>NC_090438.1:458248248-468248248 GCF_031143425.1 Pleurodeles waltl
TTGTTAATTCTGTTTTAAAAGTCTTCCTTACTGAAAGAAAGGTCCAGGGAAAGGCTGGCACGATTCCAATAAGCCAGCTTTGATTAGGTCAAGAGCAAAAGCATTCAGAAACAAATACCAAGTAAACGTGAAACATAATGTAGCAGATAACATCGAGGACGTTTCAATAAAACAGGAAGAAAAAACCCTGTAATTCGTTATTTATTTCATTTGAACGTATTGTAGACTAAACCGACAGCGGACACATAAAACAATTAAATCACACTTTCAGTAATATTTAATAATCACAAAACTCTAAAAAACGAAAACACGAACTTCAAAAATAGAAGAAAAAAAAATGTACACCAACCAAACAAAAATTAGGAGCAAGTAAGTTTTGAATCCCTTTTGGAGCCCAAGAATAAAAGATAAATACAGATATCCATTAGAAGTGCTTTTAAGAAATAGAAGTTGATGATTGTCTGCGTTTAAAAAAAAAAGGACTGTTTTTTAAGGCAGGTCACACCAAGAAATATGCTTTGCACTCCAGAAAAGTCAACTGTTGGTTCCATTCAATGATACCTGGGTCAGACAGAATTACATTGAATTATTGTAGTTGATTTCAGCTAGTAAGATACATTTATTTTGTCACATTCCATTCTAAATAAGGTTGCATCATCAAAGTCTCAGTTCACAAGAAGGAATTTTCAGATAAGAGATATCGCTAATGATGATATATGAGTATTATTTCATCCATAGGAACGCGACCTTGTTGTTTCCTCTAAGGTACGTGCAGGAAACTGAATTGTTGAACAAGGGAATCGAGTGACATCAGTCTTATTATTGTGAGACGTGGAAGAACTCTGTGAAAGCTACAAGATTATAGCGTCTAGGCATGAAAAGGCCTCTGCGAGGAACACCAAACCTCATGGCAGCTTTTCACAACCAGCAAGGTGTTTCCCAGAGAAAATTGCACGATATTGCATGAACACCAACTCCAAAACAACGCTACAGTTAATTGAGAAATAAAAGATTGAAATATTTTAAATAGGATGCAGAAATAGAGGCTATAACAATATTAAAACACATCCAAGAAAAACAATAGTGAATTAAGAATGCACTGTTGTCCTGAGTGGTGCTGTTGACACGGTCCTAGGCAATGCCCACAAACCAAATGGTGATGGAGTGAGGTCAGGCAAGGTTCGATGGCTTGCCCTTTCAAGGATTTCTTTGGATTTCTGGGACCTAAAGGACACAAGCGAGTCAACTGGACAACTAATAGCTCCACATGGTCACAAAGGAGGTCCCGGTGGAGCCTGAGCATTGTAATGAAACCCTCTAAGCAAGGCAACCCTGGACATTTGAACCACAGAGGTTGCATTTTCATCATATATATTGTATCACCTTTCCCCACTTTCATTGTTTACCTATTGATTTAGAATCTTTTCTGGAGGGGGACGTATGTCAGCGAGGAAAGGCAGGAGGCTGTAGCTGAGTAGGGCTGTAGAAGGTCCTGCTGGAGCCTCATCTAATGGAGCAAGATATTGAGAGTGGCACAAACTAGGAAGTCTTGCATTTAAGGATCTGTCTTTGTCGGACAGTCCTGGCACCTCATCCCAGAACTTCAGGGCCACCAGAAATTAACATATTTTGAAGTCCCAACGTTTTGCAGAGTTCTGTGTCTTACTTCCTGTGTCTTGCTGCACTTGAGATAAACGTTCTGAGGAATTAATATTCCAGACTCCAACTGTGCATGCACAAAAAAGAGTGAATTCTTGGACACCAAGCTCCTACGGATAATAGGGTTACAAAAGAAAATGAACTGGATCAGCATCTTTAATTTCACAAGATGCTACAGAAGGTCCCATTATACTATGGTAAAAATTATATAACAAGCTAACTAAATAGTTTTTTTTATTACAGCCAAAAGATAACACCAAGTCATAAATTCATAGTGTGGATGGATTTAGTTTCGATGATGAAAGAGTAAATGAAAGCACTGTGTTGAATTGATGAACTAATGAATGAGTGAAGTTGTACTGTTAGATGAAGAGCCAATAATCACATACACACATACAGACCAGTGAAGTAGCATGCATCTCTCTCCTCTTAAGTTTGACCCACGTGTCAGACTTAAATAACTCACAAGCATTTTGGGGGGGAAATAGGGTGGGGTCAGCAGGAAGTAGATCCTGAATACATAGTACAAATGTAGATTTCTGGCATCCTTTCGTTTGGCAACCACACATATATGTATTTCGAATACTTTTTTTATAAACAGAATTTTATTAGTTTCAACATGTGGATCAGCAACAGGGGTCAAATATCATATGATATTCAATGCACTATGCCATCAGTAGATTTTCTTAGAGTTCTGTATAAGCGATGTATGCATGACAATACGAAGAGGTAATCTGCATTCCCGACCTGCACTACTGACACCAAACAAATATTCTGTGTGCCCAATCCCCCCACCCATATATCCTCCCACCATTCGTTCCGGGTTGTTCCCCACATGCCCCTTTCTGTGGAAACACCAATAATGGCCATTCAGCACCCCCTAGTTAGTGGCTTAGGAATTCGGGGTGGCATTCGTGCAGTTAAGTACTCCCTCCCAAAACTCCAGCAGGACATGACCAAATCATGCAAAGCAGATCCACACTGTGCTCACCGATTTGAGGACAAACGGTCTCAGCTGGTCCGAAAAATCTAATAATTTTACCCTAGGTAATATATGCTCTATGTAATGTATAAAACTTAATAAATTTAAAGCTAGCATTTCTCAATACCATATAAACCTTGGGAAGAACAGTTCTTCACAGTGTCTCCATGATAGGGAAGCCTAAGTCCTCCACCCACCTGAGGTGCAGGCTCTCTCTCAGGGGTCAACATGTCTGCACATAGTGCCTAACACAGTATTGTAACCACTTTAGTTCTATCGTTCGTGGTACGAAGCAGCCAGCAGCATTGGTGAGCAGAGGATTCCACCATGACCTGCTTACAATGGTCTCCATTTGTAGCCACCGTTACTTTGTGCAGTAGTATTTTCCCCTGTGGTAATCTGCAGCCCTCATTGAGCTCCTCAAATGACAGCAGTTCCCCGTTCCTGTACAAATCTCCCAGCTTGGTAATATCAAATTCTGCCCATTCATGCATCCTCCATAGTGCTCTCTCCAACGATAAACACTTCAGTGGAGCATCTGGGGAATAAGGCAAACTGGTCCGGGTCGATGTAGGCTGCGCTGCCAGCAGCGCCTTAATACTTCCAGGTCCATGGACCCATCCTGAAGGGTTCTATTGGGCATCAGAAGGAATTGAATCAAGGTTCTAAAAGTTGGGATTCCATGAGGATCTCCTCCATTAGGGAGGATCCACATATTAAGCCATTGGGTAAACCACTGAAGCTGTGCAGCCAAATAGTAGTTATCTAGATTTGGTGCCACAAGACCTCCCATCTGGCATTGGACACTGTAGCTTGGCCATCACAACCCTGTGTCTGCCCATTCCCCAGGTAAGCTCTAAAAGTAGAGAATCTAGTTCTGGAAACATTGAGCGGTAGATCTAAATTGACATGGTGGAGAGAAAATATAGTAGACAAGGCACAGCCACCATTTTGGCATCTGCAATTCAACACACCACCGAGACTGAGAGAAATTTCCAAAAAGCAACATTGGCACAGAGCCTCCTAACTGCTGCACCAACATTGAACTCTGAGGTATTTCAATGCATTGGCCTCCCAAGCAAGACTGTGCAGGTCTCGGGGTTGGGGCAAGCCCCGGCAAACAGGAAAGAGGTGGGACTTCTGCCAAATGATAATGAGGCCCGACGGAGCACCAAAGTGTTCCAAGAGGGATATGGCTCCCTGGAGATCATCTCTCGTGTCATGGAGGAAAAAGAGCATCTCATCTGCATACAAGGCAATTTTGTGAGATACCCCTTGATGCTCTAACCCACAGTAATATGTATCAGCTCGTGCCCTGCTGGCCAAGGGCTCTATGGCCACTGCAAACAGTAATGGGGAAAGGGGACAACCCTGTCTGGTACCTCTGCCCACCACATAAGAGTTTGAGATCACCCTGCCTATCCTGACCCATGCTGTGGCCAATGCATAGAGGAGCCTTGTTCAATGGACGGATCCTGTGCCAAGTGTCATTTTTTACATAACCTGATAGATAATCCCATCTTAAGCTATCAAAGGCCTTTTCAATGTTGATTGCTACTAAGGTTGCTCCTTCCTTGTCTGGAAGGGGGGATCCCAGGAGAGAGAGGAGTCTTCTGATGTTGATGGTGGTGTTACGGCCTGGGATGAAGCCAGTTTGATTCAGGTGGATCGATTTGGGCTAGAAGGTAAGAGGTGACAAGCAAGTATTCTACTAAAAATCTTGTTGTCCATATTAAGCATTGATAAGGGATGGTATGCACGAAAATCCTCAGGAGAACAGTCTAACTTCAATAGATGGATCACAAGTGCCTCATTGGTGGTGGAGGGAAGGCATCCCTCCTCCAGGGCCACTGCATAGAGATCCACTAGCTTTGGGGCAAGCTTCTTTGCAGACGTTGTGTAGAACACCAATGGCAAGCCATCGACTCCTGGCACGTTACCCCGTGCCATCACTTTAATGTCAGCCCACACCTCTGTGGAGTGATGGGGCCACCCAACTCCATTGCCTCCTCTTAGCTAGGCTTGGCAGGGCCATTTCCCCAATGAACTCCATTTGGACGTCAGAGGAAATGCACAGGTTAGGCGCATACAGGGAGGTGTAATATTCCTCAAATCTAGTGTTGATATTTGTTAGGCTATAGAGGTGCTCTCCCATAGCAGACTCTACCTCTAGGATCACTGAATTTTATGGGATGCAGAATTCACCAGCCATGCCAGGAGTGTCCCTCCTTTATTGCGCTCTGTATGTGCCTGGATCATGAAGGCACGATGATCAAAACATCTCAACTTCTCTGTACAGACCGCCATCTGTTCCTTGGCCTCTAATTGTTGTTGTTTTAGCCCTGGATTACCTATTCTCTCAAGCTCTAATGTTTGTAGGGCTTCTAGTTCATTCAACAGGATGCATCTGACCCCCACTATTTCGGCTGTGCACCTCCCCCTAATCACTGCCTTAAAGGCCTCCATTTCTGTCAGGGGTGAGGCGGAGGAAGCAGCATTCTCCAGAAGGTAATTCAGGATGACCTCTGTTGGATTGTTGGAAGGTAGGGTCTTTCAGCGATTCTACTCACAGGTGCCAGTCTGGGATGCGGGGGCACTCCCTTTGGCAGTCTAATTATATCAAGAGAGGATTATTGTCCGATACCGTGCGGCAAAATATTCTGCATTGCGAATGGTCCTATGCACACCCAGTGAAACCAGGAACACGTCTAAGTAGACATGTAATTTGTGCTTTTCGAAGGAGAAAGAATAGTCCCTATCAACTAGGTGCGGGCGCCTTCAGGAGTCCACAAGGCCCCACTGATGTTGCCATTGCTGGTAAGTTCTTGCAAGTACGCACCACAGGGGAGGGTGTGAGCGATCAAGAAGCGGGCCTGCTACACATTTGTAATCTCCTCCGAGTAAAATGTTCTAAAATAGGCCAGTACTCGGGACGCCTCTGAGAGGAACCCATTCCAGTCTGAATTAGGGGCATATATTCCAACAATAGTCAGGTCCAACAGCCACAAGGGTCTATTAGTTCGTTCATCACTTGAAATGGAACTCTAGGGCGAACTCACACCAGGACACCCCATGCAAAAGCTGAGTACATTGTGGCATAGATCTGGCCCTTCCATCTCTTCTGTACAGTGTCTCGTTCAGGGGCTGTGAGGTGAGTTTTCTGTAGCAGTGAAACGTGTGTCCCACTTTTCTTTAAATAGGAATAGATCTTATATCACTTTTTCATATTATTAAGCCCCCTGACGTTCCTGCTGACAAAACTGTAAGTCAAGGGGCGTGCCATATCAGGGCACTAACAAATTGAAACAGGATACAGGGTCGGGGATCCCAAATCCTGCGTGGGGCTGAAGGAATGGGCCACACATGTGCAAATAATACTAAATTGGCGTAGCTCAGCCAATACAGAGTACCTTGAACAACAACAGCAAAAACAACTCTCCAACCCAGGACAAGAAGAGAGCAACTCCCCCCCCCCAAACCATCAAGCAAACCTTCAACATTCACACACACCTAAAGTGCACAACTTCAAAGTGAGGGAAATGCGCCCAACTGAGCACCTCCCGACTTCACATCACGCCATTCATAATTCCAGTAATGCAATTGAATCCCACTCCCGTCCCTGAGCCGTCCCACAGATTCGATCCAAATAAAATGCAGGACATTAAACATGCCAGACACATAGCATCAGCCACCCCACATGCTCAGGGAAGCTGTTTCTAGGATAGTGCAAGAAATGCTGACTGAGTCCCTCGTAGACAGCAAAAATATAGTAACAAATCAGAAGTTCACAACAGTTATTCAGTACCATGTCCCTTATAGACAGGACCAGTTCATATAAGTTCATCTGCAGTTCCAGGTGTTACAATCAAGAGCGAGTCTGCAGAGTTAAAAGAAGATACTGATGAATGATCAGAATTCGTGTCTCTCAGTTCTAAGGCATCACATGATGCTGCAATAGCTTGTAGAATGATATTTAATGTAGCCCCACGTTGGTTTTAAGGGTCTGTAGGGAGTATGCTTCTATAGTAATGGAATACGCCAAATCTTATTGTAGGTTATTATACTGTTTATTTATTTTCCTTTGTCTATGTGGTCGTAACTGTATACTCTGTAAATGTCCAATTACTTTTTTTCTCTTTTATCCGTCTCTCCTCTCCTTCTTCTTTCTCTCAATCCTGTTTTCCGGCTTTTCTTTCCTGGGTCGGGTTAGCTCTTTGATGTTTCTTTCTCTTTTGTAGAGGACCGTGGTTGGAAAAGAGAACGGAAAACCGGATACACAGGTAAGTGTACTTGTCTTTGCCCTCGTTATTAATAAAGGGGTAGGGAGTGAAGGGATACACCTGGACTCGCGTGAGAATACAACTCAGATGATGATCCTTATCTTTTAGTGAAAGGGTGTTTTGTGTGCGGGCGAGTGTTCTGGTGAACAGTCGACATTCGGCTCCGATCCGATGAGCGTCTTTAAACGACTACTGTTTCCCGAACACTTAGCCCTGTGGAGCCCATTTCGTACAGAGCGGATGTCTTTATATACGCTAGTGATTTTATCCAAAAAAAACACACAAAAAATTAATACTAGTGGCCCCAAAATCAGTGACACCCGGAGAGATTCCACAAGCAAGTACATACCTGCGTAAGACACGTCCCTCCTGGGACGTGGCTGGCTCTGGTGCCTGTCCAATCGTTGAAGGACAGAGGTTCAGCTCGCGATGTCCAGGTTGGCGTCTCAGTCGTCCTCCGCTCCGTGGGAATCTCACTCCCGCTCCTCTCCTGTTCCTTCGGCTCGGCAACTTCCTCCTCCTTCTCTTCGCACAACGCCGACGTTGTTGTGCTTTCCATCGTTGCTTTAACTACTGGGGTGATGTCACCTGATGTCATGTTCGCGCTCTGTAAGGTGCCCCCGATACAAGGGGTATCGTTCCTTGTCCTCTGGGGAAACGGCATGAAGCGGGGTAGCGTCGACCCTGCTAAACACCCCTCCCCTTAAAAAAGGCTGTTTGAGACTTTGAGTAATCGGATGTCAGGATAAATAGTCGGCAGTGACTAGTTGATGTCCAGGAAGATGTTGTACCTAGAACACAAATGGTTGTAGCTCCCTGAACCATCGTAAGATTCTCAATTTTGTGTCTTTGTGACGTGACAGCCAAGTAAGGGGTGCGTGATCAGTTTGTAATATAAAGGAGTTTCCTAAAAGATAATATTACAGACCATTTAATGGCCAAACACCCTCTTTCTGTAATCGGATATCATTGTTCTCTAGGTAACAACTTTCTACTGATGAATACTATGGGATGGTTGTTATCGTGTTCATCTTTCTGATATGGGACAACACCTAAAACGACATCGGAGGCATCAGTTTGTAAATAGAATTGTCTCTTAAAGTCAAGGCAATGTAAGATAGGTTTAGAGGTGAGACAACGTTTAGGAATTTCATAACTGTTTTGTTGTATAGAGTTTAACGGTGGCAATTTGGAGGGTCTGTCCTTTTTTAGTAGATCTGTTAATGGCGCTGCCAAGGTAGAATAATTGGGAATGAAACGTCTATAGTAACCGACTAATCCTAAAAAAGACTGTATTTCTTTCTTTGAAGTCGGGTGGGTATTTGTACAATTGCTTCTACTTTATTCATTTGGGGTCTGATTTGCCCATTTCCAATGTGTTATCTTAAATATGCAATGTTGTCGTCCGCTAACTTACACTTTTCCGGATTGGCAGTGAGTCCTGCGTCTTTTAAAGTACGAAATACCATATCCAGAATCTGTGGGTGGTCTTCCCAGGATTCACTAAAAATTACAATATCATCAAGATACACGGCTGCATACATGTTGTGAATTCTTAGCACCTATCCATCAGTCTCTGAAAGGTTGCGGGGGCCCAGTGCAACCCAAAAGGTAGAACTGTAAAATGGTATAACCCCAATGGGGTAGAGAATGCTGTTTTCTCTTTATCTGAAGGAGACAAGGGAATCTGCGAGTGTCCCTTGGTGAAGTCCAACATGGTCATGTATTTTGCTTTCCCTAATTTTTCTAATAATTCATCAACATGAGGAATGGGGTAAGTATCGAACTGGGATATTTTATTGACTTGCCTAAAGTCAATAAGTCAATACATAACCGAATTGTCGCATTGGGTTTGGGGACCAAAACGACTGGAGAGCACCAAGGGCTGACGGAGGGTTTGATGATCCCTAATTCTAGCATTTTTTAAACTTCTTGTTCTACCAGTTGTTTCCGTGCTTCTGGGATTCTGTAAGGACAGATCCACACTACCTTATCCCCCTGAGTCTTAATATGATGTTGAATCATTGGGGGTTTTCCAGGAATGACTGAAAACAGGGTTTTATGTTGTTGTATTATCTCTGACAACTGTTTCTGTTGATTGGGAAGGAGATTAGGATTCATGGAAGGACATGTCACTAAGGAGTCAGTAGGTTGTGGGTACAAGATTATTTCTAGCGGTCTTGTATTGTTGATAAGATACCCAGCCCTAGACAGCCCTGGTAAACCGTCAGCCTCTTCCCATTTTTTTAATAGGTTAATGTGATAGATTTGGGTTTTCGTCGGATTGTCAGATAATTGAACTGTAGATGTGACAGGTCCAACGTTTTCCATTACTTTAAATGGGCCCTGCCACTTGGCTAATAGTTTGTTTTCAGAACTCGGTAAGAGAATCAAGACTTTATCCCCAGGTTATAATCGTCTAAGGGTCGTGTTTTTGTCATAATTCCTTTTTTGTTTCTCTTGGGCCTTTTCTAATTGTATCCGCACATCCTCCCATACCAAATGTAATTGATCTTTTAGCTGTTGACTATATTCTAACAGGTCTTTATTCTCATTTTCTTCCTCTTCCCATTTCTCGGCGGCCATATCTAATAGGGATCTGGGTTGGCGACCGAAAACCAATTCAAAGGGGCTGTGACCGGTAGTATCCCAGTCTTTCCCGGAATCGTTGATAGTTTTTTTAAACAGAGTTTTAAGTGTGTGGTTATATCTATCCACAAGTCCCTCAGACTGTGGATGATAAACAGACGTGCGTATTTGGGCCACCCCTAGAAGTTGACAAATCTGGGACATTAGATGGGATATGAATGGAGTGCCTTGGTCTGTAAGTAGCTCTTTGGGAAAACCAACTCAAGAAATTTTACTTATCACAGCGTGGGCTATGCTTTTGGCAGTCATGCTCTTGAGGGGTATGGCTTCTGGGTACCTCGTAGCGTAATCTACTAACACAAGAATATACATATAATCACGGGAGGAGGGAACAAGTGGACCTACTAAATCCATTCCTACTCTGGAAAAGCTAATGTCGATAATGGGTAAAGGAAATAGGGGTGCTTTCTTTTGCGGTCCGGGGTTCATAAGCTGGCAGTGGGGACATTGTTGACAAAATTGCCGTATGTCCGAGAACACCCCGGGCCAACAAAACCATCTTAAAAGATATTCTTCGTTTTTTTCTCTACCAAAATAACCACCCCCCATCTGACTGTGGGCCAAATGTAGGGTTTGTGTGCGAAAAAATTGAGGTACGACTAATTGAAGTCGTTCTTTATCCTAATGTTTGGTCACTCTATATAATAAACCCTTTTTCACCAAAAAGTACGAACCCACCTGTCCGGTTGTCTCTGTTACTGCGTTCTCCCAGGCATGTCTTAGAGTATGGTCTTCCCGTTGACTAGAATGGAAAGGAGGTACTGAAGATAATGCTACTTTCTCTGGACGAGTATGTGAGAGGGCTGTATTCTGCTTTTGATATAATCTCTTTCCTGCCAGTTTTTCTGCTCTGCTTAACTTAGCTCTCTCTTTTCTAAGGGAAATGACTGTGTGAGAAAATGGAGCTTCTTCCCACCAGGTCTTCGGTTTATCTGTACCTTGGATACTGTCTAACAATTCAGAATTCAGTTCCTATGATGACTTCTTCCACGAGTTGTTTAATAACACCCATCATGATTGTATCTGTTTGTCCATTCCATTTGACTGCCAAAGGTACCACAGGATATTGTTTCAAGTCTCTGTGGATACAACATATAGACACGGTTTCTTCCGTGGGTAACACCGATTCTTCCATCAAATCAGCTCTAATAACAGTTTGACTGCACCCAGAATCGATTAACACCTGAGTGGACTGTTTGTTGATATGTACGGTTTTGATGTACTGTGGGTTTTTTCTCCCTGTATAAAGCACTCTACCCTGTGTTACTCCGATTTCCATGGGTTCTGGGGTGTCTCCTTTGTGAGGATAATTATGGGCGATATGCCCGCATTCCGCACAGTTGTAGCATTGGGTGCTTGATTAGGGTTTTTCTCTGGGATCTGTAAAGTTGGTATTTCTTCTGGGTATTTAAATTGTCTCAGTCGGGGGAAGGCAATGATGGTTTATGTCCCATGGCTTGTCCCTTTTGTAGCCCTGCCTTAAACTCAGGTGCCCAATGGTATGCACAGGCTAGTTCTATTGCAGTGGTGGTATCTATTTTAGGGTCTTGTTTGATTCAATTGTTGGTGGACGAGGGTAGGGCCTCCAGAAATTGTTCCAACAAAAGGATTGCGAAATCTTCCTCTCTATCAGTACCGATGAGGGTTAGCCATTTTAAACCGAGGTCTTGTATGCAAAAATAGAGAGCCTGAGGGTTCTCCACCGGACACCACTTAGTTTTTCGGAACTTGATCCGATAATATTCAGTGTCCAGTCCAACTCTCTCTAATATTCCTTTCTTAATGTCCAGATAGCGGGTAGTACCCCCAGGATTAATGGCCTGATAAGCAGCTTGTAAAGTACTGGTTAGAAGAGGAGCAACACACTGGCCCCACCTATCCTCGGGCCAGGCAGCAGAGGTGGCTACGCGTTGAAAGTTAGTAAAGAACGCGTCTGGGTCCTCTCCATCTTGGAATTTTTGTAGGACCGAACTGGGTACATTGGGATGTACTCTGGTTGCCGCAATAGTATTGGTTCATTTCTGCAACGCGGTCTCGTGCACTAGTTGGTTGTTGGCTATTGTCGTAGCTTGACTTTTGAGTGCATTCTGAAGTGTCTCCCTATGCGTTTTCACCTCCCTTTGTTGTTCTTCCCATACAATCTGGAGGGGGCGTTGCCCTTCGGCTAACCGCTGTATCATTTCCTCGAGCGTTGGCTTTGATTCCATGATGAAGCTGTTTTTGGCGTTCTTTCTAAGTGTGTTCCTAGTATCCCACTTCTGACACCATTGTAGGGAGTATGCTTCTATAGTAATTGAATACGCCAAATCTTATTGTAGGTTATTTTACTGTTTATTTCTTTTCCTTTGTCTATGTGGTCATAACTGTATACTCTGTAAATGTCCAACTATTTTCTTTCTCTTTTATCCGTCTCTCCTCTCCTTCTTCTTTCTCTCAATCCTCTTTTCCGGCTTTACTTTCCTGGGTCGGATTATCTCTTTCACGTTTCTTTCTCTTTTGTTTTGTAGAGGACCGTGGTTGGAACGTCTGTCTGTCGTGGGACCCCAAAAGAGAACGGAAAACCAGATACACAGGTAAGTGTACTTGTCTTTGCCCTCTTTATTAATAAAGGGGTAGGGAGTGAAGGGATACATCAGGACTCGCATGAGAATACAACTCAGAGAATGATCCTTATCTTTTAGTGAAAGGGAGTTTTGTGTGAGGGTGAGTGTTCCAGTGAACAGTCAACATTCGGCTCCGATCCGGTGAGCATCTTTAAACGTCTACTGTTTCCCGAGCACTCAGCCCTGTGGAGCCCATTTCATGCAGAGTGGTTGTTTTTATATACGCAAGTGATTTTATCCAAAAGAAACAAAAAAAACAATTAATACTAGTGGCACCAAAATCAGTGATACCCGGAGAGATTCCACAAGCATGTACGTACCTGGAGGGACGTGGCCGGCTCTGGTGCCTGTCCGATCGTTGATGGACGGAGGTTCAGCTCGCGACGTCCGGGTTGGTGTCTCAGTAGTCCTCGGCTCCGTGGGAATCGCACTCCCGCTCCTCTACTGTTCCTTGCTTTAACTTCGCGGTGATGTCACCTGACGTCATGTCCGTGCTCTGTAAGGCACCCCGGGGTATTGTTCCTTGTCCTCTGGGGAAACGGCATGAGGCGGGGTATCATTAACCCTACTACAGGGTTGTTGCCCGAATCTGATGTCCCATAAGGTAGGCAAGCGTAGCGGGGATTCTGAGTGTCCCTACTGTCAGTAGCTTTTGTTTTTTAGTAGATTTGCCCATTGTGACAATATTGAGGGAAACCCAAAGTTCAGAGCAAGGGTAGGAGGTGCCCAGCAGGGCAGGACTGCTGCTAGTCCCAGTTCTCAATGGCAGTTCCCTGAGTGGCTCATGGGTCTCAGTCGTGAGGGGCCGTGCAGCACGCCGCCTTCTAGGTAGCACTGGCCCCTTAGTCAGTGCCCTGCAGGTCTGCCCCAAGTCCCCATCAGCACAGTGCGATCAGCTGAACAAGCAGGCTCCTCTGTTTACTCTCCTTATATTTTCTCTGACCTATGTGCCCACAATGTGCCTCAACACTTCAAGTTAGGCCCGGTGTTAAGATTCTTGTTATGCAGCATATGCTCATGATTCACCACATTCAGTGAGGCGTCATCAGGAGTCATCCGCTGCCCAGCAAAGAGTCCGTAATGTCTCCAGGTTTAACTCAGGACACTTGGAGCAGAATCAGCCCTTCCACTGTTTTTTGGGGCCCCTGTAGTGCCCAGGTGGGGGGGGGGCACTTTAGCATGTGTCTCATTCCCCCCAGGGGCTCGCCTGGACCTGGGCCCTCCAAGGAGCCAGACAAAACTGTTAGCTGGGGGCAAACCGGCTGTCACAGAATGTAAGGCACAGGGTCTGAAATGTCTCTAGGCTGAGCGCAGGGTGCTTGAAGCAAAAAATAACCTTGGAAATTCTAACATGTCTCTGTAGACAGGCTAGGCAGCAAAGGGCCATGGGGGGCTACCTTAGTAAATGTCTCATGCCGCCTAGGGCCCACCAGGATCAGGGCTCTCCAAGGGGCCATCCAAAACCAACAGCAGGGGTCAAATAAGGAGCAGAGTGCAGCATTGCATACACTCATGGTATCTCCTCTGTGTGTTGCTGCTCACTCCTCGTTGGCTGCATGTGTAGCCCAGGTCCACTACAGCGCCACGGAGCCCTCGATTCCATTAGTGGCCTTCCAGCCTCGAATGTCGCCTCAGTTCTGGGGAGCAGCTCCACACCATTTCCAGGCACACTGCCAATAACCGCCAGGGCCACAGGTCGCACATGCCTCCGCCAAGCCCACAGAGCCAACCAGGGCGGCCGGGTGCAGCAGTCTTCCTAGCGGCTCCAAGCAGTCTCTTGAGCAAAGGTACACAGCAAATGGCCTGCACCTGGTGTGCGATCCTCGTGCCCCCACTCTTGCTCCGCACACCTTACGGGGATGAAGGCCAAACTGCATTGGCTGCAACCATCTTGTGTCTTGGGCATTCAGGGCTGCGCCACATGCCCCATTCAACAACTTCAATCTGAGGCAGCTCAGAGTCTGTATAAATACCCATGCCCTAGAGGGTGCCAGTGGGTCACTCAACTGCTGACCGAGACACAATGCAGCACACATAGAAAAAGTAAAAACGAGGAGAAATAAAGGTATTTCTCCTCATTGTGCCTCCCCTGGGGAGGGGTAGGCTTTTGAAACATTCCCAGGTTTCTGAAACCTCGTAAACCTGGGAATGTGTCAAATGCCATGGGTGTTAGGTGGCAACACCCACGGTAACACCCATGGCACACCTCCCTGTCGCCGGGCGAGTCAATGCACCAACTTGCGCTGCATTGACAGTCCATATTTACAAGGCCATAAAAAGCCACTCAGGATGGCTTTGCTTTGCCTTCTAAATATGGCCCTGTATTGTGCGCCTCAAGACAGTCACTAAAAGTGATGTTCCGGCAGCGCAAAGGGGCTTGTAAATATCCCCTTTTGGCTTTATCAATACTCCAATAACGAGCAATACAAGCCTGCAGTACTCCAGGAAGTTACCTGATGGTCTTCCAGTGAGGAGAACTTTCCAATAGCGTAGCAGTGTATCATGGACGCTAGTGCAGGGACGGACATGGGCCCCTTGTCCGCTGTCTGAACTGTGAAATACAGCAACAATTCAGACCTCTGGACCCCAATGAACTGCACCTGCTGCTCCACTGGAAGCTACGCCCCTGGTCCAAAACTGCAGTGCCACGAGCTGTTACCAGGTATCTCGAAATTAAGAAGTACAAACATATTACACACAACATTACAATGGCAATGCAAAGGAACCGTGTTATACTTTTGAAAAAAATCTCATAAACGAAGCAGTACGTATATTAGCAAGACTGTATTAATTGTTTCTATAAATCGATATGAAGAGTCACTGAAGAATCACAACGGCACAGAGAATCTGTGGCATGAAGAAGAATCACAGAAGCACAAACAATCCTTTTGAGGTGCAGGCTCACAATAAGAAGAGACCGGCCATCCAAACTCGGAAGTGAAGCTAGAATCTTAATAAAGTAACGACGTAGCTAATTAATAAAGTACCTAACTTCTACATCGGGTTTTTGATTTTTGTTAAAGAAAATCGTTTTCGAAGCATGTTTTCACAAAATAGGATTTCCTTTTAAAAGTAACACAATGCATAATATAAAACATTTACGCACTTAGTTTTTGCATTAGACTTCGAGTAAGCATTTACCTTTAATACAGACTATGTTGTATCCATAAGGAGAAGCCTTCTTCTCAAGATGGTTTCTTTGCTTAACAAAGAGTCCCTGTCACACGAAGAAAACAGTGCACACTTCCATTGCAACACAAACACTTGAATTAAGACTTTTATGCACCGAACAGTCAATTTCATAAGGCCAGAGATGTTTACTCCTCTGGAGCCTAGATGTATAGTTTTTTAGATGAGGGCAGAAGAGGAGAGTGGGGTGGAGGCGAGAGATGACCTAAGGTTACTAATTTATGGGTGTTAAAGTAGCCGGTGGGAGGAAGCACAATATTCCGAAAAGTCACTAATATTTTTGAAGCTTTTTAAAGCCATCAAGCATTGGGTTCGCTCGGGGCTGTGTAAATAAATACCTTCTGAACAGCTGACAATACAACCAAAAGTTGAGCACGTGCCAAGCACACGGTGTCACCTGCAGGTTTCAGACTCCAATTTCAAATCGAATACAGGTGCCAGTGACAGTATAGAACCTTGGTGGTTTAATGCATATGTGCACATATAGGTCCCAAAGCTATTTGTATTTAATGTTACACATTTTATACTTCAAGACTCTACCTTATAGGGGCATTGGAGTGCTTCACAGATAAAATAGTATTTTGAACAGGAGCATCTCAAACTGAGATGTACCTAAATACTACTGAGTGCGTGGGGTGTAATTAAAACTATATTACGGACCACAGAACATTAAGAGCAACGCCAGCAGGCTATTGTCACATTTCTTGAAGCACCAGCATTTTAACAATTAACACGCGACCTGTTCAACTTTTCAACACTCCAACATTAGTAAAAGGGACCTTAAAACATTTAACAGAATAATTTGTTTTCAATTAGAAAAGGTGATTTAAAATATATAATACATTTGTATATATAAATCTGAAAGTTAGGACTGCGTTTCTAAAGATGGACAGCATTAACAAATGGATAAGTACGGAATGTGGGGCTGGCAGCAGATTCTCAACTTCCCCCGAGATACAATGAAAAACCTCAGTGGGCTGAGGGGCAGGGTTTATTTAAGGGGAAAACGGCCTGATACACCCTTTCTTTAAAACTCTGCCATACCACGAAACAAACATTGCTTTTTATCCAATACATATATTTAGAAAAATGAGCAGTAACAAATATTGTTAAGCCCCAAACGTATCACATTTTATTGGTGGGAAAGCACGAACCTTCCTGGCGTGGGTCAGACTCTCTTGCTGCACTGGCCCAGTCTATTAAGCAACAGGAAGAAAATATTTTCATTGGCTACTTTTAGCTTCCGGTACAGTTTTGCCATGTAATGCTTGCTAGTACAAGGAGGGGTAATGTCCCACCTAAAAACAGAAGAGCTCTCTTAAAAGAGTCCATTACTTACATTTCATCACTCCTTCGTACCGTAACCAATATGTTTTGACATTATGGCCCTCATAATGACATTAGTGGTAAAACCCAAAAGACTGTTGTCGCGGCCACCATCTGTCTGCCATTTTATGACCACAGCCGGATTTCTGCCACAAGAAGGGCGGAAATCCGTCTGTGGCCATACTGGCGGATGGCGGTAAGGTGGCGCTGCTACTACCAGAAGCGCCACGCCAGTCGACCGCCGCCAGCCATAATATGACAAATAATATGGCCTGCCGGTGTTCTGCTGGCGGGCACTGCTGGCGGTAGCAGCGCGACATCCAGTCGCCTGCTCAAAGACCCCCTAGTTCCAGGTAAGTCGGGTCTCCGACAGGGGAGCTGGGTGTTGTGTGTGCGTGTGTGTGGGAGGGTGTGCATGTATGTGTGAGTGTGTGTGTGAATGCAAGAGTGTGTTTAGTGTTGTTTGAGTGCGTGTATGAATGTGTTTGAGTGCATGTATGTATGGAAGTGTGAGTGTGTGTATGTATGAAAGCGTGAGTGCGTGTATGTATGGAAATTGGAATGCGTGTCTGTGTGTATGTTTTGATGTGTGTACGGATGTGTGCATGAATGGATGAATGCATGCGTGTATGTATGTGTGAATGAGTGTGTGTCTGTGTGTGTGTGTGAAGGGGGCGTGGATGTAGGGGGGTTGGGGGTGTTTGGAGAGGTATGGGGGAGAGTGCCTCCTATCAGTGACAGGGAAGGAATTCCCTGTCCCTGATAGGGCCTAACGCCATAGTTTTCGTGGCATTACGAAGACCATGGCGGTAGGCAGGGATATTATACCGCCGGCGGCACAATGGCGGCCGCCGGACTTGAGATGGTCATCTCCAGCCCCGCGGCTGCTACTGCCATGGCAGTCGGGGTGCTACATTGGCGGGTTGGCTTCAGCCAACCTGCCAATGTCATAATGTGACGGTAAGTTCCGCCAACTTGTTGGCGGTACTACCGCCACAATAGTGCTGACGGCCGGGGTCATAATGACCCCCTATATGTCTTCAATACTTTGGCTGCCCTATTCTCTCTCTCACACACACACGTGTTCACACACACACACACAGAAAAAAAATCAAACAGCATCTGGTTCCTTGTAGCCCAGCTTGTGTGATGTGTGTCCCACTGAGCACCCAGACACCGTTTGTATTTTTTCTTAAAAAGTGCAAATAGCACCTGGCTCCTTCTTTACGCACAGAAAGACGCATCTGGGCTTGGGGCCATCAGACACATGGGAAATCCTACCAGCCACAGACATTTCTGAATACTAGATATCTGAAGAAGTCTTAGGTGGTGTGACTAGCCTGGATTCAACTTCTTTTCCTTACACAGAGTTCCCTGCAAAGGTCAAACATTGGTTAAAAACATAACCTGCTCACATTTCTGTGACAAAGGTTCTGGAATCTGTGGAAAACAGCATTACGTCCACCACCCAGTGTTCCCACATTTGTACCAATAAAAAGAGCACATTAGATGTCTAAAGGGCCTATCATAACTGACAGAATCCCAATCCCAATAGTCTTTGGTGTGGGCAGGGACTCATAAACAGGAACAGCAGGCTGGAGGACTGCAAAATGGTCTCCTGTGGCCTGGGAGAGCCAAACCTCTCACCAGAACTTATGTGTTCTGTACTCAAGGGGCTTCACCACACTTGAACATGTGTGGTAGTTCCTCTCATCCAATGCCTGGTGATGTGGGCCAAAGTAAGTTAATACCAATGGATCACTAAACACACCCAAGAGGGCAGGGCCAAGCTGGAAAATCCTCTATGTCCTCTCACTGGCTGGGCATAGCCAGTGCCAGCAGTCCAGAAACTGGAATTCTTTAGAAAAGCATGCTGTCAGATTAGATCAACTGATTTGCGTGATTAACGTTTGGTGTTGTACTAATCCAGTGATTTCTTTTTAAATGCACTATCCTAACCTCAGATGCATTGCACTTGGCAAGGCTACCCACCCACACACATGTAAGTTTTTAGTTCTCTGTCACAAATAATTCCAGAAACTGTGATGGTTCTTTTACCCATACTTTGACATTTGCAGGAGGTTTGGAGGTTATAAAATGTGTTGAGATTTATAAAAGCCACATCACCATGGATTCCCTATGTCTCTAGTTTTCAGAACATCTGGGTTTGGTAGGTTTCTATGGGAGCTAGCCAACGGCAGGCCCCCACATTTCAGGCATCCCCCTTGGAATTGCACCCCACTAAAAACATTCCTTGCTGTCTAGTGTGGTTCCACTCATGGTCACTGCCCAAGGTGACGGAATATCAACTATAATGTCCTGAACCCCCACACCTCATGATCTGCTTTCCACTAGGAGTCTGATTTGGCTAACCTATAAGTGAAATCTTCTCAATCACACATAAGATGTGTAACATTTGGCATACATGTTGTTCTCTATAATTGATAATACAATAAAAACATTGTACCCTAATCTGTGCGTTCTGAGTCTAACCCCTTTACTACAGTGCACATCTTATAGTTTTTGGCATTCTGTAAATACTGACTCTATTTGTCTTAATGTGTTCAGCCAAGTATTTAGTACATAGTTGACTAGGGGGAATACATTTTTTTCTGATACTCCTATTCCTTTATAACAATGTATATTATTTATCGCACTGTTATCCAAATAATAATTCAAGGGAGAAAACCCTGTAGATGACTGTGGGACACACCAAAGTACAAACAGTTCCACGAATAAAACCTTATCTCAATCGTTCCCATGGGGTCCAATTGTTTTCTTCAGCATTTGCTCAATGGGTTATTTACTGCTTCATCAAATCGTCTATTTGCGGATGATGTACATCGGTTTTGATGTGATGTTTATGCAGGTTGTTCACAGACTTAGGGCATCATCTGGGACATGAAATTAGTCCTTGGGCCTGTCATTATTTCATCTGGTAAAGTTATTTGTGAAAACTATGGGATGAGGATATTACAAACGGGCAGCGGACATTCCCTTAAAAGGAAATGCTTCTGGATAAGGCATAGTGTATTTCATTAATATTACATATGTGCGTGTTTGGGCGTCCTCTAGAAGAAAGCTCAAGGAGCCCTCTTTTGTCCAACGCAATCATTGTTAGGTCTTAGTTAGAATTCACAAGGCTGTAAAGGAGCTTTGGTGGCATAGGTGGGATTTGCAAGTGACATTCTGGGCACTCTTTGCAATACCCATGCTAAAGGATGTTTTCCTATGTTTTTCTGCTCCCCTCTGACCGCCTATGCCATGTCTATGGTTTAAAATGAAGACCCTTTCCCTAAAGGTCCTGGGAACAAAAACTTGCCAAGTTAGGTACAGTTCATGTTGGCGAAATATCGTATAAACTAGTCCCTTGCAGCACTGGAAGTATAGATATCTAGGAGTCGGGGTGGTGCTAGACTCTTTCCTTGCTTGCAGTAGGTTGTAAGCTAGGGTAGTGTCCTTGGTTTGTTATTACTGGAATGTTGATCTGGGCCCACCCTCTTATACACATTGTGAGCATTAAAAGCGTGCTTCCATTTCTCTTTCCTTATCTGGGCTTCATAGACTTCTATCTCTACTGCAGAGAAAGGTGCTTCTTGTAATCAATCAGAGTTAGACCAAGGCAAAGTAAAAGATATGCATATTGGTGCCAGGATCTTGGGAAGAATCTCTACTGTAAAAGAGATAACCCTGTCCGGGGTCCCAGAGCAATAGTAGTAGTAGGAAAGATTCATGTGTCCCATAAAAGCGGATAGCAGGTGCTGCCCCTCCTCTTGTCAATGGCTAAATCCAGACACATTAATGAGCATACAAGTATCCACGGTCCACTAATCCTCTGACTTTGTCAATTAATTTGCTTTGAGTAGGAATGCCCCTGAGCTACTGAGCTGCCATAGTTAACTCCAACCTGACTAATATCCATAGACTTTATAGGGCACTTTCTCACAATATGGCTCTACTCCCTGCATTCAAAACACTGGGCTCCTGAAGGTGGTATAACAAATACTTGCATTGGTGCAGGTCAGGTGTCCGAGAATTCCTCTTTTAGCATTTCTATCTCTCATAAAGATTGTAGTTGAGGAGATGGATAGCCATTTATCTCCGAAATATCTTTCTATGAAACAAAGTTGTCTCGGACTCTTGGTATTTTTTTTAAATTGCAAGCTTCGAAAAGCCTGTCTGTAGACCTCTTCATCATACTCGAGTCACTGCAAGATGGTCTGCTTAACGCCAGCATAGGTACTATTTCTGTTACGGTTGCTGAGATTTAAGCTGCTTGCATCTGCCTCGTTAAGAGATCTGCCACAGGAATGCCACAGTGTTCCACTGGCCAGGCTGCATTTATGGCCACTCGTTCAAATTAGATGAAAAAGTATATATGATCTTCCCAAGGAGTGCACTTTTGTGGCACAGTTGTTGGCACATTTCGATCTACACAAGTGGCACCAATGACAACTGTTAATTTAGTTATGGCAGATTGATTCTTCTCTTGTGTCTTCATCTGACTTTCGTTTTGTACCAGAATAACCTGACGTAGCCTTTGTCAGTCTTCCTGGACTTGTTAGTGTGATAGTGGCATAGCCTGCACCAACTGATTCTGTTTGTCTAATAATTGATGGAAGCGAGCCTCTGTGGCTGTGGTAGTCCTGCAGATCCCTTGCACCCTGTCACTGTTTTAAAATGCCACGGTTAATATGAAGCTCCAGGATCTGGAGTTTTGGAAAAAGGACATTACAAAGAAAACAATGTTCATAGGACAGTAACCAGTAATCTCAAAAACGAGTCCCAGATTGCTGGCTGTTAAGTTATCCTTTTCCCTAATGTTGTCCTGATTCCTCACCAATAAACATTTGATGCAAAAACACAAAGTTCCCTTTAATCAGTTGGTCTCTTTGTTTCCATTTGAATTCCCCAGGATCCAGACTTTAGATCTTTGTTGGCACATGTAAGACAAAAAAGGTACAGTCGGTGCAAGTTCTGTGGCTTACCTCATGCCCCATCAGTTTTTCTCTCGGGAGAACTTCCCTTTTCCCTTTCAAACTCCCTCTACCTGCCTGGAAGGGCACATAGGTGCAGTCAGGCTGTAAGTTCTGTGGTTCAGCTCGCACCCCCTACCCAAAGTGAGGGAAGACCTTTTACAGTGACCCAATACCACACCCCTGCTCTTCCTAGGAGTGTGGTTGACTGACCCTACAATAGATCCTGCCTTTAACTTCAGCCCTTTTTCTGGTTGCACAGAGTGCCCCCCAAGCCCCTCAAGCCCCACCTCCTATAGAAGGAACAACTCCTTCCATCTCCTTACCTCAGATGGAGTCAAAGCACCATAGCAGTTCCATGTGGGGTTGGCATCCCAAATTAATGCCTCCTTTAAAGAAGTCTCTGTTCACATGAGTCAGGTACTGTTACAGAAATACTTCATCAGGCTAGCAAAAAGATCCTCCTTCAAAACCCGACTAGAAAACAACGCCCACGACTGCAAAGAAGTTTTCAACTTTGTAAAAGAACTCTCCAGCCCTAGCACCACCGTCAACGACATCACCCCCTCCCAAGAACTATGTGACGCCCTAGCAACCACCTTCCACCAGAAAATCACTGACATCCACAACAGCTTCAACTCCCTTCATACCTCGGACACCCCTATGCCACCCACTACGAACTCCACCCGCCCCAGCCGACTGACCTCCTGGACCAGCATCAGCGACGACAAAACCAGCAAGACCATGAACTCCATCTACTCTGGATCACCGTCAGACCCCTGCCCTTACTACATCTTTAATAAAGCAGACACAGCCATCGCTTGCTGCTGCCGCCATCTTTCTCCATTTCCAACCGCTGCATCCCCTGCAGCCCCACCCCCCTCCTTCTCACTGTTTCCTTTTCTGCCTCCTTCTTTCTCCTTTTCCCGCTGCTGTGTCCCCTGTGGCCCCACTCCGCCTCCTTCTCACCGTTTCCTTTGCTGCCTCCTTCTTACTCCATTTCCCGCCGCTGCGTCCCCTGCAGCCCCACTCCTCTCCCCCCTCCTTCTTACCGTTTCCTTTGCTGCCTCCTTCTTTCTCCTTTTCCCGCCGCTGCGTCCCCTGCGGCCCCACCCTCCTCCCCCCTCCTTCTCACTGTTTCCTTTGCTGCCTCCTTCTTTCTCCATTTCCCGCCGCTGCGTCCCCTGCAGCCCAACCCCTCCCCCTCCTTCTCACAGTTTCCTTTGCTGCCTCCTTTTTTCTCCTTTTCCCGCCGCTGCGTCCCCTGCGGCCCCACCCCCCAGCCCTCTCATTCGCTAGGACCTCCCGCCTCTCAGCTGCCACTCCCACCCTCCCCTCCTCTTATGGCAGCTGTGGCGCGGCCGCGCCGCTGGCGCGCCAAAGGCAAGCCCGTCTGCGCCCGTCTGCGCCCGTCCGCGCCTGGACCGCACCCAGCGCCAGAACCCCTGGCCACAACAACAGCAACCCTGCCAGCATTCGCTACAACGGCGACACCCTCCGCGCACTCAACACCAGCCGAGACACCACCTGCTTCCAGGCCTCTCCAAAGAGCACGCACTGACCCTTCTCCTGCCACAACTGCAGCTTCACCTGCAACAGAGCCCACATACCTCCCAGGATCAAGACCAACCACCTCCGTTGCATACTCCTCAACACCCGCTTAGCACGCAAGCACGCCATCGAAGTCTGGGACCTGCTCAACTCCACCTCCCCGGACGTGGCCTTTCTAACCGAAACTTGGTGGAACGACTCCTCAGCACCCAACATCGCCATAGCCATCCCGAACGGATACAAAGTTGCGCACCGAGACTGCACCAACAGAACCGGAGGAGGCATAGCCATCGTCCACAAAGCCACACTCAAAGTCAAAATCACCCTGGACGACTCCTTCAGCGCCGCCGAACTCCTTCACTTCCCAGTCTGCACTGACCCCAACACCATGCTCAGAGGGACAGTCATCTATAGACCCCCAAGACTCAGGGCACCTTTCTGCAATGCCATCGCCGACCTGGCCAGCGCCCACGCACTCGTCTCCACGGCCTACATCCTCCTCGGGGACCTGAACTTTCACCTCGAAAACAACAATGACACCAACTCCACCACCCTGACCGAAAACCTCGCCAACCTCGGCTTCACACAGCTCGTCAACACACCCACCCACACAGCCGGTCACACCCTTGACCCCATGTTCTCCACAAGCAACCACGTCACCTTCAACCATACCTCCGAACTCTATTGGACCAACCACCACTGCATCCACTTCACCTTCAAGAAACAGACAGAACACCACCTCACCAAACAACCACCACGCCGTTGATGGGGCAAAGTCACTGAATTTCAACTAATCAACGTCCTAGCCCAGAATCCACCCGTCAACCCCACCGACCCCGACATCGCGGCACACAACCTCAAGCTATGGATCAACGACTGCCCCGACCGCCTTGCTCCACCCAGAAAACCCTCCAACAACCACATCAACAAAAAAGCCACCTGGTTCACAGACGACCTCCAAGCCTCCAAACGCCACTTCCGAAAACTCAAGCAAATATGGCTACTCGAACGCACTCTAGACAATCACACGGCACTCAAGGATGCCACACGCAAACACCACCAACTCATCAGTCTAGCAAAAAGATCCTCCTTCAAAACCCGCCTAGAAGACAACAGCCATGACTGCAGAGAACTGTTCAGCATCGTAAAAGTACTCTCCAACCCAAATGCCACTGTCAATGACATTACCCCCTCCCAAGAACTGTGCGACGCCCTAGCAATCGCCTTCCACCAAAAAATCACTGACATCCACGACAGCTTCAACTCCCCTCACACTCCGGACGCTCCTACCCCACCCACCATGAACTCCACCCCCTCCAGCTGACTGACCTCCTGGACCAACATCAGCGTCGATGATACCCGCAAGACCATGAACTCCATCCACTCCGGATCACCATCAGACCCCTGCCCAACCACATCTTCAACAAAGCAGACATAGCCATCGCACCACACCTACGGAAAGCCATCAACATCTCCTTAGAAACTGCAAGATTCCCGGAAAGCTGGAAACACGCTGAAATCAACGCCCTTCTCAAGAAACCAAAGGCGTACCCCAAGGACCTGAGAAACTTCTGGCCCATCTCTCTGCTCCCTTTCCTGGCAAAGGTCATCGAGAAAATCATCAACACTCAGCTCACTCGGTACCTCGAAGACAACAACATCCTCGACCCCTCCCAGTCCGGCTTCAGACGCAACCACAGCACCGAAACCACCCTTCTCGCTGCCACAGACGACATCAGAAGCCACCTCGACAATGGAGAAACATCAGCCCTCATCCTCCTAGACCTATCAGCCGCCTTTGACACCGTCTGTCACCACACCCTAAAATCCCGCCTCCGTGAAGCAGGAATCCAAGACCAGGCCCTCGAATGGACTGCATCCTTCCTCGCCGGCAAAACCCAAAGAGTCCGCCTCCCCCCGTACCAATCCAAGGCCTTCAACATCATCTGCGGCGTACCCCAGGGCTCATCCCTCAGCCCGACGCTGTTTAACATCTACATGGCCCCCCTCGCACAGGTGGCCCGTCAGCACAACCTCAACATCATCTCCTACGCCGACGACACCCAACTCATCCTTTCACTCACCAATGACCCTCGCACCGCCAAAACCAACCTCCACGAGGGACTGAAAGCCATCGCCAACTGGATGAGAGACAGCAGGCTAATACTGAACTTGGACAAAACAGAGGTCCTCATCCTTGGGCCCACCCCCTCCGCCTGGGTGATATCCGCTGTTATGAAAAGTTGGACCATAATCCGATTTTGAAATTGAGTGGTATTATCAATGCAAAATTAGAGATGTGGTATCAATCAGACTTGTTAAACAGGGATGATTTTCTGTATTTAAAGGTAATAAAATCTAGATTCCCTTGCTTTTACACGCTGCCTAAAATTCTCAAAGATTTACCCTTTCCTCCGGGTAGACCTATTATTTCGGGTATAGGTGGACCAACTGAGAAACTGTCCGAGTATGTGGATATATTCTTGAAACCTATAGTACAAAAACTACCATCGTACATTAAGGACACAATGCATATTTTAAGCATTTTGAATGATGTTGAATGGGAAGAAGGTATGTTATTAGTTACTCTTGACGTGGTATCTCTTTATACTTGCATTCAACATGACGTGGGTCTAAAAGCTACAGAATGGTTTTTGAATAAGCAACCTGTGAATAGATGGCAACATACTAGGATGGTATTGGAAATGATCTCTTTGATTCTTGAAAACAATTATTTTATCTTTGAGCAGGATTGGTTTAGACAAAGACAAGGAGTGGCTATGGGCTCCAGATTCTCCCCCTCGTATGTGGGACTTTTCATGGGCCGGTACGAGGAAAGGTGGGTCTGGGGTCCAGGAGCGGCCCAATGGCAGACTTATATCCTCTACTGGGGTCGTTATATTGACGACTGTATTGTGCTATGGACAGGAGGTGTCAACCAATTACTAGACTTCATTGATTATTTGAACAATAATGATACGAACGTCAAGTTTACGTGTAAATATAGTCCAATTAGCATAGAGTTTTTGGATGTGGAATTATATGTTGTAAATAACCATATTGAAAGTAAACTGTTCAGAAAATCTACCGCTTGCAATACGGTATTACATGCGGCAAGCGCACACCCGAAATATCAAATTGAATCAATCCCCTATGGAGAGATGGTGAGGGCTCGTAGGAACTGCAGTAATGATAGGGAATTTGAGAATTGTATTGAGGAAAGGGGTAACCGATTTAGAAGAAGAGGATATAGTGACACTGTTATTACCAAAGCACAGAATAGGATTAAGCATGTTCCAAGACGTATGACGTTAATACCCAAGACCAAAAAAGCACCAGTGCATAAGGATAAGATAGTAAGATTGGTCACAGATTTTACAGGTAGTAGAGGGATTTTGAAAAAATTTATTACTAAACATTGGCATATTTTACTTCGTGATGAATTGTTGAAGGAATTTGTCACAAGCAAACCTACTTTAACCTTTCGGAGGGGGCGAACATTGAAAGAGATCCTCAGCCCGAGCTTCCCAAGATCTGTTCCTAATGTCAATTGGTTGAGGGCACGGAGGATAGGATTCTACAAATGTGGTGAATGCGGATTATGTAAGTGGGCCTGTCATGGGCAGAAAGAATTCTCTAACACATTGGGTCAAACATTTTCTATTAGATCCACTATGAACTGTAATACCTCTTTTGTAGTGTACATTATAGTGTGTAAATGTAAAAAATATTATGTTGGCAGTACAATCAGACCCTTAAAAGTAAGAATTGGAGAGCATGCTAGAGCATTGGCTCACAAAGATATTAGATATCCTTTGGTAACACATATGACCACCTGCGAATCGCAGAATGCAAATCTTAGATTTACTTTTTTTGGGTGTGAACAAGTATTTAAAGATGTGAGAGGTGGAAACAGGGAACTAACATTGCGTAGAAGAGAAGCAATGTGGATAATGAGATTAAGAGCAGTAGAAGACGGATTGAACACGGATAGGGAATTAGAATATTTTTTGGGTGACTGAATGTACTATTTGGAAAGGAGGGTAGAATGTTTAATTAACAGTGTTATAAATTAGCTATCTGATTGTGGGATGACTTGCCTGGGACTATGTTCATGTATTACTGTTCTAATGAAATGTTATGTTTCGTTATTTTTGAATGAGGAGTCACTGTGACATACTTGGGTGAATAAGATTGTATTCATGCGTTTAGATACAACTGATACATTTTTTAAATATGTACCTAGGGTGGTAGTAGTTTTGGACACAATTTATAACTCCTTAAACGTATATTCTGTGTGGATTTTGCTTTAAAATATGACCTGTGTTATGAACTATGAAGTAATGGGAAACTTATTTAGTACTATGGATAGTATTTGCAATTCGTTACGTGGTGACTTGACACTATAGATTTTAATAATATCCTTTTCTTGCACATTTTTCTTTTTGAGACGGTATATTAATTTCAGTCTTATTATTAACTAACTTTCACAGTTTCTATTATAATGGTGTGTGGTCTCAATAACCAATTGAGGGTCGGAAATACAATTGTAGAGCATTTTAGTTGGACATTAGAATGTCCAGACACAATGTACTTTATTTAGGATTTGTGAAATCATAGTTGAATAAGAAATAGGTTATGATTATTTGCCTGATAGCAAGGTGAGAGTGCCAGTATTCACGTATAAAGAAGATGGATTTACATCATGATCGTATCGTCATTAAGGAAATGGAGTGAATGGGCTTTGTAAAGACTGTAGTCTGTTTTCTATTTTGATTGAAATAGGTGACTAGTCCTTTCACTATTTCAATGTAGGTGTTGCCTCCATTAATGGAGGAAGGTAACACCGATCTCGGCAACTACTGGAATGTTTGGTGGTGAGAGGAAGGACACCGGCACTTAATAAAAGGCTTCTGTTGCGTGTGAAGCTTTTGAGGTAAGCGGCAAATGCAAAATTTAATTAATTGAACAGCTCGGAGTACTTTCTGAGCTAACGCGGCAGTAAGAGGAGGACTAACGATTTAGGGGAAGGGAGAACTTGGTGGTTGATTGCGCTTGGTTCGTGTTGGCGTTCGTGGTTGATGAAGCCTTTCTTGTTTGATACTTATGTTATCTGATTGAGCTTATCAAGTTACGAACATGACTAGCTGATTTTGTACAAAAATAAGGATGGCATTGAGATTTATAAATGTCTAGATAGATTCTTAAATTAGTTTATTGTTACAGAATACCGTTTAGGAAGAAACATAAGAGCAGATTCAAGATGACAGCCTTAGACTTATGACTAAGACAGTGTACTGGTTTACCGGGAGATAATTGCAGACCGGGTTTATGTGTTCCCGAGGCCATATCAGGTACTTTTGGTACACGGTTCTACCCCCCTATTGGTGTTGTGACAACAAATAAGAGGTACTATTCTATTTAAGGGTTAATTTTGACTCTTTGTTGTTTTTTTATTATGCTCCCCATTTTTTCCTATATAAAGTTTTTAAATTTTTAGATATATGGAGTGCATGCATATTTTGTTCTTCTCTCTTTCGAAAACACAACGTGGTGATTTTTAGTGCATGTATGGGGGCAAGTCAGGGATTGGACGCATGACAACATTAGCAATAAAATACTCACAGAATTTTCTGAGTTACCCAGCACACTTACTTACGTAGTGCCTTTTGGAGATTAACATTTTTTGGTAACATTAAGACTCCATGGATTGGCTATTTTGTTTAACTATATCATATTTAAAGAAAATTTTGTGTTTTCCTTTGATTGACTCATGATCTCCAGATTTTCAAAATTTGAGATGCGACTAACTTCCAGCCCTGAGGAAGTCAAATGACGAAACACGTGTTGGCTGAGGAGTCGTCCCAAGGACTTGGATCTGTTATTTTGGATTTTGACCTGAAACTTACATAATCTTGAGGAACAATGGCAATAATCAACATTTGAACTTAATGGACTGTGGCAACACATGGATTAAGTCTTTATAAATTTTCAGTTTATTTATAAGGAGATGGACTGATGAAATGGGACGTTATTTTAGTTTTAGTTTCATTTGTGTTAGGAATTTTGTTGAATGTATTATTTAGATATGTAAAGAATAAGATATAAGGTTGCTAGATTTGTTTCTGTGATTATTTGTATATTCTTAAGAAGTTTAATAGGTGAGAAGTTATGCTTATGGGCAATTACACTTGTACAAATAAAAATTTATTACTGATACTTTACTCTAGGGCAACGAGTGCCACAGCGTGCATATACCTTCGATGAAGGCAATCTATGTGGAGCAAAGAACTGTAACCAGCACTCCCAAAAATAGCAGAGTGAAAAAAACTGATCATGGGGAAAGAGAAAAACATGAGCTCTTTAGCAGTTATTCAATGAAACCTCCTTCCATTGTTTGTTTTGCTGTTCCTAAAGTACACATTCTACACGTCAGTGAATAATCAAAGCATGAGCTCCATCTAATCTACATAGTTGACATAAGATACGCACTCCACCAAAATGGCTTTGGCATTTTTCGACTCTGAGAGTTCACTGAGGCCTGCTAACAAGACCTCAGTGCCAGTATTTCGACCTCATACAAATTACATGTCAAATTAGATACACCCAAATGGAAAGGCCTGACTTACTTATAAGTCCCTACTATATGGTACCCAGGGTAACCAGGGCATGTAAGACAGAGTGTCCACTCAGGGCTGCAGCACTTTTTTGTGCCCACCTCATGTGACAAGTTGCAAAATGGCTCCCAGCTTGCCACTGCAGACTGGAAGGGTAGTGTTTCACTGCCAGTTCGACTTTACAATTTAAACCAATGGCAAGGCCACCCCGTCTCTTAACATTATATACAAGTCTCCCCTAAGGAAAGCCTATAAGCTCCTTTGGCAGGGAGCTATATTTGTATTTATATTGTCATTTTGCTATGGGTAACGTTGGTAGTCCCATTGGCAAACATAGAGTTACCGGGTGGCATCCTAACCCGGTTACCTTTTGACTGGGACTACCAAACTGGATCATGTAATGTATCAAAATAATTGTGGCATTACATGCTGATCGCCAGGTAATGTCACTTTTAAGGTCTGCAACCTTTTAGAAAGTTGCCACTCCTTGCTCTGCTCATCTAATAGCCTCACAAAAGCACACACACCGGATTTCTGACCACCCGGGGAGATGTGTTAGCAACTCCCAGACTCAGGAACAAAGGCAGTGCTGCAGCAGCGAGGTGTGACCTCCTCTGCCAGGATGGCCACCTGGGGGATTAGACCAGAGGCACGCTTCAAAGGGGAAGCTGCCTTTGAGGGGCTGCCTGGCCCAACACCGCTGAGCAGAATGCTTTTTTTCCTGTATGCAGCTTGGAGACAGGGCCATAGAGGGAAAACTCGCCCCCAAACCATTTTTTATTGTGGACATTTAGCCCTCAGGTAGCCACACCTCTAGGATGGGCTACCAAGCTCCTTATGACCAAGGAAGGTTTGTGCCGTCTTGAAGAGGGCAAGAATGTGGTATTCTGGGATAGCCAGATACCACACATGACAGGACATTTGTCACTAGGTACGAGGGGACCCAGTAGTCTATTGCCTAGTGACTGCGAGATCCCCTCAGGGCACTTTCCTGGGATAAATATGGCTCCCCTGGCCCTCAGATCACAGTGAAATCAGAGAGAAGACTGAAGAAGGACTGCCCATGTGCCCTTGGACCTGCACAAAGAGAGGCTGCATGCTCTGAAGGACTGCACCTACTGCACTTGGGGCTAGCAAAGTTTGGACTATAGCCACAGCTTGTGGCTCGGGGAAAAGTTGATTCCTGACATCGAACAACAGCAGTGACTCCAAGGATCAGTTGGCTAACCTCCTGGAACCAGCTCCAGGGAAACAAGAGCTGGTGTTGCCCAAATTGCCAAGTTGGTAGCCACAGCAGATGTTTTTCCGCTACCTATCGCCGGGTACTGAAGAGGACTTATCCGGGATAGGCAAAACCTGCACCCATGTCTGCTGAACCCAGGCTGTACAAGACTGGATTCATCACACCCAAGGGACACTAGCCCCCACCAACGAATTTTGCCCCAATCACGATGCAGACTGACCAGTAGCCTAGTATCTGGCCTGGTACTGCAACTGAGATGACTTCAAACGACCCCGACCTTTGTGGTCAAGTTCGCCCCACTTCACCTATGGACAGAGGAACTACCCACAAAGGCACCCCTGCTGACTACACCACAACCAGGGCCTTCTTTGAGCATCTTTTTTTGCCTGAATCCCTCAATATTAAGACCGCGCCATTGATGTCTATGGGGTTTGTCCTGTAAAGATTTTATCTTGTCTGAAAAATGCTCTGGTGGCCAGGTTACTATTCAAAGTATTCTTTCTGCCCCCCTAGACCTCTTTCCTGCCAGCATTGGTCACCCTACTCTGGCCAGAGTTGCCAAACTAACTTTTATAAAATTTCCAAAAGTTTTCAAACTTTTTGTTGGCCAAAACTTATTTACTGTTGATAAACATTGTTTATTTCTTCTAAAAACTGTATCTCGAGAATCTGGTGGATTCTGATGCTTAACGTCTCTAAAAATTCATAAAAATATAATATTTTTTTATAAATTGGTGTATTGTTTCTTTCATGTTGTGTAACTTTCTTATTTTGTTGTTTGGTGCTGTTAAATGCTTTACATGTTGTTTCTTTGCCAAGCCTTACTGCTGGCAGCCCCAGCTACCCAGGGTTGAATTTAAGGTTAAGTAAACATACCTGACTGGACCCAAGATGGTTCTTGCGAGTGTACTGCACGATAAAACCCCCCAGCCATATTACATAGTATACCCAAATCCTTACAGGCATTCTCCACTAGTGTCGGCTAAGCGCATCAATGGTGGCAGTAAGATAAAGAATGTTCCACTCAAAATGGCAGCATCAATGTCCATGGAAATTTGCCAAAAATGCCAATCTGATCACTGACAGCCAGGGGCAATCGAGCATGAAGACACAATGGCAGAATAGTTTAAAATGAAAGCACTGAATTTTTCCTAACATTAAATATAATTTTGAAATTTTGAATGCAGGAGTGCTGAAATGCTGTGTGGAAGCCCCCTTTTTGCCAGTGGAACATCACAACACCCAGGAAACAAACACGATTCAAAGAATGTCAATTGAAAACTAAAGCATAATAGAAAACCAGTACACAAGAACGTGTTGAATCAGAATAAACAAAACACTTATTTCTGCTACAGAGGAAAGAAGAAGACATCCAAGGGCTAGTAGGGTTATGCAAATGCAGGCCTGCACATGGTACGCTAAGAATTAAATTGTAGGTTTCAGAGACTTAAAATATGTTTTTCATAATCTGTTTTAGCGTCCATGTTGAAACAGTGATTAGATTTATTTTTCACTGCCAGAGCATTTACAGTGCATAAGTAAGTTAGAATTGAACCTCTAAACCTGTAACAGAAGTAAGGCTTGATGTGCGCTTACATATCTTTAATAGAATTTAAACTTCCTGCCAAGATGGCAAGGGAGATTCAACATTGTTGCAGGAAGTACAAGTCGTTTTGCTCAAGCCAGACCTTCCCTTACAGGTCAAAGGCAACATTATTTCACAAAGCGAAAAAAATATGAAGGGAACTTGCAGTACAGATTGCAAAATGAGAGACTGCACAAAGGAACATGACTCATTCAATAAATAGGAAACTGGGAAAAACAGCAGACCAATTAAACCCATTATTTAACCTGGAGACAAACTACCTTGATACAATAAACAAAGGGACCTTGGGAACAGTAAAACGGCTGACTGCCCTAATATCCCGCCTCAAAAGTAAAACAGTAAAATGCATTGTTCAAAAAATTAAATGTCGAGGATAAATATTTTGTGCGACGTCCTGAAAGTAATCTCAGATTACTTAAAATATTCTTCATGGGTAAATGTAAACTCTTTAGAGTTAAAGGAACATCAAAGACATACGCAATGTTGTTGTGTAATATGAATGTAGCGTAGCTTTGTAACATGCAGATGACGATGTGCAGTTCTGTGCCTGCAGCTAGGTTTGCGCTTTATACATAAAACTCATAAAGCCATGTAAAACAGGGGCGGCTCCTCCATTAGGGTGGGGGAGCGTTGCCCTCCCCCCGCCAACAGCGGCAGCTGCAAAACCTTTACAAGGAAACAATAATAAATTCAGTTTCCTTGTAAAGGGGTGGGGCCACTGGAGTGACAAGCAGTGACGGGGGAGTGCAGAGCACTCCTCCTCACCGCGCATGTATGTTTGTCTGGCTGTCTCGGGCCGGCCAAACACACATGCATAGTAGGCTCTGGGCTGAAGAGAACCTGCACAGGCTTTGAGCAGCATCAGGATTGGCTGCAGGGCATGCTGGGAGCCTGTGCTTGCACTCGAGGACAGAAGAGCTGACGGAGTGGTGATGCAGCTGTGGCGAGCAAACTAAGGCCCATATTTACACCTTTTTAGCGCCACATTTGCGTCATTTTTTGACGCAAAGGCGGCGCAAACTTACAAAATACAATTGTATTATGTGAGTTTGCGCCGCTTTTACGTCAAAAAGCTGCGCAAATGCGGCGCAAAAAAAGTATAAATATGGGCCTAAGTGTTTATTTATTTATTTTTTAAAATTTACTTTTTATTCCACCACTTAGCCCTGTGTGTGACGTCCCTCCCTTCTGCGTGCTTCAAGCTGCGATTGCATGTAGTATATGAAATGGGCTGAATGCACTTGCGAAATGTTCTTTAAATTAGTGGAAAAATGGAGTGCATGGCACACCAGTTGATTTCACCAACTACATGCTAGAAACCGCAATGCTAGAATTTAGGAAACGTCTTAATGCATCAGTAATGAGAATTTAGCATTTGAAGAACATACAAGTTTAAAATGTACATGAAGTTGCTTGCAGGATTCACGATTACCCAGAAATGAACAAGACTTATGAATATTCCAGAGGTGTGTATCTGATGGTACAAGTTAACATTTGCCTTACACAAGTGTGGATTAGAGGAAGGTGCTAGCCACTGCGAACTCTGGAGCTACATTCTGCGAACGAAGATGTTACACAGTCTGCTTGTGTCTCAGGCTCCTGTCTTAGCAGTCATTCCTCAGCCACTGCTCCTCGAAAGTTCAGCTTCTGGAGTGGACAAGGTAATCCGAGGGGGCAGACACCACAACACTGCAGTTTGACTGTAGACCATTGACTCACTGGCTGCCCTGTGAGGTAGAGGAGGCTGTGAAGATGTGGGATGGCTGTCTCTTGAATCCACTTGCACCGTCACTGAAATTGATAATAAATGTTGCACAGGGATCACCAAAGAGAAAATTTAGAGAAATTATACCAACAGTGTCCATGAGAATAGTTCAGAGAGCACAGGAGCTGCACTGACATATATCCCATACTCAAAATCCTTTCAATGCACTGTCGATGTCCCTGTATAATGGAAGCTATGAAAGCCCCGTGGCCCGCATTGGGGCGCTATTGCTCTGCTGGCAGGAAAGCAAGATCAGGTATTTTTGCAGGACAAACCAGCAACAAATTTCATGACAAAGAATAGCAGCCACTCCACCAGGCCAATACCACAAATCCTCTACCCGATGTCACAGATAGACCTATGTGTAGGAGGTAGAGGCTGCTCCAAGAAACTATCAGGCCTCCCTGTTGCAGTACCCTGACCCAAGAAGAGCACAGAAAGTATTCTCCAGCAATCAGAACCCCAGTAGATTACACTAAAAACGTCCCAGAGAAGCCAGTTTTCTAAGGAGACAGCAAGTCAGTAGAGCAGAGAAGCAGCAAAATACCAATGGCTGAGACTTCGGGGCAACACAACAGGTGCAAACCCTGGGCCACAATGAAAGAAAATGCTTTTAATAAGGATAGAAAGTTACAACACTGGTATCCACTTTCTATACTCCAATCCAGCATAAGGAATTTGGAGATGCCCTCGAGCCAATCAACCCTAACTGCAACAAAAATCCATTTCTGGGAGAGAGTCCACCCTCAGTTCCCAGGTCAATCCAATAGATAGTTGCCTCATCGCTGAAGTTGTCTCTCCCTGATACGGACTTAGTAAAGATGCATAACTCCCACTATGAAGGTGGGGTAGAACAAAGATGAGAACATTTATCACAGTTCTACCACGGGTAGAAATGATGCTGTGCTGAAGAATGCTCATATGTACTGGCAAGGAACATTTTTAAACAAGAGATGATCTCAAGAATAATAACGTACTTGAATGACTCCACACTAGGCTCAATTAAACAACAATGTGCATGGTGACAAGGAAAGGACAGCTGTGGCATTCAGCATAGAGCATACCTTGTGATAGTCGGGTGTTGGGGCAGGGATGGTCTCATACGATGGTCAGAAACTACATGCATGTTTTTACAGCCAAACTGCAATAGCCAAACTACAGTAAATAGCTGCTTGGAAGAACAGCATGAGTCTTAAGCAGAATTTTCTGAACCTGTTGAAACAGCGGCATCCTATAGAAAATGCTGCACATGGAGCAGAGCTGTAATTCATGTGGACTAAAAGAAGGCATTCGTAAGGGGCCATGAGCTTAAAGAAGAGGGTGTCACCTTGAAAGCATTTCATGACTTTCAAAGATGACGCTGTTGATGTTTGGAAGGCGTTGTATGACATAATATCGAACACCAAAATATCACAAAAATAATATAGAGGTCCAAAATATCAATTTGACAGACATATAATGAATAGTACCAGAGTATATAAATTGCATTGTAAGTATATATATTTACATTTAATTATCATTAGTGTGACTTTAAAAAACGTAAACATTTTTTTTTTTAATATAGGCCCTCATTATGACTTCGGGGGTGTATTTTACAAAACGCCGAAGTCACTCCTGCCACTTGACCGCCAGTGTAGGCGGTCTTCAGACCACCATATCATGGCTAGTGGCTGGTCTCCGCCACTATCTGGCGGGGAGGTCATCAGTAGCCATACTAGCGGTCGGAGGTCTACTGGAGCTTGCTCTGTCACCACCACCACATCACCACAACACCGCCCGCCCCATTACTACATTAAAGACTGCATGGCGGTGTTGTGTTGGCGGGGAGCTGGTGGCGGAGCAAGCGCCATGGACCCCGTTCCCTCCCGGACGACCACCTTGTCCACCATGTAAGGTGATCGACCGACAGGGGGAGGGGGGTGTTGAGTTTTGTGTGTGTGTATGGGGGTGTGTGTGTGAATGGAGGGGGTGTGGTGAGTGTTTGTGTGCCTGTATGACTGCATGTTTGCAGGGGTCGGGGGAGGGTCGTGGCCATGTGTGCATGTGTGTGTGAATGAGTCAGTGTGAATGTGTGCATGCATGTATGTATGTATGTGTGGTGTGTGCGTGGATGGGGTGGGGGTACAGTACAGGGATGGAGGAGGGGGTGTTGCTGCTCGGGGGTGGAGTCAGGGTGTCGGGGTGTTCCGACATGGGGGTGGCGCTGGGGGTAGTGGCAACAGGAATGAGTAGTCGTGTTGCCAGTATCCTTGCCGCCAGGGATTTTGTGGCGGGGCTGCCGCCACAGAATCCTTGGCGGTAAGGATACTCAAACTACCGCAGGCGGTGTTAGGTGGACCGCCTGGTCAAAGGTGGTCAACCTTCAGCCAGGCGGTCCTACACACCTAGCGATTTAGGTGGTGAACTGGCTGCAATGCGGAACATGCAGCACTCCCTCCCTGAGCCTGAAAAGGCCCCAGGAACCCCATCCCCTGGGGCCATAAGTTAGAAAGTGGGGAGGGGGTGGGCACTGGGGCACCCCCTAATATAAACAAAATTGCTGGCTCCTTCACAGCCCTGGTTGCAGAGATCTGGCGGGATTGGAGGGGGCCCTGGGGCTCTCTTTGAAGCCCCCAAAGGGAAAAAAAAACATTGGGTGTCCTGTGTTGGACACCCTAGGAAAATAAAATAAAGGCTGCTAAAAAGTGAATAATAAATGAGCTGCAAAAATCCACTCATTTATTTTTCACTGATCCTTTAAGGTGTGCCCCATAGTGCACTGCAAGGGCTATTTACATATTTTTTTTTATTTTTGGTGATGTCTCTAGAAGTGGCAAGGTCACTGTAGGAAGTTGGCTCTGTATGTGCTATTTCAAAGTAAGGAATAGCATGCACAGAGTCCAAGGGTTCCCCTTAGAGGTAAGATAGAGGCAAAAAGAGATAATACTAATGCTCTATTTTGAGGTAGTGTGGTCGAGCAGTAGGCTTATCAAAGGAGTAGTGTTAAGCATTTGTTGTACATACACACAGGCAATAAATGAGGAACACACAATCAGAGACAAATCCAGCCAATAGGTTTTGTTATAGAAAAATATCTTTTCTTAGTTTATTTTAAGAACCACAGGTTCAAATTCTACATGTAATATCTCATTTGAAAGGTATTGCAGGTAAGTACTTTAGGAACTTTGAATCATTACATTAGCATGTATACTTTTTACATAAAACACAATAAGCTGTTTTAAAAGTGGACACAGTGCAATTTTCACAGTTCCTGGGGGAGGTAAAGTATTGTTAGGTTTCACAGGTAAGTAAGTCACTTACAGGTTTCAGTTTTTGGTCCAAGGTAGCCCACCGTTGGGGGTTCAGAGCAACCCCAAAGTTATCACACCAGCAGCTCAGGGCCGGTCAGGTGCAAAGGTCAAAGAGGTGCCCAAAACACATAGGCTATAATGGAGAGAAGGGGGTGCCCCGGTTCCAGTCTGCCAGCAGGTAAGTACCCGCGTCTTCGGAGGGCAGACCAGGGGGGTTTTGTAGGGCACCGGGGGGGACACAAGTTAGCACAAAAAGTACACCCTCAGCAGCGCGGGGGCGGCCGGGTGCAGTGTGCAAACACGCGTCGGGTTTTCAATGGTTTCCTATGAGAGATCAAGGGATCTCTTCAGCGTTGCAGGCAGGCAAGGGGGGATCCTCGGGGTAGCCACCACCTGGGCAAGGGAGAGGGCCTCCTGGGGGTCACTCCTGCACAGGAGTTCCATTTCTTTAGGTGCTGGGGGCTGCGGGTGCAGGGTCTTTTCCAGCCGTCGGGAAATGGAGTTCAGGCAGTCGCGGTCAGGGGTAGCCTCGGGATTCCCTCTGCAGGCGTCGCTGTGGGGGCTCAGGGGGGACAACTTTGGTTACTCACAGTCTTGGAGTCGCCGGAGGGTCCTCCCTGAGGTGTTGGTTCTCCACCAGTCGAGTCGGGGTCGCCGGGTGCAGTGTTGCAAGTCTCACGCTTCTTGCGGGGAGTTGCAGGGGTCTTTAAATCTGCTCCTTGAAACAAAGTTGCAGTTCTTTTGGAGCAGTGCCGCTGTCCTCGGGAGTTTCTTGTCTTTCTTGAAGCAGGGCAGTCCTCAGAGGATTCAGAGGTCGCTGGTCCCTTGGAAAGCGTCGCTGGAGCAGGTTTCTTTGGAAGGCAGGAGACAGGCCGGTAAGTCTGTGGCCAAAGCAGTTGGTGTCTTCTGTTCTTCCTCTGCAGGGGTTTTTCAGCTCAGCAGTCTTCTTCTTCTTGTAGTTTCAGGAATCTGTTTTCCTAGGTTCAGGGAAGCCCTTAAATACTAAATTTAAGGGCGTGTTTAGGTCTGGGGGGTTAGTAGCCAATGGCTACTAGCCCTGAGGGTGAGTACACCCTCTTTGTGCCTCCTCCCAAGGGGAGGGGGTCACATCCCTAATCCTATTGGGGAATCCTCCATCTGCAAGATGGAGGATTTCTAAAAGTTAGAGTCACTTAAGCTCAGGACACCTTAGGGGCTGTCCTGACTGGCCAGTGACTCCTCCTTGTTATTCTCATTATTTTCTCCGGCCTTGCCGCCAAAAGTGGGGGCCGTGGCCGGAGGGGGCGGGCAACTTCACTAGCTGGAGTGTCCTGCTGTGCTAGCACAAAGGGGTGAGCCTTTGAGGCTCACCGCCAGGTGTGACAGCTCCTGCCTGGGGGAGGTGTTAGCATCTCCACCCAGTGCAGACTTTGTTACTGGCCTCAGAGTGACAAAGGCACTCTCCCCATGGGGCCAGCAACATGTCTCGGATGTGGCAGGCTGCTGGAACCAGTCAGCCTACACAGATAGTCGGTTAAGGTTTCAGGGGGCACCTCTAAGGTGCCCTCTGTGGTGTATTTTACAATAAAATGTACACTGGCATCAGTGTGCATTTATTGTGCTGAGAAGTTTGATACCAAACTTCCCAGTGTTCAGTGTAGCCATTATGGTGCTGTGGAGTTCGTGTAAAACAGACTCCCAGACCATATACTCTTATGGCTACCCTGCACTTACAATGTCTAAGGTATTGCTTAGACACTGTAGGGGCACAGTGCTCATGCACTGGTGCCCTCACCTATGGTATAGTGCACCCTGCCTTAGGGCTGTAAGGCCTACTAGAGGGGTGACTTATCTATACCTGCATAGGCAGTGAGAGGCTGGCATGGCACCCTCAGGGGAGTGCCATGTCGACTTACTCGTTTTGTTCTCACCAGCACACACAAGCTGGCAAGCAGTGTGTCTGTGCTGAGTGAGGGGTCTCCAGGGTGGCATAAGACATGCTGCAGCCCTTAGAGACCTTCCTTGGCATCAGGGCCCTTGGTACCAGGGGTACCACTTACAAGGGACTTATCTGGATGCCAGGGTGTGCCAATTGTGGAATCAAAAGTACAGGTTAGGGAAAGAACACTGGTGCTGAGGCCTGGTTAGCAGGCCTCAGCACACTTTCAATTCAAAACATAGCATCAGCAAAGGCAAAAAGTCAGGGGGTAACCATGCCAAGGAGGCATTTCCTTACACAACCCCCCCCCCAAACGAAAGAGGATGAGACTAACCTTTCCCAAGAGAGTCTTCATTTTCTAAGTGGAAGAACCTGGAAAGGCCATCTGCATTGGCATGGGCAGTCCCAGGTCTGTGTTCCACTATAAAGTCCATTCCCTGTAGGGAGATGGACCACCTCAACAGTTTTGGATTTTCACCTTTCATTTGCATCAGCCATCTGAGAGGTCTGTGGTCAGTTTGAACTAGGAAGTGAGTACCAAAGAGGTATGGTCTCAACTTCTTCAGGGACCAAACCACAGCAAAGGCCTCCCTCTCAATGGCACTCCAACGCTGCTCCCTGGGGAGTAACCTCCTGCTAATGAAAGCAACAGGCTGGTCAAGGCCATCATCATTTGTTTGGGCCAAAACTGCCCCTATCCCATGTTCAGAGGCATCTGTTTGCACAATGAATTGCTTGGAGTAATCTGGAGCTTTTAGAACTGGTACTGTGCACATAGCTTGTTTCAGGGTGTCAAAGGCCTGTTGGCATTCTACAGTCCAGTTTACTTTCTTGGGCATTTTCTTGGAGGTGAGTTCTGTGAGGGCTGTCACAATGGATCCATATCCCTTCACAAACCTCCTATAGTACCCAGTCAAGCCAAGGAATGCCCTGACTTGAGTCTGGGTTTTTGGAGCAGCCCAGTCCAGAATAGTCTGGATCTTAGGCTGGAGTGGCTGAACTTGGCCTCCACCTACAAGGTGTCCCAAGTAAACCACAGTTCCCTGCCCTATCTGGCATTTGGATGCCTTGATAGAGAGGCCTGCAGATTGCAGAGCCTTCAAAACCTTCTTCAGGTGGACCAGGTGATCCTGCCAGTTGGAGCTAAAGACAGCAATATCATCAAGATAAGCTGCACTAAAGGACTCCAAGCCAGCAAGGACTTGATTCACCAACCTTTGGAAGGTGGCAGGGGCATTCTTTAAACCAAAGGGCATAACAGTGAACTGATAATGCCCATCAGGTGTGGAAAATGCTGTCTTTTCTTTTGCTCCAGGGGCCATTTTGATTTGCCAGTACCCTGCTGTTAAGTCAAAGGTACTTAAGAATTTGGCAGCCCCTAATTTGTCTATCAGCTCATCAGCTCTAGGAATGGGATGGGCATCTGTCTTGGTGACAGAATTAAGACCTCTGTAGTCCACACAAAACCTCATCTCTCTCTTTCCTTCTTTAGTGTGAGGTTTGGGGACTAAGACCACTGGGCTAGCCCAGGGGCTGTCAGAGTACTCAATTACTCCCAATTCCAGCATCTTGTGGACTTCCACCTTGATGCTTTCCTTAACTTGGTCAGACTGTCTGAATATTTTGTTTTTGACAGGCATGCTGTCCCCTGTGTCCACATCATGGGTAACCAGGTGTGTCTGACCAGGGGTTAGGGAAAAGAGTTCAGCAAACTGCTGCAGGACCTTCCTACAGTCAGACTGCTGTTGGCTAGAGAGGGTGTCTGAATAGATCACTCCATCCACTGAGCCATCTTTAGGGTCTGATGAGAGGAGGTCAGGGAGAGACTCACTCTCAGCTTCCTGGTCCTCATCTGTTACCATCAACAGATTTACATCAGCCCTGTCATGGAAGAGCTGAAGGCGGTTCACATGGATCACCCTCTTGGGGCTCCTGCTTGTGCCAGGCCCACCAGGTAGGTGACCTGACTCTTCTTCTCTAGTACTCGGTAAGGGCCACTCCATTTGTCCTGAAGTGCCCTGGGAGCCACAGGCTCCAGAACCCAGACTTTCTGCCCTGGTTGAAATTCAACCAGTGCAGCCTTTTGGTCATACCACAACTTCTGGAGTTGTTGGTTGGCCTCAAGGTTTTTACTTGCCTTTTCCATGTACTCTGCCATCCTTGAGCGAAGGCCAAGTACATAGTCCACTATGTCTTGTTTAGGCTCATGAAGAGGTCTCTCCCAGCCTTCTTTAACAAGAGCAAGTGGTCCCCTTACAGGGTGGCCAAACAGAAGTTCAAAGGGTGAGAACCCTACTCCCTTCTGAGGCACCTCTCTGTAAGCGAAAAGCAGACATGGCAGGAGGACATCCCATCTCCTTTTGAGTTATTCTGGGAGCCCCATGATCATGCCCTTTAATGTCTTGTTGAATCTCTCAACAAGGCCATTAGCTTGTGGATGATATGGTGTAGTGAACTTATAAATCACTCCACACTCATTCCACATGTGTTTTAGGTATGCTGACATGAAGTTGGTACCTCTGTCAGACACCACCTCCTTAGGGAAGCCCACTCTGGTAAAGATACCAATGAGGGCCTTGGCTACTGCAGGGGCAGTAGTCGACCTAAGGGGAATAGCTTCAGGATACCTAGTAGCATGATCCACTACTACTAGGATGTACATATTTCCTGAGGCTGTGGGAGGTTCCAGTGGACCAACTATGTCCACACCCACTCTTTCAAAGGGGACCCCCACCACTGGAAGTGGAATGAGGGGGGCCTTTGGATGCCCACCTGTCTTACCACTGGCTTGACAGGTGGGGCAGGAGAGGCAAAACTCCTTAACCTTCTGGGACATATTGGGCCAGTAGAAGTGGTTGACTAACCTCTCCCACGTCTTGGTTTGTCCCAAATGCCCAGCAAGGGGAATATCATGGGCTAAGGTCAGAATAAACTCTCTGAAACCCTGAGGCACTACCACTCTCCTAGTGGCACCAGGTTTGGGATCTCTTGCCTCAGTGTACAGGAGTCCATCCTCCCAATAGACCCTATGTGTTCCATTTTTCTTGCCTTTGGACTCTTCAGCAGCTTGCTGCCTAAGGCCTTCAAGAGAGGGACAGGTTTCTTGTCCCTTACACAACTCTTCCCTTGAGGGTCCCCCTGGGCCTAAGAGCTCAACCTGATAAGGTTCCAGCTCCATAGGCTCAGTTCCCTCAGAGGGCAGAACTTCTTCCTGAGAAGAGAGGTTCTCTTTTTCTTGTTGTGTTGCAGCTGGTTTCCCAGCTGACTTTCCTTTCCTCTTGGTAGGCTGGGCCCTTTTTCCAGACTCCAGCTCTACTTTTTCACCCTGTGCCTTGCACTGTGCCCTTGTCTTGACACACACCAGTTCAGGGATACCCAGCATGGCTGCATGGGTTTTCAGTTCTACCTCAGCCCATGCTGAGGACTCCAGGTCATTTCCAAGCAAACAGTCTACTGGGATATTTGAGGAGACCACCATCTGTTTCAGGCCATTGACCCCTCCCCACTCTAAAGTTACCATAGCCATGGGATGTACTTTAGTCTGATTGTCAGCACTGGTGACTGGATAAGTTTGTCCAGCCAGGTATTGGCCAGGGGAAACCAGTTTCTCTGTCACCATAGTGACACTGGCACCTGTATCCCTCAGGCCCTCTACACTTGTCCCATTGATTAAGAGCTGCTGCCTGTATTTTTGCATGTTAGGGGGCCAGGCAGCCAGTGTGGCTAAATCCACCCCACCCTCAGAGACTAATGTAGCTTCAGTGTGACACCTGATTTGCTCTGGGCACACTGTTGATCCCACTTGGAGACTGGCCATTCCAGTTTTAGCTGGATTGGAGTTAGAAGTGGTATCTTTCTTGGGACAGGCCTTGTCTCCAGTTTGGTGTCCAGACTGACTACAGCTACGACACCAGGCCTTTTTGGGATCAAAGTTTTTACCCTTGTACCCAGAATTGTTTTGTGAAGAGGCTCTGGGCCCACCCTCCTGTGCAGGTTTTTGGGGGCCTGTAGAAGACTCTTTACTATTTTTGTTTTTGGCTGTCTCACCACCCTTCCCCTGGGGAGGTTTTGTGACCCCTTTCTTTTGGTCACCCCCTGTGGAAGTTTTGGACACCCTAGTCTTGACCCAATGGTCCGCCTTCTTTCCCAATTCTTGGGGAGAAATTGGTCCTAGGTCTACCAGATGCTGATGCAGTTTGTCATTGAAACAATTACTTAATAGGTGTTCTTTCACAAATAAATTGTACAGCCCATCATAATTACTTACACCACTGCCTTGAATCCAACCATCTAGTGTTTTTACTGAGTAGTCTACAAAGTCAACCCAGGTCTGGCTCGAGGATTTTTGAGCCCCCCTGAATCTAATCCTATACTCCTCAGTGGAGAATCCAAAGCCCTCAATCGGGCTACCCTTCATGAGGTCATAAGATTCTGCATCTTTTCCAGAGAGTGTGAGGAGTCTATCCCTACACTTTCCTGTGAACATTTCCCAAAGGAGAGCACCCCAGTGAGATTTGTTCACTTTTCTGGTTACACAAGCCCTCTCAAAAGCTGTGAACCATTTGGTGATGTCATCACCATCTTCATATTTAGTTACAATCCCTTTAGGGATTTTCAACATGTCAGGAGAATCTCTGACCCTATTTATGTTGCTGCCACCATTGATGGGTCCTAGGCCCATCTCTTGTCTTTCCCTTTCTATGGCTAGGATCTGTCTTTCCAAAGCCAATCTTTTGGCCATCCTGGCTAACTGGATGTCCTCTTCACTGGAGTTATCCTCAGTGATTTCAGAGAGGTTGGTCCCTCCTGTGAGGGAACCAGCATCTCTGACTATGATTTGTGGAGTCAGGGCTTGAGAGGCCCTGTTCTCCCTAGATAGGACTGGTGGGGGGGGGGATCACCCTCCAAGTCACTATACTCATCCTCTGTGTTGCCATCCTCAGAGGGGTTGGCTCTTTCAAACTCTGCCAACAGCTCCTGGAGCTGTAGTTTGGAAGGTCTGGAGCCCATTGCTATTTTCTTTAGTTTACAGAGTGACCTTAGCTCTCTCATCTGTAGATGGAGGTAAGGTGTGGTGTCGAGTTCCACCACATTCACATCTGTATTAGACATTATGCTTCTAAAAGTTGGAATACTTTTTAAGAATCTAAAAACTAGTTCTAGAATCTAATTCAAACTTTTACCAAACTTTTAAACTCTAAAAGAAAATGCTAACAGGGACTAACACAAGGCCCTAGCAGGACTTTTAAGAATTTAGAAAAATTTCAAATTGCAAAAATCAATTTCTAATGACAATTTTTGGAATTTGTCGTGTGATCAGGTATTGGCTGAGTAGTCCAGCAAATGCAAAGTCTTGTACCCCACCGCTTATCCACCAATGTAGGAAGTTTGCTCTGTATGTGCTATTTCAAAGTATGGAATAGCATGCACAGAGTCCAAGGGTTCCCCTTAGAGGTAAGATAGTGGCAAAAAGAGATAATACTAATGCTCTATTTTGTGGTAGTGTGGTCGAGCAGTAGGCTTATCAAAGGAGTAGTGTTAAGCATTTGTTGTACATACACACAGGCAATAAATGAGGAACACACACTCAGAGACAAATCCAGCCAATAGGTTTTGTTATAGAAAAATATATTTTCTTAGTTTATTTTAAGAACCACAGGTTCAAATTCTACATGTAATATCTCATTTGAAAGGTATTGCAGGTAAGTACTTTAGGAACTTTGAATCATTACATTAGCATGTATACTTTTTACATAAAACACAATAAGCTGTTTTAAAAGTGGACACTGCAATTTTCACAGTTCCTGGGGGAGGTAAAGTATTGTTAGGTTTCACAGGTAAGTAAGTCACTTACAGGTTTCAGTTTTTGGTCCAAGGTAGCCCAACGTTGGGGGTTCAGAGCAACCCCAAAGTTATCACACCAGCAGCTCAGGGCCGGTCAGGTGCAAAGATCAAAGAGGTGCCCAAAACACATAGGCTATAATGGAGAGAAGGGGGTGCCCCGGTTCCAGTCTGCCAGCAGGTAAGTACCCGCGTCTTCGGAGGGCAGACCAGGGGGGTTTTGTAGGGCACCGGGGGGGACACAAGTTAGCACAAAAAGTACACCCTCAGCATCGCGGGGGCGGCCGGGTGCAGTGTGCAAACATGCGTCGGGTTTTCAATGGTTTCCTATGAGAGATCAAGGGATCTCTTCAGCGTTGCAGGCAGGCAAGGGGGGGGCTCCTCGGGGTAGCCACCACCTGGGCAAGGGAGAGGGCCTCCTGGGGGTCACTCCTGCACAGGAGTTCCGTTTCTTTAGGTGCTGGGGGCTGCGGGTGCAGGGTCTTTTCCAGCCGTCGGGAAATGGAGTTCAGGCAGTCCCGGTCAGGGGGAGCCTCGGGATTCCCTCTGCAGGCGTCGCTGTGGGGGCTCAGGGGGGACAACTTTGGTTACTCACAGTCTTGGAGTCGCCGGAGGGTCCTCCCTGAGGTGTTGGTTCTCCACCAGTCGAGTCTGGGTCGCCGGGTGCAGTGTTGCAAGTCTCACGCTTCTTGCGGGGAGTTGCAGGGGTCCTTAAATCTGCTCCTTGAAACAAAGTTGCAGTTCTTTTGGAGCAGTGCCGCTGTCCTCTGGAGTTTCTTGTCTTTCTTGAAGCAGGGCGGTCCTCAGAGGATTCAGAGGTCGCTGGTCCCTTGGAAAGCGTCGCTGGAGCAGGTTTCTTTGGAAGGCAGGAGACAGGCCGGTAAGTCTGTGGCCAAAGCAGTTGGTGTCTTCTGTTCTTCCTCTGCAGGGGTTTTTCAGCTCAGCAGTCTTCTTCTTCTTGTAGTTTCAGGAATCTGTTTTCCTAGGTTCAGGGAAGCCCTTAAATACTAAATTTAAGGGCGTGTTTAGGTCTGGGGGGTTAGTAGCCAATGGCTACTAGCCCTGAGGGTGAGTACACCCTCTTTGTGCCTCCTCCCAAGGGGAGGGGGTCACATCCCTAATCCTATTGGGGGAATCCTCCATCTGCAAGATGGAGGATTTCTAAAAGTTAGAGTCACTTCAGCTCAGGACACCTTAGGGGCTGTCCTGACTGGCCAGTGACTCCTCCTTGTTATTCTCATTATTTTCTCCGGCCTTGCCGCCAAAAGTGGGGGCCGTGGCCGGAGGGGGCGGGCAACTCCACTAGCTGGAGTGTCCTGCTGTGCTAGCACAAAGGGGTGAGCCTTTGAGGCTCACCGCCAGGTGTGACAGCTCCTGCCTGGGGGAGGTGTTAGCATCTCCACCCAGTGCAGGCTTTGTTACTGGCCTCAGAGTGACAAAGGCACTCTCCCCATGGGGCCAGCAACATGTCTCGGATGTGGCAGGCTGCTGGAACCAGTCAGCCTACACAGATAGTCGGTTAAGGTTTCAGGGGGCACCTCTAAGGTGCCCTCTGTGATATATTTTACAATACAATGTACACTGGCATCAGTGTGCATTTATTGTGCTGAGAAGTTTGATACCAAACTTCCCAGTTTTCAGTGTAGCCATTATGGTGCTGTGGAGTTCGTGTAAAACAGACTCCCAGACCATGTACTCTTATGGCCACCCTGCACTTACAATGTCTAAGGTATTGCTTAGACACTGTAGGGGCACAGTGCTCATGCACTGGTGCCCTCACCTATGGTATAGTGCACCCTGCCTTAGGGCTGTAAGGCCTACTAGAGGGGTGACTTATCTATACCTGCATAGGCAGTGAGAGGCTGGCATGGCACCCTGAGGGGAGTGTCATGTCGACTTACTCGTTTTGTTCTCACCAGCACACACAAGCTGGCAAGCAGTGTGTCTGTGCTGAGTGAGGGGTCTCCAGGGTGGCATAAGACATGCTGCAGCCCTTAGAGACCTTCCTTGGCATCAGGGCCCTTGGTACCAGGGGTACCACTTACAAGGGACTTATCTGGATGCCAGGGTGTGCCAATTGTGGAATCAAAAGTACAGGTTAGGGAAAGAACACTGGTGCTGGGGCCTGGTTAGCAGGCCTCAGCACACTTTCAATTTAAAACATAGCATCAGCAAAGGCAAAAAGTCAGGGGGTAACCATGCCAAGGAGGCATTTCCTTACAGTCACCACCAAATATTTTCTTTAATGTAGTAGGGTGCTGCAAGGAGTTCTCCAGTTCTGCAGAAAGACTCAGAGACGTGTTTGGTTTTTTTTTAATTTATTTTTTTAAAACAATATGTTTCTGAAAATATGTAATAATAAGAGGTGTATTAAAAGAAAGAGTTACCAAATTGTTTTTATTAAAATTATATTAAATAGTTTTATGGAAATCATTATTAATAAACAGTGCACTGTGTACATTTTGTAAATAAACATTTCTTTGAATACATGGTGAGTATTAGAGAACGATTATAGATATGCTTGAAATGTATTGATATGTTTGAGGCTTGATAAAGGCAATATGCTCAAAATTTATATTTTGGTGTTGGAGAAGGCTGTGCATGGCACAGGGATGAATACTTCAGAAGCCAGGCCCTGCGTCCAACCCTATGCCACACACAGGGGTTGGCTGCTCACAGGGTGTTGGCCACAGGCCCTGTGCAATGGGGGGATTAGCTGCCTGCATCACCATTTCCTCTCAAGAAACATCTCTCAAAATCCTTACAATGGTGGTTCATGGGAACCCCGAGCCTGGAAATCCAATCCGACCTTGACATAGCCCAAGTCAAAAATGCCATGCACACAAACTTGTGGTCAATTCCATTATTTGTGGGTAGCAAAAACATTGCAGAAGCCCAACATATTTTGGCAAGATACCTTTGTCACAGATGGCTGATAGCACTGAAAAAGATTTTTAGAGAAACATCCCCAGTGAAAATGATGAACATCAAAGACTAGGAGACTCTCCCAGGTTGTTGCCGAGTCGTATAGGAAGCTAGGTTGTGGTTGCTGCAAAAACCAAACACACACACAGATACACCTAACCTACCCCCCCCCCCCACCCACCCATGTTTTGATGCAACTTTGACTGAGGTGCAATGGGTTCCTGCTAATCAGGTCCCCATTACCAGTGCTCCTTCTCCAAAACAAGACACCTGGTCACTTGATCCCCAAGTGACCAGACCCTGTAGCACCCGTGTAAGTCCCTAGTTAGTGGTACCTCTAGCACCTAGGGCCTAGATACTGCAGAGGTTCCCTAAGATCTGCAGCACAACATGTGCCACTCTGTGTGACCCAGCACCAACCTCATGCAAGACTGTCATTGAAGGCTGCATGACAAAGTGCTTCCTAAACGATTCTCTGACATAGTAGGTGAACAGGAAATCCATTATAGATAGATAGATAGATAGATAGATAGATAGATAGATAGATAGATAGATAGATAGATAGATAGATAGATAGATAGATAGATAGATAGATAGATATAGCACCAACTACTGGCCCATCACTCATGTATAATTTATTAGCAAGATCATTGAAAAATCAGTCTAAGTTCACTCCAAAATCAATCAATGCAACCCCTCCTGCATGACTACCAATCTGACATCAGATCACCCTGCATCATGGAGACTGCTAGCTGCTGAAATTCCTGAACCTGATTGAAGGAGACTTAGACACTGACATGTACGCACTGGAGACAGGGATCAATTAAAACTTTAACTAGGCATTTTGCTTGGCAAGTCGCTGCTGATTAGCCTTCCAGAACACTGCATTTTAATGGATGAAAGGGATGAGAGGTCGGACTCAAAACTCTGATGTTCAGGGTATGAGGAAACTTTAGGTAAGGCCTGCCCTTTTGTTTCTCCCTGAATAACTCCTTTAATTGGCTGATGATTGCCACATGCAGAAATCCCACACCTCTTTGTGCCCCTGCTTTGGGTGCTCCAGGCTGGAGACTGCCCTGCTGAAGAGGCATCACTCTACTCAGAGGATGCATCTGGAGAGATCCAGGAGAGGACACTTTAAAGGAGAACCACCTCAAACTGGTTCTGAAGCTGCAAACAGTATCTGATTTTGGAATATGAAATTAGGATTTCACATCCCCGCTTATTGTTCCATTTCCAAGTTTTCTATCACAAAGTAAGGGAATGCTCTAGAGAGTATGCAGAGGACTGCTGAGCAACCACAGATGGTAACTGTCTGACAAACAGATTTCCATATGTGAGGGGACATCACCAGAGTCAGGATCTCTTTCTGGAAGATTTGTTTGTCTGCCCTGAAGCACCTAGAAGCCTGCCTGCTTACTGTCCCACTCACATGCTGATGTTATCGCACTGTCACCCTCTTTGTGTCACGGTTTCGGGCAGGTCTTGTCAGGACTCTGGTTGGGGCACCCCTTGTGGTCACAGAATATCTCCCAAGCAGGTAGTGTACCGAAGCAGAAGAGCAGCTACAGGCATACACGGGGAAAGGACAGCTATGGTAAGGCACAGACAACACGATGGTGAAGGAAGAGCAGCCTTAGTGTTAACAAACAGGGAACGGATCAGTAATGGACAAACACACTGGGGTTACCACTACGGTTGTACACAGAGTAAGGCTCAGAACTTCCCACAGCAAGAGGGAATATCAATGCCTCTGTGCAGATTACTCTTACAGATAGTCACCGCACAAGTCCCATAGATAGGAGGCAGCAGAAGTGATTCTGTCTCTGGACCCTTAGGGCACAAACAAGGATTGTACTTACATACACGGGACAAGCACTTGTGGGTCCAGCTGGAAACACAGTGGCAATTCCTGGAAAACAGCAACAGCACACTGTCACCGTTAGGCACTAAAGACTACACACAACACTAGGAAAGGATGGGGCAGAAATTGCCTCCTGGAAACCAGGAGCCAACCCCAGTACAAAGGAAAACACTTACACGCAGGTGAGGACTGGTAGTACACTTACCAGATACAATAACCCAGGAGGAAACAGAAACAGAGGAACAAACTAGGAGGCAACCAGGGAAAGGCCCGGAGAACAGGGACAGGCTCAGACTGAAGCAAAGCAGGAACAGGGCTGGAAAACAGGGAGCAGGCATGGGCTGAAGCAAGCAGAACACGACTGGGAAACAATGAGCAGGCTCTTACTGAATCAAGCAATAACAGGACTGGAACACAGGGAGCTGGAACAAGCAGGAACAAGACTGGGAAACAGAGAGCAGGTTCAGGCTGAAGCAAGCAGCAACAAGGCTAAGAAACAGGGAGCAGACTCTGGCTGAAACAAGCAGGAACATGGCTGAGAAACAGAGAGCAAGTTCAGGCTGAAGCGGAACAGGACTGGAACACAATCCAACAAGAGGACTTGTACACAAAAGAATCGAACTCCAATGCATGTCAAGGAGCTTCAGAAAATGGCAGCTTAAAAGCAGTTCCAGGCAGCAGCAAACCCAGGGTGGAGTCACATGGCTGGGCTGCACAAGAGAAATCACAGGTGTGTGCAGTTTCAGTCTCTCACAAGTCCTAGAGGAGAGAATCCAGTACAAAGGAACAGCCGTACTTTTCCCATAGGAAGCAATGGACAGCAGATTACAGGTCTTACCGACTACCAGACAGTGCATTATGGGACCTGAAGTCCATGGAAGCAAATGTAGTTCTTCCATAGCATGCCATATCGAAAAGGAAAGCAAACAGGAGTCAGAAAGGGACTCTGGGTGAGTGTTAATGGTGATTCCCAGGCTGCAGATAGTCTGTTTACAGCGCCCCCTAGAGATGGGACGACAGAGTCGTAACACTTTTTCACTCACTGTCTCAGTCACATGCTCAGTGTCTCAGTCACTGTCTCACTTTGCCAGACTCACTATCTGATGCTCTTTTTTTAAAACCATCTTATTATTTCAACAGTTGCTCAGAGTACAGTATGTGACTCAGACATGACAAAGGCCATCATTACAACCCTGCCGGCTGGACCACTGCCAATGCGGCTGTCCAATCGCCACATTACGACCCCAACTGTAGCGCCGCGGTCGGACCACCAGCACTGCCTGTTTTCCTCCAGAGGAGGGTCGGCGGGTGCTGATGGTTCTAATCGACCAGGGCAGTGCTGCAAGCAGCACCTTTGGTAACATTTATTTAGGAGCAATGGATGGCTATTAATTGGGACGTGAAAGGATAAAAAGCATGTCAGAACACTGCTGAGGCATTGATGGCGGAAAAATAGTTGAGCATCTGCCAAGAACCATGAACCCTGGTGGTCAAATGTTTGTTTCTCAATTTTGAAGAGGCAGTTAAAAGATTGAAAAGGTTTAGTTTTAAAGAGAGGTGGCGAGAAGACATAATTTCTATTCACAACAACCTGGCAAATCTGCAGATACCTATGTGGAAATACTAAGAGCAACTGTGGCAGCATGTGCGTTTGAGAATTTCGCTGATCATCTCTGTAAAGACCAGCTAGTTGGCCAGTGGCGTCTCGTTCATGTTGGACTTTAGGGCTACACTTCACCAAATATAAATGAATAGGCCAGTAGCAGAGATGTTGCAAAATACATTTTGCTAGTTAAGCAAAGGGCGTAATGTTACAATCATTGTTTAAGTGTGCAGCAACCAGGAATTAATACCTGTCTGCATATATCAGGGCTATGTGGGCACCATCCCTCAAACACATTACAATCCTATGTCAGGACTGGAGCTTCTGATTATGCTTCTCTTTCTTTGCTTTTTATTTTCAACAGCCAATCAAATGAAAGATTAAAACACTACATTTCCCATGAACACATCTTAGCCCCAAGACCCACCATTGACACGCAGCCCTATATAATCCTTATGCAGCAAAACCGCTGCCTCTGTCTTTGCTGCCTTGCAGCCAGTTAAGTTTTGTGCATGTTTCGTGCTTCCTGATGTCATGTTACATAATTGCTATTCGTATCATTATGATTGTTTTATTGTTATAAACTGTATCTAGAGCGTTTGTTTTTCGTACTGCAAATGCACCTTGCGCAGTATCCACATTTCATTTTTCTATTTAAATCGTGCTTTGTTACTGTTGCACAACGTCACACTGTGATTTCAGTGGGAGCGTTCTTCCTCCCAGCGAGGCGATAAGCCATCTCGTTCTTTTAATTTCTGTGAAGTGGGAAAAAGGGGAGTGAGGACGTGCAGCTGCCTGCTGCTCGGTCCTCTTTCTTTTACTATTGTTTGGGGCTTGCACACATGGGCGCGCTGCCGGCTTTGATCCCAGCGTTCTGAACCTGGAGGTCGACACAGGAGAGATGCGCATGATGGTCTCCAGCCCCAAAGAGCTTCACAACTCCCCGTTTATGCCCTGGTTGTTATTATTATTACAGGCCTTGCTTAGAGTGTTGACAGGTCTCCCTCTGCGCTTCATTTTTTCTGCATCAGAGACCTTGGTGGTTCTGTCTATCACCTGCCTTGGAGTTCCTTATTGAATTACTTCCCCATTGATTGGATTGGATCTGCCTTCCTTGATTCTGGTCCATACCTCCTGGAAAACTCACCTGTGCCATACATCCTGTGGCCTTGTCTGAACATGAGGAGCAAAATATGGACAGACAACATCAGGACCAGATTGGACAAGGGCGAGACCGTCGTCCTCATCCTCATAGACCTCTCTGCAGCTTTTGACACCGTATGCCACCAAACCCTCCGCACACGCCTCTTCGATGCCGAAATTCACCACAAAGCCCTGGACTGGCTCAACTCTCCGAAAGAACCCAAAGAGTTTGCCTACCTCCTTTCCGGTCTACAGCCACCAAGACCATCTGTGGGGTCCCCCGAGGATCCTCCCTCAGCCCCACCCTTTTCAAAATCTACATGGCTCCTCTCACCAACATCATTCGCCCCCATGGCCTCACCATCATTTCATACGTTGACGACACCCAGCTCATCATCTCCCTCACGAGGAACCCATCTACTGCCAAGAATAACCTACACGCCGGACTCCTTGCCATCGCTAACTGGAAACAGAAAGCCACCTCAAATTGAACTCAGAAAAAAACGAGATCATCATCTTCGGCCCCAACAAGACAGTATGGAACGACTCTTGGTGGCCCACCACGCTTGGACCACCTCCAACACCCACCACCCACGCACGCAATCTTGGCATCATACTGGACTCATCTCTCTCCATGACTCAGCAAATCAACGCCATGTCATCCTCCTTCCTAAACATCCTTCGCATGCTACGCAAGACTTTCAAATGGATTCCTTTAGAAACAAGAAGAACGGTCACTCACGCCCTCATAAGCAGCAGACTGGACTACGGCAATGCCCTCTACGCAGGGACCACAGCCAAGCTTCATAGAAAACTCCAGCGAATCCAGAACGCAGCTGCACATCTCATCCTCAACCTCCCTCGCCACGAACACATCTCCTCCCACCTCAGATCCCTACACTGACTGCCCATCAACAAAAGGATCATCTTCAAAATCCTTGTCCATGCTCACAAAACCCTCCACGACACCGGACCAGCCTACCTCAACGAATGAATCAACTTCCACAAACCAACTCGACAGCTCTGCTCCGCCGACCTCGCCCTCCCTACAGTCCCCCGTATCCAACGCACCACCTCCGGCGGCAGATCCTTCTCCCACCTCGCTGCCAAAACCTGGAACTCCCTCCCCACCAACCTACGCAAGACCCAGGACCTCGTAACCTTCAGAAAGCACCTCAAAACATGGCTTTTTGAGCAGTAACCCGCCCCCCTGGCACCTTGAGACCCTACCGGGCCCTTAAGAAATTTGTTTGATTGATTGATTGAATATGGAGGGTTACTATTATGATGACCCTTCCGGGTCTTTTGAGCAGGACCTGGTTTATGCGCTGGATGCTGGAGTACAACACTCTGAAAATTCAAGCCATAAAACAGAATTGTATGGGTTTGCAGAACACCAAGGCTGGATCCTTCCCCATCCAGCATGCAGTGGAAACTAATCCTCAGGCCATACCAAGTGCCAGGGTCATTAGGGACCCCTATGTGGCAGATATTGAGAAATTGGTGAGATTGCTGACAAAAGATTATGGCGCCATGTCTACCACCATAAATGTGTCCCATCAGAATGATTCTGGTTCATCCTCTTCTGCCCAGAGTTTTGATCGAGGGGGCAATCCAGGCCCTAGGAAGTGCAAAAGGAGGTCCCGCCACTCGCACATGGCCCAGCTACCTCCAGAGGTCCTCACCTTTGAGCCAGAGGATATTATCCACCCTAGGTCTATCGTATGGCTCCCGCCTACTGAAGTTGCAGATTACCAACAAACTTACATATGACGAAAAAGATGTCAGATCTCTCCGAAGATCTGAGTGCCCTAGACTGGACCTTCCTAGCAAGGTTACAGAGACTCCGAAGATAGACCCCCACCCTGGTGACATACTTATACAAGTTTTCTAAGGATCCCAAGAAGGGAGTTGATCTGGCTTGGTGAAGATGCCATGACAAGTTGTTTTATATCTCTAGCCCTTTGAGAAAAATCCTAGAAATGGGTTTCCACACCAAAGAATCAGGTGTCCCTGTCGATCCTGACGTCTTGGTCGGCTTGGCCCACAGAGCCATTTGCTTTTTAGGAAAGCAAACTGCGCCATCACTAGTGAACAGCACCATTCCATCTATATCAAACTAGACCCAAAACTCACTGATCTCGCTACATCAGAATCTGGTCCCCTGGCCCAGGCTTACTGTTTGGAAACCCTTTCCTCAAAGAATTGTCCAAATTCATAGCAACTTAAAGCAATCTGGATAAAGCACAGGGGTCCATAGAAAAAGTCTTCCGCCCACTTTTTGGTAGGGCTGGGCACTTCAGAGGGCAAGCCTTCGGACGAGATTACTACCAAGGTCCTCAAAGAGGTTTCTACCAGCAAGGTAGGGGAGGATACCATGTTTCCTTCATCTTCTACCCATCTCGCCCTCGAGCGGGTGGAAACTGGTTCTGGAAAGGAAGATCCAGAGGTGCACAAGCTTCCGTCCAGGAGTCTGGCTCTACAGGTGAGGATAATTCTGATTTCAGAGGTGATACTGGGAGGCAGACCCAGATTGTTTCTTCACAACTGGCAGAAAGTAACACAAGATTCTTGGGTTCTGGAAGCAGTGCAGGGTTATAAGTTGGAATTTTACGACCCCTCGTTTCAACCCTTTCCTCCTCCTGCAATTTATTTTTCTTTACAAGATAAGGAGTTCATCTCCTTAGAGGTGGTAGATCTCCTACACAACGGAACTATAGAAGAGTCATATCCCCACCCAAAAGGTTTCCTCAGTTGTATTTTCTTGGTAGTAAAGAAGGGTGGCGGGTCCCTTTTGGTTCAGAAACTGAAGGAATTGAATGGTTGGATCATATATTTTCACTTTAAAATGGAGGGCATCCATTTGTTAAGAGATATCGTGCGGGAAGGGGACTGGATGGTCCGCATAGATTCAAAGGATGCTTACCTCATCATCCCTATTTTTCCACCTCATCAGCGGTTTCTTCAATTCGTTTGGTAAGGGCATTGCTTCAGATACAAAGTTCTTCCCTTTGGCCTATCATCAGCCGCGTAGTGCTTTACAAAAATGATGCATCCAATAGGCGAGTCTTCTGGGCAAGAGAGGTTTGTCGTATCATATCTCTAGACTACAGAATTATCATGGCCCAATGCCCACTCTTGCTCCTTACCCACCTGGGATGGATGGTTTCTCTTCTCCAGGACCTGGGTTTTGTCATAAATTCTCAGAAGATGATTCTGACACCTTAACAAAGGATAGAGTTTTGGGGGTTTCAGATGAATTCCCTTCTATCCCGACTGATACTACCTCCATAGAAGGTTTGCAACATCAAGAAAGAGTTGAGGTCGATGTTCAAGCAGACTGTATCTTTGAGGTCAATAGCCCTCATGGTGGGCCTGTTAGCCTAGACAATTCAGGCCATATTTCCTGGCCCCCTCCACTATCAGGCACTTCAAAGATTCAAAATTCACAACCTATAAAAGGTTCTCAGTTACTCAGAACAGATTCCTCTGTCAGAGGAAGTGAAGATGGAGATGTACTCGTGGCTAGAGCATATGTAAGCCTGGAATGGCAGGACAATTTTTGGGTCCTCCCATGAAATAGTGATCGAGTCCGACGCCTTTCGGTGGGGTTTGGGAGCTCAATGTGGCCGGTATCTATGGGGGGTCACTGGTCCAGAGCAGAACTGGACCTCCACATTAATTGCTTGGAGCTTTTTGCGGGCTCTTTTGCGATTCGGAGCCTTTCTCCAGATAAGACACATTGTTGCATACTTCTTTGTTTTGACAACATCTCAGCAGTGTGATATGTGAACAAGCTGGGTGGGATGAAGTCTTGCTTCCTTGTGGAGATAGCCTCAGATTTCTGGCTCTTCTGCCTCCAACACCAAACTTCAGTAGTAGCAGAATATCTGAGGCTGGATCTATACTGTAGCAGATTGGCAGTCTCATCTTCTTTGCAACTCCAGCGATTGGAGAACGCATCCGAAAGTCTTTAATTTTCTCCAAAGCCTTTGGGGCCCTTGCTTGATAGATTTGTTTGTTTCATGTCTTAACCAACAGCTTATGACATTTTTCAGTTGGTGTCCAGATCTGACAGCCCAAGCTACTGATGCATTTCTTCAGGATTGGTCTCCATTCCTGGGTTACGCCTTCCCCCCTTTCATGATGATTCCCAGGGTCCTAGCCCTATTACGACATCAGAGTGCGGAACTGATTTTGTTGACACCAGTTTGTGATCCTGGAAATGAATTGTGCCTGTCTGATTCTGATTCTGATTCCTTTTCATTGGAATCTCCTTCTGAATCCAATGGGCCTTCCTCAACCACTAATCCTATCGGAAAACACCTTTCTCTGGTAGCCTGGAGAGTTTCCGGGAAAGATGGAGTCTCCCGGGACTTTTGCAGGAGTCTAATGACTTCATCTCACAGGTCTAGTCCTCCGGTACTCACTAACGCTATGCTTCCGCTTGGAAACATTGGTGTAATTGGTGCAGTGAACGGGACTTAGATCCCTCTACAGCAGATTGTAGTTTGATCATAATTGTTTTGTCCTCTCTGGCCTCCTTGGAAATAAGTTACAGGTCAATGAACTATTTCTGATCAGCCATGTCAGCGGGCCATTTACCCATTGACGGTAGACCTGTTGGGACACTCCCCATAGTGTGTAAACATTTGAGAGGTATTCGTATGGCTAAGCCCCCTAACCCAATCTGGATCTGGTGGGAAGAGTTTTTTCTCAAGAGGGAGTAACTTTTTCTATCTCACGACAAATCAAATGTAATTCCAGGTCAGTAGTCTACCCTAGTTTTCCTGATAATTCCAAGCTTTGCGCGGTGCAGTGTTTGAAAGCGTATGAGGTGAGTACAGCTAAATTTTGTACTCACATGGATGGACAATTGTTGATTGCCTTGCAAAAGCCTTTTTGCCCACTTACATTGGCTACTTTAGCCAGATGGATGCAATGGTTTTTGAGTGAAACAGGTATTGATACCTCCAAATTTGGTGGCCACTCTGCTAGACGGGCCATGGCTTCAAAATCCTTTGCTTTGGGTTCTCGGCTGGATGATATTTTAAAGGTGCTGATTGGCTGTCAGAGTCCATGTTTAAATCATTTTATTATAAACCTATTATGGATGTTGCTTCTGTGGTGGTGGTTCAGCTTTAAACAATAGTGGTTCGGCTTTAAACAAGCATAATTGGAGCCTCTGGTCCTGACATAGAATAAAATATTTTTTAGCATTTGCAACAAGAATTTTCAATTCTATTAAGGACACCGAGTCAAGGATTATCCCACCCATTTGTTTATTTGAATTTAATTTGGTATCTATGGGATGTGTTGAATTTGTTTTCATTGTTGTATTTTTCCCCGGATGCCGTTACATAATTGATCCTATTCTGGACCAGTCTTTATGGCTTTGGTGTTTTTGTCTTACTTTTAGAGAATGCGGACAAGTGATCCGTGTAGTTACAATGTTCTGGAGGTCTGAGAAACTGGTTTTCCTACTCTCAAGTTCTTTGGAGGCTGATCCTTGTCTACAGTTGCAGTCAGAAATCATCAGAGTCTTTGGATCTGAAACTTTCGAGCTGGGCTTTCGTTGGAGCTTCGAATGGTTAGTCCAGTTGATTTGAGCCTTTCATTGCAGGGTCCAAGACTATTTAACTGTTTGGTTGGACTTGTGCAAAGAAAGGCAAGGCTGTTTTGCTGCATGAGTACTATATAGGGCTGGGTGTCTATGGTGGGTCATGGGACTGAGATGTGTTCACGGGAAATGTAGTGTTTAAACTTTCACTTGCTTGGCTGCTGAAAATAAAAAGTGAAGAAAGAGAAGCGCAATCCTTGCCTCTGTGTCCTCTAATAGAATTGAAAATTCTTGTCACAAATGCTTGAAAAAATGTTGTTAAAAAGAGAAAGGGGAAGACAAGGAACATTCCAGGTACATAGAAGTTCCCTGGGTGCTTGGTGCAGCTGGTCCACACATTACTCAGACGTTTCCGGAAATGGCTGTTGAGCACGAGTCTCACTTTTTAATAACAGGCCAGCTTCAGTTTCACAATTGCTTGTGTTCCTTCTATTTTAACGACTTAAAGTTACTACTGGGGATGAAAGAGGAGGGGCACACCCTACAACATACTGCGTTGGAACTGTACAGTTGTAGAGTTTGAGGAAAACTGCACACGATGAGGGACTGGCACTCCTCGGAATGAAGAAACCTGGGTTTGTAACTAGGTTTGAATCAAAGCTTCTCCACAGATCAAACTGTGATTCATGCTAAATTACTTTCTTTTCCTGTAACTCTGTTCACTTTTTAAGCAAAAAAAAAAAAAACATGGTGGTGCCCCGAGGCGTTTCAGTTCTGATTACGAGCTATGCAGTAAATACAGTACTGCATACTTCAATATAAAATACCGAAGTTATGACATATACCCTTTGTGTCACATGCACCCAACAGCAGTCCCGGAGTTGCCTTTCAAACTCTCTCAAACTCACTGGATGGTTCAATGAAGTACAGTGCGTTTCTATCAGTGGTGCAGCCAGCTGCATTGCACCGGGGCCAGAGGTCAGGGGGCCTCGCTTGCGCTGGACAGGCTGCAATCCTTTTAGAAGCTGCCTAAGGTTTACTTTTGGGAAGGGCGAGAATTCAGTAAGTCAGCGAAATTACAGAGATAAACACAGCCCCTGCCCTACTACAAAGATGACCTGCAGTTACACCGTCAGAATAATGGTGTTACGCCAAAAGTGCAGACTTTGGAACTGAGGAGCCACGTTCGAATCTCAGTCGCCCCGATATCCTCTGATTCAGGGCAAATCACGTAATATACTCGCGCCTAAATCAAAATAAATGTGACCCTGTGTAATGTAACTGCTCTTGTCAAGTGCTCCGATACATTTGTTTCGATTTTGCGCTCTATAAAACTGCCAAAAAAACAAAACAACATGGGGTGAATTCATTGATTCTGCACTGGGATATACGTCTGCTACTATGAGCTAAGACTGCAGTGGCATCATCTAATTACAGAATACCTCAGAACAGCCACGACAGGAGTAGGAACTTAATCAATTAAGAAAAAAGTACTCTAAGGTCTTCACACTTATAAAAAGTGTTTGAAGGGCTCAGAAATAAGACAATGCGGGACCAGATTTGCAAACATTTTGCTGTGGGTTTGAGTAGGAAAGTACTCTGCTAACCAGGACCCTAGTGATTGTTAGGGAAACAACAACTCCTCAAAGTGATGTAAAGAAAACACAAATACCAGGCAAGGCTCTGGAAGAGATGAAATGTTTCTTGAGATACCAAGGTTTATTGGCAGGCTAAGGCAGAAGGCAGACGCACATCCCAGTGTTACATCTTACAAGCTGGCATCTTCTGCCCTGAAGCATATAAGTCAGGCATTTATATTTGTTAATAAGTGCTGTCACAGCAAAACCCCGAAAGGGGACAAAGTCCAAACATGGGCACGCATATACAAAAGAAATGCTGCATATACAAATCTTCAAGTCACAGAGTAAAAATATACATAATGCAGTGTGAGCATGAACAAGTTAACAGACAACAGGTGGACCCTAAAGAAAAGGGGGCTGGGTTGCTGACTGGCTGAGCTTAAAGTGTGAGACCCAGCTAAACTTCACAATGTGGTTTGGAGAGGTTTGTTTGCACAGCTGGCATAGGTGTCAGAGAGGTCAGTAGGGAAGTCTTGGAGCAGTTCTAGAATAGTAATGTAGATGAGCTGGTTCAACCCATGAATGAGATGGGCAAGTGTCTTGGTAAGAGAAAATAATAAATAGCTTACTGGGATTCAGATAGTGGAGGAGAGAATTGGAACGAAAGTATCATATCTATAGGTACATACATAGGAAAATTTATTTTTCTGAATAGTGATTATGCTCTCTCTTCCAAAGCTCTGTATTTCATCACACAATTGGCATACTGGTGCCCCCCTATAAGCCCCTAGTATATGGTACCTAGGTACCCAGGGCACTGGAGTTCCAGGGGATCCCTATGGGCTGCAGCAGTTATTCTGCCACCCATAGGGAGCCCATGCAAAGGGTTCTGCAGGCCTGCCATTGTAGCCTGCGTGAACCGGGTGCATGCACCCGTTTTGCCTCCAGGTCACTGCACCAGGTCACTGTAAGTCACCCCTATGGTAGGCCCTCTCAGCCCAAAGGGCAGGGTGCAGCTACCTGTGTGTGAGCGCACCCCTGCATTAGCAGAGGTGCCCCCACAAACTCCAGATCTATTTTCCAGGATTTTGTAAGTGCAGGGACACCAGTTTATGGGTGTACTGGATATAGGTCACTACCTATGCCCAGCTACGTAATGTTAATGCCAAACCTAGGCATGTTTGGTATCAAACATGTTGGAATCATACCCCAATACTTTTGTAAGTATTGGTTGTATGATTCCATGCACTCTAGGGGCTCATTAGAGGACCCCCAGCATTGCTCCTACAGCCTTCTGAGGTTTTCCAGGCAGCCCATGCTGATGCCACTTCACAGACAGGTTTCTGCCCACCTGTTGCTTGAGCAGCTAAAACCCAGGAAGGCAGAACAAAGGATTTCTTTTGGTAGAGGGGTGGTACACCCTCTCCCTTTGGAAATAGGCGTTAATGGTCTTGGGGTATCCACTGGTATGCTTTGAATGGCACATTTGGTGCCCTCCATGCATAAACCAGTGTACACCGGTACAGGGACCTCCAGTCCCTGCTCTGGCGAGAAACTGGACAATGGAAAGGGGAGTGACCACTCCCCTGTCCATCACCACACCAGAGGTGGTGCCCAGAGTTCCTCCAGAGGGTCCCTGGGTTTTGCCATCTTGAATCCAAGGTTGGCAGGGAACTCTAGGAGCATCTGATTGGCTAGGTCAGGCAGGTGACGTCAAAGCACCCTCCTGATAAGTAGTCACCCAGCTAAGTGACCAATCCCCCTTTCAGGGCTATTTAGGGTCTCTCTTTTGAGTGGTTCCTCAGATTCAGCTTGCAAGATTCCAGCAGGATTCCTCTGCAACCTCCACTTCGACTTCTGACCAAAGAAACTGCAGCTGGACTCTCCAGGACCCTACAATCTGCAATAAAGATGAAGACTTCGCCTGCAACATTGTTTCCACAGCATATCCCAGCTTCTGCAACATTTCCACAATTGTGCATCCTCTGAGGACAGCCCGTCTTCAGTCTGCACAGGGAAGAAGAAGGAATCTCTCTTGGGTTGAAGGAGTCACTCCCCTGCATCTGCAGGCACCAACTGCAATGATAACTGGATGTGTGGGTCCCATCTCCTGCTGAGCTGCATGGATCCTGCATCACGGGTGGTGGTCGGACGTCGTCCTTTCGGTCCTCTTCCAGCTGCCCAACTTGGGTGGAGGTAAGTCTTTGCCTTCCCACACAGGACAGTACCCCCATGCACCACATCTTTTGCAACTGCCAAGGCCTGTTGGCACTTCTTCCAAGGGGTCTCCAGGCATCCGGTAGCTTCTGCCTCCAGCACTCCTTCCTACAACACACAGCTCCCTGAGTGGCTCTCCTGCGGCATGGGACTCCTTTTCGTAGTGCTGCATGGGCTCCATTTGCAACTTTGGTGTTCACATCGTGTGGGACTCCTGTGAGTGTTGCCTGTGCTTCTGTGGGCTCTTTGTGACGCTGAGGGCCCCCCGCTGACTCCCCCTCCTGGGTTGAGTCCTCATGGGCCTTGCTGGTCCCCGGCAGTACCACTTTCTGCTAGCTGCAAGTTTTGCCTGTGCCAAGGCTTGTTGGTGGAATCCGAACACGCAGACCTGACTGCAATCTTCCTTTCTGCGTGGGACATCACTTGCATCCTTCAGGAACTCTACTACGACTCCAGGGCTCCAGCGCTGACTTTTCTTCCTCACTGTTGACTAACTTCTGCATCCTCTGCTTGGTGGGTAGGGGTTCCTGCCACCACTGGACTCTGTTGTGTCTTCTGGACTTGGTCCCCTCTTTCCACAGGTCTTCCTCTTCAGGAATCTGCCATTGGTTTCTTGCAGTCGCCTCTGGGTTTTGTAATTTTACTTCTTTTGTTCTTAGTGGGTGTTTTGGGGAAAATCTAGTGATTTACTCCTGCTTTCCTAATCACTGGGGGTGTTGAGATACTTAACTTTGTGCTTTCCTGGTACCATCAGCTCCCCTCTACACATTGCACTTTTATAGGTGGGGGTCCAACTTTCACATTCTTTTTTTTTTGGTACATGATTTGTGCTCCCCCTCGGGTCACTATCTTCTATTGTGTTTTACACTGTTTTGCACTGTTTTCTAACAGTTTTTATGCCTATTTCTGACTACTAGTGTATATATCTTGTGTTACTTACCTCCGAAGGGAGTATTGCCTCCACAGTATTTTTGGTGCTGTGTTACCATAATAAAGTACCTTTATTTTTGTAACACTGAGTGTTTTCTTTCATGTGTGTGAGTGCTGTGTGACTAAAGTGGTATTGCATGTGATTAGCATGCCTCCTAGATAAGCCTTGGCTGCTTATCCACAGCTACCTCTAGAGAGCCTGGCTTCTAGCAATGCCTACACTACACTAATAGGGGATACCTGGAACTAGTATACGGTGCAAGTACCTTAGGTACCCACCACACACCCCGCCAGCTTCCTACAGTTTACATTACTAAAGTGATGCAAACCTACACAAAATGTTTATTTCGAATTCACTTTCAGTGGAAAACTGGTTTTATGCTGGAAAGCTGTCTGAAAGTAACACTGATTTGTGTTATTTTGTGTCAAGGGGGTGTTCCCTTGGTGGCAGATGGGCGTTCTAATGCAACCACACATGATTTTTGAGGCAAAACTCTATTCACTATGATTAGTGGATATGGTTTTAAACTTAACATTTATTTGAAGCAGGCATTAAAAAGGAGAAATGCTTTTAGTTCTTGTAACTTTTCCCACTTTGCATATATGCTGCACTGTACAGCACACATTTGAAGTGGCAACATTTTTAAAGTTTGTCTAGGCATAGTATTTTGTACTGGAATTGTACTCTTCCAGTACAAAACCAATTCTATACTCATGCAGACACCATTGCACTATAGTGCACAGATGTGTGTGTGGCTCTTGGCAGCCTGATTGTGCACCAGCGTTAGGGAGAAAACAGGATAGTGCCACATTGTAGTAGATATGAAATATTCCTGCTCTCCTCCTCAAGCAGTGCACTGCAGCAACTCCGGGTGCTGTGCTGCATTGTCTCAATTTGTAAATCAGGCCCTTGATGGCCTCATCTTTGATAATACCTTCATTGTGGAATGGTTGACCTATGAGTTTCTAATGTCAGAATTTGCATTTTCGAAGGAGGAGACATCGAGAGCTCTCACAGGTACTCAGATGTCAGAGGATATATTTTCATTTTAAGAAAATTGACTACTTAACGCAGTAACCCAGCAAAAGTGATGGGTGCAACAGCAGTGAATTAACTAACAAGCGCCTGTATACCTTCTCGGGTGATTAGCGCACTATACAAATCAACATAACATAACAGGAGCTCAGGTGAGCATTAGCAGTATCAAACAAGCGAGGGTGAATCTATGGGGCAGCAACAGGTATAAATGGTTCTGGATTGAGTCAGTTTAAGTGTGAAGTTGGTGAATCTGGAAAGCATACAGAAACCTACAACCTCTGCCTCAACCCATGACAAAAATCCTCAATTTGGGAGATCCAGCACTATGGTGCCTGGGTGTCTGCCAGTTTCCAGGTGATGTACTTCTTATAAAGGCTCCATTACCGGCAGTTACACACGTAAAATGGTTGTTTTGTGGCCAGAGGAAGCCAGCTGCGGTATTAGGCACTTCCTTTAGATGGTGGTTTGCCCTTTTCACTTCATGTAAAGAGTTCTTGCCACTGATTGGTCTGCATTAAAACAAATGTCCAAACCCTAATGCCCTTCACAACAAGTGCTTCATTTTTTAATCCATGCTGGTGCCCAAAGTTCAGCTCAGGTGCCCGTTGTCAGCACCATTACATGTTGGCACACTGAAACCAAGGCTGCAAAGTCTTGAATCCACCTCATGCTTCTTTAACCCCTTCTGTGCCGAGGACGTAGTGGTTACGTCCTATGGCACAGTGCTGCTGTGCCGAGGACGTAACAACTATGTCCTCGGCACACAGCCCAGAGGGAGCGCTCTCGCTCCCTCTGTGTGCTTCCCCCCACCCCCCCAAAGTCAGGGATGGAAGGGGAAGCTCTTCCCCTTCCACCCCCGACCCCCCCCCACCCCCACCCCCCTGTGACGTCAGCGCGCGAGCGCGCGCCGATTAGTCACAGTTTCTCCCCCATCGCACTGGAAGCTCTGCTTCCAGCGCGATTGAAAGAGAAATGCTCAGCATTTCTCTTTCAATCACTGGGGGAGGCCCGGAGAGGCTTCAAAGGGAAGGAAATGTACTTCCTTCCCTTTGAAGTCTCTCCCAGGGTTTCAAAAGCCGGATTGCAAGCAATAGACACCAGGGATTTTTTTTGTTTTTTTTGTGTGAAATTGACATAAGGGAGCGACCCCTTGGGCAAGGGTCGCTCCCAGGGGGGGCATTTTTTTGGGAAGGCCTTTTCTGCCCACCCTGGGGGCAGATCGGCCTATTATTAGGCCGATCTGCCACCTTGGGGGGGCAGAAACCTCTAGGCACCAGGGATCATTTTTTTTTTTTCTTATTTTTTTTTTGGGTTCTGTTTTAGGTGGGGAGCGACCCCTTAGGCAAGGGTCGCTCCCCTATTTTGATGAGGCCAATCTGCCCCCAAGGGGGGCAGAAACCACTAGACACCAGGGAGTTTTTTTTTTTACGTGAATTTCACGGAAGGGGAGCGACCCCTTAGGCAAGGGTAGCTCCCGGGGGGGGGGGGGGGGGAATTATTTTAGGCCATTTCTGCCCCCCTGGGGGTAGATCAGCCTATTTTGATTAGGATGATCTGCCCCCAAGGGGGCAGAAACCACTAGGCACCAGGGATTTTTCGTTTTACAGATGGGGAGCGACCCCTTGGACAAGGGTCGCTCCCCTGGAAGGGCAAATTGTATTTAGGCCATTTCTGCCCACTTCGGGGGCAGATCGGCCGATTTTAGGTCAATCTGCAGAAGGGAGGTAGAAACCACTAGGCACCAGGGATCTTTTTTTTTGCGTCGTCACGCAAGGGGAGCGACCTTGTAGGCAAAATTTATTTTAGGCCATTTCTGCCCCCCCTGGGGTCAGATCGGCCTATTGGTGTTAGGCCGATCTGCCCCCAGGGGGGGCAGAAACCTCTAGGCGCCAGGGCATTTTTTTTTTTTGTGTGTTTTTTTTTTTTTTTTTTTTTTTAGAGATGGGGTGCGACCCATTAGGCAAGGGTCGCTCCCCTGGGGGGGCAAATTGTATTTAGACCAGTTCTGCCCCCCTTGGGGGCAGATTGGCCGATTTTAAGTCAATCTGCCCCCAAGGGGGCAGAAACCACTAGGCACCGGGGAATTTTTTTTTGGAGCCAATGTCACACAGGGGGAGTGCCCCGTAGGCAAGGGTCCCTCCCGGGGGGGGGGGGAGGGTTGGGTGGTGTGGGACAAATTTATTTTAGGCCATTTCTGCCCCCCCTGGGGCGGCTGAGCTAGAGGCCAAAATCCACAGGTAGGCACTGTTTTCTATGAAAAAATGTGATGTGTCCATGTTGTGTTTTGTGGCTCCTCTCAGATTCCAGAACTTTCTGTCACCGAAATATGAGGAAAATGTGTTTTTTAGCCAAAGTTTGAGGTTTGCAAAGGATTCTGGGTAACAGAACCTGGTCAGAGCCCCACAAGTGACCCCATCTTGGATTCCCCTAGGTCTCTAGTTTTCAGAAATGCACAAATTTGGTAGGTGCCGGCTGAGCTAGAGGCCAAAATCTACAGATAGGCACTCTGCAAAAAACAGCTCTGTTTTCTGTGATGTGTCCACGTTGTGTTTTGGGGCATATCCTGTCGTGGGCGCTAGGCCTACCCACACAAGTGAGGTACCATTTTTATCGGGAGACTTGGGGGAACGCTGGGTGGAAGGAAATTTGTGGCTCCTCTCAGATTCCAGAACTTTCTGTCACCGAAATGTGAGGAAAATGTGTTTTTTAGTCAAATTTGGAGGTTTGCAATGGATTCTGGGTAACAGAACCTGGTCAGAGCCCCACAAGTCACCCCATCTTGGATTCCCCTAGGTCTCTAGTTTTCAGAAATGCACAAGTTTGATAGGTTTCCCTAGGTGCCGGCTGAGCTAGAGGCCAAAATCTACAGGTAGGCCCTTTGCAAAAAACACATCTGTTTTCTGTCAAAAAATGGGATGTGCCCACTTTGTGTTTTGGGACATTTCCTGTCGCGGGCGCTAGGACTACCCACACAAGTGAGGTATCATTTGTATCAGGAGACTTGGGGGAACGCTGGGTGGAAGGAAATTTGTGGCTCCTCTCAGATTCCAGAACTTTCTGTCACTGAAATGTGAGGAACATGTGTTTTTTTAGCCAAATTTTGAGGTTTGCAAAGGATTCTGGGTAACAGAACCTGGTCAGAGCCCCACAAGTCACCCCATCTTAGATTCCCCTAGGTCTCTAGTTTTCAGAAATGCACAGGTTTAGTAGGTTTCCCTAGGTGCTGGCTGAGCTAGAGGCCAAAATCTACAGGAAGGCACTTTGCAAAAAACAGCTCTGTTTTCTGTGCTGTGTCCACGTTGTGTTTTGGGGCATATTCTGTCGCGGGCGCTAGGCCTACCCACACAAGTGAGGTACCATTTGTATCGGGAGACTTAGGGGAACGCTGGGTGGAAGGAAATTTGTGGCTCTTCTCAGATTCCAGAACTTTCTGTCACCGAAATGTGAGGAAAATGTGTTTTTTTAGCCACATTTTGAGGTTTGCAAAGGATTCTGGGTAACAGAACCTGGTCAGGGCCCCACAAGTCCCCCCATCTTGGATTACCCTGGGTCTCTAGTTTTCAGAAATGCACAGGTTTGGTAGGTTTCCCTAGGTGCCGGCTGAGCTCAAGGCCAAAATCTACAAGTAGGCACTTTGCAAAAAACAGCTCTGTTTTCTGTCAAAAAATGGGATGTGCCCACTTTGTGTTTTGGGACATTTCCTGTCGTGGGCGCTAGGACTACCCACACAAGTGAGGTATCATTTTTATCGGGAGACTTGTGGGAACGCTGGGTGGAAGGAAATTTGTGGTTCCTCTCAGATTCCAGAACTTTCTGTCACCGAAATATGAGGAAAATTTGTTTTTTAGCCAAAGTTTGAGGTTTGCAAAGGATTCTGGGTAACAGAACCTGGTCAGAGCCCCACAAGTCACCCCATCTTGGATTCCCCTAGGTCTCTAGTTTTCAGAAATGCAGAAATTTGGTAGGTTTCCCTAGGTACCGGCTGAGCTAGAGGCCAAAATCTACAGGTAGGCACTTTGCAAAAAACAGCTCTGTTTTCTGTGATGTGTCCACGTTGTGTTTTGGGGCATATCCTGTCGTGGGCGCTAGGCCTACCCACACAAGTGAGGTACCATTTTTATCGGGAGACTTGGGGGAACGCTGGGTGGAAGGAAATTTGTGGCTCCTCTCAAATTCCAGAACTTTCTGTCACCGAAATGTGAGGAAAATGTGTTTTTTAGTCAAATTTTGAGGTTTGCAATGGATTCTGGGTAACAGAACCTGGTCAGAGCCCCACAAGTCACCCCATCTTGGATTCCCCTAGGTCTCTAGTTTTCAGAAATGCACAAGTTTGATAGGTTTCCCTAGGTGCCGGCTGAGCTAGAGGCCAAAATCTACAGGTAGGCCCTTTGCAAAAAACACATCTGTTTTCTGTCAAAAAATGGGATGTGCCCACTTTGTGTTTTGGGACATTTCCTGTCGCGGGCGCTAGGACTACCCACACAAGTGAGGTATCATTTGTATCAGGAGACTTGGGGGAACGCTGGGTGGAAGGAAATTTGTGGCTCCTCTCAGATTCCAGAACTTTCTGTCACTGAAATGTGAGGAACATGTGTTTTTTTAGCCAAATTTTGAGGTTTGCAAAGGATTCTGGGTAACAGAACCTGGTCAGAGCCCCACAAGTCACCCCATCTTAGATTCCCCTAGGTCTCTAGTTTTCAGAAATGAACAGGTTTAGTAGGTTTCCCTAGGTGCTGGCTGAGCTAGAGGCCAAAATCTACAGGAAGGCACTTTGCAAAAAACAGCTCTGTTTTCTGTGCTGTGTCCACGTTGTGTTTTGGGGCATATTCTGTCGCGGGCGCTAGGCCTACCCACACAACTGAGGTACCATTTGTATCGGGAGACTTAGGGGAACGCTGGGTGGAAGGAAATTTGCGGCTCTTCTCAGATTCCAGAACTTTCTGTCACCGAAATGTGAGGAAAATGTGTTTTTTTAGCCACATTTTGAGGTTTGCAAAGGATTCTGGGTAACAGAACCTGGTCAGGGCCCCACAAGTCCCCCCATCTTGGATTACCCTGGGTCTCTAGTTTTCAGAAATGCACAGGTTTGGTAGGTTTCCCTAGGTGCCGGCTGAGCTCAAGGCCAAAATCTACAAGTAGGCACTTTGCAAAAAACAGCTCTGTTTTCTGTCAAAAAATGGGATGTGCCCACTTTGTGTTTTGGGACATTTTCTGTCGTGGGCGCTAGGACTACCCACACAAGTGAGGTATCATTTTTATCGGGAGACTTGTGGGAACGCTGGGTGGAAGGAAATTTGTGGTTCCTCTCAGATTCCAGAACTTTCTGTCACCGAAATGTGAGGAAAATGTGTTTTTTTAGCCAAATTTTGAGGTTTGCAAAGGATTCTGGGTAACAGAACCTGGTCAGAGCCCCACAAGTCACCCCATCTTGGATTCCCCTAGGTCTCTAGTTTTCAAAAATGCACAGGTTTGGTAGGTTTCCCTAGGTGCCGGCTGGGCTAGAGGCCAAAATCTACAGGTAGGCACTTTGCAAAAAACAGCTCTGTTTTCTGTGATGTGTCCACGTTGTGTTTTGGGGCATATCCTGTTGCGGGCGCTAGGTCTACCCACACAAGTGAGGTATCATTTTTATCGGGAGACTTGGGGGAACATAGAATATCAAAACAAGTGTTATTGCCCCTTGTCTTTCGCTACATTTGTCCCTTCCAAATGTAAGACAGTGTGTAAAAAAGACGTCTATTTGAGAAATGCCCTGTAATTCACATGCTAGTATGGGCACCCTGGAATTCAGAGATGTGCAAATAACCTCTGCTTCTCAACACCTTATCTTGTGCCCATTTCGGAAATACAAAGGTTTTCTTGATAGCTATTTTTTACTCTTTATATTTCAGCAAATTAATTGCTGTATACCCGGTATAGAATGAAAACCCACTGCAGGGTGAAGGTCATTTATTGGCTCTGGGTACCTAGAGTTCTTGATGAACCTACAAGCCCTATATATCCCCCCAACCAGAAGAGGCCAGCAGACGTAACAGTATATTGCTTTCGAAAATCTGACATTGCAGGAAAAAGTTACAGAGTAAAACGTTGGAAAAAATTGATGTTTTTTTCATCTCAATTTCAATATTTTTCTTTTTCAGTTGTTATTTTCTGTAGGAAACCCTTGTAGGATTTACACAAATTACCCCTTGCTGAATTCAGAATTTTGTCTACTTTTCAGAAATGTTGTGGTTTCTGGGATCCAGCATTGGTTTCATGCCCATTTCTGTCACTGACTGGAAGGAGGCTGAAAGCACAAAAAATCGTAAAAATGGGGTATGTCCCAGTAAAATCCCAAAATTGTGTTGAAAAATTGTGTTTTCTGATTCAAGTCTGCCTGTACCTGAAAGCTGGGAAGCTGTTGATTTTAGCACCGCAAACTCTTTGTTGATGCCCTTTTCAGGGAAAAAACCACAAGCCTTTTTCTGCAGCCCCTTTTTCCCATTTTTTTAAAAAAAACGAAATTTTCACTGTATTTTGGCTAATTTCTTGGCCTCCTTCTGGGGAACCCACAAAGTCTGGGTACCTCTAGAATCCCAAGGATGTTGGACAAAAGGACGCAAATTTGGCTTGTCTAGCTTATGTGGACAAAAAGTTATGAGGGCCTAAGCGCGAACTGCCCCAAATACCCAAAAAAAGGCTCGGCACAGGAGGGGGAAAAGGCCTGGCAGCGAAGGGAGTAATCCACTACCAGACACTCCTTGTCCCTTTATCATACTCCTACAGGTTCCTGCTGCTTTCTCCCTTTGTGGCACATTTTATGTCCTTCTCTTCCTTTTCTTTCCCCTTTTGTGTTTTTGTTTTACTCTTACTTTTATAGTAAACATCAGCCTGAAAGAAATAGCACCCAGGGAGTAAGATTATCCATCACCTGCAAAACCCAGCAAGGTCGGAGGATGTCTCAGGTTTATGCCCCTTCCTGTCCACAGAATGCCCTCTTTTTACCGGTCTACTATATTAGCCCTGCCTCGGGCTGCATAATTGGGCTTAGGAGTAGCCATTTATGGTGGACCACCAGACCTGGAGAAGAGGGTACCGGTCATAGCAGAAATACCACTATAATTCTTATATTGCAAGAGTTCAGGTTAGCAACACCAATAAGGGGCAACAAGTCCACATATTGCCCTTTTAAATGTGATGTGGAAGGCAGGAAAGAGGTTCATTTGAAGACAGTGCAACAGACCACTTCCTTTATGGAAGCCAGAGCCTCTATTATCCTAACATAATTTGAAGGCAAACATTCTGTGACTTACCCGGAGGTGCTAGAGTGAGGACACCTGTGCCGTATCGAATGCTCAAGAAACCTCAACCAAAAAGAAGTAATTTACATAGATTAAAAAAGATGCACTCCCTGGACAGATGGCCTCCTGCTTTTATTAGAGAGCTGTCTTTAAAGTGTCAAGAGATGTATTCTGTATGTTAAAGCAAGTTTTTCCCTGAGCATTGAAAAGAGATGTTAAATTGTTCAACAAGAGCTGTTTTGTGCATTTCAACAAGGTGCTTTTTAGTTAAGTGAAAGTTCCTTTCTCTGAGCCCAACTGCCTGTGCTTGGGATTGTTTTATTGGTACCATATACATACTGAAAGATTTATTAAATCAACCTTTATTTGAAGGGTGCAGATATACAGAGCAAGCATCACTCACTCCCCCGCCAAGTTTTTAGATGTCCACCAGTCGGAAGGACATTTCTATACATTGACAGGAACAGCCGACATGATGATTCCTGTCCCTGTAGGAAAGGTTTAACAGAGGGCTCTATCAAACATAATGGCTGGTTGTCATACTTTCCCAACATTTTTTTGTTTTTCAAAAACAAACTTCTAAAGCCGGGGTTTGGAAGTTTGCTTTTTGAAAGTTAAAAATACTAATGACCCCCACACCAGTTTTCTCCCATGGTGTGGAGGTCATTTTTCTGTTTTTTACTGTCCTTCACAGCCAGGATATACCTGGTGGTGAATTCAGTAAAGAAAAGTCATCTAACTCTCTGCTCTAAATAGGGTGGATGCTCAGATGGCTTCTGATGGCATCTTCTCTGCTTGGGGGTTGAACAGTGGTGGCTGCCAGGAGGGAAAAGTGGTGGTGCAGCAGGGGGACAAAAAGAAATACATTTAAAATAAAATGTACCTGCCTCCTCACTGCCTGCTGCCTCTGTACTCTTCTGATCACAAGCTCCCAGACTTGTCTGCACAAATTCAGGCACTGCTTTCAAGTTGGTAATACTATTACCCAGCATGAGAACAGCACTGGCATTGGGTGGAGCGGGCTGCATTTATGCTCCCAGAGGGACTGGGAGCCTGCTGATCTCCAGCAATAATATGGAGACATCCACGTGCGCATGATGGTCTGGCCTTATAAAAAATAGCTGGCAAAACTCTCATGTGCACTTGCAGTGCCTGCCACTGCAAGTGCCCTCCATGCTTGCCTTGGCCCCATCCCCAAGACTCGGCTCGGCCCCAGCTCTGCTCACGTAAAAACAAAAATGATAATAAAACTGATTTTTATCATTTTATTTTACATGTTTTTATGCTGCTGAGGCAGTGGGGCACTAGGTCACCTCACACATTCACCCTGTGGCCCATTGCTTTTTTATTTGGGAAATTTGAGATTCACAACTCCCTGAAACTAACTCACTGTACTACATTTCTTGTCCTCTGTTTTCTTTCCTGTTCTGTGTTATTGTTGTATGCTGTCATGTGTGTCTGGTGAATTATTACGTTTCTTTTCAAATCCTCACTAAACAAAGTAGGTGTGTAGTTGTGTCATGTCCTGTTGTTTATGCTTTAAGTCTGGTGAACAGTCTTGTTCCTCCGTGTGTCTCACTGATCCACTGAAAGATCAAGTAACCACATGCAGACTTTGTATCTCAAAAATAACTATATTGTTATTGCATTGCTCCGTTTCTTTCTCGGGATCATACTTTTGAGTTACTGAACTGTTTAATTCTCTAAAGAAATTTTTTCCTTTTTAGGTTGAGTGCTTAGCGACCTGTTGTAGATGGTTTGTGAGGTTGTGCTTCATCCAGTCATTGTGATTTGTGTATGCCAGTGTCCTTTAAAAGTCCTTGCTTGCTACTTAGTAATCTTACTCTTTGTCCTACCTTTTTTTGCCTCCTCCCAGGAGATAGAACCAACTACTATCTAAATACACTTCTCAACATTTTAAGATGTGTTCAGGGACTACTTTGATCTTTCATCTGGAGAACTGGAGAGGAGTGCTTGTCTTTCCTGATTCTGCTGTAAACAGGGTTGTAAAACCTATCTGGCCATATTTGCTGTGCATTCCAAGACGTTTCTCCCTCCTCAATGCTGTCTAACTCATCGAGGGTTGTTTCCTGCGTGTGGCAGCTGCTCCTCCTCTGCTATGTCTCATGATTTGATCAGCTTTTGAATCACGGTTTTTGTGCCTTTTAATGATGCACCCACTTTCATTTTCACCATTGCGGGTTGTTTCCTGCTCATGGCAGCCTGCATTCCCTGTGCCCTCTCTCATTTTATTGGTGTTTTACATGTAATTGTCCCTCCTTTGTGTCTCGTTTCCTCCCATGCCTATTTCACTAATGGTTCCTTTAGGTTGTCCTGCAGGAGGAGGCAATGCCTTGTGAGTGGGGGCCGTGCAGGGACTGGGCTTCACACTCCTCTCTTCGGTATTCAATGCAATGCCCAGCAGCTTGTTTACTTTAGGAGCAGTGTTTGTGTTTTGTTGGACATCCTCTTCCTGATCAATAGTACAGCCAATTGCCGTGCTGTCACTTAATTTCCTTGTGCCATCCCCCAAATCCCTTGCCCCTCCCATAACACTGCTTGCCCACTCCCAGCACCCCTCCGAGGTCTCTGCTTTTTTTTCTTTTAATTTGATATAAATTACTGCTTTATTTTCACTGCTGGCACTTAATCTCCCCGTGTCGTCTCCCCCACCCCCTCACCCTTCCACAACACTGCTTGTTTTATGTATGTTCCTTCCTGTGCACTCTTTTAGGTTTGCTCCTCGGCTCGTGTATCAGCACAGCGAACGGTTCTGTGCTTAGCATACGGCCTTATTCCTCCTCACTTGCTGAAAATCATGACTTCAACAAACAGCTCTCACCCTCTCTCTCCTCTCCATTCCTTTGTTTGTTCCACTGTGAAATGGATCCTAAAAATAAAGAAACACTTTATTTGCAAATGTTGTTTTTCTCCTTTCCTTTATTTGTTCCCCTGTGAAAGGGATCCAAAATAGAAGGAAACACTTTGGCTGCAAATGTCATCTTCTTCTGGCATTTTTTTATTCCAAAATGCAGCCAGCCTCAGTACGGAGAGAAAAAAAAAAGGTTAAAAATATGAAAAACAAATAAAGCAAGACAGAGTGGTTGCAAAGAGCGCAAACTGGTTTTAATCACAACTACACGTTAGCGTCACATAACAGTGTTTGCCAGTGAAGCGCTACTTTTCTTTTCCTATCTTTCTTTGAACAACATTGTTTTTTCCCAGCTGGGGAAGTGCACCATTCCTGGAGGTACTGCAATACCTGGTTGATGCATGGAGCGGAAAACGTTTAACTTTGCTCCCCCTTTCGTCTTTGGCCCACTCTCAATAAATCCAACCAATCACATGGATTTACCTGCCTCACCATGGTGTAGGGGCCCCCTTTGGAAGATGATGTTCCCCACTCTCCTCCCCCTCGCCATACTCATCTCATACAGCCCACCTCTCTACACCGTTCCCAGAGGTACTGCAATACCTGGTTGATGCATACAGTGGAACATGTTTAGCTGTTTAGGTTTGCTCCTCAGCTCGTCTTTGGTCCACTCACAATAAAACCAACTGATTGCATGGATTTATCTGAATCACCATCCCTTCTGAATATGATGATCCCCATCCCCTTCACCACACTCATCTCACACTGCCCACCTCCCTACAGTGTTCACTTCTGAGCAGCCTTTGGCAGCTGCCCCCCCTCTTTCTTCCTCTTCCTCTTATTCCCTCTATTTCTGTCTCTGTCTCGCTCTTTCCCAGTTGCTGAAAACCATGACTTCAACAAACAGCTGTTCCCCTCTCTTTCCTCTCCTTTCCTTTATGTGTTCCCCTCTGAAATTGATCCAAAAAAGAAAGAAACACTTTAGCTGCAAATGTTGTCTTTTTCTGACATTTTTCTATTCCAAAGTGCAGCCTCAGGACGGAGAGAAAAAAAAGGTTCATAATACAGAACAAAGACAAAGCAAGACAGAGTGGTCGCAAAGTGGGCAGATTGGTTTTGTTCACAACCACATACATTAGCACCATGTTACAGAGTTTACCAGTGAAGTGCTACTTTTGTTTTCTCCTCTTTCTTTGAACAACATTGGGGCCTATTTACAAGCCCCTTGCACCACTGGTATGTCACTTTTTTCCCATATTAAAAGAGACGCATCTACGGCGCAACAGGCTTGTAAATAACCCACATTGTTTTCCCTGGGTGGGGAAGTACACCGTTCCCAGAGGTACTGCTATACCTGGTTACTGCGAGGAGTAAGAAAACTAGTAACATGATCCTTATCAGCTGTTTTCATTATTTTAGTTTATAAAATGTATACAGTGGCTCTCTTCATGGATGTGATCTTTTTAAAACATACTGCTTACGTTTTGTAAGGATATAAACAATGAACATTAAAATGGGTCCCTTCTGGGCTCTATAGCCATGTCCCTAACTTTCCAGGCAAAACACTCCTTGATTTCTGAATAATTAGTGTAGGAAGTTAAGGTAATCATGTTGTTCCTGCTTACATTTCACATGCTTTACTTAATTTTGCATTCCCTATGAGTGTTTGTTTTTTCCAGGATGTCGTTCCTTTTTCTTTTCAGCCAGCATTTTACTCTTGTCTCCCATCCCTCATAACTTCTTCCCAATTTTCTGGATCTTCAACTCCGCAAGGTCATATGAATGGCAATAGTGCTATGCAAATATCATCACTCCACTGCATACAAAAAAAACAAAAGTAAAAAACATTGCCACTTTCAATGCCAGGAGCTCTAACTTTCACAAATGTGAGACTGATTGCATTGCAAATGCGTGTTTTTAAAGGTACAGCGGAGTTACACGTTTTGCTAGAGAGAACAGAAGAAACACAATATGGCTGCTGGCTTTTGCCACAACATTGTGGTTGTTTGTCTAAATCCTACTTTGTAATTATAATCAGGATAATCTCAGCTTCCAGAGTCCTTCCTCCACTGCCTAGCTCATAATGAATGTGCTAAATACACTCTGTGCCGAATGGCCCTATTCTGATTGTGCAGTCACCTCAATTCAAAGGCTGAAGCTGAAAGGGGTGGAGTAAGCCTGTGTTGACAAGATTAACTATTTCACTAAGTGAGTGGTCCTCCATAGTGGAGCTTTCTGCTCCATTGAAGGGTTTCACCAAAGATGAACAAAGTTAGAAATAAACAATGCAAGAATAGTTGTGAACATTTTAACCCCCTAGCTGCTCAGATTTTTCCACCCCCATTGCGGCACCATATTTTGTAATGCTTGAAGCACTTTGTGCTTAGGACTTCATACCATGTTTTCCACAAAGTTATCGAGGGCAAATGTGTGTCGCTCTGCTCATACATCTTGGGCATATTAAAGAATCCCAGGGTTCGTAGATTGGGCTGGAAAAGGTTTGCTGTGCTAAGCTCACAATCTTCCCAGATACTATGTGAGTTTTTGCAAGTTCTCGCATGGTCTCTGGGTTGGTTCAATCATTCCCTGTGCCATGCCACATGAGTGGGAAGAAGTGTGGGAACGCTGGGTGGTAGAAATTCTGTGTATCCTCACAGCTTCTGAAAGTTTCCCTCACATAAACTTTATGCTATGTAGATTTGTAGAGCGCACTATCTTTAGGAAGTTTATCCTGGATCTAAGCAGGTGTGAGTCTAACAAAACCTATGGCCTAGTGAGACTACTCAAAAAGCCAAGTATTTAACGTCTTGCAGAATTCAAGAAGTGAGGAGAAGGCTCATCCTTTACAAGTAATGTAGAGAAGGCTTGACTGCCAGATCTGGTTTTCCATGTGCGTGGGATGTGTGCAAGTGGATGCCTCAATGGGTGGAAGTGTTTGGAAGATTTGAGAAAGCAGATGCAATTGTAGAGGTATGCTGGGTCAGTATTATGTAATACCTTGAAAGTGTGCTTGAGGAGTTTGAAATGTGCTTGTTTGTGTATGAGCACCCAGTGGAGCTCCTTCAAGTGTGGTGTGATGCAGTGTGGCATGGAAGAATGAGAGTGAGTCTGGCCACGTAATTCTGAATGGTCTGCAGTCTTCTGGTGAGTTTTTATTGTTTCTGGAGGGTGTTCTTATAGTCTAGCTTGCTTTGAACAAGGATATGCATGATGGTTTTCTGGGTACTGATTGGGGGCCATTTGAAAAACTTTCCCAGCATTTTCAGGCTATGGAAGCATGAGGAGGTGATGGTGTTGTTTCAGCACGTCATATCAAGTTTGCTGTTGAGGATGATCCTGAGGTTCTTTGCATGTGTGGTGGGAGTGTGTGTGTCAATCTTAGTTCCTAGATGGAGTCCCACAATGAAGTGCTCTTCCCAAAGATCACAATTATGTCTTGTCAGTGTTCATCTTCAGACAGTGGTCTTCATCCAGTGGGTGATTTCAGTCATGCAGACATTGAACTTAATCTGGTTCTGGACATCTTGTCGGTGAGGGAGAGAATGAGTTGCATGTTGTTGGTGTAGGAGAGGATGTTGATGTTGTAAGAGGTGATGATGCTGGCTAAAGGATCATGTATGCATTGAAGAGGGCATGGCTCAGTGATGATCCTTGTAGAACTCTGCAGATGGGCTTGTGGAGCCCGGCTGACTGACCGACCCCTTACAGTTAGAAAAGAGCAGCTCTATCGGAGTCTATGTCTTCAGATTCTTATGATATGTAGATGTGAATGAGAATGGGGTAGGAGATAATGCCAAATGCTGTGGAGAGGTCCAAAAAGATAATGGAAGCCGTGTCTTCTCCAGCCGGAGTCATCCAGATGTCATCATGGTGGCAATGAGAGCAGTTTTTGTGCTAGGGTTGGATCTGAAAGTGGGCTGAGTGATGTTGAGTTGGTGGCCGCAGAGGTATTTAGTGACACACCTGTTAATGATTATCTCTAGGACCTTGACTGGAATGGTAGCAAGAAGATTAGCCTACACTCAGCCGGTGTTGAAGAGTCCGTGGAGGGTTTCTTCAGCAATGGAAGGACAGTTATGGGTTTCAAAGCATCTGGGAAGGTTGCAGAAGAGCATTGCAGTCCTCTGGATTAGGAGTGATGGGGGCAGGGGTGAGATAGTGCCCGAGTGGATGGACTTTATGATGAGACAGTTTCTCTTGGGGTGATGATGGGCTATGTGCCTAACATTTATTCTGCGGGGGGTCTAATTGTGGGTTGAACCTGCTGTAATTGGCAAATATTTTGTTGCTGAAGGGTTGAGAGAGATTGCTGCAGAGGTCTTGTGAGGGGGTGATTGAGTGTAGGAGGCCAGTGGTGAGGTGAAATCCTTCACAATGACTAAGATTTCTTCTCTTCTCTTGGCATTGACATAGATGTGGTTTGCCAGAGCAGCATGTTTGGTGGTCTGAATCATTTGGTGGTAGTGGCTCTGGGTGGATTTGAAATTGATTTTGCCTGCATTGTTCTGGCTCATTCTCCATTTGTGCAGCAGTGGTTTGCAGTAGTGTTTTGTCAGTCTGAGTTCCTCCAGTTATTAGCTTGTCTAGATTTTGTTGTATTACTGTGTTTGAGGGGCAGGGGAGTTGGCACAGGAGGTGATCCAATTGCTGAAATTCTTGATGGCTTTGGAGAGGCAGTTGCTATATTCATGTCAGTGGGCAGTGAGAGTGTTGTTCTCATCCTTGTCAGTGATTCTGTTGCAGTCTAGGTTGGCTTTCCTAATAGTAATGCATGTGCGTTTAACTGAGATGGTGATGCTGAACTTGATGAGGGCATGATCCAGCCTTTAGATGAATTGGGGTCTCATCGATCTAGATGTTGTGGGCGAGCAACGCACCTGGATGCTACCAGGTGCGTCTATCAGAGACATCAACGGCAATGCCGGAAGAAAGCCCCTCAATGGCAGAATTCAATTGTCAGACCAGCCGGTAAAGAAAACCAATGACCACTGCACCGTGGAACATGCTATCAGACAGCCTCAGGGATATGTCTGCAATGGATGCCAATGCTGGTAATAGAGCAATGCATCAGGGGCTTTCCACTGGTATTGGTGTCTCTGATAGATGCACCTAGAAGAATCCAGGTGCTTTGTTCAGCCACATGGTTTTTCTGATCCCCGGTTCCCCAAAAGCGAGCAGTATGTTGAGGTCTACACCTTTAGCTTCAGAACTCCTCACATGGTTATTCCCATTTATTGACTGCTATTCAGATGGCAACTTAGCTCCCATGCTAGTGATGATCAATACCAGCAAACAACCTAATCAAAGAAAAAGGGTTGCAGTAACAGATGAGATTCATGACTACTAAGTTGTACCTCAGGCGTTTATTCATAATTGTCCTGATGAAGATCGAAAGGATGTGGAAAGGATCGAAACATCAGTGACTGTACACACATACCATCCTTTTCTTTATATTGAATTGACAAGGTTGTTTTGTGTTCATTTGTATTGTGAGATAAACAGATTATTTTTGTCACTGAGCACATTAACATGTTGGTCTTTCTGATTGTACCCACTACTATGACTATGAATAAAGAACATTTTTCAATTTGAACTTATAGTAACATGTAGTGTCAGAATTTTTCTTTTATTGAATTCCTTTGTTTCTGCATAGGGAACCCTGTTCCTAGAAATATTCATATATCCCTGGTCCCTCTTAACTGTGGGTTTCCATTGTGTTTTTTGTGATGTAGTTTCACATGTCAAAGCACACATATATGAGAATGGGGTGATACAGATTGGAAAGGAAGAAACTGGATGTTATCATTGATGGGAGAAGCGTATCAGACACTGAGAAAGCATGATAATGGATGGTGAGACCAAACCCTTCAGAGAGCTACAACGGGAATATGAGCTAACACAATCACAATATCAGCAATATAGCCAAATGACCCAATGTCTGATAAAAAAAGATGAGAAAGCATAACATATATTTATCAAAACATCCCCTTACCCAATACTTACACATGTGGAAGGATCACAAATGGACAGTCTCAGGGTTGTATGCAACCCTGATCGAAAATATTTTGTTGGAAAGATCAACTGAACGGAGGAAATAGTGGGGAAAAAGGGACACGTTAACAACAAAGCATGACAAAAATTTACATGAAGCACAGCAAAAATTTCGCTACTATAAAATTCACCACCAGTGGCATTGGTCGCCAGCCTTATTGCAGCCGGCAAAAATGTGCCAAGACTCACATAGCTGGATATCTGGAGTAGCAGATTGAATGAATAAATAAGTCACTTGTAATGCGTGAAAGCTACTCAAAACAGGATGCAATTAGTAGCAGGGTGCACAGGAAGATCATTTAATACGTTCTATGACCACGAGGGCAAAGGAACACACATTTTCTCACCTTCTTGATCTTAGGAGTTGTTAACAGTCATGCATTTACCGATCTCAAATCCTTGATGGGACAATAATGTTTTACAAGTTCAATAGGATACCTGGCACTCATATCATGTAAAACCCAGTATGTAAGGACTAATCTTTTAATTGGTTTCTCATGCTTGCCAGGAAACAGTATAGGGATCTGAGATGTGCTGTTATATGTTGATGATGTGGTATCTTCAAAATCAGTCTGGCTTAGGCATACTCCACAGCCCATGTGTCATAGTTCATGTTCTATGAAAGTGCACAACTTTGACAAGATATTTGGACTCCATATGGAACAATATGGCAAGAAACATTGAATCTAACATGGCATTGGCATAAAAATGGCACTCCTGCATGGCGTATCTGATCTCAGCATTGCCTTTCATGTGAGGAAATAGGTTGCTACTGCTCTGGCAGAGACAAAAGTAGGAATGTTATGTCAATGGAAAACTACTCTAATAACTCTGTATGAAACATGGATAGACTATATGTACAGCACAGCTTCATATGAAAATATGACTTGTAGACTGAATGGTCACATGCCACAATTTGAGGAAGTATGGGGAAATTTGTACAGGAATGAAGAGTTTCAAAGACAATTTGCCACTATTGAATTTTAGTTTTGTTATTGTATTGACGCTGGATAAGGTAAGGTGTGTTTAAATTCGAACCCATAGGGTAGGTATCATGACTTTGAATGACAATAAATTCTCATAATAGAGAGGTTATGTTTCAATGAGGATGTGGGAGGGGACAGTATCCAATGTATTATCAATTGAACCTTAGATGTTTTTGTAAGTGGTTATTAAGATATGATACCTAGAGCTTATATTACAATAATGTAAGATAACAAATTGAGACATTGATCATTTATTTTGCCATTCATATTTTTCTTCCACCCAGCATAGCATAGCACTTATCATAGGGTTGTCAGATGTTTGTTTGATCACTTTTTATTTATCGAACTCTCTCTGCCTCCTGTACCCTTTCCTGGAATATGCCAGCTTACTAATCAACATACTTTTCATTTCCATACGCACATTTTGATTTGCTATAATGATTTCCTTTATGTTTTACATTATTGGCTTTTGGAAGTCTAGGTAGTGAATGTTTTGACATCAAACACTGTAAGTGCAGTGATACATATTGTACACCTTGCAGTGATGCTTTGCTTAGTTTTCCTATTTCAATAAAAATCTTTTTTTTTTAAATAGCATGTATCATGGGGCAATGGGTGGGCCCACATCAGCCATTGATAAGTTATTGTACCATTCTTCTTTTTATTTTCAGTTACCAGAGTATGCATCATGGGGCAATAGTTTAGCCCACTTCAGCCACTGATCAGTTATTCACTCATCCACACTTTGCTTCTGCCCAACACAGCATAAGGCAATGTGTCAGCCCACTGCAGCCATTGATTAGTTATTGTGCCATGCACATTTTACTTCCAACCACCACAACATACTTTGTGGTGCAATAGGAAAGCCCACTTCAGCCACTCATCAGTTATACAGCCTTTTACGTTTTGCTTCCGCCCACTGCAGCACAGGACAAGTTGTCACTCCACTGATCAGTTCTTGTGCCACTCACATTCTGGGGTAATAGGTCCCCTATTTGTTTTTACTGTGTTGCACAAGGAGTGCCTGAAAGAGGCTGCCAAACTTTCCCTTCCTAAGGCGGGGTGACAGTGTCCCCCATGAAGGCCCAGTGAGCCCCCATGGAAATGGAAAATCATGTTTTAAATTTGCTCCCCACGACGGGGGCAGAGGCATCAACCCATTCCCAAAAATCAAGTGATACCTGGAGTTTAGTGGGATCCCTGCTCTAGCATCATGGTGAACCTGTGATCCATGAGAAGTATTTGTTTGAAAAAGGCACCGCTGGAAAGGTGTGACTCTCCTCGTTTCTCCCTCAAACTCAGAGGTGAGAGTAATCCCGCCAGACTTGCACAAACCTGCCTTTATCTGCTCCTCGTGGTGCATTTTGTTGTGCTGCACACTGCATCACTGGTTAGCTGGTGGAAGGATAAAGGCTGACACAGAAGTGATTCTATCTTGTCCTCAATAGAAAATGACATGGGTTAAGCCTCTGGTTTCCCTAAGCTCTCTGCTCAGGAGAACACACTGACGTCCTCCAAACTGCACAGATAGCACAAATGACATCAAAAGGTTATCCTTCAGAGCCATGAGTTTAAGTCAGTAACTAAAACAGGGTCAAAATGAACTGGCCTCGGAACGACTATTTATCACCAAGAGGCATATTGAAAGAATGTGTTAAGAAGGAGGACAACAAAACCCATGGAAAGCTTTGAAGACCCTGAACCACAATCATAGGGAAGTGCTCTAAATATGCTGTTAAAGTGTCAAACTATCAAGGTTTTTATATTGAGCTGCACTTATATGAACTACCAACATATCAAGAAAAGAAGAACGGGAGTTAGAATAGTAACTTCACACTCCCCAAAGTATGCGTACCTTGATGATATACCGAAAGCTGATATTGTGAAGTCAATGTGAGTGCTGGTTGACCTTGATAGTCAATAGTATGGTGGTGAGATACGTGGGTTTGACAAGGAGTAGCAAGTCACCTATCTAAACAATATTTCCCAGTCTGTATTACACAAAAATGGTTTGTGTCATTCTTGGCCTACATAGGTTTGGTGTGTAGTGATGTGCAGTGCATGAGTGGTGTATCTGACTGGATGTATGTTTGCCTGGAAGGGAACAAAGGGATCATGGACTACTGTGAAGTGGGTGATTGCTGAATGCATATGCTGGATGTATGTGTGCCTCTGGATGGTACAGTACATGAAGGATACATTGCTGTGAAGTGCGTGCATGGTAAACGTATGTGCTGGGTGGATGTGTCCTACAAGTAGTATGGTGCAGGAAGGATACAGAGCTGTGCAGTGTGCGTATGCTGAGTACATTCAGTGTGTGTGTGTGTGTGTGTGTGTACTTGTGAATGGTACAAAAGCACTATATGCAGGTCAGAACTCCGCACCCATTTCAGGAGCAAGAGCCCTCACACATCCTGAGGGGTGTGTCATGCTTTATCATCGGGCAGCTCCACGTTGGACCGGTGCTGCAATGCCCAACAGGCCCCATGGGGGGGCTCTTTGCCAGAGATCTTTTCTGGTTGCTGATGTGAATGGTGAGGTGCCGTAGAGGTGTGGTGTCATGAAAGTGAGTAGATTGGCGCAGGAATGTGCCATATCTATTAGGACATAGGGTACTTCTGTTCTCGCAAAGTGCTGGGGCACTTCAGGCAGCCTAGTGCTAACAGGCACCCTAGCGCCAAGGTGCAAGGGTGCATGGATTACAGGCAGGATTGTTTTTGTGCAGGAAGGGTAGCCTTCCTGAACGAAAAATATCTTTAGCGGCATATTCCTCTTTCTATGTCTGCTGCAGAATGCAGTACACATGGGAATAGCATATAATAAGGAGAAATTAAGAATTTCTCTTTGTTACATCTCTTTTGTTGCATCTCTTTTTGGTAGGCACTCCATTTTGGCATAAACCCAGGATTACAGCCTTTAGTAAATATGGGTTTGTGTCAAAATACACGTGTATATGCATGCAAACACCCATGTTCCATCCATGCAACACCTACTGGATGCGGTATAATGCAATGCAGCACAAAAAGCTGCATTGCGTTACTTTTTTTTTAAAAGACAGGCAAAGTGATCCTTTGCAAATTTCGGCTAGCATTTTGTGTTGTGGCTGATCCAAAGAAGTGGTGCAACTACAATGCAAAATGGCAGTAAATGTGGGCCACAATCTATTGCAATGAGCAACTTCAACTATGTGCAAAAATGTCACCTACAGTCTCATGACCGAAGGACATTTGTCACCTGCTCCAACAATTTGTTTTAAGCCAGTAAGAGCCCCTTAGAGAAACTGCCTCACCTGATGTAGTCAAGACAAGTCTGAAAACTGTGTGGGAACGCTCTGCCAACTAGAGACTGTATAAACATCTAGCTTAAGATGTGTGTTCTAAAGATAAGTGTGTCATGAGATGAACAACCTAATGAAAGGATGTTGGAACCAATCATTAGGACAGAGTTGTGATGGGGATGTCTTTAATAGTGATGCTCATGTCTCCTGTGTCTTTGCTGGTTTTGTATTGTTGGTTCTAATAAAATAATAATAAAAAAGAGGTACAGCAGTATACCTCCTGACCCTCGAAGAGACGGTAAATGTTGTACTCCCGAAACCAGAAGAGAACTTGACAAATGGGCCTTTGATGGACCACTGCCCATGTTAAAACTCTGCTTAAAAATGTTAAATATATAGAATTTTAGATGAGTTACTGTAAATAACTGGTATGATTTTCAGAGATGGTTCTGAGTGTCACCAAATAGACAGCACAAGTAAACCTAGTTAATTACCACAATGAATTATGGGTTTATACCCAGCTGTTCACAATAGAGGCCTCCCATAGAAGCCATGTATAGCAAGGGTATAGCTAGGTGACTACAGAAGTCCCTGACCAAATTGGCCATCCAGACCAATTGGGTTTGTTCAAAACAATAAATCCCCACTAGACCAAAGAAAATCATTAACTAATTTCATCAGGCTATTTCATGTGATAGAGGTATCAAAGTATTCTTATAATGAAATGGTAATGGCATTCATATTTTGTTACCTCCTTAGAAAGGTTAATAATTAAGAGTACATGAAGCCTAGATGCATTTGTCTGTTTGCCGTCCGTTTGCTCATCCATCCAATTGACCTTAAACATATGTGCTTACTTGTGTGATGTTTGACGGTATATTTGCTGTGTTGGCTTGACTTTATATGCTATTGTTCTATGTTCATTAGTAACGTCCTGTTTGCCTTCTTCTGTATATGGTATATGGCTGAGGTCTGGTGTTACGTGGTGTTCATGTATGCTACAGGTAGATTGTGTGCACGGGGTTTACATGTGTGTTAGTGAGTTTGTTCATAGTTTTATGTGGGTGATTACTAATTTATGCATATTTTTGCCTATTCTGTACAAAATACAAAAGGTCCTACAAGGGGGAAGTATAACCCTAGTCTTCCACGGCAATAGTTGTGCATAAACCCAACTTGAAATATGTTAAAACAAGTGTTTAATACAAAAGCCTCTTGATTGAGCTGCAAACTCAATTTTAGTTAAAACTGATTTACAAAAACAAAGGTGCTCCTAAAGTTGAAAAGGAGCATCACAAGTGAAGTTGTGAAAAATAAGTGTGCAAGTGCTATACAGCATATGCATATGTACACATGACTGGCAGAGGCATTCAGAAAGAACAACCAACCAGCAAAGAAATGAATGTTGGTGTCCCTAGTAAAATCTTTTCAACGAACCAGTCCACGTTAAATGATTGTTGGCGTTTCGACCCATAACGATGGATGGGCATGATAAAAATTTGTTTAGCAATTATAGTAGTAGAGGGCGCTAAAGGAGTAATTGTCCTCTGACCCTCAATCTATCATTGTATTAATATATATATATATATATATATATATAAAGTGCTCTCTAGAATACTGTTAAACCCATCCTGGTTATAGCAGCCAGGATGAACCTGATATGAAGCATGTCACTATGAGAGTGAGTGAGGATTACTGAAAAAAACATAGTGCTTTTCCGTGATATTAAAACGATACTGCAAACACCAAACTAGTCAGTTGTTAGATACTAGTTAATTGGCAGACAGACACTCTAGGTGTTTGGTTACCACTATGTTCTTACACCGAAATATGAACGTTTTGCTTACTGCTTTTTCCAACTGCAACACTCATGATGTAATTTAATTTATGTGATATGGTGCCTGTGTGAGTGGGTCACACTACACAAAAAGTGAAATGTACAATTCTACAGCATAGAAGTCAAATTAAATGCGGAACACCTTGAAAAACACTTGTGGAACATTTCGGGAAGCATAACCATACCTGCCAGGATTTGAAATGGCAGGAGGTGGAGCAATTTTGCTGGGATCCCGTAGTGGGGACAAGGTGACCACCTTGTCGAGGAAGGAATCATTCTGGATGGATAGGCTGGAGTCAATAACCCAGGGCCTCAACATTGTGGAGGATTTGAGGCTAGCAGCGTTCCTCGGAGATTCTTATCCCCGGTTGATTCAAGGTTACAGGGAGATCCTACAGGCTCTGAATTTAAGGACTACATCTAGGTGGCCCTGGCTTGATTTAATAATGGCCTCCTATGAACAGGGTGTCCATGCTCCTGGGCACATCGTGACAAATACCTTTAAATGACTGATGATTGTATTCAAAATGATTGATGTTATCATTTATGACGACTGCATCTAGGTGGCCCTGGTTTGATGCAATATTGACCTCATTATAACCAAACTCGGTCCCCCACTCCAGGGCAATTCATGTTTAAATCCATCTAAAATGACTGATGTTCTTTATGATATCTTCACATTAATATATGGAATTCTTGCACATTCACATGGTTTATTGTTGCTTTAGGTAGGATCCTTTGCTAGGCATGTGGCTATACATTGTGGGGCAATTTGGTATAAATGGGAATAATTCTCACAGTTACTCTTGTTGTTTGGAATACCTTGGCATATGTATATGTAATTCCTTCTCTGTATAACTTTGTAGCTTATCGCTGGTTTATGACGATGTTTTTTTCTAGACGGTCTCTAATCATGTATATAGTATATGGAATTTCTTTCTTTTTTCCACTTAATGATGTAGTTCATTGCTGTTTTGTGGTGATATGCTTCGTATGTCCTTGCTAGAGGGTTTCTAATCATTAATTTTGCCAAGTTTGGGTTGAATAATTATTTTTCTTATGGTTGGTTTATTAACTCTGCTTTCAGTCAGGACTCTGTTGTAGTTGGGGAATTAATAGTTGCTAGATGTCCTCTTTCACACGTACGGAAGGATAAATAATAGGATTCATCGTTATTGTTTGTTAGGTACATATGCTAATTGGATTCTAAGCCTCCGTTTGTAGCGCACATCATTGCACACACGGAGCCATTCAAATTAGGGGCCATATTTATACTTTTCGACGCACAACTGCGCCAACGCAGTTGTGCGTCAAAAAATGTAACGCCGGCTAACGCCATTCTGAAGCGCCATGCGGGCGCCGTATTTATTCAATGACGTTAGCCGGTGTTAGCTGGCGGAGCTGCCTGGTGTGCGTCAAAAAAAATGACTTACACCAGGTAGCGCCGGCGTAGGGGAATATGGAGCTTGGGCGTCAAAAAATGGGGCAAGTCAGGCTGAGGCAAAATTTTCGCCTCAACCCGATTAGCGCCATTTGTTTAGACTCCCAACCCCCATTGAAATGACTCCTGTCTTAGAAAAGACAGGAGTCATGCCCCCTAGCCCAATGGCCATGCCCAGGGGACTTATGTCCCCTGAGCATGGTCATTGGGCATAGTGGCATGTAGGGGGGCACAAATCAGGCCCCCCTATGCCACAAAAAAATAAATAATAATACTTACCAGCACTTACCTTAATGTCCCAGGGGTGGGTCCCTCCATCCTTGGGCGTCCTCCTGGGGTGGGCAAGGGTGGCAGGGGGTGTCCCTGGGGGCATGGGAGGGCACCTCTGGGCTCCTTCCGAGCCCACAGGTCCCTTAACGCCTGCCCTGACCAGGCGCTAAAAAACTACGCAAAAGCGGCTGGACGTCATTTTTTTTGGACCCGCCCACACCCGGGCGTCATTTTTGCCCGGGAGTATAAATACGGCGCACATGCCTTGGAGTCATTTTTTAGACGGGAACGCCTACCTTGCATATCATTAACGCAAGGAAGGTGTCCACGCTAAAAAATGACGCAAACTCCATGAACTTTGGCGCTAGATGCGTCTAACGCCAAAGTATAAATATGGAGTTCGTTTTGCGTCGAATTTGCGTTAAAAAAAACGACGCAAATCCGGCGCAAACAGAGTATAAATATGGCCCTAGGTGACTGCACGAACGAGCGCTTTTCAGCCACCGCAGTATTCAGTACAGCGTGTGTGACATGAAACAAAGGGCCCAAGTTGTTTTCATGTATGTCCGATCTTGTTGGAAAGATTCCTCCCGCTTGGCAGATGCGGAGGTAAGCCATCTGCTACAGTGTTGCAGGTCTCAGCTATTCACTGCCCATTGTTGCTGTGTCTCCGCTGTTAATTTGATGCAAGCACTGGACTTCCTTTCTGCTTGTTTACATCTTACTGTGAGCTGGCGGACGCTGCTAGGAACCAGCATGCTTTCACTGGTTTTTATTTAGTTTATGCAGTTTGTATCATTGTGCGGTATGGCACAATAGTGGGCCCGATGTGTGGGCTTTCTAATAACTCACAACAGACATACATGCACCCCTTACCATAGGGTTATAAATGGGGAAATGAGTTGGCTATCTCATAATGTTACGAAAGCTTTAGCAGTTTCCTTTTCTTTACTGGCCCCTTGTTATCATTGAGGTGCCCCTTACACTGAAGGTCATTACCCATTAGCTGCCTTTCTCCTGTGCTTGGTTTTCCCGTGAACCAAGGAGGCTGCACTTAGATATCGTAATTGTGTTTCCCCACAGCCGAACCAGTGGTTTCCAAATGGGGGAGATATGGTCCGGTCCCTCTGCAGCCGGTTATGAATACTCGCTACAAAATGCAGTGAATAGATCAACACTTTCGCGATACTGGTCTATGGACGTTGTTGGCCACTTACCTCTGTTGGTAAGTCTTTTGAATGGGCTCCTTAATTAAGACAGGTTGGTATAGGTTTGACTCGATATGTGATACATTGGTTGTTTTACTTTCAGGTGCATCCTGCGTATTCTGTTGTGTTGACGATGACCCTTGTTTGAGTAACCTTAAGGATCGAAACTTCGACAATCATTTAACATGGACTGGTTCTTGAAATGATTTGACTAGGGAGGCCAACACTCATTTGTTTGGGGGTTGTTTGTTCTTCTTGCAGGTCACTATGTGTACATATTTATATATTGAATAGCACTTGCACACTTTTGTTTCACTTCACTACTACTGCGCCTTTTCACCTTCAGGAGCACCTGTGTTTTTGTACATCAATTTTAAGTAAAATTAAGCTTTAAGCTAAATAAATGATGCTTTTCTGTTAATAAACTTGTTTTAAATTGAACCTTTTTCATGTGGGTTTATACTCAACTATTCCTGTGAAAGTCTAGGGTTATACTTCCCCATTGTAGGACCTTTTGTGTTTTGTGTTTTGTTTATCTTACCCGGGTCGAAGGGTAAATGGGTAGCTTAAAAACTTTAAAGTATTTTTGTAGGTATATCACTATTTTTGTATGTAAAAACAGTAGCATACATGCATAATTCATGCACAAACAAAACATAACCACACACACAGCCATCTGTAAACTTGGGCATGGCTAAGATGTGCCTCTATGTATGTCCACTATACAAAATCCCAACCTAATGACTTTGCAAATGTTTTTTTTTTTTCTTTTTTCTTTTCTGGAGAAAGGTGTGGTTATTCTTCTTTCCACTGTACTGTGCGCAAGGTGCATGATTGTTTCCCATCTGCACTTCACTTTCTCTGACACTGAATAACGCACTTGACATTAAGCAGGAAGGAAAGCAATGCAGGAAACATGTTGAAATGTTATTGAATTGTGCAGGATGTTTATCCTCTTGCATTGCATCTGCCTGAAGCTATTAAGCCTCATTTAACTCCCTCAAGTCCTTGGCTGTCTAGCTATAATTGCTGCATTCAGTACGACTCCTAATAGAAAACCAATTTTCGTTCATGTGTCCATTTATTGTTGTCCTCTTAGGCAGCCATGACTTTTCCACCTCTCTCTTCCATCGGGGAACTGTATGTTTATTTCAACAAGGTCTGCAACCTAACTTTCAGCCTTTTCAATGTTTAAATGTTTCATTTTTTGAAATATCATTTGGTTAGTTTTGTGAGTAATATGTTTAACAAACAGCTCTATGGTTGTATGACAGAACCACGCATACTGGAACAACACATGCCTTAACAACGCGGTCAGAACCACTACCGCATCTTTTCCACGCATGCCTTTACAAAGAATTTGTTTGTAAAAGCATGCTTAGTAAAGGCATATGTGGAAATGGCATGTGTGGTTCTATCATACAACCCCCTCTTAACCTAAAAAGTACCCCAAACCTCCCCACCCAGATACCCCTATCTGCCCTGAGCCCTAAAACCTTCCTCTACCCCTAATAACTAAACTACCATGACCTCCTCCCACCCTGAGCCCTAAAAAAAATACCACAGCCCCGCACCTCCCCCCCTAAAAAATAAACTACCCCAACCACCCTACGCACTAAATCCAACCCCACTTACCTCACTGCGTCCTCTCCAGATTCATCCTTAAACCATCCCCACCCCTAAAAACAAAACTACCCTGACACCGCCACCCCGCTGAGCCCAAAAACCTTCCCCACAACAACAAAAAAAACTATCCACCTCTTAAAACTAAACTACCCTGACACCACGCACCTGCTCTGAGCCCTAAAACCTTCCCCGTCCCTTAAAAAATAAACTACTCTGACCCCCCCATCCATGTCACGAATTGCACTTGACTTCTCACCTCTGGATGCAGGATTGGAGAACACACCCAGTCTTCTACAGGTTCTGGATAATCCCAGATAGGGGCGGCCCTTTCTAGTAGCCACGGTGCTCCTTGACAGGGAACGCCAAAGCAGACCATACCCTCCAGAAGGAGTCCCAGAGGAAAAAAAAACAAGAACTGTGGAAAAACCTCAAACAGGAACTCCTAAAAAAAAGAAGAAGAAAAACAGGACTTGAAAACAGGAAAAAACAAGGCAAAAAATACTCCAATGCAAAAAGTAGGAACGATGAACAGGAGCGAAGAGCACAACCAAAGGGAAGTGTCTGCAACGCAAGATAGAGCAAGACTGAATGGCTTATATACTGAAAAAGGGGAAGTGACATCACAGGAAATTAAAAGAACACCATCTTGAATTGGGAAAAAGCCCATAGACAAGAATAGGAAAAAGAAGGCAGTATATAAGAAAGAGAGCATGCTGGGAAATAGAAACAGGAAGAAGACAAAATGGAAACAACATGAACATGAAAAGGGCAGAATACTGAGTCAAGAAAAAAGAAAAAGACCAGAAGAAGGCCACCACCGACAGGGGAGATGAAAAATGCCTTACAGTAGGTAAGGACAACTTGACCAGGAGCGCAATACACACTTCCCAGGATGCGTTGCCAAAGTGACCAAAAAATGCGGGGAACATCGCTCCGAGAATCGGAAGCGCGTTACTACCGCAGAAGCAAAAAGAGACGCCGCATCGAGGCGCGGCGTTACAGTATGTCCCCTCCCCGAGGCCCCAGGTTTGTCAGGGTGACAGACAAAAAACAGGCAAACCAAACGAGGAGCATGAACGGAGGAAGCATCCTCCCAAGAACAGTCACTGAGAGGGTAGCCCTTCCAGTGAATCAAAAATTGCAGTCTGCGCCGAAAAAATCAGAATCACAAATTTCCTGGGCTTCATATTCAGGCTGTCCGTCAACAAAAAGAGGAGGAGTACGCTGGAAATGTCGGTAGTATGGATCAGGAACAAAGGGCTTTAATTGGAACGCATGAAAACTGGATGAACCCTCCAGGTATGAGGTAAGCGCAGTCGCACAATAACAGGATTTAAGATTTGCAAAATCCGAAGGGGTCCATAAAAACGTGGTTTGAATTTATTTACAGAAAATCGGGAAGGTAGAAATCTGGAGGAAAGCCACACCTTGTGGCCTACTTGATACGAAGGTGCGATTTGTCGATAACAATCCGCTTTTCATTTCATTGCTTGTTTCTAAGCCAAGAGGGTTGTATGAAGTAGGCCCTGGATTTGGTGGATCCGACGTGCAAAAGAAGTGACTGCAGGACCAAAAGAGGATGTACTGGAAACAGTAGATATGGTCCTAGGATGAAATCCAAAGTGCAATAAAAAGGTGTGGCCTTGGTCGCACTATGCAGTGTGTTATTATAGGAGAAGTCGGCAAGAGCAAGAAACTCCGACCAATTACTTTGTGTGGCATTACAGTAACATCTCAGATAATGTTGGAGTTTCTGATTCACTCTTTCAGTTTGACCATTCGTTTGTGGATGGAAACCAGAGGACAAGGAGACCTCAATGTTTAATGAGGAACAAAAGGCTCTCCAGAAACGTGACACATATTGTGGCCCTCTGTCCGAAATGACCTCTTGTGGGAGACCATGGAGGCGAAAAATATCCCACATGAAGATGCAACTCATTTCTGGGGCTGTCGGTAATTTCTTTAAGGCTGTGAAATGCGCCATCTTGGTGAATGAATCTACTGTTACCATGATTACATGGTTACCAGAAGAGGTAGGTAAAGAACATATGAAATCTGTGGATAGTGTACACCAAGGAGCTGAGGGAACCAGTAAAGGCCTTAATAAACCTGCTGACTTAGGGGGTCATTACAATCCTGGCGAACGGTGTTAAAGCTGCGGTAATACCGCAAACTGGCCGACGGAAAAAAAAAGGGAATTATGACAGTGGCGGAAACCACCAACATAGACAGCCACTTTAACACTCCGACCGCCACAGCGGTACAGACAAGCAGCGCGGCGGTCACCGCCAACAGACAGGCAGAAGACAAAGTACCGCCCACAGTATTACAACAGGCCAATCTGCCACCTTTTCCGGGGCGGATTCACCGTGGATAAAAACACGGCGGAAACAGCTTTTGCAGTGGGAAAACGCTCCCCTTAACACACTCCACGAGGAAGGAGGCCACCATGGAGCCGGAACTCGAAATACTCCCTGCGCTTGTCTTCCTGCTCCTCTACGAACATCAGCAATGGCGGCGCCGAAGACAACGGTGAGTACTGCACCTACAACATAGGGGAGGCAAAAGTCAGGGACACACACACGCAACACCCCCACCCTCACCCCCACCCTCGCACACTTCAACACACACACCAATGCATTTCCAAACATCACAGTAACAACCCCCAACCCCCCCGGAAGAATGCAAAGACAAAAGGAAATGGTACAACCATTGTAATGTATCAAAATAGAGTATGCTCAAATATACATAAATATATACACATTCCAAATATATACATCACGATTAGTAGTGCAGGTATGCACAATTCAATGTCCGTGGACCACTGGGCCCAAAATGCATGGACGAGGCCCACACACAATACCTGTCCAGAAACGGAGAGAACACTGCAGGGGCATCAGATCGAAATACAACAGGCACCTCAGGGGGAAGGGAAGGGGGGCACCTCAGCCGGATGACAGCCCCACGCCAGATGCACGACGGGGCTCCATGCCCATTGATGTATCCTGGGGAGTGCAAAGCCACAGTCTCTCAAGTCTCTACAGTGGGTGGTTTGCCCACTGCTTTATCCTGGGGAGTGCAAAGCCACAGTCTCTCAAGTCTCTACAGTGGGTGGTTTGCCCACTGCTTTATCCTGGGGAATGCAAAGCCACAGTCTCTCACGTCTCTACAGTGGGTGGTTTGCCCACTGCAACATCCTGGGGAGTGCAAAGCCACAGTCTCTCAAGTCTCTACAGTGGGTGGTTTGCCCACTGTACCATCCTGGGGAGTGCAAAGCCACAGTCTCTCAAGTCTCTACAGTGGGTGGTTTGCCCACTGCAACATCCTGGGGAGTGCAAAGCTACAGTCTCTCAAGTCTCTACAGTGGGTGGTTTGCCCACTGTACCATCATGGGGAGTGCAAAGCCACAGTCTCTCAAGTCTCTACAGTGGGTGGTTTGCCCACTGTACCATCCTGGGGAGTGCAAAGCCACAGTCTCTCAAGTCTCTACAGTGGGTGGTTTGCCCACTGTACCATCCTGGGGAGTGCAAAGCCACAGTCTCTCAAGTCTCTACAGTGGGTGGTTTGCCCACTGTAACATTCTGGGGAGTGCAAAGCCACAGTCTCTCAAGTCTCTACAGTGGGTGGTTTGCCCACTGTACCATCCTGGGCAGTGCAAAGCCACAGTCTCTCAAGTCTCTCCAGTGGGTGGTTTGCCCACTGTACAATCCTGGGGAGTGCAAAGCCACAGACTCTCAAGTGGATAACAGTCTCCACTGGTTCTGGAGGGGGACTGGTGCCCAGAGTGCTTCATCCTGTTAAGGATTCAGGTAGTGGATGCTGTTCTCCACTGGTTCTGGAGGGGGACTGGTGCCCAGAGTGCTTCATCCTGTTAAGGACTGAGGTAGTGGATGCTGTTCTCCACTGGTTCTGGAAGGGGACTGGTGCCCAGAGTGTGTCATCCTGTTAAGGACTGAGGTAGTGGATGCTGTTCTCCACTGGTTCTGGAGGGGGACTGGTGTCCAGAGTGCATCACGCTCCCCATGACGGTCCCAGTTCCGTCACTGTCCCAGCCGCACATGGACTAACGATGCTTGAGTTGGCGGTGCTTGCCATGGCGGTCTTTGCCCTGTTCAGCGGTGCTTGCCATGGCGGTCTTTGCCCTGTTCAGCGGTGCTTGCCCTGTTCAGCGGTGCTTGCCATGGCGGTCTTTGCCCTGTTCAGCGGTGCTTGCCATGGCGGTCTTTGCTCTGTTCAGCGGTGCTTGCCATGGCGGTCTTTGCCCTGCGCAGCGGTGTTTGCGAGGGCGGTCCCTTATTGCCCAGCGGGGCTGTGGCTGCTGGGGCCCTCCTGGGCACTGACTCTGGCGGTGGTCTCTGGACCAGTAACGCTAGTGCTGCCCTCCAGGGCACTGACTCTGGCGGTGGTCTCCGGACCAGTAACGATAGTGCTGCCCTCCAGGGCACTGACTCTGGCGGTGGTCTCCGGACCAGTAAAGCTAGTGCTGCCCTCCAGGGCACTGACTCTGGCGGTGGTCTCCGGACCAGTAACGATAGTGCTGCCCTCCAGGGCACTGACTCTGGCGGTGGTCTCCGGACCAGTAACGATAGTGCTGCCCTCCAGGGCACTGACTCTGGCGGTGGTCTCCGGACCAGTAACGATGGGGCTGGCGGTGGCATCCTGGCCAGCGGGGAGGATGGCGGCCTTCTCCGCCGTGCTGCTCTTCCCAGACTTTGGCGACTTCTTCTGCCCCTTCCCCACCTTGGGAGGAGTCACAGCTGACTCGACACTCCCCCCGGGACCCTTGTGAGCGGCTTTGCCGGCAGGAGTCTTCCCCCTTTCCCGTCGGACACTGTCCAACTTCTGGTGCTTTACAGGGGGTGGACTGGCAGTGCTTTGGCACCATGTCACACTGGCTGCCCTGGTGCCCGGTGCACTCCACATACCTCTAACAGGCACAACTGGTACCAGACTTTTTTTGGCTGAGGTGCTAGTACGGGACCTATGAATTGGAGGGGGGGGGTGGTGGGACAAAGGTCAAGGTTGCTCAGGAAAAGTTTCTGACGAACACTGGGACGGGTAGCTGGAGGGGGTCTGGGAGTGGAGGAAGAGGAGGTGGTTGTAGGAGGTGTAACTTTAGATGATTTGGGTGCAGGTGCATGTTCTGGAGGCTGTCGTGAGGTGGATGGATGTTGAGTGTGTGTGTGCCTGCGATTGTTTAATTTGGGAGGGGGCGTCACAGAGACACTGGGAGAGGACACAGGGGACGTGTAAATGGTAGTGGGGGTGGTGAGTGCAGGTGAGCGGGTGTGGTGCTGGGTGTTCTGGTGCGAGTCATAGTGGCTGTAGATGTAGTGCATGCAGGTGAGAGTGTAGACGACACTGGGAGGGAGGAGGGAGACGACGAGGAGGGGGACACAGTGGAGGCAGTGGATGTTGCTGTGTCAATATGTGGGTGATGCTTGTGTGAGTGCCTGTGGGATGTGTGGTGCCTATGTTTGCCTGAGCTGCCCTTGGGTGTTGATGTGTGTGCAGGCTGGTCTGATGGTGTGCTTGGGATAGGCTGGGGTACAGGGGATTAGGTCTGGGTGGAGGAAGTTGGAGGGGGGAGGCTAGATGCAGGGACAATGGCTGCCATCAGTGCTGAGGCCAGAGATTGCAGGGTTCGATGATGGGCAGCCTGACCAGAATAAATGCCCTCCAGGAATGCATTTGTGTGTTGCAATTCCCTTTCTACACCCTGGATGGCATTCACAATGGTAGACTGCCCAACAGTGAGTGACCTGAGGAGGTCAATGGCCTCCTCACTGAGGGCAGCAGGGGTGACAGGGGCAGGGCCTGAGGTGCCTGGGGCGAAGGTGATGCCCACCCTCCTGGATGAGCAGGCACGAAGCGAAGGCTGAGGGGCTGCTGGGAGGGCGGTGCTGGTAGGGGGGGTGGCGGCTGTACCTGTAGAAGTGGGGGACACAGATGGTGCCGCCACCACACGGGAGCTCCCATCGGAGGACGAGTCCGAGTCGCTGGTTGCAAATCTGGTGACCGACGTGAAGCTCCCCTCGCCCTCCGTCCCACTGGTGTATTCAGAGTCCGTGGTGTGGCCCTCCATGGCCATGTGGGATGCAGCCCCCTCATGCTCCGGTGCCACTGTACCTCCGCCTGATGATGCTGATGCACACAAGAACAGGGAGACCGCAAAAAGGGGTGGGGAAAAAGAAGAAAGACAGGTTAAGTGCATGGCTTACCGTTCCCATTGGCGGACAATACAGACACAGCAGCCCCCTGCACTACACCGTGCTCTTGGCCTCTACAGATGCAGTTCCTGGGATATGGCCTACATGGCTATGAGTGTCATCTGCCCACATAGAAGACACAGAGGCATGTATACCTGTACTTGGCACTCTACAGAGGTGGGGTGGAGTGGCACATAGCCTGCATTATGGAGGGGCCTAGCCTACGGAACTCGCCCTGGCCTAGGGAAACCCACATCCCTCCTCCCCCACCCAGACTGATGTGTCTCTTCCAGACCGAGGTCACATCAGCACTTGCAGTGTAGGTCCTCTCCTGTCGAAGATCAGGTATCGAGTGATTGAACAGATAGAAAATGGCGGTCACTTCTGCGGCGGTGCGTATCATCACCGCCGGCGCACTTCGTCATTGGCTCCTGGGACCCATAGGGTCCAATGTTAACCAATGCAGCATTGCGCTGCGGTCTACGACCGCCTACCGCGAAGGTGTACAACGCCAGCGTAGTTACCTCACATCCCATTGTCCCACTTTACAGGTCAGGCATCCGCCATTTCAGGGGCCCACATGGCTTCATTTACAACTGTGTCACACATACCTAGGCCTGGACTCAACACACATACAGGAAGGATTTTGTATTTTGTGTCGTGTTTTGTGTAGCTGTGGGTACATACCTCAGAATTGGTTGACTCTGTGGTCGCTGTTGTCCTTCCTAGGCACCGTCAGCTGGGACATGTGAGGAGATGGCGGAATCCTCCGGTGTACCGACCGCTGGTGGACCTGTTGACAATGGAGGAGCGACATTTAATCATCACCTACAGGTTTGACCGTGCCACAATCCAGGAACTGTGTACCCAGTTGGAGCCAGACCTCATGTCACCAATCTGCCAACCCACAGGAATCCCCCCCTGAAGTGCAGGTGCTGTCAGTGCTCCATTTCCTAGCAAGTGGGTCATTTCAAACAATAGTGGCCATGGCATCAGGGATGTCCCAGCCTATGTTTTCCAATGTGTTGTCCAGAGTGCTGTCTGCCCTGCTGAAACACGTGAGGAGCTACATCGTTTTCCCTCAGGTGGAGGATTTGGCTACAGTGAAAGGTGACTTCTATGCCCTGGGACATATCCCTAACATCATAGGTGCCATTGATGGGACCCATGTGGCTTTGGTACCCCCCACAGGAGTGAACAGGTGTACAGGAACCGGAAGAGTTATCATTCCATGAATGTACAGATGGTATGTTTGGCAGACCAGTACATCTCGCAGGTAAATGCTATGTTCCCTGGCTCAGTGCATGACGCCTACATCCTGCGGAATAGCAGCATCCCTTATGTGATGGGTCAACTCCAGAGGCACCGTGTGTGGCTATTAGGGAACTCTGGTTACCCCAACATGTCATGGCTATTGACCCCAGTGAGGAATCCCAGGACCAGGGCAGAGGAACGCTACAATGAGGCCCATGGGCGGATTAGGAGGGTGATCGAACGCACCTTCGGCCTCCTGAAGGCCAGGTTCAGGTGCCTCCATTTGACAGGTGGTTCCCTATTCTACTCACCAAAGAAGGTGTGCCAGATCATCATCGCCTGCTCTATGCTTCACAATCTTGCTTTGCGACGCCAGGTGCCTTTTCTGCAGGAGGATGGTCCAGATGACGGTGTTGTGGCAGCTGTGGAGCCTGGGGACAGTGATGAGGAGGAAGCAGAGGAAGAAGACATTGACAACAGGGACTCTGTCATACAGCAATATTTCCAGTGACACACAGGTGAGAACAATGTGTTTACTATTACATTTACTTTCACACTTCTACCTCTATCCTGTCTGTCAATTTGAAGTAGTATTTCCTAACTGAGTGGTACATTTCCATTACGGTTTCACAGGTGTGGTTACCAACGTGTGTCATCTGCTTGCATCCTTCATGGGCTTGTGATGTGTAACATAGGTATGTTGACATTACATTTTCGAACAGATTTTGTCATTGTCATAGATAATACACATTTAAAAAATCACAGACTGACTCCAGATTGTTTTGTGGTTCAAGGGTGTTTATTGAAGTGCTAATTATTGGAGGGGGTGGCATAATGGTGATGGGTGATGGTGGAGGAATGTCCATGGCAGAGTCCAGTCTATTAGTCTCACAGGTGCACTGCCCATATGGGCATAGGAAGTGGAGCAGGGGCAGATCCAATCTGGACAGGGTAACAAAGTGGGACAGTGGGATGACAATCAGGGTGGTCTCATTTCCTGGCGGGGGTCTTGCCATCTTGCTCTGTCCTGTTCCTGGATCTCAGGGACCGCTTGCGGGTGGTTCTCCATCTGCAGGGGGTGGGGTGCTGGTGTGGTGGTCCTGTGGTGGGGCGTCCTGTCCACTAGCGTCGGCAGAGGTGGTGGGCAGTTCATCATCCAGGCTAGTGTCAGGGGCCCCTTGGAGTGCCACGGTGTCCCTCATGGTCTTCTGTATTTCCGTCAGCACCCCTACGATGGTACCCAGGGTGGAGCTTATGGTTCTGAGTTCCTCCCTGAACCCCAAATACTGTTCCTCCTGCATGCGCTGGGTCTCCTGAAACTTGGCCAGGACCGTAGCCATCGTCTCCTGGGAGTGGTGGTATGCTCCCATGATGGAGGAGAGGGCCTCGTGGAGAGTGGGTTCCCTTGGCCTGTCCGCCCCCTGTCGCACAGCAGCCCTCCCAGTTCCTCTGTGTTCCTGTGCCTCCGTCCCCTGGACCGTGTGCCCACTACCACTGCCCCCAGGTCTCTGTTGTTGTTGTTGGGGTGGGTTATCCTGGGTTCCCTGTAGTGGTGGACACACAGCTGATTGACGTGTCCTGGGTACGTAGGTATGGGCCCGCTGGGTGGGTGCTGTGCTGGTGTTACCAGAGGGTGGAAGGTCAGTGTTGGGCTGTGCCTGTGCGAGGGGAACCGACTGTCCCGAGGCCCACGATGGTCCAGGCTGGTCATCTGGATCCAGTTGGCCACAGCTGCTGTCATCACTGTGGGCCTCTTCTGTGGGTGGGGTAGAGATGTCTGGACCCTCCTGTCTGGTGACGTTACGTAGTGGTCCTGCAGGGGTATGAAAGCATGATTATTGCATCTGTGTGTGTCATGGTGTGCAATGGGTGGGTGAGCGTGTACCCCAGTGCAAGCATTCCAGTGTGGGGGCTTGTGTAATGATGGTTCCTGGGTGTTATGGGTATGTGCAGTGGGCATGCTTTAGTGATGGGTGTCCATGCTTTGTTGTGTCATGCAGGGCTTGGTGTTGGGATGGGTGGTTTGTGATATTGGGACATTTGTGAGGAGTTGGAGTGATAGGGGTGAGGGCGAGGGTGGGGGTATGTGATGGCATGCAGGGAGGGTGGGGGATATGATAGTTAAGATTTGACTTACCAGTGTCCATTCCTCCACCGACTCCTCCAAGGCCCTCTGGATGCATAATGGTTAAGACCTGCTCCTCCCATGTTGTTAGTTGTGGGGGAGGAGGTGGGAGTCCGCCGCCAGTCCGCTGAATCGCGATGTTGTGCCTGGATATCACGGAACGCACCTTCACCCATAGGTCGTTCCACCTCTTCCTGATGTCCTCCCAATTTCTTGGGTGCTGTCCCACTGCGTTGACCCTGTCCACGATTCTTCGCCATAGCTCCATCTTCCTAGCTATAGAGGTGTGCTGCACCTGTGATCCAAATAGCTGTGGCTCTACCCGTACGATTTCCTCCACCATAACCCTGAGCTCCTCCTCCGAAAACCTGGGGTGTCTTTGGCGTGCCATGGGGTGGTGTGGGTGATGTGTGGGGTGGTGTATGTGGTGATGAGTGTGGTGATGTGTAGTGGTGTGGGGTGTTTTGTGCGTGGATGTTGTGTGGGTGATGGTGTTGTGTGCCTCTGTGTGGTGGGGTTGTCTATTGCTGTGCTCTCTCTCTGTTGCCTTTGTCTCTAATTTTGGGTCGTAGGGGTTTGTGGGTGATGTGGGTGTGTGTTTTATATTGAATTGGGTGTGTGGAAGTGGTGTTTGTATGTGTACCAGGTGTGTGTATTTCGAATTGTCCAATGTGGCGGTGTTTTGGAGATGTGTGTGTATTTTGAGCGCGGCGGTGTGTACCGCCAATGGAATACCGCAGTTGAAAGACCGCTACGTGGATTCGTGGGTCGTAATTGCATGGGCGTGTTTCTGTTGGCGTGACGGTGGAGGTTTCGTTTTCGCCAGTTTATCACTGAACTTTAATGTGGCGGACTTGTGTGGGTGTCTGAATTTCGTCGGATTCCGAGATGTGGGTTATAATAGCTGTGGCGGAATTCCGCGGCCGCGGCGGTGTATTGGCGGTCTTCTGCATGGCGGTAAGCGGCTTTTACCGCCAATGATGTAATGACCCCCTTAGTTTGGGTGTCTTGGTCTGAGCACATACTGGACATGCTGAAACATAGGTTTCTATATCTGTCTTAAGTGAAGGCCACCAAAATGATTGTTGTAGCAGCTCCTGGGACTTCTTGATTCCTCGATGCCCAGCTATCGGGGAATCATGACACATTTGTAATGCTTCTGTCTGAACTTTCTTGGTAGGTAAGAAAAGAGCCTGCTGATGATAGAAGTATTCATCCTTCTTCTTCAAAAAATGAGTCACTCTATCCCATTCTGAAGTAGAAAGAAACTGGTACTCTGATTTAACACGTTCTTGAAAAGATTGAGTAGTTCTGATGATTCTACTAGACTCAACAATGTGTGGAGAAGAGTTCTTAGCGACTTCAGGATATCTACGGGATAAAGCATCTGCCACTGAATTCTGGAAGCCAGGTATGTACGTGATCACAAAATCGTACTGGCTAAAGAAGAAAGCCCATCTTGCTTGACGACTGTTGCGACACTGGAAACTCCGAAGACATTGTAAATTGCGATGGTCAGTCCTGGCTTCAAAAGGCTCTCTGGATCCCGTCAAGAAATGCCTCCATTCCTTACATGCTACTTTGAGAGCAAGTAATTCTCGTTCCAGTACTCAATAATTGCGTTCTGCTTCTGATAAGACATGAGAAAGATAAAAGATAGGATGTTCTAATCCATCGTTGTCTTGTTTCTGCAGCAGAACTGCCCAATGGCTCTGTCTGAGGCATCAGTCACAACGATAACCTTTTTGGTAATGAAAAGGGTGTCTCAAAATGGGTGCTTGGGTAAAGACGAAGCCCTTCTTCAGATTCTATTTCTTAACTGTTTGTGTAATAAAACTTTGTAGGTGGGCAAAGTTCTGGATAAACTGACGATAGAAGTTTGATAGACCAGGGAAACATTGTGTTTCCTTTATTGACGCTGGAGAAGGCCAATCTAAGATGGCGCTGACCTTATCAGGGTCCATGGATATTCCGTGTTGATTGATACTGAACCCCAAATACTTCACTTCGGTCTTATGGAATTCACACTTCTCTGGTTTACAAAAAAACTGGTTCTTCTTAAGTCTTTCCAAGACCTGCTATGCATGTTCCATATGTTGCTCAGGATCACGGGAATATATCAAGATATCATCTAGATAGATTACTACATATTGGTTTAATAAATCAGAGAACACTGAGTCCATGAATCGTTGGAAGACAGAAGGTGCATCCAATATATCCCTAATTAAGGGTAACGGTTAACGATCCTTAATTGTTATTCTGTTGAGTTCGTGAAAGATGACAGATGGACGCAGATCTTTCGTCTTCTTGGGGACAAAGAAAAGAGGAACCCCAGCAGGAGATGTAGAAGGAGCTATTAATCCGTTCTGTAAGTTATCATCTAGGTATTCCTTGAGCACCTTCTTTTCTGGTCTGTCAAAGAATACATTCAACCAAAGGGTACAACTTCCTCAGGAACTAATGGAATAGCACAGTCATAGATTCAATGAGGAGGTAGAATGGCATTACTGGGTTTCTGAAAAATCCCAATATATTCCTGATAACAATCTGGAACTCCCTGAATCACGTTTATAGAGTTAGTATTATCCTTAGTTGACTGACAGGACCTTTTTAGTTCTGCTGACAAAACAAAGACATTAGAGATATTGTTCTCGTTTCCCAATTGATATAGGGGTTGTGTTGAGTTAACCAGGGCATTCCTAAAATCATGGTGTGATTTGGTGAGGCTATAAGATCAAAGGCAACATATTCTTGATGCCCCCCAAATGTCAGACAAAGTGTAGGAGTTGAGGCCACCACAGGACCTGAGGTTAAAGGAGAGCCATCAACCGTGTGTACCTGCTCAGGAGTTTCTTTAGGAATACAGGGAAATCCTTTATTCATAGCCCAGGTCTCATCCAAATAGATTCCACTGGCTCACAATCTATGAGCGCCAGGAGATGTTCTTTTTGATCCTGTGAACTTTGTAACTTGACCGAGAGGATAAAAAGGGTGAACGTACTTTCTCTGGAGGAACATATCGATGGTACTTCAGCTCCTCCCATCTCCTTCCTCCTTACAGGGGACAGGAGTTGGCGTTTCCCACAGGTCTTGAAGGATGTACCGGGCAACTACGAATCAGATGGCCAGCCTTACCACAATACAGACAAAGGGCCTGATTACAACTTTGGAGGAGGGTGTTAATCTGTCCCAAATGTGACGGATATACCACCAGCCGTATTACGAGTTCCATAGGATATAATGGACTTGTAATACGGATGGTGGTATAGCCGTCACATTTGGGACGGATTAACACCCTCCTCCAAAGTTGTAATCAGGCCCATAGTCCCTTTCATCTTCTATCCTCCCTTTCTGATTTAGTTAATGGACCACAGACAAGATCAATCTGCATGGGTTCTTCAGTTGTGGATGGAGAGGCTTCGGGTGGAACTTCGTCCGTTCCTCGACTACTGGTACGAAAATTACCAGATTGGTATGGGACTCGCGTTCTACGTCTCTCCATCTTGCGCTCTCGTAGTCTATATACAATATTCATGACTTGATCCATCAATTCCTTCAAGGAACAAGCTGGAGGAGAATGTACAAGTTAATCTTTAATTTCTTCACGCAGGCCTAGGCGGAATAAGGTTATAAAGGTGCGTTCCACCCAAGAGGTTTCAGCTGCCAGCTGTTTGAAACTAGTTATGTACTGCAGAACATCCTGATTGCCCTGCTGTGTATCACATAAGGCCTCCTCAGCTGCTGCTTCTACCACAGGCCTCTCAAACATTTGTTTGAAAAGAGTAGGGAAGCAGGATAATTAGCCAGGACTGGATCTTCTGCAGAGACCAGAGGAGTTGCCCAAGCAAACGCAGGACCAGACAAAGCGCTGATCACCTTAGCCTTATCAGAGGAAAATTTGAGTGGACGAAAGGCAAAGAAAACCGTTAGGGCATCCAAAAACTCCTTTATCTTCAGAGGATCTCCTGAATATTGAGGAGTAGCGGCAGATACGGGTGGTATATCCATTGACCGGGAAGACAGGACCTGTCGTAGTGTAGTGTTTTCAGCCCGTAATTGTTGTAACTCTTGGGCTTGTTGTTGGACTGTCTGCAGCATGTCTTGAGCATTTTCTGCCGCCTCTCCCTGTGGATCTTCCATGGCTGCTTCGCAACGCAAAATCTTTTGGCGTTGTAATCTGTCACGAATTGCACTTGACTTCTCACCTCTGGATGCAGGATTGGAGAACACACCCGGTCTTCTACAGGTTCTGGATAAGCCCAGATAAGGGCGACCCTTTCTAGTAGCCACAGTGCCGCTTGACAGGGAACGCCAAAGCAGACCGTACCCTCTAGAAGGAGTCCCAGATGAAAAAAAAACAAGAACTGTGAAAAAACCTCAAACAGGAACTCCTAAAAAAAAGAAGAAGAAAAACAGGACTTGAAAACAGGAAAAAACGAGGCAAAAAATACTCCAAGGCAAAAAGCAGGAACGATGAACAGGAGCGAAGAGCACAACCAAAGGGAAGTGTTTGCAACGCAAGATAGAGCAAGACTGAATGGCTTATATACTGAAAAAGGGGAAGTGACATCACAGGAAATTAAATGAACACCACCTTGAATTCGGAAAAAGCCCATAGACAAGAATAGGCAAAAGAAGGCAGTATATAAGAAAGAGAGCATGCTGGGAAATGCAAACAGGAAGAAGACAAGATGGACACAACATGAACATGAAAAGGGCATAATACTGAGGCAAGGAAAAAGAAAAAGACCAGAAGAAGTCCACCACCGACAGGGGAGATGTAAAATGCCTTACAGTAGGTAAGTGCAACGCGACCAGGAGCGCAATACACGCTTCCCAGGACGCGTTGCCAAAGTGACCAAAAAACGTGGGGAACGGCGCTCCAAGAATCGGCAGTGTATTCCTACCGCAGAAGCAAAAAGAGACGCTGCATCGAGGCGCGGCGTTACAATCCATCCTAAGCACTAAATCCAACCCCACTTACCTCACAGTGTCCTCTCCTGATCTTTTCTCCTCTCCTTCCGCCTTTCCTTAATCCTTCCCTGCCCTTAAAAAAACTAAACTACCCTTTCCCCCACCCTAAGCTCTAAAAAATATACTCCCTCCCCCATCTCTGCCTCTAAAAAATAAACTACCCAGTACCCCCACCCACCCTAAGCCCTAAAAACGAAACTTCCCTAAGCCCCTCCACTCCCGCCCCTAAAAAAATAGTCTGACCCCCCATCCACCCTAAGCCTTAATTAATCCCCCACCCCCAAAAACTAGCCCCCTTCCCTGCCCCATCTCCACTTACTCACCGCGTCCTCTCCCGATCCACTAGACCGCTCTCTGCCTTTTTCTCTGCCTTAACCATGCAAATGCATAGGTTAAGGCAGAGAAAAAGGCATGTGTTGTTCCGGCAAGGATTTTTCTGCTTGCGTAAGAAACGTCTGTGTTGTTTGCAGTGTGTTGTTTAGGATGTTTCCCACCTTTATTGATTTGTATTCTCTCTCAGTAACCATCTTTTTCTTACCATTTTCTATCACCAATTTGACTTAAACCATTCTTCGTTTTCGCGGTTGGTTTATCTTCAGGTCTTAGGTAGCGGCAGCCTGTACCCTTTCAAAGGGGAAGGGCAAGTGGAGTTCCCCATCACTTTGCAACAAAAAAAAAACACCCTAAAGTAAGCCACCCCCCCACCAAAAGCCCAAATAAAACTAACTAAAACACAAACGCTACACTTACGTGCACTAAATATTTATATACATTACACACATGCATTACACAAACATGCATCCAACATTTAAAAAACAAAAAAGGTCCAGCATGTCTCTGGGCTGGTGCGCATTGCATAGGAAGAAACAAAATGGCAATGAAATCTTTTGTCTAGTGTCAGTTTTGACACATCTAAAGTAGCCCAGAGGGTTAAAATGCCTGCTGCAAAGAACAAGTACCACACAGATCACAGAACTGTATTTTATGTGCATAGCTCTGTGGGTTACTGCTTTTTCACATATACCATTTTGTTACTGTGCTGTTCATAAGTTACAATCGCAATCTAGCACAGTTATGTGGGTAGAAATAACATTTTATTAGTAAATCCAACCCTCACCACTTTGTTAGGTTTTGAATCCTGAGTTTGTGCATCTCTGGGCCAAGCACTCTTAATAAGTGCCTACCAGTATTGATGACATGTGACACCTACACCTCGTAGTTACCTTTGTCCTATGTAACCGTTTCTCTGCACATATTATTTGTCTCTATGTGTGTGTGATATAACAACACCCTACACTGGTATGAGAGGCGTTATAAAACAAATGAAATACATGTGAGAGAGCTGCTATGAAGAGATGATGGGCACTGCTGGAGGGTAATAGTGAGGGAATCATTGAAGGGTCCCAGCAAAGATTGTTGTATTTTGGTGCACTGTAAGATCATCATTTATTACGCTTTAAAAGCTAATACAATTTAATGTATAATGGAAAATGTGTTGTAGAATACACCAATTTTGCAATTTTTCCCCAAATAGTCTTGGCGGAGAATCTTACCCTCAAACCCCCTTGTAGTGGTCAGGATCAGTCACTACGCAGTGTAGAGGAGCTTTTGCCAGGGCTGCTTTGGGTTCCACGTCTGGTGCTGCCTGTGCAGTGTTCTTCATGTTCTCTTTAGCAGTCTATGACAATTTCTAGACCTTCTTCAAGAGATCACAGGTTTACTCTGCTCACCATATGGCTTTAAGGGGATCTCTCAATAATGAAACCTTGCCTGAAGAACAAAACTGAAAAACAGTCCTGGAAGTTTTTGATCCTAGAACTTTCTATTCCCAGGACTTTTGCAGTAATTGTCAATGAGAGTAAGAGACATCAGATTTATTTCTTGCTCAAAGGTTCCTAAGTAGAGGTGAGCGGAACACATGGAGTTACGTGAGCGGGTAGAAATCAGCACATTGTGCTCTTCACACTGAGTTTTTCGTGCTGAGATCTTGTTCCGCACTGAAAAATCTGCACGAACAGCACCACGTGGCGTGCCAGAGGGAGCTGCTACTCCAGTTGGTTTTGCTGCAGCTCAAGTAGGTTTTCTACTATAGCAGCAGCTTTCTCAATACGATCATTTGCGACAGAGTGTGAAAGTTTGTGACTGCCCGTGTTTGGAAAATCGCACCAGGTGTTCTCCCAGCACCTGAAAATCGCTCTAGGGGATGACAAATCTCGTTTGTGCTTGGCAGCTTACCATTGGCGAGCCGCTCGCTAGTAAAAACTCCGCCACACGGCTGTTGACAGGATTCGGTCAGAACTCCACATTACATGCGTATTGCGGAGAGGCCAAAACACTCCCAAATCTGTTGGCAGAGCAGAATGTTTCACCCAGCCCTACTCCTAAGTCTTCTATATTACTTGGTTATTTAGGACATAAAATGTCAAAGCTTGTTGTCTTCCAGAGTAATGCCAGATGCTTTATTTAATTTTTCCAGCAGGCGTCTTCCATCCATTTCCTTGAATGGAATTGTACCAGTACAGTTTCCTTACTGACAGCTAATAGCCTCTAAATGGACATTCTTTTTAAGCACAGTAGAGAGCATATGTGCCTCAGCTTACATCTGGCGTATGCCAAGATATTGGATTATTATTTGTTTTTTAATGGTAATCTAAACAAATAGCAAGCATTGGCCAGCCTGCCTTATCCTGGATCTTGATTTCTCCCTGTACAACCATCACCTCTTGTATAATACATACATGGAGTCTTATTTTCCCTGCTGCCCGGATGCTTCTCACATAATAAGCACCCCCATTGGCTCTTCCCAATAGTGCAGAAGACAATGGTATAAGAATGAATATTTATCTTGCAGTTTGCTCTTCTCTTGCATTTTCATTGGCTCCCCACAAGCACACCAGTTATTTGTCACCATACTTAGGATGCCCCACAGTCAGTAAGAATGGGTCGTTGGCAGTAACAGATTCTTGTGATTACTTAACTCACTTTTAGTGCTAGGAAATTGGGGTTCTGCAGCTTTTGAATGCCACTATCCCCAATGAAATACTCTCAGTGCTACCCTACCCTCTGAGACCATATAAATGCCCTTGAATCAATGTAATTTATGCCACCCTTGCATGCTACACTTAAACAGTATTGCCCATAATGGCATTGTCCTCACTGTCCTGGCCTTAGACCAGTTGCCTTCAATTCCACTGCTCTCAATGCCACTGCTTTCAACATCACTGCCATCCAAGTCATTAAACATTATTACTGTATACCACTCTCACCTCTATGCCTCTTCCTTTGCATAGGTTTCAACATATAGAGGGGGCCAAGAGAACAGTTGATTACTAGGGCTAGCAACACCTGAAATCCAGGGAACAAAATGGACTGCTACTCACACACCCCAAAACGGAATGTGTGTTAAAGAGAGAAATTCAAGACCAGGTGTTAATTCTGGGCTGAGGCTTGCCAGTACCATGACTGTGTGGTTATTCTGGCAGCCAATAACCTCAAATAAGCCCAGAACAGCCAGTATTGAAGTATAATAAGTCTTAAAAAATGAGTGTTACTCCACGGTGAAAGTGGGTGCATTGGAGGAAAATAAGGTCCACTTGTGGGCCACAGATTTCTGAGTTCCAGTAATCACCTCATCTACCTTACTAACATATCTCCTCTTTCCACCTTTAAAGTGGTCATGGCAGCAAAGGATTCTCTGATGTGATGCTGCCTAATGTTTACACTTTCAAACCCCTACATACTACCACTTCCAAACGCAGGAGCTCTGCAGCAGCCTTAATGCCTTAACCCACTCCAATGTCGTCTTAAGGATTTTTGGGGCCCCGGGCAAGAGATATTTTGGTGGCCCTTTTTCATAACAACTTTTCTTCTCTAAATATTATTTCTAAATATTAAGAGAAAGACTTACATATAAGACTAGAAGCCCTAAATGTAGGTTGACCCTCCTATATTAAGGAGAGGGTTATGCAAGCCATAGGACTACTGCAATAGTTTTGCATGCATAGTCTGTTCCTCGTAACCTACCCACGGCCACACACCCAGATGTCCGGTTTGCACATTTCCAAGGGGTCCTTTCCTTAATATAGGAGGGCCAACCTAAATTTAGGGCTCCTGGACTTATTTGTAAGTCTTACTCTTAATATTTCTACACACTGCAGATACACTTAGGGTTTCTCAAGTGAGGTCTAGGATTTTTGTTTGTCTTTTGGTCCTGAAGAAACGCCAACTGATCCTTTGGTGACAACTTAGGCGTTAAAAATGAAGACCATTACTGTGGACTAAAGGATTATTTTTCTTTTTTTCTCCATTTTTATCTTCTTTGGCAAGTGTGGTAACATTATTTCCTTTGCCACTCCCTCTGTATGTTTTTAACCTTGACATACACCCTATAGGGATAAAAAACAAATTTTTTTTAGGGCCTATAGTCAATTTTAACACACTCTCTCCAGTCCTTTACTTTCTCCACATGTAGGTTTGAGTCTATTCCTATGACCAACAACAGCACTCATCAAACTATCTCTGGCAAAGAGCCCCTCTGAGGGGCCTGTCGGGCATAGCAGTGCCTGCCTGTCATTGAAGCATGACATCCATTGAGGTGTGTGAGGGCTCCTGCTTCTAATTATAGAAGTGCCTAGTTGACCTCTGTTAAGTATCAGGGCACAATTGATCCTTGAATTTTGAAATAGTGTACCTAATTGTTTTTATATAATGTTTAAATACATTATATGACCAGCAAGGTTCACAAGAGGGGCATAAGGGGCAGTGGAAAGGGATAGGAATGCGGATGAGTATAAGTACCATGAAAGAAAACAGATTCTTTTTTTAAATGGCCAGTATTTTTTATCACTTTCAGAACAGAGAGGGTGAGAGGGTGTGTGCATTTATGTCTGTGTGGGTGTGAAAATTCCTGTTGAAATCCGACTGACATCTCGCAATACAAGACTGAAAGCACCTGTAGCCAACTATTTATCAGAAAATACATTTATTTGGGGGGTGTAACACCTCAAAACCCCCTCTGAAGCTATGCCCCTGCTTACAACCACTTGACTTACTCATACCATACCACTCATTTGAGCCAGTCGTATCTACTCCCTCTCACTCAACAACCTTCTGTCCATCTGAATAATTCACATCCACCCGCTCACTCATATCCACCTCATTTAAATTCAACTATGCCCACTTCACTCACTCACATCCAACTTACACAATAGGATAATTTGTTTTTATAGTGAACTAAAGCTTAGCTTGTACGTAAGTCAAAGATATTTCTTCTACACAAAGCAATATTTTCTACTTGATCATGTTCACTCTTCTGTCCATAAGGAAAATGTATGCAACCATAGTTGTACTGACTGTAGAGATGAAGGCTGGCAATGTTCTGTCACCCTGCTCCTGTAGGTTATTTACAGGTCTGCAATGTGTTTTCCCATTAGCAGACTCTGCAATCTGGGAGTTCTCTAGGTGTATGCCACAATGTTGTTGTTGCTTGTGCTATCTGTTGACCTAGAAGTTACTCATAGTGTGTCACTACACCATGTAATTGTAACTGTAAATGTATTTATTTAGCACTAACAACCCCTTTCGAGGCATCAAACTATTTTTTTGTGAGTTGCAGCTACTCCGGAAGCCTAGATAAGTAGTTAGTAGGTTAGTACAATGTTTCAATAATGGTTGACACCCATTAATACCTGACTCTGGAGATACTTGAAGTTTGGAAGCAGGTGATTGAGGGGCATACATCTTTCCACCTGTACCTCAGTCAGGACAAGGCCTTCTACCACCTCCAGTACAAAATACCTCCAGTGTTGTACAGCTGGAGTTCTTACTTTCCCTTCAGGATGTGAGTTGCACTGTGGGAGGAATGTGAGGCTCAGAGAATAGGCATCCTTTTCTACCAAGTCCATTTCTGCCCAGCAACAGTATGTGAATGTCTCTTCTCTATAAAATGTTGTGATCTTTGTGTGGCAACAGGAAGTACTTGGCTGCAGCAGGCTTTGTACAATCCACCTTCCATTGGCCATTTGTTACCAGCCTGCAAACACAGGAGAACCCCACAAAGACAACAGTAGCTGAGGATGATGGCCTCAATCCTGATCTGAATTTTAATTTCGAAGGAAGCGTGATCTATGGCTGGATATGACCTCCCATCAGTGTCCTTAATAAATATTTTTTCTTATCATTAGGGTCCTTAAACTTCATGGGTGCACCTCCTCATTACCAGTGATTTGTAAATGTTAGCTACTCGAAACCCAGCAAACATTGTGTGTGGCAACATCCTTCTATTGCACCAGTTTAGGACTGGCAAGGTTAAGGTCTTTCCTTATTTTTACATGGTTCATGATAAATTAATTACTTTATATTAGTTTGTGGGCCCCAACACAGTGACTAATACTGTTGTAGATTAGGTTCCGTGGCTCGATTGTCTGAGGTTTCTGATTTTTTTAAAATTAAGAAACACTCTTAACAATGTTTGTAGGATTAATTAATGTATTACTTACCAGTAATTCTCATTACTCCAAATAGCCTGCTTCTCGTCTCAATCCTTACTAAATGAGGTGTTTCACCTCTACCCAGGTCCACAAGCCCTAGCCATATCCAATCAAAAAAGTCCCCTGAAACTCCTCGACTCCCTCTCATATCCTCCAATTACCATATACCAATATAAGGGCAAGGAGCCCAGAAAACGACCTGAACGTCCCCAAGCAACATAACCAAAAGGGAGTCAGGTAAAAATCCAGGAAGGAACAGGGAGGGAGGGACGTAAGTAACGGGATAAGAAATAGGGTATTCGGAGTAATGAGAATTAACGGAAAGTAATGAATTCATTATCTCCTCAACTCTATTCCTCGTCCCAATCCTTACTAAATGAGGATATACCAAAGCAGAACAAACAATCTGACTCCCCCAAGAAAAAAAGCTGCAAACCATTGCATAATGTCAAACTACTTTATTGTGAACCAGAAGTGCAGCAGACAGAAGAGTCAGATTTCTCATGGAACAACAGCAGCCAAAATCTGAAAGCCAAAGGCCACAGTATCAAGAACTTCTAACCTGTAATGCGAAACAAAGGTAGAGGGAGTTGCCCAAATGGCTGCTTGGCAAATGTCCTGAATAGAAACTCCTAGCACTTCAGAACAAGGAGTTGCCATGCCCCTTGTGGAACACCCCTGGAAACTACCTGACAAAGCAACATTTTGAGAAACATAGGCCAGGGAAATCAAGTAGCAAATCCAATGACTCAAAGTGGGGGTAGAAGCCTTGAGACCATGACGGAAGACACCAAAGTTCACAAAAAGGTTCTCACACAGGCAAAAATCCATAGTGCGTTCTCGATAAAGAGACACAGCTCGCACCCTCCAAGCCCCTGGCTCTGGGAACCTGGAGAAGAAATGCGTAAGAAGGCAATTCTCTGCTAAAGTAAACAGGTGCACCAGAGGAGTGCCGAACCTGCGGCAAAGGTGAGCGAAAATGGAAAGGGCTAGACAAAAGTTGAGGCAAGAAGGAAAACTTCTGCTGAGTCTGTCGGCCAGAACATTGTCCTTCCCGCGAATATACGATGCCAACAAGGAGAGAAGATGGGATTCTGCCCAACACCCCACTTGAAATACCAGAGAGGCCAGGGATCAGGACCCCATGCCTGACTGCCTGTATATGTAAGACTTGGTGACAGTGTTGTCTGTCTGGAAGAACACCACCTGATCCTTGATCAAGGCAGAAAAATGTAATAGAGCCAGAAAGATTGCTTTGAGCTCCTTCAAATTCGATGAGAGCCTGCTCTCTCAAGGAGATTATCGTCCCTGAATTAACAGATCGTCCAAAGTGGCCCCCCCACCCTAGACTCCTGGCATGGGTAGTAATCATCCTTGGAGGGGGGTAGCCAGAGGAAACCCCCTGGCCAAGTTGTTGGGACTGAGCCACCATTGGAGCAAGTGCATGGGGGATACAGGAACCAAAGAGTGCAAGGACTGAAGATACGGGGACCAATGAGACAGCAGAGGCAGATGAGCCCAAGGGACGACAAAGATGCAGGATGCCTGAAAGAAAAAAGAAACAACATGAAGCAGGACCACAGAAAATATCACCCAAGAGAAGAAATCAAAGCTAAGTCAAGACTACATACCATATGACATTGATGACTAAGCCACTCTCGAGCCAATGCCACCTTTTTCTGGCCCACAGATCATTGGAGGTTGCACAGCACTTGAACTCGATCCACTGGATGACTGGCTCTGCCTAGTCTTGTCTGGAATTGAGCTCTGATGAGCTGAAGATCCTGTGACGGGTTCAGATGTGACTTTTCCCACTTCACCAGGAGGCCAAAGCTCTCAAGAGACTTACATACCAGCAAAATCTGGGACTGGATCACAGGGAGGAGGGGATGCTGCAGAAGCCTACTGTGCCGACAAGGATGAACCATCACCCCAAGTCCGTGAAGATGAGCCACCAGGGGGGCCATGACCTTGGTAAACACCCTTGGAGAGGTGGCCAGGATGAAGGGAAGGACCCGGAAATGCCAATGGGCCCCATTTACACAAAAGCTGAGAAACGTCTGATGGGAAAAAGCAGTGGGAATGTGAAGATATGCATCCCTTAAGTCCAAGGAGGAAAGCCATTCGCCTGGACAAATCAGCAGGATAATGCCTTGTAATGGGCCCATCTTGAACCGCTGCTTCCTCAGAAAGCTGTTCAGTTGTTTTAGATTGAAGATGAGCCAAACCTTTCCAGCAGGCTTTGGAACCAGAAAAAATGGTTAGTAAAATCCTTTCCCCTGCTGCACTAGGACAGGAACCACAGCACATTTGTCTACAAGATCCGCAATTTCCTGAGAAAGAGCCTGAAGGACAACAGTGCTTGCGAGGAACTGAAGGAGGAGGAATGCTTTTGAAGTCTATAGAGTAGCCTTGGGAAATGATATTTAACACCCTCACATCTGAAATATGACTTTACCAAGTAGGAAGAAAGGCAGCCAGACGACCCCCCACCGGAAGGGGAGAGTAGTCAGAAGCGCTGCCCAGGTTTTAGTTGCTGAGGAGGCTGAGGCTTGGAGAAAGGGTAAGCAGGAAGGGAAGAGGACCACTTGGATTTGGAGCAGAAATGCCCAGAGAAACCATGAGAGTGCTTCATAGAAGGAACTTTCCTTGAAGGCTCACGCCGGGGGTGAGAACGAAACAGCTGGGCATGCTTCTGATCTTTGAAGGCCTTATGAAGCATTGTTCTAAATCATCACCAAAAAGGGGGCTGCCAGTGAAGGGCATATGCAACAACCCAGACTTATGAGCAGAGTCTACTTTCCAATCACGTAGATACACATGGTGGTATGTCAAGACAGAAGAAGCCATGGCCGAAGCAGAAGCCTTCAATGCATCACAAGACAAAACATTGGCCTGAGTCCCCATTTTAGCAAACAATGAGAAACATTCAACACTTTCCTGGAGAGCTACAGTCAGGGAATGGAAGTCTTCGACCAAAGATTGAGAGGCATACACAGCATAAATAGCAGCCCTAAGGGTGAGGTTCAGACCTGAAAAGCACTTCATCAAAGAGATCTTCATACGACGGTCAAAAAAGTCTGAAATGGGAACTTCCTCTGACAAAATAGACAGCCTCCCCACCAAATGAGAAAGAAGGGGATCAATCTTCAGAGAAGAAGAAAACTCAATATCTCCCTTAGCCAGAGGATAAAGATGGGTCAAAAACCTGGGGAGGTCCAACTCCCACAATCAGAACATTATCATTATACACAGCTAGTACATTGGGTCACACAGCCACATATAAAGGAAGCAGCTACCAGGGATCTTCTGCCAGTAGAGAGATTTGTGCAAAGGGGAGGAGCGACAAAAGGCAGTATCTCAACGCTATACTCCATATTAGCTACAGCACAAACAGCACCAACCCCTCAACACATCCCTTTTTGGGAGAAAACCTTGGGTGTCTCGGTGGAGGAGGAGCAATGGCGCTATCTTTACCACGACATACACAAACACAACCGCTCCATGGCAGCTAGAGAGGCTCACTATAAATTACTCTATAATTGGTACCTGTATCCTGAGAAACTTAAGAAGCTTTATCCCCAGGTATCAGATAGATGCTGGAGGGGCTGTGGCATGGTGGGAGACTTTAAACACATATGGTGGGACTGCCCATCGATCCGCCCCTATTGGAATGAAATTCTCTCTCATTTAAAAGAGATGCTGGGATATCCCATCCCGACCACGATGGAACATGCTCTCCTGGGCCTCCGAGCCCAAGAACTACAGCATCAAACACACGGGGACCGGGCTATCATGTGGCTGGCTTTGGGGGCAGCGAAGACAACTCTAGCTTCTTTCTGGAAAAAAGCGGACCCACCGCCTATAACTCTGTGGCTCGCGCGATTATGGAAAAACCTTGCCATGGAGTGGCTGGTTGATAAAGGGGAGGGTACACGCAGCAATTTTGATTACATATGGGATCCCCTGGTCAGGTTCCTTTCCAGGGGACTTCCCCTCACGACTTGTAGCCCCAAACTAAGGGCCTTGCACCTCTTCCATATATAGGAGCCGGAGTCTGAGATGGGGAGGAGACTAGAGGAGACCCCACATAGCCCAGGGATGGAGACACGCAACCACCGACTTCTCTTAGCTACTCTTAATTTGACTAGAGACGGATGGCTTGTTGTATGTTGACTTGTTTAATGTCATTTTCTTTTTTTTTTTTCTTTTTTTTGTTTCATGTATGGTACGAGCTGGATATACTTATGACCTTGCATGATGACAAATGTCCCTCAAGGTAGAGTATTCTTAGTGCACAATGTAACACTGCTCTAGCGGAGGACAAAAGACAAAGGAAATGGAGATGTATGGAATAGTCTAAGATGTTTCTTGATCAAGTATGCTTGAACTGTATTATAAAATGTCAATAAAAAGAAGATTACAAAAACCTGGGGAGGTCTGCCTTCTCTGGCTTCTTCCATTCCCAGAGCTGAGGATCCAACACCTCCTTGTTAACAGCCAAAGAAGTAGGAGGGCGAGAATGAAACTGCTGAAAAAGACCAGTACTAGTACCAGGAACATCCTCCATAGGTATACCCAAGTTACCCCCCCAATAGCAGACAATGGCCAAAAGATCCGCTTTTTGAAGAAGTTTGGAGCAAGGCAGTGCCTCTGCCACAGGAGAATCAACCTTCTCATCATAATCTGGTGAAGGCGAGGAAGAAGAAGAGGAAGGAGATTACACCACCAAAGAGGAGACAGAAGAGGTGGGAGAGGAGGGAGAATAACACCCCCCCTCTCCCGAAGTCTTAGATCTCAAAAAGGCATCACAGAGAGAGGCCAGGAGTTGCTGAAACTGATCCTCCGAAAGGCCTAAGTCGTGAAAAGAGCTTTGAAACGCCCCCTCTGCCCTAGGCGCTTCCTCCCTTCCTCTGCGTCTTTGGAGCAATGGACAATGGTTGTGCTTAGATGAGCTCTGTCTATGCTCCATGATGACAAAGTGAGAAAAAGGGGCAAGGAACATAAAGAGGAGCCCACACCATGGATCCTTAGTAGCTCAACCAAAGAGCCTGAACAAAAAAGATAAATTTAAAAAAAGGCAAACAACAGGATAGCCCAGAAATGTAGAAAAGAAAGGTGAGACACACAACACAATCGTCAGTTATGGATAGCATCCTTACAGTCTCTCTCTCTATATATATATATATATATATTTATTTATTTTTGTGCAAAGTACAGCCTTACCTTTTTTGCAGTACTGAATGACACCTACTGTAAAAGAAAGGAAGCACCTGGACATACCCAGGATCGAACAACGATACTGACAGGAGCCTTTTCCGAAGGCAGACAATAGCGGGGAACGTGGAAGCCTGTTTCCATGACAATCGGAAACAAGGCATTGCTGTCCTCCCACCACACAAGAGCACATCCCAAATGCGTCCCTCAAACAAGTAGCAAGTCATACGCCTGGGCCATTTGCAGCGCGCCTGTGTTACACACGCCACCAGAGCAGAACCCACACCACTCAGTGTGAGGGACACAGACCCTTGCCAACACGCTACCGACAACTGGAGAAGGCTGCGGGCAACCGGGTCCTTAGCGACTGGCTACCACTGAACAGGTAAGACACAAAGTCGACCGAACTGCCCAAGAACACACCTCCCACATGCCCAGCCAGCGCACAGTGTTAGCATAGCGGTAAATGAGGCGGCCCAGCCACCACAAGGCAAAAAATAGAATCAAGAGGTCACCTAAGGGAAGCCCAGCAACCCAACCACCTCCATGCAATCCCCAGTAGAGTGCCCCGCACAATGCCACAACAGGGAAACAAATGGGAAAAAAACAAGAGGTCCAGCCTCTCAGGGCTTACCTGAACGGAACAGCTCAGGAACCTGAGCAAACACAAAAAACTTTTTTTTTTTTTCTGGGCTCTTTGCCCTTACATTAGTATAGGGTAATTGGAGGATAGGCGAGGGAGGGGAGGAGTTTCGAGGGGACTTTTTTGATTGGGCCTTGCTAGGGCACATGGGCCTGGGTAGAGAAGAAAAACCTTTTTTAGTAAGGATTGGGATGAGAAATAGGGTTGAGGAGGTAATGATTTGTGTTTTTTCCGTGTACCCAACAATGATGAAGGTTTTTATTAAATATGTAATAAACTACTCATGCTATGGCACTTGTAATAAGGTTCAAATGATATTGTCATGTTGTGACGGAGAACCCATTCGTCATATTTTAATGAGACCTATGTTTGGCAGCTTCAGGTCTTGCATGAGAGAGGCATGATTCAGGAGCACACAGTTATGAGTTGATGGAATAGTTTAGCATAAAGTGAAAAACGTTGATAGGTCTGGCTTGGCAGTACAGCTGTTTACATACACATTGCTACAAATTCTTTAAAATATACATAGGCTTGCCTCCACCCAGAAGACTATTATGCTCTCATTTTATGCTATTGGCTATCTGTCGTACTATTCTGACTTCAATGCTTCCGCAGGAATGAGTCAGGGAATATGTTGCATCTGAAAAGTGAACTCACCCATCACATTGTTTGTCTCATTCAGTTCCTTACCTCCTTTGTATGCTATCCAGAAAACGATAGACATTTTCCCATTAATATGAAAGCCCCGGGAGGAGGCTTTAATGTGATAAGCATCATATATGCGTTCAATGTATGTAAACAGTGTTTGTGAATGCCCGTGTTTACACACATAGGCACATTAAGCCAGCCCGATTAGAACTGCCAATTGCCATAATAATTTAGTGACTGTGATATTGTCGCCCGTTCTTTAGCGTTTCCCCAGAGACCCGCACTGCTCGCATCGTTCTCTCCTTTCGTTCTATCAAATACAACTGCAGAGTCCGTTCATCAGTAGCTGTCGAATCGGCGCCTGGTCTGTGTTCGGCGCGTTGTTTTGACATTGTTGCTGAAGGGGGATCTGAAAGAGTACAATATCCCTCATCTTACGCTGTTACACACGCTGTATCTGGAGCTTCTTTCATTTCTTATCTCTACAGTAGTGTTTTTGGCAGACGAGGTGCCAGGGTCTTGTTAATGAACTACTAATCCTTCGATTTCAGGCGCACCTGGTGTCATGTTCATTTATTTCAAGCGTGCCATCTGTCTGTACTGCTTCGGTTCACAGCTAATCTGTTTTCTGTGTTTGCAGAGTAGAAGCTAAACCTGTGGAGAAACCCGCGCCGTTCATGATCAAATAAGAACAATGGATCCTTTGGCAATGCCTAATGGGAGCCAGCTCTGGGCATTACTGCACCCTCTTTCCATCTGGGGAACTCACACAGCCATTTAATGCAATTAAAAATAACAGAATTTACATAGAATGTAAATTTGTATTATAAATCCAGTCTGGATAACACCGATTTCTTGGCTAACCCCTTTCAAATGTGGCTCATTTCAATATGCCCACGCCCCTCAGACTTGGCAAGGGTCCATACTATTCCCCATCTATAGGAAAGGAGACCGGCCGGACCAGGTCAGCCTCTGGCTTATAGCCCTGCTGTATGTACAGGCTGGAGCCTACGCCAGAATTGTGTCGGGCGAACTAGAAGAACGCACTAAAAGAAGAAGAATTCCACTCTATCAGACTGGTTTCAGACCTAACTGTCCAACCATTAGTAATGCTGCAACCTCGCCTTATACGGCATATGGGGCCAGATGTATGAAAAAAGCCTTTTGCGAATCGGAAATAGCGATTTTAAAGAAATTGCTATTTCTGATTCGAAAAATGCAATGTATCATATTTGCGATTCGGTAATAGCGATTTCTTAAAAATCGCAAATGCTATTACCGAATCGCAAATTGCGATTCCGGCCCCCATTCGCATCTAGGGGCGATTCCTTATTTGCGATTTCTTATTTAGAGAGTCGCAATTTGCGACTCTCTAAACAGGGTCGCAATTTTAAGCAATCGCTATTTTAGTGATTCCTTAAATTGCATTCAGAATGCCTTTGATACATTCTGAAAGGGCTTTTTGCATTCGCAAACGGACATTCGCACCGTTTGCGAATGCAAAAAGCTTTGATACATCTGGCCCTTAATTCTACCTTGCTTTTTGTGTCACTCATATACACCTGCTTGTTCACTACTGAGTGGAATTTGATGGCATTGACCATAAAAAACGATGGGGCAAATTAATTGCATGATAAACCCTCTTACCTTTGGTCAAAGTTATCGTTTCCCTGTACTCTGAGACACGCTTCAGGGAAAAGGTTGGAATCGGCCAAAACTCCGCCAATGAAAACACATGAACAGGGGTTTAAAACATGGCTGTGTCTTTGCCCCATTGTTATTCAGCCTTTACACTGCTGGACTTGGCGAGGCCTTCCTTAGAGCCAAGTCTTTTCCGCCGAGGATAGGTCGGCAAGCCGTACAGAACCTCTAAAAAGTGGGTGATCTGGTTATCTTAGACCAGAGTGAAGTGGGCCTGCAGCGTGCTTTGATTAAATTTAATAAATGTAACTTATTCAATAAATTGGTGGTTAATGACACTAAAACCTTGGTAACAGATTTGGGGAAATACAAAAATAAATGAAAGAACACATAGCGTACTGGCCAGGTTAAGTTGGGATATACATCTAAATAGAGGTGTCTGGTAATCAGACAAAGGGAAATCACATACCCACGTAACTCACATCAGGAAAAAAAGCAAGCAATTTTATCTTAGCTTTGTGTAGGTTAAATTAACAACGTTATAGACGATCCACATAAGTATTAATTAGGCTCGCCAATGCCAAAGTGTTACCAAATATATCATACACCAATAAGGTGTTTCCCTCAAAATGTGAACCTACTCTTGATAAACTGGAATGTATTGTATATGGATGGATCCTCTAGCTCCCTCAGTATACATGCTGTGCGCATTTATGATTGGAATTTGAGCTGATCAGGCGAGATCTAGAAAGTAAAGATGTTTTTAATAAATATTACCATCCGATGAAGCAAACCAAACAGGATTCCTTGAAAAAGGTTATTTAAGAAATGTTTAGGTTAAAGAACAATCCTCACCCTATGATCCTTGCTTTAGCAAATAAAGAGTGAAAGACCAATACGGTCACAGAAAATGAAACCTCATGTGAAGACTGTTAGACATGGGGCCTTTGGTTGGCATTCAGGTTACCCCCGCCCAATCAAGGACCCTCACTCTAGTCAGGGTAAGTCACACACAATCCAAATTATCATGTGCCCACCATCTGGTAGGTTGGCACTGAGCAGTCAGGCTTAACTTAGAAGGCAATGTGTAAAGTATTTGTGCAATAAATCATACAATACCACTATATAGCACCACAAAATACACTACACAGTGTTTACAAAAATATAGAATATTTATCTGGATAAATGCAGGTCAAAACGATCAAAGACGCAAAAAGTAAATGTAGAGATATCACTGTAAAAGCGATTTAAAGTGTCTTAAGTCTTTGCAAAACAAGTAAATGTCTCTTAAAAACAACAAAGGTCTCTTGCAAGCACAAAGTACCTGGGTCGTGTTTAAAATCTCCACAGGGGACTGCAGCGGAGGCGAGGCGTGAAAAATGGGGAGGTGTACGTCGGTTTCGCCCCTTCTCACACCGACTTGCGTCATTATTTTTCATGCAGGGGAAGGCTTGGTGGCAATTTCCGATGCACAGGCTTGGCTTCTCTTTAGGTAGCGTGGTTTTCTGGCGCCCCAGGGACTGTGTATGGAATCCTGGGCTTGCGGAGCAAAGTCACAAGTGCTGCGTCGATCCAGTGGGCATTGCGCTGAAATTTTTCCCGCACAGCAGGCGCTGCATCGATTCCTCTCTGGAAGTCGGGCTGCGTCATCCTGGGCCAGCTGTGCGTCGATCCGGTGGGCCATGCACCGAAGTTCCAGTCGCAACACAGGCGCTGCATCGATCTTCTCCTTGCGAAGTCGCGCTGCGTTGCGCCAGTTTGGCGTGCAGTGAATTTCTCACCGCGGGGCAGTCTGTGCGTCGTTTTTAGCAGACTGTGTGTCTAATTTTCACTGCACAACTAATCCAGTTGCAGGAGTGAAGTCTTTTTGGTCCTGAGACTTCAGGGAACAGGAGGCAGGCTCTATCCAAGGCCTTGGAGAGCACTTCTCAGCACAGTCAGGGAGCAGCAAGGCAGCAGGGCAACAGCAAGGCGGCAGTCCTTGTCAGAACGCAGTCCCAGTGAGTCCTTTGGGCAGCCAGGCAGTTCCTCTTGGTAAATCTGGTTCAGGGATTCTTCACCAGCAGGGTTCTTGTCCAGAAGTGTCTGTGAGGTAGAGTGTCTACCCCAAGAAGTGTCTAAAGTCTGTGGCTTTGGGTCCTCTTCTTATACTCATTTTGACCTTTGAAGTAGGCTCACTTTAAAGGAATATCTCACTTGATTGTGAAATCCTGCCTTGTCCAGGCAAGGCCTCAGACACACACCAGGGGGATGGAGTCTGCATTGTGTGAGGGCAGGCACAGCCCTTTCAGGTGTGAGTGACCACTTCTCCCCTCCCTCCTAGCACATATGGCTCATCAGAATATGCATGCTACACCCCAGACCCCCTTTGTGTCACTGTCTGGAGAGAGGTGCAAACAGCCTAACTGTCAAACTAACCCAGAAAGGGAATTCACAAACAGGCAGAGTCACAAAAATGGTTCAAGAAAGAAAATGCCCACTTTCTAAAAGTGGCATTTTCAAACACACAATCTCAAAATCAAATTTACTAAAAGATGCATTTTTAAATTGTGAGTTCAGAGGTCCCAATCGCCACATGTCTATCTGCTCCCATAGGGAAGCTACGCTTTAATCATGTTTAAAGGCAGCCCCCCCGGTTAACCTATGAGAGAGATAGGCCTTGCAACAGTGAAAACCGAATTTAGCAGTATTTCACTGTCAGGATATATAAAACACAATAGTATATGTCCTACCTTAACCATACACTACACCCTGCCCATGGGGCTACCTAGGGCCTACCTTAGGGGTGTCTTAAATGTAGGAAAAGGGAAGGCTTAGGCCTGGCAAGTGGGTACACGTGCCACGTCAAATTTGCAGTTTAAAACTGTACACACAGACACTGCAGTGGCAGGTATGAGACATGATTACAGAACTACTTATGTGGGTGGCACAATCAGTGCTGCAGTCCCACTAGTAGCATTTGATTTACAGGCCCTGGGCACCTCTAGTGCACTTTACTAGGGACTTACTAGTAAATTAAATATGCCAATCATGGATAAACCAATAAATAGTACATTTCACAGAGAGCATATGCACTTTAGCACTGGTTAGCAGTGGTAAAGTGCTCAGAGTTCAAAAGCCAACAAAAATAGGTCAGGAAAAATAGGAGGAAGGAGGTAAAAAGTTTGGGGATCATCCTGCAAAAAGGGCCAGGTCCAACAAAGACCTTCCTTACACGGTCTTAAAACTCAACTTAAAGAGGCAGCTATAGGTCTTATCTAGAGCGGCTGATCTGAATGATTTTGAATCTTCTGGTTATGCTAATCTATGCCTTCCTATGAAATCAGTTTTATGAACTATTGCTTGAGGGACTTGACAAGTAGGACCTGCAGACAAAACATACTATAATCCTGTTTCATGGTACTCTTGATAAAGGATTATTGAGCCAATTGGAAAAACTTAAAACTCTCAGCCCTGTAGATTTTGCACATACAAAAAAAAAAAAAAATGTTGCAATTGTTCTGTTGCTGCCCACAATTCTCCTGTGAAAAATACTGTCTTTGTAAGCTGTTGTTCCTAAAAAATGAGATTTTAACCTGCATAGATGCTCTAACTTTTTTCTGGAACACTGGCAATATCACAGAGCTTGAGTGCTCTGCAAAATTGTTAAACAACAAGGTTTTTAAAAGAACTAACAAATTTACCAAATAGCAATCCTTTAGCACACTAGTATCACAATCACAACATGTTTAACTGTAGCATTCAGTATGTTGTATTAATATTTATTAATACTATTCAGTCTCGTTGGAAACATGCATGGAGAATCTTTATTTTTCATGAAATCCTAGTAACAATTTACTGGAAATTATTTAAATTTGCTAATTGTCTAACACTTCTCCCTCATTCTGTGTATTAATGGTTCATGAATTTCACTGGTGAATAAACATTTATCTTAAATTGATTGTTTTACATATAAATTACATACCTGAGGGTGCTAATATTTGTAATGATTTTGAATAACAATATACGTAAACATACCCTTACCTGTGCCCTGCCTCTTTATTTCTTAATTAACTTTAAGGGATGGAGTCCCCAGTCTAGATAAAGAGTGTGGTGTCTTTTTTCTATTTGTAACAAGAAACTGAGTTAACAAGCACTGGCAATGCCAAAAGGCCTGGCATATAAATGAAAGTGCCTTTTATATCATTGATGCGTTTAGGTACTCAATAAGTCATTATACATGCACTCTGTCACTTATCCTTGCGCTCATGCATCCATTTGTCCACTCTCAAACTCACTCTTGTAGTCACCCACTTATGCAACCACAATAAAACACACACACACCAGCCTAACAAAATATGCAAGATAAATTAAAAAATAAAAGTAGAACAAATAAAATATGCTGCCACCTAAACATGATGGCCATATGTTTCATTAAAATATACAATTAAACAAAGCAGATGGTGGCCGAGTTGCAATGCTCTTCTTCACACTCTATAGTTATTTTAAAGTTTGAGCATGGCTGCAATTTTAAAACCAATGTGGTAAATGGTAAAACAGTGATTCACTAGACAGTAGCATTCCTTTATGGTTTCATGGTTTACATGCAGAGGCCGTACAGGATGGTGTGCACTACAGACGAAATGAGTGAGAAGCAAGTGGCCCCTTCACACTGTCTGAGCTAAAAAAGGAAAATAAAAAGACCAGAAGAAAAGAAATTAAAGGGTGCTCAAAAAGGAAGACATAGACTGACCTACCAGCCCTGGCACTGAAGTACAATCTTTTTCAGGAAAATGTCAACGTGTATACAGAGACATGCTTCATTCAGAGGCCAAGAGAGCCAATATCTGTAGTGGACTCCTCTATTTGTTTCATTACAAGATGCTATCTAGCTTGCCAGGTCCTGCATCATGATTCTAGCAAGAGTTAATAAAGTCAAATCTTGTATCCCTAGAGTTTGTCAATGGGGTAATTAACACCAAAATTCTTGCCAGCAAAAGCAATATGTGATATTTAATCTAAAAATATATATTTCTGCAGGCTTAAACCCATCTCAATAACAATCCACTCTTAAAAGCCTATAGGCTTTTAAATATGTGTTCCATAATAAATAAAACAGGAATTTGCCTCTGTCAGAACTTTTCATATTATACCAATATGATCTATGCCATCTCAAATACCTTTCCCCAATGAACCTGTCAAGCCTATAGCTTTTATCAATGGCTTGTCACCACAACCACAAGAACAAATGTATTGAGCATAAGCTTCCCCAAAAGGCAACCATCAGGTATACAGTAACAAAATTACAAATATGTAATCAATTAAAGTTGTCAAAACAAGATAAAATCACCCTTAGAGAGCCTACCACGGATGATCACAGTGCAAATCTTCAATCCCCACAATTTGTTAAAGTGGGTCACCAACACCCTTGCCTACTAGGGCCATCCGTGAGACAAGATAACTTCCTGAAAGTAGCACAATGTAATAACATTCAACCCTTAAAAGCCTATTGCTTTCAACAAATGCTTTCACAATAAGTAAGTTAGGCCTACTGGTCCTGTTGTAACTTTACATAATAAACACATCAAAACTATGGAAGCTACATGATTTTACCAACAAACCAATAAGGCCTTTAGCCATTATTATTGGCTTGACAGCACAACATACAGAGGCTTACTGAGGTGCACATAAACTAGCAACAATTATCCATACTAAAACTACAACAATGTACAAAACTACAGCAGGCAAAACAATACACAAAAGGGCCTAACAAGGATTACTACAGAGGAAATGTTCTAACCCCATGGTTTGTTTGAGTGAGTGGCCAGCACCAGATCCCTTGCCTATTATGATAATCTATAAGATTCCAAGTAACAAAATGCCTGTCTATCGGCTCTATCACAGTGTACTAACAATCCACCCCAAAGCCTATTGCATTTAATACATGCTTTTCACAATAAGTAAGTCTTGTCTACTGGCGTTCTCATAAATGTACACAATAAACAGAGTGAAATTGTGAAAGTAGATGTACATTTTCCCAATGAACCAAAAAAGCCTATAGACTTGATCAATGGATTGACGCCATAATCAACTCAGGCTTACAAGTGTTTATAAACGCTATCAACTATCATGCATACCATTCTAAAATTAGCAATATGTACAAAATTAAAGTTGACAAAGTGATATGGAGCTCTGTCTAAATGGCCTAACACATTTTATCACAGTAAAAGTTTTATAACTCCATCATTTGTTAGAGTGGGTGACCAAAGCCCCTGCTAGTACAATAATCTGTGAGAATTAATGTAATATAATATGTGTCTGCAGCCTTTGTTGTCAGCTTGTCACCATAACCAAACCACGTCTGCTGTAGTGAGTGCAAGCAATCCGACCCACAAGGAAAACATACAGTCATAAAATAACATTCCATTCTTAAATGAGCATTGACTTTAACACACAATAAATATATCAGATCTATTACCTTTATTGTAATGTTTAAGAATAAACAGGTCAATCCTGCATCCTTAACCGTTTGCTTGGCGCCATAACCAACTCCAGCCTGCTGCATCAAGCATACAATTTCCCAGAAGCAATTCAAACAATCTTTTTTCAGTGGAAGCATTGACCTTCTGATCAATTAAATGCTGTTCTCAAGGTAACCAACCGGTAGATGCGTTTTCAGGCCCTGTCTTAGCTTTTTATCTATTGATCATATAAGATCAGGTGACAGCTACGCTGTCAAGACAGACCTAGAAAAGCATCAGAGATTACATTTCACAGTTAACTGTGGGCTGATTAATTCAGGGTAACCTTTTGTTTTCAAATGTTTTTAAATGAGTAAACTTGGTTGCAGTCCCTGAGAAAGCCTTCCATCATAATAATGTTAGTCTGTAGCATGGCACTACCAGCAAATTCTGATTTGCCCATTGTGTTACGGTAACAAAATATTATCTTTTAAATGTTGTGCCCAAAAATATGTAAGCAAAAATATTGAAGTACAAAATATAGACAAGAGATGTGTATAGAGGTAAGTATTGATTTCCTATACTTATTTCCACATATATGTAATACTATACAAGCTATGCCATTTAAGTTGTCATCAGAGATATCATCACAGATGTCAAGTAACATGAGTGAAGATAAATGTGAGGTCATATGCAGTGCATAGCAGGGGTGCAAGTTATTGTTAGCTAAGTAAATTATAACTCAAACATTTTAATGTTTTTTTATTTTGAATCAATGGTTTTTAATATTATTACAGTGCCTAACTAGTGTGTCACTTTAACCTTTGCTTTTTTTTTCAGTCAATTTCTTGAAATGTTTAATGTAAGCAAAAATCTTAGTACCTTACCTAACTGTAAGATCACTTTAACCTTTGTTTTTTGGTGATTGTTGAGTTTTTGTAACATATTGTAAGATATTATTACCATACTTACCTATAACGTCACTGTGCAAGCTTCACTTTTTAATTCTTGCATGGTCTGGTGTTACCTCACAGTACCATCACAGGACCACAATTGGCGGGGTCTGGCTGAGCTCCACAGGTCTCCCCAGAGTCCTCATTGGAGGCTGCTCTGGGTCCCACAGGAGTACCACAGCACCAGACCAGCCACACAAAAAAGATGTATTTTGGCCACAGGGGACCCAAACAAGAAACAGAAGTTCAGGGTACCCTTACCCTGCCTCTTTATATTTTAATTAATTTTAAAGGCTGGAGCCCCCCATTTCTAAAGGTTTGGCTGCAACATTCCTGATGATGTTGAAACAAGTCAATCAGATTTCTCGGTATCTCACTGCCCATAACAGTCCCACAGAACCTAAGGGGCAGAAAGGAAAAAAAAAACCTCTTGGTCCAAAAAAATGCCAACCATCCAGATACTACTATATTTTGAAGCTTCATTTGGCAAAAATGACTGAACAGGTCTACACACTAATCACAAAATACATGCTTTCTAAGTAAATATCTAGCTTTCTGCTAAATTTGGTGTAATTCTGTTCAGCCATTTTCTGTTATCTCTTCCCAAAATTCCTATGGAAATTTGCATGGAGAAAAATGGGTTTTGGGACCCCATGGTTCTTGGCCCTCCTTTAAGGGATCACCTTGAAACTTTCCAGGAAGGAGCTAAGATGGATCAACTTTTTTTGCAAAAGTTTCACAAATGTTTGTCAAACAGAGCCCAAATGGTTAACAAAACAAGAAAGCTCTTCTAACTCTGACATAACTGTATGGTTTCTCTTTTTGTAAAGTTTAGGTCAACTGTTGCAGTACCCAGGCCTGCTTACCAGTCTGAACTCCAGCTGGATATTTTCTGCATATATGCAATATGTGATCTCCTCTTAGTCTAGCAGATCATCCAGGAGATAAATATGCATGTTCAAAAGGAAAGGAACGAGAATTGATCCATGAAGGGTGGCCTTTGAGCTGTATAGAGACAAATCAATCTTCTATGAGTGGCTCGTTAAAAAGGAGAGAAAGGAACCCAAGACCATTCCTTTAAAATCTATGCAGTACTATCTGTTAAAGAGGAGGTCATGACTGATGATGTGTGAGGCTGCGGCCAAATAGAGCAAGATCAGAACCACAACCCCACCACTATCACTGGCTCTCCTACAATCATCCAACACACAGAGTACCATCAGTTAGATAAAGCAAAAGATAATCTACAAACCATTGGACTTAGTGCACACCCTCATGCCACAACGATTTGGATGAGAAGGGTAGCAAGAAGATTGGCCTAAAGTTGTTCAAATCTGTATTATTTCAACAGAGGGAACCTAGTTTGGATGCCACTTGAGGTGGCCATCTAGACGAGGAGCTCCATGCCTTACTGGAACCGCTATCAGCAAAGTATGACGTTTTAACACCTCTCAACATGGAAACTTTCTTAACAGGAGCAGCGGCCATAACTGACAGCGGCACAGCTCCTTGTATGACACCTAATCACACCTGTATCTCTTCTTTCAAGCTGGCAGTGTCACCCAGGAAAAGGATATTTACTGTGCTGTTTGGGGCCCCGCTGCATGCATAACAAAGTCCTGTCGCATGAATCCTAACATTCGTAAAATATGGTGACTCTTTATTTTCCAAACATGGTTCCCTCCTCTAGGCTTTGTTGCTAACTCACCTATGGAAAAGGTTTTACCTAGTTTATTCTGTCAAAGGTCTCTTGTCTCCCTGATAAGAGACCACCATATACACTAGAGAAGAGTTCCCCCTTAACATACACATTAGAGACTTCTGCATTTCCTTTTTTATTTACCGCCAGAGATGGCATCAGTGATATTGCAGCCACCATTTTACCTCATTTCCTGATTTGTTTTTAGAGATATTGCTTTCAATTGATATATGAGCATGCTAAAGAAGCCACATTTGACCAGCAAGGTGTAGCCTATTAGCATAGTAGATTCAGCCCTGCCTTTTGGGGAGATTTTCATGGATGGTTTACTCTCATATATTGGCATGTCCCCCTCGTTCTGCAACAACATCAGCTACTGCCTTGAAAACGCATTCACCCTCCTGAAATAAAAGGCTTAAATAAGACCCTCCTTCTCCTGAGCAGTTACTCTCTGGTATTTCTTTAGAGACTTTTTTGGTGAAAATTACAGCCCTGCAACCATTTGTTGAGGAAACAAACATGCAAATTCAGAATCTTGATGACAAATGATCAACTATAGAGACAAGTGTAACTTTGGTAGAGCAAAGTGTCAGTGATCTACAAGAAGAAGGCAATAAAATTGCTGTATAGGAAAATGAGGTTCTTCTATTGAAAACAATCAAAAGTCCTAGACAACAGAAATAGACATAACAATCTGCATATTTACGGTCTTTCTAAGGGTATGGAGGGGGATGATCTTGTAACCTTCTTTACTTAATTTCTGCTTCAATTAGTAGACTTACCTCCTTCTACTAACCTTAACAACAAGCACATAGCCTAGGTCATCCCCTCTCTACTACAGCCCCTGCCAAATCTCGAGGAGTTATTTTTCTGGAGTTCACAGACCTTTTGAAAGTCATAAATGCAGCTAAATCCCAAAAACAATGTATGTGTTTGGGCAGAAAGATTTTTATCTTGCAGGATGTATCCACTGCTACAGACGGAAAGACTTCCTCAACCTTTGTCCTGCGCTACAATCTTTCAGGGCTCGCTATAGCCTATTTCATCCTTGCCGCTTCAGGCTCACCTATCAAAACAAAACTACTTTCTTTGAAGAACCCTCTGAACTCAGAAAATGTATAAACTCTCACACAGTAGATGAAATAGACACAGCTGGTCCTTCCTCATGCTGATATATTCTGCAATGTCTCACCATGTTTCTAACTTTCTTTTTTTTTTTTACATGACGTCTCTGATAGGTTCTTGCTTATTTGTTCATCCTCTTCTTCTTCCTGTTTTCTCTTGCAGATAATCAACAATGTTTTCATCTTTTCATTTTTCTGGTATGGTGTGCTGTCCCTTGTTGGTTTGTGCCATCTCCACCTATGTTGTCACCACCCTAATATCCTTCTTGTCACACATTAAGCTATATGTTCTCAATCGTCAGTTCCTGACATGAACTTTCTTCTGATCTATCTTCTATTTTTTCTTCTTTTCCCTCTCTACCCTCTTTTCCTCTCCCCCTTCCCTTTCAACATTTACTCTTTCATACATTATGCTCCCTTGCTTCTCTCTATCTTATTTTGTCATTTACAATCTGTTGTTATTGCAGACTGTATAGTTATATGTATTTTTGTCATGTATAACATCCAGTGTTATTTGTTTGAATGTAAAAGGTTTTGTTAACCCTATAAAAGGGCACAGAATTTTATCTAATTTGGCCAACTATGGTTCAGACTTAGGCCCTCATTACGATTTCAGCGGTCTTTTCGACAGACCGCCGAAGCTGCCGCGGCCAGCAGACTGCCAGTGCTGGCGGTCTGCTAATTGCCAAATTTGTCAGCCTGGACGACAGAGTTGAAGAGGCTGGTGCATCGCTAGCACTGCCACGGCAGCAAGACTCCACCTTCCGTATTACGAACTGTAATACTGCTTGGCGGAGTCTTGCTGGTGTGGTTGTGCTGGGGGTCAAAACCACCAGGACCTATCCGCTCATGGAGGAGCAGCTCACCGGAAAAGGTAAGGTGATCATCCGAAAGGAGGGGTGGGGGGAGTATTGGGTGCATGTGTGTGGTGTGTGCATGTATGTGTGTGAATGGGGGTGTATGAGTGCATGTATGTGTGCAAATGGGGGTGTATGAGTGCGTGTATGTGTGCAAATGGGGGTGTATGAGTGCATGTTTGTGAGTGAGTGAGTGAGTGAGTGGGGGTGTCTTCTGTGTGCAAGTGTGTGTATGGGGGGTGTATATGTGTGAGTGTGGGTGTGTGAATGGATGTGTACTGTTGGGGGTGTCTGTATGTGTGTGTCTGCATGTGTGAGTGCGTTAGTGTGAGTATGCAGACGGGGAGGGGGCGTAGTATGAGTGAGAGTATGCAGAGAGGGGTGTAGTATGAGTGCGAGTATGCAAAGGGGGAGGGAGTTGTGAATGCGTGCGTTTATGCGATTGAATGTGAATGCTTGTGTGCATGTGTGCACATGAATGGGAGTGTTTGTGTGCATGTTTGCATGGGTGTGCCTGAGTGCGTGTCAGTATGTGAATGGGTGTTTTGTTTCAGTGTGCATGTTTGAGTGTGTGTCTCCGATTGAATGGGGGTCTACATAGCAAGTGCGTGGGTGAGAGGGAGGTGTGTGTTTGTAAGAGTGTGGATGTGTGGGAGTGCGCGTGCCAGTGACAGGAATGGGGATTCCTGTTGCATGGTGCATTTCCACCAGGGTTTTCGTGGCGGGGTGATCGCCACGGAAAGCCTGGTAGTCTGCAGGTTTGTAATCCGTCCAGTAGGCTGAGGCCTGCCGGTGGGTTGGAGGTGCTCACCGCCAGCCTCATCGGTGCGACGGCACCAGCGGGCCAGGTGGCGTTGTGGAGGTTTGGCTTCTGCAAACCCCACAACTTGTAATGCGACGGTCTTTACCGCCGGCACTGCGTAATGAGGGCCTTAGTTCTCCTTCAAGAAACTTACTTCACAGAATTGGAGGCCTTAAAGCTTAAACGTAGCTGGGTGGGATTAGTTTTTTTTGTATCATCAACATCTAATAAGAAAAATTGAATAATTAGCTTATGACATAAAAACTTGAACTGTACAACTGTTACCCAAGAAACAGATATTGAGGTTAGATGGCTCATCAATAAATTGCTTATGAATAACATTCCTTTAACTGTCTTTAATGTTTACAGTCCTACTATACCGGACTACTCTTTTTGGCCCAACATTTCTAAAAAATGTATTCAGTATACCGATGAATTTTCATATTAGGAAGAGGTTGTAATCAAATTATGGATACTTTTATAGAGCGCCAATCTTAGGTGAGACTTATTCCCGATAAAACTCATAAGCGGCTCAGAGGACATATAAGGTAGGTAAAAGCCACAGAAACTTGATACAGCACAATAAAACAATAAACAAAAACCCATCCTATGGCTAATGAATAATAAAATAATTAGAGATAAAATATCACAAACATCCACACATAAAAATACAATAAACAAAATCTAAAACCAAATAAAACCAAATGAATGAATATCAAATGATATCCAAAAGTCCATTATGAACGCTTACATCCCCAGCCCAAAACAAAAAAACTAAGGGGGTCATTACGACCCCGGCCGTCGGCGATAAAGTGGTGGTAAGTACCGCCAACAGGATGGCGGTACTTACTGCCACATTATGACATTGGGGAGTTGGCTGAAGCCAACCCGCAAATGTACCACTTCAACTGCCACTGCAGTAATAGCCGCCGGGCTGGAGATTTCATCTCCAGCCCGGAGGCTGTCATTGTTCCACATGCAGGATTATGACCCCGCCTACCGCCATGGTTTTTGTGGCGTTCATAACACCATGAAAACCATGGCGGTAGGCCATATTAGTGACAGGGAATTCCTTCCCTGTCACTGATAGGGGTCTCCCCACACCTCACCAGTTGCCCCCAACCCTCTTACGTCTCCAGTAACCCCACCTCCCCCCTCATCCACGCCCTACTACACACACACGGATTCACACACATTCACACATACATACACACATGCGTATATCCAATCACACACACATCAGCACATACTTCCAAACATACATGCAGACACGCATTCACATTTCACAACATACACACACTCACACGTCTGTACATGCACACATGCATTCAATACTCAAAACACATCTGTATTCACACACACACATACCTTCACACACCCCCAACCCCACACACACAACACCCCCAACCCTCTCCCCGTCGGAGACCCAACTTACCTGGATCCAAGGGGTCCTCTGGCAGGAGACAGGATGGGGCACTGCTACTGCCAGCAGTGCCCGCCAGCAGAACGCCGCAAGGCCGTATTATTTGTCATAATACGGCTGGCGGTGGTCTATTGGTGTGGCACTGCTGGTGGTAGAAGTGCCACTTTACTGCCATCCGTTGGCATTGCCACAGCCAGATTTCTGCCCTTTCTGTGGCGAAAATACGTCTGTGGTCATAGGCTTGTAGCCTTGGCGACTGTCTTTTGACAGTCGTCACCGCGGCAGTAGCTGTTTTTTACCACCAAAGTTATAATTAGGGCCTAAGTTTGGGGAGCATAAAACTTGGACCTGAGTCACCACATGGCCATCACAAATCGAGCGATTGCAAAGATCGCTGGCCTCCTTAAGTCTGTTTTTAACATCCTAAATGTCGCTTCGCTTTCTCTGATTCCCCACTTCCGACAAAGAGGAAGTATCCATCTGCATCTACAGACCTTACAGGCTGGGAGAAAAAACAAGATATGTTCGACAGACTCTTGAGAGTCACCGGACACTGCCCATCTGTGGTCATCGGATTGTTAGCCCATTTTACTGTAAACAACTGTGGGGGAGCGACCCATAGTGAAAGCGCCGAGCCTATGGAGGCTTGATTTCATCCATAAATGCCTGCCTATGATAAACGTCCTCACCTAGGAGTAAAGCATCTGTCATTGCACCTCCACTTACCCGTAAGTGCTGAAAGGAATCTTTATGCTGCCAGTAGGTCAAGTTTATGTTTGCCTTGGTTACTACTTATGGCTCTTCCAGAGAGCTCCGCAGGTTAGCCAGCCCAATCTCCCATAGTTTAGCTTTAACAGCCTTAATCCAAGCTATATTACATGAGCCTGAGAGGCTAAGAATTTCTTGGAGACATTCACTGTAGGGGATGAGCTCAGGGCTGGCCCTGATCCTCATCCAGTACAAAATCAGGCAGAACCCCAGTTTATCTGATATTGCTCTCACACCTAAGTCCAATCTAAGGGGCAGCAGAGGAGTGCTAATAGGAACATTAACCAACAAACGCATAAAGCGATTCTTCACTGCGTCTAGAGTGGGCACCTGAAGATGACCCCATAGCTCAGCTCTGTAGGGGGCAGCCCCCACGGCCTGATGGAAATACACCTGCAGTGGCAGATGGACAGGGCGAAAGGGGGAATCATGGGTTATCTTAATTCTACCTCTCACCGCTTGCTCAAGATTTAACCTATGTAGTTAATGTGAGCCTGCCACCCTAAGTATTCGGAGACAGTTATGTCCTGGTATGTAAAGGTGTGAACTTTTTCTAGCGGAATCCCTGCAAGTTTTAGGCTGGCCCTAGTCAAGTAGCCCGGGCTAAATGTCATTTACTTGGTCTTTCTGGCATTAATTTCAAGACCCCGTTCTGCATATAATTTCCCAAAATTACTGAAAAGACTTTGCAGGCCTATGGGAGACTTAGAAAGGAGAGAAGTGTTGTAAACTCATTAGCAATTCCACTCCACTATTTCCCAAAGACACTTCATAGATTAATGGAGACTCTGCAAGCTTCCTACTAGTGAGTTCTCTTTTTATTCCTTGCCACATGGATCCTTCACTCGACTTGATCATATTTTTGTGAGCAAATCACTGCCCCAGAACCTATTTAACTCTACTATTGAACCTACTGTGGTTTATGATAAAGCTGCAGTTATTGCAAATCTAGATTTACTCCCAGTACATGCCAAATCCAGCAGGTGGAGGTTCAATAATTCTCTCATACTTGATCTAGCTTTCTCCTACTCCTATATTTCTTTCGCTGATGAGTTTTTTACAATCCATTCAGACTCCGATACATCTCCCCAGTTATTATAGCACAGTTCTAAGGCTGCAGGTCAAGGTCATATCATTGAATTTGCTGAAAACAAAAACAATTTGCCAAACATCACAAATCATTACTCTCTCCTATAAAAGCCTAGAGCATTAATTATATTCCTTGGCTTCTGGAACTGATTTACAATAACTTATTCAGTCTAAATGTAATTTTATTAAAATAACTACAGACAATACTTCACCCATTTTACTCCACAGCAGTGCTCACTACTACGGAGGACATACTAAAGTTGGAAAATGTCTTGCAAATTATTTCTGGTTCGGAAACAACATACTAATATCAAGTCTATTGACTCTTCCAGGGGAAGGCGGGTGTTTAAAGACCATAATGTTTTGGAGGAATTCATGAAGTTTTACCAAACTCTATATACTCCAGAATCTTCTGCAAATTCTTCTCTTATTGATGCTTATTTGAAAGACTCCATTCATCCCAATCATGAGAATCTTAATTTCACCCATCTTGAGAATGACATATCCCTCTCAGAAATTCTCAAGGCATTTCAATCCCTTAAAAAGGTAAAATCCCAGAACCTGATGGTTATATGGTAGTGTTTTATCTACATTTTTCTAATATACTGCTACCTAAACTTCTGTAACGTTTTACATTTTTCTATTGCACTGGTACAGCTGGAGGCATTTTTCAAGAAGGAAACATATGTCTTATTTAGGGAAGTCACAATACTTTGCAGTGCAAAAATTATCAGCCTGTCTCTCTTGTAAATGTAGATTGTAAAAACTTCACCAAATTACTGGCTCCTGGACTCAAACCATTTTTACCTAAATTGATAGGTAAGAAACAATCTGGTTTTGTTAAAGGTAAACTTGCATCTGAAAAAGCATTTGATAGAATCAATTGAACCTTTTTGCTTAAATACATTGGCATAGATTTGGTCTCAATATATTTCACTTATTTTTCTTCTTTATAACTCTCCAAAAACTTCTGTTTTGGTTAATGGAAGGACAATATTTTCAATTAAAAAGATGAGTGCGACAAGGCTGTCCTTAATCTCCCCTCCTATTTGTTTTAGCTCTCGAACCCTCCCTCTCTCGAATTTGCAACCACACTCTTATAACAGGTTTCATATGTGGAGATAAACATTTGAAACTCATCACTTATGCAGATGATGTTCTTCTTTTTCTTTTTAACCCCAATCACACTATTCCAGCTTTGCTCCATTCAATTTCTAAATTCTCTTTTGTGTCAAGTTATAAGATTAATTCAGAAAAAAATTGAAACTTTGCCTGTGACCAAATTTTGTCTTAAACCTTCCTTTGAGTCTACTGATTTTCACTGGAATAATTCTAAAATTAAATATTTGAGTATTTGATTCACCAACTCTATTAAAGAAACCTGAAGGGAGGACTTAATAGAATAGACAACCCCATCCATTGTTCCTATCTTTGTGGGGTCTTCTTCATTCCATCAAATGATTACATATATTCTGCTTTATACCTTGTTTATAATCCTAGTATATGTATACCTCTTTCATATTTAAAAAAAATTGATTCTATACTTTACAAGTTTGTTTGGTGTAATAGAAAATTCAGACGCTTCTTGAAGAAACTCAAAAAGGCTAAAAGGGAGGGTGGCACTAATTTTCCAGACTTTCTGAGCTATCATAAAGCTTTCGGTTGGAGACAAGCTTCTAAGTAGCATGTTACGTTCCTCATTTACTTGTTTATGGCCCAATATTGAAAATTCCATACTTGCTTCTTTCTCTCCTAGAGAAGTTCTTTCTTTCTTTCTCATCCAGGAACACCATCACGTCTTCACCGCTTTTTAAACATATTTGCTTCCTATTGAAGCCTTGCTATCAGTCACAAATTCTACTTTGAAATTATTTTTCTCCATTATGGTATGATCATGTTACTACCATTAATAACAAATCCCTTAATTGGAAGTCTTGGAGGAAAAAGTTATAAAATGGGTTCATGATTTATTTGATGGTATTACACTACATTCCTTCCCGCAATTACAGGCCTAATTTAATTGTTCATGTAAATTCTTGTTTTCTCTTCTCATGAATATCATTTTAAATATTGTCCATTCATTGCTGATAGATCCTACTTCTTCTCCACCTGAATCTTCTTTGTATTCCATTCTAACTTCTATTCCTAAGCTTCCTCTATTTACAAATATTTCTTTTCTCCTGACCTATCTTGAGTTAAAACTAAGACAAAACTTAGTTGAGACGCAGATTTAGGGTGTACTTGGCATATCTCCAGCTGGAATAAAATATGGTCTAGACTTCACAAGGTTTCCAGAGCAGGCACAGCTACTCAAACTTTATACTTTCTTTTTATCACACATACCTATATAGCCAAGTTCTCTAAGTTTAATGATGGTGCCTGCTGATCATGCAGTCATCCCAAAAGGGGTCTGATGCACCTTCTTTTTCAATGTCCCCCACTGCATCCTTTTACGGGAAAGTTTGGTCTCAACTCACAATAATGTTTTAATATACAATGCTCCATCTTCCCTTTAATACTTTTTTTAGGAAGTCTCTCTGATATTAGCACTTTAGATATTTATAATCATAAATTGTCATATCTCATTTTGGTCTTAGCCTTTCAGCAAGTTACAATTAATTGAAAATATTTCTCTTATATGGCATATCAAGTCTGGTGGTATAAAGTTTGTCATTATGATAAATTAGATACAGCCTTTACTACTTTATCTCTACCACATGTTAAAAGAGATTTGTACTGGTTGCCACTAATGAATTTTTAAGATAATATTGTTCAGAAACAAACTAACTACAGATGGTCAGAAAATGTCAAAGCATTGTTAAGTTCTATTTTACCTAGTCAACCATTCGTTTCAAAAGCTTGTATTTTTTTATTGCATATTTATTGTTATTACTCAGTCTTCAGTATTGACTTTTTCTCTCCACCCTCCTTCTTCCCTTATTTCAAGCTGATTAAACACAAAGGGTCTCAATGACTGCCAGGGCCGCGGTGGAGGTTGGACTGTCCCCAAAGCAGCGGTCTGGCCTCCACATTACGACCATGGCGGAGCCGCCACAGTCGGACCAGTGGCACCGTCAGGTTGCCGCCAGCTACCAGCCTGGCGGTCTCTACTGTTAGTAATCCACCAGGGTGGCGACACACTGGGATTACGACTCTGCAATCCTTCAGCCTTTTCATGGCGGTTGGACTGGCGGAATGGGGGGTGTCGGGGGCCCATGCACTTGGCATGGGTGGTGCAGGGGCCCCCATGGACAGCCCCATTGCACTTAGAATTACGGGCAGTGGAAAGCGCGATGGGTGCTGCTGCACCGGCCGCACCGCCACCTTGCCGCCGGCTCGATTACAAGCCGCCATCAATGTTAAGCTCTGTTTCCCGCTGGGCTGGTGGGCGGAAGCGCTGTTCATCTGGCTGGCCCAGAAGTAAACTTGTATTAGGGCCGGCGGTGTTCTGGTCGCTCAGCGGGTCAGTTGGTGGGATGAGTTTGACGGGCGGCCTCCGCCACCTGCCAAACTCGTAATGAGGGCCAAAGTATTTCACCAGAGGTTTGACCATGGTGACTTTCCAATCATTTTATTCAGTCCTTATGGCCAAAAAGCCATTAAAAAGATGTAGCAGAATCTTAAACTAAAATAAGAGTTAATTGCTTAACAAAATCCACCTGGGCAGTGATCTAAAAGTGGTTATGACAGGCAACAGGCCTTAATGATTTATATCAGTCTGTGTTTAAACTCTGAGAACATCCTATCCAATGGCATTTTTGTCATCTTTACATTATATTTACAAATATATATACACATTTTCCTTCAATTCCTTAATTATTTAAATATTTTAATTATTTTTTTAGGAATATATAAATCCGTTCTTATTAGCAAAAGCATTGACAACTTTTTTAAGTACAGTCCTCAATAAAATATTGTTGACGTTTTGACCCTAAAGGTAAACTAATTGCCAGCGGGTTATCATCAGGACTGTATAATTCACCTCCTGTCTGCTCACAAGATCGGTGCTTTGTTGATGCGGTTAAGATAAGTCCCAACCTTTTCTTGGGGTCTGCTGATTAAGTTGCAGCCTGTTGCTGGGTTCAGTTTGAGATGATCTCTGCGTTAGGATACACGCTGATGGTTGCTATTTACCAATTTTCTGAGGAGGATCACCTGCTGGCAATTAGTTTACTCCTAGGGTCGAAACGCTGACAATATTTTACTGTGGACTGTACTTAAGAATGTTGTCAATTTAAGACATGCAATTAATGGATCCTGTATTACTGTGAATAATGAATGAGTTATTAGTCACAGTTCTATGTGTATATATTTGTAAAAATTCCCGATACACTTTTTCACCTATTCACTTTTTCACTGTGCCGTCACTTTGTAGGAGCACCTCAGTTTATGAATGTTGTATTTATCTTGGACAATATCAGTGGAATCTGTTCTTAATGTATATTTTTAATAATAAGAAAGGATTCATATATAACTCACAAAATAATTAAAATGTTTAAATAATTAAGGAATTGAAGAAAAAATGTATTTATACAAGTATTTTGGATGTACTCTACCATTTGGGTGGGTGACTTTTTGCCGTGGAGGTCCAGGCTGACACTTCCCCCGCAAGGAACCTTTGTTTGTTTCTAAATGCAATGGAGTGAGAGTTAGATACAAGAAGTTGATTGGGCCTAGTTGAGCTTACCATCAGAATTAGGAGAAATTTGATGAAAATAAGGCCCATATTTATACGTTTTTAGCACCGCATTTGTGCCGCTTTTTAACACAAAAGCGGCGCAAACTTACAAAATACAATTGTTATTTAATATTTTTAAAAATTACTCAAATGCGGTGCTAAAAAAGTATAAATATGGGCCTAAATGTTCTGAGAAGTTCAGCGAGGCAAGACTGTAAGCAGTGTTGGAGGAGGGAGTGTCATCATCAGGGAGATGCTGGATTAAGTCACAGTGAAGATTTCTTTATTCAGACTTAGTCACTTTTTTAGAAGTTGAGACACTCCAGCGGTACAATGCTGGAGACTCTAGCTGAAGAGAGTTGAACGAGGCTGAATAACCCTTAATGAAGGACCACTGAACAGGATTTGCTGATGATGATAAGATCATAGCGGGAGATGCCTTGAAGTCAGCCCAACCTGAAATGCACCTTGGGTGAATAGAAATGAAGGTTACCTTATCCTGCCCTTGGTTCTCAGAGCGGTTTGGCCAGAAATGTGCTAAGTCCCAAGTTTTGGCTTGTGGCTATCTGTACTCCTTTAAACCCACCACCAAGAGACCAGCACCACTTGGGGAGGAGGGAATAGGACTCACTCAGGCAGTGCAGGTTCAGGTTTAATATGGTTGTAGTGTGTTCTGTCCCTGAGGTCTGATCAGGAGGCCAGCCAACTAGTCCTTAAAGTCACTTTGGTAGTCCTGGGTTCAAGCAGTGAAACAGGGCTTAAGCAGCAGGACAGGCATCTGAGGGTTCAAGGCAGACTTCAGACAGAAAAGCAGTCCTTCCAGGTGCAGCACAACAGCCTTGTGGAGTATACAGCAGGCCACAGCAGCTTGCAGTCTTCTGAGAATCCTTCCATGGGTCCAGGAAGTGAGCTGAAGAGTGGGCCTGAGGGTCTTATGTTTATAAATGGCACCTTCTTTGAAGTAAAAGTTTCAAGAAATTCCCTTTGAAGCCCTTAAAGTTTCCTGTCTCCCGTGACCTGGCTCCCAGCTGGCTGCATGAATGATTCAGGTGTGACAAGTCCATTGTGTGAAGGCAGGGCACAGCCTATTTGTTTGCAAGTGGGGCTGTGCCCAGCTCTGCACCCCAGTCCTACCAGTTGATGGCCCCTCCAGGCACACCTAATCCATCTATTGTGTGGCTGTCTGGGAAGAATAAACAAAATCCAACCGCACCCAGTCATGCGACACAGGGACAGCCTACATGCACCACATTTTTAGGGCAGGAAAATGCCAACTTTCTAAAAGTGGCATTTACAACATTGTAACTTAAAATCCAACTTCACCATTAAAGAGGTTTTTAAATTACAATTTGGTAGACAATTTGGTAGACACCAAACATGAAAGGTTCACCTTTTCCCAGTCAAAGGGTAGCACTTATTAAATATGATAAAGGCAACCCAATCCTATCCTATGGGAGAGGTAGGCCCCACAGTCGTGAAAAACAAATTTAAGAGTTTGCCACTACCACCACATGTAAAACTCAAAAGTACATGTCCAACCTTTTAATTACAATGCACCATGCCTTAAGGGCTACCTAAGGCCTACCTTAGTGGTGACTTAAATGCATTGAAAAGGGAGTTTGAGGCTTGGCAAAGGGGTTATCCTGCCAAGTTGATTTAGCAGTTTAAAACTGCATTCAAGCTGCAATGGCAGGCCTGGGACATACTTTAGGGTGCTACTTCAGTGGGTGGCACAATACGTGCTGCAGGCCCACTATTAGCATTTACTTTACAGGCTCTGGGTATTTGGTATACCACTCTACAAGGGACTTATAGGTAAATTAATTATGCCAATCAGGTGTAAGCCAATTTCACCATGTTTAAAGGAGAGAGAGCAAACACTTTAATGCTTGTTAGCAGTGGTAAAATGCACAGAATAGTCCTAGAGCTAACCAAAACATAGCTCAGCAACAAATGGAGGGTAAAGGCAAAAACGTTTTGGGATGACCCTGCAGAGAGGGCCAAGCCCAACAGATGGTCTCCACATTCAGGGGATTTGGGAAATTCTCCTTAACATGATGCTAAAAGAGGAGGTATAGGCAAAAGGAAGCCAAGACATCTTTGAAAGCCACAGATTACACCAAATTGCTCAGTGACATGTATCTCAACTGCAGAGATCCAGTGTTTAAGTTGTGCTGGAGTCTGCAGGTGGGGGCTCGAGCACTAACTTTTGCAGACCAAGACTTATTTTTCATCATCAGACTTTGAACCAGAGGAAGAGAGAGAAATTCAGGAAAAAGAGAAAAATTAAAGAACAAGGATAGAATTACAGTGACAAAGGGAGAAAACTGTGATACAAAGTGTCTGCAAGAGTGAGGTTGACACAGCTGGTTTAGGATGGTGGAAGAAGAAGGCAGTGGTGAAATTAAGTTTGGACAGTCTTGGTATTCAGCAACCACAGCATTCTGTAGCACTGGCAGAGGACTGTAAGAACAACATTGGACACCTGTACTTATTAGTATTATTATTATTTTTGTTTTTTACAAGTTGAGCACTTCAGAGATCCAATAGGTTGTAGGCTGATAAAGTGGACTTGTTAATGATGGAACCACACATTAAGTGTAGAGGTGAAGAAAATGGATCAAAAAACGTGTGACATGACAAAGAGGTAGAGGGGTCACTAGGAGCAATCAGCTGGACCCCTGGGCCAGTGTGTGCACCAGAAGACACAAGTGCAAGGCCATAGTTTAACTGCAATGCTATCGTCCCACACGTTGAGCAGGTAATGAATCCTACTCCTTTGCATGGGTCTACCTGGAGATAGTCTGAAAGAGTACTAGGTTATTCACATGTGTGCGGCTGAGGGAGATGAAGGGTGTTTTTCCAAGGTGGTTCATCAAAGAGAGTTTTGTGGTGAGGGCCCCCATCTGCTCCCCATCCCTCCATTAAACCTCGGAGAAACACTGAAGTATAAAGAGTTCAAAGCAGAAAAAAAGATAAATGAATACCAATGTGGTAGTTTAAAGGGATACATCTGCTGGATTGGAGGGCTACATAAATGATTATGGGCCCGATGTAGAGTTTGTTGGAGGGGTTACTCCTTCACAATGAAAACGGATATCCCGTTTGCGGAAATATAAATCCCTTAGGGTATTGTGTGAATAATATTTCGCAGGTCAGGATATTCACCCCCATTGTGACTGAGGAACCTCTCCGTAAACTTCTAAATCAGGCCCCATGTCTTACTAAAGTAAGACGTGCATGTTTGGGTTGGACCCCGTTTAATCCATTTCCATTTAAAATGCAAAACCTGGGTGCTTAACAGCCTCTAGCATATGATGAGATATTCGCCAGTTTAGAGAGGATTAGGCAGGCATATGCTCTAAAAGTAAGCTATCATTCTACCCTATCCTATCCCAACATATCAGGTCATGTCACATATACAGAGTGGGTTTCTAGGTGGTTTTGCTGTTGGTACTGCTTTGTCCTCCGTTGTTGGACAGTAGAGATTAGTGCTTTTTGCTTCACTGACAGTGACCCACCTACGTAAAAGGATTCAAAGCCTTAATTGTTGCTAGAGGTTGAAGCACTCTTGATTTCATATATCCTCTACTTGAGTATATGTACCCGAAGGAGGTTATAACCAAATGGCTTTTATTTCAATATAAATATTTGACAGTGAATGCATTCAACAAATGGTTCACCTAGATATACCTTCAGGTCTCTTTGTTTCCTCTGACTACCGCTATCAATAATACTCATATTCATGTTTAGGCATTCTCAGAGTGTCTCCAATGGACGCACAACTAATTCACTGGTTTCTGAATAATTCCTTTCAAGTACCTCATCTGTCTGTCCTCTTTTATTTCACAAGTACTGTGATGTTTGTGGCTTGATAGGCAGAAGTAAAACTTGCCTGCTTCTCTACATGAAAATGGCTGTTAAAATAGATCTTTACATGCTAAATGTTCATTGTATTCCATCTCTGGAAAATTATCTAATAATGCATGACCCATTACAATCTAAAACCATAGATCGTAGAATAAAATATTTATGTACATTTGTTTCAAATGAGCAAAGGTAATGCAAATATCAATAGCTCAAATTTCAAAAATCAATTGTCTTGAGATTTATAAACATTCCAGCTTTCAGAGTGGTCTTTCAGGGAATGTTAGCACATTAGCATACATTTTACATTATGCTGCATTACGTACAAGGCCATTCATTTACAAACGTTCGATCTCTATGGAAACAGTGGCGCTGCATCAAGGAATGCAGGGGTGCAGCACCACCCCCTAATTTCCGGGAAGAAGAAGAGGACAGCAGCTGAATAGACGATAACGCGGGCTTTGTTTTGCATCCCCCTTGATCAAGGGGTTATCATGGGAAATAATTTGTTAGGTGATATTAAACCTTAAACAAAGAGAATAACCTTTTGTAACAAAGGACTTCTATGTTTTATTTATCTGTGTTTGTGTGTGTCAGAAAGCAAAACGTGAACCTTTTGTAACCTGAAACTTCTAACACTCCCCAAAAAAGATGGTGAAAGAAAACTACTGCTTCAAAGTTTCTTAATAGCGCACTAGTAATCAAATTATCTGCTTCTTAAAAATGTACCAACATTTCAAAAATAACACCGTCATCGGAAATACAACGAGGCATCCAAATACTGAAATGTAATAGGAACAAAAACTTTTACTAGGATTAAAACTAAACGATACATGGGTGTGCTTTGAGTAATGCATGTTATTTTGTATTGCTATTTCAAGCAGAAACAGGAGAAAGTTAAATGCAGTGAGCAACAAACTATATATCATGTGGACTCATTGCCAAATCAGATCCCACTGGGGTAGTTCTCTTGTCTCAGCCATTCAGGGTTCCCCGGCTTGATGTTGGCAAGGATGATGATAGATTCGACCCCCATGGTGATGCATTTTCATTCTTAGTTCTCCAGCTTGGCTGTGCACATATATATGTTCATTGCACATATTCATTGCTGATGTGTTGCACTTTTTCTGGCTGTCATTGTGTAACTGCTGTGAGTATTTTTGGATTTAAATGTGTTGTACTGCATTCAAGTTTAATGCTCATATTAAAATTTTCGTGTGCTTTTATTTTATATCTAGGAAGTGCTGTAATAAATTAATCACTCAAACTAAGTGTGCTGCATTACTTGGCACTGTTTCCTCTCAGTTTAAAGCAAAGCAGAACAAGGACATGTAGAAATCTAATGTTATACACGTCCTTAAAGTGGAAAAAGCCCTCTAAGCTATTTTTACAGTATTAAAGCTGGTTGTTCCACAGAAAAGCAGTGAAATGCAATTTTACATTTTATAAAGTTATCTCAGGCTAGGAAACACCTACTTTTTCATTTTGGGATTTTTTTTGTAATATTTAAGAAAAGCCCAATTCACCAGTGAAATTGGATTTTTAATAAAAACATTATGGAAAAAGTACTTTTGAATATTACTTTTTCACTGCATAAAGCCTCTGGAGACCCAGCTGCACAAGCACTAATTTTTACCTGAAAGCTGAATATCCCTCTTGATGAGGTGTGAAAACTGCTCCCAGAGTGCGACAAGGGCTGTGAACATGTGGAAGTGTTTCTGTTCCTCTGGCAGGATGATTGTTTGGACAGTGCACACGAACTTGATTAACCTCAAAGAGACCTAGCCTGACATAGGCAAATGTTAGCTGACACCTGGGAAGGGCCCTTCTTTGTTCTCCAGTCAGGCAGACACCCATCCCAGTGGGAGAGGAGCTGCCCCTAGAACTGGTTTAGAGTGACCACAGAGGAGGGGTTGCCTGGCCACACTTCTTGTGTACTGCACTGCACAGGGCAAGGTTTTGCCATCATGGATTTAGACATAGGGGGTCACTGCAAGATTGTTTGCTGGAGAGTTCACAGGAAGTGTTGCAAAAGTGTGTAGGTGTTCCCTTGGGAACTTTTACCCTTTTTGTTTGGAAGGGGCAAATAGTCATCCACACTCAGAAGCTGGTGACAGTCATAACTGTCACACCCCACAGTATCCTCCTCAAAACACTACTGGACCTGTGGAAGATCAGAAGCAGACTGAACCTGCCATCTGAGACCTGACAAGAGCCTAGAAGACTGGACATGTTCTACCTCATATACCAAGGACAAAGAAGTGGACTTCAAGGATCATAAGGTTGACCTAGAGCTCAAGCTACAGAGACACAAGTTACACAAGAGATATTTTCTGTAACTTCCCAGATGACCAGTTCCAACTGGACTAGCCCTGGACCCTGCAGTGGTTTTGCTGGAGTGAGTCTAGACCACAAAGGCTGTACCCAATTTCCTGGGACTCTTGACTGAGTCCCAGTGAACTTCCCCTAACATATCCTGAAACCAGGGACTTAGAAACTTTGTGGCTTCAAAGACCTCCAGAGGACTGGGATCAACCTGCCAAGCCAATCTGACGAAGGTACACTGCTGCTTTCATGTTACTCTCATTCTGAGCTTTTCTACTATAAAAACTACAGGAGTAAACTGCAGAACCAAGACAGATAGGGTAGAAATATATAAGAACAAAATGTGCCCCTATAAGTTTCATTTAACAAGATGTTTTAAGAACCAACTGTAGGTTGTCACCAAATCCAATCAAGTAGACATATTAATACAAACAACTGGAGGCTTAATGTGTGTATAACAACCCTTAAAAACTCAACGTTATATAATGATCTACAATAAACAAATGTTGGTGCTCTGTGATCACACAGTGGAAGTGGAGGTGGTGATAAACACAATAAAGTCATCGTAGATAAGCTGAGATGGAGGCAGCATAAAGGAGTAGCTCCGGACCAGCCCTCTAAGAATCCTGCAAATTCCGGTATCGCTCCTGGTAGAACAACACAGCAGGAGCAAACACAGATGCCGGAGGCCCGAGCCGACCGAGGAAGGTTGGTGGTGGCCCCCCCATCGGGCACACAGCCGTGCTGCAGACACTGTGAGCAGTGTCGACTCCACTGCCAAGATGGCAGGTGTGAGGCAATGCTAGATAAACAGCTGTGGGTGCCGACTGCAAGCAGAGGATGTGGCTGCGGTGCTGGCACCCCAACACCTGCAACCTTAGGGAGGAAAGAAGGTATCAGGCCCCTGGGGCCCTCCGGAGCAGAATCGCGATGACGTGAGCTGAAGGGAGCGGAGGGGGCCTACGGAACAGCGGCCCTCCCGCTCCTCCCCCACCTCATCCCTGGTGGAGGCTGAGCTGAAAGCGAGCCACGTGGGGGAGAGGGACCCTCAACGCACAGGAGGTGAGGCATGCTGGGAAGGGTGCGAGATCGATGGGGATTTCTGGAAATGGCCCTATGGAGCAGAGCAGTTGATGGCGGCGAACTCACTCCTCAAATCTGAGAGCTGGGGAAGAAGCAGTGGAGGGTGGAGCTGGGTGAGGGGGTTCCACACTGAGAAAGTGTCCCACTCGTGAAGACAGGGACCTGCAGACACACCTACCCACCGAAACCACGGCACTGCTGTGCCGCAACAGCTCAATTCAAGGGGCTTGAGGCTCCCAATGCCCCAGCTCTGCGCTGCCACTTCTGCTGACAATCCTGAGCCCGTACATTTGTGGCCATTCAGACACTCTGAGATGGAATCAAAAAGATGAGGGGCCCTACCTTGCTAAGGAGCAACTGGATGTTGGCCAGATCTTCACAGTGAGTGGCGGACAGGGCAAGTACTGGTATAAATGGGTGCAGCCCCCCCACCCCTGGTGGACCCAAGTGAGACTGAGAATGGCGGGGCCTTCAGGCTGCCTGACCAGGAAACTGCAAGGCTAGCAACAGCAACCAAAGGCAGAGGTGAATACACAAAAGAAGGCGGTCTGGAACCACAGAGGCCCCATGCTGTAAGGGAACTGTAAGAACCATTGGGACACCGGGAGTCAAATGCTGTAAAGGGATCCTAATGGGGAAACAGCGCCCTAAACCGCAGGAGTCACGTGCGGTTAGCCCAGAGTATGGGCAAAGTCCCAAAACAATCATGCCGCATATGGCAACCCAGCCGCCCCAAATGCAAGACACTTTACAGAAGATCTTAGAGGCAATTGAGGACTCTAAGAACGCCCTACGGCAGGAGACAGGGAAACTGACTTTAAGGTACTTAGAAAAGTACTAGGAAAAAGATTGCTCCCATATATGAGGGACCTCAAACATGAGGGCCAGAATGGGTTCTTCCCTGCGCGGAACACGTCAAACAATCTGCGAGGGCTCTACATGCTCCTGTATAACAAAAGACACCCCCCTGACCCAGCAGAAATGATAGTGTTGGTGGATCTGGAAAAGGCCTTTGACACAGTACATTGGGACTATCTGGAGGCTGTGATGTTGTGCATGGGCCTTGGACCGGATTGGGGGGGATGGGTTAAATTATTTTACACCCACCCTACAGCAAGGGTCAAGACTGGGCGCACAATATCTACTGGTTACGATATCTACAGGGGGACTAGACAGGTCTGCCCGCTCTCGCCCTTGCCGTTTGCTATGGCCACAGAACCGCTAGCGGAGAGTTTCAGGGCCAAGGGACAAGAGAGGGGAGTATATACAGGAGGGGTTCCATACATCATCTCTCTTTCTTCAGACGGTCTCCTTGATTATGTACGAAATGGGAATGCTGTGCTACCCCAGGTACTCCAGATGCTGGAGGACTTTGACAGGCACTCAGGCTTACGAATCAACAGAAGGAAGACATGTGTGTTCCCAATGCTCAAAGGAGTAGTGCGTCCACTCTCGTGCCCGGAGGATGTACAATGGGCTCTCCGAACGTTTCGATATCTGGGAATCCAGATTTATCATGATTGCCAGGACCTTAGAGAGGGCAACCTGGGGAGACATTCCGCTCACTAAAAACGGTGGTGGCCTTTTGGCCCTCATTAAAGTTACAAGTCATGGCCAGGGTCACACTTTCCAAGATGGTGAAGCTCCCTAGACTCCTTTAGTATTTCACCAACCTGCCACTGCACATATCGGCATCATGTTTCTGAACCCTAGACACCTTACTGCGTGAATTGGTGTGGGACGGGGGTCATTGTAGGGTAGCACTGGGGACTCTCTGTCTGCCACCCGAGAGAGTGGACTGACTTCAAGCTATACTACCTGGTGGCTCAATTACACTGGCTGGTGCAATGGCTAAATGGATTAGACTTATTAGAAACCACCCTGGATGGTGAAGCTGAGCAAGGGGAGGACTTCTTAGTATGACTGCTCTGGGGAAGATGTGCACCTCTTAGACCAAACATATTGGCATCCACAGCCATGGTTGCGTGGTGTAGGGCTGTTAAGAGAACAAGCACAACTATCCCCTATGCTCCGGCACTACCTATTATTGGCATTCCACATGGTGAACCCTGTCCCTCTTTCACTCCTAGACAACTAAACTCTTGGACAGAAGTAGGGATTACTACAGTGGGTGACTGCTACCAAGGGGGGATGCTGGTACCCTTTGGTAACTTTGCGGAACCGAGGGGTTTACATACTGCCCAATTCTCAACTTATGAGGCTGTTGCACAGGCCCTGAAGGAGTTGTGGGGGTCAGTGGAGAAGAGCCCCCCACGACGGTGGCCCTATAGACTACGCTAGTTGCCAGGGCACTGAATGGGATGATTGAACGACCATTACATGGACTGTGACTCAAATGAGACACAGATATGGGCAGGAACATGACAGACACTGAATGGCCTAAAACGTTAGCCTCTGCACACAAGGTTTTACATAATATGCGACTGAAGTATATACAGTACAATTATGTTCACAGTACATACCTCACCCCACACAGAACTAATCGGATATATGGGGTGAAGACAGGAGCACGCCCCCAATGTGATTTAGCTGATGCCAACTTCCGCCACATGACTTGGGAATGTCCAACACTAAGACAGTACTGGGGGGTGTGGTTGCTCGACTCAACAATGCCCTAAATAGACAATTAGACGATGGCCCGGCGGTATGTTTACTCAGCCTTTTTGATAGGCCTTTAATTAAAAAAGTGGGGAACAGGTTTGCGGACCTGGCTTTGGTGCTGGCACGAAGGAGAGTGGCAATGGCCTGGAAAAATAGGTATGGACCTCGGCTGGACACGTTGGTAATAGACGTTACACACTTGGCGAGGGCAGAGAAGAGGGCACTACGGAGGGAGGAGATGAGGGGACAGAGGTGCCGATAGCCCCCATGTAAGCAGAAGACGTAGACACCTGGGAGACACTGGACGCATCCACGGATGATGACTCTGACGGGACATCAGTCCAATGTGAACCAGTGATGGACAAGTGCTAATCACCGGCCAGTCCACAGGGGTTCAACACAAGGAGCAGAGGCCTCCCTCCCTGCTTCCCCTCCCCCTGCCACCCAGTACCTGGGCTGTCTGGCGGTCCCACGCACCCCGGCCCCACCCCCCTGCTTGAGAAGAGGCTCCCACTGGGAGAATCTAGCAGAATTGACCAGCTGAAATGTAACATAGCTTGAGGTATTTAACACATCCAATTTTAAAACTTGTAATCCAAGCCATGCCGAAACAGGGGTTCATGCATGGGTCAGAATTAACTTGTGATCAGGTCCATTGAGATCTAAAAAGGGCCAACATGAGATTGGGATACATTCCAATGTGTAGTTAAGGGTAAGGGACATTTTTAATTTATGAATGTCTAATAAATAATTAAAATGCCCTTGTTCATAGAGTTATAGAGATTACAAAAATCAGAGTGGGCCAAAGTGTTTTTCCCTTAATTGGAATGGGAAAGACTGCTAGTAAAAGTTCTACCCAGTTAAACTTAGCTATCCACTACCTCTATACTTCTGAAGGGGCACTTTTTTTAACTGTCCTGGAAGAGGACCACCTTTGTTGTTGCAATATTTATCTTTAAAAAATGCAGTGCCAGCTGCCACTGAACAGGGGCGGGATAGAACGCAAAGGGACATTGGGGGATTAAAAAAATAAATAAATACTTTTTTTTTTTAAAACTAAAACATCTTCGAGGGAAGAAGAGTTCATCTCCCCTCCGTCCTATTCCTCTTCCTGGCTGCACAGGCTCCCAGCCAATCACGACACTGCTTACAGCAGCGTCGTGATTGGCCTGAGTGGCTTTCTTAGCCGCTCAGACTGGGAGTGGGAGCCTGTGCATGTTCTCTACCCAGCTGTGCTATACAGCCAGGAAGAGAACATGCAAAGTGCACATCTTTGTGGCCGGCCGAACATAGCCGGCCAAAGAGACATGCATGCTTAGGCCCCTATTTATACTTGTTTAGCACCGCATTTGCGTAATTTTTTTACGCAAAATCAGCGCGAACTTACAGGTGCAAATGCAGCACAAAAAAGTGCAAATATGGGCCTTAGTGTGCAAATAGGCCTCCTCAAGCCCCCTCCCTCCAATCCAGCCTAGCCCTGCCCTATTTTTATTTTTCCTTTTTGGAAAAACCAGTGGGGCAACGCTCCTCCGCTTTAGCAGAGGAACCTCCCCTGAAAAAATGTTTATCTAAATAACCCTTGCGTTCCGTTGCAACCCTAGAGGAGTCAAATCAAATAGAATTAGATTATCTGCAAGCATCAGAGTGTGCAGAGGATATAGCCCAAATCTGGGGGGAAATTATTCACCTACACAACTGCTGAAGAAAGTCATATATATATAATGAAAATAATAAAGGAGCTAGCAGGAAAGCCTGTTGATATAGCAGGAGACAGACCTTTAGCAAACCCTGTTAAAACTTTGCTCCAACTGGACGAATAAGATGCAAATATTAATTTTAGCAAATTAGAGGGAATACCCAATGATGACAATATGGATCATAATGTACGCCAGTTTACTAAGTGAAACGCTGTTTAACCTTCAATAAAAGCAGGGTAAATAACTTGATGCTTGTTCTAACAGAAGTATTCAAGTACCACTGCAATATTGTCCATTACAGAACTGTTTACTCTAAAGCCTGGTTGCGCCATCTGGATTATCTTTGACTCTTGCACCCACAGTTCCAGATGTTCCATTATTCCATGTGAAAAAAATCTTCCTAACGCATCAAAGAGGGAGGGCAATTTGCCTGTAGTTCCCTGGTGTAGTGTTCAACTTTTTATAAAGTGCAACAGAAATATTACCCTTACAGGGTTTTGGAATTTCCCTTTTGGCATAACAAAAGTAGAATAGAGTCCTCAAAAGTGTAGCCCATGTCTCTGCATTTGGTTTAGCACAACACACAGGATTTCATCAGGGCCATAGCAGTGGATGGTCTCGTCTTTCTTTTTTTTCTGCAATTTGATCATTGTTAAGTAGCATAATCTCCGATTTAGGCATCACATTCATCTTTAAACGTCCAGAGTCTGTCTTTGATAAGATGTGGCCGCAGGGGGCTGCATTATTTTCTATGACTGTGCATAACCACGCATGTGCTTTTTTTATTTTTCAATCTAAAATGGATTGGTAAATGAAAATAAGGCATAGCATGGGATTTTTTTTTAAAAGGATAATTTGAAAAATAGAATTGCGGGGTGGAGGGCCTGAGGAGTGGGTGCTGAGAGGGGGGCAGCAGCACACAAAGGAGAACAACATGGGGAATGGGTGAGAAGCACACAAGCAAGAGAGAACAGCACAGTGCAGATCACTGACAGAATATTGGAAACATAAATATCGAGGACCAAAATATCGAGAAGGTAAGTGCAAATAGGTAAGTATAGATTTACTATTCTTAACTCAAAGTCTATGTACCTTGAAGATATATATGACATAGAACGTCAAGGTACATATGTGTGGATGTGCATATAGGTAAACTTGGCTCACTTACAGAAGCTTACCTTCACAATATTTTTGTCCTCAGTATTCTTGACACAATATTTTGGCCCACAATATTTCTATTTCTGATATTCTGAATAAATACCAAGAGGGCCAGGGAGGGAGAGAGAAACACAGGCAAGAAAGAAAGGTGAAGATAAGCACGCAAGTGAGACACCGTAAAATGGAGCATGGGGGCTGGGAGAGAAGCACAGACTAGAAACAGCAGCATAGAGCAAATGGGAGAAAAGACATCAATGAGAGAGAAAAACACGAAGCACTGGAGTAAGAGATGCCCAAACAGTTGGAGAACACATGCACTCTCATGAAGGGGCATATTTGCAAGCCCCTAGGACCACCACAGCGTCACTTTTTTCTGATGCTCCGGTGGCACTGTTGTTCTGCTTTCCCTCTTATCTCATAACCGAGCTTACAGAACCTCTCTGGAATGCACTTCTGAGTTTAAAGAAGACATTTATTGTTATTAATTCTCCCCCACCACGAGGTTCCTGAGAGGCGACATTAGTAGATTGGAAGCACACGTTCAAAAGTAGTCGCAGCAAATGAAAGCAAAATATATCAAAGTACTTCTCAGTTGCAATGTACACAGCAAATATAGGTGATTATATTATAGCATAACTTTAAAGCAAAGCATAAAAGTCAAAATTCATCACCGTATGGGCAAGGCGGTAGGGCCTATATTCAGCTTCATCTTTCTGGGGTCTTCAAGTTGATGACTCAGGTCGACTGCGAGAAAGAGGTTCTCTACCCAAACGGGAGACAGGCAACTGACGTCTAGCTCCTGTCTGAAGTCAAAGCAGATTCAATCTACCTCTCTGTATCCCCGAGTCATCCTTAAAAGCAAACTCAGTGTGAGAGCCGAAGAACCATGGAGAGTGGTCAATTCACCCGAACCCCCGCTTTCAGACTGGATTGCGAGGTAAACACAAAATCTGCATGCTCTTATCAGCTAAGGTCTGGTGTGAAGAAAACAGCTTGGTCCACCATGTGGAAAAACACAGCTTGGAAAAACACAGCTCATCTGCAATGTCTCAACTGCAATATCTAACCCCACGTTAAAGCCAATAGGCAGCTAACCTAAATATCAAATGTAATGTCTAATGCCATGTTAAAGCCAATAGGCAGCTAAACTGAATACAAAATGTAATGGCTAATGCCATGTCAAAGCCAATAGGCAGCTAAACTGAATACAGAATGTAATGTCTAATGCCATGTCAAAGCCAATAGGCAACTAAACTGAACACAACATGTAATGTGCTACTGGTGAACATTGAGCAACTAATATGCGCAATGGTGAAACACAAAGTCATTGGTCAAACACAATTATTAGCATCACATTCCACCCTATGACCAATGAATTTTTGTTTCATACTTCTTATTTCAAACAAAAACAAAAGACAACTAATATCAACACAAAAAAAACATTATCAGCAAATCAGATTGAAATTATAAAAGCAATCAATGTAAAGCAATGGAAGTGGATTAACATATTGATCTCATAACCTTTCACATCAGATACATCTACACAGAAAAGACTTAAACTTATATACTCTGAATGAGATAATAGTGTCTCTAAAATAGCAATTTGATGTAGCATGAGTTCTACTCATGTAAAGGTGCACGGTCCACCTGAAAGGTTTGCTGGCGAAAGTCAGGGTTCCACACAAAAAAACACAGACAGATAACTGTTAAGGTTGCTTAGTTCCAGTGGAAGAATGCAATCAAACAAGTTGAACTTGAACTGAAGGCACCAGTTGAGAAAAATGGATCCATGGGGTTTGTACTTTACTCAATCAGGTTCAGGTTGGGGGTCCGGTCCCTTCCCCGACCCCACACGCACACACCCGAAGGGAGACCACACAGCACACTCATGGTCAGTGACGAAACATGGTAGGATCTGCAAAAGAAAAAAGTATGACTTTTCTTGCAAATAACATTTGTCATCTGAAATGTGCCCTTCCTCTTCCTTTCCCTGTTTGATAATCAGCAGGATGTTTTTTGGGCCCTTTGTTATGATTTCTGCAGGGTCTGGAGGGTCGCTTGGGGCTTCAACCCACACCTCAGCACTGAGGTTTTTATCTGCTGCACCACAGCTTCCCTTTATTTGCACTGTCAGAAGGGCTGGGGCAGACTCCTTCCTTACCAAACCTCCATTCACTGCACTTTTGACAAGTTGGGCCATCCTGTCTCCAATTTGTATGAATGAATCAGATTATTTTCTAGCTATCAGCATAATTTTGATTTCTCCTAGGTAATCTGCAGCAATCACTCCCCCTAAAACCTGATCAATTTGCCATATCTCTCCTGGTAACTTTCCTCTCTCCAGTTGATCCTTGACTGTTTCTGGGACAGATTGCCCTTGTGTGTGCTGAACAGTTTTTTATCAAATCTAGGGGAATGTGCATCTCTCTCATCTCTGCCCACCTGTAAGTGGCTTTTTCTCCCAGCTGTCCACATTACTGGTGCACCCACTTAGCCATCCCCACTAAGTCAGAATTCTGGGTGGACACTTCAGACTCTGAATTTTTCTCTTTAACATCTGCAAGGGAATTGAACCAGTTAGGTACAAGCCATGTGGAAAACCAAACGGCTAAACCATTGGCAGTGAACCAAGAATCAGTGTAAAAATGACACATCTCACGCAGCTCTTGCTTTAAAGTCTGACACACATTGTACAACACTGTTCCTTCTCCTGTGCTAGAAAAACACTTTTCAGTAACTGGATTGTAATCATTAGTCAAACACACACGCTTTTTATCCTCAGGGGACACACATTCAAATGGTGCACTCAATTTCACTGGTGACTCTTTTACCTGTGGTACTCCCTGCACCCTCTCCACATCCTGAAAAGGGGCTTGTGGAACCTGTTCATGTAGGGCTGCAGTGACTCTAGCCCTGTCTTGCATGTACCAGATCCAGTGTATGATACTAGCCTTCTGTACCTGTCCTAAACTGTGAGAGTTAGGTGAATTCATCACCCACTGCATGCTTGATATTTCAGTTTCCATGCTCCAAAGTTCCAGGGGCACTCTTTTCTTCCCCTGTTCCTGATTTACATGTAAATCAGTGTTTCCCTCTTGCACTGCGCAGAAACCTAAAGTCTGAATTATTTTATTTGCCAAATCAGAAGCGCGCAGCTTCCCATGCTTTTTTCTAATTACTTTATACCAAAGTGTTAAGATTTCACTCAGATGAGGGCTATACTGTTTCCAAAAATCAAACAAGCTAATGAAACTCGGTGTAGTGCAAACAGTAAGCAACTCTAAAATCTTTGGTTTTACTGGTGGCAGTAACTGCACATTTTGTGACGGTACCTCTACCATGTAATTAATTTTTCTTTGCAGAAGCGGTCTGTAAATAACATTCTGAGCTCTGTTCTCAGTGTTATCAGTTAAGGAATGTGGGGTGTCTTGTTCTATGCTCTGCTCACACGGAGGCTCAGACTGGCTCACAGCTGTCTTAACCCCCTCATTACTGGGAAAAGCCAGATTCTTCAAAAACAGCAGTTTTATAGATTTCAGCATTATCTTGCAATAATGTGTTCTGGCTAATTTGCTCACGTAAATTCTTATTTTCATGTTCTAACTGCCTACATCTCTCCTGCATTTTTCTGCAAGCAGATAAAAGTATCCAAACCCTTCTGTCAAAAACAAAAGGAACATCATTTCTTTCAAAAGGCACATTTTCTAAATATGCTTTAAAACAGCAAGAAAACATGTTTGTCACAGCACCACCAGGCAGTTTAACTTCACATGGATTTTCAAACATGGTCTGCGTGCTTCTGTAATTCTCTAAACAACAAAAAACAATTACACTTTTAAATCGTGCACTTAGAAATCTCCAATTTCCGACTCTGAAAACTGACGACTAAGCCAAAATGTTCTGCTTTCCCTCTTATCTCATAACCGAGCTTACAGAACCTCTCTGGAATGCACTTCTAAGTTTAAAGAAGACATTTATTGTTATTAATTCTCCCCCACCACGAGGTTCCTGAGAGACGAAATTAGTAGATTGGAAGCACACGTTCAAAAGTAGTTGCAGCAAATGAAAGCAAAATATATCAAAGTAGTTCTCAGTTGCAATGTACACAGCAAATATAGGTGATTATATTATAGCATAACTTCAAAGCAAAGCATAAAAGTCAAAATTCATCACCGTATGGGCAAGGCGGTAGGCCTATATTCAGCTTCATCTTTCTGGGTTCTGCAAGTTGATGACTCCGGTCAACTGCGAGAAAAAGATTCTCTACCCAAACGAGAGACAGGCAACTGACATCTAGCTCCTGTCTGAAGTCAAAGCAGATTCAATCTACCTCTCTGTAGCCCAGAGTCATCCTTAAAAGCAAACTCAGTGTGAGAGCCGAAGAACCTTGGAGAGTGGCCAATTCACCCGAGCCCCCGCTATCATACTAGATTGCGAGGTAAACACAAAATCTACGTGCTCTTATCAGCTAAGGTCTGGTGTGAAGAAAACAGCTTGGTCCACCATGTGGAAAAACACAGCTTGGAAAAACACAGCTCATCTGCAATGTCTCAACTGCAATATCTAACCCCACGTTAAAGCCAATAGGCAGCTAACCTAAATATCAAATGTAATGCCTAATGCCATGTCAAAGCCAATAGGCAGCTACACTGAATACAGAATGTAATGTCTACTGCCATGTCAAAGCCAATAGGCAACTAAACTGAACACAACATGTAATGTGCTACTGGTGAACATTGAGCAACTAATATGCGCAATGGTGAAACACAAAGTCATTGGTCAAAAACAATTAATAGCATCACAACTGTGCAGCGCCGTATTTACAAGTGGCTTTAAGGCATTTTCTGTGGCTTAATGCCACCTTGTAAATACCGCCCCTTTGCATGCAGCACTTTGCGTGGAAGGGGTATGCAATGGTTGTTGCTGTGGGAGTTTCACAGCAACACCCATTGTATTTTGATGCTGCCCCAGATTTACAATATTAAATCTTAAATCTGTGTCAGCGCAAAATCTAACGCCACCCCAGGGGTGGCTGGCGTCAGCATGGCACAAGGAGAAATGCTTTTATTTCTCTTTGTTTTTTGCTCTTTCTATGTGTGCTGCATTTTGCGGCACACATAGAAAGAGTAAATCGCCATTGAAGATTGTTTTTGTGCAGGAAGGTGTCCCTTCCTGCACAAACAACAGTCTCCCCCTCAACGCAGCCATCCTTGCACCATGGCGCAAGGGTGGCTGTGATGGCACTTGGCAGCTAATTTAGCGCTGGCGCATGGGTAAACACAGGAATGCACAATATTTTTGTAAATATGGCACATACCTGCGTTTCAGAACTGATGCAGAATGGTGCTCCAAATTTTAGCGCAGCACCATGCTACACCAGTTCTTTGTAAATATACCCCTAAGTATTTAAGTCAAAAGAAGAAAATAGTTCCCTAAAAGGGAGCCGTGCAATGATATAAGCAAAGAGGGTATGCTCCAAGCAGGGACAAACACAAGATGGGCAAGTCAAGACACTGAATAAGATGTAAGCAAATTAGAGTGACAATAAAACCAAATAACAGTAAGCAATGAGTGGGATTTAAGTCCCTGTAAAGTGTTGGTAAACTGATGAGATCTTTTTCAAACAGCCATTTATGCAGTCTTGTAACCTCAATCTAAAAACCACTGAAATTCCCCAGGTAAGGTAAAATGTACTAATCATAACTTTCACTCTCGCTGAATGCTGCCCATATCCTCCCATTATACAACACTGATAACATCCTAGAAGACATCATCAATGGTATCACTGCTGACATCTCAAATGATGACATTACTTATGAGATCAGATATAACATCAGCATTGACCAGTGTTTGAAGGGAATAGGGGTAATGTACAGGCTGTTCCAAATGCCACACTGTACAGCCAAGGCCTCATTTGCAAACTTTTGGCACAGGACAGCATCACAAGCCTTTTTGCTGCACTGTCTTGCCTCAAAACAAAAGGGCAGGAATGCGCCCGATCAACAAGATATAGCACATTTCTGTCCTTGTCCCCTGTGCTGGCGCACAATGGTCTGCCATGCGCCAACACAGGCATGCTGACACCATGGTGCAAGAATGCCTGTGTTGAAGGGATGATTGTTTTTGAGCAGGAAGGGGCACCTCCCTGCCAAAAACAATGGCAAGCGGCATAGAAAAAGGAAAAAACAGAGAGAAATCATGTTATTTCGCCCCTTTGTGCCACCCTTACACCACCCCTGGGGTGGTGTAGGAAACTGATGCATTCCCAGGTTTACAAAACCTTGTAAATCTGGGAATGCATCAGATTCCATGGGTGTAGTGGGGGAACAACCACAGCAACACTCATGGAACGCCACTTTCACGCAGAGTAATGCGTGCCATATCTACAAGGCCATGTAAGGTCACGCCACTGGTGCGTCAAAAAATGTGATACACTTGTGGCTCAGGCCGCTCGTAAATGAGGTCCCTAGTCTCCACTGTGCTTGGCTGAGGTTGGTTGTAGTCTCACGAGTTGGGTGTGAAAGGAGAAAATGTATAAATTCAAAGACAAGCTGTCAGGGCAATGAAGAGTCCAAGCAGCACAGGGAGGGAATACAACATGGAAAACAAAGTAAAGTCGGGTACCACAGAAACAAGGAACATGTATAACATGTATAACATTAAGTGGTTAAAAACACTCAAAACATCAGCTGAGTGTTGAGGGCTGGCCGCTCTAGGTTAACAGTAGTGAACTTACCACCTTACCACCTACAACCTTATCATTTGGTGGCTGTTGCGAGGTATTTTAAGACTTACACCCATTTTCTCTCTGGAGTGGTATGAAATCAACACCCCATGGAAAACAACCATCAGAATAATGTAGCAATCGGTTTATTTTCAACATCAGGCTAACTAGGTCTATGATCCCACGTAGTGTGTCCCTGACCTCTCCATCTAAGGGATGTAGGAATGGTTGCGAGAATTAGTAGGGAGCTTGCACTTCTACTGCTTTGTGGATAAGCACATGTACACAGATACTTTACTACCTTTTGAATGTTTCTTCAAGAAAATGCAGATGGTGATGCTGTAGAGATAACCTCGGAAAAAGAAAATTGCTCTTATATACAATATGCAAGCACGTGGTTGTGGCGTAGTGAGAGTCTGTTGCAAAGGTAGATGGGTAGATTCGGTTGCATTGCCTTGCATTATGATTTTTAACAAAACCCAAAGATCAAAGAAAATATTTATCATTGATTCCTTGTTTTTTAATTGACTTCAGCAGTAAGAAAATTGCAAATGCCCAGCAAGCAAAATTACAACAAAATTGTCTTCTGTTGAGCACAAAATTGTTTTAGAGCAGCGAGTGTAAATAATAATTCTTTGCATTTAAAATATGGAGACAAAAAGATCACATTCGCTGTTTCTATGTACTGTAAATAACGTGTTACTATTACATAATTCAATGGTTCCCAATTAGCTGACTCTGGAAGGAATAAAAGCTGGGGGACCTTGCTGGGATACCAATTTACAACTTGCACCACCGCATATCTCAGCAACGAGTGAATCACTCGCCGAGCCCACCTGGTGTATACAAGGATTTAAGTATTATCTGACCTCTTTGCGTGGAATGCCACACCAGGTAGGCTCCAAGGGAGAATACTAATTGAATAGGACTCTGCTAAATTCCAATACCGACGACAAAAATGCAGGAATAAATACGTGCCCTTGTTAAAAGCACACATTGACCCACGCCCTACAGAGATGGGCATGCTTCCAAGTTTGATGAGGTAAAGTGGCGTCCCACACTTGCGTCTTGTGCAGAATTTCTTTTAATTTATATTTGTATTTGGCTCAGCTCTCCTTCGTGAGCCGAGAATTGTAAAAAAAAAAAAAACAGCTAGATTAGGTTTAAGTAAGGATTTGAAGTCTGGAATAGGAATTACTCTTAATTAGTATAAGCTTGTTTTATGTAGCACTCGCTACCTGTTTTTTCTGTGTCATAGCGCTTAGCTTGCCATTGATTTTACTTTCAATTAAGAGATAACTTGTCTTTATAGAACTTGCTACCAAAGTTTGCTGTTTCGTAGAACTGCAAATAGCAGATGTTGGCATTATAAGATCTAATGCCACTTGGTTACCAGTCTTGGAAGTATAAAGTTCCAAATTCAATCTTGTGCCCTGCTATTGCTTAGATCAGTGAACCATGCATCTAGTAATTGATACAAAATCATTCTACCCTCTGTTAATGTAAATCTTTCCCTAAATGCGCACTATACCCCATAAACCTCTTTTGGAGCACACTGTCATAAACTACCCAACTCTTCAGAGTCCAAGACTCCTCTATACCCTTCCATACCTCATGGGGCTCACAGGTAGTCCTGATAGTTCCATCAAATGCAGTCCTTGTATCTCATGCCTAATAGATGTCATGGACCCTTATTTAGTCTCACCTGGTCTGGAAGTGATGCCATTTACGAAGCTCCCAAGGGTCACCCAGCTACTTGTTAGGCAGTTTAAGTGGTCTTCCTTTCTCTGCCTATGCCCTGGTGAGTCCTACCCAAAATTGAATGAACACATGTCAAATTATTTTTAACACCTCATCCCTCACAAAGTGGCTGACCTTCAATTCCCCATTGAAATAGCATTGAATCAGATAAGAAATGGGAGCAGGTTACTTGTGCACTTCTCCTAGTTAAAATGATTCGTTAAACAATGTGTATCTTGAGCTATCTGACAAATATTTCTGTTTTGCTTTGCTCTCCTGGATGCCTTCTTTAACAAATAGCCTTTGGAAACTTTGCTGCTCCCACGTCTACTATTTCAACCAATTGTCCTGAATTTCAGAACACTGCTAAACTTTCGGAAGATTCAGAAGGGCTATCTTGCTGTCTAATGAAGGAAGATTGGACAGGCTTGTCTAGAACCCAGGATTCCCAAAAGTAAATCCAAAGGCCGCAACAAGCTTCCAAATGCCTTCCTTACATCTGCCCAGATGACCAGCACTAACTGGACCTGCCTGGATCTGTCTGAGCCCTGCTGCTGGCATCTGCTGGAGTGAGTCTACATCCCCAAGAGGTGCCCACCAGGTCCAGAAGCCTGGATGGCATTAGAGTGTACTCCTTCTGCCTCATATCTACAGAAATCTGCACTCTATGTGAAAATCCAGAAGTGTGGTGCTCTTCACTACTGCAAGTGGGCTCCACTCGTCAGCACCAGTCGCTGTATCTCCCGCCAATCTGAAGTTTAGATAGATACCTGCTCTTTGCGCCAGTGGCCACCTGCATCAACCAGCAACACGAAGCTCCAGCTATGCTCCTTATGCAGACTTCTACCTCCTTGTGGTCCTGCAAACACAAAGCTCCAGCCGAGGTTCAACACCTGGCTTGGACTTAGTGAAGATAAACTAGTTGGGTAAACCTGGTCCCTGTACCCGACCCACACTCCATCGTGGTCTTTCTTAGTGTGTGACCTCAACCCTGTCTAGGGTGACCAGATAACCATGAGTGGGATTTTGAGCTTCTGGGTGCTATTTTTCCCCAAAAGGTTAAACATTTATAGCTCCAGTTCTGCTAGTTGGATTTTCATCATTTTGGTGTAGTTTTATTTATTAAATGTTACTCTATTTTTTATATTGGCTTTGATTTTTTCTTGCATTGTGTCTTTACTCTGTCTGAGTGCTGCATAACTGCTTCACACATTGCCTCCAAGTTAAGCCTGACTGCTTTGTGCCAAGCTACCAGAGGATAAAGCACAGATTAATTTAGTGACTTTTGTTGTTCACCCAGACAAGGATTGTGGTTATTACATGTGTGGAGCTCTGACCTCTCTCAATTAATAACACATTTTTTACATTGCTGTTCAGTGGTGGGATTGAATACTTGTGTTTGTGAACTGCCACTCAGTGATTTCTGTAAAACCAAAAATCCTTCGAAATAATCTGACATCAAAATTGATTTGTTCCCTTTTTTCCAAACTCTATTCCTGGCTCACATTAGTGCATCTGTGATACTTACTTGCAAAAATAGAGGAGGAGGATGAAGAGGTAGATGAGGAGAATGAGGAAGAGGAAAATGATTGTTTGACAACAGATCCAGAGCTGCAGCAGGAGGCAGAGGAAAACCTGTCCACATAGCAAGGCCCCCTGCCAGGAATAGTGTGTCACCCAACAGCCTTTTCCCTGAGGAACTGACGCACCAACTTCATGTCAGCTAACATGAGTCAAAGTGGGAGGTGTATGGAATAATCTATAAGTTCTGCACACACTACCACCTCAGACCAATGGGTTTGATAAGAAGTTCAACAAGATCTTCAAAGGCATGATCATGGTCACCTCAGAGCCTTTGAGGCATAAGTGGGACATTCTCTTCCCATACCTGTTGTTTGCTTACAAGGAAGTGCCTCAGAAGAGGTTAGGGTTCAGTCCATTCGAAGTTCTGTATGGCCACCCTTTTAGAGGGACCCTTGGCCTTGTGAGGAGTGAGCAAGCTCCAAGAAACCTCCTCAAGATGTTGGATCTCTGGATTCAGATTAAATACATTTGGAAAAAAGCTGCTGAGAACCTTGAGGCCAGCAGGAATCTGTGAAACTCTGACATTAACAGTAGGCAGCTATTGTAGAGTTTCAACCTGGTCAAAAAGTGTGAGTTATAGAGCTAATTGAATTACAGGCCTTGCAGGACCAGGGGACCAGGTACTTTGAAGTCAAGGAATGGAAGGGGGAGGTCACCTACTTGGTGGACCTCTAGACCCGCAGGAACCCTCTGGGAGACTGACATGTCCACCGCCTCAAAATCCACCTTGTGAGGTCCGATGTCACCATGCTCTTGACGACAGATAGCGGTGAGGAGGAGAACCTCTCCCAGACCTCCTCTCTTTTAAAGAAGAAGAGGGTTCAATAGAAGAAGTGAACCCCTTCCTCTCTCTGACTCTAGACCAGGAGAGAGAATGCCACCAGTTTCTGAAGCAATTCTCCTCCCTGTTTACACAGGGGACAGCATGCATGTTAAGAATATAATCTACAGGCTGCCTGACAGGGTGAGAGCCAGCATTAAGCATGAGGTATCCAAGAGTTAAGGCCGATTGAGCACTCTAACCACCCATGGTCCAGTCCAGTGTTGCTGGTACCCAAGTCTACCCCACTGGCCGACACCCCAGAACTCTGGTTCTGTGTGGACTATAGAGGGCTCAATTCAGCCACCATGACTAATGCACACCCCATCCCCAAGGCTTATGAGCACATTGACTGGTTGGGAACTGCCAAGTTCCTTAATACATTTGATTTGACATCATAGTACTGGAATAGTGCCATAAACAAGGGTGATAAGGAAGGGTCTGCATTCCCCACCCCAGAGGGCCACTTCCAATTCAAATTAGGTTGATGCCCTTTGGGTTAAAGAGTGCCCCTGCCACCTTCCAGAGGTTGGTCAACAGGTTCCTAGCTGGTTTGAGGACTTCCGTTCCACCTCTTAGATGACACTGCGGTCTTTAGCTCAACCTGCACTACCACCAGGCAAGGCCCTGCAGAGTGCTGTCCTGGTTATTAAGGCCAGTAAGTGCCAGTTAGGCCAAGGATCTGTTGTGTACTTTGGGCTCCAAGTTGGTGGGGGCAAAGTGCAGCCTAAAATACAGACCATCCTGGCTTGGTAACCCCCCAAGACACAGAGGTGAGAGTTTACACCAGGCACTACAGGAGATTTGTTAAAGGGTTTTGCATCATTGGTGCCCCCCAACGTTGCTGACTTTTAAGAAGCAGTCCAGAAAGGTGGTCTGGACAGAGGTGTGCCAGAAAGTAATCTACCCTTTGAAGGAGGCCATGCAGACAGACCATTGGTAAAGGCGACTGACTTCTCCAACAAATTCTTTTCACAGACAAATGCATCAAAGCATGGCCTTTTGGATGTTCTCTCACAGATATATGATGAGGGCTTGGACCACCCTGTAGCCTTCATTAGCAGGAGGCTACTTCCCAGAGAACAGAGGTGGAGTGTAATAGAAAGAGAAGCCTTTGTAGATACCTACTTGTTTGGGACTCACTTCTAGGTTCACACAGATGACAGCAGATCCCTCTGATGAATAATGTAGATGAGAGGTGAAAATTCCCAAACTGTTCAGGTGGCCCATCTCCCTACAGGGAATGGGCTTAACAGTGGAACATCACCCTGGGCCTGACCACACAAATGCTGATTGTCTTTACAGGTCCTTCCACGTTAGTGATGAAAACTCCCATGCTGGTGGGTAGTTCTCCTTGCTTCCTTCTGGGGAAGACATGTGTTTGACCTAACATTGTTGGTGTAGTATTCCCTCAGCCTTCACTCCCTTGGTTTATTCAATTTGTTTTTGTTGACACTGGCACTCTGTGCACTTTAACTCTGCTAACCAGTGGTAAAGTGTTTGTGTTCTCTCCCATAAAATGTAAAAACTGTCATATACATAATTGATAAACCTGATTTACTATTAAGTCTATACTAAATGGTACTACATATACCCAGGACCTGTAAATTAAATGCTGCTAGCACTCATTGCTCATTGTTCATCCCACAAATGCCTTAGGTTGTCATTACAGCCTGTAGAGCAGTTTTAAAATGTCATTTCGACCTGGCAAAATAAACCCTTTGCCAGACCTAAAATATCCTTCAAAATATGTGTATGTCTCCCCTAAGGTGGCCCAAAAGGCTGATAGGGCCGGGTGCATAATATTTTCAAAGTAAGACATTTGTATTTTGTTCTTGACTATGTAAGGTTATCTCTGCTATAAGTGACAGGAAAGAGAGAGAAATAATTCTTCCACTCCTCCGATTTGTAATTTAAAATCCTTCTTAATGGTGACGTAACATTTAAGTTACTATTCTGAAAATGTCACTTTCAGAAAGTTGGCATTTTTCTGCCTTAAATAAATGTGTCTGTCACCAGTGTCCAGGGTCACTTGAGTGTCAATGACACTCCTAAGAAGTGCAGTGTATTTCTTCTAAGCAAGGGGGAACTGGGCCAGAGTCTAGAAGAGTGGGTCTTCCTGACAGGATGACTGGAGAGAAGTTCTGCCCTACCCTGATTCAACTTCAAAGGACCATGCCTGCAGCAAACACAAAGGAACCTGACACCAGACCTGCCCTTGCATTTGCCCCTTAGACAATTTGGAATCTAACCAGGGGAAGAAGAAGAGCTGGCCATAACCAGTTTGTGAATAAGCCAGGAATTTTCCCCTCACAAAGGCTGACACCAGGTATAAATGTGGAACCTTCAGAACTCTGATCAGAACACTTGTGGGCCAGTGGAAGATTAAGAAGAAGGACTACCCTTCTGTCTGAAGGAGGAAGACTGAACTTGATTAACTTGAACTCCGGATCCCCAGAAGTAATTCCAAGGAACAGTTGGCTTACCTCCTTTTTCTTCTACAAGGACACAACAAGCTTCAAGCGGCCTTCTCTGCAACTGCCTAGCTGACCGCCACCAACTGGAGCTGCATGAGTTCTGCTGCTGGCCTCTACTGAAGTGAGTCCTGATCCCCAAGAGATGCCCTCGAGGTTAGCTGGTATCAGAGAGTACTTCTTCTGCCTCAAATCTACAGAAAGTGGCACCACAGGTGAAACTCCAGATAGTAGGGGTTTTTCACAACTGAAAGAGGGCTCCTCCCCTCAGCACCGGGCACCACATCTCACACTAATGCGAAGTTCCCCAGACGGACATCGATTTTCTTGCAGCTCTCTCCAACTCGAACCTCCAGCTGAAGCTCCTTGCTTGGGCTTTTAGAAGGTAAACTCTTCAGAAATACAAACTGGTCCTCTTATCTGACTCTTACTCCATCGCGTCGGCTTGATCTTGTGACTATGACCCAGTCCAGCGTGAGTGGTACTTTGTGATTCTGAGTGCTATTTTTACCTACATCTTTAAAAATTGATAGCTCTGGATCTATTGATTAGATTTGTGTTGTTTTGGTGCCATTTTATTTATTATATTTCACTCTATATCTTTCTAAATTAGTAAAGGATTTTTTTTGCATTGTGTTTTCACTCTACTACTTTTTGAGTGCTGCATACATACGTTACATATTGCCTCTAAGTTAAGCCTGATTGTTTTTGTACCAATGCAGAGGGTTAAGCACCTTATGTTCATCCTGGTACAAATTGTGGTTATTACTTGAGTGGGGCTCTCCCTCCTCTCAAATAATAACCCAAATTCTTACCAAGTGGTTTTAGAAAGTGTAATCATCTTGAATTTATGCACTGCTCAAGACAGGACAAAAGCTGAATACATCCGAATTGCCTCCAGAACCACGGTCCTCCAATGTGATACTGACATCTCAGTATCACTCACATTTCATAGGCTATTGTATTTTGGAGAACTTCTTTATGTTTAAAACTTGCATTTATTTACAAATATAAGGAGTAGTGATGGGGTGTAGTTTTGTCCCAGAAATAGCGAACCTATGCATGTCTTATTTTGAGAGCGAATGGATTTACATTGATGACAAACCACACAGCACAAATCCATTACTGGCATTCATATAATAATGATGTATTTGTAATTGGGAAAGATGCAAAGGAGATGTTGAATACTTTTTAATATGGTTTGACTAGGCAATCTGTAAACCTGAAATTCACAATGAATGCAAACAAAATTAAACTCAATTTCTTGCATCCATCTTTGGATATGCAATGACAATCAGTATTTATTCATGATCCTGTTTACTAAACCCACAGACGTAAATAGTGTTACATTTCTTGGCTGCCCAGTCATGAATTCTCTAGGAAAAGTTATCATATGGCCAGTTCCTGCATGTGCACAGAAATTGTACCTATAACGAAGAGTATATTGAAAATGCAGAGAATCTATGTAACAAGCAAATAAATAAAGGATACCCCAAAAAGTTGGTCAGGTGTTCAAAGACGAGGGCCTGGTTCACTCCTCAAGACTCTCTGCTTGTGTCTAAACCTAAAAACACTATCATACCACATGTGTGATCGCATATAGCCACAAAGCAAACATAATTTAAAAGGTCATCCAAAGGAACTGGAATATGTTCCAAAGTTTCCAAAACCCACACCACTGTTTGCCTTCAGAAAAGGTAAATATTTAAGCTTATATCTAGTCAGTGCATTCAGAGATACTAGGAAAATTAATAGTCAATCGATTTTGGGACTACCACAAATTCAAGACCATTATAGTTGCAGCCAATGCAATGCATGTCTTTTTACTGACAGTACCAAAGAGATCACCATTAACAATAAGATTGTTAAACAACAGTTTTTTTCTAATTGTAATATTAAAAACGTAATGTATTACATTATGAGTCAGTGTAACAAAAGCTACATAGAACAAACCCCACAGCAGGTGAAAAAGCAGATCTCACAACATCGCCCTAGGATTAGGTGCCATACCCCAGGAGATTCTTTGGTTCCGCACTATGATGAGCAGAAGCAAAGGAACTGCTTCCAAGGTTTGACGTATGGCTCCATTAAACACGATTGAGTTGTAGGGCAAAGTTACTTTTTTTATTTTCAAAGAGGAAATCCCATAGTGGGATTTAAAAAGAAAAATGCCCCCTGTGCCATGGGAGCTACTTCCCATTGTGAGGGGGCATTGGACGGTGTATACTGCCCTTTACCACCAGGGATTTCCTGGCAGTGACTTGCAGTGAAAAGTGATCCGTATGTCAGCCAATCTAGATGAGGTGGGCAGACATAAAGGTCAGCCTTGACAGCACTTACTCATTTATGCTATCTGAGGGTGTACCATAGCAGAGACAAAGTAGTCTCTCTGTGGTTACACCGATAGTCCACCAGCATTTAAATCAGGCGAACAGACCATTATATTGGCGGTAACGATACTTTGTCGCGAATGCAAAGAAGTATCCTTACCATCAAAAAATAAATTAGACCTTAAGGGCCAGATGTACATAGGAAATCATTTGTGGTTACCAAATAGTGAATTTATGTGCTTCGCTATTTGGTGATTGCAAACATCAATGTACAAATGTGTCTTTGACACATTTTGCGATTCCCAGTGAGTCTGGTTGATAATGTGCCTGGCACTGATATGAGATATAATCTATCCCACAAGTCTAATGAATTCTGGGAACATACTTTGTAAACTGTTGTAAATTGAAAACTTAAATGAACAGTTATAAAATGTAGCCAATATTGACATTGGATTTATTGAGCTAAATTGTTTGAATGCTGAATTTATCTCGTAGGGAACCATTTTGTATATTTGTATATATTGGGCCTTATTACGACCTTGACGCAGTGGTTTCCTCCATCACAAATGTGGCGGATGCACAACCTTCTTAATAAGTACATCTCCTAGTTGAAATCCTAGAGTCAAACTAGTCTATGATCCCCTGGATATGATCCGTAAGGTAAACAATTATCCCAAAAGTGCTTCTGCATGTGGCATGTGGAATGTTAACTCTACCAATCCTACCTCAAAGGATCGCTTTTGCCCTAGCAGCGGTCTCCTCTGGAGACAACTACTGCAACAGAATATTTGCAAGGCTTCGAAACAATGGCCAAACTCCATACAATATGTATATTAAGACCACAAACTACAACCTTACCCAGAACAACACTAACCTGCTTCGCCTCTGATAACTCTCCACTGACTATTTCTAACCATATAGGATAATCCAAAAAGTTATAGCTTGTTGATATGGCTCAATAAGAATGTATACCTTCAATTGCTCCAGATTTACGACACCGTACTAGGCAACAAGAAATGCTAAGGTCAGGCACCTAAAAAAAACTGTTCGTCTACTCAGTGAAATGCAAACATTCTGATGTCAGAATAATCTGTTTGGAAGACCTCATCCTCTTGAACTGTCTCTCTGTATCCTTCAGGCCGGAAGCTGACTTCCCCCATATACCCAACTACCTAATCTGGCGTATTTTGCCTGGGACAGTACCACCCCATTCATGCTGCTACATGTCACTGACGGGAAAACATGCATCTTTACTATTGCACAGAACCACAACCACAATTATTGGCCATTGCCACCTGGTAATCAGTTCTTCCGATTTCTTCACCACTTTTCCCGCCCCTTTTGCGTTTTTCTATCCCTAGCTTTGGGTGAAAGTCTGATGAGGATAAATCCGTGACCGATAGGCACCACGTACAGTAAAGATAAAAAGAGCAGTGCTCAATCAGCAAACAATTTAACAAAGCCACGCATCCCCCCCCCTGAGAAGTTCTGACGCCGACAAAAAATGGGGAAATGGGACTGAGGCTCCACAGAATTTAGACTGAAGAATGTTACTGTTTATCACTCTGCAGGATGAAACAGCCCCTTCTGCTCAGAGTCCAATGCGTTCACTTATCACATGCTTTCCTTTCCAGTAACCTACCACACACATGTGGTTTCATGCTAGGGCTTTCGATACAGAGGTGTTACTACAATCTCAGGAAATTTGCATCACAAAAAAGAGAATAACACCGCCAATAAAGTCGGCGATATCTCTTCTTTATTGCCTACATAGCAACACTTTGACTCGGAGTTAGCAGTGAATAAAATAATCTTCAATTCCACACAAAAAAACTCAGAAGAATTCAATTCTGTGAACTCGGTGACATGCCTAAAATATGCTGTGGGTTCTGCTAAATCCTTTGGCCAGTCAAATTTGATGAAACAATTTACAGCGAAAAGCTTTGGTCATGAGTCTGCCGAGTACTCCCGTTTGCCTGTGAGCTCGTTGTGACAATGATGTCATTTCACACTTGAGTAGCACTTGTAAAGATCAGCCGAAGTGGCAGGGTTAGTTAGATTGAACTGCTCGAAGCATGGGCGGAAACTGTACCGCATGTGTGAATCCCACTAGCCCAAAAAATATGGCATGGTAAACGTATTACAAAAGTCAAATAGTCAAGTCAAGATACAACGCTTGTGAGTATGTGAGGTTTGCGATGTTGCGCCATCCAGGTTGCCCAGCACCGGGGCATGTGCTGCAGCAGGTGGAGCGCGGCAGACAGAAACCCGCCCAAAACTGGAATGTTCAGCCTCACTCCTCAGGCGGGTCAGCTAAGGTCTATTGAGCCACAACCACGTCACGCACTGAACAATGTCATCCTGACTCCCGAGGGATTCCCCCGTGTGAGCGCTTTTCAAAATGAAAAGGAACTTGCAGCATTCAAGAACTTGAACACTCTCCAAAGTAAGCTCACAACACGCAAGACCCAATTAGCCCCCGCCACTTCAAGACGGTGAAGCAGCAATGACAGAGAGAAGGATACAAGAATGTGGTCAGCAGGACGATGCTCGGTTTCATTTCAAAGCAGCGAATGCAAAACATAGGACACCAAAACAGTTGCGATTAAAGAGACATATTGTTGCAGGAACACATCGATATTACAACAACCTTCACAAAGCCCACAAACATCACAGAAGAAACTCACATAAAACATTGTAACAAACATTCTGAGATATTTTTAGATTGCCCAATGCCCTAATTCCTATTTACATCCCCAGCAGAGGCTGGAACATAATGACCACAGACGACCATCCCCACCACGGAGACAGGCCAGGCGCTTATCACCATCAACATTTCCACAGTGTCCACAAAACAGACAAGCAATGAAAATATGAGTAGGAGAGGAGAGTGCATTTACCAGGAACAGCATAACGCATCGTCACTACCAGGGCGCCGGCCACCCAATTAGCCAGCCAGAAATACCCCAGCAATAGCAACCTACAAGCAACCCAGGGGTAGAGCTAGATAGTCCAGGAAGACCAGCAGGTCAATCAAATCGTATCCCCATGTAGGGAAACCAGTCAAAAAGTAGGATGTATATGATAGCCCCACAACCTTCTCTCAAAATTTCCTGCCGGCAAGTAGCCAAACTTATGTGTGGGTGCGTATTTTACGGTGGGTCTAGCTGCCGTAGTCAAGTACAGAACCCATCTAGAGAACAAAGAGGAGGGCTCATTGTCCACCCTGGAATTTAAACTCCCTATTACTCTGGGCGCCCAATAGTGACGCCACTCGTACTTGTGGTAAAGGGAGATCCAAGCTACTTACCCACTGGAATCCAGGGGAAGCTGTTGGGCACAAACGGTGCTGATATCCAGCCTGACACCCATCTACCCAGAAGAAAGAGGTAGGCTAGATTTAAGGTGGCTCCTGTCCATGGCGCTACTAAGTGTGCCCCTTCTCTATCTGCAGGGGAGTCACTCAGTCATTAGTCCACACAAACACTAATAATTATTAAAATCGGTTTATAGCACTTCATCAGAATACATAGGCCTCATTACAAGTGTCTCAATACTTTGGGGTATGTTTGGTAACTCCTGTTACTGCACATATCAGAATTACTGGCTGCTATAAAAACACATTCAGAGCATGCTGATTTTAGAGCGGTAAGCTCCCTGTTGTTTTTGTATGAGACACTGGATGTGACCAGTCAAACCCAGCAGTGTACCCTAAACGAGGAAGCAAGTATGTAAAGATAAAACTCAGTTGTGCTGACAAGCGTTTATGTGTTTTCAGTTTCCATAGCCCTGTTCTCCAAACTTAGCAACCCCTTCAAGCCATACAACGTGCATAAAGCTGTACAGTGTTCCCCAAATGATCATTGCCTTTCAGGGAAGAAGGAGCAAGACCCTGTTTTGTGGTGTTTCTTGACCAGCAGGGGGCATTAAAAATTTAGATGGTTCTCAGGATTTGTTTGAGATATTGTATTCTTTCTAGACCAGCAAGTATTGCAACTGAGACCAGAAAGAAGCCATGGAATCAACATTTTCCTTTACTTCATATTCAGGAGAGCCATCCACTATCACTCACTGGAAAAGTTATACCTAGAGATATGTCAGAGATAGCTTTCTTGATTTCAGAAAAATGAAAGGCTGGATGAATGCTCCACTGAAAAGGAGGTGCAAACCAGAAAAACAGGGATTGTAAGATGTCAACTCATGGAGCAATCAGAAATATGTATAGGGCACATAAGCATGAAGAATATATGTATAAACTGCTTTTTGGATGATGTGGATACATTGTAGGAGGTCTTTCAGAGGAGGGATGGTAAAAGCACTGATCTTGGAAGATGACATTTGTAGGTGCAACCTCTATGAACAAAAGGGTGAACTTCCCCACAAATGAATGCAATAAGTTGTAATTAAAAAAACTCTGCCTTTAAAATCCATCAATCAAAGGAATTTTGATGACTCAGCAGGAAACATTAAATATATTGTTCGATAGTCTGGATCAGGAGTTCTGTTTGTCCATCACTTTGTGGGAAGTATCTGGTGGACCTACACTTATTTGTGCCTACCCTTTTCATAATTTCTTTTGAAGAAGTGTTGTGAACTGAGCTCTTCTGTCCTTAACAATAGCATAGCAAGCACCATAAAAATGAAGATATGTCCCACAAAGATTTCTGTTTATAATGCATCTGTGGGCAGTTTTTGAGCAGAATAAAATGCCCTGTCAAATCAACGATACTGCATAACCATTTAAAGGCGGCAACTCTACAATGCAGCCCATGAAAAATCATATCCTAAGGCTGAGTTGGAGTCAGTAGGGCATATAGTAATCCAGCTAAAGGAGGGGGATATGTCTTTACCAGGGCACATATTGTGCATTGCTGTACATATCTCCACATGGATTTCATTCACTGAGTCCACCAAAAATAACTGGTTATTCTCTATGTCTCTCAGTCCTGGATGTCCCGCCACTGCAGAATCAGAACTCTTTTTTATCTACTGTGTTCTACTGGGTATATACATGTCAATGAGAACACTGGTTTCTACAAGACCTCTTGTCGGGCTTTTATAATCCATCGTTGAACATTGATAGCTTGCTGTGCTTGTTTAATGAGATCCAGGAAGCTAACAAAGCATCTAGTTTCCTGGCTGTGACAGAAAGGTCACATGGTGAGGATGTGAAGACCTCCTGGTCTTCAATTTGTGGACATCCTATAGTGGCCGTTCCATATCTGTTTTTGGGTCAGTGAGTGACTATGCAATTAAACCGGGAAAACAGCAAAGACCGTTGGGCAAGTAAAGTACTAGCATATTTAATGAAAGTCAGATTAAACAAGGTTTTGTGAGTTCAGGATGTGAGCTTGTGATGGGATCTTTCTAGATAATGCTTCCAGTGTGTAAAAACCTCATGGATAGCTATTAATTCTATATTATAGATATTATAGTTTCTTTCAGTTTCAAGAAGGGTCCTTTTAAAATACACTGTTGGGTGTCAGGCTTATGTCTGAGGGTTCAGTTGAGATAATATTGCCCAAAAGGATGATGTATGTGTTTTCAACCACAAAAGGATTATAGGATTGACACTTCTACAATGTAGAAAACAATCCCACAATTAAAATGAAACTCAATTTTCTAACCAGTGTTAAAAAAATATTCTGAAATTTGGAGCTACTGAAATGCTAAATTAATTTTGAATATCTGAGAAAGATGTAAGCGACCCTTATGGAATAACAAATTGTAGGTTAGAAATAAGGCAGGAAGAGCCCTGTAAAAAAATTCAGGTAGGGACCAATTGTTCTATGTACAGGAGTACCTATGAATCACTGTAATATTTTGTCGCTTGTAAATATCTCAACAGGTGAGGCAAATATCTAATATCCAGTAAAATCAGACATTTATAATGTCTTGTAGGGTTTGGTGAATAAAAATAAAAAGAGATGAGTGAGGACCTTAAAACAGACAGTAGTAAAAGTTGGGATTGATGAGATGGCATGTACTATCAGCCTCTTTACTAACTCAGCCCAGTAGTAAAATTGAACGTGGGGAAGTACTCATCGTCCCCCAATCAAGGGAAACTGGATGAAGCGGAGCAAGTGGCAATGATATTGGGGTCCCTAATAAAAGAAACTAGTACTCCATCTCGCTGCTTAAAAAAAGACTGAGGAACATATACTACAGAACACTGAACAAGTATATGTTCTTAGGCAACAGCACCATTTTAATCAAATTGATCTCAATAACCTGAGACAGAGGCAGATGTTCTCATTTTTAAAGAAATGAACAGCATTGCAGATAGTTGTTTTATAGTTACTGGATGACCCACAAAGCCAACCCCAAGACACTTAAAGTTATAAAAGAAACACAGAGGGCTCAAATGTTGTATGATAGAACAGGGTGGTCCCATCGTAAGCATTTGTGTTTTCCCTGTATTGAGCTTGTAGCTGGAGAGAGAGCCCATTTCCTGATATTGCAGGTAGGGTGCGTAATAAATCAGAAGTGGTGATATGTACGTCATTTACATATGCTATATATTAGGTTCCCCATGACAATGCATGACTGATGGTATTGTAAAAGTTTTTTGTAGAAGCAGTGAAAATGGTTCCATACAGAGAGAGTGTAGACAAATGGATAAGGGGGTAACTGTGCCCGGTGTCCTATGTAAAATCAAAGAGGGGAGATGAGTGGCTGTTTGTCATTAAGATAACTTGTGCTGATTGATACAAAGCCTGAATCCAGCCTTGGAATTGCTGGGGGAATCAAAACCACTACAGCACTGAGCAAAGAAATTGTCATTCCACCTGATCAAATACCTTTTCAGCATCCAGTGCAATAAATGCCGGTGGGTGTTAACCCGGTTTAGCCCAATCAATTGGTGCTGTGGCAAAGATTATATGGCCAGTTGTGCCTCTACCTTCGATGAACCACAGTTAAGAACAAGAAACCAAGAAGGAGATTGCTTTGGTAAGTCAATTGGAACGTACTCAAGCAAAGGTTTTATTGTCGAGATATCGCAAAAAAACTTTGATCTACATGCCCTTAGTCTCAATGATAGTTCATCTTTTCTTTCAAAGAAAATCATAATTTGAGCTAGAGTTTGTGGGATTGAAGCTCATGTCATTATTCCATTTGTCACCTTTATGAAGAATAGAAGAAGTGAATCCAAAAGAAGTTTACACAATTCCCTCTGTCATGTATCTGTACCAGCAGTCTTGCCGAAAGGGGCAATTTGAATTGCTAAGGAAATCTTAGGCATTGTGACTGGAGCTATAAGTGCAGAAATCTGAAGGGCTTCAGTGTCAGAAGTGAAATATGATTCAAGAAATTCTCTATTGCTAGGGAATGGGACTCACTAGTGATCTCTGTATTACTTAGTTGTATTTAGTGCTCTATACGTGCAGCAATTATATCTGATGTGGTTTATTGAGTATGACCTCCTTGACCCTTGATTTCTAATATTTGGTTGGAATTTATGACTTGTGTATGAACAGCCACAACTGCTCCAATCTTTTTTTGTGTTCAAATAAGTGAAATCTTGATGATGACTGTATTTGCTGTGCCATTTTCTTTGTGTGAATAGAAGTGATAGGGGCTTGAACAGAGTCTAGCCTAGTCAAAATACAGTGCTATAAAGTGACCTTATCCTGGAGAAACAGATTATGAGTCTTTTCCAGATCTAGTTGATTGGTCTGAGTTCATTCTTCTTTTTTGAGGAGCCTAAATGTATGGGATGAATAGAATATACCATTTTAGGAGGCACCCCAGACTACTTACCTGGAGGCCAAATAAGATTTAAGATCTGGAAATTCAATAATAAACTCTCCTAATTCATCAATATAAAGATAATCAGGAAGTAAATAGTGCTTATGTATCCAGCTTACTGACATGACCAGGATTTCAAAAATCTGAAGATCTAAAGTTACAGGATCATAGTCAGAGGCCATGATAGGATGAAAGAGGAGCCCCAAAGCGTATGCCAGTAATGAAAGAACAAGAAAGTAATCAATATGGGAATTTTAGTTCTGTGCTGAGGAATAGCAACTGTACTAATTCAATTTAGGATGCTTATACCAACAGGGGTTAGCCAGGCTTAGGGTGTTGATAAAAATAGGTCATGGTATATTGAACCTTGCACATCCTTGAGCACCATTGAGTATTGTGGTGTCACAGCAAGACAGAGAATACATTTAAAGTCAATTGCTATGATAAACGAACCAGTCAGCGGCAACAGCTCACATAGCAAATCTTGATAAACTTGTGGAGAATCCTTCGTCAACCACCTCGTATCGAAGGGGACAACTTTAGAGCCTGCTCTAGCCGTACCCAGTGGCTACCTGGATCTATGTTACTTGAAATTACTTGGAACTTTCTGTTGCTCTCGAGTAGTACACCAATCTTCACTGAATCTTATCTTTTGATTAACCCTTTCCTACACAAGGTCCAGGAATATTGAAAGAGGCATGGCCTCTTTTAGTTTGGATACATCATTTCTGCCATACTATGGCAAGGATCACCTCCTTGATGTTAGAATCTTTTTGAGAGGTAGATGGAACTCGATAGGCTCTTGTAATTGAGATATCAGGAAATGTAGAAGCATGCAGTGCTGCCTCCTTGAGGATGTTCTTCAATTCTCAGTGAGCCATCTCTTTGGAGCTTCCTTCAAGGGACTGTCACAATGCACCAATTATAGCATTGCAACTGGTTCTCAAAGTCTTTACATATTCAAGTTAAGAATTTGCTAAGGCTTACATTACAAGACCAAAGTGCTGATCTGTGTCCGCCACACAAAAAAACTGACACACAGATGGAGATTGGAACAAAAACAAATAGAAATGGCAAGAACTGGCAACTACCTTGGACTTAGTTTATTGATACTGGAAAGCCAACTATACTTCAACATAAGATGAAAACAAAAGCCCTAGGGACTACTTATGCTCTGTGCAAACTGTATGTGAAATTATGTCGCCCAACAACGGTCCTTATCAGAAAGGTCATCAAAGCAAAGGTGCAGGCTACAGCAGGGTTTGCACAACAAACATATCTAGGACAAAAGGACGCCCTGCTGGAAAAAGAACAGTGCCAGAGATATAAGCGCATATTTTGATTACTTAAATATATGCACAATACCCTGCTTTGCCTGAAGTTTGGCCTAACGCAATACAGATATGAATGCCTGGGTGCCCTCGCGAAAATATTATTGAGTATTGAATGCTGAGTAGGACCCAAGAAGTGTTCAAACCAATATATGCTGCATATAACAATCCTTGGAGCAGCTTTTTGAAAATCGCAGTGGTTACTCCAAATCTGGCAATTGAAAACTGGACATTGGATGTCATTAGCTACATAGCAATAAAGAATACCATACACAAATAAATTCATCACTTATTGTGGGAAGCGGGCATTGTCAGATACAGGGAAGAAATGTGCATTCAGTCCTTGTTGCATCCTATGAGGCACACGAAACACAGCCTTATCTCAGCCAGGCCTTGGGAAAGACAGATCTTGCTAAATTTGGAAAATGTATGCTGGGAGCAATAGCTTTGCTGAATGAATTCAAATTACAAAGAAAAAGGGGCACACCTGCCCCAGCCTCCCAAAGATGCTGAAGAGTCTGCCCATTGAACTGCTAATGGGCCACATACCTGGTAGTGGCCAGGAATCACTGAGGACCCATCTCAACCTAGAATATTCAACTGCTTAAATGATTGTTAATTTGCACACCTCTCCAGCGAATGTAGGTTTAATAAATAACTAATAATGGGCCAATATAAACATAGTAAGTCTCTAAGCCGAGGACTAGGGCCAGATGTACTATTGCCACATTTTGTGAGTTCCTAATTGTGCCTTTTTGTGACTCGCAATTAGGAACTCACAAAGTGTGATGTACAACAGTGTCTCAGACACTGTTGGTGATTCCCAAATGGGTCGCAAGGGACCTGCCTCATCAATAGTAATGGGGCAGGTCACATTTTTTTACCTATTGGGACTGGCCTGCACTCACTGGGGCGGTGGCCAGCTCGGGTCAGCAGACCACCATGTCTGTGATTGCTTTTTAAATAAAGCTATTTTTTTAATGCATCCCGTTTTCTTTAATGGAATACAGGGTGCATTTCAAATTAAAAAATGAAAAGTGTCCTTCACAGTCAGTTAAAGATGAACATTCACACATACCCCTGCAACTCGCTATTAGGAAGGGACGCCCTTAACTCGCCCCTTCCTAATACCAACTCACAAACCCTATTTTAAGATTCAGTAATTGGTTGCCAAATCCCAAAATAGGGTTGGTTCATATCAAAAGGCTACTTAGCGGTCGCAAACGGCCCAATGTGCCGTTTGCAACCTCTAAAAACGTTTGTGCATGTAGCCCTCATCACCTTATATCTTTAATTTGCACATTATCTTTAATAAATAACTACTGACTTGGCAAATGAAAGCATAGTAAGGGGCACAATCACAAGCCTCTTGCGCCACATTAGCATAATTTGTTTTTACGCTAATGTGGCGTTAAGGAGGCAATTTCCCCATGCCATATTTGCAAAGTGGTGCAATGCATGCATTGCGCCACTTTGTAAACCCTTGCACCACATTATGTCTGCGCCAGGCATAATGTATGCAAGGGGGGGCATTCCAGCGCAGGTGGGTCTGAAAAAATGGCGCAGTGAAATTTACAAAATTTCACTGTGTCATTTTTGTTTCTGTCATTTTTAATGCCTGCTCAGAGAAGGTGTTAAAATGACCCACCAGTTATATGCAATGGGCTTCCCTGTGCTTTGCTGCACTAGCATCAACATTTTTGACGCTAGTTCAGCAAAGTGCCACAATAGCATCATAAATTTTGATGCTATTGTGCTAACGACCGCCATGGTGCACCGGATTGTAAATACGGCGCAACCTTGGTGTTGTTAGGTGCCAGTAGGGGGGCAAACGAAAAGTGGTGCGTCATATATGATGTGCGACTTTCTTGTAAATATGCCCCTCAGTCTCTAAGCTGGGGATTTAGGGCCAGATTTATGAAAAGTGGTGCATCATGTCATGATGCACCTCTTTTCTTGTGCCCCATCGCACCCCCCTAACGCCACCATGTGTGCACCGTATTTATGATGTGGCGCATCATGGTGCCCATTAGGGAACTAGTGTCATAACTTTTTACGTTAGTTTGGTGATTTGCAGGGTTAGCGTCAAAAATGTTGATGTTAATCCTGCAAAGTGAAAGGAAGGCCATTGAAAACAATGGGAGCGTCACTTTAATGCCTGACTTATGCAGGCATGAAAAATGTTGCTAAAAATGTCACAGTGGAATCTCAGAGATTCCACTGTGACATTTTTCTGGGCCTCCGACCGCCTGAACGTCCCCTGGCATACATTATGCCTGGTGTAGGCATAATGTGGTGCAACGGTTTACAAAGTGGTGCAATGCGTGCATTGCACCACTTTGGAAGTATGGTGCAGTGTTTTTGCCAATTTAACGCCACATTAGCATTAAAAAAAATGACGTTAATGTGGCACAAGGTGGCGCAAGGCGCTCATAAATATGCCCCTTAATAACTTAAGCCGCTAATTTGCATATTAACCCTGGGAAGGTAATGCCTCCAAAATCCTAAACAAAGAACTAATGCACTTTAATGAATTTATTTCCATGCACATAATCCCCTGGCACAACCACACATGAGATGTTGTATATTACACTCCAGGGTTACAAGCACGGATTTGCTCAAGCCGGTGGGGGACTCTATGGCACTATTGTAAATGATTGCACACTGCCAATGGTTTTTATTTTTTTATTTTTTACTTTGCGTCTGTATCTATGGGGGAAATTCCTTGCACCTAATGTAATATGTTGTTTCTTCTCCTTTGTATTCTATTACTGCTTTTTGCGATGGTATCATGTGGCGAAATTGCAATGATTTTTAGTAATCACGTCATAAATGTTTTTCGTTTCATTTCACGTTATTAGAATCTGCTTCTTTCAAAGCATTTTCCATATCAGTCTCTCATCAATTGAAGCTGCTTTCTGTCCAAGTATTTCCAGTTTGCGAGCTCGATTTTGTTTTTTTAATCAACTTGACTTCCGTCAATATGGTTTTGAACATCGCCTTTTTTGAGAGCGAGTCAGGATATCCGCAGGATTCTTCTTGATTGTCCGTAATCGATACTAGTCCAAGTCCAATGGGATCAGGAAGGCACATTGCTGATGCGAGAGCAGACATATCAACTTCCAGTCAGGGCTGCGTCCCATCCAAGCCACTAAGCTCTTGTGAAAAGGACGATATGGTCCATGTGCTCCAGGGTATTAGAGCTGGCAATAGAACAATTATGGTGGACGGTTGGGAATTCTGAGGGCTTTTAGAAACTTTTTTTGTTGTTGTGTTCTACAGGATTTCAGTTTTTAATATCACGTGGGTTGTGATAACACAGTTAAGCTGCACGGGGATGCAGCGACAATCCAGGACTCGCTGGAGTCAGCAGAGCTCTTCACACAACTCCTCTCTCAGCAGAGGTCCCACGGACTGACATATACTGTAGCCTGGCTTGGCTTCAATCCTGGCTCAACCAAACATGGCCGCTGCCATGAACGTCATTTAGGGGTACCCTTGGCTTGCCCCTTGCGACCACTGGCCTTAGAGTTGGCAGTGGATCATATTGAAAAATAAATGCTTTTAAATGTATGTTGTGTGCATGCCTGCAGGTGGGTGGGTGTGTTTACCCGAGAGTGTGTGTTTAGATGTGAGTGTGTGTGTGTGTGTATGTAAGCACGTGTGAGTGAAATTTAAGGACAAAGGTCGTGTGATGGGCGTGCGATGTCACTTCCGCTACCTCTGGCATTTTGGTGAATTGACGTTAATGGCGGCTGTAAAGTATACGTTGCTCCTGTGAACCATCACCAAGCTCTCTCCCGGAGCACATCACTGTGTCCTCACCTGATGCACGCCATCCTGCGCGCCCTGGGTGCTCATCCCCACCTCCTCTCCTAGTGCACAAACGTGTTCTTGCCGGACAGCATTATTCTTTGCTTTTTCTGATGAGCATCACTGTGTACCCCCTGCTGCGTCGGGTTATGTATGACTGATGGTCTGTGCTCGTGTGTCGGTGTGTCTGTTGACTTGGGTACATAGGTGTCTGGTTTGCTTGTAAGTTTGTTGTCGTCGTGCGTGGACGCATGTATGTTTGTTGTTCTATGTTCATGATGCCTGGGTCTCTGTTGGTCCATGCGCAGAGGTATCTGTATGTTGTCTTGTCTTTATCCATAGATGTTTGTGTTTGATTGCGAGCATATATCCGGAATATCTGCTGGCTCCTGTAAATATGTGTCTTTAGGTCTGCTGGTCTGTGTGTGCGCGTGTACACTTTATAGTACATGTACCTGTTTGTCGTGTCTCAGGTGGATAAACCGCAGAAAAGCCGATACTACTGGTTTATATATAGCTCGTTATTAATGACCTATCACCAGTTTAATTTTTTTTTTTAAATAAGTCAGCAATGTGAACATATATTTGTTATTGATGCCTAAATTTACTCTATCTCTGTCCCCAGCCTGTCCTTGTGGACTCTTTTGTCTTTTTAACGTCTGTAAATAAGTATCTCTTTCTGATCTGTAAAAGCCAAGTCTGGCTAATCCTCTTTCTGAGCTCCATCGTCACTCTCTGCCCTTCCCGCCTTTGCCCTGATATGGCACATGTGCCAGCTCAAGCTCCTGCATGCCAACCTATGCCCCAGTATGTGAAACACGGACCAGCAGCAACGCCTTACATGGTGCAATTAGAAGAATCAAGCAGCGCGTGCAGAGCTGGCTCTTTCCCATCGAGGAGGGGCGCCTGCGAAAGATGGGACCTTGGCCTAACCCAGTAAACCACGGAATCATACTTACTGCCGAGCCTCTTGTATGTATGAGAAGTCATGCATTTCAACGGATGCATTTAGGTACATAGTTATACTTTTTTTAGCGCCGCATTTGCGTCGTTTTTTGACGCAAAATCGGCGCAAACATACAAAATACACTAGGGCCATTTTTATACTTTTATAAAAATTTTTTACTGCTGGCTAATGCCAATCCTACGCGCCATGCGGGCGCCTTATTTAAGGAATGGCGTTAGCCGGTGCTGCGGACTGGTCTGAGTAAAAAAAAATGACTCAAACCAGGCAGCGCCGGCGTAGGGGAAAATGGGGCTTGTGTGTCAAAAAATGGTGCAAGTCAGGTCTGAGGCAAAAATCATGCCTCAAACTGGACTTGCACCATTGTTTGACGCACAACCCCCATTGAAATGACTCCTGTCTTAGCAAAGACAGGAGACCTGCCCCCTTGCCAATGGCCATGCAAAGAGGACTTCTGTCCCCTGGGCATGGTCATTGGGCACAGTGGCATGTAGGGGGGCCCAAATTAGGCCCCTGTATGCCACTTTAAAAAAATAATAAAAAATACTTACCTCAACTTACCTGTACTTACCTGGGATGGGTCCCCCCATCCCTGGGTGTCCTCCAGGGGTGGGCGAGGGTGGCAGGGGGTGTTCCTGGGGGCAGGGAAGGGCATCTCTGGACTCCTTCCAAGCCCACAGGTCCCTTAACGCCTGCCTTGACCAGGCGTTAAAAAACGGCACACATCAGGCTCTGCGCCGTTTTTTAAGGCCCACCCCTCCTGTGCGTCAAAATGACGCTGGGGTATAAATAAGGCGCACAGGCCTTAAAGTCATTTTTTGGCCGGGAACGCCTACCTTGCATATTATTAACGCAAGGCAGTTTTCCGCATCCAAAAAATGATGCACAAGGTGGAATTTTGATGTCCGCGGGGTCGGGCGTCAAAGTTTGAATATGGGGCAAGGTCTGCGCTGAATGTGCATCAAAAATGTTTACGCACATTCGGTGCAAACAGAGTATAAATATGCCCCAATATTATTTTGTAAGTTTGCGCTGCTTTTGCGTAAAAAATGATGCACATGCGGCGCTAGAAAAAGTATAGATATGGGCCGTAGTGTTTTCCCAGGTATGCACATTTCGAGTAACATTTTATTTGTGGCCGCTCTGTTGTGCACAAGCTTAAGATGGAACTAATGAAACCGGGGCGTGTTTTCTTTTTGGAGAGAGCCAGCATTTGAAATATGGTTTGTAAATACTCCTGGTCGAACTGATCTGTGCAAAATTGTATCTGGGGCCCACAGGCACTCATTTTTGGGAGCCACACTTATTTTCCTCACCCGAATTGACCCCGAGCAGGAGAGAGAAAAACACACTCAAAGAGGAAAGTAGGACGGATGGAAAGACGGAAAACCATAATGAGAAAGCAGAAACTGCAAGAGTGAGGTAGAGGGGGAGGACTGTATGGGTGGATTATAGAGGAATGGGGTGGAATCAAGACCATGTACCACTGGTTTTCGGACCACCAACGGCAGTCGCGGGCCTATGAGCAAACGTTGGGCCATGGTAGTTATTCTTTTACAAATTAAGCGCTGGTGTTGACTGAACTCTTGGATTTAGTCGAAATTGCAGAACCTTCATTTGATATGATGGCTGAGTTTACCTTCTGAATTTATGACTGAATAACAGAAGAACATATGGTGTCTCACTGTTCATGGAGCCTTTTTCACAAGGAATGACTTTCGAGTACTTGCGGCATTGGTTTTGGTAGGTAAATGAGAATTTGTTTTGAGTCTAACTGGGTGATGCAGAATCCATTTTGTCCGTAGGACGTTTCAAGCTTTCATAATTCTGCTAGTTTCTGTTTTGTACCGAATGGCGACTAACAAAAAAAACCATTTCTATCCCAACTTATGCACGTTGTAAATCTTTTAACTTTGTAGCACCTCATTGATTTTGAGGCAGGATTCATTTGTCGCGTATGGTAGAGGTTACAGGATTCTCAAATACCAAACGTAAATAGCTGGTCAGGTTTTGTTTTTTAAAATTCAGGAATTTACATATTTTGTATTTCTAAGGTAAAAAGCAAAACGCCAAGTAGTACAATTTAAAGAATTGATTAAATTAGGACTGGAAAAACTACTCAGGCATGTATGACACCCTTAGTCATTAGTGTTTTTTTTATAACAACCATTGGCTTGGTGGTAGTTCCACCAAAAGTGACTGGTCTGCAGGAGTATTTGAGGTGGCGCCTCACCAGCCAACAAGGAAGAGATTAGCAGGTTGGCCTTTGCAATTCCATTGACGAAGTTGGAAAGGAAAATTCACAAATATACTGGATAAGTGGTGATATATTATGTTAGGAATCGTTTATTTTGATTTTGATAAAATTTATGTGATTGTGTAAAAATTGGATTCTATGTGTTATTGTCCATAGGTTGGGGTTTAAAATCGTCTAATTTTTGTCTTGTGTTTGATTGTCTTGAGTCTTTAGGTTGTGTTCTAGTAAGGGTTTATTGTCACGTCTTGTGTTTAACATTTTTCGGTTTTTCATATTTCTTTTTCTCATCAGTATTAAAAATAAAATCTTCAGTTTTTAAAAAATATATATTTTTTCTTTTTTTCTTTATTTGGATTATTATAAAATTCTTTTTGTACTGTATAAAGGAGAGTGGCATTTTCTATAAAGACGTTCTTGATTCCCTGGCTTTCTCTCCTTATCGTTACAGGGATCCCCTAATTGACTTTTCCTTTGCAATCCCACTGCCAAGCCTAGCTGAATATGTGCAGAAGAGTACTGTACAGGTGCACAACGCACACTGACACCTTCAATTTGTCCTGATATTACTCTTCTAGTGCATGTCTATGAGAACGTTTTTTTAGGCTCATGGCGGGAAATCAGTTTGCCCTGAACACTGAGGCGAGCTTAGTGCAGCCGCCCTATTGCCCACTTCCTCCTCTCATTGATGGACCCTTCATAATATCAGTCTACGAGAGGAAGAGGTAGGATCCGGGTGGGACAGAACACGAGAGAGCCACTGTTTTCAGCATATATCCCTATCTTAGCAATGTAGCCTCTCCAGCTGCCTCTGTGGGTCGTTGGACTTGCTTCTCAGTCTCTCACTTACCTGTATCTTGTCTTCAGCTCCTGCCACTCACTGTCAGTTGTGGGCCGCCTCAGGGTCTCAGGAGGTGAGGAGCTATGGCGGGCAGATTTCCATCTCAGAGATTTGGAAAAGCACAATGCGGCAATGTGCCAGGGCTCACACCTCCTGCCAACAGCTATCTTACTTTTAGGAAACACCAGTGGGAGAAACCATTTCTGGATCCTCTGTGTTAAGATCACTGTAACAACCCATGAGGAAAGTGTAGGGGGCAGATATTGACAACTATGAATCTCTATGCATGTGTGAATTTGTGGGTAAGTCGATTTGAGAAAGGGTACTGTGCGTTTATGTACGTATGTGTGGGACAGGGGCGCGGTCAAGCTTGGATGAGGTCAAGATGTCACTCTCTTGCCCAGTAGGGCACCATATATGGCATCTTGTTGACATTATTGCTATTTCTGCATAGCAGTGGCCCATAAGTGACATGGTATATTGTGGGCATTCTTGGTAACATTCTGTAAAGAAATGGCTCCCTGTTGCAGTTACCCCCCAATTTTTGCCTGATACTGATGCTGACTTGACTGAGAAGTGTGCTGGGACCCTGCTAACCAGGCCCCAGCACCAGTGTTCTTTCACCTCAAATGTACCATTGTTTCCACAATTGGCACAACCCTGGCACCTAGGTAAGTCCCTTGTAACTGGTACCCCTGGTACCAAGGGCCCTGATGCCAGGGAAGGTCTCTAAGGGCTGCAGCATGTCTTATGCCACCCTAGGGACCCCTCACTCAGCACAGACACACTGCTTGCCATCTTGTGTGTGCTGGTGGGGAGAAAATGACTAAGTCGACATGGCACTCCCCTCAGGGTGCCATGCCAACCTCACACTGCCTGTGGCATAGGTAAGTCACCCCTCTAGCAGCCCTTACAGCCCTAAGGCAGGGTGCACTATACCACAGGTGAGGGCATATGTGCATGAGCACTATGCCCCTACAGTGTCTAAGCAAAACCTTAGACATTGTAAGTGCAGGGTAGCCATAAGAGTATATGGCCTGGGAGTCTGTCAAAAACAAACTCCACAGCTCCATAATGGCTACACTGAATACTGGGTAGTTTAGTATCAAACTTCTCAGAATAATAAACCCACACTGATGCCAGTGTTGGATTTATTAACAAAATGCACACAGAGGGCATCTTAGAGATGCCCCCTGTATTTTATCCAATTGTTCAGTGCAGGACTGACTGGTTTGTGCCAGCCTGCTGCTGAGAGACGAGTTTCTGACCCCATGTGGTGAGGGCCTTTGCGCTCTCTGGGGACAGAAACAAAAGCCTGCTCTGGGTGGAGATGCTTCACACTTCCCCCCTGCAGGAACTGTAACACCTAGCAGTGAGCCTCAAAGGCTCAGGCTTCGTGTTACAATGCCCCAGGGCACTCCAGCTAGTGGAGTTGCCCGCCCCCTCCGGCCACGGCCCCACTTTTGGCGGCAAGGCCGGAGGAGATAATGAGAAAAACAAGGAGGAGTCACTGACCAGTCAGGACAGCCCCTAAGGCAACCTGAGCTGAAGTGACTCTGACTTTTAGGAATCCTCCATCTTGCAGATGGAGGATCCCCCCAATAGGGATAGGAATGGGACCCCTTCCCCTTGGGAGGAGGCACAAAGAGGGTGTAGCCACCCTCAGGGCTAGTAGCCATTGGCTACTGCCCTCCCTGACCTAAACACACCCCTAAATCCTGTATTTAGGGGCTCCCCTGAACCTAAGAAATCAGGTTCCTGTAACCTAAGAAAAAGAGGACTGCTAAGCTGAAAAACTCTGCTGAGAAGTCGGAGACACCAACTGCTTTGGCCCCAGCACTACCGGCCTGTCTCCCCACTTTCTAAAGACACTGCTCCAGCGACGCTCTCCCCAGGACCAGCGACCTCTGAATCCTCAGAGGACTGCCCTGCTCTAGAAGGACCAAGAAACTCCAGAGGACAGCGGCTCTGTTCACCAAAGACTGCAACTTTGTTTCCAAAGAAGCAACTTCAAGGCAACTGCGTTTCCCGCCAGAAGCGTGAGACTTGCAACTCTGCACCCGACGCCCCCGGCTCGACTTGTGGAGAAACAACACTTCAGGGAGGACTCTCCGGCGACTCCGAGACTGTGAGTAACCAAAGTTTTCCCCCCTGAGCCCCCACAGTGACGCCTGCAGAGGGAATCTCAAGGCTCCCCCTGACCGCGACTGCCTGACTCCCAGATCCCGACGCCTGGAAAAGACCCTGCACCCGCAGCCCCCAGGACCTGAAAGATCGTAACTCCAGTGCAGGAGTGACCCCCAGGAGGCCCTCTTCCTTGCCCAGGTGGTGGCTACTCCGAGGAGCCCCCCCCCTTGCCTGCCTGCATCGCTGAAGAGACCCCTTAGTCTCCCATTGATTCCAATTGAAAACCCGACGTGTGTTTGCACACTGCACCCGGCCGCCCCTGTGCTGCTCAGGGTATACTTTCTGTGCTAACTTGTGTCCCCCCCGGTGCCCTACAAACCCCCCCTGGTCTGCCCTCCGAAGACGCGGGTACTTACCTGCTGGCAGACTGGAACCGGGGCACCCCCTTCTCCATTGAAGCCTATGTGTTTTGGGCACCACTTTGAACTCTGCACCTGACCGGCCCTGAGCTGCTGGTGTGGTAACTTTGGGGTTGCTCTGAACCCCCAACGGTGGGCTACCTTGGACCCAATTTGAACCCCGTAGGTGGTTTACTTACCTGCAAGAACTAACAATAACTTACCTCCCCCAGGAACTGTTGAAAATTGCACTGTGTCCACTTTTAAAATAGCTATATGTGTTTTATGTAAAAAGTATATATGCTATTGTGATTATTCAAAGTTCCTAAAGTACTTACCTGCAATACCTTTCAAATGAGATATTACATGTAGAATTTGAACCTGTGGTTCTTAAAATAAACTAAGAAAATATATTTTGCTATACAAAAAACCTATTGGCCTGGAATTGTCTTTGACTGTGTGTTCCTCATTTATTGCCTGTGTGTATGTACAACAAATGCTTAACACTACTCCTTTGATAAGCCTACTGCTCGACCACACTACCACAAAATAGAGCATTAGTATTATCTCTTTTTGCCACTATCTTACCTCTAAGGGGAACCCTTGGACTCTGTGCATACTATTCCTTACTTTGAAATAGTGCATACAGAGCCAACTTCCTACACATTCTGTTTATCACTACATAACAGGAGCCTAGCTGTGATATATTGTTGGCATTCTTGGTGATGTGCTTGCTACACCTGCATATTGAAGCCTCATCAATTAGTGACTTCAGTATCCATCTTAGGCTTTTGCACAGCAGAATTAGTATCAATTAGTGACTTACCAATGACATATTGTACTCACTCTTTCCGGCATACTTGCTAAATCTTCATAAAAGTGGCCCATCAGTAACATATTTATTACATATTTGTCGCCATTCTTGGTGATGTGCTGGCTCATTCCCAGGGTGAGACTGAGACATTAAATAGGCCCAGGCACCAAAATAAAAGTAGCCCCATCAGTGAATTAGAAAAGTGGCCCATGTTTGAAAATTGGGTCAATCTTGAACTTGTAATCAATCGTTCAATCAAGAGGTATGTGTATAGCGTGGCTTGTCATTTTCGAAGGTATTCTGGCACCTTGCAAAGACAAGTGTTTTGCAAGTTATGGAAGATGCATGGATTTGAGCTTGCTGCTGTCAATGTTTGTGGTAGTATAAGGGATATCAACAGCAAAAACTGGCCCAGCAGACCATAAAATAGGCCTACAAATGGCCCAAAAAAATGGCCCACCCAATGACCTGTTAGATTAGTCATTTGAGTGTTGTCTGATTGCCCTATAGAATAGTCGGACCCGGCTGCTCTCTGCACCTAGCTGACTGCCCACAACATACTACACGCATTCTTGGGTAAAAGAGTGCTACTCCTGTAATAATGTGAGGTTTTCGGCATTTCTTTGAAATATGTTGTCTGCCAGCATTACGCTGACCCATTACTAACATATGTGTGGTCATTCTTTGTGACGTGTCACTCCATTGTTGTATCCCTCTCACTGACATATTTGTGGGGATGCTTGCTAACATGATAAATATCCCTGCATATCACTGGCCCATTCACAATGTACGATGAGAGTTTATGGTAACGACTTCGCTATTCATGGATAGTAATGGCCCATTAAAGACATAGTGAAGGCATTTTTACCAACAAAGCTGCTATCCATGCATAATAGTAGCCCAATATTGACATATTATTGGTCTTCATGGCATCATATTGGCTCTCCCTGTATTATGGTAGCCAGTTAGTGACATACGTGTCGGTATTCTTGGCAACACAATGGCTATTTTGTGTTTCAACAAACCAGGGGAGTATTGGTAATACTAGGAGTTTGCAAATTTCATGTAATTGCCTTTAGCATAATTATGTGAAATTATGCAAAATGTGTTATTAAACTGAGGAGGCATGGTGGGCAAAATAACAATATTTTAGATTGCTAGCCCCAGTGATTGCCAGTGGTTAGACTTATTGCAAGCATTTCTTCCATCACATTTGAGTGTTCGAAGTACCACTCTAATGGCAAGCGATGCCCATATGTGGGTCTGTGCGCACTGTGCCGCTGGAGCCAAGCTACACCCGACTGAAGTGCCCCAGTCAGGGCAAAACAATTCTTGAGTTGTTAATGTTCCAGCTCAGGGAGCACATGGTCTGGAAGTTCAAGCTGGTCTGTACCTATTGGAGCAGGGTCAAGTGTGATTTGCATATGACTGGGTCCAAACTGAGGTGGCATAGTGGACAAAAGAATGATGGACTGTAATGCTACCTCAAGCGATTGCTAATGATTAGAATTTTTGTAAGCATTTCTTTCCCTGTTTTGCAAACAATCTAGTCAAACAAATTGTTCAGCAAAAACTGAATCCATAATGTTTTTTCCATGGCAACATAACTTTGCAGTTTAGTTATTCCTGCAGTGCCAGCTTTAGGACAGAGCGACCAATGACATGTCACTGGGCGCCAAGGTCAGTGCATGACAGGCGGAACTAATATAAGAGCATCCTGCGGAGATCTTTGTGTGTGCACCATTTTTCAGGTCATAAAGAGATGCTTTTGTTACTTGGAGTTCATAAATAATGAATGTTGTAATATAGCATATTGAACTATGAACTTGCATCAAAGCGCTGCATGCAAACTGATAAGGAATAGATTTAGAACCTTACTATTTTTTACCCTCCTCAATTTTTCTTTTTTCTAAGGTAGCTCAAAAGAGTTCCTTTGCGTAGCAATACAATTTATTTTAGTATGACATTCCAATATTTTGTAATGTCTCTTTGGCAGATTTACTTACACTTTGCACCTGGTTTGCATTAAACCTAGTGCAAAGTGTTGCTATGCACTCACCCATGGATTTTGATGCTAATCGTTGTCTACCAACTTCAGTAGAAAAGGATTGGAATTAAATTATTACGCTTCCTTGAGGCAGATGTAAAGTTGGTCACAAAGATTTATTTTCTCCAAACGTTTCAAAATGTCCAACTTTGTATGTGTGCTGCACAACACAGCACACTTACAAAGTGGTAAAGTGTTAAACTTTGTCAGAGCATAGAATATTGCACTGGAAGGGTATCCTTACAGTATAAAACCTAAACTTGACAGCACTCAAAAGGGTACGTGCATTGGTGCAAGGCAGCCTAAGGTGTGCCAGCACTAGAGAGAGCAACAGGACCATATCCTAGTAAGTATAGTGTTGTTATGCTCTCTCCTTTTTACTCAACGCAGAGCACAAACTTTGTTTTCTGCACATCATAAAAACATGGTTATTCTGCCCCTAATTTCTCCAGACCAAGCACTCTTAACATATACAGCCTACCAGTATGGATGGCATGTGACTTTTACACTTTGTAGTTATCATTGTCTTAAGTAATATTTCCTATCCATTGATTTCCCCACTTGTGTGAGTCATTGATTCTGTATAATATATTTGCGATATAAAGCGCTCTGACAGTCTATATAGGAATGAGTAGCCCTATAAAATAAATCAATGTGGGAGAGGGGTAAGGAGAAATGAGGGCACCACTGCAGGGAGGTAGTGATGGAATCCACGAAGAAGGAGGCCATTAGGGGTAAGGGGTGCCAACAAAGCTTGATGCACCAGGCACCATCAAAGCTAAAGCTGGCCCTGGACACATGTTAAGTGTCTAGTGAAAGCGTCACACCATGAATTTCATTTAATTGGAACTTTTTACCCACTTTTGTAAAAAAATGTTTTAAACTATGCATGTGGATTAATTAATGCCATGTAAAGCATTGCAGGCAGTAGTATGTGGATAACATGTAAAAAAAGAAAAAACACCATATTAATGTGTTTGCAGTGGGTCTTACAATACACATTAATTTCTTCTTTCCTCAGACCATCCAGTTGTCTCTGCCAGAGGCCCAGCATCATCCCAGGGTAAGGCCTTGGACAGCCACCGCCCTGAGATAGTGCCTTGGCTGAGCTTCCAAAAAATGTAGGGCACAGTGGTGGTCTTCTACCAGCTATTTATCCTTAAGGAGGAGGCAGTGGTGGCTGTTGCCTCCATGGTGCAGCCAGCAGAAAAAGAACAAGGCAGCACCAACTCTCCAGCAGCTACAGGCAACTCAGCCCTGTGTCTAACAGCTCCATCACCAGACGTGCACGTCCCTCCACCTGCTCCACAGAGGTCTACCTCCGCCATAGAATTGTTAAAGGCCTGGAGGAGGTTAAGGATAACCAATCCAATTATTTTCAATAACTAGATGAGCTTGAGTGGCATTTATAGGGAGGGAATGGTCCTGATGTGGGTGGTGCATGTGGAACAATTGGAGAAGGGTAGTTTAAAAAAATATTTTTTGATAGTTTAAGGGGAAGGTGGGCCTGTTGCGGTGGTGAGGGTGAAGCTGTTGTGAGTGGTGAAAGTGGGACAGTTTGGCAGAGGGTAGTTTTTATTAGAATGCTTTTTGATAGTTTAGGGTGGAAGTGAGCCTGTTGAAAGAGGTTAGGGTGGGTTTATTTTTAATTAAAAATGAAATAAATACTTTATTTTTTCCAATTATGGGTTTTGTACTTTTTTATTATTTATTATGGACACATTCTTATTATTATGGTTAGTTGTTTTATTTCTTGCACTTTATACCGTAGCATCTACAAACCAGGATACTCAACTTACCTGTCATCAGAGCAGACGTTGAGCCCTAATCCCGGCCCATCAGTAACTAAGTAGCAAGACACAAGTCTCTCCCTAATATCAGGGAAGAGTCAAGACCCATAGAAAGATTCCCAATTGTAAGGACCATAAATCAGGAAGAAAAATAGAAGTAAGGGGGCAGTGAATGTTATGAAAAATAAGGAAACAAATACATTGCAATACATCCATCACTCCTAAATGCCTCTTTATCATATGATTCAAACAGAAAAATACTCCACAACACCTTAAATTGGAAACCTTAGGCAGAGAACAAACCACCATCTCAGAAATGGCAGTTCTTTAGGCTCTTCCATGTTCCTTTCCTGTAATTGAGGGTGTATGCCTAACAGATGAAAAAGAAGTCCAAGTTCCACATCCTTCGTCCTATAAAAAAAATCTGCAGTACCATTTCTTCCCTTCCATCTAACACCAACGTAGACCAGACCATGAAGACGCCTACCAACACACTGAGCACAGAAGCCTTCAACAAGCTAACTGCACAGTACATTAACCATCTTCTTTTTAATACTCATAAGTTCTAAAAAGCTTTTGGCATAGATGTAGCAGTACTGATTCGGGGGACGTGTGCAGGGTATGACCGAAAGACAGGCTTGTACACAGATCATGTCTGTGCCCTACTCGCTCCAGAGGGCGGAGAACTGGGCACAGGATATGGCCAAATCCACACCTGGGTGCCACGTCCTATACCCAAAGCCTCTGATGCCCTGTCGAATTTGTGAAAAGAGAGACTGGGTGTATGACATGGGCAAAGGACGCACCTCAACCCTAGTGCACATTGGACATCGCCACCATGTACACTTAATATTTTGGGCAGGACTAAGGTATAGCATAAAAAGTCATTGAACATTTAAAAAAAAAAAAAAAAAAGCTATGGCTGTTTAATCACAGGACAAATCAATATATGCAAAAAATCATATAAAATTCCCTTAAAAGCCTTCTGGAGCATTATTGTTACAGTTATGGTTACTATTTAAAGTATAAAAATGAGCTATATTGCCATAACTTCATCCTGTTATCTTCTTTTAATAGTGAACTGTCTCATACACTATCATTGAGCTCGCTATATGCAGTGGCCTGTTAAGCAAGGTTAGGGATATCTGTGTGAGTGTATGTGTGTGTGTGTGCGCGCACTCCTTGCACAACATGCATTCTTTTCAGAAACCATACTACACGGGGATGATTAATTCGTTTCCATATTTTGTCCAAATTACATCCTTCTTAATCATTATGGGTTTTACTAAACCGATGACATTGGTGTGTTATTGTTTTGCGGTGTCATTGTATGGTGTTGTTGTCTTGTTTTTGTTGTTGGGGTGGTTTGTTGTATTACGTTAATTTTTGCTGTTATATTATTTTGTTCTGATGAGCTACTGCTTTCAATAAACAATGTGTTTGTAAAAAAAAAAGGAGTTAACGTTTTGTATGACTCAACCAAGCCACCTTTGGATTCTGGTGACAATCTTTTACGAACCAGTCGGGCTCCACTTTTGTGATGTATGATGATAATCAAACTTCTCAGTGGCATTATTGGACCATAGTTGACCGTACCTATCATCTATTTATGCGATGGGCAGGCTACGAGGGAGCACTTTGAAGGTATACTTGAGTACCAAGGTGAATAAATACAACAAAAAATAAATACTAGAACAAAGAAGCTTTTGGGTTGAAGCCAAGGTGCAAAGCATACATGGTGGTACTTGAAAACAGGAGCACTTGGAGTAAAGTTGTTTTCTTTCTGTGTATTTCTTTGTAAATTAGGGTCAGTTAAATCTTATTTCTTTCCAGGGCACTGCTATGCGCAATTTGTTCAAATACACGTTTTCATTTCTCCAATCTCCTAGTGCTATCTTCATTTTTTTTTTTTTTTTTTTTTTTGATGAACTGCAATATTTACGTACATGAATTGCTAAATAGATCGCTTCACATTCAGAGGCCATATTCTTATCAGCTTTGGAGCCTTGTTTGCCCAATATCAATGCAGGTTTTATTTGCGCCTTTGTAAACTTAGAAATGATGGATAGTTTAACTCTCTAATCACACCCTCCCCCTATCTTTTATTTTACATCATCAAAAGGTAAGCAGCATCCGCCCCAAGATTGTCATTGATGCTGTTGCAACACAGAAGCAGAAACACATAAATGTGCTCAGATTAGGAAAAGGAAAAGATGAGAAACAGCTTGAATGTCTACAAATTATTAGAAGTTGGTAAGTTCCAACCTAACCCCCTGGGTATCTATCAGTAGTGTAGCAGGTGCTGTGTCACCAGGACAGGAGAACTAAGAGGCCCAACCAGAGGTTTGAGGTGATTATTCCATTGCTAGCATTACAGCTAGAGTGTGCCATTGTGGGTGCCATCAGGATGCAAAGTAGTCAGAGGTAGGGAGGGACCCCGTGTGGTATCACCCCATCCGTCCGTTACCACATCTCAAGCTATTGTGCCAACAATTGGAGTTGACCCACTAGGTGGTATAGTTCCATGTCTGGGGCAGCTAATCCCCCGTCTCCCATAGGGTGCTGTAACTTGCTCAGAGCAACTCTGTGTCTACCTTTTCCCCATATTTGATCAATTAGTATTGTGTTCAATTCCCTGAAGCAGGATTTTGGAAGGAAAACTGGTAGTGTGAAAAAGAAATACAGCAGCCTTGGTAAGGTAACCATTTTAGCTATTGCAATGCGGCCTGCCATGGACACAGGGAGTGTCCCCCAAAATGCCAGACCTCCTCTGAGTTTCCTGATCGCTGTGCCCACAATTTCTTCCTGTAGGTCACCTGGGTCATGATATATTTGCACGCCAAGATGTCGGAATGTGTGCTCCTCCAACCTTAAACCCTGTAAATCCCATGGTGGGAGTGTGACAGTGTAGCGGGAAAATTAGAAATTTTTGCCAGTTTATGTGGAGGCCTGATGCCTCTCCAAAGTATTCGAGTAGCAAGATAGCACCCCTTAGGTCCAATTCCGCATTACAGAGGAAAAGGATCATATCATCCGCATATAGTGCTATTTTATGCGATTGCTCATTTATACTTATCCCTTCATAGTGATTTCCCACTCTGGCAGCATGTGCTAAAGGTTCCAATGATATTGCAAATGGTAGGGTGGGGAGGGGTCAATCCTGTCTAGTACCTCTGCCCACTATATATGATTCTGAAATTGGTTTACCCGTATTAACGCAGGCTGTGGGCTCAGCATACAGTAATTTGGTCCATTTCATGAAGCACTGACCCAGTTCCATTTTTTCCATAGTACTATATAAATAATCCCACCTCAGGCTATCAAACACCTTTTCTATGTCAATTGCTATTACCCCTGCTCCATCCTTTTCTGGATGCTGAGGGTGCAGGAGGGAGACAAGGCATTGAATGCTGGTGACTGTGTTGCGGTTAGGGATGAAGCCTGTTTGATCCGAATGGATCGAGTGAGGTATGTGTGGGAGAAGGCGTGTAGCTAGCATTCTATTTAGGATTTTGTAATCCATATTCAGCAGGAACAAGGGGCGATATGACTGCACCTCCATAGCTGGCTTGCACGATTTCAATCATTGTACCACTAAAGCCTCTCTTGTCATAGGGGGTAAATAACCTCTTTCCAGTGCCTCAGTACAGTATAAAGCTCTGCCAATCTAGGAGCTAACTCACTACAATAAGTGGCACAGAACTCTACTGGTAGACCATCTGCACCAGGTAGCTTACCTCTAGCCATTGCTTTGATAGCTGCGCTAATCTTGGCGATGGTAATCAGTCCTCCCAGATTCTCCATGCCTTACTCTTGGAGGCTTGGGAGGCCTCCCATATCGAGGAGCCATAAGTGTGCAACAGGGAGGTTCACTCTCAGCCGCCCATAAAGGGCAGTATAATACTTGGCAAATCTATCATTAATGTCAGTGTAGTTATACAACCGCACGCCATTTGTGGCGGCTAGCTCTAATATCAGGGAATTCCGGGGGGTTGGGTTCACCAACCATGCTAACAGAGTTACAGCCTTGTCAGTTTTGGCATGCGCTTGTGTTTGGTAAGATTTATAGTCAAAACATTGCAGCTTCTCTATGGCTGCCGCACCCTCCTCTTTTGTTTCCAACAATTGCGAGGCCAGGAAGTATCAGTTGGCCTCTCACATTCCAATGTATGAAGAATCTTTTCCTTTTTCTCTATTTCTTGGTCTAAACTACGCCTAACCCCCACCACCTCTGCTATACACCTGCCTCTACTTACTGTTTTAAAGGCCTCCCATTCAGTTGATCGGGTGGAGGTGGGTTCTGCGCTCTCTGAAAAGTAGCCCCTTATGGTCTCTCGGATGGTCTGGCGAAACACTACATCCTCTAGATTTTCTAATCTCAGTCGCCAGGTTGGGATACAAGGGCGTTCTCTATGCCATGCTAGTGTTACTGGAGAGGGTTGTGATTAGACAATGTCCTGCACAAATACTCAGAAGACTGAGCAGGACTGTGGACAGCAGTAGTAGTCAGAAATGTATCTAATCTAGCATTAAGGTCATGTACCCCCGAATAGAAGGATCAATCTCTCTCCCCGGGATGCATTTGTCTCCAAGAGTCCATTAGGCCCCAGTTATTTTGCCAGTCTCTAAATGTTTTAGCTGCTCGTATTATTGGAGAGTTGTTCAGAGGAGGGTATGATCTGTCAAGGGCAGTGTCTGAGACACAATTGTAGTCTACTCCCAGTATTATGGCTTGCGTTAGGAACATGGCCATAATCGCTGAAAGTTTAGTAAGGAAAGTTCCTTGGTCATAGTTGGGTGCAAATATTCCCACTATAGTAAGGTCCTGGCCTGCAAGCTGTCCGGACACTAGGACATATTGTCCGTCTGGGTCAATCAGTTCTGTCGTAGCCCGAAAAGGTGCTCCTGGATGAACCCATATCAGAACCCCCCTAGCAAATGCAGAATAAGCTGTACCATATACTTGGCCATGCCATCGTCTCTTAAGCACATCACGCTCTTCGGCCATCATATGAGTATCCTGAATTAATGCTATGTGCATCCCTCTCATCTTTAGGCATGAATGTATCTTGTACCTTTTTGCCATACTATTAAGTTTATGAAATGATAAGTTAATGGAAAATGAGTGTCCTTATGCATCTACCCATGTATTCCGATCCAAATCCAGAGTTACAAAGACCTGTAAACTTTGTTTTTTGCCAAATTGGTGTACCTACCCGACAGAGACAGAACGAGGAGAAATATCTTTATTTTTCCTTGTTACTTCATCTTTCCATGTGTGCTGCATTCTGCAATCCACATAGAAAAAGGGATGTGCATTTAAGAATTGTCGTTGTGTAGGAATGTATCCCTTCCTGCAAAAGAAAAAATCCTACTCATAACACTGGATTCCTGAATTGGCACCAGGCAGCACACACTACTCTAGCGCTGCAAGAGAGCTGAAGTGTGCCATATTTCAGTAGATATGGTGCATTTCTGTTCTCTCCCTTTAGTGCAACGCAGAGCATCAAGTTGCCTTGTTGCATTGCATGAAAGAAAAGTAAATTTGGCACTAGATCTCTTGACTGCAGGGCCGACTGTAAGGTGGTATGATCAGCGCCATTGCAGCAGGTAAGGGTCCGCTGTATTTTGAAATGGTTTATGGGGTTAAAAGCACCTGTTGCAGAGTCCCTTGCCCCAACAATTTTGAGCCAATAATAAAAACATCCCAACAAGTCTGATGAATAATGTGCCAGCCGTATTAAGATCGTTTTTTACTAGACCCGCTTTGGACTCACCATAAACTAGCCCAGAGGGTTAATGTGCCTGCTGCAAAGCACACATACCATGCAGATCACTGAGCTGTATTTTATGTGGATAGCTAAGTGGGTTACTGCTTTTGTTTATTACAGAGAAGTTTTAGTTACTTGTGGTTCATAAATTGCAATCCTGTATAGCAGTGACCTATGAACTGGCATCAAAGAGATGCATGCGAACAGCAGGACATAGATTAGAACCTATCACTTTGGATGACATGACTCCTGCACCTTGTAGTGACCAATGACATATGTAACATTTCATATACACTGATTTACACATCTTGATTGCATGTATGTGCTTTGACTTCTGCCACTGGTATGAATAGATTTATAAAACAGATGAAGTTCGTGTGCAAGAAGGGATATTGAGGATGAGGGGCCCAATAGCGGGGTGGAAGTGAGGAAATCCGTGGAGAAGGGGTCACTGGGGGGTGCAGACAATGATTGTTGCACTGGGCGTCACCAGCGTTAAAGCCAGCCCTACCTTGCTATTCAATTGCATACTTCCATGAGAGTTTACAGGATTGAAGGGCTAGCAGCATTCGTCGCATGGCTGGTTTTTTAATCTCTTGCAGTACGAAAGGCAAAACAGTAAGTAAGAATATTAGCAAAAGAAGAACCCCCCTCGTCCCCCCCCCAACAAGCCTCCACCCAGGGTCTGCAAGAGGATGAGTAAAGCTCTTGTTTGGAAAAAGATAAGAAGCAGATGTCAAGTACACATATTAGAAAGAGGAGACACAGTTGGAATGTGCTCGCATTAGAAAGATGCTAAACAGCTAGAAATGGTGATACAAGTAGATTGTACACAGATGAGAGCTAAAACATGCACATTGAACAAGAGATCAGCTCCAATGCACACAGATTAGAATTCACAAGTTGTTTTTAGAACAAATGGTATACACAGCTTTCCAGATTACAAAGATTTGCAACATTCACTCACTCTTTGTTACTATATGTATATATATGTGTGTATCTTTTCCAACTGTTAAGTGGATTCTCTGAGAATGTCTCAGAAATCACAGTAATTAGTTTAGAGTTGATGCAGAGGCCCTGAAAAACACTCAAAGTAGGCTAATAGAGCCATTAAAGGGTTTATGGGAAACGTAGTGATCTGTCCTTTTATTTCCTTCAGGTAAGATGCTATCCATACCCTTGACGACTACACACCCCAGCAGACTCGTCTCATCCCCCATTCCCGGATTAGGGAGGCGGCTGCAAGTGAATGATGTAAATCCAGATTAGTGTTAGGAGCACGCGGCAGGACTGACGACAGTAGCGGCGATGCTATGGAGAAAATCTGGACCACAGAGCCAAGCCTGCTGTAAGTGGTGTTTACTTTACCTGAATGTGATTTCTCTATGAGTTTGGTACCTGCCAGGCAGTAATGAAGGTAATTTACTCTCAGGTGAGTCAAACCCCATGGAGAGTCTTGTTGGCCCCGAATGGACTGTTAGCATTTTCTCTTTTCAGAGTGTATTCCGCTGTTGACTTGTGTTGTCCCTGACAATTCAGCTGGTTTGCGTGCCAGTGGCGGATGTGTGTCTGAGAACAGAGATACGGTGTCATGCCATTTAAATTCCTTCACTAATGCCAACGCAAGAAAGAGTTTGAGGCTAGAAGTGGGAAGAACTGTATTTGTATACTTACTTGTATTGGGTAATGAACATTTTAAGATGCATGTTTTTTTTTTTTTTTAAAGATGTAAAGCATCGTTCATAGATGAAAAACCTTGGATTCACCCCTAGAAATAGAGAGGGTTACCTTGCATGCCTAATAGTGTAAAAAAACAGGAACTTTACTTGACCAATTGTCTGCCCGGAAATGCAAATCCTAGCGTGTGGCTCTTTAATTAAATATTCTGTTGCTTTTCATTTTGGAGCGAACAAGTGGAAGAGCACTTCATACACGCAAATTAGTAAACTGGAAACCGGACGCGCAATCATCTGCACACAATAAGACTGGAAAGGTGCTGGGGTTTTCTAGTCTGCAAGAGAGAGGCTCTTGAGGCGGGGATTGGTAGAATACATTGTTATTTATGACTTGCAGGTACATTCGGACTCCGACCTCCTTGTACTCGTCACAGCTAGCTCTCATTCGGTCTGTACTAACAACGCTCCCCCTCCTGCTAATTATGAAGTCGTGTTGGCAGAGGGCCCGACCGCATCTAAAAATAGAAACCGGCAGCATCAGTAGTATGTTTACTGTCTCAGTCTACGCATTTGGCTGGCTCATATTGTGCCTGATTCAAAATTAGACGTACGTGATTGGTTGGCTCAAGCACCATCATGATTACTTCTGTTGCCCGAGCGACTCTACCCAGAAATCAGTCAAGAAGAAACCAATGGTAACAAGGTACAGTGTCCAGAGTTATTGGACTGAATAACTCTGTCCTGAAACCGAGTCTGTGATTGTTTCGTCATGTACCGCTTACTGGCTCAAGTAACACCACTCGGGAAATAATTCAGTGACAGCTGTTTTAGTGTAAAAGGTCATTTATTAGGACAGGATTGCATAAGTAACATAACCATTAACTTTCAAACGTAACCGTAACTTTAATAACGCCCTCCTATTAACCTCTCCTCGCTCATCCTTCTCCTTCAAAACCCTTATCTCGTTTCCATTCCCCTACGCACTCCCCTTTTCCTTTCATGCCCCATTTGGTTCCGTGCGTACCCCCACTCAGAGCCTTCACCTGCTTGTTTATTCCCTGGAAGGGTGGCCAAGCCCGCATGTGACTCACCACCCTCCCCCATCTACTGCTCGCTCACCCCTGCAACCTGCCCTAACTGACAATTTCCCTCCCTTCCTTGCTATTCGATTCTAACTTCCGTCCTTCCAATCGCTCTTCCAATTGCCGGGTGGGTGGGAGGCCAAATTAAAACGCGCGAGGGAATCGCGGCAAAGAGGCCGGTCCCTCCACCCCCAACCCCTTTTATTTCCTCCCCCTAGACCCGCCCCCACTTACCTTTTCCCCAATCCCTGTCCCTCGCCGTCACTTCCTTTCCCGAAATGACCCGCGGGAAGACTAGAGCGTTGCTCTTGCTTCCCGCGGGCCCCTCCATCGGGAAATAATTCAGTGACAGCTGTTTTAGTGTAAAAGGTCATTTATTAGGACAGGATTGCATAAGTAACATAACCATTAACTTTCAAACGTAACCGTAACTTTAATAACGCCCTCCTATTAACCTCTCCTCGCTCATCCTTCTCCTTCAAAACCTTTATCTCGTTTCCATTCCCCTACGCACTCCCCTTTTCCTTTCATGCCCCATTTGGTTCGTGCGTACCCCCACTCAGAGCCTTCACCTGCTTGTTTATTCCCTGGAAGGGTGGCCAAGCCCGCATCTGACTCACCACCCTCCCCCATCTACTGCCAACCAGCACAAACCCATTTGGCGTTTTGCTGCCCCACCCCACAAAGGCCACGCTACTGCGACCCAGTGCTTCTCATTTCTTGTTTGTAATCCACAAATTTTCTCCCCCCAAATCTTCCACCAGCAATCTCAGATCTGTCAAATATTATGCGTTTCCCATTGTGGACAGGTGAAACCATCGTTTCTGAAAAGTGCAACCTCCTGCTCTGTAATGTTCTCGTGTTTCATAAATTTTTTATTTTTTTTTTGCGCCCAGCAAAAACCTTTACTCCTTTGAGCCCGCTCCATGGCTCCATACTTAACTGCCCCTTTCCACCCTCTACGTGGAACAAATTCTGTCCACCCAAGTATGTACCATGCCATTTTTGCTTGAGAATCTCCAAATCCCTCTGCATGTGTTGCAGTAACGTGAGTTCTGACAATTTCACAAAGCCATCCCCTCCAAATGTATGATTAACAACATCCGCAACATCCCCAGTTCAATAAATTAGCAGTGATGAAAGGAAACAGGTTACCCCACCGCCTTCTGCTCTTTTCCCACCATAGCACCTTGTGCCGCCTGCTGGATAGTCCCAGGACCCAATCATATATCTGTTTTCTCCGCGAACCTCGCTGCCCAGTGGACCAATGAATGGCCGACCAGCCATGTAACCATCTTGCTCTGTGATGGACCAAACGCATCTCCTGCAATGGAAAAATAACTGTAACCTGTGTTTTTTGACAGAACAAACCCCCCACCCCTTCTAAAAAACCCTTCCAACTGTATCGCCCCACCTTTCGGGTCTTAACTTAAAGTTCACAACACCTTGATCGCTAGCGGAGTCTCGCCTTGATCTTTTTCCCAGTCCCAACCCAAATGCGCTGCGGCCGTAGCTGCCCCAATCCTAAACAAATGCGTGCCGAAAAAACCATGGCCCGGCGGCCCACACGTCCCAAAGCCATCCTCAACACTCGTAAGAGCTGAAAACTAGTGAGCTTGGACCTTGATCTGTGCACAAAAACCCCGGCTGCCTTATTTGACAACTGTGAGGGTTGACTAAAAGCTCCAAAACATCCACCCTTCCGAAGCGGAAAAAGTGCTGGCTCGTATTCATCTGCGCAACATACCGGCAATTCGTGTAACAACTCTAGTAACGACTCAAATCAAAGGGTTCCCTGGCCGTTCTACCCCCCACCGCTCTAATTCTGACAAAAACTTTCCTGTAGCTGCTCAAAAAACTGGAAAAAACCCCAACCAGGACAGCCGGTAACTTTGCCGAGTGGAGTCCGCTAAAAAACATCTCCGCCCACCCGTGATCATCATACCCCCCATTCCCAATTGTCTGCCGGGGACCCCTGTCTTGGTCTGCTCCGTTCCTGCCGCTCGGTTGCAAAAACGCTGCCACTGTGCACGGACAGGGAAACCGCAATCTCGTTGACAACTCCTGGTATAGGGACAGCTTTAAAGATCACAATTCAGAGATAAGCCCTGCAACCTGAATCAGCGCAACCAGCGCAAAAACCTTCACATCCCTTGCTTTCTGTCCGTTCCTAAATCCACGACAGCCATGTTGTTGGTTCTGAAGAAAACTGTCCTAATTGCTAACTCGCGCCCCCCATACTGCCATGTCCACCAGAAAGGAAAAAGTAATTTCCAGCAAAGCAATGCTCCTCCTTAGTTGTCACCAAAATTGCTGGCCACGCCTCCGGGCACCATCTGCCATCCCCTAAAATCACTAAAACCATGCGCTCCTGCCGCATCTGAAAATATCTGCACCTGCCATACTGTCTCTTCTTCCCAGAACCACCTGGATACCCCAATTAATTGTTTCAGAAATATTTCCCACCTTAACATCCTCCGAGTCCCCTTGACCCACTTATTCTGTGGTGTGGCAAAACTGCACCTGACATGTACACCCTAATTACCTGCAAAACGTCCCCCCCCCCCTTTAACTGTCCTACAAGCAAAGTTAAGGTACCCCAACCCCTTCTGGGTTGTCTCAAATCGATTTTTCGTACTTCCTATCAATGTGACCAAGAAAAACAGGATCTCCGTTACTGTCTGTGCCGGTAATCTGGCCATCATTATACTGGAGTCTTAAATCCCTACCCAGAAAGGTGAGAACCTATGAGGGGCCTTTGGTCTTTCTGGATGCCTACGGCAGTCCCATCTGCTGTGCCATATCCTGAAAGTCTTCCAGAGCCGTCCGGCACTCCCCACGAACCCTTCCTTCCCGCAAAGGAAGTCATCCAAATAATGGGTCACCGCATAATGCCCACTACTCTTGACAGAGACCCACTGCATGTAGGTGCTAAAAGCTTCGAACAACGCGCATGAGATCGCGCAACCTCTGGGCAGGACCCTGTCCACATAGACTGCCCCTTCAAGCTGCATTCCCAACAATTCAAAACTCCCCTGGGTGTATCGGCCATAACCTGAAAGCTGATTGCATATCGCATTTTCCATTTCTGCCGCATGGCCGCACGCCCTGACCAATTGTTTTTTTTTTTATTTTTTTTTTTTTATTTATTTATTTATTTTATGGCATCATCCACATATGCATACACCAGTCTGGTGTCTTCCGCTGCCATGAAATCGTCCACAGATGTGCCCTCCGGCCATGAGAGGTGATGTATCAACCTGATTTCACCCGGGGCCTTCTTCGGCACGACTCCCAGCGGGGATATCATCAAAATCTGACTTGGCCACTCATAAAAAACGGGCCCGCAATTCTGCCCAATGACCGTTCCTTGTCCAGCTTTTTCCTTACCACCTGCGGTAATTCCTTGCCAACCGCCAGTTGTCTGCCCAGTGTCTCACCCGTGGGCCGTGGTCACTGACCCTGAAACCTTCTTGAAACCCTTCTGCTAACTCAAGGCAGCTGCCCTATCCGTGTATATACGCAGCCCTGGTAAGATAAAAACTAACCTACACTGGCGTAGGCCCCTTTTGGATCAGTAGCGCCCTGTGTCCCTCCCCTTTTGCCGGCCTCCGTTGTACGGAGGGACTGTAGAGTGAAAAACATTGCGTAACCTGGTGACAACCCCCGCACTTGGAGCAGTCGTGTTTCATTTTTACAATGTTGTCTGGAGCAGAAAACCCTTGTTGAAATTCCCGCACACTCCTGTAGTGTTAAATGTTGTTCTTTGTCCCCCCCCACCCCGGGGCTGGACGTGCCTGAAACGGCTTATATACCACTGGTAACCCCCTGGCCGTATGTGTCGCTGCTGCGGATTGCGATGATACCGTCCACTGCCTCCATAATTCTGGGTCTACGTCCCCCCATGGCTCATCTGGGTTAATGCTCATTCCAGCTCTGAACCCCCAAAATGCATCTGCACTTTCCTAATGATGTCCATGTATTTAAATAGCGCTATAGCCCTGTCCGGGTATTTCTTGCAATAAATGCTTGCAAAATTAAACGCTGATGTCCCATTGTCCATATTAATTGGCACCCTCGGCCTAGTGGCCAACTCCCATTCCTCTTCCGTAGACCCTTCTGTGGCTTGTATGTCCCTATGTAACAGTTTTAAAAAACGTCTACGTACTCGTGTCTCCATATTCTGGCCTTGTTTTCTCCACTATGTGTGGGCCCAATGGCATAGCCAGACCCATCTAGGGTAGCCTCCTCTTGTGTTCTCCCCCTTCCTTTTCTTCTGTGCCTGACTTCTCTCCGCTGCCTTGTCCCCCCTAAGTTGTACCTCTGGCTTGCAGCTCTGTGCCTTTTTCCCCGCCTTTCTTATCTTTACCTGTTAGCGTGTCAAATATCGAACCTTCTCCTACCCCCACCGACTTGTAAATTGGAGTGTCGTCCCCTTTTGCACCGTCCCCCAAACCGACCACCATTGCCCTTTACCTCTGCCATGTGCAGCCCCCGGCCGCGAAACCTTTCGGCCCCGTGCTTGTTCTTGCCTTCTTTCCTGTGGACCACTGCTGTTGTCCCGCTCCTGAAAAATAGAAACGGAGAGAGGGGTTGCGCCGCTCCTGCGTCCTCTTCCCCTCCCCCTTGTGATGTGAACCTCTGTTTCCTTGATCTCCCCCACTTCCCATTCTTCCAGATCCTCTTCATAGTCAAGTTCCCACACAAACCTCTTCACACACATCCATCCGTTTTCCAACACTCCCACTCCTCATCATGTAGTTATTAGACATGTCATTGTGACCCACATGGCGCCTGCCATCTCTGTGTTGTCCCCGATCCTGCGGAGTAGAGAAGACCGCCGGAGACCCCTCTAGCGCTTCTGACCAACGTGCCGGGGCCGTATTGCGTCCCGTTGGTATCGCCTTCCTTCTGCCAACCTCTTGCGTTGGCATTGACCTTCCGCGCGCCGCATGGCCGTATGCGCCACTGGCTCCCATCGCGCTGCCTAAACCACCATCCTCCCTGCCTTCTTATCCCCTTTGGCTCCGAAACCCATACCCAGCTACCGCTCCGGCCTTAGGTAAAGACAAAAATCCCCAGGGCGTAGTTCCTAACCTGCCTGTACCCCCCTGCTGCAGGCCACAAAGGGCGTGCTGAGAAAGGATATGTGGGCCCTGCGTGACCTGGCGCCTCCCGTGGGGTCCTGCGGGGGTCCTGGCAAGGGGGGGGGGGGGTCCCTATAGTGCGTTGGTTTTGCCTTGTGTGATAACCTCCTTGTATGAAATTGTAATTATTATATATATATATATATATATATATATATATATATTTTTTTTTTTTTTTTGGGGGGGGCTGTATTGTCCCTAAATCACTTAATTGTGCCTTAAGGGCAGGCGGCGGGGGCCCCCACTGAATGATGTGAGGCTCCCCACCTGGATAATTGTAGTAGCCAAACCCGAGTCTATCGCATAGAATTATATATATATATATATTTTTATTTCTATTTATTTCTTCCTATTTCCTTTTTTTTTTTTTTATTATTTTTTTTTTATACTATATTAGGCCCCCACGTGGTCAGGGCCAGCACAATCTGGCCGCTGCTCAATCAAGGATATGTTGGGCCTATAAAACAAAAAGGCCTGCTGGCGGGGCCCCCAGGGGCCGTCAGTGGCTTAAAAACCAGCCACCTGTTAGCGCGGCCGGCCGGCCAGCAAACGCGTGCCCTGATTCCTGTGAAAGGGGGGGAGGGGGGGGTTGGCCGCTCGAAAAGGAGCGTATGGCCGCCCCTCGTAATTGTGAAAGATGAGAGGAGGGGGGGGGAGGGGCGCGCGGGCTAAACGCGCGCCCCGGCCTACATAAATACTGCCCAAGTGGAGATACCCGCATACCCCTTCCCCGCCCTACCTGCACTTCAAAAGAAACCCGCAGTGGAGAGCCCCAGGGACCGGCCTCTCCAAATTAAAACGCGCGAGGGAATCGCGGCAAAGAGGCCGGTCCCTCCACCCCCAACCCCTTTTATTTCCTCCCCCTAGACCCGCCCCCACTTACCTTTTCCCCAATCCCTGTCCCTCGCCGTCACTTCCTTTCCCGAAATGACCCACGGGAAGACTAGAGCGTTGCTCTTGCTTCCCGCGGGCCCCTCCATAACGGCGACTGTCAAACGGAGTAATTTAACTTAAGTTCGTCACAGATACCGACTCACAGATAGGTAACCGGATGAAAGTCAGTATCAAGTCTATGTCAACATCATCCCTGGTTGCTCTTACCCCTGATGAACATTTGTAATGTAAATTGGCTTCCATCTTGGCACTGGGCTCTAAGTAACGCTTTCTTGACTCCACCGCAGAGCTGGGTGGGATGCCACGCCCACTCGAGTACTGCCGTAGTGTCTTACCTCTGCATCTGCCATGTGTCTTCCCTGCGGTGCTAGTGGCACATGGGAAGCAGGGCCCTGAGAGACTGTGTACGCGTAGAGCTGCTTCTGGCTTCTACCCAGGACACCCCAAGAAGTCAGCTTCCTGCCCTGGAGAAGACGTCTCTCCACGGAGACTGTTACTTTATCTCAACAGACACTTCCCTGTCCAGACCTGATGATATCCAAACGCTGTGTGGTGTTGCTAACCAGCTGGACTACTGGGTAGCTACAGGTTATGACCCAGGCGGTGGTCACTGTCAACAAAAGACTTGGCTACAAGGAAACTGGTACCGGGTGCAACGTTTGGAAGTGGTGTTCTTGAAGTCATTGAGGAAAGCTGAGAAGCTGTTCATTTATCTGATAAGAACGTTTTCAGGACCTGCGTCACTTTTACACATTTAGGCCTGTATTCATACTTTGTAAGTGCCGCGTTTGCGTCATTTTTTGACGCACAAGCGGCACAAACTTACAAAATACAATTGTAAAAAAATATAAATACAGGCCTTACTGTTTCCGGGCGGTGAAGCACTCTTTGTTGGCTGTTAATTTTTGCATGGATGCCACATTATGAATAGTCTTGTAGGCTTGAACACAATTGGTTTGAGTATTGTTTTTAATGTAAAGCATCCCGGCCAGGTCACAGACTCTAATTTGTTACCATTGCAAAGTGTTTTTATACTGGGGTGATATGGTCATACTTTCTGAGTATATGCAAAAGAGGCGTCTTCACTGAGGTAATGAAACACCTTCCTCACGGGGTCCAGTTGATAGACGTATGATTTGAGTATGGTATTGCTTTTGAGGCTGATGTGACATTTCTTGCCCAGGCTGATTGTCAAACTCAAGCACTGGAGATTTAATGCAAAGCATTACTTCTGTTAGCAAGTCATTCTGACCCACTGATGGCTTACTGTTACCACCAGTCACATCACATCTACTGCTTCTCATCCAGGATTTGATGTCAACAAAGTCAATGAGCTTGGACTAGTATCAGTAATATTCATTGCAAGGCAGTGTGATAGATAACCGAATGTCACCTGTGTACATATGGACAGTAACGTAGCAAGGGAGTCACAGGCAACAATGCAAGCAAGGAAACCAGCCCACCCACCCTTGGTTTGGTACATAAATACATTCGAAATTACAGTGCAGATGGCCCCTCAAAAGTGCCTGCACTCCTGTGCCATTGCACCCCATGCGCAATCGATGGCTACGTCCCTCCGAATGGAACATTACTTCGCACTCACAGATAACATTTACGTCTCACAAACACGTCACCATCAGGGAGGGAGCATTTACTTGAGGAATCAACTGGGAGGCCAGGGCAGAAGCAGAGCAGAAGAATGTTGCTTCCTCCTTTAGTGATCTGTTGAAGAGGAAGAACAGATGCAGTTTTTTGACCCTGGTCACTAATGCCACTAAGTCAGGACACAGGATTCACGTTATAAGAGAAGGCTTTAAAGAAGGTGGCGAGAACAATAAGTATAAGAAGAACCACATCACCCTCATCCAGTACAATATAAGTGCCACTCTCGGCTCACCATAGAGGGATCTGTACTGTGGGTTGGTTTCTAGTCTCACCAGTTACGCCAACACACAAAGAGCCATACTTGTAAGGCCCCTGCGGCACAACAATGTCGACAGAGCATCACTTATGTGACGCTCTGGCAGCGCAGTGTGCCTGCACATGTTTACAAGGCCACGTAAAGCTACCTTGCGTGGATTTTCATGGCCTTGTAAATATGGCCCCCTTTCAAGCATAACTGCGTGAAAGAGGCATTCAGTGGGTGTTGCTTTGGGTGATCCCATGCACACCCATGGAATCTGATGCATTCCCCGATTTACAAGGTCTTGTAAACATGGGAATGCATCAGATTCCTACGCCACCTCAGGTAAAACTCGTAAAAGTGGGTCGAAGACAAGAAATTCTGCAGCATACATAGAATGAGGAAAACACCATTAATGATTGTTTATATGCAGGAAGGTGTCCCTTCCTGCACATAAACAATCATCCCTGCAATGCAGGCACCCTTGCCAAATAGTGCAAGGGTGCCTGCATTGGCTCTGGGCAGCCAATTGTGTGCCATTGCAGAGGAAGGTACAGGGATGCTTTGTATTGCTGTAAATACAACCCATCCCTGCGCCTTTCTAATGGTGCAGCGCGGTGCCACAGCTGGCTGTGGCACCACACCGCGTCATTGACTTGTAACTAGGAGCCATAGTCTCTCCAGATGGTCCTGAAGTTGAACTCATTTTTCAGACTATTGTTTTCAAAAACACACTTTGAATGGGGATGGAGGGTCTTTGAATGCTTATGACCAGGGACATTTGCTGCTTTGTGTGGGTCTAACAAGGGCGACTAATTCAAAGATGAGCTCAGGGAGATGATGTTTTTCCATAGTAGGGGTCTGCCCACTGTTAACCTGGGCTAAGAGGTTGTCTGAAGAGGAAGTCATCTCAGCTTTCCAGGTGAGACCCCACCTTCTCCATTCCAGATGCTACTTCTTAGTGGAGCATCATAAACCAGTTTGTGAATATACAATCTGTTGTGAATGGTAATAGGGGATTGAAAATATAGTCTCTGGATACATACTTCTGGCTTTTCTTAACTGACTGAGGTTCCTGTTCTCTTGCAGCGGGAAGGCCAGTGGCGGAATTACCTCAGTATTATTAACCCTTTGCAAGATTTTCAACATATTACTGAGTTAGCTTTGGGCTTCATTTATTCACGTCTCAATGAATGGCCACTTTGAAGATTGACAGGATCAGCATTTTATCCTCATTTTCCATTAAGTAAGCTTAAATGAGGAAGCCTAACTAAGGAAACCTGAATTGCAAATCACATACTTGTAAGATGCCTTTTACAGTTGGATGAGGTCCTGGCAACTCCACGGATTGTCTTTTTGAATTCCATGATCACTTTAGGCCATATTGTGGCACACCAGAATACATTTTGTATGTAGAATACCAAAAAATCGGGAGGTCGAAGTGAGCGGGATCTCTGGAGAATACTATATGTTTTTTTAATTTAACAAATTATTCTTGTTTAATTTAACAAAATAGTTCCCCTGCTTTTTGTTAAATAAAACAAAACAGTCTGCAAAGGGTAATGCCAATAGGATCTGGAACAGTTAATGTCAACAGTTGAGATGACTCAGTGGAAAGGGAAGGGGTCTCCTGTGCTGTGGAGCTAAATGCGGAACAAAAAGCTAAAGAAGAAACAAGCCTTCTCTCCAAGGTGCTAGCTTTTGGAACAACATAAAAATGTGTGAAATTGGTTAATCAGCAAATGTAAAGGCTACTTGGGAGCCAGTATTGCTTTTCATTGATCAGTCTCTTGAAGATTAATGACAAAGATATATACTTTTTGAGAAGTAATGCAAGAGTGTTGCCAGTTGAGATCTGAAGCAAATGCTTTCAATTGATACCTATGAAAATGCTTGCACTAGGTACAGTCTGGTTGCATATTACTAAATATATATATTTTGCAAGCACTTGTTTATTTTGAACCTTAATCTTTCTGTGCGTTTTGCGACAGTCTATGTCAGTGGTACTCACAAACTTTTTCTCGGGGGCCAAAATTGCAGTATGGTTTGCTGCCGAGGGCTGCACTGAAGTGACAGCGGGGGCGGGGGGAGCTTGGAGGGGGCGGGGCTTAGAGGGGGAACAACCACCCCGCCCCCTTTTTCAAAACATTGTAACACACACAGCGCCATCTGCACACAGCGCCATCTGCTCTCACCCCTACCCCACACACTGCGCCATCTGCACACAGCGCCATCTGCTCTCCTCCCTACCCCAGTAACACACACAGCGCCATCTGCACACAGCGCCATCAGCACTCACACCTACCCCAGTAACACACACAGCGCCATCTGCACACAGCGCCATCAGCACTCTCCCCTACCCCAGTAACACACACAGCGCCATCTGCACACAGCGCCATCAGCACTCTCCCCTACCCCTGTAACACACACAGCGCCATCTGCACACAGCGCCATCAGCACTCTCCCCTACCCCAGTAACACACACAGCGCCATCTGCACACAGCGCCATCAGCACTCTCCCCTATCCCAGTAACACACACAGCGCCATCTGCCATTTGCTTTAATTGTTTATTTAACAAGCAGGTGGGGGTAATGGAGGAGGGTAAGTAGAGAAAGAAGGGGTGGGAATAACACATGGAGAGTGAGGAGAAGCACAACAGTAAGAGAACACTGCAGAGGCACATGGCAAAAAAGAACAACACAGAGCACTGAGTGGGGATAGAGAAGCACATGGAAGAGACGGAGCAGTGCAGGAGGTTAGAAGAACACAAACGAGACAGAGCAACGCTGAGGGGGAGGGAAGCACCCAAGGGTGACATCTACTAAGCAAATGCACTTGAGGAGGGCTTAGGCAAAAAAGAAATGAGAGAGAGCAGAATGGGAGAGAATAAGAAAGCGGATGAGAGAGAGAGAGCAACATGCAGCAGGAGGAGAGAAGCAAATGAGGGAGACAGCTGGAAAAAAACATGAACATTCTTTAGCAAAAAGAAAGTATTTCCCTAAAAGTGAGCAGGGTAAGGACACAGATGAAGCTCCTTAATTCCAGGGACAAACATGAGATGGATAAGGCAAGCCATTCAGTAAGAGGCAAGTTAATGAAAGCAATAATAAAGTCCATCAATCATAAGAAATGGGCCGACTTTAATGCTGACATTAGGTTTTTGCATATAGACAGCTTGCGCTTTCTAATAGGTTTGACTTAAAAATAATATATCTATCTCAAAATCTGCAGATAGAGCATGTGGAGGCTCTGTACCAAATGAGTTCAAGTTAAAAATGAATGGAGTTCTCCTTTGATGTACTCCAGAGTAAGTCAAGTTGTAAAGTATCTGGAATTAACTTATTCTGCTGGCTCATATCAAAGTTGTCATTGTACCGTTGTAATTTACGTTTCAGTAGATTTAAGGAGAAGCAAATCTGCCTTTATATGAAAAGTCTGTTGGTCATTGGATTGTGAAGGTTCTTTTGGTTTGCAGGAGCACTGCTGTGCGGGTTGGTGGCTGAGCCACTTTGGAGTGTTTTACCTTTGAGGTGTGTGGATTTGTACTTTTGGCATTTTGGTGTAGTGTTGATTGGATGAGATGTTTGTTGCACTGCATGCACTAAATGCTATGGCATGATTGCTATATTTGATGTGGTGAAGGTAGTATTTTTGATTGTTTACTGTTGTTGGACAACATCTCGTTTCCGAATACAGGCCCCATCAAATTGGTCCGGTTGAAAAGCTTTTATGGGCCAAAGTTCACGGCTCGCGGGCCGCCAAGGTAGGTCTGTGGGGCCGCTGGCGGCCCGCGGGCCGTACTTTGAGTAACGTCGGTCTATGTTATACTGTGCTTAATGTAATTTTAAAGTAGTAACTTACATATTCCAGTGCTTTCTGTCGCAAGCGGGGGCATTGTAGCCCTACCAATACACAAACCTGCCCACAAGGTTACTAACCACATCACACAATTTCCCTGCAGATCACAGTTGCCATACATTTTTTAATACACTTTTACACTGACTAAAATCCTCCTACACACAGTCGGAGTGTTATGCTAACTGAGATTAGTGATGAATTTAGAATTGAGAATGTCAACATTAATCTTTTTTATTTTGCAAGTACTTTGTTCATGGAGAGAGAAATAATACTATAGCTTGTAAGAAAGTATGGTATTGCGAAGGATGTGAGTACTTCACAAGTAACAAGTCTGTAACTTTCTCTTTACTGGGAACCAAGTATCCCATTGTAGCACTGGACTGCACCCCAGCTTGCTGTTATGAAACTCCAAATAAATAATTGCCCAGTAATTACTTTTTTTCTGAAAAGGAAAAGTACTTCATTGCACACACACTACTGAATACTATACATTAATTTACAAATATCTTCAATTAGGTAGATGGAAATACCTTTGGTGACACCCTCAAACCATACCTCACAGAAATCCTGTAAAAATGCAGGACTACTGGCTTCCTCATGGTGTCTCAACAGTTGTAAAAATTGAAAATGTAATTTAACCTTACTGCTAAGAACTTTAATAACATCCTCAGATGACGCAATCTCCTACTGACATTCATCATTATGTATTGTGACCCACTGTTCATGTGAGATGTTCAATAAAGCATTGCTGATTTAACAACATGTAGATTTGAGTCCTTCAATATTACACTGCTGTCACTGGAGCTTTAGGACTAACCAACAGGAGTCATTACACTCCTCAGTCTCTGTAGAAGCACTGAAAGCTTCTTCCAGGGCCATGAATGTAACCCCCTGGCTGACATGGAAACTTTGAGCAAATCTTTTTGAGGGTCTACTACACTTCCTGCAGCTGCCCCCCAAAACACTCCTCTGAACTGTTGATGGTGCTCCTACCCTTCTTGGGACACTACATAAATATGCAAATTTTTGGGCCCGAGCAAGGGCTTAAGAATCGCCACTCGACTGCCAGCAGCACATACAAAATGAATGTCTTTGCTGCTTTCAGAAAAGGCTTTTTCTTTCATATCTGTGGCCTCCTGTGTTTCAATTTTTGATCCAGATGCCCAGTGTGGCCATTTGTTGGGGGTTGCAGGGGAGCCCCAAGGTCCTCCAGCCCTGGCTGGGTGCCCACATGTGCAGCACCCATCTTTGCAGGCAGACGCAGGATACCACGTCCATTCCCCCCATGCAGACTCCACACGGGAGGCTTGGAGAAGGGTGAGCCTCCTCCCCAAGACACTGACATGGGGGGGTGAGTGCATCACCCTAAAATCTCGCCAACCTATTCTATCCTGAGGAGATGGGGTACCCTAAGACAATACAGTTTGCATTAAGCCCCGGTGTATAGGGTCCTAAGAGCTGAAGACGTCTTTGAGGAAGGGGCACACGCAAGCTGCCTCCTCATTCAAATACAATGAAGGCAATTGCCCTGATGCCTGGAGCATGACCCATATGAGGGTATTTTTGAATTTTTTGAAGGAGCACTATGCGCTTGGTTTCAGAACAGACTTTTCTCTGCAGTCTCTCCAGCACTGTTGGCCCGATTTGAACGAGGTAGGAGTTGTTTCTTGAAGTCACCTGACATCTAAACTAGGCTTTTCTTGTTAAAGTTTGATTTTCCTGCTTCTAAATCCTGTACTTTGTCTAGGCTCCTGGTACCAGCCTTCACTTTGAAGCTTCTTAAGCAGCTCTTCTGCAGCCCGCCAGCAGCGAACCCTCCCTAACGCACTCCTCGAGCCCCGTGGCTTTGGCCATCTTGCAAGGCACCTGTGTGTCAGCAGTGGAGTCAGTGGCTCCCCCTCCTTATGGGGGTCATTCAGCTGCAGGACCTGCCCACAGAAGATCCAGGGGAATCCTCCAGTGCTTCCCCTAGCAGGTTCATCCCTCTGCAGTGACCAGCGCCACTGACCCTGGAGGACACTCCTAGGTGCTGGTTGGAGTCAAGGTCTTTCAGTTCATCTTCTTGGTGGGGTCAGGTGGCTCCTCCTTCCAGCTGGGCATTCTTTTGCAGTCAAGGTCCAGTGAGTACTGAAGGGCCTCTACCTTGTGCAGGGGTTTTTATATAGCGCAAATAAGTTTTGGAAGTTGGGCACCTCTGCCCAATCCGAGGGTGCCACACCATCACTCCACAGCTCCTTCTGGAGCATTTAAATATGGTGACGAAGTGGACTGTAGAAAGATCATCCCTGAAAGCTTTAGACCTGCCCCTCAACTGACACTTTTGCCTGATCCCTTCCCACCAAAACACAAAATGGAAGCACCTCCTGTTTTTAGCACCAGAGGTCTGGCCTTTTTCCTTTGTGACTGTGGGCTAAGGCTTGCCCAGGCCAGGTGCAGTGTGAAGAGTTAATTAGCACACGCAGATTTTCTCCCCATCCCTCCATTTCCCAGGAATTGGAATACGCACTGTCAAATGACTCGATTAGTCGTTGTGTGAAAAGGCCTTTGATCCTCCTGCTGAATAGCAAAGTAATTACCTTGACCCAGTAAAAGGGACAGAGACCTGGAATCAGATTATGTTTGAGCCAGGGAAATATAATAATTCTTCAAGTGACTTAAGGAGTATAGAGGTATTACAAAAGTGACAGTGGATATGCTCTCGGTGTACCTGTTTACCCTAAAATTGCTACCTACTTGGTATCTCTAGGCTTAAGTATGACATAACTGTGCAGTGGTTCAGATTTCGCTCATAATGTGTGATGCAGTAATGGAGTGACAACACAGCCTTTTCAGTAATCACCTTATATCTACACTATGTATGCACACCCAAATCTTAAGGCCTCGGAAGGTCTCTTCTGTAACATGCTACCTGTGCTTCGATACAAGGTTGAGCTAGATGATAATCTCACATGCTCAGCCCAGTACACATGCACAGATGTGTGCTCATGAGTTTGCATGTAACCTGCCGAAGGCCTATTACCCTACCTGAGCAGCAGTGCCCTTATCTTAAAAGGTGTACAATGGCGGTTACCATTCAGTCGATTTCCATAGAATCTACTGTGAGACTCAGCTGGTGAGACTCACTCACTGAAAAAAGTCCAAAACTGGATAGCCAGAAAGCAAATGCACAGAGGGATTAAATGGGGGGAACCCTTTTCCTGCAACCTGGTGTTGTGAAATTCATCGAAAATCACTCTTAATACGAAGACGTTTATCTACTGCGGCACAGAAACTGAACCCAGACATAGGATGAGTATAGGATACCATTTCTTGTATTCTAAAGCAAATATCGAAAAGTGACTTAAAAAGTGAGATGCTGTGAGGAAGCGCTAAGGCTCCACCAGCCAGACAGAAACATGTGCTGAATGTATTGTATCACGCAAAACAATTGATGCCCAATAAAGGAACAATCTACTTGCCCCCTTTGCTTGGAATATTCTAAAACGCTCTGGGTGCTGTGAGTCTGTCTCTGCACTTTACAGCTTATTTATTAGTTTTCTAGTGATACTAGAGGCTGCTACTCTCTATCGCCACCTAGTGACGCATCCTCAACCCTGCATGTTGTGAAGTGGACTGGCTGAGTGAGGGGACTGGAGTACTGAGAGCACAATGTGAAGGACCCGAGATTTACTGTCAATAGGCATATACAAATGTCAAACACAACTAAGGGGTTCTCCTCAGGGCACAGAACACACTAATGTCACTAAAAAAGACAAAAGAAAAAAACACTACATATTCATCACTTGTAATAATAAAGTGGCGACTAACCATTCAATATTCGTATTATCTTTCTACAACACATCTTCAGTACCTGGCGAACAGGGTGCTCTCCCCACTGGAGACGACATTCTGAAACGTAAACCACAGAATATGTTTTTTAACAGGCTGCCCACACCGTCTTAGGCCCCAGACATTCCCCAAAAAATGGACCACAAAATGAATCGACATCCCCAGCCAATTGAGTTGGTAATTCCTAAAAAACAATCAGAAGAAAAACTAAGAAACATTCAAAAGAAAACGCACTGCACTGAATAGCCAAGTCTAAATGCTGTACCAAACCCAAACTTCTGAGGGCTGAAACCCATTTATGTGACAGCCTGTCTTAAACCTGGCCGTCGTGAGCCCATTGTTGTCACCCAGTATTAAAATGAAGTGTAATCATTGTTGCAACCGAGAATTCTAAGCGGAAAGAGGTTGAATGCACACCAGTTCTTACTCGGAGGGGGTAAGGATAAATCCCTCAGTATCGCCATCCCACGGAGGCATTCGCACACAGCCAAGATTGCTTCTGTAGAAAGAGCAATGGGTGTAAGACATTTTTCTGGTAGCACCCAGTGGCGGCTGGTGACATATTTGAGTGGTGGGGCAACAAGGTTCACCAGGAATTTCACTGAGTGAGGAACCCATTTGAGCTAGTCCATCTGTCCCATGAAGGATTAGGGAAGGCTCTAGCAGTACAGTAATACTGACACCTGACTACTACATGTCTAACTTTAAATGATTTTCGCCCATACCTATTTTTTATAGTGCTTTCAGAGGAGCAAGGCCCGGGGTTAGGTCACGCACAGATAGCAGAGCTCTCATCGCCAGATAGAAATAGACTTAGAAATAGACTCTTGGCGCACATCCCATTGTGCTCTGGAAATTAGAGAGGAGCCACAGCCTGGAACGCTCAACTGCAGGAAAGGGTTTCAGGGAAGAGAACGAATAAAACGTAGCCGTAGACAAAAAAAAAAAACACAGACAATAACTGTGAAAATGGCACATTTGCTACACAGAGTTAGAGAAAAGGTGAACACAGGGGAGATGTTACATACTATTGCTGCCACCGGAAAAGCACCGCTGTAGCGTTTCAAAGTAAGCAATAATTATAGTTAATACAGCATTTCGAAAATAAGCTAATTAACGGACAATTTACCTCCGGTGTAGATATATGAATATACATTTTGACTGCATATAATAAATTCCTCTAAAGGTTTTTATCCCTCACCCTCTCACATCAGCGCCTTCAGTGCACAGTAAACAAAAGTCACTGGGTGGGCAGAGTGTCTGCAAGTAAACTTTGAAGACGTACTGCTAGAAAGGGACATCCTGCCGGCACGGAGACCGAAACGAGAACCAATCAGCGCTTGATTTAGTTGAGACATTTATGGCTATATTATTTGATATTCATTATTCACTAAGTCACATACCTTCATTCAGTGATTCTTCAGTCAAATTAGTCAACTCAATCCATCATACGTTCGATGCACTGTGTGAAAAATTGCCGCCTGCCACAGCCACACCCTTTCCCAATTCCCAGCTCGTCACAGGGTGAGAGGTCCCACCCACGCCCTCTGCCTCTGGGAAGTTGGGAAAGGGTGGGGTGACAATGCTCTCCACTCCCCGATTGACGTGGAGGCTAAGCGCTTCAGGGCTTGAATAAAAACGCCTGGGGCTAACTTGGCCTCTGCGTCATCTCAGTGGGTGGAGACCAGGCCTTGATGATGGGTCTTTGCAGAGCTGATGACCTCACAGGCCTCAGGGCTGTGAGATTATCAGCCCAGCAAATAGACTCACTTTGGGCCTGCAGTTGAAGTGAGCATGTGACGTCAGTCACGTCACTTCACTTGTCGAGCAACATTAATGCTGGACTGGTGTTGGTGAGTGGCTGTTTTATAACGTTGTATAAAGTTACAAGAGTGTATTATAATTATTTTTTTATTTTAAAATGATTGCTTTTTTTGATCGCTTTGTGAAGGGGCGGAGCCCCTACGCCCATGTAGAGAAACCACCACTGGTAGCACCGCTACCAGCGTGAGAAACGATGGGAAACAAGGTGCTTACTTTGCGCAGTGCAGGGATAAAGCACACAGTCTAACTTGCTAAGCCATTTAAACTACTTCGAAGCCACTCCTATAAAACAACCGGAAATTTGTGATAGTGAAAACCACTAAATGTATTAAAACACCACCAACTAAATACGCACCATTTGAAACAAATTCCCAGGCACCAAATGCTCCTTTGCTCACCACCCTAATTCTATGCTGAGGCAAGGGGCTCAGATATTTGAGCACGTGGAGGGAAAAGATGTTGACATGACAATAGTAAGATATTTTGGAAGCTTTTGAAAGATTTTTAGATCTAATGGTAACCCTATTAGATCTAATGGGCTAAATGGACCAGATACTTGCAAGTACTTTGGGAGTATCGGTAGTCACAGTGTAAGGTTTGTGATTGGAGAGATTGTTTTAATTTCTCACTTTGATGATCTTGTTGGTGAAGATACATGCAAGGCCTATACAGTGCTCTAATGTAAGAGGAGCATTACCGTGATAGGGGAAATTTTGTGCTTCCTGAGATCAAACAATATTGCCCTCTTCCCACAATTTCCTGGGACAGATTGACGGGCAGAACGGCCAGGTAACCTTCAACAGAATGATAAACTAGGGTAAACTATTTCATATTATCTGGCTGGTCATTTAGTGTGCTGTGTACAGTGTCAGTACTTGTTTTAGTTTACGTCAAACTTCACGTACAAAACAGACCACAAAGTTAGTCCCAGCGGATACGCCAGCTATTGGTTAATAGAGCTTGAGCTACTCTTTGGTCATTCAGTGTGAGGTCGTGGCACAAGGTCAGGGAAACGTACACTGCACCCTCCCCTGTTGCCAAACTCTGGGCTTTGTATTGCTTGATAACATTTAAATAGTGGACATCAGTAGCAGATGGTTAACAGGGGTGTCAGGGCTCTGCCTTACCCGTTTACTGGCTCCTATTTCATTGATTTTACTGCAGCCACTGCTCTATGTATGTTTCTCTGACCCTCGCTGTTCCAAAGGGTGAGGCAAACCACTAAAAGGTATATTCGGTAGCATGTATGTACCAGCAGTCACATGTTTTGCAGGGCTTATGTGTTTTCAGCCCTGGCCCTCTGTGACCAACAACAGTGTAAGACAACAGCCCAATGTGATGTACGGTGGCCTTGCAAATTAAACCCAGGCCATGTGCTTTAGGCTTCAGCCCGTGCTTCCCGAGGCTCTGTGGCAACCAGTGTGGGAACACCTTTTACCATTGCTTAATTTGTACATAAAAACGGGCCCGTGCCCAGAGCCCTCCTCTTAAACACGCGGCTGCTGCAATTAAATGTGCAAACACGGAATACTGAGGTAGCGTAATCCTGAAGCCATCTCGGGCCTCTTCAATCCATTTAAAGCCACTCCGTGCTCATTCAGTTTACTCTTGCAGCTTTCTCCCATTGTGACGCTTTTTCATTTTTTCTCTTCCTCCGTCTTTCCCTTATGTGTCTTTTGCTTGCAGCAAACGCTTGAGGCAGAAGAATAAGCACCTGCCCTCAAAAATAAGTGCCGGTGCTCCGCACCGGAAATAACAAGCACAAATTAAGCACTGCCTTTTCCGTCTCGTCAAAATGCGGGGTGGGATGAGTGAGCTTGAACAGTTTCACGTCACTCTGAGACGAGTTAGCAAAGGGGTGGGCTCCAAACTAGGCAGTGCTGCTCTGAAGAGAAATGATCCTTGTGGAAGTAGAGACCATAACATTGATGAGCAGGTGGAAGGCAGTGGAAGGCAGTGTAAGGTGGACTGAAACCCCACAGAATGACTCAACACAGTGCTAGTCACACTAGGACTGCCGGGTCAACAGCCCCAACCTTTATTTAACCCCTCGGGCCAAAGCCCGTCTTCGCGACCTTAGTGGGGCAACAAAGTATAGTAGAGCTCGCATGGCTCTCTACATCCCTCCAGGACTTTATTCACAATAACCAAACAAAACAGAGCACGATAGCAGCCAACCACAAAAAAAACATCACAGAGAAACAGAGGGAGAGAGAAAGAGAGAGAGAGTGGGAGAAATAACACAAGAGCTAGAAAAAGGACAACTAGTTACAATCAACGTTTTCAACAGATGAGCGCTCCTAGTCACCAGACCGTATGTCAGGCCACTTCGCCTCCTTCTCTGGTTAGATCACAGTCTGCTCATTTATTAGCCTCGTTAACAGGCAATGTCTCGAAGTCTGTGACTTGGAGCTGGGTTGGGCATGAGGTATTACCTCCCACTCCGACTACTCAACATTACATCACTGCCTTCATCTGCTTGCTGATCCGATGTGGGACATGGTGCCTCTTGACTACCTGATCTCTCTTCCGTCTCACACTCTTCCCCTCCGACAATATTTTCCTCTTCTCCTTCTTCGACTCCGGCCTCCCTGGACAACCCTGCTCGTTTGAACTGCTAAATGTTTTTTGTCACCTGTCCTTTCTTCATGGCAGGCTGTCACCATGGACCCCGGGATTCTCACCACTTTCCACACCTCGGGTTCGAACAGGGTCCGAAACTTTCCTCCAGGACGCCTGTTTCTCACAACTACCCTTTTGCCTACCTGAAGATTTAGGCGTTATGTGCTCCCCTTGACAGTTGCCCTGTTATTGTTCTGCATCCTGCGCTGTTGTGTAGCTTCCACATCTAGTTCAGGAGGCTCCCACTGAGAGCCAGCTGAGATACAGTCACTCGGAGCCACCTTGAACATCAGAGCGGCTGGGGCACACTCCGTGGTGCTGTGAGGTGTTTGTCGATAGGCTCTCAGGAATTGTTGCATGCCACTTTCCACATCTTCGCCCCTTTCTACCACTAATCTCAATGCTCAATTAAGGGTGAGCATAAATCTTTCTACGTCGCCATTGGCCTGCGGCCAGTGTGGCGTGATTTTGCAGTGGTGTATTGCAAGTCCATCCAGGAAGGCTTTGAAGTCCTGCCCCGGAAATGGGGGACCGTTATCTGTCCTGATTTCATCCGGAAGCCCAAATGTCGCAAAAGTCCTCTCCAGCACTAGGCTAATATCGCAAAAGAGGTGGAAGTCACTGTTTCCACCACACAAAATTTTGTGTATGAGTCAATCAGAACAGCTGTTAGCTTCCCATCGGGGCAGCTCCCGAAGTCCATATTTCATTTTGACCAGGGCTTTCGGCTGGGAGGTTCGGTGATTACGGGGATAGTGGGCGGGTCAAGGGATGTGATGATACAGGAGTGGCAAATTCCTACAAGGGTGTCTACCTTTGTGTCCATGCCTGGAAACTACACCTTACCCCGGAGGCGCACCTTTGTATTGGGCGCTCCTTGAGGGCCCTGATGAGCCAACTCCACCACCCGGTCTCAAAGGCTGGGTGGATTCACAATTTTTTGTCCTCTCAGAAGGAGACCGTTGCCCCCAACTGAAAACTCCTCTTTCACTTTCCACATTCTTTGCATGGCCAACCTCTCTTCGAGATCATAGGTCTTCACCCCCTCTAGGAAGTGTTTCCACCAGCTCTGGCTCAAAGCGTCTTTCACTCAATTAATGAAAGGATCTTTTCCTGACGCATCCACTAACTTCAACACTGTTAGGGCTACAGGGCAAGCCGCCTGTAGTACCATGTTGATGAAGCTCTCCACCTTCTCCTCTTCATCGTCCTCAGATGCACTCAGCGGTGTTGTCGGGGGATGCCTCGACAGGTAGTCTGCCCGGTTATTCGCCCCTGGGCGATAGATGACTTCAAAGAGGTATGGCTGGAGTAGGACAGACCACCTTTCAATTCTCGGGGGAGCTAGCCACATGGAACCGGTAAACAATGACACCAAAGCAATGTGGTCTGTGACAACTTGAAATTCCTGGCCATATAGGTTCAGATGGAAGTGTTTGCATGCCCACCAAATTGCTGGCGCCTCATGCTCTACCTGAGCGTACCGGGTCTCTACTGCCGATAGAGCCCTGCTTGCATACGCTACCGGGGCCCATTCTTGGTGATGCTTCTCCTGCAATAGCACTGCTCCCAGCTCCACAGGGCTCGCATCTACCACCACTTCGTCCGCTTCTCGAGGTGGAAATACGCCATTGTACCCTTGTCTAACAATGCCCCTTTTACCTCCTGGAAGGCTTTTGTCTGCTTCGGAATTCCATTCCCACTTGCGGTTGATTTTTGTGAGCTGTCTAAGTGGTTCCGCCATTGTGGCTAGTTGGGGAATGAATCGGCCACAGTATGTTGCCATTCCCAGGAAACGCCTAACTTCTGTCGCACTTTGAGGAGTCGGTGCCTGTCGAATGGATTCTACCTTCTTTGGATCAACTTGCAATCCGTCTTTCGAAAAGATGTACCCAAAGAAGTCAATCGAAGTCCGATAGAATGCACATTTACTCCTATGAAGGGTGAGACCCGCATCAGAGAGTCTCTGCAGAGTGGCTCTCAGAAGGTGATGATGCTCCTCACAAGTCTCTGAGAAGATCAGGATGTCGTCGCTCAGGTTGATCACACCTGCCAGGCCTGACAGTGTCTCTCTAATGGCGTTCTGGAACACTTCCACCGCTGCCAACACACGGAAACTCAGCCTTCGGGAGCGTCTTAGCCGCACATTGGTAGAGAATGTGATGCTATTCCGACTATCAGATGATATCCAGAATTTAAGTCCAGCTTTGAAAACGATTCTGCAATGATATCGTCCATTGTGGGCATAATATGTCGCTCTCTCTTGATAGCCCGATTGGGTAGGCGCATGTCCACACAGAGGCGGATGGCCCCCGGTTGTTTGGGCTTAGGTGCGATCACCAGTGGCTAGACCCAGGGGGTGGGTCCGTCTACCTTTTCAATCACTCCTTGGCTTTCCAGCATCTGTAGTTCTTTCTCAAATGCTGGCTGCAGATGAAAGGGTACTCACCGATGTCTCAGCGCCACTGGTGTCACATCCATGTCGATGTGCAGCTTGACCTGTTTGTCTTTGAGCTTTCCCAACCCGGTGAACAGCTGGGGAAACTCACTGCGGAGGGACTTCGTGTGCGACTCGTGCACTTGGCGTGCAAAGAAGACAAGCTCAAGGTCCTCAGCAGTGTGGCATCTTAGCAGAGTGCCGCGGTCTCCTTTGACTACATAGAACTTGCCTTTGGTGTTGTGCTCTTCGTTGGTAATGGACACCTCTATAGTGCCCTGCAGCGTAAGAGGATCGCACCCTCCATATGTGTAGATTTTTGTGTTGCTGGGCGACAGACGTGGCTTGGGAGATAGTTGTTGGTACAGTGTATTGTCCATCACATTGACCGACGCACCCGTGTCAATGAGCACGGTGGCAGGGGTGTTGTTTATCCTAACTGTGCTCATGGGGGGTGGTCGCGGCTTGTGTTTCCTCCATCCTGTGAATGAAATGACAAAAATTTCCTCTTCCTCGTCGTACATTGAAATCTTTGTGTATCCTTGTGTTCGGTGTGTACGGTCTTCTTTTTCTGTGTTCTTTACCGTGACCATCTTCCCTTTGAAATCTCGTGGTCTGCCTCTTCCCATCCGGCACATTTTGGCAAATGGTTCCCCTTTCCGCACTTGTTACAAACTTTGCCCCTCGCAGGGTATCTGCCCAGTGGCTTGTGTTCGTACCCGCAGCTGCCACATGTCCCGTCACCTTGTTTGGAGGTGCTCGCCTGCCGACCCGGACCTTGGAGGGTGTGGACGGCGTCCACCTGCTCTTCTTTTATAGCGGGCTGCCAAGGGGCCGGTGCTACTGACATTGCTTGTCCCCTCACAGCAGCCATGGCGTCCGTGCGGACAGCGGAGAGTTCATGGGAGCATGCTAGAATCAGGATTTTGTCGAGGGAGATACCAGGCTGCCGCATTATAAGTTTGCGCAGCATGTTTGAACGGCACCCTTGGATGATTTGTGCCCTTATTTCTTCATGCTGGTTAAGTCCTATGCACGTTCTGGCAAGTTTTCACAGTCTGGCATAAAACATGTCGACAGACTCCATCTCCGTCTGCTGGGTTTGACGCAGTTTAAACCGTTCATAATCAGGATTTAGTTGAGAGTCAAAGTGTTTGTTCAGTCCAGCCACCGCAGCGTCGAAATCTGCTGGGTCCCCCGTGTTGGGTAGTGAATGAAACAACTTGTGAAGTTCATCGACTCCCATGTGCAGCATCATCGACCTGCGTACTGCGCCATCTGTTTCCCTCGTTGCGCAGAAATAGTTCTCTAGGCGGCCAAGCCAAAGGCGCCACCTTGGTGCTGCTGTGCAGGGTCTGTCAGTTGGCTGAATGGGGGCAGTGCGGCCACTGACGAGTGAGCCCCTGCAGGAGCATGTGCGGGCTGCTGCTCTCTGCTTTGCTGCGGTACGCTCATTTTCTAGTGTCCCTTTGTTAAGCCCTTCCTCAAGAATGTATTCCTCTAGTCTTTCGCCTGCTTCACCGTCAGCAGGGTCAAGCCTTTCTTTCTCTGTGAGTTTTTTTTTTCTTTCCTTAGTCTGCCCAGCACAGTTGAGTCAGCCCACGTGTTAGAGGCTCCAACTTGTGTGGGGTGTGCTAATCTTGTTTTACTAGGGTATGTCTCTTACCCGATGTGCACACGTGAGGATGTTTGCTTTTTTTTTCTGTTCTGGCACTATAGTGGATGCCCTTCTGGGTCCTCGCGTCCCGTTGGCCTGGATTGACAAGGTCGTGTCACTTGCCACTTTCCGACTGCGGCCTCCTGCTCTCAACCGGCGTTCAGCGGCATACGCGCCTCGCCTGATTTAGCGAGCGCGATTTTCCTAGAGCGGCTAGAGAGCTAACGCTGAGCCCCCACAGCTGCTGTTTTCCGGTGTCGGCGATTGCCCCATGCACGCTCTCATAGGATGGCAGGTAAGCTGTGGTGCCTGCGTTCGGAGCACTCCCCGCTTCCTCCATGGAGGTTCTATTCAATATATTTATTTTTCTTTCTCTTTCTGTCAGTCCCGCTTCATCGCCACTGTAAGATGGACCGAAACCCTACAGAATGACTCATCACAGTGCTAGTCACACTAGGACTGCCGGGTCAGCAGCCCCAACCTTTATTTAACCCCTAGGGCCAAAGCCCACCCTTGCGACCTCGCAGGGCAACAAAGTATAGTAAAGCCCGCATGGCTCTCTACAGGCGGCGCCAGCTGATCTAAAGCAGACTCTTCTGTGAAGTTTGTCTGCAACCCACCGCTGTTCATTGTTACTGAAAATATGGAAAAATGAGAAGGCCCACTTTTGCTAATGCATGAATTGGGAGAAAAATGTGCAGAATTGTACATGATCAGGAAAAAATACAGGCCTAGAATGCTCATGATGTCCAAATAGAGAGCCCAGGATAGGATGCATGGAAGCAAGGACAGGGACAAGCAGAAACATTTATTCATAATGAAGCTGGAAGTAGAAGGCCATAGAAAGCTTGAGTCATAACTAGATAACACACGTACAGGGAGGGCGCAAATTCCGATCCATGTTCACAAGGGAAAGGGTATACCATGGCTTTGGAAAGGGAACACGATAAGCTTTGATGCTTGAAGGCCAACAGCTGTGCAAGGGAGGACAGACAGAAATGTTTCCAAGCGTGAAGTCAGCTGAGGGAGAACGTACTGATAGGCTTCAGAACATGAGCTCAAAAGCCATTGCGGTTTATTAACAACTGTGTTCATGACAGATGTGTAACCTTCGCTTTTCTGAAAATGCGTAATTATATGCTTTCCCAGGGGGAAATGTGGCTTTGTGCGAACGTTCGTAGAGATAACAATGTGCCAAGCAAGTGCTTAAATCAAAATGCATGATGAGTGATAAGACACATTCAAAGCATCGAAAAAGTATAAAAGAAGGTGTTTGTATTGACAGAGTTGAGTGCGGTATCAGTCACGGAGCTGTGCTGCCCTCCCGGCCGTTACTCATAAATGCTTATATTATTTGCCAGAATTGTGTCGTTCTTTCATTCCCTGACCCTACAACATCATTTATTCTTTAGAGAACTGTATCCACAATAAACAATGTATAAAATTCCAAATTCTCTGTGATATGTTGCAGAATGTAATATGTGATCAGAGCCCATTCCAAAGGTAACAGCATTCTGTGACCCATCAACACAAGTACAATTCTGAGAGTCCAGTGGCTTTCCGTTTTGAAAAACACCCTTCACCCAGGAGGTGGCCGGTGGTAACAGTAACAGTGCATCTTGTGCATGCTAGCTGTTTGTGTAGGGAGTCAGGCACAGATATAGGCATGTTTGCCCAGGAAAGGATGGAGACCACCCAGAAGGGGTGAACCCAGACCCTATGCAGTGGCATGAACAGAGCTCTCAAGTTTCCTGGATCCATGTGTGAGTAGAGCATCCAGTCCAGGTGTTTTCTTTGCATTCTGGGACTTGTAGTACTCTATTTGTAATAGACTCAGCAAAACTATGAATCATAGAACAGAAACAAAATAATATTGTTTGTACGGGTAATGAGCTACTTATGTATGGAACTGGAAACCTGAGAGCTCTGCAGGGGTTGTGTGGAAGCTATCAGTATTCTCCGTGCATTACTGACGCGCCTTCTCGAATAATTTTTAATTTTATTTATGTGTGCTGAGATGTACTTATTTTAATCGAACATCAATAAATTCTAATCTACTCTTGAAGGCCTGCCACTGAGGCTGCACATGTTGAATATAGGTCTGGCATCTTAGCAGGTATAGGCCTGATTCCTGCCCAGCACCATGCAGGGATGTCCCCGGAAAGACCCTCAATATATGGGGAACCCGAGACTGATCTACGTGCAAGAAGCATCTGGGACACGAACAGGTCTTTGTTCATGAAACACCAGAAACAGAGCTCGTTTGCAGGAAGTACAACAATCAGACCTTTGTCAGAGAGCACCAGGGGCAGGCTTTGTGTAGGAGGGAACTCTGTACGGGCAGTTTTGTGTCAAAAACCTCTGTCCCTCCATGTGTTGGAAACCTGTCAGAGGACAGGGCTGATATATCATGTATTAAAAGGTAACGTTTGTTGTCCGATGTTTAAAACACTCTCAGTCTGACCTCAGACACCCTTGCGGTGACCAACAGCACGTATGGATTGGAACTAATAGCTTCCACGGACAGAAAAAAGGGTACACCATTTATCATAACTAGTGTATATATAGTGACATAAAAAGGAAGGCAGTCATCAAGAAACAGCTAAGTAATAACACAAAGTTTGAATGCACCCTGTAACTGCTGCCCGGCCCCAGGGTGGTCTGAATGGATCAATGAGCGTGAGTGCACCCTGTGATTGCCACCACCCCCGAGAGGGGTCTGACTGTGTCCATGAGGGTGAATGCACTTTGTGACTGCAGCCCATCCCCACAGGGGGGCCTGAATGTATCCGGGAGAGTAAGTGTATCCTGTGATTGCAGCCCATCCCCCGAGGGGGGTCTGAATGTATCCGGGAGGGTGAGTGTATGCCGTGATTGCAGCCCAACCCCCTGAGGTGGATCTGAATGCGTCCATGAGGGTAACGACAGCATGGCCGCTGAGGTGACTCTCACATCCATGTGAGTGAATGCACTATGTGTAGGTAGGGTGACCAGACGTCCTGGATTTCCCCAGACAGTCCCGGTCTTTAGAGGACTGTCCTGGTGTCCAGACATTTCTCTTTATTTTTTATAAATAAATATCCCGGTTTTTGAGACAAAGGTCAGATTATTAAATAAATGTTTCTGGGATAAAGGTTAGATCATCTAGTGAAGCATAAGTTAAAGAGGCCTACAAAGTATGAAATAATGAAAGTAATTTATCTGTTACTGTCAGGCAACACGGTCCCCTTTCTGTTCCCAGCAGAGAGAGGGAGTGGGGAGCATAGAGAGGTTGGTGGGGGCAGGTTGGGGATGCAGGGTGGGAGGTCAAGCCATAGCTAATTTTATACATGTAGTCTTTTAAATGTGAGTGTGTATGTATGTGTGTATATATATATATATATATATATATATATATATATACACACATACATACACACTCACATTTAATACATGTATACACACACACACACAAGCATAGCCACACATTCTCAAAGCTACGCAAAAACCACTGCACTGGAAGTATGCTGTTGTGTGTCCACCGAGATTTTTGCATAATTGTAGATTTGCCACATGTGCCATGCCATCCATCCATCATCTGCCCCATAATCTGCAGAGTTCAACCAAACCAAAAAAATGTTTCTACCTCAAACAGTTCAAAATGTACTAATAATGCAGCAACACATTTTGCTGTGCAGTGGAAGGTCCTTTGCAAAGGTTGGCTGGTCACCTTACTGTGGCTTACTGCTATATTTGGGTGTTAAACTGGTACCAATGCGGTGCAACTACTGCTCAGATAGGGTTAACAAGTTTTAAAATGGCAAAATAAGTAATACTATCATAAAATGCACCGCATAATGCCACATCATTTGCTTTTTCTTACCACATAATTCACTCAACCTTGCCGCATAAATTGGCCCTCTTCTGACGCATAATTCCAGTGGCCCTGACTATGTGCCTGCAGCCCGTTCCCTCAGTGGGCCTGGAAGCATCCACGAGGTGAGTGCAGCCTGTGACTGGGCCACACAGTCTTGCTCTGTACCAGAACAGTTGCCCAATCCTTAGAAGATGGCACTAACCCAGACGGTGCATGCTCAGCCAGCAGTGACCGTATCCTATGAAAGAGCTGTGGGTGAGGGATGCTCTGTAATGATCTGTAGGGCATCGGAGCCACGTGTCCGGTTGCTCTTTATTGCTATGAAGCGTGATGGATGCAGAGGAAATCCAATTGAGCCGGCTGCACGTTACCATTGGTCGCTTATATCATACAATACCCAGGTATCCTTCCTGTCGACATGGGGAAATCGTTTATGTGCCTTAAAATAGTTGTATCGTGAAAGATAAAGATGTTATTTGAAAAGAAAATCAATTTTATCATGCCACTCCGAGGCTTTAGATGGAGTAGTCGCGAGCGTACATATGGTATAGCTCCATCACTGGGATGTCCTCAGTTCGCTATATATTTTACTTCTTGTGGATCCGATCCGTTCAGCACTTCAAAGTTACCACACGATACATGTTTAACTCTGAACTACAGTACGGACTGTAAGATTTGAAGCCCATCTGGGGTAATACTATATAGATATCTGTAGTGATCGCAAGTGACATGGCCCTAGGGTGACCACCTGGCACTGAGGCAAATTCTGGACAGGACTGTAAAAAATTCAGGACAAAGGGTCAAAATTCAGGACAAAAATTCAAGAACAAACGTCAGTTTTACAGACACATGCAAGAGAGGCCATGCCTCACTATGTTGTCAGTGCATTTATTTACTCTTTTTTAACATAGCACTATTAATTCACTGTGGACCTTTTGTGATTGCCTCCTGGTGTGCTGCATTCAGGTGTCACATTACGTCCTTGTTCAGTAGTAAATTAATGCCCTTCACGGCAAGGCCATCACCCCTACCCAAATCTACCTGATCTTTCCTGAAGAGAAAATAACAGCAACATTTTGATTATGTTTCTGAACATTTCAAAACCCCTGGCAAACAGTTTGGGAAACATTAAGGTAATTAACCTTCTGCTAGTTTAAACAAATTGAACCAAAACACCTGGCTTACCCCAACCGCCCATGGACTTTCAACCTAATTTTTTTTAAAGAGGCAGGGCAGATGGTGTGGGTGACAGTCTCACACCTAATGACAGGATGTGATGTACCCATAACTTGTCTGTAGTCTCACTGCACTAGAGTGTATGTTTGGGACTCTACATTTATCTCGGAAATGGGAGCCCGGACTACCAATCAAAGATAATAAAAGAGTAGGATGAAATCAAGATCAAATGGGAGATCCACAGCAAGTAATTCAAAGGGTTGTTGCGAACAACTGGATAAATAAAGAAGAGAAGAACAAGGTGGGACAATTCCTAAAATCAGACAAGATGGGTCCACCAAGACTAATTGAAGGTATTGGGTACCTGGGGAGTTGTCTGCACACAGGAGCAAAACAGAAAGGGCACTGTCAAGTGGTTGAACAATCAACACCCATCCACCTTGGCAAACTCTTCTGGTGCAATGGTTCGCTGTTAGTGCTTGTGAAGGGTGAGCAGGGGCCAGACCCCTTGCAAGGTTGTGCAAGGCAATTGCCCACTTAGTCCATGTCTTTATATGGTTTTGAAATTGAGCAAAAGCCAAACTAGAGATCTGGGTTATCCCTAAGTGTCAAGTACACATAGAGTCTTCAAAATATTTGGGATGTAAATTGCACAAACAAAATTTACAAATTTTAAAATTTAATTAGTGTTTCTTTAGCATATGGCACTGTTTTCGCCTTCATACACAATTAGATCTCAGATTGAACTAGGAACCAGTTACCTTTCGATACCTAATGATTAATATCTACCATTCTTACACTGATTTCCAGGATGAAAATCTCGGCAGAGCGAACGGTCCCTCCAAGCCCAGTTTGCTTTTTCGTCTTCTCTTCTGCTTTCTGTAGAGGCCATGTGGCACTAGCGAAGATGGTGTGCTACCACAATGATAGTATTATTTTGCAAACCTTCCCCTGCTCGTCCTTCATTCCTTTTTCAGATAGGCCACACATCTGATTTGGTCGCTGCGGCGCCATCGGGAGCTCTTTCCACTCTAAAGCTAACTGTGACTGCGGGTGGATTAGATCTTCTGGACTTAGAATGCTTTTATTCACCTGCAGATGTCCAATGGGTGGCTCACTGGCTTTCTGCCCACCTCTCTGCATGAGATGGGGTTTACCAGTAAAGACTTTTAAGGAAGGCTTAATGCACTGCTCATCGTTTCCTACTGACCATTCTATGGATCACCATCCGGGGTTATCATGCATGGCTTTCTCTTGCCTTGCCAGAACCTGTAAACTCACTGACACGAAGAAACCCTATGCTCCTGCACTACCTTTGCTAAGCCTTCCCACTCGCACAGGATGGCTGTGCTCAGAGCAACTCCATCAGTGGCATGTTGCAGGTGTCTTAAAATTGGGGACTTTGTTTCAGTGAGCTACTAAATTTCCAAACCCTTGTGGCAGACTACCATCTTCACCCGGTCAACTCCTTACTTACAACCACCTTAAATAATCATTAAATGCCCTATTTCATGTCTGCTACCTAGCACTAACCCTACAAGAGGTGTGCCAGAAGCTCTGTACCATAGGAAATGGTGGCAAACTGATGGAATGGGTGTACAGACCTATCCTGCAACATGGAAACCACTCCAGGTCTTCTTGTCATACTGCCTGGGTGATTGATGTACCAAACCTCTGCAAGATATGGACTAAAATACTGGACTTTCCCCACAAAGTATCCCACAGCAGTCACTTTAAGTAAATTCACTGTGCTTCCTTGTGAATGCATTCTTCCCGTTGCTTGCCATTGGCCTTGTGGTTTCTAACTCACAATTTGTTGCTTTCAATTTGCTGGCTTTATTTGTTTTAGGCTATGCAGCTTGAATTCCTCCCTTCCCTTGCCAAACCCTTATTTACAGTATCCTGCTGAGTGCCCCCTTTCTGTAAACAGGCCTGTAAATCTTGTTCTTATCTTATCATATTTGCTGTGCATTCAAAGAACAAAGTCAAATGTCAGGCTCTGTCTTCGGTGGGAACTTAGGGGGTGATTCTAACCCTGGCGGCCAACCCGCCAACAGGCTGGCGGTCCAAAAAATGGAATTCTGACCCTGGCGGGAACCGCCAACACAGCCCACCAACTTAACACTCCGACCGCCGCGGCGGTACAGACAAACAGCGCGGCGGTCACCGCCAACAGGCAGGCGGCAGACAATGTACCGCCCACCCTATCATAACTCACCAATCCGCCACCTTTTCCGGGGCGGGAGCACCGCCGATAAAAACATGGCGGAAACAGACTACGAACGGGAAAACGCTCACCAAAACACACTCCACGAGTACGGAGGACAGCATGGAACCCGAATTAAACATCCTACCTGCTCTCGTCTACCTTCTCATCTACCACGAGTACGAAGTCCGGCGCAGACGACAACGGTGAGTACTGCACCTACGACACACGGGAGGGGGAGGACGAAAGGTTACGGGCACACACATATGCGACCCCCCCCCCCAATCATGTACTCACCAATGCAGAGCACCAAGTCACAGTGACACCACCCAAACACCCCTGAAAAATGCTAGGACATAATCATATTTGGAATAAATATTTATGTACCAAAAAGCTCCAGAAAATTAGCGTACAACCATGAAAGATATCCACAACAAAACAAATGACATACACATCAGTGTATAACTGAAGTACCAAGTCCTGCACATCCTACGAATTCAGCATGTCCGTGGGCCAAAGTCTTGAGAAACAAGGGCAAAGCCCACACAGGAGACCTGAGTCCTTTGGAGAGAACACTGCAGGGGCATCAGATGTAAAAACTACAGGCACCTCAGGGGGAAGGGAAGGGGGGGGCACCACAGCCACATGAGTCCACGACGCCAGATCCACGAGGAGCCACCATGCCCACTGTTCAATCCTGGGGAGTGCAAAGCCACAGTCTCTCAATGTCTCTACAGTGGGTGGGCTGCCCACTGGACCAACCTGGGGAGTGCAAAGCCACAGTCTCTCAATGTCTCTACAGTGGGTGGGCTGCCCACTGGACCAACCTGGGGAGTGCAAAGCCACAGTCTCTCAATGTCTCTACAGTGGGTGGGCTGCCCACTGTGCCATCCTGGGGAGTGCAAAGCCACAGTCTCTCAAGTCTCTGCAGTGGGTGGATTGCCCACTGGACCATCCTGGGGAGTGCAAAGCCACAGTCCATCAGGTGGATGACAGTCTCCACTGGTCAAGGAGGAGGCATGGTGGGCACAATGAACCATCAACGGTGCTTGAGACGGCGGTGCCCTGTTCAGCGGTGCTTGAGACGGCGGGGCCCAGCGGAGCGGTGCTTGAGAGGAAGGGCCCAGCGGAGCGGTGCTTGAGAGGAAGGGCCCAGCGGAGCGGTGCTTGAGACGGCGGGGCCCAGCGGAGCGGTGCTTGAGAGGAAGGGCCCAGCGGAGCGGTGCTTGAGAGGAAGGGCCCAGCGGAGCGGTGCTTGAGACGGCGGGGCCCAGCGGAGCGGTGCTTGACAGGAAGGGCCCAGCGGAGCGGTGCTTGAGACGGCGGGGCCCAGCGGAGCGGTGCTTGACAGGAAGGGCCCAGCGGAGCGGTGCTTGAGAGGAAGGGCCCAGCGGAGCGGTGCTTGAGACGGCGGGGCCCAGCGGAGCGGTGCTTGACAGGAAGGGCCCAGCGGAGCGGTGCTTGAGACGGCGGGGCCCAGCGGAGCGGTGCTTGAGAGGAAGGGCCCAGCGGAGCGGTGCTTGAGAGGAAGGGCCCAGCGGAGCGGTGCTTGAGACGGCGGGGCCCAGCGGAGCGGTGCTTGACAGGAAGGGCCCAGCGGAGCGGTGCTTGAGACGGCGGGGCCCAGCGGAGCGGTGCTTGAGAGGAAGGGCCCAGCGGAGCGGTGCTTGAGAGGAAGGGCCCAGCGGAGCGGTGCTTGAGACGGCGGGGCCCTGTTCAGCGGTACTCTTCTGCACCGCGGGCCCTGTTCAGCGGTGCCTATCTCCACGGCGGGGCCCTGTTCAGCGGTGCTCTTCTGCACCGCGGGCCCTGTTCAGCGGTGCCTATCTCCACGGCGGGGCCCTGTTCAGCGGTACTCTTCTGCACCGCGGGCCCTGTTCAGCGGTGCCTATCTCCACGGCGGGGCCCTGTTCAGCGGTGCTCTTCTGCACCGCGGGCCCTGTTCAGCGGTGCCTATCTCTACGGTGGGGCCCTGTTCAGCGGTGCTCTTCTGCACCGCGGGCCCTGTTCAGCGGTGCCCATCCAGCAGGTCAAGGGAGCCAGACCTGGCCTGGACTCCCTGTTCAGTCGCCCTCGGACCGTGACGTTTCTGGACCCTTCGGGGTCGGACTCCTGGCCTCCTTAGTGTCCTCCTTCCCAGCTGGGATGTGGCATGTGGGGTCCACCTTCTCCGCGCTCCTGCTGCCCTTCCGCTCCTTTGATGGGGCTCTCGGGCCCTTGCCTCCCCCAGATGGTGTGGGTGGTGAAGTGGCCGCACATTGCTCCTTGGGGGCAGCCCTGTCGGTCCTCGCACGGCGGTCCTTGGTTTTGCGGGTCCTCTTGCCGGGGGGGGGGCTGGACGTGTCCTTGCTGCTGATCAATGTGTCACTGCTGCCAAAGGGTGGGCTCCAGAATCCAGGCACAACAGTGACACCCGAAGCTGGGCTGGTGGTGGCTGCGGTGCTCTTGGGACTCTTTGAAGATGGATGGGGGAGGTCATCGGGGGGAAAGAGGTTAAGGTTAGCCAGGAAAAGTTTTTTAGGGCCAAGGTAAAGGGTAGGAGAAGTGGAGATGGAAGTGGAGGTAGAGGAGGTGGTTGTAGGAGAGTCAGGTGTGCTGTCATTGGGTGAAGGTGCTGTAGGCTGTCGTGAGGTGGATGGCTGTTGGGTGGGTGGCTGCCTGCGTTTGTGTGTCTTGGAAGAGGGGGTGACAGACACAGTGGGAGAGGACACAGGGGACGTGTACATGGCAGTGGGGGTGGTGACTGCACGAGTGTGGACTGTACTGGAGGGTGAGGTGGTGATGGAAGCACTGGCTGATGTTGGGGTGCATGCAGGTGTGAGTGTAGACGTCACAGGGAGGGAGGAGGGAGACGAGGAGGAGGGGGACACAGGGGTGGCAGTGGCTGTTGGCATGTCTGCATCTGGGTGTTGCTCGGGTGAGTGTTTGCGGGATCTGTGGTGCTTGTGTTTGGATGAGCTGCTCTTGGGTGTTGAGGTGTGTGCAGGCTGGTCTGATGGTGTGGATGGGATAGGCTGAGGAACAGGAGACAGAGACAGGCTGGAGGCAGTCAGAAGAGGGAGGCTGGAAACAGGGACAATGGCTGCCGTCAGTGCTGAGGCCAGAGCAGTGAACGCTCGTTGATGGGCAGCCTGACCCGAATGAATGCCCTCCAGGTACGCATTGCTCTGTTGCACCTCCCTTTGCACACCCTGGATGGCATTCAGAAGGGTCGTCTGCCCAACAATGAGCGTCCTTACGAGGTCAATGAGCTCCGCACTGAGGGCAGCAGGGGCAACAGGGGCAGGGGCTGAGGTGCCTGGGGCGAAGGAGACGCGCGCCTTCCTGGGCGAACCGGCACGGAGCGAAGACTGAGGGGCTGCTGGGAGGGCGGGGCTGGTGCGCTGGGTGGCGGCTGTACCTGTAGAGGCGGGGGGCACGGATGTTGCCGCCACCCCTAGGGAGCTCCCATCCGAGGACGTGTCGCTTTCGCTGCTCTCACCAGCGGTCCCCGTCGTGGTGCTCCCCTCGCCCTCCGGATCACTGGTGCCCTCGGTGTCTGTTCCTGGGCCCACCGGGGCCTTGTGTCCTGCAGCTCCCTCGTGCTCCGATGCCATATCTCCTCCGCCTGATGATGCTAATGCACACATGCACAAGAAGATGAAGAGAAAGGGTGGGGGGAGAAAAAAGAAGACCAGGTTGAGTGCATGCAATGTCAACACCGTTGGCGGAGAGGACAGACACAGGTGCCTAATGCACTAAGCCGCGCATTCGGGGTACACTACTCAGTACTACTGACTAAGACAACAGGCCAAGAGACGTCAAACGCGCACATGGGAGATGCTGGACCTTCAATGGCTGTACTTGTCACCCTACAGAGGTGGGGGTCGGGGGCACAGGGCCATGCCTAAGGGAGAGGACTACACTACAGAAAGCGCCCTGGCCTAATGTCACCCACAGCCCTCCTCCCCCACCCAGACGCCTCCACTGCGCAGAAAGATAGGAGAATGTGCTGATACTCACCCCCTTGTGTCTGCTGTGATGTCTTAAAGCGCCCATCCAATTCAGGGTAGGCCACCGCCAGGATCCGGGACATCAGGGGGGTCATGGTGCGACTGGCACCCCTCCTAGGTTGGGAGGCCATCCCCAGCAGTGTTTCTGCGGTCTTCCTTGTTCCGCGGCGGATGTCCTCCCACCTCTTGCGGCAGTGGGTGCCCCGTCTGTTGTGGACCCCCAAGGTCCGGACTTCCTTGGCGATGGCACACCAAATATCGATCTTCTGATGGGCGCTGACCTATTAGACATGTACAGGGTGGAAAGGAGGAAATCATCAATGGCCTGCATGTTAGATGTAATTGGCCCCCCCCCCACCCACTTTGCCATATGGCACATGCTCTCATCTGTCGGGCGTTGCACTCCTCATTCGCCCCCCACCCCACCAACTTACATCCACCCCAATCCACACAGGCATAGCCCATTCCATTAGCACCCGGGGTACTCACTTGTTGGTCTGGAGGACCGTAGAGTAGCGCATACTGGGGGAGGACCCCATCCACGAGCTTGTCCAATTCTTCAGACGTGAAGGCAGGGGCCCTTTCCCCAGTCACAGCAGCCATTGTATCTTCCAGACCGAGGTCACAGCAGCACTTGCAGTATAGGTCCTCTCCTGTGGATGATCAGGTCTCGAGTGATTAAGCAGATAGAAAATGGCGGTCACGTCCGCGGCGGTGCGTACCGCGGCGGTGCGTACCGCGACCGCCGGCGCACTTCGTTATTGGCTCCTGAAACCCATAGGCTTCAATGTTAACCAATGTGGCTTTGCGCCGCGGTCTTCGACCGCCTACCGCCACGGTGTGCCCCGCCAGCGCAGTGACCTCACATCCCATTGTCCCACTTCACAGGTCAGGCAGCCGCCATTTCAAGGGCCCACATGGCTTAATTTTGACTGCGACACACAGGCCTAGGCCTTGCATTGCCACACATACACGCCTTTCAACCCATTGCCATTCTTTAACTGTGCAAGCTGTCTGTACGTACCTGTGGTTTGGCTGACGCTGTGCTCCATGTTGTCCTTCCTAGGCACCGTCCGCTGGGACTTGGGATGAGAAGGAGGAATCCTCGCGTGTACCGACCGCTGGTGGACCTGTCGACAATGGAAGAACGCCATATAATCCTTCGATACCGACTTGACCGTGCCACTATCCATTAACTGTGTGCCCAGCTGGAGCCAGCCCTGATGTCCCCCATCCGCCAACCCACAGGGATTCCCCCTCTGGTGCAGGTTTTGTCAGTCCTCCATTTTTTGGCCAGTGGGTCATTGCAGACCACAGTGGCCATGTCATCTGGAATGTCTCAGCCTATGTTTTCAAAGATTTTGAGCAGAGTGTTGTCTGCCCTGATGAAACTCATGCGGAGCTACATCATTTTCCCCGAGGAGGGTGACTTGCCCACAGTGAAGGGTGATTTCTATGCCCTTGGACATATCCCCAACATCATTGGTGCCATTGATGGGACCCATGTGGCTTTGGTACCCCCAAAAGACGATGAGCAGGTGTACCGAAACAGAAAGAATTATCATTCGATGAATGTCCAGGTGGTCTGTTTGGCTGACCAGTACATCTCCCATGTAAATGCCAAGTTCCCAGGGTCAGTGCATGACGCGTATGTGATGCGAAATAGCAGCATCCCCTATGTGATGGAGCAGCTACAGAGACAATGTGTGTGGCTAATAGGTGACTCTGGTTACCCCAACCTGCCGTGGATACTGACCCCAGTAAGGAATCCCCGGACAAGGGCAGAGGAACGCTACAATGAGGCCCATGGGCGTACAAGGAGGGTGATTGAGCGAACCTTTGGCCTCCTGAAGGCCAGGTTTAGGTGCCTGCATATGACTGGTGGATCCCTAATGTACTCACCAAAGAAGGTGTGCCATATCATCGTGGCGTGCTGTATGCTTCACAACCTGGCTTTGCGACGCCAGGTGCCTTTCCTGCAGGAGGATGGTCCAGATGGTGGTGTTGTAGAAGCCGTGGAGCCTGTGGAGAGTGAAGAGGAGGAAGACTCTGAGGACGACACAGACAATAGGGACAGAGTGATACAACAGTATTTCCAGTAACACCCAGGTAAGAATCACCCACGCCATTTCACAATTGCTTCTAGCCTCCTGCATCTGTACTTTCTGTAGTTCCCCACAGATGATTTTTATTAATTTATGCCTTTCCCTTCCCTTCTCAGTGCTGTCTGACTCAGTACCTGACTTCTGCTTGGTTCGCCCATGAAATACAGCGTATTGACATTGGTATGTTGTCATGACTAATTGACAGAACAGAAATTGAACAGTAATATGTTATCCCTTTGTTAATAATACAGCATGACTCAAAACAGGTTTGTGTGCAAAATGTGATTTATTTACAGTGCTAGATACCGGTACATGTGATTCTAAGGGTGATGGGTGGGGGTGGAGGAATATCCATGGCAGAGTCCAGTTCTCAGTCTCACAGGTGCATTGTTCTTTTGCCTGTGGAAGGATGGAGCATAGGCAGTTCATGGTTGGACAGGGTGGCAATGTGGGACAGTGGGAAGACTTGAGGGGGTATGTCCTGCTGGCGGGGGTCTTGACATCCTACTCTGTCTTTTTCTTTGGTCTCAGGCTCCTCTTACGGGGTGGTTGTTCTTCAGCAGGAGGTGGGGTACTGGGGGGCTGTCGAGGTGTTGGGACCTCCTGTCCACTAGCGCCGGCGGAGGTGGTAGGCTGTTCCTGGTCCGGCCTAGTGACAGGGGCCCTGTGTGGTGCACCATGGTCCCGCAACGCGTCCTCTATCCTGTGGAGGGCCAGGACGATGGTCCCCATTGCGGTCCCGATGATTCTCAGCTCCTCCCTGAAGCCCATGTAGCGTTCCTCCTGCTGTGCCTGGATCTCAGTGAACCTGGCCAGTACCGTCGCCATCGTTTCTTGGGAGTGGTGGTATGCCCCCATGAGGGTGGTGAGGGCCTCTTGGAGAGTGGGTTCCCTGGGCCTCTCCTCCCCCCCCTGTCGCACAGCAGCCCTCCGAGCTGCCCGGTTTCCCCCGGCCTCTGTCCCCTGGCCGGTGTGCCCGCTCCCACTGCCCCCAGGTCCCTGTTGTTGTTGGGGTGTCGGGTTAGCCTGGGTGCCCTGTAGTGGCAGACACACCGCTGATTGAGCTGTCCTAGAGACAGAGGCATGGGCCCACTGGGTGGGAGCTGTGCTGGTGTCGGCAGAGGGGGTCGGGTCTGGTGTGGCCTGTGTCTGGGTGAGGGGAACCGACTGCCCAGAGGTCCCCGATGGTCCGGGCTGGTCATCAGGTTCACTGTCGACAGAGCTGCTATCCTCAGTGTGGGCCTGTTCCGGTGGTGGGATGGACACTTCTGGACCCTCCTGGCTGGTGTGTTGTCGTTCGGGTCCTGCATGGGGTAAGAGAGTTTGGTTATTGGTTCTGTGTGTGCAATAGCATGCGTGTTGTGGGTGCCCTTGTCCCCCAGTGCAGGCATTCCCTGGAGGGAGGTGTTGTGAGGGTATTTAGTGGGGGGGAGGGGTTAGTGCAGTGGTCATGCTTAGGTGATGGGTGCCCATGGTTTGTGTTGGCATGCAGGAGTTGGTGTTGGGATGGGTGGGTTGTGCTGGTGAGACATTGTCAGGAAGGATGTGTGCTGGGGGTTGGGGGTGAGGGTGGGGGTGTGGGTTGGCATGCTGGTGGGGTGTGGGGGATATAGTAGTTGAGATGGGACTTACCAGAGTCCATTCCTCCGGCTACTCCTGCGAGGCCCTGAGGATGCAGGATGGTCAAGACCTCTTGCTCCCACGATGTAAATTCGGGAGGGGTGGGTGGGGGTCCGCCGCCAGTCTTCTGGACCGCGATGTTGTGCCTGGAGACCATCGACCGGACCTTCCCCCGTAGGTCGTTCCATCTTTTGCGGATGTCCTCCCTATTCCTGGGATGCTGTCCCACCGCGTTGACCCTGTCCACGATCCGCTTCCATAGCTCCGCCTTCCTGGCTATACTGGTGTGCTGCACCTGCGAGCCGAAGAGCTGGGGTTTCACTCTTAGGATTTCCTCCACCATGACCCGGAGTTCCTGGTCCGAAAATCGTGGATGCCTTTGGGGTGCCATGGGGTTGTGGGTGAGGTGTGGGGTGGTGTATGTGATGAGGAGTGTGTTGGTGAGTGGTGCTTTGTGCTACTATGTGGTGTGTGTGATGGTGTAGTGTGCCTCAGTGTGTCTTGCTTTGGATTGTCTGCTGTGTCTCTCTCTCCTTCTCTCAGTAATTGGGGTCGCAGGGGTTTGTGGGTGATGTGGGTGTGTGTTTTATAGTTGGTTGATTGTGTGGGAGTGGTGTGTGTATGTGTATCAGGTGTGTGTTTTTCAAATTGGCCAATGTGGCTGTGTTTTGGTGATGTGTGTGTATTCTGACCGCGGCGGTGTGTAGCGCCAATGGAATACCGCGTTTGAATGACCGCCGTGTGGATTCGTGGGTCGTAATGGCATGGGCGTATTTCTGTTGGCGTGACGGTGGAGGTTTGGTCATCTCCAGTTTATCGCTGCCCGCCGATGTGGCGGGCTGCAGTGGAGGACGGATTTTTGGAGGTTTGGCCGTTGTGGGTCAGAATGACCGTGGCGGTTGACCGCGGCCGCGGCGGTGTTATGGCGGTCTTCTGACCGGCGGTAAGGGCATTTTACCGCCGAGGTCAGAATCACCCCCTTAGTGTTTACTTTCCTTTCTCTGATTTCAAAGTGAGAGGATTTATGAAACAATCTTGCTGGATACTGGGGTTAGGAAAGAGTTTTTTCTATCACATGACAACATTTAAATAGACTTCAGAATATATCAGAATTTGAAGTACAAATCAAGCACATTTTTGTTAATTCTGAACTGTGCTGGAAACAAATACCTTGACATGATTAAAACAAATCATTGCATTAGGTGATGCAATTTCCACACATCATTGTCTCTGCACAATATAGTTTGATTTGAAAAACTGTATATCTGTGCAAATGTAATGGTCATTTCAATCAAAAATGTGTTGTCTGTAATGGCAAAAATGTGTTGTCTGTAATGGCATGCATGCTCCACTCCACTCTGCTCTGCACCACTCCACACCACTGCACCCCACTCTGTATCACTCCACTTTACGCCACTCCATGCCACTGCACTCTTCTCCATTCGGAACCACTCCACATTATGCCACTGCTCTCTATGCTACTTCACACTATGCCTCTCTACTCTACTCTGTACTACTCTACTCTAAGCCACTGCACTTTACGCCTCTCTACACCACTGCGCTCTGCTCATCTGCACGCCATACCACTCCAGTCTAGGCAACACCAATCTAATCCGCACAACTCCACTCTCTGCCACTCTGCAATGCTGCACTGTACGCCACTGCACTCTAAGCTAATACACTCTATTCTAATGCACTTTACTCTGTAACACTCAACTCTATGCCCCTGCACTCTACATCAATACACTGTACATCATTCTAATCTACTCTGCGCCTCTGCACTCTATGCCCCGGCACTCTACACTACTTTACTCTATGCCATCACACTCTATGCCACTTTATGCAACTCCACTCTAACCTGCACTTCTCCACTCTAAGCCACCTCACTCTACTGTGAAATAATCTACTTTATGCCACTGCATTCTATGCCGCTGCACTCTACCCTGCACCTCTCCACTCTATGCAACTGCACTCTACTCTAAAACAATCTATTCTACGCCACTGTACTCTATACTACTCTAACCACTGCACTCTAGTTCAATGCACTCTACACTACTGCAAGCTGACACTCTGCAACACTGCTCTGGCCGCCACTATACTCTACACCACTCTGCTCTGTACTACTGCATTTTGCACCAATATACTCTATTCCACTGCATTCTATGCCACTCTACTCTGCCCAATGCCACTCTATGCAACTGCACTCTACACCAGTGTACTCTAAACAACAGCACTGCCCTTTACTCTGCACCACTGTACTCTATGCCACTGTTCTCTGTACCACTCTACACCACTGCACTGACACTCTACTCTGCAACTCTGCACTCCACACCACTCTACTCTATGCCACTGCACTCTAGGCACTATACTCTACTCTACACCACTCTACAATACTCCACTCTGCACCACTACACTCTATGCCACATGATTCTACTCTGCACTCTATGACACTGCACCACTCTGCATTACTGCACTCTCTGCTACTCTATTGTATGCCACTCTACTCCACTGCACTCTATGTAACTCTACCCCATGCCACTCTATGCCACTGCACTCTGCGCCAATGCACTCTAAACAACTGCACGCCACTGCCCACTGCCCTCTACTCTGTACCACTGTACTCTACGCCACTGCTCTGTGCCACTCTACTCCACAAAACATCACTGCACTGACACTCTACTCTGCAGTGTTGCACTCTCCACCACCGAACTATACCCCAATGTACTATGTACTACTGCATTCTATGCCACTGCACTCTATGCCACTCTACTCTGCATCACTTCACTCTACAGCACTTTGCCCTACTCTGCACCACTCTACACTACACCAGTGCACTCCCTGCAACGTGAGTCTACTCTGCAATCTATGCCACTGCACCACTCTACACTACTGCTCTCTCTTCCACTCTATTGTATGCCACTCTACTCCACTGCACTCTATGCCACTCTACTCTGTCCCATGCTACTCCATGCCACTACACTCTAAACCACTGCACTCTACGCTAACGCACTCTAAACAACTGCACTGTACCCCACTGCTCTGTACTTTGCACCACTGGGCTCTATGCCACTGCTCCTATGCTACTCTACTCCACACCACACCACTATGCCACTAGCTTTAAGCCATGCTGAACAGCAGCTACTCTGGTGTATAACATGGCTAATGGCTAAAACACATTTGCAAAGCCAATAACTCTTTCGTAGATGAGACCTACTGGCTTTACCAATGTTTGTTAGTACAATGAGGTACCGAGGTACCTGACAGAACTGTAAAAAATACAATTACATCATAATAAAGGCTGCTACAAAATGTGCGAATACATTTCGGTTAAATAAAAAAAAAAAGCGCTTCTCAAATACAGATTTGAATAATATACAGTTTCTACCTAGTGCTAAAAAAATGTTATAACACTCCATTAAAACCACACACTCCACAGCTCACCTTGGAAAACCATTACAATACCTCTCTGAAAGAAATATCTTTCCCACCAGAAAACTTCAAGTGGCTCCTTTTAGTAAATTCAATGGAGGTTTTCAAGCCCCTTTGTATTTGCAAATTTACCTGTTGCCCACATTTGCATGTCTTTAGGGAAGGAGACCCCCTGGCAAGAAGGCCTTTTCTTATCTGTCTGCCCCTCCCTCCCTCAGAGCACAGGAGACCCCCTGCCTTCCAGCCCAGCTGGGGAAACTCCTCTGCCCGTAATTTCACCCTGCCTCCGTTGCCCTTTAGGTGAAAGGCTAAAATTACGGACAAATGCCGTCCGTTAAAGCTTTCATCACGGACAACGGACAGCAGGGCGAAATTACGGACAGTCCGTGAAATTTACAGACGGGTGGTCACCCTACATGGCCCACTATCATACACGTAGAGAATTAATTCAGCATAAGGTAATTCAGAATTCTTCGTACTGAGCAGAGGCGCATCTTAGAACGCACATCCCTGGCACACCCGCCCCTCGAGCCCAAAGCTTTCACTCGGCCTCCTCCATCTCCTGCCAACTAAGCACTCAACTCCGGTTCTTCCTGCCGGCTGAGTGTTTTCCTTTTTCCATTACTACAACCCCAGGCCTCGGGTGCTCCCCCTGTCGCTTTGTCACATATTCCTTGACGTCGTGCAAATAGTAACAGTTCGCTGTTATTTTGGAGGCTAGAGCCTGGAATTGATAAGCTCACCTGATTCGTCCGTTAAATCTGTTTTTTTCCAGCTTTATATAGCGCAAACTCGACCCGAAGGCACTGGAGCGCTTTAGAACACTATTTAAATTACACAGTGACACTTTCATTTTCTGTTCAAGGGGCGATTAAGGGCCTGATTTAAATATTGACGAACAAGTTACTCAGTCACAATGGTGATGTATATCCCATCCGCCAATACCTAAATCCCATTATATCCTATGGGATTTACATATTGAGTCACAGGATACCCATCACTGTTGTGACTGAGTAACTCATCCAACAATATCTAAATCAGGCCCTAAATCATTTGTCCAGCATCACAGGATGTTAAGCCAAGACTAAATCCTGGTTCCCCAGCTCCGAAGTTGGCAGCTCTGGCTGTTAAAACAGACCCTCTCCCCTTCTTCTTGTCTCCATTCTTATGTTAAAATCACTATACTGGAGTGGGGTAGAGTGGTGTAGATTGGAGTGGAGTGGGGTAGATTAGAGTGGAGTGGGGTAGATTTGAGTACAGTAGATTGAAGCAGGGTAAATTGGAGTAGGGTAGACTGAAGTGGGGTAGTCTGAAGTGGAGTGGTTTAAACTGGGGTTCAAAACATACTTTAGGTAGGGTTCCATGCCATCCACCGTCTGCATCAGTTGGTTCCTCAGAACACACACTTTTTGTGCTTCAATGGACCACCTTGAATCAGCCAAGTGGGTAAGGCACTCCATTCTATGTTCTTTCCTGCTTAGTGTTCCCATTCTGTCTGGAGTAGCGTAATAGTCCGGGTGGCCCAAGTCCGTGAAAAAGTTCTTAATATACTCCAACAACAGGATTCTCAAAGAGTGATTTAAGATTAAACAGTCTTTTAAAATTGATTGAATAAGGCTCCCATGTTCTGAAGACCAGACTGTATGCCATAGCAATGCTGGTTGTACACTTATTAAATCTATGATATGCATGGTCTCCAATTCTGAATGACACACAAATGATGAGGTGGATTTTGGGACGTTTAGGAGTGACTTTCGAAAATCATTTTCTGCTATCTGCAGCGCATTACACTTTGTATGTCCCCATAACCCTGCCCCATATGTAGCTGTATGAATGCATTTGGAGCTCTAAATTGCAAATATGTCTTTTGGGGTGATCCTCCCTACTCGTTTAGAGAAATTTTTTATGGCCATGTTAATTTTAGTAAACTGTAATTTCCTGGTACTTATACATTGGGACCAAGTGCCTTTGTTATCAAACAAAATTACCAGGTACGAGAATGTTGCTGTAGCATTTATTTTCTCTCCATGTATTGTAATGGGGCAGTTCTTGGCAGTCTTGGTGCCACATTTCATTACATATGTTTTAGAGCGGTTAACTCAAAGGCCTAGTTCTGCCATATAGTTAACAAAGGTTGCCAGAAGACGCTGCGAAGCTAATGGGGTGCGTGCCATGAGAACAGCATCATAGGCTTACAAAAGAGCTGGAATCGGCTGATGGCCAGTTTGAGGTAAAGCTTTTCATTCGTTGACTAGTACTGTCTCAAGTTTATTTATATATAGTGAAAAGAGGAATGGCGCTTATATGCAGCCTTGTCGTACCCTTTTGATTATATTAAATGAGATAGTACACTCCCAGTGCTCCCCAAACCTTATCTTTGCTCTATTTCCAGAGTGTAACTCCCTTATAAAGTGTATTATCGTTTCGTCTACCCCCATATAATTTGCTGTGGACAACACAATCAAAGGCAAAGGTCAGATCTACAAAGGCCATATAAAGGTTGCCTTTTTTAATTTTAGTATATTTTTCCAATCAGGATATTTAAACTTAAGGCCTGTTCCACCATTCCTATCCCTGAGTGAAAGCCGTATTGCAAGTCCAATAAGATATTATTTGTTTCAGCCCGCTCCTGTAATCTATTCAAGATGATCTGGCCAGCTATCTTTACAAAGGAGTCAAGAAGCGAGATAGGTCTGTAACAGGCAGGATTATGGCATTTGCCCTTTTTATGGGCGAGCACAAAGTGCTCCGTCCATTCTGTAATCTCTCTTTGGGCTTGAAACCAAGCCCATGCCACGTCAGTCACTTACATTGGTTTGTGGGCTTGCCTTTTAAAATCTGCTTGCTTTCATTTGTGAAAGGCATGCATACGTCATGCCTTTTCTGGTGTTTAGCCCACCTACACAGCACTGGTAAAGTACCAAAAACATATGAGGCTCGATGTTTTCAGCCTGGCGTCCGGACTACTTTATCTGTTTATTTTCCACGCAGCGCGATTGCCCTGCATTTTACATAGCATGATCGCCCTGCTTTTTTTTTTTCTTTACAACGCTAATAGCTCTAACTCGAACAAATGCGAGACCTGTTGCACTGAAAATGCTTGTTGTATATTGGCACTATGATGGACAAGTTGAAATTAAACCTGTGGAGCAGCATGCTCTCAGGACCTGAGTCAATAAAGGACCCCAAAGTGCAGTATCAGACTTATATATGTCCACTGGAATTCCGTCTGGGCCTGGTGATTTCCCGCTCTTACTTGCATTAATGGCTTCAGAGACCTTTTTTATGCTAAACAATGGGGGAATAATCAACGAGTCGCCTTTATAATTATCTACGTCCGAAGACGAAGGGCAATAGTCCTGAGCTTTTTTAGAACTATATATCTCAGAGAAGTGGGCAATCCATCCCTCTTCGTAATTGCTATTTCTATACTGGGAGATTCTTTTTTTTCCCAGCAGCAGGGAGTTTACTACCTTCCAGAATGTGATTTACAAGGTGTTCCAAGCCTCTTGTTTTATATATCTTTTCATATTTTTAATAACCTTCTTATACTCCTGTCTGAGTGTGCGAATCTCGCTCTTGCTTCTTCATGGTTTATTTAGGGCCTTCTTAAGATTTTTATGAGCCCTTGTACATTTAGAATCAAACCAACCTGTTTTTTTCTGGGATCCCGGCGTTCTCCCACTAGAACTACGTTTCTTTTTAATGCATGCTGCATGTAATTGCGGTAAAGACTCTAATTCGTTCTTGTGGCTGTGCATTATCCTCAAGGCAGACCCCAAAGTCTTTAGCATGGTCGCTAAGTAACTGCTTCATAAAACCTAATGGTTCGATCTGAGACCAGCGTAGGGAATACCCGTTTCTAGATGCCAGTTCTATATTACTAAGGAGCTCCGGGGATTCCCTATGCTGTTTTGTATCTGAAGGCAAGGGGAGGTGTATGCTTTGAGGGTAACAATCACTGAGTACTATATCTTGAGTCTGTTGATTAGACACTCTATGGGTAGAAGTTATTAGATATTAGAATAAAGTTGAATGTTGTGTTTGTGCCTCTGCTATTAAAGGTAGGTTTAAATTGCAGTTTACTAGCACAAATTGTATTTGCGAAAGATAAGTCGAACCTATACATGGCGTCATTCAGTATGTTTCCTTAGTGATTATGTGTAAAGTGAACTTGGGCCTCGTTACCCCCTTTGTATAGGCCACAGATTTTCTCAGAGGGTTCTGTGCACAAGTGTGTATTGAAATCACCTCCCCCTGCAGTGAGGGTCTCCCTCCTAGTAGAGTTACTCACTAATCCTAGGTCATCCTGCAATTGTCTGATTATGTTTAAGATTTTACACAATAGAGCGGTATTATAACATTTATAATGACTAACTGAAACAAACTTTGTAATTTACACACAATCATTTGATAACTAGAGTTAGAGGTTGGCCTAATTGTCTATCAGTAAGCGTTTGTTTGAGATATAAGTGCAGAGCCCCCCTTTCAACTCCCATGTATGGAAGGGATAGCAGGAGTGTGGAATGTCCTGTAACGATTTATATGTATGGGTTTCCTGAAAATACAAAGAGGAAAATACTCCGATAAAGTCTATCCATTCAGTATTTTCAATCTTGCTGCAGAGTCCTGCCACATTCCAAAACAAAAGTTCTGGTCCTGATCCAGCAGCCCCTGCTCCATGCGTGTCAGAGGTAACAGATTTGACCCCATTGAGATCAAGGAAGGAATGGTTAACAATCGAATGATCAAGATCTTCTTTTTCTTGCACTCCCAGTCTAATGGTATGCTGATCATCAATAGTTCCCACAGGTACATCCCCGCTAGTGCCCGTGGCGGGCTCGCTAGTGTTTGATATATCAGGCAAATATTCCACTGATGTAACCCTCCCACTGCGGCCGGCTGGATCATCACTCAGTCAGTCCAATTCTTCCAGGTGCGAGAGGGCTTGAAATCTAGTGCTAATGAGTACGGCATTGTTACGCTCGATTATCTCTCCTAATGATGGGCACCAGTTTCTGGATTGATCCTGACCTTTGTTGCCTTGGTAGAAATAATCTAGTGGTAACAGTGAGATTTCATGGATAGATACTTGTCATGCACTTAATCTTTGTAAGATTCTTTCTATCAGTTTTGGAGATTTAAAAGAGACTACCACGCAGTCTCCCATTAGTGTTTTAGGACTCCTGCCTACCCATTTAACTCACCTTGACATCTTTATGTCTTCGGATAGGGGGCCAACCATGCCAGGTTCCATTCGAGATCCTATCCAATTTAAAGATGTATTTCTTAATGCCATCCATGATTCCCAGTTATGGCCCGGTATAGTAGGGACATTTGCCAGGACGACTATATAGGGAGTCACCGCGGGGTTAGATGTAAAATGTGGAAGGAGTGGTGTATCGGGGGGAATGAGGAATGTTTTCCCTCCCAGGGTCACAAACACTTATGTGCGCTGACATAGTCTGATGTGCACTGCGTGTACGTTCCGCGTATTTGCATGTCTCTGTGGGAGGCTGCTTAGCTAGAGCTGTAATTGGCGGAGATTGCAACTCAATTACTGGGCATGGGTTTGAGTGGATTGTGCCGTTACATTGAATAGTTATGGAGATTAGATCAACTGATTGTGTCTTCAGTAGGTCAAGAATAGTCGCCACTTTACTCTCCTCCAGGATTAGGCAATTTAAGAGGGTATCAAATGATGATTTACCTGTATGTTTTAAAGCTTTGATTGTCTCTAATATATTTGCATAGGGTTTTGATATATTTTCACTTGTCTTCTGAGAGGATTTCTTTATTACAATTTTAATTAGCGGCTGGTCAGTGGATTGAGTACTTACATCGCCTTTATTACTAAATTCAGCTGTTGGAATGTTTGAAACATTTCCCCTTTGCAGTACTCAAGGCTTTCATGTACATTTAGGTGGAGGGGGAAATCATCAGACTCTAGTATAGTCTCATTAATGTGTTGAATACAGCCGTTTTGGACTTCATCCTGACTGTTACTCTCTATTGCCTTGGTCTGGTGAGTGGAGTCAGGGTCTATATTAGAGGGTTAAGGCCTCTCTAGAGCTCACTCGTAACAATAGCCCTTCTTCTACATTTGAAATGTGATTATCTATGGCCCCCAATGCACCTGACATATACTTCAGTATTGATGTATGATCTTTATGAGGAGATGTGATTTTTGCGTTTGGGTGCTTCCTCTTACCCATCGTTGGGCACTAGTCTTAAACAGAATCACCTATATAACATAACTTTAACACGTCTGTATCCTGTGGTACTAATTTCAGATAGCAGTGCTTCAGGATATGTACCGCAATGAGGCACTATACCTCTATTTGTATGGTAGTTCCTCATGGCCGCGCTACCTTTTCCTGAGCGGCCTGGAATGGTGTCCAGGCAGGGATTTAGTGGTGCTTCCACTTTGTGTAATGTGGCACTACCCGGTCGAGCTCTCCTTTGCTCTGAGCAGCAGGGAAATGGCAGTTTAGCTACCTGGGCTTGTGGAGGCACAGAGGCACTTTGCCGCTGGTTCTGGTACTGGTTCCCGGTCACTCTTGCTTCACGTGAGCAGCTGAGAATGGGTACTCCACGGAGGTCCAGATGCGGCACCAGGAACCGTGTCGGGAGAAGACAAAGTGAGAGGCGTCTTGCCTTGGGTCCTTACGGTAGGGATTTCCCGGCCGCATTCTACTCGCTTCCAGCGGCGGGGGAGGGCACGTCAGTGGAGGACTCGGGAGTTTCATGGATGCGTTCCGGAGGTCTACTCCCACCCTCGGCCATGCCAGTTCAGGTGAGTTGCAGATCCGAGGAGAGGTCACAGGTATGGGGGACGGTGAGACATCTCCTCTGTGTCAGTTTAGCCAGGTCGGAGCACGAATACGGGCAGCGCTCCTGATATTCAATGAAGGTGCCCCACTGCCTGGCTGACACTCCTAACTCGGCGTGCTCCTTCGATGCCCCCCAATTCTGATATATTTTGAAAAATGAGCACAGTTCATTTTTGTTATGTGCTAGAAAAAAGCATTTCCTTTGCACCCCCCAAGACTGTCACATAAATCCTCTCACTTTAAAGTCAGAGAAAGAAAAGTAAACACCAAGCTCTGTTGGAAGACAGTGCCTGACATTTGACCTCTGTCATCAAATACACAGCAAATGTGACAAGATAAGAACTTCATTTAAAGGCCTGATTACAAAAATCAAGCAATTGGAAGGATACAGCAGTAAACAGGCAATGCTCCGCTGAACAGACGGACTCAAGCTGGACAGCCTAAAACAAATAAAGCCAGCAAATTGAAAGCAAGCAAATGTGATTTACTAACCACAAAGACAGTGGTTAGCAATGGGCGGAATGCAATACCAGAGAAGCTTTTTGAATGTCCCTAAGATGTCTTTAGCAAACTGTAGGCTCCAATCTAAACAAACAGGACGAAGTCTGTGAGCCAGAATACCATATCCCCCCTCTGTATAAACAGGCATTGGCAAAGCCAGTAGCTCTTGCTTTCAGAGACTATTGCCTCTGGCTTTTCCTTTTGTTCCACTGTATTGAAATTATGTGGTGTGGGATTATGTGAAGTGAGGAGGAATTAAGTGGTGTGGGGTGGAATTTTGTGGAGTGGAATTGTGTGGAGTGGAATTGTTGCGTCAAGAGGAATTATGTGGAGTGGAATTTTGTGGAGTGGAATTTTGTTACATAGCGTGGAGTGAAAATATTTGGACTGCAAATATGTGGCATGGGGTGAATTTATATGAAGTGCATTGTGGTGTGGAGTGGCATGGATTGGAATTACGTATTTTGGGTTGAATTATGTTTTGTAGGGTGGAATAATGTGATGTGGGATGAAATTATGTGGTGTGTAGTGGAATGATGTGGTGTGATGTGGACTTGTATTGTGTTGAACTGTATAGCATAAATGTGTGTTGCACCAAGTGGAATATTGAAGAGTGTAATTATGTGGTGTGGAGTGGAACTATGTGAGTTAGAATTATGTGGCATGGTGCGAAGAGGAATTTTGTTGACCTGAATTATGTTGTATGGGGGAGTGGAATAATGTGGTATGGAGTGAACTGGATGTATGTGGTGTGGACTTGATGCATTTGCAGTGTAAATATGTGGCATGGTGCAGAGTGGAATTATGTGGAGTGTAATTATGTTGCATGGTGTGACTTTAGGTGGAGTGGCATTATCTTGTGTGGAGTGTCAAAGAGCAGAGTGAAATTATGTGGCATGTTGAAATATATTGTGTGAATTGCAATTATGTGATGTGGAGTGGAATTATGTGGGTTGGAGTGGAATTATTTGTTCTGTACTTGTGTCGTGAGGAATCATGTGGCTTTCTATTGTGAGGCATTGAATGGAGGTATGTGCAGTGGAATTATGTGGCATGGTGTGCTGTAGAATTATGTGGATACTAATTATGTTGTATTGGGTGTAGAGGAATTACAGGGAGTTGGATTGTGCATCATGAAGTGTACCTATGTGGAGTGATATTTTGTGTCATGGAGTGGAGTGGAATTATGTGGTGTGGTGTTGAATTATGTGGCATGATGTGGAACTATGTTGTGTGGACTGAATGCATGTTCTGTGTAGTGAAATTATGAGTTGTGGAGTGGAATTATGTGGTTTGGTGTGGAATAATGCCATTTAGAGAAGAAATGTGTGAAATTCTAATTCTGTGGTGTGGAATTGTATGGCACTGAGTGGAATTAGGTTGAGTGGAATTCTGCAACATGGTGTGGAGTGTATTTATGTGGAGTGTTGCTATGTGGTGTGGAGTGGATTTATGTGGAGCATAGTTATGCGGTACAGAGTTTAGTGTAATCATATGGAGTTGAATTATATGGTGTGGAGCAGTATTATGTGGAGTGCAATTATGTTGTGTGGTGTGGAATTGCATGGCTTTTAATGGTGTAGTGTGGAATTGTGTGGCCTTGTGTAAAATTATGTGGCATGTGTGAAGTGCAATTATGTGGAATGTAATTATGTGGCATAGTGCAGAGCTGGATTTTGTTGAGTGCAATTATGTGTTTTGGAGGTAAGTTGATTTATGTGCAGTGTAATTATGTGGCATGGAGTGTAATTCTGCAGCGAGGTGTGAATTATGTGTAGTGGAGTTATATGGAGTTGAATGTTGCATGGAGTGTAATTATTTAGATTAGAGTGGAGTGGAATTATGTTGTGTGGAATAGCGTTATGAGAAATGGAATTATGTAGCATAGAGTGGAGTTAAAATATGTGGATTTGAATTTGTTTCATTGGAATTATGTGGCATGGAGTGGAATGATGTGGACTGGAAATGTATGGAGTTGAATTGTGTGGCATGGAATTGTGAGATGTTGAAATGTGTTGGGTTTAGGGGAATTACCTGTTGTGAATTTGTTTGTTGTGCAGCTGTTTGGCACTTAATTGTATGGTGTTGCGTTGACTTATGCAGAATGTAATTATGTGGCATGGAATGGTGTTGAATTATGTGCAGTAGCATTGTGTGGAATGGAGTGGAATTATGTGGAGGGGCCAAGGACTGGGTTGCAGATGGGAGAAAAAGGGAACGTGGCAAGAGGGAATGGAATTCTAATGCAAGCTTCCCAATGCCAAACTAAATACTGTCAGCAATATAAACATGTGTATCAGCCATCTGGTATCTGCAAGCAAGCTAGGGTAGAGGATGTGGCGTATTGTTCCAAACTGCAGTTTTTGGAGCTGGGTAACCTGGTTCGCGTCTCGGCGCTGCTGCAGCATCCTTTGACTTTGGGCAAATCACTTAATCTTCCTATGCCTACACAAAATGAAGTTATCAAACAATGTTCTCCTTCTTCTTCTCCCAGGTAGCAGAGCCTGCTGGTCCAATATCAAAGCACTGAAATAAGTATCTGTGACTTTTGTGTCACAAGAGTTTGCATGTTGTTATTGTAATATTTTTTATCTGGCTCCACAGAAACATTTTAAGATTATACAGTTAAATTGAGCATTTCATGCATTTATTTGTTGACATATTTCTCCATAAAACGTTCAGGAAGATGTCAAATGTCAGTTCTTTTATGGAGAAACATGTAATCTTTCCTCCATGTTTGAGGTCCCCGAAGGCAAAGCTTTCCAGTACAAAAACTGTATAACATTAGCCTTTGCACTGGGCAACTATCTTCAGGGACTTTAAACATGGAAGCAATACCTGCAATCTGATACCTACAAGCAAGCCAGGGGGAGGATATGGAGTAATGATCAAAGATACCGACTTTGTAGCTGGGAAACCAGGTTTGAGTTTCTGCGCAAGCTCAACATCCTGTGACTCTGGGGAAAACACTTGATCTTTCCATCCTATGCAAAATGAATGTGCCTTTGTGTAAAGCACGCTAACATCTTTGGGTTGAGTTTGCGCGATATAAAAGCTGCAACAGAAACAAAAATCAGAGGACCGGACAAAGGCATCTGGCCTCCCAGCTCATCTGCTGTGCTGGGAGGGGCACGGCAATGGGAGGGTGGGGGGAACAAGCAAACACGGACAACAGGGCGGAGCAGTCAACAGAGCCAGCTATGAATGATGCACTCTGTAGAGTGGTCCAACAAAAAGAAAAAATTGCTCCCAAAAGCTCCAACAGTGTAAGGACACAAGTACTAGGGCCATGCTTCAGTGGACAGTTTCATGCAAGGAGGGGAGATTGCTGACTGCAGAGGTGACCAACAGGAACCAATCAATTGAGTGGCTTTGATGCCAAGCAATGGTAACTAATGGGTGACTTCCAGGCCCACTAACGGTAAACAACTTGTCTCGAAGAGACAGCCCATGCACAAGACCTAAAAAGGGCCACAAGACAAATAACCAAGATAATCAGTCTGACATCAGCCACAAATCCCACCTCATGACAAGGAGATGTGGGTGTAACAAAGTGAGATAAGACCAGAGGATCCGACTGCTGTGGAGTAAAGAATCATGGTTCAATTGTAGCATTACAGTAGAACACCTATCTACTAGATGCCTGAGGATTTTGTAAACTCTGGTAGTACCTCTGATAAAATACAGTCTTTCATCCAGTTAAAGAGCAGAGTGCAGAAGCATTTAATGAAAGTATGGAAGCATTGTGGAAGCAGGCAGAGGTATAAAAGCAGGCACATCCAAACGTCCCCCATGCTGGACAGCATGTATGTACATTGCTGCTTGTGCTAATTATGCCCTTTAATAATGTTAACCCTTTGTATGTGTTCATTATAGCATCTATAATACATTTATCGTCACATGTTCCTAATGTATTTCAATTGTCTTTCTGGATCACCCGGGTATTCATAGTCACAGTCAGAGTCATATCCATTGTCAAAGTCAAAGTCCAAGCCAAGCTTACCATAGGTGCAGTCATTGTCCAAGTCATAGTCCGCATGAAAGTCAAAACTGTAGCCACAGATGGTGAATTCATGGAAAACCCTTCCCTCGAACTACATTGTGATTGTTACAATGCAATGGAAACGTTTAATCGAAATCAGTATTTAACATTGGTTTGTTTGTTTTAACAAAACCTTTTGGAAGAATGTCTTTTTTCTCGAAAAAGGCTACTTTGTGTATGTAGCAAACTATTTTCTACTACTGTGAGGGAGCAGCTTAGAATGATGATCTTTCATCAGATCAGCTGTCATTCTACCTAGAAGGCAGCTGAGGAAGCAGCACAAAACTTCTGCTAGCTCCATCAGTCACACAAAAGGTAAAGTTCACTATTTGCTGACACAAATTTGCTCTACATCCTTTATCTCAATCTGTTGCTGGAGAAGATGTTTCCAAACAATCCCGAAAGCACGAGGAAATAAAAAAAAAAGCTCTTTACTCTCCACACCCTTGAAACTTACAGTTAACATTGCACATTAAACCATTCAAAGAACTCTTGCATGGTATTGCAACACAACAGAATTTCTGGAAACAAAAATCGAATCTTTGTAATACAGCCATCATTTATTTTGTTCTCCACTTAAAAAAGTTGAAATCCTCTGTTTTTTCCCCTCAGCAAAGCTGCTCCTTCATCAGTATGATACAAACAGCCAAACACAGTCCCCATGCAATAGTCACTGCATGTTAATTGTAACCTTTGTGCTGGTTTAACTATAAATTGTTCTGGAGTTCTATTTCTGGTGACATTTTAACGACTGTTACTTTGTTGCTTAACATTCATTAAATCCCTCATGACACTGTTGTGTTTGTACTGTAGTTTCAATTAAATTGTGCTCCAGTTAAATGCTCCTTTAGATTTTTGATTTAAATGCATTTCCATTAAAATGTTTCCTCTAGCTTCCGATTTTTTAGTGTTTCGTTATAAATGGCTTTTCTTTAATAAGGATTTCCAAGGCTTTCTATGTTTTCGTTTTCACCTACTACCACCACAGATATCACTATTATCATTGCCACAACCATTCATGGCCAATCATAGTCAGAGGCATAGTAAGTCACAGTTAGTCATAGTCACAGTCATTGCCACTGTCATACTTATAGTCGTCATTAAAGTCATATCACCATTGTTATCGCCATAGCCAGTTGCGGATGGTCATAGTCACAGTCATTGCCATAGTCATATACACAATCATTGTCATAGTCATATACACAATACACAATCATTGCCATAGTCATATACACAATCATTGTCATAGTCATATACACAGTCATTGCCATAGTCATATACACAATCATTGTCATAGTCATATACACAGTCATTGCCATAGTCATATACACAGTCATTGTCATAGTCATATACACAATCATTGTCATAGTCATATACACAGTCATTGCCATAGTCATATACACAATCATTGTCATAGTCATATACACAATCATTGTCATATATTTTCATAGGCAGTGAAAAAGCCAATCTCAGTGATAGTCACAACCATTGTTCCAGTCATAGTAAACAAGAAAGTCCTAGATGTAGCCATAGATTTTACTATTGCCATGGCCATAGCCAGTTATAGCCACAAGCATAGTAAGTCATAGTCACAGCCACTCCCATAATCATAGTCACCATTGAAGTCATGGCTGTAGGTAGAGGTATCAGCAAAGCCATTGATGTAGCCAATTGTCATCAGTCATAGTCACAGTCATCGCCACTGTCAGAGTCACAATCATTGATAGTCATTGCCATTGTCATAGCAGCAGCTATAGCCAGTCTTACTCAGTCATAGGTATAGCCACTGTCAGAGTCATAATCACAATGATAATCACCATAAAAGAAACAGCTGCAGTCATAGTTATTACCATTGCCATGGCCACATCCAGTCATGGTCACTCATAGTCACTGTCATCACCATTGCTGGAGACACTGAAAATATAGTAGTGAACATTCTTATAGACATAGTCAAAGTCACTGTAATTTATAGCCATAGCCACAGTTTTTGGGAAGCTCCTTGTATACTGGTTGGCAAGTCACACCAGAAGGTTGAGGTGGTGTGAAATGTCATTGATTGGTTTGTCTGCTGATGTTGTGGGTACACCAGCACATCCAAGAGCTCAATTACAGTAAGGTGCTGTTGCTTGCAACATTCAGACTTATTTGGGTATATTCATTACATCCTTGAATATCAAGTTTGCAATAACCAATGCTTGTTAAATGTCTCATTTATTATAACCAATGCTTGTTGATTATGCACATTGTATTTCACCTGCTTCAACTGTAACTGTTAAAACATGTGCTCTTCACAATGTGATCTGTATTGACCATGTGCCACAATCAGGAGGATAATTGCTCATTTCCTTAAAAAGCAACCAACTGCCTTTCCACCTGTTCCAACGGTAGCTGCCAAAACATGTTCTCTTCACAATGTGATCTGTATTGAACATGTGCCACAATCAGGAGGATAATTGCTCATTTCCTTAACAAGCAATCAACTGCCAAAAGGCACATGTGCACATTTTATTATTTAAGGATGCTTGTGAGTCTGAAAATAGCACTAAAAATTACAAAGTGCTAAATGTGGATATCTGGTCACACCAGACCAGAACAAAATAACAAGTTCAAGCCAACCTCGATGGAGCACAGGCCAGCTACACGGACTCAGTTAGGCCCATTGAACAGAGTACCTTAGATCCTGTTTGCAGAGTGTAGAATGATCCTGCACCAAGGATGTGTCGCGAAGCGAAGTAGATGCATTTGTTCAGAGGACCTGCAGAGCTGTGATGTGAGGCCCTGCGTCATCGTTGAGGATCCTGTTGATGAGGGCTTGTGATGTGAAGTCCTGTGCCATGGTGCATCGCGCTGTTGAGGTGATGCATCAGCTCTGAGGAGCTGTAAGATTGCAAGGCTGTGATACAAGAGAGTGTCATCAAGGCTGCCACTGAAAAGAGATTTACGATGCAAGTGCCTGCATCAGGAAGGCTGCACACAGGCTGCAGTTATGATGTGGACTGCGAGGTTGAGTCAAAGTCCTTTGCTTTGGAAGAACACTTGCAGCAGAGGTGATGTGTCGGTTCTGCTTGGGTTTGAGAAGCACACAGAGGAGATGTGTAGGTTATGCTCGGTCCACAGAGCACTTTCAGGCCGACTTCCAATGGTCCAGGACTGGATTGGCACCACTTGCCAGAGTAGGACTCACAGATGGAAGAGTCAAGGTGCTGGGTTTAAGGTTGTTGGAGCCTATTGTCCCTGAGGCTCTAGTCAGGAGGCCGGCCAACTAGCCTGTGGAGTCACTTTGGGGTCCTGGGTTCAACAGATGCAGGGTCAGTCCTTCTAACCCATGCAAAAGGGCAGCAGGTCAATACAGCAGGGCAGCACTTCTTTCAGAGCAGCAGTCCAGCAGAGTGGCAGTCCTTTTAGCAGCACAGCAGTCCTTCCTGGCAGAGTATCCACAGGTCCAGATGTGTACTGAAAATGTGGTTTCTGAGGTCCAATATTTATACCCAGTGCTCATCCTCTGGAAGGTGGGAGAAGCTTCTAGAAATTCTCTTTAAAGTGCACAGGTTTCCTGTCTTCCCCACCCTTGGCTCCAGACTAATTATAGGGGTTATACAGTCTTTTGTGTGGAAGCAGGACACAGCCAATTGAAGTGTCAGTATAGTGGTGCCCAGCTCCGCCCTTCCATCCTGCCAGTGATGGCCCATCCAAGCATACCTAAGCTCTCTATTGTGTGTGACTGTCTAGGACGAATACACAAAGCCCAACTGTCAGCTACATCCAGTTATGTGATCTAGGGGCAGACTATAGGCACTACATGGCTAAGACAGAAAAATGCCAACTTTCTAAACGTGGCATTTTCAAAATTGCAATTTAAAATACATCTTTGCCATAAGAAAGGATTTTCCATTACAATTCCAAAGACACCAAACATCATCTGGTTTCCTGTTCCTATTTGGAAATACATCTTATTAAATGTAATGCGGTAACTTCAATAGTATCCTATGGGAGAGGTAGGCCTTGCAATAGTGAAAAATTAAGTTCAGAGTTTCCTACGTCTTAAATACACTTATCCTTGCCTTCTTGGCTATTCAGGGACAACCCTAGGGGTGATGTCTATGTATTGAAAAGGTTGGTTTGGGCCTGGCAAGAGGTTTATATTGTCAGGTTGAAATGGCAGTTGTCAGCTGCACACATAGGCTGCAATAGCACACCTTGGACATGTTTAAGCTATTTAAGTGGGTGGCACAATCAATCCTGCAGGCCCACTAGAAGCATTTCATTTATAGGCTCTGAGTACAGGGAGTACCAATTTACTAGGGACTTACAAGTACATTATATATGCCAGTTGGCAAGTTACCATGTTTTAAGGAGTGAGCACACGCACTTTAACACTTTTAAGAAGTGGTAAAGTGCACGGATTCCTAAGGCTAGCAAAAATCAGATCAGCAAAAATAAGGAAAGGAAGGCAAAATGTATGGGGGAAGACCACCCAAAGGCTGACAGGTCTAACATAGAGTTAATATACGAAATGCATACAGATTGATAAATGGTGTTGGAAATAAATAACTGTGTTGCATCTAAGTCCAAGGAGGGACGGAGAATATTTTTATGTCCAGGATGCACACTCTCAAAACGTTAAACTAATACAATTGAGTGTGCAATTCCTTTATCAATGTTAGGGTACCCTAATTCTGAGTCAAAGACACGTGCTCACATGGGTTCCCTTTGAGGAATAAGAACCCTCACCCACACAAAGATAGCATGCTTCATCATCAGGCTAGCAGCTAATTGGGTGGGCATTGCAGTCCCCAACGGGCTCCTCTAAGGTGCTTTTAGCCAGAATAAGATTCACCTATGGCGTAGGTTTATCAATGATATTTTTATTGTCTGGAGAGGGGATAAGAGTTGATCAGAAATTCTGATTTAGTGGATTAAGACTTTGAATCCCTACCTGAGGTCTCTCAAACCACATCAGACAGAGAATTATCCCGTTTGCGTCTGACGATCTCAATTGACAAAAGACCTTCAATAAACTCACTGATTGCAACAATTTATTACTGTTTGATAGCCATCACACATGAGCATTGCAGAACAATTTACCTTATGGACAAATCTTAAGAATTAGGAGGGATTGCAGTGAAGCTGAGGACTACGACAACATGCTGATGCCTTGAAAAGAAATGAAAACAGAGGAATTACCCACAACAAATCATTCAATCTGCATGTAAAAGAGCAAAGAATAATAACAGAGAAGCTCTGCTGGAACCAAAGGTTAAAAAGGAATCCACAAAACTGACTTGTGTAACTACATTTACCCCATGTTCGGATACAATTAAGAAAAGTATTAGAAAACGATGGCACATCATGAACAGTGGAATGCAGAATTTGGGATGACCTCTTTTCACATTCAAATGATCCAAAAACTTAAAGTACATGTTGGTCCACACCAGACCTTTGAGAACATATTCGACAGATATCATTCTAAGAGGAGGCACCTACCTCTGGCTACGGGCCACTTCCCATGCGGATGTTGTAATGTCTATAAATTAACGAAACCTGTGAACAAGATTGAGCTCCAGAATGGAAGGAAATGGGGTCTGAGAAAACACAGTAATTGTAACTCAAAAAAAATTGTCTATCTAATAACATGTCCATGCCATTTACAGTAAGTAGGGATGACAACCCGTGCTGTGAAAATACATATAAACAAGCACAGGAGTTGCATTTGGTTTAGGAGAATTACCACAAAAATGAGAACCCATTTCCTACAGAAAGGGCATACTCTGTCGTAGTTGGACTCTTGCTCTAGGCAAGGCTGCTGGTTTAAGGATGACGGTACTTATGTTTGCAGGCGACTATGCCAATCTCACAACAAAACGTAACTGTCGTCCCAACCCTTCCGGTTCATAAGCAGTACCCCACCAAAAATCCAAAACAGTGAAAGATGATATGTGGCAGCCTTTACGCATGGACTCAAGAGTGTGACATCTCAGGGACCGTCGTGGTGAAACAGAGATGACCCCTTTCTCACATTAACATGTCTCAATCACATACAGGCAATGAAGAAGATACAGTAAAGTTTCAATAAGGTTTATTTTAGTAAAACTGCAATCTGTGATAAGTTGCATGGGCTGCAATGATGAGGATAATGAACAATGCAAGAAACAGAATACAAAGACCCCCACCATCTTGCAATATCATGAAATAATCATGAAGTGTGTGATATGTCCTAATACCCTAGCATGTGGGCCTAACCTCTAACCTAGAAGAGAGCTAGGTATGTTAAATTCTAATCTGCCAACGCCATGCCCATGAGAAGAGCCCCCAACCCTTATTACCTTGGAATGAGGTCTCTAGCTCAGGCTCCGCAGGAACACGAAGACTGGGTCAGTGTCAAGGCGACGTGCTGCATCGATAGTAGCGATGGCATCTGGTCGGAATCCCTCTGACTATCTGATGAAGTGAGGAGTATTTATACAGATCTACCTGGACTCCTGACAGGTTTGTTCCCGAACAATAGATAACAAGGCGTGTTTGGGACGGTATTTAATATAAACAATTCCCTCAAAAGCGTGAAGAGGGAAAGTACCTAAAGTGAACACCTACAGTTTGTTTGTATTTGTCGCCTGATCTCAACACCTTGGAACAGTGGCACTGATAATTCAAATCCAAACATGGGTCAAAACAAGGCAGCCATTTTAAAATAATTAATCAAATAAATGCGCTAAAACAGAGCAAGCTAAGTAGGGTAAAAGTCACTGGGTGACGGGGGCACGAGTCTGCAAGCCACAGGCTAAGCTAAATCCTGTATCCCATTAAAACAAACTAGGATTCACTACAACTCCAGATGATATCTATTGGATGACTCTTGAAACTGTGACCAATATGGAAAATTCAATAACCATCCTACTAGAAACATAATAGCGATGATTGTTTCAATTTAGGCATGCAGAAAGATGGCTTGAAAGATGACATCCCCTGGGCTGAAATAGCATGTAAAGAAGATAGTCTTGAATACAATTTTGGAGGCAGGATATATGCCCCAGTTTGTGGAAGAATGGATAACATCTCCCTTTAGTGTGATCAATATGTCCATCTCAGCAAACCAGAAAACATGTTTGCAATTTGCATACTCACTTGGGTGTGGGATCTCCACAAAAGACAGTCCTATGACTGAGCCCCTACTCTAGCTAAGAGGGACTGACATATAAATAAAATAATGATCTAAATTAACCAATTAGAGATACATCAAATTATTTGAAGACTATGGGGGTTATTACAACTTTGGAGGAGGTGTTAATCCGTCCCAAAAGTGACGGTAAAGTGACGGATATACCACCAGCCGTATTACAAGTCCATTATATCCTATGGAACTCGTAATACGGCTGGTGGTAAATCCGTCACTTTTGGGACGGATTAACACCTCCTCCAAAGTTGTAATAACCCCCTATATTCTTAATGGTATCAGAAAAATGATAATTTGATTACTAAATTAAACATTATAATTGCATCTCTTTATTAATAATCATACTGGTATTTTGACAAAGTGACACAACATGTTTTTGCAAGGAATAATGTAACACTAGAAAGGAATGAGAGTAAGATCCATGCCACCACATACACTATGAGTCTACAAATTCTTGGCACAATCAGATTTTTTTTCTGCCATTTTAAGAAAAACAACAGAATGAAACAACCTAAGATGGTGGAAGACAACATGCCATAATGTTAAACACACCATGATAGTCCAACACGCATTAGGCTTTCATAGGACCGTTACACTCACACCTAGTACGTGACCACTATACGCAATGGGAGCCTTACACGTATTAACCTAAGAAAGACAGCACATGCTGATGTTGGTCATGTGACCGCAGTATGAAATCATGTGACAGCTACCTTTACCCTAATCTCATCTTTGCTTTAAAAATGCTGTGATTGATCACCCATTTATCTCAGATCTGTGGAGATGGGTAGGATCTCAGCAGGAACTATCGAAGGGACACATGAGTAATACTGACACCTAGGATGTGCTTAAGGATATTTGGCTACTATAGACTGATTAAATTTAACCACCCCCTTTTTTATATAGCAAGTCCCTCTGGGCGGCCAATGATCCTACGAGTGCTGAGGGACTTGATTTTAATAGGGATTGAATGAACTTTAATAGTCTGTTTATATTTATAACTGTAGGAATGAGTAAGGAGCATGGTACTCAGAAAGATGCCATCTTGTTTATATTGGATGGATTATTACTACTTGAAAATCAGTAGTACCACAATGTACTTGATATATTGATAATGCATGAAAGATAAATTACACTATGGTGGACTTGTTTTTGAAGTGAGTACACAATGTTCTGAATATCGTTTTGATTGGCCCCACACAACTCACACAATATTTGTGCCAACATTACCACAGAGCATGAGGGTTTGCATATGGAACAACCTGTAGTATATGCATGCAGTCACTACATTGTTGTATGTGGCGTTTTAATCTTGTCCGCTATAATTGTGACTTTAGGTAATTTTAGTGTTCAGAAGAAAATCTACTTCCAAAATCAAAGTGTAAGTCAAAACTTCATAATTTCCTGTAAAATGCACAATTGAATAAGGGGTAGTGGGAGTACACTATTTTATGACTGGAACACCCATTTGTATGTAAAGTAGCTTGACAGATTTGGTACTGATGATTAGCCAGAGGTCTGAATGGACTACTAGAGGCACGAAGCATGTCGACCAAGAACTGGAATATCAAGGTCATTAATTCTTTTGATATTCCCTATTGTTTTGAAACTTTAACAGAGCCCCTGTAATAAATTATTTGGTATGGGGACCTCTAGTTAATTTTAATCCTCTCAATCTACCAAACTACCCTTCTCAAGTGAATGCCCTTCTTTTACATCATTAGGAGCATTTCATATTTAGTAGGACGTGTGCGGGCAGAATCGAAAAAGATCTCTGTCAAAAAGCCCCCTAGGGATGCCCGTTGGGCACTGCAGTGCCAGCACAATGAGTAGTTAGCCCAATGATGAAACATGCCATAATTGAGTGGGTGAAGGCTCTTGCTTCTGAAAGGGAACACTCCATATGACCACATGTCTCATGGAACCAGAATTAAGGTACCCTGACACTAATAAAGGAGCAGCACATCCACTTGTATTAAATGCATTGCATGCCTACATTTACTTGCTAATTACATGGGTCCAAAGTGCATATGTATCTTGCAACCACAACAGTTTAGCATGTTGTACATTGGATATGAATTAAGTTCCATCAATATTCCATAAATTATCTAATCTAATGGTTTAATCCTTCTATAAAAAGGCCTAAAAATGATCGTATTAATGTTTATGTCATCACCATATCCAACATTTCCACTGGGCTTTGCTAAATACTCTGTTTCACGTTGCTAGATACTTTTATGCTGCCTCTCTCAAGTGATTATGTGTTGCTGCCTCTCTCAAGTGATCTTGTGTTTTTATGTCTACTGTAGCAAGGTATGTTCCCCCTAATTTAATTGTAAATTTGATACCAAAAGCCCCCAATGCCCCTTTTGTCTTAGGTACTTACCTTGTAATAATCTGCTTTGATGTGGACCATTTTCAGTCATTGGCCAATACATATAAGCAATGTCCCTCCCACTGCCTCCACTTACCATCATTTTCAGATCCTTCCTTAGAGGAGGTTACTTGATTATAACTCTAGTTGGGCTATTGTGATGCTATTAATTGTGTTTGACCAATGACTTTGTGATTCACCGTTGCTCAATTTTCACCAGTAGCACAATACATGTTGTGTTCAGTTTAGCTGCCTATTGGCTTTAACATGGAGTTAGCCATTACATTCTGTATTCAGGTCAGCTGCCTATTGGCTTTAACATGGCATTAGCCATTACATTCTGTATTCAGTTTAGCTGCATATTGGCTTTGACATGGCATTAGACATTACATTTGGTATTTAGGTTAGCTGCCTATTGGCTTTAACGTGGAGTTAGACATTGCAATAGAGACATTGCAGATGAGCTGTGTTTTTCCAAGCTGTGTTTTTTCACAAGATAGACCAAGCTGTGTTCTTCACACCAGACCCTAGCTGATAAGAGCGCGTAGATTTTGTGTTACCTCTCAATCCAGTCTGAGAACGAGTGAGGCTTGGAGAATTGGCCACTCTCCAAGTTGCTTCTCACACTGAGTTTGCTTTTAAGGGGTGGCTCTGGACAACAGAGTTAGATTGAAACTATCTTGACTTCAGACAGGAACGGAGACGTCAGTTGCCTGTCTCCAGTTTGGGTAGAAAATCTCTTTCTTGCAGTTGAACGGAGTCAGCAACTTGAAGCCCCAGAAATATGAAGCTGAGTATAGGCCCTACAGCCTTGCCCTATGGTGATGCAATTTTGGCTTTTATGCTTTGCTTTGAAGTTATGCTATAACATAATCACATGTATTTGCTGTGTACATTGCAACTGAGAAGTACTTTGATATATTTTGCTTTCATTGCTGCGACTACTTTTGAACGTGTGCTTCCAACCTACTAATTTAGTCTCTCAGGAACCTCGTGGTGAAGTAATAATAACAATTAATAAACTTTAAACTCAGAAGTGCATTCCAGAGAGGTTCTGTAAGCTCGGTCATGAGATAAGAGAGATAAGAGAGGGAAAGCAGAACAGCTATTTTGTCCCTGTCCAAGTACTCCTCTAGGCATATGACATGTCATTATGTACTCATCAGTGAAGATGCTTATTTTCCTTTTTTGGCTTGTTGGGTGTATAGGCCCTTTCTTTTACCTTTAGAAAAACAAGCACAAGGGCGAGTGTTGGCACACCACTGGCCAGGCGTTAGACCTGACATCATTGGCATGGTTTCCCCTGACTTGTTTACCTTCTGACCTTCTGTTTGCTGACTTCATTTTTCATGGCTTTAGAACTCTGGACCCTTTACCACTGCTGACCAATGCTAAAGCCATGTGCTCTTTCCCCAAAACATGTTACCATTGGCTTATTCACAGTTGACATATTTAATTTACTTGTAAGTCCCTAGTAAGGTGCATTACATCTGCACAGGACCTGTACATTACATGCCACTAGTGGGCGTGCAGCACTGATTATGGCAGCCACTTAAGTATCCCTTAAAGGATGACTCAGGCCTGCTATTGCAAAGCCTGTGTGCAGTTTTAAACTGTCATGTTGACCTGGTAGGTTAACCCTTTTGTCAGGCAAAAACCTTCCTTTTTCAAACAAATAAATCACCCTAAGGTAGGCCTTGGGCAGCTTCAAGGGCAGAGTACAGTGTATTTAAAAAGGTGTACATGTACTTTTAAGGTTTACATGTCCAGGTAGTGAAAAACCCTTCAATTCATTTTTCTCTACAGTAAGGCCTATCCCCCGATAGGTTAACATTGGGATTGATTTATTACATTTTATAAGTGTAATTTGGAACTGAGAAAATATGGGACCCCCCAAGTTTGGTGTCTCAGGAATCACAATTTAAAATGACAACTTATGGTGAAGTCAGATTTTAAATGCCACTTTCGCAAAGTTGGCGTTCTCTTACTTTACATCACCTAGTGCCTTCTGCCTGTCTCTGAATACACATCTGAGTGGGTGACAGATGGGTTCTTGTGCATTCCTTCTAGGCAGCCACAAACAAAGGAAGCTTAGGTGTGACTGAGTGACCATCTGCATATTGATGGCCCATCCTGGGTAGGATGGGAAGGAGTAAGCAGCTGACGCATCTGAGTGGGCTGGGTCCCTGGCCCTCACAAAGGGCTGCATAACCTCTGGAAATGTGTCTGAAGCCAGGGCAGGAAGGGCAAGGACTTTGTATACTTCAGAGTCCTCTCTTTGAAGTCTCCTTCACTTCAAAGGCACCACTGGTTAATCTAGTCCTGGAACCTTGGAAGTGGAATATGCAGCTGTTTTCTACAGAAATCCACAAATCATTGTCACTGCACCAATCAGAACTGCCAAATCTCCCCCAACATTGCACATTACGGCTGCGCTGAGGACAAAGACATCGCAGTCCCAACTGCGTGGCTCGGAACCGGCGAATCACCCTCAGCTCACGCTCAGCAAGCTCTCTGTTATACGTTTTTATTCATTATGACAGACAGGCTGCTGTGTTGAGGTGTGCATAGAATGCTACAGCTATTGTTTTGCGGTGCTGGGTTTGGTGTAGGCTACTAAATGTACAGCGTATTAGGTCAGACATCAGACAAAGCTATACTGTAGGTTATTGGTAGTGATGTTTACCAAGGTCTGCACTGTCCCAATGCAAAAACCATACATTCCCATTACAGTTTCTACAGAGCCATATAAAACACAGATACAGGGGTACATATTGCTCAAGGGTCATATGATGAACTGTGTTGCTCTGATATTTAAAATATCAATGTCATGCCTGGATCCATGTTTACTAGATGTTAGAAATGGGGTCTTTGGTTGGCAGTCAGGTTACTCCCGTCCAAGCAAGGACCCTCACTCTACTCAAGGTAAAGGAGAATCACCCTCACTTAACGCTCACTCACTCTCTTGGTAGCTTGGCACGAGCAGGCAGGCTTAACATCAGAAGCAATGTATAAAGTATTTGTGCCAACACACAGAGTAATACAGTGAAAACACTACAAAAGGAGCACCACACCAGTTTAGAAAAATAGGTAACATTTGTCTAAATCAAACAGGACCAAAACGACAAAAATCCAACATTCACAAGTTAAAATATGAATTTTCAAAAGAATAATAATCTCACTCCATAGAAAGCAATGGAAATTATTATTCTGCACAAAGTACCTGGTTAGCATCAAAACAAAAAGCTGCATGGGGGAGCGTGTATCAGAAAAGGCAGTGATACGTTGATTCCTTCCTCCCAAGGGAGGCCGTGTGTTCTTTCTTCTCTGGTTGGGTTGGCAATGCGTTGTTTTTCTTCCTCGCAAGAAAGCAATGCGTCGATTTCCAGACGGGGCACCTGGGATCCGCAAAGGTTGACTTTGAAGCCCAGGGACTATGCGTGGAACATCCGGTCCCACGATGTTAGAAAACCTTTCTCCAGCGGCGATGAGTAAATCTCCCAGCCAGAATGCAGGTGGAGTGTCGATTTCAGCCGCAAAGCCCGCGGCCTGTCATTTATCAGCCAATTTGCAGATGGTGCGTCTGAAGCACTGGGGTACTGCCGGCACATGGGCTGACCCAGGCTCAGCAGCATTAGGCTCACTATACAGGTGACCACCCTCCCAATAGATCAGGTGAGATCCTGGCTCCTTACCAATCCACCTGGTCTGCAGCCTGCTGCTGTAAACCCACCAGAGTAGGGCATACTCTTTGTGCCTTACGAAATGCCTCCCTGGTGGCCCGCCTTCCTACTGCCACTGTGACAGCTCAGGGACCTCCCCCAACTCAGCCACCTGTTCCCCTGTAGGCTACGGGGCGTCACCCTCAGACTCAGCCTCCTCTTGGACCGTGGGAAATTCTGGGGCTGGTCTCCAGGGGTTTCTGACCACCCTGAAGGGCTGCCTTTGACAGGGTAGATACGCATACCCACACAGACAGACCCAATATCTCCAAGTGTGATCTGTGTTCCACTTCCTTCCAAGGGGAATCGTCCAGGTCATTGCCAAGTAAACAATCCACAGGCATGGCTGGACTCACAGCTACTTTCGAAGAACCTGAGACCCCCCCCCCATTCAAAGTGAACTTGCCCCACTCTGCACAGACGCTCTGAGCTGTCTACTGCAACTAACTGGTGAAGTACACAGGGATCTATCTGCTCTTCAGATACCAGGCGACTCCTCACTTTTGTCACACTGGCTCCTGTGTCTATCAGAGCCTCCACCCTCTATCTATTGATGGTCACCCACTGCCTGTACTTTTTAGTGTTCTCAGGCCCTAGGGTTCTTTGGACCATCTCACTATCCCCTAGTGAGACGGGAGTCATCTCAGCTGGCTCCCACCCACATGGAACCAACTCCTCCCCAAGCGCTACACTGGCCAAACGTGTGACTGAGCACCAGTGGGTGCCTGTATACCCTTGGGACATTTGCAGTCCCCCTCACATGACTCACCTTGTCACATGCAAAGCACTCGAGGAGACCCCCCCTCCACATGTTTCCCTTTAGAGAACCATGGTTTCTTCTCACTGAGGGTTGGGAATCCTTACTCTGAGAACTAGGTTGGATCCCTTCAGATAAGCTACCCTGTTTACCCTTACCCCCCCCTTTCTTCTGAGAGTGACCCTGCCCACCCTTGGCGTGGTCTCCCTCCCTTCTGGACCCTGGTGCTCTCCCAATGGTCCGCTTCCTGCGCAAGCTTCCTGGGATCAATCAGCTTGCTGTCAATCAGGTGCTGGCGCAGGTCTGTGAAACAAAGAATATACAAATGCTCCCAAGCAATCAAATTATACAGCCCCTCAAGAGTTGTTACCTTCCTGCCCTTCACCCAACCATCCAGTGGCCTGCAAAAAGAATCAACACATTCCAACCATGTTTGGGATTCCTTCTTTTCGTAGGACCTAAACTTGTCCTTGTACTGATCAGGGGGGAGACCATACCTTGTGAGCAGGGCATCCTTCATGATAGAGCCCCTAAGGATCCTCTAAGGATGTCAGATTGTCACCCCTACCTCAAAGTGCTTCCACAGACCAGCCCCCCAATGTGCTTGAGGGATGAGATTATGTGAGAGCAGTCTCATACCCCTTAAGCCACAAGTATATATCATCTTCCCTCTTGTAATCCTTCACTAGGTCTTTAGAAATGTGCACCCTCCTCTCAGGCCTCACTGCCTCACTGTGGTATTGCTGTCACCATCCCTACCATCCCTACTAGACTGGCTCCTCTGATCCACGTCCCTCAAGCTGAGCTCATGCACCAGTAGAATTTTCTTCTCTTCTATGGCCATCCTCATTTTCTCCAACTCTAACTGGTGAGACCTCTCTGCCTGTCTGTCCTGCAACTCTTCATGAGTCAGAGCCTAGAATGACACACTGCTGCCTTCCCTGTAGAGCCTCCCCCAGGCATAAGAGGTCCACCCGCGAAACCATTGTGTATACTTTGTACCCCCCATCCTCATCCTCACTCTCCTTCTCTGTGTGCCCCCCTGCCTCCTTGGCTGTCACCCAGGCCCTCAGTGCCTTTTGCAGCTCCTCCTTCCTGGTGGAACAGGCACAATTCTTACAGAACTGTTTCAATTTAGCAACTGTGTAACTTTCCAGTTTCCCTAATTCAAAAACAGCTCTAGCTGGTGCATCTCCAGATTGAGACATGATAGCAAATCAAAAGGTGCACAGTTCCAAAGCAGAAAAGGAGTTACCAAAGAGAAGTTCAGGAATCAATAGAAAGATCACCAAAAGTATGAAAGTAGGAAAAAAGTTGAAAAAGATAAAAAGTAAAAACAAGTAGTATGTGGTCACATAATGGTCTGCACTGAAAACAATAGTGTACACTTAATCATGGTATGTCAAGTGCAATCCTCAGTGCTGATCACCAATCTTAGAAATGGGGTCTTTGGTTGGCAGTCAGGTTACCCCCTGTCCAAGCAAGGACCCTCACTCTAGTCAGGGTAAAGGAGGATCACCCTCACCTAACTCCCGCTCACCCCCTTGGTAGCTTGGCACAAGCAGGCAGGCTTAACTTCAGAAGCAATGTATAAAGTATTTGTACCAACACACACAGTAATATGTTGAAAACACTATAAATTGGACACCACACCACTTTAGAAAAATAGGTAATATTTATCTAAATCAAACAAGACCAAAATGACAAAAATCCAACATACACAAGTGAAAAAGAATAAGAGTCTTACTCCATAAAACGCAATGGAAACAATGATTTTGCACAAAGTACTTGGTTAGCGTAAAAAATAAAGCTGCACAGGTGAGCGTGCATTGGAAAAGGCAGAGATGCATCGATTCCTTCCTTGCAAGGGAGGCCGTGCGTCGTTTCTTCTCCAGTCGGGTCAGCGATGCGTAATTTTTTTCCCCTCGCAAGTGAGCGATGCGTCGATTTCCGGACGGGGTGCCTCGGATCTGGGCAGTCGGGTTGACTTTGATGCCCAGGGACGATGCGTGGAAAATCCAGTTGCACGGTGTTAGAAAGCTGAGCTGCGGGGGTTTGTGTGGTTATCAGCATCCGCAAGCGGGTGTTGTGCATCGTTTCTCCAGCCACAATGCAGGTGGAGCATCAATTTCAGCCGCGAAGCCAGTGGCGGTCATTTATCAGCCGTGTTGCAGATGGTGCGCTGAAAATTTCCCCACATGGTGTACTGTGCGTGGATTTTCAGCTCTTGTCTGCCAACTTCACCTTTCAAGGGCCCAGGGACTGGATAGGGCACCACTTGGCAGGACAGGAGTCTCAGCAAAGTGTCCAGGTGCTGGCAAAGGAAGTCTTTGATGGCCCTGAGACTTCAAAACCGGAGGCAAGCTCAGTTCAAGCCCTTGGAGATTCTTCACAAGCAGGAATGCACAACAAAGTCCAGTCTTTGTCCACTTTTACAGGCAGAAGCAGCAACTGCAGAATAGCACAACAATGTACAGTCACAGACAGGGACCGCACTTCTCCTCAGCTCTTCAGCTCTTCTCCTTGGCAGAGGTTCCTCTTGAATCCAGAAGAGATCTTATTTTCAGGTGTTTTGGGTCCAATACCCATACCCCTTTTTGCATTTGAAGTAGGCATACTTCAATGGAAAGTCTCTGCTGTTCACAAGATCCTGTATTGTCTAGGCCAGGCCCCAGACACACACACGGGGGTTGGAGACTGCATTGTGAGAGAGCAGGCACAGCCCATTTAGGTGTAAGTGACTACTCCTCCCTCCACTCTAACACAGATGGCTCATCAGGATATGCAGGCTACACCTCAGCTCCCTTTGGGTCACTGTCTAGAGGAGAGGTGCAAACAGCCCAACTGTCAAACCGACTCATACAGACAGTCCACAAACAGGCAGAGTCACAGAATGATTTAAGCAAGAAAATGCCTACTTCCTAAAAGTGGCATTTTTAAACTAACAATCTAAAAACCAACTTCACGAAAATATGTATTTTTAAATTGTGAGTTCAGGAACCCTAAACTCCAAATTTCTATCTGCTTTCAAAGGGAATCTGCACCTTAATAATATTTAAAGGCAGCCCCCTTGTTAACCTATGAGAGAGATAGACCTTGCAACAGTGAAGACTGAATGAAGCAGTATTTCACTGCTAGGACATGTAACACACATAAGTACATGTCCCACCTTTACCATACACTGCACCCTGCCCATGGGGCTACCTAGGGCTTACCTTAGGCGTGCCTTACATGTATTAAAAGGGAAGGTTTAGACCCTGCAAGTGGGTACACTTGCTAAGTTGAATTGGCAGTTTAAAACTGCACACACAGACACTCCAGTGCCACAGGCCCACTAGTAGCATTTGATTTACAGGCCCTGGGAACCTCTAATACACTTTACTAGGGACTTACTAGTAAATCACACATGCCAATCATGGATAAGCCAATTTAAGCATACATTTTACATAGGAGCATTTGCACTTTAGCACTGGTTAGCAGTGGTAGAGTGCCCAGAGTATCAAAAACAGCAAAAACAGTGTCCAGCACACATCAACAACCTGGGAAGAAGAGGCAAAAGGTTAGGGGAGACCACGTAAGGATGCCAAGACTAACACTAGATATGTATAGTGCTATTTGCAGTAGCAGCCCATCCTTAGGGGTAGAGGGACCCCGCCCCCAAACTTTTTGCAAAATGAAAAGTGTCTCTCAGGCTGAGCAAAGGCCAGCCTGACACACACTATTCTTGTACAGGTAAGGCACCAAGAAGTTGTACATGCACTAAATGCACAGGTGCATAGCTGCCTGGTTGTCTAAGCTGAACTTTTGCCAGACTGAAAATTTCACAGCCCTGTAGGCATGACTTCCTCAGCCTGGCAAAGTGCTTGGAGGTCCTCCCCCTAATGACAAGGGGAGCACGTCACAGAAAGACTTGGACCTGGGCACTTCAGTTTTAAGCCAGGAAGTGCCCTGGGCTGACTGTCCATCAGTGATGCCTCGTCACAGAATATGGTGGAGTCAGCAGTCTCACTAACCCCAAACCACTCTGTGGCAAATAAGGGACTGCCACTTCCTCTCCTTGGATGCCCATTATGAAGATCAGCCAAAGAGGGGAGATGGTAGTCCCAACCCTCCAAACAACTGAGGCTTACCTCTTGCCATCCAAGATAACCGCTGCAGCCCAGTAAGTTTTTTTTAACGTTTAGTACATGCATGTGTGCATGTATGAATGTATGTGCATTCGTCCGTGTGTGCTGTGAATGGGTGTGTGCATGTGCTTGCGAATGGTGAGTGTATGTGTGTGTTTGTGAATGGATGGGTATGAGTGGGTGTGCATGTAGATGGGATAGTGTGAGTATGTGTGTTTGGCCCGCCTACCCGTTCCTCAAATTACCAGCCATCACTGGCTATTTTCATGTAAAGGACCTTTGCAACACAACCATTTATGCATGCTTTTGGTTTCATGCACCACTGGTAACCATGCAAAAAACTACATTGGCAGTTAAGTGTGTAGAACCTCTGTTTCCCTCTAAAAGGGTGCCCTTAATGGTGTACTAAGTGTGTGCCACTTTCCATGAGGCCTGCAGTTTGAACATCTCTCAACAGCTTGTTTCTCCTGTGTCTAGGTCTGTAATTGGAATGTGTACAGAAGCAAAGCTGGCTTGTGGCCATATCCCCTATTAAATAAGGAACACCCCTCTTAAAACTGTGTGACACAAAACGTGCACCCATGTGATCTGTATCATAGAAGGAGCAATGCAGTAACCTGCAGCTCCTTCTGTAATGCAAAGTGCCCGAGTGATCAAAAACAGACAACGCATGTTGCATTTCCATGGCACTTATGTAATACAGCAACTGTAGTGAAAACCATCAGTCAAAAAACATTAAATTGTATTTTTGACATGTATTGTTGTCAGCACAGAAACTGGTACAATACGCCATTAAAATGACATCTATGGAGAGGCCAAGGGAGATAGAGTCACAAAATTGTTAATAACAAAGCGGAAGGATCAAGATGCGGGTGTGCTTGGCAAACGTTGAGGAAAGAGAAAAGAAAGAAGATTACGGGAGAAGCGCTTAAAAACATGCTAAGTGTTGCTGATGTACTCATACCCCTTTCCAGAAAAAAAGACAAAATGGGAATCAATAAAAATATATCAAAGTTTTATAGCAATAATTGCTATCAGAAGGTAGACACATGCAGTGAACAACACTAGCAAAAGCGACATCAGACATGAAACGGCCTGGGTGCAGTGCGCCACTCCCACCTAGGTTAAAATGCAGACAAACTGAACAAAATCAGAGATGGTTAGGAGGACCGATTTTTCTCACACTGATTTGCACCAAGTTTATCCCACTATAGTACAAGCCACACTTTTTTGTATGACTGTTGTTGCTGCTTTTGTTCACAATATGTAAGTAAAGATTACTGCACTTGATGTTCTCAAGAACACCGTGACCTCTTATTTAACATTTCTGCTCTTATTGTTTGTCAAAGAAACAATGTAAACAATTGAACAAAAACACCGTTCAAGATGTATAAAGATGTATTGTGAACCGAGGCACAAAGAACGACTGAAAAAAAACGCCATCTCCCCTCCTCAACCTCCTGAAAGCTAGCTGGGGAAATCCACATTTTTAGTCCAGAAAAGGAGCTCAGGTGGTCTCTACCGGAGTTCTTACTTTGTGTGAAAATAAATTCTGAAAAGTGTTTAGGAAATTAGTAGAAGCTATTTTTTAAACTTGATGTCACTGCAGCTCACTGAAAAATGTACATTGCTAAAATAACTGCTCATGTATCGGTGATTGAATTGCTTCTTGCTGTACCCAGGAGCTAAATATTTACCCGTTCTGTTCTTCCCAGTTTACAATAGTAATGGGCAGACGCGAGAGGATGAACATAATATGTGCCATCATACGGCTCTAGATACAGGACTGGATTCACAAACCTATTTCTGTGCATAAAGTGAAGATCAACACACGGAAAAAACATGACTTTTGCATTTAATCCCTTTCAGATATTCACAAATACAGTAACGTTAAAGTGCAGTTTGCACAATTTCTACAGTCGTATATGTTCGACATTGGTGAGTTGATGTGACATGGTGTGTCAGAGGTGTGGGAATTGAAACACAAATGAGGTGAGGAACTACACAGTTGGATCTCTTCTGGTCTTCGCAGACACATGATGTATTTCCTACATTTATTTGTCATTTCAAACTTAAACCTCAATGGTCTTGATAATGGAAGTCTGGGCAAGCACACAATTTTCCACATTTTTATAGGGAAGGTGTTGTACGAAAAGCCATTCCCTAAACGAAAATCCATAAACACAAAAAGGCAATAAAAATACATTTTATAAACTTCAATAATGGCCTAACCGGTTGCAAGCAGAATATTAGTTACCGGAGAATTTTGCACTCCTAAAGCTACCATACCATGCAAGTGTTTGTAGTGTACGGTAACCAATCACACTTACCTGCTTAACATCTGAAAATCCCAAATTGTGCTTGTTGCCCTGCGTATTTTGCGAATCCGTTAATCTATCCTACACCTCTGCAAAACACCATCTTACACTGCGCATCTAGAGTTTTACAACTCTCTTTAGGGAATATTTATGAGCTCTTTACACCACCGTTGCATCACTTTTTGTCACACAGCAGCAGTGCAAACCTTTAAATCATATCTTTGAGACCACGCAAAGCCACTTTGCGTGGCTCTGAATGGCCTTACAGATATAGAGTAAAGGAAGGCAGCCCAACTTGCTGCATTGCCTTACTCTGCGTTGGTGAGGCGTCCGATGGGTGTTTCGGTGGGTATTCCCATGCATCACCTATGGATTTTGACGCATCTCTAGATTTACAAGACCATGTAAACCTGCGATGCGCCAAGCCCTTACGCCTCCACAAGGGTGGCAGAAGAAGGATAAATATCTATATTTCTCCTTATTTTTTAGGTTGAGTGCAAGCGCTTTGACCTTTTGTAAGAATTGTGGGCTTTTAACCACGCCCACCGCACGCCCATCACTTTCACTCGTTCGTGGGCTTGCCATTCAAAAATCCTTTGTTATCATTGCTAAATGCTTTACTTTTGTCCCTCCTTGGGGCGGTTTTGTTACTGCCTTGCAGACTGCCCCTGTTACATGGATGATTGCATGGTGTCCGATATGTTTGACTGCAAGCAAACTTCTTTTTCTTTTTGTGTATCTCCTTCGCGCTCATACTTATGGTGGCCATGGCACTTTTAATCGGCTGGCTTATGTCAACTGTTTTACTTTTCATTTTCAATTTAAGTGGCAAGAAAAGTCTTGTTAGGAATTTACAACGCTAATAGCTCTAACTCGAGCAAACGCGAGACCTATTGCATTGCAAATGCTTGTTCTTCTTTCTATGCGTTCTGCATTCCGCAGCACACGTAGAAGGCGGAAAAAGCCTCCAAAGATTGTTGGTGCAAAGTGCCTGCATTGGTGCTAGGCTGCTGAAACGGTGCCAGTGCAGGGGGAAGGGACAGGAATGCCCTTTCCCTTCGATGCAGGGCAGATCAACAAGGTGAACTGCTGCTCTGCTCTGTGTCAAAATCCCAATATGATCCTTTGCATCCAGGACGCCTGTTGTTTGCTTTAGAGCAATTTCAGCTGGATGAAAAAAGTGTGTGAGAGAATGATCCTGTATACATTTGACTTAATATTACACAGTATATTTCCTCTGACCACACTCACATATCAGGTATCACTTGCTTAGAATGCTTGAAATTGATCAACTCATATAAAGCAATGTTGAAAGCAAATGAGTCTCTTAGTATCATAGGGCCTGATTCTCAAATATCCTGCCTGCAACTTGCTCTTTCAGGGTTGTCCCTACATTTGGTGGAACAAATTTCAGAAATCTTGCGACTCACAAAGAATTCCATGAGTGGACTTGGGAAACTCCAGCTATGTAGGCAATCCTAGGACTACTCACGTGCCTAAGCATTTAGGCATTTAGAAAAGTAACAAGTCTACACTGCTGCATGAGAAAATGTAACTCATAGGTGCATTTGACCTCTTTTGTCTTTTTTGCTGCTACAGGGGGGAAATATTTTGCTTCCTAGAGAAACTACTTCTTCTACATCCCCACCAACTTTGTGGGTGTTCCCTTCTGTTATCTTCTTTCAAAGCAGATTTACAGGCATTGACGGGACTAAGGGTCTAATTTAGAGTTTGGCAGATGGGATACTCCTTCATAAACATGGTGGAAATCCCATCTGCGATATTAAAAGTTCACTACATTCAATGGAACTTGTAATACAGCGGATGGTATATCTGTCACATCTGTGATGGAGTATGCCATCCACCAAACTGTAAATCGGGCCGTAAGTCTCCATCTGTTTTGTAGGGGGAAACTACTTGCAAAAGGTTTGAGAATACCCACGATCTCTTAAGGTTATAGGAGTTCATCTCTTTCAGATGTTTCACTCTGGAACCCACCCCCTTCCCCTACATATTGATTCACATTTAAAATGTAATTGTACTGAATTAACTTCAAGCTTGACTAAATGCATCTGTACGGAGGGACCCTACCATTTCTGATTCAGTGACCGAGGAATGCTCTCCATTGCTACTAATCACGTGCCTGTGTTATACTTAGGTGCGAAAATAGGTTTGTGAACCGGGCCCATGACTTGTGTAATACTATCCATTTTGCACTTGGTTCTATACACAGGCGTAAATACCAGTGTAAATACATGTTCATCTGCAATTTCCACCTTGTTAATGCATTTTTCAATAAACATGCCTTTTTCCTGACATTTCAGATTTAAAAACAGAACAGACTCAACCTTATGTGGTCCCGGCCAGTGGACTATGTTCCATCTCCTGTCTAATTGCTGGACCTGGATACAGATGAAGCAAAAGCCAATCAGGTGAGCTCTAACTTGTTTAGTTTTAGTGATTTGTCTTCTCTCTCAAGCATAGTCAGCAAATCTTCCCAAACAGCCAGTCAGTATGTAGTTAAGAGACGTTGACTTGATAGTGTGGACACTGAAATAATTTAACGTAAGTTAATAAAACAGCTTTGCATTTCTCAAACTCCTGCTCAATCTGCATTATCTAAGCATACTATGCACAAAATCACATTTTTAGAAAATCAAACTCATTATGTACCATGGTTATGCAGAGTGGGCCAGATTCTGAAAAAACTTACTTACATTTGCAGCTGTGTGTTTATCCACTTGCTTATGTGCAGATTTTTCAAATACACGAAGGTTTTCAAGAGAGCTCCCAGAAATGTTATGTGAATTCAAAGTTATCTACATACGAAGGCAGTCCTGCATGCAGAGCTGCACACAGAGTAAAATTGTGTATGCAGAAATGTCATTGCATAAGAGCAATTGCATCTTTCTGTTTTCAATGAGAAACTAATCTATCATGTGGGGCTACCCTTGGTTTTGTAAAGTGTTCCTTGACCGTTCTACCATGCAGAGTGGCTTACTCCTGCCCTTCAGAAGAGTGGATCTCTGAGTGTTTCCATGTTGAGAATGGGTTATTAAGATGTTTTGGAATATTCACAAAGCCATACATTTGTGGATGTTCCCAAACTTTCCAGGGCATCCTCTCCCTGGATTGGCCACTTCCAAATTCTGGGAGATGATATACCAACGCATACCATTACGTCTTAATGGTGTAATATTAAGGATGTCTATATCCTTTTACAAGGTTAAATTCATGTTTTGTGAATTACAATAGTACATTTGAACTCATAGGTCAAGCCACTTTCATGTGTAATTTGCATATACTTGTGCACATGTCTGTGAATTGGAGCCAACAGGAGGATGGCAACTGCAAAGATTACTAAATAAACTAAATATTCTTTCAAATACTCACGTACTCACGCACATTCACATACACAGTTATATTGGACTCAACTTGTGTCATGCCCCAGTCTAATCTGCTTACAGCTGTTCAGTCAGTTGACTTTATCTGTTGTCCTTGTTCCTGCTGTGGTTGATCCGTATGCAGAGGTGCGCAGTAAAATCATGTGCATGTTATAACATGATATTATACATATACCCCTCCTTTCAGGTATCACAGGATAGGATACATCCATAGACTGGTAGTATCTATTTCGGCATTACTTTCTTATATTTTCTGCTCTTTCTTCTTCAACTCTCCTGCCAACTACCCTTCCTCGGCGGGGTGATTGTTTCTTAATAGCGGTAGCAGTGCCCGCTTTCTTGGGGGAACTTCCTGGTAGAGAAAAACACCATCACACCATTTTTCTCTCAGGCCAGTGAGCCTTGTGTTGCAACCGCAGATAACAAATATTCACCTCTCAGCGTGTGTTAAATGTTTCTTTTTTGGCTTATGGTACAAAAAAGAGGCAGGGCCAGGTCTGTGACCGCTGACTGGTAGCGGTGATTTACCCACATGGACCCAGGAAATGTCCAGCAAAGCCTGAAGGGAACCACCTTATGGAAAGGATATTCACCGTCCTTTGTCTCAGGTCCACATCCTTCAATATACAGGCCAGGAGGTCAGCCTTAGTGTGGCAATGCATGCAAACTGCAATTGTGCATGCCTAAGCATGAATTTGTCAGCACCAAACCTATTTCCTTTTTTAGTGAGATTAGCCAGGGGTTAAGAATGTGGATTGCAAAGCATTGATGAGTGGGACTAAAATAATCCTGATAAACTAAAGGACAAATCTAAATTGTATGAGTTAAACTTGACTCACGAGACAGTTAAAATAGTTACACCAGTGATAAATTTCAATATTTATATGTATTATTTTTTTACTTTGATTTTACCTTGATCTTCTCCCCCATAATCTTTCCTTCTCTCTTGTCATGTGACTCGATACTAAATTTAATTAGCGAAATAATGTTGTAGTATTATTGTGGATATTTGAATAGGTTCTCACAAATGAATATATATATATATTTTAAAAAAGATCCATGTATAATCCTCTTTGTAACATACACATTCCATCAAAGTGAAGTAATTTCTTAGTAGCGAGAGATACTCTATGCACAAGCGATAGCTCTTGCCAGAGGATATATCTTCTTACCAGAGCCTTGATAAGTTTCTCATATTTTCTTATCTTTGAGATTCACAGCTCACCTTTATCTCGGTTGGTTTTTCATTCTAGTTTAACATCGTTTTAATGCTTTTTATGCGACTAGGACGTTTAGCCTGGTGACCTACATTTGAATCTGCACTTCCACTCATTCTGAAAAAGAAGAGCAAAATGCTAATTCGTTTTCTGGAAATGTAATTTGCCATTAGGCCTTGCAAAGTATGTGGAAGGACCTATAGGATTGATCATAATATACACTAGAACACTTGTTATTGTCTCTTATAAGTGACAGCGGTGTGTAGGAGAGAGATCAGGGTTGGTAAGGCAAGAGGTGGCTCTGGAGGTAGGACTGTGGTACAGGACTGCTGCTGTCCTGTCTGAGATAGTATTACAAGTTGTGGCAGGAGAAGGTTATGTGGTAAAAATGGTCATAGTGCGCTCACTTGTGCAATGGTGATGGGGTCTATCCTCACAACTGTTCATTGACCTCGTCCCCCACTGCGGCAATGGACTCCACTTCTTGGGTTAGGATGTAGTAGATTTACTTCACATCAAACGAGGTGGTATAACAACCACTGAGACCATTACCATTGCACAATGCAAAATATAGCGCAATACAGAGCAAACTTGAAAATAAAGTTGCAAATATCCTATTACATCCCCCTTTGGAGGCAGCATAGTCCAGAAAGGCTTCATGACAAAGTTATACATCAAACATCCCTACACCTCCAGAGACCGCATAGCTCATTGGTCCCGGCCAGGGCAAGCTGTGAATCTTAGACACACCCCACAAAATCTCCAATATAGACTAGAATTGTAGGACCACCAGCAGATCAGTCCTTCTTCCAACTAGCCTCACTACTGAAAGGCTTCTCCAGAAGCAAGGGGTCCAACTCGGCAATCTAGTGCCCTCATGAGTCAGGGACCGTCATTCGGCTACAATGGGCCACAGCTCAGAGATGTTACTTGCGAAACAGCCCTTCCTCACCAGGATTTTCCTTTTTTCATCAGCCTCCCCAAAGCTTATTTGTAGGTAAACCTCTAGTCCAGCCTCTGACGAGTGAATGCCTTCTTCATCAAAGATCTAAAATTACCCAGGTCTAGTAGTCTGTGCCTGGTGGTGTCTAGGGTTGCCAGTTTCAGAATAGCCTTCTGCACCTGGTTTAGCTTTTTCACGGACTTGTTAATAGTCTCACTGGGCCATCATGCACAAGGGTTGACCTCAGACCACAATTACACGGTGCCTCGGAGCTCATTTCTCAGTTTGGCAAACATGGGTATGAGCCCATTACAGTCTCCACGCTTCCCCATTGGGATAATTTTATTCCCCCTGCCATACACAAGAACAATATCTGGCTTGGAAGCCAGCGAACCTCAAGAGCCTCACTCAGCAGTACTGCCACACATCATAACGTAAGGTCAGTCACACCCAATCAGTGGTGCTCCATTTGAGGCCTCATCTCCCAGATGCTGTCTTGAAATTACTCTGCTGTCCTGTCGACTACTGAATCGCCAAACTAACACTCCTTCAAAATTTTCCCTATAGCAAAACAAACAAATGGAACCTATCAATCAATTCCCTTCAAAGAAGAAGTAGGGGATGTGGAGTGGGCAAGAGGGTCCTAACCACTCTGATCCTATGCCAAAGAAGGTCGGTAATAGAGTTCAAGGCAACTGTGTTTCCATCTTCCAATAACCTAATCCCCTCTGGTGACATTTTCATACCTGCCATAGCTGTAGTTGCACCAATCTTAAATGAATGTGAATTAAACCTTCAATGGGTACTCCCAGGGCCTTCTGGTAGACCCATGTGAACTGTGCCCAAGCCTTGAGGGTCCTTTTTGCATGCACCAGGAAATTGTGGTGTCCCTCTGGTAGTGTGACTGTCAGGTCATTCTTGCCAGAGAACCTGGACAGCCATAAGTGACTGATGCCTCCCTTAGTAAGTATCAATATACCCTTGACCCCAGCATCAGCTTTGGATCTCCTGACTAACAAGCTCAGTGAATGCAGACTACGTACCTCGTCCTCTCCCTTAATCCCTGCTTGTGTGTCTGCCTATGACCTAGCTATATATTCTGAAGAAAGTCAGGGAATACGCCAAGCTGAAAAGCATAACTTCAAAGGGGCGAAACAGTTGCTGTGTAAGACAACTAAAAGCTTGTATAATGTGGCTAAATTGGTCGGTTTTCTTCTGTCCCAAATGGTGGGCACTAGATGCTCCCACCCCTTATGGGCCTTTTTCACTCTAAAGTCCTTAGTGGGTTCTGCCACACTCACTTCATAGACCAGCAAAGTGGGCAATTGCTGCCAGCTGTCTCCTCACTGCAGCTCCTGACTGTCCCGCCTCCCATGGATACCCAAAAAAGACATACGCTGGCTGTTTAAAAGACTCATTCCTTTCCACATTCTGGCATGGAGGCCTGATATGTCTGCTGTGCCACTTCACATGCTCGCTTTGTTTCAGGAACCAGTGCTGCTGTTATCAGTTCCAGGACATGGTGCACCAAGCTTTCATAGGCTCACAGGGACACCATCTCCTTTTCTGTTTTTGGAAGTGGAATTCTGAAAATTGTCAACTTGTAAAGAGGCAGGGCATCAGCTACTGTGTCCTTGACTCCTGCAACATGCTTCACCATCAAGTGAACTTTCTCTGCAAGGCAAACCTGAATCACTGATTTGAGAAGGCACATGACAAGTGGGCACTGCACTCTTGGTTATTTATGGCACAGAAGACTGACATGTTGCCAGACCAAAAAGTGATTTTTCTGCTAAAGTGCCGGCCACCAGGTGCCAGCCCACTTTTAAAGCTCCTTGCTCCTGTCCGCACACATAGCCCATGACTGCTTCTGGTCATGAACCACTTCCTCCAGCCGCCACCCCTCCATAGTGGAGTGACTAATGATGAGCAAAACGAGAAAAAAAGGAGGTTGTGTAGGCATTATGATCAGACATTTGCAAGGGATATCAGTGTTGTAAGGAGGCATCAGAAAGAGAAAGAATGCATATAGAGGAGATTCAAATATGGGCAGTGATTGGGTGACTTTAACGCTCCGTATGAACTGTGTGATCATTAGGTATTCACTTGAACGGCCCTGTGACGTTTGCTAGCCCTGTTCTCCACCCTAGTTCCCCTATCTTTATTCAGTCAATAGTAACCTTGGACTATTATAGAATACACAGTTTCTTTATGAGATTATTCTCACAGTGCATAGACAATAACAACTATGAACATAGTGCACACTACAACCAGTGCTTCATTTGAGCGGGTGGTTGCAGGTGTGGGCCCACCACTGTCATTTTTGGGGTCCAATACATCTTTTTCCTAAAGAGATTTTGATCCAGAGCGACAGAGAAACAACACAAAAGGGGAAAAGAGGAAGGAAGTGAAAGACGGGAAAACAGTGACAGAGAATGCAGGGATAAATAAGAACCTGCAAGAGCGAAGCAAATATACAGAGAATGGTTGGTGGTTAAATAAAAGAGGTATGAACTGGAATCAAGATTATGCAGTCCTGGTATTCATTAGCGCTGGCAGCCAGTTTTTCAATTATTTTTTTCACAGATTAAGGACTGCTACAAACACCTCACCTAAGGCCACTAGAATAGTGTGATTGATACCCAACGAGGAGTGCGCTGGGAAGGCAAAGCCGGACCATAAGAGGACCGTGGCTAATGTGCCCCGAGGGGCACAGAGAACACCCTGGCTGATGCACAGCCGCAGCCCAAGCCAGGAAAAATCCACTTGTTACATTGGTCGGAATTGTTTGAACTGACCAATGCAGAGGATAAGGTCTGTCCTCCTGCTAGGGCAAAAATTGAGGCCAGTTAGGGTAGAGGTCAACTGCTGAGCGCAAACGTTGTCCCACCCAACCACAACTACCTGGAAGCAGGCACCACAGCTGAAACAGTTGGGGATTTGGGGTATTTAGAAGAAGCAGCACCAATAACCGGCATCAATACCACGGCAGGGCGGCTGGTAGGCTGCTGGATGGGAAGAAGTGCCAGAGCGGTGTCCTTGGAATGCCTCATGACAGGAGCACTGAGGGGCAATGGAAGAGTCACAAAAGGGAGTAGCCATAGAGTGGACATGGCACTTGTAGCCCGGGCACAGCAAGAGAGGGCCGCAAATGTCACACATCGATAGCAAGGGAAGCCTAGCCGCAACATGAGTGTAAACCCAGAGGGCTTTCGCTTCCACAGCATGGACTGGAACGGAGCTGGAGAGTGCTGTCAAAGATGATTTACAGTGATGACCCCCCGGCTTAAGAATGGGGATCAACAATTTGAGAATTGACAAAATAATTTATGACTGATGCCATTTCATGATTGTGTGCATATGATTTATTATTGTCATCATGATATATGACCGATCTTGTGAACTATGGTCAACTGCTAATAAACTGCGGCCACTTGCTGGAAGTGGTATTGTTTGTTGTGGTGGAGCGGTGGTCATGAGGCCCGGGGGGGGACGGGGTCACCCATCTGGGGCAGTTTTCAGTTGTACTCCTTTCGCCTATCTTGAAAAGATGAAATGCTGACAATCCTACCAGGTTAGCAAAACGCAGGTCCTGTAAGTGGGAGCTTAGCTCTCTTAATACTAAGTGCTTTGTCACTTTCATCTCTAGGATCCGACAGGCAGATGAATGAGCAGGAGTGGGTTTGGGACGCCTTCAGTGAGAAGAGGAGGAGATTAGGATTGTGCTGCATGTTGGCCTCCTCTCGGACTTCTCGCATAGGCGGTCTTGTTTTAGGATGTGATAGAAAAAAGTCAGAATTGATGAGTAGCACTGGGACTGTAGTGCTGCTGGCTATGGGGAGGCAGGCAGAAGAAAAGCTGCTACTTCTTGCAACCCACACTGGAAAGTCATTGAGTGACCTTGTGCTTCCTACTTATCAATGCCCTCTGCATTCTCAGGGCATGAGGCACTTTGCAGATAGTACTGTAATTTTGAATAACTGTTAGGTCGGCCCTAAAGAAGCTTCATTACGTAATCCCCAGTCTTCTTCATCCCAGTCAATCTATAAAGACCATGACAATCAAGACAATGACTCATGTGCATGTACACTGAGCTGACGGAGGTGGTACACACCACAGCCCTGCGTATAAGAGCCTTCGCAGCCTGTAGTAGCCGGCATGAGTGCCATGGGATCACTTTGATGGAATGACTGTAGGAGGCTGGCCTGATTTGCAGTGGGTACCTAAGGTACTTACACCTTATAACAGGTCCAGTTATTCCTTATTAGTGAAATGTAGACAGTGTCTAAAAGCCAGACTCTCTAGGGGTAGTGTAGATGAGCAGCCAAGGCCTAACTAGGAGACATGCAAAGCTCTTGCAATTCCACTGTAGTCACACAGTACTCACACAAATGAAAGAAAATACTCAGTGTTACAAAAAGAAAGGTACTTTATTTCGGTGAAACAAATGCCACAAATACCATATAGACTATACTCCCTTAGGAGGTAAGGAATACACAAATTATATACACTAGTATGCAGAAATAGCTGCAAAAACAGTTAGAAAACAATACAAATAGTGAAAATCACAATAGTTAGAAATGGGCCTGGGGGAACACAAACCATATACTAAGAAAGTGAAATGTGAATGTTGGTTTCCCACCTAGGCAAGTGTAGTGTGTAGAGAGGCGCTAGGAGTATTAGAAAACACCAAAGGTAAGTAATAGAACACACCCCAGAGCCCAGGAAAGCAGGAGTAAATCACAGTAACTTCCAGAGAACACACAACAACACGAGAAAGAAGAAATTGCTAGAACCAGAAGAGACTACAAGACACCAATGACGGATTCCTGGACCTGAAGACCTGTGGAGGAAGGGGACCAAGTCCAAGAAACACTGAAGAGTCCAGGGAGAATTGGAGCCCCTGCTAACCCGGATGAAGGTGCAAAAAAGAAGAACCAATGGTGAAGAACAACAGTCAGTACTGCACCCAAGAAGACAGATGCGGGTTCCTGGTTGGTGCAGATGATGTCTCACGCTGGATGGATGATTACAGTCTGGTTTGCGTTGCTGGATTCCACCAACAAGCCCTGACACACGCAAAGCTTGCGGTTAGCAGAAAATGGCGCTGCCCAGGACCAGAAGGGACTTGGTGGACTCTACCCAGTAGGGGGAGGCAGTGAGGGCTCTCAGCAACTCAGAGAGCCATCAGATGATCAGGCAGCATGCACAGGAGTCCCACAGCATGAGGACAAATAAGGTGCAAAAGGAGGCCCACGCAGCATTACAACAAGGGATACCATGCTGCCGGAGAACCACTCAGAAAGCTGTGCGTCACAGGATAGAGTGCTGGGGGCCGGAGCTGTAAGGTACATGAAGAACTTCATGGAAGGATGCCAACAGGCCTTGGCAACTGCAAAACACGCATTGCACAGGGGTGCTGTTTTGCAAGGGAAGGCAAGCTCTTACCTCCACCAAAGTTGGACAGTAGGACGTCAGGACCATCGGGACCACTTCAGTCCATGACCCATGATGCTGGATCCACACACTTCATTAGGAAAGAGGACCCACTCCACTGGTTATTGCTGCAGAGGGATGCTTGCTGAAGCAGGGGAGTGACTCCTTCACTCCAAGGGAGATTCCTTCATTCATCTGGTGCAGGCTGAAGACAGGCTGTTCTCGGAGGATGCACGACCTGGAAACAGTTGCAGTTGCTGACAGGAGATGAAGATACAATGTTGCAGAAGTCATCTATGCTTCTTTGTTGCAGTTTGTAGAGTTCCTGGAGGGTCCATATGCAGTTTCTTCGGTAAGAAGGTGAAATAAAGGGTGCAGAGGATTCCTGCTGGAGTCTTGCAATTCGAATCTGAAGAACCACCCAAGAGAGAGACCATAAGTAGTCCTGAAAGGGGGATTGGTCACCTACACAGGTAAACACCTATCAGGGGAGGGCTCTGATATCACCTGCTGGCACTGGCCACTAAGATGCCCCCCAGTTCCCTGCCAACTTGGAATCCAAGATGGTAAAACCCAGGGAACCTCTGGAGGAGCTCTGAGCACCACCCCTGGGTTGTGATAGACAGGGGAGTGGTCACTCCCCTTTCCTTTGTCCAGTTTTGCGCCAGATCAGGGACTGGGGGTCCCTGAACTGGTGTAGACTGGATTATGCAAGGAGGGCACCATCTGTGCCCTTCAAAGCATTTCCAGAGGCTTGGGGAGGCTACCCCTCCCAAGCCTGTAACAACTATTTTCAAAGGTAGAGGGTGTAACACTCCCCTCCCAATATAAATCCTTTGTTCTGCCTCCCTGGACTTGAGCTGCTCAAGCAACAGGAGGGCAGAACCCTGTCTGAGAGGTGGCAGCAGCCTGGGCTGCCTGGAAAACCCCAGAAAGCTGTAATGGCAATAATAGGGGTTCTCTAAAGAGCCCCCAGAGTGCATGGAATCATACAACCAATGCTTTCACAAGTATTGGGGTATGATTCCAACATATGGGATCCCCTGCAGCCCCAATGCCCTGGGTACCTAGGTACCATATACTAGGGACTTATAAGGGGGCACTAGTATGCCAATTATGGGTGAAATACTGGGTTACCAGTATGCAGTGACAAACTTTAGAGGAGAGAGATCCTGATCACTGGGGTCCTGGTTAGCAGGATCCCAGTGAACACAGTCAAACACCCTGACATCAGGAAGAAATAAATGGGGGTAACCATGCCAAAAAGAGGGTACTTTTCTACACACACCCACAACCCCCAAATGAGGGACAATAAGGCTAACCTTGCCCAGATTAGTCTTTATTGTCTAAGTGGAAATATCTGAAGAGTCCATCTACGTTGGAGTGGTTACTCCCAGGTCTATGTTCCACTGTAAAGTCCATCCCCTGTAGGTAAATGGACCACCTCAACAATTTAGGGTTTTCTCCTTTCATTTGTGTTAACCATAAGAGAGGTTTGTGGTCTGTTTGAACAATGAAGTGAGTCCCAAAGTGGTATTGTCTCAACTTCTTCAACGCCGAGACCACAGCAAAGGCCTCCCTCTCTATGGCTGACCAACGCTTTTCTCTAGGCATCAACCTTCTGCTGATAAAAGCTACAGGTTGATCCTGGTCCTCTGAATTCATCTGTGATAACACTGCCCCAACCCCTACCTCTGAAGCATCAGTCTGAACTATAAACTTCCTGGAGTAGTTTGGGCTTTTTAGGACAGGTGCAGTGCACATAGCCTGCTTTAGCTCCTCAAAAAGCTTTTTGACAGCTAGCTGTCCACAATACCTTTTTAGGCATTTTCTTAGAGGTGAGGTCATTAAGAGGGGCAACAATGGAGCCATAGTTCTTAATGAACACACTGACATCAGCCAGAAAATGGGGGTAGCCAAGCCAAAAAGAGGGTACTTTCCTACAATGACCATCTAGGTTTTCTGTGGTGAAATCTGCTTAGAACCACTTTGTATTTTTTCTTTCATTTTTTTAGCACATATGATGAAACTTTGGTGGCAGGTTTTACTAACACAGAAGTAGCACTTCATTGTGCAAAGAACATTGAAGACTGCCGTAGTCCAGGGAGACGCTGTAGCAATGAACACATGATGGACACTAAAGTGCTGCTTACACTTAACATCTCTGATCACAATGGCACCCCTACATCAGCTACATTCACAGTCAATAGATATTAGACTGTTGTACAGTTGTCTCAGTTAAAAACTGTAATGCAAACACCACCACAAGAACATTATACGAGGTTGGATAGTTACTTTGGCCCATATTTATACTTTTTTTAGCGCCGCATTTGCGCTGTTTTTTGACGCAAAAACGGCGCAAACTTACAAAATACAATTGTATTTTGTAAGTTTGCGCCGTTTTTGCATAAAAAAAATATGCAAATGCAGCGCTAAAAAAGTATAAATATGGGCCTTTGTGTATCAGTATCCAACTGACCCGAAAGCGACAACCAACACACGAAGAAAAGCTCTTGCATGCAGTGAAACACTACACACCTCCAGTTCAGACTGTGACTGGAAGGCAACACATACCTCTAGCCTTATTTGATTAATTATAAAAGATGGATAGACCAGCACCAGTAGACTGGAGGAGGGATGGATATAGCAGGGCCACATGGCAGCAGTAGGCATAATTTTGAACCACGTAAAAATGCTTTGAGGATGTCTGGAACTTAAAATTAAAAACCATGCCAAGCAGGGGTAGTGCATGAGATATGGACGTATGCATAGTACAACTGGTGAATGCTGTTTAAATGGAAACAGAGCTTCTGCTCTACTTATGATCCATGGCGGAACTCAACTTTTGTTCCATCCAAGGTGAAATTGTCTAAACTTACACAGCAGCTCCACGGAGGATTGTCATGTGGGAGACTGGACAGACTCCCTAATAAGGTGGTGCAAAGTATGTAGGGGGAAGTGTGAGTGTGGGTAATCACAGAAATAACGTTCTGAAACTATGTAAACATCTGCAAAATACCATGGACTGATTCAAAAAGGGATGGACACCTGTCAAGATTCTGCCATCCGGCCATTAGGTCACGCTGATGAAGATATTTTGGGGCTTTGCCTTTAGACCAATTTATATATGAACATTCTGCCGCACATTGCACACCTTGCTTCACATCATAATATAGTCCTGGTTTCCAGAGGAACGCATTATTATGATGCATCATGGTCCATGTAGTTCCTTCTACCACCATACCTTGCCTAGATCATGTCCTGGATGTGTCACCCTGTTCAGCATCATAGTTCCTGCTTGATGTGGATGTTCTGATCATTCACATTTACCTTCTGGACTTTTCTCACGCTCAAGTCTGATCTGCACTCTGCTCCAGGTTTTCCTGTATTCCTTCTTGTATCTGCTTGCTTTCCTAGCCAGTCCCTATCTAAGTCTCAGTGTAGCCTCCCTTCCATTGGTTGTTCCCCAACTCACAGCACCTCATTAATGTCCTGCACCTAGCTCTCTCATTGATCCTGTGCTCCTCCTCTGAGATTTCAAATATTTCTCCTCTGTGTACAGCATTCCTGCAACTGTCTTTTATGTTGCGAGTCTGTGCAAACCTGTGTTTTCTTGCTGCTTGTTGTCAAACTTGTTTTTTTGTTTCTGCATCCTTTTGCTTTCTTTGTTAAGAATTTTTCTCATTGCTTCTTACGCTACTTTAGTTTCTCCTTTCTTTTTCTTTTAGTTACAGGCCTTCTGCCATTGTTGTATTCCAGTTTTCCTAGTTCAGTCTGTATCTTCGAGCCACCTCCTTGTTTGTATGCAGGCTCATTGTCTTATTTGTTTGTGTACCCTGTTCTGTTTGCTTACTCCCAGTCTTGCTTCGTGTCCTGGTTGTTAGTTTTGTATTACAGTGTTCCTAGTTCTGTCTGTTTCGTTACTGTCCTGGTTTGTGTGTAGATTATTTAATTTGAATTTACATCATCGTAGTTCTGCGTACTTCCGTTCCTGTCGTGTTCTTGCTTCTTAGATTCTGCTTCTGCCCTTTCTTGAGCCCTGCTTCTGTATTCATTTCTACTTGCTCTGCTTCATTAGACTTCATTTGAGTTTATGTTGGAATGTTATTGTTACTGAGGGTGCCAGTGAGCTCCTGGTTTGGTGTCTCTTGCACAGAGGCTCACGCAGCACTTGTCTTCCATAAGAGCTGATGAGTGGCTTCCACCAAACTGTGAGAATTACTTCTCCTCGTCTTATTGCTAGACCTCTTTCTGTTGCAGACAGATCACTTACCGTGAAGCATAGAAACTATCATTTATGACAGTTCGTCTGTTGCCGTCCTATTGTTTGTTGTACTGCGTTAGTTCTGCCTTTCTAGTTTTGTCTTTGCATTCATTAACAAGAATATGTCCAGTTCTCAACTTCGGCCCTGTGCTTCTCCTTTCAGTCTTGTATCTGCTTCCTTGCGTATGCCACACCCTCATCCTACGCCATCGTGTCCCTGCAGAGTATGTTCTCTCTGATAGTCTAAGCCTGGTCTCAGCAGGGGTCCTGAAATAGCTCCTAAAGGCTATGAATGAATAGGCCTCGTCTAAACCAAGTACTAGCTGATGAAGGCTGACCAAAAGCTGCCTTCGGTTCTTCTTTATACATATGTATGTTGCATGGCGTATGTTGATGCGTGTGGCATGGATTTTGTGAGTTGTATGTACTGCTGACATGAGCTCTACGAGACACCTGCACTTGCACGCCAAATCTATTCAACTCGTTTATTAAGGCACACAGATGCTTCTGTCTTTCCAGAAAGCCCGAGGAAGCAGCAGTCTCAAAGCGTCTCACCTAGGACCAGTCTCTCGCGCTCTTTCTCTCGCGCTCTTTCTCTGTTTCTCTCTGACACAAACACACACAGGGTAAAACAAGGAATGAAGACATAACGAATAAACACTGATCTTGCGACTGACCTCTGTTCATATCCTTCCGTATTAACGGCTCTTCACAGGGGAAGAATGAGGCAGTTGTACTTGTTCTGAAATATTTACCCAGGTAATGCTAATCTCGGATTTAATGCATCATAACAGATGCACGGTGCCAAACATTTTCAAGTGCGTACATAGGAGATATGCCATGCGAAATGTAAAAGTGACATCATACTCTTTGTACACAGACTTCTTATCCCTGATTAGTCATAAGAATATAAAGTAATCCACATGCATCTTTGCTCTTTTCAATATATGCAAATTACATCATGCATGCTATAAGTTAGATAGCCCCTATGTTTTATGTATAATAATACATATATACAATATTTCTATTGCCCATTCCTCGTTTACATTTTGCATTGCTTTGTTTCTTTGTGCAGTGATAAATCATACCTACGGTGCAGGCAGCTGTGCACTTTGCATAAAAGGCGAAACATTCAAATAGATTATCAACAGATCATACAAATATCAAAGGTCTGAGCTAATGTGCCAAACAATGAGTACTGAAGTCGAGAACATTTTAAGGCAAATAAGAGACCAAGTATGCAAAGGGTCCAACAACTCTAGTTGTTTAAATGACAGAGAACATATGTACACAGCAGGTTTAAGAGTGATAAGTGCTAAGTAGATTAGGAGGTTTATAGGAGCCATAAGTGGTTTAATGTTTTTTCAGTAGGTGCGCCTTAAGGTCCCTTTTGAAACAATTCAGATCAAGAACACGTTTAATGTGAGTGTTCCTTTTTTTTTTTTAAGACCTCCTGCTCTTCCCTTTTTTTATTTTATTTTATTTTATTTTATTTAATATTTGCGGGCAAGACAGCATTACCAACCACAAAAAAGGAAGGAAAAAAAAGAGAAATACAAATTAAAAAGCAAAACAAGTCCAAACCAAAAAAAAAAAAAAAAAAAAGCTTATTGGATGGCAATATTAAAAGACATAAAAAACGCCGAAGCATTACCCAAAAACAGTTGATACCAGCTGATACCCCAATTCACACAATATTTTTATCCGACCTCTTACTCAATGCTGACCAGATCCGCTCACCCCAATATCGCTTCCTATAACCTTTGTGCCTATATAAGCTCAGCTCAAGGATCTGGGAGGCCAGTAATCTCACCCTCCAGTTCTCGAATGCTGGAGGCTCGACCCTTAACCAATCTGAAGCAATACACAGCCGCAATATCACCATGGCCATAAACAGAAAATATTTTTCTTTTTCCACGCACCCATTTGTCTGTGCAGAATCCAGCAACCCCAAAAGTACTAGTGCAGGTGTAAGAACAACCTGCACCCCAATAAAACATCCAAGGAATTGCTCAATTGCCTGTAGCAGCGGTTTCAGCATAGGGCAGACATAAAAGATATGAACAATCTCTGCCTCTGCCTCCCCGCAGTGATTGCATGTGCCATCAGAACCAGCCCACTTGCAAACCTTAGACAACGTCTAATACAAATTAAATATTGTCTTGTAGTGTTAGGTTTTTAACCTGGATGCAAAAAATGACCTTTCTGCCATTACCAAAGATTGTTCCACCCAGTTCCCCTTCTTCCCAAAACGTATACTTCATTTTTCATTCTGCAGATCCAAATCATCCGTCTGATTGTCTAATAGCAAATTGTAGAGTGCCCCTATCCTGCCCTTATGCCTAACTGCTTCTATTATTTTAATCTTATCTATACTGGGGAATTCCCTTTTATGACAATGGAAAAAGTCTCGGATTTGTAAGAAGTGGGCCTGAGGTAGATCATATTGACCCTGCACTTCAGTAAACTCCTTGAGTATAGTGTTGGCACATAAATCACCAATCCTAGTTATTCCTCGTTGCTTCCAGATATCCATTTTAGGGCCTTTAAAAATAGAGGAAGGAAGTGGGGGGGCTGACATTGGTGTATAATTATTTATCCTTCCCATACAGCACCGCTCCTTCAGTTGCAGCCATATTACCTGAGCTGCCTGCAGTACCTTGAATCTTGTTTTCTTATGGTAACTTGGTTCTATGTGCTTCTGGAGCCAACCTTGAGCATCCAAGTCCAGCATCATCTCATAAATAGAAGGAGACTCAGCATAAGAAGACCCCTGCATTTCTCCGGTAATCAAGCCATTCATCTGCTGCAAGGCACAAGCATAATAGTATAACTTGAAATAGGGGACGGACCACCCCCCACCTGGATCTTGGCAGTGTCATAAACCTCAGAGCCCTAGTTGATTTAGTATATCCCCACACTAAATTTTTTGTAATACTCTCCAACATAGTCAACCAGCTCTTAGTAAACTCCAGGGGGATAGCACAGAAAAGATACAATATTTTCGGCAGAATATTCATTTTTAATACATTGCAACAACCAAAAAGAGACAAGTGTAGGTGATTTATCCTATATAAATTGTTCTTGATTTTGGCCAACATCGGGCCATGTTTTGCTCCACTAATTGAGTAACTGCACCAGTTATTCTTATCCTTATCCCCAAGTATACAGCATCAGATATAACCCGCTTGTCTCTAAAAATACTCTGGGGAGAGCATATAACCTGAGTCTTGTTACTTAACTTATAGCCAGAGTATATTCCAAACACCTTGGCCAGTTTTTCAATGTCCTTGATCGCTACCTCCGGGTTGGTTGTAACTACCGCCACATCATCTGCATATGCCAGCACCTTATAGCTCTCCCCATAGCAAATGACTGGGTTAATATCTATACACTCCTCTAGTTTACTTAAGAAGGGACCTATATACAATGCAAATGGTAATGGAGAGCAGGGACAGACCTGTCTCGTTCCTCTCAAAATAAATATTAAGTCAGATTCTAAGCCAGCCAAGTGTTGGGGGTTTTATTCAATCCTTTAATGGCTGTTAAAAAACCCTCCCCAACCCCCTTCCATCCCAAAACCTCCCATAAAAAGGACAATGTCACATGATCAAATGCTTTCTCGGCGTCTAGCAAAATCAGGCCCAATGATGTTTGTTGTACTTGCTAAAATCTTGGCGTATATTTTCCCATCGCAGTTCAGCAATGAGATAGGTCTATAGGACCCAGGATCATTTGAAGCTCTATCTTTTTTTTTTTTTTAAACTACTATGGTGGCTAATTCCCAAGAGGGTGGGATCTGCCCTTTCTGGGCCATTGCTATTGTTAATAGCATATCCTTTCATAGTTCTTGCCAAAATACTTTAAAAAAACTCTAGTGGCGAGGCATCCGGCCCTGGAGCTTTCCCTGAGGCGAAGGATTTCATGGCCTCGTAAATTTCTTCTAATGAGATTGGGGCATCTAATAAGGTTTGCCTCTCCTAAGTAAGTCTGCCTATTTACACTCCCCTCAGTAACTTCACAGATCCCTCACAGCCCCCAGCTAGTTGTTGTACGTCATCAGAATATAACTTCTCATAGAAGTCTCTGAAAACTTTCATAATCTCTACCGGCTTGTCCACCTAACACCCCTGAGAATCCACCATCTCTGCTATATCCCTGTCTAAGGCCTTCTGCCTAACTCACCTGGCTGAGGTTTTATCCGTGGTTTCCCCATACTCATAGCATTCAGCCCTAGACATCTGGTACTTCTCTGCTATTGCCTTGGTAAGGTGCTGGTTGGCCTTTGCCTTAAGTATTGTTACCTTGGCTTGAGCAGAGCTGACCTCTTCCCCCTTCTTTATGCTCTGTAACAGTTTCCTCTCCGCCTGCATGAGCCCCTGATTTAGACTCCCAAACTCTACCTCCCTCTGTTTCTGCAGATGTAAGCCAAAACTCAAAGGGGCATATTTATACTCTGTTTGCGCCGGATTTGCGTCGTTTTTTTTTTACGCAAATCCGACGCAAAGCTAACTCCATATTTATACTTTGGCGTTAGACCCGTCTAGTGCCAAAGATCTTGGAGTTTGCGTCATTTTTTAGTGTGGACACCTACCTTGCGTTAATGATATGCAAGGTAGGCGTTCCCTTCTAAAAAATTACTCTAAGGCATGTGCGCCTTATTTAAACTCCCGTGCAAAAATGACGCACGGGAGTGGGCGGGCCTTAAAAAATGACGTCCAGACGCTTTTGCGTCATTTTTTAAGGGACCTGTGGGCTCGGAAGGAGCCCAGAGGTGCCCTCCCATGCCCCCAGGGACACCCCCTGCCACCCTTGCCCACCCCAGGAGGACGCCCAAGGATGGAGGGACCCATCCCAGGGAACTTAAGGTAAGTTCAGGTAAGTATTTTTTTTATTTTTTTTGTGGCATAGGGGGGCCTGATTTGTGCCCCCCTACATGCCACTATGCCCAATGACCATGCCCAGGGGACATAAGTCCCCTGGGCATGGCCATCGGGCAAGGGGGCATGACTCCTGTCTGTGCTAAGACAGGAGTCATTTCAATGGGGGTTGGGAGTCAAAATGGCGCAAATCGGGTTGAGGCCAATATTTTGCCTCAGACCTGACTTGCCCCATTTTTTGACGCCCAAGCTCCATTTTCCCCTACGCCGGCGCTGCCTGGTGTGGGTCATTTTTTTTTGACGCACACCAGTCAGCTGCGCCGGCTAACGTCATTCAATAAATAAGGCGCCCGCATGGCGCTTTGGAATGGCGTTAGCCGGCGTTCAAAATTTTGACGCACAACTGCGTTGGCGCAGTTGTGCGTCAAAAAGTATAAATATGGCCCAAAGTCTCCCCTCTTATCCCAGCCTTTAATGCATCCCAGATTATTCTAGGAGCTGTAGTATCTCTGTTATTGTCTAAAAAATGTTTCAGATATACTCACATATGGTCTAAATAGGTTGGCTCCCATAGTAGTTTTTTATCAAACGTCCAAACTCATCACAGGCTACAAAATCTAGTCAGCGGTATAGCCAAACACAATGGGTTGTGATCCGATAAAATTCTTGTGGTAAGTTCTATCTCTGCTCTGGAAATTAGTGCTAGTGAGGTAAAGAAATAATCAATGCGTACCAACTTATTGTTAGGGGAAGAGTAGCATGTATAGCCAGGGTCCAGAGATTTTAGTTTTTTCCATGCATCCACGAGGGCATGACCCTGTATCAGACCTCGCAAAGCTTTATACACCTTGGGTTTGCGTCCGTATAATCTATCCGATGCCTTAAAACCTTTAAATCCTATAAAAACTTCAAGGTGAATGTTATAGTCCCTACAGATTACCAAAGGGAGTGGCCAGGAGGCTAATTCAAGATTTAACGCATCAAGTACTTCAACTTCATCCAAGTTAGAACCATAAATGGTGCAAAGGGTAAATCTAGCTGCACCTGCTTTGCATTCTATAATGATCCAGCGGCCACCTTTATCTACCAGGGAGCGACTTGAGCTACATATAGAACTTCTGGCCAAAACTGCCTCTCCCTGTGTTGCCACCGTCTGCTGTGTGCAGGCTAAAAGTGTCATTCCTAACCATTTCAATACCTCCTGTCTCCCCCAGGGAATATGGGTCTCTTGTAGGCAGACCAGATCTCCTTGAATTGCTCTTATGGTCACAGCCACCTTCCTTCTCTTTTGGGGATTATTCAAACCACATATGTTGACAGAGCATATTCTTAACCTATGAGCCATATTTTGTTTCCCTCTGGGTGTCCCAAGCTTCCTAATTTAACTATAGTCGATTGTCCTCAAAAACGTATCATCCGTTGTCTTTTGCCATCCCCTTTTGCTACAATCCCAATAAGAACATCCTGTCTATATGTAGTCATTTGGTTATTCACCTTGCCCTTCCTTAACCCTGGCTTCCCCCTTCAACCCCCGTTCCTCCCCATCTGCCTCCCTTCTCTCCCTGCCCACCTCTCCCCTGGCACTTGAGCCCCTGAGCTGCCCCCACCCCCTCCACCCATTAGAAGGCACTGGACCAGCCAGGTCTTCCCCTGATGAATTTGTGCTCCCCTCCCATCTCCCCCAAACCACAACCCATCTCCCTTAACACTATATCGTCAAAACTATACTACCGCCCCTCATGTGTTGCCATCCCTCTCGTAAGTTGCCATTTAATACTAAAAAGAAAAGAAAAAAAGGGGGAGAAAGAGCCTAATTCAGTGATAGCAGCCATATTGCCCCCCCCCCACATCGTCCGATTCGGTTAATTGTCAGAGTGAGTCCAGAAACTCCTTAGCCTTCACTTCAGAAAGAAAAAAAATGAGTCCTGCCACCAGCAAACACTTTCATTTTGGCTGGGTTCATCAAGAAAGCCTGAGCACCCTTGTTTTGCCACTGTGAGATTAATTGTTGAAGCCTCCATCTTCTGTCCACCGTAGCATTACAATAATCCAGCCTGACAAAAAAAATCACAACCTGAATCAGTACGTTTGCGATCTGGACGAGCGAGGTCATACACAGCCTGTATTGCCAGGAAGTTATGAAGACATATCAATATAACCCTGCGCTTTCCTCCCTCCATATCCAATTTTTTCAATTTAAAGGGGAATCTATGGGCTCTCTGAACTTCCTTTTCCCAACCCCATTGCACAAGATCTGGGAAGGCTTCCTTGAAAGGATTCACCACAAATCTCTGTGGGTCTTCCCCTTTCATTCCCTCTGGAATGCCCAGGACTCTGAGGTTATTTTGCCTTTCTCTGTTCTCAAGATATGCCAGTTTCCAGTGAGTGTCCTCCATCTGGCTTTTCAAAGGTTCTCTAATCTCCCCTTGCACAGCGGTATTGTCTTCCAATTTAGATATATGGGTCTCAGCCTCTCCCATGCATATTGCAAAGTCAGTGCAGGTCTTAGCCACCCGTCGAATAGATCCCTGCATTTTGCGGCAAGCTGGCTGTGTTCTGCAACTCTCAGCCTTTGTGTCTTCCCGATGCTGCATAATACTCTGGTGTATCCATTTCCAAGCAAATTTGGACTGTGTCAGTTAAAGAGTTGCCCAGAGAACCTAGGCCTCCAAGCCCAGACACAGAGGAGTAATCCCATTGCAAGGCTTTAGATGCTTTAGCGGCAAATTGACGGGCAGGTGAGCCTGAGCAAGAAGTTCTCTTCTTCATCTTTTTTTTAACCATGGCAGCCTTGAAGGTTTCAAATTGACCTGGCCATTTCCCACATTCAGAGTTATCATCTTAATCCTCACCCGGAGTAGTTGTCTTCAGATCTTCAGATCAGGAAGTTTTCCAAACCCGGCTGCTCCCCTCCCTAGATTCAGTGGCTTCATCACTGGCCCAACTAGATTGGTCTGATAGAGAGAAAAATGTATCTCCCAAGTCTGTATCCTATTTCTACAATTTTCAGAGTCAGCCCCCCTTTGCCCCGGATTTGTTCACCCTTCTGCAATTTCCCATCCATATTTGCTAGTGATAAATCATGAGCCAGGACCTGAATCAGAACGTGTGTCCCAGCCTGGGCAAAAGTGTCTCTAGGAGCAGAATCGTTACTTGCTTCAGACTTCTTGCCCTGATCGTATAGCACTTTAGCCGTCTCCTCCATGGGCAAGTTTATACGTGTGGGGATGGGGCCACTACTTACTGCTTGTAGAGGCTCTTTGTGTACAACTCCATCCTCTTGCTCAGCCAAAAAGTCACCATTCAATGTATTCTCGTTTGACTCCAAATCCCGCCAGTATCTACAATCTTACCAGCACTCTGGTTCTGTTTTGCTGCCATATCCGAGTGTGCTTTCGTTTGAAAGTATTTCCCTAAGGGTACACTCACTGATTTTGCATTAGCCGCAGTCTTCATTCCATCCGGCTCACCTGCCATCCGTGTAGATGCTTTCGCCGTCTTACATTCTCCTCCACCACCAGAGTCGCGGGCTCTCTCCTGCCTCGCAGCGGCTCCAGTGGGAGCCACCTTTGATCCTCTCGCCGGCATCCGTGTTTCGGTCTCCTCAACAGAGCAGTGAAACAATGTAACACTATCACTGCTGGGCGCGCCTAGAAACCAACAAAACACCAAAGCTGAGGTAAACCTGCGCCCTGTCGACAGCTGGCTCTAGAAGTGTGGCTCATATCCGGCAGATACAATACATTCGGGTCTGTTCCCAGGGATGTCTGGAGGACGGGGGGAGAGCACAATATGACTGAATCACTCAGCCACCATCTTGCCTTCCCTCTTTTCGGACCTGGGGCGAGTGTTCCTAGTGTGAAGGGCACTGCCAGAGAGGAAATGTCTAAGATTGATTTTCTTTCCAATACCACAGGTTTTAAATGTGTAGAAGCAACTTACTTCCCATTAGCAGAGGCCACGAGGGATTTTTTGTTTTACCATCTGATCATTTATATTGCTATTGTGGAAAGCTATATCAGTGACCAGGCTTTATACCAGGTACATGCCTGTGATATGTTATATTGTCACAGTGATCGTGTTTATGTCGTGGAATGGTTAGTCACTGTTATACAAATGTGTGAGAAGTGTAAAGTTGCTTTTATAATTAAGCAGTGCTTTATAAGTGGACCCTTTGTCAAGGCGGCCTTGTTAATTCTCACACAATAATTGTGATCTGATACCTCTGCAGTTTGAGTGTGAGTATAGAATATAATATTTTTAACTATACGGATCATAGACGTATATGTAAAAAATGTGTTAACGTCAAAAAGATGCAATGAGTCTGTCAACTGCAAGCTTGACAAGGGTGACTGCAGTAGAGTTGTCATTTGTGAGGCGGGGCCTGTTGCCAGCCTACTCCGAGACCTTGGTTCTGTCAGGACCCTAAAGACAGGATGATTATGGATACTGGGAAGGGTGGGAAGGGCTGTGGATGCAACCTGTTTGGGAAGGGGGGTTCACAGACACATACCCCACGCCTATCTGTTATGGGACAAACATATTTTCCCCAAATACTCGAGAACTGACTTCGAATAGATATCGAGCCTGCCTAGAATACTGATGTGGAAATAATTTGCAACTTGCCCATGCCTAGGGGGTCAAAGTTGGGTGCCTGACCTCGTGTCAACCTGAGTCTTCCAAACAACAGCTAACTAACATTTTACAATTACCTTTCGTGAAATCAAGCCTGCTCAGTAATGCGAGGGATACTAATCACTTGTAAAGATCCAGATTGAGGCTGCTTTTGTCAGAATCATTAATGTAAAATACCATTAGACAAGCTATGGCCTAAGACGCTAATATAAGAATCTGATTTCTGGGCCTGAAGGGTGACTAAGTGCTTCATTATCCCAGCATCTGACGGGGCCTGAGATTTCATTTTCCAGCATCTTTATGGCTACCCAGCTTCGTTGAATGGCCACTTCCTAGATTATCCTCAGCCCTGAGTAACCATGGACTGAGTCACCACAGCAACCGTGTTTCCCCAGCCCAAGTGCTTCTCTAGGCGAACAATCTCCACAACCCAATTGTCTTCTCAGCAAATGTGATCCGTTAGCCCACAACTCTTCCCAACCTCAATGTATCTCTGCCCCAGTGGTGAATGGTGTAATCTAATGTGGCAGCATGCGGTGTAATGCAGTGGTGTTGTTTGATGTGGTGCGATATGGTAGGATGTGATGTAGTGTGCTGTGGTTTGGAATTGGTATCATGTGAACTTCTGTTTTATGATGAGGTTGGTGTTTGCATAACTTGATATTCTGTCATGTGGGATACATTGCTTTATTGTGTGTTAAGGTTTCTTTTTCTGGAGGTCTAAAGTTGAACGGGTTTTGCATGATATTTTCATAAGTGATGTTATGGCGTAAGACTGCTGAGGTGTGTCTTTTTTTTGCTGCAATGTGGTCATTATTTCTGTGAGGTAGTGCATAATATAGTGCATTGCATAGAAAGGTTGTATGGTTTGGGATTGTGGGATATGGTGTAGTAGGGTATCTTGTAGAGGTGTTCTATCAAAATATTGACTTTTAGATATCATCCTGCTAGAATATTGTGCCCACAATATCTATTCCCACAATCACATAAAGGTAAGCATATCTAGGTAACTATAGATTTATTATTCTTAACTCTGCATCTATTTACTTATATATATACATATAAATGAATGTGAAAGTGAATGACTATGTTAGTGGATGTATGGGTAAGTAAATGGGTGTGTGAATAGTTTTATGGTCCTGTGAATGAGTGTCCCAATGACTGTCTATGTGACTGGTGGGTACATAAGTGCTTTTGTAGGAGTGTAACTGGGTGTGTAAGTGCCTGCCTGTGTGAATGGCTGTAAATTACATGCTATTACATTTGAGATGTCATCAGTGATGTCACTGACAATAACATGAGTAATGTAATAAGTGAGGTAATAAGCAGTGCATTACGGGGGCGTAGGTTATAGTTAGCTCAGGTAACTATAACTGCTGAATTTGACTGGTTTTGTGCGTGTGAAATGTGAACCTAACTATATTGTCACTTTAACCTTTGTTTTCTTCAATGAATTTCTATGTGTTTTTATGTAAAGTGATTTTAATTACTATACGTTAATCCAACCACTGCCATAGTGGGGATTGGCTGCTGGACCTGGCCTGCGGCCAAACCCCCTATAACCACCCAACCCTGCCTTGCATGGCGGGGGTTGGCCACTGGGCCTGGCCTCCGCCCAGCACCTGTGGTAAACCTCACTAACCACCCAAACCCACACTGCACACGCTCAAAGGCTAATCCCCAGCCCACGTGTCCACAGGCAGGGAAACAGAGGAAACCTCCACTCCCAGCAAGCGAGGGCTGTTTGGCAGCTCTCGCTTGGTGGGACCGGAGCATTTGCTCTGACTTGGCAGGAGCTGTAATTGCAAACAGATATGTCCCAGGGGTAGGTATGTCGGGACATAGCATGAGCCGGTCCACAGAGCTATTATAGGCTCCTCGAGGGGGGCTGTGTGGGCCCCAACAAGGTTATATTTGCCCCAGGTAGGTGGAGGTCCCTGAGGCCGGACTCCGCAGTGACCCCCTTCATTCCTTCATTTTAGCCCTGGGGAGGCGGCAGTCCCAGGGACTGTAGGGGGGGGCGCTTGCCTCCCTGCATTTAATGTGGTGTTTGCCCAGGAGTTATGGTGGTCCCTAGGGCTGAGAAGGAAGACGTGGCCTCCCCGCATTCATTCTTTTTTTTGCCCCGGGGAGGTGGTGGTCACTGGGGCTGAAGAGAGTCCATGAGACCCCGTACATATATTTCAGAGTTTGCCCCGGGAGGCGGCATTCTCCTTGTCTGGGGGGGGCCCTCTCAGCATTCATTCTTTTGTTTGTCCCAGGGAAGTGGCGGTCCACAGGACCCCCCCCCTAGCCCTGCATTCAATGTAAAATAAGACCCGGGGAGGTGGCGATCCCTAGGGCATAAATAAGCCCAGAAGAGGGCTCCATTCACCCACCCTCCTGGCCCACCTGGGGGTATTATAAAAACAAGCGCAGGAGACTGTGCTTGTTTATTTTACATTTTTTGCCATGGATTCATGACACTGATGCAAATTTGCGGCACACTTTTTTTTTTTAATAGCTTTTTGTATTCAGGGGGTCAGGGTGTCCCTACCTTGGCCCGTTTTCTTTTTTTTAATCTTTTTTTTCTGGGACTCGGCTGAAGAAGAGTCACAAATGGCTGCCAACACTTCCTGGTTGAAGTGTTGGCAGCCAATCAGAACTCTGTAGATCTCTGCACAAGCTTGTTACTATTTGCAAATCCTTCTCTCCTCTACAAATCTATATTTCTTTTTCTTTAATTATCTCAAAAACTACTGAACAGATTTACACCAAATAACAAAAAACACTCTTTCTGGAATAAGAGCTATCTTTCTTCCAAATCTGGTGTAGTTTCGTCCAGCGGTTCGGGCTCTAGTCATGTCTAAAATCCCTATAGGAATTCTCTGCCCCCTCCTGACGGATCAATCAGAAACTTCCCATGTACAACAAAAGTCTTGGGGACACATTTTTGGGAAAATTTTGTGAAGATTCATCAAACACCGCCAAAGATATAGGCAAGTCAAAAAACACTTTTCCAATGGAAACATGGTCCTAACTATAAGTACCTACTGGCGACCAAGGCAGATGAAAAGGGCCGAAATGCGTGTAATTCTATCTGTATTTAGCCACCGGCTCCATCTTGATCACTGACTCCATTTTATGCTTAGCTTAGCTGCACACACCGTCACATTTGTGGTGCAGGTATTTTTCTGCGCACAGCTTGGGCAACATGTTTTCACTCTTTCTCACCGAGGATGGGCACATGACATGGGGGCGTATCAGTGATAAAAATGTACCAGGCTGAGAATGTTTATGGTAAGGCAGAGAACAGCTCGGTCTTAGAAACACACTGTGAGAGTTGGCCAGTCTCTAGTGTGTTCTTTTTCGAAACTGACCTGGTGCGGCCAGCATTTGAACAGTAACTTACTGTATGGGAGAGGAAGATTCTAGAATTCTCCTCACCAGTTTGTTTAATGGATATAAGGAGAGGAAGCTTGATGGCCTGAACTAGAAACAACTTATTCTGAGGAGGGACGCCTTGCTCAGAATCCCATTGTGGGTAATTCTCTCTCTTTCCAGTCGTCCAAGTTCCACGACTTGAAGCTGGCAGACATAGAGATGATGTTGAGGTCAAGCGCCATGGTGATGCATTTTTAATTCTTATTTTTAGCTTTGCGTTGTGCATCTGTGAATACGTAGTCCAAAAATATATATATATGGATAGATATATACATATATATGATGTACCAGTGTTGAGTTCCGTGATCATTATTATTTCACTGGTGTGATTATTTTCAGAATTGCACTTGTGTTACTGCCTTTGAAATAAAAGTCCATGGTATTTTCTCTGTGTAGGAAACTTGAGAAGTGCCTTAATAAATTCATTACTCAGACTAAGAGTGCTGCATTCTTGCCATTCCTTTACTTTCATTTCCTCTCAGTGTCTGAGGTAGAGCAGAACAACACATCAGGCGGCTTTTCCTTAATAAGGGAGATTTGATGTGCAGCTATAAGTGTCAGCACCCGTTTCTTTGAAGTGGTCTTACATATATATGTATATATATATATATATATCTATATATATATATATATATATATAGATATATATATATATTCTGTTTCTGTTATTTGATTCCTTGTTCCTGTTTTGAATAGATATTTCTGTCTGTCATCTGTCTCATGTTCTTCTTGCCTCTTTGTTCCTAGTTCTAACTGCACACACCCAGACCCATCCTGTATATGTAGATCCTTTAACCCCTTCGCTGCCAGGCCTTTTCCCCCTCCTGTGCCAGGCCTTTTTTTGCCTATTTGGGGCAGTTCGCGCTGAGGCCCTCATAACTTTTTGTCCACATAAGATAACCAAGCCAAATTTGCGTCCTTTTTTCCCAACATCCTAGGGATTCTAGAGGTACCCAGACTTTGTGGGTTCCCTTGAAGAAGGCCAAGAAATTGGCCAAAATACAGTGAAAATTTCGTTTTTTTCAAAAAAATTGGAAAAAGTGGCTGCAGAAGGCTTGTGGATTTCCCCCTGAAAATGGCATCAACAAAGGGTTTGCAGTGCTACACTCAGCAGCTTCCTAGCCTTCAGGAACAGGCAGACTTGAATCAGAAAACCCAATTTTTCAACACAATTTTGGCATTTTACTGGGGCATACCCCATTTTTGCATTTTTTTGTGCTTTCAGCCTCCTTCCAGTCAGTGACAGGAATGGGCATGAAACCAATGCTGGATCCCAGAAACCTAACCATTTCTGAAAAGTAGACAAAATTCTGAATTCAGCAAGGGGTAATTTGTGTAGATCCTACAAGGGTTTCCTACAGAAAATAACAGCTGAAAAAGAAAAATATTGAAATTGAGGTGAAAAAACCATCAATTTTTCTCTACGTTTTACTCTGTAATTTTTCCCTGCAATGTCAGATTATGGAAAGCAATATACCGTTACGTCTGCTGGACTCCTCTGGTTGCGGGGATATATAGGGCTTGTAGGTTCATCAAGAACCCGAGGAACCCAGAGCCAATAAATGAGCTGCACCCTGCAGTGCGTTTTCATTCTATACCGGGTATACAGCAATTCATTTGCTGAAATATAAAGAGTAAAAAATTGCTATCAAGAAAACCTTTGCATTTCCAAAAAGGGCACAAGATAAGGTGCTGAGGAGCAGTGGTTATTTGCACATCTCTGAATTCCGGGGTGACCATACTAGCATGTGAATTATAGGGAATTTCTCAAATAGATGTCTTTTTTACACACTCTCCTATATTTGGAAGGAAAAAATGTAGAGAAAGACAAGGGGCAATAGCACTTGTTTTGCTAATCTATGTTCCCCCAAGTCTCCCGATAAAAATGATACCTCACTTGTGTGGGTAGGCCTAGCGCCCGCGACAGGAAACGCCCCAAAACACAACGTGGACACATCCCATTTTTTGAAAGAAAACAGAGGTGTTTTTTGCGAAGTGCCTACCTGTAGATTTTGGCCTCTAGCTCAGCCGGCACCCAGGGAAACCTACCAAACCTGTGCATTTCTGAAAACTAGAGACCTAGGGGAATCCAAGGAGGGGTGACTTGTGGGGCTCGGACCAGGTTCTGTTACCCAGAATCCTTTGCAAACCTCAAAATTTGTCTAAAAAAACACATGTTCCTCACATTTCTGTGGCAGAAAGTTCTGGAATCTGAGAGGAGCCACAAATTTCCTTCCACCCAGCGTGCCCCCAAGTCTCCCAATAAAAATGATACCTCACTTGCGTGGATAGGCCTAGCGCCCGCGACAGGAAACACCCCAAAGCGCAACGTGGACACATCCAAAATTTTGGAAGAAAACAGAGGTGTTTTTTGCGAAGTGCCTACCTGTAGATTTTGGCCTCTAGCTCAGCCGGCACCTAGGGAAACCTACCAAACCTGTGCATTTCTGAAAACTAGAGACCTAGGGGAATCCAAGATGGGGTGACTTGCGGGGCTCGGACCAGGTTCTGTTACCCAGAATCCTTTGCAAACCTCAAAATTTGGCTAAAAAAACACATGTTCCTCACATTTCTGTGGCAGAAAGTTCTGGAATCTGAGAGGAGCCACAAATTTCCTTCCACCCAGCGTTCCCCCAACTCTCCCGATAAAAATGATACCTCACTTGCGTGGGTAGGCCTAGCGCCCGCGACAGGAAACACCCCAAAGCGCAACGTGGACACATCCAAAATTTTTGAAGAAAAGAGGTGTTTTTTGCGAAGTGCCTACCTGTAGATTTTGGCCTCTAGCTCAGCCGGCACCCAGGGAAACCTACCAAACCTGTGCATTTCTGAAAACTAGAGACCTAGGGGAATCCAAGATGGGGTGACTTGCGGGGCTCGGACCAGGTTCTGTTACCCAGAATCCTTTGCAAACCTCAAAATTTGGCTAAAAAAACACATGTTCCTCACATTTCTGTGGCAGAAAGTTCTGGAATCTGAGAGGAGCCACAAATTTCCTTCCACCCAGTGTTCCCCCAACTCTCCCGATAAAAATGATACCTCACTTGCGTGGGTAGGCCTAGCGCCCGCGACAGGAAACACCCCAAAGCGCAACGTGGACACATCCAAAATTTTTGAAGAAAACAGAGGTGTTTTTTGCGAAGTGCCTACCTGTAGATTTTGGCCTCTAGCTCAGCCGGCACCTAGGGAAACCTACCAAACCTGTGCATTTCTGAAAACTAGAGACCTAGGGGAATCCAAGATGGGGTGACTTGCGGGGCTCGGACCAGGTTCTGTTACCCAGAATCCTTTGCAAACCTCAAAATTTGGCTAAAAAAACACATGTTCCTCACATTTCTGTGGCAGAAAGTTCTGGAATCTGAGAGGAGGCACAAATTTCCTTCCACCCAGCGTTCCCCCAACTCTCCCGATAAAAATGATACCCCACTTGCGTGGGTAGGCCTAGCGCCCGCGACAGGAAACACCCCAAAGCGCAACGTGGACACATCCAAAATTTTTGAAGAAAACAGAGGTGTTTTTTGCGAAGTGCCTACCTGTAGATTTTGGCCTCTAGCTCAGCCGGCACCCAGGGAAACCTACCAAACCTGTGCATTTCTGAAAACTAGAGACCTAGGGGAATCCAAGATGGGGTGACTTGCGGGGCTCGGACCAGGTTCTGTTACCCAGAATCCTTTGCAAACCTCAAAATTTGGCTAAAAAAACACATGTTCCTCACATTTCTGTGGCAGAAAGTTCTGGAATCTGAGAGGAGCCACAAATTTCCTTCCACCCAGCGTTCCCCCAAGTCTCCCGATAAAAATGATACCTCACTTGCGTGGGTAGGCCTAGCGCCCGCGACAGGAAACACCCCAAAGCGCAACGTGGACACATCCTCAATTTTGGAAAAAAACAGAGGTGTTTTTTGCGAAGTGCCTACCTGTAGATTTTGGCCTCTAGCTCAGCCGGCACCTAGGGAAACCTACCAAACCTGTGCATTTCTGAAAACTAGAGACCTAGGGGAATCCAAGGAGGGGTGACTTGCGGGGCTCGGACCAGGTTCTGTTACCCAGAATCCTTTGCAAACCTCAAAATTTGGCTAAAAAAACACATGTTCCTCACATTTCTGTGGCAGAAAGTTCTGGAATCTGAGAGGAGCAACAAATTGCCTTCCACCCAGCGTTCCCCCAAGTCTCCCGATAAAAATGATACCTCACTTGCGTGGGTAGGCCTAGCGCCCGCGACAGGAAACACCCCAAAGCGCAACGTGGACACATCCTAAATTTTGGAAGAAAACAGAGGTGTTTTTTGCGAAGTACCTACCTGTAGATTTTGGCCTCTAGCTCAGCCGGCACCTAGGGAAACCTACCAAACCTGTGCATTTCTGAAAACTAGAGATCTAGGGGAATCCAAGGAGGGGTGACTTGCGGGGCTCGGACCAGGTTCTGTTACCCAGAATCCTTTGCAAACCTCAAAATTTGGCTAAAAAAACACATGTTCCTCACATCTCTGTGGCAGAAAGTTCTGGAATCTGAGAGGAGCCACAAATTTCCTTCCACCCAGCGTTCCCCCAAGTCTCCCGATAAAAATGATACCTCACTTGCGTGGGTAGGTCTAGCGCCCGCGTCAGGAAACACCCCAAAGCGCAACGTGGACACATCCCATTTTTTTAAAGAAAACAGTGCCTACCTGTGGATTTTGGCCTGTAGCTCAGACGGCACCTAGGGAAACCTACCAAACCTGTGCATTTCTGAAAACTAGAGGCCTAGGGGAATCCAAGGAGGGGTGACTTGCGGGGCTCGGACCAGGTTCTGTTATCCAGAATCCTTTGCAAACCTCAAAATTTGGCTAAAAAAACACATGTTCCTCACATTTCTGTGGCAGAAAGTTCTGGAATCTGATAGGAGCCACAAATTTCCTTCCACCCAGCGTTCCCCCAAGTCTCCCGATAAAAATGATACCTCACTTGTGTGAGTGGGCCAGGTGCCTGCAACAGAATAAGGCCCAAAACCTGAAGGGATAGAAGGGATAGCACAGCAAGTTTACAAGGGCATATTCCTTTATACATCTTTAGACGGACTCTGCTTTGGGGACCCACATAAGTGAGGTGTCATTTTACTTGGGAGACTGAGGGGAAAACTGTGGAGTAGGAATTTTGTGCTGGAGCGGTGATCCTACTAAGAAAAATCAGGAAAATATGCTTTTTTATGCAAATTTTGAGGTTTACAGAGGAGTCTGGGTAAGAAAATGTTGGGGGAGCCACGCAAGCCACACCTCCCTAGACTTCTTGGGGTGCCTAGTTTTAAAAAGTTTCTGGGTTTTGTAGGTTTCCCTACATGACGGCCGCACCCAGGACCAAAAACATAGGTGGGCCCTCCCCCCCAAACACAGGTATTTTTGGAATATATCACTTTGATGTGTGCACATACGTCCGTGATGTGCCAAACACTAAAATTGTGAAAAGAAACACACTTAGGTTATGTGAAGAAGACCCCTCACCCACCAACCAAGTTGGTGGCATGCTTCATCATCGGGGTCCCACCCGAGGCACCTAGCGTGTCTCAAGTGTGCTGCGACGCCTGATTACAGCGGAGCAGGTTTTGTCATTTGTACTACACATACTGGTTGGATTTGGCACGAGGGTGAGTGATGGTTCAGTAGATCAAATTTTATTAACAAGAGATTTCACAAAAGTGAAATGCACTGGTAATAACTGAAAGGCCAAAAAACTGAACCAATGACTCACAGCTCGTGAGCTGTAAAGCCACGACAAGGCACCAACCGCTTTACAGTCCATTCACACACCTTTCATACATGACATGCACTAGACCATTCACGCCGCCAGCCACGGGCCCAGCACATTACAAGACTCGCATCCACAGACAGCGCCAGTCAAGGGCCCATCACTTTCATACGCCCACATGCCTGATACAGCAATCACACCAGCTGATGAGTGTGTGGACTGGCGTTTGGCCAGCACTGCCAGCCAAGCACCACCCCACACACACCGCCAGCCAAGCGCCACCCCACACACACCGCCAGTCAAGCGCCACCCCACACACACCGCCAGCCCAGCGCCACCCCACACACACCGCCAGCCAAGCGCCACCCCACACACACCACCAGCCAAGCGCCACCCCACACACACCGCCAGCCAAGCGCCACCCCACCCACGCCGCCAGCCAAGCGCCACTCTACACATGCCATCCCCTTTTTTTTGTTTTTAAACAACAAAGAAACCACTAATCATAAATTAGTACAAAACTACAAACACAAAAGCTCTAACTGAATACATGACTAATGCCAACCGTGAAACCGAACATATAAAAATATAAAACACCAGTTTACGCTCACAGAATTTCCCAATAATTCTTCTGTGTGTGGTAGCTCCTGAAACAGCCACCCACACACAGCCCAGGCTTTGAAGGACAATCAGGGCAGTACATCCTAGTCTCCTTCCTGATACCTCTTCGAGCACAGACTCTACATCTCTTAGCAGGAAAGTTTTTTTTGGCCGTGGGAGGAATGTGCTCAGCAAAGTGACGATCTTTCAATCTAGCCACATCCTCCACCACTGCTTCTCTAGGAACTCTTGCCTGTTCCAGCACAACAAGGCTAGCTATGATAGACTCCTGAAATTTCACAAATGTCATCCTTGACTCTGGAGAACTATCCTTAAACACAACAAAAGCATTAAAAGTTGCCAAGTGGAACAAGTGAAGCGCTAATTTCTTATACCACACATAAGACTTACGAGCAGCAGTTAATTAACCTGAACATCGGATCTTTAAAAAACAATCGCAGGTTGAATCTGCATAGGATTTTTTTTTTTTTTTTTTGTGAGCCTTTCTTTTTTTTTTTTGAGACTTCTTCTGTCACCCACAGAGGTTTGATGTTAAACTCTCTTATCATTAACTTTGAGCATTGTCTCTTTGCTTTAAGAGTTATTCCAACGTTGTTTCTACTCCTTGAATTAGACCGAGTTGGGCATCACTGGGCATCATTTGCCTATCGGGCTTGGAGTAGCTATTTGAAGGACTCGGAAGGATCCTAGAAAATCCAGTCTCGGAATACGTTACTATTGGAGTGTACTTGTTTATATTGATCTCCCCGCCCCAGGTCGGGAGATTTAATTAAAAATCACGGCGAACAAGGAGGGGGGCGAAATTGCTTCGGCGAGAGGTGGTCAGGGGGTCCCCTGGAATCAAGCTTTAAATTCCAGTATTTGGGCTGAAGCAGTGAGGGGTGTGCGACGAGGGAGATCTTATACCTCTCGCTGTTCTCTTCGTGGGAGTTTACCGGAGACTCCGGGGCTTTCCACTAGGAGTAATTTGAACAGGAATAAGGTGGGAGGAGAACGTGATACCAGCAGAGCCTCTCGGTGCATGTCTCCAATCAAACGCCGCCCCAGGGTTGCACGGGCAGAGGTTAAAAACCTGGTTGGTGCAAGGACTTGTAAACCCGGCCCCCTGGGTGTGAGTGATAAGCCCCAGGTTTATTCATCAGAGACTGTAGCAGTTACAAATCCTGGATATAAGACTCACGGCGAAGTCTCTTTAAAGGGGACTGATCAAATTTTGTCATCTGTGGGCCCTCCTATCCCTCTCTTGGGGGAAGGCCAACCTGAACTTCTGGGGAGGAGTGAATCACTGATCACAAGATATTTTCGGACTACTACCTTTCCATCGCAGGATATGGCAAATAGTCAACTAACCTCAGATGATTTAGAAATGTCAAATTTAGCTATGCGTTTGGCTAGGCGGTCGCCCCTAAATCCATTAGACAAGGATCTAGATGGACAGGGAGAGGATTCCTCTAAATTATCGGCTTTGTTAGAAGTGGAGAGCAACCCTCTCAGAGGTACAATGTCTTATGGTATGGACGTACAGGCCCTGCTAATCTCTCTTACTAAAGAGATTAGGGAAAAATTTGAGACATCAGAAAATAACCAAACAAGGATTCGGGAAGTATGTGAGGCTTTGGAAAATAAAATCACTTTGTTAACAGATCGGATGGGTAAACTCGAGACTGTGGTGGCGGCCCATGAGGAGCGGGTGGCAGCTCAATCTGAGGATATTTCACAATTAAAACGTGGAGAAAAGTTGTTACAGGACAAACTAGAGATTTTGGAAAATAACATGCGGAGAAATAATATCAGGCTTTTGGGTGTTCCTGAGGGATTGGAAGGGGAAGATATTAAGGGCTATGTGATTGCTTTGATAAAAGAGGTTATCCCAAATACAGCAGGGTTTAACCTGGAAGAGGATATTCAAAGAGTCCATCGTGACCCGTTCAAGAAAAATCCCGGGAGGAAGAATCCCAGGAGGATTCTGATAAATTTCAATACGTACTCTATCAAGGAAAAAATTCTGTCTGAAGCCCTTAAAGTTGGTGTTTTTTCCAAGGGGGATTGGGCCTTCAGGATAAGATCGGACTTGTCTAAAGCAACGTTAGATAGACAGTGGGAATTGGGAAATTTTATGCGTGAGCTTCGTTCTCTTGGGGCTACCGTACAGCTAAGGTTTCCGGCAGCACTCCGGATCATGTGGAAGAACAAAATGTATAACATGAGAGATCCGGGGGAGGTTAGCGCATTTATAGACCAGATTAAGGCGTCACAATAAGATCTATTGGAAGTATCTCGTACGATGGGGAGTTCGAATTTAGGATAACAGGATGGTTATCCTAGTAGAATCAGGGAGGGTTCCCCAGGGTAGGGGGGTTGGGTTTGGGTGGGAGTTGGGGTTGGTGTTGGTGGAGGGGGTGGAAGGCACTGGGTGTGGGGGTTTGGGTTGGGTTAGGTGGGTTAGGTGGGTTGAAAGGATAAAAATAAGAAAGTCCTCATATGTTGTTTACCTAGGAGGGGGGTGCGCTGTGCTTATGACGTTTTCCTTTTCTCCTGACAGATATGTCTAAGTATGGGAATTTAAGATTGAAATTTCTTTCTTGGAATGTGAATGGTTTAAGAGTGGTAAGCAGGAGGAGGAAGATTTTTGAATATTTAAGATTGGCGGAAGAGGAGATTATCATATTGCAAGAAACTCATCTCCAACAAACAGAGTGGGAGACCTGGGTTAAACGGTTGAATTGGGTTTCTCTTAGCGTATGCTCCTCCCAAACTAGTGTGATAAAAGGCGTGGCAGTTCTCATCAAAAAATCCATAAAGCTTAGGATAGGATCGGTGCAAGTTGACCCTAGAGGGAGATGGGTAGTGGTAGAACTGTGCGTATGTGGTTATTGGGTCACGGTGGCAGGCTATTATGGACCTAACCTAGATGATCCCATACCATTTCAAGAGTTATTCAATATTTTACTTCTAGCTAGATATCCAGTGGTACTAGGCGGAGACTTCAACATTTTGTTAGACCCTGTACACGATAAGTCAACCCCTCGAGGTACGGATAACTCTCCTAAAATGAGGGCACAGGTGAAACAAGCCATGCAAGATTTAGGATTGGTAGACATATGGCACTGCAGAGGAGGCGAAGGAGACAGATATACATTTTACAATAAAAAATATGGGCATAGATCTAGAATAGATTTTTTTTTAATACATAAAAGTTTATGCCCAGAGGTCAGAAAGGTAGCCCACAATCCAGCTCACCTCTCAGATCATTCAGCTGTAAAATTACACTTGGATATCAGGGTCGTAAATAAAGGTATTAGATGTATAATTAATCGCGCTATACTATTAGACGACTCTATAGTAGAAGCATTAAAAAAAGACACAAGAGATTTCTTTCTTTTGAACCAAGGTACGGCAAGTTTATGGTGTGTTTGAGACGCCTTTAAGGCTTATATTAGAGGGAGGCTTATGAGCCTGGCAATATACAAACATCGTGAAGGAAAAGAGAAATTGGGAGATATGGAATTATCTCTAAAAACCTTGCAAGCTGCAATCCATAAAGCACGAGCAGAAGAGAAGGTCAATTTATTAGAGGACTTGATATGTCAAGAGGTTAATGTTCGGACTAAGCTAGAGGCTTTTTTGGAAAATCGCAGTAAGTTAAAATGGGAAGCTAGCCGATATGCTCACCATGAATATGGAGAAGGTTGCAGTAAGCTACTAGCATGGAAGGTTAAGTCAGACCTCTCTAAAAGATATATTTCAGCAGTCAAATCGGACAATACGATTTGTGTGGAGCAAGAAGAGATTGAGGGGGCATTTGTATCTTTTTTCCAAGACGTATACTCAGAAAGCCTGGTTAATTCAGACGAGTCGATTAGTGATTTTCTAGAAAAACTACACCTTCCAGCTCTAGAAGATTCTGAAAAGACCCTATTAAATTGTAAAATAAATGAGGCTGAGCTTATTGAAGGCATAAAAGCGTTAAAAAAAGGAAAGGCCGCTGGTCCAGACAATCTACCTAATGAATTGTACAAGGTCTTGGGGGAAGTTATTAGTCCTTTTTTATTAGAATTATTTAATTCTATGCTGGTTGAGGGGGCTCAGACGCCTAAATCCTGGAGAGAGGCTATAATTTGTCTATGTCTTGTGCATCTTACAGACCCATCTCCCTGTTGAATGCCGACTACAAACTTTATACAGGGATTTTAGCCAGGAGATTAGGGAGTGCCATAGGCAATCTGATTCATACGGATCAAAAGGGTTTTATGAAAGGGAGGTATCTCCAGGATGTAACACATGAGTTATTTGCTGCAATAGATCTGGCGGAACAAGAAAAGACCCCTCTGGCGATCCTGACTTTTGACGCAGCAAAGGCCTTCGATCGGGTCAATTGGTCTTTTTTGAGGTTAGTGCTGGAAAAAGGAGGCTTGGGATTTCCTTTTGTTAGGACAGTCGGGGAATTGTATAGATGCCCCTCAGCGAGAATTCTGGTCAACGGCCAGTTATCACAAGAATTTAGGATTTGGCGGGGTACGCGACAGGGATGTCCATTGACTCCCTTGCTTTTTAACTTATATATTGAGCCTCTGGCAATTTCTCTTAGGTTAAGTAAGGAAATTACTCCATTTCAAAGTGGGGACTGGGAAAAAAAAGTAGCATTATATGCGGATGATCTTATGCTATACACCAAGGATGTTAGTTCTACCCTACTAGCGTTCAATACTTTGATGGAGCAATTTGGTAAACTTTCTGGTTACAGCGTAAACACAGAAAAGACAGAAATAATGTTTTGGAATTTGACTTATGCTTCTCCTTTAGTCAAACAAGAGATCAGATATTTGGGTATACGATTAACAAATGATCTAAATGAGGTACCTAAACTAAATTTTAACATAACATACAGAGAAACCAAAAAATTGCTAAAGACGTGGGCCGCTCTCCCTCTTTCCATAATTGGAAGATCCAACATTTTGAAGATGTGTATTCTCCCAAAATTCACCTTTTTATTCAACACTATTCCACTAGAGTTTAAGAACTGCTGGTTTAAAAAACTACAGGGGGATTTATCCTCGTTTGTATGGGCCTCTAAAGGAGTAAGGATCTCGTGGAAAAAGATGAGTAAAAAAAAAGAGTGGGGGGGCATTGCGTCTCCAGATTTCTTCAAGTATTATCTGGCATTTCAATTAAAAAACATTAGAAACCTATTGAATAAGAAGTCAGAATATGATCCGGCGTGGAAAGCCTTAACGGCACACCTCGAGGAAAAAGCAGATCATTTTCTATATAAATTCGGCCATCCTAAGTACTTCAAGAAGGTACGCTTGAAGACACTCAGACATGCATGCAACATTTGGATGCACTTTCGGAAGGTGCTAGAGATACCCTATTTTTGCAGCTCTTCCCCCATTTGGGATTCACCTGGCACTCCTGAATGCCTCACTGATAAATTATCAATTCCTTTGAGAGTGAGTGGGATTGTAAGATGGGGCCAGATAATGGAAGGACCAGAACTGTTAAGCTGGTCGACACTTTATGAAGGGACTGGAGGCACAGTCTCCAAATTCAAGTATCTTCAGATAGCTAGTTGGGTTAAATCGCAACAAATAGGAGAAATAGGAAGGAATATATGGGAAGGGAAATTAAACCAGAAAATCATTAATAAGGAAGTTGCTCTGTGGTACCATGCTCTGTTGGAAGCAACAAGGGATGGGACATCCCTTCCCTTGTCGAAGTGGGGGGGGATCTTTCCAACTCTAGATGTGAAATCTTTATGGAATAGGTCCTGCTCAGAATTGTGGTTCACGACCAGCCCGGCAGAGTTGAAGAAAAACCATTTGTTCACACTTCATAGGGTTTACTGGACGCCGGCCAGATTAACAGCTATCGGGAAAACTCAGAAAAACTGTCCGAGGTGTGGTGACGATAAGGCAAACGATATACACATGTTTTGGCAATGTTCAAAGTTGTGGGAATATTGGGAGGAGATAGGAAACACTTTAAAGATAATATTTAATGTGAACGTAAAATTGGATCTTTCTATGGTGGTGTTTGGGGTCAGTGAACAGGGTATGAATTATCAAAAATTGTCAGCACATCAGGAGCACCTGTTGTTTGTATTAATACTTTTGGCTAGACGAGAAATTTGTCGTAAATGGGTTGACCCCTTTCCCCCCCGTTCTAAGGATTGGCAAATATCTGTAAATCGAATGTGCATAATGGAACAACGAGGTCCCCTTTCTAGAAGGGATAACTTCTGGATGAACTGGGAAAATGTCTACCAATAGTATATTACTGTTTTGCTGTCTGGTCTCCTCCTCGTGCAACTTAAGTCCAATGATTAGTACTCCCCTTACCCAATACTGGGCGATGCTTTGGTTATGACTAGGTTTCATAGAAAATAGTATATCCTGGTTGATGGCATACGATTGGGAGAATAATAAAACGTAGACCAAACGGGACGACCCAAGGGTTACGTTTCCCCCGTCCGGTACCATTTTTCCTCTACCAAAGCATGGGTGATAATTATGAGGACGAAAAAAAAAAAAAAAAAAAAAAAGACTTACGAGCAGCAGTGTAAGGTTCTAACCTCTGATCTACTCTATCAACACCACCCATGTGCTTATTATAGTCTAAGATGCACACAGGTTTGCGCACTTCGGCAACCTGACCCCAAACAGCCACAGGTGAAGTACTCTCATCATGGATGGTGCTTAGCATGTATACATCCCTCTTGTCTACAAATTTCAGAGCTAGCAGCTCATCATTCCGCAAGGTACTGCACTGTCCCTTCTCAAGTTTTTTACAGACAAGCTCTTATGGATAGCCTTTCCGATTAGAGCGGATTGTGCCACAAGCAACAGTGTCCACTCTGAACAACTCCTTGAACAACCGAACTCCAGTGTAGAAGTTATCTACATATAAATGGTGACCTTTGTTAAACAGTCGTCTACCAAGTTCCCACACAATTTTCTCACTAACTCCAAAAGTGGGAGGACAACCAGGGGGGTCAATATTGGAATCCCTACCAGTGTAGACCCGGAAATTATAAACATATCCTGTACTACTTTCTGACAGCATATACAATTTAATTCCATACCGTGCCCTCTTGCTAGGAATGTACTGCCTAAAAACCAAACGACCCTTGAACAGGACCAAAGACTCATCTACAGATATTTCTTTCCCTGGAACATAGATCTCTGAAAACCGATCTACCAAATGATCAAGGACAGGTCTAATCTTAAAAAGACGGTCAGAATCAGGATGATCTTGTGGCAAGGCTAAAGCATTATCTACAAAATGCAACATCCGAAGAAGAAGCTCATACCGGTTACGACTCATGATGGCAGGAAATATAGCAGTTGCCATCAAGGGACTAGTAGACCAATATGAAGACAGCGACGGCTTCCTTATCAGCCCCATCAAAAAAGTTAAACCCAAGAACTTTTTCAACTCTTCCAGATTTGTGGGAATCCACCGGCTAGCTCTAGAGTGTGGCCTAAGTCTGGCAGCGTTGTCCCTCAAAAACTGCTCTGCATACAAATTAGTCTGCTCAACAATCTCTTCCAAAAATATATCGTCCATAAACAACTCAAAAAAGTTGACGGGCAAAAAGTTTTCCGTATTAACTCGACACCCTGGAAAACCAGTAAACGCAGGCAACTGTGGCTGCTCCATGTTTGGTGCAACCCATGCGTCAGGTCTTCCAATGGGAAGCCTTTCAGCCGCTGGCTCCTGCACCATTGGCACATCACTGTCCTCCTCTAAAACAGGCCCTTCATCAGCACTGAGAGTGGCTTCATCATCAGATGATTCATCTCTGACAGAAAATTCACTTCCAGAATCCTGCACTTCCTCCTCTGCCTCAGATGCAGAGTCAATCTCATATTCATGGTCAGAAGATGACTCAAAAAGCACACTAACAACCTGCTGAGCAGTCATCCTACGGCTGGCCATGATCCTTCCTACAAAAATTAACTGGACAAATACACCACCAACAACCAGCACTGTGTAAGATAAGTAACAAAGTATAGGTTTATCACTAAGAATTATAAACTCAAAAACTATACTGCTCACTTGCCTGAAAAAGCTTGACTCACCAGCAACTACTCTGCACAGCCACAGCAATCACCAACGATATCCCACTAAAAAGAGAAAAAAAAAAGCAAATTAGACATAAGACAACACAATAATCATTGTGCATAACTCTAAGGACAATTTCACACACAATCCTGCATTCAGTACACCACCTACAAACGTGTCATTCATGCAGTGCAACAATACTCACTTGGAGTAAATTTATTTACTTACCTAAAACATGCAACTACGCAAACCGCAGGACAACTACTGCCAAAACTGCAACAAGCCACAGCAAAGTCAGCAAAAGCTTTGAACTAGAACAAAAAGGAGAAAAACTGTTATTATCATAAAAGCAAATACTTCGCCAGTTGACAAACACTCCGCCACTAACCATTTTTTCATTTTCCCTTGTGTCTAGTCTTCTCTGCTTGGGGGAAGATGGGCCTAAAAAAAAATAGGCCAATCTACCCCCAAGGGGAGGGGGCAGAAATCGCCCAGATTACATTGCACCCTTTGGGGGGGGCGACCCTTGCCCAAGGGGCCACACCCCCACACAAAGCACACACACACACACATATAGTATCCCTGGCGCTATGGGGATTCTGCCCCCCTTGGGGACAGAAAGGCCTAAAAAATAGGCATATCTGCCCCCAAGGGGGGCAGAACTGCCCAAAAATACATGTGAGCCCCTGGGGGCGACCCTTGCCCAAGGGGCCGCCCCCCCAACACAAAAAATAAAAACCAACAATAAAATCCCTGGTGTCTAGTGGCTTTCTGCCCGGTGTAAAAATAGGGCCAATCTGCCCCCAAGGGGGGCAGAAACGACGATAAATACATTGCGCCCCCGGGGGAGCGACCCTTGCCCAAGGGGCCACCCCCCAACACAAAGCACACATACAAACATATCTTTCTGGCGCTATTGGGATTCTGCCCCCCTTGGGGGCAGAAAGGCCTAAAAAAAATAGGCCTCTCTGCCCCCAAGGGGGGCAGAACTGCCCAAAAATACATGGGGGCCCCTGGGGGCGACCCTTGCCCAAGGACCCGCCCCCCAACACAAAAAATAAAAACCAACAATAAAATCCCTGGTGTCTAGTGGCTTTCTGCCCCCCTTGGGGCAGATCGGCCTAAAAATAGGGCCAATCTGCCCCCAAGGGGGGCAGAAACGACAATAAATACATTGCGCCCCTGGGGGGAGCGACCCTTGCCCAAGGGGCCACCCCCCAACACAAAGCACACATACATACATACTATTTCTGGCGCTATTGAGATTCTGGCCCCCTTGGGGGCAGAAAGGCCTAAAAAAAATAGGCCTCTCTGCCCCCAAGGGGGGCAGAACTGCCCAAAAATACATGAGGGCCCCTGGGGGCGACCCTTGCCCAAGGGGCCGCCCCCGAACACAAAAAATAAAAATCAACAATAAAATCCCTGGTGTCTAGTGGCTTTCTGCCCCCCTTGGGGGCAGATCGGCCTAAAAATAGGGCCAATCTGCCCCCAGGGGGGGCAGAAACGACGTAAAATAGATTTGCCCCCAAAGGGGAGCGACCCTTGCCCAAGGGGTCGCTCCCCCACACCAATAAACACACACACACACACACATAACGAAATCCCTGGTGTCTAGTGGCTTTCTGCCCCCCTTGGGGGCAGATCGGCCTAAAAATAGGGCCAATCTGCCCCCAGGGGGGGCAGAAACGACGTAAAATACATTTGCCCCCAAAGGGGAGCGACCCTTGCCCAAGGGGTCGCTCCCCCACACCAATAAACACACACACATAACGAAATCCCTGGTGTCTAGTGGCTTTCTGCCCCCCTTGGGGGCAGATCGGCCTAAAAATAGGGCCAATCTGCCACCAGGGGGGGCAGAAACAACGTAAAATATATTTGCCCCCAAAGGGGAGCGACCCTTGCCCAAGGGGTCGCTCCCTCACACCAATAAACACACACACACACATAACGAAATCCCTGGTGTCTAGTGGCTTTCTGCCCCCCTTGGGGGCAGATCGGCCTAAAAATGGGGCCAATCTGCCCCCAGGGGGGGCAGAAACGACGTAAAAAACATTTGCCCCCAAAGGGGAGCGACCCTTGCCCAAGGGGTCGCTCCCCCACACCAATAAACACACACACACATAACGAGATCCCTGGTGTCTAGTGGGCATTCCTGCTGCCCGATCGCATCGCGATCGGGCATCAGGAATGCTCAGAGACATCGAGGGAAAGGAAAACCCTTTCCTTTCCCTCGATGCCTCTCTCAGAGCACCCCCACCCCGCAGGAAGGTGAAATACTCACCTTCTCCCTTGACGCGCTGGAAGCAAATGGCTTCCAGCGCGTCATTCCCCCTTTCCATGAAATCAGCGCGCAATCGCGCGCTGACGTCATGGGGGGGGCGGGGGTGGGTGGGCGTGAAAGGGGAAGGGATTCCCCTTTCAGCCCTGGCCTGGGGGTGTTGGGGGGCGGCCCTCGGGGGAAGCGCTAGCGCTTCCCCCGACTGCCAGTCCCAGGACGTAATGGTTACGTCCATGGCGCCACACGGGCGCTGCCATGGACGTAACCATTACGTCCCTGGCGGGGAAGGGGTTAACTTGTATTCTGTCTTCCTGTTTTGACTGCATATTCCTGTCCCATATTGGTTAGTGTGTGGATTTCCAATATTCACAGTTCTTTGTATTCCAGGGCTATCCTGGTCCTTATTCCAGTTTGACTTTTCCCTCAGTCCGGGTACCAGTTTCTGTTTATTTTCCACTACTCCCCTTTATCTTCTTGTGTGTTTATATTGTTATTCTGAGTTTCCTTGCTTCCAAGTAGGCCAGATAGACTCCAAGACTTGTGCACAGACAACTTCTCCATAGGAGGTGCTGGGTGTCTCCCCAAACTCTGTGAGATTAATTTGCTCCTTCTCCTTGCTTTCTTGTAAGATATTTTCACCTCACAGGGAGATCATTTCTGAGGCACAGATAAACTATCATTTATGATCATTGTGTATTATTCCCTTGTACCCCTTTGATGTAGTATTAGTGCTATCTTACAGTTTTCCCCTGGCAGAATTCCCAGTCCCTATTCACTGCCTGTTCCAACCTGCTTCAGTCCTCAATTTCTGCCCTGCTTTCCTCCCACCCCCCAGGTACTACCTTGTTTATATTTAACTCCTTCTCTGGAAAGCTAATATCCCTGCAGAGAGCAAGCACTGCCCTTTTGCCTTCCCTTGTCCCCAACTCAACTAGTGTCTTTGACAGATACATAAAAAATGGCTGAATGGCATTACAGCAAATTTGGCAAAAAGGTAAAGTTTACTTAGATAGTAAGCTTTTGTGATCTGATTGAAATCTGTTCAGCCTTTTTTTATATAAATTAGCATTTACAGAGGGGCTTGAGTTGGCATGAAGGGGTTAAACCTATGAAAAAGGTATGTATATCTGGGTAGTTGATACAGCGGGAGTCCCATGGTACCGAACAATGGGGACTTGTGATTGGTCGAAGAAGCTTTTATTCCCATCTTCTATTTCGGTCCCGCAGGAAGCAATCTGATTGTCTGGCCACATCATTGAACAAAATGTTCCATCATATTACAGGTCTTAGGGGTCAGTCCCGAGTCATAAATTTCAAGAAAAAAGCCTTAGAAGTGGGCAGGATCAGCACACCCTGACCCCCAGGCCAACAGTCATGCTCAGCAAAGGTTAATTGTAACATGGAGGGTTGGAAGCAGGGCCTGGTTATAGGCCAGGCACTGCCCCCACCCCCTCCTGTGCACAGACAAAGCCTGTGTGCTGCTAAGTTTGGCTGTCCAGTGGGGGATTGGTTGCAGACCCTGCGGCCAACCCCAGGGCATAATGCCACATACTGTGCAGGGCGGGGGACCTTGTTCATCCTCAAGATGTTGGGCACAGGGCATTGCCATGTCGCCCAACCCCTCTTATGTGCAGTCAAACGTCTGTGCAGTGACGGTTGGCTGTCTCAGAGTGGAGAGGGAGCAGGGCATTGAGTAATTAGCTGTGCATGGTGAAGACATGAGTTACAGATATCTTAGAGCACGGGTAATAGTTACTTGAAAGAACTCTAACTATAACTGCTGAATTTCTATGGTTTTGTATGAGCAAATTCAGAACCTAACTATAATGTCCATGTAACCTTTTTTTTTTTGTGAATGTCTATTTTTTTAACGTAAAGTAATTTTAATTACTATACGGTATTCCAACCCCCTCCGCACAAAGCCTTTGGTCGTGCATGGCAGGGTTGCAGCCAACCCCTTGTAACTACCCAACCCTGTGCCGTGCACGGCCTTTGACCATGCGCAGCACAGGCTGGCCACAGGGCCTGTCTCTCTCAGTGGATCTGTGAGTGGGTGTGTGAATGTCTGAGTGGGTCTGAAAGTGGGTGTCTGAGTCTATGAGTGGGTCTGAGCGAGTGTGTGAGTGGGCACATGAGTCTCTGAGTGCATGTATAAGTGAATGAATTAGTGTATGACTGAGTCTGTTGTTTTTTCTTTCAAATTTTTTCCCATTTGCTATTTTTTTGCGAATAATTTGTGAAAATTCACAAATACCACACATGGTTACACAAAATTATTTTGAACCCATAATAAACCCATAATTTGCCTCTAAAACACATGTATATCACACCCCTGGGGTCAAGGTACCTTCACCCTGTCCCATTATGCCACTTTCAATTAGGATTTTTACTCCTGGGGACCATGTCCAGTGAAATAAAAGGGCGGCTGCAACTTTCTAGTCAGATTGTGGTCAGACAATTACAGCGCTTCTTTTCATATGTGCATTCATGAAAATTCACAAATTTTCGCAAACTATTCACAAAATATTCATGAAGTTGCCTCAGCCAGAGATATACAAATTTGGATTTCCCTAAATTTCTAAAAAACTACTGAACAGATTTACATCAAATAAGGGAAAGCACAATCTGCTTACTGAAAGCTAGTTTTCTGCCAAATTTGGTGTAATTCCGTTCAGTGGTTCAGGCTGTAGAGGTGTCAAAAGGTCATATGGGAATTAACATGGGAAACACAACTTTTTTGATGCCCTCTTTTTCTCTGCCCCCGCTTGACAGATCACCCGAAACTTTGCGTACGCCACAAGAATCACTGTGACACTTTTTGGGGAAAATGTAGTTTCGTCAAACAGTGCCTAAGATATGGATAAGTCAAAAAATGCTTTTTCTAAGGAAACATGGTCCTAACTATAACTACCTAGTGGCGCCTGCCACTAGGATTTATATATATATATATATATATATATATATATATAAAGGTAGGTAGATGTAGAAATAAGAACAGCAAACCTAGACTATATTTTGATACAATATTACTACAAGATGTTTTTTTTTATTTCTGTTGGACTGATGTAGAGTTTGGTGGATGCCTACTCTGTCAAAAATGTGGCAGATGTCTACCAAGTCTGCTGTATTACCAGTGCTGTAGGGTATACTAAATACACTTGTAGAAAGGAGGACAGGACAAAGCCACATTTGTGACAAAGTAACCTGCCTGTCAAACTCTAAATCAGTCACTCTGTTTTGTCACATACATCCCTTGTAAAACATGATATGGTATGATGTTGCAGGGTGTAGAAAAGGGCTATGTCTTTCCTTAATGTCTATTTGGGATACAAACTGTAGAGAGTGCAGCACTAACAGCAAGCCGCACACTCCTGCAGTGGTAGCCCATAATGTGTAGTAGGGGCGGGCACATACATTGTCTTACACATAAGACTGCTCACACAGTCACATCAACCCACATGTACACTCCCTCACATCCGTTCAATTACAAGTGCACACATATATCTGCCATTCACAAGCACATGCACATACATTCAACACAAATGCATCCAACATTCAATAAGGATTTACCTTCTGTGGCAGTGACGTCAGGTGGCAGAGGGAGAAGACATTGGGAAAGGAAGGGATTGCCAGAAGATCCTGTTGCATTCTTTAATTGGCTGACTTTGTCATGCATCAGCCAATGAGAGGAGGTCCTTCCGTACCTCATCACTGAATTGGATGGGGGTCAATGAGAGTTGCTGGCCCTACCCCACTCTGTGACGAGGGACCACTCATTGACAATTAGTCCTGGGCACATCAGGGCTTAAAACTTAAGCACCTATGTCTAAGTCCATGTTATAAGGGGGAGAACTTCAAGGGGCTTAGCCAGGTTGAAGAATTCACACCCTCAGGATTGGGAAATCTTCAACCTGGCAAAGTTTGGTTCAGGCTTCCTGTGCATTTAAGGCATGTACAGAGCCTGGCTGCCTGACTCGACAATGAAGAGTGTCTGTTGTGCTGGCCTTTGCTTAGCCTGAAGGAAACTCTTCATGCTTTACAAATGGTTAGGGTGGGGCCCCTGCACCCTGAAGGATGGGCTGCTGCTGTGCCACTGTCAAACTCTGGGCTGGGGTAATAGAAAGGGGCACAACTGAGCCATTAGATGGGGCAGCAAGCTGAGAGTAAAAGGAGGAGTTGGCGCCCACACAGGGTAAACCTAGGGAAGCAGGCTGTTAACATGGTAAAGTGGTATTCTGGTGTAACAGGTGGTTAACCTAATTAACTGTGTTTGTTCAAAATTGTAAATTTGCTTGCATTAACAGCCACTGATGTCCATCACTGTATTGCATTTTATCTTGGTAAATGTGATGAAATGTAGAATACTGCACCTGCCATTGCATGCACGTTGACTCCAACCTACATTGTGCCTTTCGTTTTCCACAGGAAAGTGACACTTCTTGTTATCGGACTGGACAATGCTGGAAAAACAGCGCTTGTGCGAGTCATTAAGAGAGGTAAGGAGTGACGGATGTTTACACTCCTGCGCCGCATGAGTTTTCTGAGACCATAATAGTTCAACCAGAACTCCCCTTCACAAGTAGATCATGTCGAATGGACCTTTCCAGGTTTTTATCTACGTCACCAGTTTATGTACAGGGTCAGGTCTATCTACATTTGACATACTTAGCAGTACTACGGATTACAGTGTGTGCTCTACAAGCAACACAGATAAACATACAAGCAGCGTAAGGCCAAACCATACTTTCATTCTTGGAATTGTATCGTAATATCGAATCAACCTCTGTATAGTGCACATATGAAGCTAGCTTGGTCTCATGGCGCTTTGGGCTACATGTTTAGGGAGTTTCCTCGCAGGTCAATGAGCATGAATAAGGGAGATATCACTTTGCCTTTCATAAATATTAAATATGCTGACCAGCTAGAGTGGGCATGCTTTTGCTCAATCGCACATTCTGTACATTCTTGCTCACACCAGTACTTCTGGCACACTGATCCTTATCAGATCGGCTCATGTGACCAAAACGTACAGACCTAGAATGCTCTGCCCTGTTCCCAGCACAGATATATTTGTATATCTAAAATCCAAACTTTCTTGGGTGAATTTCAGCCTTAATATTTGAAACTGGAATCCAGACAGAAAATGTGTGTGGTTGCCCACCAGTCTGCGTTTTACCTGCACAGGAGGGTAACGGGGGATCATACCTCACACGCACCCCTAACGGCCACTCTGTCCTTGTCCTCATTTATGAACTTGCCAGAATGTGGCAACATCCTCTTCACACTCAGGGCCTCATGTACGTGCCCTAGCGGCGCACTGCACTACCGGAGCGTCATGTTTTTTTGACGTTCCACTGGCGCAGTGTGCCGATCCATATTTACAAGGTTTGCATGGCCCTGTGAATATGGACCCCTTTCACCCAAAACACTGCAAAGGGGCCTTCCATGGGTATTGCTTGGGGTGTTTCCATACACCACCCATTGAACCCAAAGGGATCTGTCGCATTCCCAGATTTACAAGTCTGGGAATGTGTCAGATTCCTATGTGACATCAGGTGTGGCATAAGAATGACGCAACGGGGAGAAATATTTTTATTTCTCCCCGTTTTTACCTCTACATGTGCTGCACATAGAAAGAGGAAAACATCACTTGTGATTGTTTTTGTGCAGGTGCAGGAAGGTGTCCCTTCCTGCACAAAAACAATCATCCACACCACCAGACCCACGCAGTCCATAAGCACGCAAGAGTTACCACGCTTGCCCTAACCACGCATGAGCCTGAACCACGGAAATGGGTGGTTAAGGCACCATACATTTGCATGTTTCAGGCACACAGGAGGAACAGCAGGAAGAGGAATGCAGCAGCCGGGTAAGTGGAGCAGGAGGGGGTTAAGGACAGGGTGGGGTAGGTTTTAGAGTTCAGGGCGGGGTGTCGGGGTCGTTTTTAGGACACAGTGGGGTAGATTTTAGGGTTTAGAGCAGGGCGGGGGGGTCAGAGTAGTTTATAGGACAGGGCAGGGTAGGTTTAGTGTGGGAGACAGGTAGTTTTTAGGACTGGTTGGGCCAGTCTTTGGGGCAGTGTAGGTTTTAGGGTTTAGGGTGGGAGCAGGGGTCGGGGTTGTTTTACAGACAGGGAGGGGTATGTTTTAGGGTTTAGGGTGGGGTCTGGGGTACTTTTTAGGAAAGGGCAGCGTAGGTTTTACAGTTTAGGGCAGGTGGTCGGGGTAGTTTTTAGGACAGGGTGGGAGAGTTTTTAGAACAGGGTAGGTTTTAGGGTTTAGGGTGGGGACGGGGTCGTTTTTAGGACAGGGCAGAGTAGGTATTAGGGTTTAGGGCGAAGGAAGGGGGTCAGCAAAGTTTTTAGGACAGGGTAGGGTACTTTTTAGAACAGGGTAGGTTTTATGGTTTAGTGCGGGTGTCGGGATAGTTTTTAGGACAGGGCGGGGTAGGTTTTAGGGTTTAGGGCAGGGCAGAGGGTCGGGTAGTTTATAGGACAGGTGCGGTATGTTTTAGGACAGGGCAGGGTAGCTTTTAGGGTTTTTTATCGGGGTAGTTTTTAGGACAGGGCAGGGTAGATTTTAGGTTTCAGAGCGGGGGTTCGAGGTAGTTTTGAGGCTAGGGTGGGGTCGTTTTTAGGACAGGGTGGGGTAGGTTTTAGGGGAGGGGTGGGGTCGTTTTTACGACAGGACGGCGTAGGTTTTAGGACATGGCATGGTAGCTCTTAGGGTTTAGGGTGGGAAATGGGGTTGGGATAGTTTTTAGGACAGGGCAGGCTAGGTTTTAAGGTTTAGGACAGGGTGGGGTCCTTTTTGGAACAAGATAGGTTTTAGGGTTGAGTGCGGGGCAAAGGGGTCAGGGGGCTTGTATCACACAACCAAGCATGGCGTTACCAAATATACCTTTTTTACTAAGCATGCTTTTAGAATCAAATTCGTTGTAAAGGCATGCGTGTTTAAGACGCTGTAGTTGTTCCGACCGCGTTGCTAAGCCATACGTGGTTCTGCCATGCATAGTTCTGTCATACAACCCTTGCCGGTTGTGGTGATCAGAGCCCAGATTCTAAATGAGTCCAGTAATCATACATGATGCCAGTTTAATGTTCCTTGGGATGAGGTATTTGACTGGTAGACTGCCCTGGGATTCACACGGGAAGAAGAGGATGGGGTGTAAACCTGGGATTGGTGGGAAATGACTTGGGCTTTTGATGACAATCATGGCATCTTGTAAAATGAAATTTCGTTCAGTTTCAGGCTGATTTGATATTGGCTGGAGAGAAGGCGCTCGTAAGGCAAGCACACTTGATTCAAGAAAAAGAGAAAGCGAGCCCTATTAGGCAGATTACATTGAGTTGAGCTACTGCAACAGTTGTAAAGCGAGTTAGTATCATGTTCACCCGTGAACTCTTCCCAGGTGGGCAGAGAGGGAGGGTAATTGCCGGGGATCAGCTATGAGAGGAATATTTTATCCTGCACGCTGGATTTCCTTGCATTGACTGCAGTGCCTGCTCTCCGTTTACTGTCATTAGCCTGGCATGTGGCTTGTCATGAATATGTGCGTCTGGGGGAGTCGTTCTTTTATCTTCCTGCCACGTGCTCTTCTCTACGGGATATCCCTGCTTCTGGTAGACTCAAGTGGACAGAACAATCAGATGCCGCATTCACAGTGAAATAAAGTAAATCTCATTCCATGTACTCAACACAGTGCAGACACAGAATATACAATAGTTAGGTGGTAATCTTGTTTTAGGTGCAAGCTCTCTTTTGCACCGAAATAGGATTTTAAATGTGAGAATAATTGTTAATTCCTCCCTGGTTTGCCCTCCTGCTTTTTGCCAGGTAAAGTTTGCCAAAAATCTTGGAGGGCCACTAGTGCTAATTTTCAGTTTGCCACACAGGACCAGGCGAATACATCTGCAGTGTGTATGTACATCCCTATTCTGAAGTCTGCAATTTGGACTTAAGTGTAAATTTGCACCTTCTAATTGCTGCACTCTGCACAAACAGTAATTACTGGGTGCTCAAGTTGCATACCATCTGAACCCAGTGGCGTAATGAAACTGGAGCCCACCCCTGCACAGAACATGGAGAGAGGCCCCCACAGGACTCACTCAGGCCAGGTGCTGTGCTGAAGGGTCGCTCTGGAGCTTGCCCCTCAAACCCTGCACAGACTGCGGGGCCTTTGCTATGCACTTTACCCAGGTCCATAGCTAGATATCACAATGTATACAAACAGCACCCCCATTCAAACAACACAACATGAGCACCCGAACAAGGCACACTAGATAGTACCCTGCATTCTGATCCCCCACATCTCCATTAGTCTATGCAATTGATTATCAACGACGCTACAAGATCAGTCATAACAATAAAGATCGTCTTCCAAAACTGCCCATTGGGCAAGGCTGAACACGTGAGCACAGAATGACATGGATGTCACATGTACGTGGATGTCACGGTGCACAGAGGAGCGCCCACTGCAAAACTGCACGCAACATCCGACAGAACACATTAGACACTGAGCACACACCGAACCCAGCTCAGATACTGCAATTAGTTGATGGCACTAAGTTTCTAACAGTGACAAACATTATAACAAACAACCACAATGATCAACCAGTATATATTAGTCAGGCCAAAGCACATACATTCAACTTAGCTCAGGGGCATTATATAGCTGGTCCTCAGAGGGGTCACAACAGCACTCCACTCTTTATATAACAATATACCCCTTCTTGACAACTTATACTGTACATTTATACTCTAAACCATGGATACTCAGTACGGCCCGGGTGCCGCATGTGGCCCCTGGATAACAGGAACCTGGGCTACTGATTACTAGACTCAGCATTAACAATGAAAAGATATTAGACAGGCAATCATTTATTTCAAGGTTAATTGATGTTAAAAAAGGAAGTAACTAGGGAATTATGTACTTAACTTTAGAAACACATTCATTGTTAAAGACATCCTGCAGCAAAAGTGTAAAACTATGACAGTCTCTTCAAAATTAATAAAAGTGCATTTAATAATACGCAGAACCTTTTCACCTTAGTACAACTGATTGTATCAGCGCATTGATAATTTAAAAGTGATAGTTTTCATACAAATTTAGAAACATTAATTCTTCCCCCGACCCTGACAACATAGTGAATAGTGAATTAAAGCAGCAAGTCAGTCATGTGCACTTTTTGTGTGGCCTCTGTTCCAATTATACATGCACAACATTATAGTTTATCAAATCAAACCCAGGACCAGTTTTTGTACAGGGCACACCCTGAAATCAGATATTTTGCGATCCTCTTATTTGTGATAATGAAGAAAAAGGCAGGAAAGTGAAATTAAACAATTGCCTAGGACCACACAATTTGGTAAAGTGGGGAAGCTGGGATCAAGCCCAGATTTTCTGGTTTCACATTGTTCAATTCACTACTAGATGTATATTCTTTTCTTTGCCTATACCTACCTTACCACCAATCCTCCCAACCACCTTGCCCAACCACTTCACCACTACCATCAATACGGCCCTCGGGCACATCACAGACCAAACTTTATGGCCCCTAGGAAAATGCTTGAGAGTACCCAAGCTCTAAACCAACACCTCACAGCTAGTCTGATTTAATGGGATACTGTGGCCCCTAACAAGATACCGTACTCGAAAAGTACCTCAGACACAGGCATCAAGGAAGGCAATACACATCTAATTCTCCTAACTAGCGTATATCAAATTGGTAAATATCTGAACCCCACACCTACAAACACCTTTAAACATTACGACACATATACAATAAAGAAAATACACAAAAGCACGTAACTACTGATAGTCTAGCTCGAACAGCTGGAAAACAGACTGGTCTGTCACAGGTTCCCTGAAATAAGAAAATTAGGCTAACAATCCTCTCTCACAGCACTGGAAGACCATACCTGTGGCAATAAATATTGTTGTTAATATCATACTTCATACTCACAGCATTGCCGCTATAAAAAAAATCCGACATAGGGGCATATTTACAAGAAATTGGTGCCTTAGCTATGATGCGCCACTTTTCTTGAGCCCCCTGCGCCTCCCTAATGTCACCATGGTGGTGCTGTATTTACAATATGGCACACCATGGTGCACATTAGCACAATAGCGTCAACATTTTTGACGCTATTGTGACGCACTGGTCAACTATCTCCAAAAATTATGGCTCTATTGCAGCAACGCCGTGGGGAGATCCTTTGGAAACAATGGGAGCATCACTTTAACGCCTGCTTTAAGCAGGCGTTAAAAATGACGGGAAAAATGGGGCAGTGAAATCTCGTAAATTTCACTGCACCATTTTTCTGGGCCTCCTAATAGGAGAATGCCCCCTGCATACATTACGCCTGTCGCAGACATAATGTGGCGCAAAGGGTTATAAAGTGGCTTAATGCTAGCATTGCGCCACTTTCTAAATCTGGTGTGAGGAAAAGGCCCACCTGACGCTGCCTTATCATAAAATAAAATAAATTACACTAGGGCGGCGCAAGGAGGCACTAGGGGCTTGTAAATATGCCCCATATTGCCTTTGTCAGCGCCTGTATACAGTTCACTGAGAACACCGCACTTATTCATAGGCTACACCACATTAAGCGGTGCTGATAACATTTTAGGTCACACATTCCAGCAGGAAGCTACCTTCTTTGAAATAGTACTGTTTGATTTAAAATATTGGGAGTGCTCGGTCTGTTTTTTGTACATATGCTGCTGGTACAGCCATTTTTAAATGTTCATTGCAAACAGGCGGATGACTGAAAGCCTCTTTTACCACAGGACTGGCGATAGATGGTTTATAGTGCATTATCGTACCGCCTCAAATTAATTTAATAGAGGCAAGCCTTGTGTGTCCCTCCATTAAAACCAGAGTGCTGTTTGTGTTTTCGGATTGCGTCATCGAGTCTGACAGAAATAGCCCAGCAGGCCTGAATTCTCTGGGTCCTAAAAGCCTGCCTCCAGCATTTTATGCAGGGGAGGATCGTAAGCGTCTACGGTTGCGAAAATGCGTTTAGACTCGGAGTGGTGCACTTATTTTGATGCACAGGTGGCTCATTTTGCCCCAACCCGCCTTTCAACAAAAGAGGGAACACTGTCAGCTTTTTAGGCAACCTGGCACCTCCCCTACTCCTTGCGCCCTAGGCAGCAGCTGAGTCACGCCTTGCCTTCGAAATAGCTGGTCCTAGAATTGGACCCGGAGACTCCTAAGGATATGTGTAAAAAAGCGGAAACTGCAATAGCTTGGGGTGGCGGAGTTGGGGGTGTAGAATAGTGTCCAATAAAGAAACAGAATTTCAGAAAGGGTACGTTTAGAAGAGTCAGCACACCTCAGTTTAAAGATGGAGCCTAAGGCCTCGATTTGGTTCCACCCAATAACAACGTGCCTGGTATCTCCACACCCAGATTTCCCAGATGCTTGACAATGCCAGTTTCCTAGATGCTGGAGCGCAGTGCCAGCTAGAAAATCCGGCCTGTAAAATAATGGTCTTGGAGCCTGGCTCCGACCTGACCCCCACCTGACCTTCTCCTATGGCCTGAAAGAGTACGGGCACTCCCCCCTTGCCAACCCACAGCCTCTCCTACCAGTGGATGCCACCCCCATCTCCCTTGGTACCCTCCTCCCAGGTATTACCTGCTCACATCAGAGTTTTTGGAATTCTGTATGCAGATGCGGACTGGGTAATGGTGGGTCCACATGTGAGTCCCCGTTCCTGGGGAAAATATTCCAAATAGTCGGATTTACATGTGGGGGTACCGGCTGGAATTATTTCAGCAGCGTGGTATCCTCACAGCTAAAGCTGGCCCGCTATAGGGCCTGTAGCGTCTACCGTGGAGAGGGAAGTGGGCAGCTTAGACGAGGCAAGAGGTATTTCTACGTCGTCATTTAATCTTGACGAGAAAGGGAGAGGCCTCCACAATTCCACTTAACTATGAGGGAGATTTCTACAGCCACATTTCTGGTGGAGGAATGGCACAGGAACAGACTTCATCAGATGGAGAGAGCAAATATGGCCCCCAGGTGAGGAATGCTGGGTCAAGCACCTCAAATATTTGGCCCATGACCCCGGACGCTCCGGTTTAAATAGCACGAGTCTAATGTATGTCTATATTCTTTCCAAAGTGGGTATGGCAGCAACATATCGAGTTTTAAACACATCATAGCAAAAACATCGAGAATCAAAATATCAACAAATTAAATATGTATAGGTAAATATAGTTTTACTATACTTAACAAATATGATAGATGTGGTGGCCACTAGATATAGTTAGGTCAGCTGTTCCATAGGAAGTGTGCCACTTTTTTGTCTAATATGTGCATAGAATGTTTCAGGGTGACCTGCCGGGGGGGAGGGGAAAGTCGGGGACAAGAAAAAAGGGTGTATAAAAATACAAAATCTCTACGCATTTTTTATAGACTTCTTTAAGATGGGCTACAGTAAAAACTGCTGAATGAAATTACACCAAATCTGTCAGAAGCTAGAACTCGGTCCACAGACTGTGCTTTTTGTGATCCATTCAGTAGTTTTTGAAAAGTTAAGGTTAAAAAATAATTGAATAGCTGGACGGTTGTGTCCACAAGAGTCACAATTGCTCTTTTGCCTTGCTTCTGCATGGAAGGTTTTGTGGTGATCAGTCAAGTGGGGGCCAAGAAAAAAGGGGGACCCAAAATACAAAACCCTACGGCCATTTTGGTCCTGCAGGAGTCAGACTCCTGCAGGAGCAAGCACTCTGATTGGTTGCCAGTAATTTGAGAAAATTGTTGCTGGCAGCCATTACAGGACTGTGGGACTCAGGGCCAGATGTAGCAAAGGGTTTTACCCATTCTGTGTCTATGGGAAAATGTGTTCGTACATAATATTAGTGAGCAGGGTAGGGAAACACTGCCCCACTAGGCACCATAGGAAGACCCAGAGGGTCCCCCTCACCCCAGGGCCAAGATAAAAAAAACAATTGGCAAATCTTGCAGCAATTCCCTGGGAATCCAGCGGGATTGCTGCAAAAAAAAATGGTAGACTGGGCCTGCATTCTTTAATTAAGGGGATGAGGGAACACAACTCTTCTCCCAATCCGTTTTTGACTCTGGGGGCCCCATCCCCTGTGGCCCACTTTAGTTTTTAGAGTAAGAGCACATGCAGTCCCCTTCCTTTAGCTGTATTTGATCCTGGGGACCCAAATTAATTTTTTAGGGTGGTAGGCATGCAGGAACCCTCCAAGTTGTATTCAACCACAGAGACTCCATCCCCGGGGCACCAAAGTATTTGTAAAGTATATTTTAAAGAGGGACCTGCACATCCCCCCTTCCCAAGTCTTTATAAGGCCCTGGGGACCCCATCACCCAAGACCGTGACTTTAAAAAAGGGAGGGGGCTAAATGCTCCCCTACCTTAGCCTTTAATGGCCCCGGTGACCCCATCACCTGGGATGGGCTCACTGGTTGTGTCCTGGAGAGCCCACCCCTGGAACACAATAGTTTCCCTGCCCTCACCGGCACTGGCAGGAAAATATGTGTTTGCTCCCTCCTGGTGGGAGCATTTTCAAATCTCCTGCCAAACGGAAGCAAACACAAAGGGCCTGATTACAACTTTGGCGGAGGGGGTTAATCCGTCCCAAATGTGACGGATATCCCGCCCACTGTATTATGAGTTCCATAGGATATAATGGACTCGTAATACGGCGGGCTGGATATCCGTCACATTTGGGACGGATTAACCCCCTCCGCCAAAGTTGTAATTAGGCCCAAAGTGTGCTCCCAGCAGCCAGAAGCTTTGAATGCTCCCGCCGGCTTGGAGCGGACCTGAGATCTGATGCAGGCAGGTAAACAGAACAACAGATTGTACCCGCCTGGAGCAAGCACCATAAATAGCTGCTCACTTCGGGCGGGAGCAATGTAGGCTCCTGCAGCATGCGGGAGCCAGCTGGAGGCATGGGTCCTGGGGCTCCACCCGCAACCTCCAACTTGTGCACGGTGGGTACCCTGGTGAACACTGGGGCACCATCGTATTATAAAGACAGGGCCTGGGCGTGTTGTCCCCTAAGCCAGAATAGGCTCGGGGAGGCAGATGAACGGACCTGCCCCCTTTTAATATACATACAGCCCTAGGGACGGGGCCCCTCTCCCCTTTTACAGGGAGTGCAGAATTATTAGGCAAGTTGTATTTTTGAGGATTAATTTTATTATTGAACAACAACCATGTTCTCAATGAACCCAAAAAACTCATTAATATCAAAGCTGAATATTTTTGGAAGTAGTTTTTAGTTTGTTTTTAGTTTTAGCTATGTTAGGGGGATATCTGTGTGTGCAGGTGACTATTACTGTGCATAATTATTAGGCAACTTAACAAAAAAAATATATATACCCATTTCAATTATTTATTATTACCAGTGAAACCAATATAACATCTCAACATTCACAAATATACATTTCTGACATTCAAAAACAAAACAAAAACAAATCAGTGACCAATATAGCCACCTTTCTTTGCAAGGACACTCAAAAGCCTGCCATCCATGGATTCTGTCAGAGTTTTGATCTGTTCACCATCAACATTGCGTGCAGCAGCAACCACAGCCTCCCAGACACTGTTCAGAGAGGTGTACTGTTTTCCCTCCTTGTAAATCTCACATTTGATGATGGACCACAGGTTCTCAATGGGGTTCAGATCAGGTGAACAAGGAGGCCATGTCATTAGATTTCCTTCTTTTATACCCTTTCTTGCCAGCCACGCTGTGGAGTACTTGGACGCGTGTGATGGAGCATTGTCCTGCATGAAAATCATGTTTTTCTTGAAGGATGCAGACTTCTTCCTGTACCACTGCTTGAAGAAGGTGTCTTCCAGGAACTGGCAGTAGGACTGGGAGTTGAGCTTGACTCCATCCTCAACCCGAAAAGGCCCCACAAGCTCATCTTTGATGATACCAGCCCAAACCAGTACTCCACCTCCACCTTGCTGGCGTCTGAGTCGGACTGGAGCTCTCTGCCCTTTACCAATCCAGCCACGGGCCCATCCATCTGGCCCATCAAGACTCACTCTCATTTCATCAGTCCATAAAACCTTAGAAAAATCAGTCTTGAGATATTTCTTGGCCCAGTCTTGACGTTTCAGCTTGTGTGTCTTGTTCAGTGGTGGTCGTCTTTCAGCCTTTCTTACCTTGGCCATGTCTCTGAGTATTGCACACCTTGTGCTTTTGGGCACTTCAGTGATGTTGCAGCTCTGAAATATGGCCAAACTGGTGGCAAGTGGCATCGTGGCAGCTGCACGCTTGACTTTTCTCAGTTCATGGGCAGTTATTTTGCGCCTTGGTTTTTCCACACGCTTCTTGCGACCCTGTTGACTATTTTGAATGAAACGCTTGATTGTTCGATGATCACGCTTCAGAAGCTTTGCAATTTTAAGAGTGCTGCATCCCTCTGCAAGATATCTCACTATTTTTGACTTTTCTGAGCCTGTCAAGTGCTTCTTTTGACCCATTTTGCCAAAGGAAAGGAAGTTGCCTAATAATTATGCACACCTGATATAGGGTGTTGATGTCATTAGACCACACCCCTTCTCATTACAGAGATGCACATCACCTAATATGCTTAATTGGTAGTAGGCTTTCGAGCCTATACAGCTTGGAGTAAGACAACATGCATAAAGAGGATGATGTGGTCAAAATACTCATTTGCCTAATAATTCTGCACTCCCTGTAATATGCATATGGCCCTGGGGGGTAGTGTTACCAGGGCCCAATTGGGCTTGGGAAGAGGGCTGTGTGCCCCCTCCATTTTTAATATACAGATGACCCTGGGGGATGGAGTGCCCCCCTCCTCTTTTAATATACTTATAGCCCTGGGGGATGGGGTCCCCAGGACTTAATGAGGGGAATCGCATGGCCCTCCTTCCCTTTTTATTTACATTTTGGTCCTGGAGGATTGGATACACAGAGCTAATTTGGTTCAGGGAGGGGGCTGCACGACCCCTTCCATATTAATTATTTGGCTCCAGGGAATGAGGGCCCAAGGACCTAATAATGCTCAGGGTGGGAGGCCACACAAAGGGGGCCGCATGCCCCCTCCCCTTTTTTAATTACATTTGGCCCCTGGGAATGGCATGGGGTCCCCGGGGCCTAAAAAGTCTTGGGGAAGGGTGCTGTACACCTCCTCGCTTTTTGAAGTGGCTTTGGATCCAGGGCATGGGGTCTACAGGGCCTGATAGGCTTGGGGAGGGGGCTTTAGAGCCCGCTTCCCTTTTTAAACAAAAACGTCCCCTGGGGATGGGGTCCCCGCATCCTAAGAAGCCTCGGGAGGGGTGCCACATGGCCCCCTTTCCTTTTTTATTGGTGTGGCCCCAGTGGATGTTATGGCATTGGCACTACTTGAATCAGAAATGTCCAGAGCCCTATCTTTAATTTCAGCTTTTAGTAAGCAAATCTTGTCACTAAAGAATTGATTAGCGCTGGAATAGAAGTCTAGAAAAAGTAGAACTGTAAGAGAATGTACTGGATTAATGCACAAGACTGATTAGACTCTTGTTTTTGTTTGGTTAACGGGTTATGTGGACAGGATATTGGCCTAGCAGTTGGAGCTGTGACCTAGGAATCAGAGAACCAGGCTCTATTCCCGACATTGGCTGTGATTCTGGCCAAATCTCAAATCTTCACTTATGTAAGGTGGGGTTCTCTTGTAAAATGTCTTATTACTACAAAAAATAAAAGATGGACTCAATTGCTATCCTCTGCGTTTTACATGCACCATGTACAGCGGTATGAGTTTTATTAGGCGGTGGTGGTTGCGTTTTTACTATGCGGTCTATGATTATTTTCTACTAGGTATTTTCCAGGATTTTTGTCTTTAAAAAGACGTACAATATAATTATAACAGTGATTAACATCAGAAATCTAATATCCTTAGTTTCATATTTACCACAGTTTTTTCCCCTTTTCTGCAACTTTTCTATCCATTTATGTGTTATTAGTATCCCAGGGCTTATTTTTGATGTACTTAAATGTGGAACAACCGGTAATCTATCCGACATATCGTGGGATTATCTATTAATTACATACTCCTAATAAGAACCAATAAGTGACTCAACGTTACAAATGGCCGGCATGCCGGGAATCGTGGCTATGGAGGATTCTTTTAACCTGAGGCATGTTCTGTTGCCAAGACTAAACTTAAAGAGGAGCACGTAGGAGTTAAGACTTTTTTTTAAATGTATTTACCTATTACCAGACATATGAACTGATTAAACTGATGAAGCAAACGTGCAATAGATTCTAAAGTAAACAAGAGCAAACATTGGCAAAGCGATCGGTCTGACGTGAATTGTGATTTGCAAACTGCAGCCACTGGCTTTGCCACTGTTCGTGAACAGCTGGACGAAAGTGCCAGATGGACCTGGCAGCCGCAGCACCTGGCAGCAAGCCAGAAGCGCAGCAGGGCTCGGTGAGAGCAGCATCCCGTGGCGGGTGAGAAGGGACAGTGTCCTGGCAGCGGTGGAGACGGGCTCCCAGGCAGGAATTACAGCAGAGCTGCCTGTGAGGCAGAAAGTAAGCAGCGGCCTGGCAGCAAGTGAGATGCGAGGTAAAGAATTCAATAAGTGACGAGGCACTACTTTTTCTGAAAAAATAATGGACGTGTGACGTTTGGCCATAATTTCCAGATCTGAAATAGTCCTTCAAAAATCCCGAAGGGTGGGGAAGTATACACCCACATAACCACTAGAAATATAAGGGCACAATTAATCGTCTATGGCTAATCCAAGATGTAATTGACAATGTCTCACACCAATGGCTGAAGCGTCCTGACAGGTAAAGTAAATGACTGAGAAAGGCTGACCCAAAGTCCAGTATATGTGTGCATGATGTATTTAAAAAAAAAAACGAAAGGTCTTGGTATATGCTAAACCTAATTATGGGCCCTCTAGCCCTTAGATGGGTAGTAAAATAGCTATAACTGGGTTAAACTGTGCCCCTCACAACCCTGGGGCTTGGTGTCAATGCAGCCGCTGCACTGTTGTTAGCTACACCCTGGCTAGGAGCAAAGTGACAGAGCTATGAGGTGCGAACAAATTAGCTGCCTGCATAGCAACTACTGCAGGATTCTTGTTCTTCTTATTCTCATAACATGAAGACATCCTCTGTAAAACAAAAATAACTTGCAAACACACAGCTAATCACAGATGTGTAGTCACACACATGTATTACTTGTAACCCTTGTCCCAATAGTGTAACTCTAAATAATGAGCCTCCTTGCGGAACGTTAAGATTGGCCTCTGAGTCTGCCATATCTCTCAGGCATTCATTGGCCTTGGGCTGAATGGGGGCTCCCTGATGGGCTGTAGTTTTCTTGAAGGGTGACAGTGCCCATACCCCACAGGAGCCTGCCTTACGTCCCCACCAGTTCATATTATCCTCTGTACAGAAAGAAGGGGTGACGTTTTGAAGTTCTGTGGGTAAACTGAGTCCTAAGATTGAGTCTTGCAGTGCATTTGTTTTTGAGCTGAGTCTTTCCTGCCTGTGTGTGTGTGTGTAACTGTGTGTGTGTTTGATGATTAAGTGATCCATATAGAAGAAACTAACAACTAAATAGTGCATAACAAATACTGAGTTCCTTTCCTCCCGTGCCCAACTCACTGCTCACCTGTTTAAGATATTCACATGGCCCTTGTTTTAGACTGCAGACATAGATAGAGGAGGGCAGACACATCCTACCTCCTAGCAAAGGGTGATGCATGTTGTCTGAATGTGGATGTATAACCATCTAGCTTGGAACATTTTGGAAAACTGAAAATAGGACCATGCTTAAAATCTCTTTCAAAATAACCTATTTTTATTAAAGAAACATGCAGTGTTCGGGCCAGAAAGGGTATGGTTTTGTTTCATCAGTCTTGTCAGACTTTGAATAGAATAACATCTTGACCTGCAAAGTGGCTCACGGGCAGCAGTGATTATTGGGCCCTGGTGGTCTCAGAAGATGTTGCTGGCTTCACCACTTAGGGGCTGAATCGAAATACAGACACCCTCCAGTGCTTGGCTTGCCTACTAGTGGGTATGGCCACTAGAACCTGAGAGAAGTCTGCCTACTCCTGTGATTGGCACCTACGCCTGGCCCTTGTGTGGAGAATCATTAGAGTCTTGCTTCTTTCCCCATCCCAAAAAAGCTTAAGTTCCAGGTAAGTTTCACTTTTGCAGAGCAGCTGCAAAGTGTCACTGTGTTACAATTACAGCAATACAGACGTCGCTGAGTTCCCCCACTCCCCGGACAGATAGCCGGGGTCTCCCTGCACCGCAGGGGCTTGTGTTACACCTGCCTTGTCCTTATCTTCTTCTTCCTGTTTGTTTCCCCGTGCAGCTTGCTCCTGCGACATGACCCCTACAGCCGACCCCCTGAAGACGGAGCTCCGAGTGGACAGATTTGATGTCACGCTGGTCGACCTGGCTGGAGGTCAGCAGTTCAGAGGGCTGTGGCGTAACTACTACACTGAGGCTCATGGCATTATTTATGTGGTGGATTCTAGCGACTTGGAAAGGGTAGAGGAAGCCAAATGGATACTGGCCAGTGTCCTCTGTCATCCCAAGATATCCGGCAAGCCATTACTTTTGTAAGGATTGTTCTGTTTTTACATTTGTTTACCACTCTATGTTTATGTGGTCTTGTGGGAGGTCATTTAACGTGTTTTGGGGTGCACAAGTGTTAGACAATGTGAGTTCCATCCAAGAGAACATGAATGAGGAAATGGAAGTGAGTCCTTCATCGGTGAGTCCTTGCTAATTAAATTACAGGTGGTGCAAAACACAGCAGCCCGCCTCATCTGTAATGTTCCTGCGAACACATCACTGTTTGAATAAACAATTTCTCTTTTCTCCCCGCTATCACTTTTTCTTTGCCTGGACCATCAGTATGGATCTTTATCTGAGAGTGGCTGTTAGATATTTAATAAGCTGCGATCAATAAAGTACAATTTGTTTAGCAAATTAAAATTCTTAGTGTCAATAAAGACAGTTTTAGTCATTTGAATTATTTACTAATTCAATATATATATTTTTAGTAATCAAAGTTTGCAGCAACACGCATAAGATGTGTCCTGAATCAGTCCCTACTCTGTTCATCTCTGTCGTACAGAATACATGAGAACCTTAATAGTCCTGTCTCACAGTTTGGGACTACTTTGCAGAAAAGTTAAAAAACATTCAATGTTGGACACTAACACAGTTTCACACGTCTATCGGTTCAATGTGCTTACGGCTATCATTCTACTATGTAACAGTTTATCAACTCTCTCAGTCTCAGTACAGTGTCTTCATTTAGTCTTCAGCAGAATGAATAGCTCTAGTTATACCTAATAACCCTAAAGCCCGGGTGGCTTCTACGGGGTTTACTACATTCAAACTTACTCGTCAGCTCTGCACTGTCACTCTAGAGTACGGTTTCAATCATTCTATAGCTCAGTTGCAGTATAATGCTCTCTGGTCATCTATGGCTCTCAACTCTGGCAGCAGAGGTGGAAGCTCAAAGCAGAAGCCCCTCTTGCTCTTTCTCTAGGACACCTTTTATAATATTTCAGTGGTTACATGTATTAACAATTATATACATTTCTTGAGATGTCGCAGAATTAAACAATGCTTCTTTTGTCAAACAGCCGGGATTGGATACTCTCCTTTTCCTTCACATGCATTCCTTGATTCTGCAAGAACAAACTTTATATACATAAGTATAACACCAACTCAATTCCCATCATTTATGTAGTGTTAAAATTGTCTATTCAGGCAAAATTAGTTATTTTCTAAATACACCTCCGAGCATTCCAAAGCAGTTTAGTAGGTGGAAGAGTAAATAGTTAATACTGGTTTCATTGTTTTAAGACAAGTTTTCTGGCATCTTGCAAGTGGAATAGAGGTTATGAAAGAAACATTTTTAAACACAATGGCCCTCATTTTAACGTCAGCGATCTTTTTGGAAGACCGCCGAGGTACCGCCGTGCTGAAGACCGCACAGCGTATTATGACTGCTGCCAGCCCTCCATCCTTTTTCGGACGGAGAGCCTCCAGCAGCCATACTGGAGGTCGGCGATGAAGTGGAGGCTGCTCCACCTCCACCGCCACGTCATCAGAACACCGCCCACCGAATCACGTCCTATGATTGGGTGTGGCAGTGTACTGGTGATGGGGTGCTGGCGGCGGAGAAGCCCCCATGGATCCCGATCCCTCCCGGAGGATCACCGGACAACGTAAGGTGATCATCCGTTAGGGGAGGAGGGTGAGGTGTTGTGTGCGTGCATAGGGGTGTGCGTGTGAGTGTGTAGAGGCTGTGTGTGAGTGCATGTATGCATGCAGGGGGTGTTGTGTGTTTTGAATATGTGTGCGTTTATGTCTGTTTGTATGTCTGTATATATGTGTGCGTGTATGACTGTGTGTGTGTCTGTTGGAATGTTTTGTTGTATGTGTGCGGGTATGTGTAGTTGTAGTGTCTGTGTGCGTGTAGAGGGGGTATGTCGATGTTGGGGGGTGGGGGGTCCTGCCACCTTTGGGGGGTGGTAGGGGAGGTCAAGGTGTGGGGGGAGGACTCTGGGTGGGGAGAGGGTAGGGGAGACCCCTATCAGTGCCAGGGAAGGAGTTCCCTGGCACTGATAGTGCCTACCGCCATGGATTTTGTGGCGGTACAGAACCCCACAAAATCCATGGCGGTATGCGGGGTCGTGATACCGCCGGCGGTGTAGTAACAGCCGCTGGTCTGGAGACCGAAGTCTCCAGCCCAGCAGTTGTTACCACCCTGGCGGTCGGAGTGGAGAAGTGGCGGTTTAGCATGGCGGTCACCGCCATGCTTGTAATGCCATTTTTTTTTCCGCTGGCCTGTTGGCGTTATTACCGCCATTTCTCCACCGACTGCCAGGGTTGTAATGAGGGCCAATGTGCCAACCTAGTGAATTTGTGCCTCAAGCTGCACTGATTATGCAAAGTTCAGAGCATGCTTTTAAACGTAAAAGCAATGGCAGTTTTGGGCCTACCAATCCTCTTTCATGTTAGTAATTAGTATTTTGATTTAATTTTCTATTTGAGGCCTTATCACATGCATATACTATAGAAGTCGAAAGACTAATCATGCGTACAGTTTAAAAATCACATATGTTTGACCTATTTCCATAATTACCACTGCATAACATTTCTTCCCATGTGCATAGCATATTTATAATAGTGAAAATGTCATAAGGTAGGTTACACTCAAGACTAGGTTTGTAAACCAGGTCTTATGCAAATTACGGAGCAGTATGAGTATGCCATGGGGAGCAGATGTTAGAAGCATTTCATGATTTTTGAGGTTTGATAATGTATGTTCTAAAAGTCACTTTTTTAAATCCAGAGCAGGCAGGAAAGTTCATGAAAGTTTTCAACAATTAAGGAAGTCGAATGTTGACTCTGCTACTATTGCTGATCTATGCAATATGTGACTGCATCTTGTACGACGACTCTCAGTGGAACCAGCATGTTTTATGGAGACTGTAGAAAACGTCCGAGTTGTAAACAAAACGAGATTGTAGAGAGTACGTACTTTAGGTGATTTATGCTTGTTAATGTGAAGTTTTTCATCCACAACGACACCAAGGCATTTGATATTAGTGCTCGCACGTTTGAGGGAAATACCTGCATTCCTAATGGTTTCAAGCTAGATATGACTGGTGTTAGAGCTAATTTTGGGGGAGAGCTAAAACAATTCTGTCTTCCAAGAACTGAAGTTTAGAAATATCTGATCCATTCATCTTCATATGGCTTGGAACAGTAACTTGATCATAGAGATGGATTCAGGAGAGTCCAACTAAAGATAAATGTGTGTCAATGTATATCCAGACCTTTAAAAAGGTCTCTATTTGCTCTAACGTAAATACTGAACACAATGGGCACCACAATCAAACTCTGAGGTGCCCCATGTGACAGAAGAGTGGGATTGGAGAGGGAATCACAGAACTGAGTGTGGTTCTTATTATATGGTTAAGTCACTGGTTCCTGTTCCACAGATGCCGTCCTACCTTTGAGGATGTCTAAGAGGCTTTAGTAGTCAGTGGTGTTAAACGCTGCCCGAGGTCCAGTAGAATGTAAAGGGTGGCCTTCATCAAAAGTTTAGGGGATGTCATCTAACACTATAATGTGATTTTGAAAATGCTGCTCACCTTGTTGAAATTACATTGCGCAACAGGGATCTGATTGTGATTTAGCAGTACCTCCCTGTTGAGCCATTGGCCTCTCTTAGGGCCCTGCCTGGTGTTTAACTGCGCTTTCATAACGTAGCCACAGCTAGCAGGAGCACCAATAGCAAGACAAAATCAAGCCCCTCTAGACCCCTCTGGAACAAGCACAGGAACAGAATGCACTGATATATGCGGGTATTCTAGTGAAAACTTCAGCATGTTTTAGCATCAGTAATACGTTATGAAGGCAATGAGATAGGCTGGACATTTTTAAAGAATATCCTTCCTAAAGCGAAAAGAGGCTTTGTTTCATCCTGTAATAGAGTTGAATTTGTGTTGGTACATACAAAGTCAATGCGATCGCTACTGACGTCCTAATATGTATCAATCTCCAAATTCAGATAACATTTTTATTCTTATCTGGACTTCAATTCAGCATTGGTAATAGAACACAAATATTAAAATATTTCAATGGATTTTAATTTATGGTTAGATGATCGAATTATCTGGACCACTAATCACACAGCACTGGTAGACCACATCAGTGCCAGCACCAACAGAAGCAAAGAAATCTTTACCACTCTGAAAGATTTCATCTCACAATTGGCAGCCTCCAACAAGATCATCACCTCACAGGTCCTCTTGAACAATCCATCTCAATTCTTCAGAAGCAAAATAAACGTCAATTACAGCAAATTTAGCCTGCAACCCAAACCGGCAGACATAGCCAGGCACCACCTGATCTTATCTACATAAAGTAACTGCCACCACCAGGAAGCCCATTCTCTTAGAGACCCCATCGGACTCCTGCCCCTAACATGCCTACTCAAGAGGACTGCAACTCATCAGCACCATGCTCACACCCATTCTGAATGCCTCCACCTCTTCTGTGACCTTCCCAGAAACTGGGAAACACTCAACTATCCCCCCTTTGCTGAGGACACCTTCTGACCCTTCTGGGCATGGGAGCTACAGACTGATCTCCATTCTACCATTCCTAACCAAGGTCTTAAAGAAAATCATCAATAGATACCTCACCGAATACCTAAATGACCACCAACTACTTGACACCACTCAGCCTGGTTCCGGACCCAACGACAGCATGAAAACTGCCTTTGCTGTCACAGATGACATCTGCATAACTCTGGACAGAGGAGGCACAGCTGCCCTCATCCTCCTGGACCTCTCTGCAGCATTTGACACAGTCTCCCTCCTCATCCAACGCCTATATGACCTTGGAATCCAAGGACAAGCACTCTGATGGATCTCCTCTTTCCTAAATGAAAGGACCCAACCAGTCTCTTAGCCCGACCCACTTCAATACAAACATGATCCCTCTAGCCAGCATCATCCACTTTCATGATATCAATGTCCTCTCCTATGCTGACGGCATGCAACTCATTCTCTCCCTCACAGACAAAATGTCCAGTGCCAGTATCAAATTTAATGCCTGCGTGTGTGAAATCATCCACTGAATGAAGACCAACTGTCTAAAGCTGAACACCGGCAAGATTGAAATCATGACCTTATGGAAGAGCACATCAGTGTGGGACTCCACATGGTGGCCAATAGAGCTAAAGCCAGCACCCACCCCCAGTACCCACATCAAGAACCTCAGGATCATCATCGTCAGTAAACCTGACATAACCCTCCAAGTCAATGCATCACCGGCTCATGCTTTTATGCCCTTAGGATGCTGAGGAAGATTTTAAAATGGCTCCCAATCAGCAACCAGAAAACCATCATAAATGCCCTGGTCACAAGCAAGCTGGACTATGGGAACACGCTCTAAGCCTGGATCAACAAAAACCTCACTAGAAGGATACAGACAAAACAGAACTTGGCGGCCAGAATCAATCTCAACTTCCCACACTGGACTCTCATCTCACCACACCTGAAGGAGCTCCAGTGGTTTCCCATTCATAGATGAACACAATTAAAACTCCCACACTTTCATGTCACTACATTACACTGGCCCAGCATACCTTAGCAATCGCATCTGCTTTCACAAACGTTTTGGACTTGTACGTGCACAAATCCAGTGTATACAGAAAACCAGATCTGGCAGTCATGCTTTCTCCTACATCGCTCCAAGAACACAGAATGACCTGTCTCTACACAGAAGAGCCTCTTCCTCACTTACTGAATTCTGCAAGAAGCTGAAGACCGATCTTTTTGAGTAGTCACAGTAGGCCCTAGCTGTGCCTAGAGTCACATCTGCTCAGCACCAGGATACCCTCCCCTGTGATAGTGAGCTCTACACATTTGCATAACATAACATAACATGACATAACATAACATAACATGATTCTAAACTCCACGGCACTAAGAAAAATAACAATACTTTGAACTTGAAGAAAGATCTCCTTGTGAATCACATAATAATTATGGTCACTTGCAAAGCTGGACATATAACTAACTTCTCGAGGGAGAGGATCCATCTACCCTACCTTTCAATTGGCAGACCAACTTATTTTGGTAGCAGAGATGTGGAGCCTAATGCTAATCACCCTAATCTTTCTCACGTTTCCATGATCAGCATTTAAGAGGCTAAATCCACCATCCTGGCTATTAAATTTGGTCTGCTAGTGACCACTGTCCCGCCAAAGTCTTTCATATGGTTGTAAATGTTTTAGCTCCTACTACTATGGAACTTATTAACACTTGCATCAAAGTAGCCACTGTGCCAGTTAATCAGAAACTGGCTACTGCAGTACCACTTTTAAGCAACATGGAAAGACGATCCTAATGTTTCTAGTAACTTTTTCCCCATCTCCTTGCTATCCTTTCTGGCAAAGTTAAAGAAAACAAGGGTAACAAACAGTCTTTGTCAGCAGCCTCAACACCTTGTCCTTTGCATTTCTATTAGATAGGCTGTGTGAGGCAAGTATCTGTGATAAAGAGCTGGGTTGACTTCAGCCTTTTTCCATCAAGCCAGCTATTTTTATCCACGATTTGAATCCTCAGCCACAAAGATTTTCTGTGGTTTTCCACAGGTGTCCTGTCAGAATCCCATTCAGAGTGCCACAGGCCAAGCAGGGGTTACTGGCCCCAATCGTGGGTGTTGAAGGTTTACTTCTGATGTCCTGGGGTCAAGTACCCTGTCAGCATTTGACTCTCAGGAATAGCATTGTCCATTGTCTGAGCAGTCAAATGTTCCCTTGGTGGGGGAAGGTTCATACATGGGGTGAACACAGGCTCACAACTCAAAATAAATGTGGCTGCAGCAATAATTATTGTTTAGCCAAATACTCACTTCATGACATAAGAGAAGTACTTTATTTTACCGCTATCAAGACAAAGTGAAATACAACATTCATAAACAGCTTCCACAGTTCCCTTTAGGTCAGAGCTCTAGTGTTTCTTAGGCAGTTACCTGTGTCAATTCCTTCTTGGTCTAGTGATATTGGTTATACCCCATTCACTATAGGCAACATCCAGGGTAAGCCTCATTAGTGGTCCAAGTCTCAAGAGTTCCACTTCAGCTCTGTCTTAAAGTCAAAAGTCTTCCAGTGCAGAAGAGCAAGTAATTTACCCCAGTGCCAACTGGCCCACAATCAGCCTTACCTCTACCTTCAGTATCAGAGCAACCACAGGTCCTCAGAGGTTCATGGGTACTGGAGAAGCATTGCCTGGTTCAGGTGAGTTCACTGAACGTGGTCCAGGTGGTCCCCAAGTTTCTCACACACGGTTGTGCATCTTCAGCGACCAGAGGTTCATTATGGTTCCTCCAAGCTGGATAAGCCCAGTGAGCGGATGCAGGATAGTGCAAGAGTCCTCACACTGATCTTCCATCATGGTCCCAGTATGCAGCAGTCCCCACAGTGGCCTTTCTCTTCCGGTGATGATCCTAATCAGGTCCCACTTCTTACTTGGTTCTGGTGGCCCCTCTGGCATACTGAGTCACCTTTTCTCCACTGCACAGAGCTCTGATCCATGATCGGTGCAGCAGATTCCTTCACAGTGGCCCTTCTTGGCATACAGGGTCACCAAAACATAGACTACGGCCCACTTGGCACAGCAACAATCACAGCTGGACTACGGCCACTTCACACTGGGCCTCTTCTGGCATATGAGGGTCACCACGTTTTCCTCCAGAGGGGAAATTACCAAATTGGTGCAGAGTCGTCTTACATGCCTTGGCCCACAGTCCTGGTCACAGGCAGAAGTTCTGCAGAGCTTCTCCTCCTAGTAGAGCCCAACTGGCTGCTTGACAGCTGACAATATGGCGGTGTCAGGCTCCCCTTCTTATAGTCCATTTTCAGAAACCAAATGAGTCTGAGTCTTTGAAGTTTATGTTGGGGTCTGCTTTCTTTGGAAGTGCCCACTCCTATGCATTCTCTTCCTCTAGAAAGCAGTCTGTCACAGCAGGAGTGACTCTTTAGCTCACAGTCCCACAACACAGGCCATGAGCATGACTAAAGGTCACACCTGGATGTCAGCCACAGTGATATGTGCATCCACCAGTTAGTCAAGGGCCTCAACCCTACCTTTATGATTCTCTTCTCAGCTCTAGCGCCTTCCTGAGACATGGGCATGCCTCTACCTTGTTACCTTTCTCTGAGTCAGAGCACCCTTTGAAGTTTACCTGGGAAGCCTGGCTCTCCCTTCTCCAGTGTGCCCCACCCAGCTTTCCGGAATGCAGCAATGCACAAATCTGCCTTGGGGTATTCCTCTACTTCCTCATGTCTCGCCATGCAGCCCTAGGTCTCCCAATATGGATCTCATAGTCAGCCACATATTGTACCTTTCATAGGCACACATACACCCAGCACGTCTAAAGCAGACACACACTGTATTACGTCCTTTATGTGTATCACTCACAGGCACACATACACCCAGCACATGCATACAACATACACTCACCTCACAGTACTGCATTATCTTTGTATTGTACCATTCACAGGCACACATACACCCAGCACATCTACACCACAGAGTACATGTACACCACAAATGCACTGCACAGCACTACACACTGAACTGATGTAGGCCAAAGGTGAGTTAAGCACACAGGAGCAGACATTTAAATGAGTGAGCCTGTAGGCTTCTCTCCAGTGATACAGATAAAAAGGATCTGTTCACTCCTGACCACTACGCGGTATGGTGCCACCCACATGCTGCTTACTCGCTGATAAAGACAGTAGTCCTCCACCACTATGAGGGTAGCACTTTGGGTGTTGCACCCAGTCCAACAAGACTGCAGTCTGCAAGAGAGGCCTATGTCTTGCCGCACGCATGTGACCCATGTTTGCCTGCGTCACAAAAAGCAGCATTAGGGATCCAGACATCTGTAAATTTGGGGCATTACCATGAGCATGACTTTTCCTTCTCTACAAGTCATCCCAAAGACCTGAGCTTTTTAATGTCTATGTAGCACTAATAATAACATTCATTTAAATCCTTCAGTTAGGAAGTAATGGTATCTGCGGATGATGCTCTGTTAATCATGCTAGATTGGACCTAAATAACGAGCTCAGAAAAATATTCAGTCTTGTTTTGTAGCTGTCATTATGCATTAATCATATTTCATGAATTTAAACTCTGAAAAATAGATACACTGATCGTAGGTAGCCCCTTCCTATGATCTGCAAAATGGAATTTACCCACGCCTGCACTCACTCAATCTCGGATTTATCTCCGCCATGCTGGGTGATGACTGTAATGGGTCTATTAGAAGCCTCCAACACCAATGTTACTATGCTGACGATTCACGTCTGATTTTTTAAATCGCCCTCGTTATGACCAATGACAGAGCCAGGCTGGGTGATATTTTCTTTAGGTGTGATCAATGGGTATGCTTGAACCAACTGCAACTAAAACTGAGAAAAATAAAAATCATGCTGGTTGGTTCCTCTACCCAGCTAAATATACTGTCTGTCTGGCAGGCCTAGTTGGAGAGTTGGCTCGGGAACAAAATGTCAAAAACCTTCAGGGCGGTGGAGCAACTTCCTAACTATTCAACATGAATTCAGCTAAGGGGTTAATACTGGGTTTCACCACCTCCTCTAACTGGAAAATGTCTTCAAATTTCTCCATGTCTCTGGCATGGGGCAAGTGACTCAAACGCCTATAATATGACACCAGGATTATGCTAATAGCAGCTATTTAGGCTTTACGACCAAAATAAAAGTGGCTAAAATTTATTAACTGGGTAGTAAAAAAAAGGCGGCTCATGTATGTGTATCGAGTAACTCTCGAGTTTTTAATACCTGCTCTCTGGGTGATCTATGATGGGTGCGAAACCGTAGGTATTTGTGCTTGCTGGGGGCAATGTGAGTGGTAATATCAGAGAAATGCGGCAGCGAAATTCGTCATATTCCTTTCCTCTCAAAAAACAAAACCGTTTACACAGCTCTGCTCTTCTCCCCACAAAGAGCTATTGGTTCATTCACACTGTATCCAATCAGAAAACAGCATCATAGCTTGCACAGTGCTGCTTGCTACGGCCACCTACTGTTTATTTTAGAGAGCCCACCCAAAGTCAGAAAACCGGCCCACCGCAGGCAGAAACCCGCCCCTTACACGGATCTGTCACACTGGCCCATCTGACACTGCCAGATTGCCCAATAGGCAGGGCCACTGGAATTATTCGACATTAAAGGGCCAAATTATGCAGCAGGGGTGAGTAAACAATGCAGCAAGCTAAGGCAAATTATGCTGCGGAATGCAGCAGATATTGCGATGGTATTTCTTAAATATTTTGTCATTTGTACACCTATTAACACTGTCAGGGCATTAGTTGCAATTCATTAGTACCAGTTTAACACCCAAATATAACAATAAGCAACAGAAACAACTTTTGTAAATGCCTTTCTTCTGTGCTGCCACATCTGTTGCTGCATTTTCAGTAACTTTTGAACCCTTTGAGCTAGAAACATTTTTTTAGTTATAGTCTGCTGATTATGCAGCAGATAATAGATCATGTGTCAAATGCATCAAGTCTATAATTATGCAAAAACGCCACAGCTGCACAGTCATATTTCCAGTGGCCCTGCCAATAGGCCAGTTCCACCCTGCCTGTTCAGACGTGGAGGAAAAATATAACACCTGCACCTAATGGATTTCACAAGCAGCCAGCCATGGAATGTGCCAGCTTTAATGCCCTCTCCATGGCACACGCCACGACCTACCCTGGAGGACCCCCTTTCATGAGACCCCGCTTTAGCTTATATAAACCAGTGAGGAATCTGAGCTCGGCCAATTAATTCATCTTGAAAACTATGACTTTTAAAGGTGAAAAATGGGGAAGGCGTACATTATGCGCATCTACATTATGAAACGCTATCCCTCGACATCTTGGAAAATATATGATCTTTCTTTCATGAAGTTAAAAACAATCGTATTTTAAGAAGCCTATCAATTAGATTAGATGGTTTATTTAATAATTCGTTTTACATGTTAAAGTTAAAAACAGTTCTGCTGGAAAAGGTTTGAGTTTCTCTCTTGCTCGCTTTTAGTTCAAAGAGAACGCTTTTTAAGAGCCCCACAAGATAACATTAAGGGCCAGATGTATCAAAGGGTTTTACCCATTCTGTGTCTATGGGAAAATGTGTCCTTACATATGACCCTAAGTGTCAATTGGAATACACTCAAATTACCTGCTATTTAATCAATTTAAATATTTCAGCTATTACTTGTTTTTCTCACTAAGTTGTCTTATGTGTCTCACGTGTCCTGTGTATGATGATAGTACTAGTTAGCCAAACTCTCCTGGCCCATTTGTAAAAACAACACCCAAAAGAACCAGATGTCCTCTTGCTTGCCATTGGGATGAGATGATTAGTCCACAGGGGAGCAGAAAGACTAGTGAGATTTTAAGGGAGAGGGTGGGGGTTGATGTTAGACTGAATAAGACCCACACCATTATTTTATTAAAAATATATGCTGCTGCAATACAGTGTGATTTCTGCCATCCATGTGGGTTAAACCAGGGTTAATTAGCCTATGTGCACACAAAGAGGGCAGAAAGGCTGTTTACCTATTTGTATGGGGGTAGGGGCATGGCCAGGCCCTTGCTGAGCAGCCCCCACCTCTATAATTACAGAAAAAAAAGTAGTTGCAGTGTCTAGTGGGATTTTTGCCCCCCTGGGAGGACAGATGAGGTCATTGTCCCATCTGCCCCCAGGGAGACAGAAAGAATGTTTACTCATTTTTTAGGGGATGGGGACATGGTCCCACTCCTACAATTTAAAAAAAGTAATCCCTGGTATATGGGATAATTGTCCCATCTGACTCTCAGAAGGAGGGGCAGAAATACTGTTTCCCTTTGTTGTGGGGGGTGGGGGCATGGCCATAACTGTGCTGGGCAGCCCACACCTTTACAATTAAAAAATAACTGATCCCTGGTGTCTAGTGGGGTTTCTGCTCCCTGGAGGGGCAGATGGTGGTAATTGACCCCAACTGCTCCCACGGGGCAGAAAGATTGTGTCCCTATTTTTATGGGGTGGGGCATGGCAGTGCCAATGCTGGGCAGCCTCCACTTCTACAAATAAAAAAGCAAAAGTATGACCTGCTATCTAGTGGGCTTCCTCACCCCTACCCCCAAGGGGACAGATGGGATCATTGCTACTATCTGCCCCTCCGGAGGGGCAGAAATACTTTTATTTCTTTTTTTAGGGGTGGGGGCATGGGCTTGCCCATGCTGGGCGGCCACCACTCCTACAATGAAAAAAGTAATCCCTGCTGTCTAGTGGGATTTCTGCCAGCCTCCCCCGGGAGCAGATGGTGGTATTCACCTCATCTATGTCATGGGGGGGGTGGGGGGGAGCAGAAAGACTGGAAAATATACATTTTTAAGGAGGAGCTCACGCCCTTGCCCATGAGGCCCCTATTCCCTCCCTGGTGTCTAGTGGGTGGATTCCTGCTTGGGGATTGCCCTTCTGTGTCAGTCCCCAAACAGGAATCCACTAGTGAAATGACCATTGGAAAGGGGATATTCTCCCCTTTCCAATGATACCTCCCTCATCTGAATGGGTGCTCAAGGGGCTAAGGTAGGCCCCTGAGCACCCATGCAGTGAAAGTGAAATGAGACAATTGGTTCATTTCACTTTAATTTTCATTGAAATGATGTCAGCGCGCTATGTGCGCTGATCGTCATTTTAATGACAAAACTGAAATAGCCTTGGGAGCTGGGGAAGCTCTTCCATATCTCTGAGGCAATTTTCAGTTGGAAGAAATCTCCCTGGTGCTCTCACCAGAGGGATTTCCCACTTGTGTGCGAAGGACACACGAGAGCAGTGACTGAGGACGGCTCCAAGCTATTCTCAGCACGTACTGGTTAAAGTATGTTCTATTTCTATGTTTTATAAATTAACACCTTCGCAGCCAAGCACGTAACAGTTACGTCCTTGGCTGCGGTGCTGAGTAGCCAAGGAAGTAACTGTTACATCGCCTCGGAGCCCCCAGGGCAGGGATGGAAGGGGAATCACGGTCCCGGTGAGGTTATCCCACACATAAATGTGGCAAAAATTAGATTTTTCTGCTAAATTTGAGGTTTGCTGAGGATTCTGGGTAAAAAAATACTGTGGGATCCACGCAAGTCACACCTCCCTGGACTCCCCCAGGAGTCTAGTTTTCAGAAATGTCTGGGTTTGGTAGGTTTCCCTGCATGGCTGCTGAGCCCAGGACCAAAAACGCAGGTAGTTTTGTATTTGATAATTTTGATGTGTCCAGATAGTGTTTTGGGGCATTTCCTTGCACGGGCACTAGACCTACCAACACAAGTAAGGTACCATTTTTATCGAGAGACTTGAGGGGACACTGGGTGGAAGAAAATCTGTGTCTCCTCTCAGATTCCAGAACTTTCTGTCACCAAAATGTGATGAAAAAGTGTTTTTGGGCCACATTTTGAGGTTTGCAAAGGATTCTGGGTAACAGAACCTGGTGAGAGCCCTACAAGTCACCCCATCCTGGATTCCCCTAGGTGTCTAGTTTTCAAATGCAAAGGTTTGGTAGGTTTCCTTACGTGATAGCTGAGCTAGATGCCAAAATCCACAGCTAGGCACTTTCCAAAAAACAGCTCTGTTTTCTTTGGGAAAATGTGATGTGCCCACTTTGTGTTTTGGGGCATTTCCTGTCTCGGGCCCTAGGCCTACCTACGCAGCTGGGGTACCATTTTTATTGGGAGACATGGGGGAATGCTGGGTGGAAGGAAATTTGTGGCTCCTCTCAGATTCCAGAAATTTCTGTCACCAAAATGTGAGGAAAAAGTGTTTTTGTGGCCAAAGTTTGAGGTTTGCAAAGGATTCTGGGTACCAGAACCTGGTGAGAGTCCCACAAGTCACCCCATTCTTAATTCCCCTAGGTGTCTAGTTTTCAAAAATGCACAGGTTTGGTAGGTTTCCCTTGGTGCCGGCTGAGCTAGTGGCCAAAATCTACAGCTAGGGACTTTGCAAAAAACACGTCCAATTTCAATGTAAAAATGTGATGTGTCCATGTAGCGTTTCCTGTCGCGAGCATTAGGCCTACCCACGCAAGTGAGGTACCATTGTTATCGGGAGACTTGGGGGAACACAGAATAGCAAAACAATTGTTACTGCTCCTTGTCTTTCTCTACATTTTTCCTTCTAAATGTAAGACAGTGTGTAAAAAAGACATCTGTTTGAGAAATGCCCTGTAATTCACATGCTAGTATGGGCACCCTAGAATTTAGAGATGTGCAAATAACCACTGCTTCTCCACACCTTATCTTGTGACCATTTTGGAAATGCAAAGGTTTTTTTGATACCTATTTTTCACTCTTTATATTTCATCAAATGAATTGCTGTATACCCGGTATAGAATGAAAATCCATTGCAAGCTGCAGCTCATTTATGGGCTCTGGGTACCTAGGGTCCTTGATGAACCTACAAGCCCTATATATCCCCACAACCAGAAGAGTCCAGCAGATGTAACTGTTTATTGCTTTCAGAAATCTGACATCACAGGAAAAAGTTACAGAGTAAAATGTGGAGAAAAATTGCTGTTTTTTTACCTCAATTTCAATATGTTTTTATTTCAGTTGTTATTTTCTGTACGAAAACCTTGTAGGATCTACACACATTACTCCTTGCTGAATTCAGAGTCTACTTTGTAGAAATGTTTAACTTTCTGGGATCCAGCATTGGTTTCATCATACCCATTTCTGTCACTAACTGGAAGGTGGCTGAAAGTACAAAACATAGTTAAAATGGTGTATGTCCCAGTAAAATGCCAAAATTGTGTTGAAAAATTGGGTTTTCTCATTCAAGTCTGCCTGTTCCTGAAAGCTGGGAAGATGGTGATTTTAGCACCGCAAATCCTTTGTTGATGCAATTTTCAGGTTAAAAAAACCCACAAGCCTTCTGCAGCCCTTTTTTCCCATTTGTTTGAAGACAACAAAATCTTTGCTGTATTTTGGCTAATTTCTTGGTCTCCTTCAGGTGAACCCACAAACTCTGGGTACCTCTAGAATCCCTAGGATGTTGGAAAAAAGGACGCAAATTTGGCGTGGGTAGCTTATGTGGACAAAAAGTTATGATAGCCTAAGAGTGAACTCCCCCAAACAGGCAAAAAAAGGCTAGGCACCTGAGGGGGAAAAGGCCTGGCAGCGAAGGGGTTAAAGTATGATTTTTATTGTTTTGTGTTATGGACTATTTACCTGTTTTGTTACTTCTAATAGATTTACACGTTCTCTTACATTATGCCTGTTAACCACTTGCCAGAAATACCAGGGACCAAGCTCAGGTTTAGAGTACTGAAACCTTTACTGAAACTAACAAGAACAGTGACATTATATCTTCTGGTGGGTGTACTGTCATCCACCCCCAATTAACAATCCACTTTCTCATAATTGGTCTCTATCTTTGGTGGATCAAGGCGAAAAATGATGAAATGAGTAATCAGCGGTTAAAGTTAATTCATACATAAAATGCATCAACTCTGGTTTTCTCAGTAAAACACATTTTCCCTGAGCAAATTAGATATAAAAATATGTCAGGCTATGAGTAGAGGGAGACTCTAATCAAAGCATGCTGTTAGAAGTGGTTAACTATGAGCACACATGACTAACAGTGTAGCATACGGGCGAAATAATTTAAGCAGCATGCCCATGTCTTCAGCACGGGTTTTCACTCCAAAGCAACAAGAAACATAGTTATATAATCATCCATATAGGAATACTGACCAAAGGCTTTGAAAGAGTGTCAATCACAGAGATGTGTTCTGCAGCCAGAATGGGTTTGTTGCTCTCCCACACTTAGGTGTGAGTGAGAATAAAATGCGTTTGTACAGTATGAATATTGAATTTGCACACCTGATGGTCGCCTTTACTTGTGTTTCTCCATTCTAGACTTGCAAACAAACAAGACAAGTCAAGCACTCTGCTCCCATCCGAGCTTATTGAGGCGCTATCTCTGGAGAAGCTAGTGAATGAGAACAAGTCTTTGTGCCGTATTGTAAGTATGGAGCTACCCTCCTAATTTCTATAGGATCAAACTAATATGTAGAAGGGTGACCTTCACAGTTGTCTGCAGGTGGTGATATTCGCATGGCTCATTGCTAGATGAAAGAGAGAAACATGCTCCTCTGTATGATTGTCCTGTCTAGCTCATTGCTTAAGCAGCAACCAGAAGAACAATTGGATGTGCCCTTCACACACAAGTGAGGCACAGGCAGGGGATAAACGTTAATCTTAAATGATGTATCCTGAGCCAGACGAAGAGGCCGTTACCCCCAGTAAAAGTTGTTTAGTTGCTATCAACCTCTCAAGTTCTGCTGCTCCTTTTTATGCTGTCGTACCAATCATCTTGAGGTAGAAGTCTCCACTCCAGTGTCTCACTGATCCATTGTAGTTGTTTTTTTCCTCCAGGCACAGAAATATGGACTTAGTATCTGGAAGTGTATTTTTATTTGGATCTTCTGGTTTTTCTCAATCCTTACACAGAACCAGTGAGCCACAAACCTGGGATCATGAGTCAGTGATAACTTATCGGCAATCCTCTCCATGTATTGGCAGGCAATACACAAAACGCTCCGCGTAGTAATGGAATTCTCAGACATAAGCACCTGTTCCCTAGGTATACTTAAACACCAAGCGAATAGCAGTCAGGGGATGCTTCACGAGCCTCGCACTACTTCTAGCTAAATGCGCTATCACCCACCACTGGCGACCACACTAGCCCCTAATTTGGAAGCCTGGCTCAATGCAATACAGCGATGGGGTAAGGCAGAGGGTGAAGCCCTATGCTTTGAAGAGGTCTGCGCATCTGTAGATGCCCCATCATCCCGGCATGGGATGCCCTCCTCGACCACTTCCTTCAACTCACCCAGGACGATGACCTACCCCTGTGACCCCAGAGATGAAGCCCTCCCTTAGGCCAGACATCCCACCCTCCCCCCTGCACAGCCTTATCTTGGTGTGGCCCCATTGGGAGACTAACCTTCCCCTAATCTTGCCACTGCCACATAGGGCACATCCCACCCACACTCTAGTACTAGCTGCAACCTTCACTGAACAGCACCCTGGCCTCCACATAATTCATCTCCCAACATGTTATCCCTTAAGACACATAGGGGGTCATTATGATCCCCGGCGGTCCAGCCCACCATGCCGGCGGCGGGTGAAAAGACCACCACCGGCATGACGGGGTGAACTGCCATATAAAGAACACATGGAGGGCCGCCATAGGCGGCCTGACGGTGGAGGGAATCATTATCCGACAGGGAAGCGCTGCTGCCCCTCGGATAATGATCCCTACGCCACCAGCCTTTCCCTGGCTGGTTCCCCCACCAGGGAAAGGCTGGTGGAAGGAGTGCTCTGGGGCCCCCCTGGGGGCCCCTGCACTGCCCATGCTCTATGCATGGGCAGTGCAGTGGCCCCTGTGCAGTGCCCTATCGTGCAGGTCACTTCTAGATTTACGGGCAGTGATCTGCGTGACAAGTGCAGCTGCACCCGCTGCACAGAGGCAATGGCCCGGCCATGCATTCTGCTGAGGCGGCGGGCAGAAACAATGTTTCCGCCCGCCGGCCCAGCAGGCGAGGTCCCGGGGGGCTGGTGGTCAGTTTAATGACCGCCAGCATGAACACGGCAGTTAACATCGCCGTGTTCGTAATAAGGGCCATAGTCTGTTTCCACCATCACTGAACTGTCATATGGTCAAACAACACTCCCCTGATCATCGGTCACACATTGGCATGTCCCTCCCATACCTCCTGATTAGCCGTGGCCTATCCTTTAGGGCTGAGGGGCCACACCTCCTCGCCTTTTGTCCCCCAAGAAGAGTGTCTGTCAGGCTGAGCAAAGGTCAGCCTGACAGTCTCTCTTCATTTTCAGGTCAGGCAGCCAGGAGCTAGACATGTGCTATTTGGGCAGGCTCCTGGCTGCCTGAGCTGAACTTTGCTGGACTGCGGAGGTCACTGCTCTGGTGGACATTACGTCCTCGGCACAGCAAAGGTCCTCAAGTCCCTCCCACTCAGTGACAAGGGGTAGTGTCACACATTGCCTCGAACCTGGGGGCTTCAGCTTTAAGTTCTGCATTGCCTAGGGCCAAATTTCAATCAGTGGCACATTGACACAGAGTGGGGTGGGGTCAGCAGTCTCACTGACCCTATCTCACTCTGTGATGAGGTTGAGACTGTTGCCTTCCCTCATTGGCTGACCTAAGGTCAGTGCCAATGAGGGAAGGCAGCAGTCGCAATCCTCCTGGGACCTTCGAGGCTTAGGACTGCTGCCTTCCCTCATGTCCTCATAAGATCAACCAATGAGGGAGGGCAGCAGTCCCAACCCTCCTTGGACCTCTGAGGCTGAGATGCAGGTAAGTGTGTGTGTTTTTTTTAATGAATGTTGGTGGGTGCGTGCATGCATGTATGTTTGATAATGAGTGTTGTGAATGGATGAGTGTGTGAGCGTGGGTGTATGAATGAATAAGTGTAGGTGAGTGTGTATATGTAGTTGTGTGTCATGTCAGTCCCCTCCCACCTAAAAAAAAAGCTCCTGATCCCCCATAAGCAGCAGCAGCTCTAAGAGCAAGAATACGGACACTATGTAAATTGCAATCAGTCATTGTGTCTCTGATTGTTTTATTGAAAATTCAATAAAATTACTTGTCGAAAAAAACGTATTGGCAATCTGAAAGCTCCCTGCTCTCAGGCTAACACACCACAAAAAACTAGGAACATCTACAAAAAAAGAAAACTTTTTTTTAACTTGTCTTTATTAGCATTTTCCACCGAAAATAGAAGACAAAACAACAACACAAATGAACATTGCAGCATTATCTAGTACAAAGTCATATGCATTATCACTTTTTTGGTGAGACGTCTCAAGTGATCCCCACTGGGTGAGGATCCATCACCCCTTTATGACAATAATAGACATTGAACAAATCCCAGCAGGCTTAGCTCGGACTGGTCAGCAAGCCCTATCTCACATCCACATTACCAGACCCCTTCCCAAAATGCTAACACTGCACTCTTCGGACATAGCTCTTACTGCTAAGGAGTCTCTAGCATGACTCGGGGGGATTGTGGGGGACCATCAGTTGACTCATCCTCCTCACCCAGGTGCTCCACCATTTCTCCCCAAAGTTCCAGGTCCCGTTCCGTGTTCACGTCTGTTCGCACTCACTCTTCTGCCACAGATCACTCATTCAAATCTGACAATCATTTGTGCTGTGGCGGGGCGTGAAGGCTATCCAAAGTATCGTTATGTGCCTCTGGGCTCGCACCAGCCCTAGGATTGCAAACAGATAGGCCATTTTTCTGCCCTTTTTCGGGAGCTGTAAGTGCACAAGCAGACAATGTGGGACTGTCTTATACAGGTTGTAGCCCATGACCCTTCTGAGAGTCCTCAGTACCTCAGTACACCTCCAATTGTGGACAACTCTATGTCATATGAAGAAAATGGGCTGGGGATAAATGACATCTAGAGCAGGTATTTGCACGACCATGAAAGATCCTATGCAACCTCTGCGGTGTAAGATATGCCCGGTGCAGATATTGAAACTGTTAGTTTAAAGCATGAATAACTAGCGATGTCCTTCACCTGTGATGGGCCCTGTTCCATTTGGCATTTGTGAGAGGGTCACTCAGACCTGCTGGCCAGGCTGGACCGGGCACATACCTATGCATCGATCAGCATTTAGTGCAACATATAACTGGGAAATGAGACTCCTGTTCATTCCCGGATTCAGTATGACACCAAGTGTGTGAGACTCCCCCGGTTCATCGGGGAAGGTTGACCAAATCTACAGCCCATACTGGACAGCTTAGCGTATTTTAGATAATGTCCCAGCCCCACTTAGGACAAGGGGGTTACCTCCACTATGGTGATGAAGGTGCAGTTCAAATAGAGGTCAACTGCCATATGGCAGCCCTCCTCCAGTCACTGAGTCAAATCTATCAAGGATTGTATTTGTCGGAAAGGCTTCAACCACCAAAGAGAGAGAAGCCAAGCGTACAATGCCCTCCACAAAACCTCCTCATCACCTGCTCCCAGACCACATCCACCTGTCACACAATGCATGGGCTGTCTCCAGGGATGCAAGTGCTGCACATCAATAGCTTGGGGAGGTTGCTGTCTTCCACCACGCCGGCCAACAGGTGCTTCCATCAGTTGGTGCCCTCAGCACAACACACAGCGGCATATTGAAGGTGTCCTGCCAGAAAATTGAGTTGCAGATCCAGGAGCCCCAGTCCACCCTCATGTGGGTACAATATTAAGATGTCCAATTTGACCCTACTTCTGTTGCCAGACCATACCAGAGACACCAGCAAACTGTTAAGTTCCATGAACACAGCCATTGGCAAGTTGCAGGAAGAATTCTGCATGACATAGAGCCAGCAGGATAATAGCACGATTTTACTTAGGGCCAACCTACCCATCACAGAGAACAGGAGTGTGTTCCAGAATTGAACGATGACCATAGATCATCAATCGCCCGTCCCAAATTCAGGTTATATTGGGGACCCGTGCTGTGAGCAATCTGCATGCCCAAGTACATGAATTTCTCTGTCTCCCAAGGCAGACACATCTCCAAAAACTCTGTCCTTGACCGTCCCACCAGTCCCACCAACAGGAAAAGTATCATTTAAACTCTATTGATGCATAAGCTGGATGCCCTACGAAAGTCTTCCAACACCGCCGGCAATGCCGGAATCAAATTGAAAGCCTCACAAGTACAAAAGAGTGTAATCGGCATACAACACCACTTTAGGCACCACAATCCTGACACGTACCCCCCATTCGACTATGTCATGCCTTAGGTATGCAGCCATGGTCTTTATTGCCAGGGCAAAGAGGAGTGGGGAGATGTGACATCCCTGTCTTTTATCCTTCCCCACACAAAAGGCCTTAGCCACTATCCTGCCCATCCGCATCCAAGCCTTAGGTTTGGTATACGGGAGGTGCACCAGAACAGGTACTCTCATCCCAGAATGTTGAAGGCTTTTTCAATGTCCAGCACCACGTGTGCCACTTTCAAGCCTATCTGCTGAGTTCAGTCCATCACGAGGGACTGTCTTCAAAGATTCATATGTGTGCCTCTCCCCAGCATGAACCATCAATGATCTTCTTCCACCAGGCCCAATTCTACCTACCGCAGTCTCATGGCCAGTACCTTAGACAGGATCTTTGTGTCCTCATTCAGCACTGATAGTGGTCAATACGATCCTGGGTCACTTGGGTCTTTATCTGCCTCAGGGAGCATCACAATAAGAGCCTTGCGCATAGGTGATGGTGATAGGGCCCGGCATCTAGACTCCTGGAGTGTCTTTGGTAGTTTGGGAACCAGTAAGATGGAATAAGCCTTGTAATATTCCACTAGCAGACCACTGGGAGCTAGGCTCTTACCATGGGCCATATCTCTTATGGCTGGACAGAAATTCTCTTCTCAAGGGTTCCCTTCTAGGTGCTCCCTCTGCTCCTCCATAAGCCAGGGTAACTCCACCTTGCCTAGGAAAGACCCCAACTTTTGTCTCACATCAATCTATGGCACTCCATACACCCCCGCCAGGTGGTTTTGCAATACTGCGTTAATGTCCAACTGTCTAACCACCTTTGTTTCGTCAGCGTTAGACAATGATAAGATCAGTGAGGGGGGTCTTTCCCATATAAGGAGCCATGCCATCTCCCAGACTTGTCCCCCCCCCGGTGCAGTTGCTGTCGGTATTCCCTTCAGTATAATGTTCTAACCTGTCCCACATATTTGCCATGTTTCGCTGAGCGGCTAACAGTGTACCGCCAACTATGCCCTGCCTTCCCATCTACTGCTGCAGTCTGGTAAGTACCCCCTCTACCTGCATTAGATTCTTTTCCACACTCCTCAGAGCGACACACACCCGAGATATGCTGTCATCCCACACAACCAATTTCAGGGCATCCCACTCTGTACCCTTCAGTGGGGTAGAATTTTAGTTGGGATCAAAATACGCCTGCAGGACCAATGGGATCTCCTCTTTGTAGATGGGATCTCCCCGTGCCGCTGGGTGGATTCGCCACAATGGGATCCTGGGGTGGTGCCTCCCCACCCCATATTCTAGCAATAATGGTGCATGGTCTGACAGCAATAGCATCAAGTACTGGGTCCCTAGTACATTGGCTGGTGCAGTCTACTGACACAAAAATCTTTCTAAACGGCTGTATGTAACATGGGTAGGGGTCAAACAGTCGAACTCTACCACACCAGGGAGATGTTCCTGCCAGATATCCTTGCAGTTCAACTAAACCATCAACTCCCTATGCCCCACTGTCATACATGGTTTGGTCCCCATGCATACAGGGTGTCTATTTATCTGCCCATCGAGCACACAATTGAAATCTCCCTCAAAGGCAATGGGCATCCCAACAGATGGAATTAGCTCCTCCTCTGGCACGTTAAAAAAGTCCCATCATCTACATTCGGGACATACATTTTTAGGAAGCACATCTCCACACCACCCAGCATCCCATGTACCAGGATATACTTGCCCTCAATATCTGCCAGGAACCCAAAAGGGTGGAACGAAACTTGTGGAGCCATCCACATCAAATCTTCCCTGGCATAACTGCAGTAAGTTGATGAGAATAATTTGCCCCTATATTTTTTCAGTAATTTCTGTGCCTCCCTGTCTGTCAAGTACATTTCTTGGAGCATCACTATGTGCACCCCCATCCTTCTCTAATAGGTATTTACTCTATAGTGCTTAACAAAGGCATTCAAGCCGCACACATTGCATGTGATCACGCGCACATGTCCCACTATCACTTTGTGCAGTCCCCCCCCACTCATTAGTCCATACTGGACGCCCATCACCCCTAGTTTGGATCACCACAGACTTCCCACCTCACCAGCCCACCATTGTGTGGGGCATTGTGTATCAATATGCTGCATAAACAAAACAATACCAACTTCGTCATTCTCCTCTTCCCATCCCAGATAAACTTTTGCAAACTCAAACCATGTCTCCCCAGCCATATTTGAGCCCCCCCACCCATAACTCACTAACTCATGTGTGTATTATCATAACAGAAAGTGACAAAACCCTTCCTCAACTAAACACTATGAGGGGCGAGTCATGCCACCATGCCAGTCCAAAATGAACAGCCCAAGGGACCGACACTGAACAGTCTCCCCACTATGCATAACTACTCACACCTACATCAGTCAACCACTCCAGTACTTATCTAAGTACCCACCCCCAACCCTTCACACAGCGTTCAATCTACACACCAACGAAGGAAAAAGGAGACCCCAAGTAACAAAGAAAAGAAGATGAAAACAAGAATAGGCAAAAAGAAAACGGACGGGCAGCGGCATAGAGATCCACCAACGCCCTTTACAGTATGCCTCTATATTGTTGGCTACGCAAGTTGATATTACATGCAGCAGCACAATGAGGTCCCAGAGGCTTACTACAGGAGAAGCTTCTTGGTCCCTGCCAGGGCCCAGTGGCTTCCAATGGCCAGGCAGTCAACACAGAAGCAGCCCTGGGTACATTTCTGAGGTATCCAGAGCCTTGCCAGGCCCCAACAGCAGAGTTCCAGGGCAGCATCTCCACTCAGCCCTGGGAATTACTGGTCAGACAAGTCTGTTGTTTCCTCCACCACTTCTGAGCCACTGTCTGAAGATGTCGCACTGGGACCAACTTCATCAATGCTCTTGTTTCCTCCTTCACCAGGCAGGTTTGCTCCATGTCCAGTGTGCCATCAGGTCTGACCACTACTTGGGTGCTGGACCGTGACTCTCATTTGGCTGCCATGTCATTTTCCTGTCATTCCTCTCAGACGAGAGCAGAGCAACCAGCAGGAGGCCTCTCCATTACCAGGCATCTCCCCGATTGTCTAGCCAATCCCACACTTCCTCAGACATCACAAAAAATGAAACCATCCCTCATAGAGGATGTTAGAAATGCGGTCTCTAGTTGGCAGTCGGTTTGAACCTTGTCCTAGTAGGAACCCTCACTCTACTAAGGATAAGGGAGATACCCGCTCAGATAAACCCTGCTCACCCCTTTAGTAGCTTGGCACGAGCAGCCAGGCTTATCTCAGAAGCAATGTGTAAAGCATTTGCACATAACACATAGTAATAGATGAAAAAACTACAAAAGGACACCACACCAGTTTTAGAAAAATAGCCAATATTTATCTATATAAAACAAGACCAAATACGATAAAAATCCACCATATAGTAATAAATATGTGAATTCCGCTAGACTTACTAAAAAATACAGTTCCTTGAAGTCAATAGCTCCACCTGGGGCACAAAACCATCAGTTCAGGCCAGCCACAGCATCGCAGGCCAGCTATGGTGTCGCAAGCAGTACCTTTGGAATTGCAGAGCGTTGTGATCCTCGCGGTGAGCTACGGAGAACTGGTGTTGCTGTGACGGTTCCGTAGTCAGTGCTAGGGTCATTGGGCGCGTTGCGTTGTGGATCGAACTCCGGGCTGATGAAGTCAGGAGCGCTGGGATCGATGGCGTCGGTGCTGCGGTGCGAAGCGAGATGAAATGCTGTGCAGTGCCCACAGGTCATGGTGTAGGTAGCGGCTTTGGTGAGACCAGGGCTGCGGTGTGAACCTGGGTGGGGCAGTGCGACGTGCGGTGTCACCAGTTCACGGTGCAGGCAGCGTCGTCGTCATTGCTGAAGTGCTGTCATCAGTAGACCCCCACCAGCGGTGCGGGACTGGATGGTGCTTTGTGACCCTCACAAGTGGTGTCCACAGGCCATGGTGCAGGCAGGATGCCTGGTGACAACACTGGAGTCGATGATGCTGACGTCGGTGGACCGGGGATACGGTGCGGGGTGGGACAGTGCTTTATGCACCTCATAAGCGGTGTCCACAGGCCACGGTGCAGGCAGCGGTGCCGGTGTCAGCAGGAGCAGCAGCGTCAGGGATGCCCAGGCTGTGGTGTGAGCAGGCGATGCAGGAGTGAGGAGCCCACAGGTCACGGTGTGAGCAGCAGCCCAGTGAAGTTGTCCGATGACGGCATTGGTGAGACCAGGGCCACGGTGCGAAGCGGAGCAGTGTGGCTCTGTGCAGCGTCGGCAGGTCATGGATCTTACAGGTAAAATAAATCTGCCAAACAGGTGTAAGCCAATCATACCACGTTTTAGGGGAGAGAGCATGTGCACTTTAGCACTGATTAGCAGTGGTAAAGTGCCCAGAGTCCTAAAGCCAACAGAAAGAGGGTCAGAGAAATGGAAGGAGAAAGGCAAAAGGTTTGGAGATAACCCTACAGAAAGGGCCTTTTCCAGCAACTATCTTACCCTTTATCTCACTCCTGAAGGTTCTTTTTCAATCATGCCTTCTTTTCTGCCATTGTTTTAGTGTCTTTCTCTTCCTTTACCCTTTTTGTGCCTTTCTCTCGCCTGTTTTCAGTCAAACTGTAATGATTAAAAATAAGTTCTGGTTCCCAAAAATGAGTGCTGATGAGTCCCACCGTGACCACCAACTCACATTAAGCACTGAGAACGAAGTTGTTGAAAGGTTATTTTTCTGGCTAAAAGAATAATAGTTAACAGCACAGAAAGCATTACTTAGCCTACTTCTGGGCATAAACAGGAACACCGATACAACAAGTAATACAGTTATTAGACATTGCTGTAATATCCTTTCTGTCTGACAGCTAGCCGAAATGCTTAATTTAGGCTCAAAAAGAAAATAATTCATTCTATTTTTTTGTTAATGAATAAAGGGTAGTTCCTGACAATCTGACTGACAGCTGAGAGAGAGTCTGGACTAGTTATGGTCTGGCTTGACAATGCAGCTGTCGCCCAGTAATTATGAGTATGACCAGGAGAGGGGCTTTGGCTCTACCCACATTTTAGGAGCCATGGTCTGGCTTGGCAGCGCAACTGTTACCCGACATTTATGTGAGAATCACCTGGAAAGGGGCTTTGGCTCCACCCACTTGGTGGAAGCCAAAAGAACATGTTTGATTGGACATAAGTTGTGTGCTTCCACAAAAAAGTGCTTGCTTTCTACACAGCTGTGATCATTTTGTTTATTTATCCAGCTGCCTGAGCTTGAGCTTTTAGGGGCACATGCATGCCACTGGAATGTAATTAAAGTTTCTTAGATAACTAGATAATTTATAGCGTTTCACCCTGGCAGTGGCACAGATAGGAAGAGGGAGTCATTAACGTACATTGATTTTTAGGTCTGGCTTGACAGTGCATCCATAATGCAGAACTATTGCCATGGTTTGTTTTGCATTTGAGAGTATTACTATTATGCACAAAGTTTTCCAGTTTTTGATTTAGTAATGGCATTCTTAATGGTCATAAATTTCTAGAGACAGTCCGTTTCTCTTTTATAGGAGCCTTGTGCAGCTGCCACTGATTACTGTAACAACTATGACTGGGTTGTCCTGAAGGCTGTCCGATGGCTCCTGTTCACCATTGCCATTAACTACACCACCCTGAACCTGCGTGTGCAGCATGACGCCGGAGGACAGCAGGCGCTTCCGGAGCATGAACACCGCAAGAAGAAAGAACTCCCGCGTAGCAGGGTACGAGCAGAAAAGTGAGTAGCTGCTCCAATAGCTTAGAGATAGGCAATCAGACATGAGGAATCATGGCTTAACTTTAAGTTTTGGAAGCTGCGAACTCGGGATCTAATCCTGGCTTGTCACTTGATTGAAAATCGCCTAATTGTGGCGCATCATTTACTTTGCATGTGCTTTAACTAGTGAAATGTAATTTGAATTTATAAATACAAACTTGATGCTCACCAACTCCACCAGACCCATTATTTGGCAGAGCTTGTTAAATATATACCACATATGCATAAATTATGGAGTATAGTAAACACACTTGCTGGTGCTAATCAGGTTGCAAAAATATATGTGGTGATATTACCACAGCGAGGGATATTCAGGGAAACAATAGCTACAAAATGAATTAATAAAATCTGTATAATGGTTTTTGGTAGTTTTGGGAGAAAGTTGATATGATATATGTTGTTTTAGAGTGAAGGTAGAACACGTGAAGATGAAAAACATATTTGTCTTAGGTAAAGCACTCGGAATGCACCATGGCCTGACTTGTCGGTGTTGTAATTTTTTATCCTCCTTCTTAGTCAGTCGGGACCTGTGGATCAGTTCCCATCATTCTATGGATTTAAACTATCCAGTCTCCACTCCCATGGCTAGCGAAGCATCTCAAACTTCACTGGAGCCTGACTTATCTGTGCTCTACCACATACTGCACCGCTCAGCAAAACACACCGACTATTCGACAAGTTTAAACTACCCACTCATAAGGCTAGCAACACACCACATAATGTACTGCCACCGACTGCTTCACTCTGTACTGGGTCATACCCCTCCGAGGGATGTCAGTCAGGGCCCCCGGATCAGTTCCTTTTATCATTCAAACATAACATAGCAAATGGCTGCTCCGTAGCCTAGCAAAGCACCCCACATTATATTACAGCATAGGTGGTCCATGACCTCCAAAATCACTTACTTAAATAATCTGGGGGGTTAGCATGATTTGGCTAGAGTATGTCTTCTCCCATAGGAGCACTTCTTCCACATATTTCCTAATGGCACCCAGGATCCCAGCTCTTAGAGATGACGATACAGCTCCTGCTTATGTTCACATGCACTGCCAACATAACATGGTTGAAGCAAGACTGTGCTGAAATTGTTAACATGAGAAAAACGAACTCTATGACCTGCATATTTTTATACCTTAAAGGTCTGCAACTGAAGAACAACCTTTGTTGCACACTCACTGCAGCGTCCATATTCTCTAAAGCTGCAGCCTAATCAACATCATACCCAAGGTAGGATAGAACAACATACTTCATTAGTCCTATTAGTAATACTAGTATCATCACCAACCAAGCTTCCTGGAACTTTCCGGGGAGCTTTAAAATCACGGGATGACCTCCGAGACTACATCATGAAGAACTGATGTACTGGTAATCTTTCACCAGGATGCAGGGATGTAACAAATCATTTAAATGTCATTGGTTTTGATGTACAGAGCCAGCTCACTATGACTAGGTATGGATCACATGCCAGTTATCCCCCACACTAATATGAACCGGACTGATACAGGCCAAACTGTGTAGACAGTCTTGAGTTGGAGAGGTTGTACTGGCTAAGTTAGCTAAGGATGGAGTTAAAAGCTACATCTGGTAAGAAAATAACTAAATTTCGGAAATTCTCAGAGTGGCAAACATCATGAGGTAAGCTGGGTCTCACTGCTCTAGAAAAATAATGTAGTATAATGTTGGTTCATTAATAAATCAACGGCATGAAAATCTATTAACACACACATTAAAGAGAACAGGTTTTAATATGGTAGAACATCCTCATTGACTTGGAAAAATATGCAGTGTTATCTTTTTTTGATTCTTCCTCAGCAAAGAAATTGTGGTCAGTCGCAATAAGCCCAATGAAGGACGATCCCAACTTGTGGAATATAAAACACTGAGAAGTGTTCAGATGAGGCCCTTGCAACCGATCCACAACATTCTCTCCCAGGTAACTTACTGAGTATAATCTAGGTGACAAAAAAGTTGTGTTCTCATGTAAATAACTCTGGAATCCCATACACCTATTTACTACAAACCAACTCCTTTTAAGATTAAGTTATGTGGTGCCAGAGTTGTTTTGTCACTATGGTGTAATGATCTGTAGACATACAGTGCAACTAAATGTAATATGTGACAGGTGCATCAAGACAAAAAGATATCAAAGCAATGCCGCACGGACCGAGGTCTTTCAGGGTCCCTTCAATGTGATTCGTCTTTCCTTTGTTCAGGTTGAGTTTGCCATATCACGGTGGACCTTCTGGAGCTGCTGCAGGTATTTTGCAAGGGCTCTGTTGAAAACAGTATTGGAATAGTCTAGTTGGGAAACAATCTCCTTTTATTTCACAATCACAAAGTAAAGAAGTCCTTCATGAAACAATAAACTGCGTCATCCTGGAGCGACTGAGGATTGTTATGCCCTTCCTGATTATTATGGCTAGATTAAAAAAAAAGTTATTTTCTTGGCACTTCCCATTCTTTTGCAATTAAATGGTAAGTAGTTTGAGATTAAGGTTTATAAAACATGCTAATCACTGGAAACAAGTCTTAAACATAGTGACCATGATTAACATAGGTAACCGTGTTATGTTTGCTACAGCTTTCTTTTTAACTGCTTGAATGGATTGTAGAATTCTCAAAGAGGTTGGGCGACCTATGAGTACTGATAATGAGTTATATTTCTGGGCACACTTGCATAATGCTTCACTTATGGTAGTTAATGGATAGGCGGATTAGAGTTTTGCTTCTAAATTCCAGTCATGTCGTGCACTGTTGTCAGCCATGACTCTGCCTTTCCCAGTGTAAAACGCTCTGCCACATGCCCTTGATGGGGTATGAAGAGGGAGTCTTTGGAGGTCCATGTTTTAGCATCACAAGAGACCTACTTGGCATTAAGTCACTCCTTGCCGCTTCCCTACTCGGGGATGCACCAGATATTAGGTTTCTGTCAGATGTAGTTGCAGGTGTCGTTTTTAAAGTGGTAGACAGCTCTCACGGTCTCCTTTAGGCCAATGTGAAACAAACTGTTATGGCTTCATGTATACTATGATGTCATATGGTTCTTTGGGGAAGCGAGATGGAGTGGAATGCGATGATGAGAGGATTCCGAGAGAGACGGTTGGAGAAGTCGGAGGAGAAGAAGGAGAGATGAAGTGCGACGGACTTTTCCCGGTGGATGTCGATATGATTATTGAAGTTGCTTTGATGTAATAAAGATATCTGAAATACATCTTGGCATTTGGCGACAAGGTGTTCGACATCCACATTTGAATCCACGCTGAGCAGAACTGAGCAGGCTGCCAGTAGAAGGAAGAATTGCTGTTGATTTTCCATCAACCGGCGGAGACACGGCGGACACCGGTGTGGGCGTCGTGATCTTTCAAAGAAGAGCGGTTATTTTTTTTCTTCCATGGCTGCCTAACGCAAGAAGACGGGAACAGGCAGAAAGTCGGGGGACACTGGCGCGAACGCCGAAATTTTTGTTGTTGTTTTTTTTCCCCAGCAGCGCCACTCACCTCAGTCACTGGGTTTCCTTGGGGCGGCCGGCAGCAGGATTCCTGGTTCCAGGAACACTTCTTTCTCCGGGAGGCTCCTGTTCACGCTGGAGTTGACGCTGTGCTGACGCTGCACGCTGTGTGTGGAGCACTTAACTGGGAGTGTGCTCACCGGATTTTGCTCGCAGGAAGTAGGAAATAAGGAAGGAAACCCTACTAAGATATCTAGATATCTAGAGTGCTAACTTTACGTGGATGAACTATAGCAACTAGAGTGCTGACTTTTACTAGAACTTTAGGACATTATAAGGACATGAGACAATGTATGATAACTATAGTTAATTAATATTTTCTTTATTGGTTTCATTCATTTCAGTACGCAGTTTATTATGTCTCATCATTCTCCCCTCAGTATGTCCCAACCTCCACAATTTTTATCAGAACGTGGTGAACCAATTTTGCCATGGAAGAAATGGATAAACTTATTTGACTCATATTTGATTGGTATTGGTGGTGAAAAGTTCTCACCAGCAAGGAAACAAGGAATTTTACTGCACAATTTGGGAATTGAGGGACGTAATATTTATGATAGTCTTGACCTTATAAGCATTGGCACTGCTGAAGGTGAACCGAGAGACATTTATGAGATGTCTCTCATGATGCTTAAGAAGCATTTTGACGGTCGCATCAATGTTGTTATGGAAAGGCACAAATTTTTCATGAGATCTCAGGCAAAAGATGAGAGGGTTACTAATTATATTGCAGCACTTAAAACGTTAGCTCAGACATGTGATTTTGCAGATGTAACTGAATCTCTTATACGGGACCAATTGGTACGTTGTACGAACAATCCCAGAGTTCAGGAAAAGTTATTGGCTAAAAATCCTACGTTAAAGGAAGCAATTATAATTGCAGAAAGCATTGAACATGCTATTCTTTGGGTCAAGGAGATAAAGGATGTGAACACAGGTTCTCATATGGTCTCGGGATACACAGCTATGTCAGCTGCAATCTCAACTTTTGATGATGAGTGTGGGAATGAGTTAGTACATAGAGTTTCGGAGAAAATGAGGGTCAGCAATGATGTACAGAAAGACTCTAAGATCAGATGTTTTAAGTGTGGGAATGCTGGTCACTTGGCAAACAATCCTAAGTGTTTTGCAAGAAATGTTAATTGTAGGAAATGTGGGAAGAAAGGACACTTTGCGAAAGTTTGCAGAAGTTCTAAGATAAATTTGGTGGGAGAATCTTCTGCTGATCAACAAATTGTATTGTGTATTAATAATACGTGTGCTGGAGATTTGCAATCTGATGGGTGTTCAGAGGATAAACTAGTCATGCCGCAGTGTGATGTTAATATTGGGGAGAAAACTGTTGCAGTGCTTGCTGATTCGGGATCCCCGTTTACATTGATTGGTGATAAAAATTGGGAAAGAATTTTTGGTGATGATAATATCAAATTGATTCCACCTGATATTTCTCCGGTTGGTTATGGGGGGCAAAAAATTGATTTGTTTGGCTACTCCATAATGTCAATTAAATTTAAAGGAAGAGAGACTGTGGGTAAAATATATGTAGCAAAACGTGGCAATAATCTTTTGGGGTGGCGTCATCAGAGAGATTTGGGAATAATTTTAAATCCAAACGCCCCTGACCAAGTTCTTTCTGTTACCAGTATGAGTGATGATGCAAGATTTGCCAGTGAGTTTCCTGAAGTTTTCAGTGACAAATTAGGTTTACTAAGGAATTTTAAACATAAGATTATTTTGAAAGCAGGTGCGAAACCAATTGTGTACAAAGTTAGGAAAGTTCCTCATTTGATGTTACAACCATTGCAAGAGGAACTTAATAGACTGTTGGAATTAAAGGTCATAGAGGAAATTGAAGCATCTGAATGGTTGGCCCCCATAGTTTTGGTCCCCAAGGACAATGGAAAAAAAATAAGGTTATGTGTTGACCTCAGGGGCCTTAATCAGTCTATATGGGTAGACCGTCAACCTTTACCAAATATTAGGGAGACGTTGACCATGCTGACTAATGCCAAAGTATTCAGTGTTATGGACTTATCAGCAGCATATCATCAAGTCATGCTTCATGAGGAGTCAAGACACCTTACCTCTTTTGTTACTCCTTTGGGTGCGTTCAGATTTCTCAGGATGCCGTTTGGGCTAGCCTCAGCTGCGGCTTGTTTCCAGAGGGTTATGAGAGAAGTACTTAAAGGTTTCGATTCAATCTTGTTTTTTCAAGATGATATTTTGGTGTATGGTGAAGACACAGCAAAACATGATGAGGTTCTAAGATCTGTATTAGAGAGACTAAAAAATAATGGGTTGACGTTGAAGAGGGAAAAGTGCATATTTAGAGTAAATTCTGTCTCATTTCTTGGACACACTATTTCTGGGGATGGCATAAAACCCAAATTGGAATTGGCCAGATCAATTCTGGTTGCGCCAACACCTACTGATAAGGATCAAGTAAGATCGTTCCTTGGGCTTGCTGAATACTACTCGAAGTTTGTTAGAAACTTTGCAAGTGTAATTCAACCTTTAAGAGTAATTTTAAAGAAAGGAGTGCGTTTTGAGTGGTCTTCAGAGTGTGATGAAGCATTTAAATCAGTGAAAAATGACATTGGTAAAATGCCCACTTTAGGTCACTTTGATGTCAAACGCAAGACCATTTTGTCTACGGATGCTAGTTTGAAGGGTTTGGGTGCTGTACTTTCTCAATTAGTTGATGGTGAGGAGAGAGTGGTAGCATTTGCTTCCCGTTCACTTAAAGGAGCAGAAGAACGATATTCAGTAATTGAGCGTGAAGCATTGGCTTGTACTTGGGCAATAACCCATTTCAAGTTCTATTTGTGGGGTTTACCTTTTACTCTCAGAAGTGACCATAGACCTTTGGTACAATTGTTTGCATGTAGAAATAATGAGAACACCACACCTAGGATTAAACGTTGGGTTGAAAGTTTGTGGGATTTTAATTTTTCATTGGAATATTATCCGGGGAAGAAGAATATTCCTGCGGATTTCCTTTCTAGATTGTCGGTTTTGGATCCAGGCATGATTGAGCATCCTCCTATTTTGTGGGTTAAAGAAACTGCTTTTGGTGTAGGAGAATGGAGTGAAGAATGTGATAAAGATATTGTCCGCAGTTCAGTTATGAATTTTGTGGTGCATGGGTGGCCGTGTTTGAAGGAATGTTTAATTGATGTTGGAGCGTTCTGGTGTGTTAAAGATGAACTTAGTATAATAGAAGGTAACCTGTATAGAGGAGATAGATTAGTTCCACCTGCGGGATTGTATAAAAAATTGATCAACTTGGCTCATGATGGACATTTGGGTAGAAATCTTACCAAATCTAGCATTAGGGAACGTTATTGGTGGCCGGGATTGGACAAACAAGTTGAAGCTGTGGTAAAGGAGTGTTTCCAATGTGCCAGTAATGACAAATCTAAAATAGTGCGAACTGCTCCTTTGTCTCCGATATCTGTTCCAGATGTGCCATGGGTCAAGTTAGGTTTAGACTTGGTTGGACCTTTTGAGCTATTACCTCCTGGTGAGAAATTTGTAATTGTTCTTGTTGATTACACTTCCAAATGGGTTACTGCTAGTTGTGTGAGTTCCATCACCACAAGAAATGTGATTGAGTTTTTAACTGATGTATTTGCATGTGAAGGTATCCCCAAGGTGGTTATTACGGATAATGGTGTACAATTCACTTCTTTGGAAATGAGGAATTTTCTTAATAATTTGGCAATTTCCCATCATCGAACTGCGTTATATGCTCCACAAGCAAATGGTTTAGTGGAAAAGATGAATCAGTTAGTGAGAGCGAGTGCTCAGGTGGCCCTTGAACATAGGATAAGTTTGAAAGTGGTTCTGAGAGAGAAGTTATGGGCTCATAGGAATGCACCTAATGTTATCACAGGAATGTCTCCTTTTCGAATTTTGAAGGGTAGATTGGCGGGTTCCAAATTGAATCCTTCTTGGTTGCATTCTGGATTACAAAATCTGAAAGAGTCACTTATTTCTAAATCTGTTCGTGCCAGAGTAATTGAGAATCAAAATAGGTACAAGAAAAGGTTTGATGAGAGGAAGTGTGTAAAACAGAGGGATTGGTCTAAAGGGGATTTGGTGTTTATAAAAAAACCAGTATGGTGTAATAAAGGTGTTTCCAAATTTATAGGGCCTAAGAAAATTGTTGAAATAAGGAAAAATGTTGTGGTACTTGAGGATGGTGAAGTTTGGAGTATGTCTCGCTTAGCCAAGTGTTCTAATGGGAAGGAATTGAGTAACACAGTACCTGATTCAGAGATGAGTGAGAAGCTAAGAAGGAGTGTGAGGAACAGAATTTTTCCAAAGCACCTATCAGACTTTGTGAAGTAAATTTTGAAAGTCATATTTTGTTGTGTATATAATTAGAATTAATTAATTGTTTTTGTTTGGGTTATGTTTTGTTCCCTTAATTGATACAATGTTGAATTAATCGTCTTAAACATTCCGATATGTATTTAGATTGTATTATAGTTTTATGCAATATTATTTTGTTATATTTTGTGAATTGTAAGGGGGAAGATGTGTTATGGCTTCATGTATACTATGATGTCATATGGTTCTTTGGGGAAGCGAGATGGAGTGGAATGCGATGATGAGAGGATTCCGAGAGAGACGGTTGGAGAAGTCGGAGGAGAAGAAGGAGAGGTGAAGTGCGACGGACTTTTCCCGGTGGATGTCGATATGATTATTGAAGTTGCTTTGATGTAATAAAGATATCTGAAATACATCTTGGCACAAACATTTTGAATCCTTAAGCACTGGAGAAGGAAAAAGAGGCAGGATGAGCAAGCCAACTCTTTCCATTCATGTTGATAGCACAGTGCAAGCATGTGTGATGTTCTCAACTGCAATGGTGAGATGCAGGATTTTACTATACTTGGGTACTCACCTGCCAACACAAACTGCGTGGATTTTGAACTTGCAGCAGAAATGCTAATGTCATCATTGCATGTGTCAGTTCACTATGGTCTATCCTTGATGCCCAGGAGGGGCTAATGAGGGCCACTGATGTTATCAGCGAGTGATAGGAGAAAAGCAGCAGAAGGACGCCTCTTCTTCGAAGGGTTTATCAAACATTTGATGTAGTATAGCGGATCATTGCAGACCATTTCATATGAGTGTCCAGGGCACTAGGAATCCTATGGAGGCGGTCCCACCAAAGAAAGACACTCAGAGTGACTGCTGACTGCATGCAGATGATACTGTGGCCAGTATCACCATTAACTAGCCCGAGGACAATGTTGAGATGTTAAGGATATCATTGAATACTTCTGTATCTGTACCCAGCTACAGTCAATCCAGTGTGTGAAAGAAAAAGTAAGTAATGGACTACTGCAATTCTAAAATATGTTCATGATGTAAAAACATGACAAAATAGCGATATCACAACCAAGAGAGACATAACTTCCCCTCCTTACACAGTTGAGCATCACATGTTAGCCCCCTCCCCAAATTTCCCCAACATTTATGCATTGTTCCACATAGGAAATCGAGGTAATGTACAAGTGGCAGAACCCAAAACTTAGATAGTGGTGTTAACAGGTGTGTGGCTTTCTCATGAGAAAGTCCTTGGAAAAGATTCAACATTGAGGAGCACAGATGCTGAGAAAGCTCTATTGCAAATTCTCACTTCAGCATACAAGGCATGGAAGCCAGACCTGTGGACATCAGAAGTGAAGGAACCTAAGCATCTTGGTTTAACATGGACATGCTTAATGCCTGCAGATTAAATAACACTCCATTAGTTATTTACAATCTATTTTAATCATAGGTTGAATGACCCCACAGTTGCACCAAACATTCACACCATTATTGACACTGGTACATAACTACCATTACTTTTCACCATCATCAGGAAGTATGATTTTTCTCTTGAAAAGATAACAAGCAAAACAAATATGACAAACAACAAAGTCAATAAATTAAACAAAGTTATCCTAAAGGTCTGGGGAAGGGCTGGCCAACAGTAATCAGAATCCAGTGTCTACATTGTTGACAGCAGGCTTTAGTCTGTGGAAATGATAAAATTATAAACAAAAGTAAGTGTAGGGAATTGGGTTACTGGTTGAGGGGGGTGAAACCCTACTCAACCAGTAACCACAATTCTTGTCAGGGTGAAACACAAGCAGACATCCAGATTGACCTGTGTTTAACCGTGAGGTAGCTTGACATAAAAGCAGTCATGTTTAACTTCGAGGTAATGTGTATATTACATTATCCACGGATAACTACCTTGTCTTCAGAAGACTACTCAAGAGTTGGCTCTTTCCTTCATAATCACCATATTCAAACAGCAATGGACTGCATAAGCCTGCGTTGATAAATATTTTAAATCTGATCGTGTGTATATTCTAGATATGTACAGTTCTTAAGGAAATATGTATTGCAACTATGTCATAACAATAAATTAGACAAATATTCTTTAAACCTGTTTAACAAATGTATATTTACTCACAGTTAAATAGGTATTTTATATGTATGTATATATATGTGTATATGTGTGTGTATGCATGTGTGTATGTATGTGTGTGTATACATATATAAGTGTATGTTATTCTATGCTTAAAATGTTCATAGGTCATTACATAGCTCCTAGATAAGTTGTTATATTAGATACTTATGAATCCCTGCTCTCGTTTTATATCACACTGATCAAATGTTTTATTATCATAAGCATTTCACTATTCAAAAATTGAGGAAGGATAAATAAATGTTAGAAAAGTACACTTATTAATTAACTTCAAATATTACAAATCTTGAAAGTTTGTGTTTATACAATACTACTTTTCTTCTCATATTATACCCATTATTATATTCTTTGAACATATAATCCCTTACTATGTGTTTACATATCTATTTATTACTCAAGTCCTACTGTACTAGAGAAAAAATAAATAAAAATAAATAAAATAAAATTCAAATTATAAATAAGTAAATTAAAGTTACAAAAATAAATAAATAAATTAAATAAAAATAAAAATAACGATTATATATATAAATAAAAGTATAAATAAATAAGTACATATAATATAAATGTACTTGTTTGTAAGCTTTACTTTGTCTACCTTTCACCATATGTCATGTCTGTGTCAATCCATCCTCCATCCTCACTCTGACTCATCCCAAACCCATTCTACTACTTTCATCTCCAAAAGGACCCTGCCTAAGGTCTTCCATCCTCTTTCACATCTAGCTCACCCAAACTTAATTTTATACCAGGATCTTCCAAACAACCCTACTAAAGTCTCCCTCATTTATCTCACCTTTGACTCATCCAAAACCCCTCCTGCTACTATGATCTCCCTAATCCTTCCCACAGACTCTTCCCTCCTCCATCTCTCCTTCATTCATCCCAAGCCTCATCCTATTACTATAAACTCCTAATTAACACTTTTCTGGCTTCTTCCCTCCTCTATCCCTCCATTACTCTAGTCAATCCAACTAACAAACTCACATATCCTCTGCTCAAATTAACTCATAATAATAATAAAACTGTACTCATATTTCCGTATACAAATCCACCACTAATTCCTCTTGGGTTCCAGAGTAGCATGCTACTCGCTGAAAAGCGATTCAACGCCTCGTCAGGGGTGGTAAGCGCTATAAAAATACTATTACAATACAACATGCAGCAAAAAAACAGTAATAAAGTGAAACCACAAGACAAGAAAAATCCCATGCAAATTTAGTGAAAATAGAGTAAAATTGAATAAATTATTTGACACTGAAATGACAAAATCCAATTAACAGAATCCGAGTTATGCAATATTAAAGCCTTAGGTGAACACAGGGCTAAAGCACAAAGAGGTAACCATGGTTATCTGGTCGCACTGGACAGGGAAAAAAACTCACAAGTTTAGGGCAACTGTGATGGAGCGTGGCCTGGATAAAGGGACCAAGTTAGTCCTGCTGAGAAATGTACTTTAAATCCTAGTTGCAGAGTATTGCACCACGCAAGAGTAGTCCAAAGGAGGAATGCGAGATCTGCATCAAGGATGTGTCACACATCGGTGGTCCTGATTAAATACGAAGGCTGCTATGTGGGTTTGCGTTGAGGTTGCATCATGCAGCAGTGGTTCCGATGAGCTGTGCAGGCTGCGATGGAGGCTTGCGTCAATGTTATGTCATGCTGTGTAAACAGGAAGTGCAAAAACAACAGATGATGGACGGAATGCAGAACAAATCAAACATTCACCCCCAGTCACAGATCTGGGTTTAATCCATCAGTTTTTCTGCTTGCCATGCCATTCCAGTTTGAACCCAGCCATATGCAAATCAGTCTTGACCCTGTTCCCCAAGGGAACAGTCCAGCCCGAACTGCCAGGCCATATCTTCCCTGGACCAGAAACAAGCATCCTGGGACCGGTTTCAGGGTATCACCCTTCATCAGCCAGGCTAGCTTGAATCTGGTGGCATAGCAAGCACGGGACCCACGTCTGGGCATACCCTTCCCACTGGGGGCAACAAATGCAAAAACAACAGATGATGGACGGAATGCAGAACAAATCAAACACTCACCCCCAGTCACAGATCTGGGTTTAATCCATCAGTTTTTTTGCTTGCCATGCCATTCCAGTTTGAACCCAGCCATATGCAAATCAGTCTTGACCCTGTTCCCCATGGGAACAGTCCAGCCCGAACTGCCAGGCCAAGTCTTCCCTGGACCACAAACAAGCATCCTGGGACCAGTTTCAGGGTATCACCCTTCATCAGCCAGGCTAGCTTGAATCTGGTGGCATAGCAAGCACGGGACCCACGTCTGGGCATACCCTTCCCACTCGGGGCAACAAATGCAAAAACAACTGATGAGGGACGGAATGCAGAACAAATCAAACATTCACCCCCAGTCACAGATCTGGGTTTAATCCATCAGTTATTTTGCTTGCCATGCCATTCCAGTTTGAACCCAGCCATATGCAAATCAGTCTTGACCCTGTTCCCCATGGGAATAGTCCAGCCCGAACTGCCAGGCCAAGTCTTCCCTGGACCACAAACAAGCATCCTGGGACCGGTTTCAGGGTATCACCCTTCATCAGCCAGGCTAGCTTGAATCTGGTGGCATAGCAAGCACGGGACCCACGTCTGGGCATACCCTTCCCACTCGGGGCAACAAATGCAAAAACAACTGATGATGGACGGAATGCAGAACAAATCAAACATTCACCCCCAGTCACAGATCTGGGTTTAATCCATCAGTTATTTTGCTTGCCTTGCCATTCCAGTTTGAACCCAGCCTTATGCAAATCAGTCTTGACCCTGTTCCCCATGGGAACAGTCCAGCCCGAACTGCCAGGCCAAGTCTTCCCTGGACCACAAACAAGCATCCTGGGACCGGTTTCAGGGTATCACCCTTCATCAGCCAGGCTAGCTTGAATCTGGTGGCATAGCAAGCACGGGACCCACGTCTGGGCATACCCTTCCCACTCGGGGCAACAAATGCAAAAACAACAGATGATGGACGGAATGCAGAACAGATCAAACATTCACCCCCAGTCACAGATCTGGGTTTAATCTATCAGTTTTTTTGCTTGCCATGCCATTCCAGTTTGAACCTAGCCTTATGCAAATCAGTCTTGACCCTGTTCCCCATGGGAACAGTCCAGCCCGAACTGCCAGGCCAAGTCTTCCCTGGACCAGATACAAGCATCCTGGGACCAGTTTCAGGGTGTTACCCTTCATCAGCCAGGCTAGCTTGAATCTGGAGGTGCTGCAAAGATCTGTGTCAGGTTTCGTTGCGCTGCATCAGTTCTGATGAGACAACAGCTGGGCTGGCAGGGTCCCTTTTGCCCCACTTCCAAGGGTCCAGAGTTGGAGGGGCACCACTTGGGGGGTTAGGACTCACAGCAGACAGAGTCCAGGTGCAGGATTCAAGATGATTGGAGCCTTTTCTGTCCCTGAGGCTCTTATTAGGAGGCCAGCCAACTAGCTCTGGGAGTCACTCTGGTGGTCCTTGGTTTAAGGTGCAGGTCTAGTCCATCTCATTCAGCCAGCAGGGCAGCAGGGCAGCAGGGCAGCAGGGCAGGAGAGTAGCAGGGCAGCGGAGCAGTCCTTGCGGGACAGCAGCACAGCAGTCCTTCTTTTGAATCTTTCATAGGTCCAGAAGTGCACTGAAGAGTTAGGTCTGAGGGTCCGATATTTATACTTGGTGTCAGCTGTCAGGTGGGAGAAGCTTCTAGAGTTTTCCACCCCCAAAGGTGTCTGGAATTCCCTTCCTCCCTGCACTAGCCCGAGCTTGTCTGGGGGCACAAAAGACTAAGGGGGTTATTCTAACTTTGGAGGAGGTGTTAATCCGTCCCAAAAGTGACGGAAAAGTGACGGATTTACCACCAGCCGTATTACGAGTCCATTATATCCTATGGAACTCGTAATACGGCTGGTGGTATATCCGTCACTTTACCGTCACTTTTGGGACGGATTAACACTCCTCCAAAGTTAGAATAACCCCCTAAGTGAAACCATTTGTGAGTATGCTGAAGCAGAACCTTTGTGATGTGCAAGTGTGGTAGGTGACAGCTCCTCCCCCTTATGCAGACAGAGATGGCTCAGCCTGCCAACACCTATTACCCATTTGTCTCAATGTCTGGGAGCAATACACAAAACCTACTGCCAGCTACACCAAGTCATGTGACCCGTGATACAGACTGCAGGCATCAAATGGTTGGGTCAATAAAATGCCAACTTTCTAAAAGTGACATTCTCAGGATGGTGACTTCAAATGCAACTTTGTCATTAAAGAGAGTTTTAATATTATTAAATATAATTAAATGTAATAAGGGGACCCAATGTTATTCAATGGGATGCATAAGCCTCACAATGGTGTAAAACCAATTTAGGAGTGTTTTACTTCCAGGACAAGTAAAACTTAAAAGTGCATATCCAACATTTTAAATACACTGATGCATGCCACATGGGCTGTTTAGGCCTACCCTAAGAGTCACTTGCATGCATCAAAAAGAAAGCTTTGGCCTGGCAAAAGGTTTATTTGACCAGGTCAAAATGGCAGTTTAAACTGCACAGGCAGGCTGCAATGGCAGGCCTGAGATTTATTTAAAGGGCTTCCTATGTAAGTGGTACAATGAGTGCTAGAGGCCCACAAGTAACATTTAATTAACAGGCCCTGACTACAAGAAGTACCTCTTTTCTAGGGTCTTACAAGTAAATTAACTGTGCCAATGGGGTGCAGGACAATTTTGAAATGCTTAAAGGAGCAAGCACAAACACTTTAGGACTGGTTAGCAGTGGTGAAGTGTGCAGAGTCCTATGGCCAACAAATCTAATTCAGCAAATCAGGAGGAGTAAGCCAAAAAGTTTGAGGGAAGACCGTCCTAAAGCTGACAGGTCTAACAGTAAGGCTATGTTAAGGAAGCAGCTTTCTGCTAATGAAAGTAGGTAGCATTGCAAATGACCTTATCAGTGCAAACATAAGGTTACTATGAGTTCTGAATACCTCAGCAAGTTTCTGTCAGTAAAGCTCTGTTATCTTCTGGACATGTACACTGAAACTCACTCTATGAAAATCGAAATATTGCACACACTTAAGACACCCAGAGGTGGGCATAACCAAAATAATGGTGGCCCAGCCGTTTAGTTCACAACTGAATTTGTACAGATGAGGCATGTGCTTATGCAAGCTCCATCTGTTCCTGGATGAGAAGCACAACAGGTGTTGTGCTTTTAGAGAAAAATGGAAGGGGTTCACTGCATGTGCAAGTGGGGCCAGTGTTCCCTGCCAGGCTGCCAAAGTGTAGATATCAATGAAGTATAGGGTATATCTGTTCTGGGCAAAATGTTTCCTAACTCTTTAAAAAAAATAGCCCACGAAGGATGAGTCGGACAAAGAAGATGCGGATCAGCTTGACTTGATATTCATTGTGCAGTCAGGATCACGATGGCTTTTAACTTATTTATTTTCATGCTATCCCTTCTGTAGTATGATTCAAACTTATCTTAGAATCCAATGCTGGGGGTAGTGCATAATTTGAATGAATATACTATTTCGGGTTCAGCATTTATGAAGCTTTGCTTTTGTGGTTAGGTTCTAAGGGGCAATTTGTTCAAACGAGCAAGTAATCTTTCAGCGAAGAGCATGAACTTTGAAAGCAGACTCAAAATGTGTGATTACAAAGAGCATACCCAGAACTGTGGTCACCTTGTTTAGCGATGATCACCTCCCATTTCATTATTGTGGATTCCAAGGCACATAAGCAATTGAGCTTAAAGTTGCCTCTTAATTTTTTTACCTTCTTTCTTTTGTATTTTAGAACATTTTTCATCCCTTTTATAGTCCATCGTAAACTGTGGCACAACAGTTAATGGAAGAGATGTCTGAGGTCTCTGAGATAAAAAAAAAAAATGGGTATTGACCATCCTCTGACTCTGAGAACATTTCAAACACTGTAACAACCTAAGAATGTCTCAAAACAGGAGGATACTGCCAATGGTGAACAGAGACACAAACCTCAAACTGCTGATTGACTACTTTTCTGCTGAGAAGTAATCCCAGAAACTGAGGGGAGCCCCCCCAAAATTAAAAAAGGTTACTGAATTACCTGCCTAGGGCTTAACAAATGGCAGAAATGACTGAAGCCCTCTACTTACAGTACTTAAGGAGAAGTGCAAAGGAAACATTTGTGAATGAATAAATGTTTAACTTTTATATATGGCACAGCTACTTAGTGAGGGTTCCAGCGCTTGACAAAGAACAGGCGGGAGGGTGGACAAACAGTTGAGTGGGAGCCAACTGGTTAAAGCTTAAATAAGTAAGTTTTCAAGGATCTTTTAAAGGTTGCTTCATCTGTAATGTATTCCAAATGAACAGGTGTGTGGTTCCAGATCTTTGCGGCACAGATCATAAAGGAGGATCCCCCATGTTTTCTTCTAAAACATGAGACTGATAATAGTCATGCATTACTAGAGCTCAGCTCCCTACCAGGTCTGTACTCTAGAATTTTCCCATTCAAGTAACTGGGTCCGGTACTGTGAAGGACTTGATGAGATGAGCTATTGTAAGGGCTTTAAACATGATTCACTTATGAACCGGAAACCAGTGTAGCGGCTCTTGAAATTGAGAAACAGGGTAATGCTTAGACAGTTTAAAGACGAGGTGGACAGACATGTAGTGGATTTCCTGGAGACGGTGCAGTAGATAGTCCAGGATTCCCTGGTACAAAGCATTGTCATAGTCCAGCCTCAACAGAATTAGAGCCCTGACCACTGTAACCCGCACTTCACACAGAATTAAGTTTAGGAATTTCCTGAGCATTCTTAGGAACCAAATGCAGGATTTCACTACCGCCATAACGTGGGCTTTAAGGGAAAGTTGTGTGTCACACAGAATACCCAGGTTTCTTGCCACCTCTGTTGGGGGAAGGGCAGAGGGGTGTTGCTATTGGGCCAGGCTCCTGTCCACCCTGTCAGGGAGTCGGACCCAAACAACAGAATCTCTATTTTTACTGGGTTGCATTGTAGCTGATTCATTTTAAGCCAGCCCAGCAGAGCATTCATGCAGAGTAAGTATATTTGTTTAGCCTTGTCTGAGTCCTCTTCATATGAGAACAATAGCTGTGTATCATCAGCATACAAAATAACCTTGATGCCAAAGGACTCGGCCAGAAATGCCAGTGGGATCATATAAACATTGTTAGAAATGGGGTCTTTGGTTGACAGTCAGGTTACCCCCTCTTCAAGCAAGGACCCTCACTCTAGTCAGGGTAAAAGAGAATCACCCTCAGCTAACCCCTGCTTACCCCCTTGGTAGCTTGGCAGAGCAGTAGGCTTAACTTCAGAGCGCTAGGTGTAAAGTATTTGTACCAACACACACAGCAACTTAATGAAAACACTACAAAATGACACAACACCGGTTTAGAATAATAGGAAATATTTATCTAAACAAAACAAGACCAAAACGACAAACATCCGACATACACAAGTCAAGTTATGAATTTTTAAAGATTAAACTCAAAAATAGCGCTTAGAAACAAAAATGCTTCGATGAGATGTTAACACGGCATCGTGACGGAGTTGTTCCCAACAAGCTGACACCAGCGGCGCCAGACACGGAGTCGTGTAGACCCCCAAGTACAGTACCTTTGGTGAAGAGTGAAAACAAGCCGATGCGCGAAGTCGGGGATCGCGGAGTCTGTGCGAAACGTTGAATCCGGGCACTTCGAGCGGCGTTGGTCATGACGTGGTGCGGCGACTTCCACGGAGTCGCGGACTTCAGCGCGGCTGCTGCGGCATTGGGCCTGCGAAGAGTGTCGCGTTCCAGCGAAGGTCACGGCGTCGGGTGCAGGCGGTGTTACCGGATTCAGCAGCGGCGTCGGTCCGGAGTCGTCCGAAGTCGATTTACTTGGATTTCCACCAGCTTTCCTTTCAAGGGCCCAGGGACTGGATAGGGCACCACTTGTCAGAGCAGGAGTCTCTCCAGAGACTCCAGGTGCTGGCAGAGAGAAGTCTTTGCTGTCCCCGAGACTTCAAACAACAGGAGGCAAGCTCTAAATCAAGCCCTTGGAGATTTCTTCACAAGATGGAAGGCACACAAAGTCCAGTCTTTGCCCTCTTACTCTGTTAGAAGCAGTTCGCTCAAAGTGTGGTTTGAGGCGGTTGACATGTAGGACCCAAAGGGTTCCTGGGGGATTGCAAGTCTACCAGATAGGTGGCCTCGCTCTTTCTTTCCACCACCTCAAAAGGCCCAGTCCACTTATCTTGGAGAGCCCTAGGCTCCACTGGTGCCATGGCCCACACTTTTTGTCCAGGCTGAAACTCAACCAGAGTGGCATTTTGGTCGTACCACCGTTTCATATCCTCCTGGCTTGCTTCCAGGTTCTCCTGAGCGAGACTCCTGAAGCGGGCAGTCTGGTTTCTTAGTGCCAGCATGTAGCTAAATACATCCTGGGGTGGTTTACTAGGAGCTTTCTCCAAAGCCTCCTTCACCAGACTGAGCGGTCCCCTCACAGGGTGGCCATAGATGAGCTCAAAGGGGCTAAAGCCAAGTCCCTTTTGAGGCACCTCCCTGTAAGCGAACAGAAGGCATAGCAAGAGGACGTCCCACTTACGCCTGACAGGCCCTGAATCATGCCTTTCAAGGTGCGGTTGAATCTCTCAACCAGACCATTACTTTGGGGGTGGTAAGGGGTGGTGAACATGTAGGTTACCCCACACACCTTCCACAGAGACTTCATTAAGTGGATATGAAGTTTGTACCTCTATCAGATACCACTTCCTTGGGGAACCCCATGCGGGTAAAAACTCCCATCAAGGCACGTCCCACCACGGGGCAGTGACCGTCCTTAGAGGAATGGCTTCTGGGTACCGAGTGGCATGGTCCACCAAGACCAGGATGAACCTGTTGCCCATGGCTGTCTTTGGATCCAGAGGCCCCACAATGTCAATTCCTACCCTTTCAAAGGGAGTACTGACTACAGGTAAAGGTTGGAGGGGAGCTTTGCATTTCCCCCCACTCTTGCCACTTGCCTGACAAGTCTGACAAGACCTACAATAAGCAGCTGACTGCTTGTGCATCAAGGGCCAGTAAAAGTGGGAGACAAGCCTCTTATAGGTCTTGTCCTGCCCTAGATGTCCTGCCAAAGGCACATCATGAGCCAAACCCAGTAGAAAGGCCCTGAAGCACTGGGGTATCACCAGCATATGAGCTGACCCAGGCCAGGAACCTTAGGCTCACTAGACAGGAGGCCATCCTCCCAATATATCAGGTGAGTACCTGGCGCCTCGCCAGACGCCTGGGCTGCAGCCTGCTGCCGCAGCCCCTCAAGAATAGGGCACTCCTTCTGCGCTGTGCAGAATGCTTCCCTGGTGAGTCCCCCTTCCTGCTGCCACTGTGACAGCTCAGGGACCTCCCCCCAGTTCAGCCACGTGCTCACCTGTAGGGTCCGGGGCGTCACCCTCAGGCTCTGCCTCCTCCCGGACCGTGGGAACCTCAGGGGCCGGTTTCCCGCGCCCCCTGCCCTTCCTCTTCTTGGTGGTCCCCTGGGCCGCTGTTTCAGGCTCCAGGGGCTCTTGACTTCCCTGATTGGCTGCCATAGACCGGTGGATACGCATACCCACCCAGGCAGACCCAACATCTCCAAGTGAGACCTGTGTTCCACCTCCTTCCAAGGGGAATCCTCCAGGTCGTTACCGAGCAAACAATCAACAGGCATGGTTGGACTCACAGCTACTTTCCAGGAACCTGAGACCCCCCCCCCATTCAAAGGGAACCTGTGCCACTCTGCAGAGGCACTCAGAGTTGTCTACCGCAACTACTTGGTGAAGTACCCGGGAATCAATCTGCTCTTCAGCCACCAGGTGACTCCTCACTGTAGTCACACTGGCTCCTGTGTCTCTCAGAGCCTCCACCCTCTGTCCATTGATGGACACCCATTGCCTGACCTTCTTAGTGTTATCAGGCACTAGGTTTCTCTGGAACATCTCACTGTCCCCTAGTGAGACAAGGGTCATTTCTGCTGGTTCCCACCCACCTGAAACCAACTCCTCCCCTAGCGCTACACTGGCCAAACCCTGGGACGGTGCACCAGTGGGTGCTGGTGTACTTTTGGGGCATTTGGGGTCCCCCCTCACATGACCCACCTGGTCACAGGCATAACACTTACGTGGGGGACTACCTGCCACTGGCTTCCCTTTGGACAACCATGGCTTCTTTTCACTGGGGGGTTGGGAATCCTTACCCTGGGAATCAGTTTGGGGCCATTGAGAGAACTCCCCCTGTTTGCCCTTACCCCCCGTTCTTCTGAGAGGGACCCTGCCCACCCTTGCCGTGGTCTCCCCCATACCTCTTTTGGACCCTGGTGCTCTCCCAGCGGTCCACTTCCTGTGCAAGCTTCCTGGGGTCAGTCAGCTTGCTGTCAATGGGCACCACTTGTCAGAGCAGGAGTCTCTCCAGAGACTCCAGGTGCTGGCAGAGAGAAGTCTTTGCTGTCCCCGAGACTTCAAACAACAGGAGGCAAGCTCTAAATCAAGCCCTTGGAGATTTCTTCACAAGATGGAAGGCACACAAAGTCCAGTCTTTGCCCTCTTACTCTGTTAGAAGCAGCACTGCAGGAAAGCTCCACAAAGCACAGTCACAGACAGGGCAGCACTTCTTCCTCAGCTATCAGCTCTTCTCCAGGCAGAGGTTCCTCTTGGTTCCAGAAGTGTTTCTAAAGTCTGTAGATTTGGGAGCCCTTCTTATACCCATTTTAGTCTTTGAAGTCACCTTTCTTCAAAGGGGACTCACACCTACTTGTGAAATCCTGCCTTGCCCAGGCAAGGCCTCAGACACACACCAGGGGGTTGGAGTCTGCATTGTCAGAGGCAGGCACAGTCCTTTCAGATGAGAGTGACCACTCCACCCCTCCCTCCTAGCAGAGATGGCTAATCAGGAAATGCAGGTTACACCCCAGCTCCCTTTGTGTCACTGTCTAGTGTGAGGTGAAAAACAACCCAACTGTCAAACTGACCCAGACAGGGAATCCACAAACAAGGCAGAGTCCCAGAATGGTTTAAGCAAGAAAATGCTCACTTTCTAAAAGTGGCATTTTCAAACGCACAATCTCAAAATCAACTTTACTAAAAGATGTATTTTTAAATTGTGAGTTCAGGGACCCCAAACTCCACATGTCCATCTACTCTCTAGGGGAATCTACGCTTTAATCATATTTAAAGGTAGCCCCCATATTATCCTATGAGAGAGACAGGCCTTGCAACAGTCAAAAATGAAGTTGACAGTATTTCACTGTCAGGACATATAAACCACATTACTATGGGGGTTATTCTAACTTTGGAGGAGGTGTTAATCCGTCCCAAAAGTGACGGATTTACCACCAGCCGTATTACGACTCCATTATATCCTATGGAACTCGTAATACGGCTGGTGGTATATCCGTCACTTTACTGTCACTTTTGGGACGGATTAACACTCCTCCAAAGTTAGAATAACCCCCTATATGTCCTACCTTATCCATACACTGCACCCTGCCCTTGGGGCTACCTAGGGCCTACCTTAGGGGTGCCTTACATGTAAGAAAAGGGAAGGTTTAGGCCTGGCAAGTGGGTACACTTGCCAAGTCGAATTTACAGTGTAAAAATACACACACAGACACTGCATTGGCAGGTCTGAGACATGATTACAGGGTTACTTGTGTGGGTGGCACAACCAGTGCTGCAGGCCCACTAGTAACATTTGATTTACAGGCCCTGGGCACCTCTTGTGCACTTTACTAGGGACTTAACAGTAAAACAAATATGCCAATCATGGAGAACCAATTACGTACACATTTTAAACAGGAGCACTTGCACTTTAGCACTGGTTGGCAGTGGTAAAGTGCCCAGAGTAACAAAAACAGTAAAATCAGAGTCCAGCACACATCAACAACCTAGGGAACAGGCAAAAAGTTAAGGGAGACCACGCCAAGGATGAAAAGTCTAACACATTATAAAGAGTAGGGCTCAGGGAGGAGACCTGCGGGACCCCTGATTTGAAAGGTGGTACCCAGGAAGGGAAGGGCTTCATTCATACTATTTGGTTTCTGTTTTCCAAAAAGAAGCCCAGCCAGCTCAGAGCTGATCCAGTTACGCCCACAGACTTCAACTTGTGTAACAGGATTTCATGATCCACAGTGTTAAACGCTGCTGAAAGTAGTGAGAATGGAGGTAGGAAAGAAAAAGTTGTTCTTTCAAGGATAAATATTTTAGTATTTAGAAGGAACAAGGTTGGTCTGAGAAAAGAAGTGATCTGGCTTATGGTGTACAGCATGATTCTTTATTTACCCTGGCTCAGGGTGGTCATGGGGCAAAAAGCATATCATTTGCCAAAGTTGCAGCAGTGGATAGCTAAGTTGAGGCTGCTAATCAGAATGATGGTTGACGTTTTTAGGTGATTAGGTTAGAGGGAGGAGGGCATAGTTGCGTCTGGTGATGTTCTGGGCCATTTCTTGTTATTATGCTTCAGCCCTGATGCGGATGTGTGCACAATCTAATGACTTTAATTTGAAGTTGGTTTCTGCTGTGAATTTAAATTTTGTTTTGACTCGCAGAGTGAGACAAATCCATGCTTTCCCCACCCTCCTCCACAATGTTGATTTAAAAGTCTGATATTAGGAGATATTAGGAGTTAAACATGATGTTTTGTCATTACATAGTAACATTGCCTTGAGTACTACATGTGCAATATATTGTTTTTTTAATTATGTGGAATCAAAAGGTACTGCTCATGAGTATGGATGGTCACGTTTGCCATTCTTCATAAATGCAACTAAAGCATGTTTAAAAATTTAAAAAAGCCTTACAAAGTCTTTCCAAAATGGAGATTTGCACCCGCTGCAGTCCTTCAGTAGGGAATCTGATAATTATCTTGAATATTATAGGGTTCTCATTATTTACCCCATTTACACTCCTTCCGGGTCTGCCATGTCCTTATCATTTTTCAGTCTGGAATGTGACCTGTGTCTCTTCATTTTGTTATATCTATGTGCACCCTTTTATTATTGGCAACAAGACAAAATAACTTATTTTTGGTTGGTCCTCCCTTTCCATGGTCGTCTCTCTGGTGGCCCTCAAATTTGAGTTGCACCCCTATTTCATCTAACTGTTCTAGAAATCTGGGGGATGATTTTTAACAACTCACATTCCTTACCTGAACACATTTAGGCCCATATTTATACTTTTTGACGCAAAACTGCGCTAACGCAGTTTTGCGTCAAAAAAATTAGCGCCGGCTAACGCCATTCTGAAGCGCCATGCGGGCGCCGTATTTATTGAATGACGTTAGCCGGCATTAGCCGCCGGCGCCGTCTGGTGTGCGTTAAAAAAAACGACGTACACCAGGCAGCGCCGGCATAGGGGAAAATGGAACTTGGGCGTCAAGAAATGGGGCAAGTCAGGTTGAGGCAATTTTTTCGCCTCAACCCGATTTGCGCCATTTTCTTTCACTCCCAACCCCCATAGAAATGACTCCTGTCTTAGCAAAGACAGGAGTCATGCCCCCTTGCCCAATGGCCATGCCCAGGGGACTTCTGTCCCCTGGGCATGGTCATTGGGCATAGTGGCATGTAGGGGGGCACAAATCAGGCCCCCCTATGCCACAAAAAAAAAAAAAACACTTACCTGAACTTACCTTAATGTCCCTGGGATGGGTCCCTCCAGCCTTGGGTGTCCTCCTGGGGTGGGCAAGGGTGACAGGGGGTGTCCCTGGGGGCATGGGAGGGCACCTCTGGGCTCCTTCAGAGCCCACAGGTCCCTTAACGCCTGCCTTTTGCAGGCGCTAAAAAACAGCGCAAAAGCGGCCGTACGTCATTTTTTTTTTACCCGCCCACTCCCGGGCATGAATTTTGCCCGGGAGTATAAATCCGACGCACATGCCTCGGAGTCGATTTTTTAGACGTGAACGCCTACCTTGCATCTCATTAACGCAAAGTAGGTGTCCACGCAAAAAAATTACGCAAACTCCATGGACTTTGGCGCTAGACGCGTCTAACGCCAAAGTATAAATATGGAGTTAGTTTTGCGTCGAAATTGCGTAAAAAAAAACGACGCAATTCCGGCGCAAACGGAGTATAAATATGCCCCTAAGTCCTTCATCTCCACTAGTCATTTTTATATGTGGATGCTTCAAACGGTTCCACTACTTCCTCCAATAGACTCCCAGAAGGCTGCGGTTCAAGGGATCATTCTGTCTTACGTTGATTATGTCAACATCTATTTAGGCCTCCCTAAATATCTCACATAACTAATCCAATTTATTCTTAATCTAGCTGTTCAACGTCTCTAAAAACTTCTCACAAGTTGTTCTATCTTTGGCCACTTTACAAGCTTTCTCTGGCTCCATTTGGGCAAAGGACCTGTATTCAAACCTCTGTGCATCTGCAATCATGCTCTCTAACACAAGAGTCCTACCTTTTTCTGGAGCTGGATATGCAGCTGTGTACCAGGTAGCTAACTCTTATGTGCTATACTTAGTCAAAGCACCTCACATCAAAAAGGCTTGACTGAGTGTTCACTTTTTCTGCTTTTTTAACAGCATCCCATTGGAACACTATACCACTACATCTTCATGATGAAACCCATCTTCCTTCATTTAGGAAGAATCTTAAAAAACTGTTTCTCTGTTAATTTTGCACTGTGTGGTCTTCCCAGTACCAGGGCACTATGTTGGGATAACAGTGATCCTAACGAATGGCAGTTATTCATTCACTTATTTGTACAGCTTTCTCGTCTAGGATTGAGAATTGATTATCGAGCTTGATTCTTTTGTTGTACCATTTCTTTAATTTCAAATAAACAAGGACCTCGTTTTGTGAAACAAAATAGCAATGGCTCTGAAATGCTGAGAGATTCCTCCCAGCACAGAGACAGCACTGCTGATTCCTAGACTGATCCACAATGACGCACATGACAGACTTAGAAATGAAAAATATACATCAGCATTCCCAAATTAACTAGGGCAGGCCTCCATAGGCACACATGCTGGTACTGATGTGATACTGGTTAATGGTTTCCGCCAGCGAGGCAGCTGGATCTCCACTGTCGAACACTCGGTGGTTTCCTGTGATTCTATTTGAGGCAGGAGAACCAAGAGCATGGCTTAATAGGACATCCTATTTACAGAAGATGTACAATTTCGCCACATTAAAACTTTTCCCCAAGTTACGAATAAAATACAATAATGTAAACAAATTAAACCTTTTACTAATATTTTAGCTTTCTGCAGTATTTAATATCTAAGTGACTCAGTAATCTTTTCTGCAACAATTTGAAGGTCTCAGTTTAGGCTAATCCCCATTATCAAGCATAATATCAAACACAGTCATTTATGGGAATTTTAGTTCTTCCTTTCACTGACTTACATAGGAAGCCACTGGCATGCAGCAGTGTTATTTCTTAATGTTGGGAAGTGCAATCCCCTTGTCATACCACCCTCTGGTCTGTTTGGCCAATGCTATCTTTGCCGAGCTCCTATTCCATAATAGAGTTCTGAGCTCACTGTCTATTGCTTTGAAGTAAGCTGGTGGGACCGGATATGACGTGTTGTGCAGAACATAGAAAAAGTGTGGTAGGGCCATTATCTTGAATAGTGCAGCCCTCCCCAAAAGTGACAACGGCAAAGATCGCCAGTGCTGGATGTCATGTTTTAGCAGAGTCAATAGCGGGAGCAGATTACGGGAATAGAATTGAGTTTAGTCAGTGGTGATGTAATTGCCCAGATATTTAAACCCATTGGCTACTATTTCCGTGGCCCAGCCCCAAAGTAACCAGGGTGCCTTCACTCTAGGGGTGTAAATTGTAGATTTCTTCCAATTGATGTTGTATCCTCAATACTGTCCAAACTGGGTCACGATGTGCATTATCCTGTCAAGGTTGGCAGGAGGGTCCACCACATAGAGTAAAATATCATTGGTGTTGAGTGATATTCTGTCTTCCCACTGAGCAGTCCATTGTAATCCACGGATCAGTGAATCCATTCTAGCCCAAGCTGCTAGAGGTTCTAACACCAGAGCAAACATCCCTGTCTAGTGTTCCGCCTGAGGGTGAAAACCCTAGATTTTGCACCATTGACAAACACCTGTGCCAGGGGGAGCCATAGAGGAGCTGTACCCATACTATAAAGTGGTGGCCAAAACCCAATCAATTCAGGATAGCAAACAGGTAAGGCCATTCCACAGTGTCAAAGACCATATGGGCATTAAGAGAAAGGACAAGAGCATCTTCTTGTATTGTCCTGATCTGGCACAGGACGCCATGGAATCTGTGTGGGATCAATGCCATGTCACGGCCTGGCAAAAAGCCGGATTGGTCCGGATTAATCAGTGTCTGAATAATCGGGATAACACCTTAGCTGGTATTTTCACTTCAGCATTAGGAAATGATATACCACTATAGGAGTCGCAATATTCTTCCGGCTTCCCTTCTTTACCTATGACCCTTGTGTAGGCCAATCATTGGTCCATAGAGAGTAATATCTTAATCTGTTTCCCTGCCTGCATCAGTGTAGCCAGGGAAACAGATCAAAAGTTTGCTTCCAGCCGTAAGGAGCATTTTTAAAGCTCTCACCCGCTGAGAGCAAACTTTGTGTTTGCTCCTCTTTGGTTGGAGTTTTAAAAATGCTCTTGCCAGATGGGAGCAAACACGTTTTCCTGCCCACGCTGGTGCAACCAAGAAAAAGGTTTTCTCCTGAGCTTGGGCCTCTTGGGACATAGCAAGTAAGCCGGCCCCAGGGGGTGGGGTCCCTAGGGCCAATAAAGACTCAGGGAGTGGGGACGGCGCTGCCCCCTCCTTTTTAGAAAGTTAATTTGATTGGCCTTGGGGGATAGGGTCCCTGGGGGCTTTGATGGTTTGGGGAAGGGGGCCTGCACCATCCACCCCTAACTTATTAGATTGGGCCAGAGGTATAGAGTACCTGGGGCTGAAAGCAGCCACGCACCCCATTTCTTTAATTAAATACTTCAGGCCCCAGGGGATGGGGCCCCGTTGGCTAAAAATGTCCTGGGGAGGTGGCCGCATGTCCCCCTCCCCTTATGAACTGATGAAATGCGGCCCCGGTGTGGGCTCCCCAGGCCCTGTAATGACTTGGGGAGAGGGCAACATGCTCCCATCCCCTTAACTCAATGGTGCACCCCTGGATGGATAGGCTCAATGCACCCCCTGGTGGTGGGCTCCCCAGGGCCTGTAATTAAAGAATGCACCCCAGGTCATAATTGTTTTTTTTTTTTTCTGATCCTTCGGGAGTCCCACAGAACCAAATTGCTGGGTTTTTTTTGTATTTTGGCCCAGGGGTTTCTCTCTGGGTTTCCCCATGGGGCCAAGTAGGGCAGGCTACCCCTACCATGCTCCCTTATATTACTTTTTTGTAACTTCAGGACAGGGGACTAAGGGGGTTATTCTAACTTTGGAGGAGGTGTTAATCCGTCCCAAAAGTGACGGAAAAGTGACGGATTTACCACCAGCCGTATTACGAGTCCATTATATCCTATGGAACTCGTAATACGGCTGGTGGTATATCCGTCACTTTACCGTCACTTTTGGGACGGATTAACACTCCTCCAAAGTTAGAATAACCCCCTAAGTCCCCAAGTCCTGTAAGGCTGCCAGCAACATTTTCCTGATGTTGCTAGCAGCCAATCAGAGCGTTCACTTGTCTGGGAGTCCTACTCCTGCAGGAACAAATTGAACCAAGGGAAATAAAGCTATCTGAATCAGAATGCTCTGTTTTTAAACTGGCACTCCCACAAGAGTTTCTTGAGCCCCTTGCAGACCGAACCCGAACAAATATTGTTGACCTTAGTTTATAAAACCTACTGAATAGATTCACACCAAATCAAAAAAGTACAATCTGCGGACCAAGGTCTAGCTTCATGCCAAATTTGGTGTAATTCCGTTGTGCATTTTTTGATGTAGCCCTGCCTAAAGAAGTCTATGGAAAATGCATTGGAATTTTGGCTTTTTGGGACCCCCCATTTTTCACTGGGCCCCACTTGACAGATCACCCTGAAACATTTCATGCAAAAATTAGTCGAAAGGTAGCATCTTTTTAGAAAGTTTTGTAGAAATGTCTCAAACTGAGCCACAGTTATTAGCAACACAAAAAACGCTTTTCTTAAAGACAGCTGATCTAACTATAACTACTCAGTGGTAACCGATCTCAAGAGCACAATTTAGCACAACTAACCCATCAAAGGAAAGGAGGCATATATTACTTATCTACTACCTATTTACCTATAACTTTGGGTCCAGAGTAGCATGCTACTTGCCACAAGGTTCAAACTCTGGGGGTTATTCTAACTTTGGAGGAGTGTTAATCCGTCCCAAAAGTGACGGTAAAGTGACTGATATACCACCAGCCGTATTACGAGTTCCATAGGATATAATGGACTCGTAACACGGCTGGTGGTAAATCCGTCACTTTTCCGTCACTTTTGGGACGGATTAACACCTCCTCCAAAGTTAGAATAACCCCCTCTGTCTTTTTCTCTACAGCTGTGCTAACACTGCGCACTCACTAATGATACTGCACAGGATGTTGCGTTTGTAATTTGGATATCCTTTCACTTCAGCTATAATGTATCTATTGTCATGTTTTGTTTTTTACTCTCCACACAGAAAGATGATGGCCTAAAGGCCCCAAAGAGCAAGAAGAAGAAGAAAGTGAAGATGAAAATAAAAAGCTCTGTAAGCTTAGAGAGTGTTGTAGAAGCAGAGAGAAAACTGGAAGCAGAAAACAGAATCACTTCAAATGTCAGCATCCTGCACAGCAACAGGATTGCTCAGGAGCACCACAATAGCCAAGAGGAGCAGTCGCCTCTGCCAGGTAAAGGCGTGTATTCCTATTTATCCAGAACCATTTAACAATAATAGACCCCTTAGATAACTATCATGAAATATTGAACGATCTAAAACAAAAAAACTGTCTGTGAAAGAGGACGAGCCAGATTTATGTCTGCCCTGCGGTAAATCTCAAAAGGTTAAAGTAAGCAATCTTCACTCAGGTGTCCTGCCTGTTTGGCATCCTTGTCAAGACACCTGTTGAGCAGTGAGGCTCCATGGTTCCCCTTCTGCATGGAGGGAGCATGTTTTACTTAGGGAACCCACACATAATTGGTGGTTCTCGGGGAAAAGTACCACTGACAACATCGCATATCTGTCAAATGTAGATGTTTTGATTCAAACGCTGCTCTAATTCATGGTGAGATCGACCATTCCATAGCTAGCCCCTTAATACCAATTGGTATTCAATGCCTGCAGGGAAACAAGGCAGGACCAGATTTTCATGGGCTCCCTTCATACATGCAAGCATGTTCCCGCCCACCTGGTGTAGCCAAACTTTATACTCCACTATCAGTGGGCTGTCACTAAGGGCCATATGTACGAACACATTTTCCCATAAGGACAGAATGGGTAAAATCCTTTGCTACATCTGGGCCTAAGCCTCCTGCCGTGCAGTAGTCCAGGTCTGTTTGCATGATGCAAGTCTAAATGTCTGACTGCACTCAACGGGGGACTTTATAGAACACTAATATGTGTTTTTTAATGTTAACAGCCGAGATTTATTCTCAACTAAGCTCATAAATGTAGCAGAACAGATATAGTCCTATTTATTTCTGAAACCTTTGCATTTCTTACTTTGGGACTAAGTTAACTAAGTGAGGGACTGTGTTGTTTGCATTTATTTGTATTTTTGATTTTGTACTGTGAATTTAAGACTTCTTTATTTCTGGAGACCTTGTGGTTAATATCCTAGGCCTTCTGTGACCCCTACTGTTTATTCCATTTTCCCTGTGACGCCAGACTGATCATTCATGCAAACAATTGAGAGCTTAAGAGTGGTTCCCTATGCCATTCCCTTGTTTGGCTCTATTATGGCCAGCCAGGGTGCACGTGGACTCCACATGAACCATGTGCAACCATGTGTTGTACTTTACTTGTGAGAGAATGCTGTTCAACATTCTCTAGGGAATGGTGTACCAGTATTCTCAGGCTTGTGAGGGATGCTGGGGAGTCAGTGGCAGCTGGGTGCTGGCCGGCAGATCCCTCTTTGTTTGCTGCATCTAAAATAAGTTATTCTTCCACCTACCTAATTGTCAAGAGGATCCATTCCAGTGGCGACGAGGAGAAGGCAAAGAGGAAAGCATCTGTTTTGGAGCTGGCAGCCAAGGTTCAAGTGGAACGGACCTTCTTGATAATTAGGTGGGTAGAGAAATAACTTTTGTTTTAGATGCAGCGAATATTCTGGGCAGGTAAATGTTGTGGCTTACTGTCTGTCAAGGCTGCCAGTTCATGAAGAAGGTGAAGATGGTGAAGGAGAGTGACTTGTGGCAAATGTGAGTGTGCTTACTGAAGGGCGCAAATCGCATGAGTAGTGGGTACAGACAGTAAAAGAAGATGTACATCACAGTAGGTATTGAAGTATGTCAGCTAGGTGGCCAACCAAGGAAAAGACATCAGATGTAGTTGAATCTTTCCGGAATGTGAGTGCAGAGGTCTGCATGGTAGGGGGCATATGGTTCAGGGGAGAGGTATTGGTAGTGTCAGAGACATTGAGGAGTCATATTTTAACATAGGCTCATGAAGGACACAATGGAATGAGTGTGTCAAGCGTAGGGTGAGGATTGAATATTGTGGCCAGGGTTAGATCAAGATGTGGATAGACCGGTGAGAGATTGCATGCCTTGTGCATGGACTGATAAATCGCAAAGGACAGCAGAGTATTCAACAAAAGAGAGTGAGAAAATGAATACTTCATGGAGGAAGAATGGCCTGAATATTTTTGGTCCCTATTACATTTTGGGTTCTCACGCTAAGTATGCCATCGTGGTTGCTGATTACCACTCAAGGTGGCCTGATGGAGGAGAGTGAGCAACCCTGTCTAGTGTCGTAATGAATGGTGATGGGAGCAGAAATTAGGTGCCCAGCCTGGACCCTTGCTTAGGGGCAAAAAAATGTCCAATCAATCGTAAAAAGGCATTTCCTACAACAAATTTACACAGCACCTCAACAAAGAAGACCTATCAAGGGAGTCAAAGGCTTTTTCGAGGTCCAATGCCAGACAGGCCATCAAGAAGTAAAGTAGTAAAGTGAGGCGCAAACTCCAAGGCCTGATAGGGCCTGTGAAGATAGAACAAGGTACCTCTGCCTGGGACAGACCTTTTTGATCCAGACGGATCAGGTGTGTAAGACGGGGAGCAACCAGTTGGCTAGGGTCTTACTAATACTTTGGAATTGCTTATATTAAACACTTGTGATACTCTTGATTAAACTTTCCTGGTAACCTATCAAATACTGTCTGTAGGATCGAGTCTGAACCAGAGTATTTGCTGCAAATTGTTTTATACTGCCATCTGTTGTTGTGTGTGGTTTGTTTGTACTACACCAAGTGTTACTCAGCTTCTCCATATCACTTGTGCTTCGCTTATTATTCATTAATTATTCATTTGGGCCCATTTCTACCTGATAATGTTTTCTACCCAAGTTTTAAGTTGAAACTGGTCTACCCTCAGCAGTAAGGTCTGATTCTAAATAGGTTTATTCTGCTACCCTTGTTATGCAAAACTCTACCTCAAGGTATAACAAACACTTTGGGCCTGATTCAGACCCTGGCGGCCGGTGACCGCCAGGGTCACCGTCCACGGGAGCACCGCCGACAGACCGGCGGTGCTCCAAAGGGCATTCTGACTGCGGCGGTTCTGCCGCGGCCAGAAAGGGTAAACCGGCGGTCTCCCGCCGGTTTACCGCTGCCCTTGGAATCCCCCATGGCGGCGCAGCTTGCTGCGCCGCCATGGGGGATTCTGACACCCCCTACCGCCATCCTGTTCCTGGCGGTTCGCCCGCCAGGAACAGGATGGCGGTAGGGGGTGCCGCGGGGCCCCTGTAAGAGGGCCCCACTGTGTATTTCAGTGTCTGCCTAGCAGACACTGAAATACGCGACGGGTGCAAACTGCACCCGTCGCACATGCCCACTCCGCCGGCTCCATTCGGAGCCGGCTTCCTCGTGGGGAGGGGTTTCCCGCTGGGCTGGCGGGCGGCCTTCTGGCAGTCGCCCGCCAGCCCAGCGGGAAAGCCAGAATGGCCTCCGCGGTCTTTCGACCGCGGAGCGGCCATATGGCGGTTCCCTCCAGGCGGGCGGCGACCGCCGCCCGCCGGGGTCAAAATGACCCCCTTTGTCTCTTCTGTGATTCGTTTCAATCTGCGGCTTTTGGTGCTTCTAAACCATTTTCCTCTGTCTTGGTTCTCACTTGTGGAATCCCGTTTCTGTTCTGTTACCTTTCAACTGGTAATTCACGGGCTACCATTAAATTGTTTTACTCTGGACATGGGTGCTAATTTGTATCTAGATACTACACATCAATTGTTTAACCTCTGGGTGGTGAAATTTGGAGAAACTGGGCTTTAATATTCATTTATTATCATAGAACCCTTGTTTTGTTAATGATCAGATGTTCATGGACTCCAGTTCTTTTAGATATATTAGACACTGAAATTCCAAATGCATGCTGACTTTGTAAGGCTACGAGAGTGGGCCTGATTTACCTAATCTCTGTCTATTGGGAAATACGTTGATACAGAGGGGGCTGGATCCTTGATGTCCATTTTATTTAAGTGTCATAAGAATGATGAGTTGTGGCAAATGAAATGTAAAGCAATCACAACTAGGAAAACAGGGAGATAGATAGCAACTGTTTAACAAGAACTCAAATGGAAACTCTTCCAAACTCTAATTCCAGTCGCTCTTGGAATTATTATTTCAAACTGGGGACACACAACTCTTTGATGACACTTGCTGGGGAATCCGTAAAATCCAAGGCATGAAGCGTGATCCAAGGATCTCCATAAGATTTTTAACACAGACATTGTACAACTGTAGTACTTCTCCGATAGACTGTAAGATGTATTTAACCTTTTCGATATAAGGCCTCCAAAACTGAAAGCAGTACAGCAGGTGAGATTTGTCTGATGTACTGACAACAGCTTCCTTTTGCACTCCTTAAATATCTCACTACGTACTAAAAAAATGTCTTCGTTCGCCCGTGGCTTTTTCCTTATTTTAGAACACTGAAACAAGTGAATAACACAATCCCGAAATAATGTTGGAGTCTTCCCTGTTTTGAGAAGCTCCTGAGCATTTATGGTTGAACGAATAGGTGTGCACTTTCTCCTGAGGATGACATTAACAAGGTTACTCTATAGGAATGCATGATTCCATCAGAAGAGCCGATGCTAGGCACACTCTCTAACACCGGCCAGGTTAATTTACCTACAAACTAACCAATCACCGTTGTTTTACTGGCTGGTAGGAAGTGAAATTCTGCACCACAGGTAATCTCGAACACACCTAGGCTGCCCCCGTGAAATGTAACTTTAATTATTCTCTAAATGTATTATATTTAGTTAAATGAAAACAGTGTGTAAGGGAATGTTGTTGGAGGGGTAATTAGAGAAAGATAATGGGCAGCAGAAATGACATCTCACAGATAATGGCAGGTTTCCTTCAGAGCTTGGTTATAATAGAGGAGAAAGAATTATATTTATGTAACTTTCATGATTTTCGTAAGGCCGTGATCAGCCACTCTAAGTCATGCTACCTCCTTTTATAGCCAATCGAAGAAGTATTTATAACCGGTTTTAGAAGACACCCAAAAGGCCACAATTTTTAAATGCATCCGCCTCCTTACCAGTAGCCAATGTACTTGTAATATAACGATGACGTGTTTCCGCCTCTTGGTAGTGATCACAGTGCAGGCAGCCATATTTTGTATTAACTGGACTTTCTGGATTTAGGGATACATGGAACCAAGTGCAAGTGCACCTGATCTTCAGTCACTGATCTTTTTAATCGTCAGGCAGCAGGGGGTTGTGTGCATGACCTTAAAATGGTAATACTTTCTCTCGCTACTTTATCAGTCTTTGGTCCCAAGCGGTGCTTAATCCATAAAATAATCAGTGGCAAGGACCTAAATTTTGCTCATCCGCCCACAGCCGGTGCTATGGATATAGGGGATATCGAATACCAAGTCTGTATATAAAGCCTGCATTCCACCTTTTACCTCTTTCATGTACCACCAGACACTCCCTGTCTCTTTAGCCCACTGTTTCAGGTTCCTTTTATCCCTGCTTTCTCCCTTTATCACTGTTTTCTCATCCTCCCCCTTCTCTCCTGGTGGGTTTTTCTCTCTTTTGCTCTGGGTGAAAGTCTGGTGAGGAATGTAAGTGCCGCTCCCCAGTGCTGGTGGGATCGGCTCAAATTAGGTACTGGTTCAAGTAACACATCCTTTGAACAAAGGGACACCGAAATGTTTTAATACTGGCACTATGGCCCAGTCAAAAGTTAGAAGACAATTGAGCAGGGGTACGAACCAGCTCTGTTTTATATCCACTCCATCTGAGAAGTATAGTAGTAGATTAGATAGTCTGCATCTAATTATGGACTTTGGAAGCACTGTCATTCACTTGGAAGACGATTTGAGTTTCATTGCTTTTACTGAATGAACTGTAAGCCCTAGGACGCAATTGGTTTAGCTCAAAGTGGTATTATGGGCTAAACAATAAGAAGCTTAGAAGTGAACTTTAGAGAGGGACGGAGCATGCTGTGCACCTTAATGAGCACTGAAACTGATCGACGCTGTTTCCAACATCCAGCATTCTATCCACCAGAATTGCAGATTGTAGACAGTTACAACTGTGGAGCAATTTTGGGATTTTGAGTCTTTCCGGGGGTGGTGGTCATGTCAGTTGCATCACACCACTAGCATCACATTATATCATTACTCATGTCACATCACATATCATTCACTGCACTTCTTTTACATAGTGGTTTGCGTCCACACCCTTAACTCATGTCAGAGTCCATCACGCCCACCTCATACAAGTAATTTTGGGATTTTGGATCTTTCAGGGGTTGGTGGTCATTTCAGTTACATCACATAAGTGGCATCACATAATATCATTACTCAAGTCACATCACATATCAATCACTACACATCATATACGCAGTGGTTCGCATACACACCCTTAACTCATGTCAGAATCTATCACACCCCTCTCAAATAAGGAACATTCCACTATCGGTACCTCCTCGGTCAGTGCCCTCAATCAACCTTGTGTGTTAGCTTGATTTGAGGGAACAGATTGCTAAAGAACAGTTTATCATGTATAAGGAAAGACTCCATCCACCAGCCAGCAAGCAGGAACATAACTGACGTAACAGGAAACTTCAGGATAGCTCATGCCTAAACATTCCAAGATAACGTCAGGAGCATTTTATACAAACACTACATCATTAACCTAAATAGCACCTGTTGCCTCAGCTCTAAAGTGCAAGGGACCAGTTGCTGCTGCCGGGAGGGAGTGAAGTGAGTCTGCCTGACTCTGTATCAAAGGTTTGGAATATCAAGGCAGGGATCGGACTACTGTAGTAGATAAGAGGAAGATTGAGGGTGGGTGAATGGTGACTTGTACCCTAGTGGTGAAGTTAGCAGTTGTAGAACCAGCGTATTCCACATTCAATTCCATATTATCTACTTAATATTGTGTGTTTGTGGGCAAACCTCTATATGTCCCTTAATTCATTGATGTGTTAATAAAGTGAGTGCTTAGAATCATGTTTAATGCACTACAAATGTGGTACTTTGATCAAAGTCTCATCAGGAATATCTGCTCCCAGGTTGCAGCCTCACCTGTATGTTTAACATCAGAGCTCCTCTGTAGATAGTCACCCGAAACAGCTAGAAACTTCCTCAAAGTAGAGCATTTGGACATTGTATGGTAAAAAAGCCTTCCAAAGAGAAAACACTAATCCTGGTACAAAATTAATAACAAAAATGCAACCGCCGACCTGTTTTTGCACCACACCTAACTGTGGAAAGGACACTGAAAGTATTGGAAATGGCCCTTTCTGCAGGGTTAGCCACAACAATGTTGCTTTCCTTCTATTTTTCTGACTTTCTTTAGTTGGCTTTAGGACTCTAGGCACTCTACCACTGCTAATCAGTGCTAAAGTGCATGTGCTCTCTCCCCTAAAACATGATATGGTTGACTTACACCCGTTTGGCATATTTAATTTACCTGTAAGTCCCTTTTAAAGTGGTATACCATTTACCCAGGGCCTGTAAATTAAATCCTACTAGTGGGCCTTCAGCACTGATTGTGCCACTCACAGAAGTAGCCTTTCAAACCTGTCTCAGGATTGCCACTTCAGTGACTATATGCACAGTTTACTGCCACCTTAACTTGGCATTTCAAACTATTTGCCAAGGCCTAAACTCCCTTTGTACTGCACCTAAGTCACCCCTAAGGTAGGCCCTAGGTAGCTGGATGGGCAGGGTGCTGTGTTTTTAGAAAGTAGGACATGTACTTTTATGTTCTGCATGTCCTAGTAGTGATAAACAGCCTATTTCATTTTTCACTAATGTGAGGGCTGCTCCTCCCATAGGTTAGCATTGGGCATTCTCTTATATACTTCTAAGTGGTAATTTCAGATCTGAAAGGAGTAGCGTGGGCAGAGTTGGTATGTTTGGAATGGTAGTGATAAGTCCTGCTTACTGGTGTAAGTTGGTTTTACATTACTATTTTAGAACTGCCACTTTTAGAAAGTGGGCATTTCTCTGTCTGTGCTTATAAATCTAGTGTTTTGCAGTCTGACTCCAATCCACATCTAAGGCAGAGTGACAGTTATATGTTGTGGATACTTTCCAGGCAGCCACAACACAAGAGGGGTTGGGTATAACAAGGATACAACTGCATTCATCTGCATATTGATAGTCTACCTGGGCTGGGAGAGGGAGAGGTCGCTCACACCTTACATGTCAATAGGTTGTGTCCTGCTCTCACACAAAGGGCTGATTTACCCCCTATTGATGTCTTGAGCAAAGGCTGAATTGAAAGCCTCCTTTGAAGTCACCCTTACATAAAAGACATTTTTAAGTATAAATACAGGGGCTCTGACGACATTCTTTTAGGGGACCACATCTCAGTCATAAGAATGATTGCGCTGCTCAAAGGACTTATCTGGATAGCTCTTCTGCTGTTGCCCAGATGCCTGCTACTTGCTGGGTGGCATAAAGGACCCTTCTGCCAGCTGCTGCCAGCCGACCCCTGACTCCGTTCTGCCAAAGCACTATGCTGCTATCAGGGGAAATCACCACTGTAAGCATTAGTTTTGTTGTGCTGGTCTGCCTGCAACTTCTGCCTGCTTTGGTCCCACCCTCCAAGTGTTCTCCCAGGAGCCCAGCACAAGACGAGTGCTGTTGTTGTTACCGTAATCACAAGCGCCTTGATTCTACAAGCCTGCGCATGCTGAGCACCTTGATTCTATAAGCCTGCGCATGGTGAACGCTTTGATTTTAAAAGCCTGCACAGGGCTCTCAATGAGGGGATGTAGGAAGTTGGCTCTGTATGTGCTATTTCAAAGTAAGGAATAGCATGCACAGAGTCCAAGGGTTCCCCTTAGAGGTAGAATAGTGGTAAAAATAGATAATACTAATGCTCTATTTTGTGGTAGTGTGGTCGAGCAGTAGGCTTATCCAAGGAGTAGTGTTAAGCATTTGTTGTACATACACATAGACAATAAATGAGGTACACACACTCAGAGACAAATCCAGCCAATAGGTTTTTATGTAGAAAAATATATTTTCTTAGTTTATTTTAAGAACCACCGGTTCAAATTCTACATGTAATATCTCATTCGAAAGGTATTGCAGGTAAGTACTTTAGGAACTTCAAATCATCAAAATTGCATGTATACTTTTCAAGTTATTGACAAATAGCTGTTTTAAAAGTGGACACAGTGCAATTTTCACAGTTCCTAGGGGAGGTAAGTTTTTGTTAGTTTTACCAGGTAAGTAAGACACTTACAGGGTTCAGTTCTTGGTCCAAGGTAGCCCACCGTTGGGGGTTCAGAGCAACCCCAAAGTCACCACACCAGCAGCTCAGGGCCGGTCAGGTGCAGAGTTCAAAGTGGTGCCCAAAACACATAGGCTAGAATGGAGAGAAGGGGGTGCCCCGGTTCCAGTCTGCTTGCAGGTAAGTACCCGCGTCTTCGGAGGGCAGACAAGGGGGGTTTTGTAGGGCACCGGGGGGGACACAAGTCCACACAGAAATTTCACCCTCAGCAGCGCGGGGGCGGCCGGGTGCAGTGTAGGAACAGGCGTCGGGTTCGCAATGTTAGTCTATGAGAGATCTCGGGATCTCTTCAGCGCTGCAGGCAGGCAAGGGGGGGATTCCTCGGGGAAACCTCCACTTGGGCAAGGGAGAGGGACTCCTGGGGGTCACTTCTCCACTGAAAGTCCGGTCCTTCAGGTCCTGGGGGCTGCGGGTGCAGGGTCTCTCCCAGGCGTCGGGACTTTAGGTTCAAAGAGTCGCGGTCAGGGGAAGCCTCGGGATTCCCTCTGCAGGCGGCGCTGTGGGGGCTCAGGGGGGACAGGTTTTGGTACTCACAGTATCAGAGTAGTCCTGGGGTCCCTCCTGAGGTGTCGGGTCTCCACCAGCCGAGTCGGGGTCGCCGGGTGCAGTGTTGCAAGTCTCACGCTTCTTGCGGGGAGCTTGCAGGGTTCTTTAAAGCTGCTGGAAACAAAGTTGCAGCCTTTCTTGGAGCAGGTCCGCTGTCCTCAGGAGTTTCTTGTCTTTTCGAAGCAGGGGCAGTCCTCAGAGGATGTTGAGGTCGCTGGTCCCTTCGGAAGGCGTCGCTGGAGCAGGATCTTTGGAAGGCAGGAGACAGGCCGGTGAGTTTCTGGAGCCAAGGCAGTTGTCGTCTTCTGGTCTTCCGCTGCAGGGGTTTTCAGCTGGGCAGTCCTTCTTCTTGTAGTTGCAGGAATCTAATTTTCTAGGGTTCAGGGTAGCCCTTAAATACTAAATTTAAGGGCGTGTTTAGGTCTGGGGGGTTAGTAGCCAATGGCTACTAGCCCTGAGGGTGGGTACACCCTCTTTGTGCCTCCTCCCAAGGGGAGGGGGTCACAATCCTAACCCTATTGGGGGAATCCTCCATCTGCAAGATGGAGGATTTCTAAAAGGTAGAGTCACCTCAGCTCAGGACACCTTAGGGGCTGTCCTGACTGGCCAGTGACTCCTCCTTGTTATTCTCATTATTTTCTCCGGCCTTGCCGCCAAAAGTGGGGCCTGGCCGGAGGGGGCGGGCAACTCCACTAGCTGGAGTGTCCTGCTGGGTTGGCACAAAGGAGGTGAGCCTTTGAGGCTCACCGCCAGGTGTGACAATTCCTGCCTGGGAGAGGTGTTAGCATCTCCACCCAGTGCAGGCTTTGTTACTGGCCTCAGAGTGACAAAGGCACTCTCCCCATGGGGCCAGCAACATGTCTCGGTTTGTGGCAGGCTGCTAAAACTAGTCAGCCTACACAGATAGTCGGTTAAGTTTCAGGGGGCACCTCTAAGGTGCCCTCTGTGGTGTATTTTACAATACAATGTACACTGGCATCAGTGTGCATTTATTGTGCTGAGAAGTTTGATACCAAACTTCCCAGTTTTCAGTGTAGCCATTATGGTGCTGTGGAGTTCGTGTTTGACAGACTCCCAGACCATATACTCTTATGGCTACCCTGTACTTACAATGTCTAAGGTTTTGTTTAGACACTGTAGGGGTACCATGCTCATGCACTGGTACCCTCACCTATGGTATAGTGCACCCTGCCTTAGGGCTGTAAGGCCTGCTAGAGGGGTGTCTTACCTATACTGCATAGGCAGTGAGAGGCTGGCATGGCACCCTGAGGGGAGTGCCATGTCGACTTACTCGTTTTGTCCTCACTAGCACACACAAGCTGGCAAGCAGTGTGTCTGTGCTGAGTGAGAGGTCTCCAGGGTGGCATAAGACATGCTGCAGCCCTTAGAGACCTTCCTTGGCATCAGGGCCCTTGGTACTAGAAGTACCAGTTACAAGGGACTTATCTGGATGCCAGGGTCTGCCAATTGTGGATACAAAAGTACAGGTTAGGGAAAGAACACTGGTGCTGGGGCTTGGTTAGCAGGCCTCAGCACACTTTCAATTGTAAACATAGCATCAGCAAAGGCAAAAAGTCAGGGGGCAACCATGCCAAGGAGGCATTTCCTTACACAACCCCCCCCCAAACGAAAGAGGATGAGACTAACCTTTCCCAAGAGAGTCTTCATTTTCTAAGTGGAAGAACCTGGAAAGGCCATCTGCATTGGCATGGGCAGTCCCAGGTCTGTGTTCCACTATAAAGTCCATTCCCTGTAGGGAGATGGACCACCTCAACAGTTTAGGATTTTCACCTTTCATTTGCATCAGCCATTTGAGAGGTCTGTGGTCAGTTTGAACTAGGAAGTGAGTCCCAAAGAGGTATGGTCTCAGCTTCTTCAGGGACCAAACCACAGCAAAGGCCTCCCTCTCAATGGCACTCCAACGCTGCTCCCTGGGGAGTAACCTCCTGCTAATGAAAGCAACAGGCTGGTCAAGGCCATCATCATTTGTTTGGGACAAAACTGCCCCTATCCCATGTTCAGAGGCATCAGTCTGCACAATGAACTGCTTAGAATAATCTGGAGCTTTTAGAACTGGTGCTGAGCACATTGCCTGTTTCAGGGTGTCAAAGGCCTGTTGGCATTCCACAGTCCAGTTTACTTTCTTGGGCATTTTCTTGGAGGTGAGTTCAGTGAGGGCTGTCACAATGGATCCATACCCCTTCACAAACCTCCTGTAATACCCAGTCAAGCCAAGGAATGCCCTGACTTGAGTCTGGGTTTTTGGAGCTACCCAGTCCAGAATAGTCTGAATCTTGGGTTGGAGTGGCTGAACTTGGCCTCCACCTACAAGGTGTCCCAAGTAAACCACAGTTCCCTGCCCTATCTGGCATTTGGATGCCTTGATAGAGAGGCCTGCAGATTGCAGAGCCTTCAAAACCTTCCTCAGGTGGACCAGGTGATCCTGCCAGGTGGAGCTAAAGACAGCAATATCATCAAGATAAGCTGTGCTAAAGGACTCCAAGCCAGCAAGGACTTGATTCACCAACCTTTGGAAGGTGGCAGGGGCATTCTTTAAACCAAAGGGCATAACAGTAAACTGATAATGCCCATCAGGTGTGGAGAATGCTGTCTTTTCTTTTGCTCCAGGTGCCATTTTTATTTGCCAGTACCCTGCTGTCAAGTCAAAGGTACTTAGAAATTTGGCAGCACCTAATTTATCAATGAGCTCATCAGCTCTTGGAATTGGATGGGCATCTGTCTTGGTGACAGAATTGAGCCCTCTGTAGTCCACACAAAACCTCATCTCTTTCTTTCCATCTTTGGTGTGAGGTTTGGGGACTAAGACCACTGGGCTAGCCCAGGGGCTGTCAGAGCGCTCAATTACTCCCAATTCCAGCATCTTGTGGACTTCCACCTTGATGCTTTCCTTAACATGGTCAGACTGTCTAAAGATTTTGTTTTTGACAGGCATGCTGTCTCCTGTGTCCACATCATGGGTACACAGGTGTGTCTGACCAGGGGTTAAGGAGAAGAGTTCAGGAAACTGTTGTAGGACTCTCCTACAATCAGCTTGCTGTTGGCCAGAGAGGGTGTCTGAGTAGATCACTCCATCTACTGTGCCATCTTTTGGGTCTGATGACAGAAGATCAGGGAGAGGTTCACTCTCTGCCTCCTGATCCTCATCTGTTACCATCAACAGATTCACATCAGCCCTGTCATGGAAGAGCTTAAGGCGGTTCACATGGATCACCCTCTTGGGGCTCCTGCTTGTGCCCAGGTCCACCAGGTAGGTGACCTGACTCTTCCTTTCTAGTACTGGGTAAGGGCCACTCCATTTGTCCTGGAGTGCCCTGGGAGCCACAGGCTCCAGAACCCAGACTTTCTGCCCTGGTTGGAACTCAACCAGTGCAGCCTTTTGGTCATACCAAAACTTCTGGAGCTGTTGGCTGGCCTCAAGGTTTTTGGTTGCCTTTTCCATGTACTCTGCCATTCTAGAGCGAAGGCCAAGTACATAGTCCACTATGTCCTGTTTAGGCTCATGGAGAGGTCTCTCCCAGCCTTCTTTAACAAGGGCAAGTGGTCCCCTTACAGGATGACCAAACAGAAGTTCAAAGGGTGAGAATCCTACTCCCTTCTGTGGCACCTCTCTGTAAGCGAAAAGCAGACATGGCAAGAGGACATCCCATCTCCTTTTGAGTTTTTCTGGGAGCCCCATGATCATGCCCTTTAATGTCTTGTTGAATCTCTCAACTAAGCCATTAGTTTGTGGATGGTATGGTGTAGTGAATTTATAAGTCACTCCACACTCATTCCACATGTGCTTTAGGTATGCTGACATGAAGTTGGTACCTCTGTCAGACACCACCTCCTTAGGGAAACCCACTCTGGTAAAGATACCAATGAGGGCCTTGGCTACTGCAGGGGCAGTAGTCGACCTAAGGGGAATAGCTTCAGGATACCTGGTAGCATGATCCACTACTACCAGGATATACATATTTCCTGAGGCTGTGGGAGGTTCTAGTGGACCAACTATGTCCACACCCACTCTTTCAAAGGGCACCCCCACCACTGGAAGTGGAATGAGGGGGGCCTTTGGATGCCCACCTGTCTTACCACTGGCTTGACAGGTGGGGCAGGAGAGGCAAAACTCCTTAACCATGTTGGACATATTGGGCCAGTAGAAGTGGTTGACTAACCTCTCCCACGTCTTGGTTTGTCCCAAATGTCCAGCAAGGGGAATGTCATGGGCCAATGTTAGGATGAACTTCCTGAACAGCTGAGGCACTACCACTCTCCTAGTGGCACCAGGTTTGGGGTCTCTGGCCTCAGAGTACAGGAGTCCATCTTCCCAATAGACCCTATGTGTTCCATTTTTCTTGCCTTTGGACTCTTCAGCAGCTTGCTGCCTAAGGCCTTCAAGAGAGGGACAGGTTTCTTGTCCCTTACACAGCTCCTCCCTTGAGGGTCCCCCTGGGCCTAAGAGCTCAACCTGGTAAGGTTCAAGCTCCAAAGGCTCAGCTCCCTCAGAGGGCAGAACTTCTTCCTGAGAAGAGAGGTTCCCTTTCTTTGGCTGTGTTGCAGTTGGTTTCCCAACTGACTTTCCTTTCCTCTTGGTAGGCTGGGCCATTCTTCCAGACTCCAGCTCTACTTGTTCACCCTGTGCCTTGCACTGTGCTCTTGTTTTCACACACACCAGTTCAGGGATACCCAGCATTGCTGCATGGGTTTTTAGTTCTACCTCAGCCCATGCTGAGGACTCCAGGTCATTTCCAAGCAGACAGTCCACTGGGATATTTGAGGAGACCACCACCTGTTTCAGGCCATTGACCCCTCCCCATTCTAAAGTAACCATTGCCATGGGATGTACTTTTTTCTGATTGTCAGCGTTGGTGACTGTGTAAGTTTTTCCAGTCAGGTATTGGCCAGGGGAAACCAGTTTCTCTGTCACCATGGTGACACTGGCACCTGTATCCCTCAGGCCCTCTATTCTAGTCCCATTAATTAAGAGTTGCTGTCTGTATTTTTGCATGTTAGGCGGCCAGACAGCTAGTGTGGCTAAATCCACCCCACCCTCAGAAACTAGAGTAGCTTCAGTGTGGACCCTGATTTGCTCTGGGCACACTGTTGATCCCACTTGGAGACTAGCCATACCAGTGTTACCTGGATGGGAGTTTGGAGTGGAACCTTTCTTGGGACAGGCCTTGTCTCCAGTTTGGTGTCCATGCTGTTTACAGCTATGACACCAGGCCTTTTTGGGATCAAAGTTTTTACCCTTGTACCCATTGTTTTGTGAAGAGGCTCTGGGCCCACCCTCCTGTGCAGGTTTTTGGGGGCCTGTAGAAGACTCTTTACTATTTTTAGTTTTGGTTGTCTCATCACCCTTCCCCTGGGGAGTCTTTGTGACCCCTTTCTTTTGGTCACCCCCTGTTGAAGTCTTGGACACCCTTGTCTTGACCCAATGGTCCGCCTTCTTTCCCAATTCTTGGGGAGAAATTGGTCCTAGGTCTACCAGATGCTGATGCAGTTTATCATTGAAACAATTACTTAACAGGTGTTCTTTCACAAATAAACTGTACAGCCCATCATAATTACTTACACCACTGCCTTGAATCCAACCATCTAGTGTTTTCACTGAGTAGTCTACAAAGTCAACCCAGGTCTGGCTCGAGGATTTTTGAGCCCCCCTGAATCTAATCCTATACTCCTCAGTGGAGAATCCAAAGCCCTCAATCAGGGTACCCTTCATGAGGTCATAAGATTCTGCATCTTGTCCAGAGAGTGTGAGGAGTCTATCCCTACACTTTCCTGTGAACATTTCCCAAAGGAGAGCACCCCAGTGAGATCTGTTCACTTTTCTGGTTACACAAGCCCTCTCAAAAGCTGTGAACCATTTGGTGAGGTCATCACCATCTTCATATTTAGTTACAATCCCTTTAGGGATTTTCAACATGTCAGGAGAATCTCTGACCCTATTTATGTTGCTGCCACCATTGATGGGTCCTAGGCCCATCTCTTGTCTTTCCCTCTCTATGGCTAGGATCTGTCTTTCCAAAGCCAATCTTTTGGCCATCCTGGCTAACTGGATGTCCTCTTCACTGGGGCTATCCTCAGTGATTTCAGAGGTGTTGGTCTCTCCTGTGAGGGAACCAGCATCTCTGACTATTATTTTTGGAGTCAGGGTTTGAGGGACCCTGTTCTCCCTAGATAGGACTGGTAGGGGGGAATTGTCCTCCAAGTCACTATCCTCTTCCTCTGAGTTGCCACCCTCAGAGGGGTTGGCCTTTTCAAACTCTGCCAAAAGCTCCTGGAGCTGTATTTTGGTAGGTTTGGGGCCCATTGTTATTTTCTTTATTTTACAGAGTGACCTTAGCTCCCTCATCTTAAGATGGAGGTAAGGTGTGGTGTCGAGTTCCACCACAGTCACATCTGTGCTAGACATTTTGCTTCTAAAGTTGGAATACTTTTTAAGAATCTACAACTGGTTCTAGAATCTAATTCAAACTTTTACAAACTTTTAAACTCTAAAAGAAATGCTAAACAGGGACTTAACACACAAGGCCCTAGCAGGACTTTTAAGAATTTAGAAAACTTTTCAAATTGCAAAAATCAATTTCTAATGACAATTTTGGAATTTGTCGTGTGATCAGGTATTGGCTGAGTAGTCCAGCAAATGCAAAGTCTTGTACCCCACCGCTGATCCACCAATGTAGGAAGTTGGCTCTGTATGTGCTATTTCAAAGTAAGGAATAGCATGCACAGAGTCCAAGGGTTCCCCTTAGAGGTAGAATAGTGGTAAAAATAGATAATACTAATGCTCTATTTTGTGGTAGTGTGGTCGAGCAGTAGGCTTATCCAAGGAGTAGTGTTAAGCATTTGTTGTACATACACATAGACAATAAATGAGGTACACACACTCAGAGACAAATCCAGCCAATAGGTTTTTATGTAGAAAAATATCTTTTCTTAGTTTATTTTAAGAACCACCGGTTCAAATTCTACATGTAATATCTCATTCGAAAGGTATTGCAGGTAAGTACTTTAGGAACTTCAAATCATCAAAATTGCATGTATACTTTTCAAGTTATTGACAAATAGCTGTTTTAAAAGTGGACACAGTGCAATTTTCACAGTTCCTAGGGGAGGTAAGTTTTTGTTAGTTTTACCAGGTAAGTAAGACACTTACAGGGTTCAGTTCTTGGTCCAAGGTAGCCCACCGTTGGGGGTTCAGAGCAACCCCAAAGTCACCACACCAGCAGCTCAGGGCCGGTCAGGTGCAGAGTTCAAAGTGGTGCCCAAAACACATAGGCTAGAATGGAGAGAAGGGGGTGCCCCGGTTCCGGTCTGCTTGCAGGTAAGTACCCGCGTCTTCGGAGGGCAGACCAGGGGGGTTTTGTAGGGCACCGGGGGGGACACAAGTCCACACAGAAATTTCACCCTCAGCAGCGCGGGGGCGGCCGGGTGCAGTGTAGGAACAGGCGTCGGGTTCGCAATGTTAGTCTATGAGAGATCTCGGGATCTCTTCAGCGCTGCAGGCAGGCAAGGGGGGGATTCCTCGGGGAAACCTCCACTTGGGCAAGGGAGAGGGACTCCTGGGGGTCACTTCTCCAGTGAAAGTCCGGTCCTTCAGGTCCTGGGGGCTGCGGGTGCAGGGTCTCTCCCAGGCGTCGGGACTTTAGGTTCAAAGAGTCGCGGTCAGGGGAAGCCTCGGGATTCCCTCTGCAGGCGGCGCTGTGGGGGCTCAGGGGGGACAGGTTTTGGTACTCACAGTATCAGAGTAGTCCTGGGGTCCCTCCTGAGGTGTCGGGTCTCCACCAGCCGAGTCGGGGTCGCCGGGTGCAGTGTTGCAAGTCTCACGCTTCTTGCGGGGAGCTTGCAGGGTTCTTTAAAGCTGCTGGAAACAAAGTTGCAGCCTTTCTTGGAGCAGGTCCGCTGTCCTCGGGAGTTTCTTGTCTTTTCGAAGCAGGGGCAGTCCTCAGAGGATGTTGAGGTCGCTGGTCCCTTCGGAAGGCGTCGCTGGAGCAGGATCTTTGGAAGGCAGGAGACAGGCCGGTGAGTTTCTGGAGCCAAGGCAGTTGTCGTCTTCTGGTCTTCCGCTGCAGGGGTTTTCAGCTGGGCAGTCCTTCTTCTTGTAGTTGCAGGAATCTAATTTTCTAGGGTTCAGGGTAGCCCTTAAATACTAAATTTAAGGGCGTGTTTAGGTCTGGGGGGTTAGTAGCCAATGGCTACTAGCCCTGAGGGTGGGTACACCCTCTTTGTGCCTCCTCCCAAGGGGAGGGGGTCACAATCCTAACCCTATTGGGGGAATCCTCCATCTGCAAGATGGAGGATTTCTAAAAGGTAGAGTCACCTCAGCTCAGGACACCTTAGGGGCTGTCCTGACTGGCCAGTGACTCCTCCTTGTTATTCTCATTATTTTCTCCGGCCTTGCCGCCAAAAGTGGGGCCTGGCCGGAGGGGGCGGGCAACTCCACTAGCTGGAGTGTCCTGCTGGGTTGGCACAAAGGAGGTGAGCCTTTGAGGCTCACCGCCAGGTGTGACAATTCCTGCCTGGGAGAGGTGTTAGCATCTCCACCCAGTGCAGGCTTTGTTACTGGCCTCAGAGTGACAAAGGCACTCTCCCCATGGGGCCAGCAACATGTCTCGGTTTGTGGCAGGCTGCTAAAACTAGTCAGCCTACACAGATAGTCGGTTAAGTTTCAGGGGGCACCTCTAAGGTGCCCTCTGTGGTGTATTTTACAATAAAATGTACACTGGCATCAGTGTGCATTTATTGTGCTGAGAAGTTTGATACCAAACTTCCCAGTTTTCAGTGTAGCCATTATGGTGCTGTGGAGTTCGTGTTTGACAGACTCCCAGACCATATACTCTTATGGCTACCCTGTACTTACAATGTCTAAGGTTTTGTTTAGACACTGTAGGGGTACCATGCTCATGCACTGGTACCCTCACCTATGGTATAGTGCACCCTGCCTTAGGGCTGTAAGGCCTGCTAGAGGGGTGTCTTACCTATACTGCATAGGCAGTGAGAGGCTGGCATGGCACCCTGAGGGGAGTGCCATGTCGACTTACTCGTTTTGTCCTCACTAGCACACACAAGCTGGCAAGCAGTGTGTCTGTGCTGAGTGAGAGGTCTCCAGGGTGGCATAAGACATGCTGCAGCCCTTAGAGACCTTCCTTGGCATCAGGGCCCTTGGTACTAGAAGTACCAGTTACAAGGGACTTATCTGGATGCCAGGGTCTGCCAATTGTGGATACAAAAGTACAGGTTAGGGAAAGAACACTGGTGCTGGGGCTTGGTTAGCAGGCCTCAGCACACTTTCAATTGTAAACATAGCATCAGCAAAGGCAAAAAGTCAGGGGGCAACCATGCCAAGGAGGCATTTCCTTACAGGGGAGCATATTTAGTTTCCAGCTGGGGCTGCCACTAGTCGAGCCCTGTACTTACGCCCAATCCCTAGCACTGGTCTGTAAAGTTATTTGCTCTCCGCCCAGGAGAACCTGAAGTGCCTCTTGCAAGAACCAACATGCTAGGCTGAACGTGCCATGCTGTTTGTGATTGAGGGGACTGTCACAGTAATTAAGGACCCCAGGGGGAGGAGTACCGACAAGGGCTAGCTGACCACCAACCTTCTTCTTGTAGATAGAGGCCACCGACCTGAGGTGCCGGCTAGATCCCGTCCCAGAGGACAGACCAGTGCGGCCATCACTGCAGCTCCTACGTGACCCAGAGGGGAAGGGGGCCCAGCTCCTGGAGCCAGAGTTCACACCACCTCCAAGCGACCTCCCATGCTTCCCCTATCTGACCAGGAGATACCACAGGGTTGGAGGCATGCCCGGAGTCAGGGTTATTCTGCATTCCCCCGTGAGCAGCTTGGAAGGTGATTTCCCTAGTAACCAAAGTACCTACAAGCTCAACAGGCCACTATGGGACGCTGAGTCACTCGAGCTCACCCTGGGCATTTTTGCCTTCTTTTTGTTGTGGGTCCTCACCTGGACATTGTGGGTCCTGAAACAAGGACCGTACTTGCATTTCCTCCACTGAAGTGCCATATTCCCGATGGTAGAGGTGCCGTGCTGCTGCACCCTATGGGTGGGAGTACCATATAAAACCTAATATCGGCACAAGATGTTTCTGCGTCCTCATCTAATATCTATGTTTGACAGTACAAAGTGGTTACCATATCTCTATTAAAACGGGGGCTTGGGGCCTACATCTGTGCTGGCCTTCTGGGAATCATATGCTTTTCGGCTACATTTTATGCCCATAGGATTCGTTTTTGATGTATGTCCTTTGCTTCCCCTACTGCCCAGAATAGCAAACACCACTTCCGTATCTACCTAATAAGTTCATTATTTCTGATTTATGTTGCTTAATCCTCTTAGTGACCAGGAAACGGGTGCTATTTCAGAAATTGCATAATATGCACCATATTCATGATGTTTTGGTCTTATGGCATATATATATATATATATATATATATATATATATATATATATATATATATATATGCATTTGCACAATACCCTCACACCAGTGACACAATGAAGACACCACAAATGATGCTCCGCACCTGATTATATATATATATATATATATAATATATATTGTTTATATAATCAGGTGCGGAGCATCATTTGTGGTGTCTTCATTGTGTCACTGGTGTGAGGGTATTGCGCAAATGCTTTACACGTTGCCTCTAGGGATAAGGGTGCCTGCTCTCTGTCAAGCTACTAGGGGGTGAGCACAGGTTGTGTCTGGTGAGTAACTTACTTGCCCTGACTAGAGTTATGGGTTCTGCCCGGCTTATGGGCATACCCTAGCTAACCAGAAGCCCCATTTCTAACAGAAAGTAATACATGTCTTTAAACAGGATCACTGGGGGCTCTGTTCTGTCCCAATGCAGATCAACCAGCAACTGCACAAAACTTTGACTCACTCATCGGAGAAACATCTCTGCAGCCAACAGCCGTACAGATTGATCTTGCAGCATTTCACTTTCCCTCACTACAGAGCTGAATCAATTCCAAATCCATGCACTTGCAACAGTGGACCTAGCCCAGGCCTCTCTAACGGGTAGCCCTCCAGCTACCTGTAAGTAGCTCCCCTGTGTGCACCCAGACTACTAAATTAGAAGCTTTTACTTTGTTGAGTTAATATATGTACATCAAAATTTAGAATGTTTAGTTGAGACTTACATAACCCATGAGCTGATATTTTAAAAGAAATGCCTGATTTTCCAAAATATATATAAGGCTGGTATTTGAGTCATAGATAATGTGCTATTGGAATTCTTTTTTACAAATATCAGCACCTTGGTGCCAGAGGAACTGCAACTATAGCCGATTTGTATTACCTATGTGGTGGCATTCCATATTGACTAAGTTTTGTATACATTACTGCTTGCAACCAGGCCTGATGGACTGAGGTGATTGCTGGTAGCAATCTTGAGCATATTGTAGCCACTAATGTAATATTCTCTGACGTGGTCAATATTAAAACTCTAATAATATTAGTAGCTCTCAATGAGTTTCATTGAACATATCGAGCTCTTATTACAGAAAATGTTGGAGAGACCCTGGACCTAGCCTGTGAATGTGGCCAGAAAGTTGCCCTTGGAGGTAGAGCTAGAGGAGATCTAAAACAGCATTTTTTTATACAATTAAATTTTAATGCGCATATTTCCATACAGGGCCCAGCAAGAAAAAGAAAAAGAAAAAGATCAAGACGAAGAAGAAAATGCCAGTTAAAAATAAAATTAAGTCCCAGGACACAACATCCAATATGACGAATGGTGACCTATCCTCAACTTTCGGTGAGTGTGGACCAATTTTTCAGTAGTAGTCCGTAAATATGCGTGTATTTAAGTATGTACTTACATAGGTATGTACGGATATATATAGAACACAGACCTAACTATGGAGTACTCCTCTAGTTGGAAGACACTGCACAGGCACTGAAGGACAACTCAAAACCGTTTTATTGGCCACAGTTAGAAAAATACCATGCTCTTTGCGACATATACATTTTGTGCTTTGTTTTCCCATATTTTTAACTGCATTTTTGCCTTTTCTATTTGTTTTCATTTTACTTTAAATGCAAGTCAATTCATTAATATACAGTTTCTTTACAGGCATAATATGCAGTTGCTCACCTCATTATGAGCACTGATGGCTGGGTGAAGTGCTGTTTTTATGCCAATCTTTTAGGTTGCGTAAAGGAGATAAGCCAACCCTCATTTGTTTTTCATAACACTAATCACCTAAGATCTTGGAGAAATGGATAATTAGCTGCATATTGGTGGTCTGTCTCAGTGTGACCCCCAGCTGAAATTCTGTTGTGTTTGTTCCATTTTTTAACAAGTCTCAAGGAAGGCCTTACTTTCCTAACTACAGTTGTGAAGTAGGGGCAATAGCTGGAGATAATATGGTCCAACTGGACACTTCCGGGAAAGTCGCTAGGGAAAGGAAGTGGCCTGGGGGACAGTGGAGAGATAGGGCAAGTGGGCGCATCTAGGGAAGAGAGCAGGTGTGCACGTGATATGCGGTCGGTGTTATCTGGTACAGCTGTAACGTGAAGAGTAATGGATCAGTGTTCCCCTCCCTCACCCATGGCTGTCAATTCACCAAAATGCAAGGGGTAGCAGAAGTGACATCCTTTGACCTCCACTTCCACTTACAGACACATACTTACACATGCACACAAATTCATACTTACACACGCTCTCACATGAACACACTCATACCCGCAAGCACGTGTACACCATACATTTAAAAGCATTTTTATTTTCCTCTGCTGCCATGTAAGGCCATATTCGAGCTAATTGTCCCTTTGTTATTACACTAATAGTGAATAATATGTTATATGTCACTATTAGTGTAATAAAAATAGACATTAAACAAAGAGAGCGAGTCCCAGCTGACGTCCATAAGGATGAGCTGCCACTGCGTTCCTGGCACTGAATGTGCCACCTCTGAGGCCAGGGGTTGTTAAGGCAGTGCCAGGGGTCGCAAAGAGGAAGCCAGGGATCGCAGCTGCGACCCCTAAATTACGTTCATGCCTTCACCTTATCTATCCTTCCTTTTGATTCAAATAAAAATGGCCGATATAAAAGTGAGCGGTAGGGAACTCGTTGTAGTGTCAACACATTATGCTGAGCGCTAGAGCTAGTGCAATAACAAAGACTGCAACACACTCTGGTGAATTTTCGTGGAGTAGCAGGCAGTGCTCACACAGCCGGTCGCTTGTAACTAACTACCCTGCCTACTCGCCACACTTTATTTACAGATTACACAACATGACCCCCTCAAGGCAAACACACACACCAAATTACAAGGGGGTCGGAGAGGCTCCCCTCATGTTCCTTTGACTATGAAGATGGTAGTGCCCCGCAACCAGTTACAACACTGGTGCGACACTACATTCCTCCCAAAAACAAATAGGGAGAGGCAGAGGGAGAAGTCAAAACAGATATACAAATCCTGTTACACCAGATGATCCCGCAATCTCTGAGACGGAGCAGGATTGCAGCGTAAACCATATCAGGTACGAGTAGACCTATCTGTATTTGGATCTTTTTCTGTGATACCTTCAGATGTCGAACCAGTTACAGCTGGCTCAGGACATGGAACTGACACCAGAGCAGTCGTTAAGACACAAGTCATGAAGGGACATCTGATCGGTATTATATAGAGGTAGATCAGAATCTCCTCCACCAGCCAGTTGTGGGGAGTGAAACCTCTTGAACATGGAAATGTTCCTGGAGACAGTGGAAGTTCCCCACATGAGTTTCAAAGACCCGCTCCGGCGTACAATGGCCCAAGGATTTTTTATCAAATGGCAGGCGAAACTTGCTCCCAGAGGAGTGCTCCTTCAACAATACTTGATCACCCGCATGCAGATCAGATGCTCTAGCACGACGTCTGCGGCTGGCCTTCCGGTCAATGCTAACACGCTTCTGGTATACTTGATGATCTTCAACAGCTCCTGGGATCCACAGCCGGTGATGCGGTATTGAGTCTACCACCGCTCGACCCACCAACACATGCCCAGGAGCTTAGCCAGTAGTGGAGTGTGGAGTATGTTGGTAGTTCCGTAGAAATGAATATATGGCATATTCACTTGACTGACCACTGGCTGTAGCAATGTGTGTGACCTTGTTCAGTGTCCACATGACTCTTTTGACTTCCTGATTCGCCTGAGGCCCTCGCTGGGTGATTCGCAGATGCCGGATACCAGTGGTCTCAAAGTAGGAAGCAAGCTCTCTACTCTGAAATAGAGGTCCGTTATCAGTCTTGATCTCCGAGATGAGGCCATGAGTAGCCAGGATTTTTTCAATATGGATGTAGGAAGCTGGCTCCATATATACTATCTCAAAGTGAGACATAGTGTGCACAGAGTCCAGGAGTTCCCCTTAGAGGTTGATAGTGGCAATAATAGATAATACTAATGCTCTATTTGTGGTAGTGTGGTGGAGCAGTTAGGCTTATCAGAGGGTAGTGTTAAGCATTTGTTGTACACAAACAGGCAATAAATGGGAACACACACTCAAAGACTAAACTCCAGACCAATAGTTTTTTATATAGAAAAATATTATTTTCTTAATTTATTTTAGATCAACAAGATTCAGATATCAAGTAAGTACATAAATTGTAAAGTACTTGGCATAGGTAATTGTAGAACTTTGAAGTAAAACAGTAATGTACACAGTTTGGCATAAAATGGCAATAAGCTATTTTAAAAGTGGACACTGCAAATTTCAACAGTTCCTGAGGGAGGTAAGTAAAGGTTAGTTTATCAGGTAAGTAAAGCACTTACAAGTTCAGTCTCAGAGGCATTGGCAGCCCACCGTGGGGGATTTAAGTCAACCCCAAACATCCAGCACCAGCAACACAGGGCTGGTCAGGTGCAGAGGTCAAAGAGGGGCCCAAATAACATAGGCACCTATGGAGACCTATGGAGGTAGGTACCTGCGTCCTCGGGGAGCAGACCAGGAGGTTTTTGTAGAGCACTGGGGTGGTCCCAAACGGGCACACAAAATACACCCTCAGCGGCACAAGGGCGGCCAGGTGCAGTGTGCAAACAAGGTGTCGGGTTTGTGATTTAAATCAATGGAGGGACCTGGGGGTCACACTGGCGATGCAGGCAGGGCAAAGGGGGGCTTCTCGGACCAGCCACTGACTGGGCAACGATGAGGGCCACCTGCTGGTCACTCCTGCACTGGTAGTTGGTTCCTCTCTGGTTTAGGGGCTGCGGGTGCAGTGCTTCTTCCAGGCGTCAGGTTCTTTGTTACTGGGCAGTCGTGGTCAGGGGGATCCTCTGGATTCTCTCTGCAGACGTCGCCGTGGGGGTGCAGGGAGGTCGTCTCAGGCTGAACACGTCGTGGGAGTCACCTGGGGATCCTCTCTGCAGTGTTGGTTTCTCTGGACCCTGGCTGGGGGCGTTGGGTGCAGAGTGTTGGGGACTCACGCTTCATGAGTGAGGTGAGAGTCCCTTTAAAGATCGTTTCTTCTTTGTTGCTTTAGACAGAGCCGCTGTCCATGGGAGCTTCTTGGTCCTTTGGGTTTGCAGGGCAGTCCTCTGAGTCGGTAGAGGTCGCTGGTCCCGCTGGATATGTCGCTGTTGCAGGTTCTTTGAATCTGGAGACAGGCCGGTAGGGCTGGGGCAAAAACAGTTGTCGTCTCCTTCTTCTCTGTGGGGTTTTCAGGTCAGCAGTTCTTCTTCTTGTTAGGTTGTCAGGAATCTGAAATCCTGGGTTCAGGGTCATCCCTAAATACTGAATTTAGGGGTGTGCTAGGGTCACAGGGCAGTAGCCAATGGCTACTGTCCTTGAGGGTGGCTACCCCGCTTGTGCTCCCTCCCTTTGGGGAGGGCAGCATATCCCTATCCCTATTGGGCTAAATCCTCCAAAACAAGATGGAGGATTTTCCAAGGAGGGGGTCACCTTAGGGGTGGGCCTGGCTGAGGAGGTGACTCCTCCTTGTTTTTCTTATTATCTCCCCAGACTTGCTGCCAAAAGTGGGGGCTGTGTCTGGGGGGCGGGAATCGATCATCGATCATCACCATGGTGTACTGGTCATCAGGGAGACTCCGAAAGTCAAGGCTGGTGGAAACCCAGGGCTTATGCGGGCCTGGTTCTGTCTCAATGGGGACAGGCCGGCTCAGTTCCCCGACACTTGGCACCATTCACCAGACCACACAGTATTTTCTACCTGTTCATCCATTAAGGGAAACCACACCTTGGACCTTAACCAACTCTTAGTGTTCACCATGTCTTGGTGTCCATTGTGTGCCAGCTGTACCACCCTGTCGGTGAGGGAGGACAGAATTACTAATCGGTAGCCTCTCAGCAAACAACCATCTGGGTCCACAGACAGTTTATCATGGACGTGATACAAACTCTCCATTATTCGCTTGGGGGCAGGAGTGAGCGAGGATAGTCATTTCTTTACAGTATGCCATTGATTGAAACAGACCGTCTGCAGAGCCTTTCGATTGCAATCATCTTGTGCTGAGGCTTGGACTATTGTGTCGATGGAGACCGGCAACAGTCTTGACCAGTCAGACACATACCTCACATACTCTTCAGTTTCACAAGCCTCGTGGATCTCACTGGCAGTGGCTGCCCTGGGGTGGCGAGGCAAGTAGTCAGCTGGGTTATCAGATCCTGGGCGACATTCAAACTGACATCCATAGTAAGGCAATTGGAGCATCAACTTCTCTCTTCGTGGTGGGGGTTTCGAGGTAGTTCCATTAAAGAGGGGGATGAGGGGCTTATGGTCTGTGGTGACAAGGAAAGGTCGGCCATAGACATAAATGTGAAAATGTTTGCAGCCCAGTGCACAGCAATGGCTTCTTTCTCTATTTGCGAATACCTCTGATCAGTGCCAGTCAGCGACCGGCTCACAAATGCGACTGGGAACCACTCCTTCTTTTCTTAGTTTTGAAGTAGATGGACCACAGGCCCTTTGGCCCATCATCAACTGCAATTTTTCGTGTCCTTACGGGGATAAAAATACTTCGTAATTCTGTCACTGGACAAAGCTTCCTTAATGGCTTCAAACGCTGTTTGTTGTGCTATACCCCAAACCCAAGGTTCTAAGGACTTCGTTTCGGAGGGGTTGTGTCAACGAGGAAAGGGCTTTAATAAAACAGACACAGTAGTTTACCATTCAGAGAAAACTCGGGACTTCAGTCACATTGGTTGGTGGGGGTGCACGTTTAATGTCCTGCACCTTGTCTGGATCAGGGGCCACTCCGTCTGCTGAGAAGATGTATCCAAAGAATTGAATTCTGTTAATGAGGAACTCACACTTTCTGCGGTGAAAGGTCAGGCCGGATTCTTTGATCCTTTGCAACACATTTTTGAGCCAGATGTTATGTTCTGAAACGGTCGGTGCATGGATCAAAATGTCATTGCTAACGTTGATAATGCCTGGCAGATCTGCCAAGAGCTCGTGAATGACATTTTGGAAGACCTCAGTGGCACTCGAGATGCCGAAATTCAATCTTTTGTATCACCGCAAACCAACATGCGTCAAAAACGTGGTTATATAACATGACTCCTTAGCTAGGACTAGCTGGTGGTATCCTGAGCGCAAGTCTAGTTTGGAGAACCAACAGGATCCACTTAGATCACCTATGAAATCATCAATTGTGGGTGTCAGATGCCTCTCACGTTTGATGGCAACGTTGGGGAGGCACAAATCTACGCAGATGCAGACCTCCTCGGGCTGTTAGGGCTTCCGTGCGACCACTATTGGCAACACCCACGGTGTGGACCCGGTGACACGTTCTATGATGCCGGCTGCTTCAAGGTGATCCAACTCTTTCTCCACCTGTGGCCTGAAGTAGAACACAATGAGTCGGTGTCGGAGCGCCATTAGCTGCACAGTCTTGACGATATGTAATTTTACCTCTCTGTGACGTAAACATCATATTCCTTCGAACACATCATGGAACTGGTGAAGGAGCTCAGTCACTGATTCCTAATGTATGCCAAAAGCAAAAGTGACAACTCCTAAATCTTCTGCTGCCTGGCACCCCAATAACATCCCTGGTCCACCACAGTATTCACACTTTCTGGGCGGGGCCTATTGCTTCGAGATCTCACTTTGTTCGGAGAAAAATGCCACAGCATTGACAGGCTCTTCCTTAATTGGTCTCTAGAGTGCAGCCTCCATATGTGAAGCTCGGGCCTTAGACAATTCTTTTGTCACCCCTTCGTAAGGATGTCAGGTAGACACCGTCCTGACTCTTCAAGGATTCTCTCTTGCAGTTTCGCAGATGCACATCCTTGTATCACTTGGCGTCTAATCTCCTCCATCTCGTCCGCAAACCCACATGTGCTGACTAGGTCTTTGAGCCTCATATGAAATGAATCAATGGATTCTTCCGTTTGCTGTCTGGCTTGCCTGAACACAAAACATTCATAGTCAGTGTTGGCCATGGGCTCCAAGTGCCTACTTAAAGCAGTTATTCAGGTTACTTGCATTTTGGGGGTATCCTCAGGGAGGTTCTTGGATAGTTTGTAGATGTATTTTCCCCCTACGTGTAAGATCATGCCTCTTTTCTGAGCGTCTTCGACTTTGTTTGTTTCGAAGAACAGTAAGACTCTCTCGACCCAGTCATTCCATTGCGTGGCTTGCACAGATGGGGCCCCTTCAACGACAAAAGGCTCAACTGGAGGGATGGCAGACATGTTGGGTCAACGCAGGTAACGCAAGGTGTGGCTGTCTCTGATTAGCCAGGCACTGGGGATGACACACTATCTTCTCACTAACAGTGTGTTTGTCATTCGCTACATGCACTGAGTACTTCCTGTTTAGTTGTGCCTCGCCCTTGCTGTTGACTATGATGAATATGTAATGTTCAATGATGCAGGGTTTAACCACTGTGTTTCTTTCTTTCCTTTTTTTTTAATGAGGGTTGACTTGTTAATCTGTTACTTTCATCACCATAATTTGTTGTGATTATGTCACATAGACACCGTCTTGGGGAAGCACTAAATAGATGAGCACAGCCCTCCCAGCTGCTTTAGTGCCTGGCCGCTTGACTCGGTGGCCGGCAGCGTGCAGCAGCGTGATCTGGCTTCCAGGGCCGGCTCAGAAGGCGCAGGGCCTTGCAGATCGGCTGCACGCTCAGGAGCACGTGGTGATGCAGACCAGTGTGGCACTCATCGGAGCGGTCTCGGCATCCTTGCATGGCTCAGTAGAGGTTCTGGAGGCCTTGCGCAGGTGATAGAGGCCTGGAGCAGCGTTGCCAAGGGGACATACGTGGCACGAGCACCACGTTGGGAGTGCTGCAGCCATGGCATCAGGAAGCACGGTAGGGAGCAACAGCCACCTTGCCAAAGTGTAGCATCGCCGCACTACGCTGAGCGCTAGCGCAATAATAAAATCTGTGACACATTCTGGTGAATTTCCATGGCGTAGCAGGCAGTGCTCACACAGGCTGTCTCTCGTAACTAACTACCCCACCCACTCGCCACACTTTATTTATAGATTACACCACGTGACCCGCAGGTCAAACACACACACCAAATTACAGAGGGGGTGGGAGAGGCCACCCTCATGTTACTTTGACTATGAAGATGGTGGTGCCCCGGCGACCAGTTACGTCACTGGCCCTTCACTACACTCATTATGATGCAGCTACTTTTTTCAAAACCACCCCTACCTTTCAACACTTCAAAGACACAAAATCTAGGCGCTAGGTGAACTAAATAGATCGAAAAACATTTGATAACTTCATTGAAGCCTTAGAGGAAATGAGCAAGACTAATAAAATACTTGAAAGTCTGGTAGGAGATGCAGTAATGAAAAGGCTCCCATAATTAAAAGGGGTTGCACTCCAAAAAGTAAACGTAAAAGAGTCTCTAACAAAAAAAAAATTAACAAGCCACAAAACTTGCCCATGAGAGATACATGTTTAACAGAGCAATACAGTTACCAGGAGAAACAATAGATTGAATTTGCAGAACGGTTGGAGAAGCTCCTCAAACACTGTTGATTCAGAAGCCATATTCATGTGAAAAATAGATGGATAACAGTCCGAATCTTTCAGAAGACAAATGCTAAAGGAAAAGAACACACTGGACAAAATGCTTGCAACCGCAAGAGCGGAGGAAAGAACTAAGAAGAAAGCAGCTCTGATGGAGGCCAGAAAACATCAAAGCTAATATGTCATGTCCATGGGAAGCCAAACAAACCCACAGAAATAAAAAGCAGATATGCCATCCAGATGCAGAAGGCATGCTATTGCTGTGGTGTGGCATGCCCACAAAAAGGGACGTGTTCACCAAATGGGCAAATAGGCAAAGGATGAAGAAAAGAAGATCACTGCAAAAGTATCTTTTCTCACCGCTGGAGTCAATAGAAAAAACAAGAGCCATCAAATGTGAGCAACAGAGTCAAAAACCAGAACATAACCTGCAACATCTCCCTCCTCTAAGTCCTCAATGTCTCACACTCACGCACACAGCAGCGAGGAACACTTCATTTTCCTTCTGTCAGACAAGGGGATCCTAGAACAAGTTTTGTCAGTCATTTTCTGAGTAGGACAACATCAAAACACGTTTGTACTGGACAGTGGAGCATCAGTAAATGTCACAGGAGTGGCAGAATTCAAATGCATAAAGAACATGTCAAAACAAGCTAAAAGACTTGGATGCACGAATATACACATGGGCAGCTACAAAGCTACTGACGAGCAAAGGAAAATTCACAATCTGCAAGGGGCATCAAAGGAAAGAAGTTGTGACAGAAATATATGTGTTAGAAAGAGAAATACCCCCTCCACGCTTACGAGGCATCACAACTGCCTCTACCTTAGGACTAGTAAATGTAAAATACTATATGAAGGGATATACCACATCAGAAACTTGCCACAGTCCCATAGTTTATTAGAGAGTGGGGGGATCACCCAGTGTTCTTCATATCATCAACAGAGCACCTATCAATGTGATGTATTTTGAGGAATTCCAAACAACAGAAGCAAACAGAACCATCACAGCTGTTAGATAAAGCAGAAACCCTTATCTATGCATGACTTGCTTCAAAACCTCTTCAGTGCACAGGAGCTTATGAAGACACCTTAAAACACAAGTCATTATCCATGCAAGCAAATATACACCTGCTAAAAGGAATGATGCCCCCAGCAGCCTCTTGAGCTTTGCCACAGCAGAAAAGATGGTTCTGACAACTCTTAGCTACCTGACACACGTCAAACCGTCTATCCAGTTATTGAAATTACTCAATGGGCTAGGCAACATGAAGGGCATTTAAGTGCAATGGAACATTGATGAAGCAGTGGCACAAGGACATTGGAAAGTAGCATTCTGCGAGAGTGACATCCTAGACTGCACATCTCAGATATGATAACACAACTGAATGGCGCTATTATGTTCTCAAAATGTGACCTCAACGAGGGCTATCATCAGTTTGACTTGGGAGAGAACTGTTGTTACATCACATCTTTTCCACACACTGTGAACTCTAGGTACATAGACTGCACTTTTAGATGTCATTGGCAGAATCTTTAAAGATGCTATTCGCAGAACAACTCAAACTGTTCTGAATGTTCTGAACTATAGGGATGACATAGTATTTAGATTTTCAGAGGTAAAACATGATGCAGTACTTCACCACCAGGTGTGTCAGATACTGCAAGACACAACCCCCATGCTCAATGCAGAGAAATGCCAGTTTAACAAAACAAATCTCTGATTCTTTTGGCTATACTATTTTCAAATAAAGGAATGGAACCTGGCTCAGAGAATGTGAAAGCCCTCACCAGTATACTCCCATCTATTGGGATAAGTGTGCTCCAGTAATTTCTAGGGCATGTTGAGTACATCCCTGAGGAAACCGATGACACAAACGGGAGAATTTAAACGGTCTGCACAGTGCAACAAAAGTTTCCAGAGCACCGAGGAAGGGGTGACGGATACACCTTCCATGGTATATTGTGACCACTTGCTGCACACACAGGTGACGGTGGATGTAAGTCCAGTTGAGAAGGAAATCATACAAATCCAACACAAAGAGACAGATGGTGGCATATGCCAGACCTAAGTCTCTGGGATGTAGAGAAGGATTACTCCCAACCTGAAAAGGAGAGCTTAACAGTTGTAGAGCATGTGAATAGTTCCACGTTTTCTGGTATGGCACAAGAATCACCATAGTGTCAGACCATAAAGCCCTAGTGACCATTGTTTGGAAACTCCAGAGCCCACATTTTACTACAAATTGTGAGGTGGGGATAAAATTGCAAAAATTGAACTTCAATATAATTCACAAACCTGGCAAGGAGGACAATCCAGCAGACTACTTCTCCGGGCATCCGCTCACATCAACAAAACCCAATACATAATTGGTTAAAAAATATCTCTATTTCTTTGTGAGATAAACATACCAAACGCCATGTTAATATAGTGAGTCATTGCAGCATCCATTGAAGATGAAAATCAGGAATTGTAGAGACAAAAAGAATACCATGTGTGTGGTTTCAAAACGAGACCACATGGACAAGGCGGTGCGTTAAGAGTGTTACATTTGTCAGTGCACTGGACAGGTCTGAAATATTCAAAAGTGTGTGTGATGTGGAAGCAATTTATTTCTTTGGCCCACTGACATCTAGCAAGTATCTCCTAGCAGTCATGGATAAACATCCATGCTGCCCATTGATAACAAATGACATCACACATCAGAGCGACAAATGGTTTGCTATACATCAAGCAAATTGCAGCCATGCCTACATTGGTTTAACACAAAGTATCAGTAAAGCATATTTGAAAACTTCTGCATAACATGTAATACCAACAATAACCCCCTGCCTCATTTGATCAGTCCCTCACTCTTATTTTCCTTCAGAAACAATTTAGTTCCAACATGCGACCCATGTTTTACCTGTGCTATTTTGGACTCATAATTTGTCCAAAACATCTTATTTGTATACTCATCATCTTCTACTAATCACGTATATTAACTGTGTAGCCAAAAGTATGGCATTACTTCTTCCCATTAGTGCTACATGACTGAACCTTTGGTGTCTACTTCTTCAAGGTGGGTGTTTGTCAGCCTTATTGGCCAGTACTAATACAATGGTGTCCCAATCATTGTGTGATGTGTTCTTGCCTGCCAATCTATATTGTCTGTCGTTGCCCACCACTTCGGCTGCTGACCATTTTTTAACATTATAAATCTATACTTTTATATTTGAGGGCATGTTTGCTTTCCAGTACATTGCAGTTTCTCTTGGCTATAACTACCACTAGGTCCACAATTTTACAAATGTGCTTCACCCTCTTAAGCTGACGTAGTTGCGCTAATAAACACAACCACAGAGACGTTTCTAATATTTTCCCTGTCACCTCTAAAATTTTTGTTAATACTTTTTCCCAGAATTGTTGTATTAGAGTGCATTACTAAACCATATGGTAAAAATCTGCATTAGGTTGTTGACATCTTGTCAAAGATCTGATGCACACAGGTACAATTTTGCTGGGACTAAATAAGTATAGTGCAGATAATTAAATCAAGTGAATTTAAAGTGTTGCTTTCTCATCACCTTTCTTGTGTATTCCAAGCAGTTCCATTCTTGTTCAGTGATGGAGCAACCAACATTTCTCTCCCATTTCTCTTAATGAGGTGGTGGATATACAGAATGCAGGAGCAGGGTTCTTATGTAACAATATAATTCCATGTCTGGGGTTTCCGTAACTTAATACTTTAGCCATATTTCTGCTTTTAAAAGTTTATTATCTTCTTCTCCCAAGCCAGTTTGGCTGCTGTCATTGCTTTGTATGTTATGGATAGGCCTATTTCCAAACTATATGGGTCCTTCAGTTCCTCAAATATGCAGAGTGGCCCATTCAAAAACAGGTTCCCCTCTCTATATCTCATGTTTGTCTCATTCTTCTAGATGTACTGTGCTTCCCAATGCGAAGAGGTAGTCTATTCTATTCTGAGGGATTTGTAAAAGCACATGGCTACCCAACAGGCCTCCCAGCGCAGTCAACAAACAATAGCCCCAGGACATCTGTACACACTTCTATGCAGAGTAGAATAAGAAGCTCTTCAGCTGCTTCCAGAAGCTCAGTTCTGATTGAATCATTCTAATGTTCAGTGGAAGAGCCTTCCAGAGTTAAGGAACCAAATAGGCAAAGGAACTACTACTACTTCTTGCCTTCTTAATCCTGGGGACTAGCAGTAATTTCTGATCCCCGGAATGTAGGGGTCTCCTCGGGATGTAGTGGTTCAGCAGATGCTGTATTAGCTCAGGACCCCTATTTTATATAACACAGTGCGCTAGACAGAGTGACTTGAAATGTATTGATTATGCACCAGTAGCCAATGCATGGCTGCTAGGGCAGGAGCAGCAGATTGGTGCTTATGAGTTTTGTGGCCAAACTGGGCAGCAGAGTTCTAAACCACTTGCAATTTCCTTGTCACGTATTTGGGACCGCCCAAGTAAAGGTAGTTCCCGTAGCCCAGTTGTGAGTTGACTATACTTTGCTCTACCATCCTTCACAGTGGGGCAGGAATTCAACTCAACTATTTTCTCAAAGTCCTGATTATTCCAAAACAGCATGCTGCAAGTTTACTGGCTTGGACCTCCATGGAAAGTTTGTTATCGATCCAAAACCAGAGACGTTTGTCAGCAGAGGTAGAAGAAAAAAGTGGGCCACGGCTGTCAAGCCAGTTTTGTTCCAGCAACTGATGAGTTTTGTGGACAAACTGGGCAGAAGAGTTCTGAACCACTTGCAATTTCCTTGTCACGTATTTGGGACCGCCCAAGTAAAGGGAGTTCCCGTAGCCCAGTTGTGAGTTGACCATACTTTGCACTACCATCCTTGGCAGTGGGGCAGGAATTCAACTCAACTATTTTCTCAAAGTCCTGATTATTCCAAAACAGCATGCTGCAAGTTTACTAGCTTGGACCTCCATAGAAAGTTTGTTATTGATCCAAAACCAGAGACGTTTGTCAGCAGAGGTAGGAGAGAAAAGTGGGCCACGGCCGTCAAGCCAGTTTTGTTCCGGCAACTGAGAGGGGTTGTTGCCTACAACTAGGACCTCTGTTTTTCCTGTTTAATTTCAGGCATCTGGCGGACATCCAGTTTGTTACCTGTTTCAAGGAAGCATTAAGCTGGTTATAAACTTTGTTAGTGTCAGTGGCGAGCAAGATCATGATCTGTGTATCATCTGCGTAGGAGACCAGTGCAAGGCAGTGTGCTCGCACTACCTCAGCCAATGTGAGCACATACAGATTGAAAAGAGTATAGCTCAAAGATGAGCCCTGTCGACCCCACACTTTAAAAGATGGGTTGCTCAGAACATAGAGTTTCTAATACCTGAAAGCTTCTGTTTTTTTAGAAAGATGGTGAGCCTTTTGAGTGCAGCTTTCGTAATTCCTGCTTCTTCAGTATTTGTTTTAAAAAGGGGTGGGAGAGGGTATCAAAGGATGAGCTCAGATCCAGCAAAATCATAGCTTTTGAGCCGCCCTGATCCAAGATTCCTAACAGTTTGTTCTTCTCTGTGCTTAAAAGGCCAGATGACAAGTTGGGTGTAACATCTTTAGATAGGGAGAGAAGAATTTTGTTCACCTTTCCTAAGAAGAAGTTGGCAAACATATTACAGTACTCTTCTGAGGGGGGGGGGCAGTTTGAATATTAGCTGGTCTCATGAGGCTGTGCACCAACATGAATAGTTCTTTAGATGAGTTGGGGGCATGTTATATTTTATTGCTAAAATATTTGACTCTTACTTCTCTTATAGCATATTGATATTTTTTCATGGCTTTCTTGTATGATGCCTTACTAGGTCCATCGTATGTTTTCCTCCATGCCCTTTCTAGCTTTTTTGTTTCCTTTTTTAATTCTGTGAGTTCAGATGAGAACCATGTGGTATGCCAAGCAGGGTGACCAGAACCTTACAGTTTCATGGGGACCAGCAGGTCCAGGTAGTCATGAAACTGGCCCTCAACATTTCTATATCTTGCTGTAATGTCCCCTTCCATTGTAGGGGATGAAGTGGCTAAGGATATGTCCAGTCTTGTTTTCCCAAGTTTTGACCAGCATCAATTACGATTGGGGAGAAGGGGTTGATTAGGTATGTTCCCAGCAATATCTAGAGAGAAGGGCACTATGTGATGGTCAAACCAGTATATTGGAATGTGGGCATTAGTGGTCATATTGATAATATTAGTAAAGATGGTATCCAATATATGGCCTAATCTGTGAGTAGGGCACTTAACAAGTTGAATCATCGGGATGACAGCCGGATCTTGAAGAACATTTTTAGCACTTTTTCAGTTATCATTACCAACATGCAGATTTAGATTCCCCAGTAGCATGAAGTTCACCTTCTGCAATTTAAGTTCTGCCACTAAATCAGGAAGTGCTTGATTGAATTGAGTAGTAGTAGTATCAACTTATGGGGTCTACCCAGTAACCCTAAGAACCAGGGTAAATATATTTACACAAATAAAAGTGGTTCACTTGCGATAGTGCTTTCTGCAAAGAATAATGCTATGCAAATAAATTAGAATCAATGAAATGTAAGCCTAGCACCCAGAATTAGCACCACAAATATATATACAAACAAAGAACAGTGCAAAACAGTAATTGATAACCCCTAAAGTTTGTTGTTTACAAAAGATCAAAGGTGAAACTACATAAGCTGATTTGAGCTATACAGGGTAATAAACTGCTATTTGTATTTTTTCAGTGAAAGAAAACAAGATCAATAGGTCTGACAGCAGGTCTGATTTATTGCACTCTGGGGCCAAGAACACCCTTTATTCAGGACTTTAGCCCGTTGTTGGAAAATAAAGTAATGTTTCCAGACTATACTGTCCTTGGGGACTTTAACTTTCATTTAGAAAATAGGTCAGATGCAGATACAGAATCACTCATAGATACTATGAGGAATCTAGGTCTTGCAAAGCTGGTGGAAATGCCAATGCTTGGAGCCGTCATCTGCTCGATGGAATCTTTTCAGACAATCCTTACTTACATCCAGGAGAATCACTTCCACTTACCTGGTCATACCACAGAGCAATCTTGATTGAACTCAGGATCCCAGTATCTACTCGAAATCTGAGGTGGTATGTTCTATTAAAACCCACTGCTCCTGGCACAAACTAGATGCAAACATATTTGAAAACACCTTAATGAATTCTCTGCCCCTGGCCTCTCAAGATCCTGAGTCTGTCACTGTTAGCTACCATAAATGGATAAATACTGCCTCAGATCAGTTGGTGCCAGACAAGCCTTATAAGATTCACAGAGCCACCTCATCAAAACCTTGGTTCTCAGACAGTCTCAGAACCTTGAAACAAATATGCTGTAAACAAAAACGCGAGTGGAGAACAAATTGTGAGAACTCTGAAAAAGAAGTGTGCACAATTACTATAACAAAATACAAGGCTCTCATATAAAAAACTAAAGTCGAATACTACACTCAGAAGTGTAAAACCTCTGACTACTCTTCTAAAGATTTGTTCTCCAAGCAGGAAACTGGCCTGGTGTGTGATGAGCACCTATGGTATTATCACCTTATACCAGGTCAAGGTATCCCCTATTATCTAGGTGTAGGCAGTGTCTAGGAAGCCAGGGCTCTCTAGCGGTAGCTGTGGATGAGCAGCCAAGACTTATCTAGGAGACATGCAAAGCTTATACAATATCACTACAGTCACACAGCACTTACATACATGAAAGAACCACACAATGTTACACAAAATAAAGGTACTTTATTATAGTAACACAAATACTAAAATATGGAATATGAATACCCCAACTGTAGGTAAGTAAACACACTATTATGTACACATTAGGAGTCAGTTATTACCATTGAAAGCAATAGCAAACAGTACCCACAATAGCAAATAGTCAAGGCCCTAAGGGGAGACCAAACCATATACTAAGTAAATGGAATGTGAAAGGCAGTCACTCACCCAAGGAAGTGGAATCTGTAGAGAGGAGCTGGAGGAACTTGGAACCCCAAAAGGTAAGTGCCAGGGTGACCGCCAGTGACCAGGAGGAAAGAGGTAAATGCCTGGTTTCCCCCAAACCCAACAAGAGGAATTTAGAAAAGGACCATGCAAGACCCAGACAAGACTGAGAGAAACCAAAGGTGGATCCTGGAAGAAGAAGACCTGCAAAAGAAGGGGACCAAGTCCAATTCAAGTTGGAGTGTCCAGTCAGGGCAGGAGCCACTACCCACCCTTCTGTGGATGCAGGACCAGGCCAACAGTGGATCAAGAAGGTCAGCAGTGCAACACCAGACCAGGAGAAGAGTTCCAGAAGTGGTGCAGTCGATGTCCCACGTCGGCAGTCGGGTTGCAGTCAGTCAGTGGTGCTGGAAAACCACCAACAAGCTTTAGCAAATGCAAGAAACGATGAAGACGGTTTTGCAAGGCTGAAGAGGACCAGCAAGGTCCAGGGAACTCAACCGTAGGAGGGGAGTCCGAGGTGACTCAGCAGCTAGGAGAGTCAAAAGAAGAGGAGGAAGCCCCCACAGGCGACCCACAGGCAGCAGGCACAGGAGTTGTGGTGAGGCCTATGCATCACACCTGCAAAGGAGTCCCACATTGCTGGAGCAGCATACAGGAGACTGTGCATTGCAGGGAAGAGTGCTGGGGCTTGGGGCTACATGGAGCCTGAAGATCCCCTTGGAGGAGGAGCAAACAGGCCTTGGCAGCTGCAAGAGTTGTGGTGCATGGGGGTACTGTCCTGTGTGGAGAGGCAAGGGCCAAGAGGTCCACTCCTGACCACCACCTGTGATGCAGGATCCATGCAGCTCTGAAGGAGAAAAGTTCCATGCAGCCGGTCGACGTTGCAGTTGGTGCGTGCAGATACAGGGGAGTGACTCCTTCACTCCAAGGGAGATTTCTTCTTGCTTCCGGTGCAGGCTGAAGACTCATCATGCTCAGAGGATGCACAGCTGGGGAAATGTTGCAGTTGATGGAAGGAGCCGGAGAAACAATGCTGCAGAGCAGAGTTGTTGCTGCAGTTGCATATTGTTGGTTCCTGTTGCAGTTCCAGTGGCCAGAAGGTGGAGTAAACAATGGAGGGGAGTACTGCTGGAATCTTGCATGTTGAATTTGAGGAACCACCCAAGAGGGAGACCCTAAATAGCCCAGGAAGGGGGATTGGTCACCTAGCAGGTTGACCACTTGTCAAGAGAGGACTGTGACATCACCTGACCTGACCTGGCCACTCAGATGCTCCCAGGGGCCTCTGCCCAACTTTAATTCAAGATGGCAGAATCAAGTGGCCAACTATTGGAGCTCTGGGCCCCACCCCTGGGGTGGTGATGGACAAGGGAATGTTTACTCCCCTTTCCATTGTCCAGTTTCGCACCAGAGCAAGGACCTGGGGTCCCTGGACTGGTGAAAACTGGTTTATGCAAGCAGGGCACCGAATGTGCCCTTCAAAGCATACCAGTGGCCTGGGGAGGATACCCCTCCCAAGACATGTAACACCCATTTCCAAAGGGAGAGAGTGTTGCCTCCCTCTCCCAAAACAAATCCTTTGTTCTGCCTTCGTGGGCTTGAGTTGGTCAAGCAGCAGGAGGGCAGAAACCTGTCTGTAGGATGGCAGCAGCGCGGGCTGCCTGGAAAACACTGGTAGGAGCAAACCTGGGGTTCTCTAAGGAGCCCCCAGAGTGCATGGGATCATACAACCAGTACTGATACCAAACCTGCTCAGGTTCGGAGTCACTATTATATCGCTGGACACACACACTGGTAAAATGGCTTCCCCGCACTTATGAAGTCCAGGGAATTGAAGATGGAGTTCGTAGAGGCACCTTTGCTCATGCAGTGGTGCCCTCACACATAGGTACATGCACCCTGCTCTCTGGCCTAGGAGGGCCTGCCATAGGGGTGACCTATAGTGACCTGGTGCAGTGACCTGTAGTGAAAGGGTGCATGCACCTTTTCATGCAGGCTGCAAAGGCAGGCCTGCAGACATATTTTACATGGGCTCCCATGGGTAGCCTAATACATGCTGCAGCCCATGGTGATCCCATGGTGCCCCAATGCCCTGGAGACCTAAGTACCATATACTAGGGACTTACATGGGGGTACCAGTATGCCAATTGTGGGGTGAACAATGTCAGGAACAACCAAATTTGGAGGGAGAGAGCCCAGTCACTGGGGTGCAGGTTAGCAGGATCCCAGTGTACACAGTCAAAACACAAAGACAGCAGGCAAAATGTGGGGGTAACCAAGCCAAAAATAGACTACTTTCCTACACTCCATGGTAAACAACTAGACAATCTTCTGGACAAAAAGATTTCCTGTGCCAGCCAAGATTTCTGCAATTCTCTGGCAGACTTTTTTTCAAGCAAAAGTCAGAGCTGTGCATGATACCTTTATGGTTAACACCCAGAAGTCACAAGGCCCTTTCTCTGCTCTCTCCAGTATGAGAGACACACTTAGTAGAAGATCTAGGCCTCAGGATAATTCTTTACCACCTAACAACACTGAGGTACTATCTTCTTTCTCTCATCTTACCACAAAACAGAATCAGAAAGTACTCACCACCATCAAATCAGGTTCACCGCTAGATCCCTGTCCAGCTAAAATTGTAGATCAGGTCCCAGAGGTGATACCTCTATGTCTCAGTACAATCTATGATCAAATAGTTAGTGTGGGCCTTTTTCCCAGGGAATGGAAAAAAGCATCAATCTTACCTCTATCAAAAAAAACAATCTTGAGGTATCAGACCCCCGTAATTACAGACCCATCTCAAGTCTTCTTTTCCAGCAAAAATTGTAGAAAAAGCCATCAACCAAGAGCTCCCTACTTTTATTAAGGAGAATAAGCTGCTTGATCTGACTGAGTTCAGCTTTAGAAGTGAGCATAGTACAGAACTGTCCCTTATTGCAGCTACAGAAGAGATCAGAAGGGCTACGGACAATGGAGGAAATGCCTCACTCATTTTATTAGATCTCTCTGTGGCTTTAGATACTGTAGCCCGTAAAATACTAATAGAACGCCTGTATTCCATCTTCATTAGAGGTAAAGTACTTGGCCTCTTAAGATCTTTTTTTACAGGAGCAGGAAAAATTTGTCGCTATTGACAAATTTACATCATCCCCTTTTTCTTTACCATGTGAAGTACCGCATGGATCTTCCCTCAGTCCTACACTTTTTTATCTTTATTTCACCCCATTGGCCTCCTTAATAAAATCTTGTGGCTTCTCAGTAGTGTTGTATGCCGGTGACACACCAATTTTTGTCTCTTTGACTGGCAACCCTAATGACACCGCTAACGGTGACTATGATTGTATGGTCCGCATTAGCAATTGGATGAGTGAAAACTGTTCAAAGTAATACTGTTCGGTAGAGATACTTCTTTTTGGTCCCCCAGCTGGTGGCCGAAGAGCCTTGGACCACTTTCTACTCGTGTGGTCGGTGCCAAGAATCTAAGGAGTGCACTTTGATGATAAACTGCTTTTCGGAAATTACGTCAATGGAATATCCTCATCTTCTTTTTTTATGGTGAAGATTTTGAGAAAGATATTTCCCTTTATTCCTCAGGACCTGAAAAATACTCTAGTGTCGGCACTTGTACTGGCCAAAATCAATTACTGCAATGCCCTTTTTCTCAACATGCAAAACTTCAGATGGTTCAAAATGGGGCAGCCCAGTTGGTTGTAGTAGTTCCCAAACATCAGTCAGCCCAACAAGCACTGATCCAACTTCATTGGCTCCCAGTGAAGAAGTGTATTGATTTTAAAGCACTCTGTATCAAGTTCAGAGCATTGCATTGTACAGGCAAGATTTCATGAAACATTGTTTTTCATGGTACCTTCCCGCACGACCTTTGCGATCCTCCTTGGCAAAAAAAATTGTCATTCCCAAGTACCGGAGGCACAATTGGGGCGACAGACGTTTTCATGTCTGCACGGCCTTGCTTTGGAATTCTCTTCTGTCTTGGTCAAAAAATATGACAGAGCCTCTTCCTTTCAGGAAAGATCTTAAAATATGGCTTTTTAGCCTACAATTAACATCTCTTAGGCTCCATTACCTTCACTATTGGGCAGCAACTAGACGCCTTTTGGGCAGTAGTGCGCACTCTGTTTTGTGGTTGTTCTTTGGTGATGGCTATTTTCTTTGTAATTCGATCACATTTCACAAGTGAGGTAATTGCTTGTTTGTGCTGTTGTGCTTGGGGTGTTTTTCTCTGGTTTTGCTTTAGGATTAAACATGACTCTGAGACCACCAGGTGGCCTGGAGTGCATCTTTGATCCGTTTTGGAACTCTTCTGATACTTTTTAGTTCTTTAAGTAAGCCTATACCCCTGGTGATGGGTGAGTCCTGGTCTTTATCACCTAGTTTTGTCTTCTTTTCACCCTTTCTCAGTTCATTTTGCTTCCTCTTTTTTCTTCTTTGTAAATAATTGTATACAAATGTATTTCTTAATTATAATAAATTCCTTTGTTTGTTTAGGTTATAAAGATACCTTTTTATTCACGACACTTTGTGCTGATAATGGCCCTGGTCTAGTCAACCTTGGGGCTTAAACATCGACCTGTACTATTGTAATATAGACTCCAAACGAATTGCTTGTTGGTGTGTTTTGACCATGAATTCCACAAATTTAGATCTGTTGTCAGATCTATTGATCTTGTTTCCTTTCGGCGCAAACATAACAGCCTATTACTCCGTATAGTTCATATCAGCTTGTACATTGGCGCCTTTGAACTTTTGTTGATTAAACTCAATGAACGAACTTTAGGGTTTATCAATTAATGTTTTGCACAGTTCCTTGATTGTATAGATGCCTTAGTGGGTGGCAATTCTAGGTGTAAGGCTTACGTTTCGTTGAGGGTAATTTATTTGCATAGCATTATTCTATACAGATAGTGCTATTCCAAGTGAACCACATTTATTTATGTAAAAAAATGGGTGAAATGAGTGGCTGGGCCAGGAGAACTACACATCAGTATTCCAGATAGGGTGAAGGTGGCCGAGAGTTCGAGAGGAGAGCAGACACTCACTACCAGGAACACTTATGGGCGAAAACTGTCCTTTTAGCTTGTCCTTAAAGATAGATAACCCCACCTCTTTTCTCTTCACGGTCGCATCTTGCAATTGTGTGATCTTGTGCTGTGCTTTGGCAGTACACCTGCAACATGCAATTAGTCTTTTTCATTTCGGGTTGCCTAGTGTTGTTAGCCAGTAAGTTAAAATTACCCACATCAAGTTTACACCCTTCACAGATAAATGGGGTGTAGTCCAGCGTGATAACATTTTCACAAACCTTGTTTGTTGGTAGCTTTAATTGGTGGAGTTGGCAGCAGAAAAGGAAACTCGCTCTGTAAGCAAAAGGGAGGGGTCCTTGCCCCTTGAGGTATGGCGATGGGTGCAGATTGGTATGTCTTTGGTATACCAGCAGCGCGCCCGCTGCACGCATCTGCGTCCCAGAGTGCATTAAGCATACGGGACAGACTTGACAACTAAAGCGCTATCCTAGGATGGTGCTCTAGTTGTCTGTGTGATAAAATGGCACTGAACATAGCCAAAGTCCCCTGTTCTGCGGCAGCTGCTAGCGCGTCGGTCCTTAATAAGTAAACTTACAAGGGGACGCGTATAGGTCGATGAACCTTTTGATTCGTGTAGGGTGTTCTTACCATAGTTTTCATACAGAGTCAATAATCAACACACAATAATCAATAACCATTAGTCAAATCTACAATCAATGGAGTCAGTAATTTTCACACACCATGACTCTTCAGCCATGAATAACCACACCTTGATTATAAGTTTAGTACGTTTATTTCCCTTTTGATAACAATACTAATAATGGGCTCTTAATTCATCAACTCAAATTAAAGCAGATTTTAATGCGCTTGTTAATCAACCAGTTGCAGAAGACGTGACCTAATCAGAGCTTGAATCAAAAGACATTCTAAGGCATCGGAGAAAAGCCTGCCCACAACACTAGGAAGACAGAAGAAGGTCCAGCAAAAGAATAGTATATGTATTCGACCAACACAACTGACAGAGACTGAGCTCAGCTACCCAAGAGAAACAACATGAAAATCTGGGGTGTGACAGGGCTTCATCTCCTTCACAGGTTGACAATCCTCAACCTGATGGATACCTTACCCTTCTTTTTGCAGCTTTTAGAGGAAATCCTGGGAGAGATGGTGTTTCAACCATTGTATCACTGTTCTAGCTCTTACCAGCCTGTATCTATCATCAGTTAATGCTACAGTCACTAAAAACCCTCAACTGGGCCAGTTGCCAGTGGCTACTGGTGTCCTAAGTAACTGCTTAGGATGCCTCATCCTGTGGGTCCTGCCAATATCTTGAAGTTCTGAACATGAGTGGTTGTTATCGAGATGTAGACGCCCCCTACACTGAAATGACACGTAAGCTACACATAGTGGGAAGTGGCCTAATAGTCACTCGCCCACTAGCTTTGCTGCATTTGGGCCTGATTTATAGTTGGGTGGATGGTACTTCATTCTACTGTCTGCCAAATTTAGAAATTTCCCCTGGACCAGTGGTCATCTCTTTACATTAAAAAGAACCACCATCATGGCAGTTCCTTTCAGTGTACAATGCCCCCCACATCGTAGTAGTTTTCTGGCAGGTTCTGGCAGGGTGTGGGGGTGATTATGTTTTTTTCTGTCCAACACCGCCAGATTTTTCCTGGCAGTGATGGTCAAGAAAAAAACAACATTACACTACTGAACAATTGGGGGCTCTGTTAATGGAAAGCCTAAAGTCCACCCATCTCTAAATAAGGGTGGCGGACTGACGAATTGGCAGACAGAACACAATGGAGTACCGTTTCCACTATACTTTAAATCGCCTCCTTTGTGTTTTTACAGAGGTTGCAATGTGCCACGGGTAACAACCATATAGTTTAGGTGGGATGGCTACATTCATATGACATGAAGAGGCAGCTGTGCATCATCAACAAACGTTGGAATATATTGGATTGTGGTAATATGACTTTTGGAAACCCCTTTTTCCCTGAAAAGCAGAAAAAAATTGGAAGGACATGCTCATGCGCATTGAGGCCACTAAGTCAATGGACAAGGGGATTAATAGGCTGTGAAAATATGCAATGTATATGATTGCCTGCCAACGTAGTCTTTACTACACTGGTATTACTATCAGGGCACTAAACACAAGTATGCAAGAACATAGAAGTACAGTTAGGATCTCACATTTGACCAAATATAAAATTGGTCACTTATTTTAAGGAGGCAGGACTCATAAACAAACAGATGAATAGAATTGTCTTACAAAAGTGCAGCAAGTCACAAAAGAGTGTTCTTGATTCTGTGTAGTTGCTCGTTGTCAGCTATGTTGAGCATAGTATGAGCCTATTCCTGATTGGACAATGTAGAGGGTATGGCTGATTACTTACAGGCTCTACTCCATTGCGTTAGAACCAGCTGCCCTAGAACCTTGTGACCTGTGGGCCTGGTTAGCTGACCAGCGAGACGTGGGATTATACAAGGAAGCAGAAGGCGTGTCCCTTCTGAGACCCATTTTGCTTAAAACAAGGACAAACGCGTCCAACTCTTCACTTCAAATGGTGGCAAGAACCTGGAGGGGAGGTATTGTAGGTACTAACTGTGGTGCAAACCCCTGGAAGAAATAAGTTCTACGTTGTGGGCAATATATAACCTTGGAAAATCCAAAGGCCTCTTTTGCTGAAACAAGGAGGCAACTCTGTCCGCTCTGCTTTAATATTCTTAAGTGTCATGTTTTGTTATAGTGTGTAACTACAGGGGTGTGCTCCCTCCTCCTCCACAATGAGATATAAGGATGGTTTCCAAAAACGGGTGAGCTTGCATTCTACATATGCAGGGTTCAACTTTATGCTGCACATTTGATAGCCTTGGGTGAACACTTAAATGTTTGGCACAGTATGGTGACTCAAAAAAATGGTCCAATTCACTTCATTTGGACTATGGTGTTGCATTGGAGTAGTGTGTTTTCAGCTCGTGAAAAGTGAGCATGTGTGCAAGAAACGGATGGTTCTGCGTCTTTGTAAATGAAGGGTAAAGCCTTGAACTTATATCTGCACAACTGAAGGCCTTGGGTGATACCTATATGTGTGGCACAATATTGCGACTTGGAATAATGGCCTAATTCACAGCAGTTGCACTATACGTGACACTGAATGAGTGTGTGTCACTTCTGCAGGTATGATGAGTTAGAAGGTGGAAGTGACCTACAAATCACGTACACATATATGTATAATGAATGTACATCTCACTAGTGTTCAAGTCAGTTGGCCAATTTATATAGTCCAGTACACTAATGTGTATAAGCAAGTCAAGAGCATGTCATTGATAACTTTAATGTTTCATGTGTATATTGCCCCTAACAGGGGATGTCTGTTTGCTTTTTTTTTTCCAGGATCACAGATGTGCTTCATTGATTACGAACAGCCCAGTTAAGATATTTCTATTTTGCATGCAGGACCACATGATTCTATGCAAGTAGCTTGTTCAGTCACCACCTGGGAACACATTATCCTAAAGTCTGTCCTGATGAAAGCCCACGATCTTACAGACCTTCGTTGATGCTGAAACATGTTGACACTTGATTATTATATCCATCTAGATAAGGGTCATAGGACCATAATACCAATAGAGATCCCCTTATCTGCTATTTTTTAATCATACCTACTGGCACTACAAATAAAGTAATACCTTGGTGACCAGTAAGGTATTTTTATATTTAGAACCCAGTAGGATCTATACTAAGTGCTTCTGTCAGTTGATTGAGCCCACTTTGGGTTTCAGGTGCCAAGTTGGACCTGATGATGAAGCATGCCACTACTAGAGTGTGTGAGGATCACAAAAAAATAAATAATAATTTTATTTTGGTAAAGGGAATCACGTGACACTGAAAATATGTACAGTGCTGAACCCGGCAACATTATTTCTAAGTGATACTACTGAAATTGAGAAAGAGGAGGATGTTGAACATGATTGTCTCGAAGTAACTGAGTTGTGCACGAAACCGAGACCTGACATTAGAGATACCCGATTGGAAGAAAATGGCCAAATTGTTTTTGTCAACGGTTCTTGTTTGAGAGACAGTACAGGGACACTGAGAGCAGATATGCTGTGTGCACAATTACAGGTACCTTAGAAGCTTCCTGGCTTCAAGAAGTATATTCTGCTCAGGTAGCGGAATTGGTTGCTCTTACTAGGGCGTGCCATGTTTCTGCTCGATTGAGAGTCACCATCTACACAGATAGTCAATACAGATTCGGAATAGTTCATGATTTTGGTCAATTGTGGTCGCAGAGAGGTTTCCTGACCTCTACTGGGTCACCAGTGAGAAATGGTGAGAGAATAAAGGAGTTGTTATATGCGATTCAACTGCCAGAAGAAATTGCAGTGGTGAAATGGAGTGCACATCTAAAGTCACAGGACTACGTGTCCTTGGGAAATGGATATGTGGATCAAGTCACAAGATTTTGAGCATTGAAATGTATATAGTTCAAAGACAAGTGGGAATTGTTATCTGAAGAAGACACTACATATACGAGCTTTGCATTAAAAGTGATCGATACATTAGAGGAGTTAAAAACCTTGCAGAGTATTGTCGACAAAGACGAGAAAAGGTCATGGGGCAAAATGAAATGTGTTCAGAGACAGGATGAGTTGTGGGTAATCTGAGGAGGGTCAGATGGTATTGCCATATAGTCTGTTGTCTCAGATGGTGAGGTACTATCATGGTCAGGAACACATTCGAAGGGATGCCATGGTTCGTCTATTCAAAATTGATTGGTTCAACCCCAAGTTTAGACAGGCAGCTGAAGCAGTATGCCATCGATGTGTCATTTGTCAGCAATTAAATGCAGAGAATGGGACGTGGTAAATTTGAGCCACATTGGAAGAGCAGGAGGTCCATTCAGCAGAATGCAATTGGATTTCATGGAGATGCCTGCATGTGGAGGTTTGAGATATGTGTTGGTGATTGTGTGCATTTTTAGTCATTGGATTGAAGTGTACCCTACACAGAGAAATGATAGCCTCACAGTAGCAAAATTGTTGCTTAGAGAACTGATACCACCTTTCGGATTGCCAATCTATTTAGAATCAGAAATGGGATCTCACTTCAATAATGAAGTGATTAAACTATTGTGTGCAGCATTGAACATCAAACAGAAGTTGCATTGTAGCTACCGCCCTGAAGCATCAGGGCTAGTGGAACAGATGAATGGTACCTTGAAATCAAGAATTTCAAAAATGTGTGCAGCCGCAAATCTGATATGGCCAGATGCATTGCCTTTGGTGTTGATGTCACTGAGAAACACACCTGACAGGAAGAGAGGATTGCCACCCCACGAGATTCTCATGGGCAGAGCAATGAGGTTGCCAGCAGTTCCAGCAATTGCACTTGTCAACATTACAGATGATATGGTGTTGGATTACTGCAAGGGTCTAGCTGATGTAGTCCGCTCTTTCTCTCAGCAGGTGGAGGCCACCACACTGCCACGATCCAGGGAACAACCTGAGAGCTGGCGTCTGAGTTGTTGTCCAAAAACATGTTCGCAAGACATGCTTGGAGCCTCGTTGGAAGGGACCATACCAAGTGGTTCTAACGACTATGACTGCTGTGAAGTGTGCTGGGATCCCGAACTGGATTCACGCAAGCCACACAAAGAAAGTAGCATGTCCACTAGATCATGAAGAACCGTTGTTGAGAGTACCTACAACTGTGAGACAAATTACAGCATCAGAACAGGAAAAGGAGCAAGGAAGAACTAAAGCTGAACCTGAGCTCGTTGAAGACGGTTCTATCACCCCTGCGAGAGACGAAAGTGAAGACCTCTAGGAGGGTGCTGAGCAACCTATCGCAACCGAACCAGCAGGAGAGGGCTCTCCCAGAAGCAGATGATTCTGAGAGACAAACAGAGCAAGTGCCAAACCAAGAAGGGGTAGGAGTTGAGCTGGATCAAAGTGAAAGTGATCTGACTCTTCCTGAACTTATTGCAGGTCCATCAAGAGAAAACACCACAGAGAAAGAAAAGGGTTCAAGTCCAATCCTGAATAGAATACTAACAGAAGGTACATGAAAAGGAGATAAGTGTCCGAAATTGTAAGTGGAGAAAAGGAAAGAGGTGACTGTCGAACCAACAATAGAGGAAGGAGTAGACACTACGAGAAAGGAAGAATTAAGTGAAGGAGAGTTGAATGGTGATTGAAAGTTGAAAAGAAAAAGAATAGCAAGTCGAAGATATGCAGGTCCTGAATGGGCATATGCAACTACAAACGAATGGCAACACAAGTTTATGTCTTTTTGTTTTGATAGGGAAGTTACGAGTCAGTATTTTGAAGTGACCTGAAGAAAATTGATGAACTGAACTGTCGAAACAATCTGAGAAATATTTTTGAGGAAGAGATTGATTAAATAACCGGATAAGATATTGATAACCTGATTTGACATTTGAAACTGATTTTGACAAAGCTGCTAACCAAATTTGACAAGGAGAAGGGTTCCTGTAAGTGAAACTGATCGGCTGAAAGAATTGTCTATTTTTGATTTTGCTGCAATTTTCTAAGTTACTTTTTCTTTCTGATTCTTTACAGATACGGCTGAGGTAGATAAGCAAATTAGGGATGTTAGGCACTGTAAATATATGAGCATTGGTTTGGCAATTATGTGTGGAATATTGTTTATAGTGTTGATTGTGGGTATGTCTGTTCTTGATCCGAAAGGAGCCAACCATACTTCTGCTTTAGAGACTACTACATTAACAGCTTTAGAAAGATTCAAGTTAGAAGAGAAGTATTTGCATGACTTTACTAATGTTCAAGGAGAACTTTCTTCTAATGTTTTCTATTGCCTATTGAGTATGTTGAGACGATGGATGCAAAGGATTGTCTTGTGTGTACGCAGATTCCTTCATCAGTTGAGGAAGGAGTCACTTACCATAGTCTTCCACGAACATATGGGATAAGTTGTAGTCTGTTACTAACAAGATTCTATAATCAGGTGTACATCCAATATTTCTACTCCAATCACGACCTTGTGTTTTCGTTTGTTCCTATTATTAGGTATTTGAGTAAAGTAGCTAAGGATAATGGCATAGAATTAGTTAGAGGAATCTTTGAACCTACATTAACGTTTGGGACAGCCTATGCTCATAAAAATAATCTCACATGCTTGCTTACAACCTTAGAGAAAAACTTCCTAGATCACACTGATGACAGAAGAAAGGCGCTGAAAGAGAAATTAGAAAAAGGCTTAGAGATAAGGACTTATCAAAATGATTATGCTTACACTGCAATTGAAACACAAGGGAAATTAGCTTTAGATGCATTGCACGTAGGGAAGCTTTGTATATATAGGCCTAAAGCGCACACTGACACTTTATTTGTGGGTACGAGTGAATGTAGGCATGTGTTTTTGTTTCAGAGTAAATGGACATTTATGTTGAATGGTCAGGACCCTGCGATTCCGGGGATCTACTATATTTGTGGACTTAATGCTTATTACCATCTTCCAAGATGATGACATGGAACATGTTATTTCGGCTTAGTATTCTCAAAGGTTTACCAGATGGAGGATTTGAAAAAGTTTCTGAAGTTCACAGAATTACATTGTAAAAGACAGAGGGGGGAGACCTCTTGTGCGATAGTGGGAGATATATTTGGTGCAGTGATTCCTTCAGTGGGAGTCATCCTGAATTTAATTAAGATTCGAAAATTGTCTACCATTGTGGATAACATGCTGACAAACTTTTCAGGGGCTATACTCCTGATTGATACTGAATTGGCTGCGGATAGAGCTATGACTCTTCAAAATCGTCTTGCTTTAGACATTCTTTTAGCGAAAAATGGCAGAGTCTGTAAAATTATTAACTCTAGGCATTGCTGCTCTTACATTCCTAACAACAGTAAAGAGATAAGAGATTTACTTACTAATCGGACTAACGCAAGTAGTGATTTTAAGGAGTTGAAAGAACCAGGTGTTTGGGAAAAGGTTAGTAAGGGGTTTGCTTCAGTGGGAAATTGGCTTAGTAGTATTTGGAATGGGGTACTATTGAAAATCATACAGGGAATATTAATCATCATAGGTTGCTTATTAGGAATATGGGGATTATGTAAAATATGAAAAAGATTCAAATTAAAAAGGTCTAAAAATAATCAGAGGAGGGAAGAAAAGAATTTATAGGGAAAATTCAAGGAGAAGACAAAGGCCCTCATTACAACTCTGGCGGTCAAGGACCGCCAGGGTTGTTTTGACGATTGTACTGCCAACAGGCTGGCGGTACAATTTGCCATACTATAACCATGGCAGTATCGCCGCGGTCGCACCGCCGGGACCGGCGTTTTCTCACCATCGTTGTCCCAGCGGTTATAATCCGCCAGCGCTGCCCTGGGGATTATGACTTCCCTTCCTGCCAGCCTGTCCATGGCGGTAGAGACCGCCATGGAAAGGCTGTCAGAAAGGGGAGTCGCGGGGCCCCTGCACTGCCCATGCACTTGGCATGGGCAGTGCAGGGGCCCCCAGGCACAGCACAACCTTGCTGTTCACTGTCTGCCGGCCCAGCGGGGATGTTGTAATGCGGCCGGTGGGATTGCAGCTGCATACGTGGCCATTCGGCGGTCCAACCTTGGCAGACGGCATCCGCCGCCCACCAAGGTTGTAATATGGGCCAAAATATCGAAGAGATAGAATTGTAAAATTATGAGTGATAAATTTGGTGTGATGACACATTTAGTCATCATAGGAGGGATTGCTGAAGCAGATGTCTTTATTAGAAATTAATAATGAATGATGACGTATTTTGAATAATGACGTAGAAAAATGAATAACGTAGAAAATATGTGCACGTTTGAAATTGTGACCTCGAAGAATGGCCACCAGTGTTCACGAAATGAACTAAATAATTATGAATCCATATGAAATATTGAAAATGTATTAAGATTAATGTAGTTATATGTCATGTTAAGGGTTATGAATTATGTTTTTGCTTATTAATTATAGACCTTAACTTAGCGAGTGTCTTGGCCTAATTTTGCCAGGCCTCATTTGTAAGCTGTATTTCTTAGAGTTTAGTGAAAAATGCTGACAGAATGAACTAATTGTGAAATGCTGATTATTTTAATAAAATGCTTAGCAGAAACCTTCTATGGGAACCAACGGAAAGGAGATGATGTCTCTAGCAATGTATCTAATAGTTTATAATGTGCATGAGATGTACTTTCCCAGGACACGAACAATGAAGACACTGACTGGAGATGAAGATGCAACAAAATTGATACCTGACGAGCTGGATGATGAGAACATTGTAAAGCAGACCAATCAACGACATGTGAACTGTGAAATATTAGAATTCATAGATTTGGTAAATGGACATTATTGGGTAGAGCAATAACGTACAATTAATAGACCAATTGAAAATTGGGGGAATGGTTTGGAGAACTTTGATATAACAACGTGACAGAAGAGACCTGACGCAGGTTTTGAGGAGATTTTAGGCAGACTGCTGTTGAGAAGAAGAGATTCGATATTCTGTCATTGGGTTCATACTCTCCCACTGAGAGCCTGATGTTTTGCTGGTCGACTGGTGACCTGAGGATGAAGACTGATTCTGCTTGCTAACTCACACCGTGGATAGGTAGATATGACAATGACTGAATTGCATTTTTATTCCTTTTCTTTCTAGGTACCAACTGCGCTGACTTAATACTTTTCCTTAGGTAGATGTTTTCCAAATTTGTGTTCTAAATTGTTTTGTATGAAGCCCCACTTGCTGATGCTAATCTGTGTTAGTTGAGGTTACTTACATGTCGACTGACGAATTACAGAGATAGGTTGACAAACTATTTTGCTGAACTTGATGGAAATAATAGCTTTGCCGAGTTGGGTTTTACTAATCGATTTGCATGAGAATAATATAATCAACAGTGCCCCATTGAATTTCGATGTAGTAAAAGGGTTTTTCCAGAATTAAAGACTATTTAAAAAGTAACTCAGGGCCTGATTTAGACCTTGGTGGAGGGGAATACTCCATCACAATCGTGGCGGATACCCGTCCGCCATATTACAATTCCATTATATCCTATGGGGATTGTAAAACGGCGGACGGAGTATTTTATCCTCCAAGTTCTAAATCAGGCCCTCAGTGTAAAAGTGTTTAAATATTCCAGGATTTATTGTTCCACACTTCTTGTGAGTGTTTACTACATGAGGCAGTTCGATGTCAATGTACCCAGCACACAGACCTCAAGGAGTCCCAGGACAGAGTTGAGCAGCTCACGCGTTATGTTTTCTTTCTCTACATTCACAGTGAAAACAAAAGTACAAGTAACAAAATGTAAAAAAACAGGACTGGATAAACTACTCATGCCTGACACTGAGTAGTTTGAGGTATTGGGCAGAGTCAACTTTAAGGTGCAATGAGGTGATGATTGTAAACTGTTGTCTAAGGGTGACTGAAAAGCCAGGCAAATCGCCTTGAAAAGGGCGTTGTTAACAATCTTTGTTTTTGTTGGTTTTCTTGTAGATTTGTACCGGAAAGCTATGCTCACGCTGAAACGGAGGCAACAACAGCAGAGTCACCCTAGCAATATCAGTCCCTGAAGAAATAATCCACAGACAGGGGACCAATCTTTAAACTTTTGTGTTTTTAAAAAAAAATCTCATTTAGTGTTATTGATGTTTGGAAAATGGTCCAGTGAGCTTGTGGTAGAATTCTCAGGAATATAAAGGGATCTTTACAAACATATCTGCACCCTCCTGTATTGTTTGGTAACTAATTACAAGGAATAAAGATACAATAAATGACCTTATATCTGAAAAGTCGATATAGGTTCAATGTTAGTACCAAATAATTGTACTATCAGCGACAGGTTTTCACTTGACTCCACGTCAGCAAGGATGCAATTGTGACTCTTGTACAACCTAAATGCCAGGGCTAGCGGAGATGACATGACACACACTCTCGCCACCTATCACAGGTCTGGCCCTTTGTACCATTTAGCCCTCAACAGCCTCCCTTTCACTGGTAAGGGTAGGGCTGTCCCATTGATCAGAGAAAAATACTGGCCAAATACCAACTTTTCCTGCTTTTTTACTTGCATTGGCATAAAATGTTGGCCATGCCGGTAAAATACTGGCCAGGTGTCAATCCTAGCTGAGGAACAAATAATAGAATATGCAGAAAGTAAACGTGTCTCCTCAAGCCTTGTTTCTTTTTATTACTATCAGCCTTTATGACCCATAAGAACAGGCATGGTGAGATCATGGCTAATAAAACCTACCAAAAAATAAGCCAGGTGACTCTTTTATACCCGTAATTGGCATCCATGGACATGATGGTGCAGTCCTAGGGTTCTTTTTACAGACTAACCTGGCGAAATCCAATGAGAGTAGGGGAATGCAATCATAATGACATTTTACAGAATACATTCGTTTGCTAATAATAAATTGAGTAATAGATTCCCTATTACAGAATACATTCCTTTGTAAATAAAAATACATGACTACTGCAGAATCATGTCCTTGATCGCATGAAGTCACTTGGTGACTCTATTTTTATAGCCACCTGCCATGTTAGCATGTTAGAGTGTAAAAGAGAGACTGTAAATTTTCCAAGTCGATGTGGATGGATTATCTGCAATCCCATTCTTTCATTCCCCAGTCTACTCCAGTCTGTGACTAATTAAGAACAGAAGAAATTCCCATTGCCGCTAAGTGAAGAATCACAGTATCATTAACCAAAGAAAACACATGGAAAGTGAGGTTGATGTCCCAACTAAACCTGTACATGTTGTGTGGTTTTAGTGTTGATTTATATTTGGCACTCTTTACCCATTAATTGAGATCATGCAAGCATTCTTCAGGTAGAGGGGTACAGTCAGCAATAAATGGTTATCCTCTAGTCTAGATGAAAAGAAATAATCTGTGCTGGATGGATAAACATAAGGCAAATACTTTCAGACCAATGTAACAGCACTACTGAGCAAGTGTTGTGCTTGGTAGTTGCACCCCATCAAATACGTAGATTGGTCAATGTATCAATGTATTGCCACCAATATTGATTGTGTTTGTTAGTTACATCCTATCAAGCACTAACACTTAGTGCATTGTGCAGCATTTTGATAAAGAGGACACAGTACTGTGGGGTTGATTACAAGGATCTGGGAATTGTAAAGTGAAATAGAATATATGTTTGATTATTCCAACAAACTAAATATATTCTAAGGAGAACTGGAGAGGGAGATTAAGTGACAATGTACAGTAAAATGTTAAATCCAGAGAACCATGCTGGAGGGAGCATAGCTTGAGAAGGTGTTTGAAGAAAGGGAGTGGTGAGAAGGTTTCTTTAAGATACAGTGTCTCAGTAAAAATTAACACGATGAACAAAATAATAGAAAATGCTCATGGTACAGTTCAGAGTAGAAACAGAATGAAAACAATGAAATTGGAAACCTAACGCTTGATTCAATATGATGTTTTTAAATGTTGTAAACCCACTGTTCCTGGGCTTAAACCTAAAAATTGATTAGTATATTTATATGTTTTGTAAGGCTAACAAACAGCTTAAAGGGTGACTTGTATGTGCAAAATAAATTGTGAATTGGGTCCTTGGCATGTAGAAGGTGGAGTAGACTGGTATAGGGTTGGAAGACTTTAGAACAAGAAACTGACAAACAAAACGCATTTTAGCAAAGTGATGGGCACAAAACAAAACAGGGAGAAAAAGCAACAAGAATATTTCCCATTTAGAGGACATTATGATGAGGCCCTGGATTGGTGTACCACGAGAGTAATGGGCTTGGTGCTATACTGAACTTTGACAAACAGTTGTGCTCAATGATCATTTATGAGCTGTGCAACTGGTTACATGAAGCGTTGCCCAACTTTCTGCAAATAAGATTTTATTCAGAGCTTTGTGGTTCATGTGTAGTGAGCTAGTGGTGTAATAAAAAACAAGTGCTAATTGTCTCTTGCACCACAATTATCAGTAGTGCTTTATAGCAATAAGCATTTATAGATAAAGGTGGAGTAATATTGATAATAAAAACAGTAATGAGTAATGATTGCTAAGGTCTAGGGTCAGATGACATTTCCAAACAGCCACTCAAATTATCATAATCATATTGCCTACCAACTCCCCCTTGCTACTTTATTATGCACATTTCACCAAACATATCCTGGTGTAGTCATGGAACGAGAAGTGGCAAGGCAGTTGCATGAACTTTGGAAACAAACTGCCGTTTAAACAATCAACTGCCAGATTTCGGATCGATGACGGGAACCAAAAGTACACTCGCAGACATCTGAGAGGATCTACTGAATGCCTTGGATGAGTTTGTAGTAGATGTCTAGGTGCTCGGTAAACAGAAGCCTCCACCCCATCTACCTTCTGGGAGGAATCAGAGGGTCCAGCGAGGCATCCACACCCTGAGTGCATTTGGGAATTTGACCAGTAAAAATATTGCACTTGAGGTATAGATTTGATTGTGGGGAAGAAACTGACTTCAGAGTCTAAACACATACTCCCTTCCCTCCTATGACTTCATCCCACGCTACATCGCCAAAGCTAAAGTAATAACATATGACCAAAGTACATATTGACCAGGTGGGGTTTCCAGAGAATTCCTACACATGATATATGCTATGGGAGGATTCGGGAGATTTTTTTTCACTGAAAACAGACCCATTTCAGTCACTGACCTAACAACTGGACTATGATTGATTATACGTCATCGAAGTTCAGAGCTCAGCGAACTAAATAGATATAAGGAGCTTTGTGATGCTCAATAAGTGGCTTAACAGAATGCAGAAATTCAGGGGGACTGTCTTTTGCTTCTGTTAAATTTACACTGTTCACACATAGCATTCTGATGTATCTGTTATCTGCCTTGAGAACTGCCTCACTCCAAAGGAATTTGAAGTCTTGGCCTCTCGTCCTAGATGTACAACTAATTTACCTGTTCGGAAAATGCCCACAAAACTGTTTGAAGCCTTAAATATAACATCCTCATAGGATTTTGATCAGGGCTTCCTACCCTGGTGTAAAGACTGTGTGATAGGCGTACTTTACTATCACATCAGAGATTGCTACCGCTAAAGAGATTAGGCTATGGGAAATGTATGGAAGCTGTGGTAAGACAACCCCTGGCTCAGTAAACACCGTTAAGGACAAACAGAGCGAACACAAATCAGACATGAGTAAATAGTTGTTCATGACACATAGAACACTTTGTGCCTGATCCGGAGTTTAGCAGAGGGGGTTACTCTGTCTCACACGTGACGGATATCTCGTCCGTCATATTACGATCCTATTATAGCCTGCATAGATTGTAATATGACGGACAGGTTATCCGTCACATTTGTGATGGAGTACCCTGTGCATCAAACTCTAAATCAGGCCTAAGTAGTCAGCAGGCACAAACACTAGGCCAAGTACCATCTCATGTGCGATGATGAATGGCTCTCTCACCAGCCACCATTAGGGAATGCATACCCCACCACTGATAACCTCAAACATCTCCCACTCACAGGGACTGCACTTTTTAGCTTCCGAGAGACTCATCCACAGGGTGCTGGATTCAGTGAAAGTATACACTAGGATCTGGATTCCTTTGTTAGAAAGCAGGTGATGCTCTATTGGAGACAAAGTATCGGCCCATGTCTGCCTCATGCACTAATGACTGGATTGGTTCAGACCATTAGAATTGCAGCTACAGTCACCCACAGCTTTTCTACAGGTCTTTTATTATGATGCCACCAAGAGGCTAACTATAGGATGAGCACACCTCTTTTTCTGTCCACGGTTTTGCTGGCACTTTGGGTCTGAAACCCAGTCTCGACCTCAATTTCTTCTCACTGGAATAGCAGAGTCCCGTTTCTCCTGTCCCCATTTCTCCCTTGCCCCGTTACTGCGACTTCTTCGACCATCTTGTCCTCGCCGACAGTTTGTGAACCCCTCCCACTTTCTCCTTTCAATATTAAGCCCTCAGAAGGGCGGTGGTTGTTGTTTTTGGCTCCTCTTGGTAATGTGCTTTGTGTACCTGCCTCTGTAACTGTTGCTGGATATGATGTGGATTGTGGTGTATATTTGTGAACTGGTAAAATATTTCTAATAAAGAAATACTTTCAAAAAAATACATAATAAATAGTGCAATTGTATACAAGAAGAACGTGCGTGCCCTCGGTGCTCAGCAGGATTCCACCCCAGAAGCACAAAACCGTTTCCTCAATATTTGCCACTAACACAATGATTGATCCCTAGGTGAGAACAGCGGTGCCTCCCTGACAGCTCCAGAGGATGCTTAGAACAGTAGCTCCTTAGGAAATACTTGATTCAGTCCCGTAAACGTGTGCATCATCATGTGTAGTAATATATCTTGGCTACTGTTAGTCATTTTCTCAATTGCTTTACATCATTCAAAACACAACTAACTCAGCGAAGAATCATGTTGCGGTACCGGCACACAGTATGAGGTGATTACTGCAAAGTGGCGATTGACCGACAAATTTGAATTTTACAAGGTTATCTACAGGTATGCCAAAAACATGAAATCAGTTAATTCCGTGACTTTAATGTGTTGATGTTTCAGGGTGAGTAGTTTTGTGTTACTCTTGTCTTTGGTGTGAGTTACTCTTGAAGTTCTAACGTTGATTAGCGCAATGCATTTTCTGCGAGGGTGGGGTCTTTCTCAGACAAATGTTGGACTTACTCATGAATGTCAGGAAAAATTAATGCGTACTCTGTCGTCTAATTCTCATTTTCCCCATGAGCATACATGTTTTACTCTTGGAAATCCATGAGTAAGCTCACTTAAGACTACAGTAAGACTCGACTACTCAGAGAAAAAGCTATGTGAAGGGGGCCAAAAGTCTACATATACCTTTGTTATATATAGCACTATAAGGAGGAGCATTCCAGAAATAGTACACTTATTCCATCTCCACCCCCCTCCGACATGGCATTTTACCAGGCCTTCAAGACTAGGACATTCATTAACCCTTGCAACCAATTTCTAGATTCACTTGTAACTCATCTACAGGGGGTTTGCATGGTACACTGTGCACCGTATGCCACCGTGCATGCCCCATACTTGAAAGACAGAAAACTGCTCAGTATCTTGCATCCTGCATGATCTTCTCAGGTCGCGTTTTCATGCAAACTGACTGTGCGCTGTCAGTGTTATCAGCAGTCATGAAGGAGAACAGAGGAGTGGAGGGCTAAGACATGTTGATAATCTATTTGCCTACTACTGTGCAATTATATAGCCATCTAGACTGCGCATGTGTTTTGGTGTAATTCAGATGCACCCTTTCACACAGGAACAGTCCATATCACTTAACAAATATACTGTGCATGCCCAAGGCAATGAAGCACTGTCTGCTCAATGTAGTTGTCAAGGATGCTCATTAAAGAGACCCCACCTAACCAACTGGAGGAAGAAGAAAGTAGCAGATGTGGGATTCCAAGCCATTTCCAAGCTTCTAAGAGGAATTGTTTCCAACACTATCAGAAGCTGGACAAGAGCATGAGGCATTGCTTCCTCTCTTTAAATCTGCCCCTTTTGCTCTGAGTGCCTTCCTGTTAATGCACTTGGCTCTTTGTGGGATTCCTGAAGTCGCCTGCCGCAAAGGAGTGGAGTCTTGACCTGCATCCAACTATCATCATCTCTACGGTCAGTGAAGTGGACGCAAGATAAGTGAAAACATATTTCTGATGTTGCTGTGTTTATGAGAGTGTGTGTAATCATGTCCACATTAAACTATGTAAGTATGGGTGAATGAGTATTTCTTAGTGTATTGGCCCTAGCATATTGGTGGTAATGCTTGGCATATTGGGGCCACCCCTGGCAAGATGCTTCCCAGCAAAATATTGGCCTTGGCACATTCGTGGCAATTCTTGGCATACTACAACTATCTGTGACAAGATGGGTTCCAGCAATGGTTATACACACCTTTGTAAGGCAGAATCGATTCATGTGAGTCTGCAGTACATATAAATACTTAATATAAATAGAAAATTGGTGTTTGGGCACCAGGCAGGTGTTAAATAAAAATGTGAAAAGGCAATTGAGGAAAAATACTGCAAGCTTTTTCATGGAAATGATAAACCTTTGTTTGGGGTCATCAGTGTATTTTTCCAAAATGCAAACTCTTCACAAAATATGTCTATAGTCATAAACTGACAACCAGATGTTTGGGAATACATTTATTGAACTTCCTCTGCATGGAGCCACTCGGGCATTTACTCATCAATAACAACATCAAATTTCATCACTATACAATGCCTCTTTCACTGCTAGCACCTTATGCAGAACTGAATGGCCAGCATCTACATGAAGTTCAAACTCACCAAACAAAAGTCCTATTATTCTTCAAGAACGACAAGCAACTAATAGTCCAAATCCAAGTACATGAACATGGAAAGATTTGAACCTGACTTTCACCAATACGAATTAACCCCAATTCAACCTGAACACCAAACACTCCCTCAAAAAAAACATAACCAAGAAAATAAATACAGTTTGATACCAGCTGAAGAAAGTTAAATCATTCACCTCAGCAAGGTATGGCAGAACTGATGTTCAAGACCTCATACTCTTGCATCTGGATACTGGTAATGTCCTCTCATACTTAGTGCAGGACACAGCAATATGGTTACTGGGAGGAGACACCCTTTCTTCAGGCAAGAAAGAAACACAAGAGACCTTCACAGCATCCAGTCCTTGCGAAGATGGGTGAGCCGGAAGGCCAAGATTTTGATCATGTAGAGGCAAAAAAAGCATTGAGGATCCCCATAAAGAAACACAAAAAGGAAGGATCCAGGAAGACTTCTGCTCCAATAAAGGAATGACCTCTGCTTTGAATGTGGGCCTTACGTTGACGATATCCACCACGTCTTATAGTATGGGAGGTTCATCTCAAAAACTGATTTCATTCTTTTACCCATTAAGTAATGGTTCTTCTTTTTGAATTTGAAAACATTTTGGAAAGTAGAAAGCAACCACAATCCTCTACGTGCAACTTTCATTCTCTGGTGCAAACCATGAGAAAAAGAGGAGATGATGCATGCCTTGAAATTAGAAACAGAACAAGACTCAGGTAAGCTAATATCGAAAAGAAGGGTCTAGCGGAGTAGTTGATAGAACTGGAGATTACCCCTCTGAAAGAAAAGACAACTTTAAATCCCTGATGGCCCAGCAAAGGTGAACAGGACGGCTTTTCACCATTCTATCTTCACATGTGCTGCCAAATCTTCATTACTGCACTACACTATCAGTCTAATACAAAACAAAGAACCTTTCTCTGACTAGCGAGGAGTCCAGTAGCGCACCTACAGACAGAGAAAAACAAAACATGTGAAACGTATAAATTCAGGCCTAGTTACAAGCTAAATGGTCCCAAGATTCAAAATGGAGGGTAGGTAACTACTTCAACATAAGTAAATTAATTAGTTATATTCGAGAAAGTATACATTTTCTATAAAGGGAAGTACTGTGGTTACAGTTCAGTTAACTATCTTCTAAAGGTGACTCTCAGTTCCCCTTAAAGGTGACGGAGCTCTGTGGCCCCAGAAGAATTTCCTTCTCCCTGGTTCCGGGTTCAACAACCACCAGTGCTCGGGTGGGACACCATCACTCTCCTGACCTATAGTGGTCGAATGCACTTTTGGACTTGGCAAAGAGTGTAGTAGTCATAATAATTCAAACACAAATCAATTACATTATACCATAAAAATTTTAAACACCATAAACAATTTAAACACTAGATCAAACTCCAAACTGAACAAAGTTTCAAAGCTGTATTACAATCCAAAACTCAATCTCACAAACATGGTGCGCAGAACTAAATTATAAACAAACATGAACACCATAGGCTAACCGAAACGTCTAAAAAGAATTAGCCTTCTAAACATCAATACCGTTAGACACTCCAAAAGAATAATGTAGATTAGCAAAAATATGATATGCACATTATTATTACAATTCAAAGCAGATGATGGTGACATCAGTAAATCATCAAAATGCAGCTTAACATTCAATTTCAGATTTCAGAGCTGGGCCATTCCTATCACTAACATGAATTTGGACTTGAATGTGGAGGAATGAGCTAACACAAGCGGGCAAAAGCAAAAATAAAAGAAGGACAAAAATAATTTGGAAAAACATCTAACTAAGATAACTCACTATAAAAATATGTTGGTTGAAGTACCTAACTGAAAAGGAAGCAAGAAACCACATTTAATTATACCTCTCCTCTTGGGACAGCAGACAGTGGTAGTTCATCAGGTAGGATAGTCACCTTCTTCAGGCGTCAGCTGACAGCAGCATCAGGACAGTGCAGAACATGGGCTTCACATAGGATAGATGAGTAGTTCAGAATTAGCTGGCCTCATTAGTACTGAACCACATCACAGAATAAGGCAGTTAAACTATGCTGAGGAAACTCATCAGGGGAATTAGAAAATAGGAGAAGGACAGGAGACTTAAACAGGGTTCCGGACAGCTTTGAGGCAGGAAAATAACTAACTCAAATCTTTCTCAGGACAGTCTGACTTCAATTTCAAAGTTCCTCACTAATTAAAAATATACACGATCCAATTTATTGGTCCTTCAGGCGGCACAGCACTTCGGACATCAGTTTCAACATTCAATCACTGCAGATGGCACCATTGAATTCTGTTACTTTTAGGAATCTTCTCAGCAAAAATGCATTGTCGTCGGATGATTTCACACGTTTCTAACAAAATATTACTTACTCTAATTATTTGTTACTTGAGATCCTTCCTCACGGCTCACAATAAACTAAACCAATACTTTTCACATAAAAACTACAAGTTTCCTGAACTGTTCAACAGATTAAACAAATGGAGCTACATTGTTGCTTCTAAAACATGTCTCTCGCCTATAATACAATAGGGCATTCAACATTCACATTAACAGCATAAGGAAATAATTCAGGTCAGAGGGGACAGAATAAACAAATGATTTTCCATTATTTCCTGCAAAATGAATCTCTTCAGACTTTGTGAAGCTAAGAAGCCTCAATACACATTAATACATTTCGTAAATTAATAAACCTATTGCTCACCTTACAATTCATATATGCAAAGCAAATTATTTAATCACAAACATTGTTCAAACCATGTTACAACACATTTAAACGTGCAATTATTTTTCTACACACAGGTAACTTGCAATAATGAAATTCATTTAATTCAGTATACGTACAATTAATTCATATTCATTTAATACACTTCAATTCTTATTCTACCTTTTAATAAACATTCTTTAACATTAGCTCACCTTGGTACTTTCATTTAATAAAATACAAAATTCTCATGTTAAAACATAGGCCCTCATTACGACCCTGGCGGTTGGTGCTTAAGTGACAGTAATACTGCCAACAGGCCGGTGGTAATAAATATGAAATTCTGACCATGGCGGAAACCGTTCAGACAGACAGCCACTTTAACACACTGACGCCAGGGCGAAACCAACAGGCACCATGGCGGTAACCACCTACAGCCAGGTGGAAGACAATGTTTCCGGGGCGATACCAACGACATCAAAAACCTGGCGGAAACACTGCACAGAAGGGAAACGACTCACCTGTGGAGACTCAGGGAAGACCCACGCCGCCATGGAGCCCGAGTTGCATGTGTTCCCCATGCTCTTTTACCTTCTGCTCCATTACGAGCACCAACACCGGCAAAGACGACCACAGTGAGTACTGCTGCCCAGCACATGGGAGGGGGGGGAGGAAAAAGAGAGTGACACATACACGCTACACACACACCCCCAAGACCATACACACAAACAGATGCAGTAACATTACATATTTACCCTGTGCCCCTCAGGAATAATGCAAGGACAAAAGCAATTGATTAAAGTGAGTGTAATAGGATAAAATAGCATAAATACGTGCTTCAAAATAAAAAAGTATACACATATTTACAAATGTAGGGAAATTGCCCAGTCCTCAATGTCTGTGGGCCACAGGGCCACATCACATAGTCCAAGGCCCCACCTTACTCCTGCAACAACACGGAGAGAACACTGCAGGGACGTCAGGTCGAAAATAGCCAGGCACCTCAGGGGGATGGGAAATGGGGGGGCACCTCAGCCGGAAGATGATACAACGCCACTGGTCCTGGAGGGGCCAACATGCCCTGTGCTTGATCCTGGGGAGTGCAAGGTCACAGTCTCTCAAGTGGGTGATTCGCCCACTGCTTGGTCCTGGGAAGTGCAAGGCCACAGTCTCTCAAGTGGGTGATTTGCCCACTGGCTCTGGAGGGGGCAACATGCCCTGTACTTGATCCTGTGGAGTGCAAGGCCACAGTCTCTCAAGTGGGTGATATTCCCACTGCTTGGTCCTGGGGAGTGCAAGACCACAGTTTCTCAAGTGGGTGATTTGCCCACTGATTGGTCCTGGGGAGTGCAAGGCCACAGTCTCTCAAGTGGGTGATTTGCCCACTAATTGGACCTGGGGAGTGCAAAGCCAAAGTCTCTAAAATGGGTGATATGTCCACTGCTTGGTCCTGGGGAGTGCAAGGCCACAGTCTCTCAAGTGGGTGATGTGCCCACTGCTTGGTCCTGGGGAGTGCAAGGCCACAATCTCTCAAGTGGGTGACGTCTTCCATTGGTTCTGGAGGGGGCATTGTGCCCAGTGAGCTTCATCCTGGGGAGGATTGGGTGAGTGTATGGCTTCTACACTGGTTCTGAAGGGGGCATTGTGCCCAGTGAGCTTTTTCCTGTGGAGGATGGGGTGAGTGGATGGCTTCTCCACTGGTTCTGGAGGGGGAATTGTGCCCAGTGAGCTTCACCCTGTGGAGGATGGGGTGAGTGGATCGCTTCTCCACTGGTTCTGGAGGAGGCATTGTGCCCAGTGAGCTTCATCCTGTGGAGGATAGGGTGAGTGGATGACTTCTCCACTGGTTCTGGAGGGAGTATTGTGCCCAGTGAGCTTCATCCTGGGGAGGATAGGGGTGAGTGAATGGCTTCTCCACTGGTTCTGGAGGGGGCATTGAGCCCTGTGATGCAGATCTTGGGGAGTGCAAGGTCACAGTTTCTCCCCTGGGTGTCAGACCCACAGGATTTGCAGGGGCCAGGCCGCACAACAGCTCATAGACGCAGAACTACACACTGTCCACCAGCGGTGACGGCTGCTCACTGGTGGCAGTGGTGCTGCTAATGGTGGAGCTGGCAATGGTGGGGGGAGGCTCCAGCCCTTCCCCTGCAGCCTCGGACGTGTGCCCACAGGGGCTGCTGCTGCTGATGGTGGTGCTGGTGGCGGTGCTGGCAGCGGTGGGGGGGGAGGCTCCAGCCCATACCCCGGCAGCCTCAGACGGCTGAACCACCATGGTTGGTGGTGGGGGCTCCGACTGAGTCCCAGCATCAGGCCTCTTGTCCTTTCTGCCTGCTGATGCTGGCCCCTTGCCCTTCTAGCCAGCAGCTCGGGATGGCTCCTTGCTCCTTTTGGCAGCATCTGGGGACTGCTCCTTGCCCTTCCTTTCAGCAGCCAGGGTTTGTTCCTGGCCTTTCCTTTTAGCAGCTGGGGATGCCTCCTTGCCCTCCCTTGCAGCAGCTGGAGGTGCCTCCCTGCCCTTCCTTGCAGCACTTGGTGCAGGCACCCTTTCAGTGTGGCTGCCTGGTCCCCGGGATCCTCTCCCACCTGGAGTAGCTGTGGACACTACTGCGCCTGTGCGCTGGGTGGCTGAGGTGCTTGCCAGGGTTTTGACCACCCTGGCCTGACGTGAGGGACTGGGGGGAGAGGAATAGGGAAGAGGTCAATGTTTACGAGGAAAAGCTTCTTTGGGACATTGGGGCGGGAAGCAGGAGATGGTTTGGGAGTGCAGGAAGAGGGAGTGGTTGTAGGAGGTGTCAGTCTGCTGAGTTTGGGTGCAGGTGCATGGGCTGGATGCTGTTGTGAGGTGGATGGCTGTTGGGTGTCTGAGTGCTTGCGTTTGTGTACTTTTGGAGGAGGGGGCACAGACACAGTGGGAGAGGACACAGGGGACGTGTGCATGGTAGTGGGGACGGTGACTGCCAGTGAGGGCCGTGCGCTGTTAGGTGTGCTGGTGATGGGGGTAGTGGATGAGGATGTAGTGCATGCAGGTGTGAGTGGAGACGAAACTGGGAGGGAGGTGGACGATGAGGAGGAGGGGGCCACAGTGGAGGCAGTGGATGTTGGTATGTCTGACTCTGGTTTTTGTTTGAGTGCCTGTGGGATGAAGTGAGGTGCTTGTGTTTGCAATGTCCACTCTTGTGGGTTGCCCTAGGTGCATGCTGGTCTGACTGTGAGCTTGGGATAGGTTGGGGTTGAAGGGAATGGGATTGGTAATGGCTGCCATCAGAGAGGAGGCCAGAGCCTAAATTGATCTCTGTTGAGCTGCCATGCCAGTGTGAATGCCCTCCAGGAATGCATTTATCTGTTACATTTGGGCTGCCAGCCCCTGGATGACATTCACAATGGTTGACTGCCCAACAGAGATGGATCGCAGGATGTCAATAGCCTCCTCACCCAGGGCAGCAGGGCTAACTGGGGCAGGGCCTGAGGTGCCTGGGGCAAAGGAGGTGCCCACCCTCCTGGGTGAGAGGACACGGGAAACTCGCTGAGGGGCTGCTGGAAGGGTGGTGCTTGCACTGGCGATGGCGGCAGTAGCTGGGGTGGGCACAGAAGTGTCCGCCACCACCAGGGACCTCCCATCGGAGGAAGTATCTGTGTCCAAACTGTCCCCTCCTGTCTCCGCCGGGGTGCTCCTCTCGCCCTCCGTCCTACTGGTGCCCTCACCGTCGGTGTATTCGACCTCTTGGGTCCTGTGGGATGCAGCTCCCTCCGTCACCGGTGCCTCTGCTCCTCCGCCAGATGATGCTAATGCACATAAGGACAGGGTGACAAAACAAAAAGGGGGGGAGACACAAAGGATACACTTGGTCAATGGCGCCACCAACACCCCCGTTGGCCTCCACGACACACTCACAGACAGAGAACAGCCCTACGCACTAAGCAATGCACTACCAGTCACAATGCTAGTCACCAGGCCATGGATAGGGACACCCAATGCCAATTGCAGCATACCTGAGACCCACTGACCCCTGCCCAGTAGTGGATGCCTACTAGCTAGGTGCAATACCAGGCTTGGCCTAGGGGCACCCGCAGGGCCCACACACTCCACCCGGATCCAACCCTACCAGACGCAAGTTGTATATTGGGGCACTGTACTCACCCCCTTGTGGCTGCTGTGATGCCCCCATGCGCCCATCCAGCTCTGGATAGGCCACCGCCAGTATGCAGGCCATCAGGGGGGTCAGGGTTCGACGGGCACCCCTTCCACGTTGGAAGGCCATCCCCAGCTGGGCCTCTGCGGTCTTCCGTGCCCAGTGTCTCAGGTCATCCCACCGTTTCAGACAGTGGGTGCTCCGCCTGCCGTAGACCCCCAGGGTCCATACCTCCTTGGCGATGGCACGCCATATTCCCTTCTTTTGATGGGTGCTGACCTGCAGGGAAATGGACACAGGGAAAGGTATAAGTCCGACCGTCCTCCCTGTTAAACTCATGGCCCACCATGCCCCTTCCCATTCCCATTAGCACAGACATGGCCCACCATACATGCTGCACGCTGCCCAGGGCCCATCCACCACCCACCCCTTACATGAAGCCTTCACACACAGCACTCAATGCATTCACACCCCTTGCCTCATACTCACGGTGTACTCACCTGTTGGTCTGGAGGCCCATACAGCATTCGGTACTGGGGTAGGACCCCATCCACCAGTCTCTCTAACTCCACCGAGGTGAAGGCAGGGGTCCTTTCCCAAGTCACACAAGCCATGATCAGTTCCAGAAACAGGTCACAGTAGCACATGCAGTGTAGGTCCTCTCCTGTTGAAGGTCAGGTAGAAAGTGAGTGAACAGATAGAAAATGGCGGTAACGTCCGCGGCGGTGCATACCATCACTGCTGGTGTACATCACCATTGGCCACTGTACCCCATAGGGCCTGATGTTAACCAATGAGGAGTTGCACAGCGGTTTTTGACAGCCTCCCGCAACGGTGCACAACGTCAGCAGAATTACCTCATTTCCACCAGTCCCTCCATACAGGACAGGCAGACGCCATTTCAGGGGGGGGCAGGCCATTGATCCTAACTGCATCACAGTAAACAAATGCACCATTTGGACATCTCCAACAAAATACTGTTACAATCACAATATGCATTGAACTGTAGTGGTTGGAATTAAGAGATAATGACCAGCTGCTAACTATTCTACCCCATAGTTTGCAACTGTGGCGGATGAACAGGAGATGGAGACACCCCCGTGTAAAGACCCCTGATGGACTTGCCAACAATGGAGGACCGGCACATTATCCTCACCTATGGACTTTACAGGGCCACAATCACAGAGCTGTGTGCCCAATTGAAGCCTGACCTGATATCTGCTATCCGTCACCCCACTGGGATCCCCCTCTTGTGCAAGTTCTATCTGTGCTCCATTTCCTGGCAACTGTTTCTTTACAAGTGACTGTGGTCTTGGCAGCAGGAATGTCACAGCCAATGTTTTCAATAGTGCTGACCAGAGTGTTGTCTGCCCTGATTAAACACATGTACAGCTACATCGTTTCCCCCCAGGTGGAGGATTTGGCCACAGTGAAGGCCGAGTTCTATGCAATGGGACATATCCCCAACATAATTGGGGATATTGATGGAACACATATTGCATTTGTCCCACCGGCGAAATGAACAGGTGTTCAGAAATCGAAAAAGCTTTCACTCCATGAATGTGCAGATGGTGTGTTTGGCGAACCAGTACATCTCCCACGGTATGCAAAGTATCCTGGGTCTGTGCATGATGCCTTTATGCTGAGGAACAGCAGCATCCCAAAAATGACGGCTCAACTCCAGAGGCACAGGGTGTGGCTAATAGGTGAGCCCTGGTTCCCACCCAGTATATGTTGGTGTATGGGTATGGTGTGGGCCCTAAGGGTTAGTGTGTGGCTAACAGTTGCCCCTCGATATTTGCAGGTGACTGTGGATACCCCAACCTCTCATGGCTACCGACCCCTGTGATGAATCCCAGAATAAGGGCAGAGGAATGTTACAATAAGGCACATGGGCGAACAAGAAGAATTATAGGGAGGACCTTTGGCCTCCTGAAGGCCAGGTTTAGTTGCATCCATCTAACAGGTGGATCCCTGTGCTACTCACCCAAGAAGGTCTGCCATATCATCGTGGCATGCTGTATGTTGCACAACCTTGCCTTGCGTCACCAGAAGCCTTTTCTGCAGAAGAAGGAGGCTGGAGATGGCCTGTGACAGCAGTGGACCCTGTGGACAGTGAAGATGAGGAGGCAGAGGATGAGAATGAGGACAGCAGAAGTGCAATAATTCTTCAATACTTCCAATGACACACAGGTAAGACAGTGTAACTTCACATTTAATTGACAGTTTTGTGTTTGACATTGTCACTGGCAGGCTGTTTTTCCAACTTCTATGGCCACTCAATGTATCCTTTGGCATCTCTTTTTGCAGATATTTGTGCCCTACTATCGCTGTTGGTGTGTTGACTGCAGCCAACTACAGGTCTTTCCTATGTATACATTACTGTACAGTTGAATTGCAATGTTTAAACCTTGATAAACGAATACATACTTAAATCATTTGACATGCCCCATACTTGTATTCTTTCAAGGGGTGTTTATTTAAGTGCAAAGAAGTAGAGGGGGTAGTGGAATGCGCTGGGTTGATGATGGAGGAAAGTCCAGGATAGAGTCCAGTCTATTTGTATCACAAGTGCATTGTCCAAGGGGGCATAGGAAGGGGAGCAATGCCAGTTCAACGTGGACAGGATGACAGAGTGGGACTCAAAGGTGACAATCAGGAGAGTCTTATTTCCTGGCGGAGTCTTGGCAATAGTCTCTGGCTTCTGCCTGGATCGCAGGGAACATTTGCGGGGTGGTTCTCCTTCTGCAGGGGGAGGGGTGTTAGTGGCCTGTTGGTCCTGTGGAGGGGGCCTCCTGTCCACTAGCGGAGGTGGAGGGCTGTTCATCGGTTTGGCTAGTGTCAGGGAAACCATGGTGTGCCACTGCCTCCCTCGTCATATTGGCCATGTCTGCCAGCACCCCTGCAATGGAGACCAGGGTGCTGTTGATGTCCTTCAAGTCCTCCCTGATCCCCAGATACTGTCCCTCCTGCAGCCGCATTTTCTCCTGCAACTTGTCCAGTATCTGGCCCAGCATATCCTGGGAATGTTGGTATGCTTCCAGGATCGCGGTGAGTGCCCCCTGGAGAGTCGGCTCCCTGGGCCTGTCCTCCTCCTGTCACACAGCAGTCCTCCCAGCTGCCCTGTTGTCCTGTGCCTCTGTCCCCTGAACCGTGTGCCCACTGACCTGAGGTCCCTGTTCGTCCTGTGTTTGTGGGGTGGCCTGGGGTCCCTGTAGTGGTGGACACACTGCTGATTGATGTGTCCTGGGGTCAGAGGTATGGGCCCACTGGGTGGATGCTTTGGTGGTGTTTCCTGATGGGGGAGGCTCTGTGGTGGTGTGTGACTGTGCCTGGGTAACCGACTGTCCGGAGATCCCTGATGGGCCAGGTTAGTCATTCAGATCGAGGCGACTAGAGCTGCTGTCATCACTGTGGGCCTCTTCTGTGGGGGGACTGGATGTTGCTGGCACCTCTTCTCTGGTGACATTGGGTCGGGTACCTCTGGGGATGTAAATGCAGTGTTATTGTTTCTGCATGTGACATATTGTGCATGGGTGTGTTGCTCTCTATGGTTGTTGTTGCCCTGGCAGATTTTCCTTTGTGTGAGTTGCTATTTGGTGGGCTAGGTGATTCTCTCCAGTGTTCATGCAGTGGTGATAGGTATCCATGCAGGTTTGTGAGGGGTGTCCATGAATTGGTGTTGCATGCAAGGCTTGGTATTGGGATGAGTGGGTTGTGATGGTGGGGTATGTGGGAGGTGGTGAAGTGATGGGAGTGAGGGTAAGGGTGGGGTTTTGTGATGGCATGCAGGTGGGGGGGGGGGCTGATAGTAATAGAAATGTGACTTACCAGAGTCCAGTCCTCCTATTCCTGCCAGGCCCTCAGGATGCATGATTGCCAAGACTTGCTCCTCCCATTTTGTAAGTTGTGGGGGAGGAGGTGAGGGTCCACCGCCAGTCCTCTGTACAGCTAATTGTTGTCTTGATGCCACAGAACGCACCTTCCCCCGTAGGTCATTCCACCTCTTCCTGATGTCATCCCTAGTTCCCTGGTACTGTCCCACGGCGTTGACCCTGTCCACGATTCTCCGCCATAGCTCCATCTTCCTAGCAATAGATGTCTGCTGCACATGTGATCCAAATAGTTGTGGCTCTACCCGGATGATTTCGTCCACCATGGCCCTTAGCTCCTCCTCTGAGAACCTGGGGTGTCGTTGTAGTGCCATGGGTGTAGTGAGTGGTGTGGGTGAAGGTGTGTGGGATGTGTGATGTAAGATGCGTGGATGGTGTACAGGTGATGGTGTTATGTGGCTCTGGTTGTGTGGGTGCTCTTGCTATTTCTCTCTCTTGTGGCAATTATTTCTAGTCGTAAAGGGATGTGGGTAGTGTGGGTGTGTGTTTTATGGTGGTGTAGGTGGTGTGGGTGTGGTGTGTGTATGGTTGTCAGGTGTGTGTAGTTTGAATTGTCCAATGTGGTGTAGTTTTGTTTGAGTGTGTGTATTTTGAGCGCAGCGGTATGTAACGCCAATGGTTTACCGCCACTGAATGTCAACTGCGGTGATTCGTGGGTCATAATGTGATGGGTGTTGTTCTGTTGGCATAACGGTGTGGGTTTGGATACCGCCAGTTCATCACTGACCTTTTGGCTGTCGGACTTGTGTGTGTGGCTGTCTAGTGACTGATTGGTATGTGTGTGTCATAATATGGTTGTCAGTTATCTGCCTCCGCCGCGTTATGTTGGCGGCAGTCAGCATGGCAGTAAGTGGCATTTACCACCAATGTCATAATGAGGGCCATAGTGTTTAATGCTAATGGTGGCCACATGGGTCACCATATTTCAAACGTGCACCTTTTAAAACGTATGTTATTTGCTCTGTTACACCTTTAAATGTAGGTTAATTAATCACCATATGCTAACTTCTATGCCACTAATATTTTTATAAATTTCGATCTCTCTCAAAGGTGATTACTTACTACATTCGACTAATAGAAGGTACACCTATTAGTATGTTTAAATACATGTTGAATACATCATTTGTATATAAATGAAGGATGGACCTCTGAATTATTCTGCGACAAAGTTATATATTCAGAAGGATGGTGAAGAAGATATGCTCCAGTTCAGGGAAAAAAACTGAAGAAGGATAGTCATCGAATAAAAAGTGAGAGTGACATTGGCATCTAAGCCATCCAATGAAAAGAAATGGGCTGATCCAAAGCCAACTGAAAGTATTGTTATTGTGGTCTTTAAACAGACTAAAGCTTTCTACATGTGAGACCTAAAAATAGAGGGGACAGCTCAAAATACCATATTTTCTCTAGGTAGTTACTTACAAGATTTCTGACCACTGAAACTGTCTGGCAGAGTAATATCTTGGCTTTTGTTTGCATTACGGGTTGATGTGATTGGTAAGTATGCACATGGCAGAGTTATGGAGATGGCATGAAAATCAACAAGCTTTGCCCACAAATCATTTCCGTCCAAGATGAGCTTCAATTTGCTGTTCATGAGCATTTGCCTAATGGTGTTGTTGGGAAAAAAGGGAAAGTCTGATAGCAGCAAGTAATTACACCGAACGGCATTCCATTTTGCTTACTGAGCCATGTGTAGTGTCACGCTTGTGACTCAACAAGCACAGGCACTACCAGTGAGACGTAAATGTGAGGGGTTTGGAAGCATACACCCTTACCATGTTTTGCTTTGTGTAAGTGACCCTCAGGACATGTGAGTTGACTAAATAAAAGGGGCGTGGACGGCAGCTGCGGTCTCCTGGGACCACGAGTATTATGCAGAGAGCACGCCGATCATCACTGTCCCAAAAACATCAACGTGGTGTACAGTCTCTTAATGCGCGCGACATTACACTGACAATGAGGGCACTACGTACCTGTGCTGTCCTGATGCGGTGGCCGTGCGCCTGCACACGAGGCGAGCAGTGCTTGTGACTATTAGGCAATTGCGATGGTCATTATGAAAACATACAGGGATCCCTCTATGTACAGGGACTATTATAGAGTTCAGGCCAGCTATGGAGGACCACCGCCCTACTTTCAAGGGGCCCCTGTTATGTACCGGCCGAATTAGGAGGCTTCTTTCGGAGTTTGTTTAGAAGACTCAGGCCATTTTTGAGAAGAGGATACAAAATTCCAAAACCTCACATTAACCGGTTCTGTGCCCAGGACGTAATGGTTACGTCCTGAGGCACAGTGCTGCTGAGCCCAGGACGTAACCATTACGTCCTGGTCACAGAGCCCAGAGGGAGCACTAGCCCTCCCTCTGTGGGGTTCCCCCCCACCCCCCCAAGTCAGGGATGGAAGGGGAAGCCCTTCCCCTTCCACCCCGAACCCCCCCTGTGACGTCAGCGCGCAAGCGCGTGCTGATTTGTCACAGGGTCTCCCCCATTGCGCTGGAAGCTCTGCTTCCAGCGCGATTGAAAGAGAAATGCTCAGCATTTCTCTTTCAATCACGTGGGGGAGGCCCGGGGAGGCTTCAAAGGGAAGGAAATGTATTTCCTTCCCTTTGAAGTCTCTCCCAGGGTTTCAAAAGCCGGATTGCTTTGGGGGCAGATTGGCCTATTTTGATGAGGCCAATCTGCCCCTGGGGGGGACAGAAACCACTAGACACCAGGGAGTTTTTTTTACATGAATTTCACGCAAGGGGAGTGACCCCTTAGGCAAGGGTCGCTCCCTGGGGTGGGGAAATTATTTTAGGCCATTTCTGCCCCCCTGAGGGGTAGATCAGCCTATTGTGATTAGGCTGATCTGCCCCCAAAGGGGGCAGAAACCACTAGGCACCAGGGATTTTTTTGTTTTTTTTGTTTTACAGATAGGGAGAGAACCCTTGGACAAGGGTCGCTCCCCTGGAGGGGCAAATTGTATTTAGGCCATTTCTGCCCGCTTTGGGGGCAGATTGGCCGATTTTAGGTCAATCTGCCCCCAAGGGGGGCAGAAACCACTAGGCACCAGGGATCTTTTTTTTTGCGTCGTCACGCAAGGGGAGCGACCTTGTAGGCAAGGGTCGCTCCCCGGGGGGGTGAGGGGAAAAATTTATTTTAGGCCATTTATGCCCCCCATGGGGGCAGATTGGCCTATTGGTATTAGGCCGATCTGCCCCCAGGGGGGGCAGGAACCTCTAGGCGCCAGGGCAAATGTTTTGTTTTGTGTTTTTTTTTTGTTTGTTTGTTTTTTTAGAGATGGGGAGCGACCCATTAGGCAAGGGTCGCTCCCCTGGGGGGCAAATTGTATTTAGACCATTTCTGCCCCCCTTAGGGGCAGATTGGCCGATTTTAGGTCAATCTGCCCCCAAGGAGGCAGAAACCACTAGGCACCGGGGATTTTTTTTTTGGCACCAAGGTCACGCAGGGGGAGCGACGCCATAGGCAAGGGTCGCTCCCGGAGGGGGTGGGGGGCCAAATTTATTTTAGGCCATTTCTGCCCCCCTGGAGGCAGATCGGCCTATTGTTATTAGGCCGATCTTCCCCCGGGGGGGGTAGAAACCTCTAGGCGCCAGGGCAAATTGTTTTTTTTTATTTTTATTTTGTTTGTTTGTTTTTTTAGAGATGGTGAGCGACCCATTAGGCAAGGGTCGCTCCCCTGGGGGGCAAATAGTATTTAGACCATTTCTGCCCCCCCTTGGGGGCAGATTGGCCGATTGTAGGTCAATCTGCCCCCAAGGGGGCAGAAACCACTAGGCACCGGGGATTTTTTTTTTGGCGCCAATGTCACGCAGGGGGAGCGACCCCGTAGGCAAGGGTCGCTCCCAGGGGGGGTTGGGGGGGTGGGGGAGCAAATTTATTTTAGGCCATTTCTGCCCCCCCGGGGGCAGAAACCTCTAGGCGCCAGGGCAAATTGTTTTTTTAGGTTTTTTTTTTTGTTTGTTTTTTTAGAGATGGGGAGCGACCCATTAGGCAAGGGTCGCTCCCCTGGGGGGCAAATTGTATTTAGACCATTTCTGCCCCCCTTGGGGGCAGATTGGCCGATTTTAGGTCAATCTGCCCCCAAGGGGGCAGAAACGATTAGGCACCGGGGTTTGTTTTTTTGGCGCCAATGTCACGCAGGGGGAGCAACCCCGTAGGCAAGGGTCGCTCCCAGGGGGGGTTGGGGGGATGAGGGGGGGGATTTATTTTAGGCCATTTCTGCCCCCCCTGGGGCCGGCTGAGCTAGAGGCCAAAATCCACAGGTAGGCACTGTTTTCTATGAAAAAATGTGATGTGTCCACGTTGTGTTTTGGGCCATTTCCTATCGCGGGCGCTAGGCCTACCACACAAGTGAGGTATCATTTTTAAGGGGAGACATGGGGGAACGCTGGGTGGAAGGAAATTTGTGGCTCCTCTCAGATACCAGAACTTTCTCTCACCGAAATGTGAGGAAAATTTGTTTTTTAGCCATATTTTGAGATTTGCAAAGGATTGTGGGTAACAGAATCTGGTCAGAGCCCCACAAGTCACCCCATCTTGGATTCCCCTGGGTCTCTAGTTTTAAAAAATGCAGAGGTTTGGTAGGTTTCCCTAGGTGCCGGCTGAGCTAGAGGCCAAAATTTACAGGTAGGCACTTTGCATAAAACACCTCTGTTTTCTTTAAAAAAAATGTGATGTGTCCACGTTGTGTTTTGGGGCATTTCCTGTCATGGGCGCTAGGCCTACCCACACAAGTGAGGTATCATTTTTTCGGGAGACTTGGGGGAACACTGGGTGAAAGGAAATTTGTGGCTCCTCTCAGATTCCAGAACTTTCTGTCACAAGAAATGTGAGGAAAACTTGGTTTTTTAGCCAAATTTTGAGGTTTGCAAAGGATTCTGGGTAACAGAACCTTGTCAGAGCCCCACATGTCACCCCATCTTAAATTCCCCTAGGTCTCTAGTTTTCAAAAATGCACAGGTTTGGTAGGTTTTCCTAGGTGCCGGCTGAGCTAGAGGCCAAAATCTACAGGTAGGCACTTTGCAAAAAACACCTCTGTTTTCTTTAAAAAAATGTGATGTGTCCACGTTGTGTTTTGGGGCATTTCCTGTCACGGGCGCTAGGCCTACCCACACAAGTGAGGTATCATTTTTAACAGGAGACTTGGGGGAACGCTGGGTGGAAGGAAATTTGTGGCTCCTCTCAGATTCCAGAACTTTCTGTCACCGAAATGTGAGGAAAACGTCTTTTTTTAGCCAAATTTTGACATTTGCAAAGGATTCTGGGTAACAGAACCTGGTCAGAGCCCCACAAGTCACCCCATCTTGGATTCCCCTAGGTCTCTAGTTTAAAAAAATGCACAGGTTTGGTAGGTTTCCCTAGGTGCCCGCTGAGTTAGAGGCCAAAATCTACAGGTAGGCACTTTGCAAAAAACACCTGTTTTCTTTAAAAAAATGTGATGTGTCCACGTTGCGTTTTGGGGCATCTCCTGTTGCGGGCGCTAGGCCTACCCACACAAGTGAGGTATCATTCTTATCAGGAGACTTGGGGGAACGCTGGGTGGAAGGTAATTTGTGGCTCCTTTCTGATTCCAGAACTTTATGTCACCAATATTTGAGGAAAATGTGTTTTTTTAGCCAAAGTTTGAGGTTTGCAAAGGATTCTGGGTAACAGAACCTGGTCAGAGCCCCACAAGTCACCCCATCTTGGATTCCCCTGGGTCTCTAGTTTTAAAAAATGCACAGGTTTGGTAGGTTTCCCTAGGTGCCGGCTGAGCTAGAGGCCAAAATCTACAGGTAGGCACTTTGCAAAAAACACCTCTGTTTTCTTTAAAAAAATGTGATGTGTCCACGTTGCGTTTTGGGGCATTTCCTGTCGCGGGCGCTAGGCCTACCCACACAAGTGAGGTATCATTTTTATCGGGAGACTTGGGGGAACGCTGGGTGGACGGTAATTTGTGGCTCCTTTCTGATTCCAGAACTTTATGTCACCAATATTTGAGGAAAATGTGTTTTTTTAGCCAAAGTTTGAGGTTTGCAAAGGATTCTGGGTAACAGAACCTGGTCAGAGCCCCACAAGTCACCCCATCTTGGATTCCGCTGGGTCTCTAGTTTTCACAAATGCACAGGTTTGGTAGGTTTCCCTAGGTGCCCGCTGAGTTAGAGGCCAAAATCTACAGGTAGGCACTTTGCAAAAAACACCTGTTTTCTTTCAAAAAATGTGATGTGTCCACGTTGCGTTTTGAGGCATTTCCTGTCGCGGGCGCTAGGCCTACCCACACAAGTGAGGTATCATTCTTATCAGGAGACTTGGGGGAACGCTGGGTGGAAGGTAAGTTGTGGCTCCTTTCCGATTCCAGAACTTAATGTCACCAATATTTGAGGAAAATGTGTTTTTTTAGCCAAAGTTTGAGGTTTGCAAAGGATTCTGGGTAACAGAACCTGGTCAGAGCCCTACAAGTCACCCCATCTTGGATTCCCCTGGGTCTCTAGTTTTCAAAAATGCACAGGTTTGGTAGGTTTCCCTAGGTGCCGGCTGAGCTAGAGGCCAAAATCTACAGGTAGGCACTTTGCAAAAAACACCTCTGTTTTCTTTAAAAAAATGTGATGTGTCCACGTTGCGTTTTGGGGCGTTTCCTGTCGCGGGCGCTAGGCCTACCCACACAAGTGAGGTATCATTTTTATCGGGAGACTTGGGGGAACATAGATTAGCAAAACAAGTGTTATTGCCCCTTGTCTTTCTCTACATTTTTTCCTTCCAAATATAAGAGAGTGTGTAAAAAAGACATCTATTTGAGAAATGCCCTGTAATTCACATGCTAGTAAGGTCACCCCAGAATTCAGAGATGTGCAAATAACCACTTCTCCTCAACATCTTATCTTGTGCCCTTTTTGGAAATACAAAGGTTTTCTTGATAGCTATTTTTCACTCTTTATATTTCAGCAAATGAATTGCTGTATACCCGGTATAGAATGAAAATGCACTGCAGGGTGCAGCTCATTTATTGGCTCCGGGTACCTAGGGTTCTTGATGAACCTACAAGCCCTAAATATCCCCGCAACCAGAGGAGTCCAGCAGATGTAACGGTATATTGCTTTCGAAAATCTGACATTGCAGGAAAAAGTTACAGAGTAAAATGTAGAGAAAAATTGATGTTTTTTTCACCTCAATTTCAATATTTTTCTTTTTCAGTTGTTATTTTCTGTAGGAAACCCTTGTAGGATCTACACAAATTACCCCTTGCTGAATTCAGAATTTTGTCTACTTTTCAGAAATGTTGCGGTTTCTGGGATCATTTCTGTCACTGACTGGAAGGAGGCTGAAAGCACAAAAAATCGTAAAAATGGGGTATGTCCCAGTAAAATGCCAAAATTGTGTTGAAAAATTGGGTTTTCTGATTCAAGTCTGCCTGTTCCTGAAAGCTGGGAAGCTGGTGATTTTAGCACTGCAAACTCTTTGTTGGTGCTATTTTCAGGGAAAAAAACACAAGCCTTCTTCTGCAGCCCCTTTTTCCCATTTTGTTGAAACAAAACGAAATTTTCACTGTATTTTGGCAAATTTCTTGGCCTCCTTCTGGGGAACCCACAAAGTCTGGGTACCTCTAGAATCCCTAGGATGTTGGAAAAAAAGGACGCAAATTTGGCGTGGATAGCTTATGTGAACAAAAAGTTATGAGGGCCTAAGCGCAAACTGCCCCAAATAGCCAAAAAAAGGCTCGGCACAGGAGGGGGAAAAGGCCTGGCAGCGAAGGGGTTAAAGCAGCTGCTACAAACATATCCCATGACGTTGTGGGCTCAGTAACGTCGGCAGTCGCCGAGTGCCCGAACAAACAGCCCCAGGAAGGAGCTGGGTTTTTGTACAAGGCGTAGGTGGGGGTTCAAAGGAAGCGAAGGGCTTCAAGGCGTAGGGGCCCGCCAATGCCTTATAAAAAAACGGAGGACTTCTTCAAATTCAAAAGGCCCACACAAAAGAAGAGTCGTAAAACGGAGGAGATCTTCCAAAAAGAAGAAGAAGAGGCCACGCTCTATTGCAAATATTTTTTAAATCCGCTATCATGGCCTTCGTACACTGCACCTCGGGTAAATGCGCAAAATTTGAGCTCGATTTGTTTTCTCTTAAACCCACACAGACCAGCATAGAGAACAGTTTTTTCATGGAAGTATCGTCTCTAGCCGCTCTGACGCCTCTGGCGGCGATAGAGTTTTATGTGTCGGGGTCCACAGATATGTATTTGGATCTCAACAACACTCTGCTACACCTCGTCTACAAAATAACCAAAGCAAACTGCACCAACATTGAGGCTGATGCTAAAGTGGCACCAATCGCCTACCCCATTGCAACCATATTTTATCAAGTGGACATTAACCTGGGCGATCGATTCGTCACGCATAGTGATAACATGTATGCAAACAGGGCCTACATAGAGAGTATTCTAAATTACAGTTGCGAAACCCTGGACACACAGCTTTCAGTGGGGCTCTTCTACAAAGATACTGAAGCGCATTTTGAGGACACGGCGTTGGACGGGGGCAATGATGCTTTAAAAAAAAGAGCCATCTTCACCACCAGCAGTAGGCAGTTTGACCTCCTGGGGTGCATACAGTCAGACCTTTTCTTCCACGATAAGCTTCTAGTCAACGGTACAGATCTTAAGATCAAACTCAACTGCAACAAGGATGCTTTCTGTCTCATCAGTGGCGATGAGGAGCAGTATAAGCTGGCTATATTTTCCACGAGCCTGTTTGTAAAGAGAGTGAAAGTGTCACCGAGCGTCAGACTGGCCCACACTGAAGCTTTACAACTATTGAATGCCAAGTGAAGACATTCAGCATCCCCGTCAGTACTAGATCAATGCAGCAGCAGAATCTATTTCTTGGGCAACTCCCACAAGTCATCATCGTAGGGTTTGTGGACAGTTTTGCTTTTAACTCCAAACACTACGACATCAACTACGCCACGTTGGTCCACGAGGGATCTTTTATCCTAGCAAAGCTGTTCACTCTGAGTTTTGGAACATCCAATTTTGTCAGGGAATATCTCCGTCTGGTCTCGATAATGGGGAAACATCTGCCGGACTCAGGAGTCGTTGTTTCAAGAGAGGGGTATGGGGCCGGCTACACGTTGTTTGCGTTTGACGTGACTCCTGACATGGAAGATGGTGACTACTACAACTAGATTAAAAAAGGAAATTTAAAGCTGAAATACACTTTACACAGGTGCTGGCTACCAACGTGAACATGGTTGCATTCTCTGTACAGGGTTATCCAGGTCAATCACGCCTGACAGCTTATGTTTGACTATCATTAAAAGATTGTAAAATGGACACTGTGGAGATACATGACTTCTTAAGCAGGCATTAGTATGCTAAGAAATACTTTTAGCGGAATTCCCCGAACATAACATTTATACAAAACCGATATTCAAATATGTAAAAAAAAAGCATCGCCCGCAGTTGAGTATAACAAGCAGGGTGTACAGGATTCTCTAGCCATCACATGCAGGGAACACTGTATATATTTTATTAGTAAAATGTCTGAGGATATGAAGTTTAGAATTTTTTTTAATCTGTATTCCCCCGATCTAGTAAACAACAATGGTATTGTTATGAAATATTTGAACGAAAACACTAGGCCAATGTCGAGCATTGTTAAAACAGAATACGGTGTAAGGCCTTTTAACACCTCTATTTGTACTGCTGGTTGTCCACAATAAAAAACATTTTAAACACAAATTCAGACTATACATTTTTATTCACCCACAACACATTTTAAAACCATTTTTAAAAAGATGACTGACGACTGTTAAAAAGTTAAAAGTGTTTATTACAAACAGTTTTCAGCTCAAACATGTACAAGGGTAAAGAAATAAATGAAGCATAAATCTTTTGAGACGTGAACCTTTTTAACAAAACTGTACAACAGTTCAAATTTTGTGATTGCATTAGAGCGATAACCATGTGTTAATTTTTAACAGTCTCTTTTTAGGCTCCATATGTAGACTGCTGCTCCTCCTAGACGGTGTTAGCTGAGCAAAGAAAGGTGACGTCGGCACAGTGGGACTCATGGTAAAAACACCAGGGGTCGGATCTTTCAAACTTTCAAGCCTTCACCGGTGGTCGGCGTTACCGACGATCGTGGAGGGGATGTTGAGTTCCACAGCGGCGCGTTGGAACTGCTCCCATCCACTAGGAGCGTTTTGTGTTGATAGGGTTTTGCTGTGTGTCAGACCTCTGACCAGATTGTACATGTGTGATCCAGAAACCGGTTGTCCCTTGTAAACGAATTCACCCCGGTTGTTCCACGAGGTCAGATCTGTAGTTGCAGTCATGTTACCGAGCAGCATCTGCACCGCCCCTCTATACATTTGACATATTTTTTTAAAGGTCTTCGACAACGGCGCCCGTAGGGACCGGGGGGCCTGGGTCTTGAGGCGCTACAGGTCTGTTGACGGCTGTTCCGTGTCGGGGGTATACAGAGTCAATTAGTTTTTTTCAGATGCTAATTGTTTGTAAATACTGTAAAAAGTTTTGAAGGGCTCCTGAGTAAAGCCCCGCTTTGTCATGTGCTTTTAAATTGGTTCTGTTCAACATGGCTTTGATCTCAGCATAAAGACGCGGTGTCTCGTTTCTGCGTATGTCCCAGACGTTGGCAGTAGAAGGGCCCAACTGTTGGTGGTGAGGCACAAGGTAAATTTTTTGGGAGTGCTCCATCATGTCCTCGACAGGAGACCTGTAATTAGGGGTATAGCTATACCCAGCGGTGCCCCTATAAAACCTCCAGACTGACCAGTTTCCTTTTAGTAAGGAGCGATGCCCTTTTATTGCTGAGCTTCTTAATAATGTGGTGCTTCTTCTTCAGCACACGGAACTGGCTCGTTGATATCGGGACATTACCTTTTAGGGTGTTTAGGGCTATTTCTGAAGTGGCCGCAACTAAATCGTCCGAAGCAGCACACAGGATAGCCTTTCTTTTCAGGGGGCTGGCTGTGACCAGCATTTTTAGGAGGCCTAAATTACGCCGTAGCCATGCAAAACATGGTAGTGACCTTATGTTATAAGGCTTAGAGTGTAAATGTTATAAAAGTCTTTTTAAGGGGTCTTCTTATAGGCTTTGGGGACTGTTTTAGGCATGTAAGTGACCGGGAAGTCAGGTGGGAAAATACTGTAACGTAGTCTGTAGTCTTCTAGAGTATTGGGTTTTAAATCTATCAGTATGTAGCCGTGGGGTTTTGCGGTAGCGTCGTTAAACACTTCCATGAAAAACTGTGTGTTTCAGGGGTACATCTGTTTGGCTATAATTGATATCTGAATCTTGTTGTGCGTTTTTTTTCAATAAGGCCAAGTATGAGGCTTTGAGAGTTATAGAACGACTGCTCTTATCCTTGTAAAACAAGTTCTACACAATGTAGCATATGCTCAGATTACGATGATGTGACCATTGAGTAAAAGCCCTCTCGATCTCGGGATGATCCCCGCCTTTGCGCAGCAGAACGTCCACAATGACAATGTTTACAAGGTGTTTAGGTAACAAATCATCGTCGTTGAGATTACTGGGGATGCCTTCTATAAATCGGATGTGTGGGAACTTTAGGGAGAGTTCCGTTTAAAGATCTTGCCAGCAAGAATAAAGCCATACAATGTTGTTAGGGGGTCTGAGATAAAACACTGGGTGCATTTTCTAACAGTTTCTTTATAAAGTAACTTTTCCCGCTATCTGAGGGACCTGCTAAAATGTAGGAGAACTGGTGTTGCAGCCTGGTGTCCATAGCGGTTTGGGTTCGCCACTCTAATGTCTTTTAATAACCGTACCGCAGTGTTTTGTAGTCCTCCATGAGTACCTGTTTATCAACCACTACGCGCAGTGTTTTATACAACGGCTGCTTTGTAATTTCCCACCTTTTTTTGGTCCTGAATATGTTCGGGTGGTTTACGACTATAGCTTTGCTATTTTTGTGATGGCTCGATGCGTAGTAATCGTGCACCAGACTCTTCAGACTGTCAAAAACTTTTTTAACTGTATTGCTGACATTTAAAGGGATACCTTTGACTTTCATGCAAACCCTGTTGTTAGAGGTTTTGTAAGTATAGGTCTTGGGTCCAGAGGAAGTGTATTCGAGTATGTATTCATCCTTTTCAAGCTCTCTGGTCAAATCCCCTAGATAATCACCCAGCAGAAGATCTTCATCACCCTATTTACTCACAAAAATAACAGAGTCGGTGTCATGGTACAAACAACGATCCTGAAACTTATCCAACAGCCTGTGAAGCTCTAGACGAGCGTGAGCAGTTGTAAAGCACGCTCTGAGAAACAAGTTGACGTACTCAGAAAAGAGCTGCGTTGTGGTGTGTGGAAAGTGCCAAATTTCCAGTATTTTACTGAGAAGGTACCCTTTCTCCAGGGCCGTCTGCACCTCAATGGTACACCATGTCCCCTCCAGAAGCTTTGCTCATCACTATGTATACACTCACTAGTCTGTTTACTTTCAGTGCATGTTCGACATAGTGGGAACATTAGCTTGCCATCGACTTTGTACGGAAGCACCGGGAAGTAAAGCTTCCGCAGAGGGTGAATTTAACACTTAACAATCCCAAAGTACTTGTCAAGGGACTTAAAGTTCCTATATATGATCCTAGGATGCCCCACTGGGTACAACTTCACCTTGTTCACAAATGGAGACAGACTGGTGAAGTCGTAGTAGTGTATTTTCTCATCCTCACCAGCGACCCGGTACAGCTGTATGGCGAATGTACGACCGCCGAATAAGGTGTTGCGGGGTTCCAACAGTGCTGGTTATTGTCGGCTCTTAATAAAAGTGCCCAGTTCCACAGCTTTTGTTAGCTTGTCTAACCACTCGTGTTCCCAGAGTGTTCTCAAAACAAAGCCGTGGCTTTCAATATACTGCACCTTCGCCAGAGTACGATGATGCAGATGTTCAAACGTGGTGCCCTGCAGTCTATTAAACTCATGGGGTTTGTAACAACGCGGACACCTGTGGTAAAAGCAACCGCTGAACTCAAAGGCGGTGGTACCCCATTAATTAACGCATACCCGTCTAGGTAGTAGCGGCCCAGGCAGTATTCACCGCCTGCAATGCGTGTTGAATGAACATATTCTCTTTTTCCGAGACGTACATAAGCCACTGAATAGACGTGGTGGTGTAACGTTTCTGTTTACCGTTATAGAGGTCAGGAGGTACTAGAGCTATGGTTTCAGGTTTTAAGAAAATGTGCTGATAAATAGACATGCACATTGAAGCCAGAGTAATATTCTTAAATGGATCTAGGTATTCCATGATTTCTTTCCTCTTATGGATTTGGTTTTGATAATACTGACTGTTTCGTCACCTCCACCACAATGTCTCTGAAAAGGTTGCACACTTTTTACAAGATTATGACATCCGCCTGACAGTAAGCTTTCAACTCTTTTTGAAAATGAAACCAATTTTCACGGTTTCGATCGTACCACTGTAGAAAGCTCTCTTTTTCAGGCGGCATCATGTACTCTACGCCATAACTGTCTGGCGGAGGCTTAGGACCACTGTAGTTCTGATTAGCCCATGTGTTCAAAAAGTGAGGGAAATAACCTTTGCATCCTTCAAAACCAAAGGCTTTTGGCAACTTGCTCAACTTCATGGGCAGAAAATTCAAGGTGTCTATGAACCTAATTTCAAAAGGCAGAACCTTTAACAGCATCAGTTTGGAACCCTGGGTGATGAGCTCCACAGCCAGCTTTTCACAAATCAGGTCTCGAATTGTGTGCCAGCATTTTATACTTGTGGTATTTCGGTTGCATGAACGTGTTGAGGAAATCATTCACGCATGACCGGCCTTCAAACTCCCAGTTTTCATCAGCTGTTAGATAATGGGCGTAAATGTAGTTAGGCTGGTGCACACCCATCTCCTGCGTACACTCTATATTGAATACGATATAGTCTTCTGTTTTTTTCTGGGGAAAACCTTCGAGCATGTAACACTTGTGTGCTATTCTGGCTATAAAATACATTTTCCAACGGGACATTGCATACGTTTACAATCGTGGTCATCGGCCTTGTATCTCCCGAAAGCCCTATAGTCTGATTTTCTGATGCACTGTGCAAGGCTGGTGTGTACGTTCAAGCAGTCTTGCGACCGACAAAACATCTTACACGTCGAGCAGTTCACCTTCGGAGCGTCATGGTTGACACACCCTTCCTTCTGACACATTTTACAGTGCATTTCACACTGGTGTCTGGTCCGACTGTTGCATATGTGGTCACAATGCTCGCACATGTACTTGGCTCCTAGAAAACCCTTCAGGTTCAAGATACCGTAAAAGTGTTTTTCATGATGTAGCACATAAACAGTCTTGTTTTTCACAAGCTCATTGGTAGGGAAGTACTTCCAAGAACCGCTGTGGTATAGAACTTTTACTGTAACTGCAAAATGGTTGTCAAAAAGGCCCATGTCCCCAAAACCAACCAGTCTGGTAGTGGAAGTAGTGGTAGTGGAAGTGGAAGCGCCTCATAGGCTGCCACCGCCATACACATATCGACGTTGCCTGGGGTAGCTCGGTCCACCAACAACCTTGCAATGCTCGCCGCCAAACACATATTGGTAGCTCAGGTGTTAAAGTCGAGCAACCATCAATATTTTTTGCCAATGATTTTACTTACATGACGCTCTTTAAGGTTCAGGAAGTACCGCCCTCACAGCCCCTAACAACGAGAGCGATGATTCTAAAGGTCCCGTACTCCAGTAATTCATCCTTGCTCTGTAAAAGCTTAGACAGGTTTTCTAGAAATGTCACAGCGTCAAACACATCTCGAGACGGCAGTCTGGTGAACAGAGGACTGTTAAGACCCTGCACCTGAAAACGCATCTGAAAGAAATCGTTAGGCCCCACATCATGTAACAATCGTTCTACGAGCGTTTGCACTGCCTGGTGTATAGCCATAACACTGTGATTGGAGGAGTTTAGACGAATCCAGGTTAACAATCCTAAACTCCTCATAGTGCTCTGTAGCGTTAAACCTCTGTACAGTACGACTGTACCTTCTCACACTTTCCAAAAAAACACTGGTTCTGAATCCTCAGCATGAGGACCGTTGGAGGCTGGAGGGCTCCCCGGGGAATAATCCAGTGGTAGTTGACGACGGGTCGTTGTTGGGGTATTTTTAGGCCTCATTGTAACCCTTAGTTTGGCTTTCTTTAATTTCCTTAGTAAAAGCTTACGGGTTCTAGCGCTACTAGCCCACTTCTGTTTCTTACAAGTCCAGCTGCTTTTAGGCAACTGACCACAGCCTATGTGAACAGTAGTTGGTGTATTTACAGGAGGTGTCCTCGCCGTTTCACATAATACAGGCGGGGAGCCTTCAGAATGTTTGGGGTTCAGCCTGTTCTGAACTTTACCCCTTGAGGCCCTGAAAATGCCTATATTCTCCCCAAACCTTATATTTTGAGGCCTTGTGGGAAGTGTTTTAGGTGCTGAGGGTGCTCTTTTAAGAGTTTTAAACATTTGGGGGTTGGCCCTTGCAGCTTTTTGGTTTTGAGCGGTCGTAAAACACTTAGAGCTTTACTGAGTACATCCCGGGTCTTCTTTTTATATTTAGACCTATGGACACCCTTTTTACAAAAAGCAGATAGGGTACTCCTTAGGGGTTCATGGTCACCCCAATATATTGTCCATGTTTGCAGTGGCTGATTCACAAGCTACGACCACCTCCCTTGTACACCTTGCTAACCGCAGGATTAACGCTCTCTGGGATGGTCTGGAGGACTGAGTATCAATTCCCGACTTGGCCAGTTTTGAGGTCCTGAGCTTCAGGCGTGATTTTAGTTTTCTAATGGCCTGTTGTATTTCTTTCAGGTATGTTTCCAAAACACTGTTGGCGGTCAGGGTGCCACATTTTGTTCTGTTACATGTGACCTTAGCTGTGTGCTGTATAGTACCCATAACCACCCCGGGGGTATGATCACTGTTAACTGCAGTAAGCTCATTTTGAACGGGTGAGTTGGGCTTGGTCAAAAGAACAGGGCCCCAGTGTACACCGGCGCTTGGGAGGTCTGATCATTGCTAGATAGCATTCCAAAACTCTGATTTTGTGAACTGCTACATCCCGTATTGCGATCAGAGTATACTGAGGAGGATGGTGAAGACCATTGCGTGCAGGCACTTGGTGACGGGCTGGTGGGGTCGTACACTCCAGGGGGTGTAATTGGTGACATCAGACATGGTGAGGTTAAATGTTGGTTATAATAATTCAAGGCCACTGATACATATGAAGCCCTGTGGCTGGGTGCGGGTGATTGAGGCCATGGTGATTGCACCCCATCGATGTTGCATTAAAAGGGGTACATGGCGTTGCTGTGGCTTCAGGACTCTCTACCAGAACAGCTAGTGCCTTTAGAACTCCTATACACCCAGAATATAGATCCGCTATGGGGCTATCTGTTTCCAAGCGTGTGTCATGTAAACGGAGAAGGCTAGTTATGCAGGCTGCCGGTACTAGGGCGCTGACAGACCCAACTATATTAGACTCCTCAAGCGTTGAACAATTAGAACGCGGGGCTAGGTGGAACAGGCTGAGCCTTAACAACATTTTTAAGACAGGTCTAGAGGCATGGCTTGTAGCTCAGGGGTCTGCAGCTTCTTCTTGCAGTTCTTTAAGGACAATCAATTTATTTTAGGTTTATTACTCTGGTTAGGATCTCCGCCAGAGGTTTTACATGGTACAGGATGGTGTGTGTCTATGGCTGTAACCGTTATGCTGTCACATTGTCCAAACCCCGTTACACAGGTAGTTACTGTAGAACTGCTCGTGGTACTGGGCATAGCCTTTATTACTGTTGATGCTGTGTAGTTAAGAGCTGTACCTAGGCCATGACCGCTGTTTGTAGAGCTGATGCGGCTGGTGCCATGGGGTTTTGAAGGGTCATGCGGCTGTCCTTTAAAGACGATGCAGTCGGCGTAGTCTGATGGCTGACTCTTATAGAACTCTTTTGTGCTAACTCTAGGATGTAAAGGTAACAAAATACGTATTAGGTGTTGATATAGCTGCTGTATCATGGTGGCGAAAGAGGTTTGAGACACACTAAGGATTAAATTCACCTAGTTCTACACTTTCTAAAAACCCACTTGAGGTGTTCCGTTGTGCGGGACCTTTCTCTACAGGCGGACCTTCCTTAGGTGCTAGGGATTTCCTTTTGCGGATCGTCTTTTTAATGTCCCCTACCACATTCTGGGTCGTTACCACGGGAGCCGCTTGTACTGCAGGGGGACCAGGGGATAAAAAATAAAAAAAGTTGCATTTACAATGTAATACACAGACTATACAAGCTCCCTGAGGGGTCCTTCAATGCTGTGTTTATGGGGCTTTTTAGGTTTTCACGGTGTTTACACAAGGTTTGCGAAAGCTGCTTCCTGAGAAATTGTGCTTGGACCATCTTGAGCCTGGAGGATTTGTTGCAGAGCACCAACCGCAAGCTGTAGTTCTGCATCATAACCTGTAAAAGCACACAAACCATTAATGTTAAGATAAAAAAAATAACAATCATGGCATCTTTGTTTAGAACGGCTGATGACCCGGATCTCTGACATACCTTGTTGCATTGCATCCATTTCCATTAAGCATAACGTATTTAATGTTACATGCATAACCCACTCATAAAATCTCGCAAAAGGTTGTAAAAAAAAAAAAAAAGGCTCTCAAGATGCTATCTGTTAAGCCCCCATGCTCTGAAGGTACAATACACAAAGCCATTTGTTCACATTCTCTCAAAAACCATACACTGTTTATAAAAAAAAATCCACAGGATGGCACTCCTGCGCAACATAAGCTCTAGGATTCGCTCTATAAGGCATTATTTATATAATTCCAAGGGCTCCACAACCTTATTTTACTCATATTACAATGCCGCCTATGGTCTTTATAAAGTCATATAATTACACTAATTATAAAAATATGTAACTCAACACCATGTAAAAACATTACAGTTCATTGAATATATACATGTACAATGGACTGGAAGCCGTATCATAGGATCCATGCCATGTTTTTGCCCTAGCTCTCCAATGCTCTGAACCATGTGAGGGGGCGGAGCTCATTCTAAACTCCAGCCTCCAGGGTGGAGCAGATAGGCTGCGCCAGCTCCAACACCCTAGACAAAGTGTTTTTGAAAAAATTGCAGGCTGTGGAGGCAGCATGTGGGGTCCCTACGTCTTTCTCAGCACCATCCCAGGACAACAGGACCCTGACCTAAGGTGAGTGGCTCGGGGTTTGTGGGGTCTGAGCCTGCTGCTCAATGCCCCCACCACTGATAAGCTGTGTGGTTGGATCTGGGGGTTACAGGGCAGAGGACACAGATCACACGTTGAAACACACACACATACACAGTGTGTTCTGTGTCCTCTGTCCTGTACCCCCAGGATTTTTTTTAAATATTACGTGTGAATTTATTTATTTTGCTTTTATTATTCTTTTTTTTTAAATTTAATGTAATTTATTTTAAATTTAATAAAAATACAAAAAACTATGCGGCCGTGTGGGCCCTAAGGGCCCTAACCTTATTTTATACTGTAAGGGCCTGAGGACCCAAGCGCGCAAGGCTCGGCCCCTCAGGCCCACATCTTGCGCCATCCGCATCTTCTCAGCCACCAAATGGTGGCAGGAGGACTCGCCCCGCGCTAGACCCCCTCTAAGCCCAAGGGGGCTGGAGGGGGTCTAATGCGGTGCGAGACCTCCTATCACTAACAGAGCCAGCCTGCTCTCAGACGCCGCTGGGGACACCGCACGGCTTTTGAGAGCAAGTCGGACGAGTTAATAACAGAGACTGCTGAGCTGCAACACACTAGGCAGTCTCTGTTATTAACCCGGTCGACTTGCTCTCAGAAGCCACGCGGTGTCCCCGGCGGCCTCTGAGAGCAGGGCTGTTGATAACTAGAGGCCCGGGTGCTTTGGAGATGGGGGTCTCCATTATCAACAGAACAGATCGCGGCCTCTGACAACAGATCTGTCCTGTTGATAACGGAGGTCACCGAGCCCCAAATCGCTCGGAGACCCTCGTTATTAACTTAACAGCGAGCCGCACAGACCCCTCCTTATTAACTTAGCAGACATGCTGTCAGAGACCACACAGTCTTTGAGAGCAGATATGTTAAGTTAGTAATGCAGTCCCTGAGCGCTATGTGGCTCGGGGACCCCAGTGCTTAATTTGTCATAAAAACGCACAGGTGCCCAAAGCCCTCCTCTTAAACATTCGGCTGCTGCAATTAAATGTGCGAACACTGAATACTGAGGCCAAGTAATCCTAATGCCATCTCGGGCCTCTTCAATCCATTTTAAGCCACTCCCTGCCCTTACAGTTCACTCTTGCAACTTTCTGCTTTCTCCCATTGTGACACATTTTCGTTTTTCTCTTTCTCCGTCTTTTCTATATGTCTTTTGCTCGCAGTAAATCTTTGAGGCAGTAGAATAAGTGCAGACCCTAAAAATAAAAATAGGTGCAAATGCTCAGCACCAGAACCAACAAGTACGAATTAAGCATTGCCTCCACCCTCCAAAATGAGTGCAGACCCTCAAAAATACGTGCAAATGCTCAGCACCAGAACCAAAAAGTATAAATTAAGCATTACCTCCACCCTCCAAAATAAGTGCAGACCCTTAAAAATACATGCAAATGCTCAGCATCAGAACCAGCAAGCACAAATTAAGCATTCCTATTACCCTCCAGAATAATTGAAGACGCTAAAAAATATGTGCAAATGCTCAGCACCAGAACCAAGTACAAATTAAGCATTGCCTCCACCCTCCAGAATAAGTGCAGCTCCTCAAAAAATACGTGCAAATGCTCAGCACCAGAACCAACAAGCACAAATTAAGCAATGCCTCCACCCTCCAGAGTAAGTGCAGCCCCTCAAAAATATGTGCAAATGCTCAGCACCAGAACCAACAAGTACAAATTAAGCAATGCCTCCACCTGCCAGAATAAGTTCAAACCGTCAAAAAATAGGCGTAAATGCTTAGCACTTGAACCAACAAGCACAAATTAAACATTGTACCCCCACATCTGGCCACAGGGGTCCTTCAACATAGATTACTATCATTTTTAAAAGTGTTTGTAAAGGTAGGCTTTACCTATCCACTCAACTATCCGCATATAGTTCTGTTCTTTGCAGCCTGCATCTTAACCCTCTGCGCTACTTTACAAGTCATCAACACAACCTCTAAACAAAACTCGGGAATGAGCATTAATTACAGGCTGTATCTTAACATTATAAATGCATCCTAAAGACAATTTATAGTATGTGTTTTCACATTGTTAGCTTCATAAGTTATTGTTAAACACAGCAATCCCTGAGACCTGCGCCACCCTGTCCACATCACCACCAACCATAAATTATACACAGCTCATAACCTTTTTAAAACGTACAGTGTTTGATAAACCTATTTTTTTCAAAACAACAAAGTAATAAAATTGTGTTGGCCTAAACAACATAGATAAGGATTACAATATTAAAAACATTTTAATCATCATGTATATTGGTCTATACATTTAGACACTTCTATTTAAACCACAACCATTGTTTTTATGCCTTTAAACATACTGTACACCTCTACATATTAAACAACTGTTTTCAACACAGTATAAATGTATGTCTCTTACGTTTGTAGTATCTGTCTTCTGTCTATTTCAAAACATTATAAAAATGGCCTGGTCACTTTAGACTATGCCATCTGCTAAACACCTTTGAACCCACGTCTGGGCACTCTTAGGGCTACATCTGTTTTAGGCTTGTGATGCATGTGTTCTGTTTATTTTAAAACTTTTTTAATTGCCTGGTCACCTTATACTCGGACATATGCTGAGCACCTTTGAACACACATCTGGGAGTTCTTAGGGCTACATCTGTTTTAGGCTTGCATTTCTAAATTGATTGGCTGGCTCTAACACAATCAATATTTGCCCAGCCCCTCTTTTTCGATAAGCCAGCAGTGTGAAGGTTTGGCCTTCACTCAGAATGCTCCACCCTGTGAGGAGGACCCCAACCAGCCAGTTGGTCCTTAATGTCTGACATGTACAGACGTGTCCTCCTAGGCCGTGAAACAGGTTCAACACCAGCAAGGCCCTCATTATACACATCCCATAGACCTAGACACAGGGGCCCTGGCACATGACTAACACATGACCCCCTGATGTCACAACCCATGTGACTCACCTACACCTAGGTCAGTGCCTACGTCAGCACAGGGCGGGGTCACCCACGTCACCACCTACTTCATTGCCTGCGTCAGAATGGAGAGGGACACCTGTCAAAAGTTTGATGGAAGGTATCCCCTTATACTACTAGCAAGTACTGTATTGACTATGGTAATATAATCTTCTGCACTCATAAAACCTGTATATTAGAGAGAGTGAATGTTTCCCCCACAAATTGAATGGGCAGAGCACACAGACAATAATGCAATCTTCCTTCACATATAGAACAGGCACGGTAAAAGCATCCATCATGGAGGGAACAGGTACAGTGCAGGCAACTGCAGCATGATTCCATCAGACACATAAAAGGCACAGTATAGTAAGCAGCAAAGCAAGCTTTATTCATGTTCAGAAAAGGAATTCTACTTTGGCTGCAGTGCAAACCTCACTAACATACACAGAAACATGCAAAGATAGTAACAATGCCAGGTTCCCGCACACAAAGATCCTATATCACAGAACCAACAACAGGGGTGGGTGGGGAATGTGGGAAGGATCTTCCTGATACACAAAGAACAGGTATGCCAGTATTGCAATCTTCCCTCACACACAGAACAGGTACAGAGTGATTAGAGCAGCAGCATCCGCATCAGTTTCCCTATACCACACAGAACACCAGTGCATGTGCAATAAAGAGGTTTGTCATCTTTTTCAGATTCAAATACGAACTCGTGACTAGTAATTATGAAGGGGCCAGGTGATGGTTCCTGAATAAGAATTGGTGTAAAATCCTCAGTATTCATTTTAATATGGCATTTTTTGCTTGGCTTGCTTTTATAAATATTGGGCTTAGTTCAGATAGCTCTAAAATGCTTTTGGAACGGATTTGTCTTGTATTTGGTGCTTTATGTTTACCTTCACTTGGGTAAAAATATTGGCTTTTCCTGATTTTCCCATGAATGTTACACTTCTTGACCTTAAGATATTGGCAATGCTGGTGAAATACTAGCCAGGAGGAAACCCTAGTGGTAGTAGTGCCAGTTTTATAGATAAAATATATTAGCAGAGCAGCAGAGTATACGCTTCCCTTACAAAGACGCATGGCAACAACAGTTGCATGTTTCCATACACATATTGAGCAGTTACAGCACAAGCAGCACCACAGTTTTCTTTCATTAAGCACAAAAGGAACAGCAGGCCCAGCTGCAGCACACCCTTAAGCACACACAGAAGAGGCTTGCCTCCCACCGAAGACATGTTCTGAACGCTTCCTCAGACAACCCGAACAGGAAGAGAAGGAGCAGTTCAACTACAACCACAGTACTAGTACAGCAATGGTAGCAGCAGTATCACAGCTCTCACGTTTCCTACCTAGTTCCATGTGTGAGGAGGTCAGCCAGTCCGGCTTCTTTTTTTTTGCATTCCAGGATTTGTAGTGCTTTTTTAATACATTTTTATTGCATTTCTTAATAAACACAAAACACACACTGAATGGTGTGCAGAAAGTCTGGTACTGTCTCAGAATTACAAACAGAATATGCAAAACTATATTTTAATTCCCAGTCCGGCATGCGTAAGTGCGCCACAGTATTGTGTTCCCTGGCATTGCACCAGTGGGGGTTGGTCTTTAGGTACTGGAAGAGCTCAAGTCATTGGAAGTAATCCCACAATTTTCCCTGAATCCTGGAATGCTTCTTTGTGCAGCGTCTGTTTTTTGTATACTGCTTTCTCTGCTATCACATTCTGATAATGGAGGGGCTGCTACGACCTGCAGTGATGGGTCACATCTTGACTACCCACCAGATGGCCCAGAGCAATCAGCTTCTTGTCTCCCCCAATGACATTCCACCCAGCCTGAATACCTAGAAGAACAATCTTCGGTGTTCCTTCCACTATAATACCCACAATCTTGTCTAGGAGTAAGTTAATTTGTGTCCAGTATTTCTGGATGATAGGGCATTCCCATTTCATGTGTATGAAGGACTCCGGTGCCTGGCCACATCTGGACCTGTCAGGGAATAGGAATCCTTCTATGTGGTATAGCCTGCTGGGAGAGTAGTCAACTCTGTGGAAATATTTTAATTATATAAGTTTCAGTCGTGACAATATATCTGACTCACATGCAATCATTTTCGCATCCCGCCAATAGTCATAGTTTAGTTTACCTATGTCTTTTGTCCATTTGGATCAGCGTTCTGCCAGGGGATCTGGAGCATTGTCAACTAATGCTCGGTACAGACCAGATTTGCATTTGTTTTTTATCTTTGTCACAGCCAGTCTGGCCTCTAGTGGGTTAAATGCGGGGAGAGGAGTCAGTCCGTACATGTAGGTGTCTAGAGAATGACAGAGTTGCAAGAACCTGAAAAATTAAGATTTGTATAAGTCGTATGCAGCACCTAAGCCTGTGTAGGATTTCATATATATGGGCCTTGGTCTAGACATCCCCGATTTTGGACAATCAGATATTATCCCAATGTTGGAAGCCCTTCAGCTCATTATCCTCTGGGATCCACTTGCTCGCCCATAGGGGAGTCTTTCTAGTTAACTTCTGATACCATTACATCGACCACCAGGCCTTGTACCAGCTAATGTGATTCTGGTAAGGAGGGGGAGGGAATAGGCCTTAATTCTCGTTTCCTCAGCTGGAGCCATAAATTCAGATCGCTCCAGTCTCCAAAGAGCCACTCATTAATTGGAAGCTTCTAGGCAGTCCAATAGTAAAGTTGTAGGTCTGGGATACCCAGCCCCTATTTGTACGGTGACTGTACACATTTGTTATAGGCCACCCTCTAAAGGTCTCCATTTCACATGAAGGAAGTGAGGGAGAACTTTAATGATTTACAGAAATGGAGGGCAACCGGTAGGGTTAGTGTTGTATTATATACAGTATTTCGGGGAGGGAAGGGCACCACTGCCTATTAGGAAAAGCAGCAGTTTGTCCCAGGCTTCCAGTTGTGGTTTTAGTTTGGTTAAAAAAGGTGTTGTGTTCATATTCCAGCTTCCTGGGGGATCCTCCAAGATATGAATTTGCAAGTATTTAAATGTCCTTGGTTTCAGCTGTAAAGGACAATTCTTGACTTATCCCAGTTTACCTTCAGTCCTGTGACAACACCTTATATATCGAGGAGGAGCATTATTCTCACGCTAGAGTCCCCATATAGCAGAGAATCATCTTCATATCACACAATTCTGTTCTCCATCCTCTACACCAATTGATACTCCATACTTGTGAATATACCCTTATCCATGGAGCCAGAGGTGAAGAGCAAGGAGGAAAGGGGGCATCCCTGCCGAGTGCCTCTGGCAACAAGGAAAGGACGAGACAGAGTTTCATTAACGCGGACCCTGGCACAGGCTTTGTAGTATAAGAGATGTAGATATGCCTGAAATCTTGGTCCGAAGTTCATAAGCTCAATAATTTGAAAAAGGAAAGACAAGAACACTGAATCAAAGACTTTTTCAAAGCCTAAAAGGACCAAGGCTGATGGTTATAATTTGTCAATGTGTGCAAGGGCTACGTCAATTCACCTATTTGTAGTACTTTTGATCCCATTTCAAATCCAGAATCACAAGTCCCAGAATGCAAGGAAAATTCCTGGATTCCTGGACCGGAAGAGCTACTCACTCATAGACCTAGAAAACCTAAGAGCTCTGCAGTGCTCTTTTTGGTATTCCTAATTTTATTCCCTGAGAAGCACCCTCAAAGCAGCACATCTGCAATTCATAATTGCTACTTTTCACCTTTCCAAAAAAGAAATCAGGGAACAATCTTGTCTCAAACAGACGACACACAGCACAGACGACAGCACTGCAAACTTCATAGGTTATACAAAGGGAAAGTTCTCAAGTTGTACCTGTCAGGTATGAATAGATTATTCAGTTCTGTTTTTTTATGCTGTGCTGCAGTATATATTATTTTTCCAGTGTATTCCTTCTCCCATATCATACCCTTTTCTCCCTTACACCTTATCCTACCTAGCATTCCTGTTCATGATTCTGGTTGGAACTTTGGGACAAGAACATTCCAAGGTGGGTGAGTGGAACAGGCAGCTTGAGGAGGCTCTCTATTGAGTTAACATGCATATCTTGATGGCTGAATTAATGTCTCGTTATCTGGTTATTTTAGGTCAAACTATTTCCGGAAAAGGTGTAATTCTCAAATTTTCTTTGGTGCGTGCCATTGTCGAAACTCCTTCGCCAGACAATAAGGATAAATTGTTTCATCTACGTATTGCACATGTCTGTTCTCCATCCCCCACCCCAATCCATACCCCATACTTGTGCATATACTCTTAACCACTGAGCCGGAATCTCCACCACAAAGGCTAAGAGCAAGGGGGAGAGGGGCATCCCTGGTGGGTGCCTCTGGCAATGGGAAAAGGACGAGACAGAGTTTCATTAACTCGGACCCTGGCCCAGCCTTTGGAGTATTAGAGATGCAAGTATGCTTGAAATTTGGATATGAATTTCATACGCTTGATACCTTGAACAAGAAAAGACTAGGACACTCAATCAAAGACTTTTCCAAAGCCAAAAAGAAGCAAGGCTGATGGTTGTGATAATGTGTCAATGTCGGCAAGAACAACGTTAAGTCACCTAATTGTAGTTTTTTTGATCCCATTTTAAATCCAGGATCAAAAGTCACAGAATGTGTTAACGCTGAAGTTTACAAATGAATATTCATGTATTCTGAGTGTTGAATTGCATAGAAAATGAGTTAACGTAGAGAAATAACGCACATGTTTGAAGTTGTGCCTACTTGAGTGGCAGCCAATGTTCACAAAGTGTACTTATTAATAGCTTATTAATGTAAAATGTTGAACAAATGTCTGGATTAATGTAGTAGTATGTCATATTAAAGGTTATGTATCATTTATTAGCTCTTGGACCTAGTTGCACAGCCTCATGTCAAGCTACATTTCTTAGGCGATTATAAATGGCTGCTTAAGGATTTAATTTGTGATTTTCCACTGTACTGATCAAGTGCTCGTAGCTGAAATTCTTTCTCATGAGAACTACTTTCTAGCATATGCTGTACTACTTAGGGATATAATGTATAATGTAGTGTGTGTAGAAGCAACCTTCCCAGGAGAAGACAATGGATGCACTGACTGGAGTACAAGCTGATACAATATTGTTACCTGACGAGCGCAATGACGAGAACAGGAGAAGAGGAGCCAATCATCGACATATGAACAGTGGTCTAGTAAATTCCTAGGTTTGGGGTTCTACTTTCATTGAACTAAAAGCAAACATACAATTCCTTGACCAATAATGATGTGGGAAGTAGTTTTAGGAACTCTAACTTAGTCAGACTGCACAGGTTGGAGAGAGGCCATTCCGCGATATTCTTCTTAACTGTCTTGAGTGTTTAGCTATTATTCCCTTCTGTACTGCATGGAGAGACTTTGCTTTTCCTGAACGTTAATGCTGAATCCTGATGCCTTGCTGACCAAACTGATGTCCTGTTGACAAAGACTGTCGCAGTTTGCTGCACCGTACTGAGGCAAGGTATGAGACGATGTTACTGACTGTTATGTCTATTTGCTTTTGTCCCTAGGTGCCAACCGCAAATTTTGATAGAGCCATAGTAAGCGGTTTTTCAAAATTGGTGTTGATAAATTTTTGCCTGAAGTCCAAACATGCTATTCTAATCTGAGGTTAGCTAGGGTACTCAATGTTCGATACATGTAGTAACAGTTAATGTCTTTTCTTTGCTGAAATCTCAATGTATGCCATTTCGTTCGCGCAGTTATTCTTGCTAATGATTCGTACTGTAACCTTAGAATGTGTAGTGATCCAAGCCTTGATTGAATTGCCATTCTTTAGGCGATTCGGACACCAAGCATTGTTTCTGTATGTTCACCATTTGATTTTGAGACTAATTTACATGACATTAGCATTGTTAATATAGGGAAATAAATATTCTGACGTTTACATAAAGGTGTGGTTATTATTGACTGTAAGGTCATGGGGTGTGGAAATTACTGACTCCTATGATTGTTAATGCTATTGATTGTTATTGCCATTGATTTGCATGGGTACGGGGTCTCATGGTGGGAACTACTCTAAGCACAGTTAAAAGGTCCATCGACCTCCAACGCGTCCCCTTATATTTAACCTAATAAGGCCTGATGCGCTAACAGAGATGGTTTGTCTCCTTAAGAGCCCATCATAAAGGCCCAGTGCATGGTTAGTCTCCCTAAGAGCCCGTCAAAAGAGTATTTGCCCCCAAAGACGGGAATAATAGGTTTTCCCAGAGATGGTAGTGGGGTAAGGGTTAGTCTCCTACAAAGAGCAAAGTAATTCACAGATTTGGTAAGAAAGATTGGTGAAAGGTTCGATTTTTCAGATTCGATGATACAAAGTGGGGAGAAAATGTGCCCTGAAGTACTCAGAATTACTTTCCCAGAACCTTGGAGCTTGCCAATGATTGTTTAAAGGATGTTCCTGGCGTCCTAGTGAGAGTGTGAATGAAGTAGGTTTTGCGCTTGCACGGCTTATGCAAATCGCAGGTGAATTGTGATGTTTGAGAGGGTTTAGGGAGTTTGCGTACTCCAAATGAAGTTGTAGGAGGAATGTGCGTACCCCGAAGTGTGAGAGTACTCAAGTCGTAGAACTTCATATGTGTGTGGTGCTTTGTGCTCAAAAATTGGCCACATGGTTGTTGGTATACGGACCCTGTGCGGTCGAAGACTCAGGAGCATATTAAAAAGTGTGTGAGACACTTGTGTTTTGTCGTAATTTGTCTGGTTTAATAGGTCGATCAGGCGTGGTCAACAAGTCAGAGCGTGAGTTAAAGCGAGTAAAAGGTATATTTCGACTGAGGTCTGACGAGTTCTATGTGCACCAGGACAGACCCACTGATCAGTTGAGAGTGAAATTTGCTGGTTGAATTTTGCTTGCGAATCAGGGAACCTGAGAAAGAAGGAGTAACTGCTAGAGCAAAACGCCGTTGGTGAAAAATCTGTAAGGTTTCTGAAGCGATTGTGTTACCCTACTTGTAGTAAACAGACAAATTGGGTTTTGATTTTTGTTTAGTGCTCGCAATCATTTTGCATTAGTTTTGTGCGAATCTGAGTTTAGGAGGACAAGCCGCAAGACTTTGTCAGCCGCAGTATGGGTAAAGTTATTGGAGCCATGCTGGGATAGGTTGGTTAATGAGAAGGGTCGTACACAGATTGGTGGACAACCGTGAAGCGCAATTGGTTGAGAAGGTTGGTGAAGAGGATTCTGGGATTGAAAGTCACTTCCTGATTTGATTCAGAATAACATAAAGGTCACAAAAAAATGAAGTTTTTCAAAACTTTAAAGAGTGCCTTAAGGGGAGACACGTACATTACAACGGGTATAGGGGATATTGCACCATCAGAGGGTACACCACCTTACATTGTGATCGACGAAAAGGCTGCTGCACCATGTCTTTGGCTGAAACAGTGGTGCAAAGTGACAAAGAAAGATGGGAGTTTGGCGTTTCCTGCCCACGGATCATTTAATTTGAGGAGCTTAGAGAATCTGAGGAGGGTGCTGTATGATCTGAAACCCTCTCAGAGACCAGCATAGTTTGAGGCATTAGCAATTTGGGAATTAGTAGCTAGACAGCAACAGCAAGAGAAATTTGACAGGAGGATCAGAAAGGCAGAAAAGACACTAGTGGAGCGATCAGAAATTTTGAAGAACCAAAACTTTACAGGGGATTAAATTGTATCCTGCAACTACACAGGCCAGTGAGAGAGAACGGGGGAAAGCCACTAGAAAGAAAAACAGAAGCCCTTCCAAGAGTAGGGAGCGAAGATCAAAAGAGACTAGGAGATCTTTTACACTTGAGGAAGAGTCAGACGATGATGAGTTCATTTACATTTGTTGAGAAATCGCACCTCACCATATGTAGCACAAGAGAGCGGTCCGAATACTAGTGTAAACTCTTCAGCGCCAACACTGGTTAACATGACAATAAGTCCAGCACAGATTAATCCTGGCATGACACACTGCCCAATGCAGAACAGTCCTGATCTGCCTACCACATCGGCAGCACAAAATCAGATGCCACAGCCAAACGTCCTGAGGATTTACCCTGATGTGTCTATTGTGGGACTGCCACAAACCTAATAGTGCCAACAGGACAGGTTTTCCCCAAAACCGACATTGGTTCAGATAGAGCCAACTCCAGTTTTATTGCCTGAAGTGCAGCCACAAGCAATGACACAGTACACTCCGATAACAGGGACTCAGACAGATATGTCTGTATTGATGAGCCAAAATGTAGGAATCTCGCACCCACAGAACCTGAATGTCAGACTAAGCCCAGACACTGTATCTGTACCTGTTACCATTGGTCCAATTGTACCTCTGTTTGCACAGGAGAATAACAGTGTAGGTGGACAGGGAGTCCTTGGTCCGAATTCAGTGAGGGGAGGACTCGTGAGAATACTAGAATAGTCTCCCCAATAGGACAAACCTTTGACGAAACCAGATCATTGCTAGACCTTAGTCCATTCGGAGTTCCTCCGGATACAGTATTAGGGTCGAATGTTAGTTACTGACACCACAGTTTCCAAATGCAGTTCTACAACTGTTGCCTAATGTTCAGTCTAATTACATTTGGCTGTGAGATTTCACTGCCCAACAATTGACCGAATGGTTAGACAAGCTGAATACCCCGCAAAGTGCTCCTAGGGGAGAGGACTACTTGAATTATACGAGATTAGGAATGGAAACAGGTGAGCTCATTGAAGGAACTATGGGTGGGACCAGACTAGAATCTTACAATGGGGCAGAACTGAGGTATCTGTGCCTGAAAATCACAAGGGAAGTGGGCAAGATGCATCAAAAGTTAGCAGATTTGGCAGAGAAGTATGGAATAGAAATAGAGAAAACAAAACACTTGAAGGCGAGTTACATGTTAGATTTTGACACCAAAGATTTTGAACACATGAAATCTGCAGGAATTAAGGCACACCTTAGGGAGTTACTCCAAAGTGTCCACACATGGGTAGCATTAGAAAAATGGGAAGGCAGATGGGTAAAGAAGAGAGATAAAAGGAAAAGGGATTCCGTGGATTTTACTGCAAATGTGCAGTAGAGTAAGGATCCAGTGAAAATGTTACTAATGAGAGAGATTCCAGGAGGGAATTTTGTCCATGCCCCTTGGAGCAGAAGTGACATTCTATCCTTCACAAATGATTATTCCAGTGTAACCAGAGTAATAGCACAGGACACGAATTCAGTTATACAGTTAGATTGGAAGAAACAATGATTGAGCGAGCGAGAGTTTGGATGAAGAGGAATGTGTGCTTGCAGCTTCCTTAAGAGTAGATAAAAAAGGTCTGTATGTGAAGGGAAAAGTAATGAGTCATAAAGTTTCATTCTTGGTTGACACAGGAGCTACATGCTCTACAGTGAGAACTGCAGAAGTCCCAAACCGGTCACTTTCAGGAAAGACAGTCCAGATTGTAGGGGTAGTGAATCAGTATTTGACCAACCCAATCACAGAACTGGTTCAGGTTAAAATTGGCAATTTTAAAGGATTGCACAAATTAGTAGTCTGTGATTCAAGTCCAGTATCCCTACTGGGAAGAGACTTGCTGTGTAAAACGAGATGCTCAATTACTTGCTCAAATGATGGAATCGAGATACAGATGAACAGTGATGATGAGGATGGCCCAGCACCAAAGAAAGAGTATGAAAACATAAATGAGGAGTACCCCTGAATAGTTTCTTAGCAGTGTTCACAGTAAAGGGTCTTCCTCCTGACTTACAGGAAACAGTTAAAGACAGAGTGTGGGATCTGATAGGGGAAGAGATTGGCCTGAGAAAAGGAGCTGAGCCAGTTAAAGTTCCAATAAAGCCGAACGCAGTTTTCCCCGGATTCCCCAGTACCGCATGCCACAGAATATCATTCAGAAAGTCACTCGCATAATTGCAGAATTTGTAAACCAAGGGGACTTGAAAGATGTGTTGAACTGCCCATGTAATTCACCGATAATGGGATTGAAAAAGCCTTGTGGGAAAGTTCGGATTGGCCAAGATTTGAAGAAAATAAATTACATTGTGATCAAATGTTGTCCTGTAGTACCAAATCCAGTCGTGATGCTGTTTCAGATTCCATGTAGTGCCGAATGGTTCACTGTCAAAGACTTGTCACAAGCCTTCTTTTCTGTGTCTCTTCATGAAGATAGTCAATTTCTCTTTTGTTTCAGATTTTTAGATCAAGTTTATTGTTGGTGTAGAATTCTTCAAGGGTTTTCAGAATCACCTTCCATATTCAATCAGATCTTGAAAAAAGAACCTGGAGTCACTGGAAATGCCTGTACAGTACATTGATGATTTGTTAATTGCGTCCAAAACAAAGGAAGAGTACGATTGCCTTATTGAACCATTTGGGAAAGAATGGTCATACAGTGTGCCCACTTAAAATGCAATACTATCAGAAAGAAGTGAAGTATTTGGGTCACCAGATTGAGAAGGGAATAAGGAAAAGATCCAGACAAAGGGTCACAGCCATATTGCAAATGAGTCCCCCAGCCACCCAGAGAGATGTCAGGATGCTTTTGGGGATGGTAGGCTACTCTCCCCATTGTATTCCCAATTTTTCAGTCATTTCAAAGCCATTGCAGACGCTGACTCACAAAGAAGTCACTAATCCCCTGGTGTTAGATCAGGCCTGTATGAAAGCATTTTCTGAATTGAGAGAGAGTTTGTGCAAAGCTTTGTCCAACTGTACGAAGTACTTCATGTTGTTTTGTCATGAGCGTGATGCATGTTCTTTATCTGTCTTGACTCAGGGCCATGGGGGAGTAAATCACCCAGTGGCATATTTTTCAGCAACTTTGGACCCAGTTGCAGCAGCTTTACCAGGCTGTTTGCGTGCAGTTGCAGCGGTTGGACAGAGCCTTGCACAGTGTGAAAGCATTGTGATGGGACATCCCTTTACTATTATGGTCCCCCACTCCATTGACGTTTTGCTTAGAAGGACAAAAACACAGTACTTGACCGGTGCCAGATTGACTCGCTATGAGACGAGCGTCTTAGGGTCACCTAATGTGTCATTGAAAAGATGTACAGTACGTAACCCGGCAACCTTACTTCCAAATGAGAATGTTGAAATTGAAACATTGGAAGACATTGAGCATGATTGTCTTGAAGTAACTGTCTTGAAGTAACTGATCTGTGCACAAAGCCGAGACCAGATATTTAGAGACACCCGACTAAAAGAAAATGACCAAATTATCTTTGTCGAGGGTTCTTGTCTAGGGGACAATATGGGAATGCTCAGAGCAGGATATGCTGTGTGCACAATTTCTGGTATACTTGAAGCATCCTGGATTCAAGGAGCATATTCTGCACAGGTAGCGGAACTGGTAGCCCTTACTAGAGCATGCCATGTATCTGCGCAGCTGAAAGTTACCATCTACATGGAGAGCCAGATTGGATTTGTAATAGTCAATGACTTTGGCCAGTTGTGGTCACAGAGAGGTTACCTGACCTCTTCTGGTTCACCGGTAAGTAATGGTGAGAGAATTCAAAAGTTGTTGCAAGGTATTCAAATGCCTGAAAAGATTGCTGTGGTGAAAAGCAGTGCACATCTGAAATCGCAGGATTTTGTGTCAATGGGAAATGGATATGCGGATCAAGTCGCAAGGTTTTGCATATTGAACTATATATCGTTCAAGGATAAGTGGGAATTGTTACCTGAGGAAGATGATACATGTTCAAGTTATGCATTACATTTTATAGATACATTGTAAGAATTGAGAACATTGCAAATAATGTTTACAGGGAGGAGAAACTATCATGGTGCAAAATGAAATATGTACAGTGACAGGTCGAACTGTGGGTTTCAGAAGAGGGTCAATTTGTTTTGCCAAATAGTTTGTTGACTCAAATGACTAGGTATTATCATGGTCAAGTGCATGTTGGGAGGGATGCCATTTAAATAAAATTGGTTCAATCTGAAATGTACATAAGTTGCGGAAGCAGTTTGCCATTGTTGCGTCATTTGTCAACAAATGAACGCGGGAAAAGAGACAGTGGTCCTTTTGAGCACATTGGAAGAGCAGGAGGTCCATTCAGCAGAATGCAGATGGATTTTATTGAGATGCCTGTGTGTAGAGGATTGAGATAAGTGTTGTATCTTTAGTCATTGGATTGAAGCTTACCCTACATGAAGAAATGACAGCCTTACAGTAGCGAAACTACTGCTTAGGGAACTGATACCACGTTTTGAGTTTCCGATCTCTTTAGAATCAGCTAAAGGAAGTCACTTTAACAATGAAGTGGTCAAATTACTATGTGCAGCCTTAAACATTGAGCAGAAGTTGCATTGCAGTTACCGCCCTGAAGCATCAGACTTGTGGAACACATGAATGGTACCTTGAAATCAAGAATGACAAAAATGTGTGCGTCCACGAATCTAAAATGGCCTGATGCAGTGCTGTTAGTTCTGAATACCAGGAGAAACACACCAGACAGGAAGACAGGATTGTCACTGCATGAGATCCTCATGGATCTTATGCAGTGGATCATGGGTCTCATGGGTAGAGCAATGAGGTTGCCAGCGGTACCTGCAAATGCCCTTGTGAACAATACAGATGATATTGTGTTGGACTACTACAATGGTCTGGCTGATGTGGTCCACTCTTTCTCGCATCAGGTCCGTCCCAAGATCACGGACACAACCTGAGAGCTGGTGTCTGGGTTGTGGTCCAAAAACACGTGAGGAAGACGTGTCTAGAGCCTCAGTGGAAAGGCCCTTACCAAGTAGTGCTGATCACTACCACAGCTGTGAAGTCTGTTGGTGTTCCAAACTGGATCCACGCAAGCCATACGAGGAAAGTGGCATGTCCAAAAATGGCCAGATCAACATCAGAGCCGGAAAGAGAGGAAAGAGGAACTGAGACCGGATCTGAGCACATTGAGAACGGTTCAGTCACTCCTGTGAGAGACGAAGGAGAAGACCTTCAGGACAGCGACATTGAGCCAATCTCAATTGAGTCAGCAGGAGAGTCTAGTCAGAGTAGATGATTTCGAGAGACAAACAGAGCAAACGCTAGACCACGTGGGGAAAGAAGATGAGGCGGATCAAAGCCAATGTGGTCTGATTCCTCCTGAATCAGTTGCAGGTCCGTCAAGAGAAAACCCTGCAAAGCAAGAAGAAGTTTCAAGTTCAACACTGAAAAGAACATTGACCAAGGGTCCACTTGAAGGAGATAAGTGGCCGGAGTCACAAGCAAAGAAGAAGGAAGCAATTGTTGTGACAACAATTGAGGAGGAAGTAGATACAACAAGGAAAGAAGGCCTGAGTGAAGGAGAATTAAATGGAGATCGAAAGTTGAAAAGAAAGAGAATAGCAAGTCGAAGGTACGCTGGTCCTGAATGGACGTATGCAACTACAAATACATGGCAAAGATCATTTTTGTCTTTTTGTTTTGATCGAGACATTCCAGGTCAATATGTTAGCACTTGAAGGAGATCAATCAACTGAACTATTGAGACAGATTAAAAAAAACTACACGGGAGAAAAAGAGTAACCAGAAAATACTTTAATAACCTAATGTGACAACATAACCTGATTTTGCAAGCTGCTAAACCGATTTTGACAAAGAATCCTGTAAGTGAAACTGAAAGCTGTGAATAATTGCTGAAAGAAGATTGAAGATTTTTTTTTTTTTGCTGCATAGTTATACATTTTTCTCTTCTGCTTTCTGATTCTTTATAGATCATGGGTAACTTTAGCGAGCAGGGTAGGAAGACTAGGTGCTGTAAATACATGAGTATTGGTTTGGCAATTGTGTGTGTGATATTGTGCCTGATAATGGTTGTGGGAATTACTGTTCTTGACCAGAGTAAAGCCAACCATACTTTAGCTTTGAAGACAACTACTGCGTTGGCAGAAATAGAGAAGTTTAGGTTAGATGTCCAGTATCTGCACATAGACAATGCACAAGGGGAACTTTCTTCTAATGTTTTCTATCACTTATTGAGTGAGTATGTTGAGATGATGAATGCGAGAAATTGTTATGTGTGCACGCAAATTCCTTCATCAGTCAAGGAAGGAGTCACCTATCATAGTTTGCCCCTGACCTATGGGATAAGTCGTAGTCTGTTACTAACAAGGTTCTATAACCAAGAGCATATTCAGTATTTCTACTCCAACCATGACGTTGTGTTTTTGTTTGTCCCTATAATTAGATACCTGTGTAGAGTAGCTAAGGACAATGACATAGTATTAGTGAGAAGATTCTTTGAGTCTACATTAACTTTTGGTATGACATATGCGCACAAGAATAACCTGACATGTTTGCTTACCCCATTAGAAAAGAGCTTCTTAGATCAGACGGATGACAGGAGAAAGGCATTAAAGGACAAGTTGGAAAAGGGTTTAGAGAAAATGACTTTTAGGAATGATTATGTATTTAGCGAAATAAAAACACAAAGGAAATTAGCTTTAGATCGACAACATGTAGGAAAGCTTTGTATATATAGGCCTAAATGTAGTACTGACACTTTGTTTGTCGGAATGAGTAAATGTAAATGTGTTCTTGTTTCAGAGTGAATGGACAGGGTCCAGCGATTCATGGCATATATTACATCAGTGGAGCAAATGCTTATTGCCGTCTTCCAAGAGGATGGTATGGTACATGATACTTGGGGATAGTTTTCCCAAAGGTATTCGAACTTGAGGACATGAAAAGATTACCAAAAATGACTGAGTTACATCACATTGAACAAAAGAGAGAGTCTCCTTCTGGTATAGCAAGAGATATATTTGGAGCAATGATTCCTTCAGTGGGAGTTGTTCTGAATTCTATAAAGATTCAAAAGTTGTCTACTACTGTGGATAACATGCTGACAGATTTTTCAGGAGCCATGATCCTAATGGATACAGAAATGGGGATCTATGACTCTTCAGAACCGCTTTACTTTAGACATTCTCTTTGTAAAAGATGGAGGAGTTTGCAAAATGCTTAATTCGAAGCATTGCTGTTCATATATTCCTGATACTAGTAAAGAAATTAGAAGCTTACTTACTAATCTGACTAATGAGAGTGCTGGTTTGAAAGAATTGAAAGAACCAGGTGTTTGGGAGAAAGTTTGCAAAGGATTTACTTTAGTGAGAAATTGGCGCAGGAACACTGGGAAAGGTATAATATTGAAAATAATACAAGAAATATTGATTATTGTGATTTGCATAATTGGAGAATGGGGAATATGTAAATTGTGTAGAATGATTAAAGAAGATGAAAAATTATCAGAGGAGGGAAGAAATGAAAAGGGAAAAATTGATTAGGGAAAATTCAATGTAAATGTAAATGTAAACCAAAGTCAATAGTCCAGTACGAGCTTACAACATTAATTTACCCTCGCTCATCCTTATAATAAAGGCTTTATATTAATGAACGAAAGATACAAGTTCAAACAGCTGAAACATATGGACACAAATATTACCTCCACTGTAGACAATTCCATTCCATGCAAACATTAAGAAAATAATCTGATGCTCCAAAAACAAATGCTGGTCAAATCGTTTACACATTAGTGTAAATAAAAGTGATCTAACTTAATTAGCTCTGGGCAAGTAAGATTTCTCCCACAGTAAGTAAACCAATGCATATGAGCTTTAAACTAAAGAGAAAAGGTAAAAAGCAAAAACAGGACAAAAAGGATTTGGGAAAGTGTAAATGGGGACATAATTAAGTCTTCCTGGAGAGGTAAGTGTAAGCCTAAGCCACACTCTGCAAAGCATGCGAAAATGAAAGGAAAATCAGAGGTCTGTACCTCCCAAAGTCAAAGGGAATATGCTCTAATATCGATTAGTAAAAGTCCTAGTTAATGCTATAAATTCAGTTAGGAAAATCCTCTTTTGATCACACCACTTCAGGCTTCACCTTCTCCCAACTCACTGTGAAATATGCAAAAATACTGTGTGATCCCAAGACAGTCCTGGGAAGGTTGCTGTCCTTGGTCTCCTGTACATCTTTTGGAACATATTTCAATAGTGACAGTCTTCACATTATCGATCTCTCCATATACCTTGTCCAAGGTTGTTTTTTCAGCCTCTCTATAAGTAAAACAATAGTACATCTATTTCCAAACTCACATTTCATGTGAAAACACCTAAAATGAATTGACATGTTAGCAGAAATGGAAAACAGTTTCTCATATTAAGAAAATTCAGGTCTGGTTAAGTCAAGTTAAAGCAGTTTTACAATTGCACATTTAATTCATGTTATAAAATGTCAGTTACACTTTCTCATTTAAGTTTCATGTTACAGTTGATGTAAACGTAATAGAACTGTTAACACGTGTAGGTGAATATGATGTAGAACTATGTAGGAAGTTGGCTCTGTATATACTATCTCAAAGTAAGAGATAGTGTGCACAGAGTCCAAGGGTTCCCCTTAGAGGTAAGATAGTGGCAAAATTAGATAATTTTAATGCTCTATTTTGTGGTAGTGTGGTCGAGCAGTAGGCTTATCAGGGGGTAGTGTTAAGCATCTGTTGTACACACACAGGCAATAAATGACGAACACACACTCAAAGACTTAACTCCCGGCCAATAGTTTTTATATAGGAAAATATTTTTCTTAATTTATTTTAGAACCACAAGTTTCAAGATTTGAAGTAAATACATAAAATGCAAGGTACTCCACATAGGTAAGTTAGGAACTTTGAATTAGAGCAGTAACATACACAGTTTTAGTTAAAATGGCAATAAGCTATTTTAAAAGTGGACACTGCGCAAAAATTAACAGTTCCTGGGGGAGGTAAGTAATGGTTAGTTTGTCAGGTAAGTAAGGCATTTACAAGTTCAAGTTCCTGGGCATAGGCAGCCCACCTTTGGGGTTCAAGGCAACCCCAAAGTTACAGCACTAGCAACAGTCAGGTGCAGAGGTCAAAGGAGGGCCCAAAACACATAGGCGCCTATGAAGAACAGGGGTGCTCCGGTTCCAGTCTGCCAACAGGTAAGTACCTGCGTCTTCGGAGGGCAGACCAGGGGGGTTTTGTAGAGCACTGGGGGGGACACAAGTAGGCATACAAAACACACCCTCAGCTGCACAAGGGCGGCCGGGTGCAGTGTGCAAAGCAGGTGTCTGGTTTGTAAGAGAAATCAAAGGAGGGACCCGGGGGTCACTCTAGCGGTGCAGGCAGGGCACAGGGGGGCTTCTCGGGCCAGCCACCGACTGGGCTAGGCAGATGGTCGCCTGATGGTCACTCCTGCACTGGAGTTCGGTTCCTTCTGGTCCTGGGGGCTGCGGGTGCAGTGCTTGGTCCAGGCGTCGGGTTCCTTGTTACAGGCAGTCACGGTCAGGGGGAGCCTCTGGATTCTCTCTGCATGCGTCGCTGTGGGTGCCCAGGGGGGTCGTCTCGGGTTACTCACGAGGTCGCAGTCACCTGGGAGTCCTCCCTGTAGTGTTGGTTCTCTCGAGCTCGAGCCGGAGGCGTCGGGTGCAGAGGGTGAAGTCTCACGCTTCCAGTAGGAAGAGTGAGTTCTTTAAAAGTTGCTTCTTTGTTGCAAAGATGTTGCTGTGGGTGAACAGTGCCGCTGTTCTCTGGAGTTTCTTGGTCCTTTTGGTTTCAGGGAAGTCCTCTGAGGCTTCAGAGGTCGCTTGTCCCTGTTGGATGCGTCGCTGCGCAGTTTTCTTTGAACATGGAGACAGGCCGGTAGGGCTGGGGCCAAAGCAGTTGTCATCTCCATCGTCTCTGCAGGGCTTTCAGGTCAGCAGTCCTTCTTCTTGTTTCAGGTTGCAGGAATCTGATTTCCTGGGTTCTGGGTCGCCCCTAAATACTGGATTTAGGGGTGTGTTTAGGTCAGAAGGGCAGTAGCCAATGACTACTATCCTGGAGGGTGGCTACATCCTCTTTGTGCCTCCTCCCTGAGGGGAGGGGGCCACATCCCTAATCCTATTGGGGGAATCCTCCAATCTCAAGATGGAGGATTTCTAAAGGCAGGGGTCACCTCAGCTCTGGGCACCTTAGGGGCAGTCCTCACTAGTGGATGACTCCTCCTTGTTTATCTAATTATCTCCTCCAGCCATGCCACCAAAAGTGGGGGTAGTGGCCGGAGGGGAGGGCATCTCCACTTGTTGGGATGCCCTGGGATGCTGTAACAAAAGGCATGAGCCTTTGAGGCTCACCACAGGTGTTACAGTTCCTGCAGGGGGAGGTGAGAAGCACCTCCACCCAGTGCAGGCTTTGTTTCTGTCCTCAGAGAGCACAAAGGCTCTCACCCCAGGGGGGCAGAAACTCGTTTCAGTGGCAGGCTGGCACAGACCAGTTATTCCTGCACTGAAGGATTAGGTAAAATACAGGGGGCATCTTCTAAGATGCTCTCTGTGTGCATTTTGTAATAAATCCAACACTGGCATCAGTGTGGGTTTATTATTCTGTGAAGTTTGATACCAAACTTCCCAGTATTCAATGTAGCCGTTGTGGAGCTGAGTTTGTTTTTGACAAACTCCCAGATCATAACTTAATATGGCCACACTGTACTTACAATGTCTAAGAATGGGCTTAGACACTATAGGGGCATATTGCTCATGCAGCTATGCCCTCACCTGTGGTATAGTGCACCCTCCATTAGGGATGTAAGGCCTGCTAGAGGGGTGACTTACCTATGCCACAGGCAGTATTTTGTATGCATGGCATCCTGAGGGGGATGTCATGTCGACTTTGCCTTTTTCTCCCCACCAACACACACAATCTGCAATGGCAGTGTGCCTGTGTTAGGTGAGGGGTCCCTTAGGGTGGCACAACACATGCTGCAGCCCTTAGGGACCCTCCCTGGTCACAGGGCCCCTGGTACCACTGGTACCTTTTACAAGGGACTTATCTGTGTTCCACGGGTGTGCCAATTGTGGAAGCAATGGTACATTTTTAGTGAAATAACGCTGGTGCTGGGGCCCGGTTAGCAGGGTCCCAGCACACTTCTCAGTCAAGTCAGCATCAATATCAGACAAAAAGTGGGGGGTAACTGCAACAGGGAGCCATTTTCCTACAAACTACATTTCTCAATGTTAACCAACAACATTAATACACACATTACATAAACCATTATTGTTTTAAGGATAAACACTCTCCAATAATGTGAGGATGGCTGTAAACTTATAATCAATTATTAGTTTTCAATTAATAAGGTTATGCCACACAGTACATAGTTTTACATTTTTTCCTAACTCTACAGCTACAGTGAGTGCACTTCATTATTAAATTTGAGTGCACCACTTTACATTCGCCTAGCATTAACTCACACATTCAGTTTTCGTTATGGTCATATATAGATCAACACAGTGATGTCAAGGGTGGCAGCCAAATCCCAGCTGCACCACGCACATATCTTGATGGCTGAATAAATATCTTCCTATTTGGTTATTTTAGGTCACACTATTTTTGGCAAAGGTGTCATTCCCAAACCTTCTTTGGTGCATGCCACTGTTAAAGCTCCTTCACCAGACAATAAAGATTAATAATTATTTTCTTTCCTTGGACTCTGTGAATTTTATTCAAAATGTAAACAAAACTTTTCTACATTGGTGGAACCTTTGAGGAAGCTTTTGAGAAAAAAGGTGGAATACCAATGGGGTGAAGAACAGAAGTTTGCATTTGAGGAATTTAAAAACCATAGTGTTTCTGCTCCTACTCTTAGGCCATTCTCTGTGGATAAAGTGTCATCATTGTGGATGCAAATGCATATGAATTGTGTGCGATTCTCTCCCAAAATATCTGAGAGCCAGGAGTGTTCGTCTGATCATTTATCTAGACGACATCATAATAATGTCTCAGTGTCCCCAAACGATCATGCTACACCTGGAGTCAGCGATATCTCTTCTTCAGGATCTGGGTTTTGTTATCAATGTCCAGAAATCCATCCTGATTCCTTCTCAATCTATAGAATTGCTAGGTTTCTTGGTGGACTCACCCTCCGCTCAATTGATTCTTCCTCAAGTGAAGGTAAGGAGGATCAAGAGAGAATTGAGACTAGCATTCTCCAAGACGACTGTATCCTTGAGATTCCTAGCTCATAAAGTGGTGCTGCTAGCGTCTTCTATTCAGGCGATATTTCCGGGCCCTCTGCACTACAGATCCCTCCAACGTCTGAAGATCTTACACTTGAACAAAGGTTTGTCCCAATCCCAGTTAGTTCCTCTCTCGGAGGAGGCGACAATCGAGATTTGTTGGTGGTTAACTCACATGGAGGCTTGGAATGGCAGAGCCATTTTTCCATGTTCTCCAGACCTGACCATAGAGGCGGATGCCAGCCGTTGGGGTTGGGGTGCTTGTTGCGGCCTCCTTTCCACCGGGGGCCGTTGGTCTCTGGAAGAACTATTGATGCATATCAACTGTCTGGAACTCCTAGCGGGTTATTTTGCTATCCGCAGTTTCTCTGCGGGCAGTGCAAAATGTTGCATCCTTCTCCGGATGGACATTGTGTCAGTAGTTCAATATGTGAACAACTTGGGGGGGAACCCGGTCGCGGATCCTGATGGAGATCGCCAATAACTTTTGGCACTACTGTCTCCAGAACCAAATTTCTTTGACAGCAGAATACCTTCCGGGTTAACAGAATGTAATAGCGGATTGGCACTCCCGTCATCTGAGGGATGCCAGCGATTGGAGTTTTTCAGAACCCAGTGGTGCCAGGGAACACACCCTAAGACTTCGAGTCCTTCCTGTTTCAGACTACAGAAACACAGAGTCTTCTTGGTGAAGTCAAAGATCTTGTTTATTGGCTGCAGCCAGTAACAGGTATCCTAGAAGTACAACACGGTGTATATTCTCAGGAGACTGCTCCCCTTGCAAAGCTAACCTTCTCTTTTATACAAAATATTATGCTTTAGGCAAACATTCCTTATTTTACAGTTGACCATTCACATATTTTCACTACAAAGAAATAGCAGGGTTATGATGACAAGCCCATATTTCAGTTTGGCCAGCCCTCAATCAATTACCCGGCAAGGCTCAGTACTTTCATCAGATATCGACGGACCCCCAATATAAACAGGCACCTCCTCCTTGTAAAGCAAGTCATAAAGAAAGAAACAGGGACAGGTGCGTGTAAGATTAGGCATGGTTTGTGTGTGATGAAAGGTTTTATGATGTGTTGTGCCTTGATACTAATCTCATTCGGCCACTGGGAAAGAAACTGGCCAAACAGGTTTGGCTTCAGGCAGTGGAGTCAGCTTGCCCAGGTCACAGAGGAGTCAGCAAAGATGTACGTGTCCTTCAGACTCGTTTTCGGCATTATTCATTGGCCTATGTGAGGGCAATCACAAAATGGCTGTCGTTTAAATGGAACCCGAGGGTTCAGGACGGAAACTCTGATATTCGGGTGATTTCGTCATCCGAATATGAATACAATGCGTGTGCATACTATTCTAATCATTCTCGGTCTGCCGATACCAAAATCGTTGTGATACGACAATGTTTATAACACGGGTCCAGAATTTCAGTACCACATTGCCTCCTCGAGTCTTCAGAACGGTCATGCAGATTTGGGGTCCATGCTCAATAGACCTCTTCGCCTCCCGTCTGAACACTCAACTCCTGACATATTTCATTTGGTGCCAGGATCTGGGAGCGAGAGCATCAGATGCCTTCCTCCAGGATTGGTCTCCCTTCCTCGCATATGCCTTTACCCCCTTTGTAATGATTCCCAGGGTCCTAGCACATCTTCGGAGACAGGAGGCAGAAATGGTGCTGATTGCCCCTTTTTGGAGAGCACAACCATGGTTTCCCATCATTATGAAGTTGGCCTGAACTCCTCCTTATCTCTTACCTTGGTCTTGGAAACTCCTCCTGGACCTGGGGAAATCTCCTCATCCCTCGATCTTATCAGGCCAACTGTCTCTCCTGGCCTGGCGTCTTTCAGGCAAAATTGGAACCTCCTAGGCCTTTTGAGCGAAGCTCAGGAATTCATCAATCAGTCCTGGGCCCCCAACACTCATAAACGTTATACCTCAGCCTGGCGACGCTGGTGTAGTTGGTGTTCTTCACGGGGTTCAGATCCCCTTACTGCTGATTGCACCTTGATTTTGAATTTTCTAGCTTCTTTTGCCATACCCAGAAGAACAAAATGCAATACCAGGGTAGTATTCTATCCAGTATTTCCTGATAACAAGAAACTCTGTGTTGTGCAATGTCTGAAGGATTACGACGTGAGTAGGGCCAAATTTCGTGCTAATATGACGGGTCAACTGCTTATTTCTCTTCAAAAGCCATTTCACCCAGTTACTTCGGCAACACTTGCTAGATGGGTGAAATGGATTTTAGCTGAGGCAGGCATTGATGTTTCCAAATTTGGTGCTCACTCTGTGAGAGGTGCTATGGCATCAAAATCCTTCGCCTTAGGTTCTCGTCTTGAGGACATATTAAATGCAGCAGATTGGTCATCTGATTCCACGTTTAGGAGGTTTTATTATAAACCTATTCTAGATGTATCTTCAGTGGTAATAGCTAAACTTTAAACTAGCATAATCAGAGCCTCCGGTCCTGACATAGAATATAACATTTTCTAGCTATCGCGTGTAGAATTTTCAATTCTATTAAGGACACAGAGGCGAGGATTATCCCTCCCTTGATAGAAATTTCATTAATAAGATTTACTGAAAATATTCTACATGTGTTATTTCTTGTTTTTTCCCACCCTGAGTTTTACATTGTATTATATATGCACAAAAAATATATATATATACATTTTCATATCTTAAATAGGTTGTGTTGTGATTTCACATTGCTCTACCACTCAAGGCAGTATTTATGGCTATGTATTTTGTTCTTATCTTAGGTCAAGAAGAAAAGTGATTGCTTATCTTCGTTTGGATTCCTCCTTGGGACCCGTTTTTCTCCTCTCTGTTGTCTGCTGCTTCGTCCTGGTTGGATGTTCCGTTGATTTTCTGGACTTGAGGTTTCGTTTATGTGACTTTTGAGCATCAGTGAATTAACTGTGTCTATTTAAAAAGAAAGAGGAAGAGACACTGGGTCACAAGGGTTTTATAGGGCTGGTCTCTATGGTTGTGGTTATGTCATATTGGGTTCATGGGATTTGTAGTTTTTTGTACTAAAGTCTTTCCTATTGGCTGCTGAGTTATTAAAAGCATGGAAAGAGAAGCATAATCCTTGCCTCTGTGTCCTTAATAGAATTGAAAATTCTAGACGCGATAGCTAGAAACATTTATAGTGTATGTGACAAGAATGATGGAAGTAGACGAACGAAAGAGACAAGGAGTGTTCCCCACCCGATGCAATGCCACCCACGTCTGAGATTTCCAGTGACTCATCAACCTCTAGTGAGTCCGCAGATGTGGATTTAGCCGAATGTGTTTCTATAACACGGGGGTCGGTAGGGTCAAATGCTGCTGCACGAATCAGAACTCCTTCATTGAGAATTCTTCAGGAGCGACTTACCTAGAATCTTAGGGCATTAAAAAAAGAAAAAGAACAATGAAAATAATGTTTAAAAAAGTGTCAATATGTTATATTGCACTTTATTCTTCCAAAGTATTCCTTCTTCCCTGCCATACTGTTTTCTCACTTCCTCTCAACCTACCTTTTTTTCCTGTTCATGAATGAATCTGGTTGGGATGAGAAAGTTCTGGAAGGGGCGGTTTGAACGGGCAGCTGGAGTATTCTCTCTGTTAAGATGCATATCTTGGGGGGCGTGGCTGGAGGTCACGCAAGATGGCCGCTGCTCTTTAGAGCTCCGTGAGGCTTCAGCACTTCCTGGAAAGAAGGGGATGTTTTCACATCAAAATGATTAATTTCTTCCGCATTTTTTAGCACCGGAGCTCTGCCGCTGCATAAATATGCCTTTATCTTACAGAGACATCGAGTTTTGAAGTCATTTCAGAGACTTCATGTGAGGGCCTGAGGTAATTATTTATCTGCGTCATTTGCGTTTCACTGGTAAGCCTCTGCACAAACCTAAACTTTCACAGAGATGTTTCTATTTGACTTTTGACTGCTTGCCTGGATGTGATTCTACAAATCTAGTTTCCTCTGCAATGAAATATTTATTACCTTCTGACAGCCAGCTGAACTTTTGACCTCTCTCTTCAAACACATTTAGCTGAGGTTTTCAACTTTCAGTATTCACTGGCAGCTCTTGTCAAGGAGCTCTTTCAAATTTCTCTTCATAACATGGTAAATGCTTTCCTTTGACGGAGGGGATTTTTTCCTTTTCAGAAGGTTCCTTAAAACTAGTCACCAATTGTTTGACTACGTGCAGTAAAGTGCTTTGCTCTTGTGGTATTCTGTCATGCCTGTTATGAGAGAATAATTTAGGATTTTCTATTTATATATTTTTTATTATATTTTGCTCTGTTGTTGGAAACTTCTGGCAGCAGCTTCTCATCGTAATATAATTTCATCAACACCTCACATTGCTGGCTTCCTATTACCAAATTGCTGCTGGCTTTTATGGGGAGACCACATAATTCTCAGAGTTGCCAGTCATCATCTTTCTCCAAGTCTAATAATCCTCTTCGAGTGGTGCGCACACATATAACTAAATCTTCTCTACCATCAGCTTTAACAATGGATAGTGCTGCAGTCTTTTTAAAGGATGGCGCCTCTTCATCTCATGCTGCTGGTGCAATTGCAAAAAAAAATCTAACACCTCCTCCGTCAAGTGCCCGAAAAAAGACCTTGATTCTCCCTCAAAATCACCTACACATCTTACTCTAGATGATGTCATGGAGGAATTGCGTGCACTAAAGCCCTTTATGATGGACACTAATGCCTCTTTGCAACGTATTGAGGAGCAATGGTCCCAACACGAACAACAAATTTGTACTCTGGAACAGTGAGTCAGTAACCTTGAAGATTGTAACACTGTCAATCCTCAGATCTCTAAAGACATAGCTCAACTTAAAAGGCTTACTGAAAACTTAGAAAACAGAAATAGGAGAAATAATCTTTGCCTTTTTGGGATTCCAGAAGGTTCGGAAGGCTCTAACATGATTGCATTCCTTCAAACAGCAATACCTTAAATTCTTCGCTTGGCTCCTACCTCTGCCCTCTCTATCCAACGGGCACATCGTTTAGGTCCACAGACTTCAATTGGCCCTCGTGCACATCCTAGAGGAATTATTATTCTCTTTCTCCAATTTACTGACTTGATGCAAATACTCTCGGAAGCCAAAAAGATGGGCTCTTTGCTATGGTCAGGTCATAAAGTGTTTTTCACACAAGATTTCTCTCCTGCTACAGCTGCACGTCGCAAACAGTTTTTGGACTTACGTCCACAACTCAAATCCTTGAATATCCGATATGGTCTTCTTCACCCATGCCTTTTCAAAATTACATTCAAGGACAAATTTTACTCGTTTGAGGAACCTTCAGCACTACAAACGTTTATTAACCAACACAAAACAGAAGCAATGGAACTAGGAGCATCTGCAATTACTTGAAGATATAATTTAATTTGTCTTTAATGTCCTTTCTTTTTTTTTTCTGGACAGTTTAATAGTAATGCTTATGTTTAATATTTATATCCATGGTTTTCCTTCTCTGCATCTTCTTATTTTCTTATATATATTTTTTTTTTTTTAGATAGTGTTCTTTGTGCAATCCTCATGTTCCTTTCCCAATCGTATCCCTTTCTCACCATCGAAACTGTTCTCCTACACGTTCCACTGGTAAGCTTTGATTTTTATTGTTTTTCATGTCACAGTCCTTTACTGTAGTTATTACGTTATTTGGTCTCCTGAATGGTACATTTTTCGTTTGTATGTTTTTTTTGTCTTCCATGAAACTCGCCATCATATGTTTTAATATCTAATATCACTTTTCTTGTGCTGAAGCCACTCTTGCCTGTCTTTTCAGGTTCACTGCTGTCCCTCTACCTTTCGGGGTATTCACTTTCTATCTTGTTTTCTTTAGCTTTCGTGGACTTTAGTCCCTGTATGGCCACATCCATGTATATACAACTTCAGGAGGTCGTCTTCCTCCTTTTCTTTTTCTTAACTATCTTGTTTCTTTCCCATTTCTTTGCTTTTGCAAAATTGATATGCCTAATTTGTTCCTTGTTACAGCAGTTGTTTATTAATACTTCCTGTTATGCAACTTAGAACTGTTACTTGGAATGTTAAGGGGCTTAAACACCCCATTAAACGTCAGCGTGTCTTATCTCACCTAGCTCGTTTGAAATGCCATCTTGCTTTGTTGCAAGAGACTCACCTCAACGACTCTGAGGCAATAAAGCTTAAAAAACAATGGATGGGGGACATTTTCTACTCCCCTTCCATCACAAACAAAAATGGGGTAATTATACTCTGTCATAAATCTCTCAAACCTACCATAATTTCACAGCATCAAGATACAGAAGGTCGCTGGGTACTTGTTACATTTACAATTGACAATATTTTTCTTACTATCCTAAATATATACGGCCCCACACATCCAGATCCAAATTTTTGGAAGAATCTTTCACATATTGTCTCTGAACATTCCTCAAACAATTTACTAATAGGTGGTGACTGCAACCAAATTCTCGATCCATTTTTGGACAGACGTTTTACGTCACGTTTCATTCTTCATGCCTCCCACAAAGCTTTTAAAAACTTTATTTTACAGCATTCTCTCTCTGATTCCTGGAGAGTATGCAATCCTGACCTCTTGGAATACTCTTTTCATTCTCCTACCCACCATTCCCATTCTAGGCTTGATTATATCTTTCTGAGTAAAGGTTTATTGTAACATATGGTCAACTCTGAAATCGGTGCTATTTTGATCTCAGATCACGCACCTGTGATTACTGACTTTGATCTTTTTCTTAATGGTTCTAAAACATCTTCATGGAGGTTTAATAACTCTCTACTTTCAGATGCTACCTTTATCGCTTCCTACAGTAAGTTTATAGAAGAATACTTTCACATCAACGATAGTGATCAACTATCATTTCATTTTGTGTAGGATGCATTCAAAGCAGCCTCTAGGGGTTTCATCATAAGTTACGCTCACTCAAAAATAAAGTCTGCTCAACAAAAAACGACTTCCATCCTTGAAAGTATAAAGTCCCTAGAACATGAATATTATACTCACAAACTAGTAAATCACATCTTGAAGCACTAGTCTCAGCTAAAATGGAGTTTAACCAATATACCACTGAACAAGCATGCGGCACCCTCCTGAAAATAAATGCCAGATATTATGGTGGTAACAATAAAGCTGGTTCTCTTCTAGCTTGATATTTGAAACAAAGAAAAGAAAAAACAACTATTAAATCTATCACAGATAACAATGGTGTTAAACACTTCAGAGATAAAGATATAGCATCGTGTTTTGCTTCTTACTATAAGGACCTGTACACTCCAGAACACATACCAACAGTTGAAACTCTCAACCAATATTTCTCTAATCTCAAACCAAGAGACCCATTGCGGATTGACCTCTCATCTTTAGACCAACCCCTAAAACTTAACGAACTATATGCAGCTCCACAATCTCTCCCCAAGGGTAAGGCTCAAGGCCCAGATGGCTTCACAGTAGAATTCTTTATTCAGTTTGCTAAGTCTCTTTTCCCCAAACTCTTTCAATTACTTAATCAATTTATAATGTCAGTTTCTGCATCTGGCTCATTTACAGAGGCCATGATTTGTCTTATTCCCAAAAAAGATCGGGATGCGACTGACTGTAAAAATTATAGACCCATATCTTTAATTAATACGGATTGTAAACTCTAAGCCAAAGTTTTAGCTCTCCGTTTACTCCCATATATACCTGACCTTATTGATTCTCATCAATCTGGTTTTATCCCTAATAGAAATGTAGCAGATAATTCCCGTAGTTTTTTAAATATTATTAACAAGGCATCTAAACTTAAGATTCCTCTGGCAGCTTTATCATTGGATGCGGAAAAGGCCTTTGATAGGGTCTACTGGGGTTTCTTGTCAAAAGCATTGGAATGGCATGGACTAGGTACTAAATTCTGACATTTTATATCTATTCTTTATTCCTCACCATGTTCCTCGGTTATAACAAACGGTATCCGATCACCTTTTTTCCCTCTTAAAACGGGTACTCGTCAGGGATGCCCATTATCTCCTTTACTATTTATTTTGGCTCTCGAACCTTTTCTATACCAATGAAAAACGTCTGAACAATTTACGGGGTTTCAAATTAATAATGAACACATCAAATTGATGGCATATGCTGATGATATTCTTTTGTTAATGTCTCACCCTGACACTTCTCTTCCTGCATTCCTGCATGAGCTCAATTTATATTCTGATGTATCTGGCTATAAACTTAATATAGACAAAACAGTGGTCTTACCACTTAATGCTCATTGCACTGGCTCTGTATTCCTTGATGCAGGATTATCTTGGAATTATTCTAAGATTAAATTCCTGGAGGTATGGTACTGCACTACTCTCAAGGATACATTAAGGACTAATTTAGAAATCTAATCTGCAAAGCTTGTAGATCTCACACAGAAATGGTCTCCGTTATATCTCACGTGGTGGGGCCGCTTGGACACCATTAAGATGATGCTTCTCCCTATCATTAACTTCTTCCTTATAATGCTTCCTATTAAGATACCTAAACTATTTTTTAGTTCAATTGATAAAATTCTTTCCAAGTTCCTGTGGAACAGTAAACAATCCTAAATCTCTCTCTCGAAATTAAAACTTCCTAAAGTACAAGGTGGAGTTAATTCCCCAGACTTTATAACGCATCACAAATCTTTTAGCATTAAGCAAATACATCCCTATTTATCTACACTCAATGATGCCCCTCAAAAGCTATGGTTCTCTTTGGAAGAAACATTTATTTCTCCCTTTTCCCATAAACACATTATATTTATGTCTAACCCCCCCAAAATTCTGGTTGCCCAGCACTATCTCCCGTTCAGTCAACTTACTGAAACCTTTTTTTATTTCGCATCTTACCCCCAATAATCAATTCTTTAACAGTCCTATTTGGCACAATAGTTCGCTTAGAAAACAAGGTAAAACCTTGTGTTCGAAGGCTTGGATGACTAAAGGTATTCTTCTCATTTCCCAATTGTATCACAAAGACTCTATCATCCCTTTTACTACTCTCTCAGCAATTTATAATCTCCCTATTCACATGAAATCCCAATATATCATTCTTTCTACTCTAGTCCAAGAGGCCCTCAATAAACTTATACATCATAATCATTCTTCTCTTGCATCATCTCCACACCCGATTGTAACTTCTAATTATCCTAGGGCAGCTGGAATTTATGAACTTTTAAGAACGTCTGTTTCACCTAGACTCAAATCACCTATTGAGACATTGTGGGAATCAGATCTTCTTTATGGGATAGAATATGGTATAAGATACATTCCACTGCACGCACTGCAAGCCTCACACAGACCCTATATTTTTTTTATAATAGACTTTTCTACACTCCTGTGCGTCTTTACAAACTGAAACTTGCACAAAATGACAATTGTTGGCGCTGCCACACTCAGCAGGGTACTGACTTTCACATGTTTTTTTCCTGTCCATCCCTATCTACTTTTTGGTCCTCAATATGGTCTCGCATTTCAGCAATAGCTCAGATCTCCTTACCAATGTCATATGAATTACTGTTTTTGGGTGGCATACACAACATCTGGAGTTCATTCAGGCCTCTTGGAAAATTGGTGGACCTTTTGCTTTCTATTGCAATCTCTATTATTACTTCTAACTGGAAATCTTCGGAGAACATTACTCTCAGACAGTGGTGGAATACTGTATGTTATCATCATAGACTTGACAGCTACAAGCTTGATTCAACAGGAACTTTCTTCAAACGTCATCAGCTATGGTTGCCATTAAGTAACTATCTCTCACGCACTGCGAAGGAAATTGATTTTTCTCCTCCTTTTTAAAAAAATTTCAATATATTTCCTGTTTTTCTCCTTATATATACTTATTTCATCTTACATTTGCTGTAACTAATGTCTATTACCTCTCTCTCCACATGGCTATCACTTGATTCCCTTTTCTATCCCTATAGCTCTTCTCCCTCTCCCTCTCTCTTTCTTCTTTCTTTATTCAAACTTGGAGTCTTTGATACTATATTGCTGTATATGCCTAATTCACGTACATGTTTAATATGCATTTATAAGTACAATATTCCTTATGCATATATATTCACAACTGCATATCTCTGTCCTGGCAATTGTTAGAGGGAAATCTGTTAATAAAATAAAACAAATAATTTTGACACAATAATATAGGTTTAATCGATTTTCAACAGGCAGTCTCACATAGAGGCCATGACTGAAGTTCAAAGTTCTGGTTCAAACACCAGTAGCATTTATACTGTAAAAACCACAAAAAACTGTGGTTAAGAGTTCAGCATTTACGTAAGCAACTACAAGCAGTACAGATAAGATAATGAGGTGCCTCTGGAAAGAAGCATTTGCACTTGTTGGCCTCATGGGTGGGTAAGTTAAAATGAAGTCATTCACCATATCTATCTTTCTGCACAACAAGAGATTATGGGCCTGATTACAACTTTGGAGGACGGTGTTAAACCGTCCCAAAAGTGGCGGATATACCACCTACCGTATTACGAGTCCATTATATCCTATGGAACTCGTAATACGGTAGGTGGTATATCCGCCACTTTTGGGACGGTTTAACACCGTCCTCCAAAGTTGTAATCAGGCCCTATATGTTGCGTGCTGCTCATGGTAGCCCTGCCTTGCAAATACTTATCTGACCTTTACACAGTTCCCCTTAACACAATATGAATGACTTGTGGTTTTTAGGACCCCTGTGCTAAGGAAGGATACACCCTTCTGTTTCACCCTGTTCATGCTAAGTGAACATTTTGAAAGCAACAGTTGGTGCAGCTTTAAAGAAAAACTATCATTCTAATGTGGCTTGGTCCTCTTGTGTGTTTCAGCACAGCTAACTTAACAATGCAGCATGTCTATAAGTTTCCTAAGTAATAAGTGTTTGTTTGTCCTAAATATGACCTGCCTTTTCTATTGAACCCACAGTCTGACTTTTTTTTAACATGTCATGTATTAAGCCTTTCACTACTTACATTGGTTTACAACTATCTAGCCTAAAATGTTTGTTTTGAGATTTGGGGAACTTATGTTTGTTTGTATGTGATGTATTCCTATTCTTCCTACATCATTCCCCCCTCTAGTTGATTATTCAACTACTTTTCCTACCTTCCTATCTACTAATGAAACTAGGGGAATCATCACATACCCACTACTCTGTCCCTCCCAATTTAGCTGTCATCCTTTTGCAACATGCTATTATTACCTGAAAAATAAGACACATCAAAAGCAACAATACAATCAAAGGCAACAAGGCCTTGAACAACCCCGACATCCAGGACAGCACCCATTCGATCCAGCCCTCAAACCCCCCCATCAGGGGCACCCCCCTCGTCGATCATTTTCTTTTGTAGATCATGCAATGTCTGAATGGCCTGAGTTAATGTCCCATTGTCAGCATCATTAGCCGGCACATAAAGATCCAATCTTCTTACACACCCCTCCTTCCATGGCCCTCATTAAATCAAATACATATCGGTGTTCCATTAACATCAGCCTAAGGGCACTGAGTTCTTTCTTGATGGCATTGAACCCATCTTCAGTTGCATTTATGGTCTTCATCAATTCAAAGTGCGTGATCTGCAGCCAGCGTGCAGTTGCCTTCACCTGAATGAATGGTAGGATGCTACCAAAAAATATTTGGGCATCATTAAATAGTCTATGTTCCTGTGGAACGTCTTTCCACACTTCAGTACCAAAAAAACCAGCAGCTCGTTTTGTCCGGTAATGGTGAAGCAAGGTTGTTGGACGGCTCATGGGATGGTCATGTAACTGAGAGATGTCCACACCTGGTATCACCAGGGAGGGGGTGTGCAAAGTCACTAGGGAGCAGAGGCCATTCCAGTTCGGGGGTAGTTGCATGTGGAGCCGGGCCCCACACATCCAGTAGTGATCCATCAGGCTGGAGGTGCCGCCCTGCATATCAGCGTTGTAGGTGGTGATGTTGCAGTTGAGGTTACTCCCCACCTTTACTGTCCCTTTCCTTCTGAAACAAAGAGAAAACTGTGTTAATTTCATTGTTATTCTAGGGTGTATGGTTGTCCATGTATATCTCTGTATGTTCGCATCCCTTGTTTCCTGACATTGGCCTATTATCTTATTAAAGCTTAGTGGACCCTGTGTCTCGGTACCATTTATCATGGCAAATACTGATCCTGTGATTCTAAGAACTGGCCTGCCTGCGCAATCAGGGGGCAGGGGTTTAGCTAAATAGTTACTACATTCAGATGATGGGTAAGACCTTCCAAAAATACCTCGACGTAATACCCATTTTTCCAAATCTGGGTGAAACATTGTTTGCCCTGCTTCCTTCATTCTTGATATCTCTTTCATTATCTACTGTTTTTCTGTCAGGACTTGTAGGACTTCTGGGGTGGTGTCAAATCTAGTTGTGTTAACTCGTGCAGTAGCAGGACTAACATGAGTTGGCTGTAGCTGTGCTCTCATTTATGCATAAAAATAGGTGCAGGAGACAATGTGTAATGTTTGGGGATACCTTTTTAGGGAGATGCAATTTATCTACTCCAGCAGCATGGGGGATGAGAGAGCATACATAACAACTGGTGTTGGATGTGGATGTGCCTATACTGTGCATGTGCTGATACCACACATTGTCAAACAAAGCAATATGGAGAGGGTGATGGTCAGTATCATTATCAACAGTTCTACGCATGCGTGTAATAATTTATATAGGATAAAAAAAATATATATATATCCAAGGGCTAAAAGCAGCAATATCAGTGCAACAAGGAGGAAAAACAAACATAAAATACATAACTTAAAAGAAGAATTGTCTAAGATTGAAGCTTTAGAGGGAGGCTTTACTCCGGTTGCTTCTCCTGTTCTCCCCCCTCTTTTTCCTGCTCGGTGTCCAAAGGGATGGATGGCACTGGGAAGGGTCCATTAAATTTGAAGTTCTTCCATTGTCTTGCAAAATTGCTAAAGTTCCCAAAGGTAATGGTGTTTGTTGATCCTTTACAGGAGATGCGTTGGCGCGCTTCTTGGCTGCACGTGTAACCTGTTTAGCGAAGAACTTTGCAACTTTGGTTAGTTCAGACATGTATTCATTCATTTCATTTTGTACAACTTCAGGTGCATTCTCAGTCTCCAACTTATGTCTAGTTGATGGCACAAATGTGCTCATTGTTCTACCTGTCACTATTTGATGAGGATTCAATGGTGAGCTGATCCTGGGGTATTTCTCAAAGCAAAGAGGGCTAAGAGACTTGGCATTACGGTGAACACAAGCTCCTGCTTCAATCCACCTTGAGAATGGGCAGACTACAACTATACGATAGCGATAATGATTGCATCTGTCAGTCATATCAATGTAGTCAATGTGCAGTTCCTTAAAGGGACCTTGTGGGCGAGGTATTGTGGAAGCTATTACCTCAAAGGTGGGATTTGGTGAATACTGCTGGCACACTGTGCAGGTGTGTGTGTACATTATAATCATCTCATGTAGGTAAGGGACAAACCAATCCTGACGTATTTGGAGGGACATATTGTCTCTAGCAGTATGTGAAGGAAGATGTAGCTGGTTTAAAACTATCAGTAGCAATGCTTGGGGCATGACAGGCTTCCCTGTTGATATTTGTCTGTATATTAAATCTGTTCCTGTCTGTGTGCATCCTCTAGCTTCCCACAACTGTTTCTCATGCTCTGGTGCATTTTCTTGTATCTCTCTTATATGCAGGTGAGCTGTTTCTGTGTAATGTCTGGATGCATTCAAAGGGTCTGAAGATGTCAATGTTTCACTATCTAACAAAACTGTGGTATGTGTGTCACTAAGAGGGCGTGTTGCTGCATCTTTGGCTGCCAAATCAGCTAGGGCATTTCCACGGGACACAAAATCCTGAGCATTAGTGTGGGCTGCGCATTTCGCTACTGCAACTGCATGTGGCAGTGTTAAAGCTTGTATCAAGTCCTCTAAAAGGGGGCGGTGCATGACAGGGCTTCCATCAGACTTGAGAAATCCCTGTCTATTCCACCACATAATGCTGGAATGCACTGTTGTAGTAACATAGGCTGAATCAGAGTATACTGTTATTGTTTCTCCTTCCCCTTGTTTGAGGGCTGCCACTAAAGCTACTAATTCAGCAGCCTGGGCTGAATATTGAGATGGCAAAGTTATCTGTTCAGTTATCTGCAGTGTGTCTGAAGAGTTGTGCTGCATCACTCTGACCACTGCATCACCTGTATGTCTTACCCCTGTGTCCTGATCTATTGTGGAAGATCCATCCACAAAATATACAACACTACCTGGAATGGGGTCTTCTGTTGCTTGGCTACACGCATCTGGAGTATATGTGGCACAATCATGGGCATCATCATCAGTGTCTGAAATGGGGTGTGCAAAGAAGGTAGCAGGATTGACTGCGTGGCATTTTAACCACCTTTAAGGATGTTAGTGATAATATTATCTCATAGCCTGATACTTTCCGTGTTAGTGTTGTTTTAGCTTTCTGAATTATTGCAAACACAGCATGTTCAGCATACAGGGTCAAGGGTGCACCCATGACAATGGGAGCACTTTTCTCTACTACAAAGGCTGCTGTGGCTAGTGCTTGTTCACAAGGGTAATGACGTTTCATGCCAGAATCAAGTAGGCCACTAAAATATGCAATTGGTTTGTGGCCTAAAGGATACTTTTGGGTAAGGACAGCCGTCATCACCTGGCCATTACAGTGCCAATTCCTTCCTCTGTTTTCTTGGCTAGTTTCTGCTGGACCAATTTAGCTGCTGCTTTCTCTATTTTATCTTCCTCGCTCTTTTCCTTTTCTTGACTCTTCTTACAAATATTTATTATGTATGCTTGTATCTCTGTCCATGGTTTGGCCTCTAAGGCAACTATATTATCTAATTTATCCTGCACTTCAGCTGGCAGATGCTTTTTCACTATATTGAAAAATAGTATTGCATTCTGTCCAGTTACATCCCAACTCTTCCCCACTTCCTGTGTCCATTTTTCCTTCATTCTGCTAAGGAATTGGTGTGGGTCCTCATTTGGCTGCATTGCTTGTGCCATAAGGGACCCAATGTCTGGCCTGTCTGGATACATTTTCCTCAGTTATTTCCAAACAATTCCCCTTACTCTATTAAAGGGTGAGCCCATCACATTTTGGGTTAGTCAATGTCACATCCCTTTACTCCTGCCTTTGTGAACAGTAGGTCTGTCTCATCTCCTATAAGGGAACTTAGTAAACTCTTAATGTCCCCTATTGCAAGAGTAATCCCTGCAGTATGTTTCTCCAGATCTGCTATCCATTTCCCAGCACCCTCAGAATGTTGTGCCAATTGTTTTTTAAGATTTTTTTTGTCCATTTGGAGCCATGGTATATATTGATGCACCCCTGGGCCCTTGAATATCAAGGGCAGTTGTGACAGGACTGTAGTCCTATTGCCAGTAGGATGACGAGAGTCATACTTACAAGCATATTCTGCCACACCCTTAAACTTTTCTGCATATAAGGATAATCCCAGTAAGGATCCCCTGTGGCCTAAAAAATGCACATTTCTGCATTAGCCATGTCTCAGGGTTCAAAGGAACCCTCTTGCGGCCATGGTGTCATCTGTGATGCCAATCCTTCTGTCCAACCTGCTAGGTTGTCAGTAAAAGGGACAACATTATACCAACTATTTTCATACTTAGCTACTATTTAATTGGGCGTCAAATTATTGCCAGGGCATACAGGGAATGCATGTGCCATGTCTTTCCTCAGTGTAATTTTTCCTGCCTTATCAAATGTTCCCTTTCTCTCATATGGGCGTGCATGCGCCCCATCAAATACTAATCTCTGTAATTCTCTTGGCTTCTTTTGTAAAGTCTGTCCTGTCTTATTGTTTTCTTCTCCCTCACAGGCATATTGTGACTGTTCCTTGTTATGGTCCTCAAGAAGGGACATTCTTTTGACATGTTCAGTGGTGTCATCTAATGCCCCCTCTGATCCTTTGTAGGATTTTTCTGAATCCATATCTTCTTTACCTAAGCTGCTATGTGTGGAGACTGTGTCATCTAATCCTTCTTGTTCAATCATTTGTGGCCTAGTGAGGGCCCTTGACTGCCTCAGGGGCCCTTCCTCCTTTTCCCAAATTGCTCTTTGGTCTACCCGTCCATCTTCCTGCTCTGTGATCCACTTGCCTACACTATTCTTTTCTGCCCCTGGGTACATGAACCTCCAGTACTCTGTGGGAGATCTTTCTGGTGTGAAAGCTAACCTTCTTGTCTTATTTTTAATATTGGTACTCGTTTTTTTTCAAAACACCTTCCTTTTTTCTAACCCCATCTTTTCTCTGTGCCTCTCTTGATCCCTCATTAGGTATACCTCCATTTTTCCTAGTGGGGGACATCTCGTCCTCCAAATGAAGTGTAAATGTGGTATCTAGTGTCCCTATGTATTTAGTACTGTCCCCACCTGACATTTCCCGTGGTGTACTGGCCATTTGAGGACATGGAGATGGGTGAACATATTCTCTATGTTTAGAAAAAGATTCTAATGGTGGGCTATACTCTGGGTCTGTATATCCCACAGCAGGGGGATGTGAAGAGGTGGGTAATGAGTGTGGGGCACCAGGTTGCATCGTATACATGCCCTGTACCTTTGCACTGCCTAACCTTAATTGCACATCTTGATAGGGGGGTGGAGGAGCCGAAGGGAGGGTCTGAGGCTTTGTATTTGACTCATTCATATTTGTTTCACAAAAGACCCTCCATATGTCTAGTGTGATCTTCCTTTTCTCTAGTTTATTTCCCTTGAATTTACTCTGTAGGAAGGTGGCCTTGTGTTCTATTATTGTATTATCAAATGTGCCCTCTTTGGGCCATACATGTGCAAGTTTTAATGTTGCTTTGTGCCATTCCTTACAGTATTTTCCTATCCTGTCCCTGTCTCCTGAGAATACTTTAACCATGTGTTCTAAAGGAGACCCCATGTCTGTTTAGTGAACTTAATCTTTTTTGACTATATGTTTTACACTCTAAATGGACTTCTATTTACTTCCTAGGGTATTTCCAGACTTCACATAAACTATTATTAAGCTGTGAAGGTGAACATCAGATATATATATTCCTAATCTCTGAAAGACTTTGTTCATTTACATATATATTGGGTAGGTGCTTTTATGTGTGGCCTAAGTGGTTTGTTTGCCTGACACAACAAACAATAATATTATTGTGATATATATATATATATATATATATATATATACAAGTTTATAAATTACTCATATCCTAAATTCCACACTGGGAGGTCCCTAATAAATGCATACAGTAGGAGGTCTAATACTAAATATGAGTCTGTTATTATTGCAGGGAATTCACGTGACTGTTGCCCATGGTTCCGCTGAAAAATTGCAGTAACTTCAATATATTCACTTTCTGGCCACAAGGTGGCTCCAGTGTCAAACATGAAAAAATTAACACAATACTTTATTTATTTTTAGAGGCCTTCAAATGAATGCCTTACTCTTGGAAAGACAACTGCAACAGGTTTTGTACATTTTAAAATAAACTCTTTTATTCTAATTATGTGAAGATCCTGTTCACATCTATCTGAAAGGTAGTTAAATATATTTGTATGTATAGTAGCTGATAATTCTCCTTCTATTTGTATACCTTCAATATATGTGTGTATGTCCCAGTCTATACTATTTGATAATTCATCTAGCCTCCAATCTTGAGGCTCTATAGTGTCAATATTTGTTATGGGGTTCATGAGGCTACTACACTACTTTTAACTTGAAGGATAATGTCCTTGTATTATTTCTTTGAATATTTTTTTATAATTGTCTAATAGGCATTTCTCTTATGTCAATGTAGGTTGTTTTTAGGCCTAGAGGTGATATACTATAAATACATAACCTTCTGACTTAAAAAATTATTCTATCGTATTGATATTGCTAATCTACTAAGGTCAGTTCTGTTGCAGAGGGCAACAGCCTGACTGTTATAAAAATGAATAATTAATTCAGGGATGTGGAAGTAATTGACTTTTTGGGACCTGCCCAATCCAGTCAATTACTTTACTTTTGAGTATACTGTTATAACTTAACTTTCATAAGAATAGGAGGTCTGATACTTATCCCTAATTATACACTAAATAACAAACTTATATATTGACTATGTGGTCACATTTCTGTCTATACATGCATATACATACACAGTAAATTTTAATATATATACACAGTAATTCTTAATTTCATACTAGGGCAAACAAAATACTACTGGTCACTTCCCTCTGGATTCATAGAGGGGACAACTTTTCACTATTTTCAACAAAAAAAATGGTGACTTCCAGATTTAATATCTGGGTTAGGTTGACAGGAGTGTTCTTCAAAACATACACTGATTGCTCAGCCCCCAAGTCCAACACTACTCCTGACCACTTTTGACTTACTTAGTCAAGCTCCCTGTATCTTCCGGACTTACCACCGGGATCCCTTAATATCATCTCAATTCATAACAATCTTGCATGCAAACACAAAAATTACACACATTACAGTGTCAAAATTGTAAATAGGAACAGACCTCGTACTTTGTCCACCTCACTACCTTCCACTGAGACCCATCTGTCCCCACGAAATCAGAGATTTTTACATAAATGTTGGCATCTCCCTTACCTCTTTAAAATATGCACAAATCACCTTGTGGAGACAGGCAGGGCCCCCAGTCCAACAGTTGGTGAGATCAAAGTAGAGCTCCTGGCTGGCTCGCCAATATGTTAGAGGGAAATCTGTTAATAAAATAAAACAAATCATTTTGACACAATAATATAGGTTTAATCGATTTTCAGCTGGGGACAACAGGTAGTCTCACATAGAGGCCATGACTGAAGTTCAAAGTTCTGGTTCAAACACCAGTAGCATTTATACTGTAAAAACCACAAAAAACTGTGGTCAAGAGTTCAGCATTTACGTAAGCAACTACAAGCAGTACAGATAAGATAATGAGGTGCCTCTGGAAAGAAGCACTTGCACTTGTTGGCCTCATGGGTGGGTAAGTTACAATGAAGTCATTCACCATATCTATCTTTCTGCACAACAAGAGATTATATGTTGCGTGCTGCTCATGGTAGCCCTGCCCTGCAAATACTTATCTGACCTTTACACAGTTCCCCTTAACACAATATGAATGACTTGTGGTTTTTAGGACCCCTGTGCTAAGGAAGGATACACCCTTCTGTTTCACCCTGTTCATGCTAAGTGAACATTTTGAAAGCAATAGTTGGTGCAGCTTTAAAGAAAAACTCTCATTCTAATGTGGCTTGGGCCTCTTATGTGTTTCAGCACAGCTAACTTAACAATGCAGCATGTGTATAAGTTTCCTAAGTAATAAGTGTTTGTTTGTCCTAAATATGACCTGCCTTTTCTATTGAACCCACAGTCTGTCTTTTTTTTAACATGTCATGTATAAAGCCTTTCACTACTTACATTGGTTTACAACTGACTAGCCTAAAATGTTTGTATTGAGATTTGGGGAACTTATGTTTGTATGTGATGTATTCCTATTCTTCCTACATCACAATGTTAAGTTAATGTTCTTGTATTTGACTCAATAAAAAACATCTTAAAAAAAAATGCATATCTTGATGGCTGAATAAATATTTTGCGACACCCACTGTAGTTTGTCTTCATTACGACTTGCAGCCACTTGTTTTTATATTATAAACGCAGAATTACGAGTAGCAGTATACAAAGAAAAAAATACTAGGGCAGGTTAGTTTCTTACCCTGTCACGGTACAACTCGAGCTCTTTGTAGCCGTTATAGTGTGTGCAGTAATTAAACAGATATGGTAAAAAAAAATGCCACATTTGGTTCAGAAAAAAAACTGGAGCCGCGTGTAGTAGGTCATGTTGTTGTTATCGCATTTGAGCAGTAGATGGCAGTAATTTCACAATACACTCGTCGTTCCGCTTTTATTCACGGATTCAATGGTAGTGTGAAACAGTTAAGCGGTTGTAGAAACAAAAGAGATCATTCTGCGGTAGGTTGTCCTTTTAGTCCCTCATGTCCGGCGGACATGTTTGAAATGCATGCTTTGTATACTTTATACGCTGTTAAAATTAAAAAAGAAACTTACTGTCGCTGAAGCGAGAATATAGATTCTGTTTGAAAGTTTCTCATTTTGAAAACTGTCGGACAGCAATATTTTGAGGAATGACTAATGTATGACAAAATGTCATTAGTTTGCAGTTTTCCATACGCACAATTACTGATTCAACAAAGTATTGTATTTTTTTGTCTTTTATCTATTTGATTCACCCCTTCTTTTGCGCCAGCGATATTCGTGCCTCTGTCGAGACTGGCTGTGCGGAGAGACCGAGGTTCTAGTCCTTCTTCGCTGTTTTGCAGGTTGCTGTTTGCTTTGCCAGGGCCCGGGTCGTGGTTTGGGTCCGAGTGTTGTTGGGCTGGTTTCCTGTGCTGCCGCTTAAATCGGTCAGTTTGTAATATACCTAAGCGGGTTGAATAAATAACAGTGGTTTCTGAAATGCTTTAAATGACTGCGTTGAAAATATATATGTGCATCACAAATGCCAACTTTTCATTAACGCTGAATGGTCCCAAGTATCAGTTGTTCAGTGTAAGCACATCAAGCTATCGTTAGTTGTGGACGAAAATAAAAACTTCTAGCTAGGAGCCTTAACATTGAAAGGGTAGGGAGGTGGCGAATCCGCCAAGGGGTGGAGCTAACAGCGGTAAACCAGATAATAAGCGGCCAAGGAGTAGGTGAGATGAACTGCAAGGAATAACTATGTCACAACTACATTACAGCGGAGTCCTCTCAAATGAACACATTTACGTTAAGGACATTTTTCCTTTGGGTTCTTATGCTAGTAATGGAGAGTCCTAGCACTTCTCAGTACAAGTGTCATGCTTTTAGTGGGGAGAAGGTGGAGCTTTGGAAGTCCAGCTTCAGCTGGGTATAATGCGTGCTAACATTGTTATGCTATGTGTATTTGTAAAGCACATTGTCATTCGCAAATGTATCCTAGAGCTGAGCAAGTGTGTGTGGCTAGCCTTGCCTATATATATATATATATGGTGGTTAATTGAAAAGCCAGGTCTTCAGCTTCTTGCATGAATTGAAGAGAGAGGAGGATGCTCTGATGTGGAATGGGAGGCCGTTCCATGCTATAGGAGCTACATAAGAGAACGCCTATCCTCCTGATCTGGTTCTGTGTATGCGTTGGATGTGTCCGAGTAGGAGTCCTGCAGAGTGGAGGTGTCTGGGTGGTTGGTGGAAGGAGATGCAACTGTTAAGGTAGGTGGGGCCTACGCTGTGTAATGCTTTAAATGTGTGTGTGAGGAGTTTGAAATGAGCACACTTGTGTTTTGGGAGACAGTGGAGCTCTCTCAGGTGTGGGGTGATGTTATGTGAATTTTGTGTGGTAGGTTAAAAATTAGTCTGGCTGTGGAGTTCTGGATGGTTTGTACTCTTCTAATGAGTTGCTTGGTGATCAGTGGCGTAACAAAACTTAAGGGGGGCCCCCTGCTAAGTACTTATAGGGACCCCTTCCCCTGGGCCCTGTCATTGGCCTGCCGCCCGTGCACAGTGAATTGTGTGGAGGGGGACCACAGGGGCCTTTGTTATGCCACTGTTGGGGAGCCTTGCATAGAAGATGTTTCCATTTTCCAAATTGCTGTGCCAGTTTTTCTTGTGTTGCTTGGGAGCTATATGACGATCTTCCTCAACATATCAAGGGTGTGGAATTGACAGTGTTGACTTGTTTGGTCACATTCAGTTTGTTGTCAATAGTTATTCTGAGGTTCCAGGCATTGGTGCTGGTTGTGAATCTGAGTTCAACTGGCCACCAGTTGGAGTCCCATGGTGAGGCGTGCTTGCTGAAGATCACTACTTCTGTCTTGTCAGTTTTGAGCTTAGGTTTAATCTAATTAGCAACTTCAATTATGCAGGTGGTGACCTTGTTTCTTGTTTAAGGGTCTTATCCGAGAGGGAAAGTATGAGTTGTGTGTCACCAGCGTATGAGAGGATATTGATGTTGGGTGCCCGAACTATTTTGGCCATAGGGATCATGTATGTGACTAAGAGGGTTGGGCTGATTGATAAACCTAGACACTCTCTGCAGATGAGTTTGAGGGTTTCTGAGGAGTAAGGTGATAGGCTGACAGCTTGTGTTCTATCCTTTAAGAAGGAGCTAATCCAGCTAAAAGCGGGTCCATGAATTTCAATGTTGTGCAGGTGCCTCATGAGAATGGGGTCTTAGACAATGTCATAATGCTGCAGAGCGGTACAGTAGAATGAACGTTTCCATGTCTCCTCCATCAAGGATCATGCAAATGTTGTCTGTAGCAGCGAAAAGTGTGGTTTCTGTACTGTGGTTGAGAACAGAATTAAGAAGGTTTGGAAACAAATCAGAGAAACATATTTCCCCATTGACTCTCATTGAAGTGGATAAATCTGAAATAAAGCCATTTTGGCTTTTGAAAACCAGGACTCTCATGTCTGAATTGTGCATGTTGGAATGTTTGGCCAGTTGCTATACAATCCTGGGAAGGTACATGCACTTGTCAGTAGGGCCGTAATCCTAGTGGTGAATAGTAGAAGCACTTGTCAGTGGTGCTGCTATACCTCACTTCTTATGAACAGCACCTACTGACACTTCTCATCGAGGGTGCTGTATTAATGGAAAAAACAGACAGTGATATGTGCATAGATGCCAACTTTTCAGATTTTCAACAGGTAACTCTTGAGTCCTAAAGCCAAACATGGTTTTATTTCAAATTTATTTGGCTTCAAAATCCTCCTCTTTAGTGCAAATCAGTGAGGAAATTAATTGTTCACTTCTTTTCTAAACTTTACTCGTTCCTTTTTCTAACTCATGACATGCAGGTTTATACAGTGCAACAAACACACTCTGTGGGTTGCGGACAACCAAAGAAAGTAGTGATGGGGAAACTTTGTTAAAATCCAAGTCAACAATATATTGTTTTCATTTTTATTTAGTGAAGCCACAGTGCTTGGATGGTTGCACATCTTCAGTAAAATTATATCTGACAGTGAGGACTGTCCAAGAGACTGACGTCAAACTAAAGCACTACAGCAAGAAACTGATCACTCTGTGCCGTCGTTCCAAAAGCTTATGTCAGTCTGCAGTAGTTTTCCTGGAATTCAGAGTTATGGTGCTTAAAATCTCCACAACCTGATACCACTCAGTGCCATTACCCCAGACCACAGTTTATGAAAGCAATCCGATCCAGGAACCTGATTTCAGACTACGATATCACTCAAGGAACCTAACATCAGGCCAACGCATGACTCACGAGTCCTAACCTCAAGACTGTGACATCCATTCACGAACCTGATATCAATCCATGCATCATAGTGTGACATCACTCAGTTCAGTTCAATTCAAACCTGTCCTTATTGATATATATATATACGTTGAATACCCACTGCAGAACAAATATAACAATACAATTAGAAATAAGAAAATGTGAAACAATTCATACATTACAGTACCTTTACCTACACAAAAATTAATAATACTGTGTGAACCTCATTTCAGACTGTGAAGTCTGGAACTGACTGTAACTAACCTCCAAACCTCAATCTGTGGCATCACACAGGTAACTTGACATTGGACTCGTCAAATTTGGGCTCATCCTGTACTATCACATCAAGAACTATAAGTAGGGCCCCTGGAATTATGCGGCGGGGGAGGACTAAATTATACAGCAGGGAAGAGTAAATTATGCCTCAAAAAAGGAACATTTTGCGGCACACATTTTGTAATAGTTTTACTTCATTGTTGTGTCATTTTTTAAAACTTATTAACACTGTATGGGCATTAGTTGCACCTTAGTACCAGTTTAGCACCTAAATACAGCAATAAGCTACAGAAAGTTGACCAGTGTTGCTGCGTTTTAGTAACTTTTGTACCGTTTGAGCTACACACAGTTTTTTTGTTAAGATCTGCAGATTATGCAAGAGATCATGACCAATGTAGCAAATGCAGAAAATCTAAAGTTTTACACAAATAGCAGCACCAGCACAATCCCATAATTACGGTTGCCCTGACTATAAGCCAGTATCATACTGTGACACTACAACAGCACCATAACCTCATACTATGCATTACTCCAAGAAACTGACATCAGACTTTGAACTCTTAATAGAGACCCACATATATTGACATCACTATAAGAAACTAACAACTGACTGAGACACCACTTTCAGAAGCTGGCATCAAACACTTGCATTATCCCAAAAACAAAATACCAATCTCTGACATCACTCCCTGTAACAGTCATCAGACTAGGATCCCACCCCCAAACCTGACCTTCAACTGTGGTAATGCTCTGAAAATGCAACACTGTGCAGTAAAATCAACATAATAACCACCGTTCAGGCTGAAACCTCACACCAGTATCATGGGAGAAAGAAACTAACACAAATTGTGACTTTGTGCCAGGAAACTGGTGTCATATTGTAACATGGTCAGAAATAGTCAGAATGATAGTGAAGGAAAAAGAAAGCAGATGGTGGCATCTTAGTAATTAACATTTGAACGTGACATCATGTCAAGAATCTGACAGCTGAAGTTTACTTTAGCTTATGAAAAGGACCCCAGGCTGAGACCGCCAATCTCAAATTGACATGAAACTGTGAATCACGCATTCTACATCCAGTAACTGGATTGGCCTTTAGTTAGTGAATAATTTCAAACAAGAAATTTACTCTACTTCTTTTGTGGGCCGCAGGCTATCTTTAGGCCCTGCTAATGCGCATGGGGCTTACATAAACAGCTGTGTAGGTCTCGAGCATACCTCTGCAGAGAATTACGTGCCAGACGGTCCGTAGATAACATCATTGGCTCTATATGAAACCCTTAGATTAAATAAATATCATTAAATAAATGGCTGTGTAAGTGTGGTAAGCCTATGTAATGTTGTGTAATGTAGTATAACAGGTGTATGACACACAAGTCTTTGGGGGTGCACAAATTAGGTAAAAGACTGAGATTTCTCTATTTGAAGATTGCACTGCATATTTAAAAAATCTGTTGATTATTGAGTTGCTTCCAGGATATCTGCTTTGGCTTATAGTTCATTGTCAATTTCAGTACAGCAAGTTTTTTTTTTTTTTTCACCTGCCACGATGCATCAGTTTGGTCTGCACCCCAATGGTGATTTATTCGAACTAACCAAAGAGTACTTGATTTCCCAAAACCAACAACTCCCCACCACTCTTTCTCACAAAAATACTTCTCAATGATTGATATAATCTGATGTACTAAAGTGAAATAGTTTAATATGTTAATGAAATACACTTTTTGAATTTTCAAGAGACTTTATCATAATTGTACATGTTTGCTGCAAGATGTCTTTAAAATTGAAGGTGTTCCTAGTTAAGCGGTGTAGGACACCCCAGTTACTTCCTTTTTTAAACTTTGATTAACCTTTAAATAGATGCTTGTCAATTTATGTAGCATCTTTTTAGTATTAGTGCTGAGTCAAGTAAACAGCAGCCTAGTGCTGCTGTTGACCAGGGGGTCACATTTGAAGCTCAGGAGGGCTGCATGCACCCCCTGGGCTGTAGTTTCAGTATCACTGATCTAGGTGGTAGAGGTGTCCACACATTTAAGTATATTATTTCGTAGTAAATATAGGAGGTATCATGGGAGAAATGAAAAAAGTGGAATAAATACTCCAAAATGGCTGAGTTTAATGGTAAACTAAGAAGCCATTTAGGGAGGGACATGCTAATACAAACATACACCCACAAAAGAGTAAGACCATTGCAGTTCACAAAATACACATCTAAATTTACTGCTGCCTTGATAGTGTTAAACCCGGCTCAAATAGTCTCCAACCCAGCCGTAGAGTAACCTCAGTACCAAACACGGCCATCCACTGATACTGCAACACACTCCTGTAGAAAACAATGTAGGCAGGTAATTAAAGTGAAATCCTATAGTAATTAATTTAAAATTAATATAAATGTATGTATCTCTTCACATAACTTTAACTCTTCAGTCAAAACACTCAAGCTGCACCCCACACAAAGTTGATATTCCATTTCTTTTTATTGCAATAAAACTATAAAAAGCAACAAAGCTTCAAAAACCTAATGCGTTTAATCTAATCAACGTTTTTTATCTTTGGTGCTAAGTCTTAATGCCTTTTCCATTGCAGACAGTTATCAATCCCTTAATACCATTACTCCAATGAATTATAAAGTGTGCAGTGTTTTTAGAATTTCACTACTCTTCACCTCAATTTCATCCATAGTCTTTTAGCTCATTTTTGTTTATGCAGCACTAATCACTTATTAATGCTCTCTGTTGGGTGTCTTCCAAAACCTTGACACGTTTTTACCGTGGGTTGTGGGGTATGTAGTTTGTAAGATAACTCAGGCAAAATTAACCTTCCTTTTGGATATGCTTAATCCATTTCTTCCCAAACCTTTTAAAACCACAACCCAATTCTTAAAACAAACAACATTCAAAACCCACCTACATGTAATGGAATTATGCTGGACATTTTTTTTATGTAACTAGTGCTTTTTCATTTACAGATACCACTTTTTTTTTCATTTGGAATTACCACTTCATGTGCACAGACATACAGTTTTACTGCTAAACTATATAGCACACAAAGAACAGTGTGTGAAAATCAGGTTTCCGTGAATATTTATCATTGCTGTGTCACCTAGGAAAGTGTCTTGATTTCTTTTTATCCTTTTAAGATCTCTGTTTTCAGCACACTTCAAGATCACAAAAAATGTGCTTCATTTTTGCTTTGCTAATTGCTGAATGCATACAGTTCATTTACAGGTATTTACATTTTGTTGTGTGTTACAAAAAATAACTTCCTACAGTCTTACCTTTCACACTTCCTGAATTCCAGTAAGATTGTCACATAATTCACTTTAAAAGCTCTTCTCAATTTGAAGTCAAAGAAAGAAAAGTAAGCACTGATCTCCTTGTTAATAGAATAGACATTAAGTTGTGAAAAGACATACCCTGACATTTGACCCCTGTCTTTAAAGTACCGGCAAATGTGACAAGATAAACACAGAAGCTAAAGGCATCTTTATTTATTGCTTTGACTTTCCTGACCTGCCACAAATCGACCCAGTACCCACCTGTGGGTCGGGACCAACATTTTGGGAAATTGTGGCATAATAATTATTCTTAAAGGCTCTGCAATGTTCCATTGTCATCTTCTTTAAATTGTACATATTTTTTTCTTTGACAATCGTATTGTTCAGCTATTTGACTGACTTTGTTCGCCACATATTAATCATTATCACAATAGCTTATTTTTCATCGTATATTTCTTCTTTCCTTTTTCCACTCTGTCAGGGTACCCCCCATGTTTACATGCCTTGCAATTCTTGCATGGCCAGAATCCACTGTTGTCATTTTTTGAGCCAAGTGATAGCATTCTTTTGTTCTAAGTAATGACTTCTCACCAATTTATGTCTCAGTGATGGTGCTCTCTTGAAAGTTATTTGTGTGTTCTTCCCATCCAGCTCCAGAATAGAAATGGCCAGTGTTTATCCAACATTCCTTTTAGATTTTTAAAACTTTGACCATATTTTGTAATGAAACACAAAATATTTAAAATCTTCTTTGTGTTTAACTTAATTCCATGTAAAAGTATCTAATAGTTGTATCTTATCTACTCTTGCTTTTTCACATTTCAATACTTATTCCGTATATTCTCTTTGTCTAAATCTTTCATACACATCCTGATCCTGAAATTCTCTCTCCATTTTGCAGTTTTTTTTTATTCTGAGCAAGTCCTCATAGAGTGATTTCAGATGGTAGAATTTTGCATGTAGTATGATATTCGTGGATGTAATTTTTCTGCAGAGAGTTTTTTGATTCATGTTGTCTTGGGTGTAAACTTTAGTGTCAAGAAATGTGACTTTAGTTAAGCTTGTTTCACGTGTGAATTTCAGATTCATATTATTCTCTGAGCTTGTTGAACTGTTCTTCAAATTCGTTCTTTTTATATTCTGAGTAATTCTCGCAGTGCACCTTTATGGAAGGTTGCTCCCTGCGAGTTCCGATGCCCGAGGCGTTCCATGGTTGGCAGTTAAGAGGCTGTTTTCCTTGGGATGGTGCGGAGGATATCGGTGTTGATCTCATCCAATAAATCTTAATTTCAAGACAGTTATTGTTTACGGTTCGTCATTACACCACGTGGGACATCACATGATTTGGCGATGAGCATTAATCAACACCTTCTGTTCACGAACCTACACATTTTAAGTTCCAGTTAAGGCCCTCACAGCACATTTTTGTTTCTTCTTCCGGGTAAGGTGATTTTTTCATATGGAAATACGAACAGCAGTGTTTCAACCGTATTAAAGAACTACGGAATTTCTTTGAGGCGTGTGTGACTTTCAGACTTTCAATCTTACTTATCAACTGGCTTGGTTTCTCAAACAGCACTGCCGTGGTTACGCATCACGGCATGGATTACGTACTTGCGTAGTTCATTTCTTACTGGGTTTACTGAGTGGTATTTTCGCAATCTTTGCTGTCATTATAAAAAGAGCTGTTTACAGGCATGCTGATAAGAGCTGACCAGGAAACTTCTTCCCTGCTGTAATTTGGAATTTAACATTTTATCTGTCAGGGTGCTGCCGTTCGAAATCAGCGTTACCGTGGCAACGCGTATTTGCTTAGCTCTTGGTTTTTGAGCCTGAACGAGCCGTTTTAACTGATGACTCATTGTATTCATCCACTTGTGAATTACTTTATGACAGTGATTCACCCACTTGAAGTTCTTTAGCCTGAACGAGGATCTTCTTCAAAGCCATTTATTGATTTTACTGATTTTATTCAGTGTATGCGGACGAGAGTGATTCGCACAATTGAGCTGCTGGCGAATTTTAATTGAGGAAGAACACAGTCACTGAAATGACAGCGACTTATGACATTTGATAATTTTGCACAAATTGGTGACTCGCACACTGTCTGCAATGTTTATTTTACATATAGTCAAAATGTTATTGTAGTAGGATTGTGTTGAAGCAGTTACTTTGGTTATATTGCGTAACGTAGTATATATGTATGTTTTTATTTTTATTTTAAGTGATGTAGCGTAACTTCATTAACCATGCAACCTGCAAATCTACCTGTGCCATTTCTGCCTGAACCAGGCTTTTCTACAGTTAAATGGCATCATTGATACACATCCTTTGAAAGCTACTTGGTAGCTATTGATGGGTGGAATTTTTCAGCCATTATGAAAAAAGCTATTTTATAAAATTGTCTTGGAACAGAAGGACAAAGAATTTTTGACCATCAACCTCAAGCACAACCTTTGTCGGCTGATCAATGGGATGTTTTGACGGAGGTGATTAGCAGACTTGAAAACCATTTCAAGGATGATCTTCGTATTATTGTTGAAAGGCACACATTTTTCACTCGGAAGCAGTTTCAACATGAGTCAATTGACAACTTCTTAGCAGAACTTAGAGTTTTAGCTTCAACTTGTGAGATTTTAGGTCCATTGGACATATATCTGAGAGATCAATTAGTGGTTAGCTGTTATGACTCAAGAATTCAAGAAAAAAATATTTGTTGTAGAAACCCTACATTGAATGAAACTTTAGAAATAGCCAGAGGTATTGAATGGTCTGTAATCGTATTGAAAGAGTTAAGTAGAACTAAAATGAATCTGGTAGAGAATTTGAGCATAGTATTGGCTAAAAGTAAAGTATCTAAGTCTGCTCTGCAAGATACAAAGAAAAGCAATATAAAAGGTATGTCATGTTTTAGATGTGGTTCTAAGTCACATGTAGCTAATGCGACTAATTGTCCTGCAGTTGGTAGAGTTTGCATGAAGTGCAAGAAAACTGGTCATTTTGCACAAGTATGTAAGCAGTCTCAAAAGGTTATGTTAGTGCAGCAGTAACAACCTCTATGGCAAGCAAATGATGATGAAGTTGATTAGATGAGAAGGTGTGTTTTAGTCGTAGACGCTATTTCTAACCTTCACTCTGTTGGCAAATCTTCAAAAGATCCAGTTTGTGAAATCAAAATTGGGGATGTCATACTAGCAATGACAGTGGATTCTGGCTCACCTATAACCATAGTGTCAGATAAGATTTGTTATCTCAATTGGAAGGACGTTGAGTTACAACCACCAGACATAAAGACAGTTGTGTTTGATGTTCGGGAACTAGACATGATGGGTTATTTTAATGAGCAGATTAAATACCAACATAGAACCATTTGCCCAGTGATGAAGCTTGACATCCTATTGGGTGTGTGAGGGCTCTCCTTAACCACTGACTATCATTAGCCCTGCATATTCTTTTCATTTATGAAACAGTGTACTCTGTATCGTTTTCACTTACTGTAGTTGGGAGAATGTACACTGGACCACTAATCTCCCTGTTCCCTCCTTTTTTGTAATTATCAAGATGATATCCTGATTGGTTCTGAGTCAGTTCAAGAGCATGTGCATAAACTTAATAAGGTGTTAGGAATTTTGGAGGATCGTGGGATGACAGTCAAGAAAGAAAAGTGTAAATTTATGGTTCAGTCTGTAGATTATTTGGGACACAGAATTTCTGCCCCGGGAACTTTACCTAAGATAGGTCTGCTAAATGCAATTGACAATTTACCTTCTCCAAAAGATAAAGACCAATTGAAATCATTTTTGGGGCTTTGGGAATATTACTTACGGTTTGTACAGAATTTTGCTTATCAGACTGAACCTTTGCGAAAACATTTGAGGAGTGGGGCAAAGTTTGAATGGAATGTAGAGCAGGTGCAAGCGTTTTCTACACGCAAAGCTCTTATAATGGACGCTCCGGCTCTTCAGCCCTTCACAGATGATGTATCTTCCATTATTACGGTTGATGCCAGTGGTATAGGTTTGGGTGCTGTACTGAGCCAGATAGTTGATGGCAAGGAACATACCACTACATATGCATCTAGACGTCTTTCTAAGGCTGAAAAGAATTATAGCACTATAGAGAGAGAGGCTTTGGCTTGTGTATGGGGTTCGAACCATTTTTTGACTTGTGTGTGGGGGAGAGAGTTTACAGTAGTCACAGATCACAAGTCTTTAGTGTACCTGTGGAATGACAACATTTTTAATAAAACAAGTCCCAGGTTGACCAGATTGTTGGACAGATTATATGAATTTAATATGAAAATGAAACATATTGCTAGGGGGGGAAATTGCAGGGCAGATTTTCTTTCTAGGTGTCCGGTAACTAATACCGGTAAAGAGGATGAAGCAGAGGAGGAGGATGTTGCTGTAGGAATGATTGATGGAGTCTTTGTCTCAGAAGGGGTTATTTCCAGACAGTCCTGGAAGGAAGTGGTGAGTAGGGATAATTCCCTTTCAACTGTTAAAAAGTGTGTTTGTGAAGGTTGGCCTGGGGAACGTTGTGTAGCTGAGTAGATTACACCTTTTTGGAAGGTGAAGGATGGGTTGAATGTGGAAGATAATTTGGTGATGAGAGGGGAGCATTTGGTTCCGCCTAGTGAGTTAAGAAACAGATTGATTAAGTTGGCTCATAAAGGACATGTAGGGATTACTGGCACAAGGAAACAAATGCGTTTGTAATATCAGTGGCCAGGCATGGATTCTGAGGTGGAGATGATGGTCAAGAACTGTAGTGAGTGCAAGGGGGCTGAAAAGAGTTTATGTACGAGGGAGGTGCAGTTAAGTCCAGTACATTATCCTCATAGCTCATGGGGAAAAACTAGATTTAGATATCATTGGTCTTATCGGGGGTCAGAATGAGGGGAAAAAAGTATGTGTTGGTTGCTGTGGACTATCATTCTAAATGGATTTCTTACACATTTCTGAGAGAGCTGAACACAATTAATGTAATTGAGTTCTTAAAAGAGATCTTTATTTGTGAAGGAATTCCTAAGTGTCTTGTTACAGACAATGGTGTTCAATTTGTGTCGCGTCGTTTAACTGAGTTTTTGAAGGGGCATAACATCAAGAATTTAACTACTACTTTGTTTAGTCCGCAAGGCAATGGTCTGGTGGAGCGGGTGAACAGAATCTTCAAAGAAACAATACAATTGGCAATTCGTGCGGGGAGGAGTGTTCAAGAGTTGGTGGCTGAAAGGATTTGGTGTCATCACAATACCCCACATACCACGATGGGGGTTGCCCCTTTCGTTTTATTAAAGGGTAGACACTCTTGCAGTGAGTTGACTCTTGGGTGGGTTGTGCAAGAAATGATGAAGGGTGTGTCTATTCCAAACATTGATCATGGTAAAGATAGGGTGGAGAAGTTGCAAGCTAGAAGTAAAATAAGATATGACAGTCTAAAAAGGGTTTTGGATGTGCACTTTTGTGTGGGGAGAAAGTGAGAGTGAAGAGTCCTCAAGGCAGAAGAAGTGAGGGGTCACGATTTTATCCGACTTTAAGGTTGTTAGAGTCTCTAAACATGCCGCCATGTTAGAAAATGGGAGTGGCGGAACAAAAGAAATGTGGTGAAAGTTACAGGGGAACCTGATGTAGTTCCTGATAACCCTTATGTGGTTCCTGATAATCCCCATGCAGGTGTTCATGCTGGGAGAGGGTACAGTTTCGGTGATTATCGTGGAAGGGCTGAGAGTGGTGAGGTGCAGGGTTTTTCCATGGGTGTAGGTGACAGTGCTTGTAATGTGTGTTTAGGTGAGAGGGTTTGGGGATGTGAGGATCAGGGTGACAGAGGACAACTGAATGAGAGACAAGACCAGGAGGCAAGTGCTCACAGATCGAAAAGGAACATTGTTAGATCCAAACATCTAAGTCAGTATGTGATGTATTAAATTGTTTTCTTGTTGGGCAATATTTATATTTTGTAACCTTATGTTGTTTCGTTTTAGGTGCATTTGTTAAGGGTAAAGATGTGTTATATTCTAAGGGATTCTCACAGTGCACCTTTATGAGAAGGTTGCTGTCTGCGAGTTCTGATGCCCGAGGCGTGGCGTTCCATGGTTGGCAATTGAGAGGCTGTTTTCTTTGGGACGGCTGCTGAGGGCGTCGGTGTTGATCTGATCCAATAAATCTTCAATTCAATACAGTTATTGTCTGCGATGTTGATCTGATCCAATAAATCTTCATTTCAAGACAGTTATGGTCTGCGGTTCGTCTTTACACTACATGGGACATCGCAATTCTCTTCCCCATTCTAGATAATATAAAGATTGTTTACTTAATGTAGTCACATTAAATTTGTTCCACATTCTGATCAGACATTTCATTTCATGCTACTACTTTTTTCCCACTAATCCATATTTAATTTAAAAACATACATTATTTTTATTCTTGTAACATGCATTTAAATTAAATACATAACTTTCAACCATGTTTGCTACAAATTGGACAAAACTAGAAATGTTAGTGAGGGTGGGTAAATGTATTTTTAAATGTTAGGAATATTTATAAATTAATGTTTTTAAATTAATATATTTTTAATACAGAACTGATTTGAGAAGGTAATATGTCATACATTTGTTTGTATGTTCCAAGTTATATTATTTATTTTAAATTATTTTACATTTATATTTCACATTAAAATATGAAGAAAATCTAAAAAAAAAAAATGTTTTGATGCATTGGTGCAAACTGAATGCAGGAATGTGAGGGAGTGTGCACCCACCATACTTCGGTTAAAAAATACTCACTTGAGCTAACGAGCTGACAAGCTCTGGTTGATGCACCTGTGTGGCAGTGAGCAGTATTGAGACCTGAGAACACATTGGCAGCATTCCCAGCAAACTTTAAAAAAAGCATGCTGCTCTCTACTACTGAAAGACTAAATCTAGAAACACCTGTTTAGTGATATACAATGGTAAGTGCATCGGCAAGGGTGAAAAACTATAGACTACCGCTGAAGTAAGTGTGAACTTGTACCACATTTACCATAATGCATTGGGGCAGATTGAATGCTAGCGTATGAGGCAGTGTGCTCCTACCTTCCTTCTGTTTGAAAATACTCCCTCGAGCCAACAATCTGGCAAGCTTTCGTTGATGCACCTTTGTGCCAGTGAGTGGTACTGAGACCTTAAAACACACTGGCAGCATTTCCAGCAACCCCAGAAAAAGCCTACTGTTCTCTACTGATTAAGTGCTAAATCCAGAAACACGTGTCTAGAGATATACAACACTAGCTGCACCAACAAGGTTGAAAAGCTACAGACTACCACTGAAGTAAGCGTGAACTTGTTCCGCATTTACCATAATGCATTGGGGCAAACTGAATGCTGGGATGTAAGAGTGTGCTCCTACTCTTCTCCTGTTTAAAAATGCTCCCTTTAGCTGACTAGACCTGGTTGATGCACCTGTGTGCCAGTGAGTGGTACTGAGACCTGAGAACACATTGGTAGTAATTCCCGCAACCATAGAAAAAGCCCTGCTGCTCTCTACTGATGAAGGGCTAAATCCAAAAACATGTATCTAGAAATATACAGCACTTGGTGCACCAGCATGGGTGAAAAACCACAGACTACGACTGAAGTAAGCATGAACTTGTACCACATTTACCATAATGCATTGGGGGGGGGACTGAATTCTGGGATGTGAGGGACTGTGCTGCCACCCTCCTTCTGTTTAAAAATGCTCCCTTGAGTCAATGGTCTGATTAGCTCTGGTTGATGCACCTGTGTGCTAGTGAGTGGAATTGAGACCTGAGAACACCTTGGTAGTATTTCCTGCAACCCCAGAAAAAAAGCCTTCTTCCCTCTACTGATGAAGGACTAAAGTCGGAAACAGGTGTCTAGAGAAATACAGCACTGACTGCACCAACAAGGGTGGGAGACTAAAGACTAACATTCCCAACATATTTACTCATCTAAGCATAGCACATGTGCAAAAAGTAGTTTTGCATGAAGAATTTTTGTGTGTAAGCAAATCTACTCACATAGGTTGGAAGCAGATGGATGTTGTATTTTTAGGGATGGATTTCCCTGTTGGTTTGTGCACACTCACCACAAACCTACATGTTTTAGGGGATTCACTAACTTGTCTTCAGCCCAGTTCCATCTTGGAAAAGATTGAGGATTTAGTCCTGACAAGGGAAGAAATGAAATGTTTCCAGGATGGGAAGGGAATACCCCTGCCAAAAGTAAAGAGAAGATGTATGGGAACATTTTTCTGCATGATGGGAAATATTTCCCAATAGAGAAATGAGGAAAAAAAGTTTTAAAAAGTTAATTTGAACTGTCTGCTTCTTGATGGAGTGTATGTGTGTAAGGAAATGCCTCCTTGGCATGGTTGCCCCCTGACTTTTTGCCTTTGCTGATGCTATGTTTACAATTGAAAGTGTGCTGAGGCCTGCTAACCAGGCCCCAGCACCAGTGTTCTTTCCCTAACCTGTACTTTTGTATCCACAATTGGCAGACCCTGGCATCCAGATAAGTCCCTTGTAACTGGTACTTCTAGTACCAAGGGCCCTGATGCCAAGGAAGGTCTCTAAGGGCTGCAGCATGTCTTATGCCACCCTGGAGACCTCTCACTCAGCACAGACACACTGCTTGCCAGCTTGTGTGTGCTAGTGAGGACAAAACGAGTAAGTCGACATGGCACTCCCCTCAGGGTGCCATGCCAGCCTCTCACTGCCTATGCAGTATAGGTAAGCCACCCCTCTAGCAGGCCTTACAGCCCTAAGGCAGGGTGCACTATACCATAGGTGAGGGTACCAGTGCATGAGCATGGTACCCCTACAGTGTCTAAACAAAACCTTAGACATTGTAAGTGCAGGGTAGCCATAAGAGTATATGGTCTGGGAGTCTGTCAAACACGAACTCCACAGCACCATAATGGCTACTCTGAAAACTGGGAAGTTTGGTATCAAACTTCTCAGCACAATAAATGCACACTGATGCCAGTGTACATTTTATTGTAAAATACACCCCAGAGGGCACCTTAGAGGTGCCCCCTGAAACTTAACCGACTATCTGTGTAGGCTGACTAGTTTTAGCAGCCTGCCACAAACCGAGACATGTTGCTGGCCCCATGGGGAGAGTGCCTTTGTCACTCTGAGGCCAGTAACAAAGCCTGCACTGGGTGGAGATGCTAACACCTCCCCCAGGCAGGAATTGTCACACCTGGCGGTGAGCCTCAAAGGCTCACCTCCTTTGTGCCAACCCAGCAGGACACTCCAGCTAGTGGAGTTGCCCGCCCCCTCCGGCCAGGCCCCACTTTTGGCGGCAAGGCCGGAGAAAATAATGAGAAAAACAAGGAGGAGTCACTGGCCAGTCAGGACAGCCCCTAAGGTGTCCTGAGCTGAAGTGACTCTAACTTTTAGAAATCCTCCATCTTGCAGATGGAGGATTCCCCCAATAGGGTTAGGATTGTGACCCCCTCCCCTTGGGAGGAGGCACAAAGAGGGTGTACCCACCCTCAGGGCTAGTAGCCATTGGCTACTAACCCCCCAGACCTAAACACGCCCTTAAATTTAGTATTTAAGGGCTACCCTGAACCCTAGAAAATTAGATTCCTGCAACTACAAGAAGAAGGACTGCCTAGCTGAAAACCCCTGCAGAGGAAGACCAGAAGACGACAACTGCCTTGGCTCCAGAAACTCACCGGCCTGTCTCCTGCCTTCCAAAGATCCTGCTCCAGCGACGCCTTCCGAAGGGACCAGCGACCTCGACATCCTCTGAGGACTGCCCCTGCTTCGAAAAGACAAGAAACTCCCGAGGACAGCGGACCTGCTCCAAGAAAAGCTGCAACTTTGTTTCCAGCAGCTTTTAAAGAACCCTGCAAGCTCCCCGCAAGAAGCGTGAGACTTGCAACACTGCACCCGGCGACCCCGACTCGGCTGGTGGAGATCCGACACCTCAGGAGGGACCCCAGGACTACTCTGATACTGTGAGTACCAAAACCTGTCCCCCCTGAGCCCCCCACAGCGCCGCCTGCAGAGGGAATCCCGAGGCTTCCCCTGACCGCGACTCTTTGAACCTAAAGTCCCGACGCCTGGGAGAGACCCTGCACCCGCAGCCCCCAGGACCTGAAGGACCGGACTTTCACTGGAGAAGTGACCCCCAGGAGTCCCTCTCCCTTGCCCAAGTGGAGGTTTCCCCGAGGAATCCCCCCCTTGCCTGCCTGCAGCGCTGAAGAGATCCCGAGATCTCTCATAGACTAACATTGCGAACCCGACGCCTGTTTCTACACTGCACCCGGCCGCCCCCGCGCCGCTGAGGGTGAAATTTCTGTGTGGGCTTGTGTCCCCCCCGGTGCCCTACAAAACCCCCCTGGTCTGCCCTCCGAAGACGCGGGTACTTACCTGCAAGCAGACCGGAACCGGGGCACCCCCTTCTCTCCATTCTAGCCTATGTGTTTTGGGCACCACTTTGAACTCTGCCCCTGACCGGCCCTGAGCTGCTGGTGTGGTGACTTTGGGGTTGCTCTGAACCCCCAACGGTGGGCTACCTTGGACCAAGAACTAAGCCCTGTAAGTGTCTTACTTACCTGGTTAACCTAACAAATACTTACCTCCCCTAGGAACTGTGAAAATTGCACTAAGTGTCCACTTTTAAAACAGCTATTTATGAATAACTTGAAAAGTATACATGCAATTTTGAGGATTTGAAGTTCCTAAAGTACTTACCTGCAATACCTTTCGAATGAGATATTACATGTAGAATTTGAACCTGTGGTTCTTAAAATAAACTAAGAAAATATATTTTTCTATATAAAAACCTATTGGCTGGATTTGTCTCTGAGTGTGTGTACCTCATTTATTGTCTATGTGTATGTACAACAAATGCTTAACACTACTCCTTGGATAAGCCTACTGCTCGACCACACTACCACAAAATAGAGCATTAGTATTATCTATTTTTACCACTATTTTACCTCTAAGGGGAACCCTTGGACTCTGTGCATGCTATTCCTTACTTTGAAATAGCACATACAGAGCCAACTTCCTACATTGGTGGATCAGCGGTGGGGTACAAGACTTTGCATTTGCTGGACTACTCAGCCAATACCTGATCACACGACAAATTCCAAAATTGTCATTAGAAATTGATTTTTGCAATTTGAAAAGTTTTCTAAATTCTTAAAAGACCTGCTAGGGCCTTGTGTTAGATCCTGTTTAGCATTTCTTTTAGAGTTTAAAAGTTTGTAAAAGTTTGAATTAGATTCTAGAACCAGTTTTAGATTCTTAAAAAGTATTCCAACTTTTAGAAGCAAAATGTCTAGCACAGATGTGACTGTGGTGGAACTCGACACCACACCTTACCTCCATCTACAGATGAGAGAGCTAAGGTCACTCTGTAAACTAAAGAAAATAGCAATGGGCCCCAAACCTACCAAAGTACAGCTCCAGGAGCTTTTGGCAGAGTTTGAAAAGGCCAACCCCTCTGAGGATGGCAACTCAGAGGATGAAGATAGTGACTTGGAGGGAAATTCCCCCCCTCCAGTCCTACTTAGGGAGAGCAGGGCTTCTCAAGCCCTGACTCCACAAATAATAGTCAGAGATGCTGGTTCCCTCACAGGAGGGACCAACAACTCTGAAATCACTGAGGATAACTCCAGTGAAGAGGACATCCAGTTAGCCAGGATGGCCAAAAGATTGGCTTTGGAAAGGCAGATCCTAGCCATAGAGAGGGAAAGACAAGAGATGGGCCTAGGACCCATCAATGGTGGCAGCAATATAAATAGGGTCAGAGATTCTCCTGACATGTTGAAAATCCCCAAAGGGATTGTAACTAAATATGAAGATGGTGATGACATCACCAAATGGTTCACAGCTTTTGAGAGGGCTTGTGTAACCAGAAAAGTGAACAAATCTCACTGGGGTGCTCTCCTTTGGGAAATGTTCACAGGAAAGTGTAGGGATAGACTCCTCACACTCTCTGGACAAGATGCAGAATCTTATGACCTCATGAAGGGTACCCTGATTGAGGGCTTTGGATTCTCCACTGAGGAGTATAGGATTAGATTCAGGGGGGCTCAAAAATCCTCGAGCCAGACCTGGGTTGACTTTGTAGACTACTCAGTGAAAACACTAGATGGTTGGATTCAAGGCAGTGGTGTAAGTAATTATGATGGGCTGTACAATTTATTTGTGAAAGAACACCTGTTAAGTAATTGTTTCAATGATAAACTGCATCAGCATCTGGTAGACCTAGGACCAATTTCTCCCCAAGAATTGGGAAAGAAGGCGGACCATTGGGTCAAGACAAGGGTGTCCAAGACTTCAACAGGGGGTGACCAAAAGAAAGGGGTCACAAAGACTCCCCAGCAGAAGGGTGATGAGACAACCAAAACTAAAAATAGTAAAGAGTCTTCTACAGGCCCCCAAAAACCTGCACAGGAGGGTGGGCCCAGAGCCTCTTCACAAAACAATGGGTACAAGGGTAAAAACTTTGATCCCAAAAAGGCCTGGTGTCATAGCTGTAAACAGCATGGACACCAAACTGGAGACAAGGCCTGTCCCAAGAAAGGTTCCACTCCAAACTCCCATCCAGGTAACACTGGTATGGCTAGTCTCCAAGTGGGATCAACAGTGTGCCCAGAGCAAATCAGGGTCCACACTGAAGCTACTCTAGTTTCTGAGGGTGGGGTGGATTTAGCCACACTGGCTGTCTGGCCGCCTAACATGCAAAAATACAGACAGCAACTCTTAATTAATGGGACTAGAATAGAGGGCCTGAGGGATACAGGTGCCAGTGTCACCATGGTGACAGAGAAACTGGTTTCCCCTGGCCAATACCTGACTGGAAAAACTTACACAGTCACCAACGCTGACAATCAGAGAAAAGTACATCCCATGGCAATGGTTACTTTAGAATGGGGAGGGGTCAATGGCCTGAAACAGGTGGTGGTCTCCTCAAATATCCCAGTGGACTGTCTGCTTGGAAATGACCTGGAGTCCTCAGCATGGGCTGAGGTAGAACTAAAAACCCATGCAGCAATGCTGGGTATCCCTGAACTGGTGTGTGTGAAAACAAGAGCACAATGCAAGGCACAGGGTGAACAAGTAGAGCTGGAGTCTGGAAGAATGGCCCAGCCTACCAAGAGAACAGGAAAGTCAGTTGGGAAACCAACTGCAACACAGCAAAAGAAAGGGAACCTCTCTTCTCAGGAAGAAGTTCTGCCCTCTGAGGGAACTGAGCCTTTGGAGCTTGAACCTTATCAGGTTGAGCTCTTAGGCCCAGGGGGACCCTCAAGGGAGGAGCTGTGTAAGGGACAAGAAACCTGTCCCTCTCTTGAAGGCCTTAGGCAGCAAGCTGCTGAAGAGTCCAAAGGCAAGAAAAATGGAACACATAGGGTCTATTGGGAAGATGGACTCCTGTACACTGAGGCCAGAGACCCCAAACCTGGTGCCACTAGGAGAGTGGTAGTGCCTCAGCTGTTCAGAGAGTTCATCCTAACATTGGCCCATGACATTCCCCTTGCTGGACATTTGGGACAAACCAAGACGTGGGAGAGGTTAGTCAACCACTTCTACTGGCCCAATATGTCCAACATGGTTAAGGAGTTTTGCCTCTCCTGCCCCACCTGTCAAGCCAGTGGTAAGACAGGTGGGCATCCAAAGGCCCCCCTCATTCCACTTCCAGTGGTGGGGGTGCCCTTTGAAAGAGTGGGTGTGGACATAGTTGGTCCACTAGAACCTCCCACAGCCTCAGGAAATATGTATATCCTGGTAGTAGTGGATCATGCTACCAGGTATCCTGAAGCTATTCCCCTTAGGTCGACTACTGCCCCTGCAGTAGCCAAGGCCCTCATTGGTATCTTTACCAGAGTGGGTTTCCCTAAGGAGGTGGTGTCTGACAGAGGTACCAACTTCATGTCAGCATACCTAAAGCACATGTGGAATGAGTGTGGAGTGACTTATAAATTCACTACACCTTACCATCCACAAACTAATGGCTTAGTTGAGAGATTCAACAAGACATTAAAGGGCATGATCATGGGGCTCCCAGAAAAACTCAAAAGGAGATGGGATGTCCTCCTGCCATGTCTGCTTTTCGCTTACAGGGAGGTACCACAGAAGGGAGTAGGGTTCTCACCCTTTGAACTTCTGTTTGGTCATCCTGTAAGGGGACCACTTGCCCTTGTTAAAGAAGGCTGGGAGAGACCTCTCCATGAGCCTAAACAGGACATAGTGGACTATGTACTTGGCCTTCGCTCTAGAATGGCAGAGTACATGGAAAAGGCAACCAAAAACCTTGAGGCCAGCCAACAACTCCAGAAGTTTTGGTATGACCAAAAGGCTGCACTGGTTGAGTTCCAACCAGGGCAGAAAGTCTGGGTTCTGGAGCCTGTGGCTCCCAGGGCACTCCAGGACAAATGGAGTGGCCCTTACCCAGTACTAGAAAGGAAGAGTCAGGTCACCTACCTGGTGGACCTGGGCACAAGCAGGAGCCCCAAGAGGGTGATCCATGTAAACCGCCTTAAGCTCTTCCACGACAGGGCTGATGTCAATCTGTTGATGGTAACAGATGAGGATCAGGAGGCAGAGAGTGAACCTCTCCCTGATCTTCTGTCATCAGACCCAAAAGATGGCACAGTAGATGGAGTGATCTACTCAGACACCCTCTCTGGCCAACAGCAAGCTGATTGTAGGAGAGTCCTACAACAGTTTCCTGAACTCTTCTCCTTAACCCCTGGTCAGACACACCTGTGTACCCATGATGTGGACACAGGAGACAGCATGCCTGTCAAGAACAAAATCTTCAGACAGTCTGACCATGTTAAGGAAAGCATCAAGGTGGAAGTCCACAAGATGCTGGAATTGGGAGTGATTGAGCGCTCTGACAGCCCCTGGGCTAGCCCAGTGGTCTTAGTCCCCAAACCTCACACCAAAGATGGAAAGAAAGAGATGAGGTTTTGTGTGGACTACAGAGGGCTCAATTCTGTCACCAAGACAGATGCCCATCCAATTCCAAGAGCTGATGAGCTCATTGATAAATTAGGTGCTGCCAAATTTCTAAGTACCTTTGACTTGACAGCAGGGTACTGGCAAATAAAAATGGCACCTGGAGCAAAAGAAAAGACAGCATTCTCCACACCTGATGGGCATTATCAGTTTACTGTTATGCCCTTTGGTTTAAAGAATGCCCCTGCCACCTTCCAAAGGTTGGTGAATCAAGTCCTTGCTGGCTTGGAGTCCTTTAGCACAGCTTATCTTGATGATATTGCTGTCTTTAGCTCCACCTGGCAGGATCACCTGGTCCACCTGAGGAAGGTTTTGAAGGCTCTGCAATCTGCAGGCCTCTCTATCAAGGCATCCAAATGCCAGATAGGGCAGGGAACTGTGGTTTACTTGGGCCACCTTGTAGGTGGAGGCCAAGTTCAGCCACTCCAACCCAAGATCCAGACTATTCTGGACTGGGTAGCTCCAAAAACCCAGACTCAAGTCAGGGCATTCCTTGGCTTGACTGGGTATTACAGGAGGTTTGTGAAGGGATATGGATCCATTGTGACAGCCCTCACTGAACTAACCTCCAAGAAAATGCCCAAGAAAGTGAACTGGACTGTGGAATGCCAACAGGCCTTTGACACCCTGAAACAAGCCATGTGCTCAGCACCAGTTCTCAAAGCTCCAGATTATTCTAAGCAGTTCATTGTGCAGACTGATGCCTCTGAACATGGGATAGGGGCAGTTTTGTCCCAAACAAATGATGATGGCCTTGACCAGCCTGTTGCTTTCATTAGCAGGAGGTTACTCCCCAGGGAGCAGCGTTGGAGTGCCATTGAGAGGGAGGCCTTTGCTGTGGTTTGGTCCCTGAAGAAGCTGAGACCATACCTCTTTGGGACTCACTTCCTAGTTCAAACCGACCACAGACCTCTCAAATGGCTGATGCAAATGAAAGGTGAAAATCCTAAACTGTTGAGGTGGTCCATCTCCCTACAGGGAATGGACTTTATAGTGGAACACAGACCTGGGACTGCCCATGCCAATGCAGATGGCCTTTCCAGGTTCTTCCACTTAGAAAATGAAGACTCTCTTGGGAAAGGTTAGTCTCATCCTCTTTCGTTTGGGGGGGGGTTGTGTAAGGAAATGCCTCCTTGGCATGGTTGCCCCCTGACTTTTTGCCTTTGCTGATGCTATGTTTACAATTGAAAGTGTGCTGAGGCCTGCTAACCAGGCCCCAGCACCAGTGTTCTTTCCCTAACCTGTACTTTTGTATCCACAATTGGCAGACCCTGGCATCCAGATAAGTCCCTTGTAACTGGTACTTCTAGTACCAAGGGCCCTGATGCCAAGGAAGGTCTCTAAGGGCTGCAGCATGTCTTATGCCACCCTGGAGACCTCTCACTCAGCACAGACACACTGCTTGCCAGCTTGTGTGTGCTAGTGAGGACAAAACGAGTAAGTCGACATGGCACTCCCCTCAGGGTGCCATGCCAGCCTCTCACTGCCTATGCAGTATAGGTAAGCCACCCCTCTAGCAGGCCTTACAGCCCTAAGGCAGGGTGCACTATACCATAGGTGAGGGTACCAGTGCATGAGCATGGTACCCCTACAGTGTCTAAACAAAACCTTAGACATTGTAAGTGCAGGGTAGCCATAAGAGTATATGGTCTGGGAGTCTGTCAAACACGAACTCCACAGCACCATAATGGCTACTCTGAAAACTGGGAAGTTTGGTATCAAACTTCTCAGCACAATAAATGCACACTGATGCCAGTGTACATTTTATTGTAAAATACACCCCAGAGGGCACCTTAGAGGTGCCCCCTGAAACTTAACCGACTATCTGTGTAGGCTGACTAGTTTTAGCAGCCTGCCACAAACCGAGACATGTTGCTGGCCCCATGGGGAGAGTGCCTTTGTCACTCTGAGGCCAGTAACAAAGCCTGCACTGGGTGGAGATGCTAACACCTCCCCCAGGCAGGAATTGTCACACCTGGCGGTGAGCCTCAAAGGCTCACCTCCTTTGTGCCAACCCAGCAGGACACTCCAGCTAGTGGAGTTGCCCGCCCCCTCCGGCCAGGCCCCACTTTTGGCGGCAAGGCCGGAGAAAATAATGAGAAAAACAAGGAGGAGTCACTGGCCAGTCAGGACAGCCCCTAAGGTGTCCTGAGCTGAAGTGACTCTAACTTTTAGAAATCCTCCATCTTGCAGATGGAGGATTCCCCCAATAGGGTTAGGATTGTGACCCCCTCCCCTTGGGAGGAGGCACAAAGAGGGTGTACCCACCCTCAGGGCTAGTAGCCATTGGCTACTAACCCCCCAGACCTAAACACGCCCTTAAATTTAGTATTTAAGGGCTACCCTGAACCCTAGAAAATTAGATTCCTGCAACTACAAGAAGAAGGACTGCCTAGCTGAAAACCCCTGCAGAGGAAGACCAGAAGACGACAACTGCCTTGGCTCCAGAAACTCACCGGCCTGTCTCCTGCCTTCCAAAGATCCTGCTCCAGCGACGCCTTCCGAAGGGACCAGCGACCTCGACATCCTCTGAGGACTGCCCCTGCTTCGAAAAGACAAGAAACTCCCGAGGACAGCGGACCTGCTCCAAGAAAAGCTGCAACTTTGTTTCCAGCAGCTTTTAAAGAACCCTGCAAGCTCCCCGCAAGAAGCGTGAGACTTGCAACACTGCACCCGGCGACCCCGACTCGGCTGGTGGAGATCCGACACCTCAGGAGGGACCCCAGGACTACTCTGATACTGTGAGTACCAAAACCTGTCCCCCCTGAGCCCCCCACAGCGCCGCCTGCAGAGGGAATCCCGAGGCTTCCCCTGACCGCGACTCTTTGAACCTAAAGTCCCGACGCCTGGGAGAGACCCTGCACCCGCAGCCCCCAGGACCTGAAGGACCGGACTTTCACTGGAGAAGTGACCCCCAGGAGTCCCTCTCCCTTGCCCAAGTGGAGGTTTCCCCGAGGAATCCCCCCCTTGCCTGCCTGCAGCGCTGAAGAGATCCCGAGATCTCTCATAGACTAACATTGCGAACCCGACGCCTGTTTCTACACTGCACCCGGCCGCCCCCGCGCCGCTGAGGGTGAAATTTCTGTGTGGGCTTGTGTCCCCCCCGGTGCCCTACAAAACCCCCCTGGTCTGCCCTCCGAAGACGCGGGTACTTACCTGCAAGCAGACCGGAACCGGGGCACCCCCTTCTCTCCATTCTAGCCTATGTGTTTTGGGCACCACTTTGAACTCTGCCCCTGACCGGCCCTGAGCTGCTGGTGTGGTGACTTTGGGGTTGCTCTGAACCCCCAACGGTGGGCTACCTTGGACCAAGAACTAAGCCCTGTAAGTGTCTTACTTACCTGGTTAACCTAACAAATACTTACCTCCCCTAGGAACTGTGAAAATTGCACTAAGTGTCCACTTTTAAAACAGCTATTTATGAATAACTTGAAAAGTATACATGCAATTTTGAGGATTTGAAGTTCCTAAAGTACTTACCTGCAATACCTTTCGAATGAGATATTACATGTAGAATTTGAACCTGTGGTTCTTAAAATAAACTAAGAAAATATATTTTTCTATATAAAAACCTATTGGCTGGATTTGTCTCTGAGTGTGTGTACCTCATTTATTGTCTATGTGTATGTACAACAAATGCTTAACACTACTCCTTGGATAAGCCTACTGCTCGACCACACTACCACAAAATAGAGCATTAGTATTATCTATTTTTACCACTATTTTACCTCTAAGGGGAACCCTTGGACTCTGTGCATGCTATTCCTTACTTTGAAATAGCACATACAGAGCCAACTTCCTACAATGTGTGCTTATTTGCTCATACCAACATAGGTTTCATAAACATGTTTAGGTGTATGCCTTTTTGGTCTACTTCTGTAGACTCTTGTGGATTCCTGGAAGCCGTAAATCTGCACCAATGCAAGGTCATAGATCTATGGGTACACTTTTGTGACTTTCTTTAAGAATGTGGCTCCTGTTTATTTATTTTTACATATTGCCCATAATGTTGCATTGATTCTTCTGTGTGTGTGTGTGTGTGTATGCATGTATTCAAGGGGCATGATAAATAGTCACAAAATGTTAAAAGTACATGTCTTTGTATTGGAATCACTGTCGGTTGCACAAGCTGAGCTAACAGCCATTCCATTTCTCTAGACTTCACAACCTAGTAGTAAAGGCTTTACATTAATGAACCACATATACATATTAGAACATCTTATAGATGTGGATGCATGCCTTACCTTAGCAGCAGGCGATCCTTTTATCCCCACCACCGTTTTGCAGGCTGTAAATTGGAATTCAAAGGTTTTGTGTGATGCAGGGCTTTGTGTCTGTTTGGCAGTGGATAATATAAACATCACAATCTGTTGTGGTGATAACAGATATTGTGTCCTGGATGCTTGCAAAACAATGTATTTTTTATGGATTAAGCCACTTCTCAAAATTAGGTGTTTTAAAGTGGCCATCCATGAGTTCCATGGTATATCAGCTGGACCTACGAATGGGTTTATTCACTACAAGAAAAGAGATGTTACAGGAAATCCTTCTTGGTGTCTGGGAGTCTCTTTCACAACTTCTGACCTTTATTCTTTTGTTTATATTTAGACTCTGTGTCCTTCGTTTCCCAAAGAAATCTATGGAGTAGGTTTGCCTCAGAGACATGCTGGTCGAAGGCATTCAAAAGTTGTTTTAAAGGGCAGGCAGAATAGTTGTCTGAGAAAGCTAGTGTCTCAGTTAAGCACATGGAGTGAAAAACATTGCTCATTGTTTCCTTGCAGGTTTTTTGATGTGTGTGGACTTTTGTAGAGAAAACAGTTATTCATACAGAGATGAGATCTCAGTTTGTTTTAATTTGCCTGCTTATGTGTGCTGCTGATCTTATGATTTTTTAAAATACTAAACTAGCATAGTTAATGTTTTGTACTGTTTATGCAGCTTACTTTAGTTTCAACCCTTTGGGAAAAAATGTGCGGTGTAGGGAGAGGAAGAAGAAGAAAATAAGTGGCTTAGAGAAGGAAAGAGAGTAGAAGCAGCTGTGTCATAGGAATAGGCTACAGAAAGGTAGGATAGGGATGTAAGAGGCTGACCCAAGAATGGGAAGAGGGAGCAGATTTTGCTAAAGGATAATTGTTGTGATTTAACTAAAAGTCGGATCATAAAACTAGAATGTATGGCTTTTAAATACACCCCTGTTTAAAACAAGTCCTCTATTTTTAAAGCTCAGTTATCAACGCTGTTCAGTCTAAGAAGCTGGGAGTACATCATGTGTTATGTGATGGAAATACCTTTGAGACAAGACTTCGGGAGCATTGCATTGGGCTGTGTTGGAAAATGTACATTATCCTTAGAGACCACCATGGCATTAAAGTTGTGTGAATACAACTTCGCTCTGCGTTATTGCCCATGGACAAGCTCCTCGTAGTTGTTATTGTGTCAGTGGAGTAATTTTGTGATGTTTATATGACCTTCTAGACCATGTATTCTCCTGTGTGGATGCGATCGCTGTGCCAACATCTTGGGCACTCACTGGCCAGAAAACGGTTTGTTTCAGGTTTGGCATCAGATGAAGAATTGAGACGTAATGCCACTGTATGTCCACCAGAGCCAAAAAGTAGGAAGAAGAAAAGTCGAAATGTTTCTGCTCTTGAAGGAGAGAATTCTTCATGGGAAGAGAGGTAAGAACGTGCTCTGTATATGGTCGAAGCCTACATACAGTAGTAGGATTAAAAAAGAACACTGTGATTTATTTGGTAACTCTTGATAAAAATTCCCACCCTATCACATTCTAAATTGTGCATTTGCTTGTAGAGTGAGTAGCAGTCTAATGTTGCAACTGGAAAGAGGGAGATGCTTTTTATTTCTCCTATGATAGTTCTATGCTTGGATACCCTCACGGCCTGGATACCCTCACGTTGACAAGTTCACACTCTACAAATCCATGTTACATTACATTACATTACATTACTCTCAAACACTAGCAGACATTTCTTTTCTGCTGTTTTGACTAGCTTCCCTATCTTCTCCATTGTAATACCGCAGTCTGAGTGCGGAAAAGTGTTTCACCTGTGGATCTCGCTTTCTGCCTGAGATTCCTCAGCGGTAGCCTCTTTTAGGGCTCTTCAAAGGTGTTTTGTTAGAGCATAGTTTAAGCTTTTTATCATTCATTTGCTTTTCTGTGGGATCCCTGGTGTACCTTTACAGGAGATGGAGACCCCAGTATGGTAATGTGCCTACATAGCCTCTTACGGGACATATTGTGCCTGAGGAACCTTGAGGATCTGTCCTTGTTATACTGTATATGCATACCTGAATTCTTGTAGGCGTGCTTCCTAAGGGAAAGGTCAGGAGTAGGTGAGTGTTGTTTTCCTCTCCCTTTACAGCTTCACAGCAAAAGGTCCTTCCAGTGTGCTGTACTGTGCAATCTTCCTGTTGTCTGCTCCTACCTCCCTCTGTAACTGCACCCACTCTTCAGTGGTGCTCCTCCCGTAACCCTTACAAAGTAGCCAGAGAACCAGGGTCACATTTCACTGGTGCTACCATTCTCCCTTCATTTACGTCTTCATGTATTTCCTTAGCTAGGTGCACTCAGGTACATCATTATACACTGTCTGTTTTCATCCAGAGCATTGGCAATTCCAGGAGTCGGGTGGCACATCAAAGTGGGGTCTTCATGGGCAGCTGACGATCTAGTGACTATCTTTTTGCTCCATCGCGTAGATGCTGGTTTTGGGTGCCTAGTCTAATAGTAATGAAGCACCGACATGAATTGATGCTCCAATGCAGCCAGCACTATGCAGAATATTCTAAATAAAAGAGAGGTTTTTGCAGGCTACCTTCTGTGGAACTGACCACAGGCCTCCAGAAATCAACTTACCCACTCGCTATGGCGAGTTATATTTGATCAGGTCAAGCTATTTTTAGTACTTACTCGCCCCTTCTGGCGAGTTGACAAAGAACAGGTGTTCTCTTCATTCAGAAAGTGAAGGAGCAATAAAGGCACCTTTAAGTCTTGTTCTTATCTTGTGACATTTGCTCTGTGTTCAGAGACAGAGGTCAAAAGTCAGTTTGTCTTCTTACAATTGATTTTCCTTCTCACAGTGGAGTTCCAGAATTTTGTAAGGGGAACTCTGACCTGCTGTGCAAAGAGTGTGAAATGAAAGGCTGTTGTGTGTTAGGTTTTTCCTAACACACACCATTTAAATAACCAAGTCAACTCTACAATAATTTATTTAAAAATATAAATCTGTAGTTGTGAGAGGCCATTTTTTGTACTTCTATGTGATGAAAAAATATTTTAATAGGATGAAAACAAATCAGAACACTTTACGTGGTGATGTGCAAAGGATGAATATGTTTTCTGAAATCCAGTTTTCACCGATTATTGTTATTTCACTATATAGCTTTATCAGCAAAGCTACAAGTTAGTGGGAAGGTTTTTAGGCATTTCTTGGAAATCTACTGTCTGTAAATTACAATATGCTGCCACATCATGCTTTACTAATATATTTATTAAAAGTGAGTGTTTAAACTGAGAAATACTCCTGCCAGATGGCAATGCTATTAGTAATCTACGAGGCAAGTCATGGATCATGTGTCCCCTATATATGGGCTAGATTATTTTTATACATGGAGCAAACGCTTAGTCTATATAATCAAACAAAATAGTTTATTTATGTACTGCAGAAATGCTGAGCTCACATATTTGAACGTGCACTTATATGTGGGAATGAAGCAAAAGGCAACTATGTAAACTAAAAAATTTGCCTGGGATCACACAATTTGAGGCCCGTTTACGGGTCAAGTACATTGCAGTTAGGTAGAGTAGATTATTCAAGTTACTCGACCTGCAGGTCTAGTAATATTTTTATGATTTTTCGAGGCTTGGACCTTCTCAAGAGTACCAGAAGAGTAGGAAAATTGTGGATAGTGATTTTCAGGAGGGATGTAAGGCTACAACCACATTTCTGTGCTTTTTGAAGCTTGCAGACTCTTTTGACAGAGAGTCCCGGATAGAGTTCATTGCAATAATCCACGCAAGAAAGTGTCATTGTGCATTGACGAATCAGTAGTGATTTTGCAAAATAATTTTCTCAGATGGAATTAAAGGTGATCATATTGTTTTTCATGCTATTAACTTGTCTTATGAAGCAATAGTGAAAGTTTTCAATTTCTAACCTTGCATGGGGAAATCAGACCAGACCCCCGGTGGGGTATTAATCATACAGGAGAAATGAAGTGTCTCCTAATTGTGAAAGCGTGGTCTTTGTTTTTCTCGGCATTGAGGCAAAGTTAGTTTTGGTTTATTCATCGCTGTGTCTGTGAGAGACAATTGTAGATAATCTTTAATTACCCAGATCCTTAAACCATTCTGGGTACTCCGGCATAATATTGTAACCATTGTAGTGTTGTCAAAGGAAGTGTCTAGTTGTTGAATAAGAGCTGAGCCAATGATGGCCATTAAGGCATGCTATAGTCCACTCCAGTCTTCCCAGAGAGGAAATTACTGCCCTTCAGCTGCTAAGTAAAATTTTATAAAAATGACTTACCGTATTGTTAACAATGCCCTCATTTCCACAGGAAAACTTGGAATTGTTCAGTTGGAAGTGTCGATCTACTAAGAGACATTTTGAGGCATGGGCAAAGTAGGCAATTGCCCAGGGCACCCACCTTCCAAAAGGGCCCCTGCAAAAGTGGTCTTTCTGTCATGTCTATTGCTTTACTTCAACCACTTTAACTGCCTATACCTACCTCTCAACTTCTATCTCTACTCAGTATTTTTCTACGGATGTTTGGGAAGACATTTATTTTGTTTTGTGTGCCTCGAGTACAAATCAATATTGTCTGGCATCTTGTGAGCTTGAATTAGCAGAAAATGTGTTATAAAAGTCAACATTGTCCGAAAGAGGACCCCAAAATATGTCTTGCCCAATCCCCCAAAAATCCTTAAAACGGCACTGAATCTACTGTGTTGCAAGCTATAGGTTATGGATGATCATGGCACAGTCTGGAGTTTGAAGAGTAGCTGTTCCCTAATGTTCACTGAGTGGTCTGCAGCCAGTGTGGCAGTCGCTCAGGATGTTGCATGTTTCAAGGTGGGATGAAAATTATGAGTTGATAACTGTTTCAAGAATTTTTGTAGTTGTTTGTAATCCATATATGCGTCTAGAGTTAACCGGGATGTGTGGACTGGAGTTTTGCATTTTTAGGGTGAGCCTGCGTGAGCCATGCGCTCTTGCTTGCAAGACACTAAAAGGTTTTTTTTACCATTCGTTGGCTTGAGTGACACACTTCTTTGCAGCCTCCTGATTGGCCAGTGCAGGGCAGACATCACTTACATTCCTTTCAGTGTAGCAGGGACCAACCACAGATTGACATAACTTAATTAGTGTGTGTCCGCTGCTCATGCTGTGATTGAGGTAATATTTCTATTTCACTCACCCACTCCTCCTGCCCCTGTCCGCTACTTTCTCCATCCTTCCCTCATCCCCAGCGCTTTGACTTTGCCAATGCTTGTGTATAACATTGCAGCCGAACTAGACGATGTAACTGTTCTCTCTGCCCACCCACTGCTGAAAAACATGCTTTTCTTTCTCACTCCTGCCTTTCATGCCTCTGCTCTTTCACGCTTTTCTCTCATTGCTCCCTCCCCCGTTGCTGTCTCTTGCTCAGAAATCCTGTTGGATTGTTTTGGGGTCTTTGTTTTGACATTTTGTGGTTTGAGGACAATACTACTCTATGGTCTGCCTGGGCTTTTGTGGAGATAGCTTGTAGTTCAATCAGTCACTTGTGGCCAAGCAACATAAGAGCTCCTACTTTAAAATAATACTTTGAGTCAATACCGATTGTGAGTTGTGGGTAATAGTTTTGCTCATGCAGCCGACATATCACGCCGGAATCTGCTCAGTGAAACCCAGCTGTTGTGTTACCAAACCAGGGGCACTTGGCATTCCGGTAGGCTGCGCCACATGTGCTTTGGTAGGGGAGGTTGCAGAGCGCAATAAAGCTCTAGACCAGGGGTCTCTAATGTTTTCTGTACTAAGAGGTACTTAAGCTCAATGAAAATCATCCCAAGCTACTAATATTATTAGTATGGTAATAGTGACCCCATCAAGGTGGCCACCACATGCAGATTACCAACATTGGTCACTTTATGGGGTCATGAAGGGTTATGAGTCATAACGTCAAAAAGGCTTTGTAAATTTGGAATGCCTCTACCTGGGTACTATGAAACAGCCACAGGTGCAATGTCCCTTGTACCAAGATAATATGACTAATAAGCCTCCTCTAATTATGCCTGATTTATCACTCTAATATTAGCTTTAAATATATTTTGGAAGTTCATCTATTTTTCTCCAGCATCCGAGTTCTGAAAATGCACACATTTTCATCTTGTTTACGCACTTTTCAATTTGGAATAAATACATTAATTCAACCAATCAAAAGCTTCTAATTTAGAAGGCTGTGATGTACACCCAAGAGATACTTATAGGTAGCTGGAGAGCTACCCGTTGGAGAAGCCTGCTCTAGACAATAGTTACTTTTTCTGACCTGCGGTAGGAAGTCCCTGGACCTATTTATTAATATCATCACGCACATGATGGTCAGAATCACAATGGTGATGTGAGGAGGGGTCTACTACGAATCTCCCTTCTCTCTGTTTGCTAGTGTGGGCTCACCGGTCTCAAAACATAACACCAGCCATTGTGGATTTTTATTTTTCATTTGACTAACCCTGAAAAACGGGGCCAGTGCAGATTTATAATTTGAAGGAATAATGTGCCCATGAAACATCTTCCACTAAATGCTTCCCCTACACAATTATTGGCCGTCTTGGACCCACTTTCTTAATCTGTAGGACTAAACCGAAAATAAAAAGTAAGAGAGGGTCGTGGAAATAGTGAGACCATGTCTGCATGTTTTCTGCATACTCCACTTTCTCTCTTTGTCTACTTGCAGACATCCCCCCTCCACCCTCCTCCAACCATCACCCCGCCTCCCTTACATAGTTCTGTTTATGATGCGAGCTGAGAACCCGGAGTAGCACTCTACAGCTGTGTAAACTTAAGGTATGCCTGTGACACTGACCATGAGGGATGCAAACTGCAACTCAAAGACCCATGAAGGTTTAAAGTAAGTAAACATCCTAGTTAATAAACCAAACACTTGTGCCCCTCAGCCGCAGACTCTTCTAAACGTCATTTAGTTAAATAATCCCTCAACAAGACAACGCATTTCTTTGGAACCCGAATTGCCCCAGATTTTACTTTCTCCTCTTTCCCCTGTTCTCTCTCCACACTTAACTCTTCTCCTTCACAGGGAGTCTCTTATATTACTATGCAAACCAGGGGCCCCTCGCTCTCCTCCTTGGCAGGCACTCTTGGTCTTCACTGTTCACTTCCCCGTGGGGCAGCACCAACAACAAGGAAGCCTGTTTTATTGCACTGCTACAGTGTGCCTGAGTTCTTCAAGCACAATACTCATCTGCGTCCCCCTTTCAGGCTTCCATTACATAATAATCGTACAGCACTGCTGGTGGATGTTGAACATTAAGAGGGAGATTTGGTGCCACATGAGGAGAGTTTTTGTTGTCTCAGTGGCATGCAAAAAAAGAAACATACATTGGGAAAGCAGTAGGTCGCACCTGTGAGAACTATTGGTATTGGCAATGTTTAGTAGCCATACTGTACAGCAGCGTGAATGCTTTACAATACAGCAAAGACTCATTTTATAAAGTGCTACGATACTGCTAGGGCTAATTCACCTTTTTTAATTAAAAAAGCGCATTAGTGGTGGATGCATTAGAGTCCTTTACTACTACTTCTTATTTATATCTATTTTGCACAGCAGCCATTTTATTTTACAGCATAGCTACACATCACTGCCACAGTGAGCAATGCCTGTACTGTACACATGAACAAAAGGCAATGGCAGAGCCAATAGTTTCAAAGATGACACCTGTTGGCTCTGCGAATGCTTGTGTAGCAGTGGTGTGATCCACAGAAATTATATTTATATTATAAAATATAATCTCTGTGGATCTGCACTTGGCAGTTGTTGACAAATTTAGTACTGACTGGTATGGAATAAGTAAGAGGTGCCTTTTATTTTAAGCCCACTGAGACTTCAAATCCAACTCATCTAGACTAGGCTGAAGACCGCCATCTTTCTTGGGCACAAGAAAGTAGTGGGAGTAACAACCATGTCCTACATCTGGCATGGGCATCCTCTCGACAGCCCCTTTTGCCAAAAGGGCTTGCACTTCCTGCTGCAAAATGGAGAGATGGTGTTCTGTCAGTCACTGTGTGGACAGTGGAAGGTGCAGCAAAGTTGAGAGTAAGGGATAGAGTATCCCACTTGCGAACAATTCGTAGCACCCCCGTCTGAACTGATCGCTTGCCAGCCTTGTGAGAATCAGTGGATTTTGCCTCCTGCCAGGTGGCTGTGTCCGTGTAAGCAGTGGCACAATCCCATAGGACAGTCAGGCAATACCCGATGGGCTGGTCTGACAGATCAGTGTGTGGGCCTTATTTTTCTTAGCAGTTTAAGGACTGTTTTATGGCCAGATGGGCCATTTTTGACCCTTGATTTCCCTGAGTTTACCAGTTTTTTAACTATATGCTTCGCTAATGTGGGCCACTTTTATTTTGATGCCCGGGCCTTTTTTTGTCCTGGTCCGACCCTGCCTGTAATGGCTGCTTAAGAGTTTTGGCAGGTGTGCCCACGGGGAGTGGTGAGTGGTACGCTGGGCTGCAGGGATGGGTGGGTACCACTGTCTCTACAGCAAAACTGCTGGGTTCACTGTGGGGGTTGGACAGGTTGGGAGTAAGGGATGCATCTTACAAAGCTACAAAAGGAAAAGTGGAACCTTTGGGGTTGGCAAGGTGGGCACAAAGGCCCAGAGAGCGAGCGATAGCCCTTCTCTCCTTAAAGCTCGAGAGAGGAATCAGCTTTGTCCCCAAACAGGTGAGTCCCATCAAAGAGCGTGTCCATCACTAAGGACTGGACATCGCCGGAGAACCCAGTCAAACTCTGCCACGCATGGCAGCGAATGGCATTGCTGGTGCCCATGGCCTGCTTGATGGAATTAGTGGTGTCCAAGCCATAACGGAACATGAACATGGGAGCATCATGACCATCTTGAATTGCCTGAGATAACATAGGGTGAAGGTCTTCGGGCACAACAGGATGCACTTGTGTCACTGAATCCCAAAGGGTGTGTGAGTAGTATTTGAACAAACAACAGACATTAACAAATCAGAGGGCCAAGCTGGTAGAAACATTTCCTACTTGCTTAGATTGCCTATCTGGGAGAGTGGTAGGAAATGTGTTTGTATTAAAGCGGCTGGTGGAAGTTTTCACCACTAGGCTTTTCAGCAAGAGATGTGCAAAAGAAAAGCTGGGTTGCTGAGGGTAGGGCAATAGCGCCTGCAATTTGCTATTGGCTGAGCTCTCAGAGCAAGGTTTGACCCAAGCCCACAATATGGAATCTGTCAGCGTCTTCTTAAAGGTAAGAAGGATCTCAGAAGATGTTCCTGCTTTTTGGAAGACATCCGTCAGAACATTAGTGTTAACCCTCAAGATGGGGAGTTGGAGGTCAAGAACTTTCGCCGCCCTATGCATTACCATGGTGTAGGAAGCAGATTCCTCTGTTGCTGGTCCATGTGGAGAAAAAAGGGAGGTATCAAAGTCACTGGCCTCCTGAAAGCACTCACACCAGTTGTCATCTATCTTGGCAGGGCTGAGAAAATGTATCACTCCATTCACAGTCATTATTCCCATCAGTCTCAAAAAGGGAATGCAAAGAGTGTCAACCAACCTTTAGTAATACAAGTGAAAGAAGCTGCACCTTCAGTGGTATGGGGTGCAACGTCGGTCGAGGTTGGAGGATCGTTGAGTCAGCATCAGAGATGACAATCAAGACCACTTGTTCAGGTGGCAAAGTCGGCATTATCTTGCTCAGGCTGGGGTGGGTCATGGAGCAAGACAAGTGCCAAGGGTCGAGCTTGTGCCGAGGGTGAACCCACTAGAGGCAACTCAGGTGGAAGGCCTCTCTGCTCCTTGGGGCTAGAAGGCGCACCAGAGGAAGTCTGCAGAGATCCATAGAGCCAAAGTGTAGCTGCGCTGAAATCTTCGTTCTGACGAAGCATGGCTGAAGGCCCCAGAAACTCAGGTTGTGCTGGAACCAGCTACAGAATCGGCTCTGAAGTCGGACGACTTTAGGAGTGAAATTGAGAAACGTGGCTGTCTCTCCCACATCCCCCGCGCATGCTCAGGCAAAAGAGTGTGGGACAAGGGAGCAGAATCCCATTTTGATTTCTTGTGTTTCTTGCACTTACCAGAGAACTTAGAGTGCAACAACAAACAACCTCTGGAGTGGGACTGAGTCTTAGACGCGGATCAGAACTTGGAAAGGTCCTGGGGCAGAGTCTTCTTATGCATGACAATGTAAGGTTTTGCTCCACATTCCCTGATGGCCTTTGGGTTCATTGATGCTTAGTGGCCTCTGGCCTTGGAGTTGTGCCTCGACCTCTGGCACCACGGGCACAGCTCATTGGGATCTTCTACAGACATTTGTTTGCAATAGTCCCTTCAAGGCTTGTTGTTTTAGTTGGTGACACCCCTTAAACACTCTTAGACATTTTGAGGTAATATATTGAGGTTAGTGTCTTACAGAGACAAGAGTGAGCTCCTGCTCTGCGCCTGGTCCCGCTAAAACAAAGGAGATGATGTCAGTGCGCAGCTGTAGCACCTTTGTAGATCCCACAATTCATTTCCAGAGCAGAACAGTGCATAGCCGCAAGGCCCCACCTTACGATGCACAGAGGTACTGCTGAAATGTTTCTGGACCCAGACTGACGCCTGGGGAATATTCAGAAGGTGAGGAATATGTGGCTAGAAGTATCTATCAGATTTTAGAACAAAGGGTAAGTAGAACTTCCATACCCCATGTTCAAATCCCTGAGTATAATGCTCTTAGAACTCACAAGTGCCAAATGTAAACCTACAAAAACAGGCTGGAACATAAATTCATACTTAGAGGGTGGGGATTCAGGCTACTCCAAATTTATTTTATACACTTGTGGATAATATTGGGGTTACTGAATAACATTTTAAACTTTTATATCAAATTAAATGTGACAAGAATTAAACAGGACCGTGCATTTAAGTATTCAAAACACACACATTTTAAAAAGACTGTTGAATGAGAAGTTTGAGGTCTCATCCTAAAATTTGCCTGCAAGTGTAACCTACATTTACGTCAACATAATACATGTTAAAGAATGCATATAATTTCTGGTTAATCAAGAACATGCAGAAAACATCATTGGTGCCTGATCATTGTTTCATTAAAAGAATGCACCAGTCTCCTTTTTTTAGGACATGGCAGTTCTGCAGTAGAGTCACCTATTTCAGGAAGTCAAGGAGAGCCATTCCAATACTCCAGCTCAATGGCACAGTTGATTTAGTCTCATATTCCTACCAGAAGTCAGCACAGATGAAGTTAAAAAAAAAAAAAGACTAAAACTCAATTGAAAGTTGAATGCTTTGTTACACAGTCATGCCAACCCTGGAACTTTTCTTTATCACCAAATGTTCTACATCCATGAGAACACATTTTGTAGGGTGTAGTTTACCTTTCTTTTAGAGTGAGTGGATCAGGAGGCGTGTTGCACGTTGCTTGCCTAGTGTGCAACACAAGGAGGACTTATAGATGACAGGGAGGTTTCCTCCCTTCTTATGTGCAAGGTTCATATGACGTTATGTTATAGCCTATGGTAAGAAGGACGTCTTGGATATGCTACACACACAGACACACACACACACAGGTAAAGGGTAAGCTCTTATTAAAATGAATTATCAATTGAATACTCATAATGAAATGTATGGGATCTGTTATTACAATTATAACCTTGCAAAATGAAAAATGTAGATTACGGTTAGTATAATAAATACTTATTAAAGTGCTTACATTTATTTATATAGAAGATTAAATTCAAATAAGTATCAAATATATTTAGAAGTTAGGGTTAGTTTTTATATAATACATAAATAAAAGGCACAAAAAAGAAAGATGCTACAATAAAAAACACTAAAAATAAAAAGATTTGCGGTAGAATGTAGGCTAGGGAATGTGTTTATTGTAATGAGGGTTAATAATGTAGTAAAGTACATATTAAAATTATCAGGATAATGTAGCCGCAGAAGATGTACCAATGGGTCAAAATAACAGTGACAATATTGTTGCATACTGCCTTATGTGATACTAATGAGACCAGAAGGCACCAGGAATATTCATTTGAAGTGCAAAACAAACCTTTCCAGCACAGGGTCTGTGAATTCTGGAGTGTTATCACCAAGGTTCTAGTGCAGACATTTATCAATGATAACACCACTGGGAGGAAGCAAACAGTGACATCGGGTGGGAAATCTGAAACGAGATACAGAGAAACTACGTTAGTGGGTATCCAATGACTAGCTTATTGTAACCATGCCTTAAAAAAGAATATGCAGTACCTGAGGTGTGCTCAAGATATACACAGTGAAATCTGAGAGCAGAACTTAGGTTCAAAATCAAAGTAGACAGTAATACTGAAACTAATCAGTAGCAGGACTTTATGCCAGGACACCCCCTTTTCACTTGTTAATTAATTTGCAGAGTTCCCATAAATGTGAATATGTTAACATCCATTGCAAGGTCCGAACAACTGTTTAATTCACTTGCAAATGTATTGCTGCCAGGGAAGGAACTGTTATAGGTGCCAGAAAAAGAGTGCCAGAGGAGCAACCAAATGTAAAAGTGAAACTATTCCTAACTAGACTAAACATCGACAGTACCTTCATCATATTGATAATGTTCCACAAAAGAAAACCTAGGATGGCTGGAATATTTAGTCTTGTATTTAAAAAATATTCCATAGGAGTGAGAATAAATACCAGGCCAGCAAACTCAAATAAGATTGACTAGCAACCATAATTTTCTCTTTGCTCCATTTCACTTTCTGTTTTTCTTCCTGATTGTCACCACCTGTCAATGAGAAGTTGAGAACTGGCACTAATGTGATGATGGGCATCATATTTTCAACTTTTGCTGTCTTAATACTATATTACCAGCTACCAATGCCACTGGAATACCCAGAGTACACATGGAAAAGAGGACAACAGTGACACCATTCACAGAGTTTATCAGTGATGAGACTTCCATTGTGAATGTCTACTGACAAAGAGTACTGCTAATGCTTGGCCGTTCGTCTGTTAAGCGTGCACAGCTGCACATCCTTGTCAGTTTCTTACAGAGCAATAGCATTGCTTCGATTCCATAAGTAGGCAAGCACCCCTGACTATTGATATAGGAAACCAAGCTTTTACAACTGGAACCTGGAGGGAATTTGGTATTGTGTGTGGTGGTTTATTTTACTTTTGACTAGAATTTAGAAGGTTGCAACAAGGTCAGAATACAAAGATGATTATCATTTTGTTCAGAGTGGAAAAAAAGCTAAAACGATTGTCCCGCCTTATTCTTTGGAGATGTATTTTAATGTTATCAGAAGTCTTTTCTTTATGCTGCCCTGGTCTTTGTACTTCTGCCCTCACATCATAACTATTTATTGATAGCTGTGGATACCTGAACCCAACAATGCTATTAAACTTGTCAATACTCTGTATATTTTTATCATATATATAGAAAAGATTTTGTGTTCTATTTCATCAGACACTGATAATTAATGACAAGGGAAGGTTCTGACTATAAAAGATTCAAGACAAGCTAAAGTAAAACTAATAATGAAACGTATTTTGTAATCTCTTACTTACCTGTCTCAGAGCAGCATTTGTTTTTGTGAATCATAGCTTCATATTAATTGAATGAATTCAAAATATGCATAACGTTTGTATTGGAGTCCTTGATTCTTCTATTTTTGGACTAACTTGATTGAGAAATCAAAGTAGTTGAATATACCCTGGAAACAATGAGATTTTAGATTAACGTTGATATATGTGAAAGTAAAGTGTAATTGAAGTATTAAACTGAGTTGCTGAAATAAGCAACCAGTTGTTTTTACTGACTGTTGTAAGTTGATGTACCTTTGTGTTAATACAACTGAAATGAAACTAAATTACACAATAGGCAATTTAACCTTTTAAAATTGTGTATAATGATGATGTGAGGAGTTTGGGGGATCAGAATCGGGGGGAGTGTTTTTCATTTGTTTATTCTTTATAAATTATGAAAGCACAGTCGCATATAGAACAAAGTATATTAGATCCTGTAGACCATTCACTTATAATAGGAATGCCTATTTAGAATCCATGTACTGACGAATGGTTTGTATAATGGACGTGTACTGTGTTGTCCACATTTAAATGATATGAACCCTACCGTGCTCAATAACTTACAATAGAGTATGGTTAAAAAATGGAGATGTGAGGAATGAGAAATGCCGCCCTATTATGACATTTTAATTCTGTTAGACTTCAAACTACATTGTATCAAAGCAAATGTGATTATTTATTTTTGTTGGGACTTTATTAATTAGTTGTGGAGTTTGAAACTAATAAGGTGGGCTAGCTTCCATAATGAAAGTAACAGTGATTGCCATGTTTTCCAAATCTAGCAGTTTTTTCCTACATGTCCTTTGACAATCCTGCATCTTGTGCACAAAACATTTTTTGCCTAAGAACCTTGACAAGATCAACTCTTGATGTAATGTGATGAAGGAATTATGTATAGCACCATTCAACAATATGATCATAATACGCAGTCATATGATAATACTTGACTTCATGCACATACAGAGATGTATTGAAGATCTTTCTGGTGTGTTATTTAAGTGGTCCTGGTGGTCCTACTTAAACATTACCACTCTCTCAAATTCAATAACGTGGGGTTGCTGTTTTAACTTCTCAGACTAAACACATAGTAACAAGTACCTGTTCTGCAGGAGATCATCTCCTTAAGCGCCTTTCCAGTGAAGTATAGAACAGGGGATCAGTCAAGTGAAGTTTGTAGACGCCGCTATAGAATGCTGCAGCCTTTCTTTGTAGAGATGCCACACTATATGGCTCCAAAATTGTACATGGACAATAATGTAGAGATGGTTATAACGGGCATAAACTACCAACTGCATCTGCCTGGATCCAGCCATTTGTTATGCAGATTAGTTTTTGGTAACCATTTTTGGTAACCTTTCAGGTCAGTATGTTGTTCTCCACTCAGTGCATTGGCCAGACTGATACTGAGCAAGTCTAAATGAACCTATGTTATTGCTGAAATACATTCTACACCTATAAACATTTGCATGGAATCCTATTATAAAGCAAAGCTACAAGGCACATTGCTGTCTGTATGAAAAAGCTGTAAAAGAAGTAATACCCCCCCCTCTGCGTAAACTGAGCTTTCAGTATACATCAAGACTACATACTAATTATGCAACAAAGGTGTCTTTGTATATCTTTCCCAGGTCTTTGCTAACTTTCTCTGTTACTCCATGAGTAATGAGCAGCTATTGCTCTCTCCTAAAATGGCTTAAAGTCATCCTATTCAATGTTGCATAACTTGGAATAGATAAGACAGTCTCTGATAGTTCATTGAAGAAGCTGACTGCATTTACAGTGTTTAGAATTCCACTTACTTATACACAAACGTTGAACATGATTATAAACCTTATTGTGAAACTTTTCATGCCAACACTCAACATAGAATTGAATAGAAGGAAGGGAAGAAGGCATCTTTGCACATACCACCCTATGCCCTTTGTTTTGTTTTTCAGATTGTCACATGCTGTGACGCCACTGTGGACAGTCGGATATGAAGATCAGTTGAAGGTATGACAAATTGTTTTGTGTCCACTTCATCTTCCCATACTGGCCTTTGGTAGACCTATTGAGTGTTTTTTCATTCAATTTCTGGTAGAAAACATATTATTTAATCTTTGCTAGCTGTGTCTTCATCTTCCCTTCTCAAACAACTTAAAAGATCCTTCTATAGCAGCTAATATTGTCTTTCTATGCATTGTGAATTATTAGGTTTCATTTCTTGCTGAAGTAATTCTAGAACATTTTGAACTGTTTTTTAGGTCAAATTTGATGGTCAGAAGAAAATTTTGCAGACATTGGTATCACGTCTAAAAGAAGTCAGTGGTGAACACATAACTAGTCCATCAACAAGAGAAGACAGTTGCTGCCCTCTTCAACCTGTTGTGCCTTCTGTAAGTGTCACAAACTACTAACTGTCATTTGTGTCATAGGAGAACTAACACAAACTTTACTTCCTACTTCATACTGTAAACATATCCTAGCCTTACAAAGACAAACCTACTATGCTCACATTCTACTATGATCTTAAACCGTAGACCGACCTGGCATACAATTTCACTGTGTAATGTGAAAATCCAGTCCCAGATCAAATTGCTATCTGCATTTCATACACACTTTGCAATAGTATTTGTTTTACTTGTGTCTTTTAATTAGAGCCTTAATCCTTATGGTCGCGGGTTTGAATCTCGGCAGAACCCCTCATTCTTTCATCCTTTCAAAGTCAATAAAATTAGTACTATTGAGTTGAGTAACAATAAACAGCTGTTATTTCAATGCCAAGATACCCATCTAAGTAAACGAGTGCTGTACAAATACATATGGTATGTTATCCAAATTACTTTATATTTTAGACTATTCACAGTAAGGGACAGAACAGAAGAATTATTAATGAGTAACAAGATGTGCGGAAATAAGAGAAGGGAAGGTTCGGTGTGGAAATAAAGAAGATGCAAAAGGCAAAGTGCTTCATGGACGGAAAAGAGAAACATTTTCTGAGTCTATATTCAAGTAAAGAAAAGAAGCACTTGTGGAAAGTATGTTGTTAGGCTACAACAAGGATATGTTCAAAGTCCTCGGTTGACAGCGGGTTCAAGATGAGATACTAAATCAGCACTGAAGAATTGAAGAGGAGAAAAATGGTTACTGATTAAAGTTTAGCAAGATACAGAGTGGTCAAGAGGAGACAAAAAAATGAAGGGTTACAGGTACAAAGATGTGGGCGCAAAAATATGTTTGCAATTAGCTTCCAGTACTTTTACGACCAGTAAAGAGCTTTATGAACCAATGTATGTACTAATAGATCATTTTGTAAAAGTCAGAATCAGAGTGGGTCATAATCTGACTTACCTCATGAATATTAATGAGGCAGTTCACAACTTGCGACTTACTCCGATTGGTAGCTATCACAGGAATGATGGTCTGATAAGGTCAACATACCACCATAAAAGTACACTTTCTCTTTAAATAAGACCCTTTTCCTTGAAAGGAAATGGGGCTGTGTTTTATAGAATTTGTTTTACTTTTTAGTAAACGTTTGTGTGAGAGTTTGCAGTAGTCCCCTTGACTGTGGCATACTCCCCAACAAACTTTTTAGGTTGACAATTAAAGGTGAAGGGATCCCAAGAAGATAACCTCCCTTTGTGATTGGATTACCATACCAACGTGGGAGGTGGTAACTTTTTCAATATTTTGCAACCATGTTATAGTTGCAAACTATTGATAGATTACATACTAAATCGGTATTTGCAATATGTCCCTTCCAAACAGCGATTCTGTAAGAGGTTGGTATCCCATTTTAGGAGTCGGTAAAAGTTTATCTTAGATTGGATTTGTAAATTTGAGCAAGCATTTTTACAGTCACAAACTCTGAATAAGAGTTGTGACTGTAAAAATGCTTCATACATATGGGTCAAATTGCTATAGGAAGTGCATTTCAGTAAAGGTTGAAACAGGGTGAAAGCCTGTTCTGGGGTTAGAGCCATCAAAAATCTATTCAGGAAAAGATACATTTTGTAATCCGAAGATTGGTGGGGAAATTTTGACGAAAGGACAAACCTTGTGAAATATTGATTGCTGATGGCATAATTAAGTGGTAAACGATATCTGGAGAGTGGCTGGTTTTTCATATCAAGATATACTGCTGAGCCAGTGGAAGTGGTGTTAGCAAAGCCACAAGAGGAGCATAGGCACTGGAAGTAGAGTTGCGGGGGTGCTGCACCACTCTCCCAAAACAAACTATCCTGGAGCTCCAAAGGTGAATGAGTAATAAAGGTTTTTTTAAATTGTATGTTTATCTTGTTACATTTGCTGAACATTCAAAGGCAAAGGTCAAATGTCAGGCTATGTATTGTGACAAAATGGTACTTATTGGAAAACTGGTGTTTACTTTTATTTCTCTGACTGCAATGTGAGAAGGTTTTGAGAAGGTTTTGTAAAAGTGATGTATCTGTCACCTTGCTGGGGTACAGGAAGTGAAAAGAAAGGTTATAGGGTGTTAGTTGTTTTCTAGCACATAGCAGCATTTTAAAAAACCTATCTATCTGAGCTTTACGATTTTTTCAAAATATATCAGCAATTAGGAATGCACATTTTTTTCATAATTCGCAAGTGTGATGGAAACACAGATTTTAATAGGATCAAATTAAATCAAGACATTTTACTTGATGATGTGCAAATGATAAATATTCACTGAAGCCTGATTTCCACACACTATCGTTTGTGTGCTATACATTTTTACCAGTAACGCTGCATGTGTATGCAAATTTAGTGGCCGTTTTAATGGTAAATATGTACTATGCGCCGCGTCTCACTTTCAAAAGTGTTCCAGCACCACTGAAAATGAGAAGAACACCTGGACACAGCAGGGAAGAAGAAAATTGTCTTTTGCTCAAGCTTACCCTCGAGCACAATAGAAACGTAAAAACATGTGAATTAATAGATTTGGGAGCAAAGAGGTGAAGGAGTTTTGGGGAACTGAAGTGACATTTGACTCCTAGCCTAGATGTTGGTTAAGACGTCGGAAGAGTGTTGAAATATAAGAGAAGAAGACGAAAAAACTATTCTTTTAGGAAACGTAAAAGGCAGTGCAGGCGTGTAAAGTGAGGTATATAATTCTAGCAGAACCTTACAGGTAAAATAGTCAAACATTTGCAGAAAGTTGAGAGAGCATACAATGCTGAAAGTATAGTAGAGCTTGTCTTGGTACAGTTAAACGAGTGTTCCTTCTTCATATCAGTCTTTGTGGAAAGTAAAAGGTTGATGGGAACAAACCAAGGTATTAATAGGAGGGCATGGGCATAACCAGAGCAGTGTAATGGTCAGTAATTCATTGAAAAGAATGAAACACCCCATGCAGATTTCCACTCCATACTTGCCACAAATGGAGATCATTAGTTTGATCAATGAGGCCTGTTTTATATTTGTGTTATTCACGTGCAACATATTTATTTTCCTTGTTTTGATTACAACAGCCTGTATTGTATGGTTACCGGAACAAATCTACCTTTTCTGTGAACAGAGGCCCAGATGGGGATCCGAAAACTGTAGGATACTATCTAAGAGACAGATGTAAGTGAAGGTAAAGGATTATGAGAAGAGCAATTCATTTATGGTGGTTTTGGGATATCTTATAGCTATATGGGCTTGCCTGGGATCCTTAAGTCCTCATTGATACTTAAAATTATAGATGGGTAACTGTGAGTAATGGCGATGTTTTTCACTGAGTGTTTCTATGTGACATCAGCTAGTCGAGATTGAAGATCAATTGGTCTAAACTGTCTTGCAAACTTCATGGATAAGCAACCATCACCTCTAGCCACAGTTTCCATCTGCAGGTTTGTTATGGTGCCCCAGTCTTCTACCCATGCTGAGATCAGCAGCACAGATGAAGGACCACAACATGGCTTCTCCTCGCTTAGCCCCCTTGAGGCATGCTGTATTGTAATTGCTTGGTGCAAAAAAGACACCGAACATATTATTCTTACTCTTTCTTGTATGTATTGTTTCAATAATAGGATGTTGTTTGGTGGTGTTTGTTTGCACTTCTTTTCCAGTACTAATACTATCAGGAAGCAGTTTGTGTGTTCTTCCTAATAATAACAATAAACTAGCATTGGCAATGTCAATTAGTTCTGTAATTGGCTACCAACCTTTGTCTGTGCCAGTGTTTGTGTGTGGTTATTTTACAGCTGTATAGAGGGACTACTTTTTTGTGTGTAAATGCATATTGTGCAAAAGCAGAATGGTGTCACTCACCAAGAGGTACGCTAATTTCTGAAAGGTGCTGACCTTGTGCCATATATTGTGGTGGGTGGAATAAAATTGTAAATGGTACATTGACTGACTAATAGATGAAAAAACCTGACTGACATACCCTATAAGAAAGTATATGATATACATATATATATTTTTTTTATCTAAAGGCAGACCTAATGAGAGGGCTGGTATCCTTAACCTCTTGGGCGTTGTAATATGTTCTCGTATGTCATATCTTCTTGTATGTTTTCACTCACGTGGCTTCAATGGAACTTTTGTTTCATTGGTTGTCCCTCTGGGTTCTGAAGTGCGATGGGCTCGAGTCTGAGTTAGCCGTGATTCCAGACTGTGGACAGAGAGGCAGCTACGTGTGTGGGTCCCTTTTTACGATGAAATAAACGCACCAACTTATTTTGAGACTCCGGTTTTGTTTGTTTCTAAGTTTCCTGTTACATATTTGGTACCAGGAGTGGGGTTTGCCAAAAAACGGGACCCATCAGGAAGTTGCTGCCTTTTGGTGTCCGGTGTTCCGGTGTCTTTTCATCTTTTGTGAAAAGGGAAATCTTGAAGAAGAGACTTGCAAAGCTATTGGCTACGCTGGAAGGTGTGAGTAGGAGGGGCACATTATTTTCTTTAATTGGACAGGCCTTGCGCTTTGCGTTGCTGTGAAGGCCATGGTTGCTGTGGTGATGCAATCCTCTCGCTCTACACGCGTCATGCGGAGACGCTTTTAAAGTTACCTTGGTGACCGTTTACTCGCGTCTCACCGCGCTATGCTGGAATGTTTTGTGGTTGCCATTGGTAACGGATTTCTCGTGCTTCTTTAACGACGTAGCTTTTTTAAGCTGGAGCTGCTAGCGTCTTCTTGAAAATGGATTCTTCGTGTTGGTGCACGCACCCCCTACGTGGTTCTTCAGGCTTTGCCTTGGCTACTGTGTTCTAATAAAAATAAAAAAATAACGTAAAGGAAAAAAACACATATATATATATATATATACATTTGTTTAATTTTTCAAATTTATAATGGCATCCAATCAAAATATTGTACAACCACCGGTATTTCTACAGAAAGCAGGTAAACCTGACATTAAATGGGTTGAATGGATCCACATTTTTTAAAACTATATGGCAGCCATTGATGCTGTGGATTTTTCTCCTAACAGAAAGAAGGCTTTATTATTTAACCATCTAGGAATTTCAGCTCAAAGAATATTTGATAATCTACCCGCTATTTCAGCTCCTGCTGGAGGCGACGCATTATAGAACTGCTATATTGAAGCGAAAGAACGTATGGCAAAGCATTATTCTGGGGACTCTGATGTACTACTAGAAAGGTTTAATTTTGCCATGCGCAAACAAATGAGTGATGAATCAATTGAGGAGTATATCACTAATCTGAGAGTCTTAGCAGCTAAACGTGAATTTGGTGCAAATATTGATATTTATATTAGGGATCAGTTTGTGTTTCATTGTTTTCACAAAAAAATTCAAGAAAGACTTCTGTCATGTTGTAATCCAACCTTGGATGAAGTGTTGGTTTTGGCCAAAGGGATTGAAAGGTCCATAAATACTTCCAAAGTTTTAGCTAGTCAGAACAGCACTGTTCACCTTATTAGTGACAAAGAGGATGTTTGTGCCATTCATAATAAACTGACCAAACAGGCAAAGACTAAAGGGGTTAAGTATTCAAAACTGTGTTTCCGTTGTGGCTCAAAATTTCATATTGGTAATGACACTTCCTGTCCGGCACATGGCAAAAAATGTAATAATTGTCAGAAAGTGGGGCATTTTCAAGCTGTGTGCCAGTCACAACCCTTAAATAGAGGCTCTTATAGTAAGGTTAAGATCAACAGTGTTGATGTTGATGAAGAAATTTCTCAGTCTTCTAATCAATTTTCTAATATGTTATTAACCATTGACTTTACGGTTGGTCAGGGTGGGTGGTTCTCAAACCATTCCTGTTTTGGCCGATTCAAGAGCCCCCATTACGATCTTGGCAGATCACACGTTTTTTAACTTGTGGAGAGGTTCAATCGACTTACAATATCCTGATGTTGCTCCCAAAGCTTTTGGGGACCAAGACATTAACCTTTTGGGTTATTTTGTGTCAGATCTACAATGTCTGGGTAGATCCATTGTAACGGAAATTTATGTTACTGTCAAAGGGCGTAACATTGTGGGCTGGAAGGATTTAGCACGTTTGGGAATAATATTGCGTCCTGGCCATGATGTTCCTGTGATTTTAGGGGATTTACCTGATTTATTACTATCAGACTCGGTAGCCAATGTATGCATATATAAAGACACTACGCAAAGCATTATTGATTTGTTTCCAGAAGTTTTCAAAGACCAAATTGGGAAAGTTCTGGGTTATGAGCATAGTATTAAACTCAAGAAAGGTGCAACTCCCGTTGTGCATAAGGTGAGACCCATACCCCTGAGTGTAAGAGCAGATTTGAAATCCTTATTACATAAACTTCAATCTTAAGGGATAATCGCTCCTGCAGATGCCTCAGAATGGGTGTCACCCATTGTAATTACTAAGAAACAAAATGGCGAGTTGAGACTATGTGTTGACTTGAGATCGGTTAACCAAAACATTGTCATAGATAGTCATCCTCTTCCACGTATTCAAGAAATGATTGAGTCTGAGTACATCCAAAGTATTTTCAACCATAGACCTTCACTCTGCGTACCACCAAATTCCGTTGAGTGAAGTTTCTCAAGAAATAACCACTTTTGTAACTCCGTTTGGAGTATTCAAATATTTACGCTTGCCTTTTGGTCTGGCTTCAGCAGCAAGCGTTTTTCAAAAGTTGATGGACGATCTATTTGCTGACTTGCCTCAGGTCTTGGCTTTCCAAGACGACATTTTGATACACACAGTGTCAGAGAAAGAACATCTAGAAATGTTAAAAAAGGTTTTAAGTATCCTTAGGGAAAAGGGTATGACAGTAAAGCCTGGGAAGTGTAAATTGTTTGTCAATGAGGTAGAATAGCTTGGTCATGTCATTTCTGGTGAGGGAATCAGACCTAAATTTAGCAATGTGGATGCGGTTAGAAAGGCATGTCCACCCTCTGACAAAGATGCGTTAAAATCCTTCCTAGGGCTTTGTGAATATTACGCTAGATTTGTTCCGGGGTATGCCATGGAAGTGCAACCTCTTAGATCATTGCTTTAAAAAGGAACTAAATTTGAATGGACAAATGATTTAAATTCTACATTCGATAGAGTTAAGGATTTAGTTATCAATGCTCCTGCATTACAACCTTTTGATCCTGAGGGTAATCCGTTTGTCATGGTAGATGCCAGTTTAATTGGAATTAGAGCTGTGTTTGGCCAGTGGGTGAATGGTGGTGAAAATACTGTTGCTTTTGCGTCTAGGATGTTATCGGAGGCGTAGAAACATTACAGCACCATCGAAAGAGAGGTCCTAGCTTGTGTGTGGGCAGTTCAGAAATTTAGAACCTATATTTGGAGCAATAGGTGTGAGGTGTTCACAGATCATAAACCTTTAGTTCATTTGTTGAATGGTAATGGTCTGGGTAAAGCATTGGCACGATTAGTTCGTATTCTATCCAAGTTGCAAGAATACAACGTGGTACTGAAATATGTGCAAGGAGGCATGAACTTTCGTGCAGATTGTTTGTCTCGTTTGCCTTTACCCCATGAGGCCTCAGTGGAAATTGATGCAGAAAAAGAATGTGTGGTAGCCCTGTTGGACTTTTTGGCTGTGTCTAACAATCATGTTTCGAAGCAAGAATGGGTGTCTGCTATGTCCTCTGACTCTATTTTGTCTAAGGTAGTAGGATTTTTGAAGACCAAATGGCCAGCGGAGAGAAGTCTGTCAGGGGAACTTAGAGCTTTTTATCATGTGTCTAATGAGCTCACAGTTGAAAACGGTATTTGTCTGAGGGGTGATCTCATTGTTCCTCCTACCAATATTAGGGACAAGATAATTAAACTAGCTCACGAGGGTCATTTGGGTATTTCCGCTACCTCCGGAAAAATTAAAATGTCTTAATGGTGGCCAAGTTAAGATAAGCAAGTTACTTCTTTTATCAACAGGTTCCCCGAATGTATTGTTTCAGATAAACATTGGAGGACTGTCCCTAAGCCTTTATAACCTGTTCCTTTGCCAGAGAAACCGTGGGATAAAGTTGCTTTAGACTTCTCGGGCCATTTCATTTGTTACCAAGGCACATGAGATATTTAGTGGTGGTGGTGGATTATTTTTCAAAATGGGTTTATTATTCTTCCACTTCTGAAACTGAGTCGGATGTGGTTATCAGTTTTTTAAGCAAATTGTTTAGGTCAGAGGGGCCTGTCAACACAATTGTTACGGACAATGGTTCACATTTTTTGTCTAACAATTTTTCAGATTTTTTTACTTTACATGGCATCAAACATCTCAGAGTGGCACTTCACAATCCTTCAGTGAATGGATTAATAGAAAGGGTCAATCGGATTCTTAAGGAAGGAATTCAAACAGCTTTAGCATCAAAAGTTGATGTTGCAGAATTTCTGCAAAAGAAAATTTGGGCATACCTATCTACTCCCCATTCAACTACAGGTTGTTCTCCATTCAAGTTGCTGAGGGGAAGGGATCCCAGAACCAAACTCGTGCCAAGGTGGATGTTTCATGTTTTAAGTGATATTGACAAAAAATCTCAGTTGGGGTTTAATAACACCATGACAAGTACTGTTTTTGATAAACAACTTAAGCAGAAATGTAATTTTGATCACAAGTTCACTACTAAAATAGTTGAATTAAAGGTCAATAATTGGGTTTTACTAAAAAAAACTTTTAGAGTAAAGAAAGGAGAATCTAGATATTATTTTCCATCTAAAGTTCTCAAAGTTACCAGAGCTTCTGTATTATTAGATGGACGAGGTTTGTGGAGCAGAAGTTGTGTAATTCTTATTAATTCTGAGCAACTCAAGATTTTCAGGAACATGTCTCATTTAAAGGAAGAGGAGGATTCAATGTTATCAACAGATTTGCAAGAAATTGCATGTGAGCGGTCTTTGAAATCTTATAATGTAAATTCTGGTCACATGAATGATTCTGAGGTTCAAGGTTATGTTCCTTATCATCAGTCCAGTGCTAATGGTTCAGATCCGGATGGTAATGATGGTGACAAAAACATTGATGATGCTAATTCAAAATGCGTTACAACTAGAAGTTCAAGACAAATTAACTTAACTGTTAAATTTCGAGATTTTATTCTGTCTTAATGTTTTTGTTTTTTTTTCTCTAATTTATTATAAGGAAGGGAGATGTTGTAATATATTCTTGTATGTAATTTCTTCTTGTATGTTTTCACTCATGCACGTGGCTTCAATAGAACTTTTGTTTCATTGGCTGTCCCTCTGGGTTCTGGAGTGCGGTGGGCTCGAGTCTGAGTTAGCCGTGATTCCAGACTGTGGACGGAGAGGCAGCTACGTACGTGGGTCCCTTTTTTACGATGAAATAAACGCACCAACTTATTTTGAGACTCCGGTTTTGTTTGTTTCCAAGTGTCCTGCTACAGGCGTGCCTTAGGAAAGTCCTACTCATTTCGGCCTGGTCTGCATAATTTAGCAGGAGACCTTGAGGACAAGAAAGTGTGGTCATCTCTATCACTCGCAGCAGCTGATCATACCTCTGCACACTGCTTGTGTGGACTGCTTTTTATTTGGCTTTTCCTATAGCAACCTTCCTGAATGGGCTCTGGTGTTTTTAGTTCTTCCTCTGATTTAATCATTGTTTTCGGATTGCAGATGCTGAACTGCGGACCATCTTCACTCCTCCGACTTTGTTTAGTTGTCCTTCCCTCCTCATCGCAGTTATATGCAGGCTATGTTTTTTCATACCAGAACTGTCACATCTAATTCTGCTGTGTGATCTTATTTTCCTGACACAGTCAAGGCCGGATCCGACTTCTTCCTAAAACTGCTGCCTCCCGCTGAAATAAACTTATACAGTACATGTCTCTCCCGGTGCATGTGGAGAGTGAGTACCAACAAAATTACATGGTGGTGGAGTTGTACTGGCAGTGCTTGGTACCAGCTCCCTTTCTAACCTAATAACATGAAGCAGGAGCTGTTATTGGTCAAGGTCTGACCTGTCATTCATGGAGAGTGAGCATTGAATGCACCACAAAGTGACGGCATTACCTGACTGCGATTGGGTCACCGTAGGACTGAGTTATGGTTTTGACAAGCCAAGTCACATGAAGTGGCAGGGTATTAGTCACATGCATGCATTACAATATTTATACCTGGTGTCTTGCAACCCACAGTATCAATCCTTGGTCTTCTTAACCCACCTCCATCCACCTAAAAAAAAAACTGGCATCCCACCTGTTCTAAACTTACATTCACATTTCCATTCCCGTCCCACATATTCAAAAATAAACTTCCTGGTGTTCATGCCATCCACTCCCACCACCCTTGGCATTGCCCTTACATCTTCAATCGGGAGCACCACTAGACCTGAACTTCAGGGGTGAGGCATAGGGGCTACTAGTACATAAGACATTGGTGGGCCTCCCTTTTCACACAATGGGGGCTGAGACATCCTCAGAGCCAGTATGAAAACACACATCAGCAAGTCCAACAGGTGTGCCTTTAATATGCTAACACATGCAAACAGCATTTGACCACTGGCAATCAGTCGGGCCGCATCCCAGTCCATCATTATTTTGCAAACAGTGCCACATCAGGGCCCAGCCAAATGTACATTGTCTTGACTCAGCTCCAATTTGAACAATCTAACCCGAACTGCCTGGCCAGATTCTCCTTGAACCAGAAAACAAGCAACCTGGGACCAGTTTCACTCTCTTAAGGCTCATCAGACAGATATATCTTGGTTCATCAGGTGAGAGACTAGTCGGTTTGCCAGGAATATGGAAGACAACCTCGCCACTTCAAACCACTGGAAGCACATACTTTGGCCAGTTTGTTTTTTGGTTGGTCCATTTACCCTCTCAACTACTCCAGAAAATTGAGTAGCATAACTACAGTGGAACCTCTGGTCAATTTTGAGAGCTTTACAAATCATTTGTAAAATCTCATTTTTAAAATAGGAGCCACGATCTGTCTCAGTAGAGGTTGATATGCTAAATTTCTGAATTAATTCCCTTAAAAAGAGTTTACCAATTATCCTACTCTCAGATCTCCTGGTGGATTAGGCCTTCACTCAGAGAGCAGGCAGACAATCACAAGAATGTATTTAATGCCATTATAAACTGGCTTTTTATCAATATCTGCCTGAAGTCCTTTAAACGGGCTCTCTGATTTGCCAGTGTGACTCATAAGAACTCTAGTTCCTCTGCCTTGATTATTTATTTGACAGTTTAAACAATGACCATCACCAATCTTCTGCATCATTTCTAAATTTTTGTATGCCTAATACTTAGTAAATGTATGCACAGATGAATATCTTCCTGTTTGTGATTGATTATGTAAATATATCTGGCCAAGAGATGTAATATCACATCAGGCAATACATATTTATATTCAGGAGTAATGTATAGGTCATTGTAATTTTTCTTATAACCTTAATATTTCCCATTTTCTTTTCACTGGAGCATCCTCCTGGAATTATGTCAACTCACCTGAAGAAGTCAGAACTGAACTTAATAAGAAACAACTCGCATCTTCTGTGTCTACTGTAGGATTTCCTTTTGTTTGATCACATCTTGCTCCTTAAATCACTTTTTCATTCTCAAGTGCACAGTATTTGGCCACGTGGTCAGTGTATTGATTTCTAAGAGTGACTGTATTTTTTTCCAGCCTTATTGGCAGTGCATTTGAATATTGTCTGTCTGTTTAGATTGTCACATTTAAACTTTCTGACAGACAATAAGCTTTTGTCTGCAACCAACTCTGCCACTTGAGCTGAAGTTACTTCTGGCAGGTGTAATGCTTCAAGAACTTCAGAAATGCAACATACTGTATAAGCAGCCTTTAATGCTCTATAATAATCTCTTAAACAGAAACCATCAAAAACAACGTCAGAGCAGCCATATTAGGTGGAATTCTTTAAACATCTGGTCATCATTTGTTGCATAATTTTGTAAAACTGATGGAGTCACGTTCTAATTCATCATCATCACTCCTGGTTTTGTCTACACAGCTTTTGTTTTTTAACAGGAAGCAGTGTTGCTCGATTTAAGAAATGACACCTTCTGATGGAGATGTTTTCAGCTGCCAGTATGACTTGCTCATATCTAGTCAATCGGCTGCCATGTGCTGAGATTGTGTATGAGTCATCAAAATCTCAACAGAGTGTGAAACAAACACAATCAGTGTATTTGAATTTGTCACTTATAAAGCGCAACTGTCACTCCCATAGGAGCATCCTGGGGCTAAAACGGAAGACAGGTGACGGGTGAGTTCCTGTAACGTTCCCAATTTTGACAAGTAAAGGACATCTGACAGAAGGTATAAGTAGCAGGGGGATCAGATATCCCAAAGACCCCGGTTTTAGGACATTTTCTAAATGCTGATTCTGAGTCAGTGAACTGGGAAGAGAGTTCCAAGCCTTGGTCCCTAGGGCCGTGAATGATTTGACCCCTCTCGTTTTTAGTCTAAACTTGAAGGGTTTGAGTAATTTGGCCTGTGGAAATCTGAAGGTACTGCTTGTAGAATAGTGTGCAAACCTGCCAGAAAGAAATTTTGGTCTGATCTCTTTGTATGCTCTAACGGTGAACACAATTTTTTTTATATAGTACTGTTTTGTTTATCGGCGTCCAATGCAATGCCTTTAAGGCAGCAGAGGCGAAAGTTATTATCAGTCATTTGAGAACTGTCCTTGCAACTCTACTACTTGAAGTTTATGTAGAGTTTGTTTAGAAGATCTAGCGTACAGACTGTTGAATTAATCCAGTCTAGAGGTGATTAATGCACATGCTACTGTTTTCCTAGCTGTCGGGGCAGACGGTCACAAAATTTATTTAGGGAATCTTTTAAGTTAAAACAGGTTCCTGCAACCGCAAGGGCATCAGGCCAGAGCGACAGCCAAGAATCAAACTTGATTCCCAGGTTTCTAGCAACCTCCAACATGGCGGAGGGGTGGGGCTGGGGAAGAAATCTGCCCACCAAAGAGAGGGGATAAAATCATTAGATTTGCCCATTAGCATGATCTCAGTTTTGTCTGTATTACATTTTAGGCAGTTGACTTGCATCCATTTAATGATGGCGGTTAAGCAGTTTTTAAAATTCTTTTCTGATCCCAGAGATGATTTGTAAAGGGATAAGATCAGCCTGGTATCGTCAGCATAAGAAATGGTATGAATTCCGAAAGATGTTATCAGGGAAATTGAAGGTGCCACTTAGATGTTAATTAGAACCGGACTTAGGGAGGAGACATGTGGGACTCCAGCGGTAACCATGGTTTTGACAGATGTATAAGGGCCTAGTGTATGCACCACTCACAATCCCCTCACTTTGTTCAGTTGCAATGCGAAGACCTGCAATACTTTTCAAACAGCCAGGAAGACTTACAGCTACTGGATCCAACACAGCTGATAAAGAGTCCACGGGCCTCATGATTCATCCATGTTTTTATGTTAAAATTGCAAGTGCCTATCCGCCTCTATCATGACAGTAAAAGAAAAACTCTGAATTATACACAGATTTTATCTCAACACTCAGAAGGCCTCTAAACATTCTTTATCAATTGGTACTGCATCTTCACTATCACTATGGGTCATTCTTACTAAAGGCTTTGCAATCAGGGAAAGGTTTAGAAAATTCCTAGGAACATCCTCAACTCCATCTGGGTAGTAGGAGGATTTATTTTCAGATTTGCGGAAAAGCATTCTTTAGAGACTTTCCTTGTTTCTTTTTCAATGTGATGACCAAGGCAAACCACCTCCTTATCATACTATTGCATTTTTGTAGGAGAGCCCTTGTGACCATATTCAACAGGGCAATTGTGCCAAGTTTACAATCTTCTTTCATTTTTGATGCAACTAGCAAATCTTATCCATATTGCACCAAGACTAAGTTACAGGGCAACCGTAGTTTTTCTGAATCTTGCTTTAGGATTTGGCTAAAAATATTGAAGGATTTTCAGTATACCCATGTGGGATTTGACACCAAATGAGAACTTTATTTTGAAACTGAAAGGCAAATAGATACTGGCTGTCTTCATGTAGGGAAATGGAGAAGAATGCTTCGCATAAGTCAATGACTGTTTACCATTCTGCATTAGATGGAATCTGGAATAAGATTACTGCTGAATTCGGTACTACTAGACAACATGGGATCACTATTTTGTTTTCACAATTCCTGAACTATTCTCCATTCACCACTTGTGTTTTTTGATAACCATCACAGGAGAGTTGCAAGGACTACCACGCACTGCCCGAAAATTCCCTGTTCAATAATTTTCTTTATTAGCAGACTTCATTCCATCTTTTGCTTTTCTTGAAATTGACCAGCCAATTGAGGGATGTAGAGATTTTGTCTTTGATATGTAGATTGTTCACAGTCCAGCATTTACGAAACAGGCATTGCCTTAAAATGACAATTAATTTGAAAGAAACATAATAAAATAAAAATATATAGTGGCCTGAGGAGATCAGCCAAAGTATTGCACCTGCCCTCACCTTTGGAACCCGAGTACAAGCATGTAAGGAATTAGTGTGAGGTGGGAAAAGGAGCAATGATGATACAATGATTGCTGTTCGTCTGGAACTCAAAGGGAAACAAGTATTGGCAAAACCAGTAGGTCTCGCCTATGAGAGAACTATTGGCTTTGCCAATGTCTTTCAGTCATGTTGTACTGCAGCTATGGCAGTGTGGCTAAATGTATAAGAACAAATGCGGTATAACTTGGCACTGACTGCAGAATATTTTTTTTTTATTGCTAATGGGACGGGAGGCAACACAGAGGGAGGGAAAGCATGCAATATAGATAACGAGGATGTGGGGAAAAAAGCGCTATGACATTGCCAGTCATAGAGGTTTTTTGTTTATTGCTGAATGAGAGTTAGAAGGCAACAGGCAGGGAGGGAAGAGAGAGGCAACACGGAGGGAGGGAGTCAAAAGGCAACATGGAATTTGAGTCTGGGGGCAACAAGGATAACTGGGTTGAAGCAAAGGGCCGGGAGCAAGCACACAGACAACAGAGGGTGGGAGAGGGGCTCAAGCTGATTGGCAACAGAAGATGGATGGGGGTGTAGGCAAGCAGTTCAGACAAAAACATAGGAGGGAGGGCGTGTGGGGGGCAAGCAGTAATATGGACAGCACCAGAAGGAGGTGGAGGAGGAGAGGCCAAGTAACAATATGGACCACCAGTAGAAGGAGGGAGGGAGGTGAGGGCAAGCGACTACACATACAAAGGAGGGAGGGAGTGCGGGTGGGGACTAGCAGCACGGACAAGGGAGGGCAGAAGGGGACAGACAACACAGATAAATGAGAGCTGGCATGTGGCTGGGTGGGGCAAGCAACACGGATGAGAGAAGGAGAGATACAGAGGAGGCAGAAGTACATAAGGGATCCAGATGAAAAACGCACACTTTGGTAGAGTGTTTAGATGCAAAGAAAAAAATTATGCCTAAAAAGATGAGCAGTGGAAGGATACAAGCATTGCATCCATGCTCCAAGGGAGGAACAAACACATGAAGAGGACTGAAGCCTATAACAGGTGACCAATAAGAACCAAGCAAACAAGAGTGACATTGAAGCCTACCAATGGAAAGACCACCTCTAAGCCCTCTGTTAGAAAACAAAAGGTCTTGAAGAGACAGCACATGGACTGTACAGGAGAGACCTAACAAAAGTAGATCTATTTGGTGTCTGTTGTCAGAAAGGAAGACTGCTGTGCCTTTAGTTCAGGGCAACCCACCCCCTTGCCTAGGGCAGGTACTAAGCTCATCCATGCCTCAGGCAGGACCTGAGGAAAATGGACTTTAATGGGAAAGTTGAATATGAGTGAATCTTTTACAGGATCGAAGTCAAACAGTTGAGCTCTTAGCATTACTCACAGATACCATTCTAGATCAGGAAAGGTGGTGAATATATTTATATAAAGCGGCTGTGGCCACTGATTAATTCAGTTCTATTGTAGAATCAGAGGTAGTGTTTCCAAATTGTTTAAGAATCTTCAGAATGAATGGTACAAACCTACTTTCATAAAATATGATTGGAGCATGATAATTTTAATGGAATTCATTTTAACCAAAATACATTTCTGAAGTGTATAATAGAGGTATAAAAAAATCACACCTGCTTGTTCCTGGGATGAGATATGACATCAGTTAAATCAACTGTCAAAATATGCATCATCTGGTTTATGTAGATGTATATGGATGTATAGACTACATGAGCATCAAATGCAGTAATAAAGATCATAAGAATAACAGAGAAAAATAGTTTCAACATTCTCCTAAGCCCAAGCTCCCCTAGGTATGGTACAGCTGTGGCTAAAGTGAAAAGTTATGATGGTAGCTGTTCTAGCGTTTATACAGTGTACGATTTTGAATATTGTATAGCCTTTATTTTTGAAGTCTAAATTTTCACATTGAATTAAAGCCATGGACCATGTACAGTCTCTAGGCTCATTTATACTTAGGAAAACAGAAACTATTCATAGTACGCACCTGCCTCCACTCTCTTTAAAATGTGGCATGATTAATAGATGTTAGTCATTTATTGTGTGTTATTGTGCCCCGAATATACATATTTAAGATGAAAGCACATGTAAACAGGTCTGATAAGAGAGGCTATTCCCCAAAAATCTAGGTGGGATAGTTAATTATAAGATTGCTGAATAGCCTGCAAATTGTTAAGAAGAATAACACTTGATTGAAAAATATAATGTGCTCCAGACCACAAGTACTAAGCGATTATAAATAAGTGCAAAAGCACAGGTTTTAAAGTTAAACTTTATTCAGATCATCAAGAAGTTTTGTGACCATATAGAGGAAAGAGGCATAAGGCTGAGTTCTTTTACGAGGTCATGGAACACAAAAGCGACTTCCAACAACCTTTTAACATAAGGCAAAGGGTATTTTATTTATTATAACATATGGTCACACCATCAGCCATGTCATAAACGGATTATACCCTTAGTATCTTGCTTCATCTTATGAAAGAGAAAGTATGGTTGCTGAGGTAAAGAATAGAAGCAAAATCAGTAGTGCAAAATTAAACACAGTAAAAAGCACTAATGTGGTGCCAAAAACATATTAAAATCTTTTTAATGTATATCGGACTTTAAAGAAGGTTTGTTTTTAGAATCAGTAGTAACATGCAGAGAGAATGTTCCTGTTGTCAGTTCTAGACCCTGCTAATGAATTGCTATCCCTAGATATTTATATATTTTTTAATCTTTAATTGCTCCACAGCAAATAACATTATCTGTGTGCGTGGGGATCACCTTGAAAACATACCTGAGAAGCACAAACAAGTGTCACAAGTAAGTATAAAGCAGTGATATATGAAGACTGAACAGCAAATCAGAAATATGTTTTTTTTTACAATACATTTTATTAATTTTGAAAGGTTAAAACACTATATGGAACTCAAAAATGTCCATACAAAACAAACTCAGCAGCCGTTATGGAACAACCAAAGTCTGGGTATCCACTGCTTCCCCGCATCCCTCCTTACCAGTGGATAATTGACACGACCCTGGACCAACCCCTCCACCCAGTGTCCCTGTCCCGCCTATGCCTCAATCCACCCTGGTCTGTCTGTCCCTAGGATTCACACCAAGCTCCATTCCTTATCAGAGTACCCAGATCTTCTCATATTTGTGCAAACACTCACAACTCTAATATATCATTCTTTTCTTGACTCTCCACAGTTCCATTACTTCCTGCCACTCCTCCAACTCCGGGAAGTGCGGGCTGCCCTAATGGCTTGCAATGACCCTCTTAACCATGATATTTCCCAAATTGACCAAAAGCCTAGCGTAGGTGTGACCTCCAGAGTCTATCCAGAACACCAACAACACTTTTGATACAGTTGGTGGTGAGGGTACTCCTAAGGCCTCCACCAAGGATGGAGTTACCCCCTCCAAGAAGGGACAACGCACTGGACAGTCCCATCACATATGTAAAAAGTTGCCCTGCTGACCACACCGCTGAAGACAACAATCGTCCACAACACTACCTATTTTATGTAACAGGACCTGGGTGTAATATGTCCTGTGTAGGATTTTCAGTTCTATCAGACGAAAGTTGGCTCAATTGGCCACCCCCGATAGGAACTGTAAGGCATCCCTCCTGTTCTCATCCTCCAACTCCCCCATGTCGGCCTGTCAGCAGTCCCACAAATGTGTGAGGTCCCCCTGCATGTTTCTCAGTACTGTGGCATACATGAGGGAGATAGGCTTGGTGGTCAAATGACCATCCAGGAGCCCTAACTCCAGCGAGGTTCTTCCTTTGTTTCTTTCTCTCTAGGGATCCTAGCCTGTAATGTGTTTTCCTCAACTGCAAATATTTGAGAGGGAGGCCATATCGTATTCCGCTTGCAGTTGTGGAAACAGAGCCATCTCAAAGGTGTCCCAGATGTCCTGCAGGGCAGAAAGACTGATAAAGTCCTATCTCTTATACCTTGATAAATCTGGAACGGACGGAGTTTGCGTGCCGACCCTCAACGGGGTGTACAATGTCAAATGCCACTCCCATCCCACCTCCCTTGCCAGTTTCTGCCAAACGGATATAGCAGTGGCCGAGGGCACGCTCTGCAGCAACCGCCCCCATATAACCCATGCAGATAACCCTTTAGTCCCAGTACCTCCTGATCCATGCGGAACGCGAGGCCCAACAGAAGGTTGTATGCCCATTTGTTAACAGTCTGCACGTGCGCCACCTCGTAATAACTTCAGACATTCTGGAGCGATGCCTCTTTCAAAAAATGATCTCCACAAAGTAGACATTGCTATCCGTACCGGGCCACCCAGCCAACGAATGGACCTCACCTGTGCATCCGTGGCCCAGAAGAATGCATCCGGAAGCACAGAGGGACTATCCTCCAATACGTATGTGAATCGTGGCAGTGCCATCGTCTCGAACAATGCCACTCTCCCCAGAAGTGAGAACAGCAAAGCCCTCCACTGTATAATGTCACGATCTAGTCTAACAGGGGCCCATTTTTACCCACATAATGTGTATCACCCTCACAGGAGATCCATATACCCAAGAACTTAAAATGTATCAGTTTTATATGTAATGGCAAGGGGAGACCGCTTCCCACTGACCATACCCCCAGCAAGAATGTCCGGGATTTCTCCCAATTCATCCTCAGTCCCTAGTAAGTGTCGTACGTTGCAAAGATATCCCCCAGGTACCTTAACAAAACCTCTGGGCCCGAAATGTACAACAGAATGTCATCTGCATACAGCTAGATCTTGTCCTCCAAGGTATTGCTCCAACGCCAGCCTCCACCCTGATCCTTTCCACCAGCGTCTCTGTAGTAATGGCAAACAGCATCGGTGAGAATGGACAGCTCTTGCGCATGCCCCTTGCAATTAGAAAATCCCAGGAGAGGATCCAGTTTACCTTCATCCTAGACTTGGGATGGGTGTACAGGAGGGGCGGATTCACCTAAAAAAAACGAGGCACGAATCCCATCTTCTCCATGATGGCGAACAAGAAGGGCTTTTGAGTCATTTTTAAAAGATAATTCCAAGGTAGAACTCACCCTTCTGAGACTTAAAATCAGGGGAACAATGTGAGTACACATTTAACCAGACAACTCAAACACAAATTGAAACACAGCTACACTGGGGCAATAACGCTTTCATCAGGTCATCTAGCATAACCCTAGAATAATAAACTAGGTTTCTGATAATTTCACGCTTCCCGTTTACATAATATTCTCTCCAAGATGCAGAACAATTAAAATACTTACAATTTTCTAGTCTTAAGCAGTTCAGCCTTGAACAAATGGGAACTCTTAAGGCCCCTATTTCGGAAGAGGAGTTATTAGTGGTCATTAAATCAGTCAAACTTACCAGGCCCTGTTTGGTCCTTGCAAATTTCTGCAAAGCATTCTCTAGCAACCAGCACCCGATTTAACTACTCTTTTAAAGTAACCGTAACCCATCAATGTCTGAAGACATTTTCTCTTTAATTTGAAAACAGGGGAAAGGCTCAGGGCAGATAGACTCCTACATGTCATTGCACTACTACATTTAGATGCAGCAGTCAGTACCAAAATATTAACAGTGAGGTTAGAATATTTATGTATACACTATGATACGTTTTTTTTTTCAAGGTAGGCAGACATGTTAGCATGAAAAGCATAGTCCACTTGGTCGAAAAAAAAAAAAAAAGAACCTTTTGATCAGGAATTTAAACATCTACTGAAAACTTTACAATATTGAATCTTTGTACCAACTTTCATTATTGTGGTGACAGCTAGATATCAATGTCTAGCCTCAAGAATAAATGTGAACAGGAAATACTCAAGGCAGGCATGGTTGCCTGTTCTCCCCACTATCAATTGGAAAATTACATTATTTGCTAAGTATATCTTGCTTTCATGAACCTAACCGTTTACCTGTCTAGAACTACTGTAAAATTAACTAAGAGATTGTGAAGTAGTAGCTGGATTTAAAATAAATATCAACAAGTTAGAAACATTAACTCTGACACCATCTCATGCTGAGATGGACACCCTAAATGCCCAACCCCCTCTCGGTGAACAAGCAAGTCCATCAAGTATCTTGGTACTCATATTACACCTTCGTATGCATCATTATCCCCAATTGTTTATGGCCCTTTGGGAAGATTTATATAGATGGGCCCCAATGTTTCCATCATGGCTAAGAAGGATGAATGGATTAAAATTATTGTGTTGCCAAGAGTTCTATACCTGTTTCATGCACTTCTAAGCCTGGTCTTCAAGAATTTTTTTCTCTGAGCTCAAATCGGTGATACTAAGGTTCATTTGGGAGGGACATAGGGCAAGATTTCATTATAAACTGCTACGAGTCTCCAAATTGGTCAGGGGATTATCCTTCCCAGACGTTCTATTATACTGCAGACATCCCAACTCAGTGTCATTGCACACTGTTCCCTTAGAGCTACTGATAAACATTGGGCACATATGGCTATGACTGTAGTTGGTAGAACAATATGGGATTTCATTTGGAAACCCAAGACAGACAAACACTGGAATGTGTGCCTAAGCATGCCCATGAATCCTACACTAGAAGTGTGGTATTATCTTACCGTGCCTTCAGAGGAGCTCTCCTTTCTCGCGCCTCTCACCCTTATCCACCTTTACCCTTCCTTCAAACCAGCTCTATAACCTTTCCCTTTTGGCAAACGGAAACTAGGAGACTTTGACTTTTTCAAACCTATTTAGTGGTCCAACAAACAGAAATGTTTAATGTCTACGCACAGCTAAGTCACTGGTAATGCACTAGAATATTAATTGTAGATTGCTTCCTCAGTTTCTCACCCCAGTTTCAGACACCACATGTAGGGCTAACATTTTTGGGGGTAAAATAGATGATAAACAGTGGTATACAGTAATGCAGGTCAAATCCAAAAGCTGTCATAGTGTACCAGGCAGGGAAGTACTCTATATGCACTATAGGTAGGTCTATAATTGGTACTTATAGGCAGCAAAATTATATAAATACTTACCCCATAGAGGTGCATTATGCTGAAGAGGGTGTAGCATGCCTGGAGATTTCAAATACATCAAACCTACTGATCAAGCCATACTGGGCTGAGATACTGGTGGCTATGAAATCAATACTGAGTTACCAACCTACAAGCCGATTTATTCTCTATACTATTGGACATTTGCCCCATCATGCTGCAACAGCAAACACAAGCAGATCAGATAATAATATGGAAATGCTTAAGGTCTTTGAAGCCCACTCTGGTGGCTTTCTGGAAAAAATAAAGAGCATCCACCCATAGCCTTGTGGTATGAATGACTATGGAACATATTACCTGTGGAGAAGATATCACACCTAGTTACAGACTCCTACAAAAAGTTTGACACAATATGAGGTCCACTGTTGGAGATCCCGTCACAAGGTACTACCTTGATTTCATGGGCTTTGTGACTAAGACCTCTGAATTTGCTTCATTACCAGGAACGAGTCTGCAACTGTACAGATTTAGTAGGCTGTGTTAAAGGAGAAAACTACTTACATATGTTGAGTTTGTTCCAGCCATATCAAAGCAATATGTTTGCTATGTACTATGATAAGCTTTTCAGTATTACAAACCAAATGATTGGCATAAAGATAAATATCCTTGTGACTCTTTCAAGTTTTTGGGAGGGAAATCTTTCAACAATATTGCAACATTGGATGTCTGACAGAATATTGAAACCAACAATATCGGGGTACAGAAATATTGTGTCAGAAATATTGATTACAAAAATATTGTCTCCCTGTACTAATAATAAGTACAAAAATATAGCAGAAAAAAATAATTTACACTAATATTGTTAAGAAATATATATATATATATAGTTTAAAATAGTATAGCTTAAATATTTTAACTATTTTAACATATAACATAAATATAATGTACATTAAATACTTTTAAAAATATGTAATACTATATATAAATATATACTTATATAAACACGCATATATATGTATATGTCTCTACACACATTTATATAATGTAACCTATTAGTAAAAATATATATTTTGCTTTATATTACATTTTTGGGATTTTTCTTTTTTAATTTATCACTGTAAAAAGCATGAATTTATATATGAAACATACAAATATTTTAAAAAATCAACTACAAAACATTAAATTACCAAATTAAATATATAAAAATCTATAAAATCAAAATAATTACTAAATATATTACAAAAATGTAAATAATATAAACAATGTAAACAATATAAACAAATGTAAACAATAATATATATAAACAAATAATGCAAAATTAAGCAAAAAAGCAAATAATACAAATATATATTTAAAGAATATTTTTAAAAAAAATTACGTCTGGAAATAATAGATTCACTATTCCCACCCCGGTCTGTGACACAGTAGGGAAAGCATTGGACTTCGGAGGGGTTACATTTACTATTCCCACTCCGGTCTGTGCAACAGTAGGGAAAGCGTTGGACTTTGGAGAGGTTATATTTACTTTGGCACTCCAGTCTGTGCAACAGTAGGTAAACGGGCTTCGGTATTCGCACTCAAGTCTGTGAAACAGTAGGGAAAGCGTTGGAACTCGGAGGGGTTAAATTTACTATTCCCACTCCAGTCTGTGCAAAAGTAGGGAAAGTGTTGGACTTCAGAGGGGTTAAATTTACTATTCCCACTCCAGTTTGTGCAGCAATAGGGAAAGTATTTCACTTCTGTTAGAAATGGGGTCTCTTGTTGGCAGTGGTTTGCACCCTGTTCAAGTAGGGACCCTCACTCTAGTCAGGGTAAGAAAGTGACACAGCTTAGATAACCCCTGCTCACCCCCTTGTAGCTTCTTGTCTCAAGCCGTTAGGCTTATCTCTGAGGCAATGTGTAAAGTATTTGTACGCACACAGTATACAGTGAGAACACCTCAAAAGTGCTTCACACCAGTTTAGAAAGAAATAGAAATAGTTCATATTTATCTGAGTAAGACAAGACCAAAACAACAAATAGCCAACATACACAAGTAAAGATATGAATTTTCAAAGATTAAGGGGGTCATTCCAACCCTGGCGGGCGGCAGTAGTTGCCCGCCAGGCGGGAACCGCTATTTTGCTGCCATGTTAGCGCCCGCCGGCCCAGCGGGAATGAGGCCTGCAACACAGAAGCCGGCTCCGAATGGAGCCGGTGGTGTTGCGGCCGTGCGACGGGTGCAGTTGCACCCGTCGCGCTTTTCACTGTCTGCTAGGCAGACAGTGAAAAGCTGGCCGGGGCCCTGTTAGGGGACCCCTGCACTGCCCATGCCAGTGGCATGGGCAGGGCAGGGGCCCCCAGGGGCCCCAGGACACCCCTTACCGCCAGCCTCTTCCTGGCGGTGAAAACCGCCAGAAACAGGCTGGCGGTAAGGGGGTCAGAATCCCCAGGGCAGCGCTGTTTGCAGCGCTGCCCTGGCGGATTCTCCCAGCCGGGGCAAAAACGGCGGAAAACCGCCGGCCCCGGCAGGGTGACCGCAGCTTTACCGCTGCGGTCAGAATGGGGTTGGAAGCACCGCCAGCCTGTTGGCGGTGCTTCCGTCATTCTTCGCCCTGGCGGTCCAAGACCGCCAGGGTCAAAATGACCCCCTAAATGTAGTGTAACGCTTAGAAACACAATAGCTCCAACTGGGCCTATTCTAACGGCATTAAGGAGTCGCTTCCAATCAGTCTGTCGCTACCCACGAGGGAGCGCAGCAGGCCATGTAGTCGTGTAGACCCTGGTTACAGTAACTTGGAAAACGATGAGAAAACAAAGACGTTGCATGGAGTCATGAGGTCACTGCAGCCAGTGTGGTGTTGGTTCCTTACTGCTACCATGCAGGTGAGCTGTCAGTTCCTTACTGCTAGACTGGGGAGGGGCGACGGTTCGTTGCGGTTACAAATGAGGTGATTCAGCATTGGCAGCGAGGCGTCGGTTCCTTACTACAAGGCAGGGTCAATGAATCCAGCAGGTCAAGACGCGAGGCGTCGACTTCATGATGTCAGGATCACAACACTGGGCCACAGGTGCTGCGGCAGAGTTGGATTCAAATGCCACAGACATCAGTGACCCAGCACACTGGGCTCACACTGTGCTGAGACTTCGGAGGTGCTACAGTGGCTTTGAAGGTCACAGTCGTTGCACTCAGTGGGGACCACGGCTCTGGTGCAGGCAGCGGCACCAGCTCCAAAGCTGTTCTGAAATTCGATGTACTGGTTTTTTCCTTGTTGCACCAGAACTCACTCTCATGGGCCCAGGGGCCGGATTTGGCACCACTTGGCAACTCAGGACTCTCAGCGAGAGAGCCCAGACGCTGGCAGATGAAATCTTTGATGTGCCTGAGACTTTTTAACAGGAAGCAAGCTCAGTCCAAGCCCTTGGAGAACCTTTAGAAGCAGGATGTAGAAAGCCAATTCCAGTCCTTTCACTCCCAACACAGAAGCAGCAAGCAACAGGCAGACTGGCAGTTCCTCCTACAGCATCCACCTTTTCTTTGTGGCAGAATTTCCTCAGTCCAGAAGGATTCTAACTATGTGATGTCTGAAGTCCAGTACTTTTACCTGTTTCTATTTTTGTAGTAGGCAAACTTCAAAGAAAAGTCTTTGTAGTGTACAAGACTCTGCCTTCCCCTGCCCTGGCCACAGACACCCTCCAGGAGGTTGGAGACTGCTTTCTGTGAGGACTGGCACAACCCTATTCGAGCGCATGTGTCAGCTCCTCCCACCACTCTAGCTCAGGAAGACTCATCAGGATATGCAGAGCACATCTCAGCTCACTTTGTGTGACTGTCTAGAATGAATGCACAACCAGCCCAACTGTCCTACTGTATTTTTAAATTGTGAGTTCAGAGACCCCAAGCTGACAGGTCTAGCAACTTCCAACACATAAATTATTTTAATAACCCTATTAGTTCGACCAAAAATATAAAACTCTTATTAGGAACATTATTTATAAATAAATGATTTTTTAAAAACTATTTACATGATTATTAATACATGTAATTATTAATTTAAAGTGTTATTATTTTATTATTTAAGTTCCCACACTATACTTCCACACACCTAGCAGCCCCCACTCAAAATATAACTGAAATAAATAGGTATCACACAATTAACAGATTTAACAATCAATTAAATAATTACTAATAAATTAATAAAGTATTAATCAATTATTACCTAATGAACTTCCCACCCTTTACCCCTACAAACCTAACAACCTGAACCTAATATATACCTTAAACATATAATTTCACAATTCACATAATTAATACTCAAGTAATTGATAATAAATTCATAATTGTTATTGATTACTTAATTAACTTCAAACCATATGCCCGACAAACCAACAACCTACACCTAATATTTCACTTGAAAAAATATAATTACACAGTTTACATAATTAATAATCTATTACATACTTATTAACTTCTTAATTAGTCATTACTTAACGTCCCATTGTATAACCCTACAAACACAACCCACACCTACTATATAACTAAAAAATATAATAACTACACAATTTACGTAATTAATCATCAAATAATGAATAATTAATTATTAATTATACTTAATTAACTTTCCACCCTGTAAAACCTCACAACCCGCTACAACACTATAAAATACTATTAGTAATTAAATTAAAAAGTATAAATCACTTAAATTTACAAACTATATTTAACATATAAATTTAATATATGAACTACAACATATACAAATAATTTAAAATTATATTTTTTACAGCTATGGGCCTCATTACGAGTGTGGCGGTCTAAGAACCACCACACTTGCATTGACCGTCGAACCGCCGCACTCCAGGCAGTCTTACTGCTCAATTACAACTTTGGCGGGTGGACCCGCCTAAAGACTGCCAAGATCATAGATCCCGATGTGGTGACGGCGGTCAGGCTTGTACTAGCCATGGCGGCGCTGAACCCAGAGCTGCCTGGCTGATTACAACCCCACTTTCCACTAGCCTTTGAAAAGGCTTGTGTAACACAGTGCTGGGGGCCATGGGGGCTCCTGCACGGCCCATGGTATGATCACTGAAGGGATCCCCCTGCCCAGCACATTCGGAATGCACACTGCCTGCTTTGCAGGCAGGCAGTGCGCATTCTGAGGGTACTGGTCGGCCCCCTCTGTGCTACCGTTTAGAATTCAGCTCCCTTAAGGGAGCCTGGTCCTATACCGTACCATGGCGGAAACGGTCTGTTACAATGTTCCCATCGGTCAGCCTGGCGGGAAAATTGTAATAGGGTGGAGGGGACGCCACTGTATGATGGTGGCGTCCTCCCCGCAGCATTGGCAGCCAGCTGGTCCGACCGCCAATGTCGTAACCAGGTCCTATATTATTGAAACCAATATTAACAACACTGGTGTTCTTGGAAATTATATTACTTACCTAAAAAAATCGATATTCCTGTCAACGATATTTCTGCATCACAATATTTTTGTGTCACAAAATTATGTTTCCAATATTTCTGTATCTCGATGTTTAAAACTCAATGTTTTGTCTAAATACTGCAATATTCGTTCAAGATGTGGGCAGTACATGTGGACATTGATGTTTACATTTGCAGGAACAGATTGCATTGAAAGATGATAAAAATGCAATAAAAATTATAAGTTAAACATTTTTTTTTTTTAGAAAAAGGTAGTTGTACTTGAGCAATAGTGGTATACTGACGTGAAGATTCAGACTGTGGACTCCTTTACATTAATAGAAAAGGGTGAATGAGGATCTAAAGCCTTCACATTTATTTTTATACAGGTATTCTTGGATAGTATGAACATCTTTGTTCTATAAAATGAATAAACACTTATTGAAACTAAAGCATGCACTTTTTTATTGCTGGAATTTCGGGGTTAAAGATTGTCATTGTTCTTTTTATTATACTGCTTCCATGCCAGATCTCAAGACTGCGTAAACGACACAAACACTTCACCGTAAACCTACTTTTGCCTACATATGCATTATATTATTAACTATGTGGAAGCAGATTCTTAAATGATGAAATCATGTGTTCAAATATTATCTAGTTAGTAAATTCACAGGCATCATTTCTTCAGTATTTTCTGCAATGTGTATTAAGCGTTTGTGTCTGTTTCCAGATGAACGTCGATACCAGGGTGTTTTGAAAACTCTGCCACCCATTAGTTTAAAGCATTGTACAGAAGGCTGTGGTTTCACAGTTATATTTAATAGTCAGTTCTTTTTTAAATCCTCTTTGACTCAATGAGAATGTCTACATTTATTATAAAATTATTTATCAGAACAGAATGCCAATCGTAAACTATGCAGAAGTCATGGAATAAAGTAGTGGTTTGTGATGGAAAAATTGGTGTATTGGGATGTATTTGCAGGGATTTAATGCATGTATTTATAGTAGCCCACAATGCATAACTCTTACAAATTAACATACAGATTAGCACTGATCACTGATTGCGTGGTTTACCGTTGCCAATTCCTCTGGAATTGGAAAAGACCTCTAGTTATACAGAAGAGACGATGAGCCACAGGGGTCCTTTTGTGGCATAATTTGCATTGGATTAAACAAACCCATTAATGATTAATGCACCTGCTCCAGAAACTGATGTGCATTCCCTTCTCACATATTCGAATACCTGGAGGAACGCATTGAGTTGGGTAATAATAACACTACTTACTTCTACAGCGGCCATTTTCAAGAGATGGTTGGTAAGAAGGTGTTGCTGAAAGCTAACTCTGATAATTGACGCTTACAATCCCAGTGCAGAATTCCAAAAACTTTGTCCGTGACAACCAAGCCGTAAACCTCAGTCTCCAGTGCTTCCCAGTATTGCACTTCATAGGAATGAAGAATATTTCATGTGGGAATTCAGAATGTTTTCAATAATTGACAAAGACAAGAGCAAGTAATGGATTTATAGTGGACTCTATTTAATGGTTTCAAGGCAAAAATATACCCGACTACTTTTTGCGACAAAACGGCTGCAAAATGTCAGTGATAAAAACGAGCCATTTACATTTCCTCTTAACCCATTTTCTGTTTATTTGGGCCATGTCATTTCAAAGAACCAAAGGTTCTGGTGGTAATTAGACTGCACTGGCTGCAAGACCTGCCTGATGTCCCTGTTCTGCTAGCACCATGACTTTGCATGAGGACTGAGTACTAGCATACACGACAAAGCTTTTGGCAGAATACAAGAAATAGTGTGCTGAAAGTTTACGTATATGTACAGTTTGGATTTCAGATACGAACAGTGAACAGAGGTGTTAAAGTAGGGATTAAAAAACACTGGCAGCTGTTGTTTCAAAATGGAATGTTGCCAGCTAACAAGAGTTTCATCTTGACGATGAATTGCCAGGAAAGACTTTAAAGGCTTTTCACCCGAGTGCTGTGCATCATGTGTACGATTAATATATTTAAATCTCCTCCAGTACTGCAGGCGGAGGGGAAGATGTGTAAGGTGGGTGGCGTGAGCACACAAACTAGCAATTTTTATATTGACCAGAAAGTACCCTAGTGAGCCAGAAGGCATCAAGACTGAGTTACTGGCGATGAATGGCTGTTGCAACAGCTGTCTGAAATGGCCTTGCTGGATACAGAGTGGTTGCATGCTCTCTTTCAGAACATCAGGCCTCTGGGAAATAGGGTGTCATGTAAAGTCTACACCAAACCGCCTTTATGGTCAGTGTATTTGTGTTGTGGCTGTAGCTGTTGATGCATAGTATACTAGGAATCATTCAACCTTAAAATCATTAGACTGTGTAAGAAATCTGGTTGTTGGTTGAGCGGGTTGAAAACCCTTCGGAGACGACAACTTGTCAGGATGAAAGACAAATGTCACTAAATTAACCTGTGATTAACCCTCTGGTAGGTTGGTGGAAACCTAGTCAGGCTTAACATAAAGGCAACGTGTAAAGTATTTTTGCAGCACTGAAACAATAATATAGTAAGAACATAACACAAGAAAACTCACAATTTAGAAACCTACATTAAATTGTGTGAATACAATGACACTAAAACAAATTAAATCCAATCATTAGAACATGAGTTATAAATTTTGAAAGATTTTAGTGCAAAATAGTGCCTAAAAGATCAAAGCACGAACCACAAGTATCTGATCATATGAGGCTGGGGCAAAGTCAAATGTTAAGGCTGACCGCGATGGAGAGCTGTTCGGATACACAAGGAGGATTCGGCCTGGTCCCACCTTTCCTTCGGACTAGGAGGAAATTTAGTCATGGTGAAGATTTTACCAGTCGACTTCGTCACTCTTTTGGAAGTCAAAAATCTCCAGCGGGACAAGACTGAAGGCTATATCCAATGAGGGCTCCACAAGGCTGTATACTTTTGCAGAGAGCTCCAGCTGAATAGGATTTGCTGCTGCAGAGAAGAATGTAGTAGGAACTACAGTGAAGTCAGACCGACCAGCAATGCACTTTGGGCAGATCGGCTGGCAGGTATGCCCCAGTCTTCTGTCAGTTCTCAGGGCACTTTTTGGTGAAAAGTTTTTTAAGTCCCATATTTTAAAGTTAGGTAGGAACAGCAACTCTAACACCACTTCCAAGAGTCCAGGACCTGGGCAACACCACTTGGGGTTAGGACTCACTCTAACAGAGGCCATGTGCAGGGTTCAAGGTCTCTGTTATGTCCCTGTAGCTCACACAGTAGGCCAGCCAACTAGCCCTTGGAGTCGTTTCTGGTGATCCTGGGTTCAAGGAGATGGTCCGTCAACCATCCTCTTAGCAGCAAGCCATCCACTGGTGGTCCATACATTCCTTCTAAAGACTTCCAAAGGTCCCTGAGTGTACTAAAGGGATTTTCTGAGGTTCCAGTCTTTAAAGTAGGGTGACATCCTGGGTTACCCCCACATATGATTCAGGAAAGTTTTTCCACCCCCTTGCCAGGGTTCTAGGAAGACTAGGGTGACAAAAGGCTAGGATTAAGTTCCGTTGTGTGTGTTAGAGGCAAGCCCTTTAAAGTGTAAGTGGGACAGGGAACACAAGACAACTTTTAAAGTGTTTTTAATTTACAGGGCCTAGGTATCATCTACTACCATATACTGGTGACTTATATGTATATAAAATAAAATGTGCCAATCAGGTGTAGGCCAGTTTTACCATATTTAGGGAGAGAGCACAAACACTTCAGCACTGTGAAGCAGTGATAAAATGCACAGTGTCCTAAAGCCAACAAAATAAATTCAGAAACTTGTAGAGAGAAGGCAAAACTTTGGGAGAAGAACCACACCAAGAATGTCAAGTCTAACAAACTCCATAGACGTTTTAACAGAGAAGTAGGTGTGTTTAGTGTTTAAAGACACATCTGCTTTCTGTGGAATAAGTAAGAGTGGGTAAAGCTGGTTCGTGTTAAATTTTGCGCAGGATTGCATACATCTAAAATTACTTTAGTGGTTGACAGCAAATGTTAGTTCTACTGCGGGACGAGTTATCCAGCTTTAAACAAAGCTCTGGGACAGAGACTACTGCCCTTCAGGTAATCAGCAATAACCTCCTGGTCACCCATGCCGCCTGACCATATTTTATCTCTTTACAGCCTTTGACCTGCTGAACCACCTAGCACTGGTACACAAACTCCTACATTGACAATCACCATCAATTCATCTCAATGGAAACTTGAAATCCCAAGAACTCTGCATCTCCTGCAGAATACCTTATGGGCCCATTCAGTCCCTCACCATCTTCAGCCTTCACTCAGAACCGTTTGGAGATGTAGCCACTGAAGCTACATCAAGTTACATGAATATACTGACAGCATCAGCAGCACTTAAAAAAAAACCCCACTTCTTGTGACATTCAGCGACTCACAAACTGTCTCAATCCCTTTGAAGCCAAATACCCACCATCCACCTAAAATGCAACTCAGCGAACACAGAATACCTCCTATTTGCCAACCGCAACAAACAACCACTAAGTCAAGCAAGGCTGTCTTAGATGAACCTGAACAGTTTCATCCTTCTGCTGACACTCAAAACTAAACTAGTTGAATTCTCCCTCAACTCCTACACATCAGAAAACTGCATTGTACCAGCTCTACCTCTTGAAGAAACTTCCCCTCCACCCTTATACCAGCTTCAAAACAAGCCTTAGTCCACTCACACCTGGACTCTGGCAGAAAACGCATTGGAACATGTGAAAGGTGTCCTGCATTGTGCAGCACGTCATAAAAGGCCTGAAGAACATCACCCATGCCACTCCAGTTCTGAAATAACTACTCTGGCTCCCACTTCAAACATGCATCATCATCATCATCAAAAAAAGATATATCAGATACAAGGCACCCAGTACCGCACACTGGTTTACATGGCTGAGAAAATGACGAGATATTGTCAGACTATAGACAAACAAAATACAGAAAGTGAAAAGCTAGGCCATCTCTGTCTTCTCTAGCCTAGCAGCTGGAACAACACATCTGTCAACATCTGACTGCTTCCAGTCCACCTACACGTTTGAAAGATGATGTAGGCGCACCTCTTCGATGAATCTATAATCTCTACACACTAGGACTTCCTCCACAACTACTGTGTAGCTAGGTTTGTGCTTTCTAAATACCCAAACATACATATATAATGTACAGTGGAAAGTTAGCTGCATTCAGAAAGGTCACTTTCTGTAGTTTGTCAGTACTATTCACTTGATCTTTCTGCTTCAAATTGTATCTGTTAGTTGCTCCCAATGCTTCCATGTATTATTGCTTTTTCCTGTTCTAGCTGAGTTTAGCACATGGGTTTACAACCTTTTCTGTAGTAAATGCTACTTATGGTAATGAGACTCATGCAGAGTTAATAATATCATTAATGTCATTAGTGTTGTATTAGAGGAGTACAAGAGCATATGACATGCTTTCAGAATCAATGCTATCAGAAAAAAATGGCTAGCTGAACAAAACTAAATAACTAAAACTAGCCTAAACTATCAATAACATCCAAATCTACGTTTGGTAGGATCGGGAGCAATCTTCTGATTCACAAGTTACATCACATATTGATCTAGTCTTCCTTTCTGGACAGAACATACCTCAGGGAGTTTGTGTAACAGCTAGCAGCTCGAGAGACTAGCTAGTACAACCTGCCACCCCCGGACTAGACATTGTGTTAATGAATACGGATGGTAAACAGGAAGGAAATACTATTTAGTTTTGTTCAGCTAGCCATGTTTTTCTGATGGCATTGATTCTGAAAGGACAACAGGTAAGTGAACCTTTACATAGTATTTACTGCAAAGGTAGGGCCTTCGTTACAGTTTGGTAGACAGGGACTCCATCACAAATACGGCGGATGTCATATGCTCTTGTACTACAGAAGACCTGACATGCAACATGTTTGCGATGGAATTCCCTGTCAGCCAAACTCTAAATAAGACCTTTAATCGCCTCCAGTGTTTCTGTTTCACTTTTGACTAGTATTGCTTTTGTTCTTATAAGGAAACATTTTTGTAAGTGTGACAGAGTGGGGGGCCTTCGGATTTCGGGTCGTGAATGCATCACGTTTTCCATCTATATTTAGTGTTCATGCTGCTTTACCTATGTGCAAACTAGGCACCGTGATTCTCCTGTTTGTAGATTCACGGTGGCCTCTTTGAGATTGCTGTTTACTGTACTTCATTTAATTGTTTTCTTGAAACTGTGTTTTCATTAACTACTGCACCAGGAGTCATTCATATACAAGTTAGTTGCCTCACTCTTACAGGTAAATTATCTGACAAATTTTCACTGTTTGTATACCTAGCAGTATTTCTTCTAATTACACATCTAATATTGCTTGTATAAAAGCGAAGTTATCATGTTGATACTGAATTGGGCCGTTGTTTTGAGACTTTTTAAAGTGTTGAACAATGTTGACTGAGGGAGAAACATTTGGAAGTTGGAAACATGTTGAGAGATTGTGCTGACTTTGGATTTATTGTATGAACTCTGGAGTATACTGTCTTCGGTATTTTTTGTTGCTGTTGTTACAAAATTCGATGTGCTGTTGTAGGCAGCCCTGCCAAGTGCCACATATCGCAGGTTAATTTAACGCATTTTAGTCCCTTTTCATTACACTAAAAGGCAGTGTCGCGCTTTTTAGGGTCGAGCCTGCGTTGCATGCGCTCGCGCATGCGTTTCACAGCGAGACTCTTTTGTATTTAGAAAAGGGCTCGGAGCCCTGTCAACTTCACGTCAGTGTTTTTTATTGGTTGGTGGGCTTCCCTAATAAAATCTGCTTGCTTTCATTAGTCGAAGGCACGCATATGTCATGCCTTTTCCAGTGGCTAGCCCTCCTCCAGCGCAGCGACCAAGTACAGAAAACATGCGAGGCTCGCTGTTTTCCATCGGGCTTGTGGACTTTTTTTTCTCTAATTTACGAGCCCGATCTCGCTTGGCAGAAGTCGAGCGATTTACATACTTGATTTCAATTTTTTGGGTTATGTACATAAATGCACTTTTGCCCGATAGGTGAAAAGTCGGGTTAGGAGTTTACATCGCGATCAGCTCTAACATGAGCAAACGCGAGACCCGATGCATTGTAAATGCTTGTTTTTAGCTCCTCTCTGAACTGCTTGAGGCGCATTGCGGCCAGCGCAAAGTATATTCAGTGCTACATGTGATATGATAGTGGTGTGCAATGCCCATAGGGCTAAAAGGGCTTTGGTTCACCCCTCTCCCCCACCATAGTTTTTCACAGGTATTTAAAAGACCATTTACATACCTATGTGAACAGGTTAAGGAGGCTTTGTTTATTTCATTGGTCCCAGTACCCACGCTGCCTCCCCCTTCCCCTTCCCATGCCCCCCCCCCCCCCCCCCGCTTTGACTATTCCTTAAATTTGGATTTTGGTTTCACTGCCACAGTGGGAGAAAGCATTTCATGAAAAGGCATATCACCAGTAGGACTGCCACATTTCTAAAAGGAAAATACCAGCCATTTGTTATTTAAGACCCTGCAAAAGCCTCACCTTGACACTAAATAGGGCTATAAATAAACTCCTATCTATTCATTTGGAACATGACTTTTCTATCTTTGTTGCCTTCAATTATTAGCCACGGATCATTAATGTAGTCCTAGAACACATTTAAAAGTGCTTGCTATTTGTATTTGCTGTTTGAAGTATGCACAGATAAGTGCTAAAAATGCCAGGCTGGGACATCAAAATACTTAGCTGGCAACCCTAATCTGGAGACTGAAAATTTGTTGCAGGATCAGCACATTATTTGTTTCCCCTACCCTCCATCCCTGATTGGTGCTATAATAGCAATGGTTTAAATTTAACATATATCTAAAACCCTACGCAGCTGTCAGTAACATGCTGAGTTACTTCAAGTGTCTGGGAATACATCTTGCATTCAGACAATTCAGTCCTCATTCTCACCGCTCACCCCTCACTCACAATGCTCACCATGCATTCACGTCATTCACCCTCCTCCTACACGTGAGCACAACGCTCACCCTGTACGAAAATGGCACTCCACTCACCTGTCACTTTCTCCTCTCACCCTACACTTACAGTGATCACACTGCACTCACACTGCTCACTATGCACTCACGCTTTTCTCCTGCACTCACACCATTCATCCTCCTCCTACCATGCGCTCACATGATGGGGCAATCACCCTGCACTCACAGAGACCAAACTGCACTCATGCTGTTCACCCTCCTCACAGTGATCACACTGCACTCACACCACTTACCATGTACTTGCGCTGTTCACCCTGTACTCACCCTGGAGTCACACAGGAACACTGATGTGACACTTCAGGAGAAGATGTGGCATAACAGCCTGAGCTGCCAACTTGGGAGCTGGGAGAACCAGGTTTGAGTCTCGGTGTCAGCTAAACATCCTGTTAATTCTGGACAAATCACTTAATCTCTCTGTGCCTACAATTCAGCATCTTGTGACCCTCACGGGTGATTTGCCACGCTTTACAATTCCTGCTTTTATTTATTTATTCACTCACTCACCTGTCACTCTCACTGCTTACTCTGCAATCTCACTCATAACAAGCACATCACTAAACATGCACCACTCTGCACTTTCACCTGCACCCAAACTCTTACAATCACATCACTCGCCCTGCAGTCACTCCTCCCACCTTACTCTTACACTGTCACATCACTCACCATGCATGCACATAGGCACTCCTGTCACTCAAGCAGCTCCGCTTCACTGACATGGGCACAGCATTCACCCTGCACTCACGCCATGCAAACAAGCACATCACTCACCCTGGAGCCACACCACTAACCCTGCACTCCCTCCTCTCACCTGACACCCACACTTACAAACCTCTCAGCCTGCACTCATAGAGACACTCTGTTCACCCTGCCTGCACACAGGGACAGTAGTCTGCCGGAACTCATGGGGACACCATCACCCTCCACTAACTCCTCTCACCATGCACTCACTAGTCACTCTCATAGATCACCCTTCCCTCTTGCCGTTCATCCTGCACCACACGTAGGCACACAACTCACTCTGCATTTACACTGCTCACAAACCCCCTGCACTCACTCTTCTCACTCTGCATGCACTACTGTCACCCAACACTCACGCGGGCCTTCCTCTCACATTGCATTCATGCAGCTCACCCGACACTCACATCGGCAGATTTTTCACCCTACACTCACACCACTCCATGCTCCATTCACTCACACTATTCACCTTCACTCAGCACTTACATGAGCACACCTCTTACTCTGCACATGTAAAAAATACACAACTCTAATGAATATACACATATTGCTACAAAGGTTCCCAGAGAATACCTGCTCTTTCTGTATTACTAGATGCCTACTTAATTCTAGCTGCAGCGGAGGGCTGGTGCAAGAGGGGAGAGTGGACTGAGAATGTGGGATAGCACAAGGGGAGAGAATAGGGCCGAGGCTTTAGGCTATAGTGATGGTTTGAGGATCATGTGACACCTTCAGCCAGGCCTGGCTTTCCATTTACCACAATACTTCATCCCAGGGCATGTAGATTTTTTTACATTGTAAGTTGGGTCTGAAAATCCCAAAATGCAAAATGTTGCTGGATAAAATCAATGGTTGCAGAAGACTTCAAGCATTTCATAAGATCAGTTGGATGCTGTGATATTACATGTTAGAAAGTGGATTAGTTATTTCCGATTCTGTAACTGTAAAGCTATTTTAAGGAAGTGCACTTTCCATTCACACTGTACTTGTAAGAAATAATGACAAGGCAATATATTATTTATTTAATAGTGTATAGGGGATATCTTTTTATTAAGCTTCACTAAAAGGCAAGACAGGAATAGCAGACGGAGCAGGGCAAGCTTTTCTAGCACAATAGAAGCAGATTGACTAATGGTTATTCTTGCCTTATGGACATGGGCACTAATAGCATATGTGTGTGGGGTTTTACCTTTTGAAACCTGTATTCCCTGACATGCTGCTATTAAGACACCATTATTGGCTGTAGAGACTCAAACTGTCTAACTGAGAAAGCTGCTAGCCCAGTCATACCCAGCAGCAGGGACACAGGACATGCAACACCACACCTGGCGAAAGTCCCTGACATGATGCACGTAATTCTCAGCGTATGTGGTGGATCCATAGCAAAATGTTGGAACTGATAATTGAGGTCATTCTTGGCATGAGATTTCCTGTATTCATTTGATAGGAGTTGTCAATGGCAAAATGCTTACCCTTGGATACTGGAGGGAATTTTTACAGGTACCCATGACTATGGCTGAAATATCCATGGTAAATTTCTGGCACTGTCATATTGTACCCACTCCTTGGTGAAAGAAACTCACTCATGAAACAAATGCTGACCTTGGTATAGTGGAAGTCATTTGTGACTTACAATATTTGATAAAAAATGGGATCTACTGTTAGGAAAGACCAGGCTTCCCTGGTGCACCATGAAAGTATTGGAATATTTCATGAATGTCTTATAAGGGTCTGGGGAGTTTTAGCAAATTTGACCCAAAAGGTTTAAAACAAATTCTAAGAGGAGAAGCCCATTCCCCTTTAAACCACCTACAAGAAATCTGTTAACGTGTTTTCCTTGCTTGAATTTGGGGGAAGCATCACACCCCACCACTCATATAGATCTTTAGTCTGCACTAATGAGCAGAATTTGCAGGCTGCATAGGGATCATGTTAAGGCTTGAGTGCACACTTTCTCTGCTGAAAGGACAGGAGCAGAGATTTCGTAATGAAATAAAAGCATTGTCTAATCATGAAATGGCTATAATTGCGTATAATTAAAAAGTGGCTAAGCCTGTCACTCTCTTAACCTATGTGTACGTTTTCCCAATTTATAGTCAAAAGTGAGCCTCGTGGTCTAGGCTATCCCAATAACTGTATAACTGTGAATCTGTCTCCCATGGCTTTGGGGAGCGGCACGTGTGCAGGTGGCCGCAGTTAGGAGAGCAAACTGAGACAGTGCATTGATGCAGCAGGAAGGATCAGCATGAGGCATGTTGGGGCTCAAGCAACAGGCATGCCCTTTGGTGAACTGGGATGGAAGGGTAGAACCAATTGCTTATTCTTCATAGCACAAGCATAAATGCAGAAGAAAAAAGCGTCTGCAGACACTTTTGCAGCATTTATGTGGATGACACAGCCATTCTGAGTGAGGGAACATCCTCAATAAAAACCCCTTCTCCAGTAGTGTTAGCCTGTCAATAAAAGTATGGTCTACAGTGTGATTAATGCACATAGTGAGCATGTCATGATGCTTTAGGATTATTATTAGCTAATGCTATTACCACATAGGAAAGGAGTCTTCCCATTGCAGGCTGCCACATCATTACATTTCTTAGGTGACTGAACTCCCCTCAGTATCCAACAGGAGTACAACAAGCACTGTTTCTCAATGACAGCACAGTCAAATATTGTACTCAAGGTAACCAACATGTGTGCGGAGACAAAGCCCCTCTCTAAGGTGTGCTACTTGAAGATGTTTTTCTGCTGATTTCATATGGTCCTGTGACTACTGCGATGTGCATCCAGACCCAAAAAGCAAAAATGTGAATCTCAGATGTTCTGGAACACATGCGTTAACTACGGTGCTTTTAAAAAGTACATCACAACACTATGAAAATACCTTAACTTTTCCAGGCGGACGCGGGGGCGTGGCCAAAATGGCGACCGGGCTGGTCGCATAGATCGTAGCTCTGATCCCGGCCCGTGTCAAATATCCTCTAACAGGCGCCCGCACTACTGTTTGTGCGAGACGCCGTATGCTCTACCTGAGATGCCGGCGCTGCTCTGACTGGATCCGACCGCGGCGTTCCGGGTGCCGCGGGGTCGGCTGCGGTCCTGGGTGCGGCCGACGAGGCCCGTGGAGCCTGGACTTTTCCTGCCGGGGCCGATGCGACGCGGCACCTTTAGTGCCGAGGCAGCTGCGTCGCGGGACACGGACGGGTTCCCGACGCGCTGGGACTTGACCCGTCTCCCGGGGCAGGAAGGCGGGCGCCGACGAAGGTGAGGAGGCGCTTGATCCCCTGCTCCGGGACCACGCGCCTGGGGGCCGCGTTCGACCCGATGCGCTCGGCCCGATACGGCCACACTCCCGTGTGAAGCCGGCTGGCTCCACATGACAGGTACCGCTGGGACGTGCGGCCACCATTGAGACTCGGGGGTGCCGTGCGGGCTGGAGCTGCGTTCCCCGCGAGAGGGGAGGGGATCCCACCGGCTGCCCTTGAATCTTGGCTCTACACCCCCAAAAAACAAATCGGATGGCATTGAACAGGCGTTTCCTTGCGCATTAAGCCTGGGCTAACAAATAACCAAGTACTAAGGAGGAGAGACAATTGGGAAAGCAAATAAATAACAATTTAAAGAAAACAAAAACAAAAAAAAAAAAAGAAACAAGAAGAGTTGGGACCACCAAAGTTCAAGTAAATTGAGCCCTACCAATCCCAGCTTCCAAGCAGCAACACAGCAATAAAACGGACCCCTTCAGAAAATAATACGTATAACAGGGCACTACAGTATATCCTCCTGCGGCACTGCACCGGCGGCGCTAATCGAGCCGCAGCGTTTCCACCAGGGCTCTCACCAGACATAAAAGCCCGGAGGCTCTCCACTACAAAGAGGATACACCACACAAACAAAGTATTGCTATCTTATCTTCACTACTCCAAACAGTGCTGCTGACCCCAAGTTAGGGGCCCTGCTTCTTTGCAAACAACACGAAATCCTGACGGTCACGGTGCCCTAGAACCCGTAAGCGGTATAACTTCTTTGCCTGATACGCAGCAAGATTTCTATTTTTCAGGAACAAGCCTCAGCAGTCCTAATCAATCGAAGCCACTTCAAAAACAATAGTTAACAGCAATACCGTCACGTAAACAATCAATGGGCAAACCAAAGACCCCACGCGTACCTTCTGGGAATATGTATTCTGATGCCCCACCCCCACCTGCGGAGGCCTCGACCACACAACAAGCACTACAAAAGATGGAAATAACACTCCAAACGCACACAACGCAATTTGAAAAGATTTTACAAGCCATACTGGACACCAAAATTACTCTGGAAGCAAAAATAGGTTCGGTAATCGAAGACGTTAACATATTGCGTGCAGACCAACATACGCTAGCTGAAAAGGTCGCAGGCTTGGAAGCAGACACGTCACACCTCTCACCAGCGATAACCAAACTCCAGTCGCAAATGGGGGCTGTAACAGCTGAACTAGGGATACTGAGGCGCAAAGCTGAAGAAGCAGAAGGAAGGTCAAGACGTAATAATATCCGCTTCGTGGGCTTTCCTGAGCGCGTTGAGGACCCTTGTGCAGAACTGTTCATTGAGCAATGGCTAATAGAAACAGTACTGAAGGACAATGTCCCGAAATTCTTTTCAATAGAACGCGCCCACAGGGTTCCCGGAAACCCCCCACCACCTGGCACTCAGCCTCGCCCACTAATAACAAGACTCCTCAACTACCGTGACAGGGACCTCGTACTGCAGCTGTTCCGAAAAGCAGGCCCAATGCGCTTCGAAGGGGCAATCATATCGGCCTATCCAGACTTTACAGCAGAGGTACAGAAAAAGCGTAACTCATTTTTTCGGGTCAAAGAGCGACTAAGAGACCACAATATCAAATACGCTCTGTTGTTCCCGGCCAAACTTCGAATACAGGACGACACCCGCACTTTCTTTTTCACCTCACCAGAAGATGCATGGACTTGGCTACATGCCAAGGGACTCGCTGACCCTCCCAATACAAGAAATTCCAAAGATAAAAATCACCCTCCTAGTGGCAAACGCAAACCCAGCAGGCAAACAGACACTAAACCTACTCCTGAACAGTCTCGCGTGGAACGCTCTCTATTATTGCAAACCACATCCCTTTTCGCCAATGCATCCCCGGGGTCTGTATCGTCGCACTCGGGATTAGAATCCGAGCTTGGGATACTCTCTGACTCTACAGACTCCGCCTGTGCCCCCAATCTCACTCCACGAACAGCAGACGACATCTGCTAATATATACCAATCTCGGACACAACGGCACACGACATCCTACAGAAGTAGTCACTAATCGTCTACTACGCTGACCTCATCTCCGCCGCACTGCTGCCCCCGACCGCAGCAAAAGACTCATGGCTGGTCCCAGAAAGTAGCAGCTTCAACAAGAACATAACGGGTCGGAACCAGCATTGATTTGAACTTATTTACTTGAAACACCCCCGCACCATATGGAACGTTCTATCTGGTTGGCAAGTATTGTATCGTTAACGCCCTTGCCACAACCACAGTTACTGTTAGATATAGTTAATGTTATTGTTTTAATTAGCAGAATCATATCTATGAGGCATAATTTAGATTATAGTATTCGTAGTAAAAGCTGTTTGATTGCTAATGATAAGTACATACTAGGCAGCTGCAGTATAAATTGGCCAAGCATAATGGGCGTGAAATACACTATAGTTGTAAAAGGAGTGGGCCCACCAAACCCACAAAATCTAGACATACAAGTACAAAAGTTCCATGGCAATCCAAAGACAACAGTATAACCCGCAATATAAAATACTCACATGGAATATAAGGGGCATGGCATCCCCGCGTAAACGACAACAGATCCACGCATACCTCAGGAGACATCAAATACATTTTGCCATGTTACAGGAGACACACCTGGCTAAGTCCTCTTTGGAGAACACAAAAGTAAAATGGAAGGGGCAATTATATGGTACCATTTTTTCAACATATGCTAGGGGAGCGGCGATCTGGATAGCCCCCGGGGTCCCTTATGTTATGTCCCGCATACAATGTGACCCAGATGGCCGATATGTCCTTTTGGAAGGTGCCCTAGACGGGGAACCCATGGCATTAGCATCAATATATACCCCCAATTCAAATCAATGGGAATTCCTACAGACACTTAACAGTAGTAAACTTAATGATCCGGAGATGGATACTATTTGGGGCGGTGACTTTAATTGCGTATTAGACATTCACAGAGATCGCTCTATCCCTCCGTTAGATAATACCCTAGCTAAACGTGCTTCACTCGAACTTGCAGAGTGGGCCTCCAACAATAGGCTAAGAGACATTTGGAGAACTGCCCACCCCACACACCGTGAATATTCTTTCTACTCCCCTGTGCATAAATTGCACACTAGAATAGACATGATGTTTGTGTCAAAAGATATAATCCCAAAAATAACCACATCAGGCTATCTGGCTCGCACCATATCTGATCATAATCCGCTTCAAGCTACCCTGAGAACGGGCCGCACACACACGTGCATTCCCACATGGCGTCTACAACCAGATGCCCTCATAGATCCCCCTTATCATGCTGAACTAGCTAAGTGCTTATCGGATTACTTTGCTTTAAATAAAAACACAACAACAGCGCGCGCCACGGAATGGGACGCTCATAAAGTGGTTATACGCGGCCACTGCCTTGCAGCCTCGCTGGGGGTCAAAAGAATGCTTAATAAGGAATTACTAGAGATAGAATTAAAAATGCGCAGGGCAGAGACCGAGACCACCACTAGCGGGTCCTCACTAGAAACACTAAATTCGCTGAAATCTGACTACAAAGAAGCGGATGACAGGCTCAGCAGACATGACTATAGACATTTTAAAACCCGTCAACACGCAGAAGGCGATAGATCGGGCAAGCTATTGGCATGGTTGGTCCGTCAACCATTACAGTCCTCACCCATAGGCGCGATAAGAACACACTCAGGGGAAGTGATTAACACACAAGCCGGAATCAATGAGTCCTTTCATATGTATTATCGTTCCCTATATCAGCCCACTCACCCTCCAAATGAACAACTTCTTTCTGAACTCCTCTCATTGATTCCCCAAAATACGAATATCATTGACAGCGCAGCCATACTGGACGGTCCCATCACTATCGAAGAACTACGCTTAGCTCTTTCTCAAATGGCGCGCGGCAAAACTCCTGGCTCAGACGGACTACCAACGGAATATTACAGTTCACTATCTGCTCATCTCCTGCAGCCCCTGACCGAGGTATTTAACGAGGCACGTAATAGAAAGCAGCTGCCAGACTCCATGCGCGAAGCATTGATAGTGGTGCTACCAAAACCAGGACGCGATCCACTTGATGTCAAATCCTATAGACCACTCTCCCTATTAAACACTGACTGTAAACTCCTGGGGAAAATTCTAGCAAATAGGCTACTCCCTTATTTATCAGACTTAATTCATCATGATCAATCTGGATTTGTACCAGGGAGGAACACTTTTTTAAATATAAGACGCCTAATACGTATATTACACAGTACCACAGAAACTGAGGCAGTGGCTGTGGCATTGGACATAGAGAAGGCATTTGATACGCTCGGATGGGAATATCTCTTCCGCACTCTGAAGGCGTTCGGCTTTCAAAGCGGTTTCATTAACTGGATTGCCACTCTATACACTAAACCAATAGCTCGCATCAAAACGGGCCAAATGATATCAGACGCGTTCCCCATCGGCAGAGGCACCAGACAAGGTTGCCCTTTATCCCCTTTATTATTTGCTATAGCTATGGAGCCATTGGCAATTAAACTTCGTAGCTGGGCAAGCAGATGGGGCATCCTAGAATCCAACACATACCATATTATTTCCCTATACGCAGATGATGCTCTAATATATTTGCGTAACTATACCTCCTCCCTCGCAGAAGTTATACAAATCCTGGATAACTTCGCTTTATCATCTGGTTTATGTGTTAATTGGGCGAAATCATGTATTTTCCCGCTCACTCGTATACCTACGGAACAGCAATCGGTATTACCACTACCATCAACTGACATGGGCATATCAGACTTTTAAATATCTGGGGATTCAGGTTTACCACTCTATGACAGACCTACGCAAGGGCAATCTCGATAGGCTGCTACGCTCAACTCGGGGATCCATGGCATTTTGGAGTTCCCTCCCACTATCACCCATGGGCCGCACGGCCATTGCAAAAATGTTAATATTACCCAGATTTTTATACTATTTTACAGCGCTCCCATTATCCCTGCCACGTTCATTCTTTCATAAACTACACTCTCTGCTGACTGATTTGCTGTGGGGCAGAGACAGACGAAGAGTAGCTCTAGCCATTACACAATATCCACAGGAGGAAGGCGGACTTGGCATGCCGAACTTTGAATTATACTACGCAGCAGCCCAACTCCAATGGGTAGCCACGTGGCTTAGCGACCCACCCACCCCAGAGTGTACAGCGATAATGTCTTGTGTGGCACCACAAACGATACTGTCATCACTTATGTCCAAACCTCCTTACCCATCTAACAGAAATCCCCTAGTAGTAACGGCTAGATACTGCTGGAGGAGATATGTCCAGGGCAAAACCTTAACTCCCCCTTATTCACCTGCAATACCTTTGGCTCAGGTACCAGGTGTCCGAGCTCTTTCCCATCACCATGATATACGGATAACCAAGGCACTGAACATGGGAGACTTGTACTTGAACTCTAAAGCAAGCACTTTCGCAGAGCTCGTGACTGCTGGTATCATGCAACCTGGGGCCTTCTTAACATTTAATGCTATTAACAAACTTCTACAAAACTTTTGGGGGAGCAACCCAAACGAGCCTGATGAATCCCCCCTACTCACCTCATTACTCACTATAGGAAACATTAAGGGCTGCATTACTAAATTATATAAAATACTCCTAACAGATACCTGCACTGCTTTGGCCCAAGTTAAGAGCCGCTGGGATGAGGTCCTCCCCACACCAGTTGATCAGAAATCCTGGAAAGCTGCCCTCACCACGATTAAATCTGTATCCCGTAATGTTAGACTAAGATATACTCAATTCAATTATATCCATCAAGCATATCTATCTCCGTCCCGCATCAACAAAATATACCCAAACTCTAAGCCAGAATGCCCTAGATGCGCTACCCCTGCTGCTAATTTCTACCATATGGTTTGGGAATGCCACACAATACATACTGGCTGGTGCCGCATCACCGAGACGGTTGCAGACATAATAGGAAACGCGCTTATTCCCACACCAGAATCCTGCTTATTGGGCATACGTCGCCGGGACAAGAATGAAAAACACACTCACAAGTTTATAGATCTTGCGTTTATAATATACAAGCGTTCGATCGCTACACACTGGAAGGCCCTTAACGCCCCCCCCTTCCGCACCTGGCTTTCAGCCTTACACAGCTCCACACTAGCGGAGGCACACACTCTAAGACAGCTGCAACTCAGAGGCCAGATACAGGAGGGAGCCACACAGTGGGATCACTTTGTAATACAAATAGAGGCTAGAGATGATGATTACCCCCCTTGAAACACGCGACACGTACAGAACGACCTACACGTAAACACTTAGCAACCACGATAAGTAATAAATCATATCCGTAGTAGCGTCCCAGCCAGCCTCGCCATATCAACCCGGAAATATATAGTTGGATAACAAGCGCAACTTCATCCAGACACGAATATACAAACTGACAAAAGATCCCGAAGCCCTGCTACCCCAGCCTTTGCCCCATTGCAAACTATATAGCATGTAAACAAGCAATAACATATTTCACGCCTATACAGTTGAATATTATTGTAATCACTTAGAATACCATTAGATATACTTAAATAAAACCATAGATATGCCTATTGTTATTGTTTTAAAATGTATCAAGTTAAGTTACATGCCAGTACATTAAAAATGTAACCGTACTGTATGGGAATTACAGGTACGTGCAAGGACACATGAAAAGGGAAAAATGTTTATTCTCTTACTAACTCAAGCTATATGTACTGCCGCTCGTGTGTTGTGTTTAATAAACAGATTTAAAAAAAAAAAAAAAAACTTTTCCAGGCGGACGCATGAATTTATGTCAATGGTTGCAGAGTATTAGTCATCATACAGAAGCAGTGCAGTGGTCTTATTACACTCTGCTTTATTCAAAATCACATTGTTTTCAATTCTTGCCAATAATCCTGTACAGTTCCTATCTGCACCCTTTCTGCCTTTGATTCACTGAAATATTAGTAAGGGGATGACAGTGACTACAAGGAGCTAGGTTGTGCACAATGGTGTTATCGGAAAATGTATCCTATCTAGTAGAGCATATTCATGCAACATTATATTTGTCTTCAATTAATATGGGCACACTTATGGTTTGTTCACTCCTTATATTGTTTAGTGGACTCTATTAAATCTATCATTACACGGATACTAAACTGATGCACATTTGTGCCTCGACGTGTAGTCATTGAACTAAATATATAATCTTTCCCATATTTGGCCATGTCTGTACAGCAAACACCTACAGGAATAGCCACTGCTCAACTATTATATGTGAGCAGCATGGATATTTATTTTTATTTTATTCAAAAGAACAGCCCAGGAGTGGGTAGCAGGAAAACCTGACTGGAGCTAGTAATGCCATGAGACCTGATGGCTGCCTTGCTTCAGAGTAACCTGCTCTATGTCCTGGAAGGCTAACCTGAGTCTTAAAGAGAAGACAGTGGTCAACAGACCTTAACATAAGATAGGAGATCTAAACAAGGAGAGCTGATGATGGGCCTCAAGGTCACAAAAACAGACATGCTGCAAGAATTCACAGGAAAAACGGTCCTCCAACCACCGTATTTGAATTGCCAGTACCTTTGGACATCCTGATGCCTTGGCAGCACAGTCAGAGGCCTCACAAGCTTGCCCTTTCTGTGTGCCTGGGATAACTACATGTCTTCCTAACCTCCAAATAATTTTAGACCCCCCTGCTTTACTCCCCATTGCTTAATTACAATTCCAGCAGTGCTGTGCAGTTTACTAGAAAACAAATCATGAAACCAACCATAGTTATTCCCCTTTAGCCTCATGACCACACAGGACTTCATCAAGGCTGCAAAAGCTTGTAGGCCAGCATGAACACTGGCAGACCCATGTCCTATTCATGTATTCAAGAATATCCTTAATAATAGCTCTGCAGCCAATCCACCCAGAAATATCAACAACTCCTTGGCTAAAGGTCTATTCCCAAAAGAACTATCTAAAACAAAGAGTCCTTCAAACAAAGGCTCTTTCTAACTTATGGTCAATAGACAATTGTTTTTAGCCAAAAAGATTGAAAGATCGGTATCAAGACAAAAATCTACATTGATTGAAGAAAGTAACCACCTCTCTGAATACCAAAACATATTCTGGAATAGCTGTGGCACAAAAGCTGTACTGATGTCCACCCAGGATGATTTAAACACTGCAGTGGATTCAGGTGGAGAACAAGAATGCCTATCCTTGACCTCTCTCTTGCCTTTGATTATTTTCATCTCTACCGGAATTGTATCAATATTCCTACACAAATAACTTTACATCTGTATTCCAGCTAGACCTCTACCATCGAGGCTGGCACCTCTGCGCCATAATACTCCCTACTTGCCAACTTTCTTTCAGAGTTCATCAATAACAACCTGGTGCATTCCTGCATGGATACGGATCAATATGCTAGCTATATAGGAACTGCTCAATATGGCATGGTAACAATAACTATTGGATGTTTATTTAGTGTAGCACAGGTGTGTGGCAGTGCATTTGTAAGGCAGCACTATTGCCAACCCATTGTACACAATTAACTCAGAAAGAAGGAATGGTATTTTGGGAACTGAATCTGTGACTTACCAGTCACGCACCCCAGCGTAACATGGTGTAACCCACTAAGTAGGCCTTAATTTGTAAAATAATAAATCCTGGGCCCAAAAACTTGCTCAGGACCCTATACTTGGCAATTTCAAATGCTGTGAGAGACGAATACCAAGACTACCCAGACCTGATTCTCCTCTGTGCCACTTTCACCCACCACAGGGCACTCCCTGTGCTTTTTCTCACTCTTGCAGGTTATTTTTCATCTTTGTTTCTTTCTTTGCCATCTTTCTCTTTCTCCTGTGTCACTTTTGGGTTTTTCTCTCTCTTGTTCTGTAACAAAGACTGATGAGGAGAAATGTGTGTGGGGCCCTGCAAATGAGTACTCTGGGCTCACCTTTAACTACTGGCTCAAATTGAGCACTGCTACTAAGCCTATTATTGTGATACCGTATATAAGGGTATCAATCAATCAAAGGCATTTGTATAGCGCACTGCTCACCCGGAGGGTCTCAAGGTGCTGGGGGGGGGGGGGGGGGGAGGACGCTACTGCTCGAACAGCCAGGTCTTGAGTTGCTTCCTGAAGACGAGATGGTCTTGCGTTGTCCGGAGGTGGATGGGGAGGGAGTTCCATGTCTTGGCTGCCAGGTAGGAGAAGGATCTTCCTCCGGCGGTGGCTCTGCGGATGCGGGGGACGGTGGCGAGAGCGAGGCTGGCGGAGCGGAGCTGGCGGGTGGGCTTGTGGAAGGTCAGGCGGCTGTTGAGGAACTTGGGGCCCAGGTCGTGGAGGGCCTTGTGTGCGTGGGTGAGGAGTCGGAACGTGATTCTTTTGTTGACGGGGAGCCAGTGCAGGTCTCTCAGGTGTCCGGAGATGTGGCTGTGTCGGGGGATGTCCAGGATGAGTCGCGCTGAGGCGTTCTGGATCCGTTGGAGTTTCTTCTGGAGTTTGGCGGCGGTGCCGGCGTAGAGGGCGTTCCCGTAGTCCAGCCGACTGGTGACGAGGGCCTGGGTGACCGTCTTCCTGGTCTCGGTGGGGATCCACCGGAAGATCTTTCGAAGCATGCGCAGGGTGTTGAAGCATGAAGACGAGACGGCGTTGACTTGTCTGGTCATCGAGAGAGAGGAGTCCAGGATGAAGCCTAGGTTGCGAGCGTGGTCCGTTGGCTTGGGGGTGGCTCCCAGGGCGGGGGGCCACCAGGAGTCGTCCCAGGCGGAGGGTGATGATCCCAGGATGAGGACCTCCGTCTTGTCTGAGTTCAGTATCAGGCGGCTGTTCTTCATCCATTCCGTGACGTCTTTCATCCCTTCGTGTAGGCTGGCTCTGGCGGCGTCCGGGTCGCTGGTGAGGGAGAGGATCAGCTGGGTATCGTCGGCGTAGGTGATGATCTTGAGGTTGTGTTGACGTGCGATGGTTGCGAGGGGGCTCATGTAGACGTTGAAGAGGGTGGGGCTGAGCGATGACCCTTGTGGAACGCCGCAGATGACTTCGGTGGCCGCTGACCGGAACGGGGGGAGGCGGACTCTCTGGGTTCTTCCGGCGAGGAATGAGGTGATCCACTCCAGGGCCTTCTCCTGGATGCCGGTGTTGTTCAGGCACTGTACTAGGGTGCGGTGGCAGACAGTGTCGAACGCTGCGGAGAGGTCCAGGAGGATGAGGGCCGCAGTTTCCCCATTGTCCATTAGGGATCTGATGTCGTCTGTGGCTGCGATGAGGGCGGTCTCCGTGCTGTGGTTGGCTCGGAAGCCGGATTGCGAGTGGTCGAGGGATCCGTTGGTCTCGAGGAAGGCGGCTAGCTGTCTGTTGACGGTCTTCTCGATGACTTTGGCAGGAAACGGGAGGAGCGAGATGGGGCGGTAGTTCTTGAGGTCGGAGGGGTCTGCAGTTGGTTTCTTCAGCAGGGCACTGAGCTCGGCTTGTTTCCAGCACTCCGGGAAGGTGGCGGTGTTGAAGGAGGCGTTGACGATGTCGCGGAGGTGGGGTGCGATGATGTGGTCGGCCGTGTTGAAGATGTGGTGTGGGCAGGGGTCCGTAGGGGATCCGGAGTGGATGGTGTTCATTGTGCGTGTTGTGTCTTCGGTGCTGACTGGGGTCCAGGTGCGGAGGGTGGCGGTGGGGGCATCGGTTCGGTGGTGGGGTTCGTGGTTGGTGGGCCGAAGCTGTTGTGAATGTTGGCGATCTTGTCGTGGAAGAAGGCTGCGAGGGAGTCGCAGAGGTCTTGCGAGGGAGTGATGTCATTGTTTCCGGCATCGGGGTTGGAGAGCTCTTTGACGATGCTGAAGAGCTCCTTGCTGTTGTGGGTGTTGTTGTCCAGTCGTTCCTTGAAGGCTGTCTTCTTTGTGGCGCGGATCAGTTGGTGGTGTTTGCGGGTGGCGTGTTTGAGGGCCGTCATGTTGTCTGTGGTCTGGTTGGTGCGCCAGGTGTTCTCCAGGGAGCGGCAGTTCTTCTTGGAGGTGATGAGCTCGTCGGTGAACCAGGAGGCTTTCTTGCTGCTGCGTCTGCTGGGGGGGTTCTTCTTCAGTGGTGCGAGGGCATCTGCGCAGTTGGTGATCCACTGTGTGAGGTTGTTGGCGGCTTCGTTGGGGTCCGTTGAGCTGGTGGTGGTGGGTCGTCGTTTTACTGAAGCTGAAGTGGACGCAGCTGTGATCAGTCCACTGGAGATTGGTGGAGTGGCTGAAGGTGACGTATTTGCTGGATGAGAAGACTGGGTCAAGCGTGTGGCCGGCGTGGTGGGTGGGGGAGGTTACCAGTTGCTTGAGTCCGAGGTTGGCCAGGTTGTCCAGTAGAGCAGTGGTGTTGCGGTCCTTGTCGTCCTCCAGGTGGAAGTTGAGGTCCCCTAGGAGGATGCAGTCGGTGGAATTGATGGCGTGGGGGCTGACGAAGTCTGTGATGTCTTCGCTGAACTGTGTGCGTGGTCCCGGTGGTCTGTAGATGAGGGTGCCTCTGAGCGTGGTCTTGGGGTTGGTGTGTATCTGGAAGTGGAGGTGTTCGGCGGAGGTGAAGGTGTCATCGGAGTTGGTCGTGATGCGGATGGTGTTCTTGTGGATGATGGCGATGCCTCCTCCTGTCTGGTTGACGCGGTCCCTCCTGGTGATTTTGTAGCCTTCTGGGACGGCGATGGCGACGTCGGGCGCTGAGGAGGCGTTCATCCAGGTTTCCGTCAGGAAGGCGATGTCTGGTGCTGTTGAGTCGAGGAGGTTCCAGAGTTCGACGGCTTGCTTGTGAACGGAGCGGGTGTTGAGCAGGATGCACATCAGGTGTTTGTTGCTGGGGCTCGGTTTAGTAGGTGCAGTGTTGGGTCGGAGGCTGGTGAAGCGGCAGGTCAGGCAGGTGAAGGGTCCGTGGGTGCGTCTTGGGGTGGCTCGGTAGCAGGCGGTGTTTTGGCCGGCGTTGAGTGCGTGGAGGGTTTTGGCATCGTAGATGTGCAGGGTGTGCTGGCGAGGGCGAGGACCAGGGGGTCTGGCGCTGGGCGCGGTCCAGGCGCGGACGGGTGCAGACAGGCTTACCTTTGGCGCACCTTCGGCGCTCAGTCGGTGCTCCCGCTGCACGCGTCCGCTGCGCGGTCGCTCTGGGGGCGTCATAAGTAAGGAGCCGGGAGGGAGGAGCAGCTGGGTGGCGGGAGCGGGGCGGCGAATGGAATCACAGGGGGGCGTGGCCGCAGGGAGGCAGCGGCAGGAAATACCAAGAAGCAGCGGGAAATTCCCAGGAGCAGCGAGCGAAGGAATCTGCAGGCAGGAGGCGGCAAAGGCAGGCAGGAGCGGCAGCAGTGAGTGGGGCGACCAAGCCCTGTGATAGTTTAACTCCGGAAAATATAGGAAACATAGGAACCATCAAGGCCGCAGTTGATTTCATTCTAGTTCTGCTGCACCAAGTGGGTGAAGAGAAGAGACAGTAGTGCCAGAGAAAGGCAGAAACAGTTTGGAACGAGAAGTCTCACAGATGGAGAAGTGTGGGAAAGAAGGACAGGTACAGAAGTGGAAATGTGTTGTGGTGGATGTCAGGCCATGCAAGGGAGGCGTTGATGGGGTTGGGCAGGATTGGGCACTCCTGTGGAAATAACGACGAAAGCTGGCAAAGATGTGGGCAAAGAGATTAGGAAGTTCAGCAAATGAGACGGGGCTTGAACAGTTTCCACCAAGAAAGTTTACCAGAACAGTGGATGAAAGAGGGGTGGGATCTTGCTGCTTTGTAAATGTCATTTAGTAGAATAATTCACAGAAAAGATTTTGCCATATAGGACTACAGAAGGCATGATTTGTCAGGTCTGGTTTTCACCAGGACCACATAGATCTGTCCATTAGCCTTCAAATTAAGGGGTAACACACAATCGGAAATGTAACCAAATGCGAATCCTTGATGATACGAAAAAAGTGAGAACATTGGTAGTGCTTAATGCCAAGCCATTCTCCATGTAAAGAATAGCGAAGGGGGTCATTCAAACCACACTGTGAACTCCAATATGGGATGGTGAAAAGGAATTGTATTTATAAATGTTTAGCACTACTTCAATGGGTTTAATTCCGTTTGTGCTCACAAATCGGGCTGTGCCATCAGCGCACGTCTTGGGAATACACAAGCTTGTCAGTTCCATTTAACATTAAAAGTTACAATAAGGAAACCCAGTATAAAACATTTGAAATCTAAGGTTGACTCAACCTTTCTATAAATGGAGTGCTTGATTCTGGAGCTCCAAGGGACAGAAGAGTGAGAGAGAAAGGAAGAGCGAGAGACCAACAGACAGGCAGAACGAGAAGGAAAGGTAGAGGAACTGATCAAAGAAAGCGACAACCTTTTGTCAGAACGAACAAGGATTTGCGTGCCCTTTGTGGCTGTGCTGTTTAATCGTATGTTTTTTACAAGAAATCTTTCAGCAGCTTAGCTAAAAAAATGGATTTTTCATCCCTTACTGATATAAGTTTTAAATTGAGAGAGTTGGCATTTCAGATGTGTGGTAATGAGGGATCAGAGAATGGCTCCTTCAGTCAACAGCGAAAGAACACTACTGAAGCTACTACTAACGAGTATCGTGCCTCATTTGTTAATATGAGCTTGCCTTAAGGATAGAAAGGGGTACAGAGCTCTGAATGTAGAAGGTATTTATATATAGAACTACAGAAAAACAACTATATACAGAGAACATGGTCTTTACTCTCTAAGAGCAAAGAATATCACTTCAAGTCCACCATTATTTATTGCTTGTGCTTATCTTTTTTCCTCACAGCTATATGAGGAGTATATCAAGCTCTCGCCTCTGGATGCTTGCTTACTTTTTCATCAGGGTGGGCACTGGCGTGAAATCACAGTGCGCACAAACCGCACCGGAGACACCATGGCAATCGTTACTTTCCATCCCCAGGATCTAAGCCAGGTAGGAGCATTGCCTTGTCAATTGAACATATGCATAGTCAGTGGCAGCAGAAGGAGCTGCCCCATCCATAGCTAACTGAAAACCATGTCTGCATTGCCTCACCCTCCATTCATCCCCACGACATACACAAACCACCTCCAGACTGGATATCCCCTCCCCTCTAAAATTATTTTGGTATTCCACCATCCCTTCTAGTCTTTGCCTTCCTTGCTCACCTATCTTCTTCATGTCTTCTGAACCATCTCTTACTATCTCTACACAAGTGCATCTTCTTCTGCATTTTTGCTCAGTTTACATACATTCTTTAGTTTATATCTCAGTGGAATATGGTCTGTCCCTATATATTTTTTTTGCAGTGCAAATCTGTTGCTTTGAAGCTGTGGGATGTTTATTCTTTCTTTCAAATCATGCTTTCTTTCGGATGTTTTCTACATTCATGCATATTATGCTTACAATGAACAACGTAATCATTGGACATCAATGTGGTACTGGGCCCAGGCACCAAGTTCCAACAGTAATTTCTACATTTTAAGAGCTGTGGTGATCACTCATATATTGTTGTGTCCTCTCATTGACAGGAGGAGCTTTGTCTTCAAAAGGAATCTTTGAAGGAATTTTTCACCCGTGGGCCAGGCGCAGTTTGCAATTTAACCTCCCTCTATTTCCAGGAGAGGTAACGTACACTTTTCATGGTATAAGGCAGAGGTCTTCAAACTGGGGGGCGGGCCCCCCTTAGGGGGCCTTAAGTGATCCTAGGGGGGGCGCCAAACTCTGGCCAAAAGAAATGTTATACAGATAGCTTGCCTTTGTTTTAAGCAGAAGCATGTTATTGCAGTTTTAAAAAGGTAACAGTACTTAACTGCAATGTTTAAATAGGTTTAGACATATTTAAACATTGCCATCTTTCTAAAATAATTGTGAAAAATTCTGAGGGGGGCCCAATGATTTTTATTTTTCAACTGGGGGGGGCGCGGCATTAAAAAGTTTGAAGACCACTGGTATAAGGTGTGTACTCCAGACTGCATGTACTTTGTATCAGTGGCTATGCAGTTGAACTCAACGGAACAGAAGGTTTTAGCTCACAAATGCTTACCTCGAGGACCTGAAAGTCCCATTTTAATGCAAGGTTTTCACACGATTGCTATGCATAGGTACAAAGCAGAGATGGAAGTGGGTAGGGGAACGACATTCCCAAGCTTTTTTAATTTGAACACAACAGTTATCATTATTTTTATTTTAAAAAGTTTCTGAATGGTTGAGTTCCCGTTATTTGAAAGGGGAGAAGGTGCGTCTCCTTTGCTCTACTATGAAGTGAGAGAAGGCCAAGGCAGCTGAAGAATAAAGAAGCCTGCTTTTCAGGGTGCTCACCACCTGAAAGAAATGTGAATGTGTGCAGTTGGGTAATCTAAAGGCTGATTGGGGTCCAGTACAGATTTTAATTGATAAGATTTAGTATGTATCCTCTAATGGAAACCTATAATAAAGATTTACACTAGGTACAGTCAGCCTCTTACTAAAAACACAACTTTTGAAAGCACTGTGAGCATTTTAGCAATATTTCTGCGCCTTTTGTGACAGCCTATTGATACTGTGTGCAAACTTATACTTTTTAAACTAAGGACACATGTTCACAGAGCCTTCTGTCACAGGTGTGAGCTTCTGAGCACTATATATGCATGTGCCTATTTCCCCAGTGCATTGACAGATTCAGATCAGAGTCCACCCCATTACACCCACAGACACCTGGAGTGATTGCATTACCCAACTGAACTTTCTTAACAAAAAAACATTTCCCACAGATAAAACTAAATTGCATTTATTTTTCATTGAAGGCTTGTACATTATTATATTTAATAAGCAGTTAGTTGTAGGTTAAAGATTGAAAGGTCTTTAAAATAGAGAATATTTGGCTTCTTTTAGCCCACGTCTCAGATCCCGCTTCCTACACTGGCTGACCTCACCTCCACTGTACTCAGGATCACAGTTCCCATACGTTTCTTTATTCACTGCGATAGCTGGTGCAAGAATATGCCTTTTTGTTTTGAAGTCTAAAATACGTTTTTTTTTTTTGTAATTTTTTTTGCAACAGTATGTTTTATTGTTCCTGATTTCTGATCCATTCCTGCTGCTGGCTAACATGGATGTAGGCCTTCAAAACTGCTGGTAGGAATAGGCACTTGACCACTTGCTCTTTCCTAATCTACGTTTTTCTAACTCATATTGAAAACAAAATGGGTAATCACAGCAGGATATTGATGACTGCGATGCACCTATTTTACATTTGGTCGCTTCCTAGATGTACAGTACATTAAGGTTCATATAAGCAGTAACTCCTTTGTTAAATATAGATACATACTAAGGCGATTCAAATGCTGGAAAAATTGATAGGCTGGAAAAATTTATATTACGTATGATAAAGTTTGCATGATACGGAAGACCCTTAGTCAATAGAAAGAGAAAACATTATGGGCAACCACACCACAGCGTCTCAATATTTTGGAGATAATTCATGAGAAACATATGCGTTTCAAATTACCTACGTGGGTATAATAATGAATATAATAATGAGGATAAATTGCAGGACATAGCGGAGGAGACGCCCTTAGAATATAGACTGCTCTCAGGGCCGCTGAGGACGCACGCAGTCTCCCAGGTATACAAGACATAGCACACACTAAACCCCCAGCCTGGTGGTACTGAATGAAAGCTGGGAAAAGGATTTTAAAAGAAGGGAGCAGGAATGAAGCATGACAATACCCCAGAGAGGTGGCCATTAGGGCCGGGTTCTGTCTGGTCCAGTTCAAGATTCTCCCTGGGCTTATTTTACCTGGGCTAGGTTGCTGCACATCGAGAATAAAGACAGCGACAAGTGTCTGAGGTGCATCAGTAAAACGGGTACTCTGCTGCACACAATTTGGGATTGTCGGAAGATGCAATCAAACTGGGGGCAAGTGGAAGAAGTGATCACGTGGTTGGTGGGAGAAAACATTGCCATGACCCCAGCACTGGTCTCTCTGGAACTGTGGGTCGAGATGACCCTGCCAAGATATACACTGCTATTCTGCAACGCGGCTCTGATTGTGGCAAAAAGATACACAATTAGGCTGTTTGGCAGTCCAGGGCTACTGAGCGGGGAAGACTGGATTCAAAACATAGATGTTGGACCTGGCCCTTTCTGTAGGGTCATCCCTAATCATTTTGCCTCCTTCCTCCTATTTTTCCTGACCTGTTTTTGTTGGCTTTAGGACTCTGGGCACTTTACCACTGCTAACTAGCACTAAAGTGCATATGCTCTCTGTGTAAATTGTATTGTTGATTGGTTTATCAATGATTGGCACATTTGATTTACTAGTAAGTCCCTAGTAAAGTGCACTAGAGGTGCCTAGGGTCTGTAAATCAAAGGCTACTAGTAGGCCTGCAGCACTGATTGTGGCACCCACATGAGTAGCCCTGTAAACATGTCTCAGACCTGCCACAGCAGTGTCCGTGTGTGCAATCTTGCACTGCCAATTCGACTTGGCAAGGACCCTCACTGTAGTCAGTGCAAAGAAGAAACACACCTGGTTAGCTCCCACTCACCACTGGGTAGCTTGGTACAGGGGGTTACCTGACCGCCAACCAAAGACCCCATTTCTAACAATAGGCTAGTTCATGAGGCGGAATAAACAGTCTTCACATGCCGAGGTTGGCCATGCAAGCCAGAGAAAGTCTGAGGACCCTGGAGGGCACTCACTCAGAGAAATGGACTGAAGACACAGGGTCTGAACCCAAAACTTCCCCAGAGCCAAGTACAGAGAACCTGCAAAGGGCGAAGGAACCTATGAGAAGGGAGTGGAGTTGTGCTGCTCCTAACAGTACATCAGTGGGCCCCAGTGGACGCTCTGTACCGTCTAAATTGAATGATTTTGCCAAAGAATCTTGGATAAGTTTGCTGGAACCGTATTGGACCAATGTTTGTCTTTTTTATGGCTTTGTTGGTATGTAATGTCTACATTACAGACGAAAAAAATAAAAACATTTTTTTTAATCATGGTGACAGGGCTGAAATGGTAGCATTATTGGCTAAAGGCCTTTCAGGTAAACTGATCATGGGTCACATCTAATATGCACAACCGAAAAGCTATCCACAAATATATGATCCCTGCACCAAACACATCTAGTTACAATCTATCCACAAATATATCATCCCTGCACCAAACACATCTAGTTACAAGCCCTGAGGGAAAACTGCAGTACCAATAAACATATCATTTAAACTAGTCTGTTGACAACATTGTTCAAAGATATTGTGAGTTCTTTGACGATTCCAGAAGGTTTTGTGAAGCAAACGCATTCGTGTTTTAAATGAAAGGAAGGCTTCACTTTTTGCAGGTCAAGTAGACCAATGTCCAACTTAAATTGCTGCCAGAACCCCGTCTATAATAGCATGGACAAATGGCATGGACTAGTGTGCCAAAATAGAGGAAACGTTACATGCGGTCAGGGGTTGTCCCCGTAAGTCCTAGAAACTCTGGAGGAAATGGTGGCCATACTATTACTTGGATGGATGGGGCTGAGACTGTTCAGACTTGAGTGCCTGCCTGAGGGAAAGAATGCGGTTTGGGGAAGGGAGGATACCACACATATGATTCCTACCTCAGAGGAGCAATTGTTCACATTGTTGTTAACTTGAATAAAATAATAAAAATAGTTTCTATAAAAAACGCTGCCAGAAGACACTGTCTGTTAGCAGAGAGACTGTGAACTCTTCCCAAAAATTGATTATATTGATTCATAACCTATTCTGTTTTTGACATCTTTCTATGATCAGAAACATACATGTGCCATATGGCAATAACATTATCCCCCGGCTTAAGTGATGGGTGGATTCTAAAGAAAGCCCTGTGTTGGTTGCTAGTCCGTGCAAACAGGTATTTCATTCTTGACTGTTCAGTTTTCCATTTTCGAAGTGTGCATCGTGCAGCATGCTATAGCTCACTTTGAGTTTTGTTAATTTAATATTCATTGTGTTATTCACTTTTTGTGTATATGTATCTATGTTACATCCATACACAATTTTTGGACCTCTATATGGAAATGAACAAAAACAGTCATCAATGATGAGTCATTATGTAAATGGGACAACCAGTGCCAGGGGGAAAGCATTCATGATATCGGCCTGCTGTTATTTAGTTGGTTGGGATTATCATTAGCACGTACATATCTCAGACAAAATGTATTTACAGTTTAATCTAAATTCCCGGAGACTTGGGGCCCAGTATGTGTGCATTGTGAGGCAGTTCTGGAGGTGGAATTGATATAGGATTAGTGGCTGCCCCTACTGTATTTGCAGTCTTTTTGTGTAAGATTTGCATGTGCTGATAATATAGTTTGATATTGTCGTTGAAATAGAAGTTAGTTAAGCCATTCAGGTATTTGAATGTGAAGCAGCACATGCTAACAGTGACTCTGACTTCTACACAAGTCATATAAATTAGTATGCTGGCATACTGACCGGAATAATCATTGGCATAGTCAAGCCAAGAGATCACCATTTAGCCACACCACCATGGAATATATTTCAGTTATTATGTTATGTCATGTTATGTTGTCCTGTGTTATATTATGTTACGTAGATATGTATACGTGGCGCTGAGCAGGTGTGAGTATAGCTACACCTCAGGCCCAGTGGGACTACTCAGAAAGCCAAGTCTTCAGACACTTGTAGAATTCAAAAAGTGAGCAGGAGGCTCATGTGTAGCGGCAGGTCATTCCACACTTTAAGAGTGATGTAGACTCGACCTCCAGATCTGGTTTTCTGTATGCGTGGGACATGTGCAAGTAGGAGTTGGGATGAGCAGAGGTGTCTGGAAGGTTTTTGAAAGCAGATATAATTATCAAGGTATGCTGGACCAGTGTTAATTGGTGCCCTGAAAGTGTAGGTGAGGACTTTTAAATCATGCTCTTTTCTAAATAGGGAGCTCCTTCTGGTGTGGTACTATGTGAGTGTAGTGTGGGAGGTTGAGGGTGATTCTGTCTGCCGAGTTCTGAATAGTCGGTAGCCTTATGTTGAGTTTCTTGTTGATCTTGTCATAGAAAGTGTTCCCATAGTCTAGATTGCTGGTGACCAGGGTGAGCATGACGGTTTTCTGGGTGCTGATTGGAAGTCATTTTAAAATCTTCTCCTGCACCTTAAAAGTATGGAAGCATAAGGTGGTGACGGCATTGACTTGGGCGATCATGCCAAGTTTGCTGTCAGTGATGCTCGAGAGGGTGAGTGTAGGTCCTAGCTCTGTTGGCTATTAGGTGGAGTCCTATGGAGGTGTGCCCTTATGAAAGATCACAGTTTCGGTCTTGTCGGTGTTCAGTTTTAGACAGTCAATCTTAATCCAGTGAGTCATTTCAGTCATGCAGGTACTGAACTTGATCTGGCTACTGGGGGTCTTGTCTGTGAGGGAGAGATTGAGTTGGTGTCATCAGTGTAGGAGAGGACATTGATATTGTGAGAGTGGATGATGTTGTCTAGAGGAGGCATGTATGCGTTGAAGAGGATCGGGCCCAGGAAAGATCCTTGTGGAACTCCGCAGATGAGGCACCCAAGTTGTATGGTGCCAGGCGGGATCACTGGATTCTTCCAGTCAGGAAGGAGCAGATCCATTGAAGTGTGTGTCTTTTGATTGTAGTGTCATGTTGTCATTGGATGAGGATGCAATGGGAGACTGTGAAATGCTACAGTGAGCTCCAGGAGGATGAGGGCTGTTGCGTCTCCTCTGTCCAGAGTCAAGCAAATGTCATCCATGGCAGCAATGAGGTCAGTTTCTATGCTGTGGTTGGTTCTAACACCAGACTAAATGGTAGTTGTTGAGGTATTCAGTGAGGTGTCTGTTGATTATTTTTTCTACGAGCTTTCCTGGGAAAGTTAGCAGGGAGATAGGTCTGTAGTTGCTGACTTTTGAAGTGTCCGCAGAGGGTTTCTTTGCCAATGCAAGGACAGATGTGTGTTTCCAAGTATCTGGGAAGGTCGCGAAAGAGGTTGAGGCATTCATAATGAGTGTGAGCATGGCGATGATGGATTGTATCCCCCTTTGGTAGGCGTGGTGAAGGCAGGGGTCTGATGGGGCTCCTGAGTGGATGGACTTCATGCTGGCAGAAGTTTCTTCTGGGGTGATAGGCAATGTGGTTAGCATTAGTTGTTTGGATAAGATTAAGTGGGGTTTGGCAATATCTGGTGGGTCCGGCTGTGGGCTTAAGTTGCTGGAAATGGCTATGATTTTACTGCTGAAGAATTAAGAGAGATTGTTGCAGAAGTCCTGCGAGGGAGTGATCGAGTTGGATGAGGATGATGGTGAGGTGAAATCTTTCATAATGGCAAAGAGTGCTCTGTTTCTGTTGGTGCTGACATCGATGCGGTGCACAAGAGTGGCACATTTGGTGGTCTGCATCATTTGGTGGCAGCTTCTCAGGGCAGATATCAATGCAACCCTATTTGCATTATCCTGGCTCATTCTCCATTTGTGCTCCAGTTGTTTGCAGTGGTATTTCATCAGTCTGAGTTCCTCCATGTACCATTTGGCCTAGGGTCTGGATCTTGTTATATTTGTGTCTTTGAGGGGGACCAGTGAGTCTGCACAGAAGGTGATCCAGTTGTTGAAATTCTTGATGGCTTTGGGGATGCTGTTGCTGTGTTTGAGTAGGTGGGTATTGAGAGTGGTATTCCAGTCCTAGTCAGTGATGCTGTTCCAGTTTCAGTGGGCTGGTCTGGCAGTGCTACATGTGCATTGGGATAGTCCACTCCAGTGTTGTAGAAATTGGTGACAATAGGTTCCAGGAGGTGTCTGGCAACGTGGTTAGGTCCCATTTACTCGTTGGGTGAGGCCCAGGCTTCCAAGGACTTCCTTCAGTGAGTTATCTTGAGCTGGGGTCAGCATGGTGTTCCAGGTGAAAGTTCAGGTCTCCGAGCAGGAAGTAATTGCAAGCACTGAGTGCGAGTGGTGCAAAGAAGTCTGTGATGGAGTTGATGAAGTTGGTGCGAAGGCCAGGAGGTCTGTAAATGAGTGACACTTAGGGTGAATTTGGCTGCGACGTGGAGCTTGAACGACAGGTGTTCCTGGTTAGAGGATGGCATGTCCATGGATGTGATGCAGCAGATGGTGTTAATGTGGATGATGGCGATTCTGTCCCTGGGCTTCTGAAGTGTGTCTTGCCTGGCACTCCTGTAGCCAAGGGGTAGGGCTCTGGCAATGACATGTGCTAATGCAGGGTTCAGCCACTTTTCTGCAAGAAAATATAGTCAGGGGCATCGTCGAGCAGCAGGTACCAGATATCGGTGGTGTTTTTGGTGAGTGAGCAGGTGTAAAGGTGCCTTCATGACAGTGTGGAATGTTATATGCATGGTTGCAGGATGTGGAGTGTTAGAGAGTCAGACTGAGAGAGACAGTTGCAAAGGACTTTACCTAAAGACCCCTCATATAAAGAACCCAGGAGACTCAGGGCTCTAGGGAAGAAGCTTTTCTCAGCTGGTAGTATGGCCCTTAAATCATTAATTACTAATTGCTTGCTAGCTCTCTATACCCATGCGTTATGGGACAGCTAGTTGCAGTGCATGTCTTGAAAATGTATGCTAATTTCCAAGAATTGTTATAAGAGAGGCAGAATGCCTCCAGACTCAAAATCAAATCAAGCCTTGATACAACAGATTTGGTGAGAAGAGCAATGGGTAACTCAGTCTCCATCAGATGCCATACCTGGCTTAGGAGTTCAGGCTTCCCGAGCGCTGTACAGGCCAATTTCATGGACTTACCTTTCGATGGTGCCTGTCTTTTCGGAGAAAAGCGGATACAGGCTGAGAAACGTACAAGGCCTGTAAAGCAACAGTCTCTATCCCTAGGTCTTCAACATCTGCAGCTCCAAAAAGACTATAGGCAGTTTCTTAATTTTTGGGAGTTTTCAAGGGGATTCTCCTTTTGGCAAAGGCAACCCAACCAGCGGTAAGCTCAACACACCTCAGAACCATTTGATCCATCAATACAAGTGTAGAGGCAGAGGGAAGGGGGACATATCCATCCAGCCAGCCACCTCGTCTTTTCCTCCCCTGCCACCTCCCAGGAAAACAGTCTTAGTTCTCTTCCACTAACACATATATAGGCTGTGGGAGGGCGACTGGCCTTCTTTCTGCCAGCCTGGAAGGCCATTACCGTGGACCTGTTGGTCCTCCAAATAGTGGAAAGAGGCTATTCCCTTCCCTTCCTTTGGGACCCAGCTCCTTCCCACCCCAATTGTCCTCTCCCACTCTGGATTACCTTATCATCCTGCAGCAGGAGGTGGCAGCACTCCTGCAGAAAGGGACTGTGAAGTTAGCAGGAAAGGGGCCAAGATTGATTTTTCTGTTGTTGCCTTGTGCTTAAGAAAGATGGTAGTTTGCCTCTGGTCCTGGACCTCAGTGAGGTGAACTTCTTCCTCAGAAAGGGCACGTTTAAAATGCTTACCTTGGCTCAAGTTTTACTGCCTCTAGAAGCTGGAGATTGGATGGTGTCACTCAACCTGCAGGGTGCATGCTTCCTCATCTCCATTCTGCAGGCACATCAGAGATATTTGCACTTTTGTACTGGGTTCTATGCACTACCAATTTGCTGTGCTTTCATTTGGTTTGACATCAGCACCTTGAGTCTTCACGAAGATGATGGCAGTGGTCGCGGTCTGTCCCAGAAGGTCAGGTACCTGGACAAAGCCAGGTCGCCAGCGAGGGTCGTGCAACATTTGCAGTCAACAGTGCAGTTTCTGTCTGCCTGGGTTTTTTAGTCAACTAGCCAAAATCTCACTGAGGCAGTCCCAGTGACTCCAGTTCATATGGTCAGCGCTAGATACCACCCTTTTCCTTTCCTTTCTTCCACCCCAGAGGATTGCAGAGATTCAGGAGATGAGCCCGTCCTTTCCACATTGTGAATGACTTCCGATCATGAAGATCCTGAGGTTCCTAGGTCTGCTGGGTTCTTGTATTCTTCTAGTCACACACGAAAACATTGGCAAATGAGGGCACTGCAGTGGTGCCTCTGCAGGCAGTGGCTTCAGTGTGAGAGACACCTGGCAAAGTCCATTGTGATCTCCCCCAGGCGATGCAGCGAAAGTGCTTTTGGTAGGGGAACGAAATGTGTCTGACCTGTGGGGATGGCCTTTCCTTCCCCACCTCCCTAGCCATAGCTACAGAAGTGATTGACTCCACCCTAGCATAGGGAGCTCACCTGGAGGATCTAGAGATCAGAGGACCTAGGTCTCCGGAAGAATAGTGTCTTGATATCAACATGTTGGAACTGTGCGTAATTCGGCTGGCACTCAAGGCCTTCCTTCCCTCCATCCAATGTCAGTCTATCCAGAGCTTGCTGAACAACACAACAGCAAGTGACTGTGGGATCCCACTTCCTTCACATGAAAGTGTTGAGACTGTGGTCTTGGACATACCGCCAAGGAACTTGGCTCCAGGCCAGCAGGTCTCTGGAAGTCAGAGCCCACAGCCAGAGTTAGCTTTATCTTGCCAATCCTGAGTGAGATCTTCTGCCAGAGAGTACTCTTTGCCCGTGGGGCACTCCTCAGGTCAACTCGTTCGCCACCTCAGAAAACGCTCAATGACAGCATTTCTGCACCCTCCAGCATCCATTGAGGGTAGCCATGGGAGACACATTTCAGTTGAGCTGGAACATTCAGCTGCATCACACGTTTCCCCCACACTCTTGATTCCTTGGGTTCTGTGGACAATTTGCCAAAACTGTGCCTTTCTCATCACCCTGGATTGGCCAATAAGGTTGTGGTATGTGGACATTGTGGTATGTGGACTTTCTGCACTTTTCCATAAGCCCCCGTCCCTTCAAGCTCCCATTCAGACTAGACCTCCTCTCCCAGTCGGAAGGGATGGTGGAGCAAGCCAGTGTCTGAGGGCTCCACATACATGCCTGGAGATTGAGCAGGGACATCTGAGGTGGTTGATTCTATGCTATCCATGTGTCACCCTTCCACACAGTCAGCGTACTCCAGCAGATGGAGCAAATTTGTTTTGTGGCGCCGGGACAGCAACAAAGACCCCTTGCAGGCCAAGTTGTCTTAGGTACTGCAGTTCTCACTTTTGGCCCAGAAGGTGTGCGTTTGGTACTGTAAAGGAGGACCTAGCTGCACTGTTGGTGTTTCTCAGTCTGCTAGAATTGTCACCCCTATACAAATCTCAAATTGTGATGTTTTCGGAATGGGTTCACTAATATGTATCCTTCATCCCCCTTTATTGTTCCAAAGTTGGACTTTAATTTATTTATAGCGTTTCTGTTTGAGCCCCTATATAGCTGTCCCTTAAAGATATTGACTTTGAATTTTTTTTTCTTTTTCTGATGATAACTTCAGCTCCACAGGTGAACAAATTACAGGCTCGTATTTCTCTTCCTCCATTTACACCTTGTTTCCTGGACAAGTTGATGTTGATGACCAGGACTGCTTTCCTGCATAACTTGGCTACTCCCTTCCATCTAGATCAGTCCATCACTCTTTCAAATTTATGTCCCCCATCCCATCCCTTGAAGGAGGAGGAGCAGTTGAATAGGTTGGATCCTAGGCAGACAGTCAACCACTACCTGGACTGCACCAGGGATACACACCTGGATGACCAGCTCTTCATTTGATGAATTGCTGTAGGGAAAGTTAATAAGATCCCAAAATATGTTTTGCCATTGCACTACTCTGTGGATGTCAGCCCATCCACCTCAAAGGCTTGAAAAAATGGATGCAAACTGACATTGTTGCACCAGGGAGGGCCCTATATGGCTTCAGTGACATCCCATGACACCACTTCCATTATCTGTACAAACCCAGGACCCATACCAGTGACACGAAAGCTTTGAAGTTTTTGGTTCCAAACTAATATCTAGGGTTATTCTAAACATGCAGAATCTGCAGGTAGATAAGAGTATCTACCAGAAAGATTTGCTAGATGAAAGTAACTTTTTCTCCTTGCTGATCTTTTGTAATCTGAACTGGAAGAGGAAAACAACCTTTAATTTTCCAATTTCTACCACTGGCTAACTAACTTTGCCTATTGTAGTATCTCCGTGCAGTTAAAGACCAAGTATTTCCAAACACCTATAGCTTGAGTGCATGGTTGTCTTCCATATTAAGCCATGATAATCTTGCCGAAGTTTAAGCTGTATTCCGACTGCTGCACTGATGATTCTCGAAAGACAGTAGGGGAACGAGGATGAATATAAACCCTCACTTCTCTTATGGGTAATAAACTTGGACTAACTTGTCTTCATTTTGCAAATCTACTGCTATGTAAGTAGCCATAAGATGTCAAGACTGCTCGCTAGCTGATAATTTAACACTCAAACATAGTCATGCTCGTAATTTCAACTGTAAATCATATAAACTATTGGTCCAGAGATGTATAGTGATACATTCAGCTAGGATTTGTCTTATCTATACTAGTACACTTATGTATGTTGTTATACCTGGCATCCTTGGCGTGGTCTCCCCTAACTTTTTACCTCTACTTCCCAGGTTGTTGATGTGTGCTGGAATCCGTGTTTGCTGTTTTTGTTATTCTGAGCACTTTACCACTGCTGACCAGTGCTAAAGTGCCAGTACTCCCTGTGTGAAATTGTATGTGTAATTGGCTCTTCCATAATTGGCATATTTGATTTACTAATAAGTCCTTAGTAAAGTGCACTGTGTGCCCAGGGCCTGAAACTCAAATGCTACCAGTGGGCATGCAGCACTGATTGTGCCACCAACATGAGTAGCCCTGTAAACATGGCTTATACCTGCCACTGCAGTGTCTGTGCATGCAGTTTTTAAACTGCCAATTCGACCTGGCAAGTGTACCCACTTGCCAGGCTAAAATGTTCCCTTTTTTTCCATGTAAGGCATCCCTAGGGTTGGCCCTAGTGAGCCCCTTGGGCAGGGTGCAGTGTATGTTACAGGTAGGACATGTATTGATGTGTTTTACATGTCCTGACAGTGAAATACTGCCAAATTTGGTTTTCACTGTTGCAGTGTCTATCTCTCTCATTGGTTAACTTGGGGTGGCTGCCTTTAAATGTCCTTAAAGTACAGGCTCCCTTTGAGAGCAGATAGAATTATGGGTTTGGGGACTCTGAACTCACAATTTAAAAATACATCTTTCAGTGAAGGTGGCTTTTAGATTGTTAGTTTGAAAATGCTACTTTTAGAAAGTGGGCATTTTCTTGCGTAAACCATTCTGTGACTCTGCCTGTTTGTGGATTCCTTGTCTGGGTCAGACTGACAGTTGGGCTGTTTGTGCATCTCCACTAGATAGTGACACAAAGGGTGCTGGGGTGTAACCTGCATATCCTAATGGGCCATCTGGGCTAGAGTGGAGCGAGGAGTGATCACTTACACCTGAAAGGGCTGTGCCTTTCCTTACTCAAATCCGTCTCCAATTGTGGGTCCGGTGGGTGTCTAGGGCCAGGCCTGGGCAAGGCAGGATCCTGGAAACAACAGAGACTTTTCTTTGAAGTTGGGCAACTTCAAAGGCAGAAAGGACTGTAAGTATTGGAACCATCACCCCAGACTTCAGATGACTTTGAGGATTCAAGAGGAACCTCTGCCAGGAGAAGAGCTGAAGGAGAAGTGCTGTCCCTGCCTGTGACTGTGCTTTGTTGGGCTATCCTACATTTGCTGCTTCTGCCAGAGACAGGAGACAAAGACGTGGCTTTGTGGTACATTCCTTCTTGAGATGTATCTCCAAGGGCTTGGACTGAGCTTGCCCCCTGTTCAGAAATCTCAGGGCCATCAAAGACTTCCTCTGCCAGTGCCTGAACTCTCTGGTGGGACTTCTACCCTGCCAAATGGTGCCTAATTCAGGCCCTGGGCGATGAAAGGAGAAGCTTGTGAAAAGCCAAGAAGAACCAAGGGTACTAACTTCGGACGACTCGGAACTGACGCCACTGCGGGATCCCACAACGCTACCCGCAACTGGAGCCATGGTCCTCGCTGGAGTGCGATGACCGCGCTGTCTCAACGGCGTCACAGCCTCGCTGAAGTCCACGGCTCTATGAGTCCCGAAGCACCATGTCACCGACATCTGTGACACCCGATTTTGCAACACCACGCAGTGACCACCGGATATTGACTCTGCCAGCAGTGCGGGGATCCAACGCTTTGCCCGACACTACCCCACCTCTACAGCAAGGATCTCACGCCTTGCACCGAATCCTTCGCTCTGCAGCATCGGAACCAGCACTGCACCGGATCCATTGACGCCTCGATACCCGACTCCGTACACCGGCTTGTTTTCCAATTTTTGCAAGGTACTGTACCTGGGTGTCCGTGTGAAATCTGTCACGATGCCATGATATTACCAAATCGAAGTACTTGTGTTTCTAACTGCTATATTGAAGTTTAATCTTTGAAAATTCATAACTTTGCTTGTGTATGTTGGGTTTTTGTTGTTTTGGTCTTGTTTGATTTAGTGGTGTGGTGTGGTGTGGTTTCTATTTTTGTGTGTTTTCACTGTATTTCTGGGTGTGTTGGTACAAATACTCTACACACTGCCTCTGGGTTAAGCCTTTCTGCTCGTACCAAGCTGCCAAGGGGGTGTGCGGGAGTTAACCGGGTGTGTTTCTCCTTTGCCTTGACTAGAGTGAGGGTCCTTGCTTGGACAGGGGGCAACCTGACTGCCAACTAAAGACCCCATTTCTAACATATGTCATAGTATGGATAGTATGGGTCCAACTTAACAATACTTCCTAGTGTGCTCACATATTCATTACGCACACAATGATGATGATTTTCTTTTTTTCAGAAAGTACAACTAAAATACCTGTGCGCAACCAAGTTCATGGTGTATTTGTTCTACAAAGACTAAGGTCAGGCAGAGAAGAGAAGAGGAATTATTGCAAGGGTATTTATCTTCATGGATGTGGTTTAAAAATGGAACCAGTTCAAAAGTGAGTGTATCTGACACACCACATATGAGCGATTCCACAATAAAGACAGAAGGCTGTCCAGCTGGCTTTAGGTATGGATGTTGTCTGCATGTAATTGTAAAGTCAGGTTATAGCCATGGATGAGATCAGGTAATGAACATAAGTAACCATTAAGGAATAACCATTATAGGGTTAATCCCTGTCATAGACCTCAATCCAGCACACATTATGATAAGTGAAAATCACAAAATGTAACTTGGTGAATATGTTTTTAGTCCAGTATTCAAGGCTGTCACAAGTGGAGCAGCTAGGTTGTTGTATCTGTCCCTGCCAAAAAATGGCTCAGAAGCCTTTGCTTTGTCTGATATTTATTGCAATGCATCCCATTGCAAATAGAAATTGAAATAGGAATGTTCTATTCCTGCATTTCCTTTTGCAGTGGAATGCATTGCAAATATAAATTGAAACCAGAAAAGGTCATTACTAAAAAACGTTCTATAAATCGGGGATAAAAGTTGTCAAAGCAAAGAAACCTCTTAACCTATGTCACTCTGGCTGGAGACAGAAACTTTAGGATTGCTTGAACTTTCTTTGGATCCATCTGCACTCCTCTCAAAGAGAGAGAAGGAGGAACCCTACATATTTCACCCACGACATCTGGAATTCACAGTTTTTTCAGGAGGCATAAACATTGCTTACAAAGGCACTGTTGAATGACCCACATGGAGGTGGCCATCTTATCTGCTCAGCTGCTCACACTTGTGCTGATGACGACCGCTATATAGCGCTAGAAAGATCACTGCTGCGCAGGATGCACCCTGGCAAAGCCCAGGCCAAGGGCAGGCCTGTCCTTGCCCGTCGGAGCCTGAAGGAGGCTGTGCTGGGCCACCAAGCTAACATTTTTGTTTTTTTGGTTTTGTTCAGTCAAACTGGCCTCATAGGCTACTGCTGTTATATTTTGGTAGGGGGGAGTTACTGACCCAGCAGGTCTGACCCGGGCCTATTTATTTATTGCCCATTAAAAGTGAAATTGCATATGGGTAAAAGAAAGGCTGCAGAGGGCGGGAGCTGGGATAGTGCAGACCAAAAAAATGTAAAAGTCAGAAGCATGCAGCAGATAACCGTGTACTGACAAGGATTGATAATCTTCTAGTTGAATGCGAGGAAATACTGACCTCCCTAGATAATGTTCCCAAAACTACCCAGAGTGTGTATTCCCCCTTAAATTTGTGGGTTAAACGCAGGAAAATTCCTGACATGTTTAAAACACGAGAATTGCAGGGGTCTGCACATGAAGGGAAGGAGGTGAGGGGGGTCATGTCACTCACTCCACACCGTCACGGGCGAACACGCCGTCAATCAACGGCATTAGTGTTCTGCCTTACAGTAATTGCTTCAGTCTCTTAAGAGACATCCTAGACCTACACATGGATCCTGTCACCAAAACTATGGCAGGTAAGACTATAATTACAACTGTCACCCCCATTGCGGTTGAGTTCCAACATCTCTCTTACATATGAGATTTAAAGACTAAGGTGGCTGAACTTAAATCTATGGTTTCTACCTTAATCTCTGTGGTCAGGCAGATGATTCCATCAGATGTGTTGACTACCTTGGTTGGTGCTCATGGCCTTGCATCTAGTTCCCCTGGTCTATCATCCGTGTTGCCTAACTTCCCTTTGCCAGTCTGTAAAGAGTCTTACGCCCTCATCCGTCCCCATTAGTGCTAGTCTGGCTCTATGTGTTGGCCAATGGCCAGCAGGTGGTAGGTCAGGGAATCTTTACCAGGTTCCCAGTTGTAGTGGCACAGGCATGGTCAAGGAACCTAGAGTCTATTGTCAACCTTCTATGCCTGTGGATAATGGTACCTCCAATTGCACAGATGGCTCTGTTGCTGACAGGCCTAAATCTACCAATACCGTCTTGATGGTCAACATACCTAAGCCACATCCTGCTGTATCTAGGAAGGGCAGAGAAACCATTAAAACAAGGCGATTCATTGGATACGTCACGTGAGAGGTTGTGATTCTGTGATCCGTGTGGACATAATTAGGGCAGTCAGGAGACCAGATCCTACTACAGTTTATGAAATGATTGAGTTGACATTCAGGGACAAGGGATATGGCAGATAATCTGGTGGCTTTAGATGCTACAACATGTCCACCAAGGTATTCCCGTTTCCATTTTAAATACCCTAGGCTCTCGACACACCATAACGCTCGACTTATCCCTTGCCCCGGGGTAGTTCATCAGATCAGGTTTAAATGATAATGACTGGCTCAGTGCATCATCTGAGATCCCTTCAGTTTATTCACTTTTTGTTCCTGCTTTGCTTGATGTAGCTGGTTCTGGCACTAGTGCTTCCTCCTTTCCTGTCTCTGAGTCCATTAGACCGTCTACCTCCGACAGCTCTTGCCAGGTGTCTCAAAACCAGTTAGTTAATTGTCCAGTCAATGGTGCTACTATTACATCTATGCTGCACCCAGAATCTCATAATGGTGGGGTACGTCTCTTGGAATGTGGCAGGTTTAAGATCTACTGCCACCTTGCCAGCTTTTAATCAGTTTATTGAGGGTTATAATATCTGCCTTTTTCAGGAAACATGGGCAGTGGATCTGCTTTTTTTGTCTGGTTTCCTGAATTTCCATATTCCAGCACTTCCTAGCAAGAGAAGAAGACCCTCTGGTGGTTTAACTACATGGGTCAGAACAACATTAAACTATCGTATGTCACAGTTATCCATCAACTCTCCTGACATACTGGGAATTCAGTTATGATTAGGGCCAAAGTCCAGAATAATCATTATTAATATTTATTCAAGAGGGGTCGGGCTGTCCTCTGGTACGCTCCTAGTGTTGGAAGCGTTTCTTAGGCAGTGCCTTCGGTATTTCAAAATCATTGTAGCAGGCGACTTCAATGTCACCAGCTTTAGACTGGGATGATCTTGCTCCCCGTATGAGGAGGATCGAATGTGGTCTGTTCCAGACATCCCTCCCATCAATAGGTGGTCACAAGTAGCTATGCTGCCTATGGAATTGGGGCTTAGAGCACTTAATGGCAGAACTAAATCAGATGCTAAGGGCTGTCATACGTATAATAAAATTATTCATACAAGCAGAATTGATCACTGCTTAGTTGATTTGAGATTGTGGGCTTTGGTTGTCAATATGATAGTTATTGAGAAGATAGAGAGTGATCATAACCCACTTTCTGCCCAAATGCTTGCTGTATGTAACCAATTGCCTATGTCTAGCATTCTCATTATTCCACTAACGGACATCAGTATGACCAACGACAAAAGACATTTGAAGTGGCATCAGGTAGCAGCCTGGCCTGATACTTTAATTTCTGTCAATGTTGTTTTGAGGTCTTGGTTGGCGCAACAAGAGGCGGGCTCCACAACTAATAACACACAGCTGATAACATCTCATGTTCTTTGTTTCAAAAGTATTGCGGCCTATCTCACGGTAGGCAGTAATTTTGGTGGCACAAGACTCCAATGGAAACATCCTTGGTATAACAAGGACTGTCAGGCTGCAAATGAATTGCTGGTTAAAGCTATTAAAACCAAGGATATAGCCTCTAGCCGCATAGCTAGGAAGTCATACAAGGCGGCTAGCTGCAAAGCCCAGCACATGCACGACGAGCAATGGTGGACTGCATTGAATGAAGCTGCATCTGACAAGGATTGTGCAAAATTTTGGTCCTTGGCCACGCAAGCCCCTGATAATGGTGTATTGCGTGTAAAAAAGAACATTGCTCCATCGGAGTGGATTGCCCATTTTAGTCAAATATACTCCGCCAATTATTCTAGTGTGACATATGTGCAGAACTGGGCTCTTCCTGCTATTACAGACCAAGAGCCCAATCTTCCAACCTTACAGTTGTTCACCCTTTCTGATGTCGTGGACTCATTAGGCACACTTAAGCGTCATAGGGCGTCTGGCCAGGACAGCGTTCCGGCGGACTTGTTTTTGACTGACATAGACGCCTGGTCCAGATACATTCTTATCATATCTAACGCAATGGGGGAGGTGGCACCAATTACTGATTCGTGGAAGGGTGCCGTTGTTGTACACATCCATAAAAAGGGCGATAGATCCTTGCCCTGTAATTACAGGCCTATCAGTTTAATAGACTGTGTGCAGAAAATGTTCTGCCACTGTCTCTTGGGGAAGATCCAGGATTGGATATCTAAATATGATATCCTTTGTTCACTGCAAGCCATTTTTCGCATAAAAAATTCTACTATTAACCAAGCTTTTTAGATTCTTGCTTCTATATTGGAAAACGGTCTAAATCTAAATCATTATGTTGCTTTTGTAGATCTGAAATCTGCGTTTGACTTAGTACCTCGCAACAAGTTGTGGGAAGTTCTCTCTGACTTGGCAATGCCTCCCTACATTCTTTCCTCACTAGTGCGTCTTCATGAGGACACCTATGCACGTGTTTGGTGGGGCAATCAGGGTCAACTTACTGACAAAATCCCAGTGCAAAGTGGATTACGACAAGGATGTGTCCTTGCTCCAACTTTATTTTCATTGTTTATCAATGATATTGTCTCCTTTTTAGCCAAGGTGGCGGCAGATGCACCATTTATAGGTGCCTGTAAAGTCCCTGTATTGTTGTTTGTAGACAAAACTCTTCTAATCTCCAAGACCCTGAGTGGTTTACAGAAACTCCTAAAGTGATTTGAGGAATTCTGTCTCTCTCAGGGACTGGAGATTAATACCCCCAAAACTAAACTGATGATGTTTAACCGATCATTCAAAGGGAAGACAGTACTTGGAGGCACGCCACTCGAAAATGTGAAATCTTTTGGTTACCCTGGCTTAACCATATTAGAGAACCAGTCTTGGAAATCCCATATCACCAAGATGGTGTTGAAGCAAAAGCAGTACACTGGGGTCCTAGTGAAGTACTTTGGCGCCTCATATACTAAACCGACTCACCCGGTACTTCAGATCTACAAGACTAAGGCTGTTAGTTCCGCCCCTTATGGTGCAGAGCTATGGGTTCATGTTAAAGCTCAAGAAATATCTATAGTTGAAAATACCTTTTTGAGGAAACTTGTCTCTCTTCCACTGAACACCCGGTTATTCCCCCTTTTTAAGGATCTGGGTATCAAGGGAATAGGCCCCAGAGCCCAGTTGCGTCCTCTCTTGAACTGGAGACGGCTCTTGACTACTCCCGAGCTTGCCTCATATACTGCAGCCCTTCCGGCAGTAGTTGAAGATTATTGCTCTCTTAGTGTCCCTTGGCTAAAATATGTTAAGGAATCACTGTATTTGCTTGGCTGGTGCAAGCTTTGGGATTGCCCAGCTACTGCTGCCTTTCCTTTGAAGCTTGACTTTAAAAATAAAGTATTGGAGGATTGTAGATTCTGAGGAGTTGCCTGTAGCAGTTCATTCCAAGCTGCAACATGCTTTTGCTGATTTGAAAGATGCACACAGATATGAGGCATTTTGGGATATGATTTCAACCCTTAAGGACAGGAAGCTGTACTTTCAGTTTTGTGTAGGAACCCTAACATTAAGATCATTTACTAGCAGTTGGTCATCTGATGGTACTACTGTCTGTCCAGCTGGTAACGCTCCTATTGAAAACCTGCCCCATGTCTTATTTGTCTGTCCTGCCTATGCAGTTCCTTGCAGGAAGTGGCTTGCTCCTGCCTGTAGACTGCTTGGCGTCCACAGGAACGCTATAGCTCTTCGAATTCTTAGGTTGGACACTCACCATGCCTTGGTTACTGCTGTTGCTAAATTTCTTGGAGCCATGTGGACCAACAGAGCAAAAACGTTATCTTCACTTATGTGAAACTGCTTTGTATGAGTAGCTTCATATAATTGCAGACTGCTCTTACGATGATGAACGTGGTTTAGCCCATTCCCGTGAAATGAATTGTTAACTAGTGCATTATTCATAATACCACTGTGCTGTTGTGTATTTTTACAGAGGGGGTCTATTGTTTTAGTTCTTGTAGCTTTTGTCACAAAATTAAGACCTTCTGTTTAATTTTAAAAAGGGAGATGAAGCAGCTGGTGGTTACATGATAACTGTATCCCTTGTGGAAAGAAATCACTGTTTTTACTGCATTCTGGCTAAAGAAGCTGCGAACTGATTATGTTGAATCTGTGGCCTAAACTGTGAACATTTTGTAAACAATTTTGTAAATCATCTGGGAAAGTGCTTGCTGCTTTTTCTCTAGTTCTGTATTTGGCGTTGACCTCTGAAAAAAACTATTACGCTTTGCAGTGATTTATAACTTTTAATATTTTAGTTTTATGTGTATGGTGCTAGATTCATCTGTGTGCAAACCTCATATCTTAGGACTTGGGCCCAGTGATATTTATTATTGTATGGATTGTTTTAGTTTGAATCTATTTTTATGTATATGAAATGTGGTGTTTTTATCTCTATGTCTAGTGCTTTTATGGTGCTAGTTACCGAAATAAAGCTTATTTGAATTGAATATGCTCTTTCATGGTTACATATTAAACCAGATTATCATTGTACACTGCAGCACAAATATACTACGATCATGGGGGCAGGAACAATACATAACCCAAACAGCATCAATTGATATTTGAAAAAGCCTAATTTCATGAGAAATGTGTCCCTTTTCTGACCCATCCACTGTGACATTCTTCAAGCAGATTTCCTTTTGTTCACACAACAGCATCTTTGGCCTGATCAGGTGATAGCTCTGGACACTGATTCAGTTGGACAAAAAACAAGAGTGAAGCCATATGGAAATTTGAAGGCTTGATGGATCCATTTACCAGGTTGTGTTTTCGTGTTTTTAAACAGGCACAGATGTAAGTGCTTGGTATTTTGGAACCTGGCAAAAGTCGAAAATGCAGTGAGATGTCAAGGGGTTAGCTTCCTTTGAATTACATATATCAGTGCTGGTAGAAAGCAATAATAGCTGGTGCACGCTCACAGGCCCTGGAGAGGGTAAACAAACAGCAAGATAATGTAGAAGTCCAACAAACAGATCTGTAGCAAAGGTGGTGACGGGAGGTCTGGCATGGTCGGGACTGCCCATATTGTAGGTCCCTCCATATGATTCTGGCAATTAGATGCATTTCTGGTGACCATTTGCCATTTAAATTAACTGCTTTTATTTTGGAATAATGCAGAATACAAATGAAAGACTAAGATCTACTCTGCCCTTAGGTGTATATGTGAAAGAAGTGGTTGTATGGGGTCTAAAAAAGTCATTTACCAAAGAAGAGTTTGTTCTTCAAGCTAGCTGTAGGAAACCATTTCATTTTTGTTGTATAATAGAACATGTTCTCCTCCTGGGTGTATCCATTTCAGCTCTGCATTTCCTATCTGTTATTAACAGTTGGCAGATACAAATATATGAAGTCACCAAAGGTTCACCTCGTTTGACACAGTTGACTAGGAAATGCAAAATGGGAAGGGAAAAAGATACGAACACGGGGGTATGACATCATTGACACAATCAACTGGTCTATCTTTTTATTTATAATTGATACATTTTGTGTGTGTGTGTGTGTGTGTGTGTGTGTGTCAAGATGTATTTTGTGTTGACACACAAGGTGCATAAAAGAATATTATTTATTTGTATTGGTTAGGTGAAACTCCTGCGGTGTGATCTTAACTCACAGTGTTTGATCTGATAAAATTATATTATTGGCATGTGCCTCAGTTCCAATATCTGAAAACAATTTGGAGCGCCTAAAACATTATGGTGTGTAGTGCCATAGACAGACCTCAGTATTACCTTTTGGCAGTCTTAGACAGGGCAAGAATTGTTTGGTTACAGTGTCTCAGATCACTTCATCATCACCTTTACCATCTTCAACAGGCACGACACATGATGATGACCAGTGTGGGGGGTCGAACATTAGTTATCAGTAGTGCTTCTTTAAAGCTTAACAGCACATTACCTTTTTAAAGTTGTTTAAATATTTTATTAGCATTTTAAGTTTAACTTGAGTACTATATCAAAACTAACCTGGTGTCATGTGCTAGGATTTTATTGTCCCTTCTGATGTCATTGTATTATGGGTTAAGTAAGTTCTATAAACAGGAATAAGCCATTTCACCTCATTCTGTGGATGAGGAAGCCACAGGTTCAGCTTCATCTTGAAACATGCTGACAATTTCCCTCCAGTTTCCCATGTCTTCATCCAATTTGAGATCTGTTCTCAACATTTTTACCCTGATTTTCTCTGTTACATACTATTCCGGCATGTCTCTACAACACAGATCAAATACAGGGCCTTCAGTGGACTGCCATATGTCATTGTCAAAGGAAGACCCAGAGCAACCATTCGGAAATAATTTTATTCATGCTCGGATGCAGACCTAGAATCCATCATTAAAGGTATAGTTCTATCTGGTTATACACTGCCCTCCATATGGGATCACCTGTACCCAGACCACCTGTACTACTCCACGTGAACAAGTCATAGGTATTCAATCTACAGCCTCTAGTTGGCATCTCAGGAGACTTCCTGACCTTGTGTGATATATCCTTGTCAAGGCCATTTGGGTCAAGTAGGATCTGTGTAAATAGTTTAAATATTTGAAGGGTGTCATTTGAAATCTAATATCACTTGATGCTTTCTGTGCATACCTTCTGCCTGTTCTACTCTGTGTCTAACAGTTATACACCACTGTCCCTTTTCCATTTGAATCTTACTGCCTGCACGCCCCTCAGGTGTTCCTCAAACATCACCAGGTAAAGGGCCAACAATGGTTATCTTCCTGCAACAGATATAACAGTTCCACTAGAATGGCAGAGTTTGGTAGCCTGCCTAGGTATCTATAGGGAAGTGGGTCATTAGTAGGTGGGGGTACTCATCTTCAGCTAGTAATAATACCACAATCACTAATAGGTCCAGTCAAGCCTCAATAAAATAATCCTTGCCCAACCCTTGGTAGCCTGGCAAAGGAGCACTCCGGCCTAACCTAGACAGGTATGTGTGAAGCATTTAATATCTTCAAAACAATAAATAAGTAAACAACACAACACCATAATAATCTAACACCAATTTATAAAAATAGAAAATGTTTTTTTATATTTAAAACAACACCAAAATAACAAGAATCTAATGTAGGCAACCAGAGATATGAATTTTTAAAGATTATGGGGATTTAAATATTGGCGGACGGATATCCCATCCAACGAAATCTAAATCCGATAAGTTACAATGGGATTTAGATATTGGCAGATGGGATATCCATCACCGCTGTAATGGAGTAACTCATCCGCCAATATCTAAAACAGCCCCATATTCAGAAGTTGCGCATTTTAGCACCAAAAAGCATAAAGCGCCACTCACAGCTCTCTACTCTCACTGGACCAGGTTAAGGCAAAGTTTTAGGTCAATCGCAATGGAGCGTGTGTCGGACAGGATGATGGCTATGTTCCAGTCAAAAGTTTACTTTCAGACTTCATGCCTGATTATGAATTTAGCGGTCTTGTCATAGCCTTCACAGCAGTGTCGGAACCCCCGACCACTGAGTAGGTGGTCCACCAGCCGAATTACAATATTGCCAGTTTGCTGAACTAGAAACTGCTGGAGTACCGCCAACACCGCCAACCATATGCCGACCTACTTGATGGCAGCTGGTGAATAGCAGCTGTCAGAAGGTAGTGCAGACAAAGGGACCGCCGTCAAAATCACAATGTGCTTTCTTGTCGAGCCAACTGTGGTGGGGAGACTGCCTGGTTTGAGATGGCAGAATCAAAGGAAATTGGGTGTAGCTATCCCATTCCCTTCTTTTCCCTTCAGTTCCCGATGTTGGCCCTCCACCCCCCCCCCAAGAATAAAGACTAAATAATCTAGGTAAGTACCTTTCGCCACTGGGCCAGCAGTAACATTGTAATATGGTGGGCAGGAGACCACTGGCTCAGCAGTCTTCTTGGGACCGCTGCAAGTCTGTACGGTGATGCAACCACCAAACTCATAGTCAGGCCCTTAGACCTATTCTTGGAGCTTTTCTTTCAGCAGCAGGTTCTTGTGATTTTCAGATCCGAAGTTTAATTCGACGATGGCATCCTGCTGTAAATCAATGCCTCTGCGAGCCTTTGGAAGTCTTTGTCCTCAAAGGCGAGGAGATCCAGAGCTTTCAGTGGGTCAAACCAGTGCGAGCAGGCCTTTTCGCGATTAGCCAATGGCGGCTTGACTCTCGACATCGAGTCGGTCTCTTCGTGGAGCTTTTCATCAAAACTTTCCAGATAGTTTCCAAACGTTTAAATCCTTACGTTTCTTGATTCGTTTGGGAAAAACAAGTGTCTACTAGCTCAGTCCAAGGGTTCGTAACCTCTGGATTGCCTCTAGGACTCAATTTCCCACAATGCACCTGCACAGTCTACGAAATCCAGTTGCAGCTGGTCAGCTGTGATGATCCTCTCTTTGGCTTGGTAGGTGACTTCTTCCAGCTGTGTTGTACAGTTGTTGATGAGGTGGTCCACTCCTTTTCCTTTGAGGTAGGCACAGTCCTTTCTTTGTGGAGCCTTGTGAGTGTAGCAAATGAAGTCCTTCTGAGTGCAAGCTTTCTGTGGTTCAAGCCAAGGGTCCAGCAGGCCAGTCCTCCTTCTTCTTATGTTTCAAGCAGTGATCTGAGGAGCTCCTGCAGCTCTCATTATTATCCTTCATTCTGGGCTGCTGGGGAACACACCAACCAGTAGTGGTAAAGGTCCCTCCCCCTACTATGACAACTTCCTGTGAAGTGGGTCATATTTTTGACCCAGAATGCACTATTGTTCCAAAAATCTAAATGGAAAAATTCCCTTCTTGGTGTGTGCATCTCTCTGCCCCAACAAAGAATTGTGACTAACAGGTGACCAAATTTCCTTCAAGCCTTCTCCCAATCCAATTAGGGGCTCCCGTCTGGCTAGTGGTCAAGGAAGTGGAGATGCTGTGGTTCCAGGGACATCTCTATCCTGCAGAGGCTCCTGTCTTTGATGTCTAGCTTATTTACCTACCCCCTACCTCTCCCTGGTTTCTGTAGGAAGTAAATCTCTTCCCACCAAATAGTTATTTGTTGCAGCCCCAGGCCTTTTCACACCTACTCAGGGAGCACCTTGGCTCAGGCTGTAAAAGGCTAATCCAACAAACGAGTCTGCTTCAGGGCTGCTTTAGGTAACTTCAGGATAGTAAGTTCTAAAACTACTTTCCTGTAATAGTTGTAATAAATCCAACCTTGGCAAGTTGTTGGCATTATTGTAACCATTATTTTGATACTTATGATGATATGTCTTGCTAGCTCCAATCAAAAGTTAAACTTTTGTTAAGTTTAGTAAAGCCTTCCCATTTTCGCCTGTGGGGCTTGCAACACTACAATAGGAAAAAAAACAATGTTGTCTGTTTTACCTTACCAGGGCATATGAAACATCTTTTACATTGTCTCTGCTTTTTATAACAATGCACTATACCCTCCTTTGGGGGACTTTGCAGAGCCACTACACATTTACCCACAATGTTGAGCAAGCTTGTTGTGCTTTTAGTGGTGCATTACTAGTTCAGCATATATTTTTAATAGAACAATACAGGCACATCACATCCTGCCTGCAATACCTGCAATCAGACAGTATCTACATTTCTTAATATGCCTGCCATACATTTTACCGAAAAGTGCAACACTTTTCAGGAAGGCTTCTATGCATTTATTGGGCTGAAAAACGATTGCGAAACAGTCACAACACACCTCTAACGACTTGGCATGTAATGGGATATTCTGAAGTATTGGTTCTTTCATAGATGCGCATGCTTGAATCATCCCCGTCGTCGAAGTGGGAGTCCCACGGTATATTAACACAGCAGTATACATCATTACCATAGGCCCCAATGGCAATGAACAGTCTCTTTAATAACAAATCCATGGCCTTTTTTAAAAAAAGGCCACACTTGACTTATGACCAATCAGGTGACAGCACTCTCTATAACACTCCCAAGAGAGGCTGATTCCCTCAAATTTTCTACCGCAAGTCATGTGAAGGGAGTCTTCCTGAGCTCTACTCAGTTTTTTCCTTACTTCATCTTCTAAAGCATCAAGATGTTGAATACTTTTTAAAAAGGGCTCTTTAGGTCCTGCAAATCTTGTGGGAAGAAGAGATTACATGTGAATGACCCACATAAAGACTGCCTATACTGCTTTTATCCTGACCACAAAGCAAAGGATTGTAAGGTATGCAGAACTTTTTTTTACTAAAACTCTAAAGGACAGTGAAGCAAGACTTCTTTTGTAGTTGCAAAAGACCAAACCACAAAAAGATACTCCCTCAGAGGAAGAGAACGACAGTTCAACTCACTCTCACAAGATGTCAAGATTCCACAACAAAGGGACTTCTGAGGCAGACAGAAAGACACTAAAGAGATTTCATCATAGGTCTCTCACAGACAGTGGAAAAAAAGAGAAAGCTTCAAAAGTCTCCATAAAAGTGTCTCCTTTGGGCCGGCCACTCCTTCTGTGAAATCTACAAAACAAGCTTCCTTTGACCCATCGTCGACCTCAAAAACTCAGACACCGTCAACGTAAATTTCTCCATTGACGATGTTGTAGTCGATGACAACAACAACGACAGTAACTACTGTGTCGTCGATGGGACCCTCAACTATGACGACAACAACAACTGTTGAAACGCCTATTCCATCAACGAAGATCCCCTCGTTGACAAAGACAACACTGTCAATGAGACATCATCGACACCATCATTGATGAGAACATCAACGTCAATGCCACCATTGTTGACGACGGCCACAACATTGCAATTTATTCCCTCATCTACGTTACCTTTAACCTTCACTAAAGTCAGCAAAACTTTTTTTTAGACCTAAGGGCACCTCACCCAGCAAGGTGTCACCATATCCTCCAAGTACCTTGCATGGTCTGGAAGACTCTGAGAATGAAGGACCATTTCGCCCCGCTTGCAGCCCCCCTGAGCTGCAAGTAAAATATCAGGAGGATGACGATGAAGGAGGTGACTTCTATTATGAACAATATTACACCCCACAAGTCACTCATGGATATCCACCCTGCCTTGCCTACACAGAGTATCCACGAGACGAGGTAGAGATGCCACTTTCACTGGTTCACGATCTACAGGCTATGCTGCAGGACTCCGGTAGGTGGTTTCTGGAATCATCAGAGAAACCACCTCCTCCTCCAGTACTCCCTGAGACACCAAGGCCTATCTCTCCACCAAGAATGCCAAGTATGACTCCGGCTTCTTCAGTTGCAGGTCCACCAAGAGATGACCCTTCGTCATCTGACAATGACAGGGAAGAGGGTGAGATACAGGACACCCATCCACCCCAAGACAAATGGAATGATTATCTCATTCTCACGCCATGTTCTCTAGCACCACATCCCTCAGATTCCCCTCCTGAGGACATCAGGGGTTTCCACAATTTAATGGAAAGAGCTGCAGCAAAATTTGACTTACGTATTATGGTGTAACATTCAGATTGTTTCCTTTATGACTTCAAGGAACAAACACGAAGTCTATTAGAGCTATTCCTATAATAGATCACGTTTGGGGAAAAATGCCTCAAACTAATGCGAACTCCAGCAACTGTGGAGCCAGTGGTTCCACGCATCGATAAGAAGTATCAAGGTCCTGAGGATTCTCCTGCGGCGGATTCAATGGTCTCACACGCAGCGCAAAGGCGCTCCAAAACTCCTGATTTCTACCCCACCTGACAAATAAGCGAGGCACCTAGACAACATTAGAAAGTGTTTCTCCAGTATGTCGGCCATCATAATTCGTGCAGCAAACTCCTTAGCCATTTTGGGCCACTTTGATAGGCAAATGTGGTCAGATAGAGGTGCTCTGCTAGACCTAGTGCTTGAAGACAAGAAGTCGGACGTACGCAAGATACTACAAGAAGGTGAAAGTACATCCTCAGAGATAATAGACTGTACAGTGGATATCTCCACCACGTGGTTTTGGCAACTGGCAGGAGCTGCTGTTTTCCAGAGACAAGGCTGGCTCAAATCAACATCTTTTAGGCCAGAGGTGCAATCAGAAATCCTCGATGGCATACGATGGTGAGACACTATTTGGAAAACATGACGATGCATTACTCGCCATTAAAACGGACACAGACACTGCAAAATCTTTAGGCACATTGCAGTTCCGTAGGTTTCCCTTTTGGAGAGCAGGTGGTAAATGTCATCTACCTACAGGGAAGGTTGCCATCGCTACCATCAGCCCTTTCAATGTCAATATAGACCTCCTTATCAGCAGCAATCATACCACCCACCACCATCAGTGACCTACACCAAGCAGGCAGGGCGACAAAGACAATCCGCACAACCCAGGGATGCTGCCCCTAAACAATGATTTCAATCAGGCGCCAGCTACCACCACCTGACCATATCAGTGGGCGCAAATATTTCGAACCATCTCCAGCAATGGCAGGAAATAACTTTGGACAAATGGGTACTAGATCAGATCACCTATGGTCATAACGTGGAATTCATATAGAAACTGCAAAACATGCCACTATAAGTTGCTCTCCCCCTTCCCTCATCTTCACTTATTGAGGGAAAAAGCACTCACAGTGCTCCCCAAGGGAACAATCAAGAAAATACAATTCAGTCAAAGAGGCACAGGCTTCTTATCGCATTTTTACCGATGAGAAAGAAATCAGGAGAATAGAGACCCATTATAGACCTCAGAGAGCTCAACAAATTTCTAAAAAACAGTCATTCCCCATTGTCACCCTAATGAATATCCTGCATCTCCTAAACCATGGAGATTTTATGACCACTCTCGACTTACAGGATGCATATTTCCACATTCCCATACTTCCAAAACATCGCAAATACCTTTGATGTACTGTAGCTTGCACCCATTACCAGTTCAAAGTCCTCCCATTTGGCCTCAGATCAGCACCCAGCATTTTTCACAAAATGTATGGCCGCTGTGGCAGCAGCCCTCAGAACTTAAGGTCATGAAGTTTTCCCATACCTGAACGATTGGATGCTAAAGGCACAAACACCCATACAAGTGACCAAAGCGACAAGGTATTGTGTGAATTTGTCCTACAGGTTGGGGCTTACTATACACCTTCAAACATCAATTACTGTACCTCTACAAAAGATAACGTTTCTAGGCTCCATCCTAGATACCAAACAGGACAAAGCTGGTCTTACCCTGGAAAGATAGCAGAAATTAACCCGGCTAGCCAGTATCCAGAAAAAAGTCAATTTCAGTGCATCAGTGCAAATCATTACTAGGGATGATGTCTTCCGCTATAAACCTTATTCACCTAGCACGCCTGAAAATTAGACCTTTGCAGGAGGAACTCCAAGAAAAGTGATTCAGTCACAAGGGTCTTTCAAGGACTTCATCAAGATGACACCAAGAATGGTTCAAGTTTTGAAGTGGTGGTCTCACATCCTTCATCTCTCCAAAGGACTCATGTTCCTACCATTAATACCAGACTTCACCATCACAATAGATGCCTTTCTGGAAGAACTCCAGGAACTGCAAATCCAAGGCAAATGGTCCCCCGCTCACCGCTCTATGCATATAAACCACATAGAACTCAATGCCATCTTTCTCACTCTCCAGGCCTTCTTACCTCACGTACAAGAATCTTCAGTGTTAGTACACACGGACAGCACCACAAGCAAGCACTAAATAAACAAACAGGGAGGTACAAAGTCACTGGCTCTCCTCCAAGAAGCACATGACTTATGGCACTGGCTGACAGCCCACAACACCACTCTGAAGGCAGAACATGAAGCAAGGACAAGCAATACCGTGGCAAACATGCTCAGCAGATCACTGGAAGGGCGCCACGATTGGGAACTAGATCAAGAAGAAATGAACAAATTGTTTCACCTTTGGGGCAAACCAGAACTAGACCTCTTCGCCATGAACGAGAACAACAAATGTTGATTCTATGCCAGTCAGCACCCACTCCCAGGATCACGGGGGATTTCCTTTTTAAAAAGATGGTCTGGGATATTTGCATACGCTTTGTCTCCCATCCCCATGATACTGAGGGTGCTTAGAAAGATAAAGGTGGAGAAGTGCAGCCTGATAGCCCGTGGTGTGTCAGGCAGCAGTGGTTCACAGAACTCCTCCTGCTGTCCGAGACCAACCCGGTTCGTCTTCCCTGATGAGGAACCATGGCCAAGTTCTTCACCCGGATCCAGAGTTTCTTAGATTATATGCATGGCTCCTGAATTCCATTAATTCCAGAATATAAATATTCCTCAGGAATGCAAAGATATCCTTGCAGGAGCAGACTCAACAACAAATCCTACAGATTGAAATAAAAATGATTCGGCCTATGGTGTCAAAAAACTAACTTGTACCTGCTGAAGGTGTCTCCAGAGCAAATATTGCCCTATGTCCTTTCCCTGGCTCGCTCAGGTTTAGTGCATGCGTCTGTGAAAGTACACCTCGCAGCAATATCCAGATATAGATGCTCTTCGCAAGTTCCTTTCTTTTGCTTCACAAGGATAGTCAAGCAATTTATGAAGGACCATTTCCATGTTTATCCCTCTAGTCTGACCACCTCCTCCAGAATGGCATCTGAACGTCATCCTCGCTCAGTTAATAAGACCACCATTTGAACCAATCCTCAAAGTAAAGTTAAAATTCCTCACCTAGAAGGTGGCCACACTGTCGGCGCTGACGTCCACTAGAAGGGTGAGTGTGATCCAGGCCTTCACAACTCAACAGCCCTTTCTCAGATTCACAGATGAAGGAGTTATACTAAGAACTGATCCAAAATTTATTCCAATGTCCTTCTACGGACTTTCTTCCCAAATCCAGCTGCTCCAGCAGAGCAATCTTACAGGCTTTTCTTTCAAGGGATGGGACACTGAATAGGGGTGCACTGGCACATCTCAGCTGGATTGATTTGCTCCACCTAAAATGAGCAAGCTCCAATTCTTTCTTGAGACCTAATTTGGAACTGCAAAATCACAAGTTAGAAGAGGATGTCATGCTTTTAACAGGAGAGCATTTCCACTTCTCCATCTGGCTATTTTGCTTGTAGAGAAGCAGCACCAACACTTCTCAGCATGTGCCATAATTATAATAAGTATATACTTCAGAGTTAGATATGTCCCTGTAGTGCCCAACTCTTGTCTTGCACAAACAGCAGTTCTTTTGAATAAAAAGATATTCTGTTCATGTATGTATGTGGATTACTATAGCGTTAACTTGGTTGCAAATGGGAGGGTGTCTGGAGTGTGTGGACATCTGGATTCCACTCTGGTGATGCTGCTTCTGCACATATTACTAAGGCCTCCAGACTTCTTGATCTTGGTTTCGAGGAATGGTAAGGTGCTATTGCTGACTACCTTATAGACAATGCTGTAGTTTGTAAATATGGTGCAGGTAGGTGAGCAAGCCTGTGGCTTTTTTTTATGGGACCTGAAGTTAGCCTGTTAAATTTTCAAATAACTTTATGAACTAGTGTGGTGCATGAATAATGTTCCTGAGGGTGTTAGATAGGTCTGTTGTCAGGCAAATGAGTGCTGCAATATTAGGAGAAGGAAGAATCAGCACATGGACGTAGGACTTGGAAACACGAACACCCTATTAGTAAAAGCTACAAAGAGGGCACAGACTTTTGTATTTCTACTAATTGTATATGAATACTCCCATTTTAGATGTTTTAGGGCCAATTGAAAAGGCATGTAAGAATGCATAAAAGAGTACAACAGGAGACTTACTGTACAGACTCCGAAAAGCCTTTTTAAAAATGCCCAAGTGTGTAAAGAAAAAAAAATCTCCAGGTCAACAAGCTCCGTAAACACTCAGGCTCTCATTACGAGTCTGGTGGTCCTTGGACCGCCAGACTCGCAATGGCGGTTGGACGGTGGTCCAATAGCCACATTATGACCGTGGCGAAAGAGCCACGGTCCGACTGCCGGCACTTCCACTTTTTCGCCAGCCACCGGCCTGGCCGTGTCGGCAGTCTTAATACACCAGACCAGCACTGCCCTGGGAATTACAACTCATGTGTCCACTAGCTTTTGTATGGCATTGCCACCACCACGCAAAGGCTGGCAGAGACGGGGTGCTGGGTGGCCCCCTGGGGATCCCCACACTTGGTATGGGCAGAGCAGGAGCCCCCTTGGGCAGCCCTGTTGCGCTTCCACTGTCTGAATTACAGGCAGTGAAAAGCGAGACGGGTGCTGTCGCACCCGACGCACCACATCATTGTCGAGTACGAGCCAGCGTCAATGTTGTGGGTAATTTCCCGCTGGGCCTCTGCCGCCTGCCAAACTCTGTTGAGTTATTATGGTCTGTATTACTTTCTATCCACAAAGACACAGGCACATCTTTCTGGAGGATACTGTACTCGCACAGCAGCCTTACCATAGCTGGGGGCAAAACGTTCAGCTGACAGGTGATGTAATTGGATGAAGATGTTCAGTTTATGCACATGGCACCATTTTGAACTTTCTAGAAAGGAAAAGGAGGTTGATATCCAGAAGCTCCTATGCCGTAAGAGTGCAAGGAAGACTTGGTGGTCCAACTCATATTTGAAAAAACTGCTGAAACCATTGATTACTAAAATCACAAAACATTTTATTTACTAGCACTTTTTTTTTCAAGTGACGTACAGCGTAACAATATAGGGTCTCTAAGTAGGTTTGCAGAAGGGCGTTATTTTCACCTTTGTGAAAGTCACTTGTGCCCGATTGCAGTCAAAACAGGTATTGCTACATTTGCACTTTTTCAATCATTTTCATCCAATCCCTGTATGCGTGCGATACATTTTGCGTCACTGCAATACTCTAGTCTAATTTATTGATGATTGTTGCTTTAATATATGTGCAAGAAGAATCGTCTTTCCTATGTGCCAGGAAGGTATGTTGGTAGTGCTCTATTTTAATACATTCTCCTTTTTGTTTGTACCGCACGAGTTTGTAAATTAATACTTTTACATGCCTGGTTTGTGGAACACAAGCAGCTGCATTTCACGTGTGTTCTGTGGTCTGTCCTGTAATTGAAGAAGCCCATTTTCAAGTACTTGTTGTGTCCCATTAGTGGTAAGACTCGACTGCTACAGAGGGAAACCGGTTGTTTTCTGTCCTTGCGTTCAGCTTTAGCAATTTCACTGTAGCTTTTAAAAACTGATCCCTGTAGAGAAAATAAAATAAAGAGCAACAGTTTTGGTAAAGTGCTTGCATACCATAAATGTTTAAGCAGCTGTATACCACAATATCGATTACAAAAAGCTTGTGCTGCAAAAATATCATAGGCAGAACATCGACTACCAAGATAATATTACGTATAGATTTAATATTCTCAACTCCACATTTATCTACCTTAAAAATGAATATCAGGGTACTTATACGTGGGGATAAGTATAATCAGTCCCTGCTTACCCACACATAGTAATCTTCACAGTATTTCTGTAGATGATATTGTGGCTAGGAAAGTTCTGTAGCACGATATTTAGGACTCTGTGTTCAGGCTCTCTAAGAAAAAGAAAGTAGTATATCATAACTGGACCAGCACGGTTTACCTCATGTGGACAGAAACATTCCTCATTACGCATGCCCAGTCATAATCCCTTTTTGTTGTTTAGTGTGTCGAATATCTTACAGTGCATGTATGAGCATAACGCTCACCATAAATTGGTGGTACAACATTAAAAAGTTCATAATTAATCAAACATTTTGTCAGATCAGGCAACTTTAGAAACGCGGTTAGTTCAAATCCCCCATTAGGTAAAATGCGTTGCTGTTATTTTTATTTATTATTATTATCATTATTATCATCATCATCATTATTAGTATTATTGTAGTTACAATTATGTTTACCATTCTCATCAGCATTATTAGTAATACTATTGATAGTAGAGCAGTGTCAATTGTGGAAGTAGTAAACTATGTGTTATTGTTGTTATTATAAGTATTTTGTTATAATTTCCATAGTTTTTAATCATTCATAGTTTGGGCTCTAGCCATACTGTGTAACATCATCCAAGAACATAAAATAAAATCTTACGAAAGATTTTTTTAACCAGACAATAAGAAAATCATAAATCCCTCCATATTTTGAATTATGCATTTGCATGGGGTGTAATTTTTTTTATTTGATTCCAAAATCCAGAGAGCCTGGAAATAGAATTACACGCTTTATTAATATTCCTGACATAAAATGTGAACTACTGTCTTTGCCTCTAGCCACTGTGAAAAAGGAGGTGTGCCTTGCAGTTGCCTACTATCCTGCCACTACTGAAATGTTTTTAGGTGTACGTTTAGAAGTGCTGAGAAGTGAATGAAAGGCATTCACTTCACTTGCATGGATCGCTCAGCTAACACTTAGCTGCTAACACCTACTGGGTGTCACAATGCAGAAATATCAGCATTTATTAAAGGCCCATGTCATTCCTGCACATAGAAATACACAGATCCTAGAAAATGTCCTTACATAAGTATATTTTTATGTGTAATTGCATGACTGTTATTGATTCATTATATATATATATATATATGTATAGGATTTTGCAAATATGTGTTAAAAAACATACTTCAGCGTAAGTATTTGTGAGAGTTCAATTCAATGTAAAGTCATACATTTCCATAAGTATTCGTACAGGGCTATTTTGACTCCTGGCTATTTTCAGCTAAGTCTAAACTCAACATGAGTAACTTCACCTTTTTACTTTTTTTCATACGAAAGTTGTGTTTCCCTGTAGAGGAAGCCCTTCTCCTAAATTAACTTGAAATTTGGTGGTATTCCATATACAGTCCCAGCATTGGAGCAAAGTTATGTCAACATTTTCAGAAGTAACTTTACATGTGGTAATGGCCATGCAAGATCTTTTTGAATACCAAGGGCCCAGGAGCCTGTGATTGTTCCCTGGCTGACTTTCCGGATTCCCAATCTAGAATTTGCAACAGTGGATTTTCCACCATCTTAGTGCACCTTTCAGTTATAAAGTCCCACTTATCCTGACTGCAAATATTTGTCAGAATGCTAGAATCGTAAATGATTTTTATGCCTAAACCTAGGTACTTTTTAGATAAACTAATCAAGAGGCGGACAAAATTGTGACTGCATTTAACTATTGTGGTATCTCAAGCCACTTTTCAAACATTGAACATCCAAGATTCACTCTACTTTGTGTTCTCATTCCAGCACGATGACCCGCTGCACCCATGAGCAGTCCCCTTATCAACTTCTTCATGGTGAGCCACACATCTTCGAGGAATTACTAGGACTAAAAATCCGTATATCTCCCGATGCATTTTTTCAGGTCAATACAGCAGGAGCTGAAGTTCTGTACAAGACCATTGCAGAACTGAGCCATGTCAGCAGAAATACAGTGTTCCTTGATGTCTGCTGTGGAACTGGTGAGGAAAGAATCCCACATATCCTTTACGCTACTAGAAAGTGTATTACTTTGTTTCCTCTGTCACCAGGCTTTCTCCTGTACGCAAAGGACTTCCTCCTAATAGCAACATTGCAAAGCCACAGGCACTCCTGCCCGCTATCAGACACGATCTCACATTATCCTCAGTGTATACATGTTGCTCTCCTCTCCTCTTCTTACACTTGCTTTAGTAGGCTGGATCCTTTCCAAATTCCTTTAACAGTTGAGCATGGCCCAAGTATTTTATTCTGTTTCCTTTCCACACATGATCTAGTAGTTTGTTGATTGCCGCAAATTATAAAACAGGTTTTCAGGTGCAAAGTTTGTTTTTCATAAAATCACTCTAAAGTACATCTTCTTGGAGCAGATATGATTCAGTTCTTCTGTTTTTAGTCATAAAACCTGAAGATTGTATTGTGTTTTGTATTATCAGGTACTATTGGCCTATCAATGGCCAACCAGGTGTCAGAGGTGCTGGGGATTGAACTGATAGAAAATGCAGTTGAGGATGCCAAGTGGAATGCATCTTTCAATGGTAAGTAATAAATCAGGAACTGCCTGTCCTTGAGTCAATTAACTTTGCACAAGTTTGAAATGCCTCTTTTCATGAATTTTCATAAAGATGTTGGTTTATAGTTTGGGACCCTAAGGACAGCACCTAAGCTGAAACAGCAAAGGGTCTGCCAATAAAATGTTGATGGCCTATGATAAAAGCATGGAATTTGCATCTCATTCCCTTGTCCTTATATCCCACAGATGTATATGCCTTTTTCTGAGTCACAGTGATCTCTTGTTCATGATGCACAGCATTCAACAAAGCTAACCTATTTTAAAAACTCCCCCTCTATAATGTAACTTACAAAATCAATCAGTGACCTTCTCCACCATTTATGCATCTTCCCACAGATGTGTTAAAGTCACTATATTTGTGTCTGCCTAAAACATGATTTGTCATTTTGCCCTTATCTGAGAGATGATATTTTCCTCCTTCTCTCAGTAAAATGCTTGAGCTGTACATGTCTCATAGGTTGTATATCACATCACATACCCCAAAAGTACAATTAATGCCAAATTCGATAAACCCTCAATAGTTAAGGCAAACCTTGTAAAAGGCATAGTGCCAGGATTTCAGATTTGGGTGACCTAAGGTGGGCCAGGCTCTTGCTAGGCTAATTGAACTTTTAGTTCTGGGCCAAAGATCAGTTCATAAGTTTACACCACATGCTTTTTATCTTTCTCAAGAACAGTTTTTATTCATTTCTTTTGAAAAATTTTATTTTTAGCCCTTCTACTTTATCAACCATGTACTTTGCTTCCTGTATTAAAGTTGTTGAAGGCTTCCTAGAATATCTGGAAGTCACTACTTAAAATGCCAGCAAAGTCAAATCAGCCTTAATTTATTTCACTACTGGTAAAATGAATCCATTTATTTGTGATATGGGCTACGACCTTTTTCCTGAGATATGATATGTGTTATTTTAGGATCACCCACACTACTTAGAATGAGTGAGAGGGCGGGCTACCATCATTCTGTGGCTAGTGGTGGGTTCTACTTTTCTCAAATAGCGCTTTCACTGCACAGACAGCTCCATAGCCCTACCTTCTCTGGGTCTATGTTTTCTCATTGTGATGGCTTCTCTCTCAGTTCCTGGTATAGTGCACTTTTCTCCACTACAGCAAGAATTGCCTTCACTGGTCAGTGTTTGTCTTTATGTATTATCCCGCAGTTCACAGGATGTCTCCACCACTACCATGCCCCATCAAAATCTGCCTACCATTGTGCAAATTTGGGGGATCAGCCTTCTTCTTCTTCGAGAGAATCTGTCTTCCATTTCTTTTCCAGGCATTTGTCAATAGACACCCCAAAATATCCGAATGTTGTTTCAGCAGATAAGTTATCATTTAATTTGTGTGTTAAATCTCCACTATTGCAGCTCTCGGGCTTCAGATCACCTCGAGTTTTTTTATGGAATTGTTCTTTAGCTTGGGCAAACTTGGATAAACTTTGCACATTTGTCTTTTTGCAACTGAACTGCAACAAAAGTATACAGGTTCTAACTCTAAGGGTGATTATCTTCTGTATTCTGATTCTCCTCATTGGCTCTGGGCCATCTCCTGCACTATTTTATTGCAGTTCAGTTTTGCCTCTACCCCACTTGCAGCACTTGACCTGCACTGAAGCAAAAACTGGGCAATGGTGTGCCACCCGGTCTCACAGAAAACTTCTATAGGTGTATCCACACCACACATCCTGATTTGTCTAATCCTTCTCCTCAGTTCATTGCTATCACCTCTTGCAGCAATGGTCCTCAGGTGGCTCCTTGCCTTTCCATCATAATGATGATATTTTGACAACTGAATACAGTCTTTACAGGTGACCATCTTGGTGTTTTGCACACCATTTTGCATCTTGAACATCAATCTTTTCCATCAATGTGTCTTCAGAAGTAATAGCTGCTTGTTTCTTTACCACACACTTTTTCTGCTGCTTGTTCTTTAATGACTGTAAAATCCCTTGCTGTCACTGCCCTCCAAAAATCAAAAATGCTTTCCGGATGTGCACTTTGGCTTTAATAGCCTTCCTCAAACCATCTCGATGCATTGGTGTAATTGTAGATGTTCATCTGGTACTACATTTCTCCATACTTGTCTTCATTACAACTGTACTTATGTCTACTGGGAACTCATCAGAAAATGTATTAAACCCAGTTACTAAACAGACAGCATCCCATATCTATGTATATAATGACTCATTCTTTAATGTTATGCTGGACTCACATAAGCAGATATCGCCAGAGTCCTCACCCTTTTACTATCTTGTGTGAGTATTATCATGCAACTATTATGCAACATTTGAAAACATACGTGTGGAGTTTACCTGTTGGCATGACTAAGACCTAGTGGCTAGTCCAGAAACTGCTTCTGTAGTGATTTAAAATGTAATGCTCTCATTACCACATACACAAACACATGGAATTGTCATATACGCCACAGAGTCATCCCTGTGTATGCGCACCCTCGCCTGCTCATTTTTTCTTCTCAACAGTATGGTTCAAACCTACTTTTCTCATGATACGTCAGTTTCCTACATTAGGCCTCACCCTCATACCTTCTGTCTTTTTGAACTATTTTTCACTTTTTTACCTCCATCTCCTTCCTTTAGATCAGATAGCTTAGGCTGCAGTGCTGCTGATTCAGTTCATGTGTGCTGTGCCTGCAAACATTTACAACAGCTAACCCACCTAATCCCTGCATCTTGTGTGTAGTTAATATTCTTCCTATGTATGTAAGCTTTTTCTGCTACCATTGCTATCTGGTACTCCAAAATTGACTGGCATGCAAGCTAAGCATCGGTGCACAAGTTTGTCAAGAGTTAAGTACAGTATTTTGGCCCCTGGATGTGGTGAAAAGTACCTTTTTTCAGTGAGGTATCTCCTGCCTATAGGTCATGTCTGTACAAGTGGTGCAAGAAGCCTCAGGGAAGCAGGCGTCACAAGCTGGCAACAGCTGGTTTAAAGACCATCTGTCCTCCAGTACCTGAGGGTTTGTTCCAGGTAGACCATGTTGTCATAGTTCAGGAAAGCTATGTGAAGTGCCTAGGATCAGAGGATCCTTTGGCATCTAGATCAGCCTCTGCACCTGAAACTCCATTGCACCTTCAGGTCTAGCTCAGCTCCACATCTTGGCTCAGAACCACCAAGCATCCACTGCATCAGTGGGTTGAGTTTGTGGTGCTGAAAATCTGCGTCACCAGGAGGTTGACTCCGTCTTCCATGAGCATAGACCAACACATTAGGATTCCTCCCTCTGCAGCTACACAACAGACAATCTTCTCCTGTGGGTGGTTTCTGTCACACTCCCAATCCCATTACTCCTCTTATTAAGCCCAGCATCTGTGCTGTTCAAATGGCAGTTGAAAAGGGAAGCACCCCCAGGCAATGAGGAGAGAGCCTAGGTCAGGAAGAGGACATGAGAATATCCTCATTCAGTGTTTGGATGCATATAAAGTCTCTTCTGAAATACAAAAGAAAACACTGGAAAGCATCAGCCCCTTCCATTCTAGCATTTCTGGACATCATCTCCACCAGTCTCATTGACAAGTCACTTAAACACTTGAGACATACCATGCCACAGAGTATGTGACTCTTCAACCTGCTGTAGGGGTCTACTTTTTAGAGGAGCAAGACGTGGCACTGCTCTCTCCAGCACAGCTGTTGGTCCCTTAAGAGACTGTCCTTATATCAGCATTCTCAAGACACAGTCCACAGTGGATCATCCTCTCAATGCCCATCCTTTAATGATTTATCTGATCCTTTAGACGAGGAGCACTTGGGACAGAAGTGGCCTCACCTCTCGTATTACAGGATTTGCTCTCATACTGTCCTAGACTCTAACATTAGCCTCCTCTTCTGCAAGAGACAGGCAGGCCAAGTGGAGATCCTTCCTGGGGATGAATGCATTCACTTCCCAAGCCTCAGGCAGGCGAAGTGAAGATGCTTCATTGACAAGAAGAAGGCCATTTCCCCAGCCTTAGTTGACACCAAGGAGTACCAGTGACTTCTCCTTGGACTACAAAACTCCTCTTCATCATCTAAAAAAAGGTCTACTCTATGCCTGTGGGGATGAATGGCTTTACTTCCAATACCACAAATGGTTCCAAAGTATCAAACCGGCATTAATCCTGTAAGTAGTGTAGAATGACTTTGCACTGCAGCCGCAAGGACCACTAGCTCCCTTGCTATCTCTGCCCAGTCCACATTCCAGGAAGTGTTGTCTTCAAGTGGCAAATATGCTCCTGTACTGTGGATCATTCAAGTTAGTTCCTAATTTAGATGAGGTGTGTGGTCTAAACCAATGCCTCTCCCTGTATAGGATCAAACTGATGACTTTGGCCCAGCTATTAGCAGCATTGCAGAGTAAAGGAAGGCTGTATGGAAGTTCTACTTCCTCATACCTGCCCTCAATGAACACAGAAAAGTATCAAAAGATGACTGTGCCTTTCATGTCAGTGTTACTCCCCAGGTCTTTATCTAGATCCTGGTCTCTGTGTTGACCTGCAGGTAACTGTTACCCATCCTTAAACAGTTGTCTCCTTTGAGTGACGTCCTGGGAGGGTGTGGAGTTCATATTAACGCTGCTTATCACTAGAAACCCTGTACAGTGAATCACTATTGGTTGTTTTAGGTTCTTTTCAAAAGGATGTAGCTCATAGGGCCAATTCTGCACCCTAGCCTGAAATAGCTCTTCCCTCCCTCAGAAGGGATAAAGGCTATCAGGACTCCAAGCACCCTATATAAGTATGATACCCTCTCCAGGCTTCACGTGCACTAGATAAAACTCTGCTGGGTAAAACAATAGCTCCAATTGCAAAAGATCAATTGAAATCATCAAAGTCTATTCATCCCAATTTCCAAACTTTCCTGAGCTATTGCTGAATTGCAGCGCCACTGTTCATGATCACAACTAACTTCTCAGAGTATGCTTGGGGAAAACATTACCAGGAACTCTCTATCAGTGTTGCATTCAATAAATCAGATGTGTCCTTGTATATAACCGGAGCGTCTAAGCGGAGAGACAGGGAAGTAGTGGTGGCCTATAAGGTCAATACTAAAGCCCCCTTTTGCATCACTGGAAACACACTTCCAATAGCTCTGTCAAGTGGTTGTAGCTCTGTGAGAATTGACAGTGCAACAAGGCATGTCCTTGCTGGTCCCCCTCTTTGCACTGATTGACAGAGCTGACAGCCTAAACTGGCCTCTTAATTTGTTGCACGAGTGAGAGGTCCTCCAGAAAGCCCTCAACTCTGTCTCAGAGGCCTGGCATGGAACTTTTGTAGACACCTTTAAAACACAACTCAACTTTAAATTTGATCAGTCCTTTCCTTGCTTAGGCTGGGGGCCCTGTTCTCTAGAGAATGGACTGACATTGTACAGCAGGAGTTTTTTCTGCCTTTCCAATGATCCTGTCGTTTTGAGTGCTCTAGAAAATCAGGTGGAGCCCATGGTGCTTGCATAGTGGGACAGGCCTCGCCATCTTCCACCGAGGGAGTACTTTGGCCTCTGCTAGAGAACAGACCTCATGTCTTTAAAAGGAGGGAGAATGTGGCACCATCACTCCGCTTCAGTGTATGTTTTCTGAGGACTGTCCTGAGAGAATTTGAATGTTCTGGTGCATGCTAGAATGTCCTTCACTCGAGCACAGTGTAAAGGGCAAATGACTGGCTCTGGCACAGTGAAGAACATCAAATATTGACTTGCTTGGTAGATGGTGCGATGTCATTCTTGGCTTGATGGAATAGGTGTGAAGCTGGATACCTTCAAGACATCTTTTGTAGCCTCTGTGGCCCATCAGACTAGGCCATGGGAGTTCCTTCTCTACAATTGGTCTTCCTTATCCCCAAACTGCTGAGTGCCATCTGAATGAAGAGAATGTTCTTTCTTCTCAACTCCCCATCCATCCTCAGATGAGGAATTCCTGTAGAATTTGAACATGAAGCACATGTGAGATTTGTATCTGAACTGAACCAAACCAATTGGTTTCTGACCTTCTGGGAGTAATGATGTGGTCAAACATCTACTAAGTCCACCACTGCCAGAAGAGTAATATATATAATCCATTGTGACAATCTGGGTAGATTCATCTTCTATTCCATAAAAAGGCATACTCCACCAGAGCTAAGGTGGATTCTCCGGGCTTATTCAAGTCAGAGATATATGCCATGCGGCTACATGGGATATCCCAAACAAATTTTGCACACTCTACACTACACTTTTGAGGCTTGCTCTCTGACGAATGCAAAAGTTTACTTTGAAGGTCTTCAAAATCTATTTGCGTGTGCTGAACTGTTCATTGCTGTCTTTATCCTTGTTTTCTGATTTGCATTAGCAGTGGAATCTTTCTACAGTCTGGTAATGGGAAAGAGTCAGGTCTTAAACATATGGAGATCTGGTTATCCTTAGTCTGTAGATTCCTTCCTGTTATCAACATCCTCCTGATGACCCCTCATCAATCGCTAAGAAGTCACTTATGACCAGCCCCCTTTTTTAAAATAGAACAAAACATTGAGATCACACATATGTGGAAGGATGAAGGCATGTCAGATATGATGTATCTAAACATGGTACCGGCATCCATAGCTCTATATTAAAAAGTAAGCAGAGCGGTTTTCAATTCCAACAGTAGACGGTAGGAATACCCACAAGTTGCTGATGAAAAAGAGCCTACAGACTAACAGTAACAAAGTTTAGGGGCCTGATTACGAGTGTGGAGGTCCTCGGACCCCCGCGGTTGTGGAGGTCCGACCGCCACATTCCGAGGTTGGTAGGCAGCCCTGCCAACCTACCTCCATCTCTGCCGGGATGTTCTTTCCCAATGGGCTGACAGTGGTGGAGGTCGCAATCGACCAGGGCGGCGCTGAAGTCAGCGCCGCCCTGCTGATTACAATCTGGTTCTCCACCATCTTTTTCATGGCCTTTTTACCACCATTAAAATGCAGTTGGAGAACCGGTGCAGGGGGCTAAAGGGGCCCCCCTGTTCTGCTCATTCACTTGGCATGGGCAGTGCAAGGATCCCACTGCCCACCACCCTCGCAATGCTCACTGTCTGCTTTGCAGACAGTGAGCATTGCGAGGGTGGTGGTGCACCCTGCAGGTGGCAGCATTGCCGTCGACTTGATTATGAGCCGTGACAATGCTGCCACCACTTTCCCGCTGGGCTGATGGGCGGAAACCGATTATGAGCAGGCGACAATGCTGCCACCACTTTCCCGCTGGGCTGACGGGCAGAAACCTTGGTTTCCGCCCGTCAGCCAAGCAGGAAAGTCGTAATGGGCCTGGCAGGGAGGTAGCCAGTATGGCTGCAGCCTCGCTGTCAGAAGTTTGGCAAAATCAGGCCCTTTGTAACTGAACCATATTGCAGATGTTTCTTTGGATCATGTGCATACTTCTAAAATGTACAGTCAGCTCGATCAACAAGCATTGAGTTATGCAGAGAGGTGCTGTAATATGGTACTTACTTTCAGTGTTCACCAGAAAATTAGCAGCCAAATTGTGAACACTCTGTAATGTAACTGTTGCACATTTGCGGAAACCTATGAAAGCAGTACCATAAACCGTGATTTCAAAGCACATAGACTTGCCATTGTGGGTAGATTGGAAGATGAACTGTTGAAGTCACCAGGCTAGTCGTTTTAGGAGAGAAGCAACGCATTGACAACAGCGCTGGGATGTTGGTAGAGAGCATGTAATGAATGAATGTATAAATACCCTTAGTGCTTACTGGCACTCTTATGTTGCAGGATGTTCCTATCCCGTTTCAAAAAATGACCCAAAAAACAGAAAAAAGATTTGTTAAACATTTAGCAGCATGTCTGGTTAATGAGAATGGATACTAGAATGCACAACTCAATTCTGAAATCAAAGCTCAGTAATCCCTTATCGAGCTATTTCTGTTTTTTGTGAGCCATTTGAACGTTTATTTGGTATGTTGGTGTGCCAAAAGGGAAAAGAAGTAGTAATTACATAGAAAGGACAAGTTAGCAAGATTTCGGGTTTCTTGTTGTGCCATACCATCATACAGTAGTCGGTCTTTCTGTATGTATTATAAGGTATTTCTATAGCACATGTCTGGCAAAAAGGCAGTATTGTGATACACATATATTGTGTCAAAAATCTAGATGACACAAATAGTGTTTCCCTATGCTTTTAATGGTAAGTACAATTATAGCAAAAAAATAGTTTCACACTAATATCATTAACAAGCTACAAAAAATATCGTTTTTCAATTTATATATTAAAATAGTAAATCTTAAATATTTTAAAATGTAACATTAATTTAGTGTATATTAAAAAAAGTAAGTAACATTTAATATTAAATACAAATATATAATTATAGAAACATACACAAATAAAAATATATATATATTATACCACTCGTATTCAATATACATAATTTACATTATATTATGTTTTGATTATTTTTCCAATTTGCTACTATAAAAACGCAAATATATTTATATACATAAATATATAATTCATAAAACTTAACAAGATCAAAGACAAAACATTAATAACCTATCACAATAATTAAAAATTAAAAATAAAAACACCTTCACTAAAAATATTATTATAAATATATATATATATATTTATATGCAACACACACACATATATATATATGCACAAATAATATAAAAAATTGAACAAATAATCAGATAATATTACATCTATTTAAACAATATTTAAAAATATTAGAAGTCTATGAATAATATACATGCCATTCCTAAACAGTAGAGAAAGCATTGGACTTTAAAGGGGTACAATTTGATATGCCCATTGTAGTCTGTGCAACAGTAGGGACAGTGTTGGAAGTCGGAGGTGTAAAATGTACTATTCCCACTTCAGTCTGTGCAACAGTAGGGAAAGTACTTCACTTACTTCACTAAAATAAATAAGTATAACACAATTAACATATTTAATAATCAATTAAATATTTATTAATAAATGAATAAGTAATTGTTAATTAATTAGTACTTAGATACCTTCCCAACCTATGCTCCTACAAACACAACAGCATTCACCTCATATATAACTTAAAAAATATAATTACACAGTTCACATAATTAATAACAAATAATTACATAATTAATAAATACTGATTAATTATCATTAAATTAACTTCCTACCCTATACCCCTAAAAACCCAACAATCCCCACCTAATATATAATTTAAAAATATTTAATTATTACACACTTTACATAATTAGCAATCAGTTAAATAATTAGTGATAAATTAATAAATTAATTAATCATCAGTTAGTTAATTAACTTCCCACCTTATAACCCTACAAACCCAACAATCCGAACCCAATATATAATTTTTCCACTATTTAGAAAATTAACAATCCTTTAAATAATTAATAATCTAATAATAATTAACTTCCCGCTGTACACCCCCTACAAACATTATTACAGTTACACAATTTACATAATTAATAAGCAGTAAAATAATGATTAATAAATTAATGAATAATTATTACCTAATTACCTATTCACCCTATACCCCTGCAGACCCAGCAACCCACACCTAATATGTAACTAAAAAATATAACTACACAATTTACATAACATTTAAGTAATTAATAATAAAATAATCATTGTTAATTAATTATAATAAATTAACTTTCCGCCGTGTACCCCTACAAACTTCAAAACCTGCCACAACTATATACATTACTGTTAACAATTAAATTAAAAATTATAAATCACTTAAAATTCCAAGCTATATTGAAAAATACTGTCAATAATTGTCGAAACAATAGTTAACCTACAAAATTAACATATGAACTAAAACACAAAAGATAATTAAAAATGATATTTTTTATAACTATATTATTGAAAGCGATATTAACAACGCAGATATTCTTGAAAACGATATTACTTACCTAAAAAACAATCAATATTCTGGTCAATGATAGTTCTGCATCACAATATTTTTGTTCCCGATATTTCTGTATGTCGATATTTAAAATTCAATATTTTGTCCAAACACTGCTCTGTACCTGGTATTGGGCAGTATATTTGAATTCTTGGAAAGCTGCCGCTCATGTTACCACTCATCCTCTGTAAGGATAATGACCTAGAGCAAAATATTTATCTGACTGCTGTGTCTTTGATGTACAGGGATCTCTAATTGCAAGTTCCACTCTGGGAAAGCAGAGGTGGTACTTCCAGAGTTACTTTTGACGCTCCAAGGAAACCATCCTTTTACTGCTGTGGTGAACCCATCCAGGGCTGGACTGCGTAAGTATTACACTACTTTTTTTTTTGGCCATCTGTTTCCAAACAATTACCAAATGGCAATGCATGGGTATGGATTTGGTGTAAATGAGCATGGAGAATGCTTCTTTTCTCCTGGGTTACGCCCTATAGAAAAATATTTCTATCCTGTTGGGGCCAGTTGCACCGGTGCTTAGTGAATAATTTGAATTGTTTGGTGTGAATTACAAGTAGCTCTAGCTATAAATCCGGAAATACAATTAGTAAAACATAACCCTCAGAGCACGGTGGTTCCCTGTGTTTCCCTGTGTTTCTTTCCCGGTACCCGGTATCTTGGAGCCCGCAGGAGGTCACAGGGGGAGCACTTTTTTTAGCGCTTTGGAGCATGGCATGGTGATTTGAATGCTCCAAGTGCCAAAGGCCTGATGACCTGGAGGCTTTTCCTTTCCTCTGACCCCCGTACTTGTCCTTGAGTGTGACCTGGCACCTAGAAGCTAAGTGCTGGTGCCTGTGTGGGGAGTGGGCAGCGAGGAGCTGCAGAAAGAAGCTGCATGGTGCTGACCGGGTTCAGTTCCCGGCTCCCGTGAGATCTGCATCAGAAAATGGGTGCCTCCTAAACAGCGGTGGCTGACAGCGGCAGCAATAGTGGTAAGCAGCGGCAATTCGCAGTAGACTGTGGCTGCAACTGCAACAGACTGTAAGCGGCAAGTGGTTGGCAATCCAACCCACCCCATTTTGTGATGAGCAGGAAGGGTGCAGCTGGAGAGTACAGAGTACAGAATACAGAGTGCAGCAGTAGCCCTGGGGGCAGCATCCGCCTGTCCATCTTCTGCACTGTTTTGTTTTAAGCATCAACGTCCTGTGTTTGGCATGATCCTCATGTGCTGGAGCTGGATCTGATGAGCCTCATCTGATGAGCTGAGCTGAGTGTTTCACCGGTTTATGTAGTGTTTTATGGGCTCCTGCCCACTCCATGTGCCTTCTGCGCGCCTTTTATTCCCAGGTGGGGGAAAGAGGAATCCACAAGTAAAGTCTTGGCAGTACCTAGAGACTGGCCTCTCCACTCCCTCTTCTCTATCTACTCTTCTCTGAGCCGATTGGCGCAAGGGCACACAAGGCGAATTCAGCAGGAGGAAGTATATCTGCGGCCTCTCTTGGTGGGATCCTTGTGCTGGCTAGCGAATCTTAATCTGTTAGGCTTCCAGAGCCCCCCAACTCAATAATTTAATATTTCCAAGAGTAAGTGGATACTGAGTGGACAGCTGGAGGCAACAGTTGGATGCAAAAGTGAGTGTTGCACCCTTTGCGGGAGGAGGAGGGGGTCCAGAGAGTACAAGGGAGGAGAGTACAAAGGGGTGAGATATAAAGGGCAAGTAGGAGCAGGATAAGGGATAAAGTAGGGTAAAGGAGCAGACGGAAGGTGGTTTCCCCCAAGATAATCTTAAAATCAACAAAACTTTAGACGTCTTTCTACAAAAGGCTGTTGGAGCTTTAGACAAACAGATTGAGATGGCTGAGCGTCGCCTATTTACCCCGGTATCACCGGCTCCTATTTCTCTATCTCCACCCCAATCACAATTACCCCCACAGCTTTCAGTCTCCACTGCCCCAGTACACGCAGTTAAATCTGGCCTTCCCACCAGCCAACCATTCAGACAACTCCCGGGAGATTATCCCTGCGGCCCTGGATGAGGCCACTGCAACAGAACTTGCATTGTCATCACCGGGCCCCTTGGCTAGTGTGCCAGTTCCTGAGCCAAAAGGAAAGCGTGGTGATATTAACTTAAGAAACAAACAAGCTCGTACAATGAGCTCAACTAATTCCGGACTTGAACCTGGTAATGATGGGTCCAAATAACCACAGGAGATTACTATTAGTCCACTGGCTCTTGAGTACATAATGGAGGAGCTCACTAAGAGGTTGTGTCCTATTGAAGTCCATTTAAAAGCCATTGAAGAGAAATTAGGGGGGTTTACTCAGACCCGTGTGCCCGACACCACCCCTCGAGCTAACTCAGAACCCCACAGCCATTCTTCAATTCTGGGACAATCTGCTGGCACTGGTGGCAAGGCTCCCTCAAATTCTGTTGAGGGTCCAACATCACCTAAGGGTTGTTGTATTCATTCCTGTCAATTCGAGGTGGGTTAGAATGTCAGGCTGGGCCGTAATCTAGCTGAAGACTGTCCCAGTGATGTAGACATTGCTAATAGGGGAATATGTGGTGCTGCTCTGATAACTAATTTAGTGTCTAAGATGCCTATAGCTTCCAATATCCACGAGCATCAATTAGTAAGCCCTCTAGTGATGGACCTGGAGTCTAGCACAACCAGACCTGATAACGATGGGGCTCAGTTAGAAGTTTTACATCTACCCCCGGAATCTTGCCCATATGTGCTTGTAATTACAAATGTTCCCAGGCTCCGAACAAATAGAGTGGAGACTTATATAGAGTTGAAAAATAAGGTCATCCATTGGCAGCATGTTAATGCTAAATTAGCATTTTTTATGGTACCTTCAATATTAATGGTGAGGAGGGTGGGATGGGTGGGCCTGCTGAATAAGCTTGGAGAGGGAGATTGTATTGTTATTAACTTTGACTCACCTGCCCTGGTCCAACAGATTTTCTTAAACTCCTGCTGAGCTAGCCCCTTAGCTGGAGGTGTTTCTTTGTGTAGACTCTCAACCTTCTATCTCCCAGTATCTGAACTTGCCCCAAGTAGCTTGACATTTGACTCTAGAGGTCCCTCTTGTTTCCCTGTGAACCATGTATCACAGTCTGAATGTAGGCAACCTCCATCTTCCCTCCCAGACGTGGATTGACACATCGTCAAAGTTACACCGGGTATCCCTGGGATAATGGGGAGAGATTAACCACTCTGGGTGTATTACTTCTAGAGGTAAGGAACTTGGGGAACCTAGAGTAAGCAGCCTGAGAGAAGAACGGATTGCAAACGTGGACTCCATGGGTCCTACACAAATTGTACTGCTAGCCCAAAATGATACACCGGCCATTGTGTGCTTGGTTGGAACATGGCCGGTTCTGAATTCACTGGGATGTGCGATACCATTGGAGATGAAGAAGTTGGGGGACCTAGAGTGGGTAGTTCAGCGATAGATCTAATGGGCAATCCGAACTCTATGAGCCCCACACTGATTGCACCACAAGCCCAGGATGATGCACCACAAGCCCAGGATGATGCGCTGGTTACAGTCCTTAGTTGGAATATAGCCGGGCTGGAGTCCAAAAAACTAATTCCAGACTGGGGCTCTTTTATAGATGAGCACAAGATATGCCTGTTGCAAGAGACATGGGCCCTGGAGCCCAAGCACAGATTCAGTTTTGAGAGTTTTTGGGCCACAACGCGTAAGGTGACTTCTGGAAGACCCTTGGGTGGTTTACTTACAAGGGTTAGCAGTTCCCTCAAGTGTCAGGTTGAGGAAGTGGCCATGGGTTGTGCTGATTTGCAAAGGTTTAACATTATTCACCCATAGAGAAAAACCCCTACTATTGGTGAATATATATAGCAGGAGTGTGGGCAGTAACTGCGAGTCTGATGCTTTAACTGTTCTTGATAATATTTTATCCAGTAGATCCACTACCCATTACATCTTAATCTCAGGGGACTTCAATGCTACTTTTTCTGGCCCAAGAGCTTTACCAAGAAGAGGACATTTTTGGGGGTATCTCGCAATTAGCAATGAATAAAAGTCCCAGAATGAGCAGAATGGCTTACCAAATTGTTGATACTACACTTGTATATGGTCTCTGCGCTTGTAACGGTCGCTCCTGCTCAGATGCTAAACCTTGTCCCACTTTCAGACATGGAGCCTATAGGAGCTATATTGATTACCTTATATTAGAAATTCATTTGTTGGGGCATATGGTCGATATGATGGTAAAAGAACATGAAGAAAGCGACCACGACCCGTTGATTCTATCTATCAGGGGTCTGTTGCCCACAGTAGAGGCCCCTAATTCCAAGGACTATGTGCAGCAGGTTACCATGACCAATAATAAACTTGTGGATGATAATAGGCTCCTGGTTGCTCATATGGAACAATTCAACTCTTTTAAAAAACTTTTTACTAAAAAAGCTGTCGCTAAAACAAGAAACAGGTGTAGCGAAAGGTGGATCAATCATTCATGCAGGGAAGCCAAGCACAAATTATTGAGGGACCTGAGAAGGGGGATCAGATAGCCAGGATGACAGTCAAGAGAGAACTATAGTCGGGAACTTTCCAAGGCACAAAGAAGTTGGGAGTAGAATCGATGGGCTGCTCTCCTGGAGGCCGCAAGAGCTAATGATGCCTCCAAGTTTTGGAAGCTGATTTCAAATGACAGTGGTGATACCTGGCCCTTGCCTGATACTTCATTTCTCCCGACAGTATGGGTAAATCATTTTGGGTTACTTTACTCAGTTGATCAGCATTAGGGAAATTGGTGTTCCTCCAATCAAGTTCTCCCTAGCCGAAACTAAGGCAGCAATAGCTTCCCTCAAGTGGGGAAAGGCCACGGGCCTCGATAAAATACCTGGCGATCTTTACAAATCAAAACGCGATATCTGGGCCCCCTACTTGAACAAGGTTTGTAGCGCAGTTGCCACAGGAGCACCTATTCCTTGCACATGGAGGGGAGCTGAGATAGGTCCCCTTTTTAAGAAAGGTAGTCCTTGCAACCCTTTTAATTATCGTCCAATAAGCCTACACGACAACTTTCAAAAACTTTTTACGAAGCAAATTTTTTTCCATTTAGAAGAGTGGATTATAGAGAGTGGGACCATTTCTAATTTACAGGCAGGTTTTAGACCTGCGGTTAGCACAATAGATCAAGTCCTGAGGATTTTGGCAACTAAATGGAGGACTGTGGATATCGGAGGTGGAAACCTATATGTGCACTTCATTGACCTTCGAGCGGCCTTTGACCTGCGACCCAGGAATACATTATGGCTGCTACTGACCTCAATGGGAGTCCCTAAAGGTCTTTTGAACCTTATTGTCTGACTTCATAAAGGCACTTTTGCCCGAATCAGGAGTGGCAAGAATGGTAAATTAACAGATCCAGTTATTATTGAGAGAGGAGTAAGGCAAGGCTATTGCCTTCTTCTATCTTTTATTTATAAACAACTGTATTATGTATTTAACTAATTGTAACAGCGATTCACCTAGGCTGGCAGGTAAGAAAATCCCATGATTGCTTTATGCAGATGATACCATCATCTTGGCAAAATCACCCCTGAGATTGCAAAATCTGGTTGGCCAATTTTGTTTATTTTGTAGAAACTTTGACCTGGAAGTCAATGTCGGGAAAACTAAGTTTATGGTCTGCAGCTCACGAAACAAGAAAGTGAAAGCTAGTATATTAATGAATTCTATTCCATTGAAAAGGGTCAATGAGTTTGATTATTTGGGGATTAGGTTGATGGACACATATATTATGCCAAAGAGGAGGGGCTTTGGGACGTAAAGCTAAAGGTGTAGTTAGCCCCCCATTAAACCTCATTGCAGAAATCTACAAAGCTCAGATCTGGGGTGCTGCACTGTATGCATGGGGCTTTCAAAGACAGCTGGATGTCCTACAAATTAAAGAGAACAATTTTATTAGATATATAGCCAGGACGGGGAAGGGTACCCTGATGTTCCCCCTTAGACTTGATCTTGGGATAAATAGCATTAAAGATGTAGGGGGTTTAAGGCCTCTCTTAGATTGGATCCGCCTTTGGAGAACAGAGGAACTGGTACCTTTTCGGGAGGCAAAGACCTTATAAGGAATCAATGTAGTTGGAAAAAGTTCAGTTGGCTGAGGGAGATGAAATCAGTCTGGGATGATTTGGGCTTCCCCAATTTTGGGAGAGGCCCGAGTCGATCTGAGCTAACGTTATTTCACTGGTCAAACTGAGATGTTGGGAGAAGGCCAACGAGCAGATTCTTCATAGTAATGGGGTGTGCCGTTTAACATCAGAATTTTTGCTCGTCAAACAGGAGCCATGGCCTGAGCAATTCCTTGATCTCCCAATACCTGCACATGCTCGTGCTCTATTCCTTCAGTTCAGATATGGGATTCTACCAGTTAACATTTTACTGCTCGATGGTCGCAGAATAGTTCTTAGGCCAATAAATGCATAAATTGCAATTCATGCGTGGAGTCAACCGAACATGTGCTTTTCTTCTGTCTCCTATATAAGAGTCCAAGGGAAAAATGGATTCTTCCTTTGTGCAAGGCTTTGTTTTTATGCGATTGTGCCAATGCTCATACAATATGCAAATATGACCCGTCCACACTGGTAGTAAGTGCGGTTACTAAATATTTGTCAGCAGTTTGGTCCATTCGCCATAGGGCTATTACAGTACCAGGTTTAGCCCGCATCATGGGTAAAGAACTATTTGACCATGTGGTTTGGACAGGGCTTTGGAATAGATTTCTTTCAGACAGTATCTGGATAATCCTGTGTTTCTACTATCTTATCACGAGTTTTAGCCGCAAAGAGTTATTTTTATGTACTTGTTTGGTATTCGTGCCATTTTAACATGAATCCGATATCTGTTTTAAGTTATGATTTAAGCTTTCTATCACACTGTTCATGTGTCTTTAATGATTTGACAGTGCTTAAATTTGCTTATATGATTGTGCAGGTAGTAGGCTCTCTTTGTCAAAGTATGTTATTTAAATTATTACGAAACTGTTATCACTTTATAACATCAACTTAGCACTTTAAATCTTGGGTTGGACTGTTTGTTTTTATCTTGATGATGGTATTATCTGGGTTATTTGAATCTGTAACCACCTTTCACTGTTTTGTTAGCTTTTAAATATTTGTATTATTTTAACATTGTGATGCAGACATTTTAGAAACCTTGGCATCTAAATATTAAGTTATGTACTGGGAAAAATGGTGGTCTATACTAGGCCATGGCCTATGATTGACTCTTTATTGCTAGTATTTGAAGATTTTAGAGAAGCAATTTTTTATCCTAAACTTTATTTTAAGCCAGTGTGAAAGCACAATAATAACGAAAACACTTTCTTTTTTTAACTATTTTATGTGTAACTTTTATGACCTGTGGTCGAAATTAAGTATGATTTGACTTGAAAACATAACCCAACAGAAAAAATGTTTGAAAGCACATAGAAGGGCAGTAGGGTAAAAGAGAGCTAGACAGAGAAAATAGGCTCAGAGTGGAGGGTGAGTGCATAGGATGGAGCTGGCAAGGGTGTACAGTGTAAAGCATGATGTATTGGGGCCACTTTCCATTTATTAAAGATTAACCACAGACGTAGGAGGGAATTAGTAAAAAATAAAAATGAATAGAGCAAAAGTGAAAGAGTACTGAATTGGAAGATGATAACGAGCAAGAACGAAAAAACTGGTTTAATGAGGCACAACCCACATTTTTGTGCAGAAAATGTATTTAAACCAAAGTAGATCCGAACCAAAAGATTCGAACCAATTTGCTTCTCAATTCAAACAGTAATTCTTTAACCATTTAAATGTGGAGCGTTTGATTTGGAACAGAGAAACTTCAAACTAACCTCGTAAAATTGATCAACTAATACTATCAACTAATTATACATCATGACCAACCTATAAATGGTAAAAATATTGCCAGCAGGATCAAGACACTGTTAAACGTGGATTACCAAAGGCAAACTAGGTTATGCCCATGAAGTGTTTGAGAAATCCTACAATAGATGACAAGTTAACACCTCACACTGAATCGCAGAACTAGCCAAGACGTTTTCCATAAGATTGTTCTTGGAAATTAACTGTCAGTTATACACTTCTTTTTTAGACTATCGTGTAACAAGAGCAATCCGTAACTGCAGGAGGATTAGGACACTGGTTTATGTATCCTGTAAGCCTCAAGGAGAAGCCATGCGAAATTTGTTGGAGTAAGGCCTTTTTTTCAATATTTTTTTCTGTTTGTGTTGCTAGGTTCTCATGTTTCCACGCCTGCTTCCTTCCCTCCATATCTCCATAAGTTCTCTCTCCTGCATCAATGAGTTGCATATCAGAGCTATTGGTTACTTAGCTTCGAAGACACTGGGGCAGCGTGCCCCATATAAAATACATGTTAAAACTATTATAATCTATCTGAATCAACTCTGGTGTCTTTTGTCACTCTGTCTTTGCTAAACGTTTGATGGAGTGCCCTTGGATTCCATGGCTTCTTGGCATTGCTGGAATCTCAGATTATAGACTATTGTTTGCAGGCTTTGTGTTTTGCAAGTGGACTGGCTCTTTATGGGATGTACAGTGGCTTTTGACCTAATAACTTGGCCATTGTGAGTACGGGCCATGATTGTTTAAGGTTTTCACTTGGTTTGTATTCTGGGGTACTTACAGCCTTTCACAAATCATCTGTCACTGTGATAATGGTTGCCTTTTGGCTGTGAGTCTCCCTGTTGGAGGTATTCCGTAGATGGGGTTGACTGGGTCTTTTGACCTCCCTCCTCATCTGTGTTTGTGCTGTTCAGTATTGTCATCTGTAGTTTTGCCTTGTCCTTGCGAAGAAGGTCTTGCCGCTTTCCACGAGCCCCTATGAGGGTAAGTCTGAGTTTTCAGTGTATAGTGTTCCTAATTCACTGTCTGCATATTTGTTTCCTATGTCTTCCTTTTCTTGTTTCTTCCAAGTATGTTCCAGTCAGTATCACTTTCTATTTTTCAAATTGCTCCACAGTTGCCTTAAGTAACTGGATTTCACTATGAGTATGCTGAGCTACATAACAGTTGTAAATATTTACAAAAGGAAGTTGAACATAGAAAAACTAACATTTCTGGATTACCTTTGATTCCAGGCTGTGTTGTCCTACAAATGATCGCAAAAAGCTCACTGGAGAACCTTTTACTCTAAAGATGGCCGTCCCAGTTGATATGTTTCCACACACAAACCACTGTGAACTGGTGCTGCTTTTCGAGAGGTGAACTCTGTGCATGTTGGTGTAGAGATGGTCAAGGATACTTTCCACATACAATGCAAGCAAAGATGAAAATAGTATTGGTGAGCCTTACGTGTTACAAGGCTGAACACGATTGAGAAGTGGCCGCTGTTTAGGTATCTGGAAGTAGACTGTATAACTGGAGGAATCACAAACAGTAAAAATCATGCAGAGAAGTACTTCATCGTGGGTCTTACCTTTTCACGTCTTCTGGTGTCATTCATTTTACAAGTGTGCAAAGTAAAAATTAAATAACTATTGAAAGAATGCAAGATTACACAGAGGTACCCTATAGACATCAGAAGACATGTTGTATGTGGTTTCATTTTATTTCTGAATTTTGATACATTTGAATAATGTTAATAAAAAAGAAAGAAGTACAACAAAACGGTTAATTCTCTGACATTTAGCTTGTCACTGGCAAGAGAAAAATATCACATGTCCCAAAAGTGCTTCTTGCGTCAACTGAAATGAAGCACTTTTGGAGAAGGAGATGGGAGTAGAAAAGATATCCACAAGAGCTTCAGGGGAACATCACTTCTTGAACCGCGTTGGATGTTTCTAAAGATGCCCAAGGACAATGGAAACGGGGAAGTTACACAGTGAGAGGCTAAAAAATCAAGTGGGTTCTCGTTGATTGGATACAATTAGGAGTCCGAAGATATGATGTAGGAGCTTTCATAGTGTAATAACCTTCGTGGAGGAGTGTGGATAGGGAGTTGGATGCGCATGTCTTAACAGATTGTGCAGAATAAAAATCTGAGATTTTTTAATATAACTTGATAGGGGTTAGGTAATTTGGAACAAGATGATCAGGATGTTGTTTGAGGGTGATGGTCTAAACTTTATGGATATTGAGGTGAAAATACCCACTAGAGAGAAGACATGGTGATAACATTTGTTAAGAAAAAAGAAATATTCAGTTCTTTAGTTGTTTTCTAGAGGCACAGCAGAAATAAAAGGCACATTGAACAGACTAAATGGCAAAACAGAGACACAGCATACTTATTTTGTGTGTGTACAATATATAGCTATTAAGTACATATGTTGTTTGGTTCATGGTTATTCAGATCTTCTTTTTCTGTCAGAAAGAGAACAAGAAAACTGAAAAAAGATGTACCTATCATTACATTCCCAATCTTCAGGAACTCAGTTTGTTTGATAACAAAGCTTGAAAGAGATTATGTGGCATTACAATATCCATTGAAACCAAACTTTACAAGTAAACTTGTCAACAGAAGCAGAGGCTCTGCATTTGAAAAGTGATACATTATGATTTTTTATCCTGTTTCATCATTCTTGCTGGCGTACTTGACACAGTACCATCACACCACTGTGTTTTCCTTACAACTCCATAGTTACAATAAGTTATGTTATTTTATATTATGTTGAAAGTATTTATAAAGCGCACTGCTATCCAAGATAAGGTCCCCCGGCTCTATGGGCAGTTCAGCTGCATGCCCTGCATAAAAAAGCTGAATTACAAATGTAGAAAGCTAGGTCTTGTTTTTTTTAGAGAGAAAAGCAAGTCTCACGTCTGATAGAGTTCGGTAAGTCATTCCATTTTCTTAGAGCAAGGCAGTAAAAAGCACGGCTATCTGCCCTACTAAGTGGTATCCTTGGTACAGTGAGCATGCAGGCATCTACGGAGCAAAAATTACTTCTAGGACGATAAGGAGCAATCGTCCTTGTCAAATATCTGGGACCCTTCCATGCAAGGTCATGTGTGCTAAACATAAAGATCTGAAGCTAGTCCTCTTATGGGTGGGAAGCCAGAGAAGTGATTTTAATGAGGAAGTTATGTGTGCTATTGTAGGCAGCTTAAGGACCGGTCTGGCGGCCGCATTTTAAACCATGTGAAGCTTGGACACCAAGCCTTCTGAGTACCTCACGTACAATGACATTTTATAATCTAGTCTGGATACAATCAAGACGTGATTGATCGTTTTGCGTGTCTGAATATAAAGAACCTTAAAAAATGTGTACAGCATTTTCAGGATCGAAAATTGTGTTCCAACTACTTGGTTCACTTGGGTGGCCATTAGAAAATCACAATCCACCATGATTTCCATGTTTCTAGCAGACATGAATGGGGGAGCCTCTTAATTCTGCTGGCCACCACTCATTATTCCAAATATGTCTTTGTTTACTAAACAGGAAAACCTCTGTTTTATCTGAATTTAATTGAAGGCAATTAGAAAGTTTCCGGGTGCCACTGCCCTTATAGATGCTGTAAAGTTAGGCTGAATAGCAGTCATGTTGTGGGAGATGGCGACAGTGATCTGTGTATCATGCGTGTATGACAGTATCTTGAAGCCAAAGGAGTGAACCAACTCCGCTAAAGAAGACATATAGACATTAAAAAGCGTCTGATTCAGAGACGAGCCTTAAGGTACACCGTGGACCACAGAGACAGCAGCCAAGCTGAAAGAGGTAAGAGTTACTGCCAGTGTTCAAGCAGTGAGAAAGAAAGCTGGTCCAAAGCTGTGGACACTGCATATCGTCTTTGGTTTCAAATCTTAGGCAAGCTGCCCATTACTTCTACCAAGGCCTTTTCAGTGCTATGGTTAACACGAAAGCCAGATTGTGATATGTCAAGTAGGCCATTCAGCTCTAAGACGTTTCAGAGCTGGGAGTTAATCGTTTTTTCTAGTATTTTCAAATGTACAGGCAGTCAAGAAATGGGACACAATATAGAACTTTCTTAAAAAGTGGGAAAACTCTAGTGTGTTTCCAGATTTCAGGGACAGTTTCTGTACTAATGGATAATTTACATAAGGTGATTAAAGGGAAAGACAACTCATCCACAGCTAGAGCAGAGAAACATGAAAGGCAGCTGCCCAGAGGAGAAACAGATTAAGGGGGTCATTCTGACCCCGGCGGTAAAATGCACTTACCGCCGGTCATAAATCCTCCATAATCCCGCCGCGGTCGCGGAAACCCGCCACGGTCATTCTGACCCGCAGAAGGCAAACCTCCGAAAATCCGACAGCCACAACCGACCGCCAGACCAGCGGTCGGCGGAAAAGTGGAGGTGACAAAACCTCCACCGCCACGCCAGCAGAAATACGCCCATGCCATTACGACCCACGAATCCACGCGGCGGTCATTCAAACGCGGTATTCCATTGGCGGGACACACCGCCGCGGTCAGAATACACACAAACGAACAAAACTCAGCCACATTGGACGATTTGAATCCCACACACCTGATACACATACACACACCACTCCCACACACACAATACAATATAAAACACACACCCACATCACCCACAAACCCCTACGCAAAAAAATTCTGAAAGAAGGCCAGAGCGAGACACCACCATCCACAAACTAGCAGCCACAGCCACTCCACACCATCACCCACACACTATCCACACACAAAACAACACACACCACCACACTCAACACACTTAAATACACATACTCCACCCCACACATCATACACACCACCCCATGGCACCCCAAAGACAACCCCCCTTCACAGACGAAGAACTCAGGGTCATGGTGGAGGAAATCGTTCGGGTAGAGCCCCAGCTGTTCGGCACACAGGTCCAATACACCAGCATTGCCCGGAGGACGGAGCTATGGCAGAGGATTGTCGACAGGGTCAACGCTGTGGGACAGCACCCCAGAAATCGGGAAGACATCAGGAAGCGATGGAACGACCTACGGGGGAAGGTGCGTTCCATGGTATCCAGGCACAACATCGCCGTGCAGAAGACTGGCGGAGGACCCCCACCTCAACCCCCACAATTTACATCATGGGAGGAGGAAGTCTTGAACATCCTGCATCCTGACGGCCTCGCAGGAGTCGGCGGAGGAATGGATACTGGTAAGTTGAAGCTTCACTACTGCTTCCCCCCCACCTGCATGCCAAATCATACCCCAACCCTCACCCCCATCCTCGAACCCCACCCTCACCCCCACCCCACCACCATCCTCACCCCCACCACCATCCTCACCCCCACCACCATCCTCACCCCCACCCTCACCCCCACCACCATCCTCACCCCCACCACCATCCTCACCCCCACTACACCTATTCCCCGCCAATGTCTCACCATCACAACCCACACATCCCAAAACCTAGGCCTGCATGCGTCCACTAAGCATGGACACCCATCACCAAAGCATGCCCAATGCATATACACATCCCCCCCACAAGCCACCCTCACCAAAGCCCCCACACACGAATGCCAGCACTTGGGGACACGGGAACCCACAGATACACCCATATGCCACACATTGAAACTATAACCATACCTCTATACCCCTGCAGGACCCGACCGTCAACACACCGCCGCGGAGGGCCCAGAATTCTCCACACCCCCCACCCAAGAGGCCGTCAGCGATGACAGCAGCTCTGTCGACCTGGACACCGATGACCAGCCCGGACCATCGGGGACCTCTGGACAGTCGGTTCCCCTCACACAGGCCCAGGCCACTACAGACCCAAACCCCTCTGGGAACACCAGCACAGCTCCCACCCAGCGGGCCCATGCCTCTGTCTCCAGGGCGCGTCAATCTGCGGTGTGTCTACCACTACAGGGCACCCAGGATAACCCACCACCCCAACAACAACAGGGACCTGGGGGCAGTGGTAGTGCGCACACCGGCCAGGGGGCAGAGGCCCAGGGAAACAGGGCAACTCGGAGGGCAGCTGTGCGACAGGGGGGGGACGGGCCCAGGAAACCCACTCTCCACGAGGTCCTCACCACCATCATGGGAGCATACAACCGCTCCCAGGAGACGATGGCGACGGTACTGGCCCGGTTCCAGGAGATCCAGGTACTGCAGGAGGAACACTATCGGGGGTACAGGGAGGACATCAGAGCCCTCACCTCCACCCTGGTTACCATGGTAGGGCTGCTGCAGGACCTCGTCAACACCAGGGCGGACACTCAACAACACCCAAGGGCCCCTGCCACTAGCCTGGACCAAGAACAGCCAACCACCTCCGCCGGCGCTAGTGGACAGGAGGCCCCCGCACAGCAGCAGCCCACCAGACCCCCACCTCCTGCAGGAGAAGAACCACCCCGCAAGAGGGCCCTGAGATCTCGCAAGAAGACAGAGTAGGATGTCAAGACCCCCGCCAGCAATGGATACCACCTGATGTCATCCCACTGTCCCACATTGTCACCCTGTCCATCCTTGAACTGCCCATGCTCCATCTCTCCACAGGCCTCTGGACAATGCACCTGTGTGACTGTTACTCTGGACTCTGCCATGGACATTCCTTCACCATAGCCCCCACCCACTTGAAACCACCCATCCCATTTTGAGCACTTCAATAAACACCTATTTTGCACAAAACTATCTGGAGTCTGGCTGTGATTTCAATATATTGTAATTGACATGACAGTGCAAATATGTCCTTGTACATGGTGAAGTCAACAAACAGCTGCCACAAAGCTGTAGTCCATGGGGAAACGAAGCACAGGACTCGTAGTGGGGACCCCAGATCTGAAATAGGGAGGGAAAAGCCACAACTCAGTCATCATACACTGGGGCAAATAGACAGGCAGCAGAGATGCAGGAGAGTAGTTCACATTTACTAAATTATCTTTGAATTGTTACCTGTGTCCTATTGGAAGTACTGTTCAATGATTCTGTCCCTGTTGTCTGTTTCAGCCCCGTCGTCTTCCTCCTCGTCACTCTCCTCAGGTTCCACAGCTGCCACAACACCACCGTCTCGACCATCCTCCTGCAGGAAAGGCACCTGGCGGCGCAAAGCCAGGTTGTGAAGCATGCAGCAGGCCACGATGATGTGACACACCTTCTTAGGTGAGTACATTAGGGATCCACCTGTCATATGCAGGCACCGAAACCTGGCCTTCAGGAGGCCAAAGGTGCGTTCGATCACCCTCCTAGTACGCCCATGGGCCTCATTGTACCGTTCCTCTGCCCTTGTCCGGGGATTCCTTACTGGGGTCAGTAGCCACGACAGGTTGGGGTACCCAGAGTCCCCCACTAGCCATACACGGTGTCTCTCTAGCTGTTCCATCACGTAAGGGATGCTGCTATTCCTTAGGATGTAGGCGTCATGCACTGACCCTGGGAATTTGGCATTTACATGCGAGATGTACTGGTCAGCCAAACACACCACCTGGATGTTCATTGAATGGTAACTTTTTCTGTTCCTGTACACCTGCTCCCTGTCTCTTGGGGGAACCAAAGCCACATGGGTCCCATCAATGGCACCAATGACGTTGGGAATATGTCCAAGGGCGTAGAAATCACCCTTCACTGTAGCCAATTCGCCCACCTCAGGGAAAATGATGTAGCTCCTCACGGATTTCATCAGGGCAGACAACACTCTGGATAACACCTTCGAAAACATGGGCTGAGACATCCCAGAAGCAATTCCCACTGTTGTCTGAAATGACCCACTTGCCAAGAAATGGAGTACTGACAGGACCTGCACCAGAGGGGGAATCCCTGTGGGTTGGCGGATGGGGGACATCAGGTCGGGCTCCAGCTGGGCACACAGTTCATGTATAGTGGCACGGTTAAGACGGTAGGTCAGGATAATGTGGCGTTCTTCCATTGTCGACAGGTCCACCAGCGGTCGGTACACGGGAGGATTCATCCGTCTCCTCGCCAAACCCAGCGGACGGTGCCTAGGAAGGACAACATGGAGCACACAGTCAAGCAACCCACAGGTACGTACTCACAGCTAGCACAGTAAACGATTCTCTATGCAGTGAATGGCGTGTCTGAGTGGCTATGCAAGGCCTAGGCCTGTGTGACGCAGTTGAAATAGAGCCATGTGGGCCCTGGAAATGGCGGCTGCCTGACCTGTGAAGTGTGACAGTGGGATGTGAGGTCAATGCGCTGGCGTGGCACACCGCGGCGGGCGGCGGGCGAAGACCGCGGCGCGAAGCCGCATTGGTTAACATTGAAGCCTATGGGTTTCAGGAGCCAATGGCGAAGGGCGCCGGCGGTGGCGGGACGCACCGCCGCGGTACGCACCGCCGCGGACGTGACCGCCATTTTCTATCTACTAATCCACTTGCGACTTGAACTTTCACAGGAGAGGACCTATACTGCAAGTGTTGCTGTGACCTCGGTCTGGAAGGGACAATGGCTGCTGCGCCTGGGGAAAGGGCCCCTGCCTTCACTGGCGAGGAGTTGGAGAAACTTGTGGATGGGGTCCTCCCCCAGTATGCGCTACTCTACGGTCCTCCAGACCAACAAGTGAGTTCAATTCAATCTGGATTTGGGGCCACTGGCTGGCTTGGGGGCCTGGCGGGGGGCCTGGCGGGGGGCATGGCGGGGATGGGGGGCATGTTGGGCCTGGCGGGGGGCATGGCGGGGGGCATGGCGGGGATGGGGGGCATGTTGGGCCTGGCGGGGGGCCTGGCGGGGATGGGGGGCGTTGGGCCACTGGCAGGGAAAATGCAGACAAACTTGAACGTGGTATTTCTCCCTCCCTGTACGTGTCACATAGGTCCGCGCCCATGAGAAGATCGGGATTTGGCGTGCCATCGCCAAGGGAGTCCGGACCCTGGGGGTCCACCATCGACGGGGCACCCACTGCCGCAAGAGGTGGGAGGACATCCGCCGCGGGACCAAGAAGACCGCCGAGTCTCTGCTGGGGATGGCCTCCCAACGTAGGCGGGGTGCCTGCCGTCAACTGACCCCCCTGATGTTCCGGATCCTGGCGGTGGCCTACCCTGATTTGGATGGGCGCGTGAGGGCAGCACAGCAGACACAAGGGGGTGAGTACAAGCATTATCTACTCTGTTGTCGCGCAGTGGAGGTGTCTGGGTGGGGGAGGAGGGCTGTGGGTCTCCCTAGGCCAGGGCGATATCTGTAGGCTGGGCACCCCCGTAAGCCCCTGTGTCCCCAGCCACCACCCTCAGTAGTTTGTCAGTACAGCCATCCCTGGGTCGTGTCATCCATGGGTGCAGTTGTCAACTCTAGGCGTGTAGGGCATGTTCCACGGAATGCGTAGCGGACCACAAGTGCGCAACTTAGTGCAGGGGGCATCTGTGTCTGTCATGTCCGCTAACTGTACCGGAGATCCATGTACTCAATATCCCTTTATTTCTCTCTCCCCCCCCCTTTTTGTTTGTCTTTCTGTGCTTGTGTGCATCAGCATCATCAGGCGGAGGAGAAGTGGCATCGGGGCAGGAGGGAGCTGCATCTCACATGGCCCAGGAGGGCCATGCCACAGAGTCAGACTGGACCAGTGAGACGGAGGGCGAGGGGAGCTCCACGACGGGGACGACTGGACCCTGCAGCGACACGGACACGTCCTCGGAAGGGAGCTCCCTTGCGGGGGTGGCACCATCCGTGCCCCCCGCCATTACAGGTACAGCCGCCACCCAGCGCACCATCTCCGCCCTCCCAGCAGCCCCTCAGCGTTCGCCCGTGCCCGCTCTGCCAGGAAGCCGGGCATCTCCTTCGCCCCAGGCACCTCAGGCCCTGCCCCTGTTACCCCCGCTGCCCTCAGTGAGGAGGTCATTGACCTCCTCCGAACGCTCATTGTTGGGCAGACTACCCTTTTGAATGCCATCCAGGGGGTGGAGAGGGAGGTTCATCGCAGCAATGCGTACCTGGAGGGCATTCATTCGGGTCAGGCTGCCCATCAGCGATCGTTCCAGGCTCTGGCCTCAGCACTGACGGCAGCCATTGTCCCTGTCTCCTGCCTCCCTCTACTAACTCCCTCCTCCCAGTCTCCTGTTCCTCTGCCTGTCCCACCCACACCATCAGACCAGCCTGCACACACCTCAACACCCAAGAGAAGCTCATCCAAACATAAGCACCACAGATCACGCAGACATTCACACACGCAACATTCCGATGCAGACATGCCAACAGTCACTACCACCTCTGTGACCCCCACCTCCTCGTCTCCCTCCTCCCTCCCTGTGACGTCTACACTCACACCTCCATTCACCTCACCATCAGCCAGTGTTTCCATCACCAGCACACCCTCCACTCCAGTCCGCACACGTGCAGTCACCACCCCCACTGCCATTTACACGTCCCCTGTGTCCTCTCCCACTGTGTCTGTCACCCCCTCTTCCACACCACACAAACGCAGCCACCCACCCACCCAACAGCCATCCACCTCACGACAGCCTATCCCTCCTGCACCTGCACCCAAAGACAGCAAACGTGACTCACCTACAACCACATCCTCTCCCTCCACTCCCATTCCCACTGTACCTACCACTCTCCATTGTCCAAAGAAACTCTTCCTCGCCACTGCTAACTTCTTTCCTGACCCTGAGCCCCCCCCCTCCTTCTCGTCGGGGTAAGAAGAGCACCTCAGCCACCACCAGCCCTGCAGCCCCCTTGACAAGGGTGCAGGGGTATTGGAGCCCGCCAGCCCGCATGTCTGGATCGTCGCCCAGCAGCAAGGGGACAGCCAGCCCACCCCCTGGGAAGAGGAGCAGAAGGCGGAAGGGGCGCCGCAGGAGCCCGCCTTCTACATCCCCCCCGGACACCACCCAGAGACAGTCACCAGCCACAGCTCCAAAGGGAGGAAAGGGCCACAGACTCACGACTAAGGAGGGCAAGGGCAGCAAGTCGGAGAGGTCAGGCAGCAGGCATGCTGCCCAGGAGGAGCCCACAACCCCCATAGCCGCTGCCCCGGGAGGTACCGGCACAGCTGCCCCGGGAGAGCCCACCACCCCCATAGCCGCTGCCCAGGGAGGACCCAGCCCAGCTGGCCAGGAGGGCCCCACCACCCACAGCCCAGGTGGGCATTGAAGGAGCACCATCCCCGCTGCCCAGGAGGGCACCACCAGGCAATGAGCAGTTGGCCATAGACCGGCCGCCGTCTCAAGAACCGCTGAACTGGGCCCCGCCGTCTCGAGCACCGCTCCGCTGGGCCCCGCCGTCTCAAGCACCGCTCCGCTGGGCCCCGCCGTCTCAAGAACCGCTGAACTGGGCCCCGCCGTCTCAAGAACCGCTGAACTGGGCCCCGCCGTCTCAAGAACCGCTGAACTGGGCCCCGCCGTCTCAAGCACCGCTCCGCTGGGCCCCGCCGTCTCAAGAACCGCTGAACTGGGCCCCGCCGTCTCGAGCACCGCTCCGCTGGGCCCCGCCGTCTCAAGCACCGCTGAACTGGGCCCCGCCGTCTCAAGAACCGCTGAACTGGGCCCCGCCGTCTCAAGCACCGCTCCGCTGGGCCCCGCCGTCTCAAGAACCGCTGAACTGGGCCCCGCCGTCTCAAGAACCGCTGAACTGGGCCCCGCCGTCTCAAGAACCGCTGAACTGGGCCCCGCCGTCTCAAGCACCGCTCCGCTGGGCCCGCCGTCTCAAGAACCGCTGAACTGGGCCCTCTCAAGCACCGCTGAACTGGGCCCCGCCGTCTCAAGAACCGCTGAACTGGGCCCCGCCGTCTCAAGCACCGCTCCGCTGGGCCCCGCCGTCTCAAGAACCGCTGAACTGGGCCCCGCCGTCTCAAGAACCGCTGAACTGGGCCCCGCCGTCTCAAGAACCGCTGAACTGGGCCCCGCCGTCTCAAGCACCGCTCCGCTGGGCCCCGCCGTCTCAAGCACCGCTGAACTGGGCCCCGCCGTCTCAAGAACCGCTGAACTGGGCCCCGCCGTCTCAAGCACCGCTCCGCTGGGCCCCGCCGTCTCAAGAACCGCTGAACTGGGCCCCGCCGTCTCAAGAACCGCTGAACTGGGCCCCGCCGTCTCAAGAACCGCTGAACTGGGCCCCGCCGTCTCAAGCACCGCTCCGCTGGGCCCGCCGTCTCAAGAACCGCTGAACTGGGCCCTTCAAGGCAAGACCCGCTGAACTGGGCCCTTCAAGGCATGAGGCGCTGAACTGGGCCCTTCCAGGCAAGAACCGCTGGCCCTTTGGCAGACGTGGCAGGGCAGGATCTATCTCGGGCAGGGCTGCAGGATGTCCTCTGGCCAACATGCCTCCTCCAGTGGCAGTGGGGTCTGTTATGGACTGTATGGACTGTGGCTTTGCACTCCCCAGGATGGCCCAGTGGGCAGGCCACCCACTGTATGGACTGTATGGACTGTGGCTTTGCACTCCCCAGGATGGCCCAGTGGGCAGGCCACCCACTGTATGGACTGTATGGACTGTGGCTTTGCACTCCCCAGGATGGCCCAGTGGGCAGGCCACCCACTGTATGGACTGTATGGACTGTGGCTTTGCACTCCCCAGGATGGCCCAGTGGGCAGGCCACCCACTGTATGGACTGTTTGGACTGTGGCTTTGCACTCCCCAGGATGGCCCAGTGGGCAGGCCACCCACTGTATGGACTGTATGGACTGTGGCTTTGCACTCCCCAGGATGGCCCAGTGGGCAGGCCACCCACTGTATGGACTGTATGGACTGTGGCTTTGCACTCCCCAGGATGGCCCAGTGGTCATGGAGTCCCCTCGTGGATCTGGCGTCGTGTACTCAATTGGCTGAGGTGCCCCCCCTTCCCTTCCCCCTGAGGTGCCTGTCCTATTTTCTTTCTGATGCCCCTGCAGTGTTCTCTCCGTGGAGTTCTTGTCGTGGGACTGGGCCTTGCCCCTTTGCACAGGACCCCTGTGGTCCACGGACAGTGGTTGGACTACATTTAGTAGCTGTGTATATTTTGTACATAGTTTATTTATTTATTGGGATTACTGGTGTCCATATTTCAATATATCTGCCCGTTTATGATCTCTTCTTTTGGTCTTTGCATTATTTCGGAGGGGGGGGTTTGTGGGTTGTGACAGTGATCTGTGGGAATGCATTGATGTGTGTGTTGTAGTGGGTATGGGTGGGTGGGTGTGTGCCGGTAATCTTTTCCCTCCCCTGTGTCGTAGGTGCAGTACTCACCGATGTCTTCCGCGCCGCCGGGCGTGCTCCTGGTATATGAGCAGGTATAGGAGTGCGGGGATGACCTGCAACTCTGGTTCCATACTGCCGGAATCTCGCGTGGAGTGCGTAGAGGTGAGCGTTTTCCCGTTCGTAGTCTGTTTCCGCCGTGTTTTTATCGGCGGTGCTCCCGCCCCGGAAAAGGTGGCGGATTGGTGGGTCGTGATAGGGTGGGCGGTACATTGTCTGCCGCCTGGCTGTTGGCGGGGACCGCCGCGCTGTTTGTTTGTACCGCCGTGGCGGTCGGAGTGTTAATGCGGCGGGCTGTGTTGGCGGTTCCCGCCAGGGTCAGAATTGCATATTTTGGACCGCCGGCCTGTTGGCGGCTTGGCCGCCGCTTTATCACCGACCGCCAGGGTCAGAATGAGGGCCTAAGTCATCAAAAGAAAAGTTTTTGCATCTTCATTTGACAGTGGGGAAAAGACAGACAGTGTTGTTCCTTTAGGGGCTGAACTTTAAGCCGCTTGGCAATTTAGAGAGCCTTCAAAATTGCCGTACATATATATACCTTTTTCCTAAAATAAAATGGAAAGATAGTCACATGCTTCTTGTGTCTGCACAATGCCTGCAAGCAGGCTGCGGGCCAACTCTCCCACATTATATTTTAATGGTATCTTTTAGTCTCCAGACTCACTACCTTTTTCAGTAACCAAAACATATTCTGAGCGCTCTTGTTCATGATTTCACTTACTTTCTCAAAGCAAATGATACCCAGCTCTGTCACATCCATCTTTCCACAGTAGGATTAACTGGAAACACAGTCCTGTTACAATCATGTTGCAACATGAAGCTCTTTTTTAATGATTGGGAAATCGGTATGGCTGGACAGACTTGAAGATGCTGTGTGCTGTGTCCCTAGAGCTTTGCTGTCTGGTTGTGCTGCGTGTTGCATCCACACCAAGAATGTGGGTGGAAAGCTTGTGGATCTGGGAGACACTAGGGCCTTGAATTTCCCCCACTCCACTGCAGCAAACTAGTAACACCAACTACTGGCAAAATGTTAAATGCATCCATGCAGATCAGTGGAAGAAGTCCAGTCTACTACAGTTTAGGGTCTGATAAGCCTGTAGCTTGCAACCAGAAACAGGGTAGAAGAACTTTGTTGCTGTTTAACCTTAACAAGAGTTCTTCTCCTAGGTCTCTAGGATGGGGGCTGCAGAGGCAGAGAGATAGAGTGGTATATAGGACCCTGGGAGGATAAAATTCACTTAGATGTCAGTATAAGAATCAAGGATAAAAAATTGAGCACTATTTAATTTATAACACGTACATATTGTAATAATTTACTAATGTACGTTAGGTTTCATGAAGAAATTCTAATTAACTGTCTTCCGTATTTAAGACTTCAGAGGGAAAAACCTATTGTGTCGGGTAAAACACCAGCAATTACAAAACAAGAAAAAAATGTTTGGGCGCTTTAAGAAATTGGTGTAGCTGAAGGTAGTGTAGAATGAAGCAATAAATAGGTACAGAGGGTTGCTTCAGGGAAACATGGGGTGGAACCTTAAGCTGGACATCAAATCGATATTGTTGGGCTTGCTCCTGAAGCCAATGGGACGGACACCGAGCAGGAGATTTAAGCTTGTGGGACTGCTTTTATTTAAACAGCAGGTCTCTATCAGGTGGTTGGCTCAGGACCCTCTCAGAGTAGGAGAGTGGCTCAAGGACATATTGGAGTGGGCGGTGGCGGTGGAGGTGCATATGAAGCAGACCAAATGTGACAGCAAGGTTGAGGATGATTTACAAGCATGGGCGGCCATGTTAGATGCACTGAGGGACCCACCCTGATTCCCAGCCACCGTGAAGATGTAATCACTGAACAGCTTAAGAGTGATGGGAGAAACTGAATGTTTAAATTCACAGTGGCAGGGGGACTCTTGCCGGCTTTGACTACTTGGGACCACCTTCATATGGGGGCATTAAGAACAAACGCACTGGGGCGGCCCTCAATAAAGATAGTTGCAATTATTGAAATTGTAGGGTGCAAGTATGACGGCGACCATAGAGAACAGGGGGAGGAACGAGTTGGGGGATTTGTCAGCTAATCAATCATACAATGTATGTGGTAAACATGGAATTGAGGTGGTGGTGTATGCTATGTTGAAATGTAATAAAAACTATATGACCAAACAAACTGCAAAAAAAAATTGGTAAAGAGGGTTCTGACTAAATCATTGTATCCACTGTGAAAAAGAAGCACGATTGTCTGGCATTTAACTCTTAATGTTCTATATAAGGTTACAATATTAGGAGGAACATTTTAAAAAACTGTAAATAGTATTGAATGATGAAGAAATTCAGACGATTCTTCAACAGCAACCTACTTTTGCTTACACCCCTAATCACAATATCAAGGAAATGATAGACTACAGAAAAACAAGGAATTCAAAATAAAAAATAAAAAGTACAGCTAGCCCTTAAAATGTATATTTTCCTGTTTGGAATGACCACCATCAACAACAGACATAGATTGGAACAGAAAGCAAAAATACCAGAGTTGTACACAATTCAAAAATATGACATGTGTCAGATGAAGTAACCTGGGATTCATAGGTCTCAAAGCTAAATGGAACCAAGATTTTGAGGTTGTATTAGTTCACAGGGACTGGTTGACTCTTCTTTGTCATATATGCAAGGGATCCAAGAACGCACACCTCAGATTACTGCCGTTCAACTCAGCGGCCGCTGCTGCAAATCTCAAGGGGAGGGATTTGGTGGGGAGTGCAGGGTGGGACAGGGGGAAATAAAATAATTAAAAACAAAAAAAACTTAACTGTTCTTGACGTCGCCGGCCACCTTGCTCCTCTTCCAATGGTGTTCGAGTACCAGCAGTCCCTGGGACACAAGCACAGGCTCTCCATGCAATCCAGGCACCACTCTCATGCCGCATCATCAGTATTGGTCTGAGTGGCTTGGTCTGTCGCTCAGACAGTGCGCTGGAGTCTGTGTAGTTTCTCCAGCCCAGCTGTGCAACACAGCCGTCCGGGTTGGAGAAACCTAAGTGCGCATGTCAGTGTGGCCGGCCTAAGACAGCCAACTAAACTGACATGCACACTTAGGGGGTCATTCTGACCTTGGCGGTCCATGACCGCCATGGCGGAGTGCAGCGGAAGCACCGCCAACAGGCTGGCGGTGCTTCCTGGGCGATTCTGACCGCAGCGGTAAAGCCGCGGTCGGAAAAGGGAAGCCGGCGGTTTCCCGCCGGTTTCCCGCTGGCCCAGGGAATCCGCCATGGCGGCGCTGCTTGCAGCACCGCCATGGGGATTCCGAGCGCCTTCCCGCCAGCCTGTTTCTGGCGGTGTCCACCGCCAGAACCAGGATGGCGGGAACGGGTGCCGTGGGGCCCCTGGGGGCCCCTGCACTGCCCATGCCACTGGCATGGGCAGTGCAGGGGCCCCCTAACAGGGCCCCACAAAGATTTTCACTGTCTGCTGTGCAGACAGTGAAAATCGCGACGGGTGCCACTGCACCCGTCGCACCCCTTCAACTCCGCCGGCTCCATTCCGAGCCGGCTTCATTGTTGAAGGGGCTGTCCCGCAGGGCCAGCCGGCGGTCTTCTGGCGGTCGCCCGCCGGCCCTGCGGGAAAGCCGGAATGGCCGCCGCGGTCTTTTGACCACGGAGCGGTCTTTCGGCGGGAACCGCATGGCGGGCGGCGACCGCCGCGGTCAGAATGACCGCCTTAGTGTACTCACGCCACTCCTCTTCCTCCTCCCTCCCATGACCCATCGCCACCCCTCCCTGCACATGCTGGCTGAGCCAACAGCTGAAAAATAAAACAGTTGTAAAATATTTTTTATTTTACAGCTGCTGGCTCAGCCAGTGAGGCGACGCCCTCTTCATTGCGGAGGAGTCGCCCTTGATTCAACTGCGTGCATTGAACATACCTCACTCCAGCCACACTACACCGATTATTCACAAAGGTTTTGCCTGGATGTCCTAGATGTGGCAGAAATAAGGCAGATTTCTACGATATGACCTGGGCATGCAGCGCCCTCTGACCTTTGTAAAGTAGTGCGTGCAAACTGGTGTCTCAGCTGAGAAGCAGGCAGCACATTTACACACCCAGAACGTGCCATCCTAGGTTTAACACCCCATGCCTAATCTGACAGGGCCCACAGTACTTTTATTGACCTTGCCTTGTGTTTGCCAAAACGTGCTATCACAATTGGTTGGAAATCCTGTTTCCCTTCATCTGTAGTAACTTGAAGGTTGGAGCTTGTGAAATCGGCCCAGGCTGAAGACAATATTTTCAGATGCATGAGACACATGGCTGAAAGACCTACGGTAATCACAGCATGGGCCACCTATCTCCCTCTGTTGCCTTTGTGATACATGGTGTATGTAGTACGTGCTCCCCGACAAAGCTTTCACTAGTCAATTGCATCCCGCTAGTCTGTTTTCTCTCTACTGCTCTTCACGCCGTCCTCTTACTTCTACAATATGGTCCCCCTTTGTGGGGCACTGCCAATGTATCGTTATCAGCCTCAGATTGTGTTGCCAGTTAGTAGGCCTTTTGTTTTTTTGTCTACTAATGAGACTAAGGAGTCTCAGAATCTACATCTATCACAGCAAGAGATGTGTCTGCTCCAGGCTTCCTCCAGGTGTGACCGAGACCTCAAAGAGCTTGTTCTGTGTGAGCCACTCACCTGAATTCCAGGTGTTCTGATGGGGCGATGACAGTTCCCCAATCCCGCTGAGGACTAACATGACTGCGATGAAGAGTACATTGCCCTCTCACAAGTCCTGAAGGGGAAGGGAGTTTTACAAAGAGAAAAGGAGAAAACACCAGTGTCTGCTTCGTGGACTGCAAAATCAGACTGCTGGACCCTGGACTGTATGTCATATTGGTTGTTAGGACTTCTGATTTCTCAAAATACTTGGTTCTTGGTTTTTTAGGGTTCTGGGCTGCAACAGAATTACTTCATTAATACATTGAATTGCATAAACTATTATACATTGCATAATGTCAGTTATTGTTGACACATTGTGCATATGTTTCTATAAGGCTGAACAAGTCTCTTCCTCTTTTAACAATACTTTCAGAGTTTCTAAAGCAATGTCCAAACTCAAATACAATCAACTTGACAATCAACTTGACTAAAAGACTTCTTTATGTCCTGGCGTAATCTCTTGCCAATAATAGTTTTGATAAACTTGCTCTATTTCCAATCTCCTAATTCTCAGGGGAGTGCTTGGTACAAGAAATACGTCTTTCCCTTATGTATGTTTAGCGGTATCTTGGATTCCCACCCAAATGATAAATCACGCTAGTTCTTATTGTCATAAATTATTTAACAGACAGAGCTCTGTTTTCTTTCATTTAAGTCAGAGGTTGAGGACTACGCTAGTTACATAGACAGCATTTCACAGGCTCCGACGCCACCTACTGGAAAGGGATTGAATATTTCATGTTAAACTACTTCATTTATTTCTGTATGATATACATAGCATGGTTGGTTATTTATTACCTAATGAACTTGGTTATTCCAATGCTCAGCATGTGGGCAAACTGCCGGTTGAGGGGGAAACTGCTTACATAGATTTTCCCACAGGTTCTGTGTAAACACCTTTATGTTTTTCACTGAGCAAACCCATTCCTGCGCATGGGTAACAATCTGCTTTTCTCAACTGAGAAAATTCCTCTGTCATGTTAGCCACTATTCTTAGGCCCAGTTTGGGTCTATTGTTTTAAAAAAATCCAAATGTACACCCAAGTGTTGAAGAGTATTGTTTCTGACTTTACAAATTAAAGTTTTTTTGTTTTTTTTTAATCAAACAATTGTTACATTTTTGTTGTTGTTATATTTATGAATATGGTACCTTCATCGGCTCCATCCCAATTATTTTTTAGAGTGAAAAAAGAAACTACTCCAGAGGCCGGGCTTACATCCCTCCACCCGCCAAAAAAAAGTAACATAATGGGGAGCCGTGGCCAGTGGCCAATAGGTCAAGGGAGCCGCGGGTCAAAAAACTTTGGGAACCACTGATTTAAGTGAATAATCTTTCTTTACCTGGAAATGAAGTTACTTGCTTGAAAACTTCAGATGAACCCAGACCGGGTTTTTTCACCTTTCTTATTTTCTCTCTTTTACAGGAAATACGGGATCGTCAACAGAAGACTGAAGAGGAGAGCCGGGACTCCGCAAGAAGCCGACTGGAGGGCGAGGATCGCCAGAACTCTACTGGAGGCTGTCCAGAGGACGAGAAATGCTGGAACTTTACTGGAAGCTGGTCGGAGGACGAGGAACACTGGAACTCAGCTGGAGGCAGGGTAGAGAACAAGGAACTTGACATGCTCTGGAACTCGTCTAAAGGCAGGCTGGAGGACAAGGAACTTGACTGGAAATAGGTGAGCAGAGCAATAGGTACGAAGCCAAGCAAGGCCTCAGACTCACAAGCATCCTTAAATAGTCAAATGTGCACATGGGCCTTTTGACAGTTGATTGCTTGTTCAGGAAATTAGCAATTATCCTCCTTATTGTGGCACTTGTTCAATATAGATCACATTGTGAAGAGCACGCTTTGGCTGTTAGAGTTGGCACAAGTTCAGCAGGTGGGATACAATGTGCATATTCAACAGGAATTGGTTATTGAGACATTTAACAGGCATCGGTTATTGCAAACTTGATATTCAACGATGTAATGAATATACCCAAATAAATCTGAATGTTGCAAGCAACAGCATCTTACTGTATTCGAGCTCTTGGATCAGCGAGTGTACCCACAACAGAGCTGCTGCTGGGAAGCCAATAGCACTTGCTCTGCATGGGACTGCAGGCAGGCAGAGGAGAGACTGGAGGGGTGGTGGAGGGTTAGTGAGGGTCAGCAAGGGAGTTCCTCAAGTTATTTTTTCCCCCTCTCTCCATTGAACAGGCAGAGATAAATCAGTTTCTACTCCTCTCCCTTGTCTCCCATATATCAATTACTGCAGCAACAGGGAGAGGTTGTGGTCTTAGCCAACTTTGAATCTGGGAAACCAGGTTCAAGTTGCAATGTCAGCTCAACTTCCTGTGATTCTTGGCAAATCCCTTAATCTATCTGAGCCTAATAAATGTATATGACCTCTAATCTTTTCTGGTGCTCGTGTAAAGTGATCCAATGCGTCTAGCCCAGGTTTGTGCTATATAAAACTGTTGCATGTGAGGAAAGTGACACTATTTTTCCATTTACACATTAATATAATTCCTTTGTGGAACATGCACTTGATGCTAGCAGCAAGTAAAACAGAAAAAACAGATGTACCTTTCACCAGCCTCTGAGCATTGGAGGGCCTCTCTTAAGTACTGTAAAAAAACATAATAAATATCTGAAAAGCCAAGGGTGAGTGTAAAAGGCACTCTAGGTCTATGCCATGACCTGTTTTTTAGGGGGCATTAATAAAAACAATCCACAGCAAACTTATAAATAAAAAAGCAATTGAAAGTGGGTTCCTATAATTTTTTATAATTCTGTGCTTCTAAAGTATATTTTTTAATAGGAATATTAATTTCCTATTTAAGTACTAGCACTATAAGCTTTGTGGGCCATATTTGTTTGGTTGCCCGGGTCTAATTGTGGCCCCAATCCAAACCTGATTGTTATATAATGCCTGAAATATATGTGTAAACCCATTAAAGAGAAATTTACAAAAAAGTTATTTGGGAATGACTGAGTCTTTAAACCGCTGGTGAGAGATGTCAAATGTGGTTGGAGGAATATGGAACTCGGGTTTGTGATCGAGTTTATATTGTATTCTTGTAAGCTGATTTATGGAATTGCAAATATGAAAAATATAGTAACGATCTCAAAAATGCAACAAAATTGGACTTAAAGCACTCAGTTGACCTAAGCATTTCAATTATTATATTTATGTAACGGGAAAATACATTAGATTTGGTTCCAAAAAATACTTCAAAGGCGCAACTAATTGTTACAAATAAATAAAATAAGCAACAATTTTTAATTTGTTAAATGGATGTACCCATATTAAGTGTGTGCAGCTTGCACTAGATTAAAGTAAACCTCAGCAAGTTCAGGCAGAGAGCAGGCGCAGGGGCGGGCATAGTTAATAAGAGGCAACTGTGCTCCAGGTGGTTAGGAGCAATTGGCATGCAGTTTTCAGAAAAATAGGGATTGGGGAGACTCTTAAAAGTCATCATCTCAGCACCAAGACACTTGATATCAAATTACTGGGCACTCTTTTATCATCAACATAAAAGTGGCGGGATAATTTATTATTCCCATTCTGGCTATATATATTCCAGGTTAAAGACCAGGTCAAGATTTTGGTTTGATTTTATAAATGCATGCCAAGAAGGCTGGCTTTAGCACTGCTGGCACCCAGTGCAACAATCTTTGCTGGCGCCCCCATTGACCCTTCCTCCACTGATTCCTTCACTACCATCTTCAAAGCGTGTCCCTCATCTCTCCAGAGCCCCTCTCACTCATATTTAAGTTCATTTATAGCACTACCAATGTAGAGTGTCAGAGCGCTTTACATCACACACATATTATCCAGAGACAATGACTCATACAAGTGTGTATATACAATGTATAGGAAATGTTATATATGACAATAAGGACTTCAAGGTGTAGGAGGCATATAACATCCATAATGGTAAGCAGTATATTTTAAGAGAGCTTGGTCTTGAGAAGCACAAACTCAGGATTTAAAATGTAATACAAAGGATGATGTTGACTTTACTAATAAGAATCGACAATTGTAGGGAAAGGGAGTAATGAATGTCCAGCATACACATTCCCAATGCTATCAAAAATGCAGTGCTGTTCCTATTTACACTCCATGTAAACACCACTAGTGTACCTAGGTGAAATACAGGTCAGTGAGAATATTGAACTTTCAGAGCAAAAGCCAGCCACCCACCAACAAGGGTGGCAGCTTCATCATCAGACAGCTCCTCACTGGGCTGGCCCTGCAATGCATAACGTGCCCCTGTAAGGGGCTCTTTATCAGAGTTTTTTTTACCTGGAGTACAAACAGCAAAAGCATTTTCTGCATTTTTGATACGATTGGTAGTGTGCATGTAGGTTCTTACTTACCCTCTGTCCCTCCAATTGCAGATATTTATTTCCCCGTCTGCTCAGCTTTGGGACCAAAGAAATCTGAGAATTATTTTTAAGAGGTTATCTGTGTGAGAGGAGACCTCTTTTTGCATGGTTAACCCCCACTTTTTGCCTGATGTTGATGTGTTCTAGAAGTTGGTAGTGCCCAGGGCCCCTGCTAACCAGGTTCCCTGGGCCAGAGCTCTTTCCGTAAATCTGTTGTGATACTTGGCACAATTGGAAACACTCTTACATATCCCTGTAAGACCCTAGTGAATGGGTGCCCCAGTACCCAGGGCATGAGATAGTAGGAGTAGGCCTCTGAGGGCAGAAACACTGATTGTGCCACCCTCTAGGCCCCTGCACCCAGATACCCTCAGCACTGCCAATGCAGGCTGAGTGTACTGGGGCAAACCTAAAAAGTCAGACTCGAGATGGCACACTCCCTGTGTGCCCTGTCCATCCCATACTACATATGTTATCGGTAAGTCACCCCTATAGTAGGCCTAACAGCCCTACGGCATACTATATGTGAGGGCATCATTGCATGAGCAATGTGCCCCCACTGTGTCCTTCCCAGACCTGGGAAATAGTGAGTGAACAAAGTAGCTATTATAAGTACATGTACTGGACACTGGTCAAACATGAGTTCCCCAGTTACATGATGACCACTCTGTACCCTGGGTTGTTTGATGTCAAGCAACTCAGAATTTTAAATCCAAACTGGTACCAGTGTTGGATTTAATTCTAAATGTACCCAGGGGTCACTTTAGAGGTGCCCCCTGCAAAAGCGAACCTAACTGGCATAGTTTCTGACTGGTTCCATCCAGCCTGCCACTCCAGACGGCCAATATACAAACCTGGGGGAGAGCCATGGCGCTCTGGTTTGTAAAACCATGTCCCTCCTGGGTGGAGGAGCTAACACCCCCTCCCTCAGGAATGTGCAACACCATGGGGGTGAGCTTCAAAGGGCTACTGCCCCTGAAACTCGAGCCCCCAGGCCTGCTGCTAGCAGCAGATGGCTTCCCCTTGGCAAACCCCCACTTTTGGTGGGAAACCAGACAAAGGGTAGGAAGAGTGGCCTCACTGAGCGTGCACCACCCCTATGGGCTTGCAGGCGAAGTGGACCCTCCATCTCACTTTCCTCCATGTTGGATGGTAGGAAAATATCCAATAGGGTTTAGAGAAGTGGTCACTGTGGTGGGTGTAGCCACCCAAGGGTAAGTGTCCTTTTGGACACTACTAGGTTCCCCCTGAAACACCCACTACATTCAGTATTTAGTGGGCTCCCCTAGACCAAGAAATTAGATTCATCTGAAAGAAAAGAAGACAGCACCAAAGGACCCACCAAGACGAGAACAGAGGTCCTGCTGCATCAGAAGAGTCTCCAAGACCCCTGCTTGCTGCACCAGTGTCCCGACAATTGCTTATGCAGAGGAGCTGACCACTGGACGAACCTCAAAAGACCCAGAGGACCTCCAGGCTTCGAAAATAGCCCAAGATCTCCCTCCTGAGTGGAGGCACCACTCAAGAAACTACATGAACCTACAGAGAACCTACAAACCAGGGAGGGACACTCCAGGGATGATATCTCCGCAACTGGAAGTAGCAGCTGTACCCGACGACACACCGACAGCCCGGACGTAACCTGCAACTGTGTCCAGCTTGGTGGCACAGCGCCCTCCTGTGGCCGAGTTGTGGCAATACCCTAGGTACTGATAAGTGCACGTCGGACATTACCAACAACAGATCCATCATAGCTGCACCTGGACCAGGAGGAAGCCCCAGTCGAGGGACTTCAATGACACCCCAGACCTCCCACTGGAGCGCCTGCGACGTCCTGTGAGACCCCAAGAAGAAGACTCAACTCCAGCTCCAAAGAGTCCCTTTGCACACAGCATCCAAGACCTCCAAAATGCCCTTCACTTGGCTGCCCTGAGCCTTGCATCGCAGGATTTGCTGTGTGCCCGGGCCCCCAACCCCTTGCGACCTCTACAGCCCAAGGGGACCCCTAAGCACCCACCTTAATCTTGCAAACCAGCTCCTTTTCCAAGTGGCCCCTCCAGGTGGCCCTGTGCAAAGAGGTCTTCTAACGCTGCTCCTGCCGGAACCTGGAGCCGCCCAAGGCTTTCCAGCTGGCACAGTGTGCCCACCAACTACTCTGGCCACCCTGCAAGAGAAGAGACTGGCAACCCAAATGTACGATTTTTAATGCATTTTAAAAGGTGACTGTGCACTGATTCCAATGGTGCGCCATTACGTACAGAAGGACTAACTTTATTAAAACTTCAAAAAGTCATAACTCAAAAAGTACTTAACATATTCTAAAGATCTTGGTCTTAAAATGTATATAAAAGTCTGAAGTATTTATATAAAATCTGGTCTCGAGGTATTCATTGAGTGTGTGTGGTGCATGATTGGATTTATGAGTGCAGCAAATACTAAGCACATCTCCTGGATTAGCCTAACTGCTCGACCAGCCACCTTAAAAACTGGAGCATTAGGTGGTCTCATTTTTACCTCTGGAAACCAACGTGTGGTTGCCTAGACCCCCTGCATAGTGTGTCTAGTTTTGCACACTACATAGAGGGCCAGCCTCCTACAATCTGACTTTGACCAACTTTACCTTTATACAATGTACCGACCATGGATAATATCCAAGGTCTTGGCTATGATGATAACGTTATAGCCAAAATGTTAAGCTCATAAAAAGCCTTTCCCCTTCAAGTAATCTTCATTAACGACTAGACAAGTAAAAGAACCCTGGCAAGGAGCCCCTTTTAGGGGCCCATTGGGCATTGCAGCACCGGCCCAACACAGGGCTGCCTGATGATGAAGTGTGCCAACCTTGTTGGTAGGGGCAGGCTCTTGCTCTGAAATTTAAATATCCACACACCCTGTATTCCATCTAGGTACACTGGTGGTGTTTGCCTGGATTGTAAATAGGGACAGCATATTCTGCTTTCTGTTTTTTACTAATAGGAATTCATTTCTACCCAAACAAACCCTTTTAAGCAACCTTAAGATAATGAAAGGCTGGGGGAGGGGGGGTCGAGGGGCATAAAGTTCTAAACTTATGCCGTGCAGTTTACATGCAGCTCTTTGATGCCTTTTGGTTGCTCACTGTCATAAAAGGATTGTGTTAGACCTGACATCCATGCCTAGTATTCTGCCAACATTTTTGCCGTCCCTTCTCTTGTTTGCTGAATTCGTTTTTATTGGTTTTAGGACTCTGCACACTTTACCACTCCTAACTAGTACTAAAGTGCTAGCGCTCTCTCCCTAACACATGGTAAAATTGGCTTACACCTAATTGGCACATATAATTGACTTTAAAGTTCTTAGTAAAGTATACTACATGTACCCAGGGCTTGTAAATTAAATGTTGCTAATGGGCCTGCAGCACTCATTTTGCCACCCACTAAAGTAGCCTTTAAAAACATGTCTCAGTTTTGCCTCTGCAGCCTGCTGTGCAGTTTTAAACTGCCATTTCGACCTGGCAAAGTAAGCATTTTGCCAGGCCTAAGCCTTCCTTTTTCATACATATACGTCAGTTCTAAGGTAGGGGCTGAAGACACATAGGGCAAGTTGCCTTGTATTGAAAGAGGAGGACATGTGGATTCAGGTATTGCATGCCCTGGTAGTGAAAAACTTGTAAAGTAGTCTTTCACTACTGTAAGGCCCATCTCTCCTTTGACTAACAAGGGGTTGCCTTATTCCACTTAATAAGTGATAACTTTTGATTGGGATCAAATAGAGACATACTGTTTAGACTCAAATGAATTGTAATTTAAAATCTTCTTCAATTGTATAGTCGGATTTTAAGTCTCAGTTCTGAAAATTCCACTTGTTCTAAACATTTGTGCCTTCTATCAGTATCCTGGGTCAAATGAATGAATGGCTCTGATGTTAGGATTTATTTATTCCTGTCAGACAGCGAGACAAAATGAACTGGATGTGGCCGGATGAGCTATCCTGCCTGGATGGTTGGGGTGGAGCTGTTACTTGTCTTACTTACATTTCAAAGTGCTTGCTCCAAAACATACAGTGGAACTTGACACTAGTCTTTTGTCACCCCAGTCTTTTTGGAGCCTTGACTGGAGAAGGGGAAAAAACTTTTCTAGAACCAGATGTGTGGTATTATATGGAGTCTTTCCACTTCAAATGCTAAATATTGGACCTACAGGGCCACCAATCACTACACTCCTGGGACTAAGGGTATTACAGAAGCAGAACTGCCTTGTTCCCCAGAGGACTGTCCTGCTGCTACTAGAGGTCTACCCTGTTTCATGAGGCCTGCCTTGTCCCCCAGAGGTCTGCCTTGCTGCTTGAGGCCTGACCTGCTGTCTGAGAAGGAAGTCTGAATCTCCTCTTTCCTTTCCAGGTTACCCTGTGTGACTACAAGTGTCAGTTGGTTGACCTGTTCTGAACTACAGGGACACAACTATCTCCAGAGGCCTCCCTACAACTACTCAGCTATCCTGCTGCCGCTGGACCTGTGTGAGCCCTGTATGCCTCTGCTAGAGGGAGTCCCTGATTCCCAAGAGTTGCCTCCCAAGGTCCTGGACCCTTGGTAGCTGAGTATACTCCTCTTCAATAAAATGAAAAATTCTAAAGTGCGGGGTGTTTCGCAGCCACAAACAGCCCTGTTCAGACAATGTGAAAATTAGGTGTACCCAACTCTTTTCACTACAATGATTACAAGCAACACGTGATCTCCACTTCATGCTACAGCAACAATAGCCCAAAGTGATTGCCAACGCCACGCTTCAGCAACAACCATCTACGACACCAGGCCAGCTCTTTGCGCTACAGCAGCAACGATCTGCAGCACTCTCCCTGATCCTCCTGGCCTTCTCCACCTCGAACTGAACTGTTTGTGCTGGACTTTGAGAAGCTAGCTCTTTCAGCGCGACTAACCTGGTTCCTGTTTTGCACAACCATATGTACACCTGTGACGCTTTGTGCTTTTAGGTGCTGTACTTAACTAAAACTAAAAAGTGCTCATCTCTGGTTCTACTAAGTGGATTTCTGTTGGTCTGGTATTATTTTAGTTATTGAAATTGACTTGATTTTCTGAATTGCTTTGTGTGAGGCTAAAGGCTTTTTTGCAGATTTCCCCCCAGGCCCCTCTTCCTCCCCCACACACTATTTTCCCCTATTTGGACTACTAGCATCTGGTGCTGGAGGCCTGCAAACCAGGCCTCCGTGCCAAAGTACTAACCCCTTGCAAAATGTACATTGAATTGGCTATCTCCAGTTGGCATAAACTGACTTACTTATAGGTCACTAGTATATGGTACTAAGGTCACCCAGGGCATGTACATTAGAGTGTCCACCCAAGGCTGCAGCTCTGATTGCGCTACCCTGCATGTGACAAAGTACAAAATGGCTCCCAGCTTGCCACTGCAGCTGCTAGTTCAACTTTGCTATTTAAACCAATGACAAAGCCTCCACTTCCCTTAACAATATATATGTCTCCCCTAAGGAAGGCCTATTAAGCCTTACAACAGGGTGCTGTATATTATCAAGTGGGGCACATACTTTAATATGCCTTAACAGTAAAACTTCCAAAGTTTTGTCTTTACTGTGGAAAAGCTAGTAGCCCCATTGGCTAATACGGAGTCTTAGGCTGGCATCTCAGTCCTGCTAACTTCTGAATGTGAGTACTAAAAAGGGTACTTCAAGGTATCAAATTAATTGTGGAATTTAACCCGACTTGATGCCCAAGTCGAATTTAATGTAACTTTTGCCTAGTTTATCCAGTGGCCTTTCACAGTTGCTGACCACCAGTCAGCCTTCTGCCCTCCTGGGGAAGAGTGTGAATGACTCCCCTGCTCAAGAACAATAGAGGCCTGCTGCCAAGGGAGGTGTTACCTCCCCCTTGCAGGAAGCAAACTAGGGTGTTGGTCCAAAAGGCGAACTTCAAAAGGGAAGCCACCTTTGGTGGGCAGATGATGATCACTCTCAAGTAGGGCTACCCCTTTGTTCAGATAGTTGGGCTGGTGGTGGGAAAAGGGAGAGGAAAACAGTTGCCAAACTTTGTTCTGTTAAAGTGTAGCCCACAAGTAGCCACACCTGCAGGGGGAGCTACCAAGGTCATAGCATCCACGGAAGGGTTCAGGCATCTTGAGAGTGAGAATAATAATACATTCTCGGTCTGATAAATGCCACACATAGCTGGAAGTCGTCATAGGATGGGGTGGATCCTAGTAGTCGACTGACTAGTGACTGCATCACCCCGAGGGCACTTTCTGGCATAAATTCTTCACTTCTGGCACCCAGAACCTCAGATAACATTCGGACTGGAGAGAGAACCAAGGAAGGTCTGCCCTGCCGACCCCTGCACCTCACAAGAGAGGCTGCACCAACTGCTGGACTGCTGCTTTTTGGGCTAGCAAAGCAAGACTGTGTCTTTGCTGCCTGGCTCGAGGAACAGTTGCTCCTGAGCCCCAGACTGAAGTCGTGACCCCTAGGGTCAGTCGGGTGACCCCCTGTCCCAGCACAAGGGCCACAAAAGCTGAAGTCGCTCATGTTGGCCAGTCAGTATCCACTTGCAATAAATCATGACTAACTGCTGACGTACAGCCAAGAAGACCACAATTCTGGTCTCAAAAGTTGCACCTGTGTCTGAGTTGTCAGTGTATGGATTGGTCATCAAAGACGGACACTAACCCTCACCAAACAATACTGCTAGGTCTGCTGTGACTAGAGATTGGGAGTCCAACTGCTGCTGAGCTTCTACTGGCTTCGAGGGACTCCGACCCCTGTGGACAAAGTCGTCCCAGCTTATCCGAGGATCAAGGTATAACCCCCTGGAAGGCCCCATTGCCTGCATAGCACCCAGAGCACCTTTCTACATCCTATATTCACAGCATTAGGACCACTCCATTGAAGTCTATAGCAGTCCTAATTTAAAGTGTGGAACTGGACTTGAGATGCTTTGGTGACTTGATAACTGTCCAAATACACCTTATTGCCTCCCCTGACCTTTTCCCTGTTAATTCAGCCTGGAGTAGTTGAACACATCTCTTTCAAACTTTTCAAATGTTACAAACTTTACAGTCACTAATGCTTGTTTGCACTTCGGACTGAAAAGCGAGATTTACATTTTATTTAGAAAATCTATATTTCTGGAACCCTCCAGTGGATTTTGCCCATCTTGGTGACTACAAATTCATAAAAATATAATCTAATTTTATAAATTGGTGTTGGATTTCTTTAGTGTTGTGTGACTTTATTATTTCACAGTTAGGTGCTTCCAAATGGTTTACACTCGTTTCTTTGTTTAACCCTGTTCAAAGCCACAGCTACCTACAATGGACCTAAACGTTTTACAAACAAGCCTGTCTGGACCCAAGAGAGTTTTGTGAGTGTATTACATGGTAAGGTCATATAAGCATACCGTATAATACACCACAGTTCTCACTTTGTTTGGTATTTTTCTTGCATTGTGTTTCATTCACTGTATTATAGTTTGAGTGCAGCATAAATACTTTACACTTTGCCTCTAAGTTAAAAACCTGACAAGGATTGTAGTTGGTACCTGTTGCTTGAATAGGGCTTCCATCCGTCTCAACCAATAACCCAATTTCTTACAGATTGTAATTTATAAATTCCAATTAACAAAAAAAGATCTCTTTGACAAAAGCAGTAACCCGCTGAGCTATCTACATATAATACAATTTTGTGATCTGCGTGGTACACATGCTTTGCAGAAAGCACGTTAACCCTCTGCACTACTTCATGATGATTCAAAATTTCTATTATACAAAACTCAGATTCTTATAGCAGGTACATGAATTACCAGAGGTATCTTCACATTTGTATTATTTCCTCAAAATTGCTGCGCACTCAAAGAACTCTGAAGTGCTTTTACATCTTATAAAATGTTTCAGAAAACAGCACCGTCTGAGCTCAGTACCTGGTGCAACAGCATCTGTTGCACTGCCTTAAAGATGGCACTGCACATCAATATCATTGCTATATTATTGTGTATGATTAATATTTATGAATGTAGCTAAAGACAAGGTCCTACTGAACACTGTACACAGAAATAGGGTAGGAAAGAACTCTAAAACAGTGCTTTTACACCCATAAAATATTTCAGAATGCAGGATCCCCTGAGCTCAGTGCCTGGTGCATCAGCACCTGTCGCACTGCCTTAACTCCGTCGAAGCATCGGGCGGCCGGGAACTGTCCAACGCAACAGTGCTTGTGTTCGTCAGATGGCTCCCAGTCATTCGCGCACAAGGCACTGGAAATTCCTCTGGTGCAGGTGCCACAGGGATTTCCTTTCTTCCAAAATAGCTTCCCCAGCTCCCATGGCTGTTCTGGGTTTTCAGTGAAATGATGATCAGCGTGCTGCCACTCTGATGTCATTTCACTGAAAACAAAATTGAAATGAACAGATCGGCTCATTTCACATCACTGCCTCGGTGCTCAGGGGGCTATCTCAGCTCCCTGAGCACTGAGGCAGATGGGAGAGGTATCATTGCAAAGGGGAAACATTCTCCTTTCCAATGGTACCTCTCCCTAGCGGATCCCTGCTTGGGGATCGTTGCAGGAGAGTGATCCCCAAGCAGGGATCCACCCACTAGACACCAGGGAGGAGGGAGCACCCCTTGGGTAAAGGCTTTTGCTCCCCTCCTTATATTTTGGGCATATTCAGTCTTTCTGGGGGCAGAAAGGGATTCTTTTTTTTATAAATATCTAGGGGTGGGGGCTGCCCTGAATAAGCATTGTAATGCCCCTGCCCTCCCAAAAATTGCCACAGTCTTTCTGCCTCAGGGGGGGTTCTGTAGGGGGGCAAATGGGGGCAATATACCCTGATCTGCCCACCCAAGTGTGGGGGGGGGGGGGGTGGCGGGAGGCAGAAAGCCCACTAGGCACCAGGGATTCATTTGGGGATGCGGGCTCACTAGAATGGGCATTACAATGTCCCTCCCCCCAAAAAAAAAGAGCACAGTCTTTCTGGGAGGGAATGGAAGCAACAGCCCCCAATCTGCCCACTAGGCACCGGGACATTTTTTTTATTCAGCTAGTGGTGGGAGCTGCCCTGAATGGGCAATGCAATGCCCACACCTTCCCCCCCCCCCCCATAAAAAAAAAACCAAATCAGCCACTGGGCACCAAGGATGTTTATTTGGTAGTGTAGGGGTAGGAGCCTAGAATGGGCATGGCAGTGCCCACCCCCAAAATGAATGGCTACATCTTTCTGCCCCCCCCCCCACCTGAGGGGGGGCATATGGGGATTATTAGCCACAGTCTGCCCTCCAGGGCAGGCAGAAAGCCCACTAGATACCAGGGAAGCATTTGTCTAAAAATAGAGGAGTGGTAACTGCCTACCACTATGGGCATGGTTATGCCTCCCACCCTAACTGAAGGAGGCAACACTTTTTCAGCCACCCCTGCGGACTAAGGCATCTTATCCCAATGGCAAGCAAGAGGGCATTTTACTCTTTTGGATTCTGATTTTACATATGAGCCAAGAGAGCTTGGCTAACTCCCAATATCGTCCCACTTGCGTGTGCAGCTGCACTTTTTGGACTTGGGTACACTGCCACCTGGAAAAACCTACTAGACCCATACATTTCTGAAAACTAAACATCTGGGGGAGTTCAGGGTAGTGTATTTCACATGCACCCTACACCATATCAGAAATGGATCCACCATTGGTTTCACACCAATTTCTACCACTAACTGGAAGGAGATTGAAAGCTCAAAAAATTGGAAAATGGGCTATCTACCAGTAAAATGCCAAAACTGTGTGATTAAAGTCTGCCTGATCCTGAAAGCTGGGAATATGGTGAATTTAGCACTGCAAACCCTACGTTGATAACATTTGCAGGGAAAAAACAGATGGTTTTTTTCTGCAGCACTTTTTTCCCATTTTCCCCCAAAACCCCAATTTTAGCTGTATTTTGGTTAATTTCTCGGTCCCCTACAGGGGAATCCACAAACCCTGGGCACTTTCAGAATCCCCAGGGTGTTGGAAAAAAAATGATGCAAATTTGGCCTGCATACCTTTTGTGGACAAAAAGTTATGGGAGCCTAAGCGCAAACTACCCTACAAAAAAGGCTTAGCAGTTTGGGAATGTGGTGCTAGCAGTGAAAGGGTTGAAGCTGGCACTGCATGTCAATGTTACTGATATATTATTATTAGGAATGAACTTAGTTATGGCCAAGGAACTACTGAACACTGTACACAGAAATAGGGTGTAGGCAATGTCACTGCACCCAGGGGAGAAGAGAATTGTGTATAGCCACATGCAAATCTAAGCAGATGAAATATTTTCTATTTTCTTGTTTTAGCTCATTCTCCATAGCCACTCACCATTCGATGAGAAGTTTGTTGAGAATAATGGTCGGACAGGACGTAGTTTATATTCCGAAGTTTATTCGGGAGCAACACAACCTGGCATCAGGCTTCTCCAGAGGTTCCAGATCAACTGGCAACCCTGGAATCCTGGATGATCCTGGATGTGTTATGATCCTGGATCAACACATCCTCCCCTGTTCACTAACAAATAACAACTAAAGGAAACACAAAGCGGAAAATAAACACACAAGAAACTGGATTGGAAAAACAAGATATTAAAAATAATGATAATAAGTTTACTATATAACAAAATCCCTCAAATAAGAATGCGGCATCCTAATCCTCTTTCCCAGAGCAGAATCATTCCAATACTCATTGCCACAACCATCCATTCCTCTCACAACCCCTTTGTGTACAAAACAATCGTCTAGAGGCATAGCACTCCTCCCATTAACAACTTCATCATCACTCATAAGCATCATTCCCAAACAACATTCATCAACATTCTCCTTAGCCATACCATTCCTTTGATACAAGGCCACATTCCGAAAATTCCATCCCTCCCCATTCTCCAAAACCACAAAAAATGCACCAACTCGCTGAACCCCAAAAGGACCCTTGAACTTGGGAAAACCTCCCTGGATCCTACCTGATTTCACCTTGACCCAGTCTCCTACCTCCACCCGTAATCTGGCATGTACTTCACCTTTATTAAGACACTTAACACCACCATGACCCCAGACCCCCGCATGGGCACACAACACTTCCTTCAACCAAGCCGGAACTAACTTAGTACCCGGCAACCATCCCCATCTTTTTCCAATATAATGACAACCTAGACAGACAATCGGCCTGAACATTCTTTCAGCCTTGCAAAAATTCAATAGTATAGGTATATTCCTGAAGTCTGGCTGCCAATCTAGCCAACCTAGCTGATCCTTTGCCTGTTCCTGTGTCTTTTTGTGGTGTCTGCCAGGTGTGAGGAGCTAGGGTTCACAGACTTCAGGTGCCAAACATGAGAAATGAGGATCACACAATGAATTCATTTTTTTCCTTTCATGCCTTTTGCACTGGCCAGGCTTAGTGTAAGCGGTCCAGTAATGTGGAATCACAACAGGGAAATCCCTGTTTTCTCTTGTACTTAGGGGTCTGTCTGTTCTCGAATATCTGGGATTTTACCCAGCTTCTGGAAGTGCTGTGTGAGGGCCTTGTGTACCTAGTCCGGGGCTTCTGGCAATAGGGTAGCACAGGAGTTGGATTGGAGGACATTGTCTTTTTTTTGGTGCTCATGTTAGAGATGTGTGCGAGGATTAATTTTTCAAGTTAGAAAATTGCTAATAATCATATTGCGGATATCCCTGTAAATAAAATTACTTCACCTAGCTCTGTGATGACACTGAAATCAGTCATGTTACAAAATCTGAGACACAGATCAGATAATATGACACAGTGGCTTCTCATCCAGATAGCATAATGACAAATAAGTGTCATGACATAATGAACTGATGAAGCTGTAGACAAGACACATCATCGACCCTGGAGCAGATCAAGGCCTTTAAGGAGGCTGTAATCTGGAAGCGTCGGACCAGGAGGATGACCCACTGGAAGTCTCTACAACTTCTACATTAAAGACCACAAAGGGGAGAACGCCGAGGAGAGCGAGGAAAGTGGAGGTGAAGGGACGAAGAGCGCGAAGGGAGGAGCAAGGAGACCAAACACATATACTTGACCAAAACCACAGTTAACAAATAAATACAAAATTAACCCTTCGTAAAGTGAGTTCACTCATTTCAGTAGAATAGGGACAAGTAGCCACGGGCTCAAGTACAGTGACGAGCCAGATAGGAGTTTGACAGCTTACCAGGAAGATGGAAGATGCCGTCTCTCTTGACAGTTTCATAAGGCAGTTAGCCGAGGGACAAAGACATCTACAACTGGTGATGGATGAACAGGTTCGAACCACCCAGAAAGAAAGAGAGCAGATACATTAGGCTTTGAAATCCCAATCCACAATCATAGCCAATAACCAAACTTGTTTGCGAGACGGCCATACAAAAAGTAACAGAGACTATCGCTAGCTCAAAGGTAGATCCTAACATACCCAGTTCAGTGCTCCAGAAATACTAAATTGGAGAAGATCCGGGCTCATTTTTTGTTAATTGTGAAAGAGTAGCTACCTCTACCACATGGCCTCGAGACATGTGGGGTCAGTACGTAGCCCCCTTACTGACCCAGTGAACTACAATCAGCATATCAAGCCACTAATCCAGGGGGTGATAACCCCTATACTGAAGTAAAGAAAGCGATTCAGGAGAGACTTGGGTGTGACTCCGAGCATTACCATTTAAGGTAATTTTCTATAGAATTCAAGACATGGTTTTGAAATGGCTATGGCCTAATGTCTCAACCAAGGAGGAAGTAATTAATAAAATACTGCTAGATGCAATTCTTATAAGCACTTCCTGACCCTCCCCGAACTTGGATGAGACAGCATACCAACATGACCATCCCCAAAGCAATTGATTTAGCCTGTGCTTACCACCGCTCAATGAAAAAATGGGGGTGTTTCCCCGTGGGTCATCCCTAACCCCTTCCATACAGAAAGCTAGTGCAGTTCCAAAAAGTTCTCCTAGGAATTTAGCAGATGCCATGAAAACCTCCAGGGGCCAGGAAGGGAGATGGGACAAGTTCCACAATGTTTTCACTGTGCGGAATGGGGCCATAACGCCCAAAACTGCCCACAGAAGGGTCAAGGGCCAAACCCATGGAGATGGGTCTTTTCTGAGGGAGAGTTTGATGTACAACCACTTGTGGAACCCCTTTTTCACTGGGAATCCAAGTCAGTAATAGACAGGTTACAGCATAGTTGGACTCTGGTGTAGACATTCAGTTATAAAAGAATCATTGGTATTCCCGGATCAGTGGTAGAGGGTGAAAAGGCAATGATAACCTGCGTCCATGGGGAAACCAAATATATCCAGTAGCTTGGGTAGAGATGGAGTGGAGGGGATATAAGGAGCCCCTCGAGGTGGCAGTCATACCCTACCTGATTGAAGACCTGGTGCTGGGAAAAGACTATGGGGACTTCCTCTTACTATTACAAAGACTCAGCCCCTTGAAGGGTAGACCCGGAGGGTGTTAATCAGACCCGGGTCACACTAAAATGTGTCAACCAAAAGCTAGATTGAAAATAAAAGAGAACTCCAGAATACAACCAAACCCACCAGGTTAATGTATTTTCTCTCTCTTTTATAGTCCACCCTGACAAAGAAAACCCAGGAAGTTTTCGGGCCTGTCAGAGGGAGGACCCATGCCTAAAACATGCAAGGGCTAAGGTCATTCACGACAACCCAGAGAAGGTAGGAATTTATTTTTCTGTGCTGCATGGCTTATTGTATTGGAATACCAAAGTCCAGGATTCAATTTGGACCCAGCTGGTAGTCCCCACACTCTACCGGATGCAAGTGCCCCATTTAGCCCTCAGTCAAACAGGGGGGGGGTGTTATGGTAAGGATAAGACTGAGTGTATTCTCGTTTCTATTGTCCCAGAGTCTATTCTGAGATACGGAAGTACTGCACATCTTGTAGTAGATGTCAGTTGGTTAGTACACACATTCCTCTGAAAGCACCTTTACAACCCCTCCCTATTATCGAAGTACCCTTCACCTGGGTGGGCATGGACCTAGAGGGACCCTTGGTAACCTCCTTGAAGGGCTCCCAATACATCTTGTTTTTGGTGGACTACGCACCACGATATCTGGAAGCAATTCCTCTAAAAAAGTATGACAACGAGAACGGTGGCTCAACAATGGTTAAGTTCTTTTCCAGGGTGAGGGTTCCCGAAAGACCAACGGACCCACCAGGGCACTCTGTTTATGTCAAAACTGATGGTACAAATATGTCACCTACTAGGGATAAAACAACTCCTGACCTCCGTCTACTACCCACAGACAGACAGATGGTTTGGTGGAAGAATATAATAAAACAAATAAAACCCTGCTTAAGAAGAACACTTCAGAAGCCAGTCGGAATTGGGACATAAAACTGCACCTCATCCTGTATGCCATGCGTACTCACGTGCAATCTTCAACCGGCCATAGTACTTTCAAATTAGTGTTCGTTAGGCAACCCAGAACCTTACTAGACATGGCAGCTGAACATTGGGAGGAGGAAGAAGAAGATGAAGCGAAAACCCTGCTAGAATACACTTGGACTTTAAAAGATAAAATATGTACACTTTTTGGAGGGAGGTCCACCAAAATATGGAAAAACTCAGGACCAACAGAAACGTTACTATGATAGGAACAGCAGGTTGACATCTATCAACTGGCAGTAAAGTATGTATACTTCTTCCCACCTCTGAGAATAAACTCCAAGCCAGGTGGCAGGGTCCTTACACGGTAATGGGAGCCTCATCTGAGGATGGGCCACTTCACTGGTTCGCCGGGGGAACCCCAAGAGTTCACCACCCAGAAATCTCTACGACTTCTGGGTTAAAGACTGGAAAGGGGAGAACGGCGAGGAAAGTGGAGGTGGAGGGACGAGGAGCATGAAAGAAGGAGCAAGGAGACTAAACACCGGAGAAGAGCCAGGAATCAAGGTGGAGACAATCCAGGTCCGGAAGCGCTATCCGCAAGAGGCCAGAGCAAGGGAAAGAGTTGAACGGACACAAGGGGAATGACAGACGTGCACTCCCAGCCCCGTTCCAGGAGGAACGTGACTGTCCAAGGTACAGACCCTCTTAGGGGGGAGGAAAGGGAGAGGGAAGGGGTGGGAGAAACGAGGGGGAAGGGGGATGGACCAACTGAGGTTGCATGCAAGAAGCGCACCCCAATAACACTGGAGCTTGTTTAATAAAAACACTGGGGAGCACAAAGAAGTCCAACATCACCACAGTGGAACCCTTTCCTTATTTTTTCCTCACTAGCACTACCTCTTTTCCCTAAAAATCCAGAAAGCACTTACCTGATTCCATGTTCCTATTTACTGTTCCACCGAGGTATGACTTACTCTGACAGCAACGCCACCTGGGGAGACAAAAAAACAGAAAAGACAATTACCACAGTGAATGAAGGAAAGGAAGAACACCCTGTAACCCAAGTCACACATATACTTGACCTAAACCACAGTTAACCCTTCGTAAAGTGAGTTCACTCATTTCAGTAGAACAGGGACGAGCGGCCAACGGGCTCAGTTACAGAGGCAATGCTGCAAATTTTCAGTGTGCATCAGGCTCCCTCTGGTGCACCTTTGGGCACCATGGAGCTTCAGGGGACTCCAGTCAGGTTACCGCTGGTAGGCCCATGCCTGGTCCCACTTGGGACCCACTACAGAGCTCTTACCAACACTGGTACAGACTTCCACTCCAGCCCCACAATCCACATCGGCCCCTGCTACCCCAACACCAGTGACAATACTGCAGGTGCTAGAAGATAACCTGCTGCTAACCCCAGTGTCAGACTTCAAACCGACTTTATTTTGAAACCGACAACCTGACTCTAACCCATGCCTCTGTCATGTTGTACCACAGGGGCTCCATTATCTTTGTAGTTCTGACTCTGATCCTATACCAGAGCAGGGAGCACCCCAAGATGTTGATAATGATGATGACAACAGTGGTGGGGATGGCTTGATTCACCCTCTCTGCACTGACAAAGCCTTATACATTATTTACAAAATGCCAGTGGGCTGGACAGCTCAGCAGAGGCAGAGCTTGACTCCCCACTTGGGCCACCAATGGGAGAGAGTGCCTTATTTGCAGTGGTGGCCGGAGGGCAGCTGAAGCACCAGAGTTATAGCTACCCCAAGTTTAGACTAAAACAAATTGTCTAACGGAAGGTTTGCAGCCTGGAACAGTGACTTCTGAGCTGCTGTTTCCTTTTAACAATGCCCTCCTTGATACTCTGTTGGCCACTTTGTAGAAGCCTTCTTCCTGCTGCCCTGTGAAAACGCAGATGGCTAGACATCACAGACCGATGCCTGGTGACCTGGGTTTTCTCACTAAGCTCCCAATTCCACAGAGTCCTTTTGTACAGGCCTCTACCAGTAAAGTAAACCCAAAATCATTTCCTACCACTCTTCTGGATAGGGATTCCAGAATGATTGATGTTTTCTCCAGCTAGTTTAGCAGTGTGTCCTGTAATGATGTTTGTTTTCTTGGCCGCTACACACATGCCCTTTGGAACAAAGCAAGTACGATCTTTCCAGCAGTCTCAGAAGACCTTAGGGCTTCTTTGATTTGTTTGACCCAGACGATCTATGTGGGACAAGATTCAGCGTGGTCTGGATACTAACAGAGTATCTGGGTAGAGCAATCAATACTAGTGTTGTCCTTCGTTGACTCACATAAGTGCATTCCACAATAATTTCTGGCAGTGTACAGACCTCTGTGTTGAAGCACTTTAATAACAGCATAGTTATGGTGCACTCCTTGCGGCTGTTAACCACCTTCCAAACAGTTCCTGCATCTATTCAGAATGTTTAAAGGCTATTCAGAAGGCTGGCATATAGGCAGAGACAACCTTCCCAACCAGTGATGCATTAGTCACCCAGTCTTTTCAAGGACATGGACATGGGTCTGGCAGGCAGCATGTGGGCCAGCAGGGCCAGCTGTCCTCCAATTCCTCTTCATCTGCTGCAACACCAACCCAACAATTTTAGTGTGCCCTTAGTGATGCATACTCAACGGGTAGGGGCAGGATCAATCACACCAGAGAGATGGCACCTACAGATTGGTGAAAATAGCTATGCATTTTCTTTCTGCCCCGTACACTAGCCCTCCCACACCAGAGAAAATTTAAAATGAGCAACTGTCTAATCGGATATAGGGAGTGCGTTGTCGCTCTCCCCGGGTCCTATCAAGAGAGTTCTGCCCTCAGAGAGAATACTCTCACTATTTCTTCACTCAATAATGACAGAGACCTCAGTCTGTTCTGGATCTTTGGCTTCTTAATACCTTTTTGTGGAAGGACACATTCAAAATGTTGACACTGGTCCAGATTCTGTCAGGCCTGTACCCTGTACCTGAGTGACTCAAATGTGTCCTTAGACCTGCAGCGCACAGTTTTCCCTTCCTGCAGGCCCACAGATATTGTCTATGGTTCAAGGTAGGCCATGAGCATTTTCAATTCGCTGTGCTCCCTTTTTGACCCATGGACGCCCATCAGGTGCTCACAAAAGTGATAACGGTGGTCACTGCCTATTTTCAGGGGTAGGAGGATTCTCATTTTTTCATACCTTGAAGACTGGCTTTTGAAAGCAGGCTCGCCACAATCAACCACTTCCAGACGAAGGTAAATATAGTAAGAGTTCACTATCAATAAACCAAAGTCTCAGATGACTCCCATGGAGAAGCTACTATTCATTGGAGCAATCCTGGATGCAGTGGAGTTCAGGGCTTTCCATCTCCTGCAACGAGTCCAGGACTTTTGGACTATGATCCTGATGTTTCAGGCTCTAACAAAGATCTTGGTAAGTGCAGCTCCGAGACTTGCCATGCTCCTTGCCAGCTATGCTAGGTGGAACAAGTGGACTCTACAATTCAATTGGAAGTTCAAATGGACCCAGTACGAAGGCAGTCTGACTGATGCCGTCCGGGTCTTGTGGGAGACGGTTTGAGATATGCATTTGTGGCTATATCAGTTTCACCTGCCCTATGCCTAGCAAAGGGCAGTGCAACTGGTTCTTTCAGAGGCTGCTTTGGCTTACAGATAATTACAACACAAGCAACTGCCTACAGACAGATCCTTCTGTCTGCCAGGAACCATGCCTACAATAATCATATGCAAACTGGCCTACAACCTTGACAACAGTGAATCCCATTACCTTCAGTCCTTCAGTCAGCTAATGATTTGCGATTCATTGTAAGTGCTGAAGCCAGTGAGTTGTACTGGGTTCACTACACACCACTAGGACCACATGTGGCCTTCATGTTGTAAGGAGCAGACAGCTGTTTAGGAATAAGAGAGAGTCCAGCCGAGGAGACTGCCCTCCTCAATAAAGATGAATTATTAATTTGATGTCATCCTTTGTGGAGCTGCCTATGAACATGTGCCCAGCAGTAACTGGCCAGAGTTATACTGTTTGAAGAATGCAAACCATTTAATTTTCCATTGGTTCCGTCCATGGTTGCCAAAGGTCAATAAGACCTGGCCTCTAAAGTCCCTTTGTTGTACTATTTTTGGTCTCAGAACGAGATCTGCTGGTTAGAGAAGGTGCATGATCAAGACACCCTGTGTTGGGCCTTCTGCATTTGCTACATGGGGACGTCGTACAGGTCTCTCCCCTCAACAACTCGGGTGGTGTTTGAGGCTTGGGTGGCAGCCAAGAAGGCCACTGGATAGACGGATAGGCTAACGCTGGGGACTCCACTATGACGGGCACATATCTCCCTCAGATCGTAGCTCTTCGGGGCTTTACAGCATAGGACACTATCTCCATCTCTACCTGGGAGATGCTCTTCATAATGGGATATTTAAATCCTTCCAAGAGTTACTGGCGGAGTACGCTTTGCATCGTATGCAGTTTTTCTGGTACTTGCAGCTCCGTCATGCACTAACACCGGTGCTCCAGGTAACTGAGGAGATAAAGTTCTCATCATTGGAAGCTAAGCTTCTCCATACGAACATCAAGTAGCACAAGATGTCACAGATGTATAAGATGTTGCTAAGGAATGTACCAGATCCTATGGTGGCAATACGAAGGGCCTGGGAGAGAGAGCTGTCTGAACTTGACAACGACAACTGGAGGGAGTCACAGGAGGCTACTAGGGAGGCAGTGATAGCTTCACAGTTTCGGCACACCCATCTAAAGCTGCTCCACTGTGTATATTACACCAGGGCCTGACTTCACCGCATGGGATTGATACCAGATGGGGGGTGCTTACGATGCTGGAGCTACCCCAGGAACTTGTCCCACATGTTTTGGCAGTGTCCTCTTCTTTCTAATTTTTGGGAGGGGTTCTGGGAGACTGGAGGTATTGGAGAGGGTGCTGGGGTGGGGAATTCAAAGAGATCCTAGGCTTGTGCTGCTTTATGTAACAAACGAGCTGGGTGGTACACGCTATCATCAGGCACTCCTATGATTAGACCTAATAGTTGCCAATAGAGACATTGCAAAGGCTTGGAAGGATGTGGTTGCTCCTTCGGTTGAGATTGGGCTAAAGGCATGGATTGTTGCATGTGCATGGAATCCCCCATTTATCATTTATAAAGCAAGAGGTTGCCCAAAGAAACTATACAAGCTATGGAAGGGAAGGGTGGAGGTTAGAGGCACACTTGGAGCCTTGCCAAGACATACCATGGATTCACATATGCATTATGGGTTGACATGGGAAGGAGGGGCCTGGTGTAGGAGCGAGGTAGGGGAATGCAGGCATAGATTTGAAATTCACTCTAGTTCCGCCTAATGGATGAATATTGATAAAATTGGCTAATGCTATATGCTATACTTGTAATGTGAGACAACAATGCACCATGGTTGTAAAAATGAATAAAAGGTTTTCCCAAAAAAATAAACCCTGTGTTACCTTTTTTTTCCAAGGCTGTAGCCAAACCTAGAACAATGGCGCCACCCCAAGACTGTGCTCTGCACTGGAAGAAGAGCTGCTGGACTGCTAGAACAGGAGAAGAGCTTTCCTGTCTCAGAGGGAGTGGAACAACGCTCAGCTGACTGAAGACTTCAATGAAGAGACGTTGCTCAGGATTCAAAAGGATATAGTGTGCTAGTTGCCCTTGAACAACCTAAGAAACACCTGAACATCCAAGTGGCCTAAAAAAACATTTAAGACACTTTCAAGCATTACACTTGTGGTTGGCCAGTATTGCTGCTCAATCCTCCCTTACCTCTCTGACTGTGAAGGGGGCTGTATTGCCTTATTGTAAGTACAAGATTGCACATGTATTTTTTCTTCCTCCCTAGAACCATTCCATTTATACGATCTGTGTACAGTGTAAATATGTGACATTTCAAAGGTGCAGCTGGACTCTGGCCCTAAATCCCAGTTGCATTGAGGCAACCACTGGCCCTGTGTGTACCCCCTATCCTATGGGTGCTCGAGTCACCTGACAGCTTCAACTGTGGCCTGCTGTTTAAGTGATCTGAGCCCCAAAATGTGGTGTCCCTCAAGTGTGGTGCCCCCAGGGAGCCTGTCTTATATAATAAGGCTCTTTTCAGCAGCTGCCCTGTTAGACCAATGGTTTGGGAACTAGTGGGGGTGCAGTCTGGTGCTCCTCAACATCGACTTCTTTCCCCTCCTGTCACCGACCACCAGATATCCTTGCTAAATGAACACAAGGACATTGAGTTGTGAACCAGTTTATGAAAAAAACAGTTCTATGATTTGGAATCCCAGTTCATTTTTGGTGGGTGGGATTAGGATTTTGAGATTTGTTGACTCCCTTTCAGCTATCTGGATTCAAACTTATCACCTATCACCAAATAGATAAATATTAGCATTACATCTGGTGCCTTTAGTAACTGAGTAACAAAGCCCAGAAGGTCAATCTGAGACCCAAAACTTTTTCCTGTTTATGCAGTAATATGTTGCGGTTCAGAATATCATGGTAGTGTACGGGCAATGTTAACCTTTGACAGTGTGCATTCCGAGGGTGCTGTAGTGCTATGGTATTGGCCTTGGCTCCCTAAGGGAGCCAAGACTAATATTGTAGCACTGTTCCCGTCGGTCTGATTGGCCAGAATGTCATAATACAATGTTCCTGCTGGTCAGCCCGGCGGGAACATCGTAATACGACCGGGGAGAGGCAGCCAGTATGACGGCTGCCTTATCTCCGCGAGTTTTTCGGTTGGAGTTTTCTGACTGCCAAACTCATAATGAGGGCCAAAGTGTATTATAAGCATTTTATATAATTACTTTCATCAATACACATTGTGTTTTCTTGTATTGCATAAAAATTGTCCCACAGGAGTTATCAGTGAAATTACAAGCGACCTTTGAAGCATCCTCTCAATTATTAATACTAAATTTAATGAATGAAGGACATAACCATTTCTTTCATAAGGTTAAGAACATAAAGCTGTCCTATAAAATGTGACTGAGTTCAGACTTTATATTCATTCCACAAATATACATGTTCCCTTGGGCTTTGATATGAGAAGATAACTAAAACATTGACCAAATGCTATTGATACCCAACTGCATTCTCTAAATGTACTTCAATATTTTTGGGTTCTGATAATTTTATAAAATAGAGATAGGAATCTTTACTCCCCAGCAGTGCGAAGTTAAACAAGTCACATCAACTCAAAGTTGGTGGTAATACATTCACAGATTGGAAGGGGTCCCCATGGGATCACCTTCCTCTTTGTGAATGTTGTAAAACATTTTTTAAGAGTAGGCAGTGACCACTGCCTGCTCTTAAAAAATAAAAACAAAACGTTTAATTTTTATTGTTGAAATGCACTACGTTTTCCTTTAAGGAAAACGGGTTGACTTTCAACCTAAAAAAAACCTTTATTTTTAGGCAATCACAGACATGGTGGTCTGCTGACCTCAGCAGGCCACCATGCCTGTGAGGGCAGGCATTCCTAATGAGTCGCAAACTGTGACCTACCTCATTAGTATTCATGAGGAAAGTCGATTTGCGACCCAGTAGGAATCGCAAGTATGAAACAAATGGGCCAGATGTAGCAAACCGTTTTACCCATTCTGTGTCTATGGGAAAATGTGTTCGTACATATGGCCCAAAATGTTTCATACATAAGGAGTAGCGATTTGGATAAAATCGCTATTTGGAACTCGCTTATCCTTCTCTTTGTACATCTGGCCCATAGTTTTAATCCTGTCAGATATTAACCATAAGTTTATTTGAAGAGTAGTAACTTTGTAATGGCACTAGCGTGCACTGGTGCCCGAAGTGGGTGTAGTCCATTATGATAACATCATCAGCAAGCGTCCGATGTGTTTACATCTCATCTTTGTAGAAAATGACTATTTTTCTTGCATTGCTTGCGGGAGATCAGCCAGACAATGAGCAAAAAGAACTGGGGCCAAAATGCACTGCTTCTTTAGGCCATTATTGATGTAAATGTGTTGTGAAAGCTGAACATCAAGAGCAGTTTCCACTTGGATCCATTTATCTTTATAGAAAACTTGCAAAACACTAACCAGACTTTGTGGGATGGCCCATTTATGTGATTTACCCACAGGACTGAATGGTGGACCCTCTCGAAGGGTGCCCAGAAATTCACGCAGCAACATTATTGATGCTGAAGTGTATCTCTAGACCTCCGGGGAACGGTCCACAGGCTGAAACAGCGGTCCAGGCCTGAATGTTCCACTAACATCCAGCCGACTCGTACACTAGAATTACTATTAAAACCTGTAGGTCCGAATGTTTCTGCAACAACGACATGGAACCCACCTATCTCATTCCATGTTGGCAATGCCAAATGCGTCTAAAACTGCACTCAGGGCAGACAGTGAAGAAGTATTATGAGGATTGGAATATGAGAGAAAATATACAAGAGACACCATTGGCTTGTAGTCACACATCTTGTCTCATCAGATAAATGTTCTCTGGGATTTTATGCACACTTTCAGGAGTGATAGCTTTTTGTGTTAAACAGAACACAAAACTACTGTTACCCTCTGCTTATACATCAACTTAAATAAATGCAGGTTTTTAATTTATATTGGTTTTGTTTGTCGTAACATTCTACAGGAAATCTGACATACCAGGATTTACTCTAGTAAGTGATGCACTCTGGTGACATATCAGTGGCGCATTACCTATATCATGTTAGATACAAAAGAATTATGTTACTTTGCCAAAATACCAGGGGTAGCGGAAGTAACATCACTTGCCATTTAAGATATACTTTCATTCACACACACATGCTTACACATACATTCACACATAGGCCAGTCTCTCACACAAGCACACTCTCACCTGTAAGCATGCCCACAACATACATTTAGAGGCATTTTGCTTACCCCAGATGACAGGGAGACAGTGCTTAATTTGTAAATAAAAACCTGCCGGTCCCCAAAGCCCTCCTCTTAAACACGCGGCTGTTGCAATTAAATGTGCGAACATGGAATACTGATGCAGCGTAATCCTGAAGCCATCTTGGGCCTCTTCAATCTATTTAAAGCCATTCCCTACCCCTTCGGCTCACTCTTGCAGCTTTCTGCTTCCTTCCTTTGTGACCTTTTTCATTTTTTTCTTCCTTTGTCTTTCTTTGCTTGAGGCAGAAAAATAACTGCTGGTGCTCTGCACCGGAAACAACAAGCACAAGTTAAGCACTGCAGGGAGAGTCATATTCCAGCTAATTGTGCTCTATGCTTTATTACATTAATAGTGAATAATATGCTATTATTCACTATTAGTGTAATAAAACAGTGACAGAAAACAAGGAACATTCAGCCCCAAACATGGTCCATAAGGACGAGCTACCCCTGTCTGGCACTGATTTTGCCACCCCTGAGGCCAAGGGTTGCAAAGGTAGTGCCAAAAGTTACAAGGGGCAATTACACACCAAAAAACAAACTTGCCCTTACCAAATATACCCCAACTTAGGGGCAAATCACCTCAACGTTGAGAGAATCCTCTATTATGGGTGATATGTCTAGCTCAAAAAGCCACGGATAGGACCCAACAAGCATTTGTTTAAAAAAGAATCGGATGGCCTCAACCCGCGCTCGCCAAAGCACACTCTAATGGCGGGTGGGCCCTCGTCAAAAGGCTGAGGGAACATGAAGGGAAAGTCCGGGGAAAAGGGGATCCAATAAAAAATCCCTTTTACCTGCCTATGAGGAAAATCTTTATTTATTGAAGAGGTGCTGAAAGGATGATTAAAATAAAAAGTGGGACATCTCCTATGGAGAAAACATAGAAAACCATTTATATATATTGACATTAGTGTAAAACACAAATGAAATGCATAAAAAATGTATTTGTTCTATTTTATGTTATTTTTCTGCATTTCATTTGCGTTTTACAGTAATGTCAACATTTTTAAAAGGTTTTCTATGTTTTCTACATTGGATCCCTTTATTAAGAATAAAAGGCATCTTGATTGACTCAACCAGAGATTAGTTATCTGGTATTGTATGCATGCGTGTGCACAGAGTGTGTGTATAAGCATCACTGACAGGGATATAAATAGGGTCAAATAGGGTTCTGGTCCTGAAGAAAGCCCCGGTGGTCTGGCCCCATGGAGAACTTACCTAGGGCTGAAACATGTCGACCTGAGCAGGACTACAGCAGCATAGTCAAGCCTCATATGTCCCACTTTGCATTTTAATCATCACTGTGGCATCTCTTCAATAAATATATTTTTTTCTCGTATACGGGTGATAGGGATTTTTAATTAGATTCCCTTTTCCCTGGACATTCCCTGCATATCCACTCAGCCTTCTGACGAGGACTGCCCACCATTCAAGTATGCTTAGGTGAGCACAAGATGGCCAAGGATGAAGCAAGACACGCAGGGGGGGTGTGAGGGATTGCTGTTCTTTTTAAGCGAATGTCTGTTGGGTCCTACCTATGGCTTTTTGGAATAGACATATCACCCGTAACAGAGAAGTCTCTCAAAACTGAGGTGATTTGTCTCTAAGCTGAGTTACATTTGCTATGGGCACGTTTGTTTTTTGGTGTGTATTTGTTGCAAGGGAGAGCACAAATGTTTGCCCTAAATTTAAAATCTCTCTCCTTATCCCAGCACTCCAAAAAAAAAGGGCTTTGTGTTATATGGTGCAAGGAGCAAGCCAGGGGTCGCAGCTGTGAGCCCTGATGACCCCTAATTGACATCCATGCATTAAACTAGGTTTGTTCCAATGTCCTTTAGCAGTTGGTAATGCTTCACAACTTGAGGCACCATTAAGAACAAAGGTTCACACAGAATCAGCATTTAATACTGTAGAGGTTCAGAAGACGGTTGTTACAGCACAACTTTGGCAGTGTGATAGAATTCCAGTAAGTAGGTGCAAGGGACACCATAGAAGCCCAATAGGATTCTCAGAATCCACACAGTAATATGTGACTCTCCCTAGCTGTTAGTAAGATGATGCCTCTAAAGACAGCACTGTAAGAGGTGCAATAATTCCAAGGAAGCAAGGAAGGTCTTCAAGATGATGCCACAGAAGAAATTTCAAGAAGCTTTGAAAATAGAAAAATTCTGGGAAGATATTCTTGACATATGGTTTGAAGATAATGTTGCCTTTAGATCCAGAAACAGAGGTGAAGAACTGAGCTCAAACAGAGGAACACAAATGAGGAGTATGGCCCAAGTAGAGGCTTTTACTCATCAACCGGGAGAACAGCTAAGCACCTGGGTATGCCCTGGGTGTGGTTTTTAAAGATTGTGGGATCCGCAAATCCTGCAGTACGTTTTTGTATTATGTGATAGATCCTTGAATCCTGCAGTAGATCATCAAATCCCACTGTGGCCTGCCACTTAGATAGGGAATACGGCCACAGCTTTTGAGATTCCCACAAGGGGATAGGTTTGACTGGTGGTGAGGGGCTGTAACAACTGTGCAGCACACAGTTGACAGCCAAAAGCCTGGGAGGCATGGCCCCTGCTATGCAGCACATATAATATCCTGAGAGACAATGCCCTGAATAAGGGGTAGGATGGCAGTTAATATTATCCATGACCAGAGGTGGATGGGAATGGAGGCAAGCACCTGTGGCAACCCATAACAGCTCCCGGGGACAATTAGTTTCCAGGTGGAAAGATGGGTTAATATTTGGTAAATAGTAGACTTAATACATCACTCAATGGTCTTCCTACAATTTTATTGTTGCATTCTTGGCTAGAACTACAAATCCCTAAATCTCTCAAAGTTTCCTCAGCGACAATGCCTGAAACAACTAAATAGATTACATTTCTCAACACAATCCTTAAGGGATCCCAACCTCTTTTACGTGAAAGGGCTTGATCCCTAATGGATTCCACTTAGGTGCTAACATCAATGTGCTATTTTGAAGAATGTAATTTAACCTAGTTTTTCTACGAGGCCGAAGTGATAAAGTAGGGCCTGCTCAAGTTTCCTCTGAGGTGGGGCTTCCTCAGTTACCAATTCAAGACCTTCATTTGCCAACAGAAGTTCTGCAGATATTCTTAAATTCCTAACAGACACCGAATAGAATGCTAGTTTAGTTATCTGCTTGTTTTGATAGAGAAAAAATAGACCAATTTTATGTCTTAGGATCAGATTGAAAATAGCTTAGAATATTTCTTTAAAAAATAGGTTTGTTTGCTTTTGCTTAATGGATTTTAAAGGGTATGATTTGTCCTTTATTTTACCAGAAAGCTTTGGATACAGGTACAGAACAGGATCAGCAGAGGACATTGTCTCGGGTAATATAAGGTGAGTTAACAGAATAGCACCTTCTGGGAGTGAGGTTGCATTTAAAAAGGTTATTCACCCTTGGATCGACCTGAGTTTGTGCAGCTTGCAGTGGAGATGAGTTGGGTTTTGACTTTGTGAAGTAAACTTTGTAATGTTGAGTCCACCTGGTATCCAATCTTCACTTGTAGTTTGATTTTCAAGGTAGGAGAAAGAAGAGGGGATCAATTTGTTTGGAGTTTTTGCCTTGCCAGTTGAAACAACTTTCTATTCGGAGACAGGTACTGCTTGGGCAGTAGAGGGTCATTGTTCTCAACCACTTTGAGCAAGACTTTACCCTGCTGCACTTAAAATGATTGCTACTATACAAAGAATGAAAATTCATGCCATACATTGGTCACCACTTAATCACTAACAGTGGGCAACAAGATACAGGCCCTCATTATGACATTGGCGGTAAATGCCGCTTACTGCCACGCTGACGGATGCCAACTTACTGCGGAGGTGGCAGATATCCGTTCACCATATTATGACACACACACACACACCAATCTGACAGAATTCAGCCACATACACAAATCCGCCAGACCAAAGATCAGTGCAAAAGTGGCAGTATCAAAACCCACACCGTTATGCCAACAGAACAACGCCCACCACATTATAACCCACGAATCACCACAGTGGACATTCAAGGGCGATAAACCATTGGCAGTACATACTGCCACGCTCACAATGGACACCCGCAGACAAAATAACACCACATTGGACAATTCAAACAACACGCACCTGACACACATACACACACCACACCCACACCACTATAAAACACACACCCACAGTAGGCACAACCCTTTGCGAATAAAAAATCATTGACACAAGACTTACACCAAGACCACTGACACAACTATAGCCACACACCACTCACACCCATAGACCCCTCACGCACTCCACATCACACACCCCAAAACATTACCCAACACACCCACACCAACACACCTCACGTAACACCCATGGCACCAGAAAGACACCCGTGTTTCACAGAGGAGGAGCTAAGGGTCATGGTGGAGGAAATTGTCAGGGTAGAGCCACAGCTGTTTGGAGCACAGCTGCTGAGGATATCTATAGCTTGGAAGATGGAGCTATGGCGGAGGATCGTGGACAGGGTGAATGCTGTGGGACAGCACCCCAGAACAAGGGACAACATCAGGAAGAGGTGGAACGACCTACAGGGGAAGGTACATTCCACAGCAGCAAGACACCAGCTTACTATACAGAGGACTGGTAGTGGACCCCACCTCCTCCCCCACAACTCACAGCATGGGAGGAGCAAGTCTTGACAATACTGCATCCTGAGGGCCTGGCCGGAGTCAGAGGAGGACTGGACTCTGGTAAGTCAGCTCTCTACTATTATCACCCCACTACCTGTATGCCATTACATACCCTCACTCCCATCACACCACTCCATACCACACACGCCACCATGACAGCTCACTAATCCCAATGCCAAGCCCTGGATGCTGTATCAATGCATGGACACCCCTCAGACCCCTGCATGGACACTCATCACTAAAGCATGTACACCATAGAGAACTAACAATTCCACCATTCATTAACATATACAAGTGAAAGCTAGCAGGGCAATTCCAACCTTAGAGGGGAAGCCAGGGATGTACAATATGTCATACACATAAACCATAACACATCATTTACATCCCCACAGGTACCCCAGCCAATGTCACCGGAGAGGAGATGCCAGCACTATCAAGTCCCTTAACTGAAGAGGCCCACACTGATGATAGTGACTCTGGACTTCAGGATCTGGACCTGGCCCATTAGGGACCTCTGGACAGCCAGTTAACCAAGCCCAGTCACAGTCCACCACAGAGCCTCCCCTATCAGGAAACCACCACAGCACCCACCCAGCGTACCCACACCTCTGTCCTCAGGACACATCAATCAGCAGTGTGTCCACCTGTACAAGGACCCCAGGCCACACCTCATACCCAAGACAATCAGGGACCTGGGGTCAGTTGCAGTGGGCACACGGTACAGAGGCACAGGCCAACAGGGACACTGGGAGGACTGTGTGCACCAGGGGAAGGACAGGCCCAGGGAACCGACTCTCCATGAGGCACTCTCCGAGATCCTGGGAGCCTACCAACATTCCCAGGACACAATGGGCCAGATGTTGGACAATGTGCAGGAGAACAGGCAGGTACCAGGGGATCAGGGAGGACTTGCAGGCCATCAACAACACCCTGATCTCCATAGCAGGGGTGCTTGCAGACATGGCCAACATTATGAGGGAGGCAGTCCCAAACCAGCAGGCCCCTGACACTAGTCATTCATCTGAACAGCCATCCACTTCCGCTGCCGCTAGTGGCCAGGAGGCCCCGCCAAAAGACTCACAGGCCACCAGCACCACTCCCCCTGCAGAAGAAGAACCACCCCGTAAACATTCCCTGCAATCCAGACAGAAGCCAGAGACACTTGCCAAGACCCCCGCCAGGAAATGAGACTCTCCTGATTGTTACCCTTGTGTCCCACTCAGTCACCCTGTCCACCTTGAACTGCCATTGCTCCCCTTCCTATGTCCCCTTGGACAATGTACCTGTGCCACAAACAGACTGGAACAATACCCTGGACTTTCCTCCATAATCACCCCATCCCATTGCACTTTCCCCAAATATGTTAGCACTTCAATAAACACCCTTTGCCAAAAATCGATTTCAAGTATGTCATGTATATCAAATATGTATTGTTTGAAACAGGTAAAACCATTGAAAATGAACTGTACATAGAATGAGCATAGATTAATGAACTGTAGCTGGCTGTAGTGATCACACCAGCAGTGTTTGTCATATCACCAACATCTGCAAAATGAATATCCAGAGGGAACAGTAAGTGGGCATTGAGATGGGAATTACCAGCATGCCAATACCACACAGAATACAACCAAAGTCATTGAAATGTAAAGTTACACTGTCCTACCTGTGTGTCATTGGAAGTACTGACGGATCACAGATGTTCTGTTGTCCTCATCTTCATCCTCTGCCTCCTCATCCTCACTGTCCACTGGGTCCACTGCTGCCACAGGGGCATCTCCTGTCTCCTCCTCCTGCAGAAAAGGTACATGGTGTCTGAGGGCCAGGTTGTGCAACATGCAGCATGCCACTACTATCTGGCAGACCTTCTTGGGTGAGTAGCACACAGATCCACCTGTTAGATGGAGGCAGCAGAACCTGGCCTTCAGGAGGCCAAAGGTTCTCTCAATTATCCTTCTGGTTCGCCCATGTGCCTCATTATAACATTCTTCTGCCCTTGTCCTGGCATTCCTCACAGGGGTCAGCAGCCGTGATAGGTTTGGGTAACCAGAGTCATCTGCAATTATTGAGGGACAACATTTAGCCACACACTATCCTATATGGCCCACACCATACCCATACACCAACATATACTGGGTGGGAACCAGGGCTCACCTGTAAGCCACACCCTGTGCCTCTATAATTGGGCCATCACATTTGGGATGCTGCTATTCCTTAGGACAAAGGCATCTTGCACCTACCCAGGATACTTAGCATTGACGTGGGAGATGTACTGGTGTGCCAAGCACACCATCTGCACATTCATGGAGTGGAAACTCTTACGATTCCTGAACACCTGTTCATTCTGGCAGGGCGGGGAGGGCAAATGCAATATGTGTTCCATCAATTGCCCCAATTATATTGGGGATATGTCCCATTGCATAAAACTCAGCCTTCACAGTGGCCAAATCCTCAACCTGGGGGTATGCAATGTAGCTGCACATGTGTTTTATCAGGGCAGACAATACTCTTGTCAGCACTATTGAGAACATTGGCTGTGACATTCCTGCTGCCAAGCCCACTGTCCCTTGGAAAGAACCAGTTGCCAGGAAATGGAGTACTAATAGCACTTGCACAAGAGGGGGGATCCCAGTGGGGTGACAGATAGCAGATATCAGGTCAGGCTCCAATTGGGCACACAGCTCTGTGATTGTGGCCCTGTCCAGTCTATAGGTGAGTATTATGTGCCTGTCCTCCAGTGTAGCCAAGTCCACCAGGGGTCTCTACACAGGGGTATGTCTCGATCTTCTATTCATCCGCAGCAGTAGGAATCTATGGGACAAAAGAGTGAGGAGCCTGTCACAAACTTAACAATGGAGCCACAACAGTAGTTTGCATTCTATAAACATGTAATGGGTCAATGTGATTTGTCCATTATGTGCCTATTTCTCCTGTGACGCAGCATTATTCCATAGGGCTGCCCCCTCCCCCAAAATGGCGTTCGCCTGTCCTGTGTGTAGGGACAGGTGGAAGTGAGCTAATTCCACTGACGTTGTGCGCTGTGGCGGGAGGCGGTCGTGAACTGCCGTGCAAGCCCTCATTGGTTAATATTGGGCCTTACGGGTTACAGTGGCCAATGGTGATCTACGCCGGCGGTGACGGTATGCACCGCCGCGGACGTGACCGTCATTTTCTATCATATTCCTCACTTATTACCCAACCTTCCATAGGAGAGGATGCGCATGTGCTGCTGTGACCTGTGTCTGGAACCTACCATGGCCCGTGTGACCGGGGAAAGGGCCCCAGCCTTCACTTTAGAGGAGTTGGAGCGACTGGTGGATGGGGTCCTACCCCAGTATGGACTGCTGTATGGGCCTCCAGACCAACAGGCGAGTACACTGTGGGCACATGCATGTGGCATGGATGCATGGAGATGTGTGTGAAGGCATTGTGTAAGGGGGGATTATCTGTTGGCGGTGTACATGTTGGGAGCTGGCTATTTATGTGCCAATGGTGATGGAAAGGGGTATGGTGGGCCATGTGTGTGACAGGCTGGACTGTTTGTCTAATGGTGTTCTCCTGTCTGTATTGCCTCTGCAGGTCAGCACCCATCAAAAGAAGGGTATATGACCGTGCCATCCCCAAGGAGGTGCGGACCCTGGGGGTCTACGGCAGGTGGAGCACCCACTGTTGCAAATGGTGGGAGGACCTGAGATGCTGGGCATGGAAGACTGCGGAGGCCCAGCTGGAGATGGCCTCCCAATGATGAAGGGGTGCCCGTCGAACCCTGACCCCCCTGATGGCCCACATACTAGTGGTGGCCTATCCAGAGCTGGATAGGCGCTTGAGGGCAACACAGCAGCCACAAGCGGGTGAGTACAGAGGCTATCATTACAGCTTACGCCTGGTGAGGTGTTATCCGGGTGGTGGTTGTGTGTCAGTGGGTACCCCTAGGCCAGGCCAGACATAGCAGCGTAGATCCTCTGGTGGCTAGGGGTCTAAAGGGGAAATAATGGCTTCCTAGCTTGTTAGCATTCACTACTGGCCAGGGCTGCGTAGGTCTCAAGTGTGCTGCAGTTGGCGGTGTGTGCCCCTCCTTATGCCTTGGTGGCTAGCAATATCATTGGTAGTGCAGTGCATAGTGCGTAGGTCTGTTGCCTGTGTGTGAGGGTGCTGTGTACGCCAACGGTGGTGGTGTGCAGTCACTGACCCAGTGTATCCTTTGTCTCTCTCCCTCCCTTTCTTGTTTTGTGATCCTGTCCTTATGTGCGTTAGCGTCATCTGGCGGAGGAGCAGAGGCACCGGTGATGGAGGGAGCTGCATCCCACCGGACCTAGGAGGCAGAGTCCACCGACGCTGAGGGCACCAGTGGGACGGAGGGCGAGGGGAGCACCATGGCGGAGACTGGAGGGGACAATACAGACTCAGGCCCTCATTACAACCCTGGCGGTCGGTGTTAAAGCGGCGGTAACACCGCAAACAGGCCGGCAGTAAAAAAAATGGGATCACGACCACGGCGGAAACCGCCAACATAGACAGCCACTTTAACACTCCGACCACCAGGGCGGTAGCAACAAACACCGGAGCAGTCACCGACAACAGACAGGCGGAAGACAATGTACCGCCCACTGTATTATGACTGGCCAATCCGCCACCTTTTCCGGGGCGGTACCAACGACATCAAAAGCACGGTGGAAATAGTACACTGAAGGGGAATCACTCACCTTTCAGCACTCAACGAAAAACCAGGACGCCATGGAGCCCGAGCTGCAGGTCCTCCCCATGTTGGTGTATCTACTAGTACACCAGGAAATAGAAAGAAGGTGGCGGCAATGACGGTGAGTACTGCACCTAGCACACTGGGGAGGGGGGAGGAAAAAGAGAGTGAAATACACACGCAAGACCCCCCCCACAACACCATACACACTAACACATCCAACAACATTACAGATACACCCCATTACCACCTGGAAGAACGCAAGGACAAAAGGAATTGAGTTCAATCAGTGATATTTTGGAACATGCAGATATAGCAAATGAATTAAAAAAAATCAGTATATACAAATATTTACAGAAGGCCGTACAGTGTCTCTTGTAAATGTCCGTGGACCAGTAGGCCAAAACATCATGGGCTAAGCCCACACTTTACTCCTGCCTCAAAACGGAGAGAACACTGCAGGGGCATCAGGTCAAAAAACACAGGCACCTCAGGGGCAAGGAGAGGGGGGGCACCTCAGCCGGAAGATGGTACTACGCCACTGCTCCTCGAGGGGGCAACATGCCCACAGCGATGTCCTGGGGAGTGCAAAGCCACAGTCTCACAAGTCTCTCAAGTGGGTGATTTGCCCACTGCTTGGTCCTGGGGAGTGCAAAGCCACAGTCTCTCTAGTGGGTAGTTTGCCTACTGCTTGGTCCTGGGGAGTGCAAAGCCACAGTCTCTCAAGTGGGTGGTTTGCCCACTGCTTGGTCCTGGGGAGTGCAAAGCCACAGTCTCTCAAGTGGGTGGTTTGCCCACTGCTTGGTCCTGGGGAATGCAAAGCCACAGTCTCTCTAGTGGGTAGTTTGCCTACTGCTTGGTCCTGGGGAGTGTAAGGCTACAGTCTCTCAAGTGGATGGCTTCTCCACTGGTTCTGGAGGGGGCTTTGTGCCCATTGTGCTTCATCCTGCCAAGGATTGGGTTAGTGGATGCATTTCTCCACTGGTTCTGGAGGGGGCCTTGTAGCCAGTGTGCTTCATCCTGCCAAGGACTTGGTTAGTGGATGCATCTCTTCACTGGTTCTGGAGAGGGCCTTGCGCCCAGTGTGCTTCATCCTGCCAAGGATTGGGTTAGTGGATGCATCTCTCCACTGGTTCTGGAGGGGGCCTTGTGCGCAGTGTGCTTCATCCTACCAAGGATTGTGTTAGTGGGTGCATCTCTCCACTGGTTCTGGAGGGGGCCTTGTGCCCAGTGATGCTGCACCTGGGGTGGGGCACTTCCCATTCCCTCACCTGGGTGTCTGAGGCACGAACAGGGAACAGGTAGCATGATACTCCATGGAAGCAGAGACACACTCCATCCTGCGGCGACTTAGGCTGCAACCTCCTGGTAGTGCCAGTGCTGGTGGTGGTGCCTCATGTGGTGTGTGCAGGGTCCAGGACATCTCCTGCAGCCTCAGACGGCTGTCCACTGGGGATACTGCTGATGTCCGATGTAGTGGCACCGGCTGGGCACGTGGCGGTGCATATGGCGGTGCAGGTGGTGGTGGCTGCGGTGGTAGCTGCCGCAGACATGTTGCCGGTGCTGCCCGTGGTGCAGGTGTCTGTAGTAGTGGAGGGAGACACCAGGCCGTCTCCAGCAGCCTCGAATGGCTGACCACTGGGGAGGATGCTGGTGACTGTCGTTGTGGCAGCGGTGGTGCAGGGGGTGGTGCAGGTGACGGTGCAGATGGTGGTCGTTGCAGCGGTGTCTACCGTGGTACAAGTCGCTGGCCTGTCAGGAGAAATGGTGGTCACCAGGAGGCTCCGTGCCCTGAGGTGACTTTCCCTTCCCCACCATTAATGTAATCGCTGCTGGGACCTTGGCACTGTCCTCTTTGGTTTTGGATGAGGCCTGGGTGGGTGGTGTGTCTTTTCCCTGCTGCATGCCGGGCCCTTCTTAACCTTGGCAGATGCCGGAATCGGGTGGTCCTTAGCATCGGTAGATGGCACACTGGCACCCCTGACGGGTGCCCCCTTCGATCCTCTTGGACTTGCAGGGACCACAGCGGATACTGATTTTGTGGCTGAGGTGCTGGCCTGGGATCCAGGCATCCTGGGCCTAGGGGAACGACGGGGGGAAGGTGTACGGAAGAGGTCAACGTTAGCCAGGAAAAGTTTTTTTGACACACTGGGACGGGAAGATGGAGAGGGTGTGGGAATGGAGGAAGAGGTAGTGGTTGTAGGAGGTGTACGTCTGCTGAGTTTGGGTGAAGGTGCATGGGCTGGAGGCTGTTGTGGGGTGGATGGCTGTTGAGTGGGTGTGTGCCTGCGTTTGTGTACTTTGGGAGGAGTGCTCACAGACACACTGGGAGAGGACACGGGACGTGTGTATGGTTGTGGGGGTAGTGATTGCTCGTGAGGAGTGTGTTGTGATGGGCGTGCTGGTGATGGAGGTAGTTGCTGATGATGTAGTGCATGCTGGTGTGAGTGGAGACGCTACTGGGAGGGAGGTAGACGATGAGGAGGAGGGGGACACAGTGGAGGAAGTGGATGTTGGTATGTGTGCATGGGTATGGTGCTTGTGTGAGTGCCTGTGTGATGATGTATGGTGCTTATGTTTTCCTGAGCCACTTTTGTGTGTTGATGTGTGTGCCTGCTGGTCTGAAGCTGTGCTTGGGATAAGCTGAGGTAGAGGGGATTGGATCTGGGATTGGATCTGGGTAGTGGAAGTTGGAGGGGGGAGGCTGGACACAGGGACAATGGCTGCCATCAGTGCTGAGGCCAGAGCCTGAAATGCTCTCTGTTGGGCCGCCACGCCAGAATTAATGCCCTCCAGGTATGCATTTGTTTGTTGCAAATGCCTCTCGACACCCTGGATGGCATTCAGAATGGTTGACTGCCCAACAGTGAGGGATCTCAAGAGGTCAATAGCCTCCTCACTGAGGGCAGCAGGGCTGACTGGGGTAGGGCCTGAGGTGCCTGGGGCGAAGGAGATGCCCACCCTCCTGGGTGTGCAGGCATGGGAAACACGGTGAGGGACTGCTGGGAGGGCGGTGCTGGTGGGGGGGTGGCAGCTGTACCTGTTTTTGGGGTGGGCACAGAGGTGTCCGCCACCACCAGGGAGCTTCCATCAGAGGAGGAGTCACTGTCACTGGGATCCCCTCCTGTGCCCGTCGTGGAGCTCCCCTTGCCCTCCGTCCCACTGGTGCCTTCACCCTCAGTGGATTCACCCTCATGGGCTATGTGGGATGCAGCTCCCTCCGTCGCCGGTGCCTCTGCTCCTCTGCCAGATGATGCTAATGCACACAAGGAGAGGGTGACAAAACAAGAAGGGGGGGATAGACAGAGGATACACATGGTCAGTGCCAGCAACACCACTACCGTTGGCGTACATAACACACACTCAGCTGCCCTATGCACTAAGCCATGCCCAACCACTCACTAAGGTAGTCAATAGCCCATGGAGTACAATGCCTAACGCCAGCACCTGCCCACCTGACACCCACAGGACCCTGCCCAGTAGTAGTTGGCTACTTGTACCATTGGGGTAGGGGTGCTTCAGAGCCTGCACCCAAGGGACCTACCCTGGCATGATCACCCTGGCCTAGGGCCACCCATAGCCCACATCCCCCACCCAGCTACCTCCCAAAGCGCTCAAAATCTGGATTCAGATTCTGTACTCACACCCTTGTGGCTGCTGTGATGCCCTCAAGCACCCATCCAACTCCAGATATGCCACCGCCGGGATGCGGAACATCAGGGGGGTCATGGTGCGACGGGCACCTTTTCCACGTTGGGAGGCCAGCCCCAGCTGGGCCTCCACCGTCTTCTTGGTCCAGCGGCACAGGTACTCCCATCCCTTGCGGCAGTGGGTGCTCCACCTGTGATAGACCCCAGGGTCCGCACCCCCTTGGCGATGGCACGGCAAATACCCTTCTTCTGGTGGGTGCTGACCTAGATGGATAAGACAGCGGAAAATGTAATTACTCACCCGTCCGGACCATCATACTCATTGCCCACCAGTTCCTTCCCATAACCTGACGCACATAAACTGACCACCTTGCATGCAGCATTCAGGCCAGGACGCCTTAGCACCCCCCAACATGTGGCTTACATCCACACCACTCCAAACAGGCATTGCCCATGCATCATGCTCACAATGTACAATGTACTCACCTGTTTGTCTGGAGGACTGTAGAGTAACGTGTACTGGGGGAGGACCCCATCCACCAATTTCTCCAACTCCTCCGCAGTGAAGGCAGGGGCCCTTTCCCCAGACACTCTAGCCATTGTTGCTTCCAGACTCAGGTCACAGCAGCACTTGCAGTGTAGATCCTTTCCTGCTGAGGGTCAGGTAGCAAGTGAGTGAATAGGTAGAAAATGGCGGTGACGTCCACGGCGGTGCGTACTGTCACCTCCAGCGTACATCACCATTGGCTCCTGGAACCCATAGGGCCCAATGATAACCAATGCAGAGTTGCGCAGCGATCTTCAACTGCCTACCGCGACGCTGCACAACGCCGGCGCAGTTACCTCATTTCCCCTTGTCCCTCCTCACAGATCAGGCAGACGCCATTTCAGAGGGGGCCATGGCATGGCATCTAACTGCATCACAGCACATATTGGCACATATACTGACTCTAGATTAAACACACTGCTTCTGTGACATTAATGCAAACACAGTTGTGCTATCTATGTGGTAAATGACCTTCTGCTCACCGTTCTACTCCATAGGCTACGACCGCTGAGGCAGCATTTGAGATGGCCGCATCCTCCGGAGTACAGACCCCTGGTGGACCTGTCGACAATGGAGGACAGACACATTATAATCACCTACAGACTTGATAGTGCCACAATCCAAGAACTGTGTGCCCAATTGGAGCCAGACCTGATGTCAGCTATCTGCCACCCCACGAAATGCCCCCTCTGGTGCAGGTCCTGTCAGTGCTCCATTTCCTGGCAAGTGGCACCTTTCAAACTACAGTGGCCATGGCATCAGGGATTTCTCAGCCAATGTTCTCTAACACGTTGACCAGAGTGTTGTCTGCCCTGCTGAAACACATGCACAGCTACATCGTGTTCCCCCAGGTGGAGGATTTGGCCACAGTGAAAGCTGACTTTTATGCCCTGGGACATATCCTCAACATCATTACTGCCATTGATGGTACACATGTGGCATTTGTCCCCCCCCCCAGAAATAAACAGGTGTACAGGAATAGAAAAAGCTATAATTTGATGAACATGCAGATGGTGTGTTTGGCGGACCAGTACATCTCCCATGTGAATGCCAAATATCCTGGTTCTGTGCATGACGCCTATATTTTGAGGAATAGCAGCATTCATTATGTGATGGGCCAACTCCAGAGGCACTGGGTGTGCCTAATAGGTGAGCCCAAGGTCCCCACACAGTATATATAGGTGTCTGGGTATAGGGTTGTCCCTAAGGGTTAGTGTGTGTCTCACAATTGTCCCTCGACATTTACAGGTGACTCTGGTTACCCCAACCTGTCATGGCTACTCACCCCAATGATGAATCCCAGGACAAGGGCAGAGGAATGTTACAATGAGGCACATGGGCGAACAAGGAGGATTATTGAAAGGACCGTCAGCCTCCTGAAGGCCAGGTTCCAGTGCCTCTGTCTGACAGGTAGATCCCTGTACTACTCAGCCAAAAAGGTGTGCCAGATCATCGTGGCATGCTGTATGTTGCACAGCCTGGCATTGAGACACCAGGTGCGTTTCCTGCTGGAGGATGAGCCTGGTGATGGTCTTGTGGCAGCAGTGGAGCTGTGGACAGTGAGGAAGAGGAGGCAGAAGAAGTAGATGTGGACAACAGAACAAACATTATCCAGCAGTACTTCCAGTGACACACAGTTAAGAGACTGTAACTCCTCTTCACATTTCAGTATACTTTAGGACATTGTACATGGCAGCCTCTTACCCTCTGTGTATGGCCACTGACTGTTCCCTTTGGGTTTCCTTTTTTCAGATCTGTGTACCCTATTCTGGCTTCTGCTATGTGTACTGCTGCCCACCAACTGTCATACATTGCTATTATTCAATGAACATGGATGTTGCAACGCTTTGAGAATGTTGTAGGAAGACATCTTTCGAATCATTACACTGACTCGAGTATGGTTTATATCTCAGTGGGTTTATTTTTGTGCCAAATAGTATGGGGGTATGTACAAGGGGCTGGGGTGATGGTGGAGGAAGGTCCATGGTAGAGTCCAATCTCTTGGTATCACAGGTGCATTGTCTAATGGGGCATAGGAAGGGGAGTAATTGCAGTTCAAGGTGGACAGTGTGACATAGTGGGACAGAAGGGTGACAATCAGGAGAGTCCTATTTCCTTGCAGGGATCTTGCCAATGTTCTTCTGCCTGGATCGCAGGGACCGTTTTGTGGGGTGGTTCTTCTTCTGCAGGGGGTGCGGTGCTGGTAGCCTGTTGGTCCTGTGGCGGGGCCTCCTGTCCATTAGCGCCGGTGGAGGTGGAATACTGTTCATCGGTTTGGCTAGTGTCAGGGGCCCTTTGTTGTTCCGCTACCTCCCTCATGGTCTTCCCCATGTCTGCCAGCACCCCTGCTATGGTGACCCGGATGGTGTAGATTTTTGTGAGGTCCTCCCTGATCCCCAAGTACTGTCCCTCCTGCAGCCGCTGGGTCTCGTGCAACTTGGCCAGTACCGTGCCCATGGTCTCCTGGGAATGGTGGTATGCTCCCATGATGTTTGAAAGTGCCTCGTGGAGGGTCGGTTCCCTTGGCCTGTCCTCCCCCTGTCACACAGCAGTCCTCCCAGTTTCCCTGTTGTCCTGTGCCTCTGTCCCCTGAACCGTGTGCCCACTACCACTGACCCCAGGTCCCTGATCGTCCTGTATTTGTGGGGTTGCCTGGGGTCCATGTAGTGGTGGACACATTGCTGATTGACGTGTCCTGGGGACAGAGAGATGGGCCCGCTGGGTGGGTGCTGTGCTTGTGTGGTTCCTGAGGGGGGAGGCTCTGTGGTGGGTTGGGACTGTGGCAGGGGAACCGACTGTCCAGAGGTCCCTGATGGGCCAGGTTGGTCATTGTGATCCAGGCGTGCAGAGCTGCTGTCGTCACTGTGGGCCTCTTCTGGGGGGGGGGCGGGGGGCTGGATGTAGCTGGCACCTCCTCTCCGGTGACACTGGGTAGGGGTCCTGTTGGGATGCAAATGCATTGTTATTATATCTGTGTGTGCCATCTTGTGCAATAAGTGTGTTTCCCTTATATAATAGTGGTTTCCCTGTCGCATTGGCCTTGTGTGATTGCTGATTGTGTGGGCTGGGTGAGTCTCTCTACTGGGCATGCTGTGGTGATGGGTGTCCATGCATTGGTGTTGCATGCAGGGCTTGGTATTGGGATGTGTGGGCTGTGATGGTAGGGTAGATGTGAGGGTACGGGTGGGGATGTGTGATGGCATGCAGGTAGGGTGGGGGATATGGTAGTAAAGATTTGACTTACCAGAGTCCAGTCCTCATGCTACTACTGCGAGGCCCTCAGCATGCATGATTGCCAAGACTTGCTCCTCCCATGTTGTTAGTTGTGGGGGAGGAGGTGGGGGTCCACCGCCAGTCCTCTGTACAGCAATCTGGTGTCTTGAAACCACGGAAGGCACCTTCCCCGTAGGTCGGTCCACCTCTTCCTGATATCATCCCTGGTTCTTGGATGCTGTCCCACGGCGTTGACCCTGTCCACGATTCTCCGCAATAGCTCCATCTTCCTTGCAATGGACGACTGCTGCACCTGTGATCAGAATAACTGTGGCTCCACCCAGATGATTTCCTCCACCATGACCCTTAGCTCCTCCTCAGAAAACCTGGGGTGTCTTTGAGGTGCCATGGATGTGGTGTGAGTGATATGTGTGAGGTGATGTGTGTGGTGATGTGTTGGGATGTATACTGAAATGTGCGTGGATGGTGTATGAGTGATGGTGTTCTGTGCCTCTGTTGGGTGTGTGCTCTTTGCTTGTCTCTCTGTGCTTGGTCTCTTTTTTTCATTGAAAGGGTTGTGGGTAATGTGGGTGTGTGTTTTGTAGTGTTGTGAGTGTGTGGGTGTGGTGTGTGTATGTGTGTCAGGTGTGTGTATTTTGAATTGTCCAATGTGGTGTAGTGTTGTAAGTGTGTGTGTATTTTGAGCGCGGCGGTGTGTACCACCAATGGTTTACCGTGGTTGAAAAACCGCTGCGTTGATTCGTGGGTCGTGATACTGTGGGCGTATTCCTGTTGGCATAACAGTGTGGGTTTTGCTATCGCTAGTTTATCACTGGCCTTTGGTGTGGCGGACTTGTGTGGGTGTCTGTATAGTGGCAGTATTCTTAGTGTGGGTCATAATACCCGTGGCAGATTACCGCCGCGGCCACAGAATCTTGGCGGTCGTCGGCATGGCGGTAAGTGGGATTTACCGCCAGGGTTGTAATGAGGGCCTCAGATACCTCCTCTGATGGGAGCTCCCTGGTGGTGGCGGGCACCTCTGTGACCACCCCAGCTACAGGTACAGCCACCACCCCCGTACCAGCACCGCCCTCCCAGCAGCCCCTCAGTGAATTGCCCGTGCCCACTCACCCACATCTCCTTCGCCCCAGGCACTTCAGGCCCTGCCCCAATGAGCGCTGCCGCCCTGAGTGAGGAGGCTATTGACCTCCTGAGATCAATCTCTGTAGGGCAATCAACCATTGTGAATGCCATCCAGGGTCTGGCAGCCCAGATGCAACAATCTAATGCCTTCCTGGAGGGCATTCACACTGCATTGGCGGCCCAACAGAGATCGATTCAGGCTCTGGCCTCCTTTCTGATGGCAGCCATTATCCCTGTTTCTATTGTCCCCCCTCCAACATCCACTTCCCAGGCCAATTCTCCTCAACCCCAACCCATCCCAAGTACACAGCCTGACAAGCATGCACACAGCACAACACCCAAGAGTGTCACAGGCAAACACAAGCACCACACTTCATCCCACAAGCACTCACACAAATATCATCCAGTTGAAGACACAACAACATCCACTATTTCCACTGTCTCCCCCTCTTCCTCCTCCTCCACCTCCCACCCAGTTACGTCCACACTCACACCTGCATGCACTATATCATCAGCTACTACCTGCATCATCACAAGACCAAGCAGAACACTGACCTCACTGACAGACACCTCCACAACATCCATGCACACGTCCCCTGTGTTCTCTCCCAGTGTGTCTGTCCCCACCTCCTAAAGTACACAAACACAAGCACTCAGACACCCAACAGCCATCCACCTCACATCAACATACAGCCCATGCAACTGCACCCAAATCCAGCAGACAAACACCTCCAACAACCACTCCCTCATCCTCCACTCCCATTCCTTCTCCCTCTTCCCGCCCCAATATCCCTAAGAAACGTATCCTTTCCACCATTTACCTCTTCCCTACCCCTCCCCCCATCCTGCACGTATGGCCAGGGTATCACAAACCCAGCCAAGCACCTCAACCACACAGTCCACGGGCCCAGTTCTATTCGCACCTACTTGTGGTGGAAAGGATTCCAGGCCACATATACTGAAGGGGAAGGAGCCTCCACCTACCATCTGGAAGGGCAAAGAGCCTGCAACAGCAGGCAAGAAGGGCAAGGAACCTGCAACAGCAGGCAAGGAGGGGAAGGAGCCTGCACCTGCCACCAGAAAGGGGAAGGAGCCTGCACTAGCAGGCAAGAAGGGCAAGGAGCCTGCACCTGCCACCCGAAAGGGCAAGGAACCTGCACCAGCATGCAAGAAGAGCAAGGAGCCTGCACCAGCACCTTGTATGGAGCCCCCACCACCAACCATGAGTGTGGAGCCATCCGAGGGTGCAGGGGCAGTGCAGGAGCCTCCCACCACCACCACCACAGTGCAGCATCTGAGGGTGCAGGGGCTGTGCAGGAACCTCCCATCACCACAACCAGCACCACCACAGTGCAGCCATCCGAGGGTACAAGGGCTGTGCAGGAGCCTCCCACCACCACCATCAGCACCACCATAATGCAGCTGTCACCGCCGGCGGATGCTATGTGATCCTGCCTCCATGGTCTGCTGGGCGGCCTGTCCACTCTAGAACCAGTGGGCAAGACACCCACTTGGGAGACTGTGGCCTTGCACTCCCCAGGACCAAGAGAAATGGGCATGTTTCCCCCTCCAGAACCCGTGAGCAAGACACCCACTCGAGAGACTGTGGCCTTGCATGCCCCAGGACCAAGACCAATGGGCATGTTGCCCCCTCCAGATCCAGTGGGCAAGACACCCACTCGAGAGACTGTGGCCTTGCAATCCCCAGAAGCAAGCACAGGGCATGTTGCCCCCTCCCGTACCAGTGGTCGTGTTTCAGCTCCCAGCTGAGGTGTCCCCCCCGAAGTGCCTTCCTATTTGCCAACTGATGCCCCTGCAGTGTTCTTTCTGTATTGATGCAGGTGACAAGTAGGGCCTTGGACTTTGCGCTGTGGCCATGTGGCCCACGCGAACTGAGGAATGGGCAATGTCCCTTTTTCTGTACATTTGTAGATATCTGTAACAATGGCTAAATTATTTTTATCCTGTGTTTATCTTATTACAATCACTTTAGTAAGTTTGTGTTGCCCTTGCATTATTCAGCCTATTTAGGTGGATTAACTGGTTTCCTGGTGCATCTGGTTGTGCGTATGGGGTGTGTGCTGTGCGTGTGTGTGTCACTCTCTTTTTCCTCCCCCCTTCCCTTGTGTGCTAGGCAGCTGTACTCACTGTCGTCGTCTTTGCTGGCATTGGTATTCGTGGTGGAGCAGAACGTAGAATCTAATCGGAAATACAGGCAGTTCTGGTTCCATGGCGGCGTGGTTCTTCCCTGTGTCTTCAATGGTGAGTCCTTTAACTTTTGTGCTCTGTTTCCGCCAGGCTTTTGATAGCATTGGTACCGCCCCAGAAAAGGTGGTGGATTGTCTGGTCATAATATGGTGGGTGGAACTTTGACTTCCGCAAGGCTTTAGGCGGCTACCACCTTGGTGCCTGTTGTTTCCGCCATGGCAGTCAGTGTGGTACATTGGCTGTCTTTCGGAGATCTTTCCGCCATGGTCATAATTTGGTGGTACATACCGACGGCCTGCTGGCAGTATTACCGCTACTTTATCACCGACCGCCACGGTCGTAATGAGGGCCTTAGTCACTTCTACAGTCTCCACGTCACAGAGTAACAACACAGCTTCTTCACAGAGTTCAGCTGTGAAGAATGGTCCTATATTTTGCTTTTGTATATTAAGCCATTGTCATTCAAAGGTATAGGTATGGCTAGATAGTGACATTTATTCTGTGTTATTGTTTGGTTTCATGTAGTGTCTCAGTTCCATACCCTCATCGCCATCTGAGAGTGAGATTTGTCTGCCCAACCACACAACTATTTTGAATGTCAACACTAAAATAGGAATACTTGGGGGCATATTTAAGAGTCCCTAGTGCCACCAGAACGTCACTTTTCATGATGCTCGGTGGTGCTAAGCACTGCTCCATATTTACAAGGAGATGTAATGCCACTTTTTTGTGGTGTTACTCCTCTTGTAAATATGGGCCTTTCCAATGCAGTTTTCTGCGCCAGAGGGGCATGCAATGGGTGTTGTGGTGGGCGTTCTACCGCACCACCCATTGCTTTTGACTCTGCCTCAGATTTACGAGTTGTTGTAAACCTGAGGCAGTGCCAAAAAGTAACGTCAGCCCAGGGGTGGCTTTAGCATGGCAAAACGAGAAGGAATGCTTTTATTCCTCCTCGTTATTTGCTTTTTCTGTGAGTGTTGCATTCTGCAGCGCACATAGAGGAAGCAAAATGCCATGGACGATTGTTTACGTGCAGGAAGGGACATCTTCCTGCACATAAACAATAATTCAGAATTACACTTTGGTACTTCTATGTGTGCTGCGTTTTGCAGCACACATAGAAGTGGCAAATTGCCATTATAGATTGTTTATGTGCAGGAAGGGACACTTTTCTGCACATAAACAATCTATCCCCTCAACGCAGACACCCTTGCACTATGGTGCAAGGATGCCTGCCTTGGCGCTTGACAGCTTAATTCAGTGCCAGCACAGGGGGAAACGCAGGGGTGCACCATATTCCTCTAAACACAGCGCACCTCTGCATTTCAAAAGTGGCACAGTGCGGCGCTGCTATTTTTGGCGCAGCACCACGCGTCGCCACTTTAACATAAATCTGGGCCTTGGTATCCAATGAATGGTGATAAACAGCAGTTAATAAACAAAGTAGTGTCAAGTAATCCCTTACTACCCCATGATCTGGAGAAAAGGCAGCTCATGGGGCAACTACGGTCAGCCGCAGAAAACAGCCCTGACAGTCCCGATTACTTTGGGCTGTGCATCCAAAGGCACAGTCCTGCAGGTAGCAAAGTAAAATTAATCAAACCAGGCAAGTACTAATGCTCAGTAAGGCTAGCAATAATTACCTTGGTCTAGTTCAATTCAAAACAATGTGACCTTGGCTCAGACTAGGCCTCGTACTAGCAACAGTGAGTGGGTAAATATAGGATGTGTTGGGGGTGGCCCTCCTTTATGGCTTATCGTGAAACAGAGATATGGCTTGAGGAGGAAGAGTTGGCTTTTATTTTTGAGAGACATTTTCATGGCCTCTCTCATGATGGAATCAAATCTTAGAATGTAAAGACTCGGATGATGAATGTGAGAAGTGGGTGATGACAATCTACTCTTTCACCACGTAGCTACCCACACAAATATTAAGTTTAGAATCTTGTTGTAGGAGCTCTAAGCACCTCACCAACAATAGGTGTATCTCCCTGTGCTTTTCAGCCTTGTTGCCCATCAAGCCTCTACGGGCATTTTCCTATTCCTGTAAAAAAAAATAAAAGCATTTGCAATGCAATGGGTGTCACATTTGCTCGAGTTAGAGCTATTAGAATTGTAAATTCCTAACTTATTTTTTCTTGCCACATAAATTGAAAATGAAATGTAGAACAGTTGAAATAAGCGAGCCACTTCAAAGCTCCATGGCCGCCATGAGCTTGAGGGCGAAGGAGGGACACAAAAAGAAAAATAAGTTTGCTCGCAGTCAAACGTATTGACAATCATGCAGTTATCCATGTAACAGGGGCAGTCTGCAAGGCGGTAACAAAACCGCCCCAAGGAGGGACAAACATAAAGCACTTACCAATGATAACAAAGGATTTTTGAAACGCAAATCCACAAACAAGTGAAAGTGATGGGCATGTGGTGGGCATGGTTAAAAGCCCACAATACTTACAGTAGGTCAAAGCACCTGCGCACTCAACCTAAAAATGCTCAAAGTGGAAAGACAGAGGTAGAGAAAGATGGAAAAACTATTTAAAAAAAGGAAGAAAGCAGGAACCAGTAAGAGAGGATAAAGGGGGTGGGAGGTGAATTTAAAACTACACAACTTTGTTATTCGGTGCTGGCTTCTGAGAAGAGGCTTAAGAATCGGTTCTCATTCATTTACAAATTAAGCACTGATGGTTTTTGAACAAGGAACTTCCAGGTTTGATGGCTGCCAAGGGAATGAAATAGCCTGTGTCTGGGGGTCATTACAGCTCGATCCTTTTAATGTCAGGTGAGCCTGACGTGATGGACACCCCGTAGGCCCTAACTTCCTTTCGGGAAATCTGCGTCATTGGCAAACTGCCCTCTGTCTATCAATGTCACTAGAGGCGAAGCTGCCATTAGCACAGCAGGAGCAGTGGCACCAGGCTAGTGGGCCAGTTGAAACCTGATAATTGCTGTACTTACTACCACAACAGCCGTCAAAGAGGCCATTTTCCTTGCTTGCACCAGGGCCCATAGCAGTCTTGCTACCTACTGTGTAGGTGTGAGAGTTCGGACGCCTACCCTCTCCTAGAAATATTTTTTTGTTAGGGTGGCCAGGTTACTCCATCTTACCAGACACCACTTTTCCATTACTGGGCTTTGCTTTTACATATCATTGTTATGAAATGTGTTGTTCCAGTGGGCTCAAGGAAAATGAACCAAGACTGCAACTCCTAGAATGCACTGATATCTAAGGAGTGGGATGTAAATGATGCACTGATACGTGTGGCTTGAGTGGATAAGTGGTGTTGTGGTGACATGGCACCATCAGATCACTTTATGTTGTGTGTGTCCCTCTTTTGTGTGTGTTTCCAGTATCTAATAAAACATGTCTTACGAATTTCACAGGTGTCATATGACCCCATGTTATGAGGGGGATTTTCAGCCAATCCTGAACTTTCCTACCAACAGCAATGAGCATGCTGGAAATCGTAGTTTTGATTTTCCCATTATACCTATGAGTCTAAAAGTCCCATCATGCACAGTGCTGATCATTGAAATTCCACGACTGTCTCAAATGCGCTTATATCACTTGACAGTTGACAGATATACACCGTTAATGCAGCCTGCTCAAGCAAAAGGGCTTTAGGTGGTCATTACAACCCTGGCGGACGGTGTTAAAGCTGCGGTAATACCGCAAACAGGCCGGCGGACAAAAAAAGGGAATTACGACCCTGGAGGAAACCGCCAACTAAGACAGCCACTTTAACACATCGCCCGCCACGGCGGCACAGACAAACAGCGCGGCGGTCACCGCCAACAGACAGGCGGAGGACAATGTACCGCCCACACTATCACAAAACACCAATCCGCCACCTTTTCCGGGGCAGATTCACCGTGGATAAAAACACGGCGGAAACAGCTTGTGCTATGGGAAAACGCTCACCTCAACACATCCCACGAGGAACGAGGACACCATGGAGCCGGAACTACAAATCTTACCTGCCCTTGCATTCCTGCTCATCTACGACCAACAGCGACGTAGGCGCAGAACAAACCGGTGACTACAGCACCTACTACACGGGGAGGCAAAAGTTACGGGGACACCCACCAAACACCCCCACCCTCGCATATTACAACATACGCACCAATGCAGTCACAAAAATCACAGTAACAACCCACAGTCCCCCCGTAAGAATGCAAAGACAATGCGAATAGCGGTGAAACTTTGTATTGTGCCAATATACTACTCATCAAAAAATTTACGGATATATATTTCACTAAATCAGTCATAAATAAATGTACAATACAAGAAGTAGTGCAGAGATGTACACAACAATGTCTGTGCACCAACAGTCCAAAAATGCATGGGCGACGCCCACAATAGATACCTGACCAAAATCCGAGAGAACACTGCTGGGGCATCAGATAGAAACAATACAGGCACCTCAGGGGGAAGGGAAGGGGGGGCACCTCAGCCAGATGAATGCGAAGCCAGATCCACGACGGGGCTCCATGACCATTGATGTATCCTGGGGAGTGCAAAGCCACAGTCTCTCAAGTCACTTCAGTGGGTGGCTTGCCCACTGTGCCATCCTGGGGAGTGCAAAGCCACAGTCTCTCAAGTCACTTCAGTGGGTGGGTTGCCCACTGTGCCATCCTGGGGAGTGCAAAGCCACAGTCTCTCAAGTCTCTACAGTGGGTGGATTGCCCACTGTGCCATCCTGGGGAGTGCAAAGCCACAGTCTCTCAAGTCTCTACAGTGGGTGGATTGCCCACTGTGCCATCCTGGGGAGTGCAAAGCCACAGTCTCTCAGCGGTGCTTAGCCATGGCGGTCTTTGCCCTGTTCAGCGGTCTTCACCATGGCGGTCTTTGCCCTGTTCAGCGGTCTTCACCATGGCAGTCTTGGCCTTGTTCAGCGGTGCTTTGCCATGGCAGTCTTGGCCTTGTTCAGCAGTGCTTTGCCATGGCGGTCTTTGCCCTGTTCAGCGGTCTTCACCATGGCGGTCTTTGCCCTGTTCAGCGGTCTTCACCATGGCAGTCTTGCCCTTGTTCAGCGGTGCTTTGCCATGGCGGTCTTTGCCCTGTTCAGCGGTCTTCACCATGGCAGTCTTGGCCTTGTTCAGCGGTGTTTTGCCATGGCAGGCTTTGCCCTGTACAGCGGTCTTCACCATGGCGGTCTTTGCCCTGTTCAGCGGTCTTCACCATGGCAGTCTTGGCCTTGTTCAGTGGTGCTTTGCCATGGCAGTCTTGGCCTTGTTCAGCGGTGCTTTGCCATGGCGGTCTTTGCCCTGTTCAGCGGTCTTCACCATGGCAGTCTTGGCCTTGTTCAGCGGTGCTTTGCCATGGCGGTCTTTGCCCTGTTCAGCGGTCTTCACCATGGCGGTCTTTGCCCTGTTCAGCGGTCTTCACCATGGCAGTCTTGGCCTTGTTCAGCGGTGCTTTGCCATGGCGGTCTTTGCCCTGTTCAGCGGTCTTCACCATGGCAGTCTTTGCCATGTTCAGCGGTCTTCACCATGGCAGTCTTGGCCTTGTTCAGCGGTGCTTTGCCATGGCGGTTCTGGTACGGATATTGGTGTGTGGCATTACGATCTCCACACTGGACATTGGTGTGTGGCATGACGAACTCCACACTGGACATTGGTGTGTGGCATGACGAACTCCACACTGGACGTTGGTGTGTGGCTTGACGTTCCATCATTGCCCAGCGGGGCTGTGGGATTCTGGACCCTCATGGGCTGTGACTCCGGCGGTGGTCTCCTGACCAGTAACGATACTTGGGCCCTCCTGGGCTATGACTCTGGCGGTGGTCTCCTGACCAGTAACGATACTTGGGCCCTCCTGGGCTATGACTCTGGCGGTGGTCTCCTGACCAGTGATGATACTTGGGCCCTCCTGGGCTATGACTCCGGCAGTGGCGGTGGTCTCCTGACCAGTAACGATACTTGAGCCCTCCTGGGCTATGACTCTGGCAGTGGTCTCCTGACCAGTAACGATAATTGGGCCCTCCTGGGCTATGACTCCGGCGGTGGCGGTGGTCTCCTGACCAGTAATGATACTTGAGCCCTCCTGGGCTATGACTCTGGCGGTGGTCTCCTCACCAGTAACGATACTTGAGCCCTCCTGGGCTATGACTCTGGCGTTGTTCTCCTGACCAGTGACGATACTTGAGCCCTCCTGGGCTGTGACTCCGGCGGTGGCGGTGGTCTTCTGACCAGTGACGATACTTGGGCCCTCCTGGGCTATGACTCCGGCGGTGGCGGTGGTCTCCTGACCAGTAACGATACTTGAGCCCTCCTGGGCTATGACTCTGGTGGTGGTCTCCTGACCAGTAACGATACTTGAGCCCTCCTGGGCTATGACTCTGGCGGTGGTCTCCTGACCAGTAACGATACTTGGGCCCTCCTGGGCTATGACTCCGGTGGTGGCGGTGGTCTCCTGACCAGTAACGATACTTGAGCCCTCCTGGGCTATGACTCTGGCGGTGGTCTCCTGACCAGTGACGATACTTGAGCCCCCCTGGGCTGTGACTCCGGCGGTGGCGGTGGTCTCCTGACCAGTAACGATACTTGAGCCCTCCTGGGCTGTGACTCTGGCGGTGGTCTCCTGACCAGTAACAACGGTGCTGGCGGTTGTGTCTGGACCACCAGAAATGATGGCGCACTTCTCCGCCGTGACACTCACAACAGGTTGGGGAGACTTCCTTGGGACCTTCCCCACCTTCTTTTGAGTTACAGATGACTCACCAATCGCCTTGGATCCCATGTCACTGTTTGTCCCACCAGCAGTCTTGACACGGTTCCGTCGTCCACTCTCCAATTTCGGGGCCTTTACAGGGGGTGGGCTGACAGTGCCTTGGCTCCGGGTCCTACTGCCTGCCCTGGTGGACGGGGCACTCCAAAAACCTGGTACACGCACCACTGGTACTGGAGGCTTTTTGGCTGAGGCGCTACGACGGGACTGATGAATTGGAGGGGGGGGTGGGGGCAAAAAGGTCAATTTGACATAAGGACAGTTTCTGACGTACACTGGGATGGGTAGCTGGAGGGGCTCTGGGAGTGGAGGAAGAGGAGGTGGTTGTAGGAGGTGTCACTTTAGCTGTTTTGGGTGCAGGTGCAGGTACTGGAGGCTGTCGTGAGGTGGATGGATGTTGGGTGAGTGATTGCCGGCGTTTGTGTACTTTGGGAGGGGGCGTCACAGACACACTGGGAGAGGACACAGGGGACGTGTAAATGGCAGTGGAGGTGGTGAGTGCAGGTGAGCGGCTTGTGGTGCTGGGTGTCCTGGTGCGAGTCCTAGTTTCTGTAGATGTGGTGCATGCAGGTGTGTGTGTAGACGACACTGGGAGGGAGGAGGGAGAAGAGGAGGAGGGGGACACAGTGGAGACAGTGGATGTTGCTGTGTCTGTATGGGTCTGATGCTTATGTGAGTGCCTGTGGTGTGTGTGGTGCCTAGGTTTGCTTGAGCTACTTGTGTGTGTGTAGACTTGTCTGCATGCTGGTCTGTAGGTGTGCTTGGGATGGGCTGGGGTACAGGGGATTGGGTCTGGGTGGAGGAAGTTGGAGGTGGGAGGCTGGACACAGGGACAATGGCTGCCATCAGTGCTGAGGCCAGAGATTGCAGGGTTCGCTGAAGGACAGCCTGACCAGAATGAATGCCTTCCAGGAATGCATTACCGTGTTTCAACTCTCGTTCTACACCCTGGATGGCATTCACAATGGTAGACTGCCCAACAGTGAGTGACCTGAGGAGGTCAATGGCCTCCTCACTGAGGGCAGCTGGGGTGACTGGGGCAGGGCCTGAGGTGCCTGGGACGAAGGTGATGCCCACCCTCCTGGGTGAGCGGGCACGGGCGAACGCTGAGGGGCTGCTGGGAGGGCTGTGCTGGTAGGGGAGGTGGCGGCTGTACCTGTAGAAGTGGGGCGCACAGATGGTGCCGCCACCACAGGGGAGCTCACATCGGCGGACCAGTCCGTGTCACTGTTTGGTGATCCTGTGGCCGACGTGAAGCTCCCCTCGCCCTCCGTCCCACTGGTGAATTCATAGTCTGTGGTGTGGCCCTCCATGGCCATGTGGGATGCAGCTCCCTCGTGCTCCGGTGCCACTGTACCTCCGCCTGTTGACGCTGATGTACAGATGGACAGGGAGAGCAGAAAAAGGGTGGAGACAGAAGAAAGAGAGTTTTAGTGCGTGGCATACCGCTACCGTTGGCGGACAAGATAAACGCAGCCGCCCCCTGCATTACGCCGTGCTCCTGCCCTCTGCACATGCAATTTCTGGGATATGGCCTACATGGCAATGGTAGAAATCTGCCCACATGGATGGCAAAGGGGCAACTATACATCAATTTGCCTTTTTTTTTAGCTGGGGTAGAGTGCCACATGGCCTACATTACTGAGGGGCCTTGCCTACCTAACTCGTCCTGGCCTAGGGACACCCACAGCCCACCTCCCCCACCCAGACTCCTCCACTACGCGCAAAGTCAGCAGAATGAGGTTGTACTCACCCCCTTGTGTCTGCTGTGATGCCCTCAAGCGCCCATCCAACTCCTGCTAGGCCACCGCCAGGATCCGGAAAATCAGGGGGGTCATGGTGCGACGGGCACCCCTCCCACGTTGGGAGGCCATCCCCAGCTGAGCCTCCGCCGTCTTCTTGCTGCAGTAGCGAATGTCCTCCCATCTCTTACGGCAGTGGGTGCCCCGTCTCTGGTGGGCCCCCAGGGTCCGGACTTCTTTGGCGATGGCACGCCAAATGTCCCTCTTCTGGTGGGCGCTGACCTACATGACATGCACAAGGAAAGAGAAACAGTCATTACCTACAGCACCGTCGTTGGAATTGGCCCCCTCCCAACTCTATCCCTGTGGCCCATTCATCCCCATGCATGACTGTTCTATGTACTCTGCCTCCTTCCCTCATCCACCCAGCCCTCTCCACCCAGGCCTAGCCCATACAACGTGCTCCCTGTGTACTAACCTGTTGGTCTGGAGGACCGTAGAGTAGAAGTTTCTCCAACTCCTGTGCAGTGAAGGCAGGGGCCCTTTCCCCAGACGCAGCAGCCATCGTCGCTTCCAGACCGAGGTCACAGCAGCACTCGCAGTGTAGGTCCTCTCCTGTCGAAGGTCAGGTATCTAGTGATTGAAGAGATAAAAAATGGTGGTGACGTCCGCGGCGGTGCGCATCATCACTGCCAGCGCACCTGTTCATTGGCTCCTGGGACCCATAGGGTCCAATGTTAACCAATGCAGCATTGCGCCACGCTCTACGACCGCCTACCGCGACGGTGTACAACGGCAGCGCAGTTACCCCACAATTCCAATGTCCCAGTTTAGAGGTCAGGCAGCCGCCATTTCAGGGGCCCACATGGCTTCAATTACTACTGCGTCACATATACCGAGGCCTACACTCAAAACCTTTCCCGGATGGGTTAATTGTCTGTTGTAGTCTTGTGTGTGACTGTGGGTACATACCTGGAGGAATGCTGACAGTTTCTTGGCTGTTGTCCTTCTTAGGCACCGTCAGTTGGACATATTGGAAAGTGGCGGAATCCGCCAGTGTACCGACCGCTGGTGGACCTGTTGACAATGGAAGAGCGACATGTCATCGTGACCTACCGGTTTGACCGTGCCACAATCCAGGAACTATGTACCCAGTTGGAGCCAGACCTGATGTCACCAATCCGCCATCCGACTGGAATCCCCCCTGACGTGCAGGTGCTGTCAGTGCTCCATTTCCTTGCAAGTGGGTCTTTTCAGACAACTGTGGCCATGGCATCAGGGATGTCCCAGCCTATGTTTTCCAACGTCTTGTCCAGAGTGTTGTCTGCCCTGCTGAAACACGTAAGGTGATACATCATTTTCCCTGAGGTGGCGGATTTGCCTACAGTGAAAGGTGACTTCTATGCCCTTGGACATATCCCCAACGTCATAGGTGCCATTGATGGGACCCATGTAGCTCTGGTACCCCCCGCAGGAATGAACAGGTGTACAGGAACAGGAAGAGTTATCATTCGATGAATGTCCAGATGGTCTGTTTGGCAGACCAGTACATCTCGCAGGTAAATGCAATGTTCCCTGGCTCAGTGCATGACGCCTACATCCTGCGGAATAGCAGCATCCCTGATATGATGGGTGTACTCCAGAGGCACCGTGTATGGCTATTGGGGGACTCTGGTTACCCCAACCTGTCCTGGCTACTGACCCCAGTGAGGAATCCCAGGACCAGGGCAGAGGAACGGTACAATGAGGCCCATGGGTGGACTAGGAGGGTGATCGAGCCTCCTGAAGGCCAGGTTCAGGTGCCTCCATATGACAGGTGGGTCCCTATTCTACTCACCGAAGAAGGTGTGCAACATCATCATCGCCTGCTCCATAACTTGGCATTGCGACGCCAGGTGCCTTTTCTGCAGGAGGATGATCCAGATGACGGTGTTGTTGCAGCGGTTGAGCCTGTGGAGCCTGTGGACAGTGATGAGGATGAAGCTGATGAAGATGAAAACGACAACAGGGAGTCAGTCATACAGCAATATTTTCAATGAGACACAGGTGAGTACAATTTCATGTTTCACATCATATTACATTTCACACGTCTACCTCTATCCTGTACCTACATTTCACTCCCTATTTGGTAACTGAGTTGTCTCCTTCCATTTATTTTTCAGTAATGTGGTAACCTACGTGTCAACAGCTTGCACCCTTGAAAGGCTTGTGATGTGTGACATTGGTATGTTGACCTTCCAATGGGTAACCTTTTTTAACACTGTAATTGACAATACAAAGTTCACAATCATTGACTGACTCCAATATTATTGAGGTTTCAAGGGTGTTTATTGAAGTGCATAAAAATGTAGGGGGGATGTGAAATGGGGAGAGGTCATGGTGGAAGAATGTCCATGGCAGAGTCCAGTCTATTAGTCTCACAGGTACATTGCACATCTGGCCATTGGAAGTGGAGCTGGGGCAGTTCCAAGCTGGACAGGGTAACAAAGTGGTACAGTGGGGGGACAATCAGGGTGGTCTTATTTCCTGGCGGGGGTCTTGCCATCTTGCTCTGTCCTGTTCCTGGATCTCAGGGCCCGCTTTCGTGGTGGTTGTCCGTCTGCAGGGGGTGGGGTGCTGGTGTGTTGGTCCTGTGGTGGGGCGTCCTGTCCACTAGTGCCGGCGGAGGTGGTGGGCATTTCATCATCGTGGCTAGTGTCAGGGGCCCCTTTGAGTGCCACGGTGTCCCTCAAGGTCTTTTGAATGTCCGTCAGCACCCCTACGATGGTGCCCAGGGCGGAGGCGATGGTCCTGAGCTCCTACCTGAACCCCAAATACTGCTCCTCCTGCAGACGCAGGATCTCCTCCAACTTGTCCAGGACCGTTGCCATTGTCTCCTGGGAGTGGTGGTATGCTCCCATGATGGAGGATAGGGCCTCGTTGAGAGTAGGTTCCCTTGGCCTGTCCTCCCTCTGTCGCACAGCAGCCCTCCCAGTTCCCCGGTGTTCCTGTGCCTCCGTCCACTGGACCGTGTGCCCACTACCACTGCCCCCAGGTCCCTGTTGTTGTTGGGGTGGTGGGTTATCCTGGGTGCCCTGTAGTGGTGGACACACCGCTGATTGACCTGTCCTGGGTAGGGAGGTATGGGCCCGCTGGGTGGGTGCTGTGCTGGTGTTACCAGAGGGTGTAAGCTCGGTGTTGGGCTGTGGCTGGGCAAGGGGAACCGACTGTCCTGAGGCCCACGATGGTCCGGGCTGTTCATCAAGATCCAGTAGGGCAGAGCTGCTGTCGTCACTGTGGGCCTCTTCTGGGGGTGGAGTGGTGTTGTCTGGACCCTCTGGTGTGGTGACGTTCCTTTGGGTTCCTGCGGGGGTATAAGTACATGATTATTGCATGTGTGTGTTTCATGGTGTGCAATGGTTGGGTGTGCGTGAACCCCAGTGCAGGCATTCCTGTGTGGGGTCTTGTGTGGTGATGTTTGGGGGGTGTTGTGGGTGTGTGCAGTGGGCATGCTTTAGTGATGGGTGTCCATGCTTAGTTGTGTCATGCAGGTCTTGGGGTTGGGATGGGTGGTTGGTGTTATGGGTAGATTAGTGAGGAGTTAGGGTGATAGGGGAGGGTGTGAGGGTGGGGGGGTGTGATAGCATGCAGGTAGGGTGGGGGATATGATAGTGAAGATTTGACTTACCAGTGTCCGTTCCTCCACCGACTCCTGCGAGGTCCTCAGGATGCAGGATGGACAAGACTTGCTCCTCCCATGTTGTTAGTTGTGGGGGAGGAGGTGGGGGTCCGCCGCCAGTCTGCTGTACCGCGATGTGGTGCCTGGATACCGTGGAACGCACCTTCCCCCGTAGGTCATTCCACCTCTTCCTGATGTCCTCCCTATTTCTTGGGTGCTGTCCCACAGCGTTGACCCTGTCGACTATTCTTTGCCATAGCTCCATCTTCCTGGCTATGGATGTGTACTGTACCTGTGAGCCAAATAGCTGTGGCTCTACCCTGATGATTTCCTCAACCATGACCCTGAGCTCCTCCTCGGAGAAGCGGGGGTGTCTTTGGCGTGACATGGGGTGTTGTGTGTGATGTGTGGGGTGGTGTATGTGTTGATGAGTGTGGTTAGTGTAGTGGTATGTGGTGTTTTGTGCGTGGATGTTGTGTGGGTGATGGTGTAGTGTGCCTCTGTGTGATGGTGTTATCTATTCTGTGCTGTCTCTCTCTGGCCTTCGTCTCTAATTTGTGGTCGTAGGGGTTTGTGGGTGATGTGGGTGTGTGTTTTATATTGTGTTGGGTGTGTGGGAGTGGTGTGTGTATGTGTATCAGGTGTGTGTATTTGTAATTGTCCAATGTGGCGGTGTTTTGGAGCTGTGTGTGTATTTTGAGCGCGGCGGTGTGTACCGCCAATGGAATACCGCTGTTGAATGACCGCCGCGTGGATTCGTGTGTCGTAATAGCATGGGCGTGTTTCTGTTGGCGTGGAGGTGGAGGATTTGTTTCCGCATATTTATCGCTGACCTTTGGTGTGGCGGACTTGTGTGGGTGTCTGAATTTCGGCGGAATCCCTGATGTGTGTCATAATAGCTGTGGCAGTCTCCCGCCGCTGCCGCGGTGTATTGGCGGTCTTCTGCACGGCGGTAGGCGGCTTTTACCGCCAATGTTGTAATGACCCCCTTAGTCTTTTGCTGAGCGAGAGGAATGAACATATTTTCAGAGGGGTGCCTGTGGCCTCAGCTGTCACTCTGCTCCACTGCTGTTGCTGTGCCCTTGAAGAGCTACAGTGATGCCAGCCCTGGGAATTCCAGGAATGTAATGTTGTGAGTCCCCAGTGCTGTGAATGGCACCTGTCTTAAAAAGGCCTGGTCCTGCCAGATGGGGGTAAGGGCAGGCCTTGACCCCAGCACGTTTCCCATCCCAGAAAGCCAATAAAGGGGTCTGTGAGGCCAGCATGTGACCCCATCATGGTGTCTAGTGAGTTCTTACCTAATGTCTCATAACCCACAGAGAGGGAACTAAGACTGAGGCCACAAAGCAACCAGGCGGCCCTGTGAAGTAAGTGACGTACTTTAAATTGGAAAAGAACTACAAGTCGCAGAATGCAAAAGTCTGAACGCACAGATGGCGTGAAGGGTGAGGATAAGAATCCTCGTTGCCGGCACCTTGTGGGTCCGCTTTCAGTCAACAAACTGATGCATTCTGGCTTTTGCCTTTTTGGCATGTTGGAAGTGACAAACGTGCCCTCACCACAAGACCAGTGTCACAACATGTGGGCTGGCGGCTGGGTGGTGGTCAAGAAGCACATTAGAAAAACTAATCTGGAATCTACGTGGAAGGGGCCTCACCAAGTTGTCCTTGTTACAACGACTGCTGTGCAGTGCGTAGGGATCCCAAACTGGATTCATGCCAGCCACAGGAGAAAAAAAACCTACCCGGTAGAAGAAACGGAAGATGCGTTGTTGAGAGTACCAACAACTGATGCGCAAGAGGCAAGGAGAGAATCCTGCCAAATTCTGTGGGTTACTCTGTATTATTTCTCTAACTATTGGCTGAGCACAAACTACATTCTGCTCATTTGGCTCACACTGGCCTCCACCTTTTTTAACCTCTTCACCACTGGAATGTGAAAAATCATATTTTCCTGTGACGACTTGGTAGATATCAGCCTTATCTTGTAATAACTTATTTTGATGAGACAGCATGGTTACAGTGTTTTTTGTGTCAACAAGTTGTTTCTCTAATTGCTGATTTTCATATTCTAACTGCATGCACCCTCATGCATTTTCCTGATTGCAGAGAGGAGTATCCAACCCCTCCTGTCAAGAACAAAAGGGTCATCATTAAGTTCAAAAAGCAAATGTTTTAAACATATAAGAACATTCAATAGCTCTGTTTTACCCAGGCACCCGTCCCAAAATTCAGAAAGTCCTGATAAACAAGAAAACGCATTTGCCAAGACATTGCAAGGCATTTTAATTTCACATGCATTTTCAGAAATGGTTTGCGGTGCTGCCTTTGACTTCTTGCCAAACATATTTTCACTTTTAAATCATACACTTTCAACCTTCAACCTCCTTTTAGACTTCAGACGCGCCTAAGTATTTTGCTTCACTACACTGACCGAGATGAAACACGCACACTGAAAAGAATCTCTGGTATGCAACTCTTAGTCTAGGAAATACATTTATTAAATCACTCTGCAAGGTTCATAACGAAAGGTCAGTCCAACTGAAAGTGCACATTTGTATATATATATATATATATATATATATATATATTCATGCACAATGCAAAGCAGATAATAAGAGTTAAAAATTCATCACCATGGGGCACAGTTGAATCCACCACATCTTTCTCCCACCAGCAACAGGTCGTTGACCCCAAGATCGACCGTGAAGAGAAAGAGATCTACCCTCGCAGGAAAGATGACAGGCTGAGTGTCCCGATCCGGCCAAAGGTTTGCTCTTCACTTCACTGTCAATCCGGTTTTCGGTCTCTTATATACCTTTAACAAGCCAGAGAGGAGATTTATAGAAAACTCCTCCCGCTCCGCAAGTTGTTGTTCAAAAATACTGGCTACTTCAGGTCAGTTTTGAAAGGAACACGTTGGAACTGGCCAGGTTTCCAAGGTGCTCTCCCAAAACCAAACCGTTCCCTTCTGTACCATAAACATCATCCTAGTACCTCTTTATCTCCATGCCTCTCTCATGTTTTGCTCTAGCTCTTGATGAGAAAGAACAGGCAGACACATAGAATAAAAACATGAGCATATTGCATAACAGGGGCACGGAAAAATACTTGCAGCTCTTGCAACTTCTGCACTTCTAACATCTGCACCTCTAACGTGGCAGTGCCGAACGCTAAAATAAAGTCAATAGGCAAAATGAAGCTAGTGGTCACCAATGTGACGTTGTGCTGCTAGGCTAAGTGCAATTGGGAGTCAGTGGAGAAACCACAAATATCATTACACGATGCTACAGGTGCAAAGGAAAGTTCTTGTTTGAAAGACTATGATCTATAGAAAGACACTTTGAGACCTGATTTTAACAAGTTAAAACTGACTTTGACAAGCTGCTGAACTGATTTTTGATGACAGCCCATGAATAGAACTGAAAGCTAGGAGCTGTAAATATTCGCAAAGTAGATATTTTTGTTTTTGATTTTTTTCAAAGCATAAATTTTTCTCTTTTTCTTACTTCAACTTTCTGATTGTTTACAGGATGGATAGCAAACCAACTAGATCAAAACCTAAAGAATGTTGTAAATGTGTGTTTATTGCTTTGGGAATTGTGTGCATGTTAGTGTGCTTACTAATAATTGTAAGTATGATTGTTCATTATACACCCGAAAATATTTATATTAGTCCTACCAAAATTATTAGACTTTCAGAGATAGGGAAGTTTAACAGGGATGAGAGATACTTACACGTAGACAACTCGCAAGGAGACCTTTCGTAGACAATTCACAAGGAGACCTTTCTAATGTTTTCTATTGCTTGCTGTATGAATATGTTGAAACAATAGAGGCGAAAGAGTGATATGTGTGCACGCAAATTCCTTCTTCTGTCCAGGAAGGAGTTACCTATCATAGTCTTCCTTTTTCGTATGGTATTAGTTGCAGTCTTTTACTAACAAGATTCTATAACCAGGAATACATTCAGTATTTCTGTTCTAACCTAAATATATTTTTTTCCTATTTTCCATTTAACCCGCACTTGTGTAAAATGGGAAAAGAGAAGAAGATAGATATAGTGGGAGGTTCCTTTGAGCCCACGCAAACATTTGGGACAGCTTATGCACATCACAACAACTCAACATACTTGCTTTCGCCAATAGAAAAGGCTTTCTTAGATCACACTGATGACAAGAGAAAATCATTGAAGGAGAAGATAGAGAAGGGATTAGTGTTGAGAACCTACAGGAATGATTTTGCTTATTTGGAAGTCAAAACTCAAGGGAAGCTTGCTTTAGATGCCCTACACGTAGGAAAGCTGTGTATATTTAGACCACAGTCGAAGACTGATACTACCTTTGTTGGAACGAGTGAATGCAGACATGTATTCCTTTTTCAGAATACATGGGACTTTATGCTTAGTGGTCAGGATGCAGCCCTTCCTGGTGTTTACTATATTTGTGGGTAAAATGCCTATTATCGTCTTACTAAAGGATGGTATGGGACTTGTTACTTAGGAGTTGTATTCCCAAAGATATATCAGGTTGACAAAATAGATGACAAACCAAATTTGAAGGAAATCCAGAAACTAAGATCGAAAAGGAAAAGTACTTCTGGGATAATTGGGGATATGTTTGGAGCAATAATTCCCTCTGTGCGAGTTGTTCTGATTTCCATAAACATTAGAAAGTTGTCTACTATTATGAATGATATCTTGACGAAAATTACTGGAGCTGAAGCGTTGATAAATACTGAAATGGCCGCTGTACAGGCAATGGTTCTTCAGACCGCCTTGGGTTAGACATCCTTTTAGCAAAGGAGAGCGGAGTCTGTAAATTGTTAAAATCTGGACATTGCTGGTCATATATCCCTGACAATAGTAAGGGGATTGGGTATTTTATTAAGAACCTGACAAATATAAGTACTGACTTAAAGGATCTGAAAAAGCCTGGAGTTTGGGAGAAAATTGTAAAAAGTGTTATAAGTGTGAAAAATTGGCTAAGCAACCTTGGAAAGGGAATCTTAGGGAAAATACTGACCTCATTCTTGATTGTGATTGCCTGTGCCATCTGTGCTACAGGATCTTATTATCTTTTCAAACTGATTAAAAGAAAATGGGCGAGAAATTATCTGAGGAGGGAGGAGATATGACTTGAAAAAATGAGAAGCAAACATTATCGCGATTTGAGACTTAACAACAGAAAGATGAATGAGAGAAATAATGGAGATTTTAGAGAAACTTCATTTTAAACTAATGAGAATTAATACAAGTATTAATTGACGTAACATTTGTGATGACATATTTAGTTATCAGAGGAGGGATTGAGAGAGCGTAATTTTGTGTTAACCACTTGTGTGACTAATTATATAGTTTGCATGTTTAAACAGTTCACAAATGAAATAACATGAGCACACGTTTTAAATGTGGCCCACACTTTACTAATAAATGCACAATTTTACATGAATGTATTACTGAAATAAACACATTATGAAATGTATTTCGTATTTTACTAACTATGCACCTTGAATGATTAATGATTTTGTGAAAAAGATGTTTTAGTTTAGAGCTTATGAAATGTTTATATTGCACATTTTAAATGTGTGTTTTCTTTCAGCAAAAACTCATGTTTAACTCGACATGTAGAAAAGGTTTCGTATTTATGATGTGAAGGGAAGATGATATCTTGTTCTTTCCCAGAGCATGGCGCAGCACATGAGAAATGTTCCTTAGCTGCAACATATTTGTAACTTTCTTAGCTGATAGTGTGCCAGTGGAGGAATATGGGGTACAGTCTGCACACTCTGAACACTGTGTGAAGCAGTTGGTGACAACCTCTGTGAGAGAACAGGAGTCTGAGAATATGCCACCAAAGAAAGCTGTTACATTATGAAACTTATTTGATTTTATTGGTTCTTTCCTAGTCACCTTGGTATCTGTCCAATGGCAGACAATTAAGATATTTTCTGAGACGTTAATAAAAAACCTTGAGTGATGAGGAGGCAGGTCAGTCTCGCTCACTCTCCGTCTCTCGCAGTCTCAGTCTCTCTAGCTCCTGCTCAGCTTTCTGTTCAGTTGTTCCAGTTGTCTTTCTATCTTTCAAACCCCTGCAGTTACTTACTGTTGTCTTTCAGCCCTTCTAATGTTCGGTGGCTTTTCTTTTCTTGACTGCGTTTAAATCTTTTTCTTCCTACTTTACCTGATGTTTATTCTTTAGCTTACTGCCATTGATGATTCAGGTACTTTAAGCTCACTTTTACTGAGCCATTTCCTTTATGTCACTGCCCATCTGAAGTTGTCCGTGAAGATGCTCTGCTGAAGAAAATCCTCGCCACCTGCTGAACCCAATAAAGGACAGGTATAAAAATGTGTATCTGTTTTTCTTCCAGGTTCTTTAATGTTTTCCCATTTAGAAGCAAACCGATTATTTTTGTTAGCGCCATATGTAGATGTTTTCCAAATTCTTTAACAACACCTGATTAAATATTGACGGTGACTCTGAAAAACCTTGTGGGATCCTACACCAACTGTAGACTTTATTACAGAATTTAAAACTGAATAGAAATTGGCTATCCTCATGAAGAAGCACAGAGAAAAATGCTTGTGAATGATCCACCACTGTAAACCGTTCTGCATCACATGGAATCCGGAACAGAATCACTGCTGGATTCAGTACCACTGGACAACATTGCACTACTATGTCAGTAATTTACCTCAAATCTTGAACAATTCAGAATTTGCCACTTGGTTTTCGCAAACCCATAATAGGCAAATTACATGGTCTGCTCGGCACTTCTCTTAGAACTCCCTGTTTCTCAAAATCCTCAACTACAGGAGTTACTTCTTCTATTACATCTGGTGCCATGTTATATTGTGGGGTTTGTGGGAAAACTGCATTAGGCTTCACTGTGACTTTGACTGGATCAGCTCCTTTGATCTGACAAATATCTTTTCCAGATCGGTCCCACACTTTCAAACTAACTGTAGCCTGTGAATCAGTCAGCAAATATTTTACTGTGAAAGCAGGATAGAAACTAATCAATGAAAACTCTTCATTAACTGAATCATATTTGGTTTGCACAGATGAATCATCGTCATAATCACTCTTTGTCTGAATTGCAATCCCATCATTTGAACAGGTGACTGAGCATTTTGTTTTGCACAATAGATCTCTTCCTAGCAAAGAGACTGGACTTAAGTCACAAACTACAAATGCATTGCATTCCCTCAGAATTTCCAATTTTGAAAGGGACTGGTTTAGTAATCGGGGTCGTCAGGAACTGATTTGCTACTCCTACAATCTGGATCATTTTCCCAGAAAGAGGTACATTCGGGACTTCTGCTGTACTTACTGTGGAGCTCCTGTATCAACTAGAAATGAGACATTATGACCCATAACCTTTCAGTTCACATAGGGGCCTTTCTGATCCACTTCTGATGAAGCTGCCAACACACATTCTTTCTGTGAGAAAACAGGGCAGATTGCAGAGGCCCCCTAACTTTTTGCCCCCATTTTTCACTTTTTGCTGGTGTTTTCCTGACTCTGATGGTGCCCTGGGTACTGCTAACCAGTCCCAAGGCCTGTCCTCTGTGTAAAATCAATATGCAAATTAGGCTAATTATAATTAGCTAAGTTAACCTACCTATAAGTCCCTAGTATATGGTAGGGCATGTAGGTTTAGGGACCACAGCATCGGTAGTGCACCCATAGGTGCACTGCTGAGGTGCCCAGTCTCATTTTAAAGGCAGGCCTGCCTTGCTGGCTGCTTTTAAATTAAAGTTATATGCAAATTCGACTTTGGAATTAAAAGTAGTTCCAAAGTCTTAAACTACCTTATTTTTACATACAAGTCACCCCTAAGGTGTGCCCTATGTGCCCCTAGGGCTGGGTGCCATGTAACTATAAGCAGGCACTTTATAAAAATAGTTTTATAAGCCCTGGTGAGGTAAAAACAGCCAAATTCGTTTTTCCCTCATAGTAGTGAATGGCCTTCATAGGCTAGAATGGAGAGACTTTATTTTAATTTTTAAAGTCTCCTTAAATGATGCATACCAAGAATTTGGTATCAAATTAATTGTTGTAATACATCCCACAACTTCCAGTTGTTGGATTTAATATAACTTGTTCAGGTAAAGAGTTTTAAACTTTACCTGAAAAGTTGCCAATTTCAGCCCTGCATTGTTTTTGCTGCTGTGCTCTGATTGGCCAGCCTCTAGCAGCTTGGCCAAGCTGCCTTGATGAGGTGTGAAGTGGCCTGGCTTCACATAAAGGAATGTGCCTGTGGGAAGGAATCTCCCCTCAGCAGATGGTGAGGCAGGAAGGGGGAGGGCTGCCAAACTGGTCTTCAAACGCAGAGAAGGACATTTGGAGCACCCAGCAACACCCCCACATCCTGCAACCCCAGACAACTAGGGGCCCCCTTGATTAGATTAGGAGAGGGCAGGAGAGGGGTGTGTTTATGATTTTTAGCCACACCAGTGGGTGGGCTCAGCCAGATGTAACCTCCAAAAATCAGATTCAGCCATGATGGATTTTTAGAGAATGTTGCCTCCTGGGATTGATTCTTGCCACACTTCCCAGGAAGTGGTCATCACAGGGGGAAGGACCCTGCACCTAATTGGAGAACCAGGACCCCCTTGCTTTTCGCCCAGGAGCAAGGATAAAACTGGCAGACCTGCACCCACACCTCAGTTCCCTACCACATCCAACAAGGAAGAACAACAGAAGAAGAAGGACTGCCCTGCTGGACCCCTGGCCTGCACCTGGAACCTGCACTCAGAAGGACTGCACCAGCTGCACACTTGGTCTTCACCACAAGAAGGACTTTGCCTGGCTTCAACTTGTTCAAGGAGGGACTCCCTGTTTGCTACAGGTGAAAAATTGCTAACCAGAGTCCCCTGCACCAACTCCTGAAGAAAGCGACCAGCTGACCACTGTCCAGTGGCCAAAAAGGAGTTTGCCCCAGGTGCATTCTGGGAGTTGTAGTCTGCACCCCCCAAGGACCATCTCAGAACTTCTGGACCCTTGGGGTGAGCTGTGGACCTCAAACGTACCTTAAAAGGACATCTGGGAGAAGCCCCAGAAGTTTGGAGAAGTTTGGACAACTTTTGAAAAAAAGCTCCATAGAGGGACCGACCCGCCGCGGCAACTCTAGCCGGCTTGCCTCAACCGCGACGTGGAACGATTTGCTGGTTCGTCCCGGTAAAGAAAATCTCCGAAATAGAGACTAAGTCAGAAGGTAAAAAGTTGACCGGGACCTCCCAGCCAGCGTATCCGAGGAGGGCTCCATGGACGTCGGATCAAAATCCAGGTTTACCCCGGTCGAAGGATTTTCACCTTGAAAAAACGACTAAGTCCGAAGGTAAAAATCTCCACCGAGGATTCCAGCATCGCGTATCTGGAGAAGGGCTCCAGGAGGTCGGATTGGACTGGCATGTTCGTCTCGCTGAAGAAAATCTTCGAAAAAGAGACTAAGTGTGAAGGTAAACTTTTAATCGAGGCCTCCCGCGGCCTGTAGCCGAGCAGGGCTCCATCGCGGTCGGCCTGAAACTTTGACTTTGCCCCGGTCGAGGTGCAACCAGATGACCCGATTGGCGCTTTTTGTTTCTAGGCGCTAAAAAAAAAAACATTCTTTAAAAATTCATATCTCCGGTTCTCCTTATCCGATTTTATTCGTTTTGGTGTCCTTTTAAAGATAAAAATATAATCTATTTTTATAAATTGGTTTTGGATTTTTAAACTGTTTCCTGTGTTTTATTTAATTACTGTTTTGTGATATTTGAATGCTTTACACTCTGTCTCCTAAGTTAAGCCTTGACGCTCGTTGCCAAGCTACCAAGGGTTGAGCTGGGTTTAATTTACTGAGACCTAACTGGACCTTAGTGGAGATTAGTGGCCTATTGCTAAGCGTAGGTACCTACCTGCCCTTACCAATAACCCATTTTCCAACATTTTTGGTGAGCAGTGGTGGGATCCTGTACTTGTGTTCAGTATCACGTTACAGTTTTAAGTAAAACAAATTAAAAATCCTTTACATTGTCCTAGTGCAAAAATTGTTTTTAATTTTTAATTTGGATTAATTTCAATTATTGAATTTTTGTGATTTTTCTAAATTCTTGTTTCCAATTTTTGCAAAACGTTTTTGTTGACACAAAACTAGGGAACCATGGAGCTTGATCTGGCTACCCACACTGACAGTAGTCCAGCTTAGGGGGTTGTGTACTGAAATAGGGTTGCCTGCAACCACTGACCTCAGGAAGCATGCCCTGATCAAATCCCTGACAGCATGGGCTGAGGCCCAAGAGGTAGACCCAGAGGAAGCTCCAGAGGAGGGAGAAGTAGGGGAGGATTCTAGCTCTCCCCACTCAGGGGAGGGAGGGCATCTGAGCCTAAGTAAGGATGAGGAAGACCGGTCCTCATTACATACAGTCACTACAGGCAGTCCCAAAGCTAGTTGGAGGAAGGGGGTCCCTTCAGGAGGAGAGAACCTGTCCCTCAGAGAAAGAGAGCTGGGCCCAGCTAGCATTTATAGCTTAGGAAGCACAGAAGCTGGCCCTAGAAAAGAAAAAGTGGGCAAAGAGAGAGAAAAGAGATGGTGGCAGCGACAGAGAAGTTGAGGTTTCCATGGGTGGGGTTTTTTGCCCCCAGATTACCCAAGGGGGTGGTTCCTGCTTATGTAGAGGGGGATGATATAGACAAGTGGTTGGAGGCCTTTGAGAGGGCACTCCAAATGAGAAGGGTTAGGCCTCAATACTGGGGTTCCCTTTTGTGGGAGTTGGTCCCCAACTCAGGGAGGGATAGGCTTCTAACCTTAAGGGGGGAGGAGGCAGATTCATACCCTAGTATGAAGAGGTGCTTAACTAAGAAGTTTGGTCTAACCCCAGAGCAGTATAAAATGAAGTTCAGGGACACCCAGAAGTTCAGTACCCAGTCTTGGGTTGACTTTGTAGACACTTCACTTAAGGCACTAGAGGGCTGGATTATTGGTAACAAAGTAAATACTTATGAGGGGTTATACAATCTGATCATGAGAGAGCACATCTTGACCAATTGTACCCAAGAAAGGTTACGCCAGCATCTAGTGGACTCTAAGCAGACCAAACCTAGAAAGCTAGGGGAGGCAGCTGATGAGTGGTTGAGAACCAGGTTGGTTGTCAAGTCCCAGGGGGGAGACTCCAAGAAGGGGGGGTCAGGTCTCCAAAATCCTAAGGAGGGAGGTGGTAAGCCCACCACAGAGACTCCCTCTGTACCCCAGAACCCTAAGAAGGAGGAGAGCAAATCCCACTTCCACTCTGACAAGCAGAGACAGGGAGACCCAGGGTTAAAAAAGCTCTTGGACAGTAAGGCTTGCTTTGACTGTCAGCAGACAGGTCACTTCAGAGGAGATGCAGCCTGTCCAAAGAAGGTGGTTAGCACTGGGCTGTCCAGTGTAGCCATGGAGGAGGATTCCTCAGATGATGAAGTCCTCCTAGCATTGAGCTGGGAGACAGGACCAGATGGTAAGCTGGTGATCCGTGAGGGTGGGAGTAGGCACTTCCACCCCATCCAGGTGAATGGGATCCCTACCACTGGCCTGAGATACACCTGTGCCAGTCACACTATAGTGAGTGACAGGTTAGTGACCCCAGACATGTATGTCCCAGGAGAGACCAGGAAAGTCAGGATAGCCACAGGGGAGGTCACCTCCAAACCTGTAGCCATAGTGCCCCTAGAGAGGGAGGGTATCCTTGACTGGTTTAGGGTGGTCGTCAGTGCTGACCTCCCCCTAGATTGTATCCTGGGCAATGACCTCCCAGAGGTGAGTCTGGTCCCAAATGGGGCAGTCGCCCAGGGCACCCCCCCAACCAAAAGTCCTGGGGAGTCAGTCCCTACAGTTAGGAGACAGGGGTACCCAAGAAAAGGAAAGAAGAAAAGGAAGGGTAGGCTACTCTTAAAGAGAGTTCCAGGGAGCCAAAGGCCTTCTGTCCCAGAAGGGGGTGAGCCCAGAGTTGGCACTGGTGAGGCCTCACCTGACCCCAAGGAAGTCCTGAGTAGTCAGGCAGCTGTCCAGATGCAAGGTGTTGCCCCTGCACTAACAGAAGGGAAAGTGGAGGGAGGATGTCTGCCACAGGAAGTGGTAGCCCCCCACTCTAGACAGCAAGAGGGGTGCCAGGACCCCACAGTTGCCCCTAAAGCAGCTCAGCCACCTGTCAGTGGAGAGCTTAGGGTGTGGTTCTGGGTACTGACAGCTGTCAGTAGCCTCTACTGGGTGCTAGCCTTCCTGGCAGCACTGTACTTGGCCTGGGAGGCAGACCCCAGTGCCAGTAGCAAAGTAGATCCCCTGACCCTGTTGGTCATGGTGGGGTTGCTCAAGTGTTGGGTGACCTCTTTGGGTAAGCTAGGTGTTGCCCTAGCAAAGTTAGGAGTAGGGGAGGTGGGCACCCACGTTGGCAGAGAGAGAGAAGGAAGACCCCCCTAGAGGGAAGTTTCAGTTTGAGATGGGTCCTTTCACTGTTGGGATGGCTTCACTACCCAGAGGGAGTGACCATGGCAGGAGGATGTGAGGCAGAGTAGGCCCTGCAAAGGGACAGACAGTTTTCGTCACTGTCTTCCTCGCCTAACAAGCCAGGAAGACTCTCCCAGGGTTGGGCTGAGTCTCCTGGGCGTGTGGGCTGGGGGGGGGGCTTGAGTGAGAAAACAGGGCTGATTGCAGAGGCCCCCTAACTTTTTGCCGCCATTTTTCACTTTTTGCTGGTGTTTTCCTGACTCTGATGGTGCCCTGGGTACTGCTAACCAGTCCCATGGCCTGTGCTCTGTGTAAAATCAATATGCAAATTAGGCTAATTATAATTGGCTAAGTTAACCTACCTATAAGTCCCTAGTATATGGTAGGGCATGTAGGTTTAGGGACCACAGGTGCACTGCTGAGGTGCCCAGTGTCATTTTAAAGGCAGGCCTGCCTTGCTGGCTGCTTTTAAATTAAAGTTATATGCAAATTCGACTTTAGAATTAAAAGTAGTTCCAAAGTCTTAAACTACCTTATTTTTACATATAGTTCACCCCTAAGGTGTGCCATATGTGCCCCTAGGGCTGGGTGCCATTTAACTATAAGCAGGGACTTTATAAAAATAGTTTTATAAGCCCTGCTGAGGTAAAAACAGCCAAATTGGTTTTTCCCTCATAGTAGTAAATGGCATTCATAGGCTAGAATGGGGAGACTTTATTTTAATTTTTAAAGTCTCCTTAAATTATGTATACCAAGAATTTGGTATCAAATTAATTGTTGTAATAAATCCCACAACTTCCAGTTGTTGGATTTAATATAACTTGTTCAAGTAAAGAGTTTTAAACTTTACCTGAAAAGTTGCCAATTTCAGCCCTGCATTGTTTTTGCTGCTGTGCTCTGATTGGACAGCCTCTAGCAGCTTGGCCAAGCTGCCTTGATGAGGTGTGAAGTGGCCTGGCTTCACATAAAGGAATTTGCCTGTGGGAAGGAATCTCCCCTCAGCAGATGGTGAGGCAGGAAGGGGGAGGGCTGCCAAACTGGTCTTCAAAGTCAGAGAAGGACATTTGGAGCACCCAGCAACACCCCCACATCCTGCAACCCCAGACAACTAGGTGCCCCCTTGATTAGATTAGGAGAGGGCAGGAGAGGGGTGTGTTTATGATTTTTAGCCATACCAGTGGGTGGGCTCAGCCAGATGTAACCTCCAAAAATCAGATTCAGCCATGATGGATTTTTAGAGAATGTTGCCTCCTGGGATTGATTTTTGCCACACTTCCCAGGAAGTGGTCATCACAGGGGGAAGGACCCTGCACCTGAATGGAGAACCAGGACCCCCCTGCTTTTCACCCAGGAGCAAAGGATAAAACTGGCAGACCTGCACCCACACCTCAGTTCCCTACCACATCCAACAAGGAAGAACAACAGAAGAAGAAGGACCGCCCTGCTGGACCCCTGGCCTGCACCTGGAACCTGCACTCAGAAGGACTGCACCAGCTGCACACTTGGTCTTCACCACAGGAAGGACTTTGCCTGGCTTCAACTGGTTCAAGGAGGGACTCCCTGTTTGCTACAGGTGAAAAATTGCTAACCAGAGTCCCCTGCACCAACTCCTGAAGAAAGCGACCAGCTGACCACTGTCCAGTGGCCAAAAAGGAGTTTGCGCCAGGTGCATTCTGGGAGTTGTAGTCTGCACCCCCCAAGGACCATCTCAGAACTTCTGGACCCTTGGGGTGAGCTGTGGACCTCAAAAGAACATTAAAAGGACATCTGGGAGAAGCCCCAGAAGTTTGGAGAAGTTTGGACAACTTTTGAAAAAAAGCTCCATAGAGGGACCGACACGCTGCGGCAACTCTAGCCGGCTTGCCTCAACCGCGACCCGGCCTGATTTGCTGGTTCGTCCCGGTAAAGAAAATCTCAGAAAAAGAGACTAAGTCAGAAGGTAAAAAGTTGACCGGGACCTCCCAGCCAGCGTATCCGAGGAGGGCTCCATGGACGTCAGATCAAGATCCAGGTTTACCCTGGTCGAAGTATTTTCACCTCGAAAAAACGACTAAGTCTGAAGGTAAAAATCTCCACCGAGGATTCCAGCATCGCGTATCTGGAGAAGGGCTCCAGGAGGTCGGATTGGACTGGCAGGTTCGTCCCGCTGAAGAAAATCTTCGAAAAAGAGACTAAGGGGGTCATTCTGACTCCCGCCGGGCGCGGTCACCACGCGCCCGGCGGGAGCCGCCAAAATACCGTACCGCGGTCGGAAGACCGCGGCGGGTATTTTGAGTTTTCCCCTGGGCTGGCGGGCGGCCTCCAAAAGGCCGCCCGCCAGCCCAGGGGAAAACGACCTTCCCACCATGAAGCCGGCTCGTAATCGAGCCGGCGGAGTGGGAAGGTGCGACGGGTGCTACTGCACCCGTCGCGTATTTCACTTTCTGCTATGCAGACAGTGAAATACAAGCGGGGCCCTCTTACGGGGGCCCCTGCAGTGCCCATGCCATTGGCATGGGCACTGCAGGGGCCCCCAGGGGACCCGCGACACCCCCTACCGCCATCCTGTTCCTGGCGGGCGAACCGCCAGGAACAGGATGGCGGTAGGGGGTGTCAGAATCCCCAAGGCGGCGCAGCATGCTGCGCCGCCTTGGAGGATTCTGACGGGCAGCGGAAAACCGGCGGGAGACCGCCGGTTTTCCTGCACTGACCGCGGCCAAGCGCCGCGGTCAGAATGCCCTGCGGGGCACCGCCGGTCTGTCGGCGGTGCTCCCGCCGACCCTGGCCCCGGCGGTCTGAGACCGCCGGGGTCAGAATGACCCCCTAAGTGTGAAGGTAAACTTTTAACCGAGGCCTCCCGCGGCCTGTAGGGCAGGGCTCCATCGCGGTCGGCCTGAAACTTTGACTTTGCCCCGGTTGAGGTGCAACCAGATGACCCGATTGGCGCTTTTTGTTTCTAGGCGCGAAAAAAAAAAACATTCTTTCAAAATTCATATCTCCGGTTCTCCTTATCCGATTTTATTCGTTTTGGTGTCATTTTAAAGATAAAAATATAATCTATTTGTATAAATTGGTTTGGGATTTTTAAACTGTTTCCTGTGGTTTATTTAATTACTGTTTTGTGATATTTGAATGCTTTACACTCTGTCTCCTAAGTTAAGCCTTGACGCTCGTTGCCAAGCTACCAAGGGTTGAGCTGGGTTTAATTTACTGAGACCTAACTGGACCTTAGTGGAGGTTAGTGGCCTATTGCTAAGCGTAGGTACCTACCTGCCCTTACCAATAACCCATTTTCCAACACTTTCTCATGCGAACTCTCCCTCATCGTTTCATTATTCAACTCATCCTCACTGTGAAGTGTAAACTGGTGTGCTGTTTGATTTTGGTCATTTAACTTTTGACCCATGTTCTACTGAGGAAGCATTGTCTGCTGCTGGACCATAGGAGCTTGAGGTATCTGCATTTGCTGCTTTGGTACCATTTGTACCTGAGGCTTCATTGACTGTGTCTGTGGCATCTGATAATGTGGCATCTGCATTTGTTCCATTGGTTGCATCTGTTAGGGACCTTGCATTTACTGAGGAATCTGTATCTGATTACTTTGGACATTAAAATTTTGACCCCTCATTCTCGGACCTTTCAAATTTGGGAAAAGATTGCTTTCATTCATCTGCGTAATTACACCATCCTGCACCATCATTGGACATTCACTCTTCCAATGCCCAAAATTTCCGCAACTGTGACAAGGTAACATTCTTTTAATTGCCTGCATATCGATTGAATTGACCATCACATTCGAACCAATGTGATTACCACCTCCATTTCCACCACGACCTCTACCTCTTGCCTGATTCTGAAACAACATGTTTCCCTGTTGCTGTGGAAAATGTCTCTGCATCCCTGATTGTGCCACTTTAATCTGCATTACTATATCCTTTTCCTTCAATTTCTTCCACTTCATTTCAATCTCATCACTACAGTATTTCGCAAACTGTAACACCTCACAAACTGGTTTTGCTTGCCAACAAATCAAATGACTTTTAAGCATCTGGCTAATTTCATGTCTGAGACCTTCAACAAATCTGAACACAAAGTGAATCATGTATTTTGGATCAATTGTTTTGGTTCTACTAAAATGTTAAGCATTTGCAGCAATCTCTCATAGTAAGCATTTATGGACTCTTTCGCTTCCTTTGCAGTCCTATTGATTCTCTGCCAATCAATCACTCTGTAGTACTAATTCATTACCTCAGGTGACAATGCACCTGTAACTGGATCTTATAGAGGCTCTTTTGTTGGCCAATCTACACTCCTTCTACTTTTGACCCACAGGTCTGCTGGAACCACAATCTCCAATAATGTATTTAGGTCCTCCCACAGACACTTTGCAAGTTTCACAAACCTATCTGTTTGCTGGTACCACTCCACTGGCTTCTCTCTCAATCTCGGGTTGTCATTTGTAAATGACAAAATATCACTTCTGCTCCAAGAGACATGTACAAAATTTCCTCCTGGAATTTCTCTAATCGGAAACACCCTATCTGAATTATTATCTACTTGTTGTACTTTTGAATTCAAGGGTGTATTCGTCCTTAAAGGCTCCCCTTTCTTTTTTGTCTCTCTTCTTCACCCGTCTGCCTTCCCATTTAGCTATGCTCCCCATAGTTGGATACACTGAATTAATTCCTTAATATGAATTTTCATACCTGGTATTCTCATGTTCTCGAAATCCTTTGAGTCAAATTCTAATCGATAACGTCTCCTCAACTGCTTCATTTTGTCAAGATCTACATCATATTTCTCTGCCAGATCTGTTAATTTTCTGAGAGTCTCTCCTGCCATGGGTATTATCACTCTGCATGCCTAACGTAGTTCATCTTCAATGTCTCTATATATCCTACCTACATCGATCCCTCCTTCAATGATTTAGTCTAATTCGTATTTAAGCATTGTCATGTTCATTGATTTCTCCCTTTCAGTAAGTGTCCTCATCCTGGGTTCGCTCAACTTTTCTAGCCAATCTTTCAATTGTTGGGCTGTCATCTCCTGTAATTAAATGTTAATACTGTCTACCCCGGATATATTTTGAGGTGTGATTCTTGGTGTTTCCAGAATATGTGGAGACCTGGAGCAGCTCAAATCAATCAGTGGACCTGTCCTGTCAAAAGCTTGGTTTGCTGGTGTTTGGATCATAGAGGTTGGGATTATTGGGGTCTGGTTCTGTGGAGTTATGACTCCTGTATGAACATTGAATCTCTCCATTTCTGTGTTTGAAGTGAATATACTCTGTACGCTATTTTTGTTATTTCCCTGGGAAAACAACAGAACAACTGGACCAATTGTTACTGGTACTGTTAATGCTTCTGGACTTGTCTGAACATTCTGATTTCTTGGGTAAATTAGTCCTGAACTCTGGCCTATCAGTATTGAAGGATTTGGTTGTGGATTCATAACCTGTGTATAAATTGGAATGTTTTGAACTCGCTCTGGAGATACAGAAATCTGAGCATATCTCTGAATATTCTGGACCTGTACTGGGGACAGTGATCTAGGTATGAGCTCCATCTGGACTGTCACTGGCCTCTGGTAATCTTGTGGTTGTACCACAAGTACTGTAATAATTGTCTCAGAACTTACAGCCGGAATAGTAGAATACATTTTAGGCGGCTCAACTGTCTGCATCACTGGTGTCTGTGTAACCGTTATAGCAGGAATATTAGTTGTAACCTGAACTTGCCTCTGTGTCCCCTGAAGCGGCAGTGGCATCAGGGCACTTAGATTAATACTAGTACTTGGCAGTGGTTCTTGTTCTGCATATGGTGGGGGAACGATTCCTCAGTAACTGTAATATTAACTCCTCATCCTCTGAATCTTCATTATAAGTCAATGATTTTCTAGCCTCAGCTGACTTCGACCCCTCCTCTTCTGAAGAGTCTCTGTTGTTTGTCTTAGCCCTCTGTTTGACACTGCTCTGTCTCTTGTGTAATTGCAGGAAACATTTTAATTCCCTGTAAAGTCTCAGTTCTCCATTTTTTTTTACTTGTTGTCCCATCTAGCTTCTGCTAAAGCCTTTTCTTCTTTTCTCATTCTTCTGTCAAACTTTAATTTCTTTTGTTGTTTGGCCACTTATTCCCAAATGGCTTATGCTTCAAATAGTGCTGGTCTAGGTGGAGGTTTTACATCTTACAGCACTTGTCTCAAATTCTGTAATATTCTCAAGTTAAAGGTTCCATTGGTCCAAGGCACCAATGTTGTAACCAAAGACATACTCCGGTACCTTTCTCCTCAATTACAATGTATGCTGGAGTACCTTCTGGCGGCCAAATTTTTCCTACTCTAGCTGGAATATACTCATATCCCCCTAGTGCACTCTTTAATGCTTTGAAAATTTTCATTTTTTCTCAAATGTGACTCAAAACTACAAATTTTAATTACAAAACAGGAAGTAATCCAATCCCAAATTCCCTTTTGCTTATATCCCTAGACCAGTAGTATATCACGGTTGTCCACCAATCTGCTTGGGACCCTTTTCACCAACCAACCTATCTCAGCGCAGACCTATGTGCCTTGTGAGCATGTCAAGCCTTATCTGTTTAGTTATAATAACTAGTAAGGAGACGCGTCCTTAGGCCAATGAACCCTTTGACTCGTTTAAGATGGTCACACCATGACATCACATAAATATCACCATAAGTGAACATTTCAATCCATTAGAGTCAGTAATTGTACACTGCATGACCCATTCGGCCACGAATAACCACACATTTTAGTATAACTAAAAATGTTTATTTCCCTATATTTTCTATACTGCCAGCTCATAAATGCTGGATCCCTCTAAAAAAACAAGCACCACATCTACGACCTGTTCACAGACACACAACCAGACTTACTATTCATAACGGAATCCTGGTTGGGAGATGACATGGCTCCAGTGTTGCACGGAGCACTTCCCCCGGGCTATCAAACCATCACACAAAACCGTATAGGCAAGAGAGGAGGTGGACTAGCTATTATATTCAAACAGGCAATAAATCTCAGAAAAAACAGACATTTCCATACAAGGTTGTGATGCCCTCTTTACCACATGCCACCCTACTCCAACTTCCTCCTGTAACTCTCTCCTCCTTTACAGACCTGCACCCAACAACTCCACATTCCCAGATGCCTTTCTAGATACAGTCTCAAACCTTATTACACTATACTCCAACCTATGCGTTCTTGGGGATCTGAACATTTGGTTTGACAAACCGCATATACCCCATCCAAAAGCTATCACCACTGGCCTAGTCACATTGAACCTACATCAGATTGTGCACAATCCCACACATATTGCTGGACACATCCTAGATGTCATTTTTGCTAAGCCTAAACTAGTTACCGTTCATAGCACCACGCCAATCACTTGATCAGACCACCATTTGATAACTTTCTGACATAAAACTCCACAAATCAACACACCCACAACTACTTACATACACGCACCTATCGACCATGGAGCAAACTCAATTTGGATGACTTAGAAACACCATAAACAGCCAACACAGATCTAGATACAATTAATTCTGTGCCAAAACTTTATGAGTGGCTACAGGAAGCTTTTGAATTCCTAATACCACTCAGAAAAACTAAACACGACAAAAGAAAACCAACACCTTGGAGAAACACAGGACTTAAAAAGATAAAGCAACAAATCAGAAAGTTGCAGCGGACCTGGCTCAAAACAAACAACAGTCAAGACAACCTGCAGCTACACAAACTTAACAGAATATACGTACATATCATCAATCAAAAAAGCTGGAAAAAGGTACTACTCAGACAGAATTCAAAATGCTCAATCTACAATCAAGGAATTTTATAAAATTCTCAATGAATTTCAAAATCCTACATGCATGGAAGGAAGTCATCCCACTACTCAAGATTTCACAAACAAATTGGTAACTCACTACACAACCAAGGCAGACACATTGGACTCCTATTTAAAACAGAAGAAAACTATCGGCACCAACCCCTTTCCTAAAATACCCTCTAAGAATAAACCAACCCAGCCTCTACAGTCCTTCCAACAAATATCCCAAGGTGAATTTATGGACTTGGTCAAAGCAAGCAGACCTTCTGGTTGCCCTTCTGACCCTTGCCCACCACAAATCTTCAAGAACATTCTTCTATCTACTTCTGCTGCCACACCTGTAAGAAGAATCATCAACAACTCTTTAACTACAGGACCTTTTCCTGTAGACCTGAAAAAGGCATACATACGATTGTAATTAAAGAAAACAAACCTAGACCCGCAAGACCCCAACAACTACAGACCTATCATAAATGGACCTTTCCTGGGCAAATTGATAGAAAGAGCAGAATTCGCTCAGATGTCACAATTCATTGAAGACAATTCTATACTTTCAGACTTCCAAACTGGATTCCGCCCAGGAAGAAGCACTGAATCGGCACTCATAGCAATCTGGGATGATCTTAAAAACACAGTCGACCGCAATGGAGTTGCTGCAGTACTTCTCTTGGACCTCTCGGCTGCCTTTGGTACAGTTGACCATGACTCCCTAATTCAAAGACTCCACGAAGCCGGCATACAAGGGAATGCTCTCGACTGGATTACTTCCTATCTTCAAAAAAGATCTAATATCATCTACTCGCCCCCCTTCTTGTCCAAACCCTACCTCACAAAAGCAGGGGTTCCCCAAGGATCTATCATCTCACCTTTGCTTTTCAACATCTACATGATATCATTACCAGAACTGATCAATGATTTCCATCTCACATGCTACAACTATGCAGATGACACACAAATACTACTTAAATTAGAATGCCCCAAAAACATTGAAAACTCAGAAATCTTCAGTTGCCTCAGAGCCGTTGATCAGTGGATGACCTGGAGCCATCTCAAACTAAATACCTCCAAAACACAAGTACTCATTTGTGGTGACTGGAAAAGTTATGACCGTCTGTGCGTCTGGCCTGACGATCTCGGACCACCTCCTCAATTATCCAAGAAAGTTAAAAACCTTGGAATCACCATGGATTCCAAGTTAACTATGAATGCCCAAGTGGACAAATTAGAATGAACAAGCTTCATCACCTTGAAGACTCTATGACGCATCTTCCCCCACGTCGGATTTCCATACAAGGTGCAAGCTACTGTCTCGCTTGTACTATCCAAACTGGATTATGGCAATGGCCTCTACCATGGATCATCTCTATCTATTATGAAAAAACTACAACGTATTCAGAACTCCGCAGCCAGGCTACTATTACATGTAAAGCCGCAAGCCCACATCTCCCCTGCCTTGAGAGCACTACACATGTTACCCTTTGCCAGAAGATGCACTTTCAAGCTGCTTTGTATCACCCACAAAGCTATACATGGAACAGAACCGCTTTTTATCAGAAACAAAATAACCAAATACATCCAACAAAGAAACCTCAGCTCAAGACTGGCAACCCGCCTTTGAACACCACCATACAAGAAAAAGACTATAGGTGGTACATCCTTCTCAGTTCAAGCGGCCAAACTATGGAATTCATTACCTCCAACTATAAGAGCCACCAATAACTTTCTTGTCTTCAGAAAACTACTCAAAAGTTGGCTCTTTCCTTCATAACCACCATATTCAAACAACTATGGACTGCATATGCCTATGTTGATAAATATTTTTTCTGATTATGTGTCTATTTCTAGTTATGTATAGTTCTTTAGAAAATATGTATTGCTACTATGTCATAACAATAAAATACACACACACTCTTTAAACCTGTTTGACTAAGTATATTTAGCCATGGTTCTAATTATGTATTGTATGTACATATATGTGTGCATATGTGTGTGTATGTATATGTATATATACATATATATAGGTACATATATATGTATGTATGTGTGTATGTTGTTCTTGCTTGGCATGTTCGTGGGTCATTGTCTGGCTCCTGGGTGGGTTGTTATACTAGATATCTATGAATCCCTGCTCTCATCTTATCACACTTATCTACCCATCATCATATGTCATGTCTCTATCAATCTATCCTCCATTCCCACTCTGACTCATCCCAAATCCATTCTACTACTTTTATCTCCTAAATAACTCTGCCTAAGCTCTTCACTCTGCTTCCACATCTAACTCACCAAACCTCACTCTACTACCATAACCTCCCAAACAATCCTACTAAATTCTCCCTCATTTATCTCACCCTGCTACTATGATCTCCCTAACCCTTCCACAGACTCTTCCCTCCTCCATCCCCCTTTACTCATGCCAAGCCTTTCGGATGAGTAAATGAGGGATATACTCCCAATTAACACTTCTGGATTTCTTTCCTCCTCCTCCCCTCCATTACTCCAGTCCAACTAACAAACTCTCATATCCGCAGCTCAAATTAACGCATAGTAATGCTAAAACCATATTCATATTTCCCAATACTAATCCATCACTAATTCTTGTTGGGTTCCGGAGTAGCGTGCTACTCGCCGAAAAGCACTTCGACGCCTCGTCAGGGGTAGTATGCGCTATATAAATACTATTACAATACAATACAATACAATATTAGCAATGATAAGATCACGTAAATTAGTCTCAAAACCATAAGATAAAAATACAGAAACAACATAGGTTGACTGAAAGGCCTAAAGAATCTTAATTTTATCAAAGCTAAAACAACTAGGCCTTCAATAGTGACAGTACAAATCAATAGTAGTAGTAATTGAGCAAGGGTAATAACGTACATTTGATCAGCAATTGAATGTTGTCAGTTTGTCGTCAAAGACATATGAATAGAGGAAATACCTCACTAATTCCAGATTAGCATTAGCATGTTGGGCTTGATGCAAAAGACCTTCCATGGGAAGATCATGGAGTAGTCTCTGCACAACACGTATGGTCTTTTTTCCAGCCTGCAAACAACCCAGACCTACCCTCCGGTGTCTGATGAGGTTGAATCATCAACCGCCCTCCTGCACCTTGCAGTGAGGGTAGAGAAACCTCAAGCTTTCTCGCACAGTACTCCTTGGGGTGGCTGAGTAGTTCATGCTGGACAGACAACCAGAGTTTCAGTAGGGCCTTGCTGAGTCCTAGCCATGTGGAAGTGGGCAGAATGCAAGTTCCACACTTTGGATACCGTTCAGCAACAAGTGTTCCACGCAGGTCAATGCTCAGAAACGTTCAGTGAGTTGCTGGGTGGCTCCATTTTTCCCTACAAAATGTAGATTAGTTCACAGAAGCTCTATGCTAAATCATTGCTCGGAGCATTGAATAAGAGCAAGGGTCCAGCTAATCAGGATGGGTTAATATATCCATCTCAGAGACGAGTATGGCGAGAGGGAGCCTCTACCTATATGCTAGGTTTCCAGGTGAACATTTTAGGGGCTTTTCTGGTTAGAACCTATGTATTCACTGAAGACTACCTCACACAAAAGCATAGCAGGAAGCAGAAATCCGGGTGAGGTTACCCTCCTCTATCTTGCACAACACCAATCATATATTATGATAAATATTCACAAATATTTATGGGTGAACATCACTTAGGTAGCTGGCAGTGTTTGCAACCCTGTTTTATAATGCAAACACGCTCATTTCCAAGAAGGGTGACACCAAATAGACTGCATAATATTTAGAAATACATATACTACATTTATTCACAGCACTAAACACTATTCCCTGTCCATGGGCACCACTTAAATTCACCTATTCACCTCAAAACAAGTTAATCACCTGCTACCCTGCCAAGGTTTGCGGCAACGGGCTGAAGACGCAGCTATTGCCTTGAGAGTACACGTCAGAGTACACGTGGGGGAGGTGTTCCCTTTCTTTAGCACAAACATCACGTTGATAGCTGGAATGCTTCAGTTCATCTCAGCAATCACTTTGGCCGCATCCCAATCCATAGTTTTTCACCCACCAAGCCACCTAAGTTTGTATCCAGTCATATGCAAATCATTCTTGATCGTGTTCCTCATAGGAATGATCCAGCCCAAAATTCCAGGCAAGGTCTTCCCTGAACCAGAACACAAGCAACCCAGGACTGGTTTCACTCTTGTAAGGGCTCTTGAGCTAGGTAAAGCATGGTTTCAGTAGCACAGTCAGCCAGAGACCCAAATTTGGGCATACTCGGTGCACTTAGGGATTATATGAATTAATCTCAGCCACTGGCAGTCGTGCGGGCTGCATCCAATCCATTGTTTTTCACCCCACATGCCACCTCAGTTTGGACCCAGCCATATGTAAATCAGTCTTGACCCTGATCCTCATGGGAAAAGTCCATCCAGAATTACCAGGCAAGGTCCTCCCAGAACTGGAACTAGGCTATACCTGGTTGATGAGCCCAAAGTAGGGTGAAAAAGGTCTTGGGTTGCTTGTGTTCTGGTTCAGGGAGGGCTTGGATTGGCAGTTCAGACTTGACTGATGCCACTAGAGCAGGGGCAAGGCTGATTTGTCTATGGCCATGTCCACACTGAGGTGGCATGATGCACAAAATAACGATGGGTTGGGATGCAGCCTGAGTAATTATCAGTGGCTGAGACTAATTAAGGCATTCCATCCATCACTTTTTTGTGTACTCTTTCTTTAGGGCACACCAAGAGTGTCACTGACAAGCACCAGATCTTCAGCTTTAACAGCCTATGGGGCCTCTAAGTCCCACAAATTCAGCCAAAAAATGAAAAACCTAGAGAATCTGCTAGGGACAAGGGAAAATTAGCTAGGATGGTTTGCTGATTGTGGATTGGTTGCACACTTTTGTACTTACATACAGCACCTTTATTGTCTCAGTACATGCCATGTTACCATTCAATTGGGAAACTCTAGATGGGACATTCTGCCACTTTCGCATTTCCCAGTGGGCTGCTGGCATAGCGGGCTACTTTCAAAGCAGGATGAGCTGCCATTAAACAAACCATGACTTGATTCTAGCCACTCTCTTCTGCAGTTTTGTGTTGCGACTTAGGCATAGTTCTACAAGCTTTGCTTTCTCCCCCATGGATGACACAAGTTCAGTGCACCAGTGCTGAAAGTGGAGACAGGTTATTGTAGACCCACAAAAGCCTATCCAATTCATTGTTGAAATAGATGTATTGCTTTTAGGTTTATAACAATCCCTATGAAGGGATAAGGGACACTGGGAAAACAGAAAAAAACGTATTTAATTGTTCGCAATATTACATACACACACTGCACTAAGAAGAATAGCCACTGTTAAAATATTAGCATTTATTACAAAAGGAATAAACTGTTTCTCAGTATGTCTAAAACAACTACACGTGATATCATTAAAACAGCAAGAAGGTATGTTGTAAGCAATGAGAATGAAATTAACATTTCTAACGTTTAAAATATAATCTAAAACCTACTTCTTGAAAGAGCTTGGAATGGAGAGCAACTTGAAGTCTAAATTTTCTTTGAGAGAAGAAACGCATGTGTGCCCTGTTGACAGCAAGGGTTGTTGTGATCAGTGGAGGCGTGAAGCTAGTGTGCCTGCGAAGGGCTAACAGGCACTGCGGTAGTAGCCTTCCTAGGGGACTCAGCATTATCAGCACTGAGTGAGATGTAGCATCTTGGAAGTGTGCCTGTAGTAGGTGTAGGAAAATACCATCTTTCTTGGCATGTTACCCCCAATTTTACATGTATGTCAAGATGTTTTTGCCTGTCTCACTGGGATCCTGCTAGCCAGGACCCCAGTGCTCATAGTTTGTGGCCTGAATGTGTATACCTGTGTAGTGCCTAACTGTGTCACTGGGGCTCTGCTAATTAGAACCTCAGTGCTCATGCTCTCTCTGCCTTTAAATTTGTCACTATAGGCTAGTGACTACATTTACCAATTTCAGTTGGCACACTGGAACACCTTTATAATTCCCTAGTATATGGTACCTAGGTACTCAGGGTATTGGGGTTCCAGGAGAGCCATATGGGCTGCAGCATTTCTTTTGCCACCCATAGGAAGCTCAGACAAACTTTTACACAGGACTGCCATTGCAATACCGCACACGTTCAGCCATTTTCACTGCACTTAAGGAACTTATAAGTCACCTATATGTCTAACCTTCACTTGCTGAAGGTTAGGTGCAATGTTACTAAGTGTGAGGGCACCCTTGCACTAGCAAAGGTGTCCCCACATAGTTCAGGGCCATTTCCCCAGACTTTGTGAGTGCGGGGACACCATTACATGTGTGCAATACATATAGGTCAATACCTATATGTAGCTTCACAATGGTAATTCCGAATATGGCATTGTAATCTGGTATTGGGGAGCCGATTCCATGCATCCTAGGGGCTCCACTATGGACTCCCAGTACTGCCAAACCAGCTCTCTGGGGTTTTCTTTGCAGCTACGGTTGCTGCCACCCCACAGACAGGGTTTTTCCCTCCTGGGGTCTGGGCAGCCCAGTCTCAGGAATGCAGAACAAAGCATTTCCTCTGAGAGCAGGGAGTTACACCCTCTCTCTTTGAAAATAGGTGTTAAAGGCTGGGGAGGGGTAGCCTCTCCCAGCCTCTGGAAATGCTTAGAAGGGCACAGGTGGTGCCCTCCTTGCATAAGCCAGTCTACACCGGTTTGAGGAATCCCCAGTCCCTGCTCTGGCACAACACTAGACAAAGGAAAGGGGAGTGACTACTCCCCTGTCCATCACCACCCCAGGGGTGGTTCCCGGAGCTCCTCCAGTGTGTCTCAGACCTCTGGCATCTTGTTTCCAAAGGTGTGGGGGAACTCTAGAGGCCTCTGAGTGGCCAGTGCCAGCAGGTGACGTCAGAGACCCCTCCTGGTAGGCGCATACCTGACTAGGTGGCCAAACCTTCTCTGAGGGCTATTTAGGGTCTCTCCAGTGGGCTTTTACTCAGATAACGACTTGCAAGAATTCATCAGGGTTCCTCTGCACTTCTCTCTTCGACTTCTGCCAAGGATCGACCGCTGACTGCTCCAGGACACCAGAAGTCTACCAGCGACTTTGTAGCGCCTAATCCTGTCGGCTTTCTCGACTGTTTCATGGTGGTGCATGCTCTGGGGGCTGCCTGCCTTCACCCTGCACTGGAAGCCACAAAGAAATCTCCCGTGGGTCGACGGAATCTTCCCCCTGCTTCAGCAGGCACCAAACTTCATCTTCACCGGTAATCTGGGTCCCGTCTCCTCCTGACGAGTGTGACCCCTGGAACACAGGTGGTAGACCCAAGTGACCCAGACTGTCCAGTGGTCCAACTGTCTGAATTTGGAGGAGGTAAGTCCTTGCCTCCCCTTCCCAGACAGTATTACTGTGCATCGTGTGATCTGCAGCTACAAGGGCTTCTGCACATTTCCAAGAATTCCTGCATGCACAGCCGAGCCTAGGTCCCCAGCACTCCGTCCTGCAATGCTCAGCTCCCTGAGTTTGATCTCTGGTGTCGTGGGACCTCTCTTTGCAGTGTTGAGACGACTGCTGTGTTCAGACTTCTTGAATCCGTGTTCAGGAACTTCTGCGGGTGCTTCCTTCCTGTCCAAGGGCTCCCTATGTTGCTGAGGACTCCCCTCTGTCTCCTCTCCCCAGTGTTGACATCCTGGTCCTTCCTGGGCCCGGTCAGCACCCTTTTCCTCCAACCGTGACTCTTGCACATAGCAAGGCTTGTTTGCGGTATTTTGCCAAGGAAACAACTCTGCATCCTCGAGCTCGCGGTGGGACATCTTCTGCACGAAGAAGAACTTCCTACCCCCGTTCGTTGTTGCAAAACCTGCAGCTTCTTCCAACCGGAGGCAGCCATTTTGCACCTTCATCCGGGGTTTAATGGGCTCCTGCCCCCCCACCCCCCGAACTCTTTAGCGACTCTTGGACTTGGTCCTCTTCCTTTGCAGGTCTTCAGGTCCAGGAATCCGTTCTCAGTGCTTTGCAGTCTGTTGTGGTCCTGGCAAAATCCCTTATCACGACTTTAGTGTGTGTCTGGGGAAATAGTAGTACTTTACTCCTACTTTCTAGGGTCTTGGGTGGGGTCTCCTTTACACCCTTAGTGTTTTCTTACACTCCCAGCGACCCTCTACACACTACAGTAGCCTAGGGGTCCATTCATGGTTCGCATGCCACTTTCTTAGTATATGGTTTGTGTTGCCCCTAGGCCTATTGCATCCCATTGTGTTCTACAGTGTTTGCGCTACTTTCTGACTGTTTTACTTACCTGATTTGGTTAGTTGTGTATATTATGTTACTCACCTCCTAAGCCTTAAGGGAGTATATCCTCTGAGATATTTTTGGCACATTGTCACTAAAATAAAGTACCTTTATTATTAGTAACTATGAGTATTGTCTTTCTTATGATATAGTACCTATGTGATATAAGTGGTTTTGCATGAGCTTTGCATGTCTCCTAGTTCAGTCTTGGCTGCTCTGCTATAGCTTCCTCTGTCAGCCTAAGCAGCTAGAACACTATTCACTCTACAAATAAGGGATAACTGGACCTGGGATAAGGTGTAAGTACCATTGGTACCCACTACAAGCCAGGCCAGCCTCCTACATTGGTAGTGCAGCGGCTGGGTAAGTACTTGTAACTGCTTTACCACTTTGTCATTGGTGCTTATCATAAGAAAACCATATTCCTAATACATAGAAATATACACAAGTAAACTTAACAGTCTTACTTTCACTCTAAAACTTTCTAAAAAGTTTGAAAAAGTTTTTCTCTTTTCTTTGAAAGTTTTCAAAACTTTTTCTCTTACCCCTAACCTCTTTCTTTTTACCATGTCTGTGGTAGAGGCTGCTCCCAAAGTTGTGAAGACAACTTATGATAATCTAAACTTTAAAAGTTTGAGGGTCTCTGTATAGAAAGAAGTTTGGGGATTGGTAAGACCCCTACTAAGGATCTCCTTCTTAACCTTCTCCTTGAAATTGACCAGAGTCAGACTGGTCAAACCCAGGATCAGAGGGTAGAGGAGGGGGTACCCAGATAGATTCAGGGGAGGGTCCTGAGAACTCTGGGGAGGTTACTTTCAAATGCCTTTCACTTATCAGGCCACCTAGTGAAGCTGGTAGTGGGAGGGGGTCATGCAGCAGTAGGACACCTTTCACTCCAAAAGGCCAGGTCACTAGGGTTCAGGTAGTAAGAGAAAGGTCCACTTCTGCCCATTCTCACATTAGCTCTGTATCAGAGAATTCCCAAACCTCCCACCCTGAGGATAACACCCTAGACAGGGAACTCAGAAAGCTGAGGTTGGAAGAGGCCAGACTGGGGCTAAGACAGCAGCAGTTGGCCTTAGATAGGGAATCCTTAGATGTAGACAGAGAAAGACAGAAGTTGGGGTTAGTTCCCCATGGTGGCAGCAACAGCAGCAATCTTGATAATCATCTTGTTAGAAACAGATTCAAGAAATCTGCACAAGATTGTCCCCCCTTACAAGGAGGGGGATGACATTAACATGTGGGTTTCTGCTCTTGAGAGGGCCTGTATGGTACAGTTGGTCCCTCAAAGGCAGTGGGCTCCTATATTGTGGCTATCTTTCACTAGCAAAGGTAGGGCCAGACTCCTTATTGTCAGGGAGAGTGATGCCAACAATTACAAGGTTTTGAAGGATGCACTCTTAGATGGATTTGGCTTAAGCACTGAACAATACAGGATAAAGTTCAGAGATACCAGAAAAGAGTCTTCTCAAGACTGGACAGACTTTGTTGACTGTTCAGTGAAGGCCTTGGAGGGATGATTACATGGCAGTAAGGTGACTGACTATGAAAGCCTGTATAATCTAATTTTGAGAGAGCATATTTTGAATAATTGTGTGTCAGACTTGTTGCATCGGTACTTGGTAGACTCGGATCTGACCTCTCCCCAAGAATTGGGAAAGAAGGCAGACAAATGGGTCAGGACAAGAGTGAACAGAAAAGCTCATACAGGGGGTGACAAGGCCGGCAAGAAGAAGGATGGTAAGTCTCATGACAACGGTGGGGACAAAGACAAAAATTATTCTGAGTCTTCATCAGGCCCACAAAAATCCTCTGGGGGAGGTGGGTCCAAATCCTCTTCACACAATCAAAAGAAGCCATTGTATTATTTATGTAACAGTAAAGGCCACTGGGCAAGTGATCCCACTTGTCCAAAGAAAAACACCAAGGCTCCCACCACCTCAACCCTAACTGCGTCCACTAGTGCCCGTAGTAATACCAGTGGTGGTGGGAAGAACACTACAAATAGCCAGACAAAGGTTGTAGCTGGGCTCACCATTGGTAATGTAGTGGGGGTTTGTCTAGTTAGGGAGACCACAGAGGCTGTTTTAGTCTCTGATGGTGGTATTGATTTTGCCACCTTAGTTGCTTGTCCCCTTAATATGGGTAAGTACAAGCAACTACCCCTAATAAATGGTGTTGAGGTTGAGGTCTACAGGGACACCGGAGCCAGTGTCACCATGGTGATAGAGAAACTGGTTGCCCCTGAACAACACCTACTTGGTCAGCAGTACCAAGTGACTGATGCTCATAACAACACTCTTAGCCACCCCATGGCTGTTGTGAATCTCAACTGGGGGGGGGGGTTGGTGGCCCAAAGAAAGTTGTGGTAGCCACTGATTTACCTGTAGACTGCTTACTAGGAAATTATTTGGAAACATCAGCTTGGGCTGAAGTGGAGTTAGAGGCTCATGCAGCAATGCTGGGCATTCCAGGGTATATCTTTGCTCTCACAAGGGCTCAGGCCCAGAAGCAACGAGGACAGTGAAACTTGGTCCTGGAAAAATGGACCAAGTGCTCCCAAAAGCTAGGGGTAGAAAGGGTGAATCCTTGCCCACTGTCCCTCTCTCTCCAGAAGATTGCCCTTTTGAGGAAAAGGAATCCTCTCCCTGTGCAGAACCTACACCAGAGGAGCTGGCAGCTGACACTGCTGAGCTTTTGAGTGCAGGGGGGCCTGCAAGGGAAGAGCTGAGTGTGGCACAGCAGACCTGTCCCACACTAGAGGGTCTAAGACAGCAAGCTGTCAAACAGCAAAATGGGGATGTCACTGATACCCACAGTCTACTGAGAAGACAACCTTCTCTATACTGAGGCAAGGGACCCTAAATCTGGAGCTGCCAGGAGATTGGTCATCCCTTTGCATTATAGGGAGTTTCTTCTGACTTTGGCTCATGACAATTCCTTTGGCTGGGCATTTGGGCCAAAGTAAAACACAGGACAGACTTGTTCCATTGTTTCACTGGCCTCATATGTCAGAGGACACCAATGAGTTATGTTACTCCTGTGTGACCTGCCAAGCCAGTGGCAAGACTGGTGGCATACCTAAGGCCCCCTTAATCCCACTTCCAGTGGTTGGGTGCCCTTTGAAAGGATAGGGGTTGACATTGTTGGCCCCCTTGACCCTCCAACAGCTTCAGGAAACATTCATCCTAGTAGTAGTGGACCATGCCACTATGTATCCTGAAGCTATACCCTTAAGGACCACTACAGCTCCTGCAGTGGCAAACGCCCTCCTAGGAATCTTTTCCAGAGTGGGCTTCCCTAAGGAAGTGGTATCAGACAGAGGTAGTAACTTCATGTCTGCATATCGCAAAGCAATGTGGAAGGAGTGTGGTGTTACCTATAAGTTCACCACTTATTATCATCCACAGACAAATGGATTGGTTGAGAGATTTAACAAAACTCTCAAAGGTATGATCATGGGACTCCCTGAAAAACTCAGGAGGAGATGGGATGTCCTGTTGCCATGCCTCCTTTTTGCTTATAGGGAGGTACCCCAGAAAGGAGTGTGCTACAGCCCCTTTGAACTCCTCTTTGGACACCCTGTAACAGACCGCAAAGCACTGAAGACGGATTCCTCGACCTGAAGACCTGCAAAGGAAGAGGACCAAGTCGCTAAAGTGTCCAGGGGAGGCAGGAGCCCACTAAACCCTGGATGAAGGTGAAAATGGCTGCCTCCGGTTGGAAGAAGCTGCAGGTTTTGCAACAACGAACGGAGGTAGGAAGTTCTTCTTCATGCAGAAGATGTCCCACGGCATGCTGGAGGATGCAGAGTTGTTTCCTTGACAAAATACTGCAAACAAGCCTTGCTAGCTGCAAGAGTCGTGGTTGGAGAATAAGGGTGCTGCCTGGGCCCATGAAGGACCAGGATGTCGCCACTTGGGAGAGGAAACAGAGGGGCCCCTCAGCAATGTTGAGAGCCCTCAAACAGGAAGGAAGCACCTGCAGAAGTCCTTGAACAAGGGTTCAAGAAATCTGAACACAGCAGTCGTCTCAACACTACAAAGAGAGGTCCCGCGACACCGGACATCAGCTCAGGGAGCTGAGCATAGCAGGACGGAGTGCTGGGGACGTAGACTCGGCTGTGCATGTAGGATTCCTTGGAAATGTGCACAGAAGCCCTTGTAGCTGCAGATCACCCAGTGCACAGGATTACTCTCTGGGAAGGGGAGGCAAGGACTTACCTCCTCCAAATTCAGACAGTTGGACCACTGGACAGTCTGGGTGACTTGGGTCCACCACCTGTGTTCCAGGGGCCACGCTCGTCAGGATCAGAGGGGACCCAGAATACCAGTGAAGCTGAAATTTGGTACCTGCTGAAGCAGGGGGAAGATTCCGTTGACCCACTGGAGATTTCTTCGTGGCTTCCAGTGCAGGGTGAAGGCAGGCAGACCCCAGAGCATGCACCACCAGGAAACAGTCGAGAAAGCCATCAGGAGTAGGCGCTACAATGTCGCTGGTAGTCTTCAGGATACTTTGTTGCAGTTTTGCAGGCGTCCTGGAGCAGTCAGTGGTCGATCCTTGGCAGAAGTCAAAGAGAGAAGTGCAGAGAAACCCTGATGAATTCTTGCAAGTCGTAATCTGAGGAAAAGCCCACTGGAGAGACCCTAAATAGCTCTCAGAGGAGGATTGGCCACCTAGTCAGGTATGCACCTATCAGGAGAGGCCTCTGACGTCACCTGCTGGCACTGACCACTCAGAGGCCTCCAGAGTGCCCCCACACCTCTGGAAACAAGATGGCAGAGGTCTGAGACACACTGGAGGAGCTCTGGGCACCACCCCTGGGGTGGTGATGGACAGGGGAGTAGTCACTCCCCTTTCCTTTGTCCAGTTTCGCACCAGAGCAGGGACTGGGGGTTCCCTAAACTGGTGTAGACTGGCTTCTACAAGGAGGGCACCATCTGTGCCCTTCAAAGCATTTCCAGAGGCTGGGAGAGGCTTCCCCTCCCCAGCCTTTAACACCTATTTACAAAGAGAGAGGGTGTAACACCCTGCTCTCAGAGGAAATGCTTTGTTCTGCCTTCCTGGGACTAGGCTTTCAGAGGGTTCAATCACTCCAAGGTCTAACATTTTCTGTACCTCTTGTTTGATACCGTCCCTGACATGGTCAGGCTGTCTATAAAGTTTACTTTTGACAGGGAAACTGTTTCCAGTGTCAATTGTGTGCTCACACCAGGTAGTTGTACCTGGAATTAGTGAGAAGAGGTCAGAGAATTGTCCAAGGAGATTTATGCAGTCGTCCTTCTGCTCAGCAGTAAGGCAATCTGCTAGCACAACTCCCTCCACTAAGCCATCAGCTTCAGTGGTGGAGAAGAGGTCAGGGAGAGGGTCATGCTCTCCTCCTGCCCCTCATCTGTGGCCATGAGCAGGGTTAAGTCAGCCCTATCATAGTAAGGTTTAAGGCGATTGACATGAAGCACCCTAAGGGGGCTTCTGTCAGTGCCCAGGTCCACCAAATAGGTGACCTCATCTTTCTTCTCCACAATGAGATAGGGACCACTCCATTTGTCCTGGAGTGCTCTTGGTGCCACAGGCTCCAATACCCACACCTTTTGTCCTAGTTGGTACTGTGTCAGGACAGCCTTCTGGTCATGCCATTGCTTTTGGAGCTGTTGGCTGACCTGAAGGTTTTTAGTGGCCTTTTTCATGTACTCAGCCATCCTTGATCTGAGGCCAAGCACAAAGTCCACAATGTCTTGTTTGGGAGCTTTTAAAGGTTGTTCCCTACCCTCCTTCACAAGAGCAAGTGTTGTGATCCTGGCAAAATCCTTTATCATGACTTTAGTGTGTTTCTGGGGACACAGTAGTACTTTACTCCTATTTTCCAGGGTCTTGGGGTAGGGTCTCCTGGTCTCCTTTACACCGTTAGGGCCTGATTCTAACTTCGGCGCTGAGGGTATTTTGGGATTTGCCCTGGGCTGGCGGGCGGCCGCCAAAAGGCCGCCCGCCAGCCCAGGGCAAATCAACCTTCCCACGAGGACGCCGGCTCAGAATTGAGCCGGCGTAGTGGGAAGGTGCGACGGGTGCAGTGGCACCCGTCGCATATTTCAGTGTCTGCATAGCAGATATACTTTGTGGGGCACCCCCTACCGCCATCCTGTTCATGGCGGGAGACCCGCCAGGAACAGGATGGCGGTAGGGGGTGTCAGAATCCCCATGGCTGCGGAGCGCGCTCCGCAGCCATGGAGGATTCTGTAGGGCAGCGGAAAACCGGCGGGAGACCGCCGGTTTTCCTTGTCTGACCGCGGCCGAACCGCCGCGGTCAGAATGCCCTGCGGGGCACCGCCGGTCTGTCGGCGGTGCTCCCGCCGACCCTGGCCCCGGCGGTCTGAGACCGCCGGGGTCCGAATTACCCCCTTAGTGTTTTCTTACACTCCCAGCGACCCTCTACACACTACTCTAGCATAGGGGTCCATTTGTGGTTTGCATTTCACTTTCTTAGTATATGGTTTGTGTTGCCCCTAGGCCAATAGCATCCTATTGTGTTCTACAGTGCTTGCACTACTTTCTGACTGTTTTACTTACCTGATTTGGTTAGTTGTGTATATTTTGTGTATGTTACTTACCTCCTAAGGGAGTATATCCTCTGAGATATTTGTGGCACATTGTCAGTAAAATAAAGTACCTTTATTTTTAGTAACTATGGGCCAGATGTATGAAGAAAGCCCTCTGCGAATCGCAAATAGCGATTTTTAAGAAATCGCTATTTCAGAGTCGCAATATGCTATGTAACATATTTGCGATTCGGAAATAGCGATTTCTTAAAAATTGCTATTTGTGGTTTGCGAGGCCCAAATACCGAATCGCAAAAAATTTGCGATTCGGTAATTGAAAATCGCAAAGTGCGAGAACGCACACCTGGCAGCGCCTGATGACATCACAAACAGGAAGTGAGTCATCCCAGGCAGTTTGCAGGTGCTACACCCAAAGGAGCACTGAGAGAGACACAGCCCAGCCACAGGGAGCAAGTCTGTGAACAAGGAAGGACTGAACATCACCATGGACACCTCTGCACAGGGAAAGGAGAAGGGAGCGAGGAAAAGAAAACTGAAGTTCAGTGAGCAGGAACTTGAGGTTCTCACTGAGCAGGTGGTGAGGATCCATGACCGTCTGTTTGGAAAGAGCTCACTCCAGGTCCCTGAGTGTGAAAAGCGCAGACTCTGGGCGGACATTCAAACAAAAATCTGCACTGTGGGAGTTGCGCAGCGCTCAGTGGAGGAGATAAAAAAGAGGTCGTACGACCTGTGTTCCCGTGCCAAGGAGAGGGTGGCAAGATGACTACCGGAGGCAAGGATCACAGGAGGCGGACCATCCACTGAGACACCCTCCACCCCGATGGATGACCTGGTGGAGTCAACACTCCTCCCAGAAGCTGTCAGTGGGGTCACTGACATCGACACATCCGGCACACCAAGGACCAGTAAAGTTAAGTGCAATATTGAAATGTAACCCTATATGTGTATGTACAAATGCTCCTTAGGAATTAGCAAGTAGTGCAAAGCATTGTGAGAAGTAGTCCATTCCACATCTTAGAAGCGGCACAACAATGCCTTATGGGAGTGGTGGTCCACAACCCAGAGCTGAAAGTAGCACATAGAATGTAATTAGTAAGAGTGACACCCAGAAGAACACAACACCCACTACATAGTGATATGATGTAACAGTACATTTATTACTATTGTGTAACCTTTGGTGATACATACATAACTGAGATGCTGCACATTGTCGTTGCAGGTGGCCCAGGCCCAGCAACATCTGCAAGTGCCGTTGTGGGGATGCCGAAACCCACCCTGCATCAGACTCAAACACCAGTGAGTCACTGAATATTGCGCCTATCAGATGCAGGGCTAGGGCTGTACCGCTACCCGAATTGAGCCAGGACTCAAACGACATGCGGGATGACGGCCACACACCTTCCACAGACGGCAGATCCACTGTTATGCAGGAGTCCCAGCCACAACGAAAATCAACACCCCGCAGGAGGCATCAGTATGCAGGCGCACAGCACATGGAAGCAGGAGAGGGCCCATGAGTCTTCAGTGGCCTGGAATCCGCTATGCTGAAACAGCAGCGCCTGCAAAACAGGAAAATGTCAGCAATACAAAGGCAGATGCAGGAACACAATGCCAACATGGGGGGGGGGCTACATCGGCAGTTGGAGTGCCTTAATTACAACATCACAAAACTGCATGAGGGACAGATCACAGCTTCTGAGAACACCAGGGAGCTGACAATTGCAGTGAGGGAACTGTGCACAGAGCTGTGGCACGACAGATTCAGCCACCGCAGGCAGGAGAGGCGTTTTATGGCCATGTTTGTGGATTCTGTCGCTCAGTCAATCGCCTCGCTACTTCAACAGCCCTCATATTGCGGCGTGCTGTGGACGCACAGGTGGAGGCAGCGCACAGCAGTAGGGATGTGGCACAGGGACTGGTTCAGATCACTAATGTGCTGGATAATATGCTGGCTAACCGGTCTGCTACACCCAATGAACTGGGACTAGGGGAGGCTGAGGACACATCTAGCCTCAGCAGCGTAGCAGTGCCCACCACATAGGATTGCACATGTGGCCACTATTCTACATTTCATCTTCGGGCTGTACTGTTGTGCCCCTCCACTTTTGTGGATGCACCGGAAGTGACTCTTCAGCAGCTCAAAGGTGCGCTCCACCACATTGTGGGTTGCCCTGTGTGCTGCATTGTATCTCCGTTCTGCTGGTGTTGTAGGATTGAGGTAGGGCGTCATCATGTAGGTGCGCACTGTGTAGGCACTGTCTCCTGGAAGGAACAGAGAGTATAATGAGTAAGTGAGCCATCTGTCGTCACAGCGCCATCGATGCACCAGTGTACAGAGGGACAATACCTAGAAGATATCCTTTACCAAACTCCTCAGCTAGCAGTCTTGTGTGAATGCCACTGTGGCGAAAGATGTATGAATCATGTGTGCTTCCTGGGTACCTGGCCACGAGATAAGTTATGATGTAGGAGACATTGCATATCACCTGTATATTCATTGAATGCTGGTGTTTACGGTTGCGGTACACATACTCTGTGGCCGATGGTGGACAGATTGCAATATGTGTCCCATCTATGGCACCTAGGACATGGGGGAACTGTGCTATCTGGTAGAAATCTATTTTTGTTTGCTGTATTTCCTGTGGGGTGTGGGGGAATCTGATGTACTGGTGTATCCTACTCAGCATGGCGTTGATAAATGCATTGAAAAATCTAGAGAGGGCACTCTGTGATACTCCTCCAGCTGTTGCTATGACCCCTTGATAGCTCCCTGAGGCAAGTAGGTGGATGGAGCATAATACCTGCACATGGGTGGGTATGCTATGAGTCCTATGTGTTGTGTGCTGCAGTATGGGTTGTAGCTCAGCTATCAGGTCCAGTATCATTGCTGAGCTCAACCTGTACTTCTCATATATCTCCTCCTCTGTCTGGTCAAAAAGGGTAATGCGCACTGTGAAAATGCGCTCCTGTCTCCTCCTCCCTCACCTCAAACCTGCCAAGATCCTCATTCTCCTCGCCATGACGTAGAGTGCAGCCATTGTGGAAAAGAGTCTGAGGCATTCTGGACCTCTTTATATAGGTTGCACCTGGTTACCACCTGGTTTCACTTAGTGGTATTTTGCATGTGCAAAAGGCCATTCTGTGAAAAATTGCAATTTGCGATTTTTTGATGCATCAAATTGCGACTTGGTTTTGCGTGTCGCATTTTGCGTCTCGCAATTTCTGACTTGAAATACCGAATCTCTAATTGCGATTCGGTATTTCATGTCGCAAATTGCGTGATGCAAATTGCGAAACGCAAAACCAAGTCGCAACGCAAAAAATCGCAATTTTTGCGATTCCTTATTTTTTTTCTGCAAATGCCTTTCATGCATCGCAGACCACGTTTTTGCATTTGCAAACGGCCAAATTTAATTATTTGCACCGTTTGCGAATGCAAATTTGTTTGATACATCTGGCCCTATGAGTATTGACTTTCTTATGATATAGTACCTATGTGATATAAGTGGTATTGCATGAGCTTTGCATGTCTCCTAGTTCAGCCTTGGCTGCTCGGCTATAGCTACCTCTATTAGCCTAAGCTGCTAGAACACTACTACACTATGCTAATAAGGGATAACTGGACCTGGCATAAGGTGTAAGTACAATTGGTACCCACTACAAGCCAGGCCAGCCTCCTACAGCAGGTGAGACCGTCTTCTAGCAGAATTTGGTGCAATAATCTTGGCGAAAACCCTCTCCTGACAAGTTACCAAATGGAATTCCTTAAATACTAAATCTTATCAGAGACTGAAATTCCTAACATAAGTGGACGTCAATTCAGAATAAGCTATTTTGGCTATGTCTGTATTTGTTCTTATTCCACCTTAACATAATGAAAAGCAGACACTAGACCCAGACTGATGTTGCATCTGGCATTACATTTATGTCAATAGTCGAACTACCCGGCACTTCTACAGTTCTTAGAAAGATAAGGTCAGATGACACCTGTGTCACATGGCAGACATGACAATGCTTCTGCATAAACTGAGAAGGATGATGACATCCATTTTCTAAAATGGCGATGCCCATTGTCTAAAATGGTGATGGGGCCCACTTAAAATGGAGTTCAATGAGTCAGACCTTAGGGACTTTTCATCAGTTGGATGGTTTAGTTTCTAGTCCAACTCTGTGTATCTTCACTGAGCTGTTTGTTACACTGGCACATATTACTTCATCACACAGATTCTTGTGGCTAGAAGAAGCATTACTAAACACTTTAGTTATCTCGCTGCTTGGTGGTTGCAGTAGTTATTTATTGTATGCACCATTAAAAAGTAGAAAAATGTGGAGAGGTTCCATGTCATCAACACCGGGATACTTAAGATATGTTTGACAATTTAAAGGCTGACAGATCTATCGCAAATACTTTGCCATGTTGTGGCAAACTGCTGTATAAATTTCATGGATATCATTCACAATGTACCTATTTCAGCGGCCCTTTGCTAAGAAGAAACTATCTGTTGTACACCAAGGGATGGACAAATCGCTAAAACAGTGTGCTGACTGGATTCATACCCTCATATGTTAAACATGTATTAAGACACTACATGGACAGCTGGAAAAGTCTATGCATTCAGTACCGCCTAAGCAGGTTCTTCACTTAGAATCTGTAAAAATTATCTCTCACTATACATCAGGCAACCAGTCAGATAGATGGAAAAAACGTGTCTTCGAGTAGTAAGCGCCTCTCGGTGGACCTAGGCAATCAATACCTTAGGCTGTTCTTGGCTTGTGATCGGTGGGCGCTAGGACCCAGGGGTTCCTCGTCCCAGCCCTGCTCTAGCGCTGCGCATCTGCTCTCGCCCTTGCTCGGCTGTGCCATCCTGGCTCAATGGTGAGAGTGCCCACCGCCTCCTGACGGAGCAGACCCTGCACGCCGGCTCACCCCGTCTTCCCCATGGCCTCCCCCAGGACCGTGACCATCGTGGCCCTGTCCGTGGCTCTCGGGCTCTTCTTTGTCTTCATGGGGACCATAAAGTTGACCCCGCGGCTCAGCAAGGATGCGTACGGTGAGATGGTGAGTGCGGCGGCGGTGGCGGCTGGGGGCTATAGTGCCTTTTGTCTCCTCCTTAGCGGCTCGATGCTGCCAGGGTGGCTTGGCCCTGCCTGGGAAAGGGCAAAGAAGCCGCGTTTCCAAGCGGTTCAGATGCTGCTTGGACCCGTGGTTATTTTGAAAGACACATGGGAAACAGATGTGAAAGAATGGAATCGGTGTTACGACCCCAGAAGCTTGATGATTGCATGACTAGGCGCTTTATTAAAGAGCCGTTATTTTCTCCGGTTATTCAGTGGAACCCGTGGCAGCCTCGCCGATCAGCATCCGAAAGCAAGCCCCGTATTGTATGAGGGTGGGTGGAGGTTCCGTGGGGGGAGGGTCGGGGGGGTCATATGTTGACCCCCCACCAAGTGGCATGGCCTTCGACTGCGCCCTGTATCCTCCAGAAGGATGTCCCAGCCGGAAGCCTTTTTAGTGGCGGTGCTTCAGCCGGCAGGTTTACAGGGCCGTGGAAGCTTCGGGAAATGGCTTCTGGGTATCGATACAGGGAAGACAGCAGCGTGCAATTTGGAATTGCTTTTCTATCCCACGCGTACATACGTGACAACTTTTGGTAATAACCTCGAGGTGACCGAACAAGAAATATTGTGATAATTACAGTTTTAAATTGGTTTTGAGCAATGTATAAAATGTTGAGAAATGCCACCACATGGTGCTAAAATTGAAGCTCGCTCGTAGACAGATGTGGCATTAATGCCAGTTGACTGGCCATCTTTGGAAACAATAGAGCTAGTTTCGAGCGCTTCTCCATAGCCTTTCCTGCCCAACATCTGCTCGTAACGCACGTATGTGCGCCCCTCCCCCCCGCCTATAACGCTTTGCATACATTTTAAGGCCAGTGCTCAACATATTCCATTAATAATGAATCGAGGAAGTAGAGATTGACATAATTCTACAGGAAGCGGAAAGAACAATGGAATGGGAATTGCACATTAGCCGAAGTTGGGTCTTGAACCAATCACTTAGTGTTCCTTTTAAACAACAGACAGAGGTAATGCCAATTTTATGAGGCAGTTCTTAAAATGCAGGATGCTAAAACGAGTGTATTGACGCTGTAAAATGCTGCTCTTTCAAGTAGGATGCTACGATAACAAATACGTTTATACAGTATGCGGCTTATAATGTGTGAGTGACTCCATTTTTAGTCCTACAAATGAGCTAGTTGGACACTTTATCGAAAGCACACCAGATAGGAGGCACGCTGTAAACACAGTTCCAGTGAGAATATTAGTGTTTAGGACGTTGTAGGGGGCCGCTGAGAAGTGTCCCCCATGTTGAACTGCAGGGTCTTATGTTCTCCCTATGGTAGATCGGACATCTGTATCAAAACTGTGAAACTACTAAATTACACTGCATAATCCCGAGTTAACCATTTTAAACTGAAGGTTAGGACACTAAAATGTAAATATCATGTTCCAAACATTTAGGCTTGCATGTTTTCACCGTTTTGCAAGGAAAGATAAGGAAGCTGAAGAGCATCGATGGTGATGAAGTGATTTACCAAGGAATGCACATTTCGTCAAGCGGGAAACTGTGATTAAAGGGGAAGCCTCTATCTTCCACAGACAGGTTAGCATGTCCCAGATTACCCCTACGCTCCTCTTCCTCGTCACAGTCATTACTCGTGAGTTGAGCCCACCTCACGAACGGAAGAAACTTGTAAGCATGCTAGAATACAAAGTCCCATCCACCGGCTGGGCTACATAATGCTCTAGCATTCCCCCATTTAATTCTTGTGTTTTTTACCTGCTGCCTCGGAATGACACGAGGACTTGGGAGCTGTGGACATCCTTACCTGGCTTGGGCCTCCATCTTGTGGCTCGTTGACCTCCTGTGCTGGTCACGGGGGTGGGAGGGTTAGAGCCATGCTACGTGGAAGATAGGACCTGATCTCTGCCTAGTAAGAGCACAGAACATTTTACATGGTGCAATAAGCCTCTGGGTATTCTCCTGTGAAGGCAATATGCGCTTGTAGATCACTTTCGTGGGATATGCTACCCTTTGCCCCGCATCCCTTTTCAAAGGAAACAGGCCAAACGGGCTATTGGGCCCCAACTGTGGTGATTGTGGTTATTTGCCTCGTTCTTCTGCCTTCGTACGACTTTGCAAACTTGTCCAACTCTTCTGTACTTGTCTGTCAGGATAGCAGGACGAGGCAGTCAGAGGCTTCTCAAAGACGTAGTGTGAAGGGGGCCAAAAACTCAGAAATCACACAACAGCCACAGTAATTCATTCTCCAGGTCAGTGCGTATCTTTAGGAACAGGGAAGTAGTTAAAGGTCATGGGAAAACGAAATACTACAGACGATAATGGGGTAACTCCAGGGTTTAGTATTCCTGACTACAGGTGATTAGATGCCCCTCTAACTATAGTGTCCTTTTCCTAGTCCTCTGAGGTTGTCCAGATCTGGAATATCTCCAAGGAAAGACAGGGTCTAGACAGGAATATCACAGCTGAAAGTTCACTAAGCAGTCACCATGCCTTGTCAACCGGTTGGTCAGTTTATGTGAACTTGAAATAAAACGAGTATTACTACCAAGCAGTCCAATATACAGCCGCTACCTGTTTGCAGTGGGACGCGGCTGTAGCAGTTCTGGTCGGCGTGCTTGTCTATTTCACTAAAGCTACATCCTTGGACGCGGTGCAGGAGCGCAGAAGGCAGCTTCATTTCTCACTCACGCCACTTGGGTACACAGTGCAGCTGGCCTGGTAGTCACACGCTTTGTCTTGGACAGTTGCACCATCTGGGCCGAAAATGTAGGATCCTTGCCCCAGTGATGACCTCAGTTTCCTTCAGCATGCCACACGGTGTGTACACCACACCATTTACAGCCGTTTACACCATTTACGGCCATAAGATCGAGGTTCTAACTTCATCTTCTGCACATCACACAGTGAGCCTCAGCAGCTGTTGTAGAGACACAACCTTTGCGCTAGGCCATAAGCCTTCCTAACATAGCAACCAGGGGATGACAAAAGGACAGGTTCTGCCTAGAGATGTCCCTACCTTTAAGAACAGGATCTTCTGACTCACCTCTCTCCCCTACCATCTACTGTACACAGTTGGTGGGGAGGGGCATTTACCTTTACTGAATATTATGACATTGAGGGATAATCAACCCTGGAAACCGCATAGTACCTTGTGAAACCTTCAACATTATGAATTACACCAGATTAATTTGTATTATTGCATTCAAAGGCACCTGAAATATGATGCTTTAAGCATGCTCACCACTGCTTTTCTGCTTCTTTGCCTGACGAGTTTAAGGTGGTGCTGCTGAAGTGTGGACATTCATAGCTGTCAAGTGTCCCCATGGGAAATGTCTCACTTTAAGTCAGCCCTGACCTTTTAACAAGTATGACATGGTATTCTGTGACTTTATATTTTACCGTTAACATTGTAACTATTGGCTCAAAAACAACCATTATACCATGTACATGGTGATAGCATTCTTTTAAAAGGTACCTGTTGCTACATCTTGTATTGAATGTTTAAAGCGTGGGTTTTTTGGCAGTTGAGCTGCTATCAATACTGACTTGTTAGAAAAGGGGGTCGGTGTATCAAAGGGATTTACCCATTCTGTGTCTGTAGGTTAATGTGCTAGTACATATTGACCAAGATTCTTATAAGCCAGTCATATCACCGATGACTAAAAGAATTAAACCCTGCCAAACAATAAAATATAAATTTACTAGTCCTAGATTCTTTACAGTATATAAAATAATTAGATCTGGATTAAAGCATGATTCTAAACCCAAGTACACAAAACTAAAGGAAACAAAAGGAAGAAGAAACAATATTTTAATGACATCCCTAAGTAACAGAACTGAAGCAAAATAACGTTAGAGCAGTTTTTCTTGCTGCTCCCTTGTACAACAGTTACTTTGTGTTGGCCACTTCAGGAAGAAATAAAAACGACTCATTCACTCTTACTTTCTTTTCTTTGAATGGCATTTTAGTTTGTGGTTGAGCAGGTGGTTATCAGTGTATATGCATACAGTGTTTGGTTTTATCAGGTATTATAGATTTAAACCTAAAACAGGAAAAGCTATGTATATCTTGCAGGGGATATTCTTGTCCCAACAGACACCCAACAAAAACCCTTCCCAGGTCAGTCTGCTTAGCAGCTTACTCTACCCTTGTAGATGCTTCGTCATAGAAACGGCAACACCGTTGGGAAAGCCGGTATGTGTTGCCTTGCTGGATTCTGACCTCGTATTCTATAGTGAAATCTAGAGCTTGTAATGAGATACTCCATCTCAATAACTTGGCATTCTGAATCTTATTTCCAGGAACCACTTGAATCATTTGCGATCTGTTTGGATCACAAACTTTGTAGCAAACAAGTAAAGCCTAAACGTCCTCAAAGCCAACGCTATTGTAAAGCATTTTTTCTCAATGACAGCTCAGTCCTGTTCTCTATGAATTAGTCAGTTGCTGATATATACGGCTCGGCGCTCCCTTCCCTTGTCATCAAATTGAGTCAGTGCTGCTCAAACTCCTTTGTCGGAAGCATCAGCCTGTACATTGAAGGGGTAACTTAATTCAGATGTCTCCACACTGAAGCCTTGCCTGGTGTTGCTTTCAAGTGCTCAATGGCTTTATGACACTCCCCTGTCCAAATCAATTTCTCAGGCTGCTGCTTAGAAGTCAAGGCTGTTAACGGCTCAAACCTGGACCCAAACATGGCAACAAAATACCTTGTAGTATCTTTTGAGTAGAAGAAAAGCTCTCGCTTGGGTACGTTCCTCTCGAACACAGACTGGATCATAGCACCCAATGGGTGGATCTTACAGAGGACTGCCCCAACTGGCAATGAGTTGCCTTGAAGATCAGGTTTGCTCTGTGTCCACACCAACACTTGTTTGAGGTGCCTCAGATGACCCTATCACAAATAGTTAAAGATATTAGTGCGGACAAGGTAGTTCACACATGCCTCTCCATGCTCTGCTAGAGCATAAATTACTAAGTGCTGAACAGTCGCATTAATAGTCGTAAGCCCAAAACGTACCACCATAAACTGGTAAAAGCTTTTTGGCATTAGGAATGCAGTCTTGTTCTTGCCACTAGGCATCAGTGCGATTTGGCAATTTTCACTGGTCAGATCAGTGGTGCGGAAGAGAAGGGCAGCCTCCAGCTGGAACAGCAGCTTATCAGTTTGGGCCATCGAATGTGCATCTGTCTCTGTCACCTCATTGAAGGTATCGTAATCCACACAAAAGTGCAGGTCAGTGCTTTTCAAGAAGAATTCTGGGAATGCTAGCATATTACAGCGCTCAGCGTGGGTAGGCGGCACTATCCATTCTTACATGCGTCCGCGTTTCTTGTCTCGAGGTGGCATCATCTGTCGAGTGATTTTTGTGACGTAGGAGTAGGACTAAGAGTAATGATTAGCAGCAAATAACAGAGCCATTTCTTAATATCAATCAGTAATCTGTCCAAAAATTCATAAGCAAATGAGAAGAATAATTTCTATTTTGACCTTTGTGTATTTGATGATGGACACAATGATGGAGTTCAAAGGTTGACGGAAGTATCATATGACATGCCCTTTAAATAAAATTTTGCACAACATACTGTATGTGACAACCCCACCAAATCCCAGTTGCATAGAACGTTTTAAATGTTATTATGGCATATAATTGGTTCATACATGTGGTAAATATGCAAAATGAAGCCTGCCCTTGATATGCACTATGAATATGCAAAACTTTATTACCTGGGATGGCCGCTTTAAATGCGCATGTTTCGATTATAGTAAATGCAATGTGCCTTTACACCACATCCATGCTTCAATACATCTCAGGTCATATTATATTATGTTACTGTCACTGTTCAACACTCACGCTGCCATTGGAATGGCATTATATTGCTTTGTAGGCCAGGCAGTGCTCCTCTTTCCCATCAACAGCTCTGGTATGCCATGCAGAGGATGTATAGCTGTGGGTGTGGGTAAGGTGAGACCTATGTTAAATAAAGTCACATGATGTTTGTGATAGTCTGCTGTGTGTTGTAGACCGTGTTACTGTGTAGCTGTGATTACTGTATGCAGGTGTACAGGAAAAGGGAGTTGATGTCAGATTTAGAGGACTAGCAAGTAGGTTTGGCCCAAGTACATGGTTGGCATAATGCTGGAGTGAGGTGTGACCTATTTTGTGATGTGTTTTGTGTCTTAATTGAGAGTTCATTGAGTGCCCGGTACAAAGCAGCTGTGTGCTGTGTTACGAAAAGCACAAGAGTACCGGAGAGTGTTTATTACATAGAATGACTCAAGTAAGCAGCCATTGCTCACATGAATAACTGGATGGAGTGTTTCCCATTTCACAAATATCTTGTGTAATGCATTGGGACTTCCGAAGTGTCACGGATCATGCTATTGTATGCTATGCTGTTACAAGAAATGCAAGTGTAAGTTGCCAGCTTGAGAGGTGAAGAAATTTACTATGGTTAGGGAAACTGAGACATAGCTAAGTCTACTCAAGACAGTCTCTAAACCATAAAAGTCCTATTGTGTTCGATTGCGGAAGGTGGGTTACGGGTATGGCACCATTCATGATTAGGCACCCAGGGTTCGATTTAGAATTTGGCAGGCAGGATACAGAGTTCCCAGGTTGCCAATCCCTGGGTCCACCTGGGTCATTTAGAGACAGTGGGCCTTATTACAACTTTGGAGGACGGTTTTAATCCATCCCAAATGTGACGGATATACCACCTACCGTATTACGAGTTCCAGTAGGATATAATGGACTCGTAATACGGTAGGTGGTATATCCGTCACATTTGGGACGGATTAACACCGTCCTCCAAAGTTGTAATAAGGCCCAGTAGCCCTTAAGTATGTCGTCGACGGAGCCCCAGTTGGCTCCATTGACAGAATACTTCCTCCAACTACCCTACAGAATAGGGTCCATCGGAGGTTACACAGGAAAAAATTGTTAACGCTTCCCTTTATGATAATTTATTACACATCAGGACTCGTTTTAGGCCAATGAATCTTTTGACCCAGTTGAGAGACACCTTAGGACGAGATAGCTGATCAATAGGTCAATCAATACATCAATAATGTCATCAATTTATATCACAACAATGCATTTCACTTTAGTCAAAGTCATTAATCAATTCAAAGACGCTACCATGACCTTTCAGCCATGAATAACCTCACCTTGTTTAGTAAAATGTTATGAATTTTATTCCCTATTAATTACAGTCTATGAGAAGATGCGTAAATCTCAACACCAAGAAACATAATAGCATAGTCACAATATGACAACTTTGGTAAGATTTCATTAAAGCGAGAATCACAAACATCAGAACGTAACACGGCGTGAACATAGATCAAATTTAGCAGAGTGTCAATAACGCGTCAGTTCAACAAAGCATAGTCTCAGTCGTTTGTCTATTTGCGCCAGTTTGGTGAACACCTGTCCTAACCACTGATTAGCATTCGCATGTTGGGCTTCATGCAAAACAATTTAGAACACTAATTTGGAAAACATCTAGCTAAGGTCTCTGTCAAAAGCAAGCAGTTGGTACCTAGAAAGGAAAAGCAAACAGACAAATTACAATCGCATTGTCATAATTACCCTCCAAGGTTTAGGTCAGCGCACAGGTTCAATCTTCGTCTTCAGGACATCAGTCAAATCGCCATCAGTCAGAACTCAGCTCCGGGGCAAAAGGGCACTTCCCTCATATGGAGGTAAAGTGTAACATGGACAATTCTAAGGGCGAGGATTGTTTTAAGTAAACCAACAAGTCACCAAACAGAGTGACAGAGTTTCTGGATAAAATCAATAGCATTCCCTACCTAATTCTAAATGACTCCCAGTGACATGGGTTTTTATCCCTTTTCCATTATACATTCCCCCACAATTCTATTGGTCATTTGCTATACCCCACTATCTTTAACCTACCAGAAAGTATATTAGGTAATCCAATTCTTCACCCCATATTGTTTTACAAGTCTCTGATTGGTTTTTGTAATTGACGTCTTCAGAGGTGGTACGTCCGGTATGATTTCATCCTTTTGTAATTCTTTGCACATCTTTTGGCCAGCAGTTCCATTGTCTTCATCGGTTTGAATTACCTTGTACATTACATTAATCTACATTGTTTCAATTTACTTTAACATTTATTCTGTGAACAAGAGAAAATGATGAGAACGGATGTAACATGGTTACATTCATCTTCCAAGTTTGAAGAAAAAGAACAAGCAGGGTCATGTCCCCCTGTGAGTCAGCACACTGAAAAATAGAAAAATGCATTTAATATGAGAGCCAGGGCAGCTAAACTTCGGCTCATGCTAACTTAAGGCCTATGAGGATTTCAATACAGATTCAATAACGCGAACATTAGTATAAACTCATTTAAACATAATATAAACATTTTGGTCATTATTGTTAGTCTACGTAAACATTGGTGGCCACTCTTCGTGGTCACAATTCAAGTGCATGTCTAAGCAAAATTACTATTATTATAGTTTTCTATGCGGCATCATCACACACTGATTCATAAACATTTCATGTTAATATAGATTATATAAGCTACGCTCTCTCAAATGTATAGTGACCCCCACATCTTGGTGAAAACTGCCAGGGTGTGGGGCCCACTGGGTTCTTGTTTTTCAAAAATATACTCTTTTTTTGGGAGTTTATTTTCGAGAAAGAAAAAAATGAAATGTTTGGTAAATGCCCGTCAGAACTAATGGCGGGCATCCACCAAACGTTGTGACAGAAATTCCTTCCAAAGTACAGAGATGACCACTTGGGAGGCAGTCATCTCTAAATTTGATAAAAAGTAGTCCTTCGGTGTGGTGGAGGTAATAATATCCCCTGCCTCCCTGCTGGACTGTAATTAAATGAGTCACTAAGTTTTGGGTGCAGACAGGAATACGTGTGAAAAGAAAAACCTTCTAGATTGATTGTTTTCTGCTGCAGTGAAAGACAAAAGAAATGCCAGATCTTAAGTGATTTTGATAAAGTGAAGGGGATAATATGCAGCATATATGCATTGATCGAGTTTAGAGAAAGACACTTTAACCGCAAATGAAATGTGGCACTGGCAAAAGATGCGTGACATGAGCAGATGGTGCGTTTTGCTGATAACAGGTTTCGCCTGTAGAAATTCATGACACGGGTCTTGCAAGGTTTTTCTTTTATAGTTAAATATTAAATATGTATATATATATTGTTTTAACATTGAATGATGTGTATTTATAATTCAACTATTCTAAATAATTTAACACAACATTAATTCCCATGCTGTTTTAACTATTTAAAATATTTTATTTCATTTAACATTACTTCAGAAGGGGTTTTATTGTAATTCCCTACCTCCATTATTTTTTTGGGAGGGCGAAGCAGTACTAGTGGTACTTAAAACTCTTCCTTTTTTTAGTACTAACCTACACTCTAATTTTGTGAATAAGCAAAAAGCAATATACTTATTCAAAGTGTATGTTTGTGAATCGGGCCCAAATCTTTTGAATCTGGTTGTTCTTTGAGCCAGAGCACTAACAAAGAAGATTAAAAGTGGTTCACATAGTTATAAAAATCACCTTGGAAATTTTGTGGTACAACTTTGTCTGCCATCTTATTTATGGTTTTAGTAGAATTTATTTGTAACTTATGTTGCAATCCATCCAAACGTCAATATGCAGATTCAAAATCATCCACAACGTGCAACAAAATAGCATGCCGTGCCTTGTTTATACAGAGCACCCTTTTATAAAGCTTTCTGGGGGGAACCATTATGAAGTGCAAATCCTCATCATAGCAGTAAACACTAGCATGAAAGCTTCCAGCATTGATCTTGATGGATACTTCTTCCTGCAGATTAATCATTATGTGAGTATCTTCAGGCACCGGACTATCCAGAAACCTTTTCTCTGACAATAGACCTCCTGTGCCAACGGTGATGACACACATAGCTTTTCGCAGTTTCACCTGCCAGGAAGTGATGACACTCTCCTTTATATGGTGCTGCTTAGCCTTCTGGCTTCAGTTCCTGTTGTTTTCATATTTTACTGATGTGTACGCTGTGCTATTCAGTTTTCACTGACTTCTTTTATGATTTTCACAACACTTATTACACAGAATCGAACAAATATCACCTCCAGAGGAATTGTGTTGATGTTGTCGCAAAGAAATGCCCATGTCCCATCCACATAAAATCTGCATTTGGTGCTTGGACCCTTACCACAAACCCTCAATGTAGACTACTATTCCTCCTAGCACCCGAATGTAGCAAGGGTTAGGACGTTTAGATGGTCTTGGCTTGAGCCTGTAAAGAGACCCTCAAAAGGTCCCTCACCCTTTCTTCAGGTAATTCTCTTGACAGTGAGCGATCTTGCAATGTTTTCTAGTCAAACAACACAAAAAATAGCATAGCAAAGACCAATCCTCTGTTTCTTTTTTGAAGAAAGAGTCCTGCTGGCGAAACTGTTTTGGGAATTTGGCAGCGCCTTTCTTGACGCTGTCTTCTTCCTCTTCCTCAGGTTGAGGCTCTTGGGCTGACCACGTTGGACTTTTTCAGGGCTGCCCTGTCCTCTGCAATGTCTGGACTCCACGAGTGGGCCAGATCCTTCAGGGCCAGGGATTCCAGCAGCTCTGTTCCCAAGTGAAGTCTCTAAAAATTTCAAGTCTGCCCTAATGGAGATGCCATTTCATGGTGAGAAACACATAAAGCAACTACCTCTTGCAATAGCACACTGCCTAGGAATGGGTTCCCTAATTAAACAATTCCACCAGCAGCACCATCCCTTTTATGACTTCGAGAGGCTAACTTTTGCTGCTACCTTCCCATCAGGGCCAGTACCTATAGCAGTTCTTCTGCTCTTAAATGGGAAATGTGGATCTAAAGGACTCCTGTGCAGCAGCTCCAGTGTTCCCTCTCAACAGTTTCTGCAACTTTAAAGCTTTTTTGATTTGCCACCAGCTTCAGGCTGGAGGGCGGGGGGAGGGCAGGGTTTCCATTTTCTGAACCAAAAGGGGTCCATCACCACGGATTGGTGGTGCTCCAGCTGGTCTGCAGGGTTTACGTTCTCTGTTTTGTTCTCTATCCTATAGAAAATCCGGCATCTGTCAGGAAGTCTGCACACCAGTCCACACCTTGGTGAAGAATTAGTGCCTTAGGAGAGAAGCACAGGATTTTCTTCCTTTTAATTTTTGATCCCCAAGAAAGATGGGCCTCAGGCTCATTCTGGACTTGAAGCTTTTGTCCGTCAGGATAAACTTAAGATGCTGTACCAGATTCAGGCTCACCTGATCATGAACATGCGAGGTTGTATAGTCTTTGCAGGCTCTCCAGGATGCCTATTTCCCTCTGCTGATCCTCCCAGCTCACATGTGTAAACTCCACGTCACAGTGAGGGCTCAACACTGCCGGTTCACGGTACTGTCTTTTGGTCTTATGACTGCACATATGACCACCATGGGGTCTTGTTGTGGTGGCAGCTTCCCTCAGAAGGCCCGGAGTCCATTTATTTTTTGTTCTTGGCTAATTGTCTCGTGAAGGCAGGTGTCAGTATCCAAAACTTTCTTTTTGAGTGGCACAGTGCTCAGAAATGTCCCACCTCCTGACATCACCAGTTGCGCTCTGATCTTATGCATAAGACCATTGTTGCAGGTGAGAGAAAGGAGTTTTTTAAATGAAGGAACAGCTGAGAGAGAGACGACAACAACCACAACAAATTACAAGATTACTTAGTGGTCTAAGTTGAGGGACTACTAAAGATCAGTCAATGGCTAGGTTGCTTAGGGTTGATTATACCACCTTTTGTATCCTGGATTCTTTTATAATTTGTTCTTTCAAATAGTTAACAGCTCATACCTCTTCTTAGAATAACATATCATTCAATAAGGGGAAACTCGAAGTTCCTTCTTAACTGTTTCTTTTTCTAGCACTTGTACACTCATTGACTATGATTAACAAGATGTCGTTTTTCACAATAGTGAGTGCCTGGAAAAGTCTTTTACATAAGCGTTTGTTAGCCGCACTGGCTTCGAGATTTATGTTGTGTGTAAAAAATACCAAGTTCCACACACTTGTGTCAGTTTCCTCCACTCTGAGTTATTAGTGGGGGGTTGACACAACTTAATTCTGTAAACTTTAATGTCTTTACCAGAATTCAGGCCTATATTTAGCTAAGCAGTGTGTCCAAAAAGAGAATATCCCTCGAAAGAAGAATATTTACTTAAAATGTGTGCAGTAGCACTCCTACCAGATTTGTTACAGAAAGCGCTTATGTTCTGCAGACCGTGGAAATGTACCAGGCTCGCCTCAATTCTTTGAAACTGGATTGTCTGACCAGTGCAATGACAAGACTCCTCTTGCACTGACTGGTAATGCTGTACTGAACGTGTTTCCTCAGGTGTGATAGCTCTTTATAGCGTGAGTCATCTGAATCCTGTGTTCCAGACTTAAGCATTCATTACACAAGGATAGGGGTTAACTGCTTGTAGAAGTCAAAATATTTTTTGAAGTTTGCTGAAGCAGAATTTGAAGTGTAGTGAAGTGGAAAGCCCCCATTGTGTTGGTTTCCCGAATGACTTGTCTCAAAGGACTTCACAGAAGGCCCCCCCTCCCTGCTGACTTCAAGTTATCTGAGGGGCACCATGATTCTCCTTTATTGTTTGAGCTTCGTCATCAATAAATAGAGGCCCATCCTCACTGCAACTCAAAGCCTGGCCTTCATTTGAGCGGTCTGGACATTTTTTCATGAGTGCCTTTCCTCCACCCCAAAGGATCTCGGACAGCCTGGATCTGAAGCCAGTATTTTGGACTTAAACTGCAGCTCTGGTTCTGAAGCTTCTTTTGCATCAATCAATCAATTAAAAATATTTTATAGAGTGCGGTATTCACCCGTAAGGGTCTCAAGGGGCATGGGGGGGAGGGAGGCCGATTTACTGTTCGAAAAGCCATGTCTTGAGCTGTTTTCTGAAGAGCGGGAGGTTCTGAGTCTTGCGGAGGTTAGTGGGGAGGGAATTCCAGGTTTTGGAGGCGAGGTAGGAGAAGGATCTGCCTCCGGTGGTGGCGCGTTGGATGCGGGGGACTGTGGCGAGTGCGAGGTCGGCGGAGTGGAGGGGGCGAGTGGGAGTGTGGAAGTCACTCTTTCGTTGAGGTAGGTTGGTCCAGTGTTGTGGAGGGATTTGTGTGCATGGATGAGGATTTTGAAGGTGATCCTCTTGTCGATCGGAAGCCAGTGAAGGGATCTGAGGTGTGAGGAGATGTGTTCATGGCGTGGGAGGTCCAGGATGAGGCGGGCGGCTGCGTTCTAGATCCTCTGGAGTTTTAGCTTGAGCTTGACTGTGGTGCCAGCTTAGAGGGTGTTTCCGTAGTCTAGCCTGGTGCTGATGAGTGCATGGGTGACGGTCTTTCTGGTCTCTGTGGGAATCCATTTGAAGGTTTTTCGCAGCTTGCGGAGGGTGTTGAAGCAGGAGGAGGTGATGGCGTTGATTTGATGGGTCATGGAGAGGGAAGAGTCCAAGATGATGCCAAGGTTGCGTGCATGAGTTGCGGGCGTTGGTGGAGATCCTAGGGTGGTGGGCCACCAGGAGTCGTCCCATATAGTTTTGTTGGGGCCGAAGATGATTTCGGTTTTGTTGGAGTTTAGCTTGGGGTGGTTTGCTGACATCCATCTGGCGGTGTCAAAGAGTCCGGCGTGGAGGTTGGTTTTGGTGGTGGTAGGGTTTCGGGTGAGGGAGGTGATGTGCTGGGTGTCATCGGCGTAGGATATGATGGTGATTCCGTGTGGCCGGAGGATGTTGGCGAGTGGGGCCATGTAAACGTTGAAAAGGGTGGGGCTGAGTGAGGACCCTTGGGGGACTCCGCAGATGATCTTGGTGGCTGTGGAGTGGAAGGGGGGGAGGCAGACTTTCTGGGTTCTTTCGGTGAGGAAGGAGGCAAGCCAGTCTAGGGCCTTGTGTCGAATTCCTGTGTTGTGGAGGCGTGTGCGGAGTATTTGGTGACAGACAGTATTGAATGCAGCGGAGACGTCCAGGAGGATGAGTGCAATGGTCTCGCCCTTGTCGACTCTGATGTCGTCAGTACATGAGATGAGGGCGTCTCAGTGCTGTGGTTCTTGCGGAATCCAGACTGGGAGGTGCCGAGTGCGTTGCTTTCCTCTAGGAAGTGAGACAGGCGGGTGTTCAGTAGTTTTTCAGCGACCTTGGCGGGGAAGGGGAGAAGTGAAATTGGGCGGTAGTTGGTGAGGTCATCAGGGTCTGCTTTGGGCTTTTTCAGGAGAGCGGTGACTTCTGCGTGCTTTCATGAGTCTGGAAAGGTGGCGTAGTCGAAAGAGCTGTTGATTACGGCACAAAGCTTGGGGGCGATGGTTGGGCTGGCTTTGTTGAAAATGCGGTGGGGGCAGTGGTCCGAGGGGGAGCCTGAGTGGATGGAATTCATAGTTTTTTCGTTTTCTTTGTTGTTGGTAGGGGCCCAGGTGAGTAGTAGGTTGAGGGGGGTGAATCGTTGCTGATTGTGTCGGTGGTGTAGGTGGCGAGTGCCTGTGGTGTAAAGCTGTTGTGTATGTCTAAGATTTTGAGGTGGAAGTGGTTGGAGAGGGAGTCGCAGAGGCGTTGTGTGGGAGTGGGGTCGATGTTGCTGGCTTTGGGTTTGGAGTATCCTTGATGATGGTAAAGAGTTCCTTGCTGTTGTGTGAGTTACTGTCTATGCGTTCCTTGTAGTATGCCTTTTTGGTAGTGCGTTTGAGTTGGTGATGTTTGTATACTGTGGTTTTGAGGGTGGAGAAGGTGGTTGAGGGTTCCTGTCGCCAAGCTTTCTCTGTTTTGCAGCATTCACGCTTGGAGTTCAGTGGTGAACCAGGGGCCGTTCTTGATGTTGCGGGTGGTGATGTTTCTTCTGAGAGGGGCGAGTGAGTCTGCGCAGTTTGTGATACATTGTGTGAGGTTATGGGCAGCAATGTTGGGGTCGTTGGTGTTGGGGGGGGCTTCTGAGCGAGCTGGGCGTTCAAGAGTTCCGTGGGGATCTTGTCCCACATGCAGTAGGGTGTGGTGTGTTGGTGGTGGTGTGTGGGGGGTTTGGAGAAGGAGAAATGTATGCAGTGGTGGTCAGTCCAGTGGAGTTCGGTGGTGTGAGTGCAGGTTATGTGGTTGCTCGAGGTGAAGATTGTGTCTAGTATTTGTCCTGCTGAGTGGGTGAGTGATGTGACCAGTTGTTTGAGTCCTAGGTTTGTGAGGTTGTCTAGAAGAGATGTGGAGTTATGGTTGTGGGGGTTCTCCAGGTGGAAGTTAAAGTCACCGAGGAGGATGTAGTCTGTGGAAGTGAGGGCGTGAGGACTGATGGTGTCAGCGATGGCGTCACAGAATGGGCGGGTGAGGACATGGCGGTCTGTAGATGAGGGTTCCTGTGAGGGTGGTTGTTTATGTGAATTAGAAAGTGCATGTGTTCTGCGCTGTCTAGGGTGTCGTGTGTGTTGGTGGTGACCTTAATGGTGTTTCTGTGAATAATGGCGATGCCCCCTCTTGGTTTGTTTAAACGGTCTCTAGAGTGGATTTTGTAGCCATCTGGGGTGGCTGTGGCTATGTCGGTCTCAGATGAGGGATTCATCCAAGTTTCCGTGAGGAAGGCAATGTCTGGTGAGTGTGATGTGATAAAGTCCCAGAGTTCGAAGGCATGCTTGTGTACGGAGCGGGTGTTTAGGAGTATGCAGTTTAGGTGGTTGCGGGGGCTGTTGTTGTTGTGGTGTGGGGGTGTTAGTGGTGTTGTGGGGTATGTTGATGTTGCTTTGGATTGTGGTGTTGTGGAGTGTGTTGGGGTTGTGGGGCTTGTTGGTGTTGGAGTAGGGTCTGTTGGGGGGGGTGAGGACTGTGTGGGTGTTTCTGGTGTTTGTGGAGGAGCAGGAGAACTGGCAAGCATAGCAGGTGAAAGGTCCCTGCGTGTGTTTGGGGTTGGCTTGGGTGCAGGCGGGGGTAGTCCTGGGTTGAGGGAGTGGAGTGTGGTACTTGAGTAGTGTAGTCTGGGGGGGTCTGGATTGGGGGGAACAGGGCGAATGGCGCTGGGCGCGGTCCAGGCACGGACGGGCGCAGACGGGCTTTCCTCTGGCGCAGCGACCGCCATTAAGAGGGTGGGGTGGGAGGGTGGCGCAGCTGGGAGGCGGGAGGAAGGGCCAATGGGTGTTCGAGGGGGACGGGGCCGCAGGGGACGCAGCAGCAGGGAGAAAGCGACCGGTCGGAGCCGGTGGAAAAAACGGGCAGTGAGAGCGGCAGAAAAAGAAGTACAGGGGGGGCACGGGCCGAAACGCGCAGCGCAGAGAATCAGAAGGGTCAGGGGAATAGATGGCTATGAAAAAAACGGCAGTAGAAACGGCATATACAAAATACAAAAACACAAAAGGATTACTTATTCGACAAACGGAGATGCCTACCACTAGGCACCAGGGATGAGGCGCAGGTGGGTGCCTGCCAGTGGAGGAGGGCCTCGAACTGCTGTCCAGGCGGCAGACGGCAGGCTAGGGGGCACGGGGCAGGCTGGTGGAGCCAAGTGGACTCCTGGACAGAACCCGGTCAGGATATGATAGCTTTGTGCATTTTTCACATACCTGGTGATGAAAAGGTCCATTTGGTGGTGCCGCACACAGCAGTAGTTTTCAGCATCAGAGAAGCCTCTGCTTGTGTAGAGATGTTGCTTTCAGGCTTTTATTTGTGGATACGCCTCTCCAGCCTCACAGTGGGTTCTGCCTTTCTGTCTTATACAGTCGCTGACTACTTTTTGTTGTGTGCGCCTCCAAACTGAGCTCGGACTCTTACCTGAGGGCGATGACAGTGTGACGCCTTTAGTCACCAACAGAACAATGAATACACATTAGTTTGTTGAAGCTGAGGGCTCTCTGCGTAGCACTGAGGAAATTATTTCCATTCCCTTGCAGGTGATGTGCCAGTTCTTTTGGACAACACTACAGGCATACGCTACCTCCAAAGGGGTGGTGGGAGGGGGAGACATTAGTTTCCCTGACCATATGTGGGATTTCTTGGGTTTTTGGCAGTCAGCTCTAAAACGGGGAATTTTCCAGTGACAACTTATTTGGTAGGCACAGTTATTTGGTAGGCAGCCTTGAGTCGCCTGTCTGTGGAAGATCATAAAACAGTGCTTCATCCCAGTGTGAGCTCTCAGGTTGGGGCTTCCCTACACTAATTTTTTTGTGCCAGCTCTAATCAGGAAATTCCCTCTGCTCTGCACCCTACACTTCCCACCATGAGGGTCTCTTCGGGCATCTATCACTTCAGCTGGTCAAAGGCCCTGCTTGATGAGGTTCCACCAATTCTACTAATCTAAAAAAAGGATAGCTCACAGCTTATTCTCATCATCCCTGGCTGAGTGAGAGGGTTTGGTGTACCAATCTTTTGGAACCCAGTATATGACATCTTCTTCACCTTGTGAATAAAGCAGATCTGCTTTAACAGTACGATGGCTAGGTCCTCTGTTCCAACGCTTGGACACTTCATCGGCACATGTGGAGATTCAGTGATCCCAGTTAGAGATATTTGAGCTACTGTTAGAGGTAACAGATGTCAACTTGGCTCCCCGAAAACTACCTACCAAGTCTCTTTAAACTGGAGCCTGGAACAAGCCCTGGTGCCTGGACCCTTTTGCACGTTGTCTCTCTTTGACGGTTTGTAGTTTATTTCCTATGCTCAACAGGGTTTGGCAATTTCTAACATGAAGATATACTTGGCTGCACCTTTTATTTATTTTTTCTCCCTGACCATCAATCCTTTTCCAACTTGACCCTTGTGTCTCATTTCTTGAAAGGTATGATTTCTATGTTCCTGCCCACAGCTCTTGCTGTTTTGCAGTGGCACATGAACCTGGTTCATACCTTCCTCAGGACACTGTTTGCAATGATGTACAATTGTCTACGTTGTCTTCTGTCCCTCAAGACTGCCTTTTCTTATGGTGATTACTTTGGATCAGAGAGTTGCGGGCCCTGTAGACCAGCTGCTACTTTTACCCAGACAAACTAGCCCTGTGCAAGTGCCCCTCTCCACATGGGCACGTGTATCCCTTTTCCATCTACCTTTCTGCGTCCTCATCCTTGCAGTGAGGAGGAACATTTGGAAAGGCTGGAGCCTGGGAAGGTGTCTCCTATTATTTTGAATATGGATGACCTGCCTTGTGTTGGTTTCACTGCACCTGAGTAAGCAGTGACCAAGCATACTATTTCGTTTTGGATCACTCTTTGCATTACCCTTGGTCAGGAAAGTTGACCTTCATGCACACTTACTGCAAGCCATGGCAGGTTCTGCTGCCCTGATTAGGTGCTTCCTTGTGGCTGATATAAGATGTGACTTCAGGTGTAACCCTGTGATTCTTTATGTGTCTCATAACTTATAGAGGCTGAAATTGTGGAGTGAAAGTCTGTTGAAATCATTAATATTGTTGTGAATTATTCATCACAATCATTTGGAAACTGCAGTTCATTGTATTTAAATGTGCTTTGTCACATCCAACAGTATTGAGGGTAACCCATCTCAAATGAGCGTTGTGAATCCATCGTAATCTCATGTGTTAAGTACAGTGATGTTCTTTATCTCGGATTTCACGCAATCCAGATAGCTCTGCTCCCTGACAAGCAGGAGTGTTCATGTATGAGATTTACGGTATTTAGCTTGCATTGAGCGAATGTTGGTGTTTCAGGACGTAGCAAAAATATGTGGTCTTGCCCTATTAAGACTGTTGGGAAATAAATATAAATCAAAGTAAAAGCCTCCAATTAGTGATTAATTTAAAATATATTTAGTATGAACATTGAGATTAATTTAAGTCTCCAATTAATATTATTATTCCTTTTTTTTCTTAATTGTATTTATCAAATGATGACTCTTGGACTTTCTTTATTGTTGAATGCATTTTTTTTATTTTTAGCTATATCTGCACAGACAAGGTTAAATCAATAAACTGCTATTATGTAAATTTATTTTTTTGTACGAAATTACCCAGCATTAATAATAGAATTTTATGACGTTGCCTTAGTCCTTAAATGATGGAGAAAATGGTAGTATATACATGTGGCAGTTCATAATAAAACAGAAACTGATCTATTCCTGTATGAGGATAATGGTTTGACTCTTTGTAGAATGAAACTAGACAAAGATTATAGTCTTTTATAAAAGTATTTAGGCCCCGCATTGTATGTTGTATGTCCACCAAAGGGGGAATTGTTGGTTTATTTCAGTGTTAGAAAAACTTATTGGATAGTCTTGGTTGACCTTTACATTTTTTACCCCTAGTGGACTACATTTTTGATGGGATCTCATCAGGAATGATGTGACACTTCTAAGCCTGGGTTTATAAAATGGAATATAACATTAGGATGATTGCCATGCTTGCATTTAGTTGGTTTCCTTACGTTTTTAACTTCTGTCATAAATTTACTGGTGCTGTGATTAGGCTTGTCCTAGAAGTGCACTCTCTGTAACTATACGCATTTTACCTTCCACAGGATAGCTTTCCTGGACTATACTTTACACACGTTTATTGATTTCTGTGAGTACTCCAACCCAGCAGTAGCTAGAAACAGTTTACTCCAGGTACCCAAATAAAGCCTAGAGTTTGTGTGCCAGTTTGATATTGAAGCAAATTAATAGCTATTTTGTTTGTGACACTTGTATAATTATTTTTTCATTTGTTAGCAGAAGATAAGGGAATCAGAGGGGTGTAGAAGGGGTTTCCCAGATATCGTAATTAAGGGTAGAACTGGTTGGGAAATGAGGATGAGGATGGGAGGTGGAAGAGGGAAAACACAGAATGAATGAGGTTTAGGACTTTATTGTTAAACTTTTATGACACTGATTATTTGAATTTACCTCAGTTAACTTAGTATTGCCATAATGCATTACAGTCACTTCGGTTCAGATTTTCCATATCTTGTTGAAAGGCAGCTGGTTAATTTTCTTTAACTTTGTAAGTGTTTTATTTTCATATTCCATTTTTGAAATACCACATAGCTATTATTGTTTTGTGGTTGACGGAGAACACTAATCTGTCAGTGATCAACCATTTACAACCACCTTGGACACAAGAGCCAGGCCCACAATCCTCTTAGCCCATCTCATGACATCACAGACCATGGTATCCTTTACCTATATGACTGGCTAGGAAAATGAATGAATCCCTCTGTGCACTACTTGGGATGGAGAACGTGTTGCTGAATCCTCCTCAACATCTGAAACCTGTCATGCTTGTTCTAACATAGAGAGGTTGATATACCCCTACATGTGTCTGCGCCATGCACAATATGGTGACCTACTGACCAATCTGCTTCAGCCAAGCTATAGTATATCTCCGTCTACTGTGACCTATGCCATTTTGTGATTTCTTTATTACACCAGCAAGACACCGAATGTGTTCTCTTCAGAAAGCATTTTATAGGTATTGTTTTCAGGTTTCAGGTACTTTATCAGACACCTCAAAAGCGTCCTCCTACAGTGATTGTTCTTCTGTTGGTGGAACATGAAGATCAATGTCTTTGCAAGAGAGACTTCGCAGTGCCACTGCCCTATAATGTGTTGAACCTGATGCTTCCTTTTGATATAAAGCAGCTAATTTAGATGAGGTGTTGGTGATGACATGCAGTCACCCTCAGTGAATCACCTCTGTGTAAATTTCATGGAACTGGAAGCATTCAGCTGGTCATTGCCCATTACTTTCTGGGACAGACCTGACAGATAAAAACGCATTTATGCACAGAAAGGGTGGCAGTGATAGTTGACTTTGCAAAGAGTCCATTGCCTCTTGTTTTAGGGTCCAGGCCCTAATTGTGCTCCCTGTGTATGGCAGACAAGACTTACTGGTCAACATGGTTTATGCCTTTGCTCAGAGTGGCATTTCAAACAGCACTTTTTCCCAACTCATAGAAAGGCTCTATGTTACATCCTTCATTAAAAGAAAGGCAACCACCCAGAACCAGTGAACTTACTAATTAGTCGCACTCCTTGATGTTGAAGCATAGGTGCATGCAAAGCTTCTCTTGAAGGAAGACTTTGCAAATACTTTAAATATTTCCCCCTTGTTTCAGACTTCTTTAAGAACGCATTGCAGCACTGCAGACAATGTTTTGGCCCTGTCATATCTACAGCATCAAACCAAATATATGCAGGGAAATACACTGTATGGATATTTCATGGACTATAATGCTACATTGGATGGGGTTGATCGGGGTCTGCTGTGGGGAAAACTGAGCAATTGGTGATATGGACTCCCTCTTAAGAGCCTTCAGTCTCTGTGCTTCGACACATGCTTGAGAGTTAAAGTTGTGAATGGTTCTAGAGTCTCTGGGCCTGTTTATACGAACAAAGGCTTGAAACAAGTGTATATTTTAGTCTTACCACTGCAGACTTAAGAAAATAATATCCCTCTCCAAAATATGCACTCCCCTATGCAATATGCAGATGACATACTCAATATGAAGAGGACACATTTTGAGATACGTTATGGAGAGAACCCATATTGGTCTGCAAAGAGTGTTGTCCAAACTGGCTTTGTCTAATAAAGCCAACAAGCTAATTCCAACAAAAGTAAAACAAATACAGGGAACATTGACATTTGTTTTATAGCATTTACTGATCTGAAAAAGATGGGTCTCATGTAATACCATAGACACATTGAATATTTACCAACTGGGAACGGTAAGGACATCTGGGAAGAAAATCCGTTATTTTATATAAAGGTTTAATTGTTGGTCACCTCTTGTATAGTAGGCCTTATGGAGTTTGAGCAAAGGAAATATGCACCTCTCATCGTTGAGTTATATAACTGGAAAAATAAATAGAGTCGTCTATCAGTGGTAAGTACTCGTGCAGCCAAGCAGAGACTCGAGTGCTTGGCTTTCTACTACTCCCAATGCATTCATTTAGGAGTAGATGGAAAACGTTTGGGTACAGCTTTGGCGACTGTAGATTGTGTCAGTACAAGAGTTAAATGTACATTATTGTCCTGCATTAGTAACTTTGAGACTTTAGAACGATTTCATAAACCAGGGCATTAGGACATGCTCTAATGCTGTAAGTATCTGCCTTCATAATGGAATATATTAGTGTTAAGCTGTGTTGTTAAACGTCTTCACTTAGCTCTTGATATCTGGACATATGGCCTGACCTGATAATTTTATGGTATTAGGACATGCTGCACCAAAGGTGTTAATTCGTGCTTCTTAACTGTCAAGTGTTGTTTTTAACAAAATTGTTTTAGTTGGAATTGGTAATTAAAGGTTATATTCACTTTTTAAATGAATAGATTGTATTATTGTGTTTTATGGAATGTCTCATTTCAAAGTATTGAGTTTGAATGAGTACTTGTAAACCATGTTATTAATACATTTTTCCTTTAGAACAGCTTAAGAAAAGTGTGATCAATAAAACTAATCAGTTGTGTGGATCACTCCTCAGGGATGTATTTCTCAAGGAATGGCTTGTGGTAGAAGTTTTGATGAAACGCTGTATATTCCAGATAATATGAGAAGCTGTTAGAGGGACCTTGTGTAGTATTTCGACCTTTCTGCTCTAGTTACTGAAAAATGTGTTTGTGTCACAAATATATGTTGCACTGATGAGCCTCTTCACCGCCAGTTGAGCATGGAGTGTAATTAACTCCCTGTCCCAATGTGGTATTTGTAGCTCCCTTGCTCAGCAAAGTTTACTGCCTCCCTAGCTAATTAATAATGGTGCCATTCCTTCCTGTACTCCGAGTGGGAAATCAAGTATTAGATTGCAAATCCGCCATGCTAAATATTACATTAGGGTCCTGAAGGTGCCCACCAACTCGTTAAAAGCCCACCTGAAAGTCATCTTTGAAACCCAGGGCAGTCCCTGATAGCAGTAGCTGCGCAATGCCATCAGGTCCCCCCAGAGTGAACACTCGGCGCTAAAGAACGGGGAACGCCCTACTCGACCTGGAAAAGGACCATTAACAGGCGAGTGAAGACAACCTGGAGAGTCCAGGACATAGCGTTATTAGAGAACTCAGTTACCCTACTCCCGCGGAACAATTCATTTCTGGAAGGGAAACCTCAGTCATATATTTTCAAAACAATAAACGGAATCAAACGATTCTGTATGTGAGACTAATAGGACGGACAGTGACAGATTTTACTCAGAGCCTGCAGTCACTGCAGCTGCAAACACGAATGAATCATGGCTGCACTTCCTTTGCTGCTGTCCCAAGTTACACCAACTCTGGAGGAAACTGCTGAAGCAGATTTTTTTCACCTCAGAGCATTCGCACCTGTCAAGAAGCATTAGCACTCTGCTTTTCTCAATCCAGTCCACGTGTTCTAGCTAGGTGTGGAAGGTTTGTAGACAAATTCCGAGACTTGTTGCTTCTGCAAGACACCAGCACACAAAACCCTATGACTGTACAAAAACTGATAACTGACTATTACACCCCTTAGGTCTGAACTGTCTTAACAGGCCGGTGAAGGGTTGCTAGGTTGGTGGAGTGCCCGAGGGAATGCCCTTGGTTAATTATGATTACAGCTACCTAATGGTGTGGCTGCTAGTGGGGACATGACAAGCACAAGCAACTGCTCTGCTATCCCACCAAGCCCATATTGCCTTTCACATCTCCCACAATCACGCTACACGAGATCTCCATGCGCATGCCACAAAGCAACCTGCCAAAACACATCCAAAGTGGGCAAGATATTAGGAAATGTTTCACTTCAGGGTCATCTGCACAAAGCACTTTACACAACTACGCAATGGGCAGAAACTCTGGTTAAAATCGCCCTTTATGAACCTTGCACACAGCGTTTTTAATGACATGTTTACCGTTCTGATACTTTCAATCATAAATGTGTCTGCACAAACATAGAGAGCGCACTCTGATACTTCCAGGAGGGTGCGTGGTAGGCTGCGAGCAGCAGGTATTTTTATTAATACAAGGAACCTGCCCATACACAAAACTAAGAGTGAAAGGCGCCTTATGATTGCCACGTATTTCGCCTAACCGGTGAATATATTTGTTATATTCCGTGCATCTCCTTTTAGTTTGTATGTGTTACTTTGATGGTTTTATCTTGTATTTTATTGCATGGATGTATTTACACAGTTATGGTTTTTATTGATAAAAGCAATACATTACCACTACTACTCAGAGTCCCTTTAACCCATTGCGGATGCCAGTTTCTCCCTGATCAGCGAGTGTGCCTGTGTTTCCCTTACACAATGTTGTCTGTGTCTCCTTGTCCCATTGTGGGTGTCTTATTTCTGCCTTTCCCAGGGTGGCTACCGATGTGTCTCCTCACCATGGTGTGGTTTCTCCCAGTAGGTATCCGAAAGCAGGTTTGGGTTTTACGACCTTTCTTCAACCTCAACCTTTATAAACAAGTCCATTGTGTTGTATAACACTCCCAGGTTATTTTTTTATGCCAGGGAAATCACTCGGCCAAAGGGGAGCAAATCATTACAGTAGCAGCTGGCTGTGTTTTTATTGGGGCACCATTGGAGAATGTCCGCAACGTGAGGGGTCTCCATACATGTGCGGAACAGGCCTCTTCTAGAGTTAATCCTCTAGAGGAAGAGGCTTCATTTGACCGCCGATTCCTGCGGAATATTTTTGATTGAGGAGGGAATCAAGCTGCTACGTAGTGCGTGCTGCGCTCCACAGAGCCCCTGAACTCATGTTACAAGTACGCACATAAACCCATTATAAGAGTAGGGTTACAGCATAAATAAAATATTGCACTTAACAACGTCAGAGTTAATTTGCTGCCGGGGGCGGGGAATACAAGGTACTTACAGCACTGGCTTTGTTAGCATTAACCTTGTGTGGACTCCCGGGCCTGGTGTTAGAGGCGCTGTACATCAGAAGACCAACAGCTGCAGTGGCTGCCAATATGCTGTGAAAACAGATGACACAGTTGGGATTAAGCCAGCCACTTAAGAAGGCTTAAGTTTAAATCACCTTAATTGAGGGTTTAAACACGATAATATATTTTCTTCGGTTAGCGTCTTTTGTCCAGCTGAAATGTGCAATTCTTTGACATAGCTCAATTTCGTACCCGAAGGCTCATGGCTTCCCTTGAACACTGTCATTATAATACACATGGAAGCGCAGTTTTTGGCGGAATATATATGTTGTTATTATTATTAATCTCGCTCAGAATTGCATGCTGGTGTTCTAGGCTTACCTGTTCATTGCCAAATGTGTCCTGAAAAATCACAACCCCACAAGAAGGAGGAATAGCAATTTCAATAGGAGTTCTTCATTACTGCAGCCTGATATGTATTGTCGTACAAATCGCTGGGATCACACCCTTTTCTTCTTAGGCAAGTGCCCCCCCACCCTACATTTTTTAATCTTTTCTAAATATTTCCGCTTTTCTTCTTAAACAAGAGTCTTCCCTAAATTTCGTATTTTTTCTGAATATTTGCCGAAGTATACGGTAAGATTCAGAAATTGCGAAACACATTTATGAGATGAAAAGCCTCTTGACAAAAAAGAGCATGACAATATATCAAACTTTGGGAAAGGGAAGCCACCACTCGTTTGATGGTTCCTGCATGGTAACTTGAAAAGTGTAGTTAAAAATGACATCTGTGTCAGTTGCTCAATGGTAACTTGAAAAGTAGTTAAAAATGACATAGGTGTCAGGTGTTCACTAGTGCCGCACAGGGCGGGTCAATGTTTAACTGCCTTGTATACTAACTTTATTCTTTCCTCCAGCACCGTAAGGTGGCAGCCTTTCTGTGTGCCGGGAACTGCAACATTTCTTCTGCTCCTTGCCAAGGAGCACCTGACTTTCCTTGGGCCAGTGGAGGATATGCAACTAACATCCTGGTTCCGAGTATATTGAGACTGTCAGCACATGAACAAAAAAAGTCACTTCATGCCAAGTTATGTTTGACTAGCCAGCACCAAGGTACGGAACGCACAAAGCAAGAACCAGTGTTAGGAGAATAAGGATATGGTCGCTATGCACAAGGTCGGATTGTAGAGGAAAATAGGCCTGGGCATGAAAATAAAAGTGGCCCCCATTAGCGAATCATAGGTAAAAAAACGTGGCCCATGGTTGTAAACAAGACAGTTTTGTACTTGTGATGACACGCTGTATGAGTGTTTTGCAATTATAGGAGAAGTGCTTTGTGGTTGCTGTAGGCAGTGTATGTGGTAATATCCGGTAAATCAACAGTAAACCCCGGCCCACCAGACCTTCAAACAGGGCGACAAACAGACAAAAAGGCGGCCCACACATTGACCTGTCAGTCTAGCCGTTCTGGCACTGCCAGATTGCTTTATAGGCTTGGCAGTGAGGGTGAAACTTTTTTTTTTATAATACATTTTATTGAGTTTTTATTACTGGAAGCATTTAAGGTAAATAATTCCACAATAAATGTTAACAGAAAGAATACTAACACAAAAGGAACAAAGGTGCGTATCATCATCCCCCGCCTACTCCTCATTTACCCCCATGCCACACTCTCTCAGTGTACGTTTCCCAGGCAATGTCTAACCGCCAGGTAGTCAGATGGGGCCTCCTGCGGTTATCACTTATATATGCATACCTGTGCATTAAGAGTTTCAGCCCGATCCATCTCAGGAGTGATTGTGATACTACAGTATTCCGCAGAGGTGAAACATTTTTAGGTTGAGCCTAGGCAGCGCGCAAGCGTTGTCTCTCAACATGTTGTAATCTACATCTGAGGGCTTGCAACACGCCCATCACTTCATTCGTTCCTTGGCCTGTCTTTCAGAAATTCCCTTGATTTCGTAGTGAAATGCTTTACATTTGTCTTGAGACTGCTTTGTTACAGCCTTGGAGACTGAAACTGTTACATGGATTATTGCACGATCGGCCATATACTTTAGTGTGGCGCACTACTTTTTTCTTTTGTCTCGCCGCTTTGCGCTGCATGGCCATATATTGTTTCTTCCTCTTCCTTATTTTTAGGTCGAGCACACAATCGCTTTGACATGTTGTAAGAACTGTGGACTTTTAACCATACCTACCACATGCCCATCACTTTCACTCGTTCGTGGACTTTCCTTTCAAAAATCCTTTGTTATCAATGGTAAATGCTTTAAGCTTGTCCCTACTTGGAGCGGTTTTGTTACAGCCTTGCAGACTGCCCCTGTTACATGGATAATTGCACGATTCCCGATATGCCTGACTACGAGCAAACATCTTTTTCTTTTTGTGTCTCTCCTTCGCACTCCTGCTTATGGCAGCTGTGGCGCTTTGAATCGGCTCACTTATGTCAACTGTTTTACTTTTCATTTCCAATTTTAGTGGCAAGAAAAGTCTAGTTAGGAATTTACAACGCTAATAGCTCTAGCTCAAGCAAACGCAAGACCCATTGCTTTGCAAATGCTTGTTTGGGCATGCTGCTGTTTCTTTGTGGTGTATGCGCACAAAGGCAGCAAGCTGGAGGGGGGGAGTTCTTTTTAATTTATTTAATATCTTTTTTTTTAAAAGGTTCATATAGCACAAATTTGATCTGAGGAACACTTTACATGAGGACTTGAACTTTCATATAGCTCAAACTCGATCAGGGGAGTGCTTTACATGACTACGTGAAGTTTTATATAGTACAACCTTGATCTTACGAGCACTTTACATGAGTACCACTTAACAAATTTAGCAGTTGAAAAAGATACAAACTGGAGGATTTAACACAAAAAACACAGAAATCCTCAAAGCGGCTCTCCAGGCAAAGCGGGAGAGCTGATACTACAATATTCACTGCAGTCGGGACGCACGCCACATAATGCTTTGCGGGGCATTTCTTTTTCAAACATTTTTGCCCATAACTCAGCCTGTGGTGGTCCTTCAACAATGGGACCACCACCAAACTGTTCAACGTGACACACTTTTTCTGTCTAGGTCATCGGTGGGTCCCCACACTAGGTTGGGGAGGACCCCAAAGTAGTAACCTCTCCCATCATTCAATGTCTTTTGGCTCTTTCACTGTTGGAACTTTTTTTTTACAGCTGGGAGTAGTTTGTGGTTTAAGGGCCTTGTTTGTAATAGTATTGCAGTAGACCTGCTAGGCCTGAAAATGTTCAAGGACCTGTGCCCTCTAGGGGTTACATATGTGGTTACACTGCATTACTTTCTGCCATTCTGTTTTCATGTTGTTATGCCCTTTAGAGGCTGACTATATGGTTACATAACTATGTTTATTACAAATGATATTTTTATTATGGTGTTCTCTAAGGGTTGTTCTGAGCATTACAATCAAGATACTACAATATTCGCTGCACTTGGAAACTTGCCGCATAATGCTTTGCAGGAAATTCTTTTTACAAATTATTTTACCCATAGCTCACCGTGTGGTGGTCCCAGGACTATGGGATCATCATAAAATGTTCAGCATGATGTGCTCTTTCTGTCTAGGTCATCTCTCGGTCCCCACACTAAGTTGGGGGGACCCCAAAATATTAACATCTCCCACCATTCAATGTCTTTTTAAGCTCCCTCATGGCTGGAACTTTTGTTTTACAGCTGGGAGTAGTTTCTGTTTTAAGGGCCTTTTTTGTAATAGTATTGCAGTAGACCTGAAAATGTGTACGGCACTATGCCCTCTAGGGTTTATATATATGGTTACACTGCACTACTTTCTGCCATTCTGTGTTCATGTTGTTATGCCTTCTAGGGGCTGACTATATGGTTACATGACCATGTTTCTTACAAATGGTATTTTTATTATGGTTTCCTCTACAGGCTGTTCTGAGCATTACAATCAAGATACTACAATATTTGCAGCACTCTGAAACTTGCCCATTATGCTTTGTTGGGCATTCCTTTTACAAAACATTTTTGCCCATAAAACACTGCATGGTGGTCTTAGGACAATGGGATCACCATCAAAATGTTCTGCACTTCGCACTCTTTCTGTGTAGGGCATCTCTGGGTCCCCACACTAGGTTGGGGTTGCAAAATAATAAACCCTCCCCCTAGTCAGTGTCTTTTTAAGTTTTCTCATGGCTGGAACATTTGTTTTTTTAGCTGGGAGTAGTTTGTGTTTTAAGGGCCTTGTTGTATTATTCTAGTTGGCCTGCTAGGCCTGAAAATGTGTAATGCATTACAGCCTCTAGGGACAAAGGGCCATATGTACGGACACTTTTTCCCATAGACACAGAATGGGTAAAAACCTTTGCTGCATCTGGCCTAAAATGTATGTTTACACTGCATTAGGTTCTGTCATTCTGTTTTCATGTGGTTATGTTCTGTAGGGGCTGACTATATGGTTTCATGACTATGGGGGTTATTCCAACTTTGGAGGAAGTGGTAATCCGTCCCAAAAGTGACGGTAAAGTGACGGATATACCACCAGCCGTATTACGAGTCCATTATATCCTATGGAACTCATAATACGGCTGGTGGTAAATCCGTCACATTTGGGACGGATTACCACCTCCTCCAAAGTTGGAATAACCCCCTATGTTTCTTACAAATGTTATTTTTATAGTGGTGCCCTCTAGGGGCTGTTCTTAGCATTGCAATCAATATACTACAATATTTGCTGCCCTCAGAATTTCTCTAGGTCATCTCTGGGTCCCCGCACTGAGTTGGGGGGGCCCAAAATAATAATATAAAAATTTTAATATTTTCATTTTGTGCTGCAGATAGAGGAAGAAGGCAAATGGAAATGCTTTAGTTATATTCAGGGCCACTGGAATTATGTGGCAGAGAGGACCAAATTATGGGGCAGGGTTGACCAGTTTATGTGGCAAGAAAAGTCCAGTTATGCATTTACAACACCAATAGCTTTAACTCAAGCAAATCTGAGACCTATTGTATTGAAAATGCTTGTTTGAACTAAAAGTTATGCACCAGGTGCACAATATTAACAGGATCAACTTTTAGAGGTGTGTCACGATAAAGAGTGTGGTGTAAAGTTGCATAAAGAAACACATTCAATTAATTCCAACTTTAATGGAACACATAATCATCTGCCTGCTCACACAGACAAGCAGCAACTGACCGAAGAAATTATTGATTAATTAAATGACAGTGCAAAAAGAAACAGGTCTTGAGTCTGAACACGGTTAGGCGCTGGGACGTAGCTACAGTTCAGCTGTACTTTTCATTCAAAAAGCATGGTTTGAATTTCTGTCTAACTTCGGCCTTTCTGGATGGATCTGTATCAAGTATGGCAAAATCAGTTAAGTCCCAGCATGCTCATTTTTTAACATTTCCATGCAAGGGAAAAAAAGTTAAGGGGGTGAAAAAAAAAATGCCTTGTTTCACTTCAACGCCCATAACAAATTTGTTTACATGGAGAGAAAAAACCTCCAGATGTATGCCACTTGGTATTATAGTAGAATTTTACTCAGAACATGTGATTTCTTTGATTTGTTGTAAAACAGTTTACTGTGCCACCCATCGAACCGGCTCTCATTGCTTCACAAACTTGGCTTCCACTCTTGGCCTTTGTGATATTTGGAGGCTGTGGGCTTCCACTCTTGGCCTCTGTGATATATGGAGGCTGTGGAAACCTCAGCAGCACCAATAAACTAACACTTACGCAGTGCCTCATACCCATTCCAGCATTGACCTCATCTTTATGTCAACTGCCATATGCTGCACGGTATCCAAGATCCTCCTGTGCAGGGTCTTGGATCATGCTCACCTTGGCTCCCCCATAGTCGATCCACGTCCCATGTGGCAACTCAGTGCCTGGTATCTCCAGGATGAGTCCTACACGCAGGCACTGGTAACTGAGCTAATTCCTACTTCCAAACAAATGAGGGGTCTGTGAGGGCAACTCACACCTTATGGAAAGCCAGTCAGGCCACCACTAGGGGCCAGCCTATAGGCAGAACCATAGAGCAGAAGCACATTCACTCGAAACACATAATCCACTTGGAGGCTCGTACCCTCTGTTTGGAGGTGAGCCTTTCCTCTGATCCTACGGGAGACAGCCCCCGACAGTTGGACCTAATGCGTAAATAAATCTTCCTCGTGTTGCTTGCAAAGGCAGTTAACCAAATGTGGTGTGCCTGGACAGCTAGGGTTTATGGGTAAGGGGATAAGAATGGCAAGTTGTCCCACCCTCAGACGGATAGGGTGATTCCAGAAATAACAGACGAGCATGGCTGCACTCACCAGACCCTTCAGACCATTGCCCAAGCGTTCGCGGAGTACTACAGCCATCTTTACACGGTGGCTCCTAGATTAGAAGGCAAACCCGTCCCCTACCGCCTGGATGAGATAGCCCTCCCTCGGTTATCATGCTCTGAGATTCTGATGGTGGATCAGCCCTTCTCGGCTGAAAAGGTGGGAGCCGCTATTTCCACTTAATCCTCATGGGTTTCCCACTGAATACTATACAACATTGAGAGAAATTCTTACCCTTCCACTACTTTTGTCTCTACAGAGAGGCATCAGAGACTGGTGCCTTCCCACCTGAGATTGACACTGCCACCATTGTGATCATCCCATAGACACAAACCCCTCCGGCCTACTGCTTTGATTACCTTCTGATCTCCCTCATTAATGTGGAGGTCAAGATCTTTGCAACTATCCTGGCCACTCGTCCCAAACATGTTCTTCACACACTCGTACACCCTGACCAATGCGGTTTTATGCCGGCCAGGAGCACACAGCACTGCCTTAGGCGACTCCATGTTGCTCTTGCCCACCATCATCTGCTTCCGTCTCACTCAGCCAACCTTTTCATAGATTTTGAGAAAGCCTGCCACACAGTGGACTGGAACTACCTGTACCGTATGTTGCTGAGGGCTGGCTTTGGCCCACGGTTCTGTGGTTTTGTCCACACGTTCTACTGCAACCCCACTGCGTGGGTCCTGATCAATGCTGTGGTCTCCAAAATTTTCTATATGCGACGGGGAACCTGACAGGGCTGTCCCCTGTCTCTCCTCCTATTTGCGTTAGCGATAGTGCCGCTCACTCACCTGCTCCAATTTGATTCCCAGGTGCAGGGCTGGAGGTGGGACGAAGGCCATGAAGGTTGCATTTCCCTTTATGTGGACGATGTCCTCCTCTTCCTGAAGGACCCTGAGGCAAGTGACCCCGATGCCTTCAGTTCCTCTAGCTCTTCAGAGAGGCCTCAGGCCTCCATGTCAACCCAGCCAAATCAGTGCTATGCCTCTGGCGACAACTCTGGATTGTTTGGCCTGGCAAGCCGACATTCCTGTGCACCTCTGTTTCTGATACTTGGGTATATCGGATGTGCTCCACTCCAAGGTCACTTGGTCACTTAATCTCGATCCCCTGTTGAGGAGAGTCAAGAAAGACCTCAAGAAAGGCCAACCTCTTCTGCTAAATGAGGTGGGTATGATCGCCCAATATAAAATGGTCCTGCTGCTGAAGTTTCTCTATGTTTTTCAAAATCTTTGATCTTGCTGCCTCCACACTGGTTTCAGAAGCAGGATAAGTTGACATCCTCATTTCTTTGGCAGAATTCTAGGCCGTGTTTGGTGCTTACACACTGTCAATGTGCCCCTTATGGCAGGGGACTGGGGAATTACTAACCTTTAAAGCTACTATCAACTATCACAGCTACTATCACAGCTATTGGTGATTAATGATTGGCTTAGCAGAGGATGGTCTGACCCTGCAACCCAAGTGGAACTGACCTCCCTGGGGTTCCCCCGAATTATGTGACATGTTCTACGGTTTCCCAGTCCCATCCTCTGTCCCTGTGAAGACTTAGGTGGTTTTCCTTGCATGGAGGGTTGTGCTCCATCACAGTTAATGGGATGTCAAACTCACGTTGCAGACTCCCCTATGGCACGGCACATGGCTCTGCGAGGTGGCGAACCTGACGGGCTTTGTGGGTGGGATATCATTGGTATAACACAGCGGGGCAGTATGTGGTCTGGGACAAACATTTGCTCCTTTCAGGAGCTACAGGACAGATAACCTCACTTCCGCACAGTTTTACAAATGGCTGCAATTATGACCCTCATTCCATACCCACGTGCCCTGTGACACATCTATCCCTGAAATCAGCCCTCTGTAGAGTAAACTCCTCATGAGCACGCTGGGCAGGGGAGGCATCGCTCAGATCTATCACACTTTAGATGATGAAGACTGGTATGACTCACTGATGGCTCCCCGAGTCATAACGATTTCATCTAGACTCAGCCTGGTCCAGATCTACTACCTCTACTGCGTCTACTTACCCCAGCCATGTTACATTGGGAAGGCTTCCTCTCTGATCCTGCCTGTGCCCGCTGCTCACACCCCCCAGCTGATTTTTATCACATGTTGTGGCTGTGACCACTGATTCAAGGATACTGGACTGTTGTGGTGGGTGAACTGATGGAGGTGTTGGGCAAGGAGATGCACCTCTCACCACTGATGCTGGTCGTGGGGGTCCTGGAGTGTTCCGGGGGCTTGAGGGCAGTCTGGACCTTTCTGGGAACAGCTACCTTGGTGGCTAAACGTGATATTGCAGCTAATGGAAGAACCCTGTTCCTCCTAGGCTGTCACAGTGGTGGCGTGGAGTGGACTGATGTGCCCAGCAGGATAAACCTGTGCTTGAAGCCCAAGGGTGCCCCTTGAAGTACGAATGAATATGGGGGAAATGGTTGGGTCAGTTGGAGTAAATCTTTGTGGTGGTGTATCTGGCTATGTTGCCTTCTACTCAAATAACGCCTTATACTATCCTGCAAGTCTGCCCTGTGGTGTATCTTACGTATTTATGTCTGTTTGTGACACTGAGTGTTGTTCAGTTCAAAACTAAAGAAAAGTGTTTATCAAAAATGCATTTTACTCTTTTAAAAGATGCCCTGTGGGATGCAGTACCTCATAAAAATAATTCACTGAGAACACACACCATGCACCATAACTCACGCTGTCCATGAGGCTCAGTATACCACTTTGCCAGTGGCACATTAAAAAAAGGCTTTCTATCAAGAGCAAAAAATGGGGGGGCAGTAGGAGTTTTGGCATGTGTTGTGAAAATTGCAAACCATAACCCATGAAAATCAGAGGTTTTTGGGGTTTGAATTCACCGAAATCTAACCTTTAACTCTGGGTTTGTCAGCGAGTATATTTAAGATTACATAGAGTTGAAATACTAAGCCTAACTGTTGTGTCCAAAGAGCGGCAAGAGACAGGTAAAGATGTAAGGCTTCATTTATGTTAAAAATAAAAACAAAGTAACCGCAGGGCAAGCCAGCAGCCAAGATAGATTTCAACTGACAAGCTGTAGAAAGCAACAAGAGTGTCCCATCTCTGATACAACACTAACTCCTTCCTCTTTATCATACAACATCTTTGAAACATGCAGTTGTCTTAAGAATCCTAATACTTCAGGGGTGTGGAATTTATTAAAATATCTACTTGTCCAGGGGACAGGTTGCTTCTCAAATCTACTTGTCCTGTAAAAAGATCTACTTGTCCCTTTGGTGCCATGTAGTGTGGCGACAAATTATGGCAGCAATTAATAGCCTCTCTGATTATGCCAGGGCTACTACCATAGTAGGGCTTGAATACTTGGAGTTTCAATCCCTACTGTAGAAATTTCCTTATTTTGCCACCTTTCTGCAGATCTGCATACTGGGGCTGGAGGAAGCAGTAAGCAATAGTTCCAGGGCTGGAATGCCTTTGAGTCTGCAAACCTACTAACCTGCATGTTTTAAAGATTTTTACCAGCTTCTCTCTAATATTTTCCCATAATAAGAAAGGTTGGACATTTACTCCTGACAATGGCAGAATTAGAACTTCTTCCAGGGTTGGGAAGAAAGTGGCTGGAGGGAAAATGAACTTGCAAATGCTCAATAGATTTTCACATGAGCAAATCTACACATCGTATTTACCCACGCTAAAATACAGTTCACAAATATTTTATAGGGGTACGACATATACCATGGGTGCACTTTTGTGACTTTCTTTAAGAATTTGGGGCCACAAGTAGGTAGGTTCAGATTTGTGACCTGCAAATTGTGAGTCGCAAATCCGAATGTAGGATGGTGTCCTTGACACCATCTGTGATTCGCAAGGGCTTCGCAAATGCCCACATCATGAATAATCATGAGGTGGGTCGCAATTTGCGACCCCCTCACGAATGGTGGCCTGCTGGAGACAGCAGACCACCATGTCTGTGACTGCTTTTCAATAAAGCAGTTTTTTTTGTAATGCAGCCCGTTTTCCTTAAAGGAAAACGAGATGCATAACAAAAACGAAAAATGAAACGTTTTCGTTTCATTTTTTCAGAGCAGGCAGTGGTCCACAGGACACTGCTTGCTCTGAATTTTTTTTTACAGTGACATTCACAATGGGAAAGGGGTCCCATGGGGATCCCTTCCCTTTTGCGAAAGTGTTAGCACCCATTTGAAATGGGTGCAAACTGCGATTGGTTTGCGCCCGCGTTCGCGGTCACAAAACAATCCTACATTGCACTGCGAGTTGCAATTAGGAAGGGAACACCTCTTACTAATTGCGAGTCGCAAACCCGTTTTGTGATTCGGTAACCAGGTTACTGAATCGCAAAACTGGGTTTGTGCATCGCAATGTGCTTTTTGCACGTCGCAAACAGCGAAAGTCGCTGTTTGCGACATGCAAAAAGCTACCTACATGTGGGTCTTGGTCCCTAATTAGGTCTGGTGTTAACAAAGACATTTTGTTTTTATTAAACTTCTATTTCTCTCTCTTTTGGCTGGCTTTACTGTGAGTGATCGCATTCTGCTCTTCCACAAGGAGCATATTGCCACACAAAGTAGTTTTGTTCAGTGTCAGGAACTACAGTGGCAATCAGTGACGTAACGAAACTGGAGGGTGCCCCTTTGCAAAGAACATGGAGGAGCCCCCTCTCCAGACTCACTCAGGGCAGGTGCTGTGCTGACGGGGCCCCCTGGAGGGCGGCTGCGGGCCTTTGTTATGCCGCTGGTGGCAACGTGTGCTTTAAGAGTTCAAAAACTTTTTGGGGGGGTTTTGCCAATGTTTGTTACAATGTTGAGGACCTGGTAGCTGCCACAACAATAAAGTGTTACAAAAGCCATGTCAAAACAAGACACGCATTGATAAAACTAAAAGACTTATAAAAATATGTCAGATCAGTTGGCTTTGTCAGTGTTTGTTTATTTTCATGCTTCCCATAATAGTGTTGAAAATGGTTACACTGATTTTCCATTAGAAATATTTTTGGGAAATACTAGCATGCATCAACACATTTTACTAAATGACACTTAATTTGCATATAATCAGAGAGCATTCTGGGAGCATTATACTTAGCCTCTTAGCCTAAACTTTTCAAACATGTGTGTACACGTTTTATTTTTTTGTACTGGAACCAACGTGAGTAGTGAAGTGTGACCTTAAAACATTTATTTACAGCATGCACCCTAATAATGAAGGCTTTCAAATAATGAACCATAAATACAAGTTCGAACAGCATTATCCTTTGGAAACACATTATCTCAACTGCAGAGAGTTCAACTCTCTGTAAACAGGCAGCCAAAGGGTTTGTGCTGCAGGGGGTTAGGCCTACTTGTCCCAAGGACAAAGTAAACATAAAAACTTGTTGCCCTTGACCCCAAACAAGATGTCCCGGGCGTCGGGCGATAGGAATTCCACATCCCTGTACTTATTGTCTTCCAGAGACAGTCTTCGTGCAATCATACGGCCTCCTGCAATGATCAGACTCACTGCTGTTGTGCATTAGCCTTGCATTCTTTATCTCACCATTCACTGGCTCATTGTCACTATCCCCTACATCCTCGCCCCTTTTGTTACCAGTAAATTGAATCTTATTGTGAGTCGGTGTTAGACTTTTCATCCTTGGCGTGGTCTCCCTTAACTTTTTGCCTCTGTTCCCCAGGTTGTTGATGTGTGCTGGACTCTGATTTTGCTGTTTTTGTTACTCTGGGCACTTTACCACTGCTAACCAGTGCTAAAGTGCAAGTGCTCCTGTTTAAATTGTATGTAAGTGGTTCATCCATGATTGGCATATTTGAATTACTAGTAAGTCCCTAGTAATGTGCACTAGAGGTGCCAGGGCCTGTAAATCAAATGCTACTAGTGGGCCTGCAGCACTGGTTGTGCCACCCACATAAGTAGCTCTGTAATCATGTCTCAGACCTGCCCCTGCAGTGTCTGTATGTGTATTTTTACACTGTAAATTCGACTTGGCAAGTGTACCCACTTGCCAGGCCTAAACCTTCCCTTTCCTTACATGTAAGGCACCCCTAAGGTAGGCCCTAGGTAGCCCCAAGGGCAGGGTGCAGTGTATGGATAAGGTAGGACATATAGTAATGTGGTTTATATGTCCTGACAGTGAAATACTGCCAATTTCGTTTTCACTGTTGCAAGGTCTGTCTCTCTCTCATAGGATAATATGGGGGCTACCTTTAAATATGATTAAAGTGTAGATTCCCCTAGAGAGTAGATGGACATGTGGAGTTTGGGATCCCTGAACTCACAATTTAAAAATACATCTTTTAGTAAAGTTGATTTTAAGATTGTGCGTTTGGAAATGCCACTTTTAGAAAGTGAGCATTTTCTTGCTTAAACCATTCTGTGACTCTGCCTGGTTTGTGGATTCCCTGTCTGGGTCAGTTTGACAGTTGGGTTGTTTTTCACCTCACACCAGACAGTGACACAAAGGGAGCTGGGGTGTGATCTGCATTTCCTGATTAGCCATCTCTGCTAGGAGGGAGGGGTGGAGTGGTCACTCTCATCTGAAAGGACTGTGCCTGCCTCTGACAATGCTGTCTCCAGCCCCCTGGTGTGTGTCTGAGGCCTTGCCTGGGCAAGGCAGGATTTCACAAGAAGGTGTGAGTCCCCTTTGAAGAAAGGTGACTTCAAAGACTAAAATGGGTATAAGAAGGGCACCCAAACTTACAAACTTTAGAAACACTTCTGGAACCAAGAGGAACCTCTGCCTGGAGAAGAGCTGATAGCTGAGGAAAACGTGCTGCCCTGCCTGTGACTGTGCTTTGTGGAGCTTTCCTGCAGTGCTGCTTCTGCCAGAGTAAGAGGGTAAAGACAGGACTTTGTGTGCCTTCCATCTTGAAGAAGAAATCTCCAAGGGCTTGATGTAGAGCTTGCCTCCTGTTGTTGAAGTCTCAGGGATAGCAAAGACTTCTTCCTGCCAGCACCTGGAGTCTCTGGAGAGACCCCTACTCTGCTCTGTGGTGCCCTTCCAGTTCCTGGGACCCTGAAAGGAGAAGCTGGCAGCCTAAGGACAAAAATACACGCACCGAGCACCGTGCGGAGAAAAGATCGACGCGAATCCGATCGCGGCTGAGAAAACGACGCGACGCCGGTTTCGCAGCTGAGAAACGACGCCGCAGGAAACGCGACCGAAACACCGACGCCCGGAGCAGGAGAAACGACGCGCAGCATCGCTGACGGAGGCTGAGAGATCGCACCCTGCGCCGCGGGACTTTCGGATCGTCGTGTGGCTGGCTTTTTCAACGCGCACCGCCGTGCCGAGTTGTTTTCGACGCACACAGCCGTGCAGGGTTACTTTCGACGCACACCGCCCGTGCGGGGTTATTTTTGACGCAAACCAGGTACATTTTCACGCTAGCAGCGCTAGTGTGGTGTTACAACTACCTAAAGACTCTTTTTATTTTAAACCTTTAAAAAATCATAACTTGACTTGTGTATGTTGGATTTTTGTCGTTTTGGTCTTGTTTTGTCTAGATAAATATTTCCTATTTTTCTAAACTGGTGTTGTGTCATTTTGTAGTGTTTTCATTAAGTTACTGTGTGTGTTGGTACAAATACTTTACGCCCAGCACTCTGAGGTTAAGCCTACTGCTCTGCCAAGCTACCAAGGGGGTAAGCAGGGGTTAGCTGAGGGTGATTCTCTTTTATCCTAACTAGAGTGAGGGTCCTTGCTTGAACAGGGGGTAACCTGACTGTCAACCAGAGACCCCATTTCTAACATTGGTGACCAGCGGTCGGGATTTGGACTTGTATTTGTACTTGACATACAGTAATTAAGTGTACACTACTGTTTTGATCTCAGACCACTACGTGACCACATACTACTAGTCTTGTGATTTTTGTTTTTTCTACTTGGACTGTTTTTCTCTGCATTCAGTTTCTTTTTTTCGCTGATCCCGTGATTGACTTTTCTGGAACTTCATTTGAGAACTTGCTTTTCTGTTTTTGGAACTGTGCATATTTTTTTAACCTCTCATCATGTCTCAGTCTGGAGATGCCCTAGCTGAAGCTGCTTTTGACTTGGAGAAATTGGAGAGCTACAAAGTGGCTCAGTTGAAGCAGTTTTGTAGTAATGTTGGCTGTCCCATTAAGAGCTCATCCAAGAAGGATGAGCTGCAAAAGGCGCTGAGGGCCTGGGTGACAGCCAAAGCAGCTGAGGGGCACACAGATGAGGAGCCAGAGGGGGAAGAGGAGTTGCAAGTCACTCACACTGATGTAGTGGGTGGGCCTGCTATGTCTCAGGGGAGAATCTCCAGGGCAGGTAGCAGTGTGTCCTCCAAGAGTCTGACACCTGGAGAATTACAGGACAGACAGGCAGAGAGGGAGTACCAGTTGGAGCTGAAAAAGCTCAGTCTAGAGATGGAACAGAGGAAGCTGGCCCTTGAGGAAAGGAAGATAAACATGGCTCATGAGCTCAGTTTAAAAGAGATTGATCAGAGGAGTCAGTCCAGTAGGGATGGTGGCAGCAATTCTACAGTGCAGCCTGAGAAAAGGGTACACATCCCAAAAGACCTTGTGAGGGATTATAAGAGGGAGGATGATATCTACTTGTGGTTCAAGGGTTATGAGTCAGCTCTCCACATGAACCTGGTCCCTGAAGCTCATTGGGGGGCAGCCCTGTGGAAGCATTTTGAGGCAGAGGGGAGGGACACACTGACGGCCCTAGGGGATGCTCAGAGTCTCACCTACCCTGCCATGAAGGAGGCCTTACTTACCAGGTATGGTCTCACCCCTGAGCAGTACAAGGAGAAGTTTAGATCCTACAAGAGAAAGGAATCCCAAACATGGTTGGAATGTGTTGATTCTTGTTGCAGGTCACTGGATGGTTGGGTGAAGGGCAGTAAGGTAAACACGTATGAGGGGCTTTACAATTTAATTGCTTGGGAGCACTTGTACAGTTTATGTTTTCCAGAGCTGCGCCAGCACCTCATTGACAGCAAGCTGACTGATCCCAGGAAGCTTGCACAGGAAGCGGACCGCTGGGAGAGCACCAGGGTCCAAAAGAGGTATGGGGGAGACCACGCCAAGGGTGGGCAGGGTCCCTCTCAGAAGAAAGGGGGGGGTAAGGGCAAACAGGATGAGTTCTCTAAAGGGCCCCAAACTGATTCCCAGGGTAAGGATTCCCAACCCCCCAGTGAAAAGAAGCCATGGTTCTCCAAAGGGAAGCCAATGGCAGGTGGTCCCCTACGTAAGTGCTATTCATGTGACCAGGTGGGTCATGTGAGGGGGGACCCCAAATGCCCCAAAAGTACACCGGCACCCACTGGTGCACCGTCCCAGGGTTTGGCCAGTGTAGCGCTTGGGGAGGAGTTGGTTTCAGGTGGGTGGGAACCAGCAGAAATGACCCTTGTCTCACTAGGGGACAGTGAGATGGTCCAGAGAAACCTAGTGCCTGATAACACTAAGAAGTACAGGCAATGGGTGACCATCAATGGACAGAGGGTGGAGGCTCTAAGAGACACAGGAGCCAGTGTGACTACAGTGAGGAGTCACCTGGTGTCTGAAGAGCAGATTGATCCCCGGGTACTTCACCAAGTAGTTGCAGTAGACAATTCTGAGCGCCTCTGCAGAGTGGCGCAGGTTCCCTTTGAATGGGGGGGGGTCTCAGGTTCCTGGAAAGTAGCTGTGAGTCCAACCATGCCTGTTGATTGTTTGCTAGGCAACGACCTGGAAGATTCCCCTTGGAAGGAGGTGGAACACAGGTCTCACTTGGAGATGTTGGGTCTGCCTGGGTGGGTATGCGTATCCACCCGGTCTATGGCAGCCAATCAGGGTAGTCAAGAGCCCCTGGAGCCTGAAACAGTGGCCCAGGGGACCGCCAAGAAGAGGAAAGGCAGGAGGCGCGGGAAACCCGCCCCAGAAGTTCCCACGGTCCGGGAGGAGGCAGAGCCTGAGGGTGATGCCCCGGAACCTACAGGGGAACAGGTGGCTGAACTGGGGGAGGTCCCTGAGCTGTCGCAGTGGCAGCAGGAAGGGGGACCCACCAGGGAAGTATTCTGCACAGCGCAGAAGGAGTGCCCTACTCTTGAGGGACTGCGGCAGCAGGCTGCAGCCCAGGCGGCTGGCGGGGCGCCAGGTACTCACCTGATTTATTGGGAGGATGGCCTCCTGTATAGTGAGCCTAAGGTTCCTGAGCCGGGGTCAGCTCGTATGCTGGTGGTACCCCAGGGCTTCAGGGCCTTCCTACTGGGTTTGGCTCATGATGTGCCTTTGGCAGGACATCTAGGGCAGGACAAGACCTATAAGAGGCTTGTCTCCCACTTTTACTGGCCCTTGATGAACAAGCAGTCAGCTGCTTATTGTAGATCTTGTCAGACTTGTCAGGCAAGTGGCAAGAGTGGGGGGAAATGCAAAGCTCCCCTCCAACCTTTACCGGTAGTCAGTACTCCCTTTGAAAGGGTAGGAATTGACATTGTGGGGCCTCTGGATCCCAAGACAGCCATGGGCAACAGGTTCATCCTGGTCTTGGTGGACCATGCCACACGGTACCCAGAAGCTATTCCTCTAAGGACGGTCACCGCCCCCGTGGTGGGACGTGCCTTGATGGGGGTTTTTACCCGCATGGGGTTCCCCAAGGAGGTAGTATCTGATAGGGGTACAAACTTCATATCCACTTATATGAAGTCTCTGTGGAAGGTGTGTGGGGTAACCTACAAGTTCACCACCCCTTACCACCCCCAAAGTAATGGTCTGGTTGAGAGATTCAACCGCACCTTGAAAGGCATGATTCAGGGCCTGTCAGAGCCCTTGAGGCGTAAGTGGGACGTCCTCTTGCCATGCCTTCTGTTCGCTTACAGGGAGGTGCCTCAAAAGGGACTTGGCTTTAGCCCCTTTGAGCTCATCTATGGCCACCCTGTGAGGGGACCGCTCAGTCTGGTGAAGGAGGCTTTGGAGAAAGCTCCTAGTAAACCACCCCAGGATGTATTTAGCTACATGCTGGCACTAAGAAACCAGACTGCCCGCTTCAGGAGTCTCGCTCAGGAGAACCTGGAAGCAAGCCAGGAGGATATGAAACGGTGGTACGACCAGAATGCCACTCTGGTTGAGTTTCAGCCTGGACAAAAAGTGTGGGTCATGGCACCAGTGGAGCCTAGGGCTCTCCAAGATAAGTGGACTGGGCCTTTTGAGGTGGTGGAAAGAAAGAGCGAGGTCACCTATCTGGTAGACTTGCAATCCCCCAGGAACCCCTTGAGGGTCCTACATGTCAACCGCCTCAAACCACACTTTGAGCGAACTGAGCTATCCATGCTCCTAGCGACAGATGACGGGGTGGAGGAAGAGAGTGAGCCTCTTCCTGACCTCCTGTCTGCAGGAGAGAAAGATGGGTCTGTGGAGGGAGTGATCCTCTCCCCCTCCCTGACTGAGGAACAGCAGAGGGACTGTCGCCACGTGCTGGGACAGTTCGCCTCGCTGTTTTCCCTGATCCCAGGAGTCACACACCTGTGCACACATGATGTGGACACTGGGGACAGTACACCTGTTAAACATAAGGTTTACAGGGTGACTGACAGGGTGAGGGCTTGCATTAAGGAGGAAGTCTCCAAAATGTTAGCCCTCAGGGTTATTGAGCACTCCAGCAGTCCTTGGGCCAGCCCAGTGGTCTTGGTCCCAAAGGCTGCTGCTCCTGGTGCCACTCCAGAACTTAGGTTCTGTGTGGACTACCGGGGTCTCAATGCGGTCAGCAAGACTGACGCACACCCCATCCCCCGAGCTGATGAGCTCATTGATCGGTTAGGAGCTGCCAAGTACCTCAGTACGTTTGATTTAACATCTGGGTACTGGCAGATTGCCTTAACTGAAGGGGCAAAGGAGAGGTCAGCATTCTCTACCCCCGATGGGCACTTCCACTTCAATGTGATGCCCTTTGGGATGAAGAATGCCCCTGCCACCTTTCAGAGGTTGGTCAACCAGGTGTTGGCAGGACTGGATGAGTTCAGTGCCGCCTACCTGGATGACATTGCTGTGTTTAGTTCCACATGGGAGGAACACCTGCAACACCTCTGGAGAGTGTTAGAGGCCCTGCAGAAGGCAGGCCTCACTATTAAGGCGAGCAAGTGCCAAATAGGGCAGGGTTCTGTTGTGTACTTAGGACACCAGGTGGGGAGTGGCCAGGTGGCACCCCTACAGCCTAAGATTGACACGATTCTGGCTTGGGAGCCTCCCAAGACCCAGACTGAAGTGAGAGCCTTTTTAGGTCTCACAGGATACTATCGGAGGTTCGTTAAGGGATATGGTACCATTGTTACCCCCTTAACTGAGTTGACTTCTAAGAAGCAACCCAAGAAAGTGATCTGGACAGAGGCTTGCCAGAACGCTTTTGATGCCCTGAAGGCTGCCATGTGCACAGCACCTGTGCTGAAGGCACCTGACTACTCCACGGAGTTTGTTGTACAGACAGACGCCTCAGAGCATGGTATTGGAGCAGTACTCTCACAGCTGAATGAAGAGGGCCTAGATCAACCCGTAGCCTTCATTAGCAGGAGGTTACTACCCAGGGAACGTAGGTGGGGTGCCATAGAACGTGAAGCGTTTGCTGTGGTCTGGGCACTGAAGAAGCTAAGACCCTACTTGTTTGGGACTCACTTCCGAGTTCAGACCGACCAAAGACCCCTCAGATGGTTAATGCAGATGAGGGGTGAGAACCCAAAACTGTTGAGGTGGTCCATTTCCCTACAGGGGATGGACTTTACGGTGGAACATCGACCCGGTACAGAGCACGCCAATGCTGATGGTCTGTCCAGGTTCTTCCGCCTTAGTGATGAGAACTCCCATGAGGTTGGGTAGTTGCTCCCCACTTTTAGCTGGGGGGGGACACGTGTTAGACTTTTCATCCTTGGCGTGGTCTCCCTTAACTTTTTGCCTCTGTTCCCCAGGTTGTTGATGTGTGCTGGACTCTGATTTTGCTGTTTTTGTTACTCTGGGCACTTTACCACTGCTAACCAGTGCTAAAGTGCAAGTGCTCCTGTTTAAATTGTATGTAAGTGGTTCATCCATGATTGGCATATTTGAATTACTAGTAAGTCCCTAGTAATGTGCACTAGAGGTGCCAGGGCCTGTAAATCAAATGCTACTAGTGGGCCTGCAGCACTGGTTGTGCCACCCACATAAGTAGCTCTGTAATCATGTCTCAGACCTGCCCCTGCAGTGTCTGTATGTGTATTTTTACACTGTAAATTCGACTTGGCAAGTGTACCCACTTGCCAGGCCTAAACCTTCCCTTTCCTTACATGTAAGGCACCCCTAAGGTAGGCCCTAGGTAGCCCCAAGGGCAGGGTGCAGTGTATGGATAAGGTAGGACATATAGTAATGTGGTTTATATGTCCTGACAGTGAAATACTGCCAATTTCGTTTTCACTGTTGCAAGGTCTGTCTCTCTCTCATAGGATAATATGGGGGCTACCTTTAAATATGATTAAAGTGTAGATTCCCCTAGAGAGTAGATGGACATGTGGAGTTTGGGATCCCTGAACTCACAATTTAAAAATACATCTTTTAGTAAAGTTGATTTTAAGATTGTGCGTTTGGAAATGCCACTTTTAGAAAGTGAGCATTTTCTTGCTTAAACCATTCTGTGACTCTGCCTGGTTTGTGGATTCCCTGTCTGGGTCAGTTTGACAGTTGGGTTGTTTTTCACCTCACACCAGACAGTGACACAAAGGGAGCTGGGGTGTGATCTGCATTTCCTGATTAGCCATCTCTGCTAGGAGGGAGGGGTGGAGTGGTCACTCTCATCTGAAAGGACTGTGCCTGCCTCTGACAATGCTGTCTCCAGCCCCCTGGTGTGTGTCTGAGGCCTTGCCTGGGCAAGGCAGGATTTCACAAGAAGGTGTGAGTCCCCTTTGAAGAAAGGTGACTTCAAAGACTAAAATGGGTATAAGAAGGGCACCCAAACTTACAAACTTTAGAAACACTTCTGGAACCAAGAGGAACCTCTGCCTGGAGAAGAGCTGATAGCTGAGGAAAACGTGCTGCCCTGCCTGTGACTGTGCTTTGTGGAGCTTTCCTGCAGTGCTGCTTCTGCCAGAGTAAGAGGGCAAAGACTGGACTTTGTGTGCCTTCCATCTTGAAGAAGAAATCTCCAAGGGCTTGATGTAGAGCTTGCCTCCTGTTGTTGAAGTCTCAGGGATAGCAAAGACTTCTTCCTGCCAGCACCTGGAGTCTCTGGAGAGACCCCTACTCTGCTCTGTGGTGCCCTTCCAGTTCCTGGGACCCTGAAAGGAGAAGCTGGCAGCCTAAGGACAAAAATACACGCACCGAGCACCGTGCGGAGAAAAGATCGACGCGAATCCGATCGCGGCTGAGAAAACGACGCGACGCCGGTTTCGCAGCTGAGAAACGACGCCGCAGGAAACGCGACCGAAACACCGACGCCCGGAGCAGGAGAAACGACGCGCAGCATCGCTGACGGAGGCTGAGAGATCGCACCCTGCGCCGCGGGACTTTCGGATCGTCGTGTGGCTGGCTTTTTCAACGCGCACCGCCGTGCCGAGTTGTTTTCGACGCACACAGCCGTGCAGGGTTACTTTCGACGCACACCGCCCGTGCGGGGTTATTTTTGACGCAAACCAGGTACATTTTCACGCTAGCAGCGCTAGTGTGGTGTTACAACTACCTAAAGACTCTTTTTATTTTAAACCTTTAAAAAATCATAACTTGACTTGTGTATGTTGGATTTTTGTCGTTTTGGTCTTGTTTTGTCTAGATAAATATTTCCTATGTTTCTAAACTGGTGTTGTGTCATTTTGTAGTGTTTTCATTAAGTTACTGTGTGTGTTGGTACAAATACTTTACGCCCAGCACTCTGAGGTTAAGCCTACTGCTCTGCCAAGCTACCAAGGGGGTAAGCAGGGGTTAGCTGAGGGTGATTCTCTTTTATCCTAACTAGAGTGAGGGTCCTTGCTTGAACAGGGGGTAACCTGACTGTCAACCAGAGACCCCATTTCTAACAGTCGGTGATAAACAAGATGATCCTTATTTTTAGAAACATCTCCTTGAAAATGTGCTTATCTTGTCACTAGAGAGTGAGTTCATTAACTCCTAGTGCAGCCACGCATCTGTGAAATTGCACTATGCAGTATTGGGCAGATCATGTAAATAGGTTTATGTCACTACATTTTCATTTTTCGAAGGTAAATTTTGAAGTTCTTGATTTTGGCAGCACATTGCATCCTACATGTAGTTTCCACTATTGTCAGTATTATTTCAATAAATAACAATTACCCCCTCATAGTTCCTCCTCATCCTAGTAACAAAGTGATGCGGCCTGCCCCCCAGAGAGGCTGCACACGGACCAATCCTCTTTCTATTTCAGTAGAATTTTTAAGGCTTTTCCCTCCACCATTCCTGTTTTCGTCCCTGTCCTTGACAGGTAAGACACACGCTTATTATTTGTTTGGATTCAAATTATATTTTAAAGGTTTTTGTATGTTTACTTACCAGTGTCACCGTTTCAGCTGGTTTACTGTGTACTGTCCCGGCCGACCTCCTCGCTCATGTCCATGGCTGGGGTGGGGTGCTTTTGAGTGGACTGCGGGCAGGCTGTTAAGGTGCTGGAAGTCCCTGCAGCACTCTGACCCAGTGGCAGCATCTTTGGTTGTATACGCTACCACGAGGAAGGCAGCACTCTGTGTGTTTTGAGCAGCCAAGTCTTGTGGATTTGGTTGCATAGAGATGATATAAATAAGACGTGACCTTAGCACTTATGAGTTCCTGCTTCTGATTATGCTACAGTAGAGTCCCAGGACGAGCCTTCTGAACCTTCTGTGGGGTAAAGAGGCGCAGAAAAGAAAGCATATGCGGTTCTTGGAAGAGGAGGATTTGCTACAGATTTCTAAATCGTACCTCCAGTCTATGAGTAATCAGGTGGCTGAGGATTCGTTTAGTGATCCTCATAACAAGAAGCAGAAGGGGAAATTGAATGATGATCAGGATACTTCCGTTAAAGGAAAATATGTCCAGCTTTTTTTTTAACATGTTGGCACATAGAAGAGAGGTCCTTGATTTGGAGCCTAAAACCCTAAATAAGGAAGGTTTTATGCACAGTAGAGTGTTTCTACAGTTGATGATCTCCCTCTTCATGATTTAATAAAGGAGATCATTGCAAAGGAGTGGAGGGATATATTGCTAAGCAGAACATTCCACACTTTGTGAACAAAAGGTATCTACTTGACGTATTTGACTAACAATTCCTGCAAATTCCAAAACTTGATACTATTTTAACATTGGAGACGTCTTTGGCTTCTCAAGACTCTCCCCTGGCAGATCTCACTGACAGGTTGATTCAACCTTAAAACGTTCACACACAACATGTAGCTTTGGTTTGCGAGCCAGCACAAATGCTTCCTATTCCTCCCAAGTGTTGTTAAAAAGTTTGAGAGGTTATTTGATTGCTTACAGGAGAAGAGCAATCCAACTTCCATTCTGGCTGCGATGGAGATTCTGCCCCAATTCTTATTGGATGTGACATTTGATTGGCTTTGGGCATTTGCATCAGCCTATGGTGCTGCGGTGGCTGGATGCCGTGCCCTCTGGATGAAGCTTTGGAAACTGGAAGCTTACTAGAAATCAATAATCCATAAACTTCCCTTTTTAGGCTCCATACTCTTTGCTAAAGAGTTAAAAGAAACGGGCCAATGATCAGTAGAGAAGAGAAAGTTGTTCAAGCCCTTCTGATCGTTTGAGGGATGGTCTTTTTTCCACAAACAGTATGTTCATGGGCACCAATATAAAATAAGCCCCTTTCGTGACCGGGCTCGAGGTCGGGCGGCCGTGTTTGCTACCAAATACTGGCCCCAGAGACAAGTTGTTCAAGAACCCAGTCAGAAATGATTATCCAGAAGTGGGGCAGAACTTCAGTTTTCACTTCTTTTAGTGGATGGGACAGATTACGGATAAGTGGGTGCTGTCCATTATTCATCAAGGTTATTAGATTCCTGTTGTTCGTCATCCTTCTATAAATGTCTTCAGGTCTTCTTCATTATCAAGAAACCCTCAAAAAGGGACACAATGCTCAGTGGTGTTCAGAAATTGCTTCTAAAGAAGGCAGTGGTTACAGTTCTGGTGGATCAGGAAAGAGTGGGCTTTTAGTCGATATTCTTTTCGGGAAAAAAATCACAAAAAAAACAGACAGCTCTTTTCATCACATACTGAATTTGAAAACTCCCAACAGATTTGTAAAATTGGGACCCTTTTGAATGGTGACTCTTTAGTCGATTATTCCACTGATTCAGAAAGGCAAGTTTTTTGGCTTTCCTGTATTTAGAAGATGTCAGTTTCACCCTCCCAGTCCACAGAGACAGCCAGAAGTATCTACGGTTTGCGGTGGAGGAGAGGTACTATCACTTTCAGGCCCTTACCAAGGACTTTTACCAAGGTACTGGCTCCAGTAGTGGCACTTTTACAACTTAAGGGTGTCTCTCTATTTCTTTATCTTGATGACTGGTTAATTTGTTCTTCCTCTTCCTAAGGCTCAAGAGGCAGAGGAGCAGACAGTCAACCTGCTACATCGGTTGGGGTTCAAACTGAATCTGACAAAGTCTCATCTAGACCCAGTTCAGCGATGGCAATTTATTGTTGCAGTTTTCGACAGACAGAAAGGAGCAGTGTTTCTCCCTCATAACAGGTTTGAGACATTGTAGGCCAGCCTTCAGACTTTACTGTCCCTTCCATCAGCATCAGACAGGTTCTGTTTAAAAGTACAGGGGTAGCTGGCTGCCACAACATCAGTGATACCTCCAGTGCAACTCCATCTAAAATCTCTAATGAACTGTCTGTTGAGCCATTGGGAATTAGCCTTGGCCAATTACGACATACAGGTCCCGTTGTCACCGACAATTGTACAGGAGTTGAGTTGGTGGCTAATCACCCCCATTGTGGAAGACAGTACAGTTTTTTCAACCCTAGCTGTTGGGTTCGAACCTGATGGTCCGAACGGACAATCAGGTAGCAAGGTGCTACTTGAATCGCCAGGGCGGTACGAAGTGTCCTCATTTGAATACCCTAGCTCAGATTACGCATCTCATGGCCATGTGTGCAGTTTATCTTAAAGGGGATCTCAGTCATCATGCAGACAGCCTCAGTCGCAGTCCTCCCTCGTCTGTTTGTTTTCCACCTTTCTCTGTCAGTCTATCATCACATTTGTTGTCTGTTTGTGGTTCCCTGGATAGATTCTTGTTGCTTCTCCTTATAGTTCACTTCTCCCAGTCTTTTGCACAGGGTTGAGCCGTCATCAGGCATGGGCAGTAGATGCTCTCCTGATTCCTTGGCCTCTGGGACATTTGTATACCTTCCCTCTGATTCCCTTCCTCCAAAGGGTGCGGCAGAAGATTTGGGAGGAGAGGGTGAGGTTGATAGTAATTGCTCCCTTCTGGCCAAAATAACAGTTGTTTTCCTTTTTGCTCAACCTTTCAAGGGTCAGATTTATCAGGCTGGTTTGTTCCATCTCCTCTGCAATCCTATCACTTATCTGTGCATCCGATTCAACAACTAAAACCGACGGCATGGCACTTAAGAGGTTGGAGGATATAGGTTGTTCTAGCCAGGTAGCTAGAGACATACAGCTCTCTTGTAACCTTCTACTCTCTCTTCTTATAAGAAAAGTTAAGGTTCATTCGTTAAGTGGTTTTCTCCGAAAGGGATGAATCCGGTGTTGCGCGTGCCATTTAATTTCTTAAAATCTTTGAGGAAGGGATTTGAGAAAGAATTAGCCCCTGCTTCCTTGGCAGCTCAGCAGGTTGCATTAACAGCCTTTAAGTGTTCAGGAGGGGAGTTGGATCAAATTGCTCTATTAGTTGCTGACCTGCTAAACTTTGTTCATTTACAGAAACTGGGTTCATAGGTTCTTTTTAGGTCACAGCCTACCAGACAGAGCAGGTGTTTGGTTTGCTAAAGACACCTTGGCAACATTTAGAATGCTGACCTAGGAGTGCATTCTGCCTGTTGTTTGCCATAGGCTTGGTGGTTTGTAACTCACATTTTCTTGCTTTCCATTTGTTGGCTTTATTTGCTTTAAGCTTTCCATCTTGAGTTCATACCTTCCCTTGCCCACACTTTATTTACAATATCCCTCTGAGTGCTCCTTTTCCGTAAACAGGTCTGTAAATCTTTTTCTTATTTCATCACGTTTGCTGTGCATTCAAAGACAGAGGTCAAATGCCACGTGCCATTTTCCAAGGGCTCTTGTTTACTTTTCTTTCTCGGACTTCAAAGTGAGAGGATTTATGTGACAATCTTGCTGGATCCTCAGGATAGGAAAGAGGTTTTTCTAGCACACAACAACATTTGATCGAGCTGTGCAAGTATTTCAGAACATATCAGAATTAGGAAGACAAATGAGGCATGTTTTTGTTATTTCTGAAGTGTGTTGGAAACAAATACTTTAATATGATCAAAACAAATCATCTGATTAGTTTTTTTTTTAAATATATCTTTTATTGCTTTTAACAAAGGATTATGTCGCATTACAAATACAGATACTAGATTAGTCCCAACTGAGTATTCTAACCCCCTCCCCCCTCTCGCATTTAGTCCATCATCCATTATTTTTATTGCAACTTTCCACTGCTGCTAGGTGATTAGTCGGTGTTCGTTAGTGTATTTTATATCGTAGTAATTGTTGACTGTAGGAGTCTGATTCTGAGTCAGATGTATTATCCTGTGAAGTGGAGGCATCCATTGTCTTAGGATTGTCCAGCAGTGCGTCCCAGTGTTTGGCGTTGTCTCTAGGTCTTTGACCTTGCAGTGCTTCTTTCAGTAGTACTGTGCTCTAGATTTCGGCCCATTTCACTAAAGCATTTTGCCATCTGTCCACTAGGGGACCTCCCGGGTCTTTCCAGTGAGAAGTTATTTCTCTCTTTGCTAGTATTAGCACCAGATCTATGAATCTATTGGATATTTTTTTTGCTGAGGGGCGAGGGAAATCTCCCAGTATTGTTACTATTGGGGTGGGCGAGATTGTTCTTTCTGTGCTGGAGGTAATTTTTCTGAGCACTTCGGTCCAGTACAAGTTAATTTTCGGGCAGTTCCAAAGCATGTGCAGGAGGTCTGCTGATAGTTCTATACATCGTGGGCATTTAGAATTATTCGTATTGTAAAGTTTGGTTAATAATTGTGGGGTCAAGTAAGCTCTATGGTAAATGTATAAAATTATCAATTTGAACCTTACGTTCATGGATACGGAGTAAATACGGATACGGAGGTGATTCTGGTCCATTGAGTATCCTCTAGGATAGTGTCTAGATCGGACTGCCATTTAGATCTAAGTTTGTTCAATGGTAGACAGGTGTCGCTTTGTAGAGATTTATATATTCTCGATACTACCCTTTTCTGGTCTCCCATTGTGCAGAGGAGGTGGCAGCCTTCATGTATGCCTGGTTCACTTGATTTTGTGCCCCATAGCTTTTGAACAGTGTTGACTAAGGTAGTGTGAGTGAGGAACAAGCCAGAGGGGAGATTGAACCGCTCTTGTAATTCCATGTAATCGCAGAGTTTACCATTGTTGAACAAATCTCCCATTTTCGTGATGTTATATTTTATCATTTTGCTAGTATGTACTATGATGTGGCCCCTTGGGATGAGATTTAGAGCTATTAGCAGGATCTCGGTGTATAGGGGGTTCTTGTGCGCGTGCGTTTTAGGAATTGGTCCCAGCAATGTCTAGGCGCCTCCCATTCTAATGGGAGCTGTTGTGTTGTTTTTTTGGGGTTCAGTAAAATATTTAAAATGTTTTCTAGAGGACAGTTTAATAAGGTCTGTGAGTTGTTTGTATTCGCTGATTACCCTTGCTATCCATTGTAGTTGTCCTGCCCAGTAGTAAATCTCTATGTTTGGTGCAGCTAATCCGCCCTCTGAAGTGGGCCTCTAGAGTGTGCTAAGTGCGATTCTACGTCTGTTCGACCCCCATATAAAACTCCCAATTAGGGAGTCTATGTTTTTGAATACTCTTTTTGGGATTATTAGGGGGATGGTGGAGAAGTAAAATAGTAGCCTGGGCAGTGCTATCATTTTTAGCAGGGCAACTCTCCCAAAGACAGTCAGGGGAAGTGTGTTCCAGAATTGCATATTGGCTATGAGTCCTCTAATAGCTCTCTGTACATTTACCTCCAGGAGATCTTCTACTTTATGGTATATGTTGACCCCCAGATATTTAAATGTATTCGGGGACCAGGGGAGGCCTATGGTATCCGCGGGCTCAGGAGTGTCAGCAGTCAGTGGAAAGATGGTGGACTTTCTCCAGTTAATTCGGAGGCCAGAAGCCTTACCGAAGCTTTCTAGCATATCTATTGCCCCTGGTAAACCTGCATCCAGCCTTTTAAGAAATAGTAGCATGTCATCTGCATATAGTGCTATGAGGTGTGTTTGGTTATTGATCGGTATACCCTCATAGTGCCTCCTAGACCTCGCTGTTTGTGCAAGGGGCTCCACTGCCATAGCGAACAGGAGGGGAGATAGTGGGCAGTCTTGTCTGGTCCCCTTGCCCACCGGGAATGAATCGGAGATGATGCCACCTGTGCATACTCTCGCTGTGGGGTTGGTATAGAGTAGCCTTGTCCAGCAAGTGAAGCCCTCCCCTAGCCCTAGTTTTAGCATACCCAGTTCCAGGTAGTCCCACCGTAGGCTATCAAAGGCTTTTTCTATGTCTACTGATATTATCGCTGCTTGTGGTATTGTTGTAGTTGAGGGCATGGCGTGTAGAATTGAAACTAAGCGTCTAATATTTTGCGCTGTGCTGCGTTGCGGGATGAATCCTGCCTGGTCTTGGAGGATTAGTGACGTCATGTGGGGTAGCAGTCTGTTTGCCAGTATTCGGCTTAATATTTTATAATCCAGGTTTAACATGGATAGTGGGCGGTAGGAGCGATCGTCCGTGGGTGGTTTATCGGGTTTTAGCAGGGGGATCATTATGGCCTTGTTAGTTGATTGGGGCAGTCTATTGTTATGCCAGGCTTCAGCATATAGTACTCATAGTTTTGGGGCTAAGAGGTCTTGGTACAACAAATAAAACTCCATTGGGAGTCCATCCGTTCTCAGGACTTTACCTCTAGCCATTCCCTGTATTGCTGTTTTCATTTCTGTGATTGAGATAGGCGCGGCTAGTGCCTGACTGTCCTCTATATTCAATTTGGGGAGGGTGAGTGTCTCTAATTCGTGGACCTGGATGTTACTGATAGTATCCACTGGTGGGGCGTATAGGGTTGAGTAGTATTCGAGAAAACAAGTATTTATTTCCCTTTGACCATGTATACTACCACTTGTGGGTGTCCTGATCTCAACTATGGCAGTTTGTTGTTTATGGGGCCTAGTAAGCCATGCTAGCAGGGCCCCTGCTTTGTCACCCTCTGCGTGTTGTTTGTTCAAATGCTGCTTGTAGTCAAAGCGGGACAATCTTGAGTTAGCTTTGGTTATTTTAGTTTTCGTTTCATTTAGGAGGGATAGCAGTTCGGGGTGTGTTGGGTGCTTGCGCTCAGTTTCTCTGAGGGAGTCCTCCAGTTTTTTTAGTTCAGTCTCGATTGATTTTCGGACCCCAATACTCTCGCCTATGCAGTTACCCCTTGTTACTATTTTGAAGGTTTCCCATTCTAGGGCTCTGGAGGATGTTGACCCTGCGTTTAGTGAGAAAAATTCCTCAATGTTTTGGTGTAAAGTGAGTTTGAAGGCCTCATCTTCGAGTGCCTCTGGTCTCATTCACCAGGTGGGGATTGCCGGTTTTTCCCCGCCCCACGCCAGCGAGACCATCAGGGGATTATGATCTGATATAGTGCGGCATAGGTATTCGGCTGTTACTACAGTATGTTGCAGTTCCTGGGAAACCAGAAATGTATCTAGTCTAGTGTGTAGATCGTGTGTTGTCGAATAGTAGGAGTAGTCTCTACCTAGTGGGTTGTGTTGTCTCCAACAGTCTTCTAATTGCCAGTGTTGTTGACATTCCACGAAATATTTGGCAGTTTTTTGAGTTTGCGTGTGTTGTAAGGGGGGGTGGGATCTATCTAAGTGCGTATTAGCTATGCAATTGAAGTCCCCGCCAAGTATTTTTGGTCCTGTGAGGGTCGGGCCTAGTTCTCGTGATAGTTTATCTAAGAAATTATTTTTGTCTTAGTTCGGTGCATAGAGGCCTCCTATTGTCACTTCTTTTCCATCTAGCCTTCCCCTGACCACCACATATCTCCCCTCTTTATTATTGTTAGTAGTGCCTGGAATGGAACCCCTGGTTGGATCCATATTAATATTACCCTAGCAAATGCTGAGTAGTTAGTGGCAAATATTTGGCCTCTCTATCTTTTTTTGAGTGCTGTGACTTCTTGTTCTAGTAGATGAGTTTCTTGTAGTAGAGCTATATGTGCCCCTCTACGTTTGAGGTAGCTGTATACTTTATACCGTTTGGACATGTTATTTAAGTCTCTAACGTTCCATGTTATCATTTTGTAGACTACAGCCATGAACTATGAGTTTTAAATTGGTGACTATTGGCGGGTGCGGACCGCTGATCAAATCTTCTGTTATATGAATTTGTTGATGAGTGATGACTAGAGTTGTTAGGTTTGTGGATGACTGGTGCGATGTAAACCCCTCTAACTATAAGAACAGATTTAAATCCCAACTCCCATTCCCCAGGACCGGTAGCCAGAACTTTCCCCGTCCAAACCATAAACATTCTTAATTTAGAGTCCTATAGGTGGGTGGCGTGACAGAGGCTGCGAGCCCCTGCTCCGAGCTGCTCCTAGGGCCCGGCTATGTTATATCTAGGTCCCAGAAAGTATACATAATGAGTATAGTCCATCGACAGAGTTGAAGGGGACTCTGCTTGGTGTCTTATATGTGTTGGCAAGTGTCATGTTAGTACTCACATAGATCTTAATCTTTGAAGCTAGTGGTTAGATAATCTCCTCCGCGGTACCTGGTGTGATTTTAGGCAGATTTGTTAAGGTGTCACGCGATGTTGAGGAACCCCCACAGTCTGAGTCAAGATGGGGTGCATTTTCCGGAGTTTGTGGAGGAGGACTCGTTCCCCAGCTCAAGGCTGCCGCTGCTTCCAGCGCGTTTCGCATCTCGCGGAGGGATTGGTGTCACGGGGGGCTGCTTCCGTGATTCGTTTGGAGGATCTGCTGCGTTTCCCATCCGGTTTGCGTGGGGTTTTAGAGGGATGGGTCAGAGTGCATATATTCAGAGATTCCAGCCATTCCCATGCTAGTTGCGGTGATGTAAAGAAGTGCGTTTTGCCATCGTGTTCCACCCTAAGCTTGGCTGGGAAGAGCATTGCATATTTTATGCCGTTCTCGCGTAGTGCACGTTTGGAGTCATTAAAGGAGGCCCTTTGTGCTTGCGTTTCCTTGGTGAAGTCTGGGAAGATCATGATCCGTTGGTTGTTACGTGTGATCTCTCCGAATTGACGTGTTTTTTAGAGAATATAGTCTCGGTCTTTGTAGTGTAGTAATATAGCCACTATTGGTCGCGGTCTAGCTCCTGGGGGTGGCCGTCTGCCAGGTACCCTATGTGCTCTTTCTATTGCAAAGAATGCTGATAGGCCCTCCGGGGTCACTGTGGTCTTAATCCAGTTTTCTAAAAAGGATTCCATACTGTCTGCAGACGTTTCGGTTTGCTCTGGTATCCCAACTATCCTGAGGTTGCTCCTGCGTGCACGATTTTCGGCATCTTCTGCTCTGGTTTCTAAGGTTTTGATGCGGGAGGAGAGGGCCATGAGTTCGGTAGCTGTTGATTTTTGTGTTAAAGTCATCGCCGTGAGCGACGTTTCGTTGGTTCCTACTCTCTCCTTTAATTTGCAATGGTCATCTCTCAGTAGAGTAAGGCCCGTTGCTAAGTTATCTATTTTCTTCTCTAGTGCTTCGCGAGAATCTTTAATGGACAGAAGAACCGTGTCCAGCGTTGTTTCCTGTAGTGACAAATCGTCTGGGGGTATGATTTCGTGGGGTGGCTAGTGGGTTTAGCACTTGCTGTTTCACCCTGGTTCTGCTCCTCACGTTTTTGGGTTTTCCCCATTGTTGGAGGAGTCGTTAGATTAGAAGTTTTTTTTTTTTGGGGAGGGGGGGGTCTTTAGGGCTCGTCGCCTTTTCTCATGGAGTGGGCGCAGAGGGGAGGTCGAGGACCCCGGAGTCGCAGCAAGAACGGATGGCGGGGACAGAGTCAGGGGTGCCTTCGGTCACTTTTCCCCTTCCAGCTGAAAGTGCGAGGGCCTTGTACTTTTCCTAGCTGCGGGGGTTCGTTGCTCCAGCTGTTTCTATGTTGCGGGGGCTCCTAGGTGGTGTCTCTCCAATTCTTACTTGTTCCCTGCTGTGTCATTTCGTTTTTTAGGGATCTCTTCAGGCAGTTCTAGTCTTTTCAAAGGCTTCTGGAGGAGTGTCTGCACCCATTCCTCCTTCCATCGTCTGTCCTCGAGCCCGGCAAGGGGCCCCCGGCGCCGGAGAGCCCCCTCTCGAGGTCCGGGCCAGTGGGATGTCTTTATGGGGTTGGACTTGTCCCGCCGCACTTGCGTGCCCCCTCCGCTAGTCCACAGATCCCGATATCTGGTCTCCTCGCCTCTTTTCCTGCCCCTTTTGAAGTTCAGTGCCACGGGGTGGGGTCTCGCCGGCCTTGTCGGTTGGTGGCGGGAGGTGGGGTCCGACAGCCAGGCCGCCCCTAACCCCTCACGCCACCCAGTAGTCCTCGGCCGCCGGGGGGGCTCCCCGTCTTGGTTCCCTATGGAGATGCACCTTCGCGGGAGCGGGGGGAGGGGCTTCCGCGCTGCCCCCGTCGCCCCTCTCTTGCCGGGGGCTCCCCTGCCCCACTCGCTGCTTTTGGTGGGGCCTCCGGTCACCAGGCCCGATCCGCGACAGGGCGAGGGGCTGCGGCTCCTCCCGCTCGGCCGCTCCCCCCACTCACCGGTTCCTCCTCTGCTCAGCCGAATGGGTCGCCGGCATCCGGTGGACCCGCTGATCAGCAACAGTCCTCCGGACCCCGCAGCCCCCGCTCCTCTGCACCTCGCCACAGGTCCGCCGCTCGCTCAGACAGCTGCGTCGCCATTTTGTTTCTGGCGGCCACGGTGTAAAGAATCACTTTGTACAGCTCTCCGAGCTGGATTCGAGTCCGCGAGGGCCCCTTTGTGATCCAAGGGTCCTGCGGTGCTGTTGCCTGCGATCAGCCCCGATTTCCGAGTGCCGATCAGCGGTATTAAGCGGGCCGGGCCCCGTATGCCGCCCCAGAGCTCTTCCCTAAGCGTGCGGCTTCATCAGCCACTGGCCACGCCCCAATCATCTGATTAGGTGATGCAATTTCCACATATTTTCGTCTGTGCACTGGAAAGTTGTATTAGTAAAACTGTATGTCTGTGCAAATGCAATGGTAATTTCTATTGAAAATGTGTTGTTTGCAATGGCAGTGTGTTACCACATCATGAATACTCCACTCTACGCCAGTCCACTCTACTCTCCATCACTCCACACCACTGCACTCTACTGTGCACCACTCCACTGCACTCTACTGTGCACCACTCCACCCCACACCACTGCACTCTGCACCACTCCACTCTACACCCCTGCACTCTATTCCACTCTACTCCACTCTGTGCCACTGCACTCTACCCTTAACCACTGCACTCTATCCCAATGTATTCTATACAGCTGCACTCTGTGTTACTGAACTCTACTCTGCATCACTGTACTCTGTGCCACTCTACTGAACTCTACACCTCTGCACTCTGACACTCTACTCTGTAACACTGCAATATCCAGCGCTCTACTGTGCACTACTCCACTCTACACCAGTGCACCTTATGCCATTGCACTCTAGGGCACTATACTCTACTGTGCACCACTCTATGCTTCTCTACTCTGCACCACTTTACACCACTACACTGTATGCCACTTGACTCAACTCTACACTCTATGCCACATGACTACTCTGTCACTGCCCTCTCCATCTCTCAACTCTATGCCACTGCATGCTATGCCACTCTGCTCTGCTCCTCTCTACTTTGAGCCACTGTACTCTGGCCACTCCACTCTGTGCCACTCTACTCTGCACCACTCCCCTCTGCACCATCGCACTCTGCTATCCTCCACTCCAGTCTACGCCACTGCATTCTACGATGCTGCATTGTATGCCGCTGAATTCAGTGACATGGCACTCCACTCTATTCCACTAAACTCTGCAATACTGTAGTCCAACACACTCTACACCACTCTACGCCATGCTGAACAGTAGTCACGCTGGTGTACAACATGGCTAAACCACATTGGCAAAGCCAATAGCTCTTGCATTTGTGAGACTTATTGGCTTTGCCACTGCTTGGTCCCTTCTGGGATTTGCCTACGGTTCTTAAAGGTCCACAACTTTCGCCATTTGAACCTCTCGAACAAGCAGAAATTATGTGGGTTTCAGTCAAGACTGCTTTTTCACTAGCCATTACATCAAAAATGGGCGTCCTGGTCATTGATTTTCCTTATTTTCAGGTTCTACCAGATAGTTTGGTTTTGTGACCAGATCCCAAATTAATTCCTAAAGTCAATTCAAAATATCGTTTGCAGCAAGAGATTTTCCTTCTTAACTTACAAGAGGAAGGAGACCTGGTGCCTTCATTGCTGGATGTGAAAAGGTTGTTGCTTATTTATCTGCAACACACTATAGATTTTCGATTATCAAAATCTCTTTGTTTCTTTTAAGTGGCAATAAGGGCACAAAAGTTAGGGCAGCCGCTTAGAGTAGGTGGGACTGACAAGCTATTTGTCAAGCTTATCAGTCTTTGAGTGTGGTTTCCCATGCACAGATTCAAGGACGCTCCTCTAGGGCTGTTTCCACTTCTTTGGAATTGTCATGCAAGAAATTTGCAGGGCAGCCACGTGGAAATACCATATTACGTTTGTTAACCATTACCAATTGGGGAGGTTCCTACAGTTGGCATTAGTCTTGGCTGAAAGTGGGGAGCCATAGGGTGGCAGGGTACACGGGCCCCCTCCATTACCCTGTGTTGCAAGGACATAGACAAGTGGGCACTTACTGAGGAGGTACACATGAAGCACAATCGTCAGGATGATAAGTTACAGGAGGACCTAAAAATATGGGCCACACTAATGGAGATTGCGCACACAGGTTGGGATGGAAATGGTGAACAGAGTACCCAATCCTAAGACATGGCATCCTCTAACACACAGGGGTACGACCAAAGGAACATGGGGGCGGCCCCAATCGCCTCAGGTTCAAGATGAACAATGGGAGCTATGAGAGGGGGAGCTATAAAACCATTCAGCCTCTGAGCATTTCGGGCACGATTGTCTATGTTTGGTGACAAATTACTGCTGAAATGGCAGCGCTGGTTGGAGCCCCTGGGGATGGCCCTGATCAGAGAGAGAAATGAGACTGAATTTCTTTTAATATATAATTGATGATAATGGAAATGGATAGTGACGGTACCGTTACCTGAAATTGTTTGTGTTACTGTTATACTCATCATTGGCAGAGATTCATATGTTAATTGTAGGAAGCTGGCCTAGTGTATGGTGGGTGTCTAAGGTACTTACACCTTATACTAGGTCCAGGTATCCCTTATTAGCATAGTGTAGGCAGAGTCTAGAAGCCAGGCTTTCTAGAGGTAGCTGTGGATGAGCAGCCAAGGCTTATCTAGGAGACATGCAAAGCTCATGCAATACCACTATAGTCACACAGCACTTACACACATGAAAGAAAACACTCAGGCCCATATTTATACTTTTTGACGCACAACTGCGCCAACGCAGTTGTGCGTCAAAAATTTTACCACAGGCTAACGCCATTCCAAAGCGCCATGCGGGCACCTTATTTATTGAATGACGTTAGCCGGCGCTGCGGACTGGTGTGCGTAAAAAAAAAAGACTCACACCAGGCAGCGCCGGCGTAGGGGAAAATGGATGTTGGGCGTCAAAAAATGGGGCAAGTCAGGTCTGAGGCAAAATTCAGCCCTCAACCCGATTTGCGCCATTTTTTTTTACGCCCAACCCCCATTGAAATGACTCCTGTCTTAGCAAAGACAGGAGTCATGCCCCCTTGCCCAATGGCCATGCCCAGGGGACTTATGTCCCCTGGGCATGGACATTGGGCATAGTGGCATGTAGGGGGGCCCAAATCAGGCCCCCCTATGCCACAAAAAAAATACGAAAAAAATACTTACCCCAACTTACCTCTACTTCCCTGGGATGGGTCCCTCCATCCTTGGGTGTCCTCTTGGGGTGGGCAAGGGTGGCAGGGGGTGTCCCTGGGGGCATGGGAGGGCACCTCTGGGCTCCTTCTGAGCCCACAGGTCCCTTAACGCCTGCCCTGACCCAGGCGTTAAAAAACGGCGCCCATCAGGCTGGGCGCCGTTTTTTAAGGCCTGCCCCCTCCTGTGCGTCAAAATGACGTCACAGTATAAATATGGGGCACAGGAAGGGAACGCCTACCTTGCATATAATTAACGCAAGGCTGGTTCCCCCTTCCAAAAAATGACGCACATGGTGGAACTTGACGCCTGCGGGGTCGGACATCAAAGTATAAATATGGGGCAGGATTTGCGCTGATTGTGCGTCAAAAATTTAATTAAATAAATATAAATAAATATGCCCCTCAGTGTTACAAAAATAAAGGTACTTTATTTTAGTGACACAATACCAAAAAGTACTAGAGTGGCAACCCTCCAATAGGAGGTAAGTAATACACTAAATATACACACTAGTAATCAGCAGTAGACCTACAAAGTGATAGAAAACAGTACAAATGCAGTTAGACAATAGTGACCCTGAGGGAGCCCAACCCATATACTAAACAAATGGAATACGAACACAGGACCCCCCTCTAGGTAAGTGGAATGTGTAGAAGGGAGTTAGAGGGTACCAGAAAACCCCAAAGGCAGGTACCACAGTGCCCCCTAGCGACCATGAGGAAATGAGGAAATGACCTAATTTTCCCCAAACCACCCGAAAGGAAGAAAACGAACAAAATGCAACACCCAGACAAGACTGCAAGAAACCAGCAGTGGGCTTCCTAAAGAGGAAGACCTGTAGAAGAAGGGGACCAAGTCCAGAAGTCACATAAGAGTCCAGGAGGAGTAGGAGTTACTACCCATCCAGCTGTGGATGCAGGAGTTGGTCGACAGTAGGACGAAGACTGTCAGGAGTACAGCCCTGGAGCAGGTGAAGAGTTCCTGGAGGATGCAGTTGACGTCCAACACCGCATGGATGGTTGCAGTCATTTAGTGACAAGGAAATGCCACCAACAAGCCTTGGCAAAGGCAGAAGTCACGATGAAGCAAAAGTGGAGCTGCTGGGGACCAGCAAGGTCCAGGAGTACTCAACCCACGGGGAGTCCTAGGGGAATCCTCAGCAAGGCAAAGAGTCAACTGGAAAGGAGGCAGCCCCCACAGGAGGCCCACTCGACGAAGAACCAAGAGTTGCAGAGGAGCCCATGCAGCACTATTGAAGAAGGGTCCCACACCACAGGAGAAGCACTCACTCCAAGGGAGATTCCTTTGTCCTTCTCTTGCAGACTGAAGACTTGCTGCCCTCAGAGGATGCACAGCCGGGCAAATGTTGCAGAAGCTGGACGGAGCAGTGGAAACAATGTTGCAATACCCCTGAAAGGGGGATTGGTCACCTAGCCAGGTGACCACCTATCAGGAGGGGGCTCTGAATTCACCTGCCTGACCTGACCACTCAGATGCTCCCAGAGGTCCCTGCAAACCTTGGATTCAGGATGGCAGAACCCAGGGTCCCTCTGGAGGAGCTCTGGACACCACCCCTGGGGTGGTAATAGACAGGGGAGTGGTCACTCCACTTTCCATTGTCCAGTTTCGCGCCAGAGCAGGGACTAGAGGTCCCTGAACTGGTGTAGACTGGTTTAAGCACAGAGGGCACCAAATGTGCCCTTCAAAGCATACCAGTGGCTTGGGGAGGCTACCCCTCCCAAGCCATGTAACACCTATTTCCAAAGGGAGAGGGTGTTATCCCCCTCTCCCAAAATAAATATTTTGTTCTGCCTTCCTGGGCTTGAGCTGTTCAAGCAGCAGGAGGGCAGAAACCTGTCTGAGGGGTGGCAGCACCTTGGGATGCCCGGAAAACCACAAAAGGCTGTTAGTAGTCCTCTAAGGAGCCCCCCAGAGTGCATGGAATCATACTTCCAATACTGGCAACAGTATTGGGGTATGATTCCGACATGTTTGATACCAAACATGCCTAGGTTCGGAGTTACCATTATGTAGCTGGACATATGTAGTGACCTATGCCCAGTGCACGCATAAAATGGTATCCCCACACTCACAAAGTCCATGAAGATGACACTGGAGTATGTGGGGGCACCTCTGCTAATGCAGGGGTGCCCTCACACACAGGTACTTGCACCCTGCCCTCTGAGCTAGGAGGCCCTGTCACAGTGACCTTGTGCAGTCACCTGTAGTGAAAAAGGTGTATGCTCCCTTTCACGCAGGCTCCAATGGCAGGCCTGAAGAACACTGTGCATGGGCTCCCCTGGGTGGTATAATACATGCTGCAGCCTATGGGGATCCCCTGGTAACCCAATGCCCTGGGACCCGATTACCATATACTAGGGAGTTACATGGGGGCAGCAGTATGCCAAATGTGGGGTGAAAGTAACTAAGTTACCAAGTTAGAAGGGAGAGAGCATAATCACTGGGGACCTGGTTAGCAGGATCCCAGTGAACACAGTCAAACACACGGACAGCAGGCAGAAAATGGGGATCACCATGCTAAGAAAGAGGGTACTTTCCCCATAAGTGTATACCACTGATGTGATATTTTGTAGAGCCCTACTTTGGGGCTAAATGCCGACCAATGTCTGATAAAACGAATGCATTGAAAAACACATGATTGGAGCTTCAGCATTTATCTATGAATAATTTTGCATTTGGGGTCCCCACAGCAGCAATGAAGTTTTCATTAAATAAACACTGAGCTTCAAAACATGGTGTAAAGCATTCTTTATTTCTTGCTTGTGATTTCTTCACTTCGTTACGACTTGGACGAGGAGGACCTATGAGATGGTAATGATGACATTACTTATCTATAAATGTCCTTACCCCGATTACCGTTCTCCTCATCCCAGTCATCGCTCCTCCCTTGTGGTTTTACACCTGTCTTTTGACTTGTCACTTAAAGGAATGGTGGGGGGAAGTAGGGGGCCTTAAGAATTATATTGAAATAGAAATAGGACTACCATGTGTGCAGCCTGTCTGAGAGGTGGGACGCCTCACTTCTTTACAACTGGGACAAGGAGGACCTTAATCAGGTAATTTAGTTTGCTGGTAGGTAACGTATTCATTTGCACAATAGAGGAAAGTTTTATATTACCCTAATTCGTGTGTTCAATGCAATTATTTTCGAGGTTTCACTATAATGATAATGTTGTTTTCCCCTAGATTGCATTGTATTCTAATCACTTAAAACATTTTCCTTGTTCTAAACCCAGGTTTCCCTTTTCTATTCCTGGGTTTATTTGAGTTCATGCTGTTAATTGCAGTAAAAATGTATACAATTTAAGATTCCCTTTTAGTGCAAACGATTTTTCTTCTAGTATCCTAATTACATTTATTTGTATTTATATCATGTTAAGCGTAGGGCACTGTCCAACATGTTCTTCCTTTACATATCCTCCATTTTGTGGACTAGGGTTCATTAAAATGTAATAATCATAATTTGTCGTGTAATTTTGTTTTCTTCGCCATCTCATTGAAAGTTCAACTTTAATCAGTGACATCATAACAGAAATGTAAAAGATAAATGACAAAATTAGAACTGGAAGCCTGCAAGCATCAATGGCACAGATTGTGGAGAACATGAATGTTTCTGCTACATATAGAACTGTACATGGTTAGCCGAAAATAACATGCTTGTTTTTCATTGTGGGGGTTCCTAGCCACACGAGGTAGACGTCAGGACGAAGCTATAGCTGCCAAGTTTAAATTTGCTAATGTGTAACATTTACATGGTTTCAATGTACCTAGGAGTGTCATTCTACAGCCAGATGTGTGACACATTGAGTTACACTTATCTTTTACTGGCTGTAATACAATTATTAAATTGCTTAGTTAAAGTGCTTTCTCATGTCGTAGGATTGGACATTGTTGCACTATAAATAGATACGTTAGTATTTCCCAATGCTCCAGCCAGCAGTCTGTTCTTTTTGCCGCCAGTTACAAACACACACATTCCCACATAGACATCTGCAGAGATATTGCATTAACCAATTGAGGTTTCACATTTAAAATTGTGCATTTGCCACTCATTTCTTGAACTTGCATTTATTGTTCATTTAAAGTGTGTGTGTTATATTATGCAGGCGAAAGAGCAACAAACATACAGAATTTTGTACTTTTTCACCACGTATTTGCCCCGCCTGCCCCTGCACCCTGAGGCTGCCCTCATTGCATTCAGTTTAGTGCTGTGCTAAAATCACTGCCAGGGCAGGCTGAGGTTAAGCCAGCAGAGAGTTTCTTGCAACTGGGGGGAATTCCAGGATTCAGAGTGCCTGCGTGCTGCACTTGAGGGTTGTGCTGCCTGAGTGCAGCACTTTAGGGAGCTTTCACACACTGCTAATGGCTCTGGTGAAATCACGGTCACTGCCATTCCCATGTCAAACAGGATTACTTTAGAAGCCATTCAAGAGTAATTGAATGATCATCCAATTACTTTAGAAGTCTTTTTCACATCATCAAGCTCTTGAAGTCATCAGCAGAGTTTAGAAACTTGTGTGGGATGATTTGAGGATGACTTGAAAATGAGTACTAAATTGTGTAGCAGGGATGAATATAGAATAAAATGGTAAGTAATGGCAAATGAAGCAACGCTGTGCGGCTCATTCTGAGGGTGTCATTGTTTTGGCATTATAACACACATTGAAACAGAAGGGATCCCAACACTACAGAAATTTAAATATTTTGTAGTTAAAGTATAAATATGAAGCAGATCACATTCTAAATATTATATACCAATAAATAATAATTTTGTCTTGCTTAGAACCTTAGAAACACCTTTTTTTTTACACATTAATTTGAACTCCAAGGACACAAAAGTTTGCATAAAAAGTACAGTAATGCATAAAAAAGTCAGGGGGCGTGGCGAAGCAGCCGAAGATGGCGCACGCCTAATTTGTCTGCTCCGGAGGGGCCGGAACTTCATCCTTTCTCCTGCGCCGCCCCCCGGGGCAAACTAAAAAAGAAAAGAGGCGGAGACCCGCGTGGGGGAGCGGGGCATCAGCGTAGCCCAGAGCGAGCCCTCCTGGGCGCGTCAGTGGCGTGCGGCGAGTCCCCCGGCCTGGGGCCTGTCTCCGCACTGGTGCTGGGAGCCGGGCAGAGGAGAGAGCCGGTGCGCGGCCAGCCCTGCGGCTGGGCGCCTTTGTGGAAGCACCGCCCGAACCGGATCGGGAGATCGAGGTGCCCCTCCCGGGGTCCACTGGCAAGCGGAAGGGTCCCCGGGGGGGCTACTGGAAAAGTGGGCGGGGCCGCCGAACCGGAGGTCCTCGTGCTCCCGTGGCCGCGGGGGCCGAGGTGACGGCGGCCCGAGCTGCGGGCGGGCCCTCTGCCCCCCCTTTCTCCAAACTCAGAGGAGGTGGGCCAGAGGTGACTGGAACAGAAACCTGCGCTGCCCTGGGCCCCGGGGCAAAGCTGGGGGCCAGATTGAAATGGAGACCTGACGAGGCACCGAGGCCCCTGTTGCGGCGGACACGAGCCTTGAGCGACAACACAGGTTTGAGGGCTGGACCTGGCGTTTGGGGTGCCCCCCCTGGCAGAGGAGAGCATTGGGGGCCCTGGCAGCGTGAGGCGAGGGGCGGACACAAGAAGCCCCTTGGCGAGCGACAAGGCCTGGAATGGCCCCCCGTGGGAGCGATGGGGTTGCCCTGAGGCTGGGGTCTTGCCCGAGGGGCCCGGGTGGAGAGATGTCTGAGTTCGCCCGGCAGCGTCTGGGGTGAGGAGGATCCTGGGGTGGCCCTTGCAGGGGCACGCCCATTGAGGAGCCGTGTATCAACGGACAGCCACCAGCCCAGAAGTAAGGTCCAGCGACGCAGCGTTTTGTGGTGCCTCGTTGGAGGTGGATGGCCTGCCTGACGGGGCTCGCTTACGGAGATAAGAAGGAAACGGTCCGAGGTCCCTCGCGCGATGACCCCCATGATAGTGGTCTGTTGTGGGCGCCTTGGTTATCTGGACCGAATCGAGCCCTGAGGCGTAGTCTGCCACGGTCAGGTCAGTGATGTTCCTTCTGACCAAACGAAGCGCGCCCTGAGCCTATTGTGAACCAGAGTGAGGGAGCACCGGTCCCGGTGCTAATGGGATCGGGCCTGGGAACCTTGACAGGCCTTGAATTGTGCTGGAGACCGAGGCTCTGGGTGGAGGAACCCCTGAGCTGGCATACTGGACTCTGATTCGTCCCCTGGGGGAGTGATCACCTGCACACCTAATGTCCCCTAAGAACTGCCACAAAATACTAGGAGCGATAGAAGACACTAAATTGACACTGCAACACGACATCAATCAGGTCGCGGTCGAGCTGGGCCTCCTGAGGGCTGACCACCACAAGTTATCAGACAGAGTCAAAGAGACAGAAACCACACTGGCCGAAATGACGCACCTCAGAGACAGAGTGACACGCCGAGAGCAAAGAGCAGAGGATGCAGAGGGGAGAAGCTGTCGGAATAACGTGCGAGTGGTGGGTCTCCCGGAGGGGGCCGAGGGATCGAATATGGTGGAATTCCTTGAAAAATGGTTGAGCACAATAGTGGCGCCGGGTCGGCTGACCCCCTTCTACACCCTGGAAAGAGCACATCGGGTGCCCTTGAGACCCCTGGCGCTGGGCAGGCGCCCCCGGGTGGTGATCGCAAGACTATTACACTACAGAGACAGGGACATCTTACTGCAAAGGGCACGAGAAGAGGGCCCATTTAAAGTAGCAAATGGCGAAGTCACACTCTTTCCAGATTTCACAGTAGAGGTACAGAGCAAGCGTGCCTCATACATTGCAGTCAAAAGGGCCCTAACGAACGAAGGTATTCAATATTCGCTGCTGTACCCAGCTAGACTGAAAGTAATGCTAGACAGTAGAACAACATTTCTTCAATCCCCTGAGGAGGCATGGGAATTGCTGGAAGCCTGTGGTGTGCAGATGGAGCGGCTCCGGGGGGGGGTCCGGTCAGGGGTGGACCGCGCCGACCCCCAGGGGGCGACGTGCCCGAAGCCGCCCCCGTATGGCACCATCCTGGAACCAAAAAGAGAGTGGCAGAAGAGCGGCACTAGAGGCAGCAGCCCGTATGAGTGGAGAGGGGTCCCCCCGGAATGCTCTGGAGGAGAATCGGACAAGACTGTGATGTCGTCGACAGGGGGCTCGGACAGCTCGTGCAAGCCCCAATAGTAACCCCATAGACTGCAGACGATCTTTGATGCCCAAAGGCTTATTTGACAACCCCGGGGCGGCTGAAACTGATGTACTAAAGGCCTCTCCGTGCAGGGCCACCCCCCTACTGGAATCTCGCCCGTACAGGCAGACTGGCGAGAACAGCAACTAAAAGTTGACACAAGCTGCACTGTTGCACAGGTTTTCTTTTTTTGGGCAGGCCTACTGTTTGAGAGGCGCCCTGGGGAGGGGGAGTTGGGATAGGCAGTTACAAGTTAGGATGGCAAGGGGTGGAGAATGGTCTGAAAACAGCAGAATTCCATTAATGAGCAGGGGAGAGCTGAAAGTAAAGGTGGTAAAGTGCAGCCGATATAAATCTGTAAAACACCAACATGACAGAATACAACTTCTTAACGTGGAACTTTAGGGGGATGGGGTCACCGAACAAACAACACAAAATACTGGCTTACTTAAAAAGGAGGAATATACAGGTGGCAATGCTACAGGAGACCCACCTGGTGGCTGGTGAACCTGAGATGCTGAGACGCAGATGGAGGGGGCGGGTGTTCGCAACAGAATACTCAGCATACGCGAGGGGAGTAATGATCTGGGTCCGGGCAGGGGTCCCCCTAGAGATAGAGGCCTCCAACATACACCGGGAGGGGAGGTTTGTGATTCTGGAGGGAAGGTTACACAATATACCGATAGTCCTATGTTGCATGTATGCCCCCAATCAGGACCAGATCCCCTTTCTGACGAGATTGTCGAGCCATCTCACCCGCCAGAGGAAAGGGGAGCTCTTGGTTGGAGGGGACTTCAATAGTATATTAGATGTAGACTTGGATAGGTCAACTCCCCCGCTGCAGGGTGCAGTGACAAGCAAGATAGCCGGGAAGCTTAGTGAATGGTTGGACTCGTGAGGGCTAGTGGACATCTGGCAGGAACAACACTTGTACGACAAGGACTACTCATTCTATTCGGGCCTTCACCGGCTCCATACCAGAATTGACAGGGTGGTGTGCACAGCAGACCTTATACGGGGGATGGTTCACTCAGAATATCTGGGCCGTACATTGTCCAACCACAACCCCCTACTGGTAACATGGAGGGCGACAGAGGTTAGGCCCCCCATCCCGGCCTGGAGACTAACCCCTGCAGCGCTTGAGGATCCAGCATATAGAGACACCCTGAGACAGCCTCTGACTGATCACACTCAAACTAACAGTGGATCCACCACCTCTAGATCAATGGAATTGGAAGCCCTTAAGGTGGTGACAAGGGGTTATTGTCTGGGACAATCAGCCGGAGTTCGTCTCACACTTGAAAGAGAACTGACCAAGCTAGAGAAGATAATACATGAGAGGGAAATGGGACAGGGGGCGGACACACCAGAAAACAAGGAATACAATCAGGCAAGAAGGGACGACTCACAGATCGAAGAGCAACTCAGATGCCACAATACACAAAAATATTTTGCCTCCTTACAGTCTGAAGAGGGTAAGTCCGGAAAAATGCTAGCGTGGTTGGTAAGACCGGGTGGGGAGGCCGAGCCCATAACAAATGTGCTGAATAAGGAAGGGATATCCAGAAATAGACCAGGTACTGTAAAAAACGCACTCAAAGAATATTATACCTATCTCTATGGGAAGCCGGCTGAAATCAGCACGGAAGTCTTTGATAATTACTTACAACAGATACCCATACCGAGCTTGACGGCCGAAGACAGGGATAGCCTGGGGGGCCCAGTAACGTTGGCAGAGGTCAGTGGAGCTATAGCGCAACTAGCCCCTGGGAAGACCCGGGGACATACGGCCTCCCCATGGACTTCTACAAAAAATTCAAGAAACAGCTGGCTCCCCAGCTGTTAGAGATGTATTCAGAAGCGCTACGAATTGGGATAATGCCGGGCACCATGAGAGAGGCACTGGTGATCCCACTCCCTAAGACAAAATCAGAGCAGCCGTCGGTGACCGACTTCCGCCCCTTGTCAATGCTAAATAGTGATTTTAAAATACTAAGCAAGATCATGGCTAAACGTCTGCTTAACCATGTACTAATTCTTGTACATGAAGATCAGAATGGTTTCGTCCCAAATCGCAGCACCTCCTTGACCCTGAGGCGTCTCTTTGCGGTCCTGAATATGCCTAGCGATGCAAGACCCGCAGCCGGGGTATTGCTGGTGGTGGACTTTGAGAAGGCGTTCGACTCGATTAGGTGGGACTACTTAAGAGCAGTGATGCTCCGTATGGGAATGGGTGAAGGTTGGGTCAGATGGGTGGACCTACTATACACGTCACCGCTGGCAAGAGTGAGGACAGGCAAGACGGTATCCGGCATCTATCCGATTTACAGGGGAACCAGACAGGGTTGCCCATTATCCCCACTGTTATTCGCCCTGGCCATCGAGCCGCTGGCGTCCCAGATGCGACAGGACGGCGTAGGTAGAGGAGTGGAATGGGGACACCAAGAACATATCATCTCGCTGTATGCTGATGATATACTTGTCTATCTTAGGGACGGAGAGGGGGACCTCCCATGGGCGTTGGGAGTGCTGGAAAACTACGGGAATATCTCTGGACTACGCCTTAACCGTAGCAAAACATGTGTGTTCCCCCTGTCATCGTGTGGTGAACGCCCAACAACATGCCCTGGGGATATGATTTGGGCCCCACAAACCTTCAAGTACCTGGGTATACAGTTATTTCACGATAGGACAGACTTGCGCAAGGGTAACCTGGGTAGAGCGCTCCGATCCCTGAAGTCTTCGGTTGGGTTCTGGCGATCGCTAAAATTAACGATAATGGCCAGAATAGCATTATCTAAAATGGTCATGTTACCTCGCCTCCTATATTACTTCGCTAATTTTCCCCTTCTGATACCAGCAGCATGGTTCCGTGAACTTAACACCCTACTCAGGGAACTTATATGGGATGATGAGCGGAGACGCACCTCGTTCTCGATACTATGCAGACCAACTTGCCAATGGGGTCTAGGAGCCCCAGATTTTGAAGCCTACTAGTTGGCATCCCAGTTGCAGTGGGTAGCCAGATGGCTTACAGGTAAGGGTCAGCTGGAGAGATGTGTCGCCCCAGCGGTTGAGGATATAAACCGGTTCATTGCGCGAATGACGAATAGGAAGCTCCCTCCCCACACGCACAGCCTGATGACAAGAGTGGCACGTGTGTTGGAAGAGGTGCGCAAAAAGGGTAGGTGTGGGCCCCCCGTACTCCCCGGCCCTACCCCTAGCGGCACTCGCGATTGAAGCAGGAGGGAAGAACCTGGGGGACTTGAGTGTCGGACCCTGGAGGAGAGTGGGAATAGAGACTATGGGAGACCTGTTTCATGAGGGAGTACTGAGATCCTTCGCTAACCATGTCGATGATGGAATCTCCCCGGGGCAGTTCCTTCTGTTCCTTAAATTGATGCACACGTTGAAAACGTATTGGATCACGGTCAATGCAGAACCGGCCACCCACAGGGTGTTTCATCTCCTGTTGACATCAGGGGAGGAGACCCATCTGATCACTAAACTATATCGAGCTCAAATTGAGGATGCACTAGACTCCCTGCGACCACTGAGAGAGAGACGGGGGAGGATAGTCGGTAAGGAACCGTCCGATGCGGAGTGGAACAGAGCCCTAGCTTATCCCCGGATTGTCGTTCGCAGCACGCGACTGCGTTATATACAATACAATTACTTACACAGAACGTACCTCACCCCACATCGATTAACAGTAATTTATGGGGGAGACCCTAGGAAGTGTCCTAGATGTAAAAACGTAGATGCAAACTTTGACCATATGGTATGGATCTGCCCTGAGATCCAGCAGGGGTGGGGCAAGGTGATGTCTGACCTATCAAGGCTCCTCAATACGAACCAGAATCCGACCCCCGACGTGTGTTTACTGGGCTATGGGGATGAACTACCGCGGGGAAGGGTGGAGATCCGCTTCCTGAATCTGGCCCTGGTTCTGTACAGGAGACAAATCGCGAAGAACTGGAAAGCACAGCTTCGCCCCCCCCCGGGTCAGGTGGAGACAAGACGTTACAACATGGGCCAGAGCTGAACTCCAGGTTCTGAAGAACGGGGAGGGGAAGCGACTGCGCCGCCACTCTATTGCACAGGAATGGGAAATAGCAGTGACAAGCTGGAGCAATATAGTGAGAGTAATGGATGCAGATACAGACGCACCAACAGTAGTGGAGATTGGGTAAACAATGGGGAGGAAGGGACATTACCACACCCACCAAGATATGGATAGGCTGGACAATGATGAGACCAAGATTGAATAAGAGGCGGGCCATTAATGGATAGAGCCCAGGACATTGAGTAACAGACAGATTGGACACGGTATAACCCCACCCACCTGAAATTAGACAAAGTTTAGGAGCACTGACATCACATAAATTAAAAAAAAAAAAAAAGACAAAAACAAGGATGTGGCACACCCCCTACAATGCCATCAGGTTCAAGTTTAAGTTAATAATGGTTTGATACGAGTTAAATGTGTCGTATACGGCGCTACAGCGTCCAGCCAATAGGACATCACACAGAGAAGATGTACTACTAATGCTATGCTCCTACATAAGTTTAAAATATAAAGGTTATCGAACAATGAAGGAGAGCAACTAAACAATGTAGACAATGGTGATGTTAACACTTATACGCATAAACAGGATGCAAACAAGATGGTACTGTAACCAAGATACTGTTTATTAAACAACAAAATGTTAATAAAAATATATATATTTTTAAAAAATGCATTAAAAGAGTCACAAAAGTGGCAATTTTTTTGTTTCTTAAAATGGGATCATACAGTTGGAAAATATCAATGAATACTCCCAACACAGAGGACTGCGTGGTGAGAAACAGTTGTTCCATAATATGGACATGAGTGGAAAAGGCTAGTTTATGGTGCAACAAACATTTTATAAATCGTATTTCTTATAGTGTATGACTCCTATGACTCAACATCTTCTTGGGTAAAGAGCAACATTGCCACAGTCAATTTTCTCTATAAATGTGACTTCTTAACTGATTTCCTTTTCTCTGTTTCATTCCAGAAACGTGCCTACAAGACCTATGTTAAAGCCCTTCCCATGCTGAAGAAGATGGGAATCAACTCTATTCTCCTCAGAAAGATAATTGGCTCACTGGAGGTGGCTTGTGGCATTGTCATGACTCTGGTTCCTGGTCGCCCAAAGGATGTGGCTAATTTCATCCTCCTTCTCCTTGTACTGGCAGTACTCTTCTTCCATCAGCTGGTTGGCGACCCCCTCAAGCGCTATGCCCATGCCTTAGTGTTCGGCATCTTGCTTACCTGTCGACTACTAATTGCTCGTCAACCCGATGAGCGACCCAAGAAGAAAAGTATCACATCTGAGAAGGAGGATCAAATTCCACAGAAGGGTGGATCTGAAAAAGGGAAGATGAAAGTCTCCTAGTTTTCCACTTGCAACGGCAGAGGACATTCTAAGCACCTGTCATTGAAAGAACTTGAATTTTTTGTTGCTTCTCAGACTGTACTATTTAGTTTTTGTTTACTAAATGTGATAGTAGTATGTTTCTCGATGACCTAATTTTGCTCCCTAACTCCTAAATATCAGGGTATCATTGCTGATAAAACAGGATAAAAAATATTGTTAGCACAGGTGTGGATAGGAAGAATTCTGAAAAAATCAGTCTTTACATTTTACGTGTCACAAGTACTTGTTGGTGTAAATGTAGAAACCATTTGAGATTTGCCTCTTCTTTCCAGAGCTGTGCTCCATTTCAAATCTTTCTATTACTGAACCTGAACCGAACCTGTCACCAAAGAATATGTGGTAGCTTCTGAAGGATTTTCAGCAAAAGTATATTGTGAACTTTTAGTTCTAAATCTGAGTTTTGGGAAGCGTCAACACCAGTTCAGGGTAAAAAATTATCATTAAAATATTGGCATGCACCATCAGCCAGAGAATGACGGGTACTTAAATCTGTCTGCCTCTATCCATGAGATGAACGCATGGCAATATGGCTGTGCCAATATGCACATTTAGTCATATTTGTAGCGTGGCTTCTAGTTATAAGCACCACTTTCTTGTAAAGTTGACAGTATTATTGATGTTACTTTGGCAATGCTGTAGAAGGAGATACCCAGGTTAATAGTGCTTATTTTGTGAATTAACTGCTGTTAAATTCAAAATGATGAGTAAGCTGTCAAAATGATTTCTCAAAGAAACTAAAGTTTATAATTGAACTCAGATTCACTTCACCAACGAATACCATAGAAGCAGTACAGATCACAAGGAAGAACACCTCATACAGCTGGAGTTTTCTGGCTCACGATTCAAGGCAGTGTAATATCACAGGAAGGTAAAAGCTGGTCCCATTTAGAAAAGATAGGTTAGGAGACTTCAGAATGACACTAAACATATCATGGGATAAAGATGTTCATTCAAATAATAAAGATCTGCCTTGATCACTGCCATTCACTGTCTGTAGAAGCTCGCTGAACTCTTCTTCAATACTAGTGTGACTGGTAAGCTTTTAATTTGGTTTAATTGGTATTAGGAGGTTAAAGAGAATGGAACCTGGCTCGTTAAAAATAGTGTAATTTGTTTGTCAACGATTTTGTAAGTGATGCCTGTTACAAAAAAATGAGGAGGTTTTCTGTATTCTTGCTAAACTGTTGTTTCTGTTGGGTCTGGTGTTTTATTTGCAACTGGGTAATTTAATATTTTATTTCTTGCTTGTATGCTGGTACTGATTGTACATTTTTTTTTAGTAATTTCCACTCAAAAAATAAATCTTTTTGAAATGTTTTAGTGTCTTTATTATACCTGACAGCAGGATCCGTCTACTACCGTACAGTATGAAACTCCATTTAAGAAAGACTGGTGGAGATGAACAGAGATTTGCACCTGCTGGATCACTCCCAGATTACCACTGAAAGTCAGATCCTTTTTTGTTTGTGACTGGTTATTAGCTCTTGCTGTGCACCCAGCCTTCCGCTAGCAAACAACCGACAACATGAAGCACTGACCACACACATAGCAGAAGTCATATTTCTTTTAGTTGGGTAGCACCAGGCTCACATCAAATACTAACAACAATATGCGCCGACCAGACCCTCAACTGGAACACAGTAGACACACCATTGCACATCTATCCAATAGACCTCAAGAGGCACAGTTTAACACTGTACTGAACTTCATTGGGGTCACAACATTACACTCCTAATCAACACTCCTCATTTAGTCTGGAGAATATTTTTCTTCCCAGATGGCCTTTACATGGATTGGTAAACACCACTGGATACACATGCCAAACACTACAATCCAGTATAACAAGTTCAGTCAAAGATACACACAAAAACTGGGTATTATCCACTTGCATTTGAAACAACCAAAAAACACACTTGGGTCTATAACAAATCCTGAAGACAAGGGCTTGAAGGTACCCGAACCCCGAAAGCGATGCAGGCTCGTACTAATGACAGAATACAAGCTATACAGATCTCTATAAAATACCTAAATATTCCCCCAAAGATACCCAAGACTATTAAGGCCCTGCTGCATCCAACAACTAATGCTGAATCAGCACTATGCACAAAGCAATGACAGAGAGAGTTTCTTAGGAACCACAGCAGTCACACCCTCGGCAGAACACCATATGGATCACCTTCTATCAGCCTAGTATTCAGCTGGCCTCTTGGTGGAAAATGTCCAGATAGGAACACACAGTGTTATTACCCAGCAGATACACTAAGTGGGTGGAAACTTACTGTAACAAGGACTGAATGACTTATCTGAGCTATCTTTTTGGCTTATGCAAAGTAGAGAGTTTCATGAAATACAAATTGTTCATTGACATAGCAGATCATCCCTGAAGGTAATCCCCTACTGGCTTCTTTCCTTTTGCCAGTTACAAGGTAGAGTTGGGATATGGTCAGTCAGATGGTGGTATCCCTTCCAGCAGCCTGCCAAACACCTGCCATGTAAAAATCAAATGGCTGTATGATTTTCCCATGGCCTGGCTGGTAGAAAAGGTAGCGGTGGTTGTTGGTGGGACCATGTATGAAATTGGGTGTTGCAGCATTAATCGTTTTCTGGATTCACATGCTTTGCATAATTCTGCTATCTAGTGGTTTGGTCTAGAATTGTCTGTTTTTCCCTTTTCTTTTTTTTTTCCTCTTGGGCGCCGTCGACCATAATTTGGTGCTTAGTCCCCTGTGTGATGTCGGACGGCATCCCGGAAGTTCCTGTGCGTGATAGCCATCTTCAGACTCTTTGTTCCGCCATTGGGTCTGGAAGCATAAGGAGGAGCTCCAAACTTTTTTACACCATTGCTGAAGAATCCAGCAAAAATATGTTTTTAGAAAATCGTCAAACGAGAGACGGAAGGAGACCGATAAAGAGAAGGGAACCGTCGCTCAGGCATCCAGGCAGCGGACCCCGCAGGAATTTGCACCTGGCGGGAGAATGAAGCAAGGTAAGGGTCATGAAACAAGAGCCTCACTCAAACAATAAACACAATCGTTGTCCGGGTAAACCACAAAAATGTCACTAAATAAACCTGTGCTCAGCCTTCTGTTAGCTTGCTCCAAAATCAGTCATACTTGACTTAGAGCCAATGTGTAAAGAGTATATGCTGCACTCTAACAGAAATAGATGGAAAATAGAACACAAGAAAAATGCCGAAGCAATTTAGAAAAATAGAGTAATGTAATAAATAAAATAACACCCAAATGACAAAAACAATAAGTAGAACCAAAAGTATTTGTAAGTAAAAAAAAAAAAGAGCACCAAAAGCGCCAATCGCGATGATGTGGTTATGCTGTGCCTGTGCAAAGTAAAATAAGTTCTGGCTTAGGTTAGAGTGGTGTAGAGCAGAGTGACACAGATGTAGAGTCCAGTGCTGTAGAGTGGTGCAGAATAGAATGCAGTAGGGTAAAGTAGAGTGGTGCAGAGTAAAGCAGAGTGGCATTGGCATAAAATACAGGGTAGTGGGAGGGGAAAGAGGCAACATGGAAGCGAGACATGTGGTCGGTAATAGAAGCTACATGGGCGGGGATACTGGAGAATTACTGAAAACACAAGGACAAAAAGTAGATTTAAAAACCTGAGCAATGGATGGACACAAGTACTTGGTCCATGTTCCAGGGGAAAGCCAAACACAAACAGAGGACATGATGCCCGCACGCTGTGACAAATGGGGACAAAGGAACTGAGAGTGACACTGAAGCTAACAACTGGTAAGCTATGGGCGGGCTGTACGTCCACTGTATGTAAACAATGTGTCTTGTAGAGACAGCACCTGCACTGTCTAGGCGAAACCTAAAAAAGGGCTTCCTAGGGGTTTTCCTTTTGTCACTGGATTACTATGATTCCTTGAGCCTCCTGGGTTGTGGAGAATCCTCAGAGTTTGACATTGCAGTGAAGTTCTTGTGTTTCTGCCACATTTTGGTTCTGCCTGGTATCTCTTCAGTCTGGAGGAATAGAGACATCAGCATGGCAGTATTTGCAAGTGCCTCCATGCTAATGTCCTCCCCAACCTTTTCTTGCCTCAGCCTGCCAATCTTTGAGGGCAATTGCCACTTTCAGCTGTGGCAAAACAATGGTGGTTGGTTGCAGTGGTTAATTGGTACCCCTGTGGTTGCAAATAGGGCACCTGGCAATTACTTCTGCCTACTGATTTTTTTTCAGGTCTCCCTCAGGTCGCAGTCCAAGTAAAAGTAAGATCTAATCCTGCTGCACTGTGCTTGCCTCTCATTTTGCTTTTAGCCCACCAAGGCCAAGAATAGATCAGGTGCTTCGGACTAGGGAGTGTATGTGGAAAGGGGTAGCAAAAGAGCAGGGACAGTGTAGTGGGCCTTCTGTAATCACAAGGCCAGTGGATCTTTAGACCATTTAAGTTCAGTGACGTTTAACTAAGTTTTGCTTTTAACCAACTTGATTGAGGTGTCTGTAACTAAGGGTCTGATTTACATTCTGGTGGAGGTGGTTACTCCGTCACAAACATGACGGATATCCCGCCCCCTGTACTATGATCCCATTATATGTCACCGCCAGGATCTAAATCAGGCCTTAAGTTTTTTTTAACCAACTTGATTGAGTTTTCTGTTTTACATAGCATAGGCAAAAGTCATATCATGCATTCACCAGAACATTTAGGAGACTATCACTGAAGCAGCAACAGCATATTATGTTGGTAAACGAATAACATGCAATAAAACACAATAGTGAGTCTTTTCATGCACTATGAATCCTGCAAGATTAGTGTGGCATTGTCTCCTGGTGGATGCACTCTGAGGCGGGATGTCTGTCTGCTATCTGTTAGCTTGAAGGGGCTGGGAATACACAGTGAGGGTTGTTGGCTTAAAAGTGTGTAAGGGCAGGGAATTGTTGTTCATGTGCCAGACTACTGTGGCCTGGTGTCATCATTAACTTAACTTTAGAATGCAAGAAGCAGATCAACCCAGGTGGCTGTGACGGGGCACCTTTAGAGACCATGTATCTCCTCTCGACGCAATGTCATGGACTCTGTTGCAGCCCAGTGGACAGCTGTGCTTTGCTGAGCTTTGTGTGTAGCTTTTGGCAATGGTGGAGCTCTCCATTTGATCTCAGTTGTGCACCTGGCTATTAGCAGGGCCAAGACAATAAAGAAATTGACCACTTTCCTGCCTCATGATGCTCATGAAGACCCAGTATGCAGCTGTCAGCACTGTCCATGTCCTGTCACGTGTGGTCCACATGATGATAGTGCAGAATTCATCCCAGAAGGTTTACATGATAGGGCAGACACAAAACACGTAAATGATGTCTGCCAAGGAGGCGACCTGGTGATGCTGTGGTGTAGACTTTGTGAAGTCAAGATGGTGTTTAATAGGCTCTGTGTTGGATGTTGTGCTGTATGTATTGGAATAATGCATTGTGGGAGACCTCACACGCTTATGCAAGTGCCCTGCCTCATTCTTTGGAGGTAAGGGGGTGTCCTATGTCTAGTTTTCACTTCTGTTTGAGAAAAACTAATGAATCTGCGGTCCTGTCTGGCATGTCTTTAGCAATCTAGAAGATGAGTCTCTTTCCAGTTCCCTTTGTAAACATAGCTTGTGTCAAAGGATGAGCAGGGAGTTCAGAGTGCTCTAACACCACAACCAGTCACCTGTGCACCAGTAACTGTCACACTGAAGGCCAGTCTTCTCTGACACTAGGTTGAAAGGGATCAGGGCACCCTCCTGAAACAGTGTGCCCATTTTGTGGACTCCCAGGTCTCCACCATCTCCACTCTACAGTCACATATAGATCTTAGAGGGATCCCTGGTGCATATCATACCACATCCATAGAGGTTTGCAATTCCCTTTGGAAACTGCCATGGCTATACGAAATTATTAGGGGCCACTGGTAAAATTTATTTTAGATGGAACAATTCCCAGACAATAGTCTGGATGCTCTGCCTATCCCCTGTGGATGGGTAGCCAACTAGCTGGCCATTGGAGCTGCATCTCTAACTAATAGCACTCAAATATCAAGGCCCCCAGATCTCCTCTATAAATGGGGAGCTGTAGCTTGGCTAGGGCAACTCTACACCAATATTTATTACAGATCAAGTCTCCTAACATGGTGTTCAGTAAGCGGAATGTGCTGCGGGGTATGGGGATGGCAGGTTAGTAAAAGAGTAGTCCTGCACTGTCAGGGGAAGAGGTTACCAAAACGCAATATGTGGCAGGAGAGAGGAAATTGCCTTCATCAGATTGCCATCTTTCAGGTCTCGAGTGGCGTGGTAGTGTTGATGCTCAGATATTGGAATTTGGAAGGTTCCTACTTGATTCAGTGAGTATCAACGGCTATGTTGTGCATCAGACAGGATTTGAACACTCAGTGCCGAGACTGCCTTGAAGGCATGCAATATCAATGCTATGTCATCCACACTTTCGCACATGTCCTTAACATAAATTAGGACATCTGCATGGAGAGAGACTGAGTGCAATGCACCATTGAGAGGTATGCCGCTCTCCCTGATTGGTGGATACGCTTCGCCAGCGGCTCCATTACTAGCTTAAAGAAGAGCAGGGGCGAGAGTTGGCATCCTTGGTGCATGCTGCAGTTTAGAGGGAAGGGATCAGGAATCAGCTGACAAATCTTTCACCTGGCCATTGGTTCCATGTATAGGAGTTTAATTAGTTGTAACATCTTATCTATGAGGACCATGAACATATAGGGGGTCATTCCGACCCTGGCGGTAAAAACCGCCAGGGCCGTGACCGACGGAAAGCACCGCCAACAGGCTGGCGGTGCTTTCCTGCCCATTCTGACCGCGGCGGTAAAGCCGCGGTCAGAAAAGGGGATCCGGCGGTTTCCCGCCGGATTACCCCTGGCTGGGCTGAATCTCCATGGCGGCGCTGCTTGCAGCGCCGCCATGGAGATTCTGACCCCCTTCCCGCCATCCTGTTTCTGGCGTTTTTTACCACCAGGAACAGGATGGCGGGAACGGTAGTCGTGGGGCCCCTGGGGGCCCCTGCACTGCTCATGCCACTGGCATGGGCAGTGCAGGGCCCCCCTAACAGGGTCCCAGCATGATTTTCACTGTCTGCTTAGCAGACAGTGAAAATCGCGACGGGTGCAACTGCACCCGTCGCACCCCTGCAACACCGCCGGCTCCATTCTGTGTTGCAGGGCCTTTCCCGCTGGCCCAGCGGGAAAGTCGAAATGGCCCCCGCGGTCTTCCGCCCGCCAAACTTGGAATGACCCCCATAGTTTCCCTCAAGCATATCAAAAGCCTTTTCATAGTCAAGTACCAGAAAATCTATGTTGTGCCAATGGGACGGGGCTTTTTCAAGAAGCCTACACAGTCTCCGTCTATTTAGGGGTGTAGATCTGCCAGGTATGAATCTATTTTGTTTAGGATGGACTGATCCAGACATGAAGTCCAGCAATCCCATTGCTAGGATTTTATTAAGGATCTCATAGTCACTACCTAACATGGCTAACTCTCTGTAGGAAGTGACCTCGAGGGAACCCCCTGTTCATTGTGTTAAGGGTTGGTGTAAATATACAGTTCAGCCAGTGTCAGGGCCAGTAGATCGTCAAACATTTTGCAGAACTCGATTTGCAGCCCATCAAAATCTGAGGTCTTACATGTGGCAGTCTCGAATGGCACAATTGATCTCTTGTTCTGTGATTTTACAGTCTAGGAGATCACTCTACACTACGAGTACCACTGGTAATGTGATGACGTGGAGAAATTCATCATCTCTGAATGAATGTGAGGAGAGTGCGTGGTGGTATAGCACTCACTAGTACATGCAGGATGTCGTATGTATTGCTTCTTCCTATGTGTATGCTATGGTGTCATGAGAAATGCCAATGGAATTTACAGAAAAAGGGTCCTGTGGGAGCACTTGGCCAGACCAAACATGTATTGCTCCCTAAAACACTAAACTTACACAGTGAGGTACGTGTGGAAAATAAGGACATGAGTCTCTGTACTATGGACAGTTGTTTTGTTAAAGACGGTAACCCTCACCCACCCATAGATGGCATGCTTCAGCACCGGGTCCCTCCTCACACCAGGGCCAAAGATACCTGGTGTGGGCTGCAGCTCCTTATATGGGGAGTAGCTTTTGATGTGTTATGTGAGGGTGGAGCACTTAAAGAGATAATGGTATGTGTGGGGTCGAAGAGGCCTGTGCTAGAGAGATGTAAGATGTATGAGAGCACCCGAGTTCATATTTAAAGACTGGTGGTGAATGTGTCCATTGACGTGTATATGTGTGAAGGAGTCCAGGGAAGGTTCCTTGCAGGACAGCATGTTAGCGCCTAGAGGGGGATGAGACAAAGCAGCCATGATCCGAGCCCACCAAGTACATCAGTAGTATTGATAGGCACAGGTGTAGGGAAAGTCACAAAGATAGTGCTTAGTATTACCCCGTCATCCCAATGGTGTTTGTCTCCCTCCGATTGAAGGCCAGAATGCGAGCAGTGTGGGCATTTATATCATGCCTCCAGCTGTCTGAGGTCTTATTAAAGAAGGAATGATAGTTAACATGCTTATTTGAGGCCCCTGATTTTTTGTCACATGAGGCATCATCTGAAGCATCTGTGGAGCGGGTCTGATCCGGCTTCCAGTGGGTGAGATGCTTTCACGTTGTACCTGCGCTGGTGACAGGGCACTGGAGGTAGATCTGTATGAGGCTGGTTTTTGGTGGGGACCGCGGGCACTCAAGGGGGAACATAGACGGTTTTGTGGGGTATCACTCCATGTCTCAGGTGAAGGGTATCACCGCTGTTTGACCCAGTTTCATGCATCGGGGTGTTCCATAAACATAATATGATCCCTGATTGCAAGCACCTTTAGTTTTGCAGAGAACAATAAAGTGTATTTGAAGCTGGCGTCTCTCAATTTTCGTTTTACGCCCATGAATGAGGCACATTGAATTGGACAGTGAGAACGTAGTCCTGTAAGAAGAAGACTTACATGTTTTCAAAGGATAAGTGGTCCATACACCTTGCAGCATGTAGGATAGCGTCTTTATCTCTGTAGTTCAGAAAACTATCATGCAAATTGTTACACATAGATCTACCCTTGGTGTCCTCCATATGGTCATCCAGGGGACAAACCTTGTTGGTAAGTACTGTGACTCGCTTCTTGATATTCTGAGCCTGGTGCTGGAGGTCCTGAATGGCCGTTTTGGCATGCTTGACTGTCCAAGAGTTTGTGTTGATCCTCTTGCAGGTGCCCCAATTCTACTGCCAGTGCGTCCACTCTGCCCCAAGGTCCAGTCTGGTCTTAGCAATGGCTCTGATGATTGTGTCCATTTTTATTGCCTTGGGTTCCTCCACAGGTGGCCACGGTGTTTTAGTCGTCATGGGATCATGGGGCATCTCACCAATGTCACCAGTCATCCAAGTCGTGGCCGGTGTCAGAGGGAGGCTTCCATAAGTCCCATGTCTCCCCATAAGGCCCCCAACACTCTCTCACAGTCTTTATTGCTTGTGTGAAATGTGAGATGGCAGATGAATCAGTCCCAGGGGCACAGTACTATAGGACGAGATCTGCCCTTCCCCAATCCTGAGTGTAAGGCAGTTTAGGCCAGAGAAGAGGCACAGATAGGTTCGTATACTGCAGGACCCAAATTGGTATATCTATGGTCTGGGGCCCATGGTGGACAATCACTTCCCACTGTCCAACCCTGGCGCTGGGAAAGGTGAGCCACAAGGGGAAGAGGGCTGGATCAAGGAGCATAGCCCCCGTAGGCAGGTGGAAGCACTTGTACTATCCAAGGCCTCCAGTTTGGCTGTGTCTACCTTCACAGTGGCTACAGTGAGGAGACACTGCGTCACAGGCACCTAGTCCTGGACAGTAGGCCACGTCAAGCACTAAGCCAGTCCAGCAGGTAACGTTGTGTTGACCAGGCTACTCAGGACTTTAATGTGCCACAGGTCTTTTCTCCCCACCTAGGCAGCACTTCGGACCTACATGCTACTGGGATGGGCATGGAGGGAGATAGTCCCTGCCGTATCACTGTGTGGGGCTCCACTGTGCCCTTAGCAGCAGCAGGCTGTACCCACCACAACCCCTTGGGTCTCTGCCTGCCTCCACTGGCTAAGAGTGCTGGTGCTCGTCGCTGATCAAGAATTGTTCTGTTTTGTTCTGGATTACAGGCCCCGGCCAAGAGCAGCTCTATGAGGCGCAACCATCTCGTGCCTCAGGCCATGTCCCTGACATTTAACTAAGTTAAGTGAACTGCATTGCAAGCGGCTGACTTCTGACAGGCTACTGAAGCACACCTACTGCACAAAGCATCATTGGCCAGTATGTTATCTAGGTGAACCACTGAGAAGCTGAAGCCATGGAGGCCAGTTTGAACTCCCACAGGCATTATCATAAGTAAGGAATTAAAATAGTGCACCAATGTCCTGCATTGATCACAGCCTGCTGTTGCACCCTTTTAAATACTTGTGTGTGCAAGGTAGCTACTTTCACTACACATGTCTCAACATACATGCTGAAAGCAGCCTTGTGGATTACACTCCCTGATCACATTCAATAAATGATGCACTTCAAACACAGATTTTGGCTGTTGGTGTTCAGAGAGAAGGCAGCTGCTCCTTAAGACCTTAAACTCTGGTAGTATGGTTGGCCTCAGATGTGCCAACTCACACAGTGCCACATAATATTGGCATACTTCACACTGTTACATGGCGAAGAGCCGTAATGACATGGTCAGCACCTGATCGTCTAGTAACCTTTTCAAAGAATGGCATTTCAGCTCATGCTTAGAGACTTTTCGCTACTGAAATCCATTACTGATTTCACAACTTCCTTGGGACACACCTTGGTGCAACCTTCAGTTCGCAAGGCTTTAGTGTTTTTGGCTTAGGGACGAGTGGCCACTCCTTCTCCAGGTCCAGCCCCCCCAATGATTTCATTGTTGCTCAATCACCGATGCTCAAGCAATGGTGGCTTAAATCCTGGTCCAACTAATTTCTCTCCGAGGTACATCAGGTTGTGACGGCCTTAAAGGCCTGGTTAAATTCTCAGGTGCCGCCCACTCTAAGACCAGCCTCCTTCCTCACAAAGTAAAAAAAAACTTCCCTGTTGAAAGGTGTGGGAAATCCACATTTTCTGAAAGGTCACCCTGGATTTTTTGCCTCTTGCTGGACCCTATATTCTTGCTGGTTTTATAATTCTGTGCACTTTACCCATGCTACCCTGTAATAAAGTGTCTCTGCTTCCCCTTTAAACATTGTCGGCCCTGCATATTTATTTCTTACAGGGACTATGCTGCCACCCTTTCCAGCCAGAAGCAAGCTTAGTATTATAGAGTCCCCAACAAGGGTCAAACATTATGGAACCAGACAAATACAGCATCTGATGGGCGTAGTCACAAGCACAAGATCCCGGGTCTCCATTAGGCTAATCTCAATCTTCAGTGTTTTAGAAGCAAGATGAGAGCTGGGCTGTGCAAAGTTTGGCACACAAACCCAGATCCTCACCAATGGAAGGATCCATCATGGAATGTTTCAACTATAAACCATGGACGCAACTGGAGCCCCAAGAGAAAAAGTCGCCATTATTACTTAGAGAGTTTTCCACCCATGCAACAAAAGCCCAAATGAATGCTAATGAACTCCTCCATATTGATCACCACTCATACATGTGCGCTCACAGTAGCAATACACAGGGACCAATTGCTAAATCCAAATGAACTATACCATTCCAATGTGTTGGAATGAGGCAGAAAACATGATATGTGGCTTGTACCCCATTGAATGCAGCCAATGGTTGCTTCAGAAGGTGTATTTAAGGACTGACCAAAGTTCTATGTGTCTTTACTGTTTGGTAATAGTTTTTAGGGTCCCTGATCAAGAAGGATCCTTAAACAGCAACTTGTTGCTCCTCTGCAACACCTTTTGGCCTACCACGGATCCCTCCAAAATATTGTTTTATAGGGGTAGCCCCCTTGCTCTACTCTGCACCTTCCCTTGCTGGTGAAAACATTTAACATGTTTAGAATGCATTAGCTGCACCCAGTGGACATACCTATCGACCTATGGACATACCACCCCCCCATGTTATTTTATTGCATGACTGCAAACAAATGCCCAATATTTGCAATACTGGTTCCAAAGATCAGTGTGTGTGTTTATGTATATGCATGCTAAATGCTTCCATATTACTAGTGGTGCACCTGTTATTACGGTTATCATGAGCAGGTCACGAACATTTATGTTTGTCTGGAATTCTCGAAGCGGTCAGTGACTGGGCCCCTGGCCCCATCAGTGATTACACGGTCTGCGGAAACACAGCAGTCCTTTCATATTTTACCTGGAAAGTTTGGCTGCTAAAAGAAGCTGAAGTGTCTAGGGAGTAGTGGATGAGGGTAGAATGAGGAAAAAATGGAGTTCCACCAAAATTATGGTTTCTCCCTGTAATTCTCAAGGAATTCTCCAGATACAATTCATAATCTCTGTTAATTGTTCACTGTCAGAGTTAATGAGGCCCCCAATATTAAGTCTGAGGCGTTCAGAGTTAATATGCAGCCTCTCCCCACGCGGAGTCACTTTTAATGAAGTCCAGAGAAGGGAAATTCTGTTCCAGCCTGAATGGCTGGGCTTAGAACATTTGTGGAATCATAGACTCTAGCAGCGGGCTACTACGTCTTAGCTTTCTTTACACCACTTTGAACACAGATCAGTGTAGAACGTAATGCTGTTAGGGCTTCTGGAACGTTGAGCTGAGTGCTGCCTATTCACTCCTTGCTAGGAAGAAGCTCAAAGATCCTGCTGAAGTTCTGCTGACCTTGCCTATGTGAAAGGCCCTTGTCTCAAGGACTTCAGAGACACTGACAGTCAGGCTTTTTCACTGTGAAATGTGGGAGTGGTAGTATTCCCTAATAACTAGGATTCTAGGTGTTTTGATGAGACGGAAATTTGACCTCTTTTACACTGAAGCTAGACAAAGAAAAGCAGTTAAAGCCTTATTCAAGAAGTTCGGTATGGCCTAGAGACAGTTGCCAGGGGTGCAATGAAGTTGACACGACAGAGTTGTTAGTACAGAATTCTTTCATAATGTCTCAAAATATATAAACATATCTATGGTACTGTTGGAACTGGCCCTTTTTACAGGGTCATCCCTAAACGCTTTGCCTTTATTCTCCTATTTTTCTGACCTTGTTTTGTTGCCTTTGGGACTCTAAGCACTTTATCACTGCCGATCAGTATTAAAGTGCATGTGCTCTCTCGTCTAAACTTGGTATGACTGCCTTACCACTGATTGGCTTATTTAATATGCCTATAGGTCCCTTGATAGTGGTATCCCATATACACAGGGCCTGTAAATTAAATACTACTAGTGGGGCTGCAGTGCAGCTTGCTCCTCCCACAGAAGTAGCCTTTCAAACCTGTCTCAGGCCTGCCATTGCGGCACATGCATGCACAGTTTTACTGCCACATTGACGTTGCAAGTCCAACAACTTGTCAAGGCCTAAACTCCCTTTTTACTACTCCTAAAGTGGGTCCTAGCTAGCCGCATGGGCAGGGTGCTGTGTATGTAAAAGGTAGCAACATCACAAAACAAAATAAAATGATGGACAGAGTGTTGAAACTTTTCAAACACTCACCCCCAGTAACAGATCTGGGTTTAATCCATCGTTATTTTGCTCGCCACGTCACCCCAGTTTGGACTGATTTGCATATGGCTGGGTCCTAACTGGGGTGGCATGGTGGGCAAAAGAACGATGGATTAAACCCAGAACTGTGACTGGGGGTGAGTGTTTGCATTGTCAGCACTCCGCCCATCATCCTTTTGTGTTGCCATGTAAAAGGTAGGACATATGTGTTTATGTACTACATGTCCTAAGTAGTGACAAACCACTTATTTAGTTTCTCACTACTGTGAGTGCTGCCTCTCTCATAGGAGTGCACTGGAAATGCCTTTCATATGTCTAAGTGGTATTGTATGATCTATGAGGAGTGGTATAGGCATGCTTGGTATAGTTGGAATTCTAGTGAGAAATGCTGCTTACTTGTGTAGGTGGATTTTTTATTACCATTGTAGAAATGGCAGATTTAAAAAGGGGGCATTTTTCTATACTTATGATTCTGGTGTTTTGCAGCTTTACTCCAATCCACGTCTGGGGCAGAGTGACAGCTGGGATTTGTGCATACTTCTCAGACAGCTTGTACACAGGGAGGGTGGAGGTGTAACAAGAGTACATCTGCATACTGAATAGTCTTCCTGGGCTGAGAGTGGTAGAGGCGGGACACACATGCATCTGTGAAGGCTGTGCCCTGGCCTCACACAAAGGGCTTGCTTACCCCCTACTGATGTCTGGAGCCAGTGCTGGAGGAGAAAGGGGACATTCCTGGAACCGGTTAGTGCTGGTTGGAACTCCCTCTCTCCCTTTTGTGGGAGCTGCTCAAAATGAGTATACCTACAGGGAGATGTCCCCCCATTTTAACACACTAATGGACAGATGAACTGGACACCAGATGCTGCGGGAAGCACTCGCCAGGAACCACTTTGGGAATGCTCTGCTGTTGTGCTGACCTGTGAGCTGGTAGGCCACAAAGGGACTATCACTGCATTTGAACCCTTGTGCTGGCCTGCTTGCTGGGGCCTGGCAGGCCTGTGCCCCCACTGCTGGCTCCAGGGGCTGGGTGATGTCCCTCCCTTTCCCCCTGCAATTCCCCTTACTCAAGCGTATGAAGGGCGCTCTATCATTTATTTTCCCAGCGAGAGGCAAGCTCTGTTTGTACTAGGCAGGCACATGGAGAGCGCTCAACCTGTTTGTTATAGCGCATGAAGAGCGCTTTGTTCAAGTAATATATTTTTACTAGCGCGTGGAGAGAGCCCTACTTTGCTTCTGTCTTTCTGAATAAAGCCGTTGAAGAGCACTTTATCTCCCCTGAGCACCAGCGCGTAGGGAGTACCGTGGTGTTGTGTCTTGGAGCACTTGCCCCTTTCTGGCACAAGACGAACAGTGCATGGAGAGCGCTGAGGGCTTGTGTAGCCCCTCCCTTGTGGAGGACAAGGTGTGGAGAAGTGAGGAGAGCCATGTTGGCTGATTGCTAGCATACCAGTAGCGTGGACAAAGCGCACACCAGGTAGTGCCTCCAGGGCACAAGCGGGCATCCCTTTCTGGAGCCGTGTCCTTAGCTGCTTCTCTACTGCCACGGCCCCAGGTGAGTGGACCCAGCATCCGTTGACGAGAAGCAGAGCAGCGGGAAGCAGCTGCCCTGGCGGCCCCAGAGGTGAGGACGGTTCGGGGCTCCCTGGAGGAGCCTGTGACGGCGGAGAATATCAAGCGAGGTCTGCCTTTCTGGGCATTTGCTGGGGGCATAATTCTTTGGCCTTGGTAAGGGAAGACAGAGCCACGTTCCTGGTGGCAGCAGCCCCAGCCAGGATTACTCTACAGTGAAGCCCAATGAGGGTTTCCCCCATCATCCCCTGTGGTCGAGGCCCCCATACAAGGAGCGGGGCTGCTCCACCAGGAAAAGTTACCACATTGTTTTTACGAGGCACACAGGAGCTCCTAGGCGGATTTGGTGAACAGAGATCCACTAGCTAGTTCACCTATGGAGCACAGGTGCACAATAGTCAACATCGGGTGAGCATTGTTGATAATTACCCTTCAGACTGCCATTCCCCCTTGTGCTCCATTTTACCCTCAGTGTTTCCTCTGCATTTTATCATGACCTGATTGGGTGGATGTGCATAATTGCAGGATCTGTCTAATTGTTGGAGGGTGGGTAATGTTTTATATGATTTATGCCTTATGGTAACGTTTTCATGAAATGTGAATTCATGGTGATGGCTTGGCATTCATGATAAGGTTGCAGAATAGTAGTACCCTATGTGTTTACCTGACTACTGCTTACTTTCGCAGAGTACTAGTAACTTGTGTAATGTTCAGCAAACTGCTTGTGTAGCAGGGTATTACTGATACATGTTGTGTTTGGTCTAATGATGTTTTATGCAATACAGTATATTTTTAACCAACTTGTAGTGTTTCCTTTGTGGTGTATTTATTGTGTCACATTTGTTGTGTGTGTTGCGCAAAGGCGTTTCACATTCGCTCTAGGATAAGCCTGACTGCTCGTGCCAAGCTTCCAAGGGGGTGAGCAGGGGTTATCTTGGGTGTGTAACTGCCTTGCCCAGACTACAGTGGTGGTTTCCGCCTGGCTGAAGTACCTACCTTAGCCAACCAGTAACCCCATTTCTAACAGGTACAAAATGGAATTTCAAATAGTCGAATGTGCCCAGAACTCAATATTCAAAATCAGCAATGCAGTAGAGCATGATGGTACAACCAGAGCCCCTTGCTAACTGATCAGGATCATCACTCTATGAAATGAATCTGAGATACTGTTTTAAGGTCCTCTCCCTCCCTAATCCCTCCTACTGTGGTACTCTCAGGCTGTTGTATTGGAAAAGAGGTTTAGGTGTCAAGTGTGTGATCTTCATCCATTCGATGTTGGGGTGCAATTTCCAGGAGACGTAGCAACCTCAGATATTTAGGGCATGTCAGTTCTCGGAACTCTTAGAATAACAATGTTATATATGGTTTCCATAAATCGCTCTATGTGTCCCCTTGAGATGTCAGTACCAAGTACAGCTTCTTCATACCCAGGATGTACCACATTCTGGGTAGCCAGGCCAAATGTGTGTGTTTCTTAGCCATGTCCCAGTGTGCTAGGATCGTCTGGTGAGTTGCTCCTAGCGCTAAGCTAACTTGCCGGCCCTTGCGAGATTTGAGCGGGGATGTGGGGAATGTGAATGGGTTAGAGAGGCCTAGGATTGTGTAGGCAGGAAATCTGGGCAGTTAGGTATCTAGGTGTATATCTATATCTTGTAATACCGGATCCCAGAATTGAGAAAGTTTTGGGCATTCCCATAGAATATGGAGCAGTGTGCCCGGCGAACCGCATTCTTGCTAGCAGTTGGCCTTGCGGTTTGGGATAGCATCTTTGTAAACAAGGGGGGACGTATGATACCACTAGGTGATGATCTTAATAGCAGTTTCTATGCTTGCAGAGTTACAAGCAGTGTTATGAGCTCTGTAATGTATCTTCCCCCATTCTTTAGGCATCAGGTGTTGATCAGTATAGGGAAAGGTGCGGAAGACATTGTGACGCGAAGGGTTAATTAGCTTGAGCAGTGTAGATGAGTGTAATGCCTGTAGAAATCCCCTCCCAAACATCGTGGAAAAGTTCATGATATTATTTTCAAGCTTGTTTGTGTAGAAGACTCCGTCTCAACTTTGAGAACGAGAGTATAGGGAAAAGATGGAATGAAAACAAAGGCTGGAGAAGAGCAGAGCAGCCAAGTACTGATAACATAGCTAGAAAATGCCAGAATGAGATAGAATCCAAGCTTCGAGTTATTTAAGCACTGAAGTGTGGGTGAGGGATTTGGAAGCTCGCAGATGGAATTGTGGAAGCTGCCATGGCCCAGCACGGTCTCCCTGTTTGCTGACCGTGGTGCTTGAGGGGGAGAGAGGTCCAAACAGGCGATAGAGTACTTCCCAGCATGTCATGGACTAAGTTAAGTTTGCACACAGGGATGAAAGGCCTTTGTTTCTCTGCTCTATTATTATGACTGATTATTTATGCTTGAACTGTGTTTATAACCTGAAGTATTCAGCTCATTTATATTTTGCTTTCTAAACCTCTTAGTGTGAACTGCTACAATAACTGAAACATGCATTTTGGTGTGCAGTAAATCAAAGCTTATCTGAGGTATTCAGTTCATTTATAATTTGCCTCCTGAACATCGTAGTGAGAGTCTGCTGCAGTAATTGAAACATGCATTTTGGTGTGCAGTAAATCAAAGCTTATCTGCAGTATTCAACTCATTTATATTCTGCTTCCTGAATATCGCAGTGTGATGCATTTTAGTATACAGTTAATCAAAACTTATATCTGTCAATTAAATCTTTGCTTATATATATATATATATATATATATATATATATATATATATATATATATATATATATACACATAGATGCTCCTTGTAGTGTACTTATATATAAATAAATGCTTTTCATTGCTATTCTTATTCTACTATTGTTAATGTGCTAAATGCCTACATTTTACCTGCAATTCTAGTAAAGCTAAATTGTATTTATAATTGGCGTGTGGTCCTTCATTGAGCGTCCTTATTGACTTATACCGAACAGGTGTCAACCAGTCACCTGGATAAGACAGGTGTCTACCCTGTTCCAGCTCCCATTATTTCTGCCCTGGGGTTTTCGACAGCAAGCAGTCATCTTTCAAAGGTTGTTAAAGATCTCTGGGTCCCAGGTTTAATTGTAGGGTGAGTTACCCAGTGTTGGGCTTGAAGATAGCGTAGTCTCTCTATCTCCGGCATCCCAAAATCCTCTTGCAGCCAAACGAAGGAGAGGCAACTGTCAAGGCTAGTTGGAAGCCTAAGTAGGGAATGGTAGTTGTGGTCTACTGAATTGGGAAGTTGCTAGAGATTTGAGCTGCCATGTGTGGGGAAACCAAGAGATTTAGGGGCTGGGATGTTTGTATATCTATCTGCAAAGCTTCTGCCTCACTGAAGTACCCAACTTCCTCTAAGAATGCCAATAGGGCCGTGCGCAGGTTATCTAAGGCTATGATATCATCTGCGTAGAGGCAGATGATATGTTCTTTCCCACCAAAGCGGACCACAGTGATATTCGGGTGTTCACTCACCTTTTCGGCAAAGGGTTCCACGTAGAGTGCAAATAACAGGTATGACAACAGACACCCCTGTGGAGTCCCCATATTTATGGTGAAGAAGGTTGATGTATGACCATTTACCCTGACGGTTGCCCTTGGATGGCCATAGTTACTCAATATCCAGTTGTGAAACCAGAATCCAAAGGCAAAGTGAGTAAGCATCGCTGTCAGGTAGGGCCAGTGGAGGTGATTGAATGTCTTTTCGGCATCTACGGGCAATAGTAAGATTTCTCTTTTGGAACTCTTAGCTTTAGCAATTATGTGGAGGATTATCTTAGTAATGTCACAGCATTCTCTGAGGAGAACAAACCCTGCCTGGTCAGGGATGACCAAATCCGCCATCTGCGGATTCAGTTGAGCTGCCAAAATACCAGTAAGCAGTTTAACATCAACACTGAGTAGGGAAATCATCCAGTAGGACTCAACTTTCTGTTTGTCCTTCCCCAGCTTGGAAATTACTACTATAGATGCTTCCCTCAAAGATGGAAACAGATTGTGTGGATTATCTATAAATTTGAATACCCGAGTCAGAATGGGTGCCAGCGAGTGGAGAAAGATCTTATAGAAACTTGCCGGAATACCATCCAGTCCCGGTGACTTATGAGGTTTCATGCGGGCAGTGCCTGATGTGACTTCTTCTGTGTGGATGAGGCGATCTAGCTCATCTGCTTGCGTCAGGGTTAGCTGGGACATGTTTTCATTCCTTAAGTACCTATCCACATTATCTGTGGGAATGGACTCAGCAGAGTAGAAAGCACTATAGAAGTCTCTTAATGTGGAAGCAATAAGGTAACGCTCTTGATCTTGGAGCTATCCTCCCAGGCCAGTGCCTCGACATTCATAGCTTGGCACTGAGCATGAAGCCTGTTGGCCAATAGTTGACCATACTTGTTCCCGCCCATGCAAAAGCAATGCTTTAGATGGAAGATAGAGTATTACACCTTGTCAGGGTCCAAGTGTGCCTGTTGTTTCCGTGCTGCCTCTAACTTTCACCATACCCAGGGTGCACCCGTGCAATAGTGAATGGGTTCAAGTTCCTTAACTTGTTGGTGCAGCTGCTCCCTCTTCACCCGGTGCAACTTATTGTCTGCCGCGGATATTGCTAAGAATTCTCCTCTGACCACTCCTTTTAAAGCATCCCACAAAATCAAAATGGGGGTATCGCAGTGTCATTGATCGTGAGATAGAAGTGGATAGCCTGCCCAATTTGTTTAACTACTTCAGGTCTGTGTAGGTGTGTCTCTCTTAAACGCCACTGCCGATTTGTGTGGGTCGCAAGAGTGCGAGTAAGGTCTATTAGGGCAGCGTGGTCAGACAGGTAACGAGGTTCTATTTCAATGTCGGTAACCAAATTTTGCAATTCCTTACTTCCTAGAAAATAATTGAGCCTGGCGTAGGTTTTGTGCATGAGAAAGTAGGGGTAATCTTGAGAGTGAGCATGACTTTCCCTCCTCAAATCCTGAAGCCCCATTTCCCGTACCCATTGAGCGCTCTTGCTCGAGATCACCCCTGACACCCCATGACAAGGTGCTGAGCTGTCTGCGTCGTTATGGAACACTGTGTTAAGGTCTCCCCCCAGTAAGACCATTTTTTTCCTTGAGGTCATAGTTTCTGCACCTGCTTTACAGATGATGGGTTCCTGGCTGTTGTTTGGGGCATATATAGAGCCAAGAGCAAAGATGCGGTCCCCTATACGAATGTCATAAACCAACAGCCTCCCTCTGATCTCTGCTATCTTATCCTCTACCCTTCCTTTAAAGGATCTAGAGGTGAGGATTGCTACTTCTGCTGGTTTATTGTTTATGGAGGAATGAATTTGCTGGGTGAAGGCTCAGGACTTTAGACAATGCCAATCCCTTGCCAGTATGTGTGTCTCCTACACGAGGGATATGTCTGCTTTTGTCTGTTCAAGGTATGAGAGAATGGATTTCCTTTACACAGGGTTGTTAAAGCCCTTCACATTAAGCATTACAGTCTGTAGGTTATCGTGTATTGTTGCATGAGTGTTGAAGCTACCCCCTATCTGTGGGCCCTTCATGTCTCTGATGTGTGCTTTTGCAGTGTAGTACTCCAGAACAGTGAGAAATTGCCTTCATGGAAAGCCTGACAGGCATGTATGAGTGCCCCCAATGTAAAACCCCTTAAAGAAATGTAAACAAGAACAAAAGTAATCTCCATCGGACAGAAATGAACTGGAACACGAGCCATCAACTCCCCAGTGGAATTCACAGATCAGAGTCCATGGACAGAAGTATTCCTACCACTCCCTCACCTCCCATAGGGCACCTAGGCCATGCAAATACTCAAATCAAGGCCCTGTATATCTCAAGTTGTCTCCAATGTGTCTGGTTCACCTGCTAGCATCTCCAGCACCACTTATCGTTCATTCTTGCGCTATGGTGTCTGGTCGCAGGTCCCTGGTGGAGGGTGGATGCTTTTACAATCAAGAGTACCTAAGGCCTCTATGGTTCACTGGGCAGGATCTGATTCTATGTCTGTGTCTTTATCAATACCCAGGAGGTCACATGCGGAGGTTAAAGAGGAAATTTGGTGCAACTTCCCTTCCCAGCAGAACAATATACGTAATGAATGGCCCCATGAGTAGGGGACTCCTTTCTTACCCTTGGGCAAAAGTCCCTTCTCTTTTGGAAAGTGATGGCTGAGAAATCCTGGTATATTGTCAGGGTGTGTTCTCGAAATTGCAGTGGATGAAGCCCCCTCGTTTTACAAATTATTTGCTCCTTTATTGGAACATCATGCATTTGCGCCAGTATGTCCATCAGGCAAGAGGTGGACGAGCTGGGGTTGTCTACCCTGTGCACTCTGTCCAGCTGGATATCTCTTTCCAGAGATCCCAGGATTTGAGCGAAGAGGGCTTTAATATACGAGTATATATATCATTCCCCTTGGCCGCTGTTGGGGCGCCCCTAATGTGGACATTGTTACCCCTTGACCTGTTTTTGAGGTCTTCTGCATATGCTTGGAGGTTCACATGTTGTTCCTTAAGGTGAATAATCTCTTGTTGAAGATGTTCGAGTTCCTCATCTCTGCTGGATGCGTTGTCCTCCAGTGTGGAGACCCTATCTCCAATCTCAGCCAAGACCTTTTGAACCAATTTCAGGTCTAGAGACGATTCTCGCTTGACATTTTGAAGGTCGTCTTTCAGAGATGCATACAGAGCCTCCATAAAGGAGTGGGTCACGAAGCCTCCTGCTTCATCCATCTCTGGCTGAGTGGCTGAGTGTCTTGGGTTGTCTGGAAGGGTCGGTCAGCAGTGGCCATCTTAGTTAGCATTTCCTTGTGGGAGTGTTCCTTCTTGTTACTGGTGGTTGTCATGTTTTGTCTTCATGAATATTTGTGGTGTCATTGGCCAGGATCTTCTGTGGAGCAGGGTCCTTCCCTAATTTCAGCCCCCCCTCCTCTCCGTTCTTGATAAGGGGGAGTCAGATGGCTACCACGCATCTTGATGGCAGGTTCTCGTTGTGAGGGCAAGCAGTCCTGAGGAATTAACTCTCCTGCACGGCTAAACCATCATGCGAGGTAGCTCCCTTTCAAGCCCCACCTCCTCCGCCCGGTCTGGGCCAACCCCCGCTCGCCCACTGGCGACCAAAGCTCTACAGCCCCACAGTGGGCCCTCCATAGGCACGGGGGCAATGTCCCGCAACCTGTCCATGTAGCCTTGAGAGGTAGGGCAGTGCAGCACTCAGCCAGAACAACAGGAGGGGGCAAGATGGATTGCCAGTAAGTGCAGTGCACTGTCTCTGTTGTCCGTAGCTTGTGGTTCAGTGGCCTGAAAACACCCCACAAGCTGGTGGTTCCGACTCCGGTGTCCACTTTCTAATTGTCGAGGTCTGTGGCTTGCAAGGTGTTTGCTGGTCCTTGGGGGTAAACTCCAGTGTGTCTTTGGTAGGGCCAATCCTTCCATCTGATTTGCTGCACTATAGGGTTTAGGTACATGAGGCCCAGCCTCTGAGCCCCCGTCCATGGGCCATTGATAGTGCGGCCTATCCTCCAGGCAGCTGAGAGGTTGTAAGTGGCTTCTCTCAGGCAGGACCAGCAACACCCGCCCCATGCGCTGATGGGTGAAGTGCACCATGGCGTGCTGTGAATTCTTCCCTAGTAGAAGGGAGGATCTCCATGCAGGCCCCCAGTATCAAGCCACGGGGGCTGCAGCAACCAGCCACAAGGCCCCTTCATCTTCATGGCAGCGCTATTTCCATGCCCCCAATTCCGGTGCCCCGCGGTCATCAGGTGATGTGGCTCTTCCTATCGCCTGTGCAGCACGTCACAGCTAAGGCCGCAGGGACCGACGAGCACCGCGGACCAGCCCCAAAGATCCACCACCCAGGCAGCGAGGTGGACACCCCACCCTCAGCGATATGGTGGTGGTTGTAGGTTCGGGCGCGGTTGGATCACCCATCCCGTGTTATGCCACTGAGTGGTATGCTGCATCTGCCATCCTATGGCATAGGTGGTGGTGCAGCTGCGTCAGGCTTATTGTTGTGACAATGTAGGTGGGAACCCAGCCATCCTTGTTGCAGTGTGGGCCCTGCTTGTGGTGCTCTGGCATGAGCTTTTCAGGGGCCCAGTGGCAGTTTACCGGGGCTTCACGTGCAATGGGGACGAAGGGCAGGGAATCACGTTTTAACCGGTTGCCATCCTGGCCACACCCCCAGTGATTCAGAGTTTAGTAAGAAAAGTAAGCCTAAATCCTGTTCTCAAGAGGTAGTGGTATGGCTGTCTAAAATAGCTGATATCTTACTGCCTGAGGCCCTACAGGCTCTGGATGAGTGGCTCTTCCTTTATGTGGACTATTATTGATCTTGAAGATGGAAGACCACTGTCTGACTCACAGTAAAGGATGCAATACTGACGTGCGTCAAATTTCTGTATATATTTTAATGCTAGCTATAGTACAGGCATGGTTGTATGCTAACATGGTCACTGTACATTAAAAGCATTAGAATGCATGGCGAAAATACAGGGCTTGGGAAACATGCTCTCTTGTGTTCTAACAAAGACCTGTTTAAGTGATGCAGCCCATAAAATGTTCTTGCTTGCCATTGGTATCTGATACCCAGCCTAACAAATCTGAGAAACAAACATTCTATTATCTCCTCCTCTTTCATAAAAACACCAACTGGAATGTGGTTAGAAGCAGAGACAACCTTGCAATTTCTATCTTGTAGGAAGAAGGGAAAAAAGTAGCTGGAGGCTTATGTGTTATTAGTATATTTTGAATAAGCATTGTTCACTGTAAAAAGAAAACAAGAGCCAAGCATGAACTGACCACTCCTGGTTCAATAAGCACCATGCATAAGAAAGGTGTATAAGATTCCGGCGTAGGAGAAGGGTTACAAGCACAGATTGATTACAGGAGGGATGCTTAAACATGGGGGCCTCACTTTAGACCTAATGGCAGGATAAACTGTGAGGAAGCTTTACATGACTTGGCATATGGTTATAGACTAATACAATTATGCTATCGGACAGTTAGTTATAGCCAAAGCGGGGTTTAGATTAATTGATTAGGAATATGCAGGAAATATGGCTGGGGCTTATTTAACCTTTTACTGCATATGTATAATAATTGGTGACTTGTTAATAATATATATAATCATTCTAGTGCACAATATTTGCAGACAAATAGTGTATCATAAATATTCAAATAGCCCAGCTACAGGGACCCAGCTAGGCCCGCTGAACAAAGTACCTTAAATCCTGGTTTGCAGCGCATTGCAAGGATCCATGTCGGAAATGCGTCATGCAGTCGAAGTGATGAGTCAATTCCAAGGTGCGTTGAGGCTGTGGTGCAAGGTCCTGTGTCGTCGTAGAAGATCCTGACGATAAGGGCTTACGATGTGAAGTCCGTCAGTGAGCATTCATTGCGCAATTGGGGGCAATGCGTCAATGGCAACACTGGAATATAGAGCTTGGCATCATAGTTAAGGTTGCCATTGATGAAGGATGCAAGGGTCTGCACAGAGGATGTGTACCACAGTGGCGGTTCCAAAGAGGCGGTGGGCTGCATAGCAGGTCTTTGCACCAGTTCCAATCCAAACAGCAGAAACGATACATTGGTTTTGCTCAGGGAAGCACCGCACAGCAAAGGAGATGAGCTGGTTCTCCTGAATCCACAGAGGATGGCAGAGCACCTTAAGCTCGTTTCCAAGGGTCCAGGACTGGGGTGGCACCGCTTGGCAGGGTTGGACACACAGATGGCAGAGTCGAGGTGCAAGGCAAGAGGGCAGCAAGTCAGCACAACAGGACAGCAGCCCTTTAGAACAGTATCCTTTAGAGCAGCAGTCCAGCAGAGTGGCAGTCCTTTCAGCAGCACAACAGCCCTTCTTCATGGCAGAGTATCCACAGGTCCAGAAGTGTATTGAAGAGCTGGTGTATGAGGTCCAATATTTATAACCAGTTGTGCCATTGAAGTGGGGCAAAGCTTCTAGAGGCAGGCATTTGAATTACACAGGTGTCCTGCCTTCCTGTCCCTGGCTCCAGACTAACTACAGGGGCTATGCAGCCCTTTATGTGGAGGCAGGACAGCCTATTTAATTTTAAATAGGGCTGGGCCCAGCTCATCTCTCCCATCCAGCCAGTAATGGCCCATCCAGGCACACCTAAGGTCCCAATTATGTGTGGCTAACTAGGAGGAATACACAAAGCCCACTGTTAAACTGTTAACTATACCCAGTCATGTGATCCAGAGGAAGGGCTGCAGGCACCAAATGGTTAAGGCAGGGAAACGTCAATGTTCTAAAAGTGTATTTTCAAAATTGTAAGAAAATTCAACTTCACTGTGTTAGGACATTTCATTACAATTCCAAAGGCACCAAACATGAGCTGATTTCTTGTCCCCATTTGGGAATTACATTTACTAAATATAATAAGGTAACTCCAATGTTATCCTGTGGAGAGGTAGGCCTTGCAGTAGTGAAAAATAAATGTAAGAGCTTTTCACTATCCGGACATGTAAAACTTAAAAGTACACGTCGTACTTTTCAAAAATCCATTGCACCCTGTCCTCTGTGTTTTCCAGGCCCAACCCTAGGGGTGACATAAAAGTAAGGTTTGGGCCTAGCGAAAGGTTTATTTTGATGGATCGAAATGACAGTTTAAAACTGAGCACACAAGCTGCATTGGCAGGCCCGTGGAATGTTTAAAATGCTACTTATGAGGGTGGCACAATCATTTATGCAGGCCCTCTAGTAGCATTTAATTTAGAGGCCCTGGTCACAGATATTGTCCCTTTACTAGGGACCTACGGAAATGAAATATGCCAATTGTGTATAAGACAGGTCTACCATGTTCTAAGGAGAGAGCACAAGCACCTTAGCACTAGTTAGAAGCGGTAAAGAATGTAGAGTCCTAAAGCCAGCAAAAAACAGTCAGCAAAACAAGAGGTCTGAAGGAAAAACATTAGTGGGAAAACCACAACAAAAATGCCAGGTCTAACACTTCCCTTCTAACAACAAGGGGATTCCCTTTACGAAGTTACGTTGATGTTGAAGCAGAACAACCCATGTATACTAATGTATACCACTGACGTATTCTATTCTGGGTTGAAAAAGAAGTAGCAGGACAAGTTACGCAATGGTAGATCCTGCAACATTTTATGATCCACAAAGATTTATTGAAGTGCTGTTAACATACATATAACATATGACTTTGTTTCAAAGAAGGCTGCAGCATCAAACACATACATTACCTTTAAGACTTTTGATATTGCCAGGGTAAACATGGTTGCATTACCTACATAAACACCTCACCCAAATAGGGCTCGACTCTCCATAGGAGAATCCAGGGGAACGTTGACAGAGGTAACAGCAATATAGAGACAGTTGAGGCAGTTTGTATTACATCAGTTTGGCACTAATATCATAGCAGGGCTCGAAAAATCATAAAAATGTTACTAGACCTGCTGGTAGAGTAACTTAAATAATCTACTCGACCTAACTGTAATGTACTTGACCCATAAACAGGTCTCAAATTGTGTGATCCTAGGCAGTTTACAGAGTCGCCTTTTTCTTAATTCTCACATATGATTGCACTTTCAAATATGTGAGCTCAGCATTTCTGCACTACAAAAAACCTCTTTTGTTTGATTAAGTAGACTAAAGTTTAATGCATGCATCACAAGAATCTAGCCCACATATCCATGAGGTCTAGCCCACATAACCTAGGACTTCTTTTAGTTTACTAGCAACATTGCCATCAGGACAGGAGTGTTTCTCAGTTTGTTTAAACACTCAATTTTAATAAATATATTACTAAACCATGGTGTGGTAACATATTGTCATCTACACACAGTAAATGTCCAAAAACCTCTCCACTAACCTGCAGCTTTACTGATAAAACTATATAGTGTATTAACAATCTGTGAAAACTGGGTTTCAGAAAACATAGCCTTTGAACATCAACATGTAAAGTATTCTGATTTGTTTTCATCCTAATAAAATATTTTGTAATCACATAGAAATATACAAAAAGGGCTTTCACAACTACTGAAATATACGTTGTAATGTTTGCACAGTTGACTTAGGGGGTCATTACAACATTGGCGGTAAAAGCCGCTTACCGCCGTGCAGAAGACCACCAACACACCGCCGTGGCCGCGGAATTCCACTACGGTCATTATGACCCAAAGGCCGGAGTCTGCCAAAATTTAGACACCCACACAAGTCCGCCACACCAAAGGTTAGTGATAAACTGGTGATAACAAAACTGACACCGTCACGCCAACAGGAATACGCCCACACTATCACGACCCATGAATCCATGCGGCGGTCTTTCAACCGCGGTATTCCATTGGCGGTACACACTGCCGCGCTCAAAATACACACACACTTACAAAACACAACCACATTGGACAATTCAAAATGAACACACCTGATACACATACACACACCACTCCCACACACTCAATACAATATAAAACACACACCCACATCACCCACAAACTCCTACGACCACAATTGCGACTGAAGGCCAGAGAGAGACACCACCATCAACAACACTAGCATCCACAGGCACTTAACATTATCACTCACATAACATCCACGCACCTCACACAACACACCTCTAAATATCACTTCACACATCACAACACACACCACCCCACACATCACCCACACCACCCCATGGCCCCGCAAAGACACCCCAGGTTCTCTGAGGGTCATGGTGGAGGAAATCATCCGGGTAGAGCCACAGCTATTCGGATCACAGGTGCAGCACACCTCCATAGCTAGGAAGATGGAGCTATGGCGCAGAATCGTAGACAGGGTCAACGCAGTGGGACAGCATCCAAGAACACGGGATGACATCAGGAAGAGGTGTAACGACCTACGGGGGAAGGTGCATTCCGTGGTCTCAAGACACCACATCGCGGTACAGAGGACTGGCGGCGGACCCCCACCTCCTCCCCCACAACTAACAACATGGGAGGAGCAGGTCTTGGCTATACTGCATCCTGAGGGCCTCGCAGGAGTAGCTGGAGGAATGGACTCTGGTAAGTCAAATCTTAACTACTACATCCCCCACCCTACCTGCATGCCATCACATACCCCCACCCTCGCCCTCACCCCCATCACTCCAACTCCTCACACATGTCCCAATATCATAAACCACACATCCCAAACCCAAGCCCTGCATGCAACACCAAAGCATGGACACCCATCACCAAAGCATGGCCACTGCACATACCCATACACCCCCCTAAACCATCATCACACAAGGTCCTACACAGGAATGCAAGCACTGGGGTACACGGTCACCCACCCATTGCACAACATGGCACACACACATGCAATAATCATGCCTTTTCACCCCTGCAGGACCCCTACCCAACGTCACCGGACAGGAGGGTCCAGACATGCCCACTCCACCCACAGAAGAGGCCCACAGTGATGACAGCAGCCCTGTCCAACTGGATCTAGACGACCAGCCCGGACCATCTGGGACCTCGGGACAGTCGGTTCCCCTCACACTGGCACAAGCCACTACAGACTTTCCCCCCTCTGGAAACACCAGCACAACACCCACCCAGCGGGCCCATACCTCTGTCCCCAGGACACGTCAATCAGCAGTGTGTCCACCACTACAGGGAACCCAGGTTAACCCACCACCCCAACAACAACAGAGACCTGGGGGCAGTGGCAGTGGGCACATGGTTCAGGGGACAGAGGCACAGGAACACAGGGGAACTGGGAGGGCTGCTGTGCGACAGGGGGAGGACAGGCCCAGGGAACCCACTCTCCACGAGGCCCTCTCCAACATATGGGAGCCTACCACCATTCTCAGGAAACGATGGCAATGGTACTGGCCAAGTTTCAGGAGACCCAGCGACTGCAGGAGGAACAGTATTTGGGCTTCAGGGAGGAACTCAAATCCATCAATTCCACCCTGGGCACCATTGTAGGGGTGCTGAAGGAACTCATCAACACCAGGAGGGACACTGTGGCACAACAAGGGGCCCCTGACTCTAGCCTGGACGATGAACTGCCCAACACCTCCGCCGGCGCTAGTGGACAGGAGGCACCGCCACAGGACCACCACACCAGCACCGCACCCCCTGCAGAGGGAGAACCCCACCCCCCCGCAAACAGTCCCTGAGATCCAGAACAAAGACAGAGAACGATGCCAAGACCCCCGCCAAGAAATGAGACCGCTATGATTGTCATCCATTTGTCCCACCTTGCCACCCTGTCCATCCTTAAACTGTCCCAGCTCCCCTTCCTATGCCCCTTTGGACAATGCACCTGTGAGACTAATAGACTGGACTCTGCCATGGACATTCCCCCACCATCACCCCTCACCATTTTACAACCCCCTCCAATATTGAGCACTTAAATAAACACCCTTAAAGCACAAAACAATCAGGAGTCTGTCTGTGATTTCGAAAATAGTGTATTAGCAATTACAGTGGCAAAATGCTCTTTCAAATGTAATGTCAACATACCTATGCCACACAGCTCAAGTCCATGAAGAAACAAAGCAGATGTCACACAGTGGGACCCACATCTGTGAAATCGTAAGGGAAAGTGACAACTCAGTGACCATACACTGGGTGAACATGACAGACAGTAGAGAGGTAGTAGATTTAAATTAGATGTAGCAGGCAGTGTTGTCTTCTTACCTGTGTCTCACTGGAAGTATTGCAGGATCACCGTGTTCCTGTTGTCGATGTCCTCTTCTTCTTCTTCCTCGTCTTCACTGTCCACAGGCTCCACAGCTGGCACAACACCTCCATCTGGACCATCCTCCTGCAGAAAAGGCACCTGTCGTCCAAAGCCAAGTTGTGAAGCATACAGCAGGCCACGATGATCTGGCATACCTTCTTTGGTGAGTAGAATAGGGAACCACCAGTCATATGCAGGCACTGGAACCTGGCCTTCAGGAGGCCGAAGGTCCGCTCTATAATCCTCCTAGTTCGCCCATGGGCCTCATTGTACCGTTCTTCTGCCCTTGTCCTGGGATTCCTCACTGGGGTCAGTAGCCATGACAGGTTGGGGTAACCAGAGTCACTGCAAATGTCGAGGGACAACTGCTAGACACACACTAACTCATAGGGACATCCACAGACCCAGACAACTATTCCCACTGTATTGGGTCCATGTGCTCACCTAATAGCCACACCCGGTGCCTCTGGAGTTGCCCCATCACATAAGGGATGCTGCTATTCCGCAGGATGTAAGCGTAATGCACTGAGCCAGGGAATTTTGCATTAACATGGGAGATGCACTGGTCTGCCAAACACACCATCTTCACATTCATGGAATGGTAACTCTTCTGGCCACATGTGTCCCATCAATGGCACCTATGATGTTGGGGATATGTCCCAGGGAATAGAAATCACCTTTCACTGTAGGCAAATCCTCTACCTGAGGGAAAACGATATAGCTCTGCATGTGTTCCAGCAGGGCAGACAACACTCTGGACAACACGTTGGAAAACATAGGCTGGGACATCCCTGATGCTATGGCCACTGTAGTTTGAAAAGACCCACCTGCTAGGAAATGGAGTACCAACAGCACCTGCACTTGAGGGGGGATTCCTGTGGGATGGCGGATAGCTCACATCAGGTCTGGCTCCAACTGGGCACACAGTTCTAGGATTGTGGCATGATCAAGCCCGTAGGTGATGATCACATGTCACTCCTCCATTGTCGACAGGTCCACCAGCGGTCTGTACACCGGAGGATGCCGCCATCTCCTCACATGCCCCAGCGGACGGTGCCTATGGAGGAGAACAGCGAGCAGAGAGTCAACCAACTCTGAGGTACGTAAACACAGCTTACTCTGAAAATATTAGCAATTCGACATTTGCCTGGATGAGTGTTTAAGCAAGGCCTAGGTATGTGTGACGCAGTCAAAAATAATGCCATGTGGGCCCATGAAACGGCGGCTGCCTGACCTGTAAGGTGGGACAATGGGATATGAGGTAACTGCGCTGGCATTGTACACCATCGCGGTAGGCGGTCGAAGACCACGGCGCAATTCTGCATTGGTTAACATTGGACCCTATGGGTCCCAGGAGCCAATGATGATGTACGTCGGCAGTGACGGTACGCACCGCCGCAGACGTGACCAACATTTTCTATCTGTTCAATCACTCGATACCTGATCTTCGACAGGAGAGGACCTACACTGCAAGTGCTGCTGTGACCTCAGTCTGGAAGTGACAATGGCTCGTGTGTCTGGGGAAAGGGCCCCTGCCTTCAGCACGTAGGAGTTGGAGAAACTCGTTGATGGGCCTCCCCCAGTACACGCTACTCTACGGTCCTCCAGACAAACAGGTAATGCCTGTGTGGAGTGGGGTGGATGAAAGACAGGGGGGGTGAGAATGAGGCGTGCATGAAACGACGGTGAGTGCATGTGCGTCATGGCAAGGGTAGGGATGCGGGCCAATGACTGTGACGATGCAGTTGGTAATTAGTTCTCTTTTTCCCCTGTACAATTCCTGTAGGTCGGCGCCCATCAGAAGAAGGACATTTGGCGTGCCATCGCCAACGAAGTCCGGACCCTGGGGGTCTACTACAGACGGAGCACCCACTGCCGGAAAAGATGGGAGGACATTCATCGCTGGAGCAAGAAGACGGCGGCGGCCCAGCTGGGGATGGCCTCCCAACGTGGGAGGGGTGCCCGTCGCACCATGACCCCCCTGATGTTCAGGATCCTGGCGGTGGCGTACCCGGAGTTGGATGGGCGCTTGAGGGCATCACAGCAGCAACAAGGGGGTGAGTACACTCTCATTCTGCTGATTCTGCGCGCATTGGAGGTGTCTCAGTGGGGGAGGTGAGCTGTGGGTTCCCCTAGGCCAGGGCGAGTTTAGTAGTTAAGCTCCCTTCTTCAGGCAGGCTCTGTGGCACCCCACCACACCTGTGTACAGTGCCAACTACACCTAGTCAGGCTCCTGTGCCATCCATGTGTGCAGAAATCGGCCATAGCCTTGTAAGCCATGTCCCAGGGATTGAACAGTGGACTCCAAGTGCGCGGCGTAGTGCAGGGGGCTTCTGTGTATGTCGTGTCCGCCAACTGTAGCGGTATTGCATGCACTCAACATGGCTTTCTTCTGTCTCCCCCCCCCTTTTTGTGGTCTCCCTGTACTTGTGTGCATTAGCATCATCAGGTGGAGGAACAGTGGCACCGAAGCAGGAGGGAGCTGCATCCCACATGGCCCTGGAGGGCGACACTACGGAGACTGAAGTCACCAGTGGGACGGAGGGCGAGGGGAGCTCCACGGCGGGGACAGGAGCTGACACCAGCTATACGGACTCCTCCTCTGATGGGAGCTCCCTTGCAGTGGCAGCCCCATTTGTGCCCCCTCCATCTAAAGGTACAGCAGCCACCCCCCCTACCAGCACCGCCCTCCCAGCAGCCCCTCAGCGTTGGCCCTGTGCCTGCTCACCCAGGAGGATGAACATCACTTTCGCCCCAGGCACCTCAGGCCCTGCCCCAGTCACCCCTGCTGCCCTCAGTGAGGAGGCCATTGACCTCCTCAGGTCCCTCACTGTTGAGCAGTCTACCATTTTGAATACCATCCAGGGTGTAGAGAGGCAGTTGCAAGAGACCAATGCATACCTGGAGGGCATTCACTCTGGTCAGGCAGCCCTTCAGCGAGCTTTTCAGACTCTGGCCTCAGCACTGATGGCAGCCATTGTCCCTGTCTCTAGCCTCCCCCCTCCAACTTCCTCCACCCAGACCCACACCCCTGTACCTCAGACTATCCCAAGCACACCATCAGACCAGCATGCACACACCTCAACACACAAGGGAAGCTCTGGCAAACATAAGCACCACACATCCCACAGGCACTCAGGCAAGCATCACACACATGCAGACACACCAACATCCACTGCCTCCACTGTGTCCCCCTCCTCCTCGTCTCCCTCCTCCCTTCCTGTCTCGTCTCCACTCACACCTGCATGCACTACATCCTCAGCCACTAGGTCCATCACCAGCACACCCACCACCACACCCCGCTCACATGCAGTCACCACCCCCACTACCATTCACGCATCCCGTGTCCTCTCCCAGTGTGTCTGTGAGGCCACCTCCCAAGGTACACAAACGCAGCCACACACCCACCCAACAGCCATCCACCTCACGACAGCCTACAGCCCATGCACCTTCACCCAAAGTCACCAAACGTACACCTCCTACAACCACAACCTCTTCCTCCACTCCCAAACCCCCTCCAGCTACCCGTCTCAGTGTTCCTAAGAAACTTTTCCTGGCCAGCCTTTACCTCACCTCCGCCACCCCTTCAGTCTCCTAGGGCCCGACTCTCCAGGTCCCAACCTAGCACCTCAGCCACAACATCGGCGGGACCAGTGGTGCCAGTAGTCACCTGATTATGAGTGCACCAGGCAGCAGGGCAGCCAGTGTGGCAAGGAGCCACAGCACGGACAGTCCCCCACCTGTCAAGCATAAAAAGTTGGACAGTGCCCGGCGGGAGAGGGGAAAGAAATCAGCCACCAAAGCCGCTCCCAGGGGTACAGTTGGGAGTGTGGAGACAGCTGCGACACCATCCAAGGTGGGGAAGGGGCACATTAAAGCCGGCAAGTCTGGGAAGATCAGCGTGGCGGACAAGACCGCCAGCAGCCCCGCTGCCCAGGAGAAGACCGCCAGCAGCAGCCCTGCTGCTCAGGAGAAGACCGCCAGCAGCAGCCCCGCTGCCCAGGAGAAGACTGCCAGCAGCAGCCCCGCTGCCCAAGACAGGACCGTCAGCGGCAGCCCCGCTGCCCAAGACAGGACCGCCAGCAGCACCGCAGGCCAGGAGAAGACCACCAGCAGCAGCCCCGCTGCCCAAGACAGGACCGCCAGCAGCAGCCCCGCTGCCCAAGACAGGACTGCCAGCAGCAGACCCGCTGCCCAGGAGAAGACCGCCAGCAGCAGCCCCTCTGCCCAAGACAGGAGCGCCAGCAGCAGCCCCGCTGCCCAGGAGAAGACCGCCAGCAGCAGCCCCGCTGCCCAAGAAAGGACCACCAGCAGCAGCCCCGCTGCCCAAGACAGGACCGCCAGCACCACCGCAGGCCAGGAGAAGACCGCCAGCAGCAGCCCCGCTGCCCAAGACAGGACCACCAGCAGCAAAACCGCTGCCCAGGACACCGCCATCAGCAGCACCGCAGGCCAGTGAGCGCCAATGATTCCGACGCTACTGAGGCCACCACGGGCAGGATGAAGCACTATGGGCACAAAGCCCCCTCCAGAACCAGTGGAGAGTTACATCCACTACCTCAGTCCTTGGCAGGATGAAGCACTCTGGGCACAAAGCCCCCTCCAGAACCAGTGGAGAGTTACATCCACTACCTCAGTCCTCGGCAGGATGAAGCACTCTGGGCACAAAGCCCCCTCCTTGGCAGGATGAAGCACTCTGGGCACAAAGCCCCCTACAGAACCAGTGGAGAGTAACATCCCCTACCTCTGCCCTTGGCAGGATGAAGCACTCTGGGCACAAAGCCCTGCTGCTCAGGAGAAGACCGCCAGCAGCAGCCCCGCTGCCCAGGAGAAGACTGCCAGCAGCAGCCCCGCTGCCCAAGACAGGACCGTCAGCGGCAGCCCCGCTGCCCAAGACAGGACCGCCAGCAGCACCGCAGGCCAGGAGAAGACCACCAGCAGCAGCCCCGCTGCCCAAGACAGGACCGCCAGCAGCAGCCCCGCTGCCCAAGACAGGACTGCCAGCAGCAGACCCGCTGCCCAGAAGAAGACCGCCAGCAGCAGCCCCGCTGCCCAAGACAGGAGCGCCAGCAGCAGCCCCGCTGCCCAGGAGAAGACCGCCAGCAGCAGCCCCGCTGCCCAAGACAGGACCGCCAGCAGCAGCCCCGTTGCCCAAGACAGGACCGCCAGCAGCAGCCCCGCTGCCCAGGAGAAGACCGCCAGCAGCAGCCCCGCTGCCCAAGAAAGGACCACCAGCAGCAGCCCCGCTGCCCAAGACAGGACCGCCAGCACCACCGCAGGCCAGGAGAAGACCGCCAGCAGCAGCCCCGCTGCCCAAGACAGGACCACCAGCAGCAAAACCGCTGCCCAGGACACCGCCATCAGCAGCACCGCAGGCCAGTGAGCGCCAATGATTCCGACGCTACTGAGGCCACCACGGGCAGGATGAAGCACTATGGGCACAAAGCCCCCTCCAGAACCAGTGGAGAGTTACATCCACTACCTCAGTCCTTGGCAGGATGAAGCACTCTGGGCACAAAGCCCCCTCCAGAACCAGTGGAGAGTTACATCCACTACCTCAGTCCTCGGCAGGATGAAGCACTCTGGGCACAAAGCCCCCTCCTTGGCAGGATGAAGCACTCTGGGCACAAAGCCCCCTACAGAACCAGTCGAGAGTAACATCCCCTACCTCTGCCCTTGGCAGGATGAAGCACTCTGGGCACAAAGCCCCCTACAGATCCAGTGGGCACAAAGTCCTTGGCAGGATGAAGCACTCTGGGCACAAAACCCCCTCCAGAACCAGTGGAGAGTTACATCCACTTGAGAGACTGTGGCTTTGCACTCCCCAGGATTGAACAGTGGGCAAACCACCCACCATATAGACCTGAGAGACTGTGGCTTTGCACTCCCCAGGATTGATCAGTGGCCAACCCGCCCACTGTATAGACTTGAGAGACTGTGGCTATGCACTCCCCAGGTTTGATCAGTGGGCAAACCACCCACTGTAGAGACTGTGGCTTTGCACTCCCCAGGATTGAACAGTGGGCATAGAGCCCCCTCATGGATCTGGCGTCGTGAACTCAACCGGCTGAGGTGCCCCCGCTTTCCCTTCCCCCTGAGGTGCCTGTTTTATTTCTATCTGATGCCCCTGCAGTGTTCTCTCCGTCTTGTTCGGGTATTGATTGTGGGCCTCGCCCATGCCTTTTGGGCCCAGTGATCCACGGACTGTGATGGTGGAATCCCTTGGACTTGTGTTCTTGGTGTATATAATTGCATATAGTATAAATGTATATATTTGTAAATATTTTTGATTTATGTAATTGAATATATCACAATTATTCGACTCATTTCCTTTTGTCCTTACATTCTTCCAGGGGGTGTTGGGGGTGTAACTCTAATGTATCAACATGTATTAGTGTGTGTGTTGTAGTGGGTGAGGGTGGGGGTGGGGATGTTGCGTGTTGCGTGTGTGTCACTGTTTTTCCCTCCTCCTCCCCTGTGTCGTAGGTGCAGTACTCACCGTGGTCTTCGCCGCCGGCGTTCGTGCTCCTGGTAGAGGAGCCGGAAGATAAATGTTGGGAGTATCTGAAGTTCCGGCTCCATGGCGTCCTGGTTCCTCGTGGGGTGTGTAGAGGTGAGCGTTTTCCCTTTGAGGTCCTGTTTCCGCCTTGTTTTTGTTCGCGGTGAATCCGCCCCGGAAAAGGTGGCGGATTGTAATAGTGTGGGCGGTACATTGTCCTCCGCAAGTCTGTTGGCGGTTACCGCTGCGGTGTTTGTTTGTACCGCCGTTGCGGTCAGAGTGTTAAAGTGGCTGTCTATGTTGCCGGTTTCCGCCACAGTCGTGATTCAATTTTTTTTACCGCCAGCCTGTTGGCGGTTTTACCGCCGCTTTAACAACGACCGCCAGGGTTGTAATGACCACCATAGTCATTTAAATGTTGTGTTAGGAAAAACCTGGCACCCTACATCCTTTTATTTTACTTTCTAAGCAGCAGGTCACACAGTTCACCTTACAAAGTCCTGGAACTCTGCAGTCAGAACTGACTTTAGACCTCTGTCTGTGAGCACAGAGCAAATGTGACTCTAGAACAACTTTTAAAGACATCTTTTATTGCCTCTCCACTTTTCAGCTGAACAGACATCTGTTCAGTGTCAACACGCCAGAAGGGACAGTTAAGTATTAGATTAGGTATTAAAAATAGCTCCACCAAATCAAATAAGACTCACCAATGTGAGTGGTCGAGTGGATTTTTGGAGCCCTGCATAGGCACTAACCAGATTCCTGTAGCTGCACAAACTAATGCCATTAATCCACACAGTAAAAAAACAATAAAGGAGCATTGCATAGCTAAATGAAATCCTGTTCAGGGTAGTAGTGAAAAAGACAGATCAGCTGTTTATCAACCTTTATTCAGCTGTGCAAAATGAATACCAAATAATGAGAATGTCCCTCCCAGGGGGCATGGTGCCACATCTGCTGCAGTGCCAGTCAGTGCCTAACTGAATGTTTTGCCAGAGGTTCTGAAAGAAATACAGGAAGAGCATGGTATTTACCAGTAGGGGACTGAGATATGAAACTAACATGTAGTATTGATACTGCAGCTGAAGTAATTCTTTATAAGGTTAAAAGCGACGCTGCTCTTTTGGTCATATGCCAGAGCTACTCTGCAACTCCACGAGGACAGAAAGAAGTGAAGTGATTGAAGACTACCTGTTGAGTTCATGCCTTCATGACAAATGACATTGGAGCTACAACACCACGAAGATCTCAATTAAAAGCTAAATTTGAGGTTGAAAACCCCTGAAAGAAAGAAAACAGAATATGCAGCGATCCAAAGGGAAGAATGTCACAATCAAGAACCAAACCATAGAGTTGAAGAGCAAGGGGGTTGGGATTATAACTTAAAATATAGAAAGGAAATAAGGGCTCAGAATAGATATCAATCCCCTCACGAGCTTTATTCTCATTCTTGATAGGCTCACAAAGACAAAAAATAAACAGATCCACATAAGAGTGCCCATTCTTCTGATGGACCTAGCAATGGACAGAAGCACCACTCTCAGGAGAAGAAGACTACAGCCATAACAAGAACACAGGATGCCTCACAAAAAGAGTGTTCTATGGAAGAAAGGTGAATGGGTGGTGGTTGTTGTAGACAGTGTGGCGGAAATCAAAACAGCCCCTCTAAAGTACAAACTTCTGATCACAGGGAACATTAATGACTCTATTAAGGCTCAATACCAGATCTGCATTAGATTAAACCCTTTACAGTCAGAGGAACTCAAATCCAAACTGAAGGGGACATTGCACAATGCTTTGATTTACTGAACTTAATTACCTGTTTCGTATGATATCACACTTCCTGAGGACAAGCTCCCACAGGTTTTAAAAGCTGCTCCAATTGCAGAGGAAGTTTGTTTCCATTAGTGGTCCGGCTACTCAAGGACCTGTATGCCATGAAATGAGCATTACAAATGGTTTCTGCACTATACAAGAATCAAGTGAGTCGTGATAAAATGCATTTCTACACATAATGCATTTGTGGGATGAGCCATTGTTTCAAAAGCCACATCCAATAAAATAAAAAGCAAAGCAGGATTTAAAATGCATTTTATATAATTTTCCGTTCTGGGGAGTAATGATCCCTTGCCAATCAACCATGAATACCCCTATTTGCCTGGTATTAAAACCAGATAAATACTGGACATTGGCACAGGACTATGGAATTTAGAACCAGCACTGGAAAAACTCTGCCTTGCAGAACACACAGTGCTGGATAAATAATGCAAATCAAACAAAAAATGTAGAACAACTGGCATAGCAAATGGGTTCTTACTCGAAGCATAGTTATGGAATCACTTTACTGGACATCATTTAAATCCAGGGTGTTAGACCTGACAGCCATAGGGTGGTCCTCCCCCCAATATTTTGCCTACCCCCTCCACTTTTCTGACTTTGTTGTTGGTATTAGGACTTTGTGCATGATACCACTGCTAAACAGTGCTAAAGTGCTTTTTCTCTCTACCCTAAACATGGTAATATTGGTTTATCCCCAGTTGGCATATTTAATTTACTTATAGGTCCCTAGTAAAGTGGTACTACAGGTACCCAAGGCCTGTACATTAAAGACTACTAGTGGGCCTGCAGCACTGATTGTGACATCCTCTAAAGTAGCCTTCTAACCGTGGCTCAGACCTGCAATTGCAAAGCCTGTCTGTGCAGTTTTACACTGCAATATCGACCAGATAAATTAACCTTTTTGCCAGACCCAAATCCTCCTCCTCAGGTAGGCTCTGGATAACCCAGAGGGTAGGGTGCAATGTATTTAAAAGGTAGGACATGCACTTTTAAGTTCTAAATGTCCAGGTAGTGACAAACTCTTAAATTTGTATTTCACTACTGCAAGGCCTATCTGCCTTACGATAACATTGGAGTTGCCTTAGGATAACATTGGAGTTGCCTTATTATATTTTATAAGCATAATTTCCAAATGGGAAGAGATAATTCCTCTATCTTTGGTGTCTCTGGAATCAATTTAAATCCTAACTTATAGTGATGTTGGATTTTAAATTGCAATTCTGAAAATGCCACTTTTCGTACTTTGACCATTTGGTGCCTGCTGCGTGTCTCTGATTACATGCCTGGGGTGGGTTACAGCTGGGTATCGTGCATTCTCCCTAGACAGCCACACACAATGGGAGTTTGGGTGTGACTTTATGAGTCACCCTAGCAGGATGGGAGGGAGGAGCTGGACCTAGCCTCACTTACACCAGAATAGGCTGTGTTTTGTCCCCAGACAAAGAGCTACATACCCCCCTGTAATGAGTCTGGAGCAGGAAGGGAGGACCCCTGTGCACTTCAAAGGCAAGTCTTTGAAGTTTCCCCCACTTCAAAGACACCATTGGGTTTGCATACTGGACATCAGACACCACCACTTCAACACTCTTCTGGACCTGTGGATACTCTGCCAGGAAGAAGGAATGCTGTGCTTCTGAAAGGATGCTGCTGAATGGATTACCACTCTGCTGGACTGCCACTCTGGAGGAGCTGCTGCCTTTCAGTGCTGACCTGCAGCCGGCTGCCCTTTTGCCTGAAGAGTAAGAACTGGACCTGGAACACATCTTGAACCAGGGCCCCAGAGTGACTCAAAGAGCTAGCTTTGTGGCCTTCTAATCTGAGCCTCAGTGCTCCCCACAGCTCCTGGACCTATCTAAAACGAGTTCCTGACCCCCCAGAGGCACCCCTCAGGTTCTGGGCCCTTGAAATAGTTTTTTAAGCTCTTAAAGTCAAGCTTTGGGCTCTTCGCGAATGCTCCGGGACCTTGTTGCTTGCCTGGAAATCCAGCATGAGCAGATGCAAGTTCACCTCATTGCACAGTACACATTGTCTGACCGCGTGGATCGTCACCATGACGCTGCAGCCCGTCTGTCCACAAAGACCGGCCTGCTCCTCCTTCCCCGCTGACTATCACCAGCGATGCTTTCCTTGCTCCCAGTGAACTTCTTCCCTGTGAATGGGACTCTTGACACAACTCCTGAGAAGGTATGGTTGGTGAGTTATGCTTTCAGACACTATGGGCCTGATTACAACTTTGGAGGAAGGTGTTAATCCGTCCCAAATGTGATGGATATACCACCAGCCGTATTACGAGTCCATTATATCCTATGGAACTCGTAATACGGCTGGTGGTATATCCGTCACATTTGGGACGGATTAACACCTCCTCCAAAGTTGTAATCAGGCCCTATATTGCAGTTTAATATTTAAATATTCATAAGTCCAGTTCTACGGATTGGATGATTCTTGTCTTTTTGGGCTAGCTTTATTTATTAAATTCTGCTCTATTTTTCTGACCTGGTATGGGATCTTTTTGTATGGTGTTTTCACTGTTTTACTGTTTGAAGTGTTGAACAAATAGTTTCCACATTTCCTATAACTTAAGCATGACTGCTCTGTACCAAGCTACCAGAGGTTGGGCACAGGTAAATTCAGGGTTTGCCTGACACCTACCCTGGCTAGGACTGTGGTTGCTGCTTGACTAGGGCTCACACCCTGTCAACAATCCAATAGTGAGAACACAGGAATTTCTTCAATATTAACAAGCAATTCCACATGCCTTTTCAGTAAAACTATTAAATATCTTTTAGACAGAGAGATCAGCTCAAATTGCAGTAGCCACAAAACAATGATAGTCTGCTGCCCATGGAACAGTAGCAGTATTCAAGGATTTTGAATTTAAAATAAGGCATACATATGTGAAGCCATTAGTTGATTCAAATGCACAAATATTAGAATTAAATGGACTCCTACTATTGCAAAAAAGTAAACACCTTGGACCCAACATTGTAAGTTTCTGACTCCTCATTTTGTTTACTGCAGTACAATGTAGATTTAAAACATTCACAATCCAATGATTACATAGATGTTCAACTGAAGACAAGAAGAGTGATGCATGGATAGCTGACTTCTATTGGTGAATACACAGCACATGTATGGCACACCAAAACAAGGGCATCTACTTGAAAGGCAATTCTACCTCAAGGTGCCACATTTGCAGTCACATGCACAAAGAAGCTGCAAACACCGTTTGTGTGGTGCGAATGCACGCAGCCATGCGCAAGGGGGGGTGGAGCGAGAGGGACCCAATGCCCCAATGCACCAGTGTCAGGTGGACGGTCACAGTACATCATCTGCTGATCTCAGTGTGATTTTAGGCTCAGGAGTGCTGTTCATGGTGGAAATGTCAGATGCACCTGTGTCTGAACCAGGGTCCAGGACTGGCTCAGAGCGCAGTACTGTGAAAGGGTATGTTTTGAGCAAGGAGGTTGCTTCCACAGCTCAAGTTTGTTCCGTGGCCAACTGGACCTTGGTGGGCTTCTGCTGCACCACTCTATGTCTCCTGCGTTTGAGTCACGGGATCTATTATTCCCCCTCCATCTGGTCGTACCCTGTTGTGTGCATGAGACATTTTGTGTGGAGCCAGATCCAGACATTCTCTGGTGTTGAGAAGCTGTGGGAGGACTCGCTATCCATCACTTTAAACTTGGCAGAGAACAATAATGCGTACACAAACTGCAGCTCCCACAGGCGCTGTTTCACCAGCTTGTAGGAGCTCCTAAGTTGCTGTACTTTGGTTGTGAGGTCTACATATGTAGTTATTTCCATGTTCTCATAGCACCAGGAGCCCTGCATGCAGAATTGCTATAGTATGAGGTCCCGGTATTTTAAAAGTCATCTAATGAGTGGTCATAGTGGAGCACCAGGTGGGAGTGGGCATCCTGGGACGCGGTGTGAACACTCCACAGAGAACAGCTTGAGGACCTTATTTTCCAACACTGTGGACATCAGCCAGTCCTCGAGGAAGAGCTCAGCATTGGGGTGTTTTGTGCACTCTGTGAACCCCAGGAACTGGGTGTTGTTTTGCTGAGAGCGTCCTCCAGCGTCCTCCACTTGCCAGTGCAGGAAAGCCACCTTCCCTGTCATGGCATCTAGCTTGGCTGCAGTTCACGCACAGTAGGGGCCATGGATTTCAGTGTGGATTCTGCATTGTTGACTTGATCTGACAACTTGGGCGATCCACTCTCGGCAAGTTCACTTCTAGAGATACAATATCAATCTTTGTTTCTTGCGACATTTTAGTGTTCAAAATGGCATGGAGAATCCCTTCAAACTGCACTGAGTGCTTGTCAAGGGTGGTCTCCAGGTGTTGCAAAGAGCCCTTGGATGAATCCGTGGAGGTCGAGGGTGGCACTGGGACACAGAGGTCAAGGTCCTGGAGGTTCTTGTTTTTCCCACCATGGTACCATTATAGTGAGAGGCAACTGGGATGGTCTGTGGGGCAACATGTTGGGTGAGGTTCTGTAGTCACTCCAACTCTTCGCACACGGCGGGTGAGTAATAGAAAGATAGTGCCACTACCCCTCTCCTTCGGGGGATCTCAGCAGGAGATCCAGACCTCCCACTTACAATCTAGTCAGAACACCCAGGATCCCAGGGTGACACCCAACTGTGGGAGTGTGCAGCACTAGCCAAGAAGGGGGCACCCCCACTTAACGGCATGGTTCTGTTCTCAGGGGGGATCCCCATGGGTTGGGACTCTGCTGACCTAGGGGTGATGGGCAGGGCCAGAGGGCTGCCACCAGTGGAGAAATAATAGGTGGAACTCTCAGAGACTACTGGCCTCTTAAGTTCTCCCTTGTGGGGTCAAGGAGCAGGTCCTCCCTGGGTCTCAGGAAGATAGCAGGTGTACAAGCAGCAGGTGTCCTAAATAAGAGGGGAAGGACACTTCCTCCTAGTCACGCTGCCCCTCTGACTAGGACCACACAGGGCAAGCATCAGTCTTCCAGTGTGCAGATGGTGGGGGTGGGGGACCCTTGGCGATAAGCCAGGTATCAGGGTTCCACCAATAAGAAGTTGGCCCAGTGTGGGCTGTGCCCAGTTACCGGTGGCAGAGCACAGGCCCAGCAGTACCAGGGCCCCGTCAGGTGGGTCACCCCCAGTAGGTGTTTATTGATAGGGTGCCCCGGGGAGCTCAGTCATGCATGGGCATGTGGTGGGAGAAGCCCTCACCTGTTTCCAGGTTCTGCCATAGAGCTCTTGTGTTGCAAGCTATAGCAGAAAGTGAGGTGGCAGGTCTCACCGGTCGCAGGAGGATGTCTGCAGCAGGTGCAGAGAAAGGCAAGCAATGCTGTCCGGGGCTGCAGGCCTCTCTTTGGGAATCAAGCAGTGTCTCTCCTGGTCTTATCACGTGGCCGGGGATCGCCACCAGGTCTTAGCTGCAGTGCCACCCCAGGCGACTCTTCAGAAGTGGGCAGCCTTGTCTCCGGCAGCCCTTGCTTGCATCAGCATCCAAGCAAGGCCACACAGATGGGTTGGCCACTGCACGGGCCACTGGAGGCTGAACTGCAGCACTCGTCTACTACAGCAGCTGGTTTTATTGGATCAGGGTTCGCCTGTCCCTGTGACACAGCCCTGCGTTAGAGACTCCACAAAAAGCAGCGCACGGAAAAGGCCCCTCATGCCGCTCCAGTTGTAGAGCACCGCAGGCCCCAGGCATCAGCATTGTCTTCCAGGGACCCAGTTGTGTTGCCAGCACATCCACCTCGCAGTAAGGCTCGGGCAGGGCACAACAAGCAAAAAAAAAGTGTTGGCGGGTTAGATGCCGAAGATTAAGCAGGATTCAGTTCGAGCCCAGCACTGAGCTCGTTCAAAGAGCATCCGATGCTGCTGTTGTCATGGCCATGCCCCCTAAACACTAGTTAATATGAAAATTAAATTGTGTTATCTCTGCCTAAAAAACAGCAAAAATGTTTGTTGTTTATGAAAGGTACTTTTAAAAAGTCACCTTTAGCCTGCTTAAAGCCTCTAGAAGCCAATTTGCATGAGCTTTCAACTATCACCAAGGAACTTTATAGCTCCATAATGAAGTGTGATTTAGCTCCTGGAACTGAGGCAAGCCTTTTTGAGATGGGGAGGTGTCCTGCTTCTCTCGCAGGAGATCATCTGGGCTGTGTCCAGGAACTTAATTAACTTCAGAGTTGCCTACCATGTCCCTGGCAGCTGTATTTACCACATGGGCCTGCCCCCTTCTATTGTCCCCCCTAGCCAGTCAGGCCCAGAAGGGAAAGGAGCTGCCCCAGAACTGGTTTTGAATGACACCAGAGAAGGGGGTTGCCATTTTCCTTGCCACATCTCTGGGGTGGAGACAGGATCTGTGCACAGGTGAATAAACATTCTTCCATGTAGGATTTATGTAGACAGGAGTATTGTGGGATTGTTTGCAGTAGAGCACACAGGAACTACTCCAAAGTGGGTAGGGTTACCCCTGGGAACTTTTTCCCTTTTAGTTATGGAGGAGGCAAGAGTCACCCCCACCCATAAACTAGTGCCATGCATAAAAGTGGCCCCTGGGCACCCTCTTCAGAACTCTATTTGATCTGTGGAAAAAAGAAGATGGACTGCACTTTTTGATGAGACCTGTGAGGAGGTCCCTAAAGGCTGGACCTGCTCCTACTTGTACTCAGGACAAAGAAGTGGGCTCCAAGGGTCATGTGTCTGACCCCCTGTTAAGCTACAGGGACACAAAAGCTGCAAGAATCCCACTTTCTTGGAAGAGCCCAGCTGACCAGTTTCAACTGGAGCTTCTCTGGACTCCTTGGATCTGGTGAGAGTGTACTCCTCCTTTCCAAACCTAGAATCCTGGAACATAGAAACTTTTTGCTAACCTTTGCCTGGAGAACTGTCAAGGGACTGGTATCCTGCTACCCGATACGCAGATGGTGTCTCACTTCAGCTACATTCTTCGCCACAGTACCAAATCCTTTCAGTGAGCCAAATGCTGCCTGACATCCAATGACTTTGATGACTTTCTGGGCTCAAACTCCTTAATTTTCTTGCTCTGAGAATTTCCCATCTACATTGACAGATTCACTGAGACCTCGTCCTTCGTCAACACATCTTAGGATCAAGCCTGCAACCTTGTCGTGCCAACGATTCTCCATTCTCTGAAACTGAAAAGTGTAAAGGTAGCTTTCCAATCAGGACTAATCCCACCTGTGTATCTCAGCCGAACTCCATTACGGTGGGCATTACCCTTGTCCCGTCCCGCGCATCCAGATGACCCTGATTGATGCTTTGCCTTTTTTATTCTATTTTTATTTACACTTTAAAGATGCATATCTCCTGTTCCCCTAATTGGATTTTTGTTGTTTTGAGTCATTTTGTTCGTTAAACTATTCATTAGTTTTATAAATTGGAGTGGGACTTCTTTGTGTTGCGATTTTGACTATTCTACTGTTTTGGTAGTCCTGAATGGTTTACACATTCTCTTAAGCTAAGCCTATCTGCTCTGTGTCATAGCTACCAGGAGTTGTGCTCAGGTTTAAATTACTGAAACTTTTATTCGATCTGGACCTAACAAGAATAGTGTCCTTCTGGCTTGTGGTGGACTACCATCAGAGCTACTGAAGTTTTGCGACAGAGGACGACCAAATTATTGGGCAGATTGATTAAATTAAGTAGCATGAATAGGCAAACTTTGTGGCATACTGCAGTGCATTTTGTGATCGTATTACTTTATTATTTTCTCATTTTGACAGAATCTCTGAAAATATTTCACCTTATTAGTACTAATTTAACACCAAAATACAGCAATAAGCAACTGAATGATGGCCAGTCCACCTTTGCGAAGGGCATTCCAGTGCGCCAGAACATGTGTTGCCATGTTTTTCATAACTTTCGATCTATTTGAGCTAGAAACAAATTTTGTTTTTATTAAGATCTGCAGATTGTGCAGCAGATGATGGAGTATGTGACAAATGCTTCAAATCTATAAGTATGGGAAAAACGGCAGGGTAGGAAAATTGCATAATTCCAGTGGCCCTGACACCATCTATCCCAATTAATAATCCACCTTCTCACGCATACCTAACTAAAGACCACTTAATTTGGGCCATTCCTATTAAATCAGAGTCCTGGGTTAAAGATTATTCTCAGTTCATGGTTCAATTTAAAGCAATCTTGGCAAGAGGCAAACATGCAGATGACTCATTCTTGCCTGCTTATGTTAAAACAGGATGAAAAAAACTGACTTTAAATCTTAGTAATTTCTAACAAATAAAAGCAGAAGCAGCTTCCACTGATCAATTTTCCGCAGCCGCTTTCTATCAGGGGTCGCACGAAGAATTAAAGAATGCATTAGTATTGGCGGTTAGCATCCCAACTACGCTAAACACCCTCATCTAATACCTTGCAGACTGATGCTCAACAAAAGTTGTTATACCTAGAAGAGGATGGGTTTGTCAAGGTTATTATTCCCCCTTTGCCAAGGATAAATCACCTTTTCAGGCAAAGGGACAATGCAAATGGAAGGAGCAAAAGGGCTATAATACAAGGTAGAGAAGGAATAGTGGTGTAAGACTAGCATTTGCCTTCATTGTTGTCAATCTGGTCATTTTGTAAAGCAATGTTCCAAGAAATCTGAAAATGCTGAGGCTCATTCTTAGCTGATGGACCTGGAATGAGCCATTCTACTAATTACACCTCTGTCATGTGTTAAGCTTATTTGTATTTACAAGTAACAATTCTCATAAGGTCCTGTGAATATGATGTCTGTAGTAGATTTCAGGGGCATTTTTGTGCTTTATGGATCACACATTTCAATAGAAATATGATCGGCCCGTACTCAGCAAGAAGAAGCCACAAGGGCTGAACAGAGCAAGTGGGCCTTGGCTGAACTGGAAGTCCACAGGAGCCTGGACACTACAGGGCGAGGGGAAGATCAGCTAATTCGCTGGGATACCCATTTATAGATATTGGAGGCACATTTGGATGACCGTCCCCCATAAAGCGATTTGGTCACATTGCAGATTGCTGGACACTATAAGGGCACCGCTTACCATGCAGAGACACTTACTGCATGCAACATGCAGAGAGGTACACTTTGGGTGGAAGAGGGTAGACATGAAATGGGTCATTAGGAATGACAAGTGCAGGACCATACTGATCAGGGGGAGAGCGACTGAGGGGGTCCCGATGGACACAGAGGGAGGACAGGAGACGGTGTAGAACTAGCTATGCACACACGTGATGATGTTGTTTTGATGTATTATTTAAGGTATCAGGTATATTGCGCTACAAAATTGTGCCAGGCTTCTCCCTGTCAACACAGAGCATTGTTGTAGATGATTTGTGGATCCAAGATGTTAAGACCAGGAGAGACACACTACACCGGGACAGAAAACGAGGCTCTTGCATATGCCCGGACCATACCAAAATTCTGAACCTACATTTGGGGACAAGAGTTTCAGGTGTTTACTGACCACAAACCACTACTATTTATCCTGTGAACAAAGCCTCAGCAAAACGCATACGCTTACTGTATGAATTACAAGAGCATCATTTCAACATAAAGCATCTATCGAGGGGGGGAAGAATTTCAGGGCTTTCATATTGGGAGGTTGGCCAGAAAGCAGGAATTAGACTGATGAACTGATAAGTTTTTTCCAAGTAGCCACTGAATTGTTTGTGCTAAATAACATGGTGATGCATCATGATCTGTTTATTCCACCAGAAAGCTTAAGGAAGGGCATAATTCATGCTGCACACCAAGGACACTTGGGAGTTACCAAAACATGAAAATGCCTCAAGCCTTATTATTGGTGGCCATCCTTAGAAACACAAGTCAAGTCCATGATTGATGGTTGTTCTGAATGCCTCCTGTCTGATAAAAGGTGGAGAATGATTGACACGCCATTTCACCCAGTCCTTTTCCAAGAGTGATGCCCCTGTGAACGGTTGATTGGTGATCGTCTGTTTCCTCTTCAATGGAAATGACAAGGAGTAAGGGTGTAAGGATCACACACATGTTTATCAGTTGTTCTTTTGAAACTTGTTTGTATAATTGTTGTGGTTGTATGGAGATTCCTCTGGTTCCCATCCCCTTTTAATGCCTTCTCTTCTTTCTTTCCAGGTGGAGTTCTTGGTGGTTGTGGGGATGTCTCAGTCAGAACAGTACAGGCAAGAATCAGGTAAGTGGTCCTGTTACTTTGGGTTAGAGTAAGGGAGGGGTATAGTGCTCGTGAGGGGGAGAAATGGAGGTGAGAGGTGTTCACCCATGTTCACTTTTGGCCCCTCTTTGCTTCCCAATTACTGGATCCATTAAAGGTGACAGATAGTGTCTTGGTGCCCTTCTCTACAACCCCCTTTTTAGTTTTACTCCCCCCCTTCCCTCTCTCTCGCTCTCCCTCTCTCTCTCTCTCTCACAGCATGTCTGTGGGTTTTTCCAGACAGCCTCTCCCCAAATTGTTACCGTAACTTTGGCAGCCACATCCCTCCTGGAACGTGGCCAGGAGCGTGAGTCTGTCGTCCAGCTCTTCCTCTTGTGAGTCTTTTGACTCTCTCTGTCCCTCGCATTTCTTCATCCCTGCCAGTTCGATTCGCCTCAGTCGCCTTTGAGGAGGTCCCGGTCTCCTCTCCCCCATCCTCTCGAGGTGCTCCTCCCGTCAGGCTTTTTTCACTCTCCTTTTGGTGTCTTTCCCTTCGCCGTTCACTCTGCCCCCTGTAACCTGGAAATCATAGACTTCTGGGTTACTGCCTATCTGTAGTCCCCCAGGGGAACCGGGGAAGCAGCCCGTCGATAGGCGAGGCTCCCTCCTCATCTTCCTTCACCGTGCCTACCCCACTACAGCCCCAGCACTGAAAAGACCATCACATTTTTAGAACGTGTTCACATTAGTAGGTTCGCCAAAGGCAATTGTCATGGATAATGGTACGCATTTTTTGCCTCAAAAGATGTGCACATTTCTAAATCTTAACAACATTCAGCATATCAAGGTGGCCCTCTATTCCCCCTCATCGAATGGTTTAGTCAAGAGGGAGAACAGAATTGTGAAGGAGGGGGTCCAGACAGCACTATCTTCAGGGCAGGATTTGCAGAAGTTGGTGACATCAAATATTTTGAGCTACAACACCACACCCCACAGGTGTTTCACCTTTTACCTTACTCTGAGGTAGGGAAATGCATACAAGTCTTTTTTGTGATTGGTTAAGATGCAAGGGTGTTTTGAATGACATTGAAGCAAGTAATACTTCTGTTGACTTGCATGTGATGCCAAAGCAGAGCATCTTGAAAGAACATTTTGATGCAGGTAAAAGATCTAAAAACATGGATCTGCAAATTGGTGACTGTGTACTGGTAACAAAACCCAAGAATGGTGACCGGGTACTGATAAATACCCCAAAAAGAGTGCACAGAGGCTCATCAAAGTTCTCTTCTCCAGTTCAGGTGAAAAAGGTGAGCAAAGGGTTAGTCCTTCTGAATGATAAGGGATGGTAAAACAAGAGTCTTGTTCACCTCTCTGATTTACGGGCATCGTCCATGAGGAAACACTCTAAGGTTGACACAGACCAGTGTGGCTCGTCCAATTTGTTACAGTCTCATCAGGATGAGTTATCATCAGCTCCTAGTTCTACATCATCTGCAGGTGTTTTGAATCAGGATGACATCAGCACCACAGTCAGGAAAGAGGTGGCGTGCCACCGGAGGAAGACACCTAGAAGATTTAATGACTGTGTTGTTTTGACATTAAGATTTCTTTTAATCTTTTTTATTATTTTCATGGTTGCAATGTTATCATTTTAATGTATAGTATTACCGTGTAAAGTTTTTCTGTTTTCTTTTAAGGAAGGGTATGTAGTAGTAATGCTCTCAGAAGTCTGAGTGTGGTATTACAGTGTGTACTAGCCACTTGTTATTGTTCATTTCATGTTACACACTTGGGAGTGGAAGAGTGCCGGCGAGCTCACAGCAACGTTTATCAGTTTCTCGGTGTAGCTCAGAGACGCCGGATGCTCCTGGCTGTGGGTGTTTCAGAATCCACAAAATATACCTCTTGAAGACATCCTGGCTTTGTGTGGTCTCTTACCACAGCTGGTCATAAAGGATGCATTTGCTCATTGTTGAAACTCTCGAGAAGAAGCACTTCACTGTCTGGAATGGCAACAAGAACTTGCACATGTGATGTTAATGAAGAATGCCAAAGCACAATATGCTTGATGGGCTCTCTTTCTCCCATTTCTATTATAAAGTTAATTGTACACCTGTTATTGTCATGGAAAGGCTGATGCTTTTTCCCTAACAACAGTTGAAAGTAATTGAGTCCTCCAAGTATCCTGGCTGATTTCCACCACCCCAAGTCAAAAAGGAAGATCATCCTGGAGTCATTCTGGAGTCATCTGATGACTTCAGCTGTGCTATTCCTGCAATTATCTGGGGAAGTCATCCCAAGCCATCCTGAAGTATGTGTATAGGGTGAAATATTTAAATGAGATGACTCTAGAGTCATCAAAGAAACTACTCCAGGATGGCTTCCTGATTACTTAACTGGAAAACATGCGATGATCTTTTACTACTACAGAATGATCCCATGATGATTTCTGGATTAAGCTGTATCACTCCAGGATGGGTTCCTGATTACTTCAGTGGAAAACATGTGATGATCATTTACTACTGTGGGATGATCCCATGATGATTTCAGGATTAGATTGTATTACTCCAGGATAATCCTATGAGTACTTCATGATGGGCCGTAATATTACAGAATGATCTTGAGATGACCGCAGAATGGGACTATATTACTCAAGGATGATCCCATGATATCTTTAGAATGGGAATGTATTAGTCAGTGTTGATTTCACGTTGAGGATGTATTACCCTACAGTTGGTTCTGGCTGCATTACTTCATGGCAATTTCAGTATGGTTATGTATAATTTTAGAATGCTCTTGAGTAATAATGGGTAAACCTTGTTTGACGTTCAGGAAGTAAAGAAATCCACAGTTTTATTAATTTGTTGGCTGAGCAGATTACTACTACAAAAACAAGCATTGGAAAAGGAAATAGGTCTCACATTTTCGACTAAATGACTTGCCATTGTTTTTTTTGCTGATGGTCTGCAGAACTGGCAAAAATAAAAAAGTCTGAAAAAGAGGGTGCCAATGCAATGTGGACACATGACACTGTAGTGGCCAAGAAGGATGACGCACATGTGCTTGCCTCACCATGCATGCACACCCATACTGCATGAAACAGCCACCGTTTTAATTATTGTTTAATCTACAGGTGCAAGATGGTGACTCAACTTGGAATGCACGGAAATAAAAATTATAAAAGTACAGATTTTAAAATGTGCACAAAAGCTGTTGAAAACAGAGAGAGCAAGCAAGAAAATGAGAGCTACCAAGCCATTAAAAAAAAAATGGATATATTTTTTAAGGATTGTGACAGGAAGAGAGCAATGAAAGAGGGTGGAGGGAGTAGTAAATGCATAGGGTCAATCGGTAGTTGAAAGGGTAGCAACAGAGGAGCGTGAGGCAGGGGAACAAATAAAAAGCGAAAACAAACAGCTGGGAAGCAGGCAATGGACAAGTTGTGGGTAGTGGAAGAGGGGCAACATGCAGCACCCGATGAACGGTGGTACATCAGGTGGAGAGCAGTAAACGAGGAAGGGAGCAAGGGAGCAAGAAAACACATGCTTTCTACGGTGTGCTAAAGAACACAAGCATTTACAAAGCCAATAGGCCTTGCCTCTGTGACAGCTATTGGCTTTGCCAATGTGTTTTAGCCATGTTGTACACCAGTATGACAGCTGTTCAGCATGGCTAAAAGTCAGTAAAGTACAGTGGGGTGTTATGGAGTGTCTTAGAGTGTTGGGGCTTGGGGTGGTGCAGAGTAGAGTGGAGTGTTGTAGTTTGGAAACGTTTCGTGTTGTGGAGTGAGTAGTGTCTCAGAGTGGAAGGGCAGAGTGGAGTAGAGGGTCATAGATTTGAGTAGTGCAGAGTGGAGTAGAGTGCTGTGGAGTGGCAAAGAGTGTTGTTGAGTGGAACAGAGCAAAGTAGAGTGGTGTAGAATGGAGTAGATTGTCAGAGAGTGGAGTGGCATAGAGTGGCATGGACTGAAGTGGCGTAGAGTCAAATAGTGGAGTGAAGTAGTACGTTATAGTGTACAGTAAAGTGGCGTGAGTGGCATAGAGAGAGTTGTTTGGGGTGGAGTAGTGTCACAGAGTGGCATATACTGAGTGTCAGAATGGAGTAGAGTGTCAGAGTGGAGTGTTGCATAGTGGAGTAGAGTCGCCTAAAGTGGAGTGGCAGAGAGTTCTTGAGTGGTGTAGAGTAGAGTGGTTAGATCAGAAAAGATTGTTGTGGAATGGCAGAGAGACATGTACTGGGCTGTTGTAAAGTGGAGTGCTAGAGTCACGCAGAGTGACGTAGTGGAGTGGTGTCACAGCACAGCGTGGAGTACAGTGGCACGGAGTGGCATAGAGGGAGTTGCTTAGTGTGTTGTAGTGTCAGATTGGCACAGAGTGGAGTAGAGTTTAATGGAGTAGAGTGGCTTAGAGTGAAGTGGCATAAAATACAGCTGAGCAGAGTAAACTGGCTTAGAGTGCAGTGCGATAGAGTGCCTTGGTTTGGAGTAAAGTGGTGTAGAGTTCATTGGCGTCGAGTGGTGCAGAGTGGAGTGGAACACTGTAGACTGCAATAGAGTACAGTGGTGGTGGGGTTGAGTGCAGTGACATGGAGTAGATTTTTTTCAGAAGAGTGAAGTGGTGCAGGATAGAGTGCAGAAGTGTAGAGATGAGTGGCGTAGAGTACATTGGTGAAGAGTAGACTAGAGTGGCATAGAGTATAGTGTCACAGAGAGGAGTGGTGTAGAGTGTATTGTTGTGGAGTGTTGCAGAGTAGAGTGCTGTAGAGAGCAATGGTGTACAGTTCAGTGGTGCAGAGTAGAATAGAGTGGTGTATAGTGCAGTGACGTAAAGCTCAGAGGTGCAGAGTGCAGTCTTGCAGAGTAGTGTCTTACAGTGTAGTGGTGTAGTGTGAATTGGCATAATGTAGCGTTGCAGAGTAGAGTGCTGTTGAGAACAGTAGCCTGCAGTACAGTGGTGCAGAGTAGAACTGAGTGGTGGAGAATGAAATGTATAGAGTGGCATAGCATGCAGTGGCATATCAAATCAAATCAAATCATTAACATTTATAAAGCGCGCTACTCACCCGTGCGGGTCTCAAGGCGCTAGGGGAAAAGGGGGGGTTATCGCTGCTCGAACAGCCAGGTCTTTAGGAGTCTCCGGAAAGCGGAGTGGTCCTGGGTGGTCCTGAGGCTGGTGGGGAGGGAGTTCCAGGTCTTGGCCACCAGGAAGGAGAAAGATCTCCCACCCGCCGTGGAGCGGCGGATGCGAGGGACAGCAGCGAGGACGAGGCCAGAGGAGCGGAGGAGGCGGGTGGGGACGTAGAAGCTGAGGCGTCTGTTGAGGTATTCCGGTCCCTTGTCGTGGAGGGCTTTGTGTGCGTGGGTGAGAAGTCGGAAGGTGATCCTTTTGCTGACTGGGAGCCAATGCAGGTGTCTCAGGTGTGTGGAGATGTGGCTGCTGCGGGGTACGTCGAGGATGAGGCCGGCCGAGGCGTTTTGAATGCGTTGCAGGCGATTTTGGAGTTTGGCTGTGGTCCCGGTGTAGAGGGTGTTGCCGTAGTCCAGGCGGCTCGTGACGAGGGTGTGGGTCACGGTTTTTCTGGTGTCGGCGGGGATCCAGCGGAAGATCTTGCGGAGCATGCAGAGGGTGAGGAACCAGGCGGAGGACATGGCGTTGACTTGCTTGGTCATGGTGAGAAGAGGGTCCAAGATGAAGCCGAGGTTGCGGGCGTGGTCTGTGGGGGTCGGTGCGGTGCCGAGGGCCGTGGGCCACCAGGAGTCGTCCCAGGCGGACGGGGTGTTGCCGAGGATGAGGACTTCCGTTTTTTCAGAGTTCAGCTTTAGGCGGCTGAGCCTCATCCAATCTGCGACGTCCTTCATACCCTCTTGTAGGTTGGTCTTGGCGCTGGCGGGGTCCTTGGTGAGGGAGAGTATAAGTTGGGTGTCGTCGGCGTAGGAGGTGATGATGATGTCGTGCTTGCGTACGATGTTGGCGAGGGGGCTCATGTAGACATGGAAGAGTGTCGGGCTGAGTGATGAGCCTTGAGGTACGCCGCAGATGATCTCGGTGGGTTCTGAGCGAAACGGAGGGAGGTAAACTCTTTGGGAACGGTTTGCGAGGAAGGAGGCGATCCAGTCCAGGGCCTGGCCTTGGATCCCGGTGGAGCGGAGGCGGGTGATTAGGGTGCGGTGACAGACGGTGTCAAAGGCAGCCGAGAGGTCGAGGAGAATGAGGGCGACTGTTTCACCGTTGTCCATCAGGGTTCTGATGTCGTCTGTGACTGAGATGAGGGTGGTTTCAGTGCTGTGGTTGGTTCGGAATCCGGTTTGTGAGGGGTCGAGCAGGTTGTTGTCTTCCAGGAAGGTGGTCAGCTGTTTGTTGACGGTCTTCTCTATTACTTTGGCTGGGAAAGGCAGAAGAGAGATGGGGCGGAGGTTTTTCAGGTCGCTCGGGTCAGCCGTAGGTTTCTTTAGTAGGGCGTTGACTTCGGCGTGTTTCCAGCATTCGGGGAAGGTAGCAGAAGAAAAAGAAGAGTTGATAACGGTCTGGAGGTGCGGGGCGATGATGTCGTCAGCTTTGTTAAAGATGAAGTGCGGGCAGGGGTCCGAAGGGGCGCCGGAGTGGATAGAGTTCATGATGGATTTGGTTTCTTCCGTGTTGATGTGGGTCCAGTTGTTGAGGGTGATGGCCGGGGATGCGGGTTCGGTGGTGTTTGGTTGGGTCTGGTGTCCGAAGCTGTCGTGGAGGTTGCTGATCTTGCGATGGAAGAAAGTGGCGAGGGATTCGCACAAATCCTTTGAGGGCGTGACGGCGTTGGCGCTGGGGTTGGAGAACTCCTTGACGATGCTGAAGAGTTCTCTGCTGTTGTGGCTGTTTTTGTCCAGTCTGTCGGTGAAAAAGTTCCTTTTGGCAGCGCGGATCAGGTGGTGATGTTCGCGGGTAGCGTTCTTGAGGGCGGTCATGTTGTCAGCGGTGTGGTCCTTGCGCCAGGCTTTCTCAAGGGCGCAACAAGTTTTCTTTGATTCTTTGAGGGTGTCAGAGAACCAGAGAGGTTTTTTGGTGTTGGTCTGTCGATGCGTGCGTTTGAGGGGAGCAAGGTTGTCTGCACAGTTGGAGATCCAGTTTGTGAGGTTGAGGGCTGCGTCGTTGGGGTCGGTGGTGAGGGTGGGTTGGTTGGCGGCGAGTGCGGAGAAGAGTTGCTCTTCAGGGATCTTGTTCCACTGTCGACGAGGGATGGGTTGAGTGCGCAGGTGACGGGTCTCGCGTCGGAATGTGAAGTGGACGCAGCTGTGGTCGGTCCAATGTAGGGCGGAGGTGTGGCTGAAGAAGACGTGTTTGCTGGCGGAGAAGATAGGGTCGAGCGTGTGTCCGGCGATGTGGGTAGCGGTGTTCACCAGTTGTTTGAGGCCGAGGTTGGCAAGGTTGTCGGGCAGGGTGGTGGTGTTGGAGTCGTTGTTTTGTTCCAGATGGAAGTTGAGGTCACCTAGGAGGATGTAGTCCGGTGAGGCGAGGGCGTGCGGGGAGATGAAGTCGGCGATGGCGTCGCTGAAAGGGGCGCGTGGTCCGGGAGGACGGTAGACGAGGGATCCTCTGAGGGTGGTCCTCGGGTTGGTGCGAATCTGAAAATGCAGGTGTTCAGCGGCGAGAGGGGTGTCTTCGGTGGAGGTGGTGACGCTGATGGAGTCTTTGAAGACGATGGCGATACCTCCTCCTGCTTGGTTGGTGCAGTCTTTCCTGGAGATCTTGTAGCCTTCGGGATGGCGGTGGCGATGTCTGGAGCAGAGGAGGCGTTCATCCAGGTCTCCGTGATGAAGGCGACGTCCGGTGCTGTGGAGTCCAGGAGGTCCCAGAGTTCAACGGCGTGTTTGTGGACGGAGCGAGCGTTGACTAGGATGCACTTGAGGTGGTTGATGGCACGTGGGCTTGTGGTCGTGGTAGTTGCGTGGGTGAAGATGCGTTTGCAGGAGTTGCAGGCGAAGGGTCCATGGGTGCGTTTGGGGTGAGCTTGGAAGCAGGTGTTGGAGCGTCCTGGGTTGAGGGCGTGGAGGGTGGTGGGGTCGTAGCGGATCAGCGGGGCTTGGGAGAGCTGGGGACCAGGGGTCGTGGCGCTGGGCGCGGGCCAGGCACGAACGGGCGCAGACGGGCTTCCTCTGGCACGCCTCCGGTGCGCCAGCGGCGCGGTCGCGCAGTGGCCGCCATATGAGGTAGGAGGGGGGGAGGGATCAGCTGGGGGCGAATGGGAGCTGGGGCGTGCAGGAGGTCGTGGCGGGAAAGCGCGAGGGAGGGGGGGGACAGGTAGAGTGAGAAGAGCTGGGGGAGGGGGGTTTAAGGGTGGAGGGGGGTGAGTGTTAGGAGGTTTAGGAGATTAGGGAGAAAGATAGGAGTAGGGTTATGAAGATAGGGGAGGGGGGTTGTAGAGGTGGGTGAGGGTAAGAGGTAGAGTGAGAGGATAGGAAGATAGGTAATAGAGGAGGTGGCGGGAAGGGGGGAGAGATAGAGAAATAGATAGAGAAAATAGATAGATAGAGAAATCGATAGATAGAGAAATAGATAGAGAGATAGGAAGATAGGAGGAGGTGGAGAGTGAGGGAGTTAGATAGTGGGATAGAGAGATAGAGAGATAGGTAGATAGGAGGAGTGAGGGAGGTAGATAGTGAACGGGTTAGATAGGGGAGATAGAGAGGGGGAGGGGGATGAGGCAGGAGCAGGAGGGCAGGTGCGGGGAGAAGAAGACGGAGGAGGCAGAAGAGCCGAAGGCAGAAGACAGAAGACCAGAAGACCACAGAGGAACACAGAGGAACACAGAGGAACACAGAGGAACACAGAGGAACACAGAGGAACACAGAGGAACACAGAGGAACACAAAAGAAGATACAGAAAACGAAGAACAGAGGGCAGAAGACCACAGAAGAAGATGAGGAAGAAGAGAGGCGACAGGAGAGGCTGAGAAGCACACAGAAGAAGAGAGAAGACGGGGAAAAGAAGAGTACAGAAGAAGATTACAGACGAGGAGCGAGGAGGAAGAACAGAGAAGAAGAAAAGAAGAAAAGAAGCAGGAGCAGGAGAGAGGGTGAGTAGCGCGGGGCAGAGCGAGGGGCTGGGAGGTGGGGGGTACTTACTGTGAGGTGGGTCTCAGGAACCTGGAGGAGCTGGAGGAGCTGCAGCGGCAGGGGGAGCGACCTACCCTTGGGTCAAGGGTCGCTACCACTGTCGTGCAGCGGCCGCCATATGAGGTAGGAGGGGGGGAGGAGTCAGCTGGGGGCGTATGGGAGCTGGGGGCGTGCAGGAGGTCGCGGCGGGAAAGCGCGAGGGGGGGGACAGGTAGAGTGAGAAGAGCTGGGGGAGGGGGGTTTAAGGGTGGAGGGAGGTGAGTGTTAGGAGGTTTAGGAGATTAGGGAGAAAGATAGGAGTAGGGTTATGAAGATAGGGGAGGGGGGGTTGTAGAGGTGGGTGAGGGTGAGAGGTAGAGTGAGGGGATAGGAAGAAAGGTAATAGAGGGGGTGGCGGGAAGGGGGGGAGAGATAGAGAAATAGATAGAGAAAATAGATAGATAGAGAAATCGATAGATAGAGAAATAGATAGAGAGATAGGAGGATAGGAGGAGGTGGAGAGTGAGGGAGTTAGATAGTGGGATAGAGAGATAGAGAGATAGGTAGATAGGAGGAGTGAGGGAGGTAGATAGTGAACGGGTTAGATAGGGGAGATAGATAGGGGGATGCGAGTGAGGGAGGGGGATGAGGCAGGAGCAGGAGGGCAGGCGCGGGGAGAAGAAGACGGAGGAGGCAGAAGAGCCGAAGGCAGAAGGCAGAAGACAGAAGACCAGAAGAACAGAAGACCAGAAGAACAGAAGAACAGAAGAACAGAAGAAAGGAAGACCGGAAGAAAGGAAGACCGGAAGAAAGGAAGACCGGAAGAACACAGAAGAACACAGAAGAACACAGAAGAAGATACAGAAAACGAAGAACAGAGGGCAGAAGACCACAGAAGAAGATGAGGAAGAAGAGAGGCGACAGGAGAGGCTGAGAAGCACACAGAAGAAGAGAGAAGACGGGGAAAAGAAGAGTACAGAAGAAGATTACAGACGAGGAGCGAGGAGGAAGAACAGAGAAGAAGAAAAGAAGAAAAGAAGCAGGAGCAGGAGAGAGGGTGAGTAGCGCGGGGCAGAGCGAGGGGCTGGGAGTTGGGGGGTACTTACTGTGAGGTGGGTCTCAGGAACTCAGGAACCTGGAGGAGCTGGAGGAGCTGCAGCGGCAGGGGGAGCGACCTACCCTTGGGTCAAGGGTCGTTAGTGTTGCTAGTGTTGCTGAGTAGACTTGAGTACAGTGGTGTGCAGTCTAGTTGTGCAGAGTAGTTGGTATAGAGTGCTGTGGTGTCGAGTGCATTGGCATAGAGGGCAGTGGTGCAGAGTAGTGGAGCAGCACAGCTAGACTACAATAGAGTAGAGTGGCACAGGGTGGAGTCTAGTGGTGTAGAGTGTAGTGGCATAGAGTAAATTGTTTCAGAGTAGAGTGAAGTGTTGCAGGGTGGAGTGGTGCAGGGCAAGGTGTAGATGTGTAGAGATGAGTAGCACAAAGTGTATTGATGTAGAGTCACAGTGTGCAGTGGCATGGAGTGCAGTAATGAAGAGTAGCCTAGAGTAATAGCAGAGAATGCATTGGTGTAGAGATGAGTGCTGTAGAGTGCTGTGGAAAGTGCAGTCTTGAAGAGCAGAGTCTCAGAGTGCAGTGGTGTGGAGTGTATTGGCATAGAGTGTTGCAGAGTAGAGTTCTGTAGAGAGCAGTGGTGTACAGTTCAGTAATTCAGAGTAGAATAGAGCATGCAGTGGTGTAGAGTTCAGTGGCGGAGACTGCAGTCATGCAGAGTTGTGTCAGAGTGCAATGATGAAGAGGGCATTGGCGTACAGTAGAGTATTGCAGACTAAAGTAGTGTAGAGAGAAGTAGCCTACAGTACAGTGCTGCAGAGTAGAATAGAGTGGTGTATAGCAAAATGATGTCAGAGTAGACACTAGTGTATAGTGGTGCAGAGTAGCTGGCACAGAGTGCATTGGTTTTGAGTAAAGTGGAGTAAGGGGACATTGGGTAGAGTGCAGTGATTTAGAGAAGAGTTATTGGGTTAGAGTGGAGTGGCAAAGAGTGCACTGGTTATGGTTGAGTCATGTGGAGTGGCCTAGAGTCTGCAGTGGTGTAAAGTTCAGTGGTGAAGCATGCAAAGTTGCTCATTAAAGTAGAGTGCATTGGCATAGAGTGTCATACAGTACATCTTTCTGCACGTTTGCCACTCCTTTTTAGCCATCCCATCATGAATTACTTCTCTTTGCTGCCACCAATACTTCACATTCCACATCTCTCATTCCAGCTTTACCTCAGTCTGTCCCTTTCCTGGCACCCAACACTGTTTCCCTTCATTCAGGACAATACCCTCCTCCACCCCCTTTACCATTCTGTGATCTTGTCATGGCACCAAATCCACTTCCATTTTAAATGCCTTTGTCCCCTCCTATAAGCCACTCCTTCTTGCAACTGTTCCTATGTCATCCAACTCCATATTCATCTGCCCAACATCCACTACTCCCACCTATCCCTATTCTCAACCATGCCTATCATGAGCTTTCCTGTCACCTCTGCACTGCATTTCCTATCTGTCACGTCTCCTTTCACACCAGTCAACCATTAGCTATAACACACTGTTTGCACCTATTACCCGCTCCGAACAAGTGGCCATCCCCGACTGCTCCTTGTGCTTAAGCCATTCATTAACAATGGTCTCCTATTTAATGACATCTTCTCCCACCAAGCAATGTCAACGTATTCCTTCTTTTATCTACATTTTACTTCTACTGTGACCCATCCCAGCTACATTCTATTAAGTTATCCCACATCTATCCAGTGTCACTCATTTTCTGTCCACTTCTATTAAACTGCCACGCTGTCCCACCAGCCCTTCAATACAATACTCTCCAATCTCACCTTCTTCCAAGAACCATATACTCAAACTATACATACCTGTCTTTGTCTGTTGAAATCCCCTCTCATTGTCTGTCCTGCCATACTGTCACACTCATTAGGCTCTCCTGACAGTGTCTCTCATTCTGTCAGACCACCTTCTATACTGACATCAAGAAAATGACTGTGTGAAGTACATACTTTTCTGACATCAGGAAAATGACTCAGTGAGGTAAATACATAGATTTCTAGTGATCTTGGGAAAGGTTTGCTTTACGCTATATAATACAGTGAGAAAAATGTAATTTCTGACCGTCATACGGGTGCTAATCACATGTGCAACAGTTAAAAGCAAGGCATTAATTTTGATGAGAAAAAAATACTTCCATATTGTGGCTGGATTGCCCAGGTGAAATCAGGAAACGGGGATCATCTGGGCTTCCTGGCTTGACCAAACTGTGTAAGTATTTCTGGTTTTTGAGCCTTCTTTTTGTTCATAATCATACATGAGAAAGGGCACCTTCAAATACCTGACTTGAAGAAAGTTGCTGTAAAAAATGCAATGTTTCGTTTAATTAAGTATAACGTTACTCTATGCAGAAAAAGAATCTAGGTCACAGATAGAGAACTAAGTCATGTTTACCCTAAGAGGACTGTTGAAAGACATGAGGCAGTAATGTTTCTCGGTACGGTACCTATCAATGTAGTCATAAAAACGGACATTTCAATGTGAAACGCTTTTGCATGTTAAAGTTTTTAAAGACATGGTATCATATTATATGATATTTGCTGCATGATTTGCATACACACTTTCAAGGCTCGGCTTGTGGAGGAGTTCTAAGAGCCAAACACCTCTTTCCAGCCCCAGCAACTGTCTTCCCTCAATTTGCTGGATTAACTTCCACCCCTTAAGGGCAGTGCCTCTTTAAATAGTCTGAGCGCAGGGTAGTAAACAAAGCCCCACATTCAAGAAATCCCGTGTATTTTGGAGTCCGATACGCACGCTACAAAAACACACAATTGTTCAACATCACAACAGAGGCACACTCCTGCATTCACCTACTCTTTCAAATAATGCAGGGGGAATCACAGAGAAACAATGGCACAGAAAAACCGGAGAAAAACATCACTTTCCCACTGGGACTTTACCTTGCATTTTCAAATTGAAAACGGGACTGGCAAAGTGCGTTTTCATTATTTCCACACAAATATTGTGCCGATGCAAACTGCGTGAGTTGCGTTCGCTACTCTTCCAACAGCACTCCTTCGAACTGGAGTAGGAGCTACTAGACATTACAAAACCACATTAAAAAAAATATATATATATATACAACTATTCCTCAACACTTATGTACCAACACACTTTCGCGCCAAATGACCAAGCAGTACATTTTTGGGCTCCATTTAAAAGCCAGTCTCCCGCCTTTCAAACAAAGCGCATCACACACACAAAGGGCAACGAGAGCCACGAAATCAAACCCTGCCTCACTCTCCACCTCTCCCCCGGTGCACACGTCTCCAAAAGAAATACCGAGTGAAATGGAACTAAATATCCTCTTTCTAGTAAGCACAGCACTGAATCCACGCACTGCCCGGAGCAACAGCAACTCTTTAGCCTTTCCTTCGCCATCGGGGACAATGTAATTGTACTTCCGCTTCCGTTCCATTGAAGAAACATTTGGGTGGAAGAAACAGAAAAGGGACTACCGTGAATTCACAGTGCAATTCATTAACTTGGCGGCCATCAAGCATTGGCAATGACAACTAGTTTCCTTACTAATAGAATGCATTGCTATCTACAGATGCACACATACTTAAGTGCAAACGTGTCCCTAAGGCATCAGAACGCTCTACACGACAAAGAGATACGTTACAGGTGAGCCAGACGTTGCACATTTTTTAAAAGTACATGGAGGTTAAGAATCTCAGGATGTTAAGCAGGTGTCGGCACTCCAACCTCGAAGTTGTTTCAAAGCTTCACTTGGAATTATGTTCTTTTATTATAACAGCCACACGTAATATTATGGAACTGTGTATTCTTTTATTATAACAGCCACATACAGTAGTTATTATTAGAGCTAGTGAAATAATGCTATAATTAAAAAGCAAACTTGGCGAGGTTGACTAAATTATGTGGCAACAAAAGACAAATTATTCTGCACCTTCTGTGACCTATGGAAATCATTTTTTTTAACAGATGCAAAATAAAGGCACTCCTGTTGAACAAACTGCAGTGTAAATGTACTACTACTCACCTCAATGTGAAGACTCTTGATGTAGTCCATTGCACATTCTTATTTCCCTACATAAGCAAACTTGTGTAATCGGGTACTCATCCTCAAATCATCAGTAACAATCTTCTTTTGTGAAGTAATCGGAAAGTCATTTTCAAATCACCCTCAAGTTCGCAGGAAAAATCACACCTTGTGAAGTAATCAAGAAGTAATTTTCAAGTCATCTTCAAATCATCAAGCCTAGTTTCTAAAGGTTGCTGATGACTTCCAGAGCTCGATGATGTCTGATGACATGAAAATGGCTTCTGAAGTAGTTGGATGATCATCCAATTACTATAGGATGGCTTCTAAAGTAATCCTCTTTGACCAGGGACGTCTGATTAGATCATTACTAAATTTCTCAACAAGTCTTCAGTGCTATTAAGAGATGGCTCAAACCTCTTGGCTGATAGAAGATTGACTAAATTTACATAGCCAGTGGTGCCGGCTATTCCATCATAGAAGAGTCTTCAAAGACAGGCTCTGAGTCGGTGTCATCAGTCTCCAGTTGTGGGGCATGCTGGAAAATGGAAGATGAAAAACTGAAGGGCATATTTATGGAAAAGTGGTGCATCATTCATGATGCACCACTTTTCTAGCACCCTATTGTGTCTCTCTAACGACACCATGTGTGCACCATATTTACAATACGGCGCACCATGGCAGTCATATCCACATTAGCCTCATAATTTATGGTGCTAGTGTCGTGCTTTGCTGTATTAGAGCCATAAATGATGGCACTAATGCAACACAGCACAGGGAGACCCATTGTTTTCAATGGGAGTGTCATCTTAATGCCTGCCTTGGGCAGGCATTAATAATGAAGCAAAAAATGGCACAGTGAAATCTAGTAAATTTCACTGCACCATTTTTCTGTGCCTTCCTACGTGGTGAACGCCCCCCTGCATACACATTGCCTGGTGCAGGCATATTGTGGCGCAACGGTTTACAAAGTGGTGCAATGCTCTGTAAATATGGCGCATGGGAAATGCCACCTTAATGCCACATTTGTGTAAAAAAAATAACACAAAGTCGCAGCCAGGTGGCGGTAGGGGCATCATAAATATGCCCCTAGGTAGCGTATTATTTTTAGAGGCTAAAAGACTTAAGCTTATTTTCTCCGGCTATGAAGAACTTCATTTTCCATGGTACTATCTGTGTTCAGGCTAAGATTTCCCTTACTTGACCAGCAAGCTTATTGCAACCCCTGTCTACTCTACAATACTCAACAATAGCCCTGGGTCATGGCCCATAGATTCCATTGTGGAGATTCTGATTCATATAATTACAACACGTTGTTAGTGGTTATAAATTACATTACCAAGTGGGGACATTTCATACCTCTCAAGAAGTTTCCCACATCAGTAGAACTGTCACACATATTTCTCTAAACAGCTTTAGACTTCATCGGGCTCTGTTCTGATTAACTCTGATTATGGCTCACAGTTTGTGCCTCTTTTTTTGAATAAGTTGTTGAGACAGATCAGTATTGGACATTGTAAGTTTAAGAGTTACCATCTGTACATAGATAGACCAAAAAAACTAAACCAGACCACTGCTTCCTTGTACATGCCTCCACCTTCCCGATCAATTACAGAGTTCCATGGTAGACACTTGAATAAACCTAGACCAGAAACTACCTCTTGGGGCTAGGGTGGGGGGGATTCTCCTAGTGTGGCCCAGGGCAGTAGGGTGCTTGGGGTAGAAAGGATATTGAGAAAGTGACTGGCTGACATCATGGGGACTTCACCGACAGCTCGAAGGGAAGAGACAGAGCAGACCACATACCCCACATATATTTGCATATAACAGATTTGCCTCTAAGGTTGACTGGAAGCTGTGGCAGTCTGGAAAATGGTTAAGCTCTAGAACTAGTCCGCTAATCACTTTGTGAACTCACCTCTGGGCTAAGCCAGTCAGTTCCAGGGCAGTCTAGTCAGCGACAGTTTTTAAACCTGATGTAAACATGCAGAAGCTGCCTAGAAACATTCTGTTGTGGTTTATGGCTTCCTGATTCAGCTACTTTGGAGGCCCTAACTAAAAATCAGTCTAAAAAATATATATTATCCTGATTAATTACACTCTTGGCACACCTGGCGAGTTTACCCCCTCCCTGCACCACCTTTTGCCATTCTGTTTATCGGTCTACCAGCTGCTTAGGCATTGGTCCAACACCTGGTTGGCATGTGAACCTGCTGGATCGAGAGAGACCTCATTATTAAGTTTGGGCTTTGCGCGTTAGGGGACACAAACCTGGAGCCCCTAAAGCACCCGTGTGGCATGAGATGCCCATTTTAAAGGACAGACACCACCTGGCCCTGAACTAGGAGACAGAATAACCTACTTGGTTAGAGTAATCCTTCTTCCGAACTCCGCGGCAGTGTCACTTTGATCTGCAGCTTACTGATACACTGTGGTCCTGATTATGAGTGTCCTGGATGGTTGTGCGCTATAATATCGCAACCAATAAAATCTGCGGGTGCAGAGTTTACTACACATATTGTAACTGTGATCCCTGCGCAAACAGGTTTGTGCAGGGATCACAAAATAAAGAGGTACTCCTAATAAATGTCTATATTCTTAATTACTACTTTGTCTTTGTGTTATTTTGTTTTCAGGTGCTTGAAAACATTAGGAATATGCTCTGTTAAGGTTTGTTTTTTAGTATTTCAGAACCTGTGTTTTAGGTTTGGCGGGAGTACTGCGATATTCCCTTATTACAATTTTGCGATCATTATTATCTAGCCAATGCAATTAATATGTTTGCCAACAGTTTTGAATGATTCCAATATTCTATTAGGTGCATTGTTATCTTGTCACTTGCAGGATTGTGCGGATGTTCGCAACCATTTAGTGATCCCAAACAGAGTTTTGCGTTCATAGCAAGGAGCACTATTTGTGCTTACTGTTTTGCAGTGCAGTGTGTTTTGCATGCTTTCTCTTTTTAATTCCCATGTATACTGTAAATATATATACATAATTTGAGATTTGGCAAACCCTTAACAACAAGACAAACAACCCGAAAATCTGATGCAACGTTTTCGACATAGTGCATTGCACCAACAGAAAATCTTAGAGGTTTAAGTTGCCCAAGAACTTTGTTAAAAGCAGGTTGGAAATGCAGTTTGTATAGTGGACTTCTAAGTATTTTCATTAGTTGTGTGCCAAGTGCAAAAGTCAAGAGCATGGCTATTCAGGTTGTCAGGCTTGTTCCTTTCTGTAAGAGTGAAATGGACACGATGTGGTTCCCAACTTCCCTACGAATCAAACGGACTCCAAAAGAACTCACGCCTGACCCACCGAGATTAAGGGCCAAACCTTGACCTGGACCAGTCCAGACTTCCTCTGTGCGAAGTCAAGTGTCTTTTCAGTTTTCTGTAAACATAAGAACAACCTTTAGTCCCTAGAATACTCAGTTTAACTTCTTCCCAATTTTAAGTAATCCACAATTGATTCACCTAATGTCCCTTCCTGCTTTTTTTAGGTGCTGGTTCCTGTAAGCTGAATTGGCTATGCAATACTTTCTAAAATGTGGCGCATGGAGGAGTTAGGTGCTCTTAAATCAGCCCCTAGGTGTTTACTTACCTTAATGAGGACCCCAAGTGCAGAAGACAGCAAGCCATAACAACACTTAACTGAAAATGAAAGTCAGAATTCTTCCTTCATATTACAGAGTTGATGTTCTGATCAGTCATCAAGAAAATGTTGCAGTAGTTTCTCTGTTAGTAGACTAGGGAGAACATTCTGTTAGATAGCCAGTCACCAAGTGTATCAGTTTGCCAAAACTGTCCAGCCTCTATTGGCCTGCGCTACACCTATGTAAAGCAGCTGCTGCAGTTATGGATGGAATATGAACTCCTATCAGGCAGTGCTGAACTATAGTTTGTTGGCATTAGATGAATGTCCATTGCAGCAAGACAACAACTAGCTGTACAGAGGACTGGCGGTGGACCCCCACCTCCTCCCCCACAACTAACAACATGGGAGGAGCAAGTCTTGGCAATCATGCATTCTGAGGGCCTGGCAGCAGTAGCAGGAGGACTGGACTGTGGTAAGTCAACTCTCTATTACTATCACCCCCCTACCTGCATGCCATCACATACCCCCACCCTCACTCCCATCACTCCACCACTAACCACACCCCCTACCATCACATCTCACCCATCCCAATGCCAAGTCCTGCATGCACCACCAATGCATGGACACCACTGACAGACCTGCATGGACACCTATAACGAAACCATGCACACTGGAGAGAATCAGCTAGCCGACCAACCAACAAACACAAGTTAAAGCCGCCAGGGCAAATATAACCTAAGAGGGCAACCCGCCCATGCACAAAATGTCACACACAGAAACAATAACACTGCATTTACATCCCCACAGGGTCCCCAGCAAATGTCACCGGAGAAGAGGTGCCAGCACTAGCCAGTCCCCACACAGAAAAGGCCCACAATGATGACAGCGACTCGGCTCGCCTGGATCTGGATGACCAACCTGACCCATCAGGGACCTCTGGACAGTTGGTTACCCAGCCACAGTCATACACCACCACAGAGCCTCCCCCATCTGAAAACACCACCACAGCACCCACCCAGCGTACCCACACTTCTGTCCCCAGGACACGACAATCAGCAGTGAGTCCACCACTACAGGGACCCCAGGGCACCCCCCATATCCAAGACAATCAGGGACCTGGGGTCAGTGGGCACACGGTTCAGGGGACAGAGGCACAGGACAACAGGGAAGCTGGGAGGACTGCTGTGCGCCGGGGGGGGGGGGAGGAGGACAGGCCCAGGGAGCCGACTCTCCAGGGGCCTCTCACTGAGATCCTGGGAGCATACCAACATTGCCAGGATACGCTGGGCCAGATCCTGGCCAACGTGCAGGAGAACAGGCGGCTGCAGGAGGGACAGTACCAAGGGATCAGGGAGGACTTGCAGACCCTTAACACCACTCTGGTCTCCATTGGAGGGGTGCTGGCAGACATAGCCAACATTATGAGGGAGGCAGCCTCACAACAGCGGACCCCTGCCACTAGCCAGAGAATTGAACAACCTTCCACCTCTGCTGCCGCTAGTGGACAGGAGGAGGCGCCACAGGACCAACAGGCCACCAGCACCCCTTCCCCTGCAGAAGTAGAACCACCCCGCAAGCGTTCCCTGTGATCCAGGCAGAAGCCAGAGCCTATTGCCAAGACCCCTGCCAGGAAATGAGACTCTCCTGATTGTCACCCTTGTGTCCCAATCTGTCACCCTGTTCACCTTGAACTGCCATTGCTCCCCTTCCTATGCCCCCTTGGACAATGCACCTGTGCCACAAATAGACTAGAACTATATCCTGGACTTTCCTCCATCATCACCCCAGCCTATTGCACTTCCCCACTTTTCTTCTTAGCACTGCAGTAAACACCATTTGAAAAAATACAAGTATGAAGTATGTCAAACGATTTAACTATGTATTCATTTAACAAGGTTCAAACATTGCAATTCAACTGTACAGTAATGTGCACATAGGATAGACCTGTAGTTGGCTGCAGTGAACACACCAGGAGTGATAGTTGGGCACCAACATCTGCAAAAAGAGTTACCAAATGGTACAGTGAGTGGGCATAGAAGTGGGAAATCACAGCCTACCAGTGACAATCTCAAACAATAAAATGCCAATGAAATGTAAAGTACCATTGTCTTGCCTGTGTGACATTGGAAATATTGGTGAATCACTGCAGTTCTGTTGTCCTCATCCTCATCCTCTGCCTCCTCATCTTCACTGTCCACAGGGTCAACTGCTGTCACACAGGCATCTTCAGCCTTCTCCTCCTGCAGAAAAGGCACACAGCGTCTCAAGGCAAGGTTATGCAACATGCAGCATGCAACGATTATCTGGCAGACCTTCTTAGGTGAGTAGCACAGGGATCCACCTGTTGGATGGAGGCACCGAAACTGGCCTTCAGGAGGCCAAAGGTACGTTCATTGATTCTTCTGGTTTGCCCATGTGCCTCATTGTAACGTTCCTCTAACCTTGTCCTGGGATTCCTCACAGGGGTCAGGAGCCATGATAGGTTGGGGAGTCACCTGCAAATATTGAGGGACAACATTTAGCCACACACTATACCTTATGGCCCACATCATACCCATACACCAACGTTCATTGTGTGGGAACCAGGGCTCACCTATTAGCCACACACGGTGCCTCTGTAGTTGGCCCATTACATTTGGGATGCTGCTATTCTTCAGGATAAAGGCATCATGCACAGACCCAGGATACTTCGCATTGATGTGGGAAATGTACTGGCCACCAGGCACACCATCTGCACATTCATTGAATGAAAACTTTTTCGATTTCTGTAGACATGTCCATTTTGCCAGGGGGGGGGACAAATGCAATATGTGGTCCATCAATCACCCCAATTATGTTGGGGGTATGTCCCATTGCTTAGAAGTCAGCCTTCACTGTGGCCAAATCATCCACTTGGGTAAAAACAATATAGCTGCACATGTGTTTAATCAGGGCAGACAGCACTCTGGTCAGCACTATTGAGAACATTGGCTGTGACATTCCTGCTGCCAAGCCCACTGTCACTTGGAAAGAACCAGTTGCCAGGAAATGAATAACTGATAGGACTTGCACAAGAGGGAGGATCCCAGTGGGGTGACGGATAGCAGATATCAGGTCAGGCTCCAGTTGGGCACACAGCTCCATGATTGTGGCACTGTCAAGTCTGTAGGGGAGGATAATGTGCCTGTCCTCCATTGTTGCTAAGTCTACCAGGGGTCTGTACACGGGGTATGTCTCCATCTCCTATTCATCCGCAGCGGTTGCAATCTAGGGGGCAAAAGAGTGAGGAGGTGGTCGTAAACTGTAAAGTGTAGCCACAACAGTGCAATGCATGATGTTATTTTGAAATGTATATGTTGCAGTTGTCCAGATTGTATAATTGTGAACTGTGACGCAGTTGTAATCCATGGCCTTCCCTCCCTCCCCCCGAAATGGCGTTTGCCTGTCTTGTGTGGATGGACAGATGGAAGTGAGGTAATTCCGCTGACGATGTGCTCCATTGCGGGAGGCAGTCATGAACTGCCGTGCAATGCCTCATTGGATAATATTGGCCCCTAAGGGGTACAGTGGCCAATGGTGATGTACGCCGGCGGTGACGGTATGCACCGCCACCGACGTCACCGCTATTTTCTATCTGTTCACTCACTTGCTACCTGACCTTCAACAGGAGAGGACCTACACTCCATATGCTGCTGTGACCTGTGTCTGGAACCTACCATGGCTCGTGTGACTGGGGAAAGGGCCCCCCTGCCTTCACCTCGGCGGCCTGACATCGCAGAGTAGGTCCCATGTTGGGCAGGGTTCAGATGTGATATTCCTCCTAACTAGCTAGTAGGCATCCACTACTGGGCATGGCTGTGTGGGTCCCAGGTATGCTGCAGTTGGCGGTATGTGTCCGTCACCATGCCCTGGTGACTAGCATTGTTACTGGTAGTGCACTGCATAGTGCGTAGGGCTGTTCACTGTGTGTGAGGTTGCTGTGTACGCCAACGGTGGTGTTGGTGCAGCCATTGACCAAGTGTTTCCTTTGTCTCTCCCCCCCCATTTTGTTTTGTCATCCTGTCCTTATGTGCATTAGCATCATCTGGTGGAGGAGTAGAGGCACCAGCGACGGAGGGAGCTGCATCCCACAGGACCCAGAAGGCAGAGTCTACCGATGGTGAGGGCACCAGTGGGACGGAGGGCGAGGGGAGCACCATAGCGGAGACTGGAGGGGACAGTTCGGACACAGATACCTCCTCCGATGGAAGCTCCCTGGTGGTGGCGGACACCTCTGTGCCCACCACAGGTACAGAGCACCCTGTACAGGTACAGCCGACAACCCCCATACCAGCACCACCCGCCCAGCAGCCCCTCACCGATTTTCCCGTGCCCGCTCACCCAGGAGGGTGGGCATCTACTTCTATTGACCTCCTGAGATCCATCTCTGTTAGGCAGTCAACCATTGTGAATGCCATCCAGGAGCTGGCAGCCCAAATGCAACAAACCAATGCATTTCTGGAGGGCATTCACACTCGCTTGGCAGCCCAACAGATCAATCCAGGCTCTGGCCTCCTCTCTGATGACAGCCATTGTCCCGGTTTCCCCCCTCCCCCCTCCAACGTGCTCTACCCAATCCCATTCCCTTCAACCCCAACCTATGCCAAGCACATAGGCAGACCTGCATGCACACAAGACAACAAACAAGAGTGGTTCAGGCAAACACAAGCACCACACTTCATCCCACAGACACTCACACAAACACCATCCAGATGCAGACATATCAACATCCACTGCCTCCACTGTGTCCCCTCCTCCTCCTTTACCTCCCTCCCATTTCCGTCTATACTCACACCTGCATGCACTACATCCTCATCCATTACCACCATCACTACCACGCCTAGCATAACACACACCTCACTGGCAGACACCATCTCAAAAGCCTTGTACACGTCCCCTGTGTCCTCTCCCACTGTGTCTGTGCCCCCCCTCCCAAGGTACACAATCACAAGCACTCAGACACCCAACATCCATCTACCTTACAACAGCATCCAACCCATGCACCTGCACCCAAACACAGCAGACAGACACCTCCCACAAAACTCCCTCTTCCTCCACTCCCAAACCTTCTCCCTCTTCCCGCCCCAATGTACCTAAGAAGTTTTTCCTCTCCACCATTGACCTCTTCCCTACCCCTACCCCCATCCTTCATGTCTGGCTAGGGTCGGTAAAACCCAGGCAAGCACCTCAGCCACCCAGTCCACGGGCCCAGTAGTGTCCACAGCGACTCGTGGTGGTAAAGGATCCAGGCCACCAGCCAGCCTCACAGAAAGGGTGCCTGCCCCAAGTGCTTCCAGGAAGGGCAAAGAGCCAACCCCAGCTGCTGCCAGGAAGGGCAAGGAGCCATCCCCAGCTGCTGCCAGGAAGGGCAAGGGGCCTGCATTAGCTGCTGCCCGCAAGAGCAAGGAGCCATCCCCAGCTGCTGCCAGGAAAGGCAAGGGGCCTGCACCAGTTTCTGCCCTGAAGAGCAAGGAGCCATCCTCCGCTGCTGCCAGGAAGGACAAGGGGCCTGCACCATCAGGCAGGAAGGAAGGAGAAGGGGCCTGGTGCAGGGACTCAGGCGGAGCCCCCACCACCAACCATGGTTGTGCAGCCATCCGAGGCTGCAGGGGATGGGCTGGAGCCTCCCCCCACAACCACCACCAGCAGCAGCAGTAGCAGTACTGCCACCAGCAGTGGGCAGTAGTCCGAGGCTGCTTGGGATGGGCTGGAGCCTCCCCCCACAACCACCACCAACAGCAGCACCGCCACCAGCAGTGGGCAGCTGTCCGAGGTTTCAGGGGAAGGGCTGGAGCCTCCCCCCACAACCACCACCAGCAGCAGCACCGCCATCAGCAGTGGACAGCCATCTGAGGCTGCAGGGGATGGGCTGGAGCTTCCCCACACAACCACCACAAGCAGCACCAGTAGCACCACTGCCACCACTGAACAGCCGTCACCGCCCGTGGACATTCATTAGACCTGCATCCATGGGCTGTTGTGCGGACTGCCCACTGCAAATCCGTTGGGTATGACACCCAGCTGAGAGATTGTGACCTACACTTCCCAGGATCAGAAGCACAGGGCATGATGCCCCCTCCAGAACCAGTGGGTAAGACATCCGCCATCCGCAGCCTCCCCAGGATCAAGAGGACAGGGCATGATGCCCCCTCCAGAACCAGTGGGTAAGACCCCCACCAACCCCAGCCTCCCTAGGGTCAAGAGCACAGGGCATAATGCTCCCTACAGAACCAGTGGGTATGGCACCCACTCACCCCATCCTCCCCAGGATGAAGATCACACGGCACAATGCCCCTTCCAGAACCAGTGGGGAACCCACCTACTCACCCCATCCTCCCCAGGATGAAGATCACAGGGCACAATGCCCACTCTAGAACCAGTGGGTATGGCACCCACTCACCTCATCCTCCCCAGGATGAAAATCACAGGCCATAATATCCCCTCCAGAACCAGTGGGCAAGTCACTCACTTGAGAGACTGTGGCTTTGCAGTCCCCAGGACAAAGAGCAATGGGCATGTTGCCCCCTCCAGGACCAGTGATGTTGTTCCATCTGCCGGCTGAGGTGCTTCCCCCGTTCCCCGTCCCCCTGAGGTGCCTGCCTATTTTCGAACTGATGCCCCTGCAGAGTTCTCTCCGTGTTGTTGCAGGAGACAAGTTGGACTTTGTGATGTGGCCCTGTGGCCCAAGCACGTTGAGGACTGGGCTGTGCCCCTTGATTTGTATATATGTATATAATTTTAGATTTGATGTACGTATTTTTTATGTATTTATATTATTACACTTACTTTCATCCATGTGTGTTGTCCTTGCATTATTCCTGAGTGGTATGGGGTAAATATGTTTCATTGTGCATCTGATTGTGTGTATGGTGTTGGGGGTGGGGGTGGGGGTGTTGTGTTTTGTATCACTCTCTTCCCCCCCCCCCCTCCCATGTGTGCTAGGCGCTGTACTCACTGTGGTCGTCTTCGCCATTGTTGATGTTCGTGGGGGAGCAGGACGTAGAAGATCATTGGGAAGACCTACAGCTCGGGCTCTATGGTGGCGTGGTTGCTCCCTGTGTCTCCAAAGGTGAGTTGTTTCCCTTCTAAGGTCTGTTTCTGCCAGGCTTTTGATGTTGTTGGTACCGCCCTGGAAAAGGTGGAGGATTGCAGGGTCTTAATACGGTGGGCGGAACATTGACTTCCGCCTGGCTGTAGGCGGCTACTGCAGTAGTGCCTGTTGTTTCCGCCCTGGCAGTCGGTGTGGTAAAGTGGCTGTCTATCTGAGCTCTTTCTGCCATGGTCATAATTTGGCGGTAGTTACCGCCGGCCTGTTGGCTGTATTACCGCCATTTTATCACCAACCACCAGGGTTGTAATTAGGGCTATATGTTTTCTCAGATACTATTTTAAGGGAAACTGCCACCTGGGAATCTGTGACATGCTAAAACAGAGGGCAGATACACTGCACCTATAAAATATATGGGGGCTGTGTGCTGATCACCAAACTTGTGTTAATAAAAACTACACAAAAAGAAGGGCAAAGGGAGCCATAAGGGTTTAGCATAACTGTGTTTAACAATGGAATGCTTGTCCACATATGGGAAAAGGACACACGTTTTACGGGTCACATACTCTATGCATAAGAAACTCCCAGACTGAAATTTTGCATACTTTCAGGGTTGAAAGTAGAGTCAAGTCAAATTGGTCCCATCAGTCTTCTGTCTCAATCCAGGTTTCTGCGTTACTCAGACCACTCCTGCATAGCTCTTTCTGACCCACATGGTGACTTTTCATATTGACTTAACAAACTAAAGCCTCTAACTGATTAACACTACACACAGTATAATGGAGGAATACATCACATGATGGAGACAGGAGAAGAACTGAGCATTAAATCAATCTGGCGATTGATGGAGGACCAAGGCTGCATTCAAGCTTTGAAACCTATCCCCTGTTTGTTCAGGCTACTTCCCTGCAGATATTTACAGTCCATATTTGCATATTTAAATGTCTACTGCAGCTCATCAACCGTGTTATTTAAAAATCAAACATGGTCCCCTCTTAGGCACCTCTCTACTCGCAATGTGGAGGGCAGCCCAGAGGCTACATTTTAATGAAATTTCCATGCAGACTGCCGGCAGCTTCTTAGCCCATCCCTGTAAAGAGAACACTCAGGAGAAATAGGACTGCAAATGGTACAAGGAGACCACAGGAATGGATATGGGGCACAGAGTGCAAGAGAGGTGGTGGCAGCACAGTGCATAGTGCAGAAAATATAAAGGCACAGAGCAAGTGTGGTAAAGAAGGAGGGTGGGCAGAGAGAGAGTTCACTTACCCTGGTGCTCTCCCAGTCAACTGTGTGTCCTCAGTGATGCAAGCAATGCTGCTTTAGCTGATCCAATCCACTGTAGTCTCGGCTCTCTGCCTAGCAGTTGTAGTATATGCCAGGATACCCTGTTCTTCTGTCTTAATCAATCAATCAATCAGGATTCATAAAGCGCAGCTAATCACCCACAAGAATATCCAGGTGCTGAACGCCTTGCTGCTTCTGGTGGGTTCACTTGAACAGCCAGGTCTTGAGTACCTTCCGGAACTCTAGAAGAGAGGTGGAGCTCCAGAAGTGAAAGACGAGGTTGATCCAGGGTTTAGCAGCGAGGTAGGAGAAGGAGCATCTTCCACTTTGCTTTGGTGGATGCGGGGGGTGTGCGAGAGAGAGGGAGAGAGAGGGAGGTAGAGTACAGGTGTCTTGAGGGTTACTGGAAGTTCAGGTGATGGTTGATGTATTCTGGTCCTTAGTTGTGTAGAACTTTGTAGGTGTGGATCAGCATCTGAAACTGACATTTCTTCTGTATAGGGAGCCTGTGGTGTTTCTTGAGGTGAGCGGTGATGTGGATCCATTTGGGTAGGTCGAGGATGAGTCTGGCTGCTGAGTTCTGTATGGTTTGCAGTATCTTCAGGAGGTGAGTGGTGATTCCTGCGTATAGTACGTTGCTGTAATCCAGACAGCTTTTGGATAGGGCTTGAATGATGGTTTGTCTGGTGTTGACAGGGAGCCATTTGAAGATTTTCCAGAGCATGCGAAGAGTGAGAAAGCAGGCAGATGAGATTACATTTATTTGGCTCTTCATGGTGGGTTTGCTACCATGATAATGCTGAGGTTGCAAGCATGGTATGTCAGAGTGGGCGAAGGTCCTAATTTGGAGGGCCACCAGGAGTCGTACCACAGGGAGTTCAGTTTTGTCTGTGCTGAGTCTCAGGCAGTTATTTTTTATCCAGTCAGCGATGCTCACCATACAGCTGTGGAAGGTGGCCCTCTTGGTGGTGGGGTCTTCTGAGAGCAAGAGAATGAGCTGGTTGTCATCTGCCTAAAATACGATGATTAGTCCATGGGCCCTGACGATGTTGGCCAAGGGGATCATGTAGATGTTGAACAGTTTGGGGCTGAGGGATACGTTTTGAGGGATTCTGCAGATTATATTCTTGGGTTCTGAGATGAACAGCAGTAGGTGGATTCTCTGGGTTCTTTCGGTGAGGATGGAGGCGACCCATTTGAGGGCGTCTCCTTGGATTTCAATATGATGAAGTCTTTGGATTAAGGTGTGGTATGAAATGGTTACAAACGCTGCTGAAAGACTGAGGGGGGTCAGGGCCACTGTTTCTCCTTTGTCAAGGAGGGTTCTGATGCCATTGATGGCAGCAATCAATCAATATTTGTAAAGCACGTCTTCTCACCCGTGACGGTCTCAGGGCACTGGCTTGGGTCTCAGGATGCTGGCTTGGGTCTCAGGGAGCTGGCTTGGGTCTCAGGTGGTTTCAGTACTGTGGTTGGTGCCGAATCCGGATTGGGAGGTGTCCAGAAGATTGCTGTTCTCCCGGTGATCTATGTGTTTGTGGTTGATGGCCTTTTCAAGGACTTTGGAGGGAAAGGGAAGCAGAGTGATGGGTCGGATTTTTCTTGAGTTCGCTAGGGTAGGCGGACTGTTTTTTGAGAAGGGGTTTGACTTCTGCATGTTTTCATTCTTTGGGGAAGTTGCCGTGGTGATGGATGGGTTGAAAATGGAAGTGAGCTCGCTGTTGATCTTCTTGCTTCTGAGGTTGAAAATGTGGTGGGGACAGGGGTCCGTGGGTGTTCCTGAGTGGATGGAGTTCATAATAGCGTTGGTGTTCTATGTGGTGAACTGATACCAGGAGCTGAGTAGGTGTTTGGGGCTCACATGTTTGGGATTAGGGAGGCTGAAGAGGTCAGAGGAGCCAGGTTGGGCTTTGATGTTTTTGTAGATGGTGGAGATCTTGTTGTGGAAGAAGCCTACCAGGGTTTCTCAACGTTCCTGGGAAGGGGTAATGATGTTTTTGGTGGGCAAGAGGTTGGAGAACTCTCTGACAATGTTGAAGAGTTCTTTGCTGTGGTTTGAGCTGGCTTCAATGCAGTCCATCAGGGTGATTGATTTTGTCTCTTTGAGATGCTGGTGGTATTAGTCTTGAAGGTGGCTCTTTCGGCGGAATCCTTGCTGGTGCACCATTTCCTTTCTTAATACTTGCAGTTGTGTTCCATGGTTCTTAGTTCTGTGGTGTACCAACAGGCCTGTTTGGTGGATCCTTTGAGTTTGGTGGTCTTGATGGGGGTGACTATGTTGGCGCAGTCAGTGATCCAGGTGGAGAAGTTCTTAACAGCATGTTCTAGGTTGTCTGTGGTGTTATGGTGGGAGGTGTTGAGGGCCTCTGTCCATTGCCTCTCTGACACTTTGTTCCAACTACGGTGGAGGGTGCTGGGAGGCTCGGTGGAGGGGCCGGGGGGGTCTTGTGATGAATAAGTGGACAATGGCGTGGTCTGTCCAGGTGAGTTCAGTGACATGATTTTACTTGACTCTGTCACTGGCCGTGAAGATGGAGTCAAGCGTGTGTCCTGCATTGTGGGTGGGGTTGGTGACTAGTTGGGTGAGGCCGATGTTGTTCATGCTTTCGAGGAGGTTGGTGGTGTTGATGTTGTTGAGGTAGAAATTGAGTCTCTGAGGAGGATGTTGTTTTTGAAATCTATGGCGAGCAGGCGATGAAGTTGAGAATGGTGTTGCAGAACCTGCAGGCATGGTCCTGGAGGTCTATAGGCGAGGGTGTCCTTGATGGTGGTTTTGCTGTTAGTTTAGAGTTTGAAATTCAGGTGTTTCATGATCGGGGTGGTGTCATATGCAGTGGCGGTGCAGTGGATGTTTTCTTGTAGATGATAGTGATTCTGCCTCCATGTTTGTTGATATGGTCCCAGTGTGGCACCTTGTACCCATCGGGTGTTGCTGATTCAGTGTCGGAAGTAGATGCAGGGTTGAGCCAGGTCTGTGTGAGGAAGATGTTGGGGAAAGGGAGGTGATGTTGTCCGAGTTCTCAGTGGTATGCCTGCAGAGTGATCATGCACTGAGCAGGAGGCAGTGGAGTTGTTCCGGAGCAGTTGTGGTCGGCATGGTGGTGGCCTTCATGCATGTGAGTGCTCCGATGTTTCAGGAGAAGAGACAGTGGCGGCATGAAAAAGGTCCTGCCATGGATTGTGGAGAAATGCCTCGTAATGTGGGTCCAGGGCTAGGAACTCGGTGGCGGTGTATCTGCATGTAGTCGGTGAGCCAGGGTTGCTGGTGCTGGGCGCAGTGCAGGTGCTGACGGGCACAGTTGGGCTTGTCTTTGGTGTGGCCGCTGCGTGCAGCCACTGTGGGGTTGCCTGTGGTCTCCATTAAGTAGGTCCTGGAAGAAGCACTGGGTGAAGGTGGGATTTGTGCTGAGAGAGTGGAGAAAACTAGAGGGAAAAGCAAGCGGGGAGAACAAACCAGTGCAGGGAAGAAATACAATAAATACAATAAAGATTGAACAGGCAGTTAACACTGAGGCTAAATAATTAAGTAAAGACTAAACAAAACAATTACAGTAGGAACATAACCATGGCAGTTAAGTAAAGATTAAACAATGACAGAAGAGACTAAGCAAAGCAATTACAAAACAGAATTAAACAGGGCTAACAGGCAAAACAAAGCAAACCAGGCAAAGGCAGCTGAAAGACACGAGCGGCAAAGGCAGGAAACCTGCTTTTCGACAGCAAGGGGAGGCTGGATCAGGAACTGCTTAATGGGGTCGTGCTGCGGCCTCCATTAAGTAGGTCCCAGTAGGAGGAAGAGGCACTGGGTGGTGGTGAGTGGGGTTGGCAGGAGGTGGGAAGAAGGCTAGGAGAGCAGTGAAAACAAATAGGAAAAGCAAGCGGTAAGAGCGAACCGGTACAAAAACAGGAGAGAAATGCAATGGAGATTAAACAGGCAGTTAACAGTGAGACTAAACAATTAAGTAATGACTAAACAAAACAGTTACAGTAAGGACTTAAATAGGACAACTAAGCAAAGAATAACCAATGACAGTAGAGACTAGGCAAAATAATTACAAAAACAGGATTATACAGGGCTGACAGGCAAAACAAAGCAAAACGGGCAAAGGCAGCAGAAAGACACGAATGACAGAGGTGAGAGACCTGCTGTTCAGGCAGCAAAGGAGAGCTGGATTAAGACCCAGGATTCAGGGCTCTTAGGTGATCCCTTAGGTATGCTGTGTTTCCATCCTCAACCTACTGCACTCTGCTCTACCCAGCTGCTGGCACACACCGCAGACAAGGCAAGAAAAGGCTGAGGTGGAACCAAGGACTCTGTGCATAACTCCACTTTCTTAGTAGTGGAAGTGGTGGGGGAAGAGGGAGTGTTAACGCTGAAGCTTTTCTATTTAATATTCAAGTATTCTGAATGCTAAATCTGCATAGAAAATGACTTAATATAGAGAAATAATACACAACTTTGAAAATGTGCCTACTTGAGTGACCACCAATAAGGGTGACATGCAGTCAGGGAAGTATGCTTTAGTATACACTATTGCAAAACAAACCAGGACCCGTTGCACTCAGCGGTTACTAATAGCGAGAATTTCTGTTAGTTTAATGTCACATAAATGTAATATCAAGGGTCAGTAAATGGTAAATGTCATGTGTGCCTTACAAAACTGCCACCATCTGTACACCCAGTAGGAAATGAAGGGGATCCCGCCACATCTCCTTTATAGAAGCTATACCTGAGCCGAATCTGGATATATCTGAAATAAATAGAATTTTTCCTGGTGTAATTTTCAGACTTCGGGACAAATTCAGCAGTACCTATACATGGTCTGCTTTATTTTTGGAGCAGAAACCTGCATGTGGCAAAGAGACTTTCTTATTTTTACTTCCAGCTTGGTCCAAAACAAAGGCCTGATTTAATGGACCATCAGCACTTCTTGTGTTCAAGTATCACCCTAGTTGGGAGCCATCTGGAGCCTAACACCTAAACGCCAGTGCAATGGAAGGAACAAATGGCACACAGCTTATCACTTCACAAGTAATTTAGAGAAACAATGATTTGGAAGCAGGTTTTTTACTTTGTTCATCTTCCCTATGTAAGAATGCCAGATGTATCTGTGTATATGAGTAAATAACTATTTAAATGACACTCATTTATTTTTAAATAATTCTTTCATAAGACTACTCATCCAAGTGTAGGGTGTCAGAGGGCTTTATCCCACACACAGACAATAAATCATATGTGTGAATCAATGATCAATAAACAGGAAACATTGTACAAGACAATGTGTGTTATAAGGTGTAAGTGGCGAGTATCATCCATACATGTAGATATTATATGTTAAACATGCATAGTCAGGAGTAACACAGTCAGGATGTACAATCCAATGCAGTGACTGGGGTTGTCTTTACTGACAAGACTTTATTATTACCCAAAGGAACCCAGCTTTGCAAACTTAGAATAATAAGAGTTAGAAAAAAACAATAAAGATCTAAACCTATGACATGTAGTTTGCATGCAGTTCCTTGATGGCCGTTCACAGCTCACTGTGCTATGTTAGAAGGATTGCACCTTTTGAACTGAAAGTAACAAAGGTGCTCTGTGTCAAAAGCCGCAACCCACTTATGGAGCTACATAAAATGCCATCTCTGCTCTGCATGCAGCATGAGATGCCTTTCAGCAGGTATGTTAAACCTCTATGTTACTTTGTGTGCCAAACCTATCACTGGACAAAACACAGACCTCTTCATCAAGTACATTAACCATAAGAGTTATCTTAGCATTATTATTTTCCACAGAAATTTGCTGGGCCCGGGATCTATGCAGCAGATGTCCTAACCCATAAGATATTTTTAAATACAGCCTCTTTGTGACCAATTAATTAAGAAGAATAGATTTACTGTCCCATTTTCCATTGTTGCCAATGTCTTTGAAGCAGATTAAAAAAAATGTGCATGTTGAGGGTCGGCTTCTCATGACTCCATACTTTATGACGCCGCCTCTTTCCCCTGCCAAATCTTGACCCCCAATTTATGGATTTCAGGAGTATTTTTCCCCAGTTGCAGTGCTGCATATATCCAGTAGTTTGAATGGACAGGTGCTTACAGATACTCAATACCCACACTTCTATAAACTGAAAAAGAGAGTACATGCACTTCTTAGCAGGAGTGCAATACTTTTAATATGTAAATAATAAACAGGTACTCTAGAATATCGAGTACCTACCCTTTTACAATTCTGTGGCAGGACAGGATGCTTCGGATTATGCTTCTCTTTCTTTGTTACTGAAAAACAAAACAACCAATCAAACATTAAACAGAAGTACAATAACTACATTTCCCACAAGTCTTTTGTCTGTCCTCCATACTGCTCCACTAAATAGGCTCCATCAGTCCGTATAAAATGCCTTGACCTCAGTCCTTCCTCTTTCTTTGCTGCTGCACAGCATCAGATAAGTGTTTAATTCTCTGTTCTGCCTGTGTGTTCATTGTTTCATGTCACTGGATTGTATTGATGTGCGATTGGCCAATAGAGCATTTACTGACGGACAGCAATCCCTCTCTCTTCTCTATACCAGCGTGGAACGGGAGCAGGGAGTTCGGAGATCATGCAGAGCTTGGGCATGAAGGACTTTGGGGGTCATTCTGACGGTGCCCCGCAGGGCATTCTGACCGCGGCGGTTTGGCCGCGGTCAGAAGAGGAAAACCGGCGGTCTCCCGCCGGTTTTCCGCTGCCCTGCTGAATCCTGCGCCGCCATGGGGATTCAGACACCCCATACCGCCATCCTGTTCCTGGCGGTTCGCCTGCCAGGAACAGGATGGCGGTATGGGGTGTCGTGGGGCCCCTGGGGGCCCCACCCTGAATTTCAGTGTCTGCTTTGCAGACACTGAAATTCGCGACGGGTGCAACTGCACCCGTCGCACCTTCCCACTGCGCCGGCTCCATTCGGAGCCGGCTTCCTCGTGGGAAGGGTGTTTCCCACTGGGCTGGCGGGCGCCCTTTTGGCGGTCGCCCGCCAGCCCAGTGGGAAACCCAGAATAACCGCAGCGGTCTTCTGACCGCGGTGCGGTATTCTGGAGGGGGGAACTCTGGCGGGCGGCCTCCGCCGCCCGCCAGGGTTAGAATCACCCCCTTTGTCTTCTTTCTATGCTGAGTGGCGCGCATAAGCGCCATGGCCTCGCTGTAATTTAATTTTGTTAAGCCTTAGGAGTGCACTCGCAAGCTAATTGCTGAGGTGAAAAATGTACTCCATCCCCACTTACGCCTGTCAGGGGCTGCACAAATGTGTCAGGGCCCTGCCCAAAGGATTATAGGTGGCTCCCTCGATTTTCAGTTTACTGTCTAAGGCAGCAATTATTGCTAGTTAGTTGACTGGCTGGGGGTACCCCCATTACCCTACTCTCATTTCCCCATTTTCTGAATTGGCCTCCTCTGGAGCAATTAGATCGGTGCACTGCACCATTATGGCCCAGTTCCTCAATGCGGACGATTCCTTCTGGAGTTAACTGAAACACCATATGAATACCAAGTGGAGGAAAGATTGGTGGAGGCATTGGATAACCTTGTGCAGGATTCAGTGAACAGGGCCTTAATCTGATCCCTGCATCTTTTTACTCAATCTTTACTACGTTATGGCAAGAAGGAACTACACCCCTTCCCCCTGTTGGAGGTAAAGTCCAAAGAGCCTAGTCCTCCTCGGAAAGGGGCAACTGGATAGCCTCATTCAGAGGCATTAGAACAGATGGCCCACTCAGTTCTATTGGACCACAAATATGGTGCACTAGCAATGCCAAGCCCTTTGGGGCTCTCTCATGGAAATGACAAGGGCATGGAGTACTCTTCCTCTCAATCACAGATGCGCAAATCCCATTATACAGTGAAAGTCCAGCTTGGCTCTGAAAGAGAACTCTACATTCCGATCTACATTATATCATTTACACACGCTCAATCAAATGTGTTTACTGCCCTGAAGGTCCAATTATGTCCAGACCTGATTGCACAAGGGATTTGAAAGGGAGGTTCACAACACCTTGCAACCAGAATGCCCTAGACCATCTCTTCGGGACATGGTTGCTGACACGCCAGACCTAGATCCTAATATTACAACATTCCTATAGAAATATGCCAAGTAAAGGCATTGGTCCCACTTATTGCTGCTGCCAGGACAAACTTTTGGATCTCTCGGGTCCAGTCACAAAATGTTTGTTTTGGAGTTACCTTTTCAGGCCAAAGTCGAAAGCACCCCTACATATCCTGATGTTCTGTTAAAATGGTCCCAGCATGCATTTTGCCTACTAGACAATGCTAATTGTGCTATTTTCACAGAAAAGCGCAAAGCTCTGCAAACACTGCATTGCCAGCGTGTAAACCTGAGAATATCATGACACGTGCATTGTCGACCACCAGTTCCAAGAGTTTGCGGGCCTCTTTTAGGATTAGATAGCGATCCCGACAGTATAGCAAGAGGATCACCTGGTGTTGGATCCTGGTAGAACCTCCTTGCTGGGACCCGATGTGCCCTTTCAACAGAAAACAAGGGTGATAGACCAGATTGGGGAGAATACTACGCAACCATTGTTCAATGTAAGAGACCGCATCCTGCCCAGATGCGGCCTTTTGTGCTTTCGGCTCTCTCCACTAAAATACGGACCTGGCCCTGTTGGGCACACAGCCCGTCTCTGTCACCTATGGTTGGAGTATGGAGATTGTTTGTTCTACAATTTAGATGTTATCCACCAATTTGCAGTGATCTACATGTAACATGGTAAGGTTCCTTGCCACAGTGCCTATCTTATGTTACAAAGAGACTCTGCATTTCTCTATTGCCACCAAGACAGTGTTCAGCTTATCCTCTATGGATGGAGAATCCTCAGTGTGGCCTGGGATATCAGCCTTCTCAGGTGACTGCGTGGGTACATTGGTCGGGTGTGGGGGGTGCCGTGGGCCATGGAAAGTAGATGAGCCATAGTGAACAGCATTCACATTGGCCAGATAAATAAGTCAAGACTCATGGATAAGTGGGCCTGTTTCCGTGTGTCTGGAGAGAGAAGTGTGGCACAGTAGCATAAGCAGACCAGGCCGTAGAGCAGATTGGTTGGGGTCATATGCCAGTCAGTGTGTGGCGATGGTCGGAACTCAGTGCAGGTGCCCAGGCTGTGGTTGTCTCAGGTCAGTCAAGCAGTATGGGCAAAGAGGAGCCAACGTCCAATAGGGCCAGCTTGCACTTCCAGTTCATAGAGGTTAGTGGCAGTCTCCTGAGTACAGGACTCCCTTGTCACACGTAGGGCCACAGCCCTCCTCCAAGCAGCGATGGTGCACAGTGGAAGCCAAGTCCTGGGCAGAGGCCTCTGTTGCAAGAATGCCTAGTTGGTCAAGGGATAGCATCTGGCGGCACTGCCGACTTACTAGAGGGGGTCAGCACCCCCCCCATCCACAATGGAGCCTCCTGTCCCTAAGCCATTGGATAGGGGGGGAAAAGAGCCTGAACCACACATAAGCCTTCTGAGTGATGGGAGGGGAAAGTAGAAGGCCCAAGTACATAAAAGCTCTAGTCCACCGTGACCACAGGGCCCAGTGCAGTGTCCAGCGGCACTCCTCCCAACCTGGGTCTACTGCTGGTAGGTGCAGGACTCCTTCAAAGTGTGCAGGTCTCCGGTGCACGATCTACTTGTCTGGGCAGACACAGACCCCTTGAGTATGGCGCAAGGCCTTCGGCATGAAGGCATGGGCCCGCCGAACCTCCTGCACTGATATATGCAGTTTCCAAGGCCTTTCCTCCGCCCAATTCCATTGCCAGCAGGAGAGGAGGAAAGGAGAGGGCACTCCCCCATTTCCTGGCTTCGCTCCCCGGACCTCAGTCATTGGCGCCCAACCCCTGTGCAGCGACACTGGTCCGCAAAGCAGGTTACTGCCGGCCGGCCATGCCACAGTTCTCCTCCAGCACCTATGGCAGTCCACTCTCCCCAAACATGGCTCAGACAGGCTTGTGAGTGTCCATAGGGGATACCCCCACACCAGCAGGAGGATGGATTGCAAGCGTACTGGGGGATAAACACCAGATAAAGGAGGTTACAGTGTGGAGCTCTGCTAGCGAGTGGCCACCAGATTGGCTGCTCAAGCCACACCCACAACATAGGACTCCTCATACACAGGTAAAAATAATTCCATGTTATGAAATTACATTGGGGGGCATAATCAGATTTTTTTCTGGACAATTTGGAGATTAATCCACTGGACACCTGTGTTTTGGATAGAGTGCAGGTATTCAAGCTCGAATTCTATGTGACCCCCTCTCAAGAGGTCTCCCTCCGCCTCTCCATTTCTCCAGTCAGAAATTCCACTTATAAACGTCAAGATCCAGGCGAAGCTCCAGAAGGAGGCAATAATTTCCACTCTATCTCATCCCAGGGGATTTGTCAGCATGACTATCCTTGAACAGAAAAAAGGGAGAGGGTTTCTGCCCACTTCGCAATCTCAAACTATTCAATTCTTGGGTAGTCTACTGCAATTTCAAGATGGAGGGCATCCATCTTCTTTAGGACCTCTTGCAGGAATGGGATAAGATGGTGTGCCTCGACCTGAAGGACACCTACTTGATGGTTCTGATTTTTCCTTCTCACTGGAGATTTTTTCAGTTTCATTGGCATCAATAGTGGTACAACTTTACCTCTCTTCTATTTAGTCTCTCTTTGGCCCTCTGGTGTTCACCAAAACTATTATGTCAGGCAGTGCAATATCTCAGGGAGAGGGAAGTGCGATTGTCTACCTAGATGATATTCTCATCATGGCCCAACAGTCCGACGCTGTCCTTCTCCACCTGCCTTAGATGATCCAACTCCTCCAGGATTTAGGCTTCATCTTCAACATCAAGAAGTCTCTCTTAACTGCATCTCAGAATTTGGAGTTCTTGGGATTCCAGGTGGACTCCATCTTAGTTCAACTCAAACTCCCTCTTCCAAAGATGGTGTCCATCAAAAGGGAATTGAGACAAGCCCTTGCCTCTCAGACAATATCCTTGAGGATTTTTTCCAGACTGGTGGGCCTTCTACCGTCTTCCATCCAGGTCATCTCAAAATCATGCATCTCCAGAAAGGGTTGTCCTATTCGGAACACATAATTTTGTTGGGTGAAGCCAGAACGGAAATCTCCTAGTGGTTGGATCATATGGATGCCTGGAATGGCAAGGCCTTGTTTGCCTCTGTTCCAAAGGTGGTCATAGAGTCTGATGATAGCAGATGTGGCTGGGGTATGAGGTGTGTCCCAATGGATACGGGAGGCAGATGTTCTCCAGAATAACTTCATCTTCATATCAATTGCCTTAGACTCCTAGTGTGAGCTTTTGTGGTGAAAACAGATACCTCACAAAGTGTAATGTTGCATTCTTCTTCGGGTGGCCAATATTTTGTTGGTGAGGTACATCAACAATCTGGGAGGTATGTGGTCATGTCTCCTAGCGGAAATTGCCAATGATATCTTGCTTTACTGTCTGGAACATCAAATAGCAGTAACGGCAGAATATATCCTGGGTTGGACGAACATTGCGGTGCACTGGAACTCCTGGTTCCTTTGGTTCCTGTAGACTTCACACTCACATATTTAGAGTGCTGGATCAACTATAGAGTCCAAGCATGGTGGATCTTTTTGTGTCACGTCTGATTACACATCTTCAGATATTTTACAGTTGGAGACCAGACCCCCCGGATGCAAGTTTGGATGCCTTTCTCCAGTCATGGGTGGGGAACTTGTTCTAAGCTTGTTAGACCTGACGCATATAGGCAGTGGTTTGCACAGATTTTTCACTTCTCTCAAGAAGGTTTAGTTGGTTCTTGTATTCAAGAGCCTAGGGCTAGCAATGCAGAGTGAAAGTGACCATGCAATCCATACGGATTGAGACTGGCACTGATACCAGGGTGCGGGGTTAGAGTGCTCCGGCAGAGCCTGGTATGGATGGGGGGTTAGCCTCTCTGACCACAGGCGTACGTGGTCATGGCTGGGTGGAGTGGTTCCCACAGGGGGGTATGAATGGCCGTCATGACCATAGTGCACATATTTACGTCTGCGTATTTCCTAAGAGGAACAGAGTCTCTGGGCTCAGGTTAACCCAGGGGGCACAAGCACCATGATGGTGGTTGAACCAAAGTGTCACCTGCGTTAGCAGGCAGGTGTGTGCCCAGGGAGTGCTGAACACCCACGCGTGTTCGCTCTACCCTGAGAGTTGCTCAGCTATAGGTAGCCGCCGCTTATTAAGTCCAGTTGCAATATTAGATTACAGGGGTGCGGCCTCTATGCTGGTTGGTATTTGTGAACTCAGGATGACAGACCCTCACTGTTGATCATGGTAGTTTTGTCATCCCAGCCTGAGAAGTATTACTTCAGGGAAGTTGGCATTTCTAGGTTGGGACTGCTTCTGGTGCCCCATAAATTAGGCCCCATTCCATCGGTCCTGGGGGTGATGCACATCTGCACATCCCCCAGACGACCGCTATAAAACTCAGACATCCAGAAAGACAGATCCCTGCTATTTGGGGCCTGGTCAGGTAGACAGGGGGAGAGGTTGTGACACTTGGCTTCCCGAAGCCAGAGTATGGCACCCATAAAGATAAAGATCTGCATTCCAGGACCCCAGGGACTACAGGGAGGAAATTTCGGGGAGACATCTGTGGTTCAAAGGAATACCCTTCAAACCACCCCGACTTCAAAGCATTTACCTAGTCTAAATAGGTTTACTCAACATCTGCAACTTGGAGTACCACCTAGGGATCCGCCGGACCAGTGCGTCTGGACCGTGTTGGTGCACTGTCAGAGAAATCTGGGTGCCCAGGAGGATAACTGTCTGAGGAGGGGATCTTTGCCCCCTTTGAGATTGGAGACTGGCTTGTGGTTGATTGCCTGCTGCTGTGTGGCACCAGGAAAGTGACTCTCCAAAGGCAAGTTGGCTTGCCCCCTGTTCTTGGCAGAGGTCTCAGGGACATCAAAGGCCTCCGGAGAGGGACTTACATTGTAATTGGTAATATCCCGAGAGCGGTGCTCTTTGTTGCACGTACACTGTGCCAGATTCCACCTGACAGGAGAAGTGTGGCCTAAGAAAGAAGTTTGGAAGACCAGGCACATCAGGTGCAGGTGTGTGGCCCTTCCAAGTGAGGACCACTGCACCACCCAGACAGCTTGCAAAGTGAACGGATCACTATTGAGGAACCCTACTAGGGCTTCGCGAAGATTGAGTGGGAAGCATTTCTCTCGTGTGACCCTCAGCTACATGCTCATTGTGTACTGTGCCGGTTCATAGGTTGGAACCTTCAGAGGTGTGGGTACAACCCGACGGGGTGCAGTCCTTGGCCTAGTACTGCATGAGCTTACGTCTAGTGTGTTCGTCTGGAGTGACGGTCCAGTACGGCTAAGGTCATAGGCTACTGGAAGAAGTACCTCAGTCCAGAGGGGTAGAAGAACCATGAGTTGGTTGAAGCAACCTTGTGACATCAGGGAACTCCAAGTGACCATATCCCTGGCTAGTGTCCTCTTTTTCAGGGGCAAGGCACTGAGCATTTTCTACCTTCAATCTAACCTTTCTGGGGGCCCTTGACAGGGCACCAGACAATATTTCTCAAGTCAGGAGGCACAGACCTGGTAACTTGTGTACACTCTGAGCTGTCTAGGGTGGATCGAGACAACACACATTAACAGCACCTCTCCTTTCCGGAGGTGCTGAACTTGGTTACAATTTTGCAATATTGGAGTGCGCTCCAGATGGCTGGGCACATGCTTTAGCCAGCTGGACCGAGCTGATTCTAACAATGCTTTTCCCCTCTTTGCAATGATTTAGAGGGTTCTCTCTCAGGTGAGTCATCAGACCACAGAGGTGGTTCTGGTAAACCCTGGTTGGAAAGCGCAATCACGGACCTCAATGCCAATGGCGTTATTGTGCGATCCGCTGGTTCGGATACAGGCCTTCGCAGACCTTCTTTTGGATCCGATGGAACTTCTCCATTGATCAGTTGTCGAGGAGTGGTTGTCGCTCATGGATTGGAGGATTTCAGGGAAAGTGGCAAGTGCTTGGCATTTCGAATCAAGCTATGTTCTTCTTATCCCATTGTTGGGTCCTCAGCACCCACAAGAGATATGCTGCAGCATGACGATGATGGGTTCATTGGTGTAGCGAATGGAGTGTGGATCACTTGGGGGCAAGTGTGCAGATGATTGTTCATTTTTTATCCCAACTTGCCACTCAAGGTTTAGGACAATCAACAACTTTCGCTCCACAATCTCGGCGGGACATCCTCATTTAGGGATACACCTGTGGGGGGAACATCCATTAGCATGCAGACTCCTTAGAGGTATCAGGATGGTTCATCACCCAAGCAGAAGTATTGGGTCTTGTGGGATGCTGATGTGGTTCTACGATTTTTACTGGCATCGCCTGCAAATGAGGATCTCACAAGGAAATAATTATCAGCCAAATTGACCATGCTTCTGTGCCTCATTTCATGTAGGTAGGTTTCTGACGTGAAGGATTTGGATAGATCATGGAGAGTATTTACTCCTTCTGGGGTGTCTTTTCGTATATATAAGCGAACTACGACTAATTCATGTTGTGTAAGTTATACAGCTTTTCCAAACAATCAGAAACTGTGTGTGGTAAACTGTCTTAAAGCTTAGGAAGACTGTACCCACAAATTTTTGCAGGGACAATCCTGACAACTGCTATTTCTCTCCAGAATCCTTTTCGGCCAATCTCTTCAGCAACACTGACCTTTTACGTGTCACCTTATCATAATAATATAAGGTCACACGCCCAAAGATTTTGGTAGCAGAGGATGGTTTCATCTCAATAGGATGGAAACATTCTAGTTTTGATGGTTTTGTTTCAATAGGAAAAAAACATCCTAAATTTGAAAGATTTGGTTTGAACACTCCTTGTTGAAAATTTTGATTTTTGGAAATGTGGTTTTCCCAATGCTTGGATAGATGAAATATGGTATGTTTCTAGTGTTGTTTGAGTTCTGAATAGGGTTTGCACTTGCAATGCTTTGGCAAATCGCAGGTGAATTGTGACGTATGTGACAAATCGGGAGTTTGCGTAGTCCAATGTAGTTTGAGTAAGGAAATTGGGTACTCTAAAGGGTGAGTGTAGAGACATTGGCGTACTTCAATTGCGTGTGGTGCTTTGTGTCAAAACTTGCCCACGTGGTTGTTGGTATACGGACCCTGTGTTGGTCTAAGACTCCGTAATATTGTACAAGTGTAGGAGACATGTTGTTGTTGTTCTAACTTGTTTGGTGTGTTTGGTCAATCGGACGTGGTTGACAAATAGTATTCCTAGAGTGTGTGTTAAGGGAGTGTTCATTTGACAGATACTTGGTGATTCCTGAGAGCTCAAGGAGGATGTGGTATTAGTCAAGGGTGAAATTTGCTGGTTGAATTTTACTTGCGAATGGGAGAAAGCTAAAGTCGGATGAGTAGCTGTCAGAGCTAAAAGCTGCATTCAAAATATCCGTAATCCAAAGTGATTGTGCCCCTACCTGTAGTAATCAGCCAAGTTGGTTTGTTGATTTTTCTTTGGTGCTCGCAATATTTTGCACTTAGTTTTTGTGTGAATCTTGTTTGAAGGATGAGTCTGCAAGGCTTTGTCAACCGCGGTGTGAGTGAGTATGACGTCACAAGGTCCGTGCTGAGATAGGTTGGTTGGTGAAAAGGCGCAATGAACGGATTGGTGGACATCCGTGAACAGCTATTGGTAGAGACAGCAAGCAAAAAGGATTTGGGGATTGAAATACTTCCTGTTTTGAATTTAATTGGTCGTTTTAAGCCAATTGAAGGTTGAAATGAACATTTTCAAAGCGTTAAAAAAATGTGATAAGAGGAGATGCTTTTATTCCAGTCACAATAGGAGAAATTGCCCGCCAGAAGGTACACCTGCATACACAGTAATTGAAGAGCAAGGTCACTCAGCATGTACTTGGTTAAAACAGTGGTGCAAAATAACAGAAAAGGAAGGGAGCTTAGCGTTTTCTGCTCATGGAAGTGTTAATATGAGAATTTTAGACAATTTAAGAAGAGTACTTTACAAATTAAAGCCCTTTCTGAGACCAGCACAATTTGAAGCTTTAGCTATGTGGGAGTTAGTAGCCAGAAAACAAGAGGCATTAAAATTTGATAGACGAATGAGAAAAGCTGAGAAAACTTTGCTAGAAGCAAAATGGGATAATGAGAAAACATTTTGGAGAGCAGAAACTTTACAGGGTTTGGAATGTATCCTGCAATTACACAAGAGGAAGAGGACAGTGTCAGACCAAAGAAAAAGAATAAGGAAACGGAAGAAACTGAGTCGAAGTCAGATGAAGCTAGGAAATCATTGGCTTATGATAGTGACTCAGACGATGATGAATTTATAACACAAATGTTTAGAAATCGACCTCCTCCATATGCAGCACAAGAGACAAGTCCAGGTATTAGTACTAGTCCAAGTGCTCCAGTTGTGGTAACACAAAGCCAAGTACAGGTCGCAACTAACATTCCTGCTATCACAGTTACTCAAGACTCCTGTGATTCAAACTGTAGCTCAGCCTGTAGTTTATTCTACAATTCCTGTTGTGCGTTCTGCATAGAGTATTACATCACCGGTAGCACCACAGATTGTCCAAAATTCAATGATAGCCCAGGTGGAGTCTATACCTAATTTAGTGACTCCAGTGCAAGCCCAGACAATGCCAAGGTATACTCCAGTAACAGTAACACAATCAGGTTCCTCAGTACTTACAGGTCAGAGTTCTGGAGTAATTTACTCGAGAAATCAGAATTCTCCATCAAGTCCAGAAGCATTAATAGTTCCTGTTACTATTGGCCCAGTTGTTCCATTGTATGCCCAGGGAAATAATAAGATAAATGTACAGAATCTTTTTAACACAAATGCATAAAATGGAGAAGCTCAATGCTACTATAGTAGCTATGTCTCTAGTAGTTATGTCTCCAGATAATGAAACTTTTGATAGAACAGGTCCGCTTAAAGAGTTAACTCATTTCAAGACTTCATAAAATTTGGAGAGGTCAAATTCAGATGCTAATTTAATTTTGATGACACTGCTAATTCAATTTTGATGACACCTGAGAGAGTAATGGGTCCACCATGTAAAACACCACAATGCCTATCCAATGTGAATAGTAATGTTTCCTTACAAGGCTTGACAGCTCAATGCTTACCAGACTGGTTGGAGAAAATGAGTGGAGTGAAAACAGTTGTCGAAGGGGGAAGAACACTGAATCTGGGGCAAGATTAAAATTAGAATTAAATGAAATGATTAAGTGAACACTTGAATTAACTAGAATTGATTTATATAATGAAGATGAGTTACGCTTCATGTGTAAAGATGTAACAAACAGAGCAGGATTGGCACATCAGAGATTATCAGAACATGCAGAGAAATATGATGTAGATATTGAGAAATCAAAACCATTCAAAAGGAGTTACAGATGAGAATTTGATTCAAAATACATTGAGAACATGAGATCACCTGGAATGATAATTCACATTAGTGAATTAATCCAAAGTATTCAAACATGGAGAGCATTAAATAAATGGGAAGACGGAGGGGTAAAGAAAAGAGATCAGAAGGAAAGAGAGTCTGCAGATTCTAACTCTACTGACATACAGCAGACTGACAGCCCAGTAAAAATATTACCAATGAAAGAAATTCCAGGAGGGAATTATGTTCATGTCCCTTGGAGCAGGAGTGACATTTTATCATTCACAAATGATTACCCAAGATTGAGAGAGAAGCCAGTGGAATGGTACCAGCAGACAGATATGTGAAACTTGCAAAATGCCTATGGGAAGATTTAAATTCCTTGTTAGAAATAGTTGTTCCAGCTGATTTATGGGTCGAAAGCTAAAGGAATGTTGACTGGCAAACAAGAGAGCCTCCCCGAGATCCAGCTATAGGTGCACCATCTCCAGGTGTAATGAAAAGCTATTACAAAGTGATCGAATTTTTGAAAATGAGAATTTCACCTAAAAGCAATGATTGGCAGAGAACAGATAGGATAGCACAGGAAGCAAAGGAGTCAATACATGCATAGTATGAAAGGTTGTTACAGGCATTTAAACATTATAGTGGTACAGAGACAATAGAACCTAAAGATATGATTAATTGTGAGTTCAGGTTTGTTGAAGGGTTGAGGCTTGAAGTTGGTAACATGCTTAAGAGTCATTTGATTTGCTGGCAAACAAAACCAGTTGATGAAGTATTGCAGTTTGCTAAATACTGCAGTGACAAGGTCGAAATGAAACAGAAGAGATTGAAAGAAAAGGCTTTGGTGATGCAGATTAAAGCAGGACAATCAGGGATGCAGGGAATTTTTCCATAGCAACAGAGAAACATGCAGGTGATTCAGAATCAGGGACAGGCGAGAGGTAGAGGTTGTGGTGGTGGTGATGGAAATGGAAATTGTGTTGTCAGCGTTGATTTGAATACTAATATTAATTCGGGTGATATGCAGACAATGAGAAAGATGTTACCTTGTCACGCTTGTGGGGGTTTTGGGCTCTGGAAACGGGAGTGTCCTATGATGGTGCAGTAAGATGTTGTGCAGATGAATGAAAATAATATTTTTTATCCAAATTTGAGAGGGCCAAGAATTGGGAATCCTAATTTAAATGTCCAGAATATGAATAATCAACTGCAGATTCAAGCAAATTCAAATTCCCCAACAACAGGTACAGGTGCCACGTTTTCAGGTACTACAAAAGCAAATTCAATCGCAAATGCAAATGATGCCACAACAGCAACAAATGCAAATACTTCAAGCTCCAGTGGCACAGCAGTAGATAGTGGCTCCTCAGCAGAACATGGCCCAAATATTAAGTCAAAACAGTCACTTAATACAACAATTTCCGGTACACGGTGAGGATGAATCGGGAGTTGAAATTGTAAGTGAGGGTTTGGATGAAGAAGAATGTGTGCTAACAGCTTCAACAGAGGTGGATCAGCCGGGCCCTTATGTAAAAGGAACAGTAACGGGACATCAAGTCTAATTTTCGGTTAAAAAGGGAGATACACGCTCTACTGTCAGAACTGCAGAAGTTCCTAATGTGCCACTATCTGGGAAAACAGTACAGGTCATAGGAGTAGCAAATAAATTCTTGACAAATCCGATCACTGAACTGATTCCTGTGAAAACTGGTACTTTTGAAAGATTGCATAAATATGTAGTCAGTGTCTCAAGTCCAGTATGCCTTCTGGGAAGAGATCTGTTGTGCACAAGATATTGGATTACTTGTACAAATGATGGAATTGCCATTTAGACAAATAGTGATGATGATGAAGAATGAACCATATCAATTGACTGTAATCCAGTTAATGAAGAATTCACACTGATTAGTTCTTATCCTGCATTTACAGTACAGGATCTGCAAACTGATTTACAAGGTACACTTACTTGGAAAGTTTGGGATCTGTCTGGGAAAAACATTGCTCTAATTAAGGGAGTTGGCAGACAAAAGAATGTCAAATTCGGTATGGATGAGAAAACATTTATTGCTGCAAAGGTTGGATCTCTAGATCTGGAGGGCCAAAGCTCTAACACATGCCAGTCCCCAGCTGCCTCTCGGACGCTTATAACTCCTTCCACTCAGCCCACTTTTTTTGATCAGGGAACTCAGGTGGGCAAGACAGAGGTACTGATGAAAGCTTTAAATCCACAAGATTCCTTGATTCAAGAAAGTGTCATTTATTCTTTGGAAAAGCTCTTCTCTGGTCCTCTACCCACGAGTAATAGGGCGCAAACTGTAACTGATTCTGCACCTTGTGAAAACAGAGTTAAATCTCTCGGTGGCCCCCTTTCCCATTTTTCTGCCCAAAATTCCTCCTGCTTCTTTATCTGCAGAACATAATGGGAGTTCAGCTGTAAAAGAGCTTATCGAAAGGAGAAGTAGCAAGAAAAAGGGGGAAAAAATGGGGAAAAACAGGGAAACAGCGCATTTCCAAAAATAACTCAAGAAAAGTTACATTTGAGAATATAGGCCCGAGGAGCCCTTGAATTATCAAGAAGATCATGATCTAGGCCAGAGGAAGGAGATGCCAAGGGATATTAGAACTGTGGGATCGTTGATCCACAGGGGAATACAAGATTTGACACCCGGTTGGGGTTGGCAATATAACAAATCACCAGATTCAGTGAATGTTGTGTCAGATTTAAATCCATGTGCTGCTCCATGGCGTTATGAGAACGTGATTACAGGGTCATCGAATATAGCCTCTGATTGTTACAAAGGCGAGGAAGTTTCCAATAAGAAGGAAGCTGAAAAAGGGCATATTTTGACTCTGGAATGTTTGGAGTTTTCAGCTCCATTTGATCGGAATTTAGTTTTAAATTGTTCTCTTTTAATTTCTTGGTTTGCTGACATTGAAGAGTTGAAATTAATCGATAGCAAGAATGTTGCTCGTGTATCTCTCTATCAGAGGGGAGATGAATTAATGTTGAAAGTCTGGTTTACCTCTAAAGTCGTCGTGAATTTGATCTTAGATAACTGTGAGCAATTACTATGTAGAGGCATAGACATGCTCCCAGTATGAGAAGAAGAAATGTTGTGTAGCAATCTCCCCCTGGCCCCTTTATGATTGATACTCCTCGCCACCAAGTGCTGGACCTCTCTCCTTCCGCTCTGGGTAAAGTGAAAGTTTCCCTGTCGCATGGTGAAAGAGTGGTAAAATGTATGGGAGAAGCCCCACTTCTCGACTTAGGTTTGTATCAGGAAAATTGGAGTTGGCTGGCAGGAACTTTAAATAGCACTCGGGCGAAGGGAAAACCACAATACCCTGATTACTAACCGTAATTTCACAGTGGTCTCCTGGAATGCTGCAGGATTGGAAATCACTTGGAAAAAATAGATTTGATCCGGTCAAGGAAGGCTGACTTAATTTGCATCTAAGAGACCTGGAGGGTATCGGACTTCCCTTGTGCCGGGTACTCGGTTATTTGTACAAAGGCCCAGCCTTCTCCGAAAGGGCACGCAAAAGGGGGTGTTGCTATGTTGTTAAGTAACAACTATAAATGGAATTTTGTTATTCTTCCAGTCTCTTCGAATTATTTCCAGATTGTGAGAGTGTTTTTAAGGTTGGAGAATGGTAGGAAATGTTCTTTAATAATAGTAAATGTCTATATCCCTCCAGATAAGAATCAAGATTCAACTTTATCATATATGCTTGATCGTATTTTTGCCGTCTGCTCAAATTCACAGGAGTGTGCAGATGAGGTATTGATTATGGGGGATTTAAATTGTAAGATCTCTAACCTATCTTTTTCCACATATTGTGATTTAGAGAGGGAGACTGTGTTGAATATCCCTCCCATTCTATTTCCCCCTAGAATTAGGACAAATAAAAGAGGGTGGATTTTATTGAAAGGGCTGAGGAACCTTTGTTGTATCATTTTAAATGGGCGCTTTTGCTCTGATTCCCCTGCAGCCTTCACCCACAAATCTTTACAAAGTAATTATATTATTGATTCCATGATGGCCTTCTATGCTATCGCCCAACTGGTCGAGGATATGAAAATTACTGATACACAGTGTAGTGATCATAATATTCTCAATCTATCTCGAAAAATCCAGTTACCCACGACTGAGTCATGGAATTTAAAGGGCAAGGATATTCGTTTTAATAGAAAAATGGGTAGAATTCTACATGTTAAAGATGTCCTTGAATTTTCGGTAAGATCTATCTCTGATTGGAGTGAGAATCCGTTAAACTATTTCACCAAACTTATGAGATATATTACTCAAAGTGATCAGCCCAAGTGTACAAAACCCCCTCAAAAGAAAGTAAAGTTATTGGTCCTACTGTTGAATAGAGAAATCAATAAATTGGTAAGGAAAATATATGATGGGGAATCTAGAGAAAGCAATAGGAAAATATCCCTCCTAAAAAGAAGAAGAGTGCGTATGAAGAGAAGTATAAGGAAAGAGGATCAGAAGTGGGTAGCATTGAGGGAAGCCACTGTGTCCAAAAAGTATTAAAAAAATTGGTTGATTACATCTGAAGGGTGTAGAAACCATAAATCCTCCACTGATCCCTCAATATCTGAAGCAGACTGGAGAAAATGTATACTTTCCATTTACATGGAAAATCGGGATATGGATCTAAGGGGAGTGGTCCTGAGTTTAAGTAATATAGTGGAAATTAATTGTTTTGATCCCCCCTCTGTTATCCAGATTGAGGGATTTATAAGGTCAATTCGGGCATCCAGAGCTATGGGCCCTGATTAGGTCCTGATGACAGTAATTAAACAAGAACCTCAGCTCTGGGCAAGAATTCTCCACCCGGTATTTCACGCCTGCTATTCAGAAGGTAAAATCCCACAGTCTTGGACAGGGAATGTAATAGTCCCCCTTTATAAAAAGGGAGACAAAACCCTCCCCAGAAATTATCGCCAAATTGCGTTTCTGGACGCTACTGGTAAGATTTGTGCGAAAAGCATATTAAAACATTTAACTTCTTGAGTAGAGGGTAATGCGATTCTCCCTCTAGAGAAAGAAGGCTTTAGAAAGGAACATAATACTCTGGATAATATTTTTATATTGCAAAGTATAAATGAAAAATATGTTCAGCTTAGGGGAGGAGTTGTATATGCTGCTTTCATAGACTTCTCGGCCTTTGATAGGGTAGACAGGAAGATTCTATGTAAGAAACTACATGAAATGGACGTTCCACCTGTTACGCTTGGTTATTGCCTTGCAACTCTTCCACCTGGTGCAAAGTTCTTTTAGGAGGAGAGCAGGGCCTGTCCTCTAAATTTTCCACAAACAATGGTTTGAAGCAAGGTTGTCTATTGGCTCCGTTGCTTTTTTCTCTTTATATTTACGATTTGCCGTCTTATTTATCGAATACAGTTGGTTTTGCACCCAAAATTAGAGGCTGATCTATCTCTTGCCTTTTGTATGCAGATGACATAGTTGTGATTGACCTTATTCTGAAAGGTTTAAATCAGCGCTTAGCCGTCTTAAAGCATTATACTATGCAGCAGCACTTGAAAATTAATATATCTAAATCTCAAATAGTTTGCTTTCTTGGGAAAAGGTATGGTAAAAAAAATCAATTTTTCTTGGTTCTTGGGTCAACTTAAGTTAGAGCGAGTAAAAACATTTTGTTTTTTGGGGGAAATTCTATCCCACTCACTTAGTGCCCAAGACCACATTCGTAATAACGTCAGTAAAGCCTTTTCTCAAGCGCAAGGGTTATTTGTTTTTTTCAATGCAGTTGGCCGCTGTTATTTTCTACACCTTCTCACTGCTTATCAAGCAAAGATACCGGCAACTCTTCTTTATGCTATTGAATGTATTGAGATATCTAAATGGAGCTTTCTCGATAAGACCGATTTTAACTCCCAGGGTGCCTGGGGCGGGCTGGTCTCGTCCTGGCACACGGTTCCCATGTGTCCAGGACGAGACCAGCTCGTCCTGCACCCGGCACACAGGGGAGCGCTAGCGCTCCCCCCATGGGCCTCCCTACCACACCCCCAGTCGCTTCCCCTTCCTCCCCGGCCCCCCACCCCCCAAGTGACGTCTCATGACATTAGCGCGCAAATCGCATGCTGACCTCATTGGAGGTCACCTCGGATCACATCCTGAAAGAGAAATGCAAAAGCATTTCTCTTCCGATTGGGAGGTGTGGCGGGAGAGGCATGAAAGGAAAGGCCTTTCCTTTCCTTTCATGTCTCTTGAAGCATTTCTGCTGCCTGATCACGATGCGATCGGGCAGCGGAAATGCCCACTAGACACAGGGTTTTCTTTTTTTTTTTATATTTAAATAAGGGGAGTGGGGCCCCAGTGGGCCAAATCATTTTTAGGCCATTTCTGCCCCCAAGGGGGAGCAGAAAACCCCTAGACAGAAGAGATCTTTTTTTTTTTTTTTTTTTATATGTGGGGAACGACTCCTTCGGCAATTCTGCAATGGTTGCTCCCCAGGGGCCAATTTATTTTTAGGCCATTTCTGCCCCTCATGCGGGCAGAAATCACTAGACACCAGGGATTTTTTCTTTTTATACTTATCAAGAAGGTGAGCGGCCCCTTTGTCAAGGGCCTCTCCCCAGGGGGATGCAAAATAGTTTAAAGCCTTTTCTGCCGCCCTCGGAGGCAGATCAGCCTAATATAATTAGGCCAATCTGCCCCCAGGGGGGGCAGAAACCCCTAGACACCAGGGATGTATATTTTTTACATTTACTTTATGTTTTTATGCATGGGGAGCGACCCCTTAGACAAGGGTCGCTCCCCTGGGGGGCAAATTGTATTTAGGCCATTTCTGCCCCCTTTGGGGGCAGATCAGCCTATTTTTGTTAGGTCAATCTGCCCCCAAAGGGGGCAGAAACCACTAGACACCAGGGATTGGTGTGTGTGTTTTGTTTGGGGAGGGGCAGTCCCTTGGGCAAGGGTCGCTCCCCATGGGGGCACATTCATCTTGGCCATATCTGCCCCCCGCAGATCGGCCTATTTTTGGAAGGCCCATCTGCCCCCAAGGGGGGGGCAGAAACCCCACCAGAGATGATTTTATTTTCAAAATAGGAGGGTGGGGGTATGGCCATACCTCCACCCCAAATAAATTGGGTCAATGTTGTTCTGCCCACCAGTGGGCAGATTGGGCAAATACCGCTGAGCCACACCCCGGGGGGCAGAAAGTCTACTAGATGCCAGGGATTTAAAAAAATAGTGGGGTGGTGGCTACCAACCAGTATGTGCCTGGTTATGCCCCCACCTTAACTGAAGGGGGTAACAGTCTTTCAGCTCTCCCCCTGCACACTAAAACATCTTATTGCATGGCAAGCAAGAGGACATTTGATTATTTTGGGTTTTGGTTTTATATTTGGGCCATGATAGATTGGTAACTCTCAAAATCGTCCCACTTGGAGTGGTGAGGGCTGCATTTTTTTTACTTTGGCGCGCTGCCATGTAGAAAAATCCACAAGACCTAGACTTGTGACCTAGACCTAGATCTGAAAACTAAACATCTGGTTGATTCCAGGGTGGTGTGCTTCACATGCACCCCGCACCATTATCTTACCCACAATGCCCTGCAAACCTCCAACTTTGCTGGAAATCACAAATTTTCCCACATTTTTGTGATGGAACCTTCCGGAATCTGCAGGAATACACAAAATTCCTACCACCCAACATTGTCTCATCTATACCGATAAAAATTCTGCTGCACTTGTCAGCCTAAAAATGTTTTTTTTCTAACTGCCCTTTTGGACCTGCTCTTGTTCCCCCTCAATTTCAACATGTTTTTGGCTCTTCCCTGTCACTGGCACTTGGCCCACCTACACAAGTGAGGTACCATTTTTTCCGGGAGACTGAGGGGAACGGTGGGGGGTAGGAAATTTGGCCCGGTGCTGTGATCCCACACAGAAATGTGGGAGAAATGTGATTTTTTAGCTAAATTGGAGGTTTGCTGAGGATTCTGGGTAAGAAAACATTGGGGGATCCACGCAAATCACACCTCCCTGGACTCCCTCTGGTGTCTAGTTTTCAGAAATGTCTAGGTTTGGTAGGTTTCCCTAGATGGCTGCTGAGCCCAGGACCGAACACGCAGGTGCCCCTGCACCCCGCAAAAACAAGTAGTTTTGTATTTGATCATTTTGATGTGTCCATGTTGTGTTTTAGGGCATTTCCTGTCGCGGGCGCTAGGCCTACCCACACAAGTGAGGAACCATTTTTATCAGGAGACTTGGGGGAATGCTGGGAGGAAGGACATTTGTGGCTCCTCTCAGATTTCAGAACTTTCTGTCACCGAAATGAGAGAAAAAAGTGTTTTTTGGGCCAAATTTTGAGGTTTGCAGAGGATTCAGGGTATCAGAACCTGGTGAGAGCCCCACAAGTCACCCCATTTGGATTCCCCTAGGTGTCTAGTTTACAAAAATGTGCAGGTTTGGTAGGTTTCCCTAGGTGCCGGCTGAGCTAGAGGCCAAAATCCACAGCTAGGCACTTTGCAAAAAACAGCTCTGTTTTCTTTGGGGAAATGTGATGTGTCCACGTTGTGTTTTGGGGCATTTCCTGTCGCGGGTGCTAGGCCTACCCACACAAGTGAGGTACCATTTGTATCGGGAGACTTGGGGGAACGCTGGGTGGGAGGAAATGTGTGGCTCCTCTCAGATTCCAGAACTTTCTGTCATCGAAATATGAGGAAAAAGTGTTTTTGGGCCAAATTTTGAGGTTTGCAAAGGATTCTGTGTAACCAAACCCGGTGAGAGCCCCACAGGTCACCCCATCTTGGATTCCCCTAGGTGTCTAGTTTTAAAAAATGCACAGGTTTGGTAGGTTTCCCTAGGTGCCGGCTGAGCTATAGGCCAAAATCCACAGCTAGGCACTATGCAAAAAACAGCTCAGTTTTCTTGGTGAAAAAGTTTTGTGTCCATGTTGTGTTTTGGGGCATTTCCTGACCCGGGTGCTAGGCCTACCCACACAAGTGAGGTACCCTTCTTATCGGGAGACTGCACTTTTATCCCTGATAACAGTAAAGAAATTAGGAGCTTCATTAAGAATGTGATGGGTCTAAATTCTGACGAACGCCCTGAAAGAGCCAAGTGTGTGGGAAAATATAGGCAAAAGTTTCACTGAAATTAAACATTGGTTGGGAAATCTTGGTCAAACTGCTGTGGGAATTCTACTGAAAATATTATTAATAGTGGTTGTATGTCTTATTTGCATAATCGGATTTTACATTTTTTAAAGATTCATACAAAGACAAAATATGAAAAATGAACAGAGGAGTGAGGAAATTAAAATGGAAGAGATGAGAAGCAGATACTTTTGTGATTTGAGACATTTTGAAGAATGGAGAAAACTGAGAACACCTAACAATAGATATATTAAACAAATTTGATTTGAATTGTCTCATTAGTACTAATACAAGTGTTAATATATATTTATTTTGTGACTGCACATATAGCCGTCAGAGGAGAGATTGCTAGAGAGCAAACATACCTAATAAAAATGAATCACTAAAATAATGTGAAATAACGTATATTTAAAGGCCTAACTGAAAAATGTGTGTTAGAAAAATAAATGTGCAACTTTAAAAATGTCCACCACAATGTGTTTTATATGAAATAATGTCTAATGAAAATGTATTTTGGTTTATCATAATTATATTTGTTGATGAAGATGAATTATTAATGTACCATAAAACTAATAGTTTGAAATTACTAGAAATGTTTTATTATTCGGGTTTAGTATTAGTTAAAATGCCCACGTTTTTGTATTTTTCCAGGAGCACGATGTTTAAATGTTGCTGATTTCACTGTGTTTGCAAGCAGTTTATTAAACATCCTGTGTGACTTGCACAGCTGAAAAATTATGTTCTGTTCCTGCTTTACTTGTCGTATTTCCTCAAAATAATAATTGTAAGTTTTAACAATGGGCTTCAGTGCTCAATGTCCTGTTGCATGTTGTTTTTATTTTGTAATATTTTATGAAGCTGTCGACCAGAGAGTAGCAGAAAAAGAAAAAAGAGATACATCTGAAGCACAGATGAATGTTTATTGGCTGTGAACTAAACCACATCCTAGTCTTTTCCAACAGAGGCTTAGCTAGTAACTTTTTAGGACTTTATTATAGCAAAGTTTTAGGTCATGTAAGTCAGTTTGTGCTCCAGTTACTGTGCTGAACTTGTTTTGAGTTAGACGTGTTTCTGTCTTTGCCTATGCTTCTAACAGTTTGGATTCATTATGCCCCATTATTACTGAACTGTTGCTCCTGTTCCTGATGCTATCTGAAGACCTGCAGTTCCTGTGCACTGCTGATGAAAACCCTGCTGACAGCTGTTTCATTCACAAGAGTTATAACCAATGTGCATTTATTTTTCCTTTGCAGGTTTTCCCTTTAGAAATTCAACCACATGTATTTGGTTAGCGCCATAATTAGATGTTTTCCAAATTAATTTTTGTCTTGTTTTTATTTTTGCATGAAGTCCACACATGCATTTCAAGTTAAGAGTAATAGCTGGTGATGTCTGAAATAATGTATGATTTTAAATGTATCTTAATTGATTGTAATTAATTCAACTGCACAACTAAATGTATGCTATTTCTATTTTACCCTTCATTCTGCATTGTTTTGTTTGCTTGTCTTATGTTAAATGCTTGAACAAGATTGAGCCTTTTGGACAGCCTGTGTTGTTTTTGTACTTCTATCATTTAGTTTTGTGCGTGATCTATGTGAGTGACTTTATTAGCATTGTTAATTTAAATGTTCAAACTTTACTAAACTGGTGTGGTGATTCAGGGCCACATAGGTCATGGTGTGTATACATTACTGATTCCAAATTGAATATTTTGATTATTGAATGACATATTTGATGTTCATTGGTTTACAATGTCTGATTGGATGTTCTCTTACTCCTGTGGGTGTCAAAAGATTCAAGTCAATCTCTGAGGGTGGTATATGACACGGTCCTTTTACATGTTACCTTATCACAGTAATATAAAATAATATAAGGTCAAAGGCCTACAAAAGTTAAGAAATGGAACTAAGGTTACGGTTTCCTGGAAGCCACGTTTGGTTTTGACAACTGGTTTGTAGTTTAGAATTGACACCTGATTTCCAGGTTGGAGACCCTCCGTTTATCCATGGTTGTAGCTATTATGGTTTGGAAAAGAAAGAGGAAGGGCTAAGGTTACGGGCGTTTCATATGGACTTATTGAGCAATAACGGGTAAACAATAGACTCTGGGAAATGAAGTTATATTTATGGTTAAAGTTTGTCTGGCTGCTGTTTTTTCCCTGCAGTAAAGAAAGGGAAGCGCAATCCTCGCTTTTGCGTTGTTAATGGAACTGAAAATTCTTGATGCAATAGCTAGAAAAAAAGGTATTCCATGCCAAGTACTAGTGCACCGCCGACCCCGTCAAGCCAGTCACTGGCCGGACGCAGGGAACGTGGGCAATGGCAACACTAAACCGGAAGGGATCTGGCTTTCACTCGTGAAACGAACCAGGAGCACATCAGATCACTGGACCGGCACAACACCAGCAGCCATAGCAGGGTCTCCGTGACAGACTTCGACCATCACTCACTCTGACCACCAGGGGACAGAAGTGTTCGGTTGCCGTCCTGCTATTCTGCGGACTCGGGCCCCTGCCGACCCTCTCCTGAACAGCGGGCGAAAGCACTGTAGACGCCATCAGCCAAACCAAACATCCTCCATCGGCGCTATGGCAGGATTGAGTCGGCAGAACTACGTGTGGACTCCACAGCCAACCAGCACTTCGGAATTAAGTCCGTTCATTAGGATTGGCTGTCGCCGGCGCACCAATCCTAGGTCACCTTAGACATTACCAGTTCTATCCTCCCAGACGGCACCCAGAATATATTCAATATGAGGATTGGCTGTGATACGACCCGGAAGATTTGAAATTGTGTCCAAATGACATCCGTTGCAATATCAACAATTGACAACTGGTTATGAGCTGAATTTACGAACGGTCTTTGTAAGTAGCGGGCAACTTAATCTTTGGCGGGAAGTAGTAGTTGAGGGTCGTCTCCAGGTTGGAAGGAGGCAGACAAAGTGGTCTTTCCTTTTTGTCTGCCGGCAGAAACACAGTCTTAAGCACGCATCTTTTAACATAGTTCCACTATTGCTAAGTGTATACAGCTTTACAAAATTCGGCGGCGTAGTTTGAGAGCCCAAAACAAGAAGCTACTCGTAAGGGAGGCGATGAGAATCTGCATAGTTTGGTAAGCCCGGGAAACAAGCATTACTAAAGCAGTAAAAGTGTATGAAGAAAGAAGAACCTGAAAGAAGGCAATCCTAAAGGGGCGAAGGCAGGAGTTGATATAAGGTAAAACATTCCATAGCCATACCCCCTTAATCATTCCAATTTCTTACCATTTCTCGTGCATCGGGAGTGATAGGCTTGAGAATTTTTTGTAGGTTCGGTTTGAAACCGATTGGAATGTGCAGTTACCCGTTTATTGGAAGTGTTTAACGGGAAACATAGTCCCTTGTAGTGTACCATTTATCTGACAAGTCGTCAGGGAAGATTTTGTAGCGTTCTTCAAAAACAGCGTATACTTGTAAATTTCATATTCACCCCTTTGGAGGCATCCTGGCGCTTAATAACATGTTTATTGCTCAGATTTTTGGTACTTTTGTCGACCCAGGGAGTGATGAAAGTTTGAGTGACCTCATCAGGATTTGAGCTTGTGGCCATGAGAGAAAACAGCGATCCTGGAGTTGATGTGTTAGGCTGCTGAGCCGCAGGAACAAGTAAGGTCGTTGTGTGAAATACCAAATACAAGCCCGTGCTGTGGCTTTGAAGAATCTGCAACTTGCTTATCCGTTTCTGAGACAGACGAAAATAGTTTGCTTTTCTATGCTCAAGACTTAAGATCGCAGAATGTATGATGTTTTTGAGGAGACGCTAGTGATAAACGAGCGTTTTTATGTACTAATATTCTTTGGACTAACTGATTTGTTTGATGTTGTGGTTTGATATAGCACGGGCAATGCCCAATATAAACAGAGCATTACAGGAAACAAACACATTCATAACCGGCTTGACCGTAAAGGATGCAAAATGAACAGTATCGTATATGTTATCAGTAATATATAAAGTATGACCCTTTTCGCCAGAACAAATAAGTCGAATCACCATGCTGCGCCTAAACATTTATAACATTGTGATTCTAGAGATGTCGTAGTAGTTGATGAATAGCATCTGCAGTAGTTGATGAACATCATCTGCAGAAGAGATCTGAGGCGCTCTCAAAGAGGTTTCAATTTATATATATATATATATATATCTCAGGAATATTTATTTGCACAAATGGCTGTAAAGATGCATTTCAATCATAAAGGAACAACCAGAAATAATTGGGATGGCAGGTAGTTCTTGAAGGAGCGTCTCAAAACATGTGAGTTTGTGGCAGCCACATTATCTGTTTTTATTTTATAAAGGTGATGGGAATAAGATCCTTAGTGGATTATCTTGTGTATCTTGGGTACTATTCTCAGGAGTTATTTAATATCAATAGGAAGTCTTTTGATCTAAACCCCGGAACCACTGCCCTATAATAACGCATGTTACTGCAAGAAGGACCGATTAAGATTGGGTTTAGAAATCCCCGTAAAACGGCATTTGTCATAACCAAGCCTTGACAAGAAAAATGATTCGATCGCCGTTTTGGGGTTCTCTGTAGGAATGAAGAGTTTTAAACCTTTCGGAAATATTAACAGGCATTGAGCATTATTGGCAAAGCAAGTGTTATGGGAGTGAAGATTTAGTTTCTGGTCTAGAATGAAGCGCCAAGATTTAGTACTCCGATGTTGGGTTTGAGTACGAGTGTAAAGTTTGGAGCCACAAAATAAAAGATACGAAGCAGCAAAAGTGAGATAGGAAATCTTGTTTTCTGCCTCATTTATAAAATAAAGGTGAGGTGGGGTGACACAGGAGTGGTTAGTATGACGACTGATGCAGTGGAGTACAAAAAGCGATGATGGTAATTTTGGAACAGAAAGGAGGATGGAAACTTCTCTGGCTAAGATAAATATAGCAGTGCAAACGATGGAAGGGGGTGGGCCATAAAGCAGAGTAGCTCAGAGGCATTCTTTTTTCAATAGTCTAATTTCTGTAGCATTGTTTATACTGCAAAGTTAAGTCATGGGAAAATCTCAGTCATGCTGCCCATGTTTAGGGTTCTAGGGTTCCCGGAGATAGCTTACAAAAGCTCAGGCAAAGAGGTCATGGAGACCATTTGTTTGCCCTTCCCAGTGATTACACTGATGGCAACTTGATGCAGAGTGCCTACGTGCTCCTCTCAACTGCTCTATATGGGAAAGGTGACGGTACCGTCATAACTATTCTAGAGGACCCTGAGCTGACGGTCCAGATTTTGAATAGGCAGTACTGATGAAACAAGACTTGCAAATGGAAGAAAAACTATCCCTCCTCCTCTGATTTCAGCTCCATTACGCAGGATTAAAGGAATGACTTTAAGAGAACGTGAGCGGGCCGGCAATTCCGGTGTTGAACAAGGCAGAACCAGCTCCAGTATGTAGCGTAAAAGGAAGGATCTCAGACTTTGAAGCATTCGGCATTGAACATTACCACCTCGGTTGTGGTATTAAACGTTATTAAAGTTTAAGAAGGACGGGACGATTTTCACCTCTACACAGGTGAGAATCACCCTCTTCCTTTATTGAACATGCTGAAAAAGACAGGTAGAGAGAGGTAAATGTAGACAGTCATTGTAGATTAGAGGTGGATTTAGCTTGTTTCTGATGCTAGATGTTTTTTTTTTTGTAAGGGCGAAACAGCCACTTAGGGGCAGTAGAGTTTATCCAGTTAGTGTAACCGGCACCAGTGAACACTGTTGGATTATCCTGCGAATCATTTCCTGCATTTTTCCCCTATGTTCCCTCACCCGCTTCTCACCCCAATAGCCTATCCCATCACTTTACCTTATAGGTATTTTGAGCTTTTTAGCACAAGTAAGGGCTGAGTTTTTAGCCAATGTTTTTGGTGATGTCTTCATTTCGTAGACCCAACGTTTTTATTGCTGCGCTCTATTTGTTTCTTTCAGTTATTTGTTTTGGCTTCAATAACATGGTTAAAGTTAATCGTCACATGTATTATGTGGCATGCATTTATACCACCTACATGAGACTTTAAAAGCTTGCCAGAAATCAACAGGAAGTACTAACAAAGAAGGATAGTTTGGATTTGGCATTTTTCTTGGGTTTAGAAGAAGTTATCCCCAATTACTGATTTGTGTAGCCTATACGAGATTATAAACAGGTCCTTGGTGTGAGAGAGGCCTGGGCGGCGTTCTCTTCCCCACCAATGTCTCTTGCTAACAGTCGGTGAAAACCTGGCCTCGGTCCCAGACGATTTTGTTTTGCAAAGAGATCCCACGCTGGAATAAGACATTCCTTGGGTAGGATTTCCTTTTTGATAAACCCATTAGCAAGAGTTTTCTGGGATTGCTTGCCAGAAGTTAACATGAAGTAACAAAAAGGTAAGATGGTTTGAGCATGCAAGTGTTTGTAGGATTAGTGACAATTCTCCCCAATTTCTGGATTCATAAGCCTATAAAAAGAGCTACCCTCTATTGCCTCGGAATGCAACTGCACTGGAAAAGAACAGAAGAGGAAATACCACTTCTGTGTGTGTCTAGAAGATGACTGAGGTCTGTGCATGCTTTCTCTTGTACTCAGATCTGGAAGTGCTCTCAAAGTTCAGACTAGACGGTCTCCTGTAGCCTCGCGCAGACAAAAGGCTGAATATGTGTATTTTGCAATAACCAGAAGGCCAATGGCGACAATGAAATCTCCTGGAACTTTGATTGGAGTAAGTCATTGAGTTCGACTTGAACTGTGGAACTTTGGACCTGGAGTGAACAGAATAATCTTATAGAAATCTACGGAAACTTAAACGTTCGTTTGCAGCAGGAAGCAGGGGTAGAGTATGCTCCTTAGAGTTCTGGTTGCAGTCCCCCAAAAGAGATCGAGGAAGCTTACAAGCCTTTGAATGTACCAGCCTGAATGGTAACCAATGCTGCCCTTCCAGCCTCTGTAAGGTAACTTGGTAGTAACTTTTTCTTGTTTTTGTTGCAAGAGTGGCATCCGGTGGCTTTTCTTGGCAATAAACACGGATTAACGTTGACCTTTACAACCCTATTGCTCCTATGTGTATTTTGTGACATTGTTCTTTGTCATATCTCATGACCCTTCTCTTACCTACACAGTTTCATCTTGTTTTCATTATTACATGTATTTGTTTTACTGCTAAAACGGTATGGGAATTTTACTGATTGACTTGACTTTAATTTTGTTTTGGTTTAGTTGAAATACTTAATTTCGAGGAGCGAGAGCCTGCTCTTTGTTCTGTCACTATTGAAGGTTAAACCCATGTCTGCCCACTGAATGATGTTTTATCCAAGCAGGCAAGATTTACTAACTTTACAGGAGTCCGTACATATCCCAGCTCTCATTTACTAATCCACCATCTCTGCTATAAAGACATTCAGTTTTACTTGCTGTAAGTTAAATAATTAAAACACGGGCGATTCATGTCAAGGCAGTTTCCCGGATGGTTAAGTGGTGTTCCAGTGTTCATATGAAGGTGTTATAGTGTATGATAGCAAAAGTTGCTGACAAGCCTAAACAAACTTAAACATTTGAGTTCGGAGGGCCAATTATTCTTGGTGAACCTTTTCTTACTTTGATAATTGATGTTTCATTGTTTAGATCTGGGCTTAGCTTTGGTTGCTGGTTCCAGTGTAATTTAGTTGAATATTGATCACATGGAGTGGTCAAGGAGAGAGCACTTAATATGGATTTGTAGTTGTGAATAAGACGTCCCAAATTGAAAAGGTGTACATTTTTTTTTTTTTAATAGAGATTAATGATGACAAACCACTAGTGCCAAGCATTATCGGGCATTTTCATAATGAATGCCATAGGTTCATTTGATGGATTACACTTTTTGTGATGGCTCTGTTGACTAACATCTGCTGGAGGGATCTTTGTTTGCGCCAGTGAGCACAGGTTAGAATCATAGCAGGTCTGCTCAGCCTAAAAAGATCTTATTCAGTGCCAACATGCCAATGAACTTGTAGACACATAGGTTTGACCTCTGATTCCTGGGATATTGTCTTGTCTTTAAGAATTTCTGTGAAAACGGTGAGCTTCCCAGAAGCAGAGGCGTGTGATGTATAGTATCAACACAAACTATTTGTTTGGTGAGACTGGTTAGCCAAAGTTTTGTTTAAAATGGTGCATTAAGCCAATACATTTAGGCTTTTTGGGGGTAATTTTTAAAAATGAAGAAATCCCAAGGTTTCCTACATTACCACTGGCTATGAGAAGAGTCAAACGAAATTTTGTGGCTATAACCTTAATGATTTAAAACATATTTTTAATTGCTGCCGCTTCAAATACTGCTGTGACATATGTCACTATCTTTATCTTCTTTTGGTAAACTTTTGTTGACAGTGTAGCTTGCCTTTCTTAACTCGTTTTACCTCTTTCATTTCAAGGCATGCCACTTGTCTTAGACAACAGGGTGATCAAGAGACACATGACTTTATCGAATTTCCCCACACTGTTGTGCACACTTCTTTTTACGTCTTGTTAGCCAATACCTTTCGATTTTTATTAAAGTTAGATCAATAATCTTGTGTGGGCTTTCAGACACACCCCTTCAAGAACTGGCCTGTTGTGTCGTTCACATTTTTCTTCTACCAATAGCAGCACACAGTATGGGGCAATGGGTCAGTCCACATCCGTCATTTGCTAACTTCATTGCGAGTGATGGCATTCTGCTGATAACAAAGAGCACATCAGTACAAAGGATTGCTATCTGAAATGGCTAAGAAATATTTTAGTTTTTGCCCGATGGTTATTTTGTATATTGGTGAGGGCTCAAAACAAGGTTTTACAAAAAAATGACGAAATAAAAATAAACACTGACAATGGCAAAAGGCTAAACGACAGTGCAGACATAATGTCTTTGCCAATGGTCGTTTAAAAAAAGTTAATTGGTAATGTCTATGGTTGTTAACTGAGAGGGTGAAGCTGTGTTTACCCTGGAAGGATGTTTGTGTAAATCAGAAGAGCCTGCCACCACAGAGTACGGCCAAGTTACTCAGAACCTGCCCACCACAAGAGCATGACTGCCTTCCTTTGTCTGCTAGAATTCAGGAAAAGAGAAAGCAAAGGTGCCTAAAGGATTAGGTTTGTGTTTTTGCACTTTGTACCTAATCCATAATAGTTTAGGTGTGACCTTTTACTACAAATTCGATAGTGAATCACACACATACTCGTAAAAATCTGTGCAAACAAATTTCAATGCCCCTTTGACTGTTTACAACATGGACATCAAAGCATGCAAACGGTATGGTACAAGGGGTATAGGGTGCCTTAATTAGCTGAAATCTGTTTTGTAGCTGAACCAGAGGAAAATGTTTGTGCTGATTTCAATACAAACAACTTAAATGTACTTGGTTTCATCTCTTCTGTAAAGAAAGATTGCAGAATGAGGTTGCCTGTTTATTTCTGAATGAAAAATCTGGCACATTTCATCGTATTTATGGCCCTTGATGAGATTTAAGGTATGATTTTCGTAATGGGTATAGGCAAATTGTATTGGTGGACATGTCGAAAAATAATTTCAGTTAATAACAAATCCAGAAAAGTACAGGAAGGTTATTGAAGTGATAATAGAGAATACCTGTTCCTCTGGGATGGCAGGTGCTGGGGAACAAGTCTTTATTGTGACTAGAGAAGCAGCTAGCAGCATTGTCTACAGGGCTTAGAATGAGGAATTACCAGTGGGTCCAGAAGAGCAGCTTGCAGCATTGTCTAGAGAACTTCGATTGAGGAATTACCGACTGGACCAGATAAGCAGCTAGCAGCACTTCCTAGAGGACCAAGAATGAGGAATTACAGCTGGGAGCAGAGAAGCTGCTGCAGCATTGTCTACAGGACTAAGAATGAGGAATTACCCCTGGTACCAAAGAAACAGCTGCAACACTGTCACACTAGAGGTCATAGAATGAGGAATTACCATTGGGACCAGAGAGCACCTGCAGCAGTTCTAGAGGACTAAGAATGTGGAATTATCACTGGGACCAGAGAAGCAGCTGCAGCACTGTTTAGAGGACTTAGAATGAGGAATTTCCGATGGGACCAGATAAACTGTATTCAGAATTGTCTATAGGACTTAGAATGAGGAATTACCACTGGGACCAGAGAAACAGGTGCAGCATTGTTCATAGGACTAAGAATAAGTAATTACCACTGGGACCAGAGAAGCAGCTAGCAGCACTTCTTAGCAGACCTGGAATGAGGAATTGCCACCAAGTCTAGAGAAGCAGCTAGCATCACTGTCTTGAGGACACTGAATGAGGTATTACCACTGGGACCAGAGAAGCAGCTGCAGCACTGTTTAGAGGACATAGAATGAGGAATCGCTAACAGGACCAGAGAAGCAGCTTGCAGTATTGTCTAGAGGACTTAGGATAAGGAATTACCACTGGGACCAGAGAAGCAGCTTTAGCATTGTGTACAGGACTGAGAATGAGGAATTATCACTGGGAGCAGAGGAGCAGCTGACAGCACTGTCTACAGGTGTTAGAAGGAGGAATTACCTGTGGGACCAGATAAATGGCTAAAAACACTGTCTAGAGGTCTTAAAATGAGGAATTACCACTGGGACCAGCGAAACCGCTATCAGCACTGCTTAGAGGACTTCGAGTGAGGAATTACCGACAGGAACAAAGAAGCAGCTTGCAGCATTGTCTTTGCGGACTTGTAATGAGGAATTACCGACGGGACCAGGGAATCGGCAAGCATCACTGCGTATAAGATTAAGAATGAGGATTTACCATTGGGACCAGAGAAGCAGCTGCAGCACTGTTTAGCGGACTTTAGAATGAGGAAGACTGAAAGTGGACGAGTATGAGTCTGACGGAGGGTGCAAAACACACACACACAATTATTTCTAAAACAGCAGTGGAGGAAAAAGTGGCTTGGAAAACATCAATTAGGTATACCCATGCAGGGGCACAAGAACAAATTAAACCTGAAACCATTGGTGCCTTTTTATGGATCAAATCTGTTTATTGGTATATAATATATATGGACCAAATACAAAGCTCTGTGCCTACAACCGCATCGGCCGGCAGCAAAAAAACGGAGCAGTATCCCCTGCCACGCATACCAAAGGACGGACCGACAGAGAGTGCTGTTTGACATAGATAAACCTATGCCGTTGTCCCCTCAGCCCGCCCCCCAGGATCTGATGCCCGCATCACATGTGGCAAGAGGACTGGGCCCCTGGTAGAACTGGAAACCACAAACCTAGAAGAAAAACTAAATACATAACAGTGCTCCCCATGCAACGTTCCGCAATGCCTCTCTATCCCGACCGCCCCACTCGACGCCCCCCCACAAGAGGCCCCATGAACCCCAACACCTTTCAGCGTCAACAGCTATCCTCCCATATCAGGCATCCTCCAATAGCCCCAAAACCCTTAAATATGCAGGACAAGTCAGTTCGTTGAATTCCGTGGACAGAATCTGAATGAAAGGTCTCCAGAGACTGTGGACGTCATCAGCCCTCTGCCTAGACGCCAGTGTTAGTTTCTCCATTGCCATGATGAACCAAAGTTTATGAAGCCAGTAGGTGTACTTCAGGACCCTGTCCGAGCCCCACAGAGCTAGTACCGTCTGATGCGCTGCATTGAGAGCAAGGGCTATCTGCCGACCTCTCAACGAGCGAAGAGGGAAGGTGAGAGGATTGGGTAAACCCAGTATAACATATGACGGTAGTCTAGGAATCTCTGTATGGAATACTCTGTCTATATCGTCAAGGATGCACTTCCAATATCTATTTAACTTGGGACAGTGCCACAGCAGGTGTATGAGTGTGCCCATGTTGCCGCATCCCCTCCAGCAGAGCCCCCACTTAGAGGGATCCCACGCATGCACCCTTGCCGGGGTATAGTACCAGTATGTAGCCAGCCTATAGGCAGTCTCTGCCCCCGATGTGTTGTGAGCTGTGTGATGTGCTCTAAAGTGGACACTCTCCCACTCCTCCTCTGTCAGCTCTCTCCCCAACTCTTCCTCCCATCTCCTCTGCCCCTTGGTTTTAAAAGGCTGCGCTACCCCCTGCAAAAGTCTATACAGTTCCGATATCACCCTCTTGTCATCTTTCTTTACCAGGAGCCATTTCTCAAAAGGCGTAAGCTTTCTATCTACCAAGGGCCTGACCGCCGACTGGAGGGCCCAATGTCGAACCTGATAGTACGTCAGCCTGTCTGCCTCCGTGAGTCCATAAGTCTCTCTCATCTGGTCAAAAGGAGTTACTCCATCCGCATCAAATAGACTCCCCACCCTTCTGCAACCCTCCCCCCGTACCAGTGGCGAAAGTTCTCTATCTGCAAGCCTGGGGCGAAGTCGGGGTTCTCACAAATCGGTGACATGGGAAAGGGGAAGGTCGTCAAACCGTGCTTTATCGCAACCGCGTCCGACACCTGGAGCGTCACACCTGTGATCGGAGAGGAATAGAGCCCCTGTGCTCTATACCTACGTCGGAGCCATGGCTCCTTCCTTATGTGAGACCCAGCGACTGCCTGGTCCATAATGCACCAGTGCTTATCCGTAAGCAGGCAACTCCACTCCGGCAGAAAGCGCAGCTGGGCAGCTTGATAATACCTCAACAGGCAAGGGACTGACAATCCCCCTCCTCCTTAGGACGGTACAGTGTGCGACGCGGTATCCGCACAGGCTTCCGATCCCATATAAACTTCAAGATCGCCGTCTGGAGCGTCACTATGGTATGTGGCGGCGGAGTCAGAGGGAGCGTCTAAAACACATAGAGTATGCGCGGCAATACTGTCATCTTGACCGCAGACACCCTACCGAACCAGGAGAGCTTATGTTTCCCCCAGTTTTCTAGGTCCTTCAATATTTCCCAAGAGAGGGAAGCGTAGTTCAGGCTAGACGTCTTCGCCGCTGACGTTGCCAAAGCTATGCCTAGGTACGGGACACGCAACGCTGTCCATGTAAAGGGGTATCTAGAACGGAGGGCCTCCTCGTGCGCAGGAAGGAATGACAAATGTAAGACTTGAGATGTCTGTGTGTTCACTTTAAGCCCAGAGACCCTACTAAACGTACTAAGGGCATCCATGAGCACAGTCAGCAAGACCATGGGTTCCGCCAAAGTAAGAATCACATCGTCAGCATATAAAGTAATAATGTGGTGGTCTCCCCCAAATTTAATGCCGGAAATGTGGGGGTCATCGCGAAGACGCTGAGCTAGGGGCTCCATATAAAGAGCAAATAATAGTGGGGAGAGCGGGCACCCCTGCCTCATTCCCCGCCTTATCTGAAACGGCAATGAAAGAGTCCCATAAATGCGGACCGCTGCCTTGGGCTCCTGATATATGCATTTGATCCAGGTCAGGAGCGCCGGTCCAACACCAAAGAGCTCCAGCACCCGGAAAAGATAGGGCCAATGCACACCATCGAACCCTTTCTCTGCGTCGATGGAGAGGAGGAGTGGCTCTTTATGGGATCTATTTGTTTTGTCTATTAAGTGTAAGAGCCGCTAAGTGTTGTCTCCGCACTGTCGATGGGGTATGAAGCCCGCCTGGTACGGGTCAATGAGTCCAGGCATCTAAGGATTAAGGCGCTGCGCCAGGATGCCGGTGAATAGCTTGGCATCTATATTTAGGAGCAAGATTGGTCGGTATGAACCACAGTCCCCCGGATTCTTCCCAGGCTTGTGAATGACCGTGATGGTGGCCTTCAGCATGCTGGGCGTGAGGGCTTTGGTTACTAGGAAGGAATTAAAGAGGCAAGTTAGGATTGGGGCCAGTTCTGGACAAAAGGTCTTTTAGAAAAGCACGGTGAAGCTGTGCGGGCCAGGTGACTTCCCAACCATAAGGTGAGAAACAGCTGAGATTACCTCCTCTATCCTTTTTTTTATTTATTTTTTTTATACCAGATTTTATTGGTTTTAAATCAGTTCAATAATACTTATACATTATTATTCTCTTAACATTTCTCTGTTTATCACTTTGTATCTTAGTTACCTATGTACATAGTCTGGTTAATGGTTCTTACTTAGTATATATCGTAAACTTTTGTAGAAGCAAATTCCAGACCTCCCCCCCCCCCCCCCAATCCCACCCAAACCCTTCCATCCTAGATCCCTGTTTCAGCAATGCAATTTCTGCAGCAGGGTAGCTAGTCACTTTTAGTTAGCCCTTATGGGCCCTTGGCAGCAGTCTGTAAAGGTGGGGGTTTCTGCTCAGGGTTATGAGTGAGTCTCGCCCTATGATTATTGCATATTATTGGGTTTTGTTGTTTATATCATGGTCCCGGCTATAGTGTGTTGGGAGGATTCTGTTGTATGAGCTCTGTTCTGAGTGTATCCATAATTATTTCCCAGTCTTCTGATACTTCCAGGGGTCTGATCCTGTTTTTGGCCTCTTTGCAGTAGCGTACCTTCTGCGGTTGCCCACCGAATTAGTTCATTTATCCAGGTTATTACTCTAAGGCCCATAGGATTTTTCCAATTGCTTTCTATTTCTCTTTTCGCTAGTGATAAGGCCAAGTCTAGGAATCTATCTGAGGCTTTGTGTTTGGTAGAATGAGTGAGTAAAGGCGGATAGGAGGCAGTTATCCACAGAACATGTCACGGTCTTATTCAGTAGCTGGGACAATTTTTGGCAAATCTCAATCCAATAGAATGCCAGTATATGGCATTCCCAAAACGTGATTAAACTCTGCGTCTATTAATCTACATTTGGGCAGCACTCAGTGGATTTACGGAAGTATTTATTAATGCGGGCAGGTGTTAAATAGGCTTGATGTAGGATATCAAAATTGATAAGTTTAAATCTGGCATTCTGCAAAGCTTTGTGAAGGTTCCGCAGTATATGTTCCCATTCTACTTCTGGAATGTCACGATTGGCTGTTTTTTCCCATTGTTGTTTAAGGTAGGGTAGAGGGTCTGTAATGTCTGCTCGTATTAAAGCATACAGCATAGACATAACCTTAGATTTGTGATCTGAGGATGTTAGATGCGTGCATATTGCTTGCGCTGTGGGTTCAGTGTTTTTTGTTCGCCAGTGATTGTATATACTGGCTTTTATGGTCCCGTATGTTAAAAAATGTTTCGCCTGGATGTCGTATTCCGCTCTAAAGGCCTCAAAGGACTTCAATTTATTGTCCACAAATAGCATGCCTACTGTGGTAATTCCGGCCTCCGCCCAGTCTCTAAGTTCGAGTTCAGTCCTCCTCCGCGTTATTACCTGCAATGAGCTAAGGGGGAGTTCCGCAGAATAGGGGGTCTTCGTTTTGATTTTACGTAAATAGGATTTCCAACACTTGGTTATTATTTTCAGTTCTGGGCTGTCTTGCCTCTCGTCTCTAGGAGAATCCAAGAGTATCTCAAACAGTCTGGCCTTCTGTGGGGTGGGGGTTTTTGCATTTGGTTTTAACAGACTGTTCGAGATCCAGAGTGCCAGCCACTGTAATTGTGCTGCAAGGTAATAGGACTCGAAGTCTGGTGTTGCCAAGCCCCCCTCTGTCGCTTGTCTTTGAAGTTTTGTCAAAGCTACTCTTTTCCTGCCTTTACCCCATATAAATTAGCTTACTGTTGTATTCAGATCTCTGAAGAAGGACTTGGGAATCCAGATCGGGAGAGCTGAGAAATGATCTAATAATCTCAACAGCACAATCATTTTGAGAATCGCAATGCGTCCTGTCACTGATATTGGGAGTGTTTGCCAGAATGTCATGCAGGATTTTATGGAGCGGACAGCGCCCCCTATATTTCCATCAAGAATATCCCTGGCCTCGTGATAAACTTTCACTCCCAGATATGGGAGCCCATCGGGTATCCATCTTACCAGTCCCAGATTCAGGGGGGGTTGATGGTGTTTTACAAGAGGAAATAGACCTGTTTTACCCCAATTTACTTTTAGGCCTGAGTGACTTTCAAAGTTGGATAGCATTAGTTGTGCTAGGGGTAAATCCCTTTGGATGTCGTTCAAGAAAATTAGGAGGTCGTCTGCGTACAGGGCTATGTGATGTTTCTAGTTTCTGACCAGGATACCTGGTCCCCCCCTGCCCTGTCCTGGCAACAGTGGCCAGTGGTTCCATTGCTAGTGCAAACAGTAGGGGGGGAAAGGGGGCAACCCAGTCTTGTCCCGCGTTCCACTTTGTATCTGGGCGTTATGCGCCCCGCGCGGACTCTAGCTGAAGGGTCAGTGTATAGCAGTTTCACCCATGCAATGTATCCCGGGCCTATTCCAAATTTGGACATAACTTTATAAAGGAACTCCCAGTCTAAGATATCAAAGGCTTTTTCGATATCTACTGCCAGGATACCCAGGGGCCCAGCAGTGGGAGTTAAGTCCCTCATAACTGCAATTAGTCTTTGAATATTCCCAGCTGTATTACGTCCTGGTATGAAACCTGCTTGGTCTGGGTGTATTAAAGAGGGAATCAGTGGGAGGAGTCTGGTTGCCAGGATCTTGCTAAGGATTTTATAATCGAGGTTCAGCATAGAGAGGGGTCTGTATGCCCCCACTCCTGTTGGGTCTTTGCTGTGCTTGAGAAGGGGGATTATAATTGCTTCCCTGGAAGTTTGAGGTAAGAGGCCTTGGTCTCTGGCACATTTAAACATTTTGACTAGTCTGGGTGAGAGGATTTCAGCAAAGGCTTTGTAAAACTCAGTGGGAAGGCCGTCGTTACCGGGAGATTTATCCCCCTGCTAGTCCCTTCATGGCTTCCTTGATCTCTTCTAGTGTGAAACTCTCCTCTAGTGTGTCTGTGGATATTGGTTCCCAGGGTTACAGGTTTATTGTTGTTAAGTAATGTTCAGTTAGGTCCCTGTTTAAGTTGAGTCTTTTTTGTTATAGTTTCTCATAGAAAGACAAGAACTGGGCATTAATCTGTTCAGTGTCATGCAGTTTGGTCCCTGTCCTTGAGAACAGGCTCATTATGGGGGGGGGGGAGGGGTTCTGATTGCGAGACCATCCAGGCGAGCAGTTTACCCGCTTTATCTCTCTCGTCATTTACTCTTGTGAGGTAGTGTTTATAGTCAAAACATCTGAGGCGTTCGACACAATGTGCTACTTCTGATCTGTGTTCTTGTATTAGGGCTTGTAGGTGTGGGTTTCCAGGCCTATTTTTCTCTGCTTCTCTCAATTTAGCCTCAGCTCGCTCAGTGTCCCCCAGCAAAGTCCTACGAATTCCTACTGTTTCGGCCCACCGGGTCAGCCCCCTGCGGGGGGCCAAGTATGGATCAAGGGGCTGAGCGGATGCGCCCCTGCCCCCGGCCCGACGTCTGGTCTCCTCTCCTTTCTGCTCAGCACCTCTCCGGCACGGCACGGTCTGCCCCGCTCCCTCCTCCCGCCCCTTTCTTAGGGCTGCTAAAGACCGGCCCGGGCTGCCGCACGTCCACACACCGGTCCCCCGAGGCAGGTGGGGTGCCCAGTGGTAAAAGTTCGGAGGAGTTTCTCACCCATTCGGCCACCCCGCGCGCCTAGGTCACAGAGCGCCCGATGGCCGCCATCTTGTTGCTTTAATTTTTCTCTGTCTTCTCCCCGAGCCCGCTCACCTCAGAGCCCAAACCAGCCGTAGACTGGGGTCAGGATCCAATTGGCGATAACCTGGGGGGTCACTACACTCTCCACCACAACATTGTAGGTCCCAGAGCCATTTGAGGTGCTATAGCCCCGAAGGTGAGGAGAGAAAGACGGGATCTTCAGAAAGAAGCTGCAACCGCCATTGTGTTAAGCCACGCCCCCCACCGCCTCTATCCTTATGGGCTGGTCAAGGCAGGCCGCATCCTGCTCACGGAGCGGCACAATCCGAGAGATAAGAGGATGGGTCCGAGCCGATCTGCAGCATACAGCTCTCTGTAAAAATCGGCAAAAACCTTGGTCATTTGCATATCCGTCCGCGCCACACCCTGGGAGGGGGAGCGCACCATCTTTATGGCATTGGCAGATCGCTGAGCCCTCAGTTTATGAGCCAGAAGTTCCCCACAGTGGTTACCCCCTATATAGAACTTGTGTTTAAGCCGGGCTACAGCATACTCCGCCCAGTCCCAATCCAGTCTTTTCAACTGATGGCACACCTTCTCCAATTCCCTCTGTTCTCTGGGGGCGCCAGTATGTTTGTGGGAGTGCTCTAGTACCAACACTTTCTGCTCTAACACCGCTCTCTGCTGTCTCCTGGCTTTATTTTCTTTAGCCGAGAATGAGATCACCTCTCTGCGGACGACTACTTTCAGAGCCTTCCAAAGTGTCTCTAGACTAGTCCTCCCATTATCATTGTAACTAACATAATCCAGGATTGCTCGTTGCAACATCTCTTCCGCCTTCCGGGACTGCAGTATTGTGTCCCGAAAACGCCATCCTGGGACCCTGACTCGACCACCATCAAGGCGGGCCACCAAAGTTATAGGGGCATAGTCTGTCGGAGCCCTAGGCTCAATCGTGGTCTCCCTAACTCGGGAACTAAACTCTGAGGAGGCCAGGAAAAAGTTTATGCGCGTGTAAGTCTTAGAGGACGCCGAATAAAACAAATAGTCCCGGAGAGTCGGATGCGCCTTCCGCCAGACGTCATCAAGGTCACAGTCAGCCAGCCACTGTCGCCCTGCAGGAGTCAGCGCCCCCGTCAGCCTGTAGCGGTGTCCGGAGCGGTCCATATCGTTATCCATGACCAGATTGAAGTCCCCTCCTACAAGTATAGCCCTGTCTGGAGTAGTGAGTATTGGAGATATAGCCTGTCTCATGAATGTTTCCTGCTGTGCGTTAGGGGCATATAACGTGGCGATTGTGAAGTGGAATGACCCTACACGCAATCTAAGGGCAAGGAACCTACCCCTTACCTCATGTATCTTGGCAACTACCTCCCCGGGAAAGGCCTTCGATATCAAGATTGCCACCCCAGCATGCTTCGTAGGGGCAGAAGACCAAAACTGCCGGGGGAACCACCTTGAGCGCATACGATATGTGTCTGTAGCTAACAAATACGTTTCCTGTAGTAGGCAGATGTGGCTCTCAGATCTCTCAAGGGCAGAGAGGATCGCCAACCTCTTTGCGGGACTATTGAGGCCCCGGACATTAAGGCTTAGACATTTAAAGGACATGAGTAGTTGAGCGGGTAAAGCGCCCTAGTCGACGACCCCCACCCAAGGGCAACAGCCAGGGATGGCTCAGGGAGGGGCAAGCACACTGGAGAACAAGGATCATGACAATGGCATGTAAGACCTTTAGGGGGAGCACAACAGAATTAGACAAATGTGCACAACGGGTGCATATCTAACACAAACAAGTCCTCAATCAAAAGTCCAAGAAGGGGCAAGTCCCAGACAGGGGTCGACAACACCTCTCGAAGTCGTCTCGTGGCGTCCAGAGACCCCCACCGCCCAGACCTAACTCCAGCATCTTCACTACTTGCTCTGGAAACGGCCCGGACCACTTTAGCATTCTCCGGGCACTATCCGCATCTAGGCACTGGTCCCCGTCGCAAGACTGTTTAATACGGATTGTCCCTCCAGCGCTTGTTCGGTCGATGACGGCCGCGGCTGTTTCCGTTTCTTATCTTTACGTCGCCATCTCGGACGGTTCTCAGCAGGGGCCTCCTCATCTGCCCGGCGCTCCGCTCCGTCTCCTCTAAGTTTAGGATCAGACAAGCCTCCTGTAGTGATTTCACCTGCCTCAGCTGGTCCCCCCCCCCCCCATCGGAAAACAAGGCGAAATAGGTGGCCCCAGGTGTAAGGTGTAGAGTTTGCCCGGAGGTGTTCTGTGATGGGCGTAAAGTCTGCAGTGAGAGGTCCTGGAATAGCTGTAGCGTGTGCCCTTTAAACTGGACCTGAGGGAGATTTCGCACTCTCTGCAGGATACTTTCTTTAGTCGTAAAATTATGTACACACGCTAAGATGTCCAAAGGGTGTGCACTGACCCCCAACCCCCCCCCCCCATCCGACCTGCCCTGTGGACCCGGTCCAATATTATCTCTTGCGTGCTATCCAGGCCCAGGATGAAGTGGAACAACGCCATGACAAACTCATTGATATCTTCTCCTTCTGCCCCGGTCGGAGCTCCCCTAATACGTATATTATGTCGTCTAGAACGATTTTCCAAGTCCTCCGTCGCGATCTGCAGTTGCTCCTCTTGCTCACGAAGACACAGAACCTCCTGTTGCAGTTGTTCGACCTCTTTCCTCCCCGGGAGATCTCGTTGTCCTCCATACTTGGTGCCTTTTTAAACAGTGTTTTCACTGGTGTAGTGTGAACACATTGCTATGGACAACCAAAAGAACACTAAGGCTGCAATGCCCAGATGGTAGGAAGGGCCATCACACTCTAGCTAGTGTGATGGCCAAGAAAAATGTTCTCTTAGTGAAATCACCTAGGAGGGAACTCCGCACACAAAAGAGTGACATTTAGAAAAATGCACCAATAGAAAGGAAGCATTTAAGACGAGCACAACAAAGAACGAATGGCAATAGTGGGTGTGGTCGAAGCCCATAGACTGAATACAGCATGTCTTGCAAGCAGCGCATGCTTACTCTTGACCTAAGAACTGGAAGGGAAAGCCTAAAATATTTTTTTAATTCTCACGGGACTCGAAATTGCTAGATGTCTGCAAAAAAAATAACTGACATGCTTGAGTCTGAAAAACAAGGATTCCATAACAGAGTGCCAAAACCAAATGAAAGGTGCAGAAGTGAACCTTCACCAGAAAAAACACAAAACAGGATCACACTTAATTTGGTATACACTGGCCCTTACTTTAAAGGGCAATAATAACAGGGGTCAAAAAATAACCACCAGTAGAAAAAATAATAAATAAACAAGAGCTGGATCCAGAATGTTGATACAATAGAAGTAATGTGATTACCTATAAGGCTGAAGAAGTCAGTGGGCCAAGGATGTCTGCATAAGTCTCAATTCCACCTCCTACTGAAGGATTCAAGATGCGCACGGTGCGCATCTATATTGTCAAAGTTTGCTACTGGGTTCTTGGCTTTCATCCTATTGTGTCAATAAATGAGGTGTCTGTAATATATATGTTGGTTTATGTATGTATATCTGGACATCATTAGTGGAGTCAATTAAAATATTCTTGGCTGTGGTGGACAAGATGCTGATTACCTTTATACTGGGTTGTCAAGGTGGATCCAAGATGTTCCATATGCTCCTGTCCCATGTCTGAAACTGGTGGGTGAAGGATAAAGCCACCCCAGATCCATTGTCTAATGCAGATTTCCCTGCTAGAGTGAAATCCACTCTTTCTCCACTTCCTGTGTTATACCTTTTGCCCTAGAGAACAAGAGCAGTGCAAACTAGTCTCAGTGTGGGTAACATGGCAGGAAGCCCATACATATTTGGCAAACAAGAATAAGCTGCTCCTAGAGAAATGGTGGATTGTTTAAGCGTACAAATGGAAGACTTACTTGTTGATTTAAAGGATTGCGCTTTGGCCTCCAGAGGAATGTGTTTAACGTCTCAACCTCTACTTTGTTCAGCGTTGTTTTTTTTATTTTTTATTATTATTATTTTTTTATTACTCTACAACGAGGAGTCCTGTTTACCATCACCAAGAGAAGGTAACTATCCAGAGTTGAACCTCTGGGTGCCTGCTATTCTCCCTTGGGACTAGTCAGAAGTTTGGCAAAGCCTGTGGGGTTGCTGCCTGACATTTGGTTTAAGAGAAGACTGACCTGCCTCCAAATGATAGTTGACTTGATCTGCAGGTAGAAAGCCCAAGGCCAGGTTACTAGAATGTCATACATGGGGACAGCGTGATGGAAAACACTGGTTAGGCGCCACATGGCATTGAGCTACATGTTTGCCCGATCCCATATGCCTTAACGATGTACAGATGGGCCTCTCTCACCCAATGCCTTTCTTGAGATATTCTCACTAAAACACTAGCTCACTATTGACCTAGCAGATTACCTGTGGTCCTGGTGACTGTTGTGGGTGCATGTCGCACAGTAATATCTAGTCCACGGCTGTTTAGTACATTTCTGGCATGTGGAGTTCTTTGCAAAGCACATTGCATTTTTGGCATCATGATCCGAGCTATCACATCTGTGACCTATCAATATATTCTTTTGTGGGAGTGTCTCAGTATTTATTATTATTATTATTATTATAATAATATAATTCTCCTAGTCTTCTCACAGGGTTTCTTTTGTTCTCACAATTTACTCAACATTACTGCCGCCAGAAGTGTGCTCCATTCCTTCCACAATCGCAATGGCTTCCTTTAAGCTGGTATTTTTTTAATACTATTATTGTACTCTTTGGTCACTGGTGCAGTATACCTGTTTTTCATGGCTTTATGAATCAGTAAGTGCACCAAAATCAGATGTCCTAGCCGTTTTCTGCAACAAATCCACATCCTCATTTAGTCTTTTGTTCTTCGCCTATTGTCTCGAAAAAAAGTATGTCTCTGTAATAACACAATAAATTGACACACACCCCTACCCTAAACTCATCCCCTTTCCCACAAATGATTTTACAACATTTTTATTAATATTTCATAAACATCCCTGGGTTTCTCTTCTTTATTCCCTATTGTTACTGCATCAGTATCTTCATAGATATCCCTTTGCTTCAACACTAAGATGTAGGAAAGTAGCCTCTTTCTAGCATGGTTACCCCTACTTTTTAGCAACACAAAAGGATGATGGACGGAGTGCTGACAATGCAAACACTCTCCCCCAGTCACAGATCTGGGTTTAATCCATCGTTTTTTTGCTGCCCATGCCATTCCAGTTTGGACCCAGCCATATGCAAATCAGTCTTGACCCTGTTCCCCATGGGAACAGTCCAGCCCGAACTGGCAGGCCAGGTCTTCCTTGGACTGGAAACGAGCATCCTGGGACCAGTTTCGGGGTTTCACCCCTCATCAGCCAGGCTAGCTTGAATCCAGTGGCATGGGAAGCACGGGACACACGTCTGGGCATACCCTTCCCACTTAGGGCGACATTAGCAACACAAAAGGATGATGGACGGAGTGCTGACAATGCAAACACTCACCCCCAGTCACAGATCTGGGTTTAATCCATTGTTTTTTTGCTGCCCATGCCATTCCAGTTTGGACCCAGCCATATGCAAATCATTCTTGACCCTGTTCCCCATGGGAACAGTCCAGCCCGAACTGCCAGGCCAGGTCTTCCTTGGACTGGAAACAAGCATCCTGGGACCGGTTTCGGGGTTTCACCCCTCATCAGCCAGGCTAGCTTGAATCCAGTGGCATGGGAAGCACGGGACCCACGTCTGGGCATACCCTTCCCACTTAGGGCGACATTAGCAACACAAAAGGATGATGGACGGAGTGCTGACAATGCAAACACTCACCCCCAGTCACAGGGTTTAATCCATCGTTTTTGGCATGGTGAGGAAAAGAACGATGGATTAAACCCAGATCTATGACTTGGGGTGAGTGTTTGACAATGTTCAGCATTCCGTCCATCACTTGTTGTTTTTGCTTTGTCGCCCTATGTGGGAAGGGTATGCCCAGACGTGGGTCCCGTACTTCCCATGCCACTGGATTCAAGCTAGCCTGGCTGATGAGGGGTGAAACCCCGAAACCGGTCCTAGGATGCTTGTTTCCGGTCCAGTGAGGACCTGGCTTGGCAGTTCGGTCTGGACTGTTCCCATGAGGAACAGGATCAAGACTGATTTGCATATGGCTGGGTCCAAACTGGGGTGGCATGGTGAGCAAAAGAACGATGGATTAAACCCAGATCTAGGACTGGGGGTGAGTGTTTGACAATGTTCAGCATTCCGTCCATCACTTGTTGTTTTTGCTTTGTTACCCCTACTTTTTGCCTGTTTTTCAGTGTGTTTCACAGTGTTCACTGGGATCCTGCTAACCAGGACCCCAGTGATTATGCTGTCTCCCTTCTAACCTGCTGGAACCTTTTTCACCCCACATTTGGCATACTGGTGCCCCTATGTAAGTCCCTAGTATTTGGTACCTTGGTAACCAGGGCATTGGGGCACCAGGGGATCCCTATGGGTTGCAGCACGTATCATGCCACCCATAGGAAGTCCATGCAAAGTGTTCTGCAGGCCTGCCATTGCAGCCTGCATGAAAGGGTTCATGCACCCCTTTACTACCAGGTGGTAGGGTGCAGGTACCTGTGTGTGAGGGCACCTCTGCACTAGCAGAAGTGCCCCCACAAACTCGGCTCCATGTTTGTGGAATTCGTGAGTGCGGGGATGCCATTTAAGCGTGTTCTGGACATAGGTCACTACCTCTGTCCAGCTACATAATGGTAACTCTGAACCTAGTCATATTTGGTATCAAACATGTCGGAACCATACCCCAATTCTGTTGCAAGTATTGGAAGTATGATTGCATACACTCTGGGGGCTCCTTAGAGGACCCCCCAGCATTACTATCACCAGTCTTACAGGGTTTTCTGGGCAGCCCAAGCTGCTGCCACCCCTCAGACAGGTTTCTGCCCTCCTGCTGCTTGATCTGATCAAGCACAGGAAGGCAGAACAAAGGGTTTCCTTTGGGAGAGGAAGGTAACACCCTCTCCCTTTGGGGGCTGACTTGGGAGGGGTAGCCTCCCCAAGCCACTGGTATGCTTTGCAGGGCAAATATGGTGCCCTCCTTGCTTAACCCAGTCCACACTGGTTCAGGGACCCCCAGTCCTTGCTCTAGTGCAAAACTAGACAATAGAAAGGGGAGTGACCACTCCGCTGTCCATCACCACCCCAGGGGTGGTGCTCAGAGCTCCTCCAGAAGGTCCCTGCATTCTGCCATCTTGTTTCCAAGGTTGGCAGGAAACGGTGGGAGCATCTGAATGGCCAAACCAGAAATGTGACGTCAGAGCCCCCTCCTGATAGGTGCTTACCAGGCTAGGTGACTAATCCCCCTTCCAAGGCTATTTAGGTTCTCTCTCTCTTGGGTGGGTCCTCAGATTCGGCTTGGAAGATTCCAGCAGGACTCCTCTGCAACCTCTACTTTGTTTTCTGGCCCCCGGAACTGCGACTGAAACCTCCAGGACCCGAGAAGCGGCCTCCAAGGAGAAGCACTCTTCTGCAACATTGTTCCCAGGGCTCCTTCCGGCAACTGCAACATTTCCACCAGCTGTGCATCCACTGAGGGCAGCGTGTCTTCAGATTGCAATAGAAGAAAGAAGGAATCTCCCTTGGAGTGAAGGAGTCACTCCCCAGGCATCCACAGGCACCTGCTGCAACGACGACCGGCTGCATGGATCTCATCTTATCTTGAGCTGCGTGGATCCTGCATCACAGGTGGTGGTCCGGAGTAGTCCTCTTGGTCCTCTCTAGCAGCTGTCCAACTTTGGTGGAGGTAAGCCCTTGCCACGCAGGACAGTACCCCAGTGCACCGCATCTTTCAGCTGCCAAGGCTTGTTTGCATCTCCTCAAAGGGATCTTCAGGCAACTTGTAGCTCCAGTCCACAGCACTCCTTCCTGCGACGCACAGCCCTCTGTGTGGTTCTCCTGTGGTGTGGGATCCCTTTCCTTAGTGGTGCGTGGGCTCTTTCTGCAACTTCTGTGTCCCCCGTCCAGTGGGACTCCTCTGCCTCCGCTTCTGTGAATCCTCGGTGCCGCTGAGGGTCCCTTGTGACTCCCTCTCCTAGGTTGCGTCCTCCTGGGCCTTGTTGGTCCCAGCAGCACCACTTTTCCACTAACCAAGAATTTGCCTTTGCCAAGGCTTGTTGGTGGAATTCCTACACCGACACCCGTCTGCAATCTTCACTCCAGTGTGGGACATCTTCTGCATCCATCAGGAACTCCTCTCCGGCTGCAGTGTTGACCTTTTCTTCCTCGCCGGCGACCAACTCCTGCAAGTACAGCTGGGTAGGTAGTAGCTTCTACTTCTCCTGGACTCCACAGTGACTTTTGGACTTGGTCCCCTCTCTTCACAGGTCCTCTTCTTCAGGAATCCACTGCTGGTTTCTTGCAGCCTTGTCTGGGTGTCTTCTTTTCTTCTTTTTCCTCCTTTTTTGTGGTTTGGGGAAATTCCAGTGATTTACTCCTGCTTTCCTGGCCACTGGGGGGGTACTGTGTTACCTCTGTGCTTCTCTAGTACTCCCAGCTCCCCTCTTTACATTCCACCTAAACAGGTGGGGGTCCTGTGTTCGCATTCCATTTTTTTAGTATATGGTTTGGGCTCCCTCTAGGGTCACTATTGCTTTTGCTATTTGCACTGTTTTCTAACCTTTTCTATACCTATTATTGTGTACTAGTGTCTATATTTAGTGTATTACCTACCTTCTATTGGAGGGTTGACCTTCTAGTACTTTGCGGTATTGTGTTTAAAAAATAAAGTACCTTTATTTTTGTAACGCTGAGTGTTTTCTTTTGTGTGCAAAGGTACTAAGTGTGACAGTGGTATTGCATGAGGTTTGCATGTCTCCTAGATAAGTCTTGGCTGCTCATCCACAGCTACCTCTAGAGAACCTGGCTTCTAGACACTGCCTACACTTCACTAAGAGGGGATATGTGGGCCTGGTATTAGGTGTAAGTACCTTGGGTACCCACCTCTCACAGGCCAGTTTCCTGCACAAGATTATATAGAACACCTTATTTTCTAGCTAGGGTGATTTTTATTTCTCCCCAGTTGCAATTAAATATGAATCCCATTTTTCCCAACGCTTTCATGCTGGTAAAGGTTTTCTTCCTCTGGAAGGCACAAGGGGGTCTATAACACAGGCAACAGCTGTATTACAACTAAAATTTCAGTTGAGAGAACTAAGAAACTAAAATAAATGAATAACACAGCAAACTAAAATAACCGGATGTTAACGCAACACAAATGACTTCTCGGTCTGATCTCTTTAAATGGTCATAAGGTAGTTTTTGGGTGAGCAATGTATTAAGTTACTTGCCTTCTGCAATGCCATGGAGATTCTCCCTTAATTTGTTGCTCCACATTGACCCTCCTGGTGCGGGGTCACGTTGCAGATGACCTGCGTGCTTTGCGTCATTTATGGTATTCACTGTGACAGTGTAAGTCATGGTTTGGAATGGAATTCATGGTAAGTTTTGAAACTGCTGTGCTACTGAAATGGGTATACTTACACTGTATAGGTCGGGCTACCAGAACTACAGTTTGTGGCATCAGATTAATCTATATAAGCATCTTCCCCCCACGTATTTTGAATGAAGTGCCATAATATTCTTATTTCGTCAAGGTCTTTTTTTTAGAACGGGGCTGATCCGCCCAGTTGAAACTATCAGGTGCTGCAAGTATATGTCCTCTGTACTAACTCGTTGGTTGTTGGTTGGTATTATAGGTTTATTCATTTAAACAGTAACCATCAAATGGACCAGGCAGAAAAGCAGTCTCTCCCAACTACTGACAATTTACTCTAGTGTTCCCCACACTGCCACATTCTACAGATAGCATCATCTGAATCTAGGTGTCCAGTCTCAACCTCAAACCGTAACAAAACAGACCTATTCAGATCCATTGTGTCGATCCTATCAGCAAAAATATGTTAAACACAATGAAAAGCAAGTGAAATAATCAAATATTCGTGTAACTAGTTTTGTTCTGTAAATCATGGCTATCTTTAATATTAAAGACCTGTTGAATTTTTTTGCTGGGCAAGAGCTTCAAGGTCTCCGAGAGATGAGCATTTAGTGTTTGTAGTAGAATTTAGCGAGATTACTCCAAAGGATGACCATGAGAGCCCCATAAAAGCTAGAACTTTCTTTTTGCAAGCTTTCCTGAAAGTTAGCCGTTCAGTGTTTGAAGCTCTAACTTTACATGCACTGTGTATATCTGTCACCAGATAGACGAGGAACGGCACCCTTTAACTTCAAGCATATGATTTAATATTCACAATCCAAACACTTTCTGTCGTCAACAGGGCAGCCAGGGTGATCCACCAGGATCAGGCCAATGGAGACCTGGGACTGAGAACACACACCTCCTAACCCACCCTAAAAAAGATGGCGGGGCTCAAAGTGGGTTCCAGTAAAAGGAGTTTGAGCAATCCTGAGCGAAGGCACACCGGCCAACAGAGGGAGCTTACGTCCTGGCTAGAAACTGGGAAGATCACCGGTGAAGATGGCAGAGGAGGTGGCGGTGCAAGCAGACGCATGAGTCACCAGCATCGGCATGAATCCACTCATCAAGAGGGGAGTGAGCAGGATCAACTGGAGGAAGCATTGATATACTTTGAGAATGGTAAGTGCATTGCTAGTTAATAGTTATTTTTCATCTTGTGTCCACCTAATTTGTTCCTGGGATATCATAATACTTGTAATTTACTCTGCTTTCACATGCATAGATTGTAAGACTATATCTCCTCTTGTTGAGTGGGGGGGGGGCTGTAGCTTCATGCAATGTCGCAAGAGATGTACTTAAACCACCCTCACACAGTCTCCCTTTACTCTCTACCATATTTCACTAAAAGCCCTGTCTAACTCTCATACCTTGAAGTCTGCGGTGCTGCAAACTTATGAAGTTTGCTGAGTTGGAATCAGGAACCTCGCACTGGTTTGGGTTTCTTCTGCTACAAATTGAGTCATAAACACCAGAGTGGATCAAGTGTGTCAGCTTCGTGCCATTTGGCCAGCAAAGTGAAGGAGCCACACAAAGATGATGGAAGGAGTGCTGAAACATCTCAAACACTCACCCCAGTCACAGATATGGATTAAATCCATTGTTGTTTTGCTCACCATGCCACCCAAGTTTGGACCCACCCATGTGCAAATCAGTCTTGTCCCTGCTCCCCATGGGAACAGTCCAGCCTGAACTGCAAGTTCAGGTCCTTCCTGGACCAGAAACAAGCATCCTGGGGTCGGTGTCGCGGTATTAACCCTCATCAGCCAGGTTAGCTTGAATCCAGTGGCACAGCAAGCAAGAGACCCACAATGCATTAAAGCCTGATTTGTGACTGGTAGTGAGTGTTTGATTTGTTCAGTGTTAAGCCCACCATCTCTTCTTTCAGCATAGTGAAGGGGCAAGGTCAGTAATCGATGCTGGTTTTATCAGAGGACTCCCAGACCCGTGAACTCTAGGGATAAATATTTTCATTTTTTTTTTTTTTTTTTACAAGGTGTTCTACACAAAAGTCAAGAAACATCAGTGTCCAGCAAAACATAATCTTGTATTGTGTTGGAAATGACTATGTATCATCAAGTATGGTTAGCCCCATATTATGATAGTGTGTGTGTGTGTGTGTGTGTGTTTTTTAAGTAACCTGTAGCTAATAATATTTACTTGGACTCCTCTGTAAAATGAGTTATTCCATCATTTAAAATTGCTAAGAATTACAGCCTGCCCCAGGTAGCCCATTTGCTCACGTTTTGACATTTCCAGCCTGATGGATGACTGGGGCTATCTTACCCACATCCAAGCACTAACCAAAGCATCTCCCCTGGCCAAATTAAAAATACTGCACTTGCATCTTCACAGAATGCTAAAATCCTCTATAGACCACACTTAGCTTCAGACTTTACTCACCAATTTGCTGATATTACTAACTCGCTTAGTGTCTTAAGTTTTTGGATACCATAATTGAAGTGTTAAACTGGCCATCTGATACATTAGATTGAAAGTGAAATTATTACAAACATTGGCTTCTTTTAGAACTTCTAGTGATAAATGAACGTTACCTGACTAATTTGTTTTCTATCATACGATGAATCAAAAAAGTTTGCTCCCATCTGCCATTACTGCCCTACAAACGATAAATTACCGCTGTTACCTAGTGTACTCTCCACCTTACCAAAAGTTGTTTCAAATGTTCAAAGCAGCCTGGTTACACCAATCACCCAGAAATGCTCTGGTTCTAAAGTAGTGAAAGAGCCAACTCGAGCAGCAATAAAAAATAACTCCAAGGTCCCTCACTGGATTCCAGCATACGCAGGACGAACGGAGAGAATCTCTAATGCAAATTTGTGGTTCAACACAGGGAATTGCAATAGAAGGAGCTCTGAAGGGTCACTAGAGTGTACAAGGCGACATGGGGCATCAATGGGCACTTAAAAAAATGAGAAAAGCTGTCCCACTTTCAGGATAGACAAAAGGGACAAGGCATGGGGCCTATTTCACCTGCTGCTATAGATCAGAACAAAGCAGCTTCTCACTAGAGATCCCGATAAACATATGGTGGAGCCTCATTCAGAGCACCAAGATGTTAAGCATGCCAAAGCTGGATGTTCTCTTTTTAACCCTGGGGCCTAGTATTAGAGCCATGTGTAACTAACTGCTGGTGAACATGCTCTCAATCTAGCGGCCTATTATATCCTTTAAAATGGGTATGAAATATCGATATTTAGGACCTGGACAATGACCGTGCTTATTTTTATAACACCAGATTTTGATTCTCTGGGATCACGTAATATTTTGAACAGGAGATACATTAACCTCCTCTCTGTCATCCTGAATTTAGCTGCAGAAATCTCCAGTTTTGTACGGCTGGCCTGGGTTGCAGCAGGGAAACTATTTGAGTTCTGTGGTTGGACCAGCAGTAAGCTTGAATGGTATGGGCTAAAAAGAAAAGTTGAAAGGTAGGGGGATGTAAAGGTGGATGTGGCATTATTTGAAAGGTGTCTGAGTGTTTTTTCACCTGACAATAATCTGCATATATACAGGGATCTTTTTCCTTTTTTTTAAGACGGTCTGTGCTCATCGGACTTTGAGACCAGGTATTCTAACTATTTAATTGGCAAGGAGAAATGCATGTGTTTAAGAGGAGTTTCTGCTGAGATCACTAGACACATCCCAAATGGTTGGAGTTAGCTAGCAGATACTTTGTCAGGAATCGGAAAGGCCCACACCCTATTTCATAGCACACACACACTTTAGGTGTTAATGCAAACTTAAGGATGGTGTCATGGAATGTAGTTGCTTAGGTTGCCACTTTAAGGACCGTAAACCCCATGGCTGTTATACTGCATTTACAAGAGACTTTGTCCAATAGTTGCGCTTGTCTTCAAGTATCATGAGTTTTATGTTGTTTGAAATACTTCCTCTGGAAAGAGGAAGTATTTCAAACAAAATACCTCCTCTGGAAAGAGGAAGTATTTCAAACACTGTAATGTCTAGTCTCTGATCAGTGGCAACACTCGTATAAACCCTGCAGTTAAAGTCAAACACTTGGCATAAAAAAAACTGTAATTTCTTTGAACCTTTAGGTTGAGAACATGAACCTTTTTGTAAGTGGTCTGCAAACTTCCAGAACATGTTTGTAGGGATAGTGCTGATAATCACTAGACTATTTTCCAACATCATTCCTCATTGAAATAATCGATCAATTGTGGTTGGAACCATTAGAATGTTTTCCCCTCTTGAATTTAATGGCAGAAGGGCTCCAGATTGTCCCATCACAAGTACACATCATTCCTCATTTAGGAGGCCTCTCCTCGGTTACACCATTATAACTTTCCATATTTCATCGTGTGAATTATTTTCAAAAGTGATGAGAGGATAGAAAGCAACCACAAAATGCAAAATTGTATTGGCCAGTGATTTGCTGCTGTTGGAAACCTCTCCAATATTTGGGAGTACATTTCAGCAACTGAAAAGGATCAAATGGAGCAAAAAAGTACCTTTCTTATTTTGGCAGCTGAACTAGGGATAGCAGTTACATCCCAAGTTCCCTTCCTATCTATATTTCGATTTAATTTATGTTTTCCAAGATTAATCCAAAAGCCATTTATATGTAAGTAAGTTTTGATGCTACTCATCTTTGAATTGAGATCTGAAGGAAGTGCATCCTTAAGAGAAGCCAACCAAGAAGACTTGTTTCCCATCATCCACCTGCACAGTAGGTGACATCATTGATTTCACACCAAAACTGTAAGAATCACTGCTGGTGTTGCAAAGGCAAGCCAGTCTATGCCTGTCTGCCAAGCGCCAGGACTCCTGGCTCCCTCCAACCCCCCCTCCCCCCACTTCTCCTGTCCCAATCTCCCCATTACTTCTAGCGTTACTTCACCTCACCCTCATGCCCTGATCCTCGGTCGCAATTCCCAGCGCTGCTGCTGCATCAGCCCTGTGATCACCATGTGTAGCACCCTCATCTACCCCCCCACTACGTTCCCGAAACAACTTCAACAGCACCAGTGTGGACCTTGTTTATCCCTAGATCCTCAACTCCAGGGTCTTCATCTTTCTCGGGCAACCTCAACTACTGCCCGGAGGACCCATCTCCACATGACCATCCTCCTTGAGGACTTGGCCAACTTCCTACTCACCTAGTGAGTGGATTTTTCCCTTAAATAGGTGGCTACCTCACCACATTAGGGTGCACTTATTGTCATATGTAAGCATGTTTGCAGAAAAGATTAAAGGCAAATCCAGATTCCATGTGCCTCTTTGTGGTGCCTCATCTATCATGGGCTGTCTCCTGTCCATGCCTCAGTATTGCTCAGCACCATTTCAGCGTGGAGTGCCGGGGGCACTGCAGGATTCTTGCTCACATTATGACCTTATGTCCACGTTGGTGCAGCACATCTGCATTTCCCTCATCACCGTAGTAGCTTGTTGGATCTGTAGACCACACCCCCTGACCACTGGATCTCAACTGCTTCTTAGGGGTAGGAGGAAATGCTCTTATTCTGCCAATTGCTGTACTTGTAATTTGTTACCGGCCTGCATCTCTTGGTTTTTGAGCCTTCTACCCAAGCAACACTTCTGCTGGTGGTCGCACTGTCAGTTCAAAGCCCTCCATTCCGAGCTGTTGGCTGTGGGTTAGCGGGCCCCCAAAAGACTTCTGGGTCAGGATCTTTTATCTCCTGCGGCTGGATCTACCAGGCTCTGACTCCTCCTCGATTCCTTCCACGGCCAGAAGGATCTTTTTTTCTTGTCCCTAGAAGGCCCCTGTGTCAAAGGAAGATTGCAGCATGCGGCAGAGAGAGAAGCTCTGCGTTAAGCTATGCCGACATCTTGGCTCCTCACTATACAAATCTGAGGAAGAAGTTTGTAAGACTTTTTATTTAAGACTGATTTTTAATGAGTTGTGTATTAACTCCTGTATTTCAGCTATGCGATTTGTATTTAGTGGCAGTAACCTGAGAATGATTGTGTCTCTTACCACTGATATGCCCTGTGCATATTTTGAGAATTCTTGAAAGTCTTGAAATTTTTTAATTTTGTGAAATCTGTAGACTTGTAAATTTAGATATTGTATTTAGTTTTTAATTATAATTTCCAATTGTTTGAACCATTGTCATTGTGATATGTAATTGTATATTGAGTTTAATTAGAACAATAAATATAATTATTTCGCTGTCTAATGGGTTAGGGTTGGGGTGTATGTGTTGCGTTGTTCAGGAGTACGTCTTTTGAATAAAGTGTAGGGTTATGTGGGCAAGAAAATGCTTGTGAGAGTAAGTTGGAGTTTGGTGTGGTGACTATGTATCTGAGGATTCTGGTAATCGAGCATGTGGTAATACATGTTTAGGTGTTGATAAGACTTTGTTCTCTGGTCAGTAGTAAGTGACTGTAACAATGTTTTTGGGGAAAATAATCTCCCCTCTCATGCGATTCATGCCTACAGACTAGGGAAGTTGATTTTCATAATGGGGCTGATTCCAAGTGCGGTGATAGCTGGCCAAAGGGTTGTAGATTGAGTTCTTGATGGTTTTTCAAATGTGTTGGCGTAGGAGCAACTTTGTTCCAGTTTATGGTCCAGATTACCTTGATTTATGCTGGTGTATGGCTACCTGCTTATAGTCCCAGAAGAGGGTGTTGGTAATAATGGGGAAATTGAGAGAATGGAGGAGGGTGAGCTAGAGGTGTTGTAGTCAATACAGATTGCAGGTGTTATGTCAGTGTTAATGACCCTAGCCACAATAGAGGCTTTCAAGGATTTCATGGTATTCAACTATGTGGGGAAGATGTACTGGTTGATAAGAACATTTGATTTTGTGGATTATTTATAGCTCGTAGTTCTGTGACCTGAGTTAAGTTTATTTTTTTTCTTCCCCATAAGGAGTTCTTGTTTTTTGTTCTTTAAGACTAAGCAAAAAAAGATACAGTGCATTGGTCCGTGAAAGTATTCCCTTGGGGGAAAACGGATCCCAGTCTTGGACTATAGTGTATATATTGTACCAGCAAGAGGTGCTCTTTGTGGTAGTGTGGTCAGGATGCCCTAGGTGTATTAGAGGGGAGTGTTGGGCATTTGTTGCACTCACAAACTCAATAAATGAGACACACAGACACCCATTTAGAAAAAATAACAGATTAAAAAAAATTTAATTAGACACTAAGATCTACAAGATCAGGTACGTACTTTTCTAGTTGGCAATCTTTTTAAAGTGCAAAATATAAAGCTGTTAAATTTAGGGCATGAGCATCAAACTTGGTAATGTCATCCTATGGGGAGAACATACACTTAATAGGGTCACTTGCAAATGGCTTATAGGCCTGTTCTTCTGGACTTAAGGTAAGTAGGGGCCATGGTCCTAGGAAGCACCAACAATTTGGGTACCTGCCCTGGTGTGTCCAGATGCAGAGGCGCTTCCATTGGTGGTAGCCCTGGATGTTACACACGAAAGTCAATGGAGAAAAGTACCCTTGGTAAAGACTTCAGTAACAGTCCAATGGGTTGTTGGGATAAATGGCGCTCTCACCTAGTTTCAACAGTGATGTAAGTATAAAAGCTGCAAGCTTAGCACTTGGTGCTCAAGAAGGGAGGAAAACGACCTTAATCTTCGTCACTCAACTACAAATTTAATAGCTTTGAGCACACAATGTGTAATTGTTCCAAATTTTATTAATTTCTAGTTGTTCCAAGCTTAATTAATTTCATCCCACATGTTTGGATAATCTTCATGTAAACTCACTAAATCAGTCAGTGAGTCATACTTGATTTCATTTCCTTATTATATCCTCTAGAATATTGCAACTACGCAATAATGCTCCAAACTTCGTTCTTAGTCTTTCAACATGTTTAGATAGTCTTCATGTAAACACAATATAGTAGTCAGTGTTTCATAAGTGATTTATTTTCCTTATTATATCCTCCAATGTTTTACAATATATCAAATGATGCCAACATGTGTTTAGTCAACGCTGCTAGTGTTGCAGCTGACATTTTCACAGATAAAATAAATCCAAACACGAAAATAAATATAGGGAGGAGTAATCCCATCTGGTACAAACCCATCCATAAAATTGAAGTCACCTGTGATCAAAAGGAATTTAGATTGTGAACCGCCACCAAGCTCACCCTTGAAACTGAAGTCACCCGTGATCAAGAGAAATTTAGATTGTGAATCGATACCATATAGTGGAAACCTATGGATCATTTTGATTCAAACCTCCAATTGTTGTACCCTCTCAAAGGAGACCTACTACCCATGAAAGAAATTACATAGTAATTAGTGGTGAAAAGCCTCAAAATAGGAATATGAACTGATGGAACACTACAGCCACCACAATCAATTACAAGAACATGCTCAAAATTGTACCCAGCACCATCAATGCACGCTCGGTCCATGCAGTGCTCCCTACCCAACACTGGTGATTATAAAAGTATTCACTTGACTGTAAAAGAAAATCCTATTATAAAGAAATAAAAGCACAATATTACTAATAACCTTACTAGCAATGTGAGCCCACATCAGAAGACATTCAGTTTCACCTTACCTTGCAACGTAAGCAGTCTCAACCTTCAGATCCTATGTATGAGCCAGAGTCATCAACCCATCATATAGGCTGGAGAGAAATGCAAGATATACTCTTCAAATTACGTGTCCTAGTTCTCGAAGCACACCTACCCCGGTCAACACCTATTTCATTTTAAAGTACTGTCCTAAATTATGTGGTGAGTAAGTACAGCATTAGTTATACATACACCATTGCATCTCACTATTATTCAGATTATCCCACAAGTTAGGGATACATTTTACAAAATACATCCACATCCCAGCTACATATTATTGGGGATAAAGTACTCAAATGCACAGTACCACAACGAAACAAGGACGAGTTTTATCTAGTTCCCAGGCTAAGGATTCCCAGCCCTCTGTTGAGAATGAGTTGGTTCCCTTCAGGAAAACCTGCAGGGAAGGAACCCATCAAGTGCCCTTCCTGACTACAGGTAAAGTACATCAGAGGGAGTCTCAATTGTCCTAAGTAGGCACATTCTCCCACCAGTGGGCAGTCACTTGGGGTGGCTGGTGTAGCGCTTGGGGAAGGGTTGGCCCCAGTTAGTGGTGGGGAGCCAGCTGAGTTAACCCCAGTCTCCCTGGGTGAGTGTAAGGTGGTCCAGAGAACACTTGTGCCTTATAATACAAAGAAGTACAGTCAGTGGGAGGCGGGTGGGGGCTCTGAGAGACGCAGGAGCCAGTATGAAAACAGTCCGCTGTCACTTGGTGTCTCAAGAGCAGGAAATTCCTAATGTGGTCCACCAGGTTGTAGCATTAGACAACAGTGAGCGCCAATGCTTGGTAGCTCGGGTTCTCTTTGAATTGGAGGGGGGTGCGAGGTCTTGGGTTCCTTGAGGGTAGCTGTGAGTCCATCCATGCCTGTTGACTGTGTGCTAGGGAACGATCTGGAGCATACTGCCTGGAAGGAGCTCAGGTCACATTTGGAAATGTTGGGATCGCCAGAGTGGGTGTGCATGACCACACGGTCCATGGCCCCCAGAGAGGATGATCAGAAGGACCTGGAGCCTGAAACAGTGGTCCAGGTTTCTGCCAGGAAAGGAAGGAGTGTGGGAAACCTGCTCCTGAGATTCCCAAGGTCTGGGAGGAGGCTGACCCAGAGGGGTACACCCCGAATCCTACAGGGGAAGAAGTTGCCGAACTGGGGGACCTGCCTGAGCTGACCCGTTGGCAGCAGGAAGGAAGCCCCACCAGGGAGTTCTACACAGTGTAGAAAGCATGCCCCACCTTAAGGTCCTTCGAAAACAGGCTGACGCCCAGGTAACTGGTATCACCTTTGGATATTACCTGATATACTGAGAGAGGGATTTCCTGTATAGTGAGTCTAAGGTTGCTGATCCTGGGGCTGGTAGTTCCCCAGTGTTTCAGAGCCTTCCTACTAGGTCTGGCTCATATATTACCACTAGCAGTTCATTTGGGGTTGGACAAGATCTTTGACAGGCTTGTCACCCACTTCTATTGCCCCAAATGAGGAAGAAGTCTGATGCCTTCTGCAGCACTTGTCATACCTGCCAGTTGAGTGGCCCGTTTGGGTACAAGGCTCCTCTTCAACCCTTTCCTGTTGTGAGCATCCCTTTTGAGCGGATGGGCATTGACATTGTGGGGCCTTTGGATCCCAAGACAGCCCTGGGCAACAGGTTTATCCTGGTCTTGGTGGCCCACAGCACCCAGTACACAGAAGCTATCCACCTGCGGATAGTGACTGTGCCCCCCCCAAAGGCCAAGGCACTGATGGGGATCTGTACCCAGGTGGGTTTCCCCAAGAAGGTGGTATCTTAACAAGGTACCAGTTTCATGTCGCTGTACATGAAGGTCATGTAGAAAGCGTGTAGTGTAACATAAAAGTTCATCATGCCTTACCATCACCAAAGCAATGGGTTGGTTGAAAGGTTCAACGTACCCTGAAGGGCATAATTATGGGTCCCTCCGAGCCCATGAGGCTTAAGTGGGGCATCCTGAACTTCTGTATGGCCACCCTGTGAGAGGGCCTCTCAGTTTAGCAAAGGAGGGCTGGGAGAAAGCTCCCAAGAAGTCACCCCAGGATGTATTCAGTTACATGCTGGACTTCAGGAACCAGATAGCCTGCTTCTGGATACTCACCCAGGAGAATATGTAGACTAGACCAGGGGAGATGAAATGATGGTATGACCAGAATACCACTCTGGCTGAGTTCCAACCTGGTCATAAAGTGTGGGTGATGGCCCCAGTAGAGCCCCATGCTCTCCAACACTGTTGGTCTGGGCCATTTGAGTTGAAGGAGCGCAAGAACAATGTCACCTACGTGCTGAACCTGCAGACTCCTAGGAACCCTTTGAGGGTCTTGCACGTGAACTGCCTCGAACCACAATTTGAAAGGTCTCAATTGACTATGCGCTTGGTCACAGATGATTGGGTGGAATAGGAAAGCAAACCTCACCCTGACCTCCTGTTTTCAAAGAGCAGGATGGGCCAGTGGAGGGTGTGAACCTCTCCCCTACTCTGAACCTAGATCAGTAGAGGGCCTGTTGCCAGTTGTTGGGATGGTTACCTCCCTGTTCTCACTTACCTCAGGGCTCACCCACTGGTGCACCTATAACACTGATACTGGGGACAGTCTACCTGTCAAGCACAAGTCTTATAGGGTGACTGACAGAGACATCCTTCTCAATGCAGTCTCTCACTCTAAGTTGCTGGAGCTAGGGATGATTGAGCACTGAAACAGTCCTTGGTCCAGCCCAGTGGTTCCGGTGCCCAAGGCTGCACCACCCTGTGTCACACATGAACTTAAGTTCTGTGACTATCGAGGGCTCAATGCAGTCACCAGGACTGACGCACACCCCATTCCCAGAGCTGACGTGCTCATAGCCCAGTTGGGAGCTGCCAAGTTCCTCAGCACGTTTTATCTCACCTCTGGGTACTGGCAGATTGCCTTAACCGAGGGGTCCAGAGAGAGGTCGGCATTCTGAGCACTGGAGGGGCACTACCAGTTTTGTGTCATGCCCTTTGGGTTGAATGCCCCTGCCACATTTTAGAGGCTGGTCAATTGGGTGCAGGCTGGGTTGGAGAACTTCAGTGCCGCCTACTTAGGCTACATTGCTGTCTTTAGCTGGGAGGACCACTTGCACCACCCCCAGGAAGTGTTGAGAGACCCACAGAGTGCAGGCCTCACTATCAAGGTCTGTAGGTGCCAGATGGGGCAGGGGTCTGTGGTGTAGTTGGGACACCAGGTAGGGAGCGGCCAGGTGGAGCTCCTACAAGCCAAAATTTGTACCATTGTGGTTTGGGTACCCCCTCTTTACCCCCCCCCCGTCCCTCTCCCCCCTCAGACCCAGACTGAGGTGAGGGCCTTTTTAGGACTCACCAGTTATTACAGGAGATTCATCAAGTGGTATGGTACCATTGTTGCACCCTTGACAGAGCTGACTTCCAAGAAGCTGCCACATCAGATGATCTGGACCGAGGTGTGCCAGACTGCTTTTGACACACTGAAGGAGGCCATGTGCACAGCACCCGTGCCCCAAGGCTCCTGACTTTTTCAAAGAATTTGTGGTGCATGGTATGGGAGCCGTGCTCTTAGGTTAACAAAGAGGGCCTATATCAACCCGTAGCCTTCATCAGTAGGAGGTTACTTCCCCTGGAACAAAGGCGGAGTGCGATTGAAAGGGAGTCTTTTGCAGTGGTCTGGGTGCTGAAGAAGCGAAGACCCTACTTGTTTGGTACTCACTTCTGGGTTCAGACAGATAACAAGCCCCTCAGATGACTGATGCAGATGAGGGGGAAGCATCCTAAACTGTTAAGGTGGTCCATCTCCTTACAGGGAATGGACTTTATAGTGGAACACCGCCCTGGCAGAGAACACGCCAATGCTGATGGCCTGTCCAGGTTCTTCCACCTTAGTGATGAGAGGTCCCATGAGGTTGGGTAGTTTCCCTCACTTTCAGCTGAGGAGGACATGTATTAGACCTGTCAGCTTGTGGCACGGTTAACCCTATGTTTTTGGCTTCCGACCTCCTGTTATGATCTTGTGCTGAACTTCGTTTTCGATGACGTTAGGACTCTGGACTCTTTACCACTGCTGACCAGGGCTAAAGTGCAAGTGCTCACTGTCTAAATTGGGTTGGTGATTTGTTTTTATTTCATGATTGAAACATTTGATTTACTAGTAAGTCCCTAGTAAAGTGTACCAGATGTGCCCAGGGCCTGTAAATCAAATGTTACTAGTGGGCCTGTAGCATTGATTGTGCCACTCACATGAGTAGCCCTGTAAACATGTCTGACTTGTCACTGCACTGCCTGTATGGGCAGTTCAGAACTGCCATTTCGACCTGGCAAGTACACCCACTTGCCAGGCCCAAACCTTTGCTTTTACTACATGCAAGTCACCTCTAAGGGAGGCCCTTGGCAGCCCCATGGGCAAGATGCAGTGTATTTAAAAGGTAGGGCATGGACTGATGTTTGTTACATGTCCTGACAGTGAAATACTGCCAAATTTGTTTTTTTGCTGTTGGAAGGCCTATCTCTCTCATATGGTAACATGGAGACTGCCTTTTAATATCCTTTAAGTGCAGTTTTCCATTGGGAGGAGATAGAGAAATTGAGTCTCTGAACTCACGATTTAAAAATACATCTTTTGGTAAAGTTGTTTTTCAGATTGCATGTTTGAAAATGCCACTTTTAGAAAGTAGGCGGTTTCTTGCTTAACCATTCTGTGCCTCTGCCTGGCTGCTGAGTACACGTCTTGGTCAGAATGACAGTTGGCTGTTTGTGAATTTACTCTAGACAGTCACACGAAAGGGAGCTGAGGTGTGTTCTGCATATCCTGATGGGTATTCCTGGGCTAGAGTGGTGTTAGGAACTGAAACCTGCACCTGAATAGGGCTATGCCTGCCCTCACACAATACCGTCTCCAACCCCCTAGTGTGTGTCTGGTGCCAGGACAGGGAGAGGTAGGGTCTTGTGTACTACAAAGACTGTCCTTTGATGTTTGCCCACTTCAAAGGCAGAAAATAGGATAAGTATAGGACTGCGGACCCCACAACTTCGGAGCACTTCTGGACTGAGGACATTGTGCCAGGGAGAAGAGCTGAATGCTTGAGGAGGAGCTGCCACTCTGACTGTTGCTTTGCAGTGCTGGCTTGCTGCTGCTGCGTTTGCCCTGGGAATTAAAAAACTTTGCTTTCTACACCCTGCTTGCCAAGGTTCTCCAAGGGCTTGAACTGAGCTTGCATCCTGTTGTGAAGTCCCAGAGACATTAAACACTTAATCTGCCAGTGCCTGATCTTTTCTGCTGAGAGTCAAGACTTGCCAAGTGGTGCCAAATTCAGTCCCTAGGCCCTTGGAAGTGAAAGCTGGTGACCTAAAGAAAAATCCACACAACGTGGCCGGTGCGGCAGAAAAATAGGCACAGCACCTGCACCCAGGCTGAAAAATCAATGCAGTGCCAGTGAAATCGACACATCAGCTGCTTCAGCATGGATCAGTCATTGCGGCGCATCTGGATTTTCCACGTCGTCCCTGGGCATCAAATCTTCAACATATGCGCAAGGAACCATGGCTGCGTGGCTGGAAATCGACACATTGTTGTCCTGCAGGGAAAGAATCATTGCATTGCCTACCCGGCGGGGAAAGAATCGACACACGGCCTCACTTGCGATTAAGAAATCGACCCATGTCTTTCTTTTCTGACGCAACACCTCTCCTGGGACTTTATTTTTGACGCATGCCAGATACTTTGTGCTAAAACAATGCATCCATTGATTCCTATGCATTAAGACTTTTTTTTTTTTTTTACTTTAAAAATTTATATCTTTTCTTGTGTAAGTTGGATTTTTGTTGTTTTGGTCCTTTACTCAGATAAATAGTGGCTATTTTTCTAGACTGGTGTGGAGTACTTTGTGGTATTTTCGCTGTGTTACTCTGTGTGTTTTACAAATACTTTACCCATTGCCTCTGAGATAAGCATAACTGCTCATGTCACGCTACCGACGGGGTGAGCAGGGGTTAACTTAGGGGTGTGACCCACCTTACCCTAACTAGAGTGAGAGTCCCTACTTGAAAGGGTGTAAACTGACTGCCAAGTAGAGACCCCATTTCCAACAACCATCAGTTGGATTAAGAAACCATGCCACGTATGTTTAATTGGGCAGTAGCTTTTTTTACAGTCTGATTGGTTTTAAATGTTTTCTATTTAAGTCATTTGTTGTTTGCCTACTTCAGTGAGCGAACACGTTACGTCCCTGATATTATTTTCAACTTTTTACTCTTTGAAGGTTTTTCCATCATTGATTAGGGAGCGTTTTCAAAGCTGCCATTACATTTTAGAACCACTCTTTTTCCTTTTTATGCCATTTTGCATTCTAAAACACACCTTCCTATGATAATCGAAAGGCCGTTGAAGACGCAACAGCATGGGATTTCTAAATTGATGGATTCTAAATATCAGTAAGCTGTTTATTGTAAATATTTATAACAGTAGAAAGCCCTCTGGCCAAGCCAAATGTTCGTCTTAACGAAGCATTTTAATCATTCTATTCTCCCTAGTGAATCGGGACACTCGTGTGTGTGAAATCCCTTGTGCTGTAAGATTCGCTGCTTAAATAGTCAGACATAATGACATGTGAAAGTACAAGTTTTTAGTGTATACATAATGGCTTCTAAACAAAGCACCTTACAATTTAAAGTGGTTGAAAATGGAATCCTCATATGTATAAGCATAAGAAATGAATTAACAATGATGCGAGAATGCCTAGACTAGCAGCAAGCCTTTTTTCAGTGTATGATATCCTTATACTGGAGGTTCCCAGGGTAGGTTGTTTTCAGTAGCATCATGTGCATAGAAGTTCCTCCGAATATTCGGGGACATGAATATTCATAGACATTCCCTTCATTTATAAATTACTGCAAGAAACTGGGATATTAATTGAGGTAAGTGAGTACCCAGCTGGAGTAATAACCATAGCTCTTGTCAGGGTGAACCACAAAGGTTACTAAATGAACCTGAGCTCAACCCCTTTCTGGCTATGGCTCAAAGCAGAAAAGCTTAAACTGGAGGTAATATGTAAAGTATTTATGGAGGGCCAAAACAGTAATAAAGTCAAAATGCAACACCACAAAAATCCCAAACTAATTTAGAAAAATAAAGCAAATAAAAATAAAAAAATACATTAAAACATCAAAAATCCAATAGGGGAATCCAGAGCTATGCATTTTTTTGAAAGCCTAAACATAAATATAGCGCCAAAAATCATTAAGTGCTAACCACTGTCATGTAGTTGCGCTTGGCTGGGACCTATGCACAAGTTAAGGCCAACTGTCATGGAGCGCTGCTCGGATACAGAAATCAAGTTCAAACCAGTCCGAAGTTTTATCTTTGGCCTTGGTCTCTGAATTAGAAGTAAAAAATCCTCAGCAGGGTAAGGCAGCTGGCTGTCCCTGAAGAGGGCTCCTTGTCATCTGATAGCTGCTGGACAAAGTCACTGTGAAGCAGTTGACGTTTGGTGGGAAAGATTGTGGAAGAAATTCATTTTCACAGCCAGAGAAGGTCACTTGTTGGCTGTATACGTTTGGTGCCTTGCCCAGTAAAAATATGTCTCCAGAAGGCTCGATGAGGCCAAATACTTTTTCTGCTGCAGAGAGGCTCTGAGCGAGAGTAACCTGAATATCTGGCCCAGCAGCAATGCACCTTTGTCAGATCAGCTTGATAGGTTGGTTCTCTGGACTTCTTTGAAGCCAAAAAGTTTATAAATGTTAGTTTTCAGGATACATTAGGAGGAGTACACTTTGACACTAGCCAGTCCAGGTCCTTGGGGATGGCATTTAGGGGTGAAAACTCACTCCAGCAGAGACCCAGCAGCCGGGTCCAAGGACACTCCAGGTGGAACTGGGAAGCTGCACAGTTGCAGCAAAGGACTCTTGTAACTTGTGTCAATGTAGCTTTACCAGAGGTCAGCCTTCTGACCCTTGGAGTCTAATTTCTTTGTCCTGGGTACAAGAGAGCTGATCCAGTCTTCTATTGTCTTCTCGCGTCACAAAGAGCAGGTCGGCCCTTTTTCTGTTTTGTGAGCGGTCCAGAAAGTGTTCTGAGGTGTGTAGTGGGGATGCACATTTACGCCTGGCACCAGCCTTTGAGTCGGGGAGACTCATGGCCACTCCTTAACCAATGGGGTAAAAGTTAACAGGGGTGACCCTACCCACATTAGCAGAATCACGTGTGCTCTACTGCAAACAATCACACAGTGCCTCTCTCTAACTAAACCCAAATGGCAGAACCTTTCTTCCCCCTATGCAGGGCTCCTGTGCCAACCCCAGAGGTGTGGCCAGGGAAATGAGCAACTCCTTCTCTGTAGTTATTCTGAAGCCGCTCTGGGGCCATCTCCTCTCCCACTCGGATTGGTGCCTGGTTGATTGGGTGGGTGGGGACAAAGAAAGGCTGTGCCCAATTGTCAGCTAATATTTGCAGGTGACAGAGTAGGTCTCCTTGAATTTAATAAATTGCTGGACTCGGCCCAGTTGGTCTCTCTTGAAAGAGAAACAGAATACCTCCCCACTCCACGGGCCTTTGTCTTGGGAGCAAGGTCCCACCTTATCAAGGGGGTCATTCAGCTCCTGTGACAGTTTGGCTCATGCAACTGGGTCTCCAGAGTCTTTTGGAGAAGAGGTTTTCCCAAAGTGTTTTTTCTAATACATTTATTACAAATCAGACTTCACCAGTGAACTAGGCTTGTAATAAATATTTCAAAAAGTCAAAGAATTACATTCGTAGCAGTTTCCTAGCTGGATATAACATATTCACATTTAAATTGTGTCCCAGTGTTTTCCTATGGCACAACGAACCCTGCTATAGTGACAATAGCTTTCAGGGCCTTTCACTGTACGGACATGTTTATCGTTAAGCATTTGCATGTCCTTTTATATACCAAGCACCCTGCTATATGTAACTAGGCATCCCTTTCTTTAATATTTTAAAAGGGAGGTTTCAACCTGTTGTAAAGAGGTTATTTGAAAGTTGAATTTGTAGTTTTATAACTGCACAGCCAAGCTACATATGGTAGGACTGCAGTCATGGTTATACTGTCACTGTAGTTGATGGCACAATGAGTGCTAAAGCCCACTGTCATTTAAATTACATGCCCTGTGTACACTTTTGTTCCCGTATACCAATCACTTATATGCAGGGCCACTGGAATTATAAGATTCTGTGGCTGCAGCTTTTTTCGATTAATTGTGAATTTGCTGCATAATATAGCACCTACGCAATAATCTATAGATTTTAATTTTACAAAAAAAAAAAAATTCTAACTCAAACGTTTCGAAAGTTCCTAAACGTGGCCACATGTGTTAGGTGCAGTGGAAAGCCCTTCGTAAAGGTTAAATGGTCAACTTCAATTTCTGCATTTGGTGGTTAAAATCGTAGTATCGAGTAGAAATTTTTACACGTGTAAAAAAAATAAAATAATAATAATAACAAATAATTAAGTAATATAAAACAAATGTGAACCATCATGCCACCTGATTTTTGCCTTTTCTTGCATCATAATTTAGTCAACTCTGCTGCATAATTTGGTGCTCACCTGCTGCATAATTCCAGTAGCCCTTACCAGTAAGTTAAATGTGCCAGTCAGGGGTATGCCAATTTCATTGTGTTAAAAGGGGGAGCACAGGCTCTTTACCTCTGGTTAGCAAGAGTAAAGTGCACAGTTTTACAGCCAGCAAAAACAGTGAAGGCCAAAATCTAGGGTTAATGTAATGCCAAAGATAATTTACGACAGTGAATCTTTCTGCTTCCATACCTACGTACTATGTTGTCCTGGTCGGACACAGAGTGTTTTCTGACTCCTAGCTGTCACTAGCCCTTGTTCAGGATGCCCGAGGCTGCACATTGTAGTGTCATTGGGACTTAATATTCCACTGTTTCTGCGAGCTCGTCTTGGAACTCTTTTCGAAAAGCTATGATGACCCTGCACTTTCATATAGTATGTGGGAAGGTGCCTCCACATTCTCCGCATTTGAGACACTAGGCGACTCTTGCATAGTCTGTCTTGTAAAACCTGCTGCTACAATAATATATATACAAGATAATTAGTTTGATTAATTAAGGTCTGTCTTCCTTGCCAAATCACGTCGTTGCTGCTTCCCGGTCAGTATCTTCCAGGAGCCTCTGGTCCTTTGTAAAGCAATTCAGGCATTGGAAAAAAAGCTGTAGTAGCTTCAATACTCAATTTCTCTATTAAGACTCTTGTGTTTCTGAAAAGCTGCATCCTATAAACTGGACATCCCGATAATTATCCTGCAGTGGTTTGATATAACTGCAAATATATTTTTTGGGAGGGTCCAGTTTATATTCCGCTTGAATCTGAGGCAACATTTTTATTTTGCTCTTCCCTCTATAGCCCGTACTTTCGAAATGCATTTAGTGTTAGGAGTGTTGAAGCCTTTGATTGCTTTCCCCACCAGTAGGGTGGCCCTGACAAGGAGGGTGGGGGGTTGTGGTTTTCCCTAACCACAAGGGTAGCGCTCTCTTTATTTCATGGCGTAATGTTGATTTATTAAACACATTAGTTGATTTGCCTTAAGCATCTCCATTCACTTTTTCCATTGCTGTAGGTTTTGTTGAAAGAAGGCCAGTTACATGTCTGAAGGTTTGATCAGCCCTAAGCTGCTCTATGGCCAAGAGCAAGAATCGCCAATCAAATGCCTTTTTGACATCAAAAAGGGTGACCGATAACGTTTGTCCCAGATACTTCTCTTGCTTAGCCACTTACAAAACACATGCAGACTTCATTTAGCACACCTACGAGACGTGAGGGCTCATTAATCTGGATGGATCAGCATTAACGCTGCTTTAAAAAAAACAACCCCACAATAATAGATCTCTTGTAGGGGGTAGAAGGGTTTTTGTCTGGCCTTGTACGTCAAACTGTCAAAGGCATTGCTCAAAAGCAGATACCATTGTCATTGTCCCTTGGTATAATCCATTTGGTCATAGCAAGTCGAAATTAGATTAGTTTGGATGGCCAAGTCTCCTGTCTTCCTTCTTCATACGAGAGCTAGAAGCCCCCACACCAAAACTTGGTGGCTAGTAAAAATTGTGATTGACACCAGCAATTTCACGATTGAACATTTTTAAAGTAATTATGTGAACAAGCTTTAAATAATTGTATTTTTTATATTTTGCCCAAGAAATGTCTGGACTCTATTTTGTTGCTTTATCTTCCAGTATGTTTGCCTATTTACACAACATATGTTGCTGTTTAAAAACAGCAAGTGACAGCTTCATAGAACTGAGTATGCACACGTTTGTGCTACAATCCTCAAGACTATTTTTGCTTTTGGTGCAAACGGCTTTAAGGAAAGAGGCCATTTAGATTCGTTTTTGATCTGATAAGGGATATGTCTCTGCACCTTAATAATCCATGAGTAAATTAGACAAAGGTCCAATATAATTTTAAGTACTAGAGGTTTTAGCGGTTTGGTGGTAGTGAAGCATGCATCTCACGTTTGCAGTTCATTCAAAACATTGTTTGCTTTCGTAGAAAATTGGTGTTGGATCCAAAATGACTCCTTCAAAGGTTAGTTGGAATCTGACGGTACAGAGCCACTATTGGTGATTTCTAAATTCATCTACTCAAAGATCCTACATATCAGGTCACATTTTAACATCTTGCTGCTTACGTTACTTTTATTCCAGGTTCCTGAAAGAATAGGAACAGTTCCTACTAACCCTCGTGAAGTAACACACGGGCATCGATAATTGATTTTGTGCAGTAGCATTGTAGGAAGCTAGCTCTACATACATTATAGCAAAATGAGATATAGTGTGCAGAGAGTCCAGGGGTTCCCCAGAGGCTTGACAGGCTAAAGTAGATAATACTAATGCGCTCTCTTGTGGTAGTGTCATTGAGCAGGTAGGCTTATCAGAGGGTAGTGCAAAGCATTTGTTGTACACACACACAAGCAATAGAAGTAGCACACACACTTATTTCTAGAACCACAAGATTCAAGTTGCAGGTAAGTACATTTAATAGATTCGTATTTCACACATATATCAATAGTACTTTGTTTGAAATCAAAAAGTGACAGAGTTTTTGAAATATTCCCAATTATCTGTTTTAAAAGTTGACACAGTGCAATTTTCAGAATCAGTTCCAGGGGGTGGGGAAGAAGATAAGTTAGTACGATTTTACAGGTAAGTACTTGACTTACAGTTCCAGTCTCCAGGAAGTCCAAAGGTTTGGGTTAAAATTAACCTCAAACACTCACCACCAGCAACATGGGGTCAGCCGGGTGCAGAGGTCTAAGTTGAGGCAAATATAACATGGGCTGCTATGGAGACTGGGGGCACTTGGAATCAGACCTGCCGGCAGGTCAGTACCCGTGACTTCGGAGGGCAGACCTGGGGGGGGGAGAGGGAGTTTAGATGACGACTGGGGTGAGAGGGGCACAAGGAGGCACCAAACGTACACCCTCCGGTGCACTGGGGCGGCAGGATGCAACCAAGGCATCAGGTTTCTCATGCTTTTCTATGAGGGGACCCTCGGGGACACTAGGATGCTGCTGGGGAGGTCCAGGGGGTCGACTTGGGCAAACCACAGGCTGGACAGGTAGGAGGGCCATGTGCTGAACATAGCTGCACTGGTGATTTTGTTCTCTAAGGCCTGGGGGCTGCGGTTCCAGTGGTCTTTTAGGCATTGGATATCTTCGTCCGGAGCTTCTGCAGTCAGGGGGGCCCTCGGGATTCCCTCTGCAGGTGTCGTCGTGGAGAGGTCAAGGTGGGCACTTGCTCACAATCGCCTGGCGACTCTCTCGCTGGTTGGGCCACCTGGTCACCGGCAACAGGTGTCTGGTGCAGAGTGGTCAGGACTTATGGATCCAGGTAGGCTTTGGAGTCCCTTGGTTGTAGTTTCTTCTTGGACCGGGCTGCTGTCCATGGGAGTTCTTGCTCCTTTGGAGTACAGGGCAGTCCCCTGGAGCTTGGCAGAGGTCGATGGTCCCGCTGGATGCATCACTTTTTTGTTGCAGGTTCTTTGAATCCGAAGACAGGCCGGTAAGGTTGGGGCCAAGTCAGTTTGCGTATTCCTTCTTCTCTGCTGGGGGTTCAGCTTAGCAGTCCTTCTTCTTTCTTGTTAGGTCTCCAGGAATTTGGTGAGCTGGGTTCAGGGAGGCCCTTAAACCCCGGATTTAGGGGTGTTACAGGGTCAGAGGACTGTAGCCAATGGCTACTGTCCTTGAGGATGACTAAACCCTTCTTGTGTCCATTTCCTTTGCAGAGGGGGACACAAACCTAATCCTACTGGTCCCTGTCCCCCCAAACCACGATGGAGAATTCTGCAGGGAAGAGGTCACCTCCGCTCTGGACAATTTAGGGGTGGTCCTAACTGCAGTGGTCACTCCTCCCTGTTTTCCCCAATTTTCCCACCAGACTTGCTGCCAAAAGTGGGGCTTTGACTAGGGACCGAGCAACTCCACTAGCTGGAGTGCCGTGGGGCACTGAAACCCGGGGCTTGAGCCTTTGAGGCTCACTGCCAGGTGTTACAGTTCCTGCAGGCTTTGTGTCTGGCCTCAGAGAGCACATGGGCTCTCGCCCTATGTGGTCAGAAACTTGTCTGAAAGTGACAGGCTGACACAGACTAGTTAGTCCTGAACTAGCAGTTTGGGTAACCTACAAGGGGCATTTCTAAGATGTCCTCTGGGTGTATTTTATTTTTTCAATAAATCCCACACTGGCAGCAGTGTGGGTTTATTGTGCTGAGAAGTTTGATACCAAACTTCCCACTATTCAGTGAAGCCATTATGGAGCTGTGGAGTTCGTAATGACAAACTCCCAGACCATAAACTCAATCTGGGTACACTGCACTTACAATGTCTAAGAATGGACTTCCACACTGTAGGGGCATATTGCTCATGCAGCTATGCCCTCACCTGTGGTATAGTGCACCCTGCCTTAGGGCTGTAAGGCCTGCTAGAGGGTTGACTTGCCATGCCCACAAACCACTGCCTGTGGCATGGGTAACCTTGGAAGGGTGCCATGTCGACTTTACCTTTTCCTCCTCACCAGCACACACATTCTGCAAAGGCGAGGGTGAGGGGTCCCCCAGGGGGCATAAGATATGCTGCTGCCCCTGGGGACCTTCCCTGGCTACAGGGCCCTGGGCACCAGGGGTGCCTTTTACAAGGGACCTTGGGTGTGCCAATTGTGGAAACAAAGGTACAGGTCCTGGGAAAGAACACAGGTGCTGGGGCCTGGTTAGCGGGATCCCAGCACACTTTCAATCAAAATTGGCATCAATATCAGGCAACAAGAGTGGAGGGGGACCATGCCAACAGTGGCACTTTCCTACTAGCATACTTTACACCAGGAAAGTTTCAGCTCCCAAAGTCCTGTTAACTACGAACAAGATCATGATTTGCTGCCACAAAGTAACAACAATCTAAAACCCCTGTTGTGTGTAAATAGAGCCTTCCTATATGAAACAAGTATTGGCAAAGCCAGTAGGTCTCACCTATGCAAGAGCTATTGGCTTTGCCAAAATGTTTTAGCCATGTTGTACACCAGTGTGGCTGATGTTCAGCATGGCTAAAAGTTAGTGGTGTGGTGTGGTGTGGAGTATTGTCATGAGAGGAGAGGCATAGAGTTAAGTGGTGTAGTGTTGTTGAGTGTCATGGTGGTAGTAGAGTGGAAGGGTTTTGCATAGTGTTGAGTGGCTTAGAGCAGAGTAACAAGGCTATAAAAATCTAAAACTTTACAGAGCCAAGAAGTTTAGTTTTTTGAGATTGTGTGCAGACGTGGCTTGAAACCTTTGGTTGCACAAACTGTGTAGTCAATGGCACCTTTGACTTATTAAACAGAATAGAATGTATTAACTCTTTCATTGCTCCAATAATGTATTTCATAAAAAGGTGCTGTCAGCATCCCCAAATGACATCTATATCTTAATCCCTCTGACAATGAGGCACAATCCCCTGGCGGTCCTGGGGGAAGGGCGGGGCATCGGTGTCTAAACAGAATTAGCTGGTGTCAATACATTCTGGGCACCTCTAAACTCCCAAAAGACTTACGGTTGCTTTGTTGACATGTGCAAGACGTTACACATATCTGAAGGATTCATTAAACTCTCCCATGACCTTTAAGAATCTAGCCAATGGGCAGGGCCACTGGAAGGGCACAGGGTAGCTATCACTGTTCCCAAGTTCTCCTGTGCCATGCACACAAGTCTGCTATTCCCACTAGTCTGATCCATTTTTTTCTGAAGGTGTAGAGGTAGAGAGGTGGAAGGAGCAGCCCACCAACAAATGAAATGATCCAGGAGATGGGGACTACAAGGGGGTTTCTAGAGTTATTCTTGGCTCTTTCCCTTGCAATGTTCACTTCCTGCTTCAGTTTCTCACAGCCCCTTCATTTCATAATGCTTCTCTATCCAAGAGAAGGATTGTGAAATGTGGGAACTGTGTGACCAGTCAAGTTCGCTGTGTTGTATTGGCAGGCTAATCAGCGCAAGGGAGAGCTGGCTTGCACCACCACCTTTCTTAGATTGTACAGAATTGGAAAATGTTTACTTTTGCTACTTTCCACATATTCCTGTATCTGATCTGTAATGAAATAAACAGTGCACCATAACAAATGTATTCTGCCAGAGGGGTGTGGCTGATTACCCAACAAGATGTTTGCTCGACACCGAAGCTCCCACCCCGCAGAGTGTTTGAATTTCTTGACCCCTTCCACCCCCTAACCTGAGTAATAAGCATTTTTTTTTTTTAATGTATAGGTTTTTATTGGCATTTGTACATCAAGACAAAATAGTAACACAAATCGGCATGAGGACAGAAAACATACATGGAATACGTGTTCAGCATCAAGAATGATCCTCCACACAGCAAACCCCACCACCTGCCCCCAGTCTCTCCACGGCATAATGAAAGGGTAGTCTGATCAACTTTCCAAAACTGAACCCATTTACATTCTCCTACCCCGACTCCGTGGGACTCATGACCCCCCCCCCAACCACCACCACCACCCCAACCACCACCACCACCCCCACCACCACTTTCCCCGGATATATGGCCCAACAACACCCCCCACAAGTATTCAGTAGGGGGGTGGGGGAGGGGAGTCCAACAGCTCAGCCAGCATCGCAGCCCAAAACCAGCAAATAATCTACAAGTTTATAATCTGCTGGTTTTCCGTATATGGCGCTCCTCCGCATTTGCCCATTCGACCATGTCGCTCTTCCACTTAACAAACGTTGGAGCCCTCTGGGACAGCCATCTTATGGATAACCTTCTCTTGACCAATGTGAGCCCCAACAATAAAAATATCCTACGTAGTTTAATTTTCTTTTTAATCTGTAGCTACCCTAAAGGCATCGCCCAATATCCTTTGCATGTCCCACTCAGTGGCCCCACCAAGGGAGGCCAGAATCTCTTTCCAGTATCCGAATAGGTTTGTGCAGCCCCATATCATATATATGAAGTCCACTTCCACATGTTTACACCTGGGGCAAGAGGGGGGCCTCATGGGTATATTGTGTATACGTCTTGGGGCATAATTGCACCTTATGTATTACATTGAATTGTATCAGTTTAAAACGGGCATTATATGATGCTGCCCTGACCCCCCTCGTAAATAGCAATCCAGTCCTTTGGCCTCACTGGGGCATCTAGTAAATTCTGCCATCTATTCTGCACCGGAAATTCAGCAATCGTCTGGTCCTCTCCCAAAGCCCTTTAAAGGTAGGCCACTAACATCCGTCTGCCCCGCCTCCACCCCCCCCCAGTTTTAGCAAAGCTCCCAGGATCCAGGTTTCTTGGGGTGCCTCCAGAAAAGACAGCCAGATTGCATGGGCTGTAGCTGAATTTTAGCATATTGAAGCAACTGCCCCGTCCCCAGGCCAAACAAAGTCTGGGCGTTGTGCAAGGTGACAAACTGGTTGTAAGGGTACAAATCCCTTAGGGTCTCACATCTCCCCTCACACCACTGAGCCACAGACATTGATCTGGCAATCTGGGAAAAGCGTCAGAGTAGCCATATTGGCATATCAAAGGTGAACGGTGCCCGGCACAGTACCCCTTTAACCATTAACTCCCAAGTCTCACACACCTGCTTGACCACAGCCGCCACTACTGGTGGGACTCTAGAGCCCATCAATAAGAGCTCAGGTAGGGAAAGGTCTCCACAGGTGCCTTCAAACCAATGAACTGCATGCTGCAGTTGTGCAGCAAAATCGTAGAGTTCCAAGTACAGCAGTTCAAGTCACCCCATGTATGTTTAAGTGTGGAAAGGCCCTCCTTCATTCTCCCTGGTGCCCATAGCAGCTTGACAATTAGTTTATCCAGTTCTATGAACACCCTCTTAGGGATCTCCTACAGAAAGATCCCCTGAAAGGTTTACAGACAGCATGGCAATACTATCACCTTAACCAGTGCCACTTTTACAGTTGAAGATAAGTGCAAAGTGTTCCACAATCTTATGGATGGCTTTAATTTCTCCAGTACTCTCCCCACGTTGAGGTCCCCAAAGCACAATGCTCCATGATCCAATCTGATTCCCAGTGCCTAATATTTTCAGTCACCCAGAGTAGTCCGGGGGAGAGCCACCAGGAGCCTGCCAGCCCACCCATGGGGAAGAGCCTAGAGTTGGCACGGTTTACGGTAAGACCGGATAACTCGCTGAAGTCAGCCAGAAGTGCCAATCAAGCAATCAATCAATCAATCTATTTATAAAGCGCACTACATACCCGTTAAGGTTTCAAGGTGCTGAACGGGGTCGGGGGTTGGGGGTGGGGTAGCTGCTACTGGTCGGAAAGTAGGTCCTGGGTCTGGCGTAGGTTGGTAGGGAGAGTGTTCCATGTCTTGGCGGCGAGGTGAGGGAAGGATCTGCCGCCGGATGTCTTTCGATGGATGCAGGGGACGACGGCGAGGGCGAGGTCTGCGGAGCGGAGCTGTCGGGTGGGGGTGTAGAAGCTGAGTTTGTTGTTAAGGTAGGCAGGTCCGGTGTTGTGGAGTGCTTTGTGTGCGTGGGTAAGGAGCTTGAATGTGATCCTCTTGTCAACTGGAAGCCAGTGAAGGTCTCCCAAGTGGGGTGTGATGTGGCTGCGGTGGGGCACGTTGAGGGTCAGTCGGGCGGAGGCGTTTTGGATGCGTTGGAGGCGTCATAGGTGTTTGGCCGGGATGCCTGTGTAGAGTGCGTTGCCGTAGTCTAGCCAACAAAATAGGGCCTGAATATTCTGGCTGTCTTATATAGAGCAGGGCATCATCGGCATGCAGGAGGCTCACATGCGCACACCCTATCCCCAAAAGGTGTTGCAAAGTCATACTGCCACCCACTCAGGGGGGACAAAGGGCACCCCTGCTGAGTACCTTGAAGAAAAGAGAACCGGTGAGACACTACCACTTGCCCCCACCTCCTACTGAAACAACCCTGCCCGGCTCCCAGCCGATCAAATATGAAGCTCCCTGGGGTCTGCGGTCGCTGGGCAGATTGTCGATGGAGAGTGAATGCAGCGGTGGCCAGATCATCATGCGTGGCTGTCATCTGTCATTCACTGCAGGGAGCGGAGAGGCCTGGACACAGCCTCTGGGAGCAGAGAGCCGTAGAAGCGGGCGCTGGAGGGGAGGCCACCGCGGGCCTGAATGACAGACCAGGGATGGAATCCCGATGGAAGCGATCGTGCAGACAGCGGCGTAGACACCAGCGGTGGACCGACGAACACTGAAGCAGCAGGAGAAGAAGCCCCAGCAAGGATGACGACGTAATGATGGAACAGTACAATGTGGGGAGGAACGCCAAGCCGGCTTGCTAGTCTTTGCAGCTGGGGTCCCCGACCTGGACTGACAGTGGCAGCGTTGCCCCTGCACAAAATTGCGGGCATACCCTGTGCCCGGTGTGCCGAGCTGTGTTGGCCACGGGAAGAGGCGGTCCCCCTTGGAAGTGGACCAGTCATGGCCGTCGACCAGACACTGGGAACTGGCACGCATAACACAATTGCCCTGCCTCGACGCACTGCATCACCGGGCCATTGTCAAAGAGCATGTGACTCAGTAACTGCATCAAACCAGTACCAACACAGCAAATACAGGCCTAGAGGCCCCAAAAGGGGGCTTAGACTTATCCAGAACCACACTAATTGCCCATAGCACTATACTCCCCCGCCCCAAAATTATCCCGAATATCTACAGGCGGGCAGATGACAGCAACACCGGAGACGAGAACTCCAAGTCACCAGACATAGTTAAACCTGCGGGAAATGGCAGCTCCGTGTAACCACGTTGGCAATTGGGACAGTGACTGTGCCAGGACCGGGGACCGAAGGCCCAGCTGCTGGTGGCGTTGGGAGCATTGGTTGTTGGGCTGTGGGACCGGGCCCCTGGAGGTAGCTGCAGCATCTGATCAGTGCACCTTGGGCCCCCCTGCCGGCTGGCTCCGAGCATAGTGCTGCTGAGCATGCTATCAGGGCGGTGCAGTCGAGGCCTGCGAACTGGAGACACCTGGTAATAGGACGCTAACTGAATCAACCGAACACAACCTGATGATACCCAAAACAGCAAAGCTCTCCCTGACCTCAGTGGGAACTGAAACGGTGTCACTTGCAGCCATGGGGAACACTGCGTCATAATTCAACTGATGAACACTACGCTCCAAACCCATTCTGCTCGGTTAGAGAAGCTCCTGCAAGCTGTACTGGATACGAAGACTGCCTTCGAGAATAAAATTTACTCTGTCTCAAGACGTTAACTTACTTCGCATGGACCACCGCAAACTGGCTGACAAAGTTGATGAAACTTAGTCCTCTCTAGCGACTATGCAGCCAACGGTGCAGGAACTTCAGGCTAAGGTGACGCAATTACAGATGGCAGTGGCTTCCTTATAACGCAGGGCTGAAGATGCAGAATGGAGATCACGGAGGAATAGCGTCCGATTTCTGGGGTTCCCGGAGCGCGCAGTGAAACCTAATGCCATACTCTTGCTAGAGCAGTGGCTGACGACCACAGAACTGGGGAACAAGTCTCTTCTCCATCGAGCATGCACACAGGATCCCAGGCAGACCACTGCCCCACCCAGGCCACTAATAGCCCGACTCCCTAATTACAGAGATCGGGATCTAATCCTCGAGAGCTTCTGGATGAAAGGCCTGTGGTGGTTTGAAAATGCCACCTACCCAGACTACACTCTGAAGGTACAGCGTAGGAGAAACTCATACATAAAGGTTAAAAAAACCTCCTGCGCTAGCATGTCTTTAAATATGCATTATTATACTCAGAGAGGCTAAGAGTGATGGATGGAAAGAAAAAACACATCTTCCCAGCCCCAGAGGATGTCTGGAGGTGGCTGCACGCCAAGGGCTTGGCGAAACCGACCCAAGAGGAACCCCTGTCTGAATGTTGGCTGACTCCGTGGCCCCGACGCAAGAGGGGGCTGGGGATTAGGGTGCGACCAACAAAGGCTCAGGCAGTGGAAGGCCAAGCAGTAATTGAAGCCATGCAACTTGCGTCCAACCAATATGCAACCTTATGTGAGGGTAGCACATCGGGCACTGACTCATTGGAGTGCCACTCCAGCGGCTTGACAATCGGCTCTAAACAGGACCAGATGTTAACCCCCAAACTAAATGGAGAGGCCAAGTCTATGGCACGACAGTGGAGGGGGATGCTGATCTGGATGCCCCCAGAGGTCCCTTATACTGCATAGCACCTCACTATAGATACAGAGGGCAGATACGTGTTGGCAGAGGGCTTACTGGATAGGATGTCCCTGGCACTGGCTGGCACATACGCACCCAACTCAAAACACAAAGAATTCCTGACATCCATACCTACACTCTTTCAGGATCCCTCTGTCCCTCGCATTTGGGGGGTGATTATACTTGTGTGCAAGATGTGGAAATGGATATTCCTTCCCCCCACCCCCCACCTCTAGAGGTCGCCCGCCCCTCCCTGTCTGGGGCACCCAGTTGAATCACAGCACAGGGGCTTAGCTCCTAGATGACACAGAGGACTAGATGGCATATGGCGCTTACAACACTCACAGGAGCTGGAATACTCCTTCTCTCCAGAACATAGACTGCACATTATGAAAGACTTGATTCTAGGATCGACCTATTTGATGCAGGACGTCTTGCAGGTGGAATATTTGGAAAGGACACTATCTGACCATTGTCCGTTAATGGATGGTTTTCTATGGGCAGACTGCGCACGTGCATACCAGTGTGGCGATTGCAGCCAGAATACTTAACGACCCACCATTCGCCAGGAGCTGGCTTACTGTATCGTTAGGCACTTCGAGCATAACAGGAAAAAGGCTTCATCGCGAGCTGTGGAATAGGATGCTCACAAAGTGGTTGTGCGAGGCCACTGCTTCTCAGCCACAGGGGGAAGCCCGGTGCATCTTGGCTCGCCAATTGACTGCACCAGAGATAAACCTGTGCACCTTGGAACGAGATGTGGCGCGAGGCACCTCTGACCCCAACGCACTTTGTGAATTACAAGCACGGCACAAGGACATAGACTCACTGTTACGGTGACATGATTATCGACACTATATTACTAGACTGCATGCGAAGGGAGATCAATCTAGTAGGCTGCTGGCACGGCTGACTTGCAGCAACCAATGCCATACCCCACTAGGGGCCATTAGATTAGATTGGAGTCTGGAGCAGTGGTCAACTCCCAGGCATCTATAAATAATGCATTTCGGGACTGTTATTGTACACTATACGCAGAGGGGCCTACTCCCACTTCGGCTCAACTAGAGAGCTTCTTCACTAATCTCCCTTTGACTCAACTTACCCCCCTACAAAAGATTCAGCTCGATGAGCCCATCGATTTATAGAGATTCGGACCGCACTATGCCAACTAGCCCACAATAAAGCACCTGGAACTGATGGACTGCCAGCTGAGTAGTACTTTGCTTTCTCTGCTCACCTAGCCGGGCCACTCTTGGAAGTGTTGCATGAAGCGAAACAGCGGAGTAGTCTCAGACTCTCAATGTGAGGTGCTCATAGTGGTTCTACCTAAACCAGGCTGTGATCCACAGGATGTGCGCTTATACAGACCCCTCTTGCTGCTTAACTTAGACTGCAAGTTACTGGGCAAAGTCCTTGCCAATCGCTTACTCCCACTGATTGGCCAGTTGATTCATGAAGACCAATCGGGCTTCATCCTGGAATGGCGCATCTTCCTGAATATCAGAAGGCTCCTATGCCTAATGAACGGAACCCCTAGTGAGGAGCTCGACAGAGTAGCAGTGTCAATGGACATTGAAAAGACCTTTGACACTCTTGGATAGTCCTTTTTAAAAGAGACACAGCAACACATGGGTTTTGGCGCAGGTTTCATGGACTGTATTAGCATATTGTACTCTAGTCCCACAGCCTGTTTCAAAACGGGGTGAGTTGTCACTGAGAGTTTCCCAGTATGCTTCGGTAATAGACAAGGATGTCTGTTATCGCCACTACTATTCGCAATAGCAATCAAACCCTTGGCAGCCCACCTTCGGTTACATGCGCAGCTGTGGAGGATGCTGGATCTAGGTATCCTCACATAATTTCCCTTTATGCCAATGTCGCATTAATATGCCTGCGCAAGTGTGCGTTCACACTTCCAGAAGTCATGCAACTACTGGATCTGATCAGGGATCCATCTGGCCTACGGGTGAACTGGGCAAATTTATGTCTTTTCATTGCCTCTAATTCTAGAGCACTTAAGGCCTGCTTTCCCAGTGTACCGACTGTCATGGTGTCATGTCAACTTCAAGTATTTAGGCATTTCAAATATGGACACACATCATAGTATTTGGGCCGGGGTTTGTGGCTGGCCTAAATAAGGTTGGGGACTTTTTTTTTTTTTTTTTTTTTTTTTTTTAGACATGTCTCGATTCTGACATACGCAGACCTAGAGAACATCTATAATATAGGCCCATGACGGTTCCTAACATACTGTGCCATGAGGCAGCTCATACGTAATACATTCCAGAACGGTGACACTGAGCCCCCAGTATCACCTATACTTCACTTACTATTGTCAAACCCAGGGCACACAAAAGTGGTATCCCTGTTGTACAGCACACTCCTAGGGAATAGTGGCAAGGGCCAGGCGGGAACCTGAGCCAGGTGGGAGGAGGCTCTATCCCATCCACTGTCTCAACCCATTTGGACCAGAGCGCTCCAACAAGTGAAGTGTGTGTCCTGCAACCCCAGGTTCTGTTTCACTCAATTTAATTACTTGCATCAAGCGTACTTGTCTCTCCACTGGCTCCGCCGCATGTTTTCCCCCCTTCCTCCCATGAATGCCCACATTGTGGAGATCAAGAAGCCACCTTCTATCACATGGTGTGGACATGCCCGCCCATACAGAGGGCCTGGCACGAAATTGTTACACTAACGGAGGAACTGACTGACCACCCGATACTTCCCACTGTGGAATCCTGCCTACTAGGCATTTGCACCAAAACTAAGGGTGACAAACGGCTGCATAGGTGCATAGCTGTGCCCCTTGTTCTATTCAAACACCTCATAGCAATGTAATAGAAGGCCCTTCTGGTGAGTGGACAAAAGACAGGTGTTCTGTTCAGGCAGGAGCTGAATTAGCAATTAAGATGCCTTTAGATCTTATTCTTGTCACATTTGCTCTCTGTTCAGAGACAGAGGTCAAAAGTCCGTTTGTCTTCTTGCAATGCAAATCCTTTTCCTTGTGACTGCAGAGTTACAGGATTTTGTAAGGTGAACTGTCTGACCTGTTTGAAATTAAAGGCTTTTGGTATCCGGTTTTTCCTAAAGCACAACATTTATATAACTAAGTCAACCTTAAATGACATTTCAAAGTATATTTCAGTAGCTGTGAAAGGCCATTTTTTTCTACTTCTGTGTAATGGAAAAATATTTTAATAGAATGAAAAATGTCAAAACACTTTACTTGGTGATGTGCAAATGATAAATGTTTTCTGAAACCCAATATCCACAAATAATTGGTAATACACTATACTGTATAGTTTTATCAGTAAAGCTGCAAGTTAGTGGGAAGGTTTTTGGACATTTGTTGGAAATGACCGTGCGGTACCACATCATGCTTTAGTAACATATTTATTAAAAGTGAGTGTTTTTAAACATAAACTGAGAAACACTCCTGCCCTGATGGCAAAGCTATTAGTAAACTAAGAGGTGAGTCATGCATGGATCATGTGTACCCTACATGTGGGCTAGATTTATTAAACATGGAGCAAACTTTTAGTGTATTTAATCAAACAAAAGAGGATTCATTTTTTTAAAGCAGAAATGCTGAACTCACATATTTGAAGGTGCACTCATGTGAGAATGAAGAAAAAGGTGACTATAAAATACAATATTTGCCTAGGATCACACAATTTGAGCCCGTTTCCGTATCAAGTACATTACAGTTGGGTCGAGTAGATTATTCAGGCTACTCAACCTGGAGGTCTAGTAACATTTTTATGAGTTTTCGAGGCCTGCTTTGAAGTCACAAAAACATTTTTGAGTACAAATACAGGGGCTCTTTTGGAACTGGGACTGATCTTCAGTCAGAAGGACTGCTGAGCTGGACCAAGGATTCTTCTGGACTGCCCTTCTGTTGTTGCCCTGCTGTTTGCGGGATGGCTTAAAGGACTCACTGCATTGCATTTATGACGGTTGCCCAGCTGCACTTGCAGCGGGTCACCAGATCCTGCGTGACTGCCTGGAGGAACAGTCACTGTTGCCCTGATGTGACGACCTGCTTGCTTTACCCCCAACTGCAAGTGTTCTCCAGAGGCTTACTGACTGACCCGTGCTCCCTCAGAGCCCCTGCACTAGCCAGACTGCTGTGAGGCTCTGAGGCTGGCCAACTAACTTTTTTCATTAGCGAGTGGTGAGTGCTTCATCTTGTTGTTTGACTGGTGCACTGATAACACCTAAGGGCTTTATAGATTCACTTCATCTCTACATGTAGCGCATGTAGGAGTGCATTTTTCATTTCAGCTGCATCCGCAGAGCACTTTAGGGTTTCCCCCTCTACCCGACTGGATTAGCGTGTGGAGGATCTGTGAGGAATATTTACTTTGAGGGACTCACAATTTGGGCTGCTGTTCCTCCTCCATTGTCATGAGGGAACCCCCTCTGCAAGGCCCTCTCTACAAGGAAGTGCGACCACCAGCACGGATTCCCCCTGCCAAAAGAGAACGTGGGTGGGTTAGCCTCCTCCCTGTGGCTGCACCATAAGAATCCCCTTCAGAGTGGCCCCCCTCCTCTGGCAGCAACGTGGCTGCTGAAAACGACGCAGACGAAGCCAGCTCTGAGCTGTCATAGCTGGCCCAAGGAGTCGGAGCCCTGACGTGGTGCTGGGTACCAGTGCCTTTGCCCGTGGCAAGCTCGAGTCCAGCAGCAAGGATCCTGCGATTGCACACAGAGCTTGCCTCTGTATCCCCGAGCCAGGACTGAAGCCAGCCCCTGACTTCTGAAGATACATTAGGCCACATGGGCATGCCCTGCCCTGGGGGCGCCTTGCCCCTGTCCTGTAGCTGGGACCACCGTGCATTGGGGTTTTTACTATCTTTCATGCCAAGCCTGGCAGCCAGCAACATAATTGGAATCAGGGAGTCCAGCGCCTGCATGGAACCAGGATCATACCTGCAGGGCTCTTCCATAGATCCCCCTTGGTTGTAACCTGACAAATAGGTTGTCTCCCCCTGACTCCGGCAGAGGCCATACCAATTACCAGCCCACCTTTTCTATGTTTTCCGGATGACGAGTAATGCCTTGGTGCTGACTTAGTCACAATTACTGTGCTTTGTGCGATGGTGACACCGAGTGGTATGTGTACTTAGTTATAACATTCCATTACTTGATAGTGTTATATGCCGTTTTTCTTCTGTGCCTTTCACATAATTAGGGGAACCAGTACTATTTCAGTTGCACCTTATACACCCTACTTCTAACCTGATGCATTTCTTGACATAAGTACCTACTGATCTATTGATACCCATTGTATTCATCCTTCCATAATCAGGATCTTAAATACTGTTCTCTCTGGTATAATATGCACAGTATTTACGACTGGTGTCATTGCTGATCTAGAGTTTTTTCTATAAAATATAGAAGCATATTTTTGTTTTACAGTGTATGGTGTATGTATTGTCAGTGGTGTGTGTGTGTGTTTTGCAAACGCTTTGCTCATGACTTCTGAAGATAAGGATGACTGCTCTATGCCAAGCTACCAGGGAGTGAGCACAGGTTATCTTTGGTGTGTAACTTGCATGTTCTCAACGCAATAACATATGCTTCTTGGCCCTCCCTAACACCACTGCCTTTTATTGGGTCACTCATCTCTAACATTGTTGGCCTTAAACCTTTTGCACTGCTATGTTGTAGAGTTTGCTCACAGACAGCTGGCTTGGAGACCATCTCCTGGGGCTCCAGCATGCTCACTCATTGCCAAGCTATTAAAAATATTCTGATAGATTTGATTTTATGAATAGTGAGAGGGGCTCTAAAATGTTGTTTGTCCCTGACTTTACTTCAGTAGTTTAGGAAGTCAAAAAGTTATTAACAGACCTCAAAAGAACCTTGTGCGAGGAGGGCTGACCTTTCATGCTCTACTCAGATAACTTAAAATGGTCTTGGGCAGGTACATGTATCTATTCATTAAATCGGAGGACATGTTCAAGTTCTGGAAGATTTTCTCCAAAAACAAAAAGCCTATGCTGCTTCTATTTTCTCACCTCGTGAATCGCAAGCCTACATGAGTGAGGTCGAGTAGCTCTGTCAACCTAGTTGATTATGCTTATTTTTCAGACGGATCTGTAAACTACAGCTGTTTCGATCCTAATTTGTATCTTGAGGGGGGTGGTGTATTCCGCCGCCCTACCTCCTACTCAAGTGGTTGTTTGTATTCTGTGTTTGCTTTGCTTACATACATGTTCTGTACTGTCTGTTAAGGCCCTGTCCTATGTGCCTCCTCTTGGAGTGCGAGGGGATAGATATGTTGGTGGGGGGGAAGGTGCACACCTCCATGTGTGAGCCTCATATTTTGTGTTAGATGAGTCTATAGTGGAATATACTTGGGGCAGAAATCTGCGCTGCAAGTTGGGACATTCAGTGTGAGTATGTGTTTGGGTGGTGTGTAGGTCAAGACGTTAACAGTTTTGTTTTGGTTCACTCTTATCTGAAAATTTATTGCACTGCAGAGGCATGCATTGTGCTGTCTTAATTCTTCTGGATATGATGATCATAGTGAGGGCTCCTACCTTTACAAGTGCTTCCTGGAATAGCCAGAGGGTCAACAATCCCAAGAAAAAGGTGAGCCCTTGCTTATCTCGAGAGGTATCCTGGATAGACAATTCTGCTGAACCCAACAGCACAACCGTTATTTTTTGTGGGGAGAAACACACCCACTGAAAGTGCAGGTCCTGCTCCTAGAAGTATGAATCATTTCCAAGAAATACCATTACTCCACAAAGGTAAGATCTTTTGTCCTTTATCCCAAGTGTTTTTTTTTTTTTTATTATTATTATTTTTAGTCAAATCCTTCTATAGTTACTAATACTAGGGTGGACCATGGGCCACTTCCCTTTAGCCATCAGCTTGCTTGTTTGGGTTTGCTCTGTAGTGAGCATGCCCAGGTAGTGAACATGATTGCCCCATAAAGCCTCTCATTTTGAAGTCCGATACTGGGCCAAATGCATCTTCCATTGGTCCAGAGGAGTACTTTATCTTGGACCCTAATGCATGTTTTCCGTCCCCAAGTGCTGCGTTTGCGATGCATTGTTTTTAGGTGGGGCAGCAGCTGGCAGGCCATATTGTGTGAATGGCGAAGCCATTGTGAATAGGCTTCCTTTCTAAAAACACACAATCTAAGTCATAAAGAAGAGATTAATTGAGTTTTGAGCGAAATAAGTATGTGCATCCCAATCGCGTGATAGCGCGTCCCAATCTCAATAATTTACTCACTCTGGGACTCGCTTTAGGCCGGCTGATCTTTTGACCCTTATTGAAGTCTCCTTAGAACGAGATTACTACTCAACATGTCAATCAATAGATCAATAACCCATCAATGATCGCAATACTAAGTCAATCAAAGTAATCAATGGCATTAATAAGACTCTGAAACCACCATGACCTTTCAGCCATGAATAATCACACAGAATTTTGTAAGATTTATGATATTTATTCCCTATTGATTACAATTATAATAGGAAGTTTATTAGTCTCAATACCAGAAAACTCATCAGCAATGCCATAATATGGCAACTCGAATAAGACTTCATCAAAGCAAAGATCATAAACATCAGAACATAGCACGACGTCAATGTGGATTGATCTTAGCAGAGTGTCATTGGCACATTATTCAACAAAGCATAGATTCAGTCATTTGTCTATTTGCGTCATTCAGTGAACTCCCTTAACTACCCTCGAATTAGCATTAGCATGTGGGGCTTCATGCAAAACAATTTAGCAAAACCAATTTAGAAAACATCTAACTATGGTCTCTGTCAAAAGAAGCAGCTGGTAGCTAGAAAGGAAAGGCATACAGACAATTACAATTTCGTCATTATATAGTTACCCTCCGTAATGGGTCAGTATACAGAGTTAATCTTCGTCCTCAAGACATCAGTTGATTCGCCATCAGCCAAGAAACTCAGCAAAGTTCAGCAAAACGGGGCAAAAGAGGTACTTCCCTCATAAGGAGGTAAAGTATAAAACGGGCAAAGTAAGGATAGGGATGCAAACAACAAAGGGCCGGATTCCAACTTTGGAGGAGGTGTTACTCCGTCCCAAAAGTGACGGTAAAGTGACGGATATAACACTAGCCATATTAAGAGTTCCATAGGATATAATGGACTCGTAATACGGCTGGTGGTATATCCGTCACTTTTGGGACGGAGTAACACCTCCTCCAAAGTTGTAATCAGGCCCAAAGTCTTTAGACCGAGTGACAAAGTGGCTGGGTAATAGCAAGAATGGCTTGTAAGGCTGTCTTCTCCTCTTGTCAAAGTTTTTTTTAAATTTTTTTTTTTAACCCGTTTCTGTTGTACAGTCCCCCAATTCCTAATTGGGTGAGTTTGGCGCACCCCTATCTCCATCCAATGGTTTACCAGTCGTACCGTCAAAATCGTTACCTCATAACAGTTCTCACGTAGTTTATTGGTTCTCGTGATTGATGTCTCCAACGGGCAGAATGTCCGGTATGATTTCATTTTCTTGTTATCCTCTCACATCCCCAGTCAGTAGTCCCATTGTCTATACTGGTTTAGGCGACCTTGTACCTGTTGTAAGTTTACACTGTTGCATTCGGCAAAAATGTCTCCTTGAGCAAGTAGAATTTCATGAGAACGGATCCACTACGGTTACATACATCCTCTAGCTTTTGGAAAAGTACGAGTAAATGTCCTTCAGCAAGTCAGCACACTGCATGCTAGAAAAACACATTTAATATGAAACCGGGCAGCTAGGCCTCGACTCATGCTAACTCAGGCCTAATGATTTATTAGCAAAACCTTAACATACAATATCTAATACTAGTTCAAAATCTTACATTAATTCTTCATTATTAGTCAATTCCATTAATCATCGTATACATTGGTGGCCACTCCCCGTGGACACATTTCAAAAACACGTTTAGTAAGGCACATTAATAAATTTTCTATGCGGCATCATTACGCATTAGTTCATAAATATTTCACGTTCATTTTCATTATAAGAGCTACACTCTCACACACGCACTGTGCGGTTTGTCATACTTATTTCTATGCTGCTGTAAGCAATTGTTTTTAATTGCTGTCTGTGCATACACTATTTAATAAATGATTTCATTAAAAAGGATAACATTTAGCATATACTCCCCAGCCATATGTGGACCAGTTACTCCCTAAGAGAAGCCCTCTCCTTACACTGTTTCTATCTTCTCCATCTTATCCCTTGGATCTGGTAGGACATCCTTCCCATTCCTCTTCATGACTCCATGTCTTGCGACTGCTGTCCTCCATGTTTTTGTTTGTTGGTTCCCACTACACTCTATATGCACCCTGCAACTGCCACCCACTTCCTTTAGGGTTCATGTGTTTGTATCTTTGTATGCTCCTGTGTATTCAGCCTGTGGCATGAGGCATCTGCCTTTAAAATTGTTGTAGCCTATCTGTATCCATCCAAGTACTTACTCTCCCATCCAAGCTCTCCATTTGTTCATCCACCATTCCTTCCAATCATTCAACCGTTTACTCATGCACTCTCTCATTAGTCACCCGCTCATTCATACATCAGTGTACTGGCTCATCCATCCAACTATTGGCACGTTCTCCTCGGTCACCTGTAGAGATTCACAACAAGAAACTCAAATTTACTAGTCATTGAAGAAGCACTTCACTTATAAGCTCGCCAGGTCTGTAAGCAATGCTTACTTAATAGGCTTTTTCCTGTTTGTCTTGCGTATGGTTCTTTATTCATGCTGGCCTCCAGCAACTGTTTTCGATAGAAGCTCATTGTAATACATTTTGTAAATAATGATTCATTGTTTTAGTGCCTCTTTCCTTGCAGGATATCAAGCATGAACAAAGCCCTGTTGCATGGAATTAAATGCATTCCTTTATGAAACAAGCATTGTGAAAGCCAATAGGTCTTTCCTATGCAAGAGCTATTGTTTTTGACAATATGTTTGTCATGTTGTACACCAGTATGGCTGCTGTTCAGCTTAGCTAAACGTTAGTGGTGTAAAGGAGAGTGGACGGTCATGTAAAGTGGGTTTTTATGGAGTGGCTTACAGTTCAGTGGTCGTAGTGTTTAGGAATGTCGTGGAGGGAGTAGTGGTGTAGAGTGTTGTGGAGTGGCATAGAATGCCTTGGTTTTGATTAGAGTGGTACCTGGTGGCTTAGAGTGCATTCGTTTTGATTAGACTGGCATAAAGTGGCCTCAAGTGCATTTATTTTGGGTAGCGGCATAAAGTGCAGTTGTGTAGACTGCATTGGCATAGAGTGCAGTGGTGTAGGGTGGAGTGCAGTGGTGCAGAGTAGTTGGTGTAAAGTGCAGTGGTTTCGAGTAAAGGGGTGTAGTGGTGTAGAGTGGAGTGGTCTAGACTGAGTGCAGTGGTGCATAGTGGAGCAGGATAGAGGAGAGAGCTATAGTGTGGAGGGGCGTTGTTTGGAGTGGTGCAGTCTTGAGTGTAGTGGCCTGGAGGAGTGGCATATTTATGGTGTGGTTGCGCGTTCCCATTACATTGTATTTGCACAGACATGCAGTTTTACTAATAAAACTATACAGCATAAAAACGATGTGTGGAACTGTCATCACCCATTGCATTGATACATATATTGTTGATGGTATTGAAATATTTGTTTCCTCCACACTACAGAATTACGAAAAAATGTGCTTTCCTAATTCTGATATATTCTGAAATATCTGCACAGATAATTAACAGACATTTAAATTTTGTTATATGCCAGAAAAAAATAGCATTGTACAGCTTTCTGTCGAGCACAACCCCAGTAGCAAGCATGATTGCCACATAAATCCTCTCACATTGAAATCAGATAAAGAAAAGTAAACAACATGCTCCTTTGGAAGACAGTCTGATATTTGACCTCTCTCATTGAATGCACAGCAAATGTGACAAGAACAAGATTTAAAGACCTGTGTACAGAATTCGAGCACTGGAAGTGTACTATAAATATGGTATGGGCTATAGGATGGAGTAACTCAAGCTGTACAGCCTAAGATAAATCAAGAATGCAAATAGAAACCAAGCGAATGTGAGTTAAAAACCACAAAGCCAATGGTACGCAATGGGTGGATTGCATTCTCAGGTAAGCTTTCTGAAGGTCTCAAGATGTTGTTAGCAAAGCAGACAGCTGCTCTATCTGGTAGGCTTCAACCTAAAAAACGTCTTTAGCTAGTTAAAATGCAATAAAGGTTAAAGAAACACAGACACTGACTTCATCACTTGCAATATGTTAATAGACAGTAATAGTAAACATAATCTCTGATAGCAAATCATCGCCTCACTTTGTATTTCATCAATGAGGAAATGTTCCAGAAAAACGAGTGATATTTGTTGCAACTGCCACTTGATTGTTCTTTCGTAGCTAATAGTGTATCTGTTTGTTTTCCCAGTCAAAGAACGTATTCCTCTTAGAGGAAATGAGAAGCTGGTGAAGCATTTGAGTAACATAGAGAAAATCGGCCTTTTCAGAGGACTGCCACCAACGGCTTTTGATGTCCTTCTGAATGTAGCACTCGGTGGTATGCTTGGTAAGTAAGGTGACCTGCGATGGGGAAGGGTGGAACGATGCATTCTTACTGTTTGATGCATTTTCATCATCTAAATATCTGTATGTACAGTTAATTCATGAGTTTTCACAATGGTTCTGTTGCAATGTGAGTACATTTTTGTATCCGTATAACTTCAATTCACATCACCCACACAGACTAGAACATTCTCATTTATTCCTACACTAGTGGACTTCTGGGTGACCAAGTTCCACAAAAGTCAACTTCCAGCTGCAATAAGAAACACTTTCAGCATATAATTCTGGACATCAAGCATAATAGGACATTCAGAACAATAAAGACACAAAAATAATAACAACCTGTGACCTTTACCGTCCCAGCTTCTTTCCCTCTGCGTCATTCCCTTCCCTGAGCCCCCAGGCTCCTACTTCTGGATCACCAAGCCTCACACTCCTCACTCCATCTGCCAAATCCTCCCCAAACTAAGCAGACACAGTCGGCGCCCCAGACCTCCCAGTTGTAGCTTTTCTGACATAATTCTTAATTTGTTTTAAATTTATTATCAAGTTGCTGTTTTGCAGCCTTAACACTTCTGTAAGTTAAAAGAAAAGAGCTAATAGCCCCCCTGTTATGACAAATGATCTTTGGATTCCCAGGGTTGAAAATCAGAGCTATCCAGCTAGTCCCTACAACAGATCAAACATCATGATGGATCTGCTCCTTGTAAACTCAGCTGCTGGCTCACAGTGATTTAGTTATTTCTGCTACTCCTCCCGTCATGGTTCTTTAAATCCCTATTGTTTTGATTTTTGCTAGTAAATTTGGCTAGAATCACACCTAGCTGTATTATCCCGTACATCTTATTTTTATTTTAGTGTTTCTTGGCAAGCTACATTAGTCAGCAACGAATAGTATGGTTACTGGGAGGTTTAGAAGGTTAGTAATAAGCGTATTGTACCCAGTCATGCTGCTTAGTATGCAAGGACAAAGACTGTTTGGTTCCATCCCTATGGATGAGGAGGGGGCATGGGGACTTACCAGAATCTCTCAATCATTTGCTGGATCATCACTGGTGTCCACCATAGTAGTGTGATTGGCAGAGGTTAAACGTGTGTGGCGAATATTGGGCTGTGGAGAGAGCACAGGACGTACCTGTTTATATGTGCAAGTACAGTATGCATAATTGAAGACCAGTAAAAAACATTGCTACTTATGCTTAATTGAGCTGTAAAATTGATATGCTTTACATGGCAGCATTTTCCAAACAGTTGGTCACGAGCCTGGCTTGTCCTAGTCAATCATTGTGCAGCAGATTACCCACTGATATGTCCATGCCTTCATCTCCCCATCTTCAACAACATTCCCACTATACAATTTATAATGTGAGAATGTTTTGTCACATTTAAATAGGACAGTGCCAAGAACACATGTATCACTGGGAACACGGGTGCACCTATTAGATGGTGCCATGTTGCACTATGTAAACAAAGTACTTTGACCATTAGGACTGTAGACTAGTATGTTACAAATCAAGCATAAGGTTTAAATGAGACTTACTCTGACTCAGCCTTGCTGGCTTTTCAGCAGCGACTGGCCTGCAAGTAATTTGTATTAAATTGTCTGTGTAGCCAAGTCCCCCTCTGCCCCTCAGAGCCATGTGCAGCTGACAAACCCAAGACACTGTAGACTGCAGCCCCACATTTAGATCAAGGCTATTGAGCCGCAAAAACAGAAAAGCATATGCTGCAAAATTTGTCAAGGTCTAGAATATTGGAAGGAGCTCGTTTTTTAGCTTCTGTACAAACCAGGATTGGAAGCCAACTGTACCTGTAAAGCTAGGCATGTCGTGAAAACTTGTCATTCTAAAAATTGGGGCGTGGTTCTGGAACGTTTAGGAAGCACTGTTATATGGCCATGTTCTTCGCAATTTAGATATGAAATGGCTTGTGCTGCATACAGCCACTATATAAAATCCAAATACCTTCTGTCAAAACCCATGTGCCTTCTCTGTGGGAGGAAAAAACAGGCAGTAGTCCACACTTAGTTTGTGTGGTTTGGCTTCCTTCATGAGTCTGTTAAGGTGTGTGAATTCTCTAAAAACACATCCAAGGGGACATTTTAAGAATTGGTGAAAAGTATCTGCCTCGGAGAAAAGCAGGAGGACTTCAAGCACAACAATAAACAAAAGTGTGTCTAGGAGGCCAGATAAAATGTTTCTGTGACCCTATCGCCTTCTCCAAAAGACTGCTAATGAAGGAGATGCTGGGAAGGAAAGAGACACCGGAGTCCTTGTCTCTTCTATCTGCAACAACACCTCCGATCTTTTCACACCATCACTGGTTATTCCTCCAGTGGAAGCCATCCAGACCCTTCACAGCTCCCAGGTTTATCACCGAGGCACTTTATGGTTTGGCCTCGATCTTCTAGACCAACAATGTGTGCCTGTTCTGCATACCATCATTGGCAAAAAAGTTGTTCTCCTACAGCTCCTTCCAGGAGAGTTATGTGATATTTCAGGTTGGGAAATGTGATTCTTCTTTCATCTCTTGTTCTGTCACTTCACCACTGGTCTCTCAACCACGGATTTCACCAGTTGTCCATATTGCTGCTTTCAGGGACATGCTGGCTAGAATAACCCCCCCTTGTATGTTGGTCATTGAAACCCTGCAGCCTAGATGTCCTGCACAAACGTTTTCAGTTGATTTTCTTTTTTTGAAAATATGACAGAGAAAAGCATTTCTTTAACTTGCCACATCCAAGGTCTCCGCTCCTAGGTGGTAGAAGATATGCAGACTGCTGACATAAAATATAATTTTCAAGTTTGTGGACTCAAAACCATACATAGTCGTTGTCTCTGGTGCAGAGGCATGATGCAGCAGAGACTTCAGTTCCAGCAAACAAGGCAGATAAGAGGTTAGATTTGGTTGGCAGTAAAATGTGCACCAGAGCATGAACAAGCCCCTTCACTCTTGTGGGCTGGTATTACCATACTATCTGGGAGAACATCCAGCACATTGAGAGCAACCTCCCTAAAGACAGAAGGCAAGATTTTGTGGAAGTGGCATAGGAAGCCCTTCTTGTATGTAATCAAGTCAGCAATACAGCCTTTGACTCAGCGGACCTGGCTTCATCAGAATATTCCCGCAGCATAGAAGATTGCCATGGCTGAGACTAAAATCATTACAAAATGAGGCTCAAAAGATGGTCCCGGAATCTTTTCTTCTCTGGTGCAGTTATCTTCAGACTATGTGCCAATGAGATGCAACAGATGATATTGGAAGTTCAAACCTTAAAGGAAGTTTGCATAGAAAAGACCAAGAAATACCTCCAATCCATCTACAGGAGGGGCAGGTGATTTCAACACTAAGGGTTAATACCCACATCTGGTACTGCTTATTCATATCAAAGTATTGCAAAGGCTAGAGGAGGAGGGTGCTAACTAAATGAGGAGAAACATCTCCTCCCTTTGCCTAAAAGGAAAGAAGTAATAGATGAATGGTCAGTATCTGACTTTTATCAGGTCGAGAGAGAAGTATGTGAAGAAGATAGGACTTCTGATAGACTTCCAACTGCAGATTCCTCACTGTAAAATATTTCACAAACGTCAGACTGGATCCAGAAAATCTTTAGTACTTCTGCGTGCTGGTAGGTGGCATTGGTGGCTCAGTGTTGACGTTAGCCCTGTCTGACATGATGTGCGCAGTGCCTATATAGTGACCATCCCGGCTCTTTGACATCAGTTTCTTTCCACATCAGCAGTGTGATCCGGGGAACTACTTCTTTTAGGCCAACCTTTCTGTTGACCTTTTTTGAGCTATTCCCCAGTTTGCTGGGACATGTACCCTAACAAACATACAGGTTTCAAACAGTGTTGGGAAAGTCAGACAAATGTCTGTGTATGAGCCCCACTTGGTCTGTCTTTGGTGTTTGTGGATTGGATCACAACTCAAGGGTCTGTGCTGGCTGTTGTTGATGCATCCGAAGATGATCCTGGAGCAAGCGATGAAGCTCCTATTGGCGTACCATAAGAAGGCTTCCCGTTGTTCTCTGTTGCTAAGTCGTCATTATCAAAGTCAGGTAAGTTGAAGAAGCAATAAAAAATTCTACGTTTTCTTAGTCTGTCCCTTTTAGGCCCCACTCTCGCACTTCTCCTGCAGAGCTGAAGGTAGGGCTCCCTTCACACCTCCCTGAGTTACCCACAGCTGGAGCTACTCCCTTTCCCACATAGTCAGTTCTGTGCTGCCTTCCACTTGATCTTTGGGCCACAGACTCACTCTGATGCGCTTAGACCCTACAGAGCCAACTGGACTCTCTGGATCGGTCTCCTGATCCAGACTAACTCCGGACCTAAAGCTGGGAACCACACCTGAGCAAGCCCTCCCCACACCACTCTGACTTCACCGGTGACGCCCAATGACAAGTAACCCATAGTCCTGTCGAACTCCAAGGCAGTGCCATCACAGCGGCTACACCTGCTGGTTCGGACATACTGCCACTGTCATTTGATGAACATAGTGCAGACTTTGACTTTTAAGGTGGTGATGCTGATAGCTATGTTTTCTCTGACCTAAATGATGACCAGGGCCCATCCTACCATAAGGACAACATGGTATGAGGAGCTGGGTGATGAAAGCAGACTGGGCATGTGTCCACATTCGGTATTCCTCTCTCCTCAAGGACCTGCTACATAGGAAGCTGCATCTTTCGCCATGGTGGAGAGGAGGGCTGAGGAGGTCCTTGACCTGCAGCTTCCCCCGATTAGTCAAGACCAACTTCTTGACGGAGGTTAAATCAGGGCTGTCCTCCATGCAACCCTTATTACCCAATTTAGCCCTCATGGACATCCTCCTGGGATGCCCGGGCCAAGACCTACAGATGTGTGCCCGTGCATAGGATGATTGCCTGTCACCACCACCCTGCATTGGGGGACCAAACTTTGCTCACCCAGCACCCCACTCCTGAGAGTCTTGGCCGCCAAAGTAAACCCTGTTATTTATTATTATTATTATTTTTTTCAAGGGACCTAAACATTTGGGACCCTAGGTATGCTTTTATCAGAGAGCAGAATGGTCCCTAGACTGCTAAGATTGTAGTCTCAAACCCCCATAAACCAGATGGTTATTTTTATTACATATATTTAAGTTCAAAATATGAGTTATGGCGCAGTGGATGTGAAGTGGAACAAGGTGCTTGATACTATTAAAACTGTGATAGACATGTGACAAATGGTGATCAAGTGTGTTTATCATCAAACAAGAACAAAACATTTCTTCAGTATATGATAACAGTAAGGTCTGAAATCATTGTCGGTGTTTGGATCACCTAGAAGGACAAGGGAATCTGAATCTAATTGAGCCCTAGAAAAGAAGAAAATAGAAGGGCTAGTAATTAGCTGAACATATACATAATGATAATTAAGCCACACCTTATTACGGGTACCCTGGATGGGAGAGAACAGTGCTCCTGGGGTCAGAATGGGCCTGTTGCTTCCAGGACTTCAATTCAACATGAAATAGGTTCTTAGTGTGGGAGCCCCCAGATGCCCTTAAAATAGGTTCCAATAAAGTCATGTAATAGACCACGCTAGAGGGATTCCTTAGCATGGCATATGAGCCAGGGTCTCTGCAGGAGTATTCAGCTTCCTGCTAGGAGATGTGTGTCAACAACAGAGTTTTCATCCTTCCTTTCGATATCTGTGATGTTGTTCTGGCAGCCATGTGCCACTTGGCAAAAACTGACAACACCTGCAGATGGGATAGGTTTGAGGCTTTTTGATCCTCGCAAGTTAATCCAGTTTCTGCCTCTGTTGAAGGTGCTGTTTGTGCTGTCTTGAACCTGGCAGGGCCTTGTCCTTGGCACTGCTAAAGGTTACTTTTTTGCCATTCCAGCTTTTTTTCGGTTCCAGGATCAGCCCTCTGTAAGTCACCCTTTGTGACACACTTTCTTAAGGACTTATAGCATCCATTCGCTCATACCCCTTCTGCTAGCCCCCAGTGGGACCTTAATGTGGTCTTAACATATCTTCTGTGTTCTCCATTCGAGTCCATGCACAGCTGCCCTCAGATATCTGACGCTGAAGACTGTCTTTTTAGTGGCAATTACGTTGACTCAGATTGTGAGCGAGATTCAAGCTCTTTACTAACCCCTCAAACACCAGCTTCTACCCAGACAAACCGGCTGTTCGGACTAAGGCCTCCTTTCTACTGAAGGTTGTGACCCCTTTCCATGTTGGCTAAAATATCATGCTGCTGACATTTTTTGCTCCGCTTTATCCCCTTCCAAAGAGGAGGAGAGACTTGTTGTTTGGACCCAAAAAACTGTCTTCTCCTTTTACATCTATTGCATTGAGGAACACCGGGTGGACAATCAGCTCTTCATTGGATTTGCTTGAGTGAAAGAGACAAGGCGGTGCAGAAATGGACCATCTTTTCAATGGATTGTACTCTGCATATAAATTTGTTATGCACTGGTTACGAAGAAGGCCTCTGTGGTTAGATAGTCTATATCAGAAATCGTTACTGAAGGTAAGTAAATTGTTAATTAAATCCCGCTCAAAGAGAGGAAAAGAAAACATGGCATATTTGCTTGGGTGGTTTATGATCTACACTTTGGGATTCAGGAGAAAATACGTTGATCCATGGCATATACTATTCTAGCCTTATAGCCCACTGTCGCGGGCTATACCAGCCATTAAAGGCCTGATCCAGCGTTACCGGCCCGACCCGAAGGCAAAGGCCTTTAACAAGGCAGCAGAGCGGGACATTAATGTCATTATAGCCATGTAGGGCTATAAGGCTAATAGAATATTCTGCCACTAGAGGGCAGAATGTTCTAAGAAATAAAACAAAGGTCTGACAGAGCCTGAGGGGATTCAAATCCCCTCAGCTCCGTGAGGCCTTTGTTCACAGCAACAGCTTGTCATTAGAAGCCCAGAGCACTCCATTGTTTTTATTGAAGCTCCCAACATTCCAATGTTCTAATTTTAATTGATGGCACATTTTTCTCACTGATCCAGAACACGCAAAGTTCATATATTGGAGAGAAAAATCATTAATTCTGTTGAATTGTATGTTGAGCAGAATTTCTTACTAACATATATATTCCATAGGTTTTTACTACCAATCGGCCTTATGCTTATGAAATATGATTGTTAACGGTCTAATCATACTTAAAACAAGTTTAAACTGTTGCCTAGCTTTCACAATAAATGGCTATATACAATTCTGCTAATTTTATAACAGGAGACCTTGTAAAATAAACATTTCTCTTTATTGTTGAATTTCAAAATATAACCACATAATAAAATAAGCTGCCCTTGTTTTACAAATTTGCACTTTAAAACTAATAATATAACATAGATGTTAAAAATGGGGTCTCTGGTTGGCAGTCAGTTTGCACTCTGTCCAAGCACGGACCCCCACTCTAGTCAGGGTAAGGGAGATACACACCTAGGATATTCCCTGCTCGCCCCCTTGGTAGCTTGGCACAAGCAGTCGGGTTTATCTCAAAGGCGGTGTTTAAAATATTTGTACCAACACACACAGTCTTACAGTGAAACACTAGAAAAGGGACACAACACCAGTTTAGGACAATAGCCAATATTTATCTAAATCAAACAAGACTGAAACAACAAAAATCCAACATACACAAGCAAAGGTATGAATTTTTAAAGTTAGAGAGCCTTAATCCATAGAAATCAATGGATGCGTTGTTTTTAAACAAACTACCTGGTTTGCGTCAAAAATAAAGCGCACAGGCGAGCATGTGTCGGAAAAGTCAGCAATGTGTTGATTCCTTACTCGCAAGTGAGGCTGTGAATCATTTCTTCTCTGGTAGACGATGCGTTATTTTTCTCTCATGCAGGAGAGCTATGTCTATTCCTGGATGAGCAGCCTTGGGTCCGCACAGGTTCACTGTGGTTTTGACGCCCAGCGACAATGCATGCAAAATTCAGGCGCACAGTGATGAAGACCCGTGCTACGTGGCTGGTGTATCGATTTGTGGCAGCCGCACACGGGTGCTGCATTTTTTTTTTTTATTTATTTATTTATCCCCCCCCCAGCCGCGATGCAGGTGGTGTCGATTTTCCCCCCTCATGGCTCCTGTGTGTGGATTTCAGTCTTGGTTCCACCAGCTTCTCCTTTCAAGGGCCCAGGGACTAGATTGCGCACCACTTTGCATGGCAGAAGTCTCAGCAAGAGAGTCCAGGTGCTTGCAGAGGAAGTCTTGGATGGCCCTGAGACTTCAGAACAGGGGGCAAGCTCAGTCCAAGCCCTTGAGACACATCACAAGCAAAAAAACACAGCAAAGTCCAGTCATGGCCTCTCAAAAGGTAGAAGCAGCAACTGCAGGCCAACTCATCAAAGCACACTTGCAGGCAAAGGGGCAGTACTCCTCCTCCAGCTCTTCTCCTTGGCAGAGGTTACTTTTGATCCAGAAGTAATCTAAAAGTCTGGGGTTTTAGGTCCACTACTTATACCCTTTTCTGCCTTTGAAGTAGGCAAACTTCAAAGGAAAATCTCTGTTTACAAGATCCTGCCTTGCCCAGGCCTTGTCCCAGAAACACACCAGGGGGTTGGAGACTGCATTGTGTAGGGACAGGCACAGCTCTTTCAGGTGTGTCAGCTACGCTCTCCCCACTCTAACCCAGGGGACTCATCAGGCTATGCAGGCTACACCCCAGCTCCCTTTGTGTCACTGTCTAGAGGAAATTCACAAACAGCTCAACTGTCCGTCTGACCCAGATGCGGATTCCACAGGCAGGCAGAGGCACAGAATGGTTAAGCAAGAAAATGCCCATTTTCTAAAAGTGGCATTTTCAAACTGACAATCTAAAAACCAACTTTACCAAAAGACGTATTTCAAACTGTGAGTTCAGAGACCAAAACTAAATTTCTTTATCTGTTCCTGATGGGAAACTGCACTCAGATATTAAAAGCCAGTCTCCATGTTAACCTATGAGATGGGCCTTCCAACAGCAAAAAATGAATTTGGCAGTGTTTCACTGTCAGGACATGTAATACACATCAGTACATGTTCTACCTTTTAAATACACTGCAGTTTGCCCATGGGGCTGCCTAAGGTTTGGGCCTGGCAAGTGGGTGCACTTGCCAGGTTGAACTGACCCTGCAGGACTGCACACACAGACACTGCAGTGGCAGGTCTGAGACATGTTTACAGGGCTACTCATGTGGGTGGAACAATCACTGCTGCAGGCCCGCGAGTAGCATTTCATTTAGAGGCTCTGGGTGCGCACAGTGCACTTTACTGGGGACTTACCAGTAAATCAAATGTGCCAATCAGGGATAAACTAATCACCAATACAATTTACACAGAGCATATGCATTTTAGCACTGGTTAGCAGTGGTAAAGTGTCCAGAGTCCTAAAGCCAACAAAAACTGGTAAGAAAAAAATAGGAGGAAGGAGGCAAAACGTCTGGGGATGACCCTACAAAAAAGGACCAGGTCCAACAATAGATGTAATATGTAACTTCAAATCTAATCTTAAAATAACTTTGAAGTGCATTTCTTCAACTGCTGCACATACTTGGAGTATAAAACATGATTTAGAAAGGAACTTGAGACAGTAAAAGCATTTCAAGTTTTCAGACATTTGGCAGTACACTGTACTATTTGGGCCCGTTTTAGCTCTTCAATTAAACATCATTCTCTTAATCGAACTAAAACAGAATTGTGCAAGAGGCCAAATTGCATTGCATTTTTTCAATTTATTTGGCCAGAACTGGCACTCTGGACGCACACGTTTCAGAACCACATTTATCATAATAATTTTATAGCCAAAAAGAATGTACTTATTTGGTAGGATACGCCCACTGATTATGAAAACCGTCGTGTCTGTGTCTTCGTATGTGGCTGGCAGTATTTATTCTGTTTGATTTCTAAGAAACGTAGGCCTCCCATATCGCACTCTGTTATGGGAATATCATGCAAGTTACTGGTTGTTTAAATTGTGTTGTAACTCGAATAATTTCTCATTCCATCCAAACCATGCGTTCTCTTAGATAGCAAAAAAATTATAAATGACTCTCTTACGGACAGTGGCGCAAATTTTCTTGTCATTTTGTTCCAGGCTCTGCAATGGAGCCTGCACACTTGTTTGTTTAAAATTGAACTAAACCGGTCTCCAACATAAACCTAAGGGCAGTTTGAATTAAAATATCTTGGATGTTTTCAAGTATTCTTTATTTGATCATACAGATGGCGAACTTTATGATTTTCAATCTCCATTTTTTAATTAAGGTGACAAAACTGCTAATGTCGCTTGGCATTGTTTCATTGGTGGAGTTTCCGAGGCATAATTTATTTCTGTGGTCAGTGTGGTCATATGTTTTTAGCATTAATAAAAACGCAGTCCTACAGTATACATTTCTTTCTCAGATCTCAGAAATATCAAATACTACTGATTGAATATGGACCGGTGTATGTATACTCAGTGGTTAAAATATTAATTTCTTAATGTGCCAGCGGACGTATGAACGTAAATATGGTCCTGTAGAAGCTCAGCAACGATTATTCCATTGAAACAGAAAGGTTGATGAATACACATTTTGTTAGTATATGTATACTAGAAAATTATCAGCACATTTTACTTTTTGTCCTATAAAGCATTTAATATTAATTATTACACTTCCCATTTTATTAAGGTAAGCTCTTTTGACAAAGTGCCATTGGTTTCTACACCCATGTAATGTGTAATTACTAATCTATAAATGCTGTGTGTATCTGTTAGTATCGTCGATATCTGTTTCTTTCTGTCTATCCCGTTTCTGTGCTAAGGTGTATTATACCTGTGCATTTTTGTGCGTGAGATTGGAAACTGCATATGGTTTACTTACAGGACTGGCGTCCGTGGAGGAAACCTTTCAGAACAATGCCAGCACAGGCAGCTTGCAGGCCTTGTTGCTCAAATTGGTCCCATGTTCACCAGCTTGGGAAAGCAGACCGTGAATGTTGGATTGGAACTGTACCCCAAAAATGTTGACCATTTTAGCCAGCAAGGATGACCTTAGATATGTAAAATATAAAATCTCCTGTTACTCGGATCTGTTACCTGTATTTTTTTTTCAGTATGCCAGCTTAGCGTGGCATGACTTAACTCTGCACTACTCATTCCCCCTCCCAAGCATTGGGGATTTTTGTATCCTTGATATCCACTGTTCCAAAATCATCAACATAGCAGGGATGAGGGCTTGTGGAGGTGCATGCTTGCCACTGAAATATGTGGTTATCTGCAAGCCATGAGTTCGAATCTAAGGAAAGCAGACTCTTAACACCTCTTAATTACAGCTCTTTCTGTGTTACCGAAGTGCTATACCAACCATACCTCCATTGAAGGATACTAGCAACTATCATAACCCTCAAAGATATGGTGCTCAGCTTGGAGACACAGTGGTTCTTCAATCTAGCATTTAAAGACAGTGTAGCTGTATGTGCTTTGAATTTCCAGAAGGCGAATCAGTGGAGCAGCGTGCACTGTGGATGTCACACAAGGATCTGAAGGGAGCAGCAAGCGAGCCATCAGACAATTTGATTATGACACAAGCACATGAAGTCATCTGCTGTGTTTTGATAGAGACCTTTGGTGAAAATGCTTCTGCTGCATATGGTTTTTGTATGGATCACTGGGACAAGTGTAGGAAGCTGGCCTGGTGTGTGGTGAGTATCTATGGTATCACCTTATACCAGGTCCAGGTATTCCCTACTAGTGAGGCGTAGTTAGTGTCTAGAAAGCCAGGCTCTCTAGAGGTAGCGGTGTATGAGCAGCCAAGACTTATCTAGGAGATATGCAAAGCTTATGCAATACCAGTGTAGTCACGCATGAAAGAACCACACAGTGTTACAACAATAAATTTACTTTATTTTAGTGACACAAATACTAAATACTATGTAGGCAATACCCCAACTGGAGGTAAGTAAAAAACACTAATATATGTACAATAGCAGTCTGGAATTAGCATAGAATGCAATAGAAAACAGTGAAAGTAACAGACAATTTTGAAGGCCTGAGGGTGGGGGACCAAACCATATACTAAGAAAGTGAAATACGAAAGTCGTGCCCCACCCGAGGAAGTGGAATAGGTAGAGGAGAGCTGGAGGAACGAGGAAACCCACAAGGTGAGTGCTAGAGTGCCCCCGAGCGACCAGGAGAAAAGAGGTAAGTAACTGGCTCTCCTTAAACCCACCAAAAGGACTTCAGAGAAGGGTATTGCAAGACCCAGACAAGACTGCAAGAAACCAAAAGTGGATCCTGGAAGAGGAAATCCTGGAAAAGAAGGGGACTAAGTCCAGTTCACGTTGGAGTGTCCGGTGGTGGCAGGAGCCACTACCCACCTATCTATGGATGCTGGATCTGGTCGACGGTGAGACGAAAATGGTTAGCAATGCAGTCCTAGAGCAGCTGAAGAGTTCCTGAGTGATGCAGTCAACGTTCCACGCTGGATGAAGAATTGCAGTCGGAAGGGAGTCCCGGGAGACCCTCAACGACCAGGATTGTCGGAAGAAGAAGAGCAGGGGGCAGCCCCCACGGGCAGCAAGCACAGGAGTCGCAGTGAGGCCCACACAACACACATAGAAAGGAGTCCCACGCCGCAGGAGAAGCAAACAGAGAGCTGTGCGTCACATGGAAGAGTGCTAGGGCTACACGGAGCCTGAAGATCCCTGTGAAGGAGATGCCAGCAAGCCTTGGTAACTGCAAGAGACGTGGTGCACGGTGCTACTGTCCTGCGTAGAGAGGCAAGGACTTGCCGACTCGAAAGTTGGACATTTGGCAGAGAGGACAAAGGCGACCACTCCAGACCACCACCTGTGATGCAGGATCCACACAGCTCAGGAAGAGAGGAGATCCACGCAGCCGGTCATCATTGCAGTTGGTGCCTGCAGATGCAGGAGAGACTCCTTCACTCCAAGGGAGATTCCTTTTGCTTCTTGGTGCAGACTGAAGACTTGCCACCCTCAGAGGATGCACAGCCAGGGAAATGTTACAGTTGCTGGAAGGAGCCAGAGAAACAATGTTGCAGAGCTGTCTTGTCGCTGCAGACTGTAGGTTCCTGTGGAGTCCAGTTGCAGTTCCAGTGGCCAGAAGTAGAAGTAAACGTTGCAGAGGACTCCTGCTGGAGTCTTGCATGTCCAAATCTGATGACCCACCCAAGAGGGAGACCCTAAATAGCCCTGGAAGGGGGAATGGCCCACTAGCAAGGTGACCATCTATCCGGAGGGGGCTGTGATGACACCTGCCTGACCTGGCCACTCAGATGCTCCCAGAGGCCTCCCCTTTCCATTGTCCTGTGTTACGCTAGAGCAGGGACTGAAGGTCCGTGAACCAGTGTAGACTGGTTTATGCAAGGAGGGCACCAAATGTGCCCTTCAAAGCATGCCAGTGGCTTGGGGGAGACTACTTCTCCCAAGCCATGTAACACCTATTTCCAAAGGGATAGGGGGTTACCTACCTACCCCAAAGGAAATGCTTTGTTCTGCCTTCCTGGGCTTGAGCTGGTCAAGCAGCAGGAGGGCAGAAACCTTTCTGAGGGGTGGCAGAAGCGTGGGCTGCCTTGAAAACCCTAGAAAGGTGGTGGGAGCAATGCTGGGGGTCCTCTAAGGAGCCCCCAGAGTTCATGAAATCATACAACCAATACCGGCAACAGTATTTGGGTATGATTCCGACATGTTTGATACCAAATATGCCCAGGTATGGAGTTACCATTATGTAGCTGTACCTATGTCCAGTACATGCGTAAAATGGCATCCCCACACTCACGAAGTCTGGGAAAATGGAGCTGGAGTTTGTGGGGGCACCTCTACTCATGTAGGGGGTGCCCTCACACACAGGTACCTGCACCCTGCCCTCTAGGCTAGGAGAGGGCCTACCATAGGCGTGACTTATAGTGACCTGATGCAGTGACCTGAAGTGAAAGGGTGTATGCACCTTTTCACGCAGGCTGCAATGGCAGGCCTGCAGACAGATTTTACATGGGCTCTTATGGGTGGCATACTACATGCTGCAGCCCATGGAGAAACCCCTGTGCCCCTATGCCCTGGGTACCATATACTAGGGCCTTATAGGGCATCACCAGTATTCCAAATGTGGGTGGGTGTGAAGTTGCAGCAACCAAATTTAGAGGGAGAGAGAGCACAGTCACTGGGGTCCTGGTTAGCAAGATCCGAGTGAAAACAGTCAAAACATACTGATATCAGGCAAAAAGTGGGGTAACCATGCCAAAAAGAGGGTACTTTCTACAACAAGGAGGTACATATCCCCTGTTGGAGCGCTGGGAGACTGCAGGCAAGAGCTGCTGCTGCGAGCCACAGGAATTGAGATATGATAGGGCAGCAAGAGGCTAGAATCAAGCAGTGTTGAAAGGAACTGATCCACTGTCATCTCTTTTTACGCTTACCTAGTAATTGGTTATTGATCAAACATAATGACTATGTCCTTTGTACACATACTGGTACATTTCAGGATGTGCATTAATGCACTGGGGAAAGTTTACGCGATTGATATGCAGGTAAAGCAGTTAGACGAAAGAATCTACATAAATACTATGGCTAGGTGGAGGTACAGTTATAATCCTATCATAGCCTATGATTGCGTTCAAATAAAACGGCCAAGAGCCTTTCTTCTGAAATGAAAGGATACAGCAGACTGAGAAGCAGATTGCATCTGAATTCACACCAGTTGTCACATAACTCAAATCACCAATGCAAAAGGGCCTAGTGACTGTAATTGTATCATGTCTGTTGTTTATATTTACCAGAGTTTTTTACCAAAATGAACATATACAGTCCATCAGCCATATGTGCCACAAACGTCCATTTTTGTTTTTTAAAATCCAAAAAAGTATGAAAATCAGTTAACGTTTTCAAGGCAGTATATTGTAAGAGAATATACTGCAATATGTATTTAGACTTTGACTGCAGTAAATCCACAAACATACAATTGATATAAAATTCTACAAGGATCAGAAACGTTTTTAACTTTCACATCTCACCTCTGCTGGCCTCTTGAACTAGCAGTACAATCAAACCATATTTACTTTGTGTCAAATTTCACTAAACGTTTGTACAGTATCTAGCAGGAGAGATGTTCTTCTCAGTCTCTCGCTTTCTCCACCAGTGACTTATAGATACAGAAATAAGAGAACCCATAGTAGATGCTTGGAAAGGAGAATGAGGTAAGAGTAAAAGGCCACAGGACTTCACCACTTCTGCTTAATCACCTGGCTGGTCAAAGAGGTCTGCGGAATATAATAAATCCCTACAAGGCAAAGTATATTTCTTTAGCGTCTGTCTGTTTAGAGAAGTAAAGGTTAATGCAATTGTGACTTGATATACTTGTACTTTATCTTTGTGTAACCAACTATCTGTACCTTGATATTCCTCCCTACCCTTTAGATAACTACTTCAAGTGTCTCTACATATACATTTGTGGAAGACTAGTTATAGGTTCTTTCGGACTTCGGTAAAACCTGAAATATAACCAATATTAATAATAGCATATGCTTCATTCTTAGCAATAGTAAATGCTTTTTTTTTAATGTCCTTATTAACATTTTAGACAGTTAGCGAAAATCATATGGCAATGACGTAGCATCTTCATATTCAGTTTACAATGATAATTACAGATGGTGCTCCATGCAGCATTTTCAATCACAAAACTGTTGGGGATGGGGGCAGCAACACTTCAGGGATATCCAATCAGGGGTACTTTGAACGGCCTAGGGGAGACCCCCTGGAATACGAGTAAAGGAGGAGAAACAGACACACAGACATAAACACCGCAGTGACTACCTACGCCCCTGCTTTGGCGTGACGCGGAGACACATCCGCCTCATTCCGCCACCACGCACATAATCATTGCAAGCTTTATGCTTCAGTTCAGGAGGATATGGGTCACATGTTGTCATCTGTCTCAGATTTGGTCAAGTGGAAGGGGAATCCATGGAGGCTCAGAAGTGGTCCCCAGTATTGTCGCCGTCTGGCTAAACCTGGTGGTGTTTGCTGTCTCCCCCCACCTGTGACTCAACTCTCTGCCACTCAGCACTGGTTATTTGGGTCTCCAAGTCTTCGTCTCACCTAAGACAAAACTCGGTGATATTGACTTGCTGGTCTCCTTCTCGGGTTGCGTAGATCCGAGAAATAAGGCCCCTCGGAGTCTCAGTCCAGCAAGACTCTCAGTACCTGGGATTCCTCTGGTTTGTCTGTGTAACTGGTCCAGACATTGCAAGCCGTACAGGAGATGCTTGCATTACTGTACAAACTATCTCGGGCCAAACCCAAAAGGCTCGCCCGCCTCGACTAATGTTATAACTTTTCTGTTTAGATTTAAGTCACCTGTGTTTTAGCAGCTTCCTGCTATCCAGGGTGCAGCATTTATGGAGTCTGTCAGACATATGAAGGGCATGAGGTAGCAGAGTTGGAACATTTTTGCACTCTGTGAACGTTTCAAAACAGATGTCACCGCCTTCTGTCAGGCTTGCTCAACCTTTGATATTATAAATGGTGTGCCCACCGGGATTCTACGCCCACCCATCAGGAGCTCTCGGAGATCGGTCAAAAGTACCAACCTGTTTTTTTGCCCAGTTTGATTCTTCCTCACATCACAATGTATTGAAGTAGCTCCACGAGGAAATACATATGGAGATCAGGTAAATCCAGCCCTCCCTGCTCTTTATCCAATTTCATGGCTTCTAGTTTTACCCTGCTTTGTTTTGTCAGTCCAGATCAGATACACCATCAATCCATCCATCTTCCGGAACAGTGCTGGTGGCAAGGTGCAGAAGGAGTTCTGCATAACAAATAGGCATCCAGGTAACAGAACCACTTTTCTCAGTGCCACCTGTCCCATTACCAATAAGGGGAGGGTCTTCCAAAATTACACAGAACTAATGAGATCCCACACCCCGCAGCACATATTTACATTGTATTGCATGTGGTTGTTGCGGGTCATCTGGAGTCCCAGGTGTCGAAAGTGGCTCGGCTTCCAAGGAAGGTCCACCCTCAGGAGGTCAGTCACTGGATGCAAGGCCAATGCCACCATGGGAAACAACACTGTTTTATGGCGGTTCACCCAAAAACCTGAGACTTGTCCAGATTGCGTCATGAGTTGTAATAGTAGAGGGACGGTGCGGGCTGGGTCAGTCACATAGTGCTATCTGCGTTCATGGTGAAAGCATGGGTTGTATCTCTCACCCTTAGCCGCATGTCGCTGAGTTTGCCCCTCAGATAAATCATCAGTGGCTCAATGGCTAGGGCAAAAAGAAGCAGAGGAAGAGGGCATCCTTGTCTGGTGCTCCTGAATGTAGAATGCCTCTGATACTACCTGGCCCATGTGTACTCGTGCCTTGGGCACTGCGTAAAACAGGCGGATCCAAGCCAAGTACTGAGGACTGAACCCCATTCTCCAGAGCACCTCCTAGAGGTATGTCCAGGATAGGGGCGTCATAGGCCTTTATGTCTAAAGCAACTAACACAGCCTCTGCCCTTGCGTCTTAGGTAGCTTGCATGACATGCGAAAGCATCCTGAGGTTCATGTGTTTGCCTCTGCCCGGCATGAACCCACAATGATCAGTCTGGACCAGCCTAGAAGACCACTTGACGTAGCTGCATAGCCAGGACCTACGCTAATAACTTGACATCTACGTTTAGCATAGATAGTGGCCTATATGATCCTGGTTCTCTACCAGGCTTCAGCAACATAGCTATGAGTGCCTCTCTCATGTACATTCTTGCCTCTTGGGGTGTGTCTAGGAGTTTGGGGAAGAGGTCAGCAGAGAACACCAGATAAAACTCTACTGGGAGGCCATCTGGGACCTGGGACTTCCTCTTGTCACGGAGAGCTGCCCTCCATTCATCCAGCTGAATATCTCCATCTAAGTCCTCTTTCCTTCGCCCTCAAGTGGGGGAATGTCAACTTCCCTTAGAAACTCTGTTGTGTCCTACATTCTGTCCTCAAGGGGTCCAATGTAGACCTCAGCCAGGTGATCCCGCAGTGGCAGGTTGATTGCAGCCTGGCCTACCACTACCTGGCCGTCTTCTCTCGCCAAGGAGAGTATCATCGGATGCGGTCTTTCCCGTTGCAACAGACAGGCCAGCATTCGGGCCAACCGATCACCTTCTCGGTGCAGTCTCTGCTGATATTTCCTTCTCACATGTTGGTCCAGCCCGTTCCATGTCTCTGCCACTCATCTGTCACTCATCTCACCCTCAAGGAATCTAAAAAAAAAACTACCGCACCCTCGAGAAAGCCTGGCGCAAGGACCACACCGCAGAAAACATGTCTGCCCTCAAAAACGCCACCCGCGAACACCACCAACTGATCCGCGCCCCCAAGAGAACTTCCTTCACAGACAGACTGGACAAGAACACTCACAACAGCAAAGAACTCTTCAACATTGTCAAAGAGCGCTCCAATCCTAACGCCAACGCCATCACGCCCTCACAAGACCTCTGCAACTCCCTCGCCACCTTCTTCCATCGTAAGATCACCGACCTACATGACAGCTCCGGACAACAGACCCAGCCAACCACCACAGAACCTTCTACCCCAGCCATCACCCTCAACGCCTGGACTTACATCAGCACGGAAGAGACCAAAGCTACCATGAACTCCGTCCACTCTGGTGCCCCCTCAAACCCCTGCCCACACTTCATCTTCAACAAAGCCGACGACATCATCGGCCCGCATCTCCAGACCATTATCAACAGCTCGTTTGCTTCTGCCACCTTCCCCGAGAGCTGGAAACACGCAGAAGTCAACGCCCTACTGAAGAAACCTACAGCAGACCCCAGCGACCTGAAGAACTTCCGCCCCATCTCGCTCCTCCCCTTCCCTGCCAAAGTCCTAGAGAAGACCGTCAACAAGCAACTTACCAACTTCCTTGAAGACAACAACCTACTCGACCCCTCTCAGTCCGGATTCCGAGCCAATCACAGCACAGAAACCACCCTCATCTCAGTCACAGACGACATCAGAACTCTGATGGACAACGGAGAAACAATCACCCTCATCCTTCTCGACCTCTCGGCTGCCTTCGACACCGTCTGCCACCGAACCCTAATATCCCGCCTCCGCTCCTCCGGTATCCAAGGACAGGCCCTGGACTGGATCACCTCTTTCCTCTCCAACCGCTCCCAAAGAGTCTACCTCCCACCGTTCCGCTCAGACCCCACCAAGATCATCTGCGGCGTCCCACAAAGCTCCTCGCTCAGCCCAACTCTCTTCAATGTCTACATGAGCCCCCTCGCCGACATCGTGCGCAAACACAACATCATCATCACCTCCTACGCCGACGACACTCAGCTGATACTTTCCCTCACCAAGGACCCCACCAGCGCCAAGACCAACCTTCAAGATGGAATGAAAGACGTCGCAGAATGGATGAAACTCAGCCGTCTGAAACTGAACTCAGACAAAACGGAAGTCCTCATCCTCTGAAACACCCTGTCCGCCTGGGAGGACTCCTGGTGGCCCACGGCCCTTGGCACCGCACCAACCCCCTCAGACCATGCATGCAACTTCGGATTCATCCTGGACCCACTTCTCACCATGACCCAACAAGTCAACGCCGTATCATCTTCCTGCTTCCTCACCCTCTGCATGCTCCGAAAGATCTTCCGTTGGATCCCCGCCAACACCAGAAAGACTGTGACCCACGCCCTCGTCACGAGCCGCCTGGACTACGGTAACACCCTATACGCAGGAACCACTGCTAAACTCCAGAAACGTCTGCAGCGAATACAAAACGCCTCCGCCCGCCTCGTCCTCGACATACCCCGCAACAGCCACATCTCCGCCCACCTGAGACACCTGCACTGGCTTCCCGTCAACAAAAGGATCACCTTCCGGCTCCTCACCCACGCACACAAAGCCCTCCACAACAAGGGACCCGAATACCTCAACCGTCGACTCAGTTTCTACACGCCCACCGTCAACTTCGCTCCGCCAACCTCGCACTCGCCGCCGTCCCTCGCATCCGCCGCACCACAGCAGGTGGGAAATCCTTCTCCTTCCTGGTGGCCAAGACATGGAATTCGCACCCTACCAACCTCAGGACCACCTCGCATTCCAGAGGCAACTCAAGACCTGGCTCTTCGAGCAGCAGTAACCCCCTCCCCCTAGCGCCTTGAGACCCTCACGGGTGAGTAGCGCGCTTTATAAATGTTTTTGATTTGATTTGATTTGATCTGTTGGTGGCCGTGAAGTGCACCAGGTCCTCTTCTCCACCCCTTGTCTGTTGCTGCAGTTGTCAGTTTGGCTTCTCCTCCTCTCACGCTTTCTGTGTGTGCCATATATCTTCCCAAGGCACTCCCCTTGGATCAACATCTTGCATGCGCCCCGGTCAGTGCCAAATGTCTGCGCAGTGGTCCAGTTTATCTCAAAATAGCCCTGTATGGTCTGCTGCATTTCCACCTTACTCTGCGTCCCCCGTTGATTCCGGTCTGAGTCTCCGCAGTGGTACCCGAGGGGAATGCTTGCTCATATCGCATTCCCCAAGCAGAGAGGAGTGATCAGAGAGGAACTGTACCTGATAGCTCACTCCCCTGATGTTTAGTGGTCCACCTGTAGTAATTAGGAACAAGTCTTTTCTGTGTGGAGTGTGGAGTGTGGAGTGTGGAGTGTGGAGTGTGGAGTGTGGAGTGTGGAGTACTCTGTAACCGTCGGGTAAAGTTCCCTCCAGAAATCCCTGCATTGCAGTCTATGCATGGTCTCTGTCAGACTGGCCATCATGGTGGGTTTAGTACCCAGTCGTGGTGGATCTGTCCAACATACCGTCAAGCACGCAGTTAGTCACCCCCACCCCATATGATGGGCATATCCACAAAGCGTAAGAGTTCGGACTCTACGGCCGGGAAAAAGTTTCCGTCATCTATATTGGAGATGTAAATGTTAAGTAGGCATAATTCAACCCAATCAAGCCTGCCGTGTACTACAATATACCGCCCTTCGATGTCAGCTTTGTCACTAAGCCGCTGGAACGGACACCCAGGTGCCACCTATATAGACCCCTCCCCTTGGCATATGAAGAACAAGTTGATGAGTCAGCTGACCTTTCCACATTTTCTGTAATTTCTGTGCTTTCCTCCTCTGTCCTGTTTCTCCTGTAGCATGGCTACATGGATCCCTATGCATCTTAAGTATGTGTGTGTCCTGTACCATTTTACAAATGTACACAGGCCTCTCTCATGTTTCTTGTGAGAAGACAAGTGGTGTCACCCACCCGATGTTAAGTGTGGACATTTCACTTTGTTCCACCACCTCCCTCCTCTAACCCTTCAACAAGTGCTTGTGTATAGAATAACATACATCCCCTCCCTATAAACGGCGTTCTCTCCCAAGGGCAAAGCCAAGGATACAGTTCCAGTCTGAAATTTCTACCCATCTTCCCCAAGCAAGAAACCGATTTCAATGAGAGCTTCCAGTCTAAGTCTGTTCCGCACTAGTGGGTGGCAAATTTTCCAGTTGTTCCACACCAGACCCAAGGGATTCGGCAGAAGTTACAGACTCCACCAAGGCACAGCTTTTTCACGTTCCTGTCTCTGCTGCTGTAAGTCCAGTGTGCCATTTCTGCAGACCTCCACTCGAGTCACGGAGCCAGATCGTTGCCTCCTTCTGCTTTTCCTCTTAATCCTCTGCAGCACCTTCTGACTGCCTCCCGGTCTGCCTCTGGCACCTCCCGTCATCTCAGACCTGCCATCACCATATATCTCCAGCTAGTCTGAAACATCTTCCGGCGACATGAAACAATGTGTGTGGCCATCCCGTAGCACTTCAATATATGCTGTGGGACCCAGCTAAACTTAGTCCTATCGTCCTCAGCTTCTGTTTAACTCCACCAAATGATTGCTGTTGTTGCTGCACAGAGCTGGTGTAGTCGGGGAATATCCAGAGCACATGTTTTTTAAAGGTGGGGTCTCCACTTCTGCACACCCCCTGTAGTATGTTATCACAATCCCTGTAATTGAGTATCTTCGCGATGATGGTTTTGGGAGTACCTCCCGGTGGGGTGCCAATGATCTGTTGGCTGTTTCCACTATGACAAATTGGAGCCAAACCCATATCTGGGAGCTGTGCCCTAATCCAGTTCCAGCTTGGGGCCCTCAACCTTTTCCGGGAAGCCCACAAATTGCAGGTTGCATCTGCGTGACCTGCCGTCTGTGTTTTCGGCCCTTAGTTCTAGCTTTCAGGTCTGTGTCTCTAGTGCCGTCACTGTGGCTTTGAGGATCTGCATTTTTGCTTGTAGTACAGACTTGTTGCTTGGTTTCGATTGACCTTTCTGTTTCTTTCTGGACGTCTGCTCGTAGGAGATTCATATCAAGCATTGGGGGGGTGCAGAGTACAAACTTCACTGGCTGCAAAGTATTTACCTTGTCTGCTGCTCCAAAGATGTGGAGGAGTGTTGCAGCCCCCAGGTCTTAATTTCCTCCAGAGATCACACAAGGCCCACTGAGGAGGGGCAAAAAAACTCCAAGTAGATCCAGGCCGAGGGACCTCCCAAAGCTGACCACGAAGGCTAGATGTCCCCTCTCCCCCAGTGCTTAATTCATTGTAGCACTGCACCTCTGTCCTCTACTTCACCCACAGTTGCCCCAAAGGCCGTACACTCCCCTGGCCTCCTCCCCTCTTTTTGTCCAGGACCCTGCCTCACCTCAGGGCCTATGTTCAGATTCCATCTGCTTGGGCTCACTACTAAATCTGTCCCTGGGGAGAGTAGGCTGGTAGGGGTAGAAAGCACCACTCTGGTGATGCCTTGACTGTATATCCCTCTTCCCCAGAGGCCAAAGCATCCAGTGTAGCGCCACTGCCAGGGGAGAGGGGCCACAGAGTTTAGGCCGCCTTTCCCAGTCATCACTGCGGGCCCAATACTTACCTGAGATTCATTGGTTAATACAAATTATTGTTTAGGAGCCATGGGTCTCTATGAGGTGAATCCTGGAATCCCTTTGGCACAATCCTGGTTGCAGCAACATTGTTGCATGATTGCCTAGTAAAGGGTACTTTGACCACGATGGAAGTTTTGCCCAACAATCCAAGATAGCAGTTGTTTCTGGAAATACAAGAATACATTGTCTCTTGTGAATTATAGTCCAATGTCGGCATGCTCCTGTGTTGCATGTGTCCCCCTGTGTGGAGCTTCAGCCCAGACAGCCCCAGACCCAAAGTAAGGATGTTAAGATGTAGGGCTTTTAGTCAAAAACTGCAGCTTTACCTACATAGTGAAAATAGTTTTGGGAAAGTTGTTCACTGTCAGGGCAAATTAATGCCAATGTGTGGTATGACACGTGTGTGTGTCTGAATATATATATATATATATATATATATATATATATATAAAGGGTTACAGGGACGTTCTAGTTAGGTTCTGAATTTACTCATAAAAAAACCTTAGAATTTCAAGAGTCATAGTTATTGAGTAACTAACTCATGCCCTAAGATAACTAACTTGCTCCCCGCCTTGCACAGTTTTGACTGCTATTTTTAGTAATATAGAAGTTGTCATGAATGCTGTAATATCTGGGATAATAAGCAGTACATGGCGAGGGGGGGGGGGTCAGTAGTTGTGAGTGGCTCGACCACAAAGAAACTGCACCTGCCCATTTATCCAACAAGAGCCCACAGTTTTGCACAAAATGTCTACTCAGCTGAAGTACTTTCTACTGGTTAGTTAGTGTAACCTTATTCTGTAAATGTGCAGTGTGTATTCTACACTACAGCTGCATAACTGACCACAAGGAAATGTCTCCAGGTGACCTTGTGTACATTTAGTAATATGATTGTTCCTTGTGCGCCTTTCTCCAGAATTCTGTAATAACTTAAATCCTGCCATAGAGAGGCCATTGAGACTACAAAGACGTAAATCTCCACCACACCAGGGTCCTCCTCCTACCTATGTGACACAAGTGCTTCTTAGTTTTGTAGAGAAGTCCTCCTATTCCTTGGCATCAAGAACACACCACTAATGTTGGCGGGAAATGCACTGGGGGGGGGGCCTTTTGGTAAGCTGTACATCATACCCCGGTAAAAGGTAGGAAGACCTTTGCAAGCTTCTAAGGTGGACACTGTGGGGCCAAGCAGGCAGAGCTTTCAGGTGATTTACGCATTTGCATACTTGGGGTAACTTAAAGGGAGACCCGTGGGCTCCCTCCCCAGGTCCTAATCCCCCCAGGCCCAGACATAGATAAATGGTGGAGGGGACCCGCATGGCCCCACCTCTCTAGGACAATCTCTGCCATGGGACCCCATCCCTGAGGCCAGAAATCTGGCCAGTGTGGAATGGGACCGCAGGGGGAGCCTCACAGCCCCCGTGGTCCGAGCCGGCTCCCCACCTCCTGCGGAAACTGACATTTCTTTTGCATGCAGGCAGCTGCTAAACATACAGCTCTCGCTCTGCAAAAGCAATCGTTTCACCTCTTTCCCTACCTGCATCTCTGTGGGCAGGGAAAGAGATAAACTCTGCTTCCAGCAGGCAAGAGCCCTTTGACAGCTCCCACCAAGTCAGAGCAAACAGTAATGTCCCGGGGGTGGGCACCCCGGAACATAGCAGCAGCTGGCCTTGAGGCGTGCCGGTCTCTGGGTCATAATTGACTACATGAGAGGGCAGCGCAGCCCCCTCCAGTTTTTAATTTTGCCCTCTGGAGATGGTGGTCCTGATGGTGGGCTGTGGGGTAGGTGCTATGGGCCACCCCCATTTTAATTAAAGAATCTGGTAGAAACTCTATGTAGCTACAGATTCCGTGGTGTCAGACTGGATCCGAAAACCTTTGCTCGATCAGTCCCCCTGCGGATGTCGTTGGGTGGCTCCATTCGGTTCCACATGGTGTCATCAGTGCGGGATGTGATGTTGCAGTCACCTATATATGCGCCACCCAGGCGTGCTGATGTTGGGTACATTAATGATGACTCTCTACATGAGAAGCGCAAAGCCATGACAAGAACTGGCGAATGTGTCCAAACTAGGGCCCTTAAAGGGATCACCCTGACCCTAGCAAATTTCTTAGGGTGGCTGGTTTGCATTTGGCACCCAGGAGCCCTGCATGTTTAGCAGGTAGGTAGAAAATAATGTTCTCATCATAAACTTGTCCAGTAACGTCAATTTGGGACACATTTTATATGTGGAAACCATACCCTTAAAGTTGTTTTGATTAAGCAGCGTGTAAGGATTCTGTAGCACTGCAGTAGTTTTAGAAGCACTGCAAAATTCCTTGTATTTTCCACACTTTTTTGAGCAACAATACAAGTGTTGTTAACTCTGGTGATTAATGTACCTGGTGGAAAGAGAAGTGAGTTTTGTCTAGCTGCAGTTTTTGCTCTTTTAAGGTAGTGCAGAGGGTTAATATGCCCCTTGAAAAGAACGTGCACTCCGCACATCAAAGAACAATATTTTATGTGCATAGCTCAGTGAGTTACTGCTTTTGTCACAGATTCTTCTGTTATTGTACAGTTCATAAGATACAATCGTATTCTAGCAGTGAGTTATGAACTGCCATCAAAGAGCTGTATGCAAACTACATGCTACAGGTTATAAAGTTATGTATTCTCCCAGTCTTTCATTATCTTTAGGTTGCTTAAAAAGGGGTTTGTCTGGTGGAAATGAATTATTTTTATTAAAGTCAACCCTAACCACTGTGTTAGGTTCTGAATCATGAGTTAGTGCTAGTCCAAACCAAGCACTTTTCAAAGTGCCTACCAGTATGGATGGCATGTAAATCCTACATTCTTTAGTCCCCTTTGCCTTGCGTAACATTTTCTCTACACTGATTTACACATATATGATGCATTGTCTCTGCATGGGTGTTTGAAACGAGCAAAACAGAGCATTTTTCAACCTTTTTTTCAGTGTCTTACCCTCCTGTGGTCACCAAGCAATAAGACACAAATGAATGGAGAAAATAATATGGAATGAGAGGTTTAGGGCACTCAGTGCACTGATCTCTTCAGGTCGGGTTATTGCTCTGAAGCTGGGCGGCACACCCAGGCTACAGCAGGACCTGTTAGCCAACATAGCCCATTCAGGTAATCCATGTTATGCAGTACTCGCAGAGCCATCTTAAGATTGCAGTTCTAGCTGTTTCTTACATGGCATGGGGCCTTCCAGCTGCAGCTCACTCAAAATCCAGACTGCACTGGCCTTGGAATGATGAAAAATTAAATGGAAAAAATCTATTGTCAGAAGTGATACACAGACTTTGCTAAAAAAGCACATTTCTTAAAATGCTACATCAAATTAGTTCCAAACCTATATGTCCTGATGCAGTAAAACAAAGTTCATAGAGGCACCAAAATACCGGTCATGCCTTGGGCTTTTTTTTTTGCATCCGCATATGAGATCGGGAAGTGGTGAAGGGGAGTTAAACACTACCTTTTGCTGCTTCCACCGAAGCACTCTTGGACTGGAGTTATGGAGAGTATTAATTGAAGCTGGTTTCTTCGAGCCATTCCCATGTCTAGCAGCTTCTCTTGAAGATACTGAATATGACATTTCAAGAGTTGCTGAGTTAATAAAAAAATAAAAAAATCACCTGACATCTCTCAGGGACAGTTTACAAAAGTATATCCCTGAGAACAATGACCACGTGAATGATTTGGTCTTTCAGCTATTTATGGCTGAGGTGGGGACCCATCTCCCTATTCACATGCAGGAAGAACTAATTGAGCTCCAGCATGACCATACACTGCAGATGCAATTCAGGAAACTGTCATCTGGGGAGTTTTGGATCAAAATGCCTGCAGAAAACTCAGCCTTGACAGAAATCGCTGTCAAACCTTTCCTGCCTTTCAGCTCATCGTATTTATGCGAGACTGGGTTCTCAGCTCTTGCGGTATTGAAAACAAAGTATTGTTCAAGACTAGAAGTGGAACACAGCTTGAGGATGGCAGTAGCAAGGATACAGCCACAGACTGATGGCCTCTGTGGAGATAAACAGGCACACTCATCACATTAGTTTTGAAAGTGTTTTTATCTATATCAAATGAAATGATATGTTTTCTGTAGAAAATAAAGCAACAGTGTAAATTTTGGGGTAAATAATGTTTTGGAAACCTGATTTGAACTCTGTAAATAAGCCTCTGTCATCTAACCACAGGCACTCACAAATCTTTAGTTTGCTAAAAACTCTTATATTTAATATTATTTGCCAAATATAACCAGATATGACCTGGGATATGCAGGTGGGGATAGCTGTTGATGATACAGTGTACCAGCATACAGAAATTATCCTCTGGTGGGGGGGTGGCAATCCCTAGAAAAAGTTTGCTGGGGGGGGTGGGGGGGGGCTTGGCCCAAAAATGTTTGAAGACCACTGTCTTCGAGGGATGCGGGGCGCAAAGAAGGTGGGCAGGGTGACAGTGTTTCCCAAATGAAATGAGGTCACCACCTTTGGGAGAAAAGAGTCACAGGTGCGAAGCTCCACCTTGTCAGGAAATACTGAGATATGGAGGCTTGGGTGACCAGGCCTGTAGCTCAATCACCCTCCGGGAAGATGTTATTACCACTAAAAAGGCTGTCTTGATGGTAAACAGCCAGAGGTGACAATTGTGCAGTGGCTCGAAGGGAGCACATATGCGGTATGTGAGAACTAAACTAAAATCCCACTGAGGCGTGATAAAGGGCGAAGATGGGCACATATGTATAATCCCTTTAAGACACCTATTTACAGTAGGGGACTTAAACAATGAGGGTTGGTCAGGCAGCTGCAGAAAAGCGGATAAAGCAGACAGCCCTTAAGAAACAACCCTTAAGAGTGCCCAGAGCAGAGCCCTGCTAGGCAAGAGCTAGAATGAAAAGAGGAGCATTGGAGAGCGAAGCAGAAAGAGAATCTAAAGACTTCTCTGTACAATATTTTACAAATCTTTGTGCAAACGGTTTTTGTGGATGAATGCCTGGCTGCTAAAATAACTTACAGACTTCGGGAGTGAGGTCAAAGGCTGTCAACTGTCATCACTCAATCTTCACGCATGAAGGCGTAGAGTTGACAGGTTTGGATGGAGAACCCTCCCCTGCTGCTGTGACAGAAGATCCTCCCAAATGGGCAGCCCGATCGAAGGGTCGATGCTCAACTTCAGAAGCTCAGGATACCTGACTCTGTAGCCACAAGGATTACTTGGGTCTGGTCATTCTTGATCTTCTTGAGAACTCTGTGCAAAAGTGGTATGGGCAGAAAGGTGTGCAAGAGGCCTGATCTCCACTCTTGATGAAATCCCTTGCTGCGTGATTGCTGCATTGACTTATGTAATATATAAAAATAAGTTTTCCTATCTGGTAAAGGGACTTCTCCATGCCATCTCACTGATGTGCTTCTAAACCACATTACCAGAGCCCAGTGGTGATCCTAACAAACAAAGCTTTTTGTCATGTGTATGGGTGGTGTAAATTCACCATGCAACCCTCATTTGACAGCCCCCTTCCAAGCTACTGGTGCAGTTTCTCTACCAACTTAGAATGGTTCTACCAGCAAGATAATGCGCAGTTTGGCTGAAACTAGTTTAACAGTACCATTTTAGAGGTAGCAACCACACTGTGGTACTGAGTGCCTGTGTCACATTGCAGAATCTCTATGCCTCCAAAAACAGTATCTCTTAAAAGGATTAAAATCAGATGAGAAAAGGCAGAAAAGACTCCTTTGCTACCATACCCTAACTCGGTCACTATATTCTTTGTGTAAAATATTTTTTGATGGCGTCCATGTTCAACAAATGGAGGGTAGTAAATAGGCAGTCTTCTAACAAAAATTGTATTTTAGTCCTGTTTTTTGATAAACCATTTTTATTAGTTTTATATAGAACAGCATGAAAACCCAACAGGTCACTAGTACAATCGGTACAATTAGGAGAACACACTGTGCAAATCCAGAACATAACAAACTGGTATACATACAGGAACCATTGCGGTGTTCGAAGAGCTATGCACATCCGCCCTAAGATAAAGCTCTGCCCCTTGCCCCATCCCATCTCCCCCACACCTTTATGCACTCGGTTGGGCATCCCCTTGCTTGGTAGACCAGTTAATCCTGCTGAGCGCACAAGTCCACCCCTCAACGCCACTTTGCTATCGCGGGGGCAGTCTCTGACTTCCAGTTCGCTGCAATGTCTCTCTTGGCCACCAAGCAGGCTGTCCCCACGAATGCCCGGTGCGCTCTGTTGGAACCCACCCTGTCAAGCACACCAAGTAGAATTAGTAACGGAGCAACCTTAACCTCCACCTGTATAACTCCTGAGATCTCTCGGACTACCGCCCGCCAGTAAGTGGCTATATGAGGACAAGTCCACACCATGTGAAAGAAGTCTGACCTGGGGCTTGCACATCGAGGACATTCAGCCTGGGGCCTAAGGCCTGCTCTATGCAACCTGTCAGGTAAGAGGTATGCTGTATGGAGAAAGTATATCTGCACGACTCGGAGACTGGAGGTCATGGTCAGGGACCGCGGGGCCATCAACGCATCTCTCAATTCCCCATCGTCCATCAGACCCACCTACTGCTCCCATTGCTCTCGGAGCTTATCAAGCGTTTGGGCTGTGCTAGTAACCAATGTGCGGTAGATGCGTGACACTCCACCTTTATCCAGAGCACCCATCATAATCTTGGCCTCTACAGGGCTAAACTTGGGGAGATCCGTTCCTGCCTGAATGTGTGCCTGCAATGCGTGCCTGAGTTGCAGATACTTTTGAAACTGGGACTCAAGCTCAAACTGCTGCTGAAGCTCTTCAAAGGACCTCGAATGGGAACCAGCCCAAACATCACCCAGCTGGGAGATACCTATAAGGTCCCATTTATGGAACCCCTGGAGGGCTGAGACCTCCCCCAGCCACAGTCCCTGCCACAGCAGTGTCTGTTGGTTGAGACGGTGCCACCACCCTTGTCACTTCCGGAACGTTGCGCAGCAGGGGGTCTCCTTACAGCATCCCCAGCAGACCAGGAAAGCCAATCATCAAGATTCTAAATGATACACCGGATCCGACCAGCCCTCCCCCTCCCAACCAGTCATGGATGACCAATAAATGCATTGCTAGGTAGTAAAGATAGAGGTTCGACATCCCCAACCCCCCCCCCCCCCCCCTCGTAGACATCACCCTGACAGGTACAGAGCACCAGTCTGGGGCGTGAGCCATGCCAGAGGAACCGCTGCGCAACTGCTTCCATCTCATTGAACCCCCGCTTTGGAATACGATACAGAAAGTTCTGAAGCATATAAAGGAACCGAGGAAGTACCATCATTATATATAGCGCAATCCGACCCAGAATGTTGAGGGGTAGTGACTGCCAACGCTGGAGGTCCTCGCTGACTCTACGAGTTAAAGGCATCACGTTAAGAGGCCAAGCCAGTTCAGGTAAGAGCGCTACATGCACCCCGAGATATCGGAAATTATTACACCTGAGGGGAATATTGTGCTGCCACTTATAGCAGTCCCTGACAGGGCCCAGCAGAACCAGGAGAGACATACCGGGGTTAACTATCAGACGTGACGCCTCGGCGAACAGGCCTAAGAGCTGCAACGCCCAAGGCCCACTGCTAGCCAGATTCGCAAAGAATACAAGAACATTATCTGCGTATAACGCAATGCGGTCTTCCCGTCCAGTGGGCCAGGCCCACCCGTCAATGAAAGGTTCTTCCCTTATCAGCTTCACCAACAACTCCATTGCCAGCGTAAACAGAAGCGTGGAGTGAGGGCAGCCCTGACGGTGTCCCCTACGGATGGGAAACAAATCTGACACCGCCCCATGTCCTGCACCCTGGCTGTGGGGTTAGAGTAGAGGAGCTGCACCAACGCTCAAAACCGTGGACCAAACCCGGCCCTCGTCGGCACTCCCTGGAGATAGGACCAATCCACTGTATCAAACGCCTTCTCGAAATCCACTAGAAGAAGCACCAGCGGAGGGGTCAAGAGGGCCCGGTTAGCCAGAGCCACATGCAGTCGTCTGATACAATGCCTAGTACTCCTATTCGGCATAAAACCACACTGATCAGAGTGTATCAGCGAGGCCAAAACTCTCCTCAATCTGGCAGCCAGCACTGTGGAGAACATCTTGACCTCTGTGTTAAGGAGTGAGATGGGACGGTACTCCGAGCAATTCCGCAATGTGGATTTCGTCTTGGGAATGACCACGATGGTGGCCTGATCAAGCCCCGGCGGGAACCCCCGGTCTTCTCTGCCTCCTCAAACATGGCTAGAAGTGAGGGGCGAGCACATCCCGAAACCTGCTGTAGAGCTCAGCTGGGAACCAGTCAGGGCCTCGGGTCTTACCCGCAGCCAACTCACATATAGCGGCTCCGATTTCCTCATCACTTATTGGCTCATCGAGGTCTTGCCTGTCCACCACCGAGATCTTCGGAAGGGATACCTCCCTTAACATAGGAGCATCCCTCTCCGCCTGGGGCACTCCTTGTATAGAATCGCATAGTAGGCGGCAAAGCTCTGTGCAATCTCGCAAGGTGATCATGAAACCGCTCCTGACTCGTCAACGATTTCCGGAACAACTCTCCCCGCCATCGGGCCAGTTGCTAGCCAGTGGAGAAGCTAGCCATTTTTGTCCCCCCCAACCATAAACCCGAGCCACAGAAGCCCACCACATGTGCTTCACGGTCTCGAGGGTAACGTATCTAATCGCAGAGACCGAGACCCTCCACCCATTTAAGCAACCCCAATGCTCTGGCAGCCCAAGTCGAGTAGAAAACACTGTAGCGCCCCCGGAGGAGCATACACACGGAGGACATTGATGAGGCGCCCTCCTAACAGCCCGGAGATCACCATGTACCGGCCCTGTGGATTCGAGCGGGAGGTAGCAACCACTATTGGTAAAGAACGGTGCAGCAAAATGGCTGTCCTCCTTGAGCCCATGGAAAAACCCGCATGATAGACCTTGTCGCATCCCCCTCTCACCAGCATTGGGCATCAAGTACCAAGTAGCTGGGTTTCCTGCAGTAGGACCATTGACGGAGCAAATCGACGGAGGGTGCTAAACACCGCTGATCGCTTGATTTTATCCAGGAGCCCCTTCACATTCCAGGATAGAACCCGTTTAGCAGACTCTGACATAAGCAAGGGATCAATGATAGTGTATACTGTGCGCCCATCGGACTTCCCCTTCATGACTTGTTAAGCCAACTTGAAAAGTAGAACACTGACTCAAACATAGCAAACTACAGCTAAACAACCACTCACCCCTCCAACTGCCCTCCTCCCCATACTTCCACCCAAGAAGTATCTGTCGCCCCAAACAGTAGAAATAGAGTGTCTACAGTAGGTGTGGAGTGGTGGACTCCTCCGTTCTGCAATGTGGCTGACCACTGCCCCATACCTCACTCCCGGGTGAGAAGCGCTCGCTCATACTCTCCCAGTTACACACAAGTCAGAATCAGGAGATCCAAGGAGATTGGCTCAGGCGCTACCCCTCCACATCTGGAGCCGGCCTCTTCTCAGGGCCATCCGGCGCAGTCTCACCCCCAGAGGGAGTCAAGTCCGGCCGTACATCCTCCGTCGAATCACCACGGAGACCACTCCTCCTTCTCCGACGGGACCGTGTACGCCTGCGGCTCCTCTGCACTCATGGGACGCCAACTGGACCAGTCGCTGATGGTCCCCTCCCCGGCCCGGGGGGGCCCCTCCTGCTCACTTGGTTTTCCTCCGTGAGCCACTCCTACTCCTACACAGCCTCCTGTGAAAAAGAAAAAAGGATTTCCCGTTTATCATGACCTTTAGCCGCGCAGGAAAGAGGAGCATGTATGTCAATTGCATTGCCCGCAACTTCTGCTTGACTCCCTCGTAGGAGCGGTGCCTGGCCTGCACCTCACGGGTATAGTCCGGGAATATCAGGATCCTGTGATTGTCCCAGCGAAGGTCCGGCTGGGCCCTCGCTTCCCAAAGGACTACATCAAGGTCCTTGAACTTGAGGAATTGTGCAATAATGGGCTGCCGGATGCCACCCGGCGGCAGCCGAAGCGCCAGAGCCCTGTGGGCACGCTCTATTGCAAACCACGGGGAGAGCCACTGATCTGGGACCCACGATCAAATCCAACGCTCCAGGAACTCCATCGCAGAGCTTGTCTCCACACCCTCCGGAAATCCCACGAATCACTGGTTGTTGCGTCTGGAGCAATTTTCAGCATCTTCCGCTCTATGTTGCAGTTCACTGTTACGTGTCTGCAGCTGGGCAGCCTTGATCTTAAGGTCCACGATCTCTTTCTCAGCTTGGGAGACCCGGTCCTCGACCTCCTTGATGCGGCCCACCTCCTTCCGCAAGTCTTGTCGCAAGAGGCCCACGTCCTCCTTCACTTCACCGACCTTGGGATCCACGGCCAGCTGCGAGGATTGGATAGCCTGAAAAATCGTATTCACCCCCTCTGCCGCCGTGGCCTCGGCTCTGGATCTCCCACCACACGAGAGGCTCCTTGTCTAGCAAATTGGTCACTAAGCTGCTGCGATGCTGGAGGCTGCCTGCCCGCCTTGTCCTTCCCTATATCCGGTATCAGTTCAGGGCTGCACTGACACCACCAAGCCCCCTCCACTGATTCAGTCACAAGTGAGCCTCATGCGGAGTCCCCAGCCGTGTACTCCGGGCCCCAGAGAGCACCCCCAAGCAGGTGAGCGGGACACGACTCCTCCAACCTGAGGATCCCCAGCCCCAGCCCTGACTTCTCCTCACGTTGGCTGCAGACCAGGACCTGTTCACACCCGACCACCAGCCGGGAATCACTGGTTGCTGACAGCTCTTCTCTCTAGCCGATGCGCTCCGTAGTACACGCCCTTTGCTGGGGCTCAGTCACGCCGCCATGGGCCACTCTGCTCCTCAAGGGTCTCTGTCTCTGCTCGTGGGGAGAGAAGAGAGGAGTCAGGGGCCGCAGGGTCGCCCCCAGAAGTCTGCGGGTCCTCCCTCAGGGTGCGTCCGGCCCACTCGGCCTACCGCCGCTGCTTCTCTCACGGGGCCCATCTTCTCCTGCCTCCCCGGCCCTCACTACCAGCAGGGGCCTGTCGTCACCACTGATTATCCCCGGGAGGCCCAAGCCAGGCTCTCCTCCGCCTCCTGGATCTCCTCTTAGGCCCCAGCGCCGGCCACTGACCACGACCCCGAGGGTCAGTGCACCTCCGCTGCTCCTCGACGCAGACTGCGACAAAATCTCCAGACGGGGCTGGCAGCGCTCTGGGCCCAGGTGTGCCACCGGCTGATCCGCACACCGCTCCCAGCGGCCGCCGGCCCCCTCCTTCGGACAGGCCCACTGTCACCGCCTCAAAGGCAAGGAGGCACAAGCCCCTCTCTTCGCAGCACTGCTTCTCCTCCTGCCCCGGCCCGTGGCACGGACCACAGGCTGCGGTCCCGAGGGCCGAGGCTCTGCCTCTCCTCCTTGCCGCCAGACGCAGCGAGATCTCCAGCTGGGGCAAGCGCCCGCCTCAGCTCCAGGCGTGCCCCGCTGGCACTGCAAAGCGCTCTAGGCAGCCGCTGAGGCCCGTCTGCAGCCCGCCTTGATCACCAAGGCCGCGGGTAGGCTGCCCGTGTCTGTCTCAGCCAGCAGGGCTGTCCGCGGCTCCGCCACAGCTCTTCAATAAAAGACGGGCCTCCAACCGCCCCCTCGCACTCTGTACAGGTGGGGGCCCCTGTAGGTGAACGATGTGGGGGCACCTTGGCTAGTGCCAGGGTGCCCACACACTAAGTAACTTAGCACCCAACCTTTACCAGGTAAAGGTTAGACATATAGGTGACTTATAAGTTACTTAAGTGCAGTGGTAAATGGCTGTGAATTAACGTGGACGTTATTTCACTCAGGCTGCAGTGGCAGGCCTGTGTAAGAATTGTCAGAGCTCCCTATGGGTGGAAAAAGAAATGCTGCAGCCCATAGGGATCTCCTGGAACCCCAATACCCTGGGTACCTCAGTACCATATACTAGGGAATTATAAGGGTGTTCCAGTATGCCAATGTGAATTGGTGAAATTGGTCACTAGCCTGTTAGTGACAATTTGGAAAGCAAAGAGAGAGCATAACCACTGAGGTTCTGGTTAGCAGAGCCTCAGTGAGACAGTTAGTCATCACACAGGGAACACATACAGGGCGCACGTATGAGCACTGGGGCCCTGGCTGGCAGGGTCCCAGTGACACATACAACTAAAACAACATATATACAGTGAAATATGGGGGTAATATGCCAGACAAGATGGTACTTTCCTACAGCCCCCTAATAAGCAGGATAGGCACAGGGACAGTGGGCCTCTCAACGGTGGATGACGGAGGGGTCCAGAGCACTCTTAAAGTGCGACTGCCATCTTGACGTCCATGACCACACCCCTAATTTTAGTCCTTCTTATTAGGTCTCACTTAGACAGCGCATGCGTTGTCTCCTCAAGACATTTTGTTTACTGTTAATGGGCTTAGAGTCTCCCATTAGTTATAATTGGTGGGCTTCAAAGCCACTGTCAATTGCTTGCTTCCTGCTGGTCAGCTCTCCAGTCGGCACTTCCATCTTCTCGCACGTGACCCTCCCCCAGAGCGTGGGCCAAGTACTTGTGTCCTTTTACTGCTTACACATTTAGGGGCTGTTTTTTTACTTTTTGTTGAGCCACTCTACAGAGTGCATCTTTTTTAGCTGCTTCTGTCGTCCGCTCCCTCCTGTTTGCTTGTTTATTTAGCTTTCACCACTATTTGCAACTGCGTCTCAGCTAAATCCTTACTGTGTTTTTATTTTTATTTTATTTTTTTTAAACAATTTTTATATACCTGAGTTTGTGTTTAACGTGTCACTGACTGGGAGGGGGCCCCACACACAAGTGCTGTTTTATTTCTAGCTCAAGCACACATTATCACATTGAGGATCTGCTTGCCTGTTACTCACATACCCCATTGCATTCCATTTCCTTTCAGATAGGAAAATGTGCTTCCACTAGTGAGGCTTGACCTTTAGGGGTTCCCCAGCTTCAGATGCTACTGATCTGCAGATAACGAAACGCATAGCAACGCGGGTGTTCTTATGTGCAGCCCAAATCAATTCCCAGCCACATCACAACGTCATTTCATTGTTGCAAATTAGTTAATGTGGAGATGTAAAAAAAGATTAACCCAGCCCCCCTTCACATTGCAAGTGAAAGCAGTATGGGAAGAACATTTAATTATCTCCAACAACAAAAATCTTGCATGTGAGGGCTTGTTTATTTACCTTTAGTCCACCTCGAAAAATGCTGCTTTTCATTTCTTTTTTAGGCAGCTTTAAACAATAGTTGTTACTGCAAAAACACAAAATATATGCAAGGCACACAGGAAAATGTTACCCTTCACTTATTTTGGCTTATGGGTGTCCAAAAGCGACCAAGAAGGCACAATTTATACTCCGCTTTAAATTTACCTTTACTCCACCTTGGACCATACTGCCTTTCATCTGTTGCGGACACTGTTTTTGTTCTACTTTTAAAAACAAACAGCATTCATTTTTAGCTCAAGCACACATGTCAAATTCTAGAAACTGCTTGCCTGTTGTGCACGGACGCTGTCCATTCTGTTTCCTATGAGATAAGAAAATGTGCCTCACACCTCTCTTCACTTGCTAGGTTTCGAGGAAATTTTAATCATCTTTTTTACATGTGCATGTTAATTCATTTGCACTATAATAACAATCATTTCACCAATTTAAATTATTTAATAAATTAAACGGTCCTTTCCACTAAACATGATACATATTTACTATCACACTAACTATTATAAAAGCTTACTTATTACCTATCACTACCCATCTCATTCAATATATTAAGCACCCCAATCCCTCATAAAAACAGAAGTGTTCATTATATCATAATACTTTTTATGACGGCCGTTGTTCATGTTGTTACTTTCCCTTCCCATTCCTCACGCATTATTAATTAACATAAGGAGTAATGGCTGTTTCATAGCAATTTAGAATAAAACTTTAAACGTACTGTACAACCATAGTGCTGTACAACACAGCTAAAATAAACTAAACCAATAGCTCTCGCAGAGGCGTAACCTATTGGCTTTACCAATGCTTGTTCTTTATGCGTTAGGGTTGATAGAGCTTTTTTAGGCTCCGTTTGTGTAGTGTTTCGCCCCCCAAGGTTGCACTAATTATTGACCCATTATTTACTGTCTACTCTTAGGGCCTTTACTCCAATTGTGGAGGGTCTAAAGGAGAGCCCTCACTTGAAGTTGCTTCATTGCTTGGCGATACTAGATTTTTTCGCACTAGCTCCGGGTGCTTTTTCTTGTTTGTGGGGGCAGCAGCTTCTGGTTGTCGTTTGCTTTGAAGCGTCAGTCTTGAGTGCTGGCTGTAGCAGTGGTATAGTGCAAGAGACGTGTTCAATAACTTGTGTTGCCACGCCGTGCTTCTTGTCAGCAGAGTAGGGTACCAGCCGCATGTTTCTTGACTGGCAACTAGTTGTCTGCTGAAGATGACTTACATTCTTAGTGAATGGAGTCCATACATAACTAACAGGTGGTCAAAGTTCCTTCTGTGTAGTAGTGTTTGCCCGTACACTGGCAAGATGTCCAAGAGTTGTGCTAGTAGAGGTGACAGATGTCATCTCGCATTTGCCCATTCAAATGAATCATTGAAAAAACCCACCTTATTTGAGAAGATAACAATTTAAAAGACCTTTCTAATCTGGTTGTCTTATTTTTTTGCACATTCGTGCCATTCAAGTTTACCAATGAAATAGATAGGACGGTAGTGAGTAATTGTGGGTCCGTGTCGTTCTTCGTTTTGAACACTCATCTTCTTTTAACTTTCTTTTGCTTCAGTGTTTGATCTTTGACAGTAAGCACTATCTTTAAGGAACATGGCTGGACCTCGAATGGAAGGGGTGGAGCCGGTGTGCTTGTTAATAGACTATATATTCAGTGTTTAAGATTTCCTGGTGCTTAAAATGCAACCACACCATGTGAAAGCTGCTAAGTGGTTTATTGTAAGTGGAGAGTATGGACCGAGTGCCTGGACTGCTCTGCTGAAGATTTTTTTACTAATACCTCTAGTAGAATGTAACAAACGTTAAGCAGTTTAGTTTATCGGCCGTTTTACAAGATGTTTAGTACAAATATCAGTTTGAAGCAAACGTACTGTTCGAAGTGTCATATGCAAAACGACTGAGTAATTGAACTGGGAACTGCTTTTCTCTTGGAGTTCAATATCTTGCATCACTTTTTAAAGCGTTAAATTATTACTGTATGTGTGAAGGACCACATTTGTGTTGAACGAGGATTGAAAATGTATACTTTCTCAGCAGAGCCGAATCGGAATAGAGTACAAATACCCCGTCCATATACGGAGACTGACATGCCATTTTCTCCTTTGCAATCCTCTTTCAAGCTGATTCGGCGAGCACGCGGCTACTGAAGTGCCTAATTCCTGCCACAGATGTCCCTGAGAGTGCTGTTGTAAAAGCCGTGTCCTTGTTCTGTACATGCAAATCCACTGCCAACACTCAGGTAATTGTGCATTATTGACTAAGCTGAGCTCAAAATTATCTATTGCTTTATGAGCTTGTTTGACAAATTAAGTGGAAATATTATAGAGTGACGTACCTGACCCTATTGCTCTTGTTCAATGACATTTAACCATTGTGTTAAAGGCCTGACCTCTTTGTGCTGTGTCTGTATGACTTTGGATGGTGAGGTCTGGGGCTTTCAGGGACCAGTGCTTTTACTGTACGTTAGTTTTCAGAGCACAGAATAACTTGAACTGATCACAAATGGAGTCCTTGTGCATTGTGTGCACTAGAAATGTTCGGTTTGAAAAAGTGTATATAGCCTAAAGAGAATGAAAGTAATAATAAAAAAAAAAAATAGTGCAGCCCTATAATACACAATTCAGCAAAAATAGGGCAGTAGGTAAAGTCTTAATCATCTCTTTCTGAGATAAAGAACCGATTGTGTGCATTATTTACTGCTGCCGCTCACAAATAATGTATTTTGATTTATCTAATAGAGACTTCTACTTGCAGATTCCTCATCTTATAATTTGCCCAGGTATCAGACTGGATCCGGACATTTTTCTTTGAGCAGTACCCATGCTCGTCGTCAGGTGGCGTCAGTCGACTTCGCATGCATCATTGACATTGTGGTCATATATAGGCGCCTCCCCGGCACAGTGACGTCAGTTCTTTTCTTTTGGCGCCACGCTCAGATCCGGAGAAGAGCTAACTTTAGTCATTTTTTGACTAGCTTTGACCTTTTTGTCATAATTTTTTACTTTTTGGCACATCAAGGGATGTCACGGAACACAGGGTTCAAACCGTGTGACTCCTGTCATCTAATGATCCGCACCTATTGTGCTTCTGGTGTCTTGACCCCCCTTGTGCCGGGCCATGAACCCGAAGGCTTTGAGGAAGTGGTCTCTGAAGCTCATGGAGGCCCAGTGCTCGACTCCTTATCGCTCCCGGTCTCTTTCAAGAGGAAGGTCACAAGACCGCTTGTGGAGTCATCACCGCTCTTTGTCGTCCCATTCAAAACCTTCGGTACACTCTGATCAGAAAAAAAAAAGTTATAGAAGGCCAAACGTTCTTCGATTTCGACCTGTCGCTTGGCTGATGCTATGCGAAAAGGCCTCTGTCTGCGGAGCCTACCTCTGAGTCTGCTCCGCTCCGTGCCTCCCCGACTTCCTGGGAGCCAGAGCCACCTCTGCCCAGCTGAAGGAGTTTTGTGAGGCCATGCGCCTCCTCTTTGGGCAGACTGACGCTCGTGCGGCGCCTTTAGGGCCTGGGGATTGGATGGGTGCCCCTCGAGTTCCGTGCTTGTGGTGCCCCTTCGGATCCATTGTCGGATCTGTGCCGATGTCGGTCGTGCCAACGCGACCTTTCCCGGCGCCTTCAAAGACATCGATACTCCCAATGCTGGTTGGGCCCACAATCGACGTTGACCTGATCCTTGACGACCCTGAGCCAGAATGGCGTCACTTAATGCCGGATCGGTCTTCGATGGGGTCTTTTCACCCCATGTTGGATTCTGACCCTTTTTACTATGGGTATTGATATGGGGAAGGTTTGGAACAGGAATTGGGTGACACTAGTGGTCTGGATGCTTCTCCAGAGGCTGGCATGCTTTCTCCCACTACTGTGGCTACGGCAGAGGGAGCGTCGTATTCAGTGGTGATCAGCACGGCGGCTGAGGTCCTCGGCCTAGAGCTTCCTTCTGTGGCAGTCAGGAGTAACCTCCTGGCTAAGTGCTTAAGCCTAGGGCTTCCACTTCGGAACTCCTTTTACCCTTCAGTGAAGCCATCAGCGAGATCCTTCTGGGTACCTGGTCCAGACCCAGCACAGGGGCTTCTGTGAATAGGATAATCGCCTGCCACCATTGGCCTGTGCCGAACGACCTTAAATTCCTGTCTCAACACCCTACATCTGAGAGCCTTGTCATCCAGGCTTCTTCTTCAACTGGCGCAATCACATCTGCTCCCCTAGATAGGGAATCAGAAAGACTGGATCAGCTTGGGAAGAAGTTTTCTTCCTCCAGTCTGGCATTGTGGTCTGGGAGCACTGCATGCCTCTTAGGTCGCTATACCCATTCTTTATGGGATAGGGTCACGCATGTGTTGCCCCAGGTCCCGGAGGAGGCCCGGGCCATCATCTCCCAAACTGTTGCTGATGGGAGGGATGCGGCAAGTTCACAAACCGTTGTGGTCAAATGATGAATTACAAAGAAAAATGTATGTAAAAATGAAAATTTTAATAGCAGGTTGGAGTATTTCAAAATGTAGTTTTATTTTTAAACAATAAAGCGACATACTGAGTACTAGCATCATGCTCTCTTTTGCTCCAAATGCATGCTCTGCATTCCAGCGCTTCAAATGAGGCCACACATCGTCCATGCTAGATTCTTTTTCTGTACGTGCATCAAGTTAAGGATACTGTTAGGAATTGGGACTCTAGTTGGCAGAGGTATGCACATGTCCAAGTAGGGACCACAAACCTAGTCAGGGTTGCTTGGCATAGAGCAAGGAGGATTAACTTAAAAAGCAATGTGTAACGTTTTTGTGCAGTAACTCATACAGTAACACAGAGAAAACACCACCAAGTCTCCACACCAGGTTAGAAAAATAGATTATGATTTTATTAATAAATTAAGACCAGAACAATGACAATCCAAAGTGTAGAAGTTGAGATATTGATTTTCAAAGATTAAATACAAAATAGCACTTAGAATCCATTAGTGCTGTTAGGGGTTACTTTAGGTAGTGCTGGACCGGAGCAAAGTCAAATTTGGTTAGTTCGCGGTGGAGCGTACCTTTACTGGTTGCAGAAGCGTGGTGAGATGTGTCGATTGGGCCATTGCAGAATGGCGATGCGTCAATCTGTCTCATGGATTGATGGCAGTGCGTTGGTTCTGAAGGCAAGCGCTGCAGCTGAGGTGCGTTGGTTTAGAAGAGCAATGTGCCAGGTTTTCCCAGGCAGTCAAGGGATGTGTCGATCTCTGTAGACTGCGGCAACGAAGCACGGTTCCTGTTGTTCTCTCAAGCCAATAGAGCGATTCCAAGACCGATGCGCCGATATTACTCCCGCAGTGTCGTCCATGCATTGATTTCCATGGTGCATGTCTCTGGGTCCACTGCCAGGGAACCAGGCACAGGAGCAGGGATGGAGATTTTGATGTCCCTGAGTCTCAAGCAACAGGGGGCAAGCCAACAAGCCCTTCGAGATCACTTGTAGTGCAAGGCAGAGTCCAACTGTTCCTCAGCAGGGTCAGAAGGCAGCAGGACAGTATAGCAGAAAAGTAGTCCTTCCCAGTCAGCAGTTTAGCAGAGTAACTCCTTGTTGCAGCACAGCTGTTCTTCTGACGGTGGCCAGTTGTAGGTTCAGAAGTTTCTGATTTGGTGGGGTTAGAGACCCAGTACTTATAACCAAATGTGCCGTTGAAGTGGGTGATTCTTCAAACAGTGACTTTGAAGTGCACAAGTATCCCTTTCAACTCAGACCTACCTCCCAGGCTGTCTGTGTGTGTGTGCGGGGGGGGTAGGTAATCGGTCCTTTGTGTGGGGTCAGACTACTACCCTTTGAAGTGGAACTCTGAGAACCTTCCTCCCTTTCTGACCCGGAAACTCCATCAGGATGCAGATGTATGTAGATGGGTACTAAGCCACACCTAGCCTTCCTGTGTTTGTGGTTGTCTGGGGAATACACACAGTGTAGCTGTCACCTAACACATAGGTGTATTAGAAACAGGCTGTAAGGCACACAGAGCAGTAAGAGCAGCGCCATATCCATTTTCTAAAAGTGGCATTTCTAAAATAGTAATGTTAAATTTGAATTAACCAGTAAAGAGTCTATATTATTACCATTCCAAAGATAAGAAACATGATGTTGCACCTCGTTTAAGTAAATTAAGGAATTCCCAATGCTGGCCTATGAGAGGGGTAGGCTTCACAGTAGTGTAGTGAAAAAGGACTTTGGGAGTTTTTTCTTACCAGGACATATAGAACCTAAAAGTACATGGTCTGCTTTTTAAATACACTGCACCCTGTGGGTCACATAGGGTCTACCTTGGGGGTGACTTATGTATAGGAAAAGCGGGAAATGGGTTTTAAATGCCACTCAGTATGGCAGTAAACTGCACACAGGCCTTGCAATGGCAGCCCTGAGACAGGGTTAAGGGGCTGCTTTTGTGGGTGGCACAATCAGTGCTGCAGGCCCACTAGTAGCATTTAATTTACAGGCCTTGGGCATAAGTAGTACACTTTACTAGGGATTTATAAGTAAATTAAATATGGCAATTGGATAGGAGACAATGTTACCATGTTTAGGGAAGAGAGCACAAGCACCTTTGCACTGATCAGCAGTGGTAAAGTGCTCATAGTCCTAAAACCAGCAACCACGGTCAGAAAAATGGAGGGAGGCAGGCAAAACGTAAGGGGAAGACCACCTTAAGGCAGTCAGGCCAGACAAATACCAACTTACTTTCTACCCTTCTATTTCAAATACCTTCCTGCTGTCCATCAAGGAGGATTGCTGCATGTGCTCACGGACTGCACTAGTAACATGTGGTACTGCACCAGGAAGGGGGTGGGAGTGGGAGCCCTGGGTCCTGTGTCAAGAAGTTCTGCGTGTCTGGATTTGGCTGGTGAGTTGGGACGTTTCCCCTCATTGTGAACCACCTGGAGTTGACTGCATTTGATCTGCCACCTGGAGTCATGGATGTTACCCCTGCTGCCAGGCACCTGTCCACAAAGTCTATTTACGATGTGCACTGTGACAGATTTGTGACCAGGTATGTTTTACAGTCCAAACAATCGGATATTTTAGTGTTGGTTTTGTCTGTCCCAGTAAGGCCTTATTGTGGGCACTATCAAGGTTATTTGTCGCCCTATCATTAATTTTGGTTTGCCGGACCACCAGTACTTGTTTTAAGTCACCTGTTGTAATGCCATTGTGGGACCCTAACTAGGTCTTTACATTTCTCATGTGTATGCCCATAAAGCTGATACACAGCTGCTTGTTGTGTTTTATGACACTAAAGACTATCTTCCTCAATGCAATGACTTCACCTTGTCGCATAAATGAACTTTCATCATCGAGACAACTCTGCACCATCTTTTTTTCCAGACAGACTGGTGCTGAGGAGTTTGATGGCTTTCTTGACAAAAGATGTGACTCCTTTCTACATTGGAAAATATTTCTCTCTCCCAGCGTTCTTGCCCCTCATCCCTCTAAAGAGGAGGGGAGACTTCAACATTTAGATGCCAGGAGTACTTTAAGCTTTTACATCAATTTTACTAGAGACCATTGGTTGGACTGTTACCTTTTTTTTTTTTTTTTTTTGTGGTTCACCGGGCTAATAAAGGGAGGGCTGTGCAGAAGAAGGGAACCTGCCAAGGTGGTTAGTCCTCTGCGTTGAGATCTGCTACACACTGGCCAAGAAGCAGCCTCTGGAAGGACTGGGAGCCCAAGTTAGTAGGGCTAATGCTGTGACCACTGCTTTGGGATGCGGAGTGCCTGTCCTTGACATCTGCCAGGCTACGATGTCGGCATTGGTGCAAACATTCTCAAATCACTACTGCCTTGACAACCGGTCTGATGGGAAGGATATTTTGCATGGCTCTGTCCTGCATGACTTATTAGTCTGAGTCCACTCCAGACCTTTCACTTTTAGGAGGTACTACTTTGCTATCTAGACTAAAGGTGAAGAATCTGTGGTTGGAAGTATCCACCATTCTGTGGAGTGGTCTCTTTACCATTTGAAAAAGTTGCACAGTTTTGTGCTGTGCATCTGAGGCCACGGAAATTCACACAAGAAACTGACTGTCACAGGAGTGGCTCAAATAACTGCTCCATTTCTGGGGAAGTATGGAGCCATTAGTGAGCCACATGGCACCACCTAGCAATGTGCTGTAGTGTTGCTCAAAAAGCTTTTGGATTCTGTTTGGTGACTGAGACAGTACTCTAAAGGTGAAGAATCTGCAGTTAGAGTATCCACCAGAAATAATGTTACCAAATGTAAGTAGCTTGTTCTTTGGTGATTTGTGGAAACCAAGCAAAGGAAAAATACACTTTAATACTGGATCAAGGTTTAGCATCTGGAAAATAGTGTGCCTTTGCATCTGTGTTTTAAAAACTATTTACTTCTCCTGATTTAGCTCTCTTGAAGACACACTTTTATAGAATGATAGTTGGTTTCTTAACCTCTGGAAGTTGTGAGGCAGGTTGTTTTGCTTTGTAATGCAGGCCAGATTTAACACTTGTATTAACATAGGCAGCACATGAGAAGAATGTTTTGGCTGGCCGCAGCCCTGTATTGACCTTTGTCAACAGAGGAGTGGCAATAAAAAAAAATGCTTTGTGCTGCCATCAGCAAAACAAGAAGGAAAACCTTTACCTTAGGCATAGGTTAAGAAAGCGCCTTCTGAAAATACGAGACAGACATTTGTGTACATGTAAATGCCTGTCTTTTAACCATTGTGTTTTGTAACTTAGCTGCCAAAGCCAACCTATTGCAGTGTCCCTGGTCTTTGTGTGAAGCCAGCATTGTACTCCCAGTGAGGAACAGGTGTGGCCATAGTGAATCATTAAGGCCTCAAAGGCCTACCTCTCACTCGGAGAATAAAACAGCGAAAGCAGTGTTAGCAGTGGTACGCCTGCCCATTCACCGCCCCTTATCCCAATACTGGAGAACAACATCTATTTGTTTGGAGGAGTAAAGGCCCAAGATTATTGTGAATTTCGACTTCCAAGTGATATGTCATAGTTTTAGTTTGTGGTTTACACACAAACGGATTGTTTTATACTGTTCCCTGCGTAGTGAACATTCACCGGTATCATCTCCATTTAATCAAGCCTACTGGGTGCCTCCATTTCAACTAACTGTGACAGTCTGTCGGGCACACCGGATGAAGCTTTACTTCCAATGGCCATGCTTCACTCACCGTCATTTCGACCAGGCCCTGTCCGTTTCTGCCCTTTCAAGTGAATTATATCCCTTCACCCAGTCGTTTCTGGAGTCTCCCAATGGCCTTTTCCTTGTGATTTATTGCAAGGCTGTGTTTTTCTGGATGCTGCCTCTCCTACCTGGACTGTGGTTGTACTGGATCACCTTGTATGTTTGGCACGTGCTGCTCGTGCTGTCCGTCGCCAGCAAGGCCCCCAAGCGGGCCTTTTACTCTTCCAGACTTTTTATAATATCTTTTAATAGAATGTGGTGTATGTTCTGGATGGATAAATAAGCATGCCTATTCAGAGAGATTCAGCGGTCCGGACCACAGTTGGAAGGGGCCTGTATGTTAGTCAGGACGTGTCTCATGAGCCCGTGCCCATACTATTTAAATGCGGTCTCGTTAAATTTCTGACTGAAATCTTGGTTGTAATTTTGCCCTTTGCTGATATTGCCTAGAAATACTCTGACATATTACTGTGGCATCAGGTTCTCCACTTATACTCAGTGGTTGTAAGTAGTAGTAGCACCCCGCTTGGTGAAGGGGTAATTCCCACCCTGGTGTATCACTATAATATCTGGTGCAGGGAGTGACTTGAAGGTATCTTGATGCATCTATTCCATATGTCCCGCCCCCGTATGCAGCATTCCCATCTCTGCCACTTCTGCGCATGGAAAATTGTGCTCTCCATGGTTGTTTCAGTGGGCATGTTAGGGCGTTGTAGTGCTCTGGGTACACATGGTGCCCATCACCCTAACCCCTATGGTGATTACAAGTAAGAAATGTCAGACTTCATTAAGATGAACCAAAATGTTGTTCCTTTCTCCTTTTCTCTCAGTATGACACGCATTGAAACGTCTGGTGAGGGAGACTGTCAAGACTCCTGCACTGTCCACATGATTAAACATTGTGCTATAAATGTGTTGACTTCAGTAGCTGAAAAAAAAATAGCACTCTCCTTACTCCTCATTGCTACCCACACTTTGTGTAACTCTGTGACCTTTGACTCTGATATGCTGCCGAGACACCTTGATACTCACGCCTTAACTCCGTGTCTTGTTTCGATGGCCACTGACTTGTAGCTGTGTAGTTTTCTGCATGGCATCCTTATTTGTTAGAAAGCTGTAAAATGAGTATACAGTGTGAGAATGCTCTCAACTGTTGGTGGTGACAGATTATTACAGGAGACTGGCCAGTGTAGCCAATGACCGATTGCAAATAAGACTTGGGGCCTCATTTTGAGTTTGGCGGGTTGCGGAGGCTGCCCGCCAAACTCTTTAAGATGGAAAACTGCCACTCCGGTTTTCTCTCCGCCGGCTCTATTATGAGTTTTCCGCTGGGCCGAAATAGCGTTTCCGCATGCTTGCCCAGCGGAGTACTCACCTCAACATTGACGCCAGCTCGTAATCGAACTGGCAGCAATGTTGTGGTGCGTCGGGTGCAGCAGCACCCGTCGCACTTTTCACCACCCACAATTCAGGTAGTGAAAAGTGTGACAGGACTGTCCATAGGGCCCCCTGCCCTACCCATGCCAAGTGCAGGGACCCTCATGGGGCCCACGACACCCCCTTTCTGCCAGCTATTGCATGGCGGTGGGACCGCCATGCAAAAGCTGGCGGAAAGGGGACTCTTAATACAGAGGCGCTGCCCTGGCGGATTGAGACCACCGGCACCGCCAGGCTGTGTGCTGGCAGCAACCTGGTGGTGCCAGTGGTCAGACCGTGGCACCTCCGCCACGGTCGTAATGTGGATGCCTGACCGCTGCTTTGAGGGCCTTGGTGTGTATTGTAATAAAAAGCCTGGAAGGGCCAGGAATTCCGCACTGTGATGAAATTAAATCTTTTTACTCTCAATCGGTACTAAAAATATTCACACAATCTACTTAATGATTGTTATACTAGAAATAGATATTCCCCTTCGATCCATTACTGCATGAATACATCAACCACTTTTTTATTATACGTACTACCACGAGTAGAGCTGCACCCCTGCTACAATGAGGCATGACCCCAGTAACAGTCACCTTCCGGTAATTCTTATGCCCCGTGTACCCTGTAGTGGTATGTGTGACGTGCACAGCGCTGCATAAAAGGAGTTGAAAAAGGACGTGTTAACGTCAGCATAAACAAAACGGCACACAGACATGGAACGTGTTACGTGTTTTGGGCTGTAAAGGAAAGGCTGATTCCAGTAAGAAAGTCAGTATTTGCTCCTGCCTTGAAATGCCAGGCTGAATAAGTGGCATAGTTATCGACTGCCGTCATAAATTATACACAAACGCACTCACTAGCATAGTGCAAGATGTGTACTCTCTTTTTTTTTCTAAATGCCTGTCTGTAAGAATGGCGAGTATCTGAAATACTAGATTGGACGTCCCCCTAAATGATGGACAAAAAAGTGGAGTGAGCAGGTATTTAACGATTTGTGAGTGGTCCGCCCAGCTCACCTACCCTGCCCAGCTCACCTACCCTGCCCACCCGGACAAGCACCTGAGAGCAAACCTAGCTCATTGTGTTTTGATTTGTTTAGTAAACACCTAGGAAGCGGCCTAACTGGTCACTACGACCAAAGAGAGAAAGAACCCTTCGCGCAGTATTGTTTGCCCGACTGTTACTTTAAATCTCCTGGGTAAATGATGGGCACGTCCATTAACAGGCTTCGACCACGTGGCTGTGTCGGGTACCACCGCCCCAGGGCAAGGAGAAAGTTGGTTTACGTCATAACCTTTAAGTTATTCTCCATAAACACCTATAAATCCGATGCTTAATGTGCCGTTTAAAGACTCTTCTAAATAAAACGGGTGACTTCTTGAAGACTCGTGTTTCAATTTTAAGACCTATCACAGCGTTGTCTGGCCTTTATACCTGAACATTTCTCTAAACCAGTGGTCTCCAATCCTTTTAATACTGCGCCCCCCAGTTGAAAAATAAAAATAATTGCCCCCCCCAGAATTATTCATAATTATTTTATAAAGATGGCAATGTTTAACTATGTCTAGACCTATTTAAACATTGCAGTTAAGTACTGTTACCTTTTTAAAATTGCAATAACATGATTCTGCTTAAAACAAAGGCCTGTTATCTGTATAATGCTTCTTTTGGCCAGAGACTGGCACCCCCGGGATCACTTGAGGCCCCCCCAGTTTGAAGACCTCTGCTCTAAACCCTGGTGCCTGAGTGAGCCATGCAGTGCCAGTCCGTCATGTGCACGATGCGTTTATTAAACCATATCCAAGTGAGATTTTCATATAAAGCAGATCAAGACATGAATTCCTTCAAGGTGCTGTCAGACCTGACACTAGCACGAAATGAAAGTCCGGGAGGTAGGTTGATCTTTGACGGGTCACAATTCCTTTCGTGCAGAAGTCGAACTGAATAAATATCCTCGGTCTCCTCCAGTTTTTCTCTAACAGCAACGCCTTGTGTTAAATTATTTCATGATCTAGCCCCAAGTACCAACCCACGGGCCAGCTGAGCGGCTATTAACGTTCCTTGATTTAAATGTAATATAATTGGATCCCGATCTGTAAACGTGACTAACACAGCTGGATTCATAGACATGACTGCATGTTCTACGATGTCTATCATAAGTTAATCATTGGCTCTCATTTTGTCCTGCACAGTAAAAGGAAGATGTGAGCCCTCCCCAGCAACATTTAAAGGCTTAGTGAAATCTTTACTATCACCTTACCACAGTGTGACGGAACCCAGAGGGAGATTTCTTGCCCTTGCCAATATACAGATACTGCCTGCTCTTCTCACCAGCAAAGGCACCAAACATATTAAACTTCAGGATGAGCACGTAAATCGTAACTCGGCTGAACAAGAAACGTTACTTTCCTATGGGCACTAATGCAAAGAATTATTTTAAGGACAGTTTCTTACGCCGTCTTTCCATGAATGAAGGTGATTCACGCCCAATGTATGTAGTGCTTTGATCACCGAAGGCGGACAAAAGCAAGTTAGGAGCAGAATTCGTTGTCCAGGCACACTGACATTCAGTTGGTAAAGTTATTCTGAATGGGAACATGGTAGCGGCCATAAGTGTTCCTAAAATCCATAAGCTAACCTAAAAGGTACTAGGCTTCATCAAAATGATTAGCAGAAGTTTTGGTTCCTGAAAGAGCGCCACCATAGAAAATGACCTAGTCAACATTACGTATGGGGAGAATTCAGAAAAACGTTACTGGCCACACAGAGGTACCTATGAAGCATTAAGCACGCCCATTAAAGACACTGACCTCTCTAGGTAATGCATATAGTCACTGGTAAGAGAAAAACATGTCTTGTGCATAGACATTGGACCCTGAGCAATAAATTGATAATCACCGGGTAGCATGCAAGAATCAGACTGCGTAAAGCAATACAGCAGACACTTTGTGGCCATCAAGAAGCCAGTTAAATGCCATTGAGTTCCCTGGAACGTCAAAGGAAGCCATACTACCATAGCAAAGTAGCAGCCTTGACACAATCGTAATCAGTCAAGCAAGACCAGGTTTTGTAGTTAAAGCGCGCCTGAGTACGAGATAATGTATTGTCAGTGCAAGCCGTAATCGTTATCTGATCACATTGTGCATTACATACAAAGGAAACTGACCCAATGATAAAGATAACCAACCTTTCTACAGGACCGTTTTTGTATTCTCAGAAGGCCTCAAATTGTACGTGCAAACATTAGTAATATGAAGCTCTGCACATCGCTTATCAAATGTGATTTACGGTTCAACAATGTAATCTAACAACCTTAAGGTCGCTCTCCTAGTCATTGGTGGCTTCGTACACCCAGTAAAGAGTTCCCACCGTGTTATGAAGCAAATCCTGCTCTGACCAGTTCCACAAGCAACGGCCTATGCTTCTTGCAATCAGCCCTATATACAGTAACCAGGTGGCTGTGTTCCTCGGGAACCCCACCTTTCTCTTCCCGACCTGACAACTCCCCCCCCCCCCCCCCCCCACCACCACCACCACCACCACCACCACCACCATCACCACCAACATAGATCAGTGTTACCAAGTGTGCTTCTGCTCATTTGGATTAAGTAAAATGAACCCAGAGACATAAGGAAGCCATATGGTACCCTAGCCAAAGAACCAGGAATCTAAGTATCTCCTGTAAAATGTTAGAAAATTGACCCCGAAGCACTCCTGATACCCTGCGAAAATGATTCTAAGGATGAAAACAAATCAATTAATACATTTTCAGAAACCACCTGCATTGACATTTTCGCGGTGTACTGCAACTAGCTTGGCTTAATGAGAATGGTGAACAATCAGAAAGAATTAGGTTGAGTTCATAGAAAATCAGTGATTAGCGGAGGGATCTACATTTTCGGTGGACGCAGTGAGCCTATGTGTTTATAAATCATTTTCTGAAAATATTCTGACATGCAAGAAGCTTGTGAGCATGGCAAGAAAGGGACTTGCGCCCTTCACCTCCAGGTTAAGAGGTGACAAATAACTGCTTGGTCATAAGCAACTCTTGAAATATGAAATCGTTTTTCCAAAACAAACCTTTGCAGGCCTGTGAGTCTGGAGTGCTTAATACTGAATGACATGGTTACTAGGAAGCACTGACGTCGTACCTTATAAAGTGAGTATGTTATACAAGGAAATTGTTTGAATGTATCACATATAATTCACACAAATAACAAAGAGGGGCTTAGTTTTAATATTGACAAAGTTACGCCAATTCCCCACAGCATCATTCCAATTAAGCCAGTGAATCACGCAGCAGCCGAAAGTAGAGTTGGAAGGTGATCTATTCATTAGTGCCCTTAGAAGTCGAACACATCCTAAAACCCATTGGGCCGAATAATACGCTGCCGGAGTGCATGCTTTAGAAAACACCTAAGGGCCAGCAAGAAGGAACGTGCTATGAATGGGACTTGCTACAACTGTTGTAATGAAAATACACTTCAAGCTGTGCCTGCGAGGCAGCAGTCCTTAATCGATGTTAATTCCGATATAAAACGCACTCTGATTGAAAGCACTTGGGGTGCTGAAGCACGTCCAAGGATAATTAATGTACAATGATCTGTAGATGAAATGATCACCCATTCTACTGCAGGAAACAGTTACCTTGGATGCAGTTACTTCCAATATGGGGAAGTAACAATCTGTGTTTAAAGTGCAAACTATAGGCAGTAAAACAGCAGTCCTAAAGGTAATTGGAATTGAATAGCAGGATAGCAGCAGCACTTCGCAACTCTACACAGCGACACCCATGAAACCCATGTTTCCTTTTGAGATGGCTTTGCAAGGATGTGCGTGTTCCCCCAGAAATATGGCACTTCTCATGCACAGTCCTGACTACAAATGGGCTGTTCAGAGGTGAAGTCTCACACTGCTCGCTGGGTACTGAAAACACAGCACTGCCTCCATCACCTGTTCCAGGCGGACAACAATACCTATTCCACAAAAAGTAGGGATTCTTAGGCCCCTTCTGGGAGAGAGGGGTTCAATCTCCATGGGGGTTTAGTGCTTGAGGAACCAACGTGGAACTGAAATGAAACCTTCATGTGACAGGCTCCTGTGGCCCTCTTGGTGAGCTTGTATTGTGAGTGTACAGGTGTCCAGTGTACAAGCTAGCAGGATATAGAGCACTTCTGATACAGTATAAATAACTAATCTACACTTCAGCAGACTTCGCTAACTAGAAATTTAATATAGATGACTTTATCCTTCATTTTGACTGTCTTGAAATACCATACTATAGAGCTCAAATTAAACATCAAATACACCCCTCAGTATTTCACCCTCTTAGTAGCGCAGATTAACAGTTAAAGTGTTACTCAGGGAAGTGGTGTGGGTTTAGAGAAAAAGATCTTCTTAAACCATGCAATAGTAATTAATAAATTAATGTCAGCTAGTGCACGTCACTAGTAAATTGCTTTCTCTTTTACATCACAATACTGTACATGGATAACCTAGAAAATTAAATGATTACAGTGCATTTGGGATCTGCCTTAGAGGTTTCTGGGAGGCCACCTGTGCTGTTCTCGTGGTTCAGAGCTTAGTGGTAACCTTTTGCAAAACACAATGCTTTTTTACCTTTCTAAGAGGGAAGACTGGACCCTTTCCACAGGAAAGGGCCAGTGTCCTTTGCTGATCCTGGCAAATGTTAATTTCCCTAATGAATCCCACCCAACCGTATATTTCCCTCTGTACTGTATTGTTCCTGAACTTCTGATCGAGCAGACAGCTTATAGTGACCAGCAGGCCAGTGCTGTTCCTGATGGGATGCACTCAGTACAGAGAATCCTGGTTTTATACGTGTTGCCAAAGTTTCATAAAGATCCACTAAGACCACCAAGAAGACACTATTTCAGCCGTAGGAACTTTGCAAGAACCTCTTATTAAATATGTGGGTGGAACATTTTACAAAAAAATAGCTCTAGAAGCAGATATTGAGTTCAGGGACAGTACACATTTCCTAAACTGGTTACAAGAGGTTAAGAAAGAGTATATGGAAAAGACATGGATGTGTACAAAGAGTGCGTTGCTATTATGTGCCTCAGTACCACTCAAATGGGTCAAGAGTCTATGGAATACAACATACAGAAGAATCTAGAGACCAATGAGCCATTCTTCCATGACATTCTCTATTATAATTATTTCAGAACTTTGGGTAGGTTTTACTTGTAAATAATTAGGACATCTAAGTATTCACCTGCGCCCCCTATGTCTCAAACAGGTTTATGAGATAAATTGAGGAAACCTACATATATTGAATATTCCATGATTGCAGCCCGGCTAAAAAACAACTATACAGATCCATTGAAGATGTGTTTATGGTTTGGCATGCATGGAGGCATAACCGATTTAAAGTTCTCAGTAGTATATTTGACAATCAAATTTATCTATAGATTTGAAAAAGAAAGTGTACAGTTAAAAAGCAAGGGCAAAAGCATTTGAACCAAGTGTGCATATTCAATAGGCATAGAAACGCCTAAATACATTTTGTAAAATGGGCTACACAGTTTCAAACCTAGCAGCCACATGTGATGAAGTTAAGAAACCAAACCGTAACACGGGTCTCAAAATCAAAAAGACCAGATCTACTTACTTTTGTTGCATAATACTCCTCACAAGGCCCCAAAATTGCGAGGACACGAACAGGCTATAGACAAATAATTATATATAAGATTTTTGCTTAACAATATTTTATATATGTAATAACTGGTAACGAATTAACCACTTGTGATTCTTTCAGTATTCAATGAAATTCATTGAGAACACTTGGAAAAATCTGAAATGAAAATATATAAATATTTTGGATTTTGATTTAAATCAACCCAGAACAGTCCGTTTCCAGAGAAACAGACAAAGGGGTTGGAGGAAATAGAAATAGAAATATCAAGGATAGCATCATAAAAATCCTTGCAAGCACAGCATACTTCAATAAATAATCATCAGAAAGAAATGCATCCCTTCTCTAAATTGTACACATTGTTGAAATAAAATTAAGGGATTGGCGGTACAGCATCCTACAACAGCAGAAACGATGCATCCAAAGAAATTATGCCATACAAAATTCAAATAACGTTTTATATGATACAGTGTTCCCGTGGCAAGGGATAAACATACAGAAAAGAAGCTATGATTCTCAGATCTTAAACGCCACACATGAGTCGCTAGCTTTAAAGCACTGACGTCAGTACATTGGCTCAAATAAAAAGTCTTAACCAGATAAAATATGAAGTCTTATTAACAGTAAAACATCCTGACTGAGATAGGGATATGGACACAATACGGCCGCTTATAGGATATTTATGGATACATCAGCTAAACCCTGTACATCCAAACTGTTTAAGGGACAAAATAAACATGGAATTTGTGGTTATGGAATAGGAGCTTCATGTTTACTGTAAACGCTGAAATGTAGGGTGAAAAAAATGGGATAATGGGGCAAAACTGTTGCTGAAAACAGTTTTGACTTGCACATACATGCACTTTTCAGATGAACTACAGGAGACCCTTCCTTGTAAAATGAAAAAGAGGTTTACCAATACATTATAATTTTAAAAAATAGTATAAAATAAACTAGTCTTAAAGGGTATTGCACTAATGAAAATTATGGATTAAAATGATTCTTTTAAGAATTGTTTTCTATCATACGAAATGTTGTGTATAATAGTTTTTCAGCTTCCAACAATGTTATTAATGTTGAAGGAATAATGCAATATTGCACATTGTTGGTTATATTGGTATTTCTTCTGTTTCTATGAATATAGTCAGATTGTGATATAAGTACAAACAAAGCACAAATGAAACAAAAATTAATTACTTTCACTTTATCAAACTGGGAGATAACTGATGTACAAAACAATTATAGGCATAGGGTTCATAAATTAATTGGGGAATGAAACACAGTATTGTAGTTGCAGAAAAGAATGTTGCTTATGGAAGTAACAAGGAATTACATCATAAACCTATGTATGAAAATTAAAAACGGTATCTCTCCCTATCTCTAAAGATGTCATATTCCAAAGTCAATAAAACATCATAGTCTGTCTGTACCCAAAGCAGACCTCAACACCTCTTTCCATCTGTAAACTGTGATAACCACATATGTCTTAGCCCAATAGCTTCAAGGTAAATCCAATAACACTCACGCAGTGTAATGTATTCCAGGTAGCATTGGGGAATATCATGATATGCCGTGTGTATGCTGGCATGTATTCCAGGTGCCATCTTAGTTACCCCTTTTACCCATAAACCGAAAGCACCGCAATCAATTGGTAACTGAAGCAAACAGTCTAATCATATCAAGGACTATGTGTAGTATACCAATCGTCTGAGTAAAGGTAGAAGTCACGGCAGCCATCTTGAGTCTAGTTGTAAGACAATCCTGTTGGCTGGCATGTACTGTGGGTGCCATTAAAATAATCTCCTTTGTGCCCATAAACCAGAAGTGTAGTAAAACAAATAACAGACTGAACTTGTCGTGACCTTTATATTGAACAGCAATAGCCTGAATACAGGTAGAAATTATGGCAGCCATCTTGAGTCTGGTCTGGTTCCATTTGAAGAGCAACTATAGTAGCCTATTTTTTTAATTTTTATAACCAATGCAATCTAAAATAAGAAACGAATTGAGACAGAAGAACTGAAATACCATTTATTCATATGCCAAAATCAATAGCCACTACGCAGGTGTGCCTATCGCGCATTTCTATATTCCATATAGATTTAAAACAAACCTCATCTCGTGTTACGAGGTGCTGGAGAAAACCTCCAGTAGTCTTGGTGGGTCATAGGTGTGGGTGACTGAATTAATATGAGAAATATGTACCAGTAACAATACCCAGCTACCGAAAGTAGACACAGAAGTTGAGAGAAAATGAAGAAATTAAAGGAAATAGCGAACACAGAAAAAGTTCCATTGCAAAGAGAGAGCCTCATTAGTACAAATCTGAGAAAGGTAGATTAGGTGAGGATAATATTAGGTCAATATGTTATAAGACTATTGTGGCAACATAAGTAAATACAAACATTAAAATATCATTAACCCTTTATAAAGCATAAATATACATATGTACAGTTGTCAAAGTGACACAGTATGAAACCAGAGCAAGCACTTGTTATCAGACAGATGTTAAACTTTTGAACTCTCAGTTAATGGAGTCTGTCTTGCTATAATGTTATCCAATGATGTAACATTTGTGCATTTACTGCAAACAATAGGATGTAAACATGTCAAGCTGTGCACATCATTGATCATGGCACCAGAAAGTATTGCATTTTATGATCAATGTTCAAACCATATTCCACTGAGTGGAGTGCATTATCTACTGTGCTTCACATTGTCTAAGTTGCAGTTCGCCCCCCACCTTAAAATCACAATTTACAACATCAGTACCATGGATCTGAATGTATAATGTACCCCCTGAGCCTGGCAGTCTTTGGCATATCCTGCAATTTGGTATCTCTCATCCAACAGTTTTAATGCCCTAAAATGTTCCATTATGCGTACCCTTAATTGCCTGATTGTACTCCCTGCAAAAATCTTTCAACATTTGCATACTGGTACATACACAACTGTCCAGCTATTATAGTCGGTGTGGGTGGGTATAGTTTATTCTTGCAAAACATAATATGTAAATTTGGTGATTCCATCCAGGGACCATTTATACATACTGCAGTGTCCACATTTAAAATATTCATTTGAATATTTCACAAGCCGTGTTTTGTGTTTGTTGGGAACAGGATAACTCGGACTTACATAATTCCAAATTGTTTTACCCTTGCGGTATGTGATGCTGGAGTGAGTCAAAAGAAAAGGTTGTAGGTCTTTATCTTCAAGCAATAAGTGCTAGTGTTTGCACCATTTGTTAGATCTTAAGTTAAAGTTGGAAACCAACCTAATTAGCTTTGATTTTTTTTCAGGTTTTTACTTTTTTCTGTTAGTGTAGTATTGTGCTCAATTTTGCATACTCTATTGCTTGCTCTTTTAATCACCTTCTTGTCATATTATCCCCATACATAAAATCTCTGTTCAATATCTTACAAAGTATGTGTGACTATGATGTCCTCACTGCAATTACATCTGGCCCTCAATATTTCTCCATAAGGGATGGAGTTAATTTGAGATTTAGGGGTGAACTTGCAGCGTGGAATAGGGCATTACATGATGTTTTTTATGAACATTTTACTGTGAATCTGGCCATCTTTTACGTAAACTTCTAGATATAAAAATAAAATGCTTTCATATCTACATTGATAAGTGAAACTCATAATATACAGATTTGAGCTCATATGTATCATGAATTACTCCAGTTCTTCACAGGTCCCTGTCCAGATAATAAAGCAATCATCTGTACAACGTCCCCAGTAAAATATACAGTTATTCCATTTCACATTAGATGGGGCCCAGACATATACACCTCCTCGAGCCACACCATAAAGAGGTTCGCAAAAGAAGGTGCAAATCTGGAATCCATCACAGGTCCTGCAAAGCTGTTTGTACCAGGTTCCATTAAACAGAAAAACTTTATTTTCAAGAATCAAGCAAGACATATCAATGAACATCTCAGTGTGTTCTAATAATTCAAGGAATGTCATAAAGCATTTCACCCATCTTCATGTATGATATTTGTGTGAAGCGATACAACATCCATTGTAACCAATAACATTCCATGTAACATCCTTTAACATATTAAGAACATGTTTCGTGTCTCGTATATATATGATGGTAAGTGTGATACAAATGGGTGTAAAAAGATGTCCAGAAATTCTTTCAGTTGGGCCCACAATATCCAATATAATAGGTCTACCAGGAGGGAAAAGTGTATCTATGTATTTTAGGTAGTGTGGTGGCAAGGAAATCTAGCACAGAACCGAAGTTCTGGTGTGGCACCATGTGCAGCAGCCTTGGGTACCAGAACCACTGGGCTGGACCAATGGCTGCTGGAGTGCTCAATCACCCTCAAAGCCAACATCTTGTAGACCTCCCCCTTGATGCTGCCCTTCACTCTGTCAGCCAACCTGTAAACCTTGTTTTTCACAGGCAGGCTGTCCCCAGTGTCCACATCATGCATGCATAGATGGGTGACACCTGGAGTGAGTGAGGACAAAGTGGCAAAGTCTCCCAGTAACTGGCGACACCCACTCTGCTGCTCTAGAGTCAGAGAAGGGGAGAGGACCATGCCTTTTACTGACCCGTCCTGCTCCTTGGCTGACAGGAGGTCAGGGAGAGGTTCAATCTCCTCTTCCGCCCTATCATCTGTAGGTAAAAGCATGGTTAACTCAGACCTCTCAAAGTGGGATTTGAGGCGGTTTGCATGTAGAACCCTCAAGGGGTTCCTTGGAGTCTGCAAGTCCACCAACCATGTGACATCACTCTTGTTCTCCTTCACCTCAAATGACCCTGACCACTTGTCCTGCAGAGCACAAGGCTCTACAGGGGCCATGACCCACACTTTCTGGCCAGGCAGAAACTCAACCAGAGTGGTATTCTGGTCATAGAAGCGTTTCAGGTCCTTCTGGTTTGCCTCAAGGTTCTCTTGTGCGAGCTTCATGAAGCTTGCAGTTTGGTTTCTGAAGGCCAGCATGTAAATAAATACATCCTGGGGTGGCTTCCTAGGAGCTTGCTTCCAGCCCTCTTTCACCAGACCTGGCGGTCCTCTGACCGGGTTCCCATACAACAGCTCAAAGGGGCGAAAGCCAGTCTTCTGTGATGCTTCTTGGAAGGCAATGAGAAGGCATGGTAAGAGGATGTCCCACTTACGCCTCATGGAGTCCGACAGACCCCCAGTCATACCTTTCAGAGTTCGGATGAATCTCTCAACCAACCCATTGAGGAGTGGTGAATTTGTAGTTCACTCAACATTCCTTCCACATGGCCTTTTTATACATGGACATAAAGTTGGTACCCCTGGCAGATAACACCTCCTTGGGGAAACCCACTTTGGAAAAGATCCCCATCAGTGCCCAGGCTACAACGGGCACTGTCACTGTCCTCAGAGGGATTGTGTCCGGATACTGGGTGGCACGGTCCACTAAGACCAGGATGAACCTGTTGCCTAAGGCTGTCTTGGGGTCCAGAGGCCCTTCTATGTCAATGTCCACCTGCTCAAAAGGGGTACTCACGACAGGAAAGGGTTGGAGGAGGCTTTGCATTTCCCTCAACTTTTGTCACTTGCTTGGCAAGCCTGACAGGTTCTACAGACCACATCTGATTTTTTTTTTTTTGTTCTCATTTGGGGCCAATGGAAGTGGGTAACAAGCCTATCAAATGTCTTTCCCTGCCCCAAATGTCCTGCCAGAGGCACATCACGAGCCAAACCCAGTAGGAAGGCTCTGAAGCGCTGGGGTACCACCAGCACACGGGCTGCCTTAGGCTCTCTATACAGGAGATCATTCTCTCAAAATATCAGGTGATCTTTTGACTCCGTGCCAGCTGCCTGGTCCTCTGCCTCCTGTCTAAAACCTGCAAGAGTAGGGCACACAATCTGCTCTGCGCAGAACTCCTCCCTGGTGGGGCCCCCTTCTTGCTGCCAGTGGGTCAGCTCAGGTAGGTCTCCCAGTTTGGCCACTTGCTCCTCTGTAGATCCCGGGGCATCCCCCTCAAGGTCAGCCTCCTCCCGGACAATGGGAACTTCTGGGGCAGGTTTCCTGCGCCCCTTGCCCTTTCTCTTGGCAGTCACCTAGGCCACTGTTTCAGGCTCAAGGTCTGTCTGATCCCTCTGTGTGGCTGCCATGGACCGAGTGGTCACATGCCCACTCTGGCAACCCCAGCATCCCCAAGTGCGACCTGAGCTCCAACTCCCCGGCCCCCCACCCCACTCAAAGGAAACCTGACCCTCCCCACCTGGCACTCTGAGTTGTCCACTGCACCTTGGCGGAATACACCAGGGACTATTTGCTCTTCAGCCACCAGGTGACACTGTATTTCTTAGTGTTATCAGGCATTGGTTTTCTCTGAACCATCTCACTGTCCCCTAGTGAGACAAGGGTCGTCTCAGTGGGTTCCCCACGCCTACCTGGGCCCAACCCCTCTCCAAGCGCTACACTGGCCAACCCTTTGGTCTGCCCACTGCTGGGTGGCTGTGTCCACTTGGGACACTTGGGATCCCCCTTCATGTGACCCAACTGGTCATAAACAAAGCACTTACGGGACCCCTGCCGCTGCAGGCTTCCCTGAAGAGGCCCATGGTTTCTTGTCTCCTGGGGAGGGGGGGGGAAGAGTTCTTACCCAGGTTAGTAGATTGGGGCCCTTTAGAAGACTCCTTTTGCTTACATTTGCCCCCACCCCCCCACCCCACTCTGTTGCTTTGAACCCTGCCCACCCTTGGCAGAATCTCCCCCATAAACCTTCTTGTGGACTCTGGTGGACTCTGGTGCTCACCCAGAAGTCCGCCTCCATAGAAAGCATCCTGGGGTCAGTCACCTTACTGTCTGTCAAATTCTGGCACAGATCTGCAAAACAGACTAGACAAGTGCTCCCATGCAATTAAGTTGTACAGCCCCTGAAAATCTGTGACATTACTGCCCTTCACCCAACCGTCCAGTGCTCTACAGAAAGAATCTACACATTCTAACCAGGTCTTGGAATCCGTTTTCTTACTCAGTCTAAACTGATCCCTGTACTTGTCAGGAGTGAGACCATACCTAGGGAGAAGGGCCTCCTTCATGTCTGCTAGCTTTGGGTAAGGGGTACAACCTCACCTACACCAAGTGTCCCTCCCCTCCTCTGTGAAGTGGTTCCACAATCCTGCCCCCAAAATTATTTTCAGGGACCCACTTAATGTAGATGGATGCCTCATATCCCTGAAACCACCTCTGTATGTCATCTCCCTTCTTGTACTCTCTCCCTACATTCTTAGGAATGTGCACAATTCTATCTGACTGCACCGAGGTATTGCTGCCACCATCTTTGCTGGATCTGCTCCTCACGTCCAGCTCTTTTACTCTGAGCTCATGATCCAAAAGCATCTTCTTCTTCTCCATGGCTCGCTGTTCCCTCTGAGCCTCCATTTGTAATCACTCCATATCTGATTCCTCCAGGCTTCTCTCCTGTCCTCCAGCTCTTCTGGAGTAAGGCCTTTTCATTCACCAATGCTGCTGGACCCTGGGGGTACCTCCCCCTAGCAGCTCCTGCACCCTTACACACATGCACATCTTCCCTAGAATTTGGGTCCTCAGATTCCCCCCCACCCTCCTGCTCCCCCCAAATTGGATCCACAGACTGCCCACTGGCAGTTCTGGCTACTACCCAGCCCCTCAGCACCTTTTGTAGCTCCTCCTTTTTGAGACCTCAGACTTGGAGGTTTTTGCAAACTGCCTTCAGTCCCTTCATGGTATAGGTTTCCAACATATCCTCCTCAAATACCAAATCCTGGGATGCCACTGATGATGCCCTTGACTGACACATGATGTTTTTGGAGTTCACTTGAACTTCAAAGAGAATAAAAAAAACAAAAACTAAAGTCAGTATGTGGCACGTAGTTGTCTGTGATATGGTAGTAGTGTACACCAATTACTGTGGGTCAAGTGCAAATGCAAGTCCTAGCCTCATCACTGACAACCAACCTTAGAAATGGGGTCTCTAGTTGGCAGTCGGTTTGCACCCTGTCCAAGTAGGGACTATCACTCTAGACGGGGAAGGGACATACCCACTCAGATAACCCCTGCTCACCCCCTTGGTAGCTTGGCACGAGCAGTCAATCAATCAATCTATCTATCAATCAATCACAATATTTATAGAGCGCACTATGTACCCGTTAGGGTTTCAAGGCGCTGAGGGGGGGGGCTTCTGCTACTGGTCGAAGAGCCAGGTCTTGAGGAGACTCCTGAAGGTGAGAAGGTCCTGGGTCTGTCGCAGAGGGGTCGGGAGGGCGTTCTAGGTCTTGGCGGCGAGATAGAAGGATCTGCCGCCGGAGGTCTTGCGTTGGAAGCAGGGGACGATGGCGAGGGCGGCGGAGTGGAGTTGGCGGGATGGGACGTAGAAGTTGAGTCTGTTGTTCAGGTAGACTGGTCCGGCGTTGTGGAGTGCCTTGTGAGCGTGGGTGAGGAGCTTGAAGGTGATCCTCTTGTCCACGGGGAGCCAGTGGAGGTCTTTCGGGTGGTGGGAGATGTGGCATCGGCGGGGTATGTCGAGGACCAGTCGGGCGGAAGCGTTTTGGATGCGTTGGAGACGTCGGACGTCTTTTGCTTGGGATGCCTGTGTAGAGTGCGTTGCCGTAGTCCAGTCTACTGCTGACGAGGGCCTGGGTCACCGTTTTTCTGGTTTCCGTCTGGATCCATTTGTAGATTCTACAGAGCATGCGGAGGGTGTTGTAGCAGGAGGAGGAAACTGCGTTGACCTGCTTGGACATGGTGAGGGCTGAGTCGAGGACAAAGCCCAGGTTGCGTAAGTGGTTGGTTGGTGTTGGAGGGAGTCCCAGGGTGGTGGGCCACCAGGAGTCATCCCAGACGGAGGGGGTGCGTCCGAGGATGAGGACCTCCATCTTGTCAGAGTTCAACTTCAGGTGGCTGTTTCTCATCCACCCGGCGATGGACTTCATTCCCTCGTGGAGGTTGGCTTTGGCGGTGTGAGGGTCTTTGGTGAGGGAGAAGATGAGCTGGGTGTCGGCATAGGAGAGGATGTTGAGGTTGTGCTGACGGGCCAGTTGTGCGAGGGGGGCCATGTAGACGTTGAACAGCGTCGGGCTTAGGGAGGAGCCTTGGGGTACGCCGCAGATGATGTTGGTGGCTTCGGAGCGGAAGGGAGGGAGTTGGACTCTCTGGGTTCTGCCAGAGAGGAAAGCGGAGATCCAGTTGAGGGCTTTTTCTTGTATTCCGGCTTCGTGGAGGCGTGTTAGTAGGGTGTGGTGGCAAACCGTGTCGAAGGCTGCGGAAAGGTCCAGGAGGATGAGGGCTGATGTTTCGCCGTTGTCCATTTGCTGTCTGATGTCGTCTGTAGCGGCGAGGAGAGCAGTCTCGGTGCTGTGGTTGCATCTGAAACCAGACTGGGAGGGGTCCAGGATGGAGTTGTCCTCGAGGTGGTGGGTGAGCTGAGCATTGACGATCTTCTCGATAACCTTCGCCGGGAAAGGGAGGAGGGAGATCGGGTGGACGTTTTTGAGGTCGTTGGGGTCTGCCTTGGGTTTCTTGAGGAGAGCGTGGATTTAGTTGTGCTTCCAGTTTTCCGGGAAGGTTGCGGTTTCGAAGGATAAGTTGATGATCTTTCGAAGTTGGCGGGCGATGGTAGAGTCAGCTTTGTTGTAGACGTGGTGGGGGCATGGGTCTGAAGGGGATCCTGAGTGGATGGAGTTCATGATTTTGCAAGTTTCTGTGTTGTCTATGTGGGTCCAGACGGTCAGGCGGTTGGTGTAGGTGGAGGTGTCGGAGGTGGGGTCTGGCGGAGGCGTGGTGTTGAGGCTGTCTGGATGTTGGCGATCTTCTAATAGAAGAAGGTGGACAGGGCGTCGCAGAGTTCTTGGGAGGGTGGAATGTCGTTGGCGCTGGGGTTGGATAGCTCTTTCACGAAGCAGAAGAGTTCTTTGCTGTTGTGTAAGTTGTTGTTCAGGCGTTCTGTGAAGTGGGAACGTTTGGCGGGACGGATTAGCTGGTGGTGCTTGCGGGTGGCTTCCTTGTGGGCTGCCAGGCTGTCTGGTGTGTGTTTGAGGAGCCATTTCTTCTTTAGTTTCTGGCAGGTGCGTTTGGAGGTGATGAGTTCGTCTGTGAACCAGGTGGCTTTTTTCTTTCCTTGGTTGTCGGTGGGCCTTTTGAGAGGTGCGAGGGTGTTGGCGCAGTCGTCGATCCACTGTCGTAGGTTGAGGGCGGCGGTGTCTGGGTCAGTGGGGTCGGTGGGCGGGTTCTGGGCGAGGGTGCAGGTCAGTTGGTCTTCAGTGACTTTGCTCCAGCGGCGGTGGGGTGGTAGTTGGGTGCAGTGATGTTCGATGTGCTTCTTGAATGTGAAGTGGACGCAGTGGTGGTCGGTACAGTGGATTTCGGTGGTGTGGCTGAAGGTGACGTGGTTGCTTGCGGAGAAGATCGTATCGAGCGTGTGGCCGGTGATGTGGGTGGGTGTGTTGACCAGTTGTCTGAGGCTGAGGTTGGAGAGGTTGTCGATCAAGGATGTGGTGTTGCCGTTGTTGTTGTTCTCCAAGTGGAAATTGAGGTCTCCCAGGAGGATGTAGTCCGTAGAGGCGAGGGCGTGAGTGCTCGTGAGGTCGGTGATGGAGTCGCTGAAGTGTGCTCGCGGTCCTGAGGGTCGGTAGATGAGCATTCCCCTGAGGGTGGTGTTTGGGTCAGTGTGGATCCGGAAGTGCAGGTGTTCGGCGGTCTTGAGGGTGTCGTCCGTGTGGGTGTGGATTTTGAGGGTGGATTTGTGGGCGATGGCTATTCCTCCTCCGATTCCGTTGGGGCGATCTCTTCTGGTGATCTTGTAGCCGTCCGAGATGGCTATGGCGATGTCAGGTGCTGAGGAGTCGTTCCACCAGGTTTCGGTCAGGAAGGCTACGTCTGGGGCGGTGGTGTCGAGCAGGTCCCAGAGCTCGATGGCGTGCTTTCGTGCGGAGCGTGTGTTGAGGAGTATGCAGTGGAGGTGGTTTGTGCTGGTTGTTGCAGGTTTCCTTGTTCTGTTGCAGGTGAAGTTGCAGGCGCGGCAGGAGAAGGGTCCTTTGGTATTCTTCGGTGTGGCCTGGAAGCATGTAGTGGAGGAGCCGAGGTTGAGGGCGATGAGTTTGTTGGCCGAGTAGTGGCGTCTGGTGGTGCGGGGGGGCATGCAGGCCAGGGGGGTTGGCGCTGGGCGTGGTCCAGGCGCAGATGGGCTTGCCTCTGGCGCGCCGCGGTGCGCCCGCTGCGCGGACGCACAGCGCCAGCCATTAAGAAGGGAGGGGGGAGGGAGGAGCAGCTGGGAGGTGGGAGAGAGCGCCGAATGGGGGTGTGAGGGGGGCGGGGCCGCAGGGAGGCAGTGGCAGGGGAAAGTGGCAGGAGGGAGCGCACAAGGGGCGAAAAAAGCGGTTACAACAGTAGGAGAGGCACAAATGGAGAAAATGGAGCAAAAGGCACAAAAAAGTAAGGCACAGAATAAAGTCACAAATACAGTGAAAACGGCAAACGGAAAAGGTCACAAATACAGTGAAAACGGCAAACGGAAAAGGTCACAAGTACAGAGAAGACGGCAAATGGGGCAGAAAAGGCAGAATAAGCAAGGCGCAGAATACAGTCACAAATACAGTGGCAAAGTGCAGTCACAAATACGGGCAGAATAGGCAGACTAAGCAAGGCGCAGAATACAGTCACAAATACAGTGGCAAAATGCAGTCACAAATACGGGCAGAAAAGGCAGAATAAGCAAGGCGCAGAATACAGTCACAAATCCAGTAAAAAAGCGGCACAAAGCACACAGGTACAGCGAAGCTTACCAGAAGCCCACTAGACGGGCCTCGAACACGCTAGCAGCAGCGTGGGCGGGGTTCGGGACACGGGCACAGCAGGGTGGTGCTGCCGACGTGGGGGTGCGAGCTCTTGACCGAAATCAGGTCAGAGGTCGCTCACCCTCGACGCGCAGCGCCAGCCATTAAGAAGGGAGGGGGGAGGGAGGAGCAGCTGGGAGGCGCGAGGGAGCGGCAAATGGGGGCGCGAGGGGGCAGGGCCGCAGGGAGGCAGGGGAAGTGGCAGGGGGGAGCGCACAAGGGGCAAAAAAAGCGGTTACAACAGTAGGCGAGGCACAAATGGAGAAATGGAGCAAAAGGCACAAAAAAAGTAAGGCACAGAATAAAGTCACAAATACAGTGAAAACGGCAAACGGAAAAGGTCACATATACAGTGAAAACGGCAAACTGAAAAGGTCACAAGTACAGTGAAGATGGCAAATGGGGCAGAATAAGCAAGGCGCAGAATACAGTCACAAATCCAGTAAAAAAGTGGCACAAAGCACACAGGTACAGCAAAGCTTACCAGAAGCCCACTAGACGGGCCTCAAACACGCTAGCAGCAGCGTGGGCGGGGTTCGGGACACGGGCACAGCAGGGTGGTGCTGCGGACGTGGGGGTGCGAGCTCTTGACCGAAATCAGGTCAGAGGTCGCTCACCCTCGACGCGCAGCGCCAACCATTAAGAAGGGAGGGGGGAGGGAGGAGCAGCTGGGAGGCGCGAGGGAGCGGCGAATGGGGGCGCGAGGGGGCAGGGCCGCAGGGAGGCAGGGGAAGTGGCAGGGGGGAGCGCACAAGGGGCGAAAAAAGCGGTTACAACAGTAGGCGAGGCACAAATGGAGAAATGGAGCAAAAGGCACAAAAAAAGTAAGGCACAGAATAAAGTCACAAATACAGTGAAAACGGCAAACGGAAAAGGTCACAAATACAGTGAAAACGGCAAACTGAAAAGGTCACAAGTACAGTGAAGATGGCAAATGGGGCAGAATAAGCAAGGCGCAGAATACAGTCACAAATCCAGTAAAAAAGTGGCACAAAGCACACAGGTACAGCGAAGCTTACCAGAAGCCCACTAGACGGGCCTCAAACACGCTAGCAGCAGCGTGGGCGGGGTTCGGGACACGGGCACAGCAGGGTGGTGCTGCGGACGTGGGGGTGCGAGCTCTTGACCGAAATCAGGTCAGAGTCAGGCTTATCTCAGAAGCAATGTGTAAAGCATTTGCACATAGCACACAGTAACACCGTAAAATCACTACAAAAGGACACAACACCAGTTTTAGAAAAATATGTATCTGTGTAAAACCAAGATCAAAACTATAAAAAATCTGACATCCAGTAATGAAGATATGAATTTTGCAAGATTTAACTGAAAAATACAGATCCTTGAAGTCGATAGCTCCACCTGGGGCTATCAGTGTCGTGATCAACAAAACCAACAGTTCAGGCCGGCTGTGGCGTCGCAGGCCAGCTACGGTGTCGGGAAGACCTGCAAACAGTACCTTTGGATTTGCAGGGCGTTGTGATCCTCGCTGTGAGTTCCAGACAGCGACATCACGGTGTCTGTTCCGGATTCAGTGCGTGGGTCGTCAGGCCCTTGAAGTCACACATGTTGCGGATCGAACTCTGGGCTGATAGTCAGGAGTGCTGGCGTGGATGGCGTCAGAGCTGCGGTGCAAAGCGGAATGATGCGACGTGTGGTGCAGGCAGTGGATTGGTGACTGTATCCAGTTGCGTCGGTGAGACCAGGGCTGCGGTGTGAATCTGGGCGGTGCAACGTGCGGTGTCACCCGGTCACAGTGCAGGCAGCTTCGTCGCTGCTAAAGCTAAAGCGCTGTCGTCGGTAGGCCCAAGTCGGTGGTGCAGCGCAGGATGTGCTCCGTGCTGCGTCCACGGTTTACGTGCAGGCGGGGACTCCTGGTGACGACACTGGAGTTGATGGTGCTGCGTCGGTGGACCGGGGCTGTGGTGTGGGGTGGTACTTCATGTACCTCACGAGCGGTGTCCACAGGCCATGGTGCAGGCAGCGGCATCGGTGTCCGCAGGAGTGGCAGCGTTGGTGATGCCCAGGCTGTGGTGTGAGCAAGGCGAATCCGGAGTGCCGGGCCCACAGGCCGCGGTGGGAGCCATCAGATTATGGAGTTGGGGAGACCAGGGTCGTGGTGGAAAGCTGGACAGTGCAGCTCCATGCAGCGTCAGCAGGTCACAATGCAGGCCAGTGGCATCATTGACGGTGTTGCAGTGGTTTTTCTCAAAACCAGCACACAACACACAGTTCCCAGTGCTGTAGGAAGAGGAAACTTAAGTCTTTGATATCCATGAGACTTCCAACAGGAGGCAAGCTCTACTCCAAGCCCTTGGAGAATTTTTTCAAGCAGGATACACAGCAAAGTTCACCCTTTGCTCTCTTTTAAGGCAGAAGCAGCAACTGCAGGCCAATCCAGAAAAGCAGAACCGCAAAGGGACAGTACTCCTCCGCCAACTCTCCAGCTCTTCTCCTTGGCAGAGGTTCCTCTTGATTCCAGAAAGATTCTAAAAGTCTGGGGTTTTGGGTACAATACTTATACCCCTTTCTGCCTTTGAAGTTGGCAAACTTGGAAGGAACGTCTCAGTTGTTTGCAAAATCCTTCCTTGTCCAGACCAGGCCCCAGGCACACACCAGCCAGGGGTTTGGAGACTGCATTGTGTGAGGGCAGGCACAGTCCTTTCAGGTGTAAGTGACCACTCCTTCCTCCACTCTAGCTCAGATGGTTCATCAGGATATGCAGGCTACACCCGTGCCTCCTTTGTGTCACTACCTAGAGGAGAGGTGCAAATAGCCCAACTGTCAAACTGACCCAGACAGGGAATCCACAAACAGGCAGAGTCACAGAATGGTCTAAGCAAGAAAATGCCTACTTTCTAAAAGTGAAATTTCCAAACTAACAATCTAAAAACCAACCTCACTAAAAGATGTATTTTTCAATTGTGAGTTCAGAGACCCCAAACTCCAGATTTGTATATGCTCTCAAAGGGAAACTGCACTTCAACCTAATTTAAAGGGGACCCCATGTTAACCTATGAGAGAGGTATGCCTTGCAACAGTGAAGACTGAATTTAGCAATATTTCACTGGTAGGACATGTAATACACATCAATACATGTCTCACCTTTAACATACACACTGCATGCTGCCCATAAGACTAACTAGGGCCTACCGTAGGGGTGCCTTACCTGTAGTAAAAGGGAAGGTTTAGGCCTGGCAATTGGGTACATTTGCCAAGTCAAATTGGCAGTTTAAAACTACACACACAGACACTGCAGTGGCAGGTCTGAGCCATGCTTACAGGGCTACTCACGTAGGTGGCACAATCAGTGCTGCAGGCCCACTAGTAGCATTTGATTTACAGGCCCTGGGCACCTCTAGTGCTCTTTACTAGGGACTTACCAGTAAATCAAATAAGCCGATCATGGATAAACCAATCAACAGTACAATTTATATAGGGAGCACTTGCACTTGAGTACTGATTAGCAGTGGTAAAGTGCACAGAGACAATAAACCAGCAAAACAGAGTGCAGTACACCATAAAAACAGGTCAGAAGGCAAGAAGACTGGGGAGACACATCAAAAAGCTGCCAGATCTAGCATTTCTGTCTCCTTACACTTGGGCACTGGTCCTTTGTCTACTACTAGAGTTCTCCAGCCTCTCATCACCTGTAGCCTCATGTAGATTTATCTACATTGAGATGACCTTTCGTACTTTGCCTCCCACAATGGGTGTAAGGTGAACTAGTGTACAATTTGGATTACCTTTATTGAAGAAACTTGACCTGAATTTTTTTTTTGTGTGTAGCCCTGATGAAGTCGTATGTGTACATGCCATATAGGACGAAACACGTGTTGGATTCACTTTCCTGAACAAAGATGTATTGCTGCACCCCAGAATGAAAATGTGATGACTGTACCAACACAATTAAAAGCGATATTGTGATTATCATTCATCAGCTCGTCGGATTAAAGGTTCAACTGGGAACACGAGGATTAATAATAACATTGGGTTGCTCGGAGGATTCCTGTTTTAGTTTTTAACAGTTTTTCACGGACTTCATCTTGATTGTTAATGACAAAATAATGATGATGTTTCCACTCCTGGGTTTCAAACCAGAATTACATTTACATTTAGGAAGGACCTTGATATGCCCCATCTTCTCACTAACCTGTTCTCTCGCACAAGAAAGTATGTAACCCAGGATTGGGTTAACAAACATGCAACCATCATGTGGGGGGTCTGCACGATGACTATGGAAAGAGCATTTCCAGTCTGTCTTAATAACGCGCACTTTACCTTTAATGAAAAATAGGATACATCGTCTAGGATTCAATGCCGACGTCTACATGTTGTACCCACATTTTCTCGGCATGTACATTAACTCAAATAAACCCACCATTTTAAAGATAATCTATGGGAAGGGGTAAACTTCAACGTTTCTTGTATGATACCAGCATAATTTTGTTCTTCCTTTGGTAACGGCACATAGTGACTTAATGATATCTGGCACGGGTAAGGTTGATTCATTGTGTTTTCCTGCTCACAATGTGTGGGGTTTAGTGATTGCGGTTATTGTATACTACAATACAATTTATTCTGGCGCGTTGTTTCTGTCCCAAGATATAGAGATTGGCTTAGTTTCTTACTTGTGAATATGCTCCACTCTCCTTTGAGAACGCAGCTGTCGCTTGACATTGATTATTAATTTCTATATCGTGCTGCATATGAGTTACAGCCCTTTCCACCTCTAAAATAAGCCTTGGCTGTTCGACTTCACTGTGTCTAGTCGAGGTCTGAAGGAGAACATAATTCTCAGATCTTGTATGTCTCATAGATTCACACACTTGAACCACTCTGATGTTGGCAATGCTGTCTGTCTGTCGATTGCAGTACTCAAACTATAACAACCATTGACAAAGCGCATAGGTCTAGCTTTGGCATGGTGGTGCAATGTTTAACAGGTTTTTTAAAAAGTGTGTATTTTTATTGGAAGCATATGCTACAAAAATAAAAGAAATTTGATAGCCACAAACATTTGGGCACCAAATGTTTGCCATAAAATTGTTTTTATTTTTTTTATTAACCGATATGGCTGAGTTTTTTTTCTTTTCTTTTTAAAGCCTTTCATTGCCATTACTTTTTATGAAGGCAACAAGAAGAATCAATCACCGAGAAAATTAGCAGAATTGGAGGCAGCTACAGGGTCACAAACACTTAAAATAGGTGTTTTAAAAATAAATTTACAAAAGCATACTTTGAGAATGAAGAGAGAGGAATTATTTTTAAGTGGATGCGAACAATGTGCAAAATCTTTGTGCCATCATTCAAACTGAAGGGGGCTATTGGGTGAAGTGGGCTGACCCATTGCCCATGATGCTGTGGTGGGCAGAAGCAAAATATGAATCCTAGTTCATCAGACCAATGGATGAAGCCTACCAACCAAAAGCTCCTCTGTTTATTATGTATGATTTTTTGGGAAAACAATAATCTGGAGAGGTGACTAAAGCAATCTCAAATGTCAACCCTAAAAATAGCCTCACAATAGAGGACTACCTGTCCTCTCATTCACAGTTATTAAGGGAGGCAGGGAAGGAGCTCTGTTGATGATGCCTTAAAGATTGAGGTGAAATTAGTAGGCTCCGGTAATGAATTTTTGTGGGCGCCTAATGTGATTTTTCTTTTTTAAATGTGAGCTCTTATGGTAGAATGTCCATGCTTAGAGAACATACCTAGCGTTCACAGGATTATTACAGTAATCAAAGAAATTTGAAATGTTGTACTGAATTAGCTTTATTCTTCGTGGTTCATCCAATTAGTATGGCTCACCTAGAGCTCTCATTCAGTTATCATGGATCCTTGAGCATTTCAATAACCAAATCCCAATGTTTTTTTACAGGTTCTGTTTCTGCGATGGCTGATAACAATGTTTGACCTTATTCAGTCCAAAGAGCAGATCCATGCTCTCTACGGCATATTCTTCTTCTTCTTGCAAGATGACAGACTGGTATGTAACGATGAAAAAGTGTTTCCTAATGTGTAAACTTGGCATAAGTCTGCCGTGGTGCAGACGGTGTGGCACTGGAGCCGAATGATTGGTTGGGCAGCATCATTCCAACTCGGATTTATTTTACTCCTATGTAGTTAACTGAGCTCCCATTTTATTTGTTTGCATTATTGTCCACTGCATTTGTGTTACGTTATGGGCTGTCCATACCAACATTTTTATCAATGTTTGTAACATGAATAGCAGTTTCTAACGCTGCCTTATTTCCACATGGGAATTGCATAACCCAGAGATGGTCGAATCCCACGGAAATAGGTAGGGAGCATGGAGTTGGAAGAGGGGAGTTGTTCAAGCATCTGTATAATTTACTGAGGCCGCAAATGCTTTTACAGTATATTTAGTCTTAAACTTCAGTAACGTTGATTATGAACAAAAAAGAAAATCGGATTCAGTAGTGGATATAAAGGATCACCAAATATAAATTCATTCCGCAGTGACTATGTCCCATCAATATAGAATCTTGTGTTTGGCATGTTTATGGGTGAATTTCTGTATAATGAGCCAGTACCATCAGTGCCACATGTATGATATTTATGGGTCTCAAATTGTCTGATGTTTCCATAGGCTACCTTACAATGAATGAATGAATACATCCGTATCCTACTTGTATTTTTGTTAAATGTCCATCTGTTACATTGATCATATGCTTTGCACACCATATCTATGCACTGTCCCTCTTGGCAATAAGCAACTCCAAGTGTTTTTTATGGCTTTGTGTATTTTGCTTTCACTATATCTTCTAATATTTTTAACACTGATAGTCTTGTGGTAAGGGTGATCCTTGATCTTAGAACTGCAGAAAGAATTTGGGTCACTTCCCACCAAAATCTGTGAATCATGCTACATCCCCAAAATGTGTATACGAGCAACTTGCTCTGAGACACCATTAGCAATAGGATGAGCTATTATGCTGCATTCACCAGATTGTGATCCTAATATAAATATACCATGTGTAAATAGTAAAATTGTTTTATCTGATAGAGCGCCGAAAGCACCACTTTTCTCTATAACAGACGCACTTGATTCCCGGAACTTATCGGGTGTAATTATCATAATCGTGCCCTTTCCCCTGAGAAACATTTTTCCAATCTGGACTGCTCGTCCTAACCTGGGCCTCTATGGAGTTGAAGTCCGAAAGTAGTCGTTTAAAAAATAAAAGAAAAAGCTGGACAAGACATCTTTAAGCTGTGGGGCACCCATCGGACTGACCTTGCTGTAACTCCAACTGCAGATCTGCAAAAGATGCAATGCAGTTCTTACTACGCCTCATGATCCAATAGAGCGTTCCCCAGAGTCATTCATACTGTAGATAAGGTGCATGGTCTATCTCATAAATCTAAAGTCGAAGCTAGCATATTTCATATTCTTTCCGGTGGAGTTTCATCATATGAGAGGCTTAGATACTGCGATGGCCTAATCAAGATTAAACCAATTTGAGTCAATTTTTTTCTTAAAGGTCAGTGATTGAAACTCCTGTTCAAAGATAAGTACTTGATGAATTAGTATTACTCAAGATGATAATTCCTTTTTTTTATTTTATTTTTTTACCTACATTTGTCCATTTAATGTACATCATCGCTTCCTCGTTGTTGCTTAAAACCTCCCTTTTACTAATGCCCACTGGCTTGGTTATACTTGTAAACATCAATTTGATAACTTATTCACTATATGATGCACACTACTTCCTCTTCCAGAGTTCAAATTCATATTCACTAAAGCAGCGAGTTTTCTCATTTAGAAATTAAACTTCTGATGGATATTTATGTGCAGTTCTTCATCCTTTGAGTCTTCTGCAGTCCCATCTTAGATCCAATATCTTTTCCAACGGTTTCTGTGTGCCAGCAAGTGGCACCATCGACCTCTGTCACTCTGTCCCACCTCTGAGCATGACTACAAAAAGCAGCTTAATGGTGTTATTTCTGCTCAGAAATGACAGTTCCCTTTTTTCTGTTTCTCAAGATACATATCTGAAACTATTCTCTTGTAGACTTTTTTCACTAAAATCTCAAGTTTGTATTGTTTTCCGTGTGCCAGTAGGTTGCCCCGTGTGATGTACGTGTCAGAAGCAGATGTTGGTGATAAACCCACACTTGGTGCGCTCTTGGTGCCTCAATACTAAGTATGATTCTGAGCCATGCAACAAGTGTTTCTTGAGGTGCCTAAAAGTAGTCAGTTAAGAGACCAAACTCTCTCATGGAATACTACAAGCGAGTTTGGTTTCAATTGAAGCCATCCTGGTCACCCATGTTCCCTGATTTACCCAGCCCATCTCTGAATCCACAGCAATCTGTGGCCTTTATATGGCCACACTGCAGATTGTATCTGGTGCGCCTTAGGGCTCCATAGACCTGTTGGGGCCTTCCAGTCAAACTTTTACCGTAAACTCTTCCCCTTGTGCCAACTTTTTCAATGAAAATCAGTGTGTTCCATCAGATTTACCTGGGTGTGCCACCGGTTTTACTGCCTTTGTCCCTCATTAGCAAACGCTGCAACTCTGGTGCTCTCGGATCTGCCATAGGCTCCGTCCCTGGATTCAGAACCATCTTTAGCTAAGGCCCACCCAGCATTGAGGTACATGATTGCCGAAGTAGAGAATGGGATAAAGCAACAGTATTTATGGAGTATAGAGGGAACATTTGGGCCAGAATTGGAAGCTTTTTAAGGCCCCAGTATGTCCCACAGTATGTCCCACATGATAATGACTTAGCACACAGATAATATGCTTTCTCCTCATTATGCAAATGCTAGGTTTAATTTACAGAACACCAAATCTTTTGGATACTTCTGTATAGCCCACCCTATGTTCAACTTTAGAACATCCTGTGGTGGAAAGTGCCTGCTTTTCAGTAGTGGTTCTCAGTGTGGTCCTGTAATTACTTTTATCCTCAGACGAGAGTATGGCTAACCTCACAGAAATGTTCCTATGTGCGCTGTCAAACTCTGAGCACTTGTTGCCATTCAGCAACACCCTGACTGATTTGGTCCTAGCTCTTTGGTCAAAACCGTTTGTAACTGGCTGTTAGTCTCCCAATTGCAAGGCATCACAGGGCAGCACCAGGTCATCTAACTCCTCCATGAATAAGGTAACCTATATTCCTTACCTACTTTTCTTCCGGAGAGAGACAAAAAGAAATAACGATGTAAGCAGAAGTATTTCCTTATGCTAGTTTGGCACTATAAATCCTGAATACAATTTCTCCTGAGTCATTACACATGTGGCCTTTGGAACATGGTATGCAAGGTGCCTGAGGACACACGTAATGCCTTGGCTCAAACGGTACATGATGATTGGAAAGCTGTGAAGTATGTTGTATGTTCTGGACTGAGGATTATAGATTCTGTCACACATGCTGTGGGCACCAGCTTCCTCCACTTTCCCTTTATCAACCCCCTCTCCCCCCACCCATACCCTAAAACCCCCATTTACCTTCTGATGTTGCTGGATCGCAAAACATTCTGCCAATGGAAGTGATGATGTTGCTTGTCATAGGGGTATTCAAATAGGTCCAAGAGGCACAGAAAGGACTGGGGCATTATTCCTTGATTTTATGTGCACCAGGAAGTATGGGGGAACTAACACCGATACTAGACCTCAGACTCTTAAATCCCTTCCTCAAGAACGAGTAGGGCTCCCTCGACATCAGTGCAAATACACGCAGACGTCAGTCAATCAATGTGGATTTGTATAGTGCGGTTAATCACCTGTGAGGGTGTCCAGGCACTGAGTGCTGTTGTAGGGGGCTCAGTTGAACAGCCAGGTTTTGAGTCTCTTTCTGAATTCCAGCAGCGAGGACGAGGTACGTAGGTGCAGTGGGAGGTCGTTCCAAGACCTTGAAGCAAGGTAGGAGAAGGAGTGTCTTCCACTGTTGCTGCAGCAGATGCAGGGGGTGTGAGCGAAGCGGGGGGATGCAGAATGCAGACGCCAGGAGAAGAGGTGAAAGTTCAGTTGGTGGTTGATGTATGATGGTCCCTGGTTATGGAGGCCTCGGAATGTGTGAATCAACATCTTGAAACTGGCATCTTTTCTGAATGTAGAGCTAGTTGAGCTTCTTTTGGGGGTGGACGGGGTTTAATGTGGGCCTGTTTAGAAAGGGGAAGAATGAGTTGGCTGTTGAGTTCTGAATTGTTTGCAGTCTCTTGAGGAGGTTCAAGGTGATTCCTACATAGTGTGTTGCCATAGTCCAATCAGCTGGTGTCTGTGGGTGCTCCTGAGTGAATGGACTTCATGGTGGTTGTGGTGTCTTGTGTGGCGAGCTGGTCCTAGGAAGGAAGCAGGTGGTCGCGTTTTTTGTTTGTGGGGGCGAGATGAATGAGGATGTCGGTGGGTTGGCATTTGAAGTTTCTGTAGATGGTGGTGATCTTATTGTGGAAGAAGTCCACCAGGGAGTTGCAGAGTTCCTGTGAAGGGGTGATGATGTTTCCTGTGGCTGAGGGGCTGGAGAACTCGGACTATTTTGAAGCGTTCTTGCTGTGTTTGGAGCTTGCTTAGATGTGGTCAGCCAGGGTACTTCATTTTATCTTTCAGGAGTTGGTGGTATTGTTGATGTCAAATGGCACCTGGCAGCATTGGCTATCTTGGCCCCATGGGGCTCTCCTTCCGTAGACCTATTCACTACATTTAAAAATTATTGTCCAACCTTTTACAAACAGTTTTCTCAAGGGTCTCTAGGAGACTTGTTCTGCTTTATATACAAGTTTCTTCTCTGCAGCTGATCCTGCAGATACTGAAGAAAGACAGACCAAACACAGTTGAATCTGGTGGCCCCCTGATTGGACCAAGAGGGTCTAGTACTCCATATTGTAAACCTAGAGTATTAGCTTCCTCGTTAGGAGTGCCTACTATTCCAGCAGGCAACGTACTGTACATGATAGTCAACAATATACATCTTCATCTTCGTGGATGCAGAGGAACCAACTGGATGGCTTTAATCTGATGTTTGAGATAATCCATTTTATTTTGGCAGCTCGCTGTCCTTCCACCAAATCAGTTTATTCAGGCGGCTAGTCCAACCTTGTTGGCTGGAGTGAGGAGAAGCAAGTTGTCCCTCTACAGGCTAGAGTGTCTGATATTTTTGTTCATGCCATTTTAGGCTCAACCAAGCATTAATATGAGCACTGTTCAGGGTTACGGATTGTCCCTTTCTGCCTTCTTTTGTTTATCTGATCATTCCTCAATATTCGAACCCCATTTTTTTATTGTTTTCTAAAAGACATACCTCACGTTTCTCTCTTTAGGATGATGAAGCGAGACCTTATGTGCTCTTTTTGATACTTTTCAGTTGTACCTTTCATGTTGTCAAACTGGTGCTAAGGGAGATATGCATCTTTTCTCCCTAGAGTGATATTTCTAGGGATGGATGGAATATTCAGTTCTGCCTGTGAAATTGGTGTAATTTGGCAACACCGCGCTACTCTTGTAACACAAAGTTCCGGCCAAATTCAGCCAGTCACCATGTGGCGGAATTTGTTTTTTCACATGCCAATCTAGAATTATAAGTTGGTGAGCTTAGTTGCTTCCTGTGTTTTCTACACCGCTTCCATATTTGGAGCAGGGGAGGCTACAATGGTTGAATCTGTAGTGTGCCATTAGTTTCTGCATTGAATGGACCCATGTTAATCAGCTGTTTGGGCTTGCTGGTGTGAAGATGGGAAATCTGTCCAGAAACATTTCTTGTCCTAAACGATTGTTCTCTGCATCAAACTGTTAGGCTCTGGCAAAAATGAGATCCTCCAGAGGTCTTTCAGGCTCATTCAAACATTGCTTTAGCTTGGTGTTCCTGTGTTGAGCATCTGTTAGGCAGGCATATGGCCATCCATCCCTACTTTTACCAGGCACTACTGCATCAATTTACAAATCCCCAGATTGGGTCATTCTGCCCACTTGGTCCTACAGGACTTCCTGTTGTAATGTCCAGTCATGCCTCCGTGAAGGAGATATTGCTTCAGTATTGATTCATAAGGTGAGGAATCTGCTGTTAAAAAAAAAAAAACGCCATCAGAAGAATAAGCTCCTTACCTTCAGTATTGCCCTTTCTGTTGAATACTGTGCCAATGCCTGTTCACTGAAATGGACGTTTAGGTATTGAAGTCTCATATTGGCTTTTGAACGATGCCAGTGAACGGTCAATTCTGCAGTGCTTCTTGTTTTGACATTTATACAAGTAATATATTGTGCAAAGCTATGTTTCATGTTCTTGATGTCTGCTGATGAACAGGAGTGGCACCTGTAGGCTACTGTATTTCTATAGGTGGGACTAAGTAACAACCGAAGGATGGTGCCACCAATTTGCATGAAGGAGTTATTGAAATTTGTAGATCTCGTTTGGTGTCTGGGGAGACTCGCAAGGTAAAGAATTTGAATATCAGATTGCCCACCAGAAAATGTTATTGAAGGTATGTAACTTATTTGTCTAGTGAGGAAAACATGCAGTGTTGAAAGGTTTTTGAACAAGTACGGACCCAACCTTAGACCTTCACAACATGTCTAGGGCTTTTGAGAGTGCCAAGAGGAGGCACCTCTGTCCCTCTGTAAGCTAGCATATTCATCTCCAACTTCTAGTCTGTTTCCTGCCATTTTGGGGGCTAAACCTCAGTCTCAAATATTCGGACGAACTCCCTTCAACAAGAAACCATGATATGAGCTGCCTTCAGTAGCCTTGAATATGTAACTGTTTAATTTTTGCACAAAGGCATGAGAATGGGTAGTAGGACTCCTGTGAAACTTGAATACTTATAACCCACACTCCGAGGTAAAACACAGCTTTTCCTTCTCCATAATAACCCTAGTCAACTAGGAGCGTCCTGGATGACTAAGCATATCACTAGTAATTCTCAATATTTACCTTGCCTGTCCTGGCTTGTAATCTGTGTCCCAAAGCAAAGCAATGGGTCTCACACAAGTGAGAGCCCCTTCTGAATTCCAGATTAGCTGACACATGTCTCTGCTATGAATAAGCCACAATTAGTGCTAGTTGAATACAGCCCAGATTGAAATGCTGTGGATCATTCTTTTTCACTGTTCAGCTTGCTTTGTCGATTTGTCCCACATCCTCAGAAGGCAGAACTCCTGCAGCAGTCTCTTAGCATGTCCTGTTTACATTCAGACATCCACCCACAAGATAATTTTTCTGCTTGATCCTCCTCTATCAAACTATCCAGCAGTGATTTAAATCTGCATAATCCTTTGCTATCAAAGGTTTTGTTCTCTCCCTTGCTGCTTTCCAACGCTCACCACCCCTTTTCCAAATCACATTTAAGAAAACATTCTTAAATGCTTATTAAATGCTTATGCTCCCATATAAAACCATGGAAATCAAATGAGTTCTCCAGGAATTTCATTTTATTGGATGTTGGGTTCAATTCACTTTCTTGGATTATCTATTTGGCATGCCTTTTGCAAATTCGTGTGAGTGACATATATCTTGAGCGAGCACTTTAATTGGTAAATGGTAGTTAAAGATTTCCATGTGTATTATAGTAGAGTTTGCCATTTTAAGCAAAGCAATATAATTGGCTTTGTATATCCAGTTTTCATTTCCTGAAATGGTTAGCTTATCCAATTATGTATCCTCTTTCCCATATAATTGTAAATTATCAATATATTAGCTCTAGTATTATTGCTATTAAGCTATCATTTTAAGTGAGGCAATTTGTTGTATTGTAGTCAACAGTTTTTATAATATGGTACATTTTATTCTGTCAAAATAAAATTCATAAGAATACTAGAAGTAATCTTTTCCATAAAAAAAGGAAGTCGCCCCTGAAACAGTCCATGCCCCTTAATGCAGTGTTGACACTCTGGGCTTTTACCAACCAGTAAAAGCCCAGATCCTCCATGTCTCCAGTGGCGCTCCCAACATTCCAATGTTCTAATATAAATTTTGATCTTTATGGGATTGTTTAAAAATCAAAATGTTTCTTCTTTGTTGTACGTTGACTATTTTTTGTTATGTATTCTTTTACCCTAAAGTTCAGAAACCATTGGGAAGTCCTGGGGGATTTACATATTTGTATAGTAATTGTAAGGACTAAGGGTCTGATTTAGATCTTGGCGATATTACTGCCAATCCACCACTGCTGGGGACCCGAAAAGACCATCAAGTCAACTGTGTTCCGCCTGTCCTATGTAGATGTATTGCTGCTGAGCCGCAGACTGCCACAATGGATTGATGTTCCTCGCCGTCAGACTGGCGGGTTTCCGCCAGCCATATTTAGATGTTACAGTCCTGCAGGCGGTGTACTGGCCACAGCTTGTTGATGGAGGGAACAGCTGCGCCGGACCTAACGGGCATTGTACAATGGCAGTGGCAATGGAATAGAGGAAAGTCATGCACCCACACACTGTACCTTAGCCATAAGTGTCCCACTGCAAAACACACTACACACCACACCACATATACACTATAACACATTGCCATGCCAACACCACACAAAATGTACACGCGGAAAACACACATTGCCATTCATCAATGACACTCCACAGATACACATTAACACTGCACCCATGAATGGTATAACTACAATAACCAACAACTAGCTACATTTATCTACACAAACACACAAGCACAACTACACACATCACAACAGTCACACACTCAGCACTGCTTACCTGAATGTTGCACACAGTAACCCAACCAAACAGACACAACAGACATCAGACACATGCAAGTGGCACATATATAGACACAGCCACATCACCCACCACAGCTCCCTCTGCCTCAGCCAGCCAATCCAATTTCACACACACAAATAGTTAATTGCACATTTGGGAGCACATCAAAGGCGCAGGTCCCCTTGCAATGTGCACGCACGGACATAGTCGACGGGTGTGAATGTAACCTTACTGTGCTGCTAGCATTCATTTGGCAATGAATACTGACACCTAAATGACAGTTGTGTATGAGTGCGAGGAGTCCTATATCGGTGTGTACCCATTCATGTCCCACGCAAATGTGCTTCCGACATATGCATGGCACAGTAATTTAAAAAAGTGACTGAGATATGTATATGACTGGAGTGGTCCGAAGCTCATATGCAATGACTATTCAACATACACAGCCAATGCGGGTTCCCTGCCATTCATTCCTGCGAATGGAGGTCTTGTCCATTCGAAAACGGAAGTGGAATGGGAAAACAGGTAGGTTTGTACCCCATTTCCCCTCTAATCCGCTAACTCGGTTGTTGGGGGTCGGACGGCCACAGTTAGCTTGGTGGTAAGGCACATCCAAATCAGCTCGGCGATAAAGGTGGCTGGAGTCCCGCCATTAGCCCCTATTCACAGTGCCGTAAGTTGCGGCGGCTGGAGATTCATGGCGGAATCGGTGTGACTTGATCGCTCTCTCGGCTATGGTCTGGCCAGCATCTAAATAGGGAAGGTGGAGCGCCAAGGCGATGGACGGGTTTTCTGAGGAAAACGAGCATCGGGAGCATTACCACCAATATGTAAATCAGGCCCGAAGTGTTCTATTTTTGTAAAACCATTGTTTTTAGTATTTGTGACTGTAAATACTACATTTTATCTGACAAATGTTAATGCTTTGAAGGCGTTGTAAAGGATTATTGACTGCGTAGCACAATTACTTCTTTATTAACATACTATTTATGGCAAGTCCATGGCATCAGGTGAGTCAGAAAATATTTGACCCTGCAGTATTTTAAACCTTTGTGTTTTTATTGCATGTAAAAATGCAACTCCCTTTTATGCATTACCATTAATGAGTAACCAGTGGAAGAAAGAGTTTTATTATTATTTCATTCTAAGTGCTTAAAACAATAAGTGACAGCAGAGATTGTGATGATTAGTTTACTGTTTCACTTTCCATTAAGTATGCATTATAATAACCTCTGAAATAATTTTGATTTTTGTACACTGCTACTGTGCGGTTGACTCTCACCTCATGGCTGACTGCCTTAAAGCTGTAGAACAGTGGATGGGGAGGATATCTTTCATGTACTGACCAATATGTATATTCGATGTGTGTCGAATCAGTGAATCAATGGGATGGAAATCTCTTAGAAATTAATGCAGAAAAAAATCTAATAAATAGAATAGTCTAGCACTAGGGCTTCTGTTTGAGTTACTTAGTCTGTAGTCCCCTCTTAGTTTACAAGCAACTAGGAAATTAACAATTGTTTTTGGTATGGTAATAATTACCATCTGTCCCACTGGGCCTTTTGCAAAACACTGGTGGGAAAATAAGAACTCTTGCTTTTAAAACTTGCAACCTAACTTTTGTAAAATAGCACCAAATTTTAGAATCTTATATTGAACTTGATCAATGCTGCTTCTCATTTTTTTCTGATAGTCTGGATATAATCCACAGAACACCGCATTATAGTACAAATAGGGCTCTACAATGTGTTACTAGTGTTCTCTTGTGTAAGTCCTTTATGAACAGGCCTGTTAAATGAGTTTTCTTTTATATTTTTTGATACATACAGTCTCCCTTCATTTGTCACCTGCTATATTTACTTACCAGGAGAGAGAGTGGTAAGTGTACCTTTATCTATCTGTTTAATGTAAAATGAGAGCAGTGATTACTAACTCATGCTCTTTAGGTTCGTTAAAAAGTCGGTTTAAAATATAAATAAATAAAATCAGCCAATTGGTGGAGTTCTTACTGAAAATGATTGCACTTTCAATATGCATTGTGGGTTGGAACCAGTAAGGTCTTTAACAAGAAAAAAAACACCTTTTTAACTCATTGTGGATGGAGTAGCATTTTATTTACGTTTTCTTAAGTACAATCAGGTCCAGAGTGTGTTACTATAACAAATTACACTAATGGTGAACAGCGTATGCTCAAGTGAAATACTGGATTATCGTGTTAAATAACAATTTCAAGCAGTTATTCAACAGTATGAAATGCATGTCTCTCCTTCTAAATAAATATTTTTCCTTTTTCAGTGAAGCCTTTTCGAGTTAGAAAACTAATAGACATGCAGTCCAAAATGGTGAGTCCTCATGAGCAAGCAAGCGATTATTGAAAACGCTGTGCAGTAGTTAAGAAATTTGGAGGACTACATCTACATGGTAGACTAGCTACATATTTGTTATACTGATTAGCCTTTTACTAATAATACCCTGTCAAACTCCTGGTTTTGGAACTTTGCCAGAGAATATTTAATCTAAGTATATTGTTTATTCATTTTTCTTCCTCCTTAGATAAATTTGAGGTGGATAGATTTTAAAAGGCTTTGGTTTCTAATTGCTCTTTAACCTTTAGTAGTTGATGTTTCTGGTAAATTAATAATTCTTCTCTGCTACCAACTTGTTTGGCCTTTATTATAAACTTTGTTTTTAAATGTGTTCAATCAAATAGACAAGTTAAATGATTTCAAAAGTTTGAGCAAATGATGCTCAAGTTTGTTCCTGTTCTTCCTTTTTTTATATTTGCCTTGCAATTATTCTATTTACCTAGCATGTATTAGAAAATGTTTTGGTGCACTAAAACATTTGAAATGTGATCATGTTTAAAAAGCTACTGGATGTGTTCAATGTGCTGTATAAACTCCTGTATTATACAATGCCCATGCCCTCTTGCTGTGTTTGTTTGGACTTCACATTCATACTAGGTGCTTTTTGATTTAGGATCCTAACTCTGTTTATATTACTGCAGGGGACACTTCCTCATCTCCAAGGCTTGTTGGCACTGTACAAGATCTATTGCCCTCACCTGGTTTCAATATCACTTCCAAATAAGTCAAAGGTATGTGGACTGTATGTACCTGTATAATAGTAGCTAAAGGAGTTGTTGTAATACATTCCTAGATAGAGTAATCTGGAGTTATATCAATTTCACTTATGTACATCACCTCCTAAAACCTGGCATTTTATTCATATGCCCTCCAGGCTAACTCATGGCATTGGTGGTTCTTTGTTATGTGATTATCTCTGAAATGCAAAAAAGGTAGAATAACCCATACACAGAAAGCGTGCCAGGAAATGCATTCTTTTTCCAGGCCCTGAAAACACCACTCTACAAAACAGTGTAATGAGAGAACAAAACTGGAATTGATACTGGAATGCAGTGCATACAGACATTTTAAATTTAACTGTGCTCCCTGAAAAATCGTTTAGGACTGCACTATCCCATTGTGCACAGCAGGGTGTCAGTTATGTAGTTATTTTTTCCGCTTTGTGTAGATGATTTTGAACACAGCCCTGTTTTATTTAAATATATTTTGCTTATTAGCACCATTTCTATTTTAAGGGGTAAATAATTAGCTTCTTCACTTATACATCTTTTCTGAGGAAAATTTCTATTTTCTCTGGTGTGTTTCCCCTTCTGGGTCTCTTGGACAGTATGCTGGTGCTATTTGATGAATAACAAGAACTATGGAAGTTGCTAGAAAATGCAATGGAGGCCATGTGGCAGGGAAAGTGCTCACACCGGGTCAAATAAAGGGGTAATTGGGTGTTTCCAAGGGCAAAGGTCACCATTTGTTCCTATGCTGGTTCTGCCACTGTTGGAGTAGAGTGGGCAACAGTTTGTCATCTCTAGCAGCCCTGGTCCAGGTAGACATTATGAAGCTTGACTTTGAGAGGCAAGAGTTTGATATCAAAGCATACCCATTTATTGTCATGCAGGGGGTAAGGATTTTTGATGAAACCTGGGTCATGTTCCACCCTTAAGTCCTAAAAGAGAATCTGCTCATCTTATGCATCTCCTTTCCGTACTGAAGAAGTAGCAGTTGCTGATTATTTGGATCTTGACCAAACTTGTCCTCCTTCTCCAAGTTCTCCTTAGAGGTCTATTTTTCAGCAGCCTCCTCCGATATCTTTGGAAGTGCCAGTTCATCCACCAACTGAAGAGCTTATCATCTAGTCTCATCCAAGGTGTGATGTTTCTGACTGAAAGGCTTTGAAATAGTCCAGAGATGTCACCATACGGATGTTCAGGTAAGACTCGTAGACAAGAATGGAATTCTGGTAGGTGGACATCATGCTCACCACAGATCTGAATCTCCCAGCCCAAAAAAGTGGGAGATGGTGCAGGCCTTTGTTTCAGGATTCTGACTCCAGTGGGCCATCTTCTGGTTGATGGGATCTGTCACCAGTAGCTGGTGATGTAGGAACTCTATTGATGGTCTGGCTTTCCATGAACTCTCAATCAGAGCTGCAAGAAAGCTTACTCTACAAACCACAGCAGTGTAGCTTTGAGACAATTCAAACAAAACCACATGCTTGTCAGTATGTTCCAGGACACCTGGACCCATTGATTAATAACCCTGGTGAATAATTTTTTTCAGGGTTTTTTGCATCATCCGAAAATGAAGGTTGGGTCATTCACCATGTATTCAAAGATTCTTATAAGGTGATGTTCCCTGCCAATTTCTTAATCATGACCACAGCAAAGAAGAAATAAAGTGCTGCTGAATTGACATCCTCTAGTCTGCCAGGGTAGGAAATGGGATTTCACTGGAAGGAAACTAATGCTAGTTTCTTTGTAGAATGAGTGTCCCTTCATCCTGCTGGTTTGAGGACACATCACTTGCTCTATAGTCTTTCTTCCCAGTGATCAATCAAGGCCTTCATTTGCTTCAGGTGGACAGGATGTCAAACATGTACTATCGGAACAAGCAAAGAGGCACAAAGTCCAGTAAATACAAGCAATTTGGCACTGGATGTTGGCAAGAGGTTTTTTGTGCACAGTGATGGACCTCCCAGGGCAACAAATTTGTATGAGCTGACTTCCCGCCTGTCAAAGTAGTATGAATGGGTTTTGAATAATGAAGCATTGAAGATATTTTCCTTTACTGGGGGCATAGACAAATAACCTTGTTTGCACTTTGAAGAGTTGATTAGGAAGACTTCTAAACACTTTTCCTCTGATCCCACTTCTGTCCAAAGTGAACACCAGATTAAGAATCTGCAATTCAGAGATGATTTTCATTGATCCAGATTTGCCATGCCGGAAGAGTGACCTCTTCTTTCTTGAGAATCCGGTTTTATGAAACAGGTGGCTGCGGATCGGGCTGGATCTGCTTTTCAGTTGGGATATTTCATTGCTGTATTGACAGTTCGGCTCCTGGGATCTTTCAGAATGGCCACTTAAGTCTACTTGATGAATACATGGCTATTCTGAGAGAGATGAATGTTCCTCTAAGAGGTCTTCATTTGTATTCAAGTGGAAGAGGTTCTGCTTATGATGCATCAGCAAATAGGCAGTCCTGAGAGCAATCAAGGAAAAGACAGTACTACATTGTCATTTTTATTTGGCAACCTCTGGTAGACCGTATTCTTTCATTACAGTGCATTTTATTGCTATTACCACTTACAACAAGCCTCCTTAGACTGTTCAAATGATTAAGAATTTTCTGGAGAGTCTTAAAACATTTCCACCTCTCTCACTTTTTCTTTCCTTTGAACCAATGCACCATGTTGGTACATAGCATATTTTATGAAAGTGTGCTTTTAGCAGCCATTACGATGGCCGTTTGGGCCGGTAAGCTTCAGTCTGTCTGTACCAATGTACAGTACATGATGTTCTTTCATAACCATTTCTTTAAGCTCCCACCCTTCAGTTTAATCTGATCTTATCCTAGCCAGCATTTGTACATATCCTATGCCCCCAGTAGAGATCTTTACATACCATCAATGTCCAGAGGTATTTGTGTTATTGTTCGGACACAACTAATGAGCTACAGAAGGTGAAGCAGCTGTTTGTTAGTTATGGTGCTATCTAGACCGATCCAGTCACAGCCAGGTGGCTAGTTTCTTGCATTGTTGCTGTTTATGAAAGAGGATTGGTCCAAACAGGTAATCCTAGACCTCTTTCCACAAGGGGAAAGCTGGCTACTGCAGCTCTGATGAGAATTGTACTTATTCCTGACATTTGTGGTGCCACCAATTGAAGATCAATCAATAATTTTGATTAACATTGTCTGGACTTCAAAGTAGATACTTTAGTGGGCCATGCTTCTTGGCAATACATATTTGCTTGAGAGTTCAATTCTGTTGTCCTTATCATGCTTTTAAGCTTGCTACTTCATTTTTCCTTCAAAGTATCTCATAGTGAAGATAAAGTTACTTACTTGCCTATTCTTCTGAAGATTAAATTACAGAATGTAGAAGTACTTTTAATGTATTTTATTACAACTTCTTATTCATTTTCAATGCAAAAAGTGTGTGTGTATGTATGTGTGTGTGTGTGTATCTATGTATATGTAATTTTAGTTACTATCGCCATTATTTTCTTTGGGAGGGTGATTTACTATCAGGGTTGGTTCTCCGTGGTTCAAGAGTTACTTCTGCATTTTTACGGTAGTAACGTAACACCTGTATTTTAGGCTTACCTCCTTTTTCAGGGATCTGAGGCATGTAAGGTACACTTTTTGAATAACATTACACCCGGAATTTGTGACTAGTTAAAACATTCATCAAAAGTGTAAGAGTAAAATACACATCTCCATTCACTCGGAAGTGTGAGTTATCTTTGTAAGCTTTTCACCTGGGCATGATTTCTCATTTTTCTTTTGCTGTAGCTGCACTGTTTTTAGGTCAAGTGTGCAAGCTCTCTGGCCTTTTGTAATCTATCTGTGGGCTTTTAACCACGCCCACCGCATGCTCATCACTATCACTCTTCCATGGGCTTGCCTTTCAAAAATCCTTTGTTATCATTGGTAAATGCTTTACGTCTCCGTCCTTGGGGTAGTTTTGTGACCGCCTTAGCCACCGACCCTGTTACATTAATAATTGCATTTCTGTCGATATGTTTGACTGCAAGCAAACTTCTTTTTCCACTTGTCTCTCGTTTGCGCTCATGCTCATAGCAGTTGTAGTGTTTTGGATTGGCTCGCTTATGTCAACTGTTTACTTTTAACTTTCAATTTATGTGGCAAGAAAATTCACATTAGGAATTTACAACGCTAATCACTAACTTGAGCAAACGCGAGACCCATTGCATTGCAAATGCTTGTTTAGTGTTTTCAGCTAAATGGATTGCTTTCTTACATTTCTCTAATTTGTTAAAAAGGAAAAAAGCTAAAGGTTTTTTTTTTTTTTTTTGTGTGTGCATGTTTTCTGTTTATTTATTTTAATTAGAAAACCTGAATTTCTTTATTAAAACGTATATTTTAGTATCTTAAATAAGCATGGAGGTAGTCTACCATTGTACATTCACAGCAAATTCCTATGATGCAGAGCTAGGTTTACAAGTAAGATTCCTTTTCCTCTTTTTGTATTTGGCCTGGTGTTATTTGTTTTTCTTTTTTCCTAAGTTAAAAAGTGTTTTGTTTAACATTTTATTGAGATTGCAGTGCAGTAAATTTTACAAATCTACAGCCGATTTTTAAAGTTATGCAAATCCACTTCAGTTGATGTATATCTATTTGTGCAGTATTGAATTGCAATTCCATTGCTTTATTGTTTTTGAGTATTGATTGAAATATTTGCCCATGCACACAGTTATGCAAACATTTAATTTAGGGTTCTGTTTTTGTTTAGCACACATACCACTTGATTGCCGTTTATAAATGCGTGCAAAAAATACATTTCTCCTGGTCTGGGGAACCACAGTGGTGGCTGTTGGTCTAGGCATCCCCTATGGTTGCACCTATTTAATAGTAAGGCAAAGGATTGGGTTTCCACACCTCTTTAGAATCTCAAGACCTCCTTGCCTGAGAGGACGGTGAGGAAGATTATATAGGGTGGGATGCCTGCAATTTCTGGGATAACTTCTAAACCTCTTACCTTCGGCACTGCATTTTTTTTAAATTGAGGGTTAAAATAGTACAGTAGACTGAAGTTAGAGGTCTTTATTATCTGATGCTGCAATATGCTGAGAACATTCCCAAAACAATTTATGCAAAAGGAAACATTAATTGATTTAAAAAAACAAAAAAACAATACAGCTACGTTGAAGCTATCAGGAGTTATGCAAAGGGGTTACTGGATGTCAGTCCTGCACCAAAGAAAAGTAAGTAGCAAGCTGCTTAGACTTATCCATGGTGGGAGACATAGAGCATAGTCCTTTACCTTTTTGGCTGGTCCGTTCATCCTTCTGTGAAATGAAGTTTCATGCCCATTCAGCTCTTTGTGACAATGAAGCTCCCCATTTGTGAAATATTCTTGGAACTTGCAGCAAAGGAATAGTCTTCATTGCACTAATTTCCTCCTTTACAGCTGATGGTGGCTATTCAACATGGGGAAACAACGGGACTAAAAATTCCTCCAGAGTCCTTTCGTAATCCTCCTGCTCTCTCTCTGAGGCTACACTGAAATCCACCCTTGTTCAGCAGCTTCTGCAAAAGGGCGTGATACATATCTATCAGAGGAACAGTTTTGCTTTGTCCACTCTTCTGAGTGGGGGTAGTGAGGGGTGGCGCTGGAAGAGGGATTGAAGGGTGAGGAAGGGTCAGCTTAGCCATGTTTCCTAAAAGCATAAGAGCAAGTCCACTCCTCACTATTCCTGTAGACAAATTGGGTAATTAACACAACATAATTTGAGAATAGACTGTAGTGTAAGTTTAGGGGCAGAGAAACTCTACTATCCACCCCCTCTGTGCTAATCCTATGCTTACAAACTTTGCTATAACAACAGACATTTGAGATGAGCGAATTTAGAATGTTGCTGGTGTTGTAGGGTGCTCTATAATGGAGATGCTCTCCGCCTAAACTTGGCAACTACCCTTTTTTACTTTATTAGTTCTACAAGTCCTCTTCTGCATTTTAGTAACCTTTCATTCTATTTGCGCCTTTTTCAGCACCACCACCATGCTCCACTACTTCTGCTTTGAGAAGGCACCTCTTGCCACTCAAACTGCTTTGGGATACATATATGATTGGCCTCCAACAAGATATTTTTCAATGTCCTTCCATCCAATCTGTTAGCGGGGTGATTATTTTGGTCCTTAGCATGACATCCTCTGCTCTGCAACTATTAGGGCCTTTCTCTTCTGATGTTGCAAATTTAAGAGCATCTTCAAGTTGGCCCTGTGGATCATCTCCAGAGTATGTCTGATTTGCATTGTGAATGCGATGCAGGGATTTTGGGATGCTTGCCATGGGCTCTTTCAAGAGACTCCTCTATGCTAGGCTAGTTTTCAGACCCATCTAGGGAGGGGTAGAGGCCAAACACCCCTAACATCTTCTCCATGTTTGTTTATGTTGGTGTTTTAGTGCCCAGTTAGTCATTCTTTGTATATCTCCACATTGTCTGCCAAAAGCTTGCACAGTGTTCTTTGACTAGGTTTAATGTCTCTACTCACCTTCCCCCCTCTGCATTTACTATATAGCTACCTGTCTACACTGTCACTTCATTTATCTTAACATCTACGTGAAAGCTGTGCAACACCATGGTGCTCGGTCTCTTTTACTTAATTTTGTTGTCGCACAGCCCTCAGGTAACCACGTTTCTATTCTTGGCCATCTATTTCAAATGTAATTGCTGAGGAATTGATGTTGCTGAAGCTATGTGACAGGTCTGATTGGTAGCCACTACACAACAATGGACCTGGCGAGTAGCCCTCATCACCTCCTGCTGCTTGAATCTCTTCTCTGCTCTGTGCCCATCCATGCCATCCATGCTATCCATGCTATGCTCTATATCCCTACTTTGAAGCCTAATCCTCTATCCTGGATTATTAAGTGGCATCTAATTGACCCCTGAATGTTTTGAAAGGGCGGGCCTTTTGGAAGCTATTGAAAGGGTTCAGAGGAGGGAGTTATGGAACTGCTTAGATGACATTCTTAGAGTGCTGCCATTTTTCAGTGTTGTCTACATCTTTCTGTTTTACAAGATCATTAGGCTCCTGAGTAGTATTGGTCAGTATTCCTGCCTACAATATTTTAAATGAATTTTCTAAGTGATTCACCGTTATAACATTTTGTCAAACATATGTACATTAAGTTCCCATCTTGGACCAACAATGGAAAAATTTCATTCACTTCTCGGCCATCTTCTCTCAGCGTTCTGTGGGGAAAAGAAAGCTTAAAGAGAACACAAGACTACTTACCATTTCCAGAGTACTGCAGACAACCACCCTCTTAGCAACTGTCACATATCCATTTGTTTGTCAAGACAGTATAAGGTGCAAAGCTGCTGGTCTTACTCATCCTATGACTTTCTGCTCCCCTTCCTGCTCTGGTACACTCCTTGAACATCATTGTATGGCTGTGATAGAACTTCATGTCTTCCCCACAGGAAGGCATGAGGTTAGGCCATGCCCTCCCCCCATATTATTGTATATTACTCTCTCCCTTCACTCTAGGATTTATCTTGTAAGCCCCCATCAGTGCCGAGGACCACTCTAACAATGCATTTTTGAACCAGCTGGCCCATTCTAAGCAATCACTGCTGCCTTGTGCTTGACCCCTTTGTAGCTCTAGTATCACATATTTGTCGTCGCAAGCCATTCCAGGTCCTTGACATCTGTGCTCCACTGGTAGTTGTGTAATCCTAATAAGACTACCCTAACTGTTCTTCTTTTCACACCTGTCCTCTTTTGTTCTGTGGTCACCTCTCAAGATCTGTTTTACTCTCCTGCTGTGTCTTTCTCCTAACATTTTTAGTTGACTCAACAACTATAGGTAACCTGCCAGTTGTTGTGGAATTGCCCAACTTTCTTGACCGTATATTGGCCAATAACATGTTGACCATATTTATGACTAAGTGTTACTGAAACTTGGATGACTTAACATGTCTGTAATAATTGGCTCATGGCCATGCCAATTATTGTCTCCAGCTTGAAGCCACCCTAGCAGCTGGGAATTTGAAAGAAAAACCTTATCACATTGTGATGCTCAGTCCACGTAGATCTCTGAATGGACTAGCACACAAAGTGCTCAATGGCTTTTTTATACAAGGCGAAAGTAAATTCGAAATTACCAAGCTGAGCATTTTTCCGGTCATTAAGACCCTGCCATGTAGTGACAACAGTGCATACTCAGCTAACGATTGAATTTAGAAAAAAAGGATTAACCCATTTCAATTGAAGGCACACGTGTTGTGCAAGACTAAAGTTACCTGACTTAGTCAAGAGTTTAAAAATGCAAGGAGCATCAACCTTCAAGGAAACTTTCAAATCTTCATTGCAGAAAATACCTTAAGCAATAAAACAAATTAAGGTCCAGCCTGCTGTTTCACCCAAAATATGTGGAGAGATGGCATCATGTTAAAAGTTGCTTGGTAACTACTTATCAAAAAGTGGTATTAATTGCTATCAAAGTCATGCATGTTAACAACCTACCGTACTGTCCAATATAAAAACCCAGCATGTTTTTTCCATTTTTGTTTATTTGATTTTTAAGACTTTATGAGGATGTTACCAGAACAATACAATGATCAATAACACTTTGTTGCCACACAGTAGTTTTCCATTGTTCTATTACCAAAGTAGAATACTGACTTCCAGCAACCATCCCGGTAAGGTTTAACTCACTAGCCAAAGAGTTTCTTAATTTTCACCCTAAGGTTCACCATAGTATAACACCTACAGTGCCTGAAATAACCAAGAGTGATAATGTCCTACCAGGACATGGTTCAAAATCTGCCCCTCACTGACATGCAGAACCAACCAAAATCTGTTCTTTAAGCAAATGGGTCCTAACGTAGCAGCACCCTGTACAGGACAACATTCCTGCTTCGCAAATCAAGAATAAAAGCAGGAAGTTAGGATGTCCTTTAAAACCTGACAGTCTTAAGGAGTCCAATCACAATAAAGTCACCAGCCGTGCACTGAAATTAACTTCAGACATTGGAAGATAAAAAGCTTCACCAGAGATGGAACACTCCTTGACATTAAAACACTAACCTGTGCCTTCAAATTCCTGCTTTGTGGGCATCTGAGACGTAGGGCTCTCAAACTTTCACTATTATCGTAAACAAGCTGCTGCCCGAACAGGTGTACTGGCAGGGCAGATGGGGTTTCCACAACAATCCTTTAGTGAAACTCAATCGACTAACCTAAACAAATCTCTTCTGTGCATTAATTTCAAAACTTCACTCTCTAATGCTTCATAAATGCAAACAAATCTGTAATCTTTACAGCAGTCCACAGCAAAGTGTGATACAACACCACATTTTGCAAAGAACTCCTTGCCAGGTGCACCTCTGATATCCAGATCTAAGAGGAGCCTAATTTTAGGGTATTGAATTATGTTTATTTTATTTGTGACCTACACAACTATATCACAATAACATACAAGATACATAACTATGTGAACTCTGCAAAACATAAAAGAATGGAGGAATGTGAGCAATCAATATTATGAAAGCATTAAATAATGCAACTTAGAACAAGTGGGTTTTGAGTTATGACCTTAACGGTATATGAATTTGGGCAGATTGTTCCAAAGGTGTGGAGCGCCCAAATAGAATCCCGTACCACACCTATATTTGGATGTGTTTTTGGGTGTAATTAGATTTTCATAAACTGAACTTCGCTTCGTAGGTATGATATTACAGAATATATTATATACTATGGATTATATTATTTTTCCTGCAGGTATTTGGGGGCTACACCTTGAATGCATGTTTAAATAAGTGAGTCTCCTTTGTGATTCTGTCCTTGACAAGCAGTCTTTGTAGACCGTGGGGGTTCACTGTAACTGCTTTCTGTCATATTGAACCCCCGAAACCTTCTTATTGGTACAATGATGTCAGTGCTAACAATATTGCCTAGAGCAGTTGGCATATACCGCCTGTGTTTTGGAGCACGTCAGTACTGGGTTTCGAGCTGACAGAGGAGGTCAGGAAACTCCCCTTGTAGTCACTCCAGTTAGCCAGAGATGAGTGAAAGCGGGTCTGAAAGGGCAGAGCAGAACTTCTGTAATCTCTACAGGTCCAGGAATGTTCTGATGAGTGGCTCTAGAGTGCCAACACTTATACCTGATACCAGTCTTTGTGTAGGGGGACTCCCTGTTCTAACATTACATCTAGTTCTTGAAAGTTATTTCCATTCCCACATCAAGGGTACAACTTTCTGGGGTGAAAAGCCGGGGAGGCCTGGTGTCAGATTCTTTGTATTTGCAGGAGACAAAGCCCTTTGAAATCCTGCCAGGATAGCCTATCTTTGTATTACTTTGTATTACTGTAATACAGAAACCTCAATAGCTAAGCTATTCACAGCTATGTGACCCTGATCACGTGCAGATGACACAAATGGTTAAGACATGAAAATTACTTTTTAAAAGGGGCATTTTCAGAATTGTGACTTAAAATCAGAGTTTACCATTATACAAGAGTTTAAATTACAATGCATTTGAGTTTAAACCCCATATCTGTTCCCAATCCAAGTTGTCACTCATTCAATGTAATGAGATAACAGAGTGTAAGTCAATTGGAGAGACGGGCATTACAACAGTGAAACATTACTTTAGAAGTTTTTCACTGCCAGGACATGTAAAACCTAGGCACATATGTTCTACTTTTCAAAGACATTGCACCCTGCCCTATGAGTCTTACGAGCCTACCCCTGGGGCGACTTGTATATATTAAAAGGTTTATTTTTCCAGGCCAAAATGGCAGTTTAGAACTGCAATACAGGCTGCAGTGTCCGACCCGAGACCTATTTCAAAAGACTACTTTAGTGGGTGGTTCCATGAGTGCTACAGGCCCAATAGTAACATTTAATTTAAAGACCCTGGGTACATGTAGTACCATTTACTAGGGAGTTACAAGTAAATTAACAGTGCTCATTGCCTTTCTTGCCTGTGGATATTATTTTCAAAGTGTGCTACATCAGATCCTGGAGGAATGGGAGGAATGGTGTAGTGTAAAATCATATGCCAAATGCTATTCCTCTACCCCCATGCTGCACTTAAAAATGAATGCTACTCTTTCAGGAAACTTCTACAAGATGAGAAATGATACATCAATGATATGGTCTCTTTAAAGAAGTGTTTATTAAAAGCATGGGTACCAGTGTTCTGCAGGTCTCGCTGATGAAAAATAGTGTTTATACTTCTGTGTGAATAATCATTACAATGAAACTTCTATAACAACTTTTGTGCAATGCCTTTTATTTCCTGAAGAAACATCATTTATCTAGCATATTCTTTTGTAGGGTTTGTAATCAGTTCCACAAATGTTCAAGGAAGGCCTGTTAAGTGTGTGCCAATGATTCGCTGTAATTTGTGACCAAATTGTAACAGATGGGATTGCACAGTGCTTAGCCTGCATATGTACCATAACATCCCACAATCTTTTTTTATTTATTTATAGAACTATTTCAAGAATGCAGATCACCATTGGAAATTACATCTAAGTTCAGTGAAACGTAGGAATTTTGGGTCTCCCTTAACAGACCAGCGACTGAACATTGGTGGGGTGCCTCATCACCCTCGGTCCAGAAAAAGGGTATGTCGCCAAAGCAGTCTAGATTGCCTTTCCTTATAATAGTCTTGAATTTGTTGTCCGTGTATTATGCATCTGTTTCCACTCTGTTCCCCTACAAAGTGGGTTGTGCTGTTTAAAACTCCAATTATATCCTTTCAAGAAACATTTTGCAATATTTCTTCCAGGGGTATCACATTAATTTGTTTAACCTACAAGCATTCTGGTGTGTTCATGTAGACTTTTTATGCTATATTTTGTATGTTTATGCTGTGCTTTTGATAACACTTTTGTTCATCTACCGTAAAGTGACTGTTTACTGAAGCAGAAACTATGGGAATTATGAGGACACACAATCATCTATATTTACAGTAGTCTGCAAAAGCTACACAATCATGGGGTGTCAACCAAGAGCACTGAACAACTTTATCGAGAGAGATTAGGCGGGCGTTGAGTCACCTGCCCCCAGCGAAAGGTCTTATCCCATTTCCAGTTGTGTTTCAGTCTGACAGCTCCTTCTGTGTCGTAGAGTTGTCCCTATACTTCATCATTGGGTCTTCAATTTTCTCCTGCTTTCTAGCTCAGGGGTGTGGATTTCCTGTAGCCCGATGCCCAGGACATATTGTTTAAGGTCAAGGACACCAAGACTTCATGTTTATTTTTTGCTGCAGGGGGTTGGGCCTACTTGTCCCAAGGACAAACTCTTTTGCTGTCAGTTTACAGTACCACATTATAGAGCCTGGAAACGAATTGTCTGCAGTTGAGGTAATATTTGTGACCATATGTTTAAGCTTTTTTAACTTGTATTTATAGTTCATTCATTAATGCAAAACCTTAATTATTAGGATGAGCTCTGTAAATAGCTGCAAGCTCAGACTGTACTACTGACTGTGGTTCCAGTAGAAAAAAAAAGTGTACACATTTGCAAATTGTAACAATAAGAGGCTAGGTAAAAGACTCCCAGAATGTTCTCTGCTTAAATGCAAATATTTGCAGAAGCTTGAAATTGAATCAAGATTGATGATTCTTTATTTTAAAAATAAAATGTTCACTCAAAAATGTAACTAGGAATAAAATGTTTCGCTAAACTACTGTAAAGTTGTATATACCATTCTTTTGAAGCATCATTTAGTAAAATGCATTGATGCATGCTAGTATTGCCAAAAAAATATTCATAATGGAAAATCAGTGTACCCAGTTTCAACAAGATTATCGGAAACATGAAAGTAACCAAGCATTGGAAAAGCCAATAGATCTGACTTTGGTGGTTAGTTTTTTAGTTTTGTCAATGTGTCTTTTTACATGGCTTTTGTAAAAACTTTATGGTTGTGGGAGCTGCTGAGCCCTCACCACTGTAAAAAAAACAAATATATATAAATATATATATTTTAAATGTAATTTTTTTATTTATTTTTATTTTTTTGGTCTCAAAAAATACACATAAACATAGTAGTTCCTGGCAATGAACAAAATTACTTTGGGTGCCAATATGCTCCTTGTGAATGAGCAGATTGCTATCATTCACTGTTAAATCAGCCAACAGATGGCTATAGAGAGAGAGAGAGAGAGAGAGAGAGAGAGAGATAGAGATAGATTCTTAATAAAACAAAAGGTCTTGGTTAACGCCAGATCTAATTAATGGGCCCAGTTCTTAAAGAAAGTCACAAAAGTACACCCATGGTATATGTCTTTGCATTAGTGCAGATTAACGTATTTCATGAACTCACAGGTATTTACAGAAGTTGACGGAAAAGTGTAACCTCTACCTTTGTATACTAGTATGAAATGGTTCATGCAGCGATCAGTCTATATTAGACTGCCATTGTGTCAGTCTGAATCTCTGGGCTGCCCCCAGCCTGGCTAGTCTCTTAGATCGGGAACTGCAGTTCCACTCTTATATACTCTACAAGTCAGACAATCTAAAGCAATTTGTGGTGGGCCCGCCTCTCGAGTATGAAAAATCATATCAAGTATAGAAGGTAAAGCTCAGGAATCCATACTGCATGATCAGGACTACAGAATACTAGAAAGCAATATCATTGTGTTGAGTGCTATCTAGAAGTAAAAGGTAGAGTGATCACCAGTGTCAAGAGTCTCTGGAACAGAGTCTGGACTTTCACAAAAATGTCAATTTATCCATGTTTTTTGTGATGCATATTTCTAGTTAAGAGATATCCTTATTTGCTGCATTGAAAGGGGAGGCATAGCTACCTTTCGACGCCAGGCTGTTATGGGAAACAGTCCCAGCTTATGCCAATTAATTTTAAATCCTTACTATTTTGTAGCTTAAAAATAAATAGCACCCTATCAACACTCAGCAGGTTCTGCTATACATAAACGGACGTCTGTGTACAGAAATTCGCACATCCTACTAGGGAGACTCCCCTTATCAAAGCCTGCCAACAGCTCTATTTGCCACACAAAAAGCAACGTGAGAGGGCAATCCTACCCCTATCTCTTCCTCCTTTACAAGCTGAAGGGCTCTGAGAGGAGCCCATTCACTTGCAATCTAGTTATGGAAGGGGGTATGATCTAAGAGTCTAACCTGGGACAAACATTGTAGGCATGTGTGGTCTGTCGACAAAATCAAAGGCATTGGCTGAATGTACAAACAGGACTGTCATCTGCCCGGAAACCATATCTGTGTAGTCCACACATCCATAGAAGTGTGAAACATTATGCTAAATAAATATGCATGCAGCGCATGAATTCAGCATTGTTTTGGCCTACTGGCCACCTTGCCAATTCACCTAGACTTTACTCTCCTGGTTCAGCAGGGGAACCGTATGTATGACTCTCATTCCGTTTTGGATATTCCTTCCTTGTGAATATGCATGATTGTTGCTATTCCCAGGTTACGTACCAACTCTCTCCTTTAGCCACTTCACATATTTTAAGATGTCTCCAGCATACATGCATGAATCTGAACAACTGCATTTACAATTTCTTCCATTATTTCCATATTCTCAGAACTGTCTCTTGATCGTGGAGAGCATGGGAATAGGTATGTCCTCCATAAAGCCAAGGAGGTAGGAGTCTTCCACTGCTAGTTAAGAGGTACACAGTATTTTTAGGTGAGTGGGGAATTACTGTGGTCTCCAACATTAACAGTCAATAGAAATCCCTCCTCAATGTATCTTCCTAATACAGCCCACCGATTACTTACTTAGCTACCCAATCTGTTTCCCAGCACTCTACCAGCCCATCTGCCTTGATTTTAGGATTCATTGGTTGAGAACAATCTAAATTCTGACTCTAAAGTTTAATCAGCGCTCTCACCCCCTGGGTCTCATTGCTCTAGACAATGGATGTCCATCAGGCAGATCCTTGTCCATACTTTTGATTACTTGTATTCACTCCATCCACTTCGCCACTATGCTAGATATAGTCTCTTAGTACAGCTTTGTATGCCACCTACAGACAGTGCTTTGTTCATAACAATTAATTATTTGAAATCTCATGAGTTAGAATGTTTACATTATGAAATCTGTGTGTAAGTGTTAGTGATCCGGAGGTGAACTATTCTCAAAAGCATCAAGCACGATGGAAGAGTATGAAAATTGCTTCTGTCCTGGATTCTTCTCCCTTCTACATAATCTATTATTTAGGGTAGCACTAACTGTTGAAGGCGCATACTTTCCTGGAGAAGCCGCCTTCTCTATCTTCCAGATCTATCCATCGCTTCTGACACTATCATGTTTATGCCACGTCCCATTAACCTTATTTTGCAAGCCAAATCCCCCAAGTGACATTTTATGGGTCCTATCAAGAGGTATTTTGACAGGAGGTTTATAGGTTTCCCAGACCAAGTGCCTGTACCTTCTATAACACATCCATGCTGATTTGCCCACATATTCTCTACCAGAAAGGGCTGACACGTTCGGAGTGTGGCAACTCCATTGGAACCAGATATAAATACTGCATTATTAAGTAGCATCTTCCCCCCTTCCAGTAGCTGACCATTCCTTACGACAAGATGTTTATGGGAAAGCGATGTTTGTTTTTGAAGCAATGGGCTTTAAATACTTGAGGAAGTCTTCTGGATTTCTCTCATATCTGTCTTGGCAGACTCCTGACCCCTAAAATGAGCATTGTTTATTGCACTACAGATCTCATTAATCAGAGTTTTGCTATTAACAAAATGAACGCAATCTTGTAGCTCAAACTGTCTTCAAGCTTACCATGATTTAAAGCATCTACTAGTTTGAATTCCTCACCCTGACTGAAGCTGTCAAAAAATAATCTGTGTTTTATTTTCATTAAGTGGACCAGTATTTTAGCAGGGGTGATTTTATTTAGAGATTAGCAGTGGCAGTTACAAGTTCTGCCAGCATAATCAAATGAATTATGTTTACCCCATTGTAAGATTAGCTGATGCGATTCTTTCAATACTCCAAAACTGATCACTTTAAGGGTCATCTGGATTCATTTATGAAATATTCTTTTCAGGCAGTTGGCTATTGGTTTCCCAGTATTCTGTCTCAACCATGCATTTAACAAGCTTCGGTTAATTCCCCCATAGCTTTACATAAAAGTGTTTCCAGATTGCCTAGTGGATACTTTTCTAGTGTTCCATTATGGCTTTAAATCATCAAAGTGTTGCTTTTTGCTGTTTAGTGGCTAAACAAGTGTATGCAACAATCTGGACAATTTGTTTGAAAAACTGATTCTGGAAAATTTTTCATATATATGTTGTCATTTCCCAGAGGCATCTCCATGATCTTTTACAAATTGCTCATTTGCCTGTAGAAATGATTCAACAGAATTTTGGGACTTGATAGTGATCTCTTATTTCCAGCAGAACCACAAGATAAGAGTTCATGGGTCAGTAAAAATAAATAAATAAATGAAAGTCTGATTTTAACTTGAAGGAGTCTTGTTGATTTTAGATCTAACTGTGTTCTTTTAACTTATAACTGCCATGTGGGTTGTACCCCCCTTTGAGGAGTGGTTAATGGACCACATTGATCAACTTACATCATCAGCCAGCACGGATCAAGGAACAGGGGAAGAACAAATTATTATTTGACAGATTAGGTCATGAAGATCTGAATATATGTTGTTTCGTGGGGGAAACTAACTATTTAATAAAGCAAACTGATCTTTTGTAGAAACTGATACTAGGGATACACATATAAATGGACAGAGCCTAAACTTATACATATGGAAGCTATTTTGCACCTCTTAAATAGTTACAAACATCAGGAATCTTATAGAGTTGGACATAATGGAGTGATCTACGTTTATGAGGGTTGTATTTTATCAAAAATATAGGAGCCAGGCCCAGACTAAGTTTTAAGTTGTATGCTGAAATTGTACATGCTGAGATGGATAACATTTTTCCAGCAGTGTTCAATCAATGTTTGATTCTGCACCAGATGCCTAGATGCTGTGCAGGCAGGCAGTACTGCATGTTCTGTTTTTGGGCAACTAGCTTAGAACCAAAAAACGGACTGAACAAGCAAGTCCATGAATGAAAAGTGGTTGGAGGTAACCCCCTCCCCCCCCCCCCCCCCCCCAAATCTGATCTTTTCACTTCCCTCCTAAGCCTCTTAAGAAGGTTATTTGCAAGATTTTGTTTTTGTTTTACAACTGAATGGATAAGTTGAGAGCATTGCACGTTATTCATTTTGGTAGTTCAGTACATAATCCAATATCCATGATGTATCGTGTAGTTGATGTATACTCTGATTTAGTGCTTCTCACAATTTTTATTATGGATGAAGTCAAGGGAAATAAAAGTCCCACAAAGTGCCCACCAACTGATTTGAAGGGGAAGGGGCTAATGCATCAGCATTTGAAGACTGGTTTACAGATTAAAGTTAAGAAGTTTTAAATATCTGCATTTTGCTAGCCTTATTATAATTTAAATCAACTGAATCGGCAGGGAAGTTTTTCTGCAAGGTCAAAATAGTCTGCAAATTATATTGTTTGTTTGCAGGTGTGTCAACTGTGTGTTTTTTTTAAAAAATTTTTTTTAAAACATTTTGAGACAAGGTAACAATAATTGTTATAGTACATTTTTGTAATTATATCATTTTTTCACGTATCATAATCACTGTAAAGAGGTTGCATCTTGTTAATGTATTTATATATATATATATATATATATATATATATATATATATATATATATATATATATAGTGGTATCTTTGCCTTTGCACGAGGGAACTCCAGCTGTAAGTAACTGAGCCTAGCTAACTTTTGATTGGTGTTTTATTGTAAACACTCAAACATTTTTTAATTATTTTCTGGAAAATGCTTATTCTTTAGATAAGAGCATAAAGAATAGCTTTGAAAGTTTGCCACAAACATTTGTCCTAAATAATATACTAAGATGATGGAATAGGTTCACAGTTTCTTAAACTTTAACACTGAACACTAAATGCGTAATGCTTAAGTTGCTGGAATCTGTTAACTGTTAGCATTTATTATGTTTAGCCTACTAAAAACAAACGGAGATACTAAAGTGCAAATGGATACATGTTTTGCTATGGTAAATACTTTAATTAGTGAGTATGCATGTATCTTGATATTAATCCCAGACATCTACTGAGTGTCTGGCAGCCTAACCTCTTTTAATAAGTATTTCATTTTCAAAAACCTTACTTCATTGGATACTCCTATTACTTGATATCATACTGTGACGTTTCAGAAAAACTTGATTCAAGATCATTCGAGATATTAATGAGCCGTGCAACATATGATTGAGATATGGCTTATAAACATTTTCGATTTTTCGCTATTTGTGTAAGCTTTCCATGTATTGGCTCAAATGGGTTATTTAATTTCTTGTAATTGAATTTGCTTTTCTTGTGTTACCAAAAGGTAGACTGTATCCCCATTATCTAAAATTTCATTATTTGAGGGAATTTGAAGTTAGGATGCATTAAGCAGGGCAGAGCAAACTCATCAGCATAAATGGTCTCTCACTTTCTTGTTTATGGAAAAAAAGCATACTCCTTTTCGGAGCCTCTAACTTCTGCTTATTGTTTGGTATGCTTATTGAAATAGAGTGTACTTAAGAATTTTACATTTTCTTTATACAAAGACTTTTATCATGCCTCCTGCTTCTTGGTATCTTGCATAAACCGGTAGTGTAGTCTGATATAACAAAAATGCATCCAAATGTAAAGACCAAACTAATTCTGCTGTTTTACCAGGACTAATCAGAATTTGAACACATTTGTTTTTTTTAACCCTCATTCTATTGAATTCCCACCTACTTTTACCTCTGAAGTCAAATATCTCTAGATTTAGTTAGGTTTGTTTTCTTTTCTTTGGGGGGAAAAAAAAATCACCTACTTAATACTGATACATTGTTTTATGTCAAGAGTGGCTTAAGGAAACTCTGTTCTGATGGAGTTCAACAGGATCATCATGGCACCCCTACAAGCACTAGGTTATTGTCCAGCACAGACAAAAAGTTAATCACATCAGTTCGATCTATAGTGAAATACTGTGACTCCCTGCTAAAACCGGAACTCAATTGAAACTGGCCTATATCTCATTAAAAGCCATATACCTGCAAAAGCCAGCCAAATTATCCTCTTTTTTTTAAACCTGCCCATTGGAAGTAAAATCAGAGGAGAAGAATGATAGCCAGGCCTGCATCAGATCGCACCGTTTCTCGGGTCTAGCCCCATCTGACTGAAACTCCTGAACTTAAGATATCTAATGGCAAGTGGACCATTCACATTCCCACTAAAGACCTACCTTTGTCATTTCTATCTTGATCATTTCCTAGAACTTAAGGAGACTGTTTGATGGAGGAGTTACTTCTCTTCCAGGAGATCCTCATCAATAGTCATACACATTGAATATTTCCGCCCACGGAGCATATACAAACACATGCCTATATATGTGAAACATATGAAAAATAATACTCTAATAGAGAGTTTCAATACCAATACAATATATACATGTGTAAACAGTAATGCAGTCTATGTTGCGAAAAACCGGCTAAAAATGCTTTATTTTTTGGTGTTTTTTTTTATTTTGTAAATTAAAGGTACAAACTTTTTGTAATTCAAGCATAAGTCATAGAAAGTACAAGAAATCTATAATAAAACTGAAAAACCTACATTGAAAATAAAAGAGCATTATTAGCCAATAGGCTGCATGCAGGTTAACACAGCAGAATCAAAAAAATTGGCACCGTGCCTTTAAGATCCTGAGCACCTCCAGTATCCCACCATGCCTCAGGGGTGAGAGTGAGGTGACAGTTGGTTCACAGTTAGGTCAGTTCTTTTTTGAGGACACTGGAGCATTGAGCTCTCATTTTTCTGGTTATTTGGCCAGAAAGATTGTCTAAAATGGCTCTTCATATTGCCTGAGTAGAGTGGCAACTTTTTCTTACAAATATGCCTTCACTTTTTGTGAAATGTCCTTCTTGTGGGAAGAAGGCAGCCCAGTCAGACCCACACTGTGTGTGCATAGTATGTTTGCCTCGGAGTCACTGCCCTGACACCTGCAGACATTGTAAGAATCTGTCCAAAAGAACTCTCAAGGACAGAGCAAGGATTCTTTTGCATTGTCTGCATGAAGAGATTTTACATGTGGTGCCGGCAGCATGATTACAATCCTATTTTGGCCCAGGAGGAGGTTATCTTACCCTACCTGTTACATCTCGCGCAGTCAGGGCTGCAGTTTTCCTCCATTAAGGTACATTTATCTGCCATTATAGCTTATCGTAAGTCGCCCTCTCAAAAGTCTTTCTTTACTATGCCAGTGGTTAAGGATTTCTTAGAGGGCTTGAAAAACGTTTTTCCACCAATTCGGAAACCCTCACATCCATGGGAACTGAATGTGGTCTTGTCTAGACTTATGGCTGCTCCTTTTGAGCCCATCCACAAAGCTTCTTTGCAACATCTTACGTGGAAGACTGCTTTTGTGGTACCCATTACCTCGGCTAGAAGGGTCCGTGAGATTCAGGCTCTATGTTCAAGGGAACCCTTCACGGTTTTCCATGATAACAGAGTAGTTCTATGAACCCACCCATCCTTTTTGCCTAAGGTGGTGTTGGACTTCCACATTAACCGTTTCTGTGCCTTGGACGAGGTGACCTCTAGGCACCAGGGCAAAAAAAGAAATTGTGTTTTTTTGTTGTTTTTGTTTTTAGAGATGGGGAGTGACCCATCAGGCAAGGGTCGCTCCCCTGGGGGGAAAATTGTATTTAGACCATTTCTGCCCCCCTTGGGGGTAGACTGGTCGATTTTAGGTCAATCTGCCCCCAAGGGGGCAGAAACCACTAGGCACCGGGGATTTGTTTTTTGGTGCCAATGTCACGCAGGGGGAGCGACCCCGTAGGCAAGGGTCGCTCCTGGGCAGGGGGGGGTGGGGGCTCAAATTTATTTTAGGGCATTTCTGCCCCCCCCCCCCCGGGCCGGCTGAGCTAGAGGCCAAAATCCACAGGTAGGCACTTTGCAAAAAACACCTCTGTTTTCTGTGAAAAAATATGTTGTGTCCACGTTGTGTTTTGGGCCATTTCCTTTCGTGGGCGCTAGTCCTACCCACACAAGTGAAGTATCATTTTTATCGGGAGACTTGGGGGAACGCTGGGTGGAAGGAAAATTGTGGCTCCTCTCTGATTCCAGAACTTTCTGTCACCAAAATGTGAGGAAAATGTGTTTTTTTCGCCAAATTTTGAGGTTTGCAAAGGATTCTGGGTAACAAAACCTGGTCAGAGCCCCACAAGTCACCCCATCTTGGATTCCCCTAGGTCTCTAGTTTTCAGAAATGCACAGGTTTGGTAGGTTTCCCTAGGTGCCGGCTGAGCTAGAGGCCAAAATCTACAGGTAGGCACTTTGCAAAAAACACCTCTGTTTTCTTTAAAAAAAAGGGATGTGTCCACGTTGCGTTTTGGGGCATTTCCTGTCACGGGCGCTAGGCCTACCCACACAAGTGAGGTATCATTTTTATCGGGAGACTTGGGGGAACATAGATTAGCAAAACAAGTGTTATTGCCCCTTGTCTTTCTCTACATTTTTTACTTACAAATATAGGAGAGTGTGTAAAAAAGACATCTATTTGAGAAATGCCCTGTAATTCACATGCTAGTATGGTCACCCCGGAATTCAGAGATGTGCAAATAACCACTGCTCCACAACACCTTATCTTGTGCCCTTTTTGGAAATACAAAGGTTTTCTTCGTAGCTATTTTTTACTCTTTATATTTCAGCAAATGAATTGCTGTATACCCGGTATAGAATGAAAACGCACTGCAGGTTGCAGCTCATTTATTGGCTCTGGGTACCTAGGGTTCTTGATGAACCTACAAGCCCTATATATCCCCGCAACCAGAGGAGTCCAGCAGACATAACGGTATATTGCTTTCGATAATCTGACATTGCAGGAAAAAGTTAGAGTAAAACGTAGAGAAAAATTTATGTTTTTTTCACCTCAATTTCAATATTATTCTTTTTCAGTTGTTATTTTCTGTAGGAAACCCTTGTAGGATCTACACAAATGACCCCTTGCTGAATTCAGAATTATGTCTACTTTTCAGAAATGTTGCGGTTTCTGGGATCCAGCATTGGTTTCATGCCCATTTCTGTCACTGACTGGAAGGAGTTTGAAAGCACAAAAAATTGTAAAATGTAAAATGCCAAATTTGTGTTGAAAAATTGGGTTTTCTGATTCAAGTCTGCCTGTTCCTGAAAGCTGGGAAGCTGGTGAGTTTAGCGCTCCAAACCCTTTGTTGATGCCATTTTCAGGGGAAAAACCACTTTTCCCATTTTTTTTTTTACAAAAACGAAATTTTCACTGTACTTTGGCTAATTTCTTGGCCTCCTTCAGGGGAACCCACAAAGTCTGGGTACCTCTAAAATCCCTAGGATGTTGGAAAAAAAGGACGCAAATTTGGCTTGGTTAGCTTATGTGGACAAAAAGTTATGAGGGCCTAAGCGCGAACTGCCCCAAATAGGCAAAAAAAGGCCTGGCACAGGAGGGGGAAAAGGCCTGGCAGCGAAGGGGTTAACCAAATAATATCACTTCCAACATTTTTTCCGAAACCTATTACTCCGGCAGAGAAAGCCTTGCACTCCCTGAACCTTAAGAGGGTATTCAAATTTTACCTTGATAAAACTAAGTCAATCAGACAATCTGATCGCTTATTTGTTAATTATGGACATATGAGAACAGGGAAAACGGCCTTGAAACAGACTATTTCCAGATGGATAGTTTCATGTATTGTGACTGCATATCAGTTGGCTAACAAGCAATTTTCGGCTAAGCCTAAAGCCCACTCCATGAGAGGGAAAGCCGCAACTGCAGCCCTTCTTAAGAATATACCCATCTCCGAAATTTGCAAAGCTGCCACATGGAGATCCGTACATACTTTTACCAGGCATTACTGTCTAGATTCAGATGTCAAGACAGACACCCAAGTGGGTTAGGCTTCTTTATGAAATGTATTTGCATATGACAAGTACGTTGCCTGCACTTCTATCACTCTGTCCGCAGGGGTGTGGCATGGGCTTACTAATCTAATCAATGTTTGACTATTGATGAGGATCCCCTGGAAGAGAAGGATAAGTTACTTACCTGTAAATCCTAGTTCTCTTCCAGGGGTATCCTCATCAAAGACATACACAACCCACCCTCCTCCCCGGACGTGATTTTTAGAAGTGCAGCACTACCTATTTGTTTCTACTATGGCTCCTTGTCACTGGGGAAAAAAGTATTGACCTAATTGTGAACCAACTGTCACCTCACTCTCACCCCGGAGGCCTGGTGGGATACTGGAGGTGCTCAGGGTGTTAAAAGCACTGTTGCCCGTTTTTTTATTTTTATTATTCTGCTGTGTTAACCTGCATGCAGCCTATTGGCTAATAATGCTCTTTTATTTTTAATGTAGCTTTTTCTGTTTTATTATAGATTTCTTGTTCTTTCTATGCCTTATGCTTGAATTACAAAAAGTTTGTACCTTTAATTGAAGGTTTTACTACAAAAAAAAACCCTCCAAAAATAAAGCATTTTAGACGGTTTTTCCCAACATAGACTGCATTACTGTTTACACATGTATATAGTATATTGGTATTGAAACGCTCTACTAGAGTATTATTTTTCATATATTTCACATATATATGCAGGTGTGTTTGTATATGCTCCAGGGTCTCCGCACGTGGGTAGGAATAATCAATGTTTATGACTTTGAGGATACCCCTGGAAGTAAACTAGGATTTACAGGTAAGTAACTTATCCTTCCCGTTTACCAGCATATAACATCAAGGTTATTCTCTTGGTCGCATGTCTCAACAGTTATAAAGAAATATAGGTGGGTCAAGTAACTTAATGGTCTAATGATCTTCTTCAATCTATATTGTGCATATCAGAATGGTTCCTCGCTGTTATATAAAGGCATTATTGGTTGGTTGGCCTTCCTAACACACTCTAGTCAAAACCCCTATTTTGACTCTATTGGCCCATTCCCAACCTGTCAGTCATTTTGAAATGATTCCCATATTTGCAAAGGTATCTGCAGTTGATAATTTATTGTATAGACTAGTGGTTCTTAACCTTTTCACTTCTGTTGACCCCTACTTAATCATTATTGAAATCCAAGGTTTAGTTCATAAACCAATATAAAACAAATTAAAATGTTAAATTTAATGGGAATGTTGGAGCTTTTCTAAATTGAGTTGAGGCCACTTATCATCCATACTGTATTCTATTTGATGTACTTAAACTGCTCTGAGAAATCAATCCGAGGATGCTAACTTAAATTTTAGGCGCCAATTTCAAATTATTTCAGATTTACAGAATGCTTTAAAATGTTCAGTTTATGTTTTCCAGTTGTCCCCGGTCCACAGGTTAAGAACCACTGAGATAGACCACTCTTCAACACACACATTTTGTTTCAATCCACTCTTCCAGATTGGGCTCAGTGACCTTATGCCTGTGGCTGAATATGCATATCTTTTGCTAGCCATCTAAATTTGTTTGATTTGATCTGGGTGCATCTGTCATGTAGAATGGCTACTTTGGCAAATTCAGGTAGTCGTGGGTCATGAGCAGGAAACTGTTGTCTACAAACCCTAGTCCAGTATGATTGAACTTTAGGCTGTCATAGAATATGGATTAGATCACTGCATGCGTACGTCTCCAACAGTGTGAGTGAGCAAGCAGTCTCATTCCGAATCTTCAAGAAGGACCATTTATTTAGTGTGGAGTATGCCCAAAAAGACCTTTGCCAATGAGTATAGGTTCTGTTTTACTAGTTTTGAGTTTAGGTAGTCTAACAATATCCATATGTGCCCTTGATTACTCCCTTGAAATAGCCACAATTTAAATGTATTGTCTGTTTGGCAAGATGGGCAATCTCCTCAGGGTGATAGTTCCCCATATTGCTAGGTGCACACCTAGTCTAAACTGAATTTTTCTACGAGAGCCTGAAATTTTTTGATTTTTACCCTTTTTTAAATATTGTCTAGTTGTGATATTCCTCTCTTGCTCTATTGTACCAGGGAGCCACTGTTTGTGGATATCTGCATTTTGCTGAAATGCACTACCAGTGTGTAATCTCAGATGTATTTCCAACTGTTTGTGCCCAGTCATTTCTCTAGATACTGGTGTGTGTTTCAGCTTTATAGATATAATTGTTTGTCTTGTGATAAGGTTTTCATCTCGTTAGTAATATGACTAAGGAAACCTGTTACTTCAGCCTCTTTACGCCTTACATTATAGCATGGAGACGGAGGACACACATAGCACGTCTTTATTTTTAATAAAACACGTACTGCTGGAAAATCTGCTTGTCATATTCCTGTTATCGAGAATGGGGTAGCTTGAAATCTGGGAATGACTGACCCATGGGAAGAATTGTAATACGCCAGAATTAGTATGAAAAGTAACCCATGAAGACAACTTGCAGAGATCCTTTAAGCTGTTAACCATTAAGATATTGAAATATATCCATCTAGTGTTATACACCTTATATGAAAATGAAATTGTGTTTTTCATTTTCAGAAATGGAATTCCAACATGAGCGTAAATATTTGTAATAGTGAACAAGAGGTGAGTAGGAAGGAAAACCCTACTTGGATGCTTTATGACCAGAGTGAAGTCTTTCCAGTGGAGCAGCTGCAAAGCTTCAGTCAGCTCTTGCAGAATATACACAAATTAGAGGTGAGTGAAACAATTATGACTGCAGTGTTGGTTTATTTTTTTATTACTCATTCTATAGTAAATGGACCAAAGTATTGCATTTGTATTTTGAGACAACCGGGCCCTCAATATGGAAGAGACAAATTACATCTCATATCCTTCCTCCCTAACGTTCTTGCCTTCTAAGGTAGTAGAGCTGCTCTTACATTGCTGGATCAGCACAGGTAAGTGAAAGCATGGCAGTGATAAGTTCTATGTAAATAAATGCAACATCCTACTGAAATGGGAGACATTCCTATCTACACCAATATTCTTGCTGCTCAGACAGAGGTGACTTGACTAGGACCTTTATGCACAGAATGCTGTGACACAATCATCTGCTGTTGCCTACTTATTGTCAAGGATAGGGCTGTTGAGGCGGTAGCTCCTAACATTAAAATGCACAGGAATGGAAGGATGTGCCCATCTTTTGTACCTCAATGTACAGGTGTGGCCCATATATACTTCCGTCTACTAGCATGACACCAGATGAATGACTCCTGCATGAGGTAGGGTTGAGGATCTGACCATGTTAGAAGCGCAGCAAGTCCCTTTACTTGATCCCCTTTGTCATTCAGGCACTTGGTGTTCTTCCTAGGGGCAGGAAAATACATGCCCAAGCTGGTTGATGTGATGCAGTGTGCTAACCACTACATCATCTGGTCTCTATTTTGGATTCCCTGCTTATCTCCTGTGCCCTACATCCCTGATACCTTTGCAGGATTGGTTTCACTTTTTTGGTTGGCTCCACAGTAGGGTGCTGAATTCCACTGTAATGGGGAGGGTCTATGAGTGTGTCTCATCCATAGTGGAAAAGGGTACACTTTCCTTGCCGATCTATGGGAGAATTTCAGTTGGTGACTTTATAGTCATTAGTACACAAGCATTTTTGTTACCTGTTCAGTTGAAGGGAAGACTACTGCCCCTCTCGATAAAAGCCAATCAGTTTCCCCATAGTTGGTTCCCTCAACTCCCTGTAGGTTTTGCGTTCTGTGCAGTGTATGCTACAATTACCAAAATAACTGCAAATACGATACTTAACATTCATGGTTTCTGTGTTATTGAACTGATTAAATTTTGCCCTGAAGGCCAGATCACTTTCCACCCAAGGGAGAGGATGAAGCCCTGTGTTGCTGCTGGTTGGTAAAAACTGCTGGTCTCTCGAAGGTCTGTAGCGTAGCAGTGACCCAAGTCTGGTTGAGAATATACTTAGCATTTATCAACAGTCTGCAACTTTGCTTGATAGAAAATTCATGCAAAACTTCTCAGCCCCTTTCACTGGGTGCCCGATTTGAGTTCTCTGGGCAGCAAAGATACCTAGTAAGACAGAAGACACATAAGGAAGGAAAAGTATGGCAGTTCATGAAGCTGTGAGGCTTTTTGACTCTATATCTGGTATTATGAAAAGTTTAACTTTTACCAGTTCCACTCGCATCTGCTTACTCTCCTGACCTATCAGCTGCCAGATTTATTTGTCTTCATATAATATTTTACAACCTCTAGAACCTAGTGCCGCCTCCATATCTGAACATTGTGAACCTTTTTATTTGCATGGCCTAGACAAGTGGAAGCTCATTGGTAAATTAGATTGCCTTTTTTTAAGCATTTTCTGAGTGACCTAGATGAGCAATATTTATCAGAAGAGAACTCTACAATTATCTGTTCTTAAACTTCACCTCAGAAGGTACTGTATTATTTATTCATTTTAGTGTACAGCTACAATCATGAATTCTGGTTTCTTTCAGTTTCCGTCTCAGATGGGCTCAGTGTTGCGGAATCCCATGTTGCTTCACTACATTAACTGTGTCAAAGATGATTCTGCTTTGCTGAGGCTTAATTACTGGATGGCCCAAGTTCTGCACGATGGTATGAAATTGTTATTGGTGTATTTCGTGGGATGTGTGGGCTTCTGGAACAATCCTATTGCATATGGTCTGGGAGAGCAGGTGGCCTAGTTCCTACATTGATATTGAGTGTAGGAGATTTGAATCCCCACTTCTCTACTTGAACACATTGGAAAATACTGTGTAATATACTCCATCTCCTTGATTGTTTATTGTATCTCCTGAGTTTTTTTCTGAGTTGGTAAATTGAGGTCAAGGTAATATTTCTGTGACTACACAAGAACGCACCACCCTTCCTCTTCATTAAAGAGCAGAGGGGTTGTTGGTTCCTGCTACCTTCTTGGAGGAGAAGGTCCTTCTTGACCTTTTCCACAGCAAAGTGATACATATTCTGAGTCTGAACCACAAATTGAGTGTTCTCTAAATTTATTATGGCTGTAGCAGTTGGGACCCTACATCTACACCCCAGTTTAAATCCTTCTTCCTACATTGTCAAGATGAACTCAGTCAGCTCTTTGTTCAACGTGGAAGCACCTTTAATGGAACAGCCCACTGGGGTAGATCATCTTCTGAAACTTCCATGTCAAACAATAAGATGTTACTATAAAGAACCTAAGCATTGAACATTTGTTCAATAAGTAAACTTACCAGCTTACTCTGCCCTGAGTACCACATATTTCTGAAGGCCCAGTTTGTTGCCTTCATTGTTTCTTTTAGATAAAACTTGAGAAAAGCATTTGAGAATATATACAATTTGGGTTCCTGGTCCTTCATCAGATGGATGGCTGAATGTGCTCTATATACCCTACCCTTATGTGAAAGTCTGGCTTGTCAACAGCTAATTTGTGCCACAAAGATCTTATTAATTCCCAGTCATGTTGTGACATCAACCATAATCTGGATCAAATTCACACTAAGTTACTATTTTCTCAGCAGAGGGGATGATTTCTCAGAGCTGTGTAGGCTGATTGTAGAAGTCTCGTTATTGGAGCAAGACTACTAGATTGGGGGTGGCAGCACCACTGCTTGTGTGTGACTGAGGCAATCCCACACATTTTTGGCAACTGTTGGCCCATCCCTTTCAGCTAGCCAGCAGCTCCTCACCCAAAAGGTGATTTCTTTTTCTCATTAGTGAGGGTCTCATACACACACATACGCCAAAGAAAAGATGCAGGATGGCTCTCAATTCATTTATTGAAAAGACTACACTCTGCGATTAAAATATATGAGCTGCAATTATTAGGGTAATGAGACATAGCAAGATTAGGATTGTTGCGATCAGTGGGAAAAGCATAAAGAACCCAAGCATATTGGGATAACATGTACATAGGAATCCTACCTAACCCATAAGGTCTAGCAAGAGCATAGCTTTGATAGCCCAATCTGTCCGTACTTAGTCCAGGAGAGGAGCACCTACCCCCATTACCTGAGAACCGCCCCCCACCACCACCACCTCCCACCCACCGTCTCCTTGACTAGTTCTAGAGACAGGGCTGAGGTCAGCAGTGAAATGGCTACAGTATGGATGGGTATCTGGCCGGAATGACCTCCTTCCCATACCCTGGCCTTTATGATGTTTTTATAAGAAACATGTTTATGTTCTGTGAAATAGGCCTGATGTGAGCATGTGCCTGAGTGTTGGACTGTTTACTTACTCTTGTAGTGACATTATAGGATGGATTATCATGTACTATTCTTGTCAGCCTTAAGCAGAAGTACATGGTGAAATGTTGTGCACAAAAATAACGCTTTTGCAGAATCACAGGTTATTTGAAAAATAAAGAAACCTTGCTAAAAAGCAGGCTAAACTAAATTAATAAAACAAATAAATTAATTTGAGCATATATCTGGGTAAAAGGGCACAGGCCGCAGGCCCAAACTAGGCTAAAATATGTCTCCAAACAAGGTACTAAAAGTAACCCACGACAGGCTACATGGAAAAAATAAGGTTATATTTAGAGGAGAAAGACCATTTTTACTCTTCAGAAATGCCTACTACTTCAATACAATCAATCAATCAAGGCATTTGTAAAGCGCAAAACTCACCCGTGAGGGTCTAAAGGCGCTGATGAGTGGAGTGGGGGGCTGCTACTGCTCGAACAGCCAAGTCTTGAGGTGTCTCCTAAAGGTAAGTAGGTCCTGTGTCTGTCGCAGGTGGGTGGGAAAAGTGTTTCATGTCTTGGTGGCGAGATGGGACAACGATCTGACGCTGGAGGTCGTTCTGTTGATGTGTGTGATGGTGGCGAGGGCAAGGTCAGTAGAGTGAAGCTGTCAGGTTGGGGTGTAGAAGGAGAGCAGTCTGTTGTATTCTGGTCCGGTGTTGTGCAGTGCCTTGTGAGCGTGGGTGAGGTGTTTGAACATGATTCTCTTGTTGACGGTAAGCCAGTGCAGGCCTCTCAGGTGGGCTGTGATGTGGCAGGGGAGGGCCAGGATGAGGCGTGCGGGGGCGTTCTGTATGAATTGCAGTCTTTTCTGGAGCGTGGCCGTGGTTCCTGCGTAGAGGGCGTTGCCGTAGTCCAGTCTGCTGCGTACGAAGGTTTGGGTGACCATCCTTCTGGTTCCAGGTGGGATCCATATGTAGATCTTCCAAAGCATGAGGAGGGTGTTGAAGCAGCAGGAGGAGGAGATGGCGTTGACTTGCTGGGTCATTGATAGCGATGAGTCCAGGATGAATCCCAGGTTTCGTGTGTAGTTGGTGGGGTTCGGTACAGTTCCAAGTGTGGCAGGCCACTAAGAGTCGTTCCAGGCGGAGAGGGTGGAGCTGAGGATGAGGACCTCAGTTTTGTCAGAATTCAGTTTCAGGCAGCTGTTCTTAATCCATTCGGTGATGGCCTTCATTCCTTTGTGGAGGTTGGTTTTGGCGGTTGCGGGGTCCTTGGTGAGGGAGAGGATCAGCTGGGTGTCATCTGCATATGAGATGACGAGGTTGTGAGATCGGACTGTTTGCGAGCGGAGCCATGTAGATTTTAAAGAGGGTTGGGCTGAGGGACGATCCCTGGGGTACGCCGCAGATGATTTTGGTGGCTTCCGAGCGGAATGGAGGGAGGCGGACTCTCTGGGTTCTGCCGGTGAGGAAGGAGGTGATCCAGTCCAGGGCTCTGTCGCGGATCCCTGCATCGTTGAGGCGTGTGCATAGGGGTGTGGTGGCAGATGGTGTCAACAGCTGCCCAGAAGTCCAGGATGTTGAGGGCCACGGTTTTGCCGTTGTCAAGTATGGTCCTGATATCGTTGGTGACTACGATGAGGGCGGTTTCGGTGCTGTGGTTGCTGTGGAATCCGGACTGGGACAGGTCCAGCGTGTTGTTCTCCTCGTGCTTCAACAAGACAGAGCTTGTCTTACCCTGGTTGTCTTGTCCCTGCTCTGACCAATGACACACTGCAGTTTTATATTCCCCCTTGTATTACTGAACAGGAGGACTCCACCTTAACGTTTGTAAGTTGACTGGTTTGGTTTGGGGTTACATACCAGTGTCTCTCCAGCAAGTTTCCATTTCCTCTTGTGATGGTGCCAGGAGGAGGAGATATTTATAGGTGGATACTTTTCAGAAACAACCTTTGTTCATCTTTTTAGCAATGTAGGTTTCTATTCCATCATGCAGAGTGCCCTGGGTGTACATGAGTATCAAATATAACTGGTCAAAGAAGAGGATATGCTAGAGCTTAGTATCCCATGTAGCATAATTCCTTCCCTCCACATTGACACTTTGACCTCATTCATATTGACAAGGCATCCTTGAGAAATTGCACCATTACAAAAAAGGCCCAGCCAAAGGAACTACCACAGGTTGGACAAGGAAAAATTATTTTCCTTGTAGAAAAACCCTTACCCACCAGGTTTACCCCTTGGTGGCATGCTTCATCATTGGATTTCTTCCTGTTCCGTTTAAGAGCGGGACGTGCTGCGACCAACGGGATACATGGGAGCACTGATGTAGTCTCATCAATGTGAATCAAATGAGGGATAGGGGTGGTGGGGTCTTGGATAAGTTTAAAAATACCTGCCTCCTAGTGGTTTCAATGGTTAATAGATCTCCTGGAGACGGTATGGTTAAAAAGGGGCTATGGAAGTCTGGTATGTCATGTACCTTACTTCCTGGCCTATATGTTTCAGAGCCTTACCCCTAGGCTTCTCTTCAGGACCAAGGTTGACTCTTTGGTACCACTCCTTGTATGATTACCACTAATGAAAGCATCAATAATACATGCTCTGTGATATGGTGCACTTCACCTAACTAATGTGGTGCCTTTAAATTATACCTATCATGTATGATGTCCGTCACTGATACCCCACTTGTGGGAAAGGCACTTGTGATTATCAGAATGAGATAGCCAATGCATTCTCATGATGAACACTACTAGACAACCTACACATAAAAAAAAAACATGTAAAGCACACAACAATGCAGACATGGTGCATGCATGACCTACTCGATAGTATATTGACTATTGTATCATATATCCTCCGGCAAGGGTGTGTGCTTGGAGTCACACTCTAAAGATTAGGCAAAGTGTTAGGATGTACTCATCTTATTCTTCTTCAGCGTACGTGACAGTGTTAAAATATTTGAATGGCATTTTTTCCTCAAAGCGACTCCCCCTCAGTACCTAATGCTCACCTCCCCAGGGTCTGAATCTCGAGGGCCCGTATCGGAGCCAGGTCTAATGAACTGCGGTCTTCGCGTCTCGCCGTGCTGCGACATGATGATGCGTCACAGCACTGGACCGCTAACCGCCCAAGATGGCGGTCTCCCATGGAACGAAGGAAGGTACACGAGGGCCCTGGAGGATAGGTGTCCCAGACAGTGGCTGTTATGGCACAGCGGCCTTTATGGGCACTGTTGTAGACTGTGGAAGCAGGAAAAAAGGGGGTTCCATTTTGTTTATTGTAATAATACTTATGTGAGAAAAACAGAAATTGCTTCCCTTTTATTAATATAAGGAGGATTGATTACTTGTGGTGGCACTGTGAAACGCAAGTGATAAAAAGCAATGGACAAAGGGCAAAATCTTATTAAGCGTCTAAGGTGTACCTATTACTGTCAGGGTGTATATATGAGTGATAATCATTGTGATGGTAGTGCTTCATCAGCTGGTTCCAAGGGATGTGTTCATTGAGTTCTATTTGGTGTGTGCGTAATTTGTAGACCCATTGTTGTTCTCTTTCAAACAGTATGGATTCACAATTAATGTCTTTATGATGGCCTATGATAACCCACTGGTAGTCCTTCACTGTGTGTGCTTTTTCTATGTAGTGAGTAGACATTTTAGTAGTAGCCCGTCCACATCTCGGGTTACTATGATGTTCACAGATGCAAGTCCTAACCTTGCGGGTGGTCATCCCCACATAGTGTTGGTTACATGGGCAAGTGATCATATATACTGCTAGCTGGGTGTTACAGTGAAGTCTCTGATGTCCCATGTTGTATTGTCGTTGAAGGTGACCCGTTTAGTAACTTTCAAAAATTGCCTCAAATTTGAAAATAAATGAGATCCATGGTTCTCTTGAATAAAGTTCAAGGAATCCCACACTGATTCCTGCTGGGAGACCATCACCTGGCAGCAATCAACCTTCCACCTATGGGACGGAAGACCACTTCAATGCAGTGTTTTCAGAACCCAGTCCTAAGTTGTCAACACTGAAGTGCTCAGAATAATTTTCACTCCACATTTAGACCCCTTCACAAATTCACAACATGGCTCTTCACTCATGCTAGGAGACCTACAGAGTTTTTTCATGAAAGTCTCTTTTGTTCAAGACAAATGGTGGTTTACCAACATCAAAACTAGGACTATTGATTAAAAAGGACTGTTTAATATGAATATTCATTGAACATCCACTTTTTTAGAATCAATCGGGGAATAAAAAACCTGTTCCATTTTTAGTTTTATTGGATTTTCAACATAGTCATCACGTTCGTTCCCAGTGGGACAATGAATATATTAATCACAAGCAGATCATGCACGGCAATACAGGATAAGCAACAACATTTAAGTGTCCGTCCAAGGGATGAGCTTGCCGTGTTCACAAAAGGCGAAGTCCACCCTGCGTTATACTCAAAGATAGTAGCCCCCCCCCTCATTCATGCAACCATTCATAACCTATAGCCTCAGCTAAACCCCCTCCCCCAGCCCAGTTGTGGCGTGTCCCCCTGTCAGAGCTGCAGATAATCGCCTATGTATGGTTTTATGCTAGAGGACTATCAGTGGTATATCCCTCAACCATATCGTCTCACATGGGATCTCCTCTAAGGAAGCCCATGGGCTCCGTAGTCTGTGGGGTTTGGGGGGGACTCATATTGGAAACATGCCCAATGAACAAATGTATTAGGTCTCCTCAGGTTTCAAAGGTTCAGGGTGCTGTAACTGATCCACTAAAGTCTCCCAAGCCCAGAGTTCCACTAATGTCCCCAACTCTTTCCTGGTATCTTGGAGCCTGGCGTCTCGGACCTTCGCAAGGTGTCCATCTTATTGGTTCCTTGAGCTGTGTGTCCATTCTTGGCCCGCAAGGGCTTTTTCCAGTTCCTGACCATTTCCTTTTTTGCCAGAATGAACACTGGGTTCTGGAATTCACTAGCGACTTTAGTTTTGGCCATATGGGGAAACTTGCACAGCAGGCTACACATGAAAGTGCAGGGAATTACCCTTTCAGCTATCTCAGCCATCTTGCTAGTGATGGCTTCCAAAAAATTTGTCAGTTGGGGTCTCCCCCAAAACAAAAGAATAAACTCTGGGGTCAGGTATGCCCTATGAAGCATATAAAAATTAATAAGACTAAACATGGCATTTCTGGTCACATTAGCCATATACTCCAGTATATGTTCTCAATCCTTATCTGGGAGGTCTGTACCTAAATCCTCCTCCCAAAGGGTTTCTAATCTCATCAGGGGCTGATCAAAGTCATTCCTCAATCTATGGCATTAGGAAGTCACCGCTTTGAAGGTTCCCAAAGCGGTCACTACATACTGACAGCTGGCTGTTTGCGCTGGTTCCATCAGGCCCTTCTTCCAATACTCGCAGATGGCCGTAATGACTACCCAGTGGCGAAGAAAGTGCCCTTGAAGAAGGCTGTACTGTTTGCTAAACTCGTCAAAAGGTAGGAAAACCTTATATTTGAACAGGGCCCCTGCCAACTTCACCTCCACCTCTTCCCACTCCTTGTCAGTTCCTGCCATGTGGCAACTCATGAAGAAGCTAAGGTGGCAGGTCCGGGGAGTAAGACAGGGGTGCGCAACCTCTGCTGACTCCTGGCCCAGCAGCGCTGCGGAATCTATGTTTCATGATCATCAGGGGTCTTGTGGTGCAGAATTCGTAGTACTAGGCATGCAGGTCGTTCAGTGTTCGAGGCTGAGGAGGACCCTCACTACCCTTTGCGTTACTCCCTGCGTTAGCAACTCCAACTGCGCTACCAGATAATAGGACTCAGTCTGGAACCGCCAGGCCACCAGGTAGCCGTGGCCCTCTGGAGGGTGGACAAAGCTATTGTGCAGCAGCCCGTACCACAGAGGAAGCTAGTAAGTATTGAGTCGGTCTTGAAATTAAGCTCTGGGTATCCGCAGCAACAGCATTCCAAAGAAATACAGTAGGCGGGGGAGGGCAGTCATCCTTAGCAGTGCCATCCTTCCTGCCACTGATAAGGGAAGTGTCTGCTAAAACTTGCTACTAGCCCTTAAAGCTCAGATAGGTCTACCCACATTCCCCTCCAGCAGGTCCTCTGTGTTATGGTATATATGGACCCCTATGTAAGGTAAACAACGAGGCTCTCCGTGTAAAGGCCCCAGATCTTCAAAAGGCAGCTTGGTGGGACGCACAGGGAATACACAAGATTTATTCCTATTAATTTGGAGTCCAGAGAGTTTGCTAGAAAGGTACATTAAGTCCCGGGCCCCCTTCAGATCCAATCCAGCTCCTTGTAAGAAAAGCAAAAGGTCGTCTGCATACAGTGCTATATGATGCATCTGATTGCGCATGTCAAGGCTATTATTATGAACATTGGACGATAGGCTCCTTTCTCAGTCTACAGTTTGCCTGGTTTCAATGGGAGCACCAGGAGGGCTTCTTGAGTAGATTGTGGGAACTGTCCAGTATCCCAAGCCAACTTGTACAGTTCAGTCTGGGGGGCAAGCTCTCACCAAAGGTGGAGTAAAATTCAATATGGAATCCATCCATTCTCGGTGTTTTGTTCAGGGCCAAGGATTTAGGAGAAGCTCCCAATTCTGGTAGGGGAATATCTGTGCTCTGGTCTTCAGCCACCTTGGGTGAGACCTCAGGCAACACTAGAGGTGCCAGAAAGGCCTCTATTTCAGTTTGGAGGTGCCCCTTCAGTACTGCTGTACAACCTAGTATAGTGTCCCTGAACTCCCAGTTAAAGTCCTACTGTTGGTACGCTGGATCTCCTGCTGCTGTATCTATTTCCGCGATTACCGATCCCTGTTTCGTTGGCTTCGCCAGCCAGGCAAAATTAGTCCCCACTTGGTCACCCTCAGCATGGGCCTTCACCATGTATTCATATTAATTGAAACAACGCAACCGCTCAATTTGCTCAGCCACTCTCTCCTTAGCGTCCAGCTGCTTGGGCTTTACCTCAGGAAGGCCAGGTCTATGTTGCTCAGTTGCGCAGGATTGCTTGTGTGCAGAGGATCTCAATCACAAGAGTCTTCTGGACTCCCACTGAATCTGCAGTGCAGTGTCCTCTAAGGACTGCTTCAAATGCATCCCATTACACTTGCAAAGTAGAAGCTGTCCCCACATTGTCCTTAAAAGAGCACATAAGGATCAGCCTAGTAGCATCGCAGTAGACTGGGTCCTCAAGTGACTCAGGCGTAACTTCCATGTCAGGACAAAAGGGTGCACTCTTCCCCGTTCCAGCCCCGATAACAGAGGGTTGTGGTCTGATATAGTACGAGAGAGGTACTGTGGAGCACAAGCGTACACAGGAAGAAGTCCAACCTCACCTGTAAATCATGGATGGAGACGAAGGAGTAATCCTGAATGCCCAGGTTATGGCAGCGCCATGTATCTAACAACTCCCATTCCGCCTTCCAAGAAGCAAACGTCCAGGCCACCTGGGGCACCAGCGCATCCCGCAAGGAGGTATGTGAGTGAACTAAAGTTACGTCTGCTATACAATTATAGTCACCCCCAGAAAGACTGAACCTGTTAAGTGCTGAGCCAGGGCCTGAGATAGGTCCCCAAACAAAGTTGCCTGCTCAGCATTTCATCCATAGATACTGCCAACAACAACATCTGTAGCATCCAGTTGTGCAGACACCACCACATAGTGTCTCGCCGGGTCTATTATCCGGAATGTGCATTGGAAAGGGACCCCAGGCCGGATCCAAATAAGCCCCCCCTTGCAAAGGCCAAATATGTGGTATAATAAACCTGACCTGTCAACCTGCACTGCAACCTACACCTTCTTTAGCAATAAAGTGGGTTTCCTGCAATATTGCTATGTGCATGCTCCTATTCCAGTGCGAAAAGACTTTGTGATGTTTGGGCATTGTGTGCAGCCCCCTAATATTCCAACTTAGGATGTTATACAGTGTTTTAGTCATCATGTCAGAGCTATGCAATGGTCTAGCAGAGCCCTTAGAGTTTTCAGCATATGGCCAGAAATTAATAGCCCCTCCCCAATCAACTGAGGGCTATCTTGTGGGACACACACCAATCCCAGACATCATTCAAGTAGAAACAGCAACATGTTCCAAAACTCCCACTTCCCAGGACATGTAGGAAAAAGCCCCCAATCCAAACTGGTCACCAAAGAAAGAACCAACCACCAGTCATGGAAGAGCCAACCGTAACACTCAGTAAGGGTTTGTAACCAAGGAATCCCGATTCCCCCACCCAAGAACACAAATAGAAGAACATATTTCAACAATGCCTACTGCATGCCCCCATTAACATTGAGGATCGGTGAGGTAGTATCCTCCTGGCCTAAATGGGCTGAGTACCCCCTTATCCCACCACCAAGGGAACTATTCCACTTCTCAATATTGAAACAGATGTATGCCAGTACATGAAGATGGTCAAAACAGATAGTCAGGAAGATCTTCAGCAGAGAGTTCAGTGGCACTGTCACTATCACTGCTCAAGGGTTCTGAGTCTTTGGACTCCCCCACCCCTCCCGGTGAAGGAGACCCCAGCCCCTTGCCACTCAGCGTCGCTACTTCCTTGATTGCATATTGTGGTTCCTGCTGAGCTTCTGCTTTGGTCGAGGCCCCCACTCGCAGCTCTCTTGAGCCGTGCTTTCCTTCCTGGCCTCTGCATTTTCCATAGCGAGTTCTGGCTGGATCCCAGTTGTGAATTCGCCTCAATCCAGTCCTGCACCTCCTGTGGAGATGGAATAAAGAGGGTCCCCTCTGCAGTGATTACCCGTAGACAGGCCGAAAACAGCATGGAATACTGTACTTCCATCTGATGAAGTTGGTGCTTAGCATCCCCAAATGAGACTTGTTTCTTTTGAATTTCCTTAATAAAGTCTGGAAAAATAATCATTTTATGAGTGTCCATCCGAAGGTCGCGTGTCTTCTGGCTTGGGCAAGGATGTGGTCCCGGTCTCTGTAATAAAGAAGCACCACTGCAGGTCGCAGTGGTGCTCCTGGCGGAGGTGGATGGGTCAGGACTCTGAGCCCTTTTGAGAGCAAAGAAGGGGAGAGGCCCTGTAGCAGCCAGCCCTCCAGGTTCGTCAGGAGATCCTGCCCTTCAGAGCATTCTGGTAGGCCAACAACCTGGATGTTGTTCCTCCTGGATTTGCTCTCGCTGTTCTCTGCCCTAATTTCTAGTGTCTGGACTTTGGCCTTCATGAGGGTGAGTCTTTCCCGCAGACCGGTGACATTTGGGTGAATGTCCATGTAGGAGAGTTCTGCCAACGTGACTCGTTCTGCCAAGTGCCTGTATCAGTGTAGGTGCTCCTAGATCGTGCTTCCTAGAGACTTTATCCATTGCGCTCACTCCTCGGGTTCCAGTGGCAAGTGAGTGTCTCCTCAGGATCCATGTTGCTTTAGGAGGGGGCACCACACATTCCTCCAGGATCTCACCCCACTGCTCCGAGCTTAGAGCAGTAGGGGCCTCCCAATGCTCAGGAGAAGGACTCATGTAAAAATCCATGGGAGCCCAAGCCTCTGAGGTGTGTGGTGCAGGTCTAGGTCTAACCCCTCAGATCGTAGCTAGGCTGTGCAATTGGCAGGGATCCCAGCCCGCCACAACCCTTCCAACAGTATCCAAAATGTTATGGGGCTCCCCCAGTTCTTTTTGGGTCCACCCTCTGCTCTATCCCATTCAGGCCTCTAGGTGAGGGCCAGATAAACTGTGCCCCCTGAGGGGAAGCCCTCAGAAGTGCTGAGCAGGATGTGCATTGTGGCTCCAACCGCCTGTGCTAGGGCATCCTCGCCCTGTGATGAACAGGAGGGATGTTTCCAGTCACAGAGGTGCTGACCCACCCTACGTGATAGGATAGCAAGTGCAATAATCCAAGGGAGGGAAGGGCAGCAATAGGCTACTCAGCAACAGGAGGTGTAGGCCTCTCCCCTCATAGGAATGTGTAGTCAAAGTCACTTAAAGGCCCTCACCAGCAGGGATGGACCCAGTTGTGTGCTAGTTTCAGGAGTAAAGGCCCTGGTTCACAGAGAACAGCCTCAGGTTCTCACCAGCCGCACTTGTCACAAAGTTGCGGGAGGCCCTGTGGTGCTGCAGTGGAGGCGCAGTGATAGTTGAAGGGGCTCACAGGTCCAAGGAGGGAGGTGGGGGCCATCACAGCACTACAGAAGGGCAGGCCCCCCCGATCATGCCACTGTCCTAAGGCAAATTTTGCTGAAGTCAGGGGCCCTGTGGGGGGCACAATGCAGGGCATTAGGCAGCTGGACAGCCCTGTTCGTGTCTTCCTCTGTTGCAAGCCCCCACTAGCAGCCCGGTGCCACCTCCAGTGATGCCCAGGAGCACCCGCAAGGTCCCTCGAGTCGCTCCCCCTCAGGCGTTTTAGGGGGAGCTCAGGAAATGCAGTTCTCCAGGGCCCCATCACCTCCCCATCTCCTCCCCAGTTAGACTCTAACAAAGCACTACAGGCTTCTCTTCAAGGCACACTACAGCCCACACTTTTAAACTCAGTCTCCCCTCACTGAGGGGACCCCCCCTCATTGCCCAATGCCAGCCTCTCTGGCAGTATACTACAATCGCCCTACCTTCACAAAGTAGGGTGCTCGGCAGTCGTAGCTAATATGGCAGAGTTAAATGCTTGCCCACACTGTAGGCCCAAAGAAGTCTCTGGCGCTGGCCATCCACGGCGCTCCTTTCCATCTGCCTGGCCCTGAGGGCTTGCCGTCTGTGAAGGGCTCCTCATGTGGCTGCCGTTCATAAAGAGGGAGGTAGCCCTTCTCTGGTGGTGAACAACTAGGGGGCTCCACAGCGCTACCGGCCAAGATGGGTGAGTGTCGGGCCGCTCAGTCTATGCACTGCCTTCTTGTGGTGCAGACTCAGACCTGAATGCCCACCTAGCAAGGACTCCGCTCCACGACTCCGGCTGGTGCTTTCAAGGCCCCCTGTGCAGCTCTGCCACTTCCAAAGTCCCAGGGAGGTGCAGGGATATGGCTGGGGGCTATGTTTAAGGGGGTGGGGTGAATCACTGTAGATGGGGGGTAACCGGGCGGGAGCAGCAGAGCTCACGTCTCACTGCATCAGCGTATAGTCACGCCCCCTATCTAAAACCTATGGTGGTAAAGGAAATATTGTATAAATCTAAAACTGCCTTTTGTATTAGTAAGTAACTTGTAAATCTGATGCAGACAAAATTTTGACTAAACAAATGCGTCCGAAATCATGAAGTTTTCCAATTACTGACCATAGTCTTATTTAAGATATTAAACAGATACTTATAACAAATATCCAAAATGTTCTTTGAAAAAGTTAAGATTCAGATGCTTGATGGAGTTCATGGTTCCAAATATTAGTCAGTTCTCAGAAACAATGCTGCTGATTGCCAAAGTGTTAGGAATGTATCCCTTAAAATTAGAGTTGTCATTGCAGAAGCAGCATAGGAATAATTTATTAAATCAGTGTTTGTAATGAACCTTCGCATATTAGATGATGCACATAATTCAGTGAAGTGGATTGTACAGGTTAATATTCCAAACTGCCCAAGCTCTTAACCTGTTAGGTGCGGGCGTCGGCCACTGGCCGACGCCCACACACCCTCCCTGGTGCGGGTCACGACCAGTGGCCGACACCAGGAAGGGTATCAATAAATCCTCGGGTGCGTCGCACCCGAGGATTTTTTATTTTTTTTAAACCCCCCCCGGGAGACACGGAAGCTTCCGTGTCTCCCCCCCGCCCCCCCACCCGCCCCTTTGTGACGTGGCGCGAGGCGCGCTGACGTTGCAAAGGTGTTTTCCCCATCAAAGCAGGAAGCAGCCTTGCGGCCGCTTCCTGCTTTGATGGGGAAAACGGCCTTTCTCACGTTCGGGAAGGCCTCGTAAGAAAGGGGAGTGTCTCCCCTTTCTTACGAGGCCTTCCTGAAAGTGTTTCCTGGCCCCCGATCGCAGCACAGCTGCGATCGGGGGCCAGGAAACACCACTAGACGCCAGGGATTTCACTTTGGGGGGGCGGCCCCCTCGGAAAACGGGCCGCCCCCCCCCCCCCCCCCCCGGGGGCATAATTAATAAAAAAAAAAAAAGGTAGGTGCCCCCTGGGGATTGTTTTTTTTTTTTTTTTTTAAATAATAAAAAAAAATAAAAAATGACAGGGGGTCGCCCGTGGGCAGGGTGACCCCCTGTGGGGGCATTTTTTTTTTTAGATGTTGTAGGGTTTCCCTGGGGGCCGACACCAGGAAGGGTATCAATAAATCCTCGGGTGCGTCAGGGGCCAGGAAACACTTTCAGGAAGGCCTCGTAAGAAAGGGGAGACACTCCCCTTTCTTACGAGGCCTTCCTGAAAGTGTTTCCTGGCCCCCCGGTCGCAGCTGTGCTGCGATCGGGGGCCAGAAACAGTTTGAGAAGGCCTCGTAAGAAAGGGGGAGAGTCTCCCCTTTCTTACGAGGCCTTCTCAAAGTGTTTCCTGGCCCCCGAGCACAGCTGCGATCGGGGGCCAGGAAACACCACTAGACGCCAGGGATTTCACTTTGGGGGGGCGGCCCCCTCGGAAAACGGGCCGCCCCCCCCCCCCCCCCGGGGGCATAATTAATAAAAAAAAAAAAAGGTAGGTGCCCCCTGGGGATTGTTTTTTTTTTTTTTTTTAAATAATAAAAAAAAATAAAAAATGACAGGGGGTCGCCCGTGGGCAGGGTGACCCCCTGTGGGGGCAATTTTTTTTTTTAGATGTTGTAGGGTTTCCCTGGGGGCCGACACCAGGAAGGGTATCAATAAATCCTCGGGTGCGTCAGGGGCCAGGAAACACTTTCAGGAAGGCCTCGTAAGAAAGGGGAGACACTCCCCTTTCTTACGAGGCCTTCCTTAAAGTGTTTCCTGGCCCCCCGGTCGCAGCTGTGCTGCGATCGGGGGCCAGAAACAGTTTGAGAAGGCCTCGTAAGAAAGGGGGAGAGTCTCCCCTTTCTTACGAGGCCTTCTCAAAGTGTTTCCTGGCCCCCGAGCACAGCTGCGATCGGGGGCCAGGAAACACCACTAGATGCCAGGGATTTCACTTTGGGGGGGCGGCCCCCTCGGAAAACGGGCCGCCCCCCCCCCCCCCGGGGGCATAATTAATAATAAAAAAAAAAAGGTAGGTGCCCCCTGGGGGGGGGGGGGGGGCGCGATCGCGCCCCCCCCCCCCCCCCAGGGGATTGTTTTTTTTTTTTTTTAGATGTTGTAGGCCATTTTGGCCCCCAAGGAAACCATACAACAACTAAAAAAAATAGATCTATATATAGATCTATATTTATATATCTATGTAGATAGATATATCTATGTACATGGATATATCTATAGATATATCCATGTACATAGATATATATATATATATATATATATATAGAGGTAGATCTATATATACCAAAGAGATTTATAAAGTGTGCTACTCACCTGTGAGGGTCTCAAGGCGCTTGGGGGGGGGGGGGGCGGGGGGAGGGAAAGGGGCTGGGAGGTTCACTGTTCGAAAAGCCAGGTTTTGAGGCCCTTCCTGAAAAGAAGTAGGTTTTGGGTCTTGCGAAGGTGGGTTGTGAGGGCGTTCCAGGTTTTGGGTGCAAGGTAGGAGAAGGATCTGCCCCCGGTGGTGGTGTGTTTGATGCGGGGGACAGAGGCGAGAGAGAGGTCAGCTGAGCGGACGTTTCGTGTGGGGGTGTGGAAGGTGACTCTCGTTGAGGTAGGCAGGGCCTGTGTTGTGGAGTGATTTGTGTGCGAGGATGAGGATCTTGAAGGTGATCCTTTTGTCAATGGGGAGCCAGTGGAGGGATTTGAGGTGTGGAGAGATGTGTTTGTGTCGGCGGAGGTCGAGGATGAGTCGTGCTGCTGAGTTCTAGATGCGTGTAGTTTGCGCTTGAGTTTTAGAGTGGTGCCGGCGTAGAGGGCGTTTCCGTAATCAAGCCTGCTGCTGATGTGTGCGTGAGTGACAGTTTTTCTGGTCTCTGTGGGGATCCATTTGAATGTTTTTCAGTATACGGAGTGTGTTGAAGCATGAGGAGGTGAGAGCGTTGATTTGTTGGGTCATCGAGAGGGAGGAGTCTAGGATGATGCTGAGGTTGCGTGCGTGGTTGGCGAGGGTGGGTGCAGGGCCTAGCGTGGTGGGCCACCATGAGGGGTCCCAGGTGTTTTTGTGTGGGCCAAAGAGGATTATTTCGGTTTTGCTTGAGTTGAGTTTCAGGTGATTGGCTGTCATATATATATCACTTTTGTCAATATGTGTGTGGTTTCCCTGGGGGGAAAAGGGTCCGACTTGTCTAGTGGCAGTTTTAGTGCCATAAAGAAGCGCAGAAGGTTTATATGCCTACTGCAAAGAGCAAATCTGTATTTTATGTAAATAGCTGAGTACATTAGCAAAGTCTATGGAGAGATGAAGGGCACTTTTGCTGGGTGGTAATGAGGGAATCCGAGGAGGAGGGAGTGGGAGCACCAATAATGATTGTTGGACTGGGCGCAGGAGGTGCTAAAGACTGTGACGAATGGTATGTGACAAGGTGTTTTTTGAGTGTCTTGAAAGTACGTGCTGATTGAGGGAAGAAGCGCAGGTAAGGTGGCCTCTACTGTTGCACGTATCTCACACACCATCGATTTTGTGACTGTCTACGTAGGCTAGTGTTTTAGAGCAACAGTTTAGCCAATAGCAGAGATGGCATCTTGATGGATGACTGCTGCCTACACTCGGGTTATAGAGGACCGCTCTGACATAGGATCAGAGACTGAGACATCAGATACTGAGACAGCATCTGAGGGATAGGACAATGGCGCAGACTCTGGGAGTGATTTTTCAGTCAGAGGAGTCCCATTCGATAACTCCTCTTCCAGTACATTATGAGGGAGGTGATGAGGACAGTCCTGCTGTCCCTTCGCAAGCTGTTTGTGCAACTGGGTAATAGTGGGTTAGGTCAACCCAGAGAGCAGGTGAATGCGGCGGCAAGCAGAGAGAGAGTGCTCTCTTGGGAGCTCCCCAATTTAGTTCAGCCCCAAATTCCACCACCCAAATCATATTGTGGAGACATCAAAATTATCCATGGCAAAACAAACTGGTTTTGTAAGGCAGGCACCTGTGTTTTTGGTCCTGGATTCGGCGGCCATATAGAGAAACACACTAAACCCAAACATTTCTGGAAACTAGACATTCGGGGGAGTCCACAGAGGTGTGACTTGTGTGGCTTCCCCAAAGTTTTCTTACCCAGAATACCCTGCAAAGCTGAAATGTTGAAAAAAAACTAAATTTTTCTCGCATTTCTGTCACACAAACTACAGGAATATGCTGGGATCCACAATATTCCTACCACCCAGTGACTCCTCACCTGTCCTGATAAAAACACTACCCCACTTGAGTGCCTACACCTAGTGTCTGTGTCAGGAATGGATCACCCCAGGGTCAACAGCTGCCTCACGTAAGGACCAACATTGACCGTTGTGTGATCTATTCCTGTCGCAGGCACCAGGCCTAACCACACAAGTGAGGTATCATTTTTATCGGGAGGCTTGGGGGAACGCTGGGTGGAAGGAAATTTGTGGCTCCTCTCAGATTCCAGAACTTTCTGTCACCGAAATGTGAGGAAAACTTGTTTTTTTAGCCACTTTTTGAGGTTTGCAAAGGATTCTGGGTAACAGAACCTGGTCCGAGCCCCGCAAGTCACCCCTCCTTGGATTCCCCTAGGTCTCTAGTTTTCAGAAATGCACAGGTTTGGTAGGTTTCCCTAGGTGCCGGCTGAGCTAGAGGCCAAAATCTACAGGTAGGCACTTTGCAAAAAACAGCTCTGTTTTCTGTGATGTGTCCACGTTGTGTTTTGGGGCATTTCCTGTCGCGGGCGCTAGGCCTACCCACACAAGTGAGGTATCATTTTTATCGGGAGACTTGGGGGGACGCTGGGTGGAAGGAAATTTGAGGCTCCTCTCCGATTCCAGAACTTTCTGTCACCGAAATGTGAGGAAAACTTGTTTTTTTAGCCACTTTTTGAGGTTTGCAAAGGATTCTGGGTAACAGAACCTGGTCAGAGCCCCGCGAGTCACCCCATCTTGGATTCCCCTAGGTCTCTAGTTTTCAAAAATGTAGAGGTTTGGTAGGTTTCCCTAGGTGCCGGCTGAGCTAGAGGCCAAAATCTACAGGTAGGCACTTTGCAAAAAACAGCTCTGTTTTCTGTGATGTGTCCACGTTGTGTTTTGGGGCATTTCCTGTCGCGGGCGCTAGGCCTACCCACACAAGTGAGGTATCATTTTTTTCGGGAGACTTGGGGGAACATAGAATAGCAAAACAAGTGTTATTGCCCCTTATCTTTCTCTACATTTTTTCCTTCCAAATATAAGAGAGTGTGTAAAAAAGACGTCTATTTGAGAAATGCCCTGCAATTCACATGCTAGTATGGGCAACTCGGAATTCAAAGATGTGCAAATAACCACTGCTCCTCAAAACCTTATCTTGATCCCATTTTGGAAATGCAAAGGTTTTCTTGATACCTCTTTTTCACTCCTCATATTTCAGCAAATGAATTGCTGTATACCCAGTATAGAATGAAAACCAATTGCAGGGTGCACCTCATTTATTGGCTCTGGGTACCTAGGGTTCTTGATGAACCTATAAGCCCTTTATATCCCCGCAACCAGAAGAGTCCAGCAGACAAAACAGTATATTGCTTTCAGAAATCTGACATCGCAGGAAAAAGTTACAGAGTAAAACATAAAGAAAAATGGCTGTTGTTTTCAGCTCAATTTCAATATTTTTTTATTTCAGCTGTTATTTTCTGTAGGAAAACCTTGTAGGATCTACACAAATGACCCCTTGCTGAATTCAGAATTTTGTCTAGTTTTCAGAAATGTTTAGCTTTCCGGGATCCAGCATTGGTTTCACACCCATTCCTGTCACTAACTGGAAGGAGGTTGAAAGCACCAAAAATAGTAAAAATGGGGTATGTCCCAGTAAAATGCCAAATTTGTGTTGGAAAATGTGGTTTTCTGATTCAAGTCTGCCCGTTCCTGAAAGGTGGGGAGATAGTGATTTCAGCACCAGAAACCCTTTGTTGATGGCATTTTCAGGGAAAAAACCACAAGCCTTCTTCGGCGGCCCTTTTTTCCCATTTTTTTGGAAAAAACTAAATTTTCACTGTATTTTGGCTATTTTCTTGGTCTCCTCCAGGGTAAACCACAAACTCTGGGTACCATTAGAATCCCTAGGATGTTGGAAAAAAAGGACGCAAATTTGGCGTGGTTAGCTTATGTGGACAAAAAGTTATGAAGCCCTAAGCGCGAACTACCCCAAATAGCCAAAAAAGGGCTCAGCACTGGGGGGGAAAAGGCCCAGCAGCTAAGGGGTTAAGGACATTTATGTCAGCTGATTTAGATGGAAATATAAACTACTTTCCAAAATTGTCACTTGAAGAAAGTGGTCATACTTGGTGCTGCTTCATTCATGGTAGGATCCTCACAGAATTCTCATGGAAAGTATTTTCTGCCCAAGATCATTGGTGGCATTCACCATCATCACTTGTAATTCTGAATAAATTCACTGCAAATGTCTTATGACTTTTCACCGCTGGAAAATGCTGATGCACCCACTTTGCCAGTCCTGCGGTAAAAATCCCCACTTTGTTTTCCCCCTCTTTTAACATTACTGCACTTCAGAGGGCAGTACGGCTCTTGTGAAGAAGGCGGGGTGGGCAGTGACAAGTTTGTGAAGCTGTGACAACATTCTGTTGTTCCTCCCTTTATGCTGTGTTTATATGTTATTTTTAGGGGTTTTCCCCAGTGGTTCCCTGTGTCTGTCTTTTTTCATTTTTCACTGGCAGAAGGTGCTAAAGATGATTAGCAAAATAAATATTTATTTTTCATTGCCCCACCTTTACTTGATGCATTGTATAACACTGCAGTGCAAGAAGGGTAGTGCCTGACACTATATATTGTGGGCGACACAAAGCCTTAATTCACGGTTTGCTGCTACATAGCCGTGCTCTTGCAAAGGGAGCATTACAATACAGTAATCCACTGTTTTGATGCCACTAGTAATGTCTTCTTGAAGAAGATGCTGAAGGAGATAGCAGGGCTTTGTGGAAAAATAAGTCTCTAATCTTTCCTTGTCCGAACAGATTTCCATACAGAATATGGCTAAGCAGTTGAGTAGAGTATCATGCAGGGCACAGTTTGGGTGTTTTTTAAAGATTTCTGAGCCTAATAGATGCATGCACTGGTCCAAATTGAAAGCTTAGCGAAGGATTGTCATTGAACTGCCCACAACTAAATTGGAACAAATTAAATGTGTAAATAACCTATTTGAGATAACATTTTTATTTAGGGCAAGGTTTTATCCTTGCACCTATGTATTCATATTTCTGAGAAATCTTTACTGCAGCATTGCCTGCTAGGGAAGGCGATCAGCAAAAGGTGCTATTATTGTATGTATGTAATGCTCTAGTCTGCATTCTTTCTGACAAAAAGTCTCCAACTTAAGCACTCTGCAACAGTTTGGCGTTATTATCAGGTCACTGTTTGGCAGGGCAAACGTTCCCTTTTTTTTTAGGTTTTCCTTGCGCGGTGTTTGTGAAATCTATTGCATGAATATAAATCTTAAAAGGGGCTTACATCCCATCCCTTGCTTTTCATTGGTTCCTTTGCTTGCCACTTAAGTTTCCTCCGATTTTATTGGCTGCAGCACTATTTCCTGCATTTACAAATGCTTGTTCCTCGTGTGTTTGCTCTTGACAGTGTCCCGAGGCCCAAGTACTGTGTTCAGCTGCTTTGGTTTCGGAACTTCTTTTGTTAATTGATTAGCTGCTTTACACATAGTGCAAACCCCAAAGAAAGTATTGTAGCACTTCACAGTCATAGAGATTAAGTGATTTGCAAAGAAACACTGGATGTTGTGCCTCCCACCGAGACTCGAACCCTGATTGAAACGGCACTCACAAGCCCTCACGCCCCAGGGCAAAGTACACTCACCAGTTCCCCTGGAGCCGAAGCATGCGTCCACTCTAGTGCTCCCTTCTGTTGCAGAGGTCGGCGTTTGTTTCTTTGCCCAAAGCCTTTAATGCAACAAAGCAGACAGGCGGGTGTTGTGATTGGTTATTACCTGCCACTAGGCCTGCGTTTTGACCTCGTGGTGCACTGTTGTTAATATCTTCACCGTGTTAGCACACATTTCAAGCGCTCACCGTGCAGTCCATCCTATGCCTCGGCCCCCACAGCTTATACTGACAGGTGCACACCAAGCCTGCACAGCGCTCTGTTGATTGTATATATTAAACTAATTTTACTGTGCCACATTTCCATCCTGTGCCTGGCCGACTCCTCCTCCCCCAGGTAATATTGATAATCATTGTCACACCATTCATGAAGGTCAAATATCAATAGGAAGTATTAATGCTGGCTTTAGGGTTATGGGACCGGTGCCGTGCCGTGCTGGACTGGCCTCCCGACCACAGGCATTTACCCAGTGAGTGGGCCAGGTCATTTCTGGTTTTCCTTCTGACAAGGTCGCAATCTCCACTCCACCTCCCCCTCAGTACTATCGATAATAATCATCATTGTCACTCATTTCATGAAGTTGGAATTTCACTAGGCATAATCATTGCTGGCTTTAGGATGATGGGACCAGTGCTGTGCTGGACTGGCCTCTTGGCTCCAAGCATTTACCCAGTGAGCCGGAGAGTTAATGTCTTGTTTTATTTCTGGCGGGGCTGCAATCTCCACTTTCCAAGTCTGGGCCTACTCTCGACCCTCCATCACCTATACAACGGGGAGTCCTTCTGGGCTTCGCTGCAGTGCCAGCTGCAAGAATTCTTACTGCCACAGTATGCAGTGGCTGAGCATTGGAAGTGCAAACAACGAGCGTGGGCAGCTTGTGTATTCACAGCCCCAGAGGTTAGAAACCTGAATAAACAGGTCTGCAAACGAGCCTCACAGCTTTGCTTATCGGTTCTCTTGTCCAATACCAGCCGACGACACATGTACAGGGTGACTGACAGAACTATGTCCTGCACAGCCATTCACACTGTATGTGTGGTGATGGGCTGCTTCCTGTCGTGGGAAAACTGACTGTGGTTCAATCAATCAATCAATCAGTTATTTGTTAAGAGTGCTACTCACCCGATATGGTCTCAAGACTTTGGGGGGAGTGGGTGCTACTGCTCGAAGAGCCAGGTCTTGAGATGTTTCCTGAAGGTCAGGAGGTCCTGGGTCAGACGAAGGTTGACGGGGAGGGAGTTCCAGGTCTTGGTGGCAAGGTGAGAGAAGGATCTGCCGCCGGCTGTGGTACAGTGGATGCGGGGGGATGAGGGCGAGGTTGGCGGAGCTGGCGAGTCGGGATGTGGAAGTTGAGACGCTCGATGAGGTACTCCCCCTCCCCTTGCATTTACCATTAATCTATCCATGTTGAGGTAGGCAGGCCCGGCGTCGTGGAGAGCCTTTTGAGCGTGGATCAGGAGTTTGAAGATGATCCTTTTGTTGACTGGGAGCCAGTGGAGGTCTCTGAGGTGGGCTGAAATGTGTTTGTGGCGAGGGAGGTTGAGGATGAGTCGTGCTGAGGCATTCTGAATATGCAGAAGTTTTCTCTGAAGCTTGGCTGTTGTTCCTGCGTAGAGTGTGTTGCCGTAGTCCAGTCTACTGCTGACGAGGGCATGGGTGACCGTTCTTCCGGTTTCAATGGGGATCCATCTCAAGGTTTTGTGAAGCATGCGAAAACATGAGGATGAGATGGCGTTGACTTGCTGGGTCATAGTGAGCGATGAGTCCAGTATGAAGCAGAGGTTGCGTGCGTGGGTGGCTTGTTGGAGCAAGATCAGGACAGAACAGGACAGAAGAATCTATTTGATGAACCCAGAGCAAAAGGGACTTAAGCAGGCTACCAGCAGATTGTCGGTAATAATTCTTGAGAGAGCGTGTGTGCATATGCACTTTTTTATACCAAAGAGCACTAACTGCACTATAATTAAGATGAACACCATGGAATTGGGCCTTTCAAAAGTGATCCCAACAATATTACTTTATTTTACATGGGTAAACAGGAAATTCCTTGCAGCTTTTGTGCACAAATAACGTTGTTATTCATAGCATATTAGAGGATTACTAAACTCTTGAACAGTAACAGTGGTTGCTCAGTATTGCACACAGTAATTATACAACTTGTATAAAAGCCCCAAAGACTATATAATTAGGCAGAGTAAATGAACGTAGAACTTTAATTCCAAGTACATCAAAAACTGCCTTTTCCCCAAAACACATTTCGTATCAGATGTGTATGTTCTGGGAATGCCACATTCATTGCAACATCAACAGATCAAGGGTATCCATTTTAGGTCCTGTAGCGGTGGTCTTATGCCAGATGTCCATGATGTTTTTCTCGTGACATTACATCTAAATCGCACTAATTTTCATTATGGATTCTCTGAAAATCTGACACAATCCTAACTTTTTCTGTGAAACAAGTTCAGGAGTCCTAGCTTAATTTCTGGCTGAACTGTGTGATCCTGGGCATATCGCCTGCTTTCCTATTGCTCGATGTGGTAGAAATTAGAATCATCAGTTAAGAACACATTGTAAAACATATAAACACACTCAACATGTAATAGGCACACATTAGGGGTGTGTTCTTGCAGACTGGAGAGGTGTCCGTCCCCCAAACCTTGCAAAAGGCATTGAAGACTTACCACTGATTGTTTAAGCAAATTCACTGTAAATTCAGCATTTCAGTGCAGCAGCTCCCCTCCTGCCAGGGAATCAGGCAATCTCGTAACACAGTTAAGTGCCTCCTACAGGAGCTATTGTAGATCAGTGTGCATTGTGATAGTGAGAAGGAAGTGGTCTGCTGTTTGGTGTTTCCTTTTTAGGTTTCACGTTCACAGTGCTTGCACTCTGTTTGTGAAATCTATTGTGTTAGAAATAGGGTCTTGGTTGGCAGTCAGGTTACCCCCTGTCCAAGCAAGGACCACCACTCTAGTCAGGGTAAGTCACACACAATCCAAATTATCCTGTGCCCACCCTCTGGTAGCTTGGCACTGAGCAGTCAGGCTTAACTTAGAAGGCAATGTGTTAAGTATTTGTGCAATAACACCATATAGCACCACAAAAATACACCACACAGTGTTTAGAAAAATATATAATATTTATCTGGATCAATGCAGGTCAATACGATTAAAATACAATAAGTAGATGATGAGAAATCACTGTAAAAGTGATATAAAGTTTTTAATCTTTGTAAAACAAGTAAATGTTTATTAAAAACAATAAAAGTGTCTTGCAAGCACAAAATACCTGGTTTGCGTACAAAATCTCCGGAAGGGACTGCAGAGGAGGCGATGCGTGCAAAAATGGGGAGGTGTGCGTCGGTTTTGCCACTTTGCACACTGACTTGCGTCATTATTTTCCACGATGGGAAGGCTTTGTGTCGATTTCCAGCGCGCAGACTTTGTTCCTCTTTGGGTTGCAGGGGTTTCTGGCACCCCGGGGACTGTGGGTGGAATCCTGGGCTTGCGGAGCGAAGTCGCAAGCACTGCGTTGATCCAGTGGGCGTTGAGTGGAATATTCTCCCCCACGGCAGGCGCTGCGTCGATTCCTCTCTGGAAGTCGGGCTGCGTCATCCCGGGTCAGCTGTGCGTCGATCTGGTGGGCCATGCGGCAAAGTTCTGGTCCCAATGCAGGCGCTGCAGCGATCTTCTCCTTGCTAAGTTGCGCTGTGTCGTCCCAGTTCGGCATGCAGTGAATTTCTCACTGCGGGGCAGGCTGTGCATCGTTTTTAGCAGGCTGTGTCTCAAATTTTCTCCACACAAATAGTCCAGTTGCAGGAGTGAAGTCTTTTTGGTCCTGAGACTTCAGGGAACAGGAGGCAAGCTCTATCCAAGCCCTTGGAGAGTACTTCTCAACACAGCCAGGGAGCAGCAAGGCAGCAGGGCAACAGCAAGGCAGCAGTCCTTGTCAGGAAAGCAGTCCCACTGAGTCCTTTGGGCAGCCAGGCAGTTCCTCTTGGCAGGTCTGGTTCAGGGACTCTTCACCAGCAGGTTTCTTGTCCAGAAGCCTCTGTGAGGTAGAGTGTCTACCCCAAGAAGTGTCTAAGTTGGTAGGGTCAGAGACCCTGCTTAAATACCCAAATATGCCTTTGAAGTGGGGGAGCATTAACCTTAAGAGTGGCATAGAAGTGCACAAGGTCCCCTTTCAGTTCCATTATGTCTGCCAGGGTCCCAAAAGGGGGTGTGGCAGTCCTTTGTGTGAGGGCAGCCTACAGTCCTTTGACATGCAGGTGTCAAGCCCTCCACCCTCCCAGCCCAGGAAGACCCATTGAAAATGCAGATGTATGCAAGTGAGGCTGAGTGTCCTGTGTTTGGGGTGTGTCTGAGTGAATGCACAAGGGAAATGTTAACTAGACCTAGCCAGACGTGGATTGGAAGGCACAGAAGGATTTAAGTGTAGAGAAATGCTCACTCTCTAAAATAGTAATATAAAATCCAACTTCACCAGTCAGTAGGATTTTATATCACCATTCTGGCCATACTAAATATGACCTTTCTACTCCTTCCAGATCAGCAGCTACCACTCAAAACAATGTATGAGGGCAGCCCCAATGTTAGCCTACAAAGGGAGCAGGCCTCACAGCAGTGTAAAAACAAATTTAGGAGTTTGACAGTACTAGGACATGTAAACTACACAGGTACGTGTCCTGCCTTTTGCCTACATAGCACCCTGCCCTATCGGTTACCTAGGGCCTACCTTAGGGGTGTCTTATGTATAGAAAGAGGGGAGCTTTAGGCTTGGCAAGTACTTTTAAATGCCAGTTCGAATTGGCAGTGAAACTGCACACACAGGCCTTGCAATGACATGCCTGAGACAAGGTTAAGGAGCTACTTAAGTGGGTGGCATAACCAGTGCTGCAGGCCCACTAGTAGCATTTAATCTACAGGCCCTGGGCACATATAGGGCACTCTACTAGAGACTTATAAGTAAATTAAATAGTCCAATTGGGTATGAGCCAATGTCGCCATGTTTTAAGGAGAGATCATATGCACTTTAGCACTGATTAGCAGTGGAAAAGTGCACAGAGTCCTAAAGCCAGCAAAAATGAGGTCAGAAAAAGAGAAGGAGGAAGGCAAAAAGTCTGGGGATGACCCTGCAGAAAGGTCATTTCCAACATATTGTATTTAATATATACCTTAAAAGGGACTTATCTGCCCTCTCTTGCGTTCCTTGCTTTCCTTGCTTTTCAATGTTTCCTGTGCATGCTACTTACTTTTCCTCTGTTTATATTTGCTGTAGCTCTTTCCTGCATTTACCAGTGCTTGTTCCTCGTGTGCTCACCAAGCTAAATCTTACCAAAACAATAAATAAATAATATTAATCACGTAGATGAAACTTAATGCATTTACCAATGCTTGTTCATGGGAGGGCCGTTAATCGCATACTATTAAATTGAAAATGCCACTGATTTACAGTGCTTATAAATTCAAAATGATGGTATTGATTACTGCATGGGAAACTATTTACTCATTCTACAACTCCAGTAACAACACTACCCTCTTATTAAATCTGCCTCTCCAAATAGGATATTCCGTTTATGAAACACATATACCAAAAACTGGTCTTGGATCATGTAAGGGTAGGTGATATTTGGATTCCGAAAAAGACTAAAGGGAATCTAAAATCTACTTTGGTCATTTTCCACCATAGTCGTTATATGGTAATCGTATAGGATTTAATAGCTATTGTAGTTCAATTTTAAATGCTGGTCACTGCTGCTCTGTTTGAGGAAGGAAGAAGTCCTACTCATTAATGAAAATTTGTATGCCAAAGCTAGTTTAAATAATGCAACCCTGCGAACTTTGTGGAAACTGGATTACAGGTGGTGAGTCAAAACTGTACATGTTTTTCTTTTATGACTGTATACTCTACCAATCAACGGTGCAGCATTGGTAGTACTTGCTGTCATCTTTTGAAAGCGTGGACTTTTCATGGACATAAGCAGAGGTTCGATAGATGTAGGTGAATGTTGGAAGCCCGGGCTTTGTTTAGGGAGGTTTTTTTTATCAGCTTTGTCCTGTTAGTTATTTGTGGAGTGCTTTTTGGGAATATGGCTCGCTTGGTCTTTTGTAAAATCTGCCCAAATAATGCCTGGCAGATTGAAATCTTCAAACGAATGGATTATAAGCGTAACTTCAATGTTATATAGCATGATAAGAATCCAGAAGTCCGTTAGATTTTTAGAACTGGTTTTTTAATTTGCATACATTGTAATTTCTTTCAGTATCATCAAACGCAATGCCATTTTCATTCTTTGCACACTTCTGACCTATTAGAACATGTTTGTTATTTTTTATTTTTATTTTTTATTTTTAGTACCACAACCAGGTCGATATTTCCCTTTCCTTTTACACCTCCAAGTAGACCTGGAGTGCCCTCTGCTAAGGGGAAATGTCACCAGAGCTGCTCTTTACAGAGCAACCCCATGAAGGCCAGGGCCTTACCTTTGTTTTGAATCCAGAACGGTTACTCAATCTAGCCCTGAAAGGGTATGTCGCTGTATTTGTATGCACTCCTTTGTTATGTTTTCCCAGTTACTGTCTTGGGCGTGGACGCCCGCATATAACATAATGTGAAGATCTGTTCACGGGGGCGGAAGAGTGGCATGCAATCCTAGGCCTCCAACATATGTATTTTTATTAAATTCTTAAGAACCCTGTCCACCTCAAAAAATGAAATCGAACTTGAGCGCAGAGAAAGCAATTGCAATGACTGCTATTGCTTTGTGGGTTTTTGGAGCTTCCCAACTGCTTTAGGTGGCATATTACTTATTCAGGGTTAGTTCCCAATGCATTTCCTTTGTTTATTTTTTCTTGCCTAAAATCTCATTTTCCCATTCAGAATATCTGAATAGTTGTAATTGTTAATTTAACAAAGTTTTTTTTTTTTTAAAGAAAAAGAGAGGTCACATTGAGAGAGTTTCCATGCCTTCCCCCTTTAAAGGGAAGTATCTCCTCTTCAGGACATCAAACATGGTCTGTTGATGGGATGTGGGTGCTCAAAGTCTGCTTTATGTTGTAGTTACTCTTCAATCCTTGCATTCCTTCGTAATGCTTAAAATTCACTACTAACTTTTGTTCACAGACTGTGCGTGGTACACCGGCAAAAAGCATAACGAGGCAGAGGTCAAGGCTTTCCTGGACTCAATCGCGAATGCACAGCAGTTTCTACAAGTAAGAGTCTTTAAACACATTTGCTTTATTTATTTGTGTGATTTGAAGGCTGCCTGTATATATTGATTACCAGAGTGTCTCTACCTAGTGCTCTGCTGCATTTTCTAGGGGTCAGGAAATGGTTTGTGCTGAAACTATGTGCAGTCATGCCAGGGACTGTATGTGCGCCGGTTGTTGTGTGCATCAGTGTGACTTCGCCTTTACCCTGCAGCAAGCTACAACTGTCATAAATTGAAATGTTTCAACTGCTTCCTTGCATCTGCATTTTGATCATGGTACAAACCTTTGGTTTCAATCTACTGCGGGATAAAAAAAATTCTAGCTATCGCGTCAAGAATTTTCAATTCTATTAAGGACACGGAGTGGAGGATTATGCTTTCTCTCTTTTGACTGCAAAAACTCAGCAGCCAATGAACTTTTACAAAACAAAAGAACTACATTTCCGATGATACCCAGTAGTTTATGACTACCAATCATAGGGAACCTGTCCATATATATATAACTCTCTCAGCATAGTCCTTCCTCTTTCTTTGCAATGAAACATATGAGTACTTGGAACCAAACTGGATACTCCTGAATCTTCTTCCTAACGCACAGCCTAAAACCGAGCTGCATCTCGACGATCGTCCACGGACATATCAGGAATCCGAAATTTTCAACAGAACCGAACCTGGAAGATCCAACACGATCAGACTCCCTTGTTTTCCGAACCTAGGAACACAAAGAATAAGCCATAACAATATTCTCAGAAGTCAAAAGGACCATATATTTCACAAGGGAGGGTATGTTAAATTGTAAAACAATGTGTTAATATACATTAAATCCAACAAAACATATATTACAGTCTTTACAATGGGAGGGATAATCCTCGCCTCCGTGTCCTTAATAGAATTGAAAATTCTTGACGCGATAGCCAGAATTCTTTTTATTCTATGTCAGGACTGGAGGCTTCGGATTATGCTAGTTCAAAGCTGATTTACAACAGTCGATACTACATCAACAATAGGCTTGTGATAGAAAACTTTAAATGTAGAATCCGATGACCAATCATCCCCCCTCATAATGTCCTCCAAACGAGAACCAATAGAGAACGACTGAGACGCCATTGCTCCTCTAACTGAATGTGCTCCAAACCTAGAAACATCTATACCCGCTTCTTGAAGGATCAAGCGATCCCAGCGTGCTAAAGTAGCCGATGAAACAGGACCAAAAGGTTTTTGTAAAGAAATCAACAAATGACCCTGAAAAATCTTGCGTACTTTTCTAGTACATTCCTCATAAGCTTTTAAACATTTTACAATACATAATTTTTGATGATGAGGAAAAGCTAGATAAGAAACGCATCTGGAAAACGTTTTTGTACGGTTGGAAATAGTAAATGAGACTCCCGAAGGAGTAAATACTCTACCTGCCAAATCCAGAGCCCGCACGTCCGACACTCTGCGACAAGACAGCAGACACAATAAAATGGTCAACTTCGCAGAAAGCTGTTTGCGAGAAAGATCCTTGTTGCATGGCCAAGATATCAGAAACTTTTAAACAATATCTACATCCCAGAGGGAAGAATATTTAGGTTGAGGAGGTGAGACCATGTGAATTCCGGGGTGTAGCTTACAAACTAACGGATGTTCCCCAGTCGGCTTCCCTTCTATATGGGGATGACCTGCTGAAATTGCCGATCTAAAGTTGTTGATGGTTCTATACGCTAGACCCTGAGATGCTAGCTCAGAGAGAAAATTGACAATCATAACAATGGAAGACCCCAAGGGATCAACTCCCCGTTCATCACGCCAACACACCCATCTTTTCCAGGAAGATTGATAACGTTTGTGAGTGGAAGGAGCCCAGAATTGAGACAAGAAAAACATTGCTTTGTCCGAAACTCCAGGCACTTGCCAGCGTCTCCGGAAATTCTCCACGCCATTAGGGATAACTGTCCCCTCCAGATCAGTGGATGAGGGGATCCCACCGGATCTAACAAGAGACGAGGGTCCTGCGGAATCGCCACGGGGGGCGCATGACATCAACATAGCCAATGGGAACCAAGGTTGAGCTTTCCATCTGGGTGTCACTAAAATTAATTCCGCCTTCTGTCTCCTCACCTGAGAGAGTACTCTCTGAATCAAGATGAAAGGGGGGGATTCCCGACTCCCAAGACTGAAGGAACGCATCCTTCCCGGATGACAAAGGGTCCGGTCTCCAGCTGAAGAAACGTGTCAGTTGAGTGTTGAGTCTCGAGGCAAACAGATCTATCCCACAAGGACCCCATAGGGTATTCAACTTGCTGAAAATCAGAGGGCGCAGCTTCCAGTCACTGCTGTCCCTGAGGAATCGTGAGTTCCAGTCTGCAATCAGATTGGCTCGGCCCGGAATATATTCTGCCGTCACGATATGTGATGGAGAAGACAAAACTGCCAAAACTCCTTCGCAGCCTCTGCTAACACCTGGGACCTTGTCCCTCCTAGACGGTTGATATACTGAACAGCTGAAATGCTGTGAAGGACTGCTGCCCTGCTGTTGCCTTGCTGCCCCCTGGCTCTGCAGGGATGCTGAGAAGGTATCTCCAAGGTTTTGGATTGAGTTTGCCTCCTATTCCCTGAAGTCTGAGGCCCAAAAAGACTTCTTCTCTTCCAAGGAGCTCCTTGTTTGGTGAAATCGATGCACAGCTTGCTGAAATTAACGCACAGCCTGTCTGGCGCTGAAAGAATCACTGCATCACTGCTCCGGAACGACATAGCCCGGCTCCCCGAGTGAAGATCAACCCAGCGCCAGCGTTGCAACCTGAACTTCGATGCAAAGCCCACTGGTTCCGACACATTGCAGAGCCAGAATGACGCAGCCTGACTTCCTGCATGAGGAATCGACGCAGCACCTACTGTGCGACAGAAACTCTGCTGCATCGCCCACCGGATTGACGCAGCACCTGTCACTTCGTCCAGAACACCCAGGATTTCCACACATTGTCCCTCGGCATCAGACGACCCCACACCGCAAAGAGAATTCAAGCCTGCGCGCCAGAATTCGACGCAAAGTCCTTGCCGCATGGAAAGGAATCAACACATCGTCTTAGTGTGCCTGGAAATCCGACTCACGTCCTTTGTTTTCCATCTCCTCCTCTGCGGTCTCTGTGTGTGTAATTTTGATGCATACCAGGTACGTTGTGCACACAAGACAATTGTTGCTTTTTAAAGACTTAACTCTTCTTATCATTGCATAAGTGATATTTCAACTTGTACTTATCAAATCCTGATCGTTTTGACCTTAATTCATTTAGATAAATATCTTATATTTTTCAAAATCTGTGTGGTGTATTTTTGTGGTGTTTTCACTGTGTTATTGCATGATTTATTGCACAAATACTTTGCACATTGCCTTCTAAGTTAAGCCTGACTGCTCAGTGCCAAGCTACCAGAGGGTGGGCACAGGATAATTTGGATTGTGTGTGACTTACCCTGACTAGGGTTGTGGTCTGTACTTGGACAAGGTTGTATACCTCTGCCAACTAGAGACCCCGTTTCTAACAGGCATTCACCCTAAGGGTGACTTACATGTACTGCATGCAGTGTTTAAGGGACACAGAGCGCAGGCTGTGTGCCATGTAGTGTTTTCACTCCTAGCTGCACCAAGACACATAGCCTGCAATGTCAGTCTGCATGTGGTAGGTAAGGAGTCCCTGAGGGTGGCACAAAACATGCTGCAGCCTTTGGAGACCTTCTTTGGTACCCATGCCCCAGGATCTGAGGTACCATTTACTAAGGACTTTTATGAGGCCAGAGATATTGCCAATTGGGGAACAATTGCACAGTTTTACTGAAAGAGATCTGGCACTGGGGACCTTGTTAGTAGGAACCCAGTGCACTTTTAGTCAAAATTGCATTGAACACCAGGCAAAAGTGGAGATATTTCAAAAAGGGACACTTTCCTACACTTTGCACATCTCCTATTATTTTTTGTTAATGTCCTTTTGCAGTTAAACTATTTTCCTTCAATGTAAACCTAATAAGTGTTTCCCTATTTTTCTTGTAAATGTATTAATTATAACCTATTACTTGACTTACATGAAAGAAAGTAGTTTGCTCTCTTTGAAGCTTTAACTCCAACTTTGGTCACCAGACCTTGTTATCTCATTCGAAGCCAACTGCCTCACAGCGTTGTTCTGCAGACAAGCCCCAAAATTAACAAGATGTGCTTCAGTTACAGATGTCATCACTTTAGACCAATTGAATGTAATCTTAGTTGAAAGGCCTCCTCATCAGCACACAGCATCTCTCTGATCTGTCTTTTACCTCTGAATCTGGCCTACTCCAATTAATTCATTTCCAGATTTTGGAGCATCTTTGAATGGATTACTTCTCCAGTGTCTAATTCAGCCATAGCCCATCCTTTAGGGCGGGGGAGGGTCCACGCCACTCCACCTTTTGCCCCTCATGAAGAGTGTCTGTCAGGCTAAGCAAAGGTCAGCCTGACACACTCTTCATGTTCAGATTAGGCAGCCAGGAGCGAGACATGCGCGATTTGCGCAAACTCCTGGCTGCTAGAGCTGAACTTTGCTGGGCTGAAGAGGTCACAGCTCCTATGGGCTTGACCTCCTCAGCTCAGCAAAGGTGCCTTGAGGCCCTTCCCCCTTGGTGATGAAGGGAAGTGTCACCCATTGACTTTGACCTGGGCGCTTCAGGTTTAAGCCCTGAAGCGCCCAGGGCGAGTGTCAATCAGTGACACTTTGTCACACAGTGGGGAGAGGTCAGAAGTGTCACTGACCCCATCCCACTCTGACGAAGTTGGTACTGCTGCCTTCCCTTATTGGCTGACCTAAGGTCTTATTTGGGGCCACAGCAAGGTGAGGAGTAGGTTTAAAGGCAGGAGTGTCGCTTTTAGGAACTTGTGACTATAAGCACACACCCCTCCCGAAGGACCTACGATGCAATTAGCATAAGCACTGAAAATTTGCCCAGCAGAGCATTGACACTGATGGGTAGTATTTATTTAATTTAATTTCATTGGTATGTATCACCTTACCATGGTAAATAGTAAAGGTACTTCTACACAGTGTAAGGCGCATGAGGAGTGATACTAGGGAGATCACTTTGATCCTGAAGAGGAGTTTAGGGGTAGACTGAGAAATGTAGACCACTAAGGAGGACAGGTACATAATATCCCCACCCTCCTGACACCCCTTTTTAATCATAACACCCCTGTGAGACATACTAAACTAGTAATATCATCCAGAAGAGGGGGTATTTTTAATTTACCAAAACCCCACCACTCCTATCCTTTTCTAGCATCCGCATCGCTGATACCAATAGTGCTCCCACGTATTCTGTCGGTCGCAGCATGCCTCGTTCTGCAGCAGAACGGGTAGAAACCCAATGATGAAGCATGCCACCAAGCGGTAACCCTGGTGGGTGAGGGTTTTTCTAACAAAAAAACTTTTTTTTCTGTAGAAGTTTTTTCCCTCTGGGTTGGGTCTCTAAATACGTTTACTGACCTACGGTCAGCCAGAGAGGGAAGGCAGCAGTCCCAACCCTCCTGGGACCTCCGAGCTGAAGGTGGTAAGTGTGTGTATTTTTTAAATGAACATTTGGTGCTTGTGTGTATGTTTGAATGTTGATGAGTGTTGTGAATGGATGTGCGTGCGTGCTTGTGTGAATGAATAAGTGTGAGTGTGCTTAACCGACTTCCCGCCCCACTCCCTCCTAAAATTACCAGCCGCCACTGGTCTAATTCATTATACTGCAGAAGTTCAGAGGGAAGAGTAGGGTAGGCTGGTGTTTTGTATGTTGCAATGGATACCGCTGTTGGTGGTGATGGAAGGCATATTCATGTGCACACTTCATTCACAGGACAAGTATTTTACTATCATTTGGTTACATTGTACTGAAATGATTACTTAAAATAATCTGCTCTACCCGTAGTAAGTAAATGTTTCGCCTTTGCTGCCAATTAACTTTTCTTGAATTAGGGTGATGGTCATTTTATATAGCAACGTTTCCTTAGCCCTTAAGGTATGCATGCATTGGCTCTCAAATGCATGTTATGTTCTGAAGTGAAATTGGGTATGTAAGGTTTTCAGTGAAGCCACCTGATTTCCATTGAAGAACTTTGGTTTGCTCGTAATGCAGAGATTATAGGCTGTGAGGGTAATTGTGTTTTGGTGAGGAACACGGTATTGACCACAGACACTTCAAAGTACTGTTCATGCAGTTGACACGCATGTTTGTGATTTAATTGATAAAATCCAGTGAAGGCTCTCCTGAGAGGAACTCTTGGTAATATGAAGAAGGTGTGAAGAAAGCTAGAATCCATGACATGTTAAAAGCAGGGGAGGCTATCAGTCTGAATAAAGCGAAAAGAGAGCTAGGGACTCAAACTGCTGCAGCAGTCATAAAAATATGCAGGCGTAGGTCTTTAAGCTTTTTTCTGCTGTATTGTTCCATGACCCACATGATGATACTATAAACTATCAAAATGTCTTGTCATTCGGCCTCTAAAATTGAACTATACATCTTTATAGCTTTTGGAAATAAATTTAAATTGCATGTTTTTCCACTTCTGAGTTAGTGGTTGACTTTAACATTTGGGCAAATCAAGTAGTCTGTTCCATGTTACACTAGTTTTGTATTTTTTTTTTTCCCTTGGACTTTGATGATGGAGTCCATATGCTGCCCTGAAAGACCGTATCTTAGGCTTAGTTTCATACTGTGACTGTATTTGTATTTCAGGAGGGATTTTCAAACTGTGAAGAATTTGTTTACAAGTGTCTTCCACATTGGAATGGCTGCTACAGGTTGCAGATACTCAACCTCATGAAGTGGATACCTCTCCCGTCCTTCTCGGGTATGCTGGTTTGTGCCCTGGAATATCTGACTTGTCTTTACTGGGCAATAATGATGCATCACAAACAAATGAATGTCTGTTTTCACTTTCAGAAATTGAATCTCTTCTTTATGAACCACTGGGACAGCATTTCTTCTTGTCATCTATTTATTTCAAGGTACAGAACTTGTATCAGTTTTGAGAATGGTTGGTAAACATTAGTGTACAACATAGCGCACTGTTATTGCTGAATGAGTAACGTTTATTTTAGACATAATATGTAATTGCTCAGTTTACTGAAAAAAACTGCTCTTTTCCAGAGAATTGTACAGCACAATCATACTTTTATCTCTCCATTGATGTTGCATAGATAATATTGGCTGAATGGAGTATTAAGATAATTTTTTATTGCAACATCATATTTTTTGTTAGGAGCATGCCAGGGGAATTCGAGAATTTTCTGGCTACTGTGCGCAACTGTCAAATTTCAGTTTACTGACTGCAACACTGTCCTATTTGGGTTGTAAATGTTTTTATTTGTGTTGACTTCCAAGTCATTTGAACCTTTTGCATCAAATGATGATAAACTGGTTTGTGCTTACTAACGTTCTATAAGAGTAAAATATTCTTCAGGAGATATCCTCCATTTTCCTCAACGTCTTTTAAACTTTAATCTGAAATCTTTTTGCAGTATGTCATGCTTAAACTCTCCATAAGACTGGTGTTGAGGTCTTTCGATTCGGGGCTAAGTATTTTTGAACTGCAAATATCGACCTATAGAATTCCAGTTGCCCAAAACCCAAACCGCATTTAGTAAGTATTGAGTAAGATTCAAAACTTTCTGCCTCCCCACCTCCATTAGAATTCACACTTTCTGCTGAAGGTCAAAGAACTATTAGCAACGTTTCAGAGGTATTTTGAAAGTTATCAGCAAAGTAGTCCTTGGAGCAACGTGGATAGGTTTTGTGCACACTGCTTGTTCAGACTTTTAGAGCTGATCCGTAGTTTATTCAGGCAGTACTAATGATTCTTTTTCATTAACTCCACTTCCTATTCGTCTCTAGGGATAAAGAGGTTGATAATTTAGATGGGTGGGACAGAGGAGTAACATTTGTTAATCATCTAAATTACTCTGGTACTATCATGACACCTGAAGATCAACATGCTGTCCAGTATTGCCGATGTCGAGGAAATGGATTTACCTGAGGGGAAGCATCATATATAAATGTACAGGGGATCTGGGGGTTGAACCGTAGAAAAAGCTCTAGTTTTATTTCCTGGAGTTGAACAGTAGGTTTCCTCTGAGTTTACAAACAGAAGATCTAGAACTAAGCGCAGAAGGCACTCTGTACATTTGTATTCATTTTTCTTGAGTTCCTATGTAAGCATTTTGAAATTTTGATGAAATAAACCAAGACAGTCCAGCAGCAATCTGTCAGCAGATTGTTGTTACTATTACCCTAACCTGCCGTAGCCTTGTCCCCCATAACACCATTCAAAATGCAGATAAAGAAAGTTGAGTGCTAGGGCCACGTTGGATCGTGGCAGGTTGAACAGCTTGCCACATTAAAATTCTGCTTTTGTCAAGGAACTGGTTATCGAGGTGATGGAGGTTTGGCTCTTTTCAGATGGCGATTTCTGACCAGCATGAAGAACCGCTTGTTTCCAAGACTGCGTGACTGAAGTGTTTGGTTTGACAGGCCACTGGGAGTTATTGGGTTACTACTGTGAGATACTAATCAAATCCAGATACCTCTCGTGATAGACTTCTATGTAAATGGATCTGAAAATCATGAGATTTGTATCTTGGATTACCCACCTCTGGACTGTGGTATTTATACCTCTGCAGATCACAGTAGCTGGATGTAGAAGGAAAACATCTGCATCTAGCATATTTAAGCTATGTACCGCAGCAAGTTCATGAAAATATACAGATGCAGTACTAAAATAGTTGCAACTAGAGTGTTATTTATGAACGTGAACAGCTACTGGTTGAGAGCTCTGGCAGGTCAAAGCTCTACAAAATAACATATAAATGGAAATGCTCCTCCGCGTCTAATAGACCAGAAATCATGCTGGGGATCCAGGACATTCAATTAAGAGGGTTGATACTAAATTGATACTGCTGAAAGCTCAAGACATAATGGAACCTAGTTCTGTGTAGAAAGTCACAGGATGCCCAGGGAGAGTCTGGATTGCTTGATAATTGCAGCTAATTATAAAACAGAATTGTAGGTCAATTTTGGAACCACCTAAAAAGGAGCTAGATATATTGCTAAGAAGTTAAAATCAATACATCCTGCCTAATGATTACTTTTAATTATACGAACTGAAAAACAATTGTATAGTATGTCAGCTTTGAGTCACGTATAATGCTTGATCAGATGAAAGCAATGTGGAATTAGGATAATTTAAAGCTATATGCTTAATAAATGGGCAGGCTTTCATGTTGTTTTTGTCTGATGAGAACAGTTTAGACGCTGACCTCTGAATGGCATATACCCTCAAAAAGTAGGGTCTTACCTCAGCATTGTAAATTCAAAACCAGCTATTAAGGGCTCTGTGGTGACTGTAGGTCGTGGCCCTTATGATGCTGGCAGTGTTGAGGTTTGAGAGACTTTTGTGTAAATCAACATTTATTTAATTGACCAACTGCAAACATCACTTTTAGCTAAAACTTCAAATGGAACTTATTAAATTGGGAGTTGCCGTTAGAACCTGCTTTGTTATGCCTGCTACGTTGGTGTTTCCTTTCTGGAAATAAATTAAAATGTGTTTTTGTTTCACAGTGTAGTATAATTGAGAGTTTGAAGGAGATGCTACAAAATTGGCTTACATGGCATGCAGTTTATGCTGCAAGGACCAACACATCTGATAGTCCTACGTAAGTACATTTTTAAATAAACTGTACTTAAAAATATACGTTGTTTGTGAATGATCAGTGCACCGTTGACTGTAACAATGGTTTGAGATACATATCTTATGTCCTAGAGAGTCTACAATACATCCAGAGTGTGTGTGCTTTAGCCCACATAGGTACCATGGTGATTCTGTGGGTGCAGGTTTCTAGCAAAGGGTTCAGTATTGTCAGATTAAGCTGTGTCTAAGCATATGTGTGCATGTCAAATGCAAAAACATTAAATGCCCCTTGAATAAACTACTTCAACAGATATTCACAGAAATGCCCTTTCTTTAATATAGTTAAAAATTGCCATCCTTACATTAGTAGGAAGAATGTACACAGTCTTGCAGTCTGTTCAAATTTTTTACCTTAGGACATAATACCCAGGCTTGGTCTCACACATAGTGGCCACCATGTGTGTAGAAACTGTGATTCCAAATTAGATCCGTACTTGGTTATCTTCTACCAGTGCCATAATAGAAAAAACAAAATCTCTAGCCACTAAATCCACTGTTGATGTCTTTACAGTGAAGGACTGTCACCTAACTTAAGTTCCATTTGCACAATATTTCAGATAGTGACTCAGCAGCAGTCCGCTGCATTGAATTCTGTGATGTTTATTGGTTAGGTTGAAACCTGAGAGTTCACCTAGGTGTTCCTATCAGAAAATACCTTAACATAAATCATTGTCTCCTCTGTGCTTTACTTTATTTTCTATTAAGGATAGAAATACCATGCTTTATCAGCAGCTCACATAACCTATTTGAGTTATATTGAAAGGATTCCCAAGACACATCTGTTTGCGTTGATAGCACCTATCAGGTAATCCCATTTTCTGTTAGTTTGGAAAGTTGCTCAATTCTCCTGCAGTCAAGCAGAATTGCATAGAAACAAGTTACCCCCTAAGAGGGACTGACATTCCAGAGGTTGTCAATTTTTCCTGTCATTGATGGCTGCAGTTAATCTCCCAAGTGCACATGGTTCTTCTCTAACCAAAAGATCTTTCACACATAAACAACATCTGAGTAAAGCTGCTCTCACAGTGCGTGGTTCCACAGTGTATTTTATTCCCAATACAATATTCTAATACTAGATAATATTTTAATACTATAGCATGATGTTTTGTGATGACAGTACCATTTGACATAGCCTCTGTGAGCACTGCTATCTATTGAGGGAACTGGTGGTGAGGAGCGTACAAAACACATCTAAACATTTGTATAGACACTGGCCAGTATTATTCTTTTCCATTAATGTTCTGTTTGCCACGCCCACAGTGAAGTATTCAATTGAAGACCACAGTACTCTGTGAGAGTGACAGTTACCAGAGGTTCTTTCAGCTGTTCTTAGAAAGGATGCTCCTGATTGCATCGCGCGGCTTTTATATTCAAATGGAAACTGCTTAGAGATGGCGAGATGGTTTGAGCCAAATAAAAAATGTTGAATGTTCGCTCTGGTGTGGATAGTTGATGGGCAATATATGATAACATTGTTACTTGACAGTTTGTTGGTCTCTCTGGCTACCAGTGTCTGCCCATGTACCTGCCATGGATATCTAAGAACTGAAACGTATGTGGAAACGTGTCATCGAAAATAATTAATATGAAAACTGGCTACGTAAATGCACCGAAGTAGTTGTGACCCTTACACTCTTCTGTTTTCACCCTTCAGAAAGTCTGCCACTGCTTCCTAGTATATGCTCCTCGCATGCGGTCGGTAACCCTCATCCCCTGAGCGGCTGGGTGCCTTCTTTGAATTACTTTACTTTCTCTGGCTAAGCTTTTTTCCTCTTTTTCAGTGTTATTTCCCTGATTCTTTTGAGCGCCTACCCTGTAATGTGCTGGACTTAAGTTGAGTGTCTCTCACAGCTTGTACACATATCTAGCAGAATGTGACGCCATTCTTCAATAATTCATGTACCACTATTTTTTTACACAATTTTTTTTGGATGAAATACTGTACGAAGAAACCCTCCATTTGTCTCGGAGATACTTCCATTCTGTAGTTGATGCGAAACATTACGTTGTCCCTCATAAATATCTGTACTTGGCTTTGATCGTTGTTTAACATGCATGCTCTAGCAAAGACAAGTGGGCGACTTTAAAAGACTTTTCTATAGAAAATTAGTTTTTATATTATAGTTTTGATTTAAAGAGGTGAAAAGAAGTGTGTTCAATCATAATATCCAAACTCTGCCCAACACTTGTTTTGTGACAAATATATATGTAGTATTGCTTTATTAAGACTTCATTAATATTGATGCTAGCCTTGCTGCTTCCCATTGGTTGAAAAGAGTAAGTATAGCAAAGGGTATATTCTCTAGTTTTAGAACGCTGTTCGCTAGCAAAAGTACTTGGTGCAAAAACAATTTGAGTAGTGACCTCTCCGAGCCTGTCTTCAGTGTCTTTGTGGCTGCATAATAGCGCCTTAGTGTGGAGGAGCAGGTAAAGTTACTTCTATGAGCTATCGGTGTCATTGTATGATAGAGGATACTCCCTTCTTCCAAATACTGGTGGTATATTTTCCCACTGTGGGCATCGGGTAGGTGGATTCATGAGCTCTGCAGGCTCTTGTTTAAATCCTGTGACCTGCAGGCTCTTTTTATATAGAGATCTTACAGAATGGGTTTGTGCAGTGCCTTGAGGGCCGAAGGGACATTACGTTTCGAATTGAGCAAAACCACTGTGGAGTCGTGCTGCAGCGCTCATGCCAAGGCTATTCATTTAGGAATCATGATCGTGATGTTCAAGTAGCTGCTTTAACAAAACCAAGCTGGGATTGCAAGTGTTTTCCTCTTGAAAGTTCAAAGACCCATGACTTAAAACAACCTATCCCAGTGCCAGTAAGACCTCCACATTTATCAGACAAAATTGCTTCCGGGTGAATTCTCTATCAAAAAAGGTGTTTATATATACAATATGTTTACAGGCTAGGACATATATGCATCAAATTCATCTTACCACCGAGGGACCCCTTCCTGAGTGGGGGAAGCCCACATCCAAGAACTTTATACCTGTGGATTGTGTTCACCAGGAGACCCACGACTGTACATCACTTTGCTAGATCTGCGGTGGCGAAATTAACTTTGATAGCTTTTCTACAAAACAGTGCCTATCAACAGGCTCTTCTTTAACAGACAACATGACAACCCTCAACAACATAAGAAAACACAGCACAGCAACATCCCAGATATTATTGCAGCAAGGTAAAAAACTTTGACTTTTATTAGTCACTACATTGACCAAAGAGTAGAACATGTTCTAGGCCTGCACAATGTAGTGGTGGGTGTTCTCTGCAGGTGCGTCTGAGACTGGCACGAATGGATAGTAGACATGAAGGAGCAGTCTGATCTTTGATAAATGGGGACTACTGCTTTTCAATCTGTTTTTTTAAATTTTTTACACCAGACAATATGTAATGCTGTCTTTGCAAGCAGCTGGTGGTATCCCAGCACCGAGGAAAAAGCACTTTTAATTCCTTGGGCAGGTGTATAAGCCTATGCGTTTCCTCCAGTTGCTCTCATACCAAGAGTGCTTCAAAAACTCAAGAAGGACCAGTGCAAGGTAATTCTGTCAACACCGGCTTTGCCTGACAGTTTTGTTACACTGAGCTGTCCGATTTCTCCGTGCACTATCCAGTTCACAGTAGATTCTCATCTAACCAAAGACCATGATCCAGTTTTGCACCGCAGTTACTTCATCTGGCTGCTACTAGCTCAGAGTTTACTCTGCTTAACATTCGATAGGGTTCCTAGGACATTCTGAGAACACAAGAGCAAGAGCTGAAATGGAAGAGATTCTGCATTAGGGCAGTGAAGTGACTTTTCTTTTTTCTTCAACACAGTGCAATACCTCTAGAATTATCTCATTTATATTGTGTTGAAAACCTTGTACTTCTGTTTATCATTTCCTACCTGGGTTGTCGTAATAAATAATTCCTTGCAAACTAAACAACTGTGTTGGATGATATAGGAAAGTGTCTCTGCTTGACATGGTTACCCGCCCAAAATATTTTGCCTGGTTTCTGGTGTGATTTCAACTGAAAGTGCACCGGGTTCCTGCTAACCAGATCCCCAGTGCCAAATCTCTTTCATTAAACTGTACGATTGTTTCCCCAAGTGAAAACACGACATGCCACACAGCCTGAGTGCCATGTCCCCTAACACTGCATGCAATATACGTATGTCACCTCTCTAGCAGACCTTATAGCCTTAAGGCAGGTTGCATTATATTACATGTGAGGGCATATCTGCACGAGCAGATATGACCCTGCTATGTCTTTGCTAGTTCTCAGACATAGTAAGTGACCAGGGAAGACATTTTAAATCCACGTGCTGGACGCTGGTCGGTACGAGTTCCCCAGTTACATGATGGCTTCACTGAAAACAGGGATGTTTGATATCAAACATCTCATATTAATAAACCTTCACTGATATCAGTGATGGATGATGTATTAATACATGCACCCAGAGAGCACCTTAGAGGTGCCCTATGAAATCCTACCATCCTTTGTGCTTACTTACCAGTTTCTGCCAACCTGCCACCCGAGACACGGTTTTAGCCCCCTAGGGTGAGAGCCTTCTGCTGTCTAGAGGCCAAGAACAAAAGCCTTTCTGGGAAGAGGGTGCAAGACCCCTTCCCACAGGATGACCTACCGATTAGCTTTCCTAGTGTGGCAAGCCTCAAAGGGCTTCTGCCTTTGAAATGCGAATCTGGCTTCCCTTCACAGAAGAGGAAGCCCCTTCATTCCCACCCCCACCTCTCCCCTCCCCCCCCCCCCCCCCAATCCACAAGCTACATTTCTCACCTGTCTAGGAGAAAGGGGTCAGTCAGGTAGGCATGCCCCCTCTAGGCTAGTAGCACCCCTAAGGTGGGCTACTGCGATGTGGACATGGTTTTTCAGCTGTAGCCATCTTTGAGTTAGCATAACTAGGAATTCTGAGACAGGGTTATGCCCACTTCCCACCGGAAGTGGTCACGTACAGGGTGTAGTAACCCTAGGGTCAGAAGCTCATTGGCTACTACCATACACACCCATAATGCCCCTAAATTCATTATTTAGGGGAGCCTCTGGAACCAGAGAAGCAGATCCTGTTGACCAAGGACACTAAAGAGCCACAACAGCAGAAAAGGAGAAAAGAAGCAGCTGACCTGGTACTAAACTCACCGGCCTATCTACATCCTTGTCAAAATCTGCACCAAAGAAAGCTCGCCCTGCAGATGTGACTCCAGAAACCCAGGAGGACTGCCTGCCTTTGAAAAAGACTCAATCTCCCATGAACAGCTGACCTATTCTTCAGCAAAGAAGTCATCACTGCAACTGCTGTCTCCAGCACCAGTTGAAGTGGACCACCGGTGCCAACAAGGCTCCCCAGCCCTCCAGAGTCTGAGCCCATTGTGCTTTCACCCCTCCTGAACTCCCCAACAACGCCTTCAGCTGCTGCACGCAGTCCCCCTCTAGCACGACCTCAACAGTCAGAAAAACCTGACACCAAAGGTCACCTCTGCATCAGTTGCCGTGGAGAAAAGGACCAAAAGTGCCTACTTGTGCCCAAGAAGGGTGAGACCTCAGCCCCTCTGTTGGTTCAGCCCCACTGGCCTTCTGGCCAGTGCCTGCAGCCTCTTCCCGTAATGACTGATCTCCTTAGTAACGCATTGGGCACCCAATGCTGTTTTGCACTCTGCACCCGGCTGCACTCGTCCCGCTGAAGGTGTACTGTGGGTGCTGCCTTTGACCTTGCCCACTACTCCCCTTTAATCCCAGGAGACTGGTCTTGTAAGTTGCTTTACCTGTTTGTAGAACTTGCTTTTCCTCCCATAGGATAACATTGCAGTGTCCGCTTTTTAAAGTGAAAATATATATATTTTTTTTAAAATGTACTATCTGATCGCTTTTTCCTCTGATGCCTAAACATATATAACGATGCTTGCTATTTTTATAAATTGGTGTGGATCTCCTTTTTGTGTTGTCTCATTTATTAAATTTTGTGTGTATTTGTAGATTTCTTGCACTCCTATGTGTTAAGCCTAAGACTACACTACCACTCCTCGGTGTTAATCTGCTCAACTATACTACCCCTAAATAGAGCACTAAGGGATTGCTTAGCAAGCCCTGTCCATTCACTGGGGAATACCTGGTCCCTTTACATGCTATTCACATACCACATAAAAGGCCAGTTTCCTATGGATGAAATGCAACTTGGTTGGGGGGTGGGGAGGAATGAGGGAGTTTGCCTGGTCAAAGATGGCTGCTTGTTAGGCGAGCTCCTCTGTCTGTTTGTAAATATCCTTTAGTATCCTGCTTCATCGTGCAGTCCAGCGCAGAGCTGATCGTTGCTTTATCACCACTCTGCAATGCTGCGCCAGTAGAACTCAACATTCTTGCAAAACTATGTGTTTGACAACCTGATGCGACCTGTGTGTCCCTCCCTAAATTGGTGACCGGGACCCCGTGCGGCCTGTATTAGTGGTGGGACACTTGTGACATTTCCAAGTGTAGCTGTGGAGGGCCCAAGAGACTTGTGCAGCCTCGGAGCCAGGGAGGAGTGGAGCTGGAGTATCTCTGCAGTAAATTCAGGGGATGGGTTGCCGGAGCTTCAACACCGCCCGTGGCCTACTGATTCCGATTGCCACATGAAAGTGAGCCGGTGGCTGGGACCCGGTAAGTTGCGTCGGGACCTGTCTGACGGGCCACACACTGTCTCGGGCCTGTCAGATACCCAGAGCTTGTTACCCTGAACTGTTGTGGGCTTCCCCGGCCTTCTCCTTGCCCTTTCTGTGCCTTTTGGGGACGTGCTGTGGAGCAGCATCAGAATCTGGGGGGGACTGGCCTGGTGAGGCAACTGCTGACTTATTTGGAACATCGGCACGCTGGGAGGGCAGGGGGATAGTGGCGTCACCTAACACTGTTGTCCTATCGCATGTGGAGACCCCATGGTGATGGTGCTTAAAGGCCATATCCCTGCTTAGGACACTATTCACCAACACATGCTCTGTCTTTGCTGCGGAACAGGTTGTGCACCCTTATGGGAGCAGTTCTTCTAAGTGTGGCACAGGTGCCCCCACCTGGAGTACTGCACAGTGCTATATGTTATTACCTAACTGGACACTATTGCACATCATTTTAGCAATTTCTGCATTGAGTATGCCTAGACTCATACACTTATAGGAGTGGCATGTTAAGGCTGTGAAATACCACATTGAGAGTCCTCTTTGTGCTGGAATATTAACAATCATACCAGCTGGCAATGACCCTGAGTCCATAGTCAATATAGACTGCTACCCATTTTCCCAGTGATGGGCATACTCCACACCTCTTGTTCATCTACCAATTTTGTCTGTGATCACGAGACACACTGTCGTCTGCGGTGGGAAAAGCAGACAGGACCTAGGCCAAGCTGCATTTCAAGCAACGGAAGGCATCCAAACCCTGTAAAAAATAAAAAAAATAAAAAAAAAACTCAGCAACCGCTGTATCTAATCCAACGCCTCAGGATCTGAAATGGGTAGTGAGCTGCGCCAAATCATCACAACGATGCAACGTAGCCTCACCAAAATAGATAGAAAGATTAATTTACTCTTCTATAGAATGGACAGGATGTCAGAACATATTTATAAGCGTGCAGAGTGTCTTGATATGGCGGAGAGGTGGGTGTCTGACATCTAAGATGAGCGGGCAGTGTCAGCTGAGACACAGAAGAAACTTGAAAAGGCCATATTGGTGAAGTCTGAGGAGCTGGAAGGCCACTCTTGGCAAAATAATTTACGTATCGTCTCTCTGGCGGAGTCTACGGTGGTTGGCAACATGGGGTCCTCCTAGAATTGCTGGGGTGTGAAACTTTCCCAGACACATTTGTGGTTGAGAGGGCTCATTGCTCATTGGTGCTGCGTCCTGTGCTGGGGCCCACCCTTCTTCCATCATTGTGAGGCTCCCCGAATTATAGAGCGCGTGATGCAGTGCTACGCCGCTCCAGGGAACTACAGTCTCTTAGATATGAAGGTATGGAGCTATGTGCACATGTGCAGGAGGCGAGGAGACTGTTCTTACCAGTGAATTGAAAATTGAGGGACCTCAAGCCTGACTATGCAGTGCTCTACCCATCCCGGTTGTGCATTGCTATTGATGGGAAACCCAAAATTGTCATTGACCCCAAGAGTGTGCAGCAGTTCCTCAAGTGGCAGACTTCCTCCAGAACTTATCATGGATCGACACAACAGACGGATGAAGACCAAGCACCTTCACGTGAACTTGAGGGGCAGGGCTAATACATATGTCTCTCTTGCTCTGATCATAACTTTAAGATATTACATACTTTTTTGGTTTGTATTGCACAATATACACTAGACAGTTTGATTGAGCTTATTTTGTACACTGTGGTGGTGTTGCATATATTGCCTTTGTTCTCTGATTTGCCTGGATGGCTGTACATGAGTGCTTTGACTGCTGTTCACTCTGTTGGAATTTGGAGCCATTCTCAATTACCCCACTAAGGTATGAGATGGTGATATCCATTGCAAATTGTGATGCACATGACTGATTGTTCTACTCTGCCACACAATGCTGTTTGTTGCTTGCCAGTTTGGAGCAAGGTTATACTTGAAACGGCCTTGCTTCACCAGTATGTCATTGGAGCTCTGGGCAGGCACTACTTACCCCCCCCCCCCCCTTGTGTGTACCACATGATTTCTGGGTATTATAGTTTGGGGTTTCAGTGGGTAATGTATGGCTGTGTCGACTGTTGGGGGGACATGGCGTGGGTGAGGGGTGGTGTTTGCAGCATTTCAGACATTCAAATTGCATGCATTGCAATTAAATTTGATTCATAAGGTGTGTGGCACTTACTGGCTGACATTGGGAATAGTTCATGATGGAGGATAATATTGCTTCAGCTGCACAGAGGTCTAAACTGAGTTTTCTTACTTAGAGAATTGATTGATAGTAAAATCAGCAAAGTAGTGTTATACCTGCAGTGGCAACGGAACAACATAGCTATCTTACAAGAGACCCACCTGGCTAGAGCTGTGGTGCTTAACCTGCGGCATATGCAAGGGGAATGCTGTGCTGCGGGGTTCACTACGCACCCTCGGTAGGGGGGTCCTCATATGGGCTCACCATTGTTCGGGGATCAAGTTGCAGGAAGTGTCTGTGGATCTGAATGTTCGTTTTGTGGTGGAACATTGTTGCAAGGACTCTTTTGAGGTGCTTCTGGTGGGGGGGGGTCTATGGACCAAACTGCGATGATCCACAGTTCTATTACTCGCTGCAAGCTAAACTGGCCACTGATGGTAGCGTGTCTCCGATTTGGGGGGCGAGGGGGATTTTAATTGTGTGCAGAATCCAGATTTAGATTGTTCCTGGGTTCCCCCAAAGGCGGCCTTCAATGGCGGGTCATGCCATAGCAGCGGTGTTTGAGAACAATGGACTGGTGGATGTCTGTTATCACTTCCCACAGAGTAGAGGCTACACTCATTATTCATTATTATCCATGATGTATAGGCACGTGCATTGATTATTGGCTTGTCTCACGTGGTCTGCTAACCATGGTTCGTCAGTGCGAGCATCTGCCTCTCACATACTCGGATCCTTCCCCAGTGCTGCTGGTACTGGACTTGGCATGGGGCGATGCAGGTGGTAGAAAGGTTTTGAACCTACTATGCTGACTTGTAAACATCAGAAATTCCCTACAATGAACAGGCCACAGCCGACTATCTGAAACATTTTGCTATGAAGTGGCTTTCTGGCTCGCAGAGGGGGCGGCTTATGGTGCCGCTTTGCCTTGTGGAGATCATTGTGGAGTTAAGACATCCCTAGCGGGAAGGCGCCTAGTTCAGACGGTTTGACGGTTGCTTTTTATAAGGCCTATCATGATAAGTTTGTCCTTCATTTAGTCAACCTCTTCGAGGAGATGGCACGCAATGGATGCTTGCCCCAAACTATGCATGAAGCATTATTGATTACTTTGCTTAAGCCAGATAAGCCAGGTGATCAATGTTCATCTAATCAGCCACAATAGCTCCTCAACACGGATATACATTTATTTGCTAAGATCTTGTCTAACAGGCTGGCCCCTTTGCTCCCCATTATAATGGGTCAGGAACAATTAGGCTGTATACCTGGTCGATAAGTGAGTTATAATCTTCGGACCCTCTTTGGAGTTATTTCCCCAATTGATCCTTCAGTCTACGCAACTGCCATTTTTTTAGACACTGAAAAAGCCTTTGACACACTCAAATGGAAATTTATGCTATCCGTGTTGCGTCATTTCTGTGTGGGAGAGATTTTCCTGAAACTAGTCAAGGTGTTGTATAAAGATCCGCGAGCGCGAGTAATGGCCTGGTATTCAAGCTAGTTGTTAATACTGGTGTCACATGTCAGGATTGCCCTTTATCTCTTCTATTATATGCTCTGGTTGCGGAGCCCCTGGCTTGTGCGGTTTGCAAATATCATGGCCATTGCGGTGTTCGCTTTCTACTCTACAATTTAACAATTTCAGCATATGCTGATGACACGCTTTTGTACATCTGCAAACCAGAGCGGAACTTATCCTCGATCCTCAGGGACGTGGTGTACTTTGGTGGCCATTCTGGATTTGTCGTAAACTAGGATAAATCTCTTATCTTTCCACTCACCGAGGCCACGATACCTACACCACTAGAATTTCACCTTAAATGGACTACTGAGCTGGTGTCCTACTTGGGTATTCGAGTTCATACTGACCCAGAGGTGGTTTTATGGGAGAATTTTGGGAAAGCTGTGCAACGTCTCGTGGATGCAGTAGATCGCTGGATTCGCCTCTCTCCTACTGGTCGGACTACACAGTGTCTTTTAAAGAAATTGGTAGACATGCAGCGTGTCCCCCTGTTCTACTCTCTGTGTTTGCCTTTGGAGAGGTGCGGCTGGTTTCCTCTTGGGTGGGAGCGCGCAATTCTAGTCTTTGCAAGGACTAGGCATACGGCACATGGGCAATTTCTTTGAGGACAAGGTGCTCCATGATTGGGAATAGGGTAAGCTGCAAGCGACTGTTGTTAACATGCTTATGCAATTTCAATACTATAGGACACGTCATGAATTGAAGGCATTGCTGGATGGTGATCTGGCTGAACCTCTGGAGGTTTCTGCTTTCACATACTTGTTGCAATCAGCTTCTCCCCAACGTGCTGTATTAGTCTTATACTCCTATACACAAGATGTTAAGAAGCTCAGTACCTCTAAGGCCTGCCAGGACAGGAGTGGCAAAAGGGTTGAGGCATTGATCTCATTGAGAGACACTGGGCTTATTGCTGCTTATTGGCCTGAACTAATTCTCTGAATGGCCGCCACCTGTTGGTACATTTCAGATACCATAATAGGGCATATTATATCCCGGCCAACTATTTATGTTTGATTTGAGGGAGGAGTCTTGCTGCCCTCGCTGCAAAAGGTCTGGGTTTTGCGCATACAGCATGGTATTGCCCAGGTGTGCACAATTTTTGCCTCTCCATGTTTAGCATCTTGGGCGAAATCACGGATGAGGTATTGATTTGCAAACCATTGCAGGCCCTTGTGGGTTATGATCGAGATGTGCTGCGTGGGTGTCTGCGGCTCATAGTTGTGGGTCTTTTGTTAGCTAAGCGTAGGGTTGCAACGCGTTGAAGAAAGGGACCTCTGCCTACAATAGTATGGCATACAGATGTGGCATATTGCAACACAGAATCAGATGCCTACCACAACCTTATGCCTCCCCGAAATCACCCCCGGAATATAAGGGGCCCATACCAGGAATACCTTCTGAGTAGGAACCAAGATGCTGAGGATGACGAAGACGCCATGTAGGTGCTCCAGTTTTGGGGGCTAATTGCAGATTTGTTAAGGGTGGGGGGGTCCGATACTGTTGTGTACAGTATGTTGCCCTATGTGCTTAGTGTACCTCTGTGCCTCTGACAGATTTCTGTCAGAAACTCAAATCTCTATATATTCAATGTTAGTAGTAATAAGTAATATACCATATTTCTGTAGAACCTCCAAGCTCACCCACCAAGTAACACCTTCATGATTACCAGTCATTGATGTCATCACATATGCAATATATGTATATACTCTGTGATGTAAATGTGATTTTTTTAATGCTGCATTGTGAACTTGCAACAACTGGGGAAAAAGAAAACGGAAAATATTATTTATTTATAAAAGTAATTCCTTGGAACTGAGTGACTGGGTATGTCCAGTGCAAAGTGCTTCTTTTCTGAACTCAAGTATTTTTCACCAAACTCATTTGTTTTCAGTGTTCCGACTAATTTGTATCTGACTTGATCTAGCTAATAATTCCTAGGAACTGAATAAATCTTTTCCGTTCAATTAATTCACACCAGGGTTGATTTAACAGGTAATTACCTGGATATTGTGCAACTCAACATTTCATCGATTTTGCACCTGGGTTCCCACATACTCATGTGTATATTCATGCACTAAATAATTTTCTGTGTTCCAGATATTTCACAGTGATGTTACAAAAACCATCATGGTAGGGAAGTACACCTGTTTGTTGTCATTTGCTTTTAGATTGATCTCATAAGCAATTTCCTGGAGCAGAGTAATTGTACATTATTTTTGAATAACCTTTCTTTCAAGCATCTGAAAAATTAATCTTTGAGCTGAATGGCTGAATGATTAGCCCAGTGCTGCATGTTTGATTACTTTGTGACTTGTATCGTTTTGCCTGATTTGTGGATCAAAGTCATCCTCACTATAGCCTATAGGAATGTTCGTGCTGTGACTCTTTCAGGAGCTTTCGTCCAAGGAAGAGGAAATTTGGCACATATCCATCATGACCACAAGGCTGCGAATGCCCCAGAACACAGGTGGCTGAACAGTGGAACATCTGAAGAATAATTGACTGCCTAACAATCACCAGTACAGTGAATTTAAGATCTCAAATGCTGTATTTGAAACCGGGCCTCAAAAATAGTGGCCTGCTGAGAGTCCCTCTGGAATTGCACCATAACAAGCAAAACGGAGACTCGACAACGGCAGTCAAACGGAGACTGATATGACTGTAGCTTTAAACTGGAGGAAGGAGAAATAACAGCAAGGCTCTTTTCAGTAACACTGTAGAGCACCCACTCACTGACGTGAAAGACACAACTTGGTTATCCTACCTGGCTGACTCAGAGGTAGGTCACATAGCGCTAACTGGTGATAAGCAGCATGTGTACATCCCAGAATACCCACCAAGCCCACACTCACCCCTTTCAAACAGATGTTTGACACCAATGCACTGATTTTCTGCTCCCAGGAACAACTGCTGCATGAGCCCGAAACACTGCTCAGGCCTGAACGCAAAGACCTATAGCTGCGCCAACTACTCTCATGGTACCTCCTTCACTTCCATCCCCCACACATCACTCTGACGGCCTACCAGCTCTCAGCATGAGTGAAGCTGCTGTACCTGTGTGATACCTCCAATATCTGCATACCTTCAATTCTGGCATGATACCCCACAATCAACAGTAAAGTGTCTGAACGGTGCACCTATTATTCTAAGACTGTACACTACTTGAAACATATAGATTACTTGGAAGAAAAGACTAATCTGTCTTCCAATTACATGTTGATAATCGATTCTGCACCTTGTTTCGGATACAGAGCCTACTGAAAGTCTCATCTCTTTACTTCCTGCTAGTAAGCAAACTAAAGGCCGTCGATTAGCATACTAGACAGTGGTTAAGAGTTTCAGGCCATCTAATAGACTTGGGATCCCATACCAAAAATCTTGTAACTAAAAACTCCATGACCTTTCCTCTGCATGAACCGCAAGTCACCCTACTCCTCCAGGTTCTTTTTGAATCTCTGATCTCCAACCTAATGAGGGCACAGGAAGCAATATGCATTAGGCTTGTCCGAGCACTGCTCAATCTATTAGGTCTGCACAGCTTAGCATTACTCAGTGTTTTTCAACAGTTAATTTACTCTCACATCAACATGGCTGAAGTAAAAAGAACATAAGGACAAAGGCCCAAAAGAATGCAGAAAACAGCCCAAAAAAGAGCAGAAACATACCTATTAGCTCTAGAATCTCTGATCAAAGACAAATCTGATACACATCTTCTCACTCCATGAGCTGCCACAATGTGCAGAGACCAAATACAGATCTGCTAGAAGCTGAAATGTTGGGTGTGAGAAACTGGGTTGTTGGTTGACTGGGGGAGTGAGCCCTGGTCAAGCAGAAACCACAGTTCTTTGTCATGGTAAGGCACAAGCAAACCCTTACCCTCTGGCAGCTTGGCAAAGAGCAATTGGGCTTAACTTTAAGCTATTGTGTACCATTTGTGCAGCACTTGAAACAGTGAAAAGGCCACACAAAAGGATTCCCCACCAGTGAAACCACCCCAAACAACCACATTTTAAAAAATGGGAGCGTGAGCATTATTTTCACCTCTGGGTTCACTGTAGGTGTCAGATCATCATTGGGTAGCTTGTGCACAAGCACATTAAGAGTGTGGTATGGGAACAGAGATGGACGTGCATAGGCACTGGGGTCTTAAGGTGTATCCTCGCTATCTTATTCTGTGATGCGTGATTAAGTGAAAAGCTGCAGTGCCCGCAGTCTTGGGGGAGAGTAGGGGAACTTATATTTGTTTCAGTCTGGAGAGGTAGTAAATCAGAGGCTTCTATCTTCATAGGGTGCCAGGGGGCAGAGCCTTCTATTTCCAGTGTAAGACAATGAGTTGTTTGGTGGCACCTGCCATGTGCCTTACCAGGGACCAATCAGCTGCGATCATACCTTCCATGGTGTCAGGTGTCTGTCCCAGGACTAGGATTCCACAGTCAGCCAGGATAGGGTACCAAAGGACCTTTTATGTGCCCCAGAAGGTCTGCATCACCGCACAGGATCATCAAATGTGTATATGTTGTCCAGGTTCCTGTTCACAGCACCAGCACATATTAGGAACATAGGGGAACATGTGCTTTAGGCATACAGGTGACAAATACAATTGGTACATTTGTTTTCAGGCTGACTTTGTGGTAAGATATTGAGTTTTCAGAATATCCCCACCATATCCATTCCCATTGTCTGAGATTATAGTCTCAATATCCAGTTCTCCTCTTGGTTGGAAACAAAATTTCTTGATCGGTTTGCTATATTGAATAGTTTGATACGTTCTTGATATTAGGCCCCTGGTGCCTGAAAAGCTATGAACTTGCTTTTTAACAGGTGTAGTATCAGCCAATTTGGTGGACTTGTCAGGCATACAGTGCTGCAATTGGAGATATTGGAGGCGGATCACCTCAATGTGTCTTTCTAAAATTGATTACTTGGTACTCTTAACTCCCCTTCCAGAAGGGTGAGGTTGCTACTACTGGAGTGAGATCTGTGTTGAGTGTGATAGTAGTGTGGGGAAGGGGAACGTTGTGAGCCCACTTCCGGGTGCCACATGGTCCCAGATCTCCTGCACAGTTCATGTTGGAGTAGAAAGTTATGTTTGTGTGCCAGTGTTGTGTATCTACCACGTTGGGACACACGACCCTCTCTATTGGTACCATCAAGAGCTTAGCTGAGATGCAAGGCTTTTAACCTCCCTAGAAACATTTTATTAGTCTTTTTTTGCAGTGAACAAGTCACCAACCAATGGGAAGTTATATTGGCAGGAATTGGAATAGGTACAACAGTTTGGGGAGATCATTCTTTCTGAAAAAGACTTCCTACCTCAGATTCCTCACCTTTTGAACATTCCCCAGGCATCAGGCTGGATCTGGAAACTAACTTTTCAGTAGTACAGTGGCATGCCGTCAGGTGGCCCCATGAGGCTCCACACTGATGCCTTTCCAGTCTGTAAATCAACTGCGGGCCCATAAAGGTGCCACCCCAGTGCACTGACGTTGGTTACTTTTATTTCTATGCCACTGTACACTGATCTGGAGCTCTCTTCATGTCTCTCAGCTGTTTTTTTTCCCTCCATTTTTCCAGTGTGCTTAGGATGTGCTCCCCCTAGAACTACAGGTGTCAAGCCCTGTAGGGACTGTCACAAACATGTCTTTGACAGAACCCCACTAGGCAGGCATGTGTTGTCTGGGGTCAGGCCACAACTCCAAGGCCTTCAGCAACTGTGTCAATGAACCTGAAGGCCACCAGGGACCACAAGGCAAAGCTCTTCATCACCAAGTACAAAAATACTCCTCTTTGGAAACACTCCCAAGTCGCTATCAGGGTCATAGTTTGGTCCTAGTCCTGTTCTCGCTCCAGGAGCTGTCAAAGCCACTCAAGAGGTTGAGCTTCATTGCAGTCGAAATCTTCAGGTAAGTCGAAAAAGAAGCACAAGAAATCAAAGCAGGATTCCACTGTTTTGCACTATTCTCATTTACCTGACTGGGATGCCACCATACATCTCGCATAGATCCCCCAGTTGGTTCCGGCTGAACCTGAGTTTCCGCGGCTGTCAGCCACACCACAACAGATCAAAGAGTGCTACATGGCTATTCTCCAGCTCTTCAGGTCCTTTGGGCCCCAAGAAGATCCTTTACACTTAAAATGTTCTCCCCTGCAGGTTCTCAAAGCAAATAAGGTGGTTCTTTATCACCCTTGGCATTCCATCTCTGATGCAGCCATGAACATGGTCTGCTCTCAAGTTAAGATTGATCAGTAAGGAGATATCAATACTGCTGTCATATCATTTGATTTAGATAAGAAGGTGCACTTCGATACAAAATTGCCTCTGAAAAAGAACAGCAGTGAAAGTACTTATATTTCAGCTTTGTGGTTTTCTGCTGGGTAAAAAGCAGAAAAATTCAAATAAAAAAACTAGAGTGGAAGTGGCAACGTAACTTAGCAGATGAGGATACACTTAATTGCAAAGCTCCTCTTAAACAGTTCAGGAAAAAAACATAAGCAGTGCCCAATTGATAAAGCAGAAAATGCACCCAAATCTATATTAAAAATTGTAGATTCCTTTTTGAATCCTAAAGCAGGAAAACAATGTATCCCCTCTTCTCACGAGTTTGCTGACAATTTGTCAAGTTTTTGTCATGATAAAGTTTCAAAATATCTACTCCAGATATAGAGACAACATTGATCATGTCTCCCCCAGGTCACCACCGAAATCTCAGGAGAATGTTTCTCAGTTAGCTACTTTTATAAAGGTTTCTCTGAAGGACACTGAAATGATAATCCAAAAATCCAGATCTGGTTCCCCGCTAGATGTATTGCCACAGCATGTTATTAAGCGTGCAAGCAACTCTCTAAATCCACAGAATAATTCCTTATTTAATCTTTCCTTAAAATATTGATCCGTGAACACAAGCTAGAAAAAAATACTATTGCTTCCACTTGAAAAGAATAATATTAACTTGGACCCACTCAACTGGGGTAACTGTAGTCCTGTCTCTTTACTCCCTGTGCTAGGGAAGATATTAATCTGTGGTCAATCATCAAATCACCAAGTTCATCGATGAAAATAATTTTTCGCATCCCTCGCAGTCCAGTTTCCTTGTGAGCTTCAGTGTTGAATCAGCCCTTTTAGAGGTGAGATTTCATCAAAACACAACTGGGGAAAAAAAAATCCATCACAGTACTGCTTGATTTATCTGACGCTTTTGATTCAGTAGCTCATGACATCCTGTTGCAGTGGATGGAAGAAGCTGGTATAGTAAGCACTGTGTGGAGTTGGATAAAATCTTTCTTCTCCCACAGAAAGCAAACAGTATATCTCCTTAAATCTTGGAAAAAAGGAGGTCAACTTTGACGTGCCACAGGGTTGGAGTCTTAGCCCTACCCTATTTTACATATATATGGCACCTCTTGCCTCTATTGTACAATCTTGGGACTTCAGTGTTGTCATATGCTGATGACTCTCAGTTGATGTATGCCTTCAATCACCTAGATCAGTGGTTCCCAACCTTTTGACTTCTGTGGACCTCCACATTATCATTACTGATACCCGGGGTCCCCACTGAATCATTATTGGAATCTGGGAAACCCCATTCCCACCCCCTAAGCCCCTCCTCTCCCGGGTAACTCCTGGAAGCCTGGGACCCAGGCTAAACATTGTCTATTTGAACTGCAAAACAATACACAACAAATACAGAAGGAGACTTCGTGGACACCCAAGGGTCCCTAAACCACAGGTTTGGAGCCATTGATCTAGATAATTCTGCTACAGCTAGCTTTCAAGGCTGCCTCTTGGCAGTAGCTGAATGGATGTATAAGAGCTGCATTTGCCTGAACTCGGATAAATCTAAATCTTTTCTTTCACACATCTTCCACATTGCATCAGCCATTACGCCCGTGGTACTAAAAATCTGGGGGTAAAAGCCACTACACTCACTTAAGCCTAAAGTCAAGGGCACTGCCAGAGTTTGATTTGCTCTATTTAAATCACTTAGAAAGACTCTTACATTTTTGCCAGAAAACAAAAGGAAGATTATTATCCATGGCTTAATTACATCAAGATTAGGCTTTGCAAATGTTTTTCTTGGGTCTCCTCAAGAGCTGATACAGACTACAGCAGGTACAGAACGCTTCTGCCCATCTAGTGCTAAAGATTCCACAACGCAACTCCTTTCAGAAGGACCTGAGAACTCTTCATTGGTTACCTATCAGCCAAAGAATAAAATTATAATCTTTATATTTACGTTCAGGATGATGCAACAGACAGGCACGATTCAAGATGAGATTAAAAGGTACCGATCCCTTGGAAATCTGTGTTCCACTCATCAAAATCTTTTGTGCATTCCTAGGATACACAAATCAAGAGCTGTTGGCTGTTCTTTCAGTTTACTGGCTCCTATGTTTCGGAATTCTCTTCCGGAAAACAGTCTGAGAATGTCTTCAGTCCATTTTTAAGGTTCTCTTAAAGACTCATCTCTTAAGAGACATGATTCTGACTTGTTTCTATTCATGCTTCCCCTCTTGAGATACCATTGTTCCCGAGAGGGCTTCAGTCTCCTGCTTCTCTTTACTGTACCTATGACTGGATTCTCCGATTGGAGCAACTGTCAGATTTGATAAAAACCTATCATTCATCGAGCTAAGAGACCTTTCATCTGGTGTACTGCAGGCGGGTTCCCCCTCTGCACCAGTTGGAGCCTCTGAGTAATCTTGCTCTGACTACACTTCTTACTCTGTTTCTACCTCTATGACCTATGCCGGCCTGGGCTCTTCGACGCTGATGCCAATTCCATTGATGCTAGAGGAGGAAGTTTGAGTGTTCTGTCTGACACAGAGTCGACGCTGGTCTGACCTTGATTGACGTTACAATTGATTCCAGCCAAGGTGCATTTTCCCCCACTTGATATTCCGCCCTCCACAAGGGAAACAACACACTTTACATTCCCTTTTTGGCTTAATCTCAGACAGTGACTACGACCCGGGTGATGGGTTTGCTCAACCCTACCTGAATGATAATAAGTACAAGGACCTACAGGAGGCCAGTGGTCTCTTAAAACTAGTCTCCTTTTACGTCCTGGACCTCCTACTGAGGAATACGCTCCCTACGTCATAGTAATGCATAGGGCAGCTGGGCTTCAAAACCCCACCATGGAGGTTAAGACTAATGTCTTGACAGAGGTCTCCAACCAGGTCAAACATCTTCTGAGCCCCTTGTTCGTTTTAATGAGGCACTGACTGATTGCCATGTACCATCACTGTGCTCCAGGCAAGACTAATTTTCTTTCACAACACCCTTTGCCTGAGAGCTCAACAGTGCAGGCTTCCATGAGTAGCTCGAATCGGGACACCTTTCCTACCACTCTCCTGGACAGGAAATCTAAGCAGGTGGGACAGTTTGGAAAACGTGTTTTCAACCATCACTCTGGCCCTTACGTCTGTTATATCACTCCTGCACCGAGTTCTCAAAAAAATCAGGAACAATTGGGCCCCAGTTATCCAAGTGGCTCCAGATTATGTATTGGGAGTATGATATGAAGAAATATTGCTGTCACTCCAGCAGTCCTGCCGTCACAGCAACAGTGCAAGTTTCTGCACCTTGGGCTTCACAAAATCCATCTTCATGCATGGAGACTAAACGGGGACAGCTGAACACCTTCAACCTACCTCCAGAATTGGTTGATGCCATCTTGGCAGCCTGGCATCCCTCAACGAAAACTGTATATACCTATTGCCGGAACCAATGTGGTTTGGTGCACATATGCTAGATCGATTTGCCCCCCTCCCCGTTGGCAAAATTATCTGACAATCTCTTGTTTTTTCTCTTGTCTGGCAAGGTCTTACTTGGGCGTGGTTAAGGGTTACATTTTGGCCTTCTTACAGTTGCCAGAGCATCCCTTTTTGTTTAGGTCACCAATTGTGATGAGATTTTTAAAAGGACTTTGGCACATGTCTCCCTCCGCACCCTGTCTCTTTCTGTGATGACCCAGTGGGACCTTATCCTGCCCCTCTCTTACTTGATGTGCACTCTATTCAAACCACTTCACTGCTGCCCCTTATGGCTGCTCACTATCAAGGCTGTGCCTTACCACCATCACCTCAGCATGGTGTGCCAGAGAGCTTCAGGCTCTTTGTGTTCGTCCACCATATACCACTCTTATTTCCAGACAGTCTTGTGCTGCGAACTCTGGCATCTTTCTGCTGAAAGTTAGGATGCCATTCAACATCGGTCAAACCATACCCCTGCCAGTGCTCTATGCTCTGCCTCAGCCCTCTAAGGAGGAGGATTGACTCAATTGTTTGGACCCCAAGAGAGCGTTGAGCTTCTACATAAATCGTACTAGTGATCTCCGATAAGCTTTTTGTGGGGTTTGCTAGTGTGAAAAAAGGGAAAGCGAGGCAGAAGAGAACCATCTCCAGCTGGGTCATGCTCTGCATTAAGATCTGCTACACATTGGCTAAAAAGCATCCTCTAGATGGACGTGCTTATTCTTCCTATGCCAACTCTGCTTCTAGTATACTAGCATGCAAAGTCCCTGTCCTAGACTGCTATGTGGGCATCCCTCTATACGTTCACAAAACCCTATTGTCTAGACAACCAAGTCCGCCGGCAGGGCATTTTACCTGCTGGGTTCTGCAGGATTTTCTGGCTTGAGTCCATTCATCAACAAGCCTCCAGTAGGTACTTCTTTGCCATCTATTCAAAAGGTTAGGAATCTGCCGTTAGAAATTTCTATCAGAAGAACAAGTTAGTTGCCTTTGTTAACACTCTTTCTGGTCGAGACTGTCCAGCCCCAGATTCATCACCCCCCTGACACCTCTGAAGGCGGTATTGTAATTGATATTTCTGATTTTTGTTTATTGACTTTGAAGCCTATATTGCCTCTAAGCAATAAAGTAGGGCTATTATCCCTGGAAGAATGTTGTAGAGGGATCGGACGAGATGAGAAGCAAATCATCTGCAAAGAGATGGACCTTGAGCAGTTATCACCTTAAAGGAGCAAAGAGGGGACAGCAGGTACCCTGTCTAGGCACCTGAGTAGCGGGAAGTGGTAGAAGCGATTGCCATTAAACCTGACTGATTCTGTTGGTGCTTTGTATCCTGCAAGAAGCCAGCCTTTTCATCTTTAGTCCCAGCTGGAACTTGTTCAGAAACTGTTCCAGAGAAGCACAATTAACCCAGTCAAATTCCTTTTCAGCATCCAATGATGGCATGATGGCTAGGATATTCTTCCATGGGCCTTCTCAATTAAGTGGGCTAGTCTCCTCACATTATACGATCCCTGTCTGTGGCAGATGAACCATGCTTGATTTTGTATTTGGTATTTATAAAGCGCATTCCGTCCGAAGCATCGAATCGCTCAGAAGGGGGGAGTAAGTGTCAGCAGAATGAATGCGGAAAGAGCCAAGTTTGAACTAACCTCCTGAAGGTCATGAAACTTTGTTTCTTCCTTCTACACAGAGGGAGTGAGTGCCAGCATTTGCCCGCTGCCACCTTAAATGCCTTGTCACCCCATCTAGCTTTGTAGGTACGAGGGACCTAAATCAAAGAGGCTCCTATGGATCTGAGTTGCCGGTTAGGCCTGTACCAGCATAGCCTAGAAGATAAATATTCAGATCCGCTTCCCTGTATGGCCTTCTAGGTCAAACATAGGGTTTTAAACCTAATACGTTTCACAACTGGTAGCCAATGCAATTGTTCCAGGCTGCCACTGGCAGAAGCCGAACAAGGAAGATTAAGTATGAAACGGGCAGCTGTGTTCTGAATCAACTGAAGCTTCTTAAGTGATGCCTTATCCAGATTAAGCATTAAGGCATTACAATAATCCAATTTTGACATTACCAGTGCTAGAATGACTGACTTTCCATCCCTTTGTAAGTAAGGGAGAATCTTTTTCAGCATTTTCAGGATCCAAAAACTAGTTTTAACCACATGACTAACATGCAACTTGAAAGAGACTATTGTCAAAAATGACACCCAAATTTCTAGTGGTGACAATAAGAGCCAGAGGAACTTCACACTCTATCGGCCACCAGCATGGGTTCCACAGTCCCTTGGTAGATCCAAAACACAGGATTTCAGTCTTGTCGCTATTTAATTTAGTGCTTAGCTCTGATATATCTATGGAGACGTTAGTGGCATCTCTCTGTTCTGGAAGTAATTGAAAATGGCTTTTAGAAGAGTTATCCCCAAACATTTTGCCTTCTTCTGCCTACTTTTTCTGACCTGTTTTTGTTGGCTTTAGGACTCTGGGCACTTTACCACTGCTGACCCATGCTAAAGTGCAAGTGATCTCTGTCTAAATTGTATTGGCAATTGGTTTATCCATGATTGGCATATTTGATTTTCTGTTAAGTCCCCAGTATATTGCTCCAAGTGTGCCCATGGCCTGTAACTCAAATGCTGCAAGTGGGCCTGCAGCACCAATTGTGCCACCCACGAGTAGCCCTGTAAACATGTCCCAGACCTACCACTGCAGTGTCTGCATGGGCAATATTAAACAGCCATTTCGACCGAGCAACTGCACCCACTTGCCAGGCCCAAAAACCTTCCCTTTTAAAACATGTAAGTCACCCCTTAAGTAGGCCCGAGGCAGCCTCATGGGCAGGCTACAGTGTATTTAAAAGGTAGGGCATATAGTGGTGTGTTATACATGGCCTGATAGTGAAATACTGCTAAATTTGTTTTTCACTATTGCAAGTCCTATCTCTCGCATAGGATAACATGGGGATTGGCTTGAAATAGCATCTAAGTGCAATTTACCATTTGAAGCAGATAGAGATGTGGAGTTTGGGGTCTCTGAACTCTCAATTTAAAAATACATCTTTTGGTGAAGTTGGTTTTTGAATTGTAAGTCTGAAAAAGACACTTTAATAAGTGGGCGTTTTCTTGCTTTACCATTCTGTGCGTCTGCCTGTCTGTGGAATAAACGTCTGGGTCAGGATGACAGTTGGGCTCTTTGTGAAATCACTCTAGACAGTCACATAAAGTGAGCTGAGGTGTGCCCTGCATATCCTTATGGCCCATCACCAGACTGATGGTTCTTCCTGACGTACAGTGGTGGGAGGTGCTGACACTTGTACCTGAATAGGGCTAGGCCTGCCCTCACACAAAGCAGTCTCCACCCCCAACTTCATCCCCCCTCCATTCCTGGAGTGTGTCTGGGGCAGGGCAGGAAAAGGCAGGGTCTTGTGCACTATCAAAAATACTCTTTGAAGTTTGACTACTTCAAAGACATAAATGGGTATACGTTCTTGACCTCTGATACCACATAGTTAGAATCCTTCTGGACTGAGGAAATTGCTACTCTGCCTGTTGCTTTGATGTGCTGGCCTGCTGCTTCTGTCCTGGGAGTAAAAGGACTGGACTTGGGTTCTCCATGGGCTTGAATTGAGCTTGCCTGCTGTTAAGAAGTCTCAGGGACAACAAAGGCTTCATCTGCCAGTACATGGACTCTTCTTCTCAGAGTCCTAACTTGCCAAGTGGTGCCAGCTCCAGTCCCTTGGCCCTTGGAAGTGCAAGCTGGTGATCTAAAGGAGAAAATCCACGCATCAGCACGTTGAGGGAATCGATGCAGCGCCTGACCCTCGTCTGGAGAATCAACGCAGCGTCCATCTCGTGGCTGCAGAATCGATGCAGCATCTGTTTCACTGCGGTCCCATCATCACAGTGCATCTGGATTTTCCATGCATTGATATATATTGGCTATCTTTCTAAACTGGTGTGGGGTCCTTTTGTAAGGGGTGTGTGTACGTACACATACACTTTCCACATTGCCTCTGAGATAAGCCTGCCTGCTTGAGCCAAGGGGCTAAGCAGGGGTTATCTTAGCTGTGTGGCTCCCTTACCCTGACTAGAGTGAGGGTTCCTACTTGGACAGGGTGAAAACCACTGCCAACTAGAGACCCCGTTTCTAACACATAGTGATTCAGTATTTGGAAGGGACTCCCAAAACACACCCCTTCCAAATACCGAACTGCAAATTGCAATTCTGTAACAAGTTATTGAATCACACTGTGCACATCAGAAAAAAACATTTTCTGGTCTCAAACAACCAGAGTCGTTGAATCAGATTTTTTTGCGACCACAAGAATGCTTTGTACATCTGGCCCCAAGTTCTTTGCTGTCAATGCCTTTCCAGTGTAGAATCTATTGAACACACATTGTCTCTGCCCCAACTTACCTGAGCTATAAAATAATTACTTGAGACCAATATTTTATAGTTCTATTGTCAGAATAGTTAAAGAAGATATTTAGAAGTGCTCCAGAGATTGAAGTGAAAAATGTATTGCCTGCACAATGAAAATTCTATAGCAGAGAGCACTTTAAAAGACCTATTTGCCACTGGCCAATAATGATTACCGTAACCATATGAAACTGTTTTAATTGAAATTTTAATAACAAAATGAAATTGTATGCATTTGTTTTTTTTTTTTTTTTTTTTTTTTTCCCTAGTCCTTGTTTTTATTGTGATGGGTTTTAAGTAAACTAATAGAATAGAGAATGCACTTACTTATAATGTAAACTGGTGTTTTTATTTGACTGTAAAAAGTAGTACTGTTCTTTGTTGAGGTTATGGCACTGCGAAAATGACTGGTGTTACTGAGTCGTTCCTTTCTAACCTTGTCACCTCCTACTGATACCGGAGTGAACCCTGACCTGCTTTAAGGTCAAGAGCTCGCTCCACACACCGCGCAGGTCCACCAGACTGTGCATGTGCCCACTACCCTACCCTACCCGCATGGCTGCCGCGAGTTCGAGGCCCTCCACCATCCGCCTCATCCCTGGTGTCTAGTGGGTTTCCGTAAGTATTTTGTGTTGCTTTGTATCTGTCATTGTTTTTGTGCCATTTTCTTTGCTTGTTTAGTTGTTTTCCTCCTTTTTCCCTTGCTTTGTGCCATTTTCTGTGCCTGTTTTAGCCTTTCCTTTTCTGTGCCTTTGCGCCCCTTCTGCCTGTTTTCAGGCACACCCACAGACCATTCTCCTGTCGGATCTGCAGTTTCACCTGCCCCCAAGCCGCCAAGCACCACTCCAGAACCACACACAACCCCCTCAGCTGCATCCTTCTCAACACCCGCTCCGTCCACAAACATGCCATCGAACTCTGGGACCTAATCTCCTCATCTTCCCCAGACGTCGCCTTCCTCATGGAAACCTGGATGACTCCCTCCTCAGAACCGGACATCGCCATAGCCATCCCCGAAGGCTACAAGATCACCTGCAGAGACCACACCAACAGACCGGGAGGGGGAATCGCCATAGTCCACAAGAACACTATCAGAATCCCAACTAACACCGATGACACCCTCGATGCCGCCAAACACCTACATTTCCAGATCCACATCAACGCCAACACCACCCTCAGAGGAACCCTCGTCCACAGGCCCCCAGGCTCCCGACCTCAGTTCAATGACTCCATCGCTGACATAATCAGCACCCAGGCCCTTGCCTCTACAAACTACATTCTCCTCGGCGACTTGAATTATCACCTCAAGAACGCCAACGACAGCAACTCCACTGCCCTGATCGACAACCTCGGTCTCAAACAACTGGTCACGATGTCCCCCCACCCTGCCGGCCACACGCTCGACCCAGTCTTCTCTGCCAGCAGCTGCGTCACTTTCAGCCATACCACCGAACTCCACTGGACCGACCACCACTGCATCCACTTCATCTTCCAGGAACCCGCCACTCACCACTGCCCTCAACAGATCACCCGCCGCAGCTGGAACAAGATCTCGGAAGACCAAATGATCTCCATCCTCGCCCGGGCCCCGCCACCCAGTTCCACCGACCCCAACACAGCCGCCCTCAACCTCAGACACTGGATAGACGACTGTGCCAACACCCTTGCTCCGTTCAGGAAACCCTGCAACAACCGCACCAGCAACAAGGCCATCTGGTTCACCGTTGATCTTCAGGCCTCCAAGCGGGAGAACCGGAAAATCGAAAAGAAGTGGCGCCACGAACCAACAGAGAACAACCACGCCGCCCTCAAGGCAGCCACCTGCAAGCACCACCAGCTCATCTGGACCACCAAAAGATCCTTCTACAAAGATCACATCGACCACAACACCCACACCAGCAAAGAGCTTTTCAGCATAGTCCGAGAGCTCACCAACCCCTGGTCATGCTCCATCAACCACCTCCATCATAAGACCTCTGCGACTCCCTTGACACCTTCTTCCATCGCAAGATCACGGAAATCCACTACAGCTTCAACTCCTCGCCCCCCACCGCCACCACCAACGCACCCAGCCACACCAACTTCTTGCTCCGCTGGACCCACATCAACGACTAGGACACCATCAAAACCATGAGCACCATCCACTCCGGATCTCCCTCCAACCCCTGCCCCCACCATGTCTTCAACAAAGCGAGCCCCATCATTGCCCCCAACTCCACATGATCATCAATAGCTCCTTCGAGACCGCCACCTTCCGGGAGAGCTGGAAGCATGCTGAAGTCAATGCCCTACTAAAGAAACCCAAAGCGGACCCTGAAGACCTCAAGAATTACTGACCCATCTCTCTCCTTCCCTTCCCGGCAAAGGTCGAGAAGATCAACGGCCAACTGACCCGCTTCCTGGAGGACAACAACACGCTGGACAACTCCCAATCCGGATTCCGTAGGAACCACAGCACCGAGACCGCCCTCATCGCCACAACCGACGACATCAGGACCATGCTCGACAGACGAAACCGCGTCCCACATCCTGCTGGACCTCTCGGCTGCTTTTGACACCGTCTGCCACCACACCCTCTGCGCTTGCCTCTACGACGCCGTGATCCGCCACAAGGCCCTGGACTGGATCACATCCTTCCTCTCTGGCAGAACTCAGAGTCCGCCTCCCTCCCTCCCTTCCTGACAGAAGCCACCAAGACCATCTGCGGCGTTCCCAAAGGATCTACTCTCAACCCAGTTCTTTTTAACATCTACATGGCACCGCTCACCAACATTGTCCGATCCTACAACCTCAACATCGTCTCCTATGCCGACAACACTCAGCTGATCCTCTCACCCACCAAGGAACCCGCAAACTGCCAAAACCAACCTCCACGACGGACTGCATGCCATCGCCAACTGGATGGAGAAGAGCCGCCTCTAACTTAACTCAGACAAAACAGAGATCCTCATCCTCGGCTCCAACCGCTCTGCCTGGGACGATTCCTGGTGGCCAGCCACCCTTGGAACCGCACCAACACCCACCACCCACACACGCAATCTGGGCTTCATCCTGGACTCATCACTCACCATGACCCAGCAAGTCAACGCCTTCCCATCCTCCTGCTTCAACACCCTTTGCATGCTCTGCAAGATATTCAGATGGATCCCCACCGAAACCAGAAGGACAGTCACTCACGTCCTCGTCAGACTGGACTACGGCAACGGGCTCTATGCTTGAACCACGGCCAAGCTCCAGAGGAAACTGCAGCGTATACAGAACGCCTCATCCTCAACATCCCACACCGCGACCACATCTCAGGCCAACTCATAGACCTACACTGGCTTCCCGTCACCAAGAGGATCACCTTCAAACTCCTCTTCCACGCCCACAAAGCTCTTCACAACACAGGCCCTGCCTACCTCAACGAGCGACTCACCTTTCACACTCCCATTGCCAACTCCGCTCCGCCAACCTTGCCGTCGCCGCCTTCCCCCGCATCCATCGGACTACAGCTGGCGGCAGATCCTTTTACCACCTCGCTGCCAAGACCTGGAACACCCTTCCCACCCACCTATGAAAGACCCAGGACCTCCTGACCTTCAGGAAACGCCTCAAGACCTGGTTATTTGAGCAGTAGCAGTCCTCCTCCCCCCCCCCCTTCTTTTACCCACCCCCTTAGCGCCTTGAGACCCTAGCGGGTGAGTAGCGCGCTTTACAAATGATTGATTGATAACTTTGATGGCCTAGCATCATCACCCAAGGATAGTCCAAACTAAGTGACTTTATTATTCAGCTCATGTTGCTTGCTCTGGACACTTACTGTAAACTACAGTATCTGCATAAGATCACACTGATCACCCACTGTTCAAAGAAAAGGACACCGCTGGGTTGGGAGGACACCTAGGCACAGGCCTACATTTTTTCTATCCAAGGCTGGTCTGCTAGTCCCTTGCCTTCTTTCTTTTTTTTCCCCCTCTAAATATTTGTTTACTGGCATTTGAAAAAATATAGTACATCAGTACAGAATACAAAACTTCGAGGTGTAGAGTAAGGTTTCTCAGTGGTCCATCTCGTCTCATTGATAACAGTCCCCTGGGTGACCAACCAATACCTATATTGACATGGATTGAATAATTTGCCATTCTAAGTCAATAAAACATAGCCTGATAACCATCAAACAATCAAAATCTGTTTTGTAACATAAGACAACTTCGAGCTTCCCTCCACACACACACCCATGCTCTCCTCAGTGTCCCTCAGTGCTATCACAACGTCTCTATCCCGGGACTGCAAGATCATAGAGGGAAGTCCTATTGTCGCCTTCACAGATCATCGCCTCACTCCATAAGGGGGTTAGCTCCTGTTAAGCTTGACTGTATGTTAATAGCCGCATGCTAGAGTGAGTGCCCGAAGAATTCCCCGAAGCAGAGGAGGTATCAGCATTGTCAGCAATCATGATCCGAATCATGCCCCCCTGCCCCCCAAACAAAGTAGTCTGCAGTGACGGCTACCACCGATCAAGGGGTTGGGGGGTGAGGGATTGGAATGGGGGGGTGACAGGGGCGTGGGTGGTGGGGGGCTGACTTGGGTGTGGCTGTATACATTTTTTTTTCTTTAAACTTACCTGCTGCTGCTCTGTCTCACGCTGCTCCCGATCCTGCTGCCAGTCGCTTCCTCTCTTCCCAGCAGTCACCACAGGCCCCCAGTCCAGGCGCTGCTCTCATGCTAAAGCTAGCATGAGAGCAGCGCCAGGATTGGCGTGAGCAGGCTGGTCTGAAGCTCACTTAGGCACAGGGAGCCTGTGCCATTTCTCCAGCCTGGCTGTGCCACATAGCCAGGTTGGAGAAATAAAAGTGTGCATGTCCGTTTGGCTGTCCTGAGAAGGCTAGCTAAACCGACATGCACACTTTACAGTACCCAGCACTCCTTCCTACAGCCTGGCCCTGCCTGCTATACATTCCAAGCTGTCCGGTGGACATCGGCAAATAAAATTATAACATTATTTTATTATCATTTTATTTGCCCATGCCTGTCTGAGCAGGGAGAGCAACGCTCTTCTGCTAAAAAAAACGAGCCGCCCGGTTGTCTCGTCAAACCTTTTTCATATTGCCATTTTCCGCCCTGGCCCATCCTGTTATATCCCTCAGCCATTCATTCATTAGGCGAGGTCTAGGACTCAACAACTGGATGGCAATGCGTTGTTTGGCTAATGTCAGACTAAGTAATGCAAACAGTCTGCTCCGTTTGGTTCCCTCTTTTTGTTGGGAACTAAACCCCACAGGAACTGTTTGAGCTCTCTAGGGATAGTCCAGCCTGTAGCCCTGTGTAAATGGAGCAGTATCTCGTTCCATATGGCATTATTTGAGGACAGCGCCACACAACATGGGGAAAGTCCGCTGGGACGGGCCCACATTGCGCACACCTGTAATCTCTAGCCGGGTAAATAGTGTGCAAGAGTTTGGGCGCAAGGTATTTGATGAGCACAAAGTTCTCGTGAAGTAATTTGAAACTTGAGTTCACTGAAACTTCCCGCACTCCCCTATGGATTGTAATCCATTCTGCGGATGTGATTGGAAATTCGCACATCTGTGTCCTCGAGCTGTTGATGTCCTCACGGAGGTCTCGGTATAAGTGTCCCTTTCATTTTGGTGGAGAACCCTGAAATGATGAAGGAAAGTGGGAATGAAAGAAAGTGAAAAGATGCTTTAGAGATTCAAAAGCAGTGACCAGTGAGAAAGCAAAGGTAATGTTTAAGGCCTCGTTTAGTTGGACCTTGGAATGTTATAAAAATGTAGCACCTATTTGTCCACTTTCCCTCCATGTCCTTTCCACTACTGACTTTTATAATCCTCCACTAGCTCAGTATCCACTGCAGTGAAGGCTATCAGCCTCTCTGGATTTCCTGCAGTCAGATTCTCTTAATGGCACATCTTATGTCTTTGAACTCCACTCTGGTTCCCTTTACTGCTGTCTTGCCAAGATATCATGGTCCTGCTAGATTTCGTACGCCAATCTTCTGTATGTACCAGAGAAAATACAAAGGTGTTCGATGAACCCTCTCCCATTCCTTCCGTTAGAAATGCTGCAACACCGGACAGTCCCGTCAGGAGATGGACAAGGTGTAAATGAATTCCCTTTAGCCTTTCCTCTCAATCAGCACAGGCAAAAGGCATCTGCATTGGTGTATTAGGCACTTTTGTTAGAATCCCAAGCCAGCACAAGCATTAAAGCAAAACTAAATGGGCAAATGTCACATTTACTGTGGCAATAGAAAATATGAAGACAGCAGTATAAAAAAATGAAAATATTATTACTCATTATTTTTCTTTCCTTACAGAGTATCTACTACTCATTAGAAGATAAGTCTGCCATTTTGAAATGTAGACTCCATCAATCTCATACCTGATACCAAGGGCAAGCCGCACTGCTAATAAGTCGGTGTCTTTGGCAGATTGCATCAGTGTTTTGCTTTCCTTATCTTATGATCGAACTTACAAAACTTCTCTGGAATGCACTTCTTAGTTTAAAAAAGACATTTATTATTATTGCTTCACCACAAGGTTCCTGAAAGACTAGATTAGTAGGTTGGAAACACACTTTTAAATGTAGTCGCAGCAATGAAAGCAAAATATATCAAAGTACTTCTCAATTGTAATGTACACAGCAAATACATGTGATTATATTATAGCATAACTTCAAAGCAAAGAATAAAAGTCAAAATTTAATCACCGTAGGGCCTATCGCTGCTTGTCATCTTTCTCATGCCAGCAAGTTGATGACTCCTGTTCAACTGCGAGAAAGAGATTTTCCACCCAAATGGGAGGTCAGGCAGCTGATGTCCGCTCCTGACTGAAGTCCTGGAAAATGTCCCATTGCTGCTGCCCAGGGCCACCGTAGAAAGCCTGCTAACAGGCCCCTTAGTCAAAACATGCTGGCTCAGTGGGCGAACAAACAAGAGTTTGGAGAGTGGCCAAGTCTCCAAACTTCGCTCGTTCCCAGGCTGGATTGAGAGGTAAACACAAAATATACGCTCTCTTATCACGTTAAACACAGCTTGGTCTATCATGTGGAAAAACACAGCTCATCTGCAATGTCTCAACTGCAATGTCGAACTCCTCGTTAAAGCCAATAGGCAGCTAAACTGAATACAGAATGTAATGTCTAATGCCAAGTTAAAGCCAATAGGCAGCTAAACTGAATACAGAATATAATGTCTAATGCCATGTTAAAGCCAATAGGCAGCTAAACTGAATACAGAATGTAATGTGCTACTGATGAACATTGAACAACTAATATGTGCAGTGGTGAAACAGTCATTGGTCAAACACAATTAATGGCATAACAATCAGTCACGTGTCCTTAGAACGATGATCTCTCTGGAACGGATGGATGTCCTCACTGCTTGAGACACAGCTTGGAACCTGTTTATAACCCTTTTATACGACCACCTTGCAAGGGTGGTCTCATGACGCTTTACCAACATTATTGTGATAATTCATACAGCCTGAATACCTGCAAAGCAATGCTATACCTAAATAAAACCTATTACATTTTTGTGTATATAAAACGAAAGCACGCTCCTCTAATATTCAAAATATAACTATAAATTATTTGCAACACAGCGAACCAGTCGTGGCCATAGGTCATACATCATTGGCCATAGGCCGAAGGTCACACAAGTAGTATTGTGCGTGCACTCAACAATACCTCTGCTTTAAGTTAGCCTCCATGATCTTACTTGGGGAAGTATGAGAGAGTACATTTGCCCTGCTAAATTACGCAGGTAGTGTTTTTAATTCACTCCCTGTGGTCCATTTTACTAAAAGAATTTGAAATAAAAACGGGCTGTTGTCTGGAGGCCTTCTTCAAGTACCTCTCATGGATTTTGTGTGCTAAAGTGATTAGAATTTACATTATATTGAACAGTGCTTTGTTATCCCAGTTAAATCTACGATGCTGCAACAAAACTATCTGAAAATGAGCGATTTCTTGAATGTTCTGTTCTTTCTCAATTTGTAGGTATGATACCTTATCTGGATTAGTGAATGCTGTGGCTGAGCTTATCCGCTTTGTAGGGCGAATTTCAACCATTGCTCTTCATATGGAATACAGTACTCTTCTTTTGCACTTTATTCTGGATTTTTATGAGACGGTGAGCATTTGCTTGTTCTTCTCTCTCAAACAAACTTTCACTGTTTTAGTAATGCTAAGTTCTGAATGAAACACAATGGAAAACAATGACCATGGAGCCTTCTAGTTTCATGTTATGCCTGACTGTTCTTGCATATTTTTAGTCCACTTTCCTTTGCTATTGTGATTACATTCGCTGCATGCAAGTGTAGCTCTTTCTCACGGTAAATACAAAGTAATTCTAATACTTAAGCGTTTTAGTATATTATTTTAGAATGTTAGTTCAAAATAACCTTTCCTTCGCTCCAAATACTCCTATCATTGAATCTCATCACCACGTTATAATTATTAATGAATACCAAATACCCATTAATTAAATAATGCTGTATACCCACAGTGGACACCCTGGAAGGCATTTTGAGTGTGTTGTTTATTTTAACCTTCCTTTAATATTGTGTTGCTGCCATACTATCATCACAACCCCTATCTACCCTTAAGAATTTCTCTCACACTAGATGCACAAGGTCTATTTGTGCTCAAGTCCGAAAACAGCAAAAACTGTGTTAAGCATACAACCCGTTAGTAGGTTTTTCCAAAAGCTATCAAAGCCTAGTGCCACCTCTTCTCAGCAGTATGCACTCCAGACCCTACTCGGAGATGGCACCAAACCAGCAGAATACCTACCTGTTGGTGGAAGTCCCACGGAAAAAGGCTTAGAAAAGTGGGACACAGGATTAGAATCTGTAGTAAGTGAGTTAGAAAAGAAAACTATTTTCACTCTATTGTTAAGTACTGTTCCATTTAGAAAACTCTACCTGTACTTCTGATTCTATATAAAAATCGTAGGAATTGTGCTTAAACCTCTTCAATCATATTAGACTGGTAAGTTGAATCACCCCCTGAACGACTGCAGTAGGGGACTCGTACACGTATCACAAATTCTCTTAGGATTGCTTAAACAAATGGCATTTGTATATCGAGCACTGTTACGTTTGTCGGAAAACACTTAAGAATTATAATGACAATTATATATTTGATACAGATAAAGTTAATTTTAACTTTTAGATACATAACTAAAAGTATCTCTTTATGAATAACTCTACTGTCAGACATGCCACCTTTTTGAATTCTTTCAGGTATCCGATCGGATTCAGAAAATACTTGCAATAGTTCCTGTGCACTGGTTGGTGACGCCATTAGCCCGTGTTGTGGCTCCGTACCACCCCATACACAGACATTGAGCTGCATATTGTTGCCACCCTTGCTGTAAAATTTGAATCTTCCTGGCAATGTAGCGCGAATATCAACACTGAACATTACAGGGCTCAAAACCATGTTGCACTTTTTAGGAGAAGGTATTTGTCATGGACTCTAAAATGCCTGAGGGGCCAACCATGACTTCAACCTGCGACAAAGGCTTTCAGAAACACCCGGAAGGTGAAACTTTACATTGCCGAACCCAAAAAATGATTACGGCTGAGCTCCAGTTTGCCCTGGGCCATCTTTCAATCTACAGCAGATAGCGTACTTCCTTGCTGGAAATGTTTACCATGGCTCCGTCTCCCTCTGGTGTGCTTTCTGGCACCAGGGTGCAGTCTGGACTTTAAATCACACATCTGGTATCTTGGCGCCCGCCCACTCTACCGCTGCGGACACTGCTGGGAGGCTGTCCACTCCATTCTTGGTTCAAAACCTCTGCGCCTCCCCAAAGCCAGCGGCACTAGTTGTGTTGCCGAATCTTTGATGCCTGTCCCGGATTCAGATCTTTAGTCCCCAGGAGTTCACCCCACACTGTAATACACCAACATTAACGCACAACCCTATGTAGATGACGACTGCCCAGTGGTGCCACGTCTTGACACCAGCGTTTTACAAGGATGGAAGCTATATTCAGCTGATTCAGTCCAGAATACACACGTAAGTGTGTACAATGAGTATGTTGAGGAAGCAGAAAACGTACTCTCTCATTCGCCATATGGCTCCTACTTGAGAGGCTGCTTCCATTGCTTTTGTTAGAGGAGATAATAACCAGTTATTTTTTACAGAAACGCCCCAGCCTAGGTCTTCTACTTATTTACATCTTTTTCACTTCAGTCAGGCTTTAATTGATCCTATCTCGGCACCCTGATCGAAGATCTCTGGTGATTGCTGTCCGCTACCTCCTTGACAGACGCCAGAGACGGCCTCATTGGGACCCAACGTTTTTGGTGCATGCCTGCATTTGTAAAGAGAATCCAAATGTATTCCTCCAAACAGAGTCAAATTAGCGCAGTGGACAAAAAAGTATATTCATCAGGCAGTTCGGCATTGCATTCACTGAAGCCTTCTTGCCTTCAGCCATTGCTTTTTTTTTTTTTTTTTTTTTTTTTAAATACCAGAGGCTGTAAGCGTGCTTCGCTTAAACCGTTCAGGATGAACATGATGCAACCAAGCACGTCTTATGCTATGGTGTGGATTCCACAGACTTTGTTGGACAAGCAAGGGGGAACTACAGTTATCCACAAAAATGCCTGAATACTCTTTACAAGATACGTTTCACCTTCTTGGATGGATATGCCCTTTGATGAGGCCTGGCTCTTTGAATAGAAAGCTCATTCTGCCTTGGCAAAAATTAACTATAGCTGTGCAGCAGTGCATTCTAGGTCTAGCATGCTTAGTTTCATAGTGCCCTAACAGACAGTTGCCACTGCTGCGTCTGACCAATGCCATCGCCGTGCTCCTTGCGTCAAAGGTGCATTACCAGAACTTCTCTTGTCCATGCCGGTCCCGTACCTGCGGTAATCTGTTCCAGTGTTTGTGCTTGGACAGCAGGAAAGTATATGGCAGTTCAGTGCAGGCCATCGAAAAGCAATGCATATTCCATCTATCATCATTTTGTAAGGAGTCAAGGTTACTCACCTGGTGTTCTATGGCCGATTAGAAAAGGACTCTTATGTCACCAACATTAATTCTAATATTTCTGGTAATCACTGTATTCCTACTTCCCTGTAACAAGCCAGTTTCCTTTAAGTACATGACGGGGAGCTACTGACCGCGTGTTTGGACAGCATGACTGTGGGCTGGTGGCGCCATGTGTGAACTGGATCAGGTGGGTGTTCCTTTGGCATGCCTCCGTAACTCCTGCAGCACGTTTGCTGCACGACTGCAATAGATGAGTGTCTGAATAGCCAACATCAGACCTGCACATCGTAAATTGTTGACATCTAGACTGCTGACCAGTGAAAGATGCTGGTCAGTAAGTGGCACATCAGGACACTTACAAATTGGCGTTCATGAAAAACACAGGCCGACTTTAAATTGGAATACAATACTCATCTTTAACGAAGGCTTCTCAGAGTAGCTAAATTACGAGCTTCTGTGCTTTTTAAATTAATGTATGTGTGCCAAAATCGAAAAGCATATCTTTGAGAGAAAAACGTGTGTGTGTTCACAACTCTTAAACTGATGTTTGGAATAAATAGCAAATTTTCCAAAATGTATTTCAAGCTGTTGTTTGATAAATCATACATCACTGGGGATACTTATTACTTAAATTATTAATTTGGTGCTTGGTGTATTGCATCTCTGGCCGTTGTATATTACCCATACAGGGGCGCACCACACTAACAAAGCATGTTTTTTTACACTACTGCAGGCAAACGTGCCTGCTGCACTGAGGTAGTCACTGCCGGTAATCTTGCATATATTTGACACTAATGTAATTGTGTCTGATGTGACCACTATTGCAACTCTAGTATTAGTGGCTCAGGATTTTTTTCTTTTAACATAAATAGCTCTTCATATGACAAGGTTGGAGAACTCTACTTTAACTTCTCTAATGTGTACCAATTTTCCAATCTCAAGACTAGACCTTTAACAAAGGTCCTCGCCATCGCAAGGGAATGTTTAGCCAACAACTTTCTGAAGATGGACCTGACCAAAAACAGATCCCCTAATAGCAGGATGGGACACAAGCTTATGGCCAGGTATAATTGGCAGCATCCCCAGACCATTTGACGATGGTGTGTAATGTAAGAGTCCTTTTGGACAGCACCTTGTCCCTGGAAGCCAAGTTCATAAATGTGGATCGCACCAGTTTCGCCCACGTTCGCCTACTAAAAATCTCTCCTTCATTGATTCCTCTTTGCTTATGCCGTAGTGAATGTTATTGAATCTCACCTTGACTCCGCTAATTTAATGTACCTTGAAACTGCAGACAAAATTCTCACCAGTACTGCAATCTCTACAGTGGATTCCCATCCATGTCAGGTAGCCCTTAAGGCCCCAACCGGCTGAAAACCTGGCTTTCTAATGATTTTGGCTTATTTTCTCCGATTTCACAACCCACCCCTTACCCAATTGCACATAGAATCTTTCTCTCCTGCATCCTGTCCACCACAGTCTTTTGGAAGTAGTGGCCTTACAACTGGCAGCCTGACGAGAGAAGGGGGAGGCCCTCTGTCCATGTCAACCATACAGCAGCCTATGCTGAACCTTCAGAACTAAAGAAGCACCACAAGGGGTAGAGTGTAAAAAGTGCAATCTACCTCCTTATACAACACTACAACAAAATTACTTTTGCTGGCCCTTTGGTGAATACGAGCTCCTTGGGAGTGGGGGTGTGCTAGGGGTGGGGGGGTGGTGGGGGACTGATTAAGCACTTACTGTCCTTGCAGCATTCATTCTTTTAACTCCAGCAGATCCTGCTATGCCTGCCCGTTTGATTGCACTTCGCCATATACCACATGTTTACACACTGGCTTCATTGGATCTTGCTAAATCCTCTCCAGAGAAGTGATAATGTTTGCTTCACTTTGGCACCCTTTCAATTGCACTCTTAGCAGAGCCTTGGATTTTATTCCCGTTACTACGTAGTCTCTAAAAAGGATGAAGGTCTGCTCTGATTATGGACTTTAGACTATTCAGCTAATTTCTCCAAAAGAAAAAGCTCAAAACTACACTCACACAAGTTATGCTGGCCTATCCGCCATGATGACTGCAAAATCAGTACATGTGCCTACTGATTCTGCAGTTCCATAGGAAATGCCGTTATTTTGTGGTGGGAACTATTAACGGTTGTTTCACTGCCCTGTAATATTGTGTTTTCAGGTTATTTATGAAAGTTGCTTGAGTGATTTTGGCTCATCTTCACTGTTCAGGAGTGCACGTTTCCATACCTTCAGTGCTGTTCAGTGGGAGATTTCCCATGAAAGACTGCGAATTCCACATCAAACCCACAAATAGGATACCTTTGATTGGAGCCATCTTCGACACGGTCACTTTGATGGCCTTTCAAATCCCGCAGCAAATCCTTATTATAATCCTGATGTTTCAGCGGAAAGCTTTTCTGCCAACTTTGACAGTTTTTAGGTTGTGAGGCCTACTAATAACATCTGCATTTTGCGGGCCTCGTAGTGGAAGTTATGGCTGCAAAGGGACCATCATTGGTGATGTCTTTTGGACAGAATCCACATTTGTGAGGAGGATTTGCGCAACTTGGACTGGTGGGTGGTTGACAACAATCTGACATGCAGAATGGCATTCTGCCCTTTCCTCGCAGCAGTTAAAGTGGTAACAGATGCTTTGTTCTTTCACTGGGAAGATTACCTGGTCCCTCCTAGAGCAACGCTACCTCAAACCTTCTGGAACTGTGTGCCATTTGGTTATCTCTCAAGGTGTTCCTGGTATCTGTAAGGGACAAGTCAATGTAGGTGCTCACGAGCAGTATGATTGCTTTCGGTTAGTGCAACAAACGAGGGTAAGAGGGCATCACACACTCTGTGTTCAATGTGTGGTGCTTGCTTGTGCTCCCTGGGATTTTGCCGACAGTGAGTCATCTAGTGGGATTCCTCATCAGGACAGACAAACCCAGCAGTCATCCTGCCAAGCATGAGTGGCGTCTACACCCAGAGGTAGTTTAGGGAATGTTTGCCCACGGGGGCACATCCGTGGTAGACCTTTGTCATCTCCAAAAACGGTTTATTTTACCCTTCAGTTTTCTCATTGAGGATTTCTAGCAGATGCTTTCTGCCTTTGATCATACTTCAGCCTTCTGTACCACCACTCCCTCTGATTTCACACATTGAGCAGAAGCCTAGGTGGAGCAGCGTACAGGTCATTACTGTGTCCCTATATTGGGCTTGGAGGGTCTGGCACTTGAAAAAGCATCCGTCCTCCACTTCAATTTCATCTTTGTCTCAGCAACAAGCCAAGGCCTTTTATCCAATCCTTTATAATCTATACCATCGTAACTGGAGATTCAGCAGAATCCGCGTTACTGGCTTTGAGATTCTAGGGGAAGCAGTGGATGTTATTTTTGCTCCTTGCCACCCTTCCCCCAAAGCTACTGACCTTCATTAGTCTCCTGGTGTGAGGAGAATCTTGTTGACTGTTATTGACAGAAAGGTCTCACCTTCTGTTGTCAGTTTTGTCTTTGGCATGAAGAGGTTTTGCTGAGCACAGTTAAAAATGTAAGTCCTTCCGGCCTTCTCTCATCTCCCTGATCAGCCATAGTTGTTCATATCACCTTTTGTAAAGTGTTTGATAAAATGACCACTCTCGCTACTCTCTTGAGTTGATTATTCTCATCTGTGCACCCTTTGAAGTATTTCAGAGCTGTACTGTTACCCTGAAAGTCAGGTTCCTGGTTGCAATCACATCTGTGTGTTGGTTTTATAAACTTCCTCCATATACAACTTTCTTCCCAGAAAAGCTGGTTCTTCGAATATGTGCATCCTTTCTTCCAAAAGTGGTGTCACCATTTCATGTGAGTGCTTCCATTATGCTTCCTGTGTTCTTCCCCACAGCACATGAAAGGGGGGGTAGAGAGTATACCACTTGGCTCTTTGGCTTGTCCTTTGCTTCTACATTGAAACATCTAAGGGCGCAACATTGACTAGCTGTTCACTTGTGAGAATTTCTGTGAACAATGCTTTGGTTTTGGTTCAAAAATAAGAATCTGCTGGTAGAAGCATATATCAGAGGAATAAGGTAGTTAATTTTGATAGCACACATACTGGCAGATACTCTGACTACCTGCGTATTTTTTTCTGCCGGCCTGCCTCTGCTGTCTATGGAGTACTTTTTTCAAGAATAGCTAAGATCACAATTAGAATTGCTTACTGCCAGTTATCTGAGCAATTTTGACAGTTATCTTCCTGCATATGATAATGTGATGAGAGAAAAACTGTGCATCTGCGCACAGGGCTGCTACCTATGTGGCTCCATGTTAAGTGTCAGTGGGCGATGCTGATGGTGACCTACCGGCCTGCAGGAGTAATTGCAGGCTTTTCTCCAGATGCCTGTGAGGATTCAAAAGGTGGGAATATGGAAGTTATGAGTATATAGCATATCCATACAGAAGAGCGTTACCAAAGTATAACTTTGTGAATATAAACTAACTTGCCATACTTGGTCGGATCAAGCTGACTTGAAGTTTCCTCATTATATCTAGGATCTTGGTTCCGGGGGCTAGAAGAAACTACAGTTTGTCAGCGTTGCGGTAGTATGTTTAACATTAAAAATGTGTAAATAAAGAAGGGTTCGGCCTGACACAAGAGTTATAGCTACAGAGCTTGCAGTGTTTTCACTTATGTTTGCTGCACTAGAGTGAAGATAGCACCTGGGGAGTCTGGAACATTGGAACATGGCAGTGTTACCCTGAAGCTGTCAGCTTACCTGCCTCCCATGGCCTAAATCTGCAATGTCTCGATGCTTAGTCTGGAGTCTGTACTTGTTGGGTTTAAACTTTACTTAATGTGAAAGATGGAAGGTAACAAGCTGTCTGAGTAGGATTAGCTTCCTACACTGGTCACATTCGCTGTCCCTCTGAACTGTTTAAAGGCTGACACGCCATGATGACCGGGTGCTGTTGTGGGATCTTGAGACTACCAAGCACTCACACTACAATTCAGTCTGCACTGAAATGGAAGTGGTTCCAGCTGTTTTACCCTAGTAGAAGGGGAGTCCGCTGCATACAGAGGACCCTGTGGGATGCTGCTGGGACGCTGGGGAAGAGAATGGCTGCAGAGGTATGTACTCTGAAAATAGATTCAGCCAGTCAGTTTTGAGCCAAATAACTCTTTGCATTGACTCTTAAAACGATTACTCACATAGAAAATTAGGTACCTTTTAACTGATCATGACTGCCTGCTAAATTATATTTTAACAAGATCTTGTAGATTAAATCAAAGCATACCATCTATTGTATGTCAAATTTCTGTTCAAAAGCTAGGCAAACAGCTGTTATTTTTGAAGCAGTTGCTAAAAAGTAGCAAAAACATCTGCATGAGGCAGGAACAGCCTTGATGTAAGAAGGAACCCTTAAACCCGTAATTGACAGCTTAAACTTTCCATTGGCTCAGTGAACCGCAACTGAGATCCAGTCGATTTGAGTGTGAAATTACAACCGTCAATAGCAGTTTGTGCCACTGAAGAAAGGTTGGGAACTGCACAAAACAATGTCTGCATCCCTGGAATGGAAATAAGAACTATGGTACCTGAAGGAGAACAACCACTGATTTGAAAGACAGAAGTTGGAGTGATAACCTAAAGCTTTTCAGGATTTTTTTTAAAACCATTTTTTTTATTGAAGTACAAAAGTGCAGTTCTGTATAAAAGGGCAATCTGGTGACCATGTCTATAGGAACGTTCGCACATCATTCTCAAGCATGTCATGTGAAACACCAGCTACATTACAAAAGCAAACAGTTCTTGCTTTAACATACATTTAAGATGTAACTGCAAATAAATCCAGCTTGTGATACCACAACTTCGTCCTCCATGTGTATAAGTATTCGGTTTTGATAGGCCCGGATCCTTAGGGTCAGATTATGAGTAGTATAATAGTTTCATCCTGGATGACGCGCTAGTTGAAGGGTGAATACTCTGACTGTGGGGTGAAGTGTGAGATGTAAAGAGGGGGGATGAAGAGAGGGTGGGTCAGTGTAAGGTGGGTCTCATGTATCCTCCTTTGAGTTGTTGAGTGCCTCTGGATGGGAGTGCAAATCACTGAGCAATGCTTCCCAGGCCGTCGCCATGGGATATTTCTGCAGACCCCTTATTTCTTCGCGCCTCAGGTCCACTGCCTCCGCCCGACCCCATTTAAGTGGCTCTGCCTGCCAGTGTTCTGTGCTGGGCAATATCTGTGATTTCCAGTGCATTGCAATAAGCCTGCGGGCCAAAAGCAATGCCAGGTCTATAAACCTATTGCTGGCTGTTGCAGCTCATGGACTGTGGAGAAAAGGGCTGTACGGCCCGATACCTGCTCTCTTTCAGCTTATATCTGTGACCAGTACTCCGCCACAACCAGGCAGACCCAGAACATGTGTTTGATATCCGCTCCTTCTTGTTGACATCGTTGGCATGTGGACAGGGAACCAAACACTCGGGAGAGAGAAGCAGTCTTAAGATACGCTCTGTGCAATTTGCTTTTCAAAACACCCATTTTGGGTACTCTGTGATTTTGGCTCAATTCTTCATAGCAGTCTCCCTGCCCAAATCACCCTCCTATTCTCTATGGGTTGCGACAAGCGGATCCTGCACAGCTTGTGCAACTGCCTGGGCAAAACAGGTTTCCAATTTATGCTCCTTGCCCATGGTGTACAGTTAGTGGATTAATGAGTGTGAGTCCGGCTCCATGTCTATAATGCCTCAAAGTCGTTCCGCCTCTGCCAAGAGATGTGCCTGTGCCTGGAAATGCCCTGCAGATAGTTGATATTCTTCTCAAAGCTGCTCGTATGTCAGCAGCAAGCCCTCACGAAATAGCTCTCCCAGAGTGTCCACTCCAGCCTCTGCCCATATATTAGTTCCTATCTCTCCCAGTATCCTAAGGAAACTGGATATCAACCCCAACGGGATAGCCGCTGAGTAAAGTGGCATACGTGGCACTAACTTCAGGCTATGGTGAAACCTGTTAAATGCAATGTGTTGTAGACTATTCGCCCCAGGCGGTGGGCGTGCACAGGGCTGGAATGCACTCCACAGGTATTCCCGCACCCTCGCCGAGTCCAGAGGGGACAACTCCTCAGGGTAACAACCCGCCGACCAATATGTGGGCTACTGCATTTATGCAGCTAGGTAATAATGCTCGAGGTTAGAAGCGCTCAAATCCCCTTTTGTGATGGGAAGTTGTATCTTCCAAAGCACTACTCAGCGGCGGCCCTCATTCCAAATAAAGGACCCCATAGTAAAGTGCAGAGCGAGAAAGTTGGACCTGAGGATGCTGATCTGAAGGTTTTAGAAGAACTATAACAGGCAAGGGAGTATCACAATTTTCACAAGTGACACTCTACTCTGAACCATGAGTGGGAGTGTCCTCCAAAAGGTCATCTGAGGCTTCGATGATGTTACAGCCTTCGTGAAATTGCCCTCTAGGCGATCTTGCCTGCTGTGATATACGTCAATGCCCAAGTATCTGCATGTGCGAGGCTCCCATTGCAACCGGTGACCCTATATGATGAGGTCTTGTGGGGAGCAATGTGGGTGTAACAGGAATAAACAAGATTTAGCCCAGCCGTGATGCCAAATAAAAATCCTGCAGAAGCACCTGTATGGGCTCAATGCCTTCCTTAATATCTCTGATGTAAATCAGGACGTCATCTGCATACATACAGCCAACTTGTGCCTCCTTGAATAATAGAATACCCCACCCATTCCCCAGCTGACACAGCTTTTGTGCCAAAGGCTCCATGGTGAGAGTGAAGAGCAGCAGAGAGAGTGGTCACGCTTGATCTAGACCGGAGGAGAAATGCACTTGCCAATTTTGACCTTCGCCGGTGGATCCACATAGAGTAGCCAGATCAATGCTTGAAGCCTCCCCACTAACCCAAATTTCGTCCATGTTGAGAAGAGATAGTCCCATTCCAACATATCGCCTTCTCTAGATCTAATACCAGGCATGCATGCATGCATGCAGAGAAGCCTCAGCTTGCATCAAGTCCCTGGGTACCCTCCCCCTTGCTCCCACCACTGGCCGTATAAAGTGATCCCGTAGCACTACCTTTATCGCCTCCCAATCCATGGGCTTAGAAGTAGATGTGCCCCATTTCTCAGTGAAATTGTGTCAGTATATTGTCTGTTGACTCGTTGTGCCTGGTCCTTGAGTAAGGTTGGTTGCAGTCGCCAGGAAGGGACCGGCTGTCTGGCAGCACCCCCCTCTAGTTGTAGCTGTAATGGGTTGTGATCTGAGATTGTCTTTCCCAAGTATTCTGCCCCGGTCACTCGGAGTTGGGTCATCGGATCACACAGGATCCTGTCCAGTCTAACATGTAAGTCGTGCAACACTGAGTATTGTGAGTAGTCTATTTCATCTAGATATAAGGATCTCCAGCTGTCCAACAGGGGCCAATGTTGGAGCCACTGTGTAAAAAAAATACTTCCGCCGTCTCAACTGGGGAGCCTGGAAGTGGGAAATTTGATTGGTCCAGTTGTGGGTCCATTACACAGTTAAAATCGTCCCTAATATCCATGGTGTATGAGCCCATTGTGTTAATGCAGTAGTGAGTCGAGACAAGAAGGCAGATTGTGCCCTGTTAGGGGCAAATATACTACTCATTAACACTGCCTCCCCATGCAGGAGGTCGTCCAACAGCACATATCTACTGACGGGATCAAAGTCCATTCTCAGTGTTTGGAAAGGGATTCCAGGGCAGATCCAAACCAAGGCCCCTCATGTAAAGCCAGAGTATGTGGTACAGTAGCAATGACCTCCTCCCCTCCTCCCCCCACAACACCTCTGTAAGCGTTCTTCCTCCCCCCTCATCATGTGTCTCTTGCAAGAACGTAATTTGTACAACCCTCCTTCGTAGGTATTGCTGCACAGAATGCCTTTTTCTGGTGGAGCCTATGCCTTGGACATTCCACGTCATGAACTTATACTTAGCCATCTCGTCTGCATATTAAAGTGAGCCCCTTGTAACAGCTGGCTCTGTGTCTTTGCACCACCCCACCACATCTCAATACCCAAGTCCGACCTGTAAAGAGAAGCGGTTAGTGCATCATGTGTTTTAAACAATTGTACAACCAGAACACCCAAATCCCATACCAAGGCAATCCCGAAACCAGGGGTCACCCAAACAGCGAACATTGTAACCTATTGATGGGGTGCTCCCACGTTGGTGGCAATGGGCTCCAACTGCGTCAAGAAGTCAACTGGAAAAAATGAACAGGTGGGGGGGTCTCCCCTGTGTTGTCGGGGGTCTGAGCTCAACATCAATTGTAATAAACAATACTTGAACGAGCTATGAGCCAGAAGACCCAGTGTCTGTCAAACAGCCACTTTCCGCAGCTTTCCATGGACCGCCATTCCAGACTGCGGACCCTAGGAGCAATGTCACTAATCATCAATGCTGATGTCCATCCAATCATGGTATCATAGGAGCTCATCTGCCGTTCGAGGCGTGACATTAGGCAAAGGCTGTGAAGTCACACTATGTTCAGAATGCAAAAAGGCGGAGTGGGCGGCATCTTGACCCGGGGAAGAATCCTGGGGCGAGTGTCTGTCTGCCAGTACAGTGACTGCTGTGGTCAATGCTTGTGTCGGTTCCACCTTGGCCTGTTCTGGTGAAGGGGTCCCTTGGACTGTTGCCTTAGGGCACATCATGGCCCCTGCTATCTGCCCGCAAACGTTGTAGTTTGGTACTGCCACTCCGGAGAGCATGGCGACGAGATCTCGTAACTGCACTTCTCCATCTAGTACCAGGCATCCGTCTGTTCTGTAAAGAAGGTCTTGCTGCCTTCCATCACCTTCAGCTTTTCCAGGAATAGATGCAAGTAATGGAGGCCGACCTGCTGTAATCTACACTTCACGCCAAGGAAAGAGGCCCTGCACCTCGAGCGTGTAGCCCGGGAAGATGTCAACCCTTGTGTTGTCATACAGAAGAGGGGACACTGCCCGCCAGAGGAACTCTTTATCCCTGTAGTTCGGGATGCAGACTACCACAGGTCTCGGGGTGGGGGGGGACCTGGATGGGGTGGACCACGCCAGCAACCTGTGGGTGCGCTCCACCAGGAAATACACTGACAACTGCTCCAGTGTCACTTGCTGCCTCAGCCAACTTTCAAAGAAGGCAGGAGAAAAAGATTTGAAGAAAACCACGGCACATCTTGAGGTCAAAGTCTAAGCCATTTATTCCTTGGTATTGTTACCACAAAGTGGGTGACCTAGGTCCAATGAAGTACACTAGGTAAGTAATTGGTAGGCCAATACAATTTCTTGTGGTTGAAAAAAAACAGCCGACACGTGTTTCGTCCAACTGGACTTTCTTAAGGCTTCAATTATATGGAGGTATTGTGACTCATGTGGGATTCCTGCTATTAAGGATGTTGAACAAGTAAGCAAGATCTGATATAAATCACAAGGGAGTCCAGAGACCATGGTACGTCTGCCGTCGGTCTCCCGGCCTTCTAATTCGAGAATCGAGTCTCATCAATTACCAATTACTTACCTAGTGTACTTCATTGGACCTAGGTCACCCACTTTGTGGTGACAATACCAAGGATTAAATGGCTTAGACTTTGACCTCAAGATGTGCCGTGGTTTTCTTCACTTCATAAATGGACTGTGACCTACTTAGGAAACAACCCTCACACCCTGTGGCTGGGTGTCATACCACTGGAGCACTCTTTATCTTAAACTATGATTTTTTTCTACATGAACTTTAATCACTGATTGTAGCAGACACTTTGGAAGTGCGCGCCATTCGGACACAGCCACAATTGTTGCTTATTTCTGTAGGAGAAAAAGATTTGCCAACATGCAATTATAGCCTGGTTTTTTAGATCTTAGCAAAACAGCTAAGCAACACTGCACTTAACAAAAAGAGGCATACAGTTTTTTCTTTTTTTTTTTATATTGGCAAATGTATTCTTTGACGTGCAATCTAAGTGGCGAACCCAAGGTATTAATGCACATTTGAATTCTGTGATAAACCTGGATTCCTCTGTAACACAGGTGATGGAGGCTCATCAGGTAAAACTGTATGCTGACATAAGTGAATTATTTGGGGAAACGTTTCCATGCATCTGCTGCACACATTTTGCAGATGTATTTGGGTGTGGTACAGTCAAACTCTTCCTTTTATGCTCATTTACGTTTCAAATAAACTTTGGGCTCCAGGGCTAGCATCACTTACAGAATGGAAAGCTCCCTTGTTGTAAGGACCTAAATTACACCCAGCCTAAAGGCTGCGCTACATAATTGCATTCAGAATCACCCAGTTTTCCCTTGCACAATGTGTAACAGATTTCACAAAATCATATTTTCTAGAACTGCATATCAAATTGGCCTTTGGCAGTGCAAACTTTGTCTGATCCAATGAGTCCTGTTAAATTAGTTTCTACAACTGGAAAAATAGTCCCATCAGAAAAAAGACTTATCTTAGTTACTTTACTCGAAGGATGTTATTTCAATGTATCGGACTTTCGCCGACAAAACCAGAGGTCCTTCTGAAACCTAAGGTTAAAATTCATCGCAAGCACTGGTGTGGATTGTAGTGATTCCTGGACTCCTCATCTTAATGCTGCTGCATCCTTACTCTCTCATTGGTCTTTGAAAGTGTTCTTCACCTCCTCCCCCTCTTTAGCAATAACGCGCAGCCCCCCCGGTGCTGTACAAATATTATAAAAAACGCAAGGTTGCTGCTCTAGTAGCTCCGTCCAGCCATGAGCATTTACTTGTATTGTTGAAAATAGGTCTTTGAGAGCAGACAGCTGGTGAAATTAAAAAAATGTAAATCTGAGGGTTTTTCAAGGCTGGCAAAAAATGATAGATATTACACACTTGAGCTAAGAGACCTAGGCATTACGTTTGTTAGGAACGGCCAGAGGTGTGCGATGAGCGTTAGCAAACCAGGAACCAATGATGTCACTAGCACCGATACTTCTGCCCTTCTGTGAATGGCATCAGTTTCTTGGCAGAGTTTAGTGCCTTTCCGCGGGGCATCAAGGTGCTGTGCGTAACTGAGGGGCACAACACTGCAATTAATTCATTTGGACATTGTGACTCTGTGTGTGAAATACTGAACTTTCTAATAAACTATTTGTGGACCCCAGTTCCCTCCTCCCTATGCAGGGGCTGTGCACCCTATTCTTGTTTATCGCGCACCTGGAGCATTTCTTCTTTACTCATGTTGCTGATTGGATGAGTTGCATACTTCCACTGCTGACACCAGGAGACAGCAATTATTTATTTATTTTAATAAAATTGTTCTGGAGGAGGCTTGGGAGCTGCACACTACTGCTTGGATGCTTTTTGCTTTGTGTTTGCACAGCATCTTATGAATACTTTATGAAGAATGTACCGTTCAGAAATGGGGCTTTGAGGTCCATCTTGCAATGTTTTTTGCATGCGTCGTGACCCACTGGTGAATAAGTTAGTATTTATAAAGTACTTTCTAGTCCTCGGGGAATATAGACAAGGAGTGGATAGAAGCATGACACTAATCAAAACAACATCAATGACCTAGAAGTGATCACATGTATCGGCCAGACTCCGTACATCAAGAAAAGAAAAACGCGCAGCAGTTAAGATTTTTGCAGAAAGTACACGGAAGAAAAGGGCATTTTAACTTGTCAATACTAAGACCTTTACTATTGAGGAAGTGTAATTGGATAGCTCAGCAGTCCTAAGTGTTAGGAAGAATTGAAAGTGAAAAGTTTTTCATTTGGAATGTATAATTAGGATAGTGTTGCTGACTTTAGTCCAGTAAAAGGGCTTAGTAATATTGGCCTTTTTAAAGTTTATACTATTTCCCGGACTCTGTTGCCTATAGTTTGATGTTTAATTTCTGCCAGTGAACTGTTGATGACCAGCTCCCGTTGCGTTAAAGATCATATCCTTTAACATATTCTGTGTAAACCGGCTCCTGCACAGTATTTTGCATTTGTCTCCATTGGAGCAAAGCCAAGCTAGTTGTGCAACCAAGCAACCCCTTGATGAAGTTAAGCTTGCTACAGTCTTACCCCAAATCTTCTTTAGAAGCGAAAAGCTGGAAACCTAAGTCCAGCTTGTTAGTTCAAGGCAGTAGACCTCAATGCCATTTATTTCACCATCTTACGTACAAAATACAGCTAGATTGAGATGCTAAATTATAAATAGAGTTCAGCTAAACTGTGATATCGGTATCCGTGGACGGTGAGATGGGTTGTGTCTTTCTCAAAGAATAAAAAACCTGCCCTATTTCAAAGTATGGGATTGTTCTTAGATTTATTTGTGGATAACCTCTTAGCTAGTGGAGTCAAATATGACTTCCACTATTCTAATCATATGATATTATTTTTCAAGCTGAGGTCTAGAAATTTTGGAGTAAACCATACTAGGGAACTCATTAAAGGCGAGCTGTTTAATACCTCCTCCTCCTTTTTTTTTTTTTTTAAATAATTGTGTAAGCTTGTAGTGAGTTGAGTCTTTCATCAATTGAGGTGAGCAGTTCAGAATTGCAAGCATTGAAGATGCTTCTTGTCCGCTCATGGAAACCAGTAAAGATTTTCAGCTGTCTATTCATAGGCCTAGTAGATGATGGGGTATTTGGGCCTCCCAAGCCTTTTTTTTAGCATAGCCTCTTGTTGGATATCCTTCTAGTGTGATATTCTACATAATTTCAAGGATCTGTCGGATTGCTCCTGGATGAACAAGTCGATAATATATGCAGGTACACCCAAAAAAGGAAACACACCCTGTTTAAATTCTATGGTTTTACATATTAAGGCAGATCGAACTTCATCTGGGCTTCACAAAGTTCTAATAGATCAGTCTAACCTCATGTGACAAATAATGCACAGAAATATCATGTTATCATTTATTAAATAAATAGCTAACATTTCGAAGCCTCTAATTAATAAACAAGTGAACTGCTTCCTCTTGTTTATAATTTCATAATCTGTCAGTTTCATCTGGATCATTTGGGTTTGTGGGAGCACATTAGGCCTTAGAAAAATTACTGCTTCTCAAGAGTCTGTGAAGGAACCTAAAGCAATTTCCAAAGACTATATATTTCATTGTTCCGCAGTGAGAAAGATTTACAAATGGGAAAAGTTTAAGATGGTTGCCAATCTACAAGAGGTTGTGTGTTCCAGCACATTTACCCCAAGATAAGACCATACAGTGCTTTTAGAGTTTGCAGAGAACTCCAAAGTTAGAACCAGGAGTCCATATAGCAATACCCTAAATTTCGGAATTCACAAGACTACCATTTGGAAGTGACATTACCGTTTCCCCATCCAAACTATTTTTTTTTTAAATAAGCCAAGCTAGTGGACTTCATTCCCATCATCCCTGTCCACTGGGAGTAACATCACTGCATTTCCCAGTATACATCTGTACAAGGGTACAGAAAGCAACATCACTATCTGACTTCACCATATATCTGGATCCCCTAAGGGTGTCTTACCATCCTGGCGCACCTGGCAAAGGGCAAACACAGACAAGGGTGTTACTTGTTTGGGCCAGGTAGGGCCTTGGGCCAGAATCCCTGTTCCACCGAAACCTACAATGCAAGTTATAATCATGTGCCTCACCCAGCACCACATACGGTCAATTCCCACAATTCCACTGAGACCTAGACAAGACAAACACTTAGCATCCTCACCACACACAGACCCAGCCACATAACATTCTAATAACTACCACGCGAAGTACCACACACCCTCAAACTACAGAACACACTTTTCAATAGATGCTCCTAAATGCTTGCCCTGCAGTACTCCCCACAACACACATAGCCAATCATGTATCACAAGCTTGATGTCCACTTCATCACTGAAACCTGGTTCACCCCAAATCCTTGAGCATCCTAGATGTCCATCCTACAGGCTATAGCATTCCATCATGTGGATTGCACACATAAGAAGCAAGGAGGCCTCATTGTCATCCATAACTCCTTCTGGTTCCAGCACCTTTGGCACGGAAGTGACACTTAGCTCCATGGAGCTCTTGGCATGCCAGTTTCCACTCTCTCAAGTCAGACAGCCACATTCCATCTTATCTACAGGCCTGCTGGGCAGAAGAGGGTTCTTGAATTTCCTTACTACATCATCCATCCAAAACTGCCACATCACCCCTCTTGGATGACTTCAACCTCCCAGGCAACACAAACTCAAACAAAATGAGACTCCCTTCTCATCGATTCACTCAGTGTGGTACAGCAGATCACCCAACCAACACTGCAAAGGCCACATCCTCAACCTTGTCTTCTCCACATCACCAACAATCCAATAAAAAACACTCCTGCCACTGAACTTGACTGACCACCTCGCCATGACTTTCTCTGTTCCTACCAAGAAACTGATGTCAGCCCAAAAGAGAAGACCAAACCATCAGATCCTTCAAAAATGTATTCATCAACAACCTAATGCCTGAATTCTCTGACCTCTCCACATCTAATGTCAACACCCTTCTAAACGACATCAACACTTTTGTTTTTTTGGGTAACTGACATCCACACTCTAACTAGAACACAGTGCAAGATAAAACTGTCAGCACCGGTATTTGAAAGACTTTGCTGACACTCTCCATTCAAAGACTGGAACAAAAATGGACAAAAAGCAGATCTCCAAATGACCTCATGATACTAAAGTCCAAAGCAAAGTACTATACCAACACCATCAATGAAGCCACCAAAAGAAGAACACTCTTCAAGGCAGTCACACACTGCATGAACCTCGTCCTGACACTCCTGCACCACTCACCACAGATAAGTGCAATTCCATCAACACCCTTCTCATAGGATCGGGCAATGGTTATTCATCAAAGCCCATTCTGTATCCAATCTCGCTGACCTATTCAACTCTCAAAGCTACTGTCTATGAAAACTCTTTGCAAGCTCTGACCCTCTACTCGCCATTGTCAATTCACACCTCACTTAAGGAATCTTCCAAAAAAACTACACTAGAGCCTTTTGACCTTGCCAACTAACGGACCATCACTCACCTACCATTCATGAGCAGGTACTCGACTCCAAAGTCACATCAGTGCTAACCATCTCATGCATGACTACCAATATACATTCAGATCACTCTGCAGTATAGAGACTGCTACCTTATACATCGTAGACCATGACCTCTGGCCACACATTAAGGTAACAGCAGCCTTAGATGCCCAGCCCACCTTCATCAACACCCTGCAGTTTCAGTTAGAATTCACTGGTTCTCCTCCTGCCTTCCCTCACTGCTGGTCCCTCACTGGTTCATCTCCTGCCTTCTCAAGCAACAGCAGTTCATTCACATGGGCACTTCCATGTCACAAAGTAGCCTTTTCACCTGTGGAGTGTCCCCTGCCCCACCCAGGTTTCTATACTGTTCCCTGTCATGTTCATCCTCTACATGGAGCCCATTGGGACTATCTTTGCAGACAGCATCAGAATTCATGAATATGTGATAAGCAACTCCTCTTGAAAACTTCCTGTGCTTAAGACATCCAACCCATCAAACATTACTTTGCTGTATCCACAAACGCATGTCCAACGCCTACATGATGTTCAGCTTCACCATGAACTGCAAAGAATTAACAAGCGAGAAATAGCACAGATTTGGCTCAGTGACATGAACCTTGACTTGCTTCTGACCCAAACATTCACCCTCAAGGTATTCATTGCCAAAGAAAATGCTTGGTACCTGCTCTCTTGTAAAGAAATTAAATCTGTTCCTTCCAGAACTGCTGTTAAAGCCCTTATACCATTGGATCTGAATGGTGATAACACCTTGCCCCTTGGCCTTCCAGATTCCACATAGCGCCTCCATCCCCCTCCCATTAATGGCATACAACATGTGGGAGCACATAGGAAGGCCTGAAGCAGTATGATCACATCACTCCCATTCGGATGGAACTCCATTGACTCTCCTTGCCAGCTGGCACCATCTTTAATACCAGCTCCTTATTTCCAAAGCCATCACAACCAACACCCCTCCTTATATTACAGACAAGATCTCTATGTCTGATGCCTCTTGACACCCACAACCAGGACACCTTTAGACAGGAGGCCAAGAAGTGTACAGAGGAAAAACAGGGCAGCAGGCCTTTTCCAACAGTGCACGCATATTCTGGAACAACATCCCCTGTATCCATCAGGACTTCTTCAATTTAGGAAAGAGTTGAAGATACACCACTTTATAAAACACTACATCAAAATGTAGTTAATAGTACACTTCTGCGGGCAGGATCGAGCCATCTCTCATATCCTGTGCTTGCCTTTGACTGTGGATTGTGTGTGGCTGCCTTGTGGCTAGGTTTGTGCTACACAAAACATGCATACATACAAGATTGTATCAAGTCTGGCTTTTGTGGAAGGAACATTACTACACTGGATAGATTAACAAGCAACACTTTATTGAACCAACATATTTCTGAAATGGTTTCCTTTGCACAGATGAGACCACAAAGTATTTGTCTGGCTGTAATCAACAACTTGTTTGGTGTAAACACCACTTAGCGCAGTAACCTCACATCACTAGTGAAGCATGGTGGTGAAGGGGTCCTGCCTTGGGCAGTGTGAGAAACCAGGACTTTTTGCTGTGCCCCCCTTCTTTTTGCCCCTATTTGTGATTACTAGATGCTGATTTTCTGACTGACGGCTCTGATACCCGACACAGGGCCTGTGCCCTGACTAAAAGGTATACGTAAATTAGGCATAATTATAATTGGCTCTCACAAACTACCTGTAAGTCCCTAGTATACGGTAGGACATGTAGCTTTAGAAGCCAAGCAGATTTAATGCACTTAAGTGTGCACTGCTGTGGGGCCTGCCGTCACTTTAAAAGCCAGCCATGCTTTGCAGGCTACTATTAAAATAAATCTATATACAAATTTTACCTTGGAATTAAATCTACTTCCAAAGACTCAAACTCCCTTATTTCTACATGAGTTCACCAGGGGTAGGGTGCCTTGTAACTATCATCATGGGCAATATAAAGATGTTTTGTATACCCTGGTTAGGGAAAAACTGCCAACTTTGTTTTTTCCCATTGTAGTACATTAGCTCCATAGGCTATTATTGGAATATTTGATTAAAGTGAAAGTATTGCTAGAAAAGGCTAAAAATGTCCTTCTTGGACTTAAAATGATAGAATAAATGCAACTCCTTGCCACTGTTAGACTTATTACAATTATCACAGAAAATAAATTATTGTCAAGGAGACCAGATCCTCTGGGCTTGCGCATGTTCCCAACATGTCCACCTCTTGGCAGTTCCAAACTTCACTAGTTATATAGCACAGAGTTAAAGAATGGCCAAGTGGGGGGAATGGGTTTTGGGTTGGGAACAGTGGGGAAGGAGACCTGTGGAAGCAAGAGTTAAACAACACAATTGCAAGATTAATCACAATGACTTTCAATAAGTTTTGTTTCAAATAAAACACTTATGCTGAAAACATGAATGGCCTAAGGCTTCACTATAACTAGGCCTCAAGAATCTAGATACCTGGAAATCAAGAAAAGGTTATACAAGGTTTTCACATGAACATTCCAGAATTAGTATATTATATTTTGAACAATAAACTCTCTTCATAATACTGCTTAGAACACACTCTACATTATAGCAAGAATCAAAGAGCACATGGTTCTTTTTCTACATGAATGAACTATACAAATGCCATGAATAACACTTCTATGTCATTTTCTGATTAAGAGTTTCAAGACTGAAATGTTCAGGGAAATATAATGCTCTTTAATCAAACGGCTCATCTAAGTTTCAATGTCTAGAAATGATCGCGCACTCCTCCAATCAGTATTTGAAAAGTTAAACATCAGGAAAGAATCGCGCACTCTGTTGCCGATTCGAACATATAGATTATTATGCGATAAAATGATCGGGCACAATGCCGATCTATGATTCAAGATTTAAATGCAGGGAAAAGAATCGCTCACTCTGTTGCCGATTCAGAATTCACAATACAAATGTCATATAAATGATTGCGCACACTGCTGATCTGAATGCCACAAAGTAAATTCTTCAGAAGGAATCGCGCACACTGTTGCCGATTCGGAATTCGCAATGTAAAAGCATTCAGATCGGCAGTGTGTGCGATCATTTCATGGCAAAGAAGTAAATGCCTGAAAGGAATCGCACACACTGTTGCCGATTCGGAATTCACGATTCAAAGACCATCAAATGATCGCGCACACTGCCGATCTGAATGCCAAGAAATAAATGCCTGGAAATAATCGCGCACACTGTTGCCAATTCAAAATTCACAATGCCATGAAATGATCGCGCACACTGCCGATCTGAATGCCAAGAAATAAATGCCTGGAAACAATCGCGCACACTGTTGCAGATTCGGAATTCACAATGCAAATGCCATGAAATAATCGCATACACGCGATTTCAAGTTTAGGCCCAAAACTCGAATGTTACTCGAAAACGGAGTCGCAAGCCTAATCCGACCTCCGCCTTACCGTCCTGCCTGAAGATCACCAAATAAGCAAGAGCAGGCCTAGAAATGACTGTTTAGGCCTCCGGGACAGGAGCTCTGGAAACTTTTGCTGCTCTGCACCGGGACCTTTGAATAGTGAGCACGTGGAGCTGGGCTGACTCCCTTATATAGAGCCAAGCCCCGCCCACGATCCACACCCAACCATGCTTCAAGAAAGGCTTCTAGAAAGTCTTAGAATAAAGGACCACACCCTGTAGTCTTGCAAACAAGCCTTGCAAATGAACAATGAATTACAAACAGCATTAATGACTTTTCAAGGTGAAAGTTCTGTAATGGAAAAGGTTAACATACTGCATAGAAACACAGTGCATGAAATATACCTCTGCATAAGGACTGGGTTCTTGCATTTACGTCGCCCGTAGAGCGCGCACTGTCCTGATGTTGACAGTTATAAAACTTGCTTTTCTGATGAGCTAAAATCCTGCCTTCCAGCAGCTCTTCTCTGATTGGCCAGCATCTGCCACTTATTGAAGTGTAAAGTGACCTGCATTTAGCCAATGGCACATCTGGTGAAGGGAGATCTGCAAGCTGTAGAGCAAAAGGCAAGAAATGGGGCTAGGGAGCCAAATTGGTCTTCAAATGGGTAATGGCTGTTAGGACAGGGCAGAGACTCACCCCCACTTCTGCCACCCCAGCCAGATGGGAGCCCCAGTAACTAGATTAGCAGAGGACGGGAGGGGGAGGGTTAAGGAAAGTTAGCCAAATCAGTGGGATGGCTTAGCCAGACCTTAACCTCCAGGAGAACGTTTCTCAGTTTTGGATTTTGAATGAATAGTGCTTTCTGGAACAGAAATATGCCACACTTTAGAGGAAGTGGTCATACCTGCACCCCATTGGTTAGGGGCTCCCCTCTGCTTGTCACCCAGAAATACTGGTTACATATAGCAGGGTTGCCCAGCACCTCAGATCCTTGCCTGACACTACAAAGAGAAGGACTGCCCTGCTGGAATCCTGGTCTGCACCCCAAAGGACTGCACTATGGAAGACTGTACCCACTGCACACTGGGGAACTACAACTCTAAGGACTTTGCATGGAGAGGGCTCCCTGACAGCAACAGTTTAACGGAGCATCACCTACACCACCTCCATAGAGAAAACCCTAGTTGGACAGCCTCCAGTGGCCTTTAATGGAATTTGCCAGGTGCATTCTGGTATGTGTAATCCTAACATCCAAAGGACTATCTGAGCTTCTAGACCCTTGGACTGGTGTTGTGAATCCCCAAAGATCCTTGCCTGTAAACAAGGACTGCCCTGCTGAACCCCTGGTCTGCACTGACAAAGACTGCATCTGCTGCACACTCTGGACTTCAGAAAAGAGGACTTTGCCTGTCTTCTAAAGGATTCAGGAGTGGACTCCTGTAGTGTCGGTAGTAGAGAATGCTCACCGTTCTCGATTGCCTCGCGCTGGGAATTCTGCACGCGCATTGAGGCATTCGAGAACGGTGTGTGAAGAGACGGTTATTGGAGAGGACTGAGCAACAGCACTGTCTCCCTTCTGCGACGAATCCTAAAGTGAATAAAGTAATTATTTAAGACACTCGTTGACGGCAGTTCTTACAATTGGCGACGAGGGGAAAAAGAACCCTACTGGGTTGTTGTGTACCGCATAGTGAAGAGCCGCCTCTCCGGTGAGTCAAGCGCTGGGCAGCACTGACGCTGCAGCTGAAGATCGCCTTTTCCATCACTCTGGTGAGTCAGGTGCTGGGCAGCATTCACGTGGCAGCCGAAAATCGTCTTCACTGGGTGGTTGTGTACTGCTACTGGTACTGCCCCCAACTAATACGTCATTCTGTCTCAGCAGCCATTTTGGATTGGTCGGGATGTGATCACACGTCATTTCAAAGCGGCAGCCATTTTAAGTTGGGACAGTTCTGCTGACAGAGGGGCAGTCATTTTAAGTCACACGTCAACTATGCGGCAGACATCTTAAATTGGGACAGTTCGTGCCAACTTAGAGGCAGTTTTCGATAATTCTAGCAATAATTTGAATTTGGAAATTCGTTTATTAGTAGTTTTAACACTTCGTTTAAGCCACCTATAACCTACTATTAGCAATTATAGTAATCTTTAGAAGGGAGACAGTGCAAATACATGGCGGCTAACAACCCTTGGAACTTATCACCTCCACAATCATTTATTCCTGTTGCTGGTTCACCAATATTAAAATGGGAAGAATGGAGCGAATATTTCAGGAATTATATCTCCGCCATTGAGGAGGAAGAAGAACTTTCTGCTAGAAAAAAAATAGGATCCTTTTGCATTGTTTAGGACCAGGTGGTCTGAAAATCTTTAAAAACATTAATAAGAAACCTAGGCAAGCGGGCGATGGCGACCTGTATAAGAATGCACTTGAAGACTTAGATAACTATTACAGACCTAGAGTTTGCATAGCTGTGGATCGCTATAAGTTTTTTCATCGGAAACAAGGAAAGGAGGAACCAGTAGAGGATTACGTATCTGCCTTAAAGAATTTAGCAATTAATTGCAGATTCGGTGATTTACATGATGAGCTTTTTCGTGACCAGATTGTTATGCAATCGTCAAACTCGAACATTCAAGACAATCTGTGGGCCAAAGGAGAAAGCTCTTTGCAGGAAGTCATTGATATTGTAAAAAGGGTAGAATTGACGGGAAGGTGTGCGAAATAAGTTTTAAATGAAAATAAAGGAGAGGAGACCATAATTGCAAGAGTGAAAGAAAAAAAACACAATAAAGATTCTAAAAAGAGAAGCACAAGGAGAATAGGAATAGAACCGAATAATTATAATTCGAATGACAAAAAGAAGTGTTATAGATGTGGCAGTTATGACCTCTTGGCGAATGATAAATTGTGTCCGGCAAAGAAACAGAAATGTTTAAAATGTGGAATTGTAGGTCATTTCCAAAAAGTGTGTCAGAGAAAGAGTGGAGGTAGCAAAATCCTGGATCTAGAAGACACAAACTCTTCAGAGGATGATGATTTGAACATGTGTATTTTGTGTGTAAATTCTTCTGACGAAGATACTATTCTTTGCACGAAACAAGAAGAGAAAAATAGGATGAAAAAACCAAGCTGTGAGATTATGCTGGGCGGTGTGACTATGCGCATTGTAGTAGATTCAGGGTCTCCATATACTATTATTAATCAAAACGTGTGGGAAAGGAGTCTCAAGCATATTGTGGGTGAAGAGTTATGCTCTCCGGACATAACAATCAAGACATTTACTGGTGAAATTATCGAATTGTTAGGCTACAATTTGGCAATTGACCGGAAAATTGTATATTGCAGTCACTGGTCCTTCCGTTTTGGGATGGATTGATCAAAGGAAATTGGGCATAATATTGTATCCCAATAATCCTGAACCTGTATTGTCCATAGAAAAAGGGTCAGGAATTAGTCCACTGGTTCTGCAGAGATTCTCTAAAGTATTTACGGGGAAGATTGGAAAAAATGAAAGGCTTTATGCACCTTATTCATTAAGAAAAAGATGCTGTGCCACAGGTGCATAAAGTAAGAAATATTCCAATTCCCCTAAAGGAAGATGTTAAATTGCAATTGGATAAACTACAAGAAGAGAAAATTATAGAACCCATTGAATCTTCTGAGTGGGTGGCCCCATTAGTCGTGGTGAAGAAAGCCAATGGGGGTTTACGATTATGCATCGACTTGAGAGATCTTAATAAGAATATACTAGTTGATCAATTCCCCTTACCGCATATTAGTGAAATGTTATCACGCACTAGAGGAATGAAATGGTTTTCTACTATTGATTTAAAAGCGGCCTATCATCAGGTACGGTTACATCCCAGTAGTAGGGACTTGACTGCTTTCATTACACCCTTTGGGTGTTACAGGTTTCGGCCAGTACCATTTGGCTTGGCGTCAGCAGCAGCCATGTTTCAAAGGTTAATGTACTCAATCCTTGCAGGAATAGATAATACGATGGTCTTCCAAGACGATATCCTGGTGATGGGTAGGTCAAGGGATGATCATGACCAAACTTTATTAAAAGTATTGAATACGTTGGATGAAAAGGGCCTGACTGCAGAATTTAGTAAATGCAAATTCGCTTTTGACCATGTCAATTACTTGGGGCATGTTGTATCTGCTCAGGGAATTAAACCAAAGGAAGAGTTATTGTCTGCAATAAGCAAGAGGTCAATAAGGATGAAGTCCGTGCTTTTCTGGGTTTAGTGGGTTTAGTGGAATTCTATTCCAAATTTGTTAATAACTTTTCTACGAAAACGTATGATTTAATGCAATTGCTTAAAGCAAGTTTTTGTGGACAGATGCGTGCCAAAATGCTTTTGGCATGTTGAAAAATGATATCTGCAAAGCTCCACCATTGCAAGGCTTTGATTCAAGTCTTAGATGTGTTATTACAGCTGATGCTAGTTGCAAGGGAATAGGAGCAGTTCTCACTCAAATTAATAAGGAGGGGTATGAAGATACTATTGCTTTTTCCTCACGTTCATTAACTACTACTGAGGAGAAGTATTCAGTTGAGCGTGAGGCACTTGCATGTGTATGGGCAATGGAACATTTTAGACAGTATGTGTGGGGTACTACAGTCATATTAAGATGTGACCACAAACCTCTGGGGAAGGTTTTAACCACGAAGGGGTTGTATAAAGCTTCTCCTAGGCTTGCCAGAATGTCTGTGCGTTTGTTTGATTACAATTATGTGGTACAATACTTACCTGGAGTGAAGAATACGGTTGCAGACTTCTTAAGCCGCATGCCCTTGCCATCCAACGATATTGAAGAGTTTCAGAATACCGATGAAGATGGTAAAGAAGACATGTGGGTGGCTATTGTGGAGGAAGGTATATGCAAAGGTATCATGCGAGATGAATGGAATACAGAGCAGAATTTGGATGAGGTAATGAAAGAATTGAGTGTCATGATTACTAAAGGGTGGCCGTTAAAGAAAATGATTAATACAAATTTGCTACCTTTTTGGGAACTAAGGGACGAATTATCTATGGAAGAAGGTCTATTTATTAGGAATGGAAAGGTAATACCTCCCTTTACCTTAAGAGGGAAAATTCTTGAGATTTGCCACAAAGGCCATCTAGGCATCGGTAAAACTAAGAATAGAGTGAAACAGTGGTACTGGTGGCCGGGAATAGATAAGGAAGTAGAAAGTTTGGTGAGAGATTGCCAGGTTTGTGAAAATGCAGATAAAACGCATGTGATGTTGAAACCGCGTTTACATCCCATTCCTTCTCCCAACATGTCATGGGAAAGAGTAGGTATTGATGTCATGGGACCAGTTGGTGAAGGTGAAGAGCAGACTTTCTTGTTAGTACTTGTAGATCACTTTTCCAAGTGGCCAGAGGTAGGAATTGTAAGGAAGGCTTATGTAAGCAGTATCATCAAATTTATGGATAACATTTTTGTAATAGAGGGTTTACCAAAATGTATTGTGTCGGACAATGGGACAGAATTCACGTCTTCTGCTTTCCAAGATTATGTGGGAAGGAATGGAATAAAACATCATACTACTTCAATTTACCATCCTGCAGGTAATGGTTCTGTAGAAAGGTTTAACCGTGTACTTAAAGGAATGATTCAGTGGTCTAATTGCAATAATTTAGTTTGGAAAACAGTTATGGAAAACCCTGTGGGCTTTTAGGATTACTGCATGTAACAGTACTAATGCTAGTCCGTTTGAACTCATGAGGGGTAGAACTCCCATGTCAAAAGATAATGTTGGTTGGCTCAAAGCTGCAAAAAGAGTAGAATGGAGTCCGGAGGAAGTGAAGACAAATATTGAGAAAGCTCAGGATAAATATAAGAAGTATTATGATGACATACACAAGTGCAAAGAGGTTAAGTTGTGTGTTGGAGATGTTGTGAGAGTCGAGAGCAATAAACACACTATTAAAGGACAAAGTAAATTTTCTTCCCCCATGAGAGTAATTGCTGTGTACAATAATTCAGCGCGACTCAATGATGGTAAAGTGTGGCACTGTGTAAGAGTACCAGAGTTGTCTCGGGAACGGAGATTAGTATTCCGAAGAGTCATATGTGGAAAGAATGGTTAGAAGAGAAGAATGAGGGAAGAGAAGAACGTGTTCATCAATGTCAACATAGAGTGGATTCAGGGAGCTCTGATGATCGCCATCTTCCATCAAATGACCTGAGGTCCCCTAACAGTTCCAGAGACTCTAGTGGCTTGGAGGAAATCTGCTGTAGGAGTGGAAGGTGGAGTAGATTTGGCAGGAGAATTGTAAAACCAAAGAAGTTAAAAGACTATTATTCATAGTAATGTTCTATAGATACGCGTTTTGGGATGTTCAACTTTTTATTGTAAAACCAAAGAAAAAAACTATTATTTATAGTAATGTTTTACTGTTTATTTATAGGCAACTGTTTTATTTTTGGGAATATATATATTGTTTATTCTCATATTGTTTTTACTGTAAAGAGAGAAGATATGTAGTGTCGGTAGTAGAGAATGCTCACCGTTCTCGATTTCCTCGTTCTGGGAATTCTGTACGAGCATTGAGGCATTTGAGAACGGTGTGTGAAGAGACGGTTATTGGAGCGGACTGAGCAACAGCCCTGTCTCCCTTCTGCGATGAATCCTAAAGTGAATAAAGTAATTATTTAAGACACTCGTTGACGGCAGTTCTTACAACTCCCTGTAAGCGACGGGTATAAAGGAACTACCAAGAGTCACCTTGAATCAGCTTCTGCCAGAGCCCAGCTGGACAGTGTTTAGTGAACATTTAAGGATTTAGCCAGGTGTATTATGGGAATTGTAGTCCCAGTGTCAAACTATTGTTCTGGAATCTTGGATTGGTGTTTCTACTTCAAGAAACACTACTGCAAGTAAGTGTAAAAGTGTTGCATCCCAGGTGCCAGAAACTCTTGACCCAGTCAAGCACAAACTTTTTAACCAGTTGAGCGGAATTTGCTTCTCCATGCTAGTTTTACTTCTAAGGTTTAAAAATTATTTTCTCTGGTTCCCTACATTGGATTTTTGTCGTTTTAGTGTCATTTTATTCATAAAACTATTTTCTATTTGTATAAATTGGTGTTGGATTTTCTATTGTTTGTCATATTTATTGTATTGTTTTTTTAAAATGCTTTACACACCTGTCTCCTAAGTTAAGCCTGCCTGCTCGGTGCCAGCTACCAAGGGTTTAGCAAGGGATTCATTTATTGATATCTTGACTGGACCTTGTGTTGCGATTATGGCCTTAACACCAGTGGTGGGTACCTACCAGCCCCTATTTTTAATCCACTTTCCAACAGTCAGGCTTTGCAGCCATATGACTAGGGCACCTCACTCTTTGCCCACTGTGAATTCCTTTCTTAACCAATAATGTACAGAGGAAAATTATTTGATATCTATCCAGCAACTAAAGCTTACCCAAAAATATGTCCTGCAATAGCACAATGAGCCAAAACAAACTTGTAAATCTGTGACTAAATACCTGAAGAAGAGTACCAGAATTTTGGAATAGTCGAATCAAAGTCCAGTCCTCAGCCTCAAAAAGATGCTGTGGCATGCCTTAAACACAGTTGTGCATTAACAAATGGCCTCGAACCTCAGAGTTCAGACTGTTTTGTAAGAGGAGTGGGCCATAATTCCTGTTAGTTGAAGTCAAAGATTAACGATTAAACTCCTTAAGTAAATGTTTACTTCAAGTTATTACTGCATTACACAATGCTGATTCATGTGGTGCACTAATTTACAAAAGGAGTTTGAATGTTGGCATTTGTTTATTAAACAAACTGAAAATCACAATGGGCAAAATTAAATTTGCATGTCACTTGCTACATTAGGTTGGATGTTTTGGAGGAGACTAGGTGAAGACCAGAATTGTCTTAAAACGTCAAAGAATCTTGTGGTTTCAATCATGCCTTAAACGAAGACACAGGCAGTCTCAGTCTCCTGTTGACAGCCAGCAAATGTTTCAATAGACTGTGAGGCCCCTCAAGGATCGACTTTCATGTTAACATTTATGCTCAGTCTCTGGGAGAGCTTCATTAAAGCTTTAGTTTCAGAGCCCTCTCATAAGCCAATGACCGACAAATGATGCTGCGGTCCGACCTCTGCCCTCGGGGATGGCATCAGCTAACCTTGCAAATGCGTGTCAGTATTAAAAACATGAGAGTTCGAGAACTTTCTGAAGATAAACATCAGTAAAACTGAGATCTGGTGCTGGGAGGGGAACAATCAATAAAAAGAGACCGATTCTGGCCTGCCTCTAGAGGGGATCTTTCCAGCTGCCAAAGCTAAAAAAAAAAAAAAAATCTGATGGCCTGGTTTGACCACAACTTGAGTTTTCTAGAGCCTCACTTTTCTTGCTCCTATGCTTCACTAATAAATAATTCTATTTTTTATTCCCCGGGAACATCATGCTCCAATTATCTGCTCTTTAATTTGGCCTGTCCGTTAAGACCATATATCTTGCCCTACAAGAGACCCTCTTGAGGAAACTCCAGCCGTTGCAAGTCAAGGCTGTTGGTCATATATGTGGTCTCTGGAATTGTGACAAGCAAGACGAACAGTAAATTGGCTTAACAGCAAATTCAGTTTGAGGCACATTGCCTTACACAGGAGCGTTATACTGTCGTTGTCCTACGTTTCTCTAGGACCTTATTATGCATGTACCTTTAGTTCTGGCTCACAAAACCTGTTGGTGGTTCAGCTATATAACAAAGTTTAGTGCGGCAGAGGAATGTTTTGAGTGGATGCCCTCAACCTGTGGAATGCTGTCCCTGACCATCTCAGTCAAAATAACTGACTATGCCTTGCTTGACCCAGGCTTTCTTCTAAACAGTTCTCTCGTTCTACCTCTACCTCTATCTCTGTTTTTCGGCAGTCCCTGATGCTTAATGTTTCTAGCACCAAGATGTTTCTGGTGAATGTTGTGCTAAAATAAATCTAAATAAATCAATACTGTGAAACTACCACAATTCGAGTTGGAACACTGTCTTGAGTTGTTGTTGTCCAACTTGAAACCTGTTTTGGTGATTAACTGTATATCCCCCAAAAAGCTCTACAGGTCCGATCCCTGTAATCAAATTGTCTCATGTATTTTCTGTTTGGTTCTAATCACTTAATCTTACGAAATGAAGTGGTCACTTAGAACTGTGCTTTCAGAAGAAGCTTCTAATGGTGATTTGTTCAATGCGCGTTGACCATAGTATTGTAGGCAGTCTTGGCATGAGCAGCTTTTAGTTCATTATTTATTAGATCTGATTGGAAAGGTCCAAGGATCGTTTATGCAGCACCTGAATTGCCCAGGTAAGTCCTTCAACTCCCATGCATTTCATGACAGCCCATAAATAAGACCAACAGACCAGGTTTAAATACTTCTCTGCATCAACCAAGGTTGTGATCAGAGTGATAGGATTGATACAGAAAAGGAACTTTCCAATATTTTTCGCAATGTTACAATTAAAGATGAACCTCTGAGTTGGGTGAAGCTCTTTTTGTGCTGACTTTATTTAGCTTATTTCCAAAGGTCTTGGATACATCTTATTGCTTTTATTTAATGACAGTATTTTATTTTAGTCATGAGAGAGGCAAATAAAGCTGAAACTTCTTCCTTATTGAAAAGGCTGCCAATATGTTGCATCAAAATGCATATCACTGTTTTCAGTGCTTTTATAACGTTCAACAGGTGTGCCATTCTTGCTTTTGCAAAGGTTGCTGTATTAACTTCTCTATGAGTGATCTTATCATCCAGCTCTCCCCGCGTTTGAGATGAGAGGCATTGCAGTAGCTTACATTTCAAATTAGTGAACCGTTGGCATGGGCTGTAGAGCGTAGTGTAGTAATTAGCAAATGTTTTATGTTTTCCTTTGTTGGTTTCATAAACATCATTGTAAGAAATTGGAGTATTAGGTGGGGGAGGGAAAGAACCCACCTCAAATCTCAATCCTTGTCAGGGTGAACTGCGAAAGTCCCTAAATATACCAGTGCATGACAAGCAAGCAGTCGGACTTTAACTTGGAGCAAATGTGTAAAGTATTTATGTAGTACTCAACCAGCATTAAAGTGAAAACCCAACCCAAGAAAAATTCCAAATCAATTTACAAAAATGGAGTAAATTTTAGTAAATAAAAATGACACCAGAATAACAAAAATCTACTAAGTAGAGCAAGAGATGATTTCTTAAATTGTTTGGTAAAAAAAGCACCAAGAAATACGTAGCTCCAGTTGCAGGTATCTCCTCACCCAGGGACCGCACAAAGTCATACGTTCAGGCTAACTGTGATATAGTGCGAACCTGATACAGCGCCAGGATTGTCTTACTGGATGTTTTGCTCTCTAACTTTGATGCGGAGACTGTGTGGTACTACTCTGCAGAACTCTGAATCGGACCAGGTAAGCTTTTGTGTGGAGGCTGCGTGCCATGGCTCTTCACCCCTTAGCATTAGATCCGGTGAGCTCTCCATTGGGAGCTGCACGCTCTTCATCAATATGCATCAGATCTGGTGAAACCGTTAGTTAGGCAGAGTGAAACGCACTCTGGGCCTACCTTGAGGAGAGCGTGTGGGGGTCCGAAATCAACTCCACAGAGGCCAGCAGATGGGACCAGGTCAGGCCCAGTTTAGTTTGGTGAGATAGGAAGGAGGAAAGAACTCTGGAAACTTGTGTCCCTGTAGTTCACACAGAAGGGCAACTGACTGACCCTTGGAGCCACTCCTGGGATCAAGGCAAGCAGCCCCAGGCTTCCGACCGCATGCTGTTTTTCTTCCGAGTCTTACAGAGTCTATGATGTTCTGATTCCAGGTTCTTTGGATGACACTTTTAATGCCTAGTGGCAGCCTGTGGGTGTAATGAGGGGGTGGGTAGAAGACAATCCATTGTCTGCCTCTTTAACTGGTTCTGGTCAGTTTTTTCCCAGGCTGGTGTTACGCTCTTCTGTGTGTGCCGGGGGCAGGACCCTTTGAAGGTTAATTTTGATAGGTGCATAGCTCCTCCCAAGCCATACTTTCAGGAATATCCACACGAGACCCTTTGTGCACTGTCTGGGACAAATACACATCTCACTCCAGGGAGCTAGCAAGGGTAATTTAAAACCTGGACACTGGCAAGACAGGTTAAGGTATATGCAGGAAAATGGCATCTTTCTAAAAGTGTCATTTCGAAATGGTAAATTAAAATCTGACTTTACCATTGTGGGATTTTAAATAACGATTTAAAGGAGTATTTGACATATATTTCTTTCTTCTCCCAAACCGTATTTAGTAATAGGATAATTCTGTGTTAGTGCATGGAGGAAAATGCCTTTTGGAGATGTTTCACTACCAGGACCTGTGAAACATTAAATATACATGTCCTACTTTTGAAATACCATGCACCCTACCCTATGAGCCTTTGTGACCCACCTTAGGGGTGACTTATGTGTACTAAAAGACACGTTTTGGGTCTGGCAAAAGGTTTATTTTTGCCAGGTCGAAATAGTAGTTCTAAACTGCACTACAGATTGCAGTGGCAGGCCAGAGACATGTTTACAGCGCTACATTAGTGGGTGGCGCAGTGAATGCTGCAGCCCAGTAGTAGTACTTAATTTACTAGCCATGGGATCATGTAGTTCCATTTATTAGGGACTTATGGATAAATTAAATGTGCCAACCAGGAAGTATACACAATCTTCCGGGTTTTGAAGGGTGAGTACACTCACTTTATCACTGGTTAGCAGGCATAAAGTGCTGCTACCAACAAAAATAGGTTCAGTATAAGAAGGCAAAATTCTCGGGTCACTCTGCTGGAAGGGCAAATATTCAACAGTTATATAAACCTAACTTATTGAATCTGGGAAAGCTTGCTTTCCGTGTGCTAAAAATGCTAGTTTCTCCTGCCTTTTTTCTGAGTCCATGATGGCAGCAAAGATTTTGACAAAAGGTGCTATCTTTCAAAAAGACAAGATATAAAATAATTTTTGACACAAATGTATTAATAACAGATACACTCTCTCTCACTTTCACCCCCTAAATTTAGGTTACTTGTGACTAGATCAATGTGGTTAGGACTCCTTTTACAACTTTTTTTGCCATGCATAAGGCTTGCACACCATACTCTGTAATGATCCACCAAAAGCAGGGCTGGACAGGCCCTTCATTCACCCAGGCATTTTCCCAAACAGCTGGTTTTAAAAGCACAGGGCTGCTCCTGGGTGTCTGTAACTCCCCCCAACTCCAGAGGTTAATTGCAACAAAAAGAGGGAGACTTTGAGAGAGAGAAGGAGGGAAGATAGAAAGCTATCAGAGGGAGAAAAGAAAAGAGAGGAGAGAGAGAGAGAGAATAGATGGATGGAAAAAGATATGAGGAGACAAAGGGGGCAAGGCTGATTTGATCATTTTTGCCAGGACTACTTTTGGTTCCATAGTCCAGCCTTAAAGCCCTCCAGAAGCAACCAGTGTAAACTGACTAACTTTCTTTCAAGGTATTGTATATCTGAGACTGTTTACTAAAGATTGAATTGTTCAAGAGAGCTGGTGCGCCGTCTGTCACCTGCTGTAACTTCATGAAGATAAATTCACATTCCACCAATACTCTAATTTCAGCTCTTCCTCTGAATACCAAGCCAGTCAGTACTGGTGCTTCTGATGGGAGGGTGAAGGGAGATACACAGAAAACTTTGACTGCTCTCAATGACTACAAACAATATTGAATTTGAATCCATATTAGAACAAATTGAGAATGGTGTGCAAAGAAAAAAAAAACATATGAGTTACTAGATTTACCAAATGTGCTGAAATAAGCACGGATCTTGAGGACTACCCTCACTCAACAAAATCCTCCAAGTATTGCATTTTCTTCTTAAAAGAACTGTTATACTGCTTTGTAACTGCCTGTGATGGGGTAGGGGGCTCTGGTATATTTGCATTGACTATTACACATTGTGTTGATTATTCAATAGTTATGGTTGAGTAAGTTAGTCATTTAAAATCATTATTTGCCATAGCTAACGTTGGTCTCCCTGCTTGATCATTCTGTAAGAAATTTGATCCTGGCAAGTTTATACAAAGAAGTTAAGTGGTGGAGGGGAAACAGGGCGGTGTTATAGGGAGACCCACAAAATGTATTTCCATTTCAAAAGAGCACCTAATGAAAGCACAAGGTAACATGAAGACAGAAGCCACTGCCTTCTGTATGCTTTTTGTGATCTGGCGAAAATCCATAGCAAGTATTTTAACATAGCTCAAAAGAAAAAAATGTGTGCGCGCATATTTGTGTGTGTATGTATATGTGTGTGTGTGTATATATATATATATATATATATATATATATGTGTGTATGTAATCTCCAGTATTGGATCTTTCATAAATTCACATGCTTGACTCTTTCCCCGTTGTCAAAGTGGGAGTCCCACAGTACCATAACGTAGCAGTATGTATAATTACCATAAGCCCTTATGGCAATGAGCAGTCATTTTATAAACTTATCTATGTCCTTTTAAAAAAAAAAAAAAGGACCAAACTTGAACTATGATCAATCTGGTGACAGCACCCTCTAGAACACTCCCAAGAGAGGCTCCATCCCTCAGATTTTCTACTGCACGTCGTGTGAAGGGAGTCTCCCTGAGCTCTGCTCAGTTTTTCCTTATTTCAGACCAAGAATTTGCGTAACTATGTCTGATACTTCTAAAAAAGGACTCTTGAGCTCTTGCAAGTCCTGTGGGAAATATAGAACCTTCTACTAAAAGACTCTTAAGGGTAGAGAGGGGAGGCTACTTCTGTGGCTACAGAAGTCCATAACCCAGAAAGTTACTACTTCTGATGAGGAAAGTGAAACCGCCGAGAGGTCATGAAAAAGGGTAAGATCCTCTGATAATGGGACGTCTGAGGAGAGTAGAAAGGCCTTAAAAACACACCATAAAGATACTGTCATGAAGGAGAAAAGACTTCTCTCCACAGGGAAGACCTCCTCTCAGCCCACCGCCCTATCTCTGAAGTCTAGAGAATCTTCAAAGACTACTTCAAAACCATCGACTGTAGTCTTGTTCACGATGGGGAGCACCATCTTATCCACAAAACCATTGTCAACTGGGACAACTATGACACCAGTTGACACTCCCATATTGTGGATGAGAATTCACCCTTTGTCAATGAAGAGATTACAGTCAACGACGGCACCGTTGATGGCAACACCGAAACAGACATCAGGGACTGGGAAACAACATCCATTGGTGCTGATGACTGCATCGTCGACGGGACCGCCGACAATATTCGTTAAAGTGGATAAAAAGACATTGACTCCAGCAATAATGTCCCCCCAGTAAAGTGTCACCTTTTCCTCCATCTCATCTACTGGACATGGAGGAGTCAGATGATAATGGGCCCTTTGGGACTCGCACAGTCCATCCCAGTTAATGGGTAAATGCCAAGAGGATGATGATCTTTAGGAAGAAGATGAGCTCTATTACCAACAATACTATGCTCCTCCACCAAGAAGGCATTTCGAACACTATTACCAACCTCAACAACCACAGGAAGAAATGCAACTTACCTATTTCATTGGTCCAAGATCTGCTAGCTATGTTGCAGGATTATAGGAGGAGGTTTCCTGAGCCACCAACGGAGCACCAACCCCTACCACCTCAATCAGCGGTCCCATCTATCCCTCAAAATATACTCCCACCTGTAACCACTAGGTTAATGACCGGAGCACGCATGGCGGTGCCATCGAGAGAGGACCCCTCTTCCTCGGAGGACTAAAGAGAGGAAGGTGAGATACAGGAACATGCTCCTGCACAAGATGAGTAGGTTAACTACCTAACTATCACACCATCACCTCCACTGCCACACATCAGACTCTCCCCTAGAGGACATCGTTTTTTTTTTTTTTATAACTTAATGAACAGAGCCGTGGCAAGATTTAACCTCTCAAATTCCTTCAAGCAGGTTTCCTGTATGATGTTAAGGACCAGACTCAGTAATATCGTAAACAGCTCAACGCCGCTCCAAGAACCTTTCTTCTCCCATTTCTACTTCACCAGACAGGGTGGGCAGACGTCTGGAAAATGCGGGCAAGAGTTTTTCCCTCATGTCTGCCATCGTAGTACAAGCAGCAAACTCGCTGGCCATCCCTGGCCCCTACAATAGGCAGATGTGGTCTGGCATCGGCAACCTCATAGACCTTATTCCTGATGACAAGAAAGAGGAAGCAGCAAAGATCCTACAAGAAGAATGCACCTCGTCTGAGGTAATAGATTGCATGCTGGACATTGCATCAACAGACTTTCATCAACTAGCTGGAGCAGCAGTCCTCAGACACCAAAGGTGGCTAAAATCAACATCTTTCAGGCCAGAGGTCTAGTCTGAGGTTTTAGATATTGCCTACGATGGTGAGACGCCTTTTGCAAAGCATACTGATGATGCGCTTATAACAGTAAAGACGGACACCGATACAGCTAGGTCCCTTGGCATCTTGCAGTATAAGAAACTGCCCTTTCAGGAGGTTCGTGAAAGGGGTTTTCCACCTGTAGAGGATCATATCAACGTCCTCAGCAGCTTCAGCCGTTTCAAACTCATTACAGGCCAGGTTACCAGCAGCATTACCGCCAGCCTCCTGCAGCGGCCTATAACAAAGAAGGCCCCAGCCAGAAGCAGACCTCCCAGGGTAGAGACAAAGGTTGCAAACAGTGACCTCTGTTGGGAACCGGCTACAGATACCACATCCCATTCTTTTGGGTGCGAAGATCTCCAACTGTCTACCACAATGGAGAGAGATAATTATGGACAAGTGGGTATTAGACCTGGTGGTCACCTATGGTCATGCCTTAGAATTTGTGCAGAGACCACCTAACAACCCTCCAAGGGGAACACACCTCCCTCATCTTCACTTACTGAGAAAGGAAGCCCTCCCCATGCTTGCAAATGGAGCAATTTAGAGAGTTCTGTTTTCACAAAATGGCATAGACTTCTACTCCCGATTCTTGCTAATACAAAAGAAAACAGGGGAATGGAGGCCGATCCTGACATTAAGTAAGCTGAACAAATTCTTACACAAGCAGTCATTTTGGATGATCACCCTCTCCAATATCCAGCATCTCCTCAGCAGTGGAGACTTCATGACGACTCTTGACTTGCTGGATGCATATTTCCACATCCCCATAGATCTCAAACACAGGAAATATCTTTGCTTCACCATAGCTTGTATCTATTACCAATTCAAAGTCCTTCCATTCAGACTCAAATCGTCCCCTCACATATTCACCAAGTGCCTGGCACCAGTAGCAGCTGCTCTCCGAACCCAAGGTTGCCAAGTGTTTCCCTACATGGACTACTGGCTGCTAAAAGCCCTAACAAAGTATCAGGCGTCCAAAGCCATTCAAGCCTGTCTCAACCTATTTCACAAACTGCATCTCACTGTCCATTTCCAAACCAAACTATAATATTCCTAGGTTCGCTTCCGGATACGATCAACACCAAGGCGAATTTATCTCAGGACAGACCACTCAGAATAAGAGCTCTAGCAGTCAAGCTGTCAAAAAGAGTCTGCTTCAACTCACCTGTACGAGTCGATGCTGGGCATGAAGTATTCTGCAATCAGTCTAGTACCTGTCGAACGATTAAAGATGAGACCATTGCAAGTAGAATTGCAGAAGCAGTGGAACCATACAGAAGGATCATTCGACTATATTGTGACTATCACTCCAACCATGAAAGAGACTCTAGTGTGGTGGTCCCAAACTTCTCATTTGTCTCAAGGCCTTACGTTTCTGCCTCATATCCCAGAGTGCGTCATAACCACAGATGCCTCACTATAAGGCTGGGGTGGTCCCCTGCAAGACTTGCAAATTCAGGGACAAAGTTGTCTGCGCAGCAGAAAACATAGCATATCAACAGACTGGAATTCAGACATATTTCTCTCTTCAGGCTTTTCTTCCAAGAACAGCGTGTGGCTCTGTGCTGGTACGTGCAGGCAATATAACCAGCATGCGTTCCGTAAACAAACAAGGAGGGACATGATCATTAACGCTCTCCCAAGAGGCCCAGGATGTGTGGAATTGGCTAACAACTTACGCAATATCACAGAGAGCCAGACGTGTTGTTGATTCTGGACACATTATTGTGGACATGCTCAGCAGGGCAAAAGACTGTTGGCATGACTGGAAACTTTACCAAACACAGATAAACAGGATACTTGCACACTGGGACACACCAGCACTGGATCTCTTCGCAACAGACAAGAACAACAAATGCCAGTTCTACACCAGTAGTTATCCACTCCCAGGGTCGTGGGGAATGCCCTTTTGATGAGATGGTCAGGGATTTATGCATACGCTTCCACCCCTTCCCTCTAATACCAAAGGTTCTCAGGAAAGTGAGGAGAGAGCATGATCGCCTGATCATAATTGCTCCCAGTTGGCCCAGGCAGCACTGGTTTACAGAGCTGCTTCTGTTGTCGGAATGCAACCCCATCCACCTCCCAGCGATGCCAGCATTGTTGACCATGAACCAGGGCCAGATCCTGAAACCTGAACCAGCCTCTCTCCACTTGTGTGCATGGCTCCTGAATTCAAGGACCTGGACATTACCCAGTACTGTAAGGATAGACTGTCTAAAGAAAGAGCTGAATCCACAAAGAAGACATACAGATTAAAATGGAAGCAATTCTGTGTTTGGTGTCACCAATGTAACCTGCACCCCTTGAAAGCATCACCCACCTGAACAGATTCTGCTGTATCTCCTATCACTCGCTAAACCAGGATTAGTGCATGCGTCTGTCAAGGTTCACCTCGCAGCTATCTCGAGATACAGGTGTTCCTCTCATTCTCTTTGCGCAACGAGAATAATTAAACAATTCATGAAAGGATTATTCAGCGCTTTCCCTCCAGTCCAGGTGCCTCCTCCAGAATGGCATCTCAATATAGTTCTCTCCCAGCTAATGAAACCACCATTCAAAGCCATTCCGAAAGCAGACCTAAAGTTCCTTACATGGTAGGTGATGCTATTGCTAGCTCTCACCTTCACTAGGAGAGTCGGTGAAATACAGGCTTTCATGAGGCAGGAACCGTTCCTGCACTTCACTGACTATTATGTGCTCCTAAGGACAAACCCTAAATTTATACCCAAGGTGCTATCTCAATTCCATCTTAATGAGCCCATCATACTGCACACTTTTTCTCCAAAACCATCTCCTCCGGCTGAGCAGTCTCTTCATTCCATGGATGTCAAATGGTGCCTCAAATTCTATTTGCATTGTACTCTGCAAATACGTAAGACTGACAAACTTTAGTCTCATGTGGTCACACTCAACAAGGTGCTTCAGTCACAAAATCTACTATTGCAAGATGGATTTCTGCTGCCATCCAGTTCTGCCGTTCAAAGGTTGGTAAATTGTTTACAGCCAAGGCCAGAGAGACAACTAGGGCAGTGTCCAGTTTGACTGCTTTGTTTGCAGGAGTATCATTAGAGAAGATTTGCCTTGCTGCCACTGGTAAGCGCGCCCACACATTCAAGCAGAATTACTGCCTAGAATCGGCACATTGTGGTGATGCAGCAGTGGGACAGGCAGTGCTATTTTATCTGTGCCAATAAAGCGGGCCTATACTCCTCTACTCCTGAGGCTTTTATATTACTATCTAAGTATGTTTCACTGTCATTTTATTTTAATCTATATACCTGCTTTTCTTTTTGCATATATATATATATATATATGTGTGTGTGTATGTATATATGTGTGTGTGTGTGTGTGTGTGTGTGTGTGTGTGTGTGTATATATATATATATATATATATATATTTCTTCAAAGTCACACTCCTAAAAACTGCTTGCTATTCTGGTTCAAGCAAGAAGAAAATGAGTATCTTACCTGTAACTATAGTTTTCTAGTATTGGTATCTTTTATAGATTCAAATGTGACCCACCCTCCTACGCTGAGAGGCTCCCTCTGTAGCGCCTGTAAAGTTATTACACTTGTGCTTGAAAATTTGAGGGATGCAGCCTCTTTTGGAAGTGTTCTAGACGGTGCTGTCATCTGACTGGTCATTATTCAAGGTTGGTCCTTTTAAAAATTTTTTTTTTAAAGACATAGATAAGTTATTAAAGTGAATGTTCATTGTCATTAGGGCCTATGGTAATGATACATACAGCTATGTTATGGTACTGTGGGACTCCCACTTCGACGACTGGGAATGATTCAAGCCTGTGAATCTATGAAAGATACCAATACTGGAGAACTGAAGTTACAGGTAAGTAACTGGTGTGTGTGTGTGTGTGTATATATATATATGTGTGTGTGTGTGTGTGTAATTATAACCTAGTGGCAGTAGGCATTAGGTAGTTATAGTTAGGACCTAGTTTCTATAGAAAAAGTGTCTTTGTTTTGGTAATAACTTTGGTGCCGTTTGATGAATCTTCACACAATTTTCCAAAAAACGTTCATGCTCACATGAGCTGCTGTCTGGAAAGTTCCGGAGTGATCCGTCAAGTGGGGGCTGAGAAAAAGTGCCCCAAAGCACGTTTTCCCCATTCATTTTTCTATAGGGATTTTGAACAGCGGTAGTGCTGAAACCACTGACAGAATTACACCAGAAAAAGCCCTTTTTGTTATTTGGTGTAAATCCATTCAGTAGTTTTCTAGTTAGGGACGCAGATCCTCCTTGGATCCTGGGAAAAAGCAAAGCCCTGATGGGCTTGCTGCAACCTGACACAAATATTTTAAAAAAACCTAGAAATTCACTGAAAAACTAAAAAAACAAAGGTTAGAGGGATGTTATAGTTAGGTTGACACAAAACCATAGAAATTCAGCAGCTATAGTTCTACTTATAGTTCTAATTATCTGAAGAAACTATAACTTGTGCTGGAAAGTAACTTAAAGCCATCTTCCTGATAAGGCAACACCTGATGGGATCTCTTAATGCCAATGTAGACAAACTCAGCCGTTGAGGCCTTGCGGACAACAAATGACATCTACACCCAGAGGTTGAGCAAGGTTCTTTCCGTAAATGGAGAGAACCTTGGATCAATCTATTTGCCACGCACGAGAAAGCGCAATGTCAGCACTTTTATGCGTTGGAGTTTCAAAAGTGTCTCTCTCTCAGAGATACATTAAGCTTGGAGTGGAATTCGGGTCTCCTGTAAGTCTCTTGTCTCTGGTCCTCAAAAGATCAGGACTGACAGAACCCAAGTTATCCTAGTGGCTGTAGACTGTGCACAAAGAATATGGTATCCCAAACTCTTGGGCATGAGAATCTGCCCTCCGTTCAGACTGCCTCTTCTGGAGAACTGCATATTGTAGCATCCGGGATGGGTTCTGCGTCCCAACTTGTGCACGCTTCATTTTATGCTTTGAGACTGAGTAGTGACAGTTGAGTGTTTTTGATCTTCTTCCCAAGGTGGTTGTTATTCTCTTAGCCAGGTGTCCCTTGATGAAAAGTTTATACATCTGCTGTTGGGACAAGTTTGTGGGCTGGTGTTCAGGCAAGCATGTAGACCCACTTCATGCCAAACTATCTGAGGTTTGACTGTTAGTTTTATCTCTGGCCCAGCAAGGACTTTCTCTGGGCACTGTTAAAGTGTATTAGTTGGCTAGATCGTCATTTTTATGGTTGTTGGATCAGCCGGCTCTATTTTAAATCACCAGTTGTGGCTCGTTTCTTGAAAGGTTTGTAACATGTTTCCACCTTTTCCCTTCATTATGCGCCAGTGGGGCTTGAATTTGGTTTTGACCTTTCTGATGTTTTCACTCTTTGAAGTTGAGCATAGCTGTTCTCTCAGGCTTCTGACTCATAAGGCTGTATTCTCTGTGGCCATTACATCAGCCCAGAGGGTGAAAGAGTTTTAAGCCCTCAGTTTACCCACCGTATTCCACCTTCTACTAGGTAAAACTGGTTTGCCGAACACGTGCCTTCTTTCTGCCCAAAATGATCACTCTATTTCATGTTGGTCAGAAAGTCACTCTTCCGATGTTACTTGCTCTGCCTCATCCCTCCATAGCATATGAGAGGCTCCATTGTTTGGTTCCAAAGAGGGCTCTTAGTTTTTATATTGATCGTACCAAGGAACACCGAAACAACGCTCAACTCTTTATTGGATTCAACAGAGCAGCGAAGGGCAGGGTTATGCAGAAGAGGCTCATATATCAATGGATTGTGCACAACATTAAGCTCTGTTATGCACTGGTAAACAAGCAGCCTCCACGAGGCTTGATGGCTCACACCACCAGAGCCAAATCTGCGACTACTGCATAAGAACATGGGGTGCCTCTTAACATTTTTCAGGCTTTAAGAGTGTTGCTCCATACCTTCAAAAAGCACTACAGCCTGGCCTGTAAGGTCCATGTAGAGTGGCACTTTACCCACTCAGTCTTACCTAAAGTCATTTTGCTATCCCGCCTCTGGTGAGGTTATTGCTCTGGTATCTATTCCAAGGTAAGGAATGTAATTCTCACTGCAGAAGAACAAGTTAATAATCTTTACTAACAACTTTTCTGGTAGACTCTGATATCAGATTCCCTACCGACCCTCCCCGCCTCTCAGTTCTATGAAATGTACTTCTCTCTCCGGAAGGGCCTCCTTAGCTTCAGCACACTGGTCACAACGGTTCTGACGTGACTGTCTCCAAGCGCAGAATGTGTCACGAAAGAAACTGATGTCAGCATGCCGGGGTGGCGCCTATTTAGGCACTGCGGACGCATCACATTAAACGCCGACACACTGAGGTACAGTTCAAGATTCTCTGGATCCAGCCCGATGCCGGGGGAATATTCTATGGTAAGGAATCTAGGGTTAGTATCTATCAGATAAGGTGTTACTGAAGGTAAGTATCTTGTTCTTCAAGTAAGTTTTCTCAGTGTCCGAAGCTGAACACAACCACTGTCCCCCAGTGAGTACACCTGTACCGTATTTTAATATTTGTTGATAATCTCTGGGTACAGTACTAGTAATAGTTTTGTTCATTGGTAGCCTCATTAGAAGTGAACAGTGGGTTTGTGAACTACTAGAAAATTCCATTGCACATTTGCACTCTCTTTCAGGCTCCCAGTGTGTGGGCAGTAAGCTCAGTTATTTCAGCTGCATGAAATGTTTGTTCTTTCGGCTACCACGTTTTCTGTGTGAGAAGTTTTTACAGGTAATCTTGACATATCCTCTGTCCCCTAGGTGTGTGATATGTTTCTGAAGTTTGCCTTACCTTTGGTAGTGCTGCCTCCTGCCGGTGTCTTCTACCCAGCTCTGTTGAGCATGGACTGTGTCAGCCTTAATCAACTCTGTTACATCATGTACAGGTACGAGTGCCTTATAAAATGGGTCAACATTCACTTAGTCATTTAGAGAAGGAACAAAGTTGAAGACGTAATCTTTACTCTTTAATCTCACTCTTCCGTTTCAAGCCTTGCTCGAGCAGCCAAATCCCCTTACACACCTAGCAGAGTAAGGGCAAAGACAATAGGAAAACCAGATTCTCATTTATTTCCCTTTGTTCTGTCTTTAACAAGGAACACTCCATGTCCTGTCTCTCATGCCTATTCTCTCTTATGCGTGCTTTAGTACATTGATAGATTCCGGAATAAGCGCACCACTTTGATAATCAAACGTGACGCCAAAACACTTTTCACATAGGCAACCCGGCAATCGACGTCTTCCAGTCAAGCCCAATAAACAGCGTAGGGCACTACTAACTTGCTATTGCTGCTAAGGGCCTTGTCAGGCATGTGAAACACTATGTAAACAACTCTCCACCTCAAATTTCATTTGTCATAAGGTGATTGTTTCAAATCGTTTTTTTTTTTTTACATTTTACTTCTTTGTTTTGAACAGGCAATTTCTTCGAATTCATTTTGATGGAACAATTTTTTTGATATTGCAGTTTTGTTGTTCTGGCATATAAATGTTAATTTTCCAATATCACAAAATATATCTATACACATTATTTAAAATATTTGTTCATTTTCACAGGTTATAGCTCAGATGCCTCTTCTGATACTGCTGTGTAGATCGTTGCCTTCTGGTTAGTAATGCTGCAGCATTACTCTGCTCCGTTTTGCAGTGGTCAGGTTTGACCTTGTGGGATGTTGGAGCTCCCTGCATCTGATTCAAGCACTTACCGCTGTTCTCGTGTAGTAGTCTTCAGCTCCATGGCACAGTTAATGCTTCTCTTTTAGGGTACTCTAGACTGTTCTTGTCCCAGTGGATAAACTCGAAGTCAAACGTTTTTAAGGCGATCAAAGGCTTTTCTCGAAAGTCAAAAGTTTCTTTTCCGAGGGTGTAATCTCAAGTGTTGCCTTTTTCTGAGTGTCCGGACATGGCTGGCTTCGTGTTATGGGTTCCAGAAGTACTGTGTACCGCACATGTAAAATGCATAAAGGTACCAGGTTTGCAATATCATTTGAAAATCCTGTCACAGGTCCCCTATCTACTGTTCAGAGACCCTTGAGGTGGAAATTAGTTCTTTAAAAATAAAGTCGATTTATTTTTACTTTAGACACTGTCACACCATCACCAACATCTGCAAAATAGTGGCAAGGAGCTACGTCTTCATGTGACAAACAATGTACCCCACCAAATTGTGTTTGGGCTGCCACGCAGCATTAGCCAGGGTCAGTGGCTCAGCCACTCTCGGACTGTGAATATTGGTTGTAACATGCAGAGAGTCTGCCATGGCAAAAGGCTGTGGACCTGAGGCCAGGGAGTAAGTCTTCGAACGCCAATTTGACGGAGCAGTTTGTTTCAGCCCTCCACTTCTAGAGCCTCCAGCAGTATAGAAGACTGCCATGGTCACAGGCCTCGTTTGGTGGATTGCCAGGTGGGGTGGGGAGGGAGGGACACAATACTTCTAGCCATAGTCAGCCACGGCTGAACCTTGGCCACATTCACCTAAGTGTAGCCCTTGTCTTGCTACTGCATTCTGTTTTTTTAATTTAACAGAGGTATTGCGAGCCCAATAAAAGCCCATTAATATATAGAAGGCAGGGCAGCTCTCGAGCTCTGAATGCTTGACCCTAGGAGTACCAAATAAGGGAACATTCTTTGAAGATTTTTTATGGTTAAAAATTGATTTTGTTCACATGATTAACATGTGGTTGTGAGAAGTTGGAGTCCATGATCCTACTATAGTTTTTAACTTGTGTAGATATGGTTGGAAATAGTCAAATTTCCTTAGGCTAGGCTGTGATGGGTGTTATATATTTTTTTCCATGCTCTTTAAATGACAATCCCTGTTTTTGAGAGGTTGAGGTTAAGGTGATTCTGTAGCTTCCAAGTCCTTATTGTCTTTAGGCATTTAAGACCGGATATGCCCAGGGCTGATTCCAGCTTAAGGATAGTCTGGGCGTTGTCAGCGTAATAGTAGCAAGTCAGGTTTAAAGTGTTAATTTCTGGGAGTAGGAAGAGGAAAACACTAAAAAGCTAAGGATAATTATAAACACACTTTCCTCGTTCTGTGCTGAGAATCTGTACTCTTTTAATAGAGACTTCTAGCTGCAGATTCCTCACCTTGTGAATATTTTCCAGGCATCAGTCTGAATCTGAAAATTTTCAGCTGTACCTCTGCTTGCCGATAGGAGACACAGCAGCACCACATTGATGCTGTTCGATTTCCAAAATGACGCTCGGTGCCCATATAGGCAAAACTCCAGCGCACTGACATTTGTTCCTTCCTCTTCACACCACAATACTCTGATCCAGGGCTACCTCTGGTCTCTTTTAAGCCCTTACCTAGATCACAAAATTGTTTGTGTGGAAAGGCCAAAACTGTTTGTGAAAGGGACATGTCGCCTCCCAAAACAGCAGGTTTTAAACCCTGTAAGGGCTGCCACAAACAAATTGCCGGGGATGGAGTCATGACTCAATCACAGTCAAGTTTGGTTATGATCTAAGGTTTGCAGTGCCTGCGTGTTGATGAACCCAAAGGTAATATGAGACCGTTAGCGAAACTCTACATCCCCAAGTATCCTAAAACTCTGTATCTGATAGAGACTTCTAGCTGCAGATTCCTTACCTTAGAATTTCCTGGCGTCAGCTTGGAATCCGGAATTGTTTGCTGAGCAGTACCCTGTGCGAGCCATTGGGTGGAGTCGTTCGGATCCGCCTGGCGTCGTTGAAGTTGTCTTTGACGTCACGGTCACCTATGAAGGCACAACCCCGGCGTGCGTACATCAGTTGTTTTCCTTCGGCGCCGGTTAAGCGAAGGTCTGAATTCGAGCTACCCTGTGCCTTTTTTTTTTTTTTTGGCAGGCCTTTTTTCAACCTTTTTGTCAATGCTTTTTGCAGTCTGTGCGGGGATGACATTGAGGAAGATGGAGTTCAAGCCGTGTGGTGCATGCCATCGCGCCATGTTAGTGACTGAGCCTCCATCAGGTATGTCTCTGGTGCCTCGACAGACACCACCACTAGAAGTCATGTTCTGACTACTGCGCCATTGCCCAAAAACTTTGAGAGAGTGGTCTCTGAAGCTCATGGTGGCCCGGCAGTCGACTTTGGTTGGTGCGAGGTCATGGTCCTGATCGAGGAGGAGGTTGCGGGACCTCTCCAGGAGCCCTAAGTCCTCTTCGTCACACTCGAGGTCCTCTGGGCAATCGGGTGAAGAGGTACAAAAAGTTGTTGTCATCCAAGTGGACTTTGTCATGCCTGTCGGCCAATGAGACATCTCAGGAATGTCGATGTTCCAGGCACGGATCCGCAGAACCGATGCCAGGGCCAACTTCAGCAAACCCCCCCTTTCCGAGAGCCAGACAACCCCCGCTCAACTCAAGGAGTTTTACAACACCATGCGCCTCGTATCTGAGTGGGCCGTCCCCACTGGTCCGCCCTCAGGCCCTAGGGGTCAGTAGGGGCTCCATCCGATTCCACCCTGCGGCTTTGGCCTCCGTGCCATTGGGGACTCATCGATCCAATACCGGATCCAGGACAAAGCTGAGTGCACACAGTCTGCCTCCTCCGGCATCGTTCCTGACATCAACGCTCCACCATCACCCACCGGGGGTGCGAGCCCCATCCTCATTCCAGATGATCCAGAGCCAGAACGACTGCATATGTCCCCGATTCAGACTTCAACGGGGCCAGATCAGTGCCTGAGGCTTATTTTGATCAGCCAGGAACAGGTGAGGAATGGGAAGGGTCCCGTGACCATTTACAATATTGTTTGGAGCACATGGACTGGTATGAGGAACTAGGGGAAGCCAGTGGACTGGATACTTCACCAGATACTGGCATGCTCTCACCTCCTACTGTGACTACAGAGGAGGGAACGTCATATGCAATCGTAGTGCATAGGGCAGCTGAGGTCTTGGACCTAGATTTGCCTAGGGCGCCAGTCAGGACTAACCTCCTAACTGAGGTGCTTCAGCTGGGGTTTCCACATCGGAACCAATGTTACCCTTTAACGAAGCCCTCACTGATGTCCTGCTGGGGAAGCGGTCGAAACCCAGCACGCAAGCTCCTGTAAATAGGACAATTGTCCGCTGCCATAGACTAGGTCCTAATGATTCTAGTTTCCTCACCCAACACCCCACCTCGGAGAGCTTGGTGGTCCAGGCTCCCACTTCCCATGGTGCCTTCCCTTCTGCTTCCCAGGTTAGGGAATCCAAGCGACTATTATATTTTCTTCCTCCAGCCTGGCATTGAGGTCTGTAAACACCTCCTGCCTATTGGGACATTTCCCCCATACTTTACAGTGGCACCGGGGCTGCCCCAGGTCCCAGAGGGCGTGTGGGACACTGTCTGACAAGCTGTTAATGCTGGGAGAGATGCAGCAAAGTTTACAATATGGTGTGGTTTGGACATGACTGACTCGCTGGGTAGGGTGATTTCTTCAACGGTGGCCATTCGTCGCTACGCCTGGCTCTGTATGTTTGGCTTTTCGGGGGATGTCCAGGCAAACCTTATGGACATGCCCTTCGATGGCTCCCGCCTATTTGGAGAAAAGGCAGACTCAGCGCTTGAGCGGTTCAAGGGCTCTCAGGCCACAGCCAGATACTTGGCCCCTTGGCGCCTGCTCACCAGAAGTCTGCCTTTCGAGGATTTGGAAGGGCTGTGATACCACGCCACCCACAAATCAGCCACCATCCTCCATCAACTCAACATCCAGTAAGAGGACGAAGTTGTGGTACCTTTAGGTCCAGGGGGGTCTATCCAGAGGTCAGCCACCACCTAGCCACCCCTACCCCCCCCCCTCCACAGCACCCAAGTCATCCTAGTGTGATTCTGCAAGACCACTAATGCCCAGTTGGAGGGAGGATTCAATTTCATCTCCCTCACTGGCAGTCCACAACTTCGGACAAATAAGTCTTGCAGATCATGCAGAAGGGCTATTCTCTCCCTTTTCAGTTTTTCCCTCCCTCTATACCTCCATTAAAAGAATGGCTGACGGTGGATCAGTTAGTCTTGCTCCATGAGGAAATGGTGGCTCTCTTGGCCAAGGGAGCCATAGGAAGGGTCCCAATGTCAGAAGTAGGCAGTGGTTGTTATTACCGCTACTTTCTGATTCCCAAAAAGCACGGGGGTCTTCACCCTATTTTGGATTTACAGGACGTCAATCTCTTCCTCAAAAAAGAGAAATTCACGATACTCACTCTTGCTCAGGTCTTGTTTGCCCTAGACCAAGGAGGCCAGATGGTAGCGCTGGACTTGCACGGCGCGTATTTTCACATCCCCATCATGCCTGCCCACAGGCGTTATTTGTGGTTGAGGGTGGGTCACAAGCACTTTCAGTTTACTGTGCTCCCCTTCGGTCTCACCAGTGACCCTCAGGTATCCACAAAAGTGATGGCGGTGGTAGCAGCTCATCTGAGAAGGTTAGGGATTTCAGTCTTCACTTACCTCGTCGACCGGCTGTCGAAGGCTCCTACACCCCAGGCTCTTGTCACCCACCTTCAGACTACAGCGTACCGCCTGCATTCCCTGGGGTTCACTATAAACGTGCCAAAGTCACACCTGACTCCTTCTCAGAAGCTCCCTTTCATCGGGCTGTTCTGGACAGAGTGCAGTTTTGGGCTTATCCTCCCGACAGCAAGTCCAGGATATTCAGGTAATGATACTGATGTTTTGGCCTCGATCTTGGATTTCGGTGAGACAGACTCTAAAGGCTGCTGTGCCTCATGGCCTACTGCATCCTGTTAGTCAAACATGCCAGATGGCATATGAGGGCTCTGCAGTGGGACCTGAAGTTCCAGTGGGCACAGCATCAGGGGAATCTCACCGACATGGTTCAGATCTCGGAGGGAACTGCAAAAGACCTGCAGTGGTGGTTAGTATACTGCGATTGGGTCCGAGGCAGACTCCTCTCCCTTCTCCAACCTGATCTCACAGTAGTAACAGATGCATCACTTCTGGGATGGGGCGGCCTTTTGGGAGAGGTGGAGATCAGAGGCCCCTGGTCTCCTGTGGCATCCGGACTCTATATCAACTTACTGGCACTTCGGGCGATCTGACTGGCATTGAATGCATTTCTTCCTGTTGTAAAAGGGAAGATGGTGCAGGTGTTCACAGACAACACTACTGCAATGTGGTACTGCAACAAGCAGGGCGATGTGGGTCGTGGACCTTATGTCAAGAGGCCCTGCGTCTCTGGACATGGCTAGAACAGCAGGGCGTAAACCTGGTGGTTCAAAACCTGGCAGATTCTCTGAATGCCAGGTCGGATGAACTCGGCTGTCTATGCCTAGTGCATCACAAATGGTGTTCCCACCCAGAGGTGGTGCAAGGACTCTTTCAGCATTGGGGCGAGTCTTGGTTAGATCTTTTCGCCTCTGCAGAGAACATGCAATGTCAGCAGTATTGCACATTGGAGTTTCCAAGGCGGCAGTCGCTTTGACTACGCTTTTCATCACAAGTGGAATTCAGGCCTCCTGTAGGCCTCTCCACCGATATTACATCTGCCCAGAGTTCTCGAGAACGACTGGGCCCAAGTAATCCTACTGGCTCCGGACTGGGCATGGAGAGTCTGGTATCCCGAGCCTCTGGGAAAGAGCATTGATCCTTCGATCAGGCTGCCCCTTCAGGAGGAACTTCTGTTGCAGCAGCAGGGGAAGGTTCTCCCCCCGAACCTGTCAACTCTGCGCCTTCATGTGTGGAGATTGAGGGGTGGCAGTTGAATGACTTTTGACCTTCCTCCTGAAGTCTAAAGTTGTTTTGACAGCCAGGTGTCCCTCCACTAAAACCGTATACGCCTGCTGTTGTAAACGCTTTGTATATTATTGTGCAAAAAGATCTATTGATTCTCTTTCTGACTTCCTTCTCTTCTTACTATTCCGTGCTCAAGAGGGTTCTGCCTTGGGTACTCTCAAGGGCTATTTTTCCACCTTACCGGCATTCCTTTGGCTGCCTGATCAGCCTTCACTTTTCAAATCCCCCATTGTACATAGTTTCCGCAAAAGGCTTGTACAAATGTTTCCCCCTACGCCCTTTGTTATGCCTCAATGGGACTTAAATCTTGTCCTCACATTTCTTATGTGTGCTCCCTTCGAGCCTTTAAACAACTGTCCCCTCTGGCTGCTCACCATCAAGACAGCCTTCTTAGTGGCAATAACATCTGCCAGGAGGGTGAGTGAGATGCAAGCTCTGTCATCTAAGCTACTGTATCTCACTATGTATCCAGACAAGGTGGTTTTCAGAAGATGTGCCTCTTACCTTCCCAAGGTGGTGGCCCCATTTCATCTGGGTCAGAACATCACCCTGCCCACCTTCTTTGCGACTCCACCGACTGGATCCAAACAGTGTTGTTGTTCTACCTTGACCGCACAAAAGAGTTCCGGGTGGATGACCAGTACAGAAACAAACCATCTTGCGCTTGTCCGTTCTCTGCATAACAATCTGCTACGCACTGGCCATGGAGCATCCTCCTGAGGGCTTGAGGGCTCATTCCACCAGGGGCAAGGCTGCTACCACTGCGCTAGCACGAGGTGTTCTGTCAGGTGGATATCTGTCAGGCAGCAATGTGGGCATCCTTGCACACGTTTGCAAAACACTACTGCCTGGATAATCTGGTCCGGAGAGATGGTCACTTTGCTCGTTAAGTCCTGAAGGACTTTTTAGTGTAAATGAGATCCATCCGCAGTCCACCGCGAGGAGGTTATGGCTTGGGTATCTATTTTAAGGTAAGGAATGTGCAGCTAGAAGTCTCTTCGGTAATGTATTATCTGGTAGAGACTCTGGCCCTGATTCTGACCTTGGCGGTCTTTACGCAAGACCGCCGAGTTACCGCCGCGGTAAAGACCGCCGACCGCGGCGGTATGCCGTGGCGCGTATTCCGACCGCTGGGAGCGTTCCGCCGGAAAAACCGCCAGCAGCCACACTGGCGGTCGGCGGGAAAGTGGAGACTGGTCAACCTCTACCGCCACGCCAGCAGAACACCGCCCACAGAATTACGACCCACATTTCTGTGTGGCGGTCTTCTGTTGGCGGTCTTCTGTTGGCGGTCACGTCCCTATGGCTCCCGTCGCCTCCCGGAGGACCAACGCAAGGTAAGTTGATCGTCCGTGAGGGGAGGGGGTGGGGGGGGTGTTGTGTGATGTGTGCGTGCATGGGGGTGTGTAGAGGGGGTGTGTGAGTGCGTGCATGCGGGCGGGGGGTGCTGCTGTGCCTATGGGCAATGTGTGTAGTTCGGCGGGTGCGCATGTTGGCATGTATGTGTGCGGGTATGTGCCCCCGTTGTGTATGTGTGTGTGTAGGGGGTGTGCATATGTGCATGTTGGGGGTGCGTGCATGTCGGGGTGCGTGTATGTGCATGTCGGGGTGGGGGGGGCAGGGGGTTTGTAACATCTCTGGGGGGTGGCAGGGGGTGGAGGGTGTGGGGGGGGGAGTCGTGGGGGGTAGTGGGGGGTGGGGGAGACCCCTATCAGTGCCAGGGATGGAATTCCCTGGCCCCGATAGTGCCTACCGCCATGGTTCGCATGGCGGTTCCCGACCGCCAAAAACCGCGGCGGTAAGCAGGGTCATGATGCGGTTGGCGGTCTTGGGTCGACCGCCGGGCCGGAGTGCGCAAACTCCAGCCCGGCGGTCATGACCGCCGTGGCGGTCGGAGTGGGAAAGTGGCGGTCGATCGCGGCGGTGACCGCCGCGGTCAGAATGCCATTTTTTGGACCGCCGGTCTGTTCGCGGTCCGACCGCCGCCTCTCCGCCGACCGCCGGGGTTAGAATCACCCCCTCTGTCTAGCTGCAGATTCCTTACATCCACCCATGCCTCCCCGCTCACCGGATATGTCCGGATATGTCTAAATAGGGTTACGTTTTATCCCTTTCAGGGCCCTAGGTTTTGCACAGACGAACTGTTGGTTCTATCCATTACTCTGTGCTTCTGGCGTGGAAGTTCATGGGTAAAAGAACTGACGTACTTGTGCCAGGGGAGGGAGGGCCTCTCTAGGTGATCATGACATCACAGACGGCTCAAACGACGCAGATGGTGCCACACAGATCTGTACGACACCACCCAATGGCATGCGCAGGGTACTGCACAGCAAAATATTCCAGATTCCATGCTGACACAAGGAAATTCTAAGGAAAGGAATCTGCAGCTAGATAGTCTCTACCAGATAATGTGTTACAGAAGGTAAGTAACTTGTTCGTCAAGACCAGCCCAAGTCAAAAGTTTGTCCCATTCAAGAGCAAGAAAACGCCATAATCATTCCAGTGATAGATTTTCCTCTTGACCCAAATATTCAGGTAAGTCAGAGAAAAAACACAAGAAATCAAAGCTGTGTTTGGCCCTTTCCTGCCACTCTACCCTCCTGGTGAGGTGCTGGGTGGCACCATACATCTCTCCATCCTGCTCCTGAAGTTGTATGGCATTGGAGCCCATCCTACAACTTATTCCAGTACAACCAGAGTTTCTGGGGCTGTCTACCACTCCTAAGCAGATCAAAGCTTTCCACAAAGACATGCTGCAAATCTTCAGATCCTTGCTGACTCTCTCTGGCGTTCCTCCTGGTGTCCCAGAGCCAAGATGTTCTCCACTTGTTACCTCTGAGGGGTTCACCTTTGGCACCAGCTTGACCATCTGAGCCTATAAAGGGGGCACCTCCAGCTCCCTTTCAAACTCCACCTCCGGCACCGCGGTCCACGCCAGTTCCTGGTACATCAACACTGAATTAAACTCCGTAAGACAAGGCCCAAATTGTTCTCTCTCAGCTAGTGTCAGCACTGGTTCAACCTCGATCGAAGCTGCACCCGTTGCCTTTCAGGTTCCATTTCCTCTGTTTGATCTGTCTCCACAACAGCACACCCTGCATTCCCTGTTCTGCGTGGATTCAGATAAAGATTACAATATGGGTGATGAGATTGTCCAATCTTATTGCAAGGAGAATTGTTAAGACGATCTACATGATGCTAGTGGCCTTGACACCTCTACTGAGTCCTGGAATCCTGTCACCTCCTTGCCCTTCTACTGAGCAGAGTGCTTCCTACGCCATGGTTATGCATATGGCATACGAAGTCCTTGACCTCCTACTCCCACCTTGGAAGTCAAGACCAACGTCTTGACGGAGGTTCTTCAGCCAGAGCAGACATCCACTGAGCCACTCTTACCATTTAGCGAGGCCCTTGTGGGCACCTTGTTTGGGGCATGGCCAGTAAGTTGCCAGATTTCACAACTCCATTGCTCTGCCCTGGATGCCCCAGCATTTTTATATCCGCACCTATCACCTGAAAACTTGGTGGTGCAGGCATCTGCAAGCAAAACAAATTCCAACACCTTTCGACTACTCCTCATGGATCGGAAGTCCAAGCGGGTGAAGATGTTCAGGAATAGTCTTTTCATTTACCAGTTTGTTGCTTAAGTCCTTAAATGCAAGCTGTCTGCTGGGGCGCTACTCTCACACCCTTTTAGACTCTGGCACATGTAGTCCTAGGTGTCCCGGATTATCTCAGACTGGTCCTCGACAAGGCCATACAGAACGGTTGTGAGGCTTCCAAGTTGACAATTCGTTGTGGCTAGGACACCAGCAGTTTAATTTGTTGGGCAATTGGCAAAAGTATCGCTATTCGCTGCCATGCTTGGCTGAGGTCTACCGGTTTTTCAGGTGGTGTTCATTTGTATCTCATAGACATTCCCTTCTGAGAGGACTCTCCTGTTTGGCGAGAAGGCAGGAGCAGTTCAAGGAGAGCAGCGCTACGGCATGCTTCCTAGGCTTATCTGCCCGATCTCACCAGCCAAATTAGCCCTACAATTCCTTTTGTGGCATCAGCGGAGGTACCCCATGTTGTCCACCAATCCCACCCCAGGATCATGCCCAGCAGTTTTGCTACAACAACGTGGTCCCCACTGTTCCTTGTGATGAAGGTCAACAGGTCACACCCAGTCCACTGCCTCTCCTACTCCCCCACCTGCATAGCCTTAGTGGAGCACAGCCACCTGATAGGAAGCAGGATCTGACCATTCTTGCAGGGTTGGTAGGACAGAACATCTGACAGGTGGGCCTTTCAAATTAATTGGAAGGGCTATGCCTCACACTCCTTTGCACATTTCTGCACCTTTCATCAACCGACCAATGACTCACAGAGGGCCATCTGTCTATTTTGTACCATGAAGTGTAAGCCATTTTGGCCAAGGGGGCGATCGAGTGGGTGCCTGTGCCAGAAGTAGGACATAGTTGTTATTCCTGCTACTTTCTGGTTCCCACCGAGGACGGAAGACTTCAACCTATTTTAGACCTGGACCCTCTCAAATCCATATTCCCAGAAAAAGAAAAAAAAAGAAAAAATGCTTACACTGGCACGGGGCTTGTCTGCCTTCAACCCTGGAGAATGGATAGTGTTGCTGGACCTACAGAATCCATATTTTCCTACAGACCCATCTGCAGTTTGTGGTGGAAAATGAGCATCTTGAGATCACTGTGCTCCCCTTTGGTCTCACCAATGCCCCAGGGATTTTCATAAAAGTGATGGTGGTGGTGGTGGCAGCACACCTTCGGAGGTCAGAGGTGCCAGTCTTCCCCTACCCTGATGACTGGCTGTTGAAGGCTGGCTCCCACCAGGCAGTTGTTCAACCACCTCCAGACTACGTCAAACCTCCTGTCATCTTTGGGGTTCACGCTCAACGTGCAGAATATGCACCTGACTCCTTCTCCGATGCTTTCCTTAATTGGAGTCATTCTGGACACAGTTTGGTTTTGTACTTTTCCCCTATGAAAGAGTCAAGGCCATTCAGGCTATGAGGGAGATTAGGGTGTGTACTGTGGGGAAGGAGACCTTGAATGAATGGTTAGTCAGCAATTCTTTGTTCTACTTTCACATAGAATTGTTTTTATGTTTCACACACATTTGTGGTTATTTCTACTAAGAAAACAAAGTCCAGAATTACATTTCCTTATGTTAAATAACATAAAGTTCTAGATGTCCTTGAATTAAGAGCTGTAACAGTTCTTTTCAAGATTCATTGGGAGTTCCCAAAACAAGTCTGTGTACACAAAAACAATCTCTCCTAGGGGGAAAAATAATCTGTCTGTCTGTCTCATGTATGGTTGGTTGACCTCCCTTAGGTCTAAATGGCAGTACCTCATCCTAGCATCGGACGAAGGTGAGCAGAGACTGGAGCACACAAAAATAGAGGGAGTGGTGTCAGGAAACACGTGCAGCCTTGAAATGCATGAATACTGGCGCAGTTCTCTGGAATCGAGAAAACCTCTTCAGTGTTTGGCTCCTCAATGGGCCAGCTCCTTTCAAAACCAAGCACAAATAGCAATCATGGCTGAAATAACACACCGTCCTTAAGTGCACTTGGTACCCCCGAAGGCAGTGCCCTCAAGCATGTTACATAACTTACAAGTGCTAGAAGAGGTGAAGATCAAATGAGTCTTCAGAGTCAGCACAGACAAATAAGTCATCAGGTTCAGAACAGACAATATAAACTGTTCCAAAACTGACACCTGCTGCCAAAGGGAAACAACAAATGAGCAATCAGTCAGCACAAGTCAATGGGCCGTGTTAGAAATGGGGTCTCTAGTTTGGCAGTGGTTTGTACCCTGTCCCAGTTAGGGTAAAGGAGCTACACAGCTAAGATAACCCCTGCTCATCCCCCTTGGTAACTTGACTCAAGCAGTCCGGCTTATCTCAGAGGCAATGTATAAGGTGTGTATATATATATATATATGTTCGATGGCATGTGTAGCTGCAGATACACATGCTGTGCATTATCCTGCCATCTAGTGTTGGGCTCGGAGTGTTACAAGTTGTTTTTCTTCTAAGAAGTCTTTTCGAGTCACGAGACCGAGGGACTCCTCCCTTTCGGCTCCATTGCGCATGGGCGTCGACTCCATCTTAGATTGTTTTCTTTCCGCCATCAGGTTCAGACGTGTTCCTCTTCGCTCCGTATTTCGAATCGGGAAAGTTAGCAATTATCGAAAATTCTACGGTATTGTTCGCGCTCGGTACCGGTTTAGTGTTAGTACATCGACACCGATAGGAGAAGCGCTCCGGCGGCCCTTCGAGGCTTCCACTCTTCAGCGGGGCCTGGTCGGCCCGACCGCATCCATCGTCAAAACTCATGGACCGGTCCCCCTTCCGCTTCTGCCCGAATTGCCACGCCTAGTATCCTTATACGGACCAACACTTGGTCTGTAAACTGTGTCTATCACCGGAACACAGGGAGGATACCTGCGAGGCCTGCCGGGCATTTCGATCGAAAAAGACCCTACGCGATTGAAGAGCTAGAAGACTACTGATGGTGTCGCACCAACAGAACAGATCGACGTCAAGGAGGAGGAAAGAATCTCCGTACAAGAATCGGACTCAGACTCCGAAAGTGAGCTACCGACGACGCCACAGAAAACTGTGAGTAAAACAGCCCGTTCAAGACTCACTCCAAAATCATAAAGGCCAAGGGGATGCCACCGCCAACAGGCCATGGCCTAACCTGAAAATACGGTGACCAAACATCGGCACCGAAAAAGGCCACACAACAGCCGAAGACATCCGACTCCGGTCGAGATACCGGCTCCGAACCATCTCAGCACCGAGAGTTTGAAACACCCAAAGTAAAGAACGTTGTTTCGGAACCGAAAAAGACTGTCTCCAAACCATCGGTACTGAAAAAGGCAGCCTCGGAGCCGAAAGTAAGCTCTTACACAGAAGAGCACGGACTTTCCAGCCAAATGCAACAACATCGCTTTGAGCAGGAAATAAGTATGGGGGAACCAGACCATACTCAAAAAAGGCTGCACATCCAGAAAGAGACTGGAAAAATTCAAACTCTTCCTCCATTTAAAAGAAAGCTGGCATTTCAAGGGTCAGAAATGCAGCCAAAGGCAAAGGTGGCAAGAGACAAAAACACCACCACCAAGGTTTTCGCCACAGCCTTCTCCACTGCATTCACCACAGCTGTCCCCGGTAACAACACCCCCAATGCAGTCACCAACACACACGGGTATGACACAGGATGACCCGGATGCATGGGACTTATATGATGCACCGGTCTTCGACAACAGTCCCGATTGTTACCCGGCAAGGCCATCACCTCCAGAGGACAGTACTGCATATATGCAGGTGTTATCAAGGGTAGCTACTTTCCACAATGTAGCAATGCATGCGGAGCCAATAGAAGATGACTTCTTATTTAACACCTTGGCATCCACCCACAGCTCTTATCAAAGTTTGCCAATGCTCCCAGGCATGCTCAAGCATGCAAAACAGGTGTTCCAGGACCCAGTGAAAGGCAGAGCTATCACGCCTAGGGTGGAGAAGAAATATAAACCTCCCCCAACGGACCCTGTGTTTATAACACAGCAACTGACACCAGATTCGGTAGTCGTGGGAGCGGCCAGAAAGAGGGCAAGCTCCCAATCAGGGGATGCACCACCACCCGACAAGGAAAGTCGGAAGTTCGATGCTGCGGGCAAACGGGTGGCAGCACAGGCAGCCAACCAAATATCGGATTGCCAATTCACAGGCTCTACTGGCTCGCTACGACAGGGCACACGGGGACGAGATGCAACATATAATATAGCACTTGCCCAAGGAACACCAGAAACGTGCCCAACAGGTTGTTGAGGAAGGACAAGCAATTTCCAACAACCATGTAAGGTCGGCACTGGACTCGCCATACACAGCAGCACGGACAGTGAACACTGCAGTAACCATTCGCAGGCATGCATGGTTACGGAGCTCGGGTTTTAAACCGGAAATCCAGCAAGCTGTGTTAAATATGCCGTTTAACCAGGAACAATTGTTTGGGCCGGAGGTGGACACGGCAATCGAAAAACAAAAAAAGGACACAGACACGGCCAAAGCCATGGGCGCGCTGTACTCCCCACAAAGCAGAGGCACTTTTAGAAGGCCACAGTTTAGAGGGGGGTTTCGTACCCAAACCCCAGAACCCTCCACATCACAAGCCAGACCCACCTATCAGGGGCAGAACCAAAGAGGAGGGTTTCGAGGCTCATACAGGGGTGGTCAATTCCGAAGAGCAAGGGGGAATTTCCAAAGCCCTAAAACAACTCCAGCCAAACAGTGACTTCAATGTCACAAGCCCCCAACACTTAACACCAGTGGGGGGGAGACTTACTGCATACTATGAAAACTGGACAAACATAACTACGGCCGCATGGGTCCTAGCCATTATCCAACATGGTTACTGCATAGAATTCATCAATTTCCCACCAGATGTGCCCCCAAGAGCACACAATATGTCCAAACAACACTTAGACCTGTTACAGCTAGAGGTCCAAGCATTGTTACAAAAACAAGAAATAGAACTAGTACCCAACCATCAAAAAGGAACAGGTGTCTACTTCCTATATTTCCTAATTCCAAAGAAAGACAAAACGTTGAGACCCATATTAGACCTCAGAACGCTGAATCTCTACATCAAATCAGATCACTTCCACATGGTAACACTTCAAGACGTGATTCCCTTACTCAAAAAACAAGACTACATGTCAACGTTAGATCTCAAGGATGCATATTTCCACATACCCATACATCCTTCTCACAGGAAATACTTAAGGTTTGTAATCCAGGGCGTGCATTACCAATTCAAGGTGTTACCACTCGGGATAACAACAGCCCTATGGGTATTCACAAAGTGCCTTGCAGTAGTAGCCGCTCATATAAGGAGACAGCACATGCACGTATTCCCATACTTAGATGATTGGTTAATAAAAACCAGCACTCAGCAACAGTGTCTTCTTCATACGAAATACGTTATAGAAACTCTACACAAACTAGGGTTTTCTATAAATTACCAAAAATCACATCTGCAGCCATCCCAAATACAGCAATACTTGGGAGCAACACTCAACACACGAAAAGCAATTGCCACTCCAAGTCCACAAAGGGTACAAGCGTTCCAAAATATAACATTAAACATACAGCCAAACCAACACTACCAAGTGAGGTTTGTTATGAAACTTCTAGGCATGATGTCTTCATGCATAGCCATTTTCCTAAACGCAAGACTACACATGCGGACCTTACAACAGTGCCTAGCAAGACAATGGACACAAGCACAGGGTCAACTCCAAGATCTAGTGTTGGTAGACCGCCAGACACAATTCTCGCTTCAATGGCGGAACCCTATAAATTTAAACCAAGGGCGGCCATTCCAAGACCCAGTGACCCAATACGTGATCACAACAGATGCTTCCATGATGGGGTGGGGAGCACACCTCAACCAGCACAGTATACAGGGACAGTGGGACATTCAGCAAAAACAACTGCACATAAATCACTTAGAACTGTTGGCAGTGTTTCTAGCATTGAAAGCATTTCAACCACTGATAGCGCACAAATACATTCTTGTCAAAACAGACAACATGACGACAATGTATTACCTCAACAAGCAAGGAGGGACACACTCGTCACAACTGTGTCTCTTAGCACAAAAAATTTGGCATTGGGCAATTCACAATCACATTCGCCTAATAGCACAATACATCCCAGGGATTCAAAACCAGTTAGCCGACAATCTCAGTCAAGATGACCAACAAAAACACAAATGGGAAATTCATCCCCAGATCCTACAAGATTACTTTCTACGCTGGGGAACACCAAAAATAGACCTATTCGCAACAAAAGAAAACGCAAAATGCCAAAACTTTGCATCCAGGTACCCACACCCTCGGTCCAAGGGCAATGTGTTATGGATCAGTTGGTCAGGGATATTTGCTTACGCTTTTCCCCCTCTCCCACTCATTCCTTATCTGGTAAACAAACTGAGTCAAAACAGACTCAAACTAATACTCATAGCACCAACCTGGGCTCGCCAACCGTGGTACACAACACTACTGGATGTATCAGTAGTACCTCATGTCAAATTACCAAACAGACCAGATGTGTTAACTCAACACAAACAACAGATCAGACACCCGAATCCAGCATCGCTCAATCTAGCAATCTGGCTCCTGAAGTCTTAGAATTTGGACACTTAGACCTTACACAAGAATGTATGGAGGTAATTAAACAAGCTAGGAAACCTACTACAAGACATTGTTACGCAAACAAATGGAAAAGATTTGTTTACTACTGCCACAATAATCCAATTCAACCACTAAATGCTTCCGCAAAGAACATTGTAAGTTACTTATTACACTTACAAAAATCTAAACTAGCATTCTCCTATTAAAATACATCTTACAGCAATATCTGCCTATCTGCAAATTAGACATTCAACATCGCTTTTTAGAATCCCAGTTATCAAAGCATTTATGGAGGGATTAAAAAGAATCATACCCCCGAGAACACCACCAGTACCTTCGTGGAACCTCAATATTGTATTAACACGACTCCTGGGACCACCATTTGAACCCATGCATTCTTGTGAAATGCAATACTTAACTTGGAAAGCAGCCTTCCTAATAGCTATCACATCTCGTAGAAAAGTAAGTGAAATACAAGCATTTACTATACAAGAACCCTTTATACAAATACATAAACATAAAGTGGTTCTCCGTACAAATCCCAAATTCTTACCAAAAGTTATATCACCATTCCACCTAAACTAAACAGTGGAACTCCTAGTCTTTTTTCCACAACCAGACTCAGTAGCCGAAAGAGCCTTACATACATTAGACATAAAAAGAGCACTAATGTATTACATTGACAGAACAAAACAGTTTCGCAAAACAAAACAATTGTTTGTAGCCTTCCAAAAACCTCATGCAGGGAATCCTATATCCAAACAAGGCATTGCCAGATGGATAGTGAAATGTATTCAAACCTGATATATTAAAGCAAAAAGAGATCTACCTATTACACCAAAGGCGCATTCCACTAGGAAAAAAGGTGCCACAATGGCTTTTCTAGGGAATATACCTATGACAGAAATTTGTAAAGCAGCCACATGGTCTACGCCTCATACATTCACAAAACATTACTGTGTAGATGTGTTAACAACACAACAAGCCACAGTAGGACAGGCTGTAATATGAACATTATTTGAGACAACTTCAACTCCTACAGGCTAAGCCACCGCTTTTGGGGAGATTACTGCTTACTAGTCTATGCACAGCATGTGTATCTGCAGCTACACATGCCATCGAACGGAAAATGTCACTTACCCAGTGTACATCTGTTCATGGCATGAGACGCTGCAGATTCACATGCGCCCTCCCACCTCCCCAGGAGCCTGTAGCCGTTATAAGTTGAATGTAAATTTGTAAATAAATACTATTTTAATACACATTATGTTACATACTTACTCCATTGCATGGGCACATTTACTGTATTCACAACTCCTACCTCACCCTCTGCGGGAAAACAATCTAAGATGGAGTCGACGCCCATGCGCAATGGAGCCGAAAGGGAGGAGTCCCTCGGTCTCGTGACTCGAAAAGACTTCTTCGAAGAAAAACAACTTGTAACACTCCGAGCCCAACACTAGATGGCAGGATAATGCACAGCATGTGAATCTGCAGCGTCTCATGCCACGAACAGATGTACACTGGGTAAGTGACATTTTCCATATATATATATATATATATATATATATATATATATATATATATATATATATACACTTTAGAAAAATAGCCAATATTTATCTGAGTAAACAAGACAAAAACAACACAAATCCAACATACACAAGTAAAGATATCACTTTATAAAGCTTTAAATGTGTCTTAGTACATAGGAATCAATGGTTGTATATTTGTTATTACAATGTACCTGGGATGTATCAAAAACAAAGATGATGCGGGCTGCAGGGGAGGTGGGGTGCCAAAAAAGCAAAGCAATGCATTGGTTCCTTGGTGCAAGGGAGGTGACGCGTCGATTCTTTCCTCGGACATGAGGCGATACGTCAGCTCCTTAATGACAGGGGAGGTGATGCTTCGATTGTTTCCTCGCAGGAAAGGCGATGGCTAGATTATCAGGGACACAGCCTTGGTTCCTTACTGAGGTGCGGGGTCCATGAAAATTTGACACCCAGGGTTGATATGTGGAAAATCCAGACGTGTTCCGATAATGGACCAGCAGTGAAACAGCCGCAGCATAGATTTTTCAGCTGCGACTCGTGTGTGGATTTTCTCCTTCAGGTCCTTCAGGTCACCAGCTTACACTTCAAAGGTCCCAGGGACTGGAGTTGGTGCCACCTGGCAAGTCGGGACTCTAAGCAGAAGAGCCCGTGCACCGGAAGATTAAGTCTCTGGGACTCTTGGGGAAACTTTGGAAGCAGGATGTAGATAGCAAAGTCCAGTTCTTTCACTCCCAGGACCGAAGCAGCAGGCCAGCAACACAAAGCAACAGGTAGAGTGGCAGTCCCTTCTACAGCATCCAGCTCTTCTTGGCAGAATGCCCTCAGTCCAGAATTGTTCTAACCAGTGGTGTCAGAGGTCCAGTACTTCTACCCATTTCTGTCTTTAAAGTAGACAAACTTCAAAGAGGTCTTTGTAGTGCACAAGACCCTGCCTGGGCCCAAGACACACTCCAGGGGGGTTGGAGACTGCTTTGTATGAGGAAACGCACAGCTCTATTCAGGTGCAAGTGCCATCTCCTCCTACCACTCTAGTTCAGGGAAGACCCATCAGGAAATGCTGGGCACTCCTCAGGTCCCCTTGTGTGACAATCTAGAGTGAATTCACAAACAGTCCAACTGACATCCTGACGTAGAAGTGTGTTCCACAAACGGGCAGACACACAAAATTGTTAAACAAGAAAATGCCCGCTTTCGAAAAGTGGCATTTTAAGACTTAGTATTCGAAAACTAACTTAACCAAAAGATGTATTTTTAAATTTCGATTTCAGAGAACCCAAACTTCATATCCCCCATCTACTCCCAATGGTAAATTACACTTAAAAGATAGTTCAAGGCAATCCATATGTTACCCTATGGGAGAGATAATCCGTGCAATAGGAAAAAACAAATTGAGCAGTATTGTACTACCAGGACATGTAAAACACACCAGTACATGCCCTACTCTCTAAATACACTGCACTCTGCCCGTAGGGCTACCTGGGGTGATATACATGTAGTAGAAGGGAAGGTTTGGGCCTGGCAAGTGGGTGGAATTGCCAGGTCGACATGACAGTATAAAACAAAGGCACTGCAATGGCAGGCCTGGGACATGTTTGCAGGGCTACTTGTGTGGGTGGCACACTCAGTGCTGCAGGCCCACAAGCAGCATTTGATTTACAGGCCCTGGGGCACCTGATGCACTATACTGGGGACTTACTAGTAAATCAAGTATGTCAAAGATGGATAAACCAATCACCAATACATTCTAGACAGAGCGCTTATGGACTGGTTAGCAGCGGTAAAGTGTCTAGAGTCCTACAGCCAACCAAAAGAGAGTCAGAAAGAATAGGCGGAAGAAGGCAAAACATTCAGGTTTGCAAATAGGGCCAGGTCCAACAATTCATATAGTGAAGCTCATTACTGACATAAGCAATAAAGCAAACAAAACATTGGCATTGCAGTAGTACAAGATATCGTGTTTAACCAATGAAACTTTATTGGTACATACATGTGCATCAGATGGACTTTTAATACTTGGGGCAGGAATATGAATACTTGCAACAGAAATTTGAATACTTGTGGCAGGAATTTGAATACTTGCTGCATGAAGTTTCCCACACTGGTTGCCTCCTGCATCCTGCTGGTTGAACATGCCAGGTGGTTGTAGCCGGGCGTCCGCCGAAGCAGCTCCCAGTACGCCTACAGGGATTGAGTGGCCATACCCCCGGGGTACGAGCGAAAGCCTCGGGGGCGTGACAGCAGCCGGAGGAAGCCGCGTTAAGAAACTAGAAAGAAACGAATTAATAGGGGGAGGAGGCAATCAAAAGACGGAGGAACTAGAAGGAACGGGACAGAGAGAGCGAAAGAGCCGAGAGCCGACTAACACGGAACTGAAGTCCAACACGGAAGGAGACCCGCAAGGGACGGAGAAAAACCCCAGGGCGCCTCCCGGCCCTGCCGAAGCAAAGTCAGGAGACCGTGAAACAGCCGGCCACGTTCCCGGAGGGACGTGGCCCCTTCAGGTACGTTCGTACCACAACTGGGAATTCCTGCCTCAGTGGTTACGGGGATTAGGGGCTAAAAGGGGGATTACCGGGAGGGTAAAAGGAAGGTCCTGTAAGGAAGGAGAAACCCTCTGATCCGGGGACAGCCGCAGTAACCGCCCCCCCCCCCCCCTCTTAACCTCACAAAAAGCCCAAAGAGAAGAGAGAGAGAGAGAGAGAGAGAAAAACCACCCTCTCGAAAGGAGAGAGAAACCTAGGCACCACACGGGAAGGTGATGCGCACTGAGTGAATGACAGTTACCTCACCCCAACCACCTGTACCCACCCTCCCCCCTATTAACCCGCTATAGACTTTACTTACCTCAACACTTACCTATTTTTCATTTCTGTCTTTATTTTGGGAGACACTCTGCTACTTCCACTCAAGACCAGACAGGAATCCCTTCAAATCAGGACCGGACCACAGCGGACCCCGAACGGAGCCTGAGAAGGAGAGGGATACTGGGTGAACATAACAGAAAGTTAAACCTGCGGAACAAACAGAGATAAAAGAAAACCCAACCTTGATAACGAATAAATAAATCATTCATCCCCCTCAAACTGCGCCTATCGAATTATTCCACTATCTTTCATACTCTGAGATAACGAACCCGCTACAGTGGTGTCAGAAGTGGGATATTGGAATAGGCGAAAGAATCGATAGAGACCATGGAAGGTACCCCTACAATAGCTGACATGATGCAGCAATTAGCTGAGGGTCAAAGACACCTGCAAATCGTGTGGGAGGAGCAGCAGAAAGAAGCAAAAGTGGAATGAGAAGCCCTACAGAACGCCCTTAAAAGTCAGGCCACAATCATGGCCAACAACCAGTTGGTACATGAGAATGCATTAAAAAGCCTCACGGATACCATTGCGGCCACTCGAGTACATCCGAACGTACCCAGCTCAGTCTTACAGAGGTATCAGGAAGGCGAAGACCCGGACGCCTTCTTTACCAACTTTGAACGTGTTGCCACTTCCGCCACCTGGCCTCAGGATCGATGGGGACAGTGCATCGCTCCTTTACTGACGGGGACACTCCAAGCTGCGTACCAAGCGGTAAACCCGGGTGGCACAACACCATATCAGGACATTAAAAAGAGTATCCTGGAGCGGGTGGGCTTTGACACAGAACATTACCGGGTCAGGTTTAGGAAAGCCAAGGGGGGACCCTCCGAGAATCCCAGGGCATTATACTTTCGGATTAAAAATTTGGGTCTCAAATGGCTAGGACCCATTGGGACTAATAGGGAAGATATCATTGAGGTTGTCCTCTTAGAGAAATATCTATACGCCCTCCCCACCAATACCCGCAACTGGATCAAGCAACACCCGAACCCTGATACAAACACTACCATTGAGCTGGCCTGTGCCTTCCACCGCCCCCTCGAGTTCAAGACGCCCCTCCCACGTACACCCCCTAATCCCATCCGACAGAATCCCAGACAACCCTCGTCCCTAGGGCGAAGATCGGTAGAACACCTAGGAAAAACTCGAGCACTGAAAGACCGTACATACAGCAAACTCAATGTTTTAGTTGCGGAGAGTGGGGTCATATCGCCCGGGTTTGTCCTCTTAAAAACTGAAAAACCTGAACCTATGGAGATAGGGGTTACCAGAGGAAGGGACTTCTTCACAGGGGGAAAAGAAACCCAGTACAAGAAAGAACTATTAATGGGAGGTTAACTGTGGCCCTCATCGACTCAGGCTGCAGTCAGTCCGTAATTAGAGCCGATTTAATAAACAGTCATGCCTTCACTCCGGGACTCACTGTATCCATTTGTTGCATATATGGGGAAACAAGAGAATATCCCCTAATCTGGGCCACCCTTTCATGGGAAGAAAAAGAGACCCCCATACGGATGGGGGTGGTTGAACGACTGGTTGAAGAAGCCATCATAGGAACAGATTTTAAGAACTTTTCGATACTTTTGGACAGTACAAGGAATAAAGAAGACATGAGTACCTGGTGGAGGAGCACTCCCTTCTTTAACCTACCAATTCAACCTCCGATTGTACGATACAAACCCACGACAAGAGAAAAACGAGAAACAGGGAAATCCTATGCGCAAGGGGATTCGAGCCACTATGGGGTAATTACACGGGTCCATACCCTTACCGGTCTTCCTCCCTTCCGTAGTTGTCAAAGGGAAGATCCGAGTTTGATTAATGCATGGAAAACTGCCAGACCCCGCAGTCCCAACGATACGGGTCCATCCTTTACGATAGATAAAAATCTGTTATATCGAATCACTGGCCCTAACAGGAGGGAAAAGAAACAGCTACTAGTACCCGAACCTTATAGGCTGCAGGTACTACACCTGGCCCACAGTCAACCAGGGGGTGGTCACTATGGGAGAGAAAAGACAGAAGAATACCTGTTAAGAAGGTTCTACTGGCCTGAGGTCTTCTCTCCGATCAGAAAATTCTGTCAACAGTGCCCTAAATGTCAATTGATCGATCCCGGCCCAAAGAGAAGAGCCCCGTTTCAGCCTCTTCCCATTATTGACGTGCCCTTTTCCAGAATAGGAATGGACATCGTAGGTCCTCTTCTTCCTTCATCTAAAGGATACCGTTATATACTAGTATTGGTAGACTACGCCACTAGATACCCAGAGGCCATCCCCATTACCAGTATTAACACCAAGAGTGTTGCTAATGCCATGATAGGATTCTTTTCCCGGATAGGATTTCCCCGAGAAATTTTAACCGACCAAGGTACCCAGTTCATGTCCAATTTAATGGCCCAGGTTTATCAACTGCTGGGGATTAAACAGTTGAGAACGGCGGTTTATCATCCGCAAACGGATGGGTTGGTCGAGAGATATAACCGCACCCTGAAAACACTCCTAAAGAAATCAATTTCAGAATCGGGTAAAGATTGGGAAAGGAAGCTCCCATTAGTATTGAACGCCATCAGAACACATGAACAAGCCTCTACGGGACACAGCCCGTTCGAATTGTTGTATGTGCGACAACCTAGGACATTATTGGACATGGCAGCAGAGCAGTGGGAGGAGGAAGAAGACTGGGAAAAAGCCATTTTGGAATATACCAGTGACTTAAAATTCCGGTTACAAACCGTATGGGAGAACGTTAGGGAACATATGGAGAGGGCCCAGGTTAAACAAAAACAATATTACGATAGGAACACGCAATTGCGAACCTTTAAAGAAGGGGACAGAGTATTGGTACTTCTCCCCAGTTCAGATAACAAACTGTTGGCAAAATGGCAGGGGCCCTATCAGGTGATAGGAGTGGTAACTCCTGTTACCTACAATGTCCAACTCTCGACCAATCCCAAAAGGTCACAGATCTTTCATGTCAATCTGCTAAAAAAAAATGGGAGGAACCTATAGTAGGTCAGACCACAGGATGTTTAGTTAATACGGTTAAGGAGCTAGAAATAGGAAGGTGTCCCACTGACCGACCCTCGGAGCCCGAGGAACCCCATAGGAATACAGAAATCACGTCTCAACAGAACAGACAATTAACCCTACTCCTCAACGATCATTCCCATGTGTTTTAACCGACCCCGGGTAAAACCACCCTAGTACAACATCAAATTATAACTCAACCTGGGAAGGTAGTTCGGTTGCGGCCCTATCGTATCCCCGAAGCTAGAAAGGTTCTGGTAGAGAAGGAAATAGAGAAGATGTTAGATCTGGGTATTATCGAGCCTTCCCAAAGTCCCTGGTGTTCTCCGGTGGTGTTAGTACCGAAACCGGATGGGTCTATACGCTTTTGTATTGATTTCAGACAAGTCAATGCAGTATCTCAATTTGACACGTATCCCCTTTCCAGGGTAGACGAACTCCTAGAGAAATTAGGGAATGCCCAATACATGTCTACCCTTGATTTGACTAAAGGCTACTGGCAAATTCCTTTAGCACAGGCAGATAAAGAAAAAACGGCCTTCTCTACCTCCTCAGGCCTATATCATTTTAATGTTCTCCCTTTTGGGTTACACGGGGTGCCCGCCACCTTCCAGCGACTCATAGATACCATCTTACGACCTCCATACCGGATATGCAGCCGCCTATCTGGATGACATCGTCATTTATAGCGAAACTTGGAGTGACCATTTGTTACATTTAGATAAAATACTTACAGCCCTACAGAAAGCAGGACTGACAGCCAACCCATCCAAAAGCCGGTTGGCGTTTAATGAGATCTCCTACCTGGGATATCATATAGGGAGAGGTATCATTAGACCACAAATGAATAAAATAGAGGATATTTTACGCATAAACACCCCCAGTACACAGAAAGAGATCCGTTTGTTCCTAGGCCTAGTGGGGTACTATCGGAGATTTATACCACACTACTCCACCTTAGCAGCTCCCCTGACAGACCTATTGAAGAAAGGGCAGCCTAAAAACATCTCAAGTCTCAACCCAGCGCAGTCCCATAGTTACCATACCCTACAACGGTGTCTTACTACCCAACCTGTTTTAAAGTGTCCTAAGTTTGATCTCCCGTTTCATCTACAAACGGATGCCTCGGATGTGGGACTGGGGGCTGTACTTTTCCAGAAAGATAAGGACGGCATAAGTCACCCAGTAGTCTTTATTAGTTGAAACCTTTTCCCCCCGAGAACAGAAATATCCCATAATTGAACGTGAGTGTCTCGCCATCAAGTGGGCGATCGAGAGCTTACAATACTACCTCCTAGGAAGATCTTTTTTGTTATACGGACCACGCTCCTCTTACCTGGCTCTCGAGGTATAACGATACCAACGTTCGGATTCTGAGATGGTTCCTGGAGCTTCAACCTTTCTCCTTTCAGGTTTGCCATCTCCCTGGGGATCTTATGGGTCAGGCGGATTATTTGTCCAGGTTCCTGGGCCCTCTGGGTCTCGAACAGCCCCATTCAAGGGAGGGGATGTGTAGCCGGGCGTCCGCCGAAGCAGCTCCCAGTACGGCTACAGGGATCGAGTGGCCATACCCCCGGGGCACAAGCGAAAGCCTCGGGGGCGTGACAGCAGCCAGAGGAAGCTGCGTTGAGAAACTAGAAAGAAACGACGGACTAGGGGGTGGAGGCAATCAAGAGACGGAGGAATTAGAAGGAACGGGACAGAGCGAGCGAAAGAGCCGAGAGCCGACGAACACGGAACCGAAGTCTGACACGGAAGGAGAACCGCGAGGGACGGAGAAAAACCCCAGGGCGCCTCCCGGCCCTGCCGAAGCAAAGTCGGGAGACCGCAAGACAGCCGGCCACGTCCCCGGAGGGACGTGGCCCCTACAGGTACTGGGAATTCTTGCCTCAGTGGTTACGGGGAATAGGGGCTAAAAGTGGGATTACAGGGAGGGTAAAAGGAAGGTCCTGTAAGGAAGGCGAAACCCTCTGATCCGGGGACGGCCGCAGTAACCAACCCCCCCCCCCCCCCCCCCCCCCTCTTAAACTCACAAAAAGCCCAAAGAGAAGAGAGAGAGAGAGAGAGAAAAACCACCCTCTCGAAAGGAGAGAGAAACCTAGGAACCACACGGGAAGGTGATGCGCACTGAGTGAATGACAGTTACCTCACCCCAACCACCTGTACCCACCCTCACCCCTATTAACCTGCTATAGACTTTACTTACCTCTACACTTACCTATTTTTCATTTCTGTCTTTATTTTGGGAGACACTCTGCTACTTCCACTCAAGACCAGACAGGAATCCCTTCAAATCAGGACCGGACCACAGCGGGACCCCGAACGGAGCCTGAGAAGGAGAGAGGGATACTGGGTGAACATAACAGAAAGTTAAACCTGCGGAACAAACCGAGATAAAAGAAAACCCAACCTTGATAACGAATAAATAAATCATTCATCCCCCTCAAACTGCGCCTATCGAATTATTCCAATATCTTTCATACTCGGAGATAACGAACCCGCTACAGTGGTGTATGCTGGCTCTGCAGTGGGATCTGAAGTCTCAATGGGCCTAACATCAAGGGGGCATTTCTGACCACGTTCCGATTTCAGAGGAGACTGCAAAAGATCTGCAGTGGTGGTTATTAAACTGCGATTGGGTCATCGGCAGACCCTTCTCCCTACCCCACTCAGAGCTGACAGTGGTGACTGATGCATCTCTTCTCAGTTGGATTAACCGTCTGGGAGAGGTGGAGATAAGAGGCCTTTGGTGTCTGGCGGAGTCCCGACTGCATATCAGTCTTCTGGAGCAGAAGGCCATCCTCTTGGTGTTGATTCCTCAAGGGGAGGCTGGTACATGTATTCATGGAAAACACCAGCTTTTGTTTCCTAAATCTCCTTTTGTCAGCAACAGTGGAACCATAACTTGGGTCTAACATTTCTGATGTGCCCTCCGTTTGAGCCACTTCACAGCTGTCCCTTGTGGCTCTGCACCCTCAGGACTGTGTTCCTGGCCGCCATCACATTAGTGTGGCATGTGAGTGACCTTCAAGCTCTGTGCCAACCAGCTCTACACCACTTGTTTCCAGAAAAACTGGTTGTGCTGACCCAATCATTCTTCCTCCCTAAAGATGGGACTCCGTTCCACATTGGTCAAATCATCACCCTGCCAATGTTCTATGTTCTGCCTCATCCCTTTGAGGAGACCTGATCACTTGAATTCCAAGAGAGTTTTGTGCTTCTACATATATTGTGCCAAACCGTGGGTCGACAAGCTGGTCTTTGTGGGGTTCTCTGGAGCGTAGAAAGGCAGTGCTGGGCAGAACAGAACCATCTCCAGCTGGGTAGTGCTCTGCATTAGAAACTGCTTTGCACTGGCTGAAAAGCAGTCTACAGATGGACCTTGTGCTCATTTTACCAGGGCCTCACTGTTACCACTGCATTAGCATGTGGGGTACCTGTTTTGTACATCTGCCAAGTGACTATGTGGGCATCCCTCAATACATCCTGAAGCACTGTTGCCTGGTCAGCCAAGTGTGCCAAGAGGGCACTTTGCTCACTTGATCCTGCAGGTCTTTCTGGTTTAAGTCCATTCTCAGGCCCATCTCCAAATAGGTACTGCCTTGGTATCCATTCAAAAGGTGAGCACTCTGTGGCTAGAGGTATCTCTCAGAAGAATGAGTTGCTTAACTTCAGTAACCCTGTTTCGTGTAGAGACTGTGTTGCTGCAGATTCCTCACTGACCCTCCTGTTCTGTGGTTAGCCTCTATCCACTAATAAGATAAAAAATGTAGGAATCTTCACACTGGAACACCAATTTGCTTTTGAGTCTGTGCATCTGGGAGTGTGGACAGTCTTGAGAGCAAATCCACATAGGGTGTGAACTGGGAAAAGAGAATCCTGGCGCTCAGGGATGAAATATATTGCATTACATGAAAATGGTGCATTCACGAGGGAACACCCCAAATCCCTCAACTGGTTCACAAGGTAAACCCATACAAAAACTGAAACAATTGTGAAAGCAATTAATGTTAGCGTGCTGGAGTGGCCCCTGTATTGGCTGTGCACATCATTTCCAGATTGCAGTGCCACCTACCAGAATGCAAAGGTACTTCTGAAAAGTTTCTGAAACCACTCTGAAGCCTGAAGAATATTCAAAAGGTGAGGAATCTGTAGCTGGATAGTCTCTACCAGATAGTGAATTACCTAAGATATACAGCTGGTTATTCCAGGCCTTTCCTCCATCAAAATGAGCCCAGGACATTCAGGCTAAAGTCCTGATGTTACTGCCTTGGACCTAGGTCTCTGTGAGTGGCTCGGAGGCTTCATGACCTCTTAGACTCCTGTATTTGGCTCATCAACTAGGCCAGATGGCATATTCAGTCTGTGCACTGGGACCTGAAGTTTCTGTGGGCCCAGCACCAAGGGAATCTGTCTCATACCATCCAGGTTCTGGAGGAGACTGCAAATAATCTGCAGTGGTGGATGCTTGACCTTAATTGGATCTGCTGCAGACCCCTCTCCTTTTCCCACCCAGAGCTGACTGTGTGACTGATGCATCACTGCTGAGGTGGGGAAATTACTTGGTAGAAGTGGGGATCGGAGAACTTTGGTATCAGGTGAAAAAATAACTTCACATCAATATGTAGAAGTTGCGGGCCTTTCATCTCGCATTGAAGGCCTTCTACTGTCACTATGCCACTGCCATTTGATAGTGCAACAAGCTGGCAGGAGTAGAGTCCTGGGTTCTGTACAGAAAGTGTTTTGTCTCTGGAGTTGGCTGGGATGTCAGAGCGTTTCACTAGGTGTGAACCCTGTGGCAGGATCTTTGAACACCAGAGTGGACAAGTTCTAGAGACAGTTCCGGGCACATCACTACTGGTGGTTGCAACTCGAGGGGGTGCAAGGCATCTTCAGACAGAGGTTAGAACCCTGGCTGGATCTTTTCAACACCATCACACGCAGTATCCAAACTTCTGCACATTTTAGTTCTCAAGACTGCTCTCTAGGAGATGCACTCAGACTAGAGTGGAGCACAGGACTCCTGTATGCCTTTCTGCTTCTCGTGCCCTGAATTCTGAAGAAAATTGGGGACAACCAGGTCCAGGTCATCGTAGTGGCTGTACATTGGGCCAAGAGGGTGGTACCTGGAACATCTGGGAATGAGCATCTGCACCCACACCCACCCCTTCCCCCAACCAGGCTTCTAGTTCCAGGGAATATTCCGTCAAAGCAGCAGGCCGAGGTTCAGCACTTGGGTCTACGCAATCTACACCTCCGTGCTTGGAGATTGAGCAGGGGCGGTTTACTGTGTTCGATCTACCTTTTGGAGACCTGGATGTTATTCTTGCCTTGCGGCTCCTCTACAAAATCCATTTATGCATGATGCTAGGACAAGTTTGTATCCTAGTGTGGAGCCCGCAACATGCACCTGTTCTGATGTTTTGTTTGTTTGGTCTTTGACCCAGCAAGGATTTCCAGTGGGTATGTTATTTGTTGGCCTTTTTAGCATGAAATCACCTGTTGTGCTGACGTTTTTAAAACGTTTGGCACATATGTTTCCTCCGAAATTATTTGTGATGACAGTGGGATTTTAAATTGGTTCTGATGTTCCTCATGCACACCCCATTTGGGCCAATACACGGCTGTTCATTGCATGTTCTGGCTCTCAGAACTACCTTCCTTGCTGCGATCACCTCAGCTTGTTGCCTGAGTTAGCTCCAGGCTCTATCGGTGCAGCAGCTTTACACCATCTTTTTCTTGAGCAAACTAGTTTTGAGGCCCAAGACTGCACTTTTGCAAAAACAAATGACTCCTTTTTGCATTGAGCAATCCATCACCCATGCAACATTCTTTGCTCCACCTCACTCCTTGAAAGATGAAGAAAGTCTCCATAGGTTGGCCCTCAGAGAGCTTTGAGTCTTTACATTGATTGCACCAGTGTCTGCAGGGTGGATGATTGGTTCTTTCTGTGGTTTTCTGGGGCAAAGAAAGACAAGGTGATGCAGAAGGGAACTTTGTCCAGGTAGATGGTACTCTGCATTATTATCTGCTATCCATTGGCCAAGTAGAAGCAATCACAAGGATTGAGGGCTCAATACAACAAGGCAAAGGCTTTTACCCCTGTATTAGCACACAAATGTCTGTTCTCAAACATTGTCAGGCAATACCGTAGGTGTCCATACACATTCTCACAAAGCACTGCTGCCTTGATAGCGGGGTTCGATGGAAAGGAAATTGCACCCATTCAGTCCTGCAGGACCTTTTTGTCTGAACCTTTTCCGCAGACCCTCTACCTTTGGAGGTACTGCCTGCTATGTATTCTAAAGTTGAGGTATGTAGAGTTTGGGTAAAGCTCTCTCTGGTGGATACTCAATCTAACCGCAGACTCCTCACTGCCATGTCTTCTCCTAGTCCTATGGAATGATCATTTTCCCATCTAAAAAGGTCCCAGTCTTGGGATCTGCCCACTGGGAGCTCTGATTGCTACTGGGCAGATCTCTAGATTGAGTTCCATGCCTGTAGGCCGAACAGCTTTGAGAAAGAAACTGTCAGTGTGCCAGTTGTGGTATTTATATCTCCTTCTCTCTTTTACTTCTGGGACAGAACAAAGTCAGCGTGAAGCAGGATTATGCTACCTACTGGCCAACTAGATCATTGCTGTGAAAAGCTTCCCAATCCAGTATGGCACCTGGGGATTGTTCTAAAGTTGAAGAATCTGTGATTAGATAAAGTATCCACCGTAAAGAGCATTACCAAAGGTAAGTAACTTGTTAATAACGGTGGATAGTCCTCTGCATCAATATCTGCTATACATTGTCCAAGAAGCATCCTTTGGAAGGACTGATGGCAAATTCCACTAGAGCCAAGGTTCCTACCACTGTTAGCATGCGGTGTCTGTTCTCAACATTTGTCAGGCTTTGACATGGGCATCCATACAGTCATGAACCGCCACTGCCTTGACAGTTAGATCTATCTTGTAGGTTTCGGCTCTTTGATCCACCCGGTTCTATAGCCCCTCTATCTTGGAAGGTACTGCTTTGGTAGCTGTTCAAAAGGTGAACAGTGTGTGGTTAGGAGTATCCAGCAGAATAACAAGGTGCATACCTTTGGTAATCCATTTTCTGGTGGATATTTTAGCAAACTGCAGATTCCTCACTGTCTTGCCTTCCTGTTCTGTGTAATTGTCTTTTTCCCTCTTAAAGGGCCTCAAGTTAGAGAACTGCACAATGGTACTGTGATTGGTTTTTGAGGTCTGTGTCCCAGGGTGAGGACAGAGCCAAAAAAGAAACTGATGTCAGTGTGTGGGGCGGTGGTCATAAGCAGCTCCGTTCTTCACTACCAGATGAAACGAAGTCTACACTGAGCCACGCAAAGCCGCCTACTGGCGCAGAGAAGCACTGTTGTGTAAAGGTTTCCAGATCCAGTCTGATGCCTGAGGATATTCTAAAGTTGAGAAATCTGCAGTTAAATAGAATATCCATCAGGAAAAAGCTGTACCGAAGGTAGGTAACTTGTTTTTCATAGCTGAATGCATATGTTTGTATAGCGTTGTCGACATATATAAATGGAAAGGTTAACCCTGTATGCAATTCTAAAAGCCTTTTATAATCTTAAACCTCTCCCTGATCACCTTACCTTGCTTCAATGACCGGAGCGAATTTAAACGGCAGTTCACCAGACTTCCAAATAATGGCTATTTTTTTTTTTTTTTAGGTATCGGACAAACTTGGTGGCTGCAAAAGGAAACGAGTTGAATAAAAAGGTGCAGTTAATTCTAGAGCTGAGGCTCGTGCATTTATAGTGAAGCATGTTCCACTGTGATACCTGTTAGACAGTAAAGGGAAAGCAATGGTTGAAAATATCGCCTGTAGTTGGATCAGTGCTCTCCATTTCATGTTTTTTTCTTTGCTTGGAGATCTGCTAGATAACTTTGAAAATAGATCTGTGTTGAATTAGATGTGTTAGGCCTCTTTTTTTAAGCAAAGTAATTTCATGTGGCTGTGTATTTCTCTCCAGCACTGGACCTGTCTTGGTTTCAATTATTCATGAGTAATTTAACTGAAAACCTGCCTTACAGTGTACATAGTGGGATTGGAGTTGTGCATTTGTTTCACTACTGTGCTGCCTATATTTCGTGTTCTTAACCCTGTCCAGTAATGCTTACACGTTACTTCCCTTGGCCATCTTCAGAGTTTACTTGTGCTAGGCTTTCCTTGGGAGAAAGTTCTCCTGGAGATTTGTATGTGCTTATTACCCCCAAAAAATGCTACACCAAATTCACCTACTGACTCTACAGCTAAGACTTTTTCTGTTTAGGTTTTTTTCTCCCCACTGGGACCAGTTTCTTCTAGGTGTGCTACCTTGTGGGTCTTTCAGTGGCTACGTGGCATTTTCAGGGAAAATATTTTAATTTTTCCGCTATATAAACCCATTTCTACCTGTGTGTGCTTTGGCCAATGATGGGAGCTGTTTAGACTTTGGTAAACCTGTGGCCTCAAAAATCTATTTCGTAGCTATCCACATGGGTACCACCTTCATCGGCAAGGTACAACAGATGGCATTTCCATGCATCAGAAATAAATTTGTTGTTTCAACCCTCCAGGATTAGATTTGCAGATTGATGTTTGTATTAGATAAACATCTCACAAGAAATGTTAAAGCACCTGTCACCATTCCACAAAGTACCTGGGCAAGGAAAATCCTTGATGCCTAAACTGAAGCCCGCTTTTGACCTGGCAGTGACAGGATGATATTTGAAGGTACCATGGGCGGCCAGACCCTCTACTTCGTCCTCCCTATCAAGCAGCACCTTGTTGCATCACTGCAGGTTTATAGATGGCTTGAAAATGTGATTGGACCGTTTTCTTCTGCCCTTGTACCAAGTGCTTAATTTTGAGGCTATTTGCACCAGACAACTCATCGCAGCAGTGCCCTAGGCTTCAGTATCACATCCAATGAAAGACTTTGCATTTAGGGGAAAATGGCCTGGAAGAATATTGTTCTGCTAACAGTTTAACCTCATATTTACAGAATCTGTGAAGCGCTAGGCATTGCCTTTGGGCAATGCAGGGCTTCGGGAAAGTCGGGTAGTCTATTGTGAATCTATGTTCACTAGCACAATCAGTCTTTCTCTGGTAATGACAAACATTGTTGTAGAGCTCAAATGTAAATGTTACATGACTTGGCAACCTTGTTCACCTGTGTCTCAAGACATCTCCAAAACAGAGGCCTTCTGCACCGAGCAGACCTTGGCTTCGATGTTTCAATTGTAAGCACAATAAATAGTTTTGGTGGTGTACACCACTCCATATTTTTGGCACTGATTATTGAAAAGAGTGGGCAACTGTATGTGAGACTTAGTTTCTCTAACTTCGTATATGTTGAAGCTCTGGGCACCGTGACTGACGGCTGGGCTCTCTGCTTCCTTAAAAAGACACTTTTGGGGCGAGGTCGGCCAAGAAGACCGTTAAGAAGGGCGCTGTATTTCCGCTGGTGGTTCCTCAAGCAAAGGACAAAGACGTTGCTGGGATGTCCGCAGTCAGCTGATCTCACCTGCTGAGGGCGCTGTTGCGGTCACTTGCAGTGGGAGGAAGCTGCAAGGCCTTAAGGCGAGAAGGGTTACGAGAGCGGCAGCAGAGTATCAGTCTGTAGCGGGTTGTGGCACAGTACAAGATAGTCAGTGTACCTCAAAAATAATGCAATGTAAAGGCTCTTCAGCTGGTTGCAACTGTAGTCTCAATAATCTGCGTAGGGGGGGCCCTTCTCACGACCATAGGGGTCCCTGTGCAGATACAGGCGGCGGTGTCACGTGCTAAATTGAATAACATAACGAAGGTTATTTGGGGTCTGAATAGGGACTCCTAAAACAAATATTGTATGTCAGTTTTCAGACTTTCTTCTAAGAATAAGTGAGTGCAACAGTGGATTGCACATTTATCGTCACATTGCACTCAAAATTTTGAGGGTGACATTTAAGAAGATGTTGCCGACTGCTGTCTCCTGTTGTATCATGATCTCACTCTGGGCCCACCCAAAAGGAAAAGAGCACTTGTGGAAGCCAAGGAAACAGTAGTTACGTTGAGTTTGTGGCTTGTCCCGCTGCCAGAGTGAGGAACATTCGGGCACGTGCTGCACGTGCTCGTGATTCTGCCTCAGCTGTGTTTCAGAAGTCACAAGCAGGCTCTCCTAAACGAACACTTTGGGTGTGATTGCGGTGTCTGCTTGTGGAGATGGGGGATCCGGGAGCGGATGGGCTGAAATTCTCTTACTTTAGGAGTGGGATCAGGAGGTTGGCATGCCTTTTATCGAGTGGCTTTTGTTTTTCATTCTGTCGCCATCTGCTATCCCCCGCCTTATGTTTTTTTCTTGACTCACCATCGACCCTATGTGTTACTTGGCTGTGATTTCTAGAAATGTGGCTTAATGGTGATGTTGAATGTGTCCTCTCAAATGTTATTTAGTTTGAGCGAAATGGCGATTCTATATGACGCCTTTTTTTTATTTTTATTTTGTGATATTGCATGCTGGATGTCGCGGCAAAAAACGGATTTAAACCATAAAAGACACTGCCAGTTTCTACGCTCTCATACATTCCTAAAATGCCTTCTTGCTGTAAACACTGCCCTTAAGAATACTGCTGCATTTGCCGCATTTGCCCAGTTTCAATTCATGTTCCTTTGTTGTGGCCACGTTTTAATGCTATTTTCCCTATTAGTGTTGTTTAATTCGGAGTATTTCGAAGCAGTGCCTCCATACTCCGTTTTGTTGGTGGGTGGGTGGGTGTGTGTGTGTGTGTGTGTGTGTGTGTGTGTGTGTGTGTGTGCGCGCGCGCGCGCAAAGGTCAAATGTGTATTTATTACTACAGCGGAATTGACAAGAGAAACACTTCCACTGCCTCACAGATTACATTTAGCAATTAGTCGTTAACAAGGAAACAACTCCTCATAGTCACAAAATCTTTTCGTTATAATTTACAATAGTGCACACATTTAACCCCATTCATACCGATTTCGGTTTAATACCTTTTGTTAAAACAAGTACACATGAAAAATACCATGGTGTATGACCTGTGTAGATATGAAATCTATTCATTACCATTGTTGACTGCGGGGAGGCACATCTTTACTCACTTTAGCCCTCATGAGTTGTGGCCCCTCCACACACCCAGCAATTGTAATACATAGCACAGTGGTTCCCAACCATTTGATTCTTGAGGACCCCCTCTGAATTACTACTGGAAAGTCAGGGACCCCCAAGCAATTTGTATGATTTAAATTTCAAACATTAAAACAGTAATTCACAAAACAGACACAAACAAGTACACACCAAACAAATACTCAAATCACTAAGGATATCATTATTTTATGTTGAAAAAATATGCAGAAATTGAAAATTTTTAATGGTAAGTGTTAGAAATGGGGTCTCTAGTTGGCAGTCTGTTTGCACCCTGTCCTAGTAGGGACCCTCACTCTAGTCAGGATAAGGGAGATACCCGGCTCAGATAATCCCTGCTCACCCCCTGGGTAGCTTGGCACAAACAGTCAGGCTTATCTTAGAAGCAATGTGTAAAGCATTTGCACATAATGCACAGTAATACAGTGAAAACACTACAAAAGGACACCACACCTGTTTTAGAAAAATAGCCGATATTTATCTGTGTAAAACAAGACCAAAACAAGAGAAATCCAACATACAGTAATAAAAAGATTAATTTTGCAAGAATTAACTTAAAAATACAATTCCTTGAAGACAATAGCTCGTTCTGGGGCTATCACGGCATCATGAACAACAAATCAAATAGTTCAGGCCGGCCGCGGCATCGCAGGCCAGCTACAGTGTTGGGAAGACCCGCAAACAGTACCTTGGAAATATAGGGCTTTGTGATCCTCGCGATGAGAGCAGCGTCACTGGTGTCGCAGGTGTCTCTTCTGGGGGTTGGTGCAGGTGTCATCGGACCCTTGAAGACACACGCGTTGCAGATCAAACTCCGGGCTGGTGACGAAGTCAGGAGCGCCGGCGTGGATGGCATCGGGGCAGCGGTGCGAAGTGGGACGATGCGACGTGCGATGCCTGCAGGTCACGGTGCAGGCAGCGACTCGGTGACAGCGTCCTGCGGCATCGTTGAGACCAGGGCCGCAGTGTGAAGGGGGGGCAGTGCGACGTGCAGATCATCCAGGTCACAGTGCAGGCAGCAGCATCGTCGTTGCTGAATCACTGTTGTTGGTAGGCCCAAGGCGGCGGTGCAGTGCTGGGAGGCCTCTGTGCAGTGCCCATGGGTCGCGGTGCAGACAGGGGCGTCTGTTGACAATGCTGGAGTCAATGGCACTGGTGTCGGTGGACCAGGGCTCCAGTGCGGGACAGGATGGCACTGTGCTTCATTTACCTCCTGAGCGGTGTCCACAGGCCACAGTGCAGGTAGCGGCATCAGTGGCATTTTCAAACTGATAATCTAAAAAACAACTTTAATAAAAGATGTATTTTTAAATTGTGAGTTCAGAAATCCCAAACTCCACTTCTCTATTTGTTTCCAATACGAAACTGCACTTAAAAAATATTTAAAGGCAGTCCCCATGTTGAGCTATGAGAAATATAGGCCTTGCAATAGTGAAAACCGAATTTGGCAGTATTTCACTATCATGACATGTATTGTAATATTGTATTGTTATAGTATTTATATAGCGCTTACTACCCCTGATGAGGCGTCGAAGCAGTTTTCGGCAAGTAGCATGCTACTTCGGAACCCAACAAGAATTAGTGATGGATTAGTATCGGGAAATATGAGTACAGTTTTAGTATTATATGAGTTAATTTGAGCCACGGATATGAGAGTTTTAGTTAAATTGACTGGAGTAATGGAGGGGTGGAGGAGGAAAGAAATCCAGAAGTGTTAATTGGGAGTATATCCCTCATTTACTCATCCCAAAGGCTTGGGATGAGTAAAGGGGGATGGAGGAGGGAAGAGTGTGGAAGGGTGAGGGGGATCATAGTAGCAGGGTGAGATAAATGAGGGCAAATTTAGTAGGGTTGTTTGGGAGGTCATGGTAGTAGAGTGAGGTTTGGTGAGTTAGATGTGGAAGCGGAGGGAAGAGCTTAGGCAGAGTTATTTAGGAGATGAAAGTAGTAGAATGGATATGGGATGAGTCAGAATGTGATAAGATGAGAGCAGGGATTCATAGATATCTAGTATAACAACCCACCCAGGAGCCATGCAATGACCCACAGACATGCCAAACACTGAACAACATACATACATATATATATATATATATATATATATATATGAATGCACACATATATGTACATACAATACATAATTAGAACCATGGGTAAATATACTTAGTCAAACAGGTTTAAAGAGTGTGTGTGTATTTTATTGTTATGACATTTAGCGATACATATTTTCTAAAGAACTATACATAACTAGAAATATACACATAATCAGAAAAAAATATTTATCAACATAGGCATATGCAGTCCATAGTTGTTTGAATATGGTGGTTATGAAGGAAAGAGTTCCTCAGCTGCATGATGGCTTCACTGAAAACAGGGATGTTTGGTATCAAACATCTCGTATTAATAAACCCTCACTAATTCCAGTGATGGATTTGCTAATACATCCACCCAGAGGGCACCTCAGAGGTGACCCCTGAAAACCTACCCACTGCTGGAGGGCTAACTGACTAGTTCTAGCCGGCCTACCACCAGCAGAGGAGCTTCTGACCTCTGGGGTGAGAGCCTTTGCTCTCTGGCGGTCAAAAACAAAGCCTGCTCTGGCTGGGGTGTTAACACACCCCTCTCAACAGGATGATCTGCATTCCAAGGCAGGCAGCTTCAAAGGAGCTCATTGCCTTTGGTATGCAGATTTGTCTCTCCTCAGAGGGAGATGGCGACCCCCCCCACCCCCACCCCAGGGCCCATTTAGCACCTGGAAAGGAGGGAAAATTAGCTATGTAGTAGGCATGTTGCACTTGCAGGCTAGACACACCGCTAGCATGACTCACCTGAAGTGAGCACAGCCTTGGGAATTCCGCCATCTTGTGTGTGGTGGAATTGAGAATTTTGGGACACAGTAGATCTTGGTATCTACATTTACATAAAAGTATGTGATATTTTTTATAAATTGTGTCAGATTTCTTTGAGTGTATGTCTCACTTACTTCCTATGTGTGTGCATTACATGCTTAGTACTACCCCCTGGTATGCCTAACTGCTCGTCCACACTACCACAAAATAGCATTTGGGGTGTCATTTGTGTCTCTGTATATCTCTCTCTCTGCACTTTGAGCGCACCAATGGCACTTTGTTCTTGAATCTCTATCTCTCTACCTCTCCACAACACTACCTCCCTCTCTACCTCTACACACCTTTTTACCTCTACATCTCTCTCTCTCTCTCTCTCTCTCTCTCTCTCTCTCTCTCTACCTCTCTCTCTCTCTCTCTCTCTGACCCCACCCCCTCCCAAGGCACTTATTGATTCTGACAGAACGGGCGGTTGTATGTCAGTCACAAAGCATAACGGTAGTCTACTACAAGGTGCTGGCTAATGCCTAATGCTGTGAACACAGCCCCAACTGTCCTTTAATATTTTCGATATGTGAATATGGTGTCACAGACATATCTAGGGCTGTTTTTTCACTTGTAGTGGCAATGCAAGATGCTAAACAATAACAAAATAGAAACCTAAAAGTAGAGCCTTCACCTACTGACATCCTAAATGTGAGACCTATTGGCTATGCCAATGCTTGTTTTAAACAGATCACTAGTGCCGAGGGTGAGTTCCATCTTGATTGGGGTCCAGAAATATGCAAGTGAATGATTGAATAATTACAACCCAATGCACAGTGACTACGAAACCCATGCTTGTGGATAGGTTATTCATACGGAATTCCTAGTCAATAATGATGTACAATTAAGAGGATACTAATATTAGACCAGTTGGATGTGCTCAATGGTAGTAGTTTTAGTGCTGATGTGCTCTCACACTTTCCTATGCAGAACTTGAAGTCTTTGCATTTTTCTGTTCAGAGCAGTACTGAGGATGTGACCTTTGACTGTTCTAATAAGGGGTTTCACCCTAAGTTCTATATAGCAGATGTAATTGTGAGGTTACAGCATGCTCATCTAGAGCTTTTTCTTTCTTTAGATATTCAGAGTGTTGTCTTTTGCATCATTTCTTCCCTGGTGTAAGGAAGGAGCCTATGGATTTAAAGTGCTAGGGAATGGAGAGTTTGTGCTCGCGTAGACGGTTGCTGGCCCCAACCCCTGGACGCCATGCGGATGGACTTCGTGTTGCAGCGAGGACGCGGCGTAGTGAAGACAGTGTCCCCACTGAGCTGAGGGCTGTGTATGTTGCTACTCACCCCCAGATTGGGCTTGGCTATAAGGGGACGCCTGAGAGGGCGAGGATTGGCTCTGTATGGGTATTGACTGGATTACTGAAAAGCACCCTTAAACTCGTTGTGAGGGAAGCAGAGTGCTGGCACATGATAATCAGAAGGATCGGGGAACTAATTGGGGTTTGGCCTTGGTTTGTGTTTGCGGAAATGGTGGCAAAAAGTACGCAAAATATTGGAGATAAAACAGAGGGGACTCGTCCGACATGTGTGGCAACGGATGGCAGTGATGGATACTTGGCAGGTAAGCGGCCTACTGGTGGGCCGACTAAATTAAGTTGCAAAGTTGGTGGTGGGACAGTTAAAGATGTTAAGGATCTGCCTAGGGGGGGTCCAGCCTGATGAAGCTAAAGACAGATCACAACCAGTTATTACTAACTTTTTGACCAATGGAGAGCAGGGGAATGGCAGCGTGAATTCTACGCTCCTCTCTAAGGACACACCAACATGCATGAGGGAGGTTTTAGAGATAATACGTCATAGAGAGGAGCACTTACAAGCTAAAAATGGGCTCACTGAGAGCAATTTGGACTCTAACAGATCACAAGCCTGTGGGATGTGGGGGTGATCAGACGAACCCAAGAGCCTGAAGAGGCAGACCGTGCAGACTGAAGGCTCCATCAGGGTACCCACTAAAGACAGTACGCAAGAGCAAGTGGAGAGTTATAAACAAAGTATTAAAGATATTCAAGACATCGTGACACTGTCGATGAGACCCCAGAATTCTGCTTTAGAAAAGTGAAAGAGTTAAATCTAGCAGGCTATGATGTGGTGAATGACCCGGAATTGGAGACCAGAAAGCTTGAAAGGGGCGGAAAGAATATAGACTGGTCTAAGGATAGAGGAGATAAATTGTATTCATTAACCGAAGACTCAGAAGCCGTCAGCAGTGGTTATAATCTGAGCGAAGATGAACGGACTGTATCACTAGAGGCTGAGAGTTTATCTTCGGTGGCGGGCCCTACAGTAAAACTACAGCAGCGTTGCCGTAAGCGCATAAAGTCCAGAATTGGCTCAACCGGTGGACTGGACTCTCCAGAACGGAGTGCTGTGACGCTTAAGTGGGACTACTCAGGAATCCGATTAACGAGTCTGGAGAAAGAATTTAAGGACTCTAAGGACGTCTTGTCTTCCAATGCAGGCGCGAGTGAAAAATGCCCAAGTGAACCGATCAATAATTTGGCTAGCACAGACACAAAAATGCTGCAGTTGATATATGGCACTGTAAGGGAATTGCAAACTGAGACACTGGCAGAGAGTCGGAGAGCCCGGATTGCCACCAAGCAATTACAGGCTACAGTGCGAAAGATTGCCAAATCTTACGTCGAAATTGAAGAAAAGTTAAACACAATGGAGAATAGAACCTCTGTGTTGGAGGTAGAAGTTGAGGCTTTGAAAGAGCAGGTGAAAACTCGAGGAGGACAATTAACTGATGATATGTGGAAATCGGAAGATTATGAAAACCGGGAGAGAAGAAATAATTTGCAATTTTTGGGCATAGAATTTTTTTGGCCTAAATGATATCAGGGCATTTATGATTAAGCTCCTGCGGAATGCTTTTCCAGAATTTATAAAATGGGGTTTGGGAGGCGAAAATTCAGAGAGTCCACAGATTCCCATTGGCTAGGCAAATGGGAGAGCGCAACCCTGGGTGCAAACATCCCAGAGCCGTTCTGTTTTTTTTTCCGGTTTATCTCTTAAGGCAAGCTATTTTTTAAAAAGCCCGTTCTGATGCCCCACGGTGCGCTGATAACATTACTTTTTTTACACGGCCGGATTACTGCCATGTTAAAGTGGAGCGAATATGGAGGCTGTAACAGTTGATTAAACCTTTTCAGGATAGGGGAGGCTTTTCTGTTGGCTCCAGCGCGGCTGAACACGGTGATTAATAGTAAAATGAAAATATTTATGTCTGAGGTTCAAGCAAATGAATATCTGATGTAATTGAAAGTACGGAATTCTCAGGAAACTGATAAGAAACAAAAAGAATTTTAAGCTGCAGTGAGGGTGGGGGTAAAACACATATGGTGGAAGTACGGTTGTCCGGGGAGGGTCTTTGACCGGCACTAAGGGATACCATCATTCAGATCAGTGGTGGTCTGACTGCTCATTTGGTGTGGGGGGGGGGGGAGAAGCAGGTAGAGGGAGGGGCAGGACAGGGGGACCGAAGGGGGGAGGGAGAAAAGGGGTAGGGGAGGAAGGGTGGGAAGGGGGAATGGGAGGAGGCATAAAGAAAAAAAGAAAAGGTAGGTTGGAAATTTAAGACTACAGGGATGAAAGGAGAGGAGGAGAGGGCAAAGGGTAAAAAAAGGGACGAGTAAGTTTCAAAGAAGGTGGAAGGATGCTATTTGGTATATAAAGATGGTTCCCAGAAATGGTAAAATGTGCACAACAGTTAATAAATGCATATGCCTAAAGAGATTTAATGGATAAATGGCTAGATTGCGAACTGCATCGATCAATGTATGCGGATTAAATAATCCCCGAAAGAGGCAAAAAATTGCTAAAGACTTGAAAACACTACGGGCAGACATATATTGCCTGCAGGAGATGCATGTAGAATATAGTAATATATCAATGTTAGGTTCTTTAGGTATGAAGGTAGTAATCTGCACTGAACAGAATGTCAAGACCAAGGAGGTTGTGATATTGGATGGCAGTAGTAAATTGAAGTTTACAAAGCAGACCGCAGACAGAAATGGAAGATGGGCGGCCGTAGAGTGTCATCATAGTAAAGGATGTTTTACCATTTGTGCTATCTATGGTGCTGTGGTGGATGATCCAGCTCTGGTGGACTTTCTGTCAGTGGAATTAGCAGAGTGGCCTCCCCCCTATATTTTATGTGGAGATTTGAACTTTAATGGTTCCTGGGATGGGTTAATCGATCTGTTAAGTATCACCCCCAATAGATATCATGGACGTAAACCACAGGTGTATAAGGCTCTCTCTAGCTTGCAAAGGGAATTAGGGCTGGTGGATGTTGAACCTGATCCTGGTTATACGTATTATTTTGCCCCTCATGTGAAGCTGGCTCAATTAGACTATTTCTTAATTTCCCCTGAATTATTATTAGGGGGTGGAATGGAAATATATACATGGTTTATGGCAGATCATAACCCATTAATATTAGAAGTAAATTTGGAAGGCTTTAAAAATAATAAGAGGAGGTGGACCTTTGAGAGAGGGCCCCTTAATGATCCAGAATATCATCATCATATGAACATCTGGATAAAGGAATTTCTGGAAATTAACAGGGGGACTGCACTGGTGGAGATTGTGTGGGACACTTTAAAGGCTGGGATACGGGGAGAAAACCCTGAGTTTTAGCCTCAGAAGACAGAAGCATGCCCAAGCCCTGGTTAAAGAGGCATATTTAAAGCTTAGAGAGGCAGAAAGTCATTTGATCTCGATTATTGAAGGGGGTGGAATACGAACACCGCTTTGGAAAAGATCGCTATAGCTAAGGCAGCAATTAATGAGACCTCAGCTCAAAAAAAGTAGCGGAAAAATACCTTTTGAAGCGTTCCGAAAGCTATGAATATAGTGAGAAGACAGGTCGCCTATTGGTGCGTGCGTGTCACAAGGCAGCCACTGGGGTTATTAGGGAAATTAAAGACCAACAGGGACGGATTATAGCAGATCCTGAAAGCATAAGAGAGGTTTTTCGCAGGTATTATGTAGAGCTTTATAAACCTGCTCCTCCCATAGACAAGCAAGCAATGTATGGGTTTTTAAGAGCTATAAAGACCGGTAAGCTCTCAAAAAAGGAACAGGAGCTATCGGGGGATGGAATGAGCATGGGTGAACTGGAAGAGGCAATTCAGGGACTCCCTACAGGAAAAGCCGTCGGCCCAGATGCAATCCCTCTAGAATTCTATGAATACTTTAGAGTTCTACTGCTGCCTGTGATGCTGGAGTTGTTAACTCAAGTGCAAAAAGGCAGTAAAGCTCCTCCTTCTTGGGCTTCGGCTAATATAGTAGTTTTTTTGAAGAAGGGGAAGGCGCCGCATAATCCAGGTTCATATCGGACAATTACATTAATAAATAGTGATGTTAAGATCTACTCTAAAATTTTCGCAGCTCGGCTTTCTACCGTCATCAAGAAGCTAGTGGCACTAAATCAACATGGGTTTATTCCCATGAAAGACACTACTGATCATTTTAGAAGGGTCGTTACGCTCTTTGATGCAACTGATGTGGCAGAAGAGCCGATGGCGGTAATGTTGTGGATGCAGAGAAAGCCTTTGACAGGGTGAACTGGGAGTATCTCTGGCAAGTACAGGAAATGTATAGTCTTGGGGATTTTTTTTTGCTGGCAATCAAAGCCATCTATATGTCTCCTGTTGCTCAGGTACAGTTAATGGGAGGGCAATTTGATAGTATTGGAATTGGGCAAGGCACTAGGCAGGGGTGCCCTTGCTCCCCATTGTTGTTTGCAATATATATCGATCCTTTGCTCAGGCAGCTAGAAAGGAATTCTGTCATCTTGCCAGTTCATACGTTTCGATGGGATACCAAGGTATTGGCATATGCGGAAAACATAGCTGTTAAAACAGCCAATCCGGATGATGCGTTAATAGAAATAGAGAAGAAGACAAGTAAGTCTGGTGAGTTTTCTGGGTATTTATTAAATAGGGAGAAAACCCAGCTGCTGGTGAATAAATATGTGACTTCACAAGATTCTTGCAGGGTAGGCCATGCAGTGTATTTAGGTATAGATATTGCCCCCAGGGTGGAGAAAGATAGTCAGGTTAAATTTGGAGTCGGTTTTAGGGAAAGCAAAGCAGAACTTCAGCAGATCAGTAACCTGCATATGTCCATAATGGGAGATGTAATATGATTAAAATGATATTCCTCCACAAGTTACTGTATCTTTTTAGGGCAATTCCACCAGTTTTTGAAAAATCACGGTTTACAGAAATAGATCAGCTAGTAACTAGATTTATTTGGGCATATGCTAAGTGTAGAAGGGCGAGTAAATTAATGTCTTTATCCAGAGAGAAGGGGGGATGGTCAGTCCGGAATTTAAAATTGTATCAGATGGCAGCGGCTTTCCAATATATGTGCCTGCTGATGGTGGGGAATTTTGGCAAGACAGGGGCAGAATATCGCCCAAACATCTATGAATTATTAATCGGCTCGATAGCTAGCAGGGGGACTGTTGGTTTTTGTGGAACCCAGTTACTACAAGAAAGTTTGGTTTAAGGTACTAGAAGCTGCCTTTAATTGTTGCCGTCCTTGGCGGAAAAAAGCAACACTTGGCAGGTTTAATCGCTATACGCCAATAGTTAATAATCCTGCCCTCCCCGAGATATTTAAAGATCATTATTTTGCCAAGTGGGCCATCCAAGGGGTCTGACGCCTAGGAGACTTTTACGACAGGTCAGGGTTTGGATCATTTGAGGATCTCCAGGAAAAGTACGGACTGGAGCAAAGGGATTTTTTCAAATACTTGCAGATAAGAGATTGTTTAAGTAAAAAAATAAAAGACGGGGCGGGGGGCAGGGGGTGTTGAGGGGTTTTAAAAAAAAAACACCCTTGGAGAAGGTAACAGAGAGAACCTGATTATCAATACGTTTTATATATTCAATGTTTATGTCAGAACAACCTAACGATCTCAAGAAGTATAGCAAGAAGTGGGGTAGCAATTTTAATAAGGGAGGTATCAAATTTTATGAATCCCTGGAGCTTGGGTATACTATGTTAATGTGTTTTGCACAACAAGCACAGCATTATAAGACACTATATGATCTATATTATACACCAGCTCAAATAGCTAAATAGGGAAGGTTGGAGGGAACCTATTGCCCGAGATGTGGTGCCTCTGGGGCAGATATTATACACATGTTTGCTACCTGTGTGAAGTTTGCGTAGTCGAAAGGGGAGATCAAGCAGGTGTTAAAGGGGGTGGTAGGATACGATTTAGAGCTTACCCTGGACATTATGGTTTTAGGGGTTCCAGAGAGAGGGGGTAAGTCACAAAGGGCTTTCATTTTTATGTCAATGCCTGTATATCGACTCTGTGTAGCATCCGCGTGGCTAGATCCATGGCCCCCTTCATGTCAGCAGTGGTTGGGAAGACTTTTATCTATTTATCATCTGGAGGTAGCTCTGTATCAACGCAAGGGGAGGCAGGCAAGATGTAAGGGGCAGATAATATGGGGGCTTTTTGGAGATTGGGTGCGGTCACAGTAATGGCCTAGTGAAAAAGTATGCAAGGCATTAAGCACTTTAATTGTAATGAATTGGATAATTGTTTTTTGATCTCTTTTCCCCATTGTTTGTAATGGATTAATGGATTGTCTTTCTTTTCCGAATAAAAAATATATTAAAGAAAGAAGATGGAGCAGGAGAATTGTTGAGGGCTGCAATGGACGATAACGAGATTTACAATTTTACCTGTGATGCTTGTAGGTTTGAGGATTTACATCTTGCAGTGGGCTAGTACTTGTTGGTAGTGTCACATGGTTGTAACACCAGAGGGAGAAGTAATTGGTTTGCTCATTTCTGAGGTGGTCAATGTTTTCTGTGGTGGAGTTGTATCATCCATGGAGTCCGACTGTCTGGGAGGCAGCACTGAAAAAGTGGCCGTTTTCTACAGACGGAGTTAGATTGTTCCTTCAAAGAGCATGCCCATTTGACGTCCAAAGTTGACACATTGTCACTTTTTTTTAATAGAGGTACAGATTGCCGTAGCTATTTTAGCAAAAGCTCTCAAGAGGAAGGGTAGAATGTGGGGAGGGGTAAAGTGTGTATCTGTGTCTGTGCTGGTACGTAGATAAGCTATGTGTAAAACCCACCAGTACATATCCTACCTTCTTAATATACTGCACCCTGGCCATGGGGCTACCTAGGGTCTACCTTAGAGTTGCTTTACATGTAGTAAAAGGGAAGGTTTGGGCCTGGCAGGTGGGTGCACTTGCCAGGTCGAATTGGCAGTTTAAAACTGTACACAGACACTGCAGTGGCAGGTCTGAGCCATTTTCACAGGGCTTCTCATGTGGGTGGCACAAGCAGTGCTGCAGGCCCACTAGTTGCATTGGAATTACAGGCCCTGGGCACCTCTGGTGCACTTTACTAGGATTTACACAGGGAGCACTTGCACTTTAGCACTGTTCAGCACTTGTTAAGTGTGCAGAGACAATAAACCCTCAAAACACAATAGAAAACATAGGAGGAGGAAGGTGAAAAGTTTTGGGTTAACCCTGCAAAATTGGCCATTTCCAACAGGAAGGTTGGCGCTGCAACTTTTCAATGTTTGGTTTTATTTAAGAAAGCTGAATCCTCAGGTCAGATTCTACATTTCCCAAGCTTTTTCTGCATTTATATTTTGGGCACATAAGATCTGAGAAAGCTTTATCACATAAATATGTGGTGGAGAAGGAAAGTTAAACCATAAGGGCCTCTCATTTCTCCATAGCCTCTCGATCACTTGTAACACATTTGTTTTATAGCACCTCTCATAGAAGTGTAGGGTGTTGGAGCACTTTACAAGGTGTAGGACTCACATGTCATCCATACTGGTAGGCATTTTTTAAGAGTGTGTGGTCTGGAGAAGCACAAACTTGGGATTCAGAACATAACACTGTGGATAGCATTGACTTTAATAATAAGAATGCATTTCTACTCAAGTAAACATTTTTTTAGCAGCATAAGGATAATGAAAGGCTGGTAAAAGAATAGCTTACTAATTACTGCCATGCAGCTTCCACGCAGTTCTTTGGCAGTTCATAGCTCACTCTGCTAGATTACAATTGTAACGTGTGAACTGCACAGCAACAAAAGGAGTCTCCGTGACAAAAGCAGTAACCCACTGTGCTATGTACATAAAATACTGTTCTTTCATGATACACGTTCCTTGCAGCAGGCATATTAACCATCTGCACTACCTTAGATGAGTCAAAACAGCCACTAAACAAAACTCCTCTCTCTCCAGCAGGTACTTTAATCATCAGAGTTATCTTGACGCTTTCTTTTATTTTTCCCGAAAGCTGCTGGATGTACATGGAACTATGCCATGCTTTTCCGATGCCTTCACAAATGAAATAATAAATATAAAAACACGCAGTGAGAGGCCTGTAGTGATGTATTGGTTTGTATGTAAAAGAAGAATGCTATGACATCAGGGGCAGTGGAATGTTGGGGCAGTGGAATGTTGGGGCAGGCTGTGACTGGGGATTGGAATGTTTTCATATGAAAGGTTGGAGTTGTGCCGGTTTGGGGATGGCGAGCACATGTATCTTTGTCTGTACATTATAACTGGAAATAAACTTGTAAGGAAAGAACAAGAAGAGCCAGTGTACTTACTTCACATGGCGACGAGGATGGGATCGTAAAGCAGCAAGCATTGGACTAAGAAAACTGTATTGGAAGGCAACGCTACAGACATCAGACTGAGGATTGGAGAGCAGCTATTTTCGGACCTGCTTTGTTAAAGGCAACTTATTTTAATCTAGCCTATAAGAATTAAGAAAGTGATGAGAAATACTGTAATTTTGGATGATGGCAGTGTATGTCACGAGTCGCGTTGCTATTGCTAAGCCTTGCAAACAACAATTTGTGCAGTATGATTTGCTGGAAGGTAATAATAACAAATATTGGTGGTTGGAGTGTGATATTGATGGTAACAAAGATTCTAGAGTTATTGGGGAATTGGGAGCTAGGGGCTGTCAGGAAGGTGTCCAGACTCGTATTAATATGGGAGAATTTGAATGTAATGTGAATGAGCGTGAACAGAATAAAAATGTAGCTTGTGGTGAAGTGAAGAAAAGTTGTTTCGGCAGGGTTTTGAGAAAACCTAAGGTATTAGAACATTTTGTGTGTGATTAAATAAAAATATATATATTTATTTATATACATATTATAATTATTTTTTTCTTGTTTTTTTGTTATTTTTTTTAAGGGAAGGGGATGTGTAGTGATGTATTGGTTTGTATGTAAAAGAAGAATGCTATGACATCAGGGGCAGTGGAATGTTGGGGCAGTGGAATGTTGGGGCAGTGGAATGTTGGGGCAGGCTGTGACTTGGGGATTGGAATGTTTTCATATGAAAGGTTGGAGTTGTGCCGGTTTGGGGATGGCGAGCACATGTATCTCTGTCTGTACATTATAACTGGAAATAAACTTGTAAGGAAAGAACAAGAAGAGCCAGTGTACTTACTTCAAGGCCCCAGCTGGAGAAGTGCCTTCCTGCCGGCCCAGGCCTGCGGACCCCCTGGGCATGTGTCACAGACCCCTGGGGGTCCGCGGACCACAGGCTGGGAACTGCTCCTTAGCATATTATGTTCTGCACATATGCATATTTTCTTTATATACACATCATGCCACTAGAAATAAATGTAACTAAATAAACGTTATTTGGAACAAGTGTACTAATAAACACTGTCACTCGTTTATTATCGGAGTACAGCGGTCAAATTTCTTATTACATCAGCACACTGTAACTGACTTTAGAAAACAATGCGTTTGAGAACATTGGAATGATGACAGCTCCATCAAAGATAACTAAGTAACTGAGGGTCAATAATGACTCGTACAGAGCTTCTGTTCCAATATTCCTATACTTATCTATTTGTTTTGTTTTTCCTTGATAATTGTAAAACATGTTACGCTCAGTCGGTGCAATGAATCATTACGGCTCTTCTGCTTCTGGCTATACCAATTGTTAAAGGCCTTCTCCCCCCCATTATGGGCCCTCGCCTGTGACTCAGGCCAATAATTTTGTTTCAGGGCTGTTAACCGCTGGAACCCTCAGCATCTGGATATAATGCTTAATTGTTTCACAGATTCTGTTCTAGAACCAGATGACAGAAGAAGCTGACTTGGGCTATACACACAAAGCTTGGTTATTATAGTTTGTTCTCACTGTACAGGTTGATTTAACTTCTTTAGCTCTGAATATTGTTTTATACATTTGTAAAAGGGCATACCATGTACCAGACGGGCCAATGGGGATAGTGTTAAATGCTATTTATTACCATTATTGGGGAAGGGGCATCATGACTCACTTGACTGTCTCACGTGAGTCATGGCCCTAATCGCATTGCGGCAGTTCATTCGATTTTTAAATTAGAGACGGCACATGTGTTTTATGGGGTTGGATTCAGGATGAAACCACATCCATCCAGAGACTGAGTGACCTTAGCTCTTCATTAAGATGCGTGAAAATACTGTGCTTTTATGTTTAGCAGCTAACCTTCTGTGGAACAACTGACCACTGAATTAAGATATTGTTGAATACACTATTTGAAGAAATGGAGATAGTTTGGGAAGAGACTTCTTGTCAAGATTCAACCTGCTGATTGTAACATAGGCCCAGGGAAGACTTTAACCACTTGCTACGTACAAATGCAAGAGAGTACATTTGTATAACTGAAGGCGGGATCGGAAGACAACACTTGCAGACAACATAGCAGATCTGGTATTGGACCCCTATTCTGTCCTTGTTTGGGCCTACAAAGGCTAGCCTTTGGAAGCGTACACCCCACCTTTCTTCAAGTATTCCACCCAGACGTCTATTCTTTTTGCAATATAAGGAAAGAAGAGGAGTAAGATATGATAAACGGGTGTGTACACTAAGTAGATATGCATTAGGGGTTTGTGTTAGAGCACGGGTCCTGAAAATGTCCATGAACTGGCCTTTGGATTTTTGTTGTGTAAACAAAGCTCTCCACTTGTCTGGGGATCAGGTGCCCACTATTCTGGGGAAGTAGGTACTATACATTGAGTGTGAGGGTCACTAAGCTGAGTAGTCAACTATTTGTCACCAAAATTGTTGTACAACATTCATGTAATATCTTACATTTGTTAAATTAGGCAGGGATGAAGTATGAAGGAGAACCATCGCTACAGTAAGTAACATTTACCTGAAATGTTCCTGTACTGTGTGAATAATGTGTGGCTTTCAATCATAAGACGAGTTCCAGAAATTCTAATTACCTTAATTATCTCCATAGGACAAGATGTGTTTAAACATCAGCAGTCAAACCTTCCAAGAGTATAACCAGTATGTCTCTGCTATGGTTGGTTGCCTGTGGACGTCTAATGCTTTCCAACAGGATACTCACCCCCAGGGTATTTTCCTACCTGCTGACATCCTAGAAAGAACTGGAGTTCCCAAATATAGGAACAGCTTCAACATTGTTCACCACCCTGCATTAATGGGCCATGCCCTCCACTTTCTGCAGCAGGTAAGCACTTTTGCTTCATTCGCACCCGTATGTTTAGTGCTTTGTTAGGCTTGTATTGCAAATAAATAACAAGTTTGTGAAAACTGCAGCTGAGGTATTGGTGCACTTGTATCTACCGCTCTATCCTCCTCCACAAGGATGCCAGAGCTGGACAAGACCAGACCATATGGGAAAAGTCAGCAGCAGGACGGGAGCATCTTGCACATGTAACTTGGGCCACACTGCCCATTTGTTGTAATCGCTGGCAGGTGGGGGGGCAGATATGTTCCATGCAGGTAGTTGGTTTCTACTGTTTAAAGTTGTGATGAAATCGCCAGTTATCACAGGGCCAGGCATGCTCGCCTCCAGTTGTCATCTTCAATTCAACCACCCTGCCCTCCCACCTATTCTTCAGGTGAAGGAAGCGATCAGGTGCATTAATTATCCAGGAGCGTAGTTCAAGGAGATGGCTTCCTTGTCCAACTGTGTTATCAACAGCTTTGCTTCAAGAGGACTAAATTGAGGGACCTGGGTATCCAGCGAATGGTAGACAAGCAAAGCATGATGTAATCGAAGGTATCGGAAGAATTGTGTGTGGGTGAGGCAGTACTGGTCCCTTATCTCTTGAAAGGACATCAAGGCCCCTCCTCAGTGGACATCCTCCGCATAAGTCATTACTATCCTGCCCCATTGGGCAAAACTCAGGAGATCAGTCAGATACCTGCTGTAGCCAGGTCCTCTTCCACAGTGGAGTCCTGTCTATAATAGATCTGTCCCATTAGCTATAGCACAGGGCAGCTCTCCATCTAAGTAGAGTCACCCGGGTATAGGAGGGAATATCTGAGGGGATCGGAGTGCCATAGAGCAGGCCAAGAAGACCATCAAGGCTCCTGATGTGCAGTTCAAGACGGCAAGTGCGATCATCCCAGCCTCCTGTAAACCACTTGTTTATTGGGACCAGGTGCGCAGCAAGATAATATCCATACACGCCAGTTGTACAGAGGCCTCCTTCGAATGGGGACTTTCTTGCAGAGGCAAAGAACACCCTGTGCCACCCCCTGCCCAAAAGAAGGCCTTCAACTTCGAGGTTAGTGTCCAAAACCACGTCCAGTGAATTCAATGAGGGAGTTTTGTTAGAACATGGACATATCAAGGAAGACAAATCATCTTGAAGACAGCAGTGCCTCACATTGGATTTATCGACAGGTGTCCCACTTGCGCAAGTGTCTATCTAACGTTGATGCAAAGGTTCGAAGATTGAAGGACCAGGCCAGGCCTAGGAGGCAAGAAGTGTCTATCTGAAGATACTTGTAGGAGTTTTGCTGCACAGGCACGCCTGGGCACTAGAGCTATTCGGCAGCATCTCTAGCAACCGGCAACAAAAGCGATTTCCATATATTAACATGTAGACCTCAGGCTTCCTCATATAGGCGAAGGATCTCCAGGCATCTGGGGCCCAAGCACCCGGGGTCTCAGAAAAGCAGGACATCATTGGCATAAAGAGCGATGCAGTCTTCAACACCGCTCTCCCACTGCCACTCCCGAGTCTCAGCGTTGCACCTGATTAGGCGCGCCAGAGGCTCCTATATCAAGGGCAAACAGAAGGACCCGATCAGCAAGGGCACCCTGCTGAGTTCCCCGCCGGATTGGAAATGGTCAGGAAAAGACCCCATTAACAAGGACCTAGGTGGTAGGGGCATTGTAGAGGAGTCCCACCATTCTGTGGAAGTAGGACCCAAAACCAGCTTGTTGGAGTACGGCCTCCAAAAACAACCATGAAATCATGTTGAACACCTTCTGAAAGTCAATAAGAAAGAGAGCCAAGGGTCTGTCTAGGTGGTTTGACTGGGAGAGGCCAGCTGCATCCTCAGAATGCAATGTTGCGTGGTCCTTCCTGACAAAAAAAAAGCCACACTGGTCTGGATGCATTAAGTAGGGCAGTGTCCAACCCAACCTAGTTGCTAAGACTTTTGCGAAGACCTTGATGTCTACATTAATGAGGAAGATTGATTGGTAGGATGAGCTGTGGTCTGTGAGTTGGTCCGTGAGTTGGTCCACCTTTGGTGTAATCACAGTTGTGACATTGTCTAGTTCTGGGGGTAAAGAGCCTTGGCTTGATTCCTTTTTGTATAGGGCCAGCAGATGGAGTATCAGATAGGCACAAAAGCGCTTAAAGAATTTGATGGGGAACCCGTCGGGGCCGGATGTCTTGCCCAACTGAAGGTCAGTTATAGCCAAGTCCACCTCCTCTGCTGTGATAGGCTGATCAAGTTCCCGGGCTAGTGAGCCAGAAATAGAGGGCAGTACGTTATCTTCAATTAGTGAGGATTCAGCCTCTTTGCGTGGAGGGGAGAAGCGCTGCATGGAGGCTTTGATAATCAGTCGCAAAAGCCTGTGCAGTCGCAGTTAATTCCTCACAGAGGGCCCCGGCTGAGTCTTGGTTTGCCGGCACTATCCTGTTGGAGGCATCTTAGTTGCCAGGGTTTGTTTGATTTAACCCTGTATTCATATACTCACAGGGGTGATGCTGTCCAGCACAGCTTCACCTCTTCCAGAGAGACTTGTTGCAGTTTGAATCTCACCATTGTCAGTCAATGCACCACATCCCTCAGATCCCGACCACAGGCCTCCCGTTCCAAACTATGTATCTGGTCCTCGAGCTTTGCCACGTGCACCATCTGGTGCTGCTCCCTCCTTCACACATATCCTTTAAGCAGACCCCTCAGGGTGGGTTTGCTTGCCTCCCATAAGGTCCCAGCAGAGGACACTGACTCATGATTGTTGTTGTTAAAAAAAAAAAAAAAAAAAAAAAAGCCTGAAGTTCCTCCTCCACAAAGTCAGCACACTCTTTGTCCGTTAGGTGGCATGCATTAAAGTGCCATAATTGGCGGAGGGAACCACGCTGAGTCCCCGATTCTAGGAGGAGAGGTGCATGGTCTGAAATGCCTTGTGACAAAATCCAGACAGATTGCCGTGGCAATAGATCACATCACTTTAGATGGCACTGCCACTCTGGACTCCTGAATGGCCTTAAGGATGGTTGTTAGGTCTGTGGGGTACTCATGAGGCGTGTCTGGAGGGGGCACTCCCACAGCCTCTCCAGTATCTGGCATTGGGGTGGTCTATCAGTCCATCTTGGTCTGTGCAGGCTTTGGGGCCTGGGTTTATCACGTCCCATCACCAAAGAACGGCTGTTGTAGGGGGACCCAGTCCCAGTTCAGCTAGTCTGCTCACCCGAGCAGCAAGCCACAGCAGGGTCGAAGCCCACCTCAGGAAAAGCATCACTGCTGCACGTAAGCCCACCCAGGACTGGGCAAGGCCACTGCAAGAAATCGCCTGAAGAGCCACGTAGCCACTGACCTGCTTGTGGCAGGACAAGCATCCGGTGGCAACAGGCCCAAGGCTCCCCCTCAAAAAAGGGGGAGAGGGCTCTCCCCAGCACAGGATAAAAAGACAGGCAATTGAGCAACCAGACGTAGGTCTTGATCCTCTCAACCACTCCGCCTGCACCTCCAGTGCTGTCACAGGGATGTAGTACTCATTTGATAATGAATGTCTATAATATCTCAGCAGCACAGTCATCCCTCGTCAGTGAATTGAGGCCAGTGCTAAATAACCTCCTGTGGTTATATATTGTCCCAGGGTGGCCAGAATAACCGGTCACCAGGGCAGTATGGGACCGGTAGCGATCAAACACATCTTCTTGCGCTGTTGTGTCTGTCAGTATGGGGCATTCCCCTGCATGATCATCACCTGCCCCGGGCCCAGCTGCATTATTGGGCCTCCTTTAGATCGCTGAGGTAGGGGTGGGGGGTGCCGCCTCACCACTGCAGAATCTCTCACTCCCTCACCACTGGGGTCTCTTTTTGCCACAATGACCAATTGATAAAAGTAATATACCATTACGTCCGCAAGACCCTTCTGGTTGCAGGGTTATATAGGGTTTGTAGGTACCCAGAGCATACAACTGAGCTGTACCACACAAGTGATTTTCATTGAGTACCGAGTATATACCAATTCTTATAGCGAATTAGCCTGAGTTAAAAATGAGTAAAAAGGAAACATGCATTTCGGAAATGGTCACAGGATATAGAGTTTAGGAGGAGTGGTTATTTCTACATCTCTCAATTTGTGAATACCCTTACTAGTGTATGATTTGGAGGGTATTTTTCAGAACGTCATCTTTCTTATGCACTGGCTTACCTTTGAAAGGCACAAATGCAGTGAACTCCAATAGGTAATAACAAATGTTCTACTATTCTGTGCTCCTACAAGTCTGCTGCTAAAAATGGTACCTCACTTGTGTGAGTAGGCATAGTACCACAACATGAAAGAGAATAAAATGCAAAATGGAAGCAGCACATTTTCCCACCGAAAGTTGACCCTCTTTTTCTAAAGTGGGTAGCTCTAGATTTTGGACCTTAGCTCAGCCGGCGCCTAGGGAAACCTAGCCAACTTGTATACGTCTGAAAACTGGACACCTAGGGGAATTCACAATGGCATGGATTGCGTGGATCTCATTAGGTTTTTTTCTTACGCACAGTATCCTGCACACCTCTAACTTGGTCTGAAATCACACATTTTCCTTACATTTCTGTGACCGAAACTTCCAGAATCTGCAGGAATCCATAAATTTCCTACCACCCAGCATTGCCGCACCTGTGGCTATATACACCGCCCCCACATGTATGGCTGGGCCTAGTGCCAGCAAAGGAATGAATCCAACCATGGTTAATAGGAGTCTCCAGGCAAGGGCTCCCATTGTTCTTGGTTCTTGTGGGCAAGGGCTCCTATTGTTCTTGGTTCTTGTGGGTAAGAAAATGGTGTGGGGTGCATGCGAGGCACACCACCCTGGGCTCCCGTGGATGTCTACTTTTCAGAAGTGTCTGGGCCTGGTCGTTTTTTTTTTTTTAAGATGCAGCAGCCCACCTAAGCCCAAAAAGTGCAGCCATTCACCATTGAGACGCTATTGGGAGTCAGTCAAGCTCTCCTGGCCCATATGTAAACTCAACATCCAAAAGTCAAATGTCCTTTGGGGTAAAATGCTTTAGGCTGCAGGTGGAGCAGGAAGACTGTCCCCCTTTAAGTTCGGGTGGGGGCATAACCATATCCACAGTGGTGGGCAGCCCCCACCCATCTATTTTTTTTTTTTTTTTTTTTCTTTACTCCTTGGCATTTAGCAGGCTGTCTGTCTCCCTGCGTAGTGTGCGTGTGTGTGTGTGGGGGGGGGAGGTGATCCAGGGCAATCAGTTCCATTGGCAGAAAGACTGTGTCCTTATTTATTTGGGGCGAGGGCAGGCAATGCCCATACCCCTCTTTATTCTTTAAAAAAAAAAAAAAAAAGAATCCGTGGCATGTAGTGGACTTTCTACCCACTAGGGGAGCACAAAGACTGTGCACATGTATTGGGGGGTGGGGATATTGCTATGCCCATTCTGAGCAGCACCCACCCCTCAACTTTTCTTTAAAAGAAAAAAAAAGTCCTCGATGCCCCTGTGCGGATGGGCAGATTTGGACTAATATACCTCTTTATTATACAAAACAAAAAATCCCTGGCGTCTAGTGGACTTTGCGTCTCCCTGGAGGGGCGTGGCATTCACAGGTACGATCTTACCTAAGCCTTTCTTTTTTGCCGGCATGGTTACAGGGTGGGAGGAAGAGTGAGGGAAATACAGAGAGGAGTGGGGAAAGGTGCTGCAGAGAAGGGGAAATCTGTTGAGCCCAAACAACTAATCCCACTGTGAGAAAAAACCCTCTCCCAGCTAAAGAAAGACAGTAAAGAGGAGAGAAAGAGAAAAGGTTCACGGGAAGGTGAAATGCACTAGAAAGTAAAATTACCCAAACACAACCCTGCACAACCCCATCCTCCCACCACCCCTATTAACCCTATTAAACCCCATACCTTTACCTCTACACTTACCTGTTGTTCCGTTCTTTTTTGTGTTGGGGAACCCGGTCTGTCGCCACGGGAGAGAAGCAGTGACCTTGCTCCGCCAGGGGACGGGCTGGCTTGGGACCTCTACCCGAACACCTACAAGAAAGGAAAAGAATCCGGATGAACACCGTAGCAAGCCACCCAGAAACCTAAAACAAAAAAAAGAGGAAAAACTTTAAATACATATCAGTAAAGCAATTATCCACTAAAGTCGGGGCCTATGGTATTATTCCAATATCCCTCCCCTATTGGCAAAGAACCCATTACATACCGCAACTGATTCCGATACACCACGTGTTTCCAGGTCCATCGGACAGATTGGGGTTTTAAGGGGTGCAATGTTGCAAATTTATGCCGCTCCTCCAGCTCTCTGGTTTGCCTTCAGGTCCCAAAGAGCCTCTTTTTAGGTATACGCATGTAGAGATGTGTAAAAACTAATGCTAAGTTACTTATTTTAGTATAGCTGGGGGGACCTATATTTAGATTTATTGTATTTCTTTTTCTGGCTAAATGTTTATGCTCATATGTTTTGTATTCTACAGAAAAGATAAGGTCTTGAGATACTACCCACTCATTTTATTTCAATTGGAATGTTCACTGCCTCTCTAATGGTACAACCACTTAAATGTAGTGATGAGAGATGAAGTAACATGCACTGATGCTGTCCTTTCTAGTGATATTTGTATATCAATAATTAGTAAATTAGTTGAGAATTTTGCCTCAGCTTGTCACATCATATAAAGCTTACTAAATTTTTCAGCCGGCGTGTGTTGCTAATAATGTTTGCATTTAGAAATGTTCAGGAAAGATTGGAGATACCAGGTGAAATGTTGCTATGTGCAATGTTTAATAGAGCTTTTGGTAATTTAAAATCTTCTTTACATTACCTATCCTATTTTGTCTGCACGCAGTAGCTTTTGTGCTCCCATTTATTTCCTCTCTTCGAACAATGGTTTTACAAACAAAATAGACCCTTGCTTTGGAACCTAGCCACCTCACAATTCTGTTATCCATGAGCCTTTAGGGGGTGTTACACTAGAAGGGATCTGTGTTCTACAGGTATTCTGCACTTTCAGATTTCATGAGTATATTACAGTCTTAAAATGTTGTGTCAAATAATTATTATTTATAATAATATTATTTTTAATATTTTTTTGTCATAGGGATTTAAGCAACCTCAAACCTTGTCACTAAGCTTAATTAAGGTAAGAATTTATTTCATCTTGATTGCATTACTGTGGGTTAAATTGATAGGCAAACAAATGTGTTCTGTTATAGCTGTGTGGTGTTTCTAATACATACTTCTTCCTGCAAATTCTCACATGTTGAATGTATATACTGTAGGTTCAAAACTGGACCCAGAAGCTTTTCTTATCCCTCCCATGCTGATATAGGGTGCTGGCTTCATCTCAGCACCAGAAGCAACTGCAAAATGACATCACTGGGGCCATATTGCTCCCCCTGCTGCGCTGACATCTGCTTCTTTTTTCTCCCAACCTTCACAGAGCATTTATTCACAATTTCCTTATAAAATATCCATCAATGCAATGCTTACGAATATCTCCACCCTGCAAATCGGGCCTGAAAGCCTGTCTACTTGCAATGGCCAAATACCAATTTCTGATAGAGACTTCCAGCCTCAGATTCCTCACATTTTGAATATTCCCCCAGGCGTCAAAGTGGATCCAGAAACATTTTCATAGTACCTTTGTGTGTCAGAAGGTGGCACCGTGTCGGTCCTAACTGACACTGTTCAGCTCCAGAAGTGACATTCAGGGCCTATATATGCGCCATTCCTGTGCGTTGACATCAGTTCCTTTCTTTCCTTGTCTCTAGACATTGGATCCGGAGCTTCTTTGGTCTCTGAGACCTTTACATCAATTTTTTTTCTCAACATTTTTCAATGTACATAGGATAGAACCGCTTAAGACTGTTGTGTAGCCATTTTAGCTATAGTGTTACATGCGTTATTTCAGCAAACTAGGCCTGCCTCTGTGCACTTTAACCTAGACATACTTTATTCAGCTTCGTTTTTATTTTAACAATAGCCACATTTGCAGCCTTGTGTTTTTTTTCTCTATCGAGCTGTTCTTTGCCTAGGCCAGCACTGCATTCTTAAACAAGATATTTCTTTCACTCTGTGCTTTTCTCAAGGCTTCAGTAAGATAGGTTGCAGGCAAAAGTGGTATGCTTTGTCTCTAATGTTCACAGAAACAAACACACTCTTAGGTGGGGATCCTTTCTTGGAGCGTCAGCTGTTTTATTATAAAAACACTACTTTGACCCATGTACATTAGAGGGAGATTCCAGCCATATGACCACGACTGTATGCTGATTGCTTAGTGCTTCGCTGCAGCTGCTTATGTAGACTACAAGTCTCTTACTCAGGTATGAGGGATGATGTCTTCCCAGGGGAACCTGAAGGGCAGAATTAGAGCTTAACATGCTGTGCTCTAACAAATAGGCTAGGTAGACTATTCTTAATGATTATAGTGACAATATTGTAGTGTTATTTTTATGCTTTACTTTCCTTGTCACAATTTTAATCCTGGCATGCTTTATCATCCTAGTTATTGCATTACATGCTTTATTATCTAAGATGCAGTTACTTCAATAAAAACGTATTGAACTATATTCTGCCTCTGATTGTCCTTGCATATGTGAGACTAATGTAACTGTGAGAAACAGATGAGATGTGAGTGACCACGACTTCCCTGAGGAGTCAGTTGTGTCATGCGCTCGGTTGCCCAATCATCCCTGCTCTTGGGTGGAGATGAGGCACTGCGGGTTAGCATAAACAAAACCCGGATTAGGCCAACTGGTTTTAAACCCTATAAAGACTGTCTCATCAGGTATGCCTGTGGTGTCTGGGGCCAGGCCACGTCTCTAAGACCTGCAGAGACTGAGTGTCGAACCAGAAGGCCATCAGAAAACGCAAGGTGAAACTTTGTTGCCAAGCACCAGACGCAGCACGGGGACTGCTCCAAGTGAAAGGCTCAATCCTAGTCCTGCTCCCGTTCCTGGTGTTGGCAGAGCCACTCTGGACATTGATCTTAGTCACATTTCAAGTCCTCCTGTAAGCCTAAAAAAACATGAAAAGTCAATATGCAGTTCTGCTCCTTTGTGCCATTCCCACTCTCCTGATGAAGCGCATTCGTGGCGCCAAGGCGCCAACTGCCTTGCTCCCCTTTTCTTCAAGGTGGAAGACTTTGGAGCCAGTTAGGCAGCTGGTTCCAGCACATCTTGAGTTACTGAAGCCTTTGCCGTGCCACGCAAGATCAAAGAATTCCGTGGAGCTATGTTGCACCTCTTCAGATCTCTACCTGGACTACTGCCGGTGGGCTCATACTTTGCACCAGCTGAACCCTCTAGATCACTTTGCCCTTGGCTCCAGTTCTAACGCCTCCCTTGGCTACAAAACCATCTTCTACCCTGGAAACGTTGACACCAGTGCTGACCTCACCTCCCAAGGAGGCAGTTCAGATTGTCCTCACAGATGCCAGTCAGACTCCAACCTGTTTGGCACTGATTCTGACAATGACTAAGACCAGGGTTATGAGTTCGCTCAGCCTTATGTTGAGGACAGTTGGTATGAGGACTTGCAGGATGCCTGTGGACTAGATACCTCCCAAGAGAATGCTGTCTTCTCTCCCCTTGTCCTGCCACAGAAGTATTGGCCTCCTGTGCTCTGGTTATGCATAGGGTAGCAGAAGTCCGTGACTTCCAGCTCCCCACTATGGGGGTGAAAACTAATGTGCTGAATGAGGTCCAGCGACCGGGTCAGACGACTTCTGAGCCCCTTCTCCCTTTCAGTGAGGCCCTGACCGATACCCTCCCATGTGCTTGGGAGAGACAGATTCCCAGGTGCCATCATCCTGCCCCGGGCCACCCAGCCTTTTTGTCACAGCACTTTTCTCCAGAGAACCTTGTGGTGCAGGCTTCCACCATCTGGACTAATCCCAGCAATTTTCCTAAAATTCTTCTTGGTAGGAAATCAAAGCAAATGAAGATCTTTGGAAAACACCTCTTCTCATCAGCCAATTTGGCGATGCGATCGATCAACACCTCCTGTTTGTTGGTATGTTGCACTCCTCCCCTTTAGGACTCAGAGGCACAAGTCCTCCTGGTCTACAGGAAGACATTTGCCGACCTTTTTTACCTGATCCATGATGATTATGATGCAGCCAAGTTCACAGTTAATGGTGGTTTGGACACTGCAGACTGAGATGGGCAAGCTATAGGCACCTGCTTTGCCATTCGTCGCCATGCGTGGCTGCGATTGAGTTCTCGGGCGATGTCCAGTCCTCCCTGATTGATATGCCGTTCGAAGGGACTCATCTGCTTGGGGACAAGGCTGCCTCTGCCCTTGAACACTTCAAAGAGAGTAGGGCTCTCGCTCAGTCTCTGGGCCTCTCTGCCCAGTCACTCCAGCCACAACAATTCCACCATTTCTTGTGTCGCTTTGGCCAAGGCATCCCTTGCCGCCAGCCTTTCCCACCCTAGCATGGAACCCAGCAGTTTTGTGTGACAGATCGAGGTGCCCTCCACTCCGTGCCTAGGTCATCATGCCACCCTGTCTATCATCCGCCGCACCTACCTGCCAAAACTTTTTAGTGTACCCTCACAGGGTAACAGCCACCTGGTAGGAGGCAGAATGTACTGATTCAATCTGGATTGGCAAGTGATCACGTCAGACAGCTGGGTCCTATAGATTGTATGCAAAGGTTAGGCTTTAGCCTTCTTTGTCCCTGCGACATCTTCCACTGTCCACCCAGTGACTGACAGAGAACCATCTCACCATTTTATATCAGGAAGTGCAAGCCCTTTTGTCCAAAGGGGCTGTCAAGAGGCTTCTGTGCCAGAAGTAGTGTGTAGTTGTTATCCCTGCTACTTTCTACTGCCCAAGAAGGATGGAGGACTTAGGTTTGTTTAGATCTGCATCCACTCAATATCTTCCTTCGTAAGGAGAAATTCAAAATGTTCCATCCCCTGCTTTGGAGACTAGATGGTGGCTGTCCTGACATCCCATTGGTGTCCTCTGTGGTTTGTGGTGGGGCAGGAGCCCTTTGTTCACTGTGCTCCCCTTTGGTTTCGCCAGTGCCCCTCGCATGCTCACAAAAGTGATGGTAGTACACCTTTTGAAGGTCAAGGGGTGCCAGTTGTTTCTTACCTCAAGGTCTGGATGTTGAAGGTGGGCTTGGCCTAGGCAGCCATCCACCACCTCTGTACTATGGTGAACCTCTGGTCGTTTCTGGAGCTCACTATCAATGAGCCAGATTTATACCTGACTCCTTCTCAGATGCTACCTTTCATCTGAGCCATTCTGGACACAATCCGGTTTCATACCTTTCCTCCAGGAAAGACTCCAGGACTTTCAGACTATGATCCCAATCTTTCAGTCTGTGTCCTGGATTTCAGTGAAGTCAGCTCTGAGGCTGCTGGGACTGATAGCCTCCTGCATCATACTGGTCTAGTACACCAGAGGCATATGTGGGCTCTGCAGTGGGATGTGAAGTCTCAGTGGGCCCAACATCATGTGATCCTTTTCGATCTGGTCCAGGTTTCGGAGGAGACTGCGGATGATCTGCACTGGTGGTTACTCATTTGTCATTGGGTCAATGGCAGGTCTTTTCCTTTCCCAGATGTTTACGGACAACACTACCACCATGTTCTACTGTATCAAACTGGGCAGGGTGGGGGTCACGGACCCTGTACAAGGAGGCATTGCTTCTCTGGAGCTGACTAGACCACCAAGAAATCTTCCTGGTGAGGAACTACCTGGCAGGCTCATTGGACGCCAGGGCAGGGTAACTCAGTCGTCTGCAACTAGCAAATCGCAAGTGGCAGTTGAACAAGATCCCATCCTTTAATGGGAAGAACCTCAGCTCAATCTGTTCACCACTGCTGAGAACTCGCACTGTCAGTACCTCTCTGTGTTGGAGTTTCCAAGGCATCTCTCGCTCAGAGGTGCATTTTACCTTGAGCGGAACTCTAGACTCCTGAATGCCTTTCTGTTGATAACCTTCCTGCCCCAAGTTTCCAAGATCAGGCCGGACTGGGCCCATGTCATCCTAGTGGCTTCAGATTGAACACAGTGGGTGTGAGATACAGAATTCCTGGGCTTGAGCATCTGTTCTCTGAATAGGGTACCTCTCTAGGAAGATCTGCTGTCATGGCCTCAGTGTCTGGTTCTCCACTTGGGTGTTCAGTCTCCAACTTCATGCAGAGATTGAGCGACAACAGTTAAAACCTTCGACCATCCTCGGTGGTGGTTGATGTCATCTTGGCAGCCAGGAATCCCTTAACGAAAACTTTGTATGCCTATTGTTGAGACAAGTTTATGGTTTGGTGTGGCATACGCATTATTGACCACCTCAAAGCCAAACTGTCTGACTTGTTGTTTGTTTTATCTCTTGCTCTGCAAGGTTTTGTTTTGTGCCTGGTAAAGGGTTATTGTTTGGCCTTCTTACGGTTGCCTGATCATCTTTCATTGTTTAAGTTACCCGTTGTGATGTGATTTTTAAAGGGCTCCAGCATATGTCACCACCCTTCTTTTGTGATTCCCAAATGATACCTCCAACTCATTCTTACTTATCTGAAGTGTATTCCGTTTGAGCTGCTCCACAGCTGTTTCTTAACGGCTCCTTTCGATAAAGACTGTGTTCATCGTTGCTATTATCATGGCAGGGCATGTGAGTGAGCTTCAGGCTCTGTGTTAATAGACCACATTCCATTTTCTTCCCTGAAAAGCTGGTTCTGCAGGTCAATCTTTCAGTTGAAGGTTGTGGTGCAATATCCAAGAGAGCTCTAACCGGCTGCATATACCTACCAAAGAACACTGGATGGACAGCTCTTTGTGAGGTTCCACGGAGTGCAAAAAAGGCAAAGCTGTGCAGTATTGTAAGTTCTGTCACTGGATTGTGATCTGTGTTAGGATGTGCTACGTATTGGCAAAGAAGCAGCCTCCAGAAGGACTGGGAGTTCATTTTACCAGGGCCAAAGCTGCTACCACTCCATTAGCATGCTGAGTTCCTGTTCTTGACATTTGCATGGCAGATGCTCAGGTGTCCCTCCACGTGTTTACAAATCACTATTGCCTGGACAGCCAAGTTCAGACAATTTGCTTCTTCAGTCCAGCAGGACTTTCTGGTTTCAGTCAATTCACAGCCCACATCCGATTAGATGCTGCCTTGGTATCTATTCAAAAAGTGAGGAATCTGTGGCTATTCTATCAGAGGAACAAGTTACTTACCATCAGTAAAGTTCTTTCTGGGAGTGTTTGTATCTAGCCGCTGACTCCTTTCTGACCCTCCCATCCTTCCCATTTTATGGTTAGCCTCTATCCATTAGTCCCAAGTCTAGGAATCTGCACACTGATCTATGTGTGGATTTGGGTGCCCACGTCAGGGGGTGCAGACAGTCTCAAAAGCAACTGAAGTCAGCGATCACGAGTGGCGCCTATATATGCTTCTCATGTCACTTCCAGAGAGGAACAGCATCAGTTGAAGCCACACAGCGCCACCTTCTGGCAAGCAGAGGTTCTATGAAAAGGTTTCTGGATCCAGTCTGACAACTGGGAAATATTCAAAAGGTGAGGAATCTGTGCCTAGATAGTCTCTACTAGAAAAGGTCGTACCAAATGTAAGTACTCTTTTATCCAGACCCCCACAAGATCTGTTTACGGTGCTTGAGGTTGAAGCACCTTAGTAGGTCATGCAACAATCTGGTGTCATGCACCCTAAGTCCATTAAAGAGCACAAGGAGGCCGCACTTTCAAGTGTCTTACCTTGATTGCATTCAGTGTTGATGTCTCACTTAAAGTCATGCTTCTCTCCCGCGTCAAACTCCTCAAAGGAAAATTAGGCGCAAAAAGAAAAGGCAGCTTCACAATAGCTCCCCTTGATGCAGATCCAAGTTAAGGAGTAGGTTGCCTTGTTGTACTCCAGCTTAGTGGACATCACTCTACCCGAAGTGCATACTCCAAAGGTGCTGCCACGTTCAGTGCTTCCTTTGAACCTATTACAGGCCCTTTGCTGCCCTTGCCATTCATGACACTGATGCCAGCATGTCCAGAATTACCAGCCAATCCAGCTCAGTTTTTCACTGCTATAATGCCTCTTTAACGGGGTGCTGGTCCTTTCTGGGATGCCTTTGGCCTCCATGGGTTTCTTTGGGGTTCTGTGGATTTTCACTGGTGGGTCTCTCCTCAGCAGCTTACGATCTCTGGTTCACACTCAACCAGTGCCTCTGGTGCCAGCTCTGTTTTTTTTCTCAGCTCCAGGGACTCTCCTGCCCAGATGCCAATGCTGGCACTGACACTGATGACACCACCCCTAGTGACAGATCCACCACAGTAGGCAAGACCAAAGCTATAGCTATCTTCTAAGATCCAGAAGCAAGCCCAGAGGATAGCAGATGAGGCCAGACAGAAGCAGATTTTTCAACCTGTAACAGTGCCAAGCTAATGCTACTGGCAAATTTGAAGGAGTAATTCAGGTCAGAGTCAAATCTTAGACATGTCCAACCTCTAGTAGTGAGGTAACAAACTTACTGCCCTGCTGTTTTCAAACCCATTTGCTTTTTGGCCCTCTTCATGCAGTATTTAAAAAGCCAGCATACATCTTAGAGCTTCCGTTGCCCACAGTAAAACAACCAGCCTCTGTGGCATCATGGCCCTTGTTGCTGTGCTTCAGCCCAACAATGGCAGTCAAAAGTTTAGTTGCCAGACGGTACAGCCTGAGCTACTGGATCCTGTCTTCCTCTCATTCCGCTCCCTTACCAGAAAGCCTGGTGGTTCAGGCTTCGCCCTGCATGAAGCCGAATCCAGGTGCTTTTTCTGCAGCCTCTCCAGAAAGGTTGTGTTAACTGACGTCCAGTTTTTTATTCCCTATCTGCTTGCTACGTACATGCACATACTGGAGGAAGTAGCCAGCTTGGCAATCCTGAGCCTTTCAGACCACCTTTTTGAATTGATGAGGAGTGGCCAAGACGTCAGATCGTAAGGATAGTTCTGATTGATACATGTAACTGGAGATTACTCACCTTGTAAATATTCCTCAGGCATAAGACTGGATCCGGAAACTTTAAGGTAGTGCGCTGGTATGTGGCTTAGTGAGGCTTTGCACCAATGTAGTTCTGCTCTGAAAACGATGAGTGGAGCCACAAACAAGCTCCATGCACTCTGATGTCAGCTACTTTCTTTCCACTCCTTCAGATGGAGATCTAGAACTTTGGTCTTTCCTAGTTCTTTTTTGCCAAACTTTCCCCAGTGTGCAAAGGGAAATGTCACCTCCTAAGAAAATAAGGTTAAAGCTGTGTGAGTACTGTCACAAATAGATGTCTGTGAAAGATCCTCATGAAGTATATCGCTGGTGCATAGGGTCGGAATAAAATTTCAGGACTCAATTACTTCACCTAGATGAATCCAAAGGCCATACAAGACTGTAAGGTGAAGCTGTATATGGCCAAACATCGTAAGACTCCATACCTTGACGAGCTGAAGTCAAAAAAGAAGTTTTAGTTACTGCTACCAAAGTTTTTCAGGAAGCAGATCATCGTCTCGGTAAAAGTCTAGGGAAGCCCAGGAGGAAGCATAAAAAAATCGAAGTAGGAATCGGCCCCTTCCTGCCATTCTCCAAATCCAGAGGAGGACACACGGGCATCAACATGCCACCCTATCTTGCACTCAATCGCCATCAGCGATGATCCTGAGAATAGTGATGCACCTGAATTTCAGGGTCCATCAGGAATGTTGCAGCAAGTGCAAGCCTTTAGGAAGGCCATGCTTTGCGGGTCCTTGGTCTGATGGCCACCAGGAGTCATTCCACGTGTTGCTGCTATTACAAAAGATCATCATTTACATCTTGTCTGTGTTCAGCTGCAGACAGTTGTTCCTCATCCAGTCAGTGACACTTGTCATGCATCTGTGGAAGTTGGTCCTGGTGTTGGAGGGGTCACTGGTAAGTGAGAGGATGAATGGAGTGGCCAACAAATTCCCAAAGAACAGCTGCCTTCAAGAAGCATTCTCCAGTCCAGTTCCAATGTTAATGGCAGCGTGCCATATATTTCTATGGAGTGGTCCTGATGCAAGGGATACAATTGCTGGGGCTACTCCTTGGTCCACAGTCTTGGTGGGGTGACTTTGTTCACAGGGGTCTCAAAGTCCTCCTTGGTCCAGCAGACATCCAGGCACAGTATTGTCACAGCCAAATTAGTGGTTCCCTTCTGGTGATATCTCCCCTTCTGGGTGACCAACCTGCAATCTGACAACTCTTCTGTGTTCAGCAGATGCAGGTTTAACTTTTGATTCTCTGGACTGTCTCCCAGGCCGCGCTTCAGAGAGGAGCGACGATCCGGTGATATAGTCTACCAACTTGCCCAAGCAGGCTTCCTCAACTTTTGTGCCCTTGTGCTGTGAACAGGAAGTTAACCAACTGTCTCTTTGAGTCTCTTATTCTGGCTGGGCTCAGGAGACAACCTCTCCATAAGCAGGACACCACAGGCACAGTCCTTTCTTCGCTAGCCGACAGATCAGCCGGTGAAGTTCAAATTCATTGCAGCCTCTTTGCCAAGCCCAGAGTCAGCAGGACAGTATTCGGACCTCTTCTCCAATCGTGTTGAGATCTAGATCTTGGGGGTTAGGTGCCTTATTTAGATCCATACATTTCCCTTATAGGAGGTTGCGATCACTAGCCAATGGACGACCTGGATTTCTGCCACCTGATGACAACATCTTGTGAAGTGACATCCAGCTATCCCAGAGTGTTCTATTCTGCCAACTCCCAAGATGGCGGACTTCTCCCCCTCCCCTCAATGTTTAAAGCTTGGTAGCCCACACTATAGGTATGGCTGTCTTTGAGCTATATGCCCGCAGGAAAACCAAACTTACCAGTGTTTTCCCCTCACTGTCCCCTACGCCCTTCTGTCTACCTAGAAAAAGGAGGAGCCTCTCTCATGTCTGCTTGCCATTTTCCCATCAGACGTGGCTTCCTTTGAAGCATGCCTTTTTGGCTCACACCCTATGTAGCTTTCCCTGCCAGGGGGAGATAAACTCTTCACCCTCTGCAGATCTTTTTACCTTTCCTGAGTCATTTATACCTCTACCCAGGAAGCCAAAAGTCTGTTATAACAGGGGTGTGAAATGTATTAAAAGATCTACTTGTCCATTGGACAGGTTGCTTCTGAAACCTACTTGCGCTGTAAAAAAAAATCTACTTGTCCCTTTGGTGTCATGTAGTGCGGCGACAAATTATGGCAGCAATCTCATTATAAAGGAGCTCTGATAATAGCTTCTCTGATTATGCTAGGGATACTAGTATAGTAGGGCTTGAATACTTGCAAATTCATTCCCTACTATAGCAACTTCCTTAAAATGCCACCTTTCTGTAGATCTACATACTGGGGCTGGAGAAAGCAATAAACAATTGTTCCAGGGCTGTAATGCTTTTGAGTCTGCAAACCTACTAACTTGGATGATTTATTGATTTTCACTAGCTCTTTTCTAATCTTTTCTCATACTGAGAAAGGTTGGACATTTCTTGTGAATTCATGAAAGCCACTAATTCAAAGACATATACCTTGGGTGCACATTTGTGACTTTCTATAAGAATTGGGTCCCTCTTTAGGTCTGGCATTAACAAAGACATTTTGTTTTTATTAACCTTCTATTTCTCTCTCTATTTATTGGCTGGCTTTACTGTGAGTGATCGCATACTGCTCTTCCACAAGGAGCATATTGGCATACAAAGTAGTTTTTTCATTGCCAGGAACTACTGTGGCAATCAGTGACATAACAAAACTGGAGAGGGCTCCCCTGCAAAGGAATATGGGGGACTCCCCGCTCCAGACTCACTCAGGGCATGTTCTGTGCTGACGGGGCCCCTGGATGGGGGATGCGGGACCTTTGTTACACCACTGATGGCAATCTGTGCTTCTTGAGACCCAAAACATTTTTTTCTGTTTGTTACAATGGTGAGGGCCTGGCAGCTCCCACACAATAAAGTCGTACAAAGACCATGTCAAAACAAGACGCTCGTTGAAAAAACCAAAAAACACGCAAAAAATGTTGGATCAATCGGCTTTGCCAGTGCTTGTTTATTCTCATGCTTCCCATAACTTTGTTGAAAATGACTACACTGATTTTCCATTAGGAATATTTTTTGGACATACTAGCATGCATCACTACATTTTACTAAATGAGGCTTCAAAGAAATATCACCTAAAACTTCATGGTAGTGAAACTTTCTTCCTACATGCATTTTTCCCCAACATTTCTATTTCAAAAGCAAAGAATCATCACTCGTGCTTACAAGCTTCTGCAAACATTTACATCTAATCAGAGAGCATTTTGGGAGCATTATACTTAGCCTTATATTGTCAAACTTTTCAAAACACGTGTACACTTAGTAGAGCAGTGTGATCTTAAAACGTTTATTTACAGTGCTCACCCTAATAATGAACGCTTTTCATTAGTGAACCATAAATACAAGTTCAAACAGCATTAACATATTGGCACTCATATTACCTCAACTGCCGACAGTTCCCTTCTCTGTAAGCCGGTAGCCAAAGGGTTTGTGCTGCAGGGGGTTGGATCTACTTGTCCTAAGGACAAAATAAACATGAAAACTTGTTGCCCTTGACCCCAAACAATATGTCCTGGGCGTCGGGCGATAGGAATTCCACATCCGTGCCATAAGGACAGACCTTTGTGTGCACCTGTAAACATGCACTGGAAACCATGGGCAACAAAGTGGCATCTTACTACAGTTGTGCTTTGCCCACTAGTGACACTACATTTGATTTACCCATTAAATCAGACTTTATTCCCAGATTTATTTTTATACCTTAAAATGCCAACTTTAGTAGTCTCATTCAGAAGTTAGCATTGCTGAGATGTTAGCCCATAACTCTGTACTTGCCAGTGATGCTACTAGCCATTTAACAGTAAAAACGATATTGGTGGTTTTTACCAGTAGGAACTTAAAAACATGAAACTAGAGGCCTAACCCTTCAATACAATGCTTTCTGCATTTAGGGAGCAGTCTGCTTGCTTTATGGGTGGGTTAAAAATATTAAAAATGAAGGCCTCGGCATTGCCATTGCTTGAAATGGCATGAGTTAGCAGTTGAAAAAAATGGCAGGCTGGGAGTCATACTTTTGTCTTGTCACACTCTTGGTGGCACAACTAGTGCTGAAGTACACAAGAGACACTAAATTGCAAGGCCTAGGTTCTCCTTGTATCATATTCTATGGACTTATAAGTAAGTCTAGTTACGGTATTTTGGGTAAGCCAATAAGGCATTCACCTTTTTAAGGATCAGACCACATGTACACAGTCCTGATTACCAGGGTTCAGGGCATTTCAGAGTCATTACATCAGTGCCTAGTAGACAAAAAGGGGGTAACAGTGGGAGTGAACCTGCAAAAAGCCTGTCTCATCATATCTATCTATCTAGCTATCTATATATATTTATATTTATATTTATATTCAGCAGTGGTGTGGAATGTATTGAAGTATCTACTTGTCCATGGGACAGGTTACTTTATGAATCTACTTGTCCTGTAACAAAATCCACTTGTCCCTTTAGTGCCATGTATTGCGGAGACAACATATGGAAGCAATCTCATTATATAAGCGCTCTGATAATAGCCTTTCTGATTATGTCAAAACTCAAACTATAGTAGGGTTTGAATACTAGCAAATTCCTTATTTTTGCCACCTTTCCACAGATGTACATACTAGGGCTGTAGGTAGCAGTAAGCAGTAGTTTCAGGTTGTAATGCCCTTTTGAGTCTCTGCAAACCTACAAACTTGCATGTTTTAGGGTTTTTTGCCAGCTATTCTCCAATCTTTTCCCATACTGAGAAAGCTGGTAAATGTATTAACAGAAAAAAGTAATTGGAGGGAAAGTGAACTTGTAATGTTCAACAGATTTTCGCAAATCTACACATACATATTTGCTCGAGCTAAAATGCAGTTCACAACTATTTTATAGAAATTTCCATTTCCTGGCCTGCTTTCTTAAATCTGCACTAATACCATGGGTGCACTTTTGTGACCTCCTTTAATTAGACCTTTAATTAGACCTGGCATTAACCAAGACCTTTCGTTTCTATTAGAATTCTGTCTGTCTATTGGCTGGCTTTACTATGAGTGACAGCACTGTGCTGTTTCACAAGGAGGATATTAGCATATAAAGTAGTTTTGTTCAATGCTAGTTACTACTGTGGAAATGTATGCTTTTTGAGAACATAAATATTTTTGCTTTGTGCTAGTGTTTGTTATAATAGTGAGAGCCCAGCAGCTCCCACAACAATAGTGTTACAAAAACCATGACAAAATAAGACACACATTCACAAACCCAAAAAGCTGATGACCAAGGTTGAACCTACTGGCTTTGCCAGTGCTTGTTTATTTTCATGTTTCCCATAGTATTGTTGAACTGGTTACACTTATTTTTTTTCATTATGGATATATTCTAGCATACGTCAACACATTTTACTAAATTATACTTTGAGGAAATGATACCTAAAATTTCACAGTATTTTAATAAAACTTCTTTCCTAATTGCATTTTTTAATGAACGTTTTGATTTTGAAAGCAAAGAATCCTCAATATTGCTTTCAAGTTTCTACAAATATTTGCAATTAATCAAAGGGCGTTCTGGGAGCATTATACGTAGCCTCATATTGTTAAACTTGCAAATGTGTGTACACATTGTTATACTGGAACTACTATCCGTAGTTCAGTCTGAGCTTTACAGAATTTCCATAGTCCACTCATTCTAATAAAGGCTTAGCATTAATGAACCATAAATAGATGTTCAAACAGCATTAACATACAGACACAAATGTTACCTGAGACAGTTTTGCTCCCTGATCCATAATGTGGTACTCCAAACAGGCAGAAAAAGGGTTTGTGCTGCAGGTTGTTGGGTTTACTTGTCCCAAGAACAAAATAAATATGAAAACTTGTCACCCTTGATCCCAAGCAATATGTCCTGGGCATCGAGCTATAGGAATTCCACATCCCTGATATCAAGAACTCAAACATGTCAGTGGCTTGGATGCTTCTCCATACGCTGGCCTGGTTTCCCCTCATGGCCCTGCCATAGAAGAAAGTGTCTCCTTTGCTGTAATTATATGGAGGATGGCCGAAGATTAGATCTACAACTCCCTACTATAAAGGTGAAGACGGTTATGACCGGTGTCGGGAGGACCCTTGTATCTGTACAAAACTGCTGGACTAGGGGCGGCAGCACATCAGGTTTGCAGGCAACTGAGTCACTCCTACACCAGGTGGCAGCTGTCGGCCCAATCACGCTGGTTCTCAAAAAAAATTATAATAAAAACAGAGCATGTAATCTAGGTAAAACTGCACGGCCTGCAAGCTGAAGCGAAGCTAAACTCCTGTACCCAGGCAAACTAAAATGGATCTACGACACAGGTACCCTAGCCTGGTTAGGTACCTACAGAATGTCTATTACCCTTTAATGAGGCCCCCACGGACACCCTCTTGGGCACTTAGGTGATCCTATGTTTAGGAATGCTAGTTAATAGGGAAGTCACTCTGCGTGAGCACCAGGCGACCCAGACTTTCTCACACACCTCAATACTGAGATCTTGGTGGTGCAGGTGTCTAACAGTAAGGTCAATCAAAACTCCTTCCCCATCACCCCCCTGATTGGGAGTATAGGAGAATAGGCATTTGGCAGGCACATATTTTCTTCAGCGAGCCTTGCGCTGCAGTGAGTAAACACAGCTGTTTTCTAGGCTGTTACTCCCATGGCTTATGGGACATGCCTCAAGATTTACCAGCACTTTCAGATGACCTTAGAGTGTCCAAAGCTACCTAGGATGGCCATGACTCTGCCAGATTTGTAATTCACTCTGGCTTGGTCATGACTGACTGTTGTGGTCAGGTGATTTCTATGAATTTGTCACTTGGGCACCATGCCTGGATGAGGCCTACAGACTTCTCAAGAGATGTCCAGGCATCACTAATAGACATGTTATTCGATGCGTCTCACCTTTTTGGCAGCAAAGCAGATTCAGCTGTGAATCATTTGAAGGAGTGTAGGGCTACAGCATATTCCTTTTGTCTGTCTTCCCCACGAGACAGGTCCACCAGTAATTTTGCTCTTTCTGAGGCTATGGTAGGGGTTTTCAGGTTCACCAGACCCTGCCACCCTTTTCGTGGCTGAGTTTGTGCCTCACAGTGACAATGCTCATGGCATCAGGGACAGTGTGCAGCAGAGTCTCCTGCCCCTCCAGCAACCACAGCCACAAACTTTTTTAGTGTGTCCTTTCCAGTGTACAGCCATCATTTCAGAGTTTGTATCTGATATTTCCTCCTGGTGTGGCAAGCCTTTACCTGAGAGAAGTGGGTCCTCCAAATTGTACAATGGTGCTCTGCCCTGCTATTTCTTCCCACCCGCTGCAATTTCCAACATGCTTAGGGCAGCTAACAGAAGACAATCTGTCCATCTTGCAACAGAGAGTGCTGGCCCTTTTGGCCAATGGGTCCATGGAGAGGTTTCTGGCATTGGACGTAGGAGCTACTACGCCAACTACTTGTTATGAAGGACAGAGACATTCCTTCCACTATAGATCTGTGCCCTCTCAATGCCCTCCTACAGAAGGACAAATTCATAATGTTCACGCTAGCCCAGGTCCTGTCTGCCCTCGCCCCTGAGAGTGGATGGTGGCATTGGCCCTGCAGGGCACTTATTTCCATATCCCTGTGCTCTAGGCCCACAGGCGTTAATCTGGAGTTCAGTGGGCCAGGAGATTTCACATTTCACAGTACTCCCTTTTGTGCCTTGCGGGTGTTCACTAAATTGATGGTGGTAGTTGCAGCACACCTTTGGTGGTTGCAGCTACCATTCTTCCCTTACCTCGATGAATGGCTTTTGAAGGAAGGCCCAGGTAGTCGTCAGCTACCTAAATACTACAGCAAACCTCCTATTGTTTGAGTTCACCATTAATGTCTGACACTGGACTCCTTTGCAATCACTCATTTACCCGCCTTCCCCACCCCGACCCAAGGTTTGACAGTGGTGATGGGTACATTGCTTCTGGGTTGGAGATCCTATCTGGGAGAGCTGGAGCTCAAAGGCCTCCTGTGGAAGCTCAACTCCATCAGTTTGAGCTGAGGGCAATTTTCTTAGCTTTGAAGACCTACCTGCCTACCATCAAAGGAAGGCTGATGCAGGTACTTTCAGACAACACCACTGCCATGTGGTACTGCACCAAGCAGTTGTGGTGGAGGACTTGGGTCCTGTGCCAGGAGGCTCTACACCTCTAGAAGCATCTGTCCTGCCAGGGAATTTCTGAGGTTGTGAACCACCTGGCGGGATCTCTAAATGCCACTTTGGACTAACTCAGCTGTCATCGCTTAGCAGATCACAAATGGCAGTTACACCTGTAGGTGGCACAGGATATCTTCCATCTGTGGCAAGAACCCTGGCTTGATCTTTTCACCACTGGAGAGAACGTGTAATGACAGCACTTCTGTAGATTGAAGTTCCCAAGACTTCGTTATCTTGGGTCCACATTCCACCAAGATTCAAATTCAGGACTACTTTGCCTTTCTGACGCTGCCTTTCCTGCCACAAGATCTGAAGATTATCAGGAACGACCGGGCCCAATCATCCTAGTGGCACTGGATTGGGCCAGGAGAGTATGGTACCTGGAACTCTGGGGCCTAAACATCTGTCCTTCAGTCAAGCTGCTGCTTCGGGCGGATCTTATGTCCAGCTGCAGGGCAGGGTGCTGCACTTGACTCTGCGTAGTTCGTATCGCTATGCTTGGAAACTGAGCAAAGGCAGTTGACCTTGTCTGATCTTCCTTCTGAGGTTGCTACTGCCATCTTTGCAGTGAGGCGTCGGTGGGACACGTTTATGTCTAGTGGGGCACCGACCAAACTGATCCACTTCAAGCCAAGTTGTCTGAAATGTTTTGGTTTTTCTTCCCCTGGCCAAGCAAGATCTTGCTTGGGGCACTGTTAAAGGCTGTTTGTCAGCTCTTTTGACATTTTTTTGTGGTTGCCAGATAAGCCTTTATTCAAATCACTTTTTGTGATGAGAGTTTTTTAATATGTTTGTAATGTTTATTTCCACCAAAATACTTTGAGATGCCACAGTCTGACTTGAGTTTAGACCTCACTTTTTGATGTGCTCTCATTTAGAGCCACTGCAGATTTGTCTATTGAGACTTTTGATACTGAAAATTGACTTTCTCATCACCATTACATCAGTGAAACATGTGAACGAGCTCCAAGCTTTCTGTTAACCCATCATACACAACATTCTTCCCAGATAAGTTGGTGTTGAGGACCTGAGCTTCCTTTTTGCCAGAAGTGGCAACTCCATTTCATGTTGGGCAGGCAGTCACCCTTCTGGTATTCTTTTCTCCACCTCAATCATTCTAAGGAGGAAGAGAAGCTCAATCATTTGGACCCTAATAAATCACTAAGCTTTAATATATATTGCACCAAAGAACTTTGGATTGACGATCAGCACTTTCTGGGGTTCTCGGGGGCAAAGAAGGGCAAGGCAATGTAAAACTCCTGATGGATTGTTTTCTTTATTAAGATGCTCTATGCACTGGTTAGGAAGCGGCCTCCAGAAGGCTTACAGGCTCATTCCACCGGAGGCAAAGCTACTACCTCTGTGCTGGCACTTGGTTAGCCTTTCCTGGATATTTGTCAGGTGGCTACTTGGGCATAGGTGCACATGTTCACAAAGCACTACTGCCTCAACAAGCCAGGTCTATTGAGAGGAACGTTTTGCCCTCTAGGCCCTGCACGACTTTTTGTACTGAGCCACTTTGCAGACCCTCTACCTTAGGGGAGGTACTGCTATGGTATCTATTCACAAGGTGAGTAATCTACAGTTAGAACTATCCATCAGAATAATACATTACTTACCTTTAGTAACTGTCTTTCTGGTAGATATTCTAGCTAACCACAGATTCTTCACTGACCCATCCACCTCTGCTTTCTGTGAACTGGGCTCTTTTTCCATCTAAAAAAAAAAAAAAATGAATTTGAGCTGTGCACACTGGTCATCTCAATCTGCCTATTGGATCTGGGTTTGATGGTGCAGACCACTTAAGAAAGCAATTGACGTCAGTGTATGAGTGTTATTTATATGTGACTCCGCTTGTCCCTTCCTTGGAAGAACAACATTGATGCAGAGTTGCACAACGCCACCCATTGGCAGGCAGGAGTCCTGCTTTAAAGTTTCCAGATCCAGTCTAATGCCTCAGAAATATTTATAAAGTCTAGAATCTATGGTTAGATAGAGCATCCATCAGAGAGGTAAGTAAATTGTTTGCCTGCACATTGTAGGTTCTATGGCCAGGGTCATAGGGTTCTCAGTAGCCCTGACGAGCCATGAATGGCTCCAGTCCACCAGATTCTCTGGGGACATGCAGGTGAACCGCAGGGATAATGCTGTTTGATGGAGCGCACCTGTTTAGGGACAGATTTGATTAGGCCTTGGAGAGTTCGAAGGCTGTTGGGGGTATTGCCTGTCCCCTTGACATCCAGTCTCTGCCATTAAACTACACCCATTTGCAGGTTTTTCACACATTCTCTGAGGACTTTCCCTTTCAGCAGCGCCAGCCATCTCAGCACGTCCAACATTTCAACCAGCTGCTTTGCCAGTACAGAACCAGGGGCAGATGGAAATGTCATCAAGCCCAAAATACCTTTTCCTGCTCTCCTTGAAGGAGCTTCTGCAGCACTTGCAGTCTTCCTTTCTGCATGTCTAGAAGGCCGTAGCTTTGGAGCAATGGTTTAGCAAATCGTAGAAAAAAGAAATCCCCTAACCTTTGAAGACGCGATCTATGAAGTGAGATGAGCAATTTGGAGAGATGGAGTGATAAAGAATACGGCAGTCATTCAGCATATTATATTTGGAGTGGGGGTATGGAGAGGATGAATGATGAGGAGAAAATTGTTGAATAGAATAAAAGAGGGAAGCAATTTAAAGCATTATGTCCAGGTACATTTTCATACAGAGTTTTAGAAGTATAGTAGGAGGGGTCTTTTGGAGACTGCGTCCAACAGAGGCTGTAGTGTATTGTAGGACTTGTATAACGCTTAGAATCACTGTGTGAAGTGCTGAAGCAATTATTCAAATGGATAACATGCTACAAAGTTGAGATGTGTGGATGGAAGTGTGTTTTTGCTTTGAGCCTTCAAGGGAAGTGTTTCGTGTTCTTCGTAATGACCATCTGTCATAGATTCACATGCAATTCACCCACAAGCTGTTTATTCCTACTCGCGCTAGTGCTTTTAAAACCGAACTATTGTAGCAATAAATACATGAATGAATCGGGCGGTTCAATAGAATGATGGCATTTCTTGCCTCCAGTCCCACAGATTTGAAAAAGGGCTTTGTTTAATGTCTCGGCCATGACAGAAAAAATGTGCAGCTCACAGAATTTCCCTGTTTGCTGCGTACATCAACGGTATAAATGAGAAATCAATTTTTTCACACCTGTTTTTGTAATTGTATCTTGTGATGATTAGTGATAATCTTTCCTTCACTCTGACCTGTCTTCCCTAAGCACTTGTCTAAATAAAAGTTCACTTTGTATTAGTTAACCTACCGACATTGTTTTGTTGTTGAGGAGTGCCCAAGTAAAGAACAGTTTTTCTTTCTCCAGGGTAAGCTGTGGAACTGGTACTTGGAGTATCTCTATATGCAAGGAATGCAAGGTCTGAAACTCTTCATCGAAAGCAGTGTCAATCGGATCTCCAGCAGCTCCCAAACTCCAGCGACAACGAAGGGCCCTCTTTCTTGGCATCACTTGCAGAAATAGCCAATTTCATGCTTTCCAAACATTGGACATAGATGTGTATACACACAGGAATTTTCTATATTTGACTCGCATTGACTGTAGCATTCCATTTACATAACCCATCAGTTCAAATAATCTGAGCAGCTGCAGGTTTTGGCTTTATCTCTTTTCTGCGCTCGGGTCTTGGAGCCATTACAAACAGACTATTTCCGGTTTCAGTGTTATCTCTGAAATTCAATATTTTGTATTTAACAAGCAGGTATGCTCATTGTAAACAATGTAAATTTGTACTTTATGTAAAGTTATTTTCTGACAGCCTTCCTATGGAATGCATCAGTTTCATTCTTTAACTCTCAGATCAGTCGGTGGATCCAGTATATTGTGTACATACCTAGCTGGAGTCCATAGAGTGATTCTGTGATGGTCTGAACTGGCTTCAGGTTTGGGTTCTGTTTTCGGAATCCAACAGGGAGTTATCAGGAGATGGTTGAGACTGTCAAAATGGACTATAAACATAAAGGCGATGTAATTTACAACAACCATATTACTGTGCGCTTTTATACGTGGTGCGGCTATCAATAAAACACATGCAGTATGTGCTCCTTGTGGTGTGTTAAAGGTTGTGGCTTCAAATGTTCAAAACATCTCATAGAACTCTTGCTTCTACAGTTAGGTTCTCATGTTGAATCCATAGCATGTGTTGTTCTTTTATATTATCTAGAATGTGTATGTCTGTGTGTGTGTGTGTATATATATATATATGTGTGTGTGTGTATATATATATATATATGTGTGTATATATATATATATATGTATATATATATATATATATATTATTTTTTCGCTGACATTTTTTTTTTTTTTTACAGGGATGTTATAGTTAAGCTCACATTTTAAACATATAAAACCATAGAAATTTACCTGTTATAGTTAGTTATCTCAAGTATCTATAACTCGTGCCCTAAGGTAACTATAACTTGCACCCCCACCATGTTCAGTTTTTTTTAATCAAAAATGTTACTGCAGATATTAAATTGATATTATCAATGTTGTTAACAAAGATATGAGTGGCGTAATTTGTGAGGTAATCAGGAGTGCATGGCGAGGGCACGAGTTATTTCATTATTTTGTTACTATACATATATCCAACCACTGCCGTGCACAGCATTCGGCCGTGCAGGGAGGCAGTTGGTCCTGAGGCCAACCCCTTATAAGTACCCAACCTTGCACTATGCACAGCCTTTGCCTGTGCGCAGCAGATGTTGCAGCAAGACCTGGCCTGTAGCCAGTACCTGCGGCCGACCCCAGTAACCACTCAACCCTACTCTGCATATTGCCCTTTGGCCGTGCGTGGTGGGGCTTGGCCACAGCCTATTTCTCTGGGTGTAAGAATAGGTGTAAGAGTGTGTATCTGGAGGTGAGAGTGGCTGTGAGAGTTTGTCTGGGTGTGAGAGCGTGCATCAATGTCTTAGTTGGGTGCATCAGTGTCTGCACAGGTCTGTGAGCGGGTGCATGAGGATGTCAGTGGGTCCACTAGTGGTTGCGTGAGTGTCTGAGTGGGTCTGTGAGTTGGTGCGTGAGGGTCTGACTGGGGCTGTGAGTGGGTGCTTGAGGGTCTGTGTGCGTAAGGGTGTGAGTGGGAGAAAGATTAAACGTTTTTTTTAGGCTTTGATGGATGATTTACTTAGAATGAGGTATTTCTGTACAAGTTGAAAATAAAACTGTACGTGTCAATTAAAAAGAGTAAGATCACCTTTCAATATGAGCCTTAAACATTTACAGCTGAAAAGAAATTAAAGGAGGGAAATGCCTACGGACACACCTGGAGTCGAACGCTCAACTCTGTGTGAAGGTCTGTGACCATAACCATTATGCTTCTTATTTTTTTTCCTCACTGTTTTCCTTTTCCTTTTCCTTTACGTGCTATCTGGGACCACAAGGGGAGCCTCAAGGCCTCCTCCGCAGTCTCAGACAGCTCCTGACTTAATTTGACTCGTGCTCTAGGCAAGAATCCTGGTTTAAGGATGATAGTACTTATTTTTGGAGACGACTATGCCAGTCCTACAACAGATCACAACTGTCATCCCAACCCTCCCAGCTCACAAGCAGCACCTCACCAAAAACCCAAACAGTAAAAAGGTGATTTGTGGCAGCCTTTACGCATGGACTCAAGAGTATGACACCTCAGGGAGTGTTGTGATTAAATGGAGATTACCCCCTTTCTCACATAAACACCATGTCTCAATCAAACACAGGCAATTAAGAAGATGCAGTAAAGTTTCAATAGGTTTTATTTAGCAGAATTGCAATCTGCAATAAGTTGCATGGGCTGCAATGATCAGGATAATGAACAGTGCATGAGACAGAATGGTAAAGACAAGGGTCATTAATGCAAACACCCCACCATCCTGGAATAATATGTAATGACCTAAAGTATGAGAGATGTCTTAATATCCTAGCTTAATGAGCCCAACCTCTAACCTAAAAGAGAGCTAGGTATGTTAAACCTAATCTGCCAATGTCATGTCCATGAGAAGAGCCCCCAACCCTTGTTACCTTAGAATGAGGTCTCTAGCTCAGATTCCGTAGGGACACGAAGACTGGGTCAGCGTCAAGGCAACGTGCAGCATCGATAGCAGCGATGGCATCTAGTCGGATCCCTCTGATTATCTGTTTAAATGATGAGTATTTATACAGATCGGCTTGGACCCCTGGCATAGGTCTGTTCCCAAACAATAAATAACAAGGCATGCTTGGGACGGTAATTTATATACAGTATGGAAGATGGACACAAATCCAGACCCAACAGCCTTAAAGAAGTGGACAATTCCAGTAGTGCTCGAGGCGTTGAAAATTCTGGATACCAGCTCTCCAAAGTGCTTGGGGAAGTTGGTATTTAATAGGGATGGTATCTCAGCTGATGATCTTGCAATCTGGAGAGCATGTCTCTCTAGCCGATGTCCACGCAACTCGTTTTTGGAACAGTAGCGCCTTTAGTCTGCTCAGCTTGTCATAATTTACATTAACAGTATCAATGTGAGGTCACATTTCTGATAATTTTATTTCTCGTGTGGGGAGGGAAATAAAACTTGTCCACAACACGTAACGACCTTACAGACTGAAATTGCGTAGGCAATTCCTGGTCGCATATCGCAACAGCTTTGGTTGCTCAGAACCACATAACTTCCATTCGGAATTACATGAAATGCATGTCGAATCAAAGGGACGGGAGTACCCTCCAGAAAAAGGGCCAAGTTTGCGACCCCGCATTGCAAAGGCCATGAAGGGACACCTGCTTGCAGATCATTGAATGACAGTAGTCTCGCATTCACTTCTGCTGAGAAAGACCTCTGTTTCGCCGTTCAGACATTTGTATTCAAAGGGCAACTCACACTCTTTTTTTAATACAGCTATCGCCTAGGCGCTTGTCCCTGCCCACAGCAAGATGTTTCAGGCATTTCGAAAAATGAAAATGGGCAGATAAATGATGCCATGTAAGAGCCATACTGTTGAAGGACTCTCTGCAACTGTGAAAGGCAACTTTTCTAACTTCTCTGTGTGAAGCATGGTGAAACTCGCTTCCCTTTTAGCCATCGTCTGTTGTTCCCTGGATAAATTAAAAGCAGTGAACAATTCACTACTGTTAATGTACTTCCATGGAATTTGGCTATTTTTCAATGTCTGTAATGTCCAACCTAACTGCATGATGGAACGCTGCTGACTTTCTGTGATATAAAAGGGACATGTCTGTCTGAAAGATATCAGTCACAGACGACACTATGTTTGTTAGGGAATAAATCCTTATGGACATAGGGGGTCATTTTGACCCTGGCGGTCCTAGACCGCCAAGGCTAAAATGACGGAAGCACCGCCAACAGTGCTCCCGGACCCCATATAGGTGATGAAGCCAGCTGCGTCCAGAAGCTAATACTCTAGCTGTTAAGGACTGCTTTAGATCACAGTTCCGCCTCTCCACAACCAAATTTCCCTCGGGATGGTATGGTGAGTCGTAATGGAGTTCAACACCGATCGTCCCCATGGTGTCCCTGAATGCCTTGGAAGCAAATGCAGGGCCCTGGTCCGAATGGGGTGCTGCAACCGCATATGTACTGATAAAGATCAGCAAGTCTTTAATAACAGTTCAAGCGTCAGGCGACCGCTGAAGCCGTACCCACAGGAATCTAGATCAAGAATCTACAGCAACTAAGATGTATTTGTATGCACCATCTGGTTGGAGTGGGCTGCAGTGGTCCAGGTACACACATTGTAGTGGCCTGCTGGACACTAAGAAGGATGTCTGTGGTGGGCGTGTGATGTTTGAGCCCTTCATTTGCTGGCAAGTGTCACAACAAAGAACATACTGTTTTGTCTGCTTGTATAGACCTGGTCACCAGAAGTGTTTCTGTAAGAGTGTTACTGTGGCCGAAATACCAGCATGTGCAGATGCGACAACCTCATGTGCTGCTTAGATTTGATCTAATCTCTGGTCATGACTAGGGATCGCTCGATCTCCAACCCCAGGAAGAGTTGCGTAGGCAACATTCTGTGCACTGATGTGGTAAGAATATTTTGTAGGGAATGCTATTGGGAGAGACTTGCCTTCAGCCGAAGCTTTCACAACAGTCAGAATTTCATTATCCAATCTCGTCTAAGAACGAGTCACTGCAGCCACAGAAGCCGTAGCTTCTGCGGATTTGGCTGCTTCATCAGCCAAAGTATTGCTGATAACGTGTACTCCTACACGTTAGTTCCCCAGTGAATGTACTACATGGACACACGGTAGCTTATCCTTAAGATCAACCACCCACCCCCACAATGTTTTGTGTTTTATGGTGTTCCCTTTGGAGTCTCTAAACCCGTTCAATCGCCAATGATTGAGGTAATCATTGTAGGACTGGACGCAGTAGTATGAGTCACAGACAATTAAAGTCATTAATCCTGGCTCTGTGTGTTCTGGCATTAAAATAAGGGCTTTAAGTTCAGCCAGCTGTGCTTTGCAGTCCCCTAAGGACTGTATGTAGGTATTGTGAGGGTGGAAGATTCCATCCTTCATCACTCCGCTCACAGCTGCGCAGGTGTAGGAAAGTACCATCTTGCCTGGCATGTTAACCCCATATTTCACTGTATATATGTTGTTTTAGTCTGTATGTCACTGCGACCCTGCCAAGCAGGGCCCCAGTGCTAATAAGTATGTGCCCTGTATGTGTTCCCTGTGTGATGCCTAACTGTCTCACTGAGGCTCTGCTAACCAGAACCTCAATGGTTATGCTCTCTCAGCTTTCCAAATTTGTCACTAACAGGCTAGTGACTAAATTTACCAATTCACATTGTCATACTGGTACACCCATATAATTCCCTTGTATATGGTACTGAGGTACCCAAGGTATTGGGGTTCCAGGAGATCGCTATGGGATGCAGCATTTCTTTTGCCACCCATAGGGAGCTCTGACAATTCTTACACAGGCCTGCCACTGCAGCCTGCGTGAAATAACGTCCACGTTATTTCACAGCCATTTATCACTGCCCTTAAGTAACTTATAAGTCACCTATATGTCTAACCTTCACCTGGTGAAGGTTGGGTGCAAAGTTACTTAGTGTGTGGGCACCCTGGCACTAGCCAAGGTACCCCCACATCGTTCAGGGCAAATTCCCCTGACTTTGTGAGTGCGGGGACACCATTACACGTGTGCACTATACATAGGTCACTACCTATGTATAGCGTCACAATGGTAACTCCGAACATGGCCATGTAACATGTCTAAGATCATGGAATTGTCACCCCAATCCCATTCTGGTATTGGGGGGACATTTCCATGATCCCCCGGGTCTCTAGCACAGTACCCGGGTACTGCCAAACTGCCTTTCCGGGGTTTCCACTGCAGCTGCTGCTGCTGCCAACCCCTCAGACAGGTTTCTGCCCTCCTGGGGTACAGGCAGCCCTGGCCCAGGAAGGCAGAACAAAGGATTTTCTCTGAGAGAGGGTGTGACACCCTCTCCCTTTGGAAATAGGTGTGAAGGGCTGGGGAGGAGTAGCCTCCCCCAACCTCTGGAAATGCTTTGATGGGCACAGATGGTGCACATATCTGCATAAGCCAGTCTACACCGGTTCAGGGAACCCCCAGCCCTGCTTTGGCGCAAAACTGGACAAAGGAAAGGTGACCAGTACCTCCCAGGGGAGGTGCCCAGAGCTCCTCCAGTGTGTCCCAGACCTCTACCATCTTTGAAACAGAGGTGTTGGGGGCACACTGGACTGCTCTGAGTGGCCAGGGCCAGCAGGTGACGTCAGAGGCTCCTTCTGATAGGCTCTTACCTCTCTTGGTAGCCAATCCTCCTTCCTTGGTAGCCAACCCCCCTTTTCTGGCTATTTAAGGTCTCTGCTGTGGGGAATTCTTTAGATAACGAATGCAAGAGCTCATCAGAGTTCCTTTGCATCTCCCTCTTCACCTTCTACCAAAGGATCAACCGCTGACTGCTCAGGACGCCTGCAAAATAGCAACAAAGTAGTAAGACGACTACAAGCAACATTGTAGCGCCTAATCCTGCCGGCTTTGTCGACTGTTTCCAGGTGGTGCATGCTCTGGGGGTAGCCTACCTTCACCCTGCACCAGAAGCTCAGAAGAAATCTCCAGTGGGTCGACGGAATCTTCCCCCTGCTAACGCAGGCACCGAAAGACTGCAACACTGGTCCTCTGGGTCCCCTCTCATCCTGACGAGCGTGGTCCCTGGAACACAGCAACTCTGTCCAAGTGACTCCCAAGGTCCAGTGACTCTTCAGTCCAAGTTTGGTGGAGGTAAGTCCTTGCCTCCCCACGCTAGACTGCAAAGCTGTGTACTGCGTGATTTGCAGCTGCTCCGGCTCCTGTGCACTCTTCCAGGATTTCCTTCATGCACAGCCAAGCCTGAGTCCCCAGCACTCCATCCTGCAGTGCACAACCTTCTGAGTTGTCCTCCGGCATCGTGGGACTCCCTTTTGTGACTTCGCGTGGACTCTGGTTCACTCTTCTTGAAAGTGCCTGTTAGGGTACTTCTGCGGGTGCTGCCTGCTTCTGTGAGGGCTCCCTGAGTTGCTGGGTGCCCCCTCTGTCTCCTCCAAGTGGCGACATCCTGGTCCCTCCTGGGCCACAGCAGCACCCAAAAACCTCTACCACGACCCTTGCAGCTAGCAAGGCTTGTTTGCGGTCTTTCTGCGTGGGAACTCCTCTGCAAGCTTCATCGCGACGTGGGATATCAGTCTTCCAAAGGAGAAGTTCCTAGTCCTCTTCTTTCTTGCAGAACTCCAAGCTTCTTCCAACCGCTGGCAGCTTCCTTGCAACTTCAGCTGGCATTTCCTGGGCTCCTGCCCACTCTCGACACTGTCGCGACTATTGGACTTGGTCCCCTTGTCTTACAGGTACTCAGGTCCAGAAATCCACTGTTGTTGCATTGCTGGTGTTTGTTCTTCCTGCAAAATCCCCCTATCACGACTTCTGTGCTCTCTGGGGGTAGTAGGTGCACTTTACACCTACCTTTCAGGGTCTTGGGGTGGGGTATTTTTCTAACCCTCACTGTTTTCTTACAGTCCCAGCGACCCTCTACAAGCTCACATAGGTCTGGGGTCCATTCGTGGTTCGCATTCCACTTTTGGAGTATATGGTTTGTGTTGCCCCTATACCTATGTGCTCCTATTGCAATCTATTGTAATTCTACACAGTTTGCATTACTTTTCTTGCTGTTACTTAACTAATTTTGGTTTGTGTACATATAACTTGTGTATATACCTTAACCTCTTACTGAGGGTACTCACTGAGATACTTTTGGCATATTGTCATAAAAATAAAGTACCTTTATTTTTAGTAACTCTGTGTATTGTGTTTTCTTATGATATTGTGCATATGATACAAGTGGTATAGTAGGAGCTTTACATGTCTCCTAGTTGAGCCTAAGCTGCTTTGCCATAGCTACCTTCTATCAGTCTAAGCTGATAGAAACACCTCTTCTACACTAATAAGGGATAACTGGATGTGGCACAATGTGTACGTACCTCTGGTACCCACTTCAAGCCAGGCCAGCCTCCTACAGCAGGTGGCTGAGTATTGATGTTTCGTACCTACTGCTGGTTGTGCCGAACCATCTGTGTAAATGACAGCATGATATCGGTCAAGTTGCAGGATATTTACAGGAGCTTGTGTCTGAAGTTTTGGATCAAAAATGTAATCAACATTAGTGGCAGTCAAGGAGGTTGCCCGCTAAATCCAATGTGGATGCAATGCTTTAGCGTTAGGAATGCTTGCTTTGGTGATGGCCTCTAAGGCTGGTTCCGGGGTAACAGTGATGCGTTTCCCTTGGGCAAGTGGCCTTTCTTTAATGACAGCCATCTGCACTGCAGTTAGAATTTATTTCTGTGGGTGCAAAACATTGTTGTGCATTTGAATATAAATGTGATTTATATGCTATGGGCACTGTGTCACCCTCGTTAAAGGTGACATACGTGAACTCAATTGTACCAGCAATAATTCTGATGACCAAGTTTGTTTTGTTGTCACGGGTGTGCAAGTGTTTTGCTTCTAGCATGTCCTGTTGCAATTCCCTAAGAATGCGTGTGTGTTCAACTGACAAGTGTCTGCTAGAAAAATCGGCGTACTAAGTCATAGAATTGCTTGATACATTGTGCATAGTTGGGAATGTAAGTTCTGCCAAAATTAAAGAAACCAAGAAAAGACTGTAGTTCCTTGAGAGTGTTAGGTGGGTGGAGTTGAGCACATTTCTCTAGAAAGTGCAGGGCCATGCTCTTCCCCTCGTTTGATAGCTCGTATCCCAGGAATAGTATGCTGAGAGAGGCTATTTTTGTTTTTCTAAAATTGAATTTGTAACCAAGGACTGCGAATCCTAAAATGATCCGATCGACCATGGCAAGATGAATTTTGAGGTCCTCATCAGTGAGATAGATGTCATCGATGTAGGACAGCACCTCAGGATCAATATCATGTAGTATTGATGTTACACGGGCTGAGAACAGCCCTGGGCTGTTCTTGTAGCCTTGGGGCAAACGGCAAAAGCGTTTTTGTGAGCCAAATGAGCATGCACTCAGGTCCCGACTATCGTGTGCTAGGTTTTGGCAGACGGACCTGTTTGAGATATCCAACCTTATTTTTGTATTGTTTGCATACTATGTTGTTATATAGTGCTGTGCTATGTGAATTTTGTATAGCGTATGTGTGTGTATGACTGTTTAAGTGTCTGTAATCTAAGAATATTCTATAAGAATGGTCAGGTTTTACAACTGGGAATAATGGGTTATTCATTGGGGGCTCAGTTACTCCCTGGTACTCGAGCTGAGTGAGGATCTCCCTCACTGGAGCTCTTGCTTCGTGTTTAACATGATATTGTGGCTGAGGTTGGGGTGCACGCTGGATAGGTATTACATGCCAAGGAGAATCCTTGTCCCCACCTACATGATTGCGGTACAACGCAGGTGCCTGTCCTAATGCCCAACTGACAGTGTAGGCTTATTTTGCTGCCTCTGGAACAAGATCAGAGAAAGAAGGCAAAATGACATCTTCCCCATGTGGGAGCCTACGGACGTGCTCTGGTGGCCAGTCCTTCTCAGCCAGCAGGATATCACAAATAAGTTCATCCCAAAATATCACACCAATGGTGCGCTCTACATCTCCCACAATTTGGATTTTTAAATCAAAAACCCTGTTGGGTGGGAGAACATGCCCGTCCGCAGTCTCAACTGCAATGAAATTGCCAGTTGCTGTTGCATCCAGATGATCGTCCAGATTCTGGCGACATAGCGTGACCCCTGCTGTGCTGTCTAACAGTGTCACTGCCCATGTCTTGTTCTTTAGCAATGTTCTCAAGTGTACTGGCATTTTTAATTGACATTGCTGCCACCTTTTTTCTTTTTAAACTGTGGCTTTTGTTGTGGGGGCTTTTCTTCTTTTTTGTCTGAAGACTGTGGTGAGTCTTACTTCAGTTTCTTGTATTCAGGACGTCGATGAGGACACCACCCCCTCCCTCGCTACATCTGTCCCATGTGTCCTGAAAGGAATGAGAGGGATGTGAATCAGTATATCTGTCAGGAGCTTTTATATTGTCTCTTTTTCGGAGAGTGTGGCCCTCATTATGACTTTGGCAGTAAATCCCACTTACCGCCACGCTGACTGCCGCCCACTTACCGCCCCGACAGTGGATATCCGTTCACCATATAATGAGACACAACAATCTGTCACTATTCAGCCACACATACAAGTCTGCCACACCAAAGGTCATTGATAAACTGGCGGTATCTAAACCCACACCGTTATAGCAACAGAACTACACCCATCACATTACGCCCCAGGAATCGCCACGGCGGACATTCAGCAGCGGTAAACCATTGGCGGTACATACCGCTGCACTCACAATGGACAAACACAAACCAAAAAAACACATTGGACAACTCAAACACACACCTGACACCCATACACACACCACACCACTATAAAACACACACCCACATTACCCACAATACTTTACAATTACAAACCATTGACAGACACCACGACTGCAGACAAAACCAGAGCCACACACCACCTACACCTATACACCACCCACACACCCCACATCACACACCCCAACACATCACCCTACACACCCACAGATACACACCTCACACAACAACCATGGCACCACAAAGACACCACAGATTCTCAGAGGAGGAGCTAATGGTCATGGTGGAGGAAATCATCAGGGTAGAGCCACAGCTATTTGGAGCACAGGTGCAGCAGATATCCGTTGCTAGGAAGATGGAGCTATGACGGAGAATAGTGGACAGGGTCAACGCCGTGGGACAGCACCCCAGAACAAGGGACGACATCAGGAAGAGGTGGAATGGCCTACGGGTGAAGCTGCGTTCCATAGCAGCAAGACACCATCTTGCTGTACAGAGGACTGGAAGTGGACCCACACCTCCTCCCCCACAACTGACACCATGGGAGGATCAAGTCTTGGCAATCATGCATCCTGAGGACCTGGCCGCAGTAGCAGGAAGACTGGATTCTGGTAAGTCAAAGCTATACTACTACTAACCCTTTACCTGCATGCCATCACATACCCCCACCCTCACCCCCATCACTCCATCACTTCCCACACATCCCACCCATCCCAGTAGCAAGCCCTACATGCACCACCTATGCATGACTCACAGCCCTGCATGGACACCTACCACCAAAGCATGCACACAAGAGAGAATCAGCTAGCCCACCATATGCCAACTTACACAAGTTAAAGCTGCCAGGGCAAATACAACCAAATAGGGCAACCCACTGATTCACAATATTTCACACACAGAAACAATAACACAGCATTTACATCCCCACAGGTATCCCCGCCAATGTCAGCGGAGAAGAGGTGCCTGCAATATCAAGCATCCCAACTGAAGAGGCCCACAGTGATGACAGCAACTCTGGTCGCCTGGATCTGGATGACCAACCTGGCCCATCAGGGACCTCTGGACAGTCGGTTACCCAGGCACAGTCAGACACCACCACAGAGCCTCCCCCATCTGGAAACACCACCGCAGCACCCACCCAGCATACCCATACCTCTGTCCCAAGGACACATCAATCAGCAGTGTGTCCACCACTACAGGGACCCCAGGGCACACCTCATACCCAACACAATCAGGGACCTGGGGTCAGTGGCAGTGGGCACACATTTCAGGGGACAGAGGCACAGGCCACCAGGGAAACTGGGAGGAGTGCTGTGACCCAGGGGGAGGACAGGACCGGGGAACCAACTCTCCAGGAGGCACTGACCGAGATCCTGGGAGCCTACCAACATTCCCAGGATACGCTGGGCCAGATCCTGGACAACGGGCAGGAGAATAGGCTGCTGTAGGAGGGACAGTACCAGGGGATCAGGGAGGACCTGCAGGCCATCAGCACCACCCTGGTTTCCATTGCAGGGGTGCTGGCAGACATGGCCAACATAATGGAGGCAGTCTCACAACAGCGGGCCCGTGCCACTAGCCAGACATCTGAACTGCCTTCCACCTCAGCTGCCGCTAGTGGACAGGAGGCCCCGCTAAAGGACTTACCGGCCACCAGCACCCTTCCCCCTGCAGAAGGAGAACCACCCCACAAAAGTTCCCTGCGATCCAGGCAGAAGCCAGAGTCTATTGCCAAGACCCTGCCAGGAAATGAAACTCTCCTGATTGTCACCCTTTTGTCCCACTCTATCACCCTGTCTACCTTGGACTGCCATTGCTCCCCTTCCTATGTCCCCTTGGACTATGAATCCGTGCTACAAACAGACTGGAACTATACCCTGGACTTTCCTCCATCATCACCCCATCCCCTTGCACTTGCCCCTCAATATCTTAGAATCTCAATAAACACCTCTGGATAAAATACAAGTATGTAAGGTTTTTTAAGTATGCATTTGTTTAACCAGGCTCAAACATTGCAATTCAACTGTACAGTAATGTTCACATAGGGAAGACCTGTAGTGTCCTGCACTGATCACATCAGGAGCGACAGTGGGGTACCAACATCTGCAAAATGAATTGCCAAAGGGTACAGTGAGTGGGCATAGAAGTGGGAAATAACAGCATGCCAGTGCCAAAGATAATCTAAATCATGACAATGAAATGTGAAATAACACTGTCTTACCTGTGTGTCATTTGAAATATTATCGTAGCACTGCTGTTCTGTTGTCCTCATCCTCTGCCTCCTCATCCTCACTGTCCACAAGGTCCACTGCTGGCACACGGGCATCTCCAGCCTCCTCCTCCTGCAGAAAAGGCACATGGTGTCTCAAGGCAGCATGCCACAATTATCTGGCAGACCTTCTTAGGTGAGTAGCATAGGGATCCACCAGTTAGATGGAGGTACCGAAACCTGGCCTTAGGGAGGCCAAAGGTACATTTGATTGTCCTACTTGTTCGCCCATGTGCCTCACTGTAACGTTCTTCTACCCTTGTCCTGGCATTATTCACAGGGGTCAGTAGTCATGATAGGTTGGGGTAACCAGAGTCACCTGCAAATATTGAGGGACAACATTTAGCCACACACTATCCTATATGGCCCACACCATACCCATACACCAACATATGGTAGGTGGGGACCAGGGCTAACCTATTAGCCACACCCGGTGCCTCTGTACTTGGGACATCACATTTGGGATGCTGCTATTACTCAGGATAAAGGCATCATGCACAGACCCAGGATACTTAGCATTGACATGGGAGATGTACTGGTCCACCAAGCACACCATCTGTACATTCATGGAGTGAAAACTCTTAAGATTTCTGTACACCTGTTCATTTTGCCGGGGGGGGGGGGGACAAATGCAATAGGAGTTCTATCAATCGCCCCAATTATGTTGGGGTTATGTCCCATTGCATAGAAGTCATCCTTCACTGTGGCCAAATCCTCCACTTGGGGGAAAACAATGTAGCTGCACGTGTTTAATCAGGGCATACAACACTCTGGTCAGCACTGTTGAGAACACTGGCTGTGACATTCCTGCTGCCATGCCCACTGTCACTTGGAAAGAACCTGTTGCCAAGAAATGGAGCACAGATAGGACTTGAACATGAGGTGGGATCCCAGGGGGGTGACGGATAGCAGATATCAGGTCCGGCTCCAGTTGGGCACACAACTCTGTTATTGTGGCCCTGTCCAGTCTAGAGGTGATGATAATGTGCCTGTCCTCCATTGTTGCTAAGTCCACCAGGGGTCTGTACACAGGGGTATGTCTCCATCTCCTATTCATCCGCAGCAGTTGCAGTCTAAGGGACAAAAGAGTGAGGAGCCGGTCACAAACTGAACATTGGAGAAACAACAGTACAATGTATGATGTTAACTAGTAATGGGTAAGTGGGATTTGTCCTGTATGTCTAATTTTTAACTTCTGCCCTGAGTGAGGAGGCTATTGACCTCCTGAGATCCATCTCTGTAGGGCAGTCAACCATTGTGAATGCCATCCAGGGGCTGGCAGCCCAGATGCAACAGACTAATGCATTCCTGAAGGGCATTCACATTGGATTGGGGGCCCAACAGAAATCAATCCAGGCTCTGGCCTCCTCTCTGATGGCAGTCATTGTCCCGTTTGTCCACCCTCCCCCCTCCTCTTCCCAATCCCATTCACCCCAACCTATCCCAAGCACACAGGCAGACGAGAATGCACACAAGACAACACACAAGAGTGGCACAGGCAAACACAAGCCACACACATCCCACAGATACTCACACAAACACCATCCAGATGCAGACATACCAACATACACTATTTCCACTGTGTCCCCCTTCTCCTCCACCTCCCTCCCATTTTCGTCTACACTCACACCTGCATGCACTACATCCACTACCAGCATCACCACAACACCTAGCAAACAGACACCTCCACAACAGCCTTGCACACGTCCCCTGTGATCTCTCCCACTGTCTGTCACCCCCTTGCCCCCCCCCCCAGGTACACAAACGCAAGCACTCAGACACCCAACGGCCATCCACCTCACAACAGCATCCAGCCTATGCACCTGCACCCAAACACAGCAGACAGACACCACCTATAACCACTCCCTCTTCCTCCACTCCCAAACCTTCTCCCTCTTCCCACCCCAATGTCCCTAAGAAGATTCTCCTCTCCACCATTGATCTCTTCCCTACCCCTCCCCCTGTCCTTCACATCTGGCCAGGGTGACAATAACCCAGACAAGCACCTCAGCCACCCAGTGTTCGGACCCAGTAGTCTCCACGCCCACTCTCGGTGGGAAAGGATCCAGGGCATCTGTGCAGAGGTTGAAGGAGCCTGCACCAGGCATCCTCAAGGAAAGGGTGCCTGTCCTAGCTGTCGGCTAAAGACCAAGGAGCCAGCTCCAGCTGCCAGCCTGAAGACCAAGGAGCCAGCTCCAGCTGCCAGCCTTAAGACCAAGGAGCCAGCTCCAGCTGCCAGCCGGAAGACCAGGGAGCCAGCCCCAGCTGCCAGCCGGAAGATCAGGGAGCCAGCCCCAGCTGCCAGCCGGAAGATCAAGGAGCCAGCTCCAGCTGCTGCCAGGAAGACCAAGGAGCCAGCCCCAGCTGCTGCCAGGAAGGGCAAGGAGCCAGCACCAGCTGGCATGAAGGACAAAGGGGCCTGGTGCAGGGACTCAGAAGGAGCCCCCACCACCAACCATGGTTGTGCAGCCATCCGAGGCTGCAGGGGATGGACTTAAGCCTACCACCACCACCACCAGGAGCCGCCTGAGGCTGCAGGGGATGGCCTGGAGCCTCCCACCAGTGTGCAGCTGTCCAAGGCTGCAGGGGATGGCCTGAAGCCTCCCCCACCACCACCAGCTGCAGCAGCACCACCACCATTGAGCAGCCGTCACTGCCGGCAGACGGTATGTAGTCCTGCCTCCATGAGCTGCTGTGTGGCCTCCCCCTGCAAATCCAGTGGGTATGACACCCACCTGTGAGACTGTGACCTTACACTCCCTAGGATGAAGAGCACAGGGCACGATGCCCCCTCCAGAACCAGTGGGTCAGACACCCACCAACCACAGCCTCCCCAGGATGAAGAGCACAGGGCACGGTGCCCCCTCCAGAGCCAGTGGACAAGTCACCCACTTGAGAGACTGTGGCCTTGCACTCACCAGGATCAAGCACTGGGCATGTTGCCCCCTCCAGAACCAGTGGTCTTGTTCCATCTGCCAGCTGAGGTGCCCCCCAGTTCCCCATCCCCCTGAGGTGCCTGCCTATTTTCCAACTGATGCCTCTGCAGTGTTCACTCCGTGTTGTTGCAGGTGTTGTGCGTGGGCCTTGGACTTTGGCCTGTGGCCCACGCACAATGAGGACTAGGCAGTGTCCCTTGAACTGTACATATGTATATATCAGTTGCATAGCATTTTCTTTTTTCTTTTATGTTGATCTTATTATACTCACTTTATCACATTCCTGATGTCCTTGCATTATTCCTCTCGGGTACGGGGTAAATATGTTTTATTACTGCATCTGATTAAGTGTATGGTGTTGGGGGTGGGGGTGTGTGTGTTGCGTGTGTGTGTCACTCTTTTTCCTCCCCCCTCCCCTGTTAGCTAGGTGGCTGTACTCACTGTGGTCGTCTTCACTGTCGTTGGTGTTTGTGGTGGCGTATGACGTAGAAGATCATTGGCAATATCTGCAGCTCGGGCTCCATGGTGGCGTGGTTCTTCCCTGTCTCCAAAGGTGAGTCCTTTCCCTTCTGAGGTGTGTTTTTCCGCCAGGCTTTTGATGTCGTTGGTACCGCCCTGGAAAAGGTGGCAGTTTCCAGGGTCATAATATGGTGGGTGGAACATTGACTTCCGCCTGGCTGTAGCAGCTACTGCTGTAGTGGCTGTTGTTTCCGCCCTGGCGGTCGGTGTGGTAAAGTGGCTGTCTATCTGAGTTCTCACCACCATGGTCATAATTTGACGGTACTTGTTGTAATGAGGGCCTATAATCTCCTTTCGGAGGTCTCAGGATGTGGAGAATCTGCTCTCTGATTTTATCTACCTTTAAAATGTTTTTATTTATCCCAGCACTTCTTAGAACCCTCCTGTGCTTGTTTAGTACCTTCCTTCGGCATGGTACTCTGTAATTCGAGCTTTTTCGGCTTGGCTTCCAAAATATCCCCTCCTATACTGGTATAGGTGTCGGAAATAATTTTTAGTTCCTCTTTCTCCTGGTCCAAATGTGGAATCTGTCAGAGGCGCTGGCATATAGCCAGTGCTACCACTTCCCCTTTGACATTATTGATGAGACTTAGTCAAAGTTATGCATTAATTTCATCCTCACATCTAGGGCTGGTGCAGCCCCGTGCTCATTCTGTATTTGTTTTAACACTTCCGGTAAATTGGAAAGTGTCATGGTACCATGTGCGATAGTATAAATTGCAGTGAAGACTGTACCCCATGTGGCACCGTCATCCACTGAGGGAACCATCCCGAAGGGCAAGCACATTGTGAGAATTTTATGTTTCTCCTGTGGTCCCGTATAGGGAAACACAGCTTCCAGCTGATTTGTTTTCTGGGCTATCCAGAACGGTATTTTCTACCGTTCTGTGGGTACCTTACCCATGATAGTATGTACTGTTTGTGGATTAATCTCAGTAACCAATTGATATCCAGCAGGTGCTGTTGGTGCTGAATGCGCTGGTGTAGTGTTCAAAGTTCGCATTACGAACTGAACACGTCATCTGTAGAGTGTTACTAGTTCAAGATATAAGTTTTGCAGGTCTGCTGCCTGCATGTTTTCTATACCTGGGTGAGGTGTGTATGTGGCAAACATAGGCCACGTTGGTCCTTCATTACCTAAGGGACCTAATCTCACGGGTTGTATTACATGTGGTAGGGCACCTTCAAACCAGTTCTGATGCTCCTGATAAGTGAGCGGTATTTCATGATACTGGTATGCTTGGTACCGTATTAGTACATTTGCAATTCTGGATGTGTCGAATGTGAATGTAGTGTTGTCTTCCTTAGGAAAGTGAATCCAGGAATAAAATGTTTGTTTGGTAAGCTTCACTAGCTTCCACTATGAATGTAACATCCCCATCCTCTTCTCTTAAGCCGTGCTCTACTAGGTGTAGAGTTAGTGCTTGTCTAGCATTCTCAGGAATTTCTATGGCGTTAGCTATGTTGTATAATGGGTATAAGAGATGGAACAGCAAATAGGGAGCAAAGTCCTTTTAAGAGTTCAAGCTCGAACAACCTACAGCCTAATTAGGTGCTTCTTGTTCAGCTGAGGAGGATCTTCCCCAAGACCAATGACGTCTCCGTATAATGGTACTTAGGGTACCTGCTGTATATGAGACAGTGATAATAAGGGTATCTGTAAATTAGTGTCTAAACACCATTGTTGGTGGTACCATGACATAGTTTGACTCTTGCTCTAGGCAAGACTGCTTGTTTAAGGATGACAGTCCTTACGTTTGTAGGCGACTATGGCAGTCCTACAACAAATTGCAACTGTCGTCCCAACCCTCCCGACTAACAAGCAGCACCTCACCAAAAACCCAAACAGTAAAAGGTGATTTGTGGCAGCCTTTATGCATGGACTCAAGAGTAGGACATCTCAGCAAGTGTCATGGTTAAACGGAAATTACCCCTTTCTCACATAAACACCGTGTCTCAATCAAACACAGGCAATGAAGAAAATGCAGAAAAGTTTCAATAGGTTTTATTTAGCAAAACTGCAATTTGCGATAAGTTGCATGGGTCCCCAGGGTCATTAGTGTCCCCTCCAATGTGCATAGCCCTGGGGAGTTGGTGGTCCCTGGGGGTGGGGGTCCGAAGCTTTAAGTTTTTTGTTACTATTTGCCCAGGGGAAGTGGTGGTCCCTGGGACTGTGGGGGTGCACCTTATTAGTTAAATGCCCTCGGGAGGTGGTGGTCCCCGGGGCTGTGGGGGAGGCTGTCCGGCCTCCCCCACATAAAATAATAATTTTGCTCCGGGACACGAGGGGCCCACACGGCCCCCCTGCACCATATTACATAAATTCCCTGGGGAGGTGGTAGTCCCTGGGGTGTGGGAGGCCACTCAGCCCCCCTGCACGAAATTTTGCAAATGCCCTGGGGAGATGGTGGTCCCGTGGCTGTGGGGAACCAGGAGGCCCTCCCTATTTAATTTTTAAAAAAACAGTGCCCCTGGGACCTGGTCCACCCGGGGGTTATTAAAAAACAAGAATACAAGCGCAGCAACATTTTGTTGCCTCCAATACAAGGATATCATGAATTTGCAGCAAAAAATGTAAAAAATAAAAATATATATATGCTTTTTTGCTCTGGCTGGGACCCCACCACCAGAGCTAAGGGGTCCGGGTGTCTCTACCCTGGCCCCCCCTTTTTTTTTATTACGTTTTTTTTCAGGGACTGGGCTGAAGGCAAGTCCCAAGATAGCTGCCAACACTTCCTGGTTTGAAGTGTTGACAGCCAATCAGAGCTGTTCATTTCCCTACACAAGCTTGTCATTATTCGCGAAGTTGTGCCAGCCAGAATTATCTACATTTATTTTCCCCTTAATATCTCCAAAACAGCTGAAAGAATTTACACCAAATAAGCAAAAGCACAATCCTCGTACCGACAGCTAGCTTTCTGCTAAATTTGGTGCAATTCTGTCCAGCATCTCGGGCTATAGTCGTGTCTAAAGCTCCTATGGGAATTAACATGAGAAATGCAACTCTTTTGACCCCCCCCCTTTTTCTCAGCCCCCGCTTGACAGATCACCCCAAAACTTTCTGTGGGCAACAATAATCACTGCAGCATTTTTTGGGGGGAAATTTCATGAAGATTCGTCAAACGGTGCCAAAGATATAGGCCATTCAAAAACACTTTTTCTATGGAAACATGGTTCTAACTATAACTACCTAGTGGTGACTGCCACTAGGTAATATATATATATACATATATAACAGTGAAAGTACCTCAGTCGCAGATACTTGAAAACTCGCACTCCAAGGCTTGTTGTATGCAAAGAATAATTTAATGGCGACCCGTTTCGATCTCGAAGAGGTCTTTCTCACAGCTAATACAAACATCGAGTGCACCACCACACTTTAAAACAAATAGAATTCATTATTAAAAATAGCAAAAAGACTATACCCCATTTACAAATTCAAGGCGGAAAGACTTCTCAAGATTAATAGTTACATACCACGTTACATAAAACACAATATATTGACATATTGTAAATCTCATAAACGATCCTATAATGAAGCTACCCAATTGCAAACCAATCATCTGACATTATTTCTATATCATCTTATCACAGCATAAAATCATTGTCAAATTATGTAAATAGTTATATGCTCCAAATTAACATAAATTAGAAAAAAACACTTTGAGTACTGGCCAAGTGGCCATTTCGTTATTATTGTCCAGTCGCATAATATAATTTCCATATCATACAATTTGGACATATTTTCAAATTATATGAATATTCATATACTCGATATTTACATAAGTTACAGAGATCACTACATATATGCTGACCAATTGTCCACTTCTTTATATTAGTGCAAAATGCCCTATAAATGATTTATACATGAATCAAAAACAATGGCAGTAAACAAAACATGATTTTATCGCTAATATCATTTGATCAAGTATTACAGATGAGATCTATAGCCATCACACGCTCTGCTATGAGTTCCAATATTCATGGTATATATCGACAAAGTGGTCATTTTGTCTTCCTCCTAGATTAGAATCACAATGTACCCACACTTATTTATATACAGTGGAACGTAGTACTCCAAGACAAATATAAACACTCTACAGTTCAAAAATAATTATATATTATAATCCTCATACACAAATGAAATAAAAATAGAAAAATAAATTCAAAAGAGATTGAATGAAAATACCCTAGTATTAGTCGCAGTACTCATTTCTACATGATATAAGGACCTCAACCAATGTGTACACAAAGTTCCTCATCAAAATTGAGACCCATCGGGGCTTTACTGTTGAGACGCACAATATATTTGGACTCCATTATCCAAAGTTTCCTTTCCCTATTGCCTCCTCTTGCCGACACCTCCACCCTGTCAAGACCAAAAAAGGAAAGTATGTCAGGGTTTTGAGCATGTACCTGTGCTTAACCCTCTGGTAGCTTGGCTCAAAAGCAGTAAAGATTAACAAAGAAGCAATGTGCACATATGTATGCAGCACACAAACAGTAATAAAGTGAAAGCACAGCACAAGAAAAATCCCACAGAAGTTTAAACAAAACTCCAGTCAGTGGAACCAGAGAGCTTTTCAGTAAAAACTAATGCCCAAAAGACCAAAGCGCCAACCGTGGACATCTAGTCGTGCAGGACCATGGCAAAGTTTAGTTATGGCGGACTAATATGTAGCGTGGTTTGACTATATGAGCTGGATTGGGCTTGGTTTCTGCTTACCTTCTGACCTGAAAGAAATTCTGAAGAAAAATGCCTGAAAAAGTAATGTTTAGAGGTACAAGGCAGCCTGGGGTGTCCGAGGAGGAGGAGGCGTCCTCGGGGAGCCACTGGATTAGTTGGATGAATTTCACTCTTCTGACTTTGTCACTTTTTTAGAAGTTGAAGATTTCCAGCAGGACGAGACTGTAGCTGACCTGAATTTCACAAGCCCGGATGCCCGTTCTGCAAGAAACTGCTGAAGAGCATTTGCTTCTGCAGAGAAGAATGTAGCAGGAGCTACAATGAAGACAAACCAACCGGTGATGCATCTTGGGCAGATTGGCGAGCAGGTTTGTCCCGTCAGTTCTTGGAACACTCTTAGGCTGAAATTTTTGTAAGTACCAAGTTTTGGATTCCGCTGTTTGCGTACCTTTGCACCACTTCCAATGTTCCAGGACTGGGTGGGAACCAGTTACAGGGTGGGAATCACTTCAGGCAGGGTCCTGGTGCAAGGCCAGCCCACTAGCCCTTGGAGTCACTACGGTAGCTCTTGGTTCTAGCAGAAGGGCAATCCTCTGAGAACACAGGGTAGGCCTCAGGCAGCAGGAGAGTCCTCCGAGATCCTCTGCAGGTCCAGAAGTTAACTGAAGAGTGGATCTCAGAGTCCTATTTTTATACCTGGTGCCAGCTTTGAAGTAGAAGAAACTGTAGGAGTTTTCCCTGACAGAGTTGTCTGGAATTTCCTTCCTCCCTGACCTGGTCCCAAGTTGTCTGGGGTATGATATCCTTGGTGACTGTGCTTAGGCAGCTTCTTTAAAACTTATGTTGGGCTGTTACAGAGCTCCACCCCTCCCATCCTGTCAGGATGGACCATCCTGCCAATATGTAGTCCCCACTTTGTGTCACTGTCTGACACAGATACACAAAGGCCAACTGCTAGGACCCAGGATACAGGGACCAAATGGTAAGGATGGTAAAATGCCAGCTTTCTAAAAGTGGTATTTTCAAAATTGTGACTTAAAATTCAAATTTAACATAAAAGAGGATTTTAAATTACGATTATTTTTATCAATGTACAAATGTAATAATGTAACCCAATGTCATCCTGTGGTAGAGGTAGGCCTCACAGTAGTGAAAAACAAATTTAGGAGTTTTTCACTACGTTTTAGGGCCGGAAAAAGGTTTATTTTGCCAAGTTGAAATGGCAGTCTAAAACTGCACACATAGGCAGCAGTGACAGGCCTATGGCATAATTTAAAAGGCCCCTAAAATGGGTGACACCACCAGTGCTTACAGGCAGCTGGTACATGTTGTACCACTTTATTAGGGAATTATAAGTAAATTAATTGTGACAGACCGGTGAACACCAGTTTTACCATGTTTTCAAGGAGTAAGCACAGGCACTTACGCACTTGTCGGCAGTGGTAAAATGCACAGAGTCCTAAACCAGACAAAAAACAATTCAGAAACTAGGACGGGTAAAGGCAAAATGTTTGGGGGGGTAACCCTGCAGAGAGGGCCAAGCAAACAGAGGACTCTTCCAACAGGGAATCCATGGCTCCTTGTTGCTGGAGGCAGACTGAGCACCCTAGAGTTTAAACTCCCATGGGTAGAATAATTGAAGTTAATATTTCAAATTTTGGGGGTTTTATCTTGTGAAACGACCAACTACCCATTTTCCAGTTTGAAGCTACAGTACCATTTATTCAATAAGAAGAGTTTATATGCATCTGATGTGTGCATGAGCATTTGGTAGGGAAGTCAGGGGTTCTTAAGATCCCCTACATGTCCGCATATAATTTGTAAAACATCATAGTTACCACCTGATGGATACTCCAACCTACCAGAGTCTTCACCTCCTGGATCTCTTCAAGGCACCAGACTGGATCCATAAAATCTTCTTTATGATAGGTATTTATAACTGCACATTCCTCAACTTGAAATACTCTTCAGGCGCCAGACTGGATCTGGAAACAATGTCTTCAGCAATGCTTCTGTGTGCTGCTGTTTTGTCTCCATGCTGACTGTACAGTCCCTGAAGTGACAGAGCCACTTATACACACCACCCCTGTATGCTGACATCAGTTCCTTTCTTTCAGTGCTTTTCAACACTCATCCGGAGCTTCACTCCCAATTTTCTCAGTCTTCCTGGAACTTCCAAACTGAATTCAGTATGCAAGGGAAACATTCCCCCCCGATCACAAATAGTCTGGTTTCAAGCCATACAACCATAACAAGGCTCAGGATCTCACAGGTCTGCTAAAGATGTTTTGGGGGCTGCGTTGCCTGGCAACTGGACTGACAGGACGTGAGCCCCTGAGCTCCTGGCGAGCCTAACGAGATCATGCATAATCCTACTACCCCCTGCACACTACCCCACTGAACGTTTGCACACAAATAAAAGAAGCAGGAGAAGATGTTACCAGCTGTAATTGGGGTCTCTCAGAGCGAGAGATGGAAAATGGCAGAGGCTACAACTAAGGCCCAGGCCGAGCCATGCTGCGGATTACCTCGCTGTGCTGCCATCAACTGCAATAGGCTGGCATTATAAGAGCCAGAAGGCTGCTGGACTAAAAATACCTCGGCGAGAGTGACCCACAAAGCAAGTGGCTGCTGAGACATTGCTGTAGCATGGCTGACCCTCGACAAGCAGCCGGCAACAGGTGATTTTGACCAGGTGGGAGTCAGAAAGGCAATGCCACCGGACCAGCGACGTAGGGGAGAAGTGACACACCTCCTTGGGCCCGCACCACAAATATCTGCATCCAGTGGAAGGGTCTCCCAGGGAGTGCCAAGCTAGATATTTGGACGGGGTCAGCCTGCCTCCCGGCGACCCACCACCCGGCTGGGGCTTGACGGCAACATACCCTGGCTGCAGTCATCGGGACCAAACAGATTGAACCCTTGTGGACCCGACTGTACACCACAACACAAAAAACTGTTTAAGGCACACGGGCCACATACCTCAGTGGTAATACAGCGGCCCCTGCTGGTTCCCTGAGCTCACTTGTGACCCCCTGGGGCCTGACCTCATGGCACTGGTGAAGGAGCCGGCTTGGCATATGACAATACCTCACCTGCCCTGCAATTGGGAGGGGGCAGGCCCTGGAACAGCGCAGCAGACCTCACCCAGGCCAGATCCTTGACTCCTGGCACCTCCCCCGCGTGCACCTTTGTAAGTGAAATAGATGGCCTGGTTCATAATAGGAGCTACACAGCATAGAGTGGCAGCGTACTCCGAACTGAACCGGCCCCCAGGCCAATACCAAGTCAGTAGGATACGACTACAGCGATGAAAGAGACCAAAAGGCCCCAAGGCATTCCTGTTCCCAGGACATGCAAAAGCAAGTGCGGACCGGTGGGGCATCGGACCGCAGGAGTGGTGCCCTGGCTGAAGAGGTCCCCCCCACTCTGAGGGGTAAGCTGTTCCTCTTTGGCTGCGGTGCGCAACTGCAGTGGGAGTCCAGAGCGAACCTGCATCCTCTATTGGCGGGTAGACCCTGGTGCGGTGAGCCCCCGGGTTGCCCCTGGGTCCATCAGTAGGTGGTGGTGTGGCATCCTACTGCACAAACAGAACAGCTATGCCTAGCACTCCTGGACGTGTCAACTCACAGGTGAGGCCAGGCTCATTGAGCATGAAGTTGCAGTGCCGGGTATGTGGTGCTCCAAGCCAATGGACAAAGGAGACCGTGCCAGGAGCTCATCTTACTCGTTGATCGCGTGAATTAGCACATGCAGACAAAAGAAATGGCATTACTAGTGTGTCGTGACATTAGGGCCAGGCATTCTGAACGATCCCAGGCACCACTGGCCAGAGGGGGTGCCCCACTGTTCCCAGGTGAGAATCCTGGTCAAGGACAGGCCTGTGACCTCTCACATTGAAAGCACCATCACACAATATACCACCCCATGCCAACAGACCCAGAAATTAAGTGGGCAGGCATCACAGAGAGCAAGTCAGATGGGGACCTAGAGCCATCAAACACCAAACTGTTGCCAGCTGTATAAGGCTCTCGGACTGTGCTTGAACATAAAATAGAGACAATTGATGTCAGTCTTTTGCATGCTGACCTAAGGAAGGTCGCGGATAAAGTCACGACTGCTGAAGGCAACATTGTTGAGCTAAAGGGTAAAGTTGCGGCTTTCAAGCATCGAATGGCCTAGATGATTACAGTCAAAGGGGTGCTGGAGCATCACATTGAGGATGCAGAAGGTCGCTCCCGCCGAAGCAACATCCACGTATTGGGGTTCCTGGAGACAGCGGAGAGGGCATCTGCTGAATAGTTCCTGGAGGAGCAGGTGCGCCCAGAGCTGAAGCCACGAGGAATGTCAGATTTCTTTCTTGTTGAAAGAGCACATAAGGCATTGTCCCTCCTCCCCCACCCCCTCCACTACCTTGGGCCCCTTCCAGGTCCCTCACTGCCAGAATCCTAAATTACTGTGATAGGGACAGTATCCTTCGAGGTGCCTGTGAACAAGCTGCCCCCCTCTTCAGAAACAGCCAGCTAGCCATTTACCCAGACTACACGAAAAAGGTGCAGGAACAGCACATATCCTTCTTAAGCGGAAAACAAAAGCTGAGAGCACTAAAACTTCAATACATACTACTGTAGCCCACACAATAAAAGTAACTTTTCAAGGAAAAGCACACTTCTTTGACCATCCAGAGGACTTTGTGAATGGTTGGAACTTTGAGAGAAGATAGCAGTACCCAGACAGGGGAGTAGTCAGCAGCAGAACCAGGGATCCTATCCCTGAGGGGGCTCAAGCTGCATCTGGTCTAGGAAGGAGGACCCACCCTACCCCTGGGGACCCAGAGGGTTGCGATCAGTGAGGATGGGACTATGCAGGCGCACAACTCTGAGGCGCAAGTCATGGAGTTGAGTAATGGAACTCAACTGCCCACCACTGGAGCAGAGACTGGGGCTTTAGTCCCAATGCCAGGCTTTGTACCAAACACTATGGTTGCCCCATAGGTGAAGACCAGAGAAGAATAAAGGTGATAACCCCCCCTCAAAGTGATAAATCGGGGGCTGTGAGATGAATGACTTGGGGGTACTGTGTGCTATTGAAAATCAACATGGTCCTAGCACCATGTGCTGCACCTGATAATGGTGTATGGGGCGACTGGACAACACTAAGCTCAAACATAGCTCTGGTGTGAAACAAGAATCCCGGACCAAGGGTATTGGCCTGCTGGGCAAAAACAGTTGTAACCGAGAGGCGCTGCAACAATGTGTGCAGGTGTGAGTGGCAGGCCGGTCTAATGGTTGGTGTAGAGTATTAGCCGCTCCCTTTTGGACAGGCTGGGATGAAGTGCAAGTCCTGGCACATGCGAAGGGTGGGCATTGATAGTCACAAAGTTAATCTATGCTTATCTGTGGGTTGGGGGTCAGTTTGGTTTGCATGGTTTACTTATGTTATTAGTTGGACAGCAGTTGAGAGTATGGATGACGCATGTGTTGGGAATGGTGTTCACACCAGAACAATTAGTGAACAATCGGGGTGACAACAGAATTCTGAACTGGCATGTGGGGGGATTAGATACCTACACCAAGAGATGTGGGGTGCCCACCTTTTTGAAAAGGTAAAAAATTAGCATAGAAAGCCTGCAGGAAACACAATTGGATTGTACAGGAGCTGCATGACTAGCAAAAATGTGGCAGGTCATACTCCACATACTCCAGGGTCAAATTAATTTGGATAGCTCCGTAATTACTGTTTTCACTACCCTACATGGAGGCTGATGTGGGAGGAAGATATGACTTCTTACAGGGGAAACTAGCCCGAAAGAAGCTAACAATACTAAACACCTATGCCCTAAACAATGACATTCCTGCTTTCTTCATAGACATGCATGACCTGCTAATGTCAGAAGCGGAGTCACCCCTCATGGGGCTTGGTGACTTGAACTCCGTGCTAGAATGCAACTTAGACCGAACGCCACCAAGAGCAGTCACAAAACAGCTTATGACAACAGCACTTAGTAGAGTCATGCAGAGCATGGTACTAGTAGACATCTAGCAGGCGAGCCACTCCACCCACAGGGCATAAACATGCCACTCTGTTGTACAACACCTTTAGCAGGTTAAATAGGATATTAATAACCAGGAACCCATGGGTGAAGGACATTGAGGTAACACACATGGCACACTTCCTGTCCGATCACTCCCCTGTCAGCTGCGCGATACACTGGGGTGGCCCAGAGTGAGCATTCATGGAGGATGCCTGTAGATATTTTGTCGGATTCGGCTGGGAAGGAAGCACTATAGAAGACACTGACAGACTTCATGTAGACCAGTTGGGGCTCCACCGCACGTGGGGCCATGGAATTGGAGGCCCTTCTGGGAACCCGTCTGGGGCTAACCTGCGGGGTGCAATGACAGTTGTAGGCAGAGTTGGGTAAAGAAGAATCGGCACTGGCCTTGAAACAAGCACAAGTTTAGAGCCCCCACCCCCCCAAAGTGTGCTGGAGAGAAGACATTTGGAACTGTCCGGATAAGTATACATTAAAACAGAATGGGCAGAGGCTGCAAAGAGAGGGTGACAAATTAGGTAGGCTCTTGGCCTGAATCCTGCACAGAGAGCACCAGGTGCCACTTATGGCCTACCTGCCTTTCGCCAAGGGGGGCAATAGTGTCACTACTAGGACAGACATAGTGGACATGTTCTTGGAACACATGCAGCAGGTGTACACTATAGACCCAGATATAACCCCAGACTATTACAAACCATTCTTGGTAAACTTGGAGATGCCAGACTTGAACCAGCAACAGCCAAGGAGCTGGACACTCCCATAGAGCTTGAGGAGCTAAGGGCAGCATTACATATGCTGCCACAGGCTAAACCACTGGCAGGGATGGTTTCCCTGCCTAATTCTACCAAACTTTCCCTTCAACAACACAGGGCATTTTGGGGGTATTTCTAGCAGGTCGTAATTAAGGGGTGCTACTGGAGACTGAGGGAATGAGAGAGAAGTGTGTTTCTGAAACCTGGCGGCAACAGGACTGATTCCATAGAATACAAGCCACTCCGCATGATTAATTTTGACGTTAAGGTTCAATTCAAAATACTTGCCACCCGCCTGGAACCTCAAGTGACAAATCTGGTACACGAGAACCAGTGCGGGTTAATCGCGGGCCAGAACACTGGCATGAATCTCACACACTTATCTTGTGCTCCACAATATTATATGGCGCAACAAGGAAATGGTGCTGTTCTGCATTGACTTGGAAAATGCCTTTGACACTGAGGACTGGGGGTATCTACTTAAGGTCCTGAGAGTCATGGGCTTTGGATCTCAATTTGGCAGGTGTTGTACACAGCCCCTAGTGCCAGAGTGCGTGTGGGACACAGTTGTTCAGCAAAAAATGGATCCTAGGTTGCGGTATGTGTCAGGGATGCCCAGTTTCGCCGCTCCTGTTTGCGCTCGCGATGGAGTCATTGGCGTTATAGGTGCGCCGAGAGCTACGGGATTGAGGCAAATACTTGGAACGTACAGCATATTGTATCACTGTATGCTGATGATGCCCTATTCTACCTTTTCTCCCCTCTCGGTACACTGGCAATCCTATTGTTCTTGTTGGGTGAGTTAGGAGACCTATCTAGTCTCCAGATCAACTGTGCTAAATCGCTGCTGTTTCCACTTGTATCGCTAGTCGGGACACTGGTGAAGAGCCTTCCAGATATTGGTCTGCGCTGGGAACTGGCACAATTTGGGTACTTGGGGATAATGGTAGCGCACTCTGGGTCTTAACAATTGTGCCTTAATATGGGTGGGGTACTAGATTTATTAAAGACCTCAGTGACATTCTGGAATATGCTCCACCTGTCTGATGGGTAGGCTGGACGTCTCAAAGATGGTGTTGCTGCCATGAGGTCTGTATGTTCTACAGAACTCGCCATGCCCTATTTCAACAAGAGTGTCCCGACAACTGAACTCGATCCATATCTCCTTATTGTGGGTTGGCATACGCAGTAGGGTGGCCCTAGCTACACTAAATGCTATACTAACTAGACCGTATGTAGAGGGTGGACTGGAGGCGCCACGACTGGTCCTATACTATTATGCCGTGCACCTGCCGCATGCAGTGAGATGGATGGATGGATGGATGCGGGAGACAATTAGGAAAAGCACCTGTTAATAGAGGGTGCCGGGGTTTCGAAAGACATGCCCTATATAGTGCGACAGAAGCAAGACTATGGCAACTCTTTCTTGTACCAGTACTAAAACGTGTTCCATTAGCTCAAGAACTTCCTGTGTGAACGCTAATGCCAGTTAGACAAATGATGGCTAATATGTCCTTCCTAGCATGGAGGAAGGATGGTTGCAATCAACTTGGGGAACTTAAACTGGGTACAGAGCCCTTCCTACATTACGTGAGTTTGGCTGAGGAGGCCAGGCAGACCTGGCCTTCCTACCCTGCTATGCCTGTGGCCATCCACGCTCTGGGCATCCTGCTGTCTTGCGGGACAGGTAGGTATCGGATCACGCTATTATATAAAGCCATGAGAATTGATCCAGTGGGAAGGTTTGTATGACAGAACCACATGTTCTGGAACAGCGAATGCCTTAACGCGGTCGGAACCACAACTACGTTCTTTCCAGGCATGCTTTTACCACGCATGCCTTTACAACAAATTTTGTTGTAAAAGCATACCTAGTAAAGGCATATGTGGAAACGGCATGTGTGGTTCTGACATACAACCCCTCCACCCACCCTGAGCCACAAAACTACCCCCCACTTCTAATAGCTAAACTACCTGGACCCGCCCTGAGCCCTAAAAAAATAAATAATAAATAAATATCCCAACCCCGCCATAAAAAATAAACTACCCCGAAACCCCACCTGCCTTGACCCCTAAAAAAAAAAAAACCCTACCTCCCACCCATCAAAACCTAAACTACCCAGACACCCCCCCACCCGGCCTGAAACATCACCCCCTAAGTAAAGTATCCCACCCCACCCCTAAAATCTAAATTACCTTGATCCCCCCATCTGATCTCAGCCCTAAAAAACAAAAAAAAAAAACAACCCTGACCCCCCCCCCACCCCTGAAAACGAAACTGCCCAGACACCGTGTAACGGGGGCCCTGTTACAGCGTTACAGCCGGCAGAGTGGGTTGCTGAGGCAACCCTGGATGCTGTTACTAAGAAGTGCCCCTGGGGCACTCCCAAGAGCAGAAAGCCGACCAGGAGCAAATACTTCTGGATTTTGGAGGAGGGACTGGTGCGTCAGGAAGAGGAAACGCGAACAGAGGAGGAGGGGGTCCAGCAGGGAGCGAGAGGATGCCAAAACGGGGGGCGGAGGACGCCTGTGAACAGAAAGAGGAGGAGAAAGAAAAAAACATAACAGGAGATCAACCGGGGTCGAACGAAGACTCCCAGGGGGGCACAGAAACAACAGAGAGTGACAAGGAGGAGGAAAACAGAGGACCACGAGGAGGGAACCTATCGCTTGGTGTTGGAGTGGACCAAGAACCAGCCAGAAAGGATGACACATCAAAAACACCACGCCACGTTCCTGGAGGAACGTGACTACACAAGTTACAGACATTTTTCACCTCAAGTGTATCTATTGGGGCTAAGGGGCTGAGGGGATGTAAGGGAAGGGAATCCTAGGAGGGGTAGCCTCCTAGGCGAAACAGGTAAGGTGGGAAAAGAGAATACCACTTTTGTATGTAAAAACACGTGTGCTTCATTTTGGAGTGACCCCTATCTCACTTCCCTCACTCACTCCCCTCCCTGGTGAAATCCCAACCATATTACCCACTATAACACTTACCTGATACATGGTTCTCCTTCATTCCAAGGTATATCAATGAAGAACGTGACCTGGGAACAGCAAACCTCCTCATGACACCATCTAATGGCGGAGGAATCAACCTAAAAGAAAAGAGAGAAAAGAGAAAGAACTTTAGTTCAACTACCAGACAATGTGTTTATGTAACAAAACAAATATATAATTACAACCTCCCCATCCTAGACTGTGTTGCCATTAATAATCATAGTATTAACCTCGTATACACCCCCGCCGCCCCTGAGCCCTAAATCTACCCACACTGCTAAAAACTACCCAACAACCCTGCCTCAACTCCACTTACCTCACCGCGTCCTCTCCAGATCCTCCCTTCTCTTCTTTCATCCCGCCCTTGGTTAAGCCTTCCCCCACCCCTTTTGAAAATAAACTACCTCGCCCCCACCCTAAGCCCTAAATAAATAAAAAAAAATACCCAAGCCCCCATCTGTAAAAAAAAAAAAAAAAAAAAGAAACAGACTGACCGCGCACCCCATAAAAAATACAATAAAAAATAGCACCCCTCCCCCCCTACCCTAAGCCCATAATCCATCCCACTTACCTCACTGCATCCTCTCCTGCTCCACTCTGGCTTTTTATGTGCCTTAACCACGCATATGCTTAACCACATGTGTGGTTAAGGCACAGAAAAAGCCATGCGTTGTTCCACCAAACGTGGTTAAACTTGCGTGCTAAACATCCGCATTGTTTGCAACACGTTAAGTACGTTTCCCAGGGGGAAGGCACCCGCAGGCTCGTGCAGCCTGGGATGCTGACTTAGGAGCCCACCTTGACGATGGGGACAGGACACACATTTGCAAACTTACTTAAATAGCCTCCTGCAATGCCTGCTTTAAGCTGGTACATAATAACGTTCTGCACAGAATTTATTTGGCTCCCAGAGTGCTTCATCGCATGACATCGGTTCGACCAGAAAACTGCCCACACTCTGGTGTGGGGAGGACAGTCTTCCTACATTTGGCCTAGGACTGCCAGGCAGTACGGAGATATTGGTCTCAAGTGGTGGACGAAATAGTACAGGTTACACACCGAACAAAATAGAGCATATGCCTCACTGCTGCTTGATGGGTAACATTAAAAGTTCAAAGAGATGCAAAATGGCATATCAATTTGTACTGTTTGCCTTGGCATAGGGTGTCCATCACATTGTCTTGGGGAGGTAGGAGTTTCATTCACATTACATCTGATAGAGACCTCTAGCTGCAGATTCCTTACCTTAGAATTCCCTGGCGTCAGCTTCGAATCCGGAATTTTTCTGCTGAGCAGTACCCTGCACGCCATCGGGTGGCGTAGTTCGGATCCGTGTGCGTTGTCTGGTTCCGCGTGGCATCGCCAGCGTCGTTGGAGTCGTCTGTGATGTCATGGTCTTCAATATAAGCACCACCCCGGTGCGCATAAGTCAGTTCTTTTCCTTCTGTGCCGGTTAAACGCAGATTCAGAAAGAGCCACCCTTTTTCTTCGACGATTGTCGATGTTTTTCGCTTGATTGTTTGAACATGTCTTCCAGAAAGACAGGACTCAAGCCATGTGGTGCATGTCATTGCACCATGTCAGTTACGGATCCGCACAGTGTGTGTCTCTGGTGTCTTGAAAAGGACCACAATTCAATATTGTGTTTCGACTGTCGAGCCATGGCTCCGAAGGCCTTGAAGGAGAGATCCTCAAACTTCTGGTTGCCCGACAGCCGTCTTCAGTTGGCGCGACTCCGAGGAGCTCCCGGTCCCGCAGTAGGAGGAGGTTGCAGCACTGCTCCCGGAGCCCCAAGTCCTCTTCCTCGCATTCGAGGTCATCCGAACATTCAGGTAAGAGGCACAAGAAGAAGAAGAAGTCCAAGCGGACTTTGACTTCACCATGCCCATTGGCCGACAAGGTGTCTAAGGAACGTCAATGTTCTGAGCGCGGTTCCGTGGAGCCGTCACCAAGGCCGACTCCGAGTCTTCCCCCTTTTCCGGGGACCGGAGCGACCCTCGGTCAGATAAGAGTTTTATGAGTCTACCCACCTTGTTTTTGGGCGGGCTGCACCTTGGGGTGGGTCATAAGGCCCCGCGGGGTCAGCCGGGGCCCCATCGGCTTCGATGTCGGCGGCTTCGGTGCCGTTGTGGACCCCAGGATCCGATAGTGGATCCTAACCAGTGCCGGTCTCTCATAGTCAACCTCTCCGGTGCCGGGTCCGACGTTGACGCTTCCTCCACCACCAGCGCCCACTGGTGGTAGCCACATCCTCATTCTGGATGATCCGGAGCCGGAATGACGTCCAACGACGCAGATTCCGACTTCAATAGCGCCGATTAGGCCCAGTTCATTGCCTGGGCCTTATTTTGAACAGCCAGGCACAGGAGAGGACTAGGAGGGGTCTGAGGACTCTTTAGAGTGTGTATTGGAGCAAGAACTGGACTGGTATGAGGATCTAAGGGAAGCCAATGGACTGGACAGTTCTCCAGATACTGGCATGCTCTCTTCTCCCAACGTGGCTACGGAGGAAGGGTTTCTTATGCTATGGTGGTAGGTAGGGAAGCTGAGGTCTTGGACCTAGACCTGCCTATTGTGCCAGTCAGAGCAAACCTCCTGACAAAGGTGCTTCAACCCGGGGTGACTACATCAGTGCCGATGTTGCCCTTCAATGAGGCCCTAACGGATGTCCTTCTAGAAACATGGTCCAAACCCAGCACAGGGGCTTGTGTGACTAGGACAGTCGGCCGCCGCCATAGACCTGCTCCAAATTACCCTAGTTTCTTTACCCAACAACCCACCCCGGAGAGCTTGGTGGTCCAAGCCTCCACTTCCTGTGGTGCTTTCCCTTCCGCCCCTCCGAATAGGGAATCCAAGAGGCTGGACCAATTTGGAAATAAGTTGTTTTCTTCCTCCAGCCTGGCATTGAAGCCAGTAAACACCTCTTGCCTACTGGGCCATTTTTCCCATACTTTATGGGATACACTGGCACAGGTGCTGCCCCAGGTCCCGGAGGGCATATGGGACACTCTCACCCAGGCTGTCAAGGATGGGAGAGATGCAGCCAAGTTTGCAATCAGGTGTGGATTGGACACGACTGACTCGCTGGGTAGAGCGATTGCATTAACAGTGGCCCTACGTCTCCACGCATGGCTTTGTTCTACTGGCTTTTCAGGGGATGTCCAGTCGAGTTTGATGGACATGCCCTTTGATGGCTGTTGCCTTTTTGGTGAAGAGGCCGACTCTGCCCTTGAGAGGTTAAAGGGTTCTCGAGCTACGGCCAGATCCTTGGGCCTCTCAGTGCCAGCTCGACCGCAATCTGTCTTTCATCCCTTACGAGGCTTCGGAAGAGGCGCTGTACCACACCAGCCACAACTTAGCCACTGTCCTCCGGCTTCACAGCATCCCGGGAGAGGATGTGGTTGTGGTACCATCAGACCCAGAAGGTCTGGCCAGAGGTCAGCCACCACACAGCACCCAAGCCCTCCTAGTGTGGTTCTGCAAGACAATGTCTGTCCAGTTGGAGGGAGGATTCAATTTCAACTTCCTCACTGGCATTCCATCACAACAGACAAATGGGTCTTGCAGATCATACGGAAGGGCTATTCCCTTCCAGTCTTTCCGTCCTTCTATCCCTCCAATAAAAGAACGGCTGATGGAGGACCATTTGGTTTTGCTCCGCGAGGAAGTTACGGCTCTCTTGGCCAAGGGAGCTATAGAAAGTGTCCCGATGTTAGAAGTAGGCAGTGGTTGTTATTCCCGCTACTTTCTGATGCCCAAAAAGAACAAGGGCCTTCGCCCTATCCTGGATTTAAGGGACGTCAATCTCCTCCTCAAGAAGGAGAAATTCAAGATGCTAACTCTTGCTTAGGTCTTGTCTGCCCTAGACCAAGGAGACTGGATCGTAGAGTTGGACTTGCAGGCTGCATATTTCCACATTCCCATCCTGCCCGCCCACAGGCTTTTCTTGCAGTTCAAGGTGGGCCACGAGCACTTTGTTTACCAGGCTCCCCTTCAGTCTCACCAGTGCCCCTCGGGTGTTCAGCAAAGTGATGGCGGTGGTGGCAGCTCATCTGCGCAGGTTAGGATTTCAGTCTTCCCCTACCTAGACGATTGGCTGTTGAAGGCTCCGACGCCCCAGGCTTCTGTCACCCATCTCCAGATGACAACAAACCTCCTGCATTCACTGGGGTTCACTATAAATGTGCTGAAGTCACACCTGACTCCCTCTCAGAAGCTCACTTTAATTGGAGCTGTTCTGGACACAGTGTAGTATCAGGCCTATCCTCACGAGCAGCGAGTCCAGGATATTCAGTTTATGATACCGATGTTTCGGCCTCTATCCTGGATTTCGGTAAACCAGACTCTGAGGCTGTTGGGACTCATGGCTTCTTGCATCCTATCGGTCCAGCATGCCAGATGGCCTATGAGGGCTCTGCAGTGGGACCTGAAGTTCCAATGGGCACAGCATCAGGGAAATCTTACAGACGTGTTTCAGATCTCGGAGGGAAGTTCAAATGATCTGCAGTGGTGATTAGTGAACTGCGATTGGGTCAAAGGCAGACTCCTCTCCCTTCCCCAACCAGATCTTACAGTAGTGTTGGAAACATCACTTCTGCGATTGGGCTGCCATCTGGGAGAGGTGGAGATCAGGGTTCGCTAGTCTCCGGCAGAATACGGGCTCCATATCAACTTGTTGGAGCTTCGGCGATCCGACTAGCATCAGTATTTCCTGTATCCTTCCCCTTTGGCAACAGCCCCCAAGCAGCTTTAGTTTGCCCTTAGTGTCAACTGCAGAGCATTACGCGCTCTATTGGCGACTAGAATACAAAAACCCAGCACTCTCAAAAGACCGTAATGTATGTATTTTGCTGATAAGTTGTGGTTTAACCTTTTGCATTGCAGAGTTCAATCCTGAAGACTGATTTTTAATATGCTTACAAATACTGTTCCTTTGCAATGTATTGTTGCAGGTTTTCAAAGTATGTTAGGGTGTGGTCCCTTTCCAGGATCTTCCAGAGACTTCCCTGCAGCATGCCTGGGCGTGGTTGAGGGCTGGGCCAAGACTCTATAAAAAGAGAGCCAGCCCAACTCCCAGTGCTCACTACTCAGAGGTCCCGGTGCAGAACAGCAGGTATTTCCAGAGTTCCTGTCCCGGTGGCCTATTTGATTTTCCAGTCCTCTGCTTTTCATGCTTCATTGGTGAATCTTGTTCTTAGGCGGTAAGACGGTAGTTGGGTTTACTCCAACGCCGTTTATTTTGAAAACTCTCATATTCTTGAGTCTAATTATTTATTTGATTATATTACTTTGAGCTCATGAAAAGTGCATTTGAGTGTTTATAATACTTGAATGGATGTTTTTGAATCGGCAAGACGCGCAATTCGTTTTATAAAAATGTAGAACTTTGGTTTCATTACGCGCTACCATTTCTTGACATTTACATGGAGGCTTATGAATCGGCAAGACGCACGATTCGATTTAAGATAATTTAAAGCTTGTTAGTTATTGCGCGCAACCATTTCTTGACATTTACATGAAGGCTTAGGAAATCGGAAAGACATACGATTCGTTTCATGATGATTTAAACCTTGTTGTTTATTACGCGCTACCATTTCTTGACATTTTGCATGGTGACATTTGAATCAGTAAGACGCGCGATTTTCTCATCGAGCCTATTTCATGTTGTTCATTGTATGCTACCATTCTAGGATATTTGTTCGGTAGTATTCGAGTTGGCAAGTGTGTGATTCATTTCTTGAACTCATATAATGTTAGTCATTGAAGCACAGTTCTTCCATAGTGTTTATGATATATAAATATATATCTGCAAAGTGTGTAATCTGTGTTGACACATTTCTAGAAAACGCAAAAGGCCAGAGTTTCTAAATGTAATATTGTATGCTTCTATTATGCATTCTTAAAAAAAGAATTTATACGACTGATTTAAAATTTAGTCAGAATATTGTTTCTGATTCTCATGTAAAGGGAAAATGCTTGAATAAGAAAGTTTTCATTTAATTAATATTGATTCCCTTACAGGTATCTGGCCATCTTGAAACCTAGTCGTTTTAAACTTCATTCTCAGATTATTCACGTTTTCAGAATGACTATGCTTAAAATCATAGTCTAGTATTGCTTTCAGGAGATATAATTTTCATATTGTGTTCTAACCTTTTCTCTTACTATAGGTCTCCTTCTCAGCTGTTCCCTTCCTAATCCCCTTTTCCCCTCTTGAACTCTCTTAACCTCTGTGATTTATCTGTGATTTATCTATCAGAGTCTTGTGGTGGACGTGTTGGGAACGTGCGCAGACCCCGAGGATGTGGTGACTCTGACAGAATAGTGAGCCCACAAATTATTATCCTCCTGGTTTGTGTATGTTCTCAGCATGGCCACGCTAGACGAGTTAGTCAAGGCCATCACCCAGCTACAGGCAGAGGTGGTATCATCCAAAGAATTAACAACTAGCTTAGCTGCGAAAGTGAGTCAGTTGCAAGATAAGGTAGAGAAGAAGGAACAAAGTCCCACAGGTGTGACTTGGCTATGTACTTCTTCTCAGGCTTCTGGAAGTAATCCGACAAACATTTCCCTAAATGTTCCTTCCGCAATTCCTTTAGCTCCCCCAGAACGTTTCTCAGGTGACCCTTCGAAAGCGCAATCTTTCCTGGTTTAAGTGGGACTACACTTCACCTGCAGACCACATACTTTCCCCGATGCCCAGTCCAAAGTAGCTTTCTCGTTATCATTTTTGGCTGGGGATGCAGCTACTTGGGCAATTCCTCTTGTGCGTAAAAATAGAGCCTTGTTGTACAACTGGAGGCATTTTGTTCGTGAGTTTGAGAGAGTTTTTGATCGTAGAACTGTAACACAGTCAGCAGATGGTGAATTATTAGATTTACGCCAAGGGAATCAAGATCTAGTATCGTATTTAGCCAATTTTAATCGGTTTGTTGCCGAGACATCCTGGCCTGAAGAAAAACAAGCGGTCTTGTTTTACAAGGGACTCAAAGAGGAATTAAAAGATATCTTAGCGCAAATTGACCCACAACCAACAGACTGTCAAGATTAATAAACCTTGTTTTGAGGCTTGATCATCGTTTAGCAGAACGTAAAGGAACGCGCAACAAGATTGAAAAATATTCATGGCGTGTTCATGATAACAGATACTCAAGAAATCCGAAAGAGAGAACGCCGGAACCGATGGAAATTGGAACCATCAGGAGACCTTTGACCAAAGAGGAAAAGGATTTACGCAGAAAAAATGGACAATGTCTTTATTGCGGGCGGAAGGGACATTTTGCCAAAGATTGTTCAATCAAACCAAAGAACAAGCAAGGTTTGGTTCAGAAGGTTGCAGCCAATGCACCAGTTGAGTTGGAAAACTAAAACAGCCGAGATGCAGAGAAGGGTTGCTCTTGGGTGTCACCTTCACAATCTAGACATCTTAAACTGGAAATAAGAGTTCAGGTCAAGAAAAAGATTTATTTCAAAAAGGCTTTAGTCGATTCTGGGGCTACTGGGAACTTTGTTGATATCCAATTGGTTTGTGCATGGGGGATCCCATGTATTGAAAGGAAGACCCCAGAAATCATCCAGGCAGTCAATGGAAAACTCTTGACTGGAGGCCCAGTAACTCTTTAGACTATCCCCTTGTCAATGATTTGTGAAGATAAGAATCAAAGAAAGAAACATAATGAGAAAATCATCCTTGACGTGATTCATGCTCCCCAATGTGGGATTATTCTCGGCTTGCCATGGTTGACGCATCACAATCCAGAGATCAATTGGGCAGAACGAAAAATCGTGTTCCCATCTGCGCTATGTAATGAACAATGTCTCCAAAAAATTCAAGTACCAAAAGTTTGCAAATCTTCCATAGCTACTGCCGCGGAGAAAGAAATTCAACTGCCCAAACAGTATTCAACTTACAAAGATGTATTTGATGAGAAAGGAGCAGAGACTCTACCTCCTCATAGATCTTATGATTGCCAAATTGATCTAGCCCCAGGTGCGATACTTCCCAACTGTCGTGTATATGCCCTGTCAGAACATGAAAACCAACATTTACGAAAATACCTAGATCAATTTTTGGAGAATGGCTTAATTCGTCCCTCTAAGTCTCCTGCAGCTTCTCCTTTGTTTTTTGTTCCAAAAGCTAATGGAGAACTTCGAACTTGCATCGACTATGGGGGTTTGAACAAAGTCACCATCAAAAATAAATATCCTTTACCCCTAATTCCGGTTTTATTGGAAAAAGTAAAGAGAGCAAAAATCTACACGAAGCTTGACCTTCGAGGTGCTTATCATGTGGTCAGAATGAGAGAGGGTGACAAATGGAAAACAGCATTCAAGACAAGATATGGCCTTTTTTAATACACCATCATGCCTTTTGGTCTGTGTAATGCTCCAGCAGCATTTCAATTTTTCTGGAATGAGGTTCTTAGAGAGTACCTCGACATATTTGCCATAGTCTAGATCAATGACATTTTGATCTACTCAGACAATGAAAACGAACATGTCCAACATGTCAAGAAAATTCTCGCAGCCCTTCGAAAGCACCATTTATATTGCAAACTAACCAAGTGTGAGTTTCACGTTACCACAGTTGAGTTTTTAGGAGTTATTGTTACCCCTCAAGGTATGGTGATGGTAGAAAAGAAAGTGAAAGCAGTATCTGATTGGCCCACCCCAAAGACTGTTTGTGATGTACAATGTTTTCTGGGGTTTGCAAATTTTTACCGGAGGTTCATAAATCACTTCTCCCAGACAGTGGCTCCAATCACTAAGCTACTAAGAAAGAAAGGAAAATTTGTATGGTCCCCAGAAGCTAATCAAGCCTTCTCGACTTTGAAGGAAGCTTTCTCCAGTGCCCAAGTCTTGATTCATCCTGCTGCAAATCGACCTTTCATGGTGGAAGCTGATGCTTTAGATGTAGCAATAGGAGCCGTCTTCTCACAACGAAATAAAGACACTGGTCAAATTCATCCTGTAGCTTATATGTCTCGGAAGTTGAACGAAGCCGAACAGAACTATGTCATTGCTGAAAAAGAGCTTCTGGGGATTCGTGATGCCTTTAAAGAATGGAGACATCATTTGTTGGGTGCCAAATACACGGTTACAGTATATTCTGATCATTGTAATCTTCAATTCATGAGTTCCGCCAGACTTTTGACGCCTCGGCAATTACGCTGGATGCAGTTTTTTGCCGAATTTGATTTTGTAGTAACTTTCCGCCCTGGGAAAGATAATCGCAAAGCTGACGCCTTGTCCCGTCAAGAGTCTACTACGTTGCCTGCATTTCAAGCCTCCAGAGCTATCATTTCTCCTGACAAGGTTCTATGTATCATGAAAACTGTAGATTTCTTTGAATAAATTCGCAACTCTTTCATTGTTGAAAAATGGCAAACATGGGCCCAAGCAGATCCCAAAAGGTCAATCAAGCAAGGACTACCCTTTCATAACGCTTGTTTGTTTGTACCCACTACCAAGCTTCGCAAGATAGTGTTTCAGTGGTTGCATGTTATACCTACGGCAGGTCACCCAGGTACTCCTAAAACTCATGAACTGATCCAACGTTATTTTTGGTGGCCTACCCTAACAAAAGATGTAAAAGCAATGGTAAACACCTGCGAAGTTTGTGCTCGCATTAAAACAAGTCATTCAAAACCAAAAGGGTTGTTACATCCACTTCCAACTCCAAGTCGTCCATGGGAGCACATTTCTTTAGACTTTATTACCGGTTTGCCAGTGGTTCCACAGCATTCAGTAATTCTGGTGGTAGTAGATAGTCTCACGAAATATGGACATTTCATTGCCTGTAAAAAAAAAAAAACTGCCCACTTCTAGTGAACTGGCAACTATTTTACTGAACAGAGTAATTTGTTATCATGGACTACCAAAGGTTATCCTCTCCGATCGCGGATCACAATTTACCTCCAATTTCTGGATGACATGGTGTAAAACACTCCAAGTGACATCTACGCTATCTACTAATCACCACCCTCAAACAGATGGTCAAACGGAGAGACTAAATCAGACCTTGAAACAATACCTACGTGCCTATGCTGAAAAGGCACTTCATTCTTGGACATCTATGCTCTGGTTAGCTGAGTTAGCTTATAATAACTCATTCCACACTTCTATTGGTGTTACACCCTTTTTTGGTTTATTTGGCTATCATCCTGACACCTTGCCCATCACAATTCCTAAAGAAAGTTCTCTTACTCCAGCTCTTACTCCAGCTGTGTCAGAAACCATTCAGCATTTGCATCCAACCCAGAAACTGATTCAACAGCATTTAGAAAAAGCCAAACAAAAATACAAAAGGCATTATGACAAGAAACATTGTGAGGGACCGCAATATCAACCAGATGACAGTGTGTCTTTCCACAAAACATATAGACTTCAAGAAGAAGCACATGTTTAATCCCAAATTCATAGGTCCTTACACTGTCCTTCAGGAAATCAATCCGGTAACCTATAAATTACAATTACCCAGATCCCTATGGATTCATCCAGTGTTCCACACTTCCCTCTTTAAAAAGGCAGTCCAAAAAATCCACCCTCATCCAGCTCCTGTTCTAGTACAAGGGGGAGAAGAATACGAAGTCAAGAAAGTGTTGGATTCTAAACTGAGAGAGCGTAATCTATGGTACTTAATCTCATGGAAAGGTTATGGTCCTGAAAGTAACTCATGGGTTTTCGCATCTGATGTTCATGCTCAAGTAATTGTGAGATGCTTTCATCGTCTTAATCCAGGCAAACCAGGCCCTAGAAGCTCGCCTGGGAGAGGGCAGTACTGTCAACAGCAGAGCATTACGCGCTCTATTGGCCACTAGAATGCAAAAACCCAGCACTCTCAAAACACTGTAATGTATGCATTTTGCTGATAAGTTGTGGTTTAACCTTTTGCATTGCAGAGTTCAATCCTGAAGACTGATTTTTAATTTGCTTACAAATACTGTTCCTTTGCAATGTATTGTTGCAGGTTTTCAAAGTGTGTTAGGGTATGGTCCCTTTCCATGGTCTTCCAGAGACTTCCCTGCAGCATGCCTGGGCGTGGTTGAGGGCTGGGCCAAGACTCTATAAAAGGAGAGCCAGCCCAACTCCAAGTGCTCACTATTCAGAGGTCCCGGTGCAGAACAGCAGCTATTTCCAGAGTTCCTGTCCCGGTGGCCTATTTGATTTTCCAGTCCTCTGCTTTTCATGCTTCATTGGTGAATCTTGTTCTTGGGCGGTAAGACGGTAGTTGGGTTTACTTCCAACGCCGTTTATTTTGAAAAAACTAATATTCTTGAGTCTAATTATTTATTTGATTAACAACTTACTTTGAGCTCATGAAAAGTGCATTTGAGTGTTTATAATACTTGCATGGATGTTTATGAATCGGCAAGATGCGCGATTTGTTTTATGAAGATTTAAAACTGGTGTTTCATTACGCGCTACCATTTCTTGACATTTACATGGAGGCTTATGAATCGGCAAGACTCGCGATTCGATTCAGGATAATTTAAAGCTTGTTAGTTATTGCGCGCAATCATTTCTTGACATTTACATGAAGGCTTACGAATCGGAAAGACATACGATTTGTTTCATGATGATTTAACCCTTGTTATTTATTATGCGCTACCATTTCTTGACATTTTGCAAGGTGACATTTGAATCCGTAAGACGCGCGATTTTCTCATCGAGCCTATTTCATGTTGTTCATTGTATACTACCATTCTAGGATATTTGTTTGGTAGTATTCGAGTTGGCAAGTGTGTGATTCATTTCTTGAACTCATATAATGTTAGTCATTGAAGCACAGTTCTTCCATAGTGTTTATGATATATAAATATATATCTGCAAAGTGTGTGATCTGTGTTGACACATTTCTAGAAAACGCAAAAGGCCAGAATTTCTAAATGTATTATTGTATGCTTCTATTATGCATTCTAAAAAAAAGGATTTAAACAACTGATTTAACATTTAGTCAGAATATTGTTTCTGATTCTCATGTAAAGGGAAAATGCTTGAATAAGAAAGTTTTCATTTAATTAATCTTGATTCCCTTACAGGTATCTGGCCATCTTGAAACCTAGTCATTTTAAACTTCATTCTTAGATTATTCACGTTTTCAGAATGACTATGCTTAAAATCATAGTCTAGTATTGCTTTCAGGAGATACTATTCGCAGCGCCGTCAACACAACGCAGAGGGAAACGCTTGGAGATATTTGAGGCTTACCATGGTCCTCATGCTCTTCCTTACCTGACCGCCTTCTCAAATCATAAGACATCAATTTGTCTCTGGCACTTTGGAACATTGAGCTAATTATCTTCACTATAGCCTTGATAAAGTCTACCCAGACGAAACACGTGTCGTCTGTTGTCTATTTGGGCTGCTGTTAATTTGAAAAGGATTTCTGTTGTCATCTTTTGATTCTGGCTCCAAGATGTCAGCTTGGGCCACAGGCCATTGTTTCATCTAAAGACATTACGAGGAATAAACTGGAACATTATCACTTCTTGGGATGTGCCGTGGTTTTCCTTCTATGCTTAAAATCATAGTCTAGTATTGCTTTCAGGAGATATAATTTTCATATTCCCCTCTCTAACTCTCTTAGCCTCTGTGATTTATCTATCAGAGTCTTGGAGCTGTTCAGTGGTGGACGTGTTGGGAACGTGTGCAGACTCCAAGGATCTGGTGACTCTGACATTTAGTAATGCACACTCCTCCTCGGGGGGGCAGAATTCAGCACTTCTTCACAGGGGCATACTCTTCCTGTGTTGGGGCACAGAACTCAGCATTTCCTCCTAGGGTGACGATCCATCATGTCCGCCAAATGTGTCCTACAAATTATTCACCACAGCTATTTTTGTCCCTGCCACTCTTCCCCCAACATCAGACTAGTGCCCTGCACGAGTTACTGAAAGTGATGGTCACTTCCCACCTTTGGAGGTCGGGGATGTCAATTTTTCCCTGCCAAGAAGACTGAATGTTGAAGGTGGGCTTGCCATTGTCTGTCACAAACCACTTCAAGACAATGGCAAACCTCCTGACATCATTATCAACTAGCCAAATTTGCACCATACTCCTGTAGTGAGGCCCTCTCGGACCCACATTGGTTCTCCATTTTAGCTTTTTTTTTTTATATTTTAGACATTTTAGCTGCTATTGGTTTTAACAGTATCATTTCACACACAAGCTTGTACAATATTATTTTGAAGACTACAGAGTACAAGTTGCTTCTTTTAGTTTGCCTTTCTCGCTGTATAGTCAGTATATTCTGTTCATGGCTAGGAACACAGTTTAAGATATTCTAATGCTTGCGTTGCCTTTTCGGAGACAGCTTCTAACATCTAGACATATCGTTGCATCAGAGCTGTGCCTCTAACACAGTGTGGCTTTGATTATCTAAACAATGCCTGACCCAGAAGGACATTCCAGCCATGAGTGTCCTCAGATGAATGCTGTGTTTGACATGCAGCTCTGCTGGCACTGAACCTCCAGTTTGCAGAAAGGATTGACATCTACACTAAGGGTGGCTCCTGATTCAGTACTTCAGGTATGGGTGCTAATGCTACCCTCTTATATCGGGCAAAGGCAGAAGGTACATTCACTTTGCTCTCAGTATATGGTTAGTGACCGTTAGGAGTCTATAGAAATCATTTGCCAGGGTTGTACTATTTATTCTCCACACCATGTTCATAATGCTGTTAATTTTGCTTTTTTTCATCTGCCTAGTTATTGCAGCTCATTCTCTCTATGCAAGACTAAGATTGTTTCAATCAGTGTATTGAAAACATCTTGTATCTCTATAATTTGCTTGGGCATGCATGAGTAAGACAATAAAAAGTTAAGGTCTATTGCTACAACTTCCTTGGCAGTCATAGTGTCATGTTGAGGTTGCCATAATCACCTTCCACCCTGGTAAGGTCAGGGTTTTGGGTGCTGTATTATCAGCTAGCCAGGAATTGGGCCGACAGCTCCTGATTGTGTGGACGGACTCAGTCTCCACATTCTGAATTTATTTTGCCCTAATATGCAGTCCTATTATCTCAATTGGATCCGTATAACACTCCTTTACAGAAGCTCCCATTTATTGCAGTTATCCTGGATACAGTGCAGTTCAGGGCCTTCCCTCTGCCACAACGGTTGCTGAACATTCAGGCTATGATCACAAAGTTTTGGCTAAGGTTTTGGATCTCAGTGAGAGCAGCTCTGAGTAGTCTTGACCTCTTAGCCTCCTCCTTGTCGATTACACCAGGTGATGCATGCAATGGAATCTATACTTCCATTGGACCTAGCATCAAGGGACTCCATTGGATGTCATCTAAATCTCAGAGGTGATGGTTCACAATCTGCAGTAGAAGCGTCTCAACTGTAATTGGTCCAGTGGCAGACCTTTAGCCCTACCACACCAAGAGCTGAAGGTGGTGACAGATGCATCAGTTCTGTGACGGAGAGGTCGTCTGGGAGAGGTCGAGATTAGAGGACATTGGTCTCTTGTGTAAACCTCACTCCAAATCAATCTGTTGGAGTGGTGAGCCAGTCGTCTGGTGTTGAAGGGTTTCGTACTGTCCATCAAGGAGAAGCCTGGTACACATTCTCAGAGAGAATATCATCTCAATATGGTACTGCATCAGGCAGGGTGGAATTGGGTCCTGTGTTGAGGATCTACTCTTCCTGTACTTCGTTGGAGTGTCGGGGCATCTCGATTATTGTGAACTGCCTGCTTTGCGGTATCTTTGAATGCTGGAGTAGATGAGCACAGCTGGCGATGCTTGGCTGATCATGAATGGCGGTTACACCCTGAGGTGGTACAGTGTGGAGAAGCCTGGCTAGATCATTTTATCACCTTTGAGAATGTGCAACGTCAGAATACATTTCCACTGGAGTCTCCTAAAAATCTCTGTGGGAGATTTTCTGCCTAGTGTGAATCATGGGACTCCTGTACATCTTTCCATCCCTGCCTCTTGTACCCAGTTATGAAGATCCGGAATGACCACACCCAAGCCATTCTAGTGGCTCCAAATTTGATGAGGAGAGTGTGGTCTCCCTAAATTCTGGGCATGAGCATCTGTCCTCGGGTCAGGCTACAACTTCAGGAGGATCTTCTGTTGCAGCAGGGCACTGTTCTGCACCCCGGCCTGTGTGATCTGCACCTCCATGCATAGAGACTGAGTTGTGGCAGGCTGCTTTTGATCTACCTCCTGTGTTTGTGGATGTTATCCTTGCTGTGTGGCATTTTTCTCTAAAGTCCATTTATGCCAGGCATAGGAAAACATTTGTGCCCTGGTTTGGAACCTGCACACCTACCCATTGCAGGCTGTAAGAAATTGAGTTACTGGTTGAGGGGAGCTGAAACCCGACTTGAGCACCAACCACAATCATTGTCAGGGTGAAGTCGCAAGCCGACCCCCAAATTAACCTGTGCTCAACCCTCTGGTAGTTTGGCACAGAGCAGTCAGGCTTAACTTAGAGGCAAAGTGTAAATTATTTATGCAGCAGTTCAAACAGTAATAAAGTGAAAACACAGCACAGGAGAAATCCCATACCGATTTAGACAAATAGAGTATTTTAAATAAATAAATCAAGACCAAAACTACAAAAATTCCAATCATTCGACCTGGAAATATGTAGGTTTAAAGATTTCAGTAAAGATAGTGGCAAAAAAGAACAAAGCTCCAACTGTAGTTAGCTGTTTGTGCGGGACCAGGGCAAAGTCAAAATTTCAGGCTGACCGCGATGCAGCATGGACCGGCTACAGGGATCCAGTATGGCTCACTGAACAAAAGTACCCTAAATTCCAGTTGCAAAGCTTTGCAAGTTCCTGCATTGAGGATGTGTCGCGCAGACGAGGCAATGCAAGGTCCAAGTTGGGGGGGGGGGGTATTGTGCAGAATCAGTTCCGGGATCCTGCGACGCTGCAATGCGAGGTCCTTTGTCATCAAGGAGGGAGCTTGTGATTGAAAGTCCTGCATTGAGGGTGCGTCACACACTGGCTCATTCCAAAGAAGCTGCCAGGCTACCCCTCCGCAAGTGGTGCAAGATGGATTGCACCATGACGGAGGAGGGGAGGGCATAAAAGGGAGAGCGAAGGCGGGAAGTTCAGTTTTGGAGAGTGGAGATGCATCGGAAGATTAAAACAGTTAAAAACACACACAATGAGTCTCTGTGTGTTTATTTACAGTAGCGCGCTTGCTGCTCAGCGCGATACTACATTGGCGACGAAGGAAATAAAAGTACCCCGCGTGAAACAGCGCCGCCGAGGTCCTGCCCGCATCCGGACCCAAAGACCGCCGACGACTCTCACCGTGAGTATGCGGCTACTGTAGACGAGGCCCATCATCGCCCTGCGAAGCTGCCAAAACTCGGACACTCAGGCGTGTCCGCGCGGCATCGCCGCTCCTCTGGCCCGACTTCCACCGGCGACAGGGTGAGGCCACGCCCTGCAATCGGAGGCCGTGCCCTGCAATCGGCAGACCGCGCACCTGCGAGTGGAGACGCCCCTCTGCAGGCCGCGCACGGAAATAAAACGACAGCACGTGTCAGGTGAGGAGCCCTGACACACACTAGGTGCCGTTCAGCCTCGGATCGCTCCGCTGTGCAAATCTGCATCTCAGGCCACCGTGCACGAGTCTTGTGCACCCCGCAGCCAGAACTGAGCCCCAGACGCCCGCTGCGCTACTCTGCACAACAACAAAAAATACATAGAAACAAAAGTTAAAAAAAAGAGAAAGTCAAGCTGAATTTTTTTTTTTCTTTAAAAAAAAAAAAAGGAAAAGGACACTGATTTTTTTGTTTGTTGTTTCCTCACAAAGAACATACCACCATACAGGCAGGCATGGCTGGCATACCGCCCCTAGAACCCTTCACAGTGACAGGCGCGCCCCCACCCAAGCAGCAAGATGGAAAGTTTGGCTGGAGCACCTGGAAACGTACTTTGAGGCGTTAGGAATACAAGCTGAAAGAAGGAGACCCCTCCTTCTCCACATCGGGGGAGCGGACATACATAAAATATTCAAGTCGGTCACGGAGGCCGGACCACGCATGTGCGGCACTCTAAAAGGGGCAATTACAGCATACTTTGAACCGTATGCAAACCCGGACTATGAAAGGTTCCTCCTACGCCAAGCCCGGCAGGTAACCAACGAGTCCGTTGATGTTTTCTACACCAGATTAAGAGAACTAGCAAGTACCTGCACACTGCCCGATGAGGAGGATGAGATCAGGGCGCAGTTCATTCAAGGATGCTCGTCATCGAAACTTAGAGAACGCATCCTGCAACAGCCGAACATGGCGATGAAAGACATTCTCACACTGGGGCGATCGCAAGAACTAGCGCGGGCTCGAGCAGTGCATATGGAACAAGCCCAACCAAAGGCCGAAACAGTCCATGCAATAACGAGGGAGGCTGCGCGACACAAAGAATCATACAAAGGCAGACCCAAAGGCAGAGTGTGCAAATGGTGCGGAGGCCCAGCACCACACCCAACGACCTGCCCAGCATGGGGCAAAATATGCAGTGCTTGTGGAAAACTAAACCATTTTGCGAAAGTGTGCAGATCAACACCAAAACAACCAACCACAGCCCCCAGGAAAACAGTCAAAATGGTCGAAACCACTTGGGACCCAGACTCCGAGAGTGACATGGACAATGAATCCCACGTGGTGCACATCATACACACCATCAAAGGCTGCCGGCTACCCACGTGTCAAGTCAAAATTCAAGGCACACAAGTATCAGCGCTGGTGGACACAGGAGCATCAATAAATCTGATGGCCATGGATGTGTATGACACCCTGCCTAAGCCGCTACCACCACTAAGACCCACCAACGTCCAAGTGTTTGCCTTCGGGAACAGCCGACCCCTGGAAATAGCAGGAACTTTCCCCACGGAGGTCACCCATGAGGACACCGTAAAACCCACAAAGGTATACGTATCCAAGGATGGCACAGGATTCCTGCTAGGTTGCCAAACGGCCCAAGACCTAGAGCTGGTACATTTTTCTTTCAGCATACATGCACACGCGTTGCTCCACCTCACACAAGAGTTCAAGACTCTATTTGATGGCATTGGGTGCCTAAAAGGACCCCCATTACGGCTTCACATAGGCGAATCTGTCACGCCGACAGCACTCGGACATCGCCGCGTTGCTTTTCACCTCCACCCCAAAGTGGAACATGAACTCCACATGCTGGAGCAAGCAGGGATTATTGAAAGAGTCACAGGCCCCACACCGTGGGTATCCCCGATTGTGGTCGCAAAGAAGCCCAAACAACCCGACACAGTCAGGATCTGCGTGGACATGCGCATGCCCAATCTAGCAATAAAAAGATAGCACCACCTCACCCCAACGATCGACGATATCCTGTGTGAGTTGACGGGGTCCTGCTGGTTCTCCAAGATGGACCTTCGATCGGGGTACCACCAGATCATGCTACACCCCGAATCAAGGCCCATTACCACCTTCTCCACACACAACGGGCTGTGGCGCTACAAAAGACTTAACTTCGGCATATCCAGTGCCGCAGAGGTCTTCCAGCAGGTCATCAAGGAAGTCCTGCAGGGCCTCCCAGGAGTGTTGAACGTCAGCGACGACATCCTAGTGCACGCACCAACCATTGAAATACATATGAAACGACTGCGGGCTGTTTTCACCAGGCTACAAACAAAAGGCCTGACGCTCCACAAAGACAAATGCGACTTCCTCAAGGAGGAAATCTGTTTCTTTGGATACCGCTTCTCAAAACAAGGGGTCGGACCGGACCCACAGAAGGTCAAGGATATCCAGGACGCCCCAGCACCAACAACAGTCACAGGAATAAGAAGCTTCCTGGGAATGGTCACGTACTGTGGACGATTTATGAAAAACCTGGCTGACATCACGGGCCCCTAAGAAAACTTACGCAATCCAGCCAACCATGGATATGGGGTGAAGAGCAAGAAGCCGCTTTCTGGGCCACCAAGGAAGCACTCTCAGCAGATACCACGCTAGCATTTTTCAACCCCCAGCGACACTCACAGCTCGTAGTAGACGCAAGCCCCACCGGGCTAGGAGCAGTGCTAGCGCAAAAACAGGACTGCGGCGAATGGGCTCCCATCGCTTTTGCTAGCCGTACACTGACACCTACGGAGCAAAGGTACTCACAAATCGAACGAGAAGCCAACACCATCCACTGGGGATGCCGCCACTTCCACTTGTACCTTTATGGCAACTCCTTTTCGGTAGTGACAGACCACAAGCCGCTACTGCCTTTGTTCAAAGGATCATCCTCCAAGCCACCCCCCAGAATAGAGAAGTGGATCCTGCAACTGCAAGAATACGACTTCACGCTCACATACCAGCCTGGCACAAGGAACCCAGCAGATTTCCTATCTACACCTGCACGCCCAGCCACGTCAAAAGAAATCGAGGAAGCCAAAGATACGGAAGAGTACGTGAGGTTGGTAGTGGAACGAGCACGACCGCTACCCATACCACTCAGCGAAGTGGTGACAGCGACCAAAATGGATGAGTGTTTGCAACTAGCCATAGCAGCAAACCGTACAGGAGAATGGAGACCTCTCCAGAGGCCAGACTCGTTCCGCACACAACAGGCCCAGGCTTGCCATGCATGCGTTGTTCAATGTGCGCCAAGAGCTGTCGGTAAGCGAAGAAAGCTGTCTACTCAGGGGACTCGTCTTGTGATACCGGCGAGCCTCACGAACAGAGTAGTATCCCTGGCCCACAGAGCACACCAAGGGATAGTCAAATCCAAAGCCCGCATCAGGAACAAAGTCTGGTTCCCAGGCCTTGACAAACTAGTGGAGGACACAATCAAAAAGTGCATGGTCTGCCAAGCCAGTGGCAGCCCCGACCCCCCGCACCCATCATAACAGAGCAAGGCCCTACGGCACCATGGCAAAGAGTGAGAGCAGACTTTGGGCACCTACCTGACGGCTCACACATGGTTAATGTGGTGGATGACTACTCGCGGTATCCAGAAGTGGAGGTAGTGCAGTCAACTTCAGCACAAACAGTCATCCCCAAGTTTGAGAAGCTAATGGCCACTCACGGGTTCTTCGGAGAAATCCGCACAGACAATGGACCCCCGTTTAACAGCCATGAGTGGGAAGAGTTCCTAGTGTCCACGAAGCACAGACGCATCACTCCACGATGGCCACAAGCAAATGGCGAGGTGGAGAGGTTTGTGAGGACCCTCAATAAAGTCATCTGCATAGCGGTGGCGGAAGCAGGAAACATAGAAAGAGCAATCTACGCGTTACTGAGGGAATACAGAGTAACACAACACGCCACCACAGGGGTCACTCCCAGTCAACTCTGCTTTGGCAGAACAATAGTGGACGCTATCCCGCACCACCCATCCTGGGCAGTGAGTACCCCACCGCCCAACAAGTCCAACAGCCAGGAGAAACGCCACAAATACATACGCCTCCAAGAAGAGGAAAACCAGGCAAACAAGAATGCAAGTAGGAGACACGGTGCTGGTAAAAGACCGCCATCCAGGTAGCAAGTTCCGACTACCTTTCGAAGTAAAGCCCTGGACAGTAACCACTATAAAAGGCACAATGGTGACAGCCCAGAGAGGACAAAAAAAGGTAACCTGAAACGTGGCATTCTTCAAGCGACTGACCCCGCAGACGCCCAGCGGAGAGGGCAGGAGCCACATGGAGGCAAGAGCCGAAGCGGATACAGAACTCAATGACTGGGACACCGCACCGGAGGAACCAAGGCACAGCCAGGAACAACTAGAAGATCGACGATCACCAGAACGAGGACAGGCCCGAGTGACAGGAGTGGAGACACCCGACCCGAACGAAGGAGCGCAAGCATCGGGGCGATCCGGTGCCGGGAGGTACCTGCTAAGGCACAACCCAGTACCATCACGGCGATACGCTGATTTCGCATGTGACTGATCATACTAGCATGCTGCTCGGGCATAGGCCACCAGCATCTGATTATTCATGAGCGATGAGCCATTCAGAAAGTAAAGGTTAGTTACGAGTTTAATTTACCTTCACCCTCCCCCATTGGGGAGGGATGTAGTGTTGACAGCGGAAGCAGTCAACACCACCAGGGGAAACCAGGGAGGGGGTCTGAAAGCCCTACCCCTCCGCAAGTGGTGCAAGATGGATTGCACCATGACGGAGGAGGGGAGGGCATAAAAGGGAGAGCGATGGCGGGAAGTTCAGTTTTGGCGAGTGGAGTTGCATCGGAAGATTAAAACAGTTATAAACACACACAACGAGTCTCTGTGTGTTTATTTACAGTAGCGCGCTTGCTGCTCAGCGCGATACTACAGGGCCCATGCCGTTTTTTGCCGGGGGACTATGTTGGGGGCCCGGTCAGCTGCCCTTCCCATATGCCCACGCTACATGGTGACAGAAGAGATAGCATGTTTCGCTTTCCACCATGTCCTCAGAGTGAGTTCCCTAATGGCTGCAAAGGTGCTGGAGCAGGATACTTGCTCATATTCGTGCTCTGGCACTTTGGTCGTGGGTTCTATTTTGTTCAATTGAATTCATGTGTCGCATAGGATTCCAACTTGCATGCCTATGCATACTCTTGTATCATTACCTTGACGGCTTACCACAAAGTATCTGCCCCATCGACATACCAGTATTTTTGTCAAAATATTCCACGATAGCCGAGCGCAGGTTCACCCAGAAGAGCTGTGTGGTTTCAACAGTCAGTTCTAGTGCCAGGTGAATAGCGCTGAAATAAATGTAGCGACGGATAGTCACAATTTAACCAGTGTATGGTCAGATAGTGTTTGGCAAGATGTGCACTATCTGTCTTGCAGGAGCTCCTATCGCATGTCACCAGGTGGTATTTCAGACAGTACGAGTTTTGCACTGCCAAGGTGAATGTGCCCACCTGTGTTGTGGGGTGACAAATTCTTCAGAAGGCCACTAACCTGTAAGTCGTGAGACTTTGGAAGACTGCTTGTTGTGGCAATCAGTGTGTGTGGACCTATCTAGGTCCAGGTTTAACCCCTTCGCTGCCAGGCCTTTTCCCCTCCTGTGCCGAGCCTTTTTTTTGGCTATTTGGGGCAGTTCGCGCTTAGGCCCTCATAACATTTTGTTCACATAAGCCACCCACACCAAATTTGGGTCCTTTTTTCCCAACATCCTAGGGATTCTAGAGGTACCGAGACTTTGTGGGTTCCCCGGAAGGAGACCAAGAAATTAGCCAAAGTACAGTGAAAGTTTTTTTTTTTTTTAAACAAATGGGAAAAAAGGCCTGCAGAAGGCGGCTCGTGTTTTTTTCCCTGAAAATGGCATCAACAAAGGGTTTGCGGTGGCAAGATCACGATCTTCCCAGCTTTCAGGAACAAGCACACTTGAATTAGAAAACCCAATTTTTCAATACGATTTTGGCATTTTACCTGGACATACCCCATTTTTACTATTTTTCGTGCTTTCAGCCTCCTTCCAGTTAGTGACTAAAATGGGTGAGAAACAAATGCTGGATCCCAGAAAGCTAAACATTTCTGAAAAGTAGAAAAAATTCTGAATTCAGCAAGGGGTCATTTGTGTAGATCCTACAAGTGTTTTCTACAGAAAATAACAGCTGAAATAAAAAAATATTGAAATTGAGGGGAAAATAACAGCCATTTTTCTCCACGTTTTACTCTAACTTTTTCCTGCGATGTCACATTTTTTAAAGCAATATACCGTTATGTCAGCTGGACTCTTCTGGTTCCTGGGATATATAGGGCTTGTAGGTTCATCAAGAACCCTAGGTACCCAGAGCCAATAAATGAGCTGGACTTTGCAATGGGTTTTTATTCTATACTGGGTATCCCGCAATTCATTTGCTGAAATATAAAAAGTGAAAAATAGGTATCAAGAAAACCATTGTATTTCCAAAATGGCCACAAGATAAGGTGTTGAGACACAGTGGTTATTTGCACATCTCTAAATTCTGGGGTGCCCATACTAGCATGTGAATTACAGGGCATTTCTCAAATAGACGTCTTTTTTACACACTGTCTTACTTTTGGAAGGAAAAAATGTAGCGAAAGACCAGGGGCAATAACACTTGTTTTGCTATTCTGTGTTCCCCCATGTCTCCCAATAAAAATTGTACCTCACTTTGCGTGGATAGGAAATGCCCCAAAACATAAGAGCTGTTTTTTGCAAAGTGCCTAGCTGTGGATTTTGGCCTCTAGCTCAGCCGGCACCTAGGGAAACGTAGCAAACCTGCGCAGTTTTAAAAACTAGACACCAAAGGGAATCCAAGATTGGGTGACTTGTGGGGCTCTGACCAGGTTCTGTTACCCAGAATCCTTTGCAAACCTCAAAATTTGGCCAGAAAAACACTTTCCTCTCATTTCCGTGACATAAAGATCTGGAATCAGAGAGGAGCCACAAATTTCCTTCCACCCAGCGTTCCCCCAAGTATTCCGATAAAAATGGTACCTCACTTGTGGGGGTAGGCCTAGTGCCTGTGAAAGGAAATGCCCCAAAATACAACGTGGACACATCACATTTTTCCACAGAAAACAGGACTTTTTTTTTACAAACTGCTTACCTGTGGATTTTGGCCTCTAGCTGAGAAGGCACCTGGGGAAACCTAGCAAACCAGCGCATTTTTGAAAACTAGACACCTAGGGGAATCCAAGATGGGGTGACTTGTGGGGCTCTGACCAGGTTCTGTTACCCAGAATCCTATGCAAACCTCAAAATTTGGCTAAAAAAACACTTTTTCCTCTCATTTCGGTGACAGAAAGTTCTGGAATCTGCAGAGCCACAAATTTCCTTCCACCCAGCGTTCACCCAAGTCTCCCGATAACAATGGTTCCTCACTTGTGGGGGTGGGCCAGGTTCCCGCAACAGAAAAAGGCCAAAAACTTGTAGAGATTGAGGGGATAGCACAGCGAGTTGATAAGCCCATATTTTTCTTTTATACATCTTTTAGGCTGACTCTGCTTTGGGGTCCCATGCAAGTGAGGTATCATTTTACTTGGGGGACTGAGGGGAACGCTGGGTGGTAGGAAATTTGTGCCGCAGCGGTGATCCTACAGAGAAAAGTGAGGAAAATATGATTTTTTTAATGCAAATTTTGAGGTTTGCCGAGGAGTGTGGGTAAGAAAATGTTGGGGGATCCAGACAAGCCACACCTCCTTGGACTCCTTGGGGTGTCTATTTTTAAAACATGTCTGGGTTTGGTAGGTTTCCCTAGATGAGGGCCGCACCCGGACCAAAACCATAGGTGTTTCCCCCCCAAACACCGGTAGTTTTTTGGTGTGTCCACATACTTATGTGATTTTCCAAACACTAAAATTGTGAAGAGAAATGCACTTAGGTTGTGTTAAAAAGACCCCTCACCCACCAACTAAGTTGGTGGCATGCTTCATCATCGGGGTCCCACCCAAGGCACCTAGCGTGTCACAGGTGTGCTGTGACACCTGATTACAGCGGATCAGGTTTTGTCATTTTTACCACACATACTGGTTGGATTTGGCAGGAGGGTGAGTGATGGTTCAGTGGATCAAATTTTATTAACAAGAGATTTCACAAAAATGGCATGCACTCTTAATAACTGAAAGGCCAAAAAACTGAACCAGTGACTCAGTTCGTGAGCTGTAAAGCCACGGCAAGGCACCAACTGCTTTACAGTCCATTCACACACCTTTCATACATGACATGCACAAGACCATTCACGCCGCCAGCCACGGGCCCAGCACATTACAACACTCTCATAGACAGCGCCACTCAAGGGCCCATCACTTATATACGTCCACATGCCTGATACAGCAATCACACCAGCTGATGGGGGCGTGTGGACTGGTGTTTGGCTGGCAGTGTGTTGCAGTGGCCAACAGCAAGTCAATATGTACACTATGTACACCGTCAGCCAAGCGCCACTCCACACACAATGGCATCACTTTTTTTTTTTTTACACAAAGAAACCACTAACTAATTAAAAATAATTACAAAACTACAAACACTAAAGCTCTAACTAAGTACATGACAGAAATGCCAACCATGAAACTGAACACATGAAAATAATTCTTCTGAGTGTGGCAATTCTTAAAACAACCACCCACACACAGCCCAGGCTTTGAAGGACAATCTGGGCAGTACATTTGAGTCTCCCTCAGGATACCTCTTTGAAAACACACTCTACGTTTCTTAGCTGGAAAGTCCTTTTGGGTGTGGGGGGAATGTGCTCAGCAAAGTGGCGATCTTTCAATCTAGCCACATTTTCCACCACTGCTTCTCTAGGAACTCTGTCCTGTTCCACCACAATAAGGCTCTCTATCGCTGACTCCTGAAATTTCACAAATGTCATCTTTGACTCTGGAGACCTATCCTTAAACACAATAAAAGCATTAAAAGTTGCTAAGTGGAAGAGGTCAATTGCTAACTTCTTATACCAAACGTAAGACTTACGAACAGAAGTATAACGTTCCAACCTTTGATCAACTCTATCTACACCTCCCATGTGCTTATTATAATCTAAAATGCACACAGGTTTTCGCACTTCAGCAACCTGGCCCCAAACAGTCACGGGGGAAGTACTCTTATCATGGATGGTACTTAGCATGTAGACATCCCTCTTGTCTGAAAATTTCAAAGCTAGCAGCTCATCATTCCGCAAGGCACTGCACTGTCCCCTCTCAAGTTTTTTTTTTTTTTTTTTTTTTTTTTTTTTTTTTTTTACAGACAAGCTCCCTTGGATAGTTTTTCCAGCTACAACGAATTGTGCCACAAGCAACAGTGTCCACTCTAAACAATTCCTTGAACAGCAGCACTCCAGTGTAGAAGTTATCTACATACAAATGGTGACCTTTGTTAAACAGTCGTCTACCAAGTTCCCACACAATTTTCTCAGCAACTCCAAAAGTGGGAGGACAACCGGGGGGGTCAATACTGGAATACCTACCAGTGTAGACACCGAAAGTATACACATCACGTACTACTTTCAGACAGCATATACAATTCAATTCCACATCGTGCCCTCTTGCTAGGAATGTACTGCCTAAAAACCAAACAACCCTTGAAGAGGACCAAAGACTCGTCCACAGCTATTTTTTTGCTTGGAACATAGACCTCTGAAAACCGATCTACAAAATGATCAAGGACAGGCCTAATCTTAAAAAGACGGTCTGAATCAGGGTGATCTCGTGGCAAGGCTAATGCATTGTCAATAAAATGCAGCATCCTAAGAAGAAGCAAATACTGATTACGACTCATGGTTGCAGGAATTATAGCTGTTGCCATCAAGGGACTAGTAGACCAATAGGAAGCCAGTGACGGCTTCCTTATCAAGCCCATCAAAAGAGTCAAACCCAAGAACCTTTTCATCTCCTCCAAATTTGTGGCAATCCACTGGGTAGCTCTAGAGTGTGGCCTTAGTCTAGCAGCGTTGTCCCTCAAATACTGCTCCGCATACAAATTAATCTGCTCAACAATCTCTTCCAAAAACACATCATCCACAAATACCTCAAAGAAATTGACAGGCAAAAAGTTCTCTGTATTGACTCTACACCCGGGAGAGCAGTAAAGACAGGCAACTCTGGCTGCTCCGTGTTTGGGGCAACCCAGAGTTCAGGTCTTCTAACGGGAAACCTCTCAGCCCCAGGTTGCTGCACTAATGGCACATCAGTGTCCTCTAAAACAGGCCCTTCATCTGCACTGAGTGTGGCTTCCTCATCAGAAGATTCCTCTCAGACAGAAACGTCACTGCCAGAATCTCTCACTTCCTCCTCTGCCTCAGATGCAGAGTCCGCCTCATAATCATGATCAGACAATGACTCAAAAAGCATACCAACCATCTGCTGAGCGGCCATCCTGCAGCTAGCCATGATCTTTCCTACGAAAATTAACTGGAAAAATGCACCACCAACAACCAGCACTGTGTAAGATAAGTCATAAAGTGTAGCTTTATTAGTAAGAGTTATAAACTCAAAAACTACACCGCTCACTTCCTTGAAAAAGCTTGAATCACCAGCAACTACTTTGCACAGACACAGCAATCACCAATGATATCCCACTAAAAAGAAAGAAAGAAAAGCAAATTAGAAATAAGACAACACAAATATCATTGTGCACAAATCTAAGGACAATTTCACACAAACCTACATTTAGTACACCACCTACAAACATGCCATTCATGCATGGCAACAATACTCCATTGGAGTAAATTGTTTTTACTTACTTAAAACATGCAACTATGTAAACCGCAGGTCAACCACCGCCAAAACCGCAAGGAGCCACAGCAAAGAAAGCAAAAGCTTTGAACTAGAACAAAAAAGAGGAGAAAAAATTAACACAAATGCAAATACTTCCTCAGTTGACAAACATCCCACCATCAAGCATTTAGAAATTGGTGCCTAAGTGGATTGTGCTATGGGGCAGATGGGCCTACTAAAAAATAGGCCTATCTGTCCCAAGGAGGGCAGAAAATACCTTTAGTAGTGTGTCCCCACAGGGAGCGACCCTTGCCCAAGGGGCCTCCCCCAAACAAAAAAAAACACACACACTATCCCTGGTGCCTAAGTGGCTTCTGCCCCCTTAGGGACAATGGGCCTAAAATAAAAATAGGCCCACCTGCCCCCAAGGGGGGCAGAAATGGCCTTGGTACACATGCCCCAAAAGGGGGCGACCCTTGCCCAAGGGGCCACCCCCCCATCCACTAACACACACTATCCCTGGTGTCTGAGTGGCTTCTGCTCCCCTTGGGGGCAGATGGGCCTAAAAGAAATAGGTCCATCTGCCCCCCTTAGGGGCAAAAATGGCCAACAAGTCAATGCCCCCCTATTGGGGGGGTGCCCCTTGCCCATGGGGACCCCCCACCACATAAATAAACATATACAATAAATCCCTGCCGTTCTAGTGGTTTCTGCCCCCCTTGGGGACAGATCAGCCTAAAAATAATAGGCCGATCTGTCCCCAAGGGGGCAGAAATAGCCTTTGTACATGTGCCCCCAAAAGGCACAAGGGGCCGTCCCTCCTCCACTAACACACACACACACACACACACACACCCCCATCCCATCCCTGGTGTCTAAGTGGCTTCTGCCCCCCTTGGGCCCTATCGGACCCCAAGGGGGGCAGAAATGGCCAACAGTTCAATTCCCCCTTTTGCGGGGGCGCCCCTTGCCCATGGGGACGCCCCCCCCCACATAAATAAACATTCCCTGGCGCTCTAGTGGTTTCTGACCCCCTTGGGGGCAGATCAGCCTAAAAGTAATAGGCCGATCTGTCCCCAAGGGGGGCAGAAATGGCGTTGGTACATGAGCCCACAAAGGGGGCGACCCTTGCCCAAGGGGCCACCCCCCCACTAACACACACACTATCCCTGGTGTCTAAGTGGCTTCTGCCCCCCTCGGGGGCAGATGGGCCAAAAAAAAATAGGCCCATCTGCCCTCAAGGGGGGTAGAAATGGCCAACAGTTCAATGTCCCCCTTGCCCAAGGGGATGCCCCCCACAAAAATAAACATATAAAAAAAATCCCTGGCGTTCTAGTGGTTTCTGCCCCCCTTGGGGGCAGATCAGGCTAAAAATAATAGGACGATCTGCCCCCAAGGGGGGCAGAAATGGCCACACAAACATGCCCCCCAAATGGGAGCGACCCTTGCCCAAGGGGCCGCTCCCCAACACGAAACATTGCCACAATAAATAAAAAAATCCCTGGCGTCTAGTGGGTATCCTGCTGCCCGATCGCAATGCGATCGGGCAGCAGAAATGCTCAAAGAGACACCCTTCCCTTTTCCCCCGGTGCCTCTTTGTTTACAACCCCCCACCCACCGGAGGAGAAACTCACCTGTTTCTCCCTTGTCGCACTGGAAGCAAATGGCTTCCAGTGCGACCGGCACTGTGTAATAATGTTAGCGCACGATCACGCGCTGAAGTCATTACGGGGGGGTGGAGAGGAGGTGGTTTCAGGGATCCTGCCTTGAGGGGGTGGGAGGGAACCCCACAGAGGGACCGCAAGCGATCCCTACGGGCTCCAGGCCGGAGATGTAATGGTTACGTCCTCGGCACAGGAGCACTGTGCCGCAGGACGTAAACATTACGTTCGCAGCACAGAAGCGGTTAAACAGGTATTAAGATTCCCACCCCATATGTTGGTGGATGGTGCCGGAGCTTGTAACCTGTTCCATAGTGGAGTATAGAAGGCGGGATTATCGACATGTACCACAAAGGTTTCCCTGCATGATTGTCTATCTACTTTGATCATCAGTTTCGGTGAGGGTAATTGTAAATGACACCCCTTTTTTGGACCAGTATCCGAACGCCTCCAGATTATGAGTAGGAGGAGGCCAAATGCGCTCCTGCACAGCAGGTGCCCCTAAAGTAGTTGTGTTGTGATAGGTGCGTCTCTTGAAGCAGCACAATGTGTATGTGATGCCTGTCTGGGTAATGCAGTACCTGATGCCCTTTTGAGGGTTATTAAGCCCTGCTTATTCCAGGTGAGTAATGCTATGTGTCCATATGTTGAGGCCATGAAAGATCACTGTATACATGCGGACAGAAGTGTTGCTTTTGACAAGCTGTGTGCTTAGCGACATGCTACCTGATGGCAATGTGGGGACTGAGACCGCAAACAATAAACATAACAATCCCTCCTCCAGCCGCTTCAGCCACCCAATCATGCTAAAGAAATCCTCAAATATATATAACAAGAGAAACAGATAGTCCAGATGTGGTCCACGGACCATTCCCAGGGGGTCTGCAGGAAGGCACTTCTCCAGCTGGGGCCTCAGAAACACATATGTTTTTTTCTATTCATTACTTCATTTATGCAGTTTAAAAAGCACTGCAAATTCATCCACCAGCTTTCATGCAAAAATAAAAGCGTCAACAACTCTGGTGATTAATGTTCCTGCTGGAGAGAGATGGGACTTTTGGGTGGCAGTTTTGACTCAGCTAAGGTCGCCGAGATGGTTAATATGCCTGCTGCAAAGAATATGCATCATGCAAAGAGCAGTATTGTATGTGAATAGCATAGTGGTTTACTGCTTTTGTGACAGAAATTATTTTGTTACTGTGCATTTCATAAGTTAGAATCCTAATGTAGCACAGTGAGCTATGAACTGCCATCAAAGAGCTGCATGGTACACATTAGAAAGTTATGTTATTACCCTTGTCTGTCATCATCCTAATGCTTGTAAAAAATGTTTGCTTACGTAGACATACATTTTAATTAGTCAACACTAACCACTGTTATGTTCTGAAACCCGAGTTTGTGCATCTCCTGACCAAGCACTCTTTGAAAATGCCTACCAATATGGATGACATGTGAATCCTACACCTTGTAGTCCACTATAAAGCGTTTGGACACCCTACATGAGAGGTGCTATAAAACAAATGAATTAGATGTGACCGAGAGTTTATGGAGAGAAGAGAGGCCCTTATGGTTTTACTTCCTTTCCTGACTACAAATGGCTTGGGTAATGTAGAATCTGAACTGAGGATTCTGCTTCCCTAAATAAAACCAAACATTGAAAAGTTAGTCATCAAAATGCCGTGCCAACCTTCCCATTAAACGCTTTTTGATTTTTGCATATTTGTCAATATAAGATAATTATATCTTTAGTAATTTGAGTATTTGTTTGGTGTATAGTTGTTTGTGTATTTTTTGTGAATTACTGTTTTAATGTTTGAAATTTAAATCGTACAAATTGCTTCAGGGTCACCGTCTTCCAATAGTGATTCAGTGAGGGTCCTCAGGAGTCAAAAGGTTGTGAACCGCTGAGCTAGACAATCAGAACGAAAACATTGTCAGCATGTGCTGGCGTCAAATAGCTGACAAACGTGGGGTATACCCACAGCAGGGGTGCTAATGTCCCCATAACACTCCCGGCGAGCAGGGGTGGCAGGAGAGACACATTGATTACCTGCTGGTTAGGTCCTGGATGATGTGCTGCTGCACTGAACAAGGGCGATAGGATAGCTAAGGGCGCAGTTCAGGGAGAGGCACAGCGAATGGCCAGATAAACAGTGATGCTGCATGCATTTCTAGGGTGGCATGGTGCAACCCACCATGCACACTCCCCCGCTTAGGTCACTGTGGCCTCTCAATTTTGACCAATGTAGATTAGTTCCATTGTGGGAATGGGCGACGTACTGCAAAGTGCTGTAAAGGCTTAACAGGCAGCACATGCACGTCAGTAGCTACAGCTTCCTCATTCTAAGCCTACTTGGTGCTTGTGTGGCTTCAACGCTGGTGGGATAGGTTCTTTGAGGAAGTCCATGACTGCCTTGGGTGTCAAACATTTTTGTAGCTCTATGCAGAACTGTGCTGGGTACGGCATGGTGTACCATATGTCTGACTGTTGGAGCTTCTTTTGAACCAAGACATAATTCTTGTGAGCTGCTTGCACTGCTGCTGTGAAATATGGATAGATCGGATACACTGCTGCCTTGATAGTTAATGTCTTTCTTTCCACCGTATAACCAGAGCACCCTGTGGGAGTCTTGATAATTCAGCAGTTTAGCGATGATTGGGCGTGGAGGGGCACCTAGCGGGATCTAGTGATCTGTGTGCCCTCTTTACTACCAGCAGGGTGAGTAAGCTGTCAGGACCAAAGATATCATGCAGCATGGTTTCAACATACAGTTCTAGCTTGCAAGTGTTAGTTGATTCCAGGATGCCCACTATTGGTGGATTGTCATTTTGTGCTTGGATCGCCACTAGCATTTTCTCCATAGAGGCACTTTGACATTGTAGTGTTGAGCTCGTCCTCAGTTGCTGAGAGACGTTGCTCTGCCACCATGAAAAGTGCTTATTGTCTAGTTTGGTGGTCAAATTGTCCATGCATAAATTTAAGGTGTCAATTTTTCCGTCAGATGATTACAAGCTGTGTTGAGTCACAAGAAGCGTGGTCTCCAGTAGTGACAAGCTCTGTACTGGTGTGGACGCATCCTGGTCGTCAGGTGGGAGCAAGGAGGACCGAGGGGCCTTGTGTACTTCAAATTGAAGACTTGACAGCTCGTAAATTGTTGCTAAATGTGATGCTGGTGGGTGCCAGTGAAAGATGCACAGACAGTGTATGTGTCACGAGCACCAGTGGGGGCACAAGCACACTGGCATACTGGGCACACAGCTGCAGCAGTTATTGCACACAAGACCACTTCTGTATAGACACACAGCAATGCACAGCATATTTTAGTGATAATGGTGCAAGGATGCCCTCATCCTAGGAAGATCAGTCAATTCGAAGGGCACCTAGTGCAAGCCTAGAGGTGGTGCAGGGGCTCCTAGTGTCGATAAGAGAAAGAGGAGGAACCTGGTGGTCATCTCCCAATGGCCCACACCTATCCAAACGGGGCAGGCAATTTATAGTCAGAAGTGCCAAAGGGGTGTCCTCCATGTGTGTGGACCTGTCTAGGTCTGGGTTTAAACAGGTGTTAAGATTTCCACCCTGTATCCTGGTGGATGACGTCCGAGCTTGTAACTTGTTCCATAGGTGTGTATAAAACACAGGATCATTGACACTGGGCCAATCATGCTAAAGACATCCCTATAAATCAAAAACAAGAGAAACTGATAGACAATCTGAACAAAATCATCTTCAGCATGTGCTGGTGTCACATAGCTGACAAACATGCGGGGTATACCCACAGTGGGGTGCTAAAGTCCCATTAACACTCTAAGCGAGCAGGGTTGGCAGGGGAGACATGTTGATTACCTGCTGGTTAGGTCTTGGATGATGTGCTGCTGCATTAGGCAAGGGCAACAGGATAGCTAAGGGCGCAATTCAGGGAGAGGCACAGCAAATGACCAGGTAAACGGTAACGCTGCATGCAGTTTCAGGTTGGCAGGGTAGCGTGGTCCAACCCACTGTGCACACCTGCCGCCTAGATCGCCACGGCCTCCCCATTTTGACCAAAGTAGATTAATTCCATTGTGGGAAAGGGCAACATTTTGCTAGGTGCTGTAAAGGCTTAAGTGGCAACAAGCACTAGGCACTATCTACAGCTTCCTCATTCTGAGTCTACTTCGGTGCTTGTGTGGCTTTGACACTGGTGGGATAGGTTTTTGAGGAAGTCCATGGCTTTCATGGGTGTCTGAAACATTTTTGTAGTTCCCTGGTAGTCTATGCATAACTGTGCAGGTACAGCATGGTGTACCGTATGTCTGCCTGTTGGAGTTTCTTTTTAACCGAGACAAACTCCTTGTGAGCTACTTGCACTGCTGCTGTGAAATATGGGTAGAAGGACAGACTGTTGACTTGATAGTTAATGTCTTTCTTTCCCCCCAGTAAGCAGGCAGCCTACTGCGGTCTCAATAATTCAGCAGTTTAGCGACTATAGGGCATGGAGGGGCAGCTGTTCGGGTCTAGGATCTAGTGATCTGTGCGCCCTCTCAACCACCAGCAGGGTGGATAAGCTGTTGGGACCAAAGACTTCACGCAGCATGGTTTCATCATACTTTTCTAGCTTGCAAGTCTTCGTTGATTCCAGGATGCCTTCAATTCGTAAATTATTGTGATAAGAGCGTTCCTCCAAATCTTCATTTTTTGCTTGGATCACCACTAGTATTTTCTCCGTATTGAGGCATTTCGAGGTTGTAGTATTGAGATCGCCCTCAGCTGCTGAGAGACGTTGCTCCTCCAAGATGAAAAGTGCTGATTGTTTGTCTAGTTTGGTGTTCAAGTTGTCTATGCATAAATTTAAGGTGTCAATTTTCCTGTCAATAGTTTGCAAGCTGTGTTGCATCACAAGAAGCGTGGTCTCCAGTGGTGATAAGCTCAGTCCTGATGTGGTCGTGTCCTGGTCATCCGATGGGAGCAGTAGGACCGAGGGGCCTTGCTTACTTAAAATCAAAGATGTGACTGGGTTTTCTCTGGTTTCCCCATTGGAAGATATGCAGGGTGTAGCTAAATGTGATGCTGGTGGGTGCCTGTGAAAGATATATATATATATATATATATATACATATATATATATATATATGTATGTATATGTGTATATATATATGTATATGTGTGTGTGTGTATAAATATATATGTATATAAAAAAAGGTTAAAGCTTAGTCATAGTTAGAAAAATGCATAAACTTTAAACAGTCTGAAATTATAGTTATAATTTTCATTTAGAATTTATCCACCAACTTCATATTATCATAGGTAGTAGTAGCGGCGGCCAACGCAAATCTTAAAGGGAGGGGCGGAGGGGATGCAAAAAATGTTTTTAAAAAACAATTACCTGTTCCTGTCGCCTCGCTTCTCTTCTCTTCTAGTGGCCCCGCATTCACTTGGATACCAGCACAGGCTCCTCAGCAATCCTGGAACTGCTCCCATGCTAAACCTAGCATGAGAGCACCACCAGGATTGGTCCGAGCGGCCTGTTCTGCCGCTAAGACAATGCACTGGAGCATTTGCAGTTTCTCCAGCCCGGCTGTGTAGCACTCCTGGGTTGGAAAAACTTTAGTGCGCATGTGTTTTTGGCCGGCCTGAGACAGCCGGCCAAACACACATGCACACTTAGAACTGCACAGACTCGACTCCCTCTTCCCTCCCCCCGCCTGTGGTCCAGCCCCGCCCCTCCCTTCACATGCTGCTGGCTGAGCCAGGAGCTGAAAAATAAAAAGATAATGATGTATAATTCTATTTTTCAGCTCCTGGCTTAGCCAGGGGGTAATGCTCCTTCGCCATTGTGAAGGAGCCACCCCTGAGTAGCGGACCTCATTACACTCTCTTTTCTGCTTGCTAACCAGACAACACTATCTATAACTCACCACTCCACCATACACTGGGCTGTGACAAATGATGTATTTTAAGAAGTTATGAGTGTTGTTATGCATGCTCTGATTTCACCTGTAATAAGTGATGTAGTATACAAGGGTATAAACAGTGCATGGAAAAGGCATGAGTTATAGTTAATGTAGAGTGGCAAGTGAGGTGACCAGCCTGTGTTCAGAGTTACGTGACTTATAGCAATTTGGAGGTGGTGCATAAAATATAAATTGAAGTTATAATTATAACTTGACAATTTTTTGTGTTTCTGTATTTTAAGTTTGTATTGTATCAGGGTGACCAGGAGGCCCTGATTTGCTGGACAGTCACAGTTTTTCATCAGCTGTCCCAGCAAATTTAGCCCATGTCCCAATTTGTTTTTTGAGGGTCGACTGAAAATGCTGGAAGGTGGCTATTTATCTTTTCCAAAGCAGGGATAGTTAGCAGCTGTTATAAGAAAGGAATGTCATTAACAGGCATGGTACTGACATTAAATATTGCATTTTATTTCTGTTCTTAGTGCATCTTCTGTAATTCTACGCTGATGAACACCTTTATTCTGTGTGCTTCGTTGAAGTAAAACTGTAGTCCTTCTATTTTTGTGAAATGCCCTTTTTTTGGCTTAAAAATTCTGGTCACTCTAGTTTGTATAGAACAAATGCCTAAGGTATTTCGAACTTTCCTTAAACTTGTTTTTTTTTTTTCGTTGTATGTTGATGGTTTGTATTTTTTTTTTTATTGAAAATGTGTTTCAGATAGCAGTGTGGAGTGTCATTCACTTCAGTGTTGTGAACTACAGTACAGTGAAGGAGAGTTTCACAGAGTGTAGTGTCATAGAGAAGAGGATTGTTTAATGATGTCTGTCTTGGACTGAGTTGGTTCCCTATGTTTTTAGCTTTTAGCATTACACATTTTACACATTGTACATTTTAGCTACATCGCGTTTTTGCATAGTTATTTTTTATGTACAAGCATACACAATATTCTGAGAAAGCAGGGTACATGAGGTTTGTTTCTAGTCATATTACTTGACACACAATCAGGAACACGTCATCAAGGCTTCATACAAAATGAGATATTCTGAGTGCTGTCTTGCCAGGTTCGGCGACAGCTTATACCAAGACAAGCATCACGTCAGAGCTGCATCTTCTAACACAGTGCAGTTTTATTGTATAAGCAATGTGCTGACTGGAAGGGTCAGAGGTGCATTCCGGCTGCAACGATCTTGGGACTGCTGCGCTCCACAATGCAGCTTTACTGGCACTGATCCACCAGCCTCCTGATGAGGATTACCATTCATCACAAAGGCATACTAACACCAGTTTCAGTTATGAGGCTAAATCTAATCCCTTGGATTGGGCATGCAGAAGGGTACAACGCCCTACTAAAGAAACCCACGGCTGACCCAAGCGACCTGAAGAACTTCCGCCCCATCTCGCTCCTCCTTTCCCTGCCAAGGTAATAGAGAAGACCGTCAACAAACAGCTTACCAACTTCCTGGAAGACAACAACCTTCTCGACCCTTCACAATCCGGATTCCGAACCAACCACAGCACTGAAACCGCCCTCATCTCAGTCACAGACGACATCAGAACCCTGATGGACAACAACGGTAAAACAGTCGCCCTCATCCTCCTCGACCTCTCGGCTGCCTTCGACACCGTCTGTCACTGCACCCTAATAACCCGCCTCAGCTCCACCGGGATCCAAGGCCAGGCCCTGGACTGGATCGCCTCCTTCCTCTCCAACCGCGCTAAAAGAGTCTACCTCCCACCCTTTCGCTCAGACCCCACCGAGATCATCTGCGGCGTCCCTCAAGGCTCCTCGCTCAGCCCGACACTCTTCAATGTCTACATGAGCCCCCTCGCCGACATAGTACGCAAGCACAACATCATCATCACCTCCTACGCTGACGACACTCAATTTATACTTTCCCTCACCAAGGACCCCGCCGGCGCTAAGACCAACCTACAAGACGGCATGAAGGACGTCGCAGATTGGATGAGGCTCAGCCGTCTAAAACTGAACTCAGACAAAACGGAAGTCCTCATCCTCAGCAACACCCCGACCGCATGGGACGACTCCTGGTGGCCCACGACCCTTGGCACCGCACCGACCCCCTCAGACCACGCCCGCAACCTCGGCTTCATCTTGGACCCTCTTCTCACCATGACCAAACAAGTCAACGCCGTGCCCTCCTCCTGCTTCCTCACCCTCCGCATGCTCCGCAAGATCTTCCGCTGGATCCCCACCGACACCAGAAAAACCGTGACCCACGCCCTAGTCACTAGCCACCTGGACTACGGCAACACCCTTTATGCTGGGACCACCGCAAAACTCCAAAAACGTCTGCAACGTATCCAAAATGCCTCCGCCTGCCTCATCCTCGACGTACCCCGCAACAGCCACATCTCCGCACACCTTAGACACCTGCATTGGCTCCCAGTCAGCAAAACGATCACCTTCCGACTTCTCACCCACGCACACAAAGCCCTCCACGACAAGGGACCTGAATACCTCAACCGACGCCTCAGCTTCTACGCCCCCACCCGTCTCCTCCGTTCCACCGGCCTCGCGCTCCCTGCCGTTCCTCGCATCCGCCGCTCCACAGCGGGTGGGAGGTCTTTCTCCTACCTGGCAGCCAAGACCTGGAACACCCTCCCCACCAGCCTCAGGACCACCCAGGACCACTCCGCATTCCGGAGACTCCTCAAGACCTGGCTCTTCGAGCAGCAGTAACCCCCCTTCCCCCTAGCGCCATGAGACCTGCACGGGTGAGTAGCGCGCTTTATAAATGTTAATGATTTGATTTGATTTGACCCAAGTATGCTCTCTTTAGGCTAATGAGGCTGAGTAGAAATATCCAGAATTTCTATAACCAGCTAACAATGGTTGGAATGTGCATTCTTTTCACCCTGTTCACAATGCTGTTTAGCGTTGCTCTGTTTCGGCTGCCTAATTATCGCAGCTCATTCTCTCTATTTAAGATTATGTTAGTTTCAATAAATATATTAAAAAATCAGCAGGTATGTTCTTTGTGTCTTCGCCTTGTCTTGCACAAGCAATATGACGAAAGGATAAGAACTGTTTCCATGGCTTTCCTGGTGAATCAGTTTCATATTTCAGGTTGTCACAAATCACCTTCTCCCTCTAAGTTCAGGTGAGGCACTGTAATCTAGTTCCTGTAAAATGGCAAATTAAATTAATATTACTGTTAATTGCTGATGAGCACTTAAGTAACATTTACTTTAAAATGGGCTAGCAAATGGGAGTAGTGATGTTATGTTAGTGGTTGACGCACATGCAGCATACAGAACTGAAGTCTTTTACTCCTGGGTCACTTTTCCATCAGTTGATATTAGCACTTTAACATTTTGTACATTCACACTGGTGAATGTACCACAACAATACAGAGTTTATCAAAATTTTGAAATATCATTAACATAAAAAATTGGTTTTAAAGTGCTGTACCACTTCATAGAACACATGAGACTGGGTCCCCTCAACAATGACGAGGCCACATGGCGAGAGGGAAATGGCTAGATACCATATCCCAATATACAAAACTTGGCAGCAGTTGTCTTACGTCCCTTATATACTAATTTAGTTAACCTATATAGTTGCTTAACACAACTGGTAATGCATACACTAACTACAGTACCAGTGAGGGCTGTTAAAGCTGTACAACCACAATTGGCTATGCCTGGGTTAAACCCATCAACAATAAATGCAACAATAAATGCTATCATGAGTAAGGTTCCCACCAAATGGGAGGAGATCCCATTCTGGATTGCACAAAAAACAAATCACCTTGAAGTAGCATTTCCCTATAGGACCCCAAGATAAACATAGAATTCTCACAATGAGCTTGCCACTTGGAATGGTACCATCAATAGACAACTGTGGCATGTGGGGTACAGTCTTTTCCGCAATATACATACCATACACCGTCACTTGCTGCCTTACTAGATGTGCTCAACCAAATTCAGAATTAATATGAGGCTGCCCCGGCCCTGGTATTTGGGATGAAATTAATTGCCAATTTTGCTACACTATCCTCAGTCGTTTGTTTGTTCAATAGTCTTTATTCGATCATAATAATGACTATAAAAACACACATTTAAAACACATAATCATCTTGGATTCAGAAAAACCATATGATGTATAAAGAAAACGTTGCATAGCAATTAGCACAATGTTCAAAAGCACCATAAAATATAATTTATGTATACATTTAGCAAATTATATAAAATTGCTTCATGAGCACCCATGAAAACTAAGTTTCATTTAAATACTATTAACGTCTCATCAGAACTCAAAAATATTCTTATGAAAAATACCTCCTTCTCAATTTAATTGCAGATAAAATATAATTAAGAAGAGAGAAACAAACTGTAGGGATATTTAAACATTTTAAAAAGATCAATCCCTCCTGGTGCGATGTAATGTGCTTATGCTTTAAAAGTGATAATAAGAAATGTCTTCTCGGGCTGCTATAAAAGTGCCCAAAAGCCTAAAAATGTACTATCGATTGGAATGAGGAATTATTACATGGACAAGACTGGAAGAGATTCAAATGAGGAACTGGTTTCTGAAAAGCAACCAAAAAAATGAATTAAATGTATCCTGAGCCTCGTGAGGTAAAACCTGTGTTCTGACTTTTCCTCCCAGATTAGATGCTGCTCTATCCCAGGCGTTGTGGAAGTTGGCAAATAGTTAAGAACTGAAGTTAGGTGGCTTAATCTTGTGATTCTAATCTCTTCATTCATCGTGAGAAATCTTTCTTTAACTATGGCCTTGGTTTTGGGCCCAATACTATTGGGATATTCAAAAAGGTTGGTCAGGCCCATATCATTGAAGCTTTTCCTGACATATGACAGCCAAGGGATATAGTACCTATTGCCCAGCTTCAAGCAATCACTCAGAATGTCTCTCAAAAAACCTGCTTGAGAGGTACACAAGATTTTAACCCAGAGTAAAATTGGGGCCATTTTAACTTTATCTATCAAATAGCTCAAACCCAATTCACTGTGGGATTTAAAACTTGAGGACAATTTGGGGATTGGCAATAATTGGCAGAGGAACCTGTTTAAAAAAAACTTGCATTCTCGCTGGTGCTTCATGACCCCACACTCCAACTCCATATGTTCCCACTCCCAGACATTTAGATTTACATAACTGAGTCATCCCCTTAATTGGCTTATGCCCCAAAATGTTTGCAAATCTAAAAAACAGATTTGCACACAACTCCCATTTTCTGTATTCTCTGGGCATTCATGCTGCTCCATGACAAATTTGTTTCAAACAGAATGCCTAAATAAATTGATGTGTAAAGCCTTATTGATCGGGGTCTCACCAATGAAAAAGGATTTTATTTTTGCTGTTTTTTGAACTGCAAGTTAAAATAAATGATTTCTGGTGATTTACCAGTAGACTTAATTTGTCATAAAACTGTTAAAACCATCTAGAACTTCTGAAGGCCAGTTACTGTTTGTGAAATCAAAAATGCATCATCCACATATGAAAGAATTGGGACTGGTCAAGAGGCGGCTCTAGGGGTATCATCACAGCATAAGCTGAGGGCTTTGTCTAAAGAATTAATATGAAATAAAAACAAAAAATATGCCATTTTACAGCCCTGCCTAATCCCTCTAACTACCTTTATAGGTTGCGTGCAATCGCCTTGTTGAGTATAACGACCTTAGTGGCTATATCCCAGTGTAACTGCCTGATAAGGTTCAACAATGGTGGATCCACCCCAGCTGCTTCCACAAAAGCCCACAACTTCCCCCCTGTCCATCAAATCAAAAGCACAGGAGTGGTCCATATACGCCATGTGTAATGAACCTCTCACGGCCTTGACGTATTTTCCTATGATAAGCGATAAATTAAATACCTGCTCTATGGTCCCCAAGCCTGGACAGAAGCCATATTGAGCCTTTGCCAGGATAACATGTAGGACAATTCCTGTTCCCTTTCTTATATATTGGCACTAAAGTGGATTCCCTCCAGGTGTTAATTGGAGCCCCCGTCACAGCTGCTTTAAAAACATTAGTCACTAATGGGCCTAAGAATTCCAGTTTAGATTTTAGCATTTCAATGGGGACTCCATCAGGACATGTAGCCTTGCCAGGGGCAGCACTCTGAATCAATCTCTGACCCTGCCATTTCTTTTAGCTCTGACAGTAGTTTGATTTAACATTTGACGTGAAAAGGGATCACAATTTATATCTTGGGCCACACAATTACTATCCCCATCTGTTGCAGCTATATCAGACAGTCAGTCGTTTTCCGTAAGGCCGGAAAATGCTTCATAGCATTCAGACAGAGCTATAAGTGGACCAGGGGCATGACCTGGGTCAGACCTTGAATTTGGATAGGGCGCCCTATTATCAGATATTGAAGTTGGAGGGCAGGAAAAATGCCCTAGCAGGTCAACCATAACACAGTTTGAGAGGTGTAAAAGAGTTCAGGTGTGTAGCAGGTCAACCATAACACAGTTTGAGAGGTGTAAAAGAGTTCAGGTGTGTCAAGAGATAGTAAAGTAACCCCTGGTCTCTAAAATTCAGGACCACGCAGTCACCTTGTGATGTCTTTCTTGAGGGACCAACCCAGTTCACTCTCCGGGTCATATTAATTTGATCCAGCAGGTCAAAATGGCAGCCAGCATTAATCCTAAACCAATGTGCGGCTTTGTTTGTAAAACTGTGACAATCTTCAAAAGACCCCTCCGCTAGGGTGTAATCCCCTCTAAAATAATTGTGTATGGCGTGCTTGATGTAGATTCATTAATCGGCTTTTGGAGTCTGTGTGAACTGCCTTCCGAGAGGCTGTATGTACAGACATTGACCGGTGGGTATCCCCTGACACGTTGGCATGCATAGGTGGTGCTTGAATTCTGGGACCTGCAGCATGAGTACCTCAGAATATTCTGGGGGACATCTGTCGCTCTGGTCAGTGGCCTTGATTTTTAGAACAGGCTAATGCCTGGCCTCTTACAGACAGAACTGTGACTTCTTGTAATGCTGCTGCTAGGGCCTGTGCTTTGTCTGCTAGGCACTTCCTCTTACCAATCATTTCCTCCCAAAAAACTGACAATAATTTTTCCACAGCAACAATAGCTGACTGACAAATTATTTTGAGGAATTATTTCAATAACTTTTACACACAGAAGGCTGCCTGTTAATTAACGTTTTTCCAAAGGAAGGCCAGAAACTTTGCCTTTACCCCTCTTCCTTTTTGAAGGAGGCAGGTTTTTCAGGGGAGTAGAACTTGATGAATCTGTAGTGATCTCATTCATCTCACTATGAGAAACATACGGGTTTTTTGATTCCCTCTTATTTGTTTTTTTTAAAGACTTGCTTGAAGACACGCACAGTTGGTCCATGGACTCCGCAATAGTAATGCCCTTCTGCACATTTGAGGAAACTAGGGAATATGAGTTGAAGGCACTGGAAGAACAAATTGCCTTTGAACAGCCTCAGTCTGATTCTCAACCAGATTAATTTCGGTAGACAAGGCCCCCATAGCCTACGTGAGATACCTGGTAATGGAGGGGATTGAACCCAGAATCTTTCACCTTCCCTTAACCATTTTGCATTAAAAATAAATACCTCAGCAACAAGAGGCCAGTCAATCAGTGGCTCTCATCAAGGTCACCAGAAGCAGGGGAAAAATGTCACGGCGCCACGGCAGCGACCACAACTAACCACTTACCTCCTCCCCTGGTCTTGATGGAGCCACTGCCTCCACCCACACAAAATGAAAGACCACTGCAGGATGGCAATAGTAGTAGAAATAATAGTGGCCTCAAGATATTAAAGTCAAAGCTGAAGGCCCCAATTTTAGCCAAAGTTAACCTGTCTATGAATGGCTAAGCTGTAAGGGCCCTATAGAGATCGCTGCAGTCCCATATGGCTCCCAGAAACAGCTCCACTACTCAGCTTGATGGATCAGGCATGGCCGGGAATCTAATCCAGTAAAAAAAGAGCCACCAGTCAAGCCACTAGTAGTGGGACCACAACCAACCAGAGCCCCCATGCAGTGTGCACCACCACCACCACCACCAGTGTGACTGCCCTGTTGTCCACCTGAGACCGACTGCCTCTGCAGGCGGGCCAGGAACAATGACGGCGCTGGACACAGCAACAATGGTGCTGTAACAATATCGATAGCCAACATAGCAGTAGAAGTAAACGGAGTTGAAGCTGGCGGTGAAACCCTTATGACTCCACAGCCTGTCAGACTGTCCCAATCCAGAGATTGTTTTCAGGGGCTGCAGCAACCATAAAAACAAACTTTCTTCCTTAGGCTCTGAATGCTTCTCTCCCCACCTGTTGCATGTAGCGTTGTGTCGTATGGGTGGGCACAAGCATGGCATCAAGGGGACAACAATCCCCAATTATTTTAGAATCCTCAATCATTTGAGGCAACATTAAAGGGGACGCCCTGTATTGGCAATACGCCAACAACTCATACAAGTTTCACTAGTAGACCAGTAACGCACGTTACAAAAAATTATTGCAGAAACTGATACTAGTTTAGAGTGAAATAATTTAGGTGCCAGACCAAATAAGCCACAGCTTAAGGGTAGTTATGAAAAGGACAATACCAAGCAAGCACCAGAGTCTTCTAAAAAAACAATTGCTGGGAGAAACAACAAAACTAATATTAAAGAAAAAACAAAATCACAGGGAGATTTTCCACAGCCGGAGATCTCTGAAAGGCGCTACAATCTGCACAACCATGATACATTATCAGGTATCAGCATATTGATATATGCCCTTCTTATTCCTTTCAGGACTCATCTGATAAACGAGTGACAGGAAGAGTATGTGAAACCAAGGACTCACAATTAATTAATCAATCAGGAATTTGTAAAGCGCACTACTCACCCTTGAGGGTCTCAAGGCGCTAAGGAAGGGGAAGGGGGAAGTGAGGTGCTGCTACTGCTAGAACAACCAGGTCTTGAGAAGTTTCCGGAAGGTAAGGAGGTCTTTGGTCTGGCGCAGGTGGTTGGGATGAGTGTTTCACGTTTTGGCAGCGAGGTGTGAGAATGATCTACCGCCGGTTGTAGTTCTGCGGACGCGTGGGGCGGTTGCAATGGCGAGGTCGGCGGGGCGGAGATACCGGGTCAGGGTGTAGAAGGAGAGCCGGTTGTTGAGGTATTCTGGTCCGGTGTTGTGCAGTGTTTTGTGAGCTTGGGTGAGGAGTTTGAAGGTGATTTTCTTGTTGACTGGGAGCCAGTGCAGGTTTCTCAGGTGGTCCATGATGTGGCAGTGGTGGGAGGTGTCCAGGATAAGGCGTACGGAGGCATTCTGGATGCATTGCAGCCTCTTCTGGAGATTGGCCATGGTTCACAGGGCTCTTCTGATGTAGTAATAAACAAGCATTTTCAATGCAATGGGTCTCGCGTTTGCTCGAGTTAGAGCTATTAGCGTTGTTAACTCCTAACGGAATTTTTCTTGCCACATAAATTGAAAATGAAAAGTAAAACAGTTTCACATAACTAACCAGACATTTCTTGCCATATAAACTGAAAAGTAAAAGTTTCACATAAGCGAACTGACTGCCACCATCAGCAAACACACAAAAGGAAATAAAAGTTTGCGTGCAGTGAAACCTACTGGCAAAACTTCAATTATCTATGTAACCTGCAAAAGTGCAATTACCTATGTAACAGGATCGATGTCATGCAAAGTGCTCTCCTACTGCCCAGCGGGATCGCGCTGCTAAATAAAGAGAAAAAGTAGTCCAGAAACTAAATGGAAAACATCGAGCCTCGTATGTTTTCAGTAGTTGGTCAGTGTGCTCGAGGAGGGCTAAACACCAGAAAAGGCGTGACATATGCATGCCTTTCACTAATGAAAGCGAGCAGATTTTAAAGGCAAGTCCACGAACCAATGAAAGTGACTAATGTGACATGAGTGTGGTTAGAAGCCCAAATAGAGATTACAGCAGGAGACGGAGCGCTTTGCTCTCTCCCCTAAAGAAAGGAAGAGAAACTTCCACAACAAAAACCCGTTTCAAAAAGAATGTGATTGTGGGCATTTCAGCAAAATATGCCACACTTCTTGAAAACATTGCTTCAGAACAGGACATGGGCAGTGACTCTGCTAGACAGCGATAGTTTGCCAGAATCTTCAAGTGTTTCTGGATGCGACAGCAACTAATTACTTCATAGTAGTAGAAACCCCAGATCAGCGAGTCGCACTTCCAGATAGACTGCATAAACTGAATATACAAATTGATGGTGACATAAAACCCACAATTAAAGTAATTTCTGGAGAAGTTTAATACAAAGCTTTGACATTCTCTTGTCTGGAAAGGATTGGACACTGGCGTTTGTTAGAACTTTCCAACAAGGGGAAGAGGTAATTTTACAGTTTTTCTCAGTCCTAGTTCCCAATCAAGCAAAAGAAGCTTATGGCACAAACTGGGCTCTTATGCGAGCTCCGGCGTGGTACCACAACCATGTAGGCTAGGATGAAAAAATCACCTTATGTAATACCTGTAATACATATAAGATCTAGCCCACAGGTACAACCACAATACTCAATTATACATGAAGCAAAACCTCCAGTGAGAGAAAAGCTCTCAAAGCTTGAGTTCCAGGGGGAATTTGAAACCTGTGTATCTCCGACGAATAATCCCTTATTCCCTTGAGCAAAGCTGGATCATTCCTATAGAGTTGCCTTAGACTATAGACATTGCAATAATCACGCACACAAACTTGCAATACAAAATTCATTCTGTACAGCTCTAATGAACAACATAGTCTGCAAAAAATACAAAACAACTCTGGATATTTCCAATGGGTTTTATGCCAAAATCTGGCACCTGAAAGCATAGATTTATGCTGTTTTTTCTGCAGTAGGCTCTCTGAGTCACTTTTGTTGACTCCCTCAAGGATATAGGAATAGTCCTTTTTCTGTCTGTTGCCTGAATTACATCAATATTGCATGATATTGACCAAGAAGAATTGTCCTTTGTCAGTGATATGTATCTAACCGATGATGACTTATAAACACTTATAACCATAATCACTTTCTTTTGGGATTCGCCAAACATGGCTACAAATTTAACACTAGGAAAAAAAAATTGTTTTCCTCAGTGTCCTATTTTTGAGATACAAACTTTCAAAGAAGGAAAGAGCCTGGCACCACTCTTGCTAGTGAGATGTGCTCAATTACAACCACTAAATACAATAAATAAATTGCAGTCCTTGTTAGGATTCTTTTATTTTGGCTGGATTTACATTTGTTTGTATGATTTAGTTTGTCCATACTTTTTCAGAAAACACTGGACCACAAAACATACACAAATACTCAGATCATTCCAGACTGACATGCTTGCAGCACAACATCTACACACACATGCAAACAAAACAAATGTAGTCATCTGTAAAATTCCTGGTGCAATTGGCTTCACCTATGTCACAGTTAACGAAGGTGATACAATGCTTATAAATCCCATTTATATTCCCCACAGAAATGCTTTTTGCATCCACTGAAACAATACTAACTGCAATACAGCTAACTGTCATAAACGAAAACATAATTGTTGTTCCTACTGCCCCAGACTTAGAGGCTATTACTAAAGCCAGTGTACCAACTGCTAAAGCACTACATCCACAATGAATACGATGGGCCACTTCCATGACTGCCAGCGATGTAGATTGTCTTTGATCCTACACTACAAACTCAAGAATTTTTACAATACGAACAGGAGTACCCCATGACCACAAACATTTTGCATCTTGAACAGTATAAATATATAATGATGGATCTGCACAGCCTGCTATAGGTAGTAAACACTAATACACTGCGGCTTGCGCAGCAGTATATGGAGTAATGACAGATGGGGAGTTCCACCCTCAACAAACATCCACACTATGAACAGCACAGTTTGCTGAACTAAAATCTTTATTTCTAGCATTGGAACATTCAAATCCTGAATTCCCCGCTTCAATAGTGTGAGATTTGTATTACGGTGCCCAGTCTTTTAGTGAAAATGTATATTATTGGTGCCTAATTGCTTGATAGTATTCCCTTTAGAGTGTCTGAATCCAAAGAATTCTCTTGGGGAAGGTGGAAGCACTAAAAGCTAGCCTGCCACTGGGTCATGTTATCCATGTTGTGGTATACACATTGTAGAGAATTCACTGGCTGATGAAGCCGCAAAAAGTGCAGTCAAGACTGCCACAATAGCTGCGCATTACTCCCTCTCATGTGAGGGTAGATGAAGACATTATGTCAGAGGTTAACGCTTCTGCCAATAACACTGCATTAACAAAAGCATATCGAGCAAAATATTCCTACCACTTAAGTGACAAAACAATCCATACATAACAATAGCAGGGGTGGGAGAGGGAGTTATCCCCAACCAAGGCCACAGGCTAGAATTAATAGAAGCAGCAAATGAGGAAGTCGCATCTGCCCATGCTGGTGTGGTGGCTATAGTCTCTTTACTACAAAAACGTTATTGATGGCATGGTCTGCACCAACAGACTAAGAAGTATATCCTTAGCTGTGATATCTGTCAGCAAGTTAAAGGTTCAACCTTCAAGCACCCAGCATAGACCCCCCTCCTAGTTTCCAACAAACCATTTCAATATATATACCTAGACAATTGCGCCCCCCTTAACACTGTTGGTGTTTTCAAATATATTCATGCTCCAGATTCTTTTGGTGTGACCATAGCGATCGGCTGATGCTCACACTGTTATTAAAGACTTGCAGGTCTTCATCTGGACTCATGGAGTAGCTGCATTCCATTCAGACCCGGGCCCTGCATTCACCTCTATGGCTCACAGGGACACCGTGGGAACTTTGGGTGTGGCTGCGCATTATTGCTCCCATACCATCCTGAGAGGAATTTCACTGTGGAGAGGAAGAACTGTGACTTAAAGCAGTCCTTGACAGCTAGCGCATTAGGTTCAGGTCGCAGCTGGGTCCATCACCCATATGGGATCCAGAGCAATAAATAATCTGTCTAGAAGATACTTGAGTGGCTGAACGCCTTATGACGTCCTGTTTGGCATCCAGATGTGCACCGTAATGGCAGAAACACCGGTTTGAGATAAATGTCATACAGGAAAAATAAACATTACGCAACGCAAGTTCTTTGACACAAGCCACTGCTGATGGAGTGAAGGAACAGCCAACATGTACCAGTTGGATTCCGAAAGTTGGGGACTTGGTTCGAGGAAAAAAAAAATACCAGTGAAGAAGGAATTTGGTCCTTCATTTCATACACCGGTTCCAGACCTTGGAATTCATGGTACCAGAACTGTGGTACTACTACCACTTGTTTGGCTGCACAGACATCTGCTTTGTTTCCATTGATCATATTAAATTGCATCATGTGGCCAATACTGATTAGTAGGCCAAGATACTTCCTTGGGAGTTCCCTAGCCCCTCTCACTACCCTGCAGAAATACCTTTTCAAGCATTGACCAACACCAAAGTTGTTTCCTGTAGGCTGTGGAGGACGACGAATGACCTTTTGTTAATTCCAGTAACTGCTGCAACGCCTGACATAAGATTACACTTTTCTACTTCTACTACTACTGAAAGCAACAGAGTTGTTTATGATTAACTACCTTTGGAGGTGTCTACCAGTTCCCATGCACTGGATTTGAACTGTTTTCTTTTCACTTATAAATGGGCATTATCGTCCTGAACTGTGAATAGTGGAGCTGGTAGCTGAGGTGTTAAAGCCACACTTATGGTCTCACAAAGTACAAAGAGACTTGTTCTTTGTGAGCATTTCTGCTGTTCTAGTTCCTGATAGAAATGCATGGGATAAAGGTGCTTATGATATATTTGGTCCTACAGACACAGTTCAAATACCTTGTGCCTTTAAGATTTCAGCGGATTATTTAATTACACCTAGTGTATTATCAGTTAACTGGGATGTAAAAACAGTTAATTCAATGCTATCTGGGCTTGAATATTAATTACACTGTATCTGAAGTGAAGATGTGTATATGAACAGTGGCAATTAAGAAGAATTGTTCTTTTAACATCATTATGGACACCATTGTTTTGCATTGAGCTAGCATTCCACACACTGTTTTAAACTATACCCAATTGAGAGCATTGCCCATCTCCACCATTGGGTAGGTCTAAAACACATTCAGACAAATGTACATATTTTTCTGGGCATGACACTACAGACCCTGTGTCCTGTCATTTCAAATTGACACCTTCAAAAGACAGGAAAAACATGCTGACCAATACCAAATTAATTTATTCAAATCCATTTGTTTCCCAACTATTTGTCAAAGGGTATGACTATGTGAAAGGGGAAACTGCCTTTTCTATGCGGCCAGAGCCATGCAGGCCATAACCAAGCAAGTATTACGACACTTGCCTGAACCACGCATGTGCCTGAACCACACAAATACCTGGTTAAGGCAACATACATATTCATGGTTCAGGATCACAGCAGGAACAGACGGGAGAGGATCACGGCGGCCGGGTAAGTGGGGCTGGGGTGGGTGTGGGGGTTTTTAAGGACAGGGCAGGGTAAGTTTTAGAGTTCAGGGTGGGGGCAGGGTAGCTTTTAATACAGGGTGGGGTAGGTTTAGGGTTCAGGGCAGGGGGTCGGGTTAGTTTTTAGGACAGGGTGGGTAGGTTTTAGGTTTTAGGGTTTATGGTGGAGGCAGGGTGTCAGGGTAGTTTTTAGGATATGGCAGGGTAGGTTTTAGGGTTCAGGGCGGGAGGGTTGGGGTAGACTTTAGTTCAAGAAGGGTCGGGGTAGTTTTTAGGACAGGGTGGGGTTGTTTTAGGGCAGGGTATGTTTTAGGGTGCGGACGGGGTAGTTTTTAGGGCAGGGTAGGTTTTAGCGTTGAGGGCAGGGACGGGGTCGTTTTTAGGACATGACTAGGTAGTTTTTATGGTTCAGGGTGGGAGTTTGGGTTAAGTTTTAGGGTTCAGGGTGGGATAGGTTTTAGGGTCTGGGGGGGTGGGGTAGTTGTTAGGACAGGGCAGGGTAGTTTTTAGGGCAGGGTAGGTTTTAGGGTGCCGGCCGGGTAGTTTTTAGGGCAAGGTAGGTTTTAGGGTTTGGGGCAGGGGCAAGGCAGTTTTCAGGACAGGACGGGTGTAGGTTTTCGGACAGGGTGGGTAGGTTTAGGTTTTAAGGTTCAGGGTGGGGGCAGAGGGTCAGGGTAGTTTTTAGGATATGGCAGGGTAGGTTTTAGGGTTCAGGGCAGGAGGGGTGGGGTAGACTTTAGTTCAGGAAGGGTCGGGTAGCTTTTAGGACAGGGTGGAGTTTTTAGGGCAGGGTAGGTTTTAGGGTGTGGGCAGGGTAATTTTAGGGCAGAGTAGGTTTTAGGGTTTAGGGCAGGGGCGGGGTCGTTTTTAGGACATGACGGGGTAGGTTTTATGGTTCAGGGTGGGAGTTTGGGTTAAGTTTTAGGGTTCAGGGTGGGATAGGTTTTAGGGTCTGGGGGGTGGGGTAGTTGTTAGGACAGGGCAGGGTAGTTTTTAGGGCAGGGTAGGTTTTAGGGTCTTAGGGTGTCGGCAGGGTAGTTTTTGGGGCAGGGTAGGTTTTAGGGGTTATGGCAGGGGCAAGGTAGTTTTCAGGACAGGACAGGTGTAGGTTTTAGGATTCAGGGTGGGGGGGCTAGGTGGGTAGGCTAGTTTTTGGGACAGGGCGGGATAGGTTTTAGGGTTCAAGGCGGGGGGGTCAGGTTAGTTTTTAGGACCGGGCGGGGTAGGTTTTAGGGGTCAGGATGGGTGCAGGAGGTCGGTAGTTTTTAGGCTATGGCAGGGTAGGGTTTAGGGTGGGGGCTAGGAGTAGCTTTCAGGTCAGTGTGGGGGAGGTTTTAGGGTAGGGTAGGTTTTAGGGTTCAGGGCGGAGGCTGGGGGGGTTGGGTAGGTGTTAGGGTTCAGGGAGGGATGTAGGTTTTAGGGTTCACGGCAAGGGCAGGGTGGGTTGACGTAGTTTTTAGGGTAGGGTGTGGTGGCGGGATAGTTTTTAGGACAGGATGGGGTAGATTTTAGGGTTCAGGCCGGGGGCAGAGTAGTTTTTGGACACCGTGGGGTAGGTTTTAGTGTTCATGGTGGGGGCATGGTGTTGGGGTAGTTTTTAGGACAGGGCAGGGTACATTTCAGAGTTCAGGGTGGGGGATGGGGTAGTTTTTAAGTCCGGGATGAGTAGGTTTGAGGGTAGGGGGTCGGGGTAGTTTTTAAGACAGGGCAGTCTAGGTTTTAGGGTGCAGTGTGGGGGTTTTGTATAGATTTTAGGAGAGGGACGAGTAGGTTTGAGGGTTCAGGGTGGGGCGTCAGGGTAGTTTTTAGGACAGGATGGGGTCGGTTTTAGGGGTCAGGGCAGGGGCGTCAGATAGTTTTTATGACAGGACAGGGTAGGTTTTAGGGTTCAGGGCGGGGGCCTTGGGTAGCTTTTACGGCAGGGTAGGTGTTAGGGTTCTGTGGGGGTCAGGGTAGTTTTTAAAACAGGTCAGGGTAGGTTTTAGGGTACAGGGCAGGCAAGGGGCGAAGGTAGTTTTTAGGACAGGGAAGGGTAGGTTTTATAGTTCAGGGCAGGGGTGGAGGGTTTGTGTCACACAACCATACGCTGTTACCATTTATACTTTTAGTAAGCATGCTTTTACAACTAAATTTGTGGTAAAGGCATACCTGGTAAAGATGTGGTTGTGGTTCCGACTGCATTGCTAAGCCATACCTGGTTCTGCCATGCGTGGTTCTGTCATACAACCATTGGAAAGATGCAGTTGATTTAAAATCAGTTTGGGGAACAAAAGACTGGCAGGTACAAAGGTATGGATGCCTTATTTAAAGCGTGCTTCCATTACAGATGAATTTTCTGAATGATCCTGTAGTGAATCCTAGTTTGTTTTAATGGAATAACAGGAGTTAGCTTATCCTTTGGCTTGCAGCCTCGTGCCCCTGTCACCTAGTGACTTTTAACCTACTTAGCTTGCTCTGTCTTAGCCCATTTATTTAATTAATTCTTTTAAGATGGCTGCCTTGTTTATAGTTGGGCCATTTGTTTAAGTTTGTCATCAGTGCCACCACGCTAAGGCGTCAAATCAAGCAACAAAGAGAAACAAATTATAGGTGTTCACATTAGCTACTTTCCCTCTTCACGACTGTGAGGTAATTGTTCATATTAATTGCAGTCCCAAGCATGCTGTGTTATTTATTGTTTGGGAACAACCTACGTCAGGGGTCTAATTAGATCTGTATACATGCACCTCACTTTAAACAGATCATCAGAGGGATTCTGGCCAGATACCTACGCTGCTATCGATGCTGCATGTCGCCTTGACGCTGACCCGGACTTCGTGTTCCTACAGAGTCTGAGCTAGAGACCTCATTCCAAGGTAACAAGGGTTGGGGGCTCTTCTCAGGGACATGGCATTGGCAGATTAGGTTTAACATACCCAGCTCTCCTTTAGGTAGAAGGTTAGGTCTATCAGAATAGGGTAATAGGACACATTATACACTCTCTTTCCATGTTACAGCAAGACAGTGGGGGTCTTTATAATCATGACTCTTGTTTTTACAGTTCTGTCTCTTGCACCGTTCATTATCATAATTATTGCATCCCATGCAATTTACACCAAATTGGGTTGAATAAAAACTATTGAAAGCTTACTGCATCTTCACTATTGCCTGTGTTTGGTTGAAACATGATGTATCTGTGAGAAAGGGGTAATTTCCGTTTAACCACTACACTCCCTGAGAAGCCATATTCTCGAGTCCATGTGTAAAGGCTGCCACAATCACCTTTAACTGTTTTTGGTGAGGTACTGCTAGTAAGCCGGAAGGGTTGGGACTACAGTTGCGACTTGTTGTAGGATAGGCATAGTTACCTACAAACATAAGTACTGTCATCCTTAAACCAGTCGTCTTGCCCAGAGCAAGAGTCCAACTACATGGTGCCACCAACAATGGTGTTTAGGCACTAATTTATGGACACCCCGACTATCACTGTCTCACAGACAACAGGTACCCTAAGTACCATTATACAGAGGTGTCCGTGGTCTTTGGGAAGATCCTCCTCAGCTGAACAGGGAACACTTAGGGGGTCATTCTGACCCTGGTGGGCGGTGATTAAGCGGCGGCCAATCCGCCAACAGGCAGGCGGTCCAAAAAAAGGAATTCTGACCCTGGCGGGAACCGCCAACACAGCCCGCCACTTTAACACTCCGACCGCCACGGCGGGACAGACAAACAGCGCGGCGGTCACCGCCAACAGGCAGGCGGCAGACAATGTACCGCCCACCCTATCACAACTCACCAATCCGCCACCTTTTCCGGGGCGGGAGCCCCGCCGATAAAAACACGGCGGAAACAGACTACGAACGGGAAAACGCTCACCTATACACACTCCACGAGGAAGGAGGACAGCATGGAACCCGAATTAAACATCCTACCAGCTATTGTCTACCTGCTCATCTACCAGGAGTACGAACGCTGGCGCAGATGACAACGGTGAGTACTGCACCTACGACACAGGGGAGGGGGGAGGAGGAAAGCTTACGCGCACACACATGCGCCATACACCCGCCCCCCCACCACAAATACCTACACCCCAATGCCGAGCAACAAGTCAGAGTGACACCCCCCAAACCCACCGGAATAATGCAAAGACACAATTAAAATGATCTATAAAATATATGTAGAAATAGCTCCATTAAAGGTATGGGAAATATGCCATATAAAAGATACAAAAATAAGGAATGAACATAGTCAACAATATATACATCGGCAATAAGTCCTGCACATTCCCTCAAAGTTCCATAGTCCGTGGGCCAATGTGCACAAACACATGGGCAAAGCCCACACAGGAGACCAGATACCATTGGAGAGAACACTGCTGGGGCATCAGATGATAAAACTACAGGCACCTCAGGGGGAAGGGAAGGGGGGGCACCTCATCCAAATGAGTCCTTGACGCCATATTCACGAGGGGCATCCATGCCCAATGTCCCATCCTGGGGAGTGCAAAGCCACAGTCACACAAGTCTCTACAGTGGGTGGCTTGCCCACTGTCCCATCCTGGGGAGTGCAAAGCCACAGTCTCACAAGTCTCTACAGTGGGTGGCTTGCCCACTGTCCCATCCTGGGGAGTGCAAAGCCACAGTCTCACAAGTCTCTACAGTGGGTGGCTTGCCCACTGTCCCATCCTGGGGAGTGCAAAGCCACAGTCTCTCAAGTCTCTACAGTGGGTGGCTTGCCCACTGTTCCATCCTGGGAAGTGCCAAGCCACAGTCCATCAGATGGATTACCGACTCCACTGTTAATGGAGGAGGCATGGTGCCCAGAGTGCTTCCTGAAGCCCTGGTTGACACAGAACCGGCACTCTCAATGGGCCAGCGGTGCTTGAGATGAAGGGCCCAGCGGAGCGGTGCAGAGACGGCGGGGCCCAGCGGAGCGGTGCTTGAGCTGAAGGCCCCAGCGGAGCGGTGCTTGAGATGAAGGCCCCAGCGGAGCGGGGCTTGAGATGAAGGCCCCAGCGGAGCGGGGCTTGAGATGAAGGGCCCAGCGGAGCGGGGCTTGAGATGAAGGGACCCAGCGGAGCGGGGCTTGAGATGAAGGGACCCAGCGGAGCGGGGCTTGAGATGAAGGGACCCAGCGGAGCGGGGCTTGAGATGAAGGGACCCAGCGGAGCGGGGCTTGAGATGAAGGGACCCAGCGGAGCGGGGCTTGAGATGAAGGGACCCAGCGGAGCGGGGCTTGAGATGAAGGGACCCAGCGGAGCGGGGCTTGAGATGAAGGGACCCAGCGGAGCGGGGCTTGAGATGAAGGGACCCAGCGGAGCGGGGCTTGAGATGAAGGGACCCAGCGGAGCGGGGCTTGAGATGAAGGGACCCAGCGGAGCGGGGCTTGAGATGAAGGGACCCAGCGGAGCGGGGCTTGAGATGAAGGCCCCAGCGGAGCGGTGCTTGAGATGAAGGGACCCAGCGGAGCGGTGCAGAGCCGGCGGGACCCAGCGGAGCGGTGCTTGAGATGAAGGCCCCAGCGGAGCGGTGCTTGAGATGAAGGGACCCAGCGGAGCGGTGCTTGAGATGAAGGCCCCAGCGGAGCGGTGCTTGAGATGAAGGGACCCAGCGGAGCGGTGCAGAGACGGCGGGACCCAGCAGAGCGGGGCTTGAGATGAAGGCCCCAGCGGAGCGGGGCTTGAGATGAAGGGACCCAGCGGAGCGGTGCAGAGCCGGCGGGACCCAGCGGAGCGGTGCTTGAGATGAAGGCCCCAGCGGAGCGGTGCTTGAGATGAAGGGACCCAGCGGAGCGGTGCTTGAGATGAAGGGACCCAGCGGAGCGGTGCTTGAGATGAAGGGACCCAGCGGAGCGGTGCTTGAGATGAAGGGACCCAGCGGAGCGGTGCTTGAGATGAAGGCCCCAGCGGAGCGGTGCTTGAGATGAAGGGACCCAGCGGAGCGGTGCAGAGACGGCGGGACCCAGCGGGGCTTGAGATGAAGGCCCCAGCGGAGCGGTGCTTGAGATGAAGGGACCCAGCGGAGCGGTGCTTGAGATGAAGGGACCCAGCGGAGCGGTGCTTGAGATGAAGGGACCCAGCGGAGCGGTGCTTGAGATGAAGGGACCCAGCGGAGCGGTGCTTGAGATGAAGGGACCCAGCGGAGCGGTGCTTGAGATGAAGGGACCCAGCGGAGCGGGGCTTGAGATGAAGGGACCCAGCGGAGCGGGGCTTGAGATGAAGGGACCCAGCGGAGCGGTGCTTGAGATGAAGGCCCCAGCGGAGCGGTGCTTGAGATGAAGGCCCCAGCGGAGCGGTTCTTGTCCCGGCGGTCCCCTGTTCAGCGGTTCTTGTCCCGGCGGGCCCCTGTTCAGCGGATGTTGTCCCGGCGGGCCCCTGTTCAGCGGTGCTCCTCCCGGCGGGCCCCTGTTCAGCGGTGTTCCTCCCGGCGGGGCCCCTGTTCAGCGGTGCTCCTCCCGGCAGGCCCCTGTTCAGCGGATGTTGTCCCAGCGGGCCCCTGTTCAGCGGATGTTGTCCCGGCGGGCCCCTGTTCAGCGGTTCTTGTCCCGGCGGGCCCCTGTTCAGCGGTTCTTGTCCCGGCGGGCCCCTGTTCGGCGGTGCTCCTCCCGGCGGGCCCCTGTTCGGCGGTGCTCCTCCCGGCGGGGCCCTGTTCGGCGGTGCTCCTCCCGGCGGGGCCCTGTTCGGCGGTGCTTGTCCTGTGTGTCTAGGGAGCCAGACCTGGGCAAGACTTCCCGCTCATTCGCCATCCGACCTTGCGGTCGCGGGGCCCTCCTGTGATGGAGTCCTGGGCCCGTGGGTGTCGTCCGTCACAACCGGAATGGGGCTGGTGGGGCCCTCCTGGGCAGCTCGCCTGCTGCCTGACTTCTCCGCCCTGCTGCCCTTGCCCTCCTTCGCTGAAGCTCTGTGGCCCTTGCCTCCCTTGGATGATGTGGCAGGTGACGGGGCAAGGCTACTGTCCTTGGTGGCAGCCGTCTCAGTCTTGTCGCGCCGGGCCTTTTTTTTTGTGGTCCTCTTTCCAGGGGGTGGGCTGGCTGTCCCCTTGCTGCTGGCAGATGTTCCTGCCCTAGGAGCTGGTGGACTCCAATAGCCCTGCACTATGGTCACAGTAGATGCAGGGCTGGTGGTGGCTGAGGTGCTTTTTTTACTCTTACCAGATGGAGGGGGTGGGTCAGTGATTGGAACGAGCTCAAGGTTGGAAAGGAAAACGACTTGGGAAGGACAGGGATGGGTGTAGTGGGTATGGGAGTGGAGGAAGAGGATGTGGTTGTAGGAGAGTCAAGTGTGCTGTCTTTGGGTACAGGTGCTTGTGACGGAGGCTGTCGTGAGGTGGATGGCTGTTGGGTGGGTGGCTGCCTGTGTTTGTGTGCTTTGGAAGAGGGGGTGACAGACACACTGGGAGAGGACACAGGGGACGTGTAAATGGCAGTGGGGGTGGTCACTGCACGTGTGCGGACTGTAATGGAGGGTGTGCTGATGATGGAAGTACTGGCTGATGGTGGTGTGCATGCAGGTGTGAGTGGAGACTTCACAGGGAGGGAGGAGGGAGATGAGGAGGTGGGGGACACAGAGGTGGTAGTGACTGTTGGCATGTCTGCATCTGGATGTTGCTTGGGTGAATGCTTGTGGGATCTGTGGTGCTTATGTCTGGATGAGCTGCCCTTGGGTGTAGAGGTGTGTGCAGGCTGGTCTGATGGTGTGGATGGGATAGGCAGAGGAACAGGAGACTGGGACTGGGTGGAGGGAGTCAGAAGAGGGAGGCTGGAAACAGGGACAATGGCTGCCGCCAGTGCTGAGGCCAGAGCGTTGAACGATCGCTGATGGGCAGCCTGACCCGAATGAATGCCCTCCAGGTATGCATTGCTCCGATGCACCTCCCTTTCTACACCCTGGATGGCATTCAAAAGTGTAGACTGCCCAACAATGAGTGTCCTGAGGAGGTCAATGACCTCCTCACTGAGGGCAGCAGGGGTAACTGGGGCAGGGCCTGAGGTGCCTGGGGCGAAGGAGATGCCCGCCTTCCTGGGTGAGCGGGCACGGAGCGAAGGCTGAGGGGCTTCTGGGAGGGCGGGGCTGGTGCGCTGGGTGGCGGCTGTACCTGTTGTGGCGGTGGCCACGGATGTTGCCGCCACCGCTAGGGAGCTCCCTTCCGAGGACGTGTTGGTGTCGCTGACGTCTCCACGGGTCCCCGTTGTGGAGCTCCACTCGCCCTCCGTCTCACTGGTGTACTCGGAGTCTGTTGTATGGCCCTCCGGGGCCATGTGAGATGCAGCTCCCTCGTGCGCCGATGCCACTTCTCCTCGGCCTGATGATGCTAATGCACACATGAACAGGAAGACAAAGAAAATGGGGGGGGGGAGCAATGAAGACAGGTTCAGTGCATGCATTGGCAACACCGTTGTCGGAGAGGACAGACACAGAAGCCCCCTGAACTAGGCCGCGCAATCGGGGTACACTACTCAGTTATTGTGACTAGGCCTACAGGTCTATGGACGACAAATGCACACATGGGTGAGGCCGGACCATAGATAGCTGTACTTGGCACCCTACAGAGGTGGGGGGCGGGGGCACAGGGCCGTGTCTAACGGAGGGGCCTAGCCTACAGAATGCGCCCTGGCCTGGAGATAGCCACAGCCCTCCTCCGCCACCCAGACACCTTCACTGCGCGCAAAGATAGCAGAATGTGCTGATACTCACCCCCTTGTGTCTGCTGTGATGTCCTCACGCGCCCATCCAAATCGGGGTAGGCCACCGCCAGGATCCGGGACATCAGGGGGGTCAATTGGCGGCTGGCACCCCTCCTACGTTGGGAGGCCATCCCCAGCAGAGACTCTGCGGTCTTTCTGGTCCTGCGGCGGATGTCCTCCCACCTCTTTTGGCAGTGGGTGCCCCGTCTGTTGTGGACCCCCAGTGCCCGGACGTCCTTGGTGATGGCACGCCAAATGTCGATCTTCTGATGGGCGCTGACCTATGTGACATGTACAGGGTGGTAAAGGAAATCGCATCAGTTTTCTGCCTGGTCAATGTGAGTGGCCCCCCCCTCCCCAACCTTGCCATGTGGCACATGCTCTCATCTTTCGTGCGTTGCACTCCTCATTCGCTCCCCTCCCCACCATCTTACATACACCCCACTCAACACAGGCATAGCCCATTTAACGTGCACCCTGTGTACTAACCTGTTGGTCTGGAGGACCGTAGAGTAGCGCATACTGGGGGAGGACCCCATCAACAAGTTTCTCCAATTCTTCGGAAGTGAAGGCAGGGGCCCTTTCCCCAGTCGCAGCAGCCATTGTATCTCCCAGACCGAGGTCACAGCAGCACTTGCAGGATAGGTCCTCTCCTGTGGATGATCAGGTCTCGAGTGATTAATCAGATAGAAAATGGCGGTCACGCCCTCGGCGGTGCGTGCCGCGACCGCCGGCGCACATCGTCATTGGCTCCTGATACCCATAGGGTTCAATGTTAACCAATGCTGCTTTGCGCCGCGGTCTTCGACCGCCTACCGCCACGGTGTGCCACGCCAGCGCAGTGACCTCACATCCCACTGTCACACTTCACAGGTCAGGCAGCCGCCATTTCAAGGGCCCACATGGCATGATTTCTACTGCGTCACACAGGCCTAGGCCTTGCATTGCCACTCATACAAGCCTTTCAATGCATAGCGATTCGTGTACTGTGCAAGCTGTGTGAACAAACCTGTGGGTTGCTTGACTCTGTGCTCCATGTTGTCCTTCCTAGGCACCGTCCGCTGGGACTTGCGAGGAGAAGGATGAATCCTCCCGTGTACCGACCGCTGGTGGACCTGTCGACAATGGAAGAACGACATATCATACTTACATACACGCTTGACAGAGCAACTATACATGAACTATGTGCCCAGCTGGAGCCAGACCTGATGTCCCCCATCCGCCAACCCACAGGGATTCCCCCTCTGGTGCAGGTTCTGTCAGTACTCCATTTTTTGGCAAGTGGGTCTTTTCAGACAACAGTGGCCATATCATCTGGGATGTCTCAGCCTATGTTTTCTAAGGTTTTGTCCAGAGTGTTGTCTGCCCTGATGAAATACATGCGGAGCTACATTATTTTCCCTGAGGTGGGCGAATTGGCTACAGTGAAGGGTGATTTCTATGCCCTTGGACACATCCCCATCATCATTGGTGCCATTGATGGGACCCATGTGGCTTTGGTTCCCCCCAAAGAAAGTGAGCAGGTGTACAGAAACAGAAAAAGTTATCATTCGATGAATGTCCAGGTGGTCTGTTTGGCTGACCAGTACATCTCCCATGTAAATGCCAAGTTCCCTGGGTCAGTGCATGACGCGTATGTCATGCGAAATAGCAGCATCCCTTATGTGATGGAACAGCTACAGAGACACCGTGTGTGGCTAATTGGTGACTCTGGTTACCCCAACCTGTTGTGGCTACTGACCCCAGTGAGGAATCCCCGGACCAGGGCAGAGGAACGGTACAATGAGGCCCATGGGCGCACTAGGAGGATCATAGAAAGGACCTTCGGGGTCCTGAAGGCCAGGTTTAGGTGCCTACATATGACAGGGGGATCCCTAATGTACTCACCAAAGAAGGTGTGCCAGATCATCGTGGCCTGCTGTATGCTTCACAATCTTGCTTTGCGACGCCAGGTGCCTTTTCTGCAGGAGGATGGTCCAGATGGTGGTGTTGTAGCAGCTGTGGAGCCTGTGGAGAGTGAAGAGGAGGTAGACGACGGGGACGACACGGACAACAGGGATACAATCATACAACAATATTTTCAGTAGCACACAGGTAAGAATCAGCCACGCCATTTTACATTTACTTAAGGCCTCATGGGTCTCCACTGTCTGTGTTTCCCCCCAGTTCCTGTTAACTGATTTGTGACTTTCCCTTCCCTTTTCAGAGCTGTATGACCCGCTGCCTGACTTCAGCTTTGTTTGCCCATGGACTAAAGCTTATTGAAATTGGTATGTTGTCATCACAAAGTAACTGGACATTATTGCACCGTTATGTGTAATACATTTGTTAAGAATACAAGCAGACTCCTGTTATTTTAAGTGCAATAAGTGATTTATTTTGAGTGCTACATATAGGTTCATGATTGTGAAACGGTGATGGGTGGGGGTGGAGTAATGTCCATGGCAGAGTCCAGTTCTCAGTCGCACAGGTGCATTGTCCATATGCCTGGGGAAGGATGGAGCAGGGGCAGTTCAAGGTTGGACAGGGTGACAATGTGGGACAGTGGGATGACATCAGGGGGTATCTTTGGCTGGCGGGGGTCTTGCAATCCTACTCTGTCTTCTTGTGAGATCTCAGGTTCCGCTTGCGGGGTGGTTCTTCTTCTGCAGGAGGTGGGGTTCTGGTGGCCTGTCGTTGTGTGGGGGCCTCCTGTCCACTAGCGCCAGCGGAGGTGGTAGGCTGTTCCTGGCCTGGGCTAGTGACAGGGGCCCTTTGGGGTGCCACATGGTCCCAAAATGTGGTGACGATCTGGGTAAGGGCCACGACGATGGTCCCCATTGCGGAACCGATGTTCCTCAGTTCCTCCCTGAACCCCATGTACCGTTCCTCCTGCAGTTCCTGGATCTCCTGGAACCGGGCCAGTACAGTCGCCATCGTCTCCTGGGATCGGTGGTATGCTGCCATGATGGAGGAGAGGGCTTCTTGGAGAGTTGGTTCCCCGGGCCTGTCCCCCCCCCCTGTCGCACAGCAGCCCTCCCAGTTCCCCTGTGTTCCTGGGCCTCTGTCCCCTGGACGGTGTGCCCACTACCACTGCCCCCAGGTCCCTGTTGTTGTTGGGGTGGTGGGTCAACCTAGGTGCCCTGTAGTGGTGGACACACTGCTGATTTACGTGTCCTGGAGACAGAGGCATAGGCCCGCTGGGTGGGAGCTGTGCTGGTGTTCCCAGAGGGGGTTGGGTCTGGTGTAGCCTGTGGCTGTCTGTGGGGAACCGACTGTCCAGAGGTCCCCGATGGGCCGGGCTGGTCATCTGGCTCCAGGGAGACAGAGCTGCTGTCATCGCTGGGGACCTCTTCTGGGGGTGGGATGGACATCTCTGGACCCTCCGTGGCGGTGTGGTGGCGTTCGGGTCCTGCAGGGGTATAAAGGTATGGTTATTGCTTCTGTGTGTGGCATTTCGTGTGATGGGTGGGTGTCCGTGTACCCAAGTGCAGGCATTTCCTTGTGGGGGCTTTTGTGAGGGTGGCTTGTGGGGGTGATGTGTGTGTGCAGTGGGCATGCTTTGGTGATGGGTGTCCATGCTTTGTGGTCGCATGCAGGGCTTGGTGTTGGGATGGGTGGATTGTGATGGTGAGCCATTTGCAAGGAGTTGGTGTGATGGGGGTGGGGGTGAGGGTGGGGGTATGATTTGGCATGCAGGTGGGGTGGGGGTGGGAAGCAGTAGTGAAGATTTGACTTACCAGAGTCCATTCCTCCGCCTACTCCTGCGAGGCCCTCAGAATGGAGGATGTGCAAGACTTCCTCCTCCCATGCAGTAAATTCGGGGGGAGTAGGTGGGGGTCCGCCGCCAGTCTTCTGCACCGCAATGTTGTTCCTTGATACCATGGAACGCACCTTCCCCCGTAGGTCGTTCCATCTCTTCCTGATGTCCTCCCGATTGCGTGGATACTGTCCCACCGCGTTAACCCTGTCCACTGTCCTTTGCCATAGCTCCATCTTCCTGGCAATTGTGGTGTGCTGCACCTGTGCCCCGAAGAGCTGGGGCTCTACACGGACCATTTCCTCCACCATGACCCTGAGTTCTGCGTCAGTGAACCTGGGGTGTCTTTGGGGTGCCATGGGGTAGTGTGGTTGAGGTGTGGGGTGGGGTTTGTGGTGATGAGTGTGGTGCGTGTGGTGGTGTGTGGTGTTTGGTGCGTGGATTCTGTGTGGGTGATGGTGTTGTGTGCCTCTGTGTTGTGGGATTGTCTAATCTGTGCTCTCTCTCTAGCCTTCGTTAATGATTTCGGGTCGTAGGGGCTTGTGGGTGATGTGGGTGTGTGTTTTATATTGTGTTGGGTGTGTGGGAGTGGTGTTAGTATGTGTATCAGGTGTGTGTATTTCAAACTGACCAATGTGGCTGAGTTTTCTATGTGTGTGTGTATTTTGACCGTAGCAGTGTGTACCGCCAATGGAATACCGCGTTTGAAAGACCGCCGCGTGGATTTGTGGGTCGGAATGGTATGGGCGTATTTCTGTTGGCGTGACGGTGGAGGTTTGGTCATCGCCATTTTTTCGCTGACCTTTGGTGTGGCGGACTTTTGTGGATGTCGGGTTTTTGGCGGTTTGCCAGTTGAGGGTCAGAATGACCGTGGCGGTTTGCCGCAGCGGTGTTATGGCGGTCTTCTGGCCGGCGGTAAGCGCCGTTTACCGCCAAGGTCAGAATGACCCCCTTAATTAGGCTGTAGGTTGTTCAAGCTCAAACTCATAAAAGGACTATACTCCCCACTTGGTGTTCCATCTCTTCACCCATTTTACAATATGGCTAACGCCATAGACATTCCTGAGAATGCTAGACAAGCATTAACATTACATCTAGTAGCACATGCCTTAACAGATGAGGGCGGGGATGTTACATTCATAGTAGAAGCTAATGAAGCTTACCAAACAGAAACATTCTACTCCTGGGTCACCTTTCCTGAGGAAGACCGCAGGTCAGTCACATTCCACACATATAGAATTGATAATGTACCTCAACGGTACCAAGCATACCAGTATCATGAAATACTGCTCACTTGTCAAGAGCATCAGAGCTGGTTCGAAGGCGCCCTACCACATGTAATACAACGTGTGAGATTAGGTCCTTTAGGTAATGATGGACCAACGTGGCCCATGTTTGCCACATACACACCTCACCCCGGTATACAAAATATGCAAGCAGCAGATCTGCGAAATTTATACGATGATATAGTAACACTCTATAGACAGCTTGCTCAGTTCGTAATGGGGACTTTGAACACAACACCAGTGCGTCCAGCACCACCAGTACCTGCTGGATACCAATTGGCTACTGGGATTAATCGACAAACAGTGCATACTATTATGGGTAAAATACCCACAGAATGGGAGAAAATACCGTTCTGGATAGCCCAGAAAACAAATCATCTGGAAGCTCTGTTTCCCCATAAAGGACCACAGGAGAAACATAGAATTCTCACAATGTGCTTGCCCTTTGGGATGGTTCTCTTGGTAGATGACTGCGTCACATGGGTTACAGTCTTCGCTGCAATTTATACCACCACACATGGTACCCCGACACTTGCCAATTTACCGGAAGTGTTAAAACAAATACAGAATGAGCATGGGGCAGCACCTGCCCTAGATTTGGGGATGAAATTAATGTGTAACTTCGATGCAGTTTCCTCAGTAATACTCAGTAACATTAAAGGGGAAGCGGTAGCAATGGCTATACACCAGCGTCTCCTAGAAACTCCAAATTTGGAACACGAGAGACAGCTACCGAAAATTATTTCTGATGCCTATACTAGTATAGGACGGGATAGTCCGGGATAGTCTGGGAGCCAAGACGAAGAAGCTAGAATTACAGAGTACCGCCCCTAAGGAAGGTACAAAACAGGCGCAAGAGTGATGTAAAAAGTGCTGAGATAAGCCAAGACAATTTAAAGATAGACAGAAGCAGAGAGCAGACTCTCCACAACCTGAGAACTCTGAAAGAGGTACACTCTCAGAAATAGGGAGAATATAAAAACTACTAACAGATATACTGATTCATGTCCCTCTCGTTCCTTTCAGGACGCACTGGATAGATGTAGTGAGAGAGGGGGGCCGTCCTGACTGACATCCTGAATACATAAAACAAAAGAAAGACTCAATACAGTCTACAGTCAAAAAATAAGAAAATACTTCAGAACAAAAGCCACAGTTCAAAAAGAAAAAGGTGGCAGCACGTTATGTCGCCAGAGTCTGAAGGATCATCTGGATGTGACAGAAACTAGCGATTATATTGCAGTTGAAACGGCGGACGGGCGCGTACTCCCACCCGACAAAGTTTATGATTTGAAGATTCAAATTGAGGGAGACGTAGAACGCACCATCGGTATGATATTTTGTGAGGAACTTAATTGTGATATCCTATTGGCCGAAAGAGATTAGCCACCTGAACACGTCCGCAAGCTCCCACATGTGGAGATGTCATTTTGCCTTCTTTTTCACATCTTGTTCCAGAAGCAGAAAAAGAAGCCTACTGTAGAAATAATATTCTCAGATGATGTATCATAAAGTTTTTTATTAAATCCAAGATAGATAGCTCATCCACAAAGATTGGCCCAGCAGCTCTCATCTCTTCATCATCCTTTCCATCTCTCCTCCAGTCCAACCCCCAATCTAGAATCCCATGACCTAAACATTCCATGTACTAAGAGACAATCCATGACTGGAGATGGAAGGGATGCATACACTGTAGATGTAGATACCACACACCTTTCCCCCAAAGAAAACAAAGAACAACAGAAGATAAACCCAACATCTCAAACTATATACATAAAACATAAGAGAAACTCCATTTAGAAATGTGATTGAAAAAATAACAAGAAAAAGGAGTTTCACCTGGCATAATCAAACATTTTTTTTTTTTAAATCACAATGCGATTGAGATTCCAAATCCTGCCATCGTTAACTTTTACAGCATTTTTGAACAATTTAGTTACACTGAACGGGCCCCAAAATTTGCTCCCGCTCTTACCTAAAATGGGCTTCTTAATCAAAACTTTATCACCAGCCTCTACCTTCACAGCACATGTACGTTTCGTTCTGTCAAAGTATTCCTTCCTCTTCTCCACTGACTTCTTTTCACACATCTTTTCACTCTCTTCCTGAGACCAAGAGACCGCTTTATTCTTATCCCCGGTAACCCAACCAGGAACAAGCATAGTATTTGCCTTCCTTCCTCCGAATAACTCAAAAGGAACAGCTCCCATGGATAAATGTGGGGTAAAACGGTAAGCTATCAAAAAATTTCTCAAGCCCTCTTTCCAACAGCTTCCTGCTGCCACTTCTAACTGCACACACTCCTTTACACACCTGTTAAATCTCTCAACAATACCATTCCCTTCAGGATGATACAACGAGCATAACTTATGCTCAATCCCCAATTTCTTCAGATAATCTTCCATTTCCTTGGACACAAATTGCGGACCATTGTCTGTTAGGATGGCATTGGGAAAACCCTCTTGAGCAACAATTTCCTCAAGAAGACTGATTATCCTTCTGGTTTCGACACTATTGACTATACCAATTTCCACCCACCTGGAAAATTGATCAACCAATACTAAAACATAACTACTACCTCCTTTACCATAGATCGGTCTCACAATATCCATAGCCACAACGTCCCACGGTCTGTTTGACGGACTCCTGATACACATCGAAGGCACTCTTGTTTTATAGATTTTATCGCTGATGCAAGAGTCAGGACAATCCCTAATCACTCTTTCTATACTCAAATCCATTCCCGGCCACCAATAGTCCATACGAATCCTAGCTTTAGTTTTAGTTATCCCTAGATGCCCGGTATGTCCCAGTTGAATGATTTTCTCAACTAAAGCATTCGGTACTACTAACCTTCCACCACGAAACAATAATTCTTCAGAAACCGACAACTCATCTCTTACCTTCCAGAATCCCTTTAAAACTTCAGAATTTCTTAAACTTTCAAAATTCCACCTGTCCTTGTGGAAACTACATACGGATTGCAGAATGGGATCATTGGCAACTGCACGTACCCACTCATCATGGTCAATCACCCCTTCTGTTACACTACACAAACTGAAATCATCTTCTTGGTTATTACACAAGTCTTCTTCTGAAACTGATGCAAGCCTGGACAAGCAGTCAGCAGTGTTATTGTAAGCTCCAAGAACATAAAACATTTTGAAATTGAAATCCTGAAGATTAACCACCCACCTACTTATTCTGGATGAAATTTGGTCAAGACCCTTTCTCATGAAAACTTCAATCAAAGGTTTGTGATCCGTATAGACATGGAAGAGTCTTCCCCACACAAAGTTCTTAAATCTGTTAATAGCCCAAGAAACCCCTAGTGCTTCTTTCTCAATTGTAGAATAATTCACCTCTGAACCTCTCAAAGTTCGTGAGCAGTACACAACTGGTTTCCATTCATGCCCATCTCCTTTCTGTAAGAGAACTCCCCCCAAACCTCTTGCGCTTGCATCTGTCAAAATAACACACAACTCATTGGGATTGAATGATTTCAAACAACCTATCTTAGATAGTTCATTCTTAACAATCTTAAACTCATCTTCGCACTTCTCACTCCATATATATTCAACACCCTTTTTTAGCAATTTACGCATGTTTTCAGTTTTCGAAGCAAGATTGGGAAGAAACTTTCCATGAAATTCAACCATACCAAAGAAAGCTTGTAATTCTTCTTTGTTCTCCGGGGAATGCAGTTTCAAAATATTCTCTGTCAAGTCCTGTTTTGGGTACAACCCAGTAGAGGTAACTTTGTGTCCCAAATATTCTATCTACTCTTTACAAAAATGACACTTACTAAGTTTCAATGTGAGCCCATGAACCCTTAAGATACTCAACACTTTTCTAACTCTCGCTTCATGTTCCTCTCTGGTCCGTCCAAATACTAGAATATCATCCTGAAAATATCTCGCACCTTTCTCAGAACCAAACAAATCATGCATTAGACGTTGAAACACTGACGCAGCTGATACCAGCCCAAATGGCATCCTTACAAACCTAAATGTCCCAAAAGGCGTGATAAACGTGGTGAGATCCCTCGAATCTACATGAAGCATCACTTGATGATAGGCTGAAGCTAAATCTAATATACTGAAATATTTAGCTCCATGCAACAAAGTGACCATTTCTGTGATATTAGGAAGCGGAAACAGATCACTCACAACAGCCTTAAGATTCCTCAAGTCGACACACAGTCTGATCTCACCAGAGGGTTTGCGTGCGACAACTATAGGAGAAACCCATTCTGAAGCTTCAACAGGTTCTATGATGCCATTCTGACATAACTTGTGCAGTTCTTTCTCCACATCGTCTCTCACAGATATAGGTATGGGTCGTACTTTACAAGCTACTGGTACTGCACCTTCTTTGAGTTTGATGCGATGTACATATTTAGTAAGACACCCCAAAGTCTCATTAAACACATCCTTGAATTCATGCACAAACTCTGGTACACTCCCCACATTAACGTCAGCAGATATCTCACACACATCACTAACACTCTTCACAAAGTCTTTCCTGAGTAATACAGGTGTGGAGTTATTAGGATCCAAAATGACTGAGTTCTCTCTGATGTGGCCAGCTTAAGACGCTGTCCCCTTTTACTGGAACATAGATTTTCGCAACAATAGAGTTAGATTTGAAGATAATCTCAGATTCAAAGTATCCCCTCAACTCTATGGCTTGACCACCATAACCCCCCGGGATTACATCGAGGTCTTTCAATTTCACACAGTGACTCAAATATTTATCAAACATCTCATTAGACATCAAGGTTAACCACGCTCCTGAGTCAAAGAGAACTTCACATTTAATTCCACCGATGGTCACAATGTCCTTAGGATACTTCTTCTTTGCTCCCTGTTCATCCACCATTAAGATGCAGTCTTGTACGATTTTGACAGAAGTAGAAGGTAAATCCTTTTGCGACCTATAGCATTTTGCAAAGTGTCCACGTTTCCCGTATAATTTGCAGACGGCACTAACAGCAGGACACTTTTTGTAAGACGCAAAATGCCCCAAATTCCCACATCGAAAGCACTTAGTATCCTTATATTTAGATTTCTTAATTTGTGTGAGCTTAGTCTCATCTTTCTCTCCATCTGCTTCCAAAGTGCGGTTTTCCTGTAGTTCATTCTTTGGAGATATTTTATTTACCGGAGGACATCTGTTTTTTTCCAACTCACCCACACAGGCTAAGGTGTGCTCCACACTCTTAGCAATTGTCACTACCTCTTGTAGAGAAGGATCATCCTTACTCCAAAGCTCCTCCCTAATTTTGTCACTAGAGCACTTCAGCATAAATTGATCCCTTATACGTTCTTCAAGCGTTAATCCAAATGTGCATGTCGCCGCTAGTTTCCTTAACGCAGTTATGTACTCCTCAATAGATTCATTTTGTCCTTGTTCCCTCATACCAAAATGATATCGTTCTAAAATTGTGCTGATTTTTGGAAGATAATGTAGATCTAGTTTTTTTAAACAAAGTTCAAATTCATTTAAATCTGTCCCTTCATCCTCTGGTTCAGGTAAAGTTTCAAAAATCTCCAGGCCTTCACATCCTAAACAATGCATGAGAAGTGAAACTTTCCTTTCATTTGATAAAGAGGAACCACACACTCTTGTATAATGAAGAAAGGATTTCTTCCATTTTGACCATATAATAGGTGCTTCCCCTGGTACAGTCAAGAAAAACGGAGGTGGTGGTATATTCTGCATTTCTGTCGGTTGGATAAAATGTTTTTAAAAAAAAGAAAATTCTCCCTATTATATTAAGTTATTACTTTTTTTATATATATATATATATATATATAGATATATCTTCCTTTAAATATCTCCAAATATTTTGTAGATTGTAACCTTCCTTCAGAAGATATGAAACAATGAGGTCGTTTTCTAAAGGCAGTCCGCCTTGTATTTTGACATCGAAATAATTAATTTCACAAGTGTCGATCAGCACTGAACAAGGACAATGGCACGCCAAATGCGGTGCTCACATAAGCTGAAATTTCCTTCCAGAACCTTCAAGATCGATACGCTGGACGCCGCGCTGAACACAGCGTTTAAAATACGCTGTGTGAAATCAACACGGTAAGCCCCATTTAGTAAATGCGAGGGAGCGCATTAGCACAGCGCGCTGAGTTCAGCTCTCCTTTAGAGCGCGAGGCAAGGTGGAGCGTGATGAACGCTCGCGGCAGTCACCAGGCGTATATTTAAAAAATACACAATACGTCGTGTAGCTACACGCGCTGGACACCCAATGGAAAATTGCCTAAATCCAGTTCAGTCCGTTCAGTAAATATTAGTTAGAACTCCAGTAGAATTAAAATGTAACACACAATGGAAGCTAAAGATGTGGTAATAAAGTTCCTTTAACTTATAGTCTAATATAACTTAGTTATAAATTTTCTTCAGGATACTGATGAAAAGGCTGGATTTGATGAAAAGGCTGGATCTCTCACTCCCTTGAAAATTATTTTCACTACTTCCTTTATCTTTTCATTTTTAATACTAGGATCCAAACGATACACGCAGTCAATAAAAAGAAAAACCAACCGACAGTGGAGCTCCCACGTAGGTGACTGTTGTGTTGAGATATCCTAATGAATCAATCCCATCCTCGTCGCCAGTGTAGAAATAATATTCTCAGATGATGTATCATAAAGTCTTTTATTAAATCCAAGATAGATATCTCATCCACAAAGATTGGCCCAGCAGCTCTCATCTCTTCATCATCCTTTCCATCTCTCCTCCAGTCCAACCACCGAATCTAGAATCCCATGACCTAAACATTCCATGTACTAAGAGACAATCCATGACTGGAGATGGAAGGGATGCATACACTGCAGATGTAGATACCACACCTACGCTGTCAAATGTGCTTTAGCGCAGGCACCTGCGTTATACCGCAATCGTGTAGGTTGGGACAAGGACTCTCCATGTCATGTAATACCTATCCGGTCTACACCCCAACCTCAGACACAATATCCTGTTAAACATGAAGCAAAAGCTCAGATGAGGGAGATCCTCACTCAGCTAGAGTATCAGGGAGTAGTTGAGCCCTGTGCTACTGCAATGAAAAATCTGTTATTTCCGGTTGCGAAGCCAGACCATTCCTATAGAATAGTCTTAGATTACAGACATTTAAACAGTCATACACGTACATATGCTAGACAAAATTCACATAGCACAGCACTAATAAGCAATATAGTGTGCAAGAAATATAAAACAACGTTGGATATTTCCAACGTTTTTTTTTGCCACAATTCAGCGGAAGAAAGTCAGGATCTAAGTGCATTCTCATTTGGCTCACAAAAAATGTTTTGCCATTTACCCCAGGGCTATAAGAATAGCCCAGGGCTGTTCTCATCCTGAGTAACATCAATATTACATGATATTGATCCCGATGTGTTATCTTATGTGGATGACATTTATCTCACAGACAACGACCTCAACAGTCATCTTGTTAGGGTTGATTGAATAATATTGGGGTTTGCAGAGGTCGGTTATAAATTCAACTTTAAGAAAAGTAGGATTGCCTTTCTCAGTGTATTATTCCTGGGATATGAGCTATCGAATGAGGGGAAAAGGCTGGCCCGCACTTTCTAGAGAAATGTGCACAATTGTACCCACCAAACACTCTAAAGAAACTACAGTGTTTACTTGGTTTCTTCAATTTTGGCAGAACATACATTCCTGACTATGCACAACGTATCAAGCCACTTTATGACATAATACATCCAGATTTTATTAGCCGACAATGGACAGTTGGACACACACGCATCCTTGGGGAATTGCAACAGGACATGCTGGAAGCTAAACACTTACACACCTGTGACAATAAAACAAATTTGGTCATCAGAATAATTGCTGGTGCCATTGGGTTTACTTTTGCCACCTTCAATGAAGATGACACAGTGCCCATAGCATATAAATCACACTTATACTCCAATGCAGAACAACGTTTTGTACCAACAGAAAAAATTCTAACTTCAGTTCAGATGACTGTCATAAAGGAGAGGCTACTTGCCCAAGGAAAACGCATCATTGTTGTTACCCTGGTGCCAGCCTTAGAGGCCGTCACCAAAGCGAGCATTCCTAACGCTAAAGCATTACATCTATGTTGGATTCAGTGGGCAACCTCTCTGACCACTACTGATGTTGATTACATCTTTGATCCAAAACTCCAGACACAAGAATTTCTCCAGTACAAACAGGAATGCCCCGCTCCTCTAAATATTTTGCCTTTAGACAACTACCATCCTTTCATTTATACTGAGGGTTCAGCGCAACAAGCTGTAGGTACCAAACATCAATACTCAGCCACTTGCGCAGCCGTGAGTGGAACAATGAAGGATGGACCCTAGGGGACTGCACAGCTCAGTTGATTGACCCTAAAACCCTCATTTCAGCGCTAAAACACACAGAGAGAGGAAAACTGACTTTAATAGTTGCGACTCATATTACTGTGTCCAGTCCTACAATGATTATCTTACTCATTGGAAGTTGAACGGGTTTAGAGATTCTAAAGGGAACACCATAAAACACAAAACATTGTTGGGGAGAGTGGCCAATCTTAAGGATAAGCTACCGTATGTCCATGTAGTACATACATTGGGCCACCAACGTTTAGGAATACACGTTATCGGCAACACTTTGGCTGATGAAGCAGCCAAATCCGCAGTAGCTACGGCTTCTGTGGCTGCAGTTACTCGTTCCCATATGAGATTGGATGATGAAATTCTGGCTGCCGTGAAGGCTTCGGCTGATGGCAAGCCCCTCCCGAAAGAGTACCCTACAAAATATTCTTACCACATCAGTGTGCAGAATGTTGCCTATGCAACACTTCTTGGGGTTGGAGACAGAGCAATCCCCAACCAAGACCAGAGATTAGATCGAATGAAAGCAGCACATGAGGGATTCGCTTCTGCTCATGCTGGTATTTCAGCCACAGTAACACTCTTGCAGAAAAGATTCTGATGGCCAGGTCTATACAAACAGGCAAAGCAATACATCCTTTGTTGTGATATTTGCCAGCAAATAAAGGGCTCCAATGTCAAACACCCATCACAGACATCCCTCATAGTGTCCAGCAGGCCATTACAATGTGTGTACCTGGAACATTGTGGTCCACTCCAGCCAGATGGTGCATACAGATACATCCTAGTTCCTGTAGATTCTTGTTCTAGATTCCTGTAAGTATGGCGCAGGGGTTTGCTGATACTCGAACTGTTATAAAAGACTTACTGATCTTTATCGTTACATATGTGGTTGCAGCATTCCATTTGGACCAGGGCCCTGCATTTGCCTCTAAGGCATTCAGGGACACCATGGGAACGATGGGTGTTGAACTCCATTACTCCGCACCATAACAACCAGAGGGAAATTCAGTCGTGGACAGGCAGAACCGTGATCTAAAGTAGTCCTTAACAGCTAGAGTATTAGGTTCTGGTCGCAGCTGGCTTCATCACCTACATGGGGTCCGGAGTGCACTGAACAATTTGCTAAGATCGTCTTTGGGGGGGACACACTCCATATGAGGTTCTCTTTGGGATACCTATGTATGTCCCAGATCTTGACGGCTCTGGTATGGTGGCAGCAGAAACATCTTTTGACATAAATGAACGTCTCACTGTCTTACAGGAGCTTCAGCAATATCGTGATGATAAATCATCCACCAGTGCTGCCACCTTAGAAATAAGGGATATACCAACAACTTCCAGTGGCTGAATTTCTAAAGTTGGGGATCTAGTCTGTGAAAAGATCGCTGTGAAGAAGGAATTCGGTCCATCCGACAGAGCACCGCTCTCAGTCCTGGGAGTACAAGGTACCAGAACTGTTACCTTGCCACCGCTGCCTGGAACACGAGGAAACAGATTTATTTCCATTTACAACGTCAAATTTCCCCATGTGGCCCATCCTGCACAGTAGACCGAGAGGTCCCTTATGTAATTCCCGATCCCCTCTCACTACCCAACATGAAATACCTCTTCAGAACAGAATGAACAACACTACCTTGGATTATGCAACAATGCTACAAATTTCTCCTCGATCATGGGGAGGGCGGAAAACGAGCTCTTGCTGGTTCCTGTTACCACTTCAACGACAACTCCTGTCCAAGAATTGGCCGTTTTATACACCAATACAACACAGACTGATGGCACCATCTACTATGAGCCTCCACGTGAAACAGACCCATATACAAGTACTGCACTTGCTCCGGTGTTTGCAGAGACTGCCTCTGGTTACTTCATCAACATTGATGACTTTTCTTCAGACTCATCCACCCCAGTGACTGAAAATGTTTCAAAGATACGTAAGCTATATCTATGGCTTAAAACTAATTAATTAATATACCCCTGGAACTATCTATGGTTTAGCCTGACATTTTCTGCCTTATTTTTATGGATTGGTTTTGTGACTGTTGTCTTTTTGCTCATAAATTGTCATTACATTCCTTAACGCTCCTCTGTAGAGCATGTGGATGAAGTCTTAACTCCATATCATTCCTCACACAAGGTCCACAGAGACTTGTTCCCAGTGAACATTTCAGCTGTACCTATTTCTGATGGGATTTTGTTGGACAAATTTCCATTTGTAATATACGGGCCGACTGAGGTTATTCAAATTCCATATGTATTTAAAATATTTATGACAGATGTCATTATGCTGAGTGTTGTATCTGATGATTGGGATGTCCAGACAGTTGATTCTATGTTAATTGAAATGAAGGACTATTCAGTATTCGAAAGTGATTATGTATATGCAAATACAATGAATTACGGGGGAATGTTCTGGTATAATAATTGGGGACATTACTACCTGCACCGTGAAACTAGACATAGATCGGTACTCAACTACACACAGTGGGAACATTGTTCGACACCACCAGTGAGAAGCCTGAAAAGTTATTTAGAGAAATATACCTATTTTTCTGGGCAGGACACAAAAAATTCAGAGTCATATTTTTTTTCAAATTACCTCCTTATAGAATTAGGAAAATCTTGCTAACAGACACATAACTGATTTATTCCGATTCCTTTATTTCCTGTTTGATTGTTGAAGATTACGATCACTGGAAGAACACTATTGATTTAAAGAGTGTATGGGGAACACAAGATTGGCAAATAGAGAGTAGTGAAGCTTTATTTAGAGCATGCCTGTTCCTGTGCAAATTATCTTTTTAAATGACACGATTCCACAGACGTCCTCCCTAGGGTTAGCAAAAATAAAAGACTTAAACACTCCCAGTATTCCCACACCGGCGAAGTTTACTGATTGGTAATTCTTCCTCAATAGCACAGAGGAAGAGCTAGATGCAGAGGTTCAGGCTGGTATCTATAATTCTTCACTTTTCAGTCCCGGCAGGTGGTTAATTTGGCCAGTAGACACCAATGGCTGTCAGGTGCGTTTCTTGAATTCCTCAGGGGGTTTCAAGATTAGCCTGCCAGATCCTTGCTTTCTCTCAGGTCAACACAAGGGGATAGTTACTACATACAGTGTGGGTAAACTGTGCCAACAATGGGTGCAGTCAAACATGTTAGCCGCAGTTAAAGAACACCTTAACACGCTTTCTGAAGATATAGACTTGCAGGACTTTTTGTTAGGTTCTAGGAAACAGCGCTCTAAAAGATTCATCCATGCTATGTATAATGAGATATTGAAATTGTTGCAGATAGAAGCTGCAGCGCGGTTAAGGCAAATAGATAAGGAAAACTTAGAAAAGGCTTTAGCACTTGTTGATAACGGCATGAACACTCTGTCCAACAGAATGTATTAATTAACAAACATAGTGTAGTCTACGATAGATATCATTCAGACAGACACGTCCCGTTTATACCATGGACAAAGTCAGCTGCGTTCCATTATGCATCTTGGTTGGACATTACAAACGTTGAAAAATTGCTATATTCCATGGAGATACATTAACAGTAGTGAATTATTCACTTCTTTTAATTTACCCAGGAAACAACAGACAATGGCTAAAAGGGAAGCAAGTCTCACCATGCTTCATATAGAGAAGTTAGAAAAGTTGCCTTTTACGATAACAGAGAGTCCTTCAACAGTATGGCTCTTACCTGGCATCATTATTCTGCCCATTTCCACTTTTCGTTTTTCAAAATGCCTAAAACATCTTGCCGTGGGCAGGTATGAGTGTCTGGGCGATAGCTATATTATGGAAGAGTGGGAGTTGCTCTTCAATTACAAATGTCTGAACGGTGAAACAGAGGTCTTTCTTAGCGGAAGCGACTGTGAGACTACTGTTAGTCATTCAATGATCTGCAAGCAGGTGTTCCTTTCATTGCCATTGCAATGCGGGAGTCACAAATTTGTCCTGTTTTCTGAAGGGTACTCCCGTCTCTTTGATTTGACCAGCATTTCATGTACTTTCTGATGGCAGTTATGTGGTGCTGAGTGATCAAAACTATTGCAGTATGCGACCAGGAATTGTTTACACAATTTTGGTCACTAAGGTCGTTATGTGTTGTGGATATGTTTTATACCCCCCCCCCACATGACAGATAAAGGTATCAGAAATGTGGCCTCACATTGATACTATTAATGTAAATTATGACAAGCTGAGCAGACTAAAGGCGCTACTGTTTCAAAAACAGGTCGCATTGACATCAGCTAGGGAGACTTATGCTCTCCAGATTGCGAGATCATCATCCGAGATATAATCCCTATTAAATACCAAATTCCCCAAGCACTTTGGTGAGTGGGTTTCCAGAATTTAACGCCTCGAGCACTACTGGGATTGTCCATTTCTTTAACGCTGTCTGGTCTGGATTTGTGTCAATCTTCCAGACTGTCTTCGGAGTCATCCCGTCGGCCATCCATTTGCTCTTTTCAAGTGTGTTTGGTGGCTTTCCTGTACTTCCGCCATTTATTGGCGGAATACTGCTACTATTTCTTCTGATTCTCAGTGGTTGTTTCTTTACAGCTACACGGAGCGATAGAGCAGCTACCGCCAGCACAACTATGCTGTGAATGCATGGTTCAGGTCTTCGATGCTTCCTTGCTGGAGGAACTGGAGTAGGATTGGTCTTTGTCATTCCGACCAATCCTCTGGTGCGTGCAACCTGTCTTTAGCTGCACATTTGCCAACAGTGTGTCTTGCCGTTGATAACGCGTCCCAGCTTTGATAATTTACTTACAATGGGACTAGTTTTAGGCTAATTAATCTTTTGACCCTGATTGGAGACTCCTCAGGACGAGATATCTGTTTAACATCCCAACTGACAGATCAATAACCAAATCAATATTCGCAACAACTAATCAATAATAAGAATGGAACACACCATAATCTTTCGACCATAAATAACCAAACAAATCTAGTAAGATTTTGGATATTTATTCCCTATTAGTTACAACCTACTAGTATATTCATTAGTCTCAATACCAATAAGCACATCAATAAAACTACAATATGGCAACTGGAATAAGATTTTATCAATGCAAAGATAATGAACATTAGCACAAAACACGAAGTCAACATGAATTAAACTTTAGCAAAATGTTATTAGTACATTATTCAACAAAGCAAAGATTCAGTCATTTGTCTATTTGCCCCGATTTTGGTGAACTCCTTAACTAACCTCTAATTAGCATCAGTATGTTGGGCTTCATGCAAAACAATTTAGTAACATGAATTTAGAAAATATCTAACTATGGCCTCTGTCAAAAGAGCAGTTGGTGTCTAGAAAGAAAAGACAAACAGACAATTACAATTCATCATCAGATAGTTACCCATCCAAATGGGGCGGCATACAGTGACAGCCTTTGTCCTCAGGACAGCAGTTGACTCGCCATCAGCGAGAATAAGCAGGTAAGGCTCAGCGGGTATAGCAAAAGGCTCTTCCTTCATAAGGAGGAGAAGTGCATCTCAGGAAAAGGGCAAGGCGAGGATGGTTAAGAGTTTCAAACAGCTAAAGACAAAGGCCCTCATTACATTCCTGGCGGTCGGTGTTAAAGCAGTGGTAAAGCCGCCAACAGGCCGGCGGTAAAAAAAAATGAAATCACGACCATGGCGGAAACCGCCAACATAGACAGCCACTTTAACACTCCGACCGCCACGGCAGTACAAACAAACAGCGCAGCGGTCACCGCCAACAGACAGGCGGAAGACAATGTACCACCCACAGTATCATGAGAGGCCAATCCGCCACCTTTTCCGGGGCGGATTCATCGCAAACAAAAACATGGCAGAAACAGGACTCGGAAGGGAAAACGCTCACCTCTACACACCCCACGAGGAACCAGGACGCCATGGAGCCAGAACTCCAAATTCTACCTGCCATTGTCTTCCTGCTCCTCTACCAGGAGCACGAACGCCGGTGGCGACGGCCACGGTGAGTACTGCACCTACGACACAGGGGAGGGGGGGACGGAAAAGAGAGTGACACACACGCAACACGCAAAACCCCCACACCTCACCCACTACAACACACACACAAATACATGTTGATACATTACATTTACACCCCCCAAACCCACCTGGAAGAACGCAAGGACAAAAGGAAATGAGTTGAACAAATGTAATCAATAAAAATCAATTTCTCAAAAATATATATACACTATCAACAAATATATACACCAAGAATTCAAGTCCATGTACTGTACCTACATAGTCCGTGGACCACTGGGCCCAAAATGCATGGGCGAGGCCCACACAAGATACCCGATCAAAACAGAGAGAACACTGCAGGGGCATCAGATCGAAATAAAACAGGCACCTCAGGGGCAAGGGAAGGGGGGCACCTCAGCCGGATGAGTGCACAACGCCAGCTTCATGAGGGGGCACCATGCCCATTGAAGTATCCTTGGGGAGGGCAAAGCCACAGTCTCACAAGTCTCTCCAGTGGGTGGTTTGTCAACTGCTTTATCCTGGGGGGGTGCAAAGCCACGGTCTCACAAGTCTCTCCAGTGGGTGGTGTGCCCATTGCTTTATCCTGGGGAGTGCAAAGCCACGGTCTCACAAGTCTCTCCAGTGGGTGGTGTGCCCACTGCTTTATCCTGGGGAGTGCAAAGCCACGGTCTCACAAGTCTCTCCAGTGGGTGGTTTGCCCACTGCTTTATCCTGGGGAGTGTAAAGCCACAGTCTCACAAGTCTCTCCAGTGGGTGGGTTACCCACTGCTCTATCCTGGGTAGTGTAAAGCCACAGTCTCACAAGTCTCTCCAGTGGGTGGTTTGCCCACTGCTGCATTCTGGGGAGTGCAAAGCCACAGTCTCTCAAGTGGATAACAGTTCTCCACTGGTTCTGGAGGGGGCTTTGTCCCCGGAGTGCTTCATCCTGCCAAGGACAGAGGTAGTAGATGTGATACTCCACTGGTTCTGGAGGGGGCTTTGTGCCCAGAGTGCTTCATCCTGCCAAGGATTGGGTGAGTGGATGCCTTTCTCCACTGGTTCTGGAGGTGGCTTTGTGCCCAGAGCGCTTCATCCTGCCAAGGAAAGAGGTAGTGGATGTGATATTCCACTGGTTCTGGAGGGGGCTTTGTGCCCAGAGTGCTTCATCCTGCCAAGGATTGGGTGTGTGGGTGCCTTTTTCCACTGGTTCTGGAGGGGGCTTTGTGCCCGGAGTGCTTCATCCTGCCAAGAACAGAGGTAGTGGATGTGATACTCCACTGGTTCTGTAGGGGGCTTTGTGCCCAGAGTGCTTTATCCTGCCAAGGATTGGGTGAGTGGATGCCTTCCTCCACTGGTTCTGGAGGGGGCTTTGTGCCCGGAGTGCTTCATCCTGCCAAGGACAGAGGTAGTGGATGTGACACTCCACCGATAGCGGGCCTACATGGAAGCTGTCCAGGCCCCTGGAACTGACCACCAGCTTCGCACGACTGACCACTGGGGATGGCAGCCATGTCTGCGGTGGTGCCACTGGCACATGATGTGGCGTGGCTGCTGGCGGCAGCCTCAGTAGCGGTGGTGCTTGCGGCGCTCATTGGCCAGAGGTGCTGCTGGGTGGCTCAGTGAGCGTGCTGGTGGCGGCGGTGTCCTGGGCAGCGGTGCTGGTGGCAGCGGTGTCCTGGGCAGCGGTGCTGGTGGCGGTGGTGTCCTGGGAAGCGGTGCTGGTGGCGGCGGTGCATGTGGCGGTACCGGTGGTGGTCTTGTCCGCCGTGCAGGTTAGCGGCGACTTCCCTTTCTTTCGCTGCCCCTTCCCCACCTTGGATGGTGGCGCAGCTGTCTTGCCACTCCCAACTGTAGTCCTGGGAGAGCCCTTGGTGGCAGGTGTTTTGCCCTTCTCCGTCCGGGCTGTGGCCAACTTCTTATGTTTCTGAGGTGGGGGACTGTCCTTGGCCTGGCGCCTTGGCACACTGGCTGCCCTGCTGCTTGGCGCACTCCAGAAGCTGGTTACTGCTGGCACCACTGTTCCCGGTGATGTGGTGGCTGAGGTGCTGGGTTGGGACCTGGAAAGGCGGGCCCTAGGGGACAGAAGGGGTGGGGGAGGTGAAGGGAAGAGGTCAAGGTTTGACAGGAAAGGTTTTTTAGACACACTGGGACGGGTAAAAGGAGGGGGTTTGGGAGTGGAGAAAGAGATAATGGTTGTAGGAGGTGTTCGTTTGCTGACTTTGGGTGAAGTGCATGGGCTGGAGGCTGTTGTGAGGTGGATGGCTGTTGGGTGGGTGTGTGGCTGCTTTTGTGTAGTTTGGGAGGTGGGCTCACAGACACACTGGTAGAGGACACAGGGGATGTGTGAATGGTAGTGGGGGTGGTGAGTGCACATGAGCGGTGTGTGGTGATGGGCGTGCTGGGGGGATGGACGTAGTGGCTGAAGATATAGTGCATGCAGGTGTGAGTGGAGACGTGACAGGGAGGGAGGAGGGAGACAAGGAAGAGGGGGACACAGTGGAGGCAGTGGATGTTGGTATGTGTGCATGGGTATGATGCTTGTGTGAGTGCCTGTGGGATGTGTGGTGCTTATGTTTGCCAGAGCTACCTTGTGTGTTGAAGAGTGTGCATGCTGGTCTGAATGTATGCTTGGGATAGGCTGAGGTACTGGGGATTGGGGCTGGGGAGGAAGTTGGAAGGGGGAGGCTGGACACAGGGACAATGGCTGCCATCAGTGCTAACGCCAGAGTCTGAAAAGCTCGCTGTTGGGCTGCCTGACCAGAATGAATGCCCTCCAGGTATGCATTCGTCTGTTGCAACTGCCTCTCTACACCCTGGCTGGCATTCAGAATGGTAGACTGCCCAACAGTGAGTGATCTGAGGAGGTCAATGGCCTCCTCACTGAGGGCAGCAGGACTGACAGGGGCAGGGGCTGTGGTGCCTGGGGCAAAGGAGATGCCCACCCTCTTGGGTGAGCGGCCACGGACACACGCTGAGGGGCTGCTGGGAGAGCGGTGATGGTAGGGGGGGTGGCGGCTGTATCTGTTGATGTGGTGGGCACGGAGGGGCCTGCCACCGCAAGGGAGCTCCCATCAGAGGGGGAGGCGGTCTCCCTGCCGTGGAGCTCCCTTCGCCCTCCGTCCCACTGGTGAATTCGGAGTCCGGAGTCTCGCCCTCCAGGGCCATGTGCGATTCAGCTCCCTCCTGCTCCGGTGGCATTGCTCCTCCGCGTGATGATGCTAATGCACACAAGAACAGGGAGACCACAAAAAGGGGTGGGGGGAGAAAGTAGAAAGACATGTTCAGTGCATGCAATACCGCTACCGTTGGCGGACACTACAGACACAGCAGCCCTCTGCACTACGCCATGCACTGAGAGTTCCCTAATTAATCACAGGGCCATGGGGTACAAGGCCTATGCCTGATTGCTGCACACATGGAAGTCACAGGAGCCTGACTAGGGGTAGATGGCTTTTATCACTGGTGGGGTGCCACATGGCCTGCCTCACGAAGGGACCTGTTCTACAAAACTTGCCCTGGCATAGGGGTACCCACAGCCCACCTCCCCCACCCAGACACCTACAATGCACAATGAATCAGATGAATGTGACTGTATTCACCCCCTTGTGGCTGCTGTGATTCCCTCAAGCACCCATCCAACTCCGGATACGCCACCGCCAGGATCCCGAACATCAGGAGGGTCATGGTGCGACTGGCACCCCTCCCACGTTGGGAGGCCATCCCCAGCTGGGCCTCCGCCGTCTTCTTGCTCCAGCGGCGAATGTCCTCCCATCTTTTACAGCAGTGGGTGCTCCGTCTGTGGTGGACCCCCAGGGTCCGGACCTCCTTGGCGATGGCACGCCAAATATCCTTCTTCTGGTGGGCGCTGACCTACAGGAATAGTACAGGGGAAAAGGAGAAGATATAACCATCCAGACCTTCAGTCATTGGCCCACGTTCCTACCCTTGCCATCACGCACGTACACTCACCGTCGTTTTATGCACGCCTCATTCCCCCCGCCAATCTCCCATCCACACCGCTCCAAACAGGCATTGCCCATACAGCATGCTCACCGTGTACTCAACTGTTTGTCTGGAGGACCGTAGAGTAGCGTGTACTGGGGGAGGACCCCATCCACTAGTTTGTCCAACTCCTCCGATGTGAAGGAAGGGGCCCTTTCCCCAGACACTTGAGCCATTGTCGCTTCCAGACTGAGGTCACAGCATCACTTGCAGTGTAGGTACTCTCCTGCCGAAGATCAGGTATCAAGTGAGTGAACAGTGACAAAATGGCGGTCATGTCCGCGGCGGTGCGTACCGTCACCGCCGGCGTACATCGTCATTGGCTCCTGGGACCCATAGGGTCCAATGTTAACCAATGCAGGATTGCACGCGGTCTTCGTCCGCCTACCGCGACGGTGTCCAAAGCCAGCGCAGTTACCTCATATCCCCTTGTCCCACCTTACAGGTCAGGCAGCAGCCATTTCAGGGGGTCACATGGCATTAATTGTAAATGTGTCACACACATCTAGGCCTTGCATACACACTAAGACAGGCACATAGCGGATTGACAAATGTATGCAATAAATATTCTATTTAATACCTCAGTGTTGGGTGACTCTCTGCTCGCTGTTCTTGTCCATAGGGCACGTCCACTGGGGCAGGTGAGGAGATGGCGGCATCCTCCGGTGTACAGACGGCTGGTAGACCTGTCGACAATGGAAGAGTGACATGTAATTGTCACCGACAGACTTGATCGTGCCACAGTCCAGGAACTGTGTGCCCAGTTGGAGCAAGACCTGATGTCAGCAATCTGCCATCCAACAGGGATCCCCCCCTCTAGTGTAGGTCCTGTCAGTACTCCATTTCCTGGCAAGTGGGTCATTGCAAACTACAGTGGCCATAGCATCAGGGATGTCCCAGCCTATGTTCTCCAACGTGTTGTCCAGAGTGTTGTCTTCCCTGCTGAAACACATGCGCAGCTACATCGTTTTCCCTCAGGTGGAGGATTTGCCTACAGTGAAAGGTGACTTCTATGCCCTGGGACATATCCCCAACATCATAGGTGCCACTGATGGGAAACATGTGGCCTTTGTCCCCTCCCCCCCAGGAGTGAACAGGTGTACAGAAACCGGAAGAGTTACCATTCCATGAATGTGCAGATGGTGTGTTTGGCCGACCAGTACCTCTCCCATGTGAACGCCAAGTTTTCTGGCTCAGTGCATGACGCTTAAATTCTAAGGAATAGCAGCAACCCTAATGTGATGGGCCAACTCCAGAGTCACCGTGTGTGGCTATTAGGTGAGGACTAGGACCCTATACCGTGTGAATAGTTGTCTGGGTCTGGGGGTTGACCCTAAGGGTTAGTCTGTGTCTAACAGTTGTCCCTCGACATTTGCAGGTGACTCTGGGTACCCCAACCTGTCATGGCTATTGACCCCAGTGAGGAATCCTAGGACAAGGGCAGAGGAACGCTACAGTGAGGCACATGGGTGAACCAGGAGGGTGATAGAGAGGACCTTCGGCCTCCTGAAGGCCAGATTCCGGTGCCTCCATATGACAGGTGGTTCCCTAATCTACTCACCAAAGAAGGTGTGCCAGATCATCGTGGCCTGCTGTATGCTTCACAACTTGGCTTTGCGACGACAGGTGCCTTTTCTGCAGAAGGATGGTCCGGATGGAGGTGTTGTGGCAGCTGTGGAGCCTGTGGACAGTGAAGACGAGGAAGCAGAAGAAGAGGACATAGACAACAAGAACACTGATCCAACAATACTTCCAGTGAGACATAGGTAAGAAGACAACACAGCCTGCTACATCTGATTTAATTCTTCTACCTCTCATCTGTCTGTCATTTTCACCCAGTGTATAGACACTGAGTTGTCACTTTCACTTTCGATTTCACAGATGTGAGTCCCACTGTGTGACCTCTGCTTCGTTTCCGCATGGACTTGAGCTGTGTGACATAGGTATGTTGACATTACATTGGATATAGCATTTTTCCACAGTTATTGCAAATACACATTTCCGAAAGCACAGACTGACTCCAGATTGTTTTGTGATTTAAGGGTGTTTATTTAAGTGCCAAATAGTGGAGGGGATTGTAAAATGGTCAGGGGTGATGGTGGAGGAATGTCCATGGCAGAGTCCAGTCTATTGGTCTCACAGGTGCATTGTCCAAAGGGGCATAGGAAGTGGAGCTAGGGCAGTTTAAGTATGGACAGGGTGACAAAGTGGGACAGAAGTTTGACAATCAGGGTGGTCTCATTTCTTGGTGGGGGTCTTGGCATTGTTCTCTGTCTTTGTCCTGGATCTCAGGGACCGCTTGCGGGGTGGTTCTCCATCTGCAAGGGGTGGGGTGCTGGTGTCGTGGTCCTGTGGCGGTGCCTCCTGTCCACTAGCGCCGGCGGAGGTGGTGGGCAGTTCATCGTCCAGGCTAGTGTCAGGGGCCCCTTGTTGTACCACAGTGTCCCTCCTGGTGTTCACGAGTTCCTTCAGCACCCCTACAATGGTGCCCGGGCTGGTATTGATGGATTTGAGTTCCTCCCTGAACCCCAAATACTGTTCCTCCTGCAGCCGCTGGGTCCCCTGAAACTTGGCCAGTACCGTTGCCATCGTCTCCTGGGAATGATTTTAGGCTCCCATGATGTTGGAGAGGGCCTCGTGGAGAATGGGTTCCCTTGGCCTGTCCTCCCCCTGTCGCACAGCAGCCCTCCCAGTTCCCCTGTGTTCCTGTGCCTTTGTCCCCTGAACTGTGTGTCCACTACCACTGCCCCCAGGTCCCTGCTGTTCTTGGGGTGGTGGGTTAGCCTGGGTTCCCTGTAGTGGTGGACACACTGCTGCTTGACATGTCCTGGGGACAGAGGTATGGGCCCGCTGGGTAGGTGCTGTGCTGGTGTTTCCAGAGAGGGGAAGCTCTGTTGTGGCTTGTGCCAGTGTGAGGGGAACCGACTGTCCCGAGGTCCCAGATGGGCCGGGCTGGTCATCTAGATCCAGTTGGACAGAGCTGCTGTCATCACTGTGGGCCTCTTCTGTGGGTGGAGTGGACACGTCTGGAACCTCCTGTCCGGTGGCGTTGGGTAGGGGTCCTGCAGGGGTGTAAAGGCATGATTATTGTATCTGTGTGTGCCACGGTGTGCAATGGGTGGGTGACCCTGTACCCCAGTGCTTGCGTTCCTGTGTTGGACCTTGTGTGCTAATTGTTTAGGGGTCTGTGTGGGTATGTGTAGTGGCCATGCATTGGTGATGGGTGTCCATGCTTTGTTGTTGCATGCAGGGCTTGGTGTTGGGATGTGTGGTTTGTGGTAGTGGGACATATTTGAGGAGTTGGAGTGATGGGGGTGAGGGTGAGGGTGGGGGTATGTGATAGCATGCTGGAAGGGTGGGTGATGTTTTAGTTAAGATTTGACGTACCAGAGTCCATTCCTCCAGCTACTCCTGCGAGGCCCTCAGGATGCAGTATAGCCAAGACCTCCTCCTTCCATGTTAGTTGTGGGGGAGGAGATGGGGGTCCGCCACCAGTCCTCTCAACCACGATGTGGTGTCTTGAGACCACGAAACGCACCATCCCCCGTAGATCGTTCCACCTCTTACTGATGTCAACCCGTGTTCTTGGGTGCTGTCCCACTGCGTTGACCCTGTCCACGATTCTGCGCCATAGCTCCATCTTCCTAGCTATGGTGGTGTGCTGCACCTGTGATCCGAATAGCTGTGGCTCTACCCGGATGATTTCCTCCACCATGACCCTGAGCTCCTCCTCAGAAAACCTGGGGTGTCTTTGCGGTACCATGGGGTGGTGTGGGTGATGTGTGAGGTGGTGTGTGTTGTGATGTGTGGGGTGATGTTTAGAGGTGTGTGGTGTTTTGTGCGTGGATGTGTATGTGTGATGGTGTTGTGTGCCTCTGTATGCTGGTGTTGTCTTTGCTGTGCTGTCTCTCTGGCCTTCGTCTACATTTTTAGTCGTAAGGGTTTGTGGGTGATGTGGGGGGGTGTTTTATATTGTATTGGGTGGGTGGGAGTGGTGTGTGTATGTGTATCAGGTGTGTGTATTCCGATGTGTCCAATGTGGTTGTGTTTTATAAATGTGTGTGTATTTTGAGCGCGGTGGGGTGTACCCCCAATGGAATACCACGGTTGAAAGATCTCTGCGTGGATTCGTGGGTCGTGATAGTGTGGGCGTATTCCTGTTGGCGTGACAGTGTTGTTTTTGTTTTCGCCAGTTTATCACTAACCTTTGGTGTGGCGGACTTGTGTGGGTGTCTAGATTTTGGCGGATTCCGTACTGTGGGTCGTAATAGCTGTGGCGGAATTCCGCGGCCGCGGCGGTGTGTTGGCGGTCTTCTGCACGGCGGTAAGCAGGATTTACCACCAATGTTGTACTGAGGGCCAAAGTCTCTTCAGGAGTAAGGACAAGTAACAGTATCAAAGTGGCGGGGAGGACGGCTAAGAATGGCTGAGAACAGCAAGGTAATGGCTAGGAAGAATGACTTCGAGTGGCAGGGTAAAGGCGAGTAATGGCTGATTTCTTCTTGTGTAACGCCGTCATATTAAACTTGTCGAACAAGTCTCTAATTTCCAATTGGGCAATATTTGGTGCATCGTTATCTCTGTCCAATAATCCGTTGCTCACCTTACTAGAATTTTCACCTAAGACAGTTCTCATGCAGTTGATTGGCTCCTGTGATTGACGTCTTCAACGGGTAGAGGGTCAGGTAGGAAAAGTTACACTAGTCACTCCAGGCAGTAGTTTCATTGTCTTCCCTTGGTTTAGGCGACCTTGTACCTGTTGCAAATTACACTGTTGCATTCAGCAAGAATGTCTCCTTGAGCAAGTCGGGTCTCATGAGAAAGAATTTACTAGGGTTACACATATCTCTAGCTTCTGGAAAAATACAGCATTGTGTCCTGCAGGAAAGCAGCACATTGCACGTTAAAAATAAAACACAGTTAATATGAGACCAGGCAGCTAGGCCCAGACCCTTAATAACTCAGTCCTAGGGATTAATTTAGCAAAACCCTAATACAGAACTCTTAATGCTAATACAAAATCATACATTAGTACAATATTTAATTAATCATTTGTCAGTTTCATTAATCATCGTATACAGTGGTGGTCACTCCCCGTGGGCACATTTCAAACGTGTATATTAGTACTTTCTTAACACATTTTCTATGCAGCTTTATTATACATTATTTTGTAAGCTTTTCACGTTAATATTGATTATAAAAGCCACACTCCATCAATCCCTCCTCTGATGACTCTTGTCATCACACAAATCCCTTTCCTTCACAATTTATTCATCTTCTAAGTTCTTTCATCTCAATTTCTTCCCCCATTTTGCTTTTTCACATTTTGCTCTGAACATTTTCTCCCTTTTCCTTTTTTCCCTCCCCGTATTATGCTTCGCCAATTTTGCTCTAATTCTTTTACTAATTTTGCATGATAACCATAATCCAAATAAACAAGCCAAAACAATCAATATTCCTTGTATTATTTTTGCCAATATCCCATGTCAAATGTTACTAAACCAACTCCCCACGTTAGCAAGTCCATTTCCAACCTTTTCCCAAACACCAGGCTCCTTCAATTCCTTCAAATCTGTACTGTAAGCATACTTCTAATCTCATTACTATTGTCAGGTATGTAGGCACAACAATGTCGCTCATTAAGCATCTTACAAACTCTGCCATTTTTCGCTAAAAGAATGTCCAAAGCAAGCCTGTTTTGAATAGTCATAGCCCTCTCCTCAGCCAGTTCAGTATCCATCAGGAGTATAGCTCCTGTAAAATTTGTCAGCATGTTATCCACAATAGTAAACAACTTTCGAATCTTTATTGAATTCAAGATAACTCCCACTGAAGGAATTATTGCTCCAACTATGTCTCCTACTACACCAGCAGCAGCCTCTCTCCTTTGTCTAATATGATGTAATTCAGACAATTTCGTAAACTTCAAGTCCTCTAACTGATATATCTTTGGGAAAACTATTCCCAAATAACATGTTCCATACCATCCCTTTGGAAGACGGTAATAAGCATTGAGTCCACATATATAATACATCCCAGGGAGCGCTGGATCCTGTCCATTTAACATGAACGTCCACTTACTCTGAAATAAAAACACATGCTTACATTCACTCGTTCCCACAAACACATTATCATAATATGACTTAGGTTGCGTTATGCAAAGCTTTCCTACGTGTAGTGCATCTAAAGCTAATTTCCCTTGTTCTCTAACTGCACTATAGCTCTCACTACTAATAAAGGAACGTTGTTGCAATCCCTTCTATAACTTCCCTTTCAAAGCTTTTCTCCTATCTTCCGTGTGATCTAAAAAGCTTTTCTCTACAAGTGTAAAGCAAACATATCAGGTTATTGCGGTGTGCATAAGACGTACTAATAGCTAATGTCGCCTCAAAGAATCCTTTAACTAATGTTATGGCATAAAACTTCGCTACACTATTCAGATCCTCTATGATAGGCACATAAGAAAACACAAGATTATGATTAGAGTAAAAGTACTGTATCTCTTCCTGGTTATAGAATCGGGTTGGTAACAGACTACAGCTTATCCCAAAGGTTGAAGGTAAACTATGATAGGTAACTCCCACTTGCATCAAAAAAGGAATTTGTGTACACACATAACAATTTTTCGCATCCATAGTGTCAACATGTTGAAGTAAGCCTCAGCAAGGCCTACTAGTGCAAGGGGTTCACTTTTCTCTGCACAAAGTCCTCAGACCATGCAGGAAAAAGTTGGCACAGAAACTGAAATAAAAGACAACGTTTATTAACCCTCATGAGGTGGTACTACAGTTCAAACAGCACCCTTCGGTAATGTTTGAAGTAGCACACTGAACTGAGAGAGCATGGTCCTTTTATACCCACGCAGGGGCTAAAAGGAGGTGGTACAATTATAGAAACAAGACTTGCATACATGTAAGGTCATGTGGAAATGCACAGTCGACAGGTTGAAGGAGCTTACAGTTTTCAAGGACTAACAGTTGCAGGCCTTACTGAGCATGTGCGAAGTGGGAGATGCTAAATATAACTTGTCACTAGGCAGATTTTCAAGAGTAGTTAACAGAAAGGTAGGACAGAGCACATGGTGAGCACATGGCAGCATGTGGCAGAGAAAATGGCTGCCATGAATACAAAATGGATTCCGCGAAATGTTCACAATAGTTACTAAATACAAGATGTATTCTGCTAATGCTTACTCTAATCGCTGCTAAACTACAACAGACGACCCTTTCAGCATTAGCTGAAGACATTCGTCTTTCTGGGATGATCTAAATATTCATCTTGTATATTTATGCTCATCATTTCAGCTATTTCCTTATCTAACATATGTTGTGCTTTCATTTCTGTAATATTTCTTTTGGTAGGCATACAAGCAGTAATACACATGGAGCAGAACATTGGACCACACTGAATACAGATACAGCATGTGAAAAATATTGCAATCATTACACACAGGATAGTCAGTAGTTTCCAGCCCCAAGCGTAAACAAGAGCCCAAACCATCCAGAAAATGTCCAAGTACCAGTCTCTGTGTGGATTTCTGCAGCAATTTTATGCAATTTAGATATTGCATCATATACTGAAGGTGAGTGATCAGGAATAAAAAAACAGCAACTACTACCAATGATGCGACATGCACCACCTCGGTCAGCTAATATCACATCTAGTACCATACGATTTTGGAGCGCTACAATCCTCGCAATTTGGAGCTCCTCAGTAATATTCCCAAGTGCCAGAGCTGCCTGATTGGTAACAGCTTCCACAACCCTAGTCAATCGTCTCACTTTCCTACTGTTTAACGCAGCACCCACAAAGGGGAACAGCCCTAAATTAAAATCAACATATTGTTGCAGGCTAGTATCTGTTTGGTCTACCTCATTTGTACTTATTGCCTTTTTATATCTATTTTTAACGATGTCATTGAACAGTTTAAAATCTCGGTGATACGATGCAGGGGCCAAAAACAAAGGGGGTAATAGAAAAGATACATAACACACACCTGACCACCCAACAGGTAGTTGGTAATATCCATAGTTACCACAAAAAAAATATGTATAATGTGAAGCTGTAAAACTACTATTATTTACATCCTCAATAGTTAAAATCAAGGTACAATCGCTTATCCCTACTGAAATTCGCCCAATGCTACGTATACATAAATCTGCTTTAGTTTTTGTAACAGAAATCACAAATTGTTCTTTCTTGTCAGAGTCTCTTATATTTGTGAAGACATATGATATTGAAACATTGTCCGGTTGATACTCTTCCCATTCCCATTTAGTTCCTTTGGCTTGGGGATACCCATCTTTGTCTTGGTAGCTTACTTTATTAAGGCGAAAAAGAAGTCCGCCCTCTGTACGTTTTCCAGATGCAAACAAAAGCGTGTACCAAGCTTGACAAGAACCATTGTGTGAAAAAGGAAGATGAATGAAAGGTGTCCCTCCTTTCTTTTGATGCGCAGGTATCATTCCACATACCCAACAGTTAGTAGTATTTGTAGCATTATGAGTATGATGCAACATCTGAATGAAAGTATTATTGAAGTACGATTGACGGTGCTTCTGCTCCTGATAGGGAAGCGTAAAGTAATAGTGATCCTCTGGTACTGGAGTAGTGGCAACAAAAAACTCACGAGCAGGAGCCTTCTTTTCAACAAACCAGGTGATTATTGCTATAACCATCAAAACAACTACAAACCCCATAGTACTAATGATCAGTTTGTTATTCATTTTAGCAACAGTGATAATCGACCCTTTCAGAAATTAATTAAAAACAATCGTTGGAGCTCTTATCCCTGGGCAGCCGCTGATTTCTTCACCACGGGCCAAGACGGTTGTCACTACTCTAATGCATGGCTGATCCCCCCCCCCTTGTCACATTGGCTCTCCATTTCACTAACCCAGGGCGGTAGCTCAGCCAGTTTTTTTCAAAACATTTTCAGATTCTTTCCTCGGTCTCAAATTATATCGCGACACTCCAGAAGTGGTATGGTCCGGGAAGACCTCTGCAGATTCGTCTGGTGATATAGCACGGCCTTTCTCCGTAGTCAAAATCTCTCGATGATCGGTCAGCACAGCAGGTTCCACCAAGGTAGGTAGCGCTCTCTTGCAGTGAGTACTATGGACCCAATTCTTTCGGTTCGTCACTCGAACTGCTGTCCTTGTCTCAAGGAGCACCTGTTATGGGCCTCGCCACCTTGGTTCCAAGCTGCTTGATCTTTCAAAGGACTTAATCGTCACCAGGTCGGAGTTCATGGCCTTCACCTGTAGATCTGTCAGGAAGTGCTTCTCGAACCTGTTGATGAATAGAAACCAAATTATCGGTTAACTGTGCCAAAGAATCATTCATCAGGGCACAAGGTACATCATATGCAGATTTTGGTTTAGGAACTCCCCAAATATTCATTGGCCTCCCGAAAACCACTTCGTATGGGCTAAGGCCGAGTTGAGAGTGTGGTACTGACCTAATAGACCATAATGCCAACGGTAATGCATCCGGCCAAGTTAAGGATGTGGAAGCCTGTATCTTCGCTAACTTCAAAGTAGCATTATACCTTTCCACCAACCCTGCTGATTGTGGGTGGAAAACCGCATGGAACTTCTGTTTGATCCCTAATCCTTTCAGGACATACTTAATAACTTCCCCAACAAAATGAGGTCCGTTATCACTCCATAAAAGTCTGCAAACACCAAACCTAAGGAAAAATTATTTCAAAAGCACCTTCGCTGTGGTAATGGCAGTATTATCCTTTGTGGGATACGCCTCTATCCATTTACTGAAGGCACATACCACCACCAAGGCATACTTTAAATTGTTGCAGCGTTCAAGCTGAATATAATCCATTTGTAGAACTTCAAAAGGTGCAGTTGGTGTAGCAAACCCTCCCGCAGGAGTACGTGTCCCTTTTCCAGGATTGTATTGTAAACAGATCAAACAAGACTGTACTACACTCTTAGCTGTACTGGAAATTTCTGGATGCTCCCAAACTTGCGTAAGAAACTTCATTATTGTTGAAGCTCCAACATGTGCCAGCCCATGTGCCATCTGAACCATAGGTTGTGCAAAAGCTATAGGCAATTTCCATTTATCCATCTGCTTATTCCGCCAACAGCCCTCATCATCCAATTCTCCATTTTCAGACCATTGCTCACGTTCTTTCACAGAAGCAGATTTTTTTATATCTAATACGTCTTGTCTAGCATTATGCCAACGTTCAGCTTGTGACTTCACTACATACATAGAAGTAGTACTTCGCTGCATCGCAGTCTCACGTGCTACGCGGTCCGCAAGAGCATTACCTTGCCCTATCTTATCGGTCACTTTCTTGTGTGCACTACATTTCACAATAGCTAGTTTCTTTGGATATGTAAATGCAGCCAAGAGGTTATGCACTAATTCTCCGTGCATTATCTGCATCCCGTGGGATGTGAGAAAACCTCTCTCCTTCCAAAGCAAACCAAAATCATGAGCCACTCCAAAAGCGTAGCAGCTGTCTGTATAAATGTTCACACATAAGTCAGTACTAAGCTCACATGCGCGTGTCAAAGCTATTAGTTCAGCTGCTTGAGCTGACTTCTGTGGTATACGAGCTCTCTCCACTACCGTGTGTATTGTGGTGATTGCATATGCAGCTGAGGTCGTACCATCTGGCAACTTTAAACAAGACCCATCAACCCACAATTCCCTGCCTACATCTGGAAGGGGCGTATCTTGTGAATCAATACGACCCTTTGTCTGTTCTTCGGTAAGGAATATACAATCATGTGTTTCTTGTGACTGAGGCTGAGTCACCGGATATGGCAACAAAGTGGCTGGATTTAGTGTTGCACATCTCTTCAGTGTAATGTAAGGAGCCAGCAATGTCAACTCATATCCTGTTATGCAGGCGCTAGTTAAATGCTGTGTCTTTGTTTGATTTAAAAGAGCATCAACCGCATGGGGTACTAACACCAACAGCTTATGTGACAAAACTATCCCTTCACTCTGACGTATTGACACAGCTGTTGTGGCAACTGAACAAAAACACCCAGGCAACGCTCGAGCGACAGGATCAAGTACTGCTGAAAAATATGCACAGGGACGCTGCTTATCGCCATGTGTCTGTACTAAAACTGACAATGCACATCCATCTTTCTCATGTACGTAAAGTGCAAAAGGCTTCATGTAATCTGGAGTACCTAACGCTGGTGCTGAACAAAGGGCTTGTCGCAGCTGCCGGAAAGCAGTCTCACATTCATCTGTCCATGGGAGGGGCATTGGAGTATCTTTAGTCAAAATTGCTAGCAAAGGTTTGGCAATTTGTGAAAACCCTAATATCCATTGCCTACAAAAAGAAGTAAGACCAAGGAATGCACAAACATCTTTCTGAGTAGAGGGTACTGGTGTGTCTAAAATTGCTTGAATACGATCTGATGTGAGTGCACGGCCCGCCTTAGACAAAAGGTGACCTAAATAGGTTACCTTTGGTCTACAATATTGCAATTTCTTTCGTGACACTTTATGATGGTGTGAAGCAAGAAAAGAAAGTAAGGACAAAGTGCACTTTTCACATTGCTCAGGGGTATCAGCCGCCAACAAAATATCATCGACATATTGTATGAGAGCCACACCTTCAGGCAAAACAAAAGAATCAAGTTGTCGTTTTAACGCTTGACTATAAATACTTAGACTCTCCGTATAGCCTTGAGGAACTCTGCAAAATCTATATGATCATTTATTCAAAGTAAAACCAAACAAATATCGGCTGTCAGGATGAATAGGGATCGAAAAGAAAGCATTCTTCAAGTCTATCACAGAGAATGTATTTGCTGTCGGGGGAACCAAAGTAAGAAGAGTCGTGATGTGAGATACCACAGGATATTGTGGTATCACAATCTTATTGACTTCTCGTAAATAAATAATGAATCGGTAAATCCTGGTATCAGCATCCTTTTTCAGAATAGGAAGAATCGGACTGTTACAAACATTATACAGAACTTCCTCAACAACTCCAACTGCAATAAGATCATGCACAATTTGTGTGAGTGCTTCTTTGCCCTCCTGTGAAATTTTGTATTGAGGCAAACGTGGCAATACAGCTCCCTCCTTGACATTAATATGTACCGGTGGAATAGATCATTTGTCCCACATCAGTATCTGAAGTAGCCCACAAAGTACTAGGGAGTGAAGCTAATGCAATATCCTCTTTAACAAGACAAACTCTTTCCATCACAGGATGATTATCACTTAAAATAACACGCACCACTTCAGGAGAGCATCGTATTGTAGCCCTGAAATACTTGAGCATATCAAGACCCACAATATTGTCTGGTGTATTTGGAGAAAGCAAAAATGGACATGGAGTAGTAAATTTATCAACATGGAATGCAAGTGGTTGTGACAATGGGCTAGGGGAAGGTGTTCCATCAAAACCCTATTGATGTAATGGGTAAGTCAGACAGGGGAGCCCTTGGAATCAATTGTTTAGACAAGGTGCTACGAGTAGCTCCTGTATCAACCAGAAACTGATCAGTAGAACCCAAAACATGTGCTGTAACATAGGGACCCCTCTGATCTACTGGAACTTCAACTGATTCCTTACCCCATCCTAGGCAATCCTATGCATAAGCAGAATCTTGGAAATAAGGCTGCACATGGTTAGACATCTGGTATTGGTTCCGTCTATCAAAAGTGTTAAACCCATCCTGCCCTCGTACATTAGCATCATCCCTAGCATGATCATTCGTGCTTCTTCTAGGTCCTGAATATCCTGAGCGATTTCTCATTTGTCCCCGACCACGTGAACACTGCTGAACACATAGTGCTGGACAATTGGCAGCCCAATGCCCACATTTCTTACAATACGCACACTGATCAACAGACAAATTCGAACGAGTGTAAGAAGAACCATAAGATCCACGTCCACCTCTATCACTACCTCTAGAAGGCGGACCATAAGCTTGAGCCAACATAACCTTAGTCTTTAATTCTTTAATCTTTTTATCCTCGCTACCTTTTGCTTCTAATTCCTGACGTTCATAATACTGAGCCATAGTCAAAAGAGAAACCGGAGTAGAGGTAGTCCATGAACTTTCACTAGCTTTTAGACGACTAGATATTCCTGGTAACAGATTTGCGACATTTATCGACAAACAAATGTCTGCCCGTATCATCTGACAATAACTGGCCGCTAAAATCATGAAATGCTTTTTCAAAGCGTGTAAAGAAATCAGAGACTGATTCATCTGCCTTTTGCTTACAAGATGTTAAAACAGTCCAATCTATCTTTTTAGGGGGAATAATCATTTTTAACTTAACTAACATGGCTGCAGGAAGATCAAGAATCAACTGATATGGCTTTTTCGCAGGTTCCCTATCCCCGTCCATCTGTTCTAATTCTTTCCATGACGCCCCAAAAACTGCACGATCATCAATTTTACAAACAGTTCTCCACATATCTGGCGGTAATATCAATCTGAAAAATAAATCAATTTCAGCCAAAGTCATAGTACAAGAACTAATTGCTTCCTCAACTTCCTCATAAAAGGAGGCTTGATTTTTCCGCGGGTCAGGTAATGCTGTTTTAAGTGCCATTACATCTGCCCTATTCCAAGGAGTATACACCCAAATATAAATAAAAAAAACCCTTAGCATCAACAGAAGTTTTATCATCACTTGTACCCAATCCTTTAGGAGGAACATACAAAGGCGCGGCCTCCCGCATTGGTTTCCCGTGAACTATCATAGTCTTATCTGTTCCGAAGATGGAAGCTTGCACCCCACTGGTCTGAGATGTCCGTGCAACTATGTCCACAGCCCTTTTCTCCTCTTGCAAGCGGACTGCCGTAACACATAATTTCACCAAACGCCTGATTGCATCAGCCACCTGGGAGAAAACAAAAAGACCATCACGCATTTGCTTATGATCAGCTGCTACATCATCGGCCTCTAATTCATCAGAATATTTCCGATATAGTTCAATAACTTCTGAGCCAAATGCCTCAGTAAAATATAGCTGCTCCGTCCACCCTTTCATGTTGTCTAAAAGTTCAGAAGCAGAGACAACGCTACGAATTGTTTTACGAGCAATAAATCTAAGCTCAGACGCACGGTCAGCAGGCAACATAGAGCGACTATCTCGCATCTTCTGTTGCTCTGAACTGGAGACCTTAGCTAACTCATGAGGGGCAGAAGGAACGACATATGGAGGTGGAGGGCGATCTAGTAACAAAAAGTCCTCATGTGGTTTATTAAGGTTAGGATAGAGAGGTTGCCTAACGGTGTATTGGCCAGTTACCTGTAATTTACGTTCTTTCTCTTCTAGCTCCTTTAAGTCATTTATTTCTTTCTTTCTCATTTCCAATGCTTTCACATATACATTCTTCCGCTGCTCTTTCTCAAGCAAGGCTTGCTCACGCTTCACTCGTCCACGCACTTCTTTCTCCCACATTCGTACACAGTCAAACATATCTTGCCTAGACTTTCACTTACACATACATTGTTCCACATACTCAATCTTTCGCAAATCAAATGACCCATGCATAGGCCAACGTAACTCAGGATCCACACAAGTGTATTTATTCCATAAGGTGCTGTACATTATTATAGAAGAAAGACCATGTTTAACATACATATCTCTATTGGGCGTCCCCTCTGGGGGTGCCGGTTGCGATTCTTCCAGTCTCAAATTGGTACCATTACAAAAGCAACACATCCTACGAAGTGCGCTAAAAACAGGCATGCCAAAAATAGTGCAGAATATGCAATATTATAATCAAAGTAGCACTTAAGGTGCCGTTCAAATCACAATTAAATTGGGGAAAATTCTCCTCATTACCTGCCTATATAAATTGCAATTTATATATCAATTCAAAAGACACAAATTGACTAGTCACCCAAAACACGAGAGCCACAGTAAGTAGTGCTAAACTACATTACCAAACAAAGGCATCAAAACCCACAGCAAGTGCCGTAAAACGGCTCTTACCAATCACAGGGTGTCCAGGTTCCAACTGCCAAGTTCTAAAATCGACCAAATGGTCACTGCATGACGAATTAACAAAAAGGATCTGTCGAGGACCGGTGCCACCTGGATGGTCAAATCAGAAAGAAGGGAAAAACGCTGTGGTTGCCAAGACTCTGGTCTCCTCAGGCATCGATCGTCTGCAGCGAGATCCCAATCCTTTGTCGCGACCAATCCGTTGGGCATCCGAGTCGCTGATGAATCCCTGTTCGGGCGCCAATTTGTTGAAGTAAGCCTCAGCAAGGCCTACTAGTGCAAGGGGTTCACCTTTGTCTGCACAAAGTCCTCAGACTATGTAGGAAGAAGTTGGCACAGAAACTGAAATAAAAGACAAAGGGGGTCATTCCAACCCTGGCGGTCGGTGTTAAAGCGGCGGCCAAGCCGCCAACAGGCAGGTGGTCAAAAAAATTGAATTCTGACCCTGGCGGAAACCGCCAACACAGACCGCCACTTTAACACTCCGACCGCCACGGCGGGACAAACAAACAGCGCGGCTGTGACCGCCAACAGACAGGCGGGAGACAATGTACTGCCCACCCTATCACAACTCACCAATCCGCCACCTTTTCCGGGGCGGGAGCCCCGCCGATAAAAACACGGCGGAAACAGACTACGAACGGGAAAACGCTCACCTCTACACACTCCACGAGGAATCTGGACAGCATGGAACCAGAACTACACATCCTACCAGCTATTGTCTACCTGCTCCTCTACCAGGAGCACGAACGCCGGCGCAGAAGACAACGGTGAGTACTGCACCTACGACACAGGGGAGGGGGGAGGAGAAAAGATTACGGGCACACACATACGCGACACACCCACCCTCACCCACAACTACCTACACATCAATGCAGAGCAACAACTCAGAGTGACATCCCCCAAACCCCCCGGAAGAATGCAAAGACAAAATAAAATGATCATGAAATTCAAATATATTGTAAGGCTACGTAATTTTTTTTTTCAAACATCTATAACTATATACACATATGTAAATTGTCCTGTCCAAATTGGGTTTCAGTCATTGTACGTGGGCCGATGGGCCTCAACACATGGGCAAAGCCCACACAGGAGACCCGAAGCCATTGGAGAGAACACTGCAGGGGCATCAGATAGAAAAACTACAGGCACCTCAGGGGGAAGGGAAGGGGAGGCACCTCAGCCACATGAGTCCACGACGCCAGATCCACGAGGGGCCTCCATGCCCACTGTGCCATCCTGGGGAGTGCAAAGCCACAGTCTCAAGTCTCTACAGTGGGTGGCTTGCCCACTGTGCCATCCTGGGGAGTGCAAAGCCACAGTCTCACAAGTCTCTACAGTGGGTGGCTTGCCCACTGTGCCATTCTGGGGAGTGCAAAGCCACAGTCTCAAGTCTCTACAGTGGATGGCTTGCCCACTGTGCCATCCTGGGGAGTGCAAAGCCACAGTCTCACAAGTCTCTACAGTGGGTGGCTTGCCCACTGTGCCATCCTGGGGAGTGTAAAGCCACAGTCTCACAAGTCTCTACAGTGGGTGGCTTGCCCACTTTGCAATCCTGGGGAGTGCAAAGCCACAGTCTTTCAAGTGGATTACAGACTCCACTGGTACTGGAGGAGGCATGGTGCCCAGAGTGCATCGTGCAGCCCTGCCCGACCCGACACAGATCCGGGCCTGCCCCTTCTGCCAATGGGCCAGCGATGCTTGAGATGAAGGGCCCAGCGGAGCGGTGCTTGAGACGGCGGTGCCCAGTGGAGCGGTGCTTGAGATGAAGGGCCCAGCGGAGCGGTGCTTGAGATGAAGGGCCCAGCGGAGCGGTGCTTGTCTTGAAGGGCCCAGCGGAGCGGTGCTTGAGATGAAGGGCCCAGCGGAGCGGTGCTTGAGATGAAGGGCCCAGCGGGAGCGGTGCTTGTCTTGAAGGGCCCAGCGGGAGCGGTGCTTGTCTTTAAGGGCCCAGCGGGAGCGGTGCTTGAGATGAAGGGCCCAGCGGGAGCGGTGCTTGAGATGAAGGGCCCAGCGGAGCGGTGCTTGAGATGAAGGGCCCAGCGGAGCGGTGCTTGAGATGAAGGGCCCAGCGGAGCGGTGCTTGAGATGAAGGGCCCAGCGGAGCGGTGCTTGTCTTGAAGGGCCCAGCGGAGCGGTGCATGTCTTGAAGGGCCCAGCGGAGCGGTGCTTGAGATGAAGGGCCCAGCGGAGCGGTGCTTGAGATGAAGGGCCCAGCGGAGCGGTGCTTGAGATGAAGGGCCCAGCGGAGCGGTGCTTGAGATGAAGGGCCCAGCGGAGCGGTGCTTGAGATGAAGGGCCCAGCGGAGCGGTGCTTGAGATGAAGGGCCCAGCGGAGCGGTGCTTGAGATGAAGGGCCCAGCGGAGCGGTGCTTGAGATGAAGGGCCCAGCGGAGCGGTGCTTGAGAAGAAGGGCCCAGCGGAGCGGTGCTTGAGAAGAAGGGCCCAGCGGAGCGGTGCTTGAGATGAAGGGCCCAGCGGAGCGGTGCTTGAGATGAAGGGCCCAGCGGAGCGGTGCTTGAGATGAAGGGCCCAGCGGAGCGGTGCTTGAGATGAAGGGCCCAGCGGAGCGGTGCTTGAGATGAAGGGCCCAGCGGAGCGGTGCTTTTCTTGAAGGGCCCAGCGGAGCGGTGCTTTTCTTGAAGGGCCCAGCGGAGCGGTGCTTGTCTTGAAGGGCCCAGCGGAGCGGTGCTTGTCTTGAAGGGCCCAGCGGAGCGGTGCTTGTCTTGAAGGGCCCAGCGGAGCGGTGCTTGTCTTGAAGGGCCCAGCGGAGCGGTGCTTTTCTTGAAGGGCCCAGCGGAGCGGTGCTTTTCTTGAAGGGCCCAGCGGAGCGGTGTTTTTCTTGAAGGGCCCAGCGGAGCGGTGTTTTTCTTGAAGGGCCCAGCGGAGCGGTGTTTTTCTTGAAGGGCCCAGCGGAGCGGTGCTTGAGATGAAGGGCCCAGCGGAGCGGTGCTTGAGATGAAGGCCCCAGCGGAGCGGTGCTTGAGATGAAGGCCCCAGCGGAGCGGTGCTTGAGATGAAGGCCCCAGCGGAGCGGTGCTTGAGATGAAGGGCCCAGCGGAGCGGTGCTTGAGATGAAGGGCCCAGCGGAGCGGTGCTTGAGATGAAGGGCCCAGCGGAGCGGTGCTTGAGATGAAGGGCCCAGCGGAGCGGTGCTTGTCTTGAAGGGCCCTATTCAGTGGTTCTTGAGACGGCGGTGCCCTGTTCAGCGGTGCTTGTCTTGAAGGGCCCTGTTCAGCGGTTCTTGACATGTGTTTCCAGGGCACCATATCCAGCCAATATATGGAGTTCACTCGCCATCCGACTTCTCGCTTCCGGGGCCCTCCTGTGCTGGAGTCCCGGGCCCGTGGGTGTCCTCCTTCACACCCGGAATGGGGCTGGTGGGGCCCTCCTGGGCAGCTCGCCTGCTGCCGGACTTGTCAGCCGTGCTGCCCTTGCATCCTTCCGTGATTCTCTGTGGCCCTTGCCTCCCTTTGTAGATGTGCCAGGTGGCACCCCACTTCCTGACGGTGCCAGGGTAGTGCCTTTGGAGGCTGCTGTCTCTGGCCTCTCGCGCCGGGCCTTGCCTTTCTTGGTTTTCTTCCCAGGGGATTGGCTGGCTGTCCCTTTACTGCTGGCCGATGTTGCTGCCCTTGAAGGTGGTGGACTCCAATATCCCTGTACTATGGACCTTGTAGGTCCAGGGGTTGTGGTGGCTGAGGTGCTGATTGGACTCTTACGAGATGGAGGGGGTGGGTCAGGTGATGGAAAGAGGTTAATTTTGGACAGGAAAAACTTTTTAGGAGCAGTGGGAAGGGTAGGTGCAGTGGGTATGGGAGTGGAGGAAGAGGATGTGGTTGTAGGAGAGTCAAGTGTGGTGTCTTTGGGTGCAGGTGCTTGTGACGGAGGGTGTCGTGAGGTGGATGGCTGTTGGGTGGGTGGCTGCCTGCGTTTGTGCGGTTTGGAAGAGGGGGTGACAGACACACTGGGAGAGGACACAGGGGACGTGTAAATGGCAGTGGGGGTGGTGACTGCACGTGTGCGGAGTGTTCTGGTGGGTGTGCTGGTGATGGACGTAGTGGCTGATGATGTTGTGCATGCAAGTGTGAGTGGAGACGTCACAGGGAGGGAGGAGGGAGACGAGGAGGAGGGGGACACAGAGGAGGCAGTGGCTGTTGGTATGTCTGCATGTGACTGTTGCTTGTGTGAATGCTTGTGTGATGTGTGGTGCTTATGTCTGGATGAGCTGCCCTCAGGTGTTGAGGTGTGTGCAGGCTGGTCTGTAGGTGTGTCTGGGATAGGCAGAGGAACAGGGGAGTGGGACTGGGTGGAGGAAGTTGGAGGAGGGAGGCAGGAGTCAGGGACAATGGCTGCCGTCAGTGCTGAGGCCAGAGCGTTGAACAATCGCTGATGGGCAGGCTGACCCGAATGAATGCCCTCCAGGTATGCATTGCTCCGGTGCACCTCCCTTTCTACCCCCTGGATGGCATTCAAAAGGGTAGACTGCCCAACAATGAGCGTCCTGAGGAGGTCAATGACCTCCTCACTGAGGGCAGCAGGGGTAACTGGGGCAGGGCCTGAGGTGCCTGGGGCGAAGGAGATGCCCGCCTTCGTGTGCGAGCGGGCACGGGGCGATTGCAGAGGGGCTGCTGGGAGGGCGGAGCTGGTGCGCTGGGTGGCGGCTGTACCTGTTGTTGCGGTGGGCACGGATGTTGCCGCCACCACAAGGGAGCTCCCTTCCGAGGACGTGTCTGTGTCGCTGATGTCTCCACGTGTCCCCGTTGTGGAGCTCCCCTCGCCCTCCGTCTCACTGGTGAACTCCGAGTCGGTTGCATGGCCCTCCAGGGCCATGTGAGATGCAGCTCCCTCGTGCTCCGATGCCACTTCTCCTCCGCCTGATGATGCTAATGCACACATGAACAGGAAGAGCAGCAAAAAAGGGGGGGGGGGGGGAATGAAGACATGTTGAGTGCATCCACTGGCAACACAGTTGGCGGAGAGGACAGACATAGAAGCCCCCTGCACTACGCCGCGCACTTGGGGTACACTACTCAATCATTGGGACTTGGCCTACAAGCCTATGGACGACAACTGCACACATAGGTGACACAGGACCATGGATAGCTGTACTTGGCACCCTACAGACGTGGGGGGCGGGGGCACAGGGCCATGCCTTACGGAGGGGCCTAGCCTGCAGAAATCGCCCTGGCCAAGGGATACCCACAACCCTCCTCCCCCACCCAGACACCTCCACTGCGCGCTAAGATAGCAGAATGTGCTGGTACTCACCCCCTTGTGTCTGCTGTGATGTCCTCACGCGCCCATCCAAATCTGGGTAGGCCACCGCCAGGATCCGAGACATCAGGGGGGTCAATTGACGAGTGGCGCCCCTCCTACATTGGGAGGCCATCCCCAGCAGAGCCTCCGCGGGCTTCCTGCTCCCGCGGCGGATGTCCTCCCACCACTTGCGGCAGTGGGTGCCCCATCTGTTGTGGACCCCCAGGGTCCGGACGTCCTTGGCGATGGCACGCCAAATGTCGATTTTCTGATGGGCGCTGACCTATGTGACATGTACAGGGGGAGAAATAACATTATTATAATTTTCTGCATGCTCGATGTGAGTGGCCCCCCATCCCCACCCTTGCCATGTGGCACATGCTCTCATCCGTCGTTTGATGCATGCCTCAATCGCTCCCCTCCCCACCATCTTTCATCCACCCGACTCAACACAGGCATTGCCCCCAAAGCATGCTCCCAGTGTACTTACCTGTTGGTCTGGAGGACCGTAGAGTAGCGCATACTGGGGGAGGACCCCATCCACGAGTTTCTCCAATTCTTCAGAAGTGAAGGCAGGAGCCCTTTCCCCAGTCGCAGCAGCCATTGTATCTTCCAGACCGAGGTCACAGCAGCACTTGCAGTGTAGGTCCTCTCCTGTGGATGATCAGGTCTCGAGTGATTAAGCAGATAGAAAATGGCGGTCACGTCCGCGGCGGTGCGTACCACGGTGGTGCGTCCCGCGACCGCCGGCGCACTTCGTCATTGGCTCCTGAAACGCATAGGGTTCAATGTTAACCAATGCGGCTTTGCGCCGCGGTCTTCAACCGCCTACCGCCACGGTGTGCCACGCCAGCGCATTGACCTCACATCCCATTGTCGCACTTCACAGGTCAGGCAGCCGCCATTTCAAGGGCCCACATGGCTTAATTTCTACTGCGTCACACATGCCTAGGCCTTGCATCGACACTCATACAAGCCATTCAATGCATAGAGAATCGCCATGGTGAGCACATGGCAGCATGTGGCAGAGAAAATGGCTGCCATGAATATAAAATGGATTCCGCAAAATGTTCACAATAGTTACTAAATACAAGATGTCTTCTGCTAATGCTTAATCTAATCGCTGCTAAACTACAACAAACATACTCACTCAGCAAACGATAGAACACATTAGTAGATAGTTCCCCTTTCGTGGTAGTTCCCTCATGCAAATATCTTGTGTCCTGCTCAAACCTCTCCCAAACTGTTAGTGAAGCAGAGGTCTCAGGAATTGTAGCATTGTTAGTTTCATCCTTATCTACCAAAGGCTTACCCACAATCAGAACTATAATAAATATCACACATACAATACCCAGAACAACACCCAAACATTTACAACGCCTACTTCCCCTATCATCATCTCTAGTGTTAGCCATGATCTGTAAAGAATCAGAAAGCAGAGTGCTATAAGTGTAAACAACCAACTGAGGATGGTTTAAGCTTTTCTCTATTTTTTCTTTTTTTTTTCTTTTTCGGCAAAAACTAAGCAAAGTCTCTCTCTAGCAAGTATTACAGGATCCAGTTTGGAATTCCCACACACTTCACAGCAGTAGTAGTTATCAATATTACTTGATATGGCCCCTTCCAACGTGGCTCCAAACACGACTTCCTCACGTGTTTCTTGATGACAACCCAGTCACCAGCTTTCAGATTGTGACCAGGATCATTTATTGGTGGCAATGTGGTAGCTTCCACCTGGTGAGAGAAAGAGCAGTAGTCCAACACCATATCATCAGTGATAGTCACAAGAGCATTTGCAGGCACTGCGGGCAGTCTCATAGCTCGGCCCATGAGAATTTCATGAGGAGACAGTCCTGTTTTCTTGTTGGGTGTATTTCGCATTGACATTAGCACTAAGGGCAATGCATCAGGCCACTTCAAATTCGTAGCTGCACACATCTTTGCCATTCTCGACTTTAAGATACCATTCATCTGCTCCACTAATCCTGAAGCTTCAGGGCGGTAACTACAATGCAACTTTTGCTCAATGTTCAATGCTGCACACAAGAGCTTAACCACCTCGTTGTTGAAGTGACTTCCTCTATCTGATTCTAAAGAGATCGGAAACCGGAAACGTGGAATCAGTTCCCTAAGCAACAGCTTTGCTACCGTGAGACTGTCATTTCTGCGTTTAGGGTAAGCTTCAATCCAATGACTAAAGATACACACAATCACCAACACGTATCTCAGACCTCCACATACAGGCATCTCGATAAAATCCAATTGCATTCTGCTAAATGGACCTCCTGCTCTCCCAATGTGGCTCAAATTCACCACTGTCCCTTTACCCGCATTCATCTGCTGACAGATGATACACCTGTGACAAATCACCTCTGCGGCTTGTCTGAACTTCAGGTTAAACCAGTCAATTTTGAACAACCTGATCATGGCATCTCTCCCAATACGTGCTTGTCCATGGTAAAACCTTGCAAACTGTGACAGAAGACTTTTTGGCAAAACCATCTTCCCCTCCTCTGAAACCCACAAATCATCTGGTCTCTGTACACATTGCATCTTAACCCAAGTGCGTTTCTCATCTCTGCTGGCACGTCCCTGCAACAGTTTCAATTCCTCAGTGTCAACCACCCTCAATGCAGAACCTGTGCATGTCTCATTTTCTGTTTCCAGTAACAATTTCCATTGATCAATGAATGATATACAGTTCAATGCGCAAAACCTTGCGACTTGATCTGCATATCCATTTCCCATTGAAACAAAGTCTTGTGACTTCACATGAGCACTGCATTTTACCACAGCAATTTCCTGAGGCAACTGAATCGCGTGCAACAACTCCTTAATTCTTTCACCATTTTTCTTGGAGGACCAGAAGAGGTCAGGAAACCCCTCTGAGACCACCGCTGACCAAAGTCATGAACAATTCCAAATCCTTATCTGCTGTCGGTACAGATAGTAACTTTCAGTTTGTCAGTGGCATGACATTTCCTGGTAAGAGCGACCAATTCAGCCACTTGAGCAGAGAATACTCTTTCAAGCCAGGAGGCCTCTAGGATACCAGTGATTGTACACACAGCGTATCCGGCTCTCAGTACTCCTACTGAGTCTCTCAAACATGAACCATCAACAAAGATAATGTAGTCATTTTCTTCCAATTGGGTATCTTTAATATCAGGTCTTGGTTTGGTGCACAGTTCTGTTACCTCAAGACGATCATGTTCTACATCATCAGCATCCTCAACTTCTGTATTCTCATTTGGGAGTAAAGTTGCCGGGTTCAGCACTGTATATCTCTTCAAAGTCACATTTGGTGACCCCAGTATGATCGTTTCATATTTTGTCAATCTTGCATTTGTCATGTGCTGCGTTTTGGTACGGGTTAACAAAATCTCAACTGAGTGTGGGACCATAACTGTTAAAGGATGTCCCATCACTATGCCTTCACACTGTGTGAGGCTTTGACCAACTGCTGCTACTGCACGAAGACAACCTGGTAAAGCTGCTGCGACTGGGTCCAAAGTAGCTGAAAAATATGCTACTGGTCGGTTTGCCCCTCCACGGACCTGTGTCAGGACAGACAAAGAACATGCGTCACATTCCTGACAAAACAGAACAAAAGGCTTTGTGTAATCGGGCATACCTAAAGCTGGAGCCCTGCACACACACTCCCTCCGCTCGATGAATGCTTTCATCTCTTTCTCTGACACAGCTATGGTATCTGGGTCATCCTTAACCTCCTTAATCGTCAATCTTACTAATGGCTTGGAGATAACTGAGAAATTTGGGATCCACTGACAACAGTAGCCCACCTTTTCCAGAAACATCCTAACATCTCTCCGTGTCATTGGGGGACTCATCTGCAATATGGCGGTCACTCTTTCCTTGGATATTTTCCTCGACCCCTTCTCAATTAGATGACCTAGGTATTTCACTTCCTTCTGGCAATATTGCAGATTCTTTGGGGACACCTTATGCCCATTCTTTCTCAAGTGGTTTAGTAAGGCAATGGTATTGTACTTACAATCATCTCTTGTTTTGATGCAATCAACAAATCAATGACTGCACTAGAGTCGATTGAAAAGGCAATTCCAATGACTCCAAATCTTTCTTCAATATCTGATTGAAGATGGAAGGTGATTCTGAAATCCTTGGGGGATTCGACACCAACTGTAAACCTTGTCCAAGAATTTGAAACTGAAAAGAAATTGGCTGTCCTCATGAAGAGGCACAGAAAAGAATCCTTGGGACAAATCAATAACTGAGAACCATTATGCATCACATGGAACCTGGAACATGATCACAGCTGGATTTGGCACTGTTGGGCAACATTTCACCTTTATGTCATTGATTTTCCTCAAATCCTGCACAATCCGAACTTTCCCACAAGGCTTCCTCAGTCCCATTATAGGTGAAATACATTTTCTGCTCATCATTTCTTTCAAGACTCCTTGCTTCACAAAGTCTGCAATTATTTGGGTTAACTGTATGAGGACATCTTGCACCATGTGGTACTGCGGTACCTGGGGAAACACAGCATTTGGTTTCACACTGACCCTAACTGGTTCTACTCCTTTTATCAGTCCCACTTCTTTTCCTGTCAAATCCCATACCTTCTCTGTTACCGTCCCCTGCAAGTCTGCTGGCAGATCAGTCACTGTGAACATTGGGAAAAAGCTCATCAGTGGATTCTCCTCATCTGTGGTCTCCATCTCAGGCTCTGAAATCTGTCCGTCATCCCCTTCATCGTCACTGTTTGTCTGCACCTCAATCCCTTCATTGGAACAGGTGATAGAACACCTCGTTTTGCACAGTATGGGGGTCATTACAACATTGGCGGTAAAAGCTGCTTACCGCCGTGCAGAAGACCGACAATACACCGCCGCGGCCGTGGAATTCCGCCACAGCTATTATGACCCACATCTCGGAATCTGCCAAAATTCAGACACCCACACAAGTCCGCCACACCAAAGGTCAGTGATAAACTGGCGAAAACAAATCCTCCACTGTCATGCCAACAGAAACACACCCAAGCTATTACGACCCACGAATCCACGTGGCGGTCTTTCAACCGCAGTATTCCATTGGCGGTACACACCGCCGCGCTCAAAATACACACACATCTCCAAAACACCACCACATTGGACAATTTGAATTACACACACCTGATACACATACAAACACCACTCCCACACACCCAACACAATATAAAACACACACCCACATCACCCACAAACCCCTACGACCCAAAATTAGAGACAAAGGCGACAGAGAGAGCACAGCAATAGACAACCCCACCACACAACACCATCACCCACACAACATCCACGCACAAATCACCCCACACCACTACACATCACCACACTCATCACCACATACACCACCCCACACATCACCTACATCACCCCATGGCACGCCAAGGACACCCCAGGTTTTCGGAGGAGGAGCTCACGGTTATGGTGGAAGAAGTCGTACGGGTAGAGCCACAGCTATTTGGATCACAGGTGCAGCACACCTCTATAGCTAGGAAGATGGAACTATGGCGAAGAATAGTCGACAGGGTCAACGCAGTGGTACAGCACCCAAGAAATCGGGAGGACATCAGGAAGAGGTGTAACGACCTACGGGGGAAGGTGCATTCTGTGGTCTCCAGGCACAACATCGCGATTCAGCGGATTGTCGGCGGACCCCCACGTCCTCCCCCACAACTAACAACATGGGAGGAGCAGGTCTTGACCATTATGCATCCAGAGAGCCTCGGAGGAGTCGGTGGAGGAATGGACACTGGTAAGTCAAATCTTAACTATCATATCCCTCACCCTACCTGCATGCTATCACACACCCCCACCCCCTCTCCTATCACTCCAACTCCTCACTAATGTACTAATAACACAAACCACCCATCCCAACACCAAGCGCTGCATGACAAAACAAAGCATGGACACCCATCACTAAAGCATGCCCACTGCACATACCCATAACAACCCCTAACCATCATCACACAAGCCACCACACAGGAATGCTAGCACTGGGGTACACGCTCACCCACCCATTGCACACCATGACACACACAGATGCAATAATCATGCTTTTATACCCCTGCAGGACCACTACGTAACGTCACCAGACAGGAGGGTCCAGACATCTCTACCCCACCCACAGAAGAGGCCCACAGTACTGACAGCAGCTCTGGCCAACTGGATCCAGATGACCAGCCCGGACCATCGTGGGCCTCGGGACAGTCGGTTCCCCTCGCACAGGCACAGCCCAACACTGACCTTCCACCCTCTGGTAACACCAGCACAGCACCCACCCAGCGGGCCCATACCTCTGTACCCAGGACACATCAATCAGCTGTGTGTCCACCACTACAGGGAACCCAGGAAAACTCACCACCCCAACAACAGCAGGGACCTGGGGACAGTGGTAGTGGGCACACGGTCCAGGGGACAGAGGCACAGGAACACAGGGGAACTGGGAGGGCTGCTGTGCGACAGGGGGCGGACAGGCCAAGGGAACCCACTCTCCACGAGGCCCTCTCCTCCATCATGGGAGCATACCACCACTCCCAGGAGACGATGGCTACGGTCCTGGCCAAGTATCAGGAGACCCAGCGCATGCAGGAGGAACAGTATTTGGGGTTCAGGGAGGAGCTCGGAACCATCAGCTCTGCCCTGGGCACCATCGTAGGGGTGCTGAAGGACATACAGAACACCATGAGGGACACCGTGGCACTCCAAGGGGCCCCGGACACTAGCCTGGACGATGAACTGCCCACCACCTCCGCCGGCGCTAGTGGACAGGACGCCCCGCCACAGGACCACAACACCAGCACCCCACCCCCTGCAGACGGAGAACCACCCCGCAAGCGGTCCCTGAGATCCAGGAACAGGACAGAGCAAGATGGCAAGACCCCCGCAAGGAAATGAGACCACCCTGATTGTCATCCCACTGTCCCACTTTGTTACCCTGTCCAGATTGGAACTGCCCCAGCTCCACTTCCTATGCCCATATGGGCAGTGCACCTGTGAGACTAATATACTGGACTCTGCCATGGACATTCCTCCACCATCACCCATCACCATTTTGCCACCCCCTCCAATAATTAGCACTTCAATAAACACCCTTGAACCACAAAACAATCTGGAGTCAGTCTGTGATTTTGAAAATGTAATGTCAACATACCTATGTCACACATCACAAGCCCATGAAGGATGCAAGCAGATGACACACGTTGGTAACCACACCTGTGAAACCGTAATGGAAATGTACCACTCCGTTAGCAAATACTGCTTCAAATTGACACACAGGATAGAGGTAGAAGTGTGAAAGTAAATGTAATAGTAAAATAATTGTTCTCACCTGTGTGTCACTGGAAATATTGCTGTATGACAGAGTCCCTGTTGTCAATGTCTTCTTCCTCTGCTTCCTCCTCATCACTGTCCACAGGCTCCACAGCTGCCACAACACCGTCATCTGGACCATCCTCCTGCAGAAAAGGCACCTGGCGTCGCAAAGCAAGATTGTGAAGCATAGAGCAGGCGATGATGATCTGGCACACCTTCCTTGGTAAGTAGAATAGGGAACCACCTGTCATATGGGGGCACCTGAACCTGGCCTTCAGGAGGCCGAAGGTGCGTTCGATCACCCTCCTAGTCCGCCCATGGGCCTCATTGTAGCGTTCCTCTGCCCTGGTCCTGGGATTCCTCACTGGGTCAATAGCCATGACAGGTTGGGGTAACCAGAGTCCCCTAATAGCCACACACGGTGCCTCTGGAGTTGACCCATCACATAAGGGATGCTGCTATTCCGCAGGATGTAGGCGTCATGCACTGAGCCAGGGAACATAGCATTTACCTGCGAGATGTACTGGTCTGCCAAACATACCATCTGTACATTCATCGAATGATGAATCTTCTGGTTCCTGTACACCTGTTCACTCCTGTGGGGGGGACCAAAGCCACATGGGTCCCATCAATGGCACCTATGATGTTAGGGATATGTCCCAGGGCATAGAAGTCACCTTTAACTGTAGCCAAATCCTCCACCTGAGGGAAAACGATGTAGCTCCTCACGTGTTTCAGCAGGGCAGACAACACTCTGGACAACACGTTGGAAAACATAGGCTGGGACATCCCTGATGCCATGGCCACTGTTGTTTGAAATTACCCACTTGCTAGGAAATGGAGCACTGATAGCACCTGCACTTGAGGGGGGATTCCTGTGGGATGGCGGATTGGTGACATGAGGTCTGGCTCCAACTGGGTACACAGTTCCTGGATTGTGGCACGGTCAAACCTGTAGGTGATGATTAAATGTCGCTCCTCCATTGTCAACAGGTCCACCAGCGGTCGGTACACCAGAGGATTCCGCCATCTCCTCACATGTCCCAGCTGACGGTGCCTAGGAAGGACAACAGCGACCACAGAGTCAACCAATTCTGAGGTATGTACCCACAGCTACACAGAACACGACACAAAATACAAAAATCTTCCTGAATGTGTGTTGAGTCCAGGCCTAGGTATGTGTGACACAGTTGTAAATGAAGCCATGTGGGCCCCTGAAATGGCGGATGCCTGACCTCTAAAGTGGGACAATAGGATGAGAGGTAACTGCGCTGGCGTTGTACACCGTCGCGGTAGGCGGTCGTAGACTGCGGCGCAATGCTGCATTGGTGAACATTGGACCCTATGGGTCCCAGGAGCCAATGACGAAGTGCGCTGGCGGTGATGATACGCACCGCCGCGGACGTCACCGCCATTTTCTATCTGTTCAATCACTCGATACCTGATCTTCGACAGGAGAGGACCTACACTGCAAGTGCTGCTGTGACCTCGGTCTGGAAGAGACAATGGCACGTGCATCTGGGGAAAGGGCCCCTGCCTTCACTGCACAGGAGTTGGAGAAGCTCGTGGACGGGGTCCTCCCCCAGTACACGCTACTCTACCGTCCTCCAGACCAACAGGTGAGTACATAGGGTGCAAGTTGTATGGGCTATGCCTGGGTGGAGAGGGCTGGATGTAAGTAGGAAGGGGGCAGAGTTCTGCAAGCATGAAGGAGTGTGAATGCATGTGCCACATGGCAAGGGCAGGGATGTGGGCCACTCACTACGACAGTGCAGTTGGTAATGACTTCTCTTCTTCCCCTGTACATGTCATGTAGGTCAGCGCCCACCAGAAGAAGGATATTTGGCGTGCCATCGCCAAGGACGTCTGGACCCTGGGGGTCCACCAGAGACGGAGCACCCACTGCCGTAAAAGATGGGAGGACATTCGCCGCTGGAGCTAGAAGACGGCAGAGGCTCAGCTGGGGATGGCCTCCCAACATGGGAGGGGTGCCCGTCGCACCATGACCCCCCTGATGTTCTGGATCCTGGCAGTGGCCTACCCTGTGCTGGATGGGCGCATGAGGGCATCACAGCAGACACAAGGGGGTGAGTACACTCACATTCTCATGACTTTAAGCGCAGTGGAGGGGTCTGGGTGGGGGAGGAGGGCTGTAAATTTCCCTAGGCCAGGGCTAGTTCCTTAGGCTAGGCCCCTCCGTAATGCAGGCCATGTGCCACTCCACCCCACCTCTGTAGAGTGCCAAGTACAGGTATACATGCCCCTGTGTCATCTATGTGGGCAGATGACACTCATAGCCATGTAGGCCATATCCCAGGAACTGCATCTGTAGAGGCCAAGAGCATGGCGAAGTGCAGGGGGCTGCTGTGTCTGTATTGTCCGCCAACGGTAGCAGTAAGCCATGCACTCAACCTGTCTTTCTTCTGTTTACCCACCCCTTTTTGTGCTCTCCCTGTTCTTTTGTGCATCAGCATCATCAGGCGGAGGTACAGGGGCACCGGAGCACGAGGGGGCTTCATCCCACATGGCCATGGAGGGCCACACCACGGACTCGGAATACACCAGTGGGACGGAGGGCGAGGGGAGCTTCACGGCGGTCACCGGATCAGCAACCAGCGACACGGACTCGTCCGATGGGAGCTCCCTTGTGGTGGCGGCACCATCTGTGCCCCCCACTTCTACAGGTACAGCCACAACCCCCCTACCAGCACCGCCCTCCCAGCAGCCCCTCAGCCTTCGCCCCGTGCCCGCTCATCCAGGAGGGTGGGCATCACCTTCGCCCCAGGCACCTCAGCCCCTGCCCCTGTCACCCCTGCTACCCTCAGTGAGGAGGCCATTGACCTCCTCAGGTCACTCACTGTTGGGCAGTCTACCATTGTGAATGCCATCCAGGGTGTAGAAAGGGAGTTGCAATACACTAATGCATTCCTGAAGGGCATTCATTCTGGTCAGGCTGCCCATCATTGAACCCTGCAATCTCTGGCCTCAGCACTGATGGCAGCCATTGTCCCTGTGTCTAGCCTCCCCCCTCCAACTTCCTCCACCCAGGCCCAATCCCCTGTACCTCTGCCTTTCCCAAGCACACCATCAGACCAGCCTGCACACACGTCAACACACAAGGGCAGCTCAGGCAAACATAGGCACCACACATCCCACAGGCACTCACACAAGCATCACCCACATACAGACACAGCAACATCCACTGCCTCCACTGTGTCCCCCTCCTCGTTGTCTCCCTCCTCCCTCCCAGTGTCGTCTACACTCTCACCTGCATGCACTACCACTACAGCCACTAGGACTCACACCAGAACACCTAGCACCACACCCCGCTCACCTGCACTCACCACCCCACTACCATTTACACGTCCCCTGTGTCATCTCCCAGCGTGTCTGTGACGCCCCCTCCCAAAGTACACAAACGCGTGCACACACCCACCCAACATCCATCCACCTCACGACAGCCTCCAGAACATGCACCTGCACCCAAAGCATCAAAAGTTACACCTCCTACAACCACCTCCTCTTCCTCCACTCCCAGACCCCCTCCAGCTACCCGTCCCAGTGTTCATCAGAAGCTTTTCCTGAGCAACCTTGACCTCTGTCCCATCACCCCCCCCTCCAATTCATAGGTCCCGTACTAGCACCTCAGCCAAAAAGATTCCGGTACCAGTGGTGCCTATTAGAGGTATGTGGAGTGCACCGGGCATCAGGGCAGCCAGTGTGACACGGAGCTAAAGCACTGCCAGTCCACCCCCTGTGAAGCACCAGAAGTTGGACAGTGCCTGACGGGAGAGGGGGAAGACTCCTGCCGGCAAAGCCGCTCACAAGGGTCCCGGTGGGAGTGTCGAGTCAGCTGTGACTCCTCCCAAGCTGGTGAAGGGGCAGAAGAAGTCTCCAAAGTCTGGGAAGAGCAGCACGGCGGAGAAGGCTGCCATCCTCCCCGCTGCCCAGGACGCCACCGCCAGACCTATCGTCACTGGTCCGGAGACCAACCGCCAGAGTCAGTGCCCAGGAGGGCAGCACAATCGTCATTGGTCAGGAGACCACCGCCAGTCAGTGCCCAGGAGGGCAGCACAATCGTCACTGGTCCGGAGACCACCGCCAGAGTCAGTGCCCAGGAGGGCAGCACAATCGTCACTGGTCAGGAGACCACCGCCAGAGTCAGTGCCCAGGAGCGCAGCACAATCGTCACTGGTCCGGAGACCACCGCCAGAGTCCGTGCCCAGGAGGGCAGTACAGTCGTCACTAGTCTGGAGACCACCACCAGAGTCGGTGCCCAGGAGGGCCCCGGCAGCCACAGCCCCGCTGGGCAATGAGGGACCGCCATGGCTCACACCGCTGCACAGTTCAGAGACAGCAAAGTCAAGCACCGCTGAACAGGGCAAGCACCGCTAAACAGGGCAAAGACTGCCATGGAAAGCACCGCTGAACAGGGCAAAGACCGCTGAACAGGGCAAGCACCGCCATGGAAAGCACCGCTGATCAGGGCAAGCACCGCTAAACAGGGCAAAGACCGCCATGGAAAGCACCGGTGAACAGGGCAAGCACCACTGAACAGGGCAAAGACCGCCATGGCAAGCACCGCTGAACAGGGCAAGCACCGCTGAACAGGGCAAAGACCGCCATGGAAAGCACCACTGAACAGGGCAAAGACCGCTGAGCAGGGCAAGCACCGCAATGGAAATCACAGCTGAACAGGGCAAGCACAGCTGAACAGGGCAAACCAACCACTGAAAAGACTTGAGACTGTGGCTTTGCACTCCCCAGGATGGTACAGTGGGCAAACCACCCACTGACAAGACTTGTGAGACTGTGGCTTTGCACTCCCCAGGATGGTACAGTGGGCAAACCACCCACTGCAAAGACGTGTGAGACTGTGGCTTTGCACTCCCCAGGATGGTACAGTGGGCAAACCACCCAAAGCAAAGACTTGTGAGACTGTGGCTTTGCACTCCCCAGGATGGTACAGTGGGCAAACCACCCACTGACAAGACTTGTGAGACTGTGGCTTTGCACTCCCCAGGATGGTACAGTGGGCAAACCACCCACTGCAAAGACGTGTGAGACTGTGGCTTTGCACTCCCCAGGATGGTACAGTGGGCAAACCACCCACTGCAAAGACTTGTGAGACTGTGGCTTTGCACTCCCCAGGATGGTACAGTGGGCAAACCACCCACTGCAAAGACTTGTGAGACTGTGGCTTGGCACTCCCCAGGATGGTACAGTGGGCAAACCACCCACTGCAAAGACTTGAGACTGTGGCTTTGCACTCCCCAGGATGGTACAGTGGGCAAACCACCCACTGACAAGACTTGTGAGACTGTGGCTTTGCATCCCCCAGGATACATCAATGGGCATGGAGCCCCGTCGTGGATCTGGCGTGGTGCTGTCATCCGGCTGAGGTGCCCCCCCTTCCCTTCCCCCTGGGGTGTCTGTTGTATTTCTATCTGATGCCCCTGCAGTGTTCTCTCCGTTTCTGGACCGGTATCGTGTGTGGGCCTCGCCCATGCATTTTGGGCACAGTGGTCCACGGACATTGAAATGTGCATACCTGCACTACTAATCGTGATGTATATATTTGGAATGTGTATATATTTATGTATATATGAGCTTACTGTATTTTGATACATTACAATGGTTGTACTGACTTCCTTTTTGTCTTTGCATTCTTCCGGGGGGGTTGTGGGTTGTTACTGTGATGTTTGGAAATGCATTGGTGTGTGTGTTGTAGTGTGCGAGGGTCGGGGTCGGGGTGGGGGTGTTGTGTGTGTGTGTCCCTGACTTTTGCCTCCCCCTCCCCTATGTCGTAGGTGCAGTACTCACCGTTGACTTCGGCGCCGCCGTTGCTGATGTTCGTAGAGGTGCAGGAAGACAAGCGCAGGGAGTATTTGGAGTTCCGGCTCCATAGTGCCCTCCTTCCTCGTGGAGTGTTAAGGTGAGCGTTTTCCCATTGCAAAAGCTGTTTCCGCCGTGTTTTTATCCACGGTGAATCTGCCCCAGAAAAGGTGGCGGATTGGCCTGTTGTAATACTGTGGGCGGTACTTTGTCTTCCGCCTGTCTGTTGGCGGTGACCGCCGCGCTGCTTGTCTGTACCGAAGTGGCGGTCGGAGTGCTAAAGTGGATGTCTATTTTGGCGGTTTTAACACGTTGGAGAATATAGGCTGGGACATCCCTGATGCAATGGCCACTGTTGTTTGAAAAGACCCACTCGCTAGGAAATGGAGTACTGACAGCACCTGCACTAGAAGGGGGATTTACACTTACAAGAAACATACTGAGCACCATCGCACCCAACAGCCACCCCGACGATGCTGGAGCAAAGTTACAGAAGACCAGCTTACCAACACCCTCACCCAGAACCCACCCCGACCTCACCGACCCAGACCCCCTCCGCCCACAACCTCACTCTGTGGATCAACGATTGCGCCAACACCCTCGCACCACTCAAGAAACCCACCGACAACCAAACCAGAAAAAAAGCCACCTGGTTCACCGACGAGCTCCTAAACTCCAAACGCGACGGCCGGAAGCTAAAAAAGGAATGGCTCCTCAAACGCACACCCGACAGCCTCACAGCCCACAAGGATGCCACCCGCAATTACCACCAACTCATCAGACAAGACAAACGATCCCACTTCAAAGACTACCTGGACAACAACGCACACAACTGTAAAGAGCTCTTCAGCATCGTGAAAGAACTCTCCAACTCCAGCGCCAACATCAACGACATCCCTCCATCCCAAGAACTCTGCAACGCACTGTCCACTTTTTTCCACCGGGAAGATCACAGACATCCACGACAGCTTCAACGTCACTCCCACGCCAGACCCCACCCCCGAACACCCCACCTGCACAAACCACCTGACGTCCTGGACCAACGACAGAGGCACGCAAGATCATGAATTCCATCCACTCAGGATCTCCGTCAGACCCCTGCCCCGACCACGTATACAACAAAGCCGGCTCCACCATCGCCCCCCAACTACGGAAGGTCATCAACATCTCCTTTGAAACAGTGACATTCCCGGAAAAATGGAAACACGCCAAAATCCGCACCCTCCTCAAGAAGCCCAAAGCAGACCCCAACGACCTCAACAACTTCCGAACCATCTCCCTACACCCTTTCCCAGCAAAGGTGATTGAAAAAATTGTCAACACACAACTAACCAGCCACCTCGACATCCTGGACCCCTCCCAGTCCGGCTTCTGACGAAACCACAGCACTGAGACCGCCCTTCTCGCCGCCACAGACGACATCAGACACCAAATGGACAACGGCGAAACATCAGCCCTCATCCTCCTGGACCTATCTGCCACCTTCGACACAGTCTGCCACCGCACCCTGAAATCACGCCTCCAAGATATCGGAATTCAAGGAAAAGCCCTAGACTGGATCATCTCATTCCTCTCCGGCAGAACCCAGAGAGTCCGCCTCCCCCCCCTTCCGCTCCGAAGCCACCGACATCATCTGCGGCGTTCCCCAAGGCTCATCCCTCAGCCCGACGCTGTTCAACATCTACATGGCCCCCCCTCGCACAAGTGGCCCGACAACACAACCTCAACATTCTCTCCTATGCCGACAACACCCAGCTCATCCTTTCACTCACCAAAGACCCGCGCTCCGCCAAAACCAACCTCCACGAGGGAATGAAATCAATCGCCGAATGGATGAGAAGCAGCCGTCTGAAACTAAACTCGGACAAGACGGAGGTCCTCATGCTCGGACCCACCCCCTCCGCCTGGGACGACTCCTGGTGGCCTACCACCCTAGGAACCCCACCAACACCGACTGACCACGGTCGCAACCTGGGCTTCATCCTCGACTCCTCCCTCACCTTGTCTAAACAGATCAACGCAGTTTCCTCCTCCTGCTACAATACACTCCGTAGCATGCTCCATAGAATCTACAAGTGGATCCCGTCAGAAACTAGAAGAACTGTGACACAGGCCCTCGTCAGCAGCAGACTGGACTACGGCAACGCACTGTACACAGGCATCCCAGCAAAAGACCTAATATGCCTCCAACGCATCCAAAATGCCTCCGCCCGGTTGATCCTCGATGTACCCCCCCACAGCCACATCTCCCACCACCTGAGAAACCTTTACTGGCTCCACGTGGACAAGAGGATCACTTTCAAGCTTCTTACCCACGCTCACAAAGCACTCCACGACACCGGACCAGCCTACCTGAACAACAGGCTCAGCTTCTACACCCCCACCCGTCAGCTCCGCTCCACTGACCTCGCCGTCGTTCCCCGCATCTGAAGAAAGACCTCCGGCGGCAGATCCTTCTCATACCTCACTGCCAAAACCTGGAACACCCTCCCCACCAACCTCTGACAGACCCAAGACCTACTCACCTTCAGAAGACTCCTCAAGACCTGGCTCTTCGACCGGTAACAGCACCCCCCCCTCTGCCCCTCCATCCCCCCAGCGCCTTGAAACCCTCACGGGTACGTAGAGCGCTTTATAAATCCAGTGATTGATTGATTGATTGATTGATTGATTCCTGTGGGATGGCGGATAGCTGACATCAGGTCTGGCTCCAACTGGGCACACTGTTCCAGGATTGTGGTACGATCAAGTCTGTAGGTGACAATTACATGTCGCTCCTCCATTGTCGACAGGTCCACCAGCGGTCTGTACACCGGAGGATGCTGCCAGCTCCTCACCTGCCCCAGTGGTCCCTCACTGTTGGGCAGTCTACCATTTTGAATGCCATCCAGGGTGTAGAGAGGCAGTTGCAACAGACCAATGCATACCTGGAGGGCATTTGTTCTGGTCAGGCAGCCCAACAACAAGCTTTTTAGACTCTGGCCTCAGTTCTGAAGGCAGCCATTGTCCCTGTCTCTAGCCTCCCCCCTCCAACTTCCTCCACCCAGACCCAAACCCCTGTACCTCAGCCTATCCCAAGCACACCATCAGACCAGCATGCGCACACGTCAACACACAAGGGAAGCTCAGGCAAACATAAGCACCATACATCCCACAGGCACTCACGCAAGCATCATACACATGCAGACATACCAACAGCCACTGACTCCACTGTGTCCCCCTCCTCCTCGTCTCCCTCCTCCTGCCCAGTCTCGTCTCCACTCACACCTGCATGCACTACATCCTCAGCCACTACCCCCATCACCAACACACCCAGCACCACACCCCGCTTACTTGCAGTCACCACCCTCACTACCATTCACACATCCCCTGTGTCCTCTCCCAGTGTGTCTGTGAGCCCACCTCCCAAGGTACACAAACACAGCCACACACCCACCCAACAGCCATCCACCTCATGACAGCCTCCAGCCCAATCACCTTCACCCAAAGTCAGCAAACGTACACCTCCTACAACCACTACCTCTTCCTCCACTCCCAAACCCCCTCCATCTACCCGTCCCAGTGTGTCAAAAAAACTTTTCCTGTCCAACCTTGACCTCTTCCCCTCACCTACCCTACCCCTTCAGTCTCCTAGGGCCTGCCTTTCCAGGTCCCAACCCAGCACCTCAGCCACAACATCTGCGGGAACAGTGGTGCCAGTAGTAACCGGCTTCTGGAGTGCGCCAGACAGCAGGGCAGCCAGTGTGCCAAGGAGCCAGACCACGGACAGTCCCCCACCTCAAAAGCACAGAAAGTTGGCCAGTGCCAGGCGGGAGAGAGGCAAAACATCTACCATCAAAGCCTCTCACAGGGGTACAGTTGGGAGTGTGAAGACAGCTGTGCCACCATCCAAGGTGGGGAAGGGGCACAGAAAAACAGGCAAGTCTGCGAAAACCTGCACGGTGGACAAGACCGCCACCAGCACCACTGAACAGGACACCGCCGCCACAAGCACCGCTGCCACAAGCACTGCTGCCAAGGACACCGCCGCCACAAGCACCGCTGAACAGGACACCGCCGCCACAAGCACCGCTTGCAAGGACACCGCCGCCCCCAGCACCGCTGCCAAGGACACCGCGGCCACAAGCACCACTGAACAGGACACCGCGGCCACAAGCACCGCTGCCAAGGACACCGCGGCCACAAGCACCGCTGCCAACGACACCGCGGCCACAAGCACTGCTGAACAGGACACCGCCGCCACAAGCACCACTGAACAGGACACCGCCGCCACCAGCACCGCAGGCCAATGAGCGCCAAAGCTTCCGACGCTACTGAGGCCGCCACGAGCAGGATGAATCACTCTGGGCACAAGGCCCCCTCCAGAACCAGTGGCGTAAGGCATCCACTACCTCTGTCCTTGGCAGGATGCAGCACTCTGGGCACAAAGCCCCCTCCAGAACCAGTAGAGTAAGGCATCCACTACCTCTGTCCTTGGCAGGATGAAGCACTCTGGGCACAAAGCCCCCTCCAGAACCAGTGGAGTAAGGCATCCACTACCTCTGTCCTTGGCAGGATGAAGCACTATGAGCACAAAGCCCCCTCCAGAACCAGTGGAGATTTACATCCACTACCTCTGTCCTTTGCATGATGAAGCACTCTGGGCACAAAACCCCCTCCAGAACCAGTGGAGATTTACATCCACTACCTCTGTCCTTGGCAGGATGAAGCACTCTGGGCACAAAGCCCCCTCCAGAACCAGTGGAGTAAGGCATCCACTAGAGAGACTGTGGCTTTGCACTCCCCAGGATGCAGCAGTGGGCAACCCACCCACTGGAAAGACTTGTGAGACTGTGGCTTTGCACTCCCCAGGATGCAGCAGTGGTCAACCCACCCACTGGAAAGACTTGTGAGACTGTGGCTTTGCACTCCCCAGAATGCAGCAGTGGGCATGGAGCTCCCTCGTGGATCTGGCGTTGTGCACTCATCCGGCTGAGGTGCACCCCTTTCCTTCCCCCCTGAGGTGCCTGTTGTATTTCTATCTGATGCCCCAGCAGTGTTCTCTCTGTTTTTATCGGGTATTGAGTGTGGGCCTCGCCCATGCTTTTTTGGCCCAGTGGTCCACAGACTATGATGGTGGAATTCCTTGGACTTGTATTCTTGGGGTATATATTTGTGTATACTGTAAAAAAAAAAATATATATATATATATATATATATATTTTTTTTTTAATTACTGTATTTGAATAGATTACAAACGTTCTACTCATTTCCTTTTGTCCTTGCGTTCTTCTAGGGGGGATTGGGGGTTGTTAATGTAATGTATCAACATGTACTTGTGTGTGTGTTGTAGTGGGTGAGGGTGGGGGTGGGAGTGTTGCGTGTTGTATTGTCCGCCAACGGTAGCGGTAAGCCATGCACCCAATCTGTCTTTCTTCTGTTTACCCACCCCTTTTTGTGCTCTCCCTGTTCTTTTGTGCATCAGCATCATCAGGCGGAGGTACAGGGGCACCGGAGCACGAGGGGGCTGCATCCCACATGGCCATGGAGGGCCACACCACGGACTCGGAATACACCAGTGGGACGGAGGGCGAGGGGAGCTTCACGGCGGTCACCGGATCAGCAACCAGCGACACGGACTCGTCCGATGGGAGCTCCCTTGTGGTGGCGGCACCATCTGTGCCCCCCACTTCTACAGGTACAGCCACCACCCCCCTACCAGCACCGCCCTCCCAGCAGCCCCTCAGCCTTCGCCCCGTGCCCGCTCATCCAGGAGGGTGGGCATCACCTTCGCCCCAGGCACCTCAGCCCCTGCCCCTGTCACCCCTGCTGCCCTCAGTGAGGAGGCCATTGACCTCCTCAGGTCACTCACTGTTGGGCAGTCTACCATTGTGAATGCCATCCAGGGTGTAGAAAGGGAGTTGCAACACACTAATGCATTCCTGGAGGGCATTTATTCTGGTCAGGCTGCCCATCATCGAACCCTGCAATCTCTGGCCTCAGCACTGATGGCAGCCATTGTCCCTGTGTCTAGCCTCCCCCCTCCAACTTCCTCCACCCAGGCCCAATCCCCTGTACCTCTGCCTATCCCAAGCACACCATCAGACCAGCCTGCACACACGTCAACACACAAGGGCAGCTCAGGCAAACATAGGCACCACACATCCCACAGGCACTCACACAAGCATCACCCACATACAGACACAGCAACATCCACTGCCTCCACTGTGTCCCCCTCCTCGTTGTCTCCCTCCTCCCTCCCTGTGTCGTCTACACTCTCACCTGCATGCTTTCACCTGCTGCAGCCACTAGGACTCGCAGCAGAACACCCAGCACCACACCCCGCTCACCTGCACTCACCACCCCCACTACCATTTACACGTCCCCTGTGTCCTCTCCCAGCGTGTCTGTGACGCCCCCTCCCAAAGTACACAAACGCGGGCACACACCCACCCAACATCCATCCACCTCACGACTGCCTCCAGAACATGCACCTGCACCCAAAGCATCAAAAGTTACACTTCCTACAACCACCTCCTCTTCCTCCACTCCCAGACCCCCTCCAGCTACCCGTCCCAGTGTTCATCAGAAGCTTTTCCTGAGCAACCTTGACCTCTGTCCCATCACCCCCCCTCCAATTCATAGGTCCCGTACTAGCACCTCAGCCAAAAAGATTCCGGTACCAGTGGTGCCTAATAGAGGTATGTGGAGTGCACCAGGCATCAGGGCAGCCAGTGTGACACTGAGCCAAAGCACTGCCAGTCCACCCCCTGTGAAGCACCAGAAGTTGGACAGTGCCTGACGGGAGAGGGGGAAGACTCCTGCCGGCAAAGCCGCTCACAAGGGTCCTGGGGGGAGTGTCGAGTCAGCTGTGACTCCTCCCAAACTGGTGAAGGGGCAGAAGAAGTCTCCAAAGTCTGGGAAGAGCAGCACGGCGGAGAAAGCTGCCATCCTCCTCGCTGCCCAGGACGCCACCGCCAGCCCCATCGTCACTGGTCCGGAGACCAACCGCCAGAGTCAGTGCCCAGGAGGGCAGCACAATCGTCACTGGTCAGGAGACCACCGCCAGAGTCAGTGCCCAGGAGGGCAGCACAATCGTCACTGGTCCGGAGACCACCGCCAGAGTCAGTGCCCAGGAGGGCAGCACAATCGTCACTGGTCAGGAGACCACCGCCAGTCAGTGCCCAGGAGGGCAGCACAATCGTCACTGGTCCGGAGACCACCGCCAGAGTCAGTGCCCAGGAGGGCAGCACAATCGTCACTGGTCCGGAGACCACCGCCAGAGTCAGTGCCCAGGAGAGCAGCACAATCGTCACTGGTCCGGAGACCACCGCCAGAGTCAGTGCCCAGGAGGGCAGCACAATCGTCACTGGTCAGGAGACCACCGCCAGAGTCAGTGCCCAGGAGGGCAGCACAATCGTCACTGGTCAGGAGACCACCGCCAGAGTCAGTGCCCAGGAGGGCAGCACAATCGTCACTGGTCAGGAGACCACCGCCAGAGTCAGTGCCCAGGAGGGCAGCACAATCGTCACTGGTCAGGAGACCACCGCCAGAGTCAGTGCCCAGGAGGGCAGCACAATCGTCACTGGTCAGGAGACCACAGCCAGTCAGTGCCCAGGAGGGCAGCACAATTGTCATTGGTCAGGAGACCACCGCCAGAGTTAGTGCCCAGGAGGGCAGCACAATCGTCACTAGTCTGGAGACCACCGCCAGAGTCGGTGCCCAGGAGGGCCCCGGCAGCCACAGCCCCGCTGGGCAACGAGGGACCGCCATGGCACACACCGCTTCACAGGTCAGAGACAGCAAAGTCAAGCACCGCTGAACAGGGCAAGCACCGCCATGGAAAGCACCGCTGAACAAGGCAAGCACCGCTAAACAGGGCAAAGACCGCCATGGAAAGCATCGGTGAACAGGGCAAGCACCGCTGAACAGCGCAAAGACCGCCATGGCAAGCACCGCTGAACAGGGCAAGCACCGCTGAACAGGGCAAGCACCACTGAACAGGGCAAAGACCACCATGGAAAGCACTGCTGAACAGGGCAAAGACCGCTGAACAGGGCAAGCACCGCCATGGAAAGCACCACTGAACAGGGAACGCACCGCTGAACAGGGCAAACCACCCACTGAAAAGACTTGAGACTGTAGCTTTGCACTCCCCAGGATGGTACAGTGGGCAAACCACCCACTGACAAGACTTGTGAGACTGTGGCTTTGCACTCCCCAGGATACATCAATGGGCATGGAGCCCCGTCGTAGATCTCGCGTGGTGCTGTCATCCGGCTGAGGTGCCCCCCTTTCCTTCCCCCTGAGGTGCCTGTTGTATTTCTATCTGATGCCCCTGCAGTGTTCTCTCCGTTTCTGGACAGGTATCGTGTGTGGGCCTCGCCCATGCATTTTGGGCCCAGTGGTCCATGGACATTGAACTGTGCATACCTGCACTACTAATCATGATGTATATATTTGGAATGTGTATATATTTATTTATATATGAGCTTACTGTATTTTGATACATTACAATGGTTGTACTGACTTCCTTTTTGTCTTTGCATTCTTCCGGGGGGGTTGTGGGTTGTTACTGTGATGTTTGGAAATGCATTGGTGTGTGTGTTGTAGTGTGCGAGGGTCGGGGTGGGGGTGTTGCGAGTGTGTGTCCCTGGCTTTTGCCTTCCCCCTCCCCTATGTCGTAGGTGCAGTACTCACCGTTGTCTTCGGCGCCGCCGTTGCTGATGTTCGTAGAGGCGCAGGAAGACAAGCGCAGGGAGTATTTGGAGTTCCGGCTCCATGGTGCCCTCCTTCCTCGTGGAGTGTGTTAAGGTGAGCGTTTTCCCATTGCAAAAGCTGTTTCCGCCGTGTTTTTATCCACGGTGAATCTGCCCCGAAAAAATGGTGGCGAATTGGCCTGTTGTAATACTGTGGGCGGTACTTTGTCTTCCGCCTGTCTGTTGGCGGTGACCGCCGCGCTGCTTGTCTGTACCGACGTGGCGGTCGGAGTGTTAAAGTGGATGTCTATTTTGGCGGTTTGGCGGTTTTAACACGTGGGAGAATATAGGCTGGGACATCCCTGATGCAATGGCCACTGTTGTTTGAAAAGACCCACTTGCTAGGAAATGGAGTACTGACAGCACCTGCACTAGAAGGGGGATTTACACTTACAAGAAACATACTGAGCACCATCGCACCCAACAGCCACCCCGACGATGCTGGAGCAAAGTTACAGAAGACCAGCTTACCAACACCCTCGCCCAGAACCCAGCCCCGACCTCACCGACCCAGACCCCGCCGTCCACAACCTCACTCTGTGGATCAACAATTGCGCCAAAACACCCTCGCACCACTCAAGAAACCCACCGACAACCAAACCAGAGAAAAAGCCACCTGGTTCACCGACGAGCTCTAAACTCCAAATGTGACGGCCGGAAGCTAAAAAAGGAATGGCTCCTCAAACGCACACCCGACAGCCTCACAGCCCACAAGGATGCCACCCGCAATAACCACCAACTCATCAGACAAGACAAACTATCCCACTTCAAAGACTACCTGGACAACAACGCACACGACAGTAAAGAGCTCTTCAGCATCATGAAAGAACTCTCCAACCCCAGCGCCAACATCAACGACATCCCTCCATCCCAAGAACTCTACAACGCACTGTCCACTTTTTTCCACCGGGAAGATCACCGACATCCACAACAGCTTCAACGCCACTCCCACGCCAGACCCCACCCCCGAACACCCCACCTGCACAAACCACCTGACGTCCTGGACCAACGACAGAGGCACGCAAGATCATGAATTCCATCCACTCAGGATCTCCGTCAGACCCCTGCCCCGACCACGTATACAACAAAGCCGGCTCCACCATCGCCCCCCAACTACGGAAGGTCCTCAACATCTCCTTTGAAACAGCGACATTCCCGGAAAAATGGAAACACGTCAAAATCCGCACCCTCCTCAAGAAGCCCAAAGCAGACCCCAACGACCTCAACAACTTCCGACCCATCTCCCTACACCCTTTCCCAGCAAAGGTGATTGAAAAAATTGTCAACACACAACTAACCAGCCACCTCGAAGACAACGACATCCTGGACCCCTCCCAGTCCGGCTTCTGACGAAACCACAGCACTGAGACCGCCCTTCTCGCCGCCACAGATGACATCAGACACCAAATGGACAACGGTGAAACATCAGCCCTCATCCTCCTGGACCTATCTGCCACCTTCGACACAGTCTGCCACCGCACCCTGAAATCACGCCTCCAAGATATCGGAATTCAAGGAAAAGCCCTAGACTGGATCATCTCATTCCTCTCCGGCAGAACCCAGAGAGTCCGCCTCCCCCCCTTCCGCTCTGAAGCCACCGACATCATCTGCGGCGTCCCCCAAGGCTCATCCCGACGCTGTTCAACATCTACATGGCCCCCCTCGCACAAGTGGCCCGACAACACAACCTCAACATTCTCTCCTATGCCGACAACACCCAGCTCATCCTTTCACTCACCAAAGACCCGTGCTCCGCCAAAACCAACCTCCACGAGGGAATGAAATCCATTGCCGAATGGATGAGAAGCAGCCGTCTGAAACTAAACTCGGACAAGACGGAGGTCCTCATCCTCTGACCCACCCCCTCCGCCTGGGACGACTCCTGGTGGCCTACCACCCTAGGAACCCCACCAACACCCACTGACCACGCTCGCAACCTGGGCTTCACTCTCGACTCCTCCCTCACCTTGTCTAAACAGATCAACGCAGTTTCCTCCTCCTGCTACAACACACTCTGTAGCATGCTCCATAGAATCTACAAGTGGATCCCGTCAGAAACTAGAAGAACTGTGACACAGGCCCTCGTCAGCAGCAGACTGGACTACGGCAACGCACTGTACACAGGCATCCCAGCAAAAGACCTACTATGCCTCCAACGCATCCAAAATGCCTCCGCCCGGCTGATCCTCGAAGTACCCCACCACAGCCACATCTCCCACCACCTGAGAAACCTTTACTGGCTCCCCGTGGACAAGAGGATCACTTTCAAGCTTCTTACCCACGCTCACAAAGCACTCCACGACACCGGACCAGCCTACCTGAACAACAGGCTCAGCTTCTACACCCCCACCCGTCAGATCCGCTCCACTGACCTCGCCGTTGTTCCCCGCATCCGAAGAAAGACCTCCGGCGGCAGATCCTTCTCATACCTCACCGCCAAAACCTGGAACACCCTCCCCACCAACCTCTGACAGACCCAAGACCTACTCACCTTCAGAAGACTCCTCAAGACCTGGCTCTTCGACCGGTAACAGCACCCACCTCTCCCCCCCATCCCCCCAGCGCCTTGAAACCCTCACGGGTACGTAGAGCGCTTTATAAATCCAGTGATTGATTGATTGATTGATTCCTGTGGGATGGCAGATAGCTGACATCAGGTCTGGCTCCAACTGGGCACACTGTTCCAGGATTGTGGTACGATCAAGTCTGTAGGTGACAATTACATGTCGCTCCTCCATTGTCGACAGGTCCACCAGCGGTCTGTACACCGGAGGATGCCGCCAGCTCCTCACCTGCCCCAGCGGTCCCTCACTGTTGGGCAGTCTACCATTTTGAATGCCATCCAGGGTGTAGAGAGGCAGTTGCAACAGACCAATGCATACCTGGAGGGCATTCGTTCTGTTCAGGCAGCCCAACAACAAGCTTTTTAGACTCTGGCCTCAGCTCTGAAGGCAGCCATTGTCCCTGTCTCTAGCCTCCCCCCTCCAACTTCCTCCACCCAGACCCAAACCCCTGTACCTCAGCCTATCCCAAGCACACCATCAGACCAGCATGCGCACACGTTAACACACAAGGGAAGCTCAGGCAAACATAAGCACCATACATCCCACAGGCACTCACGCATGCATCATACACATGCAGACATACCAACAGCCACTGCCTCCACTGTGTCCCCCTCCTCCTCGTCTCCCTCCTCCCGCCCAGTCTCGTCTCCACTCACACCTGCATGCACTACATCCTCAGCCACTACCCCCATCACCAACACACCCACCACCACACCCCGCTTACTTGCAGTCACCACCCTCACTACCATTCACACATCCCCTGTGTCCTCTCCCAGTGTGTCTGTGAGCCCACCTCCCAAGGTACACAAACACAGCCACACACCCACCCAACAGCCATCCACCTCATGACAGCCTCCAGCCCAATCACCTTCACCCAAAGTCAGCAAACGTACACCTCCTACAACCACTACCTCTTCCTCCACTCCCAAACCCCCTCCATCTACCCGTCCCAGTGTGTCAAAAAAACTTTTCCTGTCCAACCTTGACCTCTTCCCCCCACCTACCCTACCCCTTCAGTCTCCTAGGGCCTGCCTTTCCAGGTCCCAACCCAGCACCTCAGCCTCAACATCTGCGGGAACAGTGGTGCCAGTAGTAACTGGCTTCTGGAGTGCGCCAGACAGCAGGGCAGCCAGTGTGCCAAGGAGCCAGACCACGGACAGTCCCCCACCTCAAAAGCACAAAAAGTTGGCCAGTGCCAGGCGGGAGAGAGGCAAAACATCTACCATCAAAGCCTCTCACAGGGGTACAGTTGGGAGTGTGAAGACAGCTGTGCCACCATCCAAGGTGGGGAAGGGGCACAGAAAAACAGGCAAGTCTGCGAAAACCTGCACGGTGGACAAGACCGCCACCAGCACCACTGAACAGGACACCGCCGCCACAAGCACCGCTGCCAAGGACACCGCCGCCACCAGCACCACTGAACAGGACACCGCCGCCACCAGCACCGCTGCCAAGGACACCGCCGCCACAAGCACCGCTGCCAAGGACACCGCCGCCACAAGCACCGCTGCCAAGGACACCGCCGCCACCAGCACCACTGAACAGGACACCGCCGCCACCAGCACCGCTGCCAAGGACACCTCCGCCACAAGCACCGCTGAACAGGACACCTCCGCCACAAGCACCGCTGAACAGGACACCGCCGCCACAAGCACTGCTGCCAAGGACACTGCCGCCACAAGCACTGCTGCCAAGGACACTGCCGCCACAAGCACTGCTGAACAGGACACCGCCGCCACAAGCACTGCTGAACAGGACACCGCCGCCACAAGCACCGCTGAACAGGACACCGCCGCCACCAGCACTGCAGGCCAATGAGCGCCAAAGCTTCCGACGCTGCTGAGGCCGCCACGAGCAGGATGAATCACTCTGGGCACAAGGCCCCCTCCAGAACCAGTAGAGTAAGGCATCCACTTCCTCTGTCCTTGGCAGGATGAAGCACTCTGGGCACAAAGCCCCCTCCAGAACCAGTAGAGTAAGGCATCCACTTCCTCTGTCCTTGGCAGGATGAAGCACTCTGGGCACAAAGCCCCCTCCAGAACCAGTGGAGATTTACATCCATTACCTCTGTCCTTGGCAGGATGAAGCACTCTGGGCACAAAGCCCCCTCCAGAACCAGTGGAGTAAGGCATCCACTAGAGAGACTGTGGCTTTGCACTCCCCAGGATGCAGCAGTGGGCAACCCACCCACTGGAAAGACTTGTGAGACTTTGGCTTTGCAATCCCCAGGATGCAGCAGTGGGCAACCCACTCACTGGAAAGACTTGTGAGACTGTGGCTTTGCACTCCCCAGAATGCAGCAGTGGGCATGGAGCTCCCTCGTGGATCTGGCGTTGTGCACTCATCTGGCTGAGGTGCCCCCCCTTTCCTTCCCCCCCTGAGGTGCCTGTTGTATTTCTATATGATGCCCCAGCAGTGTTCTCTCCGTTTTTATCGGGTATTGAGTGTGGGCCTCGCCCATGCATTTTTGGCCCAGTGGTCCACGGACTATGATGGTGGAATACCTTGGACTTGTATTCTTGGGGTATATATTTGTTTATACTGTAAATATATATATATATATATATATATATATATATATATATATATATTCTTTTTTTTATTACTGTATTTGAATAGATTACAAACGTTCGACTAATTTCCTTTTGTCCTTGCGTTCTTCCAGGGGGGATTGGGGGTTGTTAATGTAATGTATCAACATGTACTTGTGTGTGTGTTGTAGTGGGTGAGGGTGAGGGTGGGGGTGGGAGTGTTGCGTGTGTGTGTCACTCTTTTTTCCCTCCCCCTCCCCTGTGTCGTAGGTGCAGTACTCACCGTGGTCTTCGCCGCTGTCTTGGTTGTTCCTGGTAGAGGAGCAGGAAGATAAAGGCTGGGAGTATCTGGAGCTCGGGTTCCATGGCGTCCTGGTTCCTCGTGGGGTGTGTAAAGGTGAGCGTTTTCCCTTCCAAGTCCTGTTTCCCCCGTGTTTTTGTTCGCGGTGAATCCACCCCGGAAAAGGTGTCGGATTGGACTGTTGTAATACAGTGGGCAGAACCTTGTCTTCCGCCTATCTGTTGGCGGTTACCGCTGCGGTGTTTTTTTGTACCGCCCTGGCGGTGTGAGTTTTAAAGTGGCTGTCTATGTTTGGCGGTTTCCGCCACGGTCGTAATTCCATTTTTTTTTACCGACGGCCTGTTGGCGGTTTTACCGCCGCTTTAACACCGACCGCCAGGGTTGTAATGACCCTCAAAGTCTCTTCAGGAGTAAGGACAAGTAACAGCATCAAAGTGGCGGGGAGGACGGCTAAGAATGGCTGAGAACAGCAAGGTATTGGCTAGGAAGAATGACTTCAAGAATGGCAGGGTAAAGGCAAGTAATGGCTGATTTCTTCTTGTGTAACGTTGTCATATTAAACTTGTCGAACAAGTCTCTAATTTCCAATTGGGCAATATTTGGCGCATCGTTATCTCTGTCCAATAATCTGTTGCTCACCTTACTAGGATTTTCACCTAAGACAGGTCTCATGCAGTATATTGGCTCCTGTGATTGACGTCTTCAACGGCTAGAGTGTCAGGTAGGAAAAGTTACACTAGTCATTACAGTCAGTAGTTCCATTGTCTTCCCTTGGTTTAGGCGACCTTGTACATGTTGCAAATTACATTGTTGCATTCGGCAAGAATGTCTCCTTGAGCAAGTCGGGTCTCATGAGAAAGAATTTACTAGGGTTACACACATATCTAGCTTCTGGAAAAGTACAGCATCGTGTCCTTCAGGAAAGCAGCACACTGCACGTTAAAAAAAACAAAGTTAATATGAGACCAGGCAGCTAGGCCCAGACCCTTGCTATTGGGTTGTGGTTGTAGTGAATGAGGAGGTTGTAGTGAATCCTAGTTTGTTTTAATGGGATAACAGGAGTTAGCTTAGCCTTTGGCTTGCAAACTTGTGCCTCCGTCACCTAGTGACTTTTAACCTACGTAGCTTGCTCTGTCTTAGCCCATTTATTTAATTCATTCTTTTAAGATGGCTGCCTTGTTTATAGTTAGGCCATTTGTTTAAGTTTATGTTATCAGTGCCACTGTGCTAAGGCGTCAAATCAGGCGACAAAGACAAACAAACTGTAGGTGTTCACATTAGGTACTTTCCCTCTTCACAACTTTGAGGGAATTGTTTATATTAATTGCCGTCCCAAGCATGCTGTGTTATCTATTGTTTGGAGAACAACCTACATCAGGGGTCTAAGTAGATCTGTATAAATACACCTCACTTTAAACAGATAATCAGAGGGATTCCGACCAGATACCATTGATGCTTTCGATGCTGTACATCACCTTGACGCTGACCCGGACTTCGTGTTCCTACGGAGTCTGAGCTAGAGACCTCATTCCAAGGTAACAAGGGATGGGGCTCTTCTCAGGGACATGACATTGGCAGATGAGGTTTAACATACCCAGCTCTCCTTTAGGTAGAAGTTTAGGCCTATCAGAATAGGGTAATAGGACACATTATACACTCTGGTGGTCATTACAACCCTGGCGGACGGTGTTAAAGGTGCGGTAATACCGCAAACAGCCCGGCGGTCAAAAAAAGGGAATTATGACCCTGTCGGAAACTGCCGACAAAGACAGCCACTTTAACACACCGCCCGCCACGGCAGTACAGAGAAGCAGCGCAGCGGTCACCATCAACAGACAGGCGGAAGACAATGTACCGCCCATAGTATCACAACCCGCCAATCCGCCACCTTTTCCGGGGCTGATTCACTGTGGATAAAAACACGGCGGAAACAGTGTCTGCAATGGGAAAACGCTCACCTTAACACATCCCACGAGGAAGGAGTACACCATGGAGCCGGAATTACAAATTCTACCGGCCCTTGTATTCCTACTCATCTACGAAGACCAACGCCGGCGCCGACGAAGACAACGGTGAGTACTGCACCTACGACATAGGGGAGGGGGGAGGCAAAAGTCAAGGGGACACACATGCAACACCCCCACCCTCACCCACTACAACACACACACCAATGCATTTAGAAACATCACAGTAACAACCCACAACCCCCCCCGGAAGAATGCAAAGACAAAACGAAATCAGTTCAAACATTGTAATGTAGCAATATACATGTCTCAAATATGTACAGATATATTATAAAACCATTCAAAAGTATATACATTATGAGAAGTAGTGCAGATAAGCACATATCAATGTCCGTGCACCACTAGTCCAAAAATGCATGGGTGAGGCCCACACAAGATACCTGTCCACAAACGGAGAGAACACTGCCGGGGCATCAGAGAGAAATACAACAGGCACCTCAGGGGGAAGGGAAGGGGAGCACCTCAGCCGGATGAGTGCAAAGCCAGATCCACGACGGGGCTCCATGCCCATTGATGTATCCTGGGGAGTGCAAAGCCACATTCTCTCAAGTCTCTACAGTGGGTGGTTTGCCCACTGTACCATCCTGGTGAGTGCAAAGCCACAGTCTCTCAAGTACATAACAGCCTCCACTGGTTCTGGAGGGGGACTGGTGCCCAGAGTGCTTCATCCTGTGAAGGACAGACAGAGTGGATGGATCTCTCCACTGGTTCTGGAGGGGGACTGGTGCCCAGACTGGATTAGTCTCCCTGTGACAGTTCCTGTCCTGTCACTGTGCCAGCTGCACATGGGATAACGATGCTTGATGTGGCGGCCTTTTCCTTCTTCAGCGGTGCATGCCCTGTTCAGCGGTGCTTTGCCATGGCGGTCTCTGGACTGTTCAGCGGTGCTTTGCCATGGCGGTCTCTGGACTGTTCAGCAGTGCCTTGCCATGGCGGTCTCTGGACTGTTCAGCGGTGCTTTGCCATGGCTCTCTCTGGACTGTTCAGCGGTGCATGCCCTGTTCAGCGGTGCTTTGCCATGGCGGTCTCTGGACTGTTCAGCGGTGCTTTGCCATGGCGGTCTCTGGACTGTTCAGCGGTGCATGCCCTGTTCAGCAGTGCTTTGCCGTGGTGGTCTCTGGACTGTTCAGCGGTGCTTTGCCATGGCGGTCTCTGGACTGTTCAGCGGTGCTTTGCCATGGCGGTCTCTGGACTGTTCAGCGGTGCCTTGCCATGGCAGTCTCTGGACTGTTCAGCGGTGTTTTGCCATGGCGGTCTCTGGACATTTCAGCGGTGCATGCCCTGTTCACCGGTGCTTTGCCATGGCGGTCTCTGGACTGTTCAGCGGTGCATGCCCTGTTCAGCGGTGCTTTGCCATGGCGGTCTCTGGACTGTTCAGCGGTGCTTTGCCATGGCGGTCTCTGGACTGTTCAGCGGTGCTTTGCCATGGTGGTCTCTGGACTGTTCAGCAGTGCCTTGCCATGGCAGTCTCTGGACTGTTCAGCGGTGCTTTGCCATGGCGGTCTCTGGACTGTTCATCGGTGCATGCCCTGTTCAGCGGTGCTTTGCCATGGCGGTCTCTGGACTGTTCAGCGGTGCTTTGCCATGGCGGTCTCTGGACTGTTCAGCGGTGCATGCCCTGTTCAGCGGTGCTTTGCCATGGCGGTCTCTGGACTGTTCAGCGGTGCTTTGCCATGGCGGTCTCTGGACTGTTCAGCGGTGCTTTGCCATGGCGGTCTCTGGACTGTTCAGCGGTGCTTTGCCATGGCAGTCTCTGGACTGTTCAGCGGTGCTTTGCCATGGCGATCTCTGGACTGTTCAGCGGTGCATGCCCTGTTCAGCGGTGCTTTGCCATGGCGGTCTCTCGACTGTTCAGCGGTGCTTTGCCATGGCGGTCTCTGGACTGTTCAGCAGTGCTTTGCCATGGCGGTCTCTGGACTGTTCAGCAGTGCTTTGCCATGGCGGTCTCTGGACTGTTCAGCGGTGCTTTGCCATGGCGGTCTCTGGACTGTTCAGCGGTGCTTTGCCATGGCGGTCTCTGGACTGTTCAGCGGTGCCTTGCCATGGCGGTCTCTGGACTGGGCATTGGTGTGTGGCATGACATTCTCTGGACTGGGCATTGGTGTGTGGCATGACGTTCTCTGGACTGGGCATTGGTGTGTGGCATGACGGTCCCTCATTGCCCAGCGGGGCTGTGGCTGCCGGGGCCCTCCTGGGCACTGACTCCGGTGGTGGTCTCATGACCAGTGACGATACTTGGTCCCTCCTGGGCAATGACTCCGGTGGTGGTCTCCTGACCAGTGACGATACTTGGGCCCTCCTGGGCAATGACTCCGGCGGTGGTCTCCTGACCAGTGACAATACTTGGGCCCTCCTGGGCAATGACTGTGGCGGTGGTCTCCTGACCAGTGACGATACTTGGGCCTTCCTGGGCACTGACTCCGGCGGTGGCGGTGGTCTCCTGACCAGTGACGACGGTGGTGGCGTGCCGGCCGCCAGGAAGGATGCCGCCCTTCTCCGCCGTGATGCTCACACCAGGCTGTGCAGACTTCTTCTGGCCCTTCCCCACCTTTGGAGGAGTCACAGCTGACTCTGCAATCCCCCTGGGACCCCTGTGAGTTGTTTTGCCTCCAGGAGTCTTCACACGGTCCCGTCGGCCACTTTCCAACTTCAGAGCCTTTACAGGGGGTGGACTGCCAGTGCCTTGGCTCCGTGTCACACTGCCTGCCCTGGTGGGCGGTGCACTCCACACACCTTGAACACGCACCACTGGTACTGGAGGCTTTTTGGCTGAGACGCTACGACGGGACTGATGAATTGGAGGGGGGGTGGGGGCAAAAAGGTAAACTTTGCAGAGGGACAGTTTCTGACGTACACTGGGATGGGTAGCTGGAGGGGGTCTGGGAGTGGAGGAAGAGGAGGTGGTTGTAGGAGGTGTCACTTTAGGTGTTTTGGGTGCAGGTACTGGAGGCTGTCATGAGGTGGATGGATGTTGGGTGTGTGGGTGCCCGCGTTTGTGTACTTTGGGAGGGGCGTCACAGACACACTGGGAGAGGACACAGGGGACGTGTAAATGGGAGTGGAGGTGGTGATTGCAGGTGAGCGGGATGTGGTGCTGGGTGTTGTGGTGCGAATCCTAGTGGCTGTAGATGTAGTGCATGCAGGTGAGAGTGTAGACGACACTGGGAGGGAGGAGGGAGACGATGACGAGGGGGACACAGTGGAGGCAGTGGATGCTGCTGTGTCTGTATGTGGGTGATGCTTGCGTGAGTGCCTGTGGGTTGTGTGGTGCCTATGTTTGCCTGAGCTACTTTTGTGTGTTGAGGTGTGTGCATGCTGGTCTGATGGTGTGCTTGGGATAGGCTGGGGTACAGGGGATTGGGTCTGGGTGGAGGAAGTTGGAGGGGGGAGGCTAGACACAGGTACAATGGCTGCCATCAGTGCTGAGGCCAGAGATTGCAGGGTTCGCTGAAGGACAGCCTGACCAGAATGAATGCCCTCCAGGAATGCATTACCATGTTGCAACTCCCTTTCTACACCCTGGGTGGCATTCACAATGGTAGACTGCCCAACAGTGAGTGACCTGAGGAGGTCAATGGCCTCCTCACTGAGGGCAGCAGGGGTGACTGGGGCAGGGCCTGAGGTGCCTGGGGCGAAGGTGATGCCCACCCTCCTGGGTGAGCGGGCACGGGGCGAACGCTGAGGGGCTGCTGGGAGGGCGGTGCTGGTAGGGGAGGTGGCGGCTGTACCTGTAGAAGTGGGGCGCACAGATGGTGCCGCCACCACAAGGGAGCTCCCATCGGCGGACGAGTCCGTGTCGCTGGTTGGTGATCCAGTGGCCGACGTGAAGCTCCCCTCGCCCTCCGTCCCACTGGTGCATTCTGAGTCCATGGTGTGGCCCTCCATGGCCATGTGGGATGCAGCCCCCTCGTGCTCAGGTGCCACTGTACCTCCACCTGATGATGCTGATGCACAAAAGAACAGGGAGAGCACAAAAAGGGGGGGGAAGACAGAAGAAAGACAGGTTGAGTGCATGGCATACCGTTACCGTTGGCGGACAATACAGACACAGCAGCCCCCTGCACTACGCCGTGCTCCTGGCCTCTACAGATGCAATTTCTGGGATCTGGCCTACATGGCTATGGTGGACATCTGCACACATGGATGCCACAGGGGCATGTATACCTGTACTTGGCACTCTACTGCGGTGGGGTAGAGTGCCACATGGCCTGCATTACAGAGGGGCCTAGCCTACGTATTTCTGTCTGGCCTAGGTACACCCACAGCCCTCCTCCCTCAGCCAGCCCCTCCACTGCGCGCCAAGTAACAAGAATGAGGTTGTACTCACCCCCTTGTGTCTGCTGTGATGCCCTCAAGCACCCATCCAACTCAGGGTAGGCCACCGCCAGGATCCTGAACATCAGGGGGGTCATGGTGCGACGGGCACCCCTCCCACGTTGGGAGGCCATCCCCAGCTGAGCCTCCGCCGTCTTCTTGCTCCAGCGGCGAATGTCCTCCCATCTTTTCCGGCAGTGGGTGCCCTGTCTCTGGTGGACCCCCAGGGTCCGGACGTCCTTGGCGATGGCACGTCAAATGTCCTTCTGGTGGGCGCTGACCTACATGACATGCACAAGGGAAGATGAGAAGTCATTACCAACTGCACCGTCAAAGTGAGTGTCCCCCCTCCCTACCCTAGCCATGTGGCACATTCATTCACATGCATTAATGTTCCCTGAACTCTGCCCCCTTCCCTCTTACAACCAGCCCTCTCCACCCAGGCCTAGCCCATACAATGTGCTACCTGTGGACTAACCTGTTGGTCTGGAGGACCGTAGAGTAGCGTGTACTGGGGGAGGACCCCGTCTACTAGTTTCTCCAACTCCTGAGAAGTGAAGGCAGGGGCCCTTTCCCCAGACGCAACAGCCATCGTCTCTTCCAGACCGAGGTCACATCAGCACTTGCAGTGTAGGTCCTCTCCTGTCGAAGATCAGGTATCTAGTGATTGAACAGATAGAAAATGGCGGTGACGTCCGCGGCGGTGCGTATCATCACCGGCGGCGCACTTGTTCATTGGCTCCTGGGACCCATAGGGTCCAATGTTAACCAATACAGGATTGCGCCGCGGTCTACGACCGCCTACAGCGACGGTGTGCAACAGCAACGCAGTTACCCCACAATCCCATTGTCCCAGTTTAGAGGTCAGGCAGCCGCCATTTCAGGGGCCCACATGGCTTCATTTACTTCTGCGTCACACATACCTAGGCCTACACTCAACACACAAACAGGAATGGTTTTGTGTTTGGTGTCGGGTTCTGCGTAGCTGTGGGTACATACCTGGAAAAATGTTGACTCTGTGGTCACTGTTGTCCTTCCTAGGCACCATCATTTGGGACAATTGAGAAGATGGCAGAATCCTCCAGTGTACCGACCGCTGGTGGACCTGTTGACAATGGAGGAGCGACATTTAATCGTCACCTACAGGTTTGACGGTGCCACTATCCAGGAACTATGTACCCAGTTGGAGCCAGACCTGATGTCATCAATCCGCCATCCCACTGGAATCCCCCCTGACGTGCAGGTGCTGTCAGTGCTCCATTTCATTGCAAGTGGCTCTTTTCAGACAACAGTGGCCATGGCATCAGGGATGTCCCAGCCTATGTTTTCCAACGTGCTGTCCAGAGTGTTGTCTGCCCTGCTGAAACACGTAAGGAGATGCATCATTTTCCCTGAGGTGGAAGATTTGGCTACAGTGAAAGGTGACTTCTATGCCCTTGGACATATCCCCAACATCATAGGTGCTATTGATGGCACCCATGTAGCTCTGGTCCCCCCCGCAGGAGTGAATAGGTGTACAGGAACCGGAAGAGTTATCATTCCATGAATGTACAGATGGTATGTTTGGCAGACCAGTACATCTCTCAGGTAAATGCTATGTTTCCTGGCTCAGTGCATGACGCCTACATCCTGCAGAATAGCAGCATCCCTGATATGATGGGTCAACTCCAGAGGCACCGTGTGTGGCTATTGGGGGACTCTGGTTACCCCAACCTGTCCCGGCTATTGACCCCAGTGAGGAATCCCAGGACCAGGGCAGAGGAACGCTACAATGAGGCCCATGGGCGGACTAGGAGGGTGATCGAACGCACCTTCGGCCTCCTGAAGGCCAGGTTCAGGTGCCTCCATATGACAGGTGGTTCCCTATTCTACTCACCGAAGAAGGTGTGCCAGATCATCATCGCCTGCTCGATGCTTCACAATCTTGCTTTGCGACGCCAGGTTCCTTTTCTGCAGGAGGATGGTCCAGATGGCGGTGTTGTGGCAGCTGTGGAGCCTGTGGACAGTGATGAGGAGGAAGCTGTGGAAGAAGACAACGACAACAGGGAGTCAGTCATACAGCAATATTTCCAGTGACACACAGGTCAGAAACTTTTTTTCACATTACATTCACTTTCACACTTCTACCTCTATCCTGTCTGTTACTTAATAGCAGTATTTGGTCACTGAGTTGTACCTTTCCATTACGGTTTCACAGGTGTGGTTACCAACATGTGTCATCTGCTTGCATCCTTCAAGGACTTGTGATGTGTGGCATAGGTATGTTAGCTTTACAATAGTGTACGCATTTTGACACTGTCATTGATTATACAAATTAACCAACTCACAGACTGACTCCAGATTGTTTTGTGGTTCAAGGGTGTTTATTTAAGTGCTCAAAGATGGAGGGGGGGGTTGTAAAATGGTGATGGGGGACAGTGGAGGAATGTCCATGGCAGAGTCCAGTCTATTGATCACACAGGTGCACTGCCCATATGGGCATAGGAAGTGGAGCTGGGGCAGTTTCAGTATGGACAGGGTAACAAAGTGGGACAGTGGGAAGACAATCGGAGTGGTCTCATTTCCTGGCAGGGGTCTTGCCATCTTGCTCTGTCCTGTTCCTGGATCTCAGGGACCGCTTGCGTGGTGGTTGTCGGTCTGCAGGGGGTGGGGTGCTGGTGTGGTGGTCCTGTGGCGGGGCGTCCTGTCCACTAGCGCCGGCGGAGGTGGTGGGCAGTTCATCGTCCATGCTAGTGTCAGGGGCCCCTTGGAGTGCCACGGTGTCCCTCAAGGTCTGCTGTATGTCCTTCAGCACCCCTACGATGGTGCCCAAGGTGGAGCTGATGGTCCTGAGCTCCTCCCTGAACCCCAAATACTGGTCCTCCTGCAGGCGCTGGGTCTCCTGAAACTTGACCAAGACCGTCGCCATTGTCTCCTGGGAGTGGTGGTATGCTCCCATGATGGATGAGAGGGCCTCGTGGAGAGTGGGTTCCCTTGGCCTGTCCGCCCCCTGTCGCACAGCAGCCCTCCCAGTTCCCCTGTGTTCCTGTGCCTCCGTCCCCTGGACCGTGTGCCCACTACCACTGCCCCCAGGTCCCTGTTGTTGTTGGGGTGGTGGGTTATCCTGGGTTCCCTATAGTGGTAGACACACAGCTGATTGACGTGTCCTGGGTACGGAGGTTTGGGCCCGCTGGGTGGGTACTGTGCTGGTGTTACCAGAGGGTGGAAGGTCAGTGTTGGGCTGTGCCTGTGCAAGGGGAACCGACTGTCCCGAGGCCCACGATGGTCCGGGCTGGTCATCAGGATCCAGTAGGGCAGAGCTGCTATCATCACTGTGGGCCTCTTCTGTGGGTGGAGTGGAGTTGTCTGGACCCTCCGGTGTGGTGACGGTCCTTCGTGATCCTGCAGGGGCATAAGAGCATGATTATTGCATGTGTGTGTCATGGTGTGCAATGGGTGGGTGTACGTGTACCCCAGTGCAAGCATTCCTGTGTGGGGGCTTGTGTAATGATGGTTAGGGGTTGTTATGGGTATGTGCAGTGAGCATGCTTTAGTGATGGGTGTCCATGCTTTGTTGTGTCATGCAGGGCTTGGTGTTGGGATGGGTGGTTTGTGTTATTAGTGAGGAGTTGGAGTGATAGGGGAGGGGAGGGGGTGAGGGTGGGGGGGTGTGATAGCATGCAGGTAGGGTGGGGGATATGATAGTTAAGATTTGACTTACCAGTGTCCATTCCTCCTCCCATGTTGTTAGTTGTGGGGGAGGAGGTGGGGGTCCGCCGCCAGTCCGCTGAACCGCGATGTTGTGCCTGGAGACCGCTGAACGCACCTTCCCCCGTAGGTCATTCCACCTCTTCCTGATGTCCTCCCCATTTCTTGGATGCTGTCCCACAGCATTGACCCTGTCGACTATTCTGCGCCATAGCTCCATCTTCCTGGCTATGGATGTGTGCTGCACCTGTGAGCCAAATAGCTGTGCCTCTACATGTAGGATTTCCTCCACCATGACCCGGAGCTCCTTCTCGGAAAAGTGGGGGTGTCTTTGGCGTGACATGGGGTGGTGTGTGTGATGTGTGGGGCGGTGTCAGTGATCATGTGTGTGGTGATGTGTAGTGGTGTGTGGTGTTTTGTGCGTGGATGTTGTGTGGGTGATGGTGTTGTGTGCCTCTCTGTGGTGGGATTGTCTATTCTGTGCTGTCTCTCTAGCCTTCGTGACTAATTTTTGGTCGTAGGGGTTTGTGGGTGATGTGGGTGTGTGTTTTATATTGAATTGGGTGTGTGGGAGTGGTGTGTGTATGTGTATCAGGTGTGTGTATTTGGAATTGTCCAATGTGGCGGTGTTTTGGAGATGTGTGTGTATTTTGAGCGCAGCGGTGTGTACCGCCAATGGAATACCGCGGTTGAAAGACCACCGCGTGGATTCGTGGGTCGTAATAGCATGGGCGTGTTTCAGTTGGCGTGGAGGTGGAGTTTTTTTTTCGCCAGTTTAACACTGACCTTTGGTGTGGCGGACTTGTGTGGGTGTCTGATTTTCGGCGGATTCCGAGATGTGGGACATAATAGCTGTGGCGGAATTCCGCGGCCGCTGCGGTGTATTGGCGGTCTTCTGCACGGCGGTAAGCGGCTTTTACCACCAATGTTGTAATGACCCCCTCTGTCTTTCCATGTTACAGCAAGATGGTGGTGGTCTTCATAATCATGACTCTTGTTTTTACAATTCTGTCTCTTCCACCGTTCATTATCATAATCATTGTAGCATATGCAATTTACGACAGATTGCAGATTGTGTTGAATAAAAACTATTGAAAGCTTACTGCATCTTCATTATTGCCTGTGTTTGGTTGAGACATGATGTATCTGAGAGAAAGGGGTAATTTCCGTTTAACCACGACACTCCCTGAGATGTCATATTCTTGAGTCCATGCGTAAAGGCTGCCACAAATCACCTGTAACTGTTTTTGGTTTTTGGTGAGGTACTGCTAATGAGCCAGAAGGGTTGGTGTAGGAGGCTGGCCTGGCTTGTAGTGAGTACCAAGGGGTACTTACACTTTGTACCAGGTCCAGGTATCCCTTATTAGTTTAGAAGAGGTGTCTAGCAGCTTTGCCTGATAGAAAAGGGTAGCTTAGCAGAGCAGCTTAGGCTGAACTAGGAGACATGGAAAGCTCCCACTATACGACTAGTGTCATATGCACAATATCATAAGAAAACACAATACCCAGATATACTAAAAATAAAGGTACTTTATTTTTATGACAATATGCCAAAAGTATCTCAGTGAGTACCCTCAGTATGAGGATAGCAAATATACACAAGATATATGTACACAATACCAAAAATATGCAGTAATAGCAATAGAAAGCAATGCAAGCAATGTACAGTCACAATAGATTGCAATGAGAGCACATAGGTATAGGGGCAACACAAACCATATACTCCAAATGTGTAATGCGAACCACGAATGGACCCCAAACCTATGTGAGCTTGTAGAGGGTCGCTGGGACTGTAAGAAAACAGTGAGGGTTAGGAAAACAGCCCACCCCAAGACCCTGAAAAGTAGGTGTAAAGTGCACTTAAGTTCCCCAGAGAACACAGAAGTCGTGATAGGAGAATTCTGCAAGGAAGACCAACACCAGCAATGCAACAACGATGGATTTCCAGACGAGAGTACCTGTGGAACAAGGGGACCAAGTCCAAGAGTCACACTCAAGTCGGGAGTGGGCAGATGCCCAAGAAATGCCAGCTAAGATTGCAAAGAAGCTGCCACCGGATGGTAGAAGCTGAGGATTCTGCAAGAACGAAGAGGACTAGGAACTTCCCCTTTGGAGGACGGATGTCCCACGTCGTGAAGAAGCTTGCAGAGGTGTTCCCGTGCAGAAAGACTGCAAACAAGCCTTGCTAGCTGCAAGGGTTGCGGTTAGGGATTTTGGATGCTGCTGTGGCCCAGGAGGGACCAGGATGTCGCCAATTGTGTGAGGAGACAGAGGGGGTGTGCAGCAAGACAAAGAGCCCACTCAGAAGCAAGCAGCACCCGCAGAAGTGTCGGAACAGGCACTATGAAGAAGAGTGAACCGGAGCTCACCCGAAGTCACAAAAGAATGTCCCACGACGCCGGAGGACAACTCAGGAGGTCGTGCACTGCAGGTTAGAGTGTCGGGGACCCAGGCTTGGCTGTGCACAAAGGAAATCCTGGAAGAGTGCACAGGAGCCGAAGCAGCTGCAAATCACGTGGTACCCAGCAATGCAGTCTAGCGTGGGGAGGCAAGGACTTACCTCCACCAAACTTGGACTGAAGAGTCACTGGACTGTGGGAGTCACTTGGACAGAGTTGCTGAGTTCCAGGGACCACGCTCGTCGTGCTGAGAGGGGACCCAGAGGACCTGTGATGTAGTCTTTTGGTGCCAGCGGTTGCAGGGGGAAGATTCCGTCGACCCACAGGAGATTTCTTCGGAGCTTCTAGTGCAGAGAGGAGGCAGACTACCCCCACAGCATGACCCACCACGAAAGCAGACGAGAAGGCAGCCGGATCAGCGATACAAGGTTGCAGTAGTCGTCTTTGCTACTTTGTTGCAGTTTTGCAGGCGTCCAGAGCAGTCAGCGGTCAATTCCTTGGCAGAAGGTGAAGAGAGAGATGCAGAGGAACTCTGATGAGCTCTTGCATTCGTTATCTAAAGAATTCCCCAAAGTAGAGACCCTAAATAGCCAGAAAAGGAGGTTTGGCTACTTAGGAAGGAGGATAGGCTAGCAACACAGGTAAGAGCCTATCAGAAGGAGTCTCTGACGTCACCTGCTGGCACTGGCCACTCAGAGCAGTCCAGTGTGCCAGCAGCACCTCTGTTTCCAAGATGGCAGAGGTCTGGAGCACACTGGAGGAGCTCTGGGCACCTCCCATGGGAGGTGTAGGTCAGGGGAGTGGTCACTCCCCTTTCCTTTGTCCAGTTTCACGCCAGCTCAGGCCTGGGGGATCCCTGAACCGGTGTAGACTGGCTTATGCACAGATGGGCACCATCTGTGCCCATCAAAGCATTTCCAGAGGCTGGGGGAGGCTACTCCTCCCCAGCCCTGACACCTTTTTCAGTGTCCTGTCTCTCTCTGAGGAAGTCCTTTGTTCTGCCTTCCTGGGCCAAGCCTGGCTGGACCCCAGGAGGGCAGAAACCTGTCTGAGGGGTTGGCGGCAGCAGCAGCAGCTGCAGTGAAACCCCGGGAAAGGTAGTTTGGCAGTACCCGGGTCTGTACTAGAGACTCGGGGGATCATGGAATTGTCTCCCCAATGCCAGGATGGCATTGGGGTGGCAATTCCATGATCTTAGACATGTTACATGGCCATGTTCGGAGTTACCATTGTGAAGCTATACATAGGTAGTGACCTATGTATAGTGCACTCGTGTAATGGTGTCCCCGCACTCACAAAGTCGGGGGAATTTGCCCTGAACAATGTGGGGGTACCTTGGCTAGCGCCAGGGTGCCCACACACTAAGTAACTTAGCACCCAACCATTACCAGGTAAAGGTTACACATATAGGCGACTTATAAGTTTCTTAAGTGCAGTGGTAAATGGCTTTGAAATAACGTGGACGTTATTTCACTCAGGCTGCAATGGCAGGCCTGTGTAAGAATTATCAGAGCTCCCTATGGGTGGCAAAAGAAATGCTGCAGCCCATAGCGATCTCCTGGAACCCCAATACCCTGGGTACCTCAGTACCATATACTAGGGAATTATAAGGGTGTTCCAGTATGCCAATATGAATTGGTGAAATTGGTCACTAGCCTGTTAGTGACAATTTGTACAGAGCGAGCATAACCACTGAGGTTCTGGTTAGCAGATCCTCAGTGAGACAGTTAGGCATCACACAGGGAACACATACATATAGGTCACAAACTTATGAGCACTGTGGTCCTGACTAGCAGGGTCCCAGTGACACATAACAAACATACTGAAAACATAGGGTTTTCACTATGAGCACTGGGCCCTGGCTGGCAGGATCCCAGTGAGACAGTGAAAACACCCTGACATACACTCACAAACAGGCCAAAAGTGGGGGTAACAAGGCTAGAAAGAGGCTACTTTCTCATACAACCCCCCCCAAAACGAAGGACAATAAGGCTAACCTTGGCCAGTTGAGACTTTGTCTAAATGGTGATAAGTAGAGAGTAGCTCTGCAATAGACTGGTTACTCCCTTTATCATCCACTACATGGTTACTTCCCTGTGGGGATGTAAACCACCCTGTTTGAAGTTTTTTAGCTAAGCAACAATGTGAAGATATATTTTCAGAGTTTCTATCAGTAAGTTTTAGTTTAGAGCAGTGGGAATTGTCCACTGAACCTATTTGTAGTGATGAAAATGCCAGACAGGGATGCTGTCTCAGTAAAGCCATATCTGGGCAAAGACTTTGTCCATATGGCTGAAAGAGGGAACAGGGATGCTCTTTAGTTGGAGCAGGGCAGGGATGCTGTCCTATGAGCTCCACACTAGGGCAGGGTTGCTGTCCTAAGTGTTGTGAGGCAGTGCAGGGTTTCTGCACTAAAGTTTCTCTGGGAGGGTTGGAGGGATGCTCCATGTTAACTAAAATGGTGCTCTTTTTCTCACCAATATGAGTTATCCCACAGAGAGGTACTTCCACCTCAGGGAGTACAGCTATGCCAGCTGATGATTCCCTTGGAACAGGTGCCACCCCAGGAGAGGTTTCTCCCACCACAGGAATGGTATCCTGAATGGCAGGGTGGTTAGGGGATACAGCGATACCCTTTTTACCTGTTGTTGGAGAGGGATCCTGAGTTTTCAGGCCTTCTCTCCTTTGCTTTTTCATTTCAGTAGAAATGAGAGGGAACAATTCCTCAGGGATACCCAGCATGGCTGCATGGGTATAAAACTCTACATCAGCCCAACCTGAGGCCTCTAGGTCATTACTTAAGAGACAGTCTACAGGTAAGCTAGGTGACACTACCACCTGCTTAGGTCCAGTAACTCCACCCCAACTAAGCTGAACTATAGCTAAGGGAAGAAACTTAGTGGAGTTATGGACATCAATAATTTTATACTGTTGTCCAATGATGTGTTGTTCAGGGGCCACCAGGTTTTCAGTCACCAAAGTGATACTGGCACCTGTGTCCCTGTAGGCCTGGGCCTCAACACTATTTATCGAAACTGTCTGCCTGTACTTATCCAGTGTAAGGGGACAAGCAGCCAGTGTGGCAAGGCCAATGCCACTAGGTGTGACAGAAACTGTCTTGGGACTGACTACCCCAGTTTCTATGATGGACCCATAAGTGAACCCAACTACACCCTTAGTTTGACTGTTGCCAGCAGTCCCACCACTAGTACCACTACTGCTAGGGGCACTAGAGCTTGATGTATTAGTGGTGGTAGGCTCAGGGGGTTTACCTGGACAGGACTTATCCCCTGGCCTATGGCCTCTGTTTTTACACACAAAGCACCAAGGCTTTTTAATGTGTGCAGGTTGTGAAGAAGAGGAAGAATTTGTTTTATCCCCACCCCCTGAAGAGTGTTTAGGATTTGAAGAAGGATCTTTGGTTTTACCCTTATCCCCATGCTTATCCTGAGATTTCTCACCATCTTTCTCCTTGCCATCCTTGTCACCACCTGTATGAACTTTTCTGTTCACTCTTGTTCTGACCCATTTGTCTGCCTTCTTTCCCAATTCTTGGGGAGAGGTCAGATCTGAGTCCACTAGATATTGGTGTAACAAATCAGACACACAGTTATTAAGAATATGTCAACACCAGGACAGTGCACGCTCTACGGGCATCTAGAATGCAAAAACCCAACACTCGCAAGATAATGTAATTTATGCATTATGATGATATGTTATTGTTTAACCTTTTGCATTGCAGAATTCCATCCAAAAGATTCATTTTTAAGGTGCTTATAAATACTGTACATTTGCAATGTATTGCTGCAGACATGGAGTGTGTTCGGGTGTGGTCCCTTTCCAGGGCCTTCTAGAGACTTTCCCTGCAACATGCCTGGGCGTGGTTCTAGGCTGGGCCAAGACTCTATAAAAGAGTCAGCCCAACTTCCAGTGCTCACTATTCAGAGGTCCCGGTGCAGAGCAGCAGCTTCTTCCTGAGCTCCTGTCCCGGAGGCCTATTTGGATTTTCCAGTCTTCTGCACTCATCTCTCATTGGTGATCACTGTTTCCAGGAGGTAAGACGGTGTTTGGACATTTCCCAACACCGTAATTGAGAATTTTCATATTCTTGACTTTAATTCTTAAATGAATAACAGATTACTTGTGCGCTGCCATTTTTTGACATTTGTATGGTGGTTTGCAAACAGGGAGGACGCGCAATTTATTTCATAAAGATTTGACTTCGTTATTACATTGTTGTTCATTGCGCGCTGATATTTCTTGACATTTACATGATGTTTTACGAGTTGGCAAGACGTGCAACTCGTTTCATGAGCATTTAACTTTGTTCTTCATTGCGCGCTACCTTTTCTTGACATTTACATGGTGGCATTCGAATCGGCGAAACGCGCAATTCACTTCTCGTGTGTAATTCATGCTGTTCATTGTGCGCTACCATTTTCTGGCATTTACATGGTGGCATTCGAATCGCCAACACGCGCAATTCTTTCCTTGAGTGTTTTTTCATGTTATTCATTGTGCGCTACCATTTCTTGGCATTTGCATGGTGGCATTTGAATCGACAAGACGCACGATTCTTTCCCTGAGTGCTTTTCATGTTGTTCATTGTGCGCTACCATTTCTTGGCATTTGTATGGTGGCATTTGAATCGGCAAGACGCGCAATTCTTTCCTCGTGTATAAATAATGTAAATTACTGTGCGCTACTATTCTAAGACATTTTCTTGGTAGCATTTCAAGTTGACACGTTGCGTGATTTATTCCTTGAATCTACGTTGTGTGATTTCATGGTGCACATTCCTTTATGGTGTTTAATACTCATATAAAAATCTGCAATGTGCGCAATTCACCTCCCAATGTTTTTTCTGAGAAGAATACAACAATACCAGAGTTCTAGATGTAATGCTGTGTGTTCCTGATATGTATTCTTAAAAGGAGATTCATATGGTTGTTTAGAAATTGCTCAGAGTGTTTCCTGATTCTCATGCTAAAGAAAGTATTCGAATCTGAAAGTCCTATTTAACTTTTCCTGTTTCCTCCTCAGGTATTCGGTCATCTAAAGCCTAGTCAGTTTTAGGACTATTCTAGGGTTGTTCATGTTTTTCGGAAAAAAGACAAAGCTTAGAGTTGTAGCATGGTACTGAATTCATGAGATGTAATTTTGATGTTGTGTTTTAACCTTTTGCTTCCTACAGGTCTCCTTCCCAGCTGTTCCCGTCCTAATCCCCTTTTCCCCACTTGGACTCTCTTAGACTCTGTGATAAATCTAATCGGAGTATTGGAGATGTCTTGTGGTGGAAGTGTTGGGAACGTGCACAGACCCCGAGGATCTGGTGACTCTGACAGAATATGCTCTCTCAGGATTAAGTTATACAGGCTTTCATAGTCAGAAACTTTACTGCCATGTAACCACCCCTCCAAGGCCTTCACTGAATGGTCAACAAAGTCTACCCAGTCTTGTGAAGACTCCTTTTTGGTTTCTCTGAACTTGATCCTGTACTGTTCAGTGGTTAAGCCATAACCATCTAGGAGTGCATTCTTTAAAAATGTAAAATTATTGGCATCACTTTCCTTCACAGTAAGGAGCCTATCCCTACCCTTTCCACTGAAAGATAGCCATAGGATAGCAGCCCACTGCCTTTGAGGGACCCCCTGTACAACACAGGCCCTCTCAAGTGCAGCAAACCACTTGTTAATGTCATCCCCCTCCTTGTAAGGGGGAACTATCTTGTGCAGATTCCAAGAATCATGCTCTTTTACAGGATTACTATCTGTAATACTGCTGCTGCCACCATGGGGTCCAAACCCCAACCTCTGTCTTTCTTTTTCTAAGTCAAATGCTTCCCTGTCTAGATCCAGCTGTTGCTTTTTAAGCTTCAGCCTGGACTCTTCCACTCTCAATCTATTGAGTTCCCTTTCTAACACTCTGTCATCAGGGTGGGTGGGTTGGGCATGCTTAGAAGAATGGTGTGAATGAACAGAGGGAGACCTATCCCTAACAGTTAGCCCTCTAACAACCTGTCCTGTAGGAGTAAAACTTCTACTGTGATGAGAGCTCACATTAGTACCAGGGTTGCTAGGTGGTCTGCTAAGGGGCAGGTTGGGAAGGTTCCCATCTAACACTTTTGCTGGGGCTACCCCAGAATCAGAGTGTGAACCATCTGCTAATCTCTCACCTGATGTGCCAGCTAAGGCCTTATCATTTTCAATGAGCATATTAACCAACAATTCTCTAGAGGGATTCTTCCCTACCCCTAAACCTCTATCAATGCAGAGACTCCTTACACCTTTCCAGTTAAGGTGGTCATAAGCTGTGCTGGCCAGATCCAGAGTTTGACCTGTACCAGACATGATAGAAAAAGGTTTAAGGGACAGAAAAAGAAAGAAAAAGTTTCAGAACCTTTTAAGGAACAGAAAAAAACTTTTTCAACTTTTAAGAAACTTTTTGAAAGTTTAGAGGTACTTTTCAGCACTTAGCAATAGAGTAAGAGAAGAAAAGCAAAACTTTTTGGTTAGGTGTATATACACTGAACTTGTTTTGTATATTTTTCTCTTATGAAAAGTACAAAATGACAAAGTGGTAAGTAGTTGCAAGTACTTATCCCACCGCTGCACAACCAATGTAGGAGGCTGGCCTGGCTTGTAGTGAGTACCAAGGGGTACTTACACTTAGTACCAGGTCCAGGTATCCCTTATTAGTGTAGAAGAGGTGTCTAGCAGCTTTGGCTGATAGAAAAGGGTAGCTTAGCAGAGCAGCTTAGGCTGAACTAGGAGACATGCAAAGCTCCCATTATACCACTAGTGTCATATGCTCAATATCATAAGAAAACACAATACCCAGATATACTAAAATAAAGGTACTTTATTTTTATGACAATATGCTAAAAGTAGCTCAGTGAGTACCCTCAGTATGAGGATAGCAAATATACACAAGATATATGTACACAATACCAAAAATATGCAGTAATAGCAATAGAAAGCAATGCAAGCAATGTACAGTCACAATAGATTGCAATGAGAGCACATAGGTATAGGGGCAACACAAACCATATACTCTAGAAGTGGAATGCGAACCACGAATGGACCCCAAACCTATGTGAGCTTGTAGAGGGTCGCTGGGACTGTAAGAAAACAGTGAGGGTTAGGAAAATAGCCCACCCCAAGACCCTGAAAAGTAGGTGTAAAGTGCACCTAAGTTCCCCAGAGAACACAGAAGTCATGATAGGAGAATTCTGCAAGGAAGACCAACACCAGCAATGCAACAACGATGGATTTCCAGACAAGAGTACCTGTGGAACAAGGGGACCAAGTCCAAGAGTCACACTCAAGTCGGGAGTGGGCAGATGCCCAAGAAATGCCAGCTGAGGTTGCAAAGAAGCTGCCACCGGATGGTAGAAGCTGAGGATTCTGCAAGAACGAAGAGGACTAGGAACTTCCCCTTTATAGGATGGATGTCCCACGTCGTGAAGAAGCTTGCAGAGGTGTTCCCGTGCAGAAAGACAGCATACAAACAAGCTAGCTGCAAGGGTTGCGGTTAGGGATTTTGGATGCTGCTGTGGCCCAGGAGGGTCCATGATGTCGCCAATTGCGTGAGGAGACAGAGGGGGCATCCAGCAAGACAAAGAGCCCACTCAGAAGCAAGCAGCACCCGCAGAAGTGCCGGAACAGGCACTACGAAGAAGAGTGAACCGGAGCTCACCAGAAGTCACAAAAGAAGGTCCCACGATGCAGGAGGACATCTCAGGAGGTCGTGCACTGCAGGTTAGAGTGTCGGGACCCAGGCTTGGCTGTGCACAAAGGAAATTCTGGAAGAGTGCACAGGAGCTGGAGCAGCTGCAAATCATGCGGTACCCAGCAGTGCAATCTAGCGTGGGGAGGCAAGGACTTACCTCCACCAAACTTGGACTGAAGAGTCACTGGACTGTGGGAGTCACTTGGACAGAGTTGCTGAGTTCCAGGGACCACGCTCGTCGTGCTGAGAGGGGACCCAGAGGACCGGTGATGCAGTCTTTTGGTGCCTGCGGTTGCAGGGGGAAGATTCCGTCGACCCACAGGAGATTTCTTCACAGCTTCTAGTGCAGAGGGGAGGCAGACTACCCCCACAGCATGCACCACCAGGAAAGCAGACGAGAAGGCGGCCGGATCAGCGATACAAGGTTGCAGTAGTCGTCTTTGCTACTTTGTTGCAGTTTTGCGGGCGTCCAGAGCAGTCAGCGGTCGATTCCTTGGCAGAAGGTGAAGAGAGAGATGCAGAGGAACTCTGATGAGCTCTTGCATTCGTTATCTAAAGAATTCCCCAAAGCAGAGACCCTAAATAGCCAGAAAAGGAGGTTTGGCTACTTAGGCAGGAGGATAGGCTAGCAACACAGGTAAGAGCCTATCAGAAGGAGTCTCTGACGTCACCTGTTGGCACTGGCCACTCAGAGCAGTCCAGTGTGCCAGCAGCACCTCTGTTTCCAAGATGGCAGAGGTCTGGAGCACACTGGAGGAGCTCTGGGCACCTCCCATGGGAGGTGTAGGTCAGGGGAGTGGTCACTCCCCTTTCCTTTGTCCAGTTTCGTGCAAGAGCAGGGCTGGGGGATCCCTGAACCGGTGTAGACTGGCGTATGCAGAGATGGGCACCATCTGTGCCCATCAAAGCATTTCCAGAGGCTGGGGGAGGCTACTCCTCCCCAGCCCTGACACCTTTTTCCAAAGGGAGAGGGTGTAACACCCTCTCTCTGAGGAAGTCCTTTGTTCTGCCTTCCTGGGCCAAGCCTGGCTGGACCCCAGGAGGGCAGAAACCTGTCTGAGGGGTTGGCAGCAGCTGCAGTGAAACCCCGGGAAAGGTAGTTTTGCAGTACCCGGGTCTGTGCTAGAGACTCGGGGGATCATGGAATTGTCTCCCCAATGCCAGAATGGCATTGGGGTGGCAATTCCATGATCTTAGACATGTTACATGGCCATGTTCGGAGTTACCATTGTGAAGCTATACATAGGTAGTGACCTATGTATAGTGCACACGTGTAATGGTGTCCCCGCACTCACAAAGTCCGGGGAATTTGCCCTGAACAATGTGAGGGTACCTTGGCTAGTGCCAGGGTGCCCACACAATAAGTAACTTAGCACCCAACCTTTACCAGGTAAAGGTTAGACATACAGGTGACTTATAAGTTACTTAAGTGCAGTGGTAAATGGCTGTGAAATAACGTGGACGTTATTTCACTCAGGCTGCAATGGCAGGCCTGTGTAAGAATTGTCAGAGCTCCCTATGGGTGGCAAAAGAAATGCTGCAGCCCATAGGGATCTCCTGGTACCCCAATACCCTGGGTACCTCAGTACCATATACTAGGGAATTATAAGGGTGTTCCAGTATGCCAATATGAATTGGTGAAATTGGTCACTAGCCTGTTAGTGACAATTTGTACAGAGAGAGCATAACCACTGAGGTTCTGGTTAGCAGATCCTCAGTGAGACAGTTAGGCATCACACAGGGAACACACACATATAGGTCACAAACGTATGAGCACTGGGGTCCTGACTAGCAGGGTCCCAGTGACACATAACAAACATAGTGAAAACATAGGGTTTTCACTATGAGCACTGGGCCCTGGCTGGCAGGATCCCAGTGAGACAGTGAAAACACCCTGACATACACATAGTGGGGGTAACAAGGCTAGAAAGAGGCTACTTTTTCACAGTTGGGACTACAGTTGCGACTTGTTGTAGGATAAACATAGTCACCTACAAACATAAGTACTGTTATCCTTAAACCAGCAGTCTTGCCCACAGCAAGAGTCCAACTATGACAACACGATTCAGCAGACTACTTCCCTAGGTGTGGCGAAAATTAAGGTAATGAGTGTGTCCATTATTCCCTTAATTGCCCAATTTGATAATTGACAACAGTTAATAAATTACACTAAGGAAGAGCTCAATGGGATGGTTTAAAATGGTACATTTAATTCTACACTTTCAGGTCCCAATGGGTGGTTATTGTGGCCAGTGGACACAAATGGTTGTCACACTCGTTTTTTGAACTCTTTGCAGGGTTTTAAAGCAAGTAGACTGGACCCTTGTTACATCTCTAAACGCAAAGCGTAGTTACAAATCACAGTATGGAGAAGTAATGTCAGCAATGGTTGCAACACTCCACATTGTCAGCTGTAAAATACTACCTTGATCTGTTCTCTGAGGACATTGATTTGCAAGATTTCTTGTTAAGTCCTAGAGCACCAAGATCTAAAAGATTCCCGTATGCCATTTACAATGAAATATGCAAGCTTTCGCAAATGGACGCAGCTGCAAGTTTGAGGCAAATAGTTCAGGACAATTTAGAGAAAGCTTTGTTTGTGGTTTATAAAGGAATGAACGCATTATCCACTCGCATTCACATGCCAAATAACATTGTGTCTTCTGCAATTGACATCATACAAAATGACATTTATTTTTTACAACATGGATAGTCAGCTGAGGTCTAATATGACATTGGGATGGATATTGCAAGTATTGAAGAGAAGATGCATCCCCTGGAAGCATGTCAACTATGCATGGTTGTTCTTGCCCTTTAATTTGACAAAGAAACAGCTAGTAAGGGCTAAGGAAGCTGCCACATATACAGTGCTTAACATAGAAAAGTTAGATAAGTTCCCTTTCACTGTAGCAGAGACACCTCCAGCAGTATTGCTAATACACTGAGCCATCTCATTGCCAATCTCCTCATTTCAAATTTCTGCATGTTTGAAATGGCTGAATGGATTTACATGAATTTTGGCAGGATTATACATTATGGTGCAGAGATTATGCTTTTTGGGGGCTTTAGTTAAGTAGGGTAATATTTTTCGAGTTCTAAGGCACTTAAACTTAGTGATATGTCACTGCTGTACTTTTTTGTAATTTCACAAACGTTTGTGAAACTACCACGGTACATGACTGTAAACTTAAAAAAAAATACTTGTTAAAAAAATAAATGTTCCTACCTATTACAAGTTTAATGAAATGGTGTTGTTTGGGACCTACTACTTACCTATAGCTAAGACCCTAACACTGAAGACAGCCAGCATTTAGTAAAAACAATATGGCCGTCTTTTAATTCTCTAAAAACAGCCATTACTCAATTATATACTGGCTTGTCTTTGCCATGTACCACAGTATATTGCAAAGTTATCATGGAATGTCACGGCCCAAAATATAACTAACGCCTAGCTGTATTATTGGATTGTGGTTACCTTGCATCACGCATGGTGTCACATGGGCAACACAATACTGGAGTCAGATTTACAAAGCAACACAAGACCATTACAAACCAACGCAAGGACACCATGCATGGCCATGTGTTGGTTGGTAAATCTGGAGAAATGCAATGCAGGGTAATTTGCCATAGTCTATATTGCTGCTAAATTTCACATACATGCATATGCCACTCCTCCATATGCTATTCCACTCCATGCCTCTCCAGTTTACGAGACTCCACTCTACACTATTACACTGCATGCAATGCTGCTGCATGCCACTACAATCTTACCCTGGTGCACTGCCACTCCATGCTACTCCAGTCCATATCACGCCACTGTATGCCACTCTATAGGGCGCTACTCCACTATACGCCATTCTACTGTACAGCGCTCTACGCTATTCCACTGTATGCAACTCGACTGCACTCTACGCCACTCTGGTGTATGGCACGCCACTTTACGCCACTTCACTCTACACTATTGGATTGGATGCTACTCCATTGGAAGCCAATCCACTGTATGTTACTTCACTCTACCCCACATCACTGTATGCCACTCAGTCTACACCATTCCATTATATGCCAGTCCATTGTATACTACTCCACCATACACTATTTCACTCTACTCCTCTCAACTGTACAACACTCCACTCTGTCACTCCGTTCTATACTTTTAAACTGTACACAACTCCACTCTGTGCCTCTTTAGTACACGCCACTCCAATGTATGCCACTACGCTACTTCAGTATGTTATTTCACTCTATGCCACTCCACTTTGGTATTCCACTGTATACACTCCATGCCACACAAGTATATGCCACTGCACTCTACCCCACTCCATTGGATGCCACTCCAATGTATGCCACTCCATTTTATGCTATTACTCTACCCCATTCCAGAGTACATCACTCCAGTCTACACCACTTCATTGTACGCAACTGCACTTTATGCTACTCCACTATACACTATTCCATTCTACGACACTACTGTACACCACTTCACTATTCCACTGTATGCCACTCCACTATATGCTACTTCACTCTATGCCTTTCCAGTGAACACCACCCCACTCTAAGCCACTACATCCTACGCCCGTCCATTGGACACCACTCCACTCCACACCACTCTACTATACGCTACTTCACTCTACCCCACTCCAGTCTATACCACTCCGCCGTACCCCACTTCTCCCTAGGCTATTTTACCACTCTACGCCACTCCACTGAACTCCTCTCTACGCTATTCCACTGTATGCCACTCCACTTTATGCTATTACACTGTATGCAAGTTAATTTCTTTGCCTGTACTGTATGGTGTTCCACTCTACCCCACTTTACTGTACACCGCTCCACTGTTTGCTATCACACTCTATCCCAACACACAATAAACCTCTCTAGTCTACACCACTTCACACCACTGCACTGTACGCTACTACACTATATGCTAGTACACTCTACACCATTCCAGTCTCCATTCCACAGTATTTCACTGTCACTATACTGTACCCTTCTCCACTCTACGCAACTTCAGTATATTTACACCTAGTGTGTTGTCAGGTGATTGGGATGTAAAAACAGTTAATTCAGTGCCATCTGTGCTTCATTACTATATTGTGTTTGAATGTGAAGATATGTATATGAACAGTGCCAATTATGGAGAAATGTTCTGTTACCATCACTACGGACACCAATGTTTGCATAGATCTAGCATTCCATGCACAGTTTTAAATTATACACAATGGGTGCATTGCCCCGCTTCACCAGTGGATAGTTCTAAAACACATTCAGACAAATTTACACATTTTCTAGGCATGACACTACAGATCCTGTGTCCTGTAATTTCAAATTGACACCTTCAAAAGGCAGGAAAAAAACATTCTGACTCAAGCCCTTGGTTCACCCTGCTTACTTTAAAGGTACCCCATATGCTTTTATATTTGCTTTCCCTTCATTGACCTGGTTGGTGCCATATTTGCCTTTATTTTCCTTATTAAAAAGGAAATAGGCATGAAAAAATAATTATTTACATGCTTTACGTGTAGTATTATTTACTGTTTCTTTCACTATGTTCACTTTTTCTCTACCTTTATTTTTACTATGCATTCTTCTTGAAACATATTTATTTTTCTTTGCTATGCCCTGTTACATTCGCTGAATTATAATAGGAATCAAAAGTGATAGACATATGCAAAATGTCATTCAAAGTAGCGTTCTGTTGACCCTATTATGTTGTTGAAAGACTTTTTATTAGTTTTGATTTGAGAGATTTGTTTGTAAATTTCATAAAATCATGCTTACCTAAATTGGTTGATTCTTGGATTTGTGTTTTCTAATGGTCAATGAGGTTGTTTTTTCATGTCTTCTCTCCTGATACGCCAGGTGCTTTTATATTTTTTTGGATGTTGTTCTGGAAGTTGAATATCTGAATACGGAAAAAGTAGCATGAGAAAACAATGTGTTTTGCCAGGGGAGGCAAAAAACAGGGACACACACACGCAACACCCCCACCCCCACCCTCACGCACTACAACACACACACTAATACATATCTATACATTATAGTTACGCCCCCCAACCTCCCCGGAAGAATGCAAAGACAAAAGGAAAAGAGTGTAACCATTGTAATATATCAAAATGCAGTACGCAAAAACATACATATATACTCTATCAACAAAATATACACCAAGAATAGTAGTCCAGGTATTGCACCACTCATAGTCCGTGGACCACTGGGCCCAAAAAGCATGGGCGAGGCCCACACACAATACCAGATCAAAACAGAGAGAACACTGCAGGGGCATCAGATAGAAATACAACAGACACCTCAGGGGGAAGGGAAGGGGGGGCACCTCAGCCGGATGAGTGCACGACGCCAGATCAATGAGGGGGCTCCATGCCCATTGATGTATCCTGGGGAGTGCAAAGCCACAGCCTCTCAAGTCTCTACAGTGGGTGGTTTGCCCACTGTTCCATCCTGGGTAGTGCAAAGCCACAGTCTCACAAGTCTCTACAGTGGGTGGTTTGCCCACTGTTCAATCCTGGGGAGTGCAAAGCCACAATCTCTCAAGTATCTCCAGTGGGTGGTTTGCCCACTGTTCAATCCTGGGGAGTGCAAAGCCACAGTCTCACAAGTGGATGACAGTCTCCACTGGTTCTGGAGGGGGACTGGTGCCCAGAGTGCTTCATCCTGTGAAGGACAGAGGTAGTGGATGTGATACACCACTGGTTCTGGAGGAGGACTGGTGCCCAGAGTGCTTCATCCTGTGAAGGACAGACAGAGTAGATGCATGTCTTCACTGGTTCTGGAGGGGGACTGGTGCCCAGAGTGCTTCATCCTGTAAAGGACAGAGGTAGTGGATGCATGTCTCCACTGGTTCTGGAGGGGGACTGGTGCTCAGAGTCCATCACTCACCCCGTGACGGTCCCAGTTGCGTCAGTGCCCCAGCCGCTCATGGGCTAGCGGTGCTTGAGTTGGCGGTGCCTTGTTCAGCGGTGCTTGAGTTGGCGGTGCCCTGTACAGCGGTGCTTGAGTTGGCGGTGCCCTGTACAGCGGTGCTTGAGTTGGCGGTGCCCTGTTCAGCGGTGCTTGATTTGGCGGTGCCCTGTTCAGCGGTGCTTGATTTGGCGGTGCCCTGTACAGCGGTGCTTCAGTTGGCGGTGCCCTGTACAGCGGTGCTTGAGTTGGCGGTGCCCTGTTCAGCGGTGCTTGAGTTGGCGGTGCCCTGTTCAGCGGTGCTTGAGTTGGCGGTGCCCTGTTCAGCGGTGCTTGAGTTGGCGGTGCCCTGTTCAGCGGTGCTTGAGTTGGCGGTGCCCTGTTCAGCGGTGCTTGAGTTGGCGGTGCCCTGTTCAGCGGTGCTTGAGTTGGCGGTGCCCTGTTCAGCGGTGCTTGAGTTAGCGGTGCCCTATTCAGCGGTGCTTGATTTGGCGGTGCCCTGTTCAGCGGTGCTTGATTTGGGGGTGCCCTGTACAGCGTTGCTTGATTTGGCGGTGCCCTGTACAGCGGTGCTTGATTTGGCGGTGCCCTGTACAGCGGTGCTTGATTTGGCGGTGCCCTGTACAGCGGTGCTTGAGTTGGCGATCCTTCATTGCCCACCTGGGCTAGGGCTGGCGGTCCTTCATTGGGCAGCTGGGCTGTGGCTGGCGGGGCTCTCAAGGGCAGATGCGCTGTGGCTGGCGGGGCCCTCCTGGGCAGCGAGGATGGGGCTGGCGGTGGCATCCTGTGCAGCGAGGATGGGGCTGGTGGTGTCCTCCTGTGCAGCGAGGATGAGCTGGTGGGCCCTCCTGTGCAGCGAGGATGGGGCTGGCGGGCCCTCCTGGGCAGCGAGGATGGGGCTGGCGGTGGCCTCCTGTGCAGCAAGGATGGGGCTGGTGGTGGCCTCCTGTGCAGCGAGGATGGGGCTGGCGGGGCCCTCCTGGGCAGTGGGGATGATGGCGGGCTTCTCCGCCGTGCTGCTCCTCCCAGACTTGCCTGGTTTCTTGTGCCCCTTTCCCACCTTGGGAGGAGTCACAGCTGAGTCCACACTCCCACCGGGACCCCTGGGAGCGGCTTGGGTGGCTGGAGTCTTCCCCACTCCCGCCGGGCACTGGCCAACTTCTGGTGCTTCACAGGGGGGGGGGGAACTGGCTGTGCTGTGGCTCGGTACCACACTGGCTGTCCTGGTGGCCGGTGCACTCCACATACCTGTGACAACAGGCACCACTGGTCCCGGAGATGTGGCTGAGGTGCTACTTTGGGACCTATGAGTTGGACGGGGGGTGAATAGGTCAAGGCTGTACAGGAAACGTTTTTTGGACACACTGGGACGGGTAGCTGGAGGGGGTTTGGGAGTGGAGGAAGAGGTGGTGGTTGTAGCAGGTGTACGTTTAGTGGCTTTGGGTGCAGGTGCATGCGCTGGAGGCTGTCGTGAGGTTGATGGCTGTTGGGTGGGTGTGTGCCTGCGTTTGTGTAGCTTGGGAGGGGGCGTCACGGACACACTGGGAGAAGACACAGGGGACGTGTGTATGGTGGTGGGGGTGGTGACTGCACGTGAGCGGGGTGTGCTGGTGGATGTGCTGGTGAGGTACGTAGTGGCTGTAGAGGTAGTGCATGCAGGTGTGAGTGTAGACGAGACTGGGAGGGAGGAGGGAGACGACGAGGAGGGGGACACAGTGGAGGCAGTGGATGTTGGTGTGTCTGTATGTGTGTGATGCTTGCGTGAGTGCCTGTGGGATGTGTGGTGCTTATGTTTGCCTGAGCTTCCCTTGTGTGGTGAGGTGTGTGCAGGCTGGTCTGATGGTATGCTTGGCATAGGCAGAGGTACAGGGGATTGTGTCTGGGTGGAGGAAGTTGGAGGGGGAGGCTAGACACCGGGACAATGCCTGCCATCAGTGCTGAGGCCAGAGTTTGAAAGGCTCGTGAAGGGCCGCCTGACCAGAATGAATGCCCTCCAGGAATGCATTGGTTTGTTGTAACTGCCTTTCTACACCCTGGATGGCATTCAAAATGGTAGACTGCCCAACAGTGAGTGACCTGAGGAGGTCAATGGCCTCTTCACTGAGGGCAGCAGGGGTGACGGGGCAGGGTCTGAGGTGCCTGGGGCGAAGGTGATGCCCACCCTCCTGGGTGAGCGGGCACGGGGCGAAGGCTGAAGGGCTGCTGGGAGGGCGGTGCTGGTGGGGGGGTGGCGGCTGTACCTGTAGATGCGGGGGCACAGATATTGCCACCACCACAAGGGAGCTCCCATCAGAGGACGAGTCCGTGACGCTGGTTTCAGCTCCTGTCCCCGCCGTGGTGCTCCCCTCGCCCTCCGTCCCACTGGTGAATTCTGAGTCCGTAGTGTGGCCCTCCATGGCCATGTGGGATGCAGCTCCCTCGTGCTCCGGTGCCACTGCTCCTCCGCCTGATGATGCTAATGCACACAAGAACAGGGCGACCACAAACAAGGGGGGGGGGTTGAAAGACATGTTGAGTGCATGGATTACCGGACAAGACAGACACAGAAGCCCCCTGCACTACGTCGCGCTCTTGGGCTCCACAGTGCAATTCATGGGAAATGGCATACAAGGATATGGACGACATCTGCACACATAGATGACACAGGTGCATGACTAGGTGTGCTTGGCACTGTACAGAGGTGGGGTGGGAGGGGCCACAGGGTCATGCCTTAAAGAGGGGCCTAGCCTACGGAACTCGCCCTGGCCTAGGGAAACCCACTGCCCTCCTCTCCCACCCAGACACCTCTACTGTGTGCAAAGTCAGCAGAATGAGAGTGTACTCACCCCCTTGTGTCTGCTGTGATGCCCTCAAGCGCCCATCCATCTCCGGGTAGGCCACCGCCAGGATCCTGAACACCAGGGGGGTCATGGTTCGACGGCCACCCCTCCCACGTTGGGAGGCCATCCCCAGCTGAGCCTCCGCCGTCTTCTTGCTCCAGCGGCAAATGTCCTCCCATCTTTCCCGGCAGTGGGTGCTCCGTCTGTGGTGGACCCCCAGGGTCCGGACGTCCTTGGCGATGGCACACCAAATATCCTTCTTCTGGTGGGCGCTGACCTACATGAAATGTACAGGGGAAGAAGAGAAGTCATTACCAACTGCGCCGTCAAAGTGAGTGGCCCCCATCCCTACCCTTGCCATGTGGCACATGCACCCATCGTCTTTCATGCATGCAGAACTCTGCCCCCTTACTACTTACAACCATCCCTCTCCACACAGGCATAGCCCATACAACATGCTCCCTGTGTACTTACCTGTTGGTCTGGAGGACCGTAGAGTAGCGTGTACTGGGGGAGAACCCCATCGACGAGCTTCTCCAACTCCTCCGATGTGAAGGCAGGGGCCCTTTCCCCAGACGCACGAGCCATTGTCTCTTCCAGACCGAGGTCACAGGAGCACTTGCAGTGTAGGTCCTCCTGTCGAAGATCAGGTATCGAGTGATTATACAGATAGAAAATGGCGGTCACGTCCGCGGCGGTGCGTACCATCACCGCCGGCGTACATCGTCATTGGCTCCTGGGACCCATAGGGTCTAATGTTAACCAATGCAGCATTGCGCCGCATGTACAATGCCAGCACAGTTACCTCACATCCCATTGTCCCACTTTAGAGGTCAGGCAGCCGCCATTTCAGGGGCCCACATGGCCTAATTTCAAAATGCATCAGGTTTGACCGTGCCACAATCCAGGAACTGAGTACCCAGTTGGAGCCTGACCTGATGTCAGCAGTCCACCATCCCACAGGAATCCCCCCTCAAGTGCAGGTGCTGTCAGTGCTCCATTTCCTTGCAAGTGGGTCTTTTCAAACAACTGTGGCCATGGCATCAGGGATGTCCCAGCCTATGTCTTCCAACGTGTTGTCCAGAGTGTTGTCTGCCCTGCTGAAACACATGTGGAGCTACATCGTTTTCCCTCAGGTGGAGGATTTGCCTACAGTGAAAGGTGACTTCTATGCCCTTGGACATATCCCCAACATCATAGGTGCCATTGATGGGACCCATGTGGCTTTGTTCCCCCCCCCCCCCCCACAGGAGTGAACAGGTGTACAGAAACAGGAAGAATTAGCATTCGATGAATGTACAGATGGTATGTTTGGCAGACCAGTACATCTCCCATGTGAATGCCATGTTCCCTGGCTCAGTGCATGACGCCTACATCCTGCGGAATACCAGCATCCCTTATGTGATGGGTCAACTCCAGAGGCACCGTGTGTGGCTATTAGGTGACTCTGGTTACCCCAACCTGTCATGGCTACTGACCCCAGTGAGGAATCCCAGGACAAGGGCAGAGGAACGCTACAATGAGGCCCATGGGCGAACTAGGAGGGTGATCGAGCGGACCTTCGGCCTCCTGAAGGCCAGGTTCAGGTGTATGCATATGACAGGTGGATCCCTATTCTACTCACCAAAGAAGGTGTGCCAGATCATCGTGGCCTACTGTATGCTTCACAACTTGGCTTTGCGACGCCAGGTGCCTTTTCTGCAGGAGGATGGTCCAGATGGCGGTATTGTTCCAGCTGTGGAGCCTGTGGACAGTGATGAGGAGGAAGCAGAGGAAGAAGACATGCAGAACAGGGACTCGGTGATCCAGCAATATTTCCAGTGAAACACAGGTGAGAATACATTACTGCCTACTACATGTACTTTTACACTTCTACCTCTATCCTGTATGTCGTTTTCAACCTGTGTATGGTCACTGAGTTGTCACTTTCCCTTACGGTTTCACAGGTGTGGGTGCCAACGTGTCTCATCTGCTTAGATTCCTCATGGACTAGAGCTGTGTGACATAGGTATGTTGACATTACTATTTCAAGATCATTTTCTCACTGTAATTGCAAATACACTATTTCGAAATCACAGACAGACTCCAGATCTTTTGGTGCTTTAGGTGTGTTTATTTGAATACAAAATATTGGAGGGGTAAGTTAAATGGTGAGGGGTGATGGTGGAGGAATGTCCATGGCAGAGTCCAGTCTATTAGTCTCACAGGTGCATTGCCCATATGGGCAAAGGATGTGGAGCTGGGGCAGTTTCAATATGGACAGGGTGACAAAGTGGGACAGTGGGATGACAATCAGGGTGGTCTCATTTCTTGGCTGGGGTCTTGGCATCGTGCTCTGTCTTGTTCCTGGATCTCAGGGACTGTTTGCGGGGTGGTTCTCCGTCTGCAGGGGGTGGGGTGCTGGTGTGGTGGTCCTGTGGCGGTGCCTCCTGTCCACTAGCGCCGGCGGAGGTGGTGGGCAGTTCATCGTCCATGCTAGTGTCAGGGGCCCCTTGTAGTGCCACAGTGTCCCTCCTGGTATTGAGTACTTCCTTCAACACCCCTATGATGGTGCCCAGGGTGGAGCTGATGGTTCTGAGTTCCTCCCTGAACCCCAAATACTGTTCCTCCTGCATCCGCTGGGTCTCCTGAAACTTGGCCAGTACCGTTGCCATAGTCTCCTATGAGTGATGGTAGGCTCCCATGATGGAGGAGAGGGCCTCGTGGAGAGTGGGTTCCCTTGGCCTGTCCGCCCCCTGTCGCACAGCAGCCCTCCCAGTTCCCCTGTGTTCCTGGGCCTCCATCCCCTGGACTGTGTGCCGACTGCCACTGCCCCCAGGTCCCTGTTGTTGTTGGGGTGGTGGGTTATCCTGGGTTCCCTGTAGTGGTGGACACACAGCTGATTGACGTGTCCTGGGGACGGAGGTATGGGCCCGCTGGGTGGGTGCTGTGCTGGTGTTTCCAGAGGGGGGAAGGTCTGTGGTGACCTGTGCCTATGTGAGGGGAACCGACTGTCCTGAGGCCCTCGATGGTCCGGGCTGGTCATCTAGATCCAGGTGGACAGAGGTGCTGTCATCACTATGGGCCTCTTCTGTGGGTGGAGTGGACATGTCTGGACCCTCCTGTCTGGTGACGTTGGGTAGTGGTCCTGCAGGGGTGGAAAGGCATGATTATTGCATCTGTGTGTGTCATGGTTTACAATGGGTGGGTGACCGTGTACCCCAGTGCTGGCATTCCTGTGTGAGAGCTTGTGTGATGATGGTTTAGGGGGGTGTATGGGCATGTGCAGTGGGCATGCTTTAGTGATGGGTGTCCATGCGTTGTTGTTGCATGCAGGGCTTGGTGTTGGGATGTGTGGTTTGTGATCTCGGGACATACGTGAGGAGTTGGAGTGATAGGGGTGAGGGCGAGGGTGGGGGTATGTGATGGCATGCAGGTAGGGTGGGAGTTGTAATAGTTGAGATGTGACTTACCAGAGTCCATTCCTCCACCGACTCCTGCGAGGCCCTCAGGATGCAGAATCGCCAAGACCTGCTCCTCCCATGTTAGTTGTGGGGGAGGAGGTGGGGGTCCGCCGCCAGTCCGCTGAACCGCCTAGTGGTGTGTTGAGACCACGGAACGCACTTTCCCCCGTAGGTCGTTCCACCTTTTCCTGATGTCCTCCCGATTTCCTGGGTGTTGTCCCACTGCGTTGACCCTGTCGACTATTCTTCGCCATAGCTCCATCTTCCTTGCAATTGAGGTGTACTGCACCTGGGATCCAAATAGCTGTGGCTCTACCCGGATGATTTCGTCCACCATGACCCTGAGCTCCTCCTCCGAGAACCTGGGGTGTCTTTGCCGTGCCATGGGGTGGTGTAGGTGATGTGTGGGGTGGTGTGTGTGGTGATAAGTGTGGTGATATGTAGTGGTGTGTTGTGTGAGGTGCGTGGAAGTTGTGTGGGTGATGGTGTTGTGTGCCTGTGGATGCTAGTTTGTTGATGGTGGTGTCTCTCTCTGGCCTTCGGTCGTGAATTGTGGTCGTAGGGGTTTGTGGGTGATGTGGGTGTGTGTTTTATATTGTATTGGGTGTGTGGGAGTGGTGTGTGTATGTGTATCGGGTGTGTGTATTTCAAATTGTCCAATGTGGGGATGTTTTGTAAATGTGTGTGTATTCGTGTGTCGTGATAGTGTGGGCGTATTTATGTTGGCGTGACGGTGGAGGATTTGTTTTCGCCAGTTTATCACTGACCTTTGGTGTGGCGGACTTGTGTGGGTGTCTGAATTTTGGCGGATTCCGAGATGTGGGTCATAATAGCTGTGGCGGAATTCCACGGCCGTGGCGGTGTGTTGGCGGTCTTCTGCACGGCGGTAAGCGGCTTTTACCGCCAATGTTGTAATGACCCCCATAGTCTTTTAACAAATGCAATGTTAAAAACGTAACGCAATGGGATAGTGTGATAAATGTGTTATCCATAGAGGTACCTTACATTGTGATGTAAAGACATCCAATGTAAAAACTGTGATGTAAAGTACCCTGATATAAAATACCACAAAGTAAAAACTGACATTCATCAGAGTGGCTCGTGTGCGCCCTGTTCCGCTTGGCAGCAGTGCAACCTAGGTGCTGCTGATTCCTCACCTGCTGTCTTACACTGTGCTTCTGCCTCCCCACTCGCTGCAGTTGTCCCAAGCAGATAGTGCATATGCCTTTCAGGACTGCAGAAGCCTCCACAACCCCATTCATTCAACTCCCTTTCCCCAGTCTGGCAGCTCTGGACCTGACAATTCAGGCATTGCCAAGTTCCTGACCAATGCCTGATTCTGCTTTTGGGATCCAAGTCTCTATTAAAGTAAGAGTGGTGGAGAGGCATGGGTGCTGGCTAACTTATCTGATCGTTGCAGATCCCAGAGCCCCACATGAACCAATATATATGCTCCATGTGACCTTTCCAGGGCAGAACAGCGTCTGTGCGAAGCTGCGTTACCACCGACTGGTGCACAGAGATACTACTGAAAAGTTTCCGGATCCATACTGACGCCTGAAGAATATTCAAAAGGTGAGGAATCCGTGGCTAGTGAAGTAATTTGTTCTTCTTGGCTCTACATTCAACACTGATCACTGAAGTTATGTTCCCAGCACCTCCAAAATCTAGGTGCTCGGCGCAGTTGGGTTCCTTGCTAATGTCTTCCACTAGGTACGGATTAAAACACGTCTACAAAATCAATTACCTGTTATTTACAGTATACATAGAGTGGGCATTTGCTCCACCCAGAGGATTCAATGCCTCTCACCTTGTGTTATTAGTTGCTTAGTGTATCATTCTACCACTTATGGAGTGCCTGGAATGGAGATGCATACAGTACTATTGCTGATTTTCCAAAGAACTTGAATCATCGTCTTACCTTTGTTATATCTTAAATGCATTGTATACAGAAAGCACATTTTTATGTTTAAATTGTTTAAGTCAAGACTCAAATGCAAGCCAGACATACTGGCTTTGCCACTGCTCGTCTAAGTTTCACATTGCATCACATATTGCATCTTTCTCACCTTATGCATGTTCTCATTTGCATGCAATCTCAGAATCCTTTGAAGTAATGCTAAAGTAATTAAAGAGCCGAAGAAGTGAGCTATCTCACCCTGACTGCATGTTGAAGATATGTGGTTTGTTTCAATCACCATGAGCTGGGCTAAAACTGAATAAGCAGCTGTTTTATGAACCCCTACGGCATACCTCACCAACCACACAGGGTGCCTTGAAAGGATCATGTTCCAGAAAGGAATAGTGTCCTCTGTGATTATGAACCTTTTACCCCCGAAAGGGTCATCAGGCTCAACTGTTGAGTAAGGAACAAGGGCCCTGTTAGTCCAGTCACAAAAACAATGGTTGCAAATTCCGCCTTGACTAGTATTTTGCAAACTGACATATATATATACTATTAAGGCAGTTTACAAACTTCTGAATCACAGGGGGGGCCACAGAACTACCAGCGTAATTTATATTCCTTAAGCTGGTCGCAATGTGTGACCCCTGTGATTGCAGATGAATTCCTGCAAGAGACAACAGACCACCATGTCTATGATTGTTTTTTTTTTAAACTTTATTTTAAGTTTTCAACAAACATACAGCAACAGACAATCTACATTACAGTGGTTTTGGTTGTAAATATAGTTGTATCAAGCAGGTCATTTGTGAGAAAACATTTATTTCGGTTTACAGGGTGTCTACATTTGTGCATGGCATACCATTGCAAGTGGCATTTACAGCAATGTGTTCATGATCCTTTAAAGCTTACAGCATGCGTACAACTGTGAGAGCTGGACCTCATATCGGGCACTTCTAACATTTGGTGTATGGACACCAATGGCACTTGGGGCTAGGGGTATATTGTAGGGCAGACTTTTCATCCAGGAGTACGACCTCACACGGGTGTGTGATTTAGGCTCGGACTACCCCAAACCCTTCTCAAGACTCCCTCTCAACCTGTTCTTCTGAGTCACCTCCATATAAGTAGGCATGGTAAGGCCACCAAATATCCTTTGGGCTGCTGCATATGGGAAGTAGCTCTCAGTAAGTGTTTGTCAGTGTATTGCTGTACACCATGTCATTATGCCATTCCTTAATCATTGGTAGTGCGCCCAGCACATTGCCACCCTACACCTTGCCAGCAGCAAGCCTATCGCCACAAGCTGTTGGACCTCACCCCTCACATCTTTATCATGCTAGCGAAGGCTCCCTATTCAGCGATTCATTTGTTTTATGTTCCAGTTCCAGGAAAATTGCCTGCCAGAATGTCTGAATCCCCAGGAACTGCCACGCCAAATGCACAAATCTCCCCTCCTCTTCCTCGCAGCGCGCACAACCAGCACTATCACACAGTCTGTATTGGGCAAGCCTTTCCGGAGTATAGTACACCCTATTAATGTATTTAAAATGTATAAGTCCATGTCTACTGTTTAATGAGACAGTCTTTATGACTGAGCAGCAGTATTGCCATTGTTTATCCCTGATATTGATCCCCAAAATACTTCTGCCATTCTAGGCTCACTTTTGTAAGCCCTGGCCCGCGTGCCTCTTGTGTGTGCATGCATTCTTGCAATTATATGAAAAGGGGTGGTTGTTTGCAAGAGGGAAAACAGTGCCAACAATTCTGGGGGCTCTAAGATATCATCTCCCAGGGGTGCCTGAATTGCATGCCTAGTTCTATGGTAATGAAATTGCTGCAATGCGGTAGGTCTGTCACCATGGTCATGTACCTGATCCCACTTACACATTGCCCCCTCACTGAAGAAATCCCCCATGGTGTATATACCTAATTCCTTAAGCGCCTGCACAGCTCCTCTTTCCTGGCCTATTGGGAACCATAAGCACTAGGACAGAGGTATGTGAGGCGAGTACAAACGTGATCCTGCCTGACGCGCCATGAGCAGATCATAATGTTCAGGGAGTCGAAGGTTTGGTGGCGACGCACCGGTCTCCTGAACAGTGCCTGTGGCAATGTGAGCGGGGCTACCATATCTCACTCCAACCATAAGTGTGGTAGGTCTTGTGAGCTGTGTACCCAATATTACATAAACATACATTGAGCTGCTCTGTAATAAGTGTCAAGGTCGGGAGCATTCAGTCCTCCCATATCTTAGGGTAAGGTCAAAAGTCTCCCTGTGCACACATGGCTGCTTCCTTGCCCAGGTTATTCAGATCATAAGTATCTTCAGGGTATTGAGAATTGATTGGGGTAGAAGGAGTAGATATTTGTGAACAGGAAGAGGAAGTTGGTGAGCACCTCCATTTTCATGATGGCTACCCGTCCAGCAAGTGATAGCAGCAATTTAATATAGTGTTCTATTGCCTCCAATAATCTCTGCACTGCCTTGCTGTAATTGTCGAGTATCACTAAATTTGAGTCTGTATATAGTTGTATCCCTAAGTAGCATACAAAGTCCATTGTCCTTTTCAGGGGATATTCAGATTGTACTGGCTTTGTGGCTAAGGTTAAGCATGAATATAAGGATTTGTCCCAGTTTATTAATAGTCCAGAATGCCCCTCAAACAGGGCCACCTCCTTTAATACCGGAGTCAGGTTGCTCTCCGGGTCGCGAGCCTACAGTAGTGTGGCATCTGTGTACACTGAAATGACTAGTTTGTAATGTGTGTGGTACTCCCGAAGTGCACAGGCCAATGAAACTGCCACCAAGGCGTATAGCAGCTGTGAAAGGGACACCCCTCTGTTGAGAAGAACACTGTGGCACGCACACCTGGATCCAGTCTTTGGATCAGTCCAAAAATTGTCCTAAGATTATATGCTAAGGTATGACCTGGGATGAACCCTGCCTGCTCAGGGCTCACCATCCCCGGGAGTGGAGAGCTAAGCCATTTAGAAGATCTTCTTGAAGAGTTTTGCGTCCATGTTTGAGTGACAGTGGCCTATACGACAAGCAGCTGTTCAACAGTTTCCCAGGTTTCAGGAGAGTCACCAGCAGTGCCTCCCACATTGCAGGAGGCATTTGTCCGTCTTTGACCATTTCATCAAACTGACCAAAGCAGGATCAGTAAATCTTGGTAGGCCTTATAAATGGCCACCGTGAGTCCATCTGTACCTGGCGCCTTCCTGGAAAGCATCGCCTTTAGGGCAGCTTTGACTACCCCTGGGCGCAATGGAGCCTTCATGTTGTCTGGTAAGCCTTCTCATCATTATATGTGCCAAGTATTCTGCAGTGGGTTCCTCTTAGCAATTTGGCTGCAACGTATACAAATCAGTATAGTACCTACTGAAGAGGTCGAAGATTGTCTTGGTGGTATGTGATGGCTGCCATTGTTCATCCAGCTCCTCTAGGATCACATCAACATACCGGCGATGTAGCATCAGCCAAGCCAGAGCGCCTGGGCACTCAACTTCACCATACATCTGAGTGATTGCGTATTTCCCTAATTGATTCACCTCACTCTGTACTGTTTCAGGGTATTCATCTATCTTGGCTTTGATACTGCCTAAGAGGTTCTTCTCCACCGTTTCCCTGCGCTGTTTTTCGAGATCTGAAATTTCCACTTCTGAATTGACCAAACGGCTACAGAGGGATCGCAGGACCCCAGCATATTTAGACAAGGTGACTCCTTGAATATATACTGTAAAAGTCTCCCACACTGTGGCAAACCTATCCAGAGAGACAACATTTATGTGAAAGAATTCTTCAGTAGCCTGTGCCAATTCATCCCTTAACACTGTCTAGTATGAGGGGGAGCCATGTGAATGAAGCTCATCATTGGACATGCGATACAAACTCAAGTACGACCAGTGAATGATCTGAATATGTACGTGGTAGAGGTTCACATCGCTGAATGTGGGGAGCTAATTTGCGCGACAACATCCAGAAGTTAATTTACGTGTGTACATCGGCCGCTGAAGAGTAATGCGTGTACCCTGCTTTTGTTGGTGACTGGTAACGCCATATGTCTAGTAGCTTACTGTGTGCAGCTATCTCTGCAATGGCGCAGGCTGATGCAGAGGTGGGCCTTTGGAGTGGTTACGATCTGGGTGTAACACACAGTTCAAGTCACTGCCTGATATCTGAGGTCAGCTGGACATTGAGAGTGTGATAGAACTGGGAGTTGTCGTAATTTGATCCATACACACCCATATCAACCACCTGGATCCATCCACAGCTCTTGCAGCTTGACCCCTGAGCCCAGATAAGGGCACCCCTGGTGTATGTGGTGAAAACTGCCCACACCAAAGGCCTTGCATTCTGCGGTTCTTCAACATTCCACTCGTAGGTGCCAAATGCGTTTCCTGCAGTATGGGGACATCAATTCTATGCTGCTGGGTACCGCCTTCCTCAAAGTCAGAGCTCAGGAATTGGTGTGGACACCCCCCAGGTTCCCTGTGCCTCAGAACTTGCAGCAGTTTCTTCACGTCAATAAAGATGGTAGCTTTGCCATCAATAATTATAGCATCATAAGTATACATGTTGTACTTAAGCTGCAGTTTCCACAACTTTTGCTTGACTGGGATGAACTGCTTGCTGGCTTCCTGCACCTGTTGAGTAAAGTCTGCATATAGGGACATTTCTATCTCCCCATGCCTGAGTTCTGTTGCCCTAAGGAGTGCAGCGTCCCGGTCCTTGCAGTTTAGCAGCCTTGCAATAGTGGGACGAGGTGCAGCCCCTGGAATCGGTTGAGATGCAAGGGTACGGTGCGGATGTTCCACAAAGAACATGTCTGAAAAAGTCTCACCTCCCAGCAAATCTGAGATGACCTGCTCTATAAAGAGCTCCGTGTTGTCTATATTGGTGGTTTCAGCTACGTCAACAATTCTGAGGCTGTTCCTTCTAGAGCATGCTTCAAGGTCTTCCGCTTTTGCTTGCAATACAAGAAGTAGTTTCTCCATCCGCTTGTGTGCTGCCAGAACTGTGATTTGTTCATCCTCAGCTTCTGAAGCTTGCTGCTCCACCGTATCTAAGCATTCAACTTGCTTGTCCATTCTTTCAGGCATACAATCCATTCTGAAAGTTAAGTGCTGGTGCACCTTGCAATGAGGTGTCTTCACCCCGCACCAGCCAATCGGGGAAGCCCGGCCAGTCGGGGCAAGCAATAGAGTGGCTTCAGTCATGCAAATGTTCACCCTTCATCAGCTCATGACCTCAGTAAAAGGTTGCTAGGTCCACAGGCGCACAAGCATTCCACTGTCCAAGTAGGTGCTAACTGCAGGAAAAATCACCCACCGCCACCAGCAAGGGCAGACTGCATCCGCTCCTGTGTCCCCCCCTCCTTGAGAGATCTGTCAAGACCCGAAAGTCTCCACGCGTCACTAGGGCAGCCCACTTCAAAGCTCCAATGTCCTTGCTGCAGGGTGGGGAACAATACCTGCTATCCTGTGGTTAAGTGATCCTCTGTCCCAGGTGGACCTCCTGCGACAGAATTTGTGCTGAAGGTATGCATTAAGTGGTCAACAGGTTTCTGGTTCAGAAAAAACAGCCCAAGGGTGGCAGTGCTCCCACATGTGTGTCTCATTGGGGGCCTAGTCACTTCCGGCTGCCATCTCAGTGCCCTGAGTTCTCCCAGCATGGTAAGGCATTGAAGGGTTCTTGGCTATGCTGCTATTGTGTCACTTGTACAGTGGCCAAGCCAGTGGTTTCAGCCACCTTGTCTCCTCTATGGGCTGCATGGTTTGCAGTAGGGCCACCTGAGGTCCACGAGCCCCCGTCTGCTCGCAGACACAACTGCTGGCCGGGCCACACACGCTGGAGTCACAGTTTTCACCTCATTTATTTTGGCCTTGGGCTGCCGCACTCCTCAGCGTTTTGCAGCCAGGGCCCACACCTCCTCAGATCCAGAGTGGACCACTAGTGCAGTCACGCGGGGGGCAGGGAACCAGTTTTTTGCCCCCTGTCAAGCACTGCAGAATCTGAGTGGAGATTGATCATGCAACCTCACAGACACAACACCATGCCAAGTCGGCCACACAGGAGTCGCAGTATTCTCCTCAGTTGGTGCGGTCCCACACTGCTGCACTCCTCAGTGTTCAGGACCCATGCTATCTCAAGTCCAGAGCGGGTCGCTAGTGCAGTTTAGGTGGAGAGGTAGAGAACCACATTGAGCATCACAGACCCCCAGGTGAGATTGGTCATGCTTCCTTCTTCTGATGCGCTGAGGTCTCCATGCCAGGAGAACAGCAGCCCAGTTGGGATGTCGTCTCCTGCCTGGACCTGCCACAGTCAGGCAGTGCCATGGATGCCACTTAATCACAAATCCACATCCCTCCAGCCGCAGCATGCAGTCAGTCACGGCTGATTTAACACCTTATATGCAGCAGGATGCTGTAGGATTGTCAATCGGCTGGCGGAGCGCTCCTAGTAAGTGGCCATTTTCCAGCCTAGAAAGCTCCACTCCACCATTCCTATTATTATATTCCAAAATGTAAAACATTTTTAAGGTGCCCATGTACCCTGAAGAAACCAGTACTGCTTTTCTATTATTATTTTTTCTAATTTGAGCTTTTTTACATTTTCACGAGAAGCAGTAGACCACTGTGTTCTCCCTCCAGGCTGCCAAAAGGGAAAGGGTCCTAAGGACACCCCTTCCCGAATCAGTTATCACCACAGCTCAGGGGTTGGTAACTCATCAATGAATTGTAAACACAGTTGCAGTCATAAAACATTGATACGTCCTTTTCGGAATCAGAAATAGGAGGGGAACACTCCTTTCACAGCCAATCCTATTTGCCATTTGGAAAGGATCACAAAACTCCTTTTAAGAGTCGGAAATACTTTTCTGACTTGCATAAGGGATTTAATAAATAAAGAAAAAGGCCTTTTTGAGATTGGCGACCTTGTGAATTTGCGAATTGCCAGCAGTGGATGGCGATCACCAGAAGGCTTTGACCATGAGGCCCAGGAACCCCTAACGCTCTAGTGGTGGTGAGCAGAGTCCCTTAAATTTCATTGCTAGAATGTATTATGGAGGGCGCAGGGAGGGAATCCCCCAGTGGCTCAGCTGAGAACAGAAGCCTAGAAGAAGCATGTGAGTTCATAGGTAATTGAATAATTTTTTAAGCATACATTGAGTCATCCGAGCTGAGGGACCGCAGTGCTGATTGCTGATACTAAATCCCTATGGCAACGAGATCCTGAGTCCATGAGTGGGGAAAGACCAGTTCACGACCGAAGATCTCCTTACACAGTGTACTCATTTCTGGCTTCTCCCAGAAATTGTTTAGCACCTTGTTTATGGGGCTCGTCTGAGGAGTTCTTGTTTACCTGTCTGATTTAAAGATGACAAAGATGAAGGATAGCACAGATGCCAGTTCACCTTTCGCGTTAATTCAGAAGTAGTTTAAAATCTTTTTAACACCAAAATGCCTTAGGTACAACAATGCTTAACAGAAGGCTGCCTGATGTTTTGTAAATGTGATGTCTGAATTTAACGAAGCGCTCTAAAAATGTGCTGCTTGCTGTATTTTGTGGGAGCATGCGTTTGCCTAGCAACAGGTTTCAAACTAAATGAGCTTTTCTGCAGTTTTCCATGTACAGTGTCTAATATAATAAAACTTTCAGCACATTACATTGTACAATGTACTTGCATTTAACTACTTTGAATGGTCTTTGTTTTACTAAACTAGCAATAGTATTTGTTGTGACATCTTTTCCAGGTTCAAAATCAATTAAAAAAAACAGAAAAAAAACACTTTTAATACTCTATCTCAAGGCAGATGTGCTCCAATTGTCCTTGAAAGCAAGAGGCAACTTCTTTTGTTGAACACATTCCAAACCTAGGGGAAACGTTTGCTTTGCCATCGTTTCCGATTTTAAACATTCCATGTTTATCACAACCTTATATTGAATTTCCTTTAAAAATATAACTCCAATAGTTTTGTATTTTGTATAATGAAAAGGCTCTTAACCAGCTTTGAGAACACAATGTAGAATAGCAAGTCTATGTGATGTTGCACTTTGGGCCAGATGTAGGAAAAAACCAAATTGCGACTTGCAATTTGCGAGTCCGTGCGACTCGCAAATTACAACTCGCAATTTGGTATGCAGAAAGGTGTCTCAGACACCTTCTGCAACTCGCAATGGGGTCGCAAAGACCCACCTCATTAATATTAATGAGGTGGGTCGCATATTGTGACCCCATTGCGAGTATGGGCACTCACTGGGATGGTGGCCTGCTGGAGTCAGCAGACCACCATGTCCGTGACTGCTTTTTAATAAAGCAGTTTTTTTTAAAAAGGAAAACGAGCTGCACTTAGAAAAAAAACCGAAACCTTTTGTTTCGGTATTTTTCAGAGCAGGCAGTGGTCCATAGGACCACTACCTGCTCTGAAAAATTATTTTTGTTTCCATTCACAAAGGGGTAGTGGTCCCATGGGGACCCCTTCCCGTTTGCGACTGGGTTACCATCCACTTCAAGTGGATGGTAACTGCGATTTCATTTGCGACCGCTTTCGCAGTCGCAAATGAAATTGAATAGCATCCGGATCCCACTCGCAAAATGCATTTCTGCATAGCAAAGTGTCTTTTGCGCCTTGTAAACGGCGTGTTTCGCTGTTTGCGAGGCGCAAACACTTTGCTACATCTGGCCCTTAGTTCTGTGGTGCGCGCATCAAATAAACGAGGCAACTCAACTGGTAGTTTTTTTGGTGTATGACGATCGGAGTGTTCTCTGCCTCGAACATGGTCCCGAGAGACCCCGCCTGCCGTCAACGCCCCTTTTTATTTGTTTAACTCATGTGACCTAGGGGTCACTTGTATAATTGAAACCAGACAGGGGTGTTAATTTGGGAACCCCTTCAATGTTTACGTTAATGGTAGGGCCCGCGCATTGTTGACTCACAAGCGCAATACTACATCCCTCCCAAAAATCACAAAGATTTTTTTTTTTTAACAAAAAGCACAAAGTGAAAACTACAAATACGGCACGTCAAACACAGTTAAATGAAACATAAACTTGATCGTATAACAGTGGTTCAGATGCCTTTCATTACTCTCAACACGTGGTCCTTCAATCTAGACGACGGTGCAGGATTACCCTGTAGTTCATACCTGGAGCAGTTGGGGCGGCTAGCCACTGGCAGAGACTCACTTGTAGTGATAACAGATCCACTAACCTGTTCTGGTGACTCATCACCTTGGCCAGATTCCGTCAGGTGCTCAAGTGACTTTTCGGACTGGTCATCTTTGAATAACTCTTCTCCACTTGGGTCCAGCTGACTGAATCCCTTTTCAGAATCCAAAACACATTCAATAATTTGAAATCGTTTGAACCAGGAAATGTTTCTTGCAATCCTCTTTGTTCCCCTACAGGCTACAATCAAAGATCCTTGTCGTCTAACAATGGTCCAGGGGCAGAACTCAAAAGGCAATCTGAGCTTACTGCCTGGACAATGATCTCTCACCAGAACCTGATCACCTACTCGTGGATCCGAAGGTCTTGTCCTCCGATGGAGGCTTGCTCAGTCATTGGAGTGCTTCCGCTTCAAGTACACTTGTCTCTCATGTCCGGGTGTTCGTGTCCATGATTCGTGGTGAGGAATGACATCAGTAACCACACGGCCCATGGACAGGTGGCTCAGCGCTATTCCGGTGGTGGAGTGTGGTGTCTGTCTGTAATCCCACAGAAAAGAATATATTGCCATCTCGAGTCCCTCTCTCTTGACAGAAGCTATTCTGATTACTTTGTTTAATGTCCTCATAAACCGTTCTACCTCTCCATTTGCTTGAGGCCACCTCGTAATGACTTTCTTGTGCCTGATTCCAAGGCACTTCAGATATTCAGAAAATTCTCTGCCTTGAAAAGGAGGACCATTGTCAGTCCGGATCTCTTGGATCATGCCATGAGTGGCCCTAATCTTTTCTACCTTTGGAATTACTTCAGCCGCTGTCAAAGTTGAGACTATTTCTACTTCTGGATATCGTGAAAAGTCATCAATCAGTACTAGCATGTGGCGGCCCATCTGGTAGGCTTCCAAAATCCAGACTGGTGGTGACCCAGGGCTTTTGGGGTCTCTTCTCTGTTACTACTGGAACCAGTACATTGGATTCTCCCTTCACTTGGCACCAATGGCATGAACGTACCAACGTCTCAACTTTCTCGTCCATCCCCGGGAACTAAACTTTGGTCCTTAAGCTGCTTTTAGTCTTTACCATGCCTTGATGTCCTGCATGGGCTAGTTGCACTGCTCTGTTGGCAAGGCTGGCAGGGTTTACCATCCTGTGTCCTCTGAGGAGGCAACCATCACCATTAACTGTTAATTCATGACGGACATGATGCAAACTCTCCAGGGACTGTTGAGCTACGGGAGTGAGTTGATGCCATTGTTTCCGTATGTCATGCCATTGATTGGTGTGCACCGCTTGTATCACTCTTTGTATGACTTCATCTTCATTGGTGGCTTGTTGAATGACCTCTAATGAGATGGCAAAGGTTGTGATCTTTCGACTATGCACTTTACATATTCTTCTGTTTCTTGGGCTTCCGCTACTGTGGCCAAACTTGGGTGCCGCGAGAGGTAGGAGCACGGTTATTTGACCCTGGGCGATACTCTACTGTGCAATTATATTCTTGCAGTTGCAACTTCCATTTTTCCATCCTGGGTGGCGGCTTAGAGGCAGTGCCATTAAATAGGGGAATGAGCGGTTTGTGATCTGTTGTGACAATGAACGGGTGACCATACACATACAAATGGAAATGCTTGCACGCCCAATGAATTGAGATTGCTTCTTTCTCAATTTGCCAGTACCTATGTTCCGTCTCAGTGAGAGAGCAACTCTCATATGCCACCAGGGCCCATTCTTCGACTTGTACCTTCTGCATCAGAACCACACCTAACCCTGTAGGACTGGCATCCACTGCAATGGTGGTGACTCTCTTAGGGTCAAAATTTCGCAGAGTGGTGTCCTCTGACAGTGCGTCCTTGGTTGCTTGAAATGCACTCACTTGGGCTGGGCCCCACGACCACACGTTGGCAGATTTGGTCAATTCTCAGAGGGGTTGTTTGATGTGTGTAAGGTCATTGATAAACCGTCCACAGTAATTTACCATCCAGAGGAAACTCTGCACTTCGGTGACATTTGTGGTTGGGGGTGCATTCTTAATGTCCTTCACCTTTTCGGAGTCTGGAGCTATCCCTTGCGCTGAAAACAAATATCCAAAAATAGTATTTTGTTTTTGAGGAATTCACACTTCTCTCCATGGAGTGTAAGTCCAGCATTGTGTATCCTCTTCATGACGGCTTTCTTTCGTGTATGGTGTTCTGGTATAGTTCTAGCATATATCAGTATATTATCACTAACCTTGATAGTGCCGGGGAGGTCTATTAGGAGTTCACGTATTGCATTTTGAAACATCTCTGCTGCGCTAGAGATGCCAAAATTGAGTCTCCAATAGTGGTGAAGTCCCACGTGGGTCAAGAATGTGGTAATGTACCTCGACCCTTTCGCAAGGACTAGCTGATGGTACCTGGACTGCAATTCCAACTTCGAGAACCACCTAGCTTCACCAAACTCTCCAATGAGGTCATCTGTCGTTGGGGTGAGGGGTTGTTCTTTTTTTATTGCTGCGTTGGGTAGTCGCATATCCACACAGATTCTGACCTCTCCCGGCTGTTTCGGTTTCCTTGCTTCCACAATTGGCAAAACCCACGGTGTTGGACAAACTGCTTTTTCAATGATGTCGGCAGCTTCAAGTTTCTCCTATTCTCGCTTGACAAGAGATGGAATGCTATTCATCTGTGTCGGAGGGCAACTGACCTGTCTATGTGGAGAGTGACTTGTTGGGCTTTGAGGCATCCTATACCTTCAAACACCCCTAGAAAGGCCTGTAGGATGTCATCTAACGACTCTAGATGGACTCCAAATGTAAAAGTCATGATGCCTAACGCTTCTGCGGCATGGCACCCTAGAAGAGTACGTTGGCCTTCCTCTGCACATACATCTGTGCCTCTATTTCATTGGACCCGTAGCGGGTGTGAGTCTGAAAACTTTCCTTTCATGGTCATACTTGGCCATAGGCAAACGCTCTTATCCGTGCTGGCGTCAGAGGAGGCGGTGGTTGAAGGTTTTGACAAGTGTCGCTTGACATGACGTTTATGGATGCTCCAGTGTCCATGATGGAAAGGACGGGACTATCTCCTACCACGACTTTACTTTTCGGTAGCTTTCAACTCTCCTGAGTGGCAGCGCTGAGGATGAATTTGGAGTGTACCATTTGTATTTCCTCTTCATTGTCGTCCATATCACTGTTTTGAGTGTGCACCTCAAAGGCTGAATTCACTGTTGTTGGAGGTGCCCCTCCTCTTGAGGATCTACACACACGTGCATAATGATTGGGTTTGCCGCAACTGGCGCTCTTCTTTCCTTTGGCAGGAAAGTCTTGCATGGGATGGAACGACCACCTGCAGCGGCCGCACATTTTTGCGATCTGTGTGGTTTTCCTGGGTCGCGGTTTGTTTGTCATAGGTGTTATTACTGCAACTTATTCTGTTTTAACTGCGTTCTGAAGTGCTACTTCCATGTGGGAGGCTCTCACTTTTGACAATTCTTTTGTCCTCCCCATGGTTAGTATGTCTGCTAAAGACCCTCCTGACTCTTCTAAAATGCATTCCTTGAGTTTTGAGGATGCGCACCCTTGGATGACCTGCCACCTGATTTCTTTTGTTTCGTTGTGGAAATTGCATGTACTAGCTAACTCCTGGAGTCTCATGTAGAAGGCGTCAATGATCTCTTCGGGAAGTTGTCGTGCCTGCCTGAAGACAAATCTCTCATAGTCAATATTGGCCATGGGTTCAAATGTGCCCCTAAGGCTGCAATGAGGGTAAGGTGCGTCTTTGGTTGCACCTCAACAAGCGCTTTGGATATGCTGTGAATATTCTTACCTCCTAGATGCAGTGTCATTGCTCTCTTTCATCTTTCATCTTCAACCTTTAGGACTTCAAAACATAGCATAACTCTCTCTACCCAATCTTTTGACCGGAGGTTTGTGTCAATGGCGCACCTTCCACTATGAATAGCTCAATTGGGGGGTATGGAATTCATGGCAAAGGCATAACCACACGTGACGAAACAGAGACAAATGGACTGGAATAGGAAGTACTAGTCTTTGTCCATAAGTTTCCAATGTTTTTCTATATATTATTAATTTTGTTTTGAAACTTGAGGGGCAGGAAAACAATTGTCTTTGTATTTTTTTTTTTAATCCTGATTATTCTGGAAGGTGCTGTGGGCAATCACATTTAGCTTTCCTTGAACGACTGTGGCAGATGACCGACAGCCTTTACTAGGCGAGCGTGTGAAATGAGCTATGCCTTTATGAGGCATTTACTTAAGTAGGCAGGGGGCGTGGCTTCACTCACCGACCGAGGAACAGGATCGCTGGCTCTGGTTTCCTCAAAGGAAACACAACGCGAAGAGGAGCTCGTTTTGGCACACCTCTATGAACAGGTCACGTGATTGGATGGGCTTCGATCCGACAGTCTTCAGGGTTCATTCAGACACGGCACGAGCACTGCACACCATGAGTACAGGCGTGCGGCCACCGTGTCTGGACAGCACAGGTAGGTTGGCCCTCGTCGCCAATGTGATGTTCCGCTTTGTTCTGTGGTGCACGCATCAAATAAACGAGGCAACTCATCTGGTAGTTTTTTTGGTGTGTGACGGTTGGTGTGTTCTCTGCTCAGATCACGGTCCCAAGAGACCCTCCTGCCATCAACGCCACTTTTATTCGTTTAACTCATGTGACCTAGGGGTCACTTGTATAATTGAAACCAGGCAGGGGTGTTCAGTAGGGAACCCCTTCCATGTTTATATTAATGGTAGTGCCCGCGCATTGTTGACTCACAAGCGCAACACTACAGGCTAGTTAAAGTTTCCATAACAACAAGCACCAGCAAGGCCAATAGGTCTAGTCTTTTAAAGGCAAATACTGACCTACTGCTCTTTTTCAGTGTCGCTGCTGCACACTCACTAGCTCGCTGTTCTAAATGGTTGTCGGCCATTCTGAAACAGTAAATTAAACATGCCAAAATGGCCACTCTTACAGTATGACGTATGCGCATGCATGTGCGACCAAGGGGGCTATTTTGGAATGATGGGACATTCCAATATGTCCAACGTACGAGTGCAATGCATGCCCTTATGTCATGGAGCACTAGCAGACATTTTGGCATTTTTTATTTTCCAATCCAGTAGTGCTTGTGCCCATGTGAGACGGGTAAAACAAAAAATATATATATTGCGCTTGTGGGTGCTAAAATATAACAGCGAGCATCCTGGATGTTGTATGCGACTGCTGAGGCTTTACTGAAATAAAAAAGAAATACATGTAAAAAATGTATGCAGGAAGGGGAAGAAAGCAACAAAATAAGGAAGCAAGTGCCCAAGCAGCATTGTGCAATTGCCAAAATATGTGTGTGTGTGTGTGTGTGTGTGTGTGTATATGTGTGTATATATATATCTCTATATATAGATATATATATATACACAGACACACACATACACAGACATACACAGAGTGGTAAGAGGTGGAGAGCAATGAACGTGCCAAGTGGGTGGACGTTTTAAGCATGGCTGGAGGAGCAAGTGGGCAATCCACCCACTTCCCAGGAGGACACTTGGAGGCCGGTTTCGGCCCGTGGAAGTGTTGGTGTGCAACACCCATAGGGCTGAAAAGGTCTTTGAATCATGTGTCTCATACCAGACTGCTGCAGCTTCCAGGACACCCTCAGTTCTTGAGATGCTGTGGGCTCGGCTGGGCAGTGCCTGGTGTGTAATCTCAGCCTCACCGGAGTATTTCACAGGCCTTTAAAAGACATTTACATGCCTTTGTGAACTGGTCAACATAGCTTTGTTTTTTTTTAGGTTGGGCCTAGGCAGCACATGCTCTGTCTCTTTCAGACATGGTGTACTCTCTCTATGGGCTTAGAGCCCACCCATCGCATTTGATTGGTAACTTTGAGTGTCTCTTGTAAAGCATTGCTTCTAAATGGTTATTTTATTTGTCTATGTCCCTCCTTTTTGTGTGTTGCTACTGACCACAGAGGATTCCTGTATTACTTCTTTCCTGTCTCCTTTCTGCATTTGTGTTGGTTTGTGCGCTCTATTTTTTTGTTCCTTTTTCCTTCTCTGCCATGCTGGTGAAGCTTTTGTTCATTTATTGTGTTTTCGTGTGTTTATACAGTAAATCTCTGCCATGTCAACAAAGCTTTCAGTCGATTATCGTGTTATCATGTGTTGTTTATACAGTAAATCTTGATTTTGTACACAGCCCAAAACACGCAATACCAACAGGAGCTTTTTGTTTTTTTAAATTTGGAATTCTCATTACCATTTTTTTATTACGTTTATCTATATTCCCTGAAATCACCAACATTCTTGTAGCCTCACGCAAGGAAACTGTTGTATCCTGCTTTTATTGCATGCGTCTTTGCAGTCCATCTTCTTCATTTCTCCCTCCTCCCACAGTCCATTCTGTTTGCCCCTAACCCCTGCCCTGCTCCCTCCGTCAGTCTGCCCTTAATATTACCAAAACTAAGCCCACTTAGGAAAAACGCTTGCGCTTGCAGAGTGTAACACTCCAGGGAGGCATTACCAAATATTTATAACTTTTCTAGATGGGTCTAGTGGGCTCTTGGTTTCCCTTTTACTAAACAAGCTTTTTAGCTGATGGGATTAGCACCTGATTCGTGCAGCAGACTCTGAACAGCCTCTGTATGCACTAGAAATGCTTCAGTTCTGCTGCTCTTGGCCATAAATCCCAGACGTCACTGGGGGTGAGCACTGAATGAAACACCTGGACTTCTACAAGTGAAAACGTGTTTGCAGACAGCTGTTGTTGTTACAAGCCGTCTTTGTTTTCGGGAGTACACACAACTAAGAGAAAGCATGTTGCCAAAAAACCGTTTTTGCAATGACCTTACTAATAAGACTTGATTAAATGATTTGCCCAGAATCACAGGATGTTGTTGAGGCAACAGCTGAGACTCAAACTTTGTTCCTTGGTTCGGATGTAGGCTGTTCTGGCCAATGGCTGGCCATAGCGCCACATCCTTCCCCTCCACCCCCCCCCCCCCCCCGACCCCCCGCACACATAAGCCTCCACTCAAGTTAGGCATGAAAAACAGAGGCTTTTACGGGGGCATTCCCAACAGCACAGCATCCAGTGGGTTGACTGTGGATCACAGTAAGCAAAGTTAGGTATGGGTGTAGGTGAAACCAGCAAACAAGCAACATCAAAGCGAAGCAATCTCAGCTGGCTTTGGATTTGTTTTCATGTTGAGGTCAGGTCAGCTCTTGCAGTCTACTAACAAAGTACAGAGTATGTCACAAAGACACTGATTTGTACTTAAACAGAACTTCCTCCTGATCACGTTGTGTTTATTGTATGCCAGCAGCACTTAGTACATGCAAAACATGTCAAAGACAAACAGAATCACATGTTTACAATAAGTTGGAAGCATAGTATAAAGTGCGTATTCGGTGTAAATTTCCAAAAATGTATGGCACTGAAAGTCCTAATAGCTTGCACTGCCTTTGCCAGTAGTGATTTCTTTTTACTTTTTTAAAACAATTTTTTACAACAAACTGTATGCTAAGCTAATAACTTGTGTTTTTTTTATGAGGTCTCTGACATCCCGCAGTGGCAGACGGTGTGGGTGGATGTGTTGGGCTCATCATTAAATGTAGTCATAGCCTCCGTTATCAGGCTCTCTAGACTAACCACAAATCACCACATAGAGATGGAAAGTGTATGCGTCAACATTTCATAAGCATTCCCCCAGTGTTATGGAGCTGGAAGCTAAAATGAAATCTAAGAGCTGCTTTGGGTCGGGAGCAGTCGGCCATCCATCCTTTTGTATGACTAATACGTTCACAGGTATTTTTGAGTCGGTACATGCAATGATGAGGATAAAGCTGTATTCGTCAGATTGTTTATGCATATTCATGAATCTCGCTGTGTCCCACCAGGGAGTAGCTACATTTTTTTGTTTGATCAGCAGTTGGTATTCGCTCTGCTGTCAGATGCACACCTTCCCTGCTTTTCCTGTCTTTGTGTCAGTAAAAGCCAAAAGCAAAGAAGGCAACTCTGTTCTCTCCGATGCTTACTTGCTTGCAAAACAGAGTGCTAAGAGTTGATGCGTATGTATGTTGCTTACCCAGCAGTCAGTGATGGCTAGTGACCTTTAAAAGTGATGGGGCATAATCCTTGGCTCAAATTCCAATGAGCTTCTTCTTGACGGGGTTTTCTTGCACTAAAGGTCTCATTTACAAAGATTTGGCATAGGGTAGCACTGCAAGTTTTGGAGCCCTACACCAAACTGAAAGGGCAGGAATGCACTGTATCGATGAGAGAGGGTGCATTCCTACCCTTTCATCCAGCGCTGGGGTGCAATTTGGTGCCTAGCGCCAACACAAGCACCCTTGCACTATGGTGCAAGGGTGTCTCTGTTGCTGGTAGGATTGTTTTTGTGCAAGACGGCACACCTTCCTGCCCATAACAATCCACGGAGGCATTTTCCTCATTCTATGTGTGTAGCAAAATGCAACACACATGGAAAGAGGAAAAACACAAGGAGAAATCAAAACATTTCTTATTACTCCTGATCTAAGCAGGTGTAAGGTTTTGGCGCTGCCTCAGGTTTACGTGACTCCATGGGTGTTGCATGGGAAAAACCACCACAACGTCCATAGAATGCCTCCTTGAAGCAGAGTAAGTAAACGCAGCACTGTGCACTCTGTTGCCTTATCCCATATCTGAGGCCAGGCAAAATCATGCAGAGGGTGTCTTTGTGTTGTCTCATAGATTTCATTGAGAGGTCTGCTTCACCAGGGCATCTAAAAAAAAAGTGACGCTCCAGCGGCGCAGGCCTCTTGTAAATAACCTCCTAAGTTTATTGTCTCACTCTGACTCACAAATTCACACAGTCTCGTTCATTCTTCTCTGACCCACTCTCTCTCTCTCACTCAGTCCCACTCATTCTCACTTATTCTGAATTACTCAGTCTTACTGTGTCTCACAAACTGTAACACTCTGCTACATTCAGGCATTCTCACTCACTCACTCACATTCATTCTCACACATACTCGTCCTTACTGTCACTCATGCTCTCTTATTCTGACTCACTCCTTCACTGACTCTTTCTCACTTTTACTCACACACATAGACATAAACTCATCATGGTGGAATTTCACCAGCTCTGAACAGTATCTCTGTTAGCTGGCACAGGGACCATCATGCACCTGTGTCAACAATCACACACTGTTACTAGCTGCCTCAGTTTGTTGATGGACCCGAAGCAGGTCTGCATTTTATTTTTATTATACCAAGCATGAATATTTATTCACTGTTGATCCAATAAAAATGGACCACAAAACAAGGAGAGTATAGCTGTGAAGCCCATAAAGGAAAAGCTGCCAGTGGTCCAGGGACATCCTTCCATCAAACCAATCCATCCACTCATGCATCCCTCCATTTGCTCTTTCACTCAGCCATCCATCCTTTCACTCACTCATCCATCTTTTCATCCATCCATCAATTTACCCTTTCACTCACTCATCCATTCTTTCATCCAGACATCCATTTACTCTTTCATTCATCTATCCATTGTTTTACTCATCCATCTCTACACACATCCTTTCATTCAAACATTGTTTTGCTGTTCTATCCATTATCCATTTTTATTCACTTCCATCCATTCTTTCACGCATTCTTCCATCCATCCTTTTTATCACCCATCAGTCCTTCCTTTCACTCCTCCATCCATCCACCGTTCCACTTCTCCATCTATCCATCCACCCTCCCTTTCACTCATATTCTCTCTCTCCTTTTCATTCTGCCATTCTCACATCTATCCTTTCACTCATTCATTTAGCCATCCATCCATTCACCCACCCTTCCTTTCACTCATTCACCCTCCCAAATTAATTATAAGCCTTTGTCTGTTGACCTGCAGACAAAAGAGACCCATCAAGAACCCCACCCGTAGCTGATAAAGCAGGGTGTGGAGTGGAGTGGGGTGGGGGTTAGGGGGCTGAGATGCCCCTGAGGCAGAAGCTGAACTGCCTACTTACCCCTTAGTCCACTAGTGCAATTGTTGTTCGCAGCTGGTTCCTTCCTTCTCTTGGGCCTCTACAAGTCAAAATAAGGAACAGCCTGTCATGCTCAGCTCCATAATGTTTTTTTCAAAGTGAAACCAAATGCAGTACTAAACATGTGTTACTGCCAGGAGAGCAGTCCCTTCTACAGTCGGCTACTTTGTGATGATCAACAAATCATTGCCACCCACTCCCTCTTTGTCCTCATCCGCCTTTCCCACCCACAGCCATTTAAGTGAATAGAGCTTTGTAACTCCTCCCAGGGCCACTGTTTATGTGCCCCAAAAGCAACCAGATCACTTGCTTTCTAATTCAGCACTCCCTCTCAGATTATGTCACTGCTGTAGCTTGTGCCTGCACGTCAAGAAAACCTCACCAAGCTTGTGCAGTAGGACATCTGCAGAGTTCACTAGAGTTCATCGATGAGATTCAGCACACTGTCTCAGATCAGTGATTTATTTTCAGCTGCTCTATTTATTTCCCTATTCTTGCCTCTACCAGGAGGGTGCCAGGGAAATGTCCCTTGTGCCCATGAACACCAGTCACCCCTGGATTTATTTTCAGCTGCTCTGTGTTTATTTCTCTGTTCTTGCCACTCCCTGGAGGGTGGCAGGGCAATACCTCTTTTGCCGATGAACACAAGTTGCCCCTGCAATCCGTTTCAATATGAATTTTTCATGCCCCGAAAATATCGACAACATTTTCTTGCTTGTTGGAATCAGTGAGTTCATCTGTACACCAGATTAGTGATCTACAAAGTTCAGGTTTTTTTCTCTTTACACAGAAATCTGCTAACTGTTCTGCAATGAGATGGAATCAGTGCATGAAACAGATTAATCGAAAATACACTTCTTGCTAGGGCCTAAATCTTGCTGCTGAATACGTTCGTGGAATGTGCACTTTGTAATTGCTATTCCCACATTATACATGCATCCAACACAGCTGGGCAGTTTGTCACACCTCATCATTTTAACAATCACGCTAAAATCCCAAAGCAGTGATTTGGAACATGCTTTGATAGGTGGTGCACACAAAATCATGTTTGTATGTGTGTTTCATGCATATTCCATCGCTTGGTAGACATGGAAGAGCAGATGGTTCACGCAGCAGGTTTAAAGCTAAAATGTGCTGCATGCAGTCTTATGAACCCGTCATCTTGTTTTGATTTTGCAAATCCCCGGCATGACTGCACATTTCCGTCGAAGGAAACATTTGGAAAGTCATACTCATACCCCAGACTACCACTGGAAGACTAAAGGCAGATTGTGCGCTAACCAGGAGCTGTTTAACGATATAATCTATCACTCATTCTGTTGCATTTGGGTCCTTGATGGTGATCTTGTTCTCGCAAGTGACCAACACACCCTGTTGAGTAGGCAAAATACAAAGCACTTGCGGGTGTGGGGCAGTTACTAGAAGGAAAACTCATTGCCCCCTCCACTCCATCCCAACTCGGGTACTTATCTTTGCTCCTCTACATCTGGTGCAATGCTGAGAGATGGCCTTTATAGGTCTGACCTTAAAAACTTTATTCCATCTGTTTAGTAGTTGGCCTTTGTGAATGATAAATGCCACTAGATATCAGTTTGACTGTGTGCAAGGTAGCTTTTAAAATGAACTGTTACCCTGTTTGCAGAGGACATGTCACATTTATGTCATTTTTGTTTCTAAAGTGGTTTAACGTGGTGAAACATAATTATGTTCACCATGTCACATATACGGAAATTTGTCAGAACATCCGTCATTGTGATTAAAGATTAACATATAGGTGGTCAGTATGACAATGGCAGTGACTGTTAAAGTGGCAGTGATACCGCCAACAGGCTGGCGGTAATTACCCCCAAATTATGACCATGGCGGTGATAACTCCCATAGACAGCAAATGTACCACACCAACCATCAGGGTGTTAATATCACTGACCACGGTGGTAGCCACCTACAGCCAGGCGGAAGCCAAGGTACCTCCCACCATATTGTGACATAGCAAACTGCCAGGATTTCTGGGTCGGTACAACATCATCAAAAGCTTGTCGGAAACACAGTACAGAAAGCGAAAGACTCAGCATCAGGGACACAGAGAAGACCACCGCCCCCATGGAACCGGAACTACAAGTCTTCCTGATGCTCTTCTACGCCATGCTCCACCTAGAACACCAACGCCGATGAAGACGACGACGGTGAGTACAGCCGCCTAGCACACAAGAGAGGGAGGGAGGAAAAGGCGAGTGACACACATGCACAACACACACCATACACACAACCAGCTGCAAAGGAAAACCAATGTCACAGGACCCACGTCATAATAATGCAAGGACTACATTTAGGTATAACTGATTTTGTAATTTGATGCCAACAGCCACCATATTGTCTATGTGAAAAAAAGGAGTAAATGTACAGAAAGGGCCAATGGCCAGTACAAAGTACAAAAGGCCCACTTGGCCAGAGGGCACAGTCCAAGCCCCAACTTGTTTCCTGACAATATCTGCACTACACTGTGCAGAGGCATCATGTTGGAAATGGGCAGGCACCTCAGGGAGAAAGGGGGGGGGGGGGGCTCCTCAGCTGAAGTGAAGAAATTGCCAACTGGTTCTGGAGGGGGCTCCATGCCCATTTCTCTTTGCTGGGGAGTGCAAGGTCACAGTCTTTGAGGTGGGGATCTTGCCCACTGGTTCTGGACGGGGCTCCTTGTACAACAGTCCCTGGAGGGCGGCTACATGCCCTCTGCTGGAAGTGAGGGCTGCTGTGTCTCAGCTGGAGGTGAGGGTTCCTTGTCCACTGCTGGTTGAGGTGTAACCCTGCCTGCCTCCGCTGGAGGGGAGGTCTCCTTGCCCACTTCTGGTTGAGGTGTTACCCTACCTTCCTCTGCTGGAGGTGAGGGCTCCTTGCCCACTGCTGGTGGAGGTATTACCCTGCCTGCCTCAGCTGGAGGTGAGAGCTCCTTGCCTACTGCTGGTTGAGATGTTACCCTGCCTGCCTCAGCTGGAGGTGAGGGCTCCTTGCCCACTGCTGGTTGAGGTGTTACCCTGCCTGCCTCAGCTGGAGGTGAGGACTCCTTGACCACTGCTGGTGGTGGGGGCCCTCTTATCTCTCTTTGGTGGTGGAGTGGGAACCGTCCCTTTTTTGAGCGGTGGAGTGGTATCTTTCCCCTTTGTTGGGTGGTGGAGTGGGAACCTTCCCTTTCTTGCCTCCACGACTAGGAGGTGCCTCCACTGTCCCCATCTCATGTCCCTTGGATTTCACCACCCTAGTCCTCCCTGTCTGAGGCAGAGGTGTACTCACAGTAGGAGTGGCAGCCGTCACACTCTGGGGCCCCTTCGTGCCAGCAGCTGTTGATTTGATGGGAGCAGTGGCAGACTGTTTGGCTGAGGTGCTGGGCTGGGTCGTTGGGACCCCGCTCTTATGGACAGGGCAGGATGGTGGAGGGGGAGGGAAGAGCTCAAGTTGGGCAAGGAGAAGCTTCTTAGGGGTGGGATGAGGGAGGAGGGATGGGGTGGAGGTTGAGGGAGTGGTTGTTGGAGGTGTTCGTCTGCTGGACTTGGTGCAAGTGCATGGGCAGTGTGCTGATGTGAGGTGGATGGCTGTTGGGTGTCTGAGTGCATGCATTTGTGTCTCTCAGGAGGGGGGGCAGACAGGGTGGGAGAGGACAGAGGGGACCAGTGGAAGGATGCTGTGGAGGTGTCTGCAAGTGAGGTGTGTGCTGCTTGGTGTGGTGATGGTGGCTGTTGATGCAGTGCATGCAGGTGTGACTGCTGATGTGACTGTGAGGGAGGAGGAGGAGCAGGAGGGGAGACAGTGGAGGCAGTGGATGTGGTGTGTGCAACTGTCTGGTGTATGTGAGAGTGCTTGTGGCCTGCAGTGTGCTGCCTGTGTTTGTCTGTGCAACTCTTGTGTGATGTTTTGTGTGCATGTTTGTCTGTATGTGTGCATGGGATGGGTTGGAGTTGAGGTGACTGAGACTGGGTAGTTGGAGGGGGGGTGGTAGGAACAGGGACACTGGCTGCCATCAGAGAGGAGGCCAAAGCCTGAAACGATCTCTGTTGGGCCGCCAATACACCGTGGATTTCCTCCAGGGATGCATTGCTGCATCTGGGATGCCAGCCCCTGGATGGCATTCACAATGGTTGACTGTCCTACAGAGATGGATCTCAGGAGGTCAATAGCCTCCCCACTCAGGGCAGCAGGGCTCACTGGGGCAGGGCATGAGGTGCCTAGGGCGAAGGAGATGCCCACCCTCCTGGGTGAGCAGGCATGGGCAACTCGGTGGGAGGCTACTGGGAGGGTGGTGCTGGTATGGGGGGGTGGAAGCTGTAACTGTAGCTGGGGTGGTCCCAGAGGTGTCTGCCACCCCCAGGGAGCTTACATTGAAGGAGGAATCAAAGTCAGTGTTGTCACCTCCTGTGTCTGCCGTGGTGCTCCCCTCACTCCCATCCCACTGGTTCCCTCGGTGTCGGTGGACTCTGCCTCCTGGGTCCTGTGGGATGCAGCTCCCTTTGTCACCAGTGCCCCCGCTCCTCTGCCAGATGATGCTATTGCACACACAGACAGGATGACAGAAGAAAAAAGGGGAACAAAGAGAGAAAGGGAGCCTTAGGTCAAATACAGCACCAACACCACAGTTGGTATACACATTACCATGACACACAGGGATTAGGATTGTACACTATGCACCGCACTGGCATTCAATTGGCTAGGTGCCACAGCAAGATGAGAGCCAACCACTGCCAACTGCACCCCTCCTGGGACCCACTAAGCCCTGTCTGACATGGAATGCAACCTATCTAGGTTACCAGATTTTGCAATACACCCATTTCCCTTGAGCTGGATCACGCTGCAATGCCTGATGTGGCATTAAGGGGCACCCACTAACTGAAACCCACCACCAAGATCCCATGCCATCTACCAATATTTGTTGTTACACTCACTGTACTCACCCCCTTGTGGCTGCTGTGATGCCCTCAAGCGCCCTTCCAGCTTTGGGTAGGCCACCGCCAGTATGTGGGCCATCAGGGGGGGGGGGTCAGGTTCCAATGGGCACCACGCCCTTATTGGGAGCCATCCCCAGCTGGGCCTCCACGGTCATCCGGGCCCAGTGTCTCAGGTCCTCCCACCTTTTCCTACAATGGCTGCTACGCCTGCTGTAGAACCCCAGGGTCCGCATGTCCTTGGCGATGGCACGCCGCAATCCCTTCTTCTGATGGGCGCTGACCTGCAGAGGAAATACAGACAGGATGACATCATTACACATACCATCCAGCCTGTCTCGCATATGGGCCACAAATCCCATTTCCATCTCCAGTGGCACACACATCACTCAGCGCCCATCATGTACACTACCACCGGATATATCACCCTCCCAAATGACACAATAGTTGCACACACATCTCCATGCAACCTTGTCACATGTATTGTGCCCAAGGTGTACTCACCTGTTGATCTGGAGGCCCATACAGCTGTCCATACTTGGGTAGGACTCCATCCACCAAGTGCTCCAACTCCTCCAAAGTGAAGGCAGGGGCCCTTTCCCCTGTCACACGGGCCATAACAGGATCCAAACACAGGTCACAGCAGCACACACAGTGTAGGTGTTGTCCTGTGGAAAGTCAGGAATCAAGTGAGGTTATAGACAGAAAATGGCGCTCATGTCCTGGGCGGTATACACTGTCAACGCCACCAGCGATCCCCATTGGCCACTGTACTCCATAGAGCCCCATATTAGCCAATGAGGAATAGCACGGCGGTGCAAGACCGCCTTCCGCCATGATGCACAACACTAGCGGAGTTACCTTACTTCCACCTGTCCCTACATACAGGACAGGCGGTCACCATTTTATGGTGGTGGACAACACCGAGAACTTCGTCATTGCTATAAATTGCACATACATTGCTGTTCCTATTATCCCATCACATTAATGCTCTATGTACACTGAGGTGGGGGTTCCATTGTTCAAATTGTGACACCTGTAGGAAGGTGGCTTTCTTCTAGCATGGTTACTACCATTTTTGGCCTGCTTGTCAGTGTGTTTTTACTGTCCCACTGGGAACCTGCTAGTCAGGACCCCAGTGCTCATAGTTTGTGGCCTATACTGTATGTCAGTGTGTTTTACTGTGTTGTCAGTATGCTTGAATGCGTCACTGGAGTTTTGCTAACCAAAACTCCAGTGCTTATGCTCTCTCTGTTTACCGAATTTGTCACTATAATTTAGTGACTCCATATTCCAATTCAGATTGACACACTAGATCCCCCTTATGAGTTCCTAGTATATGGTACCTAGGTGCCCAGGGTTTTGGGGTTCCAAGAGATCCTTATGGGCTGCAGCATTTCTTTTGCCACCCATAAGGAGCTCATACAAACACTCCTTCAGGACTGCCACTGTAGCCTAAGTGAAATAGTGCACACACTATTTCACACTGCACCAGGTAACTTATAAGTCATCTATGTGTCTAACCTTTAGTTACTGAAGGCTAGGTGCAAAGTTACTGTGTGTGATGGCACCCTGTCACTAGCAAAGGTGCCCCCACATTGTCCAGGACTAATTCTCCAGACTTCATGAGTGCGGGGACACCATTATAAGCGTCCACTACATATATGTCAATACATATATGTAGCTTCACAATGGTAACTTCGAATATGGCCATGTGAGGTGTCTAAGATTGTGAAATTGAACCCCCAATCCAAATCTGATATTGGGGAGCCAATTCCATGCACCCTGGGGACTCCACCAGAGGCCCCTCCAGTACTGCCAAACCAGATCTCTGAGATTTCCACTGCAGCTCAAGCTGCTGCCACCTCACAGACAGGTTTCTGCCCTCCTGGGGATTGAGCAGCTCAATCCCAGGAAGGCAGAACAATACATTTACTTTACACCCTCTCCCTTTGAAAATAGGTGTTACAGGCATGGGAGGAGTATCCTCCCAGGGCCTCTGGAAATGCTTTGAAGGGCACAAAGGGTGCCCTCCTTGCATAATTCAGTCTACACCGGTTCAGGGACCCCCAGTGCCTGCTCTGGCGTGAAACTGGACATAGGAAAGGGGAGTGACCACTCTCCTGTCCATCACCACCTCAGGGGTGGAGCCCAGAGCTCCTCCAGAGTATCCATGGCATCTTGGATTCTCTGGCATCTTGGATCCTCTGGGAGCATCTGAGTGGCCAGTGCCAGCAGGTGATGTCAGAAACCTCTCCTGATAGGTGCATACCTGGGTAGGTAGCCAGTTCCCCTCTCAGGGCTATTTAGGGTTTCTCCTCTGTGTGTTTCCTCAGATTTGGTTTGCAAGACTACACCAGGACTCCTCTGCTTCAGCTTCTGACCGTTGCATCAACCTCAGACTGCTCCAGGAACCACAGTAACTGCAACAGAGTATCCAGGAAGGCTATTGTGACCTGCAACTTCAGCTCCAGCCAGCAACTGCAACAGTTCCCAGGTTATTCACGCTCTGAGGACTGCCTGTCTTTATTCTGCACCAGAAGAACCGAAGGAATCTCCTGTGGAGTGCTTCAGCAGACACCTCTCTGCAACGACGACCGGTACTCTGGGACTCCTCTCCTGTCAACAAGCATGATCCCTGGAACACAGGTGGTGGACTGAAGTGATTCTGCCTGTCCAAAGGTCCAGCTGTCCAAATTTGGTGGAAGTAAGGGCTTGCCTCCCCATGCCAGAGAGTACACCTGTACATTGCGTCTTCTGCAGCTCCTTGGGCTTCTGTGCACTTCTTCCAAAAGTTCTTCTTGCACAGCATGGCTCAAGTCCCCAGAACTCTATCCTGCGACGCTCAGCTCCCTGAGTTGTTAAGCAGCGTGGGATCCCTTTGTGTAGTGCTGCGATGACCGCACTTTGCAACTCCTTTGTCCCCATGTCCTGGGACTCCTGAGGGTGCTGCCTGGTCTTCTGAGGGCTCTCTGAAGTGTTGAGAGCCCCCTCTGTCTCCTCAGTCTGAGTTGAGACCCCCATGTCCCTCCTGGGTCCAGGCAGCGCCTTTTTAACACAAAATGCGTTCTTGCATGAACCTAGGCTTGTTGGCGGAATCCAGTGATGCAAACAGCCTGCATCCAATGACTCTACGTGGAACATCTCTTGCACCAAGAAGGAACCCGCAACTTTCTTCTTTGGTGCATTTCTGTACTTTTCTTCTAACCGGAGGATTCCCTTTTGCACCTTCATCCAGGTTGGCAGGGGCTCCTGTTCTTCCTAAACTCTTCGTCGACTTCTGGACTTGGTCTCCTCTCTCCAGAGGTCTTCAGGTCCAGGAATCCATCGTTGGTTAGTTGCAGTCTTGCTTAGTTCTTGCATAATCCTTTACCGTGACTTCTAGTTTGTTCTGAGTAAACTTGCTGTACTTTACTCCTGTTTTCTGGGCTCTGGGGTGGGGTACTTTACTTACCTATGGTGTTTTCTTACACTCCCAGCGCCCCTCTGCACACTACACTTGTCTATGGGGGAATCCGACATTCGCATTCCACTATTTTAGTATATGGTTTGTGTTGCCCCTAGGCCCATTGCAATCTATTGTGTTTTTCACTGTTTGCACTATTCTATGACTGTTTACTTACCTGATTTTGGTTACTAGTGTATATATTGTGTATAATACTTAGCTCCAGAAGGAGTATTGCCTCTAAGATATTTTTGGCCTTGTGTCACTAAAATAAAGTACCTTTATTTTTGGCAACACTGAGTATTGTCTTTTATTGTGAATAAGAACTGTGAGACTATAGTGGTATTGCAAGAGCTTTGCATGTCTCCTAGTTCAGCCTTGGTTGCCCTGCTACTGCTACGCCTGGACAGCCTAAGCTGCTAGACACTGCCTACATTTCACTAAGGTGGATCACTGGACCTGATATAAGGTGTAAGTACCTCTGGTACCCACTACAAACCAGGCCAGCTTCTCACAACACCCTACTCACTCTTTTGTCCCTGTAGGAGGGGTAGGTGTAGAATTGCGTGAACAGAGCTCAAAACAAGTCGGGATATGGGCTTTTCTAATTGAACACTTTTATTTTCTTATTTATATCTCCTTTATGTAGTCTATTATTTTAATTTCTCAGTCTTTCTCTGTTTTAACACTCGCTCCTCTCTTTTCTTTCAGGTGGGTCTTCCTGGTAAGGGCCTTGCGTCGTCTCCAAAGAAGTGAGGATCCAACGACGTCGGAGGTGGACCTGGAACGGCACGGGGAAAAAGAAAGGAAAGGTAAGTCAGGATTTTTTGGGTTCTGGGTATATGGTCAGAAAAGGGGAGAGGTGCAGGGATGACCATCAATCCGATACGAGCGCTCGCCCAATAGTGCCGTGCTCCACGTTGCCACGGACGCCCACACAACAGAAAAACAAAATAAAGAAAATAGAAGTAAATATAAGTAGATAGCGACCGGAGGGCTGTTAACTTCACAGTCCTCAGGGTGAATTAGTATGGTAGTTTACACAGAGAGAGAGAGAGAGAGAGACAGAGAGCTATTAAGAAACAGGACAGAGAAAGAGCGAAAAGAAGAAGAAAAAAAAAACAAATATTCAAGGCAGATATATTATGCTCTTGGGCCCCACTCTCAATCGGAGGGTTCGTAGACTTCCCCGTCTCCCCCTCTTTTACCTCCCACTCTCTCTTTTCTCCCGAGGATTGCCCGCTACCGGTAACCCGAAGGGAAGCACGGTGAAGTGATAGAGACCTGAGGGTGTGGAGAAGGCTGTTTTTTCTTGGTCTTCACGTGCTAAAGGTATCTGCCAATAACCTTTCTTCAAGTCCAGAGTGGACATATAATGAGCTTTCCCTAGTCTTTCTAGCAGTTCATCCACTCTGGGAATCGGATAGGTGTCAAAATGTGATTTAGCGTTTAACTACCTAAAATCAATACAAAAACGAACAGAGCCATCCGGTTTTGGCACAAGGACAACTGGGGAACACCACGGGCTTACCGAGGGTTCTGTTCTACCCATTTGCAATATTTTCTCTATCTCCTGTTCGACGAAGTGCCTTCGAGCTTCTGGGATTCGATACAGTCGAAGGCGAAAGACCTTTCCAAATGGGTTCTTAATATAATGCTTAATCAAACTGGTCCTTCCGGGGTTTGAGGAGAAAAACCCTTCATGCTGGTGAAGGAGGGATTTGAGTTGTTCTTGTTGATGAGTTAGTAGGGAAGGATTTATCTGTGGTTTATCAAAACCCGGGTCTGGATCTGTGGGGCACAGTTCGATATATAATTCCTTTGTCGAGGTCACTAGGAACCCAGTAGACACCGAAGGAAGCGATGGTTCAGGGACTTCCCATTTTTTTAACAGGTTAATATGGTAGATTTGCGTTTTTCTAGGATTCTTTGACAACTCGATCTTATAGGTAACAGGTGTTATAGCGCTCACTACTCTATAAGGCCATTGCCACTTGGCTAACAATTTATTGTCCGGGCTAGGGTGTAATATCAGGACTTGGTCCCCTGGCTGTAGCTGTCTTAGTTTGGTGCCCTGGTTGTAGTAATGTTTCTGCTTTTCTTGGGCCTTCTCAAGATGGGTTCGCCCATCTTCCCACACTGTCTGTTTCTGGGATTTCAGCTCTTGGGTATATTCTAATATGGCCTTTTCACCCCCTTCCTCCTCTTCCCAGAGTTCTGCAGTCATATTGAGGAGGGTTCGCGGTTGCCGCCCGAAGACCAACTCAAATGGACTATGGCCTGTAGAGGCCTGGACATGACTCCTTATTGCGTACAAGACTAGGGGCAACTTCTTATCCCAGTCCCTCCCAGATTCAGAAATGATTTTTTTTCAAAAAGGATTTTAGGGTACGGTTATACCTCTCTACAAGACCGTCTGTTTGTGGATGGTATATAGAGGTCCTCAAATGTTTGACTCCTATTATCTGGCAGACTTGAGTCATTAGATTTGACATAAAGGGGGTTCCTTGGTCGGTCAGAATTTCTTTCGGAAACCCTACTCGTGAAAAAAAAACAACCATAGCATGTGCCACGTTCTTTGTAGTCATGCTGGAGAGGGGTATGGCTTCTGGGTATCGGGTCGCATAGTCCACTAGGACTAGAATGTAGGTGTAGCCCTTTGATGAAGGGATGAGGGGTCCTACTAAATCCATTCCCACTGTCGAGAAGGGTATATCAATAATGGGTAGTGGGTATAAGGGCACTTTCTTTTTTGGTCCTGGGTCAGTCATCTGGCATCTAGGACACTGTAGACAAAACTGCAGAATGTGGACGTACACACAAGGCCAGTAAAAACGGCGTAAAAGGTATTCTCCTGTTTTTTCCCTGCCGAAATGTCCCCCTCCCATATGACTGTGCGCTAAGTGTAGTGCTTGGACATGGTAGGGTTCGGGAATGACCAACTGCATCTTCTCACGTTGTTATAATTTGTGACTCAGTATAGGAGACCATTTTGTATTAAAAAATAGGGACCCACCTCTCCTGTAATCTCAGGCTTAGCTGTCTTCCATGCGTTTTGAAGGGTAGAGTCCTCCCGCTGGGTGCTGCGGAAAGGGGATGGGAAGTAACAGCTATGGTTTGTGTGCTCACTGGTTCATCTTTTCCTTCTTTTACATGATATAACTTTTTTACTTCTCTTTTCTCCTTCCTACTAGGTTTGTATCTTTCTCCTCCCAGTTGTATGGGATTTCCAAAAACGGTGCCTCCTCCCACCATAACTCCAGTTGGGTCTTCTCTTGTATACTGCTCAGCAAGTCAGTGAAATGCGTATAGTCTGTGCCCACGATACACGCCTCTACTAAATGGTCAATACTCGTGGGAAACAGAAACCAGTGGATATTCTCTCAGCTACCCATGGATGCAACAGATAGAGACGACCTTCTAGGAGGGTTGGGTGTTTGGTTTCACGAGACTGGCCCTGATAACAGACTGGCTACAGCCAGAGTCTACCAAGGCTGTGATTTAATGGCCATTAATGGTTATTCTTTTAGTGTAGGTGACATTTTCCTTCCCTGTATCCAAGACTGTTCCTCTGGTGATTCCAATCTTCATGGGCTCGGGTTTCTCCTCTTTGTGGGGACACATTCGGGCAACATGCCCCCATTCCCCACAACTGTAACACTGGTGCTGTTGTGTGGGAAGTTTTTCACTAAGTCGATGTTTCTCCGTCGTGCAGGACGATAGGGGGTTCCTGGTGGTCAGTTACCAGGGTTGGTGACCTTTGAAGGACCAGGTCGAAAGTCCGTAGACCGGTGATACGCGCAAGCCAGGTCAATAGCCATATTTGTGTCTATGTTGGGGTGTTGCTTGATCCAGTTACGAGTAACTACGGGTAGCGCCTCTAGGTATTGTTCTAGGAGGATGGTTTCTATGATGTCTTCTCTCTCGGTCCCAATAGGCCCCAACCATTTTAGCTCCAGATCCTTCACTCTATAATAGAGAGCCCGGGGATTCTCAGATGACCACCATTTGGTCTTCCTGAATTTAAGTCTATAATATTCAGTATTGTACCCAACACGTTCCAAAATGCTTTTCTTTATCTCTGTGTATGGTGTCGTTCCGGCCGGGTTGACGGCTTGGTATGCTGCCTGAAGATTGCCCGTCAATAATGGTGCTACGTATTGTCCCCATCTGTCTTCCGGCCAAGTAGTGGAGGTAGTCACTCTCTCAAAGTTTGTGAAGAACGCATCAGGATCTTCACCTTCCTTGAAGAACCGAGCTGGGGACATTAGGGTGGACTTTGGTGGCAGCTATAGTATCCGCAAACTTTTGTAACTCAGTCTCTTGTGCCAGCTAGTTATTTGCGATAATAGTGGCCTGGCTCTTAAGGGCGCTCTGGAGGGTTTCTCTGTCAGCCCTAGCTTCTCTTTGTTGTTCTTCCCAGATGACTTGGAGATGGTCGTTGTCCCTCCGCTAACTGCTGTATCATGTCCTCGATCGACGGTTTCGCCTCCATGGCAACACAACCCCTTTTATCACTCTGTTCGCCGCTTCTTATCCCACTTCTGACACCACTGTAGGAGGGTTAGGTGTAGCGTTGTGTGAACAGAGCTCAAAACAAGTCGGGATATGGGCTTTTCGAGTTGAACACTTTTATTTTCTTATTTATATCTCCTTTATGTAGTCTATTATGTTCATTTCTCAGTCTTTCTGTTTTAACACTCGCGCCTCTCTTTTCTTTCAGGTGGGTCTTCCTGGTAAGGGCCTTGCGTCGTCTCCGAAGAGGTGAGAATCCAACGACGTCGGAGGTTGATCCGGAGCGGCACGGGGAAAAAGAAAGGAAAGGTAAGTCGGGATTTTTCAGGTTCTGGGTATATGGTTAGGAAAGGGGGAAGGTGCGGTGAGGTGGGAGAGGTGCAGGGATGACCACCAATCCGATATGAACGCTCACCCAATAGTGCCGTGCTCCCCGTTGCCACGGACGTCCACACAACAGAAAAACAAAATTAAGAAAATAGAAGTAACTATAAGCAGATAGCGACTGGAGGGCTGTTAACTTCACAGTCCTTGTGGTAAATTAGTATGGTGGTTTACAGAGAGAGAAAGAGAGAGAGGGAGCTATTAAGAAACAGGACAGAAAAAGAGCGAAAAGAAGAAGAAAAAAAAACCAAATATTCAAGGCAGATATATTATGCTCTCGGGCCCCACTCTCAATTGGAGGGTTCGTAGACTTCCCCGTCCCCCCCTCTTTTACCTCCTGCTCTCTCTTTTCTCCTGAGGATTGCCCGGTACTGGTGGTGCAAACAGGCACGTACCTGGGTCAGCCATGCCACCCCAGGGACGTGGCGGGAGACATCCTTTAGGGGCCACTTCACCCAGAGTCGTCAGGTCTGGGCCATCTGTTCTGTCCTCGGTTGTTGCCTCTGTTCGCCTCTCTCGGTGTGCGGGTCTCTCGGGGTGGTCTTCTGTCTCTCTTCCTCCCCCTTCGCGCGTTGATCTTTTTTGTTTCCGTGGAAACCTGGACATCCGGGTTTCCTGAGTCTTCTGGCTCCAGGTTAGGCTGAAGGGTGCTCCCGGGGCACCCTTCATCCGATCCGTCAGCGCTGCGAGTGACCGGGACAGAGCAACCCGGTTACAGTCCCTTAGATACCTATCACTGCGGATGACTAGGAGGAGACACAACCTCATGTACAGATCCCTTGTGGACTTGGCTACACTGGAGGACAGGCACATAATACTCACCTATAGACTGGACAAGGCCACTATCACAGAGCTGTGTGCTCAATTGGAGCCTGATCTGATATCAGCTATCCGTCATCCCACTGGGATCCCCCCTCTTGTGCAAGTTCTATCAGTGCTCCATCTCAATCAATCAGTCAATCAATAAAATAATTTCTTAAGCGCACTACTCACCTGGTAGGGTCTCAAGGCGCTGGGAGGGGGGTTTGCCAGTTACTGCTCAAAAAGCCATGTTTTAAGGTACTTTCTGAAGGTTAGAAGGTCCTGGGTCTTGCGTAGGTTGGTGGGGAGGGCGTTCCAGGTCTTGGCGGCGAGGTGGGAGAAGGATCTGCCGTCGTAGGTGGTGCGTTGGATGCGGGGGACTGTAGCTAGGGCTAGGGCGAGGTCGGCTGAACGGAGCTGTCGAGTTGGTATGTGCAAGTTTACTCGTTCATTGAGGTAGGCCGGTCCAGTGTCATGGAGGGCTTTGTGAGCGTGGACGAGGACTTTGAAAATTATCCTTTTGTTGATGGTCAGCCAGTGTAGGGAACTGAGGTGGGTGGATATGTGTTCGTGACGAGGGAAGTTGAGGATGAGACGTGCAGCTGCGTTCTGGATTCCCTGGAGTTTTCTTTAAAGCTTGGCTGTGGTCCCTGCGTAGAGGGCGTTGCCGTAGTCCAGTCTGCTGCTAATGAGGGCGTGGGTGACTGTTCTTCTTGTTTCTAAAGGAATCCATTTGAAAGTCTTGCGTAGCATGCGAAGGGTGTTGAAACAGGAGGATGATATGGCGTTGATTTGCTGGGTCATGGAGAGAGATGAGTCTAGAATGGTGCCAAGGTTGCGTGCGTGGGTGTTGGGGGTGGTCCGAGGGTGGTGGGCCACCAGGCGTCGTTCCATGCTGTCTTGTTGGGGCGAAAGATGATGATCTCTGTTTTGTTTGAGTTTAAATTGAGGTGGCTTGCTGTCATCCATTTGGCGATGTTGAGGAGTCTGGCGTGCAGGTTAATCTTGGCGGTGGCTGGGTTCCTGGTGAGGGAGATGATGAGCTGGGTGTCGTCTGCATATGAGATGATGGTGATGCCGTGGGGGCGGAGGATGTTGGCGAGAGGAGCCATGTAGATGTTGAAGAGGGTGGGGCTGAGGGAGGATCCTTGGGGGACCCCACAGATGATCTTGGTGGTTGTAGAACGGAAAGGAGGGAGGCGAACTCTTTGGGTTCTTTCGGCGAGGAAGGAGGTGAGCCAGTCCAGGGCCGTGTGGCTAATTCCGGCGTCAAAAAGGTGTGAGCAGAGGGTTTGGTGGCATACAGTGTCGAAAGCTGTAGAGAGGTCTAGAAGGATGAGGGCGACGATCTCGCCCTTGTCCACTCTGGTCCTGATGTCACCTGAGCAGGTGATGAGGGCGGTCTCAGTGCTGTGGTTCTTGCGGCATCCAGACTGGGAGGCGTCAAGTATGTTGTTTTCTTCTAAGAAGTGAGGCAGTTGAGCGTTTACTATCTTCTCAGCAACCTTTGCGGGGAAGGGGAGAAGAGAAATGGGGCGGTAGTTTGTGAGTTCTTCCGGGTCTGCTTTGGTTTTTTGAGAAGAGCGTTGACTTCGGCGTGCTTCCAAACGTCTGGGAAGGTTGCGGTGATGAAGGAACTGTTAATGACGGCACAGAGCTGGGGAGCGATGATTTGGCTGGCCTTAGTGAAAATGTGGTGGAGGCAAGGGTCTGTTGGGGAGCCTGAGTGGATGGAGTTCATGGTTTTGCCGATTTCTTCGTCGTCGGTGGGGGCCCAGGTGTTTAGTTGGTTGGTGCGGGAGGGTGTTGTGGTGTTGGTTGTGTCGGTGGTGGTGATGGTGGGTGCTGATGCTGTGAAGCTGTTGTGTATATCTGCGATTTTGCGGTGAAAGTAGTTGGAGAGGGAGGTGCAGAGGTCTTGGGAGTGTGGAGGGTCGATGGTGCTGGATTTGGGTTTGGTGAGTTCTTTGATGATGGCAAAGAGTTCCTTGCTGTTGTGTGTGTTGTTGTCCATGCGTTCTTTGTAGAAGGACCGTTTGGTGGTCCAGATGAGTTGGTGGTGTTTGCGAATGGCTGTTTTGAGGGCAGAGAAGTTGCTCATTGAGGGTTCTTGGCTCCAGGCGTTCTCAATTTTTTGGCATTCTCGTTTGGAAGCCTGGAGTTCTGTGGTGAACCAGGGGCGGTCTTGTTGGTGCGGGTGTTGTTGTTTATTTTCAAAGGGGCGATGGAGTCTGCGCAGGTTGCTAGCCATTGTGTGAGGTTGTGGGTGGCGGTGTTGGGGTCATTGGTGATGGGAAATGGAGCTTGTATGAGGTTGGAGATGAGGTGTTCTTTGGAGATCTTGTTCCACTTGCGGTAGGGAGTAGTGTGTTGTTGGTGGTGGGCGGAGAGTTTCATGAAGGAGAAGTGGACGCAGTGGTGGTCAGTCCAGTGGAGTTTGGTGGTGTGAGTGAAGGTGATGTGGCTGCTAGAGGTGAAGATGGTGTCTAGCGTGTGTCCCGCTGAGTGAGTGGGTGAGGTGACCAGTTGCTTGAGGGCGAGGTTCGTGAGGTTGTCCAGCAGGGCTGTGGAGCTGCAGTCATTGGTGCTTTCCAGGTGAAAGTTGAGGTCACCAAGGAGTATGTAGTCTGTGGAGGTGAGGGCGTGGGAGCTGATGGTATCTGCGATGGAGTCGCAGAATGGGGGACGGGGTCCTGGTGGTCTGTAGATGAAGGTTCCTCTAAGGGTGGTGTTGGCGTTGATGTGTACTTGAAAGTGTAGGTGTTCTGCGCTGTCAAGGGTATTGTTGGTGTTGGTGGAAATTTTGATGGTGTTTTTGTGTATTTTGGCGATACCTTCTCCTGGTTTGTTTATGCGGTTTCTATGGGTGATTTTGTAACCTCCTGGGATGGCTATGGCTATGGCGATGTTGGGTTCTGATGAGGGGTTCATCCATGTTTCAGTGAGGAAGGCGATGTCAGGAGAGTTTGTTGTGAGCAGGTCCCAAATCTCGATGGCGTGCTTGTGGACGGAGCAGGTGTTAAGGAGGATGCAGTTAAGGTGTTTGCGGGGTTTGGTGTTATTGCGGTGCTTGTTGGTGTTGCTGGTATTAGTGTGAGCGCAGGAAAAATGGCATGAGTGGCATGTGAATAGTCTGTGTGTGTTTTTGGGGTTGGCCTGGGCGCAGGCGGGGTGCTGGCCTGGGTTGAGGGCATGGAGTTCTGTGGAGGAGTGGTGGTGCTTCGGGGGGGGGGGTCGGAGAAACGTGGACCAGGGGGGCGGGGGCAGGGCGCGTTCCAGGCGTAGATGGGCGTGTTTCTGGCAAACCTCCGGCGGGAGGGGAGAGCCGCAATTGAAACTGGCAAAAACACAGTGGGTAAAAAGAAGAAGAGCAGAAAAAAGGGCACGGGTAAAGTCAAAAACAGTGCATGAAACGAAATACAAATTACAAAAAATGAAATACAAAGCATATTAGATACGCCTACCACTAGGCACCAGGGATGGGGTGCAGGCGGGTGTCTGTGGGTGGTGGAGGTCCTCGAACTTCCTTTCAGCGGCAAACGGCGGGGTCAGGGGTATGGAGGCAGGCTGGTGGAGCCAAAGTGTACTCCTGGCCTAAAGCAGGTCAGGGGGTTACACTGGGCTCCGCGCAGCGGCCCCCATTAAGAAGGGGAGGTGGGAGGGAGGAGCAGCTGGGAGGCGGGAGGGGAGAGTCCAGTGGGGGTTTGAGGGGGGCGGGGCCGCAGGGGACGCAGCGGACGCAGCGGCAGGGTCGGAGAACCGGCAAGAGCCGGATATGAAAACGGGCAAAAACACAGTGGGTAAAACGAAGTGGAGCAGAAAAAGGGCACAGGTAAAGTCAAAAACAGTGCATGAAACAAAATACAAATTACAAAAAACAAAATACAAAGTATAAAGCACACTAGATACGCCTACCAGAGGGCCTCTCCTGGCAACTGGTCCTTTCCAAGTGACAGTGAGCTTTGAAACAGGAATGTCACAGCCAATGTTCTCAATAGTGCTGGCAAGGGTTTTGTCTGCCTTGATCAAACACATGTGCAGCTACATTGCTTTCCCCCAGGCTAAATATTTGGCCACTGCGAAGGCAGGATTCCATGCAAGGGGACATATACCTAACCTTATTGGGGCGATTGATGGAACACATATTACATTTGTCCCCCCGCCACAATGAACTGGTGTCCAGGAATCGGAAGAGTTTTCACTCACTCAGTGTCCAATTGGTGTGCCTGGCTGACCAGGACATCTCTCACATCACTGCCAAATATCTTGGGTTGGGGCATGATGCCTTCGTCCTGAGGAATAGCAGCATCCCAAATGTGATGGCACAACTACAGAGGCACAGGGTGTGGCTAATAGTTGAGTCTGAGTCCCGATGCAATGTATGTCAGTTTATGCCTTCAGGTGTTATCCCCATACCATTGTGTAAGGCTAATGTTTGTCCCACAATACTTGCAGGTGACTCTGGCTACCCAAACCTATTGTGGCTCCTGACCCCTGTGAGGAATGCCATAACAGGGGCTGAGAATTGGTATAATGATTCACATGGTTGAACCAGGCAGATCATCGAACGTACCTTCGGCCTCTTGAAGGCCCGGTTCAGATGCCTCCATCTGACAGGTGGATCCCTGTGCTACTCACCCGAGAAGGTCTGCCAGATAGTTGTAGAATGCTGTATGTTGCACAACCTGGCCCTCAGATGACTTGTGCCTTATCTGCAGGAGGAGGAGATTGGAAATGCCCCTGTGGCAGCAGTGGACCCTGAGGACAGTGAGGATGAGGATGAGGAGGCAGAGGATGAGGATGAGGATGTGGACAACAGAACCTCAGTTATACGGCAATACTTCTAATGACACACAGGTGAGACAGTGGAACTGACCATTCCTCTGACTATTGATGTTTTCAGCGTGGCCATAGTAGGATGCCATTCACTTCCTTTGCATCTCAACTTACTGTCACCTATGCCTTCTCATTTTGCAGATGTTGGTGTTATGACAACTGTGTACTGATGTGATGACTACAGACAGCTACAGGTCATTATCTGTATGCTATCACAGTGTTCAGATCATCTGCACAAGATGTGACTGTTTCCATAATTGCACATTTTCATCACAGAAAACACTATCACTCAAGTTGTGTTCAATGGGGTTTATTTTAGTGCAAATTATAGACAGAAAAGTGCAATGGAATGGGGTGATGGTAGAAGTACGTCCAGGGTATTGTTCCAGTCTGTTTTTAGCACAGGTCCAGTGTCCAAGGGGCCATAGGAAGGGGAGCAAAGGTAGTTCAGAGGGGACAAGGTGATAGGGGGGCTCTCAGGAGGGTCTCATTTTCTGGTGGTGGTCTTTGTCTTGGCAAGTGTCTCTGGCTTCTGTCTGTGTCGCAGGGAACATTTGCGGGGTGGTTCACCTTCTGCAGGTGGAGGGGTGCTGGTGGCCTATGGGTCCTGTGGCAGGGCTTACTGTCCATTAGCTGCAGCAGATGTGGAGGGCTGGTCAGTAGATTGGCTAGTGGTAGGGGCCCGCTGGTGTGCTGTCCACTCCCTCATGATGTTGGCCATATCAGCCAGCACCCCTGCTATGGAGACCATGGTGGTGTTGAGGGCCTGCAAACCTCCCCTGATATCCTGATGGTGTACCTCCTGCAGCCACTTGTTCTCCTGCATATTGGTAAGGATCTGGCCCATCTTGTCCTGGGACTGTTGGTAAGCCCCCAGGACATTAGTGAGTGCTTACTGGAGAGTCTGTTCCCATGGCGCACAGCTGTCCTCCGAGTGTCCCTGTCCCCCGGTTCCTGTATCCCCTGAACGGTGTGCCCACTGCCATTGACCCCAGGACACTGATTGTCTTGGGTGTGAGGTGTGGACTGGGGTCCATGTACAGGTAGGCACACTGCTGATTGACGTGTCCTGGGGGTGGAGGTGTGGGGACATTGGGTGGGTGCTGTGGTGTTGGATAGTGAAGGGGGAGGCTCTCTGGTGGACTGGGAGTGGGCTGGGGTTTCCAAAAGACCAGTGGTCCCTGATGGGCCAGGAAGTTCATCCAGATCCTGAAGTCCAGTGTAACTGTCATCACTGGGGGCATCTTCTGTTGGGGGATTGGATAGTCGTGGCACCTCTTCGCTGCTGGGATTGGCTGGGGTACCTGTGGGTATGTAAGTGATGTATTATGGTTCATGTCTGTGACATACTGTACATCCCTAGCTTCACCTCTATCGTTGCTGTTGCCCTGCCACCTTTGTTTGTGTATGGTGATGTATTGTGTGATTGTTAGTACTCCATGCTGTGCATACTTTGGTAATGGGCGTACATGCAGGGCTGGGAGGGCTGTCAAAGCATTAGTATGGCATGCAGAGCTTGGCATTGGGGTTGGTCACGTGTAGGTGCACTGTGTGGGATGGAGTGGAGTGATGGAAGTCAGGGTGAGGGGGTGAGTTGGCATGCAGGTATAGGGGTGATAAGTAGTAAGTATTGACTCACCAGTGCCCAGTCCTCTGGCTACTCCAGTGACTCCCTCAGGATGCAGGATTGCCAAGACTTGCTCCCCCCATGCTGTGAGCTGTGGGGGAGTGGGTGGAGGTCCACCGCCAGTCCTCTGGATGGCGAGCTGGTGCCTTGCTGCTACGGAACCTACCTTCCCCCATGGGCCGTTCCACCTCTTCCTGATGTCGTCCCTTGTTCTTGGATGCTGTCCCACGGCGTTCACCCTGTCCACGATCCTCTGCCATAGCTCCATCTTCTTGGCAATGGATATCTGCTGTACCTGTGCTCCAAACAGCTGTGGCTCTACCCTGACTATTTCCTCCCCCATGACCTGCAACTACTCATCAGTGAAACGAGGTGCCTTAGTGGGGACATGGGTGTTGTGTGGTGAGTGTGTTGTGCAGCGAGTGTTGAGTAATGTGGTGGGGTGTGGGATGTGGGGTGCGTGACCGATGAATGGGTGTTTGTGGTGTGTGTGTGTGTGTAGTTGTCTCTGTGATATTCGTGTCTGTCTCGTGGCAATTTTTGGTGTTCGTAAAGGGTTGTGGGTAATGTGTGTGTGTGTTTATAGTGCTGTGGGTGGGTGTGGTGTGTGTATCAGTGTCAGGTGTGTGTTTTTGGTATAGGCCAATGTTGTGATGTTTTGTATTAGGGTGGCCATTCAGACTGCGCCGGTGTGTACCACCAATGGATTACCACCGTTGAATGTCCGCCGTGGTGATTCGTGGGCCATAATGTGGTAGGCATTGTTCTGTTTGTGTAACGATATGGTTGGTAGTACCGACACTTTAACACTGACCTTTGGTCTGGCAGATATGGGTCTGTGGCAGTATTCTGTCAGTTTGGTGTGTGTGTGTGTGTGTGTGTGATAATATGGCGAATGGATGTTTGCCTCTGGGGCGGTATGTTGGCATCCATCACTGCAGCAGTAAGCAGGATTTATCGCCATTGTCATAATGAGGGCCATAATGCCTGCAGTATATGTAGATAAATTGAAACACACTTTTTTCTAAACTCCAGACTATCTGCTTGACGGTGCATTGATTTCGTGTAAATTGATGGTAGCAGGGACAAGTGCTCATTATATTCTGTTGCACTAGGTCCTTATAATGAGTCAGGTGAATTAAACTCTCACATTCTGCCCAATATTAGGAATTCCATTTAACTGGTGAATGTTTATTCCAGAGACCTTTCCAACACTTACTCCGAATTCCTCCCAGTGTGTTGCTAAACTCTTTCCCAGCTTTGGAGAAAAGCCTAGCGACAGATAATTGAAATAGTAAAATTGCAGGTCTTACCAAATTTACAACTTTTTTTTTTTTGTTCAAGCCTGTCATAAAAGGGGAAAAGTGAAAGTGATCGTTATGATTTGAGCATTACACCAGGCCAAGCATGGATGGAAGTGAATGATGAGGAAGATCATATTTTTCTGCTTGTAAGAAAGATCAACTTTATTTCCGATTAACTTATTTTCAGCAAAACAGTGGTCGGTATCTTTTTTTCCTTGCTAAATGTGGTTAGTGTTGCATGCTTAAGAAGGATTTTTGTAGATCTGCATATTTCAGACCAGCAATATAAATGATATTCTGTTAGTGACGTAAATACTAAATATAATGCATGAAACCTGAGAGCTAGTGCACAGACAAGCCTTTACGTGATATCACATTAACCTCATATTTTAGCCCTGAGAAAACTTCATGTTGTGCGTGACCTGGGGTCCAAGTTTTCTATCAGAATCTCATTGTGTCACATGATACAGAGTGTTAATAAAGCAGAGTGGTCTGTGTAGTGTAATGAGATGAAATCTGGAAAGCATGTGATCCAAAATTCTATGGCAGGACTGGAGGCTTCGGATTATGCTTTCTCTTTCTTTTACTGACAATACAGCAGCCAATGAAAACATTAAAAACTTTAAGCTACATATCCCATGAACAACATGCCATCCAATCATGGCTCTTCCCTGTTGATATATGTATCTCCATCAATAAAGTCCGTCCTCTTTCTTTGCTGCTGCAGCAGCCAATTGAGTGTTCTGATATTGCATGGTCTGCTTTAAATACGTTTTATTTAATTGTTTAAGTGCGTGTGCTTTCATCATAGGCTTTGCTTTGCCGCACTAGCTCATATGTGTGCAGGGATCTATGATCTCTAGCGTTTGCCAGTGTGAAGCGGGAGCGAGGCCGATGGAGTGTCCTCCGTGTATTTCCCCTCAGAGGACTCTCTCCTCTTTCTATTGCACTTGACGCGCTTGCATGTTGAGCCGATTCGGAAATTTTTCATTTTCCGATCAGCTCAATGCGTGTTCACCGTCCCGGTAGCCGGATTGGCCTCATACATCACCCGACGGGGCTGAAATAACACATTTTAGGGCATGTCCCAAGGGAAATTGAATTTTGGCACAGAAATTTCATTAATTAATAATCCCTCCACAAGTATTTTTACTGGCCTGTCAACCATATTGCTGCCTTTTTTATATATTAATATACACCTGCTTCAGGGTACTTCACCCCCACCTTGAACTTCTCCAGACCTTCCAACAAATCAATATAGTGGCATATTACGCCGATGAGGAGGAGCAGTTTCAGGAGCTGCAAGATGTGCCTATAGAGCACCAGATGGAGGAGAGCTTGGTGGAGGCACTTGGACACCATTTGCAAGACTCCATGAATTGGGCACTGATAAAGGCCTTAAAACCATTCACTCTACCCATGACAATTTTAGCAGGAGAGAACTATTGTGCGAAGGCAGTCAACAGACTCGCTCACAAGCTTATGAGTCTATGGAGATTTCCGTCCTTCCGTTGCAGGGCACAAGGGGAACTCTCTCTGGGGAAATGTTGGCGCAAATGGCAGCCTCAGTGCTGCGTTATCATAAATATGGGATTTTTTCCCATACGAGTCAGCGAGTCCTTTCCCCAAGCCCTCTCAATCCCAATCAGAAATACAAGAACAATCCTCTTCTAATTCCGAGTCGGACAACTCGCAAAAAGATTCCCTCCTGCTCAAGAAGAAGGGCAAGTCTCATCATGTCCTCTCCGACGTACCGGCCCCAAGTGGTCGGCATCCTCTTTTCTCTCTCGAGGATATAATTCATCCCCAACCCACAGATTGGGTTCCCAGTGCTGAGGTGGCCCGTTATGTGCAAGATAGGTTGCGCAAAAGTTTTGAAAAAGAAGTATGCAACACTCTCTGGTCTGAATGGCCCCGGCCTTTCTTGGTCGGCAAAGTGACTGATAACTCAGAGCTAGACCCCAGTATGGTGACGTTCCGGAAAAAATTGTCCAAGGACCCCAAGAAGGGGCTTGACTGTGGTTGGCGCGGTTGTCAGGATAAACTGTTAGTCAAAAATCTTAGATTTGGCAATCCAATCCAAGGAAACAAATACTCCCCTGGACCCAGAGGTTGTTCTGGAACGGGCACAGCGCGCTATTTTTCTTCTTGGCAACGCGCACTGCGCCTTGTCAAATGAGCACAGGCGCTCTTTTCTTATACACTTGGTCCCCAAACTGGCAGAGTTGGCAACTAACAAGGCTGGTTCGCTAGCTAATGGCATGCATTTTGGCGACAAGTTCGTCAAAGAATTGGGCAAATATCTTGCAACATTCAAGGCTCAATCCAATATAAGAAAGGGATTCAACAATTGTCTTTTTGCCCGGGCGCTTCAGGGGCCGAGCACCAGTCCGTGGATTCCAGGCTTCAAGAATTGCCACTCAAAGGGGCAGAGGAGGTTCATACTGCTCTTTGACCTACTACCCAACCAACAGTTACAGAGGGTGTGGCATTCCTCCAGAGGGTATCGTGGAGGTGGTTCTACTTAGGATACGAATTCCAGAGGTAAGCATCATTCCCTTTTCAAATGTAATTTGAAAAGAATTCAACAATGGGTGTTACAAACTGTCCAAGGCATCCGAATAGAGTTCTACGCTTCTCTGACTCAAAGGGTTCTTCCCCCTTCTTTACATTTTCCCCTCAAAGATCGCTCATTTATCAAGGAAGAGATTTTTGCACTCCTGTAGAAAGGATCTGTGATAGAGACTACGCCTCATCCTCATGGGTTCGTGAGCACGAATTTCTTAGTGCAAAAGAAAGGAGGTGGTTCTCGTCTGGTGTTGAACCTCAAGCAATTCAATTCTTGGATTATATACCGCCATTTCAAAATGGAGGGCATACATCTTCTCAGAGATTTGTTAAGAAATGGCGATTGGCTGGTCCGTTTAGATCTCAAAAATGCGTACCTTTCAGTGCCAGTTTTTGCACCCCACAGATGTTTTCTTCAATTCCAATAGGGGTCCCATTGGTTCGAGTTCACCGCTCTGCCCTTCGTTCTGTCCTCAGCCCCTTGGTGTTTCACCAAGCTTCTTCGCCTGGTAGTGCAGTATCTGAGGGAATGGGGAGTAAGACTCTTTATATACCTCAACGATATCCTAATTATGTCTCAGGACAGGAACACAACCCTTTGTCGTCTCAATTAGGCGGTCCAATTATTACAGGATCTCTGGTTTATCATCAATGCCGGGAAATCCAGCATGGTGCCATTGCAAAATATAGAGTTCTTAGGTTTTCAGATAGACTCGGTCAAAGCCCTGTTACTTCTTTCTCTGAGCAAAAGAACATCGATCAAGAAAGAGTTGAGGAGAGCCCTTGTCTCTCCAGCTATATCATTGAGGACGTTGGCACGACTAGTCAGCTTGCTTTCATCATCAATCCAGGCAATTTTTTTGGTGCCTCTGCATTACAGGGCTCTTCAGAGACTGAAGGTTTTATATCTTCAGAAAGGCCTGCAGTATTCGGAGTTAGTTCCGATTTCGGAGGAAGCCAAGATCACGATATATTGGTGGCTCTCCCACATGGATGCATGGAATGGCAGAGCGATTTCTACCTCAGTCCCGGATATAGTAGTAGAGTCAGATGCCAGCCGTTGGGGCTGGGGAGCACATTGCGGCTCAGTGGAGATGGGGGTCATTGATCCCTGGGAGCCTTGAATTACCACATCAATTGTCTGGAACTGTCAACATCAGGGCAGTGGGCGCTCTACGGGCGACTAGAATGCAAAAACCCAGCACTTATGAGATAACGTAATTGATGCATTATGTTGATATGCTGTTGTTTAACCTTTTGCATTGCAGAGTTTAATCCTGAAGCTTTATATTCAAGGTGCTTGTAAATACTGTTAATTTGCAATGTATTGCTGCAGGCTTTCAGAGTGTATCAGGGTGTGGTCCCTTTCCAGGGCCTTCTAGAAGCTTTCTCTGCAGCATGACTGGGTGTGGTTTGTGGGCTGGGCCAGACTCTATATAAGGGAGCCAGCCCAGCTCCACGTGCTCACTATTCAGAGGGCCCGGTGCAGAGCAGCAGCAACTTCCTGAGCTCCTGTTCCGGAGGCCTACATTGGTTTTCCAGGCCTTTGCCCTTCATTACATTGGTGATCCTCGATCAGGGCGGTAAGATGGAGGTCGGGCTGGGCCCCCGATCCTGTTTTCGAAGGCATCTGAGTTCTTGGGCCTAATTTTCATGTAGAGAGATTTTACCTTGTACGTGTGAATGTGCTCTTGTTTTTTCTGGCATTTACATGTTGATATTCGAATCGGCAAAACTCGCGATTCGTTCCTCGTGTTTCACTCTTGATGTTCATTGTGCGCTACGATTTCTTGGCAGTTACATGGTGGCATTTGAATCGGCAAAATGCACGATTCATTCCTCGTGTTTAATTCCTGATACTCATTGTGCGCAAGCATTTCTTGGCATTTGCATGGTGACATTCGAATCAGAGTATTGGAGCTGTCTTGTGGTGGACATGTTGGGAACGTGCGCAGACCCAGAGGATCTGGTGACTCTGACAGAATAGTGAGCCCACAAATTTATTATCCTCCTGGTTTGCGTGTGATCTCAGCATGGCTACACTGGATGAGCTAGTAAAGGTTATCATGCAGCTCCAAGCAGAGGTAGTGTCATCAAAAGATATAGCAGCCAGTCTAGCTGAGCAAGTGAGTCAGTTGCAGGAAAGAGTGGAAAATATGGAGCCAGGTCCTTTGGGTGCGGGTTGGCTTGGTCCTCCTCCTCAAGGTACAAGAGGTAACCCTCAAACTAACATTTCTCTCAATGTGCCCTCAGCCATTCCTCTGGCTCCTCCAGAACGGTTCTCAGGTGATCCTTTGAAAGCGCAATCCTTTTTGATGCAAGTAGAATTGCACTTTACCTGTCGACCAAGTGTTTTCCCTGATGCCCAATCCAGGGTGGCCTTCTTGTTCTCATACCTGACTGGGGATGCAGCCACCTGGGCAATTCCTCTTGTGCGTAAAGACAGTCCCCTGCTTTACAATTGGAGACATTTTGTTTGTGAGTTTGAACGAGTGTTTGATCGTAGAACTGTGACATTATTGGTAGCTCGTGAACTATTAGATTTGCGACAAGGTAACCAAGATCTAGTTTCTTACTTAGCTAATTTTAATCGGCTGGTAGCCGAAACATCCTGGCCTGAAGAAAAGCAAGCATCCTTGTTCTACCAAGGACTCAAGGACGAGTTAAAAGACATTTTTGCTCAGATAGACCCGCAGCCTAGTGATTGTCAAGATCTAATAGACCTTGTTTTGAGATTGGATCATCGTCCAGCAGAACGAAGGGGAACAAGCAAAAAAAACGGAGAAATATTCCTGGCGTGTTCATGATAACAGAGAATCACAAGTTCAGAAAGAGAACAATGAGGAACCAATGGAAATTGGAACTATCAGACGGTCCTTAATGACTGCAGAGAAAGACCTATGCCAGAAAGAGACAATGCTTGTATTGTGACCAGGAAGGTCATTTTGTTAGAGTGTCCAGTAAAACCAAAGAGCAAATTGGCTGTTGCCAAAAAGGTTGTGACAAAACTAAAATCCCCAGAGTGCAAGGAAAGTTTAGTCTTGGGAGTTACCTCATACCCTTCTCAGGAAGAGACACCACCATTAAGAAAATCACGGTATTTGAAATTGGATCTAGAAATTCAAGTAAAAGGACACACCTAAGAGAAGCTTTAGTGGACTCATGTGCTACTGAGAATTTCATAGACACTCAATTGGTGGAAGCATGGGGGATCCCGTGTGAGAAAAAGAAAACACCGGAGTTGGTGGAGTCCGCAGATGGCAAACTCTTGACTGGAGGTCCAGTGACTCTACAGACCCTGCCCTTGTCAATAACTTGTGATGGACAAACGTATGACACTAAACACGTTGAGTCGGTAACCTTTGATGGTATTCACGCTCCTCAGTATGGAATCATTCTCGGAATGCCCTGGTTGAGTTACCACAATCCTCAGATAGACTGGGAGGAGAGAAAGATAATATTCCAGTTATACCTTTGTAAGACAAGATGTCTTAAAACTTTGAATGTTCTAAATCTGAGTGAATCTCCGTTAGCTATAGGCGCTACAAAGGAAATGACATTGCCTTCACAAAACGTATCATGTACTGGTGTGGAAGGGGCAAGGAAGAATGAAGATTCCTTCTTGAGGTCCCCAGAAGCCGGTAAGGCCTTTTCGGTTTCAAAGGAAGTCTTTTCTAGTACTCCTATCCTGACTCGTTCTGAGACTGAAAGTTTCATTGTCACAGAAAGCTGTCTCCAGACATCCAGTGGTCTAGATCCTCAACAAGCCCACACAACCAAGGATGCTGAAAAAGAAGACTTCTCCACCGTCCCAGTCTTGACTCATCCTGATCTTGACCGTCCAGTCACAGTAGAAACAGGTGCTTCAGATGGAACAAGTGGTGGCGTGTTATCGCACCGCAAAAAAGACAGACAAAAGAATGCAGAGCATCACAACAAGAAGCACTGTGAAGGACCTCAATATAAAACAGGTGATAGAATGAAGCTTTCTACACGACATATTGACTTCAAGAAAAGACACGTGTTTAGTCCCAAGTTCAAAGGTCCTTACACCTTCTTTCAACAAGGCAACCCAATAACCTATGAACTGCAACTCTCTCTGAAAAATTACTGTCCTGAGAGTAACTCATGGGACTCCGCTTTTGACATTCATGCTCTACGATTAGTGAGGCGTTTTCATTGCCTAAAACCAGGCAAACCAGGCCCTAGCGCACACTTGGAAGAGGGGAGTACTGTCAACATCAGGGCAGTGCGTGCTCTACGGGCGACTGGAATGCAAAAACCCAGCACTTAACGTAATTCATGCATTATGTTGCTATGCTGTTGTTTAACCTTTTGCATTGCCGACTTTAATCCTGAAGATTTATATTCAAGGTGCTTGTAAATACTGTTCATTTGCAATGTATTGCTGCAGGCTTCCAGAGTGTATCAGGGTGTGGTCCCTTTCCAGGGCCTTCTAGAAGCTTTCTCTGCAGCATGACTGGGTGTGGTTTGTGGGCTGGGCCAGACTCTATATAAGGGAGCCAGCCCAGCTCAACCTGCTCACTATTCAGAGGTCCCGGTGCAGAGCAGCAGCAACTTTCTGAGCTCCTGTTCCAGAGACCTACATTGGTATTCCAGGCCTTTGCCCTTCATTACCTTGGTGGTCCTTGATCAGGGCGGTAAGATGGAGGTCGGGCTGGGCCCCTGATCCCGTTTTCGAAGGCATCTGAGTTCTTGGGCCTAATTTTCATGTTGAGAGATTTTACCTTGTACGTGTGAATGTGCTCTTGTTTTTTCTGGCATTTACATGTTGATATTCGAATCAGCAAGACGCGCAATTCATTCCTCGTGTTTCACTCTTGATGTTCATTGTGCGCTACGATTTCTTGGCAGTTACATGGTGGCATTCGAATCGGCAAGACGCGCGATTCATTCCTCACGTTTAACTATTGATACTCATTGTGCGCAACCATTTCTTGGCATTTGCATGGTGACATTTGAATAGGCAAGACGCGCAATTCATTCCGTGCATTTAACTCTTGAAATTCATTGTGCGCAACCATTTCTTGGCATTTACATGGTGGCATTCGAATCAGCAAGACGCGCGATTCATTCCTTGTGCATTTACATGTTGATATTCGAATCGGCAAGACGCGCGATTCATTCCTCGTGTTTAACTCTAATTTCATGGCATTAGCATGTACTTGTAAGAATCGACAGTATGCGCAATTCTTTTCCCGCATCTAAAACTTGATGTTCAGATCGCTGACAATGTGCGCAATCATTTTATGGCAATCAAAACTTTGATGTGTAGTGTTTCCTGAAGTACACGCAATTATCTAGGGCCCTTTAATTTTATGCAGAGGTGTTAAATTCAAGATGTTACATTCTATGTGCATGTTAAGTCTTTAGTACAATTCCTATTGTTTTCCAGGGAATGTTTGGATGGCCTTTTGTCCTCAGGTAATGAGGCAGTGTTTGTTCTTGGACATTGTTCTAGAAGGTTCTTGTATTCCTAGACAGTATGTTACAACTCATGAAAAGTCCATATGAAACAATGTACTAACCATTCTTGATTCTTTTCCAGGTACTTAGATTTCTTGAGGCCTAATTAGAGTCTAGTTCTAGGCCATTCATGTTTCCTCAGTCTAATTGTTATTTGATGTTCCGAGTATCATTGAACTCTAGATTCAACTGAGTGTTATTTCATGTTCCGAGTATCACTGAACTCTAGACCCAACAGAGTGTTATTTCATGTTCCAAGTATCAATTAACTTTAGACTCAACAGAGTGTTATTTCATGTTCGGAGTATCACTGAACTCTAGACTCAATAGAGTGTTATTTCATGTTCCGAGTATCACTGATCTGTAGACTCAACAGAGTGTTATTTCATGTTCCGACTATCATTGAACTCTAGACTCAACAGAGTGTTATTTCATGTTCCGAGTATCATTGAACTCTAGATGCAATAGAGTGTTATCTCATGTTCCAGGTATCATTGAACCCTAGATTCAACAGAGTTTTTATGAATCTAAATGTGATTTTATTCTGATGTTGTGTTGTTTAACCTTTTGTTTCCTACAGGTCTCCTTCCCAGCTGTTCCCTACCTAATCCCCTTTTCCCCACTTGGATTCTCTTAGACTCTGTGACATTCTAATCATAGCATTGGAGCTGTCTTGTGGTGGACCTGTTGGGAACGTGTGGAGACCCCGAGGATCTGGTGACTCTGACAGGAACTCTTGGCTGGGGAGTTTGCGATCAGATCACTTTCCCCACACAAAGCCTACTTTTGCATTCTCCTCCGAATGAACAATGTGCCCGCATTCAGATATATAAATCGCCTAGGAGAGACCATATCTAGTCTCTTGGCAGAGATTGCAAAGGATTTTTGTCAATATTGTCTGCAACACCAAATCTTGGTGATAGCGGAATACATTGCAGGACGTTTCAATACGACAGCGGATTGGAATTCTCGCTTCTTGCGGGATGGCAGCGCTTGGAAGCTCAAACAGCAGATTTTCCAAGCTCTTCAACTGAGGTGGGGATGTTGTCAAATAGACTTGTTTGCTTCCCAGTTGAACAATCAGATTCTGATTTACTTCAGTTGGAGACCGTAACCTCAGTCGGCAGGGAAGGATGTATTTCTTTAGCGTTGCCTAGGGGAACATCTGTATGCGTTTCCCCCCCTTCACCATAATTCCTTGAGTCCTGGCCCAAGTACTGCGCTAACAGGCAGAAGTTATCTTGGTGACTCTATATTGGAGAGCACAGCCTCGGTTCCCATCAGCGATGGCTCTCTAGTGAGAATTTCCAGTGATGATGCCAGAGTGCGAGGCTCTTCTCACTGATCCATCAGGCAAACCGCATCCTCTGATTCTACACGGTTGAATTTCCCTGATGGCTTGGTGACTTTCAGGAGACGATGGCAAGTGCCTGGAGTTTCGGAATCAGCACTGTTTTTCTAACCCCAATATCGGGCCCCCTTCATTCATAAAAGATATGAGCAAGCCTGGAGGAAGTGGTTATGTTGGTGCGGTGAAATGAGTCTGGGGGGTCAGAGATTCATGTGATTGCCAATTTTCTGTCTGATTTAGCTTCACAGGGTTTGGCTTACAGGACGATTAATAATTGTCGTTTGGCTCTTTCGGCTGGTCATCCCCATATTCAGGATAGGCCTGAAGAGGAACATCATTTAGTTTGTAAGATTCTTAGGGGCATTCGTAAAGTATTCATCATTATGGGATGTTAATGTTGTTCTTCAATTTATTAGAGGTTGGCCATCTAATGAGGATCTTTCCTGTAAACAATTGTCAGCGAAACTTACAATGTTGCTGTGCTTACTCTCTTGTAGACGAATTTCTGCTATCAGGGCCTTGGATTTAGCAGGTAGAATATTTACTCCTGATGGAGTATCCTTTTCCATTCCAAGGCGTACAAAAACGTAATCAAGCTGTTTTTCATATAAGTCTTTTCCCCATGACAAAAAGCTATGTGTTGTTCAATGTATAACGGTTTGTGAAGACTGTACTCGTGAGTTCAGACAGGATGTTTCTGGTCAATTACTAATTTCTTTACAGAAACCTTTTAAACCAGTCACTGCAGCAACCTTGACTTGTTGGGTCAAATGGCTATTGGTTGAAGCAGGTATAGACGTAAACATCTTTGGAGCTCATTCTATCATAGGAGCCATGGCTTCTAAAGCATAGGGGCGAGATTGAAGGATATTATGGCTGCAGTGGATTCATCAAATGATTCTACATTCAAAGTATTTTATCACAGACCGATAGTTGATGTACTATCTGAAGTGGTAAATATACTTTAAACTAGCAGAATCCAAAGCCTCCCATCCTGCTATAGAATTAAACATTTTCTAGCTATTTCATCAAGAAGTTTAGATTCTATTAAGGACACGGAGGCAAGGATTATCCCACCCTTCATATTTTTTATACTATGCATGCATTGTATGATAGAACTGTTGTTTATCAAATAATTGTTGATACTTGATAAGTCCCTGCCCTCTACATATATAATTATGTGTATATATATATATATATATATATGTGTGTGTATGTCTGTGGACATTAGTTTTTGCTTGTCTTCTTCTTCAGAGGCGAATAATTCTGCTTCTTCAATTCCCTAGATGAGATGTTGGACTAAAGTTGAAGATTACTGATCTTCAGAGGAGGTTATCAGAAAAAGTGGCCTTCGAACGTATGGCAGTTTCCACGAGATAGGATGGTGGTTCAGTGTTCTGCAAGTTCTAAATTGACTCTGTTCTTATTGTTTATGGCAAAGAAAGACGACAGACTTTATTGTTGTAGCTATATATACCGACAGGGAAGAGCCATGATTGAGTGGTGTTGTGCTCTTGGGATATGTAGTTTAAAGTTTTTACTGTTTTCATTGGCTGCTGTGTTGTTAGTAAAAGAAAGAGAAGGCACAATCCTCACCTCCGTGTTCATATTAGAATCTAAAATTCTTGACACAATAGCTAGAAAAGTTGTAATTCTTGTTTCTGTAACTGACAAAAAGCCATGCTCTTACAATAGCCATTGTTTGAAGTTTAGTAATTAGTAGGTTGCTAATAAAATCATGTCTACCATGTTTCTATAATACACATGTAAATTATGAAAGTTTTGACTTTTTTCAAACAATCTGCTTCCTACTTTTGACAGAATGGTTAAAACTGTTGCTTCTGATGGCAACAATATGCACTTCTAAGGAGAGCCCGACCTTTCTAAACCCAGTTTTAGAAGTTTGGTGCATTAACCATCCAAAATTATGTGTGTCCCCAAAAGGCAGGTTCTCTTTACCCAATAGCTGGACAATTAGCTCTCCTTATGAAATTGTGAGCAGATCTGTGTGTCTTGTATAACCATGCTGCAAGTGATTACTATATAATCATCCATTTTCACTTGGAGAATTTGTACTTTTAGAGCAATGGTGTTATTTTGATGGTTTGACCACTTTTCAGTATAGGATAATTTACTTTGCTTTTTCTTTGAATATGACAGTGATGAACAATGCATACCAGTGCACATCTCTGTGCCTACTAGTGTTGAAGCTTTTTTGTTAAAGAACTACACTTTTTTGAATTTTGAAGAAACTTTGTCATATTTTCATTAAATAGCACAGAAGCCCATCCCTGGGTGTGTGTGGTCGTTCACCAGTGGTATGTGTACTAACAGTAGATGCTGTAGCACCCAGTATAATGTGCTGGATGGCTAAAAACTAATAAGGTCCCAAAGGTGAAACCTATTAGCTAAGCCAAAGCTTGTTTTCTCACTGGTTCCAGTACCCCATGGTCCCCACTTTACCTAAATACTTACCATTTGTTGTCGTTTAAAGAGTCTGCAAAGGCATGGAAATGGTGCTAAATAGGGCTGTAAACAAAATTGCATGTATTTATTTGTAACATGACTTTTCTGCCTTTGTTTACTTTAATTATTAGTCATGGATCATTAATGCACCAAAAACATATTTTAAAGGACTTTTAATTTATATTTGTTGTTTGAAGTATTTACACATAAAGGATAAAAACACCGGCTTTATGTGATTTTGCCCTATTTTTGTACCAGCAAGACATCAAAATACTGGTGGCACTGGTTTTTATAGAGAGATAGATTAGGATTTAGGGATGGGTAGTGGTAATTTTACGTCTTGGGGATGGGTAGAGTGGTAAAAGTAATTTGAGGATTTGTGGGTGGGGGTAATTTTACGGTTTAGAGGTGGGTAGTAGTATATGTTGGCATGGATAATTTTAGGGGTTGTGTAGGAAGCTGGCCTGCTGTGTGAAGGACACCTATGGTGTTGTCACCTTATACTAGGTCCAGATATCCCCTATTAGTGAAGTGTAGCAGTGTCTAGGAAGCCAGGGCTCTCTAGAGGTAGCTGTGGATTAGCAGCCAAGACTTTTCTTGGAGACATGCAAGCTTATGCAATACCACTATAATCACACAGCAACTTATCACACGTGAAAGCACCACACAATGTTACAAAAATAATGGTACGTTACTATAGAAACACAACACAACACTAGAATACTTGTATGCAGTTCCCCCCAACTGTAGCTAAGTACACACTAAGTATGTACGCAATAGCAATCAGCAATTAGCATTAGCATAGAAACAACAAGCATTGGCAATACTTAGTTAAACTAGCGAGGGCCCTAGGGGAGGGCAAAACCATGTACTAGGAAAGTGGAATGCAAAGTAAGGTCCTCACCCAAGGACAAGGAGTTGTTAGAGGGGAGCTGGGAGAACTAGGGACCCCAGGAGGGTGGTGAGTACCTGTGTGACACCCAGTGACCAGGATAGCAGAGGTAAGTACCTGGTCTCCCCAAGGACTAACAAGGGACTTGGAAAAAGGATTGTACAATAACTGGACCAGACTAGAATAAACCAAATATAGATTCTGGTATAAGAGGACCTGCAAAAAAAGGGGACAGAGTTCAGTCCAGAATGGAGTGTCCAGCGGGGGTTGGCGCTACTACCCACCCTTCTGTGGATGAAGAACCAGGTCGACTAGTAGAGAAGAAGACCAGCTGTGGAGTTGAGTCCAGGCACCGAAGGAGAGTCCTTAGAGCAGTGCTGACGGTGTCCAACGTCGTCATTGGGTTGCAGATGGTCAGCAGTGTTGGAAAAGTACTAACAAGCCTTGGCAAATGCAAGAGGAGCAAAACCAAGAGTTGCAAGGCTGAAGAGGACCAGCAAGGCCCAGGAGACTCGACCCTTGGCAGGGAGTCTGGTGTGACCCTGAGCAGTCGGGAGAGCCGACAGAAGCAGTTGCAGCCCCCACAGGCAACCCACTGGCAGCAGGCACAATACGTTGCAGTGAGGCCCAGTCAGCACACCTGAAGAGCAGCTGGAGCAGCAGAGAGGAGACTGTGCTTGGCAGGAAGATGTGCTGGAGGATGGGGCTACTCAGAGCCTGAAGATCACTTGGAGCAGGAGCAAACAAGCCTTGGTAGCTGCAAGAGTTGCGGTTCCCAGAGATACTGTCCTGCAAGGAGAGGCAAGGACTTACCTAGCTGGTTAGCTGGCAGAGACGACCAAAGGGACTACTCCATACCACAACCTGTGATGCAGGATCCACACAGTTCCAGGAGAGAGCAGATCCACGTAGCCAGACGTTGATGACTTTGGTGCCTGCAGATGCAGGAGAGTGACTCCTTCACTCCAAGGCAGATTCCTTCTTGATGCAGACTGAAGTCTCGTCGACCCCAGAGGATGTGCAGCCGGAGAAATGTTGCAGTTGCTGGAAGGAGCCGGAGAAACAATGTTGCAAAGCGAAGTTGTCGCCAGAGTTGCAGCTTTGTCGGTTCCTGCAGAGTCCAGTTGCAGCTCCAGTGGCCAGAAGAAAAAGTAAACGATGCAGTGGAGTCCTGGTGGAATCTAGCATGTTGAATCTGTAGACTCACCCTCAAGGGAGACCCAAGGGGTTTGGTCACCTAGTAAGGTGACCACCTATCTGGAGGGGGCTGTTTCACCTGCCTGACCTGGCCACTCAGATGCTCCCAGGAGCCTCTGCACATCTTAGTTTCAAAATGGCAGAATCAAGTGGCCACTTGGAGGAGCTCTGGGCACCACCCCTGGGGTGGTGATGGACAGGGGAGTGGTCACTCCCCTTTCCTTTATCCAGTTTTGTGCCAGAGCAAGGACCATGGGTCCCTGGACTGGTGCAAACTGGTTTGTGCAATGGGGGCACCTGTGCACTTTAAAGCAAACCTGTGGCTTGGGAAGGCTACCTCTCCCAAGCCCTGCAACACCTATTTCCAAGGGAGATGATGTTATCTCCCTCTTGCACAGGAAATCCTTTGTTCTGCATTTCCCTGCCCTGTTTGAGCTAATCAAGCAGCAGGAGGGCAGAAACCTGTCTGAAGGGTGGCAGCAGTGCAGGCTGCCTGGAAAACCCCAGAAGACTGGTAGGAGCAATATTATAGGTCCTATAAAGAGCCCCCAGAGTGCATGGAATCATACAACAAATACAGGCAACAGTATTGGGGTATGATACCAAACATGCCCAAGTTCAGAGTTACCATTGGGTAGCTGGACACAGGTAGTGTGTGTAGGAAAGTACCATCTTGCCTGGCATGTTACCCCCATTTTTCACTGTATATATGTTGTTTTAGTTATATGTGTCACTGGGACCCTGGTAACCCAGGGCCCCAGTGCTCATAAGTGTGCCTGAATGTGTTACCTGTGTAGTGACTAACTGTCTCACTGAGGCTCTGCTAATCAGAACCTCAGTGGTTATGCTCTCTCATTTCTTTCCAAATTGTCACTGACAGGCTAGTGACCATTTTTACCAATTTACATTGGCTCACTGGAACACCCTTATAATTACCTAGTATATGGTACTGAGGTACCCAGGGTATTGGGGTTCCAGGAGATCCCTATGGGCTGCAGCATTTCTTTTGCCACCCATAGGGAGCTCTGACAATTCTTACACAGGCCTGCCACTGCAGCCTGAGTGAAATAACGTCCACGTTATTTCACAGCCATTTTACACTGCACTTAAGTAACTTATAAGTCACCTATATGTCTAACCTTTACCTGGTAAAGGTTAGGTGCAAAGTTACTTAGTGTGAGGGCACCCTGGCACTAGCCAAGGTGCCCCCACATTGTTCAGAGCCAATTCCCTGAACTTTGTGAGTGCGGGGACACCATTACACGCGTGCACTACATATAGGTCACTACCTATATGTAGCTTCACCATGGTAACTCCGAATATGGCCATGTAACATGTCTATGATCATGGAATTGCCCCCTCTATACCATCCTGGCATAGTTGGCACAATCCCATGATCCCAGTGGTCTGTAGCACAGACCCTGGTACTGCCAAACTGCCCTTCCTGGGGTTTCACTGCAGCTGCTGCTGCTGCCAACCCCTCAGACAGGCAGCTGCCCTTCTGGGGTCCAGCCAGGCCTGGCCCAAGATGGCAAAACAAAGAACTTCCTCTGAGAGAGGGTGTGACACCCTCTCCCTTTGGAAAATGGTGTGAAGGCAGGGGAGGAGTAGCCTCCCCCAGCCTCTGGAAATGCTTTGTTGGGCACAGAGGTGCCCAATTCTGCATAAGCCAGTCTACACCGGTTCAGGGACCCCTTAGCCCCTGCTCTGGCGCGAAACTGGACAAAGGAAAGGGGAGTGACCACTCCCCTGACCTGCACCTCCCCTGGGAGGTGTCCAGAGCTCCTCCAGTGTGCTCCAGACCTCTGCCATCTTGGAAACAGAGGTGCTGCTGGCACACTGGACTGCTCTGAGTGGCCAGTGCCACCAGGTGACGTCAGAGACTCATGCTGATAGGCTCCTTCAGGTGTTAGTAGCCTATCCTCTCTCCTAGGTAGCCAAACCCTCTTTTCTGGCTATTTAGGGTCTCTGTCTCTGGGGAAACTTTAGATAACGAATGCATGAGCTCAGCCGAGTTCCTCTGCATCTCTCTCTTCACCTTCTGATAAGGAAACGACCGCTGACCGCGCTGGAAGCCTGCAAACCTGCAACATAGTAGCAAAGACGACTACTGCAACTCTGTAACGCTGATCCTGCCGCCTTCTCGACTGTTTTCCTGCTTGTGCATGCTGTGGGGGTAGCCTGCCTCCTCTCTGCACCAGAAGCTCCGAAGAAATCTCCCGTGGGTCGACGGAATCTTCCCCCTGCAACCGCAGGCACCAAAAATCTCATTACCGGTCCCTTGGGTCTCCTCTCAGCCCAACGAGCGAGGTCCCTCGAATCCAGCGACTCTGTCCAAGTGACCCCCACAGTCCAGTGACTCTTCAGCCCAAGTTTGGTGGAGGTAAGTCCTTGCCTCACCTCGCTGGCCTGCATTGCTGGGAACCGCGACTTTGCAGCTACTCCGGCCCCTGTGCACTTCCGGCGGAAATCCTTCATGCACAGCCAAGCCTGGGTCCACGGCACTGTAACCTGCATTGCACGACTTTCTAAGTTGGTCTCCGGCGACGTGGGACTCCTTTGTGCAACTTCGGCGAGCACCGTTTCACGCATCCTCGTAGTGCCTGTTTCTGGCACTTTTCTGGGTGCTACCTGCTTTAGTGAGGGCTCTTTGTCTTGCTCGACGTCCCCTCTCTCTGCAGGTCCAATTTGCGACATCCTGGTCCCTCCTGGGCACCAGCAGCGTCCAAAAACGCCAAACGCACGATTTGCGTGTAGCAAGGCTTGTTGGCGTCCTTCCGGCAGGAAAACACTTTTGCACGACTCTCCAAGGCGAGAGAGATCCGTCCACCAAAGGGGAAGTCTCTAGCCCTTTTCGTTCCTGCAGAAACCTCAGCTTCTTCTGTCCAGTCGAAGCTTCTTTGCACCCGCAGCTGGCATTTCCTGGGCATCTGCCCATCTCCGACTTGCTTGTGACTTTTGGACTTGGTCCCCTTGTTCCACAGGTACCCTAGATTGGAAATCCACAGTTGTTGCATTGCTGGTTTGTGTCTTTCCTGCATTATTCCTCTAACACGACTATTTTGTCCTTAGGGGAACTTTAGTGCACTTGGCACTCACTTTTCAGGGTCTTGGGGAGGGTTATTTTTCTAACTCTCACTATTTTCTAATAGTCCCAGCGACCCTCTACAAGGTCACATAGGTTTGGGGTCCATTCGTGGTTCGCATTCCACTTTTGGAGTATATGGTTTGTGTTGCCCCTATCCCTATGTTTCCCCATTGCATCCTATTGTAACTATACATTGTTTGCACTGTTTTCTAAGACTATACTGCATATTTTTGCTATTGTGTATATATATCTTGTGTATATTTCCTATCCTCTCACTGAGGGTACACTCTAAGATACTTTGGCATATTGTCATAAAAATAAAGTACCTTTATTTTTAGTATAACTGTGTATTGTGTTTTCTTATGATATTGTGCATATGACACTAAGTGGTACTGTAGTAGCTTCACACGTCTCCTAGTTCAGCCTAAGCTGCTCTGCTAAGCTACCATTATCTATCAGCCTAAGCTGCTAGACACCCTATACACTAATAAGGGATAACTGGGCCTGGTGCAAGGTGCAAGTACCCCTTGGTACTCACTACAAGCCAGTCCAGCCTCCTACATTGGTTGTGCAGTGGTGGGATAAGTGCTTGAGACTACTTACCACTCTTGTCATTGTACTTTTCATAAGAGAAAAATATACAAAACAAGGTCAGTGTATATACACATAGCCAAAAAGTTTTGCATTTCCTCTTTTCACTCTTTTCTAAGTGCTGAAAAGTACTTCTAAAACTTTCAAAAAGTTCTTAAAAGTTTAAAAAGTTTTTTTCTGTCTTTCCAAAAAGTTCTGAAAACTTTTTTCTCTTTTTCTATCACTTTAACTCTCTCTAAAAAATGTCTGGCACAGGAAAAAATGTTGAACTGTCCAAACTTGCATATGATCACCTTAGCTGGAAAGGAGCAAGGAGTCTCTGCATAGAGAGAGGTTTGAGTGTAGGGAAGAATCCTTCCTTGGAACTGTTACTTAACATGCTTAGAGAACAGGATAAGGCCATAGGTGCCCCATCTGTTGAAAAAGTACCTAATAGTTCCCAATCTGATTCAGGGACTCCCCCAGGAAAAGATTCTGGAAAGAAACTTCCTAGCCTGCCCATTACTAGACAATCTAGCATAGATGGTAATGATAATGAGCCACACCAAATAAATAGTGTTGTCTCACATCATAGCAAAAGCATTTATTCTCACCATACTGGTAGTAATGTTTCTGTAAACCAAGCTGTTAAGTTGGCTTCTGTAAGGGACAGGTCTCCTTCTGTTCATTCCCATCATAGCTCTGTTTCTAGAAATGTCCCTCCCACCAACCCTGATGACAGAATGTTAGAGAGGGAACTCAATAAGTTGAGGGTGGAACAAACCAGACTGAAGCTCAATAAGCAACAGCTGGATTTGGATAGACAGTCTTTAGAATTAGAGAAGGAAAGACAGAAGTTGGGTTTAGATACCCATGGTGGCAACAGCAGTATTCCCCATAGTCATCCTGCAAAAGAGCATGATTCCAGGAATCTGCACAAGATAGTTCCCCCTTATAAGGAGGGGGATGACATTAACAAGTGGTTTGCTGCACTTGAGAGGGCCTGTGCTGTACAGGATGTCCCTCAAAAGCAGTGGGCTGCTATCCTATGGCTATCATTTAGTGGAAAAGGTAGGGATAGGCTCCTTACTGTGAAAGAAAATGATGCCAATAATTTCCAAGTTCTTAAGAATGCACTCCTGGATGGTTATGGCTTAACCACTGAACAGTACAGGATAAAGTTCAGAGAGACCAAAAAGGAGTCTTACAAGACTGGGTTGATTTCATTGACCAGGCAGTGAAGGCCTTGGAGGGGTGGTTACATGGCAGTAAAGTTACTGATTATGACAGCCTGTATAACTTAATCCTGAGAGAGCATATTCTTAATAATTGTGTGTCTGATTTGTTGCACCAGTACTTGGTGGACTCTGATCTGACCTCTCCCCAAGAATTGGGAAAGAAGGCAGACAAATGGGTCAGAACAAGAGTGAACAGAAAAGTTCATACAGGGGGTGACAAAGATGGCAACAAAAAGAAGGATGGTAAGTCTTCTGACAAGGGTGGGGACAAATCTAAAAATGAGTCTTCATCAGGCCCACAAAAACTCTCTGGTGGGGGTGGTGGGTCCAAATCCTCCTTTAATCAGAACAAGGAAAAGAAACCATGGTGCTATTTATGTAAAATAAAAGGCCATTGGACAACAGATCCCAGTTGTCCAAAGAAAGGCACCACAGCTCCTACCACTACAACCCCTACTGCTACACCTAGTGTCCCTACTAATAGCAGTGGTGGTGGGAGCAAACCTACTAATAGCCAATCCAAGGGAGTAGCTGGGCTCACTTTTGGTAATTTAGTTGGGGTTGGTCTGATTAGGGAGACCACAGAGGCTACTTTAGTCTCTGAAGGGGCTATTGATTTAGCCACTTTGGTTGCTTGCCCCCATAACTTGGAGAAGTACAAGCAACTAACCCTAATAAATGGTGTTGAGGTCCAGGCCTACAGGGACACAGGTGCCAGTGTCACAATGGTGATTGAGAAACTGGTGCACCCTGAACAACACATACTTGGACACCAGTACCAAGTAACCGATGCTCACAACATAACACAAAGCCACCCCATGGCTGTTGTAAATCTCAACTGGGGGGGGGGTAACTGGTCCAAAGAAAGTTGTGGTAGCTTCAGATTTACCTGTAGACTGTCTATTAGGGAATGATTTGGAGACATCAGCTTGGTCAGATGTGGAGTTGGAGGCCCATGCAGCAATGCTGGGCATCCCAGGGCATATTTTTGCTTTGACAAGGGCTCAGGCCAAAAAGCAAAAAGGACAGGGAAGCTTGGATCCTGGAACAATGGACCAAGTGCTCCCTAAAACTAGGGCTAGTAGAAGCAAACCACTTCCTACTATCCCTCCCTCTACAGTGGATTCTAATTCTGAGGAAGAAGAATTCCCTCCCTGTGCAGAACCTACACCAGAGGAGCTGGAAGCAGACACTGCTGAGCTTTTGGGTGAAGGGGGGCCTGCCAGAGAGGAGCTGAGTGTGGCACAGCAAACCTGTCCCACATTAGAGGGTCTCAGACAGCAAGCTGTCAAACAGGCTAATGGGGATGTCAGTGACTCTCACAGAGTTTACTGGGAGGACAACCTCTTGTACACTGAGCATAGGGATCCTAAACCTGGAGCTGCCAGGAGATTAGTGATTCCTCAGGAGTACAGAAAGTTCCTCCTAACACTGGCACATGACATTCCCCTAGCTGGGCACCTGGGTCAAATGAAAACTTGGGACAGATTGGTTCCATTGTTTCATTGGCCTAGGATGTCTGAGGACACAAAGGAATTTTGTAAGTCCTGTGAAACATGTCAAGCCAGTGGCAAGACAGGTGGCACACCAAAGGCACCCCTTATTCCACTGCCTGTGGTTGGGGTTCCCTTTGAAAGGGTAGGGGTTGACATAGTTGGCCCCCTTGACCCTCCTACTGCTTCAGGCAATAGGTTTATCTTGGTGGTAGTGGACCATGCCACAAGATATCCTGAAGCTATTCCTTTAAGGACCACTACAGCACCTGCAGTGGCAAAGGCCCTCCTGGGAATATTTTCCAGGGTGGGCTTCCCAAAGGAAGTAGTATCAGACAGAGGAAGCAATTTCATGTCTGCATACTTAAAGGCCATGTGGAAGGAGTGTGGTGTAACGTACAAGTTCACAACACCCTATCATCCACAAACAAATGGACTGGTGGAGAGATTTAATAAAACTCTCAAAGGCATGATTATGGGTCTCCCTGAAAAACTCCCCAGGAGATGGGATATCCTTCTACCATGCCTCCTTTTTGCCTACAGGGAGGTACCCCAGAAAGGAGTGGGCTTCAGCCCCTTTGAACTTCTTTTTGGACACCCTGTTAGGGGTCCACTCACACTTGTAAAGGAGGGTTGGGAACAACCTTTAAAAGCTCCTAAGCAGGATATTGTGGATTATGTACTTGGCCTCAGATCAAGGATGGCTGAGTACATGAAAAAGGCCAGTAAAAACCTTCAGGCCAGCCAAGAGCTCCAGAAGCAATGGCATGATCAGAAGGCTGTTTTGGTTCAGTACCAACCAGGGCAGAAAGTGTGGGTCTTGGAGCCTGTGGCCCCAAGAGCACTCCAAGATAAATGGAGTGGTCCCCACACAATTGTTGAAAAGAAGGGTGAAGTCACCTACTTGGTTGACTTAGGCACTGCCAGGAGTCCACTTAGGGTGCTCCATGTCAACCGCCTGAAACCCTACTATGACAGGGCTGATCTCACCCTGCTCATGGCAACTGATGAGGGACAGGAAGAAGACAGTGATCCTCTACCTGATCTCTTCTCTTCCACAGAACAAGATGCTCTTGTGGAAGGTGTAGTTTTGGCTGATTGTCTTACTGCTGAGCAGAAAGATAATTGCATAAATCTCCTAGGACAATTTTCAGAACTCTTCTCTACTGTGCCAGGCACCACTTCTTGGTGTGAGCACACTATAGATACTGGAGACAGTTTACCTGTCAAAAGTAAGATCTATAGGCAGCCTGACCATGTCAGGGACTGCATAAAGCAAGAAGTTCAGAAAATGCTAGAACTAGGAGTGGTTGAGCACTCTGACAGTCCATGGGCTTCTCCTGTGGTACTGGTACCAAAACCCAATTCTAAAGATGGAAAGAAGGAAATGAGGTTTTGTGTAGACTATAGAGGTCTCAACTTGGTAACCAAAACTGATGCTCACCCTATACCCAGGGCAGATGAGCTTATAGATACACTGGCATCTGCCAAGTATCTAAGCACTTTTGATTTGACTGCAGGGTATTGGCAGATCAAATTGTCAGAAGATGCTAAACCTAAGACTGCATTTTCTACCATTGGAGGACATTACCAGTTTACTGTAATGCCTTTTGGTTTGAAAAATGCACCTGCCACTTTTCAGAGGTTGGTGAACACAGTCCTGCAAGGGCTGGAAGCTTTCAGTGCAGCATATTTGGACGATATAGCTGTCTTTAGCTCCAGCTGGGATGATCACCTGGTCCACCTATGGAAAGTTTTGGAGGCTCTGCAAAAGGCAGGCCTCACTATCAAGGCTTCAAAGTGCCAGATAGGGCAGGGTAAGGTGGTTTATCTGGGACACCTTGTTGGTGGGGAACAGATTGCACCACTTCAGGGGAAAATCCAAACTATTATTGATTGGGTTCCCCCTACCACTCAGACTCAGGTGAGAGCCTTCCTAGGCCTCACTGGGTATTACAGGAGGTTCATTAAGAACTATGGCTCCATTGCAGCCCCTCTTAATGACCTCACATCCAAGAAAATGCCTAAAAAGGTATTATGGACAGCAAGCTGTCAGAAAGCTTTTGAGGAGCTGAAGCAGGCCATGTGCTCTGCACCTGTCCTGAAAAGCCCTTGTTACTCTAAAAAATTCTATGTCCAAACTGATGCATCTGAATTAGGAGTAGGGGCAGTCCTATCACAACTTAATTCTGAGGGCCAGGATCAACCTGTTGCTTTTATTAGTAGAAGGTTGACCCCTAGAGAAAAGCGTTGGTCTGCCATTGAGAGGGAGGCCTTTGCTGTGGTCTGGGCTCTGAAGAAGTTGAGGCCATACCTGTTTGGCACTCACTTCATTGTTCAGACAGACCACAAACCTCTACTTTGGCTAAAACAAATGAAAGGTGAAAATCCTAAATTGTTAAGGTGGTCCATATCCCTACAGGGAATGGACTATACAGTGGAACATAGACCTGGGAGTAGCCACTCCAATGCAGATGGACTCTCCAGATATTTCCACTTAGACAATGAAGACTCATCAGGTAATGGCTAGTCTTATTGTCCTTTGTTTGGGGGGGGGTTGTGTAGGAAAGTACCATCTTGCCTGGCATGTTACCCCCATTTTTCACTGTATATATGTTGTTTTAGTTATATGTGTCACTGGGACCCTGGTAACCCAGGGCCCCAGTGCTCATAAGTGTGCCTGAATGTGTTACCTGTGTAGTGACTAACTGTCTCACTGAGGCTCTGCTAATCAGAACCTCAGTGGTTATGCTCTCTCATTTCTTTCCAAATTGTCACTGACAGGCTAGTGACCATTTTTACCAATTTACATTGGCTCACTGGAACACCCTTATAATTCCCTAGTATATGGTACTGAGGTACCCAGTGTATTGGGGTTCCAGGAGATCCCTATGGGCTGCAGCATTTCTTTTGCCACCCATAGGGAGCTCTGACAATTCTTACACAGGCCTGCCACTGCAGCCTGAGTGAAATAACGTCCACGTTATTTCACAGCCATTTTACACTGCACTTAAGTAACTTATAAGTCACCTATATGTCTAACCTTTACCTGGTAAAGGTTAGGTGCAAAGTTACTTAGTGTGAGGGCACCCTGGCACTAGCCAAGGTGCCCCCACATTGTTCAGAGCCAATTCCCTGAACTTTGTGAGTGCGGGGACACCATTACACGCGTGCACTACATATAGGTCACTACCTATATGTAGCTTCACCATGGTAACTCCGAATATGGCCATGTAACATGTCTATGATCATGGAATTGCCCCCTCTATACCATCCTGGCATAGTTGGCACAATCCCATGATCCCAGTGGTCTGTAGCACAGACCCTGGTACTGCCAAACTGCCCTTCCTGGGGTTTCACTGCAGCTGCTGCTGCTGCCAACCCCTCAGACAGGCAGCTGCCCTCCTGGGGTCCAGCCAGGCCTGGCCCAGGATGGCAGAACAAAGAACTTCCTCTGAGAGAGGGTGTGACACCCTCTCCCTTTGGAAAATGGTGTGAAGGCAGGGGAGGAGTAGCCTCCCCCAGCCTCTGGAAATGCTTTGTTGGGCACAGAGGTGCCCAATTCTGCATAAGCCAGTCTACACCGGTTCAGGGACCCCTTAGCCCCTGCTCTGGCGCGAAACTGGACAAAGGAAAGGGGAGTGACCACTCCCCTGACCTGCACCTCCCCTGGGAGGTGTCCAGAGCTCCTCCAGTGTGCTCCAGACCTCTGCCATCTTGGAAACAGAGGTGCTGCTGGCACACTGGACTGCTCTGAGTGGCCAGTGCCACCAGGTGACGTCAGAGACTCATGCTGATAGGCTCCTTCAGGTGTTAGTAGCCTATCCTCTCTCCTAGGTAGCCAAACCCTCTTTTCTGGCTATTTAGGGTCTCTGTCTCTGGGGAAACTTTAGATAACGAATGCATGAGCTCAGCCGAGTTCCTCTGCATCTCTCTCTTCACCTTCTGATAAGGAAACGACCGCTGACCGCGCTGGAAGCCTGCAAACCTGCAACATAGTAGCAAAGACGACTACTGCAACTCTGTAACGCTGATCCTGCCGCCTTCTCGACTGTTTTCCTGCTTGTGCATGCTGTGGGGGTAGCCTGCCTCCTCTCTGCACCAGAAGCTCCGAAGAAATCTCCCGTGGGTCGACGGAATCTTCCCCCTGCAACCGCAGGCACCAAAAAGCTGCATTACCGGTCCCTTGGGTCTCCTCTCAGCCCGACGAGCGAGGTCCCTCGAATCCAGCGACTCTGTCCAAGTGACCCCCACAGTCCAGTGACTCTTCAGCCCAAGTTTGGTGGAGGTAAGTCCTTGCCTCACCTCGCTGGGCTGCATTGCTGGGAACCGCGACTTTGCAGCTACTCCGGCCCCTGTGCACTTCCGGCGGAAATCCTTCGTGCACAGCCAAGCCTGGGTCCACGGCACTCTAACCTGCATTGCACGACTTTCTAAGTTGGTCTCCGGCGACGTGGGACTCCTTTGTGCAACTTCGGCGAGCACCGTTTCACGCATCCTCGTAGTGCCTGTTTCTGGCACTTCTCCGGGTGCTACCTGCTTCAGTGAGGGCTCTTTGTCTTGCTCGACGTCCCCTCTCTCTGCAGGTCCAATTTGCGACCTCCTGGGCCCCAGCAGCGTCCAAAAACGCCAAACGCACGATTTGCGTGTAGCAAGGCTTGTTGGCGTCCTTCCGGCGGGAAAACACTTTTGCACGACTCTCCAAGGCGAGAGGGATCCGTCCACCAAAGGGGAAGTCTCTAGCCCTTTTCGTTCCTGCAGAAACCTCAGCTTCTTCTGTCCAGTCGAAGCTTCTTTGCACCCGCAGCTGGCATTTCCTGGGCATCTGCCCATCTCCGACTTGCTTGTGACTTTTGGACTTGGTCCCCTTGTTCCACAGGTACCCTAGATTGGAAATCCACAGTTGTTGCATTGCTGGTTTGTGTCTTTCCTGCATTATTCCTCTAACACGACTATTTTGTCTTTAGTGCACTTGGCACTCACTTTTCAGGGTCTTGGGGAGGGTTATTTTTCTAACTCTCACTATTTTCTAATAGTCCCAGCGACCCTCTACAAGGTCACATAGGTTTGGGGTCCATTCGTGGTTCGCATTCCACTTTTGGAGTATATGGTTTGTGTTGCCCCTATCCCTATGTTTCCCCATTGCATCCTATTGTAACTATACATTGTTTGCACTGTTTTCTAAGACTATACTGCATATTTTTGCTATTGTGTATATATATCTTGTGTATATTTCCTATCCTCTCACTGAGGGTACACTCTAAGATACTTTGGCATATTGTCATAAAAATAAAGTACCTTTATTTTTAGTATAACTGTGTATTGTGTTTTCTTATGATATTGTGCATATGACACTAAGTGGTACTGTAGTAGCTTCACACGTCTCCTAGTTCAGCCTAAGCTGCTCTGCTAAGCTACCATTATCTATCAGCCTAAGCTGCTAGACACCCTATACACTAATAAGGGATAACTGGGCCTGGTGCAAGGTGCAAGTACCCCTTGGTACTCACTACAAGCCAGTCCAGCCTCCTACAGTGTGCCCAATACACGGTTAAAATGGCTTCCCTGCACTTACACAGTCCAGTGCAATGGAACTGGAGTTTGTAGGGGCACCTCTGCTCATGCAGGGGAGCCCTCACACAGAGGGCCTGCAGCCTGCCCTCTGGGCTAGGAGGGTCTACCATAGGAGTGACTTACGGTGACCTAATGCAGTGACCTGTGGTGAAAGGGTGCATGCACCTTTTCACGCAGGCTGCAATGGCAGGCCTGCAGACACATTTTGCATAGGCTCCCATGGGTGACACAATACATGCTGCAACCCATCGGAAATCCTTGGTGCACTAATGCCCTGGGTGCCTAAATACTATATAGTAGGGTCTTATGAGGGGGCAACAGCATGCCAATTGTGGGGTGCACAAAGTCCTAGGCAACCAAATTTAGAGAGAGAGAGCACAATCACTGGGGTCCTGGTTAGCAGTATCCTGCTAAAAACAGTCTAAGCATACTGATAGCAGGCAAAAAGTGGGGGTACTTTCCACAGGTTGGTAGTAGTAAAGGGTGGCAAGGGTCAGTTTAGGGTTTTAGGCGGTTGTGTTAAAAGGTGGTAAGGGTACTTTGGGTGTTTAAAGGGGGATTGTGGTATAGGGTGGTAAACACAATTTCAGAGTTTCGGAATGGGTAGTGGTGAAGGGTGGTGAGGGTAATTTTATGGTTTGTGGGGAGCCTTAAAGGGTGGTAAGGTTAATTTAAGGGTTCTGGGTTGGGTAGAGGTAAAGACGGGTTAGGAGTAAAATGTAAAAAGAAAATAGGGGGCTTTGAGGGGTTCCATCCATCTGCGTTGTAAAGGCATGCATGGTACTCATACAACCTAATAAATATTCACAGAGACAGGAGGCAGATGTGATCCTTGAGCTGCTGTTTACTGCAGACTCTATTGTCAGTGACCTACAGCATTTATTATTTTATATAGAGTTCCTAATAATCTAATTCATGTGAGGTTTATTAAGAAGAAAACAGGCATTCGAAAAAAAGTACCTGATCTCCCTTATATGATGGATCTAAATCCAACTACGAAAGATACACGTTTTATTATGTTTTTCTTCCGATAGTCACATGTTCAACATTGTGTGCACTGGGAAAGAAGCTGGCATGAAAGAGTATTGAATTGAATGCAGAAGGGGCAACAATCAGCATATTTAATTGCCAAACATTAAAAGAAAGTAACTAAGTTATCCAACTTATCCTAAAGCCTTTCCAGCAGCTCTAATGGACAAAAGGTAAACAGGCTGAGAGAATTTACACAGGACTTGGTTATAAAGACATCCTTTAGAGTAATCTCTTTCAAGATTAGAGACTGGTCTCTTCAAAGAATATGTCTTACATATGGCCCACAGGGAGTGCGTATTTAACCCTGTCAGGGTGTTTGACCGAGCAGGACAACACCTTTCTCCGGATTGCAACACAGTCTGTATATAGTGCTTGAGAACCTGCCTCTGTTACATTTACGGCTCCTGGTGTTATGGTATTTTTTTAAAACATTTATGTCTGTATTTATCCATATTTATTTTTTTACCTTCATTTTGGTATTTATCCATATTTATTTTGTGACTAAATGGAGTCGTAACCCAGTACATTTTCACATTCATTTAACTGATAAACATGCTTTGATACTTTGATGCCTGTTGCGTTTTAGCAAATTAAGCAGCCAAATATAACAAAATATAGGTAAATATTAGCATTATATACAAATATAGGTTGACATATGCCTGTATTTAAGGAAATCTCATCCTATTTTTCAACTCCCCATGTTGTTTAGCTGCTCAGCTGTTGGCCTGGAATTCATTTAAAAAAAGCGCATGGATGGAGCATGGTTGCGCTTCAGATGGGGATGTTTTCTTTCAGAATGAGATTACCTTGGCCCTCAGGAATTAACGCCCATCATTCCCAAATTATTCTGATCATGTCGAGCATAGAACCCGTCTTCATTCACTAAAACACATTTATTCTCAACAGCAGCCCTTTCCATCCCTAGGGCTCTTGGGCAGATGAGATCCCATCATATCGGTTGATGGTTGTTAGGGAACTGAAATGGTTAGATGCAGGTGGAGCTTAGGGGCTGTGGTCTGGGGCGCCCAAGAAGCAGACACCTGCAACTTCAGGCTGCCTTTGCTTAAACTTTGAATAGTTCCAGGTTCTAGTCATTAGGTGGGGTTGACACACGTGCTGCAAATTCAGTTCTGGTGGGGGCCAAGGGCCTCATTTATGGAAGAGATGTAAAGTAAGTCTAATCCTCCTAAAGGCATTAGTAACCTCATTTTCTTCGTAGGAGGAATCTTGCCAGGAGAATTCTCTGTGGATAAAGTGACACTGTCCCTCCTTAGGTAGAGAAGCCTCTGGTAAATTTCCACTTTTGGATGAAATGATTTGGCTACTGTATACTGGAGGAATATTCATCCACTACCCTTATCTAAACCAGGTTCTAATAATAGAAAAGTTATTAGAACCGCCTATTAATGTAGTAAACTACAAACAGGTCAACTGGAATTTTGTTGCAGGGAAGGACCAAATTAAGCGGCAGGGCTGTGTAAATTTTGCAGCAAGAAACGACAAATTATGCACCATAATGATGCACGCTCCGAGCAGCATTATTTCATTATTTTCTCGTTATTAGATGTTAGCATTGTACGGGCAATTTCGACTCAAACCACCAGTTTTTTTTTGCATTCAGCATCTGAAAGTACAATCATTGACTTTTGCAATGAGTCTGCCACTGCACAGCCGCGTGGATGGCAGCGTTTTAGTAGCCGTTTGGTGTCCGGGCCTTTTTTCCTGTCCCACCCCGACCTTGCCCTGGCTGGTGCTGTCCAGTGTCAGGGCTGCTTGGGGCACACTCCCTGCCTCTTCATCCAAATCGTGCAGGTTCATTTTCATCCTTGATGTAATTCGTTGTCACTGTTTTTCTGTCTTTCTCTGCATCTTTCTTTCCTGCGTTTGTGTTTTTCTGTTGAGTCTCATGAGGAAAAAATAACAGCCGGTCCCCAAAAATGAGTGCTGGTGGACCCCAACTGCAAGCTGCCCGCCTTCGGTGCCTTGCCTAATTTGTATCGGTTCTTCACCTTTTCGAGTCCTATCGGTACGCACTGTACTCTTTCAACATATTTTTTCGCATTTGAATTTCAATCACTTCAATTATTTAAATAATTGGGTATTTCTTATTGCTGCTTTCCAGTTCTGAAAGTAGGAAAATCAAAGCTGCATTTATTCATAATTGACTACTTATTGTATAATCCTCCATCCTTCATGCCAGGCACGTTTTTCATAATTACATATGGATTTATTTGCACCTTCAATCAGAGAAGGTGGCTCTGTGCTGCAAGCACCTCTAACTGCATTTCATTTATTTAAACTCCTACCAGCTTAGTAAATCTAGAGTAGTACGAGGCAGAGCAAGTTAATGCCTTGCATTACTCTGATTTGGAAAGGTGGTGTGAGGGCATTTCTATGCACCCACCCATGGATTTTGGTGCATTCCCAGATTTACTAAGAATAGTTAACCTGGGAATGCATCACAGTGCTACATCATCCCAGCAGCCATGTAATTAGGAGAAACATCACCACGGATAGTGTTGAAAAATGACAAGACTTTCCACATACAAAATGCATAGCTGCTAGGTGTCCCATTGTTATGTGTGATACAGTGGCGGCCATTGCAATTTTTCAAGAGGAGGGGTGGGGTGGGGACGGGACGTGGACAGGGGGTGGAAACAAAAAATATAATTTAAAAAAAGTACCTGTTTCTGTTGTCGCTGCCTTGCTCCTCTGCTCTTCTTCTGGTGTCCCAGCATTCACTGGGACACCAACACAGGCTCCCCAGCAATCCTGGCACTGCTCTCATGCTAAAGATAACATGAAGGCAGCACCAGGATTGGTCTGAAAGGCTTGTTCTGCCACTCCGACACTGTGTGGGAGTCTGTGGAGTTTCTTCAGCCCAGCTATGTAGCACAGCAGGGTTGGAGCAATCTAAGTGCACATGTGTGTTTGGCTAATGCAAAAAGAACAGATGATGGACGGAATGCAGAGCAAATCAAACATTCACCCCCAGTCACAAAAATCTGGGTTTAATCCATCGTTTTTTTGCTCACTACGCCACCCCAGGTTGGACCCAGCCATATGCAAATCAGTCTTGACCCTGTTCCTCATGGGAACAGTCCAGCCCGAACTGCCAAGCCAGGTCCTCCCTGGACCGGAAACAAGCATCCTAGGACCGGTTTCAGGGTATCACCCATCATCAGCTAGGCTAGCTTGAATCCAGTGGCCCCTGGCCTGAGACGGCTAGCCAAACACACATGTGCACTTAGTGCACAGATTCCACTCCCCCTACCGTGGCCCAGCCCCACCCCTCCCTGCACCTGCTCATGGCTGAGCCTGCAGCTGAAAGATAAAACGATAATTAAATATTGTTTTATCTTCAGCTCCTGGCTTAGCCAAGGGAGCGAAGCTCCTTTGCCATTGCAAAGGAGCCGCCCCGGTGTGATACCTTCAGCTAATTCTGCTTTTGTTTTTGTTTTCACTCAACTGCACTTCAGTGCCTTGGGCTTTTGAGTCCATAGTTACCGTTTTAACAACAAAAAATCAAGTCCCTGAATACAGAGTGATGTATGTTAAAAGGCTAGGACTGTCTTTAAGTGAGACATTGCCGTGGGACACTTGCAAGTTATGAATGTCCACACAAAAACAGCACCACCTTAACCTCCCTGTTGCGGGTCACGACCAGTGGCTGACACCAGGGAGGGGCTTAAAAAAATCCTGCACCAGAGGATTTTTGTATTTTATATAAATACCCGTTGGAGACACGGAAGAGCTTCTGTGTCTCCCCCACCCCCCATCCGTCCTTTTGTGACATCAGCACGCCGCTGATGTCACAATCTGTTTTCCCCACCAGAGCAGGAAGTGGAGGTAAGGCTGTTTCCTGCTCCGGTGGAGAAATCAGGCCCATATGGGACTCCCCTTTCAAACAAGGCCTTCCTGAAACTCCACTAGACAACAGGGAATTCACTTGAGGGGGTTGGCCCCCTCTGGAAATGGGCTGCCACCCCTCACCCCCGTCCCCCCAGGCATATGTTTTAAAAACAAATAGGTTTACCCCTTGGGGGGCGTTCACCCCCAGGGGTTAAAAAATTAAAATATTTACATGTGCATATATATATATATAGTTTTTTAAATGAAATTGCCATGGGGTCACACAAACACACACCAGCAATTTTGTGACTGTCTACATAGGTTAGTGTTTTAGAGCGAGAGTTTAGCCAGTAGCAGCGATGAAGCCCTAACTCGGGTTATAGAGGACAGTTCTGATGTAGGATCAGAGACTGAGAAAGCAGATGCTGAGACAGCATCTGAGGGTTAGGACAATGGTGCAAACTCTGGGAGTGATTTTTCAAACAACTCCTCTTCCAGTGATTCTGAGGGAGGTGATGAGGACAGTCCTGCTTTTCCTCCGCAAGCACAGTCTGTGCAACGCGACAATAGCGGGTTAGCCCAACCCAGAGAGCAGGTGCATGAGGCGGCAAGCACAGAGAGAGTGCTCTCTTGGGAGCTCCCCAATTTAGTTCAGCCCCAAATTCCACCGCCCGAATCATATTGTGGAGACATCAAAATTATCTATCACAAAACAATCTGGTTTTGTAAGGCAGGCACCTGCGTTTTTCCAGACATTTCTGGAAACTAGACACGTGGGGGAGTCCACTGAGGTGTGACTTGTGTGGATTCCCCAAAGTTTTGTTTTACCCAGAATACCCTACGTAGGTGAAATGTTGAATAAAAACTCTGTTTTTTCTTGCATTTCTCTCACATAAACTACAGAAATATGCTGGGTTCCACAAAATTACTCTCACCCAGTGTTTCCTCACCTGTTCTGATAAAAACGCTACCCCACTTGAGTGCCTGTACCTAGTGCCTGCGTCAGGAATGGATCACCCAAGGGTCAACACTTGCCCTCATGTAAGGACTAACATTGACGGTTGTGTGATCCATTCCTGGCACGGTCACTAGAACTACCCACACAAGTGAGGTACCATTTTTATCGGGAGACTTGGGGGAATGCTGAGTGGAAGGAAATTGGTGTCTCCTCTCAGATTCCGGAACTTTCCATCACCGAAATGTGAGGAAAATGTGTTTTTTTGCCAAATGTTGAGGTTTGCAAAGGATTCTGACTAACAGAACCTGGTGAAAGCCCCACAAGTCACCCCATTCTGAATTCCAGAGGTGTCTAGTTTTAAAAGAAGGACAGGTTTGCTAGGTTTCCCTAGGTGCAGGCTGAGCTAGGGGCCAAAATCCACAGCTAGGCACTTTGCAAAAAACAGGTCAGTTTTCTTTGAGAAAATGTGATGTGCCCATGGTGTGTTTTGGGGCATTTCGTGTCGCGGGCACTAGGCCTACCCACACAAGTGAGATACCATTTCTGTCGGGAGACTTGGGGGAATGCTAGGTGGAAGGAAGTTTGTGGCTCTTCTCAGATTCCAGAACTGTTCATCACCGAAATCTGAGGGAAAAGAGTTTTTTTTGTTTACCAAAAATGTTGAGGTTTGCAAAGAATTCTGGGTTATAGAACCTGGTGAGCCCCACAAGTCACCCCATCCTGGATTCCCCTAGGTGTCTAGTTTTCAGAAATGCACAGGTTTGCTAGGTTTCCCCAGGTGCCGGCTGAGCTAGAGGCCCAAACCCACAGCTATGCACTTTCTAAAAAACATGTCAGATTTCACTGTAAGTATGTGATGTGTCCATGTTGCGTTTTCTGTCATGGGCAGTAGGCCTAGCCACATAAGTGAGGTACCATTTTTATCGGGAGACTTGGGGGAACACAGAATAGAAGAACAAGTGTTATTGCCCCTTGGCTTTCTCTACATTTTTTCCTTTCAAATGTAAGACAGTGTGTAAAAAAGACATATACTTGGGAAATGTCCTGTAATTTACATGCTAGAATGGGAACCCCGAAATTTAGAGATGTGCAGATAACCACTGCTTCTCAACACCTTATCTTGTGCTCATTTTGGAAATACAAAGATTTCCTGGATACCTATTTTTGACTCTTTATATTTCACCAAATGAATTGCTGCATACCCAGTATACTATAAAAATCCATTGCAAGGTGCAACTCGTTTATTGGCTCTGGATACCTAGGGTTTTTGATGAATGTACAAGCCCTATATTTACCCGCAACCAGAAGAGTCCAGTAGATGTAACAATATGTTGCTTTAAAAAATCTGCCATAGCTAGAAAAAAGCTCTTTTTCATCTCAGTTTCAATATTTGTTTTATTTTAGCTGTTACTTTCTGTAGGAAAACCTTGAAGGATCTACACAAATGATCCCTTGCTGAATTCATACTTTTGTCTACTTTTCAGAAATCTTTAACTGTCTGGGATCCAGCATTGGTTTCCCACCCATTTTTGTAACTAACTGGAAGGAGGTTAAAAGCACAAAAAATAGTAAAAATAAGGTATGTCCCTGTAGAATGCCAGAATTGTGATATAAAATGTGGTTTTCTGATTCAAGTCTGCCTGTTCCTGAAAGCTGGAAAGATGGTGATTTTAGCACCACAAAGCCTTTGTTGGTGCCATTTTCAGGGGGAAAAGACATGCTTTCTTCTGCAGCCCTTTTTCCAATTTTTCTGAAAAAGACAACATTTTAGCTGTATTTTGGCTAATTTCTTGGTCTCCTCCAGGGGAACCCACAATCTCTGGGAACCTTTAGAGTCCCTAGGATGTTGGGAAAAAAGGATGCAAATTTAGCATGGATAGCTCATGTGGACAAAAAGTTATGAAGGCCTAAGCGCAAACTACCCCAAATAGCCAAAAAAGGGCTCACCACTGGGGGGTGGGGAGTTTAAGAGGTGGGGGGCCCAGCAGCTAAGGGATTAATGTAGTCAGACAAAGATTGCAGAAAAGCAGTGGGGAGCAGGCTTACTGCTCAAAGTTTCAAGTGCATTAAAGTGCAGGGCTACAAATTAATTAGATATAATTCAAACATTTAAAAGGTGTCACAAAGTATTATACTGTTGGCAGGGTTGACCACCCCTACAAAGTCATAATATTCAATAACGAATGACCCCCAGCTGTCTCCTCAAATTTGTTTATTAAAACATTTGATTATAGCACTCTTACTTTTTTTTTAATTACATTATTAGTCCTTTAAAGTACAGAGAGTCCTGACTGTGTGTGAGAGAGAGATAGATGTGAGGCAGGGTAATGAGATGAGTGTGAGTGAGACTACAATACAAACTTTCTATGCCTAAAACAGTCTAACATACGTCTTTTGGACACAGTGGGAATGGAATTACATTGCATACCCTGCATTACTTCTCCTTTAAATCAAGTATGAGCTTTAAAAAAATCAATGCAAAAAGCATGTTTTGTAAACAATTGAAACAGTTTTGTCTATTTTGGGTGTTTGGCAGGTGAATAAACATGGTGTGCACTGATTTCAAATGTTTGGAAAATATCACTGACTCCACAAAAAAAACATACTGTCAACAGGAAACCCTAGCTTTACAGTTACACCCTTTTGAAGACATCCTACTAACTTATTAATGACACAGGGGCTACTACTGGACTATTTAAAAAATTGACCAAGCCTCTCCTTTATTGAAAAAGCTGAGGCTGATCAGGAGGATCTGAATACTTTCTGCCTGCTGTAGAATCTACCCTTCTTGCAAACATCTTTATAAGATGTATAGGACCTCAGCCCAAAGCGTCCTAAGATAAAGAAGACTTCGTTCAGCTTCAGGCTCCCTGCACAGCAATACGCAGCAGAGAGACTGCTAAACCAAAAGCCTATAATGTTGTCCGCATGTTAGACAAGAAAAACTCCTGACTCCCTATGCACCAGGGTCTGTAGGTGGCTTTTTATCATTAGGAACCATTCCTTTGGCAAACTCTCTTTCCTATGCACCTGCTTTTCACCATGACATCCCTCAATAATTCACTCTCGCAACCTTTTCAACTTTTCCATGCAGCCTCTCTTCCCCAGTCTCAAACACTCCAACATTTTATACTATTTCTGCATCGCTGACTCGCAAACATTCTATAAAACTCATCTCCCCTGAAGAAACTGACAGCATATCCCAAGGTTTTAGAGACATCCAGTCTTTGATGATATCATATCATCTTATGCTGAATCCTTTGAAAACTGAGTTCCTCTTGATCCCCAGCCCCCGCAAACTTTGAACCAGAAGCCAATTTGGCTCAACGCAGTAAATGTGCTGATCTTTAAACCCTTATTCCTGGAATGCACCATTTCTGTTGGATTCCATGTGGTCGAGAAGCAAATTTACAAACATGCATCATCTCTGTGGTAAAATATGCACAGGATCAACTGAGGCTTTTAAGAGCTATTAAAGCCTTTATTCTGGATGACAACGTCAAATAAGTGTTGCAGTCCTTGATGCTATCAAGGCTTGATTATCAAAACTTTCTTCTCGCAGAAATTCCTAAGGTACATTTTGTCCAACACAGTAAGGCTCTTAGGAGTCACCAGAAAATGTGGCCACCTTTCCTGTCTTAATTGCACTGAAACGGTTCCCTGTCAATAAAGAAATATCTAAAAATTGGTTTGCTTAACCCACAAAGCTCTCCACTCAGGACTCCCAAATTATGTGACACAAAAACAGAACATCACTGGTGGCCAATGACAGCTCAGAGTGCTGACGCTGTCCTTTTTTGAAATCCTATCATTCAAAGAAACCAAAATGTTGAAGGAGTAACAGAGCGACGGATGATCTGGAACTCTCTCCCTTCCAAGATCAGGACATCAACTATCTTTTTTCTCAAAACAGCTAAGAAGCCCATTGCTCCAACCACACCTATATGAAGGGTCCAGATATTCTCAGAACAGCTCTTACCTAAGTATTTTCCTTAAAATGTTACTTTTAGTATCTCAATATGGATAGGCAGTGTATGATGCATTCTACTGTTCCATGGCTTTATAACAATGGATTCGGACAATACTCTGTTTACGTGTCACTTTTAAAGTGTAATGTTCTCATGGAAACTGCTCTGTCACCTGCCTTCTTTAACCTGCGTTATACAAAATGCCTTACATAAAAAAAACAAATAAAAATAGGACGGTATATCAATACTGGAGACCCTGCAGAAATAAGCTACCATAGAATGAGTGGGCAGAGCATTCTTAATGTCTGTGGATCATGTAGATGCAGACAAAGAATTAGAGGATGAGGTCACACAAAGATAAAGTGCCGGATTACTGAAATGGGCAGTGATCCGGATGTACTCCTCTGGTGTTTGGCAGCTAGTATTTAAAACGTGTGTTAGTCAGGGGACCAGCACCCATGTCAAATCAGTGGCATATTTGTCGGATGATGTCCTAATTGGGGGCATATTACAAGAGGGTAGAAAGGAAGGGTCTATGCACCTGAACATGGTAGCCTTAACTTTAGTTTTTGCAAAGTAAGGAATTAAACTCAAAACATTGAGTGCTTCATTGACAGTTACAACGGACACACGTTCTCTTGTGAGGTGTATTCCAATCTATGCCTCAAGGCCCTAATGTTTCCCTGCTGCTACAAAATAACCCCACCAGGTGAGGTGAAACTGTTTTGCCACACTCTGTCCTTTTTAATTTTCTAGCTCCATTTTCATCCATCATCCTCAGATCTTCATCTAATCCATTGAAATCTCCTCTTTCCACCATACTGAGGCTGCAGAGTCTCATGATTGTGTATGAACCGGATTTTCCACAACCATGCCATACATAGCTCCTGTCATCATTTCAATCATTCCAATAGGAGTGATGTTTGTCTGACAACATTTGGTTCTTTCTTGCCACACAACTAATCACTGTAGATTCAAATACGTGAAAATATTATTTATTCCTAACGTCTGTGGTCCCAATTGATGTCCAAGTGTAGGTTATCCCTATTTGTTGTGGTGAGGTCAGTCCATATTTCTTGCACCTCATTAGATTCCTTGACCACCTTTTTCTTAAAGGGGCTTTAAGTGAAACCATCTTTGCCAATGTCCTTTCTGAAACCTAGCCAATCAATGTTATCAAACGGTGATTCTTTATCCCTATCCATGTCACAGACATTAGCTCGTTCATGCTCCCTCTCTAATGGTCTGTAGGGTGGGAAATAATAATCTTATTAGAGTGACTGTAACTTGCTTCACTCAGGTTTTCTCCTAATGCTATAAATGCCTAAAAGGAAGTGTCCCTGATTGAAGATTAAAGCCTCTTTCACATCTTGACTTCTGAGATAAGAAAGTGTGATTTAGCTTGCTCAGCTGAAAATATTTACTAAATGTATATCCTGCCTCTTATATTTTCTTCTTGTTAATAACCCCCTTTAGACTATTATTGGCGTATGAGAAGATGTCATTAACCATTCCTGACAAATCTGGCTGGAAAGCGCCTAGACTCGGCAGGATGCAGTAATCAGTGCCAGAGTGGGCTTCACGGGACAGCCCCGGCGCTGAAGGTAAGACAGAGCATTGTCCTTGTGGAGCTCGGGTGGAGAATAGCCCAGTGCTTGGCCCACCAACAGGTCAGATAGTGATAGCATTTTTTCATATATTTGAAATGTAAAGTCGTATTGTGTTAATTCACTGTGTGAGGATACGCTGTAGAAAACTGAAATTGTAATCTGAGGGGTGATGACTGAATAATTGGTTTAGATTGGTGCAGGTAGTCCTCGGTTAAAAGGAATCAGAAGTGTGAGTAACGTTCATGGTTAGAGCAGGAGGCTGCTGAAACCTACAGGGAGACAACAGCTGCTTAGGAGCCCTAGTACAAACCCTAGCAGATGAATATATAAATGAAAGAGGTGTACAGATCTAGATATCTCGGAACATCTACAAGTATCAAAAAGCTGTGACCAGAGCAGTGCTTAATTTGTAAGTAAAAAGGTGCTAGTGCCCAAAACCCTCCTCTTAAATACGCGTCTGCTGCAATTAAATGTGTGAACATGGAATACTGAGGCTGCGTAATCCTGAAGCCATCTCAGGCCTCTTCAATCCATTTACAGCCACTCCCTGCCCCTTCAGCTCATTCTTGCAGCTTTCTGCTTTCTCCCTTTGTGACTCTTTTTCGTTTTTCCCTTCCTCCGTCTCTCACATATCTGTCTTTTGCTCGCAGTAAATGCTTGAGGCAGAAGAATAAGCCCCGCCCTCAAAAATATGTGCCGGTGCTCAGCGCTGGAAACAACAAGCACAAATTAAGCACTGGGCCAGAGTCTCCGAACAAAGGGGTCAGTGTATGAACATGACTCCTACATTCCTACACGAGTCACAGAAAGAAAAAAATGTAAACCCCACCCTTTCCTTTCTACCCCACACCCTCGATGGGCTGAGCTACAGGACAAGGCTGGCAGTCACCTAAGTCTACCTCGTTGTGAACGCGGGAACGGTGAGGAAAATGTGGGCATAAAAACTGAAACTCGAGAACACTTCAGCAGAAGAGACTCCCATCAATGCAGTGTTTCGCCGGTCTGTAAAAAGCATGTGCAGGTGTATTGAAGATTGGGCTAAGGGAACTCACAGGCCGAAAAGTATTTGTCAGAAGAACGTGTCCTTGACTTTGAGCGCTTGAATAACCTTAAGAAAAGATAAAAAATTCCTGAGTATAACAGCCGTCTAGAACGATAGGCAGTCTTTCTAAAATTGGTACCAGGCAGCCATGCAATGTAAGCAATATTCTCAGGTCTGAGGTCCCATGAGATACCTAATTAGTCATTTGAGGAACAGATGCATAGCTTGTAAACCTACTTGAACTTCCTCCTCTGTATATGTTTCCAAGAATCACTAGTGAGGACTGAGAAGCAGTAGAAGAAAAGGAGGATATACATGATATTCTGACTTTCCCCAGGCCAGCAAGAAATGCTGGAGGTTTAGCGCAAGGCACGCTTGGGGACGGAACAATGCCAGTCAATGGGAAGGCTAGAGGTGTACAGGTAAAATCCCACGTAAGTGAAGGCAGCGACTGCGACAGTTACGACAGGCGATAGCACGACTGGTGGGTAGACCAGATGAGAGGTTGACTTGACAACATCCCACTTGCTTCCTCCAATGTGATCTCACTCAGTGCCCCACTGCCCTGAAGTGACAGATCGGATTGGTTGGCTCACAGTTTAACCTCAAGATAGCCTAAGGATGACTGCAAGATGAAGGGTGAGAGAGCTTCAAACAGTGCCCCACTCAGTCGGCATACTACTTCGGCAAACAAGGAGGCCGTGAAGGCCCCAATGCTATTGCCTGATCCAACTGATGCCTTTCTGCCCCTGCAAAAGAACCCCGGTCCTGGGGTATGGTGCTGAATCACCGTCCATGTCCGTTGTCCTCCTCTGATATAGTGAATATCACATGATAATTCCTGGCATACATAAGCCTCAAAAGATCAGCGTAGAATTGCTAACTGTATATGAAAGTTACATGCCCAATTGTAATGCATTGTTATGCTGAGTGAAGTGAAAGATCGATTGTTAAATAAGGCAAATTGGCCACAACAATCACAGTTTGATATGAGTTGCAAACAAAATTGAGAGGGCACTCCTGCTGATTATCTTGTTTACTTAACAAATGTGCTTTTTCATTTGTCTGATAGTGCTAGTGCCACAGCAACCACTGTTTGAGCAGTGTTTGATGGACTTTGTTCAAGGTGTAGAAGTAGTTGTGGTCCATTCATCTGTATTGGATGGGAAACTATATTGGTTTCTGTTGAAAATCACTGGGTTACTGTACAAGAACAAACGTTTCTACTGTATCTGAAGTAATTTATTTACAAATGCAATATTTCCAACAAACAGAGGAGGGGCCCGAAAGGAATTGGATGACAAAATGATAGAAGTGGGCAGTAAGGAGGGAGGTCTGGAAGAAGCCAAGGACAGGGAAGTGAGAGTCGGCTGCCCCTAGTTAGTCTTAATTTTTCCAACTCTGGGCCAGTTACGATATTGCAAATGAGACTGACCAAAGTATCAACATATTGACATGATTAGCCTGAACAATCTGATTTCACTTCTCTTCTGAAAAATCACTACTGTATCTTTAAGACAACCGGACAGGACTAGTAGCTCTATAAGTGCTTTATTTCATGTAGAACAAAATTGAGCTGTATCATTAATGGAAAGCCCATAATGTGCCTTATTAATATTGGTAATAGTAGATCTGCTTTAAAAATCTCTAAATTCCTTTCACTATCACTCATGGGTAAAATGATTAATGCAGCTTGCATTTCTAACACATTTTCTCACTATTACTGACCCTCTACAGATTCAGTCACTGGCTATCATGTATTTCTCCTAAGCTCTGTCTCACCTGCAAAGTTCTTATAGAGCATGCATGAAAGCGGAGATCAGTCTTCTTATAGATATTTTTCAGTGTTGGAGGACAAAGGATTTAACATCCAATCCACATTTACAATTCTGTGATGCCCATTTCGCTACATCAAAAAGACCAGGAATTGATATTGAAGTTCATTACATGTATTTCAAGTTAATAATCACTCCAATATATCAGCATATCAAAATCAAATTGTGGGGGGTCTCCGGCACCGCCTGTTTCAGGACATAGTCAAATATAACCGCTCCATGGGCACCAGGGAAGAACATTATCAAATCCTCTACAATTGGTATCTGTACCCGGAGAAACTTAAAAAACTCTATCGCCAGGTGTCTGTTAGGTGCTGGCAGGGATGTGGGATGTTGGGAGATTTTAGGCATCTCTGGTGGGACTTTCCCATTATCCATACATACTGGAATGAAATTCTGTCACATCTCAAAGAGAATTTGGGCTACCACATCCCGGCCTCACCGCCGCATATTTTATTGGGCCTTCGTGCTCTGGAACTGCAACACCAAACACAGGTCGACCGTGCTATTCTGTGGTTGGCACTGGGTGCAGTGAAGACCGTGCTCGCGTCATATTGGAAGAAAACAGAACCACCCCAATAGCATTGTGGTACACTAGACTGTGGCGCAAGCTCGCTATGGAGCGCTTATCTGAAAAGCTTGGCGACTCCAGGAGGAGCTTTGATTACATTTGGGACCCTCTGGTGAGGTTCCGCTCCAGGGGCATACCGCTCACAGCCTGTAGCCAGTGTCTTAGGGCTCTGCACCTTTTCCACGTGTAAGAATCAGTCCACGGGGAGGGACACTGGGGAGGGATTGGGTGTGTGGCAACTCAGGGGCAGATGAATCCCTTGCTTTTTCTTTTCTAGTCTCAGACTTTATACAATGAGCTGTAGGAGATGGGACACATAGTTTGGTTGTTTGCACTGTGGTTTTTCTTTTTTCTATTTTTTTATCTTTTTCTGTATGTGATATCACATATGTCTGTGCTTAGGTGCTTACTCCGGGTGGGAATGTTTGAGATCTACTTGGAATGGAGATCAACCCTCTGTTAAACATTGATATGATTACAATTGGGGTGGGGGGGGGCTGTTGCACCTGGTTTATTGCTTGAGCCTATTTGCTTGTATCACTGTTTTCTTAAACAATAAATGTTAATAAAAACAGTTTACCAAAAAAAAAAAAAATTGTGAAGATTCGGAATCGGTAAGCTGAAACAAATTCAGCCTTCTCAGTATAAGACATAAAAGTTACAGTCACAGCAATGCATACACTACGAAATAAGAATTGCCTTCCTAAGGAAGGATTCAGATATCTTCTTCTCAGAAAAATAGATATAGAGACATGTAGTTAAGGCTCTAAAATAATAGGATTAGATTTAAGAGTTTCGGGACAGGGCAAGGTAGGTATCAGCATTGATAGACTTCAGTAGAAGTCTTCAGAAAAATAAAGAATCCAGCGATAGCATGAAGCTATACACTGTAAGGACAAGGGGCCTAAGAGGTCCGCACCTCTTGGAGTCTAGAAAGGTTCAGAAATCTCTCTAGTAGAGTGAACACTAAATTAAAGTGAAAAGTTACACGAGGATCTGAACACGTTATCCAATACCCAATTATTTCTCCTTCTCACGGAGCACACTTGCAACATGGAGAGATTCTCCCATTCCACTGACCACTAATGACCGAATCGACCTTGAGCTCCTTCTTCCCAGATGGACAAAGAACTGGAGACAAACCAGTTATACAGTTTGTGTCAAGGTCTTCTTTCTTGGCCATTCTATCTCTAATATGCACAATTACTTTCACTAGCTAAGCAATGAAGACTGTGCACCTGCAAGGGAAGATCATGTTAAATGAAGAGGCTACATTTCATGAGTTAAAATGGAGGCCTGCTTGCACTAACTTACCAGGTCACAACTATAGCTATAATAATAAACACATGAGCTATGTGCTTTCGAAAAATGCAAAACTTCAAAATACAAGTGTAAGTATGAATGAGGACTGCAATTTCATGTTAAGGCTAAGTATTAGAACCTACATGCATAACCGAAAACACTAAGGCCCATATTTATACTTTTTGACGCTAAACTGCGCTAACGCAGTTTAGCGTCAAAAAATTTTGCGCCGTCTAACGCCATTCTGAAGCGCCATGCGGGCGCCGTATTTATGGAATGGCGTTAGACGGCGCAATCAGACCGGCGCTGCCTGGTGTGCGTGGAAAAAAACCACGTACACCAGACAGCGCCGGCGTAGGGGGAAAATGGCGTATGGGCGTCTTAAAATGGGGCAAGTCAGGTTACGTCGAAAAAATCGTCGTAACCCGACTTGCGCCATTTTTTTTCGACGCCCATCCCCCATCAACATGACTCCTATCATTGTAAAGATAGGAGTCATGCCCCCTTGCCCAATGGCCATGCCCAGGGGACTTCTGTCCCCTGGGCATGGTCATTGGGCATAGTGGCATGTAGGGGGGCACAAATCAGGCCCCCCTATGCCACAAAAAAAAAAAAAAAAAAAAAACTTACCTGGACTTACCTTAATGTACATGGGATGGGTCCCTCCGTCCTTGGGTGTCCTCCTGGGGTGGACAAGGGTGGCAGGGGGGGTCCCTGGGGGCAGGGGAGGGCACCTCTGGGCTCATTTTGAGCCCACTTGTCCCTTAACGCCATGCCTGACCCAGGCGTTAAAAAGCGGCGCAAAAGCGCCGTTTTTGGCCACGCCCACTCCCGGGCGTCATTTTTGCCCGGGAGTATAAATACCACGTAAAGGCCTGGGAGTCATTTTTTAAGACGGGAACGCCTCCCTTGCATATCATTAACGCAAGGAAGGGGTTCACGCTAAAAAATGACGCCCACTCCGGGCACTTTGGCGCCCGAAGCGTCTAACGCCATAGTATAAATATGGCGTTAGTTGGCGTTAGTTTAGCGTCGAATTTGCGTCGAAAAAAACGACGCAAATTCGGCGCAACCAGAGTATAAATACGGCCCTAATTTCTACCGTGAATGAACCTTCAGTAATACGTATTGGTGCTTTACATTACATTAATAAGGTTAAGGTGCTCAGTATATCTGATGTTGATTACACTGTTTGGTTACTTTTGTATGGGGGGGTGCAGTTAAATTTGCGCTGTTCCATTTCCCAGAAGATCATATCTTGTGTAAAATGAAATGTACTCTGTATTATTCCATTGATGAAATGTATTTGAATATCCCTGTGGACATTGAGAAAGATGTCCTGCTGCTTCTATGTCAGTAATGATTCATGTGCAACCAATGGCACTGCAAAGCGTTCACCTCAATCAACATTTGATGTGCTTAATTAAGTTCTTTCAACTCTGTGATCTAAGCATGCTAATGATGTATGTTTTAACCTTCTATCTGTGGAGAACAGTGTGACCCCTATGAAAAAGCTCCCCCATAATCTTAAAAAAACAATAGGTCTGAAAGTGGAGGCAGGGTAATCTGCCCAGACATTGCTGCTCTGCTGAAATGGGGTACTTTATTGCCCACTGGAGATGTTGCCAATATTCTTATTGTACTAATAAAGTAAGCCTGTTAGACAAATGTATTGGTTTGTGTAAGATTTACAAGCCATACAATCTGGTATATTGGTAGATTTCCTGTATAATGATACAAGCAACTGATGCATGATTTGCATTTGTAGATTTGACTTGTGATGTTATCTCCATTTTAGTGCACCTCAATTGTTACTATCTTTTCGCTCTCTCATATTCCAGTGATCAACATGCATAGTGGAGTTCTCCTCCTGGTAGACAAACGTATCAGTTTGTGAAAGATTTACAAGCCATAAAATCTGGTGATTTGCTAGATTTCCTGTCGCAATGACCCTTGCTGTGATATTATCATATATACAAGCAATTCTTGCATGGTTTACATTTGTAGATTTGACTTGTGACTTTATCTCCATTTTAATACACCCCAATTGTCAGTATCTTTTCGCTTTCTCATATTCCAGGGATCAACTTGAACAGTGGTGTTTACCTCAAGGGTACACAGCGTCACCTATCTTTCACATGGTATGGTAACTGTGTTTTTATAGTGCATTAATCACGAGTGAGGATATCCAGGTGCTCCATAGCAGGTGTTTGAAGCCAGTTTTAGGGGCTTACCTGAAAAGTCAGATGTTCAGCCTCTTGCAGAAGTTGAGAAGAGAGGCAGAGGCTCTGATGTGTTGTGGGAGGATTACTCAAGGCTTTAGGGTCCAGGTACGGGAAGGCATGGCCCCCTGGTGTGCTTTTGTGTATGGGTGGGCTGTGTGCTAGGAACAGACCGGCAGAGCGGTAGTGTCTGGAAGGTTGGTGGAAGTGAATGCGGCTGTTCAGGTAGAAAGGGAAAGTGTTGTGGAGACCATTGCAGGTGTAGTTTGTAGCCTCTCAAAAAAGAGCTGGGAACCTTCAATGTTATGGAAGTGTTGTGGAAAAAACACTTTTCTCAGCTAATACCAGAACACACATTTATTTAGACGCACTGGCACAGTGAGTTTACCAATTGAGAACATCAGTCACCAGACTCTTCCCAAGACTGAAACACCGCAATATGATCATGGTTAGTAGTCATATAGTTCCCTGTAAGAAGAGGCCTGTACAAACAGTGTTTTACAGCTAACCGACATAAAATACCTAGGTTTATTGCAATTAGAAACAGTTCCAGCTTCACAAAACATGATAGTAAGTAAAATACTTAATAGTTCAGACTTATACAGTGATATGTGGTAAGTAATGTGTAACAATGGCAAATGTCTCAAAGCAGAAACCACCAGTTTGTGTTCTTCCAGGGTCAGCACAGGGTGAAAGGTGGCCTGCACAGGTATTCTTGGTGTTGATGAGAGGGGCACTGCTCAGGAGGAAGTTAAGATTTGCACACATGCTTTTTTTCTTATTTTGATTTTTCTTATCATGGGCACTTTTCTTCTGTGTTTCTTATTGATCTTCACCAGTCCCCTCTTGTGCTTCCTCAAGAATAATTAAAAGCATCTTTGATGGTCATGGGACCTATGAGAATTTTCCAGGTGGTAAAGGCATTTACTTGGGGATTAAGAATAAGAGAGTGTCCCAGTGCATAAGGTACCTGGGGCTCCAGGCAGAAATCCTACCGTACTTCACACTCTCCCTGCTGAGAACGACAGTGTTGGATCAGTTGCATTCTCCCAAAATGTGCCATTTCCCATTGTCCATAGGGAAGTTGTAGTTGACCCCCAAATCCAGGAAGCTTGTTTCATGAGTAACTTCACATCCACAACTTTCGTGATCTCCGGTAGGCAGTAGATTGATACAGTGTGAGATATAGGTAGAGATGAACATATAGGTACCATTTCAAATTCAGTAGGGACCCAGCTGAAGTCGCCTTGCAGGCATTGCAGTCAGCAAACATTGTTAACCACCTGTGATGTCCATCAGTACTTCTGTGTCTGTTTCCAAAAAGGCCTTTGTTGATGAGAGTGCGAGAGGGATTCTAGCGAAGTGCCTCCATGAAGCTCAGGTAATCTTTTTATTACAGCAGAATGTGTAGGTGAAAAGGCACATGGCCACTGACAAATTCAGAGTGTTCTTTGCAAGAGAATGAAGGCCATGTAAAAGCCCAAAGTACAGCTCTCTGAGCATGTAGTTGCAGTAGATGTTCTTGTGATGCTCCAGATGATGGTGTCTGCTATTGATGAGGTGAACTCCAAATGCAGCTGATCAGAACCTTCAAACACATGTAGCAATCTTAGCTTCAAAGAGCCATATCTTACTGACTTCTTTCCACCTCCCCCTCTCTGAATTTCTCACCTGGTCAGCATGTCCTCATTCTCCTGGCATCTATTAGTTTCCTCATTTACCGCAATAATGTAAACAAGTGGATTTGTATTGCTAAAAACTCCTTTGACATCTCCCAGTTCACTTCCTTGCACTCAGTGATGGCTAGTGAAGTTCACTTACACTACAACCGCCTACCAGCACTTTTGTACCCACTTAATTAAATTAGCATGATAAACACAATCTGAAATGTAGCTTTGCATATCAATGTACACCCTCAGGGGCATAGACTATACCGCTACTGACGCATTTACCAAATCTTTCAAATCTATTTTCAATTTAGATTTACTTACATCAACATTACTTATAAAGAAGCTGATATCATGTAAGACAATGAAAGAATTATAAGCTGCAGTATTATTACTTGTGCATAAATAGGGAGTCCACATTTTCTTCAGCTACCTATTTACAGTGCAACACTTCTAATATTACAGAAACAATCCATGCTACAGGTGAATTTGGATTCTAGACTTAATACATAATCCCCAGCACTGCCAGGGTGAACACTATAGCTACCTATTACTTCATTCTTATTTTCAGCTGCCCATATCGCCTGGGAATGCAGTTCTCTCGGCCTGTGGGCTAGACTGTGAAGGAGAAATTCAGGGTTGCAGCATAGTATTAGCAAGTTCATTCTTGTAACAAAGAACAGCCATACTACCAGCCTCTTGCTGGCTCTGCCTCACAGAATTGTTTTCCTTGGACAGAAGTGGTATGGATGGGACCACACAACAGTTTCATTTTTTATTGGCACATCCTCTTCAGCATTTAGTGGAAAATCCTCTTCTTTTTCAAGGGAGACGTTTCCAGCACTTGCACCTCGAGATTTGCTCCATCTTACCACCGGAGCACATTACTTTTTACAGTTAAACGTGTGCTTCCATGATGGGAGGCCTTGACTCTTGACCACTGTATTGAGGGAGAGTAGTATCAGGAAGAGACCTTTCCCTGATGACTGGGGCTGATGGGTACAGTGACAGTTCTGTTGTATTTGTAGGGTCTTGCAAATGTCACACATTACTAGGGCAGAGAAGTGAGTTCCACTCATTATCATGGATTATGACTTAGTACAATTCCAAATTGAAGAATACAGTTTTTGTATTGGCTCTGCTACAGAACAGCCTTCTACAAACCTTTAAAATGTACAAATAGTGACATAACTGTGACATTTAGGCATGTTAATGAAATCCACTTGAATATTTACAAATGGGTGGTGGTTGTGCATCCTGTGTATTCCATGCTGCTTTCCCCACATTGTGGACTTGACAAATTACAATATTGCTGTACCATTGTGGGGACATGTGGGTCGGACCAATCATTTTTCACAGCAGTAATTCTTCACCCCTTGCTGACATGCACCATTCTTTGATGCACAAGAGCAAGGTATGGGAGTCGGACCCTTGGTGCTATTAAGTGGCCATCTTGGGAATACGTGATCCTACTGTAGTCTACACTGGGATGAGAAGAGGAAGCAATAGAGGAGCATGCTGGGGCCGGGGTGTTGAAAGGGCAGTGGCTGCTTACCCAACTAGGGCTTTTCTACGAGTAAGTTCATCATGGGCAGACTGGTGGGCTGCACACTAGGATAGGCAAATTCATTTAGGATGTGAAGGGCATCTAACAGGGCAACTAGACAGGGGGGCATTTTTTACTTGCTCCCCGCTGGAAGTGGGGAATGCCCGTTGCTTCAAGAATTGTCCATAGCCATGTACAGCTCGAAAGACATAAGGAGAATTAGTGTAGATGTTGGCTGGATTATCTTGGACCAGAGTAAATGCTCTGGTACAAGCATGAAGCTCAGGCACCTGAGATCAGTGGGCAAGTGGTTGCTGGCTATCACCTATTGCTGGCAGTGTACAGCATGACCAGCTACCAGAGAACCACAGTCATTGCAGAAACAAGAGCCATCCACATAAAGCACTAGGTCGGGATTGTGAAATGGGATGTGTCTGCGATCATTATGAGGCATCTCAAAGTAGTGTGCAACGGTGAGGCATTCAGGCTTCTCACCTTCCTGGGGGCAAGGTGAAACACAGGGTGAAGGAACAAACACCTATTTCAAGTACTGTGGTCTGCAGATGACAGTTGAATCTCATATTGGGTGAGTCGCACATTAGATAAATGTGGATTTTTCAAGGTCGGCAAAAGAGACACAACTGCATGTGGGATGACTACAGTGAGGGTAGACCCCAGGGCTGTGGTCTCAGAGTTCCACCATGATGGCAGCCATGACCACTGCATGTAGGGAAGGTGGTAATCCAGTGGCTACTGGGACAAGGTCCTTGCTCAAATATGGTAGTAGGCATTGCTTGTCACCATGCACTTGAGTCAGTATCTTTAAGGTGTAAGCACCTTTCTCATGACAGATGAGGGTAAATGCTTTTGAGTAGTTAGGGAGACTCAAAACTGGAGCACATGAGACAGCTTGTTTTAAGGTAGTGAAAGCCTGTTTTGTCTCTACTGTCCAATGTCAAGGTTCAGGAGTATGAAGGCCAATAAGAATCTAAAGGAGATTTGAGGTAGACATGTTCCAGAATCCACTGGTAACAATAACCTACTGAGACCTTGATGGTGGCTGAGAGTTTTAAGAATGGCTTCAATCCTAGAGGCATACAGATGCTGATGTCCTGCTGATATACCTTGTCCCTAATAATGGACATTAGGCAGGCAAAGTTGCAGCTTCTCTCTAGGAACTTTGTGCTTTTTCAGAGCTAACACTGTAAGCAGTATCAGTATATCCTCCTTGCAAGCTTCTAGGGATGGTGAGGCCAAGAGAAGTTCATCCGCGTACTGAATCAGCCCAAACCCATCACTGAGTTTGACCTTATCTAAATCCTCTTTAAATCAGGGATGGTGACTCTGAAACTCTGGGGGATTCTTGTAAAGATGTACTGGACATTTTGGAACATAAAAGCAAAGGGGAACTGGCATTCTGGGTGCACGGGGATAGAGAAAAATGCAAAGCACAGATCTACCACTGTGGAAAATGTTTCTATCAATGGGATACATGAAAGGAAAATAGCTGGTTTTGGGACAATGGGAATAAGGGAAGGACAATAGAATTTACCCTACTAAGGACCTGTAAACATCTGTAGCAGTTGTTCCCAGGTTTTTTTCACAGCAAAAAATGTGGTTTTACCTGGACTCCATGCAGGGACTACCATACATTCCAAGATTAATGAGGTTAGTGCTGGCTGAATTCCCTTCTGAGCTTCAAGACAAAGAGGGTACTGAGGTATCTTGGGCAGGGATTTTGAGGGTTTAAGCAGATCCATGCCAGCTGTGCAGATTGAATCTGACCTACACCATTAGCAAGTGTGGACCAAAAGCATGAGGGGACCTACAGGTCTTTGAGATTTAAAAAACATCTAGCCATCAGGACAATTTGGGGCATTTGGAGTGGCGCCCTCTGCGCTTGTACTAGTCCTCGGGTTTGTACGATAGAGATGATGATCTTCTGGTACCCCACTTTTCCTTGCTTCTAAAACTCCCCTTAAATGCTCTGTTTTATCCAACTCACACGTTCCCTCTACCAGAAATTGTTCGAAGTGTTCTGGTTTTATATACCACTGTCATTTAACTAAATACTTGCATGTTCTGTGCCCAGATTGCCCATGCATATATTGCGCGGGGTCCATTTTCATGAGGTGAATTCCCTTAATTCTGCAACCCACATAACTCTACAGGGAGTGCAGAATTATTAGGCAAATGAGTATTTTGACCACATCATCCTCTTTATGCATGTTGTCTTACTCCAAGCTGTATAGGCTCGAAAGCCTACTACCAATTAAGCATATTAGGTGATGTGCATCTCTGTAATGAGAAGGGGTGTGGTCTAATGACATCAACACCCTATATCAGGTGTGCATAATTATTAGGCAACTTCCTTTCCTTTGGCAAAATGGGTCAAAAGAAGGACTTGACAGGCTCAGAAAAGTTAAAAATAGTGAGATATCTTGCAGAGGGATGCAGCACTCTTAAAATTGCAAAGCTTCTGAAGCGTGATCATCGAACAATCAAGCGTTTCATTCAAAATAGTCAACAGGGTCGCAAGAAGCGTGTGGAAAAACCAAGGCGCAAAATAACTGCCCATGAACTGAGAAAAGTCAAGCGTGCAGCTGCCACGATGCCACTTGCCACCAGTTTGGCCATATTTCAGAGCTGCAACATCACTGGAGTGCCCAAAAGCACAAGGTGTGCAATACTCAGAGACATGGCCAAGGTAAGAAAGGCTGAAAGACGACCACCACTGAACAAGACACACAAGCTGAAACGTCAAGACTGGGCCAAGAAATATCTCAAGACTGATTTTTCTAAGGTTTTATGGACTGATGAAATGAGAGTGAGTCTTGATGGGCCAGATGGATGGGCCCGTGGCTGGATTGGTAAAGGGCAGAGAGCTCCAGTCCGAATCAGACGCCAGCAAGGTGGAGGTGGAGTACTGGTTTGGGCTGGTATCATCAAAGATGAGCTTGTGGGGCCTTTTCGGGTTGAGGATGGAGTCAAGCTCAACTCCCAGTCCTACTGCCAGTTCCTGGAAGACACCTTCTTCAAGCAGTGGTACAGGAAGAAGTCTGCATCCTTCAAGAAAAACATGATTTTCATGCAGGACAATGCTCCATCACACGCGTCCAAGTACTCCACAGCGTGGCTGGCAAGAAAGGGTATAAAAGAAGGAAATCTAATGACATGGCCTCCTTGTTCACCTGATCTGAACCCCATTGAGAACCTGTGGTCCATCATCAAATGTGAGATTTACAAGGAGGGAAAACAGTACACCTCTCTGAACAGTGTCTGGGAGGCTGTGGTTGCTGCTGCACGCAATGTTGATGGTGAACAGATCAAAACACTGACATAATCCATGGATGGCAGGCTTTTGAGTGTCCTTGCAAAGAAAGGTGGCTATATTGGTCACTGATTTTTTTTTGTTTTGTTTTTGAATGTCAGAAATGTATATTTGTGAATGTTGAGATGTTATATTGGTTTCACTGGTAATAATAAATAATTGAAATGGGTATATATTTTTTTTTGTTGAGTTGCCTAATAATTATGCACAGTAATAGTCACCTGCACACACAGATATCCCCCTAACATAGCTAAAACTAAAAACAAACTATAAACTACTTCCAAAAATATTCAGCTTTAATATTAATGAGTTTTTTGGGTTCATTGAGAACATGGTTGTTCAATAATAAAATTAATCCTCAAAAATACAACTTGCCTAATAATTCTGCACTCCCTGTATTCATACCAAACACCTTCACAGTGAACACACGAAAAGGGCTGAGGTTGTATAGTGCTTCCGTTTTTTTCGGTAATGTGTCTCACTAAAGAGCTGTAAACAAGGTATCACTCTAGATTCACAGAGGCACAAACACGGAGTACTGTTTCTCACTAAAGAGCAGTACACTAGGTATTCAACTTTGTGAGAACCTTGGGACGGCTAAACTCAGGGCTCATGCATGGTTAACAATCATAACCTCAGTTTATGCTTCACCGCACCCACTTTCAGAACTCAGAATTCATAACTATTACCCTCTATCTTGTGTGTTTTCTGGTAACCTGATTCCCCTGCAGCCTCAGGAAATGAGCGCAGAAAGTGTGCCTGCAGATACTGCTAAGTTCCCCCAAAAATGACATACCAGGCATTTTTTATAAGTTCCTTTGCCTTTTCAAAATGTGCACACCTGGTTGTTCAGGGGAGCGTCATCTGCTCTATCCCCCTCAAAATACCAGTGCCTGGTTCTCCAATACTCACCAACAAATTCTGTTGGGGGGAAAAAACACTTTACGCTTTATACAAAATAAATATTTATTTAGATATGCCAAAGCAGTGTGTTGACCGATGGAGGACATTTGTCACCAGACTCCTGGGACTGAAAACACAGCAGTATTTATACAAATCTTCACAGCCAGAGGTGATAGAGTTCCCTTTAAGATGAGGCCTGTACAAATAGTGTTTTATAGGTTAACTGGTAAGCGACATAATTTAAGTAACTACAATTAAAAAGAGTTCCAGCTTCCCAAAACATGATAGTAAGTAAAATGCTTAATAGTTCCGCCTTGTACAGTGATAGATGGTAAGCAATATATGGGGGCAGCAAATGTCTCAAAACAGAAAAGGCTAGTTTGCATTCTTCCAGGGTCAACACAGAACTAAACTCGACATGCATAGATAATCTTGGTGTTCAGTAGAGGAGCAATGATCAAGAGGTCACTGGACCGAAGCTTAGTTCTGCAAACACACTTTTTTCTTATTTTGTGTTTCTCATCTTGGGAACTGTCTTGCTATTTTTATATCTTCCACAGAAAGATCTATAACAGTTTGATATATTGGTGATTTTTTGCTTGTCTCTAGCTCATTGGACCAGTGCAGTTCTCTGTTTCTTAAAGAGACATTGTATTTATGTCTGCCCAGTGTTCGGTATTTAGGTTATGACACTTGGGAGGAGATTGTGAGGGGGAGATACAGGTCTGCTAATCACATCAAGGAGATCCATAAGCTTCGCAGACCCATTACTGCATCCCATTACTGTTTTAGGGATGACTGGGTACTGAAGGCAGTGGGTTCTGGGTCGTGCCAAGCTTGAAACACTACGGAACCTTTCCCTTGGTCCAAGGGGGCAGAAACATAATTTCAATTTAAAACATGCATTGTCATCTGTACCTACATTAGGACTACCTGATTATGCGAAGCCGTTCACATTGTATTATCATGAAAGGGAGGGTTTTGCCTTAGGTATTCTGCTTCAAGATCAGTTTAGCAAAAAGAAACCTAGAGCCTGGTATTCATTTACTCTTTTTAATATGGCATCAAGGATTCCTCAAGGCATGTGGCAGCAGCTACCAATCAAGGTGGGTTCTGTAAATATGGTTTTGAGGTCAACCCTTGCTGTTACTATACCTCATGCTGTACTGGCATTGTTGCTGAGCAATAAACCTCAACATCTTCCCACGCTAAAGTTGTCAAGATATGAATATTGTTGCAACCTACTTCTCACTTAACATTGGTATGATATTTTGTGTTGAACCCTCCTTCTCTTTTCTCCACAGTGCCAAAAGGAAACTGGATGATTGCATTCTGGGTTCTGCTCCTTGACCAAATATTGACTCGACCTGACTGATGTTTTATCATCAAATTGTGATCTTGTATATTATGTTGATGGTTCAAGTCTTAGAAATTGTTATAAATGGGGTCTCTAGTTGGCAGTGGTAAGGGGTGAGCCAAACAGCTAAGATAGCCCCTGCTCACCCCTTGGTATCTTGGCACAAGCAGTCTGGCTTATCTCAGAGGCAATGTGTAAGGTATTTGTACACACACAGTAACACAGTAAAAACACTACAAAAGGACTCCAAATCAGTTTAAACAATAAGCAATATTTATCTGAATAAACAATACCAAAATGTCAAAAATCCAACATACACAAGCAAGATGTCACTTTAAAAAAGTTACAAAGAGTTTTAATCCAGAGGAATCACTGGTTGTCTCTTTTTAACACACTACCTGGGATGCATCAAAAACAAAGACAATGCGGGCCATAGAGGATGTGAGGTGCTGGACAACAGAGTGATGCGTTGGTTACTTACTGCACAGGGGAGGTGATGCGTTGGTTCCTTAGTGACAGGGGAGGTGATGCGTCGACTCTTTATTTGCAGGAGAGGCGATGTGTTGATTCCTTACTGGCAGGGGAGGTGATGCGTCGGGTCCTTATCGGCAGGGGAGGTGATGCGTCGGGTCCTTACTGGCAGGGGAGGTGAGGCATTGGTTGTCTCCCCACAGGAGAGATGGTGCATCAGTTTCCAGTCACGCAGCTTCAGTTACTTGCTGCAATGTGGGTTTAATGCAAAAAGGATGCCCAGGGACGATGTGTGGGAAAATCCAGACGCACAGTGATGATAGAGATGCGTCGGTCCTACAGACGCTGCATCGATCCTTCCACCACAAGGTAGGCGCTGCATCGATTCTTCTGTTGCAAGCCCAGCGATGCGTCAATTTTCAGCCATGGATTTGGCACTGCTTGGCAAGTCAGGTCTCTCAGCAGAAAAGTCCAGGCTCTGGCGGATGAAGTCTTTGATGTCCCTGAGACTTCTCAACAGGAGGCACACTATGTTAAAGCCTTTGGAGAATATTTAAAAGCAGAATGTAGAAAGCATAGTCCACTCCTTTCACTCCCAGGACAGAAGCAGCAAGCAGCAGGCCAGCACAACAAAGCAACAGACAGAGTGACAGTTCTAACTACAGCAGACAGCTCTTCTTACTGGCAGAATGTCCTCAGTCCAGAAGTGTTCTGAAGTTGTGGGTACAGAGGCCCAATACTTTTATACTAATTTCTGTCTTCGAAGTAGGCAAACTTCTAAGGAAAGTCTTTGTAGTGCACAAGACCCTGCCTTTCCTGCCCTGGCCCCAAAAAACACTCCAGGGGGTTGGAGACTGCTTTGTGTAAGGACAGGCACAGCCCTATTCAGGTGCAAGTGTCCGCTCCTCCCGCCACTCTAACCCAGGAAGATCCATCAGGATATGCAGAGCACACCTCAGCTCCCTTTGTGTGACTGTCTAGAGTGAATACAGAAACAGCCTAACTGTCATCCTGACCCAAACAAGTATTCCACAGACAGGGAGAGGCCAGAATAGTTACGCAAGAAAATGTCTACTTTCTAAAAGTGGCATTTTCAGACTTCAAATTTCAAAATCAGTGTCACCAAAAGATGTATTTTTAAATTGTGAGTTCAGAGACTCCAAACTCCAAATCTCTATCTGCTCCGAAAGGGAAATTACAATTAAAAATATTTCAAGGCAATCCTCATGTTAACCTATGGGAGAGGTAGGCCTTGCAATAGTGAAAACTGAATTTAGAAGTATTTCACTATTAGGACATGCAAACCACAGCAGTAGATGTCCTACATGTTAAATACACTGCACCCACCCATGGGGCTGTCTTGGGCCTACCTTAGGGGTGGCTTACATGTAGTAAAAGGGAAGGTTTGGGCCTGGCAAGTGGGTGCACTTGCCAGGTCAAACTGGCAGTAAAACCTGCACACACACGGCGGTGGCAGGTCTGAGTCATGATTACAGGGCTACTCATGTAGGTGGCACAATCAGTGCTGCAGGCCTGCTGGTAGCATTTGATTTACAGACCCTGGGCACACCTAGTGCACTTTACTAGGGACTTACTGCTAAGCCAAATATGACAATCATGGGTAAAACTATTACCAATACCATTTTAGACAGAGAGCACTTGCACTGTAGCACTGGATAGCAGTGGTAAAGTGCCCAGAGTCCTAAAGCCAACAAAAATAGGCCAGAAAAGATAGGAGGAAGAAGGCAAAAAGTTTGAGATGACCCTGCAAAAAGGGCCAGATCCAACAGAAATGATGAAGAAACTTTGGCTGCTGACTATGCTGCTCGTACAATGCACAACCTTACTGTGAAAAAATTACTACTGCATGACTTCATTGTGAAGTCCGGAATCGCTCTTCGGATCGGAATTGAAAAATGAACTTACTTTATATCCTCTGAAATTCAGGAACTTGTAAAGCTTTAGAAATTAACACTTTCACTGAGCTTACCATCACGAATACCCTGACAGAGTTGAATGAACGCTTTAATAGAACATTGAAAAACAAATCGGAAGCTAGTCTTAGGTGGCCCATTGCTCTGCCTTTGGCACTCTGGTGAAGTGGAGTCACCTTAAATCAAGTTACAAAACTAAGGGGGTCATTATGAAGCCCGGTGGTTCAGTCCACCATGCCGGCGGCAGGTGAAAAGACCGCCACCGGCATGGCGGCTGAACTGCCATATAATGAACACATGGAGGGCCGCCATAGGAGGCCCTCCTCCACCGCCAGGCTGCCACCGACAGGCAGCCTGACGGTGGAGTGAATCATTATCCGACAGGGCAGCACTACTGCCCTTCGGATAATGATCCCTACTGCCACCAGCCTATCCCTAGAGGGTTCCCCTGTCAGGGCAAGGCTGGCAGAAGGGGTGCCTCGGGCCCGCCTGGGGGCCCCTGCACTGTCCATGCCCTTCGCATGGGCAGTGCAGGGGCCCCTGTGCAGTGCCCCATTGCGCAGGTCACTGCCCGATTTATGGGTAGTGATCTGCATGACGGGTACAGCTGGAGCAGCCGGCAATGTCCCAGCCATGCCGGCCCAGCAGAATGTTCTTTATGCAGCCGGCAGAGTCCCAGGGGGGCTGGCGGTCATTTAAATGACCGCCAGCCTGAGCACGGCGGTAAACACCGCCGTGTTAATTATGAGAGACTAAGTGCTTATAAGATACTTTTTTTTAGTTTGAACTTCTTGGTTCCTAGGGTGGTCACATTTAGGACCTCTAGGGTGTCAGTGTGTCTCTACCTCCTCATGCAATATTTTTTTTATTTTTTTAATACAATTTCAGGTCATGGAGGCAGAGTTCCCAAGTCCTGTGTTTTCAGCTGCAACATTCTTCTCTGGGTTGTGGCCAGCCAATCAAATTGCTCAGTACCACTGGGCCTGCACCATAAAGGTCAGTTGAAGAAAAATCTCATTCAGTCAATCAGAGGACCTTACTTTAAATTTTCAGTATTGCAGGGCTCCCGCAGGGCGAACTGTCCAGATATACTTAACTTTTTAATTTCCTCTTGATGTCTGCAAGCACATCTTGAATTTCTAAAAAAAAAAATGAATGTATTTACACCATATAAGGAAAAGCATGCTTTCTGAGTAAAGCTCTAACTTTTTGCCAAATTTGTTTTATTTCCATTCAGCCTTTTTTCCAGAAAATACATTTTCCTATGGGACTTAACACAGGAAATCAGCATTTTAGGTCCCTGCTCCTTTTTGTTTTTAACCCTGCTTGATGGATCGGCGTGAAATTTTCAAGGACAGAAGAGAATGGATGAACTTTTTTTTAAATGTTTTGTGCAGATTCCTCAACTAGCATCAACATTATTTGCAAAACAAAAAAGTATTTTCCTATGGAAACTCTGACCTAACTCTCCCTACATAGCAGGCCAATCCATCAAGTTGGGGCAAAGAAAAAGGGAGGTCCCAAGACGTTGTTTTCCCATGTTGCAAAAATTAGAACTTTACTCGTAAAGCGTGCTTTTTGTGATTTGATGCAAATATGTTCAGCCATTTTTTAGACATTTGTGTATAAATAGGTGTTGGGTTGGTCATGAAGGGGTTACAAAGTAGGTATAGCCAGACTGCTGGTGTCTGAATATGCCCTGATTGGCCAGTTTAAAGGTATAGTCAATCCTGGCTAACCACTTGGTCCCTGCATGCTGAAAATGAATGAAAAAAACATATAGGGGCAGGGTGAGTACACTGTGACCCCCAGGACATGTAGAATATAGGTTCTAAAGAGACCCCCTTTGTTTGCTCAATACAAATGGACCACATATTATGGTAGCCATTACCAAACTCTGTTGTGAATACCAGCTTTGAAGGTCCAAAAAAGGAGCACATTTAAAGGGTGATAACAGATTTTTATCACAATATAAATCATTTGTATGTGGTGGTGTACTTATTTTGGGAGTTATGGTGAGTTCTCCAGTGATTTCAACACATACAAAATGCTGTCTCCCTCCTCCCCACTGAGATTTGATGATCCATGTTTGAAATAAAATGCTTTTCTCTCATGATTGCTTATGGAATTTATGGATGGTGTTTCAGAAACTAAAATGAGGACACCTTACCTAAAAGGTCACACTATCTTCCTCAGCTATGTGTTTAGAGCAGCGTAAATTTAGGCACCACCTTCTATATATCATTTATGTGCATTTATATGTAACCCATATTTATATTCAATGCATGTTTAACTTCATTAACCTCTGTTTTTCACTGTAATAAGAATTGTAGTGGGTGATCACTTCTTAGAATGTTAAGAAATCATATGCAGCTGTACTGGGTTGAATAATAAGCAGTGTAACCTCATTTATTGAATACATATGCACTCCAATAATAAATGTTTCATTGATAAGGATAGTGTAATGTGCTTCCATTTTGATTCTCAAGTTAACTTAGCTTGATGTTGAGCCTTAGCTGGGTATTTCACGCTTCTGCAGGTGTGTTATTGGGTTCCTCGTTAGTTAGAGAAAATGTTTATTGCTATGTATTAGACTGCTAGTGAGACCTGGAAAAAAGTAAGGTAACAGCAGACCTGGAGGGATGATGGAGAAAGGAGCCTCCTATACCTGGCGTACTAGGAAGATGCAAATCTCAAGAACAAGCAGATATGTACCTAATTGTGAGAGGATGGATATTTAAGGGTTTTACAGACTCCCAGCAAATCACATCAAGGTATTGGCTCCAGACCGTGGGAGGGAGATATGGATGTTCTGAAATCTTCAAGTGTGCATTTAATTAGGGTTCTGTAGTTAGAGCAGACCATTATCCCTACTTTGACAAGAAGAGATTTCTCTGATATGTTTTCCCTAAATGGAAACCTTCATGCTATATACACTTTCGTTTCTGCTGAATTTCTACTGAGGTTCACAGTATGCTGCCACCTTTGTAGTAAAGCATGCCAGGGCCTGCTTGGAGCTTTCATTTTTTAATGCACATTTTTCATGTAGTATTTCTTTTCTGTCAGTAACCTTTTACATGGCTTTCGATTATGTGATAATACATTGAGAAATCATTGTACATGTTGCTTGTTTCTAGGAAGCATTGATGCCATCTAGTCTGTACACTGTCCGAGGCTGAGCACAGAGAGCACAATACCTAAAAATTCTAATTGTACGTGGAGACAGCTCTGCATTTGCAGACATATCACAGTGCTGAGCTTGCACTTCTGAGACAGTGTGACACGGATGGTGCTTGTATTATAAAAACTGCCTCTGCGCTTTAGGCGATAGAGGAGCATTTCCAATGGGGTTATCCTGGATCGCAGCATGCTATGCCCAAGATGCAGCTCAGCTACCTCTGCTCCTGAATTTGACCTCTACCCTTCACAGGACCAATAGCCTGCATTACACCAGACCGGCTCCCTTGCTTCCCGGTACATCTTACCCAAGTGTAGGGTGGGTGCAGGTTATCCCAACAGATCTGGCAGAGGGTGCTTCTATTATGCTCTCAGCATTATTTGTAGTTGACAACCAAAGGTCCATACGACAAAGTGAAGGATTCTTTTAGATGATTTTACTGAGATATTAAGATTCAAATATCCTTGCTCCGTCATGATAATAAAGTCTGATAAACATACTTCAAACAGTAGCAGCAGCCTGTCAATTGATTACCTAGTGTTCTTTTGCAGCTTTTTACAGTGTACTAATGAACAATTAGAACCCTAACGTTCTGTAATTATGGGAATAGTGTGGTGCCCGTGAAACCACACTTCAACAACAAGGGGGTTCTTTTTGTCATAGAAGTTATGATTTTTTGCTGTGCAAAGCTAAAATGAAGACACATTTTCTATGAGTCCTCAAATATATTCCTCCTCCATTTCAGTAAAGCATTCTGACATGCAGACTGAAATGTGTACCTCCAATACCAGTGGTCAATTAACTTCCTAATGATCAACTGCAGCTTTAACACATTCTGTATTCATGACAAAAGTGTGGTACCCCTGAAGCTATCTTGATGGAATCAAAGCTGTATAGCCTAAAGCATTTCCTTTATAAATGAAAAATTATGGGGTTCTTTTTGTCATAAAGTTTGTTTTGTGCTCTAGAAAGCTACAATGAGGACACATTTTCTATGAGTTCTCAAATATATATTCCTCATCCATTTCAGTAAAACAGTCCAACATGCAGGCCGGAACATGTACTTTCAAGACCAGCAGCAGCCTTTCCGGTAACACCCTAGGTATCAACTGATTCTGTACAAGAGTTCTAATGAACAACTAGAGTGCTAACATTTTATATTGAAGACAGAAGTGAGGCACTCCTAAATGCCATTTTGTTGGAATAGGAGCTGTTGATTTTAAAGCCTTTCCTGAAAAGCAGCCTAAAGTAAATGAGTACTGAGATATTAATGCAGGCATACAAGTAGAGGGTAAAAGAAATGAGGGGGAGGGATTAGGTTTTTAGTAATTTGTGATGTAATGCATTTTAAAAAGCACTAAAAATAGTTAAATAGTGAAAAGTATAAGTACTGCATCAGCTTTCCACATCTGTTCACTCAGTGTGTGTATATATATATATATATATATATATATATATATATATATATATATATAAAACACTAGAAAGAACAAAGGTTACAGGGACGTTATAGTTACGTTCTGAATTTACTCACCCAAAAACCTTAGAAATTCAGCAGTTACAGTTAAATTATCTCAAGTAACTATAACTCGCACCCTAAGGTAACTATAACTCGTGCCCTCGCCATGCACGTTTTTTCTTCATTAATTTGACTGCTAATGCTTCATTTATATTTTTTAATAATGTTATAGAAGTTGTCATGAGTGCTGTAATATCTAGGGTAATTAGCAGTGCATGGTGAGGGCGTGAGTTATAGTTACCTTAGGGCGCGAGCTATAGTTATATTAGAGCTATTTCAAACTGATGAATTTCTAAGGTTTTGTATGAGTAAATTCAGAACCTAACTTTACCGTTTCTGTAACCTTTGTTTTTTTCAGTGAATTTCTATGTTTTTTAATTCTATTTCCTAACTATAACATCCCTGTAACCTTTGTTTTTTCAAGGTATTTCAATGTTTTTTTTCTCTAATGTAAAGTAATTTAAATTACTAAACGTTAACCCAATGACCCCCGCGCATGGCCTTTGGCTGTGACCGGTGTAGTTTGGCCCCATGGCCTGCAGCCAACGCACTATAACCAACCAGCCCCACACCGTGCATTGCCTTTGACCATGCATGTAGGGTGTTGACTGCAGGTCCTGTCTCTATGGGCGTGAAAGCGTGTCTCTGAGTGTGACAGTAGGTGTGACAATGTCTGCCTGGGTGTCTGAGTGGGTGTTAGAGGGTCTATGTGGGTGTGAGAGTGCGTGTGAGTGTCTGCATGTGAGAGGGATTCTCTGGGTGTGAGATGGATTCTCTGTGAGTTGGTGTGTGAGTGTCTGTGTGGGTCTGTGAGTGAGTGTGAGTCTGAGTGGGTCTGTGAGTGGGTGCATGAGTGTCTGAGAGGGTTTGTGAGTGGGTGTGTGAGTCTGACTGTGTCTGTGAGTGATTCTCTGAGTGAGCCTTTGAGCGGGTGCATGAGTCTCTGAGTGGGTCTGTGAGAGGTGCGTAAATGTCTAAGTGGGTCTGTGAGTAGATGTGTGAGTGTCTGAGTAGGTCTGTGAATGAATTCATGAGTTTCTGAGTGCACTTGTGAGTGAGCGCATGAGTTTCTGACTGGGTCTGAGTGAGTCTCTGAGTGGGTCTGTGAGTGGGTGCGTGAGCATGAGTAGATCTGTGAGTGTCTCTGTGGGTGTGTCAGTAGCTGTGTAAGTGACTTGGCCACAAAGAACCTGCACCTGCTCGTTTATCCAAAAGAATCCACAGTTTTGCACAAAATGTCTACCAATCTGAAGTACTTTCTACCAGTTAGTTAGGAAGTGCTACCTCATTGGGTACATTTTCCAGTGTGTATTCTGCACTACAGTTTTTAGCAAGGTGGTTGTTCTTCATGAGTCTTTCTCCAGAATTCTGTGATAACATGAACCCTGGTACAGAGAGGCCAACAAGACTACAAAGACGTAATTCTCCACCAACCAGGGTCCTTTCTCTTATCTATTTGACGCAAGTGTTTCTTTGTTTTATGGAGAAGTTGTTATATTCCTCAGCATCAAGGATGCACCACCAAAATCAGCAGGAAACACATGGGGGGCCTCGTGGTAAGATGGTAAAAGGGGGCAGAGCTTTCAGGTGATTCACGCATTGACATATTTGTAGCAATTTAAAGGGAGACCCGTGGTTGCGCGGCCCTCTCCCCGGGCCGATTTTGGCCCTGGGGGACCCCTTCCCCTGGGGCCTGGCCTTCATTTAATAGGGGAGGTGGGCTGTGACCCCCCCCCCCTCTTGGCCAATTTTGGCCCCAGGGACCCCATCTCTGGTGGCCCGGCTATAAATAAATGGAGGAGTGGGCCCCGTGGCACACATCCCTGGGCTGATCTCTGCCTCAGGGTCCCCACCCCCTGCGGCCTTCACTAAATAGAGGAGGGGGACTATGTGGCCCCCCTCCCCAGGCTGAATTAGGCCCACATGAACCCACCCCAGGTCCTGTCCATGTCTCCTGGGTGCCCCCTAAGGCACCAAGTGTGCATTGAGACCAGGGGGAGGCCTGAATGCTCTCATGCAGCTCTCTGTGTGCAAGAGCAATCATTTCATCTCTATCCCTGCCTGCATCTCTACGGGCAGGGAAAGAGATAAAACCTCTGCTTCCAGCAGGTGATAGCACTCACTGGAAGCAGAGTGTTTGCTCTGACTTGGCGGGAGCTGTCAAAACTTCAACATGTCAGAGCAAACAGCTATGTCCCTGGGGTGGGCCCCTAGGACTTAGCAGGAGTTGGCCCTGTGGGGTGGCGGTCCCCAGGGCAATTATTGGCTCCATGAGGGGGGGCTGCACAGCCTGTAATTCAGCACCGGGGAGGTGGTGATCTCTGGGGCCGACAGTCTGCACATTAACACTCACCGCTGGGGTCATAATGACCCCCTTAGTTTCCATAGGAAAATCATTTTTTTACTTGGTTATATCTTTGGTGCGGTTTGACGAATCTTCACAAATTTTTTTTTTTTTAAAGTGTCAAGTTGGGTCTTGTTGTGCATGGAGAGTTTCATGCTGATCTATCAAGCGGGGGCCAAGAAAAATGGAGGGGGGTCAAAAAAGTGCATTCCCCTTGTTAATTACCATAGAGACTTTAGACACGACTGCAGCCCTAACCACTGAATTGAATCACACAAAATTTAGCAAAAAGGTAGCTGTTGGTCCAGCAAGCACACATTTTTTTTTATTTGGGGTAAATCCATTCAGTAGTTTTCAAGAAATGGAAGGAAATCCAAATTTGTATAACTAGGTATATGTATATTTGCAAATTCTCCTGATCTCGTGCAGAGATCTTATTGGGACTCGGAATCAGGTGAGTCCCAAACCAAAAGATAAAAAATAAAGAAAAATGGGCAGGCTATGAATATGACCCCCTAGACTTTGTCCTGGTGTCCCCTAGGGACACCGGCAAGGCAAAAAAAGCATTTTTAAAATGTTGAGCCATGAATGTGCAGCAAATATTAAGGGTCCAGTGCTTGTTTACTACAAAGCCCTCGAGTTGGCCAGTTCGAGGGCAATGCATAACTATACAAAATAAAAAAGGAGGGGGCATATGGGGCACTGCTAATTACTCCACTAATTACATAACTAATAACATTTTTCATAAAATAATTTCTGATAATAATGTAATATTTGCAATAAAATTATTGAGGAGAAAACTGTGCATGGTGGGGGTGCGAGTTATAGTTCCCTTAGGCCACGAGTTTGTGCGAGTAAATTCAGAACCTAACTATAACATCCCTGTAAACTTTGTTTTTTCAAGTGAATTTCTATATTTATTTTTAATTCTATTTCCTAACTATACATTCCATGTAACCTTTGGCTTTTTCAGTGAATATATATAAGATCTAGCTTTCTGCCAAATTTGGTGTAGTTCCCATAAGCTGCTTTGGCTGACATTATGTAAAGTTCCTGTGGGAAACTATGATTTGTGCTCTAAAGTAACTAGGACTCCTGCCCTCGATACACATAGCTAATCAACTCCCATATTAAATTACTCATGACATATTCTATGATGTACTTGATAACAGAACTGCAACATCTGAAATAGATCATTGATGACATCACTGTGCATGGGGGCTGGTAATTATAGTTATTTTAGGGCATGAGCATAGTTACTTGAGAGAATTATGACTGGTGAATTTTAGTGGCTTTGGTTGTTTAAAGTAGTATGTTTTATGTAACATGTTCATCTGACTCCAACATTCATTTAACCTTTGTCTTTTTCAGTGATTTTCTAAGATTTTTTTTTAACATAAGTTTATGTCAATGTGTAAAAGTATGGCCTATTTGGTTGGTCAAGGGGTCATTGCTATGTCAGTCAATAAATATTTAAATAAAGCATTTGTACTCAAAACAATATTAACAAGTGTGTGGCTCTTTGTTTTATATTCTTCAAGCCACATAATGCAGCCAGAAGGCCAACCAGATGGAGTCTCTGCATTCACAAGCTAAAGAGAAAGCCTTCAATAGTAATCTTTTCCTGGGGTCATATTATATAGACACTAGGAAACATTGGATTATTTATTTAAATATTTCTGATGGGCTGCAGGACTCCCTGCAAACCCACCCACAACACTTAAAAAATGCTAGTGTTGCCCCTTTCTAGATAAGGGCACCGCCATGCATGAAAATATATTTAAATTAGTCCAGGAAGGCCATTATGGAGTGCTCCTTGCAGAGCTCAGTGAATAATAAATAAGTGGCTCTTGCTACTCAATTATTATTATATATGCTCTCTCTCTCTCTCTCTATATATATATATATATATATATATATATATATATATATATATATATATATACTTATATATTTGTGAGTGTCCTGATACCACAAACAACATACCAACAAACAACATACCAACAGCTTTTTTTTGTTGGGGAGTGCAGAGGGAGTCTCAGAGCCCCTTCGGCTCCTACCGGCTCCCCTGCCAGCACCCATGGCGGATGTTGTCAGGAGCCGGTCGCTTTTTTTTTCATTGTGCACACCTGGGGCACCAGCATATACTAAATATGTTAGGGGGCTTGGGTGGAGCCCTGGGGCCCCTGCAAGGAGCCGGCCAATTGTTTTTTGGTAGGTTGTCTTTGTGCTCACTGAGGCGCCCACATCTTTATAATACATTGGGGGGCTGCGTGGGAAATCCACCACCCACTGTAGGTACCACTAGGAGCTATATCCTTTCACCCTGCGGAAGCAGAATTGTACTCTGCTCCCACAACGGGAACAAACATTCTTCCCTGTTCCCTGAACTAGCTCGCTGGCATATTCCTAAAGTTTGCTCCTGCCAGGCAAGTGCTTTACTGCTCCTGCCAGAGGTGGGAGCCATGCATCGAGCTCCAGGAGATGGGGGCCCCAGGGCTGACACTGACTCTGGAAGGGGACCACACACCCCATCTCCAAAAAAACAGATCATTGCTCCGGGGGATGGGATTCCCAGAACCTTTCCAAAGCTCGAGGGGGGGTGAATGCCCCCTCCTCCAAAAAATAGCACACTAATCTATGGGAGGTAATACCCTTGACCCTCCTCCCATTAAAATAATCAATCCCCGCCCAATCCCTGGCCCATCGCTGAGGGTTATTACTGTAAATGGCGGGACCATGGGTCAGATGTATGAAACTTTTGTGCACTCGCAAACGGTGCGAATCGCAAAATTCGTCTGCGAGTGCAAAAAAGTGGTCTGCGATGCATGAAAGGCATTCGCAGACCAAAAATAAGAAATCGCAAAAATTTTGTTTTTTTGCGTTGCAACCTGGTTTTGCGAGTCGCAATTTGCGATTCGGTATTTCCAGTAGGAAATTGCGAGGCGCAAATTGCGACTCTCAAAATCCAAGTCGCATAGAGATGCATCAAAAAATTGCAAATTGCGATTTTTCGCCAAATGGCATTTTGCACATGCAAAATACCATGAACTGAAACCAGGTGGTAACCAGGTGCAACCTATATATAGAGGCCCAGAATGCCTCAGTCGCTTTTCAACAATGGCGGCACTCTACGTCATGGCAAGGAGGATGAGGATCTTAGCAGGTTTGAGGAGCGGGAAGAGGAGAAAGGAGCGCATTTTCAGAGTGCGCATTTTCAGAGTGCGCATTACACTTTTTAACCTGACAGAGGAGGAAATATATGAGAGGTATAGGTTGAACTCAGCCATGATACTTGATCTGATAGCTGATCTACAACCCATACTGCAGCGCAGAACACTAAGGACTCACAGCATACCCACCCATGTGCAGGTATTATGCTCCCTCCACCTACTCGCCTCAGGGAGCTATCAAGGGGTCATAGCAGCAGCTGGAGGGGTCTCACAGAGTTCCCGCTCCAGATTTTGTAATGCATTTACAGTATCAACGCCATGCTGAGCAAACTACACCAGTACATCAGATTTCCCCACACCGACAGGAAATACAGCAGACAAAAATTGAATTTTATCAGATAGCACAGTTCTCCCACGTCCTAGGTGCCATAGAAGGGACATGTGGCAATCTGTCCACCATCCGCCACAGAGTATGAGTACCGCAACAGGAAATACCAACATTCAATGAATATACAGGTGAAATGCAATGCCTCCTACATCATTATTGATCTCGTGGCCAGGTACCCACACATGATTCTTACATCTTTCGCCACAGTGGGATTCACACACGACTGCTAGCTGGGGAGTTTGGTGAAGGATATCTACTAGGTATTGTCCCTCTGTACACTGGCACATTGATGGCGTGCTGATGTCAGATGGCTCAGTTACTCATCATACCCTCTGTCCCTTCCAGGAGACAGTGCTTACGTAGTGCGCACCTACATGATGACGCCCTACCTCAATCCTCCAACACCAGCTGAACGGAGATACAATGCAGCACACAGGGCAACCCAAAATGTGGTGGAGCGCACATTTGGACTGCTGAAGAGTCGCTTCCGGTGCCTCCACAAAAGTGGAGGGGCACTACAGTACAGCCCAGAGACTACATGTAGAATAGTAGCTACTTGTGCAATCTTGCACAATATACCTGTAGAAATATGTGATACTGAATCTGATGAGGATGATGATCCCCTACCACCCCTACATCCAGCAGACAGGACCAGTGCAGCAGAGGGAAGACAAAGGCGTGCCGACATCACACACAACCATTTCAGACGTGAGTATAATTGACACAAATCCACTGACTACTGTACCTGTAGTGAAATAAATTTATTACCTTAAGTCAGGTAATGTTCGTGTGAGTAATAACAAAAAAAAGATTACGTGAGAAACTCAAAACAATGAAGGATCTGTGTAAAGCACTATTACTTCATAGTGAAAACAGAAGTCCACTGGCAGCTAGAGTCCTTTTTTGCGGCCACGCACACCACTCGGGTGCCCAGTTACATCACTGGCACCTCTATTGTCCGCCTCAGTGGCAGTGCTGTGCCTGGCACTGCACCGTCTGGTGTCCAATGCTTGTACAGCTACACTGCTGAGGCTGGAACTGTCCTCAGTGTCCCGCAGTGCAAGCTCACTTGGAGTGGCTGACCTTGGTCCCATAATGTGTTCAATCACATTCGTGATCTGCACGAGTCCATTCACAACATGCCTGCTGCTGTGTGCTGCCTCCACTTGCGCAGCCACTGCACGGCGGGCAATCAGTGCAGTAGAATTTGCCACCCTGTTAGACGAGCGACAGAAGCTGCCAAACATGCTATGAAATCTGCGCTCCTGTCTGCGCTGGCTCACCCTCTCATGGCGCAGCTCCTGGCAGAGTTCACGGACAGCACTTGTGAGGTCCCTGGTGTCCTGTGATGCCTGCACCTGTCTCTCACGCAGCTGTACTATGTTGTTATCGAGAGAGTCAAGTTGGCGATGCAGGCTCACCATGTTGCGGTTATGTTTGCACAAGTTATTTTCTAATCCGAGGATCCTCCTATTTTGTAGGCGCTGCTGCTGCAACATAGCAGCTTCCAGCCCACCAAAGAAGGAGGGACCCTCACCTGCCTCATGCTGCTGTGCACCGGAATCTGTCGCCATCCTGCGTGGTGCTGTGGTCTGGTGACACCTGACCACCTACATCTGGCTGCGCCTGCCTGTTGCTGATGGGGTAATTGGTCCTTCCTGCTGCTCATCTGAGCCATTGCTGAGCTCTGGCAGTGGCAGTGCCCTGGGCCTGCGTCGGACAGTCGCAATGTTGAGGGACCCACTGGTGTTGGAATCGGAGGCCAGATGGGTGTCTGTCTCGCCTACCCGTGCTGATTCTGTGGCTGCTGGGCCTGGCCCGCCTGCAACAACAATATGCAGCATGTCAGTTATGTATCTTACATTCACGGTCAGACAATGGTGATAAAGGTACAGGTACTTCTCTACACTATGTTGTGTTCCTATGGGTGTCACTTTACTTAAATACATTGTATGTGCTACTTTCAGCTCTGGGTTGTGGACTGCCACTCCCATAATGCATTATTGTGCTGCTTCTAAGATGTGGACTGGACTACTTCTCACAATGTTTAACATTACTTGCTAATTCCTAAGGGGCTTTTGTGCATACACATATGGGGTTACAAATCAATATTGCACTTACCTTGGCTGGTACTTGGTGTGCCGGAGGTGTCGTTCTCTGTGACCCCTGTCACAATTTCAGGGAGGAGTGTGGACACGACTAGGTCCTCCAATGGTGTGGATGGTGCCTCTATGGGTGAACCGCCTCCTGTGCCCCTGGCCTCCGCAAGTCGCCTTGCCACCCTCTCCTTCGCACGGGACCGAAGTCATACCACCTCTTCTTGATCTCTTCAATGGAGCGCTGTGCCACTCCAATTGCGCAGATTTTTGATTGTATATCCGCCCATAGTCTCAGGCACCTAGAGTGAGCTTTTTCCAAAAAGGCGGTCATGGCTCCTGACCACCTCCTCAGTTAGCACCTCAAGCTCCTGCTCGCTGAATTTCAGCTTGTGCTTGGCCTGGGGTATCCATCCCTGCTCAGGTGCGCTGGCTCCTTCTGAGTGCTGCTCTGTGTGGCTGGGCTGCTCTCTCTCAGGATGCTGGTTTGGGTGTGGCACCTGAAACTGCCTGGGATGACTCATTTCCTGCTGGTGATGTCATCAGACTCCTCCAGGTGTGCTTTCTAGAAATTTCTCGCAATTTGCGATTTTTTACTGAATCACAAAAAAATTGCAATTTGCGAAAATGCAAATTGCGATTCAGTAAATGGGCCTCGCAAACCACAAATAGGGATTTTTAAGAAATCGCTAATTCCGAATCACAATATTGTTACATGGCCAATTGCGACTCGGAAATAGCGATTTCTTAAAATCGCTATTTGCGATTCGCAAGCCAATGTTTTCATGCATATGGCCCCATGTCCTTTTTTTGTAACAGGGCAGGATCTGGTTAGAAAAAAATATCAATATTCAGCACTCCCCCCAACCCCCACAAAGCCAGGGGGCAAGGGTTTCCCTATCATTCCCCCACATATTTTTTTATTACTCATTTTCAGGACAGAGGGCTGAGTCCTTGAGTTCTAAAATGGCTGTCATCACTTCTTTCTTAATGTGGTGGCACCCGATCAGATCTTATACCTAGATCTGTCAGCTCTGTGGCTCCTCTGCTGCATGATATTTGCATACATTTGTAACCTTAATTTACGTTCCCGCTCATCGTGTCCACCCTGTCAAGGTTGGTGGGCTTCCATGAGACGGAGAATATGTGGTGTTGAGATTAATTCGCATCATTGCTTGCAAGCAGTGGGGGGGGGGGGGGCAAGGGCAACACGATGAGATATTGATTTGCTCACCAGTGTATTCCAGAAAAAAGGGGGCAATAAGGATTGTTTGTGTATGTCTAGTGCAAAGGGCCAGTTGAAGAATGTCTGATGCTCACTGTGGCTGTGTTAATTGAGAATGAGTGACTGTAGTAAATTGTGAATTTACGTGGGCCCCGGCGACGGACGTGCTGAGTGGGGTGCTGTATCTTGGTCACAGCAACCAATCTGGAGTCTCAATGCTTGGCACCTGCAGTCCCCGTAGTGTGCTAGTTTCGTCGAGGGGGAACTTGAGGCTTTCTTTCAGCGCAGTGTGGGCTCGGTGACCTCTGAGGTGACGGTGTGGGCGGCATGCAAGCCAACGATGAGGGGTATTATCAAGGGCTACATTTGCGTACAGGAGCAACGCCAGAGGGCGCAATGTGAACAACTTGAGGCTAAGATATTGGAGCTGGAGGGGCGTGCTGGACACCCAGACGCGCTAGAGATACAATGTCATTTGGCCCTGGCGCAGTCAGGGCTACGCCAAAGGTCTCTCGAGGAGGCCAAGCAATGTTGGCAGGCCTCAACTAGGAGGGTGTATGAACTGGAGATAAGGCAGGTAAACTGCTCTACTGGTTGGCAACACGTGGGGCGGTGGCCAGGGTGGTGCCTGCCATAAGGGACGGAGAAGGGAACACCCATGTGGAATTAGACACAATTGTTCGGGTCTTTGCAGATTATTACCAGGAATTGTATACCAAAGATCCTCTCCCACCTTTGGTTGAGAGGGATTCAATGGTCTGGAACCTACCAGTACCAACTGTCCCCTGTACCCTTGCTCAAGACTTGGACCGCCCACTGATTGTGGAGGAGGTGGATGCTGCCATCTCCGCAATGAATTGGGGTAGAACCGCCAGGCCTGATGCTACCCAATTGAATACCATAAAAATTCCACTCATTGTTGGTGCCTCATCTCCTGAAAATTTACGATGCAGCCCTAACAGCGGGGCCTTTTCCCCATGAACTTGACTGCGCCACGATTGTAGTCCTGCCCAAAGAGGGGCAAGCTGTAGATCAATGTGTGTCATATCGTCCAATCTCCCTTATAAATGCAGATATCAAGATATATGGTAAGGCCTTGGCTCTGCGTCTCACGCATACGCTACCCCACTTTATTCATCCGGATCAATGGGGCTTCATGCCTGGCAGGCGCATGCTTCACTGTATCAGACGACTCCAGTTGGCCCTGACCCATGGCTCTTGCACCGATAGCCCTCTGGATCTTCTCCTCATAGATTTCTGTAAGGCATTCGATACGGTTTCATAGAAATATATGGAGGTGGTCCTTGCACGCATGGGGTAGGGACCCCTGCTTCATAGGATGATCTGTCTCCTGTATCCACATCCCACTGCCCAGGTTCGGGTGAAAGGGGTACTTCCCCAGACATTTCCAATTCATCGGGGGATGCGACAGGGCTGCCCCCTCTCTCCTCTGCTCTTCGCATTGGTGATTGAGCTGCTAGTGTGTTTGCTGTGGGATGATCCCCTGATGTGGGGTAGGGGATGGAGGATAGAGTTGCGCTGTATGCTGACGATGTGCTGGTGTTTCTTAGTGATCTGCCTGTGTCAGGACCCAGATGTATGGAACTGTTAGAGCTATTTGGGTAAGTGTCTGGTTTTCTGTCAATGCCCAAAAATACGCCTTGATGGAGGTCAGGGGGGGGGGGGGATGTGAAGGGTAGACTGTGGTTTCCTCGGGTCCCCGTGCAGAGAAATGTATTTAAATACTTGGGGGTCCACGTTTCCTCTCTGCCTGGCCTACGGTGGGTGCTAAACTTCGAGAAAGTGTTGGCGCGTCTGGACAAGGACCTACAGCACTGGAAGGATCTCCCTCTCAGTCCCATGGGGCATACGGCCCTCCTCATAATGATGTTGCTACCTCGATACATGTATGCCCATGCAAACTACCCATACCACTTACCAAGGGTGTGGTTCCGTGCTATCACATCCAAGTTTACTAATTCTATTTGTAATGGTGGGAGGCACAAGGTGGCTTTTCACACCGTGCGGAAGTCCCCATATGAGGGGGGCATGGGTGTCCCAGACTTCTATCTTTACTATCTAGCTGCCCAGGTGGTGCCCATAAACAACTGGTTTACCAGAGGTTGGGATGACCTGACGTACCGACTGGAGATCCGAGAAGCGGGCTTTGGGGGCCTATTGGATATGCCTTGTGGTGGCAGGGTTCCTGTCCAGACTGCGTCTTGCACCCGAGTGGCGGTGCACTGTTGGAGGGCGGCTCTGAAACTTATAAAATGGGACCAACGTCTTACTCGAATGACCCCGTGGTGGCGTGGCGACTGGCTGCACCAACTCACTGCACTAAAAAGCTTTCTGCAGTGGGACTTAATAGGGATTACTTACTTGGGTGATGTCCCTAAGGGAGACAACCTGATGTAATTTCAGGATATGAGAACTCAATACAGGTTTCACTGGACACAGTTCTTCCGATACCTGCAGTTGAATCATGCCTTGAAGGCCCATGCTGCAGCTCACACCCAGCTCCCCGATTGCAATCTGCCCGAGGCCAAGTTGTTAGCCGGGATTCTGGGGAAGAAAGCAGTGTCCCAAATGTATAAATCACTGCTCACAAATGTCCCAGATGGGTTAGACTACCTCTGCCAATGATGGATGCACTGGGTAGGGGAATTGGACGAGGATAACTAGCGGGAGGCATTGTTGGCCCCCCGAGTGTTAGCCATATCGGCTAGGCTGCGAATGGTGCAGTTCAACTCAGGGGTGTGGAATTTATTAAAATATCTACTTGTCCAGTGGACAGGTTGCTTCTCAAATCTACTTGTCCTGTAAAAAGATCTACTTGTCCCTTTGGTGCCATGTAGTGTGGCGACAAATTATGGCAGCAATCTCATTATGTAAGAGCTCCGATAATAGCCTCTCTGATTATGCCAGGGCTACTACCATAATAGGGCTTGAATACTTGCAGTTTTAATCCCTACTGTAGCAATTTCCTTATTTTGCCACCTTTCTGCAGATCTGCATACTGGGGCTGGAGGAAGCAGTAAGCAATAGTTCCAGGACTGGAATGCCTTTGAGTCTGCAAACCTACTAACCTACATGTTTTAAAGATTTTCACCAGCTTCTCTCTAATATTTTCCCATAATAAGAAAGGTTGGACATTTACTCCTGACAATGGCAGAATTAGAACTTCTTCAAGGGTTGGGAAGAAAGTGGCTGGAGGGAAAATCAACTTGCAAATGTTCAATAGATTTTCACATGAGCAAATCTACACATGCGTATTTACCCATGCTAAAATACAGTTCACAAATATTTTATAGGGGTACGACAGATACCATGGGTGCACTTTTGTGACTTTCTTTAAGAATTTGGGGCCACATGTAGGTAGGTTCAGATTTGCGACCCGCAAATTGTTAGTCAGAGCGACTCCCAATTTGCGAGTCGCAAATCCTAATGTAGGATGGTGTCCCTGACACCATCTGTGATTCGCAAGGGCTTCGCAAATGTCCACCTCATGAATAATCATGAGGTGGGTCGCAATTTGCGACCCCCTTGCGAATGATGGCCCTCACAGGGATGGTGGGCTGCTGGAGACAGCAGACCACCATGTTGGTGACTGCTTTTCAATAAAGCAGTTTTTTTTTTGTAATGCAGCCCGTTTTCCTTAAAGGAAAACGAGATGCTTTACAAAAATGAAAAATGAAACGTTTTCGTTTAATTTTTTCAGAGCAGGCAGTGGTCCGCACGACCACTGCCTGCTCTGAAAAAATGTTTACAATGACATTCAAAAATAAAAAAGGGGAAGGGGTCCCATTGGGACCCCTTCCCTTTTGCGAAAGTGTTAGCACCCATTTGAAATGGGTGCAAACTGCGATTGGTTTGTGCCCACGTTCGCTGTCACAAAACAATCCTACATTGCACTACGAGTCGCAATTAGGAAGGGAACACCCCTTCCTAATTGTGAGTCGCAAACCCATTTTACGATTCAGTAACCAGGTTACCGAATCGCAAAAATGGGTTTGTGCATCGCAGTGTGCTTTTTGCACGTCGCGAACAGAGAAAGTCGCTGTTTGCGACATGCAAAAAGCTACCTACATGTGGGTCTTGGTCCCTAATTAGGTCTGGTTTTAACAAAGACATTTTGTTTTTATTAGACTTCTATTTCTCTCTCTTTTGGCTGGCTTTACTGTGAGTGATCGCATTCTGCTCTTCCACAAGGAGCATATTTGCACACAAAGTAGTTTTGTTCAGTGTCGGGAATTACAGTGGCAATCAGTGACGTAACGAAACTGGAGGGTGCCCCTTTGCAAAGAACATGGAGGAGCCCCCTCTCCAGACTCACTCAGGGCAGGTGCTGTGCTGAAGGGGCCCCCTGGAGGGCAGCTGCAGGGCCTTTGTTATGCCACTGGTGGCAACGTGTGCTTTTAGAGTTCAAAAACTTTTTTTTTTTTTTTGCCAGTGTTTGTTACAATGTTGAGGGCCTGGTAGCTCCCACAACAATAAAGTGTTACAAAAGCCATGTCAAAACAAGACACGCATTGATGAAACTAAAAGACTTAAAAAAATATGTCAGATCAGTTGGCTTTGTCAGTGTTTGTTTATTTTCATGCTTCCCATAATCGTGTTGAAAATGGTTACACTGATTTTCCATTAGAATTTTTTGGGGAAATACTAGCATGCATCAACACATTTTACTAAATGACACTTCATTTGCATCTAATCAGAGAGCATTCTGGGAGCATTATACTTAGCCTCATAGCCTAAACTTTCAAACATGTGTATACACGTTTTTTTTTTTTGTACTGGAACCAACGTCAGTAGTGAAGTGTGACCTTAAAGCATTTATTTACAGCACTCACCCTAATAATGAAGGCTTTCAAATAATGAACCATAAATACAAGTTGGAACAGCATTATCTTTTGGAAACATTACCTCAACTGCAGAGAGTTCCACTCTCTGTAAACAGGCAGCCAAAGGGTTTGTGCTGCAGAGGATTGGGCCTACTTGTCCCAAGGACAAAGTAAACATAAAAACTTGTTGCCCTTGACCCCAAACAAGATGTCCCGGGCGTCGGGCAATAGGAATTCCACATCCCTGTCAACTATCTTCATGCTTCCTATCTGTCCCCAGCAATAATGTTGAGGATGTCGGGCGGGGGCGGCTTGTGCTGAGTGTGTTCTCCCTGGGGGAGATTTTTTTTCCATGTAACCTGGAACTGTCCCCGAATACGACAATTTTGGGAGGGGATTAGTGAGGAACTGGCAGATGTCCTGAGTCATCCCGTTGACTTGGGTCCCAGGGTTGCACTGCTGGGCCTCTTGGAGGAACTAGGGGGCCCACAAGCAGATCGGATATTTATAGGGGTTGCGTGCCTGGTTGCAAAGAGGGATATTGCTCGTGGGTGAAATCTTTCCGGGGCTGCTTCATTGGCGGGGTGGAGAGCGGGGGTGGATTGGTGCGTGTGTCAAGAAAAGCCTATTTATGAGGCCCGAGGGTGTCCAGAAAAGCATGACAAAATATGGGGGAATGGTGGGGCTATCATGGTGTTTTGCTATAATGTACCGCCAATCGCTGGGTGTCCAGCTACAGACTGCATTCTATGTATTGTACTCATTTTGTTATGATGTTGCAGCATATTGTAAGTGCACTGCTTTTCACTTTTTGAAAACAATAATAATGTGGTTCTTGAAAAAAAAAAATTGAATTTACTGATGGATGTCATATCGTGTCTGAAAGGAAACAATCATCAAATACACAGTGAGCCTGCTCCTCTATGACACAGGACGATCCCAAAAAAAAAGACTGGGTCATCACCAAGATAGTCTTATGTTATGTGTCGTCATCTTTAAAAGCAGAGGGTGTGGATGATATGCCCATTCATGATTAAGGCTTGGAGATGGAGCAGAAATGCGTCTTACGGTGGCGTCCTGCCGTGCATTGAAATTGCCAATGAAGCACTCATACTTAACCACCTGGGATCAGGCGTACATCATTTCTTTTTGTGTGAGAGTATTTTGATGCATAGCAGGTGTCTGTTCCTGCGTGCTGAGGGTGCCCTGTCAGGGTCGATGGGCTTCCGTGAAACAGAGAAAATGTTGTGTGTATTATTTCTCATTTTACATGCCTATTATGGGGGTGATTTTGACTACATATGGATTACATCAGTGGTTCCCAACCTTTTCACTTCTGTGGACCCCCATTTTATCATTACTGGAACCCGGGGACCCCCACTGAATCATTATTGGAATCTGGGGACCTCCCCAATGAGTCATTGGGGACCTAAACTGTTAATATTATTTAATTTTCTGAGCAGTCGCGGACCCCCTGAGAAGGCTCCGGGGACCCCCAGTGGTCCCCGGACCACAGGTTGGGAACCACTGGATTACATTATTCATGTGAAATTGTTACAACCAATGTTTTCCTATTTTTTGACTATCACACTTTTTACTCATGTATTAATTCAACTCATTTTACATGGATATTTATGGATATTTATTATGTTTATATTTAAATCATATGTCAGATAGATTATTATGTCTTTTTTGGTGTAAAAGGAGTTAGAATTGGAGTGGAGAAATGTTTCGAGTATTAGAATTTTTATCCACGTATCAGTTTGTTTTGTTAAGATATTTATAAATATTTGGCATATTTAAATTGTATATAAGAGAGTTATCCATCTACTGATATCCATCTACTTGTTATTTATCTTGAACCATGGCGAATTATGTTTCAGTATAAGGATGTTCTGTTGGTATAAATAATGTTTTTTGATTCACTGTGCTAAAAATCAGTCATGTTCTAAGATGGCCGCTGCCATTGTCAATGTGCAGCGTGGCATTGACATCAAAGAAGGACTGCATTTGTTAAATGGATGTGTACGACAATGTCTGCCAATGTCCAGTTAAAGGCGTGTGAATTTGTTCTGAATATATTACTATGAATTTTTCTACAATAAGTAGCTGACGGATGATCTTCATTTGAGAATTTTTGGTTTGGAGTGATTTTTTCCTCTCAGCCTAATACGATTCCTGGGACATTGTGCAGCCGTCCGGTGATTTCTTTCCTTTTTTCACTGAGTTTGAATTATATTGTTCCTCGTCTCTCTGGCACGTGGTTCGGCTAGCACGCCGTTTGGAGTGCGCGTGACTTATCGGAACCGGAGAATCTTTGTTGAGTGGAGTTTCACGCCGCACCGCGCCTTCCTATCTGCCATCCAAACTACGTATCACCTTTCCATTGTGGGAACATTCCGGTTGCTGATGGGTGTCAGAGGACGCCCCAAGGTAAGAGGGGTTTCCTATGGGTGGGCGCTAATGGTGATTTTTGGAGTGGCGTACGGCTCAGATGGTTCAGACAGAGATGTCTGTGATTTGAAATGCCCAGTTTCAACACATTCAATTTGAAGTGGGATCGTTATACATAGTAATGTGCTGAGAGATATTCTTGACATCCTCGTCGGCTTTTGAGAATTTTTTGGACTATATATTTAGTCACGCTGTTCTGTGGTATACGGTTCTGGCCTTTTGCAGGGCTTCCTAAACAAGTCTGTGATTTTGTCGATTTGTTTTATTTTTTTCTATTTTTTCTACTATTTTTCCAGTTTTTCACTCTCTCTATTGAGTATCACATTGTTCTATATGACTATAAAATTTGCCCATTGAAATATATCATGGCGGATCGTCAAGCATTATGGAAACAAGCAGCTGCCACATTATTTGATGACACGAAAGGGGCTCAAACAATTACTAATCTCCAAAGTCGTACTATATCTAACATTGTTTTGGAGTTGGAAAAGGCACGCATTTTGGAATTAAAGAAATGGTGGGAGATGACCTTGCTTATGAAATACATAGAAAATGGTTGAGTACCGCGAGGTCTACGGATTTTAATATTACGCACCCTTGGTGACATGGATCCTGATCTACTTGAGCAGTGGAGATTACATACAGCTGACTGTTCGGTCAAACTCATGGGCACTCTAATTGATCAAGCAAAACGGCGCATGGAGGAACAAATACGGATCACTGATCAATTGATGAAAGAATTAGAGAAAGTGGGTAATACACAAGAAGTACAATTGTTAATGAAAATGGAAGAACGTATAAAGAAAAAAGAAGACGAAATCAAAGTGCGCAAGGCCCATAAATTCAATAGAGATAAAAAAGACTATGAACTCAGGAGGATTTATACCTTTGCTCGCAAGTATAACACCCTTAGAGTACAAGACAAGACTAATCCAGCTGAAGATACTAATCAACAATTGATCTCTGTAGATGAAAGTTCCGATTTAAGCTCATCGGCTGATGAAGCTTCTAACAAACTGGATTTTCACGGGGAAATGCGACTCATGCAAATGGTCACGCCACAGTCAAGCAGACACAAAGGACGAGGCCGGGGAGGCACAAGACGCAGAGGGGCAAGAGGAAGAAACAAAAAACATCAGAATTAGAGGGTCCTTTTGCATGTGACAATTCTAACATCATTGTCAATATTTCTAAATTCAATTTGATACATAAACAAGAACGTATTCTTAATTTGGGTCTTAGTTTTTGTCCTACTGTGCATTGGGATTATGTTAACACTAAAATTGAATTATATAAATTTACTCGCAAATTACCTCTAAGGAAGTATTTTTCTAGCAAAGTGCAGGCAAAACAACCTGCACATAATACTAATGTGGTTGTACTTTCTGGGTTCAGCATTGACGATATTCTTGATTTGGCTGAGATTGGTGATTTAACAAATACTGAGGATGCAATGAGTGATAACACTTGCACTGATATAGATACCCTGAAGAATATGAGCTTTAAAGCCAATTGTACTATCAACAGCTCTTTAAAACCCTCTAATAGATTCAATCCTCAGTTGCCTAGCGGCAATTTAATTGATATATTCTATGAGCTAGCAGTTGGTGATATTGACAAATATTGCAGTAATTGCAAATCTAAGAAATCCAGGGGGGCCAATTTCTTTGCCTCAGATTGGAATGATTTAAATGCGTTGAAATCCAATACTGCAATAGTGATCAAGCCCTCCGATAAGGGGGGAAACATTGTGGTTATGGATGTAGTCAGTTACATAAAAGAGGCATACCATCAGCTGTTTAACAGGGAGCATTATGAGAAGTTAGGTGTAAATCCAACTACTCAATATCAGCTGGGTTACTGGGAGATGTTGGACAGTTGGCGTGAGGAGTATCTTATTGATCAAGAGGAATATGTATATCTGAAAGTTGAATTTCCTAAAATTCCTTGTATTTATTTCCTACCTAAAATCCATAAAAATAAGAAAAACCCTGCTGGTCGACCCATTGTAAGCATGAACTCATCCTTGCTAGAAAATACCTCACGCTATTTGGATCTGCTTTTGTGTCCTTATGTAACTGCATTGCCATCCTACTTGCGAGACACTAATGACTTTTTATCCAAGGTACACAATATCCCCTGGCAACCTGGTTATCTTTTGGTCACTATGAATGTGACCTCTTTATATACTTCCATCATGCATGATTGTGGTATTCAGGCCTGTAGGTACTTTTTAGGTACTCGCAAGATTTGATTTTTACAACACACCAATATGCTTTTAGCAATGCTAAGATTTTGCCTTACCCACAATGTCTTCTTGTTTGATAATGAGTATTACCTCCAAAAGCAGGGGACAGCTCTGGAAGCTTCTTTTGCGCCCATGTATGCCAATCTTTATATGGGTTGGTGGGAAAAGGAGGTGGCCTGGTCAGATATATATAAAAACCACATGGAACAAGTCATATTGTGGGTCAGATACATTGATTACCTTTTTATCATTTGGGATGGCGGTGAACAGCTCCTCTTGGAATATATCAGTGCACTCAATGATAACAAGCTTCATATTCATCAAGATTTGAAATTTAGTACACATACTATTGAATTTTTAGGTGTCTTGCTAACTGTAAATAATGATACTTTGCAGACGACCATTTATCACAAACTGACCGCCTGTAATTCTGTATTACATGGGAATAGTGGTCACCCAAAAGCTTTGAAATGGAGCATTCCTTACAGTCAATTCTTTCGGGCTCGCAGGATTTGTTCTGATATTATTAATTTTAAAACAGAAATTGCCACCATGACTAAAAGATTTTTAAATAGAGGATATCCGTCGAAGATTCTAAATGATGCTCAGAATAGAGTGATGAATATGTCTAAAGATAAATTGCTCTTTAAAACTGCAGTCAGAGAGGAAAATTCCCAGGAACACAGACAACCACCTAGATTATTTTTTTAATTCAATCAACAACATACTGAACTTAATAATATTATACGAAAGAATTGACATGTTTTGCGACATGATCCCCATATCAAAGAAGATAATTGGATTCATCGAAAAGTATGTTTTGCTCTAAGGATAATCAGTCATGGCTATCCAAGAAGAGTTTGGGCTACTGGAAATGTGGTTGTTGCAAATCTTGCAAATTTGCATATAACACGCACAACTATAACACATTTGATGGCAAGATTTGTGAGATAACTGATCGCATAACGTGTGAGACTGAATATGTTGTTTATATTATTGAATGTGGCTGCCACAAAAAATATGTGGGCAGCGCTATTCATAAACTGAAAATCAGATTCTTACAACATTTCAGGCCAATAAAGAATCAGGACAGGTCATATCCTCTGGCCAAACATTTCTGGGAAGTCCATGATGGTGACTGTAGTACACTGATATTCTATGGGATTAAAACTATTAAAATCAATCCAAGAGGAGGAGACAGAATGGTAGAGCTTAGACAGATGGAATCAAAAATGATTTTGCTACTTGGTTCAGAAAATCCATGGGGGCATAATTTAGACGCGGATTTTGTCCATCTTTGATATACATATACATATATATGTATCTTTGTGACTCCTTGGCAGTTTTGATCCCTCGCTTGGAGTTATCTCTTCTACAGATTTTCCTCTTTCATAGATGTAGGTGAATTATATTCATGATTAGTTTTAGTTTTAGTAACATTTTGCTCCGTATTCTATATATTGGCCAGTATCAGTATACCTAGTTTTATCATTTTCATTCATTTTTTATTAATATGATTCTTAATTGTCCAATTTTGCACTTCTCCTTATTTTTTTTATGAGACATGTTGCTGGCAGCCAATCAGAGACCTTGGTCCTGTGGTAGTCTGACTCCCATGTGAGCCAGATGACCCAAGGGGAAAAAACCTCCCTTTACCAATCAAACCGCTCTTATTTTAAATTTACCCTCCTGCAAGACTGTTGTGAACCATTTGTGGACCCAACCATCCACATATACAAATATATTTAAACCTTAATTTCTCACATACTAGATGTATATCAAATTGCAAAAAAGCACAATCTGTGGCCCCAGAACTAGCTTCTTGCCAAATGTGGTGTAATTATGTCCAGCAGTTTTTGTTGTAGCCCTTCCTAAAGAAGTTTATGTAAAATGCATAAGGATTTTGTGTTTTGGGAACCCCCTTTTTTCCTCAGTTCCTGCTTGACTGATCACTCTGAAACTTTCCATGCACAAACTAGCATAGCACCTTTTTTTAATGTTTTGTGGAGATTTGTGAAACAAAGCCTAAGTTATTAGCATAAATGCTTCTCCTATGGAACAGCTAACTGCCAATGGCTATATATATATATATATATATATATATATATATATACATATATATATATATATTTATCCATATATATATATATATATATATTTATTTAACTTTACTGCCTCTCTTTCTAGTTTGTCTGTTTTAAGGGGAATAATACTGCTGTATCCATTGCCTATTGCTCTGTTTAATTCACCAAAGTGTTCCTACACATTAATTTGTCTTGAGGTCCTTAAGATTAACACTAGCCTCCAGTAAAACAATAATAGATTTGTCAGAACACTTGTCAGTAGGCCACGGGGCCAACTGGAGTTGCTGAGCCCCAACCATGGGGTTTGAGGCCTTTTACTCCTGATAACCCAGCACCTGAGCTACTACTGATGCTGAGCAACTGGGCCAAGTAACCCTTCAGCACTTGACTCAGGAATAACAATCAATCAATCAATCAATCATTCGCATTTATAAAGCGCGCTACTCACCCATAAAGGGTCTCAAGGTGCTGGGGGGGGGGGGGTCAGTGCTCGAAGAGCCAGGTCTTGAGCTGCCTTCTGAAGGAGAGGTGTTCAGGTATGGCGCGAAGGTGGCTGGGCAGAGAGTTCCAGGTCTTCGCTGCAAGGAAAGAGAAGGCTCTTCCTCTAGCGGTGGCTTTGCGGATGCGGGGTACGGCTGCCAGGGCCTGTCCGGCGGATCGTAGAGTGCGCGGAGGAGTGTAGAAGGAGACGCGGTTGTTGATGAGTTTGGGTCCGAGGTTGTGAAGGGCTTTGTGTGCGTGGGTGAGGAGTCGGAAGGTGATCCTCTTGTTGACGGGGAGCCAATGGAGTTTTTTCAGGTGTCCTGAGATGTGGTGGTGGCGAGGGGTGTCCAGGATGAGTCTTGCGGCAGCGTTCTGGATCAGTTGGAGTTTCCTCAGCAGCTTGGTGGTGATGCCCGCGTACAGGGTGTTCCCGTAGTCCAAGCGACTGGTGACGAGGGCGTGGGTGACGGTCTTCCTGGTGTCGGTGGGGATCCAGCGGAAGATCTTGCGGAGCATGCGTAGGGTGTTGAAGCATGCCGAGGTCACCGAGTTCACCTGTCTGGTCATGGTGAGGGATGAGTCCAGGATGAAGCCGAGGTTGCGCGCGTGGTCGGTGGGTTGGGGGGTGCTGCCTAGGGCGGGGGGCCACCAGGAGTCGTCCCATGCGGTGGGAGTGGGGCCGAGGATGAGGACCTCCGTCTTGTCGGCGTTCAGTTTCAGGCGGCTGTCTGTCATCCAGTTCGCCACTTCCTTCATTCCTTCATGTAATCTGGTCCTAGCTGAGGTGGGGTTGTTAGTGAGGGATAAGATGAGCTGGGTGTCGTCGGCGTATGATATTAGGTCGAGTCCGTGTTTGCGTGCGATGTTCGCCAGGGGGGTCATGTAGATGTTGAAGAGAGTGGGGCTGAGGGAGGATCCTTGAGGTACGCCGCAGATGATCTCCGTGGCTGTGGATCTGAAGGGGGGCAGGCGGACTCTCTGAGTCCTTCCGGAGAGGAAGGAGATGATCCATTCGAGGGACTTGCCTCTGATGCCGGCGTTGCTGAGGCGTCGTATCAGGGTGCGGTGGCAGACCGCGTCGAAGGCTGCGGAGAGGTCCAGGAGTATGAGGGCCACGGTCTCACCCTTGTCGGTCAGGGCTCTGATGTCGTCCGTGGCTGCGATGAGGGCGGTTTCGGTGCTGTGGTTGGTCCTGAAACCGAACTGTGTGGGGTCGAGGGAGTCGTTGGTTTCCATGGTGTTGGTGAGTTGAGTGTTGACAATTTTCTCAATCACTTTGGCGGGGAACGGCAGGAGAGAGATGGGCCGGAAGTTTTTGAGTTCGGTGGGGTCTGCTGTGGGTTTCTTTAAGAGGGCGTTGAGCTCTGCGTGTTTCCAGCTCTCCGGGAAGGTGGCGGTGGTGAGGGAGGTGTTGATGACATCTCGGAGGTGCGGTGCGATGATGTCGTCGGCTTTGTTGTAGATGTGGTGCGGGCAGGGGTCCGATGGGGATCCGGAGTGGATCGAGTTCATGACGCGGGTGGTCTCCTCGGTGGTGGTTGGGCTCCAGGTGAGGATGGTGGTGACGTCGGTAGCGGGTTCCGGGGGGGGGTTCGCGTCGGTGGTCGGGAAGCTGTTGTATATGTCGGTGATCTTGTGGTGGAAGAAGGTCGCGAGGGAGTGCAGAGGTCCTGTGATGGAGGGATGGAGTTGTTTTCTGCGTCCGGGTTGGAGAGCTCTTTGACGATGCCAAATAGTTCCTTGCTGTTGTGGGCGTTGTTGTCAAGTCTGTTCCGGTAGGCTGTTTTTCGTGCGGCGCAGAGGTGTTGGTGGTGTTGGCGGGTGGCGTCCTTGAGAGCTGACATGTTCTCTTCGTTCTGGTTGAGGCGCCACGTCTTCTCGCGGGCGCGGCATTCTTTCTTGGAGTCCTTGAGGTCGGGGGTGAACCAGGAGTTTTTCTTGTGGTTGTTGGTGCTGGCTTGAGTTTTCAGGGGGGCCAGGAGGTTGGCGCAATCGGAGATCCAGTTGGTGAGGTTGTTGGCGGCTTCGTTTGGGTCGGTGGTGCTGGTGGGTCGGTTCTGGGAGAGGGTTGATGCGAGCTGATCTGTGGAGATACGATTCCAGTGTCTTCTTGGTGGTTGCTGGGTGTGGTGGTGCACAGTGGTCTTCTTGAAGATGAAGTGGACGCAGCTGTGGTCCGACCAGGTGAGTTCGGTGGTGTGGCTGAAGGTGATGTGTTTGCTGGAGGAGAAGATGGGGTCGAGCGTGTGTCCGGCGTAGTGGGTGGGGGTGTTGACTAGCTGATTCAGTCCCAGGTTGGCGAGGTTGTCCAGTAAGGTGGTGGTGGTGTTGTCGGTGAGGTTCTCCAGGTGAAAGTTGAGGTCTCCTAGGAGGATGTAGTCGGTGGACGAGAGTGCGTGAGGGTTGACGAAGTCTGCGATGTCTTCGCTGAACTTGGTGCGGGGTCCTGGTGGTCTGTACATGAGGGTGCCTCTGAGGGTGGTCTTGGGGTCGCTGTGGATCGTGAAGTGGAGATGTTCGGCGTCGGGAGTGAGTTGTCGGTGTCGGTTGAGATGCGGATGGAGTTTTTGTGTGCGATGGCGATGCCTCCTCCGATGCGGTTGGTGCGGTCTTTCCGGATGATTTTGTAGCCGTCGGGGATGGCTATGGCGATGTCGGGTGCCGAGGAGGGATTCATCCAGGTCTCGGTGAGGAAGGCGATGTCCGGGTTCGTAGAGTTGATGAGGTTCCACAGTTCGATGGCGTGCCTGTGGACGGATCGGGTGTTGACCAGGATGCAGTGGAGATTGCTTCCGGGGGAGTCGTTCTTGACGGGAGCGGTGTTGGTCTGTAGGCAGGTGAAGTGACAGTTGCTGCAGGTGAAGGGTCCGTGGGTCCGTTTGGGGGTGGCGTGGTAGCAGCCCGGAGTGCGGCCGGGGTTGAGGTTGACGAGGGTGGCAGAGTCGTAGGTCAGGCGGGGGACGCGGGGGTCAGGGGTTCGGGCGCTGTGCGCGGTCCGGGCGCAGACGGGCTTGCCTTAGGTGCGCCTTCGGCGCGCCAGCGGCGCAGCCGCCATTTAAGGGGTAGCCGGGGAGGAGGGGTCAGCTGGGAGGCGGGAGGAGGGCGGGTAGGGGGAAAAAAGCGGCTGGAAAAAGGCTCCGAAGGCGAGGAGGCCTAGAAAAATGACAAAGTGCCGAAAAGGCGCAGAAAGCAGGAAAAACGAGGGGGAGACGGCGGGAGGGCAAGGGGGACGGCACTCAGAAGATGCAGGCACTCGGGGATACAGAAGGAAACCAGGGGAGCACGATCACACAGCACAGGCACTCGGGGATACAGAAGGAAAAAAAGGGGAGCGCGAACGCAGACAAACGGCAACACAGACACTCGGGGCACAGGCAGCGATGCAGGCAAAAGAGAAGGCAGAACAGGGGATCTGGATCTGGTGGCGCTGTGAGGACAGGGGAGCGACCTACCCTGGGGTCAAGGGTCGCTACCACTGCCTCGCAGCGGCCGCCATTTAAGGGGTAGCCGGGGAGGCGGGGTCAGCTGGGAGGCGGGAGGAGGGCGGGTAGGGGGAAAAAAGTGGCAAAAAAAGCGGCGGGAAAAAGGCTCCGAAGGCGAGGAGGCCTAGAAAAATGACAAAGTGCCGAAAAGGCGCAGAAAGCAGGAAAAACGAGGGGGAGACGGCGGGAGGGCAAGGGGGACGGCACTCAGAAGATGCAGGCACTCGGGATACAGAAGGAAACCAGGGGAGCGCGAACGCAGACAAACGGCAACACAGACACTCGGGGCACAGGCAGCGATGCAGGCAAAAGAGAAGGCAGAACAGGGGATCTGGATCTGGTGGCGCTGTAACATGGTTCGAAACGTCCAAGGCTCCCTTGAAGAGGGAGGTGTGGATACACTCAAAATGTGTGCTGCAGAAGCAATATACCATTGTCCAGCCCAATACTTAGTTTTATGAGAAAAGAGAAGTGTTTTATTTCTACTGCTAATAACATAAAGGAAAAATACAATTTTTATAAACAAGGGCAAATTCCCCCTGAGGGCTCTAGTGTTTTTTAGGTGAATTTGTCTTATGGCCCCCAGGCGGGTTACACTTAGCGAGTGCAGAGTTCCTCGCATGCGGTTGCACCACCAAAGTGACCGGAGGTTGTCTTCAGCTACTTATTGCAGGGTAGGTGTCTGATCCATTCTATCTGATTGACCATGACAGGTACTCCAATTGCTGCCTCGCTTCATCAGTGGGTGGCGTCAATCAGGTCACAGGTCTGTTGCTCCTGGTGACCCCCTCTGGCAAACTGGATTACCCTATCCATCTCTGTACAATGGCTCTGTCCCATTTGGCCCAGCGAAGAAATCAGCAGTGGTCCCTCCTGGCATATGGGGGTCACGGCTCACCCCTGCACAAGGGATACGCACCTCATAACATGGCAATCTTCTCACCACAGCCCTGCTAGCATATGGGATCGCAACTCATCACTGCACAAAGGCTATGGCCCTCAAAGCACATCAATCTTCTCATGGCGGCCCTTCCTGGCATACAGGGCCGTGGCTCCTCACTATGCATGGGGTCTGGCCCGATTGGTGCAGAGATGTACAAGACTCAATTCATGGCAACCCTTCTCTGGCATATAAGTAAAACCGACTTCGTCTTGCACACTGTGAATGATCTGAGCAGTGCAAGAGTCGTCTCCTCACACCTCCCAAAGGTAGTCCTCTTGACAGTGTTCGTCACTTGACTCCCTGGGTGACATCAGCCTTGAGCCCCAGTCCTGGTCACAAGCAGAAGTCTTGCAGAGCTTCCCCTTCTTACACAGCCTATCTAGCTGCTTGGCAAATTACCATGTTTGGTGGTCTCAAGCTCCTCTTCTTATAGTTCATTTCCAGATACCAGATGCCACTTAGAGTCTGAGTCATTGAAGTTTATTTTGGGGGTCTGCTTCTTTTGAAGTGCCCACTCATCTGCCCTCTCTTCTACTTGAAAGCAGTATGTCGCAGCAAGTATGACTCCAAAGCTGATAGCCCCACAGCACAATCCACAGGAGTGACTACAGTTTCCATCTGGATGTCAGCCACAGTGATGTGTATCAAAATAGTAGCCCAGGGCCCCAGGTCTGTCCTAAATGATTCTCCAATCAGCTCCATTACTTCTTGGGAGCAATCATTGAAGTGTACAGGGGAAGCATGGCTATCCCCTCCAAGTGTCTGCCTTACCCCAACTTACAGGAATGCAGTTACACACATCTGTCTGGGGATTCTTCTGTCTCCTTCTATGTTTCCCCAGACAGGCCTGGGTCTCCCCTGTTCACAGGCCCACATACACACTGTGCATGTATACACCCTACACACCATGCATAGTACTGAATCCGTTATGTGCTGTACTACTGATAGGCACCTGTTAGAAATGGGGTCTCTAGTTGACAGTGGTTTGCACCCTGTCCAAGTAGGGACCCTCACTCTAGTCAGGGCAAGGAAGCCACACAGCTAGGATAACCCTTGCTCATCCCTTTGGTATCTTGGCACAAGCAGTCAGGCTGATCTCAGAGGCAATATGTAAAGTATTTGTACACACACAGACCAAGTAACACAGTGAAAACACTACAAAAGGACTCCACAACAGTTTTAAAAAGAGACAATATTTATCTGAATAAAACAATACCAAAATGACAAACATCCAACATACACAAGCAAAGATACGATTTTTTGAAGGTTAAATGTCAATAAAAGTGCTTAAAGACACAATAGCTCCAACTGGGGCTATCATGATGTCGTTGACAGAGTCATTCCAAACAGTCAGGCACTAGTCGCAATGGAGTGCGGGCCGCTCACAGAGTCGCATGGACTCCAGGTACACAGTACCTTTGGTAAACGATGAAACAAAGATGTTGCATGGAGTCAAGGAGGTGAGGCGTTGATGGTGCGGCATTGGTTCCTTACTACTACTGGGGAGGTGAGACATTGGTTCCCTATGGTTGCAGGGGAGGTGATGTGGCATTGGTGGAGAGGCGTCAGTTCCTTACGATCTGGCAGGGTCAATGAATCGAGCAGGTCAAGATGCAAGGAGTTGACTTTGCGGTGTCACGGAGTCAGGTGTTCTGGGCGTCGGGGACACGGCACTCAGGTCTCACACTGCGGTGGGACTTCAGGGTGCTGCAGCCGCGTCAGGCCCGTGGCATGGGTGATGGTTGTTGCACTCAGTGGGAGGATGATTCCTGGTGCAGGCAGCGGTGCGGAGTCAGGCAGTGGTGCCGGTTCCAAAGTCGTTCTGAAATCGATGCACTTGGTTTCTTCTTGGTTACACCAGAACTGATTCCCAAGGACACAGGGACTGGATTTGGCACCACATGGAAAGTCAGGACTCTCATTCAGAAAGCCCAGGTGCTGGCAGATGAAGTCTTTGATGTCCCTGGGACTTCATAACAGGAGGCAAGCTCAGTTCAGGCCCTTGGAGAACCTTGGATAGCAGGATGTAGAAAGCAAAGTCTAGTCCGTTCACTCCCAGGACAGAAGCAGCAGGCCTGCACAGCAAAGGAAAAGGCAGAATGACAGTCCCTCCTACAGCATCCAGCTCTTCTTCCTTGCAGAATGTCCTCAGTCCAGAAGATCTTTGAAGATGTGGTCTCAGAGGGCATTACTTATACTCAATTCTGCCTTTTAAGTAGGCAAACTTCAAAGGAAAGTCTTTGTAGTGCACAAGACCCTGTCTTTCCTGCCAAGGCCCCAGACATACTCCATGGGATTGGAGACTGCTTTGTGTAAGGACAGGCATAGCCCTATTCAGGTGCAAGTGTTAGCTCTTCCCTCCACTCTAGCCCAGGAAGACCCATCAGAAAAATGCAGGGCACACCTCAGCTCTCTGTGTGTGACTGTCTAGAGTGAATTCACAACCAGCCCAACTGTCATCCTGACCAAGACGTGTATTCTGCAGCCAGGCTGAGGCACAGAATGGTTAAGCAAGAAAATTACCACTTTCTGAAAGCTGAATTTTCAAACTTACAATTTAAAAACCAACTTCACCAAAATATATATTTTTAAATTGTGAGTTCAGAGACTCCAAACTCTACATCTCTCTCTGCTCTCAAAGGGAAATTAGACTTGAAAGATATTTTAAGGCAATCCCCGTTTTAACCTATGGGAGAAATAGGCCTTGCAATAGTGAAAAACGCATTTAGCAGTATTTCACTATTAGGACATGTAAAACACTCCAGTACATGTCCTTCCTTTTAAATACACTACACCCTGCCCATGTGGTTGCCTTGGGCCTAACTTAGGGGTGACTTACATGGAGTAAAAGGGAAGTTTGGGGCCTGGCAAGTGGGTACACTTGATAGGTCGGACTGGCAGTTCCAAGCTACCCACACAGACACTGCAGTGGCAGGTCTGAGACATGTTTACAGGGCTACTCATGTGGGTGGCACAATCAGTGTTGTAGGCCCACTAGTAACATTTGATTTACACCCCCGGGGCACTTCTGGTGCACTTTACTGGGGACTTACTAGTAAATAAGATATGCCAATCATGGATAAACTAATTACCAGTCTGATTTAGACAGTGAACACTTGCACTTTAGCACTGGTCAGCAGTGATAAAGTGCCCAGAGTCCTAAAGTCCGCAAAATGAAAGTCAGCACAAGATCAAAACAGGAGGTCTGAAGACAAAAAGACAGGAGAAAAACGCACCAAGAGCTGCCATATGACATTTTGGACAATAGTTATTTAATAAATAAGTGATTACTTGCTGCTTTTCTTTTGTTACATTTATTCATTTTTCCCAATGATACCATATATTTTTAAAAATCAAGATTTGTAGTATGCAAACCTAGAGCACAGTGTGTGTGTTTGTGTGACAACTGTTTAATAAATATTGTTTGTAATCAATCAGTTGACACATTTTCTGCAAGCTTGATTTTTCCCAAATACATTTTTACTTTGAATCCCCAGTTCTTTTTTATGTTTAGCAGCGTGGTTAACTATATGAACTGTAAGGTTTGCTTTAGTGGCATCTCAGTTCATCTCTTAAGACAAGCCACTGTTTGAGTTTAAATCAAAGTAACACTGTAAGAAGCCAACATAGTGCTGCTTCTGGTTCTAAGGGGGCAATTGCATCCAGCACTGGTCTTTGGTAAACGTGTGCACCGCTATGTGGGCTCATACACCTCATATAAAAATGTCATTGGCCTGGAAAGAGAGAATGGTCCAGTTCACAGCTACAGCAACCAATGACTGTGATGTGAGCTGATCAACATGTGAATGACAGCAATCATTGGATGCGGGGATGACCTATTGACCCTCTTTCTGTGTAATGATTGGGTTGCGTCTGCCAGGCAGCTAAACCCAGATCCAATTGAAATATGCAATTTTATGCGTTTTCTGCATGAATAATGTTTTGGCATACAATCCATCATCTGCTGCATAATCTGCAGATACTAACAAAATAAATGACAACTCAAACAGATCAAAAGTTACAAAAAATTCAGCAATGCATGCTGTCATGTAGTAAAAGACCCTTTACAAAAATGATTGGTTGCCTTTCTGTTGCTTATTGCTGTATTATGGTGTCAAACTGGTACTAATAAGGTGAACTGTTTGTCTAGTGTTAAAATTTGTCAGATCACAAAATAATGAGGTAACACTATCACACAATGCTGCATAATTTGTCTTTTCTTGCAGAGTCGTATAGTTCATCTGTCACATAATGTAATTCTCCCTAGCTGCATAGTTCCAGTGGTCCTGGCTAAGCCTATCTATGCATGCAGGAGTCCCTCGTGGCTGGTCCAAAAGTAATTCCTGCTGCCCATGGACATTACAAACTTGGACTCTGCATGGGAGAAAATTGATCTTGTGTGTTGGACATGATTGGGCAGGCTGGTGTGGCTAAATCTGCATGAAGGATGATTAACAAAAGAGAATTGAGTTTCCTGGATAGAAGAAAATTGGACATGGTCTCCTTTTGAATGCCATGTCTAGGAGACATGTGCTCTAATATTAATGTGTGGCCTTGGGCAAGTTACTACATACTGTTTTGCTTCTGCTCCCATACGCAGTGCTTAATTTGAGCCCGAGGTTTCCGAAGCCAGGCACCATCCCTTAATTGCCCAGACCAGCACTTATGACAGCTACCACATGGTGGTGCTGTTTGCTAAATTTAAAGGTGAGTAGAACAACAGTTTTTTATAAATTGAATATACATTGAAAACAACTAATAGCTGCCACCCAAGCCATTCTTATAGTTTTGGGGGCCTTGAACAGTTTGAGTTGTCACACTTGTAGCAGTGTGATGGCTAGCAGTTGTGTAAGTACTGTTATTGGTAGTGGTAACAGCGTCAATGTGTTTTGAAAGCTGTGGTGGCCTCCTGACGTGGGACCGGACACTTATTTGTTTTAACAAATTAAGCACTACCTCCCAGCATTTGTGTATCTGATTCCCAGATGTCAGATTGTTCAAAATTCAGTAGCGAGACTGATTCTGAGAATTCCTTTTTGACAGTCATCCCATATCTGAAATGTTTGCACTGGTTGCTACTGTCTAAAGACACTAAATCAATGGGGGCAGATTTATAATTATTTTACGCAGTGCAGCAAAGCCACCTTGATGCGCTCCCATAAGGGAAAGGGCAGGAATGATATGGCATATGTTAGAAATGGGGTCTCTAGTTGGCAGTCGGTTTGAACCCTGTCCAAGTAGGGACCCTCACTCTAGTCAGGATATGGGAGATACCTGCTAAGATAACCCCTGCTCACCACCTGGTAGCTTGGCATGAGCAGTCAGGCTTATCTCAGAAGCAATGTGTAAAGCATTTGCACATAACCCACAGTAATAAATGAAAACACTACAAAAGGACACAGCACCAGTTTTAGAAAAATAGCCACTATTTATCTATATAAAACGAGACCAAATATGATAAAAATCCACCATACAGTAATGGGTATCTGAATTCTGCAAGATTTACTCAAAAATACAGTTCCTTGAAGTCAATAGCTCCACCTGGGGCTATCACGGTGTGGTGATCAACAAAACCAACAGTTCAGGCCAGCCGTGGCGTCGCAGGCAAGCTACGGTGTCGGGAAGACCTGCAAAGAGTACCTTGGATTTGCAAGGTGTAGTGATCCTCGCAGGGAGCTGGCGTCACGGTGTCAGTTCCAGAGTCGGTGCGTGGGTTCGTTAGGCCCTTGAAGTCACAGGCTTTGCAGATCAAACTCTGGGCTGATTAAATCAGGAGAGCTGGCTTGGATGGCATTGGGGCTGTGGTGCGATGCAGAATGATGTGACTTGCAGTGCCCACACATCACGGTGCAGGCAGCAGCTCGGTGACGGCGTCCAGTGGCGTAGGTGAAACCAGGGCTGTGTTGTGAAGCGGGGTGGTGGGACGTGCGGTGTCTCCAGGTCACGGTGCAGGCAATGTCATCGTCGTTGCTCAAGTGCTGTCATGACTAGGCCCACACCCGCAGTGTGGGAGGGGATGGTGCTTTGTGACCCTCATGAATGGTGTCCACAGGCCACGGTGCGGGCAGGATGCCAGGTGACGACACCGGAGTTGATGATGCAGGCATTGGTGGACCGGGGCTGCAGTGCAGGATGGGACGGTGCTTTGTTTACCTCATAAGCGGTGTCCATAGGCCACAGTGCAGGCAGCGGTGCCGGTGTAAGCAGTAGTGGCATCGTCAGGGATGCCCAGGCTGCAGTGTGAGCAGGTGATGCTGGAGTGCGGGGGCCACAGGTTGCGGTGCGAGCAGTGGCTCAGTGAAGCCGTCTGATGACGGCGGTGGGGAGACTAGTGTGAAGCGGGCAGTGCGGCTCCGAACGGAGGCGGCAGGTCATAGTGCAGGCCAGCGGTATCGTTGGCAGCGTTGCAGTGGTTTCTCCTCTTGAACAGCACAAAACACAGTTCCCAGTGCTGCAGGCCGAGGAAACTGAATTCTTTGGTGTCCCTGAGACTTCCAACAGGAGGCAAGCTCTACTCCAAGCCCTTGGAGAACTTTCTCAAGCAGGACACACAGCAAAGTTCACTCTTTTCAGGCTAATGCAGCAACTGCAGGCCACTCCAGCAAAGTACCACAGCAAAGGGACAGTACTCTTCCTTCAGTTATTCTCCTAGGCAGAGGTTCCTCTTGATTCCAGAAAGATTCTAGTAGTCTGGGGTTTTGGGTCTTCTTCTTATACCCCTTTCTGCCTTTGAAGTTGGCAAACTTCAAAGCAAAGTCTCAAGTGTTTGTGAGATCCTTTCCTGTCCTGTCCAGGCCAGGCACCAGACACACACCAGGGGTCAGAGACTGCATTGTGTGAGGGCAGGCACAGTCCTTTCAGGTGTGAGTGACCACTCCTCCCCTCCCTTCCAGCACAGATGGCTCACAAGGATATACAGGCTACACCCCAGTCCCCTTTGTGTCAGAGGAGAGGTGTGAACAACCCAACTGTCAAACTGACCCAGACAGGGAATCCACAAACAGGCAGTCATAGAGTGGATTAAGCAAGAAAATGCCTACTTTCTAAAAGTGGCATTTCCAAACTAACAATCTACAAACCAAATTCACTAAAAGATGTATTTTTTAATTGTGAGTTCAGAGACCCTAAACTCCATATTTCCATCTGCTCCCAAAGGAAATATGTGCTTTAAAGTTATTCAAAGGCAGCCCCCATGTTAACCTATGAGAAATATAGGCATTGTAGCAGTGAAAACCGAATTTGGCAGTATTTCACTATTAGGACATGTACAACACATAGGTACATGTCCTATCTTAAACCTACACTGCACCCTGCCCATGGGGCTACCTAGGGCCTACCTTATGGGTGCCTTACATGTATTAAAAGGCAAGGTTTAGGCCTGGCAAGTGGGTACACTTGGCAGCTTAAGCCTGCACACACAGACACTGTAGTGGCAGGTCTGAGCCATGGTTACAGGGCTAATAATGTGGGTGGCACAACCAGTGCTGCAGGCCCAGTAGTAGCATTTGATTTACAGGCCCTGGGCACCTCTAGGGCACTTTACTTGGGACTTACCAGTAAATCAAATATGCCAATCATGGATAAACCAATCAGCAGTACAATTTCTATAGGGAGCACTTGCACTTTAGCACTGATTTGCAGTGGTAAACTCCATAGAGACAATAAACCAGCAATAACAGACCTGAAAAAATAGGAGGAAGAAGGCAAAATGTTTGGGGATAACCCTGCAAAAAGGGCCATTTCCAACAGCGTATGTAGGAAAGTACCCTCTTTTGGCATAGTTACCCCCATTTTTTGCCTGTTGTCAGTGTGTTTTGACTGTGTTCACTGGGATCCTGCTAACCAGGACCCCAGTAATTGTGCTCTCTCCCTCTAAATGTGGTTGCTTCGGACTTTAGACATTTCACAATTGGCATACTGGTGCCCCCATATAAGTCCCTACTATATGGTACTTGGGTACCCAGGGCATTGGGACACCAGGGGTTGCCAATGGGTTGCAGCATGTATTGTGCCACTCATAGGAGCCAGTGCAAAATGTGTCAGCAGGCCTGCCTTTGCAGCCTGCATCAAAAGGTGCATGAACCCTCTCACAACAGGCCACTGCACCAGGTCACTGTAAGTCACCCCTATGGTAGGCCCTCCTAGCCCAGAAGGAAGGGTACAGGTACCTGTGTGTGAGAGCACCCCTGCATGAGCAGAGGTACCCCTACGGACTCCAGCTCCAATACACTGGACTTAGTAAGTGCAGGGAAGCTCTTTCACCTGTGTACTCATTTTACCTCTGTCTAGGTACATAATGATGAACCCAAACCTGGACATGTTTGGAATAAAACATGTCAGAGTACTGTTGCCAGCATTGGTTATATGATTCCATGCACTCTGGGGGCTCCTTAGAGGGACCTGTCAGTGCTGCTGCCACCCCTCAGACAGGTTTCTACCCTCCTGCTGCTTGACCAGCTCAGGCAGAGGAAGGCAAAAATATATATATATATTTTCTGTGGAAGAGGGAGATAACACCCTCTCCCTTGGAAATAGGTGTTAAATGGCTTGGGAGGGGTCGCCTCCCCAAGCCACCGGTATGCTTTGAAGGGCACATTTGGCACCCTCATTGCATAAGCAGGTTTGCACCAGTCCAGGGACCCCCCTGTCCCTGCTCTGGCACAAAACTGGACAATGGAAAGAGGAGTGACAACTCCGCTGTCCATCACCACCCCAGTGGTGGTGCCCAGAGCTCCTCCAGGTGGCCACTTGATTCTGCCATCTTGAATCCAAGGTCGGCAAAGGCCCTTTAGAGCATGTGAGTGGCCAGATCAGGCAGGTGACATCACAACCCTCCTGATAGGTGGTCACCCTGCTAGGTGACTAATCGCCCTTCCTGGGCTATTTAGCGTGTCCCTCTTGGGTGTGTCCTCAGATTCGACATTCAAGATTCCGGCAGGACTCCTCTGCATCGTTTACTTCATCTTCTGGCCAGTGGGACTGCAACTTGACCCTCCAGGAACTGACAATCTGCAACTTCAGTGACGACTCCTCTCTGCAACATTGTTTCTCCGGCTCCTTCCAGCAACAGCAACATTTCCCTGGCTGTGCATCCTCTGAGACCGACGAATTTTCAGCATGCACATGAAGTAAGAAGGTATCTCCCTTGGAGTGAAGGAGTCACTCACCTGCATCTGCAGGCACCAGCTGCAACGATGACCATCTGCGTGGCTCTTCTCTCCTCCGGAGCTGCATGGATCCTGCATCACAGGTGGTTGTCTAGAGTAGTCCCCTTGGTCCTCTCTACCAGCTGTCCAACTTGGGAGCTGGTAAGCCCTTGCCTTTCCTTGAAAGACAGTACCCTTGCGCACTGCGACTCTCGCAGCTACCAAGGCTTGTTTGTTCTTGCTCCAAGGGATCTTTAGATTCCGTGTAGCCCCATCCCTCAACACTCATTCTTGCAAAGCACAGACTCCTGCCTGCTGCTTCAGCAATGTGGGACTCCTCTTCAGGTGTGCTGAGTGGTGGTCACCCCGACTCCAGTGCCTGCTACCCGTGGGTTGCCTGTAAGGAATGCCTCCTCTCCTTGTGTCTCTCCCAGCTGCTGAGGTTCACCTCAGACTCCCCTTCTTGGGTCGAGTCCCCGCGACCTTGCTGGCCCTCTTCAGCCTTGCAAAACCTTCTTCTCCGACTCTTGCATGTGCCAAGGCTTGTCAGCGGCGTTCCAGCACCACTTACCAAGTGCATCATGACTGCCGACATTGGACATCACTTCTGGAACTCCTCTTCTGCTTCGGTGCTGCCCGGATGACCTTCTTCCTGTAGCTACAGAAGGATGACTAACAGCTCCTGCCACAACCGGACACTCCATCATGAACTGGACTTGGTCCCCTTTCTTTACAGGTCCTCTTCTGTCAGGATCCACCTTTTGGTTTCTTTTGGTCTTGTCTGCATTCTGCACAATCCTCTTCTAGAGTTCTCCTGTTGGTTTTGGAGAAAACCAGGTACTTACCTCTGGTCTCTTGGTTGCTGGGGATCACTCTGCTACTCATCTCTTGGTGTTCCTAGTTCCTACAGCTCCCTTCTACTGATTCTACTTCCTTGGGTGTGGGACTGCCTTTCATATTCCGTTTTTTTAGTATATGTTTTGGCCTTCCCCTAGGGCCCTCACTGTTTACTATTGCTTTTACCAATGCCTATTGCTTTCTATGCTATTTACTGTTTAATGTGTATATAATACTGTGTTTTCTTACCTCCAGTTGGGTTATTGCCTATATAGTATTTTAGTATTTGTGTTACTATAATAAATCACCTTTATTTTTGTAACAGTGTGTGGATCTATCATGTGTGTAAGTGCTGTGTGACTGTTGTGGTGTTGCATAAGCTTTGCATGTCTCCTAGATAAGTCTTGGGTGCTCATCCATAGCTACCTCTAGAGAGCCTGGCTTCTTAGACACTGCCTACACTTCCCTTATAGGGGATACCTGGACCTGGTATAAGGTGATAACACCATAGGTGCTCACCACACACCAAGCCAGCTTCCTGAAGCACCTTCCTACCTTTTCCTTGCACTGACACCCTTTTGGCTGCCCAGCACAAATGCAGGAATCCTGCACAAAAACAATGCTCAGAGGCATTTTCCTCTGTATAAGTGTGCTGTAGAATGCTATAATGTTAAAATGTTAGAAAGAGGAAACAAGGAGGAGAAATAAAGCTCTTTCTCCTCATTGCGCCTCCCTTGGGAAGGCATAACATTTTGACGCATGCCCGGGTTTACCAGTGCACCAAAGTCCATGGGTGGATGCATAGAAACACTCATGCTCCACCCATGGAGCAGGATTTGCACTGCCTTGTGTTACTTCAGATGTATCCAGCCATGCATAGCCACGGAAGATGGCCTTGTGTGACTTGATAAATCAGCCATAGGTTTTGCGTCACCTGTGAGTCCCATTGCGTGGCGCAAGGGTGAGTCAAAACCATGATAAATATGCCCCTTAGTCTTTGCCTATAAAGTTTTTTTTTAAAGGACCCGTCAATATAAGGAAACAACCTAAGCCTTCTCACCAAGTCAGATCTCTTAGATCTAACAACCTCATGTTGCCCCGGGTTCCAAAGTGTGCTAGGCCAGGAGGGTGGCAGTGCCTGCTCTTACCTCGCTTCTAAGCTCTGGAATGACCTTCCTTTAGCTGTGCAGAGGGCTCCTACTGTATCTATTTTTAAAAAATAACGAAAGACTTATCCGTTAGTATCTAGTTCGGGTGCCAAATGCTACTTATTGTGAAGATCGCCGGGCGCTTCTTGAAGCAGCTGTCAGCTATAAAAATCGCTTTATTATTATTATTTGGATAGCCTAGAATGATATTATATCAGTGCTAACACTGAAGCCAAAATCCGTGGCCTTATGTGTCTCTTGCCTGTTCCAGGGTAGGAATGTACTATTGTTTCTCTTTTCAAACAAAGGCACCGCCGTCCACGGAGCACAGAAATGTGTCGCGCATTGTCCCTACAGAACATCAACTCCAGTCTGTTGTCCGAAAAACGAAACTCAATATACAAAAACAGAACTCTGAGGCTCATTTTGATATCGTATGAAAACGAAAGATACTACGATATGGATATTATAAAACACTAAGGGAAATCTCAGTTTGTGACAGAGTATCAAGGACGGATGGAGTCAAGGACTAACCTCTGGAAAGTAGCACAGGTCTCCTGAACAGATTTGAATGTTCCCTTCGCTCTCCTCTCCCTTCCCTCCACGCCTCGTCAGTCATCCCTCAGCTCACGGTGCGTGTGCTCAGACTGCCACTACTATGAATGAATGCGTGTGCTCGGCTTCAGCGTGGAGTAGGTTTCCACAGACTGATGTGTCTGCACAGACGTGCTGCCGTGGAGCCTGCCTGTGGGGGCTGTTCCAGACAGTGCTCACCAGGCCCTGCTGCATGAACAGTATACGGCGCTGCCTTCCATAGGCAGACCTGCACCAGCTTCGAGCTGTCCTCTCCCTCAATCACCCCTTCCCCTCAGAGTCAGTCGAGCCACACACGGACCGTGCACAGAGACGGGGACGCCCCTCCCCCGCCACTCTCCCTTCCAGTGTGTTTACATGCATCTCCCAGCCAGAGGTCCGTGGCAGGTTAAGGCCCCTCGCAGCCCCCGCTCGAGCAGGGTGCTGATCCCGGAGGATGGAGTGATGCTGCGACTCCCGCGGATGTGATTGCATAGCAACACTGGAGGAGGAGGGGGAGGAGGACCGAGGGGCGGCACGCGGCGAGCACCGGTGTCACTTCTCTGCTGATTCACACTGCCTCCCGCCGTCACATCCCCGGCTACCTGGACCTCTGCTGACAGGATCACAGGTAGGCCCCAGGGGGAGGGCACGCCAGAGCATCATGTGGGTCCTCCTGTATCCCGAGTGCTGGAAACTTGCACGGGGAAGGGCGGGCAGCCCGGCGCGCACCAGGCTCCTGTTTATGTAATTCTCATAGTTGAATCAGCGCTGCGGGAGCCACGGACGCCGTTGTGTGCCTTGTCTGAATGATGTCTCAGCCCGGGGCCTCTGTTACACTGTTAATGCCAGTGACACGTTTTATTAGCAAAGGAGCGCCTCATTTGAGAGAAGGACAATGGCGGAGATGTTTGGCAGTAGAAGCAGAGTGGCAGGACTCCTCACAGGGAGATGCGATGTGGGATGAAATAAATCTGACAGAACAGAAACAGGTGTTGAATTTAACCCGACAGTGTTTGTTTAACTGTGTGCTTCTGGTCTGTGTTCGTAATAGTGTTTTCGTGTAACAATCAGTCCCGTTTGGACGAACCACATTAGTTGTAGGGTGTGATGAATGAAGAAACTTGACATTTTTTAAATCAATATGTCCCCTGATTGCAGATGTGAGCAGAGAGGCCCTATAGTGTATGGTTAGTTAGCTGAGGCGCCCTTTCGTTCCTCCTGTCCTGAGACTGGCAAGGTTAGGTTGCATTGCTGTTTTGAATGTGTATTTTTTTTTTCTTGACATTTTGGTATTTGCAAAGTATGGTGTATAGAATGTTCTTTAGGAGTGCAGACTAGGCACCCATCTTCCTCGACCGCAGCTCCCCGCCCCCAGTGTGGGTCAGCTACCTCAAGTACTCAGGAGGTCACACCCTGTCTAGTACGGGGCCGCCCGGGCATCGGGTTCCAACAGTGCGTGGGCTTTGATACCATCCTTGCCCCTGACCTGGGGAAGAACGAGTTATGGCTCAGTTCAGCTTGTCCCGCTTCCCTACAGACACAAAAATAACCCCCAGTAAAGTATGTACCGAGATAACATATCTCAACGCAACCTCTTACACTCCAAGAACTCATTAGTGAATTAGATAGCTAAAAAGTGGGCCATGTTAGCAAGCCAGGGCAGTTTTGAATGCGTAAAGACAGGTTTGTATTTGTGTTTTACAAGGTATGGAAGACTAGATGCATTTGAAATTGTTGCTGGCAATGTTTATTTTATTGTGAGGGAAAGCAACAGTAAAAATCGACCCAGCACACCATAAAAAAGGCCCACAACAGCCAAAAAAAACTACTCATGCACTGCCCTGGCATACCAGCCCTTCGGGCACTGCTCGAGTACATTCTCACACTAGAAACGTGCTTTCCTAGTCCTTGATTTCAATGGGATCTCCCTCCCACGCCCTCGGACTCACACTCCTTGGAGAATCAATATGCTGCAGACTACAAACCCCAAAGGTCAGGCAGAGGCTGACATCGCCCGATGTGATGGTGACTTCATGGGGTACCCCCTTGGCTAAGCCCTGCCTATCTGGGGATGTCTGTAGTACATACTTTGTCGTCGGTTGCCTCATTAACAGTGGTGAGGCGCAGGTTTACATTAAGTGCGGTGCCGTCTCCTCGTCGTTAGCTCGCGAAGTTCGAAGAAGGGTGGGGGGCCCATTCGCCCCCGGGTAGGTTTACAACAGCATTGATGTGAACTAACCCCAGTCTGCATTTCTTGGCCGTGGCTCGTTTGTCACCATGGCAGGGCAGCATGGGCCCCTCCCTGCTTTGGGGTCTCCTCCAGTGCTTAATTTGTGCTTGTTGTTTCCGGTGCTGAGCACCGGCACTTATTTTTGAGGGCCGGGGCTTATTCTTCTGCCTCAAGCATTTGCTGTGAGCAAAATACACAAATGGGACAGACGGAGGAAGAGAAAAACGAAAAAACGTCACACAAAGGGAGAGAGCAGACAGCTGCAAGAGTGAGCTGAAGGGGCAGGGAGTGGCTGTAAATGGATTGAGGAGGCCCTGATGGCTTCAGGATTAGTTGCCTCAGTATTCCGTGTTCCCACATTTAATTGCAGCAGCTGCTTGTTTCAGAGGAAAGCTCTGAGCACCAGCACGTTTTTATTTACAAATTAAGCCCTGGTCTCCCCTGACTCGCACACGCAGCAGGAGCCCGACCGAGCGCGCACTGTGGGACAGAGGAGCTGAACTCAGGCTCCTGTGCAGATCCCTGGCCCGTATTCACTGCCTCTCCTGCCTCTCACCGAGCCTCTCACAGCCGAGCTCTCCGGCCTCCAGTATTCCTCGCTCCTCTTTGGACCACTCTTTCCCAGTCAGTGTAACCTCCAGCCTCTCGTCCTCAATTTAGTTCTCTCTCAGACTGCCTCTCCGCTTTTAAGCTGCTCCTTTACCGTCCGCCAGCTGCCCTCCTGCTCCCTTTGTTTTCCCCTCCTCTGACTCCTGAACTTTGTCTGTCCCTACATTCCCTCAGTGTCTCTTCCCTCCTTACCACCCACACCTTCTCTCTCTTCATCTCCTTTAATGTCTGCCTCGTTTCCCTATTTCTCTCTGTTCCCTCTGCCACTCTCTTGGTCAGCCTTACTCTTTCTTTATCTCCCGAAGCCTCTCATATTCTCTAAATCCTTCTTTTTCTATCCGTTTACGACTTTGTCTTAGTTTCTCTCGCTCTCTGACTGACTCTCGGTAGTTGTCCTTTTCTTTCACTCATGAAGTCTCTCTCTGTGTTCACTCTTTAAGTCCCTCTCTCTCACAATTGCTCTTTTTCTTAATGTCCCCAAGTTTCCCCTCTCCCTCTCATCTCTCCTCGCGCCATTCTCTCCCTTTATTCCGTCTCTCTTTTGTTCTCTCTCTCTCGCTCTCTTTTTCTCTCTCTCCCTCTCTCTATATAAGTTCTAGTATCTTATTCTCTTTTTCTCTTCGTTCTTTCATTCTTCATTGCACACCCTCTCCCTTTGTCTTCCACCGCGTCCAAGACCTCTCTCCATATCTCGTGCTTCTGTCTCTCTTCGTGTTTTAATCTCTTTCTTGCTCTTGTCTCTCTTGCTTCTGTCTCTCTCCATGTTTCTGTCTCTCCTGCTTCTGTCTTTCTCCATGTTTGTCTCTCTCTTGCTTCCGTCTGTCTCTATATGTCTGTTTCTCTCTTCTGCCTCTCTCCAGGTTTCTGCCTCTTTTGCTCCTGTCTTTCTCTTGCACGCAGGCAATCTTTAAAGAAGGCACGTTGAAACCAGAGAAACTTGTACTCACTTTCTGCACCTGAAGCACACTCTCCCTTCTCATGTCTGACGGATCAGCTCGCGCGCCATTCCACTGTTCCCAATAAACTTTCACAAAGTCCTCATAGTTTGTATCCCCCAGGATCTGTCGTCTCCGGATGGAACCATCACTAAACATCTTTAGAGTTCAGTTGTTCCTGTGCAAGAGATGGCATACAGACCACGAATGTGTTCACCTTTTTCAGTCTCGTTTGGGTTGGCCCGGGTGTTTGTTAGTCAGTGTGTTCTGCTCTTACAGACACAAACCTAAGTGTACGAAACCTTTATTGTGTCAGTATTGTGTCCAACTACACAGGACACGTCTCTTTCCCAGTTCTCCCTCCCTCTACCACTCCTGTTATTTTTACTTTTTATGTTATTTTTCCTCTGCTCTTGTTCGTTTTCTAGCTGCCTGGTGGCATTCTTTGGTATATTCTATTTAATTCGCCTTTCATTTAATGCCAAGCCCTCTCTGTAGCATGCTCACTTGAGTGGTTTGGATTTCAGGGTCTCACTCCAGCTAACTGCCTTTACCACTACTCTGGGCTTGATGTTAGTGCAGTAAGGGCTCTTCCTTCTACATTTTCCTGTTAGGGGTGTGCTCTCGGTCACTAACAAGGAATCCCTTCTGCTTGTCAAATGAGTGCCTATCTGATTTCAGACGGTGCCAGCCCTGCAGGAGCAGGTTCAAGAGGCACCCGTTCCAGTGGCGGTGCCCTGGTGGATTCCAGTCGCAAGTCAGAACTGGTTGGTAGTAATGGTTGTTTATTTATATCTAATGTATTGTGTCGGTTTCAGTATAGGTAAGCAAGTCCGTGCCTCTTTTGTTTTTTTTTCTGGTAGTTGTCCATATTCTAGCTCATAACTAGGTTCTAATCCCCATATACCATACTATAATGCAGAAGAAACAATTTGATAATCATTCAACTGAGTTTCCATTGCATAACTGAAAGTGGTACCAAACAGAGAAAACAAGTGGACATAAACTAGGATGAGATAATTGTGTTAAAAACACATTTCTTGCAGATGAAGTTGAAAACTGGAACCACAGAACCAGCTCAACTTATTCTATCAAATCTTGAGCTCCTGAGGAAGGCTGTGGTAAAGTCCAACTTACCACTGTTTCTGTGTAAGGATTACATTCGAGATCCATTTTTTGGGGTACTTTTTATATTTTTTGGACCCTCAAATACTTTTCTTCAATTAGTCACTTGGTACTTGATCTTTCCAGAATCATGATGGATTCCCCAAATTGAGATGCCTTGTGCTTATGCAAAGCATTGCTAATATTTAGTTTTTTCCCGTAGGTAACCTGTGTTCTGCTTACTTTGTAAAGTGCACTGTCGTCCACTGTGCTTTAGATGCAAAAAAAATCAAAGTAAAAAGATAAATAAATAACATGCATTTTTTTCTCGTTGTCCACAACCGTGCTGGAGGGGTGAATGTTGGTTTAAATAGTGGTCACCATTACAAACAAGCATTTACAATGCATCGGGTCTCGCGTTTGCTCATGTTAGAGCTGATCGCGATGTAAACTCCTAACCCGACTTTTCACCTATCGGGCAAAAGTGCATTTATGTACATAACCCGAAAAAGTGAAATCAAGGATGTAAAGCGCTCGACTTCTGCCAAGCGAGATCGGGCTCGTAAATTAGGGAAAAAAAAGTCCAGGAGCCCGATGGAAAACAGCGAGCCTCGCATGTTTTCTGTACTTGGTCGCTGCGCTGGAGGAGGGCCAGCCACCGGAAAAGGCATGACATATGCTTCCCTTCGACTAATGAAAGCAAGCAGACTTTATTAGGGAAGCCCACCAACCAATAAAAAACACTGACGTGAAGTTGACAGGGCTCCGAGCCCTTTTCTAAATACAAAAGAGTCTTGCTGCGAAACGCATGCGCGAGCGCATGCAATGCAGGCTCGACCCTAAAAAATAATGCGCTTAGCCTGGTGGATTAGATAACTTCACCAGTGGAGTCACAAATTGACGAAAGAATGTTACAAACAGCTCAAAGACCACCAATGAATCAAATCAGAAAAGAGAAAGGTGAACAAAATGAAAATAGCAACAAAGGCTAAACACAATAAAAGGAAAGAAAATCTGCCAGCCATTGTGAAAAATTATTATAGAGAAATATACATGTAAATCATGTCCCTTGACATTTTCTCAAATTACTATGCAGAAAATGCTAAATGTCCCTAAAACACCACACAAACAAAAAAGGTAATTTGTTCTTGAAGCACGATCTATATTTTCTAGTACACCCCAAAAATGTTAAACTGATGAAGAGAGACCAGTCACGCCAACGGCGTTAGGCTGTACACTATTCAACCAATAGAAATAAAACTACACAAGAGGACAAGGAAAATGTACATTTGGAAGTGGAATATCGGCATAACAATGAGCATCTTTGAGAATGATCAGTGGAAATTCATAAGGATACATGAACCAAATCCAGCAAACCTTAGTCCAAAACACCCCTCAACTCTCTTGCCAGATCTTCCTATTGTGATCAACTAACAAACCATGTATGCTTTCGGCAGCTCACCAAGATAGCAAAGTTGACTGTAACAGCCTGGGCTGAGATGGCTGAGCCCGTCTTCTACAGAAGTCTGCATCAGGCTCAATCGCAGTCCTTCCACTTTCAATCACAGTCCTTCCACTTTAGGAAAGAAAGTATTTTTGCACTAGAAAGCAGCTATCATGTTGGTCACTTAATTGCATTTTAAAGTTCTTACGGGAACTTTATGAATCAATTTGCAGCCCATTAAGACCATTTTTTATACAACAAAATGGATGGATATGTTTGTGTGTGGATTTGGAGGTGTTTGTCCAATCTGTGTTGAAATAAAGTTGCAGATCTTTGCTGCATAGCAATAGAATTCCTGTCTTCTAGCCCTTTCCTTCTTGGAAACATATGTTTCAATCTTGGCAATTTACTGGGAACGTGTGTTGCATTGATCAAATCATTGATGCTGACTGCTGGAAAAAGGGGTGTTTGGTGATGAAAGCCTTGACTATGATGCAGAATGATCTTGAAAGTGCTTTGGTTTTCAGGGGAGCCAAAGTAGTTCTTGCCATGTGGATATGATTTGGTTGAATTTTCTCAGTTTGCTTGATGAGTCTTGCTGCTATGAGGAGTGCAGTATTTTGTAGTGTGAGTGGATGTCTGTAATGCTGGTGAGGTGAATGTTATTGCTATGGGGGGGTGATGGACAAGGTCATGGTTGGTAGTTAAGACTCCATACTTCTGGAAAGAATACTTTGAGAGTTTTTGCTAAATTCTCCTTGTTTTAGTGCTGTTGTAGTGAAATTTGAGAGTTTTTAAGAGACCTTTGACAAGTTGGGAGGTGAATTCACTAAGGTTCACAATAGTGAGCCAATTCTGTTCTTAAGCAAGCTTGTTGTGAATGTCAAACTCTGTTTCCTTGGGGTGAGGTTCATGTAGGCCTCTAACATCCAGGCTAGGATGGTGGAGACAGAATTATTTAGGTGGTTTTGTTGCTATCAGATGCATTATTATGCTGGAGTTGTGTCTCATCTGCACGCTGGTAAATCTTAATGTCCTTTCCTGCATGGAATAAGGTGAGTTGTTGTACAGGGATAGAACACTGGTGGTGGTAGGATGGAGCTTTTGGATGTGCTGTGGGTCACTGAAATGCTTTCTGATCCAGAGGATCTCTATTACAGAAAGTGTTCCAGGAGCACAACACATTTGTGCCCACTTACTGTGCTCGGGGGCACATTGGTATTACAGAAGGGGCTACATATGCTTATGCAGCCACTTCTGTAATGTAAATAGTGCTGGCACTATACTTGCATTCCCTCATTTGCGTGGGGTTGTGGCCTCAGGCAAATGAGGGGAACACTTTGTCCCTACACCTCACTGTATTATGAATGCAGGTGCAGAGGCCAGAGGAAGTCAAAAGCCTCACAATGTGTGCCACAAAGAGGTGGTGCACAGTCAGTGTATCCCCTGAGGTCGCCCTCTGAAATGAAGGTAGGGGGTCCCATTAACCCCCCCCCACACAGATGTCCCCCTGTAGGTGGGTGCAGTCATTAACTGGGGATCTCCTTCACCCCTTGTAAAGAAGGATGCATGATGCCTGCTTTGTTAAAGATGGAGCAGCCGCTTGAAACTGCCGCTCCACCTTTCACTTATGTGCTGCCCCTACGGCAGCTGAGAGTTTGCATTGACCCTGTGGGGGCAACACATCTGCAGTAGGGCACATTGTCCCTGTTTGTGCCCAGTGCACCAAGTTAAAGGAGTGGCCTGGAGCAAACATGGACTGTGCGCCCTTTACATAATACAGGGTAAGGAGCTCATTTTGATATCCTGCTATCGCTTGATCAGACCCACTTAAGAGCAGCGCCATCAAAGCTCTTCAGTGAAGTCAGGGTTTTGAGCAGCACTAGATGATCAAGTGTATCAAAGGCTACACTTAGAGGAGAGTACGTTCTCTGTGCTACACTGTGTCCTTAACTCTCACTGGGAGCCTTATTTAAGGACTTTGGTCTTATTTTATGTATGTAGTTGTTTGTGATTCACTTTTCGATGATGTAGCTGAGGAAGTGAAGATGAATGATCGAGCATTAGTTCAAGTGTTTGTCAGGTGTAGGTTTGCTTTTCTTCAATAGAGGAAGGATTTGTACGGTGCTGGGTGCGTCAGGAATGATGCCCTGAGCGTGGGAGAGATTGGCAATACTTAGCATTGATTTGAGTGCTTCATTGTGATGGATTTCACTATTTGGGGTGGGTTGATGTCTTCAGTGGATATGGCCCTGAAGGAGTTCAGTGGGTAGTTAGATGCTCAATTGTGGTGGTTGTCGGGAGGGCATGAAAGTTCATTAGAGTGTGTTGCGGCGACCTTGATGAGTTTCTTAATCTCTGTTTTTTTCCACCTTGATGGCAAAGATCAGACACATAAAATGGTGCTTCCTATATTTTAAAATTTGGCAGCAAAAATGGCCCTTCTGTCAGTGTTTAAATAGACAGACCGGGTAGGATGACCAGATTTTGAGAAGCAAAAAACGGGACAGGTCAGACATAAAAGAAGGACTAAAGACATTACTCTCACTTTTATATCTGTCCTGTGCATTTTTTTTTTTTTTTGCGTAGCTTTGTGAATATGTGCCTATACCTACGTTTGTGTCATATATATATATATATATATATATATATATATACACATACATACATACACACACACACAAAACACACACATGCACACATTTACAAGACTCTATATATAAAATTAGCTATGGCTAGACCTCCCACCCTGCACCCCCAACCCGCCCCACCCACCTCTCTCTGCTCCCCACTCCGTCTCTTTGCTGGGAGCAGACAGGGGACTGTATTGCCTGACAGTAACAGATAAATTACTTTAACTATTTCATACTTTACCTGTGCTTTCCTACATGATCTGACCTTTGTCCCAATAACCAGGACATTCATTTAATTATCTGACCTTTGTCCCATAAACCGGGACATTTGTTTAAAATTAAGAGAAGCGTCGGGACACCGGGACAGTCCTCTAAAAACCGGGACTGTTCGGGGAAATCCGGGACGTCTGGTCACCCTGAGACCGGAGCATATTGCAACGGCAACAGGGACTAAGGTTAGGTTCTGTTTTCTCACTGCATGCTGCTTCGTTGTACCTGGACGTGTTTGCATGGTAGTGCATGAAACCGAAGAATTCCTCTTACCGCTGAACCTACCGAATTATGTCCCCCCTACTTGTCTGTGTTGAGATCTCAGTCGGGGAAGCAGTGTAATATCGGAATACAAAGGGTATAATTGAAAGTGTTGCTTCAAGGCACTGATTATGTTATGTTGTTGTCCTCGAACATCTGTCTTGTACCCGGAAAATAACAGCTTTGGATTGCAAGCATCGTCTTGTGAACGAACCCCAATGCAACGTTTGTATTATTCGACTTCATTTTTTTCTTAAAAGGGAATGTGCTTCATGCTTCCTTTTTCTAGTGGCGATCTATTTTGTAAAGAGTAAGGTATGCACATATATACATTTTGCCTGAACTCTCTTATTCCCATCGACGTCCTGTCAATCACGGGCGTTTACGTCGGCCTCGAGCCGTCGCAGTCTATGATTTCTCTTGTCCATGTTCCTGTTTCACAATTTGCTTTAGCATCGTACATCGCTTCTCTGACCGCCGATTTTCTAACGGATTTATTTTCCCATTTCATGAGGGTGATGTGCAATTCAGTGTCCGGTTTACAGGTCGGTGTATTTTCGGTTTGCTGTTTTATGGCTGCATGTCCTTTCTTGTTTGATTCACATAAAGTCAGCTAATCCAGGCGTACGTAGGCTCACGCTGACATTGTGTAGATGTACTAATATTATTGTGAATTACCCAAATGACAGGTGTAATCCAGAAAAAAAAATACGACTTTCGCAGTCTCCCAGGTGTAAAATCGACAACCTCAGCCCTCAGACTGTCGGCATGAGCAATGTTTTCACTGTAGAGACCATTCTTTCACTGCATTTCTGAAAACATTGGAGTGTTTAGGGCTTTTCCATTCACATTTCACTTTGTACATGTATCTGAAGACGGTTTAACTGTACAATACATATGAGAAATCATGACAGTGTTTACAAATATCCACGAAGTCACACCTAATTTTACTTTATCTGACCCACACCTACGTCTGTTGAAAAGTCAGCCAGACGGCACAAATTTGCATTCTGTCATTTGCAACCTCTGACACTGTTTTCACATATAAATTTCACTGTTGTGGGCAAGTAGTTTTAATTAGCGTGATAGATTTGTCATAGTCATTTCTTAGGCTCGAGCCTGCGAGTGCATGCAAAGCACATGCATCTCGCTTATGAGACACTGTTGTGTACAGTAAAGGGCTCGGAGCCCGCCTGCCGCTTACCATCTGTTGGCTTGCGTGACACTCTTTTTTTACAGCCTCGTAATTCATCACTGCAGGCCAAGCATCATTCCTGTGTAGAGCAGGGACCAATCACTGATTGCTTCAACTTAATCAATGCCTGTCCACTGCTCCCTACTTAACTGAGGTACTATTTTTTTAATACTTCTAGTGTCCTTCAAACAGAATACTTGCGAATGGCAAAAATGTTCTTAGCAGAACAAACAAAATTGCAAAGTTTTATTTTTTATAGTTAATTTTCTTTTATTTTGCCAAGTCATCTTTTCCCACTTTGCACTCATGTTTTCTTTTGCTTTTGCTCGTGGGTGCTGTTCTCAAAAGATGCTGATTATCTTGTTCTAACTATTGAAATGCAACGTTGTGTCTTTATTATGTATAATTTCTGAAATTATGCTTTAACACATAATTATGCAGTACACCCCAATCCACCCCACTCCAATCCGCCCCACCACAATCCACCCCTCCTCATGCCACAGCAATCCACCCCACCCCACTGCACTCCAATCCAAATCACTCACCCTAATCCAATCTACTCCAATCCACCTCACTTCAATCCTTCCAACCCACCCCAATCTAATCTGCCCCACTCCAGTTCACCTGCTCCAATTCAAAATAATCTGCTTTACTCTAAAACATGGGTACTCGCAAACATTTTCTCAGGGGCCATAATGTTTTGTCTGTGACGCGCCTGGGGGCCGCATTGATGCCAGGGCTGTGGCGGTCAAGTGGGGTGGCTCGGGGGATTGGTGGCAAGGTAGGTGTAGGAGAAGGAAATGATATACATCTAGTGGCTGAAATAAACAATGGAAAACCAGAAAACCTGGAATGAATCCCGGCTTCCCCACTTTTCCAAATTGTGTGATCCTAGGCAATTGTTTAGTCTCACTTCACTCCTTTTTCTGCATTATCACATTTAAGATGACCTCAAAATACATGATTCATGGTGTGCACTGCACAAAACCTGCCTTTATGTTTGATTTAATAAACTATAATGTTGTAAATGTATGATAGGAACCCAGGCCACCGATAAAGTGCACATACCAAGTGACTTGCCTCTTCATTTACTATTGGCTGTGTTCTCAGGATAAGGGAAATAATTAATGTTTCAAAATTTATGTTTCCAAATGTATGTTTGAAAACTATCACTTTTAAAGGAATAAATCTCAGTGCACTGATAAAATAAGTTGTACTAAGGCAAAAAGGTTCTGCATGTTAACTAAATACAAGTTTTTAATTTTAAAGAGAGTGTCTTAGTTTTACACTTGTGCTGCAAGATGTCTTTAAAAATGAAGGCGTTTCTAAAGTTAAGTGCAGGAGTCCCTAGTTACTTCCCTTCTTTAATACCAATTAAGTTTGAAATCAATGATTGTGTGTGTATTTAATATTTTTATTGTTAGTGCAGAGTCGAGCAAACAGCTGCCAGTGCTCCTGTTGCCCAAGGGGCCGCATGAGGCTCACGGGCCTACTTTGAGTATCCATGCTCTAAAACAATCTGCCCAACTCCAGTCCAAAACAATAAGATCCACTCCCATTTACCCCACTCGAATCTACCCCACTCCAACCCTAAACAATCTGCCCCACTCCAATCCTAAACAATCTGCCTCACTCCAATCTGCTCCAACCCAAAACATTAGCCCTAAACTAATCGACTGCACTCCAATCCAAAACACTATGCCTCACACCAATCTGCCCCACTGCAATGCAAAACAATCTGCCCCATCTAATCCCCCTCACTCCAATCTGCTCCATGTTACTCCAAAACATTCTGCCTCACTTCAGTCTTCTCCAGTCCAAAACAATCCACCCCACTCCAATCTGTCCCACTCCAATCCTCCACACTCCAATGTGCCCCACTCCAATCTAAAAGAATATACACCACTTCAATCCAATCCACCTCACACCAATCCAATCCACCTGACACCAGTCCAGTCCAACCAACTCCATCCCAATTCACCCCACCCCAATCCGTCACACTCCCATCCACCTCACTCTCACCCACCCTACTCCCATCTAATCCACCCCACACCAATCTAATCCACCAACTCCAATGCAATCCACCCCATTCCAATCCACTCAGTCCAATCCACCACACTCCAGTCCGAACCACCAGGCTCCAGTCCAATTCACCCCACTCCAATCAAAGCCACTCCAATACAACCCAGCCAACTCCAATCCATCCCACCCCACTCCAAGCTAACCAAATACACCCACTCCAATCAAGTCCACTGCTACCCAGTCCACCTCATTCCTTCCCAATTCACTCCACTCCAATCCACCTCACTCCCATCCAAACCACTCCACACATACCCAATTCACCCCACTCCAATCCCCCTACTCCAATCTACACTAATACAATCTGCCTCACACCAATCCAAATTAATCCACCCACTCTAGTCTGTCCTACTCCGCCCAAAACAATCTGTCCCACTCCAATTTGCCCCACTCCAATCTTCCCCACTCCAATCTATAACAATCTTTCCCTCTTCAATCTTCCCCACTCCAATCCGCCCCACACCAATCCATCCCACCCTACTCCAATACATTCCACCCTACTCCGGTCCAGCTCACCCCAGTCCACTCCAAACCAAATCCACCCACACCTTTCAAGTCTACTGCTACCCAATCCACCTCACTCCAATACAATCCACCCACATCACCCCAATCCATCCCACTCCAATACAGTCCACTTTTATCCACCCACTCCAGTCCACATTAATCCACCGTACTTCAGTCCAGTCCACCCCACTCCAAACCTAGTGGGCATGGGGAGATTAAGTGATTTGCCCAGAATCACAGGATGTTAAGCCAGCGCCTAGACTCAAACCTGGTTCTCCAGCTCCAGAGTCGGCAGCTGTGGCCGTTACACCACATTCTCTCCCCAATTCACCTCACCTCACACCACATCCAATCCACCTCACTCCAATCTATCCCACCCCACTCCAATCCACTAGACTCCAGTTCAGTCCACCACAACCTACCCCAATCCAGTCCACCCCACCCCACTCCAATCCACCCCACCCCAATGTAATCCTCCCACCCCTATCCAATGCACCCCACCCTAATCAACCTCCCCCTCGTCCATTCCACCCCAACCCAGTCCACCTCCCCCCAATCCACTCCTTTTTACTCCACCCACTCCACTCCACCCCACTCTCCCCCTATACAATCCAATCCAATCCAATCCACCCCAGCCACCCAATCCAATCCACCCCAACCCAGTTCAGTCCACCGCACTTCAATACAATCATCCAGGCAAAGCGTAACTTTTTTTCTTTTTTGTTTTTGTTTTATGAGGAAAGATATTTTCCCCTTGGGGAAACAAACAAAAATGGTCATTGTGCTAATGCACATTTGAACCATATTTTTGCAGACAACATTTTTCACCTGATGGAAATTCTGCATAAAAAATATTGATGGAAATGAAAGGCCCTGCTGTATTTTTTCCACCAGGGATTCTTTGTGAATTTCATAAGTGAAAACATTTTTCAAACAAAGGAATAATCCTATGGGAGCAAATTTCTGACATTCCACATACCTTCATGCATTGGGCGCTGTAGCCCCTTGTTATCTAAGTGAGCTGTTTCCTTAAAGCGTCATAGCCTCTTAGTTTCACGTTCCATCAAGTCTCTCCCTTTCTTAGCTTAATGCTTATAGTCTATAGCCTTCATAGCTTCACGAGGCCTTCATGATTGCAGAGTATCTTGGTTGGTTTAAGTTTAATATTTAGCTTAGTTCTAAAAATATAGGATGCTTACTGTGGGTGAAGATATTGTGTCAAAGGCGGCTGACAGATCCGGCATTACCAGGATGGCCTCACCTCCCAGATTCACCTGGCAACAAATGGGATCTTCTGCCGCAACTAGGGCCGATTCAGTACCATGGCCACTCCGGAACCCGTTTTGTGACGGGTCCAGAAGGTCCTGGGGGGCAATACACTCAACCAATTCTTGATTGATGTATCTTTCAAGAATTTGAGCCAGTCCACGGAGTCCTTTGCCATAGAAATGAGGAAAGCCCTGTTCTCTTTGATATTAAAGTCAGAGAAGATCTTCAAGATCTTATATCTCTGAAATAAACTGTGACGCTGTTATGGAAACTTTGAGAATTCTCCAGTGATTGCTGGACTGGGGGAGGTGAGAGATCTTTGACCACCTTAAAATGTTTGTTAGGGGTGCTGGCGGCAGATCTTATTTTATTAATGAAATAAGAGGATTTGACAACAGTAATGGTACATTTATACCTACGAATCATATCTTTGTGTTTATTTTTCTCCTCTGAGGTGAGGTTTGTACTCCATCTCCGTTCTTGCTTCTGACACTGCCATTTGAGGTCTTTTAGTTTTTCCAAGAACCAAGATGCAGACATTTTAGCTCTATTGCTAGTCTTATATTTGATTGGGGCAACCTGTCCAACTGTTGCTGTCACCCAAGCGTTAAAGCCATCAGTCATATGCTCCTCTGAGCTGTAATTATTCCTTAGTGTTTCACTGAGTGCAAGTTCTACATCTTTGGAGGAGATTTTACTCCACCTTCTATGATCTCTGGGTGTGCACTCCATTTGCTCTAAAATCTTTTGCCTAGTGATTCTGAATGTCACCTCTAGATGGTCCAACCTGCTTAAAGAGAGAGTATCGCCCACTGCTAGGGCCAAATGATTGGCAAAAGTACAGTCCAATATATGGGTTGGTGAGGTAACCAATTGGGAAAATCCCAAATTATTACATTCTAAAAACGTGACTGTATCATTGCACCCCTTATCTTCCAAATGGAAGCTAAAATCACCCAGTATAGTAAAATTGGGGTTAGCAATATAGGGTTCCGGAACTTGGTCCAAGACCTTCATAACGTGCATTTGAGAGCCTGGTGGGCAGTTGACAGGGAGCCCAGACAAGGTGCACTTATTATTAGCTTTAATTCTAAACCACACCACCTCACAGGTGTCTTGTGAAAGCAGGCTCATGGGCTCAAGTGTGCAGTTAATCGAATTTCTAGCAATTATGGCCAGTCTCCCTCCTCTATGAAGGGTTGAGCAAGCCTGATGAAAGTATAACCCGGAGGGGGGGCCGCCACTAAATCGGATCCCCAAACTTTCTAGCCGAGGTTTCAGTTATAAACAAATACTCTAATTCCTGGGTTTGGATCAGCTCACTTATTCCCATACTATGTTTGTCATTAATCAAAGAACATTAAATCTCCTCCAGCGCATTGGTTCCCCTAACCCCAGCACTTTCCTTGCAATTAAAAGTAGGCCCTTTATGATCTAAGGTTGGCCTGGGGTGCCAATTACAATGAGCACACAGCTGCACATTTAGGTATTTATTGGGTTACATTTGTCATATCCCTCCCATCTTTAGGTCACCAGTTCATAAGATCAGACCAGGAATATTGATAGCGCTTACCCTCAGTGTTCAAACGGTCAGCATCCCTGACCCCTGACATCGTCCAGGCACATATGGGTTTGCATGTGGCACGTCAATGGCACGACCACTACATGCCTGTGCATTGGCCTGCTTTTTATGTGCAGTTGGGTAACTAAGTCAGTGCTAGCGCCCTTATCTGCTCCTCTCCGAGGCAAAGTCAGAACGGGAGAGGAAAGTAATCCCCAAGTCTCCAACTCAGGGGAAAGGGTGAGCTATGATACGAGCTCTAACAGGCTCTGCGAAATATGTGAAGACAGTGATAAAATTTATAGCAGCAAGTTTAAAACGTTTTAAGGTAAAAAGTCTCAAATCAATTTTAACAGCATAAACATCAATAAAATCGCCGCTCACATACCAACACCATTCATATGCTGCAATTCAATTAAAGACAAACTAAAAGTGTATAAAATGAATACCGTGCAAAATGAGTGTAACAATCTCTCTAATCTCGGCGGGAGCTTTTTACCGAGGCAAGTGCGCGCGCATCGGCCCACTTTTTATCTGCAGTTAGGCACATAGTCAGCACTAGAGCACTGACCTGCTCCTGTCAGCGGCAAAGTCAATAGGGCTGTCTGGCCATTCACACATGAATAAAAATGCTGTAAATGTGAAAGCAGTGATTCTCAAAATGGTTCTAGTATGAAAAATAAATATGTAAATCTACTCCTGTGAATTCAAGAATATGTTTAGAGTAGATTTGGCAGTAAATTTACGAATTTTGGAAATTGCTAAAAATATCTGGTTGTCCAGCAGACTTGTAACAGCTATCCAGAAAGCACTTACCCGTGTGTAAATGTACATACTGTATATTTAGTCACTTGCAAATGCCAGCGGAGGTTCATCTGCATATGATATTTTTCTTATTCTCCATGGGTGAAAACATTTTTCTCCATTGGGAAACTGGACTGGTTGCCCCACTCACTCTTCATTTTTAGAGCTGTACCCTTTCCATGAAAAAGTATTTACTCCTGCCCTTGAAGGTAGGAAATCTCAAAACTTTGACTGATCCAGGGTGCGAACTAGTCCTGAAGACGTTTGTGAATACCCATAAACTCACAGCTTTGTGGGTGTCCACCAGCACTGCATCACACTTCCTTCCTGGAACACATACTCCCTGCCCCAGCAGAAGATTTAGGGCCTGGTGTATCAAAGGATCAAACACTATGTGTCTATGGGAAACACATTAGTACATAGTGATGGAATGTAGACCAATTTACCAGTGTAAATTCAAATGTTATGAATTATAAATGTGAATTTGCAATTTAGGCTATTTGAGTACCCAACTCTAATGTATGTGTGAAAATAGATTTGTGAATCAGGTCAAACAAGCATAGAGCCCACTCACAAGGGTAGGTCTACTCAAATGCGTCTTTATGAATTCTCCAATATTCCTTCAGGTATCCCTAATCATGTTGGCCCTGCTATGCTCTAAACCAGAGTATTTTACTTGTTTACTTCTTGTCTGTGACTGAGACTGAAAGTACTGTCTGATCTATAGCGCCTTCTATCCCAGTTTCACAGCCCTATATTCCCGGCCTCATCTTAACATACTACTTCCTCTATGGTAGATTGACATTGCACTCTTTTTGTTGTCAGTGCCTTGCAATTCCTACTTCTGTGTTCATGTCACTGCGTAGTGTTCTTTTTTTATTAGTGGATTGCTCAGATGATATCTACGTATTCAAATAGTCATGGTTGCTGATAGTGTGCTATTTTGTAAATGTCAAATTGGCGTTAGTGTTTTGTCAATGTCATGTTCTGGTTATTGCCTGGGTAGTCTTACTCTCATGTTCTCTTTAGTCCCCATATATCACAGTGCCGTGTTCTTTTGCAGTTGCCCACTTTTGTTTAGTCCCTTTTCTTCGTGTTTTACTTACTTTTCACGGTCTTTTGCATTGTCTTTGTAGTTCTAGCGGTGCCCTGTTTTGTTTAGTCTAATGATTTCTTGGTGTTATGATCTATTGTAGTCCTTTGGTACTGCCCCGCTATTGTTTAGTTTTCTGATTTTTGTTTTTTAGTGTTGGACTGTTCTAGCATAGTGCCTTGCTGTCTGATAGTGCCTGGATTTCTTAGCCTTGTATTTACTTTTATCCTTCTAGTCTGTCTCTTGCTCCACAACAGTCATTGTCCATATTGTCATAATTCTCATTTAGACTTGTTTTGCTTTGCTACTTTCCCTTGTTATCGCATGGGTTTCCGTGTTTCGTTATCAGATATTTGCTTGGTTTTTCATGGTTTCCTAATGTAGTGTTCCCGTTTTGGTAGATTGGTGTGTTGTTACCTAGAGTGCTGATACCTTTAGGGGTGGGAGGGATTGCAGCAGTTAAACACTCACGCAATGAGACTGCTAAATTTTCTTAAATGTAGTAAATTACGTATTAGTACTTCGGTGCTATTACTATGTGGAGGGACACATTTTAGCAGTAATCCTGTAGTAAAGTGCCCTTGCATGACAGCATAACTTGTAATGCTGGGAATGCCGTAACACGCAATACTTGTTGGATTCATTGAGGAGGGACTTGTTTACCAGCTGTCATTGGGTCGTATTTTTGCCACTTTTCGGTCTTACTGAACATCCTTATATCTGTCAGATTTTCGACATGAACATTAGTAAATTGGGAGTAATGCCCTCAGACTACAAATATGCAGATACAGTAATTTCTGGAGTCACCTAACTTCTGCCGAGTTTCCTTATTACCAGTGTCCTCTACGCAGATGCTCCTGCATCAATGACGGACGCCCCCTGCAGCAAGTCTTGTGCAGGGCAAAGGTTCTCACTGCCATCCTTACATGCTTTATTACCGCTCTGACACCTCACGCCTCTCAGTAAAACTCTACTTTCTCAGTGTCACGTCTCTATTTAAACTTCCTTGTTGTTAAGTGACTTGTAATACTGTCATTCCCTAAATTAGGGCTTCTGCCACAGTCAGACGGCCTCTAATGGCTTGTAATGTGCAACAGTCCCGTTGCTGCTTACGCAGGAGCACACACCACGAGGCCAGAGTGTGAGGACGGTGAGATGGGAATTCCATATCATGAAAAACTGGACGAATGGGTGACCGGACGTTAACTTCTTGGAAACAATCCTTACTTGGGGTTAAAGCTGTCACAATAAGATGATGACAGGCCTTGTTACAGTTTCCACTATTGTGTTTAATAAAACTGGACGCCTCTTTGACAGCACTTGAAAAGCCAGTCGTCCTGAAAAACCTTTCTCATAGGTCAATATTGATGAATTAAATTGCCCAATTAACCACAGTGATGTCAACAGACATTATGAGTGAAGCACATTGGACATATAGGAGCGTCTTTTAAGAGATAGCGAAATCAGAACTTCTCAAAAGGCCTCCTGGTAGTTGGCTTCAGCACCTGCTCAGGTCTTTTAAGTTCATGGTTGTTCTGGACAAAAAATCTACCCACTTTGCATTAGAGCTGTTTATTCGTAAAGTGCGGTGCAACCAGGGTATCATGTCAAGTGTGGGAACAGTACACACTGACAGTATTTAGTGCAGGATTGTCTGCTGTGGCTGAGGCACTACAGAGGCTGTGCGTGGTCACACACTCAGACGTTATTGTGGACATCTTGAGGATAAACTCAGGTAGACAGGGGTGTGAAGGCATCAGGGTTACCCACAAAGACATGGCTGTGGATGGCATGTGGGTTCTCTCTCACAAGGATTGATGTATCAGCCGTGAGGTATTTCTATGCAAACAGGATCATGCAGTTCGTGCAAGTTCTTTCATTTTGACATTTTTGGAAACCTGTTTCTACGTGTAGTGCCCCTAACTGGGAACTATGGAAATAAATACAATAATGGCATTGTCCATTAGTTACCAGGATCAAGCACTGCTTTTCATTAGGTTTAATATTTACTAAGGCGATGAAAATCCTTTCATGTAGATTGGAGAGGTGAAAGAGCTCCCACTTCTTACCAGACACTCATAACACACAACTCCAAGACAGGCCGTACTAGAGATCCAGCTGCATGCTGACCAATGTCTTTTCTCGATGGCAGCTCCCTGTTTCTGGGCCACTCACCTGAGATGTCATGAAGCCTGTGTAACAGAGCCTTGTGTCATCTCTGTCCTTCAGTCTACATTTTATTACAGAACTTGCACAGTGGGACCAGGCATTCAATGTGTGCTATGTTTTAGCACAGTACACAAAAATCAAAGAGTAGAGGTTGTTTATTGCTTTCATTTGATACTGTCAACAAAGCATCATAGTAGCAAACCTACTTGGCCACGAAGAAGTTGTTCTATCTGTAGCTAAGTTCCGCTCAGATAACACTGCATGGTGATAGGTAACCCAAGTGGCAGCCTTGCTGTTCAGTTTCAAGTTATAATGTGATGGTGTTTTTACATCCTTTTTGTTCAAACGGTATAAACCCGGATTCAACTTTCCATGACCTTCACACGGATATCCGCAGAGGTCACAGAATGGACTACCATTTAGGAACTTTCTTCATCCATTGTTTCACTTCCCTTAGGTTTGTTTCTTGAATTATTTAAAACAGAGCGTATCTGTTTGCATTATTGTGATAGAAGGGTACTGGTACTGTTTAAATAAATAGTTTCTTGTCAGGGAAGGGTAGACACACTGATCCATTTAATCTTGCACAACTTCATCCCAAATATCTAAGTACTTCCAGACCTGTTATTGCTTGATCCATTGTGGGTGAACACTAGGAATTTGAACGCAGATCTGTTCCTGGGGAAATGTTGCAACCCCAAGTCCATATTATAAATGGAGTCCTATGACTTGTTAAGAAATAGATTCTGTATAGCATTTTTCTATTTTTTTATTCCAGGGAGTTTCTACAGGGCTCTACTGCTCTGTATTAAATGAGAAACTTGAAGGTGGCTTGCTGTTTATTATTTAGGCATATGATTCATATGCGACTCAGACTGGTTGAGCCAAATGGATATGGCTACTGCCTTGGTGACCCAAGTGTGCAGGCAAAGCTATATTTTAGTCTCTAATATATTGATGAAAGGTTGAACCAACTATGCAGATCTATTTGGCTAAGGCTGTGTGTGGCACACGTAAAACATGTGGCAGATTTATGATATATGAATATACTGCACATAAAGCGGAGAGCATGTTTCTTTGGGAGCAGCTGCAGGCATCCTCTGGTCCCTGTAATTTCTAAGTTATATCCAGTGTTCAGTCCGGCATTGGCCAGTGTGTGGCTTAGTTGTCCTTCTGATTAAAAACACATGGCATTAGCTAAGAAACTACCACAATATTATCTTAATTCTGAGACTGCAGATAGTATCTGAAAATGCAGCATCTGTGAGAGTAGCGTGGGAGGCCTGCTCATTTGAGAAGCTTCTGATGAGGTTTTTGAAGAGTTTGACCAATACCTGGGACACTTCACGTTGAACCAGTGCTGAATGTTGAACCTTCTCTAGTGCCTGATGACATTACAAGTGCAGAGTCTTTATACCTAAGCTAAGAATCAAACCGTTGCCCTGAAATGAACTGGAAGCCAGATGGAGTGAAGAACGGATCGCTGCTATTTCTGTAACACAATACAAAGACAGCAGAGCATCTGCTATTTGCATGTCCGTGTTATCAGGTGCCTCGACAAAGACAGTCGTGATCTTCATGGCGCTAATCTGATGGTTGGGGGAAGAGCTGGACTGAGAAAGAATTCCATCCCAGGCAAAATGACAAACAAACCCCCACAATGCAGTGTGCAAGTGAGCGTGACAACAGAGCATGCATGGGCCTCTGGTCTGGGGGGCTGAAGGGTGGAAAGTCTGACGTTTTTCGACCAGTGAAAGGGTGGAGGATTTATATTAATCTCTGAAGGGGAATGGGTGAAATATTGAAATGTGTAAGGCTTTGTTACAGTTCCGGGGGCAATATGTATTTAAAGGAGAAACTCATGCCGCTTCCTACAAAGAAATCGAGTGCTAGTTTGCTTGACTTAGAGCTATTAGCGTTGTAAAGTCCTAAACGGACTTTATTGCCACATAAAATGAAAATGAAAAGTAATACAGTTTTACATAAGCGACCCGATGTAAAGCGGCGTAGCATGAGCGTGAAGGCGCACACAAAATGCAACAGAAGTTTGCTAGCAGTTAAACGTATCGGCAAGTGTGCAGCGAGATCGCGCTGCGTAGGAAATAAAAAGAAAAAGTAGTCCAGAAACCATGCTGAAAACATGGAGCCTCATATGTTTTCAGTAGTTGCCTGGTGCGCTCGAGGCAGGCTAAACACAGGAGAAGGCATGACCCATGCGTGCCTTTCACAAATTAAATCAATAAATTTTTAAAAGGCAACAAAACTGCTGGGAGTGCGGTGGGCATGGTTAAAAGCCCACAGAGAGATTACAGCAGGCTAAAGCGCTTGCGCGCTCGACCCTAAAAAAGATGAATCCAAAGCAGGCAAATATTTATGCCACTGAGCATGCAGTGCAAAGCTGAAACAGGGTACCCCTCTAAGTAGATGCCTGTGCTGAATTCTACACTAAGGTGAAGATCACCTGTGTGCTGTATCATGATGGCCTTTTCTGGCTCAGAGCAGAGCCCAGTGTCTGTTTTATGCGCCGTAAGGCTGGAAGGAGAATTCATTTAATCCAATTGTCTTCAAAGTTGGTGATGTATTATCACATAGCACTGCTTGGAAATAATGAGAAAGGTCTGTCAGTATATACCACCCATCACTGTTCATGTGCTATTTAAGAGTCTATTGAAATATTATGTTGCTAAACATGCTACCATCTACCATGGTGCTTCTCGAATAAAAGAACCACTGAACATGCAAGACAGTCAAGCATGATCAGTGATGCTCAAAACGCCTTTTGTTGCTATTTGTAAGGAAGACATCTCACAGTGCCAGTAAGCTGCATAGGATGTCCGATCAGGCGTGAGAGAGCTGGCACACAGGCTGCAGCCCCACACGCTAGTGGGGTCCATGAGGTTACAGGTAATGCTATGATTCCAGCTACCACACTGCCCCAGTATGAAAATCACAGAGTGATATGGAGGTTTCTACATTGCCATGCATGCTAAGCAACACAGCTATATCAGATACCACATTTTGGAATTATTGCAATCGTAATTTTTAAATTTAATAGGTGGTACCTGACCACTGGGGCAGTGTCGATTGTGAAGGAGCCTAGCTGTCTCCGTCTGCACTAAACACTCAGTTGCAATGGTTTTCAGTGTTATATAAAAACTAAGATGATGATAACAATGATAGGACAATCAAACAAAACTCAAAGGAGTTCTTTGGTGAATGGAGAGGGGCATAGAGTACCTAGTGAAAGGGATTAGCAGAGCTGACATAGGAAGAATGGAGGATGCAGGAATATTGATGATTTCTGTTTTGAAGAGTTAATTGTAAGGGAGTGTAAAGCTATCCAATACTTGATGGATGTTGAGATAGTTTGAGCTCTGTGAGATAGTATAAGATGCCTGTAAAGAAAATGAAGATCTGGGTATCATCAAAATCCAAGAGATAGTAAAAGGGTGTGTTAACATCAGGGGCTAAAGCATATAGTGAGAAAAATAGCAAACCCAGACTGGGCGTCCATTAAAAAGAAGGTAGGTGCAGATTGGAACAAACATCATAGGATCGCCGATGATTGGTAGGAATAACTAAGACATGAGCCATACATTTTATGCCATCAACTTTAAGGAAGTTGTGGGAAGATGGTGCTTACAGCAAGGGATACCTCACGTTTCCTGCCTTATCCCGAGTCTGATCCAGAGGGCTGCAGATTAGTTTATTTTGCCAGTTCTTATTCAATGACATTTGGTTGCATAGAGCGTTTCAGTAAAGCTTTAAAATGTAGCATCTTTTAATCTCTTTTTGCCGTTTCAAGCTATATGGCGTTGTCAAGATTGTTGACTGTGAGAAAAACAAGATCTAATTTTCATGGTTGATTTCCCTGGCTACATGAATGTCATCTGGTTCCTTACAAAGAGAGCTGGAGGTAGTATGCCTTTCTTGTGGCCTTCCTTGGTTAACCTGATCAGTATCTCAGTACCATTTGGGTTCAACTTCTTTTACTCTACTTTGTCTTTTTCTCCTCACTTGGGTTTAACTTTTGGTCATTATTAGCTTGAATTGTAATTCGTTTTTTAAGGTGGATGTAATATCAACATAAAAAATTAGCATTTCTAATCATACATTTTGGGTGAGTACAACGTGACCCTTTATCACCTCAGAAGTAGATTTTAATTCAAGGAGATGGAGATGGATGTCAGTTTCAATGCGTACACAGAATATTTTTTAAATACGGAGAAAATCATGGGCACATGTTGATTCTGAATGACTAATACTAAAGGAGAAACAATGAATAGTATAGCTTTAATAAAAGATGCCAAAATACCATTAAATCTTTCTAACTTCTTTGAATAAGGGCCCTCCATGGGTAGAGGTAGGCAAACCTCTTAAGTCTTAAGTCTTGAGGCAGAGGTCTGGCCCTGGCTCAGCTCAAGGTTCTCTTGGACCCTTAAGCCCTAAACAAGCCGAGCTTTAATGTGGCTTCTGGCTGCCACACATGCTCTACCATCGTGTGTACAGAATTACAAACAGATCGTAAGCCATTGGTATTAAAAAGGAGGGAAAGTGGTAGCCATTTAGTGGGTGAATTGCCTACTTTGAAAACAGAATATCTGGGACCAATCCTGGCTTCCTTGCTTGACCAAATTGTGTGATCCTAGGCTTTTATTTTTATTTTACAGAGTCTCCTTTTGCTTCATTATCACACATGAGATCTCATTCCAATGCATGAATTCATGGGTTGCACTGTATAAACAAAACCTGATGTATTAAGGTAAAAAGCTTCTGTATGTTATAGAAGAACCTTTTTTAATTTTAAAGACACTATCATATTTTCATGTGATCTTTGTTGCATGATTTAGATCCCAACTATTTCCATGACTCTGCTTATGTGTGGGCTATTAGAGCCCAGCCAGACGTTTGGCTCGGCTCTAGCTGACCTTGCATTGTTAATTTGTTGGCTCTCCCACCTCTACTCATGCCTTTCCTCTCTCCACCCACATATACCTTCCTTTTTTGTTTAATTGACGATTACTATATTTGTGCCACCACACACCAGTACGTTCTAAACCCACGGCTGGCTGAACTTTATCTTGCACACTTCCTTTCTATTTGCATTTCTCAAAGTACAAAGTAAACTTGTGAGTTGTTGCCCAGCACTCCCAGGCTGAGGAGAGAAGCTCTTGGTGTTTTGAAATACTGCCATTGGCTGATGCAACATGGAGGACCAGGTGCTTGGTCTCACATGATCCTGCTAGTTCAATCCCATTGCAGTTTTCAATGATACTCACAAAACACATTTTTCATGAATTACCTTATTGTGTTCCTTTTCTATGATTTGTTATAATTGTTTTGTTTAATACACATGTTGCCATGCATTGACTGTATTAAACTAAGGAGTATATTCATAACAAAGTGGAGCAGTGCACTGTAGTAAGTTATCTTGCTCTGCTGCATCACCTTGCTGCCCCTCCTCACTGGGAAAGGGCAGGAATGCTCCACATTTAAGGCAATACAGTGCATTCAATACAACACACATAGAAAGAGGAAAAAACAAGGAGAAATAAAGGTACTTCTCCTACCTACATCTCTCCTGGGAACGCAGAAGATTTTGGCGCAACCCAGGTTTACAAGTCTTTGTTAATCTTAGAATGCGTCAAAATCCATGGGAGTTGCATGGGAACACCCACCGCAACGCTCATAGAACACCTAGGGAAGAGTAGCACAACACAGCAATTTACATTGTGTTGCGCTACTACAGATTTATGAGGCCACTTAGAGCTACGCAAAGTGGATTTGCGTGGGTTCATAAATCAGTTTTAGAGGTTTGTGTCTCGCATATACCGCATTGCGTGGTGCACACCTGATGCAAATCTCTTATAAATATGCTCTTAAGGACTACCATTCAGGAGGAAGAAAACATGTGTATCCAATTTAATCTCAATTAAAACAAATAAAGGAACATTTTCTATACTAAATGGAACATAACCTTCATATGTTGCACAAGGGAGGGGGTGCTAGCGTGCAATTTTGAATTTCTATTAGTTCCCTCAAGACTTTCGCCTGAGCGGCTTTTTATGGAACTAGACTCAAAGGTATCAGATACCTGGTTGGCAATAGAGATCACCTGTTTAAAAAAACTATGCAAATGTTGATGCAGGACAGTGTGGCATGGGTGTATTTACCATCTAGATGGTGAGAGGCGCTACTGTACGTCTCGCACCCAATTTTACGTGTGAAGTTCAGAACTGCCTGGACATATCTGACGTGAGTGGATTAGATACGAGTGCTGCCGTGGTCACCATGACCACCACGCGGCATGCTCAAGTTTATGCTATCATTCTCTGCTATTGAGTAATGCAGAGCACTTTGGTCATGACAGGATCATAAAAGTATTTAGGACCAGCTGAAATATTTCTTCTCCCTCAGCGGGCTATGTGTACATTTTCTACCACAAAACTGCAGACACTAGCTGCCAACATTCTGTCTTCATTTTGTCTCAGTGGCACACTGAGGAAAATAAAAGGGCTTAATTTCTCCCCAGTGTCCATTTCTAATATGAAGTTGCAGCTTAATATCAACTGCACGTCAAAGGATAACACAACACAGAAACACGTTTTTTTAAGTAATTCTGAGATCTGTTGCACAGCTGATGAGTTTTGACTTTAACTAATCTGGCTCTGAACTCTGACACGTCACTCTTCTCCTGTCACTCCTACCAGCAGTGGGACATGATGGCAAATCCAATCTTCCCAAGTATAGCCTTATGGTAGTGAGTGGGTGGTCTTCCCAGATGCTGGAGCGTGTAGGTGTTGCTTCTAGCAGCTAGTCCAATCATGCAGGAGTTGTTAATTGCTCATGGATTACAACATAAAATCTTAGAATGTTAAGGCTTGTTCAGAAGACCTGCAAGTGACCGTGGACAGACTGCAGTGGCCAGCTGAGAGAAGGCATGCTCCTAACCTACAGACATTGGCATAGGTGCCTCGAAATAGTCTGTAATCCATAGCAGCATTGTTTAGCCTCTATTGACACAGAGCTGAGTTCTGACAATGGAATCCTCTGTTGTAGGTTGCAATTGTCCTTCCTTTGGTCAGAGGGAAAGAGGGAACGGCGATTGGTGCAATTCTTAGTCCTCTAAAGGCATCCGCCAGGAACCCACCTTTCTCTTTGGTAAGAGAACTGGGGACACGAAAAAGGAAGAGAAAATTCTGAGGATGCACTAGGTGTAATCCCACAACAAGCATCCAGCCTGGACTGTAAGAAAAAAACGTAGGAGCAGAGGAGGAAGGGATACTGTGAATACAGTGGGGTTGTTGGGGTACACTGGAGGCCAATCTCATTAGGTTTATCATTAGTAGTTACCATCACCACATCCAATTCATAAGTAAGCCACAGGGACCAGTAGTTGAAACATGATGGTACCTCAAGGGCCCTCACAATTATTCTAGAGAGGACTCTAGTCAAAATGGAGGAATAAATGCTCAGCTTCCGCTCTCCTGAATCTTGAGCAATCATTGCTGTATGTGAGCCTTTATTGAGGTGAAAAAAATATGTCTTAAAGAGCATGAAGGAAGGAGCCTCAGGCAGCCCAATGATCGAAAGGAGAGAAAGGTGAAGGAAGGAGTGATGAAGACAAAAAACTCTTTTCAGGTTATTGCAAATTATTAAGCCAACAACTGAAGATATTTCAACAATGGGGCAAACTGGGAAGCACAATGATGCAAGCTAAGACAAATAATAGAACCTTTGATGTGGGGGTGAGGCTACTGCAGCAGAAGACGAGCTTTCGGCTTTAAAAAATGACATTTTCTGATTTTTCTGCTCAACTGGAGTGAGAGAGTACTGGGTTAATGGGACAATAATTTTATTTAAGGAGCTGCAATAAGAAATCTGTTTTTACAGAGGAGGTGGAGAATTGGAAGCCCCAGGACTTTTTGCAGAAAAACCTTATCAAAATTGTTGATTTGGCCTACCGGTAAGACTCTAGAAAATTAGAAATTTTTGTTGCACGCTGCACTGCAAGACATAAGCCAAGAACAGCCAAAGAGGAGACACGTTATAGCGAAGTTGCTCCTCTATTTGATTAATGGAGTAGTAGTGAAGAGAGCTGTGTTAAAATAATGACATTTGGTGACCAGAGTGGAGAAGTGGTGAAGAAATGGAAATATATGTAACCAGCCAAAGAGATGCCTAGACAAACATTTGGCTTATTTTATCATTTATCAAGCTACCTGAAAGCTGATTTTGGATGGACACAATTATGCCATTGTGTTACAAAAGAAGCATTTTTGATTAATTTGAAACAGTAACCAACCAAGGGTCACAGCAGCACAACAGTCACAGGTATCACAGAACAACCAGTTCAGTTGAAGAAATACATCTACATGAGACATGTAGTAGGTGTATTTATTGCCCCAGCAATGTATGGGAATGTTTTGATTTGATCGAAGGAGTTGAAATGCTTGCTGCTTATTTTTGTGTTTTATGCGTTTATCAACAGTGTGACTATGTTGAGGTGTTACGAGCGGACGCATAACCTGGCTTAAGCGAACTGCCATTGGTCTCTAGTCTTTGGCGAGCCGCAGGGTTTGATGGGGCATGGCCTAGGCCATGGTGTTCTCACTGTAGTTTACTAATGCCTGTTGTGCCAAAGCAGGTATCTTTCATCCACTGTGTACGCAATGTTGTGCCCGGCCTCTGATGCTTTGAGTGTTGTAGTGAAAGGTGATGGACGTTGACTCATCTCTGTTAATTTAACAAGTGGTCGGCTGGGTAATTAAGCAGTATTACTTAACAAGAGCAACACCATATGCAAATGGGTAGTTGGATATATAGTTACAAACAACAGCGGTTCGCATAGGTCTCACTAACACTGTTTAAATGAGACCTCTGCAAACCGCTGTGTAATCAAGCAGCGCACAATAGGTACGTGCAGCAACATGGGCACTGACCTGAGATGTAACCGGAGGTACCAGCTGGGCCTGGATCTTGCTACAGTGGGTTTTGCATCAGGGAACTGCTGCTCATAACAAATACAAGTTGAAGCTCATATGATTAGCGATGGAAAACTGCATTCCGAATGGAAACTATTGACAAATACAGGATATCATTTGTGAATATTACAGACGCAGTGGCATCTCTGGACGGGGTAGAGACCCACTTATAAATGTCAAGGCCCCCACCTCCCGGGTGCCCCACCGCCGGTGACAGCTGCGCTCAGCAAAATATAGACGCTGTCCTCTCATCCTGGGAACAACGATGTGGTTCCCATTTACATTTTGTTTTACTTCGGGCATTGTCGAAGAGTATTTGATTTTTCGAGGATAGTGTGTTTCTGTAGGTTTTTTCATGCTAAATGATTCACGTGAAACGCGTTGCTTCTAGGTGTCTGTGTGAGTTCAGTGTGTGGTTGGGAGTATATAATGGCCCACATTGAGGACTGTGAGGGTGAGGCAGAAGGCAGTGCAGATTTCTCACCGTGCCCATCACTGGGCCATAAAGGGGATCAAAATACATGCTCATCTAATTCTTGGCCTTTATGCAGAGAGCCGGTGTGGCAATTGTAAAGTAGGTATAAAGCTATCAAAATATGGACAGGGCAAATGTTGAAGGCAATCCTGTGCTTACTGGTAGATGGGTGTTTTGTGTGTGTGCAGGGGGGTGGTGAACCAAAGGAGATACAAGAAAGGACGTGCAGGAGACAGGGCGAAGAGGGCTCTGAAGATGAAAGAGACCAAGTGGGAGAAATGCAGATGGAGTGTTTCCTACAAAGATAAGGAGGAAAAGAGTGCAAGCATCTAACTAGAGACTGAAGAAGGGAGTGGCGTGAAGAGGAGCTTGAGAGTGATTGAAACACACCGAGGTCCTTGCCTCTTCTACAGACCATAGACTGTAGGCATGGTAAGCATAGACCATTTAATTCACTGTCTGCTTAAAAAGTTTAAATTACTTAAATAAGTGTATTTATGTACACTTCTATTTAACACACATGCACACAATTTTCATGCTCACCTGTTATCAGTAGTCCTGCATGTTTTATCTGTGGGCCCTTGGATGCCTCATCCTACCAATCACTCCTGGAGACACCACCGCACAGAGGCCTGGAAGAGTGCTGGAAAGAGGGACGGAAAGCACACACAGTGCTCTTTTTAAGCTCCTGTACTTCCTTGTTTTCATAAGATTAAAGTTTGGTCTGGGAATATAGTTCATGAACTGTTTTGTAGTGCTGGTTTAACCTGGTTGTATTTTATGTTCTGCTGTTCAGATTAGTAGAAGTAAACATGATGTCAGGTGGGCGGGAGTGTACTCCTGCCAAGTCCAATTCAACTTTGATTTTAAGTGTCCTCTATTTGCAAAGCTGTTTGATTTCACAGTGTGCATTTGTGCTGGTGTATATGGGCCCTTGTGTATGTGATGTATCTGTACAGCGTTTTCTCTTCCTGATTTCTAGATACATCTGGCTTTCAAAGGATCTCGAACATGTAGTAGTTTTCTTCAAAATTCAAGTATTGTAATGAAAACATCTATACGTCGTGACGTTGTATTCATATTTACATTTCTCGGGCTGTATATGCAAATATATATTACGGTAATATTTCTGAGCTGTTCAAAGTGTCAGAAATGCTGATTTGTTATGGTTTATTTGTGGCTCAAGTCTAAAAGTATGGCGGGCAGGGGATATTTTTTGATGTTTCCAAGCGTGATAACTGCTACCGTGTGACTAGATCCCTCACAAAATAACCGAGTGAGGAAGAAAGTCCTCAGTTCTTTCGCTAGCAAATGGGCTAATACTGTATTTCGCTGGGGAGTCTATTTATTTCAGAAAGCTGGGGATGTTGAAGTAAAACTGCAGTGATGAGATTTCTAGATGCTTTGAGCGTATATCTATTGTGTCACTATGTGTGGTACCATACTGTCTGTAATGTCTTTAAGGATTCGAAATGGAGCTATGTTTCTGCTTAATTAGAACTGGAGGGAACTCAATAGTCCTGTGTGTCATTAATGCTTCTATTTATGTACTGGAGGACTTCTGCAAGGAAGCTTTAAAGCTTTTGGAAACTTTTAAGTAGAATAAAATATTTTTGCGTGATGAGAACTCCATGTAGTTCAAGATACTGTGCTGGGTAGGTCAGTGCCTGCAAACCCAAAGAGGAAGCTTTGCAATTTGGTGCATACATTCCAGCTGTGTGATGTATGGAGATTGTTGCCTTCACAAGAGAGGCATTATTATATATATATATATATATATATTTGTCTCCTTGTACATGATTCCCCCTCCCACATTGTCTATTGTGTAGTCCTAAGAGGTCAAGCACAATTGGGATATAATGGTGTAGCTGTTTAGTTCATAATGTCTGATCATATCAATGTGTTTTGGATATATTACTTTGACCACATTGAATGCATATATGGGTAGTAGAATTTTAGCTCTGTTTGTTGAAGAGGGCATCCTAGTTTGATTTCTTGGTTGCAGAATGAAACTGATGATGCAAGTGAACTCTTTCTTTCAAACACAATATGTGTGGGGTGGATTGAAGTTAACATTGAGGGGAGAAATAAGTATTTTTTCAGTCGCAAGATTTCAAGGTTTTTCAGTGCTTTACCCTGTAGTTCACGCTAAAATTCTGACTGATGGCACCATCTGATTCAAGCGTCTTTAAAGGGTTTAAAACTGACACCTTTATTATGACTTAGCATTCAAGTAAGGATGAGGACATCAAAAGCGTACCGGAGAATATAAGAAATTGGAGTAGGCAGGGTAAATGCTGCTTTTTTTTTCTAGTCAAATTGCATTAAAAAGATGTATCAAGTACAATATTAGAAGGGTAGGGACGGGGTAAGCTACTTAGAATCATGTTTGTGAGAGATATCACTAATATGACCACCTTACACTTGCGGGTCCTGTTTACAGCCTGTCCATATGATTGTAAAAGATGAACTGTTTAAAATTGAATCTGCATGGGGAGAATCAATGGTGTTAAATACTCTTCTGTTAGCAACAATAAATTGGTTTTTTTAGAGGCAGCCCAGAGATCAAAAGAAAAATATTTGTATTGTAGAAGCAGTGTTTAAAAAATGTTCAGAGGCTCTCAGACATTGGGGTATTGATTTTGGAGGGGGTGATCCGTACCAAATTATTAAACCCAATCTTCTTAAATGAAAACACAGTTCCCAAAAAATCTCTACTCAATTCCTGGTAGACATGGACAGGCTGCAGGGTTCTCCAGAGAAAATGTTTTCAGATCAAGCAGTGCCAACACCTGTAAATTAAAAAAACACAATACAATAAAAATAGAAATTAGAAAAATAGAGCAAAATGAAATTAACTTAAGGCACAAAGACCATTAAACTAGATTAAGGGGAACCAAAGATATGATTTTGTATAATCCTGGCAAATATTTTGCCTTCAGACTTAAGGCCTCATTACGACTTTGGCGGTCCTGAAAGCGGACCGCCAAAGCTGTGGGGAGGATGCCACAGTCATATTGGTGGTGTACCCCCAAATGTATTACAATGTTCCTGCCGGGCTGAACGGCAGGAAGTTTGTATTATGCATTCTCACTGGGCTGACCCATTAGTTCTTGAGGGGAAAAGTAAATATATCCCTTAGGAACTATCTTGACCATTTTATCCTGTTTGGCAAGAACTATCATATATAAATTTAGAGGTAATATAGTAGCAATGAAAACCTCATGCTATGCTACTCAACCACAATTATTTATCAGTCTCCTGCTTTGATAACATTTCAAGATCCTTTTCCAAAACAGATTCAGAAATGCAGACCATTGGAGTTCTGGAGCTCTGCATTTTCCACAGCACTAGATTCATGCAGGAACATATTGAGTCATTGTCTCTTATATATATATATATATATATATATATATATATGTATATATATATATATATGTGTATATATATATATATATATATATGTGTATATACACATGAAAATATATTTTGTACACCAAGGATTGGAACGCACCTCAGAGACAGATTAAATACTGTTTATTTCTTCATACAAAAACAATGCATTTCGACCTACACGGTCTTGACCACAGCTAGTGGTCCATCATTTGTGTCTACATTATATACTATGTACAACCCGAGATGCATTCTGCTTACTATAGTCATTTTTTGCTATGTAAATAATAAGGCCTTTTTCTTTAAACATAATCACAACATTGCTTTGAAAGAGCAAGACAGGTGGATCGCAGTGATATGATGATTATCAATAAACAGAGGACAGAACACAGAGTAAGACAAAGAAACAGGAGTTAAGAGTGATTCTTACATATGGGAAAAGGAGTGGTGCGACTAGAGAAACTCTTCAGAAGTATTTGCACATTTTAAGGGAAGACCCAGGCATAAAAGGCAGTCTTGGGTCCACAGTGTCAATAGCTCACAGGAATGCTCCTTCAATTAGAGATATGCTGGTACACAGCTTGATTGCACGATTGGAAAGAATATGGGGACTTTTGTGGATGGCAATGAAGTAGAAATGAATATTAACCAGAGGCCCAGTTGCAAAACAACTTATATAGTGTAGGTGGTAGAGTATTGATAATCAAACTATGGCCTGGGGGCCACATGTGGCCCTCCTGACCTTTTCAAGTGGCCCCCTGGTCAACAGAAGCACTGGGCTGCTGTTTTCTCGACACAACACTAACTATAAAAAGATGTTGGCTAACCAGACAATCATTTATTTAAAGGTTACTTTGTGTTAAAGAAAGGAAATAACTAGGGAGTTGTGTATCACTTACCTTTAGAACCACTGTGATGTTTTAAACACATTTTGCAGCAAAAGGGTAAAAGCAAGAAATTGTCTTCAAAATGTAAAACGCGAATTTAACTAATATGTAGAACCCTTTCACCTTAGTACAACTGATTATATCACTGCACCTAGAAGGATTAGTTGATTAGTGATCGTTTTCAAACATTAATTTAGAAACATTAATTCCCCCCACCACTCTGACAACAATGCCACTAGTGAACTAAAGAGGCAAGCCAGTTGTTATGTGCACACTTTGGGTGGCCTATTATACATGACCAACATTACAGTTGATTAAATTAAACACAGGAGAAGGTTCTGTACAGTGCACATCCGAAAGTCATGTATTCTGAGGTCCTCTGAAATGTGATAATGAAGAAAAAGGAGGGAAAGTGAAATAAAACAGTTGTCTAACATCACACAGTTTGGTAAAGTGGGGAAAGCTGGGATTAATCTGATGTGTTCTGCTTCACATTGTTCAGTTCAGCCACTAGATGTATAAGCCTGGCTTCCCCTATATCCACCTTACTGCCAATGCCCCGCAACCCTCTCACCCGACTGCCACTCTGCTGTCAATATTGTGGCGCTCGGGCACATCACAGACCAAATATTTTGGCCCCTGAGAAAATGTTAGCGAGTATCTATGTGCTAGAGTGTGAATGCGGACTGAGGTATGTTGGTAGTACCATTTGTCTGTTAAGAAAGAGAATTCTAGAACACATCAGAGCCGTAGAAAATAACTATGTCACCTATGCGGTGGCAAAAAAAATCAACAATGGACATACTGGGTCTACTTGGAAAATATTGAAATATTATGGGGTGGACACAGTACCGATATCACTAAGGGGGAGTGATAGAACGCACATTTGTAGGCAGAAAGAAACCAGACATATAATGAAGCTGAAAACTAAAAGCCTGCTTTGCCTAAATTTCAATGAAGAATTATATAAGTATTTGACAGGTGGAAGGTGTCCGACTTAGGGGACTAGAGAGATGATAATGGCTTTCAGACATTTCACAAAATTGCTCACTTAGGAAACATGAGTGGAGGCAAATGACTGTATTACATGAAATAAGAATATAAAAAATGCCCACTTAGAGGAGAGGAGAAGATTATATGTTTATATTCCCAAAAATTTGCTCACTGAGAGAATGTCTGATAGAAATGACGTATCACATGCAAAAAAATGCTGCAATGTTAATTATGTTTAAAGAAAAAGGCCTGATTATATACATAACAAAAAATGATTACAGTAACCATAATGCATCTGGGCTTGTACATAGTATATAATGGAGACACAAATGATGGACTAACAACTGTGATCAAGACCATGTAGGTCGAAATGTGTTGGCTGTTTATGAACAAATAAATAGTGTTTAATCTGTCTCTGGAGTGCGTCCCAATCCTTAGTGTACAAAATGAATGAGGTGGTCCAACCTTGTGGGAGCACCGGCACTAAAGAGCGCGCTGCTTATGTGGACTACATTGTTTAGAAAATGTGTGTGTGTATATATATATGTATATATATATATATATATATATATTATTCAACCAAAGGAAATTCACAGCGCTCCTCAAAGTCTAATTATCAATCTTTTTATTAAGTTGCACAGCCACCAATGCGTTTCAACTCCTCTGGAGTCTTGTTCACAGTAGTGAGTCCCTTCACCCTTTTTACTTTTATACGATTATTCCAGGAAGCCAATAATGGGGCATTCTGGGTAACATAGTCCTGAAATAAATCTTAAACAAACCTATGTGCTGAAAATATACAAACATTTATGTATGATTAATTATAGTGCTGAAACCCAGCTTTTCATTTAAATTATCATGACAAGATTAAATAACATATATATATTGTACCCTGCTTTTGTAAATTCATTAAATTAGATGAAATGAAAATATAATCTTCAAATAATAAAAGCTCAATGCTGGACAACTTTACTATATACTTTCAAGTAGAATTAGCAAATAAACAAAAGTGAATACTTTCTATAGTTTAGAAGTTTGGTACTATAAACTTATTTATAATATTCTTTAGTTATGGAATCCTGATAATCCTAAATAACATTGTATAGTTATATCTGATTCATATCATTCTTAACAAATATATTTAATTCATTTAAAGCAATATTGTTAATATATATCTTTCTATTTTTCATTTTACATATTCACTTGTGCTTATTATCATATCTTTCTTATGAGTAATTGTCATGAGAATTAAGAACTCATCCCAAGTCATGTCAGGTTCAAACTTGTTTTTGCACTATGAATCAATTAAATGAACAAAAAGCTCTTTGTCAGCATTCAGTCCCCCACGTGTCTTAGTCCATAATTAGATGATGTATTTACTCTCCATTCGTCTTAATTTTAGAGTCCTGTCTCCACCTCGTTCATCTTGTTTTATCATCTCCAGACCAAAAAACCTAATGCTTTTCCAATCATTAGTATGTTCCATTGCCAGATGTTTAGCAACTGCATAACTCCAATCTCTATGTTGTATGGCTCTTACATGTTCAAGTATTCTTTTCTTGAGTTGACAGATGGTGCTGCCTATGCACCATAAGCCGCATTCACATTAAATCAAATATACCACATATTGACTGTTACAGGTGATTCTTTGTGTGATCCGTATCTCCTTTCCATTGCGGTCCTTGAAGGTTTTTACATTTTTAGCTATTTGGCAAACTTTACATTTATTGAATTTGTTGAAGCCAACCATTTCATTATTTTGCAAATTGGTTTTGATAGGTGCTGTGAAATGGCTTTTCACAAGCATATCTTTGAGTGAACGTTATTTTCTATAGGTTACCAGAGTGCCTTGGACCAGCAATTTTAGCAATGTCTTGATCACTTTTCAATATTTTTCAATGTTTTTTTAAAATATTTATGATATCTTTGCTCTCTTTGATGTAGGTGAGTATGAGATGTGGACTACCATTTTGATCTTTACTAGTTTGCAATGGCTTCTCTACCAAGGCTTGCTGTCTGGTTTTAAGTCTGGCCCGAGTGGCACCCAATTCAATATATGATCGAGGATAGCCTCTATGAATAAATCTTTGCTTCACATCTGCAAATTGTTCTTCAATCCCTCTGTCATTTGAGCAAATGCGTCTGGTACGCAAAAATTCTCCAAAAGGAATACTTTTTAGTAAAGGTTTGGGATGAAAGCTTGTTCTATTCAAGATGCTATTCATTGCCGTTGTCTTTCCAAACATGGTTGTGTGAAGCTGGTTATCCTGTATATAAACCTTAATGTCCAGAAAATCTATTTGATCCTCACTGATGTTATACGTGAAGTTTAATCCATATTCATTGTGATTCAACAGTTCAAAATACGTGCCAAATTCATCTTTAGTTCCATCCCAAACTATGAATCAATCATCAATATATCGCAACCATAGGATTACTTTATTGAGATGTTCTTGATAGTTCTCTTGCCATACATATTCCCTCTCCTGCCAACCCATAGTAAGGTTGGTGTAGCTGGGGAAAGAGAAATTCCCATTGCTGTTCCTCGTATATGTTTATAAATTTGATGGTCAAATAGAAAAATGTTATCACAAAGACACATTGATACCATTTCTAATAACATTTCAGAATGTCTTGTCTCTTTGATATTTCTTTGTTTTAGGAAATATTCAAGTGCTGTCAGGCCTAATTCATGCTGAATTGATGTGTATGTTGAAACTACATCCATCGTGACTAGAATATAACTCTCTTGCCAAGTTATATCAGAAATGGTTCTTAAAAAATCTCCAGTATCTTTGATATAAGAACTAAGTGAGGTTACCATTGGTGCAAGGTAAAAGTCAACATATTTGGAAATATTCTCAAATGGAGATCCACATCCTGAAACAATGGGCCTCCCAGGTGGATTTATTAACGTTTTATGTTTTTTCGGAAGAAAATATATAGTTGGTATCCTAGGATAACTTGGTCTTAAAATGTTTAATTGTGCTTCATTTATCAATCGTTCATGATGCCATGATTGTAATTTCTCATTCACAAGATGTATTATTTTTTCAATCGGATTGATGTTCATTTTTTGATAACTAGCTGCTTCATTTGGTTGTCTTATTGCTTCATTCACATAATCCTTTCGATTTAATATTACAACATTTCTTCCCTTATCTGAAGGCTTGATGATTATATTATCATTGTCCATCAATTGTTGTAAGGCTTTTCTTTCCATTACACTTAAATTCTCTTGTTTTGTAGTGGTTCTTTATATTTTAATGATTCCAAGTCAGCTGTGACCATATCAAAAAATAAGTCAATTTTATTGCCAGGTGTTAGTATCTGACAACATTTCGATTTGCCTTTGAAATGGCTATAAGAATGGTCATTAGTTTACTGTATATTTGCAAGTCATCCATGATTTGAGTTGATGTAATTTCTCCCTCTTCTATGTTATACATAAATTCATAACAAACTTTGACATTGTGTGTTTGTTCAATTGTCAATTTAGTATCCAGTCCCGTTTCTTTATTTATGGTTGGCTTGGGAGGATGTTTTGCAAAGTATTTGGCTAGTTTTATTTTTCGCACAAATTTATAAGTGTCAATCTTTGTCTCTACTTTGTCGAAATGATGTTCAGGGAAAAAGATAGACCCTTGTAGAACACTTTAATCTCATTTTGTGTTAATATATAGTCAGATAGATTTACCACTAAATTCTCTTCCATATTATTTCTCATTATTTCCTCTGTCTGTTGCGCAGCGTGTAGTTTCTTCTTCCTATTGCTTCTTCTGGTCTTTCTGTGCTTGTGTGTGAATTTATTGAGTGGCCTCTGCCTTGACTGCGTCCTCGGCCTCTGCCTTTTGATGTTTTTTATAATTTGCATCTCCTCTAGTAATGTTGTTTTGATTTTAGATTCTGTTGTTTCTTCATTTTCACTCAATTCAATATCTGATTCATTAATTGTATCCACTGTAGAAGAAATATTGGTCTTAGCTTGTGATGTAAATTGCTGCTTTGTGGCTACAAATTGTTTGACAAACGTTAGAATAGTACCATTATTGTAATCATTTTCATCCCAAAGAGATTTTATTTGTTTGCGTGCTTCCACCTCTAACTCATATTTATTAAGTCTATCCTCCATTTTTTGCCTTAATTTATGAATGTCCTCTTGATTAGTCATCATAGTCAGTTTTTCTTCATTTTCAATGTGCTGTTTTTATTGCTTCTTCTACATCAATTTTGGCATATTTGATTAAAATGCACATCATATTGCGTGAACAATTCATGTTATTTTCACCCCATTCCAACAACAGTTCAGGTCTGATATCAGGTCTGACGGTTTGGCAATGCAAAAATCCAAAGCCCTCTGGGCACCCTGTTGACTTCTATGTATTTTTCAAGTGTTAATATTTCCCAACTCTTTGTTATTTCCTTTCGATACATCTTTTCTAGTTGAAAAAATAAAGCCTGTATATTTGTGGAGTTAGTTGATTCAGTTGTTTTGTTACGTGATGTATTTAATGACTGGGAGGTCGTAAATAATGTTTCAGCTTTCTGAGCTCGTTTAGCAGCTCTCGCCTCCATTATATGTTATGTTTATAAATGTTCTGAAAAACCACAAAGCTGTGCATATAATTGATAATTATCTTTTATTTTTAATATATACATGTGTGTGTGTGTATATATCTATATAACTAAATATACATATGCATATATATGTTAATCTTCAGATGCGAGCCATCATCCTTAGTAGGTATTTCTACTACTGTCTAAAGTAGATCTCCAGAAAAAACAAATTACCCAAGGACAGGTAGTAAAAAATAAAACAGGGAAACAGAACAGACGTGTTTGCTTGTAGCTTCAGTAAGTTGAATCAGTCCAAAACCAGGTTCAAGAAACATAATCACCAAAACGAGGAATAACTTATCAGGTTTGACGATATGACCAGAAATATCAGATGTTCTTGGGCCTAGAGATGGCATCACAGGAAATGACGTCACATGACCTGAAACCCTGACCATAGGAAGTAATAGTGTTACTTCTGACCTAGATTATATAGCATAAGAAATATATGACATAACATAAACGAGTGACTTTGCACAATGTGGCAATTTAATATCTAGTTAACACATTTTCATTATACTTGTGCAGTGTTGAGCATCCATTTCGAAATACTGAACAGCTTTCATCTATATTGGTGATAGGGAATTCTCTTCCTGCTCATGGATCTGGCTTACACCTCTTATTATTAACGAAAACAAGTTTGTATTCCAGTACCATGTAAGATGGATGCAGTTCAACTCACTCCCCTGATTTCAGAACACTGTTGGCGATTTTCTTCCTGCTTAGGGAACTGTCTTTAGCTTCTGAAGAGATTTACTCTGCAAATTTCCCTAGAGTAATAGGAAAACGGAGTAGTTGAAAGTGTTTCTGCAAAACTGGTAACTCATTAAATATATGTAATAGAGCAAGAGATTATGAATTTCCATAAATGTAATAAGGTAAGTGAGTATGCATTTCTCCACTGTCTCCCCAAGGAAAGTGAAACAAAGAGTAGAATGTCAACTACTCTACATCATTCACAAACCTTAATGGGACTCAGGTACCTGTAAAAACCTAGAATACCAGCCCCTGGTTTATTCTGCGTCAGTATTACAGAGTGATGGCTGGTGGATTTCAAAAGTAGTGGGGCAGAAATGTTATTCCCAAGTATAATATATAACCAAGTGCAGCAAGTTAGCCCAAAAAAGGTTTGTGGGGGTTAGAGGGTGCAGCGAGGGGAAGTGTAGAGGTGGGATTCAACAATGGAAGCATGAAAAACCAAATAGAGGGATCAAATTAGAGCAGGTAAGTAAGAGGCACTCAAAAGAGAATCTGATTGAATGGTAAAAAGGAGCTTCGGGCAACTACAGTATGTTCTCATCCCTTGAATACTTTCTAAATGAGATATAAGCAAACCCTCCTACTGCCTTTGTACCCTGCAATGAATCCTGAGCCTAATTTTTACCCCACATACACACCCTTACTACCCACGCACTATCAAAACATTATTTTGGCATGCATGTACAACATGCACACAAACATACACTTCGGCCAACTTTGTTTTGCACTTCAGACAACTTTGCTATGCTGTTTCATCCTAACAGGCATGTGCCTATGCCTCTGCCACTCCATCATGAAAACACACTCTGCACTGTAGCATTAACGGGTATTGGAATAAAGATAAAGAAGTCCAATGCGATGATGATATTTTCTGAATAATATATTGTAGAAGAAAAAACCCACGACAGCATGAGCAGCACAAGCATCCGAGTCGAGAGTCAGTCTGCAACTGCTGAGAGCTCGACTCTTCGAACTCGGAATGTTCTGCTGATGCTGACGGGGCACGAGCAAAACTGAAATAAACAAATATGAAACGTAATTTCCATTACAAGAAATGACAGTAAAAATTTAACAATAACAAAACTGAAGTTACATGCTACATCACCTTCCCCCCTAACAATGAAAGAAATAATTTCATCAAGTAATCACTAAATTTAGATGGCAATTTAATAGTTCGATTCATATTTGTTCTTACCTCCTTGTCCCTCATTCTACCAGAATTGATGTCTGGGTCAGACATGTCAGGTGGGATGATTTTAGTGTTCTCTGAAGGTGTCGACGTGACTACTCGTTCAGATGGTACATTACTAACATCAATGGAAAAATCAGTGGAATCCGAACTGGGTGGAGATAATGGACTACCTCGCCCATATCGCCCATAATATACCTTAGCAAAGATCTCAACTTGTTCGGTAGATATCGGAACAACACTATTCCTATTCCACCATCCTTTCCCATCTAGCAAAAGCGAATTTTTATTTGCTTTAATAACTTTTACTAGTAAAGAAAACTTGGACTCTCCTTTCATGACCTTATGCGGTTTTTGATTAAACAAAATCATGGACATTGACAACATTCTCTCTGACTCTATTTCTGATGTCATAATTTTTCTTTTGTATGGATTGTTTTTCTGACACTGTGTTTCTAAATTTGTCCAAATCTATTAAATCATTTCTTTCCTTCTTGCATTTCCTGTTCTGCAGGAGCCACGAAGGAGTCAAATAAGTGACAGCTTCCCTTCCCCTAAGCAGTGAGAAAGGGGTCAATTCCGTGGTAGAATGAGGTGTGGTATGATACGCCCAAATTTGTTCTTGAATAAAATGCGCAACATTTACGTTCATAGCAATGGCTGTCTGTATCCCTTCTTTTAGAATGCGGTTGGCCCTTTCCACCAAACCACTAGATGTGGGACTGTATAGTGCAACCTGAAAGTGCTTAATGCCATATTTCCTGAGAAAAGTTCCTATCTTGTGGGACGTAAAATGTACTCCATTATCAATTGTTATAGATGTTGGTGAACCTTCCAAATGGAATAGTCTCTCCAAAAATGCTATAACAGATTCTAAGTCCGCAGATTTAACAAATGAATAGTATATCCACTTTGAGAAGTCAACTAGCACAATTAAGAACCTCATTTCTCTAGGTAAAATGTAAAATGGACCTGAAAAATCAATAGCTAAGTTGTCCCAAGCTTTACTAGGAAAAGGAACCGGACGTAAAGGTTTGGTGTGATTCTTCCAGTGTTTGTCAGAGACAACACAATGATTAAAATTTTCAACAAAATGTGTAACCTGCTCGTTTAAGCCAGGCCACCAATATGAAGCTTTCAGTTTTTTCACAGTAGCCGAAATTCCCAAATGTCCAAGATGGGCAATTTTCACAATTTTATTGCGAAGACTGTTAGGAGGAATAAACAAATCACCCCTCATGCAAACATCATTTTCAGATGATAACTCCCCCACCACTTGTTTGTAGGATCTCATTTCACTATCTAATGTCTTCTCTGAAGGCCAACCACTGTTGACGAAATGGGACACGCGAGACAACACTTTGTCATTCACCATGGCTGTTTTCCATTCATCTACAGTGATTCTGCATTCACAAGCCTAGACAGCATCAACTAAACCAACCACACACTCATTCTCTTGACTTTCCGTTTCCTCATAGGAAAATTGTAGTGGCATACGGGACAAGCAATCAGCTCCAATATTCTTTCCCCCCTGTATGTATTTAACACTCAAATTATATTCCTGTAGTTTAGATAAAATTCGTACCAAATGAGCAGAAGCCTTTCCTAGACCATTACCACTAAGAAGGTACACCAACGGTTTGTGGTCAGTGAACACATTGCATTTCCTTCCCCATATGTAAGTCTTGAATTTTTCTACGGCCCATGCACACGCTAAAGCTTCTCTTTCTATAGTGCTATAATTACTCTCTGCTTCTGCAAGGGATCTAGAAGCAAATGCTACAGTGTTTTTTTTTTTCACCAACTAACTGTCCAAACACAGCACCTAACCACTTTAAACTAGCATCAACAGCTTTAAATGATTCTCCCGAAGGGACAAAAGGTTTAAGTGACGGTGCAGATAACACCAAATCCTTCACTTTCTGAAAGGTTTCCTCAATCTCTTCATTCCAGATAAACCTTTGACCTTCTTGAGCATAGATCTCAAAGGTTAGACTATTAAGGCATATCCAGGCACAAAGCGTGCATAATACTCGCACAGTTCCAAAAATGAACGTAGTGAGTCCTTATCTGAAGGGGCAGGAGCGTCTTTAATAGCTTCCAAATTACAGAATTTTGGTTTTATTCCATCTGCAGATATCGTGTGACCAAGATATTCCACCTGATCAACCATGATCTTGCACTTTTCTGCCTTAACCGTCATGCCACATGATTGTAGAATGCTAAAAACTTTGCCCAAAATTGTGATATGCTCCTCTGGAGAAACCGTGTGAACCAAAATATCATCTTGAAAAGCTACAGCGTTATCCAAACCACTAAACAAAGTGTCCAACATTTTTTGGAACACACTAGCCGCAGAAGCTAACCCGAACGGAAGCCTGCAATATTTATATGCCCCAAAAGGAGTTACAAAAGTGGTTAGTGTTTTGGACTTCCCACTTAAAGGTATCTGATGGTATGCTGAGTATAAGGCAATAGTGGAGAAACACCTAGAGTTACCTATGTTCGTGATTAACTCCTGTATGTGAGGAAGGGGGTGGCAATCGATCAGTATGTTTTTGTTAAGTGATCTTAAGTCCACACATAACCTCAAATCCCCCGATCTCTTCTTGGTAAGAACAATGGCTGAGACCCATTCTGAAGACTCAGTAGGAGCAATTATACCTTCTGCAATCAATCTATCCAGTAGTTCTTTCAAGTTATGTCTGATGCTCAAAGGTACCTGTCTAACCTTGTGTACAACAGGCAATGCTCCTTGTTTGAGTTTAATGCAGTGTTCAAAACCTCTAACTCTAATAAACTTTGTCAAGAAATACCTTCGGAAATTGGATTTTCAAATCTTCAAGGACCTACTCGGAAGATAGCACTGTCATAATGGAGCTGCCCTGATTTTGTGCATTTGCTAGTGCAATGGGTGTGTCATGGCCAGGACGCAAAACAATACCTAGTTTGGCCAAATCCCTCCAACCTACGATATTCCTCCCTTTGACAGCAACATATATTTTAGTGTGCACACATTTTCCTAAAATTGTCAAATCTGACCAGAAATAACCCAACAAGTCTATATCTTGCTCACCAAGAGCTTTAGGATTGATTTCAGGACACTCCAAACCATTAGACTGTGGCCATAATGAAAAGTAAGTTTTATCAGCTATTATGGTCACTGGAGCGCCTGAATCAGCCATAACATTAAGTAACTTCCCGTCTATGCTTGCTTCACATATGGGTCCCTTAATGTACTGTACATTGGGGTTCATTTCTTTGTGTATGTCTACAGTCAAAACTACATTGGAAAGCCTCCCAGTACACTCCGAAACATCCTCATCGGCTTCTTTGGTGTATACATTACTAATACGCACTTTGGATACATTGCTGCACCCACCTGACTTGAATTTAGTTGACCTGCACATTTTTTGGAAGTGACCTATCTTGCAACACTTCAAACATTTCTTGTTTAAAGCAGGGCACGATGGGCAGTTTCCAATGTGATTATAAGAACCACATCTGTAGCAAACAGCGGTGCCGGTACTCTGACCTGGATTTCTCCTGTTCCTTTGTGATCTGTCACTGATGGTACAAACAGAATCTTCTTCTGAGACACAGCTGACTGCCACCTGAGAATTATGGTTAGAGAGAATTTTAGAAGAAACTATGGATCTTTCAATGCTTTTAGGGATATCGATAGTTTAATCTAAAGTTGGGTTGCGACAAGCCAATAGCCGTTCCTGAATTTTCTTCGAAAAGCAAAAGAAGACGAATTGATCTCTTATACATATGTCTACATTAACACCAAAGTCACATTTAGAAGCTAACACTCGTAACATTGCAACATATTCTTCCACTGACTCGTCAGCAGACTGCTTACACATGGCGAAATTGAATCTCTCTAGTAGCACACTTGATTCGTCAGTATACTGTCTCATCATTCTTGCTTTCCCCTCCTCAAATACATTCCAACCAGCACTATCGATGAAGGGCGCAGAAATGGGTGGTAAATTGTCAAAGACTCGTTGACCCGCCACCCTCAAGTGATTGAATAATAAGGCCATTTTGCTCGCTGGCGAGAATTCAATGGCATCAATAGCTGTGAGATAATTCTCAAAAATACTCAGCCATTCAGACCATTTCAATTTAGGTTTCCCATTTTTGTGTAAAAAGGGAGGAGGCTGAACAACACCTTGAGAAGATGCCATGGTTGAAATTAAGTATGTAAAGTACCAACTAAAACAAAATGGCAATGTGTGAAAGGCAGTTCAAGATTATGGCCCTCATTCTGACCCTGGCGGTCGGTGATAAAGCGGCGGCCAAGCCGCCAACAGGCCGGCGGTCTAAAATATGCAATTCTGACCCTGGCGGGAACCGCCAACACAGCCCGCCAACTTAACACTCCGACCGCCACAGCGGTACAAACAAACAGCGTGGCGGTTCCCGCAAACAGCCCGGCGGCAGACAAAGTACCGCCCACCCTATTACGACCCACCAATCTGCCACCTTTTCCGGGGCGGGAGCACCGCCGATAAGAACACGGCGGAAACAGACTACGAACGGGAAAACGCTCACCTCTACGCACTCCACGCGAGATTCCGGCAGTATGGAGCCAGAGTTGCAGGTCATCCCCGCACTCCTATTCCTCCTCATATACCAGGAGCACGCCCGGCGGCGCGGAAGACATCGGTGAGTACGGCACCTACGACACAGGGGAGGGAAAAGATTACCGGCACACACCCACCCACCCACACCCACTACAACACACACATCAATGCATTCCCACAGATCACTGTCACAACCCACAAACCACCCCCCTCCGAAATAATGCAAAGACCAAAAGAAGAGATCATAAACGGGCAGATATATTGAAATATGTACACCATTAATCCCAATAAATAAATAAACTATGTACAAAATATATACAGCTACTAAATGTAGTCCAACCACTGTCCGTGGATCACAGGGGTCCTGTGCAAAGGGGCAAGGCCCAGTCCCACGACAAGAACTCCACGGAGAGAACACTGCAGGGGCATCAGAAAGAAAATAGGACAGGCACCTCAGGGGGAAGGGAAGGGGAGCCACTTGAGTACACGACGCCAGATCCACGAGGGGACTCCATGACCACTGGCCCATCCTGGGGAGAGCAAAGCCACAGTCCAAACAGTCCATACAGTGGGTGGCCTGCCCACTGGGCCATCCTGGGGAGAGCAAAGCCACAGTCCATACAGTCCATACAGTGGGTGGCCTGCCCACTGGGCCATCCTGGGGAGAGCAAAGCCACAGTCCAAACAGTCCATACAGTGGGTGGCCTGCCCACTGGGCCATCCTGGGGAGAGCAAAGCCACAGTCCATACAGTCCATACAGTGGGTGGCCTGCCCACTGGGCCATCCTGGGGAGAGCAAAGCCACAGTCCAAACAGTCCATACAGTGGGTGGCCTGCCCACTGGGCCATCCTGGGGAGAGCAAAGCCACAGTCCAAACAGTCCATACAGTGGGTGGCCTGCCCACTGGGCCATCCTGGGGAGAGCAAAGCCACAGTCCATACAGTCCATACAGTGGGTGGCCTGCCCACTGGGCCATCCTGGGGAGAGCAAAGCCACAGTCCATACAGTCCATACAGTGGGTGGCCTGCCCACTGGGCCATCCTGGGGAGAGCAAAGCCACAGTCCATACAGTCCATACAGTGGGTGGCCTGCCCACTGGGCCATCCTGGGGAGAGCAAAGCCACAGTCCATACAGTCCATAACAGACCCCACTGCCACTGGAGGAGGCAAGTTGGCCAGAGGACATCCTGCAGCCCTGCCCGAGATAGATCCTGCCCTGCCACGTCTGCCAAAGGGCCAGCGGTTCTTGCCCTGAAGGGCCCAGTTCAGCGGTTCTTGAGACGGCGGGGCCCAGTTCAGCGGTTCTTGAGACGGCGGGGCCCAGTTCAGCGCTTCTTGCCTTGAAGGGCCCAGTTCAGCGGTTCTTGAGACGGCGGGGCCCAGTTCAGCGGTTCTTGAGACGGCGGGGCCCAGTTCAGCGGTTCTTGAGACGGCGGGGCCCAGTTCAGCGCTTCTTGCCTTGAAGGGCCCAGTTCAGCGGTTCTTGAGACGGCGGGGCCCAGTTCAGCGGTTCTTGAGATGGCGGGGCCCAGTTCAGCGGTTCTTGAGACGGCGGGGCCCAGTTCAGCGGTTCTTGAGACGGCGGGGCCCAGTTAAGCGGTTCTTGAGACGGCGGGGCCCAGTTCAGCGGTTCTTGAGACGGCGGGGCCCAGTTCAGCGCTTCTTGCCTTGAAGGGCCCAGTTCAGCGGTTCTTGAGACGGCGGGGCCCAGTTCAGCGGTTCTTGAGACAGCGGGGCCCAGTTCAGCGGTTCTTGAGACGGCGGGGCCCAGTTCAGCGGTTCTTGAGACGGCGGGGCCCAGTTCAGCGCTTCTTGCCTTGAAGGGCCCAGTTCAGCGGTTCTTGAGACGGCGGGGCCCAGTTCAGCGGTTCTTGAGACGGCGGGGCCCAGTTCAGCGGTTCTTGAGACGGCGGGGCCCAGTTCAGCGGTTCTTGAGACGGCGGGGCCCAGTTCAGCGCTTCTTGAGACGGCGGGGCCCAGTTCAGCGGTTCTTGAGACGGCGGGGCCCAGTTCAGCGGTTCTTGAGACGGCGGGGCCCAGTTCAGCGGTTCTTGAGACGGCGGGGCCCAGTTCAGCGCTTCTTGCCTTGAAGGGCCCAGTTCAGCGGTTCTTGAGACGGCGGGGCCCAGTTCAGCGGTTCTTGAGACGGCGGGGCCCAGTTCAGCGCTTCTTGCCTTGAAGGGCCCAGTTCAGCGGTTCTTGAGACGGCGGGGCCCAGTTCAGCGGTTCTTGAGATGGCGGGGCCCAGTTCAGCGGTTCTTGAGACGGCGGGGCCCAGTTCAGCGGTTCTTGAGACGGCGGGGCCCAGTTCAGCGGTTCTTGAGACGGCGGGGCCCAGTTCAGCGCTTCTTGAGACGGCGGGGCCCAGTTCAGCGCTTCTTGAGACGGCGGGGCCCAGTTCAGCGGTTCTTGAGACGGCGGGGCCCAGTTCAGCGGTTCTTGAGACGGCGGGGCCCAGTTCAGCGGTTCTTGAGACGGCGGGGCCCAGTTCAGCGGTTCTTGAGACGGCGGACGGTCTATGGCCAACTGCTAATTGCCTGGTGGTGCCCTCCTGGGCAGCGGGGATGGTGCTCCTTCACTGCCCACCTGGGCTGTGGGTGGTGGGGCCCTCCTGGCCAGCTGGGCTGGGTCCTCCCTGGGCAGCGGCTATGGGGGTGGTGGGCTCTCCCGGTGCAGCTGTGCCGGTTCCTCCCGGGGCAGCGGCTATGGGGGTTGTGGGCTCCTCCTGGGCAGCAGGCCTGCTGCCTGACCTCTCCAACTTGCTGCCCTTGCCCTCCTTAGTCGTCGGCCTGTGGCCCTTTCCTCCCTTTGGAGCTGTGGCTGGTGACTGTCTCTGGGTGGTGTCCGGGGGGGATGTAGAAGGCGGGCTCCTGCGGCGCCCCTTCCGCCTTCTGCTCCTCTTCCCAGGGGGTGGGCTGGCTGTCCCCTTGCTGCTGGGCGAAGATCCAGACATGCGGGCTGGCGGGCTCCAATACCCCTGCACCCTTGTCAAGGGGGCTGCAGGGCTGGTGGTGGCTGAGGTGCTCTTCTTACCCCGACGAGAAGGAGGGGGGGGCTCAGGGTCAGGAAAGAAGTTAGTAGTGGCGAGGAAGAGCTTCTTGGGACAATGGAGAGTGGTAGGTACAGTGGGAATGGGAGTGGAGGGAGAGGATGTGGTTGTAGGTGAGTCACGTTTGCTGTCTTTGGGTGCAGGTGCAGGAGGGATAGGCTGTCGTGAGGTGGATGGCTGTTGGGTGGGTGGGTGGCTGCGTTTGTGTGGTGTGGAAGAGGGGGTGACAGACACAGTGGGAGAGGACACAGGGGACGTGTAAATGGCAGTGGGGGTGGTGACTGCACGTGTGCGGACTGGAGTGGAGGGTGTGCTGGTGATGGAAACACTGGCTGATGGTGAGGTGAATGGAGGTGTGAGTGTAGACGTCACAGGGAGGGAGGAGGGAGACGAGGAGGTGGGGGTCACAGAGGTGGTAGTGACTGTTGGCATGTCTGCATCGGAATGTTGCGTGTGTGAATGTCTGCGTGATCTGTGGTGCTTATGTTTGGATGAGCTTCTCTTGGGTGTTGAGGTGTGTGCAGGCTGGTCTGATGGTGTGGGTGGGACAGGCAGAGGAACAGGAGACTGGGAGGAGGGAGTTAGTAGAGGCAGGCAGGAGACAGGGACAATGGCTGCCGTCAGTGCTGAGGCCAGAGCCTGGAACGATCGCTGATGGGCAGCCTGACCCGAATGAATGCCCTCCAGGTACGCATTGCTGCGATGAACCTCCCTCTCCACCCCCTGGATGGCATTCAAAAGGGTAGTCTGCCCAACAATGAGCGTTCGGAGGAGGTCAATGACCTCCTCACTGAGGGCAGCGGGGGTAACAGGGGCAGGGCCTGAGGTGCCTGGGGCGAAGGAGATGCCCGGCTTCCTGGCAGAGCGGGCACGGGGCGAACGCGGAGGGGCTGCTGGGAGGGCGGAGATGGTGCGCTGGGTGGCGGCTGTACCTGTAATGGCGGGGGGCACGGATGGTGCCACCCCCGCAAGGGAGCCCCCTTCCGAGGACGTGTCCGTGTCGCTGCAGGGTCCAGTCGTCCCCGTCGTGGAGCTCCCCTCGCCCTCCGTCTCACTGGTCCAGTCTGACTCTGTGGCATGGCCCTCCTGGGCCATGTGAGATGCAGCTCCCTCCTGCCCCGATGCCACTTCTCCTCCGCCTGATGATGCTGATGCACACAAGCACAGAAAGACAAACAAAAAGGGGGGGGGAGAGAGAAATAAAGGCATATTGAGTACATGGATCTCCGGTACAGTTAGCGGACATGACAGACACAGATGCCCCCTGCACTAAGTTGCGCACTTGGGGTACGCTACGCATTCCGTGGAACATGGCCTACACGCCTAGAGTTGACAACTGCACCCATGGATGACACGGCCCAGGGATGGCTGTACTGACAAACTACTGAGGGTGGTGGCTGGGGACCCAGGGGCTTACGGGGGTGCCCAGCCTACAGATATCGCCCTGGCCTAGGGGGACCCCCAGCCCTCCTCCCCCACCCAGACACCTCCACTGCGCGACAACAGAGTAGATAATGCTTGTACTCACCCCCTTGTGTCTGCTGTGCTGCCCTCACGCGCCCATCCAATTCAGGGTAGGCCACCGCCAGGATCCGGAACATAAGGGGGCTCAGTTGACGGCAGGCACCCCGCCTACGTTGGGAGGCCATCCCCAGCAGAGACTCGGCGGTCTTCTTGGTCCCGCGGCGGATGTCCTCCCACCTCTTGCGGCAGTGGGTGCCCCGTCGATGGTGGACCCCCAGGGCCCGGACTTCCTTGGCGATGGCACGCCAAATCCCGATCTTCTCATGGGCGCGGACCTATGTGACACGTAAAGGGAGGGAGAAATACCACGTTCAAGTTTCTCAGCATTTTCCTTTCCAGTGGCCCAACGCCCCCATCCCCGCCAGGCCCCCCGCCATGCCCAACATGCCCCCCATCCCCGCCAGGCCCCCCGCCATGCCCCCCGCCATGCCCAACATGCCCCCCATCCCCGCCAGGCCCCCCGCCATGCCCCCCGCCATGCCCAACATGCCCCCCACCCCCGCCAGGCCCCCCGCCATGCCCCCCGCCATGCCCAACATGCCCCCCATCACCGCCAGGCCCCCCGCCATGCCCAACATGCCCCCCATCCCCGCCAGGCCCCCAAGCCAGCCAGTGGCCCCAAATCCATATTGAATTAAACTCACTTGTTGGTCTGGAGGACCGTAGAGTAGCGCATACTGGGGGAGGACCCCATCCACAAGTTTCTCCAACTCCTCTCCAGTGAAGGCAGGGGCCCTTTCCCCAGTCGCAGCAGCCATTGTCCCTTCCAGACCGAGGTCACAGCAACACTTGCAGTATAGGTCCTCTCCTGTGAAAGTTCAAGTCGCAAGTGGATAAGTAGATAGAAAATGGCGGTCACGTCCGCGGCGGTGCGTACCGCGGCGGTGCGTCCCGCCACCGCCGGTGCCCTTCGCCATTGGCTCCTGAAACCCATAGGCTTCAATGTTAACCAATGCGGCTTCGCGCCGCGGTCTTCGCCCGCCGCCCGCCGCGGTGTGCCACGCCAGCGCATTGACCTCACATCCCATTGTCACACTTCACAGGTCAGGCAGCCGCCATTTCCAGGGCCCACATGGCTCAATTTCAACTGCGTCACACAGGCCTAGGCCTTGCATAGCCACTCAGACACGCCATTCACTGCATAGAGAATCGTATACTGTGCTAGCTGTGAGTACGTACCTGTGGGTTGCCTGACTGTGTGCTCCATGTTGTCCTTCCTAGGCACCGTCCGCTGGGTTGGGCGAGGAGACGGATGAATCCTCCTGTGTACCGACCGCTGGTGGACCTGTCGACAATGGAAGAACGCCACATTATCCTGACCTACCGTCTTAACCGTGCCACTATCCATGAACTGTGTGCCCAGCTGGAGCCCGACCTGATGTCCCCCATCCGCCAACCCACAGGGATTCCCCCTCTGGTGCAGGTCATGTCAGTACTACATTTCTTGGCAAGTGGGTCATTTCAGACAACCGTGGGAATTGCTTCCGGGATGTCTCAGCCCATGTTTTCGAAGGTGTTATCCAGAGTGTTGTCTGCCCTGATGAAATCCGTGAGGAACTACATCATTTTCCCTGAGGTGGGCGAATTGGCTACAGTGAAGGGTGATTTCTACGCCCTTGGACATATTCCCAACGTAATTGGTGCCATTGATGGGACCCATGTGGCTTTGGTTCCCCCAAGAGACAGGGAGCAGGTGTACAGGAACAGAAAAAATTACCATTCAATGAACATCCAGGTGGTGTGTTTGGCTGACCAGTACATCTCGCATGTAAATGCCAAATTCCCAGGGTCAGTGCATGACGCCTACATCCTCAGGAATAGCAGCATCCCTTACGTGATGGAACAGCTACAGAGACACCGTGTATGGCTATTGGGGGACTCTGGGTACCCCAACCTGTCGTGGCTACTGACCCCAGTAAGGAATCCCCGGACCAGGGCAGAGGAACGGTACAATGAGGCCCATGGGCGTACTAGGAGGGTGATCGAACGCACCTTTGGCCTCCTAAAGGCCAGGTTTAGGTGCCTGCATATGACCGGTGGATCCCTAATGTACTCACCTAAGAAGGTGTGTCACATCATCGTGGCCTGCTGCATGCTTCACAACCTGGCTTTGCGCCGCCAGGTGCCTTTCCTGCAGGAGGATGGTCGAGACGGTGGTGTTGTGGCAGCGGTGGAACCTGAGGAGAGTGACGAGGAGGAAGACGACGGGGCTGAAACAGACAACAGGGACAGAATCATTGAACAGTACTTCCAATAGGACACAGGTAACATTTCAAAGATAATTTAGTAAATGTTAACTACTCTGCAGCATCTCTGCTGCCTGTCTATTTGCCCCAGTGTATGATGACTGAGTTTTGGCTTTTCCCTCCCGATTTCAGATCTGGGGTCCCCACTACGAGTCCTGTGCTTCGTTTCCCCATGGACTACAGCTTTGTGGCAGCTGTTTGTTGACTTCACCATGTACAAGGACATATTTGCACTGTCATGTCAATTACAATCTATTGAAATCACAGCCAGACTCCTGATATTTTGGTGCAAAATAGGTGTTTATTGAAGTGCTCAAAATGGGATGGGTGGTTTCAAGTGGGTGGGGGCTATGGTGAAGGAATGTCCATGGCAGAGTCCAGAGTAACAGTCACACAGGTGCATTGTCCAGAGGCCTGTGGAGAGATGGAGCATGGGCAGTTCAAGGATGGACAGGGTGACAATGTGGGACAGTGGGATGACATCAGGTGGTATCCTTTGCTGGCGGGGGTCTTGACATCCTACTCTGTCTTCTTGCGAGATCTCAGGGCCCTCTTGCGGGGTGGTTCTTCTCCTGCAGGAGGTGGGGGTCTGGTGGGCTGCTGCTGTGCGGGGGCCTCCTGTCCACTAGCGCCGGCGGAGGTGGATGGCTGTTCTTGGTCCAGGCTAGTGGCAGGGGCCCTTGGGTGTTGTTCAGTGTCCGCCCTGCTGTTTACGAGGTCCTGCAGCAGCCCTACCATGGTAACCAGGGTGGTGTTGATGGCTCTGATGTCCTCCCTGTACCCCCGATAGTGTTCCTCCTGCAGTCCTCCTGCAGCACCTGGATCTCCTGGAACCGGGCCAGTACCGTCGCCATCGTCTCCTGGGAGCGGTTGTATGCTCCCATGATGGTGGTGAGGACCTCGTGGAGAGTGGGTTCCCTGGGCCTCTCCTCCCCCCCCTGTCGCACAGCTGCCCGCCGAGTTGCCCTGTTTCCCTGGGCCTCTGCCCCCTGGCCGGTGTGCCCACTACCACTGCCCCCAGGTCCCTGTTGTTGTTGGGGTGGTGGGTTATCCTGGGTGCCCTGTAGTGGTAGACACACCGCAGATTGACGCGCCCTGGAGACAGAGGCATGGGCCCGCTGGGTGGGAGCTGTGCTGGTGTTCCCAGAGGGGTTAGGGTCTGTAGTGGCCTGTGCCTGTGTGAGGGGAACCGACTGTCCAGAGGTCCCCGATGGTCCGGGCTGGTCATCGGTGTCCAGATCGACAGAGCTGCTGTCATCGCTGACGGCCTCTTGGGTGGGGGGTGTGGATAATTCTGGCCCCTCCGCCGCGGTGTGTTGACGGTCGGGTCCTGCAGGGGTATAGAGGTATGGTTATAGTTTCAATGTGTGGCATATGGGTGTATCTGTGGGTTCTCGTGTCCCCAAGTGCTGGCATTCGTGTGTGGGGGCTTTGGTGAGGGTGGCTTGTGGGGGGGATGTGTATATGCATTGGGCATGCTTTGGTGATGGGTGTCCATGCTTAGTGGACGCATGCAGGCCTAGGTTTTGGGATGTGTGGGTTGTGATGGTGAGACATTGGCGGGGAATAGGTGTGCTGGGGGTGGGGGTGAGGATGGTGGTGGGGGTGAGGATGGTGGTGGGGGTGAGGATGGTGGTGGGGGTGAGGGTGGGGGTGAGGATGGGGGTGGGGGTGAGGGTGGGGTTCGAGGATGGGGGTGAGGGTTGGGGTCTGATTTGGCATGCAGGTGGGGGGGAAGCAGTATTGAAGCTTCAACTTACCAGTATCCATTCCTCCGCCGACTCCTGCGAGGCCGTCAGGATGCAGGATGTTCAAGACTTCCTCCTCCCATGATGTGAATTGTGGGGGTTGAGGTGGGGGTCCTCCGCCAGTCTTCTGCACGGCGATGTTGTGCCTGGATACCATGGAACGCACCTTCCCCCGTAGGTCGTTCCATCGCTTCCTGATGTCTTCCCGATTTCTGGGGTGCTGTCCCACTGCGTTCACCCTGTCGACAATCCTCTGCCATAGCTCCGTCCTCCGGGCAATGCTGGTGTATTGTATCTGTGTGCCGAACAGCTGGGGCTCTACCCGAACGATTTCCTCCACCATGACCCTGAGTTCTTCGTCTGTGAAGCGGGGTTGTCTTTGGGGTGCCATGGGGTGGTGTGTATGATGTGTGGGGTGGAGTATGTGTATTTAAGTGAGTTGAGTGTGGTGGTGTGTGTTGTTTTGTGTGTGGATAGTGTGTGGGTGATGGTGTTGAGTGGCTGTGGCTGGTATGTTTTGGATGCTGGTGTCTCGCTCTTGTCTTCTTTACGAATTTTTAAGCGTAGGGGTTTGTGGGTGATGTGGGTGTGTGTTTTATATTGTATTGTGTGTGTGGGAGTGGTGTGTGTATGTGTATCAGGTGTGTGGGATTCAAATCGTCCAATGTGGCTGAGTTTTGTTCGTTTGTGTGTATTCTGACCGCGCCGGTGTGTCCCGCCAATGGAATACCGCGTTTGAATGACCGCCGCGTGGATTCGTGGGTCGTAATGGCATGGGCGTATTTCTGTTGGCGTGACGGTGGAGGTTTGGTCACCTCCACCTTTCCGCCGACCGCTGGTCTGGCGGTCTGTTGTGGCGGTCGGATTTTCGGAGGTTTGCCTTCTGCGGGTCAGAATGACCGTGGCGGGTTTCCGCGACCGCGGCGGGATTATGGAGGATTTCTGACCGGCGGTAGGTGCCTTTTACCGCCGAGGTCAGAATGACCACCTATGACTATTAACAGTTCAATATTTAACAGTTCCCACGTTGATACAGACTCTAGTGCGCTGTTCTTTGGGCGCTGTTTTTTGGAGAAATCATATGTTTATATTTATATATATATATATATATTTTTTTCTTCTATTCCTTTTATCCTTTTCTTCTTTTGTGCAAATAACCTGTTTGGAATGCGAAGAGCAAGCACTATGCGAGGATTGCTTGAACAGTTAAAAAAAAAAAAGTTAATTAATGCGAGAAAAATAAACTAAGCGCTCACCATGTGTTTCGAGGCAGGGCAGAACTGTTATCTTGAAAACAATTGTAGACAAAACGTTGCCTGGACGGTGCAATGACAAGGTAATAATTTGCGTAGCGTAGTGGTTACTAGGCAACGGAAAATGTCACCTTAGGAGCGTCAGCCACTGTGACGCATTGTTTCATACCACACAGCATAAATCACCCTAGGCATCGATGCTCCCTGCGTCAACCTCCGTGACGAGTAGTGACGCTACGCTCCCTACATCAACCTCCGTGATGAGTAGCCTAGTTCGAGCGTCTCTTATACGTCAGCACCAGCAGCCTTCCTGTGAGTCTTCAAAAGAGCTCCAAAGCACGAGTGAAGAATGGTTTGTGGAAATTCGCTTAGAAGAAAGCTGGCAGGTACGGTAAGGCGATAGCGCGCGCCCAACAGTTTATATCAAAAGCTGCCGCGCGTCGCTACTGGTTTAAGGCCCAAAAATGTAAAGTCACTATGAATCACACGGGCTTGCAGCAAGAAAAAATTGGCTTACTCACTCGACAACCTCGCTTCTGCTTCCTGCCCGTACAAAACGAAGGTTGGGGTCCTCAATAAAAATTGCTCGTCTTCCAAAATGTTCCAAAATCGCCCCACTCCTGGTACCATAAAATGTAGGAGCATTAACGGGTGTTGGAATAAAGATAAAGAAGTCCGATGCGATGATGAGATTTTCGGAAGAATTTATTGTAGAAGAAAAAACCCACTACAGCATGAGCAGCACAAGCATCCAAGTCGAAAGTCAGTCGGCAACTGCAGAGACCTCGACTCTTCGAATTCGGAATGTTCTGCTGACGCTGTCGGGGCACGAGCAAAACTGAAATAAACAAACACAAATACGAAACGTAATTTCTATTACAAAAAATGACAGTAAAAATTGAACAATTACAAAACTGAAGTTACATGCTACAGCCACACCCATCCATCAACCTCCCAGCCCATCCATCAACCTCACACTTCTGCTTTTTGATTGCCTTACACTCTTGCTTTCTCAGGGCGACACATATGCACTTCTGCTATGCAAGAGCCCTGGAAACATTCTCTTGCCACCCATGTGCTACCCTCACACTCTTCTGACACCTTACACACTACACCTTTTCTTAGGAGCCATATGCTACAAATCTGCTTCTCATGTTTCCTCTTTGCTCAGAGGCCCGCTTCTCTTTCCTTCTGTAGATGCATAGTGTGTGGGACTGTTGATTACGGCCTATGCTGAGGTACCATGTGCAGCGCCTGAAAAGTATTCACTCATGGATTAGGAATGATTGGACAAGAGGTACACATTGCACAGCCACTCACAGAATGATTATTTGAGAGGCACATCCTCCCACACACCTTGTTCCTTCTGCCTTCTCAGCCTGCACCCCCATCTCCAGTAAATGCTTAGATGTCTTTACCTGTAAGCCAGGCCCATGGAATCCAATACGTGCATCACAGTGAAGTCTATGATGTCCTCGGGCACCAGGATAGGCTCCTTTAGGAACTCTGTGGGCAAAACTGTTAATCTCACTGCAGCACTGTGTTCACTGGTGGCTAAAGGAGAAGAGAGCAAGGTGACAATGGTGCCCTTGTCACTGCAGTTTGCTTAGTTGCTGTAGTTTACTTAGACCAGGCCCCGTATATCCAATAGCAGCCTGACTGTAGTAGTAGTGAAGCCAGTGTGTCACAGGCCCAAGTGCAAGTTAGGAAACTAGCCCCTGACTGCTGTTTCAGCTATAAAATACAGCAATAATCAGGGTTCAGCAAGCCATTCAGGCTTCTGTGTCCCAATGCCACAAAACCTGCTGCATCAATGGAGGATATTCCAATGCCGGCCTGTGACTTGCTTCCTTGCTGTGCTGGAGGTACCTCCACCAACTATGTTTTCAGATTGGCGAGGAGGAACTGTTGTGTTGTGTTGATGTTGCTGCTGACTTGGGCCACGTGAGCTCAAAGGCTGTTCCAGTTGTGGAAGATTAAACAAGTGATCCTTAAATCGAGCAGTGTGTGTCAACATCTCTGCTATTCCTCTCCACAATGGATTCCACTTCCTTCCATCTGCTGGGTCTAGTCTTCTAACTGCCTGTAACATAGTACTGAAAAAAACGATACCAGGGAGACAGGAGCACTGTAAAGCAGCAGATCCATAGCTCTTCCAATCCAAAAGCTATTAAAAGACATGAAAACACATGTCCTGGTACCGGAGCTTACATGAAGAGCAGCTGGACTCCTGCTACAGCCAGCTGTCCTCTGATGATCAGGTAGCTGTTGCTACCCACTTCGATCATTGTTCCTATCGGCCTGGTCCACCTCCAAAAGTGTAAATGAATGGACATCAGTAAACACTCCATTGTATAAGCGCCCCAAAGCAACCCTATGTGTATGCCTTTTAAATTTATACACACCCTCCGGTATGATGACCCTCACTGTAGCTTCTGTCTTTAGGGCGAAGAAGGCCTCTCCCAGCCCAGCACATGTGTAGCAGGCTATGTCCAAATTTCAACCCTCACACCTAATTAAAAAAAACTGATTTTCAGACCATTTTACCAATGAGTAACAAAAAGCAGTTCAGCCTTTTCTTTCAGCTGCTCTGTTTCTTTTCCTCATGTTGCTTCTCCCCTCTGGGTTGTAGGGAAACACCAAATTTACCCATTACACCAGCTGCCATGGTCCTAGAATCCAAAGCTGTGCATTTTTAAAAATGTTCCTATCCTTTACCATAGGAAGACTCTGCAGTTGGGTCAGAGATTTATGCATGGTAAAAGTATAGAAAAAATGAAAATAGTATATTAAGCTTAAAATTATTATGATTGATTTTATTGTTACTTCTATACATTTGTTTTACATATAGAACTTAATTAAAAAGATGCTGTAGTATGATTAACCTAATTTTAAATGAAATATTTAATTCATGCATAATAAATTACAGGAAAACTATTTTCTGAAATTTAAATCAATAAATTCCCAGCTAAAATAAAAAATATCATCCCCTAATACTTATTAAATGTGATGCACAGTTTATTAAAAGTACTTTGTTTATGTTTTAATAAAATGCATTGTTAATTTTTAAATGCAAAATTAAAATATTTTGTCAGTAAATTACAAATATGCACTAATTATATAAATTGTAGAACATTACATTATATATTTTTTATTTTTAACTATTTTAAATAAATCAAATGTATTTAACTTTTTTTCTATAAGGGTGTTTTCTAGTAGAAATGTATACTTGTAAGTTAGGCAACTCACCCTTTTTCAAAAGGATGAGATATGCAAGTTTTTCAGTAACTTTACTAACTTTTCAGTAACTTTATAGTCAGACTTTTTGACTAGCCAAAAGTAGTGAAGTTACTCAAAACTGTAAGAGTAAACTACATATGTAAATTCACTCACAAGTGTATGTTGTGGCTGTGAACAGTGCTGTGATTGTTGCAGCCTGATAAAAAGCATGCAGCTACTTGGCCGCTAACTCCAATAGAAAGGTTTGGCATTGTGGTCAAAGGGATGAGTGGGACTCTCTGCAATCTGTACCTGAATGCTAATTATAAATACTGTATCTCATTGAAAACATAATGGGAGGAAATATCAGGAAAGCAGATCACGGACACACACTGGAAAATCCTCTGTAGTGGCATTGCTAAAAATGTGTGTGGTATTAGGCAGAGAATATCACTATAAAGTTTAATTTAGGTGGTACCTATGCCTGACATGATTACACAAAATATTCCCACATACTAGTGAACTATATTTTGAGGGGGTAACCTCAAAGAGGTTTTGTTTCCTTATTTGGTGGAATTGGCCACACATCTAGGGGAAACATCCTGAACAACGACGTGCATTGTCCACGAAAGCGGAACAACGCTTTTGTGAACAACGACTCTGTTTTTCTCAACCTTAACCATGCAAGTCCTAAACAACGAACATGTATAGTTAAGGCAGAGGAAAACAGACTCAGGATTGGAGAGGATGTGGTCATGTAAGTGGGGCTGGGGTAGGGTTGGGGGTAGTTTTAGGGACAGGTTCGGGTAGTTTTAGTTTTAAGGGCTGGGTGGGGGTTGGGGTAGTTTTCGTTTTTTAAGGGTGGGGTAATTTTAGTTTTTAGGTGCAGGGGCGGGGGGTTGCGGTAATTTTAGGTTGTCATGGTGGGGTGGGGGTTGGGGTAGTTTTAGGGTCGGGTGGTGGGTCGGGGTAGTTTTAGGTTTTAGAGGTGGGGGTGGGAGGTCATGTTAACTTTAGGGGTGGGGTAATTTTAGTGTTTAGGGTCAGGGGTTGGGGTAGTTTTAGGGGCAGGGTTGGGAGGTTAGGGTAGTTTTAGGGACGTTGCAGTAGTTTCCGTTTTTAGTGGTAGGTGTCGGTAGTTTTAGGGGCGGGTGGGGGTCTGGGTAATTTTAGTTTTTAGGAACGGGGTTGGGATAGTTTTAGGTTTTAGGGGTGGGATGGGTCAGGGGTGGCGTAATTTTATAGGCAGGTTGGGTTTTGGGTAGTTTAGGTTTTAGGGGCGGGGTCGCAGTAGTTTTAGGGGCAGGGGCGATCATCTGCGGAGGGTCGCATGCTTGAACCATGAATGCCGTTCCACGCATGCTCTTACAACGAAAAATCATTGTTGAGGCCTTCGTGGTAAAGGCATTAGTGGTAATAATGTGGTTGTTGTTCCAACCGCGATGTTCAGGCATTCGTGATTCCAGCGTGCGTTGTTCTGCAATATATTCCACATCTAGACTTACTGTATCAAAATGTTAGCAGCAATGAAACAAATTTGGGGATACCTGCCACCATCAGACTTTACATCTGTAGTGGTGGGATTACGTCAAGTGCAGCTGGAGCATCAAACTAAAATGGATTGCTGGATTTTGTGAAACTGCTTGGAAGGGTCAAAACAACTTTAGTCTTCCACTGGTAGAGAAACGTTGCTCCCTCACTGTCACTTTGATACTTACGACTTTGCAATATTATGGCGATGGAGAAACTAGTAGGTAACTTTCCATAATCAAGATAAGAATTTTGAGGAAGCAGACATGTACGCTTTTGATCTAAAAGCACTTCTGGGTACACGTATTTATAGTGTAACATGCTTTGAGGGTAAAATCACGGTGCAGCCGCCAGCGGCGGGGGAGAAACGCCACTATTGTGTTCCACAGATGTGACACAAATTTGAAACATCACCACACTTTCCCCTGATTAAGGGTTGTTTCAACCCGAAATGCATTGGGAAGTGGCAAGAAATTGATGTTATTGGACATTGATTATGAATGTTGTTGGCTTGTTTTCAACTGAATTTAATGAACACAAATGTTTGTGGAGTATAAGACTCTTGCTTTAGAGGCAACTATTCTGAATTAAGTTAAATAGATGAATGGATGATGATCCATTAAAAATTATCAGATGGACCATTTTGGGTTGAAGGTAAAGTGCGCTGTGGCACTGGCAAGGAGAATTCCCCTGCCAGCACTGAAATTCGCAGTTTGCGCCATGCAAAACGGGCATCGTGATGCACATTCCCATTTTGCGAGTCGGTACCGACTTGCAAAATGGGAATGCAACTCGCAAATAGGAAGGGGTGTCCCCTTCCTATTTGCCATTCGCCCTGCGATGCAGAATTGCTTTGTGAACGCGAACGCGGTCGCAAAACAATTTGCAGTTAGCACCCATGTCAAGTGGGTGCTAACTCATTCGCAAAAGGGAATGGGTCCCCATGGGACCCCTTCCCCTTTGTGAATGTCACCATTAATATTTTTCAGCGCAGGCAGTGGTCCAGTGGACCACTGCCTACTCTGAAAAAAAGAAACCAAATGATTTCATTTTTTCTTTTGTATTGCAACTCGTTTTCCTTTAAGGAAAAGGGGCTGCAATACAAAAAAAAAAAAAAAACTACTTTATTAAAAAAGCAGTCACAGACATGAAGGTCTGCTGTCTCCAGCAGGCCACCATCCCTGTGAGTGCAGGGAATCGCAAGGGGGTCGCAAATTGCGACCCACCTCATTAATATTAATGAGGTGGGTCTTTGTGACCCCCTTGCGATTTGCAGAAGGTGTCTGGGACACCATTCTGCATATGATTTTGCGACTCGGAAATTGCGAGTCGCAACGACTCGTAATTTCTGAGTCGCAAAATCAATTCTTCCTACATCTGGCCCTTAGTTTATACCGACTGGCTATAGATTTACTGCTGTTTTAATTCCACAATAGATTTCCAGGTTATGCCTGCAAATTTAGGTCATTCATTAGTTTCCAAGCATGCTCCTGGAAACATTTGTGGATTTCATTTTGGGCGGCAAAAACATTCACATATCTATCTGCATGAGAAAATCAAAAACAAAAACTCACTTAATAACCTCATTTTTTCTCCCCATGGGAATATATTTTTCTCCTTGGACAAACCCTTTCCCTTAGACTCGGTTGATTTTGGGGTATTCCTTTCATCACCCCGTTCTGGAAAGGGATTTGGTACTATCTTGTCAGCAGTTTATTTTAAACCTTTTTCAGTGTGGCAAATGTCCAAGAGAAGTTTGTGAATACCTAGACACCTATAAGATTTTGGCATTCCATCCCTATAATTCCCACTACCCACTCCTGCCTGTAAATATAATCACACACAAATCTTTGTGTGAGTAAATCCATTTACGTCTGCAAAACCACATTTTCCTTAAGCAGAATAATGCGTAGCATTTTCGATTTCAACCTTTATTACGTACACGTAAGGAGTGTGCAGATTTGTCTGTTCTAGGTGGATGAGAGGGTAGCGCCGGATATTCATAGAATATCCGCCGGATATTCATTCGCTCGTAGGGTGAAAACTGACAGCCATTCAGTGTCACTGCAGATCATCGGTCCAGACCCTTTTTAATAGGACCCTGTCATCAACGTGCACGGGACGGCCAAGTAGAAAAAGTGAAACAAATAGAATTGTATAACTGGCAAATAATTTGAAGACAACAAAAGATCAATCCAATCACCACGTAAACTGCACTAATTAAGTACTAAATACCAAGAAAAAAAGCAGATCGAGAACAATATTAGGATAAATAATTCATTATTAGGACTACAATTGGGATATCTAAGACTCGGTAAAGAACTGAAAATCACTGTAAAGTATTGCAAATTTAGCTGAGATAGCAGGAGGCATGGTTGTGTGAGGTACAATACGGACAGGTGAAAAATGCAGGTGGGATATATAGTGAAGGAGCATATCGAACTGTTCGAAGGTGTAACATACATCTATTGAAAACAGAATAAGCTCAACTAAGCATGAGCAAAATGATAGGAGTAATTGTAATTTTAAATATTAAACTCTCTGCTCATTTATGTAAACACATTCAGCCCTTAGACAGAAAGGGGAGCTGTGGGCAGGGAGTGAGGGGACGGGTAGAGCACACTGATTAAGTGGGAGTTTGATTGTTCAGAAGCTAAATACACTCTGTTTTTCCACTGAAGTTCCAGGTGGGTCTTCAGACTCTGCTATGAGCTGCTTGTGTCTATTTAGTGACAATTTATGAATTTGGATTGGAGCTGGTTATGACCCACACCACTAACAGAATGGGCACTGCAAGTGATGCGGCATGCCAGAATGTTGTTCAACAGCAGAGAGGATGCCTAAAAAGGGATCCCTGACAACACGCTTCCAAAGATACAAAGGTCAGTATTGCTTTGATGTTGACAATAAATTCCCCATTTACCGAGGAGTCCTTAAAGACTACATAAATGCTGACCAGGAGATTGACCCTGGATCCCTCTAAACGGGCATTCACACCTCAAGAAAACTTTAAATCCTTACCAAAACATACAACAAAACACCAAGCACGATAGAAACAGAACTGACAATGTCTAGCTAGGTACAAAGACAGTACCTCCTATATCAATTGCTGTTGTATTCTTTGTATTCATGCTGACCTGCATGTAGATGACTTTGGTCCTACAGGTGGTTCGGTAAATCGTCTTGTATTTATAATTCTCCATTGGCTATTTGATATCCTGGAAAGGGGCCCTGAATATAGGTGAATATTGAACACATTGTTGACCTTAAGACTCATTGTATTTGAAGGGAAGGGTCTCCTTCTCCAACTGTGTGTCTTTCTTTCAGCTAGGTCCATTTGACTTTCATATAATTTGGCTTATGGGAGCTCATTAGGAAGCTGTTTTCGATAAGAGGTTGGGACTCTATCCGGGACAACTTGAAGCACCCTAGTAACTGGCCATCGACTCTCAATTTTAAAGTTTGATTTACGAGCAAAGAGATAAGAAATTGCTTTGGGTGGGTATTATTAGGAAGGGTATTGGCACTAAAGTAAAATATGAGATTTGTTTTCAGTTTTATATGATTTCAATGACATATATCCTTCTTATTTGAAGATGTCAGTTAACATGTATAGCTTATCAAGTTTTACTGAACACCCTGGCTTGTATATTTGTGAGACTTTCAATTTAGTACTGGGCCCAAGTTCGAAGTATTAAACACTGGACCATACTAAGAATGACTTGCAAATAAGCATTAAAAGACCAGATAGAGATTTGAACATGAGTGCTTTATAAGAGCATGAAACAGAATGCAAGAGGATGGTCTTTTTTGTTAACTGCCATAGATTTATTAGAAGTTAATGCTTCTAATACCACAAACTACCAAACTCAAGCAGGGTCAAAGGAGATTGTTAAGACCACTGAGCATCTCCTTAACTCTTTATACCAAAACAAAGATGCTTGTAGTCTGTGAATTATGTAGCTAGTTACGCTACAAACACCCCTCTATCTAATCTGTCAGTGAGTCCCTAAACACACTTGTTTTTTAAGGACGGAAAACCTCAGCCACCCTAAGGCGACATGCTTTATCTAACTGTACCTACTCATATTGCTGGCATAAACTTGTGGTGTGGGCCTTAACCCTCCAACCTGTGGAGGGGAGCACTTTAGAAGATGGTCCAAATGAAGTGAACCTATGTGAGCAACAAGGTGTGGGGGTGTGCAGAATGCAAAAGGAAACAAGAATTATAAATAAAATTATTTGGTGGATTTAAATGTGGCTTTATTATGTGTGTCCAAGAGATAGGATTACAACTAAGAGAGGCAAAACAAAATCAACCCAGTAGCTGGTAAGATGCTGACATGTTTTTGCCTGATTAAAACTCTTTAGGAAGATGTAAAGGCATTCTCGAAGACCAGTGCCAGCAACCCTTTCAAGAGGGCCACAGGGCACGCAGGGGTTACTGGGCTCAACCATAGTGGTAAAGGCCTGTTACTCCTGATGTCCTGGGGCCTGACCTACTATGGATCCTGCTCAACTGGACCAAGTACCCCTTCTGCACTTGACTCTCAGTGGTAACTGTGTGCGAGCAGTCAAGGCTCCCTTGAAGATGTAGACACAGGTCACTGAACACAACTCATAACTCAAAGTGCAAACAGTTTGAGCAATAAATCAGTATAAGAAAAAGTAGTATTTTAATACTAACTGTACACAAGCAAAGTAATCTAACATTTACAAGCAATAACACAATACCCTTGAGATCGGGGTTCTAACAGTTGTCAGACAAATCCCTGTCTCACCCTCCTTCATGGAATGTGTGCTTGGTTATTACCAGGGCCATGAGATGTTGCTGCTGTGGCGTTTTTTTGCATAATTATACATTTGCTACATAATCCATCATCTGAATTTTATTTAAAAAAAATGCAGCAACAGCTATTTGCATACAGTAGAAGTCCCTTTGCAAAGGTGTCTCTGATAGTCCTTAGTGGTGAACTGGGGGCAGTTCTCTCGCAATGCAGGTCCAACCTGTTGATCACAGCCTCAGCCTATCTTTGGCTGGCGGCCGAATCCTGTGGCCGTGTTGGTACTGGCAGCTCCTCCTGGCATATGGGGATGCCATCTTACATGGTCATACATGCACAGGCTCTTCTGGCACAAGCTCACCCATCCCAGAAAGTCACAAGTCTTGGCACTTCTCGACCTAGCAACTTTACCAGTGGCACCCTCTGGTATACTGAGTAACTGCAGCACAATGTTACAGGCTTAGCAAGACTTGCATGGCACTCAACGCTGAGCTCAGTCTTTGGCGGCCATTTCCTTGCATACAGAGGTCCCAAAAACAATCCTGCACATGGGCTACAGCATGATCGGTGCTCAGCTGAATCCTCACACCTCGCAATGGGAGTGCTCACAGTAGGGCTCTTCACTGGACCTTGCTCCCTTCAATGCTCTCCTCTTCCTTACATGGCACACTGGTCTTTGTAAGCAGGCAGGCACTGGTCCTCATTGCTGCAGGGCAGGTGATCTTGGTTTTCCTGGTTGATGACCCCTCACCCAGAAGCAAGACTAGCAGGCCTGGCCACAGGTAGAATCTTGCAGAGTTTCCTCTTTTCGCATAGCCTTTATGGCTGTTTGGCAGGTGACAACTTTTTCGGCACTCAATCTCCCCCTCTTATAGTCCTTTTCCAGACACCAAATGTGATTTAGAGTCTGAGTCTTTGACATTGTATGTTGGGGTTCTGCTTCTTTAGAAGTGGTCACTTCTCTCCTTCTTCTTTCCTCTGAAAGGATGTCTGCCACAGCAGGCATGACCCCGAAGCTGATTGACCCACAATATAATTCATAGGAGTGACCAGAGTTCACACCTGGATGTCAGTCACAGAGAAACGTGCATCGGAACGTTAATCTGAGCTCTACTACTTGATTCCCTTATAAGCCCCATCTCCCTTACTGAGATGTATCCAGGGCCCTCTTTTTGATCTAGCACTGAATGAAAGAGAAGCTTTTTGAAGTCTAATAGGAGTCTCTTCCTTTTATCACCAGTGTACCTCCCACCCAGCCCACAGGGATGCAGCAATACACAGCTCTGTCTGGGGGATTCTTCTCATCCTCATGTCTTCACCAGGCAGGTCTGGCTTCCCAGAATGGAACCCAGGGTCCTCCATGTAATGTACCACAGCAGACACACTTTTGGTTCCTCTATGCATTATACCCTTACATGTACACATACATTCAGTACACATTCTCAGTCCGCATGCACTTTATAGCACAGAAGGTTTTCTATCTTTAACCAGGGTGTGTTATTTACAACCCACACACTGTCAGTGTATACACTTACCATGTGTGTGCTGCACACCACTTTACCCTTCATGTATCTTACTTCACACAAGTAATCATCTTACACATGCACTTTACAGCACTACATCTTTCATCCCATGTATTCCTCACAGGCATGTATACACCCAGTACATGCACTAACCACACATGCACAGTACAGTACTGGTATGTACCGTTACCAGTGCAGTACTCCACACCCACCTGATTAAGGCCAAGGGTGATGTAAGCACACAGAGGGTGACTTAACCACACAGCAGGGCCACTTTTTAAAAGGTGAGTGAGCCTGTTGGCCTCACTCCAGTGACAAAAGGTAAAAAGGTCCTATTCATTACTACCAGTCGCTACATGGTATGATACCACTACCTCAGTCATGCTGCTTAACTCCTGGTGAAGGTGGTAGCCTTCTGCCACTATGAGGGCAGTGCTTTGGGCACCCCTCTAAGTCCAACAATACCGCAGTCCATTAAAAGGCCTATGTCATGGGACACATGCCTGATCCGTGTTTGCCTATGACACAAAAAAATTAGCATTGGGGATCCAGACAACAGTAGATTTGGGTACTTATGGTAGAGGTACACATCTTTACCATGCAGAAGACTTCCGTCCCAACAACCAATGTAATCATTTTGCCAACTAATGAGAACCAAAAATAAGGTATGAAAAAGTTTACAACCAGTGCTCAAAGGCTGGAATATGTCCACTGTTGTCTCAACCCTAACGATTAGCTTCTGGGTTCCAAGTCAAGCCTGTTGGTCAGGAGGAAGCAGGAACTGCACCTATGTGGTCTGCTGAATACAGTGTGTTCCACATTCCAGTCAGACAGGCTGTCAGGCCAATGCTCCCAGGTCTGCATTTCTCATGAGCAGTTAGGCATCCCTTGTGACAAGTATTTCTGCTGTCCTTGGAAATATATAAGTCAGTTACTACCACAAACTCACTGAATTCTCAAGTACCTCGTTAGGTTTACACCTTCAGAGAACAGTAAAGTCAAACAGCCAAGGCTTACTTTTGAAGGATGTAGTTGGGGGTAGGACATTTAGTTCACACAACACATTTATCACTTACAGTAAATATAATGGCTAAACAGTTGTATTCTTTTAGAAAAAGATATAAGGCTGGCTTTAATTATCGTTAATGAAATGTTAATGTGTGTTATGGCATTTCTAACACTTTTATCTGCCATGTGAATTAGTCTATGATATCAAATAAAGGAATCGAGGGAAATAGGAGTATCTCAATCATATGGGTCTGTATGGGTCAAGTACCTTATGGTCTCTAAAGCTTTTTTGAGTCTTTTGGCAGCTGCTGTTATTCCACTGACTCCATAAGAAGAGACTGCTGGCAGTGGTTCAGCACAGTTCAGCAGTGGCAGGTTGAAGGCTGGATGATGTCACATGGCCTTAGCAGTAGATGCACACTTTTAGTAAGTGACTATGGTGCTTGAAAGTAGGTGCAACTGGGTTGGAGTACCAGTATTCAGTTTATCACTTACATGCTGGTTTCAGTGGGATTGCACGAGCTCCAGACGGATGCACCTTTTTCCCTGGCCTGTCGTGGTTCTCTTAGACAGAATGTCAGGTGACAGTCAGCTATTTTTTTTAATGCTTGTTAAATTTTATTTAACATATTATATCTTTGTTTTAAATATAGCTTTCCTTGTAAAGCTGAGAAAATTAATTTCAGCATCCCAAAATTAGGTGGAATGAGACAGCCTGATGCTGAAAGACAAAAAACTCTTAAAATATTTTAAACAATATAAATAATAGATGTTTTTTCACATGTGAATGACACCAACTATGTACATATATTTTTAGGATGTATCTGGTGACATTCAGTTCATATCAGTTGCAGAGGCCAACTTTGGGTGATGAACCTTCAAGGGACAGGAGCTCAAAAAAACTACCATGCAGGCCTCTCGTCTGCTGTAAGTCATTGGGGGTGAATGTTTTGCTTGGGTACAGGGGCTAACAGTGGTGGCGGGACACCAAACAAAGCTGTCATGATTGGGTCATGCCCAAGCTGACCTCATGCATGCAATAACTATTGTTGCTGAGAATGGGAAAGTCTGGCCACAAGGGCCCACAATGGTGTACCTGAGGCCAAATGTAGGTGCAGTATCGGGGCCACAAACGTCAGCTTCATGCCTACTAAGATTCATCCTTCTGAAATGTACACACTGGATAAGCTAGCTTCTTTGGAACTGGCTGGGAAGTGAAGCATTGTCTCTAGTCTCTGTTTGACGTAGCAGTGCTAAGTGCCTCATAACATTGCAGGGCGCAAGTCAATCTGAGGCTCTGGTGATGAAAGACAAGCCTCCAGTGATTTAGGTTGTCACCCTCCTTATCCAGAAGGGTAAAGCAGCATAAATCACGCATCAGCCCTGGAATGCATAGTCCCTATCCCTCAAAGGGAGCTAGCTGGAGATTCGGCCTTTTGTCCTTGTCTTCCTCTACACAGTTGATAAAAGCTTTTTTTGATGACAGGTGAACACTAGATATGCTGCAGTGACAGCTTAATCCAGTCCTGGGACCGTCTCAAATTAGATTGTTTCAAAACATCCTCTCTGACCAATAGGGTGTTGTTTCTCTGGGTGCCTCACACCAGCAGCTCAGGATGTTGGGTTTTAGGCTGATAGCCCATAACATTTGCATTCTGTGTACCATTTAGCCCTGCCTTTGGTGAACAGTTGAATTTGTGCTCGTCTTTTCCCAGGCTGCTGACCAGCTAGAACTATTTTAGTGAATGTCCAGTGCAACACAATATTTCATTACAAGACCAGAGGCTCATATTGTCCTATCTTTTCTTGCTAATTTATTAGTAGCAGCCCAGCAACAGAAAAACTACATTACCCAGGAAACCTGGTGGGTGAAAGAACAATGACATCATAATCCCCACAACCAATGAGACGTCAAGCAACACAATAATTATCTTGATTGAGAGTATCAAATCCTCTTTTCTTTCTGCTCGCAGTCAAGATAAGTATCATGTTCGCTTTTCCTTTATTATTATAATTATTTGCAATATTTGGGTGTTTATTTGGTTAGCTTACTGTGTTTCTTTACTAACGATATTGTAATCAACTTGTTCCTGCACACGCGCTCTCAGCGGCGCTCTGCTCTGCCTCCAACTTTTATTCTGTTAGGAGCATTCTGGCCTTGCTCGCATGCCGTCAGGCTGTTTCCCTCAGCGCTGCCGCTTAGATCATTTTTCCTAGTCAAAGAGCATTTTTGATGCACTGCTTCATGGTAACGCTATCTGTCTCCACTTGAGTCCAATTGACAAAAGACTTTTTGGCAGCAAGTTAACCCCTACTTCATTATATGCCCCTTTTTCCTCAGGGCCGTGCCCTTAAAGGTTCCAGCTCCTTTAGGGGTTGACTATATTAACCCTTTCCTTTCAGTTTTATTCAGGTCTTTCTTTCCCTTGTTTTAAATTGTTTTTTGGAGACTTTATGCTTTTTCAGTGGTGGAAATTGCTATTCTCAGCCTTTTTCATTATTCATAACGGCTGAGGAGGAAGAAACTCAGGCATTTAAAGATAATTTGAAATCCTTTATCAAGGATTCTGCGCAGCAGGCAGTCTCTGACTATGTTTGATGTGTCAGAAAATGTAGAGGCATCTATTTAAAAAATTCTCTCTTCCCCTCTTGAAGTTTCCTCAGAAATGGGTAAGAAACATGGGGCGACCCCTCGTGGGTTTATTAAAGGCATTTTATGGAGAACTGGTCCTCCCCCCTAGAGGTGTCTTTTTCTGGGCTTCCTTCATCCCCTCTTCAGATTACACATTTAAATGACAAAGACGAAGAGGGTGATGATGTCTCGAGTGATGCTCAGTTTTAATGGATCTTCAAATCCTTTTAATTATGGGCCTCAGGCGAAAAGGCAAAAAAGTTCTCCAAATGAGGGTGGTGATTCTCACCTAATGTCTAATGAGTTAGTGGACCATCTTGGGGAACCCATGTTTGACCCCTGCCTAATCCATCACCCAAATTCCATAGAATGGTTCCCTTCTGAGCATGTGGCTGAGCATGTTTCTTTTTATCATCACCATGCTCTGGATAACTCAACTAGGATTAAGTGAAACTTTGAATGTCCCTGTCTTTCTCTCCCCAGTAAAATTATAGCTACTCCTGTCATTGATCCAAACATGTTGATAATTTTCCTTAAATTCAAGAAAGATATGAAGAAAGGGTGGACAGGGCTTGGTCCAACTTCCAGGACAGGATTTAGCCTTGGTGGGTCCCCTTACCAGGATTTTGGATTTGGCTGAAGGGGCTAGAATTGAGAGCACTCAGTTTGATCTGGTTACCCAAGCTAAATGCATTTTGGGCAATGCCAACACTCAAATTTGGCAAGAGAGACGAAAAGGTTTGCTATTTAAAATAGATCCCAAGTTTAGCAGTCTCTCCAGTAAGTAAGAAGGTCCACTGGCCAAAGGCTTCCTGTTTGGAGATTCCTTTATTAAGGAACTTGGCAAACAAATCTCTACGTTTGCCACAATGGACAATGCACAGCTCTCCCTGAAGAAAAGTTTCTCTTCCTAGGTGTTGGAAGTGGCCCTTTTTGCAGGGTTATCCCCAAACTTTTTCCTTCTTCCTCCTATTTTGTCAGGTCTGTTTTTGCTGGTTTATTGTCTTTGCGCACTTTACCACTGCTAACCAGTGCTAAGGTGCAACTGCTTCCCATAGAAATTGTACTGTTGATTGATTTATCCATGATTGGCATATCTGATTTACTGGTAAGTCCCTAGTAAAGTGCACTAGAGGTGCCCAGGGCCTGTAAATCAAATGCTGCTAGTGGGCCTGCAGCACTGGTTGTGCCACCCACATAAGTAGCTCTGTAATCATGTCTCAGACCTGCCACTGCAGTGTCTTTGTGTGCAGTTTTCAATCAATCAATCAATCAAAAAAATTTGTAGAGCGTGCTACTCACCCGTGAGGGTCTCAAGGCGCTGGGGGGGGACTCAGAGGGGGGCATGGAGGGTCACTGATCGAACAACCATGTCATGAGGTTCTTTCTGAAGAGCAGGAGGTCTTTGGTTTTGCGAAGGTTGGTGGGGAGGGAGTTCCAGGTTTTGGGGCGAGGTAGGAGAAGGACCTGCCTCCTGTGTTGGTGCGTTGGATGCGGCGGACTGTGGCTAGGGCGTGGTCGGCTGATCGGAGGTTGCAGGGGGGGGGGTGTGGAAGTTCACTCTTTCGTTGAGGTAGGTTGGGCCGGTGTTGTGGAGGGATTTGTGTGCGTGGATGAGGATCTTGAATGTGATTCTCTTGTCTATGGGGAGCCAGTGAAGGGATTTGAGGTGTGGTGAGATTCGTTCATGGCGGGGGAGGCCAAGGATGAGGCGTGTGGTTGTGTTATGGATTCTCTGGAGTTTGCGTTTGAGTTTGAGTGTGGTGCCGGCGTAGAGGGCATTACCGTAGTCCAGTCTGCTGCTGATGAGTGTGTGGGTGACTGTCTTCCTGGTTTCTGGGGGAATCCATTTGAAGGATTTTTTTAGAGTGCGGAGTGTGTGGAAGCAGGAGGAGGTTAGAGCATTGATTTGCTGTGTCATGGAGAGGGAGGGGTCCAGGATGATGCTGAGGTTGCGTGCATGGTTTGCGGGGGTGGGTGCAGGGCCCAGGGCGGTGGGCCACCAGGAGTCGTCCCATGTGGTTTTGTTGGGGTCGAAGATGATATCTCGGTTTTGTTTGAGTTGAGCTTGAGGTGGTTAGTGGTCATCCAGTTGGCGGTGTCGAGGAGAGCAGTGTGTAGGTTGGTTTTGGCGGTGGTGGGGTTGCAGGTGAGGGAGAGGATGAGTTGGGTGTCATCTGCATAGGAGAGGATAGTGATTCCGTGTGCTCGGAGGATGTTGGCTAGGGGGATCATGTAGATGTTGAAGAGTGTGGGGCTGAGGGAGGACCCTTGGGGGACTCCGCAGGTGATCTTGGTAGTGTTGGAGTGGAAGGGTGGAAGGCGGACTTTCTGGGTCCGGTCGGTGAGGAAGGAGGTGAGCCAGTCTAAGGCTTTGTGGCGAATTCCTATGTTGTGGAGGCGTGTGCGGAGTGTGTGGTGGCAGACGGTGTCAAAGGCTGCGGAGAGGTCTAGGAGGATGAGTGCGACGGTCTCGCCTTTTTCGACTTTTGCCTGATGTCGTCAGTGCATGCGATGAGGGCGGTTTCCGTGCTGTGGTTCTTGCGGAACCCAGATTGTGAGGGGTCAAGAGTGTTGTTTGCTTCGAGGAAGTGGGATAGGCGGGCGTTGACTAATTTCTCTGCAACCTTAGCGGGGAAAGGGAGGAGGGAGATGGGGCGGTAGTTGGAGAGGATCTCCGGGTCGGCTTGCTTTTTTTTTTAGGAGAGCAGTGATTTCCGTGTGCTTCCAGGGTCTGGGTAGGTGGCGGAGTCGAAAGAGGAGTTGATTATGTTGTAGAGTATGGGGGCGATGGTTGGGCTGGCTTTGTTGTAGATGCAATGTGGGCAGGGGTCGGCGGGGGATCCGGAGCGGATGGAGTTCATGTTTTTTTCGGTTTCTTCGTGTGTGATGGGGGTCCAAGTGGAGAGTGTGGTGGGGGGGTCAAGAGTGGGGGTTGGGTTGGGTGAGTGAGGGGTGTGTGTGGTGGGTGTTGGAAGCTGTTGTGGATGTCCAGGATTTTGTGGAGGAAGTGGTTGGAAAGGGCGTCACATAGGGGCTGTGTGTGTGCGGGGTCTATGTTGCTGGCTTTGAGTTTGGCAAGTTCATTAATGATGGTGAAGAGTTCTTTGCTGTTTTGAGAGTTGTTGTCAAGGCGTGTCTTGTAGTGATCTCTTTTGGTGGTGCGTATGAGTTGGTGATGGTTGCGAATGGTGGTTTTGAGGGTGGAGAAGTTGGTTGTGGAAGGTTGTAGTCGCCATATTTTTTCAGCTTTGGCGGCATTTGCGCTTGGAGTCTTGGCGTTCAGGGGTGAACCATGGGGCGTTCTTGATGTTGTGGGTGGCGATGTGTTTTCTGAGGGGGGCTAGTGTGTCTGCGCAGGCGGTGATCCATTTGGAGAGGTTGTGTGCTCCTGTGTTGGGGTCGTTGGCGTGGGGGGGTTATGGGACAGCTGGGAGTTTAGTCTTTCTGTGGGGATCTTGTCCCACATGCGGTACGGTGTGGTGTGTTGATGGTAGTGTGTGCGGGGTTTGGTGAAGGAGAAGTGGACGCAGTGGTGGTCAGTCCAGAGGAGTTCGGTGGTGTGAGTGTAGGCTATGTGTTGGCTTGCGGTGAAAATTGTATTGAGCGTGTGTCCTGCTGAGTGGGTGGGTGCGGTGACCAGTTGTTTGAGTCCGAGGTTGTCTATGAGGGAGGTAGAGTTGTGTTCTTGTAGGTTTTCTAAGTGAAAGTTGAAATCACTGAGGGGGATGTAGTCTGTGGAGGTGAGGGCGTGCGAGCTGATGGTGTCGGCGATGGTGTCGCAGAAGGCGGGCGTGGTCCTGGTGGTCTGTAGATTAGTGTACCTCTGAGGGTGGAGTTGTTAATGTGGATTAGGAAGTGCATGTGTCCTGTGTTGTCGATAGTGTCTTGGGAGCTGGTGGTGACTTTGATGGTGTCTCTGTGTAGGATGGCGATGCCCTCACCTGGCCTGTTGAGGCGGTCTTTGCGTTGGAGTTTGTAGCCCTTGGGGGTGGCGATGGCTGTCGGGTTCTGAGGAGGGGTTGGTCCAGGTTTCCGTGAGGAAGGCGATGTCAGGTGAGTGTGATGTGATGAGGTCCCAGAGTGGGGCGGGGGCCTGGGTTGAGACAGTGGAGGGTGAGGGGGGAGAAGGTGTGTCTGAGAGGGCCAGGGGGCTGGCGCTGGGCGCGGTCTTCACACGGACGGGCGCAGAGGGGCTTGCCTTTGGTGCGCCTTCGGCGTGGCCGCGCCGCAACTGCCATAAGAGGAGGGGAGGGTGGGAGTGGCAGCTGGGAGGAGGGAGGGCTTGACGAATGAGAGGGCTGGGGTGGGGCCGCAGGGGATGCAGGGGCAGGAAAAAAAAGGCAGACAAAGATGGTGAGGAGGAGGGGGGAGATGGGAGGGGCTGCAGGGGACACAGCGGCGGGGAAAAAAAGGCAGACAAAGACGGTGAGGAGGAGGGGGGAGGCGGGAGGGGCCGCAGGGGACGCAGCGGCAGGAGAGAAAAAACAGACTGGAGGTGGCGTGGATGGCGGAGCGGGGAACGACCTGCCTGCAAAAGCAGGGTCAAAGGTTTGACTGTAACTTCGACTTGACAAGTGTACCCACTTGCCAGGCCTAAACCTTCCCTTTTCTTACATGTAAGGCACCCCTTAGGTAGCCCCAATGGCAGGGTGAAGTGTATGGTTAAGGTAGGACATATAGTAATGTGTTTTATATGTCCTGACAGTGAAATATTGCTAAATTCGTTTTTCAATGTTGCAAGGCCTGTCCCTCTCATAGGTTACCACGGGGGCTACCTTTAAATCTGATTAAAGTGTAGATTCTCTTTGGGAGCGGATGGACATGTGGAGTTTGGGGTCTCTGAGCTCACAATTTAAAAATACATCTTTTAGTAAAGTTGATTTTAAGATTCTGCGTTTGAAAATGCCACTTTTAGAAAGTAGGCATTTTCTTGCTTAATCCATTCTGTGACTCTGCCTGTTTGTGGATTCCCTGTCTGGGTCAGTTTGACAGTTGGGCTGTTCACACCTCTCCTCTAGAGAGTGACACAAAGGGGGCTGGGGTGTAGCCTGCATATCTTGATTACCCATCTGTGCTGGAGGGGAGGGTAGGAGTGGTCACTCACACCTGAAAGGACTGTGCCTGCCCTCACACAATGCCATCTCCGACCCCCTGGTGAGGGTCTGGGGCCTGGCCTGGACAAGGAAGGATCTTGCAAACTGTTGAGACCAGCAGAACTGGGTATAAGAAGCAGACCCAAAACCCCAGACTTGTAGACTCTTACTGGAATCAAGAGGAACCTCTGCCCAGGAGAAGAGCTGAAGGAGGAGTACTGACCCCTTGCTTTGTTGCTTTGCTCGACTGGCCTGCAGTTGCTGCTTCTGCCTGAAAAGAGTGCAAAGGGTGAACTTTGCTGTGTGTCCTGCTTGAGAAAGTTCTCCAAGGGCTTGAGTAGAGCTTGCCTCCTGTTGGAAGTCTCAGGGACACCAAATACTTCAGTTTCCTCGACCTGCAGAACTGGGAACTGTGTGTTTTGTGCTGCTCAAGAGGAGAAACCATTGCGATGCCGCCAACGATGACGGTGGCCTGCACCGGGAGCTGCCGCCGCCGCACGGAGTCGCTTTGCCCCGCTTCGCACCACGACCCTGGTCTCAGCGACGCCGTCATCGGACAACTTCACCGAGCCGCTGCTCACACCGCGACCTGTGGCCCCGCACTCCGGCGTCACCTGCTCACACCACAGCCTGGGCATCCCTGACGACGTCGCTCCTGCTGACACCGGCACAGCTGCCTGCCCCGTGGCCTGTGGACACCGCTTGTGAGGAGCACAAAGCACTGTTCCGTCCCGTGCCTCAGCCCTGGTACACCGACGCCAGCACCATCGGCTCCAGTGTCGTCACCAGGCATCCTTGCCTGCACCGTGCCCTGTGGACACCACTCGTGAGGGTCATGAAGCAGTGTCCCGTCCCGCACCGCTGGCTTGGACCTACCGACGACAGCGCTTCCGCAACGACTACCCCGCTGCCTGCACCATGACTTGTGGACACCGCACATTGCACCGCCCCGCTGCACACCGCAGCCCTGGTCTCACTTACGTCGCTGGGCGCCGTCACTGAGCCGCTGCCTGCACCATGACCTGTGGGCACCACACGTTGCATCATCCCGCTTCGCACCGCAGCCCCGACGCCATCCACGCCAGCGCACCTGATTTCATCAGCCCGGAGTTCGATCCCCGAGGTGCGTGACTTCAAGGGCCCTTCACTCCTGCACCGACTCCGGAACTGACGCCAGCGCCGCCGCTCCCTGGAGCTCACCGCGAGGATCACTACGCACTGCAAATCCAAGGTACTGTTTGCGGGTCTTCCCGACACTGCAGCTGGCCTGCCACGCCGTGGCCGGCCTGAACTGTTGGTTTTGTTGATCACGACACCGTGATAGCCCCAGGTGGAGCTATCGACTTCAAGGAACTGTAGTTTTGAGTAAATCTTGCATAATTCATATTTTTCTTACTGTATGTTGGATTCTTATCGTATTTGGTCTTGTTTTATATAGATAAATATTGGCTATTTTTCTAAAACTAGTGTGGTGTCCTTTTGTAGTGTTTTCACTTATTACTGTGTGTTATGTGCGAATGCTTTACACATTGCTTCTGAGATAAGCCTGACTGCTCGTGCCAAGCTACCAAGAGGGTGAGCAGGGGTTATCTGAGCAGGTATCTCCCTTATCCTAACTAGAGTGAGGGTCCCTACTTGGACAGGGTGCAAACCGACTGCCAACCAGAGACCCCATTTCTAACACTAGCTTTTTGCAGGAGCCAGAAAAGGCAGGAGTCACTTTGCTGGCCTTATCCCACAAGTGTATAATCCTTTAAGGGCTCCTTTGATCAAGGTTCCCAGGGAGATGGCTACTCCGGCTACAAGCCTCAGTTCTATCCCCGTCTTTCCAGAAGTTTCTGTTCTAGAAGATATAGGAATAAAGGAGATCAGTACTCAGGTAAGAGGTTCTGGTTCTAGCCTTCCTCCTGTAGGAGGCCAATTAACTCTTTGTCTGAATGCTTAGCTTTCTCTCACCACAGATCTCTGGGCAAAAAAACACAGTCCAAGGGTATTACATAGAACTTTATGAACCCCCGGTGCAATTGCGACTTCCCCGTCCTCTATATTTTCTTGGGATCAGTTTTCTGGTCCAGAACGAAATTCAGTCTCTTCTTACAAAACAAGCCATCGACTGAATAGAATACCACCCAAAGGTTTCCTCAGTACCATCTTCTTGGTACAGAAAAAGAACAAAAAGTTTAGCCCTGTAATAAACTTCAAAGTTTTGAACAACTTTGTAATGTATCACCACTTTAAGACTGAGACTATTCTCCATCTCAGAGACATTCTACTTCAGGATGACTGGTTGGTAAGATTGGATCTTCATTATGCTTACCTAACTGTTCTGGTTCAGTCCTCGCACAGAAAATATCTCCAGTTAAGTGGTGGTCTTTCTTTTTTCCACTTCAAGTCTCTTTCCTTTGGCCTGTCCTCTGCTCCTTGGTGTTTCACCAAGATTCTCAACCCGGTAGTACCGTTCCTCAGGACACGGGGATAAGACTAATTGTGTACCTCAACGATTTTCTGATCATGGCCCAAGACAAAAATATACGTCTTTCTCATTTGCATCTTTGCCTGGACCTTCTACTTTGCCTGGGTTTTCTTAGCAATTTCCAGAAGTCATCACTCATTCCTAATCAATGTGTGGAGTTCCTAGGGTTCCTTATAGATACCTCTCGGTCTATTCTCCAACTCCCTCAGCACAAAGTTTCCTTAATAAAAAAGAAGATTCATCATTCATTATCACTTTCTCGTTTCTCTCTCGGATCACTGGCTCGCCTGGTGGGTCTTCTGGCTTCCTCCGCTCAAGCAATATTTCCTGGCCTGCTTTATTATTGTGCCCTTCAAACCTGGCTGCAGTCTCTTTCCTATGCCTTTCCTCCCTCCTATCTATTGATTGCTCAAGTTCTAGGACAACCCTGCAGACAGCTTTTGTCTCTGCTTCTAATCACCCCCTTTTGACAGGCTCATCCTTGGTACTCAACTCTGTTGGAGCTGACCTTGGATTATCTGGTTTGGATTCATCACTTTCCCAATTTGCTCCTCAACCCTCAGGGAGCTTGTCACAACTTGATTCTAGAGGGCTATCTTTGCTGTATGGATTTCGGGTCTTCCTGGAGTATCCCAAGAATTTCAGAGGAGAGTGTCCACCCCATTAAGAAATCCTGGGCACGGGCACTTCAAAACTCTACTGAGCAGCCCGGTTGACCTGGTGTGGCTGGTATATGGACAGGAATTCAGATCCCTTTTCTTTTGATGTAACTTTGGTTGTTAATTTCCTAGCTTCTCTGGCTTCTCAAGGGAAAGTCTATCGTACGGTTGATAACTACAGGTCAGCTATCTCTGCAGAACATCTAAGCGTGGATGGAAGACCCATCGGAGAACACCCCTTGGTCTGTCGCCTCTTAAAAGGAGTAAGATTTGTTAAGCCTCTTGTTCCCAAATATAATACCATGTGGGATGTTAATTTGGTGTTGGAAATGTTTATTTCATAGCAGGACAATGTGTATCTTTCTCTCAAACAGTTATCAGCAAAGATAAAAATGTTCCTATGTTTAATTTCCCGATGTCAAATCTCTGGATGTATCTTATTTTCACTATTCTTCTCTTTGTGTTTCCTTTCAGGTTCATAGGCATACCAAAACATATTTAACATTAGTTCACTATCCCTTTATTACCTTCACAACCAAAGTTATGTGTGGGAGATTGTTGGAAGACTTAAGTTTCATGAACTGCAGATCTGAGAGCACCCTCGTGTTCCCAATTGATTATTTCTTTCCAGAAACCTGTTTTAGCTCCCACTTTAGTTCATTGGGTGAAATGGATTATGTCTTTGGCCGATATTAATACCAAGTCCTTTGGCGTCCATTCAGCCAAAGGGGCTATGACCTCTAGGGCTTTTTGGGCTAGTGCAGGTTTGCACAACATTCTCAAATCTACAGATTGGTCAAACACTAACATATTCAGAACATTTTATTGTAAACCTATTACCATGCATCTGATTATGTTATTGCAGTGCTTTGAAAAAGCACGATATGAACCGCTGGTCTAGTAACAAAAGAGAGATTTTCCTAGCCTTGATGTCAGAAAGGCTAGAGTTAGAGTTTATTAAATACGTGGAGGCGAGTATTATACCACCAGTATTTTCATTAACCTTGCCGGTCTGTTTTTCTGCAGTTCCAATGCCATCTTCCAGTACTGCCCCTTCAACATAATCCTGTTGGATTTTCCTCTGCTTTGGAATCCTCTGGTCTATTCCATGATCCTTCTCCTCCTGCTTGGAAGATGGTTCCTTATCTCCTTTTAGATTGCTTTATGGATCTATTGACTGCTAAATACTTTTTGTTCAATGTTCCGGTTTTTTCCTTGCCTCACCTTGATTAACTCTCTTCAAGAAAAGGGGATTTGATGCTCTCAGTCAAGATAATCATTGTGTTGCCCGACGTCTCATTGGTTGTGGTGATTATGATGTCATTGTTGAAGTTCTTTCACCAGGTTTCCTGGGTAATGTAGTTTTGTTTGCTTGGCTGTTGTTAATAAATGAGCAAGAAAAGTTAGCATAATACTCGCCTCTGTGTTTTGAATAAAATTCTGCTTTTCTGTCACTAAGGCTAGGAAAATCTCAATTCTTTCTGTTCCTTTCTCTTGGATGATGGTCCCAGCCTTACAATTGCATCTGGCTTTACAAACTATCCTACAGAGAGGGGAGATTAAGGGGATAAAGGCAAGATGACATGCACCCTTATGGGCTGCATACATTGGTGAAAAAACAACATACTGGTACCCAGCATAAAGTGAGTGAACCAGTGGGCTAATAATGCCAAACAACATGAATTTGCCCAGGAAAATAAAGTCTGTTCTTTGGGGTTCAGGGAAAAAGGCCTGCACCCCACTGCTAAATTCAGCTAGTACCAACAGTTAGTAGTGCTATGACCTAGTCATGGGTCATTAGCCACCCATCATAAAATGAGTACTACATTAGTTGGGCTTGATCCTCAACAGAGTCTGGCACTCTGGTCATGAGCACCATACTATGCTAAAATGATGACTAATATTTGTCAGCAGACTGATGACACAGGTCTCTTGACAAGAAAACATACCAAGTTTTCTATATCAAAAGGATCAGGTGCTTTTTCTGGGGCCTCTCCCTTCACCACCACATAGCACAGAATGTGGAGGTTGGGCAGGTAGCCACACATGTACCTTAAATGTTTGGGGGTGCTCAGAGCAAGACATATTTTGGGGGCACATGTCAGAATAATGTGGAATGTTATTGCACATTGCCTGCTAATTTCAGCCTGTACTAGGAACGCCTATAGTTTGTCTCCATGGTTTCGGTAAAAAAATACCTGTACCCCACCACTATGATCAGCTGCTTCAACCACTAGTTGTGCCATTGCCTTGCCATTGGGGTGGAGGCCAACCAAATACACTTTGGGTGGACCGAAAGAGGTGTATTGTACTACTGGAGAACAACATACTAATGACTTGTCACTGAGGTCTTCTGCACAAAAAAACATACTGGGTTTGGTAGGTGATAAACTAAGTTGCAGGTTATCCTTTTGGCTTAGCACTAGAGACTTTAAAACGTACATACGCTGAAAAAGTGATAAGTAAAACATTATAAAGAGATTCCCACATTTATTAGAAGAGGGAATGCCTAGGGCCAACGTATTGTTTGTAAATGTATGTGAATATGATATTACCGTGTATGTTTAGTGTTTCATCAGCATATTACCTAGTCCATGTATGATATTTTAGAATTAATAAATAGCATAAATCATTTGCACCCATGTAAAATATAATATAACAAGAGTGTACAATGTCAGACTTGATGATGATGGAAAATCTAGAAAACAAACATACCCAGGCCTAAGGCAGAAAACAGCACATTAATAAGTTGGGCCTGTCAGGTTACCATTTAGAGGGATCATTGTAAGTTCACCTACTTTTGAAACAAGCAAGAACCAAAGCACCCATAATTTATCAATTTTGGATGCATTAATATAAGCTATCTATAGAGCAATGAAACTACAAGCCTGGAGCAAATGCTTCCTCAACTAATTTATTACTGTTAAACAAATGTGAGGGCATATCCCTTACATTGGTAGCAATGAATAAACGTAATCATTATTTCCATCAGACCGACATTTTTTCTATGTGAAGCCTTGCCGATAGCAATTTTAAATACGTTTTCAAAGTACTGAATATTATTAGATCATGTCCTTCACCTAGGCAGGCACAAAATCGAGCTTGATCTGCAGTTAACTGCAAACGCGAGAGAATTAACGAGCTCTGAGGATTCTGGAGCGCAGATTTACTAATGGGCGGTAAAAATACAAATCAGAAGCAATCTGAATCATCTACAGGGAAAAGCTGATTTACAATAAAAAATGTTGCATCCAATTACTAACTGAGGTTGGGTGTTAACGTATAAAATCTGTTTGCTACATCATTGTTATTCATTTCAAATCTTTGAGAAAAAGAAAGAAAAAAATGTGTCCGGCTAGACTCACCTGTGTGCAAACAACACGTTTTGCTAAACACACGCAGTCATACAGCAATCCCCATCTCTTGGAACCAACCAGAGTAAAGCTTCAGTGTTACCCTTGAGATCATGGAGCGGTAAAAACAACAATAATGCATCTCCTTTTTATAGGAAGACGAATTAGAAACCACCTGTCCTAAAATATGGACACAGAACAATGCCTTTGTAGCTCAAACCCATCTATCTATCTATCTGCTGATCTCTGGGTGTCTTCAGACAATGGCGTGTGGTAGTTTTACCGGCATAACTATAGCACACCCTGACCCTTCTTTTCAGTGAATGCGAGCACTAATATTTTTGTTTACAAAATGAACACAATCGTCCAATCGAATTACCTCCAATACAACCTTTAGGTACCTTCTTGAGTGGGAATGGTGATGAGTGTTTGGCGTAACCCACCCTTTCCAAAAGGTGCACCTCCCTCTAATGTTAATCTAATCTGTAAAAAAAATAGCCAGGGTCATCCTGGCTTGTAAAGGGGTTAAACCTGCTCCCAGATTGTTAGCTCTAGGTCGAACGAGCAAGTGCTTTTATCTGTTGTAACTGCTGTGGGCTTTTAACCACGTTCACCGCACGCCCATCACTTTCACTCGTTTGTTGGCTAGCCTTTCAAAAATCCTTTGTTATCATTGGTAAATGCTTTACATTTGTCCCATCTTGGGGCAGTTTTGTTACCGATTTGGACACCGACCGTGTTACATTGATAACTGCACTTTGCCGATATCTTTGACTGCGAGCGAACTTCTTTTTCCTTTTGTGTCTCATTCTCACTCATGCGCATCGTGCATGTGGAGCTTTGAATCGGTTCGCTTATGTCAACTGTTTTACTTTTTCATTTTCAATTTATGTGGCAAGAAACATCCAGTTAGGAGCTTACAATGCCAATAGCTCTAACTAGAGCAAATGCGAGACCAATGGCATTGCAAATGCTGGTTTGAACTCTTATATCTCTTTTACGGCTACAACCCTTAAGAAAGGTTCTCATAAAAGTAAATTCACCTTGAGGTTCCTGAGAGAGACCATCAAGTTTATTTGGACAATCGTCCATAAAACCTTCCAAAAACAAGGTTCCTGACATCTTTTCTGACTGGCAGCCTCAGTTCAAACCAGGAAGCAGTACATTCCTTGCACTGCCAATTAATGCAAACAAATGGCTTTGGTTTAACAACTGAGCAGCACACCCACACATTGTACACAGTTGACCATAACACCAAAGGAATATTTGAAATAGTAAGAGGGTGCAGATTCATCACAGGTGGTGTTGCTAACGCGTCCCTTTATAATAATGTATTACACATCAGGACTCGCTTTAGGCCAATTAATCTTTTGACCCAGTTGAGAGACACCTTAGGACTAGATAGTTAATCAATGTGTCAATCAATACGTCAATAATGTCATCAATATTTATCACGACAATACATTTCACTTTAGTCAAAGTCATTGATCGATTCAAGACGCTGCAATGACCTTTCAACCATGAATAACCACACCGGTTTAGTAGAATTTAATGAGTTTTATTCCCTATTGCTTACAAATCTAATAGCAGGTGCGTCAATCTCAAAACCAAGAAACATAATAGCATAGTCACAATATGGCAACTTTGGTAAGATTTCATTAAAGCGAGAATCACAAACATCAGAAAATAAAGCGCCGTGAACATAGATCAATTTAGCAGAGTGTCAATAAGGCGTCAGTTCAACAAAGCATAGATTCGGTCATTTGTCTATTTGCGTCAGTTTAGTGAACACCTGTCCTAACCATTGATTAGCATTAGCATGTTGGGCTTCATGCAAAACAATTTAGAACACCAATTTGGAAAACATCTAACTATGGTCGCTGTCAAAAGTAAGCAGTTGGTACCTAGAAAGGAAAAGCAAACAGACAAATCACAATTGCATTGTCATAATTACCCTCCAAAATTTAGGTCAGCACACAGGTTCAGTCTTCGTCTTCAGGACATCAGTCAATTCGCCATCAGTCAGAACTCAGCTCCGGGGCAAAAAGGGCACTTCCCTCATAAGGAGGTAAAGTGTAAAATGGACAATTCTAACAAGTCACCAAACAGAGTGACAGAGTTTCTGGATAAAATCAATAGCATTCCCTAACCCACCTAAATGACTCCCCGTGACATGGGTTTTTAACCATTTTTCGTTGTACATTTCCCCTAAATTTTATTGGACATTTGTTATACCCCACTATCTTTAACCTATCAGAAAACACATTAGGTCACCTAACTCTTCACCCCATATTATTTTACAGACATTTTATTGGTCTCAATAATTGACGTCTTCAGAGGTGGCGCGTCCGGTATGATTTCATCTTTCTGTAATTCTTTACACATCTTTTGGTCAGCAGCTCCATTGTCTTCACCAGTTTGAATGACCTTGCACATTACATTAATCAACACTGTTTCATTTTATTTTAACATTATTCTGCAAGCAAGGAAAAGCTATGGGAACGGATCTAACATGGTTACATTCGTCTTCTAGTTTGAAGAAAAGAACATACGGGGTCATGTCCTTTTGTGAGTCAGCACACTGCAAAATAGAAAAATACATTTAATATGAGAGCCAAACAGCTAAGCTTTGGCTCATGCTAACTTAAGGCCTATGAGGATTTCAGCACAGATTCAATAACGCAATCATTAGTCCAAACTTATTTAAACATAATATAAACATTTTAGTCATCATTATTAGTCTATGTATACCTTGGCGGCCACTCCCTGTGGTCACATTTCAGGTGCACATTTTAAGCACAATTATTATTATAGTTTCTATGCAGCATTGTCACACATTAATTCATAAACATTTCATGTTAATATAGATTATATAAGCTACGCTCTCTCAGTCTGATCAGTAGCAGCAATACAGCACTGGGCTTACTGTAGCCGTTATGGTCAGGGAAACCTTAAAGATTTTGGGGGCCCTGGGCCAAATGTATTTTGAGGGCCCCTGTTGGGAACAGTTTTAAATTTATGAACCAATTTCAGCTCTTTCATGCCCTCTTTGGCCTGGTCACTGACAGTGCACCGGCACTCTGGTCCTAATTCGGAATCTCTGTATATCTAATATTCAGATATTGATGCGGGCTTTCAATATTACAACACAGTAGCAGCTCACTAATATTACTGCAAATAATCTACTTGGCACCTTTCTATTTTATCCTATGTGAAGTCCTGTTTTGATCTAAAACTAACTTTTTTATGGATTGGTTGAAAAATAACATGTGTCTGCAAAATGTATGTATTAGACTCACACATCATCCACATTAAAAATAAATTAAAGGATACCAGTATTTAAAAACATCTTTTTAAGAATTATTCAAAGTCATCAGGCCAACACTCTGCAGAACAGAGCTGCCCCTATTAGGGGGCCCTTAAAGGCTGGGGCACTGGGCCAGAGCCCACTTTGCCCACCCCTAAAAACGCATTTGATTGTGGTCTATCTCTCTTCGGCATCCTGCAAGGTTTTGCCCTCTCCCTAAAGCTCCTCAATATCTTCCTAGGACCTGAAATATGTTTTATCATTTGCTTCACCTGACGTGTCTTATGTAGGTCAGCAATAAACTGATGTACTTCACCACATAAAAAGTCTTTTGAACTTATCTGGCGTCCTCTTCCTGCTTTCAAGAGATCTTACGATGAATGAGACTGAACTGGTGAATCCTTAGCTACAAATTAAATTAAGTTAATGTAGTTGAATAAAATCCTAATAGAGGCCATATTTGTCATCCAGACTGCTCCTATTCCATTTTAGTATGCAACAGGTGAGGCATAAAGACCTTAACTTTGATCTCCAAACTAACCGGGTTATTAAACATAAAACCCCAACATTACGACATGTGAAAATAATCATTTGCCTGCTCTGCTTCATCGACAAGGTAATCGTTCGTTCTCAAAGACTATCAAACATAGTCAGCCAGTTGGCTATGTCACAGCTGCTACTCCAGTTGTCTTGATCTAGAACCTCTTTTCACCACATCTTCATGACGGCGTGTCTAGTATACACCAGGCAGTTAAATGTCCACTCCTTTGCTCTAGTGTCCTGTTCTTTTTTAGTTAAGAACCGTTATCTCAACTCGGGTAATATCTGGCCTTAGTTTTGCTATTGTGCTACATTCACCCAAGTCCAATTTTCATGCTGACCCAAACCTCCCCCAGGCGAAAATATTTTATTTTAGTGTGGTGTGTTCAATAAAGACGGGAGAAGGAATGATGTGTTTTTAGTTGTTTTGTGATGTGATGTAGTGTAAATTGCTATTTTGTAGAGTGATTAGATGTTATGTGATGGTGAATGTTTCACTCTGAAGTGGGTATGATTTGGTGCCTAGTGTTTGAAGATGTGGGGTGCAGTGCTTTTGTCTGGGGTGGTGTTGTGATGAAGTGGTGTTGTATGCCATTGTCCAATTGGCACACGTCCTGTGAACTGGCTACCTAGCATGTCATGGAAGAGTGGTGTTGCATTGTCTCTAGTGTGATTTGGTATAGAATAGTTAGAGGGAAGGGTGCTTTTGTTTGGCGTGGTGTGGTGTCACGTGGTGAGATGTGATGTGATTGGTTAAGTGTGGGGTACAACATCTAATTCAAGCCACCAATGTGCAAATACATTAAAGTTATTACATCAACCTACCACTGCAGAAAATATTACCACAGTGAATAATGTACAATGCAGTGTGTCATTCAATGCAGAGCATTGGTTTATGGTGGCCTCTGACGTTGTGTAGTCATCCATGTCCAAGGTGCATGGTACTTAACCTAGTACCACTTAGTCCTTGTATGTGTTTATTCGGGAATGTTTTCTGTCATGTATCCTTTTTCGTCTATTCTTTTCAGTGTCTGTAGTTTTCAGTCTATAGGTCTTTTATTTCAGATGCAGGTGGAAACAGGAGTTTTCACCTAAACTGGAATTGCAACTTGTGCTTTAAACCATACGTCCATTTTTTTCCTCAGGCACAGTGCGACGGGTTAAACCTGTGCGTGGTAGAAAGGATTGCTGAAAAACTGTGCACAAAGTTCTGTTCGTAATTCGAACGGGGCGGGATGAAGACTCAGGATATTAAATGCCTACCTGTTAAAACCAACCATTTATGACCATCTAATTAGGGGTTGTCTCACTATAATTATCGTGTACCAAGGAAGGTGGGAGCTCCGTGTTCTGCAGGGTCGCCGATGTGGTAAGAGGGTCTCTATTGTTAGTGCGCACATTTCCGTGTATCCTTTCCGTCAGCGATGAGAAGCAGGTTTGAAATATGTGTGCGTGTCATTGGGATATTGTTTGAACTTACACTAATGGGAAAGGTCTTCCAAAGACTGCACCTCAGGATTGAAGATAAATGACTGAATTTAAGTCGTCAATACGTTGATAGCACAACTTTCTTAGTGATTGATGATGGCGATGGAAGACACCTTGTACCCATCCATTTTTATAAGGTAGACAATTTATCATTATATTTACATACATGTCTGAAGTTGTTCTGTGTTCCAAATTGCATTGATTGACAGTCATATCTGAGGCCAGCCAGCACATGGAAATGTTTATTTTGCCCATGAAATAGGGTGATTAAGATGTACTGCAGCGAACAATTTTCATGCCTCCCTATTTGTTACTGCAGGATCTTTTGTTGTAGTGATATGTGTATGCTTCTTTGTTCCATTTTATGGCATTCTTAGTTTGAATGGTAGTTTATTTTTCTCGCTAAATGCGGATTGTGGTTGTTTTTCTCAGATGATGTTACAAAGTTCATGGCACTGAACAAGCTGTTACCTTGGACTGGGTTTGGTCTTACTGCAAGGGAAAAATATCCTGCCCAATAACATCATCCTCATCAAGGTTGTCTTGAGCAGTAGACATAAACCAATTGCAGTCCAGATCTCGATAGCGTCATGTGAGGCTGCAAGACCTGGGTATATGAAAAATCCGGACCCCTTGAATTGTTTAATACAATCTTGATTGGAAGAGCCTGGATTGCCTTGATTACTTTATGCTTCGTTCTCCTGAAGAAAACAAGGTACCTTTCCAAGCATCTACAGTCTGCATCCTGAAACCTTGCAGCAGTCACAACAATGGCTTTGACGTGGGATTGCATTGGTAGATATTGGCATGGTGTTGACCCTAGGTGTTAAATGATTGCAGTAAGTCCCATAACCAAACAAGCAGCCAGCTCTTCTAACACGATACTGTCCAGACAGGGCATTTATCATATATACAAACAGTATAACAGGGTTAACTAACATTCATGGGCCTGAATGGACTGAGCAGTCTCATGTATGTATGTGTGCATGCCTGTATCTATGTATGTTTTTTAAATTTGTAAATCATGAAGTTAGCTGGCCAGCAAAGGAGGTCCATACAGGAGGTAAGCACCAGCAAGGGCATTTGTGGATGGTGTGAGTGGTGAGGGGGTAGAGAGAGATGGTGGAGCTTGTGAAAGAGTGAGAAATCACCTATATCAAGTCTCAATCTAGCAATACTATTCTCTTATTAAAACCAACTCTACACAAAGGTGCTGCCTACTTGTTGAGGCAGGATTCACAATACAGCATTATTTAACAGTAGGATGCTGGCTCTGCATATACTATATCAAAATGAGACATAGTGTGCACAGAGTAGTCAAGCAGTTAGGATTATCAGAGGGTAGCGCAAAGCATTTCTTGAACACACATAGGCCATACGTGAGGCACACACTCAATAACTAACTCCAAGCCAATGTATTTGTACTGGAAAAATATACTTTGTTACTTTATTTCTAGAACCAAAATGATCTTGTTGCAGGTAAGTACATTTGTAAGAAGGTATCAAGCATATGTATCAAAGACACTTTTGGCCTCATTATGTGTTTGGCGGGTGGGGGAGGCTGCCCGCCAAACTCATAGGACCGGAAAACTGCCACTCTGGTTTTCCACCCGCCGTCCCATTACGTGTCTCCTTCTAGCTGGGTCCAGGGGGTCAGCTGTGGGAAACTACAGGCTGGACAAGGAGGAGGGCCTTCTGCTGGAGGTTGCTGGACTGGTGGTCAGATTCCCAAAGGCCAGGGGGGTGCGGGAGCAGGGGTACCTTTAGGCATCGGGAATCTTATTCTGGTTCTCTAGGGGGGTCCTCTGGATTCAGGCTGCAGGGGTCATTGTGTGGGCCAGGGGGGTCAACCCAGGGTGGACACAACGTCTGAATCGCCTATGGACTTGTTCTGGACTGGTGGGCCACCTAGACTCGGGCCATGGACGTCAGGTGCAGAGTGGGCAGGACTCGCAGATCCAGGCCAGTTCTGGAGTCCTTCTTGGTGTTTCTTGTGGACAGGGCCGCTGTCCTCTGGAGCCTTGGTCCTCTGGTGGGCAGGCAGTCGTCTGGGCATTTGGAGAGGTCACTGGTCCTGCAGGATGCACCTCCTTTATGTATAATGGTTTCTGAAGTTGCAAACAGACTTGTAGGGCTGGGCCATGTCAGATGGTGTCTGGAGTCTTCTCTGCTGGGGTCGGCTTAGCAGATCTTCTTCTAGCTTCTATCTTCATTTTTATTGAGGTCACCAGGAATCTGTTGAGCCAGGCTCAGTGGTGCCCCTAAATACTAGAGTTAGGGGTGCTACAGGGGTCAGAGGGCAGTAGCCAATGGCTACTCTCACTGAGGGTGGCTGCACCCTTCCTGTGCCCACTCTCTTTGGGGAGGGGGCACATTCCTAACTCTGTTGGTCCCTGCCCCCCAAACCAAGATGGAGGATTCTGTAGTGACCCCCACTTCAGCTCTGGACACCTTAGGGCTGATCCTATCTGGAGTGGTCACTCTTCCCTGTTTTTCTAATTTCCCCACCAGAGTTGCTGCCAAAAGTGGGGCTTGGTCCAGGGGTCAGACATCTCCACTAGCTGGAGTGCCCTGGGGCACTGTAACAGGAGGCCTGAGCCTTTGGGGCTCACCACCAAGTGCTATAGTTCCTGCAGGGGGGAGGTGTGAAGCACCTTCACCCAGAGCAGGCTTTGTTTCTGACTCCAGCGGGCACAAAGGTCCTCACCCCATGGGGTCAGAAACCCGTCTTTTAGTGGCAGGCTGGCACAGACTGGTCAGCCTTACACTAAAGGGTTGGTAAAAATACAGGGGGCATCTCTAAGATGCCCTCTAGGTGCATTTTACAATAAGTCCAACACTGGCATCAGTGTGGGATGATATCAAACTTCCCAGCGTTCAATGAAGCTATCATTGAGCTGTGGAGTTCATATTGACAAACTCTCAGCCCATGTACTTAATCTGGCCACACTGCACTTACAATATCTAAGAATAGACCTAGACACTGTAGAGGCATATCATGCATGCAGCTATGCCCTCACCTGGGGTATAGTGCACCCTGCCTTTGGGTGTATAGGTGACTTACCTATGCCACAGGCAGTGGTTGGCGGGCATTGCACCCTGAGAGGGATGCCATACCAACTTTATCTTTTCCTCCCCACCAGCTGCAATGGCAGTGTGCATGTTTTTGGTGAGAGGTCCCGTAGGGTGGCACAATACATGCTGCAGCCCTTAGGGACCCTCCTTGATCACAGGGCCCTTGGTACTACTGGCACCTTTTACAAGGGTCTTATCTGTGTGCCAGGTGTGTGCGAATTGTGGAAACAATCATAGAGTTTTAGGGAAAGAACACTGGTTCTTGGGGCTGGTTAGCAGGATCCCAGCACACTCTGTCACGTCAACATCAATATCAGGCACAAAGTGGAAGGGGAGGGGGGATTCCATGCCAAAAGGTGCACTTTTCTACATTAACAGAATATGTAAACAACCTGTCCTTCTCCCACTAAACAGTGTGATATGAATCATTGCCTGTCTGTCTTGGACCACCTCATAGGTCCTGTCATCATGGCCTCACTGTTGTCCTGATTTACCTTTTTATGCATATAGTCCATTGCCAGAGAAACATGAGCAGAAATGTGATGTGAACTTTTCTGTAAAGCTCATGCTTCTGAGAGGTTGATTCAGCACAGTGCAGTGGTGGCTGTCATGTATTTAGGGTGGACAAAATACGGGGGGCATTCAAATTGTTTTAAAAAGGTAGTTACCTTCCTGACTTGCCACGACTTCCTCCTTGTTCTAGTGTCTTTTCTCCGCAAAGCTTCGGACCCAGGAAACTGCACTACCCAATCCTGGTGCTGCTCTCATGCTGTTAAACAATTCAATTAAATTTTTATTATCAAGATTTGGAACTCCAAAGAGATCCACATGTATAATGATACAAAACCATATAAATACATAATAAATTAATACACTCTCTAAAATAAATAAAACTCCAAACCATCAATTTGTTCCTACATGCGTCACACATTACAAGAACTACCGATAAATGACAATATTTAATCTTGATATGAGAAAATTTTTAACCTCCTACTAGAGACACAGATTCTTAAACTCAAAGAGTCCCCTCTCAGCGAAATTGAGGGACGTGCCCCTCCCTTCCTTCTTTCAGAGAGTCTTTCTTTAAAACAGGACAGCGTAAAAAATGCATGTGCAATAGAGAGGCCCCACCTCCCTCAAGGCCCCTGAAAAAACTATAAAAGCCCCTAAATTCCCTGCGATATTTAATTTAATTTCCATGCCAGGGCCCAAGAGGCAATCTAATCACAGAAGATCAATATAATTGCAAAAAGGTTTGAAACATTTTTAAAATCCTGTAACAAAAACTTTCATTAGGAGGGAAATGGCATGAATCTAGGGCCTCTCTATAAGATCTAATATTTAACTGCAAATGAGGGTTTTGAACCATAATTTCCTCTGAGCGGCTAAAACTGGACTGACAAACAAAATGTGTTTAATATTCTGTACCCCACCTTGACACACATCACGAAGATTAGTCGCACCATCCCATTTGGAAATTTGATCCCTATGGGGTACTCTATCAGGTCCAATCAGTATAAAGAATCGCCTCACACCACGTGCAAGATTCCAAGTCAGGTAAGGTTGAACCACCTTCATAGACACTGACTTGATTAGATTCCTTAGCCCTCTTTTAGGGCGGCACGACTCAAGGTCCATTGAAAAGCTTTTGGACCATGTCGCCTCCTTCAAGATCTTTTTGATTGTAAGGGGTGTTGAAGTAGTGAGGTCCGAATCCAGCTCTTAAAGCTGAATAGCATGGGAGTAATTACAAAAAAAAAAAGTAGATTTGTTTCTTAAATTGGTAAACATTTTATTAAAAGCCAAGTTTGTCAATGTAGATTCCTCACTATATATGAGGCAATGTGCCCTGCACAAAGATATTCTTGATGCTGAATTCAAGCCTTAGAGCTGCTACCGAAGCTGGATTATTGCAGGAAGTAGGCGTCTTAGGATCCGTCCTTCTGTCTTATCAAGAAAGTCCCATTTATCTATATCTATACACTGTATTGTATACAGAAGAGTAGCTGGAATCTTAACCTGATAGGCAGACAATAGATGTGAAAAATGGCATTTACCTTTTGTGTTGAAGAAAGCCGCCAGACCTTGAGCATGTAAGAAAGCCTTACTAATATTATTACAAATGTGATCCTGATCATTTATTGTGGCCGACATTTTTTTTCCCAGGAACCTACATACATCTACCCACTCCAATATACTGCATAAAGACGTTTTGGCCAAAGCACAGGCTCCCTTTTAATTAGTGTCATCGGAACCTCGTCGGGGCCCATGGCACCCGATGAGCGCATTGAATTTATAATCCCCTCTAGGTCAGACACAGAGGGTGCGCCCATATTTTCCATTACCCCCTCCCCATTCAATGCTGTCACCTCTTACCCAGGGTCTACGACCCGATTTTCAGCATAAAAGACCCGAATATACAACCTCCAGTCATCCTCTGCTATCGGGGGGCAAAAGGGCTTTTGCGATTTCCGCACCCCTCGGAGATAATAGCCCAAAATTGACTAGGGTTTCTCATTGCAGCTGCTTCCCTCAGTGCCATCCACCTATGATCCACTTCTTTCCTTCGGATGGCCAATTTTACCCGCAATCTTCTTCTCTTGAGTAGTGATATTTTCCTACTCCTTTCCATAGACTTACGCTACAACAGTTGCCTTACCAGTTTGTTAATTTCTCTGTTCCGATTCACAATGGGTAGCCCACATGCTCCCTTTCCCTAAACCTGACCTTCCTCGTCTTCTTTTTAGTAATTTGCGGATTCCTTTTTTGCCCCGCCTTTTTCCCTCCTATCTTGATTAGATTACTGGCCTTTTCTATCTCGCTTCCATTCAGCTCATTTGACTTTAGGGAGGCATGATCTTGAGGAATCTTTAGGAAGGACAATTGGGAATGGAGACGCTCGAGGGTTTACAATCAATCAATCAATCAATGGATTTATAAAGCGCACTACGTACCCATGAGGGTTTCAAGGTGCTGGGGGGGGCAGGAGTTACTGGTCGAAGAGCCAGGTCTTGAGGAGTCTTCTGAAGGTGAGTAGGTCTTGAGTCTGTCGCAGGTTGGTGGGGAGGGTGTTCCAGGTTTTGGCGGCGAGGTATGAGAAGGATCTGCCGCCTGAGGTCTTTCTTCGGATGTGGGGGACGACGGCGAGGGCGAGGCCAGCAGAGCTGACGGGTGGGGGTGTAGAAGCTGAGTCTGTTGTTTAGGTAGGCTGGTCTGGTGTCGTGTAGCGCTTTGTGAGCGTGGGTAAGAAGCTTGAAAGTGATCCTTTTGTCCACGGGGAGCCAGTGAAAGTTTCTCTGGTGGTGGGAGATGTGGCTGTGGCAGGGTATGTTGAGGATCAGTCGGGCGGAGGCATTTTGAATGCGTTGGAGGCGAAGTAGGTCTTTTGCTGGGATGCCTGTGTAGAGTGCGTTGCCATAGTCCAGCCTGCTGTTGAGGAGGGCCTGTGTCACTGTTCTTGTTTCTGTCGGGATCCATTTGTAGATTCTGCGGAGCATGCGGAGTGTGTTGCAGGAGGAGGAAACTGCGTTGACCTGTTTAGACAAGGTGAGGGAGGAGTTGAGGATGAAGCCCAGGTTGCGAGCATGTCGGTCGGTGTCGGTAGGGTCCCTAGTGCGGAGGGCCACCAGGAGTCGTCCCAGGCGGAGGGGGTGGATCCGAGGATGAGGACTTCCGTCTTGTCCGAGTTCAGTTTCAGACGGTTGTTTCTCATCCATTCGGCGATGGATTTCATTCCCTTGTGGAGGTTGGTTTTGGCGGTGCGCGGGTCTTTGGTAAGTGAGAGGATGAGCTGGGTGTCGTCGGCGTAGGTGAGAATGTTGAGGTTGTGTTGTCGGGCCACTTGTGTGAGGGGGGCCATGTAGATGTTGAACAGCATCGGGCTGAGCCCTGGGGGACGCCGCAGATGATGTCGGTGGCTTCGGAGCGGAAGGGGGGAGGTGGACTCTCTGGGTTCTGCCGGAGAGGAATGAGACGATCCAGTTGAGGGCTTTTCCTTGAATTCCGGTTTCGTGGAGGCGTGATTCGAGGGTGCGGTGGCAGACTGTGTTGAAGGCGGCAAATAGGTCCAGGAGGATGAGGGCTGATGTTTCGCCGTTGTCCATTTGGCGGCTGATGTCGTCTGTGGCGGTGAGAAGGGTGGTTTCGGTGCTGTGGTTTCATCTGAAGCCGGACTGGGAGGGGTCTAGGATTCCGTTGTCTTTGAGGTGGCTGGTTATTTGTGTGTTGATGATTTTTTCAATCACCTTTGCTGGGTAGGGGAGCAGGGAGATGGGTTGGAAGTTCTTGAGGTCGTTGGGGTCTGCTTTGGGCTTCTTGAGGAGGGCACGGATTTCGGCGTGTTTCCATTTTTCTGGGAATGTCGCTGTTTCGAAGGAGATGTTGATGACCTTCCGTAGTTGGGGGACGATGGTGGAGTCGGCTTTGTTGTATACGTGTGGGGGCAGGGGTCTGACGAGATCCTGAGTGGATGGAGTTCATGATCTTGCGTGTCTCCGTGTCGTTCACGTTGGTCCAGGAGGTCAGGTGGTTTGCACAGGTGGAGTGTTCGGGGGTGGGGTCTGGCGTGGGAGTGGGGTCAAAACGGTCGTGGATGTCGATGATCTTCCGGTGGAAGAAGGTGTACAGTGCGTTGCAGAGTTCTTGGGATGGAGGGATGTCGTTGATGTTGGCGCTGGGGTTGGAGAGTTCTTTCACGATGCTGAAGAGCTCTTTGCTGTCGTGTGCGTTGTTGTCCAGGCGGTCTTTGAAGTGGGATCGTTTGGCTTGTTTCCATTTTGGCGGATTCCATTTTCTGAACATCTTGGTCCACCAGTCAAGAATTATGCACTGAACTCATGCTAGAGAAAAGATTATCCAGAGAATACACTACGCTCTCTTAGGCAGCAGGATTCACTAATGTTGGAACTGCTTTATCCAGTTATGATTTTTCCGCTTGGGTTCCTTTATTGTAATGGGTGTACATATCACCTATGTTCGTCAAATCCCCAACGGTTAAGGAATGCAAACAGGTACTGTTTATGTTTAGTCCCAATGATTGACATACATCCTTTACGGTCGTCTTGGCCGACTCATCAGAAGGGTGGCTCGCATTTTGTTTTACTAATACCTTCAATATGGGAACTAGGATATCTTGGATGTGATCAGAATTTTTTCTGGATTTTTCAGGGAGTTCCAAAATCGAGGAAAGGACTATGGGGGTCATTCTGACCTCGGCGGTAAAAGGCGCTTACCGCCGGTCAGAAGACCGCCATAACACCGCCGCGGTCGCGGTGAACCGCCACGGTCATTCTGTCCCGCAACTGGCAAACCGCCAAAAACCCAACATCAACAAAAGTCCGCCACAGCAACGGCCAGCGAAAAACTGGCGATGACCAAACCTCCACCGTCACGCCAACAGAAATACGCCCATGCCATTCCGACCCACAAATCCCCGCAACGGTCTTTCAACCGCGGTATTCCATTGGCGGTACGCACCGCTGCGGTCAAAATACACACACCTTTACAAAACAGTACCACATTGGACAATTCAAAATACACACACCTGAGACACATACACACACCACTCCCACACACCCAATACAATATAAAACACACACCCACATCACCCACAACCCCTTACGACCACAATTGCGACTGAAGGACAGAGAGAGACAGCACAGCATAGAGTAGACCATCACACAGAGGCAAATCACAATATCCACGCACAAAACACCATACACCACCACACTCACCACACTCTACAACACATACACCACCCCTCACCTCATCCACCCCACCCCATGGCACCCCAAAGACACCCCAGGTTCTCTGACGCAAAACTCAGGGTCATGGTGGAGGAAATAGTTCGGGTAGAGCCCCAGCTCTTCGGGACACAGGTGCAGCACACCACCATTGCCAGGAAGATGGAGCTATGGCAAAGAATAGTGGACAGGGTCAACGCTGTGCGACAGCATCCACGAAATCGGGACGACATCAGGAAGCGGTGGAACGACCTACGGGGGAAGGTGCGTTCCATGGTATCAAGGCACAACATCGCGGTACAGCGGACTGGCGGCGGACCCCAGAATTCACAGCATGGGAGGAGGAAGTCTTGCACATCCTGCATCCTGAGGGCCTCGCAGGAGTAGGCGGAGGAATGGACTCTGGTAAGTCTAATCTTCACTACTTCATTCCCCCCACCCCACCTGCATGTCAAATCATGCCCCCACCCTCACCCCCACCCCATCACACCAACTCCTTGCAAATGGCTCACCATCACAACCCACCCATCCCAAAACCTAGCCCTGCATGCGTCCCCAAAGCATAGACACCCATCACCAAAGCATGCCCACTGCACATACCCATCTCCCCCACAAGCCACCGTCACAAAAGCCCCCACAAGGGAATGCCAGCACTGGGGTACACGGCCACCCACCCATTACACGAAATGGCACACACAGAAGCAATAACCATACTCTTATACCCCTGCAGGACCCGAACGCCACCACGCCGCCCAGGAGGGTCCAGAGATGTCCATCCCACCCCCAGAAGAGGCCCCCAGTGATGACAGCAGCTCTGTCTCCCTGGACCCAGATGACCAGCCTGGCCCATCGGGGACCTCGGGACAGTCGGTTCCCCACAGACAGCCACAGGCTACAGCAGACCTAACCCCCTCTGGGAACACCAGCACAGCTCCCACCCAGTGGGCCCATGCCTCTGTCTCCAGGACACGTCAATCAGCGGTGTGTCCACCACTACAGGGCACCCAGGTTGACCCACCACCCCAACAACAACAGGGACCTGGGGGCAGTGGTAGTGGGCACACGGTCCAGGGGACAGAGGCCCAGGGAAACAGGGGCACTGGGAGGGCTGCTGTGCGACAGGGGGGGGGACAGGCCCAGGGAACCGACTCTCCAAGAGGCCCTCTCCTCCATCATGGGAGCATACCACCGCTCCCAGGAGACGATGGCTACGGTACTGGCCAGGTTCCAGGAGATCCAGGTACTGCAGGAGGAACAGTACATGGGGTTCAGAGAGGAACTGAGAAACATTATTTCCGCAACGGGGACCATCGTCGTGGCCCTTAACCAGATAGTCATCACATTGCGGGACCATGTGGCACCACAAAGGGCCCCTGCCACTAGCATGGACCCAGACCAGGCTACCACCTCCGCCGGCGCTAGTGGACAGGAGGCCCCCACACAACAACAGGCCACCAGAACCCCACCTCCTGCAGAAGAAGAACCACCCCGCAAGCGGTACCTGAGATCTCACAAGAAGACAGAGTAGGATGCCAAGACCCCCGCCAGCAAACGATACCCCCTGATGTCATCCCACTGTCCCACATTGTCACCCTGTCCAAACTTAAACTGCCCCTGCTCCATCCTTCCACAGGCATATGGACAATGCACCTGTGAGACTGAAAACTGGACTCTGCCATGGACATTACTCCACCATCACCCATCACCGTTTTACAATCATGTCCCTAAATTTAGCACTTTAATAAAATCACTTATTGCACTTAAAAAATCTGGAGTCTGCTTGTATTTTGAACAAATGTATTAGACATAACGGTGCCAAAATGTTCAGTTACATTGTGATGACAACATACCACTGTCACACAGCTGTAGTCCATGGGCAAACAAAGCAGAGGTCACGCAGTGGGGCCCACAGCTCTGAAAGCGGAAGGGAAAGTCACAACTCAGTTAACAGGAACTGGGGGGAAACACAGACAGTAGAGAGGCAGGAGACTTTAAGTAAATGTAAAATGGCGGGGATGATTCGTACCTGTGTGCTACTGAAAATACTGTTGTATCACTGTGTCCCTGTTGTCTGTGTCGTCCCCGTCGTCTTCCTCCTCTTCACTCTCCACAGGCTCCACAGCTGCTACAACACCACCATCTGGACCATCCTCCTGCAGGAAAGGCACCTGGCGTCGCAAAGCCAGGTTGTGAAGCATACAGCAGGCCACGATGATATGGCACACCTTCTTTGGTGAGTACATTAGGGATCCACCTGTCATATGCAGGCACCTAAACCTGGCCTTCAGGAGGCCGAAGGTCCGCTCGATCACCCTCCTAGTACGCCCATGGGCCTCATTGTACCGTTCCTCCACCCTTGTCCTGGGATTCCTCACTGGGGTCAGTAGCCATGACAGGTTGGGGTAACCAGAGTCACCAATTAGCCACACACGGTGTCTCTGTAGCTGTTCCATCACATAAGGGATGCTGCTATTTCGCATGAGGTACGCGTCATGCACTGACCCAGGGAACTTGGCATTTACATGGGAGATGTACTGGTCAGCCAAACAGACCACCTGGACATTCATCGAATGATAACTTTTTCTGTTCCTGTACACCTGCTCACTTTCACTGGGGGGAACCAAAGCCACATGGGTCCCATCAATCGCACCAATGATGTTGGGGATATGGCCAAGGGCATAGAAATCACCCTTCACTGTAGCCAAATCGCCCACCTCAGGGAAAACAATGTAGCTCCGCATGTATTTCATCAGGGCAGACAACACTCTGGACAAAACCTTAGAAAACATAGGCTGAGACATCCCTGATGATATGGCCACTGTTGTTTGGAATGATCCACTTGCCAAAAAATGGAGTACTGACAGAACCTGCACCAGAGGGGGAATCCCTGTGGGTTGGCGAATGGGGGACATCAGGTCTGGCTCCAGCTGGGCACACAGTTCCTGTATAGTGGCTCGGTCAAGTCTGTATGTCAGTATGACATGTCTTTCTTCCATTGTCGACAGGTCCACCAGCGGTCTGTACACGGGAAGATTCCTCCATCTCCTCGCAAGTCCCAGCGGACGGTGCCTAGGAAGGACAACATGGAGCACAGAGTCAAGCAACCCACAGGTACGTAACCACAGCTTGCACAGAACACGATTCGCTATGCATTGAATGGCTTGTATGAGTGGCAATGCAACGCCTAGGCCTGTGTGACGCAGTAGAAATTAAGCCATGTGGGCCCTTGAAATGGCGGCTGCCTGACCTGTGAAGTGTGACAATGGGATGTGAGGTCAATGCGCTGGCGTGGCACACCGTGGCGGTAGGCGGTCGAAGACCGCGGCGCAAAGCAGCATTGGTTAACATTGAACCCTATGGGTCTCAGGAGCCAATGACGATGTGCGCCGGCGGTCGCGGTACGCACCGCCGCGGTACGCACCGCCGCGGGCGTGACCGCCATCTTCTATCTGCTTAATCACTCGAGACCTGATCATCCACAGGAGAGGACCTATACTGCAAGTGCTGCTGTGACCTCGGTCTGGAAGATACAATGGCTGCTGCGACTGGGGAAAGGGCCCCTGCCTTCACATCTGAGGAATTGGAGAAACTTGTTGATGGGGTCCTCCCCCAGTATGCGCTACTCTACGGTCCTCCAGACCAACAGGTAAGTACACTGGGACCATGCTTTGTGGGCAATGCCTGTGTTGAGTGGGGTGGATGAAAGATGGTGGGGAGGGGAGCGAATGAGGCATGCATCGCACGATAGATGAGAGCATGTGCCATATGGCAAGGTTGGGGAGGGGGGGCCACTCACATCGACCATGCAGAAAATGATGATATTTATTTTCCCACCCTGTCCATGTCACATAGGTCAGCGCCCATCAGAAGATCGACATTTGGCGTGCCATCGCCAAGGACGTCCGGACCCTGGGGGTCCGCAACAGATGGGGCACCCACTGCCGCAAGAGGTGGGAGGACATCCGCCGCGGGAGCAGGAAGACCGCAGAGGCTCTGCTGGGGATGGCCTCCCAACGAAGGAGGGGTGGCTCCCGTCAATTGACCCCCCTGATGTCCCGGATCCTGGCGGTGGCCTACCCCGATTTGGATGGGCACGTGAGGACATCACAGCAGACACAAGGGGGTGAGTACCAGCACATTCTGCTATGTTAGCGCACAGTGGAGGTGTCTGGGTGGGGGAGGAGGGCTGTGTGTATCTCTAGGCCAGGGTGATTTCTGTAGGCTGGGCCCCTCCGTAAGGCATGGCCCTGTGCCCCCACCCCCCACCTCTGTAGGGTGCTAAGTACAGCTATCCATGGCCCTGGGTCACCTATGTGTGCAGTTGTCGTCCATAGGCTTGTAGGCCAAGTCACAATAATTGAGTAGTGTACACAGAGTGCACAACGTAGTGCAGGGGGCTTCCGTGTCTGTCCTCTCCACCAACGGTGTCACCAATGCATGCACTCAACATGTCATTTTTTCTCCCCCCCCTTTTTTTTGGTCTTCCTGTTTATGTGTGCATTAGCATCATCAGGCGGAGGAGAAGTGGCATCGGAGCACGAGGGAGCTGCATCTCACATGGCCCCGGAGGGCCATGCAACTGACTCCGAGTTCACCAGTGAGACGGAGGGCGAGGGGAGCTCCACAACGGGGACCCGTGGAGACGTCAGCGACACAGACATGTCCTCGGAAGGGAGCTCCCTTGTGGTGGCGGCAACATCCGTGCCCACCGCTACAACAGGTACAGCCGCCACCCAGCGCACCAGCTCCACCCTCCAAGCAGCCCCTCAGCGTTCGCCCCGTGCCCGGTCGGCCAGGAAGGCGGGCATCTCCTTCGCCCCAGGCACCTCAGGCCCTGCCCCAGTTACCCCTGCTGCCCTCAGTGAGGAGATCATTGACCTCCTCCAAATGCTCATTGTTGGGCAGTCTACCCTTTTGAATGCCATCCAGGGTGTAGAAAGGGAGGTGCACCGGAGCAATGCATACCTGGAGGGCATTCATTCGGGTCAGGCTGCCCATCAGCGATGGTTCAACACTCTGGCCTCAGCACTGACGGCAGCCATTGTCCCTGTCTCCTGCCTCCCCCCTCCAATTTCCTCATCCCAGTCCCACTCCCCTGTTCCTCTGCCTATCCCAGCCACACCTACAGACCAGCCTGCACACACATCAACACCCAAGGGCAGCTCATCCAGACACAAGCACCACAGATCACACAAGCATTCACACATGCAACATCCACATGCAGACATGCCAACAGCCACTGCCTCCTCTGTGTCCCCCTCCTCCTCGTCTCCCTCCTCCCTCCCTGTGATGTCTCCACTCACACCTGCATGCACACCACCATCAGCCAGTACGTCCATCACCAGCACACCCACCAGAACACTCCGCACACGTGCAGTCACCACCCCCACTGCCATTTACACATCCCCTGTGTCCTCTCCCAGTGTGTACCCCCTCTTCCAAACCACACAAACGCAGGCAGCCACCCACCCAACAGCCATCCACCTCACGACAGCCTCCGTCACAAGCACCTGCACCCAAAGACAGCACACTTGACTCTCCTACAACCACATCCTCTTCCTCCACTCCCATACCCACTGCACCTACCCTTCCCACTGCTCCTAAAAAGTTTTTCCTCTCCAAAATTAACCTCTTTGCATCACCTGACCCACCCCCTCCATCTCGTAAGAGTCCAAACAGCACCTCAGCCACCACAAGCCATGCACCTACAAGGACCATAGTCCAGGGCTATTGTAGTCCACCAGCTTCTAGGGCAGCAACATCGGCCAGCAGCAAGGGGACAGCCAGCCCACCCCCTGGGAAAAAAACTAAAAAAGGGAAGGGCTGGCGCGAGAGGCCAGAGACGGCAGCCCCCAAAGGCACTACCCTGGCACCGTCACCTGGCACATCCACAAAGGGAGGCAAGGGCCCCAGAGAATCAGCGAAGGAGGGCAAGGGCAGCAGGGGGGACATTTCCGGCAGCAGGCGTGCTTCCCAGGAGGGCCCCACCAGCCCCATTTCGGGTGTGAAGGAGGACACCCACGGGCCCAGGACTCCAGCACAGGAGGGCCCCGCAAGCGAAAGGTCGGATGGCGACTGAGCGGAAAATATTGGCCCGATCTGGTTCCCTGGGAACACATGTCAAGCACCGCTGAACAGGGCCCCGCCGTGACAAGCACTGCTGAACAGGGCCCCGCCGTGACAAGCACTGCTGAACAGGGCCCCGCCGTGACAAGCACCGCTGAACAGGGCCCCGCCGTGACAAGCACCGCTGAACAGGGCCCCGCCGTGACAAGCACCGCCGAACTGGGACCTTCAAGACAAGCACCGCTGAACAGGACCCCGCCGTGACAAGCACCGCTGAACAGGGCCCCGCCGTGACAAGCACCGCCGAACTGGGCCCTTCAAGACAAGCACCGCTGAACAGGGCCCCGCCGTGACAAGCACCGCTGAACAGGGCCCCGCCGTGACAAGCACCGCTGAACAGGGCCCCGCTGTGACAAGCACCGCCGAACTGGGCCCTTCAAGACAAGCACCGCTGAACAGGGCCCGCCGTGACAAGGACCGCTGAACAGGGTCCGACCGTGACAAGCACCGCTGAACAGGGCCCCGCCGTGACAAGCACCGCTGAACTGGGCCCTTCAAGACAAGCACCGCCGAACAGGGCCCCGCCATGACAAGCACCGCTGAACAGGTCCCCGCCGTGACAAGCACCGCTGAACAGGGCCCCGCCGTGACAAGCACCGCCGAACTGGGCCCTTCAAGACAAGCACCACCGAACAGGGCCCCGCCGTGACAAGCACCGCTGAACAGGACCCCGCCGTGACAAGCACCTCTGAACAGGGCCCCGCCGTGACAAGCACCGCTGAACAGGGCCCCGCCATGACAAGCACCGCTGAACAGGGCCCTTCCTGTCAAGCACCGCTCCGCTGGGCCCTTCCTGTCATGCACAGCTCCGCTGGGCCCTTCCTGTCATGCACAGCTCCGCTGGGCCCTTCCTGTCAAGCACCGCTCCGCTGGGCCCTTCATCTCAAGCACCGCTCCGCTGGGCCCTTCCTGTCAAGCACCGCTCCGCTGGGCACCGCCGTCTCTGAACTGCTCCGCTGGGCCCTTCCTGTCAAGCACCGCTCCGCTGGGCCCTTCCTGTCAAGCACCGCTCCGCTGGGCCCTTCCTGTCATGCACCGCTCCGCTGGGCCCTTCCTGTCAAGCACCGCTCCGCTGGGCCCTTCATCTCAAGCACCGCTCCGCTGGGCCCTTCCTGTCAAGCACCGCTCCGCTGGGCCCTTCATCTCAAGCACCGCTCCGCTGGGCCCTTCATCTCAAGCACCGCTTCGCTGAGCCCTTCCTGTCAAGCACCGCTCCGCTGGGCCCTTCATCTCAAGCACTGCTCCGCTGGGCCCTTCCTGTCAAGCACCGCTCCGCTGGGCACCGCCGTCTCTGAACTGCTCCGCTGGGCCCTTCCTGTCAAGCACCGCTCCGCTGGGCCCTTCCTGTCAAGCACCGCTCCGCTGGGCCCTTCATCTCAAGCACCGCTCCTCTGGGCCCTTCCTGTCAAGTACCGCTCCACTGGGCACCGCCGTCTCTGAACTGCTCTGCTGGGCCCTTCCTGTCATGCACCGCTCCGCTGGGCCCTTCCTGTCAAGCACCGCTCCGCTGGGCCCTTCATCTCAAGCACCGCTCCGCTGGGCCCTTCCTGTCAAGCACCGCTCCACTGGGCCCTTCATCTCAAGCACCGCTCCGCTGGGCCCTTCCTGTCAAGCACCGCTCCGCTGGGCACCGCCGTCTCTGAACTGCTCCGCTGGGCCCTTCCTGTCAAGCACCGCTCCGCTGGGCCCTTCCTGTCAAGCACCGCTCTGCTGGGCCCTTCCTGTCAAGCACCGCTCCGCTGGGCCCTTCATCTCAAGCACCGCTCCGCTGGGCCCTTCCTGTCAAGCACCGCTCCGCTGGGCACCGCCGTCTCTGAACTGCTCCTCTGGGCCCTTCCTGTCATGCACCGCTCCGCTGGGCCCTTCCTGTCAAGCACCGCTCCGCTGGGCCCTTCATCTCAAGCACCGCTCCGCTGGGCCCTTCCTGTCAAGCACCGCTCCAGTGGGCCCTTCATCTCAAGCACCGCTGGTCCATTGGCAGGGCTGGATCTGTATTGGCCAGGGCTTCACGAAGCACTCTGGGCACCATGCCTCCTCCAGAACCAGTGGAGTCTGTAATCCACTTGATGGACTGTGGCTTTGCACTCCCCAGGATGGATCAGTGGGCAAGCCACCCACTGTAGAGACTTGAGAGACTGTGGCTTTGCACTCCCCAGGATGGTACAGTGGGCAACCCACCCACTGTAGAGACTTGTGAGACTGTGGCTTTGCACTCCCCAGGATGGTACAGTGGGCATGGAGGCCCCTCGTGGATCTGGCGTCGTGGACTCAACTGGCTGAGGTGCCCCCCCTTCCCTTCCCCCTGAGGTGCCTGTAGTTTTACTATCTGATGCCCCTGCAGTGTTCTCCACAATGGAATCGGGTCAGGTAGACAATAGCTGGTAGGATGTGTAGTTCGGGTTCCATGCTGTCCAGATTCCTCGTGGAGTGTGTAGAGGTGAGCGTTTTCCCGTTCGTAGTCTGTTTCCGCTGTGTTTTTATCGGCGGGGCTCCCGCCCCGGAAAAGGTGGTGGATTGGTGAGTTGTGATAGGGTGGGCGGTACATTGTCTGCCGCCTGCCTGTTGGCGGTGACCGACGCGCTGCTTGTCTGTACCGCCGTGGCGGTCGGAGTGTTAAAGTGGCGGGCCGTGTTGGCGGTTCCCGCCAGGGTCGGAATTCCATTTTTTTGGCCGCCTGCCTATTTGCGGGTTGGCCGCCGCTTTTACACCTACCGCCAGGGTTGGAATGACCCCTATGTGTTGATCCGGTGGACAGTTGGAAAAGTTCCTCGTGCAGACCATGTCTGGGGTTTCAGAAGTCCTTATATCCGAGAGGAAGTGGTCCGAAGGAGTACTACTAAAAAGTTTTAACATGGGAGAGCAAAAATTAGATTGAGCTACTACGGGCGTCACTGAAAAGGATGGAGGAACAATTCTAGGGCTGAGCACCTCATCCGGGTCAATGTCTGGGAGGGTAAACTCCCGAATTTCAGCTTGATTAGCCCTACTAAAGAAAGGGGAGGTGGTGACATCAACTAAGCCACTCCTATCAGCAGCGCCATGAGCCATGGTGAGATTTAATTCATTGCCCTGGTCGGAACCTTGGGAGATATTGTTGATACTGGGATGATTTCCGGCCTTACCGACCGATGTTTCACATGGGTCCTTTTGGAGAAATGGGAGGATAGAGATCAAACTTTTTACGTTCAGATGCTGGATGCCCTTATTTCTTAAGGTGTTCGATTTCGTTTTTTTACAGGCCCAACTGAGAAATGGCCTGCTCCTTCTCATGCGTTTAGAAGTCATTTTTTTATTAATTCTGACCCTTTACTCCTTTTTATTTTACTTTGATCCTGAGTCCACTCTCCAAGCAAACCAATATTTACTTTCAAGAATTTTGTTCCACCAGGACCTAATATTGAACTAAATGTCGTTTTTCCTGCTGCACCCTTCTGCTGCACTCTAAATCACAATTGCCCCCTGGGTCTTCAAATCGCAGTCCACGGGCCTGTAGGGCATTGCAAGCTGGTTGAAGTACAACAAAGCGGAGCAAAGCGGGCCCAGTGGGAAGGTGTAAGGAAAAGAGTGATAAGCCAGAGACCAGCAACAAACCACAATGTCTCAATGTCAGAAAAACAAACTCCCATTAATTTCCCGGCTCACCCAGCGCTCTTCCGCCCACTGCTCACCACGTCCTGCTAACCTGTATCCTATTTGATGCTTCCTCAGTGCTGTTCAAAAGCTTTCCCCTTGGGTGCGCAGAGGGGGTCTCTTCCTCTTTCCCCCTCTGCCTGTTGTTATCTTTGGGCGACGCTGGGACTTGTCTTAAGAGAAAAGTGGCAGCTTATCTCAGCTCCACGGACCCCTGCAGATCTTTTCCTATATTGAGGGTGATTTCCCTGGGTGAACTGCCCAACTCGGCCCACTTCGGGCAATCCAACTTCTGGGGGGAGGAATGTGCTCACTCGTGCTGCCACCACGTCCTCACTCCACAGGACCCGACAGGAGCCTCTCCCCTATGGACGCTGGCTTTGCAGGCTGTCAGCCGGCGTGGATGAAGGAGGGCACTCTGCTGTGCTACCGCCCGACCTGCACGGTAGCTCCGCCTCTCTCGCAGCCTTTCTTGCCTTTCTTGAGGCGCCTCTCCACGGCACCCGAATTTCTGGCCCATCCAGACGATAGTGAAAAGGAGAGCGCTCATGGCTGCACTCTGCTGCTCTCTGCTGCCTCTCCCACAGCATCTTTCCACTGTGTCCAGCCGCGCTACCGCTTCTGTCTTCCTGCTGCCTGCCTGCTGCATGAGAACTCTGCCTCTACGCGCCGTCACCAGCGTCTCTCCAATGCCACTACAACGCTTCTTAAACAGCATGAGAGAAGTGCCAGGATTGGAGGGAGTGACCTCTTTTAAGGCCTGTGCTTTCTCTAACCCAGCTGTATTAGGACAGCTGGGTTTGAGAAGTTTAAAATGCGCATGTCTGGCTGGCCATTGCAAGACAGATGGCCAAAGGGTCATGCACACTTTAAACATAAGTGCAATGCTTCCTGCTGCCACTCAGCAGCAATTTCCCCGCCTGTCCTGTCCTCGGTTCAGGACAGGTTTCGGGAAAATAAAATGGTAATAAATAAACTTTATTAACCTTTTATTTTTCAGCTGTTCTGGGGCATTTGTTCCATGAAGCGATGCTCCTCTGCTGTCATGGAGGAGCTGCTCTTGGCACAGTGGCGAATAATTTATGTCTTCTCACTTTGCTGCTTCAGTGAGTTTGTATGGTTGAATGGATGCTCTAAAATCATAAATCCTAAAATCTAAACAACATTCCTCTTTTTTGTGAGGACGAGATGCACTCAGAGCCCTCTACCCTATTCCTAATTAATATAGATATATGCCCTCTGTGAAACCTGGTCCAAATTCCTCAGCAGCTGTCTGATCATTATGCTAGTGAAACATCGATTGACATCGATTGACATCCTCGTACACAAGGGAAGGGACGAGGCCCACCCCTTGTTAGTACGTATTTCACCAGTGACCGTCTATGTGCAGACACTCCGATACCAGGGTCAGTGGCGAGTACTGAGACCCTAATCCAAGGATGGAAAATGGACCACCTATGTCTCCATTTAGGTGGAGAAGTTAAGACACAATTTGGGTGCAAGGGTCCCTCATATCACTGGGCCTGGTGCCACTGCACCTGCTGCACTACTGATGGCAACACCCTTGGACTGGGTGTTATGAAGTTATTTCCCTGTTTGAATGGAGCTAAAACAGACCTTTAAATAGTATTCCCTGATCCTGACATCTCTATTTTCCTCTCAGTTTAGTATGGTGGAAAAGTGGAAGGAAGTAAATATCCATTCTGATTGGTATGGCCAAAACAGACCCATCTGGTTGTTAACTAAACCCAAAACATTTAAGACTTCACATAATGATAATGTCTGCTTAGTACTAGAGGCTGACACATTCTAATGGAGCTCTCCTGCTGCTCTGCTGTTCTTCGTCTGCAATTCTGACCTTAAGTCTATCTACAGTGGGTGTCAGCTCTGCACCAAAGGCCATGCTTTCCATAAAACCCTTAGTTCGAACAAGCCAATTCTGAGTGCCTTCTATTTCTTACCCAGGTAGGAGTGGATTTCACTAAAACTCCAGTGCAACTCACAGGCTTAAGGAAATAACCATCTATAGAGTCACAACCAGGGAAAGTATGTCATTCTTCTGATAAAAAGTTCATCTAAAAGAGTGTTGAAGATTTTTGTGTGTTCATGGTTTCGTGCATTATTAATAATGTGTAGAATGTGGTTTTACACTTCATTTCACATGTACACACTGATATAGTACTGTTATCTTTAAAACACATTTCCTATGACATGTAAAAGTGTGTTTAAATATCCCTTGTCAACTATACCTCAGTTTGTGCCTACCAGCTATCTTGTTTAAAATGGTTGTTTTTTTCTCTATTCCCCTTGTCTTCTCACTGTCTGTTATTTCTGCAGTACACAGTCAAGCAGTCATTTTTGTTTATTTTCATTGTCTTTGTTCATGCTGTTCTTGATGTATCTTCCTTGGTTTGGTCAAAAAGAGTGTATCTTTACTTCAAGGTCCTTCTGTTAGCTCACTCTATCCTAATCATTCATATTTTGTAAGGAGGCGTTACCATTTTCCCCAAAACATTTTTGTAAAAATTGTTGAGGGGTGTCTTTGTACAACAGTGGAAGCTTGTGTATAGAATGGCTGCATTTGTCATGTCCATATCAAATAGAAAGTATTTAACTAAAAATAAATATTCTGTAGCAGTACATATCTGAAGTGATAGTTGAAGACAGGGTATTTCATGCTTTCTGCCTTAGTGCGCCATCATCTTAAGCTGAAAGAGTGATCAAGATACACTGAAATGCACAAGTCTAGAGTTGCCTCCAAAATCCCAAAATAAATGTCCTTAGTGAGCATAAGAAGCAATGTTGACTTTTACTACTGACCCTGGATAGAATGTTCGTGGGTCACCACTGGTCACCTTCTGATACACTGAACAAGAATGTATACCGAGTCATATTACAAGTGCTACTGTTCCACAGTCTCCGAATTACACATATAAAGCATAAAAAACTCTACCACTGTGGGGGGCTCTTCTTTTTCCTAGCCAGTTAAGCTTCAACATATGTTATCTGTAGAAGTAAAATGAATCAAATTATATAAATCTATTTAGGAAAAGGTCTGTGAGCCATTTTATAGTTGGGTGGTCTATGTGGCTTTCTCACTATCAGAAATAAAATGAACATTTCTACCTTCCCATATCGCTTAATAACACTGCCAATCAATGGAACAATATCCAACGAGTGGAGTATTTGATGACGAAATAGCATTTTATGAGAAGTCTATAGCTTATTCTGTGACATTTGGAAAACCAAAAGCAGGACCAACCCCAAACTTGGTACATGGAAATGTTGTAGCTGACCATATTTGTATATGATATTTTGTACTGCAACTTTCACCATCAAAGGCATATCTTTCCCACGCAGTTCCTATAAAACTAGACTATGAGCCTAATTTAAGGTTTTGAGAGAAATTAAAATAAATGCCCCGATTTGTAGAAGAAACTTTAACTATGGAGAAGAAACCACCACAAGTTCCTTCACAATATTAACCCTCTGGCAGAGAAAGCACAGACTGAGATTTATACATCTGTTTTACCTTTTCCTCCAGAAATTGGAGGATTTTCAGTTCCCTTCATATGCTAAATGAGACCCTATATCTGTCCATTGAGGGGCTACTTTCATTCTCTCATATAGGTTACTGTTTCATACAATCTCACTCGCATCACTCTGATATCACTAGGCCATTCTCATTCTCCGCACACGCCCACCATTCGCCCACCTTCTTGCTGGAGGATCTACGTGGTCTGTGAATAGACCAGCACAGCGATTCATTCAATCCACGCTCGAGTGTATTTATTTTCATGTGCGATTCTGCTACAAAGAAAATAAGATGTTGAGACATCAGACAAAAGACCCTGAGGATTTGTTTTGACAAGCAGCAGTGATCCCTGGGAGTCACTTACTCCTGGGTAAATGAGCACAGCATCGATCAGCCTTACCTTGAAGCCGCCCACGGGGTTCACCGGGTCGGAGGTCTTTTGATTGTCCACTGAGCAGAAGAGTCAGGAAGGCAACAGCATCTGCTGCATCGTCAGCTCTGCCATTGTGAAAGGGACAGGCAGCCCATGACAGGAATAATGTGCTAGGGACTAGCATATCTTTTAGTCCAGCTGACATTTTAATGGTCTATTAGCTTTTCTTTCCACTAATGCCTTGTACATCAATATTGCATGCTAAATTAAAGGCATCATGAGATAATGGTGCCAGAGTCAGAGGTTATTATTGACTTTGCTTGGGTATTTTAGCTACTGAACAATCAGTCCATGTCCCTACCTATTTTCACAGACCGGCAAGAGGGATACAGTAGTACTCTGCTAACCTCAGCAAAGACCCTGGGAGGGAGGGGAGGAAGTGGAGAAAGACTTCTTCTTTCTCTCTGCGGTGCCTGAGGCTGGAGGATGGAGTGGGACCTGGGTATGTAAAAATCTGTGTGAGTCACTGGGGAGGAGAGCATTGTTTGTCTCTTGGCCCTTTCGATAAACCATATTGTTACTTATTTTAAGCTTTTGGGAGCTAAATGGATATGGTGGCTTCAGGGCCGGATTTAACGCTGGTGGCGCCCTGTGCAACAGCCTTTTTTGGCGCCCCCCACCCCATGACCTCCTCGGATTCAGTCACTACCATCTGGCAAATGTGCCCCTCATTTCTCCACAGACCCCCTGTCACATTCATTCCATTTGTTTTAAAGCGCTGCTAAAGGCTGGCTTTACTATTCCACTCAGCTATTCACATAAAATACAGATCTGTTCTTTGCAGCAGGCACATTAACCCTCTATGCTACTTTATGGCGAGTCAAAGCTGTTCCTAGACAAAACTCCCATCTCTCTCCCTAGCGGGAACATTAATCACAGGAGGTATCTTGACATTTTATTTGTTTCCTGAAGCCTGGACTCACAAGGAATTTTTCAGCAGGTGCTTTTAAATTTCAAGTTTCCTACGTCATTGCTAAACACAGCCCCGCCCCCATGTCCGCCCCCCCCCCTAATGAAGGTCAGCACCCAGTGCGGCTGCACCGCCCTAAAGCCGGCCCTGGGTGGCTTCTTCTTTCACAAAGGCTTGCTGATGGGAATATTTTGCAGTAAAAAGGGGCAGCACTAGGCATGCCTGGCTCCTTTATGTGTAATAAATGCCACGGGGCACACTTCCCTTTTCCACTGGGGCAAGTTGAGAAGCGGTGCAAGTCCGAGGGGACTAACAGGGCTTGGCTGAAGGGGTAGAGCATGGATGAGTGTAAGTGCAAGTGTAATAGTTATGGGTTTGGGTTTTATGTCTATGCTTTCACTGATTGGTTGTACGAACGTTCTAACGGAAGCTCTCTCATTCTGTTGTGCTTATCTTTGTATGTGGGGACTGTAAATCGGCCAGCTGAGATTAAATAGATGCGACCCGCTTTTATGACCCATTGTGAGTTTTTTAATGCTTACCTTTACCAGCTTCCTGTTGTTTCCTCCTTGACAACCAGTGCCCATGAAGACCTTCAACAGCTCACCTGCTACTCCTGCAACAGCACCTGGAACCGATAGTTCCGGGCGCCCCTACAGCCTGCTGGTGGCTCCCACGGCTTGAATTGAAGTGTTGTTTGGACTGCGGTGAATGAACAGCACTACGATTGATGAATAACAGCTGCCAGGCAATCAGTGGCCTGGTAATTTTGGCGTGCAGCATTTGGAGTGGAATCTGCCTGTCTGGAGCCATCACCAATATATCTTCGAAGAAAGCGTCATCGTGCAACTGCGGTAAGAGATCTTAACGTGCTTGAGCTATTTGGTACCATCGAAGCAGAGTGTAATAGCATCAGCGAGCCTAAAGCCGCCCAGCACCCCCGTGAGAATATGGCGGGGATACTGTTTTGGTTTGAGTTTTCCGATGATAAACCACATTTGTGCTGTCATAGCAACCCCTGTTGCATACACCTAAAAAGAAAGTCATTTAATTTAATTAGGTGCTGGAAGTTAAGGTTGATATTTTCTTTTAAAGTAACTTAAGTCTTACACTCTACGGACATCTATGTTGCTCCTTTGCATTTTCCACTTTATTTGCACTTCTCGGCCAACATGCAATATGTAACTCCATCAACAACTTTCATGCCAGAGTCAGGAAAACCAGCTATTAAACGGGACTGGTGGTTAAGATTGTTAATAATTATTTAGTGGTCAAAGATGGAAAAAAAATGATCTGAAGCAAAGTTAAAAGCTATTTTATAAAACCTACCTTTCTCTGAGAGCAGTCTTTTTGTTCCACAATGTAATAAAGAGTCTCTCCGTGGTATTTCACCAGTCCAGGAAGCATCTTTGCCCTCTCCTTTTGCGCCACAGTCGTGTGCAAATTCTCCTTTATTGTGGGATTACACTCCGTGCACTTCCAGTGGGGAGATACAGTAATGGGATCCTCTTCAGGAACATGAAGCCCATGAAGGTGGTTCTAATAATGGTCTAGGGTCACAACAACAACACCTCTAGGCTCACTCACATACTAACCTAGCACTAGAAGCTAGCAACAGATATTGAATATGGGGAATAAAGAGCAATATAGTACTTATGTGTAGTGCCAAAGATGGTGACAATGCTAGAGCTTGCATAAGAGTAACTTTAATGGTAGAGGTAATGCTGCTAAGTGGTATTATTTTTAAATATTGTTATTTATTTTTTGTACATATACAACACAGCAGGATGCCAACGAGCATCCCGAACAATCCCAAACATTAGAGGGTGGGAAGCAATGTAGCAGCTCCATCCGTACACACAAGACCATTGCCATCATTTGACATCACCATCATCCGAGGGCGCTATCTTAATCTTTAAGCCTCTTAGAATGGAATGACTGCAGACCATACACGCCAGGGGCTCCCCTCTCTATTGGGAATGCCGGGTAGACCACCTCATTGACTTTTACCACCGCTGCCTGGGCCTAATAAAGCATTTAAATCCACTTCCTATACTTTGGGCCAAATTTTCTTAACGTTTGGTGGAGGAAGGCCAAGTATGTAGCATTAAATGCTTTTTAAGCGTCCAGGGATAAAAACACGTGGGACTCCATTCTGCCCCGGACATCAGCCAGCCAGTTGTGGAGTTGCTGTAGATTATCTCAAACCAGAACAAAACCGTCTACCTCATGTATTTACAATTGCATACATCTACTAATAAGTATTTGTTTCAGACATTTATGATGAGTGCAACATGTGATATACATACACTAAATGTATTTTTTATTCTATTTTTATCCACTGTTTTTCTAATAACATATTTCTTTTGATCCACATATTTCTTTTTATATGTACAATAAATATTACATAACAATTTACAAAAATATAATTAACAGTTGCTTCCACAAGGCTATACAAACCCTTCTCCACACAGCATAATGTTAAAAAACATAACCCCCATTCAAACATATGCTCAGTCATAAATCAAGCATACCACAGTCACATCTAAACATCACAACAATAAAAAAGCACTTGTAGGGGGACCGACAAAGAGACACGTTAACAAGTCGGCTACTTCATATTTGTTAACAACTAATGCAGAGTCTATACGCACACACTTAGGCCAGTCATTACGTTATATAGTGGCCTTTGTATATCAGTATATTGACATTTTCCATCATAACCACATAACATTCTGTAAACATGATTTGCATTCAGAGTCCTGTGATCAGCTTTATCCTCATATCCACATTTCATCAACAGCGTTATCTTCAGGTCTGCCATTTTTTTGCGCCAACATGCTTTTTGGTGTACAACCCGAATGCGGTCAACCACCTTCCACAGGGTGCAATGGTAAATGTAAGGGTTACAGAGGGGGAAGAAAAGGTAGCCTTGGAGGAAATACGGAGATACAATAAAGCTCATACTTACAACTCCCAAATAGGAAGATTACTCACAGCCCGTATAAGGTAGTGTCCCGTGTACTCAGCAAAACAAGAAAAGAGGAGAAAATAAGACAAAAATAAGAATGGTAGATTTTTGTGCCCCAACCAAAGTTTGCATAGCCAACACCAGGATGGTTAGACCAATCCCCACCAACGTGTAGAGACCTAGGCCCATATTTATACTTTTTTAGCACCGCATTTGCATCATTTTTTGACTTAAAAGCAGGGCAAACTTACAAAATACAGTTGTATTTTGTAAGTTTGCACTGCTTTTGCGTCAAATAATGACACAAATGTGGTGCTAAAAAAGTATAAATATGGGCCCTAGTTACTAAATTCCTAGAGTAGAACTATATCAAGTCGATGTCCACAGATGTACTGTGTCGCTAGCCACTGTTTAAGCTTGTTCCCAAGGCCATTTACGTTCCATGCCAATACTGAGTTGCTAATGTCCTCCATAGATCCCATCTGTGCATTGATCCTTATAATACCATTGTACATGCCTGGTCCTGGCGTGCAGCACTGCTGATCTACCCTCCGACCTCCACAAACCACGTAAAACCCCCTACAGCAAAAGCATAACATAAGCACTGCCCCCAACTACCCTCCTCCTCAACTCCCTCCATCCCCCGGTGAGTGTCCAACCCCAGAATGAAGCTCTGTTACTCACAAGCACAGTCGGCGAGGTCTGTAGCAAACAGTGAAATACAACTACCTCAACTCTTGTAAACAGAGATCGAGGGGGGAGAAAAAAGGGCAAGTCTCCTGGGCACGCCTGCTCCTCCGCACCTGCCGGGTGGCCCAGGCTTCTCCACGAGGCTCAGGTACCTAAATGGCATTCGTGTGAGTCAAGGTAAAGTGTCACCCCAAACACTCACAAAGTATGACCACTGTGGGCCCATCCAGCCTACTTTCATTCAGCATGTTCATCTGAGGATCTGGCCGCCACCTCTGCAGGCCCGTCGACTGCGCCTGATGTCTGCTCATCACCATTTTCCGTCTCCTGACGTATGTCACCATATCTAGCCTCCTCCAAGAGAGTCCGATGCTTCTGCTGTGGCGCACCTCCTTCTGAATCATTCATCTCATCCTCACCCTGTCTTAGTGTACTCCCAGACATCACTCGTGGAGCCCCAATTCTGAGTCTTTTCTTCTTCACCTGCACCATGGGCCTCTGCGTGGGACTGGCTCCCATTTCCTCCCACCCTTTCGTTAGGATTGGATGGTCTTGCAGGAATTTGAGCTGTGGCCGCTCCTTCAGCTACTGCCATGCCCCCTCAGCTGAATGGAAGATGAACACTTTCTCCTTGTAAAGCACCTTCAACTTTGCTGGGAACAGCAGCATATATTGCATTTGCAGGGCACATAGCCTGGCTTTAATTGCATCAAAAGTTCTCCTCTGTTTCTACACCTCTCTGGCGTAGCCTGAAAAGGCCATGATTATGGAGCTCTTGTATTTTATAGTCTCCTTGAGCCTGGCCTCCCTGAGGTTCATATCCAAATCTAATCCTGGGATTCCAGGGCTTCTCTGGAGGTCTGAATCACTGCCAGTAATGCAGCTTTGTCCAGCATTCCTAAGGGGCCTGTGGTACAGTCTGGAGAGGGATCCACTGCCTTGGTGTAGCAGTCTATCTTGCCCTGGCGAGGGGACTTGGCGACTTTGCCCTTGGCCATGACAGATGGGAGCCTACGTATGTTGCATGGGCTCTGAGTCCTTTTGCAACATGCATCCTGCATTGGCACCACAAAGCAGCGCAGAGGCCAGGGGGATATTACACGAACCGCCTGCGCAGCCCTTTTATGGTTACCTGCCAGTATGCTCAACGCGGGTGCCATCTGGATCTGGTCCCACCTCACAGTCCGGATACTGCCGCCTTGCACCAGGCAGTAACCCCCATTGTGGGTGGAGAGAGAAACGGGGGGTGCAAGTGCTATCCCCTTTTGTGCTTCACTCTTAGGCTGCCCCACGCACTTGCGGAGCTCGGGCCTGACCTCCAGTCCTTGGCCAGGCAATCTCACTGCACATCTCTTCCTGCAGGTGCAGATGACCGGGGCCACACCACCCCTATTGGCAATCCGTTATGTCACCTCCTTTCGCTGCGCACCAAAGCAAAAATCACGTGGGCCACAGGCCGAGTGGGATCCCAGGCCAGCTTCTCAACTGTTCTCCCAGACCCAGCTCATCCTATTACCCACAGGGGGGACGAAAGTGGGCCCTTTTTTACCACGTCTTTTCCCTCCAGGCCACTGCCTATGCTACACTGGCCCCACCGTACAGTCTCAGGCCATCCTCACCTGACCGCAATTGTTTCATTCAGGCTGCCCCATGGGCTCCACCTCGGGGGATCACAGCACCGCTGGCATTGCACCACCAGAAGGCACCGCCTCCTGCCTCCAGCAATGCTTGGGGGCCCTCAGTGCACCCAGCAAGGGGACATGGATAGAGGTCATAGACTTGATCTCCGTCCACCAATCCACCCAGCCTCCGAGCATCCAAGTCTCCAGCTTTCTCAGGCTACTACTGGAGCCAAAACTCCTCTCAGAGCCCCAGGTCCCACTTCAGACAACGGCACCGAATCTACCTCCGGGGGCCCCCCCTCACGTGGCCACCATCTTGAAGCCGCTGGCCATGACCAGCTGAGCTCCCCTTCACTTGTCGGGACCCCACCAGACTCCCATTTTGGGCCGCTTGTGTCCCCTGCTTCTCAGCACCTCTGGGAGGTGATCCTCATAGTTGGGTGAGTACCACTAGCAGAAGGATTTGTGTCGGGTTTAAACCCGGCTGATGGAGCTCACAGAGACTGCAACTAGCCCACCATCTTGCGGGCCAGGCACCCCCGATAGTATTATTTTAGTGTGGAAAGCACTTATGACAGTTTTGGTTTCTTTACGTAGTGGGAGTTGCAGATCCTGTTTATTTGTGTATGCGAGTGCTGTTATAGAGAATGGTCCAGTGCCAGTCATTTTTTAAGCACCTGGGTTGCAGAAGGTATCAAGCAGGAAGTCAGGACAATAACCTGGACACCACAGCCATATAGGTTCCAAATTAATAGTTAATACACTTCAGTCTAGTTTTTTTTTGCAGCAAAACAGTACTACTTTTTAATGAATAATTCTTACCAAGCGTTGCTTCAGTTCTTTAGTTAGTACTGACACTTTATTTACCACGTTTCTTGTATCAGCATTCAAGATTTTAAATTCCGTAATTATACGTGCATTATAATATGTTTATGTTACAAGCCACTATAACGGTCACGCATAACCTCTTCATCCAGGGACTAATTTGAGGTAACAAATGTGAGAAAAAACAAATATAGGTCATAATTAAAACAAGGAGATGTAAAACCCCTTCATATCATGAGCAAACACCCTTTATGAGACAAGTAATCATTGTGTATGTGACGTCTTTCTATATTGTCTATTCCCTTAATCCCAGTAGAGTTCTGGTCTATCTACCTCCATGCACTGGCATTTAGCAAAACGGTGACAGACACCTAATAAAATACTAATGCGTTTGTTTGTTTGTTTGTTCTGCAAATGCATTAGAATAAAAGGTCATCCATCTCTAAAGGGATTTCTGTGCCTCAAGTCAGTATTTATATTCAGCATGACATTAGACAGGAAATCTAACTGATGCGCCTTCCTTGCATGACCATTTTTTACGTTACAAGACAGTGTCATTTGGTTTTCAAACTTGCATGTAACCAGAGATTAACAGAAAGCGCCTCCTTTCATTGGCTTGTGCGCCCTAGTACCGTAATACCAACATCCGCATTTCTCACTGTTATAAAGATGTCCTCGCTTTTTTGGCATTAATCGCCTCCGTTTAAAATGCATGTTCTATTAATGCATGGTGAAATGTGTCTATGGGCCTGACTTCGAGTTTGGCGGATACGGAGTACCCTCTCCAACAAACTGACGGTCCACCCACCTCATTGAGCGTCAGTTGAACTTTGTTTGTCAGCGATAGAGACGGCCACATCTCTGTTGCTGACACAATCCTCTGACAACTCGGTGAAGTAAAGGCCATCAGTGGTTTGGCCATTTGACTGCCCAGCTGATTTAGAGTAGGTGGTCAAATGGCCGTTTTTTACTTTCACTTACTGCCATAAAAAGTGTGGTGGTTAGTGAAAGTAAAAACGTTGAAATGACCCTCCACACCATGGGATAAATCTCCCATGGTGAGGGAGGTCATTAGTTTCTATATTTTCGAAAAGAAAATCTCGCTATGAGATTTTGTTTTTGAAAATAAAAAAAGACATATTGAGAGTGTTCCAGATGCTTCGGCATGGTTTCAATACATGGTAGTAACAGCTGTGACGACTGTTCCTGTTAAAAGTGAGAGATGCCTGCTGGGAAGGTTAACATCTATAAATTCAGAGTGCGGTTACTCAGTCAGGGTGATGGAATATTTTGCTCTAGTAGCCTGGTGCAATAAAATCTGTACTCCAATATCTACATCCGTCCCAAAAATTTCAAAGGTTCTCTTAGGTATATTGTCATCACTGGTTACTAATTAAAAGGTACCGAGTTGACTAGTGTAATCAAATGGTGATTCCCGAGTTCATGTTGGATACTGTAGTTTACTTGGGCAGTCACTAATTGCTAGCAGTATGTTTAAATTATAATGCATAATCTTGCCATCTTGTTTACACTAACCATTGGCTAACCCACTGATTTAAAGTTGTTTTGGTGGATTTATTTGTATTCTCTGTGAAATGTAAATGCCGATCTTTCTGTAGTGTAGCACTATCTGTTTCTCATTCTGTGGTTTTTCCTCAAACTGCATTCTGGTTTTTCTTCTACACTTGCACTATGGGTCTCTGATTTATCCATCTGCATCATTCTGGAATGTGTCATCCACATGTTGACATATTTTGGTTTGGTATACCCAATACAATAGCTGACCTATCTGTAACTCAGCACTAAGTCAAGACATACCGTGGTAAATCCTCAAACTAGGTCCTGATTCCAAACCTTTGTTTCAGCTGCTTTCAGCTCAGTATCCTGTTTCACCTTTCTGATTTCAGCTCAGTGTTTTTGTATCACTATTGTACTGCTTTATTCTATTTCTAGTTTACCTGCCGTCCTTCTCTGAGGCTTGTAAAGACAGCATGGAGAAAAGAATGCTGAATGAAATGGTTAAATGTATCTCAGTGAACCTACAATTGTAGCCTTGTTTTCTAGTAGTTAGTGTATTATATGGGTCTTGCAAAAAATGTATAAAAGGACTTGTGCTACACTCTAGATCATTAGATAAAACATGACTTTTGCACTCATGGAAACAACTTATGCAATCTTTTAGTCCAATATATTTACTCTTTTTAGATCTGTCTCCTTCTTTTCAGGAATCAGTTCTACGATATGAAATATCAGTTGGCTAACATTGTGCCTTCTCTTTGTAAAGTGTTTGGCTACATATGAACTTGATTTTCAGTTCCTATGTTGCTTTTGTGTCCAGAAATCCTCACTTTGATTTTATGGTCACTCCTGCCTTCGCATCTCAAGCCCTAGGGATATCTGAGATAGTATATGCAGTATGGGGATTTACAATTCAATTAGCTTTTAATTGAATATTTTCTTCCCTCTGGGGATGAAAAGCCAAATAGGCCTTAATTATATTGTTGCAATTACTGCTGTTTAAACAAGGTTTAGGGCAGGCTTCTCCAACGAGTAGCTGCACTAAATCTCTTCAGCTACTTTTAAGTAGCTCTCCTGTGTGATGACCATTCTTGTAAATTACAAGACTGATTAGTTTGGTTGAAATAATATGTATGTATCACAACTGACAGTGTGTATTCAAGATGAAAATGTGTATTTTTTCAGAACTCATAAACTGACGTTTGGAGAAAATGTCTGGCTTTCCAATTACAATTTAAAGCTGATATTTGAGAGACAAATCATGTGGCTTTTTTATTGCTAATCGTATTACCTTTGTGCCAGGGGATTGCATCTGCGGCTCTTATGTCCATGTGAGGCATTCTAAATTGAGAAAGCCTTATTTACACTACTGCTGACAACCCTGCCTCAAGCACTGAGGTGATCACTGCTGGTAGTTTTGCAAATGGTGGCCACTAATGTAATGTTGTCTGATTTGGTCACTATTACAGTACTAATTGTTGATAGGGATGATTTCCATTGAACATAAGTAGCTCTTGTTACAGAAAAGGTAGGAGGCCCCTAATTTAGTGCCTGTTTTGTCTTGATGAGTTAGAATATATATTCTCCTACTCTATATGATGAAGTCCTGAGTATTTTTGCTACTGGAGAAAGCAAAACATGTTCAGGTAAGATGTTACTTATCATCTACATATATCACACACCAGTGTTTATAAATGAGCCGCTTAATGATTGTCATAAAAATTGGAAATTAATACTCGTTTCATGTTGTGTTTCTTTGCTCTTTCGTTCAGCAGTTGGAGTTTTTCTATTTTATGAATCCCGTCTCCAGTTTTGTTTAATTTTTTCATTTCTGTAACCTCTCTCCTGAAATTTATTTTTCAATGTCTCTTTACATTCCACATAGTTCTATTTGACTCATTTTGACAGTGATAATTCTCTCTTTTCTCACGGAATGACAGAATGATACGATTGTTTTAAGTGACCAATCATGACAACTGTCAAAGAGCAATGTATTGTTTATGTCCATGGGTTACTGGAATAGACCTGTGGTCAACTCTCTCCTGGTTCATTGAACTTTATGTCTAGAAACTCTATCAGGCTACCACTGATTCTATGAGTAAATTTGATGTTGAAATGTTTGTCACTAAGGGGGTCATTATGACCCCGGCGGTCGGCTTTAATATGGAGGAAAGTACTGCCAACAGGCTGGTGGTACTTTCCTCCATATTATGTACCACACCGACCGCTACGGCGGTAACGACCGCCTGGCTGGAGACTTCAATCTCCAGTCTAGTGGCCGTCACTTGCCCACATGCGGGATTATGACCCCGCCTACCACCATGGTTGTCGTGGCATCCTTACTGCCACGAAAACCATGGTGGAATCCCTTCCCTGTCACTTATAGGGGTATTTCCTGCCCCTGCCCCTCCCCCTTCCCAGGTTTCTCCCCCAGCCCTCCCCTTCCTCTCCAGCCCCCCTTCATACATGCCCCTCCCTTCACAAACTCACACACGCATACACACACACACATTCCAACATTCATCCACGCATGCATACATCCATTCACACACATCCACACACACTTACATACACGCAGACACGCATTCACACAACTCAACATACACGCACGCACACCCCCAAACATGCATACATATACAACACGCAACACCCCCGCATACACGCATTCACAGACATACACACACACCTCCACACACACAACACCCCCCATGCCCCTCCCCTATCGGAGCACCCACTTACCTAGATCCAGGGGGTCCTCCGGCAGGAGACGGGATGAGGCACTGCTGCCAGCAGCACCGTCCGCCAGCAGAACACCACCAGGCCGTCTTATTCTCATAATACGGCAGACGGCGTTCTACTGGCGTGGTGCTGCTGCTGGCAGCAACACCACCTTACAGCCATCCGCCAGCATGGCCACAGCCGGATTTTCACCATCCTTCTGGCAGAAATCCAGCTGTGGTCATGATACGGCAGATGGCTGGTAGCCGCGGCGACGGTCTTTTGGCGGCCGTCGCCGTGGCAGTAGGCGGTATATACTGCCAAGGTCCTAATGAGGGCCTAAGATTCTTGTTGCAGGTTCTCAACATGCCTTCAGAATCTTCCCATATAAATATATCATTGATATACCTTAGATGCAATACTTAACCATTCTGCTGTTCAATAGTGTTGTGGATAGGTTCTGTCTCGAACTGGTACATGAATACATATTGTCTAGAATGATGATACTCCACAGCCCATAGAAGTCCCCATGAGATATAGGCAGGGTCAGACTGGGATAAAAATAGGCATGGGAACCAAAATAAAGTGCCCCCCAATAGCGAACCTGATAGATAAAAAAGCAACCCATATTTACACATAGTTATAGAAGACTACATACATCTTTGTTTGCTTCAGGCAATGCGTGCATCAGGGAAATCAACAGTAAAAGCCAGCCAACCTGTTCATAAAACCAGTCCACAAACTACTAACAAAACAACCCACAAACTACCAACAAAACAACCCATCTGTCAGGCCAGCCCATTGGGCACCACCTAATTGCCTGATAGACCAGTCTGACCCTGGATATAGGTAGTCTGACTCATTAAATTTAAGAAAGTTGTGATATAAATTGTAATGGTGTATCTCTAACAAGAGCATGCAATCAACACCTTCAAGGTAACTCTGGAGAACTACCCATTCTGTAGCCTCAAAGCATTTATTACTTGGAATAGTTATATAAAGGGAATTTGCATTTAATGTCCATAACAAAAGGCGAGGCACTTGATGGTACAATATTGTAAAGCGGTCTGAAAAGCTCCCCAGTAGCTTTGGAATAAGAGGGCACTTTTATCACTAGACTTTGAAGAGAGTGGTGTAAATATTTGCCAAGAGGTACATACATAGAACCCACAACAAATACAATTTCTCTCATTGTAGGATGTTGGGAAGCAGATATACATGCAGCATTCTGCGAATTTGTGATCTGTTTTCTGGTTGAGATTTTGACCATTAGTGAGAATCTTGGATAATGTCTGTTGGGATTCATTTGTTGGATCGACACTGACCACTGCTTCACCTTTGTCTGACATACAGATAATCTAATTTTACTCATGAATTTATAAAAACTAATTTATTTCCAAAAGTTAGAAATCGTATGTGGAGGCAAAAGAAGGACTTTTCCTGGTGCAGATTCGCTTACTGAGGGGGGCAGTGTATATATTAAAAAATGTTTATTATGATGCTTTTGTTTGACTTTGTAACAGTCATCTTTCTAAACTCCATTCTGATTCTGTGCAATGTTTTTGGCCCATGTGTAAAAATAATTACTGTGCAGTGATGCGCTTCCTTGTTCTTCTTGAACTACCTGAACAATTGTCATTTCTGAGTGTATTTTTTCCACAAGGTCTGTGCTTTTGAGGGTGGTGCTTTGTTCTGTGTCCTGCTTCTGATCTTTTTGTTTTATAGTTTGGCCCCTCATTCGTATGGCCTTTTCATTTTTACAGATGTATCCAAATCATCTGATACACAGTACTTCCTTGTATTTTGTGCTCTATTTGAGTGTACACCTCTGCCTAAATGTTAACATTGTTGTTTTTATAATCACGTGTTATATTTAAATATATTGATTATTTCTCTCCTTGTTTCCATTTATAGTATTTTTCTATTCTCTCCAACATAGTCAATTTATTTTGCCCATTTTTTCTTGTGTGTATATTTCGTTTAAAGAAATAGACATTTCCTTGTCCAATTATACCAAGAGTTTTGAAAATTCAATAATAAAATCAGGTTCTATGAGCATTTATTCAATATTGCATAATCCGTGTCTTTGAATATTTTGTTTCTTTGACATAAAGGCCCTCATTCTGACCTTGGCGGGCGGCGGAGGCCGCCCGCCAAAGTCCCGCCGTCAGGTTACCGTTCCGCGGTCGAAAGACCGCGGCGGTAATTCTGACTTTCCCGCTGGGCTGGCGGGCGGTCTCGTTCAGACCGCCAGCCAGCCCAGCGGGAAAGAGGCTTCCACGATGAAGCCGGCTCGGAATCGAGCCGGCGGAGTGGAAGCTGTGCGACGGGTGCAGTTGCACCCGTCGCGTATTTCACTGTCTGCGCAGCAGACAGTGAAATACATGTAGGGGCCCTCTTACGGGGGCCCCTGCAATGCCCATGCCAGTGGCATGGGCACTGCAGGGGCCCCCAGGGGCCCCGCGACCCCCCCTACCGCCATCCGGATCTCGGCGGTCCGACCGCCGGGATCTGGATGGCGGTAGGGGGGGTCAGAATCCCCGCGGCGGTGCAGCAAGCTGCGCCGCCGCGGAGGATTCAATGGGGCCGCGGTACACTGGCGGGACCCCGCCAGTGGTGCCGGTCCGACCGCGGCTTTACCGCCGCGGTCGGAATCCCCATTGAAGCACCGCCGGCTTGTCGGCGGTGCTCCCGCGGTCCTCCGCCCTGGCGGTCAAAGACCGCCAGGGTCAGAATGAGGGCCAAAGTGTGTTTGAATCGGATTTGTAGACCTTTGGAATCCTGTGTTATTGTATTTAGATGGGCGTGTGCAGTCTTGGATTTATTTTATTCTTTAAAAAGTACTCCACTTGCCTTACATTTTTATCAGGAGTGCTTACATCCGTTGTGTCAACACCTGTTTCCTCGATCAGTGAATACATTTGTTCTGCTTCTGCTTGAGTATGTGCTCATATTTATACTTGACATTTTCCTCTGTTCGGCTCATGAGGGAGAGTTTTGAACAGATAATCCAGTAAAGAATTAAGCATCCTCTCTGTAGGTGCACTCCTGGCATTGAAAAAATGTTTGCTATTAATTTAATGAATGTTGCCAAATGTTGGAAACAATATGTAGTGCACTCCCAGAGAAGTTTTTCTGGTCAGTGTAACCCCTCAATTATATGTAGAAGGTGCCGAGCTTGAAGGCATCACCATCACGTAGTATTTAAAACAAATACACCTAGCCTAAATCTTTTTTCAGAAACGCTGTTCCAACTTTAATTAAGATTGTTTTAAGTGTTTCTTTAATTAACTGTTTATTCTTGGTCCTTCATATTCTGTGTATCCTTTAAGCATCAGGATTCATGATGTAAATTCCTTGATTGTACAAGAATTATCATGTTTATGCTACAAAGCCCTACACATTTCAAGCCTGAGTTCTTCATCGGTGGACCTAGTTGAAGTATCTAAAGTGGGACAAAACAAACAAAGGGAATAATTAAAACAAATACATGCAAAACCCATAGCATGAGCAAACAATCTTTTTAAGACAGTTAATTATATTCCACATGACATTAGAGAGGAAATCCAAATGATGTGTATGAGCTAGGAAAAACAGTAATTGCTTTTTTCTTTATATTCTGTTGACCTTTCCTTTTGGCTTCTGTTACAATTAAGTGCTTCTGCACTTTGGGTTACAAAGTCATATGATTGTAACCAGTGGTTAACAGAAAACACCTCCTGTCATTAGGTTATATGCCATACTAGATGAATACAGCTGTTTGCATTGCTCACTCTTATAAAGTTGCCTTTGCTGTCTTGGCATTCATTGTCTCTATTCCAAATGTGTGTGTGTTTTGATTAAGCGCCAGCGATGTCATCCATAGACTGCTGGGGGCTGATGCTGAGATGAGGAGAGAATCTGTAGAAATAAGAGTATAGGGGTGACAGGATGAGAGTCAGGCGAGGAGCAGTGAAGGGATAAAAAACAGGAGCCACATTTTAATACAGAAAATTGTAAATGTATACCATTCTAAAGGTAGTTCAATGAGTAACTGCTGTTTTGGGAGTTACTCAAGTCCTCTTGTAGGCTTTTTCTGAGAGACGCTCCATATTATTGAGGCCACAAATAGGTTTTAGTGCTTTACCGCTCTTCCCCTGTAGAATCGCCTCTGTGTGAGTGGTGGACCCTGAAGTAAATAGTACTAGAAGAAGTGCCAGGATGCCACAGAATGAGCAGCCATGAGGTAAGGCATTGATTCCCTTGTGCTCCCTTGTGCGCCTGAGAAAATTCAAGTATAACCAGCTGCAACTAAAGTGAGGGAATGACAGAATGGTAGTGGCCATTGGGCCAGGGAAGAGGCGATGTCTGTCCTCATTAATATTTTAGTGTGAGGTATTCCATACTCTTCCATAACATCATAGAACCTTATGTGATGGGGGCTCAGGTGAGGGGGCGTTTCAGGACAGCTCAACCTGGCAGTTAGACCTGCTTGACTACATCTGCTCCTGGTGGTGTCTATTTATACACGTGTACTTTCATCTTCCTGCTAAATAAAGTGCCAACCTGCATGCCTTCACTACCATCTTCAGGTACCACATTTATGTACTTGAAGTCCTCTGTTGAGTGGTTGGATCAAGGAAATCGAACTGCTTCATTAGAAAACAACATTCCACTGCAATGACTGAACTTGGCATTTCTAAATGCAATTAACTTGTTCTCTGTTTCTCAGACAGAGGACTGGCAACACAGGACTAGCACAACATTAAAATACTGGAAAGCATAGATACCATCATTAAAACTTTACATTTCGCTTTTTTGTATTTTTATTAACAGGCTGGAAGCTCAGTAATTTGAATGTTTGTGACTGACAATTGTGATTTCAACACCAAGGCAGACTCAGCATTCCATTCTTTGGGCATCAATAAATTTACTACTATAAATTGCTTAATACAGACATCCAAAGCTTCCTATGTTAAGCGCCAGGCCCAAAGATCTTTTCAAAAGTCCACCCCTTGTGTTGCCAAATGACTCTCTGGCTGAATACCAAATCTACGTAGTATTCCTTCCAAAGATTTCCTCTTTTACACCACCCTGCTGCCTTATCTCACACTTCTTTATCATTCCTGCTTTCTCCCTTTGTCACTTTTTCCATCTTGTTCCCTTTTCTGCCTTTCTTTCTTTAATAGTGGTTCTAAGTCTGATGTTGAAAAATAGGTCCCAGACCCCAAAAATGAGTGCCAGTGAGCCCCACCTGCAAAACACCAGCTCAAATTAAGCACTGGGTACATCTGTAATTTAATGCACTTGGAAATGGTAAAAGTTGGTAAAAAGAGATATTTGAAAACAAGGCATTGTTTCAATATATAAAACTGGTTTCTGAAATAACAGGTATTTTGCAGTTGAAATAATGTATAGAAATTAATGGACTGACAATAAACAATATATTCCCTCATACTTATATACTGTCAATTAAACAAAATATTCTTGAACCTTTAGAAAATGTAACAATCGATTAGGTTGCAGCCCCAAGTGACTACCAGTGGCTGAGGTTAATTCAAGCATTCCACCTATCGCTTTTTTGTATACTTTGGAAAATGTTTGCAATCAATGTCAATAAATCATAACAGTTTCAGAAATTAACAGATATTTTACATTTGAAATGCTTTACGAAAGATATGCTAGAGGCACTATGGCTTCTATTAATATACAAAGTAATAATGATGTAAATGATAACAGTATTTATTTATTCTTGTGGCCTCGTTTGATTGGATTCTTTCAGTCACCTTGGCAACACATCAGGCAGGGAATATTCTTGATGGGATTTTTGCCCGCCCAGAGGATCTGGTGACTGTGTCCAACACTCCCTTGGCCTGGACTGATCACCACCTTCTCCTGTTTAAAAGTGCTAAGGGGTTCCCCAACCAACAGATAAAATCAGGCAACAAATCATTGCGGTTATGGAATAAAATTACCGAGACTCAGCTGTGCCCGGCAGTAAAGGAAGGCTGGGAGGCAGCGGAGAATCTTCATTTGCCTGCTCTGGAGGTTTTTAATTCAGGTTTAGCCCTCGCCATGGACAAATTGGCCCTGGTGATATCAAAAACGGAGGGCAGGCCTAAGAAAACTAGTTGGCCCTGGTTTAATAGTGATTTGAAGGTGCTTCAGAGAAAGTACCGTCTACAAGAAAGACAATGGAAGTTATATCCTAATGAGACAGAGAAGGAGAAATTAAGAATCGTTTTAAAAATGTACAAGGCAGCTTGTTTTGTGGGCAAAATCAGCCTTCTTTTCTACTAAAATTAAGAACGCATCTAATGCGCCTAAAGAACTATTTAAGGTAGTTCGCTCGCTAATCATGCCTCCTGTTCCCCCTGCAACCTCACCTAATTCTCAGGCAACTTGTAATCAAATTGCAGCGTTTTTTTAAACCAAAATCCGGCAAATACATGCAGATTTCCCCTTGATGGATCCTTGGATAGCCCCCTGGATTCTCCAAATCAGGATACCCCCCTGCTTACATGTTTCCCTCCGTTGTTGCCGGACAGGATTAAAGAATTCCTAATGGGGGTTAAATCGGGTTCACCTATGGATCCCTGTCCACCTGGCATTTTGCAGATGATTTCAGATTCTGTGGCTCCGAAATTAGCTACCATTTTTCAGGAAGTTCTATCCTCCGGGGTCTTCCCTTCTACATGTAAGCAGGCCACTGTTATTCCCCTCAAAATGAAGCCGATCAAACTGCCTTTGATTTAAGCAACCTGCGACCTATTTCCTTGCTACCGACATTGGCTAAGATATTTGAAAAACACATTAATTATGAACTGTCCATGTTTCTTAACCAGGCTGGAGGCTTTGATCAGTCACAACATGGGTTTAGAAGGGCTCATAGCACGGAATCAGCGCTACTAACAACATCTGACTCCATCCGGAAACTACTGGACGAGGGGCAAGGCGCTGTTCTTGTACTATTAGATCTTTCTGCGGCATTTGATACCATTTCGCCTGCGATCTTGGTCTCTTGCCTTAATCATGCTGGAATAAGACATTCAGCTGTTAAAATCCTGGAGTCTTTCTTAAGTGATAGATCTAATATTGTAAGCTGGGAGGGCTTTAAAGTACCGGCTTTTCATCTGCCATGTGGTGTACCCCAGGGCTCGGCGTTGAGTCCAACGCTTTTTAATGTCTATGTGGCCCCCCTGGCAAGACTTATCCGATCATATGGTTTTATCCCATCCTCTTATGCTGATGACACTCAACTTATCATTCCAGTGTCTAGGAGCAAGTGGCAGAGCAGTTTAATAGTTGTATGCAGGATATTAATCGGTGGATGAGACGGAATTGGCTTAAGCTTAATACAAACAAGACGGAGATTGTCTTGTATGGCTGCAGTAAGGAACTGTGGAGTCCGCGATGGTGGCTGGATGAATGTGGGCAATTACCGGTCCCATGAAGGGCTACTAGAAATTTAGGAGTGATCTTTGATGACTCATTAAGTTTTAAACCTCAGGTTAGTGCCTTAGTCAAATCTAGCTATTGGACCCTGAAAATCTTGAGAAAAATCTTACCGTTCCTGAAGCAGGAGGAAAGAGTCATGGTTATGTTAGCATTGATCATGTCCAGATTGGATTACTGCAATTCGCTGTTGATGGATATTGATGAGAGCTCTTTGAGGAAATTGCAACTAATTCAGAATAATGCAGCTCGTATGATTTTGGCACTTCCACATTTAGCGTCGGCTTCCCATAGCCTAAAGTGTCTTCACTGGCTTCCAGTTGGCAAGAGGATTATTTTTAAATCCCTCTGCCTTATCTTTAAAGCACTATATGGGGACGGTGCTGAACACCTGGCTGATAGACTCAGGTGGTATCGTCAAGGACGTGTCCTAAGATCGGACAAGTCCTACCTGATCCAGGTCTGTAGGACGCGTAGAGTCAGGTAGGGAGACAAAGCGTTCACAGTGGCGGCTGCCAGATATTGGAATGGTCTACAGCTATACATCAGGAAAGAGCACAATTTCACGATATTCAGGAAGCGGATGAAAACTTCTCTGTTTCCACGGTAGGGTTACTGGCTTTCGGTCGTCCTCTCGTTATTTATGTCATTGAGCGCTTCGATGCCAAGGCTGGAACGCGCTATATAAATGCTCATATACATACATACATACATACATAGATACTATTTAGAGGCATATTCCTAGGGAATAGGCAGTCAAAAGATAATGGCATTAAAAAGGTGTTTGTGCTAGAAGAGCTTACATGAACCCACAATGCTAATATTATACCAAACCAATTACTTTGAACACATATGATAAACAAATTTAATAGGAAAAGACTACATAAAGTATGAAAATAAAGTTAATACATGTGGTAGTTGAAAGGTCAGAAGATATATGCATAAAAAGAGATTTAGGAATCAGATCTTGGAGAATAAAATATACTATGTAGTTTCCCAAAGAGGCCCAACTTAACTATGACTCCGTTGCCACCTACGAAACAGTACCTTGTGTGCACAATGATAATATCGAAAGAAAAGCATAGTCTATCCTATCTAAATTTTCATAGGGGAATAAGAAATCTAGGATCTCCCTATCTATTTTTAAGAGAACTAAATATTAGAGAGGAGTGAACTTTCCAGATTTTTGTCATTGTCATAAAAGGTTTGGTCTACGTCAGGCCTCGCTTTGGATACATGATGCATCTTTTCCTTTCTCACCATTATGACTTGATTTGAAAACAAATGCGTCTTCATAATGTTACTCTCCAAGAAATTCTCTGTTTCTCTTCTAAATCTTCAATTACAAACTGTCTCGCATCTTTATTACAAACACGATACTCCCTGCTGTTATCTCTCAGGACACTTTCTTGACTCTGCCTACATGGTATAACAAATATATTACATTTCACAATGAACTATTATTCTGGAGATCATGGTGAGAAAAAGGTATTATTAAGGTGGCACAGTTATTTGAAGAAAGTGTTCCCATTTTCTATCCCCATTTGAGACGACTATTTCAGTGTCCACAATTCTTTCAATCTCACTTTTCATTGCTTATAAGCAATGTTCTGGATGCTCTCTTCATCCTCTGCCACTTCTGAATTATCTAGAATCCTCTCTTCCCCTCCTAGAGCTTCTATGATATATAAAGCTTGCTCACCTTTTAACCATACCCGAACCGTCCAAGGTTGAGCTACTGTGATAAAGTGACTTAGGGATTACCTGGCAAGTTACATTTTGGAATAAGATGTGGTTACATATTCACAAAACCTCTAGAAGGGCCAGTATAACTCAAACTTTATTTTTTATCTGTAATAGTCCATATATCATTACTCTTCATTGTGCTAAATTTTCTTTGGACAAAACTACCAGGTGTTGGTCATGTGAGTTTCCTAAGAGTGATATTATGCCTATGTTATTGTGGTGCTCCTCTACATTTTCCTTTTGTGATAAGGTCTGGTCTCAAATTAAAGCACTATTTCATATTCAGCACCCCTTTAGTATTGTCAATCTCATTTTAAGAACATTGGTTAGTGAAACTATTTCAACATTTCCTAAAAGTAAATTATTTGATGTATTATTATCAACAGTCTTTCAACAAATTGCTATAATTGGAAATGTTCTAAACTTTTCTTTAAGGCTTGGTAGTATAATGTATGAGATCATCATAGACTAGATACTGTGTATATGTCTTCTTGTACTTCGGCCATTAATAGAGATTTATTCTGTTTACCATTGACCATTTGTTTCAACAATAATGGAAGACTTGTCTCCACTGCACCAAATACATTGGCTGAGGATTTTCATCCACCACAAACTGTTTTCTCGCTGTCTATTTTACTTTTATATGATTGTTACATACTATTATTATATTGTCATAGGACAAATTTTATCATTTTGATTGTTTATCTCTAGTTTATCTTGTGTTTGACGTGTATTTCATGAGGGCTCCCTTACTTATGGTCACCGTTAGACCTTGCAGCTTTTGGCGTGTCTCCCCAGTCTTTTTGCCTTCTGACTTCCTGTTTTTATAGTGTATACTGGACTATTTTTTTGTTGGTTTATTGTCTCTGCGCACTTAACCACTGCTAATCAGTGCCAAAGTGCAAGTGCTCCCTATATAAATTGTACTGTTGATTGGTTCATCGATGATTGCCATATTTGATTTACTGGTAAGCCCCTAGTAAAGTGCACTAGAGGTGCCCTGGGCCTGTAAATCAAAAACTACGAGTGGGCCTGCAGCACTGATTGTGCCACCCACATGAGTAGCCTGTTAAACATGGCTCAGACCTGCCACTGCAGGGTCTTTGTGTGCAGTTTTAAACTGCCAATTTGACCTGCCAAGTGTACCCACTTGCCAGGCCCAAACCCTCCCTTTTACTACATGTAAGGCACCCCTAACATAGGCCCTAGGTAGCCCCGTGGGCAGAGTGCAGTGTATTTAGAAGGTAGGACATGTGCTGGTGTATTTTACATGTCCTAACAGCGAAATACTGCCAAATTTGCTTTCACTGTGCAAGGCCTATCTCTCTCATAGGTTAACATGAGAGCTGCTTTTAAATATTATTAACACTCATATTCCCTTGATGAGCAAATAGAGATATGGAGTTTGGGGTCTCTGAACTCACAATTTAAAAATACATGTGCTAGTGAAGTTGGTTTTTAGATAGTTAGTTTGAAAATGCCACTTTTAGAAAGTAGGCATTTTCTTGCTTAAACCATTCTGTGACTTTGCCTGTGTGTGGATTCCCTGTCTGAGTCAGTTTGACAGTTGGACTGTTGTGAATTCCCTCTAGACAGTGACACAAAGGGAGCTGGGGTGTAGCCTGCATATCCTGATGAGCCATCTGAGCTAGGGTGGAGGGAAGAGTGGTCACTCGCACCTGAAAGGGCTGTGCTTGCAGTCTCCAACCCCCTGGTGTGTGTTTGGGGCCTGGCCTGGACAAGGAAGGATCTTGCAAACAACTGAGACTTTCCTGTGAAGTTTGCCAACTTCAAAGGCAGAAAGAGGTATAAGTATTGGACCCAAAACCTCAGACTTTTAGAATCTTTCTGGAATCAAGAGGAACCTCTGCCAAGGAGACGAGCTGGAGGAGGAGTACTGTCCCTTTGCAGTGCTGCTTTGCTGGATCGGCCTGCAGTTGCTGCTTTTGCCTTGAGAAAGTTCTCCAAGGGCATAGAGTACAGCTTGCCTCTCCTGTTGGAACTCACAAGGATATCAAAGACTTTGGTTTCATCTTCGTACAGCACTGGGAACAGTGTGTTTTGTGTTGTTCAAGGGGAAAAACTACTGTGACGTCGTCAATGACGCCGCTGGTCTGCACCGTGACCAGCTGATGCCGCACAGAGTTGCACTGTCCCGATTTGCACCACGACTCTGGTCTCACTGACGCCGTCATCGAACGACTTCACTGAGCCGCTGCTTGCACCACGACCTGTGGGCCCCGCACTCTGGCACCGCCTGCTCACACCGCAGTCAGGTCATCCCAGACGACGTTGCTCCTGCTGACACCGGTGCCGCTGCCTGCACTGTGGCCTGTGGACACCGCTCGTGAGGAGCACCGCAGGCCCAGTCCATCAATTCCAGCGTCGTCAACAGACGTCCATCCTGTCTGCACCACAACCCGAAGATGCCGCCCGGAGCCATCCCACGCTGCACCACCAACTTGGGCCTACCAATGACACTGCTTTAGCAACGACGACACCGCTGCATGCACCATGACCTGGTGACACCGCATGTTGCACCGCCCCACTTCACACCTCAGCCCTGGTCTCACCAAAGCTGCACGATGCCATGACCGAGCCGCTGCCTGCACTGTGAGCTGAGGGCACTGCACGTTGCATCGTCATGCTTCGCACCGCAGCCCCAACGCCATTCAGAGTTCGATCTGCAACGCGTGTGACTTAAAGGACCCAATGACTCCTGCACTGACTCCAGAGCTGACTCCCGCACTGACTCCAGAACTGACACCGCAACACCAGCGCCGCCGCTCTCTGGAGTTCACTGCAAGGATCATGACACCCTGCAAATCCAAAGGCACTGTTTGCGGGTCTTTCCAACTCCGTAGCTGGCCCGCAATACCGCAGCCGGCCTGAACTGTTTTTTTTTTTTTTATCACAACTTCATGAAAGCCCCAGGTGGAGCTATTGACTTCAAGGAACTGTATCTTTAAGCTTAATCTTACAAAATGCATATCTTTAGCACTGTATGTTAGATTCTTTTTGTTTTGGTCTTGTTTTACACAGATACATATTAGCTATTTTTCTAAAACTGGTGTGGTGTCCCTTTGTAGTGTTTTCACTTTATTACTGTGTGTTATGTGCAAATGATTTACACATTGCTTCTGAGATAAGCCTGACTGCTAGTATCAAGCTACCAAGGGGGTGAGCAGGGGTTATCTGAGTGGGGACCTCCCTTATACTGACTAGAGTGTTGTTCCCTACTTAGACAGGGTGCAAACCGACTGCCAACTAGAGACCCCATTTCTAATAGTCACCACTAAAGTTATTTCCCTTTCTTGAGTTATATGATTTTTCTTAGGTGATGATGTTATTTCGAACTTATGAATGTTATCCTACCAAAGTGTTTTAACATTTGCTGTTGGTATTGCTAGATAAAGCTTTTTTAAACTTACAAAAAAAGAAAAGCAGCGGGACTAGGTTGCTAAACCATTTAATAGAACTATAAAACTACAACAAGATGTTAACAGTAAACATAAGACTCAAACATGAGATAGCAAATGGGCTAGGAATGACAATTTCCCTTGACTGAAAGTATTGAATTGCAAGTAGGAAAAGTACAAAAGTGCTAACCTCACACCTATAGGTACTAATAAAAGCCTTGGTTCCAGAATTGCTGCCTTTTCGTGCAATGTAAAACAGCAACTAAATCTGCTGCATTCTGTTGCACAAGGGGGAAAGCCAGCCAGTGCAGAGACCTGTCTGCTGAGATTGTCATGCTGCTGCTGTCATCTCCAGAGCCGGTGCTTTAAAAGGCTGTGACGCACAGCCTTGCACCATGATGCAAAGATGAGTGTGTACTATGTAGCATAGAGTTTATTCTGGAATCATATTCATGCATTGCAGATTCCTAGGCAGAGACTAACTCAGAATGACATGCACTGTAGGTTTGCCTCAGGTGTTCTGAAGGCATGCCAAAGGCATGCCCATGTGTGGCAATGTCAACGAATTCCCATGACAATTGTCTCACTGCAGACAATAAATTAACCAAGTGTCTTCTATACTTGGGCGTTATCCTGTGATCTTAGGCCACAACAGACCTGTCAACACCAACAATCGCAGACATTTTTTAGCAACAAGCACCATAATCACTTTGAGTATGATGACTCCACAAACACTTCACAACATCACGCTTTACCACAATCTTCAGGCCAAAAGCAATGCAAGCGCAAAACTCTATTAGTAATCACACATCTATCACTTGAAGGCATGACGCTGGAATTTCATCAGTGTTCAGAACAGACCATGAGACATAATTCGGAGTGAACAAAATTTGGGATGGGCAATCGCATAAGATTGGTACTAACTCCTTAACACTACACTTGAATAGTTCTCCCCTTGAGGGACTATACAATTCCTCTGCTACCAGATCTGCTGGAGCATTTACATCCTTGGCAGGAGTCTTTAAAGTTCACACAACAATCAGATGTGTCAGGGGTTTAATCCATATTTCATTGAAGGGTCATCATCCATTAGAAATTGATTATACAAGTCCAAACTGCAACATCAATATTTCCTCCCAGGTCTGTCATGGGAACATCTTACATCCATGTAGCGCCACACAAGTTTGAAACAATTGTACATAATGTCAATCCACAGTTCAGGATGTTCTACATTCAAGGCCATTGTTTCATTTCTCTCTATGTCTAAAACAATAGGGGTCTATTACCAAAACTAGTCTTCTCATGGGAACAAAATCTTAAAGAAAGCGCATGTTAAAGAAGTGAATCAACATTCTCTGCACAATCACAAAAAACAAAGCAAAACAGGCCTCACTTAGACTAATACAAGTGAATTAATAATAATAATACACCAAATGAAGCACATTTCAATATGCAAACTATAATTTCTACATAAATAATTCTTCATTAGCATTTAGATTTCTGCAACTTTGTATGAAATAACTCTATTAATACATTTCAGTCACTATAGACTACATTTCTCTGTTTTTGCATCAATTTTTTAATCATTAGAAATTCAATATCATTTCCATACATACTATTGGTCTAGAGTCTGAATTACAACATATCAGTTTAATCCATCAGACAGTTAGTTTTACATCGATACCACCACGGTTTCTAACATTAGTCTGAATGAATGCACATCTAAAATTGACTTGTCAGTGCATCTTTCTGTATTCGGAATGCTGTTTATTTTGGATACAAAGATCCATAAAGCACACTTAAATTCATGAACATCACATATTGATCAAAAGATAATAAACACAATGATACATATGGTTTAAAATTCTGTTTCTGTAATTACATAATTAATACTTGAAACTAATCAACTTGGCACACTAATTGTGCTACATTACATGAAATTATTAAAAGTCATAAAACTAGCACCCAAGAAGAAGCCTCCGATAAAATATCCTAATAACATACATCTTATAGAATAAAATGTAAGCAAGACTAAACCAAGGACAAACAAATAATAAAATAAGAACCATCTTTAAATGTTCCTCATGTTAGCATTTTGATTAAATAATTGGTTCATTAACATCAGTAGGAGCAACTTCCTTATGGTCGGATCTCAAGATTGCCATTCACAAAGAATGGACTTAGTTCCGATCAAAGCTAATTGGAGAGTGATTTTTTTGCCCTAAAGGGTGAGGTATTATGGACTCCTCCCAAAAACAGATTTACTAATTGAACATACATTACAAAAACCTGCTAACAGCTCCTCAAAAGTAAACTAAGGAAGAATCAAGAGCCTAAACAAATGCAGTCGAAACGTATGGTAGTCTCAAATCTCAGAGCTGCCTTATCGCAAACATATGCAACTATCAATAAAAATCACCGTATTGCAAACACTGTGTAAGAAGTAGTGTCGAGCTTTAAAATTCCTAGGGCGTCCTGATACTTCCTAATTCCTATGTTATTGCAAATCAAACAGATCCATTTCCTCTGGGCTTCTCATAGGCTTTACAAAAGAATTACATGTGCTCAGTAGTTTTGGTACTACTTATGTTGCATAAACTACACATCATATTGTCTTTATTCTGTTGTTCCCATTTAGTAATGAATGCCCTAAGTTGATGAAACTTCATACAAAGTGTTTTTGCACAACTTAGTTGGATTGTATCTAACCACTCTTCAGACCTGTGATTTGATTTAACATTTAAAAATTGGGAAGTCAGCCTTTCCAGTCTAGACTTTTGATGAAGACTGCTTAATAGATGTCCCAGTATACTTGTTTCAAATAAATATTTGAATGCACTGAGAGTGTATGAGGTTCATCCCAGAAGGAATTAAGTCCAAGTTTAACAAACCATGCCCTAATACCGGCAAAGCCGGGGAAAAGTTATATATTTATCAAGATCCAACAACTCAGTTAATGCTTCCCTGTAATGGATCAGATTTTGTGTTATCCATAGTCTGTTCCAATAAATCATTGGCCTTAAAGCTTCTAGATGGTCAATTTGTTTTGAGTTCAGATCAAGGAACATTGGGATGAAAGGTGTTGAAACAGGTCGCCTCAGTGTATCTCTCATAAACTTATTTTCTTTCAGCGCTAGTTGTTTATTCCCCAAAGCACTGCCCCATATAAAGTGGGAGCCTGAGCCTTACTTTTGTAAACCTCAAGCACAGGAGATACTACTTTTACCCTCATCTTTCAATGTTTGTTACTAATCGCTAAAGAATTATGGAGAAGTGCAATTTTTGCTTTATCCACTTGGGGGCCAAAGATAACTTGGAATCCAATAGCACACCTAAATAATTAAAGTTGGCCACACATTCAAGTTTTTACCCTTGGATCACAAAGTTTGGAGGCTGAAAACCTGGTTGATTGTGCTAGCTAACCGCCTAAAGCCTGCTTGATAACGTGTTAAGATGTTACCTTCCTACACTCAGTCAGCTATTTTATTTAATAGCTGCCTGGCATAGATCTTTTGTAGCACATTTATCAAGCTAATCGGCCTATACTTTCCAGGCTCCTGCCTGGAACCTTTTTTTTTTTTTTTTTATAAACTGGGATAATTTCCGCTCCTTTCCACATTTCAGGAACAGGGGCCCCTAATGCTACTGCAATGCTAATTAGATTTATGTATTGAACCCATACATCAGTGCTGTGTTTGAATAGGTCCCCTGGGATCTTATCTACGCCAGGGTTTGCCCGGTTTTATAGCCTGTATGGCCACCATTGTCTCATCCACGCTAAAGCAGGTTTCCATTGCTATAGCCTTGGTTGACTGTTCCAATAAAGCATTGGCCTCAAAGCTTCTATATGGTCAATTTGTTTTGAGTTCAGATCAAGATTGGCATCTTTACACATGGGAATCCTATCCCCCTAATTTCGAAATGGCCTTACTCATCCTCCTAGGTGAAAGTTATTCAACAACACCTATCAAAGCCTTCCCTTAATACTGTCACACAAATATTGCACCAAATAGCTAAATCACTACCACTCCATAGCAGGGTAGTACCTTAGCACCAGTCAGGTTTTTGAACAATAGGTATTTCACCGATGGTGACGATGCCTGTAGCGAGGATGAAAGAAGGGGGCCCAGCCCAGCCTCCTCCGGGCCCTGATGGGCATGCCCTTGCCCAGGTGCGTCTTGCAGCACGGGGGAAGAGGCAACGCTATAAGTTCGATATAGATGCCCCCCCCAACGCAGCTGGTGGTAATTAGGGCAGTTCAGTTTCCAACAGTGCAAAGCACCCTGGGACAGGTATTCCCACCAGGACGACAGGTGACAACCGCAATAGAAAGAAGAGGGCAATAATAGACCCTGGGACAGATGGTTCCACCAGGATGAAGGTGATACCCTCCACGATTAACCCGCTGGCAAAAAGTGCAACCAGTGAAGGAAAAGGCAGTGCTGTAAGCACGATGTAGACCACTTCCCCCTCAATGCGGCTGTTGGTAATTAAGGCAGTCCAGTTTCCAACAGTGCAAACCATCCTGGGACAGGTAGTTCCACCAGGGCGTCAGGAGACAACTGCAACAGAAAGAAGAGGGCAATAATACACCCAGGGACAGACAGTCCCACCAGAATGAAGGTTACACCCTCCACAAGTAGCCCGCTAGCAAAGAGTGCATCCTGTATCATGGGGAAAGAGGCAGCACTACAAGTGCGATGTAGATGCCTCCCCCCCTCAACTCGGCTGGTGGTAATTAGGGCAGTTCAAGTTCCAACAGTGCAAAGCATTCTTGGACAGGTAGTCCCACCATGGCGACAAGCAACAACTGCAACAGGAAGAAGAGGGCAATAATACACCCTGGGACAGACGGTTCCACCAGGATGAATGTGACTATTTCCATGATTAGCCCAGTAGCAAACAGTGCGTCCCTTGCCGTGGGGGAAGAGGCAGCGCTATAATCATGATGTAGATGCCTCCCCTCTCAACGCAGCTGGTGGTAATCACTGCAGTTCAGGTTCCAACAGTGCAAAGCACCCTGGGAGAGATAGTCCAACCAGGGCAACAGGCGACAACTGCAACAGAAAGAAGAAGGCAAAAATGCACCTTGGGCCAGAAAGTCCCACCAGGATGAAGGTGATACCCCCAATGATTAGCCTGCTAGCAAAGAGTGAGTTTCTACATTCAACCCATTAGTACTTTGGTTAATATAATGCGTAAACTGTCATCTCATATAGTTGACTTCTGTGACATGAGCGACAGCACTAAAGCTTCTGTTACATCAGGATGATGTACTGTCCTTCACAATTGATTACCAGCGATGGAGAGAGAAACCAATGAAGTAGTACAAGCAAACAGAGTGATTTGTGAAACTTTCAAAATTACTGTGGGAAGATCTGAATATGTTGTTTGACATTGTGGTTCTGAATGATTTGTGGACTGAATGCAAAGTGAATGTTGATTGACCTGATGGTGAACCTCGAATAAACCCAGTAACAGGTGCGTCATCTTAGGAGGTGATGAAAAAGTACCACAAGGTGATTGAATTTTTGAAAAATAAGGTGTCCCTAAAAGATACTGATTGACTAAAGATTGACAGAATGGCTTAGGAGCCAAAGGATTCAATTCATGCTTACCATGAAAGATTGGTGCAGGCTTTCAAACAACATAGACGTACTGAGACAATTGAAGCTAAAGATATAGGTAATTTTGTGCTCAGATTTGTTTAGTGATTGAAGCCAGACATAAGTGAAATCGTGCAGCAGCACCTGATTTGTTGGCAGAAAGAAACTGATTGATGAGATCCTGCGATACGCAAAGTATTTCAATGATAAGCTGGAATTGAAGCAGAAAAAGTTGAAAGAAAAGGTGATGGTTATGCAGTTGAAGGCTGCACAGGAAGCTAATCAGAGTCCGCAGATGATAGTGAACACTGGTGGTATAGTGGAGCACCACAGCAGGTGATGAATGTTATCCAGCCTAGAGGAGAAGACATGGTAGATCAGAGTGGAGGTGTTCTTGATGTTGAGGCATTGAAAATAACTAATCCCTGTCATGCATGTGGAAATTTATGTCATTGGCGACAGGAGTGTTCATATTATAATGTGAATAATCAAGGACAGAAAGTTGGAGTAGCTCAGCTGCAAGGCAAGAATCAATTTTGAGTTGAAAGAGCTCAAAGACCCTGACTGCAAAACATAAATGTGTCCCCAGGACAGCCAATGAAGGTAACGCAAGCCTCAATGACTCAATGACCTAATGGAGTTTAAATCAGATTGCAAATACAAATGTGAATCAGATAGCATCAGTTTCCCCTAAAGAACCTGAGTGATGAGGAATTTTCAGAAATTCTTCAAGCTCTAATAATGAGGATTACATGCTAGGTGCATCCTTAGAAGTGGATCAACATGGTCCCTATGTAAATGCCAACGGTTTGGGTTATGATGTGTCTTTGTTCAATGTCGGAATAACTAAAGTGCCAAACTTGCCCCTTTCAGCAAAGGTAACCCAGGTTGTAGGAGTCACAAATAAGCAGCCTTGTAACAGATATGTCCCCATAAAAATAGGTTAATTTGAAGATGAGCACCAATTTGCGGTCAGTATTTCAAGCCCTGTAAGCTTGCTTAGACGTGACCTACTGTGTAAACTAAACTGTTTGAATAGTTGCATATCCCGAGGAATAGCAATTCAAACAAAAGAAGAAAATGTGCCCTGCAAAAGTGTAGAGCAGTACCCAAGTGTCATGTTGGACCCAAAGCTGACATGTAATGAATTGCCTGAAGGTTTAAAAGAAACAGTGACACCTGAGGTTTGTGATTTTTCAGGAAATGACATAGGACTTATCAAAGGAGTTTAGCCTGTTAAAATAACAGTGAAGCCAAATGCAGTATATCCAAAAACACCCCTGTATAATATGATACCAGAAACAAATGCTGGAATTACCTCTTTGATAACTCTGAATGAGCAAGGAATCCTTAAAGAGATAATGAGAAATCCATGTAACTCACCCATTCTAGGACTGCAGAAGCCCAATGGAAAGTACCGCATAATCCAAGACTTTAGAAAAGTGAACAAGATTGTCTTCTAGATGTACCTCCACATACATTTACCTCGATGATATTTATATCTTCATGGTACGTTGATGTGGAATTAAGAATAGTAAATCTAAGCTTACATATTTGCACTTACCTTCTCAATATTTTGGTCCTTAATATTTTTGACACAATATTATGTTCACACAATATTTCTTTTTCCAAGATTCTGTCAGTGATTTCCTGGATGTAGTCTGACAGCAGACAGAAATAAAACAGCTGGGGAGGAATCAATGGCAAACCAAAGTTTTCATAAACTCAGAAGAAAGGTTTCCATGTTTTCGAAGGCTGGGAGATTCAAGGGGTTTGTTTAGGAGGCAGAATATCTTATGTACGTTTGGAAGGTAATGAGAAAGACAGATGTGAGGGTAACGACATTTATTTATTTGAAAACCTATATAGAGTACCTGGAGCAAGAGCTATGTATACACTTTACATTTCAACAATTAAACTAAGACATTTTGGGATTACACCAAGATGGGGAGAGGGCAGCAATTCTAAGACATATGGATTTAGTCAGAGTACATGATTAAAGAAGAGTCCAGAAAGTTAATGTGGAACTTAGGTTAGGAATCGTTTAAAAAAATGAGTTTGAGCTGCTTGCAGAAGATTAAGAGAAGGTCCGTGTTGGGAGCATAGTGACTGCCATGGCTGCTCCAGAAATTCTTTTTTTCTGTGCTGCAGCTGTTCTGAAATTGGGTGGTTTTTGAAGAAGGGTTTTCTGCCTTTTGAGGCCTTTTGGACTACTGAGATGGCAAGTAGATTGGTTAGGTTGGGAGATGTGTTTTCATGGATGACTTTATGCACTTGACAGCAGATTTTGAATTTCTTTCTGGCTCTGATAGGTAGCCAGTGGAAGTTACAAGGTATGGGGGTAATGTGCTGATATCTGCCTGCAGAATGAACCAAGCTTGCAGTCATGTTTAGAACAGTTCTGAGTGGGGCACTGGATGTTTGTGGGGCTTCTGCTAGGCTGGTGTTTCAAAGGTGATCTTAGAGGCAACTGAAAAATGAACTAAGGTTTTTAGATATTGGCAGAGAATAAGGTGTTGGAATATGTTCATGATATGCAGATGAAAGACTGCAGATTTGGCTTCATTGTTTATGTGAGGGATTAATGTAAATGTCAAGTCAAAGATGATGCCTAATAATTTAGCAAATAGTGTTACAGTGGTTGTAAACCCCTCTAATATTAGAAATCCCAAGATATATGGAATCCAATTTGCTTTTGAAGGAAGTTGAGAGAATGGGGAACTGTAGTTTGTGGGCAGGGGTGGTAAGTAGGAAGAAGTTCTCACTCATCCTTGTTTGCAGTTCAGAGATGCATAGTCTCATGGTGAAGATGTCTTGATAGTTGAGATTTTTAAGTATAGTTTGCTGTCTGCATATTCCTGCATGATTGTACCAAAGCCGTTAAGGATAAGGCTTGGAGGCTCCATAATGAGACCGAATAAACATCAGATTTGAACTAAAACCCTGTGGAACTCTGCAGAGCTTTTTAGAGGTGGTAGGTGTTTAGGCTGTGATCATCTCTAGTCGTCATATATTGGCCATGTGGAGTACAGGTTTCTCCAGCAATCTTTAGTGAAACAACTGTCTCAGAGACTGCTGACAGATATAAAAGAAAAAGCAGGCATTAGTCTCCTTTGTCCACAATCAAGAAATGTTGTTCAATACTTTTAGCTTTTTAGTTTGTGCTGAAGCCTCATCTGAGTCCTGACTGATCATTTGTTAGCAGGCGTTCTTCTAAGATTACATTAATTAGTTGGTTGATCACTATTTTTTCTAAGGGTTTGCTGGCCCCTGGCAGACTGGATATCAGATGGTAATAAATGGTTGGGTCGGCTCAAACTTAGGGATTTTGATTATAGGGTACTTTTGCAGGAGTTCAGGGGAAAACTGAATTTGAACTGAGGGGAAAATGGAAGGTGACTGTTTTGCAGAGCATGAGTTTGTGACTAGGAAAGCTATTTAGTTTTTACATGCTTTCTTTGTTCCAGCACACTTTAGAGCAAACCGAGAAAAGATAAAAGTGTAACATTGTACTTGTTTATTAGTGATATGAAGTACAACAAAGGCCATTTAAGCAGAATAACTTGAGATGTCTCAGAGAAACAGTAAAATGACAATGTATAATAAGAAAAGAGATGTAATCAAAATAATGGGTTAAAATGAAGAAATGCATCAAATGCAATGACGCTAAGGGTTTTTGGTGACCTATAACCAAGGGGTCTTTCAAAAGGCACATGTGGTGGACCATCCTCATTGCAGATTTAAACAATGGGAAACACTTTGAAGGGTGCTTTGCTAGAGGCAATTGAAAAAGACTACCAAGAAGTTATTGTGGAAAATGGTAAGAAAAAAGGTGAAAATATATGATGTAAAACGGTTGAATAAAGTAGCTAAATTTACTATAGCACCTGCTTCTGATGCACCACGCACAATTTTACATTCTCCATGATTTTATGTGCGGCCTTTGGTGGTGGCTACAACACTTTTCTTACCAGGTGGGATCATTAATGTGATGTAAAACAATGTTCTTTTAGACCAGTGCTCTTTCGCTAGTTCGTAGAGATGCGCTTTGCACGTGGCTCAATACAGCTCACTACCTATGACCGTAGATGGTTTGGCTGCCAAACCACTTTTATGAAGAAAAAAAAAATTAAATCATTGGTCATTTAAAAACATACACACCTTCATCATTACGGTGTCCTTCCTAAGAAGGTCACTGGCTGTGGCTCTCCTAGTATGACATGTGAGCTTAAATAGGCCACAGTCCAAGTATTATTCAAGAATACTATGCACATTTGAAAAGTCATTTAAAAGTCATTAAATTATTGGAATGTCTTCCTGACAGTGCCATTTTGAAATAAACGTACCAACAAATTTGGAAAAAGCACAAAAAGAAAAGAGCATTACCCTGATGGCTACAACTGAAGGATGGGGCGGTATGTTTTGGAGGTTCGGACTATTACATGTGTCCTGAGGGGAATAAGAGGGCCGCACTTATTTTTCAGTCAGTTATCCATTGGAGGGGATGTTTTACTGCAGCAGAGGAAAGGGTCCTATAACAACACTATTCACGCAACTCACTGTTTAGCGTTGATGGTTGTAGACACATGGGGTCAACTCTTTAGACCTATAAATGAACGTTTTAGCTGAATCTCTGGGGGTCTGGGGTCTTCTTTTCTAGCTTTGGAGAATCCTATGCTCGTCCCATTCCCTGGAGGCTAGGAATTTGCAAAGGCCAAGGGCTCCTTGCCTGTAAAGCCTGGGGCTTTCAAAGGTTGTGAATTTGTTTCACAGGTGCTTCCCACTGCTTAATAGGCAGGCTGGTAGTGGACTCCCAGTGCATAGTGAGAGCCCATTTCGCCAGGCTCAAGAAAAGATCAGCAAATCTGACCCCTGCCTTGGCATGGTTAGGGTGGGGAGGCAAGGCCGATCAGGAAGGCGTCTGTGTTGGTGTAGCATTCTCTACCTGCCACTTGCTTTAAGGAGTTTTGAACATCATGCCAGAATCAGGAAACCACTAGACAATCCCACATCATGTAGAAAATGTCTTCTTTCTCAGTTTGAAAGTGGAGGGAACACCCCCCTCACTAGCTTAGAGCTTACTAATCATATAGGGGGGACATGTAGGCCTGATAAGATTGATAGTGTTGGATGTGTTGAAGTCTAGTGTTCCTGGAGACTTTCCAAGGTTAGACAAGGAACATTTCCCGATTTTTGTCAGTAAGGGAGTGTTCTAAGTCAGACTCCCATAAAAGTGTAATCTTAGTTAAGAGGACAGTGTATAAGGCCAGGAAGGATATCTACAGCCAGATAATCAACCTACGTCCTGTGCACCTGTTAAAAAGGGACTGGATATGACAGTGTGGCTGAGGTTCCAAAATGGTGATGTGCTAGAGAGTATGCATCCGTGCCAATACAGCTCTGTAGGTCAATAAGGACCCGGATGTGACTTCTGTGGTGTTAAGTGAGAAATCAAGGGAACTAAATTCCTGTTCTCAAAAAATCATCCAGAGTGATGTACCCGTCTTGGTTCCAGTGAGCTGCTGTGTCACCACCATACCGAGGCATTTCGGCAAATAGCAAGATAAGGGGCATATTAAGATAATAGGGGTGTTGTATCTTTAAGGTGATGTAACGTCATGCAGTGACAGTACTGCACTACACATGCAAGGTAGGCAGTGGCGTACTATGGTCATCACAGTTGCGAAACCCAGTGAGGCAGCTGTCTCGGTCTGTACTCCTGGGAGTCATTCTTGAGCAAGGTCAAATTATGTTTTTGCTAGCAAGCACACAACCCACTGTGTTTGGGCTTTCAAATAATACAATTCAAAATCCGGGCTCTCCAGACCCCCTGCTCACTCCTCTGTTTCATGGTACTTAGGACCACTCTAGGCTCACATTTCATATTAGATCTGGCAATAAGCTATCTTTTTAAAGTGTTTCATAGGTAAGATAAACAGCAAATTTGTATAGTAATAAAGCAGATGAGGAAGCATTATCATCTTCCATCCATCCATTCTGCCTGTTTGGTCCACCTGCTTGACATTAGCTTGATCTGCTGTTAGTTTGGATGCAGGCTACTTATTGATTATCTATGGCTTGTTTGGCATCGACTTAAAGTGCGCGCACACCAGTTTGGCCATGTGTGTGTTCACACACTCACTGCCCATCTGCTACACCCAAGCAACAGTATCTGATCAACTTTCAACAGGGAAGCCACTGTTGACGTGCTGATGGCTGCAAAGAAAGTGCAGTTGGGAGAGTGCCGTCCTGTTATTGTGGACCAGTGGTATAACGCTTACTATGCACGCCGGCTTGCTGCCCAGTGGCTGCAGTGCTGGGGAGTGTGCAGAGTATGGAACACTTTGACACTGAAGCTCGGCAGCGGCTCTGATGTAGGGAGTCCCGGGGTGTCTGAAATTTCCGTGAGATCCTTCTGTTGTGAGGTAGTGGTAAGAAGTCAAGAAGGCAACACTATGTCAATCTGATAATTAGGTGATAAGATCATAAGTGATGTAATGTTTTCAAACAGAGGTGCCTGCGGCTTCTTGCCCTGATTTGGCTTTCTCTTGTCCTATCTCTTTCCCCAGCAGCACTCTGAAGGTTGGGACCTTGCTCCTTACATTACTGTTTCCCACTTCTGACCTCTGCTTGTCTTCTCTGAGCTAGCTATGAGTGCAACCCTTCCCCGCGGATATATTGAAGACTGAGTAAGGAAGGCATGGATTAAACCCTTGTTCCTTGGACAATATTTATTCCTTTGTTCTTGCAGTGACGATCTTTCATTTCGTGTGGACCTACTGGCTTCCCCTTACCTTCCCATGGCCCGTGTGCTTGCGTTTGTGGCTGGGAGAGTGGAGTGTTTTGCTGTGTAAAGGGGAGTTGCTGAGGTACCTGCTGCCACTGAGATAGTTAGAGTGGCCCAGCACTTGCATACTGATACTTTTGAAATCTCTGTGCTGCCAATTTACAAGTTGAACATTCAAATGTCCTGTAGACATCTGAGGTACTGTGATGTATGTGAGTACTTTGTCTTGTGTGACACTCCGTGTCTTCCTCTTGTCTTCTGTCTTTCAGTTCCCCTCCTGGCCGTTTTTGACAGAGATGGGGTGCAGTGTTGACAGGATTCACTGAATGATTTGCTGCTTTACTAATGACTGCAGTGCCTCACTTCATCCTTAGTAATGTCCTTAAAAGTGCTGAAGCGAGATAAATGAAGAATGATTTATGGCAGTTCTTTTGGGCACAGTAACAATTAATGGTCTTGGCACGGATATGCAAAGAATACTTACCGAGTAAATGTCTTAATATTTTTGAAATATAAGATAATCATGGTCTACAATGAAGATATACTAAAGTTATCTCTCACAGCAATAGGCCTACTATCTTAAAAATACATCGGGGTATGTTCAAAATTTGATAATATTTAACTATTTCAGAGCTTCCAAAGAACATAAAATTAGAATATAGATTTAGGTCTTTCTAAATGTAATTGAAAATATATAATTCGTCTTTTAAACTATACATAGATGTTTCAATTTGTTTTGATCTTGAGTCTGTACTTTAACTTCAATAAACTTTGTAAAATTAATTGTTTTCGATTTGTGGATAAAATGCCATATGGTACTTTAAAATCATTGAGAAAAAAATGTTTTGTTGAGAATGTAATGTTTGTCAATGCACTTATCCAGCTGGAGAGATGTATGCTGCCATACCGCTCCAAACCTACTGCCAACCATACACCCAAAAGTACATTGGTTCGAATTAGGCCTGTGAAACGGAAATGGGATAAGAGCGAAAACAGAGACACTGAATATCACCACTCTGCTTGGTGAAACAGCTTGGCACTATCTTCAAATGGTAGAGGTTAATATCTAAAGACAAGAATAAGTCTTTAGTACTTTCACTGCCCTTGCGACAGCATCTAATTTTTAATGGTGAATATGATATATTTTAGTACATCTCACAGTCTCCTATTCTCTAATGTTTGAGGAAACTCCGTGTCTTCTCAGAGCAGAGACACAATTACCATCTATCAAATAAACATCAAGAGAATTTTGAGCTATTATGCTTTTACCACTACACACAACTACCGTTTCTGTCACATGAATATGCTCTGGGATTCAAATTAAGCTCAAAGTGACAGGTTCATAAATGGCAACACAATAAATGAATGCTAGTTTTTGAAAGTTCATCTGTCAACAAACAATCACTTTCCTAACCTACGTCAATACACACATATCCTACGCACGCCAAAAGAAATGCTATTAAAGTCTATTTGAGGATCCCTTGCACTCCTCACTTGGAAAAGAAAGATGTGCGAAATAAAAATTCATAATTCTCAAAGTATTACTTCTGAAATAGTGTTTAGAAAATATAGTACAAATCCGTTACCATGAATAGATTTCTAGAACACTCCTCTGTATCCAGTTCAGACTTTCATGGAATCCAAAGTATAGTAAACAGTCTGCAGGGTTTCTTACAATTTTCCCAGTAGTAGAAACCATGTATCCAGATTGTGTAGCAAGGATACTTGGAACCGCAAGGAACTAATTGGCTTGTAAATGACCACCACCACCACTTGCAAATCTCGGGAGAGTTCTGCAACGTCATGGGGCACGTAGTTTCCTTAACTATGCTGTCTCACTTAAAATGTCCAGTGAAAATAGAAAACCTCTCTCCAATAGGTGCTAAGACTCCACACAGACTGCCAGCCATCCCCCGGAAGCTCCCACTCATGGTCGTCATCTTCACATTCTTTTTTTCCGCTGATGGGTCTGGAGACATAGCTGAAGGCTCTCCGATCTACAAAAAATAATGTTTTGGATGAAGCTCATCGAAAATACACAGTTCACTGAGAAGGTACTGGAGAAGATTATGTTGCATACAATGGATACGTCAATGTCAAAAAGATCATCGGCGATAATCGACACTAAGGAATGACCCGCCGAAATTGAAAGAAAGAAAAGGCATCTTGAAGCAAAAATGGGTGCACTTCTGCAAAATCCGTCATCGCAGGTACAGCTAGGGAAAGGGCAAACATCCCAGCAACATCGGGACCGCCCGAACAGTACCGCAAGAGAGCAGCATCCCTGGCAGAGGAGCAGAAAAATACAATCCTAAGTCTGGGATCTCCAGACCCCTTGCTCGCTCCTCTGTTTCATGGTACGTAGGGCCAATCCAGGACGGCCCACATTTCATATTAGATCTTTCAATAAGCTATCTTTTTAAAGTGTTTCATGGGTAAGATAAACAGCAAATTTGTATAGTAATAAAGCAGATGAGGAAGCATTATCCTCTTACATCCATCCATTCTGCCTATCTGGTCCACCTGATTGACATTAGCTTGATCTGCTGTTTGTTTGGAGGCCGGTTACTTATTGATTATCAGGGCTTACAGTTTATGGCTTGTATGGCATCGCACACCAGTTTGCCCATGTGTGTGTTCACACACTCACTGCCCATCTGCTACACCCAAGCAATAGTATCTGATCAACTTTCAACAGGAAAGCCACTGTTGACGTGCTGATGGCTGCAAAGAAAGTGAAGTTGGGAGAGTGCCGTCCTGTTATTGTGGAACAGTGGTATTACGCTTACTATGCACGCCGGCTTGCTGCCCAGTGGCTGTAGTGCTGGGGAGTGTGCAGAGTATGGAACACTTTGACACTGAGGCTCGGTAGCGGGATCAGTAGCCATTATTGCAGGTACGGCTAGGGAAAGGGCAAACATCCCAGCAACATTGGGACCACCACTTGACAAGGAGTGGAAAAAGATGGATTTGGTAGGCAGACAATTTGAGAGCAGGCAGCTACTGAGTAGAAAAAAGCCCACTCTAATACTCTCCTCAATATATATTCATCCTAAGACTGGGACAAGATAGCAGAGCTGATGAAGCACTTGCCCGAACAGTACCGCGAGAGAGCAGCTTCCCTGGCAGAGGAGCGGAAAAACATTGCAAATACATGCCTCAAGTCGGCAATAAATGCAGCTGACACTACAAGTTGCCAAATGATGGCTGGAACAACTCTATGATGACATGCATGGTTAAGAGTGTCTGGTTTCAAGCCAGAAGTTCAGGCAAACATTATTAATGTACAGTTCACTGCAGAACAACTGTTCAGTAGTGCAGTAGTCCCTTCAACAATAAAAAAAGACAATGAAATTGCAAAGTCTATGGGAGCATTGACATTTCGAGGAAACCTACGGAGAGGAACATCACTGGTCAGAAAACCAGCAGGGAGAGGAAGTTTCTCTTGAACAACATGACATTAGGGTCTTCAAAACACAAGCCAAGCCCTGATACCTTCACTGCAGTGGAAGTTTCAGACATTGGGTCACCAGCCCTTTCAATGACATGGATGAGGAAGATCACAGCCTCACATAGGGGCAGCAGCCTCATCCAGGAAGTGACTTTGCAAGTCATCAAAACCTCTCACACAAAACCATTGGGAGGCATAATAAAAACCTTCCTTCAGGAGTGGAGGAAGATGTCAGGCATTTGGTTTTTAAACATCATAAAATTTGGTTTCTGCATAGAACTGATCAAAACACCACCGGCAAATGGACCAAAGTAAAAGGTCCACTCAATGGAAGAAACATCACATCTACTCAAAGAAGTAGAGGAGTTGCTGGGAAAGAGAGCAACATAAAGGGTGCTCAGAAAAGAAATAAGCCATGGAAATTACTCAACATATTTCTCAATCCCAAAACCAGATGGAACTCTACGTCCGTTACTAGATCTATGATTTATGAGCAAGTTTATACAGACATGAACATTTTAAAATGACAACTCTGCAATACGTTATTTCACATTCACAAGAAGGAGATTACATGGCAACCATAGACCTAAAGGACACATATACTTGCACATCCCAATGAATCACAAACACAAGAGATATTTGTATTTTGTGATGAACAAAACACACTACCAATTCAAATTGCTGGCCTCCGGGTTAAAATCTGCACCAAGGGTGGTTACAAAATGCCTAGCAGCATTAGCAGCACATTTGTGAAGACAAGGCGTACACGTTTATCCTTACCTAGACGACTGGCTAGTAAGAAAAAACTTGTGAAAGAAATGCTAAACAGATACACAAGCAGTGTGTTAACAACACTTTCCCAACTAGGGATTTTAATAAGTACAGAAAAATCTTCAACAATCCCAGAACAGGAAAAAATATTTTTAGGAGCAAGAATCTACTCAATAGAGGGCAAAGGCATATCCCTGCAAAAAGAGGATAGCATCAGTGCTTCAAGAATCTTGCCTGTACCAGAAGGGGCAGTCTCTGACAGTGAGGACTTTGGTGAAAATTATGGGGAAGATGGCCTCATGCACCCCTCTCATTCCATATGCAAGGCTACACATGAGACCAATTCAGGACTGGCTACAAAACCAATGGTCACAAGCTACAGTGAGTTGGAAGGACCTAGTGGTTGTCACGCAGAAAATACAGGAGGAAATGGCATGGTGGAACAGATCACATTTAACAGGGTGAAGACCTTTTACACAACCAGCTCCAACAGTAGCCATTACTACAGATTCCTCACACATGGGTTGAGGAGCACATAGGGGCTCACTCAAGGTCATAGGTGTAATGGAGTTAAGAAGAAGCAGTCTAACATCATCAATGTCCTGAAATTAAAAACTGTGGGGCGTATTTACAAGCCCTGGGTGCTGTCAGTGCATCACTTTTTGTGACACACAGACAGTGCATACTGCAGACCCATACCTACAAGGCCATGCAAAGCCACTTTGCATGGCCTCATAGATATGATGTAACGAAACGCAGCACAAGTCTCTGTGTTTCCTTACTCTGCATCAGGAAGCGTTCCATGGGCGCTGTGGTGGGTTTTCCGATGTAACACCCATGAATTTTGATGCAGTCCCAGCCTTACAAGAATCTGTAAACCTGGACATGTGTCAAAACTGTAGGCCTCCCCAGGGCAGGTGCAAAGAGGAGAAATATTTGTATTTCTCCTCATTGTTTCCTCTTTCCTCATTCTACAGCACACATAGAAAGAGGAAAATGCCTCTCAGGGATCCCAAAAACAAGCCTGCCAAAAATGCAGACATCCTTGCACCCTTGTGCAAGGGTACCTGTGCTGGGGCAAGGCAGCAATTTGTGCGCCAGCGCAGGGGCAAAGAATAAAAATGGACCCTATCTTGTAAATATGGTGCATTTCTGCCCTTTCCCTGTGGTGCAGGGCAGCGCAGTAGTGTCACTTGCTCCATAGGGCTTGTAGAAAAGCCCCTGTGCTCCTAGCCTTTTAACCCCTCTGGTGCCTTGGACGTAACGGTTATGTCCTGGGCAGCACTACTCGGGCGCCCAGGACGTAATCGTTACGTCCAGATAGGGGCCCTCAGGGGAAGCGCCAGCGATGTGATCAGCAGTAGAAATGCCACCAGACACCAGGGAGTTTATTCTTTTTTTATTATTGAATGAGGGGAGCGGCCCCTTGGGCAAGGGCGGCTCCCCAGGGGGGGAATTCATTTTTAGGTCATTTCTGCCACCCCTGGAGGGGGGCAGAAACCCCTAGACACCAGGGATCTTTTTTTTTTGTGTTTAGTTTCTTATATGTGGGGAGCAACCCCTTATGCAAGGGTCACTCCCCTGGGGGCAAAATTAATTCTAGGCCATTTCTGCCCCCCTTGGGGACAATCGGCCTATTTTTATTAGGCCAATCTGCCCCCAAAGGGGGCAGAAACCACTAGACAGCATGGATTTTATTTGCCAGTTTCATGTTAGGGGAGCGACCTCTTAGGCAAGGGTCACTCCCCTCAGGGGGAAAATTTGTTTTAGGCCATTTCTGCCCCTCTTGGGGACAGATCGGGATATTGTAATTAGGCCTATCTGCTCCTAGGTGGGGGGCAGAAACCCCTAGACACCAGGATTTTTTTTTTCCTTTTTGCTTAATTTATTTTTTTTATATGTGGGGAATGACCCCTTAGGCAAGGGTCGCTCCCCTGGGGGGGGGAATTTATTTTAGGCCATTTGTGCCCCCCTTGGGAGCAGATCGGCCTATTTTTATTATGCAAATCTGCCCCCAAGGGGGGGGGGGCAGAAACCACTAGACACCAGGGATTTTTTGTTTCTTGAATTAATTTCACGCACGGGAAGTGAGCCCTTAGGCAAGGGTCATTCCCCTGGGGGGCAAATTTATTTAGGCCATTTCTGCCTCCTTGGGGGCAGATCGGCCTATTTTTATTAGGACAATCTGCACAAGGCCCTGGGGATTTTTTGGGGGAGCCAATTTCACAGAAGGGGAGTGACCCCTTAGGCAAGGGTCGCTCCCCTAGGGGGGCAAATTTATTTTAGGACATTTCTGCTCCCCTTGGGGGAAGATCGGCATATTTGTTAGGCACCTGGGATTGGTGTGTGTGTGTGTTTTGTTTGGGGGGCAGCCCCTTGGGCAAAGGTCTCCCCATGGGGACACATTACTGTTGGCCATATCTGCCCCCTTTCTGCCTATTTTTGGAAGGCCCATCTGCCCCCAAGGGGGCAGAAAGCCCACCAGAGACCAGGGAAGATTTTGTTTTCAAACTAAGAGGGTGGAGGTATGGCCACACCCCCACCCCCACCCCAAAGAAATGGGGCCAAAGTTGTTCTGCCCACCAATGGGCAGATGGGGCTATTACCCTCGATCCACACCCCGGGAGCAGAAAGTCTACTAGATGCCAGAAACTTAACAAAAAAATTATATATAGTGGGGTTGTGGCCACCAACCAGTATGGGCATGATTATGCCCCCACCCCAACTGAAGGGGGTGACAGTATTTCAGCTCTTCCCCCGCACACTAAAACATCTTATCCCACGGCACGCAAGAGGACATTTGATTATTTTGGGTTTTGGTTTTACGTTTGGGCCATGAGAGCTTGGCTAACTCTCAAAATCGTCTCCCTGGAATGGTGAGGCTGCACTTTTTGGACTTTGCGATGCTGCCATGTAGAAAAACCCACAAGACCTAGACACATCTGAAAACTAAACATCTGGGTGAGACCAGGGTGGTGTGCTTCATGTGCACCCCACACCATTTTCTTACCCACAATGCCCTGAAAACCTCCAACTTTGCTGGAAATCACACATTTTCTTTCCTCATTTATGTGATGGAACCTTCCGGAATCTGCAGGAATCCACAATATTACTACCACCAAGCAGTGTCTCATTTATACTGATAAAAATTCTGCCCTACTTGTCAGCCTAGAAATGTTTTTTTTAACTGCCCTTTTGGACCCGCTTTGGTTCTCCCTCAACTTCAACATGTTTTTGTCTCTTCCCTGTCACAGGCACTTGGCCCACCTACACAAGTGAGGTATCATTGTTACCGAGATACTGAGGGGAATGTTGGGTGGTAGGATATTTTTCCCAGTGTGGTGATCCCACACAGAAATGTGGGAAAATGTGATTTTTTAGCTAAATTTGAGGTTTGCTGAGGACTCTGGGTAAAAAAACACTGGGGGTCCACACAAGTCACACCTCCCTGGACTCCCTCAGGTGTTTAGTTTTCAGAAATTTCTAGGTTTGGTTGGTTTCCCTGTATGGCTGCTGAGCCCAGGACCAAAAACGCGGGTGCCCCCGCAAAAACAGGTAATTTTTAAAATTTTATAATTTTGATGTGTCCAGATAGTGTTTTGGGGCATTTTCTTTCACGGGCACTAGGCCTACGCACACAGGTGAGGTACCATTTCTATCGGGAGACTTGGGGGAACACTGGGTGGAAGGAAATTTGTGGCTTCTCTCAGATTCCAGAACTTTCTGTCACCGAAATATGAGGAAAAGTGTTTTTTTGGCCAAATTTTGAGGTTTGCAAAGGAAAAGTATTCTGGGTAACAGAACCTGGTGAGAGCCCCACAAGTCACCCCATCTTGGATACCCCTAGGTGTCTAGTTTAAAAAAATGCACAGGTTTGGTAGGTTTCCCTAAGTGCAGGCTGAGCTAGAAATCAAAATCCAGAGCTAGGCAGTTTCCAAAAAACACGAATGTGATGTGTCCATGTTGCATTTCCTGTCTCGGGCGTTAGGCCTGCCCACGCAAGTGAGGCACCATTTTTATCGGGAGACTTGGGGGGAACACAGAATAGCAGAACAAGTGTTCTTGCCCCTTGTCTTTCTCCACATTTTTTCCTTCCAAATGTAAGACAGTGTGTAAAAAAGGCGTCTATAGGAGAAATGCCCTGTAATTCACATGCTAGTATGGGGACCCCAGAATTCAGAGATGTGCAAATAACCACTGCTTCTCAACACATTATCTTGTGCCCATTTTGGAACTTTAAAGGGTTTTCTTGATACCTATTTTTCACTCTTTATATTTCACCAAATGAATTGCTATGTACCCGGTATAGAATAAAAACCCATTGCAGGGTGCAGCTCATTTATTAACTCTGGGTACGTAGGGTTTTCGATAAACCTACATGCCCTATATATCCCGCAACCAGAAGAGTCCAGCAGATGTAACAGTATATTGCTTTCACAAATCTGAATATTGCATGAAAAAGTTACACAGTAAAATGTGGAGAAAAATAGTTGTTTTTTTCAGCTCAATTTCATTTTTCTTTATTTCAGCTGTTATTTTCTGCAGAAAAAACCTTGTAGGATCTACACAAATGACCCCTTGCTGAATTCAGAATTTTGTTTACTTTTTAGAAATGTTTAGCTCTCCAGGATCCAGCATTGGTCTCATACACATTTCTGTCACTAACTGGAAGGAGGCTAAAAGCACAAAAAATAGTAAAAATGGGGTATGTCCCGGTAAAATGCCAAAATTGTGTTGAGAAATTTGGTTTTCTGATTCAAGACTGCCTGTTCCTGAAAGCTGGGAAGATGATGATTTTAGCACCACAAACCCTTTGTTGATGCCATTTTCAGGGAAAAAATCACAATCCTTCTTCTGCAGCCCTATTCCAATTTTTTGTTTTAACAAAAAAACTAATTTTCCGCTGTAATTTGGCTAATTTTGTGGTCTCCTTCAGGGAAACCCACATATTCTGGGTACCTCTAGAATCCCTAGGATATTGGGAAAAAAAAGATGCACATTTGGCGTGGGTAGCTTATGTGGGCAAAATGTTATGAGGGTCTAAGCGCAAACTGCCCCAAATAGCCATAAAAAGGCCTGGCACCTGAGGGGGAAAAGGCCTGGCAGCGAAGGGGTTAAAGCCTTTCAGAAAGAGTTGACGTGGAAATCTCTATTAAGCCAAACAGACAATACTTCAAAAATGTTTTACATCAACAAACAGGGCGGAACTCAATCCTTTGTTCTATCAAGACAGTACTGGAGATCTGGATTTGTGCTAATCAGAGGAAAATGTATCTAATAACAATTCATCTTCCAGGGAAAGACAATGTCAAAGCGGACAAGTTAAGCAGGCAAGCTTCCCCCTCCCACGAATGGGAACTCAATCAATCAGTACTCAGATATTCAAATGTTGATGAATACCAGAAATAGATCTATTCACATCACAAAAAAATGCAAAATGTCAATTCTTCACATCCAACATCCACACCACCAATCCCTGGGAAATGCTCTGTCGATAAACTGGTCAGGGGATTTGCTTATGCTTTTTCCCTGATACCACTGTTACACAGAGTAATCAGCAAATGCAAATGAGACAGGATTATGCTAATATGTAAAGTCCCTAAGTGGGCAAGACAAACGTTATACTCAGAAGTAATACAAATGGCGCAGAGCACTTCCAGTAATTACCAACACAACAAGATTATGCAATGGGGGAGAGTGCTCCATCCAGAACCAGGGTATTTCAATTTGGCAGCATAGCTCCTGAAGACTTAGAGTTTGGGCAACTAAGCTTACTGAAAAACACAATGTCCATTGTAAGAAGGCCAACAACTAGAAAATGTTACACAGCAAAGTGGGAAAAATACTTAATGTTGTGCCAAAGAATGGACCTATTGCAGGAAAATACTAAGGTAACAAAAATCCTAAAGTACTTAATGCATCTACTAGACTACAAACTAACTTAAAAGTACATCAAACAGCAATTGCGACCTACACAAGAAGGCATATGGGAAGACGTTTCTTCCGAACACTAGTCATAAAATGATACCTTGAGGGAGCAAAGAGAATAGCACCACCAGACGGGTGCCAGCACCTACATGGAACCTGAGTCTCTTACTAACACAGCTAATGAGGAAACGTTTTGAGTCTGAACACAAAACTTCTTTAAAAATGCTCACATTGAAAACAGCTTTTCTGATGGCAATGACATCACTCCACAGTGTGAGTGAACTATAGGTGCTTACAATCCAAGAACCATACCTACAAGTCCACAGTGACAGAATAGTCTTGAGGACATATCCCCAATTACCAAATGTAATTTTGCAATTTCATATAAATCAAAAAATGCAAATTCCAAAAAATTTCTACGAACCAAAACATCAAGGGGAAAAAATAAGCTAAATACATGAAGGGCAGTCATGCACTACATGGAACGAACAAAGACAAGTAGGAAGACAAAGCAATTATTTGTCTTTTTTTTGCAGACAACAATGTGGGTAAAACAGTGAATGAGGGTACAATTGTTAAATGGATCTCATAAACCATTCAAGTATGTCACGCAAGTGCAGGAATACAGTTAAATTCTGAACCCAAAAGCACACTCTACATCGAAAAAACAAGCAACCATTGGTTTTCTAGCAAATATAACCTTGCATGACATTTGCATTGCAGCTTCATGGCCATCAGTCCACGTGTTTGCTAAACATTATTGCATAGACATTCAAATGAATAAGGAAGCTCAAGTGGGACAAAAAGTGCTCAGACATTTATTTACAAATTTAAGCCCATCTTCATCCTAACCACCACAAGATAAAAAAACTGCTACAAAATTAGTTCACAGAACGCACAGCATGTGAATCCAGAAAAGAACTGGAGCTGCAAATCAAAATGGTTTCTTACCTGTAGGAGTTGCTTTTCAGCTTGAAGAATGTTCTGCATTCACAAGCGACCCGCCCACCTCCCCTAGAAGATGGGAGATAAGAACAGCAAGATGGGAAGAGGAAGAAAAAGAATGAGAAAATGACGACCATAAGCGGGAGCTTCTGGGAGAGGGCATATGACATCAGAGGAGGCTGGATAGGACACCAAATCATGGGACCGTTGGCACCCAACAACAGCAACAACAAAAAAAAGAGGACTACTACTATATTGGAGAATTCCGGACCCAACCACTAGATGGCACAATAATGCACAACATGTGAATTCTGAAAATTCTTCAAGCTGCAAAACTACTCCGACAGGTAATGTTAATGCTGAATTTTACTAATGAATATTTATGTATTCTGAGTGTTGGATTTGCATAGAAAATGAATTAACATAGAGAAATAAAATGCACTCATTTGAAGTAGCGCCCACTTGGGTGGCCGCCATTGTTCACGAAGTGTACTTATTAATAAATTATTAATGTAAAATGTTGAGCATATGTTTGATTACTGTAGTGCTATGTAGGGTTATGTATTTTGGATTAGCTTTATTAACCGTAAAAGCTGCAACAATATTGATACCTACCAAGCCAAAAGATTGGAACAGGAGAAGAGGAACCAATCATCGACATGTGAACCATATACTAGTAAAATTGTAGATTTGGGGTTTTATTTTAATTGGACTAAATGCAAACATGCAATTCTTTGACCAATAAGGGCATGGGAAGTAGTTTTAAGAAATGTAACTTAGCCGGACTGCACCAAGAGGAGAGAGGCCATTCTCCCCATTCTTCTTGAGAGTTTAGCTATTCTTTTTCAAACTGCATGAAGAGACTTTGCTTTTCTGAACTTTAATGCTGAATCTTGATGCCTTGCTGACCGAACTGATGTTCAATTGATGAAGACTGTCACAGCTTGCTGGACCATACTGAGGCCAGGTATAAGACGAGGTTACTGATTGTTATGTCTATTTGCTTTTGTCCCTAGGTACCAACTGCTACTTTTGATAGAGCCATTGTTAGATGTTTTCCACATTTGTGTTTGTGACTAAATTGTTTTGCATGAAGTCCAAACATGCTATTCTAAACTGATGTTAGCTAGGGTATTCACTGATGATGCACTCTACATGTAATAACAGATTATGTCTTTTCTGTGCTGAATCTAAATGTATATAATTTAGTTTGCACTGTTTTTCGTGCTGTTCATTTGTACTGTAACCTTAGAATGTGTAGTGACTCAAGCTTTGATTAGATTGCGGTTCTTTACAAGCTTTGGTCAGCCAGTATTGTTTCTGTATACTTATCATTTGTTTTTCAGACTAAGTTATGTGACATTAGCATTGTTAATATAGGGAAATAAACATTCTAACTTTTACATAAAAGTGTGGTTATTCATGGCCGCGAGGTCATGATGTGTGGAAATTACTGACTCCTATTAATTGTTGAGGTTATTGATTGCTATTAATTTGTATTGGTACAGGGCTACATGGTGGGAGCTACTCAAAGCGCTGTTCGAAAGTTCCATTGGCCTATACACGTCCCTTTGTAAGTTCACTTAATAAGGTCTGACGCGCTAACAGAGATGGTAGCAGAGATTGACGTTTTTTCTCCTTAAGAGCTCATCATAGAGGCATGGGTACATGGTTTGTCTCCTTAAGAGCCCATCATAGAGTCCAGAGATAGGTAGTAGAGTATTTGTCCCAGAGACTGTAAGCGAAAAATAACAGGTGTCCCCAGAGATGGTAACAGGATAAGGGTTAGTCTCCTACAAAGAGCGTAGCACTCTGTGGATTTGGTGAAATAGGTGAAATTTAGGATTTTTCGCATTCGATGATACAAAGTGGAGAGAAAATATGCCCCTAAGTACTTAAAATGACTGTCCCAGAAGCTTGGAGCTTACCAATGATGGTTTGAGGATGCTCTTGGCGTTCTAGTGACAGTGTGAATGAAGTAGGTTTTGTGCTTGCACAGCTTATGCAAATCTCAGGTGAATTGGGATGTTTGTGAGGGTTTAGGAAGTTTGCGTACTCCAAATGAAGTTGTAGAAGGAGTGTGCATACTCCAAAGTGTGAGAGTAGGGAAGTCATCTAACTTCACATGTCTGTGGCACTTTGTGCTTAAAAATTGTCCACGTGGTTGTTTGTATACAGACCCTGTGTGGTCTAAGACTCTGGAGTATATTGAAAAGTGTATGAGACACTTGGTTTTTGTTGTAATTTGTTGGTTTGTTAGGTCGATTGGGCGGGGTTGACAAGTCAGAGTGTGAGTCAAAGTGAGTGAACGAAATTTTCGACTGAGATCTGGCGAGTCTTATGTGCACCAGGACCGACCCACTGATAAGTTTGAGAGTGAAAGTTGTGGGTCGAATTTTGCTTGCCAATCAAGTAAATTGAGAAAGAAGGAGTAGCTGTTAGAGTGAAAGATCCGTCAGTGAAAAATCCGTAAAGTTTCTGAAGTAATTGTGTTACCTTACCTGTAGTAAACGGACAAATTGGGTTTTGATTTTGTTTAGTGCTCGCAATCATTTTGCATTAGTCTAGTGTGAATCTTAGTTTGGGAGGACAAGCCACAAGACCTTGTCAGCCACAGTACGTGTGAGTGTGACATCATTGGAGCCACGCTGGGATAAGTTGGTTAATGAGAAGGGCCGCACACGGATTGGCAGACAACCGTGAAGCGCAATTGGTTGAGAAGATGGGTGAAGAGAATTCTAAGATTAAAAGTCACTTCTCATTTGATTTAGAATAACATAAAGGTTGCAAAAAAAAAATTCAAAGCTTTAAAGAGTGCTTTAAGGGGAGATACGTACATTACAACAAGTAGAGGGGATATTGCACCACCAAAAGGTACACCAGCTTACATTGTAATCGCAGAGAAGGGTGTTGCGCCATGTCTTTAGATGAAGCGATGCTGCAAAGTGACAGAGAAAGATGGGAGTTTAGCATTTCCTGCCCATGGAACATTTAATTTGAGGGTCTTAGAGAATCTGAGGAGGGTGCTGTATGATCTGAAACCCCCTCCAAGACCAGCACAGTTCGAGGCATTAACGATCTGCGAATTAGTGGCCAGACAGTGACATCAATAGAAACTTGAGAGGAGGATGAGAAAAGCATAAAAGACACTAGCGGAGGCTAGATGGGACAGTGATCAGACGTATTGGAGAACAGAGATTTTACAGGGGATTAAGTTGTTTCTAGCGATTACATAGGACTGTGAGAGAGAAGAAAGAAAAGCCACCAGAAAGACAAACAGAAGCCTTTCCGAGAGCACGGAGCGGAGATCAAAAGAGTCTAGAGGATCTCTCACACTTGAGGAAGAGTCAGACGATGATGAGTTTATTTTGCAGTTATTGAGAAATCGTCCCCTACCACATGCAGCGCAAGATAGTGGTGCGAGCACTATTGTAAATCCTTCATCTCTGACACAGGTTAACGTGACAAGTCCAGTGCAGATTAATCCTAGTATGACACAGAGCCCAATGCAGAGCAGTCTTAACGCACCTATTACTCCGGTAGCACAAAATCATGTGCCACAGCCGAATGTACTGAGAATTTACCCTGATGTGCCTATTGTGGCAACTGGCACAAACTTAATGGTGCCTACAGGACAGGTTTCCTGAAACCGACATTGGTTCAGACAGAACCAACTCCACTTCTACTGCCTCAGGTGCAGTCCCAAGCAAAGCCAAAGTACACTCCGATAATAGGGACACAGTCAGATAGGCCTGTACTGATGAGCCAGAATACAGGAGTTATGCACCCACAAAACTTGAGTTTCAGACCAAGCTCAGATGCTGTACCTATCACCATTGGTCCAATTGTACCTTTGTTCGCACAAGAGAATAACAGTGCAAATAGACAGGGAGTCCTGAGTCAAAATTCAATGAGGGGAGGACTCAATGAGAATACAGGAATAGTCTCTCCTATGGGACAGACCTTTGACGGATTGAGATCATTGCTAGACCTTAGCCCATTTGGAGTTCCACCGGATAGTGTAATAGGGTCAAACATTAGTCAGAGCCTGAAATTACTGACACCGCAGTCTCCAGATACAGTTGTGTAACCAATGCCACATGCCCAGGCCAGCAACATTTCATTGCAAGGTTTGACTGCCCAACAATTAACTGAATGGTTAGACAAGCTGAATACCCTGCAGAGTGCTCCTAGGAGAGAGGAGTACTTGAACTATACAAGACTAGGAATGGAAGGTGGTGAGCTCATTGAGGGAACTATGGGTGTGAACAGACTCAAATCCTACACAGAAGCAGAAATGAGATACCTGTACCCAAACATTACGAGGAAATTGAGCAATGTACATCAAAGGTTAGCAGACCTGGCAGAGAATTACAGAATAGAAATAGAGAAAACAAATCATTTGAAAAGGAGTTACAGGTTAGATTTTGACACAAAAGACTTTGAACACATGAGATATGCAGGAATGAAGGCACACCTTAGGGAGTTATTGCAAAGTGTCCAGACATGGGGAGCATTAGACAAATGGGAAGGCAGATTGGTAAAGAAAAGAGATAAAAGAAAAAGGGATTATGTGTATCTGAATGCAAATGTGCAGCAAAGTAGGGATCCTGTGAAAATGTTACCAATGAGAGAAATTCCAGGAGGCAGTTTTGTCCATGTCCCTTGGAGCAGAAGTGAGATTCTATCCTTTGCAAATGACTATCCTAGGTTGGGAGAGAAGCCAGTAGAATGTTACCAGCAGACAGACAGGTTTGTGAAACTTGCAAAATGCCTGTGGGAGGACTTGAGCACTCTATTAGAGATAGTAGTTCCAGCTGATTTGCGGATGGAGTGCAAGAGGAGTATAGATTGGCTGACAAAAGAATCAGAGAGAGATCAGGCTACAGGTGCACCATCTCCTAAGGTAATGAAATATTATTGCACAGTGATTGAATTTTTGAAAACGAGAATTTATCCCAAAAATATTGACTGGCAGAGAATAGACAGGACAGCTCAGGAAGCAAAAGAGTCAATACATGCGTGTTATGAGAGATTCTTGCAAGCGTTCAAGCATTTCAGTGGTACAGAGACAGTTGAGCGGAAAGACACAATTCATTTTGTGTTCAGATTTGTGGAAGGATTGAGACGTGAAATTAGCCAGATTATTAAGAGTCATTTGATTTGCTGGCAAGCAACGCCATTAGATGAAGTGTTGCAGTATGCAAAGTACTGTAGTGACGAGATTGGGTTGAAGCAGAGAAAGCTGAAAGAAAAGGTGATGGTGATGCAGATTAAAGCGGCACAAACAGGGATGCAGGGAGATTTTCCACAGCAAGTAGCAGCAAGGAAATGTGGTATTTCAAAATCAGATGAGAGGTCACGGAGGTAATGGAAACCATAGTTCCGACGTGGGTACCATAGTGGTTCAGAATGATGTGCAGGGAATGAAGAGATTTTGCCTTGTCACGCTAGCGGAGCGGTGGAAGCAGGAGTGTCCGATGAAGGTACAGGAAAGTGTTGTTCAGCATACAGGTGCCATCAACTTGTTCCAAAATATAACAGGACCGAGGATGAGAGGTCAGAATCCAAATTTTCATAAAAATGTTAACCAAATACAAAATGTTCAACTCATGTAGCAGGTGCAAATGCCAGGTGTACAAATGACACAGTTGCAGCCAATGTAGCAGCAGGTTCCAATGGTACCTAAACAGCAAATTCAAATACCTCAAGCCCCAATGGAACAGCAGCGGATGAAGCTTCCTCAACAGGTCACAGGTCAGAAGCTTAACCAAAGTAATAACACAGTTCACCAATTCCCGCTACACAGTGAGATTGGAAGAAACAATGATTGGTTGAGCGAGAGTTCGGGTGAAGAGGAATATGTGCTTGCAGCTTCTTTAGAAGTAGATCAGAAAGGCCAATATGTAAAGGAAAAGGTAATGGGTCACAGAAATTTATTCTTGGTTGACACAGGAGCTACACGCTCTACAGTGAGAATTGCAGAAGATACAAACTTGCCCCTTTCAGGAAAGACAGTCCAGATTGTAGGAGCAGCAATTCAGTATTTGACCAACCCAATTACTGAACCAGTTCAGGTTCAAATTGGCAACTTTAAAGGATTGCACAAATTTGTAACCTGTGATTCAAGTCGGGTATCCCTATTGGGAAGAGACTTGCTGTGTAAAACCAGCTGCTCGATTACTTGTTCAAATGACGGAATCGATATACAGATGAACAGTGATGATGAGGATGACCCAGCTCCAGAGACCGAGTGTGAGACTATAAATGAGGAGTACCTCTTGATTAATTTCCTTCCAGAATTCACAGTGAAGAAGCTTCCTCCTGATTTCCAGGGAATGGTTAAAGAGAGAGTGTGGAATTTGACAGTGAAAGAGATTGGTCTGATAAAGGGAGTTGAGCCAGTAAAAGTTCCTGTAAAGCCGAATGCAATTTTCCCCCAGATTCCCCATTATCACATGCCACAGGACATCCTTATAAAGGTTGCTCACATAATTGCAGAATTTGTAAACCAAAGGGTCTTGAAAGAAGTGTTGAACAGCCCATGTAATTCACTGATAATGGGATTGAAAAAGCCATGTGGGAAAGTGAGAATTGTCCAGGACTTGAGAAAAATAAATGATATTGTGATCAAATACTGCCCTGTGATGTCAAATCCAGCTGGGATCATGTTTCACATTCCATGTGATACTGAATGGTTCACTGTTACAGACATGTCACAAGTCGCCTTTTCTGTGCCTCTTCATGAGGATAGCCAATTTCTCTTTCGGTTCAAATTCTTGGAACGAGTTTACTGTTGGTGTAGAATTCCTCAAGGGGTTTCAAAGTCACCTTCCATATTCAATCAGATCTTGAAAAATAACTTTGAGTCATTGGAATTGCCTTTCCAATCAACATTAGTACAGTACATTGATGATTTGTTGATTGCATCCAAAACAAAGGAAGAGTGCAAGTGTGCAATTGCTTTATTGAGCCATTTGGGAAAGAGTGGTCATAAAGTGTCCTCATTTAAATTGCAGTACTGTCAGAGAGGAGTGAAATACTTGGGTCACCAGATTGAGAAGGGAACAAGAAAAATATCCAGAGAAAGGGTCACAGCCATATTGCAGAAGAGTCCCCCAGCCACATAGAGAGATGTCAGGATGGTTTTAGGGATGGTAGGCTACTGTTGCCAATGGGTTCCCAATTTTTCAGTCGTTTCCAAACCATTATAGAAACTGACTCACAAAGAAGTCACTGATCCCCTAGTGTTAGATCAGGCTTGCACAAATGCATTTTCTGAGTTGAGAGAGTCTGTGTGATGCTCCAGCTTTATGAATGCCTGACTACACTAAGTCCTGCATGTTGTTTTGTCATGAGCGTGTGATGCATGTTCTTTACTTGACGCAGGTCCATGGAGGTGTAAACTGCCCAGTAGCATATTTTTCAGCTACTTTGGACCCAGTTGCATCAGGTTTACCAGGCTGTCTGCGAGCAGTTGCAACAGTTGGACAGAGCCTCACACAGTGTGAAGGCATTGTGACGAGACATTCTTTGACAATTACAATCCCTCACTACATTGAAGTTTTACTTACAAGGACCAAGGCACAGCCAGTTTGACCGGCTATGAGACAAGTATCTTAGGGTCACCTAATATGTCATTGAAAAGATGTACAATGCTTAACCTGGCAACCTTACTTCCAAATGAAAATGTTGAAATTGAAAAGCTGGAAGATATTGAGCATGATTCTCTCGCAGTAACTGATCTGAGCCAAAACCGGGACCTGATAATAGAGACACCCGATTGGAAGAAAATGACCAAATTATCTTTGTTGATGGTTCCTGTCTAGGGGACAATACAGGAGTACTGAGAGCAAGATATGCTGTGTGCACAATTTCTGGTATACTGGAAGCGTCTTGGCTTCGAGGAGTATATTCTGCACAAGTAGTGGAACTGGTAGCCCTTACTAGAGCATGCCATATTTCTGCTCAGCTTAAAGTTACCATCTATATGGATAGCGAGTATGGATTTGGAATAGTCCATGACTTTGGGCAGTTGTGGTCACAGAGAGGTATCATGACCTCTTCTGGTTCACCAGTGCGAAATGGTGAGAGAATTCAAGAGTTGTTGTGACCTATCCAAATACCTGAAAAGATTGCCATGGTGAAATGCAGTGCACATCTCAAATCGCAAGATTTTGTGTCAATGGGAAATGAATATGCAGATCAAGTCGCAAGGTTTTGAGCATTGAACTGCATATGGTTCAAAGATAAGTGGGAATTCTTACCTGAAGAAGATGAAACATGTCCAAGTTTTCCATTGCATGTAATACATATGTTGGAGTAATTGAGAAAACTGCAGAATAATGTTGACAGGGAGGAAAAACGATCATGGAGCAAAATGAAATGTGTACAGTAACAGAATGAATTGTGGGTTTCAGAAGAGGGTCAATCGATTTTGAATAACAGTTTGTTGTTTCAAGTGGCTAAGTATTATCATGGTCAAGCACATGTTGGGACCATGATTCACCTCTTTAACCAAAATTGGTTCAATCCGAGGTTTAGACAAATAGCTGAAGCAGTTTGCCATCGTTGCATCATTTGTCAACAAATGAACAAGGGAAACGGGACAGTGGTCAATTTGAGCCACATTGAAAGAGCAGGAGGTCCATTCAGCAGAATGCAAATGGATTTTATTGAGATGCCTTTGTTTGGAGGACTGATATATGTGTTGGTGATTGTTTGCATCTTTAGTCATTGGATTGAAGTTTACCCTACATGAACAAATGACAGCCTCACAGTAGTGAAAATATTGCTTAGGGAACTGATACCATGTTTTGAGTTTCTGATCTCTTTAGAATCAGATAGGGGAAGCCACTTCAACAATGAAGTAGTCAAATTACTATGTGCAGCCTTAAACATTGAGCATAAGTTGCATTGTAGTTACTGCCCTGCAGCATCAGGAATAGTGGAACAGATTAATGGTACCTTGAAATCAAGAATGAGAACATTTGTGGGTCCACTAATCTGAAATGGCTAGACGCACTACTTTTAGTTTTGATGACAGTGAGAAACACACCTGACAGGAAGACAGGATTGTCACCGCACAAGATCCTCATGGGCAGAGCAATGAGGTTGCCAGCGGTTCCTTCAAATGCTCTTGTATACATAAAAGATTTTATGGTGTTGGACTACTGCAAATGTCTGGTTGATGTGGTTCGCTCTTTCTCTCAGCAGGTGGAAGCCACCACACTCCCTCTGATCCAAGATCTAGCACACAACCTGAGAGCTGGTGACTGGGTTGTGGTCCGTAAAAACGTAGGAAAGATGTGTTTGGAACCTTGGTGGAAAGGCCCTTTGCAGGTAATTCTGATCACTACCACAGCTGTAAAGTGCGCTGGAGTTCCGAGCTGGATCCACATAAGCCACATGAGAAAAGTGGCATGTCCTTTGGACAATGAAGCGGAGTTGTTGAGAGTACCAACAATGACTAGACAAGCCTCAGAGCCGGAAGGAGAAGAAAGAGGAACTGAGACCGGATCTGAGCAAGTTAAGAACGGTTCAGTCACTCCTGTGAGAGACGAAGGAGAAGACTTCCAGGAGAGTAACAGTGAGCCAATCTCAATTGAGGCATCAGGAGAGACTAGTCAGAGGAGGGATCTCCCAAAAGTATACGATTTTGAGAGACAAACAGAGCAAACGCCAGACCCCGAGAGGGAAGTAGTTGAGGCGGATCAAAGCCAATGTGGTCTGACTCCTCCTGAACCAGTCGCAGGTCCGCCAAGAGAAAATCCTGCAGAGCAAGAAGAACTTTCAAGTTCAACACTGAAAAGAGCATTGACCAAGGGTCCACTGAAAGGAGATAAGTGGCCGGAGTCTCAAGCAAAGAGAAAGGAAGCAGTCATTGTGACAACAATCGAGGAAGAAGTAAATACGACAAGGAGAGAAGACCTAAGTGAAGGAGAATTGAATGGAGACCAAAAGTTGAAAAGAAAGAGAATAGCAAGTCGAAGGGATGCTGGTCCTGAATGGGCGTATGGAACAACAAGTGAATGACAAAGAGAATTTTTGTCTTTTTGTTTTCATTGACACATTCCAGGTCAATATTTTGGCACTTGAAGGAAATTAATGAACTGAACTTTTGAGACAAATTGAGAAAAAGTACAAAGAAAAAGAGACCGTTGAAAGTAGCCGGAAAAGACTTTTGAAAGCCTGATTTGACAAAGATAACCTGAATTGACAAGCTGCTAAACTGATTTTTGTTGACAAGGGATCCTGGAAGTGAGACTGAAAGCTGTATATAACTGCTGAAGGAAGATTGAAGATTTTTTTTTTTTTTTTTGCTTCATAGTTGCTAAATTTTTCTTTTCTACTTTCCGATTCTTTACAGATCATGAGTAACTTTAGCCAGCAGGGTAGGAAGAGCAGGTGCTGTAAATACATGAGTATTGGTTTGGCAATTGTGTATGTGATATTGTGTGTGATACTGATTGGGGGTATGACTGTTCTTGACAAGAGTAAAGCCAACCATACATACTTCAGCTTTAGAGACAATTACTGCATTAACAGCGATTGAGAAGCTTAGGTTAGATAAGAAGTATCTGGATGTAGACAATGCACAAGGGGAACTTTCTTCTAATGTCTTCTTTTGCTTATTGAGTGAGTATGTTGAGATAATGGATGTGAGGAATTGTTATGTATGTACGCAGATTCCTTCATCAGTCGAAGAAGGAGTTACCTATCATAGTTTGCCCCTTACTTATGGAATAAGTTGTAGTCTGTTACTAACAAGATTCTATAACCAGGAGTACATTCAGTATTTCCATTCCAACCACGACGTTGTGTTTTCGTTTGTCCCCATAATTAGATACCTGAGTAGAGTAGCTAATGATAATGACAGTATTTTTGAGAGATTTATTTGAGCCTACATTAACTTTTGGCACAGCATATGGGCACAAGAGTAACCTGACATGCTTGCTTACACCATTAGAAAAGAGCTTCTTAGATCAGACAGATAACAGAAGAAAGGCATTAAAGGAGAAATTAGAAAGGGCTTAGAGAAAAGGACTTTTAGAAATTATTATGATTTTAATGGAATAAAGACACAAGGGAAATTAGCTTTAGATGTGCAACACGTAGAAAAGCTTTGTGTCTACAGCCCTAAACCTAGCACTGACACTTTATTTGTGGGAACGAGTTAATGTAGACATGTGTTTTTGTCCAGAGTAAATGGACATTTATGATGAATGGACAGGATCCAGCGATTCCTGGTATATATTACATTTTTGGACCTAATGCTTATTACCGCCTTCCAAGAGGATGGTATGGCACATGTTATTTGGGGATAATTTTCCCAAAGACATTACAACTTGATGATTTGGAAAGATTGCCGAAAATTACTGAATTACACCACATTAGAGAAAAGAGAGAGTCTCCTTCTTGTATAGTGGGAGATATATTTGGAGCAATAATTCCTTCAGTAGGAATTGTTTTGAATTCTATAAAGATTTGAAAGTTGTCTACTATTGTGGATAACGTGTTGACAAATGTTTCAGGCGCCATGACCCTAATGGATACAGAAATGGCTGCGATAAGATCTATGACTCTTCAGCACCGCCTTGCGTTAGACGTTCTTTTAGCAAAAGATGGCGGACTTTGCAAACTGCTTAATTTGAGGGGTTGCTGCTTGTACGTTCCTGATAACAGCCTAGAAATTAGATGCTTACTTACTAATCTGACTAATGAAAGTGCTGATTTGAAAGAATTGGAGGAACCAGGGATTTGGGAGAAAGTTGCCAAAGGATTTGTTTCAGTGGGAAATTGGCTCAGCAACATTGGTCAAGGGATACTATTGAAAATAATACAAGGGATATTGATTATTGTGACTTGCATAATTGGAGCATGGGGAATGTGTAAAAATTGTGTAAAGAAAATGAAAAAGGATCGGAGGAGGGAAGAAATTAAGAGGGAAAATTTGTTTAAGGAAAATTCGAAGAGGGAACCAAGATTAAAGGGGATAGAGATGACAATTTTTTAGCTGAAGCAGAACATTTGTGTGGGAAGATTTAGGGCCATATGTACGAACACATTTTCCCATTGACACAGAATGGGAAAACCCTTTGCTACATCTGGCCCTTAGTGTGATGACACATTTAGTTATCAGAGGAGTGATTGTTAACGCTGACTTTTACTAATGAATATTCATGTATTCTGAGTGTTGAATTTGCATAGAAAATGAATTAACATGGAGAAAAATAATGCACGCATTTTAAGTTGCGCCCACCTCAGTGGCCGCTAATGTTCACAAACTGTACTTATTAATAGCTTATTAATGTAAAATGTTGAGCTTATGTCTGACTAATGTAGTAACATTTCATATTAAGGGTTGAGTATTATGTATTAGCTTTATTAACCATAGGCCTTTAGTTTAGCGAGGTCTTGGGCCTAGTTGTACTGCCTCATGTCAAGCTGCATTTCTTAGGCGACTTATAAAATGGCTGCTTAGAGATTTAAATCGTGATTTTACACTGTGCTCATAGCTGAAATCCGTTCTCATGAGAACTGGTTGCTAGAAGATGATGTACTAGCTAGGATACACTGTATAATGTAGTATGTGTAAGACTGACCTTCCCAGGAGAAAACTATTGATGCACTGACTGGAATAAAAGCTGCAACAATATTGGTCCCTGACAAGCCAAAAGATGGGAACAGGAGAAGAGGAGCCAATCATCGACATGTGAACCATATGCTAGTAAAATTGTAGACTTGGGGTTTTATTTTCATTGGAGTAAATGCAAACATGCGATTCTTTGACCAATAAGGACGTTGGAAGTAGTTTTAGGAAATCTAACATAGCTGGACTGCACCGAGAGGAGAGAGCCCATTCTCCCCATTCTTCTTGAGAGTTTAGCTATTCTTTTCCAAACTGCATGAAGAGACTTTGCTTTTCTGAACTTTAATGCTGAATCCTGATGCCTGGCTGACCGAACTGATGTCCAATTGACAAAGACTATCACAGCTTGCTGAACCATACTGAGGCCAGGTATAAGACGATGTTACTGATTGTAATGTCTATTTGCTTTTGTCCCTTGCTACCATCTGCTACTTTTGATAGAGCCATAGTTAGATGTTTTCCAAATTTGTGTTGACTAAATTGTTTTGCATGAAATCCAAACATGCTATTTTAATCTGATGTTAGCTAGGGTATTCACTGATGATGTTCGCTACATGCAATAACAGTTAATGTCTTTTCTTTGCTGAATCTAAATGTATGGTTTTTCATTTAGGCAGTTATTTGTGCTATTAATTTGTACTGTAACCTTAGAATGTGTAGTGGCACAAGCCTTGATTAGATTGTGGTGCTTTAGGCGATTTGGCCAGCCAGTATTGTTTCTATATACTTATAATTTGATTTTGAGACTAAGTTACGTGACATTAGCATTGTTAATATAGGGAAATAAACATTCTAACTTTTACATAAAGGTGTTATTTATGGCCGTGAGGTCATGATGTGTGGAAATTACTAACTCCCATTGATTGTTGATCTTATTGATTGTTATTGTTACATGGTGGGAACTACTCGAAGAGCAGTCAAAAGTTCCATCAGCCTATACTCGTCCCAATTTCACTTAATAAGGTCTGACGCTCTAAAAATAAGAAACACTTTTGTTTTTTGTCTCGCTCTACCTGTCTTTTTTCTCTTTCTTTCCCTTTTTATTGTGTGTAGCACTAGTAGAGTACTGAGATACGTCAGTTCTCTATCAATACATTTCATAACAAGAAGCACTTCTTATCCTTAGGGGTGGCACCTCATGGGGATCAAGGAAGCTAAGACCTTGATTCAGCCTTCTTATGTTTCACAATCTCATCTTCTTCTTTCACAACTGCAACTTCAGGAGTAACATATTTCACTTACCATGCAACTTTTTGCACATAAGCAAAGCTTGCGTGTGCACACATTTGAGTCCATGTTGGTTAACACATCTGTACAAAAATGCACACATCCATAGTGAAGACCTGAAAATTGAATAAGACCTAGGGAGTGCATATTTCTTCCAGGAGACCCCACTTCTTCTGTGGTATCCTCCCTTCCCTCAATCCACTGGACTCCCTTCTGTGACTTCACACTTCGAATCACAGCCGTTTGGAAAATATCTTTTTTTTCCTGACACTCAAACACACAATGAACTGCCAATCTTTGCTTTGCCATGAAAGGAAAGTGTGGGGGGCAATGACGCGTTGCAGTAATTTCACGTGTTTTAGCAATGACAGACTGACTTGTTTCCTTCGTTAGGCAATATTGTCTGACTCAAGTGTTTCTCTTTGCTTTTGAATTTATGTTTGAATAAGTGGTGCTAAAAACGCGATGATAGCAAAGATAGAGGTGCTCTCTCGATGGGCTAAAGCTGCCTGTTCACCTTTTTATCTTGCTGTTCGTGTCTCGCCAAGGCCAGGGTGAAGGTGTTGCACGTGAGCTTTTCCTGCCTTCGTTCACGTTCTCCACGCAGCGCTCGCGGACAGATTGGAAGCAGGCTTTGTCCTACGTGTTCGCAAGGCTTGACGCGGCGTTCTTAGGAGGTGCTCCCACGGGGCTCGCGCTCGCCCGCCTATAAAACATTTTACAAATAGAAGCGAGGCGGCCTCCATTAGCACCGGGCCGCGTTCGAAAAAATGTGCTGATGAGCCGGGAACCGCTCAGGTTAATGCATTCTTCAATGCTGCGGAATAACCTCGCTTTTTTTCTTTTTTTAAAGGATATTCTTTATTTTAGCGTACATTTTGTTCCGATGTCTTCCCCCTGCAGTTTTTAGGGGCAGAGGGTGATAAGGTTTTAGGTGAACGAATGAACACTGGAAAATACTACCTAAATAGGCGTGAGACCATCACTGTCCCCTAAACGTCTGCTGCAAGGCTAAATATTTTTTATCCATATTCCTTGATTGATTAAATGCGTTCTCAGTATCAACAATAAATCTGGTGCACAAAAGTACCTAAGTACACATGAAAAATTAGACAACATAATGGAATATAGATTATGACGCGATATAACTAAATTGTTTATATTATGTGTTCTCTGATAAGGGCAACTGTCTGATATTGCAGAGGCCTATACAATTTACCACCCAGGTTCATATTTAAGCCCCTGGTGAAATGTGTGTTCATTTTAAGGACATTTCTTGGAGGTGGGAGAGAGTTAGGAGAGATCTGTTAGGTAATGAATAAACAGGGCTAGCAAGCTGTGCCCCTGGGTGGCTGCTGCCATAATGCAGGTAGATAGCACGGGAAGGGCGATAGAAAGGCAGCTAGAGCCAAAAGGCGAGGGCTGCCAGAATTGTGCCCTGTAAAAACCCTCTGTGTGAAGGTGATGGGCTGTGGGCTTCCGTGGGTTTGACACAGCTCCAGTGTATTTTCCTCTTTAATGACAGGCATACAGGGATTTACTGCTAACCAACCACATATAGATGAGAGAGCGGGAGGACATTACTATGGGAGGGGCAAAAAAGACTCTGATGGCCTTACAAGGTAAACAGGGCTAACACTGTTGCCGTGGTCCGCACCCCAAACATGACTGCTATAGATGGAGAGAGAAAGGGACGGAGGAAAGCGGAACACAGGCCGCTTCTTGTGCATCACGGCCCTGTATTCTGGTAAAGCAGGAGCCTTGACTGGAGGAGTACTGGATAAACTGACATAATGGGGGTCTCAGAGACCTAGCCCCTGGTGCCCTGTTGGTAGCTACCACCCTGAACTGAAGATTGCTGAATTTATGGATATTCTGTCACTCTGCAGCTGAAAACCAGGCATGTTAAAGTGTGTTTTCCTTTGATTAAGTATTTCAAGCTTGGCACAGAATCTTCCTTCACAGCTAATCTACAATGTAAGGATCACTGGGCAAACAATATTTTTCTCCAAAAAAGATGTTAAAGGTTTCTCCAAATATGTTTTTCAAACGTCTTCCACAAACTACAGACTCTGTGAAAAAAGTGTCTATTTTGCACTGACTGCAACAACGTTATTATCTCTCTGATTAAACACGTTCAATTCACTCACTAAGAAGTTGGAAGTTAAACCGTCAAAGGGCTTTTAAATTAAAGCAGTCTGTTTCTTAATTAAGCACGATTAATTCCCTTATGTCTGGCTATTTGTTTGTACATAAAGTGGCTTTTCATTGATTGTGCAACCGGTGAGTCCTATTCACAAAGGCATTTTGGAGCGAATGAAACTGTACTCCAGTAGCCCTGATGTCTGGTGACATTTCAAAGTGGTGGCGCATAAAGTTGAGAATGAGTCTTCTGTTGCAAGCGAGTGAGCCCGAGCAACCTAAGGTGTGTTTAGAGTGGTCCCGCCGACAAAACTTTGAAAAAATAAACGTGGTAACTGGTGAAAAGAAAAATACTACATAATTAGTGCTACCAATCCAACAAAGCACTGAACTCGTCCTGATTTCGGGGGTCGCTGTCTGAGCGTGGGCTGAAGACTCGGTCAAAGAAGACAAACTACCTATTGTGTGGGTCTGTCCCCTTCTGGTGACAGCATACAAGATAACATACGCACCTTAACTGATGATAAATGCGAGTTGTAATAATATGTGGGAAATGTATTCTTCCACGTTATGAAACCTCAGTTGGTTAACGCAATCACTGCAGATGTCTGTGTGAGACCAAAGAGAAACAGAACTTAATCTTGGCACAGTATGGAGTAGTCACTTGTGTGTTTATTGCGGAACGAGGTTCCAGACTACGACTGAGAAGGCACTGTAAATATGCAAGCCATTACTTTAAAATTGTATTACACACAATATAAGAGGGGCTGCCACAAAATATGCGACGAGATTTACTGTTTAGTGTAAAACGTGTATTAAAATATACATTTTTTTGTAGTATGCAAAGGTTACTGTATAGCGCGCCTTAAATGAAAAACAAATGCAAGTTAATTGGTAGATCATGCAGTCCTTTACAATTTGAACCGTCAGTTGGTTAATGCAATCACTTAAGATATCTGTGTGTGACCAGAGAGAAACAGAATTGAATCTTGGAGAGTGCAGTGGGACTCAGACTTGGGTATTTACAGTGTCAGGAGGTCCCCGTCTGTGAGTGAGAAAGCAGCGGGCAGAATGGCAGCCAATATTTTAAGATTGTATTGGAATTGTCACATATGGCTGTAGAATGCCACTCATACCTTCACTAAAACTATGGAAACGCCACACATAAACAGTCTGAAAACGTAGCAGCTACGCAATAACAGTTCGACTTTTAGATCACTGAGGAGCAAAATCTAACATTGATGGGAGACGTGTCCCTCCAAAGAATGATAAACAATTACAAAACAAAACACACTGAGAGGTTTCATACAAATTAACTTCCAGGCGCCTTCCCAGTCCTTCACAGGAATCAAATCTCATCGTCTTCAAAGACTCCCATCCTGCGATGGGGTGTGCTTTCCGCCTTCAGACCATGATGTGAGAAGGGGAAGTGGGGTGTGTAGGGCTATGATAAGAAGCACAATTCTCTGGCTGTGCTAATAGAGTGAAGGCGGAGCCGAATAAAAGGGGTGCAGTCAGCACACCCACCGGGTGAAAACATAATTACACACTATAGCAGTGGTCCTGCTGTTGATGCCTGAGAACCCATATATACACGTGTCACTGGGCCTGGTAGAAGTCAAAAGGAGAATATATTTCACCTAAAATTCACTATTTTCTAAATAGAAAAATATCCCCTATGTGAGAGACTCAGTTCCAACCCCATTGACTTTCAAGAAGAGCAGGTATTTCCTGTGCCAGGGTAGTTTCATTGTCCTCTAATAAATAGGGATGTATGTGTATAAGTGCCTCGTGAAAAATGCTGAAAGAGGGTGGCAGACACCACAAAGTCCTACAACAGGCTAGGGGTGCGGTCAGTAGAAAATACAATACACCGAGCAGCACATGATACAAAGTGCCTCAGTTCTAGATGTTTGAGTAATGTATATTGTTATGTTACTTAGCATTAGTGATCTTGTCGACCCAGGACGAATGAAACTGTGAGTCAGCCATGCCAGCTGGATGCTCATGCTCAAAGGTCACCCCACAATGTGGTGAGCTCAGTGAGCTATCTTACTAGGTCACATAAAGGCTGGATGTGTCTGTCTGATCACTACACCCTGTGTATTGAAACCAAGATAAGGGACCACTGGACAGCCTACGATTGGTATATATGGAGTGCTTATTCACCCAAACACCACCATGTATCTTAAGCCACGAGTATGCTGTGCTTTTTAATTCACCACACAATACATGGTTACATTGATTGCATATTGATTTATAACAACTATTTACATGGTTTTCTATAGCGCAGGCCAGGCCTGACGGGCATCAGCGTGCTTGGAGAAAATGCATTGCAGTATGTAGTTAATATTTGTGTTTGTGCTCTCTTTCCTTAATTGTCTTCATTTGCTTTACGTCAGGGTTTCTATACTTTATCAAACTCATGTTTTTTATTCATTCACAAGCCTCTGAAGGTTTTTGTTTTTCTTGGGACTTTTTATTGAATCACTTGTGTTTTTTAGACACATTCTTTTTGTTCATCCAGTGGTTTATTAATGCCCACTCCTCACTTGTTAATTCATCCTAAGAGTTTCATTTTACATCATTTCATACAGCGCTCATAGCATTCGTTCTGACTTCATCTTGAGTGAAGTAAATAGGTGTTGTTATGATGCATGCTACTCAATTAATGAAATTTACTTACAGATGGTAAGCATTTAAACTGGCAAGTCCAGCTCGCTGTTCCAAGGCTGGGAAGCGAGCAGGTAGATACTGACTTCTCTCCTACGCAATGCTGTCACTGGCGCTGGGCACCCAGGGAAGATGAACAAGGTACTAAAATGTCCAATCAATGCAAGGTTTCAAAATAAAGTCATACAGTGATTGGCCACATCCTGTGCCTCCCACCCCTGCAGTGCATCATGTGTGTAGGAGCTGGGACCAAAGACTGGTCTACCTACAGTATTTCCTGAGTCAATACAGATGCTCCTCTGTTAATGTTTATATTAGTAAACAGTATGAGGGCAGTGCCAGAATTGGCTTGAGCAGAAAAACCAAGTGTTCCTTATGAGCAGGGGGGCTGCAGCTGTGATTCCCCCGGTTCCTAACACTGCGCAGGTAAGAGAGGCCTCAAGTGCGCATGTTGGGCTCGTCACAGGAAAGCACCCATCTAACCGACTTGCAAACTTCAAGAGCACAATCAATTAAGTCTCACACCGGCTCTCACGTAAAAAAGCACCAAGTCTGAAACTTAAAGCAACGTGGGCAGAAAAAAATGTAATTTAACATTTATTTAATACACAGTGCAGCAAAAAATACAGCAGGGTAATTCCTCTTCAATAGAGGAGCTGCTCCTGTCCTGCAGTACTCTTTTACCTACTGTTACATGCCTTTATGAATTGCCCCAAAATATATAAACACTTCTTACAAATAGAAAGGTCTGTGACCTCTTTGCAAATTCACTAATAGGAAAAATGAGCTATTTAATGAATTCAAGTGGGCCCAGAAAGTATACAGGCCGGTGCTTTTTTTTGCTGAGAAGAGTAAACAATTACAGTGCTTTTAGGCCAGGCTCCTCTGTGCAAGTAAAAATCCCCACTCAAAGGGCTTTTGGTCTTTGGTGAGCAGGCAAATAAATGGCCAAAGGGGCCTAGGCCGCGCTAACATATTGGAAGCTGAGTGGGCTTCCCTTTTAACTAAGCATTTCCTGGCTACGGAGGAGGAAGACAGTCATAAGGGTAATAGTGTGAAAACAGCAGTCCACCATCTGTCCCAAATCTTGGGCTATTCATACCCTGAGGCTTAGGATCCGGCTCCCTTCATATCTCACATAGAGCATGCCATAATGAAAGGAAGAACAGATGGGGGTTCTGGACCCAATGGCCTCTCACAGGCACTTTATAAATATGATATTCCTTTTTGCGCTGGGTACTTCACTAGTCTTTTTGACCATTGCCTGAGGGCTCGTTAATACCTGATTTATGGCGTGGTGCCGTAACACAAATGATCCATAAAGGGGGCTCCAGAGCTGATCCAAATAACTACAGGTTGATAGTTCTCCTGGATAATGAAGTAAAATACTACATCAGTCTGCTCCTGAAAGACTTATGGCTTTGGGCAGAACAAGACCGGCTAGTCCCCTTCAATCAACCAGGGTGTACAGCAAAATCAGGCACCCTATCCAATTTAATGGCTATAACTGTCCTGATGGATAAAGTAAAAGTCTCAAAATCTCTGATGCATTGCTGCTTTGTTGAGTTCAGGGCAGCATTTGACCGAGTTCCAAGGGGAACCCTGTGTTCTAAGTTAGGGAGTTGGGGAATTCCTTGGAATTTTATGGCAGCCATAACTCAGCTACACACAGATACGTGGATACGGATTAAGCTAGGGGAGGGCACACACTTGTCCAGGAAAATCCTGATGTCTTGAGCAGTAAAGCAGGGGTGTGTTTTAGCACCCCTGCTGTTCAATTTGTTCTTAGCAGACCTACCGCAGCTACTTGACCCACGCCAACTGTCATCCCCCAAAAATAGGTGGCATCTGCATCAGCAATTTGCTATACGCTGATGATCTTGTCCTATTCAGTTAAACTAGGGTGGGGTTGCAATGCTCACGTGACCAGCTGTCTATCTACACAGTCTTCAGTAACCTAGAGGTAAATCTGAAGAAGACAAAGGTTGTAACATTTGGCAGGAAACAATATAGGGGTGGAGGGTGACCCTATAATGGTAACAAAATAACAGCGGATTGATCTTATAAATACCTAGGCCCAGATTTAAGAGGACCTAGCGACATTCTATTGCTACTTTAGTGTCCTTTTTTTACACTAACATGGCTTTAGAAGGCCAAATACGTTGCAATATGTTTACCAAGTGGCACAATGCATGCATTGTGCCACTTGGTAACCCTTTGTGTCACATTATGTCTGCGCCAGGCATAATGTATACAAGGGGGCGTTCCCCATTAGGGGGGCCAAATAAAATGGCGCAGGGAAATCTAAGAGATTTCTTCTGCCATTTTTTTTCAGTACTTTTAACACCTGCTCAAAGCAGGCATCAAAAGGAGGCTTCCATTGGTTTCAATATGCCTGTGAGTGATTTGCAGGGTTAGCGTCAACATTTTTTATGCTAATCCTGCAAAGCACCGGACTAGCGTCAAAAATGATGATTCAAGTACCCCTGACTACTGCCATAGTGTGCTGTATTTTAATTTACGGCACACATATGGTGGAGTTAGGAGGGCGCTAAGGTGTGCAAGAAAGGTGATGCTGCACTAGGCTCAGTGCCACTTTTCATAAATCCGCCCCCTAGGGGTTTACCTTGAGGCCAGAGGGTGTTTGGCAAAGCAAAGGAATAAGGTAGAAGAAAAAGCTCAGACACTCCTGGTGCTGCTGGCAAAATCACTAAAGCCACTAATGGGTCTAAGCCTCTTGCCATTGTTAAACATTATGAGGGCTAAGATCGCTCTTTTATTATCTTACGGCAGGGAAATCCTACTAGGCGTGGACAATAGCTTGCTAAATAAACTTGTTACAAACATCTATAAGCGAGTGTTGCGCCTACTGAGGTTTGTATCTGCTGCCCAAGTTAGGCTTGAATTCGGCTTACCAGACCAATGGGCTGTCGGCACCGGTGCCTATCTTAATCTGTGTCACAAACTACAAAGGGCCAGAGCTGGCAGTGTAGAGGCCCTTCTCTGGTCTGAAATTAGCAGTAGAAGCACCAGCAAAGCACATCTTCAATTCCTTGAAGAATCTAAGCACTTGCTAGATGCAAGCAATCTTTGGATGAGTGACCTCTGTGATCCGAACTTCATAACGAGCATCAAAAAGTATATCTGCCTTCGAGCATTTCACTCAGATAGAGCTTTACTCCCAAAACGTAGCCACGCTTGGGCAGTTTGGAGCAGTTACCAGCCAGCCAGCAACACCCGCATCATACATTTCTTATATGTAGTCCATCAAGTTGGGGAGTGAACATTTCTGAGTCATTTCACGCGCTGCCCCCACCCAAGTGAGGATATAGCATGCCTGGACTGGGGAGGAGGTGAAGAATCCTTCAAACACGTTGCATACCTCTGCCCAGCATTACTGAATGAACACAGGGCCACACTGCGGGTGGAGTGGAATAAACTGGGAGCATGTACGCGCCTGCAGGCAATTACTGCTTCTTTGAACCTAACAATGCAGCCTTGAATATTTTGCTGATGAAATTTGTTCTCTCTGCGTCTTCTAAGTTCAGTCCTCTAGGTGCCAGGCTGGCGGCCTGACAGCCTCCTGTTAACTATTTGCCAATCATCTGTTACAAGCTTTTGCTCAGTCCCTCTGCTATTAGGACATTGCCTTACATATTTGATCAATTAGGAGATTTTGTATTACATTGAGGTTCGGATGAGTGAGGTAACTCAGACAAAATTTACCCCCAGAGAAACTCCCTTGCGTCTCTTGATGTATAATTGTCTGGGTTGGTGTTGTACTGGCACTTTATCAATCCATTCTTCTACTACCTCTTGTATGATAATTGCTGATTTATTCTGTGGCAGCCAGTGGCGTGGACCCCCTGAGGTTATGTAAGTGACTCAGTGTGCAGAATGGCTGCCCCAAGGGCTAAAACCTCTATCACACTGTTCGACATTGCACCAATACTTCATCAAACGATTTCACTGTTACCCTTTGATTGTTAATTTTGTGACTAGCTCAGCTGCAGCCAGTCAAGTGCACTCGGGGTTAATGTAAGTGACTTTGTGTGTAGTATGGCTGCCCCAAGGATCAAAACGTCCATTACTTTGTTGGATGTTGCACTAGCTCTTTATCAAACCATTGCTACCTCTTGAGTGATAACCTGTGACTAACTTTGCTACGGCCATCTGAGTAGGTCCTTTGAGGTTAATCTTAGTGACTCCAAGTGTAGAATGGCTGCCCCAAGGATTAACACTTCTAATATATTGTTTGGCTGCAGCTTTGAGGGAAGATTATCCATTATACTGTTCATTTATCTAATCATTTGATAAATTTGCTGTTATTTTTAATTTCGCAGTGTGTTTTAAGAGTATGCTTTATGGTCAGTTAAGCATGGACTCATCCTTTGTTTTACTGTTGGATATCTTTTTTTAATTGTGGCTAGGTATACTCAACTCTGTGTTATGTGTTCAGCTTGCCTTGCTAATTGTAATGGTTTTAAATAATCATAAACAGTAAAGATTATTAAACATGTAATAGGAAATTGGTCATTTAGGAGCATGCACAAGTATGTAAAAAAAAAAGGGCGCGTGTACTACAACTTCTTGAACTCATAAATGTTTTTGTTATTCAGCTCCTGTATGTGTGTGAGCGATTATGAGAAGTGGTAGCTACTTGGATGCAGGAGAAAGTGCATGCATTGACATCTAAATAATTGAGTGGATAGATAAAAGGTTGAATAAGTGAGGCAATTTATGGATCAATGGGGGATTGAGAGTATGGTTTCATGGAAACAGGCCTCATTAATCTTTATCAGACACCAGTAGCGATAATGTTATACAATGAAATAAATTACCAATATTATGCGAGTGCAAGGATTACTCACAGGCTGGGCTCCATAGTATGAAGACTGCCCAGTATATCTAATGACTATAAACCATATTGTTAGTGTAAACAATACACCAAAAGCGGGCTGATCGTGGAAAAGGGGGGCACAAGTATGTCAAGAAACAGGTTCATTATGACAAAGTTAGTATTAGACAAAACAGGACGAACTAAGGGAACAATGTCCACTGTAGTTTAATAATTATTTCTATTATAACCTATAGAGTAGTGTATTTACATACTTGCTTATTCTGTACTTTAATCTTTTATTGGGGAATCCACCTCTTCAAAATGGATCTGAATTCAGAGAAATAGTCCCTGCCAGCAACTCTTTAAAATAATGCACCTCATGCACTGCCTTGTGAACTGCCTTTGGAAGCACACCCTGGGAGGTCACACCAAGCAGCCTTTAGTATGATGAGGAAAAAGAAATGCATATTTTTAGAAAAGTAATGACAAAAGCTTGGAAGATGCCTAAACTCACCAGAGCTAAATATGCACCAGAGCTCCAGTCGACTTGCGTAGGTTGTGGCTAAATTAGTATCTTATCATGCAGCCCATGTGCAGTGTACTGCTGCAAGCAAACGGAAGATGTTAGCAGCACTGCTCTTCTGGAAGGAGTTATTTCCCTCTCACTAGCCTTCCAGCACTTTGCAGCTAAGCAGAGGTTATGTGCTATGGCAGCACAAGCCTCCCACATAATTTCTCCAAGAATAGCTTCAGAGCTTATGAAGAGGTTATGAGGAAGCACCCTATGTCCTCACCTCACATCATTGGGCATGATGTCAGTATATAGTATTTTGTTAATGCTGCAAGACTTTAACATAGTTTGGCCAGTCACCTCATGACCACTTCAATCAAAAGGCCGTCATGAAGGTGAAGTTCAGTTCTTATGCAATTGCTCAATGTTCTGTGGATGGCTCTACATATAAATAATTCCTTTGATTAGGTGGAGAGTCAACAAGAAGTAATCCAGTAGTGTATTGTAGTCTGAGGCAGAGCTAATGTTTAACTCTCTGTTGTGGCTTTGTGTCTTCGAATCAGGGGCCTGTTTAGTTCCAGGTGGACTAGTTCTTGTGAAACTATCAATGGTTCAGAGGCTTCCATTACAAAGTGTATTTTATAGAGTCGGGAAAATGCTAGGTCAAAGAGGGACCTAGCATTTGCCAGCCATGGGTTGCATGTTTTTTGTTGATCTGTGTTTTATTTGTTTGAATTTCGACTGTGTGGTGAACCAAGAGTTTAGGTTGCCTAGGTTTCTGGAAGGAGTACAATTTAGTGTCGGACTTTAGAGTTAATCCGGTCTTTTGTTAGTAGTAACAACATTCAGAAGCTTTACCTCTACCACATAGGCAAACATTTTTGGGCAATCAGTACTAGTATTGCTGGGTCACATACTCTCACACTCAGATACTCTTGAAGTGTGGTTCTGAATTTTCAGTTTTTTTTAGCACAACATGTAAACAATGTTGCAATAGTCGAGTGTTGGTATTATTTTTGATATGAAGATTTTTAAGCATTCTTTGGCAGCAGTGAGAGCACCTTTTTCAGCATGTTCGGTTGTACTTAGGAGATGGTGTTACCCTGTGCCCTAGCAAATTTCTGTAGCTCACTCACAATGATCCATTGGGTTAACTCATTTTGAGTTCGAAATGATCTACCCAACACAAACCTGCCTCCCTTTTCTGCATAGAAAGATGTCCCTCATTATAATTGGTAACATTTCACTCAGAGCGATAACTCATGGTGAAATGTTGCTTGCTGCAATTCCTACTCTCTCCAGGCCTTGAATTATCGGGTCCATAATCTCCCAACCCTGTAATTCCATTGGATCTTCCCTTACTGCTGCTGGGGCAGGGACTGTGGTCAGCATGCCACCTTGGCCCCAATCTGACCCGTGCAGCAGCACAAGTGGAGCAGATAATGTTCTTCCCAGGCTCCCCGAACCTCCACCCACCCCTTTCCAGACATTTGTCGCCTGCAGAGAATAGGCAGAAAGTATATGTGTTTTTTCTCACCGGAATTATGGAAAACGACGTGGAAAAGGACCTGGTATCTGCAAGCCTTTGTCGTTATCCACACTAAATTCTAGCAATATTGCAACGAAGTCACATGTGTTAAACACAAACAGTAAACATCAGTTTCAGTGCCTTTTACGTTATGTTTTACATGGCGCATACATGAGTATAAAACAATCAAATACAAAAATCTTCTTTAAACACTTCAGGTGGCAGTATAGTTAAAATAGCTGGGTATAACAACACCAGTGGAAATGTTACATTATTTGTCGAGGCTCACAGAACTGGCTATAAAATAATTCTAAGATGTACATCATTGGACAAGTCTCTTGATAAATTTGTGTCAAAGATCCTTGATGACTGACAAACACATTAACCCCTAGGCTACTTCAGGTTAGGCTAGGTTAATTAAGTCATTCGCTTTTACTCAGCCTCGGGTACGTCTGGAGTCACAAGCAACTATATATAGAATCATCAAACTACACACACACCCTGGAGGGAGTAGAATAGGCACTGGATCAGGCACGTCAGCAGTGAAATAGGTACTATTGCTATCATGAAACATATGCCTCAAAGCTTCTTTTCAGTTACACCTAGTTATGTCCGTTCACTTATAATGATTAATAGAGCTAATTCACGGTATTCCCTAAAAAATAGGCTTGTTTGCTCCCTTTGTAGGATAATATTGCATTAGGAAAAATGATTAAAGTCATTTTCTGCCCGTTTCATTATATGTTGAAAATTATATCGTTTACAAGGAAAAATGAACAATCGACTTTCAAGCACTACCGTGCAAGTATAAAGAAAATAGCAATGCATTTTTTAATGTGTTGGAGTAGATTTTGACCTTCCACAATGCTCTTTACATTAACTAATTGCAATTTATTTTATAGTGACCAGTTATGTGTCTGACTATTTTTCAAACCTACAGGAATCATTTTTCAGATTTCACTTTCAAGGGCCTGTCCCCGGTGTCGGAAAGGGGTTCATTTAAAGACATCCAGTTTTGTGGTTCTCATATGTTAATTGTAAATTTAATTTGGAAAAGTCTAATTCTCAAAGCTTTAGAAGAGATGTCACTGATATTTGCAGAAATCCTTGCTTACTCCTGGAATTCAAAATTAAGCCAAGAGTGCTACAAGAGTAAGGGCCTGATTTAGAACTTGGTGGATGTGTTACTCCGTCACAACGGTAACGGACATCCCATCCGACGAAATCTAAATCCCATAGACTATAATGGGATGTTGATTTCAGTAGACTGGATATTCGTTACCATTGTGATATAGTAACCTGTCTGTTGAGTTGTAAATCAGGCCTTTAGTGTTGGGACAGGAAAGCCCACTGCATGGTGACATATGTGTACAGCTGCCCTCATGTGCCCCAGCTGTAATGATGTCTGGATCCCTGGTGCTGATTGTTATTGTCATATTGTGATAATGCATGGGCATCATGACATAGGCCTGTCTCAAGGACTGCAGTTTTATTGGACCTGGAGGGGCACTCAAAGTTCAACTCTCATAGTTGTGAAAGGCAGTCCTTTGCCAGGAGTTCAGTAGCACAAGTGTGGTGGTAGCAGCATACTGTGACGTGATCAGTAAAAGTGAACAGGTCTTTTCACCTGTGTTACTGGAATGAGGCCTACAGGCTTACTTATATAAAATTCCACTGCTGTGTGCTTAACTCACCCGTGGCTTACATCAAGTTAGTATTTTGCACTCTGCAGCGCATGTGTTGTGTGCAAGTGCTGGGTGTATGTGTGTCTGTAAAAGTAACTATATGTGGAAGACTCTAGGTTCCATTTTTGGGGACGCAAGGCCGACTGGAGGAGCATGAGGAGGTAGAGGAATCCCTTCAGAAAGATTTGTGGATTGTTACATTCCTGTGAGCTGGGTAGGACACATACTGGAGGAAGGAGAGCCAGACCCTTCAGTATTCTTCAAAGGGTGCTCTTTGATTCAGAGAGAGATCACTGGAAAGGGGCCTAGATGCATCTTTGGAAGGAGATGGAGCTGATAAGAAAATCATTAGAGCTGGGGCCCTGGTTAAACCTTTTGATGCACATACCACAATGACTGACACCCGGGTGTGAACCTTTAGTCACTCCCACGGCCTGTGTTGTGGGGCTATCAGATCTGGAGTTGCTCATCTTGTGAAAGGCAGCTTGCAAGCCTTCTGTCTGTGACCACTGCAGGGAGGCTAAGGCCTGCCAATCTCCCACCAGGGTGATAGAACATCACCCAGAGACTTCTAAGGCCACCTGTCCCTGGAGCACCAGTTACTGCTTGCTTGTCAAGACCAGTGTGTCCTGTGAAGAAGAGGAGAATGCCGGAGGGAGCAAGGTCCTGTGGGGGATCCTAGTGATTGGATCCCTGTAGTGAGGTTTAAGGAGATGGCTGCTGCACCGATTGGGTTGTCACCTGTGTGCAGGTTCAAATCGGTGACCCTTCCGTGAAGTTAGCCATAACTAGCATCACTGCTGTACTGATCGGGCTGTAGCCGATGTGCGGAGGGAAGTCAGTGACCCCAGATGCCAGAAGGGGCAGCTGTGAAGATTGTTGCTGGGCCTATCAGGCTGTAGCCCATGTGAGGAGGGAAGTTGGTGACCCCTTATGCCAGAGGGGTTCACTATGAAGATTACCACTGTGCCGATAGGGCCGTTGTCCATGTGCGGAGGAAAGTTGGCGAGCCTGTATGCTAGAAGGGGCCACCTTGAAGAATAATGCCTTGCCGATCATGCCATGGCTAGTGTGCCCACTAAGGTTGGTGAGCCTGTATGTCAGTGGGGGCCATCACAAAGGTCAAGGACCTTTGGCAGGTTCAAGCCATCATCAAGAGGAAAGGCCATCGTGGTGACCCGTGTGGTCCCGAGCCCCCAACTGAGGATCGGAACTGGAGCAATCCACCGAATCTCTCACCTGTGGGAAGAATAAAAAAAAATTACCATCTCACCGGATGAAGGGTCGTGGATGCCCAGCCGCTGTCTCTGCAGAGCCACAAGTGCTAGTAAAAGAACAATAACCACTACCTTTAGGTGGAAGGAAGTAGGGCTCATGGACCTACCCAATAAACACTAGAACCTTGACCTTAGGGGGCTGTGAATACTGTCTGCGTATGCCGTATTACAGTTTGTATAAAAATACTCATTTTTTCATAAAAGTAAGTATTTTACTGGGCAATCATTTATCGCTGCTTCTCAACATATTTTGATTGTAAGCCTGTGTTCATGCACCTGTATTTTCCTCCCCCCGAGAAGCCTTGGACTGCTCATGTCATGTTACCACTGAGAGTCAAGTGCTGAAGAGGTGCTTGGTACTTATTCTGGATACATTTTAGATTGTGCCCTGGGATATAGGAATTGAAAGGCCTCAACTCCCAAGGTTACATCCTGTAGCAATTGCTTGCCCCATGGCCGTCTGCAATAGGTTCTGATGGCACGTTATGGGAAAATCTTTAAAAAATCTGATCCAGTGTGTCTATTCTGTTAGACTATTGCCAAATGTTACTGAGTAGTGAACTGTGTGGCTCTATCAGCCTATATGTGTGCTTTGTAATTTATATCTATGACATCTAGGTGTTTCTCCGAACAATGGGCATATGTAAATTTTCTGATTTTAATCAGTTAACCTATCCATCTAAAAAAAGATAAATGTAGTGAAGGTAAGTTAGGAAAAAAATGTCTCACTTGTAAGACCTAAATGCTGAAGTGTATTACTACATTATGAATCTGGAATCTGACTGGGTCTATGAAGCAAAGTCTGTTACCTTTGTATGCATTTTCTTCAGGGCCTTTCTGCAGTTTTGATATTTCTCATTCAGATGTGGGTGTGTGTATTCTGTGTTTCCTTATGAAGATCAGTTGTTCGGCTTATTTCCTCACTTTATTCCCTTAAAATGTTTTTATCCCTCTTTCTATTTCAGCACCACTGTCTATAAAACCAATTCACAAACACTGTCCACTGGTTATGTGTTTAGGATAATATGCTACCTCCCAACACGTCGCTTTAACTGCACTTTATTTTTCACCACTGATGAGTCCCTGGTACATTTTGTCTCAGATTCTGCTCTAATATAGACACAATTATAATTGCAGTTTAATCCTGAGCTAAACCCTTGGGGCTAGATTACATAAAATTTTTGACTGGTAAGTTAAGGCAGTGTTTGCTCCAAACAACTTTTCCCGCTATATTATGGAAAGAGGATTCTTGAAATGCTAATATGTGACAAAAACATTGGTGTACATTTGCCACAATGTGATGTGTTCTGTTGGTTTTTATGCTGCTGCATTGTTGTGCTGCATTATTGTACTGCGGTTGCTGTGTTGCGTTCTGTTTTTAGGGTCGAGTCTGTGAGTGCATGCACTTGCGTCTCACATGTGAGACACTGTTGTGTTCTTTAAAGGGCTTGGAGCCCGCCTGTTGCTCACCATTTGTTTGTTTGCGTGGCATTTTTCTGCAGCCTCATAATTCGTCAAGGCATGTCTGGCATCATTTCTGTTCCTCTGTGTGGATCAGGGGTCAAGCACGAATTGATTGCAACTTAATTAGTTCCCGTCCACTGCTCCCGTCCCGATCGAGGTACTATTTTGTTTTAACTTCCAGTGCCCTGCAAACAGAAGGCTTGTGACTGGCAAAAACGTGCCCAGCAGGACTAACAAAATTGCAAAGTTTTATTTTTTTACAGCTTAGTGTATTTTATTTTGTTAAATCGTCTTTACTCAGTTTCCACTTATGTTTTTTTTTGTTTTTGCTCGTGGGCGCTTTTGTCAAAAGATGACAAATAACTTGTTCAAAATATGCGAGACCTAGTGCACTGCAAATGCTTGTTACTATTTTGTTGTGATGTGCTACCTTTTAATTGTGTCATTATGTTGCTTTGTGCAAGTTGCTTTGTTATGTTTTGTTGCTTACTTTTTAAATGTCACAGTTTGATGCTTGTCACAAGCAACTACCTATCACTGTCTAAGACAGTAAAATAGCATTGCTACAGATTTTCTGACAGCCAAAAATGGAGCATTGGTAGATAGGGGGCTGGATCACAAATCATTTTTGACTGCCACTGTTTCACGTCCTTGGTGGCAACATAAGGCAGTGCTTTCTCCAAACAACTTTTACTACCACACTATCAAAACAGGATTGTATAGGTGGTAATGTGTGACAAGAACATTTGTGTACATTTGTTGTGTGGTGTTTAGTTGTGGTGGGATATGTTCTGTTGCTTTTTGTGCTGCATTCTTGAAATGCAATTTTGTTGTGTTTTTGCATTGAGTTCTCTATTGACCATTTTGTTGAAATGTGCCCTGTAATGTACCCTCTGCCATACATTATGATTATATTGCAAGTAGGTGTTCCTTGACCATATAGAGGAGCACGGCAAAGAGTTCCTTTACAAGGTTATGGAACTCTGAGGTGATTTGCAATATCCTTATCATGTAACTACTTTCTTATCTATAACACCTGTCACACCATCACCTTTGCCAAAAACTATTTAAATCCTTGGTGCATTGCTCTTTCATATGAAAGAGAAACCATATTTGCAAATATAAAGAATAAAAAAATAATCTTGTGCATAAGTAAGCACATACAAATGCTGTTAGATATTTTTTGCAAAAAGTTATTGAAATCAGTCATCTGTAAGACAGTATTAAAAAAGGTGCAGTATCTCAGAATGTGTAGAAACGTGCAGAAAGTGTCTTACTTTTCTATAATTAGCAAATGAGTGCAAACAATAAACTGGTTACCATCAATATCTTCCTTCTGCTTGTCACTATACAAACACAGAGCAGAAGAAAGGAAAGCAATATTCATTTTGTTCCTTAAACAGGTGCTTTCACTATACTCCGTGATCTGACCTGCCTTCCCCTCAGCTGTTGGCTCTGGTAGCTTACTATTGTTCGGTTATGACATCTTTTCTTTATAATAGGTGACTGGGTGCATCACAGTTTGTCAACTATAAAGAAATTAGAGACACATCTTAGGCAGGGATTGCAGAATCCCATATTTATAGTATTGTTATGTTGCTTTATGTAGGTTATTGCATTATGGTCAGTCGGTTTATTGAGATATGTCAAAAGATGACGCACTGTTTTCAGTCAAAAGCAGTACATACCTTGGAAGTTCCAGAGACAAGAAACTATTTATCATTATCTAAGCTGGTAAAATAGTCCTTCTCCAAGTCTTCGACGACCTAAGACACTAGTCATCCCAAAACAGAAACATAGGCTGCCTTAACTTTGCGTCCCCAGTGCTCACTTTATGTGATACGGAACTGGATCTTTTTAACTAAATGCTGCCAGTGCTCACTTTATGTGATATAACCCAGGAAGTGGTAATAATTGGAGGAGTACCACAATTCTGATCGGCTAATATGCAGTTGAAATTGCGACATTCTTCTTCAACCAAATATCTTTCTATAAATGAACAAGATGCCAAATAATTTTCTGGTGCAACAGCTGCCAGAAGCTGTCATTTTTATATGCTGTGTAGTATCGAGACAGAGTACAAACAGTTATCTGAAAACTATTGTATCACAACATAATAAATAACATAGCCACGTACATCTGTTTGATTGTAAAGCAGATCATTGTTTCTTATCAATACATAATTAACAGCTCCAGAGATATGAGAGAAGCCTTCTCTCAGGCTCACTCTACAGATAAAAGGATTCCCAGAAAAGTGAATAAATACACAAGTGTTAGGAATCCTGTGAATCTTAGAGGTAGATTCGTTTTCCTGTTTCAGCTCCACAGTTTCATCTATTCCTTAAAACTAATTTGAAAATTTAGAGAGATATATGTTGTATTGTATCATCAATTGTGCATGTATGCGGCGATGACGGCTGGATATCTTTCAAAGTTATGTGACTTTATGCGTTTCCCTAATTCCAGCCAGCAAGCACATGTATCAAGCAAACCCGACCTGTTTGTGGAGGAATTGGGGGGGGGGGGGGTGAAGAGGGTAACCCCCAAAATAATGTTTTTAAGAAAATGGATTAAAATAGTGCATTGTAAAACACAGTTTTCGTTTGAATTTGCTTACATGCAATTTCTGAAAAGCCACTAATGAAATATTTGTGGAGTGCTCATGAAGCTTAACTCTTCTCAGGAGTTGACACATTTTTTTCAAAATTTGCTATGCCCCCCACATTCCATATGGTAAGAATCAACTCTTGTGTGCCATTGCCAGCTTTTTTTTTACAGTTACCACCTTTATTCCAAGAATTACATACAATATACCAGTACCATCATTTTTTCATTCCCTCTGCCCACATACCATGGGGTGCTCTATATGTCAAAATGCATTTTGTATGTCAGGGCCTGCATTTTCTCATTGGTATGGCCCTTCCTTTCTCTGATATGCTAAGGGTACCCTCTATTTACACCAACAATTATTTCCAATATGCGAACACTAGCATTTTGCTGTGGGTGTCCCTGCATTCCTAGAATTATCTCCAATATACCTGGGCAAGTCACTGGTACCCCCAAGCCAAGAATTACCTAGATTATGCCATGGGCAGCATCAGACTCGGAAGCATAATGCATTTTCACATGCATTCTTGCTCACTCCCACCCACTCATTCTAACTCAGTCACATTCACACTCCATCACCCTCACTGTCTCATTCTAACTCATTCTCACTCTAGCAAATCTACTGACGCACATTCCCACACTCACCTAAGCTCAATGACTCTCATTCTCTTACTTACACACATTGATTTCCACTCTCGATTGCTTACACACACTCACAGATAATATCTCTCTCACACACACACACACACACACACTCTCTCTCACACACACACACACACACACAGACGTCCTCTCTCTGTCACCCTCACTAATTCTAACCCACTGAACTACATCGTTCATTCACTTCCACACTCACCCCCTCTCATTCACTCTATCACCTTCACTTATTCATACTCACTCCTACTTACTCACTTGCTTTCAACTACACAGTCCCACTCTCAATAAACTCAAATACACTCGCCCACTCAAACACACCGATTCTCATTCACTTTCATTTATTCTCATTCATACACAATCACACTCCCAATCAATTCACACTCACACACTTGTTGTCATACACTCACGCATTGATTCTCACTCCTTCTTTCATACACATACACATTTACTCACTATCTATCAAACTCTTAGTCTTTCTCACCGATTCTTTCATTCACACACTTACAAAGACACTCAAGCCCATTCTCCCACTTTCACACTTCCTCTCTTACTGCCCCTCACTTACTCATTCTGACTTACACTGACTCACACTACTTCCATCACTCCCACACATACTCGCGGTCACTCACGCCCTCTCCCACTTACTTATTCTCACTCATACTGACTTCTAGGCACTTTCTAACACATATTCTTGCCTATTCTCGTGCACACTTAGTCACACATACACTCTGCAACTCTCCTACAAGTCTTGCTCATAAATGCACAGAGCAAATTACTTTGTTTACTTACACTGCCTCTGTTGGTGACTGTCTTTGCACCAGCGGGGCAGCTATCCAGCAGTGCACATTGGCTCCAGCAAGGAATTGAGGAGACAGACCGGGCAGCAGAGGCACGAGGAAGACCTGCCTCAAGTCCTCTGCCATCTTCTAACAATACAGGAGCCAAAGCCTTATCAAAAGTTTGGGCAGCTTGGGAACATACCTTACTGTTCTGTGAGGATTCTTGTTGGGCAAAGAGATGTGCTAGTGTACGCAGTGAAAGCCTGATCTTAACCATTTTTGTGCTGCCTGAGACATGCATAATATGCATAATATGCCTGCTAATTACAATGCAGTGTGCATATGTAAGGGGATTGTAGTTGAATTGGGCCCCTCACACATGTGCACTCCAGAAATACAGCCACAGAGTGTGGTGTTCCTGATCAGCACTCATTAAAAGGATCATGGCTTTGCTCCTTCAACTCCCGCCACCTCCTCCTCATTCTTTCATCAGAAGCTTGGAGGGGCCAAGAGGGTTGACCTGCACACTGGCAGTGCTCATACAAACACAGAAGTCAGTAAATTAAGTAAGGAGCAAAATGTGGCAGATCAGAGGGGACAGAGCTGCTCCCTGACGTCCTTGTTGACGAGCTGGCACAGGTATATGGGTGATGAGTGGATGCTAATAAATTAGCTCAATAGATTAATGTAAAGAACTGTATATAAGTTGAGGGTCTCGGGTTTAGAGCTAGCGGGGTGGCTCAGCCTTTTGTTTTTCTGAGATTGATTAATTAACCTATATGTGGACGTATATTCTGGAATTGGAAATAGTCTGTTATTGCAACGTGTATATATATGTACTTCTACGTATTTTACGTATTTTTTAGAAATTTGTGGGCAGTAGCAGGGTTAGAAATGCTCTATAGTTTGATTGGTGCATTCAGTAAAAATTATCTTCCTTACCAAATTCATTATTCTTTATCCAGAAGATAGATAGATAGATAGATAGATAGATAGATAGATAGATAGATAGATAGATAGATAGATAGACAGACAGACAGACAGACAGACAGACAGACAGACAGACAGATAATACATAAGATCAAGGACAGGGCAAGAAATTGTGCAGAAAGTCATTGTAGGAACTTGCTCTATACATAGTGGACCAAAATGAGTTACACTGTGGAAGAAGAGCAAGCAACCCCAGAGGTTTCACAGAGGCACAAATGATATCCCAAATGCTCTCTTTTTGGGTAGTGTGGTCGAGAAGTTAGGCATATCAGAGGGTAGTGCTGAGCATGTAAGGCACACACTCATTCAGTAAGTGAGGCACACACTCAATAAAAAACCCAACACCAATTTATAACAAGCATTTGCAATGCACTAGGGTCTCCCATTTGTCGGAGTTACAACTGTTCACAGTTGTAAACTCCCAACTGGATTTTCCCTGAATTAAAAGAAAAAAACAGCACGATCGTGCTGAACAGTTTATCGGCAAAGTGCAATTAACGAAGCGCTCGACTTCTGCCCAGCGAGATCGCGCTCGGAAAACAGACAGAAAGTAGTCCATAGTCCACAACCCCAGCGAGCCAGGCATGTTTTCCATACTTGGTCGCTGCGCACGAGGAGGGCTAACCACGGAAAAGGCATGACGTATGGAGTGCCTTCCACTAATAAAAAAAAGCAGATTCTAACAAGCAAGCCAACTTGCCAATGAAAGACATTGACGTGACGTCGACGGGGTTCCGAGCCCTTTTCTAATACCTTAAGCGTCTCGCTAGCGATGCGACGCAGGCTCGACCCTAAAAATTACCTACTTTTCTACAACTTTTGATACCAGATTCACCGTCATCAGGTGAGCACTTTTCAAGACAGGAATCTTTACGGTTTTCAAAAGTTGACACAGAGCAATTTTTGGCTATGGCAATGTTATCCTATGGGGAAAAACATTTACTACATTTGGGCACTTCACAGTGACTTATGGGACTGATCTTCGGGACTTAAGGTGAGTGTGGGGCGGGGTCCAAGGCCACACCAACAGGTCACCTCGGGAGGCTCTGTTACATCCAGTTAGAGAGGTGTGTTACGGCATCAGGTGTCCCATTCACTTTAATGCAAATTGGTCAGGTTGGAAAGTTGCTCCAAAGTGGGAACTGGAAGGCCAGTCCAGGAGAATACACAGGGGAACTTGCCCCTTGAGGTCCTCGGGCACATGGGTACTTAGCCTTGGGGTCACTACTACACCTAGATGACCTCTTCCTGTAGGGAGTGAGCATCACCTTGTCCAGAGTTCCTCAATTCTACCACACTTAGTCCTCTAAGGCAGGTCACCATAGGAGTGTCCCAGTCTGGAAATGTGACATTCCTACAGCATAGGTAATTTCCCCCCCTGTCTAGGTGCCAGATCTGCCCTGGGGCAGAGGGGTTGACATCTTTCCGTGAGAGAGGCCTAACCTGCATACCAAATGGAGTGGGCTTCTTTGAAGATTCCTGCCTTGGAATGCAGGAAATCTGGTGGAGAGGGGTGTTTCACACCCCAGCCCAGACAAGCTTATGTTTCTGACCTCCAGAGAGCAAAGGCTCTCATCCTGGGGAGGGGATCAGATTCTCATATGTTGATAGCAGACTGGCCCGAACTGGTCACTGAGCTAACCAGCACTCTCTGGGTGCATGTACTAATAAATTCATCATTGGATTAATTGAGGGTTTATTAATACGAGATGTCTGATACCAGACATCCCTAATTTCATTGAAGCCATAATGGAGCTGGGGAACGTGTATTGATCAGTGTCCAGCACATGTATTTAAAATGGCTTTCATTCACACTTACTATGTCTAAGAATCGACAAAGACATAGCAGGAGCATATCTGCTGCTGCAGATATGCCCATACATGTAATTTAATGCACCCTGCCTTAGGACTGTAAGCCTTGCTGTATGGGTGACTCACAAATATTACAGACAGTGTTTAGGGGACATGGCACACAGAGTATGTGCCTTGACATGTTTTCACTTTTTGGGAGAACTCTGTCATGCAGCCTGCAATGCCAGTCTGCATAAAGTGGGTGCAGGGCCCCTTAGAGTGGCACAAGTTGTGCTGCAGCTTCTAGGGGCCCTCTTCAGTACCCTTGTCCTAGGTACCTGTAGTACCATTTACTAGGGACTTGCAGAGGTGATAAAGGGCCTGGCGACTTGAGAATCAAGTGACCAGGTGTCTTGTTTTGGGAAAGGAACACTGGCAATGGGGACCTGGTTAGCAGGAACCCAGTGCACTTCAGTCAAAGTTGCATCGAAAAAACAGGCAAAAAGTGGGGGTATTGCAACCAGAACCCACCTTCCTACAGTCATGGTAAAAGTTAGCCACATATAAAAAGTTGATACTAGATTCCGCATAAATAATTATGTGAAACTGTTATGTTTTTAATGTTCCCCATTGATTAATTCACCTGCAGAAGACTTGATGCTCTGAAATCAACAGAACTTTGCACAACGTAGATTCTTACGTGATTTAACATATATCTTGCTTAGTGATATCCCACAAAAAAGGACATTTCACAAACATACTACCAGTTTTCAAGGTCAGTACTGATTCTAATTTCTACCTCAATTGGTTCCATAGTTTTGGCATTTACATTCAAATACTGCATTCCATAGCCTAAAACTACTTAATTAATGCATTCTTGGAATAATACGCACAGAAGATTGACTCAAGTTTTTTAAATCTGGTGAGTATTACAACAGAAGTGCAGAGTAAGAGTTAATTAAATATGCATATATGTAATTTTAGGTAGCAGAAAATCTTAAAATAATTCAATGATAGTATTTATAGATGTCACATATATTCTAATGTTGCCTTGTTAGACCTGGCATCTTTGGTGTGGTTGCCCCCTAACTTTTTGCCTTCGGACCTCCAGTTTTATTGACTTCTTTTTTGCTGTCCTTAGGACTCTGCACACTTTACTCCTGCTAACCAGTGCCAAAGCTATTGTGCTGGCTAATCAAAATATGGTGATATTGGCTGTTACCCATTTGGCAAATTTTGATTTACATATAAGTCCCTAGTAAAGTTGCACTACATGTGTCCGAGGCCTGTAGATTAAATGCTACTATTGGGCTTGCAGTGCTGATTGTGCCACCCACTTCAGTAGTCTCTTAACCATGTCTCAGCCCTGCCTTTGGCGAGCCTGTGTGTGCAGTTTTAACCTTCCAATTCAGTTTGACAAAAAACATTTTGCCAGGCTCATACCTTCCATTTTTAATATATATACAAGTCAAACCCTGAGGTAGGCCCTGGACAGCCCAAAGGGCAGGGTGAAATGTTTTTTAAAAGTTGGACATGTACTTTTAAGTTTTACAAGTCCTTGTACATGTCCTGGTAGTGAAAAACTCTTAAATCCGTTTTCACTACTGTAAGGCCTATCTCTACTGCGGGATAACATTGGAGTTGCCTAATTACATTTTATAAGTTTACTTTTCCGGTGGAAAAAGATAACTGGTTAATGTATGGTGTTTCTGGAATCTTAATTCCAAATCCTACCTTATGGTGAAGTTGGATTTTAAATTACAATTCTGAAAATGCCACTCTTAGAAAGTTACCAAAAGAAAAGAGTGGTTGGGCCCGTTTAGTGTCAGCAAGGCTGGGCCACTGCACAATATCTAAATAAATCAAGTGCCAGTATTGACCTTTCTTTTACATAATATTAATTTACATCCATGAACACATAAATGAATTAATGTGATCACAATTTATTTACTGCATACTTTTAACAGCATTTGTTTGCTGTTTCAACAGACTGATCGTAAATAGAAAAAAACAAAACAAACATTACATTGACACTTACTGTTGGTAATAGCCCACAACACATCAAACAACACAAAACATTCTGACATGAAATCACCATAGAACAGAAAATGTGAATTGTGCAAATAGCTGATGTGTCTCAGTTCTGAAATTATATGCCCATCAGGGGCATGTCTCTATTTAATTAAAAGTCCCTTTCTAATGGGCCGTGACCAAAGGGTGCCAGTCCGATTAAGTTCAAATGGGCAATAAACAGGTATATAGTCTATATAATGCTTCATTCAAATATTCCCTGTCTGCCAGTGATGTATTTTCACAGCACTCGTTGGTTCTTACCACTGTCAACGCGTTTCAAACCCCACAGAAATTGAAGGGTTCTACTCAGGACCCAGAACTGCTAAACACTACAGAAAGTGAAAAGAATTAAGAAGACACATGTTCAATGCTAAAAATAGAATTGAAAGTGAGCACAGGAAACTTCTATGGAACGTACTTCACTGTAAAACTTACAATTACTTCATTCCCAATAAACCAATACGGTCCTTTTTTACATCTATCCTAGAGCTCTGGGGGAAGCTGAAAAAAACCCAGCAGACATAAGTGCAAGGGCAAATTAGAAATTGTGTCATGAATGGGAGAGAGCACAAGGCCATAGAACTGTCTAGGTTATGAGACACTCACTTGGTTCGAAGAAACCTCACTGGCCCCCTTATTAAAATTGGGACGGGGGCGTGGCCAAGATGGCGGCGTGCTAGGACCCGTCTCGTCCGAGCTCCACCGCCCTGGCCCTTGGGAATGCTGCTTGGTCTGCCAGGGGGGTCGCATTGAGGCCCCCCAGGAACTCCAACGACCGCTGCGACTCGCGCGCTGTCTGAGGGCTTTGGCGCGGAACAAGCGGCCTCCGGCTGGTGGGTGTCGGCTGGGATCAGAGGTGCGGCCCGAGGTGCGGCGCGGCCGCGTAGGCCGGTGAGCGGATTTTCCTCCCCGGGGCTCGTCTGCCCTCGCGCTCTACTTATTTTTTTTCTTTTTTTTTGCATTTTGGTGCCCTTCACTTGCTGGAGGGCGCGGAGGACCTGGGCCCAGAGCTTAATGGGCTGGGGGTGTGGAGGAGTTCTCCCCCGTGCTGGCGCTGCCTGGAGCCGGAGGCTGGCTCCCTCTTCTTGAAGAGCTTTGCAGTGGCAAGTGGAGAGGCCTGAGATCCTGAGTGAGGACGGGGGAGGCCACTATATCGCCGTGGGGACATCCTGCGCCCCTTATGACAGCAGGTGAGCGCGGGCCCGGGTGGACGCCGTGGCCTGGAACGTGTCCACAGGGGGCTGCATACGAGTAGAGGCCTTGACTAGGAGACAGCCCGAGCTCGCCAGGAGAGCGGGCTTGGCATACGAGGGCAGAGGATCTGAGAGCTACGTGAAGCAGGAAGCGCTTTCTGGGCGCGAACCCCAAGTATAGGGGTTGGCGTGCGTTCCTAAGCCCGTCGCTGCTGGTGGAGGTGCTGTGATCACGTGGAGGGCTGAGCTGGCGACCCACGCCTGGGCCTGTGTAATATGGCAGCGGCTAAGACTAAGCGAGAGCAGTCAGTGAAAGATATGTTGGCGAGTGCTCGTTTGCCTACGAGTGGCATGGCTGAAGACCCACCGGCGACAGGACCTTCTGACACTCGCCTGGAGACGGACTCGGATGGTAATTCGCCGGTCACGAAGGGTTTTTTGACATCCCTTTTTGATTCACTCCGTAGCGATATACAGGATCTGCGACGGGACATATCCCAGGAGGTGAAGGAGTTGAGAGGAGAGGTGACCTCCCTGGGAGAGCGTGTCTCGCAGTTGGAGTAGGGAGAGATTCCTCATGGTGAGGAACTAGCGGGCCTTCAGCAGGAGGTGGTCCGCCTCCGAGAGCAGCAAGACCATCTCCAGCTAACAGTCGAGGATCTGGAAAATCGCTCGAGAAGACAAAACATCTGCATCAGGGGGGCCCCGGTGGGGGTGGAGAAGGAGGACATTGGGGACAATATGAGGGGTTTATTTCATTCTCTACTGGGCCCGGATGAGACGCAGGAGATTGCCCTGGATAGGGTGCATCGGGTCGGCCGTGCCAGAGGCCTTGGGGACCGCCCCCCGGACATTCTGGCCTGTCTCCATGACTTTGTCCTCAAGGAGCGGATCTTGCAGAGAGCCCGCACTCTTCAAAAGGTCCTCTTCAGAGGACATGAACTTCAACTATTCCATGACCTCTCTGTGCGCACGTTGCAGAGGAGAAGAGAATTTAGACCGATCACTGAACACCTACGCGCGCACAACGTCTCTTATTTTTGGGGTCACCCATTCCACTTGGTCTTTCGCTGGGAGGAGCAGCTTCGGCAGGTGACATCCATCGCGGAGGCGGCCCGGATCCTGGGCTTGGAGGATGAATCCCAAGGGTCGAGTGGGAGGCCGGCCTTGTCGGGGGTGGCCAGCCCCGGTGGCAACGAAAGGAGAAGAGGCGGAGGCCGCGGCGTCCGTCCCCCTCTGAGCTGAGATTGGAGAGAGAGTCCGCTCTGAGTAGTATGGCAGCTGGAACTTCGGCCTAGAGAAGAGTGCCCGGAAGTGTCCTGCTTGGTGTCTGACCGTGCTGTGAACGGCATGTCGGCCGTTGGAGGGGGTCGGGCGGCGGGGGTGATGGACGTGGATTATCACACATGACTGGTTCTACTGCCCTTTGGAAACCTTGCCTCGTGAAGAAAGAAGCGCGAGGACTCATATATTCTGTGTACCTGTTGTGCGTGTTGGTTACTTGCTGTTGGGTTTCCTGGCGGGATTGGCATCTACATGGAGTTTATCCCAGGGCTTGTGGATACAGGTGGGGGGGATATGGCACCGGGGCCTTCATCTGGCACTTTATCCTCTTCTTTGCTTCCAACTCTTAATTTAGTCCATGCTTTTTAAATGTATGAGCTTGAACGTCTGCGGGCTCAATAACCCTATTAAGAGGTTGGCCGTCCTGTCCGCCCTAGAGAGGTCAGGCTGTCATATATGTTTGCTCCAGGAGACCCATCTTGTTCCAAAAGATATCTACCGTATGCGCTCTAGGTGGTTCCCTAGGCAGTTCTGGTCCTCGGTTACAACAAAGCACGCGGGGTGGCGATTCTTCTGGCGCGCTCATTCCCGGGCGAGGTGGTGTCCAAGCTCCATGAGATACCGGGGAGGCTTCTGGCCATGCGACTGAGGTTGGGGGGCTTTTCTTTCACCATTGCCTCTTTGTATGCGCCTAACTCTCAGAGGAAGCTTTTCTAAAACGAGCCTTGACCCCGCTGTTGCAATCTCCAGATGGTGCTATTCTGGTTGGGGGAGATTTCAACCTAGTGATGGATGGGGGGCTGGATCGTTCGGGCTATAGGTGGGGGCAGACGGGGTCCATAACTGAGGCTGGCAGTCATTGGCTGAATGAATGTGGCTTGGTGGACGTGTGGCGTAGGGTTCATCCCACGTTAAGAGATTATTCCTTTTACTCTGCAGCGACTAAGACATACGCTCACTAGACCTCTTCTTGGCTTCGCAGGAACTTCTTCCCCGGATTAGGGACCCACTGATCGAGCCTCGGTCTCTTTCGGACCACGCCCCGGTTACTGTGGTCGTTCACACGAACACCGAAAGAGTGAGTGCGGTGGGCTGGCGGTTTAGGGACTGAATACTCCAGAATGATGCAACAGTGGAAGAGATCCGGAAGGTTATAATAGACTACCTCGATCGGAATGACGATGGATCCACTAGTGTGGTAACGCTGTGGGAGGCACTGAAGGCGGTCGTTAGGGGGGAGGTGATGTCGCTCTCGGCTAGAGATAATAGGGCAAGGAGACTCCTGAGAGCGGAACTGTAGCGGCGGGTGAGTGAGCTGGAGCGTTCACATAAACGCACTGGAGCCCCGAAGGTCTGGCGCGAGTTGGAGAAAGAAAGGAAACAGCTGAGAGCGCTGGATTGGGACAGGGCAGAATATGCAGTGACGCGCCTTAAACACAAGTACTATGTGGGTAGTAATAAATGTGGGAAACTGCTGGCACATAGGCTGCGAGCACAGCGAATGGCGTCATTGATACAAATGGTCCGCTCCCCCTCGGGGGCTGAGGCACGCACAAGTGACCAAATAGCAGATGCCTTTGCAGTGTTCTATAAGGCTTTATATCAGGGGGAGGAGTCCGTTTCTTCTCCTCCAGAGAGCTTTTTGGAGGGTGTCGCAATTACGCCTATGCCGGAGGGAGATTCGGTCTCTCTGGAGCAACCTATAAGGGCGGAAGAGGTTATATCAGCAATCTTGCGCTTGCAGTCCGGGAAGTCGCCTGGGCCGGACGGCTTCTCTGCACTTTTTTATAAGACCTTCTGCACGGAACTCGTTCCAGTCTTGGTGTGACTTTTTAACTCCTTTCGACGCACGGGGACCCTTACACCTAGCATGCTTGATGCCACCATTGTAGTGATCCCGAAGCCGGGGAAGGACCCTGTAGACTGTGCTTCATACAGGCCGATCTCACTCCTAAATATTGACGCTAAGCTGTTCACTGGCGTACTGGCGCACCGTCTAAACTACTATATGCCTGGCTTGGTTGATCCGGATCAAGCAGGTTTTATACCGCGTAGAAAGTGTAGCGATAATACCAAATGACTGCTCCATCTATTAGACAAAACGGAACGCTCTAGAAGGGAGGCACTTTTCCTGTCTGTCGATGCTGAAAAGGCATTTGACAGGGTTCACTGGCCGTATCTGTTTAAGGTGCTAGAGCGTTTCGGGTTGGGCCCTGGATTCATGGCCTGGATTTGATGCATCTACCAAGCACCTCGTGCTGCGGTATGGGTTAACGGGACGCTTTCTTTGCCTTTTTCGGTTCAAAGAGGAACACGGCAGGGGTGCCCCCTCACCCTTTTTGTTTGCTTTATATATGGAACCGTTGGCTCAGCGGCTCCGTGATGACCCTCGGATTGAGGGCCTCAGATTCGGGGGTGATAAACATCTCATCTCATTGTACGCGGATGATGTGATCCTTACCATGGCCAACCCCGCGACCTCCCTCCCGGCGCTAATTCATGTGCTTGAGGATTTTGGACGGGTCTCGGGTTTTCGAATTAACATGCTAAAGTCGCAAGCGATGAGCAGGTTTATTAGCGCTGAACACGAAAGGGATATGAGGGACCGCTTCCCCTTTATCTGGTCTTCCTCAAAGCTCCCGTATCTGGGAGTGGAGTTGGGCCCGACAGTTGCTCGTACGGCGTCGTTGAATTATGAGAAGCTGACACGGGAGGTTCAGCGTGATCTAGAGAGTTGGGGGGAGGCTTAAATTGTCCTGGTTGGGCCGGGTGGCGGCCGTCAAGATGACTATCCTGCCAAGAGTGCTGTACGTTTTTCAGGCGCTCCCAGTGGAACCCCCGCAGCGAACAATTGCAGTCCTTCAGATGGCGGTTCTAAGATTTATATGGGAGGGGAAGGCGGCGAGGCTACTGCGACGACTGATGTATCGCCCTAAGCGGGAGGGGGGACTGGCTGTTCCTTGTCTCCTGCGATACTTTCAGGCTGCACAACTGCATTTCCTATTGGAGTGGAGTCGCCCGTCCTCCGAGAAGCACTGGTGTTTCATGGACCAGGCGGTGGCGGGCTCACATATTTGGAAAGAGCCCTGGTTGAGGCGCCGTCATAGAGCCTGCAGGTTATATGTGTCCCCCGTCATGGAAGTGTCGATGCGAATATGGGACCGTTTGGCCGGACGCGTGGGCCTGACGACCTTTCCGTCTCCAATGACCCCTCTGGGGGCGAATCCTGACTTCGGGACGGGTCTTCAGGCTGAGGCGCTTCGTCGTTGGTACGCGGGGGTTGTAAAAGGGGTGGCTGTTTCTTTGATGAACAGGGTGTGATTCCCTTTGATCAGATGAGGGAGACATACCGCCTGGCAGAGGCGGACAGGATGATGTATTATCATATCCGACACTGGGCCCTGTCGCCTGCCAATAGACCATCAATAGATAGGCCCTTAACACCATTTGAAAAATGGATTATAACAAAAAAAGGTGACAAACGATTGATCTCCGAGCTTTATGCTCTCCTGCGAGGAGGGGCCCGACCGCCCAAAACTAAGGGTCAGCTGAGATGGGAGAGGGAGCTGGAAAGAGAGCTCTCGGAGGAGGAGTGGGAGAGTATCTTTGACAGAACACATCACACTGCTTACAACACGGCAGGAACAGAGTCAACTTATAAGGTGGCGTCCCACTGGTATTATACCCCGGCAAGGATTCATGCCTGGGATCCTGTAAAGTCAGACTTGTGCTGGAGAGGGTGCGGAATGTCCGGTTCGCTTTCACATCTCCTATGGCACTGCCCTAAGCTCCATCGGTATTGGGAAAGTATTTTGGACACTCTTGACTCAGCCTTTGACACTCAGATACCTAGATTTCCTGCATACGTCTTGCTGGGTTTACCCAATGAGCTTACCTTCCCTTTGAGGTCAATGAAAGGTAGACAGATGGCCTTAGCATTAAATGCAGCTACTCAGTTGTTGCTGAGTATGTGGTGGTCTAACCAGATTCCGTCGCTAACACTATGGCTTCATAAGCTATGGTTCATTCTTGCTATGGAAAAGCTTACTCTGTCTTCTTTGCAGAATGGGGATGAGTTTAAGGAATTGTGGTGACCATTCTTGCAGATATTGTCGACGGAGTTCACGGCTCTGAAGTGTCCAACTTATTTGAGGGTTCTGAAGTTAATTTAGAGTGGGAAGAGGTGGGCTGTGTTTATTCGTGCCCGGAGCCATGATTATGCAGACCCAAGTCCTGGGATGTAAAATATTGCTGCGACCATGTAGGCCAACAGAGGGGAAACTGTGTTTGATGTTCTTTCCTTTTTACTTTTTTCTTACTATTTAGGTTTTCTTTGCCTTACTGCTTTACATAGAACACATTGTATGCTGTGGCATTGGTCTCATGTTGCAGTGTTATATATACAATGTTTGCATTGAAATATATTAATAAACAGATTTGATCCATAAAATTGGGACAACAGTTCCTGTGTCTTTGGCCTTTTAAAAGTGGGTGTGCCAGCCCTGCAAACCGTGAAAAAACAACTTTTTAGGGTCCAATTAAACCAATCCCAAAGTTACTCAGTGCTATCTAGAGCACACTCTCCAACTTGAGATCAGTCTCCAAACTAACATAGTTCGGTCAAATATTGACAAAACACACTATCTAACTTTAGACCAGTGTCTATTCTATTAAGGTTTAGTAAAGAAACTGAAAAATGTGTCGCCAATTTGCTAAACTCCTTTACTGATACAGGTAAGGTGTGGGATAGTCTGCAGGCAGCTTTGAGGTGAACCTCTCCCCTAGAATATATTCTGCCACTGGAGCTTCCGCAGACTCACTAGTGCTCCAGGGGGGAGGTGTGAACTAAATAAGAGATCACACTTCATCAGCTATTAGTAAACAGAGATATCAGTTCTTCACTCTGTGCGGCCTTCACTGCGTCCTGTCTGCTGATATGTCCGCCCTGAGGGAGACAAATGTTTTTCTGTATCATGCACAAAATCTTAAGGATGTAAGAAAACAGTAATGGATAGGATTTCACTTAACAACGTAGGCTTACAGACTGATGAACTGCAGACCTTTTGGAACTTGAGCACTGTTGGCTTGTGCCTCCAGGCTGGAACATAAACCGCACAAAAACAACCAGAGAACACCTAGGGAAGAAGGAACAGGAAGCAACTGGGAAATGGGCAACTTGAGGGGCCGTCAGGGAAACCCCAATAACTAATCACTTTCGGTGAATGAACTGGAGCAATTGGGGGAGCTATAGGAACCCAAATACAATGTTGCCTGTCACCATCAGCAAACCTCTAGTGCTCTTTATTTACTTTGTAGGACCCGGAACTGCGGTGTGACCTAGGTTTTTACAGGGAAACCCGACCATTAACTAATACTTGATAGAATGAGCTAGCTTTTCCCTGTGCATCAAAAGTCTGTTCTCCATAGTAATTGATTTTTATACCCAGTCCCCTTCTCACTGTTCTCTTGGAATTATATCTCAGATTAGCATCTTGTGTTGATTTAAGGCTTGTTTCTAACCTTCTGATGTTCAGGTGAGTATGTCTGCCTCTTACTCTCTATAGGTTTGTGTTAGTTATCTCGCTGATTCCTGACAACTGTCTGTCTTTTGCAGTGGATATAGCATCAAAGCAGTGATTCTCAAATGTTGTCATGATTTACATCACGTGTATCATGAAGACGAATCATGTCTGCCCATTACCTATGATCTTTGGGGAAATTTAACTTGAACAACTAAAAACTGATGGATAGTTAAGAACATACTAGGGACTTTTAAGGACACATTCAAAACGGGTTTCCTGATAAAGCTCACACCGATATCAGTTGGACAAAATTAGGAAACTTACTTCTGAAAAAACTCATGACAAGGGATTCTACAAAAGCACGATCTTAGCACCTACATTCTTCATTATGTATGTCATGCATCATAACACATTGTTTGCAGGGAAATGTGTCACCATCAGACATTATGCGGATGACTCACGTCTTCCTCCTTTAATGATGTGTTGAAACTTTTAGTCTGCTTGAAAAAGCTCCAGACATGGTTGTCAAATTATTTCTTATCACTAAATCCACACAAAACTGAATTTGTACTCATTATATGAGACACAAAAATAGCTTTAATCTCACACTCTTCACAGAACTAACAAGTAGTTGGCTTCTCCTACTCCATTTCACCTACCGTAAAATGTATTCGCTTCACATTTGCCTGCACTCGATCTCCAGTTACTCACATGAATAATGTAGTCAACACCTGTCCCCCAGTGCCTCAGAATAACAGCATATGCCCTGGTCATCTCACATCTTAATTTCAGCAACGCCTTATTATTTGGAGTACCACAGTCTTCCCTAACTCCTTGAAGGCTGTCCTACAATCCACTGCAAGACTGAGCAGTTTTTCAAACAATATACCCTAGAATCCCAAAACATAAAGAATTACAGAAATTACCTCTAGATCCTAGAGGGAAATTCAAGATTGAGTGTTTGGAGTGCTAGGCAATTCACCTTAAGACTCCTGCCTACCTGACTGGCCTAATCATCATGTTCGAAGGGCAAATACATCTTGGGAACAGAGAATCTGCATAATTGAAATCCCCAAAGTTCAAATGCTCACAAGCCAAATTATTTTGTGGGGATGTCATATTCTTCTGAACTTCCTACCACTAGACTGAAGAGCGCAGACCACACTGCTCTCCTGAAAATATTTAAAAACTGACATGTTCAGGTAACTTCTGGAATACTCTTAAACCCTAAGTAATGACTGATACTGCCCTGTCAAATTACCTGCTATTCCATTTGCCTCGCTTACTGTCATTTATTTGTATTCCAATGAATATTTCATCTAGTTATATGACTACCTACTCTCTAGGTCTCTCTGACTGACCCTTCACGTTTTATCCTAAATAACAACTACTTTTTCCATCCATACCTTCAATAGCACAATGTCATGGAATCTGAATCCCAGATTTATTATTATTGCATCTGTGCAAATGTATATGTCATGTAAGGTGCACCATTCACTCTGTGTTTATGTTCTACGTAAAGTAGACTTATGTCGCACAGGCTCAGCTGCGCTCAAGAAAACAAATCATTAAATACATATATAATGGTGCACTGAGTGCTGCACTGAGTAGAAGACAAGCCAAAATGTACACACTCCTTCTAATAAAAGGTAACCCAGCTGTAGTCTAAAACTTGCTTTCAGTTTTCCTTTTTCCTTGTGCTAACACTACAAGGCCTCTTTCCATTTACAAGCACCCCTGAAGAACGGAAGAGCACATTCCTATGTATTATGCATATGTCTTAGTAGGGGGCAAGGCCCTGGACCTTAAAAACAAGATGCAACATGTTTATGATTGGTTTAAAGCCGGAATGCCATCTTGAAATACCTGGTGGTTTGAAGCAGAGTCTATGATGTAAATAGGAATTTGTGTGAACAGGTAAAAACACACTATCATGGCAAAGGAAGAATTTCCTGTCTGTCCTTTAACTAAATACTTATGGTTCTTAGGGCCTTAGTTAGAGTTTGTCAGATGTGATGCTCCACCATAAAGGAGTGGGTATCCCATTCCACCATATTACAAGAGCCATGGTAAGGACCACTGGAATTACGTGATTTTGCGGCTTCTGCATTTTCGCCTAATTATGGATTTGACAGGTTTTCCTCATAATCCATCATCTGCTGCACAATCTAGAGATTTTAACACAAAAAAAAGTTTATACTTCAATTAGTTTAAAATTTACTAAAATGATGGCTGATCGATTTAGCACGCTTAATATTGTGTTTGGTGTTAATGAGGTCAAACCTTTGTTCAGACAGTGTTAACGTTAAAAAAAAGACAAATGTATGAAGTAATATTATCACAATATTTGCCACGTTAGGTCGCATAAATTGCCTTTTTTGTGGCAAAATTGAGTTAACCCTGCCGCATAATTTGGTCCTCCCCTACCGCAATATTTTAGTGGTCCCAACCATAGGCTAAAATGCACTTGTAGTAAGGCGGTAAGGCCATCCGCCACGTTTGTGACAAGTATCCGGCCCCCCAACCTGTAAATAATTCTTCGTTTCTGCTGCAGGCACTCGCCTATCTCCAGTACTGCAGCCGGGATGGATTCTAACGCACGAAGACAATTTCAGGGCAGGCATTTTAAAGAAATCAGTGCCAGCAGCCGAAGGCAGCTATGTTTATTTTGCAATAAACGACTACAGTTAATCTTACCAATGCTGTTATCTTTACGACTGCTGTTCCCTGTGTCTAGTTGAGTTTTTATACCGTGTTGTCCCCTGAAACTTAATGGGTTCGCAGCCAAGTGCATCACATTTTTTTTATTCTGCAAACTCACAATCCTTTCCTTTCTGCGCGGATTCTTCTGATTAATTAACCTACTTTTACAGTGTCCCGAGAAGCGCACCTGTCGTGGTTGTTGGTATCTTTTTCACAACAAAGGGTGCATATGCATCCTCTATATGAAATATAATTGAAAAACATGTTGACGCTCGATGTCGTTCATCTGTCTCCCCTACGTCTGGAAACAGCTTCGTGTCTGGGGCGTAGGAGACACAAAATTTCTGGGGGGGACAGGGACAACCTTGAGGTGGGCCTCCTGCACAAAGCTTGCACCCAGAAGGGTTGCTGTGGGGGAGGTCATGGGGGGGGAGGCGGTCGCTTCCAGTCGAGTCCTGTGAGACCGGCAATTCCCTGTCTGCTGGGCCCTTGGCTGCCTATTAGGCAGCGACAAGCTCTGTGCTGCAGATCGCCCGTGTAAAGTCCTAAGAGGCCTGTACTGCCTGCTGGGCGCAGTGCTTCCTGCCGATTCCTGTGCTGTGTCAGTCTCTGGCCCGCCCCGCCTGCCTGTGAAGGCCAGTAAGGCCTATGATTGCTGCTAGGTCCTTGTCTGACTGTCAAGTGGCAGTCTCTGTGCAGCCGCGTTCCTGTGAACTGCTGTGCTGTCTGATAGGGCCGTCCTTAGTGCTGGTGGCGCCCTGTGCAACATTGTTTGTTGGTGCCCCCCAGTGACCACCTCTGCCACGGATTCCCTCACTACTATCCATCACCACTCTCTCTCAGATGCATTTCATTAGTTTTATAGCACCACTCATACTGGGAAATATCCCTTACAACGCAATCAATGCAATGCAATGCATTGACCATGCTGCCATTACCACAAATATGGGGCTAGCATGGATGCCTTTATCACACATGTCTTTACCACGCATATGCGTGGTTACAGCATAGAGAGCGGTCTAGCTGTCCGGGTGGAACAGGAAGAAGCAGAGGAGAGAGAGGTAAGTAGGGCTGTGGCCGGGTTTAGGGTGGGAGGTCGGGTTCATTTTTAGGACAGGGTAGGGTCGGGGTAGTTTTTAGGACATGGTGGGGTAGGTTTTAGGGTTCCTTGGGGCAGAGGCATCAAGGTAGTTTTTAGCGCAGTTCAGGGTAGGTTTTAGGGTTCAGAGTGGGGGCGGGTAGTTTTTAGGACAGGGCAGGGTTACTTTTAGGGCTCAGGGCGGGGGGGTTAGGGCTCAGGGCAGGGGCAGTTTTAACTGATTGGGCAGGGTGGAGTATGGTATCAGGTGTAAGGGGGCAGGGCGGGGAGAATTTACCACGCATGTTTCATTACCAAACATTCTTTTACAGCGAAATTCGTTGTAAAGGCATGAGTAGTAAAGACACGGTCGTTGTTGAGACCGCGATGTTAAGGCATGCATGATATACGCATGTGGTGTTCCATCATTCAGCCCTCACACCAGTCTAGGGTGTCAAAGCACTTTACATCACACAGATATTACGCAGAGACAATCATCATATATGTGTAAATCAGTGTATATGAAATGTTACATAAGACAGAGGACGACAAGGTGTAGGTGTCATAGGTCATCCATACTGGTAGCAGGTATAGTTTAAGAGTGGTTTATCTGGAGAAGCGCAAACTCAGAATTTAAAACATAACACCATGGTTGGGGGCTTTCTTTAATAATAAGAATTGATTTGCGCTCAAATTAACTTGTTTTGCAACATTAAGTTAATGAAAAAGTGGGGGGAAATCATAACGCTCTAATCTATACCTTGATGTTTGCATGCAGCTCTTTGATAAGTTCATTGCTCACTGTTCTATATTCAGTTTTAATTTATAAATTGCAGGGGACAAAAAAGGAGCTCTCTGATGTAGGAAGCTGGCCTGGTATGTGGTGAGTACCTATGGTATTATCACCTTATACCAGGTCCAGGTATCCCCTTATTAGTGAGGTGTAGGCAGTGTCTAGAAGCCAGGGCTCTCTAGAGGTAGCTGCGGATGAGCAGCCAAGACTTACCTAGGAGACATGCAAAGCTCATGCAATACCACTGTAGTCACACAGCACTTACACACATGAAAGAAACACGTGTTATGAAAATAAAGGTTCCTTATTACAGTAACACAAACACGAAAACACTAGATAGGCAATACTCCCAATAGGATGTAAGTAGCACACTATCATATGTACAGCAGCAATCAGAAGTTGGCATAAAAAGCAATAGAAAATAGTGAAAAGCAATAGGCAATAGTGAAGGCCTAGGGGGGACCAGACCATATACTAAAAAAGTGGAATGCGAAAGCTGGGTCCCCACGCAAGGAAGTGGAATCTGTAGAGGGGAGCTGCAGGAACTAGGAAACCCCAAAGGTAAGTACCAGAGTGCCCTCCAGTGACCAGGAGAAAAGAGGTAAGTTACTGGTTTTTCCCCAACCCACCAAAAGGACTTCAGAGAAGGATATTGCAAAACGCAGGCAAGACTGCAAGAAGCTAGAGGTGGATCCTGGAAGAGGAAGACTTGGAAAAGAAGGGGACCAAGTCTAGTTTACGTAGGAGTGTCCGGTCGTGGCAGGAGCCACTACCCACCCATCTGTGGATGCAGGAGTTGCTCGGCCAGGAGATGAAGACGGTCAGCAGTGCAGCACTGGAGCAGATGAAGTGTTCCTAGGTGATGCAGTTGACGTCCCATGCGGGATGAAGAATTGCAGTCAGTCTGTGGTGTGGAAAACCAACCAGCAAGCCTTGGCGAAGGCAAATGTCGCAGTAGGACAAAAGTGGAGCTGCCGGGGACCAGCAAGGTCCACGGGGACTTAACCCATGGAGGGGAGTCCCAGGTGACCCTCAGCAAGGCAGAGAGTCTGGAGAAGGAGAGGCAGCCCCCACAGAAGACCTACAGGCAAGGAGCCCAGGAGCTGCAAGGAGGCCCACGTAGCACACCTGAAGAGAGGTCCCATGTCGCAGGCGAAGCACGTTGAGGGCTGTGCTTCACAGAGAAGAGTGCTGGGGACTGGGGCTACATGGAGCCTGAAGATCCCTTGGAGGAGATAACAACAGGCCTTGGTAGCTGCAAGAGACGCGGTGCATGGGGGTACTGTCCTGCATGGGAAGGCAAGGACCTACCTACTCCAAAGTTGGACAGCTGGTAGAGAGGACCAAGGAGACCACTCCAGACTATCACCCCCTGATGCAGGATCCACACAGCTCAGGAGCAGAGGAGATCCACGCAGCCGGTCGTTGTTGCAGTTGGTGCCTGCAGATGCAGGTAAGTGACTCCTTCACTCCAAGGAAATTTCCTTCTTTCTTCTCATGCAGACTGAAGACTTGCTGCCCTCAGAGGAAGCACAGCCGGGCTAATGTTGTAGTTGCTGGAAGGAGCCGGAGAAACAATGCTGCAGGGTGAAGTCGCTGCTGGAGCTGCAGATTGTAGGTTCCTGTGAAGTCCAGTTGCGGTTCCAGTGGCCAGAAGTCAAAGTAAATGTTGCAGAGGAGTCCTGCTGGAATCTTGCACATTGAATCTGAGGACCCACCCAAGAGGCAAACCCTAAATAGCCCAGAAAGGGGGATTGGTCACCTAGCAGGGTGACCACCTAGGAGGGGGCTGTGACATCACCTGCCTGACCTGGCCACTCAGATGCTCACAGAGGCCTCTGCCCACCTTGGATTCAAGATGGCAGAATCAAGTGGCCACCTGGAGGAGCTCCAGGCACCACCCCTGGGGTGGTGATGGACAGGGGAGTGGTTACACCCATTTCCATTGTCCAGTTTCGCACCAGAGTAGGGGCTGAGGTCCCTGAACTGGTACAGACTGGTTTATGCAAGGAGGGCACCAAATATGCAACCCAGAGCATACCGGTAGCTTGGCGAGGCTACCCCTCCCAACCCTTGTAACACCTATTTCCAAATGGAGAGGGTGTTGCCTCCCTCTTCCAAAGGAAATCCTTTGTTCTGCCTTCCTGGGCATGAGCTGCTCAAGCAGCAGAAGGAGGGCAGAAATCTGTCTGAGGGTGGCAGCAGCATGGGCTGCCCGGAAAATTCTAGAAAGCTGATAGGAGCAATGCTGGGGATCCTCTAAGGAGCCCCCAAAGTGCATGGAATCATACAATCAATACTAACAATAGGATTGGCGTATGATTCTGACATGTTTGTTACCAAACATACCCAGGTTCTGAGTTGCCATTATGGGGCTGGTGGTGACCTATGTCCAGTACACGCGTAAAATGGCTTCCCCGCGCTCACCAGGTCCAGGAAAATGTAGCTGGAGTTCGTGGGGGCACCTCTGCTCCTCCAGTTTTGCCCTCACACACAGGTACTTGCACCCTGCCCTCTGGCTAGGAGGGCCTGCCATAGAGGTGACTTAGAGTGACTTGGTGCAGTGCCTGAAGTGAGAGGGTGCAAGCACCTTTTCACGCAGGCTGCAATGGCAGGCCTCCAGACATGGTTTACATGGGCTCCTATGGGTGGCATAATGCATGCTGCAGCCCATGGGGAACCCCTGATCCCCCAATGCCCTGGGTACCATATACTAGGGACTTATAAGGGGCACCAGTACGCCAAATGTGGGGTATGTGTGGTCCAAACAACCAAATTTAATGGGAGAGAGCACTGGGGTCCTGGTTAGCAGGATCCCAGTGAACACAGTCAAAAGTGGAGTAACCATGCCAAAAAGAGGGTACTTTCCTTCATCTGACAAAAGCAGTAACCCACTGACCTATTCACATTATATAGACTTTGTGATCTGCATGTAGACGTTCTTTGTAGCAGGCATAGTAACCCTGTACGTTATGATGAGTCAAAACTCCGACTAGACAAAACTTCAATCTCTCTTCAGGAAGACCATTAATCACCGGAATTATCTTGAGATTTTTATTGTTGCCTGAAAACTGTTGATGGCAAGGAACACCCAGCAGGTGCTTTTAAAGTCAGAATATACTTGCAATCACAGCACCCCCATCCTAAGTCAGCACTCGGTGCAGCGGCACCGGTTGCATCGCCCTAGAGTCGGCCCTGCTGCCTTACCTAGCCCTGTCCATCTCTCAGGCCATCTGGTTCTTCCTGGGACCCGTACTGTGTGCTAGTCTCTCTGCCGTCTATCAAGCAGTGCCAGGCTCTGTACCACCACAGCCTGTGAAGTCCTGCAAAGCCTGTGAGCTGCCCCAGTGCTGGCTTCCATCCACAGGCCATTGGCAGGAAATGAGATTTACAGGCAGCCCTTGGCCTTTAGAGCGGGCTTTCACAAATACCAGGAAGGCTGAGGGAGAGACAGGGGACCGAAATGTTGGGGAGGCAGTATGTCAACTTAGGGGACAATAATTAGCTCTGGGGCAGGCAAGCTGGAGACAGAGGAGAGAAGAGAGTGAGAGAGAGGTGACAGAAACGGGTGCCCTAACAAACATTGCTGCACAGGGTGCCACCAGCGCGCTAAAGCCTGCCTGGCTTATATCTCACAGTAACTCAACAATACTGTTTTTAGAAAGGGAGATACTCTGCAACACAGCACTGGATTTAAAAAGAAAGGGAGTTACTTGGCAATGCTTTATTTAATTACCCAAACCTCTTTACCTTCTCAAATCTTGCTGCTGTCTTCAGGGTTCGATTTTCAAGGGAAGGGTAGGGCTCAGGAGGGACGGGATGCAGACAGCAATCAACAAAGGGCCTCTCTTCTCCCTTTGTTCTCAGAAGTGCAGACTGCAGGCAGCTGTGGCTGCAAGGTGAGAAGGAATCCCTTGTGTGCTGCAGCACAACAAAAGGGCAGAGGGCAAGTGTCCTGGAGGCAGGCCACAGGTCAAGTGCAGGGCCAGTATAGGTAGCGCTTCACGAGGCGCTAATGGCCCTGCGAATTATAGAACAGAAGGGAAAATTCTTCTGTCCCCTCGTCCCCCCCACCCTTGTCCCCCGTGTCCCCCCCACTCCAAAATCGGGGGGGGGGACATATCCCCCGCGTCCCCCACACTTCCTACACCCATGGTACCTGTCCTTTTCCTCAGAGGGATACGCATCGCCCATCTTATCTCGCAGTTCTAAAAAGGGAGTTTAGCACCCTCTGCAAAAAAATCTTCACTCTGAAAAGATCCACCCATCCTCCATCCCTCTTACTCTCTGCTCCGTTTTAGTATTAATGAGTCCCATTTCTCCAGCAGTCCGCGCGCACGCACGAGGGCACGCACACGTATACATTTGTAAACAGTGAGAGGGACTTGTTTTCAGATGTCTTGCAGGCGCTCTCGTTAGAGTGCTTGTGACTGGTTACGGCCTGCCCCAAAGCTCTGTGAGAAGACAGATAGCTCCACTGGAGAGCAGATCGTATTGATACAAGAAAGCGCTAACACAGCAAGGTGTTGAACGCTTTATCTATTTGTGAAAGCGACTTTTTTATTTGAGTATTTACTTGTAGAACAAGTGATATTTTGACCAGAAATGTTGCAAATTTGGGCACGTTTTCATTTCTATACGTACGGTGGACAGTAGATCGAGTGGAACCACAAAGAGCTAGGTGGTTAGAAATGGTACTTGCTAAATAGATTATGAAATATCTCCAAGATCTGAGTACAGCTCAACACAAATCATTTACTAGGGTGACGAACTCCCCGCGGTCATTAGCACACTCAGTACAGTCCTGGACTTTTGAGTCATAACCTATTGCATTCTGGGTGTTGTAGTGTGTTTTTTGTTCCATTGTACTTTTTAGACCAACTCACCTGGAATTCATGTTCTGTAGGAGTGAGGTGACTACCCTTTCTTCATCAGTAAATCGGCACAGTGGTGTTAGTCTCCTATATGTGCAACATTTGCCTATTTACACTTGTAGGTCACCTGCAGCAGTAGTTGACCTCTAAGACATTCTAATTCCAAGACGTGGATTTGCAGTACTTTTTAAGATTTGTGTAGTGTATCTCTGATCCTGAAATGAAAATTCCGCTTCTGTGACATTTCAGTTAAGCGACATCCATATATTCAGACTCGTGCTCGATTCAAAAACAGTTTGCTTTTTGTTAAATAAGACATCCATATACATAGAAACTATCAAAATCACAATTTACAAGTAAAGTAAAGCGGTATAAAAAAGTATCTGAATTCCTTACACGAAGATTATTAGTATTCTTAAAAAAGCATCAAAATGCTCCATAATTACATTGCTACATACATATTGAACTCAATAGAACTATTACTCATCTCCCATTAAATGGCAATGACATGATATGCCTGATAGTTTGTTTCGCCACTTTTAAAGCAACAATAGAGCCTAGTATTCTCGATCATAAAGCCTGACACCTCTTACCACAAACGGTGAACACATCCAAGTCTTAAATTCGTGTACGGAATAGTAGACCCCTGATCCTTTAGTTTACGCCCCTGGTTTATTTGGACTACATTCAATGTGCATTTTTATAGGTGTATAGCACAGACTTGTAGGCTAAATGAGCATAGTCTGCCTTCCATTTCTTCCTCCTTTTTCAAATCTTAAGGAGGTCCGAGTATCGCAAAACATTTATAATCGATTTAGAAAATATTGAAAAGCATCACAGAAAAAATATTACCCCTTCGTCCGTCTCGCCGTGATGTCTTACAGAGTGATGACTTATAAGGTGAGGCCCCTGTGCCTCTAATCACAACCCTTTCCCACCTACAAAAGTCCTCCCCCACTTCCTTTTCTTCTGCTTCCAATCTATGGGCAGGTGCGATGCACATGCTGCGTCGTCTTTTTGCTGCTCCTTCCTTGGCCCGTGGACCAGTATTCGGCCGGCTGGATCCTCGTGGCCTGTGGCGGAGCAGTGATGGGGAGGTGATTCCTGCGCAGGAGTACGGTGTGTAAGGGAGGAGGTGTTTGCCTGCGGCGTGGCAGCTTCTGAGCTCCTCCCTTCACGCTATCAGTGTGAATGTTACTGGGTTGTAGTGCCTGCTTATGCTGCTGGCTACTTCTGACCCTTCCTATTGATTGTTGGACTCCAATTCCGCCCTGTGTTCTGCTGCTTTCCGTTTGTGCATGTATTGTGTGTTTCAGGGCCTTTTACAGTTCAGAGGGACCTTAGGTTCTTTGGGCCGTTTTGGATCTATAACAGGTCAACGAGTAGGTGGCATCCCTGCTTTTCTGGATGCTGACCTTACAGCTGCTCCTTCTGGTGTCGCTGGGAGGCATCGTGACAGTGATCAGTCTTTAGGTTGTGTGTCTCCACATTTGTCATGAGTTTGAGTTTCTCAGTGGGGTAACTGCATTTCATCAGTTTCCATTTGGTCTGCACTACGCTCCCTGAGTGTTGGCCAGTGTTTTGGCTGTTCTGCTCAGTTTGCCTGGCCGGAGGTCTGCGATGCCTTCGATCCTCCACACTAGGTGGACGTGGCTTGGTGCCGAGTGCTGGGTCACCCGGCCGGAGAGCTGTTGCGCCTTTCTCCAGCCGGGGTGAGTGTCTCTGGGTTGCTAGAGGCATCCTGCAAGCGGTTTCGCTTCTTTTGGAGCGGGAACTCCGTTGCTTGCAGCATTCTGTCTGATGGTTTTCTCGGTCTGCTGCTGTATACGTCAGTAGGTGTTTGGCTGGGCAGGTTACAGGCCATTATTACAGATTGGCCTGTTTAATCTGCACGGGATTTTCCTTCTTCCTGTTCCTGCCCGACTGGTTGGTCAAGGAGCCAGTCTCTCCCCCATATCTGTTTTCCGGTGTTGCCAGTGCTGGCACTTCTGTCATCTCATGGCTTCTTACGTGAATGCGGGAGAGTAGCAGCAGGCTCAGTCTCAGGTTTGTGTTTTCCTTAGGGACCCGGTTTTGGGTGTTGTGACATTGCCTGTCTCGGGGGTGTTAAAAATTCAATCACATCTGACACTTGTCGTCAGCGCCTGTTCGGGCAGTGTGTCCCTGGATGAGGTCCTGGGTGTTCTCGCTGCCACGGTGTTCTTGGTGCCCTGAGGGTGGTGGCACCTCCATGTCCTCCTGTGGTTCCTTCTGTGGCACTATGTTCCACATGTATGGGTGTTGTCCTGCCTTTGGCCTGTGACTTCTGTGATCTACAGGAGTATGGGCTGGTAGTTGATGGCTTTCTCCCTCCTGTGGGGGGGAGTTTCTTGTGCCCTCTGGACCCGATAATGCTCTCTATGGATGCCGGCATGAGTGGTTGGAGGGCCTGGTCAGAGGCTCTCCGGGTCTGAGCCCTGTGGGGTGTCCACTTGAGGGCTTGTTTTTCCTTCTGGGGGATACTGGTGGTGATTTGGCCATTGAAGTGTCTCCAAATTGGTGCAACAACATTGTCTATTGATTTATTTAAACAAAGGTCCCAAACTGGTGTCGCATTCATTAGTACCACAAATGCGTTTACTGCATTGAATCTTATTATAGTCTGATTGAATGTTGTTGAATCGCAGTAAGGCGTTTGACAACATTTCTACAGAAGTTGTCTTGGACTCGAGGAGAGGGGACTATGATCATTCACAGTCAAATGTTATGGTAAGATATCTATCAGTATTTCGTCTAAACATATGCTGTCACCTCTTCTACTTTTTCCTTTGATCTTCAGACAATATATATTCAACATTTACCTCTCGTCTCTTCTGAATCGCCTCTGCTCCATTATGTATACAAAACTTAAAAATAGTACGACTGCCAGCTCCATTGTTAGGTTTACCTTAGCAGGGAAAAAGATTTTATCTTCAGCATAACCGCACCTCTGTATTTCTCATTCTTTTTAGCTTCCTTATTTAATTGGTGCCACTAAGGTTCTAAAGTTATTGTATACTTTAATATCTAATATATTTGCGTTCATTCATTGTGCAGCTTTTACACCTCCAGTGACTCTCAGCAAAATCCAAAGCAAACTTTAATTTTCTTTGCCAAATCTAGAAATGCCCAGTGCATTAACCCACTCTACTAATTCAGAGATATTTCCAATTATATCCTAGGCAAAAACAAACAATCAGCTAAGTAACTTAGGTTCGGTGGGGTAAGCTAGTTGACGGTAGCTACCTAAGATATGGTGTGGTGTCAATTTATGTAAGTATTCTTGCCCTCGATCTACTGTGCCAGCGCAATGTATATTATTATTGACTCCTCGGGATACCAATGAAGACCTTTTGCACCGGGATTTACGTGGTAAAGTTTCCAAAGGTTCTACACATTCTGGCTGTCCGCTTCTACACAGACGGCATACAGTTATTCTGATTCCCATTATAAACAATGATACATCAATCAAGGAGCACCCACATCCATGTTTTATGTAGCTCTATGCAATGGTTAGCATTTTGGAGCAAGAGGAGTTTCTCCTGCTAGTAGAGTTGGTGCTAGATGCCTTTGACAGTGGTGATGAACTGAGGCACACATGAGACGTGCAGAGAAAATGGTATATATAGTTTTTTCTTTCTTTGTGCTGATATCATATATATAGCCTAGTTAAACTAATTATTTCTAGAGTTTTCACTCTCTCCACTAGGATCTTTGTTTTAGACGAATAAAGGATACTTTTTGCTGTAATTGTATACTTGGTCTAGGATTATGATCATGTTTCTTTGGTTCCCCCCAGGTAATTCTTCTGAAATGTGATTTTGGGTATTGTTGGCACATTCATATGGAAGTAAACATAACACTGCCCTCATACCTTCACCAACGGCTGCATGTAGATATTGAACTGCAGGGGCAGGAGGGGGGATACTTGAGGTCCTACCTTTTCATCCTACATGCTGATTTCTCAGCAGATTCAATCCATATTTAGTGGCTTTGATTAGTGAGCAAGGAAGGGTCTCATTCTACAGTTATTTCCACTATGCCTAGGCATAGTGTTTTGTCTTGGCAAGAAAGTGAAACATTTCTGGTTAGCATTCAGTTCCTTTTATTATTAGTTTGGTGGGTGCAGAAGCTTTCTTCGATGGCTGACTTTCACCCAAGGCTAGCTTTGGTAGAGCAGCAGGAAGTTTAGTCTTGCACATGAGGTGCAGCGTTGATGCCATGGGCAGCGGCGCTGTGGTACCATAGGGACCACAAGAAAAAACATACTTGTAGCCACCCAGACTGAACAAAATGGGGCTTATCTCAGGTGGAGGGACAACATCCCTGGCAAACTAAACTTTCAGCAGCTATTCACAATGTTTTTTTTTTTAGCTCTTCCTATTTGCTACTGGTGGCTTGGCCACAGCAACAGTTTCCTTTTTTGTCGGGGGCCTGGTGAAAGTAGAAAGAATCGCCTCTTATTGTTGATGATTCTTGTGTCAGGCTGGGCAGTGGAAGCAGCAGCCATACTCCGCTCCGGTACAGATCCTCTTCCAGGGATGAGTCCACAGGGTAGCTTTTGGAGCTTTTAAAACCTTTGATTCCTGACCTGGACAAGACAGATTTTCAGCACGCAGAACATTCTACCTTCTTCAGGTCGCATCAACTTGGCTGTGACTCTGTGGAATGGCAACCAAGACTTTGACCCTGAACTATTTCCTTCTTTGAAATGGTGTGTCGCATGGTAAAAAAGTGAACTTGATAACTGCGTCTCTATATCAATTTATATGCACAAGTAGTGTAGTTGGTAGCAGGCCAACCAGCAACTTAGAACATGTGGAACAATTAAAATTCTGCACCACCCGATGGACTCCAAATGCATCTTGCATCTGGTAAATCTCAGTTCATGGTATGAAAGATATTACAATGTTACAATATGTTATTTATATACCGTACAATTTGCGATTAATATGCCTATGGCATTGGAGCACTTTTGTCTTTCGGAGATAACTTTCAAAAGGCTTCTAAAGTTTTCATAGCCTGCCAGTCTGATTAAGCCTGTGAACCTGTGCTATCAGTAATGTGATTGAATTTGTTCCTATACAAGGGTGCAAAAGTCAACTTCATTGAATTTTTGGTGATATGTTTCTTGGTGTTTGATGGATAAGTCTGGAAGGTCTATGCATTTTCTGAGGTGGTGTACATGTCCATTCCTGAGGATAAGTATGTTGGTTTATGTATGCATGGTATTTGATGATATTGAGTGTTGTTCGGTGTTGTAATAGGGAAGCCATCAGCATTTTGGTTGTAGTGTATATGTTATGAGTTCTATCTTAATGTGTTTTATAAAAGTACTTAACTGTGTTTCATTTTGCAAAGTGCTATTGCATGCCTATATGTATGTGTGTGCTGTATTACATATTTGTACTAAGTTATTCTTAAACTGTACTGTTAAATATTTCTTTGGTGCTTTAGTGAGCACCGTGATTCCCAAATATATCGCAAATAGGTGCTGTGCTGAATGTGTGTGTGTTATGATTAAGGTGCCCATTTGAGATATTGTGGCCTAGATTCAAGAAGGCCTAGTGCCTTCTTGTGCTACATTATTGTCATTTTTTATGATGCTAATATGGCTCAACCAGACCAAATTTGCTGCAGAAGATTTACAAAGTGGCACAATGCATGCATTGTGCCACTTTGTAACCCCTTGCCCCACATAATGCCAGTGCCAGGCATTATGTATGCAAGGGGGGCGTTCTCCGTTAGGGGGACCGCAAAAATGGCACAGTGGAATCTATCAGATTCCACTGCACCATTTTTAGCGGCTATTTTTATCGCCTGCACAGAGCAGGTATTAAAAGGGGGCACACCATTATTCTTAATGGTCCCTTATGTAATTTGCAGGATTAGCGTAAAAAATATGACATTATTGTCCCTAACCTGCTTCATGGTGCACTGTATGTTTAATATGGCCCACACATGATGGCATTAAGGGGCACAAGAAAAGTGGTCTAAGGGGAGGGAATGCAGAGGTCAGTTACTATTAAAGGGAGGCTGGCTAGGCGAAAGTGTTAGTGCTGACAGAATAGAGGGTACGTTGAGGCATCCATGAACATTCTTGTGAACTGGTGTGTGTACAGGGATTATTGAACTAGGAGAAGACTGGATTAGAAAATATGGAAAGAGAGCATATTAAAATTGTTGGGAAACCAGAGCATCATGAGGCAGCAGGGTAGATAAGAGATCAAAACCTGACTGGCAGAAAAGAAGGCAGGCACGGCCTATATAAAGAATGACAGGGCTTGGGGGGGAAGAGAGGTGGTTGCAGATCCTCTTTCTCAGCCTCCATCATCTGCAGTTTCCGGTGTGTACATATGCTTTTAGTTTTGTTTTTTTGTAGGTTACTAAGTGTCATCATGTGTTCACTTAAGAGCAGGCTTTGAGCCTGTGGGAAACTTGACATGAGCTGCAGAGGGACTTCTAATTGGTGTGTCCTTGTTACCCTAGAAGAGGGTTTGAGAGCATGTAGGGACAAGATTTCGTCTCAGTCGAGTTTTCTAGGAGTGAAGGCTATGTCTGCTTTCTGGACTAAAAAGCTGTGAGTACATATAAGCAGGTTATGCTACCAGTATTAAGAGCTATAGTTATTATTATTATTATATATATATTAGATAATTGTTTACATTTAACAGGCAGACAAAAAGTATGTCACACACTTGCTTCCAAATTCCTCCATTGTGCCTGCTTTGGCGAGTGATGTGAAAGCTGTACTGGGTTGATTTGGGATTGGCTGACTGATGCTGACCTGGACAACTGACCATGACCAGAAAATAATTCAATGAATCCTCAGCTTCAGAGCTCTTGAAGAAATTGACTTCTTGTGAAAGCCAGTGTTGTCTAAAGAGGTGTACTGGATGTCATTGATGACTTCCTAAGAGAGATCAACAGCAGTCTCCTGCTCTTGAGGGTTACAAGCTAAGAGCATGATATCTGTTGAAAGGTTTAGACACCTTCTGGAGACCTTAACATATAGAGAAGGGGGAAGGAGCTGACTGATAGCCCCTTTAAATTAATTATATTATATACCTATAGTTTTAGAAAAATCAAAAGGCCTTGACGCCAGGCCTTAACATTATATGCAGTATTCCTCAGTTTCCATACATTGCAACCTGTGCCGCCACGCTGTTCAGATATAATTTGCAGTACTGTATTGGGATCAGAACATACTTCGGTCTTTACACCTTAATAATCCCGGAGTTCGGCCCGCACTCCCAAATGCCCTGAAATATTGGTTTAACCATTTTTCCCAGATCCAAAGAAACTGGACACAGATAAAAAGTGAATTTCATTTTCACTGTTTGATTAGCACAAAAGCAAGACAGCATTACTAAGCAGTAAAGTTATTCAGTGGCCACAACACTCCTAAATAGAGCCTAATAGACCGCAGGTAGAGAGAATTCAATTTGGCATCATCAAGGTATTCTCTGCCAGCTAACAGTTTATATTAGAAATAAACAGCTTCCAATTAACTAATGAATATTATATTACAATATTTATTGTTGCAACGTGAAAATAATCATTTTTAATTCATTCCATGAAGAGTTTGTTAAAATGTTAGACTCGATCCAAAAAATATTCAGACCCACATTAAGAAAGGAATTATGATGTGGTGAAGCCAAGGCAACTTTTTTTGCTTTGTCAAAACCACTGATAACGTCTCGCAGCCCATTCTAGTACAACTCACTTCAGGATTTGACCATAAGTACGTTAAAAAAATTAGGACCCATATTTATAATAGTGTTGCACCGCCCTTGTGCCACGCAAGGGGGCACAATGGCGACGCAACACTAAAGTCAGATTTATCAAGCTGCATGGCTTGAGAAATCTAGAGTAACACAAGGCAGCACAAATCGCTGCCTTGCATTACTGTGCCCCAGGGAAGCATTCCATAGGTGGAGTGTGGGTATTTCCACACATCTACCAATGGTTCTGAAACATTCCCCAATTTACCAATACTGGTAGACCTGGGGATGGGTCAGAATGCGACGCCACCCCAGAGGAGGCTTAACAAGGAGAAACATCTTTATTTCTACTTGTTTTTCATCTTTCCACATAGAAAAAGGAAAATGTCTCTCCTGCACAAAAACATTCCTGCTTACAAAACAGGCACTGTTGCGCCACGGTGCAAAGGTGCCTGCATTGACGATAGGTAGTAAAAAGTACACTAGCACAAGGAAATGACAGGAATGCACCATATGATGTTAAATACAGTACATTCCTGCCCTTTCACGTAGCACGGTGCAGCAAGGTGGCTTGCTGCATTGCGCTGTGTGAAAATATGATAAATATGTCCCTTTGGGTTTTAGAGCTGCACGCTACTCCACATTTATTACGCCTAACTCTTTCCGTAATGGCAAGAGTGGGGCTGAGCTGGACCCCAACTATCATCCTAATAGCATTGTTTTCCAAAACAACTAAAGAGCTTAATCTTCTCAATTCTCAACTCATCATCATCTAAGGTTCTGGAGACCACCTTAGCATGACATAACTAGCTGGCCATCATAATAGACCGCCAACCATCCTTGGTTTACAAAGAGAACACGTGGGAAGTGGTTTTCAAATTCATGGAGCATTTATCAATTTGAGCAATGCAGTTACTACAGTTGTCAAATCTTAGCCATAGGATAATTGAATTCATAAAGTTGCTTATGAGTGAAATCATTTAGTGTAAAACTTATCTTAGAGACACGGATCTTGAATTTAAATGAATTTGGGAGAAAGAGTTTTCTTTTTCTCATAAAATCCCTCAAATGAAGTGTGCAAACTTTGACACACATTGTCTGTTCGAGCTGGAAGTATGGTGTCGTCCGGGTAGAGCAAGAATGGCATTTTTACTCTTTTTAATAAAGGTACATCTAGGGTTGCAAACACGAGAAGAGATGGCAAGCATTAATATAGATGTTAAACACATCACAATGTTATTTATTCTTGGTCACAAAGTGACCTGTCAAACCTAACTTGATCAAGTGAAGTAAACACAAAGATTTTTTGTTGTCTGAACCAGACACACATCAACCTGGCAACAATGGCTTCGGCACTGCATGGGAAAGTCATATCAATCCAGGGCGATGCAGAGGGATAAAGAAAGGCAGTTAGCTAAATGCCAATAGTAAAACATGGCAACCTACCTTTTCAAGTAAGACATTTATTAGATTAGCCCAACTTTTCATTTATATTTATATTCTAAATAAATACACACACCTCTTTGATCTGATGTATCAGTGAATTAATGCATCCAGTGCAGGAATCTGTGTTTTAATTCATGATAATGAATTTGAATGTTGCAGGTCCACTCATCATTTCATCCTCTTGAAATGAAAAAAAATGAGTACCGTCGAATTATTAAGTGCCAAAAACCCACATGTGAACATGTGCTTGGGCATAGGAACAGTAGTTGCCATCTTAAAAGATGACTAATTTTGGTGAGGCTCATCTACTAAGCTAAAGATTCTCAACCCTACACTTACACTCGAATGGTAGAATTTATGGTGTCACTACACCTGTTCAGACTGTTGTGTTTATTACATGAACATCTTCCTTGCCCATGTGTTGAATTGTCTATTAAGGAGATGCTTGTGTAAAATTAAGGTAGTTGGTGGACAATGCAGACTGGTTAGCATGTGGACTGTGATGTGTGAGGGTTATAGCCAGATTTGCAGCTGCGCATTTTTGGGTCTCGGAGCTCATTGTCATTATCAGAATTCTCAAAAGATTTTTTTGGAAAATGTTGAAAAGTCTGCACACTCCTGTTTCTCCTGTACTACTGTACTCCTGTACATACCCAAATGTTTCACTACTTTGTGCGCTTTCCAGGTGTTATCCTCTGATCTTGGATGTAAATCTTGTAAGTTCATGCAAATGTCCAGCATAAGACTCCTTTTGAGCACTACCTATGTGGGGCCCAATTAGGTTTCCTGTTTAATTTATATTAATATAGAGCTTCACTATCTTGTCATGCTTCTGCAATGAATCCTTTTCATTAACAACTCATTATATGCAAAAATAAATGTTATTTCTATATCATTTTTTTTAAATTTGTTGGTGTATGTATCTCCTTTCCCAATGCATTTCGAACCCTGATTGGTCCTCGTCATGGGGTGTCATGTGAATCAAAGGCAAGCAATGTATCCATTCAAATATCATTATTTATCTTATATTCTACGTTATGAAACAATAACAAAAAATCATTATTTTAGTCTTTCGGAACTAGTTCAAGAGACTCAAATGCATTTGGAGCTGGTTGCCTGATTGGTTCCTGTCTCTCAACAACTGAAACATGTAGCAACAATGTATACATATGCAAATATATCTATATTGTGCCCTCACGTTATCATTTATCCAATTCTGATTGTGTTATGCACACCACACCACGAAGCAAAATTCAAAGTAATTTTGTTTTCTCAATTTATTTTCTAGGTCTTACATACACACAAGAGAGATGGTAAATGGGTAGCATACAATTTGTTCTATGCTCACAGGAGATATTTTTTGAGCTAATATTTCAATAGCGCAAACTTTACCAAACAGGAGATTTAATGATCCGATGAACAACAATTGTTATATTCAGCAAGACGTGTAAAAGAAATTATTGAGAAAAAAAATGGACAATTGAATGTTGTTTGGGGTGTTGTGTGGGGTGTGTAACTCGATCAGGATTGCATAATTATATATAATGTGTGGCTACAACATAGATATGTTTTCATATGTATATATTTTTGCTAAATGTTTTGGTTATTGAGAGAAAGGGGTGAATCAGCCAATAGGTCCAGAATGCATTTAAATCTATTTAACTAGTTCAGAAGGAGTGAAGCATTTTTTGTCATCTTTACATAATGTAGAGCATACGATAAAAATTATATTTGAATAAAGACATTACTTTCTTTTGATTCACAGGAAACCCCATGACAGAGGACCTGTCAGGTTCAGAAAAGCATTGGGGAATAGGGCAGGAGACATAAACAAATAAAATGTATTTGATATAGAAATAAGTAGAAATTTTGCATACAACATGTTTTGAATGAAGAAGGTTAATTGCAAAATCATGACACGATTGTGAAGCTCTATAATAATATAGATCACCCAGTGGGCCATCACATAGGTAGTTTTAAAAAGAGAGACACAGCCCGATCTTGGACATTTGCATGTACGTATGAGAATGGTCACAGGTATGATTGTGTGTATTAAATCTATGTAGGACCTGTATGTTTTCATGTAAATCCATTTTCCCTTGGCTTCAGGTATGCACCCACACCGATTGAGGTTTCTCTGTTGTATAAATGTATGCACATATATAGTATTTTGATAGCGTGAACCGTGCCAAAAGGCAGCGAAGACTGTACATAGTCATTTTCAGGATTGTTTAGGCTAATATCTGACAAGCCAATTTCAGTATTTTACAGAGAAACCGACATTATAACAAGTTTGTGGCTGATCGATTTAAGGTGATTTGACAGCAGGCGACTGGAATCCAGAGAGATGAGTTTTGCGTGTCACATGTTTTCTAAAATGGTCAAACTTACATTTTGTACAAGCTCTACACAATCTCCCTTTTGGTGTTGTGGATTTTTGGCAGTGCAGTTTGCTTGAGTGTACATCATCATCCAGAGAAGGTATTGCTTACCAATAAAAGGTAGTGGCATGAATTGGTACTGTCAGAATAAAATGGGAAACCAGGTTCAACTTAACTGGCAGCATCTCAGAATTACGAATGAAAACTCACAAGATTCCAGTTATGGTATTATAATGAGAATCTGTTATTTACCTATGATTATGAATAAAAATAATTAAATATAATCATAAATACCCATTTATAATATGTATACATAAATATATGAAAAACAGTCTATGGGAAGCTGTTCATGTCAAAATTACATCTCCCCATATAGGACACCACCTGAAATGCAAAGCATGCTGCAAAATGAATGTGACACACACCAGAATGAATGTATTAGGTGTCAAAACAATTATGATACCTGGCAGAGTGAATCTGCATTGAACCAAAACAAATATAAAACCTGGTAGAGTGAATATGCAACTTAGTGATTAATACGAATAACACACACACCAAATTGAATAAGAAATATATTGAAATATAGATCAGTCACACTGAAATTAATATGGTCCTCACTGTAAACAATAAAGCAACCACTGAAACAAATACAGTATGCATAAAAAAGAATGCAACATTTCTTGAAATTACTGACATATGCCAAGAGGAATATGACAATCATTGAAATTATTATGACAGATTTAAATTAATATAAGGTATTGAAATTAATATATTATATTCTGAAAAGAATATAATGTGCAATGAACATTGCATTTATCAAAATGAACATGGTTTGCATTGAAAGTAATATGATACACATTGACATGATTATGATATGTGTTGCAATGGGTATGATTCATGTTAAAATTAATATGATTTAAAATGAATGAGACATCGATTGAAATGAACATTAAATATTTTGCAATGAATTTGAATTGCATTGAAATGAATATTCCCCAGATGACAATGAATATAAGACATATAGAAATTAGTAGGAGATGAATGAAGATTAATATGGCTTGTGTTGCAATTAATGTAACCCCATTGAATTGAAATTGACATGCCTTCAAATTAGTGTGACCAAAGCTGAAATTCTCGTGACATTTGTTAAAATGCATGTGGTGAACCTTGAAAGTAATATGACACATATTCAAATGAATGTGATATATGTTAAAATGGATAAGTTGCATCTTAAAATTAATATGACAAGCGTTAATATAAATATGACATCAGTTGAAATAAATATAACATTGATTGAAAGGAATATCACCCATGTTAAAATAAATATGACATGAGTTGAAATTAATATGACCTTCATGAAAATGAATTTGACATGTTTTTAAATGAATTCCAGCAACGTTAAAATGAACATGACATTTGTCACAATGAATACGGCATGCATTGAAAGTAATACAACATACATTGACATGATTATGATATGTGTTGCAATGGATATAATTTATGTTAAAATCAGGATGTGTTAATATGAATGAGGCATTCATTGAAAGGAATATGACACAGGTCAAGATGAATATGACATACATTGAAACGAATATGAGCTCCACTGAAATTAATTCAAAATGTCTAAACTGAATATGACCAATGCTAAAACTAAAATGAAACTTGTCAAAATTAATGTTATGCTTTGAAATTATATGATACACAGCAAAAAAAAAAATTGCGTATATTGAAATTAATATGACCTATGTTGAAATGGATATGACCCATGTTAAAATTATAGTGACAGGTGCTAAGATGAATATGACATCCATTGAAATGACACATGCTAAGATGAATATGAGCCACTTTGAAGTGAATATGAGACTTGGTGAAATTAATATGTCCCAAATCAAAAAGAAAATGACATTCTGTAAACATGAATATGGCACCTTTTGAAATGAATATAAAACTGTGAGAGAAATGTAGTATGCTTTGAAATGGATTAAGCACATATCGAAATGAACATAAGCCATGTTTAATTCAATATGATCCCTTTTTAAATGAATACGGAGTGCACTGAACTTATGTTGATTTTATTACATATTGAAATTAATATTACGTAATCTGAAATGGTATTGTAGGAAAGTGCCCTTTGTTGGCATGGTTACCCCCCCACTTTGTGCCTGCTATTCATGCCAACTTTGACTGAGAGTGTGCTGGAATCCTGCTAACCAGCCCCCAATACCAGTGTTCTTTCACAAAACCTGTACCATTGTTTCTACATTTGGTACACCCTGGCACACAGTTAAGTCCCTTGTAAAAGGTACCCATGGTACCAAGGGAACTGTGTCCAGGGAAGGTCCTCAAGGGCTGCAGCATGTGTTATGCCACCCTGGGGGATCTCTCACTAAGCACATACACACTGCCACTGAAGCAAATGTGTGCTGGTGGGGAGAAAAAGACAGAGTCAACATGGCACCTGTCTCAGGGTGCCATGCCAACAAACCACTACATGGGGCATAGGCAAGTCACCCTTCTTGCAGGACTTACAACCCTAAGGCAGGGTGCACTATACCACAGGTAAGGGCATAGTTGCATGAGCAATATGCCCCTAAAGTGGCCAAGTCCATCCTTAGAGATTGTAAGTGCAGTGTGGTCATATTGAGTACCTTGTCTGGGAGTTTGTCACTACGTACGAACTCAACAGTTCCATAATGGAATATTGGGACGTTTGGTATCAAACACAATAAACCCACACTGACGCCAGTGTTGGATTTATTGAACAATGCATCCCAGAGGGCATCTTAGAGATGCCTCCTGTGTTTTATCCAATCCTTTAGTGCAGGACTGACTGGTCTGTGCCAGCCTGCCACTAAGAGATGAGTTTCTGACCACATGGGGTGAGAGCCTTTGGGCTCTCGGTGGCAAGAAACTAAGCCTACACTGGGTGATGGTGCTTCACACCTCCCCCTGCAGGAACTGTAACATCTGGTGGTGAGCCTCAAAGGCTCAGGCCTCTTGTTACGGTGCCCTAGGGTACTTCAGCTAGTGGAGTTGCCTGCCCCCGGACAAAGCCCCACTTTTGACAGCAAGTCCAGCAGCAACATCAGGGAAAGCAGGGAGGAGTAACCTCTCAGCTGGGACAACCCCCAAGGTGTCCAGAGCTGAGGTGACCACCTCCTTGCAAATTCCACCATCTTAGTTTGGAGGACAGAGACAAATAGGGTTAGGTTTGTGTCCCCCTCCTCAAAGGGAGTGGACACAGGATGGGGGTAGCCACCCTCAGGGAGAGTAGCCATTGGCTACTACCCTCTGACTCCTGTAACACCCTTAAATCCAGGATTTAAGGACTTCCCTGAACCTAACTCATCAGATTCCTGTCGACCTTGCAAGAACATAGAAGAAAGAAGAAGGACTGCTAAGCTGAAACCCCAGCAGTGAAAAAAGGTGACGAAAGTTGACTTGGCCCCAGACCTACTGGCCTGTCTCCTGCTTTAAAAAGCCCAGCACAAGAAAGCAATGCATCCTGTGGGTCAAGCTCCGCCAAGTCTCCAGAGGGCTGCCTGCATAACAAAGGACCAAGAATGTCCGTGGACAGTGGCCCTGTCCAAGAAGAAACTACACCTAAGGACTCCAGAGTCCCCCGGATCTGCGAGTCCTGACCACTCTGAACCCGACGCCCACGGCCTGTATGTCCAGGTGGCCCAACCGACTGGAGAGGATCCCCAGGTGATTCTCATCAAGTGCCCGCTCTGGGTTGACCTCTCGTATCCCCCATGACCACGCCTGCAGTGTGAATCCAGAGGACCCCTCTGACCGTGACAGCACCGGATGAAAATACCTATACTCAAAAGATACACTGCACCCGCAGTCCCCTGGCCTTGGGGAACCTGACCTCTGGTGCAAAAACATTCAGCAGGTGGCCCTCCTACTTGTCCAGCCTGTAGTTCTCCGGAAATGACCCCCTGTACCTAGCCTACAGCTTCTAAGTGACCTCTGGGGTCTCCTCATAGAAAAGCATTGGGAGCCGGACACTGTGTCTGCACCCTGCACCTGGCCCCCCTGCACCTTTGAGGGTGTGTGTTTGGTGCTAACCTGTGGCACCCCCCTGGTGCTACTCCCCCAGGTCTGCCCGCCAAAGACACAGGTACTTACCTGCAAGCAGGTCTGATTCCGAGTGCCCTCAGTCTTTATAGGAGCCCATGTTAAATTTGCTTCATCTTTGACCTCTGCATATGGCTGACCCTGTGTTGGTAGTAATGGGTGTTTGGGGTTAACTTGAACCACAACCTGGTGGACTTACAACCCTCATAGACTAGAACTGTAAATCTTGTACTTACCTGTAAATCGTACTAACTTTTCTTCCCTCCCAGGAACTGTTGCTGAAAATTGCACTGTCAACTTTTAAAACAGATTATTGCAATTTATAAAAAAACTGTATATCTTGTCAATTCCAACCAAAGTGGTATTGATACATATATGGAATACCTATTTATTTATGTACTTAACTGCAACTTGAATCTTGTGGTTTTAGAAATAAATTAACAAAATATATTTTTGCTATATAAAAGCCATTGATCTGGAGTTAGTCATTGAGTATGTGCCTCCCTTACTGTCTGTGTGTGTACAACAAATGCTTTGCACTGCCCTCTGATAAGACTAACTGCTCGATCACACTACCCCAAAAGAGATCCTTTGTATTATCTACTTTAGCCTCTGTTAAGCATCTGGGGAATCCCTGGACTCTGTGCACACTATATATCATTTTGATATAGTACATACAGAGCCAGATTCCTACATGTGTGATATGGACTAAAATTGATTAGCTAAAATTAACATACCACACATTTAACAGAATATAAAACAACAAACCAGCCTTTACTGCACATCCATTATATGCATCTATTTACAACGCAAGTTAGTATTTTGTACATTTGTTACACAGTACTTTATCATGCAGCTAAGTATTTTTGTAAATAACATATTTTTTATGTGCACTTGGAGGTAAAGGGAGGTGTTAGAAATGGGGTCTCTAGTTGGCAGTGGTTGCACCCTGTACATGTAGGGACCCTCACTCTAGTCAGGGTGAGTGAATCACACAATTAAGATAACCCTTGCTCACCCCCTAGATAGCTTGGCTCGAGCAGTCCATCTTATCTCAGAGGCAATGTGTAAAGAATTTGTACACAAGCACACAGTAACACAGTGAAAGCTCCACAAGTGTACTCCACACCAGTTTAGAAAAAAAGGCAATATTTATCTTACTAAAACAAGACCAAAATGACAAAAAATCCAACATACACAAATTTTCAAAGATTAAGGGCCTCATTACAAGTTTGGCGGTCTGTGCACCACCATGGCGGTGGTCCGATTGCCATTGGCTTGACGGTTGGACCACCGTATTACAACGCTGCTGTCACACCGGCACTGTCAGGGAGCACTGACGGCCGCAGTGACGAGCCAGGCGAAACAGGCTGAGGGGCCAGTGATTCTTCTGAAAATATAATTATGTTGCCTACCGCCAACGTGACCATGGTGGTCTAACCACCACATCCCAGCAGGTGGAAACGGAGGGCATGAAAGAAGCAACTCACCTCCAGGCAGCATTACTTATCCTGTGCCGCGATGGAGCCCATCACACACATCCTGCCGCAGGTGCTGCTCATCGATGGACACACACAGCACCCACATTGCAAAACAATGGAAGGTCAATGGGATACACAATAGTTTGTGAAACAAACATCTGAAGGTCACAATACAAACAATACGTGCACAATAGGGATGGTGGCATCAAGAGCATTCATGAACGGAGGCTGCCCTGGGACAAATTTAACTTTGCACATGCCCTTAAAACAGCATTTGCACATGAACTGGCTCTTCATGTATCTCAGGGACAAACAATATTTGAGGCAAGTGGCATGGCTATCTGCCAAATGTGCAAGTGAAGAAAGCACATACAACAGCAACAGCATGGGCCATACATCTAGATGAAATAGCTGTAAGGTACACACATCAAAATGGACACATTGTCAGACAAATGCAAAGGAAGCTAGCACATTTGAACACCTTCCATGTGTTGACAAACAAAACTAGCTCCCACACATGAAACAAATGGTCAATCCATATTAAGGGGACAAATCTGGAGTTAGTCATTGACATTGGCCAACATAAAATGAAATATCTACCCTGGCAAACATGACACCCCAATTGGATCAACACCCACATATCCATACACTGAACATCTACCCTTGTCTTGGGTGGTACCAGCACTAGCCACAAAGTCAGATATTGCAAACAACAGCAAATAGATCAGCAATCAGGGTGAAACATACAACTGTAGGCATACAATACAAGTTACTCAGGAACAGCATAAAGGTAGAAAAGTAATGGCAGGACAACTGTGTACCCAATAAAACAACAACTTGGGTCAGTTCAATTCAGATGTCAAAGAGCAAAGGCCATTGGCCAGTGCATATGAGCCCATGCACATTACTGTGCCCAACCTTGACTCCAGTCAATGCCAGGGAACCTCTATAGGAAGGGACATCAAGTGGGCAGAGAGGCAACTCAGGGATCATCCTGGGGTGAGGTGTGATGGGATTTGGGATGGGTGGGTTTGGGTTTTGGGGGGCTTTTTCTTTGGCGGGATGGGCTTCTTCTGGGGGGGAATGGTGTGAGTACTTTTAGGTGGGTAGGTGTGACAGGGGAGGAATTAGATGTGGAAGGTTTGGCTTGGGATGTGGGTGGAGGCCTCTTGGTTTGGGAGGGGATTTGGAGGTAACAGGGGAAAGGGCAAGGTCAAAAAGGAAACTCTAATTGGGAAAACGGGTAGGGTCATCAGAAGGAGTTGGGGATTTAGAGGTTGATTGAGTGGTGGGATTGTCTGTGGATGTAGATGCCTTGGGTGTGTGCATGTGTTAGGTATGCTTATGTTTGGGTGGTGTCTGTTGTGTGTGTGGGCATATGCGTGTCTTGGGGGCTGGGAGGTGGAGGTACTGGGTGATGTGGGAGTGGTGGATGTGTCTGTTTTGGGGTGGTCCTGTGGGTTTGGTGGATGTTGTGGATGTGTGTGTGTTGGTTGGTGTCTGTAGGTATGGTGGATGTGTTGGGGGGTGTCTGCGGATATGAGTGATGTGCTGGAGCTGTCCATGGGTGTTGTGGTGGTGTCTGTGGGTATGGTGTATATGGTGTGTGGGTCGGTGGAGGTGGTAGGGGTGGCTGTTGAAATGCTGGCTGATGTGGTATCTCTAGGTGAACGTTGAGTCCCTGCATGCTGGTGTGTCTTGTTGTGTTTGTGTTGATGGGTGCTGCTTGTGTGTGTTGAGGTGGGTGCCAGCGGATATGTCTATGTGTTTGGGACAGGTAGTGGAATAGGGGATTTGGATTGGGAAGAGGGAGGTGGTGGGAGGGAGTATTGGGGGGTGGATGGCTGCCATCAGTGAGGAGGCCAGAGCATGAAAAGATCTCTCTAGGCCAGACATGTCACTATGAATGCCTTCCAGGAAAGCATTTGTCTGCTGAATTTGGCTTGCCCGCCCCTGGATAGCATTCACAATGACAGTCTGCCCCACAGAGATACTCCTCGGGAGGTCAATGGCCTTCGCACTCAGGGCAGCAAGGGTAGGTTCCTGGGACAAAGGAGACGCATACCCTCTTGGGTGAGTGGGCATGGCCAACTGGCTTGGGAGCAACAGGGAGGGTAGCAATAGAACTGGTGGTGCGGTCAAGGATGGTACAGAGCAGGTCCTGATGGGTCTGCCACCACTAGGGAGTGGCCACTAGAGGTAGAATCTGAAGATGACGAGGGTAATTCAGTGTCCTCAGTGGCACTCCCCTCAACCTTCAGGCCACTGGGTCCCTCCGTGTCGGTGGCGTCATGACTGCAGGTACCATGGCCAGATGCTTCCCCATTTAGTTGCACCCTGTCTCCTTTGCTTGCCTGGGATGATGCTGCAAATACAAAAGGGAAAAGGGTCACCACATGTTTATGATCACACTTGAACAACAGCTGTGATTAGCAAACATTACCATGATGCCAAGTAGGCCCCAGCAACAAACAACATCAAATTGACTCCTACACGTACCATACCATATGCATGCATGCCACATGAACTGTCAGCAGTTGCCCACAGAAAAATCAAGATCTCAGACAAATCCAATTGCATGGTTGAAGTTGTGCAATCACAGTAACCACTAAACAAGTAGGAGACCATATCACCGTCAACGCATTGCCTCATGGAGGAATACCTCAGTTATCCTTTGTCATACAATAGTAGACCAATGCCAGGTTCATGCCCACAGATCCCGCACAAGGTCATGCAGATATTTATTTGTCACATGCACAATAACTCATCAATAAGAAATGATGCTCCAAAATCCTGCCATGTTGCTAACAGCAGTACAGTACCCTGAAGAAGGTGACATGGGAATACTCATGTCACACTGGAAACAACAACAATGTACATGTGACCATGTGTAAATTGTCCTAATGGAGTCATTGAGGTAGTACTAATGTTGCTCATATATACTACACGTGTCATGGAAATGTACACTGTAGACAAATGTGTGCATTTTCAGGGAGATATGTCTCTAAAATCCACAACAGAATCAATCAACTAGCCCCAGCAAATTCACCACTAGTATATGGCATCCTTTATAATGACGTACTCTAATTGCATCAGTAGAAGCCATTAGTCCTTTGTATGTTGGAGAGGCCCACAGATTTGCAAGGACGTGTAGAATGCCCTCAACATGTTGCCCAATGAGAAGATACACCACTGTCTCTGTTTTGGTCCTGCAAACGCAGATGTCCATGGATGACTGGTTGTACCCAACCAGATGTGATTCCAACATAACTTCAAATCACTCCATGATGCATGCCAACATTCAGGTAACAAATCTTTTCCATTTCACATGTGCAATGATGCAACATCAATGACATGGAAATGCACATTGTGTGTAAAAATTATAGTCCTACGTGTCATGTCACTCAATGCTACTGCAGTTGTACATGCCAAATGACATGCAATGATGGGTAAGGATATGTGTGAGCCAACAATCCAATGGTGACATACTCCTGTCTGTGGCACCACCTGAAATATAGCCCCATTGCATATGTCCAACTCCATAGACAGGTTGGCATGCAAATATATGTGAGGGAATACAGAAATCATCCCATGGGCACAGGTGGACGGTGCATGAAACTGCAGTGTACATATTTTGTCAAAAGAGAACAGGACACATGCTCACATGTTGGCACCAGAAATGTTGGCAACGGTGATGGGCCATAAATCATGTCAAGGGACATTCCCCACTTACCCACAGAAAGTTTTGATCTGTAGCTGCACCCAAAGAACAATGTATGCTCTGTCACATGTATGATAGCCACCTTCACATGACAGCCAGTAGTGAGGCTCCAGCACTCGTCACACACTGAAGATAGGTGGCATCTGGGGAGTAGATGCCAATTTATTCACTTGACCAGACACGTGGCTGAGGACAGTCATCCATCATTACTTTTTTTTGGGGCTGTAACACTGAGGAATAGTGGTTTGTTGCGTAGAATTTAGACCCACTACAACAAACATTACTTGATTGATTACTGTACACAACCATATGTTGCCCCTAGAGAGCAATGTTTTGTGGATTGTACTCAGTTGCATCCTAGGTCCCTGGGCTAATGGGCAAGGCACATCAGTATGCACCATATTAGATATCTGCACAAAGAGTTACTCATGTTGTGTATCACACATGGCCCATCCCCAGTCATCAGGAGGAGATGCCAGAACTTAACACATCAATGTGAGTATGTGACAGGCATGAATATGCTCTGTACTCACCTCATTGTGGCTCCTGTGCTCCCCTCAAATGCCCATCAAGGTCCGGGTATGCCACTGCCAGAATGCGGGCCATTAGTGGGGTCATGCTCCAATGTGTGCCCGCCCACATTGAGAAGATAGCTCCAGCTGGACCTCTGCGATCTTCCAGGCACAGTATCTCAGATCCTCCCACCTCTTGCGACAGTGGGCGCTCTGCCTGCTATGGACCCCCAGGGTCTGCACCTTCCAGGTGATGGCTCTCCAAATCTCCTTTTTCTAATGGATGTTTACCTGTATGGATGCAAGAGACAAATCAAGCGATTACAAGCACAAGTTTTTGCACAAATGGTTGTGCCACATACCTGTCAGAAACACCAAGCACCTAATGGGCAATTTGTCAACATACCACAAGTGTGAAGCACATATGCCAATAAGTATGGGGGCATGACTACACACTGTTGGATTCATCTGCAGACTAACCCACTACCCTGCTCAAGGCCTACAAGACTAAGCAAACCTACTGACATCAGGCAGCCCATACTCCAGCAAAATGTACTGTGATGTGAACCACAATGAAACACCTCACTCCAATGAGGTTTCTGAAGGGTAATCTCCTTAGGCCTGACTGGACAAACACATTTACACTCTGCAGCAATGACTCAATGCATACAGACCCTAGAGGTAACTACCATAGTACAGATGTCACCCTTACTCTTGAGTGACAATGAAGGGCTGGCACGGTGGGTACAGAAAATGTCTTCCCTGTGCATGTGTGGACATGTGACCTACCAAATCGAGACTCATGTCACTTTAGGGTGTGTTTCAGTTGTATGTGCCTGTACCACAGAGCACTCATTTGAACATATGCTTGTAACATACAGAAATGGCATCCAGCATACAAAGGTGTGCACTGTACAATTTCTGCTGTGTAACCACGCTACTGGGTCACATGTCATGGCCTCCCAGGAATCTACACAATGTCTGCACTGTGGGTCTGTCATTTGTGCAATAAGACTGTAAAGGACAAATATGACTTCTGTGAAGGTGACAATAGAACTGTTGGAGTAAAGGACATGCCATGAGTCACAGACACACATTGACAATTATGCAAAATGCACATATGGGCTAGTTCAGGGGCTTACTTCAGTTCCCATTCCTAATCTAGTCAATGGACTGAGGCTTTCATGGCAAGTTTTTAAACTAGAACCTCATATTGGCCACCTGTCAAGATCTACAGGGAGTGGGCTCAGTGCAATAGTTGCATAGCCACAGTGACTCTCTCACAGCCTTGACTATGTCCCATATTGGGAGGTATATTTGACAGGCCCTAATCTCTGCAGGCTGAGCATACAGCACCTACATGACACTTACATTTCCATCACTACCATGCATGACTGTACATCATGTGGCCATCAGCCATGTGGCTGGCTTGTGGGGCAACCTGAAGGGCACAGTGAGTCATGATATGCCTTCCAGACAACAGTTTGGCAAGGTCAGATGTAGGATGAAAGATCTGTGGCACAGTACACATAGGCCCTCATTACAACCCTGGCGGTGGGTGATAAAGTGGCGGTAATACCGCCAACATGCTGGCTGTAAGTACTGCCAAATTATGAATATGGCGGTGATAACTCCCATAGACAGCCAATGTACCACACCAACTGCCACTGCGGAAACAACAGCCACCACAGCGGGAGCCGGCAACAGCCAGGAGGAAGACAAAGTACCACCCACCATATTTTGACCATGTAATCCGCCACCTTTTCCAGGGCAGTACCAACACCAACAAAAGCCTGGCAGAAACTGAGCTCAGAAGTGAAAGGACTCACCTTTAGAGACACAGGGAAGAACCACGCTGCCATGGAACCGGAACTGCATGTTTTCCTGATGATCTTCTAAGTTATGCTCCACCTGGAACACCAACGCCGATGAAGACGACAACGGTGAGTACATCCACCTAGCACACAAGGGAGGGTGGGAGGAAAACGAGAGTGACACACAAACACACACCATCCACACAACCAGCTGCATATGAAAAACAATTTATCCCCAAGAAACAGCAGAATAATGCAAGGACAAAAGGAATTGACTAAAGTGATTGTATTCAGATCAACATCAAAATTAATAATTCGATTTGCCATGAAACAGATATGTACACATGTACACAAAGGGACACTGACCAGTCCAATGTTCAAAGGGCCCACAGGGCACAGTCTAAGGCCCAACTCGAATCCTGACCACATCCGGATAGAACACTGCAGGGGCATCAGTTTGCAAATCGGCAGCCACCTCAGGGGGAGGGGGGGGCACCTCAGCCGGATGCGGGAACAAGCCCACTGGTTCTAGATGGGTCTCCATGCCCATTGCTTTGTCCTGGGGAGCGCAAGGCAACAGTCTCTCAGGTGGGTGTTTTTCCCACTGGTTCTATAGGAGGCAACATGCCCATTGCTTTGTTCTGCGTAGTGCAAGGCCACAGTCTCTGGAGTGGGTGTCTTTCCCACTGGTTTTGGAGGGGGCAATATGCCCATTTCTTTGTCCTAGGGAGTGCAAGGCCACAGTCTCTGGAGTGGGTGTCTTTCCCACTGGTTCTGGAGGGGGCAGCCCACAGAGTAGCCCCTGCAGGGTGGACTACATGGCGTTCGCAGTGGTGATGGCTTTACTCTGGTGGTGGTTGGAGGAGGCTCATGGGCAGCCCCTGCACTCGCTGATGGCTGCACGGTGGTGCTTGTTGGAGGAGGCTCCTTGGCATCCCCTGCACTCACTGATGGCTGCATGGTGGTGGTTGTTGGAGGAGGCTCCTGGGCAGCCCCTGCACTCACTGATGGCTGCACATCCACAGCTGGCTGTGTAGGGCCGTGACAAATGGTGGTGGTGTTAGCCTGACAGCTTCCGCTGGAGTAGAGTGCCTCGTCGCCTCCTGTTCATGGGTCGGGGATCCCTTACCCATCCTGGCAGGGGTAGATGGGCTCTTCCCCTCTCTGCCTGATGGTGCAGGCTCCTTCCCCTTCCTCACAGCTGGTACAGACACCTTCCCCTTCTTCACAGCTGGTGCGGGCTCCTTCCCCTTCTTCACAGCGGGTGCGGGCTCCTTCCCCTTCACAGCTGGTGCAGGCTCCTTTCCCTTCCTCACAGCTGGTGCAGGCCCGTACCCCTTCCTCACAGCTGGTGCAGGATTCTTTCCTTCCATCCCTGGTGGTACTGGCTCCTTCCCCTTCAGTGTCGTAGGTCTGGTTTCCTTACCACCACAAGTAGGTGGTGCTACCACTGTCCCTATGGACTGCTTGGCTGAGGTGCTGGGCTGTGTCCTTGGTTCCCTGCCCATATGTGCAGGACGGGGAGGGGTAGGGAAGAGGTCAAATTGGGAAAGGAAATGTTTTTTATGGACGGTGGGGTGGGAGGAGTAATGGAAGTGGAGGACGAGGGAGTGGTTGTTGGAGGTGTATGTCTGCTGGATTTGGGTGCAGGTGTATGGGCTGTATGCTGATGTAAGGTGGATGGCTGTTGGGTGTCTTAGTACTTGTGTTTGTGTCCTTTAGGAGGGGGGGACAGACACGGTGGGAGAGGACACGGGATGCGTGCATGGATGTAGTGGAGGTGTCTGCCAGTGTGATGTGTGTTCTGCTTGGTGTAGTGATGTAGATGTAGTGCATGCAGGTGTGAGTGTGGACATAACTGGGAGGGAGGGAAAGGAGGAGGAGGAAGAGGGGGAGACAGTGGCGGCTGTGGATGTTGTCGTGTCTGCAAGGGAATGTTGTTTGTGTGAGTGCCTGTGGGAAGAAGTGTGGTGCTTGTGTTTGCCTGTGCCACTCTTGTGTGTTGCCTTGTGTGCATGCTCGTTTTTCTGTGTGCTTGGGATGGTTTGGGGTTGAGGATAATGTGACTGGGAAGTGGTAGTTGGGGGGGGGGGACGGTAGGAACAGGGACAATGGCTGCCATCAGAGAGAAGGCCAAAGCTTAAATCGGTCTATGTTGGGCTGCCAAACCACCATGAATGCCCTCCAGGAATGCATTGCATTGCTGCATCTGGGATGCCAGCCCCTGGATGGCATTCAGAATGGTTGACTGCTCTACAGAGATAGATCTCAGGAGGTCAATAGCCTCCTCACTCAGGGCAGCAGGGCTCACTGGGGCATGGACTGAGGTGCCTGGGGCGAAGGAGATGCACACCCTCCTGGGTGACAGGGCACGGGCAACTCGCTGAGGGGCTACTGGGAGGGCAGTAATGGTACAGGGGTGGCGGCTGTACCTGCAGCTGGGGTGGTCACAGAGGTGTCCACCACCACCAGGGAGCTCCCATCAGAGGAGTTTTCAGAGTCTGTGTTGTCCCCTCCATTCTCCACCGTGGTGCTCCCCTCGCCCTCTGTCCCACTTGTTCCCTCGGCCTCGGTAGACTCTGCCTCCAGGGTCCTTTGGGATGCAGCTCCCTCTGTCGCCAGTGCCTCTGCTCCTCTGACAGATGATGCTAATGCACACAAGGACAGGATGACAAAACAAGAAAGGGGGCGAGAGAGACAAAAGATACACTGGGTCAATGACTGCACCAACACCACTGTTGGCGTACACAGGACCCTCACACATAGGGAACAGGCCTACGCACTATGCAGTGCACTACCAGTGAAATGGCTAGTCGCCAAGGCATGAGGAGGGGCATACACCGCCAACTGCAGCACACCTACCTCAGTCCTCTGAATGGTGTGCCCACTGACCCCAGGTCCCTGATTGTCTTGTGGGTGAGGTATGGGCTGGGATCCCTGTACAGGTGGGCACACTGCTGATTGATTGGGGACAGAGTTGTGGGTACGCTGGGTGGGTGCTGTGGTGTTGGTTCCTGATAGGGGAGGCTCTGTGGTGGTCTGTGAGTGGGCTTGGGTGACCAGCTGTCCAGTGGTCCCTGATGGGTCAGGTAGGTCTTCCAGATCCAGACATCCAGCGTTATTGTCATCACTGGGGGCCTCTTCTGTTGGAGGACTGGATAGTGGTGGCACCTCCTCTCCACTGACATTGGCTGGGATACCTGTGGGGATGTAAATGATGTAGTATGCTTCATGTGTATGACATTTGTACTTCTGTAGCTTCCCCTCTATGGTTGGTGTTGCCCTGCAGGTTTTGCGTGTGTATGGTGATGTATTGTGGGATTGTTAGTTTCCCTATGCTGTGCATGCTTTGGTGATGGGTGTCTATGCTGGGCTGGGCTGGGAGGGCAGTCCAGGCATTGGTGTTGCATTGGTGAGGGGGTTGTGGCATGCAGGTATTGGGGGTGATAAGTAGTAAATGTTGACTTGCCAGTGTCCAGTCCTCCGGCTACTCCAGCGAGTCCCACAGGATGAAGTATTGCCAGTACTTGCTCCTCCCATGCTGTGAGCTGTGGGGGAGGAGGTGGGGGTCCATCACCAGTCCTCTGTATGGCGAGCAGGTATCTTGCTGTAGGTTGTTCCACCTCTTCCTGATGTTGTCTTGGGTGCTGTCCCACAGCTTTGACCCTGTCCACGATTCTCCACCGTAGCTCCATCTTCCTTGCTATAGATATCTGCTGTACCTGTGCTCCAAAGAGCTGTGGCTCTACCCTGACAATTTCCTCCACCATGACCCTTATCTTCTCCTCAGTAAAACGGGGGTGCCTTTGTGGTGCCATGGGTGTTGGGTGATGTGTGTTGGTGAGGGTGTGTTGGGTAATGTGGTGTGTGATGTGGAGTGTGTGAGTGGTGTATGGGTGTATGTGGTGTGTGTGTCTAGTTGTCTGTTCGTGTCAATCTCCTAACAGTAATTGTTGTTTGTAAAGGGTTGTGGGTATTGTAGGTGTGTGTTTTATAGTGCTGTGGGTGAGTGGGTGTGGTGTGTGTATGGTTGTCAGGTGTGTATTTTTCGTATTGGCCAATGTAGTGTTGTTTTGTCTGTGGGTGTCCATTCTGAGCGTGGCGGTATGTACTGCCAATGGTTTACCGCTGTTGAATGTCCGCCGTGGTGATTTGTGCGTCATAATGTGATGGGCATTGTTTTGTTGGCATAACTGTATGGGTTTTGGGACCGCCACTTTTGCACTGACCTTTGGTCTGGCAGATTTGTGTATGTGGCTGTATTCTGTTGGATTGGTGTGTGAGTGTCATAATATGGTGAACTGATATCTTTCATTTCTCTCCTGCACACATCTATAGTTTGTGTCCCTTGTAGGCACATTCACCATTGAAAATATGTTCCCCGGTTAAGTGCCACCCCCCTTTGAAAGGGGTGGCCCATCAGACATTGCAGTGCCGGTCTGATGAGGAGCTTGCCCAGTGATGAAGCTTGACATCCTATAGGATGTGCGAGGGCTGCTTTGCTCCTGATTTTCTTTGTTTCCCTGTAGATTAGTTGTGTCTCTTCTCATTTTTTTATTTTGTGTGGAACAGTGTACTGTATTAATATTATTAACAATAGAGTTGACCATAAAGGGGAAGGACCTCCCTCACAAGCCTCTCCAGCTCCTCGAGAGAGAGCACAAAGGCCCTTTCACTTGCTGGATGTGGCATGATTGCTCCCAGAGGTGGCACACAGCAGCTGAAGTGGTGGAGGTGTTGCTGGCAGCAGTGTCAGGAGTCAATTGACTGATTTTGCACAACGCGGCTTACACGTACATGGTCATCACTGCTGACAGACACAGCTATTGGGCAGCAACTGCCATGATATGGCTGTGTCCATTGCTGTTGAAACCACCTACCGCATAGACAGCTTCTGCCAGTGGCCATGGGTGGTTCCTGGTGTCCAGTTGAGCAGGTCAGGCATCCACCATTTTGGCAGCTTGAAAGACTGTATATGGCCCTCTTATATTCATCACAAAAACAACATACGTTTAATATCATCACAAAAAACCTCAGTCTTTCTTGTTCTGTAGGTCAGACTGCACAACCACCAGTGCAGTGGGTTATAGGGCACAGATAGTATATGACAGTTGTGCACTGGCCGCCACTGCACTGTATTATTGGCGGTCGGAAAATACAGTCACATCTTGAGGGACAACTGTGTAGCAGATAGCTGGGTGTCACCCAAATCCACGTTGTAGACACGTGTTCACAACCAAGGGGGGTCACATTTGACCCTTGTGTAGTTGCCAGCTGTGATGTGTACTGGGTGTCATGTATATCTAGTCAGTAATGCTGTATCACATGATAATGTTGCCATGCACCATGTATGTTGCTGTGGACACAGTGACTAATGTTCCAAATCATGTCTTTTCACCCTTAAGTACCCTAATGGGACAGGATGGATGGATGCGACAACATTTTGTCTACCGTCCATTGCTAGACCTCCAGACCATGGGGGAACACCACGTCATCCAGTTCTACCATATGAATAGGCAAACAATAGTGGATGTATGCCATCAGTTGGAGCCTGATCTGATGCCAGCTAACAGTAATCCATACTGCATACGTCCCATTGTAAAAGTCATGTCAGTATTGCACTTCCTGGCCACAGGGTCCTTCCAGCATACATTGGCCCTATCTAGTGGTATGTCCCAACCTATGTTCAGTCTGCTGTTCAAAGATTTTTTATCAGCAATGTTGAAACACATTGACAGCTATTTCAGGTTCTCCCGATGTGAGGATTTAGCCAATATGAAGGCTGACGTCTATGGTTTTGCCTGCATCCCTCATGTGGTGGGGGCCATTGATAAGAACATGTTGGCTTGGTGCAACCACAGGCCACTGAACAAGTCTATTGCAACAGAAAAACACTTCCATTCCATCAACGTGCAAGTTGTACGTTTGGCGTTGTGTGCCCTTTTTCCTGGATCAGCCCATGATTCCTTTGTAATGTGTAAAAACACCATACCCCAGCTAATGTCACAACAGCAACTAGAAAGGGCCTGACTGGTTGGTAAGTTACATCTGTACTGATTATGTGTTAGCAATGTCAGGTGCTACAATTATGCATTGAGTGACCCATTCCTTAACAGGAGACTCAGCTTATCCAAACTGTCCTTGGTTATTGACACCACTGAGGAATCTACTTATGCCAGGGGAAGTCTGCTTCATTGAGGCCCCTGCAAGAACATGGCAGGCAGTGAAGCAGGATTTTGGGTTCCTGAAGGGAGGGTTCTGCTGTCTGGACAGGACTGGTGAAGCCCTCCTTTATTCACTCAGGAAAGTGCGTCAAATAACTGTGGCATGCTGCATGCTCCACAACATTGCCCTGTGCTGAAATGCTCCCTACATCCCAGAGGAGGGGCAGCCTGCAGTCCCACCGGGTGAGAATTGTGAAATGCCAAATGAAGATGACAGTGGTAAAGAGGAAGGAGCTGGCTTGCGAGAAGATCTTATCCACGGATACTTCACATGAGTGCAAGTATGTCATGTGATGTCATGACTCTGACTGTGCAATGAACGGTAGTTGTGAGAAAGTGTGGAGTTTAGTGTTTTTGAAACAGTTAGGGAGGTGATGCTCTGCAAAAATCAGCTAACGCCTGATTGAGAAGATAGGTTTTGACACATCCTCACCTTGAGGATGTTGCTTTGTTTGTACAAATTGCTTTGCAATGTAACTTGGTTTCCAGATGCTTGCTATGTGATTTGTGTCATATGTATGATTTAAGCCTATACTCCTTGTTTTGTTCTTTGTACAGGTACCTTCTACATGACATCTTCATGTGGACATTTCAGAGTTGTGGCATTGGCAGGTATGTTATGCTGTTCTGACACATAAAGTGGGCATGGATTTTTCCAGGTAATGTAGGTCGCAGAGTTTAGGTGTATGATACCTGTACCAAGATAGTTTGCACAGTGTTTGGGTGGAGTTTCAGAAGTGCCCATTGCACTTTTGTGACCTGTGATGGGCATGATGCATCACGTATGTCATCATGTGGTCATTTTATATATAGTCCTAGCATACAACCAAGTCAGGGTTTCTTCACATTGACTAAACACTTTTTGTATAACCTGTATGTGGCTGTAGATATGTTTAATCATCGCTGGTGTCCTATCACCAGATGCATGGGTATTAGATTATAAGGGTCCTGTGATCAGGAACTGTTGTACTGCTATCTGTCTGAATCTTGGATTACATGATGTTGGATTACTTTGGTGTGGTATGTGCTAGAGCTCAAGCTGATGGCATCAACCACTTCAATGTTCTACAGGACAGTGTCTGACAAATCCCTTTCTTCTGTGGTCTGGAGGTCAGTACCTGGAAATATGTTAATTTACTCAGTATGAGTCAATCATTAATTATTTACAATAGTTCAGATATATTGACAGCCTATCTGCTTAACACAGTAATATTTTTTTAGTTTGACCAGACACATTTATGTATGTGTTTGTGTGGGATGATTGTAATCTTGAGCTGGAAACTGTGTACATGCAATATATCCCATCTTGACCAAGTACCATGGATCATCATCGTATGGTTCACATGGTCTCTCACATCTACAGGGCTAAATATGAAAGCAAAATCAGCAGACAATGAGTCAGTGATGAGTGAATTTATTGTTAAGCTACAACTGACCGAAAATATATGTGACATGAATCAACCAAAACATAAGACATGTGAAGGGATCAGTCATGGCGAATTAAATCATTAGAGTAGATGCCACACCATTGGAAGTCCAGAGTACACCTCCCATTTGAAATGGAAGGTGGTTCTGGATCAGTCCACAAAGTGAATGTGTAACACACAAAGAAGGACCTTAAGAGGAGGGTTATTGCTGGCAGTGGTGGGTGTCTTTCCACCCGCACTTCCTGGATTCTTTGCTGGACACCCCTGCTTGCAGGAGGTGGGGTATCAGCTGCTACAGAGGCAGGGGTGTCTGTGGCTTCCTCTGGCAGGGCCTCTCTTCCTGTGGCTGCCGCCGATGATGATGGGCCTGCTGTTGATGAGCCAAAGGAAGGGGAAGATTGGTTTTGAAAAGCTCTGGTCAAGGTTCAGTGTATGTCCCTCAACACCCTTGTTAGGGAGGCCATGTTGTAATTGTGGGCATCCATCTGTTCAGGCACAGAGTTCAGCCAATACCTGGTCCATCATGCCCTGGGACTCCTGATAGACCCCTGAAGACGTGGCTGAAGGTGCCCTGGCCAAGAGCAGCCCCAGTGGCCTCTCCCCATTGGCTCACAGCTTCCCTCCCACGCACCCTACCCCCAGAGGCCTGTGCACTTGCCAACTTGTTCACGGACCCTCATTGTCTGAAGTATTCAGCTGCAAACCAGGATCGAGGACAAGGGGGGGCACAAGATGATGAAAACTGTGCTAGGTACACAGGTTGGGGGCAAATGGTTTCCTGTGATGTTGAAGGAACAGGGCTGGGAGGTGAGGTTGTGGGAAGGGAGACTCATTGTTGCTATCTGACCAGGTTGCTCAGATAGGCCAGCACCATGCTCCACGTTTACAAGTCCATGAGTATTATCATCACTTAGGGCTTCATCCAGAGGGGTAGTGGCCGTCTGTTCTGTGGCCTCAGTATGCCCAGAGCCAGATCCACCTGTTGATGAAAAATATATGTTGTTACTCATTGAATTGTGACATTTACTTCTTAAGGGTTTATGTTACAGTAAGTAGAGACCTTGGACAAAGTTAAGTTGTAGGCAGTCCAATTATGCCAAGTAACCATGGTATTGGGTGATTTGACATGACATGTGTGAAGCATGCCAACACAATTTGACTCAAGCAGCTGATGAGATGTGCAGATCAGCTTCACTTTTGAAGATGGCCTGAAAATAAGTTTTTACCACCAGTATAACCAACACAGTGGAGAGGCAAGATATGGCTTTGACCATATGGAGGCTTAGTTGAGTTGGATGCAAGAAAAATCAGGACTTTGCTGTAGATGTGACTGGAGTCATCATGTGCACAGTGCTGTGTCAATGTGTCTGCTGCCAATACCAAGCTGTTGATGCATCTTGAGACCTTAGGAATACTTGGTGTACACACTGGGTAAAGTGTCATTCCTTTCCTCAATAGTTTCATCTTGGATTAGCAAGTCAAGATGGAGCTAGGTAGATAGACACATCTCTGATTTGAGCATGATCTGTATCTTGATCACTCCCAGGTGAATAACCTTCAATTAAGAGTTCACAAACAAGGGTATTTAGACAAGTGGCCACTGGGCTGGTGTTTGGAGTTACTGGAACTTGGTCTATTGTGCTTTGCAGCCAGATCACTCTCTAACTACACACACTATACAAATGGAATCCTCCCAAGTGAGTGCACTTCAATTGAGAGTTCACAAACAGGGGTATTTAGACACGTAGCCACTGGGCTGATTCTTGGAGTTACTAAAACTGTGCCTCCTGTGAGTTGTAGTCACGGCACTCCCTCTACTACACATACTTGACAAATGGTATCCCTTTCCTGCCCCCCACCCTCCACCCCCCAGTGAGTACACTTCAATTTTGAGTTTACATACAAGAGTATTTGGACAAGTGACTACTGGCTGGTGTTTGCAGTTACTGGAGCAGGCCCTATTGTGCTTTGCGGTCACTCTCTAGACTCTCCACTATACAAATGGCATCCCCCCAGGTGAGTACACATCAGTTGAGAGTTCACAAACAAGGGTATTTAGACAAGTGACCACTAGGCTGGTGTTTAGAATTACTGGGACAGTGCCTTCAGGAGGTTGCAGGAGGCTCACTCTTTCTATTCCCCAAAACTTGACAAATGTTTGGTATTACATATATGTATGCAGGCTGCATTTAGGTTTGGGCATAAGTTTACATTTTGGGATATATCATGAATCCTGGAATGTGTTTTTGTTATTGTGAGATTTCCAGACACCATTCGCACATATGGCATAAATGGGCCTCGGTAGCTGTGATGTTGGACCCAATCATACAGATTGACAGTGTTACATCTTAGATACTCTAGGTATTTAATTTTGTTGAGGTACATGAACAAGACAGTGGCAATAGCTAAGCTGTGAGCATGCATAACATTGCAGTTTTGTGAAATTATATGTGTTGTGACTTACCAGACTTCACTCCCCCAGGTATTCCTGTCAAGCCTTGAGGATGCAGGATGGCCAAGACCTTCTCCTACCAGGGAAAGCATCTTAACGGGGCACTGGGAGGGTCACTGCCAGTCATCTTGGCCTCCAGCTGCTGCCTGGGGACCAGGGAATGGACCTTGCCTCTAAAGTTATTCCACCTCTTCCTAATGTCTTCCTTTGTGTGCAGGGTAGTGTCTTCAGCATTCACTGTCAGCTATCCTGTCCCACATTTTTATTTTCATACTGAGAGGAGTGTGCTGGATTTGGACTCCAAACAGTTGTGGGTCTACTCTAACGATTTCATCCACCATGACTCTCAACTCATCCTCTGAAAATCATGAGTTTTTGGCCTGTGACATGCCTGGAAATTAAAGGGAGTGACAGTGACTAACTAAACAAGACAAGTGAATATGGGGGGAAAATAGATTGTGTGTGAAAGGTGTAAAATGGGATGGGAAAAAAAGGACTGCCTTAATGCAAAAAATGGACAAAATGAAGTGTGGGCTGGTTCATTGTGCTGCAATGGAAATGAAAAGGATTGTGGTCTGTGAAGGCGTGTGTTCTATAGTTCCCTTTGCTGGTGTGTCCACTTGGTTAATGTGTGTCAGCTCTGTTGTTTTTGAATTCATCCAGTGTGCACTTGTCTGTTACTTTGCTGAATGCGGACCGTGGTGGTCGACCACCATTGGCTGACCGTCGCACGGGGACTGCCATGGGGACTGTGGGCCTGATTCACAAAGGTAAACTTAGACCAAAAGTCTAACTTTACCTTTTTGGTCTAAGTTTACCATTGTGAATAGGGTCCACTGTGTTCGTAATAGGCTTGGTGTTTGTCCGCTGCACTGGCGGCACTAGAGGCTGGAGCGCCTAAATCCAGGCCGCTGAACCACTAGTGGTCTGCCTTTTTTGCTTGGTGGACATCAGTCCTGCCTGTATGAATCATAATATGGTGGTCTGGGAATCGCCAGTGCAGTGGTATTTTTGGGACCACCAAAAAGGCAGTCTGGCGGTCTGACCGCCAAACTCGTAGTCAGGCCCTAGATATTAGTATAGTGCTTAGAACCACAATAGCTCCAACTGGGACTATCACAATATCTTGACAGAGTCATTCCCAAACAGTCTGACGCCACTTGTGAGGGAGTATGGGCTGATCATGGAGTCGCTTGGACCCTAGGTACAGTAACTTGGAAAACAAGGAAACAAAGATGGTGCACGGAGTCGGGGAGATGAGCTATCACTTGAGCCGGTGCGGTGTCGGTTCCTTACTCCTACCAGGGAAGGCATGCATTGGTTCCTTACTGTTAGGCAGGGGAGGTGAGGCATTGGTTCCTTAAGGTTGCAAGGGAGGTGATGCTGCATCAGTGGTGAGGCGTTGGTTCCTTTCAACAAGGTGGGGTCGATGAATCCAGCAGGTCAAGACACGAGGCATTGACTTCATGGTGTCGTGATCACACCATAGGGCCACAGGTGCTGCGGTGGAGTCAGAGTTGGGTGACACGGGTGTCAGTGACACTGCACTCGTAAGTCACACTGTGGCGGGACTTCGCAGGTGCTGCAGTGGTGTTGTGTTTGCAGCATCTGTCTCGGTCATTGTACTCAGTGGAGACCACAGCTCGGGTCTAGGCAGCTGTGTGGAGTTGAACAGCGGCACTGGTCCGAAGTCACTCTGGAGTTGATGTACATGGTTTCTTCTTGGTTGCACCAGAACTCATTCCCAAGGGCTCAGGAATTGGATTTGGCACCGCTTGGCAAGTCAGGACTCTCAGCAAGAGAGCCCAGGTGCTGGCAGATGAAGTCTTCGATGTCCCTGAGACTTCTTAACTAGAGGCAAGCTCAGTCCAAGCCCTTAGAGAACCTTTGAAAGTAGGATGTAAAGAGCAAAGTCCAGTTCTTTCACTCCTAGGACAGAAGCAGCAAGCAGAAGACCAGCACAGCAAAGCAACAGGCAGAGTGATAGTCCCTCCTACTGCACCCAGCTCTTCTTCTTGGCAGAATATTCTCAGTCCAGAAGGATTCTAACTTTGTGAGGTCAGAGGTCCAGTATTTATACCCATTTCTGTCTTTGAAGTAGGGAAACTTCAAAGAGAAGTCTTTGTAGTGCACAAGACCTTTTCCTGCTCTGGCCCCAGACACACTCCAGGGGATTGGAGGCTGCATTGTGTAGGGGCAGGCAGAGCCCTATTCAGGTGCAAGTGTCAGCAACTCCCACCACTCTAGCTCAGGAAGACCCATCTGGATATGCAGGGCACACCTCAAATCCCTTTATGTGGCTGCCTAGAGTGAATTCACAAACTGCCCAATTGTCATCCTGATCCAGATGTGTATTCCACAGACAGGTAGAGGCACAGAATGGTTAAAAAAATGCCCACTTTCTAAAAGTGGCATTTTCAAACTTACAATTTAAAAACCAACTTCACCAAAAGATGTATTTTTAAATTGGGAGTTCAGACACCTCAACCTCCACATCTCTATCTGCTCCAAAAGGGAAATTACAGTTAAAAGATATTTCAAGGCAATCCCCATGTTACCCTATGGGAGAGAGAGGCCTTGCAAAAGGGAAAACTGAATTTAGCAGTTTAGGGCATGTAAAACATGCCAGTACATATCCTATCTTTTAAAAGCACTGCACCCTGCCCATGGCACTGCCTTGGGAATACCTTAGGAGGTGACTAACATGTAGTAAAAGGGAAGGATTGGGCCTGGCAAGTGGGTGCTGCACTTGCCAGGTCAAAATGGCAGTTTAAAACTGCAAACACAGACACTGCAGTGGCAGATCTGAGACATGTTTACAGGGCTACTCATGTGGGTGGCACAATCAGTGCTGCAGGCCCACTTGTAGCATTTGATTTACAGGCTGTGGGCACACATTGTAGACTATACTAGGGACTTACCGGTAAATCAGGTATGCCAATCATGGATAAACCAATCATCAATACAATTTAGACAGAGAGCACTTGCACTTTAGCTCTGGTCAGCGGTCAGTGGTAAAGTGCCCAGAGTCCTAAAGCCAGCAAAAATTAAATTCAGCACATAGTCAAAAACATATATTAATTTTAGTCAATTAATTGTTTTCATATCATGTTCTTTATTAATTTCAATATTTTATATTAATTTTAAAGCAACTCAACACCAGTTCAATGCAATCATATGCCTTTAAACAGGAGTCATATTCATTTAAACATGACTTGTGTTCATTTCCATATGTTCTTTATTCATTTCAACGCATGCTACATTTATGTCACATAGTTTTATATAAATTTCAAAAAGTGTCCTTTTCATTTTAATGAATGTCATATTAATTTTGTTGTGGGTCATAGTATCTTCACAGATATACTCATTTCAAAGTGGATTATCTTCATCTTAACATTTGTCATATTGCTTTCAATGACTGTCATATTCATTTTAATGGATGTCCTATTCACCTTAACCCCTGACATAATTTTAACATGGATAATATCCATTTCAACATAGGTCATATTCATTACAATGTATGCAATATTCAGTTTGATGTGTATCATTAATTTCAAGGCATAACATATTCATTTTCACAAGTTTCATTTTAATTTCAGCCTTGGTCATATTCAGTTTAGGGCATGTTGAATTAATTTCAAGGGGCTCATATTGATTTCAAAGCATGTCATATTCATCTCAGAATGTCTCATATTCTTTTCTGTGGATGTCTCATTCATATTAACACATCATATGAGTTTTAACATAAATGAATCCCATTGCAACACATGTAACCATGTCAATGTGTATCATATTACTTTCAATGCAAACCATATTCATTTTGATAAATGTAATGTTCATTGCACAGTATGTTTTCAGAATAATACATTTTTATGTCAGTACCTTATAATAATTTCAATTTGTCATATTCATTCCAATTTTTGCCATATTTCTCTTGGCATGTGTCAGTTATTTCCAGAAATGTCCCTTTCTCTTTGATGAATATTGTATTTGTTTTAGTGATTGCTTTATTGTTTACAGTGAGAGCCATATTTATTTCATTATGAGTGATATATATTTCAGTATATCTCTATTCAACTCAAAGTGTGAGTTATTCATATTAATCACTAACTAGCATATTCACTCTGCTGGGTTGCATATTTGTTTTGGTTAAAGTCAGACTCATTCTGCCAGGTATCATATTTATTTTCACACATAGTACATTCATTCTGGTAACTGTCATATTAATTTTGCAACCTGCTATGCATTTCAGGAGGTGTCCTATATGGGGAGCTGTGATTTTGACATGAACTGCTTCCCATAACAGTCTATATATATATATATATGTGCTATATAAGGTGTTTTTTCAGTATAGAGTGGTGGACAACGCTGAAAGTTGTTGATTGGGCCAGAAAGATGAGAATTGGGAAATTGTTTTCCACCCCAGAGATGCACATTAACTGTGTGCTGTGGTCTAGTGGAAGCCAGAAGAAACAATTCATCTATTTCATGGACCCCAATGTATCGCTCCTGGAAACTCAGGACCCTTACATAAACACTGTTTTCAGCCCACTAACCACACAACAATAACTATAACCTACCACTCTACCATGCACTGTTTTCTCAATGCTATGATTTCAGATGGCATAAGTAATGTAATATGAAAGGGTATGAGCAGTGCATGGTAGAGTGTTGCGTTATAGTAACTATAGTGTGGTTAGTGAGCTGAAAAGATAGTGTATGGAGTTGTGCTAGTTATCATAATGTGAAGGTGGTGCCTAAAGTTAAAATCTAAGGTATAACTAACTTTTACATTTTTATTTTTTGAGTACTTCAAGTGTGATTTGCATAGAAAGAAGAAATAAAGTTAAAGTAATTTAAATGTGGAGCCTACATTAGACATTTAAGCTTTAACTATAACTTTAGAACAGTGGTTTTCAAACTTCATAATGCCAAAATCCCCCACCCCTCAGAGTGGGGGAAAAAATAATCGTCCTCCTCTGAATTTTTCACAATTATTCTATTAGGTTGGCAATGTTTAAGTATGTCTAGACTTGTTTAAACATTGTAGTTACGTTCTGTTGCCTTTTTAAAAATGTGATAAATGTTCTTCTGTTTAAACAAAACACTGTTATCTGCATAATGCTTCTTTTGGCCAGAGTTTGGTGCCCCCTGCTCCACGGATCACTTCAGGCCCCACTGAGGGGGCCCACACCCCAGTTCGAATACCCCTGCTTTAGCATTTCTAATGTTTGTGTTGTTTAAGTTTGGTTTGTACAGAAAGAATAAATACAATTTTCCTAACTATAACTAAGTTTACCCTTTATTTCAGTGAATTTCAGTGTTTTTTTTATTAAAAGAAATGTGTTTTAGATTGTAAAGTCCAGCGTCATTGAGTGCAGTGGTGTTATATGGAGTGTCGTACAGTATAGTGGAGGACAGTGTCGTACAGTGGAGTTGAGTTGCATAACATAAAGTGGGCTAAAGTGTCATACAGTTGAGCAGTGACTTCTATAGTACAGTAGCATGGAGTGCAATAGAGTAGAGTGGGGTAGTGTGGAGTAGAGTAAAGTGTTATAACTACATGGAATGCAATATCGAGGAGTACAGTTGAGTGCTGGGTTGTAACGTGTTGGAAAGTCTTGTACATTGTAATAGAGCGATTGAGTGTCCTTGGATAGAGTTGTAGTGTGGGGAGTACAGGGACAGAGTGAAGTACAGTCTCGTAGAGTAGCATAGAGTGTAATACAGTTTTGTAGAGAGGAGTTGCCTAGAGTGGAGTTGTGTACAGTGGAGTGTCGAACAGTAGTGTAGAGTAGGATAAAGTATTATATAGTGACAGAAAGTGTAATGAAGTCGAGTGGAGTTGTGTAGCATAGAGTGGAGTTAATTGTCATTCAGTGTTATGCTGTAGAGTAGAGTAGCATTGGGTAGAGTGGCCTTGTGTAGTATATAGTGGAGTAAAGTGTCATAGAGTGGAGTGGTCTGGCGTGTTGTACAGTCTTGGAAAGTGCCTTAGAGTGGAGTACAGTGGAGTGCCACAGAGTAAATTACAGTGTCATAGATTGGCACAGCGTGGAGTAGAGGAGAGTGTAGTGGCATAGAGTTGAGTACAGTTAAGTAGCATAGAGTAGTGTACAGTAGCGTAGAGTGGAGCAGTGTGCCATAGAGTTGAATGCAGTAAAGTTGGGTGGAATGGCATACAGGGAATTATGTGGAGTGTAGTACAGTGCCATATATTAAGCTAGAGTGGTGTAGACTGCCAGTGACAGGAATACACTGATGTACAGTGAAGTGCTATAGAGTGAGGTATAGTGTAGTAGAGTGGAGGGGTGTAGATTGTCAATCAGTGGAGTGCCATGCTGTTGAGTGGAATACAGTGGAGTGGTGTGCAGTGGAGTTGGGTCGAGTGGAGTGGCATACACTGTAATAGCGTAGAGTAGAGTAAAAGTAGATTTTCAATGCTAATGATGCTGTGCTTAGTGTGGCCAGGCTATCTTTGGTTGAGGCACAGGAGAAGCCCAATGTTGTAGCCCTACTACTATGTCTATTACAAACCCAGGTTTTTGCACAAATGGCAGGTATGCTGAAAAATAAAAGAGCTGCCTGGTTGGCAGGAAAAGGGTGCTGCTGGGCCATGAGCATATGTAAGTTATTACTATCAAATCAGAAATAGATGTTAAATAGTGACAAGCTACAGCCCTGCTTTGTGCTGTTGTGCCACAGGGAAGTCCCATTATTATATAAATGCCTGGGTTTTAACACAAATGCTACATGTGCAGAAAAATACATAACATAGAGCAGAAGTAAATGCCTAGATTGGTCCTCTAGCATTCAAATTGAAGTGGACTACTTTCCAGGTGAATGTGCACCAGCAAGGTCCTGTCATTCACGGTGAAGAGAGCATGTGACTGAAGTGGTCTGACCCACTGTCCTATATTGTAGGCTGTGGTGTGCAGGAGAAAAATGTGAATGGGAGTTAAACAGACCAATGGATGAAGAAAGTTGTCCAGAATCCTTCTCTATTTCTATATATATATGTTTATTTATTATAGTTTTTTTTTTTAGGAAACAAGAGTCTGGGGAGACAGTTAAAGCTATCTCTAGGCCACACCTAAAAAGAGATTTCATAGCATGTGGCTATCGGCCATGCAGAGGGCACAGAAATATAACGATTTACCTGTCCTCCTAATGAATAACATATACTGTTTGGCTGCCATCAGGCAAATAGAAATGTTGCCATGTTTCCCATGTAATCAGGAGAGACTCTAAACTGTTTCCGCTGTGAATAATGCCATTTCTGTCCTATTTGCCAGGCCATGGTCAAACAGTATAGGATCCCTACTATACAGACAAAATAGTTAGGTTTCTGTCCTATTATGCCTACCACTCAATATAGTCTTGGACTTTATAAAATGTAAAAATTACAATTTGAATGCCAATCTGTCACTGTGGAACTGCTTATCGGATGCTTTTTCTGGTGAGTCCAATGGAAGCGGAAAAGGTTTCAAAAGTTTCAAAACTTTCCTTTGCTGTCCAAACATCCATAGGAGTAAAGTTCTAATGCCCCCAGGACCTCAGGGAAATGTACCTGGAGACTCTAATGACCTCAGACTGAGCCCAATTGCAAAGTCCTATCTCTGTCCAGTCTTCACAGCAATTTCCTCTTTAGCTGTTTTATGTTCCTTGAGCCTACCCAGGAGATAAGCTGTATGAACCGTGGAGGTCTTTCTGTCCTTGGATTTCAAGTGGAAGACGGTCTAGCCTCCTCAGGCCCTTCCCACAGGTCACAGATGCCAAATACAGCAGATTCAGCACAGCTGCCATCCTTCCACAAGTTCAGCCATGTTTTGAGGAAGGCTGAGTGAGGGTCCAGCTTTGTGTGGTTCACCGTCCTGTGGTTAGGGACACCCTAGTCACTCCTAGTACCTCTCTGACATATGGATTAAATGTTCATATGCTCTGGCCCCCACCTACTTATTCAATAGTTCCTCTTTCTTTACTGCAAACAGGCCCAAAATGAAATGTTTCAGGGCAATCCCAGGATGGCCAAAGGCTTCAGCCACTCTCAACTTGGGCTATGAGAGCTCAGGGTATATAGGAGAGTGTACAATGAAAATTACTGGTGTCCTCCCACATCTAACACTAAAATCCGGTTTGAAACAGGCACTAGACCCATAGCAGAAGTCGAGTAATATAAAGCCACTAACCATTATATTACTAGAGGATACACAAGAATTATGATCTAAGCCTATTTGATCTCTTTCAAAGGCGCATACATTTTATGTGTGCCTCAGACATGCCTGCCATGCAGGATTTGGCACTGTTATGCCAACAGGAGGGGCAGCACACCCACCCCAAATATTGACCTGAGCTCAAATCGGTCAACCCTACTCTGGATCCTTGCCCGCTTCACTTTCTGAGGCAAGTTGTCGATATTATCGATCAGGTACATTCCAAATTGTTTAACATTTTGTTGTAGATGGGTCAAGTTCCTCAGATTTGGAAACAGACAAAAGTGTTTCCCTTTCTAAAAATTCAGTGCTGTCTAATTTCAGAAATATCTCATTTCTACTTGCGGCATCAAACATTTTGGAAAGAATTGTTAATGTATGGTTAACGTAGTTTCTGGAGACATATAAACTGCTACAGCCTTCTCAGCCTAGCTTCCACCATGACACAGTCCAGAGATGATGGTGCTGGAAACAGCAGACTCTAATAAGTTGCTCTCGGATGAGGGCCATAATGATACCTTGATTTTTTTAGATCACTTGGCTCCATTTGACTCTGTTTCCCATTATATTCTTATGCAACGCTTATCAGCACTGTAGGAGGGTTGGCTTGCAATTGATCAGCTCCTTGTTGGATCACAGCCATCTGGCAGTTTGGATGAACCCTTACACTTTGGACACTTTGGGCCTCATTACAAGGGCTGTTTTAGAGATTGTACCACCAACAGGCTGGCGGTACAATCTTGCAGATTACGGTTACCGGCATGGTTGTCCCAGCGGTTTTAATCCGCCAGGGCAGCGCTGCTTGCAGCGCTGCCCAGGGGATTACGAGTCCCCTTCCCGCCAGCCTGTCCATGGCGGTAGAGACCGCCATGGAAAGGCTGGCGGGAAGGGGAGTCGCGGGTCCCCTGCACTGCCCATGCACTTGGCATGGGCAGTGCAGGGGCCCCCAGGCACAGCCCCACACTGCTTTTCTGAAAAGCATGACAGGTGCAGCTGCACCCGTCGCACGGCCACAACACCACCGGCTCCATTAGGAGCCGGCTCCCATGTTTCGACCGACATGCCCCTGGGCCGGTGGGCGTAAACTCTGTTTCCGCCCTACGGCCCAGCGGGGATGTCAAAATGGGGCCAGCGGGAGTGCGGCTGCATTGGCGGCTGCACAGCGGTTAAACCGGGGCGGGCGGCGGTGGCCGCCCGCCAAGGTTGTAATGAGGCCCTAAAACACTTAAACTGGGTGTACCTCAAGGGTCTTCACTGAGTCTGACATTGTTCAATATTTACATGTCCCCTCTTGTCATTTTAGTGGAATCATTTGTCTTTATTATCATATCACATACAGAAGACACTCAACTCCTGCTTTCCTATGAGGGTGGCTCTGAAACAGAAAAGGAGGTATTTTAGGTCTATATATGAGCAGTGATGAATTGGCTGAGAATTAATAATCTACAGAGCAACCCAGACAAAACAGAAGTTCTGTTATTTGGTTCAGATCTTGTACCAGGGTGGACAAAGTGTTGGCCAAGAGAGAATCCAGCCCCGCAAGCTCCCCCCCACCTCTGGATCATAAGTAGCCAGAAACCTGGGCATTAAACTTGATTGTCATCTCTCTTTTAAAGCTCAGGTTTCTTCGGTAGTAGGATTTTGCTTAAGTATTACAAGAGCTTTAAAGAATTTCTTAGCTTAACTCCCAAGGGAGGCTCAGAGATCAGTTGATCAGTCTCTGGTCATTTCTCAACTGGACTATGCCAATGTGGTTTACCTTTCTGATTACTTTCTTCAGTATCTGCAAGGCATGCAGAACACAATGGCCCGCCTTAAATTTTCACCACAGACTTCTGCTTCTTCGTATCTCATAAACCTACATTACTTGCCAGTTAAAAAAGACAATCTTGTTTAAGACTGGTTGTATGCCATTGAGCTTTTTATGGTACCAATCCGCAGTATCTGTCTGTCAGGTTACAGCAATATTGTCCAACAAGAGTGTTGCACTCTAGCAACGTTTGGCTGATGGTGGTCTATTGCTTTAAGCAGATGAAGAGAGGTGGGTCCTTGTTTACTGTTCTGGGTGCACAAGCTTGAAATCATTCACCTTTTAATCTCAGAGACAAACAGAATGAAGGATGGCTCCGTAAAATGTGAAAGACACGTCTATTTAGGTCACATTGAACTTATTATAAGGGATGATACCTGTCTTATCAGCACCGCAATGCTCTGAGTAGCTGGGCACTATACAAGACCTGCCATTCATTCATGTCAACCTGTACAAAGTCAACTGTGCAGCTCCTGTAAGGAATTTCACACCTCATATTGAGTGGTGTATAGTAAAACTAAATATGCCAAATGAGGTTTTAACCTAAATTCAACTTTCTTTTAAGGACAAATACATTGGGCACTAGGTAGCAGTATCTCAGTGTTAGAGGTCAAAATTACAAGCAGATGAGTCCCAACAAAATGAAAAAAAAAAAACGGGGATGACCACCCTAAAAGGGGCCGCTTTGCAACACGGATAGAATCCCCTTTTCTATGCAGTTTCACCACATACCTTTACCACCTGCTAAGAGCATGGTAAAATGTGAGGGGCTGGTGCATGGGATGGGGTTTGCAGAAGGGTGTGGGAATTAGTGGAGGGAAGGGGAAGTTTATTTGTATCCATGGAAAATATAGAATGCTACTGTAGCCAAAGTCTCATGCAATGTTCTTTTGCCTAAAAATTCATGTCAGGTTTTTTCACACTCAGTAAACCCAAGAGTAGATAGACCTAACCACTTATAATCAGGCAGATTGAAATTAGTGCAGGCAAGCATTCATTAACTTTGTTCCAGTTGACCTGTTACCAGGCTGATAGCAACATTTTCCAGTCCTCACAAGCCTTCTCTCCATCTTTGCCTGTAGTCATCTTAATGCACCAATTCTTTGCTTAAGTGTCTCCAAGTGACTACAGCCACACCAGTTCTCTGTAAGTACTCCACTGCCTGCTCTGAAAAAATGTTTTTCATGCCATTCACAAAGGGGAAGGGGTCCCATAGGGACCCCTTCCCTTTTGCGAATAGGTTACCACCAGTGTTACACTGGTGGTAACTGCGATTGCTTTGCACGGCGACTCGCAATAAGGAAGGGGAACACCCCTTCCTAATTGCGACTCGCAGTCCCGTTTTGTGAGTCGGTAACCAGGTTACCGACTCGCAAAATGGGACTTGGGCATCACAATGTGCTTTTTGCACGTCGCAAACAGCGAAATTCGCTGTTTGCGACGTGCAAAAAGCTTTGAACATCTGGCCGTTAGTTCCTTATGTACCCCAAGCATCCAATGCATTTCAGAGCCCCAAACAGCCACAGTATTTCACCCAGTGGCCCCTGTTGTGCCTTTACGTTTGTGATCCCAAGCCCCTATTTTCCTCTCTACGTGCCTTTAGATTATGTGTCTCCATAGGCAGATTCAGGTAAAATAGTTCCTGGGCCCAGTGCAAACTGCCACTTCCAACAGCCACCAAATATTTAGCACTGATTGTTCCCTCTCCATGTACCACCTTCACAGCAGTACCTCTCAGTGCCCCTAGCATGGTTTCCATTAGTGATCCACAATACATCCCTGACACCCACAAGTGGCATGCCACAGTCCTAACTCTCTCCTCACTTACTTTCCTGGACTGTACCTACAAATTGAGTAGCCATCTGAAAACACCACCAGTCTCTTTACTCCCAAACCAGTTGCCTCCTCTAATAGACCCAGGTAGCAACCTTCCTTAGAGCCCTAGAAGTTCATTCTTCATTCCACTATAGCACTTCACAGTGCCCCATAACTCCCCTTCTGGTGTGCCACAGAGGCCTGCTCATGTTGTCACAACTAGCCATGTTTGCTTTAATGAGCCTGGACCTGAATGGCTGTTTCTGACAAAAAAATTCCAAGTGCTGTGCATCCAGCCCCAATTGTCTGCTTTATGTGCCTCTAAGTGTTCTTGTCTGCCAGTTGTGTTCCCCAGACCAATCCTCTGTTTCACTCATTGCACTCTAATGTACCAGTCCCGTTTGTGCTCTTAGTTCACTGTAACCCTCCAACAACTACCTAACACTGCATCTATCCTAATTGCCCCTCAATATACAAGAAGGTATTGTTCTTTTAACTCCGTTTAAGGTTCACCAGAAACAATGCTCTCATATTCCACTTACCTCCTCTGAGTGACACAAGCACCTTATCAGTTTGTGCCCCAGATTCACCTTTGTTATGTCCCTATGTGCACTTCCTGATGCCCTCATGTTAACCCCCAGTGACCAACCAACAGCCTCATTTGCCCATTTTTTGTGCCACAAATCCCAGTTGCCTTTGTATTGTACATGTGTCTTGGACACCAACTTCCTCTGTTTCCCCCTCTCCCTTCTGGCACCTTTAGGTGCTGCCAGGATACTGCTCCCAGGTCATATCTTCCTTTTGTAAGTGTCTCAAGGCACCCCATGCCATATATCTTCTCTTTGTCTAGATGCCCACTTTATGTCTCCATCTCTCTGGCCTCATTATAAATTATTTTTCTAAGTCCATGGTCTCCCACCACCTCTTTGCAGATGCTTGTCCTAAAGAATTGGGCTGGCACAGAGCCTGGCAGTGGACCATGCCCTGTACCTAAGCCCATAGAGCAAGAGAGAATGAATAATTATAAAATGTAGACACCTTTATGGACCCTCTGACTGCCCAGTTGTTCAGGGGGATGTTGGCCATATAATGTAGGGGTAGGGCTGTAGAACAAAAATGCCAGTACTCTGCATTTGCAATAAATCTCTGAATAGATATATTTAAAAAGCTATGATCACAGAAAGTTAAGCAAGAATTTCCAATGGCAACTTCGAAGGAAATGAGCTCTACATTTATTACAAATATTGGAAGCTTGTAGAGAAGGGTAACATGGTTATAAGTTTCAATACTTTGAGGCAGGTGTTGTAATGAGATTATATGAAACAGTGAAACACTGGAACTCAGGGACGGTGTCCGTTTGTTTCTAAACACGAAACCCAGTTTCTTATCAATTTATTCTCAGCACCAGTGTTTTTAAAATTCACATCTCAGGTGCCAAGTGCAAGCCTTGTTTTGCTGCCAGGTGAGGGATTCTAGTTAATACACTAGCAAGGACTAAAAACAGACAGCCACTCTAGGTTACCATGATTTTCTTTTCAAAGGGCATAGCTTTACAGGAGCTGATAGCCACGGACAGGCCCTGCATCCAACCATTACTAGACATGTCCGGAGGCTGTGTGCGGTCGAGGTTGGCTGCAAAGAATGTTGAGTGTAGGGCATGGACATAGGCTAAGTCATCTGTACAGCCTCCACTGTGCCTGTCTTACAGCTTTGCACAACTGGGGATACTGGCTAAGTCCTACTGTGCACGGCTGAAGGAAGTGGATTCGGTGCGCAACCTGGCCAGACAGTGGTACACAGCTGAGGAGATGACATTCTGGGTGATGACTTGGATTGGGAAAAACTACATGTTGTGAAAGTATCTTAGAATGATTACTGTTAAATATTTTACAGTTACACCATTCATACTTAAACCTAAGGTTTACTGACACCACAGCTTCTGATACATGCCTGAGTTGCTATGCGCAACATGCTGACTCCTATGACATGGTTTGGACCTGCTTAAGACTACAACTGTTTTGAAAACAAGCAACTGACTTGCTCTTCTGTGCAATGGGCGGACCTTGGTCTGTGATTTCGTAGGCCTAGTCATGATCTAAACAAACAAATCTGAGATGTGCAAGTCTGAGATTTGTTTGCTTAGAAACACGACTAGGCCTAAGAGACACCATGTGGAGTTTAGACTTATTGGCCTGGTGTTAGTGATCACTAAGCAAAAAATTGGCATGGCATCAAAATCTGCCACTACCTAGAACTTTACAAGGTGACTATCTAATATAATCCAATGGGTCGAGTCTGAGTGCAAAATGCTTTGGGTGACAGAACATGCAGTGAAACTATGGCTCTTGTGTGGGTGACGCACCTGCTCGAAATGGCCAACAATAATAATAGGCCTCCTTGGTTCTCTCAAAGGGTTATTGAGTGGGGCGGAGAATTGGCTCCTTCTTTGGCCTTATAGAAAGGGCCTCTCTATAGATGAGTTGCTAGGAACTTAAATAGATGGATGGATGTGTGATAAAGCCCTACACGTTGTGCCTGCCTGTGTGTTGTGTTTCAGGGTTTGATCTCACGGTATCTACTCATTTTCTCCTTGCCCTCCCTTCTTTTCTCATTTGTCCCCGGAGATACTGGTAGCCTGTATATCATCCATTAGGTTTTGTGTTATTGGCCAAATAGCATGTTGTTACTCTAATCATAACCACCTGCATTCACCCTCATTATTTACTTAGCACTGATACTTGGCTGCCCTAAACCCAATGTCATTTTTCCATTTGTTACATGCTTTTAATCCATTGGATTGTCTGCCTCTTGTTAAAAATGTTGTAAATATATAAAATAGTGGAGGGCCTTGCATACTTGTGGGAAGGCTGCACAAAGACTTGGAGGCAGGGGCCGACTGCAGGTCAGGTGGTGGGCCATGTTTATAGGTAGTTGGCTACCTGGTGAGATAGGCACACTAGGCTATCTCCTGATGTTCATTAAATTCACTGCTTATGACCGTACACATGATGTCACAGATGGTTTTGTTTTTGAACAAATGCAATTTAGATTGCACACTCTATCATAACTATTTAGAAAGTTGGCTAGGAAGATTTGGGATTAATCTGATTCCAAAAATAAATCATCCACATTATTGTTTGATTTTAGAAATATGAGCTTAATCTCCTCCTCAGCACCGTATTCACTTCTGTTGTATGGACAACAATATTTCCATCTCTAATATATGGGCTGGAGGCACTTCTGGAGCAGGAAAATAAATGGCTTGATCTGTACAATGCTTAGTTTATAGACCTCTTTCTTGATGTACTTCGATCAACTATCCAAGTGTAAATACATCTGAAATCTGAAAGTGTGAGACTGACATTGGCCTGTGAGGCCATTTTAATAAAGTTTAGAGTATGATTACTTGTCTCCAGTTAAATAAAACCAATAGTCTGGGAAAAGATTAATTTGGGGAAGAATGGCCATCAGAATCCCTGGCCTTCAAATTCATCAGCCTCTTTGGTGATGTAGCAGTGGGTAACGCATGGTCCGGCATAGCTTCATATGCACACCTCTAAGAAGACCTAAATCTAAAGATGAAGAGAAACCTATGTGTGCCAATTTCATAAATGCAATAGACACTTATATAATTAAACCACTCATGCTCCAATAACGAGGTCTGAACCAGGACGACGTCTTTACCAGGCATGCCTTTACAATGAATTCTGTTGTAAATGAGTGTGTGCTAAAGCAATATGCATCGTAAATTTGTCACCCCACCCCGCCAAAAAACAACCCCGACCACCCCCTGCCCTGAGCTCTAAAACTGCACTCAAAACTGCCCCTTCCCCCACCCAGAGCCCTCTGACCCCACCATGCCCTGAAAACTACCCCTGCCTCACACCACTCTGAGCCCTAAAACCAACCAGCTGCAAAAAAAAAACCTGACCACCCCCACCCCAAAACTTCTCTCTTCCCCTGCCTTGAGCCCTAAAAAGGACACCCTGTCAAAAAACAGCCCTGACCATCCCCTCGCCCTGAGGCCTAAAAATGACCACTAAACTTTCCCCTTCACCCCCTGCCCGGAGCCCTCCAACCCCACCCTGCCCTGAAAACTACCCTGCCCTGCCCAATTCTGAGCCCTACAACTGCCCTTGCCAAAAAACAACCCTGACCACCCCCACCCTGAGCTCTAAAACTGCCCCCATAGCTGCCCCTTCCATCTGCCCTGAGCCTTCCCACTCCACTCTGCCACCTTGCCCAAAAAAACGCCCTGAGTGCTAAAATTGCCACTTCACCCCCTCAGCCCTCCAAACCCACCCTGAAAACCCTACCAGCCTCCCCCACCTTGATCCCTAAAATCGATTGCCTACAAAAAAAATCCAACCCCCCACAAACTGCCCATTTTCCCCCTCGCCCTGAGCCCTCCAACCCCACCCTCCTCTTGAAAAATTACCCCCAACTCGGCCTCAGCCCCACTTACCAAGCCGGGTCCTGAGCTTCCTTCCTTTTCCTCTGTAAACTGCCCCTTCCCACCCCTCCACCGCCCTGAGCCCTTTGACCCCAACCTGTCCTTAAATATACCCCCCCCCCACACTCCCAACCCGGCCCCAGCCACCTGGCTGCCGCATCCAGAGCTTCCTTCCTTCCTTTCCCCGCTGTTCCCACTGTGGGCCTGAACCACGCATAGGCAAGGTGCCTTAACCACGCATATGTGTGGTTAAGGGGCATGCGTGGATTAGGCAAGCGTGGTAACACATACGTACTTATTGCTCTCAATGGCTGCTGGTGGAGTCTTAAATCTGTGTCACGCCTCAGGAGTGCTTGTATAAAATATTATCGCTACAGACTATAGGTGTATTAATTCACACGTAATTTCTCCAATTTTAGTTATTAGAGCTTACAAAATATTGCAGAAAAATATCAACTGAATGTGATATTGCAGTGTAAATGTTAGCTCGGGAAGGAATGTATCCATGGATGTCAATTCACAAAAAATGCGAGGGGTAGGGGAAGTGACATCACAGGCCCTTTGACCTCCACTTTCACTTACACTCACACTTTTATGCATACACACAAATTTACACTTTCATACGCTCTCTCTCTCTCACACAAACACTCTCTCACCCGCAAGTACGCACACAGCACACACTTAAAAGCATTTACTTACCTCAGCTGCCAAGGAAAGGCATATTCCAGCAAATTGTACTCTATTTTATTATACTAACAGTGATTGATATATTATTATTCACTATTTGTGTAATAACAAAATTGACAGAAAACAGAGATGGAGCCCCAACTGACGTCCATAAGGACGAGTTGCCCCTGTGTTCCTGCCACTGACTTTGCCAGTTTTGGTGCCAGGGGTCACAAAGGCAGTGCCAGCGGTTGCAAAGGATAAGCCAGGGGTTGCAGCTGTTATCTCTGGCGACCTCTAAATGACGTCCATGAATGTGTCATCACCTGTGTTCACCCATGTAAAAGAGGCTGTTATTTTTTGTCTGGGTGGCAGATAGCTAACCTTGAAGGGAGGCAGAATGTGTTTTCTTTTTTTTTTTTTTAACTCTGGGCACCGAGTGGAGAAAGATTTCTTGGAGTTTTGTTATAGGTGTTATTTATGGCGTTTTGGTCACATTTTTCCATGTCCTATTTCAAAGCCATACGTAATTATTTAGATATCTGAACATGTTTAAAGCTGTTATTCTGTTATGGGCTTTATACTGTAAGGGTTTTAAATAACTCTTTCATATTTTTTAAGTCAAACAAAGGTAAAGCTAGGGCATAGTGAGTTCAAGTAATCTACCTTGAGGTGAATTCTGGTTCATTTAGAAAATGTAATTAGAAATTCTTGTTTTTTTAGGTTTCGCCTCCACAGCGCTTGTGCTGTTCTTCTGAAACCTATTGTATTTTATATAAATCTTTAAAGGGGCTTACATCCTGCCCTTGCATTTTATTGGTTTGTGTGCTTGCCACTTACCTCTCCTCTGTTTCTATTGGCTGTAGCATATTTCCTGCATTTATTAATGCTTGTTCCTCACGTGTTTGCTCTTATCTGTGTCCCGAGGACCAAATACTGTTTCCATCCACCTTCCTGAAACTTCTTTCAAGCTGTCAGCACCCCTGCTGTCACTGCAAGATCTATATCCTTGCTTTGAAGCAACAGCGCTGCCCCGGTGCATTGGACTCAGCACGCTGTGCTGAACTGAGTGGAGACCTGGTGATCGCAGTCCTGCATGCTTTAAGGGAAGCCAACTCTCCCATTGCAGCGGCACTCACCAGTCCCTCCAGAGAAAAGCGCACTCACCAGCCTTCCCGGGGTTGAAGCAGAGACCCACTCTAGTGCTCCCTTTTGTTTGCAACAGAGCAACTTGTGAACCACCGCCAGCCAGAGGGAACCCCACATCAGAGACAGTCGCTTGCAGAGACCCTGCTCGCGGCCATATGAAAGGTATTTGCTCTGAAAGAGTGAGCTGCGTCCCTTGCAGCTGTGTGCCTGGCTTAACTTGTTTCTTTTTCTGTTTCATCATTGCACGCACTGGCCAGTGGCCGCCATCAGTTATCCCAGAGGCTTGTGTCATATGTCTTGGCAGATAGGACACTCGTTATATGGGAAAGGGCCACGCCATGCCACACGCTATCAGCCAATAATTGCAGCATGTGCTCGCCCTACAGCAAGAACTGGCCACTGTGGCCATTCTACGGGCCCCTCGTAGTCCTCCTCTTTGGAAGTTCCCGTATCCAAGCAAAGGCCGGTATGTTCTTTAACTGTTTTACACCCAAGACTTTCCAGCAGCCCTGGCAAGTACTAATGTGTTTGCTTAGGTGCGTATGGTTACCAGCACTCGTACTAGTCAAAGCTTTCACACGTGGGGGACGGCCCCACACAATACATAATTCCAGTGTTGGACATTTTCAGGAGGTTTCCCCCCTCATCGGCCTTTACTGAGGCCATTATCTAGGGTGAAAGCGTGCACTGGCCGATCACTGCCAAAGATGTCTCGGTCTCTTCCAGATGTCTGTGCACCTGACTCTAAGCCCCTCCTCCAACACGCATGCAAATGAGCTTTGTCTGGGCATCTTATCTCATTAAAAGCGTGCTTATCTTTCTGAAGGTGACGTCTCACTTGCACTATTCTGTGCACAAGAGAATTACTTTGATTTCTGTTTGCGCAAACTGTTTGGAGGCCTCAGCTTTAAGTGAAGTGACCTGAGATAGAAAAAAATTGTTACATGGCGAAAGAACCAGAGATAATTCAACCTGACACTTGTAAAACCAGTGCTCTCTCAGCTATAAGATATGTAGAGGTTATTTAGAGGTACGTGAACTATTTGGTTTCTTTTAGTGGAGTCTCTGTTGGCTCTGGCGACAGTAAACGTTGACCCAGAGCTCCCTCTGCCAATTAAGCACTGGGTCACAGAGGCAGGGAGTAGGAGCGACATGTTTGTGTTTAAACGGTTTCTTTAGTAACTCCGTCATTCAAGAAAGCTCACATTGCACAACTGCTCACCAAGCTAAAACGTAGAACAAAAAAAAACATATTATTAATCTCATAGGCGAAACCTATTGCATTTACCAATGCTTGTTTTGTAGGGCAAGAGTGTCATCAACGAAGAAAGTGCGGTTTTTCTGTTTTTGGTTGTTGATGTTACATCTGATCTATTTAGATTGATTAGTGTGGTATGTGACAGATGCAGCAAAGCATTACTGACTGGAGAGATGTTATATTCTGCATGGCAAGTGGCAAGTGGCAAGTGGAGGTGGGGTAGTGGAAGGTATTTTTCAGTGCTTGGGTATAGTTGTACTAATTTTGGTGAAGTAGGTATGTAATGCTGAGCGGCAATGTCATCAAAATATCCGTAGGGTATATTTATATCATACATTGGTAGACACGGCAGTGAGGTGAGCATTTATTGAAATGCAGGGTACTTTATGTGAGTTTTAGAGCTCAGCATATTAACCAGTAGGGAGATGGATTGTTCCTGTACTTGTCATTGATGGTTTGTTGGTGGTAGGTGGTGCAAAGTGGGTCATTAAGCAGTGCAGTAGCAGTAGTGGGAAATAAAGCATGATTTACAGAGACACATTGCAGCTGTTATTGGACACTGGAAATAAGAACGTGTCATACATGCCTTTGCAGTCGATCTTTGTGGTGAGATTAAAGCATTTTGAGTAATGCCGGTTGCTACAACGCTGCACATATGCACACATTTAGGCTACGCAACCAGAAATATACAATGGAGGGAGAGGAAAAGAAATGTGTTGTGTGATGGACGCCACGAGGTAACCAGGATGCACAGTGTAGTCTGGTATGTTGCTTGGCTCAGAAGTCATTTGATGCAGCATGGATGAGCTTGGGATGTATATGTCGGGAGAGGACGTAACAGGCCCTTTCTCACAAGGAGGTACAGGAGTTCTGTGTTGCCCCTGCAGGGCAGCAATGCACCATGCTACTAACCTTGCCGAGGATCGTGCTGATGTCCCTGCCTTTATGCTGAAAGCCTGAGGCCGGGTCTGCAGGAGACCGATTTAGGTGACCAAGGGCATTGATCAGCTGCCAGTCCAGAGAGGGGGAGTAAGACAAACACATGGTAGATGCCTGTCCGTCTGGAGTAGTGCAGTGGGCTGGTGAAGCGGGTGCTGAAAGGAGATTATGGCACATGTAGTTGCCATCATAGAACTTTGTTCAGAGTTTGTTCCTGTGAAGGTATTTAGGCAAGGGAGAGAGTTCCCCTTTCTGCTTGCATACACTAAATGAAGAAATATGTTGTCACCTTTTTCAGACTACATTTCCTGACAGCCAACTTCTACGGTTTTGCAATGCATCGCCAGCTGTGAGTGCTTCACTTTGTGTTTTGCAATGCATCGCCAGCTGTGAGTGCTTCACTTTGTGTTTTGCAACCAGCCAGCACACTGACAGGAGGTAACCCAGCAGCATTTTCAAAGGGAAACTCACAGCGAGGAATGTTCAACAATACAGTATGGAGTGAAAAGTGACTTTATAGCCTCTAATCTCATATTCAGAAAGGCTGCTATTGATTTGAACCAGTTTTCTTTTAAGCAGAATAGAGGGAGAAAGAGTACAAGGCAATATCTACAGTTGGGTGCGCACCGGCAGGTGGGGGACCGTAGCGAAACCGGTCATATCTCCACCAAACATACCATTAGTCACCCTTCATATAGCAAATTATACCAGAATGACCAAGCCAGCTTCTTGTGTTAGAGAATATCTCATTCTCCGGCCGTATTTATTACAATTAATAAACACAACAAAAAGTTTTGTTTTCCACATAAAATAACACAATAAGGATAGTACAGCATAATATTCGCATGAGCGTATCTAATACGTACATAAATCTCCTATCAAATACACTCCATAGCTAATACATGACTACATTAAATTTCATATCAAATTAAGGAGTCATGATTGACCACCCCTCAGGCCCTTGGTGGTGCGGACTCATTCAATTGACCTAATTGACTTGGACCCAGGACAACACCCTGCTGGTCTCTCCATAAGTTGTCTTTTACAAGCTGAACTCACTTGCCCCCTCAAGACAGAGGGAGCTTGGGCCAGCATCACAGCTGTACCCCCAAACAAACATGCCAGAGCTACCCAATACAGGGATTCCCCCTGGCACCCATCGGGAGGTGGGTCTTGGCCAACCGGGCCATACCTTGGTCCCTATACCAGCCCACGATCCCCCGTACGTACTCCCCTTTGGACTTAGCACAGGGATGGGAGGGTGGGGGAAAAAGGAAGCACTCTGGTGCTTGAAGAGGCCAAAGGGCGGCGTCAGCGATCGTCAGGGGGGACCCAGGCAGCAATGTGTAATTCTGGGCAACCTTGCCTGCTATTTAACATGCCCGGCTGCCCCCCTCCTTAACGACCGCCTGGGTGACTCCGTAACCCCCCCCCCCCAATGGGCGCAACAAGCAACCAATGGTTGCTCACTGTGGGAGCGAGGGAAATTCAAAAAGGTGGCCACTGACCCTGACCGGTCCGATCCGGCCCGCACCTGTCTCCGGTGCCTGTGACCTGGCGGCTTGGCCCCTTGACCAAATTCACGCACGACCGTCGTCGAAGACGGAGTGTTTCAAGGGGTGTCTGAACCAGGGTCTGCAGCCCTCTGCTTTAGGGGTATATTACATTTTCCAAAGTTGCCAAATGACTTAGGCTCAGCTGCATTTGTCTTACAGAGGTGATGGGCTAAGGGTTACGATCACACAGTGTATGTTGAAAAATGCATTTGTGAATTGGCTTCATAATTTTTTAACTAACCCAAATGAATGTTTTGGTGGCTTCCTTTTTAATGAAACAACTGTTTCATACTCGTCTTTATTTCAAACCGTGGGGCCTATTCACAAAAGCAGTTATGGGCATGCCTGAATGTGGAGTATAGAAGCACTGCTTCACTTATTCTTAAATAGTTTTGCCTTTGTGAATTGGCCCCACTTTTTTTGTAAGAACCGAATAAGGCCTTTACAAGTTCCTGGAGTCTGACTGGACATGTTATGGAGAACAGTACCACCACTTAGAAAAGTGAAATGCAAAGTTATGATGAATTATAACGTATTTGTTTGGCCAACATCTGATCGACTTCCAGATACTGGAGATGAAACAACGTTCAAAATGAAAGATCATTTATGTTCGTGGGTACCCTGAAAAGTTGGTAAGCCATTTCAGCGAATTATTTGAGCCACTCCATAGTTTACTGAGAAAGGGTGGGTATTTCAGTGTCAGGGGCACACAGCAGCAAGGATTCGGTTGCATGAAAGAAGTAAGTGACAATGCACCTATTTTGGAACCGTTCTATGCAGGAACGTAGATGATTCTAAGTGGATCCAAGCTCCTGTGCCCTAGTTCTGTGGAGGGTAAGCTCTAGCATTGACTTTACATTCAGAGAGTAATGCAGGGTGATGATACTCTCTGATCTGTCAAGAGGCACTAGCCGCTGTTTGGGAAACTGACGGAGAAAATACCCTCAGGGAATTGTGCAACCTTAACATGCACATGCCTTTAATGGTTGCTTTGAAACCGAATAGATCGCCAAGGTGGCTTGCCTGTCAAATTTCAAGTGTTTTAATGTAGGGTTGGGATACCAGGATGGAAACATTGATTGGCTGTTTATTTGCCCTGAATGTCTCAGGGCATTAGAGAACCAGGTTCTGGAGAGCGGGCTTGAGGATTTTTCACTGATAACATTCAATATGTGGTAGAGCATATGCATGTTCTTATTTCCAGTGAGAGATCGTTAGATGCATTGGAAGTGTTTTTTGGTGCTACACATGTTTAGAAGTGTCTGGAAAAAAGTTGAGTTGAGAGAGCAAAGTGGAAATAGGGTTGCCAGTTTTTTTGTAAAGTCAGATCAAAGAGAAGCAATATATGGACTTGGATTTGCCACTGAGAGCAGTGAGACCTCATTAGATGCGCTCAAAAGGGTCATTTGGGTAAAACAAAAAAAGGTATTGGGGTCCGCATAGATCTACCTAATGAGCATACTGCAGAGATCTGTGTGCAAACTGAGGGTCCCGGGTTCAACCCAGTGGTATTAGAGATGGTCCTTAGTATAAATGCATGGATTCAAATCTTTCCTCAGAAAATGACAGGAGCACCTACTACAAAGAGACATTTCCATACTAGGGAAGAAGAGTGTAGTGATTTGAATACATGCTGCTTTGGTTTCATATGTTTACTCTTAAGGTAATTTGTCCCCCATTTTCACAGTATTACTAACATGCGCAGATTTGTTTCTACTGTCATGCACCTTTCCTCACCTTCTCACGATGATTCATTGAAAAGCGCACATTTGCCTAATTTGTTTCACAGCTGGGGCTCGTTTACGAAGGGGGCCTGTTTGTTGTGACACGTTTAACACCATGGGTTGTTTTCACACGTGCTCTCATTCACTCCTCGTATAAATTAATGGAATCATAAATAGCAATTTGGCTGGGGAACTGTGATGCCCACATTTTCTGCTGCACGCGCTCTTAGTGCCCACCTGTTTTTTTCCACATCACACAAATCTCTCATCCCTTTAATACTCGGAGCTATGGGATTTGGATCAGTCACCTGAAATGATTAAAAGAAATTGTTAAAAGCAAGCCAAATTACCTTGCCTAAGGACTTCCAAATTTACTCATCAGCCTGTACATGCTGGTTAACAAATTCACATAACAAACCCGAAGGGGCAATTGAGAATGATGGTGCCCTTGGGCATACTTTTGCCGCTTACCAGTGCTTCAGGAATTTTAAAGGAGACCTTTTTATGCCTTAGCTCATTTTTAGGTAAGTGTTGGTATGTATTTCGGGCCATATTTATACTTTTTGACGCACAACTGCGCCAACGCAGTTGTGCGTCAAAAATTTTAACGCCGGCTAACGCCATTCCAAAGCGCCATGCGGGCGCCTTATTTATTGAATGACGTTAGCCGGCGCAGCTGACTGGTGTGCGTAAAAAAAAATGACCCACACCAGGCAGCGCCGGTGTAGGGGACAATGGAGCTTGGGCGTCAAAAAATGGGGCAAGTCAGGTCTGAGGCAAAATATTGGCCTCAACCCGATTTGCGCCATTTTTTTTTACTCCCAACCCCCATTGAAATGACTCCTGTCTTAGCACAGACAGGAGTCATGCCCCCTTGCCCAATGGCCATGCCCAGGGGACTCATTGGGCATAGTGGCATGTAGGGGGACACAAATCAGGCCCCCCTATCCCACAAAAAAAATAATAATAATACTTACCTGAACTTACCTTAAGTTCCCTGGGATGGGTCCCTCCAGCCTTGGGCGTCCTCCTGGGGTGGGCAAGGGTGGCAGGGGGTGTCCCTGGGGGCATGGGAGGGCACCTCTGGGCTCCTTCCGAGCCCACAGGTCCCTTAATGCCTGCCCTGACCAGGCGTTAAAAAATGACGCAAAAACGGCTGGACGTCATTTTTTCAGGCCCGCCCACTCCCATGCGTCATTTTTGCACGGGAGTTTAAATAAGGCACACATGCCTTAGAGTCATTTTTTAGAAGGGAACGCCTACCTTGCATATCATTAACGCATGGTAGGTGTCCACGCAAAAATATGACGCAAACTCCAAGATCTTTGGCGCTAGACGGGTCTAACGCCAAAGTATAAATATGGAGTTAGCTTTGCGTCGGATTTGCGTAAAAAAAAACGACGCAAATCCGGCGCAAACAGAGTATAAATATGCCCCTTCGACTTTTAACCATGCCCACTGCCCACCCATCACTATCACTCGTTCATGGGCTTGCCTTTCAAAAATCCTTTCTTTTCTTTGGTAAATAATGTACATTTGTCCCTCCTTGGGGCGGGTTTGTTACTGCTTTGGCCATCGCCCCTGTTACATGGCTAAGAGCACTTTTAATTATATGTTTGACTGCGAGCAAACTTCTTTTTTCTTTTGTGTCTCTTCACACTGATGCTCTTGGCGGCCGTCGGCTCGCTTATGTGAAACTGTATTACTTTTATTTTTGTATTAGTTGTTTACTGATCATGTCTTTGGTGTGTGTTGTCCTTATTTATCTTTTATGCCCTTTCTTCCTCTCACAACAGCCTCGGTTTGAAGGGCATGGGCTGACCAGCCATTGTTTTTGGAATATTTAATTCTGATCAGCTCATGTTTTTGTTTTTCACTATAGGGGTACTACGGTACTGCTTAAAAATGGCGAACCTTCCAAAATTCTCCCCAGCTATCCGGAGGGAAGTGGTTGAGCCGGCCCCTGGCTTCAATCGCTTTCAGAAACACCTCCAAAGGGGAAAAGAGCTTGAAAAAAACAATCTCCATCTGTTCTACCAGGGAAGTTTCCACTGCTTGCCAGCAGCCCTTAAATATCAACTTTCTTGTCAGCTTGTTATATTAGTTACTAGTTTTGATCTGCCTAGTTCATGTTCCTAACAGCAGGCACATTAACCTTCTGCGCCACTTTATAATTAGTCCAAGCTTCCACTAGAGAATAGTACGTTCTTTCTCCAGAAATAACATTAATCATCAGAGTTATTTTAACATTTGAAGTTTGAATGCAGTCTGTAATCTGACTACAACACGTTGTTTGCAGCAACCACATTAACCCTCTGCACTGCCTTATAGTAATTTCAAGCTTCATATCTTGCTTACAGCGCTGCATGTAATATGACCAAAAGAGACACTTGGGAAAGTCATAACAAAACCAAAATGAAACTGCAACACAAGCAACAGAAATGTGCTTCTTTGCAATTTCCAATTAGCCTGCTTTAGTATTCAGTACTCTTAAGAATATACGCAGCAGTTAATAGCGTGCGGTATGAAGTGACAGCTGAACCTAGAAAAACATACTTTTCATGTATGCCAACAAGGCAATTGTGGTTCTCATAAGCTAAAAACATAAAGCTTATAGCTTCACTATAAAGGAAAAATAAATCGGCCTTCTGTGTAGAGTAATAGCTGGATCTAAAGAATGCACACTTATTATGTTAACAGTGCTTAATTTGAGCCGGTGTGGTCCGATGCAGGGCACAAACAATGTTTGTTAAAGGGCCATCAGTTATTTTTCTGCCTCACTGATTTACTGTGGGCAAAATAAAGAATAATTTATTAGAAATGAAAACTCTAACATGTGAAAATGTCCTTCCGCTCCAAACTATAAACAAGCTGTCAGGCTGGAAGGTTAAACAGCAAGATGCTATCATGTTGTAGAATACATTTTTGAACACAAGGACATTAATCACTCTTTACTTGTAAAAATACAGCAAATTAACGTAACGAAAGTTTAACATACAAAACAAAAACACAGAACAGAAAGATTAGCATGTGTTTGTGAAAGGGTACCATCACCCAGATGAAAGAATGTAAATGACTGGCTGGCTGGCTTGCTCTGTAGACAGCAGCGATGTTATCAGATGCTATAAAGCTTTGTGGAGTGAATCACACCTAAACAGTGTAAATTGCAGTCAAACACCATATGGGACACACAAGTAAAACAACACGTAAACATAAATATTAAAAGACACAATTGTATTAACCACTTAGCTGCTGGGCTTCCCCACCAACTCCACCCCCAGTGCTAAGCCCTTTTTTGGGTATTTGGGGTAGTTCGCGCTTAGGCCTTCAGAACATTTTGTCCTCATAAGCTATTCACACCAAATTTGCATCCTTTTTTTCCAACATCCTAGGGATTCTAAAGGTACCCAGGGTTTGTGGGTTCCCCCGGAGGAGACCAAAAAATTAGCCAAAGTACAGCAAAAAAATAGTTTTTTAAAAACAAAATGGGAAAAAAGGGCTGGTGAAGAAGACTTGTGATGTTTTCCCTGAAAATGGCACCAACAAAGGGTTTGTGGTGTTAAAACCATCATCTCCCCAGCTTTCAGGAACAGGCAGACTTGAATCAGAAAACCACATTTTTCAACACAATTTTGGCATTTTACTGGGACATACCCCATTTTTACTATTTTTTGGTGCTTTTAGCCTCCTTCCAGTTAGTGACAGGAATGGGTACGAAACCAATGCTGGATCCCGGAAAGCTAAACATTTCTGAAAAGTAGACAAAATTCTGAATTCACAAATGGGTACTTTGTGTAGACCCTTGTAGGTGTTCTTACAGAAAATAACAGCTGAAATAAAAAAATATTGAAATTGAGCTGAAAAAAACATAGGAAGGAAAAAATGTAGAGAAAGGCAAGGGTCAATAACACTTGTTCTGCTATTCTGTGTCCCCCCAAGTCTCCTGACAAAAATGGGACCTCACTTGCATGGGTAGGCCTAATGCCCACGACAGGAAATGCAACATGGACACATGACATTTTTACATTGAAAACTGACATGTTTTTTGGAAAGCGCCTAGCTGTTGATTTTGGCCTCTAGCTCAGCCAGCACCTAGGAAAACCTACCAAACCTGTGCATTTTCTTAAAACTAGACACCTAAGGGAATCCAGGATGGAGTGACTTGTGAGGCTCTCACCAGGTTCTGTTACCCAGAATCCTTTGCAAACCTCTAAATTTGGCCAAAAAACACTTTTTCCTCACATTTCGGTGACAGAAGGTTCTGGAATCTGAGAGGAGCCACAAATTTCCTTCCACCCGGTGTTTCCCCAAGTCTCCCGATACAAATGGTACCTCACTTGTGTGGTTAGGCCTAGTGCCTGCGACAGGAATAAATCACACAACGGTCAATGTTGGTCCTTACATGAGGGCAACTGTTGACCCTGGGGTGATCCATTCCTGATGCAGGCACTAGGTACGGGCGCTCAAGTGGGATAGTGTTTTTATCAGGACAGGTGGGGAAACACTGGGTGGTAGGAATTTTGTGGATCCCAGTATATTCCTGTAGTTTGTGTGACAGAAATGCAAGAATAAATAGAGTTTTTATTCAACATTTCAGCTTTGTAGGGTATTCTGGGTAAGAAAACTTTGGGGAATCCACACAAGTCACACCTCTAAGGAGTCCCCCCGGATGTCTAGTTTCCAGAAATGTCTGTGTATAGTATGTTTCCGTATAAGGCTGATGAGCCCAGGACCAAAAACATAGGTGCCTGCCTTTCAAAGCCAGTTTGTTTTGTCATAGATAATTTTGATGTCTCCACAATATGATTTGGGTGGTGGAATTTGGGGCTGAACTAAATTGGGGAGCTCCCGAGAGAGCATTCTCTCTATGCTTGCTGCCGCATGCACCTGCTCTCTGGGTTGGGCTAAACCGCTATTGTCCCATTGCACAGTCTGTGCTTGCAAAGGGACAGCTGGACTGTCCTCATCACCTCCTTCATAATCACTGGAAGAGGAGTTATCGAATGGGACTCCTCTGACTGAAAAATTACCCCTAGAGTCTGCGCCATTGACCTATCCCTCAAATGCTGTCTCAGTATCTGACCCTACGTCAGAGCTGTCCTCTATAACCCGACTGAGGGCTTGAGCAGCAGTCATCCAACGAGATGCCATCTCTGCTACTGGCTAAACTGCTGCTATAAAACACTAGCCTACGTAGACAGCCACAAAATTGCTAGTGTGTGTGTGTCTGTGATACGTGCAACAGTAGAGGTCACCTTACCTTCGCTTCTTCCCTCAATCAGCACGTTCTTTCAAGACACTCAAAAAAAGACACACTAGTACTTCACCTTGTCACATACCATTTGTCACAGTCTTAAACACCTATAGCGCCCAGTCTGACAATCATTATTGGTGCTCCCACTCCCATGACCTCCTCCTCGGATTCCCTCACTACCACCCAGCAAAATTGCCCTTCATCTCTCCATAACCCCCGCACATACATTTCATTTGTATTATAGCGCAGGTAATGGCTGACTTTACTAATGTACTCAGCTATTTACATAAAATACAATATAAACCTTCTGCGCAACTTTATGGCATCAAAACTGCCACTAGACAAAAGTCTGATCGTTTTGTAGCAGAAACGTAATCGCAACACTTACTTCACTTTTTTATTGCTGCCTAAAAGCTACAGTTGAAGTATGTGCATTGCTTTGAAGACACAAACTGCAACTGAAAGACAACTGGTGGCGAATATCTATATACATGTATCTATATATATATATATATATATATATATATATAAAGACGATTTCCTTAGTTTTATGAAAGGAAAAACAGCACTCCAAAGGTCTTCATTTTCAAACTGCTTTAATGCTGGTCTCAATCTACTTTACAAGAAATGCAAGAACGCCCCTTTAATGCTGGGCTCAATCTACTTTACAAGAAATGCAAGAATATCTATATATATATATATATATATATATATATATATATATATATATATATATGTATATATATATATATATATATATATTTAAATATATTATATATTTAGATCACTTTTATATGTGGGTCTGTTTTTCCTGGGGGCCGATCGCAGCCCCCAGGGAAACCACACACGCATTGACAAAAGTGATCTATAAATGTGTGTATATATATATATATATCTATCTATCTATCTATCTATCTATCTATCTATCTATCTATCTATATATATATATATATATATATATATATATATATTCCCGAACAAACAGTTGATGACAACTGCAACACTGTACTCCAGGAGAAAAAAATTAACTATTTTCTTTATTTGTAGTAAAAAAAAGTCACCAAACCATCATCACCATATATATTTTTAGTAGCTGTTTGGTTTCCTTGGGGGCCATAGTGGCCCCTAGGGAAACCATACAACTACTAAAAAAAAATTATTGCCCCCATCAATTTCTTTTTTAATTTGGCCCCTGCTGGGGGGAGGGGGTTTATCACGCACCCCACAGGGGACACCTAACTTTTTAAAAATATGTTATGCCCCCCGGCAGGATGGTAGCCCGTTTGCCGAGGGGGCCGACTCCACCCCAAGTGAAACCCTGTTGTCTATTCAGGAAGGCCTTGTTTGAAAGGGGGGAGCCTCTTATTTCAAACAAGGCCTTCCAAAATGTCGGGAAGGCTGTTTGGGGCCATTTTCCCCATTGGAGCAGGAAGCGGCCTTGTAGCGGCCACAAGGCCGCTTCCTGCTCTGATGGGGAAAACAAAACAGTGACGTCAGCGTGCCTCGCGGCACACTGATGTCACAAAGGGGCGGGCAGGGGGAGACATGGAAGATCTTCCCTGTCTCCCAGGGTATTTTTAGAAAAAAAAAAAACCTCCGGTGCAGATTTTAAATCCCAACCCCCCCTTCCCCCCCCCCGGTGATGGCCACTGGTCGTGACCCGCACCAGGGAGGTAGTGTGGCTGTCAACCAGTGGCCGACGCCCACACTCTAGGGGTTGATATGCAGACATTAGCTTTTAACAAATATTTATTTTCCGTGTGGCCCATTTGTTCTGTGGTTCGACCATAGTTTTTAAGTGGAACTCGTGTATTTTGTAAGCACATAGTTGCCCTCAGTAAACACAACGTTAGCGTGCTTCAATTAAGCTTTGCATAATTAAATGCTGCTAAATAGCAACATTTTCATTTTTTGCTGCAGATAGAGGAAGAAGGCAAATGGAAGTGCTTTAGTTTTATGCAGGGTTACTGGAAATATTTGGCAGGAAAAGACTAAATTATGAGGCAGGGTTGAACAATTTATGTGGCAAGAAAAGTCTGGTTATAAATTTACAATGCCAGTAGCTCTAACTCAATAAAATGCAAGACCTATTACATTGCAAATATTTGTTTATTTGAAGTTATAACAGGTCACCATTACATGCAAAAGCTTAAATGTATCATTATCAACTGCATTTTTGTGGATAGTTTATGTAACAACATCCCTGTACCCACCAGGGCGACCTCCACTGCCCTCTAGTTTAGGAATGAGATGAAGACACAACGCTTTAAAGAACACTGCATCACACCCACGTGCAGTACACCTCCCACCCAGAGACAGTGTGGTGTTCCTGCCACACAAGTTCCCAGAAACTAGTTGGAGGAGACACCTCCGCACTCCATTCAGTGGCTACATGAGGTCTTCCACAAGTACGTGGCTGAGTTAATGTTAAGTGAATGTTGACAATCTTCTAAGAATTTCGGTGTTAAGTGAGCACCACTGAGTGCCTTATTGCAAGACTAATTTATAATTATTTTCCTTTTCTTTCTTATCTGACTCGTTCATTTTCTTAAAAGGTCATGCGTTTATTTATCGATTCTTCTTTCTCCATTTGTCTTTTTTATATGTTTCTTTTTTGAGTATATTCATTCATTTTTATTTTCCCGTTTGTTCGCACTTATGAACTTTTATTATGCATTCCAAAAATAGATATCAAATAATACCCCTTGGCATGCGAGCCCTAGGCTTGCATGTCAATAAAGGGCAGAAACTCTTGTCGGCATAATTCTGAAACTGATCTTGTGATCCCTGCTATAATAAAGAACCCAGAAGTAAACAATGAAAGAATATAAATAATTCTATAGGTATTAGCTGAATCCTCCTCTTTATAATTTAAATTATGTAACAGAAATGTGTATTTGATGAAGTTCTACATCCCTACTCTCTAAGACATATAGGGGGTTATTCTAACTTTGGAGGAGGTGTTAATCCGTCCCAAAAGTGATGGAAAAGTGACGGATTTACCACCAGCCGTATTACCAGTCCATTATATCCTATGGAACTCGTAATACGGCTGGTGGTATATCCGTCACTTTACCGTCACTTTTGGGACGGATTAACACTCCTCCAAAGTTAGAATAACCCCCCAAATGCTATTGTATATTGCTAAACGTCACTAATTAACAAAGTCATAAACATCTAGTTTTAGGCATGTGGCCATTCAAACGTTTTACATTTTATTACAGACTGTAAACAGTGAGGATTTTCCTATTTACCTCTGTTACCTTTCAGCTTAGTATGATCGCTATATAACACGTTTCATTAAGCAATTTACTGTGGATAATAAATTACATATAACAAAAACATTTGTTTCTGGAGCTGTGAGCATATATTTGATAAAAAATTATTGGTAGTCGAACTCTGAGCTGGGTTTAACCTCTTGTACAGCTTTACTGTTTTCCTGTACAGGTGGGGTCCATGATCGCAGCGAGGGCAACACTCCAGTCCTAAGGGGATGTGGAGCTTTACATGAAATCTACTGCTTGGGGTCCGGCTGATCAATGCAACAATTCACACAGTATTTTAACATGTGATTCAGTATCAACCAAACAGTATACTGCTATGACCTGGACATGGCATACAAAATCGATGAGACAATTGTTCAAGAAAACGTCAAGATCTCTGGATGTACTCTCATTACAGTTGACTTTATATTCGTTTGCAAAAAAAAAAGAGCTGAAATATTGTCAAGGATAAAACAAAATCCCTAGGCGTCTACATTAGCACCCTCAGTTTTTGAGTCAAGTGGAAGAGAATACAGAACTAATATTACACATTTCATAGCCATTGTTGGTAAGAATTCTGTGATTTTTCATACACAAAAATATTGAATTGCTACGTTCTTATGAGAAAATACTCCTTAAAATGTTAAATGCTTAACCTTAAAGATCCACGATCCAAGGCAAATGGGACCTGCTTAAATTTCATCAGTATTATATCTAGCATGCTTAAGATAAATAGAGATCCTTACCACTACGCTAAATCCCATATAACAGCTGTTGGCACCTATTTACCATTAAGACAATTTTTGCGTGAATGTGATCACGTGAAATTGTCTTAAAAAATTACGTGGAAGACACCTATAATAATATGTGAAATAAAATGGACCTTTAGCAAGAAGGTGAGGAAAAATTCTGTTACCTTAAATTCACCCATAAGACAAAACCTCTAATTTCTGTTCATTTTGAAATGCATTATATTTTGATACAAAGCATTTGTTTGATAATTCAATTATTTTAAGTTAGCAAACATGCTACATAGGCATCTTCATTCAATGTCCAGAAAGATTCCCTATTCAGTAATATAGTAGCTCTTTAAAATCCTAGAATATCACACTGAATCTTGCAATAAATATGGTACACTTGTGGCTATCTCACTTCCTGACATGGGATAGCATGGCATTTCTGATCACCTTCTTCAGCGTCTGCAAGTCATGCAGAACAGAGCCTGCCTTTTATTTAAATTTTCATGACAGACTTGTACGTCTTCGAATCTGATAGAGTTACATTGGTTGCCAGTGAAAAAAGGTAATCTTGTTTAAGACTCTGGTTTTAGCCCATTGGGCTTTTTATGGTACTGGTCCGCAGTATCAGTCTGCTAAATGGCAGCAATATTTTCCTACAAGAGGAGAGGTGGATTCTCATTTACGGTTATGTCTGTACAAGCCTGGAATAGTTGCACAAGCTTGGGATAGTTTACCTTTTGATTGCAGAGACACACACAACAAAGTGTGTTTCCGTAAAAGGTGAAAATCACATCTGTTTAGGTCACACTGAACTTATTATTATGGATGTTACCTGTCTGATCAGCACCTGGACACACACTGAGTAGCTGGGCACTCTACAAGACCTGTCATTCATTCATTTGTTCATTTCAACCTCTACAAAGTCTACTGTGTAATTTCTGTAAGGAATTTCACACCTCATATTCGGTTTTGTATAGTAAAACTAAATATGCCAAATGGGCTTTTAACCTAAATTCGACTTTCTTTTATGGACAAGTACACTAAGCACTGGACAGCAGTATCTCAGTGTTAGAGTTCAAAATTACAAGCAGGTGAGTCTCAACAAATGAAAAAACTGGGGGTGACCACCCTAAAAGGGATGCTTTGCAACATGCGCAAAATCCCCTTTTCCATGCAGTTTCACCACATACCTTTACCACCTGCTCAGAGCATGATAAAGGTATGAGGGGCTGTTGCGTGGCATGGAGTTTGCAGCACTGGTGTGGGGATTAGTGGAGGGACGAGGAAGTTTATTTTTAACAATGGAAAGTATATGCTACTGTAGCCAAAGTCTTATGCAATGTTCTTTTGTCTAAAAGTCATGTCAGTTTTTTCCACACCCAGTAAACCCAAGAGTAGATAAAACTAACCACGTGTAATCAGGCATAACAAAATTAGTGCGGGCAAGCATACATTAATTATGTTCCAGTTGACCTGTTATGAGGCCGAAAGCAACATATTCCAGTACCCACAAGCCTTCTCTCCATTGTTGCCCCTAGTCACCTCAATGTACCAATCCTTTGCTTACGTGCCTCCAAGTGACGACAGCTACTCCAGTCCTTCTCTCCTAGTCCCTTATGTACCCCAAACATTCAGGTTTGCATTTCAGAGCCCCAAAGAGCCACAATATTTCTCCCAATGGCCCCAGTGTGCCTTTCCTTTTGTGATCCCAAGCCCCTATTGTCCTCTCCACATGCCTCAAGATTATGGTGGTCATTACGAGTTTGGTGGTAAATACCAATACCTGCGCTGCAGTCTACAGTGAAAGGACCAACATGGATGCAGAAAACTTACTGCCGTAATACGATCCCAAAGGCAAAATCTGCCAGAAAGAGCGAGGCATCCGACCCCACCAGGCCAAACGACGGCGGGATACAGGCTGCACAGAATCTACCACCACCATGTCAAAAACTAAACTGCCCTCCGAAATACAAATCAGAAATCAGCACAGAGGTCATGCAATGGCAGTATGCCATTGGCGGTACAGACCGCTGTGGTCAAGAAATGGACTCACCAACAACAACACCCCACATTGGACAATTTGAAAACCCCACACCTGAGACACATATATACACTTCATACACCACACATCCCACTATAAAACACCCACCCACAATACCCACTATCCAGAGCTATTCCTACCTACTGCCATACAACTACCGGCCAACTAGAAAGGGACACCACGAACTCAAGTCACATCTCTGCACACACCACATATAACTCACAAACACACAACCACGCATCCCACAACTGCACCCTCAATTTTCACCACACCTGCCACCAACTCACTCACACACTGCACAACCCAAGACAACACCACTACATCACAGCACATATCTCCCCAACCAACCCTCATTGGCACCCCCTAAGAACTCCTGTTTCACTGACAGGGAGTTGCAGACCATGGTGGACGCAATAATCCGGGTGGTGAAGCCACAGCTGTTCGGTGCACTCGTCCAGCAGACATCCATAGCCAGGAAGGTGGCGCTATCGCAGAGGATCGTCAACAGGGTGAATGCAGTGGGAAACATCCACTCACAAGGTACAACATGGCATCACAACACCAGATTGCCATCCGGAGAACTGGCAGTGGTCCCCCACCACCTGCCCCCAAGTTGACCGAGTGGGAGGAGAAGGTCATGGCTATCCTTCATGCTAAGGGCCTCACTGGACTCACTGGAGGACTGGACTCTGGTAAATCAATGACACATCCCTCCCACCACCTGCACCTGAAAGGCATGTCACCCCGTCCCCCTGTACGGAACCCAAGACACCCTATCCCATATCAATCCCACCCCATCAATCACCCACACCCATCCCTTGCATGCCCACGCACCACACTAACACCTACCCAACCAATCTGCACACAACCACCAGTCCCTGCCTGTAATGATTGAAACACAAGTCATACAATGCATCACCCATCCCACTAATTCATGCACTGCACCTATCCCAATGGGAGTCTTGTACGCAGATGTATGGGATATAAGCACAATCAACAGGTGGCAGATGCTGACAAGGAAATGGCAATTAGGGACAGAGGACAGAAACATAGGGAAACACATGCCGAAGCAAATGTGTGCAAGCAATGCACTTGTGCAATGTCCACCATGGACAACCAACTGACTGTCAATGCCATATCCCCTGAAGCTGTTGAACACAACTGCTACCCAGCTAACGCACAGTCAAACACTCCTCAGGACACACAATCAACATGATTTGTTGTACTCCACAGGTAACACTGCCCATGGCAGCCACCAGGAGGGGCCAGGAAGTTCCAGTCCCACAGCAGAAGAAGGCCCCAGTGATGACACCATAGCTGGATGTCGGGATCTGGACGAGCAGCCTGGCCCATCGGGAACCCTTTGGTCAGTCACTCTCATGAGGCCCCACCCCGCCCACCAGACAGACACCCTCTACACAGCCACCACCAACAGCAGTGGGCCAATAGCCCCAAACCAGTGTCCCTGGCTCAGCCACTGGGTGGCAACCTGTACAGAGACCGGAGTCACCACCTGTCTCCATGCAAGATGATGAAGGTCTTGCTGCAAGTAGGAGTGGGGTGGCTATAACTGGGTCACAGGCACAGGGGGGCCGGCTCAGAGGGAGGCTGTCTGTGGGACAAGGGGGGAGCTATTCAAGGGTATCGACTGTCCAGGAGGCCATTTCCGAAATCCTCTCAACATACAAGCACGCAAAGCACAGGATGGGCCAGATCCTGCCCACTTTGCAGGGGATTCAGAGGCTGCAGAGTGAACACCATCAGGAGGCCATGAAGCAATGGTAGGCCCACAACGCCACCATGGCCTCCATCAAAGGGGTGCTGCAAGACACGACTGGAGTACTGCATGAGATCTCTACCCGCAAGCAGGCCCTGTCCACAAGACACGAGGCACCACAGCCCTCCATATCTGCTGCTGGTAGTGGACTATTGGCCCTGCCAGGAAACTCACAGAACACCAGCACCCCTTCCTCTGCTGCCCAAGAACAACCTCGCAAATGTGGCCGTCCAACCAGACATACCTCAGAAACTGTAGCCATGACCAAACCCACCACCAGGAAGTGATCCCTTCTTATACTGTCGCCCTTGTGTGCCACTGACACACCTTGTTGACCATCTACTGTCCGTCCTCCATTTCCCAATGGCCCCATGAAATGTGGACCTGTGCAACCAATAGTTGTGAACACCAAACAGACTATTTCATCCACCATCTGCCCACTCCCTTGTATTTCACCATCCCTTATGTAGCTGCACTTAATTAAAAGTCGGTCTTTTACACCCAATGTATCTGTGCTTTATTCCTAATGCATGCATGTGATGTATTACTTTCTCAATGTCAAATGTTAAACAGTACCAGAAATAGGCTATGGCGAATTTCTGCAGGCATGTAACATTCCAAAACTGAGAAATGGCCTCCTCACACTTGCACCAGGAATGGCCTAGTCCTCCTTGTACACGGCATGGCAAAGGGTATTCCAGCATAGTAAGAACTGCAAGGAACAGATATGTAGTATACATTTAGGTACAGTTTGTTCAATGGCACATATACCTGCATTGTGTCCAAAGCTGAACATCATTGACAGAGTACTGTCACTTATTCACTGACCAGCATCACCACTTTTCAGTTGTACTACACACCAGTTATGCACATATATATGCAGCTTTCTAAATGAGTACAACTGTAGGCCAAACAGTCCATACATCTGAAGACAGGAAACACACCCAGGAAACAAAACGTCTGTGTGTGAACTACCTTTGGGAGTCAACAAACACATGAAACAGTAAGGGCTATGTGACAGTATACATTGCACCACACACACACTCTGCTGTGTCTCTGGCACTGGTTGCACAATCTTACAACTATACACAACTTTACAAGGGAAATGTTGCAGAAACATTAGGCTAAATGCACCTGCAATTTATTGGAAGTATAGGTGAATAAGCTGTGTCCTGGAGTCTAAATCATCCTCCCCTTCTTCATCGTTGTCCTCTGTCCCCCTAAGCTGCCTCCGGTGGATCTGGACTGTCCTCATCTTCCAGTGGTGGTACAAGTCTCCTTAGTGCCAAGTTGTGCAGCAGGCCACGATGATCTGGCAAACCTTGTTTGTGGAGTTGAACATGGATCCGCCTGACAAATGCAAGCACTGTAATCTTTCCTTCAGGAGGCCGAAGGTCCTTTCGATAACTCTTCTTGTCATGCCATGTGCCTCATTGTGGTGAATTTCACCCCCTGACCTGGGATACCTCACTGGTGTCAATAGCCAGGACAGTTTGGTTAGCCAGAATCACCTAGGAAGAGTGGGAATACATAGCACATGTGTAAGGAAATGCCTCCTTAGCATGGTTACCCCCTGACTTTTTGCCTTTTGCTGATGCCAAGTTATGATTGAAAGTGTGCTGGGACCCTGCTAACCAGGCCCCAGCACCAGTGTTCTTTCCCTAAACTGTACCTTTGCTTCCACAATCGCCACAGCCCTGGCACTCAGATAAGTCCCTTGTAAATGGTACCCCTGGTACCAAGGGCCCTGATGCCAGGAAAGGTCTCTAAGGGCTGCAGCATGTCTTATGCCACACTGGGGACCCCTCACTCAGCATATGCACACTGCCTCACAGCTTGTGTGTGCTGGTGGGGAGAAAACAACTAAGGGGGTCATTCCAACCTCGGCGGTAAAAGGCGCTTACCGCCGTTCAGAAGACCGCAATAACACCACTGCGGCCGCGGTAAACCGCCACGGTCATTCTGACCCACAACAGGCAAACCGCCAAAATACAGACATCCACAAAAGTCCGCCACACCAAAGGGCAGCGAGAAACTGGCGATGACCAAACCTCCACCGTCACGCCAACAGAAATACACCCACACTATCACGACACACGAATCCACGCGGCGGTCTTTCATCCGCGGTATTCCATTGGCGGTACACACCGCCGCGCTCAAAATACACACACACTTACAAAACACTGCCACATTGGAAAATTCAAAATACACACACCTGAGACACATACACACACCACTCCCACACACCCAATTCAATATAAAATACACACCCACATCACCCACAAACCTCCACTCCTAGAGATTCGTGAACACGCACCGAGAAAAGACATCCGAGCATCCAGACGCCCAATTCACTGTCACCCAGCAATATTTGCACGCACTTCACACAACACAACAATACACATCACCACACTTAGCACCACACAATCCACCCTACACATCACCCACACCACCCCATGGCACCGCAAAGACACCCCAGGTTCTCTGATGATGAACTCAGGGTCATGGTGGAGGAAATTGTACAAGTAGAGCCACAGCTGTTCGGGGCAGAGGTGCAGCACACCACCATTGCCAGGAAGATGGAGCTATGGAACAGAATAGTGGACAGGGTCAACGCTGTGGGACAGCACCCAAGAAATCGGGACGACATCAGGAAGAGGTGGAACGACCTACGGGGGAAGGTGCGTTCCATGGTATCCAGGCACAACATCGCGGTGCAGAAGACTGGCGGCGGACCCCCACCTCCTCCCCCAGAATTTGCAACATGGGAGGAGCAAGTCTTAAACATCCTGCATCCTGAGGGCCTCACAGGAGTAGGCAGAGGAATGGACTCTGGTAAGGCAAATCTTAACTACTTCTTCCCCCCACCCCACCTGCATGCCAACTCATACCCCCACCCTTACCCTCACCCCCATCACACCTACTCCTTGCAACTGTCTCACCATCACAACCCACCCATCCCAACACCTATCCCTGCATGCGTCCACAAAGCATGGACACCCATCACCTAAGCATGCCCACTGCACATACACATACAACCCCCCCCAACCACCGTCACAACAGCCCCCACAAAGGAATGCCAGCACTGGGGTACACGGGCACCCACCCATTGCACGCTATGACACACACAGAAGCAATAACCATACTTTTACACCCCTGCAGGACCCGAACGCCATGTCACCGCCCAGGAGGGTCCACAAATGTCCACTCCACCCCCAGAAGAGGCCCACAGTGAGGACAGCAGCTCTGTCTCCCTGGATCTAGATGACCAGCCCGGTCCATCGGGGACCTCGGGACAGTCGGTTCCCCTCACACAGCCACAGGCCACAGTAGACCTTCCCCCCTCTGGGAACACCAGCACAGCACCCACCCAGCGGGCCCATACCTCTGCCCCCAGGACACGTCAATCAGCGGTGTGTCCACCACTAAAGGGAACCCATGCTAACCCACCACCCCAACAACAACAGGGACCTGGGGGCAGTGGTAGTGGGCACACGATCCAGGGGACAGAGGCCCAGGGAAACAGGGGAACTGGGAGGGCTGCTGTGCGACAGGGGGCGGACAGGCCCAGGGAACCCACTCTCCACGAGGCCCTCTCCTCCATCATGGGAGCATACCATCGCTCCCAGGAGATGATGGTGACGGTCCTGGCCAGGTTTCAGGAGATCCAGCTTCTGCAGGAGCAACAGTATATGGGGTTCAGGGAGGAACTAAGAAACATCAGTTCCGCCATGGGTACCATCGTAGTGGCCCTGAATGAGGTAGTCACGACATTGCGGGACACTGTGGCACCTCAAATGGCTCCTGACACTAGCATGCATCAAGAACTGCCTACCACCTCCGCCGGCGCTAGTGGACAGGAGGCCCCGACACAAGACCAACAGGCCACCAGAACCCCACCCCCTGCAGAAGGAGAACCACCCCGCAAGTGGGCCCTGAGATCCAGGAAGAAGACAGAGTAAGATGTCAAGACCCCCGCCAGCAAAGGATACCGCCCTGATTGTCATCCCACTGTCCCACATTGTCACCCTGTCCAACCTTAAACTGCCCCTGCTCCACTTCCCACAGGCATTTGGACAATGCACCTGTGAAACTGATAGTCTGGACTCTGCCATGGACAATCCTCCACCATCACCCCTCACCGATTTGCAACCACCCATCCAATTTAGAGCACTTGAATAAAAACACTTATTGCACAAAACAATCTGGAATCTGGCTGTGATTTAGAATAAATGTATTAGACATGACCGTGCCAAAATGTTCATTCACATTGTGATGCTAACAAACCGCTGTCACACAGCTGTAGTCCATGGGGAAACAAAGCAGATGTCACGCAGTGGGGCCCACATCTCTGAAAACGGAAGGGAAAGTCACAACACAGTTACCATACACTGGGGGAAAAGAGTCAGACAGTAGAGAGGTAGGAGTCATTAAGTAAATGTAATATGCCGGTGTCTACTCTTACCTGTGTGTCACTGAAAATACTGCTGTATTACTGTGTTCCTGTTCTCTATGTCGTCCTCTTCGGCTTCCTCCTCTTCACTCTCCACAGGCTCCACAGCTGCTACAACACCACCATCTGGACCATCCTCCTGCAGAAAAGGCACTTGGCGGCGCAAAGCCAGGTTGTGAAGCATACAGCAGGCCACGATGATCTGGCACACCTTCTTTGGTGAGTACAGTAGGGATCCACCTGTCATATGGAGGCACCGGAACCTGGCCTTCAGGAGGCCAAAGGTTCGCTCGATCACCCTCCTAGTCCGCCCATGGGCCTCATTGTACCGTTCCTCTGCCCTTGTCCTGGGATTCCTCACTGGGGTCAGTAGCCAGGACAGGTTGGGGTAACCAGAGTCCCCTAATAGCCACACCCAGTGCTTCTGGAGTTGACCCATCACATACGGGATGCTGCTATTCCGCAGGATGTAGGCGTCATGCACTAACCCAGGTAACTTGGCATTAACATGGGAGATGTACTGGTCAGCCAAACACATCATCTGTACATTCATGGAATGATAACTCTTCCGGTTCCTGTACACCTGTTCACTCCTGCTGGGGGGGACCAAAGCAACATGTGTCCCATCAATGGCACCTATGATGTTGGGGATATGTCCAAGGGCATAGAAATCACCCTTCACTGTAGGCACATCCCCCACCTCAGGGAAAACGATGTAGCTCCGCATGTGTTTCAGCAGGGCAGACAACACTCTGGACAACACCTTGGAAAACATAGGCTGGGACATCCCTGATGATATGGCCACTGTTGTTTGAAATGACCCACTTGCTAAGAAATGGACTACTGACAGCACCTGCACTAGAGGGGGGATCCCTGTGGGTTGGCAGATGGGTGACATCAGGTCTGGCTCCAGCTGGGCACACAGTTCCTGTATAGTGGCTCGGTCAAGCCTGTATGTCAGTATGACATGTCGTTCCTCCAATGTCGACAGGTCCACCAGCGGTCTGTACACGGGAAGATTCCTCCATCTCCTCGCATGTCCCAGCGGACAGTGCCTATGAAGGACAACAGCGAGCACAGAGTCAATCAACCCACTGGTACGTAACCACAGCTTGCACATAACACGATTCCCAATGCATTAAATGGCTTGTATGAGTGTTGGTGCATGGCCTAAGTATGTGTGACGCAGTTGGTAATTAGGCCATGTGGGCCCTTGAAATGGCGGCTGCCTGACCTGTGAAGTGCGACAGTGGGATGTGAGGTCAATGCGCTGGCGTGGCACACCGCGGCGGTAGGCGGTCCAAGACCGCGGCGCTAAGCCGCATTGGTTAACACTGAACCCTATGGGTTTCAGGAGCCAGTGACGATGTGCGCCGGCGGTCGCGGTACGCACCGCCGCGGTACGCACCGCCGCAGGCGTGACCGCCATTTTCTATCTGCTTAATCACTCGATACTTGATCTTCGACATGAGAGGACCTACACTGCAAGTGCTGCTGTGACCTCGGTCTGGAAGAGACAATGGCTCATGCGACTGGGGAAAGGGCCCCTCCCTTCACTGCGGAGGAGTTGGAGAAACTTGTGGATGGGGTCCTCCCCCAGCATGCGCTACTCTACGGTCCTCCAGACCAACAGGTAAGTACACTGGGACCATGCTTAGTGGGCAATGCCTGGGTTGAGTGGGGTGGATGAAAGATGGTGGGGAGGGGAGCGATTGAGGCATGCATCAAACGACAGATGAGAGCATGTGCCCCAGGACCAGAAGGAACCGAATCTCAGTGTAGGAGTGACCCCCAGGCGACCCTCTGCCTAGCCCAGGTGGTGGCTGGCCCGAGAAGCCCCGCTGTGTCCTGCCTGCACCGCTAGAGTGACCCCCGGATCCCTCCATTGAAACCACATTCCTGTAGTGCAAAGGCATGATGAGGTGAGCCCTGGGGCTGAAGTGTACTACATGTGTGCCTACCTGTATCATAGTTCAGTTGCTCACAGCCTGCATCCCTTTCTTTGTCTCCCCCTCCCTTTCTGTTTTACTGTGTCCTTGTGTGCATCAGCATCATCAGGCAAAGGAGCTGAGGCACTGGTAAGTGGGGATGCTGCATCCCACGGGACCCAGGAGGCACACTGACGCAGAGGGAACCAATGGGTTGGAGGGCGAGGAGAGCACTACAGGGAACCTAAAATCACTGCAACATCAGACTTGGATTCCTCCTCTGATGGCAGCTCCCCCTGGTGGTAGTGGACCCCTCTGGGACCACCCCAACAACATCTTCATCCGCCACCCCCGTACCAGCACCGCCCTCCCAGTAGCTCCCCACTGAGTTGACCGTACCTGCTCACCCAGAATGGTGGGCGTCACCTTCACCCCAGGCACCTCAGCCCATGCCCCAGTCAGCACCGTTGCCCTCAATGAGGAGGCTATTAACCTCCTGAGGACCATCTCTGTGGGACAGACAACCATCATGATTCCATCCAGGGGCTGGCATCCCAGATGCAGCAGAAGAATGCCCACCTGGAAGGCATTCACTGTTTCTATTTTTGTTTGCCGATGTCATATCTGATCCATTTAGAGTGATTAGAGTGGATTGGGAGAGATGCTGCTTAGCATTACAGCTGGAGAGATTGTAAGTTTTGTATGTCAAGTGGAGGCGGGGTATATTAGTAGAGGGGGGTGTTTTTAGTGCTTGGGTATAGTTGTGCTTATTTTGGTGAAGTAGGTAAGTAATGCTGAGCTGCAATGTAATCAAAATATCTGTAGGGTATATTTACATCATACATTGGTAGACATGGTACAGTGAGGTGAGCATTTATAGCAATACAGGGTACTTTATGTGAGTTTTAGACCATCAAGCTTGTTAAAGATGAGACTGTGTGAGCAGATTAACCAGTAGGGAGATGGATTGTTCCTGTACTTGTCATTGATGGTTTGTTGGTGGTAGGTGGTGCAAAGTGGGTCATTAAGCAGTGCAGTAGCAGCAGTGGGAAATAAAGCATGACTTACAGAGACACATTGCAGCTGATATTGGACACTGGAAATAAGAACGTGTCATACATGCCTTTGCAGTCGATCTTTGTGGTGAGATTAAAGCATTTTGAATAATGCCGGTTGCTACAACGCTGACACATATGCACACATTTAGGCTACGCAACCAGAAATATACAATGGAGGGAGAGGAAAAGAAATGTGTTGTGTGATGGACGCCACGAGGTAACCAGGATGCACGGTGTAGTCTGGTATGTTGCTTGGCTCAGAAGTCATTTGATGCAGCATGGATGAGCTTGGGATGTAGATGTCGGGAAAGGACGTAACAGGCCCTTTCTAACAAGGAGGTACCGGAGTTCTGTGTTGCCCCTGCAGGGCAGCAATGCACCACGCTACTAACCTTGCCGAGGATCGTGCTGATGTCCCTGCCTTTATGCTGAAAGCCTGAGGCCGGGTCTGCAGGAGACCAATTTAGGTGACCAAGGACATTGATCAGCTGCCAGTCCAGAGAGGGAGAGTAAGACAAACACAGTGCTGATAATTATCTACCAGTTGGCACAGATGCCTGTCCGTCTGGAGTAGTGCAGTGGGCTGGTGAAGTGGGTGCTGAAAGGAGATTATGGCACATGTAGTTGCCATCATAGAACTTAGTTCAGAGTTTGTTCCTGTGAGGGTATTTAGGCAAGGGAGAGAGTTCCCCTTTCTGCATACACTGAATGAAGAAATCTGTTTTCACCTTTTTCAGACTACATTTCCTGACAGCCAGCTTCCACGGTTTTGCAATGCATCGCCAGCTGTGAGTGCTTCACTTTGTCTCTTGCAAGCAGCCAGCACACTGACAGAAGGTAACCCAGCGGCATTTTCAAAGGGAAACTCACAGCGAGGAATGTTGAACAACACAGTATGGAGTGAAAAGTCACTTTATAGCCTCTAATCTCATATTCAGAAAGGCTGCTATTGATTTGAACCAGTTTTCTTTTAAGCAGAATAGAGGGAGAAAGCGCACAAGGCAATATCCACAGTTGGGTGCGCACTGGAATTCACGGGTCGAAGACACAGGGGGTCATTACAATCCTGGCGGACGGTGTTAAAGCGGCGGTAAGACCGCCAACAGGCTGGCGGTCTTTTATTTAGTATTATGACCATGGCGGTTACCGCCATGGTCATCTGCCGCTTTCCCATTCCGCCCGCCAGGGCGGAGACGACCGCTGGGCTGGAGACCTGGGTCTCCAGCCCGGCGGCCATAACAATACCGCCGCCGGTATTGCGACCCGGCTTACCGCCGTGGATTTCCAGCGGTAGGACCCGCCATGAGATCCATGGCGGTAAGCACTATCAGTGCCAGGGAATTCCTTCCCTGGCACTGATAGAGGTCCCCCCCCACCCCCCACCCCCACCGCGACTCCCTCCCCTACACCCCCCACCACCCCTGCCACCCCCCAAAGGTGGCAGGGCCCCCCTCCCCACCCCGACCCCCAACATAACATTACTGACACACACCCGACACGCACGCAGGCACCACCAACACACATACACGCACACACACCGACATACATGCCAACATCCACACAGACACTCAGACATGTACACCCACATTCACACATTCACGCACACATCCATACAGACATACATACAGACAGACATGCACACATTTCCGAAACACGCATCACCCCCACTAGCATACACGCACTCACACACCCCCCTACATACACAGACGCACACCCCCATGCATCCACACAACACACAACACCCCCCACCCCCCTCCCCTAATGGACGATCGACTTGCCTGTTCCGTCGATCCTCCGGGAGGGGACGGGAGCCATGGGGGCAGCTCCGCCAACACCACACCGCCAACAGAACACCGCCGCGCAGAATCACAGGACGTGATTAGCTCGGCGGTGTTCTGGTGGCGTGGAGGTGGAGCAACCTCCATTTCCCCGCGGCCCGCAAGTATGGCTGTTGGCGGCTCTCCGTCGGAAAAACGACGGAGGGCAGCCAACGGTCATAATACGCCGTGCGGCAAACCGCCACTACTGGCGGTCTTCCGCACGGCGGTCCCTCGGCGGTCTTCTTAAAAGACCGCCGAGGTTGTAATGACCACCACAGTGTTTCGAGAGGGTGTATGAACCAGGGTCATTAGGGGTAAGCTTCAGGGGTATTTCCATTTTCCACAGCTGCCATATGGATTAGGCTCAGCTGCATTTGTCTTACAGAGGTGATGGGCTAAGGGTTAAGATCACAAGGGGGATGTTGAAAATGCATTTGTAATTTGGCTCCATAATTTTTTAACTAACCCTAAAATAATGTTTTGGTGGCTTCCTTTTTAATGAAACAACTGTTTCATACTCGTCTTTATTTCAAACCATGAGGCCTATTCACAAAGGCAGTTATGAGCATGCATGAATGTGGAGTATAGAAGCACTGCTTCACTTATTCTTAAATAGTTTTGCCTTTGTGAATTGGCCCCACATTTTTTGGAAGAACCCAAGAAGACCTTTACAGGTTCCTGGAGTCTGACTGGACATGTTATTGAGAATAGGATCATACTTAGAAAAGTGAAATGGAAAGTTATGATGAGTTGAATAGACTTGCTAGGCCAAAATCTGATCTGCTTTAAGAAACTGGAGATGGAACAACATTCAAAATGAAAGCTCATTTATGTTCATGGGTACTGCAGAGTACTCTGTAAAGGTGGGTATTTCAATGTCAGGGAAAACAGCAAGGATTCGGTTGCATGAAAGAGGTAAGTGACAATGCACCTAGTTTGAAACTGTTCTATGTAGTAACACAGTTAATTTTAAGTAGATCCAAGCTCCTGTGACCTGGTTCTGTGGAGGGTAAGCTCTAGCATTGACTTTACATTTAGAGAGTAATGCAAGATGATGATTTTCTCTGATCTGTCAAGAGGCACTAGCCCCTGTTTGGGAAACTGACTGAGAAAATACCCTCAGGGAATTGTGCAACCTTAACATGCACATGCCTTTAATGGTTGCTTTGAAACCGAATAGATCGCCAAGGTGGCTTGCCTGTCAAATTTCAAGTGTTTTAATGTAGGGTTGGGATACCAGGATGGAAACATTGATTGGCTGTTTATTTGCCCTGAATGTCTCAGGGCATTAGAGAACCAGGTTCTGGAGAGCGGGCTTGAGGATTTTTCACTGATAACATTCAATATGTGGTAGAGCATATGCATGTTCTTATTTCCAGTGAGAGATCGTTAGATGCATTGGAAGTGTTTTTTGGTGCTACACATGTTTAGAAGTGTCTGGAAAAAAGTTGAGTTGAGAGAGCAAAGTGGAAATAGGGTTGCCAGTTTTTTTGTAAAGTCAGATCAAAGAGGAGCAATATACAGGGAGTGCAGAATTATTAGGCAAATGAGTGTTTTGACCACATCATCCTTTTTATGCATGTTGTCTTACTCCAAGCTGTATAGGCTCGAAAGCCTACTACCAATTAAGCATATTAGGTGATGTGCATCTCTGTAATGAGAAGGGGTGTGGTCTAATGACATCAACACCCTATATCAGGTGTGCATAATTATTAGGCAACTTCCTTTCCTTTGGCAAAATGGGTCAAAAGAAGGACTTGACAGGCTCAGAAAAGTCAAAAATAGTGAGATATCTTGCAGAGGGATGCAGCACTCTTAAAATTGCAAAGCTTCTGAAGCGTGATCATCGAACAATCAAGCGTTTCATTCAAAATAGTCAACAGGGTCGCAAGAAGCGTGTGGAAAAACCAAGGCGCAAATTAACTGCCCATGAACTGAGAAAAGTCAAGCATGCAGCTGCCACGATGCCACTTGCCACCAGTTTGGCCATATTTCAGAGCTGCAACATCACTGGAGTGCCCAAAAGCACAAGGTGTGCAATACTCAGAGACATGGCCAAGGTAAGAAAGGCTGAAAGACGACTACCACTGAACAAGACACACAAGCTGAAACGTCAAGACTGGGCCAAGAAATATCTCAAGACTGATTTTTCTAAGGTTTTATGGACTGATGAAATGAGAGTGAGTCTTGATGGGCCAGATGGATGGGCCCGTGGCTGGATTGGTAAAGGGCAGAGAGCTCCAGTCCGACTCAGACGCCAGCAAGGTGGAGGTGGAGTACTGGTTTGGGCTGGTATCATCAAAGATGAGCTTGTGGGGCCTTTTCGGGTTGAGGATGGAGTCAAGCTCAACTCCCAGTCCTACTGCCAGTTCCTGGAAGACACCTTCTTCAAGCAGTGGTACAGGAAGAAGTCTGCATCCTTCAAGAAAAACATGATTTTCATGCAGGACAATGCTCCATCACACGCGTCCAAGTACTCCACAGCGTGGCTGGCAAGAAAGGGTATAAAAGAAGGAAATCTAATGACATGGCCTCCTTGTTCACCTGATCTGAACCCCATTGAGAACCTGTGGTCCATCATCAAATGTGAGATTTACAAGGAGGGAAAACAGTACACCTCTCTGAACAGTGTCTGGTAGGCTGTGGTTGCTGCTGCACGCAATGTTGATGGTGAACAGATCAAAACACTGACAGAATCCATGGATGGCAGGCTTTTGAGTGTCCTTGCAAAGAAAGGTGGCTATATTGGTCACTGATTTGTTTTTGTTTTGTTTTTGAATGTCAGAAATGTATATTTGTGAATGTTGAGATGTTATATTGGTTTCACTGGTAATAATAAATAATTGAAATGGGTATATATTTTTTTTTGTTAAGTTGCCTAATAATTATGCACAGTAATAGTCACCTGCACACACAGATATCCCCCTAACATAGCTAAAACTAAAAACAAACTAAAAACTACTTCCAAAAATTTCAGCTTTGATATTAATGAGTTTTTTGGGTTCATTGAGAACATGGTTGTTGTTCAATAATAAAATTAATCCTCAAAAATACAACTTGCCTAATAATTCTGCACTCCCTGTATGGACTTGGATTTGCCACTGAGAGCAGGGAGACCTCATTAGATGCGCTCAAAAGGGTCATTTGGGTAAAACAAAAAAAGGTATTGGGGTCCGCATAGATCTACCTAATGAGCATACTGCAGAGATCTGTGTGCAAACTGAGGGTCCCGGGTTCAACCCAGTGGTATTAGAGATGGTCCTTAGTATAAATGCATGGATTCAAATCTTTCCTCAGAAAATGACAGGAGCATCTACCACAAAGAGACATTTCCATACTAGGGAAGGAGAGTGTAGTGATTTGAATACATGCTGCTATGGTTTCGTATGTTTACTCTTAAGGTAATTTGTCCCCCATTTTCACAGTATTACTAACATGCGAAGATTTGTTTCTACTGTCATGCACCTTTCCTCACCTTCTCACGATGATTCATTGAAAAGCGCACATTTGCCTAATTTGTTTCACAGCTGGGGCTCGTTTACGAAGGGGGCCTGTTTGTTGTGACACGTTTAACACCATGGGTTGTTTTCACACGTGCTCTCATTCACTCCTCGTATAAATTAATGGAATCATAAATAGCAATTTGGCTGGGGAACTGTGATGCCCACATTCTCTGCTGCACGCGCTCTCAGTGCCCACCTGTTTTTTTCCACATCACACAAATCTCTCATCCCTTTAATACTCGGAGCTATGGGATTTGGATCAGTCACCTGAAATGATTAAAAGAAATTGTTAAAAGCAAGCCAAATTACCTTGCCTAAGGACTTCCAAATGTACTCAGGAGCCTGTACATCTGGTTAACAAATACACATAACAAACCCGAAGGGGCAATTGAGAATGATGGTGCCCTTGGGCATACTTCTGACGCTTACCAGTGCTTCAGGAATTTTAAGGGAGACCTTTTTATGCCTTAGCTCTTTTTTATTTGAGGGTATAACATGGGCACCATCCCAAGCAAAAGCTTAAATTTATCATTATAAACACCATGTGTGTGGCTCGTTTATTTCACAACATCCCGGTACCCACCAGGGCGACCTCCACTGCCCTCCAGTTTAGGAATGAGATGAAGACACAGCGCTTTAAAGAACGCTGCCTCACAACCCAGTGCAGAACACCTCCGCACTCAGAGCCCGTGACTTGGTCGCTTTTGACCCTGTTCATACAAGTTCCCAGAAACTAGTTGGAGGCGACACCTCCGCACACCAGCCAGTGGCTACTTGAGGTCTTCGACAATTACGTGGCTGAGTTAATGTTAAGTGAAGGTTGACATTCCTCCAAGGATTTCAGTGTTAAGTGAGCACCACTGAGTGCCTTATTGCAAAACTAATTTATAGTTCTTTTTGCTTTTCATTCTTATTTGACTCGTTCATTTTCTTAAAAGGTCGTGCGTTTATTTATCGATTCTTCTTTCTCCATTTGTCTTTTTTATATGTTTCTTTTTTTGTGTATATTCATTCATTTTTATATTCCCGTTTGCTCGCACTTATGTACTTTTTCTATGCCTACCAAGAATAGATATCATATAATACCCCTTGGCATGCGAGCCCTAGGCTTGCATGTCAATAAAGGGCAGATAATCTTGTCGGCAGAAGTTTGAAACTGATCTTGTGATCCCTGCTATGATAAAGAACCCAGAAGTAAACAATGAAAGAATACAAATAATTCTATAGGTATTGGCTGAATCCTCCTCTTTATAATAGAAATTATGTAACAGGAATGTATATTTGATGATGTTCTACATCCTTACTCTCTATAGTATATTGATAAACGTCACTAATTAACAAAAGTCATAAACATCTAGTTTAAGGCATGTGGCCAGTCAAAAGTTTTACATTTTTTTACAGACTGTAAACAGTGAGAATTTTCCTGTTTACCTCTGTTACCTTACAGCTTAATATGATCACTGTATAACACGTCTGATTAAGCAATTTTACCGTGGATATTAAATTACATATAACAAAAATATTTTTTTTCTGTAGCTGTGAGCATATATTTCATTTAACTTGCTGGTAGTCAAACTCTGAGCTGGGTTTAACCTCTTGTACAGCTTTACTGTTTTCCTGTACAGGTGGGGTCCATGTTCGCAGCGAGAGGGCAACACTCCAGTCCTAAGGGGATGTGGAGCTTTACATGAAAGCTGCTGACTCGGTTTCCAAATGATCAATGTAAATATTCACGGGGTATTTTGACGTGTTTAAGTATCAACCAAACAGTGTATTGCTCTGACCTAGACATGGCATACAAAATCAATGAGAAAATTGTTAGAGAAAATGTCAAGATCTCTGGATATATTATCATTATGGTTGACTTCATATTGGTTTGCTAAAAAAAAAGTTGAAATATTGTCAAAATACCCATGCGTCACTATTAGCTACCTGCGTTTTAGAGTCAAGTTAAATGGAAGAGAATACCGAACTAATATTACACACTTGTCTGTAATTGGGTTCAGTTATTACACCAAAATAAGGCCATTAGCTCACATTTCACAGCCATTGTTGGTAAGAATTCTAAGGAAGTTTTTTCAGGCACAATAATAATGAATTGCTAAGTTCTTATGAGAAAATAATCCTTCAAAATGTCATATTCCAAAACTGAAAGATCTATGATCCATGGCAAAATGGGACCTGCTTAATTTTCATCAGTATCATAGCTAGCATGATTAAGATAAATAGGTATCCTTATTACTACGCTTAATCATATATAACAGCTGTTGGGACATTTTTACCAATAAGAAGAGTTTTCTGTAAATGTGATCACGTGAAATTGTCTAAAAAAAAAAACACATGGAAGACACCTGTAATGGTATGTGAAATATGTTGGCCCTTTAGCAAGAAGGCGAGGAAAGCTTTTTTCACCTTATTAACCCATAAAACAAAACCTCTAATTTCTATTCATTTGTTCAGATACTATATTTTGATGCAAAACATTTGCTTGATAATTCAAATAGTTTAAGTTAACAAAAATGCTATATAGGCATCTTCATTCTGTGTCTGTTCGAGGAACTGTGTAATTCCTTATGTTCCATTTGTTAGCATCAGAGTGATTTCTACAAGGATTTCCCATTCAGTAATATGGCAATCGGATTGCTGGGACAGGGTTACTCTTTAAAATCCTAGAATATCCCAGTGAATCTTGCTGTTAATATGGTACACTTATGGCCACTTCTGTTCCTGACATGGGATAGCAACAGCTCCCAATACCGGGTTTATTTCTTGTATTTGGCATCCCTATAATGCACACAAACGTGAACAGAGATTGCATATGAGGGAAACATCCTTTATGACGAAGTCTTTTTAACGAAGTCGTGGTTAACGAAAGCGCAACAATGCTTTTTTTAACCACAACTCAGTTATTTTGTGCCTTAACTACGTATGTTCTGAACTACGAACATGCGTGGTTAAGGTACAAAGAAGGGAGTTGGCGAAGGAGGAGGACGCAGGTGACAAGGGGTCGACTAGGGTAAGTGGGGGGTTTTAGGTTTTGGGGAGGGGTGGGGAGTCAGGGAGTTTTGGGGTGGGGTTGGGGGGGTGGGGCGTTTTTGGTTTTGGGGAGGGGTTGGGGGGGTCAGGGGGTTTTAGGTTTTGGGGTGGGTTTGGTGGGGTGGGGCGTTTTTGGTTTTGGGGAGGGTGTGGGGGGTTAGGGGGTTTTAGGTTTTGGGGTGGGGTTGTGGGGGTGGGGCGTTTTTGGTTTTGGGGAGGGGGTGGGGGATCAGGGGGTTTTAGGTTTTGGGGTGGGGTTGGGGGTGGGGCGTTTTTGGTTTTGGGGAGGGGGTGGGGGATCAGGGGGTTTTAGGTTTTGGGGTGGGGTTGGGGGGTGGGGCGTTTTTGGTTTTGGGGAGGGGGTGGGGGTCAGGGGGTTTTAGGCTTTGGGGCGGGGTTGGGGGGGTGGGGCGTTTTTGGTTTTGGGGAGGGGGTGGGGGGTTGGGTGAGGGATGTAGGGTCAATGGTGCCTATTAGTAATGCTTTTATCAGGAATGCCTTTACAATGAAAATCGTTAAGGCATTCGTGGTAAAATCATTAGTAGTAGCAACGAGGTCGGTGTTCCGACCTCGTTGTTAAGGCACTAGTTGTTTAGGAAATCGGTGTTCCGTCGTACAATCACATATGACAGTGTTATGTTTCTTTTAGTTCCAATAACAGATCTTACAAAAAATTCTCACACACCCCATGTCACAGCTATGCGGAAGATCCAGATTTTCTCTTTGACACTTCATGGACGTAAATTTAAACTAATTCAGTTTCCTTAGTCCTCATTGCTCAGTTATCACACAGTGAACTGTCTCTATTTGTACAATTCAAAGGACTTATTGTGTGCTAATCGACTTAGACCATAATGACGTAATGAGTTGATAATCCCTTTTAAATTGCAGGACATCACTTCATCATATCGCATTTGTCATGTTAAGCTGCATACTGTAGTATTAATCTCATTTAATGTGATAACCAAATGTCATGCACTGCACCCTCTGTAGAGGAGACACTTTAACCTATGCAGTGTAGAGGCATTCGCCATCATGAAATACATTCTATTGCAAGGTCCCATGGCACATGCATCATGCACAAAGTATGCTAATAAGATCTCTTGCATGATGTGATACCCCATATTCATCTCACTGAAACATAGGAACCATTATCCTACACTAAACAGAACAGACCGAGCCATCTTGGCCTAATACAATGACACAAGCTCACAATGACTGCAGTCAATGCGAAATTATAGAGCAAAGCTTGAAAGTGCAGTCAAACTTCCCACCACTTTTTTATTTTCCAAACTTCCCTGAAAGCATTAAACGTTGGCTAAAATAACAGATTTTCCTCAGATTTCTAAGAAGGAGAGCTCTGGAATCTGCAGGGATTGGCAAAATCCTAGCATCCACACAACTGTTGATAGAAACGCTACTTGTTTTGGTGGGCGTGATAGGCTCCAAAATACAGAGTGGAGACATCAACAATTTTCACTAGAATTGCAATCTTTCATGGGATGTAGTAGTTGTGGTATTTGGGCTAAGGGTCTATCTGCACCCAGGGAATCCTACCTAACATACATTTGTTTCCAGAATTCACTGCAAACATCAAAGTTTTTCTCATATTTCAGTTCCTGCAGGATCAGCAAAATTCCTGATCTCAAGAATCCCTACACTTCTCCAGATGAAAACAATGCTTAATGTGTATGCCTATTTTCTGCAACAGAAAGTTAGCAAATCTTGATTCTTGTGAAGTTAGTGTAGTGGCAATACAATCTTTGCAAAGGTACAGCTTTAGGGCACATCTATGAAGTGAGTTAGACCCTCAAAAATTAGGCAAAGGGTTTCTTATTAGAGGTAGTGTGGTAATGCAGGGTGTAAAGACTTTGGCTATTGGCTGGCAGTATGTAAAGTTTATGTCACATAAGTATGGGGAAAAAATAGGCCTATATTTATGAGGCCCTTGCACCACTGTTGTGTCACTTTTTGTGATGCAACGGTCGTGCAAACCATTAAGTCATATTTATGAAGCCACGCAAAGCCACTTTGCTTGGCTTTGAATGGCCTCATAAATATGGAGTAAGGCAGGCAGCACAAATTGCTGTGTTGCCATACTCTGCACTAGAGAGGCATTCTATAGGTGTTGCGGTGGATGTTCCCATGCAACACCCATGGATTTTGATGCATCCCCAGAGTTACAAGACCTTGTAAACCTGAGGATGCACAAAAACCTTACGCCTCCCCAGGGGAGGCGCAACAAGGAGAAATATCCCTCTCTCGTTTTCTGTGTGCTGCATCCTGCAGTACACATAGAAAGAGGAAAAAGCCTCCCAGGATTGTTTTTGTGCAGAAAGGTGCCCCTTCCAGCACAAAAACAATCCTGTATTCAGTGCAGACACCATTTCACCATTGTGCAAGACTGCCTGCCTAGGCGCTAGGCAGTCAGACGGGCACAAGCACAGGGGCAAAGGACTGGAATGCATTGTATTGCTTAAATACCACACCTTCCTGCCCTTTCCTTTGACACAGGGTGGCGCAGCAAGGGGACTTGCTGCGCTGCCCCCGCCAATATCCCATAAATATTGGTCATAGTGTTTTGACCTATATTTTGTAATTTGCAGGACATTCTGGTATGGAAACATGCTGGGATCCATGCAAGCTACACCACCACGGATTGCCCTAGGCCTCTAAACTTCATAAATACCTAAGGCTGGCAGAGTTCCTGGTGTACTGGGTAGTCCTAGGACGAACTGTTACAGCCAACCCTTGAGGACAGAGAGTGGAAATTGGGTATTTTTACCATAGTTATGATTTTTGCAGGGTATTCTAGCTAAGAAAATGTGCTGGAATCCAGGCTAACCACAACACTGTATTTTCCTAGATTTCAGGAATACTTGGGGCTGGTAGGGTTCTCTGGGTCTGGCTGACGAGAACCTGAATACTGCAGCTATTCCACATGGCAAGTGAGAGGAATTTAGCATTTCTTTGGACTTAGGTTTGAGAAATAGACTGTCATAGAGGGGATAAAACCAATATGTTGACTCCCCCTGGTGGCAGAAACAGTCTCTGGGTTTTAGGGGTGGGGTTCGATGTGAAAATGGTCTAGTTTCCCACTGCATTCCTTTTCTCACTTTTTTGCATGGTACTTTTGTGGTGTTTACCCCATTTGCCTATCACAGGGGTTTCGGACACCCACAAGACTATCAGAGGAAATAAGTGAAAAGCAGAATTCGGGTGGGGTTTGTCCCTCCTGGCACTGGTTTTCAGCCCACCCCGGGCACCAAGCAGCCTTTCACCTCCCTTTATATGAAGATTGGAGGGTTCTCCTTGTGCCCCAAGGGGCAGAAATCCCACTAGACACCAAGGATAGGATTTGACTGCTTTGTGTGGTCCAGTTATACCCTGAGGAAGGGCCACTTTGGGCCCGAAACACGTGTTGGAACAGAAAGCAGATATGGTCAATTTGATTGTTGCTGCAGAAAAGTTTTTGAAGGATAAAATTAAATACATTTTAAATTTATAGCAGTATATTAGGATATCCTCTGTTGCATTAAGATAATCTCTCTCAGCTTTTACTTCAATATGTTGTGCATAATTTCCAATAACTGCTGTGACGTGCATGCACCACAGATGTGATTGACTTTCTTCTGTGTATTATCAGGAGGGGTAGCATTTCATGCCATGAAGCTGTGATCTATACACCTATAAAACTGGTGTTCAAATAGGAATGTGTGGTGGGGTCAGCCAGTCTTCCCATCAGTTTCCACAATTGGGAACCAGATAGTCTTTCTGCCACGCAGAGGAGGCAGTAATTAAATTAGCAAGTAGAATAAGAAAATATGAAGAACTGAAGCATAATTGAAGTTCACAAAGTTCCAGATCATATATACTGCATGAAAACAAGAGGGCTAGCACCAACATAAGAGTTGTCTATTTCTCACCAAGTACTTTATTAAAAACTGACAGTTTTCACAATCTTATGTTATGATTTCTAATATCAAAATATATTCTTGTCTTTCACAGATCATCCCCTTTGACTTAGAAAAAGTGACTTTTAGGAACAGGAATTTATTCATGTCTCATGCCCATTTACCACTGTGGCGCAATTTTTTGTCTCCACTTTTATGTATAGCTCTTCTGGGCACACAAGCAACCCAAGATTTATGGATGAATGAATAGGGCATTTGTAAAGTGTAATCTTCACTCATGAATGAACATCCTGGCACTGTGCTAAGAAGCAATATAAACCATGTCCCAAACCTGTGTGAGTCAGTTAAATGAGGGTGTGACAGAGAGCATCAGATGCTTGGACGAGCCAAGCATATAAACTGGCTGACAGAATGAGATCACCAAGCAGACGTCAGCAGGCTTTTGAGGTTAGAGTATTTTGACATCTTATCAATACAGACAGCTTTCCAATACTTCCACTCAATGTTTTTGACTTTTCAGACATCTGTAGACTGTATGATGCAAGTTCCTCCTCTTTGTCAGACAACTCAGACAGTCAAATGTAGTAAACTGTCCCATGCGTCAAGTCCTCCTCCTAGCATTGTAGATTCTGTGTAATCAATTCAGTTGTATCAACCTGGTGTGTGATGAAATTGCTATCTCTGGAATTCTTTACTCATCATCATCAAACTCACTTACATTAGTGTCCCATACCTCCATTGATTTTCCCATTGCATCAGTTGTATTAACCAGGAGTTTACGATGCACCTGCAGCACTTTCTTTGAATCCAATTCTTACATGGTGAGCGTAGCTTTGAGCAGATTTAATTCAGGTAAAATGACAACATCTTACAAACAGGAGATCATAACGTGTTGCAAATGTAGGTATCTGTAAAGCCAGCTAGTGTGCAATCGGTAGTCATCTGGCCCCAAATATCTATATCCCCTTTCTCGGAAAAGCTCAATATTGATGACTGGTGATAATCTCCTATCATCGTCTCATCCAAAATGACATCTCCCCTGTCAACTGGCCAGACTAATTTGCTGACCTCTAGGCCTCCCTCCATATGCAAGATGCTATTCTAGTAGCATGCTAGAGGGCGGTTTGCACCTCCTCCTCTGTAGAGAAATTATAAGGGGCCCATACCATAAATCCTCTACAAATCAAGATGGATCACTGGATCTGTATCAGTGAGTAATTACTGACAATTTGGAAGCCCAGTAGTACAGCATCATGTTGACTATAGCTAGTCCTCCACCATCACTTTCTTTGCAGCATTTAAACACAGAGACCCTTAGTACTCTATTATTCCAGAGAAAACTATTGTATTCTGGCCCTGGTCTGGATTGAGAAGCCCTTGGGGTTCACAAAGGTAAAATGATGAAAGTAATATTGTGGTTTAGGGAGGGGCAACATTTTGAAAAGTGAAGTGAGGAGAGCCCCCCCCATTCCTTCAAGTCACACTTAGAGTGGCACAATATAAATACTACATTGTGATTTCAGTGGGCCAGCTCCTTTGGGCAACATATACACCTGTACTTCTGAATCCTACCATCTTGACTGCCATCCTTGATTGCAGCTCTGATGCCCTCATGACACCCTTTACTGAAAACAAAAATGATGTATGTCAATTAGCATGGAGACTGAAGGAAGCAACAAACCTGTGTAGACTCTATGCGGGCAATGAGCCTCATCAGTTTTGACAACCCACATGCAGCCTCTGGCCAACGAGGTAAAGGGAAATCCTACATTTGAAAAATGTGGTGTGACAAATTCATTCAGAAGGGTGGCTGTATGGCAGCTGCTGCTCTATTCAGAATCTCATTGGATACAGACAGGCTGGGAATTGCGATGATGGTCAGGGAGAGCAAGATGGCAGCCGCGTAACGCAGCCGCGAAGCGTCTGCTTCGATTGGGAAACCTCCCAGTGCTGCGGCAGCTCTCCCGCGGGTTGGAGCCTCTTTCGGCAGCGGCGCTAAAAATGGATACAATGTAGCGGCATTGTTTCTATTCATCTTACCTCGCCTGTTCCCTTTCTTTTGTTGGATTGAGTATATCTTGGCTTTATAGACAGAAATAATTGTAATTTCGCCTTCAATTCAAAACGTATGGAGAAGCTGGAATGGGATTGAACATCTCATAGCCGGCAGGAAAGGCGGCACTACGAAAATATTGAAGATAATGGTGTCGTTGTTTGGAGGACTGCAAACTATTCAAGTGAGGAGTGCTCTAGAATACTTGGCTCCCGTTTTTTTTTTTTTTTTTTTTTCTGGGGGAAGCAAAACTATGTGGATTTTCTGACGGAGGCTAAAAGGATTGCATAGTGCCTCCCCGGGATGTGGTCTGGTCTGCTCCTGCTTCTACCTGAAGACAACTACAGGTCTGTGCCCCCGGGTGCCAACTGGGGGCAATTTCCGACGTGGACTCAAAAAACGGTCAGAGTTTCTTTACTCTATTATAAGTGTTTGACATTGGGCATACATTATAATAACGTATTTTGCATCAGAAAGCAAAAAAAAGTAAAAATGCCACCTAAGGGAGCGAAAAATGTGACTCTGTCTGGGCGAGGCAAGCCGGTAAGAGTCAGTTTGTCAGCTCGGCAGGGGGGGACTATGGATATAAAACAAGGCTTAGGCGAGAAGGTTGTCTCCAAAAATAAGAATGCCTCATTGGACAGGTTTTTTGAGAAAGGGAAGGACATACTGGTGGGGGATGTAGATACCCCCCCCACAGCCGTGGAGGAGGTCGATCCCTAGTAACCGAGGAGATGGCGGCTATAGATGGGCCCCCCCCACAAGGAAGGTGGGGAGAGGCAGAGTGATGTTGTAGATGTGGCGACTTTAAAAAAACAAGGTACTGAGAGTCAGATGGAGCAGAGGGAGAGCGTGTAAAACGTTACGATATTACCACAGGCGGTTATGGGAGGTCACCAACAATTGCAATAAGAAACTCTTAGTGGTAGTGGAGATTCGCCACTCCCTGGCGGTATAAGAGTGTTAAAGCAGAGGCCGGTGATATTACGTGATAATGAGACAACACAAAGAGACAAGTTTTTTTCATTATCAGATCATTCAAGTTGGTCAAGTAATGAGCAGCTGGACTTGGAGGCGGATAAAACTTCTTCTGAATTTGAATCTGAGGTGTCCTCCTTGGCACTGGGAAAGGAATTACATGAGAGTAGCAGGAATGCTACCGTTAGGAAAAAACAGAGGAAGAGAAGTGAGCAAGTAGGACCTAATAAGCACTCCATTAACCCATTGGACACTAAGGCCCGTATTTATACTTTTTTTAGCGCCGCATTTGTGCCGCTTTTTGGCGCAAAACGGCGCAAACCTACAAAATACAATGGCATTTTGCAAGTTTGCGCAGTTTTTGCGTCAAAAAACTACGCAAATGCGGCGCAAAAAAAGTATAAATACGGGCCTAAGGGTCTTCAGGGGCTTCAGTGGGAGTATTCCAAGGATGATTTAACTCTTTACGACAATGGTGAAAAACAGCCCAATCCTGTGTCACTGGAAACCATATATCAAAGCATTATGGAACACCGAGAGGAATCCAAATTAGAGAGCCTTAGGACTCAAATGGCTTGCCGTAAGATGCAAATCCAAATTCGTCGGGTGGCCAAGACATGTTCGGAGTTTACCACACGGATGGAAAAAGCAGAGACCCGGATCTCGCGTCTGGAGGATGAGGCTGGATCTCACCAGTCGTCTCGAGAAGCGATGGAGAAACAACTTGAGGACACTCAGTGGAAATTGACAGATTTAGAGGACAGAATGAGGAGAAATAATCTGCGCGTCCTGGGTATACCAGAAGGACTTGAAGGATCAGACACACATAACTTCATGGTCGCACTTTTTAAGGAAGCTTTTCCGGACTTACAACAGTGGGATTGGGATAGAGAGGTTCAAAGAGCCCATCGATTTCCTTTTAGTAAAATAGGGTCAAACTCAGAAGGAGGAAGTGGTAGACCTAGAGTAATATTAATCTCTTTGCTTAACTATCAGGCAAGACAGGCCATATACGACCGAGCTCGACCCAATGCTAGAAGTAAGGCTAAGGGATGTGAGTTTTTTGTGAGACCAGACTATTGCCATAGTACTGTTGAAAAAAGGTGGAGGCTCCGTCAGTTAATTCAGCCACTTCAAAGTAAGGGGGCACAGGTTTTTTTATTAAATCCAGCTAAACTGAAAGTAATAATGGATAACAGGACCCACTACTTCAAGTCAGAGGAGAAAGCAAGGGCTTTTTTGGGTGGACTTAGTGGTCCGGTTTCTTAAGATAGATTTCCTGGATTAAGACACAGGGTGGGGGCAAAGTGGAAAGGGTTTGGAGTTAAGCCCTGAGAAGTCGAGCTGGGGGTAAGAAAGAAACCTCTTAGGATGAATCCCCCCTTTTAGAAAAACTTAGATAAGGAAAGAGGAGAGAGAATTTTTTTTTTTTTTTGGATAAAACAGGGTTCAGATAGAGAGAGATAGAGACAAAGAAAGGGAGAAAAGGTAAAAGGTAAAAGAAAAACAAAATCATGCACTGGGTAGGGACGGTCGGAGCGGAAGCTTTACCATCATCAGGGACAGTGAGATCCCATACTCTCCATAAACTGGGTGTAAGGGTAGGGGTAAGGGGGGGTGCAGGTGGGTGGGGGGGTGGTTGGTAGTAGGGTTGGGGTTCAAGGGGCAGGAGGATGGGAGAGGGGTGGTGGGGAGTGGGGGGGTACTAATATAGGTAGGAACTTTCAGAATACTTTAATGAAGACATATCAAAAGAAGAGGATGTATAGGACTCAATATCAACAAGTTGGTTTATTTAAGGGAGAAAGTAATGACGTGAGACTGGTACATCAAACTGAGCGATATGGCAAATAGATTAAGGATTTGTACACTGAATATTTGTGGCCTTAATAGCCCGCAGAAAAGGAAAAGAGTGGCAGCTGGCCTTAAATTAATCAAATCAGATTTATACTGCTTGCAGGAAACACACATTGCATGGAGTAAGCGAGAGCTCATACGAGAGCTTGGGTTGATACCTCTTGTTTGTACCAGGCAGGAGGTATCGACACGTGGGGTGACGATACTTGCCAGAAATAACAATGTGCATGTTTTCAGATCCCGAGCAAGCAATGATGGGCGATGGGCTCTCATAGAATTATCCGTGAATACATTCAAATTTACCCTCTGCACTATATATGGATCAGTTTTTGACGAGGCTAAGCCTTTGGATACGCTGAACATGGAACTAGTCGGATGGCCCTTACCAATAATTATTTGTGGTGATCTAAATATTCATTTAGAGGTAGGTAGTAGTAGCATGGGCACTCAGAGTTTATATCAGGGACGAAAGCCCAAAGTATGGAAAGCTCTAAGGAGGTTAGTGAGGGAACATGGGTTGAGGGATGTTTGGGAAAATATTAAAACTTTAGATCCAGGGTATACCTATTACTCGTTCCCACATGCCAAATTAGTAAGGTTGGATTACTTTTTTATATCACAAAGTTTAATTCGTGGGGCTGAAATAGAATGTAAACCCAGATTCTTATCAGATCATAATCCGCTAATATTGTCTATAATAATAAAGGGACCATCTAATCCGCGTCGCGTATGGACATTTGATGGGAAACTGTTGGTTGACCCAGGATATATATCCCATATGAAAGAGTGGATTCACCACTTTTTTTATACTAATAGGAATACAGCAGATCCAGGGATGGTATGGGACTCATTTAAAGCTGCGGTGAGAGGTGAAACTCTTAGCTATAGTTTGGGAATACAGAAAATCAGGGGGAAGGAAATCGCAGAACTTCAAGAAAGATTAATAACAAAAGAGAGGGAATTAGCTAATAAAATTGCTAGTAGAGAAGACATTACTCTTACTCAGACACAGATGACGATTCTTAAGGCTAAAATAAATGCTTACTTGAATAAAACAGTGGCAGCCGCTTATCAAAGTCACCGATTTGAGTGTTATGAATATGGTGAATCCACAGGAAAAGTCCTAGCTAGACGGGTCAGACAAAAGGCGGTTAAACAAAATGTTTTGAATATAATTGATGGTAATGGGCGGAACCATACAGAGTTAGAAGGAATTCTAGAGGTTTTTAAGGGTTATTATCAGGATGTGTATAGAGAAGATATAATGTACTCTGAACAGCTACAAAAAGAGGTTAGCGAATTTCTGGGGGAATTGAAAAGTACAAGGCTCTCTTCTGAGGAACAAGTTACATTAGACGCACCAATTCGTATCGATGAGATCATTGGGGCAGTGAGTTCCCTGGCAACAGGGAAAGCTGCTGGGCCGGATGCAATACCACTTGAATTTTACAAGACTTTCTTGATAGACATTAAAAGGACATGCATAGTATTTTTTGTATAGCACAGACAGGTCAGGCGCCCTTATCATGGGAGTGTGCAAGTATTATAGTGCTAAAAAAAAAGGACAAACCGACAGAGCTCCCCAGTTCATATAGACCTATATCCTTGTTAAATGTAGATGGAAAGATTTATGCAAAGACTCTGGCCAGTAGATTGGCAAATGTGATAGTCAGGTTGGTTAAAAAACAACAACATGGGTTTATTCCGGGCAGAGACACAATAGATTATATAAGAAGAATAATATCCATGTTTGATCTTGCAGAACTACATCAAACAAATTTAGGATTATTACTTTTGGATGCCGAGAAGGCATTTGACCGTGTATCGTGGAAGTTTCTATGGGAAATCATGCGTTGGAAAGGCATAGGGAGTGGATATATTACAGCTATAAAAGCTTTATATGTAGCCCCAAAAGCTAGAATATGCATCGCTGGTTTGGAATCAGATACTATCTCAATCTCTAGGGGGACTAGACAAGGGTGTCCATGTTCCCCCTTGCTCTTTGCTCTATACATTGATTCTTTCTTGCTGAGATTAGAAGAATGCAAAAATATTAAACCTCGATCATATCATGGAGAAAAATATAAGGTGTTTGCATGTGCTGATGATGTAGCTATAGTGACAAACAATACGGAGGAAGCTATTAAAGCAATAGAAATAGAGGCAAGAGAGTTTGGAAGATACTCCGGATATAAGTTGAACTCAGATAAAACACCGATAGTATGTTCTGAGCACGTTTCATTAGTAGATAAACGGCTGGTATCTGAAGCAGTGTATCTGGGGGTGAAGATTACATCAGTAGTTAATCGATTGGTGGAAATCAACTTTATCCCACTATTAAATAGAATAAAGAGGGACTTAGATCGAATGCATAATTTGCACCTATCATTAGAGGGTCGCTGCAATGTACTGAAAATTATGGTTCTGCCAAAAATCCTATATTTATTTCGGGCCATTCCCCTGGAGGTTGATAAAAAATGGCTTAAAAGGCTGGAAAAGATGGGGAATAATTTTTTATGGGGATATGCTAAAACGAGAAGGGCAATGAAGTATATGACACTTCCCAAGGACCGAGGCGGGTGGTCAGTCCCTAATTTTACATTGTATTACTATGCCTGCTGTCTACAACATATGGATGAACTTATAAGGGGAAGTTTCAAGGGTAATGAAGAAGTAAAACCAACCCCTATTTACACTATGATGGCGGGTGGGGAGGCAAGTGGTTGGTTATCAAAATTTGAGGAACCAAGTTACTTCAAAAAAGTAAGATTTAAGCCTTTTTTAGCCGCCTTCAAGGTTTGGGCTCAGATAAAACGGAGTATGGGACTGGGAAAGATTACGACTTATACACCAATTAAATTTTCAGCTATCTCAAATCACATCTTTAGGGATCCCATAATAGATTTTTGGCGCTCTAGGGGAATAAACAAAGTCGGAGACTTGTATTGTAAATCCGGTTGTAAATCATTTACGGAATTGCAGTCCCAATTTGGCTTACCTAAGTCCCATTTTGAAAAATTTTTGCAAATACAACATTTTTTACAGTCTCAGAAGTACGGCAGAGTACAGTTGTCGGAGATCCCGGTAGTTGAGGCTGTTAAAAATGGTGCAAAGATTGGCAAGCTATATAAGTTACTAACAGAGTTACAAGTAGATGATATGGTACAACAGAATGAGCGATGGATTGTACGATTTGGGGTGGCTGGAGAGTGGGTAGGCCAATCTTTAGCCATGGCTGATACAACATTTCTTTCAGCAAATTTGAAAACCCAGCATTACAAAACATTGATGGACTTATATTATACTCCAGCAAAGCTGAAAAAGTGGGGGATATCCTCTGGAAGCTGCAATCGATGTGGGGGAGTTGAAGCTGAGATAACGCATATGTTTTTTGCATGCCCAATGTTGCAGGGAATATTAAACGAGATAGAGGTATTCCTTAAGAAGATCACACATTGCAATATTCGGGTTACTGTTATGCTGGTAGTATTAGGAGTCGTGGACTCACCCGAAAGTATGGAACCTGCACTGTATAAAATAAGGCGATTTTTATTTCTGTCAATGGCAATATACCGCCTATGTATTGCCACAGATTGGCTCAAAAAAGAACCCCCCACATTTGAGGGTTGGCGCTCTAGATTACTTGCCATCTATAATACTGAATTAAGTCTTTATAAGTTAAAGGGTCATAAGAAGAGATATAGAGGAGAACGAATGTGGGCACCATTGACTAGATGGTTGGAATATCAAGACACAGTGTAAAAAAATGTTAATTGTTTCGATAACGGATATACACAACTGTTTTATTCTTTAAGGTCCTCTTTCTCCCATTGTTTCGTTTGTGGGTTTTTTTCTTTTTTTTTCCGTTTTTTTTTTTGTTGTTCCGTTTCTCGGCACGGATATACTATGTCTTCTTCTCTTGTTTATTTTTTGTATAACCCCCTCCCTCCGACATATTAAAATTAAAATAAAAAATAATAAATAAAAAAACAGAAGGGTGGCTGTAGGAATGTGCCCTTTTGGATAATCAGCCCCACACTTTGTGTTCTTGATGCTGTTAGTTATGACTCTGAAATTGCACTGGAGCCTGCTAACCAGGCTCCAGTGCAAGTGTTCTCCCCCTAAATTAGTAACTATGAGTTGGTATCCCCAGTTGGCAAGTACTTTAACCCCCTGATAAGTCACTAGTATTATTATATTTGTGGTACCCACGGAACGGGTGTTAAAGGGGTCACCAGGGACTGAAGCACTGTTTGTGCCACCCTTCATGACCCACGTAAACTACTGACAGCAGGCCTGCCATTGCAAATTGCAGGAGCAGTGTGAAATGCTCAAACTCGAATGTGCCTACACCATGTATGGCACAGCCAAAGCACTATATTTAATATATATCAGTCTCCCATGAGGAAGGCATCCTTAGCCTAGGAAGCAAGGTGCATTATATTAAAGGTGTGGACATATAAGTGCAATCTTATATGTCCTTATTGTGGCCTTTTCCATTAAAGGCTACTATAAATGACTGACGTCCCTAGGATTACATGGGCTGGCAACCGGGCAAACCTGAAGTCTCCAGCTCCGTTATGGTACCTCTGAAGTGGATCATGCTTGGAATCAAACAACATGCCTTCTCACCCCTACCATGTATCTTGTGTTGAGGGCAATGTGGCATGGACCCAGAGAGCAACAATAGAGGTTGCCCACCAAGTTACCCCAATTTACCTGTACTCTGACTGCCAGCTCACAGCTACTGCCACCAAGACAGGATTCTGACCCCCTGGGCAGAGGTGCAAGTACTCCAAGGAGTCAGGACAATGTCCTGGTTGGGAAGAAGGTCACACCTTCTTCCTTCCTTCCTCCCTCCCTCCCTCCCTCCCTCCCAGGAAGGCTAGTGTAGTGGCACATCAAAGCAGTGAGCTTTAAAGGGCACACCGCCTCTGATATGCAAGCAGGCTGTCTCCCATTGGAGGGCAAAGACATCCCCCAGCCACATTAGTTAGTTAGGAGGCATATAGCCCCAGAAGGATAGCCACACCTCTATGGTGAGCACCATTGTACAGCCTTGGAAAGAGCCAGAATAGAGGGTTCTGGGTAGAAAAGGTGTCACGACCCGCTGGATGGCAGATTAGCAGCTGGGGCTGGTAGCCCATTGGCTACCTGCACCCACACCCTAATGCCCCTAAATCTAGGATTGAAGGGGCTTCCCTGGTACCAGAGCCTCAGATCTGCAGCAGCTTGCGACGAGAGCACAAGAGAAGACCCACATTGATGACAACAGGAATGTGCACCAACAACAGGTGTGATACCGTGAACCTGTGGCAACCTCCTGGAACTGCTTGACTGTGGCTCGTCCTGGACCAAAGACTGCTTCCCTCAGCAAGAGGGAACCCTTGTGAGCCAAAGGCAAAACCAGACTCCCTTGGACTAGTGGTACCCAGACTGCCCACCACAGGTAAAAAGTACTCATTGGAGCCAAAGAAGCACTGGCCATCGGATCCTCCAATGGTCCGCCCAAAGACAGGTGGTCCAGGGCATTGTGCAAATTGTAGTCCAGCTCCTTGACAAGTTACAGCCAGCTACTGTTTTCTGCTGGACCTCCAGAAGGGAAGATAGCTTTTCCTCCACCTCACCACTGCCAAGGCTTACAGGTGGTCAGTCCGGTCATCACCACCTTTAATCAACACTGCAACTCGGTGGCACACTGCTGTCCCTTCATCTGACATCACTTGTGGCTCCATTGTTGAATTTTTGCATCTGTTTCCTCACCCACAGCATCTCAGTGGTAAAACCAGCAACTACAGCTCCCGTTCAGCACCAAGGTTAGTAAAGCACACCTCTACAACAAGACGCCAAGACTAGATGGAGTTGTTCTGCCTTGTGAATCCTGGTCCGGGGGGGGGGGGCACCAAAGCTTAACCCCCATTGGACTCCCACAAACTCGACCTGTAAGTGACCAAGTATCGCAAGTACCATTTTTCAACACCTGCAGCTCCCGGATTCAGCACCAAGGACAGCCAGAACACCTCTGCACCAGGGGCCACATGAGCCAGGCAAAACTGGTCTGACTGTCGCAGCTTGGTCTTGGAACCCGCACAACCTTAACTACCAATTGGTTTCTCTGAACTCCCCCTCAAGTGACCGCGTGTCACTAGTAACTTTTCCCATTCACCGCAATGGTGAAATGTGACAGCTTGTAAATTCACTGATTTTATTTCTGCTTTAAAATTAATAACTCCTGTTATATGTAACTGATTTGCTTTATTTTGGTGTCTAAAATGTAATAAAAATCTGCTCTATTTTTATAAATTAGTGTCTGATTCCTTTTGAGTCACGTCAATTACTTACCATCCATGTTGGTACTGTGAAATGCTTAACATATGTTCCTCTAGTAAAGCCTGACTGATCTTTGCCGCACTGCCAGGACTGAGTAAGGGTTTATTACTGTAATTCCGAGGGCCCATCTTTGGGGTATTTTGAGAGTAAACTTAACCAGCCTCACTGCATAATACTCCACTTTCTGACAGTGTCAATATGAATCTGTAGATTGAGAAGCTCCACAGTGAATGCAAATTGTAGTGGTGTCAATGGACGTCTCAGTGGCCTCAGTCCAGCTCCTCTGGACACTGACTTCTACTCCAGGCGGGCCATCTGGAAAAGGGGTAACTGGTGTAAGAGGCATAGCTTATAGAACCTGAGGGCAGGATTATCAGTGTGTGTTTGTCCCTTTTCTGGCCACCTCCATATTGCTAGAAAGGCCTTTGGTTACTTAGGTCTGAGAACCCCATCCAGCCCACCTCGTTGCTCTGCCACCAAACCACTAGCAGGCCCCACACCTGGCTGCTCATACATTCACACCTCCCTCCTCCACATTTTTTCATACTAGGACATGCACTTTTCCTCTTCCAGAACCCTGAAGACTGGCATAGATTGCACCACTCTGGCCCAAGCAAGAATGCCCCAGTAGTTCGTGCCACCTCAGTTCCACAGACGACGTCTTCATCCTGTGCTGCCATCTTATGAGGGTTCTGTTCTACTTCCACCAGGGAGGGCTCTGTCAGGACCATGTACCACAACACTCCTCAGTCTGCACCCGCTTCCCTAACTCTCTTCCACAAGTCAGGCAAAGGCTCACAATTTCTGCAATAGTGCAGACAGAAAGGAGGGATGTGTCTCACATCATCCCCGATATTACCATGGGATCAGCTTCGGTGTCACTGGATTCCAGGAAGGTAGGGACTGAATTGCTTCTAGTGTTGATTCAGCTCCTGGATGAGAAGCTAACAGTGCTACATCAAAAGTATCTTTAAGGATTTCACTGTGATATAGGGGGGCCTAAAACATGCCTGCCATATTGCAATGCTGACCACTTCACTGGTGCTTGCAATTATTAATCTCACATTTTGAAATACATTTTCTTATAACTGTATGTTATTTGTACCTTTGAGTGTTAAACCCTCATTCGAGCACTTCTGAGTGGAAAGTATTATATCTGAAAATAAAAAGGGAAAGATAAAAAAATCACAAGGTGTTCCATAATGCATTTGTTTTCAATTGCAGTATGTTTTGTTATTGATGCAAAGTTAGAAAAGGAATGATTTATTTGATAAAATGCACATTGCAACGTAGTTGCCTCTTACTGTTCCTCTCTCAACGATTGTGTTTATTTAAGTTTTTCATGCGCAGATTTATCATTGTTTCTTCTTTTGATTGTTCTTCGTATTAGATAATAAAATATGGTAAACAATGGTAGCAAAGTGCTCAAAACATGGAATGGCTAGAATATTAAAAAGGTAACAAGACTAGCCGGTGTCCTGCATAGGTCAGGGACTATGGGTTTTCCCCATAACTGCATTTGAAATTTCGGTGCACAGGAAAAGATTGTGTCTAGGTTCTTGTTTTGATGGTTGGAAACTTAGGTCTTACTTCGTAGAGACCTACGAAGAGTGTCGTTTAGATGTCTACATAATTTTGTAACTATTTTGATAATGGATGTCATTAGGATGCTCCCGTAGGTTTTAGAGATGAGGAAGTGGATGGCATATGCCTGTGTGTTGCCTTTTTATTTTGCCTTCTCTGGCACTAGACTGACCCAGTCTGGCCGGCATTGGATTGTCATTTTAGGGTCCAAAGATCTCTGTGGACAATGAAGAAAACAAAACGGGTATGTTACACAGAATTGGTGCTATAAAGGTTCTAGTCGATATTTTAGCTCAGAATTTGTATAAGAGGTGGTTGGAAAGTGATTTCTATGAGAATTAATCTTAATAAAGCAATTGTGTTCCTTAAGGAGGGGCCCAAAACATTGGCATGTAGTATATCACAGGAATATTTTGGAATTTGTTTATATTCATTGTCAGCTTCTAGTGGTTATGCATTTCTTTGAATCATACACTATATTCTCTTGGTAATTCAGAAAATGATGTGTGATGGTTCTTGGTTAAAACTGTTGCTTCTTGGTGATGTTGTTCAAAACAGTCAATGTCCTATTTGATTGGTACTGAAGTTTTTGCTGAGCAATATGATCTTGTCCTACCAATCAAAGTTTGTATGACAGTTTTTTCATTCCTTGTTGAGTAAAGATTTTGTGAAAAAATAGTTAAAACAATCTAGGAAGAGCGAGTATTAAAACATTCTCAATGATTCAATCAAAGTGAGGTGTGATTTATTTTGAAGACTTCATACTAGAGATGAAAGTTTTGGATTTTGGTGCTTCCTAAAATAGATTTGGACATGTTTCCTAACCCAAAGGAATCTTACATGCCTGTTTTATTATCTTATAAAAGAGACTGGTAGATTTACCTAGGGGTGACAGATCTTGTGAAATCAGTATCATGTTTAAGGTATCTAAACTGGGTCACCAAAAAATATTGAATGAGGAATACGTCTTAACTTTATTTTGGATACTAAACAGTACAGCTTTTCGGTTATTTGAGAAAAATGTTATTGAATGTAGTAAAGTGAATGCCTAAATATTTAATTTAAAAAGTATTCCATATATGGCTGGTGAGAGGTAAGTCATGCAAAAAAAAATATTTGAGCTAGACCAGCTGGTATGTAGAATTTAGGGTTATCATTTCATAGGATGACATCATCCATATAGGCGTGAGGTATGAAATCATATCCTTGAGTTTTGATACCATACATGTTGAGAGTTCTATATTATTTCAAGAGCTGAAGGGATGCCAATGATGGTGGAAGGAAGGGGTAGTGGGAAGCCTAACTGGATGCCTCTTTGGACCCTGAGATGGAAGAGCTCGCCCATTAATAAGAGTAAATGCTTTCAGAGAAAATAATAGAATCTTCCCTAGAAGATTCCCTAAAATCTATATATAAACATTTTGGAGTGGGAGGTTCAAGACTGACAAATGCCTTTTCATTGTGTTAGGGCCATGGCACATCAATTGTCAGATGTTTGGCTTAAACAATCATGTAGCGAATAGTTTGATGTTTGCCAATACCATGTTTGGTTTGGCATGATGAAACAAGTTACCACAGTAGGCACGAGACACAGATTTATCAAAGATCTTGCATTGAGGGTTGTAGAGGGAACTAGGGCAATAGTTTCTTTAATGGCAGTGGTCCCTATCGGATTTGGAGCTAAGGGTAATCAGTGACTTTGCATCACTTATGTTTAATTGACTGTCAGTGGAGAGGTAAGAACAGTAATGCTAGCCATAGGACAAGAAGTAACATTCTGCAACAGAAGTAGAAATCGGTCGGGACCATGTAATTTTCATTTTTTAGTGTCCTCAAACCATGAGATGTTGGGACAGATAATATATATAAAAAATATGTTACTGTGAATCATTTTGATGGTAAAGGCGTGAGCCAAAATATTAGAACCCGAGGCATAAATATTTCACATATATTTCTTCGGAAGGCATATTGAATTAAGCATGGTTTCACCTGCCTAATGAGAGTTACAAATATTTAGATCCTTCATTAAAAGAAAGTTTTAAACAATATTTGTCAAAGTAGTTGGTGGAAGAAAACATCAAATAAGTGTATTTAATAAATGAAATGGAATATATCTTCAATGAAGATGTTCCTCATAGTGATCATATGGCATAAGTCTTCTATAACATGGCTCACTATTGACCATATCAGATATGTTCTTACAAGATGCCAAAAATCAAATGAAGTTTAAGATCTCATTTTAAACAACGACTGTAAATTGATTAATTAAAAGCTGACATTCAAATGTTCTGAAAGAAATCAAATGTGAGGAATCATTCTACAAAAGTCTTGTTTAAATGGACGTATCATGCAAGATGGATGAAATATTTGTATAATTGGGGACCTTGAGTGCAAAAAGGTGGCTTTATGATGGGTAAAATATTTGTTCTTTAGGGATTAGCGTATACAGACATCTACACACAGCACATAGTATATTTTCTTAATCGGATAGGTTGATATGTGGTATGTGAAATTGAGATGCATATATTTTTTATTTAGGCTGACAAAGAAACATATCTGAAACACTTAAATAATTGACATTCGATAGTAATCAATTAGTGGCAACGATGTGAAAGTATAAAATATACATAATTGTCAGCAAACCTAACTGCAAATGCAGGAATAGGGTTCATGACAAAAGCACATTATGTTTGATAAAATAAGGAAGAAACCAAGCTTAAGAGATTCAGTGCAGAGGCTACACAAAGGCATACTTTTAACACAAAAGACGATGTTTCTAACCAAGGCTAGTCGGTTGTATCTGGCATCAACTCAGATGTCGACTGTCACATGTAATTTATCAGACCCTTCAAGAGCATAACGAAGTAGTGAACACTAAGGATGCCTCATGCTGATGAAGGAGGGTATGCTTGTATAAAATTACTATTTCAATACCAACCTCAGCAAACTAAGGATTTTACTCCTTTCCAGTCTTCACCCAAAATTATAGAACACCTGATACAAGCATTTTCAAATACTACCTGCAGAATACTAAAAAGCTAATACCTACCTGACACAGCCACACCTTCCTTAAAGACTTCTTCTCTTTCCCCTAGGAACTCATATTCAGCTATAACCACTTGTTTTTTACCCAGGAAACTTCAACTTCTGGTTAGATAACATTTCAATCCTAAAATAAATAAATAATTCCTTTATATATGTGACATCCTTCACCTTGACACACTCTCTAAACGTCCCTCACACATCAAAGACCACTGCCCTGATATCATATTCCAACATGACTCACAAGTAAGTGGACTCTCAACTACTCCAAACATACGGGTGGGCTACCAGATTACACATGCACAATCTCACTCCTCACATCACATTCTTTTGAGAAAGCCAGCAACAAACCAGTCTTATGCATAGGTCTGTCATAAACTGCCGTCTGACAGCTTTAAAACCAAGCTGTCCGAAAATCTGTCCTTAGTTAGTCTTAATACAGCACCACAACGCTTTGAGCCGCTATCCAAAGCCATCACCCAAGGTTTCATCTCTTGCCCGCACTACAGAGAGGTAAAAGCGGAGAAACACACAAACCATGGTTCACAGACACACAAAATAATTGAAGGACAGTTCCACTCTAGAATGTGCCTCCTGACAGTGACTAATTCCACAAACAATACTAACCCTCAAACAAGCAAGCCAACTTGCTAGGAGGTAAGTTTCAATGAAAAACGACAGTTTCTTGAGAAGAGACTAAGAGGTTCATTCCAAACAGTGTATGTGTACAGGGCCAGCTTTAGGGCAGTGGAAGCGGTGCGGCCGCACCGGGAGCTGACCTGGATTGGGGGGCGCTGACCTCAGGGGGGCACTGTGTTTAGCAATAACTTAGAAACTAGCGTTTTAAAAGTACCTGCTAAAAAGTTCCTTGTGCGTCCATCCTTCAGTAGACAATTAAAATTTCAAGATACCTCGTGATTAGTGTTCCTGCTAGGGAGAGAGAAATGGGAGTTTTGTCTAGGGCAGCTTTGACTCTCCATAACGTTAGGGTACAGGATTAATATGCCTGCTGCAAATCACAGATCTGTATTTTATATGGATAGCTGAATGTATTAGTAAAGCCAGTCTTTACAAGCTCCTTAAAACAAATGAATGTATGTGAAAGGGGGCTATGGAGAGATGAGAGGCATATTTACTGGGTGGTGGTGAGAGAATCCGAGAAGGTGGTCATTGGGTGGGGGGCATCAAAAAAGGCTGTTGCACAGGGTACCACTAGCGTTAAAGCTGGCCCTGTGTGTGTACAACGTGGATCAAGATTTATTAGTCTATAATGTACCACAACAGGCATTCGCCACACATTTGGCTCCTTTCTCATTGAAAAAGTACAGAAAATTAGAGCATCTATAGTACTCACCAATTGCTCCCACCTGTATGGGAGCTGCTCTCCCTTCCATCATCTAAATCAAAACTAAGAACACTCGTGCCCTTCTATAGTCCTCCTGCAGCTGAGCAAAAGCTTCAAGCGATTCTCTTAATTGGTTCATATTCTTTCTTCTACATCGTCCTTAAAAAATCAATCATGGCGACCTGACCTCCCCACAGAGCCCAGTTACCTGCTACTCCCCCACATGTCTCATCTGCCACCTCCCCTCCTCGCTTTAACATCCACATAGCCCTACATGGACCCCCTCAGGACTCATAACCTGCAATTCGACTCCTTCACCGAAATTCTGTGACTATATTTGTGTGTTACAGGAGACAAAATAGTTTCTGAAATGTATCAGAAGGCTTCAAAGCCACAGAAACATGGATAAGGCAAAATACCTTGGATTTAAAACAAAGATCCCTGCTCCGGCCACACAGCACCTTGTAAACAAAACAGTACCTGACCCCGATGTTTTCAGAGCGATCATCCCTAACAAAGTAAAAAAACAGGAATAATTTGACATGCTGACCTTATTTCCAATACCCAAGAAGGGTCATTGTTATTAAAGATTTATTTTCCCCAACAAAACTCCTCTAAAAAAATAACTACCCTCAAACCCAGAAGAAAATTGTCTCATGATTGGTGGTGCATGTACACTCATGCTCCGCCTCCTATAATGCAGTTTTACTGGCCTATCATTATGCCAGTCAGCCACAGTGCAACTTGGAAGGACTCCTTGCCCCTTTCTTAAGGCTAAAACTAGACTGTGTGTCACCTGCACTGTGCTGCAAGACATTTCACCCAGGTACCAACCGAAAGCAATTAAAGGTTACCAACCAAATTTTCCATTGTGATCGAGCCCGCCAGCCTCCTTGTGGTCTCCAGGGCAAAATGCAAAAGCAGAGAAGACACATGCTTCTTGCTTGGTACATCTGGAATAACCACAACCCTTAGTTCTATGCCTCTCGAATATTAAGATCCCTTAAACACCTGCAGCGCCGCAAACACCCAAAGTTTAAAGGGAAAAACGGAAACCTCCATCTTTCCTGGCTACATCTCTGACACTGGTTCGAGGCATGGCCCACTAATCCAATCCCACTCTTCGCATAAAAGTCCGTGTGCTATGTTGTGATAAAACATAGTGCTGATGACCCTGAACACAGCTAAATTGATGTATTCCCAGTAGGGTGCAATAGTAATGTAAAATGTACAGGTAAATTAAATTTGTGAGAACCAATAAGCAGCTCTTGCACAAAGTCAGCGTGGATGGGAATGCATAATGCATGTAAAAGCTCTCTGTAGCACCTTTTACATGTATTGCCGTATAACGCACATATCACCATTAAGCGCCTAGAAGCCATGATGTTTTGCTGTGTGAGCTATATAAACAAAAATAAACAAAAGCATTTCCCTGTATTCATTACCATTCTTCTCCTCAGAATTAGCCCTGATCCTGAGAACCTAAACGTTACTGAGCTGTGGCAGATTTCTGCGCTGAGCCCTTATTTCTCTTTCTACTCTAAATATGCACCGGGTTACAAGGCAATGTCTTTTTCTCTTGGCAAGATCACTTTTGAGCCACTGCAAACCCCCAGCGCAGAGAAATACATGCCCGGGAAACTTATGAATAATATGAGAATGACTTTAGACTCCTCGCTCCTCTATCATAGGGAATGATCACTTCCAAAACATGTTACTGCATTCCCAGCAATGCTTGCTTAATTCAGTGATTCCAGTCCCGTGACAATCCTGGGCTTTTCATTTCATGTACCTAAAGAGAAGAATATGAGTGGATTATGTCCGAGGCTTCAAACCTGCTCTCTTCAGATGATGCATACTTTGAATGAATTTGTCCCCGTGGACTGGTGGCAATTCTGAAAACAGGAAAGAAATAGAAAAATACATTGAACCAAGAGCTGGGCTAATTCAGTCAGGCACTTATTCAAGCTCCTATTCAGGCAGATGTGGCATTTTATATGCTGAAGGAAATGCATCTCTTTAGCTGTACAAACGATGTTGTATCTGACAATATTCTTTGTTGTATTATTTGCATTCACTATATTGTCCTGATACGTACATTAGGTGCTACATATAAGTGCCACTATTCTGCCAGTAATGTTTGGCTTTTATCCAGGGGCTCAAACTGAGGTTTTCATTAGCAGCTACCGTTTCATTGTCGTTTTCACGCGTTTGTTTCTGTACAAAACTCAGATGAAAGTCAAGAATATTTCAATTTTGATAGATGTTGTACTACCATCGTCCCCCCAGCTTTACTCAGAAATGAAGAAACCATTGTAAATGACAGCCCTCCAGTTCTGGAGCATGGATAAATCACTTAAAATACACTTTTCTGAGAGGTAAAAATTGAATGAGGGTAACTCTACAAATTGGTTTGAAGAAGGTGCCACCTGAAGCATCTCTGTTTTCTAACTGGGCCTTTACCGCGAGTTTTAGTGAAAACCGGTGCACAAAGGTTTGCAAAGCTTTTCCTCATTCCGACAGCAAAATCTTGTTATTCTGTTCCAATATCCACTCTGTATTTACCTTCTCCTGCAGAGTCCAGGAGCGGTTGCATTTCATTGATTTTTTTCTTATATTTCATAGTCAAGGCCTCAGTATGATTTCAGTGCTTTTTTGTTCTGTTGGTTGCAGATGGTGGGTAGCAGCACTTTATTTTGAGTATATATTTTTCATCATCATACTTTGACTATCCCTGAGAGAGTGAACAACATAAAACGCAAGTAAAGGAGAAAGAGAAAGATAGGAAAATAGTAAAAAAGGAAGAAAGCACAAATTAACATGCATTAACAATACTGATATATCTAGCTTATAATATATTACATCACTCATGACATTTGTAGCCAACCCTCCACTTGCTCTCATTCTCTGCTTCATGTGCTTTTTTCCCTTTACATTTGTTTTGGGGACGATGGTAGTCCTTAGATTTAAAACAGAACATTGTTCAAATTACTAATGAGTGATGTCATTGTTGATGTCATAAAACATGTCATGAGTGGTTTAATATGTGAGGTCATAAACAGTACATAACGGGGGAACAAGTTATAGTTAGCTGACTAAACTTATCACCTAACCAAACTATAACATCACTTTAATCTTTGTTCTTTTCTATGAATTTCTGCATTTTTATTCATATTCCAAATAGGTCGATGTACAGGTGATCGAACCTCGCTGTACACAAAGTTTGTTTACCAAGTTGATACCATTTTAAAAGTTTTGAGCTGTTAAGCGACAGAGAAGATGGGTAGGCTGTGCAAACAGATATGGCCTTAGGTAACTATAACTCGCTCCTCCACCATGCACAGTTATCAACAATTTTACTGCAAATGTTACATCAATGATCTTATAAAAGATGCATGAGTGATGTAATATCTGGGTTAATTAGCAGTGCATGGCAAGGGCGTGAGTCGTAGTTACCTTAGGGCACCAGCTATAGGTACTTGAAATAACTCTAACTGTAACTGCTGAATTTCTATGTTTTTGTATGTTTAAAATGTGAGCCTAGCTGTAACATCCCTGTAAATTTGTTTTTTTTAGTGAGTTTCTATGTCTTTTTTAGCGTAAAGTAATATTAATTACTATACGGTAATCCAACTACCCAATCCCACGCCACGCATGGCTGAAAACCAACCCCTTATAGCCCCTAAACTTCGGCTGTGCGCGGCGGGGGTTGGGTCTCAGCAGCAGTTGACAAAAAAGAACCCTCTCCTTACAGTCGCTACATGAAATATTGAACTAAAAAAATACGAGGTCGACATAAAGAGAAAAAACTTGCTTTGTCTTCACCAAGCGCAACACATTTTGATGATTAGTACTTTACAGAAGTGGAGCTTCAACTTGGGCATCTGCTTTGTTTATATCAGTAGGGTATAATTTCTGTGAAATACTGCCATGCAAATTTATCCAAGATGAGCAACCATTTTGTGCAAAATGTCTACCCAATTGAAATACTTTGTACTAGCTAATTCGTAAGTGCTACCTCTTTAAGTAAATGTACAGTGAATCTCTTACACTCCAGGTGCATAAAGGATGTTTAGGAAATGTCTTCAGAAACCTTGTGTGTCTGTAACTTTGTCAAAGTGATTCTTCCCTGTGCATCTTCTTCAGGTAACTTTACAAGGTGAAGCTGCAGAGAAAACATATTTACATTAGATGCGGACTGTGGGGGGAGCTTGAAGGCCCCGCGGTCCCACCCAGCTTCCATCTTCTGTAGGAGCTGTCATTGCTTCTGGAAGCAGGGAGCTACTTTAAGTAGCAGATCCCTGCTTGTGGGAGAAACGTTAGCACCTCTTTCCCTGCACATGTGTTTGCGTGAAAGAGATGACAACTCCGCTTTCAGCAAGCGGGAGCTGTGTGACAGCTCCCACTTGCTGAAAGTGGAGCTATGTTTATTTTTGCTTAATGGGAACTGTCAGCTCTTGTCAAGCAAATGCAAACTGCTACCTTCCAAGGGCGTGCACATGGGAAGGTAGCAGGAGCTGGCCCTTGTGGGGGGTGTCCACAGGGCCATATATGGCCCCCCTTCTTCATTCAATTTTGACCTGGGAAGGTGGTGGTCTCAGGAGCGGGTGGTCCATGGCAGACCCCCTCCTTTAAGTTATTTGAGCCCCGGAGAGGTGGTGGTCCCCAGGCTGTGGAGTGGTTGCACACCCCCATACATTATATTCCTTGGCCCAGGGAGGTGGTGGGCACAGGGGGGCTGCATGGCTCCCCATACATTATATTCATTGCCCCGGGTGTGGGCAAGCCAAGCAGGCCCTCCTGCATACATAAAAGTGATTGTCTTGGGGAGGTGACGGTCGCTGGGACTCCGGATGCCATGTGGGCCCTCTCGCATATCTAATATGCTGTGCCCCATGTAGATGACGGTCCCCAGGGCTTTGATAAGCCCTATACTTTGGCAATGCCCCCGGGACCTGGCCCACCCAGGGGTAAGATGAAAAGAACCCTAGAAGACTGTGCTTGCTTTTTTTTTTTATCACAGAAAAATATGTGGATTTGCCACGATTTTCACTGCTATTAAAAAAAATACTTTTAAGCCTTGAGGGTGGGGGGGAGGGGGTTGTGGAGGTCCCAAGAGGACCCCTGCACTGAGGCAAGGGGGTTTGGGTACCCAGCCCTCTTTTCCTCATTTAATGTTTCTTTTTGAAACTCGACTGAAGCTGAGTCTCCAAATGGCTGGCAACACTTCCTGGTTGAAGTGTTAGCAGCCAATCAGATCTCTGCACAAGATCAGGAGATTTCACAAACACGTTGCACCTCCAGAATTTGGTTTTCTTATATCTCAAAAACAACTTTACACTAAATAACAAAAAGGCTTCTTTCTGGAGCAAAAGCTACCTTACTGACAAATTTTGTGTAATTCTGTCCAGCCCTCCGGGCTGTAGGTATGCTCAAAATTCCTAGGGGAATTAAAATGGGAAAGTCAAAAAAACAATTTTTCAATGGAAACTAGATCCTTACTATAGTTACCTACACACACACACACACACATATATATATATATATATATATATATATATATCTCTTAATTACCTACTGGCTAACGCCAGTAGGTAGTTATCTTTAGGACCATGTTTCCATAGAAAAAGCGTTTTTTGACTTTGATATATCTTTGGTACCATTTGACAAATCTTCACGAAATGTTCCCAAAAAACGTGTGCCAGTGATTCTTATTGCGCATGGAAAGTTTCGGGGTTATCCGTCTAGCGGGCACCAAGAAAAAGGGGGGGGGGGGGCAAAAAAGTTGCATTTCCCATGTTATTTCCTGTAGGACCTTTGAACGTGACATGAGTCCAAATCACTGGACGGAATTACACGAAATCTGGCAGAAAGCTGCTGTTGGTACACAGATTGTGCTTTTGGTGTTAATCCGTTCAGTAGTTACTTTTTAGATATTAAAGGGGAAATTACTGTGTATGTCTGAGGTCGTGAATTCCATGTGACGATTGCAACGTATTTACGAATGTGCTTGCAAATAGGAATGCTGTGATTGGCTGGCCGCAATCTGACTAGAAAGTTGCGGCTGCCATTTTAGAGAACGGGACACGGTCCCCATGGCTGAAAAAGAACATGAAAAGTAGCTTAAGGGGTTAGGATGGAGGTATCCTGATCCGGAGGGTGATATAGAGGTGTTTAAGGTCAAATATGGGTTTTTAATGATTTTTCCACCATGTGTGATATTTGTGATTAGTCTCGATTAATCGTGGTAAATAGCAAATATTTGTGAAAGAGCATAAAAAGATCCAAAACAATCTGCCCACTCCAATCTGCCCTACTCCGATCCAAAAGAATCCACCCCACTCCAATCTGCCGGCTCCAATTCGCCCCACTCCAGCCTGCCCCACTCCAATCGAAAACAGTCTGCCCCACTCCAATTCAAAATAATCTGCCTCACTCCAATCCCAAACAATCTACCCCACTCCAGTAAACAAATGTGTCGCACTCCACTCCAATCTGCCCCACTCCAATTCAAAACATTCTGCCCCACTCCAATTCAAAATAATCTGTCCCAATCCTAAACAATCTGGCCCACTCCAGTAAAAAAACCTCAGCCCCACTCCAATCCTAAACAATATGGCCTACTCCAGTAAAAAAACAAATCTGTCTCACTCCACTCCAATCCCCCCCACTCCAATCCAAAACATTCTGCCCCACTCCAATTCAAAATAATCTGCCCCACTCCAACCCTAAACAATCTGGCCCACTCCAGTAAAAGACATCTGCACCACTCCAATCCAAACAAATCTGCCCCACACAAATCCAAAACTATCTGCCCCACCCAAATCCAAAAAAATCTGCCCCATTCCAATCTGCACACACCAAGACAAAACAATTTGTCCCACTCCTATTCAAAACAATCTGCCCCACTCCAATCCAAAACAATCTGTCTCTCTCCAAACTGTCCCATCACATTCCAGAACAATCTGCCCCACTCCAATCTGCCCGTTTCCAATCCAAAACAATCTACCCCACTCCATTCGACCCCACTCCAATCTGCCCGTTTCCAATCCAAAACAATCTACCCCACTCCATTCGACCCCACTCCAATCTGACCCATTCCAATCCAAAACAATCTGCCTACTGCAATATTCCCCACTCCAATCCAAAACAATCTGCCCCACCCAATCCAAAACAATCTACCCCTCTCCAGTTGGCCCCACTCCAATCTGCCCCACTCCAATCCAAAACAAGCTGCCCCACTCCAATCTTCCCCACTCTCCTCTAATCCAAAACAATCTGCCCCACTCCAATCCAAAACAACCTGCCCCACTCAATCTCCCCAATTCCAATGTGCCCCATTTCAATCCAAACACCTTGCCCCACTCCATTCTGCCACACTGCAATCTAAATCAATCTGCTGAACTCCTATCTTTGCCACTCCAGTCCAAAACAATCTGCCCCACTCCAATCCAAAACAATCTGCCCCACTCCATTAAAAACAATTTGCACCACTCCAACCATAAACAATCTGCCCACTCACTTTCAAAACATCCTGCCCCACTCCAATCCAAAACAATCTGCCCACTCTGATTGCAGATTGTTTTGGATTGGAGTGTGGCAGATTGAAGTGGATTGGGTTGGAGTGCAGTGGATTGTGGTGGAGTGGGGAAGATTGGATTTTGGTGAGGTGGATTGAATTAGAATGGGGTGCATTGGAGTGGGGCAGATTGTTTTGGATTGGAGCAGGGCAGAATGTTTTAATTCAATCTGCCCCACTCCAAACAATCCACCCCACTCCAATCCAAAAAATCTGCCCTACTCCAACCCTGAACAATCTGTCCCACTCCAGTCTGTCCAACTCCAGTCAAAAACAATCTGCCCCATTGCAGTCCAAAACAATCTGCCCCACTCCAATGCAAAACAATCTGCCCCACTCCAATCTGCCCACTCAAATCTAAAACAATCTGCCCCACTCCAGTCCAAAACAGTCTGCCCCACTCACATCTGCCCCACTCCAATCTCACCCACTCCAGTCCACCTCACCTCACCCCAATCCAGTCCACCCCACTACATCCCAATTCACCCCATTCCAGCCCACATCAATCCACCACACTCCAATTCAGTCCACCTCAGTCATACTGAACCAATCTACTGCACTCTAATCCAATCCATCTCACAACAATCCAATACACTCACCCCACCCCAATTCACCACACTCCAACCAAATCCAATCAACAACAATCCACCCCACCCCATTCCAATCCAACTCACTCCAGTCCAATCCACCCCATCCAGTCTACCCCACTTCCACCCAGTCCAATCCACCCCTCTCCACTCCAATCTACCCCACTCCACTCCAATCTACCCCGCTCCACTCAAATCCAGTCTACTCCAATGCACCCCACCCTACCCCAATCCACCCACACCAGTTGAGTCCACCCCACTCCAGTCAAATCCATCCCACCCATTCCAGTCCAGCCCACCGCACCCCACTCCAATCCTATAAAATCAATCCACCTCACTCAAATCCAATAAATCCAATCCACCCCATTCCAATCCACCCTGCTTTAATTCACCCCCACTTCAATTCAATCTACCCCCTAATCTAATCCACCTCACTCAAATCCAATAAATCCAATCCACCCCATTCCAATTCACCCTACTTCAATTCACCCCACTCCAATCCAAACAACCCCCCTAATCTAATCCACCCTATTCTATCCACCCCACTCCAATCCACCCCAATCCAATCCACTTTACCCCATTTCAATCCACCTAACTCTGTTCCACCCCTGACAACTCAAGCCACCCCACCATGCCCCAGTCCAACCCACCCACTCAAATCCAATCCAGCCCTCTACTTCAGTCCACTCCAACCCATTCCACCCTTTTCCATCCCACTCCTCTCTGCATCACTCCACTCTACAACACCCCACTACAAAAACACTCTGCCACTCAACCACTGAACTCTACTCCCCTCTATGACACTCTACTTCCCCCACTCCACTCTATGACATGCCACGCAATTAACTTTTAGCCATGCTGAACAGCAGCCACACTGGTGCACAACATGAAAAAAACACATTGCCAAGCCAACAACTCTTGTATAGATGAGAACTTTTGGCTTTGCCAATGCTTGTTTTGTTTGCTAGTAACTTTGTCACCGTTTGATAAGTCTTCACAAAATTTCCAATATGAAGTTCATCCACGGCTTTCCTGGAAAGTTTCGGGTTGATCCTACTGGGGCCAAGATAAAAAAGAGAGCCCAAAACATAAAGCCACCTTTCATTTTTTCATAGGAACACCATGAAAATGGTTGAACGGAACTACAGCAGATTTGACAGAAAGCTAGTTTTTGGCCCACAGAGCATGTTTTTGTAATTTGGTGTAAATTTGTTAAGTACTTTTTGAGAAATTCAAAAACTTTGTGTATCTGGCCTGCTGGGTTCCTGGGGTATGAGCAAGAGTCCCACAATCACACAAAAGTAGAGGGATCTGAATGGCGAAGGGGGCTTTTTTTCTGGTCAGCTACGTAGTTCCACTTGGAATGAGGGCTCCTGCAGCAGCTCACTCTCTGATTGGCCGGCCACAACATGAAAAGAAATGTTGTGGCGGGTATACAGAACTCGGGGACTTGGTCCCCTGTCCTGAAAAAGATTTAAGAAAAGAATATAGGGAGGCAGGGTAGGAATACTACATAATAAAAAATAAAAAAAATATTTTGCTCCCATCATGTGGTCTCCTGCAGGATAGCAATAAAAAAAAAGTTGCAGACATTTATTTATTCATTTTCTTATAAATAAATGACACCTGGGGTGGGCTAGGGCCCGGGGGTCGGAATACTTTCTTTTTTTTAAAAAGTATGGTGAGGCTAGCATGCATGAACCCATCCCGGGGGGCCATTTTCATAATAAGGGGAAGGAACCTGCAACTCCCCCTCCTGTGACCCATAGGAGCCCTGGGTATGCCCATTCCTTGGGCCTTTTCATTTTAAGGAGAGGGGACCAGCGGCCAACCTCCCCAATCCTCAGAGGCACTGGGTACCCCATCCCTCTGGGCTGTTTAATTGATGAGGGGAGAAGGGCGTGTGACCCCCCTCACAAGCCTTTCAGGAGGTTTCCAGGACCTTTTTAATATAATATGGGAAAGGAGGCATGTGGCCTCCCTCCCTAAAACTGCAGTAGACTCCAGGGATCCTGTCCCCTGGGGTCAGCATGCTTTAATTAAGTGGGTTGGGGGATACCATCCATCCTCCTTGACCCGCTATGGAGACCCTTTTCCCCGGAGCTCAATTGCAGTGTCCCAGGGACCCAATCCCCTGGGACACTGTGGTTCCCTGCTCGGGAGAGTGCAGTCAGGGAACAGAAACCTATAGAGCACTAAAAAATGCTCCTCCCACCCAGATGGGAGCAAAGAAATGGAGTTGGCTCCCACCAGTACCCAGTAGGGTTCTGGCTGGGGAGCTGGCAAGATCCTCGAGGGTCTTGAGGCTTCTCCTCAGCCCCAAATGAGGCACACATTGTGGGTGCCCAGAGTGGACACCCACCAACAATTGAAGTGTCCAGCTCCCTCTAGGAGAGCTAGCTTAGGCCATGGGGGCCCTAGGTCTCCCCTCACAGCCTCCAACAAAAAATAGGTTGTGGGTGTCCTATATATATATATATATATATATATATATATTTGGCACCAATTATGAGGATATTTATATTTATTGATGTATATTATCATTTTCATATATATGTTGAAACTATTTATTCTATTTGTAGAACATATATATTTATTTTGTTGATGAATTGATTGATGTTTACATTATATTTTATATACCTATTTATATATAAATTATCCTTAAAAGTGATGTTGAAAATTATTTATAATATTTATTTTTATATTTATATCGTTCCCATGTATTGGAAGAATAGATGCTTAAAAGTGATTATTTTTATAATGGGAAGATATAAGGGGTCATAGGAGATAAATAACAATGTGACATTTATGATCTTGATTCAAGTATATGGATGTTATCTGGTATCTTGGACTGAAGACTATTACGTTACAACATGGCCGCCTTGTTTCACAACTCTTCAGCTATGTTGCTAAAATTAAAGAAGGACTAGAAGATTTAAATAGATAGGTGCAAAAATGTCTGCCAATGTCCAGTTGAAGGCTTTTTTTATCGAAACGCTTCGTCATTTGGCCGGGACAGCGTGTGTTTGTTGTTCTTTTTGGGCACCAATTTGATTATTAATATATGTATTTTTGTAGTGACTTTTTTTAAGTCTATTTTTGTTTGCCTGCATGAACTTTTCTAAAAAATGGAGCTGCCAATTTTTTACATTAATTATTTTTTAATTGTGCTCATTATCTACCTTCCACGATCTCTTGGATATTGTGCAGCCTTTTGGTGCTAAAATATGTTGCACCGTTCTTTGAAAATTATATATAAATATATATTATAAAGTGTCATCTGATATGCATTGAAAGTACATGTTTCCATTGGCATATCAGCCTTTTCTTTTTCCTGAAATTGATGTGGAACATATTTCAGAATTTATATAAAATGCGTCCCCAGTTATCTTTGTAGAGCACTAACCATAATTTCTATGACAACATGCCCACACCCCTTTGCTGGTTGTGTTATTTTCTAAAGGAAATGCTTTAAGTTTTACTTCTTTGATTCAATCATGATAGCATTCAGGTGTACCACACTTTTGTTATAAATACATAATGGTACCACTCTATCTGTTCATTAGACCACTTTAGTGAAGCTGCAGTAGAACACTGGGGAATCAGTTGACATGCTGCTGCTGGTGTTGCAGAGTTATGTTTCACTCCGCATACCAGAATGTTTTTCTGACAGTGATGAGGAAGATATTTGAGAATATATAGAAAATGCTCCTCATTGTATCTTACTAGAGCACTAATTATAATTTCTATGCCAAAAAAACACCCTCATTTTATTCAAGAATGCATTAGGTTTTATAGCTTTGTTTCAATCAAGATGGTGTTCGGGTGTATTACACTTTTTTCATAAACACTGAATGTTAGCACTCTAGTAGTTCATTAGAACACTGTAGTGAATTTGCAGAAGAACACTGGGTAATCTACTGACAGACTGCTACTGCAGTTAAAAGTACGTGTTTTACTCAGAATAGCAGTTGTTTCCTTGCATGACTGCAGGAGACAGTGTGAGCTAATGTAAGGTGTATTCTCATGTTAGTTTCTGGAGCACCTTCTATAACCTGTAAAACAAATCATGAGAAAAAAACTGTTTTCTCTTAAACATGGCTCATCAAATCCCCACAGAGGATCAGCATTAATCACAGGGAATCACCTTAGAATGCACCACAATTCCAAAAATTAGTATAATATCGCCAACAACTGATTTATATTGTGACTAAAATCTGTTCTCACACTCCATATGAATTCCTTTTCAAGCCTCAAAAACATACTTTGACTACAATGTATTTCAGTAAGGATAATGTCTCAGATTCCTGCAATGGTTGCCACAGCATGTTATACATACATGTTGTGACTATTGTGACCAGCCAATCAAGGAGTGGTTCCTTTGGGGTCCCTCCTTCACAGGCATAGGGGATCAGGGTGTGCCCACCCTGCCCGCTTATATTTTTTTAATTAAGTTCTAGGATGTAAGGGCCATGTCCCTGAATTCTGTAATGGCTACCACAACATATTATTCATGTTGTGACCAGCCAATCAGGATTGACTACCCCCCTTTAAATTGTACAATCAGAGTTACCTGAATACATTTAGTGCAGATATCACTAACTATTTGTTTATGGGTAACCCCCTTCATATCATGGCCAGCCCCAGAACCTCTTTAATTTCATTTTTCGTAAGAACTACTGACCTTATTTATACTAAATAATAATTAAAAACATGCTTTCTTAATAAAATTGTAACGTTTTGCCAAATTCGGAGTAATTCCGTTCTGACATGTATTCTGTATCGGAGAACAAACTTTCCTAGGAAATTTGAAATGGCAAATTGATGTAAGACCCTCCAACTCCCTTTTTCTTGGGCCCCACTTCACAGATCAGTTACAAATTCTACATGAAAGAGCCAGAGTGGGTGATTTTGTTTTTGTTGGTAAGTTTCATGTAGATTTGTCAAACGGCTTCAAAATTATTAAGAGAACAAAAAATGTATTTCTTATGGAAACTCTGACCTGACTTTAACTGCTCTGGCGCTACTGGCCACCACAGTAATTTATATTTGGTGAAGGCCATAGTATGTGTGTGATCTGTATGGAATTACAACTTTCAGTCGTACAGATTGCAATGAAAAGATCAAAATGTTTCCTTGGACCAACACAAATTCTACTCTGTTGGGTAGATTTTATTTTGCCTTGTGTTTCATTAAATTTGATACTTATTCACTGTGTGTAATGGGAATGTTTGCCATGTTTTCAAAAGTTGCAACAGCTATTTTTCGTAGCTTTTGGAGACCAAGAACTGTGAAAGTAAACCTATGATTTTAATATATTTTCTTTTAATTAGGGGTGGGCGTAACCCGTGTAATTTAATGTAGCATAACCACGAAAATGATCTAAAAATTCTGTGAGATTACGCATAATTGTGTGAGAAGAGTAATTCTGCATTTCTTAATGCAAAAATGCTCACTTGTGTCCAAAATGGGCGCAAGAATGCATTTTGCACTAAGACATATGTTGCTAAAATGCAACAGAACACAAATAGGAAAGTAAAGCAATGATTTTAATATATTTAGTTTGAATTAGGGGTGAGCGTAACTCGTGTAATTTAATGTAGCATAACCACGAAAATTATCTAAAAATTCTGTGAGATTACACATAATTATGTGAGAAGAGTAATTATGCATTTCTTAATGCAAAAATGCTCACCTGTGTCCAAAATGGGTGCAAGAATGCATTTTGCACTAAGACATATATTGCTAAAATGCAACAGAACACAAATGGGAAGCACAAACAGTTGTTCGTGCTTTCTAAATGTGCTGTTGGGGTAGAATTTTACCCAAAATGCCCCCTTGCGTCCAAGATGGGTGTGAAAAGGCATTTTATGCTAAGAAATAGTACTAAATGTGCTGTTGGAGTAGATTTTTCCCACCAACTTTCACTTGGCATATAGCGCTATTTTCTCAGCACAAAATGCAAATAGCAAGCATGAGCTGCCCCTTGAGGTCACTTAATTTGCTCTTATGGTAGGATTGTTTACCTCTAAATTATTCTTAATCATGCAAGCAGGTGTAATTACTTTGTTAACAGTAATTCCGCATCAAAGAGTAACAAGGAATTACCAAAATTACTCCGACTACACCAGTACTTAAAATTACTCCCAAGCCTAGATTTAATAACTTCCTTTTTCAGTACACAGGACAACACAAGAAAACCTATGCTGACCCAAGCATGAAGTAGAGTGTATTGTAACTAACTGCAAACACTGTTACAAAGAGACCGCATACCAATGCAAGCAGTGCCAACATTGTACTTGCTCTAATATACAATACAACAACATCTCAATAGTAAACATTGCAGTTGTTTAAAACGTCTTTGTGATTTTCTGATTTCCATTGTGAATTTTGGTTAGCGAACAATCAATATAAGCATACACTCGGACACCTATGCTCATCAGACAAAAAAATGCATCAAGTTGTTTTAGTACAACATATTATTTTATTACGTGCATCATGGTAGGTAGATACATGCCATGGAGTTGGCAGGAAAGTGGCCTCCACTGATGTGTGAAGAGGTGGGGAATGCAGGAAGACTGCTAATGGTGCATCAAAAGGAGCACCACTACGAAATACAGCCATTGTATAATAATAAGGACCGTATAAATGGGTTTTATTTCTGCAACCCTTTATGTTGCTTTACTACTTTCATCTAATTTGAAAGTAAAAGCTCATACTGTAGCTGTAAGCTACTGTGACTGGATGTTGTACACTCTGTTGAGATAATTGAAAACGGGGATGGTGTATTTTTGACTGAGCGCACTAAGACTTAAGGGTGAAAAAATATACCCTACAGGTGTTTATTTTTTCAGTGATTCACTGCTGGTAAGTAACTGCACCTTGGAAGAAGATAACAGGAAGAGCTGTGAGTGGCATTGTCTGATTCAGTGCTCTTAATCAATGTTAGTTACTCTGGGTAGCATTCCAATTCTGAGTTCTTGACTTATTTATGATATTACAGATGAGGGCCTGTTAGACTTGGCATCCTTGACATGGTCTCCCCTAACGTTTTGCCTCTGTTTCCCAGGTTGTTGATGTGTGATGGACTCTGTGTTGTTTTTGTTACTCTGGGCACTTTACCACTGCTATCCAGTGCTAACGTGCAAGTACTCCTATGTAAAGGTTATGTGTAATTGGTTTTCCATGATTGGCATATTTGATTTATTAGTAAGTCCCTAGTACAGTACACTAGAGGTGCACAGGGCCTGTAAATCAAATGCTACTAGTGGGCCTGCAGCACTGGTTGTGCCACCCACCTTAGTAGCCCTATAAATATGGTTCAGACCTGCCACTGCAGAGTCTGTGTGTGCAGTTGTAAACTGCCAATTCGTCTTGGCAAGTGTACCCACTTGCCAGGCCTAAACCTTCCCTTTTTCTACATGTAATGCACCACTTAAGGTAGGCCCTAGGTATCCCCATGGGCAGGGTGCAGGGTATGTTAAAGGTGGAACATGTACTTATGTGTTTTACAGGTCCTGACAGTGAAATACTGCCAAATTCGGTTTTCACTGTTGCAAGGCTTGTCTCTCTTATATGATAATGTAGGGGCTGCCTTTAAAAGTGATTAAACCACAGATTCCTTTTGGGAGCAGATGGAAATATGGAGTTTGGGATCTCTGAGCTCACAATTTAAAAATAAATCTTTTAGTGAATTTGGTTTTTAGATTGTGTGTTTGAAAATGTCACTTTTAGAAAGTAGGCATTTTCTTGCTTAAACCATTGCGTGACTCTGCCTGTTTGTGAATTCCCTGTCTGGGTCAGTTTGAAAGTTGGGTTGTTTGCACCTCTCTCTAGACAGTGACACAAAGGGGTCTGGAGAGTAGCCCGCATATCCTGATGAGCCATCTGAGCTAGAGGGGAGGGGAGGAGTGGTCAGTCACACACCTGAAAGGGCTGTGCCTGCCCTCAAACAAAGCAGTCTCCAACCTCCTGGTGTGTGGCTGGGGCCTGGCCTGGACAGGAAAAGATCTTACAGATGCTTGAGACTTTACTTTGAAGTTTCCCCCACTTCAAAGGCAGAAAGGGGTATAAGAGAGCACCTAAAAGCCCAGACTTTAGATTACTTCAAGGATTCAAGAGGAACCTCTGCCTGGAGAAGAGCTGAAGAACTGAGGAGAAGTGCTGCCCTGGCCTGTGACTGTGCCGGGTTATGCTGTAGTTGCTGCTTCTACCTGTTTTAGGGGACAGAGACTGGACTTTGTTGCATTTCTGCTTGAGAAGTGACTCCAAGGGCTTGGAGTAGAGCTTGCCTCCTGTTGTGAAGCTTCAGGGACAGCAAAGGATTCACCAACTAGACCTGAGTCTACTTACTGTAGCTTGCCAGAGGATGCCATTCCAGTTCCGGGACCCCTGGAAGTCAATTCCTGGAGAAAAACCAGTCCATCGATGCCGGACGACGCAGTGCGACTTCGCAAGGGACGCCACTTCCCAGAACCGCAACGCCACTTGCCCTGAGGCCATGGACCTTGCTGAACATGAATCCGATGACTGTGAGCTGACACAACTACCCCGGAACCACAACGCCACCTGCCCCGAGGCCGTGGACGTCATATAAGTGCGATGACTCTGTAGGTCTCGCATCACTGCAACCGCTGATCCTGCCTGACTTTACTGACACTGAAGTGTCGTAAGTCCAACGTCTGTGACGATCTGACGCCATTGCAGTGCCGGTGGCCCTGTGATGTCATTGCGACCCCGTGCGGTGGCCCTGACGCATCGTAACTCCACTGGACTTTGCATCTGCCGGAACAAAGAGACCGACTTCGCATCTGACACCGCTTCACCTCCACCACCCTGTAGAGAGGACCCAATGCCACTGCGTGACGCCTCAGTCCTTTTGACCTGTGGCACCGGAGCCGACACCACTTCGGACCCAGCAAATCTGCCCTTCCCGACTCCATGCACTGGCCTGTTTTCTACTTGTTCTTAAGGTACTGTACCTGGGGGTCGAATGACTCCGTGAACTGAACCATTGGTGTTGCATTGTAGGAAACTACTCCGTTAGGACACAGCATTTTACCAACTTGCAGTGTTTTACCTCAAAGCACTGTTTTCTAGCTTTTAAGTGCTAAATTTCTATTTTTAACTGTATATTGTGGATTTTTATCGTATTCTGGTCTTATTCATTTAGATAAAATATTTACTATTTTTCTAAACCTGTGTTGTGGCATTTTGTAGTGGTTCACTGTATTACTGTGTGTGTTTGTACAAATACTTAACACATTGTCTCTGAGTTAAGCCTGCCTGCTCGTGCCAAGCTACCAAGGGGGTAAATGGGGGTTAACTGAGTGTGATTCTCCTTTACCCTGACTAGAGTGAGGGTCCTTGCTTGGACAGGGGGCAACCTGCCTGGAAACCAAAGACCCCATTTCTAACAGGGCCTCTCCTATGCAAAATAGTCTTTGCTTGCCCACCCCTGTACTGTCCCTGGATTGGTAGTTCAGGCCACTCTGAGTTGGCACAGAAGCAACCCCACATGCCTCTTAGCCATGTTGCAAAGGTGAAGCTTGAGAGATTAGGCACAGGCAAATCAGGACCTACCTGAGGGCATATCATTCCAATTCAGGGTAACTAACTGGACACCAAAGAAATGATGGATGGAGTTTCTTGGCCCATTGTTTAGTAGCCACTTATGTGTGCCAGTGTAAAGGGGATACAGAGGATTTCCCAGTAGTTATCAGGTCTGTTTAATATGTTGATGTCATTCTTTTGTTATTTTAGAGTGCCTTCTGTAATGGCAGGGGTATGCCCAACATGAGACCTAAGCTCATGACGCCCAAAGTGCACCTCACTGATGAGCCGCTGTAAGCAAAAACCATCTGGGACTAAATCACAGTTAGCTTGCACTGGTGCAAAAAGATCGTGCACAGTCACTTGCGCTGTTCGCTGTGCTTTTTTTTTTAACACAGAACGTAGCAGAAAGAATTTGCAAAAAGGCAAAACATGGAAAAACAGATTTCATAATATGTCCTTCTTTTCCTGTTTGTCTATTTTTTTAATTAAACGAAGTGCACAAATGATCTGCATGTCGGTGGTTCGTTCTGTAACAGCAACCCTGCTCCAAACAATGGGGTTGAAGGCTACCAGGAGAATGTTTATACTGGCTTAGAAGTACTGAGTGACGCATTTTCATTTATCACATTTATGGTACATCTTTGATTCTTCCTTAGTTGAACAGGAGTCCAAACGTAAGTCACAAGCTGGCTGTACGTCTGGACTCCAGTGTCACCTCACCTGTGAGGGCGGTAAGGCTGAAATGAGTCTAGGGGGCTGTGCTCCCACGCAGAGGTATGTGGGACCCGAGCGTGGCCTGGACGTTGCCTGTTTGGGATGCAAAGACTGATTTGCTTATGGATGAGCCCTTTTATTTTATCACACAAACTTAGACATGTTTTAATTTGCTTCTAGAATGGGGATTTCCCAGCAGTTACCGTTAGGTCAGTCATGTCTTGGCTTTCTCATGCCTGCTACTCCTTTAGTGTATGTATACATGCATGCGGTATTTCTATAGCGCAAACCTAGCAGGTCAAAGACGAGCATAAAGTCAACGATCGATAGGAGAGGTAGCTGGTTGGTTGAGTGTGAATGCGTATATACACTTTGCAGCAGTATGTCTGCCCTTCAAACACAATGTACTTTGCCATACAAGAGAGGTATGCATGCGTTTGCACAATTCCTATGCACTGTTTTGGGGAGGAAGGCCTAGCAATGAGAAATTAAGATGGTAGTTTTATTTTTCGAATCGTGCCTCTCTTGACTTTCTTCTCGCCAAACGATTGCGGCTACATTCACCAAACACCCGACAAAACTACTAGTCATAAGGAAAGTGTTTAAAAGTGTATCTGTGATCCTAATGGCGAGCAGAGGGTAACTAATGCACATCTTGAAACCCTTTCATTAGACTCTCTGAATTTAGGTTTATGGTTGGAGCAACGGTTTGCAAAGGTAACCAGAAAGAAACATAAGCAGGGTTTGTAAATAGTGCACAGTCTTTTAAATGCTTTTCTGTATTCAGAAGGGCTTAAGAGAAGGCTGATTTGGTGTGGTCTGCTTCAGCTCTACAGCACCCCGTTTTGTACTCTTTACTTTGATCTGGAGGCATACAAAGAAGACCGTAGCCTATTCGAGAAGGGACGACAGCTCTGACAAGGTTGACCTTTTAATATAAAGTAGATCGGCAAATAATCTGACTAGTTTTTATAAGCAATGTGGTAATGGAGAAAGACAATGTGCCTTCATATTGTGACTGAGAAAATGCCTAGTTCATTCCTGATAGTAAAGTAGATTTAGGTGTAATTTGCATACAGGTAGAATTTCAGGTTTGGGTAGTGTACAAAAGGAAGTTTAGTCCATCTTTTATGTTAATGTTTTGGTAGTATGTAAAATGGAGATGGAAATGGGCCTGGTGATATCTCTGTGAACAAGGGAGCTTTGTCTCCTGAAACGCGTTAGAGTTTATTTGCTGTTTTGTCTGTTCTGCCACATTAAATTTTCTTTTCTTAGTGACACGAGTGGCTGTAACTTCTTCTTTTTTAAGAAGTGATGTGTTGCAGAATATTTAGGGTTCGCGACCCTGTTACAGCCTGCCGCGTTTGGGTCTGACTCATTCGCGCTGTTTCTATTATATATATATATATATATATATATATATATATATATATATATATATATATATATATCCACCGCATGGATCTGCAGATCCTCTGATTGGACAAAAAAAACACGAAAATTGGACAATTTCTTTCCCACGAGGGGTCCCTAGGGGACCCCTGTATGTGTCCTATGGGATCAGGATACCTTTATCCTGACCCCTTATGTGATTTTGCACTGTTCCGTTCACACCCCACATCTGATGCAACAAACAAAATGGTCGGCACAACTTTTCTGTCAGGTTGCGGCCAGTCAATCAGGGTCTTGCTTCCCCCCCCGATCCTTGCATCTGCGGAGGATCCTCTTCCTTATATATCTATATTTTTTTAAGCTCTAATAGCTCAGAAACTACTGCACATATTTACACCAAATCACAAAGCATGCTTTCCTGTCCAACAGCTAGCTTTCTGCCAAATTTGGTGTAATTCCGTTCAGTGGGTCAGGCTGTAGTCGTGTTCAAAATACCTATGGGAATATGCAGGGGGGGAAAACATTTTTTAGACCCCTTCCCCCTTTTTCTCGGCCCTCGCTTGACTGATCACCCAGAAACTTTCAAGACAGCACCTGAACTGTCGGAAGTATTAGTTCTCAAAATGTTGTGAAGATTCACCAAGCGGCATAAAAGTTATTGGCAAAACAACTCTTGCTATGGAAACTAGGGGACTCATTACAACTTTGGGGGGCGGCCGAGGCCGCCTGCCAAAGTCCCACGTTGGGATGACCACCTATTACGAGTTTCCCGCCCAGCGAGAAACTCACCACAACATTGATGTTGGCTCGTAATCAAGCCGACAGTAATGTTGTGATGCTTCGAGAGCGACAGCACCCATAGCGCTTTTTACTGCCTGTAATTTAGGCAATGAAAAGCGTGACAGGGCTGTCCATGGGGCCCCTGCACTGCCCATGACAAGTGCAGGGGCCCCATGGAGCTCTCGATGCCACTTCCTCCAGCCTTTGCATGGCGGTCCGTCTGCCATGTAGATGCTGGAGGAAAGGGGACTCGTAATCCAGAGGATTATGACCGCTGAGACTGCCAAGCTGTCGACTAGCGGCAATCTGGCAGTGCGGACAGTCGGACCGTGGCTGCTCCTCCATCTTCGTAATGTAGCGGTCGGACTGTCTATCTCTATGTCCCATGGATGGGCTCCCTGGGACATAGCTACTGAGCCAGTCCTGGGGGATAGGGTCCCTGGGACAATTAATGGCTCAGTAAGGGGGGGCACCCTTCCTTTTTTGTTGCATTTTGGACACAGGGCAGGCTCCCCTAGGGGTCTCTTGAGACTCAGGGAAGGGGGCAGGCAGCTGCACAGCACACCTCCCATTCATGAGTACAGTCCCAGGGGTGGGCTCCACAGGGCTTATAGTTATTGAATTATCTTTTTTTTTCTCCTAATTGGGGCTCTATTTGGGTCCACCTATTGGGCCCAGTGGATTAGGGTATCCCTACTCTGCTCACTTATACTATATATATTTTTTTCAGGACAGGGGACTAAGTCCCCGAGTCCTGTAATGGCTGCCAGCACCATTTTGCACATGTTAGTGACACCCAATGAGAGTGCTCGCTCCCTCTGTGTCTGACTCTTGCTGGAGCGAAATGGCCCAAGGGAAAAAAATCTCCCAATTAGAAAGCTCTGTTTTTAAACTGCTGTTCCTGTGAGAGTCTCTCGAGACTCTCAGGGACCCAACTTTCCTGATAATCAATTATTTTTCAACCCTAATTTTTCAAAAACTAATGAACAGATTTACACTAAATCACACAAAGCACACTCTGCCGACCAAGATCTAGCTTTCTTACAAATTTTGTCTAGTTCCGTTAAACAGTTTTTGCTGTAGCCCAACTTAAAGAAATCTATAGAAAATGCATGGGGATTTTGCATTTTGGGACCCCCTTTTTCCTCTGCCCCACTTGACGAATCACCCTGAAACTTTCCAGGAAGGATCTGAGGTGGATTGACGGGGTTTTTTTGGAAAGGTTTGTGAAGGTTCGATGACAAAGTTATTAGCAAAACAAAAAACGCTCTTTCTATGGCAAAGCAGACATGACTATAACTAGCTCGTGGGACCACCACTAGGTGTATATACATATATATATATATATTCATTGTGTGTGTGTGTCTGTGTGTGCGTCTCTCTCTCTGTTATATATATATATACATACACTTAAAAACACAAAGGTTACATGGACGTTATGGTTAGGCTCACATTTTAAACATACAAATCCATAGAAATTCACCATTTATAGTTAGAGTTACCTCAAGTAACTATAACGTGTGCCCTAAGGTGACTATAACTTGCGCCCCCACCATGCCCAGTTTTTTTATCAAAAATGTTACTGCAAATATTACATTGATATTATCAATGTTATCAAAGACGTCATGAGTGCCGTAATTTGTGGGTTAATTAGCAGTGCATGGCAAGGACGCTAGTTAGAGTTACCTTAGGGCACGCGTTTTTTTAAAGTAAATTTCTATGTTTTTTAAATTCTATTTCCTAACTATAACGTCCCTGTTACCTTTGTTTTTTTCAGTGAATTTGTTTTTTTTTTTTAACGTATACTAATTTTCATTACTATACGTTAATCCAAACTCAGCCGAGCACAGCGGTGGTTGGCCACAGGGCGTAGCTGGCCAATCCCTTATAAGGGCCCAACCTTGCACTGTGCACGGCCTTCACCCATGTGCAGCAAAGATTGCCCACAAGACTTGGCCTGCAGCCAGACCCTGCAGCCAACCCCTCCTAACCACCCAACCCCATGCTGTGCACAGCCCTTTGGGCGTGTGCGGCCGAAGTTGGCCACGGCCTCTCTGGGTGTGAGAATAGGTGTGAGAGTGTCTATCTGGGGGGGTAAGAGTGCCTGTGAGTGTCTGGGTGTGAAAGTGCATACATCAGTGTTTTAGTGGGTGCATCACTGTGTGTGCGAGGCTGTGAGTGGGTGTGTGAGAGTATGAGTGGGTGCGTAACTATCTGAGTGGCTCTGTGAGTGGGAGCATGAGGGTCTCACTGGGGCTGTGAGTGGGTGCACGAGCATCTGAGTGGTCTGTGAGTGGGTGCATAAATGTCTGGCTGGGTGCCTGAGTGGGAGAATTTGATTGAAAGAGAGACAGAGCGAGAGAGAGAAATTGAGAGGGAGAGAGATAGCATGTTTTTTAGGGTTTTGATGTATGATATACTTAGAATGAGATATTTCTGAACACTTTAAAATAAAAAAAATTATCTGCCATTTAAAAAAATTAAAATAGTTTGTGATTTAAAAAAAAAACATAGGGAAGCAAGTCTGGCTATACTCGAACCCTGAATGCTCACACTGAGCTATTGCTTTCTCTTTGTTTCCAATTTTATTGCCCTTTATGGGCTATCTGGGACCACAAGGGAGCCCTTAAGGGCTCCCCTACGGTCCCTACATATTTATTTATTTATATATGTATTTATTATTTGGAAAATGCCCTTTATGTGCTATCTGACACCACGGGGTAAACCGAGGTTTCCCTTGTGGTGCCATTGCTTAAGCAAGCAAAAAAGCTGCTTTTAACATCAGCTCCCTAAGTGAATGCTCCACTTCTTAACAGCTGAACCTGCTTTACAGATTCTGCTAACAAAAAGTGGAGTGTTTGCTGTGACTTGGCTGCAAAGCTGCATCAAACAGCTATGTCCCAGGGTGGGCACCCTGGGACATAGCAGGAGCCAGCCCTGGGGGTTTGGCCGTCCCCAGGCCCATTAGTGGCTTCTCAAGGGGGGGCCCCCCTCCAACGTAGGCATAGCCCCGGGAGGCAGTGAGCCCTGGGGTTAATGGGGTCCAAAATGGATCCCCTCTACATTATTTAGTATAAGCCGTGGGGAGGTGGTGATCCCCAGTCTGTGCATTATTCTTTATAGCCCCTGGGAGGTGGTGGTCTCTTAGGCTGTGAGGAGGGCCTCGGGCCTCCCCAACATATAAAAATAATTTTTGTAATGGGGTGTTGTGGTCCCCAGGGTGTGGGGGGCTGCATGACCCCCTCTCATAATTCACTATTGCACCGGGAAGAGGTGGTCCCCGGGGATGTGGGGCAGGCCCTTGAGTCTTCCCCCCATTTGAAAAGCATTTGTGCCCTGTAGGTTGGTGGTCCCTGGGGCACTGAAGGCTGCGTGGCCCCCCCAACTCATATTTTATTATTTGCTTTGGGGATGTGGTGGTCCTCGGGCTGTTGGTGGGGGGCGGAAGCCCCGCTATTAAAAGGAAAAGAGTGCCCCAGGACATGGCCCACTGTGGGTGTTTTTAAAAACAAGCGCGGGAGCCCGCACTTGTTTTTTTAATACATTTTTTACTGTGGATTTGTGACCACCTCATGGTTCTGTGGTAAAAAAAAAATCAAAAATGCTTTTTAGCCATAACGGGGCCCATTTGAGACACCATCCCAAGAGCTAAGGGGTCAGGGTGTTCATACCCTAACCCATTTTGTCATTTTTATTCTTTTTTCTGGGATTCGGCTCAAGCTGAGTCTCATGATAGCTATCAACACTTCCTGGTTTGAAGTGTTGGCAGTCAATCAGATCTCAGCACGAGATCTGGATGGGTCTCAAATCCTTCACATCCCTAGATACACAAATTTGGATTTCCTTTAATTTCTAAAAAACTACTGAACGGATTTACACCAAATAACAAAAATGGCTCTTTCTGGACCATAAGCTACCTTTTTACCAAATTTGGTGTAATTCTGTCAACTGGTTTTTGCACTATTGATGTTCAATTTTTTTCAATGAAAATTAACATTGGAAATGCTCTAAATTTCACCCCCTTTCTTCTTGCCCCCCCCACTTGATGTATCACCGCAAAACTTTCATATGAGCAGCTCACATGACTGCTGAATATTTTTGGAAAATTTTGTGAAGATTTATTCAGTGGTGCCAAAGACATAGGCATGCAAAAAACCGCTTTTCTATTCTATATTCGATTTTGATTGGTGATGTAAATTTATTGTGAGATACATACAGTTCCATAAGAGGCAGTTTAGTAGTAAACCTTCTAGAAGGTTATAAAAGAAATGTTAAGGGTTTAGAGAGGCACTAGCTGTATTATTCATAGTGTGATTTGTCTGTAAATTATGAGTTTTTACAGGTCTGGAGAAGGGTATGACACTTTATATGGGGCACACCATGGATGTTAAGACCAATGTAGGTACATCTCCCTTGGTGATAATTGTAGCAGTATTTATGCAGCAGGGAAATTCTGAGTGACTGGTACCTTCAGCATTAGTTGTGTTATTGAGACCGAGAGGCGAGATAAGCACTATGTAATATAATAAAAAAAATAAACTCATACCTGTTATTAGAAAGCTCAGAGTAGAGTCAATCCTAAACATAAGATGTGGATTACATCAGTTGCCTTGTTATTTTCCCAGCTACTGGTCGTGCCAAGACTTTGAGAACAACACGCCCTGAATACTTTTGAGAAATACAAAGTAAATTGTAAAAGTGCTTTTGTTGGCCAATAAATCATTATATTCACAGGATCACGCTGAGCGCCATGTGATAAGGCCACATTTGCAAGCTTTTGAGGGATGCAACACTTGTTCCCTTCTTTGGTTTTACTAGTGGGCAGTGCATGGCAAGGGCACCCCTTGTGCATCTTCCACATCGCTAATTCCCGCTGTCTCCAACTCCATTATGTCCCCTCCATGTGGCCTGTTAAATCCAGGGGCGCTAGTTAGGCATTCCTCGGTAAAGCATGCATTGACAAATGCCTTTTTGTACCAGACAAACAGTGATCTGAGAATAGAGGTATCTTAGAGGACTGCATTCAATCAAGAGCTCAGGCACTGGGAGAGGCCCACTTCTCTCATGCAAACTCCCTTTTCAATTAGATGTGGTCATTGTATGCTCCAGGGAAGATGTGACCCGCAGGATCAACATGTAGGTTTCATCTGACTATATTCTAGAGGGCATTATTCACCCTATACTTTTGTCTTGGTACTTCTGCGTGGTGCTGCATGCTCAAGACCTTCTGTTATTGTGTGATTTTCACACAGTGGATATTTTATAATTCATTGGCAGCTACCCAGTCTGTTTTGTTCAGAGCAGCTCTTTGTTTCCCTGCGGAGCTCAGATGAAAAGACGATATCTTTCAAATGAGTAGATGTTGACCTTCCACGTTCACAGCAATTTACAGAAATCATATTTTTGAAATGGGTAAGGAAGCGCAAAGCATGGTAAAATGATTTTATTTACAGTGGATACATACAATGGATACAGTTATGGCCATGACTTACATTAGGAATAAAGAAAGTCTCTACACGTTATTTTAATATAAACCTTAATAGTTTATTTACGCCATGAAGCCCCAATACAACTATATATACAATCGACATCAGATCAAAAACATACATTATTAAAATATTCGCACATTTTATAGTTCTCACAGAAAAAAACGATGTTCCCAACCCAAGTGCTACATTTATGGCCCTCATTTGTTCCAAAATAACATTATGTCAGACAGTTTACTTATTTCACTTTTTTTTTTTTAAAACATGCTTTAAGTACAATCTACTAACAGACACTAACACGGGGTAATTTAAATGATGCAGTGCCGAGTATTTTATATTTATTACACATACAACTTTCCTTTCCCGTGATTTAATATCCGGCTCCAATCTCTTGTTTTAAATAGTTACAAGTACAAAGCCTCACTTAAGGAGAGTCAAGCAAGTCATTGTACAAAGCCTACCCTCAAGGATAACCTAGAGAACCTACAAGCAACTTATTTTGGTTAACATTTTTACGACCACTCTGTTGGGTTGATTTTTATGACTGTGCCTCCTCGTCCAAGTAACACCCTCCAGGCTGCCTTGTATTCATTTTTGATAAATCTTTTGTTTTTTTCCTTTTCATTTTTTTCACCTTGGTGCCATCCGTAATGAACAGTGTCATTCGGTAGCCAGTCAGTACCCACTGGTCGAGTGAAAGTTATCACAAACCTTAAATTCTTGTATTATCCTGCAACTAACGAAGCATGTCATCCCCAGAGTCAGTTCAGAAAGCTAGCCAAGAAACCATCTCAGGCTGACATCAGGCACAGTTCTAATGCCCTGAGCTATGCAGGTCCAAAACTCCCTCCAACATGTAAGATCTAGTAGATCCAAATCAGTCGTACCTGCCGGAACCAGGCTCCTGCGCATTAAATCAAAATCAACAAAAGTTTGACCTGGCAATCATTCTCGAATGTCCAAATTGAATAACTACCAAGATTAATACTGAATTCTTCACGATTTCCAGGCAAACGCATAACACCACCCCTCTTACCACCAAACATCAACCTTTAGTTTGTACCCTGATCAAATAACAGTCTTAAACGTTTACATGTAGAGATCACCTCCGGCTTAGCTGAACTGGTAAACCAGCACTTCTAAGTGGCTATAGGGACAAAATGAAGGACCTTAATGAAAATGAAGGCCTTGTTGCATGCAGACGGGGCTCTATGTACCAGCAACACTTTTCTGCAAAAAACACGGACTCAACATGCTCAACCTCATAGTAAATCTAAGACACTGCTCTTCTTTAGCCTTATCACAATACATTATATGGACATTAAACTGTGACGTGTTGAAGAGGCTGTGGGAGCCGAAAGGTGTGTAGAGTAAAGCTCATATCCCCTTCTTATAACCAAATAGAGCAGGATGAAAATACTGCCTGTGAATCCAAAGGCAGACAAAGTCTTTCCAGATATTGTGTTGATGGTATTAATTCGTTGGTGCTCTATAATTATGCAGTTTGATCCACCCAAAACGTTCCACTGTCAACTATGTGGGATGTTGCCCAGAATTCTTGTGAAAACATACAAGAACAGTTTCTTCCAAACTCCGGGCACCTTACCAGTCTCAAGAACTGCACCAAAAGTGCCACCAGCAGAGTTATCAGCATGTTCATTAAAATCACTGGCAGGCCATCTACTGACCTCTAAGCTTTAGAGTTCATGAGCCCAAATTATCCTCCTTAGTTAATTAGGATGAATAGCTGTTAATGAAGAAATGTATGGTGCATTGTTTTGCAGGGTACATCGAAAGTTAGCACTGAAAAAAAGTTGTACATGCTTCACATGAGCCTACAAAGCATACATCCTAAATTGGTAAATAGCAGTCAGAAAGTAATTCAACTGATTACTTTGAGATTTTGTAGATCATGAGCTTTGAAAGTAAAACAGCATTTTAATGTATTTTTCTTCAGATGGAGCCCTTCTTCGGGAATGCTGTGGAAAATATGAGTAACCTTGAGTAACGTGTGCTTAAAGCAACACCTAATGGTACACTATTTATCATGGTACTTTTCCACCCCATAAGTCTTCATCGGGGCAGTGTTTGTTCAATTCTACTTGAGGTGCATAAAATAAATTAAAATATTGGATACGGTGATGATAGCAAATATCACATAGTTGTTTAGTTTATAAGAATCTGGGCTATCAACTGTAAAGTAGTAAAAAATGAAAAGAAAATCCATGTAGTAAAATATTTGTGTGTGTTTAGTTCTAACAGCAGGACGCTTTCTGACTGCCTCTGGAGAGAGTTTAGTTTTACAGGGTTAAGGTAAATCAGACCTCAACATCCTAGGAGGTAATGTTCATTGTCTCCCAATGTGACATTAACATCCTTACCTAAAGCACTAATTGTGCAGAGCAAGGCAGGCTGCCAAGGCATTAAAATCACAGTGTAGGGCCTGACACAAATGCAGCAGCGGCCGGTGATATTTAAAAGTGGTGGGGTGTAATAGTTGGGTATGACCTTTATGTAGTGAGTAAAGCGAGCAAGCTTAATGGACAAACTTGGGGCCCAAGAAAACATAAAAAAAAGATTGACAAATGGTGCATTTGAAAGCAAATGTATTCAGTGAGAAAGCAAGGTTTACAAAGCAGTGGGAAGGTATAGCCTTGAAATACTAAACACATTAAAAACTGGCCCACATATTACTACATTCATAATTTTCAACAGTTGATTTAATGTACACATTGTACAGCGCGACAACTCCAGGCCCTTTAAAGTGTGTGCTTGCCCAGTGTCTTGCACTGCATGCAGCGTCAACTTTGGAAGAAAATGCACTAACCATGTAATGGGAAGCATCTACAGCTGCTGGCTGCAATCAATCATACTGAAATATGTGTAGACAGATCTTTAAGTGGTATGAAAAAAGTGAGGAGACGCTAAAAGAGAACATGTAAAATAAATTTCTGTGATTCCCATAGTGTGCCACCCGGCCTGGATGTTGGTTTCACTCTGAGATGTTACTGCATCCAGAAATATAACATAACTGATATACACCTAAAGTCTGTCAGTAATATTGGCTTTGTCAATGGTTGTTAGCTGTTTGAGATAAATGAGTAACAGCAATGATTAGTAATAAATAATTAACATTGAAAATGTTTAAATTCTAAAATTGTGAGACAGTGAATTAAATATTACTAAGGCCTATGGAAAGAGAACGGCCTTCACTTATGTGTGCTTTACGGTAGATATGCACGCCCCTTTTCTCTTTACAACTCATCCATCTTCACATTTTCCACCTCCTCTCATACCTCTTCAGCGCCGTCCTTTCTCTTTCCCCTTAATGCACTCCCTCTCATCTCCTTCATTTTACCACCCCAAACATACACTGCTCTCGTTCACATTTAAGCACTTTATTTCATTTTGCTTTTGCCTTCTAAATATTTTGACCTCTACACACCCCTTCACACACACATTTACTCTGAATTTAATTTTCAGCTGGAATACGTGACCATTGTTCTGTGTGCTCTGCAGAGAGACCAACATACTGTCAGGCACTTTGCTTTGCCTTCAGCCTGAGCACCACTGCTCTCAATCAAAGCCCCTCATAAACATCTGGCACGAGTCAAAGTATGCACTAAGCAAGAGTAATGCAAAGCACAGAAACACAGCACGATAAAACAGCTAACTCTCTTGGGTAATGCTACATTAAGTAAAACATGTGAAATAAAAGGAACTAAATGGCTGACACACATTCCACAGATTTCAACATTCATTGTTTGCTTTTATAAATCCTTGTTTGTGGCATTAATGTTGAGGGCATGAAGATAGGGCCAGTTTTAACCCTGCTCGTCTTTTGGAACCGTTTCACAAGAAACAAATACAGCAGCTCCTCTTCTAAAGGAGCCAGCTATCTGTACAATAAAAATAACACAAGATTAGCATTATAACACTTACTATTACGGAAGACAAGGAACTAAATCACACATGCTTGCATCCACTCTCACTGTGTGAGGAATGGGTGGGATCTATGCCTATGAATTAATGATGGCTGCCCTCATGCAGGGATGAAGACTCCAACGCCGAAAATCATGATGCTAAAAGCATCACTGGCCTATAGAGGATACTGCCATACACCACAATGGAAATGAAGGGCTTTAGAGCAGTCAACTCTATGTTGTGCATCACAGTGTAGAAAGTTGATTTACTGCCTGGTTTCTGTCTTATGTTTCAAAGCGAGATGGGGGCAGGCAGCCCAGACTTAAATGCATCTATTTGTTTAGAGATACAATCATATCTCTAAACAAATCAATGTAGTTAATATTTTTATATGAATGTGTAGGAATTTCAGAGGGGTGCAGCCCCTCAGCACTAAAAGAGAAACCGCACCTGTATAAATGGAACCCTCCGTGACCACCAAGGAAACAAAACCCAGCTTACTAAACTGCATTACATATGAATGACTCAATTACACGAAGATACATCAAATATAAACTAATAAACAACGCAAAATCTCCCAATAGAATTATTCACCAATCACTAAAATATGGCATCCACTCTAAAAATGATGTGGACATCTGTTGAGCAAGAAATAAGGCATCACTGGAACAAAGGACAAGGCAGACATCCGAAGCAAGCAGCACTGTTGCGTTCAAGCTACACTTACTGTAGAATAAGTTGCTGAGACAATGACTCCTTTTTCACAGCCGTTTCATAACTCTTTAGGGCTAACATTACTTCAGGGGGACCTTTCATCTAGGAAGTAGTTTACTACACCATCTTGGTTTGGGATCTCCTTTGGTCAGCTGATATCTTGGATTAATGTCCTGCACACTAAGAGCACATGCGCTAAGTATCAAATACATCAGTGGCCCAGTATATTGACTCATTATTTCAAGATCTGCTCATGTATTTGCCATACAGCAATGGTTATGCTGAATCCAGGCATTATACCAGGGCACTCTGACTATCAGGACACTTTGGCTGCTTGAATGTTCTTAAAAACACTCCTCCTCTAAAACCTGTTCCTGGCCCAAATATCTAAATGTGTTTAAGTTGAAAGGCCATAACCAGCAAGTTACCATGCGTAAACCTCCTGCCCGTACTGTGTTCAATTTTAGCTTTATAAAAAAAACTAGTGGCTGAAAAGAAGAATTTGCATTGTTAGATCGCACCTTCACTAGTGGTGCGTGCACATGTACTCTCTCCTGAGATACGCATTGTGTACAACAAGGGACTTGCTGGCCTCCAATTCTTTACCATTGGTTGAGTTCTTTGTCACTCTTATTTGCTGTGATATGATTAGGCACCATGTGCCGGTGTCACCTCTTCTACAGATTGCTCCAGCTTGATGGCTGTCTATTATCTTGATTATTTTTTAATTTAACCTTAGTGTTGCTTCTTCCCCCTCCTAAGATCTCCCCCCCCTTCGCTTATTTTTACAACTGCTTAAGCTACGCTTGGACACTTTTTCTGGCATTATATGTAGCAATGTATTGGCTTGTGATACTTGGGGCATTTAAGAGAGGAGGCTTGTGCCAGCGTTACATCACTTTTGGTTATGCAGTGGTAGTGGAAACCTCTTTTCCACATCTATGAAACCAAGCAAAGCCACTTTGCATGACTTTGAATGGCCTCATAGATACGGAGTAAGTCAAGGTAGCGCAAATCACTGAGTTGCCTTACTCTGCATCAGGGAGGCATACCATGGGGGTTACTGTTGGTTTTCCAACACAACACCCATGGACTTTGGCACATCCCCAGATTTATAAGGGCCTGTAAACCTGGAGATGAGCCAAAAACTTACCCCTACCCAGGGGAGGCGCAAATATCTTTCTGTGTGTGCTGCAGAATGGAAACCCTCCCAGGATTATTTTTGTGCAAGAAGGTGCCCCTTCCTGCACAAAAACAATCCTGCCTACCACGCGAACATCCTTTCACCATGGTGCAAGGGTGACTGCGTTGGCGCTAGGCTGCCAAAACGATGCCAGCACATGGGGAAGGACAGAAATGCACCATATGCCATAAATATGTGACTTGCTGCATTGCCTTGCTCCAAATCCCCATACATTTGGGCCTTGGTTCCAACAGCTGATAGCTGTAGTAGAGTGCATAAATAGTGTTTCGACCCGTTTATTAGTATTTGTGAAAAGCTAAGCAGTGCCTGGCCCACTTTTATTAAACTTGTAAAGTTAATTATGTTTGTGCTTAAAAAAATTGCAAACAACACTAGGAACGTTTTGGAAAGTTTGTCATGACAGGGCACCTACTTCGTAAATGCTGTAGTATTGAAGGTTCGGGTACCTGCATAAAAAGCGATACGTGGGCTCACTTGCACCTGTTAGAAATACTATGCTTGGACCATCTTTTCCATCTTCAAGCCTCAATTGCTCTTAAGGTTTTGTGAAGTGAGGCGAAGTGAAGATGAAATACCAAGACAGGGCGATCAGCTTTTGAGTGCAGATTTTATCTACTACTGGCACTCTTTCCTTTTAAGGTGTGTGATATATTGGAGATAAAAGTCGTGTTTTAAGTTACCAAAGTTTGTGAAAAGTACAAGTTTCCCTGATTATGCCCAAGTTTTTTAAAACAAAACGTGGCCAGTGCCGGGCACGTAATACCGTTTTAAAAACAACTTTTAAAAACTTTTAGCCACGATGCACAGAGGCTGCCCTGCTATACAACATGGCTAATTTTGAGACTTACTGGCTTTGCCAATGCTTGTTCAAATTGCTTTCCTTTTGCACTTAAACTGGTGAGGCCTTGTCAAATAGACAACTGTATTGTTGATAAAGCTCGCTAAACATTGTGGTGTTATGTAGCCATTTTAGCCATAGCTCCATGCACGTTATTTTAACACACTAGGCCAAGCTGCTGTGCACCTTAGCCTAGATATAGTTTATTCAGCTTCATTTTATTATTGTTACAATAGCCACTTTTACGGTCTTGTTTTATTTTCTGTTTAGCTAAATGTTTTTGCCTAGGCCAGCACTCTGTTCTCAAACAAGACATTCTTGATCAGTCTGTGCTTCTTCCAAGGCTACAGCACAGTACATTGCCGGTGAACGTGGTAGAAGTTTAGTCTCCAACATTCACAGAAAACACACAACCTTATGTACAACCTTACGTAGGGACATTTTCCCAGAACATCAGCTGTGTTGTTATAAAAACACTTCCTTGTCCCTTACCCGTTAGAGGGAGATTCCAGCCAGAGAACCACGACTGTATTCTGATTGCCGAATGCTTTGCTACAGATGCTAACGCAGACCGCAGGCCTTTGCTTAGTTTTGGGGGATGATGTCTTCCCAGGGGAACCTGAAGGGCAGAATTAGAGCTTAACATGCAGTGTTCTATCATAGCCTAGGTAGGAGTTAGTCTATTGGCAATAGTGACAATATGATAGCGTTAATTTATGCTTCACCCTTCTCGTCACAATTTTACTACTGTCATGTTGTGTCGTCCTGGTTATTGCAGCTCACGCTTTGCTATCTAAGATGCAGTCATTTTATTAAACTCATTATTGAAACATATACTGCCTCTGTTTGTCATTTATATATGAGACTAAATGTAACTGAGAGAAACGGATGAGACCTGAGTGGCAATGGCTTCCCTGAGAAACCAATTATGTCATGCGCTCAGCTGCCCAGTCATCCCTAGGTAGAGATGAGGCACTGCTAGTTAGCCAGAGCAAAACCTAGATTGGAGCGACAGGCACCACCTGTAGTGGATTAGACTCAGTCTCCCACACTGCGGGCGATTCTGCCGCTCAAAATCCTGTAGTCTCATTAGAATAATGAGAGCCTACGAGACAGTGGAATACAAATAAACATAAAATTATAAACATGTTTAGGTAACATGAAATTTACACCCACTGGCATAATCAGATTTCTCAACTGCACACATGCCAATGAAAAGTTTAGACTTTATTACAAGATATTATTTGTTGCTTTTCAAGCAGCAGTGCGAGCCTACGCAGTGATTTGCAGATTTCTTCTCATCTTTCTTGGCCTTAAGCTTTAAATAGCGCTTAAATGAGTAAGGCAATCCACACACATATTTACTAAGATGCCAATACAACCATTTGAAAACTTTGGCATCACCACTGACAAGATCCATGAATAGTGGATAGTATTATTAAAGAACAAATTTCATAGCCAACTGTCAAGTATAATTATATGGAAAAACTGCTAATAGTGGGCCCAATTCACAAAGGTAAACTTACACATTTGGTCTAAGTTTAGACCAAAGGTATAAGTTTGGTGTGTTCAGGTATTCAGAAAAGAAAGTTACGAGTAGTATCTTTACGTTCACACTTGGGATTGATCACATGACCCTGGGCTGGAATCAGTGTAATTACATGTACCTGCACATTATCAATCCCACCTGCAGCCCAGCCAAAAAACTAGATAAAAGCACACAGGAAAGGGTCTGGTTTCTCCACAAACACACTGTGCCTGCCTTCTCTGCAAATCCTGAAGCCATGATGCCCACTCGGAGAAAAATAAACTACACAGAAGAGGAGACCATCATGATACTGAAATGTTGTGAGGAACTACAAGAGACTGTATGGTCTCCCACCTTAGTTCCTCACAGAAGGCAGCCCTATGGCAGCAGTTGACAACAGCAGTCACTGCACTGGGGAGGACATATGGATGGCGAATGACAGCAAGAAGAAGTGGCAGGATGAGAAGAGGAGAGTGAAGGAGAAGTACACAAGGATAGTAGTCACAAACTCTCCCAGGTGTACAAACTGGAGCCTACCTCTAACTCACCCTACTTGAAAGGGATGTCCTCTTCACTATAAACCCCCACCTGCACCATGGATTGCTTGTGAGTGATGACCTCAGTGTGGTGCCAGGTAAGATGCTATGATACTAACATGACAACAAATGAGACAACAAATTTGCACTTAATTTGGACAACTTTCATAGTCACATTTTGTTGGAGTATCACAATTTGTATGGTGAGTCCAACCCTCATGTGTCTCAGCTATTACATTACACTACAAGGACCAGAATCCTTTGTGATGGCAATTGCTAATTGTAAACAATCAGCCCCAAACAGTGGCCCATCACTGCTGCCTCCTCCACTTGACACTGGTATATGGCAATAGATAATGTCCCTCATTCATTTACCAGTGCTGTTAGCTTGTAGATGCAAATGTGTAGTTATATGACAGGTTGCACATAATCAAATATCATGGTCGTGTCTGATGGCCTTTCCCTTTTGTTGCCACATACAGCCAGAGAACATTCACACACTGGAGCACAGGTCTCTGCACCACCAGGGAGGCAACGTCACGGTGCACAACAACCCATATCATCAGGACCAACTGGTACATAAATATGGTCAGGTGAGGGCATTTTCTTCTACATTTTTATGAGCTGACTCATAGATATGGCTCATGGAATTCACACACTGTGCCAAACCTGGGAAATTAACTAATGTGTATCACATGTGTCAACTAGTATGTTAACTGAACACACACATATCATTGTAGGCCCTGTGTGGTTGTCCAGAAAGACCCACACTGGGCCGATGTTGGACACTGGTAAGGACACATAAAAATTACCTTACTAAATGCTTATGCTTCTAAACTGTGGTGTAAATGTCAGCAGTATGTTGTGTGTGTCTAATGTCACTGTTGTCGCTCATCCCCAAATGCTCATATATGGCTCATAACAGTTTGCCACATCCTGACATGTTGGCTAATGATAGGTCAACCAAAAATGTATGTGTACAGTCCCTACCTAAGTGTTCATATTGGCCATAATGTAGGTGGATTTTGCGTAGATCAGTGCAGCAAGTCTATATGTTACAAGTCATTATGCCTCACCTCAGGAGGAGTAAGTTGTTTGTGCCCCCCCAGGTGTACATGGCCCTGTCATTGTGGGGAAGTGTCACAAGTGTCCCCAATGTTCATGGAATTACATTCAAGAGCAGAGTGAGGCAACACAGTGATTTGTTTAGCCTTGACACACTCCAGGAGGCCATTTCAAAACATTCACAGTGGCTTACTGTGGCCACATAGACATGATTTGCTGGTGTGTGCAGCAGGATTTTACAAAAAGTGATGCTCCGGTGCCTGGAGGGACTTATAAATCTGTTCCATGTTAATCATGGAGAGGAGGAGTCACAACCGGCTCCTAAGTTGATAGCATGGATACTTGCTGACAAAATAAATGCCAGGAAACAACAGCTAAAGTAATGATGTGGATGAGGAGTGCACTGATACCAGCAGGCTTGCATTATGGGAGTGTGGTAGTGGCTGGCAAGGTGGGTGTTGAGGAGGGGAAGCCTAGATGTCTAGTGGTTGAGCTGCACAACTTGAAAACAGTAAAAGTGGGGATCAGCCCAGCTCTTCTACTTGACCAAATAATGGGATCATAGGACAAGCAGCAGGCTTGCATTATGGGAGTGTGGTAGTGGCTGGCAAGGTGGGTATGGAGGAGGGGAAGCCTAAAAGTCTAGTGGTTGAACTGCAAACCTTGAAAACAGTAAAAGTGGGGATCAGCCCAGCTTTTCTACTTGACCAAATAATGGGATCATAAGACAATGTTCATTTCACTTTGCCACTGTGATCAGAGAGAACCACTGAATAGAGGACTACAGGATGTGTGCTGTACAAAACCATACCCAGTGTCAGGTGGAATAGACCTGAATGTTGTACACACATTGGAATCACAGTACAAAGAAAAAGTGCACATCGGAAATGGCTGACCTCACACTCCAAAAGTAGCAATGTTGTCCTATTAGGTGGGTGAAGGGGGTGTGAATAAATGTTATCAAACATGCCTGTCAATTTACTGACAAAATCTGATGTGCAAAAAAGAACCAGCTATGCATGTTTTGGAAGGCGTTTTTACAAATGAGCAAATACCACATCATACATAAGATGCGTGATGCCAATAAAAATGTATGTGTATCCTAGCCAGTGCAAAACAGCTTAATTATTTCCATCACATAGCTCTCAGTAACCTCAAAATACATAATTGCCTGTGAGTTTGATACCTGGGTGATATGAGGGCAGCCTGTAACTTGTAGATCATTGGTCCATTCCTCTGACATGGACATGTAGAATCATCACCATCATCCTTTGCACTTATTTATGGATATAGCTGTCACATTACAGCTGTTGCCAGCACTACTTCAGTGATACAGATGACAAAGTCCAGGGGTTTAGGAGACATCCTGGCTGCAGCAGTCAAACCCACTGCCATCCGTCTGTCAGTTAAGTGTTGCAGTCTATTGGTACCCTACCCATGAACAACAACCAAATCCCTGTGAAAGGGAATGAGCAGATATTGCCATTTTAGCATTATATCTGAAGTTCTTGTTTAAAATGTCCCAAACAAGATCAGTGATGTGTGTGTCAGGTGTGCATATTTACATAATATTCATGCAGAACATTTACCATGGTGTCACTTCTTCCCAAGCTGCTGGTTCATGGACCAATTCTTCTGCTATGGGACAGACCTGTTGTTGCAACTGGTGAGTTTGTTTTTGCATCATACATCTGCACTGAGCACCTCAATGCCACATGTCAACTACCGTGTGTAGGTGTACACAGACCAGGTCACATGGCAAATACTTAGCCTGCTGCAGCCTCTGTCTTACAGGTGGTGAGGAGGATGAATCCAGTCTGGATGAAAGGCCATCTACCAGTGGCGGGCGACGGGCAATCCAAGGGGAAAATCCCTTCCTCTTCCAAGCTGTCTTACCATCTGCCAGTAATGCACAGGAGGAGGAAGCAGAGGAGGAGCAAGATCAGGGGATGATTTCAAGAGATGTGGAGGTCAGTCCCCTTACCTCCCTTGTTGGCCCATGCAGCTTACCAAAAAACCCACATCCTCCGTGGTTGGCATGGTGCCTCCTCCTACAGCCCAAAGGATTGCCCATTCCCAGCACACCTTAATCCAAACCTCATCTCCTCACAGTCCTAACATCCAGGTTAGACATGTTGGTTCCCCTGTGCACTCCCACTCTGACGGTGTCTCCCAAGCCTTCTCTCCATCATCTGAAAGACATGCCAACCCAGAGTGAGGGATAGGTAGGCCATAGACAGAAATCTCTTCATCACAACCTCCCACCTGCCCCCCCAGCCCCTGCTGGTGGACCTGCTGATCGCATTCAAGGCTGTCCCAGGCAGAGAGGGCTGGCAGATATTCATGTTGGAGAGTGGGGGGGGGAGATTGTTTTCCAGCCGCAATCAGACGTCAGAGAGGACATTTGTGACAAAGGGTCTACACTGTCTGACATGTCTGCCTCACTAGAGGACATGCACCAACTGCCACAGTTCGTGCACAGAATGACCCAGGTGTTGGAGAGGATGGATACATTCTGGAAAGACATGAGAAAGAGGTTGAATGACATAATGGCAATACAGAGGGAAGAAAGTGAAAGACACCATGGATTGGCTATGGAGATGATGCAGGGGATAATCAAAATGATACCAAATCCTTAACAGTCAATGTATGGAGGGGAGCCAACACATCTACCTGCACCAAATCACCCACAGCGCCTTGTTAGGAAACTTGTACAGGGCGCCCAATAATCTATGATGGAAACACTCCCCTTGCACACGCCCTCCACTGCACAGTCATGTCCTCTCCCTGTACAGGGTCAAACACCCCCTGCCCAGGCAGACCCCCAAACTATACAGGGTCCCTCACCCCCGTCCAGGCAGACCCGTAAACTGTGCAGGGAACACCACCCCCTGTTCAGGCAGACCCCCACATTGTACAGGGAATACCACGCCCTGTCCAGGCAGACAACCATACTGTGCAGAGAGCACCTTCCTCTGTCCAGGTAGACCCCCAACCTGAACAGGAAACACACCCACCTGCCACTAAGAACTCCAGGAAATGCACCACATTGCAGCGATCCTCACCACCAAAACTGAGGAGACTCAAGCGAGATCCCCCATGAGCACTGTAACATATGTTTGCACAGCACTATGTAAATAAAAGACATATTCCACATTTAAATTGAGTTGAGCATTTGTAGATGATGGTCAAATGCTTAATGTGGCTGTTGGCCAAATGTGTGTCAACAATGTGGGAAAGACGTGTCCCTCACTAGAACCATCGGCCTACAGTTGTGCCATGCGGAAGCCATAGATAACCAACTCCAGACATATACTTCCATACTTTGGTTCCAGCACATACAATGAACTACACAACACAGTTTTTTTTGTTTTCTTTTTGTTGATATAAATATGATAGAAACTTAAACAAAAACCATCCATTAGAAAGAAAGAAACAAAATCAAATAATGCTTTTCACTGAGAATGGGCTGGGGACTTGAATGGGTTTGGACAAAATAAAAAGAACACATTAGGAAATGTCAGGGAAATCAGTCCATGTGCAGGGGCAAAAACAAATGTCCAGTCAAATTGTAGTGTCCAGTCAAATGTCATCCTTATCATCCTCCTTTTGCATGACAATCAGATCCTTTGCAGTGGTTGGTGCTTCCTGGCTGGCCAGTGGAGGACCTGACACCCCACGGGACCGGGACGCACTGGGGTTACGAGGGTTACGGGGGGAAACAGAGTGGATGTACAGGGAGACACACGAAGAGTGGTATGGGAGGGATACTGAGACAGGGCTGAAATCATGGCTGCACCCAAGGAAGTGAGGGTGGCATTGATAGCATCCAAGGAAGGAGTCATCTCCTCTCAGGACCTATGCTGTTCCTCAATCAACTGTTGTAGGGACTGAGTGAGGATGCCCTGCTCCACCTCAGATCCCTTCCTTGTATACAGCCACGGGGGGTTTGGTGGAACACAAGGGATATAGGGTGTTGGGGACATGGAGGATCCACAGGGGCAGGCACTTGGAGGGGGACTGGTGGCAGGGGTGGCAGCTGGGTGCCCCCATGGGCAGGGGCTCCATGTGGTAGAGAGTGGTCAGAGGCAGGCCCAGGTGACGTTGATTCCTGCTCTGGGGACACCTCCAGCAGGTCAAGTTCTACATTGTCCGGGTGAGGTGAAATCCACCCCACCCCATCAAGAGGTGTCCAGTTTAAGGCCCCCCTACAGTTTCCGCAGTCTCCACCCTGTCATTGTCAGCTGTTGTGGCCATCTGGGCGGGCGCACTCCTCCTCTTTTGTGGATGAAAGAGGCCATGCCCATCGATGTCCCCAGTAAACTCTCCACAGTCCCTGGTCCTCTTCCTGGTCTTCCGGGCCAGCAGGGGCCCCTGAAATAGAAGTGAGAACATTATGTAGTTGTTGTCCAATTCAGGGCACGATACATGAGTACAAGAAGCAAGTGCTAACTGTGTTCTCCTTTGATCTCACTAACCAATTCCAAGTGACATACATCCCGAATGAATGTCTACTATTACTGTGATGTCCAGACGTAACTTGCACATTGACATCTGTCACAATTTTCTGTTGTGACAAAGCCTTAAGCAATATTGCAATATCTAGGCTCGATTCACAAAGGCCATAAAAGTTGTATGTGTGAAAGTTTGGACAAAAGTCCAAGTATACCTTAGTAAATTGTGCCAAGGGTTTCCTGTTCTTGCTACCTAATCATCTTCCCAAGTCAATCTACAAGTGGAGTTGGGGGACAGTCTGGATGGAGCTGTCCATCCCAAAGCACGTGTCCATGATCACCCTGTCAAGTGCAGAATTGATAGTCTCAAAATATTGCATGTCATCTGATGTGTAGCATGGTGTGATTCCACATAAATGCTTAAAGGGGTGTACATGTAAAAAAAAACAGGCCTTGGTGCTGACCTTTGCTAAGCTGTGACTCTATGTGTTGGAGGATCACTGTAAATATCAGCCAATCTACATAGCATGTTCCACATTTGCCATGTCAAGACTGCCTGTTGGTGCTGTACACCAATTCACACATGCAAAGTTGGCTCAGTTAGCTAGATGTTACATAGGACATACGAGCCACTGTTGTGAAGATATGTGAATTTGTTTACCTTTGGAAATGTTAGTACCATTTTGTGTGAGACAAGTATTCCAAAGTCATACTTTACTCCAAGATACATGAAATTATATTTTACACTGATGAAACACACACAAAAAGGCATGTGTGATATGGCATCCAACACCAATAAACATCTTGACCCTATTCTGGACAGTGTCTGGACCATCCCTTTGCCATTGCACCCAGCAGTGATAAGGCACTTGGTTCACCAGTCATGGGGTTGGCATTGCATTTTTCCACATAATTGCAACAGTGATTGCTATTTGCCCTGTAGTGGTTAGTACACTACAAGTCCTAGGATGCACTCTGATTAGTGTTTCCATTGTGCTCCAATGGGGCATCTGCTTTATGATTACTGCAGCAATTGCTCAGAATGAGTACATGGTGACATGTGATACATGTTGGTACAGCTGAGTCACCACTCACATTATACTATCAGGCACAGTATGCAGCCCATGCACTTACCAGATCTCTGCTGCTCCAACTCCCCCAACTGGACATGGAGGGTCGGCCAAGCTGTCTTCAGGACCCTCCTGTACAGTGGTCTGAGGCGGGCTGGTGCACGTGGTGCTTGGAGGACTGGCTCAATAGTTTTTGGGCACTCAGTCCTGCCCAATGTTTCAGGTTCTCCCAGCACTTGTGGCATGTCCTGGCCCACCGTTGGTAGATGCCCACTACACTGCAGCGCTGTGCAATCTCCTCCCAGAGTCAGGCATGCACTGCATTGCTCAGCTGGTGCTCTGGCCCCGCATAAAACTGAGCGTAATTGTCCAGCATCCCCCCCCAGCTAAAACGTCCAATTCACATTCACTGAATGGGGGTGCCCTCTCCTCATCTTCCTCAGCCATGTAAACAGAGCAGCAGGATGGCAGTGGATTCAGTCTGTAGGTGAGGATGACTCAGAATGATGACAAAATGGCTGCCTGCATCTTCCTGTCAGGAACGTATTTCCTCTTTGTCATTTCCTGGACAAACACATTGGGGTCCGGCCCTTCTCCCAATTCTACCCCCGAGTGCGGATCATCTGCACCCGGAACATACGCTACACTTTTTTTGAGCGTAGGATCTGCATGTGGGGCGTAGGATCTGCAATCAGAGTGGTATAAACATTAAAGACAAGTGTGACATCTGCAAACATGTGTAAGAAGGGCAGGAATGCTAAGGGAGAAAGGGACGGTTTTGTAGATACACTGAACACTACAGTACTTCCTAGCACAGTTATCAACATATCTTGCTTACATCTAAATAGACTACTGTATCACCGAAGTAGGCACAGGTAGTGATGTCAAACCCACACCGTTACGCCAACAGAACAACGTCCATCACATTATGACCCACGAATCACCATGGAAGACATTCAATGGCAGTAAACCATTGGCGGTACATATCGCCGTGCTCAGAATGGACACCCACATACAAAACAACACCACATTGGACAATTCAAACAACACACACCTGACACCCATTCACAAACCACACCCACACCACTATAAAACACCCACCCACATTACCCACAACCCTTTACGATTAAAAAGCATTGCCAACAGAGAGACACCAAGATCAGTGACACAACTAGAGCCACACACTACTCACACCTATACACCACTCACACACTCCACATCACACACCCCAACACATTACCCAACAGACTTTCACCAACACACCACACATAACATCCATGGCACCACAAAGACACCCCCGTTTCACAGAGGAAGAGCTAAAGGTCATGGTGGAGGAAATTGTCAGGGTAGCGCCACAGCTATTTGGAGCACAGGTGCATCAGATATCAATAGCCAGGAAGATGGAGCTTTGGCGGAGAATCGTGAACAAGGTCAACGCCGTGAGACAGCACCCCAGAACTAGTGATGACATCAGGAAGAGGTGGAATGACCTACGGGAGAAGGTACGTTCCATAGCAGCAAGACACCAGCTCGCTATCCAGAGGACTGGGGGTGGACTCCAACCTCCTCCCACACCTCACAGCATGGGAGGACAAGTCTTGGCAATACTGCAACCTGAGGGCCTGGCCGGAGTCAGAGGAGGACTGGACTCTGGTAAGTGAACTCTCAACTACTATCACCCCTTACCTGCATGCCATCACATACCCTCACTGTCACTCCCATCACTCCACTCCATCCCACACACTCCACCATCACATCTCACTCATCCCAATGCCAAGCCCTGCATGTTGTACCAATGCATGGACACCCCTCACTGCCCTGCATGGACACTTATTACTAAAGCATGCACACCATAGAGAACTAAAACTCCCGCCATACACTAACATACACTAGTGAAAGCTGGCAGGGCAAATCCAACCATAGAGGGGAAGCCAGGGATGTACAATATGTCATACACATCAACCATAACACATCATTTACATCCCCACAGGTACTCCAAAAATGTCAGCGGAGAGGAGGTGCCAGCACTATCCAGTCCCCCAACAGAAGAGGTCCAAAGTGATGACAGTAATTCTGGTCTTCAGGATCTGGACGAGCTACCTGACCCATCAGGGACCACTGGACAGCCGGTTACCCAAGGTCAGTCACACACCACCACAGAGCCTCCCCCATCTGGAAACACCACCACAGCACCCACCCAGTGTACCCACACCTCTGTCCCCAGGACACGTCAATCAGCAGTGTGCCAACCTGCACAGAGACCCCAGGCCACACCTCGCACACAAGGCAATCGGGGACCTGGGGTCAGTGGTAGTGGGCACCCAGTTCAGGGGACAGAGGCACAGGTGAACAGGGAAACTGGGAAGACTGCTGTGCGCCGGGGGAGGACAGGCCCAGGGAACTGAGACTCCAGGAGCCACTCTCCGAGATCCTAGGAGCCTATCAACATTCCCAGGACACAATGGTCCAGATCCTGGACAATGTGCAGGAGAACAGGCTGCTGCAGGAGGGGCAGTACCAGGGGATCATGGAGGACTTGCAGGCCATCAACAACACCCTGATCTCCATAGCAAGGGTGCTGGCAGATATGGCCAACACTATAAGGGAGGCAGTCTCACACCAGCGGGCCCCTGCCACTAGCCAGACATCTGAACAGCCTTCCACATCTGCTGCTGCTAGTGGCCAGGAGGGCCCACCACAGGACTCACAGGCCACCAGCACCCCTCCCCCTGCAGAAAGTGAACAACCCTGCAAACGTTCCCTGCGATCCAGACAGAAGCCAGAGACACTTGCCAAGACCCCCGCCAGGAAATTCGACTCTCCTCTTTGTCACCCTTGTGTCCCACTCAGTCACCATGTCCACCTTGAACTGCCATTGCTCCCCTTCCTATGTCCCCTTGGACAATGCACCTGTGCTACAAACAGACTGGAACAACACCCTGGACTTTCCTCCATCATCACCCCATTCCATTGCACTTTCCCCCTATATGTTAGCACTTCAATAAACACCATTTGAAAGAAATCTATTTGGAGTATGTCATGTATATCAAATATGTATTCTTTGAAACATGGACAAACATTGCAATAAAATTGTACATATAGTGAGCATAGATAAATGACCTGTAGCTGGCTGTAGTGATCACACCAGGAGTATATTTCAGTTCACCAACATCTGCAAAATGAATTGGCAGAGGGAACAGTAAGTGGGTATAGAAATGGGAAATATCAGCATGCCATTGCCACACGGATTACAACCAAAGTCCTTGAAATGTAAAGTTAGACTGTCCTACCTGTGTGTCATTGGAAGTACTGTTGTTTAACTGATGTTCTGTTGTCCTCATCTTCATCCTCTGCCTCCTCATCCTCACTATCCACAGGGTCTACCGCTGCCACAGGGGCTTCTCCAGTCTCCTCCTCCTGAAGAAAAAGACATGGCATCTGAGGGCCAGGTTGTGCAACATGCGGCATGCCACTACTATCTGACAGACCTTCTTGGGTGAGTAGCACCTGTTAGATGGAGGCACCAGAACCTGGCCTTCAGGAGGCCAAAGGTCCTTTCAGTCATCCTTCTGGTTCACCCATGTGCCACATTATAACTTTCTTCTGCCCTTTTCCTGGCATTCCTCACAAGGGTCAGCAGCCATGATACGTTTGGGTAACCAGAGTCACCTGCAAATATTGAGGGACAACATTTAGCCACACACCATCCTATGAGGATAACAGCAGAGGCATATACTAACATATACTGGGTGGGGACCAAGGCTTACCTATTAGCCACACCCTGTGCCTCTGTAGTTGGGCCATCACATTTAGGATGCTGCTATTCCTCAGGACAAAGGGATCATGCACCAACCCAGGATACTTAGCATTGACGTGGGAGATGTACTGGTCCGCAAATCTGCCATCTGAACATTCATGGAGTGGAAACTCTTACGATTCCAGAACACCTGTTCATTCTGGTGTGTGGGGGATGGGCAAATGCAATATGTGTACCATCAATTGCCCCAATTATGTTGAATATATGTCCCATTGCATAAAACTCGGTCTTCACTGTGGTCAAATCCTCAACATGGGGGAAAACAATGTAGCTGCACATGTGTTTTATCAGGGCAGACAAACACTCTTGTCAGCACTATTGAGAACATTGACTGTGAAATTCCTGCTGCCAAGCCCACTATCACTTGGAAAGAACCAGTTGCCCGGAAATGGAGTACAGATAGTACTTGCACAAGAGGGGGGATCACAGTGGGTTGACGGATAGCAGATATCAGGTCAGACTCCAATTGCGCACACAGCTCTGTGATTGTGACCCTGTCCAGTCTTTAGGTGAGTATAATGTGCCTGTCCTCCAGGGTAGCAAAGTCCACCAGGGGTCTGTACACGGGGGTATGTCTCCATCTCATATTTCTCCTGTGATGCAGCATGAATTCATAGGGCTGCCACCCACCCCCCGAAATGGCATCTTCCTGTCCTGTGTGGAGGGACGGGTGGAAGTGAGATAATTCCGCTGACGTTGTATGCCGTGGAAGTCGGTGGTCGGGAACCGCCGTGCAATTCCTCATTGTTTAATATTGGGCCCTATGGGTTACAGTGGCCAATGGTGATCTATGCCGGCGGTGACGGTATGCACCGCCGCAGACGTGGCCGCCATTTTCTATCTGATTCCTCACTTTCCACCTGACCTTCCATAGGAGAGGAACTACACTGCATGTGCCGCTGTGACCTGTGTCTGGAACCTACTATGGCCCGTGTGACTGGGGAAAGGACCCCAGCCTTCACTTTGGAGGAGTTGGAGAGACTGGTGGATGGGGTCCTACCCCAGTACGGACTGCTGTATGGGCCTCCAGACCAACAGGTGAGTACACTGTGGGCACGATGCATATGACATGAATGCACGGAGTTGCATGTGTGAAGGCCTCGTGTAAGGGGGATGGGTGGATGTCCTCTTTGCTGTGTACACGTTGTGTGCTGGGCTATGTGTGTGCCAGTGGTGATGGCAACGGGTATGGTGGGCCATATGTGTAACTAGCTGAACTGTTTGTCTAATGGTGTTCTCCTGCCTGTATTGCCTCTGCAGGTCAGCGCCCATCAAAAGAAGGGTAAATGGCATGCCATCGCCAAGGAGGTGCGGACCCTGGGGGTCTATGGCAGGTGGAGCACCCACTGTCTCAAACGGTGGGAGGACCTGAGACGCTGGGCACAGAAGATGGTGGAGGCCCAGCTGGGGATGGCCTCCCAACGAGGAAGGGGTGCCTGTCAAACCCTAACCCCCCTGACACAGATACCTCCTCCGATGGAAGCTCCCTGGTGGTGGTGAACATTTCTGTGACCACCCCAGCTACAGCTGCCACCCCTCCTACCAGCACCGCCCTCCCAGCAGCCCCTCAGCGAGTTGCCCATGCCTGCTCACCCAGGATGGTGGGCATCTCCTTCACCCCAGGCACCTCAGGCACTGCCCAGTGAGCCCTGCTGCACTGAGTGAGGAGGCTATTGACCTCCGGAGAATCATCTCAGTAGGGCAGTCAACCATTGTGAATGCCATCCAGGGGCTGGCAGCCCAGATGCAACAATCTAATGCATTCCTGGAGGGCATTCACACTGGATTGGTGGCCCAACAGAGATCGATCCAGGCTCTGGCCTCCTCTCTGATTGTAGTCATTGTACTTGTTTCTACCATCCCCCCTCCAACTACCACTTCCCAGTCCCATTCTCCTCAACCCCAACCCATCCCAAGCACACAGCCAGACGAGCATGCACACAGCACAACACCCAAGAGTGTCACAGGCAAACACAAGCACCACACTTTATCCCATAGGTACTCACACAAACACCATCCAATTGCAGACACAACAACATCCACTATTTCTTCTGTCTCCCCCTCCTCCTCCTCTACGTCCCACCCAGTTGCGCCCACACTCACACCTGCATGCACTACATCATCATCCACTATCTGCATCATCACAACACCAAGTAGAACAGACACCTCACTAGCACAAACCTCCACAACATCCATGCACATGTCCCCGGTGTCCTCTCCCACTGGGACTGTCCCCCCTCCTAAAGTACACAAATCCAAGCACTCAGACACCCAACAGCCATCCACCTCACAACAGCATACAGTCCATGCACCTGCACCCAAATCCAGCAGACAGACACCTCCAACAACCACTCCCTCATCCTCCCCTCCCATTCCTTCTCCCTCTTCCCACCCAATGCTCCCAAGAAACTTTTCCTTTCCACCATTGACCTCTTCCCGCACCCTACCCCCCGTCTAGCTCGTATGGCCAGGGTATAACGAACCCAGCCAAGCGCCTAAGTCACACAGTCCAATGGCCCAGTTCAATCCTCACCTAATCGTGGTGGAAAGGATTCCAGGCCACATATACTGAAGGGGAAGGAGCCTGCAGCAGCCAGCTGAAAGGGGAAGGAGCCTGTTTCTACCATCCGAAAGGGGAAGGAGCCTGCACCTGCAAACAAGAAGGGGAAGGAGCCTGGACCAGCCACCCGAAAGGGGAAGGAGTCTGCACCAGCAGGCAAGAAGGGCAAGGAGCCTGCACCAGCAGCTGTTATGGAGCTCCCACCACCAACCATCTGTGTGCAGCCATCCAAGGGTGCAGGGGCTGTGCACCACCACGACCAGCACCACCACAGTGCAATGGTCACCGCCGGAGGACGCAATGTGATCCTGCCTCCATGGGCTGCTGTGCAGCCTGTCCACTCCAGAACCAGTGGGGAAGACACCCACTCGAGAGACTGTGGCCTTGCACTCCCCAGGACCACGCACAGGGCATGTTGCCCTCTCCAGAACCAGTGGGCAAGACACCCACTCGAGAGACTGTGGCGTTGCACTCCCCAGGACCAAGAGCAATGGGCATGTTTCCCCCTCCAGAACCAGTGGTCTTGTTTCCGCTCCCGGCTGAGGTGCCCCCTCTCCCCCTGAGGTCCCTGCCTATTTGCCAACTGATGTCCCTGCAGTGTTCTCTCCGTATAGATGCAGGTGACAAGTGGGGCCTTGGACTTTGCCCTCTGGCCATGTGGCCCATGGTAACTAAGGACTGGGCAGTGTCCCTTTTTCGGTGCAGTTTTAGCTATCTGTAACATTGGCTAAATTATTGTCATACTGTGTTGATCTTATTCCATTAACTTTAGTATATTTGTGTTGTCCTTGCATTATTCATCTGATTTAGGTGGATTAACTTGTTTTCTTGTGCATCTGGTTGTGTGTATGGTGTGTGTGTATGGAGTGTGTGTCACTCTCATTTTCCTCCCCCCCTTGTGTGCTAGACGGCTATACTCACCGTTGTTGTCTTTGCCGGCGTTGGTGGTGGAGCAGAACATAGATTATCATCAGAAATACATGCAGTTCAGGTTCCATGGCAGTGTGGTTCTTCCCTGTGTCTCCAATGGTGAGTCCTTTCACTTCTGTAAAGTGTTTCTGCCAGGCTTTTGTTGTCGTTGGTACCGCCCCGGAAAAAGTGGCAGATTGTATAGTCATAATATGGAGGGCGGAACTTTGACTTCTGCCTGGCTATAAGCGTCTACCTCCGTGGTGCCTGTTCTTTCCACCCTGTGTTCGGTGTGGTACATTGGCTGTCTTTTGGAGATCTAACCACCATGGTCATAATTTGGCTGTAGTTACAGCCGGCCTGTTGGCGGTAGTACCCCCACTTTATCACTGACCGCCAGGATCATAATGAGGGCCATAGTGCCAAGTACACCCAGGGCCAGTGGTACTGAGCAATACTGGGAACCCATAGCAGCACTGACAAGTTTGTCATACCAGCTTCAACACAGAGACAGTAAATACAAGTGTGTAGATCATGCAGGATTTCTGCTTTGTAACTGGGGGCACATACTGCAGTGCCAGCTCTGAAGTGAAACACAGTAATGAGACCTGCTCCCACCCCTCCAGCCCCCCTGGCAAAGATACATCAACCCCTCTGGCTAGTCTGGCCATGCCTATGTCCTATGCAACATTGCAGAGACCCCTCAGTCATTGCACTTGGGGCACAATCTCCACAATGGGACATCAAAGTGGGGTCCATTGTGACCCAGACTCAAATCTTTCTTTTGGAATTTTATCCACCATCAATAGTGAACAGCACTCCAAATCCCTTTCAACATAATGGAGGGGCTGACATCCATTTCATGTTCATTCAGAGTCAGTCTCAACTCTGAACTGGATCCCCTGTCATCCTGCTGTACTGTTGAACCAACCTCACCCAACAATGTTGAAGTATCTGTGGACGAGGCACCCATAAAGTCAATGACACAGATATGGACATATACACTGAGAGTGTGCTTGCTAGGTAGTCCCACTCAGGAAAACAGATGCATGCTGCTGTCCACATTGATGACTGGGGTATGATTGTACATGGAACACACTTTCTCTGTCTGCACTATGACAGAGTTAAAAAAGGTGCGTGTGGGAAAGTGAGTCCCATTACAATGAGAATGCAGTGCCCCTATGGTGAGTATGTCAGCCACATATTCACACTGCCCTGGGTGTAGCCCAGTCATGTTGACAAAGGAGCTGTCATACAGCAGGCACCCCATGTAGCACTATGCAGATGTCAATCCACATGCACATTTGAGGGGGAATTGGAGATGCCCTTGCAGGCAGGTGCAGTGGGTGACTAGACCCATCAGTAAAGGTATGTCTGGGGGTCTGTAGGACCACCTGTTTCCTCTACTGTACAGGATCTTACATCAGGGTGTGCACTACAGATGTGCCGGGAGGGTGCACAGAGCAGGTTCATATTCACAATACATATCGGGGGCACTTTGTAGGAGACAGCAAGTGGAGTTTATTCACTGCATGCTTCAGGGTAGTGTGTCTTGTTACCTGCAATAGTCCAAGATGTACCTTTGGGGCAGGGTATGTGTTAGACTAACATTACTTGCACAGATAGTGTCAGGCATTCCATGTCATATGTCTCACAAGGTGCCTCTTGGTTTGACAGGAGACAGTGACATGTCATCATTGGGTAACATGAGAACTGCATGTGTGATGCCCTCTCCATTACACACAATACAAAATGAATACACATTTAGAGTGTGACCAGTAGGAGTTATTCTGATTCATGAGGAAGACTGTTTGTGATCATGGAGCACTGTGAAATGTATGTGGTCCATTTATGTTGTGGTGATCTGGGCCAGATGATCATAATGCATTCAGGGTCTTGTAGTCTCGGTCATTCCATGGGGAAACAAGGACAAAATGCCCAATCTCCGCTATAAAGCACCACAGACCTGGAGTGGGACATCCCATGAGCAGATGCCAAACATGTCAGCTAGGAACATGCACAATCCATATCTCAATACTGGCCCATCGGTTCCATGGTGTACCTATGTCAGACCTATGGCCCCGCTGCCCTATGATTTGCCACACACACACATACAAGGGGCCAGGGACGCATGGGGCCTCTGCTCCTCGGAAGGAGGCCACACAGTTGTAGGTGATTCACCGCACTTGGGGCAGGATCACTACACTTTGAAATCTCATAGCAGGAATTTCCCCTTAGTTACAGATACTGACCCTCTGATGTAGGACATTCACCCCAATGGTGAAGCCAATCCCGTTTGTGACACTTTCACAACTTGAGGTGAGTACAGTAGCACCCCCTGTATGGTCGAGACATCTGAATCTTGACTTCAAGAGCCCACAAATGCACTCAATGGTGGCTCGTGTACATCTGTGTGCCCTACTTTACCTCTGCTGAGGTACAGTGGTTGCAAGTCTGTATGGTGTGAGGAGACTAGGGGAGAGTGCATATGCAGCATCACCTAAGTAAGGATATAAAGTAATATTTGTAAATATTCCTCATGCATCTGTACAGTACATGCTGTATGAAATGGTACGTACTGTTTCTGTTGAGGGCATGAATGTGGCATGAGGATTAGTGCCTTCTGGCCAGTGCATGGGGCATTTGTATGTGGCAATGGGTTCTCTCATTGATGCAGCTCAGTACCTGATGCAGGCATCGGGACTGGCTTGCCTGGAAGATGCCCACAAGGTCACCAGAGACCCTTTGGAATGAAATCATGGCAAAGAAATGGAGAGCTGCTAAGATCTTGCGATAGGCTGGGATGCGCAGACTGTGGAAAATGAGTTATAGTATCTACTTGACATGTGTTTTATTAAAAAGTTATTATTATACCTGAATATCCTTTGATTCCTAACTGACCATTTCATACTGTTATCGAGCAACAAATACATTACAAATTATCAATTTACATGACATATGCACAGTGGAAATGCCCATTCTACACATTTTCTTTTGGTGCTGGAAGTCAGCCACTAGAACTCAAAGTAACTCTTTTCTTTCTGGCTTGTGTAGAAAGCATCTGCAGTGGCACGCAAATAATGGTTTCTGAAAGCTTTGCATTGCTTTTGTTAAATGGTGCATGGCCCAGAATCTGTCACAGGATGTGATATGCCCTGGACCATTATGAGCTCCTAACCCAAATGGTTCTCCAACTGCTGTGCAACACCAAGATGCTTCTAAAAATAGTAATTGCACAATTGCAACTGCAGTGAGCAGCTGATTGCAGTAATTCATGAGAGGCACAGCTTAAGAAAAATGAATTTAATTTTTTTTTTTAAAATGAATTAACATCTACTTTTAATTGTAAACAGTCTGGCGGTGCAAAACTGTCTTCCATATCCTCTTAACTTTCTGAAATCAAAGTGAAAGCTGATAGAAATTGGGATTTCTGGTTGGCAGAGGTATGCACCTTGACCAAGAAGAAACCACAATCCTAGTCAGGGTTAGTCACAACCACACCCTAGGTTTACCTGTGCTCAATCTCTTGTAGCTTGGCACAGGACAGTCAAGCTTAACTTAAGAGGCAATGTGTAAAGTATTTGTGCAACTCTTCAAACAGTAAAACATTGCAAACATCACATGCATAGACTCCACACCATGTTAGAAAAATAGAGCTTAATTTACTAAAGCAAGCAAGATCAAAATGACTAAAACTTGAGTTATGAATTTGTGAAGAATAAACTGTAGAAAAGCGTTTAGAAGCAAGAAGAGCCACGAGTTCAGGTTGATGGCGATGGAGTGTGAGCCAGATACAGGTGATGCGTAGATTGATTGAAGAAGCACCTTAGGCATCACTTCCAAGGGCCCAGAACTGGGTTGGAACCCCTTGGCAGGGCATACTCACAGATGTTAGATTCCAGGTACAGATGTAGGATAATTGGAAGTCTTTTCGGTCCCTAAGCCTTCAGAATACAAGAGACCAGTCAGCTGGCCCTTGGACTCACTCTGGGTTCTGCGGTGGAGAGATGCATGTCCAGTCCTTCTCACTTCCAGGCAAGAGACAGCAGGCAGCAGGACAGCACAGCAAAGCAGGAGCCCGGCAGAATAGCAGTCCAGCATAGTGGCAGTCCTTGTAGCAGCACAGCAGTCCTTCCTGGCAGAGTATCCATGGTCCAGAAGTGTACTGAAGTGGTGGGGTCAGAGGTCCAGTACTTGTACCCATTTGTGCCTTTGAAGTGGGGGGAGACTCCAAAGAAAGAAGTTTGAAGAGCACAAATGTCCTCCCTTCCTGCCCAGGCTTTAGACTCACTAAAGAGGGGTATTAATCCCTTTGTGTGGGGACAAGACACAGCCTAGTCAGGTGGAAATGTGAGTCTGGGCCCAGCTTGTCCCTCCCATCCTGCACAGGATGGCCATCAGGATGTGGCTTGCCCATCAGGATGTGGCTGGCCCATCAAGTCACAACTAAGCTCCCTTTGTGTGTGGCTGTCTAGAGGGAATGCACAAAGCCCAGCGGTCACCATCAGCCGTGCATCCAATCAGAGACAGCCTAGGCACCTAATGGTTAACATAAGAAAATATCAACTTTATAAATGTGGCCTTTTCAGAACTACAATTTAAAACCTGACTTCACCATAAATTGTGACTTTAAATTGTGATTCTGGAGACAACAAATATGAAAAAAATATCTCTTCCAGATTGTGAAATACCCTTGTAAATATATTAAGGTAACCCCAATGTTATCCTATGAGAGAAATAGGCCTTGCCATAGTGAAAAATGACATTGGGAGTTTTTCACTACCAGGACATGTAAAATTTAAATGTACATGTCCTGCCTTTTAAAAGCATTGGATCCTGCCCTCTTTGTTATCCTGGGCCTACCTTAGGGGTTACTTCTTTGTATAAAAAGGGAAGGTTTGTGCCTGGCAAAAGCGTTATTTAGCAAGGTCAACATGGCAGTGTAAAACTGCACGCACAGGCCCTGCAATGGCAGGACTGAGACATGGTTAGAGAGCTGCTTAACTGGGTGGCACAATCAATGCTGCAAGTCCACAAGTGGAATTTAATTTACAGGTGCTGGGCACATGTAGTACACTTTACAAGGGACTTATAAATAGATTAAATGTGCCAATTGGGGTTAAGCTAATGGTACCATGTTTTTAGGTAGAAAGCACAAGCACTTTAGCACTGATTGGCTGTGGAAATGTGCACAGTCCTAAAGCCAGCAAAAACGACGGCAGAAAAGTGGAGACGGAAGGCAAAAAAAAAAAAAGCTGTTGGGTCTAACAAAAGCAATTAACCAACTGTATCAACTTTAAAAGAAGCTATCGCATCTAAAGACTTTAGAAATGTGAGATATTTTTAGACTGATGGATTACATTCCAGTGCAGTTAAGTTGCCAAAGACACAAATTATTAAATACTTCCACTTCAACTCTACATTTGTAATAGTGCTCATTTGGGATCCTGTGGTGGCACTTGACTTCTGAGATTAGCGCCTCCATTTTCTCTGCCAACTCAATCCGCCTACAAGAGTCCTCCAGGAATCATGGTTCCCATGGCTTTGGGAACACCACTATTTAGCATCCATTTTACTACACTGAAAGGATCTCTCCTCTAGAGAACTCCTCTTCTCCTTGGTGCAGGCAAACGAAGGAGGTACAGCAAATCAGCTGTTGCATTGTAAAAAGAGGAACCATATGGCAATGGCTCCAGGAGATCTGGGAGGGGATTACTCAAGACTGCCGAACAGGAACAGCACAAGAAGTCTGGGAAGAAGACTGGAGGACAGAATAAGTCTGCAAAGGAGCTGGCTGTTAAAGGGTATCCACAACATTGTGTATCTCTTAATACCTAGCAGCCTAAAAGGCCCAAAATTGGGCATTTCATTTGAAAGTAGTACTCTTCGAAAGCTGCTCCAATATCACCAATATCAGTGAGTCACCATGCAAAATACTTTGGAGAAACTTCTTCCGAAACCACGGTTAGGGCTCATTCTTTATGACATGGGAGAAGTTTACTCATCCTGTCTTGGCTATTAGATCTGAATCATGTTCAAGAAGGAGTTTACTTGGAACCTCCAACAACTGTTCCCGTTCTTCCCATTCACTTTCCATGAAGAGAAATTAAAGTGCATTGTAGGGACCATCTCAACCCTACTTGTCAAGCTCTGCAACCTGTTTCAAAATATGGATAGGCCTATCCATGAAAATACTCACTAGAGGGTGCCAGATGGTTGAAGCAAATGTCTCAGTGCCAGAAGTCGCATGCACAACAGTCCCGATGAAAGTCCTAGAGATGAATCTCTTTAAGGAGGCGTCTTGTTTAAAAGGGGCCTGGTTCCCATGGAGATGAAGCCATCATCCACCGTCACATTGTCAGGTACCGATGTCACAAAGCACCCCACCGCCATTTCTGACACAGTTTTCACAGATGCATCTGCAAGTCCCAGTGGCCCAAAACACAGGCTCATCTTGAGAAATACCAAAGTTTATTTTGAAACCTCTGAACATTACGGGACACCATCATTCTACAGCCTTTTGCTATGCTCCTAGATGTCCCATGTCTTCTCCACAAGACCTCTCAGGAGCCAATGAAGTTCATGGAGAAAACAGTGAGAGATATAAACTTTCCTGAGGTTTTGTCATACTTTGATGACATTATAATCTATTGTAAAGAAACTGGATTAACACGAGCAATGGTTTCTGAAAGGTCTCAGCCACATGTAGCTGCTGTTCCGCTCCAGTCAGATTTTAGTCAGATTGATGCTGAGCAAGCAACAGATGTAGGCCCTGTAAGGATGGAAGCTATCAGCACCTGTCCCATTACAGCACCAATCATCTTGTGGATCTAAAACTAATATCTGTGTTGTGTGAGTAAGTTTCTAAACAAATTCACAGAATTATATCTTTCAGCATAGAAAGAAAATTGAATGCTGAGTCATCTGTGTAGAAAAGTGCCCCTTTTTGACATGGTCACCTTCCACTTTTTGTCTGGTAGCTGATGCAATTTTGACTGATTGTGCACTATATTCCTGTTAACTAGGTTCCCATTGCCTGATCTCTTTCCCTACAACTGTGGAATTGTTCCCCAATTAGCAATACCTTTGGCACCCCAATAAGTCCCTAATAAATGGTACTCCTGGCACCTAGTGCATGGGTTCCAAAGATGGTCTCCGAGGGCTGCAGCATGTATTGTGCAACCCTCTGGGACCCTCACCTAGCACCTGCAGACTGCCATTGCAGGCTGCATGTCTTGGTGCAGCTAAAAGTGAAAACAAGCCATGGCCCACACATCACTGCATGCAATATATGTAGGTCACCCCTACAGCAGGCCTTACAGCCCTAAGGCAGGGTGCACTCTATTACATGCAAGGATGTATCAGCAGATGTGCCCCCACTATGTCTTTCTCGATTCTCAGACAGTAAGTGGATGGGGAAGCCACTTTAAGTACATGTGCTGTACACTGGTCATTACGAGTTCCCCAGCTACATGATGGGCTTCACCGAACATAGGGATGTTTGGTATCAACCATCTCATATTAATAAACCCCCACTGATGCCAGTGATGGATTTATAAAATACATGCAACTTAGAGATATATATATAGCTCCATGAAAAACCTAATAGTTACCCGTGTGCTGGCTGACCAGTTCTAACTAGCCTGCCATCACCAGATACGTTTCTGACCCTGCAGGGGTGAGAGCCTTTGCTCTCAGGCAGGACAGAACCAAACCCTGCTCTGGCAAGGGTGTCAGCTCACCCCTCCTAACAGGATGACCTGTGAATCTGCATTCCAAGATCGGGGGCTTCAAAGAAATCCACCGCCCTTGATATGTAGAACTGGCTCCCGTCAAAGAAAAGGATGCCGGCCACTCTGCCCCAAGGCCCATTTGGCATCTTGACAGGTGGAAAAATTAGGAGATAGGGAGATGTGTTCACCCCTCAGGTCAGTCCCACCCCTAAGGTGAGCTGCCTGATGTGGACACAACATTTAGAGATCTGCTATGTTAGTGTTGGCAGAATTAGGAATTCTGGGTTTGAGTTATGCCCACCTCACACAGGAAGTGGTCAAATAGGGGGTGTAGTGACCGCAAGGGTAAGTAGCCCCTTGACTACTACCCTACACTGCCTGAAACACCCCTACATTCAGTATTTAAGGAAGGAGCTGGTACCAGAAAATCAGATCAAGCTAGCCTGAAGACAAAAGACACTCCAGAAACTTAAAAGCAAGAAATGAAGATCAGCGGCGGAGTCAGCGCCAACCCTGACAGCCTGCCAACTAACTTTGACAATTGTGTGAAAGCCGCCTCATCCTCCAGCTACTGAGATTTCCAAAAGCCCAGGAAGACTGCCAGCCTTTACCCCAGCACAAGAGAAATCCTGTGGAGTAACAGGGCTTCTCTCCTGCATCCTTGCAGGCACCCAGGAACTGCTGAAGCTGACTCTGGACTGCTAAAACCACCTCCGGACAGCGCCAGTCCACCCAAGCCCCCCTGCCCGAGTCGAAGTGGGTCAATGGTTCCAGCTTGGCCCCCAGCCTCTTCAGAGACAAAGCCTGTTGTGGGTTTCCCCTGATGTCTGCAGCCTCTTTGTCCAGGCACCCCTCAACCCGCATCCAGTGATGGCAACCTGACGGTTCTCTGGACCTCTGCACTCAGACATTCTAGACCAAGGAGAAGAGGACCACTGGTGTCTCTGTGTCCCTTATGTTTGTGAGACTTGAGCTCACCTGTTGGTTTACCTGGACTGGTCCTCCGGTCCACGCCAACAGCCTGTTTCTGTGGGCCCCCTCCACCATGACCGGTGACAGATACCTGATGGTCCACAAACCCTGTGCACCGCGATGCCCCAGACCGAGAGGAAGAGGACCACTGATGTCCAATTGTTCTTGAGCATTGCAAAAATCATGGCCACTAAGTGGCTCACCCTGACCTGACCCCCAGTCCTAACCTGTAGCCTATTTTCAACTGGACCAATCCCCTAACACTGGGCACCCAACATTGTCCTACACCTCTGAACCCCACTGCCCCCATGCTGCCCAGTGTGACCTGTTGGTAAAGCCCTTTCCCATGCCAAATACGTACCTTAAGTCAAGGAGATTGGTCCCATAAGTCTCTGTATTATATCTGTTTGCAATATTTGTTCTTCCTCCATGAGATAACATTGCAGCTTCCAAGAATTGCACTGTGATGACTTTTCTAAACTGTAGAGATTTTTCTTGCAAAACATACTTACCTGATTGTGATGATTCTAGTGCCAAAACATATATAAATATATTTTTGTAGATTGGTGTAGATCTCCTTATTGAGTCATGTGTCTCTTTTATCGACTGTGTGCATTTGTTTAACACTCCTCTCTGATAACCCTAAGGCTGCTCAACCACACTAACCCCTAAAGGGCATCTTGGGATTGCTAGGGCATGCCCCTGTCCACTACTAAGGGAACCCCTGGCCTCTTTGCACGATATATCTCATTTTGATATATCATGTAAAGAGCCATCTTCCTACAATCTGCTGCCCTATTATAAGGTGAAAACTCTTGATCTCAAAATGGATTCACAATTGTGGACAATCTTTCAGACTTTAACCAGACGACTTGCAATTATTCCTGTCTTTGCCTTCACAGCATCCACAATCCGTAGCTGCTTGAGTAACACCACCATTGAGTTGTGGGCCATGCTGCACCTGGAAGAATGCCATGTGATCAAAGATTACAGCCTTTGCCATCTGCATGCTTTGTGGGCGAGAAAGGAACAACCACATTAATATGTTAGCATAAGATGAACCAGAATTGGGGTTAATCTGTTTTGCACTGGGTTTGCATTGATAATTCCTATACGTGGTGACATCATTCTAGGGAAATATGTAGTGTTGTTACTAAAAAGTATCACAATTACTTTATGACAGGCTTTTGCCCAGTCTTTGCATTTCTAAATCCTTCTCTTCCAAGAAGGGAGAACATGTCTTCTGTCAAAAACTCCTGGCCTCAGAAAAAAAGTTTGAAATCCAACCCATGGGGACTTGGGCACTAGAAAGCAGTTTGAAGAGGTTAGGAAGGAGGCTCGAGTTGCACCAGAGTCTAATGCATTGTTCATGGAAACGCAGCATCTGTGCCCCTTTGGATGAGATGGGACTAAGCCAAGACTACAAAGAGGCTACAGCACATGAGCCCAAGGCACAGAGAAGGCTGAGGCTGCAGCCCGCATAAAAACACCTAAACTCTTCAATATGAAACGTATTTCTCTACTCCATTTACTTAGATAGGAAATGTATCTGCTGGATCCCAGGTTTCAGTGGTGCTAAATGCAAAGACAGTAGAAATCTATGTAGTCAGAGAATACCTCCCGCCGCAGAAAGCCATATCCTCCTGAGAACCTGGAATAGGTTGGTCATGCAGGCAGGAATCCTGGAATCCATGCTCACATTTACATTTTTTTCTAACACATCCAGCTTGATGATAGATGCCTATTGAGATTTCCTTCCCCAAAATGAGTCAAATGGAGATATATCAGTCACCCAGTGCAGTGTTATTCAACCTGACCATAATTTGTTGAATATTTCTTTTCCCCAGTACAAATCATTAATCGTAGCTATTTGAATGCTTTCCTTTAGTGTGCGGTCAACTACTATATGTGTTTCTAGATGATTGATATTACCTTTTTTATCTTTTATATTCTGCCTCATTAAAAACAACACAATTTCTTTAGGGGATAACTGCACCCCACTATCTGTGAGTATCACTTTTGTAAAACCGTCCCTTATATACAAAAGGTCACAAATTTCATCACTCTACTCTGTCACACCAGAAAATATTTCTAACTCAAGCCATTAGGAAAATAGATCCATTTGTGCAATCATATAGTTATGATCCTTTCCTCCTTGTATGGGACCTTATATGTCTAAAGGAACCTTTTTGCTTAGTTCCAAAACACATTCCCTAATCTTCATAGGAGGTGTTTTAACATTTATTAATTTATCACTGATTTGACTCAAAACAATTTCTCACAGTTCTTTTCATCATTAAATCTAGACCTGGCCACCAAAGGTAAGACTTCATTCTTCCTTTCGCCTTACTTATCCCTTATGAGCCATTTCTACCAATTTCATGCTAATATTGTGTGAAGGACCCAAGTTGATACCCCTAAAGAGTAGTCCATCTGCAACATCCATTTGACTCTGTACTTTTCAGTAAGGTGACATTTTTTCCTAGACTTCCTTCTTGTTTGGTCACTCATTATTGATCCACTCCATCACTTTCTTTAAAATTTTATTTTCATAATTTCAGGTAGCCATTCCTCTTGTGAGATACATCCTGTTATTTCATACATTGTCATTCCCCACGACCAACCTGGAATCTCTTCTGGGAATTTTACATTATCCCCAAGTCTACTCAAGAAGTCTGCTGCTACTGTTTTTTTTTTTTATACATCTGATGAGTATAAAACATCATAGTCATATTCTTGTAGAGATACCACCCACATCAAAATTCTAGATTCTAGTCAACACATTATTAAAGCATTTTTGTTAAACATTGCCTTAAGGTGTTTATGATCTGACTGTTCTATGAAAGAATCTCTTACACCATAAATAAAACCGGAATCTCTTCTCACTCTCCACATAACTCCAAGAGCTTCTTTTCTATCACAGAAATGTGTTCTTAATTATCTCTTAGTGCTCTTGATGCAAATGCAATGGTAATATTTCCTTGAATTACAACTGTCCCTAGAACTTTGTTACCAGCAGCTGTTTTTAGTGTAGAGAGCTTAATGATGTCAAGTGTTTGAAGAGAATGGACATGTTTCAAATATTCCTTTACCCTAACCAATTTCATTTCTACTCAAAATTCATTATTTTCCTCAGCAGTTTTTTATAAGTACTATCTTACTATAAAACCCTTTAACACATCTACTGTAAAAATTTGGCATACCAAGAAATTACATAAGTTCTTCCTTGTGTGTGGGACTTAACAAACTCACTATGTTCTCAGCTAAGTACATTTTTGGTTTTATTTCCTCTAATGTTAACAAGAGACCTAGGTATTAAATTTCTCTTGTCATACATTCACACTTTTTAGCTTTCCGAGCAAATCTGCTCCTCTGTAATCTGTCCAATACTACTTTCCTCACATTTTGTTCATATACATTTTGTCCTACTACATCATCCTGAAAAACTCTTAATATCACCAAGACCTTTCAGAATGGGATCATCGGGCAACAAGGAATGGGAGATGACACTGTTCCTAACACTGGACCCAGCAAGGGACTCTCTCTCAGTGGGGGCCTTCCCTGTCAACTGGCGTCCCAGCTCGGTCATTCCTTCTTTTCTGGTTAGCCTCTTCACTGCTGGATGAGGTCTGGGAGCCCTTCCATTGGGAACCCTCCATACAGTCAGGATCCTCTGGGGACCCCTTAAGAACATGATCCCCCTGGGCATATGTTATGAAATATAGGCATCTCACAACATCCCCACCTTCTGGTAGTCCTCTATCCCTACAGAAAACCTTTAATTTCTCCTGATTATATTACAACAGGCTCTCTATATTAAAGATTAGCCCCATTTTGACAAGATACACAAAATACAAGTGCAACAACAAAATACCCAGGCGTAAGAGCTGAAAACAGGAAAAATGACTAATGAGAAAAATCAGGAAAAGCAAAACATGTAAGTGAAATTTGTGGTGCAAAAATTTGTAACAAATGGTATTGTGCAAGTCCTATTCTCACAGCTGATTACCAATGTTAGAAATGGAGTTCCTGGTTAGGTAGGGTAGGCACCTCATCCAGGCAGGGACCACCACTCTAGTCAGTGCAAGGATGCTACACACCCAGGATAACCCCTGCTTACCCCCTCAGTAGCTTGGCACGGGCAGACACGTTTATCCCAGAGGCAATGTGTAAAGTGTTTGCACAATCCACACAACACCAGTGACACAATAAATACACTGCAAAGACAACTCCACAACAAGTTATATAAAAATAAACTGTAATGCATAAAACATTATAAGACCACTACAATGTATGGTACTGTACCAAACAGGTACTTGTCAGACCATCATTTCATAAATGCAACTACAAGGAGTATTCCTATATTGCATACATCCTCAACCCACCCTCTTTATGCAGACAATACAGATCCTGAAATGATAGTGGTCACCATAGCCAGGCAAAACAGTTAATCAATCAGGGCAGAAAATGCACCATAATGACTGAGGGTGTACAACACAGTAGGGAAAATGTGGAACCTAAACAGTCCCTCCAAGAAACCTCCAACAGGAAGGGCCACGGTGCATTTGCTTTTTTCTCACAAGTTATGTGGTCGTCCCCATTCCATCACACTGGAGCCAGGAGCTCCTATGCACCTATTAAGGTGAATATGGTAAATTAGGGGCTTGGCAGGAACAACACCTCCATCAAGGGTTCCCCTCCTGTCCTGCAAGCCATATTGCAAATGTCCCCCAACGTCTGCCAAACCAACAGGTATGCTTCTACAATTAGCAGGGGCACATTCACCTTCCACAATAGCGGGATGACCTTTTGGGATCCCCCATGGGTGCCAACACCCACAAATGCCACTTCTAGTTCTCCTACTAGGAGAACTGTGGTAATCGTTGTGAGCTTCCTGGCTGTGGAGCGTGAAGCCCCTTACTCCTGCCCGGCAGGACTTTTCACTCTCCTTGGCTTCCAGCCTCTCTGGGTGAGCCTGCTCTCTTCGTGCTGCGGCTTGGGCCCCGGCGGTGTTCGACCTCACAAAGTGGATGCCTGCTTGTACCCCGGAACCACCAGGGGAGTGGGCGCTTTGTCCTCACTCCCCACAATCCAGAACAGCTGTCTTCCCATGCTCCTGCTTCTCTCCCCGGCCACTCCTCACAGAATGGGGGGGTCTCAGCACAGTGAAAGGGCCCTCACAAAAGGCCTAGCCCCCACTGGCAACAATAGGCACTCGGATCACGCTGTTGAAGGCAGGCGACCACAGGGGAAGGAAACAGTGCTCACCAAATGAAGGGACAATACAAAGCCTTGTGCCTTCCAGCCGGTAATGCTGCAGGATCAGGGGCAACCCTAGAAATAGGCGAATCCACTGCTGGCCCCTGGGAGACCACTTGGGCCCCTAGATAGGGTGTGGGCAGAAAAGCACAAGAGGGTTCTGAAATTTCCAGTGGCAGTCCTTCTGCTGACCTATTAGGCCACAGGTCAGCACAACAAGCATGTTACTCCTAATGGTGGTCACAGTCCCTTCCAGCAGCATCCAGGCACAAGTCCATGCAGTGTCTAAAAACATGAGGAACAACCCCAATACTTATACTCAGTTTGCCCAGTTTCTAGAAGTGGGGAGAAGGTTCCAACCAGCTCTAGCCAGTTCCACAAATGCCCTTTCTCCTCCACACTGGCTCCAGGCATCAGTAGGGGATAAACAAGTCCTTTGTGTCAGGGCAGGACACACCCTATACAAATGTAAGTGTGCCCCACCTCTACCTTTTCCAGCTCAGTATGCAGATGTACCCCTATTACACCTCCAACCTCCCTGTGTGATGGCTGTCTGGAAAGTATGCACAAAGCCCAGCTTTCACTCTACACCAGACATGGATTAGAGTTAAGCTGCAAAAGCTCCAAAGCTATAAGCACAGAGAAATGCCCACTTTCTAAAAGTGACATTTTTACAATGGTAATAACAAATCCACCTACACCAGTAAGCAACATTTCTCACTACCATTCCAGCCATACCAAACATGCCTATGCCACATCTCATAGATCAGAAAAATACTACTTAGCCATATGAAAGGGCATTCCCAATGCACTCATATGAGACAGGCAACACTCACAACAGTGAGAAGCCAAATAGGCTGTTACTGCTAAAACAGGCAACACTAGAAGGCACAGGTCGTACATCTTACCTACACAGCACCCTGCCCATAGGGTTGCCTAGGGCCTACCTTAGGGGTGACGTTTATGATGTGAAAGGGAAGTTCCAGGCCTGGCGAGTAAATTTAGATGCCTGGTCCATGTGGCAGTAAAGTGTGCATGCAGGTCCTGCAGTGGCAGACCTAAGACAGGTTTGCAAGGCTACTTCTGTGGGTGGCACAAGCTGTGCTGGAAGCCCACTAGTAGCATTTAAATTACAGGACTTAGGTATAATAGATACCATTGTACAAGGGACTTAGAGGTAAATTAAATAAGCCAATCAGGTGTAAGCCAATCATACCAACGTTAGAAGGGAGAACACTTGAGCTTCAGCACTGATCATCAGTGATAAAGTGCCCAGAGTCCTAAAACCAACAATAAGGGGTCAGAAAAATAGAAGGAAGAAGGCAAAAAGATTGGGGATGACCCTGTAAAAAGAGCCAGGTCCAACATTCAAAATAAACAGACAGCAAAGGCAGAGAAGACACCAGAAGATGAGGGTAAAAAGACAGCCACATTTGAGAGTGATTCAGAAGATTAGTTCATAAATCAGCCTTTGATGAATCGCCCCCCACTTTATCATTCAGTTAAGACAAAAGTAAGAAGTCAAGCAGTGCAGAATGTTGGCCTGACTATGCCAACTGTTCCAGTTGAGCAAACACAGAATCAGATAGTTCCACGTCCCCTGCTAATTCGGTGACACAAGTGCCCGTGGTTTAGCCACCTGTTTCAACTGTTAATAGAGCATAGTCCATTTCAAGACTAGTTGTAAATCAAGCAGTATCAAGCCCATTTATGAAACAGGTAATGCCAAGTTCTAATATGAATCAGACAGTGCAGATGCCTATTGTGACTACGCCTGTGCAGAATTTTAATCAGAATCAGTCTTTTCCTATGTTTATGCCAGTGCAGATAATGTCAAATGTTACCCCAAATCAAACAAGACAGACTTACTGTTGTAACAGGTTAAAGTGCTGGAATGGCAATGCCACAGAATCAGACAACTCTTATGGGTCCCGATGCACTAACAGTTCCTGTGACTATAGGTCCAGTTGTACCTTTGTATGCTTCAGGTAATTCTGGAAGTAATTAATGTTTCAATGGTTCCTGAAACACTAGCTGCATCTGCTGGGATATCACCAATTGGTATTCAGAGATCATTCCATTCAAACAACTCATAGATGGAGGGATCAGCTTCTCTTGTTCCACCTTTGAAAATATGAATTACAGAAGCTAACCAGATATTAAATCAGGCAGGACCAGTTCTTGATGAGAGGTTTTCTCAGGGAACCCCACTGTATCCTGTGCTCACACCTGATCAGATTACCAGTGTACATTGCAATACGCTGCAAGTAGATGTGGCCCAGAGAAATAATATCAGTTTTCAAGGTCTTTCAGCACAACAATTGAGAGATTGGTTAAACAATCTGAGCTTGCAAGGTGCAACAAGTGCGACGAATGGCAGCGTTAGATGTGAAGAGACACCAGAGAGCGACAGGACAGTGAATGTGCCCTAATTGAATTTAGAATTAAACAAATTTGTTTTGGGAATGTTAGATATGGATCAATTAGAAACACATATAAAAGATGAATTGCAATTCATGTGTAAGAACGATACACAATGAGCAGGACAGGCTTATGAAAAGTTAGCAGAATTGGCTGAGAAATATGAAGTGGACTTGGAAAAATGTAAACCACTAAAGACAATCTTAACTTGAGATCACCCAGAATGAAAATGTACATTAAACATACATTCAAACATGGGGAGCATTAGATAAGTGGGAAGGTAGGTAAGCAAAGAAAAGAAATCAGAAGGATGCTAAGCAGAATTTGTCTCCAGCAGAAGCAAATCAAGCTGAGAACAATGTAGAAATGATGCCCATAAGAGAAATACCAGGTGGAGGCTATGTGCATGTACCCTGGAGTTGGAGTGATATGTTGTCATTCACTAATGATTACCCGAGATGAAGAGAGTAGCCTGTGGAGTGGTTTCTGACACTTTCAAATGCCTGTGGGAAGATTTGAATACTTAGACACTGTGGTTCCCCCTGACTTGTGGACTGAGTGCAAAAGAAGTGTTGATTGGCCAGATCGTGAACCTCCAAGAGATCAAGTAACAGGTGCGTTTTCTGAAGAGGTGATGAAAAAGTGTTATAAGGTCATTGAATTCCACCCGCCTAGTTGTAACCGCTGCGTGGCCGCCAATGCGGCCGCACTTCCGCAGTGGCCATTTAACATCCCCGCTGGGCCGGCGGGCGGAAACCGAGTTTCCGCCCGCTGGCCCAACAGGAATGTCGGCCGCAACACAGGAGCCGGCTCCAAATGGAGCCGGCGGTGTTGTGACGGGTGCAGTTGCACCCGTCACGCCAGTGAAAAGCTCCATGGGGCCGTGGCAGGGGGCCCCGCGACTCCCCTTTCCGCCAGCCTTTTCATGGCAGTTCCTACCGCCATGAAAAGGCTGGCAGGAGGGGGACTTGTAATCCTTGCAGCACTGCCCTGGAGGATTACAACCGCCGGGACCAACGTGGCGGTAAACCGGCGGACACGTCGGTGCGACCGCGGCACTTCCACCGCGGTTGTAAACCCAAGGATTGCACCGCCAGCCTGTTGGCGGTGCAACCGTTGAAACAGTCCTGGCGGTCTTTGACACCACTGAGAGGATTTCCTTATAATAATGTGAATAATTTGGTACAGAATGTTGGCGTTGCTCAGACTCAAGTTAATAATCAGGTTCAGAGAGTTCAAAGGCCCCAAATTACAAATGTACCAGGGTCCCAGGACAAAAGATGCAGGTACCACAAGCTCCAATGACACAGCAGTGGATGATTGTTCCTCAGCAAAACATGAATCAAATGGCGAATGCAAATGTGAATCAGATAGCATCATAGTTTCCCTTAATTGATTTGAGTGATAAGAAATTTATGAAAACATTTCGCAGTGTTACTTATGATGATGAGTATTGCATGCTAGCTGCAACCTTAGAGGTAGATCAGCATGGTACCTATGTAAATTCCAACATTATGGGACATGATGCATCATTCTTGGTTGACAGTTGAGCTACATGTTCCACTGTCAGAACTGCAGAATTGCCATACATGCCCCCTAACAGTAAGGAGAATTCAGGCTGTAGGAATAGCAAATAAGCAGTTGACAAAACCAGTTACAGAGCATGCTTCAATAAAAATAGGTTTGTTTGAAGATAAACACCAATTTGTGGTCTGCGATTCGAGTCCAGTAAGCTTGTTAGGATGTGACCTGCTGTGTAAGTTAAACTGTATTATTTGGTGCACACCTCGAGGAATAGAAATACAAACAAATGAGAAAGAAGATGTCCCCTCTGAAGTTGCAGAACATTATTCACTTGTCTCGCTGTATCCAGTAATGACATGTAGTGACTTGCCCAAAGAATTACGGCAGACAGGTTTTCCTGAGGTTTGGGATTTTCAGGAAAGTACATAAGACTTATGAAAGGAGTTGAACCAGTCAAAATAACAGAGAAGTCAAATACAGTGTATCTGAGGACACCACATTACGATATGACACCCGAGGCAACTGCAGGAGTAACCCCCTTTATTGAGAAAGATGTTTGGGAAGCTGTTGTAATTCCCCTATTTTAGGATTGCAGACGCCCAATGGAAAATACAACATAGTTCAGGATCTGTGAAAAGAGAACAAGATTGTTGTTTCTTGTTGTCCAGAGGTACCAAATCCAGCAGTGAATGTGATTCAGATCCTGTGTGAAGCAGAGTGGTTTTCGGTCATTGGCTTGTGTCAGGCTTTCTTTTCCATTCCCCTTCACAAACATAGCCAATTCTTTTTTCCTTTAAATTTGGCAGTCATATTTTACCATGGTGTTGTTCCTCCCCAGGGGATACGGAGTCGCCATAAATTTTTAATCAGATTTTGAAGAAACAATTGGAAACCCTTAAAATGTCCTATCATTCAGTTCTAGTTCAGTATGTCACTGACCTTTTGGTTGGGTCAAATACTTGTGAAGCTTGCAGGAGAGATACCATAGCTTTCTTGAATCATTTAGGAGAAAATTGACATAAAGTTTCCCCATAGAAATTGCAGTATTGTAAATAGGAAGCCCGATATTTAGCTCATCACATAGAGAAGGGTGCAAGGAATCATGCAGATAAATCCCTCAGTTACTCAGAGGGCAGTTAGAATGTTTCTGGGAATGGTTAGCTACTGCTGCCAATGGATGCTGAATGTTTCCCTTTTGTCCAACCCCTGGCAGAAGCTGACACACAATGATGTGTCTGACCCTATGGTACCATTTGATGACCAATTCATGCATGACTTCACCAAGCTGAGAGGAAGCTTGTACTGAGCCACAGCTCTGGGAATGCCAGATTACAACAAATGTTTTTCTTTGTTTTGCTGTGAGAGGGACTGATGTGCTCTCTCTGTTTTGACACAACTGCATTGAAATGCAAACAAGACTGACATTTTTTCTGCCACACTTGATCCGGTAGCTGCTGCATTGCCTGGCTGTTTAAGAGCCATGGCCCCACTTCATGTCAGCATTGAACAGTGTGAAGGCATTATTATGGGCCATTCGTGATTGTTTTTATCCCCATTCAGTAGAGATTTTGTTAACCCGCACCAATACTCAGTACCTTACCAATGCACGTTTGACCCATTATGAGTACGTTATATTGGGTTCCTCAATTCATGACTTTGGACAGTTGTGGTTGGTGAGAGGTTTTGTGGCCTGTTCTGGATCACCTATCCGAATCAGTGACGTTTCTGAATTGTTGAAAGCGTTACAGTTACCTGTGAAAATTGCAGTTGTAAAATGTGCAGCTCACCAAAAGTCAAATGATTATGTATCCTTGGGCAATACCTATGCAGCCGAGGTAGCAAGGCATTGTGCCCGGCATTACATTTCCTTTAATGAGGAATGGAGCTGTGGAAATGATGATGACACAAGTCAAATTTCTTTATGACAGCCATTGACACTTGAGAAGAAGGTAAACGATTGCAGGAAGAAGTTCAGAGGAAGAAAAACACGGCTGGGTTAAAGCAGGATGTGCCCAGAGGAATGAGGATGATTTTTGGTTGTCAAGTGATGGGAAAGCAGTGCTACCAAATAGCTTATTTTCCCCAGTGGCAAGATATTACCATGGACAGACACACTTAGATAGAGATGTGATGATCTGAACATTCAGGAAAACATGGTACAGCCCCAGATTTAGATGAATTGAGGAAAAAGTGTGTCACAGATGTGTAACATGTCAGCAGATGAATGTAGGGAAACACACTGTTATTACCCTGAGTCACATAGACAGATCAGGAGGACCATTCAACGGAATGCAACTTAATTCCATTGAATTGCCAATGTGCAATTAGATGAGGTACATTTTGGTTGTAGTGTGTGCATCCTCCCATTGGGTAGAAGCTTACCCAACTCAAAGGAATGATAGCCTCACAGCTGCAAAGCTGCTATTGAGGAAGTTGATACCTTGATTCCACTTCCCGTCTTCTCTGGAATCAGACTAAGAAACTCATTTCAACCATGAGATTCTCAAATTATTGTGTGCTGCATTACAAGTTGAGCATAGATTGCATTGCAGTTACAGAGCAGAAGCTTCAGGACTGGTAGAGCAGATAATGGAACACTGAAGTCTCAACTGGCAAAAGTATGTGCATCTACAACATTGAAATGGGTAGACACTTTGTGTCTTGTCCTGATGAGTATGTGCAGCACATCTAACAGAAGACCAGCTTGTCACCTCATGAAATCATCATGGTGCATACTTTGAGATTGCCAGTAGTGCCTGCAAATGCTCTTGTGAACATCACAGATGACTTGGTACTGGAGTATTGCAAAAGACTAGCTGAAGTGGTTTGTTCTTTGTCTTGCCAGGCTGAAGAAGCAACCGCACAACAGCAGCAAGAACTTTGTCATGGACTGTGTCCTGGTACATGGGTGATTGTGAAAAAGCATGTTAGAAAGACATGCTTGGAACTGCATTGGATTGGGCTGTATCAGGTTGTTCTAGTAGCAGCGACAGCTGTGAAGTGTGCTGGTCTTCTGAACTGGGTTCATGCAAGCCATACACGCAAAGTCTCATGTCTTCTTGATGAAACAGCACCTGTTCCAAAAGGTTGGTTAAAGTGAGAGAGAGGGTTCAGGTTAGCGAAGCTGTGGGGACTGGATAAGTGGCTAATGCAGAGCATGCACAGTCAGGTGAAATTCTGAGCGTGTTAACAGAAGTTGAAGGTACAGAAGTTAGAGACAGAGTCAGGTGACTTCTGCTAGTTAGTTTGTTACTAGCTTTATTGTATGAGCAGGAGTAATTTTAATACTTTGATTCCTTTTATTTCAATTATGACTTAGTATTTTCTTTCATGCCTATTATGAAGAACATGAGTAGCATTGTTAAAGCAAAACACATTGACACTGTGGGAGGATCCTTTGAACCTACCCTGACCTTTGGAACAGTATATGACCACAAGAATAACTTGACTTGCATCCTTAGCCCAGTAGAAAAAAAGAGTTCACTGGACAAGTTGAAGAAAGGAGAGCAATGAAAACCAAATTGGAAAAAGGAGTTGTAGAATTAGTTTCGGAGAGAGACCCCACACATGTTGGAGTGAAGAATAGTCATGGGTTCTAAGCCTTAGATTGGCAACAGATAGGGAAATTACGTGTACATAGACCAAAGTCAAAGACAGACACTCATTTTGTAGGAACTAGTGAATGTAGACATGTTTTTGTGTTTAGAAGCACATGGACCTTCATGTTAAATGGACAGAATCCCGCCATACCAGGTGTTTATTTCATATGTGGGAAAAACTCCTATTCCAAGCTGCTGAGAGGCTGGCATGTAACATGTTACCAGGGAGTAGTCTTTCCGAAACTGTATCATTTGGAAACATTAATGATCCAATCTGGGATGAGAAATCAAACTCCAGAGTTAAAAGAACAGCAAGTGCCTCAGAGATAGTGGGATATATTTTTGGTGCCATAATTCCAGCAGTGGGAGCAATCTTGAATGATCTCAAGATTAGGAAGTTGTTAACAATAGTAGACAAACTAGCTATTGACACTGCAGGAGTTATGTTGTTAATGTACATGGAGATGGTTACTGTGAGATCAATAGTTTTGCAAAATCGCCTTTCCTTAGACATATTGCTTGCAAAGGAAGGCGGAGTCTGTAAAAATTGCATGTGCAACATTGTTGCACGTACATTCCTGGCAATAATAAAGAGATAAGAAAGTATATCTTGAACATCACCAATTTGAAAAATGACCTGAAAGGTCTGACAGTCACCGGTGTATGGGAAGCTATTGGAAGCAGTTTTTCAGCCATTGGTAAATGGTTTGGGAACATAGGAAAGGGAATAGTATGTACCATTGTGAGACCTTTGTTGATTGTGGCTTTGTGTGTCACAGTTACACTTAGACTTTACAAACTATACAAGATATGGAAAGAGTGAAGAGCCAAGACTATGCAGGAGAAGGAGGAGATGGAAATGGAGACTACGAGAAGCATTTATTATTGTGACTTTAGCAGATTGGAGTATTACAGCAGACCTTATCAGAATAAGTCATTGAAACTCTGAACTGTCTCTTTGGAAAGAGAATTTGGCTTTTTTTATGGCATATTTTGCCATCAATAGAGGGACTGATAGAGCTTAAAATTCAGAATGTAGAACGCTGTACTGACAAGCAACTTAGATGTGCAATTCCTTGTATTTCAGAGTTCGACTTAGGTGCCTTTTGAATTAAATCACATGTTAGAAGGATAAAACTGATGTTAAAATGTAATTTAGACTGACAGTAATAAAGAAATTATGTTGAATTTATAGTGGTTGATATATGATTAATGAGTTTTAAAATGAATTGCAAAGTGAGAGACATGCAGTTCTCTATTGTACTTAATGAAATTCAGTAACAAAGCTTCCTGTTTGAAATGAAAAGTATTATTAATTTTGATGAAATATTATTAATGTTGAATTTATAAGTTTGCATACAATTAAAACGATATAATTAAATGCATTTAATATTTTTCTTTGTGTTAGTATGAGCGAGGCCTGCAGAGCTTGTATTTTGCAGTCACATAAAAGTGTTAAATTATTATTTTTTCATAAAGTGAAGCCTTCTTTCATATTTTGTTCCCATGAGAAGCAAAGATCTTTTGTAATAGACCCATTGTTTAAATATGGTAATATGTATTCATTTGTTCTTGAAAACAGTACATTGCAGGAACATGGAGTGAGTTCATATACATTTGTTTCAACCCTGTTTAGAATCATACGGAAGTGAGATGTTCCCATGACAGACCTGGTAAGAAATTGGACTGTTTCAATTTAGAGTCATACAATTAATTCTCATTGGGTGATGCTTATTCAATGTGACATGAACTGATATCTTTGATGAATCAGAATGGTTGGTGAAGTCTAAAATACTGATGGACATTTGAACTTTGAGCCGTCTGCAGCAGTCCTGAACATTCTTGAGCAGTACCTAGCATCATGCAGATCCTGTCCTGATGCTTGCTGATCCTAAAGCGTTGCTGATGAAGATTCCTTGAATGCTGTACCCATGGAGAGGTATCTTCCTCTCTGCTATTTGCCCTTACCTTTGAAATGCCATTTTTAGACGTAGAAATAATTTCATTTTCCCATTCAGAAGACTCTTGACCAAGCTTCTGAGATGCTGACGCTTTCTTTTTCTTTTTACTTATCTTTTGCCTTAACTTGGTTAGTGACCTGAAGTCCAAGATTATCTTTTTCCAAATTATTTGTGTCCTTTTTTTAATTTTGTCTGCATGTGTTTCCCCCACACTTGTAATTACCTCATTTGGTTAGCTGTAGGTCTGACCTGTGCCCTGCCAATGATTTTGACCTTGCAAATTTGAATTTATTAATAATTGATAACTCTGTGCAACATGTTATCTCAGTGTCTCAGATATTATTATTGATGTTATGACCTATTCATCTTGAATGCTTAGTTTTATTAATATTGGTTTGCCTGAATCCATTTGATGCCTTGGGCAACCCTTGATGATTATGTATCTTTATAACTTGGTCTTGAGCATTGTCTTCATGACTTTGAGCTTGTGTTAGTAATAAACCCTTTTACTTCATTTCTGATTTGAGTTTTCCTTCTGTGGCCACATTGGTCATGGGCATTAGGTTTAATTAGTTGGTATTGAAATTTTGTTGATGGTTTTACCCCACTACTTACTAGGTGAAAAGGTCCATCAACCTTGGTGCGTCATCCTTCCTGCGAAGGATGAAAATGGTACAACAGTAGCGATTAAACACTTTTTTCAAGTTGTTCCAATGTACGTTTGGCTATCCAGGAGTTCTATAAAATTGAGGTGGTTTGGCATTCAGCACTGTAATCATTAGCAAGATGCAGTTTTTTATGGTAATTATCTTCAGGATACCAACTTGTGCTTCTAAAGTAGGTGATTCTCCTTTCTTACTAGATCTTTTTCAGATTGTTAAACCTGTTGTTCAAAATATGACCAATACCTCTGATGCATGTGGATGGTACCAATCCCTTGAATATTGGCAGACAACAGATGTATTTGTAGAAGTACCAAGCCATTCCATTCTCCCAATAAATATGTCCAATTGAAAATGTTTCACACCTGTTTACAATAGCAACTCTTTGGAATTAAATACTTTTGTCAGTCATCAATGGTCACATTTATCTTTTTTGGAAAGTAACCCTACTTTCCTTAGCTAAACAGGTTGACATGCTATGCTGTGTACGTCTACTTTCGTTATGTTACTATCTGCTGATCAGGGTGAAAAACACGCCAGTGCCTCCAACAAGAGCACTTCTCAAACGAAGATGCTAACAAGCTGAATGCTTGACACCTAACATATGCGGAAATAACATTGAGGACACCTCTGACAATGCTTCTGGGAAGAGCGCAGGTCCCTCATGCCCTGTCAAGCCTGCACAAGCTCACTTTCTGTAGATGTCCTCCAGGAGCAGAGCTAAACAAATATTCAGGTAATTAACATCATCTGCTGCCATAGCTTGCCCTCAGACCTGTAGCATTGCCACCTTGACTATTTCACCATTTACTGGGAATTGAATGGAAATTCTCACCTTCTGTGTTAATAAATCTTCTGCTTCACATGTGCTAATAATTCCTCAGGTTGTCAATCTTTAGTATCCATTTCCAATTTACTCTGATCTCATCCTTGTTGCCAAAAAGAAGGTGCAGCTGAAGGATTGAGTAAGTAGAGGCTTTATTTAGTTGAAGTTAAAGTCTGTAAGAAGGGTAAACCTCACCCATCAGCAGCGACCTCCAACTGCGTACGTTTGAGTACTAACACTCCAATGTCTGCTTTCCACATGCTTGGATCTGGAATTTGTAGATACCAGACATGCCTAATGGCCGGTTCCTTGGAGCTAAGTGAAGCAACCAACTCAAGAGACCACAGCACCACATACAAATAACATCTCTGAACATGAAAAGTCACAGTCATACTCAGAAGAAGAGGTCTAGCATCTGTTCAGTGATGGGATGCCAGGGTGACTAGAACAGTTTGAATGTTACGTCTAGCTCACATTATTTGTTCTTCTTTGTTCGTATGTATGTTAATACTAGTACTATATAACTTTTAAGTCTCTCCATTATCCTTAGGATTGAGAAAGAATTTAAAAAGAGAAGAGTGGAAGAATATGCCCATTATGAGTATCACCTTGGAAATCAATGGACAAATATATTTTCTGAAACCACAGTGATAGATCCATTAGCTCTATAGGATAGGCAAAAATGGCAATACTCCAGAACCTACCTGATTCTGACAGCTCTGGCAACACCCGTAGGCTCTTCCGGGCCACTAGTTTGCAGGGAACCTTAGCATGCATGCTCTGGAAATGTTTTTTAAGATCTTCAGTCTAAGCCACAGGGTAATTTCATAGTTTACCTGACAGTGCTAGGACCGGCTACTGATGACACCATTCGCAACACCCACTGCATCACCCATTGTCCCTTCCATGCTGCTGTCGGACTGGATCCCTTTCGTTTCCAGGCACTAACAGTGCCTGCACTCTCCATTAGTGGGAGCTTAAATACAATCCTTACTCAGCAACCAAGATGCACCTCAACTTATCTGATGGTGCCAAGTGCTGCTCCTATCACTTCCAAGGGCTGTCAAGGTGGATCCCTTACTTTTTCCTCCACTCGCTGAGTCTACGAGTGCATGTGTGTTCCAGGATGGACTAGCCTCATTTTTTTTCAGGCTACCTTGTCCGAGCACACTAGCCAAGAGTGACTGAGTCAATGGTGCTATCTGTTTGGTTCTTTGCTGGCAGAAAAGGCTTGTATTTCGTCTACTCATGGCCCACCTTTTATATGTTCACTGTACTCAGCATGTCTGACCATGCATTCAGCTTCCTTATTGGTTTGCTTCCTGCATGGCTTCATTATAGCTATCCAGATCCCTGACACGGTGTTGAGAACTGATGGAGCAGTCATTTGGGTGTAATTTGTGTAGGAAGGTAGCCTCTTTCTAGCCTTGTTACCCTCCACTTTTAGCCTGTTTGTGATTATATGTCAGGGTGTTTTTACTGTCTCACTGGTATCCTGCTAGCCAGGGCCCAGTGTTCATAGCGAAAACCCTATGTTTTCAGTGTATTTGATATGTGTCACTGGGATCCTGATAGTCAGGACCCCAGTGCTCATACGTTTGTGGCCTATATGTGTTCCCTCTGTGGTGTCTAACTGTATCACTGAGGCTCTGCTAACCAGAACCTCAGTGTTTATGCTCTCTTTGCTTTCTAAAATTGTCACTGCAGGCTAGTGACTCATTTTACCAATTCTCAATGGCACACTGGAACACCCATATAATTCCCTTGTATATGGTACCTAGGTACCCAGGGTATTGGGGTTCCAGGAGATCCCTATGGGCTGCAGCATTTCTTTTGCCGCCCATAGGGAGCTCAGATAAATCTTACACAGGACTACCACTGCAGCATGAGTGAAATAACGTCCATGTTATTTTACAGCCATTTTTCACTGCACATAAGTAACTTATAAGTCACCTATGTGTCTAACCCTCACTTGGTGAAGGTTAGGTGCCAAGTTACTTAGTATGTGGGCACCCAGGCACTAGCCAAGGTACTCCCACATTGTTCAGGGCAAATTCCCGAACTTTGGGAGTGCGGGAACACCATTACACGTGTGCACTATACATAGGTCACTACCTATGTGTAGTGTCACAATGGTAACTCCGAACATGGCCATGTGACATGTCTAAGATCATGGAATTATCCCCCAATACCATTCTGTTATTGGGGGGACAATTCCATGATCCCCCAGGTCTCTAGCACAGAACCCGGGTACTGCCAAACTGCCTTTCCGGGGTTTCCACTGCAGCTGCTGCCAACCCCTCAGACAGGTTTCTGCCCCCCTGGGGCCTGGGCAGCCCAGTCCCAGGAAGGCAGAACAAAGGGTTTCCTCTGAGAGAGGGTGTTACACCCTCTCCCTTTGGAAATAGGTGTGAAGGGCTGAGGAGGAGTAGCCTCCCCCAGCCTCTGGAAATGCTTTGGTAGGCACAGATGGTGCCCATCTCTGAATAAGCAAGTCTACACCGGTTCAGGGATCCACCAGCCCTGCTCTGGCACGAAACTGGACAAAGGAAAGGGGAGTGACCACTCCCCTGACCAGTACCTCCCAGGGGAGATGCCCAGAGCTCCTCCAGTGTGTCCCAGATCTCTGCCATCTTGGATTTAGAGGTGTTGGGGCACAATGGACTGCTCTGAGTGGCCAGTGCCAGTAGGTGATGTCAGAGACCCCTCCTGATAGGTGCTTACCTCTTTCAGTAGCCAAGCCTCCTTTCTTAGTAGCCAAACCTCTGCACTTCCCTTTTCGACTTCTGCCAAGGATCGACAGCTGACTGCTCCAGGACGCCTGCAAAACTGCAACAAAGTAGCAAGATGACTACCAGAAACATTGTAGCACCTCATCCTGCCGGCTTTCTCGACTGTTTCCTGGTGGTGCATGCTCTGAGGGCTGTCTGCCTTCACCCTGCACTGGAAGCCAAGAAGAAATCTCCCATGGGTCGACGGAATCTTCCCCCTGCTAATGCAGGCACCAAAAGACTGCATCACCGGTCCTCTGGGTCCCCTCTCATCCTGACGAGCATGGTCCCTGGAACACAGGAGCTGAGTCCAAGTGTCTCCCACAGTCCAGTGGCCTTTCTGTCCAAATTTGGTGGAGGCAAGTCCTTGCCTCCCCACGCCAGACAGCAAACCTGTTTACTGAGTGATTTGCAGCTGCTCCAGCTTCTGTGCACTTCTCCAAGGGTTCCTTTGTGCACAGCCTAGCCTGGGTCCCCAGCACTCCATCCTGCAGTGCTCAACCCTCTGAGTTGGACTCTGATGTCGTGGGACCCTCCTTTTGTGACTCTGAGTTCACAGAACTTCCAAGTGCCTGCTCCGGTAGTTCTGCGGGTGCTGCCTGCTTCTGCGGGGGCTCTCTGAGTTGCTGAGCACCCCCCCATCTCCTCCTTTCAGCTAGCAAGGCTTGTTTGTGGTATTTCTGCAACATTCAGCACGCCGTGGGACATCTTCCATCCAAAGGAAAAGTTTGTAGCCCCATTCGTTGTTGCAGAATCTTTGGCTTCTTCCACCCGGAGGCAGCCCTTTTGCACCTTCATCTGGGGTTTAGTGGGCACCTGCCCCCATGGACATTTTCATGACTCTTGGACTAGGTCCTCAGGTCCAGGAATCCGTCTTCAGTGTTTTGCTGGTGCTTGTGGTTCTTGCAGAATCCCCTATCACGACTATTGTGTCTTTCTGGGGTAGTAGGGCAACTTTACTACTACTTTCTAGGGTCTTGGGGTGGGGTATTTTGGACACCCTTACTGTTTTCTCACAGTCCCAGCGACCCTCTACAATCTCCCATAGGTGTGGGGTCCATTTGTGATTCGCATTCCACTTTTGGAGTACATGGTTTGTGTTGCCCCTAGACCTATGTTCACCTAGTGCATCCTATTGTGATTCTACATTGTTTGTACTACTTCTTTTACTGTTACTTACCTGTTTTGGGTTTGTGTACATATAACTTGTGTAGATTACTTACCTCCTAAGTGAGGTTATTCTCTGAAATACTTTTGGCATATTGTAACTATAATAAAGTACCTTTATTTTTAGTAACTCTGAGTATTGTGTTTTCTTATGATATTGTGCTATATGATATAAGTGGTATAGTAGGAGCTCTGCATGTCTCCTTGTTCAGCCTAAGCTGCTTTGCCATAGCTACCTTCTACCAGCCTAAGCTGCTAGAAACACCTCTATTCTACTAATAAGGAATAACTGGACCTGGCACAGGGTGTAAGTACCACAAGGTACCCACTGTAAGCCAGGCCAGCCTCCTACACTTTGCTTATCCGTTGTGTAAATACGCCAATCTTTATCGAAGTCAATTAAGAGTAGCCTAGGGCTACTTCTGCTTGCCCATGGTACCCTTGGCATTGTCCGTGCTAACCCTGTTATGAGGGGTCATGAAAGCAGTGATAGTAACAGAAAGTAAACCAGGCTTATAGATCTGTGTTTTTCCTATACCTTCCAATGTTTGCCTCTCCTCGTCCTCTGCAGCAGCAAATGTGAGGCTGTCGAGGGACAAAGTGTGGAACAAGGGTTCAACAGTGTGATGTCATCCAGGGTCAAACGGGAAGGGACGCTACTTCCACTACTTGTGAAGTTTAGGTGAATCGCCAGGTATGCCTCGCTTCCTAGCATAGAGATTGTACAACAAGGCCGGCTATTAAATTGTTGGCATTCTCTCGAACTCATTACAATACTTGGCATTTTTACAGACTGGAAAAGCATGCATTTATAATGCCCCATTAAACTATCGATTTACCCAGTGAAAATTGGGATGCCAAGAAACAAGGAGTCTGGGGCGGTTGCCAAGGTTCCTCAATCACAGCCTGTCAGAGCAGGATAAGAGCCTACACCAACTTATGAAGTTGTATTTCCCAGCAGTGTGAATTTGGGCTAAAGACGGGTCAAAGAGGGCCAACCGCAGGGCGGCGAGGGAGCCTTTTGTGGGGGTTGACTGCCCCCTGCTTGCTGATTGTTGATGGCCCATAGAGTGCACGGTTGGCAGCCAAAAAATACATTCATGCTAAATGTGTACGGTACGAAATAATTAGCAGGATTTCGAAGCATACTTGAAAGAGGGTGGGGCAGGGTGACGCCATAGTGTCATCACCCGGGATTTCGTTCCGCTGGCGGGTTATTTACCGCTTGTTTTTAGTATAGAACGACGGACCATCAGCACTTCAGTTCTACTGTTTATCTTTCTTATCAGTCGGTGGGAGTGGAGGAGGCAGCTTTACCAATCCTTACCTCAGACATGTAACTCTGACAAAAGATAGAACTGGGCAAAGCAAGCAGAGAAGAAGACACAGACGGGTCGGAGGTAGAACTAGAAACAAGAGTCGGGGTAAACAAGCTTTGGGATAGCCCAGTAGCCCGTCTGACTTGTTTTCTTTCTAGTGACATTGGGGGCCTGATTACGATTTCCGTCCACCGTGTTACGAATCCAATAGGGCATAATGGAATTGTAATTTGGCGGACGGGATATCCGTCAGGTTTGTCACGAGTAACCCCGTCCTCCAAGATCGCAAGCAGGCCCTTAGACACTTTTGTGTGCAAGTAAGAAGGTGCTTTGTGCATATGGAGTCGCTTGGCTATGTGTTTGGAAAGGATACTGGGGTGGTGTACTGGTTAAATTAAAACCCTAGATTGTAATAATTGCTTTACTTTCCTGCAATTTGTGATCCTAGGCAGATTACTTTAGCTGTTAGTTCCTCAGTTAGTCCCTATCTCTGCTAGAACTGGAAGTGGTTGAGACTGGTTGGCATGAAACTTTATGAGTAGCTGGTCATTAAATTTGTGTTTCAGTTTCTTATTGCTAATCTCATACGTGAGGAGAAAAACTGAAAGGTCATGGAGTCTACTCCCTTCCTTCATCTTCCTGAAGGGGTGCAATGCACACCCTATGGACGAAGGACAAAATAAGTGCATTTCTGCAGGGTCGCAAAACTTGTAAAAAAACCCACTAGCTCTCCTTTGTAGGACTGCTATACTTTCAATGCATCATCTCCTATGCATTGAAAGTAAAGTATCCTCGTCTATGCATTGAAAGTGGGCCAGGACTGCTGTACTTTTAATGTATCCCCTCCTATGTATTAAAAATGCAGGATCCTCGTTATGCACTGAAAGTGGAGCAGGAGGACTGCTGTACTTTTGATGCATCCCCTCCTATGCAGTAAAAGCAGAGTTGATGCATCTATTCCTGTACATTACAAGTGGAACTGAACTACTAATGCATCCATTCCTGTGCATTTAAACTGTGCGAGGACTGGTATGCGTCTACTGAAAGTGTCAACACTTTTTGGCGCTTGACGTTGTAATGCCAAGGACTGAATAGTCATAGTCTTAATATGTGTCTGTCTCACGATGCATATAAACACTAATGTACATGGATGTCACTGTCAAAAGTTAGTACTACTGTGCTGGACTTCCCGTCAAGGTGCCATCTTTCCAGTGCTTTTTTAGGGGCGAGCGCAAAAAGTCCTTTGTTGCAATCTCTCTTTGGGCTTCTAACCATGCCCATGTCACGTCAGTCACCTTCATTGAATCATGGGCTTGCCTTTTAAAATCCGCATGCTTTCATTAGTGAAAGACATGCAAAAGTCCTTCTTTTTTCCAGTGTTTAGCCCTCCTCGAGGGCACCAACCAACTCCTGAAAACATGCGAGGCTCAATGTTTTCTATCCGGTTTCTGGACTACTTTTTCTATTTATTTAGCAGCACGATCCCGCTGGGCAGTAGTCGAGCACTTTGCATAACATCAATCCTGTTACATAGGTAATTGCACTTTTGCCAGTTACATGGATAATTGCTCTTTTGCCAATAGGTTTCACTGCGAGTGAACTTTTATTTTCTTTTGTGTTTCTGCTTTGCGCCGATGGCAGCCGTCAGCTTGCTTATTTCAAACTTTTACTTTTCAATTTATGTGGCAAGAAAAGTCCGGTTAGGAGTTTACAATGCTAATAGCTCTAACTCGAGCAAATGCGAGACCCATTGCATTGCAAATACTTGTTTGTGACTACTCCTGTGTGCAACGAAATGGCTGACACTGCCCAACCGGACCACCTATGCATTTATCCCTTTTTATGTGACAATCTTCTGAATTTCATTTAGGTTATTACTTAGTAGGGGAGAGCCAATCACTACTTTGGTGCACCTTACATTTGACTACTATATCCCTGCAGCCTTTCTCTCAGGTGCTAGTCTGCTGGAGAATATAGCTTGGTCGGTTACTATCGTTGCTGCAGAGACCATCATATAATCTACAGAACCCAGGCCCTGGTACTGATGAGTAGTTTGAGGAGGTAGTATGCATCTGACAAAAATGTGCATGTAACTTGCCAAGCTGCCCTGTTTTAGCTTTTCTTTTATGAACAGGGCTGGAGCACTTTCCCTGGAGGAGTTCACAGGACTGCTAGTTTGTTGTTAATCGGCCATATGCCTCAGCTGGCTGCTGTATGTTGAATCGGACAGCACAAGGATTTGTCAGTAGAGCTGCAGTTCATTTAAAGGGACTGCACAACACGTTTCATCGTACTGCTACACCATTACTGGGACAATAATAACGCTTGTCAGAAGTGCTACTATAATTACAACCAAAAAGCAACACGATCTCTCAAGAGAGCTGCCTTAATTCTGATAATTCAATTCTGAAAAAAGAAGAAGAAGAGCGATTATCAGCAGCTCCTATTCTTTTAAAGGAATAGCGTTGGCACTTCTCAGGAGAACTACTGTATTTATTTAATACAGACACTCCCAGTACTTCTCTGTAGGGCAGAGGTCTCCAAACTTTTTAATGCCGCGCCCCCCAGTTGAAAAATAAAAATCATTGGGCCCCCCTCAGAATTTTTCACCATTATTTTATAAACATGGCAACGTTTAAATATGTCTAAACCTATTTAAACATTGCAGTTAAGTACTGTTACCTTTTTAAAACTGCTATAACATGCTTCTGCTTAAAACAAAGGCCTGTTATCTGTATAATATTTATTTTGGCCAGAGTCTGGGGCCCCCACTGGGATCACTTCAGGCCCCCCTACGGGGGCCTGCCCCCCCAGTTTGAAGACCTCTGCTATAGGGTTTCTATGCTTGCACTCAGTTCTGGCATGTCTCTTCATGGCTGCTGTACTTTTCATGGAACAGTACAGGCAGTTCTAGGATAGAGGTGGCTCTGTTTGTGATTGAAAATGCCAGATTCCCTCTGAGGATTGCTATGCTTATAATCAAACTGTAGCACCAAGTCTCATCAGGGGGATCCACACATTAACTGAATGAGTAGTGGCACTTCTCTGAAGGGCTGCTGCACTTCTAATAGGACAACCAGTTGGTTTTATTCTGGTGTCATGTTGTAGTAGCAAGATGGATGAAACAGAACTGTGTCTATCTCAACACATATAAAACTGAAGTACTGACCTTTGGGGACAACAGCTCTCCATGGGACTCTTTATGGTTGCCAACTGACCTAAGGTCCATACTTGCCCCTACCGCCAATGCCAAAAACTTTGGCACCATCGTGAACGATAAACTCACAATGGCCAAACAAATGAATGCCTTCAGCTCTTCCTGCTTCTTCATTCCACTTATGCTCTGCAAAATATTCCACTGGGTCCCCACCCACACCAGACACATGTTCACTCAGTTCCTCATCACCAGCAGACTAGACTACTGAAACACACTGTATGCCAGCATCACAAACCAACTTCTACAAAGATTCCAGACTGCCAGAACACTGCAGCCAGACTCATCCTCAACATTCCCATCAAAGCTAACACCATCGTCCGCCACCTTAGAGAGCTACACTGGCTCCCAATTCAGAAGCGATGCCAATTTAAGCCGCAAAGCCAGACCTGCTTACCTCAACCACCACCTCAGTTTCCACCAACCCACCAGGAAACTGTATTTAGCCTCACTCTACCTTGCACAAATATCCTACATCCACAGGAGCAAGGCAGGAGACTGCTCCTTTATCTACATCAAATCCTGGAACACCCTTACACACCAAAACAGGACCTCCCTATCCCTTCTCGAATTCCACAAAAACCTGAAGGCCTGACTATTGGACTACGAGCCTGATCGGCCGACTCATCTATTTTAGTGCCTGGATACCCTCAGGTGATAAGTGCGCTATACAAATCCTCTTAACAGTGCTCTTAAAACACAAAAAATATACTAATTTATGTATCCCCTGCAAAGTTTCTATCTTCATTTATAGCTATTTTCCCCACTACGCACCCTGAGAGTTTACGAGTTAAAAGGGTGGTTCAGGGGCAGTACATGGCTTTTAATGGTAATTTATGCTGCAACCAGTGGTTCACTGAAGGTAACTGCTACTGGTCCAGACATTTCCATTGTAAGCTTCCTATGTAGGCTACTTTAATCAATTCAGTCTGGCCTCACTGAGGTAAAGCTGTCTTCATCTATACCTAACAGGAAGAGAACCCAGCTTACAGCAGTGGAAAGAGAGAGGCAGAAGGAGAGCAGCCAAAGAGGAGTGCCGCCGACAGAGAATGAAGGCAGTGAGTGACAGAATGAGAGGAGAATCAGATAGAAGAAAAAGAAAGGGAACCTGGAGACGACAAAAGGTGACTATTTATAAAGAGAGAAAAAGACTACAGAATGTGAGGGAGAAAAGTCAGCGAGTGTGGTAATGAGCAGAACATAAAGACATTCATAGAGAGAGAGAGAAATAGTCAACGGAGGAGGGGTTCACAGAAGGCAGAAGCCAGTGGAAGACAAAGTAAAGGAAAATAAGAGTCAAAAGAAGAAAGTGAGCGAATAAAGAGAGATGGAGAAGAGCAAGAAAAGGATGTTATGATTTCTATAGCGTGATCCTCACTAGGAAACAACAGGGCTCTGAAGAACAGCCGACAGAGACACTGGCGAGGTTGGCGAGTAAAGGGCGAGTGATGTAGAGAGGTGAGGGATTGTGAGGGAATGAAATTAGAAAGCAGAAAAGAGGAATGTGGAGTGACAAAGCGAGACAGAGACGAGCAGGGCAAGGGACCGGTAGAGTTTAAAAGGCATATTCGCTTTTTGATATTGTTAGCAGCAGAACATGCCTCCCGAATAACAATTTTCTACTAATTTTTCAAAAATGTTTCGTGGGAAAGAAGCTTAAATCCTTTTGCACAGGTGGCTGGACAATCCTATCACGTGCTCATCAATGCCACGTATTCCTGCATTGATTGGTGAAGAATGATCAAATAGTTGTACCACGTACTGTAGGTAGTGGTCCAACCTGTACCATTGCTGAGAAATGTTGGCCTAGGGGATCTGTTTCAGGGACTGGGCAGCTGCACGCCTTCTACTACTCTTGAATTTGGGGACGGAAATGGAGTAAATGCCCCTGATAGGCCGAAGGTCTCACTAAGGCCTTGCTCTTGCTGCTCCAAAAGCCTACCCAGATCACGCCAGGAGGGAATTCTCTTGTGCAGTCCTTGAGTGCTTCCTTCCTATTTGTGAGTGTGATGTGGGCATTCATGTGTCTGTGGGGATACTCCTCTTACATTCTCTGTACTTTAAATCCACATTCCTTGTCAGATTTAACAAGCATTGGCAAAGCAAATAGGTCTCATCTTTGGGCCTCTTTTGGCTTGGCCACTGGTTTTAGCCATCCTCGATTCATGTGTGTGCCTACTAAGAGACACAAGTGTGAGCAGTAGGGGAAGATCCGCAAGCAGCTGTGGAGCCAGTACTGGGGGGCGAAATCCAGAAGGTGGGGGGTGGAGCATAACAGGGTGGTGGTGGGGAAGCAACACAGGGAAAGTTGGAAGCAACACAGGGGCTATTGGTGGGGGGACCCAACATAGAGGGTGTGGGGGAGGGAAGCAAGGAGAAAACAACATAGAGTGGTGGAAAGCGAACAGACGAGACATGGCACAACGTGGAGCTGGGGGAAGAAACACATGGTTCAGAAAACAACACAGAGGCAGAAGCATACAGGCAGAAAAAGAGCAACACAAGCATGTGGAGAGGGGAAGTACACAAAGGGGACACCTGGAAAGAAAGTGCACTCTTGTTGCATCCTTAAATGAGAAGAAAAAAGTAATACCTGAAAAGTGAGCATTGGAAGGACACAAGAAATACATCCATGCTCCTGGAAGGGATAATCACACGAAGAGAAAGTAAAGCACACATAAACTAACCAAAAAAAGCAAGAAAACGAGAGTGACAATGAAGCCAACCAATGGTAAGCACTTGACAGGCTTAAAGGGTAGAGTAAATTGGCAATATGCCTAGCAACATACACAGAATGTGCTGTCTAATAGGCAAGACCTAGAAATGCACCACCCCTTGCTACAAGTGTTTTCTGTCTCCTTCTGGTAGAATAATGCCAGTCATAAAAATATCACAGATATATAACGAATGCTTGTAAATCTCATAATGTTATACCATTATTCCTTAACAGGTCCAAGGGAAGATTGCCACCTACATCTGTGAGTACCCCTTAGTAGGTCAGGGGTTTGACAGCAAAGCTGCCACATAGATCTGTTACACACAGTATAATTACAGTGGCCTTTGTGTCCACCACTTTTAACCAGTGGCGTTTGTCTACCAGCCTCTTTCAGCCATTGGCTTGAGATGAGACTGTCAATCCATGGTGACTAAGCCCAGCGGAGTATTCATCAGTGTCCTAATTCTATTAGGTATATCCTTCTGCTCCCAGGTGAGTGCTTGCATTAAACCACATCAGGGACTACTTTACAACTGTAGCCCGGTCTGTCCAATCTACCTGACTCCTTCTCCAGTGTTTCACTTCAGTGTTTCACTTCAGTGTGCTAAAGCTGCACACGTTGACACATTAAAACCACACCTATTGGCTTTGCCACTGTTGCATGTTCATTGACACTATACATTTCGGCTTCTGACTACGGGCATGAGAATACGTATAATATGAAGAGGAGCGAGGGGAAGTGCGAAGGCCCGAGAGGAGGAACACGAGGAGGAATGGGAGGGGGCGAAGAAGCTCCCTAAGTGATGGCAGGTTAGCTGGGGCGGCTTTGCTGGGTGACGCTGCCCCATTAGCTCCGCTCTGCAGTACATAGACATGATTTCCCCGGAAAGTCGGCTGCAACTAGTTCAAAATGTTTATCAGCTTTTCAAAACTCGGCATCTGACAGCCCTTCGTCCTTGAAGAGGCATAGAGGAGGCTTTTGTTATCTCGGCTTTCTTTTCCAAGCACTGCCGCTCATTGAAACGGATCATTAACACATTAAAGATAAAATCCCAGAGCAGCCTCATATCTAACCTTCTGAGGAACCGATGACTTTTGATTTCTATCGAGCAAGGCAATGTAACCTTCGCCGTCGTAGAAGAATGGGAAGCGTTTAACATCTGAAGTCTGCCTGCGCCTCGTGCGCGCCCGCGTATACTGACAGTTGTTGGTTTATAATGTGCTGCGCGTGGAGAGGCAGTGTACTGCGCGAATATCTCGCAAAGCCACCCCTTTCATTGTCTGAGATTAAATCATTTATCACATTTCTCCATTAACCCCTTCGCTGCCAGGCCTTTTCCCCACCTGTGCAGAGCCTTTTTTTTTTTAACTATTTGGGGCAGTTCGCGCTTAGGCCCTCATAACATTTTGTCCACATAAGCTATCCATGCCAAATTTGTGTCCTCTTTTTCCAACATCCTAGGGATTCTAGAGGTACCCAGAGTTTGTGGGTTCCCCTGGAGGAGACCAACAAATTAGCCAAAATACAGCGAACATTTAGTTTTTTTTTTTTAAAATGGGAAACAACGGCTGCAGAAGGCTTGTGTTTTTTTCCCTGAAAATTGCATCAAATAGGGTTTGTGGTGCTAAAATCACAGGCAGACTTGAATCAGAAAACCGCATTTTTCAACACAATTTTGCCATTTTACTGGGACATACCCCATTTTAAAATTTTTTCCTGCTTTCAGCCTCCTTCCAGTTAATGACAGAAATGGGTGTGAAACCAATACCGGATGCCGGAAACCTAAACATTTCTGGAAAGTAGACAAAATTCTGATTTCAGCAAGGGGATATTTGTCTAGGTCTTGCAAGGTTTTCCTACAGAAAATAACAGCTGAAATAAAAAAAATATTGAAATTGAGATGAAAAAACAGCCATTATTCTCCACATTTTACTCTCTAATATTTTCCTGCGATGTCATATTTTTGAATGCAATATCTCATTCCGTCTGCTAGATTATTCTGGTTGCGGGGATGTATAGGGCTTGTAGGTTCATCAAGAACCCTAGGTACCCAGAGCCAATAAAGGAGCTGCACCTTGCAATGGGTTTTCATTCTATACCGGGTATACAGCAATTAATTTGCTGAACTATAAAGAGTGAAAAATAGGTATCAAGAAAACCTTTGTATTTCCAAATTGGGCACAAGACAAGGTGTTGCAAAGCAGTGGTTATTTGCACATCTCTGAATTCCGGGGTGCCCGTACTAGCATGTGAATTACTGAGCATTTCTCAAATAGTCGTCTTTATTAAACCCTGTCTGACATTTGGAAGGAAAAAATAAAGAGAAAGACAAAGGGCAATAACATGTGTTCTGCTATTCTGTGTTCCCCCAAGTCTCCCGATAAAATGGCACCTCACTTGCGTGGAAAGGCCTAATGCCTGCGACAGGAAACGCAACATGGACAAATCACATATTTACATTGAAAACTGACGTGTTTTTTGGAAAGTGCCTAGCTGTGGATTTCGATCTGTAGCTCAGCCGGCAGCTAGGAAAACCTACCAAACATGTGCATTTTGGAAAACTAAACACCTGGGGGAATCCAAGATGGGGTGACTTGTGGGGCTCTCCCCAGGTTCTGTTACCCAGAATCTTTTGCAAACCTCCAAATGTGGTTAAAAAAACACTTTTTTTCTCTCATTTCGGTGACAGAAAGTTCTGGAATCTGAGAGGAGCCACAAATTTCCTTCCATCCAGCGTTCCCCCAATTCTCCCAATAAAAATGGTACCTCACTTGTGTGGGTAGGCCTAGTGCCCGCAACAGGAAATGCCCCCAAAACACAACATGGACACATCACATTTTCCCAAAGAAAACAGAGCTGTTTTTTGCAAAGTGCCTAGCTGTGGATTTTGGCCTCTAACTCAGCCGGCACCTACCATACCTGTGCATTTCTGAAAACTAGACACCTAGGGGAATCCAAGATGGGGTGAGTTGTGGGGCTCTCGCCAGGTTCAGTTACCCTGAATCCTTTGCAAACCTCAACACTTGGCAAAAAAAAACACTTTTTCCTCACATTTCGGTGACAGAAAGTTCTGGAATCTGAGAGGAGCCACAAATTTCATCCACCCAGCATTCCCCCAAGTCACCTGATAAAAATGGTACCTCACTTGTGTAGGTAGGCCTAGTGCCTGTGAAAGGACATGCCCCAAAACACTATGTGGACACATAAAAATTATCAAATACAAAACACACTGTTTTTGCAGGGGTAGGGGGTGCCACTGCGTTTTTGGTCCTGGGCTCAGCATCCATATAGGGAAACCTACCAGACCCAAACATTTCTGAAAACTAGACACCCGAGGGAGGGAGCCCAGGGAGGTGTGACTTGCGTGGATCCCCCAGTGTTTTCTTACCCAGAATCCTTTGCAAACCTCAGAATTTGGCTAAAAAAATCACTTTTTCCTCTCATTTTGGTGACAGAAAGTTCTGGAACCTGAGAGGAGCCACAAATCTCCTTCCACCCAGCGTTCCCCCAAGTCTCCCGCTAAAAATGATACCTCACTTGTGTGGGTGGCCCAGGTGCCTACAACAGAAAAAGGCCAAAAACCTGTAGAGATTGAGGGGACAACACAGCGAGTTGATGAGCACATATTTTTCTTTTATACATTTTTAGGCTGACTCTGCTTTAGGGTCCCACACAAGTGAGGTATCATTTTACTTGGGAGACTGAGGGAAACGCTGGGTGGTAGGAAATTTGTGCTGGAGCGGTGATCCTGCAAAGCAAATTTTGAGGTTTGCAGAGGAGTCTGGGTGAGAAAATATTGGGGGATATAGGCAAGCCACAACTCCCTGGACTCATTGGGGGTCTAGTTTAAAAAAATGTCTGAGTTTGGTAGGTTTCCCTAGATGAAGGCCGCATCCGGGACCAAAAACATAGGTGTCCCCCCTCAAACACAGGTAGTTTTACAGTAGATCATTTTGATGTGTTCACATACTTCTGTGATGTTCCAAACACTAAAATTGTGAAAAGAAATGCACTTAGATTATATTAAAAAGACCCCTCACCCACCAACCAAGTTGGTGGAATGCTTCATCATCAAGGTCCCACCCGAGACACCGAGCGTGTCATGGGTGTGCTGTGACGCCTGATTACAGCGGAGCAGGTTTTGTCATTTTTACCACACATACTGGTTGGATTTGGCACGAGGGTGAGTGATGGTTCAGTAGATCAAATTTGATTTCACAAAAATGAAATTCACTGTTAATAACTGAAATGCCAAAAAACTGAACCAATGAGCTGCAAAGCCACGACAAGGCACCAACTGCTTTACAGTCCATTCACACACCTTTCATACATGACATGCACAAGACCATTCACGCCGCCAGCCACGGGCCCAGCACATTACAACGCTCACATCGAAAGACAGCGCCACTCAAGGGCCCATCACTTACTTACACCCACATGCCTGATACAGCAATCACACCGGCTGACGGAAGTGTGTGGACTGGCGTTTGGCTGGCAGTGTGTTGCAGTAGCCAACAGCAAGTCAATATTTACACTGTCAGACAAGCGCCACTCCATGCACAATGCCATCACTTTTTTTTTTAACAACAAAGAAACCACTAACTAACTAGAAATAAGTACAAATCTACAAACACAAAAGATCTAACTAAATATATGACAGAAATGCAAACCATGAAACTGAACACATGAAAATATAAAACAGGCAGTTTATGCTCACGGTAGTTCCCAGCAATTCTTCTGGGTGTGGTAATTCCTGAAACAGCCAACCACACACAGGCCAGGCTTTGAAGGACAATCTGGGCAGTACATTCGAGTCTCCCTCCGGATAACTCTCCGAGCACAGACTCTACATTTCTTAGCTGGAAAGTCTTTTTTGGGCGTGGGAGGAATGTGCTTAGCAAAGTGGCGATCTTTCAGTCTAGCCACATCCTCCACCACTGCCTCTCTAGGAACTCTTGCCTGTTCCACCACAATAAGGCTCTCTGTCACTGACTCCTGATATTTCACAAATGTAATCTTTGACTCTGAAGACCTATCCTTGAACACAATAAAAGCATTAAAAGTTGCCAGGTGGAACAGGTGAATTGCTAACTTCTTATACCAAACGTAAGACTTACGAACAGCAGTATAAGGTTCCAACCTCTGATCAACTCTATCTATACCTCCCATGTGCTTATTATAATCTAAAATGCACACAGGTTTGCGCACTTTGGCAACCTGGCCCCCAACAGTCACAGGGGATGTACTCTCATCATGGATGGTACTTAGCATGTAGACATCCCTGCTGTCTGTAAATTTCAGAGCTAGCAGCTCACCATTCCGAACGGTACTGCACTGTCCCCTCTCAAGTGTTTTACAGACAAGCTCCCTTGGATAGCCTTTCCAGTTACAACGAAATGTACCACAAGCAACAGTGTCCACTCTAAACAATTCCTTGAACAACTGCACTCCAATGAAGTTATCTACATTCAAATGGTGACCTTTGTTAAACAGTTGTCTACCAAGTTCCCACACAATTTCCCCACTAACTCCAAAAGTGGGCGGACAACCAGGGGGGTCAATACTGGCATCCCTACCAGGGTAGACCCAGAAATTATACACATATCTTGTACTACCTTCAGACAGGATATACAATTTAATTCCATACTGTGCCCTCTTGCTAGGAATGTGCTGCCTAACAACCAAACAACCCTTGAAGAGGACCAAAGACTCGTCCACAGCTATTTCTTTGCCTGGAACATAGACCTCTGAAAACCGACCTACAAAATGATCAAGGACAGGCCTAATCTTAAAAAGATGGTCAGAATCAGGGTGATCACGTGGCAAGGCTAAAGCATTGTCAACAAAATGCAGCATCCGAAGAAGAAGTGTAGGAAGTTGGCTCTGTATATATTATCTCAAAATGAAAGATAGTGTGGACAGAGTCCAAGGGTTCCCCTTAGAGGTTGATAGTGGCAATAACAGATAATTCGAATGCTCTATTTTGTGGTAGTGTGGGCGAGCAGTAGGCTTATCAAAGGGTAGTGTTAAGCATTTGTTGTACATACACAGGCAATAAATGAGAACACACACTCAAAGACTTAACTCCAGGCCAATAGGTTTTTATATAGAAAAATATTATTTTCTTAATTTATTTTAGATCCACTGAGGAGCCACCCACTCATGCTTAACAGTTGCCAGGACTTCTTGTGGGTCAGGTTGGACTTTACCATTGTCACTTTTGGAGTTCTCCCTTACTTGAGCAGAATCTCCTTGGCTTGCTGGAACCTTGGCTAAACGTTGTCTACCCTCCCTGCATTGTTTTCTTTTCTTTTTCTTCTGGGGCCTACTTGCAGTTTCTGCAGGGGCAGCACCTCCAGAATCCTTGGGAGAGGACTGGCACTGGACCAGTTCCTCTCTTGGGCTCTGATCAGCCTCTGGGTGGTCATTTCCAAGGAGACAATCAAGGGGGAGGTCTGTACTGACTACCACCCTTCTCCAGCTAAAAGTCCCACCCACTTCTAGGGGCACTAAAGCCACAGGCCTATTAGTGACCTTGTCTGGGCTAACTCTTACTCTTGTAGTCTCACCTGGGATGTACTAGTTTGAGAGCACCAGCCTGTCATGCACAATAGTGTGACTGGCACAAGTGTCCCTCAGGGCAGTCGCTGGGATGCCATTCATCAGTAGGTGGTGGAAGTGTCTACTTCCCTCTGGAATCTCCAACTCCCCTATTGGGACCTTTCTCCAGTTGAAGGCTATGAGGACCTCCTCATCTGAGGAGGCATCCCCAATGGCTACACTGGTCACCCCTGGGGTTTTGCTAGTGGGTTTGTTTTTGGGACAAGAAGTGTCCTTGGTGTGGTGCCCTGTCTGTCTACAGTTGTGGCACCATGCCTTTGTGGCATCCCAGTTCTTACCCTCGTACCCACCTTTGTTTTGGGTAGTGTCTTGGGGCCCACCCACCTTGACTGGTTTTTGGGGACTACAGAGGACTCTTTTTCTTTATTTCTAGTGACATCCAGTTTCTCCTGGGGAGGCTTTGTAATCCCTTTCTTCTGGTCACCCCCAGTGGAAGGTTTAGTTACCCTAGTCTTGACCCAGTGGTCTGCCTTCTTTCCCAATTTTTGGGGAGAAATTGGACCTAGGTCTACAAGATATTGATGCAACTTTTCATTGAAGCAGTTACTTAAAATGTGTTCGTTCATAGACAAAATATAAAACCCATCATAGTCATGCACTTCATTTCCAGTTACCCAACCATCCAGAGTTTTCACTGAGTAGTCTACAAAATCAACACAGGCCTGGCTCGAGGTTTTGTGAGCCCCATGAACCTAATTCTATACTCCTCAGTTGAGAACCCAAAGCCCTCAATCAGGGTAGCCTTTATGAGGTCATAGGATTCTGCATCCTTACCCGAGAATGTGAGGAGTCTATACCTACACTTACCAGTGAAAATGTCCCACAGGAGACCTCCCCAGTGAAATCTGCTTACTTTTATAGTTGCACAAGCTCTCTCAAAAGCTGTGAACCATTTGGTGATATCATCACCTTCTTCATATTTTGAAACAATCCCTTTGGGGATTTTAAGGGTGTCAGAATAATCTTTGTCCCTAGTTATTTTGTTGCTGCCACCATTTATGGGTTCTAAACCCATTTATTTTCTTTCCCTTTCTATAGCTAGGAGCTGCTTCTCCAAAGCTAATCTCTTGGCCATACTTGCCAGAAGGATGTCCTCTTCATTGAGGCTGCCCTCAAATGCTTACAGAGGTACTGGACTCCCCTGTGAAAGAATTAGGTTCTCTGACTACGATTTGTGGAGACAAGGTTCTAGGAGCCCTTTTCTTCCTAATTAGGACAGGAGAGGTGAGTGTATCCTTCTTTTGCACTAATGACTTCCCCCTCTGAGGTTAGGATCCTCCAACTCAGAGGGAGGTCCCTTGTAAACTCTGCCAAGAGCTCCTGGAGCTTGGCCCTTGGTAGGGTTGGACTCAGTTTTAATCTTTTTCATCTTACAGAGAGACCTTAGCTCTGACATCCCTAGATGCAGGTAAGGGGCGAGGAGGAGTTTCTTCACCATCTCATCTGTGTTACTCATTATGATTCTAAAAGTTGGGGTTACTTTTTAAGAAACTAAAAACTACTTCTAGTAATTAAATCCTAACTTTTACAAAACCTTTAAACTTAAAAAAGAGATGCTAACAGGGACTTACACGAGGCCCTAGCAGGACTTTAAAAAATGTGGAAAAATAGTAAAAATTCAAAAATCAATTTTTTCATGACAATTTTGGAATTTAGTTGTGTGATCAGGTATTGGCGCAGTAGTCCAGCAAATGCAAAGTCTTAGACCCCACCGCTGATCCACCAATGTAGGAAATTGGCTCTTTATATACTATCTCAAAATGAGAGCTAGTGTGCACAGAGTCCAAGGGTTCCCCATAGAGGTTGATACTGGCAATAATAGATAATACTAATGCTCTATTTTGTGGTAGTGTGGTCGAGCAGTAGGCTTATCAGAGGGTAGTGTTAAGCATTTGTTTTACACACACAGGCAATAAATGAGAACACACACCCAAAGACTTAACTCCAGGCCAATAGTTTTTATATAGAAAAAATATTATTTTCTTAATTTATTTTAGAACCACAAGATTCAGAATTCAAGTAAATACTTGAATGTTAAGGTACTTAGCATAGGTAAGTATGGAACTTTGAATTAAAACTGTAATGTACACAGTTTCGTCAAAAATGGGCAATAAGCTATTTCAAAAGTGGGCACTGCAAAAATCAACAGTTTCTGCGGGAGGTAAGTACAAGTTAGTTTACCAGGTCAGTAAAGCACTTACAAGTACAGTCTCCGGGGCATAGGCAGCCCACCGTTGGGGGTTCAAATCAACCCCAAACATCCTGCACCAGCAATACAGGGCAGGTCAGGTGCAGAGGTCAAAGTAGGGCTCAAATAACATAGGTGCCTATGGAGACTAGGGGTGCTCTGTTTCCAGTCTGCTAGAAGGTAAGTACCTGCGTCCTCGGGGAGCAGACCAGGGTGGTTTTGTAGAGCACTGGGGGGTCACATACAGGCACACAAAATACACCCTCAGCGGCACAGGGGCTGCCGGGTGCAGCGTGTAAAGTAGGTGTAGGGTTTTAGGTTGAAATCAATGGAGCGATCCCGGGGTCACTCTGCCGATGCAGGCAGGGCACAGGGGGACTTCTTGGGCCAGCCACTGACTGGGCAAGGATAAGGGCCACCTGCTGGTCACTCGTGAACCAGTAGTTGGTTTCTCTCAGGCCTGGGGACTGCGGGTGCAGTGCTTCTTCCAGGCGTCCGGTTCTTTGTTACTGGGCTGTCGCAGTCAGGGGGTGCCTCTGGATTCTCTCTCCAGGTGTCGCTGTGGGGGTGCAGGGAGGTCGTCTCAGGTTGCCCACGTTATTGGAGTCGCCTGGGGGTCCTCTCTGCAGTTTTGGTTCTTCTGGACACGAGCCGGGACATCGGGTGCAGAGTGTTATGGACTCACGCTTCCGACGTGAGACTGGAGTCCCTTTAAAGTTGGTTGTTTCTTTGTTGGTTGAACAGAGCCTCTGTCCTCTGGAGTTTCTTGGTCCTTTGGGTGCAGGGCAGTCCTTTGAGTCAGCAGAGGTCGCTGGTCCCACTGGATGAGTCGCTGTTGCAGGTTCTTTGAGTCTGGAGACAGGCTGGTATGGTTGGGGCCAAGTCAGTTGCTGTCTCTGTCGTCTCTGCAGGGCTTTCAGGTCAGCAGTCCTTCTTCTTGTTGCAGGTCATCTGGAATCTGAAATCCTGGGTTCAGAGTCACCCCTAAATGCTAGACTTAGGGGTGTGTTTAGGGCTGGAGGGCAGTAGCCAATGGCTACTGTCCTTGAGAGTGGCTACACCCTCCTTGTACCTCCTCCCTTTGGGGTGGGGGGCACATCCCTATTCCTATTGGGCTAAATCCTCTAAAACAAGATGGAGGATTTTCCAAGGAGGGGGGTCACTTCAGCTCTGGTCACCTTAGGGGTTGACCTGGCTGAGGGGGTGACTCCTGCTTGTTTTTCTCATTATCTCCCCGGATTTTCTGCCAATAGTGGGGGATGTGTTCGGGGGGGCAGGCATCTCCACTAGCGGGAGTGCCGTGGGGCATTGTAACGTGAAGCCTGAGCCTTTGAGGCTCACTGCTAGGAGTTACAGTTCCTGCAGGGGGGAGGTGTGAAGCACCTCGACCCAGGGCAGGTTTCTGGCCTCAGAGAGCACAAAGACTCTCACCCCAGGAGGTCAGAAACCCATCCCTCAGTGGCAGGCTGGCACAGATCAGTCAGTCCTGCACTGAAGCATTGGGTAAAATACAGGAGGCATCTCTAAGATGATACCAAACTTCCTAGTATTCAGTGTAGCCATTATGGATCTGTGGAGTTTATTTTGACAAATACTTAATATGGCCACACTGTACTTACAAGGTCTAAGAATGGACTTAGACACTGTAGGGGCATATTGCTCATGCAGCTATGCCCTCACCTGTGGTATAGTGCAGCCTGCCTTAGGGTTTTATGGCCTGTTAGAGGGGTGACATACCTATGCCACAGGCAGTATTTTGTGTGCATGGCTCCTGAGGGGGATGCCATGTCGACTTTGCCTTTTTCTCCCCACTAATTCACACAATCTGCAATGGCAGTGTGCATGTGTTAGGTGAGGGGTCCCTTAAGGTGGCACAACACATCCTACAGCCCTTTCGGACCTTCCCTGGTCACAGGGCCCTTGGTACCACTGATACCTTTTACAAGGGACTTATCTGTGTGCCAGGGCTGTGCCAATTGTGGAAACAATGGTACATTTTTAAGTGAAAGAAGACTAGTGCTGGGGCCTAGTTAGCAGGATCCCAGCACACTTCTCAGTCAAGTCAGCATCAACATCAGGCAAAAAGTGGGGGGGGGAACTGCAACAAGAAGCCATTTTCCTACAAGAAGCAAATACCGATTAGGACTCATGGTTGCAGCAAATATAGCCGTTGCCATCAAAGGACTAGTAGACCACTAAGAAGCCAGTGACGGGTTCCTTTTCAACCCCATCAAAAAAGTCAAACCTAAAATCGTTTTCATCTCTTCCAAATCTGCGGGAATCCACTGGGTAGCTCTAGAGTGTGGCCTAAGTCTGACAGCGTTGTCCCTCAAATACTGCTCCACATACAAATTAGTCTGCTCCTCAATCTCTTCCAAAAACACATCGTCCATAAACAACTGAAAGTAATTGACAAGCAAAAAGTTCTCCGTATTGACTCTACACCTCGGGAGACCAGTAAAGGCAGGCAACTCTGGCTGCTCCATGTTTGGGGCAACCCAGAGTTCAGGTCTTCCAATGGGAAACCTTTCAGACCCAGGTTGCTGCACCATTGGCACATCAGTGTCTTCCTCTAAAACAGGCCCTTCATCTGCACTGAGAGTGGCTTCCTCATCAGAAGATTCCTCTCTGACAGAAACTTCACTGCCAGAATCTCTCACTTCCTCCTCTCCCCCAGATGCAGAGTCAGTCTCATAATCATGATCAGACAATGACTCAAAAAGCATACCAGCAACCTGCTGAGTGGGCATCCTACGGCTAGCCATGATCCTTCCTACGAAAAGTAACTTGGCAAATGCACCACCAACAACCAGCAATGTGTAAGATAAGTAATAAACAAAGTGTGGCTTTATCACAAAGAGTTATGTACTGAAAAACTCTACCACTCACATGCCGGAAAAACCTGCTCACCAGCAACTACCCTGCACAGACACAGCAATCACCAATGATATCCCACTAAAAAGAAAAAAAAGAAAACCAAATTAGACATAAGACAACACAAATATAATTGTGCACAAATCTAAGGACAATTTACACACAATCCTGCATTTAGTACACCACCTACAAACATGCCATTCATGCATGGCAACAATACTCCTTTGGAGTAGATTGTTTTTACTTACCTAAAACATGCAACTATGCAAACCGCAGATCAACCACTGCCAAAACCACAAGGAGCCACAGCAAAGGAAGCAAAAGCTTTGAAGTAGAACAAAAAGGAGAAAGAAACTGTTATAATAACAAATACTTCGCCAGTTGACAAACACCCCGTCATCAAGCATTTAGAAATTGGTGCCTAAGTGGATTCTGCCCCTCCTTAGGGGAAGATGGGCCTACTAAAAAATAGGCCTATCTGCCCCAAGGGGGGCATAAAAGACCTTTAGTAGTGTACCCCCATGGGGAGCGACCCTTGCCTAAGGGGCCACCCCCAAATAAAAAAACACACACACTATCCCCGGTGCCTAAGTTGCTTCTGCCCCCTTGGGGGCAGATGGGCCTAAAACAAAAAGGCCGATCTGCCCCCAAGAGGAGCACAAATGGGCAACAGCTCTATACCCCCCTTGGGGGGGTCAACCCTTGCCCAAGGGGGCACCGCTCCAGAAATAGACAAAGAAAAAAAATCCCTGGCGTTCCAGTGGTTTCTGCCCCCCTTGGGGGCAGGTCAGCCTAAAAATAATAGGCTGATATGCCCCCAAGGGGGGCAGAAATGGCCATAAATAGTATGCCCCCTTAAGGGGAGCAACCCTTGCCCAAGGGGCCGCACCCCATACAATGAACACACACTATCCCTTTCGCCTAAGTGGCTTCTGACTCCCTTGGGTGCATATGGACCTAAAAAAAAGAGGCCGATCTGCCCCATGGGGGGCAGAAATGGCCAACAGTTCTATGCCCCCCCTTGGGGGGAGGGCAACCCTTGCCCAAGGGGGTCTCCCCCCCCCAGAAATAAACAAAGAAAAAAAATCCCTGGCGTTCCAGTGGTTTCTGTCCCCCTTGGGAGCAGATCAGCCTAAAAATAATATGCTGATCTGTCCCCTAGGGGGACAGAAGTGGCCATAAATATTATGCCCCCCCCTAAGCGGTACAATAAACACACACATACTATGCCTGATGCCTAAGTGGCTTCTGCCCCAAATGGCCAACAGTTCTATGCCCCTCCACAGAAATAAACAAATACAAAATATCCCTGGCATTCCTATGGTTTCTGCCCCCCTTGGGGGCAGATTATCCTAAAAATAATAGTCTAATCTGCCCCCAATGGGGGCAGAAATGGCATAAAAAATAAGCCACCTAAAGGGGAGCGACCCTTGCCTAAGTGGCCTCTCCCCAACACATATAAACCAAAAATAAAACCTATAAATAAAATCCCTGGTGTCTAGTGGGCATTCCTGCCGCCCGATCATAATGTGATCGGGCAGCATGAATCCTCAAAGAGACATCGAGGGAAAGGAAAACCCGTTCCTTTCCCCCGATGCCTCTTTGTGCAAAATCCCCCCACCCCCCCGGCCAGAGGAGAAACTCACCTCTTCCTCCTAACGTGCGCTGGAAGCAAATGGCTTCCAGCGCGACCAGCACCCTCTAATGATATCAGCGCACGAACGCGTGCTGAGGTCGTTAAAGGGGGGTGGGTGGGGTCGGGTGTGGAAAGGGAAGAGCTTCCCCTTCCATCCCTGCCCTGTGGGTGTGGGAGGGAAGCCCACGGAGGGAGCTCTAGCTCTCCATCCGAGTTCTGGCGCCAGGAGCACTGTGCCGCTAGACGTAACCATTACGTCTGCGGCACAGAACCAGTTCATGATCACTGGTATAACGCTAGTCAAAGATTTTCTCTTGACGACTTTGCGAAATGGAAGCACATTTCAATTATTCTGTTAATTTATTTGGATCCGGACCAGTCTTAAGCTTCATTAATAGCAAATATCTCCGAGCAGGTAGACAGCACCAGCAGAATGATGAATGCCCGGAAGACACATAGGGGGTTATTCCAACTTTGGAGGAAGTGGTAATCCGTCCCAAAAGTGACGGTAGAGTGACGGATATACCACCAGCCTTATTACGAGTCCATTATATCCTATGGAACTCGTAATACGGCTGGTGGTAAATCCGTCACATTTGGGACGGATTACCACCTCCTCCAAAGTTGGAATAACCCCCATAATTCTTTGTCGTAATCATAGAGGGTTCCACTCAGTGGTGGGCACCTAAATATTAGCTCTAAAATGTACTGTGCAAGCATGCCCGATAAGCATCTGAATATTGCAAGCTATATCGATGTCATCATTAGCAGAAAATCTGCAGAGACCCTCAGAAGCAGGTCTGTTCCTCTCAGGATGTTCTCAGACAGCCTATATGTAGCCCCTATGCTGCTCTAGGTTGTGTGTGCTTGGCAGAAGGGATAGTGAGCACAACTACGACCATGTTACGTACAGTTCACAGGGCGCAAAAGGAGTGTGCACCTGTTTTCTGTTTGCCCATTCTGTAATATATATAGCCCTAGTGCTATCTCAAGTATGTGGTCCCTAGTTTGCATAGGTGCATGGCTCCATGCAAATGAGGGAAGCTCTATGCAAATGAGGGAAACACTTTGCCTCTGCATCATATTATGAATATTGGTGCAGATGTGAAAAGGCTGTCAGGAGGTGTACTGATTGTGTGCCACAATGAGATTGCACACAGTTAGTGTGCCCTCCTCTAGTACCCTTGTGACCCCCAGAAACCTCCTACATGTAGGTGCATTGACTCACTTCACCCACTTACAGAGTGATCTCTGTGCCCCCCCACCCACATTTGAAGTGCAGGCAGGGGCTGTCTTCACAGTTAATGACTGGGTTGCCACTTTAAGTGGCATCTCTGTGTTTAAATAATGGACTTCCCCCAAGAGCATGTACAAGTTCAAGCCTGCCTTGGGGGCAGCACATTGTTTGTGCGAGGGTAGGTGTGTTATAGGATAGGAGTGACATTGTTCTTTTAATAAATAGAGCCACAAAGATAACTCATGGTTCCCTACAGAGAAAAGACCATTCTTTGAAAAGTCCATTATATTCCTTGATTTGATAAGGAAGGCAGTACCTGTTTGACTAGAGCATGTCAGATATATATTTATTTCTGCAACGGAGCAAAGTACAGGAAGCCCGTAGAATAGATGAGTTATTGATACAAGGGGATGTCCCTAAATCAAAAATATACATTTTTAATGGTTAAAAATGAAATGGTGTGGCTCCTGATATTAACCCACGCCACACATATCTAAGTCATGCAGAATGGAATATGGTAATTTAAAATCTGTTTTATTTTCTTAAGACAATAAAGTAGAGCAATTGGCAGGTAGTTTCCCCAGATATTGGCACTAGCGGCTAAGTGGCCAAAGATGCCTTTATGCGCAATGTTTTGAAACAAAATGCAGTAAGTGAATGTTAGTACATAAGTTAAAGCTACAGTACTTCAGTTCTATCATAAAGAAACAGAATGGGTTTCTCATAAACTTTCTGGAGTCGATTGACTGTTACTGAGCCAATTGAGATTGCATCAAGAGTTTTTTCCTTGATCATTAATTGTCTAATGTTCGTGGAACAAAATGCCTGTGCACCATTAAAATAAAAGATCAGAGTGGAGGACATGACATAGGAAATGAAGATATTTCATGTTTACATATTATATGACTTTCCTTTGGTAAGCAAGAGGGAAAGGGCCCTTTTTCTGGGTTATTTAGTTAGAGGACCCACTGAACTGCTTCTTGGTTTTCCTCAGTCATCTCAGTTGGATCTACAGATCTACCTCCACAGTAGGCTTCTGGGCATCAATTTCTATGGTGAAGTCCTGGACTGCTAGGGTTGGAAATGGTTTGAACCTCAAGGTCACCAACTTGACAGAAGTGACATGTGGGTGGATGCTGATTGACAGTTTGTGCTTGTCGTTCCCATCATTCAGTTGATTTCCTTGTTGGACAAGACCAGCTTGATAGGGTCAGCTAGTAAGAAATTAAGTTTGAGGTATGGTTCCATCCTCTTCTCCTGATGAGCTAAATCCTATAAAGGATAACTCAATGAAAAGAGCAAGTGACCTTGTCCCCTCTTATTCTTTTCCTCATTAGATTAATCCTAAAAACATGTTAGATCAATGAGGAGAGGAGACACAGACCTGACCCCATCTTCTTTCTCTTCTCATTAACTAAATCTGAGAAGTAACTAATATGAATTTAGGATAAATGCAGCCGTAATCACTTCTTAATTACTCTTTAGATATCCACACAAAAGAGAACCAACCTTACACAAATATGTCTGGCCATACCGAACAAAATGCAGTTCCAAACTGCTAGACCATGTCCTTCCTCTTGACACCTAAGACCTTAAGGTATACTTCACTGATGACTACCTTATTGCATCCTCTGAGGGTACTTCTAGTCTGCGAAGAGAGGACATAGCCTTCCATTTGCACTAGACAGCTCATTTCCACACTGGGGTTAGTGCAATATGGAAATGGTTGGTCAGCTCACGTAAGGGAAACTGAAGTATATTAATGAGGTGATTCTGCTAAGAAATAAATGGAAGACTGTATTCATCCACACTTTCTATCAAAAATTGGCTTTGTACCTGAAAAATATACAAGTCGGCAGAGTCCGGACAGGAGTTTGAAAGTGCTACTGAATTTTACTGGTAAATTTACATCCCTACTTTCAGCCCTACTCGTTAACATAGACAGAGTGGAAGGAAAGCAACAGGTTACCAATTTCTCTGTTCATATGAGCCAAAGTCAGAGACAGTCACTAATGTAGCTGCTGAACTTAATTCAGGCAGTCAGTTAAGATGCTTGCTATTTTGCCTTTGTGACTTACAGGACTGGTCCTCATACCTTTAACGTATTCTGGGTCATGTGGAAGTTGTCAGATGTTTGAAAATTGTTCTGCTTTTTACTCAAAGACAGTGGATTTCTTTTTGATTGGAAAACTTGCTTGAGAGGCATCTCGGTTGTAATTCTGACTAATTTTCAAATCTGATTGCTTTTATGTTCTGTCATGTCCCTGATAGACCCTCTACAGGCAGGACCTGACAGGATAATACACTCTTGAGGGCGCATGATAAGTTCAACCTAACAGCTGCGGATCCTCTGCGAAGCCTTTTCAAATCAACAAATGTGCCACAACATTCTCTTTCCAGGTAGACTGCAGGCACATAACTTCATCTGCTTTGCCAAGAACACGTTTTCAACACCAGTACCCTAACGTCTGATCAAATGACAGAGCACAAATTGAAAGAGATGGATGAGAACTTAGAAGACAGAACACTAAATGTAAGGACTTAAAAAACAGGTATGACGAGATAGCATGGACATCAGAAATATCACTGAAAATACAGAAAGGTTTAACCTCATGGAGTACATGAAACTGTTCTACAGTCAGTGTCCTGATGTGACAGAAAGAGAATAAATAAATGTTGAACAAGGGGACAGGGGAGGGTCTGATGGAGCAGAATGGCAACAAATACTTGACAGTCTTTGGGGCCTAACTATCATCCTACCAACCCAAAAACTATTAATCAGGGTTTTGAAGCATAAAAGCCAACTAGAATTTCAATGAGAAAAGGCGTTGCTGCCGCAAGACTTGGCACAAGCCTCATTGGTTAAAAGGAAGCTGTTTGACTGATAATAAAGGAGTTGGTTGAAAGAGAACTTAGATTTCGCTGGGTATTACCATGTGGGATCCAATTCTAAATAAATGGGAAAAATTACCATGTCAGCTTGGTGCAGGATGGGAAAGGATCAAAGACCTAGAAGACAGTCAAAAAGAGTCTGTTAGAAATGGAGTCTGTAGTTGGCAGTCGGTGTGTACCCTGTCCAAGTAGGGACCCTCACTCTAGTCAGGATAAGGGAGATACCCGCTCAGATAGCCCTTGCTCAACCCCCCTGGTAGCTTGGCACGAGCAGTCAGGCTTATCTCAGAAGCAATTTGTAAAGCATTTGCACATAACACAATAATAAATTAAAACACTCCAAAAGGACACAACAGCAGTTTTACAAAAATAGCCAATATTTATCTATATAAAACAAGAACAAATACGATAAAAATCCAACATACAGTAATAAAAATATGAATTCTGCAAGATTTGCTCAAAAATACAGTTCCTTGAAGTCAATAGCTCCACCTGGGGCTACCACAACGTTGTGATCAACAAAACCAACAGTTCAGGCCAGCCGCAGCGCCGCGGGCCAGCTACGATGTCGGAAAGACGCGCAAACAGTACCTTTGGAATTGCAGGGCGTTGAGCTCCAGATAGTGGGTTGCTGGCATCACGGTGTTGGTTCCGGAGTTGGTGTGGGAGTTGTCAAGCCCATGAAGTCACATGTGGTGCAGATTGAACTCCAGGTTGATGAAGTCAGGAGTGCTGGCGTGGATGGTGTCGGGGCTGCGGTGTGAAGCAGGACGATGCGACGTGCAGGGCCACAGGTCACAGTGCAGGCAGCAGCTTAGTGACGGCATCCAGTGGCGTAGGTGGGACCAGGGCTGCGGTGTAAAGTGGGATGGTGCAACATGCAGTGTCACCAGGTCAGGGTGCAGGCATCGTCATCATCGTTGCTGAAGAGCTGTCATTCATAGGCCCAAGCCAGCGGTGCGGGACCGGACGGTGCTTCGTGACCCTTACGAGTGGTGTCCACAGGCCACGGTGCAGGCAGGGATGACTGGTGATGACACTGGAGTCGCTGGTGCGGCATTGGTGGGCTGGGGTACGGTGCGGGATGGGACAGTGCTTTTTGTACCTCACGAGCGGTGTCCACAGGCCACGGTGCAGGCAGCTGCGGCAGTGTGAGCAGAAGCGTCGGTGTCGAGGGGGGCCCAGGCTGCGATGTGAGCAGGCGATGCCAGAGTGCAGGGCCCACGGGTCGCGGTGTGAGCAGCGGCTCTGTGAAGTCGTCCGATGACGGCATCAGTGAGACCAGGGTCACAGTGCAAAGCCGGGCAGGGTGGCTCCGTGCCGTCAGCAAGTCATGGTGCAGGCCAGTGACATCGTTGGCAGCGTCACAGTGGTGTCTCCTCTTGCACAGCACAAAACACACAGTTCCGAGTGCTGCAGGTCAAGGAAACTGAAGTCTTTGGTGTCCCTGAGACTCCCAACAGGAGGAAAGCTCTACTGAAAGCCCTTGGAGAAGTTTCTCAAGCAGGACACACAGCAAAGTTCACCCATTGCACTCTTGTGAGGCAAAAGCAGCAACTGCAGGCCAGTCCAGCAAAGCAACACAGCAAAGGGACAGTACTCCTCCTCCAGCTCTTCTGCTCTTCTCCTGGGCAGAGGTTCTTCTGGATTCCAGAAAGATTCTAAAAGTCTGGGGTTTTGGGTCCCCTTCTTATACCCCTTTCTTCCTTTGAAGTTGGCAAACTTCAAAGCAAAGTCTCAAGAGTTTGCAAGATCCTTCCTTGTCCACGCCAGGCCCCAGACACACACTTGGGGGTTGGAGACTGTATTGTGTGAGGGGAGGCACAGTCTTTTCAGGTGTAAGTGACCACTCCTCCTTCCACTTTACCTCAGATGGCTCATCAGGATATGCAGGCTACACCCCAGCTCCCTTTGTGTCACTGTCTAGAGGAGAGGTGTGAACAGCCCAACTGACCTAGACGGGGAATCCACAAACAGGCAGAGTCACAAAATGGTTTAAGCAAGACAAAGCCTACATTCTAAAAGTGGCATTTTAAAACTCACAATCTAAAAACCAACTTCTCTAAAAAATGTATTTTCAAATTATGAGTTCAGAGACCCCAAACTCCACATTGCTATCTGCCCTCAAAGGGGATCTGTGCTTTAAAGTTATTTAAAGGCAGCCCCCATGTTACCTATGAGGGAGATAGGCCTTGCAACAGTGAAGGGAGTATTTTACTGTTAGGAAATGTAAAACACACCAGTACATGTCTTATCTATTAAATACACTGCACCCTGCCCATGGGGCTACCTAGGGCCTACATTAGGGGTGCCTTACATGTACCAAATGGGAAGGTTTGGGCCTGGCAAGTGGGTACACTTGCCATGTCGAATTGGCAGTTTAAAACTGCACACACAGACACTGCACTGGCAGGTCTGAGCCATGTTTACAGGACTGCTCATGTGGGTGGCACAATCAGTGCAACAGGCCCACTAGTAGTATTTGATTTACAGGCCATTGGCACCTCTGGTACACTATACTAGGGACTTCCCAGTAAATGAAATTTGGGAATTATGGACAAACCAATCAACAGTATAATTTACCTAGGGAGTACTTGCACTTTAGCACAATTAGCAGTGTTAAAGTGTGCAGAGACCAGCAAAAACAGACCTGAAAAAATAGGAGGAAGAAGGCACAAAGTGTGGGGATAACCCTGCAAAAAGGGCCATTTCCAACAAAGGCCATGACTGTACACAGAGACCAGTCAGCAAATAACCGGAGAAATGGACGAACAGCAAATGTTTCAAAAGAGAGGCACATCCTGTGAAAAGGTGAAGGTGATACCATGAAGTAGTTTTTGCCAGAAAGGGGAAAAAGCAACAGAGAAAGGGTACTGTTTATAATTGAGATGATGTATGACCTTTGATAAAATTCTTTGTTAACATGACGAAGAATATCACAGATAGAATCTACTTCATAAGGGTTTTAGAAAGGAGGATTTTTGGGGTGTGAAAACCTTAGAAAGATGAAGGCCATAGAAGGACATCTTGGAATTCAGGCTTTGAGAGTGGAGCTAATTTTATTTATTTTACAATTTTTTTGTAATATTGACAATACATGCTCGTTTAGCCTGTTTTCAGTTTGCAGAAGGCAAAGGGTATATAAAAAGTATAGGGGGTCATTTTGACCCTGGCGGTACGAGACCGCCAGAGCTAAAATGACGGAAGCACCGCCAACAGGCTGGCGGTGCTTCCTGGGGGATAACGACCGCGGCGGAAGCGCCGCGGTCGCACCGCCGAGGCCAGCGATTTTCTGCCACTATGGCCCCGGCGGTAGTAATCCACCAGGGCAGCGCTGCTTGCAGCGCTGCCCAGGGGATTACGAGTCCCCGACCGCCAGCCTTTTCCTGGTGGTTTGAACCACCAGGAAAAGGATAGCAGTACGGGGAGTCATGGGGCCCGTGGGGGCCCCTGCACTGCCATTGCCACTTGCATGGGCAGTGCAGGGGCCCCCTGACAGGGCCCCATGCGGCTTTTCACTGTCTGCTATGCAGACAGTGAAAAGCGCGACGGGTGCAACTGCACCCGTCGCACGGCCGCAACACCGCCGGCTCCAAACTCGGTTTCCGCCCGCCGGCCCAGCGGGGATGTCAAAATGGGCACCGCGTGAGTGTGGGTGCATTGGCGGCCGCCCGGCGGTTACAACTTGGCAGGCGGCGCTTGCCTCCCGCCAATGTTGTAATGAGGCCCATAGAATCTGGTGAGTAATATTCCATGGCAGAGCAGGATGTTAGACTGAAAGATGGAAGAATGCAAGAGCATGTTACAGGATTCACAGACCTCACTCTACTGCAGAAAAGAATGCAAGTGTACAACAAGCTGGAGGAAGCCAAACAACTAGTAGTACTGCAGGAAACTGACCTAAAAAGGGTAGAGTGTGACAGGTGTAAGTCACACAATCACACCTTTCACGTTTATGCAAGTCCCTAACATGACATCTCATCTAGGGGTGCTTTTGATGAATGCTTAGGTGGTGGTAGTTATATTGACATTAGTGGACAAAATGGGAAGGAATGTTGGGTGAGATTAAAGGGCCTGTTGTTGAGACATGTGCCCCAAAGCAAGGATGAGATGGTTTGATCTACTGAACCTTAGGAAGGTTGCCAGATTTGTGGACGGAGACATGCTTATGGGGGAGACTTCAATTAAGGGAGAAACTCAGACTCAGTCAGAACTCAGTTACATAGCATACAAGCGAGTCTGATATATAGGGGCACCATTGAGATACTCTGGGCTAGTAGACATCTGGTGCCTGCTCCTGCCTGAATTAAGGGACTATATAGCTTTCTTTTATGTGCAGCACACATAATCTAGAATATGTTCAATGTTTTTGACCAAGGCAGTGGAAACGTTTATGGATACACTAGTGCAAGCTCTGAAAGCTGTGATATGGGGTTACTCATACCCCTGGCAGCTGCAGAGAATAAGGATAGGTCTCAGATGCAGGAGGAACTAGAGAAAGTATTACCAGACAGAAGCAAATTAAGGGAAGAAAAACATGAAGCTACACCGACCAGAGCAGCACTAAAGTAATGACAACAGTAAGAGGGCAATGTCACAAGGGTGTCTGTGGTGTGGTGAAGACAGTTTTTGTGGCTACAGGAATACCTTCCTGCACAACTATCCTTTGAAGCTATTTCCTCTTTGTATGTGTGCTAATGCAGCACAAAGGGCACAGAGAAAAAACAATGAGAAATATAAATATTGCTACCAGTTACGCCTGCATCACATAGGCACATCATTTTGGTGCAAACCCGTGTTAACTGAACTTAGTGAATATGGGATTACATCAAAATATATGGGTGGATGCACAAGAATGCCCAGGAGCCACCCATGTAATGCCTCCCCGGCGCAAAGTAATTCAAGGAATCTCTGTGTGCTGCCTTATGTTAGTTTTAAGATAAATCTTGATTCGTGTGACTTGGTAAATCCCAAAATGTATTTTGCACTGAGGCTGCACAACAAAATGACTCAACGCTGATACAAAATCTTAGAAATCTGGGTCACAATGTCTAAAATGTGTACCTCGTCAGTGCTTGTTTACAGTCATTGTTGGTATTATTAACTGACATTTGTATAACCTGCAACTATCACTAGTGTCCCATCATATGGGCCTGTTCACTAACTGCATTGTGTAGTATGTAGAGTAGTACTACTCATGTACTTCAAAGTACTTCAAAATGCTATTAACAAACCTAAAGCTGGAGACCTTCCCTTCTCCTATCTTTTCTGCATGGAGATCTCACCAAAGTGGCAGACATCTCACCTATTTGTGTGAAGTTACTAGTAGTTAGTTTGTCAGAGACAAGAGGAAGTGGCAGGAAAATAGGGAATAGTTACTACTAAATGGGTGAGGTTTATGGAAATTTAAGAAGGTGTTCAGACAGGGCCTAGTTTTGACTGAAATAAATTAGTATTTTCACTTGAGTCACCATTGGAAGGCACCAACATTTGAGGTGCCCACCTCAGTAGAATAGGCTCTTATTTTCTGGTCCTAAAGCACTGCCAATGGCCCATTTTTAGGGAACGTGTGGCAAGAAACATATTGACCTACAGATAGACCCTTGGACCATTATAACTGCATGCCTTTCTTTTGCTTTTTTCTTGGACCATTGTAACTGTATGCCTTTCTTTTGCTTTTAAACTTTACCAGCAGCAGCCAATCAAAGTAAACGAACTCCAATAGTTCCTATTTTATTTTAATTCACCATTTCTTTGTAAAATCTACTACTTTGAAAGGCTACCATAGTACAAAGGGGCTTTCGCTTGTGGTATGTGAATTTCGCTACCACAATGAAGAGTAATCACTCTGGCAAGGACACTCCCTGTGAGGCCCATTGGGTATTGGAGCAGCCACTCACCGAGGAGCACGGCTCAGTGATGGACTTTGCCATCTCTGGGGGTATGCAGAAAGAATATTTTCTGCATAGACCCTGACCTGAACATTTTCCTTGCCAAAACCTTTTGCAGTTCTACATCACGGAAATGAACACATTTTTTTGTAAAATGTAGTTGAAAGGAGGATGTTTGCTGACCAAAACTCTTACCACCTTCCCCTTTGTCTTTTTTGTTCCTCCCACTACAGCCTTGTGAATACAAGTTGCAGAGCCTTGTTTCAGTTGTGCTCTCTCACTCTCTGGCTAGCTTTAATGAGTCCTTAATAGGCTGATCAAATGCCTGGTGTGTAATCTGAGTTTGTCACTCAAATACATAGAGAACACCATTGAACACCTTATTGTGCTTCCCTACATCTGCAGCATTTTACAAACCAGGCCTGCTTTCTGTGAAAGGGGAAGCTGCCCACTGTGCACATATTCATTACACTCTTCTGCTTATCATCCAACTCTGCCTTTTCCTCTACACAATATTTCCCTTGTAAATGTTATGCTTCTTAAGAACATTTCTGTTCTTCCTCTGTCTTTTCCATGCATTAGTAGAAAAGATACAGAAGAAAATGTTACATCTAGACCTGCCTCATGATCCTAATTGTCCCACTTTAGTCGAGTGGTAATATAACAATAATGAGCAATAGTGGTAAGACATAAAGGCTTCTGGTACACTACATGTGTACTGATTATCTTATCTCCTTTTTCATCCAGCTTTTCTGTGTTCAGCTAGTAAACAACTTGAGTTGTGATAAAACTTCTTGTAATATGTAAAGGAATCACTGCCTTAAGTTCACAATGTGAGGAAAACAAAAAATTGATGGGTGAGATGTTTGACTTCATTTCAGGCACTGGTAATTACTTTGGCCACAATCCAGTCCACCGTTTAGTCTCCACCATGCCACCTCAAATAGGAAACAGTCATAAGAAAATCAGCCTTGATACTTTGTTAATGGGAACAATGTAGCCTGAACAGCCAGGCCAGTTCTCCTCTAAGTGGGAACTCAAATAACCCAAGACACGTTCTGGCCTATGTGGTCCTTGACAGTAGGATGCAGGCTGAATCCTGTGGCACAGTGAGCATATGATCCCTGTCTGGGTATACCTGTCACACACAGAACGTTGCACTGAGCAAAACAAAAAAGTGATGGATGGTTTGCTCAAATTAATCTCAGCCAGTGGTAACTAGTCGGGCCATCACCCAGTCCAGCTTTTTTGCCTATCATGTCACCTTAGACAGGAACCAGCCATGGCCAAATCAGCCTTCTTCTTGCTCCAATAGAAATAGCTCACAGGAACTGCCAGGCCTGGTCCCCTTGAGTCTGGGGGGAACTTGGCCTTGCAGTTTGGTCTGGAATGTTCTTATTGAAGTAGGACGAAGACTCATTTGCATATGGCAGGTCTCCATCTAGACAGGTAAAGTGAGTGAAAAGTGTTATCTGGAATGCTGCCCAGTAATTCAAGCATTAGTCCCATCACCAAGGGGCATGTCCTCACTGTGCTAAAGTACCCAAGCAATACCTCACTGAGGAGACCCAAGTAGGTAGAAATTGGTCAAGGATTGCTTATGCTCCTGTCTGAAGGCAATGTGGCCTGACAGTTCAGGCTTGACTGTTCGTATTGGAGCAGGATCACATGTATGCATTGTTTGTTCGGAATGGCATAGCAGGCAAAAAACAATGGTTTGGAATAGAGTCCAGAGTGATGACCAGTAGCTGGGATCAATTGAAGCATTCCTTTCCTACCCTTGTTGTATGTTGGATTTTAGCTGTGGCATTGAGTGTTATCAAATGCCCTAAATGTCTATGTTTTTTTAAATGTGTCTGTACAGTGCACATTCTGTCATTAGTGTGACCTCGCAGTGCTAAAGGGTGTCATGGTGCCTTCAAAACATGGATTTGAGAGATCTGTTGCCTGGCAGTGTCAGAGTCAGCTCGTGCTGTAATTCAGTCAGTTGTCTGTTTGGTTATGCTCTCTGTTCCTTGAAAGTGCACTATATTATAAAAAACACAAATTCTCTAACAGTACTACAAATCCTTTTGAGTGGTCTACCCATTACTACTTCACTATTGCCAACGAGTGATTTGGTTGTGTTGTTTGATAATGAAAAGATCTACAGTGCGAATTAGATTTATTTCAGCGTTCACAGTGTGAACAAGATATCTGCAATTTGAGATGTAGACCATAACCATTAAGAAATGGGATATAGGTTTACAGTTATGAGAAGGTATACATTTCTCAATTCAAGATTGTTTTAAATTTTCCAGATTAAGAGAGGTACACTGTAGTGGATCCTATTTAGTTTTATTGGGATTGAGGAGTTCGCTTAGCTTTCTGGCTTGCAAACATTTACCCCCATCACCTGGTGACTTTTAGCCTACTTAACCTGCTCTGTTTTAGCACATTTGTTTAATTATTTCTTCCAAGATGGCTGCTATATTTATAGTTAACAAATTGTTATGATTTGACTTTATCAGTGCCACCCTGTGAAGGAGTCACCATCACCGTCAAAGACAAGTGATATATGTAGGTATTCACATCATGTCCCTTTCCAATTACGTCTGACAGGAAAATAATGCACTTTTGGGAGGAATTGTTTATATAATTGTCGCCCCAAGCATGCCTTCTTATCTAGTGTTAGGTTATCAGAGGAATTCCTACCAGATGCCATCAGTGCTATCTATGCTACACATCGCCTTTATGCAGACCCAGCCTTCGTGTCCCCACGGAGTCTGACCTAGAGGTCTCATTCCCAGGTAATGAGGGTTGGAGGGGCGCTTCTTATGGACACGGTACTGGCAGATTAGGTTTATCATACCTAGCTCTCTTTAGGGTAGAGATTAGGTTCTCCATACTAGGGTATCAGGGCATATTTCACATCTTATGTTTGATGCAATATGGTGGGGGTCTTTGTATCCACGACTCTCATTTTCACAATTATACTTCTTGCACTGTGCATTACCCTACTCATTGCAGCTTATGCCTTTTACAGTAGATTGCAGTCTTTTTAATAAACCAATTGATTGAGACTTATTGCTTATGTGAGAAGAGGGTACTCTCCGTTTAACCACGACTCCCCTGAGATGTTGCACTCTTGAGTCCTTGAGTAAAACTGGCAGAAATCACCTTTTATTGTTTGGTTTTTGGTGAGGTACTGCGTGTGAGCCGGGAGGGTTGGGCTGACAGTTGCTACTTGTTGTAGGGTTGGCTTAATCGGTTACAAACAAAAGTGCTGTCATCCCTAAACCAGCAGTCTCACCTATGAGCGAGAGTCCAACTACGACACACTATTTGATACTGAGTGCAGCACTTCTTCATTTCGGCCAGCATTACATACTGGCAATCGCCAGTAGGTAGTTATAGTTCGGTTCTAGTTTACACAGGAAAAGCATTTTTTGTTTTACTAATAACTTTGGCCCAGTTTGACAAATCTTCACAAAAGTTTCAAAACTAGTTTTTCACTCACTTCAGCTGCTGTCTGGGAGGCTTCAGGGTGATTCGTCAGGCAGGGGCCGAAAAGAAGGTGATGTTCCCAAAATGCGTATTCCCCCATGCAATTTTCCATAGGGATTTTAGGCACTGCTCCAGCCCAAACTGCTAAACGGGTTTACACCAAGTTTTTCAGAAAGCTAGATCTTGGTCCAGAAAGAGTGCTTTTCATAATTTGCTGTAAATCTGTTCAGTAGTTTTGGAGTAATTAAAGGAAATAAAATATAGATATTAAGGGGCGTGGATCCTTCGCGGATCTGTGGATACCCGCTGATCCGAGTGAAAAGCATGACCCTGATTGTCTGGCCGCAACCTGAAAGGAAAGTTGTAACCCCCATTTTGTTTCTTGGCTGGGCCCCTGGGTAGAAAACATAAATTAAAACACACATACGGGGTCAGGGTAGAGGTATCGTGACCCCAAAGGACACATGGATGGGTCTCTAAGGGACTCCTCAGGGGCAACAAATTGTCAAATTTTGTTTTGGGCAGATCTGCGGCTCTACTGAGGAACACAGGTCAACATCCACTGTAACCCCGTGGCTCATGGCTGACGGCTGTGCGTAGTGGTGGTTGTATTAACGTATGGTAATTACATATTACTTAATGTTAAAAAAAACAATGTTAAACAAAACATAGAAAGTCACTGAAAAAAACAAAGGTTACAGGGTCGTTATAGTTAGGTTGACTTTTTACCCACACAAAACCTTAGAAATTCAGCAGTTATAGTTATTCTTATAGTTGTACTTATATGAAGAAACTATACCTCATGCCATAAGGTAACTTTAGGCAACGGGTTATAATTTCGTAATGCATGTAAAGCAAATTTATTTAAAAAGCAGCAGAAGAGATTTAGCCTCGCTCACCTCCCTTTCCCTTCTGACCAATGACTCAAGGTGAAGCACACAAGAAGCTAGGCTTCACTTTGCTCCCTTACTGACAAATGACTCAAAGCAAGTGGCAGAAGGGTTTAGGTCTTACTCACCACACTTTCTTACCAATGACCCAAAGCAAGTGGCAGAAGGAGTTAGTCTCACTCACCTCACTTTCTGACCAGTGACTCAAAGACTCAAAGCAAGCATCAGAATGGGTTAGGTCTCACCTCAATCATTTAATCAATCATCTGGATTTGTAGAGCACAGTTATCACCTGTGAGGGCATCCAGAGGCTGTTACTGTGTGGGTCCAGCTGGAAGACTCAGTCGAAGAACCAGGTCTTGAGCTGTCTTTTGCAGTCCAGATTAGAGGGGGAGGACTGTAGGTTGAGAGGGAGAGTGTTCCATGTCTTCGCAGTCAGGTAGGAGAAAGTTTGTCCTCCCTGGTTGCTCTTGTGGATGCAGCAGATGTGGGCAAGGTAGAGGGAGGCAGATGGGAGGTCTCTGGTGGGTCAATGAAAGTTCAGGTGTGGTTGAGGTGGGGAGGTCTATGGTTGTGTAGTGTTTTGTAGGACAGTGTAAATAGCTTGAATTGGCAACGCTTGTATATGGGGAGCCAGTGGAGGTTCCGGAGGTGTGGGGATATGTGCATGGCTCTTGGGAGGTCGAGTATGAGCCTTGATGCTGCGTTCTGAATGATCTGGGGTTTCTAAGTGAGCAGTGTTGTGAGTCCTGTGGCTGGTGACGAGGGGCTGTGAGACAGTATATCTAGTGTCGGTGGGGAGCCATTTGAATATCTTGCATAGGAGAGGAGGGTGCGAAAGCGGGGGTGGAGACTGTGTTGACCTGCTTCTTCATGCTTAGTTTGCTGTTGATGATGACCCCTAGGTTGTGGGTGTGTTGTGTCGGGGTGGCTGGGGGCCCTAGGTCTGATAGTCACCAGTAGATGTCCCAGGGATATGTGGAGTTTTTGAGTACCAGTACGTCGTTTTTCCCGGTGTTAAGCTTGATGCAGCTGTCCTTCATCCAGTCGGCTATGCTGTTCATGCAGAGTTGAAAGTCGGTCTTGGTGTGGTCTTTGCTTGTGGGAGGATGTGCTGCGTGCATCTACGTAGGAGACAGTGTTTAGTCCGTGGCTTCTTACAATGTTGGCTGGTGGGGGTCATGTAGGCATTGAATAAGGTCGGCCTGACGGAGGATCCTTGGGGGACTCCGCACATGATGGGCTACTGTTGAGAGGTGAGGTGGAAGGTTTGCATCTGGCCAGGGATAAAGGAAGCCATCCATTTCAGAGCATCTACTTGGATACCAATCTGGTGGAGTCTCTTTAGCAGGGTGTGGTGGGAGACTGTGTTGAATGCTGAGGAGAGGTCCAGGAGGATGAGGGTTGCTGATTGTCCTTGGTCTAAAAGGATTTTGATATTGTGTGCGACAGCAATGAGGGCAGTCTCAATGCTGTGATTGGGGCGGAATATGAACTGTGATAAATCTAGTGGGTTGTCGTCTTCTAGGTAAGTGGCCAATTGCTGGTTGATGGCTTTCTCTCATACTTTTGCTGGGAATGGGAGCAGGGAGATAGGCCAGTAGTTTTGAGGTTGTTGGGTTTGGGGGAGGGCTTATTGAAGATTGTCTTGACTCTCTTGTGTTTCCAGTCATCAGGGTGGGTGACTGTGTTGATGGATGAGTTGATGATGTCTGTCAGTCTGTTGCTGATGGTGTTGATGCCGAGATTAAACATGTGATGAGGGCAAAGGTCAAAGGGGGATCCTGAGTGGATGGGTTCCATGATGTCAGTGGTCATCTGGGTGGTGATCTGATTCCACTTGGGGATTCTGTGCACAGGAGTGGTATCCAGTAGGTTGAGAAGGTTGATGGTGTCTTCTGTAGTGGGCTGGGGTGCGATGTTACTGTAGGTAGTGGTGAGTTTGACATGAAAGTATGCAGCGAGGGAGTCGCACAGTTTATGAGTGGCCTGTACGGTGTTCTCCAGTGCTGTGGGGTTGGGGAATTCTTCAACGATGGTGAAGATCTCTTTGCTGTGGTTGGCACAATCATTAATGCAAGTGGCTAAGGTTTGTTTTCTGGCACTTTTTATGAGCTTGTGGTAGTGGTTGAGAGCATCCTTGAGTGAGGTACTGTCTTTGGGTAGTTTGGAATGGTGCCATTTTCTCTCTAGTTTTTTGCAGGTGCATTTAGTGTTGTAAAGCTCCGGCGTGTACCAACTTGCTTGTTTGGAGGTTTTGTTGGGTTTGGTGGGGGCGACGATGTCTGCGCAGTGTGATATCCAGGTGGAAAAGTGCTTGACGTCTCTTTTGACATCTGGGGTATAGTCAGGTGACTGGTAACTGAAGTCCAGCGGGTAGGAGTTGAGGGCATCAGTCCATTGGTGCTTGCTTAGCTTGCTCCAATTTTGATGTGATGTGGGGGGGAAATCTGGGTGTTCTGTTCAGTGTGACAAGGTAGTTGAAATGGGCGATGGCGTGGTTGGTCCAGGTGAGCTCGAAGGTGCAACTGTATTTGATTCTACTGGTAGAAGTGAAAATGGGGTTGAGGGTGCACTTTCTTGCCAATGACTCAAAGACAAAGGTCTCACTCATCTTGCTTTCTTACCAATGACTCAAAGGCAAGCGGCAGAAGAAATTAGTCTCACTCACCTCACTTTCTGATCAATGACTCAAAGCAAGCGGCAGAAAGGGTTAGTTCTCACTCACATCACTTTTTGACCAGTAACTCAAAGCAAGCAGCAGAAGGGGTTAAGTCTCACTTGCCTCACTTTTTTCTGAATGACTCAAAGACAAGCAGCAGAAGGGATTAGTCTCATTCATCTCACTTTCTTACTAATGACTCAAAGACAAGCAGCAGAAGGACTTGGTCTCACTCACCTCACTTTCTGACCAATGACTCAAAAAGAAGCATCAGAAGATACTAACTCTTGCTTACCTCCCATTCTAGCCAATGAATCAAAGATGCAGTACAACAGGCCTTTGTGTTTGAGGCCCTACCTTTTTATCCAAAATCTTTTTGAGCCCCAGAAACCAAAACATAGCATCTTCCTCTCTCCTCACACTTCATATCAGAAGAAATGAAAAGAGAAGTAAGCTGGCTCTGTGTCAGTCCTGGGAGCAAGACACTGAAACCACATCCCCATGGAAATAAGCTACATAGAGGATCATCTCCTTATTCGGAAGAACTTAAATTTATGGGGTATAATTGATGAAGCATTTTCTATAACTAATTATTTTGTCTTCCTGTGTGAGATATAAATAACTTCTGAATTACTATGTTTGAATCGTAAATCATTTTGTGGGAGTAGTATTACCTTACTCCAAACAATTTTTCCCATACGTAAGAATGTCACATCCATGTTTGGAGAAATCACAACTACTGCAATAAAAACTTTATGAATCTGACTCAAGGGTCTTTAGCAATATGTATCAATATTCAACCTAGAGTAAATATGCAAGCATGTATATGGAATGTTTTACCACCAAAGTCCACAAAATAACATATTATTCTCATAAATCAGGAAAAGGCTTCAATGTTTCTTGTTTGACCACCCTTGTCTGACAACCCTTTAATGTAGAAATGTAGCTTATATAACTGCACCATAAGCAGCAATAGAAAGACAGACTACCTCAGGATGCTATGGCAACTGCCGTAGTTAAAACTGCTGTATCTTTGTGTACTATGGCTAGTGGAGAGACCCTGCACAATATCTAATAAAATTGTTTCAATCAACAATTAATTGTCTTTTGCAGAACCAAAATGAGGGCCATACATGTTCTACCTCACCATCTATCATGCATTGCCTGAACGTAAGCTGTAAGCATGTAGCCTTGCTAAAGCTGTTGTGTTCTCTTTCAGGTGTCTTTATCCATCCTCGTATCTGTGTCCGTCTCCATGATCCTCCGTTCTTATGCATCCAATGGTCATGCAGGGAGGCGCCTGCACCCTCTTACAAGGTCATGAATTGCAGACTGTAGAACCATCTCAGCTCACCACCAGCAACTCCTCTGAAAAGCTGTCTCAGGTAAGAACAAGTGGAGCCCCAGCTCTAAAAAGCCAGGGAACAATGCCATGTGGCTGCCCCCAGGGGCGGGGGTAGGGAAACCAGGGTGAGTCCTTAAAAATGGGAGGTTGGACCACTGCAAATTGTGAATACAAAGTACAAAACTCACATATCATAGCTTTTGATGGTTATTTCATTGAAAGGAACAAAAGCAATTAGTTGATCCTTGTAATATTTCATTCAAAACCACCTTTTAGAGAGTATTCATATGCTCTTGCATAGGTTCTATACACCACAACATACACAGAATAGGACAAAGTCATCTAGCTCCTCAATGAATGAAAGTGCACAGGTAGGATGGAGCAACCCGGGTGCATCAGCCGAGCTGACTGACGTGCAACGTGTTTAAATATTTTTACAGACTTTTTATTGTGAAAGAATCTTTTTAAGTCCTTTTTTAACTGAAAAATATAATCCCTCCAGCATCCAATGCCCCTGAGTTTCTCCAGTATACCAGTGAACTTTCACTTATTGGGGAGCTAGATGCTTTTGTCTGCTTGCTAGGCCAGTCCAGTATATTATCCTGAGGAAGCCCTTGAATTATTTTGTGTTGAAACATGTCAATACTTCTATCAGGGGAAATACACTTAAAAAAACAACAACTCAGAGCCATTTTGAATAGCCTGATAGGACGCTGACCTACTCTCCAGAATTGCAGTCAATTACAGTAACGGCTGCTGCCAGGAAGGGGTGGGGTGGGCAGCACGTGGAGCAGGGACTTCGGGGAGGGGGCAGTTAAAAAAAAATAAAGAAATAGACTTACCTGCCCCTTCGCAATCAGCCACTCCCACCAGCTGTCTTGTCTTGTGTGCTTCCCCCCAACCAATCATGACGCTTCTTTCATGCTGTCACACAGCATGAAAGAAGTGCTGGGATTGGCCTGAGTCGGCAGAAATGCTGCTCAGGGAGAGAGTGGGGCACTGTGCTTGGTCTCCACCCGGATGTAAAATACAGAGTTTCTAAATGTGCATGTCAGTTTGGCCGGCCTCAGCCTACCGGCTAAACTGACATGCTCACTTAGAATCGCACATACCACTCCTCCTCCACTTGACGTGGAGGAGGTTGGCCCTGCCCCGCCCTACGAAGCTGAAGAATAAAGGGAAAATAAAATAGTTTTATTATCCCTTTATTTTTCTGCTTTTCGTCAGTGGGGCAATGCTCCTCCGCCATAGTGGAGGGGCCGCCTCTGGTCAAATACCCCTGATTCATCCCTTGTTGTAAAGAACATAAGGGCAATTTCTTCGAATAATCCCCTCATGCTCTTTTTTCTTATAAATTATAATCTGGGAATTATGATAATAAAAACATGTACTTTAAAGACATTAATTTAATTGTCCATTATAACAAAAAGAAGGTGCTACCACATATCTTTTTTACATCTGCATTTAGTTTTTTGTGATATAATAAATATCATGTTGATTATACAGTCTATTATCAATAGAACATATTTAAAGTACAATTATTTTTACAAAATCAAAATGAATAGTTTTCCTGGCACGCAATGTTTGTGGAGACGACCCTGCTAACCCAGAGATGAGAGAGACTTGGCGAATTTAACGACTGATGGTTGTCTATTCATGACGTACTACATCTTTGTTCTTAACACAAAAGAAATCTCCCAAAAGAAAGGATTGAAAAAAAGTGGGAATCGTTTTACTGATCTTGGAAGGATAAAACAAGCGGGAACCTTGCCAGGATTTGAACCTGTGTCCATCAAATCACACTCAGTGCTCGCTCAACTTCCTGGTCTATTTTACAAACTTGGAAAGTCTTTTCCTCACACTGGATAGGCTATTGTTCCTGCCAGTCCTATCCCATCTAACTCATTCTGTGGATTGTAATGCATACAGACTATATACAAACACATGGCAGCCCTGGTCCTAACACGGGAAAATTGCCCCTAGTGAGCAAGTTACTATGATAGTTATGAATACCTTTACTATTGTAAGTACCTCTACTAATATTGCTGGTCCTAAAACTATAGTATTCCAAGGAATACTACTACATGCCTTACTAATACCACTGTCACTACTGACAGTGCCAATACTTTTATTACTACCACTACTATTACTATTGCTGCAATAGCAACTACTTTTGGTTGTAGCATTAGTGAAATACTAGCACTACTGCTACTCAGGCTAAAATTACACATAGTAATAAAAGTGCTGCTACCAGTAATAATAACTTGCCTCAAAATTATTGGCAGAGGGAGTAGCAGTACTTATGTTATTACTGCTACCATTGTTACTAGTAATAGTTTCCATAGTAGGTAACAGTCAATAGTTGTTCTGATAATTTGTGTTTGCATTGCAAGTAGTAGTAGAATTATTGTAGCATTAAGAGTACTCATAATAATATCAATAATACTAGTAGCTGTAGTTGTACAATTACTAACTGCACTAACAGCACTAGAGGACGCATTACTAGTAGCATGGCTATACCTAGGTAGTACTTATATTAAGGGAAGCAGGAGTGCACAATTGGTACCAGTAGTAGCAACAGAAGTAGGAACAATAGTATTATTATCAAATCTAGCAGCAGTTGTAATTGGTGTAGCTCTACTTCTTGATGTGCCCACACTACCACTTATAGTATTGATGATAAAATATATATGTATATATATATATATATATATATATATATATATATATATATATATATATATATATATTACATCTCAAATATTTTTCACTGAAAAAAGCAATGCTAAGTTGTCATTATAGTTAGGTCATAATGGTCATAATGTCAGTTGAAATGTAATGTTTCAAACTAACCAGCCACTGACACTCATCAGTTATAGTTAACTGAAGTAACTATACCTCACACCCTCATCATGCACAGTGCTGTCATCAATGATGTAATTTCAGATGTCTTCAGTGATGTTGTCAATGATGTCATAGATCATGTCATGAGTGATGTATTATGTGAGGTCATAAGCAGTGCATGGGAAGGACATGATTTATAGTTAATTCAGATATCTACAACTGGTGAATATCAGTATTTTTCTTGGTTTTAAACATTATGGCCACCATTATGACCCTGCTGGTCACCAGACCGTCAGGGTCACGGTCGCAGTGGGACTGCAGCCAAAGCGGCAGTCTGGCTGTGACATTACGACGTGGTGAAAGCGCCACGGTCGGACTGCCGACACCACCAGATTGCCGCCAGGCAACACCCTTGCGGTCTCAGCGGTTGTAATCCTCCAGTGCAGCACTGCTTGCAGCGCTGACCTGGGGATTACGAGCCCCCATTCTGCCAGCCTTTGCATGGGGGTAGCCCTGCCATGCAAAGGCTGGTGGAAAGGGGGTGCCGGGGGGCCCCTGCACTGCCCATGCACTTGGCATGGGCAGTTCAGGGGCCCTCAGGGACAGCCCCGTCGTGCTTTCCACTAAACGAATTACGGGCAGTGGAAAGCACGACGGGTGCTGCTGCATCCGCCGCACAGCCACATTGGCGCAGGCTTCAATGGGAGCAGGCGTCAATGTTAAGGCCCTGTTCACTGCAGGGCCAGCGGACGGAAACACTGTTTCCGCCCGCCAGCCCTGAGGTGAACTCTTAATAGGTCTGACAGTGTTCAGACCGCACAGGCGGCCTGATGGCGGAATGAGTTTGGGGGGCAGCCTCCGCCACCCGCCAAACTCGTAATAGGGGCCTATGTTTTAACTGATATCATGACCTAACTATAACATCACATTAACCTTTATTTATTATTTCAGTGAATTTCTAAGACTTTTTTAATGTAAAGTAAGATATTATTACCAGATCTGTCTATATAACCACTTTAATCTGTGTTTTTGAGTGAATTTCTGAGTTTTTTTTTACATAAGGTAACAATATAAAGAGATGTCATTTTAAATAAGGCAGACTTACTAGTATTGGCAAAGAGTCGAACACCAAAATACAAAGGTTTGGCCAATTGGCTTTAACTAGGATTCTGAATATCAAACTATATAGAGCTGACCTATTGGCTTTGTCAAAAAGTCACCACAATAATTTATCAATAACCATATTCCAAAATACTTTTTATAGATACACACAATTGCATGATGTGTGTATAAATACACAGGCAGCAGTGCTTAATAACTATTGTTTGAAATATTTAAAATAAAGCATTTCTATTTCAAACAACTCTAAATGCATGTTTGAGTCTTTCTTTCACACTCTACAGGCCACAACACGCAGCAAGAGAATCAACCACGAGAGTTCCCTACATTTCAGCCGAAGAGCATACAGCTCCAACTCAGAGTGCTTCACAAATAATAGTAAGATCTCCTGGGGCATACATTCAATGTCATATGAGACCTACCCTTTAAAAAAAAAAAAAAAAAAAAAGTTTCCTGGGGAGCTTCTGCTCCTCATTGCAGCTCCCATAATACTTTTGTAAATTGTTGGAGGTGTCCCTGCCTCTCCCTGGGGCACAAAATAACTTTAATTTATAAAATTGAAGCATTGAAGCACAAGGAGTGCAGTGAATATTTTATAAGCAGCCATATATATATATATATTTTTTTTTTGGGGGTGCCCTGGCCCAGTTTTTTAAGTAAGTGCCCTAATCCCACCCTTGGCACCCGCAAAATACACTGTGGTTGTGGGGGAAGGCCTGAAAACACCACATGCCTGCTGGCTTCCGCCAGTACCCATCCTGAGTGGCGGCAGGAGCATGCTCTATTGTTTTTCTCCTGCCCAGGGGTAGAAGCTTTTGTTTCTGCTCCCGCCTGAGGTCTAAATTCCGTGCTTACAAGATTGTGGGCAGAGAATTAGATTTGTATTCATTGCCTGCTGTCTCAGTCAGGATCCTTGGGACACTAACTAACTGCGGGCCCTGGGAGGATGATGTTGTCCCCCCGGCCATACTATGGCACATGAAGGGGACTCCATGTTCCTGGGGCAATGATTTGTCTCTGGGAATGGGGCCGCATGCACCCCTCCCTATAATTACATTTAAATGACCCAGGGGAGTGGGGTACCACGGCTATTAACAGGTTATCATATAATGTATGTGTGTATGTTTGCATTGCATCTGAGAGAAGGGGCATGACTTATGTGTAGGAGTAAGAGGGTCATGAAGATTATGCACATGTGTGACTATTTGCCAAACATAGATGCTGTAATAGATATGCAGACTTCACTTCCTATGTTTTAACGTCACTTCCTGTTGTGCAAAGTGAAGACTGGCCTCAAAATGGAGGCCAGCAAAGTAAGAAACATGCTTACAATCAAATTAAAACGAGATAGAATGAAATTATTTTTGGAAATCAAATCTATTGGAAGTTAAAACATTGACAACATGTACTATTATACTTTGTTCTTGCAAAAACCTTAAGTACCCGCACTCTGGAAGGTTGAGGATGTGCCAACAGTAGTAGCTGCTTTTCCTTTGTTTCTTTCTGGTCTGTAGAGATCACAGTGTGGAAGGTGGCTGCTGACTCTGTAATGATAAAGCATAGTGTAACGAAGTTGATAGTATGCTGCGGTTTTCATCAGCTGTCAGTCTTCTTTTTGCTTTAAACAGGAATTGTGCATGGGTTTGGGGAGGGAGCAACAGAAATATGTATGTTTCAACAGAGTTGCATCATGACACGACAGTCAGATGTATTATGTGAAACACGGAGGTACACCACAAAAGAGATCACAGGAAGAAACCTGCTTATGAAATGAAACAAAAAGATAGAGAAAAAGTGTGAATGAGCGAGAGGGGGGCAGGGGAGAAAGAGAGAAGAGAAGGTTGAAAGGTCTTAGTCCTACCTATTATCATTGTGTTAGAGCAACAAACGGCTAAAGGAGATATTAAAGGTTGGACTCAGAAAAACTATGAAGAATGACGGGGCCTTTACATCCAACGCGGCAATGAAGGAAAACCCTGACTGTATGTATCAGTTTCACATACGTTCTATGTACCAGAGATCATTATGCAACAGGTGTTTGAACGAGTTGTATTTCATAATATTGTTAGCAAAAATACCGTTTGATAGACTTTCTCTCTTCTAATAAAGTATACAAAACTATCTTTCTGTTGGTTGTAGATATTCTATTAATTCCAGTGGAGGTATAGTTTTGTAAATTATCGTTAAGATGCAATATTTGATGTTTTGATTAGGGTATCTTGGTACAATACCATTTGAAAAGTGTTTCAGGCACCGCATCTGCCACAGAAGAGTAGATAGAAAGGCCATCATCAGCATAATGTCCGTAAAATAGTGTCTGTACACACAAAAGAGGATGAAAGTAGTGGATTGAAAGAGGAATGAATCATATACAAGAAGAACTAAACTGGTGTGAACTATGTAAGAGGGCACCTACAGGAGCATGAGCCACCAAGGAGGCAATTGTAAGGATTATAGGCTACACAATGGGAGAATCAACAACAGTCTCACTTATATTGCTGGTTCCTCCTTTTTGTTCCACTTTTTTTATTTGTATATTAGGTCTGGCTTCTAATGGAAGCCATTACCTAGAAAACTGTTTTAAACCTGGTTAGTCACTGGGGGCAGGGCCTGACTGGACAAAATGGAGGCCGCCTAATTCCGGTGCTCCTGGTTGGCCTGCATAATTCTGGAGCTCCCGGTCGGCCCACCAAATATCCTGTTTCCGGCAAAGGGTGCCCCTGTCACATCAAAGTTGGGTCAGGGGCCCATTTGGGCACAGATCTGTTGGTAGAGAGACTTGGGGGCGCCAGGCCTGCCTGGATGGCCGGCTCAGCCGATGACTGTGCTCCTTGGACCAAAAGATGTGGCCTAGCATGGAGGCGAGTGGGAGGAGAACTCAGGCCTGAACCTGCCTGCAGTGCCAGTCATCGGGACTGGATGCTGCCACGGTGTGCAGTCACCTTCCCTGCTCGGGAGTAGTAGCCAGGGACCCACCGGGTGGGCCAGCAGCAAGGCCCGCAATGAGGAGGTGAGGAGCCAAAGAAGGAGTGGGGAGGAAGGTGGACAGGCCCTTTCGAGTCAACGCAAGGGACCCTGACCCAGTGGAGGCTGCCAGTGAGGACCCCGCTGGAGCTGCTGTGAGGGGGTGCTTTGTAAGGGTTGGAGCAGGATAACCTGAAGGGGTGTTGGGTGCAAGAATTCCCCCAGCATAGAAGGTGGGCGCATGAGGGCAACCGCTGCTGTGGATGTGCTTCAGCCAGGGCCCTAGCACCACGTGTGGCCTGGCGAGAGAGCAATGATTTGAGTCCCCCTGGTCCAGTGAGTGGAGACAGCGGTCGACAACAGGAGGAGGACCCTGTGAAAGGAACCAACGGCTGGCACTGCTTTGTGAGAGTGATACGCCCTGGTCTCCCTACCGACACCCACTGGATTGCTGGTCTGCATGCTGCGCATGGGACAGATGGAGAAGTGGAGCACCCCTGGAGACCTACCTGGCCTTCTGTGGGGAGATGGGGGCGCACCAGGGCTGCAAATGACTAGGGCTGGTGCGCCCACAGGATTGGTCCCTGCTTCCAAACTCATTTTGGGAGCTTTTTTGCTGTACCGGAGATTGCAGGGGGCACGCAGGATTGACCGTTGCTGGAGTTTGTGCTGTGGGGCTGGCCTAGCTGCCTAGACTCTAGGTGTGGGTGCGATAGCTCTGGGTTACACCTGTTAACTGCCACATGCTGAATACAGGGAAACCCAGACCTAAGTCGCAGGGGTTGCACTTACCAGCCTCAAGCCCTTATTGCTTGCAGATAGACAGGGAAGCAGGGGGGGACTTGGCACCCTCTAATATGCAAGACACCCTAAACAGAATCCTGGGGGCAATTGAGAATACTAAATTGACTCTGAGCCAAGAGATAGGCAAGGTATCCGCTAAACTGAGCCACCTTCGTACAGACCACCACAAGCTGTCCAACAGGGTGAAATACACAGATGTGGTCTTGGAGGAACTACAGACTACCCACCAGGTAATTAGGTCCCAAATTGCCCAACTCACCAAACGGATCCAAAAACTTGAGCATCCAGCAGAGGATGCAGAGGGCCAGAGCCGGCGCAATAATGTGCGCATTGTGGATATACCAGAGTGAGTGGAGGGGCCTGACGTGGTGACCTACCTGGAGTCTTGGCTGTGATTGCTCATGGATGAGCGACCCCTCAAGCCATTTGTGGCATTGGAAAGGGCACATCGGGTCCCGGCTCGTAGGCTGGAGCCAGGGAGGCCACCTAGACCAATAGTGGCAAAACTCCTACACTGTAGAGATCATGACCTGTGGCTACAGAAGCCTGTTTGATGTAGGGGGCGGCTGGACCACCCTATTTCCGGATTTCACAATGGTGGTCCAGTCCAAACAAGCCACCTTCATGGAGGTGAAACAGGCACTGCGCAAGGAGGGAATCAGGTACTCCTTGATGAAGATTATGCTGGAGGACAACATCCACTTTTTCCAAGAACCAGATGAAACATGGGCCTGGCTCGAGATGTACCATTCAGGTACAGACGGAGCCAAGAATACAGAACACAAGCCGCCCCGGCACCGTGGCAAGAGAAGGCACACACTGGATCCTGCAGAAAAAAAGCGGGCGACAAAGCCCACATAGCAACAGGCATGCCAAAGGAAGAGGGAGGCACTCCAGGTGGCGGCCTCCCTGGCGGAGGTGAGAAACTCGGACAAGGAACTAGGGTCTCGGCCAGACCCCTTGGACATAGGAGAATCCATTGACAAAGACTCTGTGGTTAGCGCTATGAAGGGACTCTCCCACATAACACTCCAGACAGCGGATGACATTGCTTGAGAGTTCAGGGCCCTACCTTCGCTTATCGCCAGCTACTGAATTAAGGATGTGGGCCGACCTGATCTCTGACGGGTAGCCCTGATGCTCCTGTTGCCTGCCCCATGATCACCCACCGGATATTCCTGTTGGATGATGACAGTACACACTTACATATTGATTTCTATGGTTTGGGCGTCCAGTGAATGCTTGGCTGCTTTTGGGAAGGGGAAAAGGGGTTTGTTAGCTTTGCCAGTTTTAGCCTGTGGTCACTTTAGGGAGCACAACACATTGTTGAGGTGCCTTGTGGGGAGTCATGGGGAGGCAGGGACTATGTTGCCTGACGTTTTCATTAGATGGAATGGCTGCCTCACATCTCCCCTTTAAAATAATGTCTTGGAACATCCGGGGCATGGGATCAATGGTGAAACGCCATTAAAATGATCTCCTACATAAAACGCAGAGGGGTACATATTGCCATGCTGCAGGAATCACACCTCACCCAGGTAGAGGCAGACGGCCTCCGCAGGCGTTGGCCTGGAGAACAGTTCACAACTGCATATTCTGCCTTTGCAAGGAGGGCGGCAATCTGGGTAAAAGCGGTGGTACCCTTTGAGGCCTCCACAGTAGACGTGGATAAAGATGGTCGTTATGTATTGGTAGAGGGCTGCCTCCATGGCAAGCCACTAGTATAGGAAGTATTTATGCCCCTAACCAAGACCAGATCCAATTTCTGTCCTCCCTGTCTGCCCATCTGGCACGATTCACTGATGTTCCATTCCTTATTGGAGGGGACTTTAACGGAGTTTTAGACCCCCTTCTAGACCGATCAACCCCACCGCTACGAGGTGCGGCAACAGTTAGAGTGGCAACGGGTATGTCGACTTGGATATTTCAATGGGACATGGAGGAACGTCTGGCGACTTCAGAACCCACTAGGGACTACTTGTGTTACTCACACCTTTACAGAGTGCACATCAAAATAGACCGTATCCTCTGCCTCCCTTAATGGTACAATGACGCATGCGGAATACTTAGACCGGACCATATCTGACCACAGCCCACTATTGATCTATTTAAAATGACAGAGACTCTCCAGCGTGTCCCAACATGGCGGTTGCACTCTGCTGCATTGGAGGATGACGCCTATTGGGAGGCGTTGATCAATAGGATGATTAAATACTTGGAAATGAATTCCGGGTCAGCATCTAGTCGTGGTATCGAGTGGGAGACTCTAAAAGTGGTAATAAGGGGGCATTGCTTGGGACAGACTGTTGGTATTAGGCGAGACTTCGAGCTGGACATCACATGACCAGAGGATAAACTACAGCGGTGCGACAACATCCTTGCCGGTACCTCAGAAGTACAGGCAAAGCTGCTGGAGACCCGAGGGCTGCACAATGTAGCACTGGAACGCCTTTGATGTCATGACTACAAGAAGTATATAGCCAGAGTACATGAAGAAGAGGGAAAGGCGGGGAGGTTACTGGCCTGGCTGGTTCGCCAGAGGGCCAGAGGGATGCTGATTACCCGACTGACTACCATGGAGGGTACTATTCTATACTTGCCCACCCAGATAAATGATTAATTCATGACCTACTACACATCTCTGTACGGTCCCATACAAGTGGACACGACCACAAAAGGGAGGACCTCTTGGCCATACTACTCCAGAGTATTCTCTCTGAAATTGACAGGGACACTCTGGGAGTGCGGCTGTCAGTGGAAGAGATTAAGGCAGATATTAAAACATTAGCGATGAATAAGACTCCAAGAACCAGATGAAGAATGGACCTGGCTCGAGATGTACCCTTCATATACAGATAGAGCCAAGAATACAGAACACAAGCCGCCCCAGCACCGTGGCAAGAGAAGGCACACACTGGATCCTGCAGAAAACAAGCGGGTTACAAAGCCCACACAGGAACAGGCATGCCAAAGGAAGAGGGCAGCACTCCAGGTGGCGGCCTCCCTGGCGGAGGTGAGAAACTCGGACAAGGAACTTGGGTTGGGCAATGACGGCTTGCCACCAGAGTTCTATAAAGTGGGCTGTGGGGTTCTGGCACCGCAGCTAGTAGAGATGTATGCTTAAACTTATGAAACGGAGGCACAACTGGCCTCGACCCGGGAAGCCATGGGGATCCCATTACCCAAATGCATACAGGGTGACAGGAGGGTTACCTACTTTTGTCCGTTGTCTATGCCTAATACTGATTTCAAGATCCTCAGCAAGGCCCTAGCCACTAGATTGCTACCTCATATGAGTAACCTCATACATAAAGATCAGAATGGGTTTATTCCCACCCGTGGCAAATCTAATAACCTCTGTAGACTATACTCCCTGCTCTACGATGACATCCACCCTCCAGATCCAACAGCAATGATTGTGTAGGTGGATCTCGAGAAGGCCTTTGACACTGTGAGCTGGGACTTCCTAGGGGCTACAGTGTCGAGGATGGGACTAAGGAGTTCTTGGGGTGACTGGGTCAGGTTACTTTACTCACACCCTACCGCATGTGTTAAGACAGGACATGCAATCTCTTGTAGCTATAACATATATAGAGGCACCCAAAAGAGGTGTCCGCTGTCGCCGTTGTTATCCGCTATTGCCATAGAACCCCTGGTGGCAAAATTCAGGGAAATGGGTCAAGAATTGGCAATATACTGGCGCGTGCAGTTTCACATAGTCTCCCTATGGACGAATGACCTTCTTATCTATCTCAGGAGTGGGTCGGCGACGTTGCCACAGGTGTTCAGACTGCTGGACGAATTTGGCGGCTGCTCAGGCCTCTGTTTAAACCGAAGAAAGACATTTGTGTGCCTGATGGTCCATGGGTTGCCCAGCCTCTTGGCTCGAAGATGCGACATGGGTGCCTCACTAATTCTGCTACCTGGGTATTCAGATCTACCATGAGCTGTGAGATATTCGGGAGGACAATCTGGAGAAAGCGATTCGAGCACTATGACCCACTGTCACTTTTTATTGTTCCCTTTGCTTGCATACTAAGGCACGCATCTCCCTCATTAAGATGGTGATGCGCCCCAGGTTGCTTTATTATTTACCAACTTGCCCATTGAGCTGCCAGCCTCCTGGTTTCACTCATTAGATGCACTCCTCAGGGAAGTACTGTGCAATGGCAGGAGTCAGCAAGTGGTCTTGGCCACTCTCCACCTACCTCCGGACTCAGGGGGGCTTGGAGTCCCTGATTTTCAGCTCTATTTCTTAGTGGCCAAGCTCCAATGGCCTGCACGTTGGCTCAGTGAGGTGGGGCTTCCAGAACTGGTGGCTGATCAGGGAGACCCAAACTGGAATAGAATAGACTCTTAGCTAGGATGCTTAAACGTAGCCTGTGGGGCACCAAACCAGGTATACTACTATTGATGGCCCTAGCCAGTTGGTTGAGAGTACTCGGGAAAACAAAAACTAAGGTCTCCTAAGCACTGGATACTCCCCTGGTGGGGATCCCTCACGGAGATCCGTATTCCTGTTTTACAAAAAAAAACAGCTTTAGTACTGGACGACTGTAGGAATACATGCTATAGTTGAGATGTATTGCCAGGAAATTCTGATCCCATTCAACGACCTACTGGACCAGACCGGACTTCCCCAAGGGCAATTTCTGACTTATGAGGCACTGATGGGACCTATTTGGGACCTCTGGAGCGATGCAGAAGGTGAACCACCCACACACAGGGTTCTTCAGACTATGTTGTCCATTGGAGGGGGCTCTCACTTGGTCTCCTAGCTCTATAGAGCATTGATGGGAATGGTGCATAGATCCTTACAGACACAGACTGGAGCAAGATTCTAGTGTACGCACCCTCAGTATCCCGAAACACACAACTAAAGTACATACAGTATAACTACACTCACAGGACTTATCTTGCCCTACACTGGCTTAGGCCCATATATGGAGTTGAGGAAATAGGCTGACCCCGCTGCCTACTGCCCGACATAGGATTTGGCCATATGACATGGGGATGCCTGAAGCTGCAAGAATTCTGGGATGGGGTCATACAACAAATTAATCATATGCTGAATAGGTGACTTGAGAACACAATAGCAACTTGCTTGTTGGTGTTGTTTAACAGGCCACGCCCCAAGAAAATTGGTAACAGATTTATAGACTTGGTCATAGTGCTGGCTAAGCGCAGCGTGTCGATGGCTTGGAAACACAACAGGGGACCGAGCTTGGATGCATGAATAATGGATGTTACAAGATGGGCCAGAACAGGAGAAGGCCCTAAGGAGAGAGGAGAGTAGGGGGATAAGGCGTAGGCCGATAGCCCCACTGTGGACAGACATGATTGGCAGTTGGGAGATCCAATTATGGGAGAAGAGTCAGATTCGGGAAGTGACATAGGGAGTGGTGAAGTAGCCAGATAGGGTTTACCTGGCGGTAAGGGCAATTCCAAAGAAGTAAAAAAGTCCTGGTCGGATGTGAGCGTAGTCACCATGATGCCTCCCCTCCCTCTCCTGTTGGATTACCCCCACAGAACCTCAGGAAGACACTACATAGAAGGTGCAACATAATTTTAGTACTGTCACTTTGGTTGTTTGAAAATATATTTATAACACGGGCAAGTTACCAGTTACCAGTTACTAATTGTAAAATTGATTAGTTTCGCCCAACTGGCATGTGTTGACCAGATGTAATAATCTGTAAATCTATCCTACATGTTCACCTCTACCTCAACCCTAACCCGACCACAGTCTCTAACGTTATCCTGGACACAATATTCCCACCTGATACCCTGCTAGTGGAATGCTCATACAAAGGGGTAGTAAGATTGTAATAGATTATATCCCATGATCAGAGTGCTGTTGAACCCTGAGTACAGATGCATCTGTTATTGTTATATGTGCGCACTGCTTGGAAAAGATTTACTGTGACTTGATTACTTAATCTGAAATGCCAATAAAATAAAAGTGTTAAAAAAAACCTGGTTAGTCACTGATCTGATAGCAGAGCAGTGACAAAATGTGTTTTGGTTTTTCCCTTGTCTGACAGAGCAGTGATGCCAGACTCATAAAACTGTGCTTTGACTCATGCCACTACAACACCTCCTTTTGGGTCTCTAGATGCCAGAGGTTGGGGAGGGGGAGAGGGGATGCTGGTTTCGCTCTTGAACTGCAAACCTTCATCTCCATGTCAGTCATGCAGACCCAAGCTGAGAGGGAATAATAGCAGTCCACATCGACTTATGGCTCTCACAGAGCTGCTGTCAGTGTGGTGGTGGCTCCCCCTCTCAGTGTGAGCACAGAGCGACTCTTTGAGCTGGGGTTGGAAGGAAATGCTCAGATGGTGGTTTGGGAGGGAGGACACTAGCTTGTTTGGAGAGGAATAGACAATGCAGCAGTAAGCCAGGTTTTTGTTTGAACTGAAGGGAGAGTGAGAAGTAGGCTGGATTAAATGAACATTATACACATGCAAACATAATACAACACAGCTAAAAATAATACAACAAAACGATAATACAACTAACTAAGCATAATTAAATATAAATACAACTAAAGAAATAAACAGAAATAAACATAAGCATAACTATGCATAAACAGAACCAAACATAGCAACACATAAACGTAACATATTCGTGTAATACGAAAACAGTATAAACATAACATCACTTAATTGAGAGTAAAATGGTTCAAACTTACATGGAGAAGAAATGGTGTAAGAACATGCCCGGAAGCCTACCACTATTTTTGATTAACATTTAAGAAGATGGAAGTTACGGATGCGTTGAATAATTATTCATGTGAAATCCAGTTTTATGGCAATCATGTTTTAAATATGTTAGTAGATGTATTCGGATGAAGTACTTATAGATTAATAAGCAGTTTTAAGAATAGACGATGAAGTATGTTTTAACTATACAATGTTTTTATTGGCACCTGAACTGTGCATAAAATAATATGAAATATAACTATAAAATCAGTGTATCTTTGCCCATTGATGGAAAAAGTAGCCATCATTAGCAAAGCCAATAGGTTTTGCCTTTGCAACTGTAGGAATATGGCTCCCTGTTGCAGTTACCCCCCACCTTTTGCCTGATATTGATGCTGACTTGACTGAGAAGTGTGCTGAGACCCTGCTAACCAGGCCCCAGCACCAGTGTTCTTTCACTAAAAATGTACCATTGTTTCCGCAATTGGAACACCCCTTCCACACAGATAAGTCCCTTGTAAAAGGTACCAGTAGTACCAAGGGCCCTGTGACCAGGGAAGGTCCCTAAGGGCTGAGCATGTGTTGTGCCACATTAAGGGACCCCTCACCTAACACATGCACACTGCCATTCAGATTGTGTGTGTAGGAGGGGAGAAAAAGGCAAAGTCGACATGGCATCCCCCTCAGGATGCCATGCACACAAAATACTGCCTGTGGCATAGGTAAGTCACCCCTCTAGCAGGCCTTACAGCCCTACGGCAGGGTGAGTTATACCTCAGATGAGGGCATAGCTGCATCAGCAATATGCCCCAACAGTGTCTAAGTCCATTCTTAGACATTGTAAGTAGAGTGTGGCCATATTAAGTATGTGGTCTGGGAATTTGTCAAAACAATCTCCACAGCTCCATAATGGCTACACTGAATACTGGGAAGTTTGGTATCAAACTTCTCAGAATAATAAACCCACACTGATGCCAGTGCTGGATTTATTACAAAATGCACACAGAGGGCATTTTAGAGATGCCACCTGGAGTTTACCGAATCCTTCAGTGCAGGACTTACTGGTCTGTGCCAGCCTGCCACTGATACGAGTTTCTGACCCCCTGGGGAGAGAGCCTTTGTGCTCTCAGAGGCCAGAAACAAAGCCTGCACTCGGTGGAGATGATTAACACCTACCCCCTACAGGAACTGTAACACCTAGCAGTGAGCCTCGAAGGCTCAGGCTTTGTGTTACAATGCCCCAGCGCACTCCAGCTAGTGGAGATGCCCACCCCCTGGACACAGCCCCCACTTTTGGCGACAAGTCCAGAGGAGATAATGAGAAAAACAAGGAGGAGTCATCTACCAGTCAGGACAGCTCCTAAGGTGCCCTGAGCTGAGGTGACCTCTGCCTTTAGAAATCCTCCATCTTGGTTTTGGAGGATTCCCCCAGTAGGAATAGAGAAGTGCCCTCCTCCCCTCAGAGAGGAGGGACAAGGAGGGTGTAGCCACCCTCCAGGAGAGTAGCCATTGGCTACTGCCCCAGACCTAAACACACCTCTAAATTCAGTATTTAGGGGTGACCCTAAACCCAGGAAATAAGATTCCTGCAACCTACAACAAGAAGAGGGACTGCTGACCTGAAAGCCCCGCAGAAACGACGGATACGACAACTGAGTTGGCCCCAGCCCTTCCGACCTGTCTCCAGACTCAAAGAACCTGCATAGCGACACGTCCAGTGGGTCCAGCAACCTCTGAGGACTCAGAGGACTGCCCTGTACCCAAAGGACCAAGAACCTCCCAAGAACAGCAGCACTGTTCAGCAACAGCAGCAAACTTGCAACAAAGAAGCAACTTTTAAAGAGACTCTCACTTCCCGCCAGAAGCGTGAGTCTTCACATACTGCACCCGACGCCTCTGGCTCGAGTCCAGGACTACAAACACCGCAGAGATGACTCCCAGGTGACTCCAACGATGTGGACACCCTGAGTCGACCTCACTGCACCACTGCGGCGATGCCTGCATAGAAGTTCCAGAGGGTCCCCCTGACTTCGACTTCCTGGTAACAAAGGAACCCAACGCCTGGACCAAGCACTGCACCCGCAGCCCCCAGGACCGAGAGGAACCACCTACCAATGCAGGAGTGACCAGCAGGTGGCCCTCAACCTAGCCCAGTCGGTGGCTCGCCCGAGAAACCCCCCTGTGCGCTAGCTGCATTGCCAGAGTGACCCCCGGGCTACTTTGCACACTGCATCCGGCTGCCCCAGTGCCGTCCGAGGGTGTGTTTTGTGTGCTTGTGTGTGTCCCCCCCAGTGCTCTACAGTGCCCCTGGTCTGCTCCCTGAGGACGCATGTACTTACCTGCTGGCAGACTGAAACCGGAGCACCCCTGTTCTTCATAGGTGCCTATGTGTTTTGGGCCCTCCTTTGACCTCTGCACCTGACCAGCCCTGTGTTGCTGGTGCAGTGGTTTTGGGGTTGCCTTGAACCCCCAATGGTGGGCTGTCTATGCCCAGGAGACTGACTGTGTAAGTGCTTTACTTACCTGAGAAAACTAACCAAACTTACCTCCCCCAGGAACTGTTGATTTTTGCAGTGTCCACTTTTAAAATAGCTTATTATCATTTTAACCAAAACTGTGTGTACTACTGTTTTAAATCAAAGTTCTATACTTACCTGTGTGATGTACCTTGCATTTTGTGTACTTACCTAAAATCTTGAATCTTGTGGTTCTAAAATAAATGAAGAAAATATATTTTTCTATATAAAACATCTTGGCCTGGAGTTAAGTCTTTGAGTGTGTGTTCCTCATGTATTGCCTGTGTGTGTACAACAAATGCTTAACACTACCCTCTGATAAGCCTACTGCTCGACCACACTACCACAAAATAGGGCATTATTATTATCTAATTTTGCCACTATCAACCTCTAAGGGGAACCCTTGGACTCTGTGCACACTATCTCTCACTTTGAGGTAGTATATACAGAGCCGACTTCCTACAGCAACCTATTAGTTTTGTCAATGGTTTTCAGTCATGTTCTACAGCATGCCCTATACTGTGCACCATGGCTAAATAAGAAAAAAGCCTAAGATGTGGCAGATGTTTCCCTTTTTATTTGCTGAGACGAGTTGGGTTGGAAAATAAAAATAACATAGTTGGCTATGCCAATAGGTATGGCTTTAGAGGATTGATGCATGGAAAAGTGAAGCATTAGCAATAAATAGCATGGGGATAGATATATATTTGTGTGGAATCAAAGAACAGAAGAATATTAGTGTAGGTTAGAAAGTCAGGTGACAGTTGCACTGTCAACTCAGACATAAAAATCCATGCAGGTTAATGACTCCCCTTCTTCATATGTGCTGCTGTCAGAGAAAACAGCATAAATTATCTAGTTATCTAAGACACTTCAATTCCAATGGCATGTGGGTGGCCCTTAAAGTTTAAGCAACTGGGGAAATACATAAAATAATCATAGATAAGTGGTGGGCCAGACCTTTTTTGTGGAAGCACACAACGTTTGCCCAATAAAAACAAGTACTCCAGGATCCCAACATGTGGGTGAAGCGAAAGCCCCTCTCCAGTGATGCTCACATAATTGGCTGGCGACAACTGTGCTGTCCAACCAGACCACACAAAAATGTCTGAAAGTGGGTGTTTTTTAAGGACGTGTGGCGGGGAGCAACACAAAGGGCACGGTGGGGCAACATGTAGGACATGGGTGGGGGAAGCAATGCAGAGGTGGGGAGAAGATGCAACAGGTGACAGAGAAGGAGGGCGTGGATCAGGTAAAGCAACATGGAGGGCGGGGGAACAGAGGCAGCATTGGGGGCGAGGTCAGGAGGAGAAGCAATGGGCAACACAGAAAGAGGACATGGTTGGGCGCAGTACTACATAGGGTGGAAGACAAAAAACAACATGGAGTATGGGGTAGGAAGGAAAAGCAGCAGGCAAGAGAGAAATGTGGAGAGCTGGGGGAGAAGCATATGAGCAAGAATGCAATAGGAGAGGACCTAATAATGAGCGCAAAATGGAGGGGTGTGTGGAGAAGCATACTGGTGACAAAGGCTAACACAGGATGCAGGAGGGCAAAGTACATGAGGTAGACAGCTAGAAAACACATACTCCCTCATAAAGTGCTTAGCCATAAAGAAAAATGTAGTGCTTGAATAATAAGCAGTGGAAACACAGAAGCCAAAAAATCAAAAGAGATGGTAAAAAGGCTATGATCTATCAACGGGACAAACACTTAATACGTCCACAATATGTCTTTCTCAACCAGACAGATGTACTTTTTGGCACTCTGAAATAAAAATAGTACTTTGGATTGTTTTATTGCGGTGTAATCGGTTGTAAGTAGAGGGAAATACAATAAAGCATTTTCAAACTGAATTGATAATTGAAAACAAGGGCGGACAGCACGTAAATTTAGAGCTCTTACCTGAATGCTCCTACAATAAAGTAAATGCAAACAAGTGCACTGTAGGTTCGCACCACCACCGAGAACCAGAGAAGAACGCATAGTTAAAATGTTTAACTGAAGGGGTTCAGATTTTTTTTATTATTTATATTGTGACAGTCCAGCGTTTGATGGCGACAACTATTCAGCACAAACGACGGACTTTGCCCCTCTAAACTCCTCAAATCTCTGAATAGGTGGCTCACATTGTCCACATACTAGAAACCTATGTATCCATCATATAAGGAAGCACTTTTGTCCTAGAGCCTGACTTTCTGACTGACTTCCTGGAGTCATAGATGGCAGAGGTGAGGCATGGTGCCACATAGGGGAGGTGGGGAAGCATGGTGCCAGATGGTCATTGTGACATCCCCTCGTACCTTTTCAGCAGTTTAATACTGTTCAGTAAATACTGGAAATACTCTTATAAGCATTTCGTGCTCTTAAGCAATCATCAGACCATAGAACAGTGCTAACATGCGGGGTGTGTTTTGCGTCATTAGCACTGGCGTGCGCTGTGTGCCCAAAACAGTAGTGGGGTTATATGCCTGAAGCTGTGTATTCTGAGAGGTGGCAGGAGAGCATGCATGTTAAAAAGGCACGACATTCAGGCCTAAAAACATTACAGTGACCATGAAATATCTTTTTTTGCCCTACCCTGGTTCATTGGTACCAGGAGCTTGTAAATGAATTGTTAACTACTGACTCTCACACACAACATCCTGAGTTCCAAACTGAACTTTTATTACGACGCAGAAGGGGTCTTGCATATTTCATTTAACTACTCTACGGAAAAATCCATATATCTTCCGAAATGGCATTCTGAATAGCCAGGTCTCTTCAACATATAGTACTCCTTTCAGAAGCCTCACATGCGTGTCTGAGGGGTTGACCTTCCCAATCATAATCATGCGGCATATTTCTCTGTGAGGATCATTGTCTGTTTGCTTAGCTGACCACAACGACCTGTTGTAACTATCGCCAATTGCCACCATCTATTGCCACTTATAACCTTTTTACCTGTGATCTCTTCTCTGGTGGGGTAACATGAAATGGGTTTAACGATGAAAGTTTTCGGTTGAGACATGATGATTTTAATTTGCTTGCATACACAATATATGAGTAGAATATAATTATGATTCTTGTTACCACATGAAAGGATAGATTCTCAGCGTGTGGCCTGATGTCTTTTGAGAAAGGTAACAAAGACAGCAATGTTTTTAGAGTGTAGCCCTCCACAGAAACTACAGGTTTTCGTCCCTCAAACGGGGGATGCTTCTGAAAACTACAGGTTTTAGTCTCTCTAGGAGGTTTTTTTGGATTCCAGGGAACATTTTACCTCTTAACTGGGCGCGCTGCCCATGAACTATGTAACTGGATCGTAAAAGTTCGACCAACCATTGCTGGCCTCAGGCTATGTGAGGCTGTCTTAGAGAGTTTTCAGGAACGCATCAGAACATATGCTCTTTTAAGGTTTTAATAAAACATTAAGTATTTCTGTGTCTTACATTTTTAATATTCACTTGAGCTAATGTGTTTCCTATGTTCACTATAATCGTCTTGCACCTACTGTGGTTGGTCTGGTTAGTGCTAAATAAAGAAATGTAAATTATTCATACAATTGTGGGTTTCTTCGACACAGCTTAGATTCAGTATCTAAATTTGTCCTGCAAAGGGAGATTGTAGACGTGGGATCATCTACATACTGTGCTATCCATGTCAGCTTTCCCTGGCAGTCCTGAACTGAAAAAGTGTACATCAAAATAGCCACTCCTAAATAGGCCATATGCTTGGGGAATCATTGATAGATGGCTCTTTGGCGGTTGAGCTATCAGTCAAAGGATTCTTCCAGAAGATCCAGCTGAGGATCCACTGACTGGCACCTGGCATCTCCCCCACATCTAAATGTGGTGGGCAAACCATGAGTATAGCAGCGGGGGCATCAGATTTTTTGACGTAGGTCACATATTCACGAAACACTAAATAGGCCCCTTATCTCCAGTAACACTGACATACTCTTCAGTAAAGAAGATTTCGCCACAAAACAGAGGTAATGTGCCAAGATTAAAAGTCTGCATGCCAGGAAGTACATTAAAAGACAATCAAATGTGATGTTGATTTTGAGAAAAAGTACTGTATACAGTTGAAGGTAAAATAAAAATAAAAAGATTTGATTCCATGTAGCAAACGTTATTTGATAATTATGATATTTAGTGCCGCCTTACACGTAGCCCAGAAAATGGGCCGAATTGTCCCCTACTCCAGAGTTACTGCTACCTATGGATACTGGTGGCTCCGTAGGTGGGGAAAATCCAGCCCATTATGAGTTGGATGCTAAGGTTCCACTAAGAAGCAGGAAATTACCAGTGGAATTGGTAATTCTGGATCCAGTTTGCTTAGTTATGCTTCATTTGCTGTGAAATCCCACACAGGGATTTCATCTGTTTCCAGCAGCTAAAATCTCTGTGGAAGTAAAAAAAAGTATAGCTCTGATGGGGTTGGTAACTGCTGTTACGTCCCTCATCAGAATTAAAGGGCCAGTTGTAATAAGGGCCTATGTGTGCTCTTAAAATAAATGATATACTATCTGTATCCCTCTTGTGTCTTTGATTTATCCAACTATTCCATGATCTCTCCTTCATGACTGGCTCTACAACAAATGGTTTAAAGAAAATGTCTTGTAAAATGCATTGCTTACCTAATTTACTCAACAGGTTCTAGCGTTTAAGCTATCCCCCAGGAATGAATTAGAAGGTATTAGTTTACGTGTGTCCCTCAATCATGCAGCTAGTCAATGACTACCTGCATCTACTATGAATTTGGGGAAAGGCTTTGGAGGTCACGTGTATAAATACAACGCCATAACCACAAGAAGTAATGTAAACTGCACTAGCGTCACGGTTATTTAAACTATAGCAGCCATCTATGTTTAATTTACACAATCAGGTATGTTCTGCAACTGAATGAATGACCACAAAGTTTATAAAATGACCCACAACTGGTCATCAATAACCTCTAAATAGGTATTGTAAATACAATACTGAATACAAAACAAGATTAATTCAGGTAAAGACCATCTGAAGCTACAAATATTATAAATCCAGTTGGTAACATTCTTTGTGTGGCTCTCCAGGCCAAGTCATTTATCTAAGTTTCATTAATTCAGAAAGACCAAATATTAACAGATGACTTCAGTTAAACATGTAAAAAAAGATAGAGTGCTTTCAAGTCTGGACAATATCAATCTGTCTGATGTATGGGAGTGAGCTGCAAATTTTGGTTGCCAGGCGTTAATCTCCGTGATTCGCCGCACCAAAAATCACCATGGTAATTTTGGAGGATTGCAATTTGAGAGTTTACAAACATATTTATTGTGTTAGCAAATTGATCCTATTATATAAATACCCGATTCATTTTTAAATAAATCAATTTACATGCTCCAAAATGTATGACTGAATCCACGCTAATTTTTGGATTCTGTGAGCGACTTTGGCCCATATTTAAAAAAAGTGGCACATCATAGCTGGTGGGCTATTATTTATTTTCCCCCTACCAGCACCGAACGACACCATGGTTATGTAGTATTTATTATACGGCACTCCATGGCGGTCGTTAGCCCAATAGAATCAAACGTTTTGATGCTATTGTGGTGCTTTGCCACACTAGAGTCAAAATATTTGACACTAGTATAGCACTCGTATAGCAAAGTGCAAGGAGGCCCATAGGTTACTTTGAGAGCTCTGAGCAGGCATTAAAAATTATGCCAAACATGGCTCTGAAATCTGTTAAATGCCACTGCACCATTTTTGTGGGCCTCCTAGTGCCAGAACGCCCCCCTTGCATACATTATGCCTGGAGCAGGAAACTGTGGTGCAAGGGTTTACAAAGTGGCGCAATGCAAATATTGCGTGTGGAAAAAGCAACTTTAGTGCCACCTTAGCGTCTAAAAATGACGCTATGGTGGGGCTAAGGTGATGCCAGGGTCTCTTAAATATGCCCCTTTGTCTTCAGATTGACCCATTTTATTTTGTGCTAACTAATTTGCTCACTGTATGCCTTCCATGTAATGTGAGTGGAGGCGTATGGTACATTGCAAATTAGAGGGATGAATCGTGTCTCCTATAATTTTGCATGGGTCAACACTACACAGAGCTCACCAACTAAGTTATCTCTAAAGCTTATGGATTACAGTAATGAGCCTTTCTGCTGTTGCTCTGACAACCAAATCATATCACACAATAGCTTGCAAATTATAGACCAATTATATTTAAACATTCCAGAGGAACAATGCATGAGGGAAGCAGCTGAGTAAGATACATAAAATATAATTTTCCTCTGAAACAAAGTATCAGAAAATGACTGTTAAATCACAGTTCTGTAACACCTGCTCAATTAATGAAACTAGGACTTAATGTAATAACAGTTGACAAAGTCAATAGATCAGACTGTGTATTGGACTAGCCAAGAGACAGCTTGATCGGTCATTAGCCACAGCACAGGTTTTCAGAAAAAACATATATATATATGTGTATGTAAATATATATAAAGTATTTGTGCAATAACCCATACAATAGCACTGTGAAACAGCACAGAAAGTACTCCACACCAGTTTAGGAGAAGAGATAATATTTATCTGAATAAAATAAGACCAAAACAGCAAAAATTCAATATGCACAAGTCAAGATATCACTTTTTGAAGGTTTAAATGAGTCTCAATTCTTAAGGATCAGTGGTTGTATCCTTTTAACACACAGTACCTGGGATGCGTAAAAAATAATGACGCAGAGGGGCAGCAGAGGAGGAGATGCGTTGAAAAATAAGGCGATGTGCCAGTTCTCTACCATGGCAAAGACGATGCATCGGTTTCCAGGAGCATAACCTTGGTTCCTCACTGAAATGCAGTATATTTTGACACCCAGGGATGAGCAGAGGCACCTGGCGCTGCGCGAATCCGGGAGGCAATGCAGTGATTTTTCAGCCACAAGGCAGGCTTTGTGTTGATCCGGCAGGCGATGCGTCGAATTGTGCAGGTGTTGCATCGATTTTCCAAAGGGCTGGATTTTCTTCTCTTTGAGGAAGTCTTAGATAGCCCTTAGAGAGACCTTAGAACAGGGGGCAAGCTCAATCCAAGCCCTTGGAGAGTACTTATGGAGAAAGGCAAAGTCCTTCCAGCAGAGTCACTGGTCACAAGTCCGTAGGGCAACAAGCAGGCCAGCAGTCCTTCCAGTAAAGCAGTCCAGTTATAAATCCTTTGGGCAGCCAGGCCGTCCCTCTGACAGTACAGTTGTAGGTCCAGAAGTGTCTGATTTGATAGGGTCACAGACCCAGTATACATACACCCAAAAGTGCCTGTGAAGCAGAGGAAACATCAGAGTGGTTTTAAAGTGCACAAGTTTCTCTTTCAACACAGCCCTGTCTGCCAGGAGCTCTGTGGGGGGTTGTCCGTCAATTGTTTGAGAACAGACCTCTGGCCTTTGAGGTGTAAGAGAGAGCCCATACACCCTTCCTGCCCAGGTAAACCGATCTGTATGCAGATGAATGCAGATGCAGCTGAGTGTCCTGTGTTTATGGCTGTCTGGGTATAATGCACAAGGGGATGTGTCAACCAGCACAGACCAGACGTGGATTGGAGATAGGCTGTAAGGCACAGATGGCAGTGGGGGGCAGATAAATTACTACTTTCTAAAAGTGGCATTTCTAAAACAGTAATGTGAAATCCAACTTTACCAGTAAGTAGGATTGCTCACTACCATTCCAACCACACTATTCCTCTCAGATCAGAAATTACCACTTAAAAGCATATAAGGGGATCTCCAATGCTGGCGTATGAGAGGAGCAGGCTTTACAGTAGTCAAAAATGACTTTGGAGTTTTTTACTACCAGGCCATGTATAACTTACAAGTACATGTCCTGCCTTTTACTTATCCTGCCCCATGGGTTACCTAGGTCCTACCTTAGGGGTGACCTATATGGAAGAATAGGGGAATTTAAGGCTTGGCAAGTAGTTTTAAATGCCAAGTCGAAGTGGCAGTGCAACTGCACATAGAGGTCTGCCAATGGCAGATCTGAGACAGGGTTAAGAGGCTACTTATGTGGATGGCACAGTCAGTGATGCAGACCAACTAGTAGCATTTAATTTACAGGCCCTGGGCACATCTAGTGAAGTTTACTAGGAAAATATAAGTGAATTAAATATGCCAATTTAGTATGAGCCAATGTTACCATGTTTCAGGGAGAGAACACATGCACTTTAGCACTGGTTAGCAGTGGTAAAGTGCCCAGAGTCCAAAGCCAACAAAAACGAGGTCATAAAAAGAGGAGGAGGAAGGCAAAAGGTTTGGGTTGACCCTTTTGATAGGGCCATTTTCCAACATGTATATATATATATATATCAAAGATGTCGAGTGCTGTAATTTGTGGGGTAATTAGCAGTACATGGCAATGATGTGAATTGTAGATTCTTTATGGCCACAAGTTATAACAGGTGAATTTCTATGATTTTGTATGGTTAAAATATGAGCCTAACTATAACGTCCCTGTAACCTTTGAATTTTTAAGTGAATTTCTATGGTTTTTTAAATTCTATTTCCTAACAATAACATCATTGTAATCTTTGGATCTTTCAGTGAATTTCTATGGCTTTTTTAATGTAAAGTAATTTTCAGTACTATATGTTATCCAACCTCTGCTGCGCACGGCCTTTGACTGTGAGTGGTGCCACTTGGCCGCAGGGCCTGGTCTGCAACCAAACCCTGAGGCCAACCCCCCTAACCACCCAACCCCATGCTGCGCATGGCCCTGTGGCTGTGCGTGGTGGGAATTGGCCGCAGCCCGTCTCTCTGGGTGGGAAAAGGTGTGAGAGAGTGTATTGAGAGGTGAGAATGTCTGGGTGTGAGAGTGGATGCGTCAGTGTCTTTTTGGGGCTGTGTGTAGGTGTGTAGTGTGTGAGTGGGTCTGTGAGTGTGTGCTTGAAGGTCTGAGTGGGCCTTTGAGTGGGTGCATGATGGTCAGTGTATGTCTGAGACTAGATGAGTGAGTGTCTGAATGGCTGTCACAGTGTGCATAACAATGAGTTTGTGGGTATAATTTTTTTCCTTTTATTGTAAGGCTTCGCATCTCTGTCATAATGTTACATGGGGGGTCGCACTGAGTGCCGCGATGGAGTCGCAACTCCACGAACGTGAAAAAAAAAGGGGCTTTCACCTTTTTTAAACTTATAATTAATCCTTCACTAACCTATTCATTCCACTCTTGGTGTCAGAATACCTCTACTCTGACCTCTTGTATTTATTTTTTAGGAGAAATCCAGAAATCCGGTCCCCCAGGACAGTTGCAGGTCGATAAAATGGCAGCCGCAACTTTTGGAAAGGTTGGGGACAGCCAATCGCACTGCTCCGTGTGGCTTGCAGATTCGCAGCGCTCCGTTTTGTATTTGCGACAGATCCGCGTCCCTAGATATACACATTTATTTTCCAGTTATTTTTCTCAAAAACTACTGAACAGACTTACACCAAAACAAAAAAGGTTGCTTTCTGGACCAGCGACGACCTTTATGCAAAACTTGGTGTCATTCCGTCCAGTAGTTTTGGCACTATCGCTGTTCAAAATCCCTATGGAAAAATGAATTGGGAAAAGTGTTTTCAGATCCCCCCTGTTTCTCGCCCTGCTGCCTATCACCCCCCCCCCCCGATGGATCTCCCTGAATTTTTCGAGACAGCAGCTCAAGTGAGCGTTGTATTTTCTGAAGATTCGTCAAGTGGTGCAAAAGTTATTAGCAAAACAAAAAATGGTCTTTTTATAGAAACTTGGTCCTAACTATAACTATGTAGTGGCGAATATATATATATATATATATATATATATATATATATATATATATGCTTAAAGACTTTGATGTACAAATGGCAAAAGACTTTGTCACTATCTAGCTCTCGGCGTGGATAGCACTGTGCTAATTCTATGCTTAAAATCTTTGCTAGATAAACAGACATTTGAGGTGAGCAAATCTAGAGTGTTGCTGGTGTTACAGAGTGCTCCTTAGTAGAGCTGCTCTCCACCTAAACTTGGGAACTACCCAGAGTTCTCTGTTCTTTTAGCATAATTTATGTGTCACTCTAACCCTGAAAGGGATTTGTTTTGACTTATACTGGGGGCCGTATTTATACTCGGTTTGCGCCGAATTTGCGTCGTTTTTTTCGATGCAAATTCGACGCTAAACTAACGCCAACTAACGCCATATTTATACTATGGCGTTAGAGGCGAATAGCGCCAAAGTTCCCGGAATGTGCGTCATTTTTTAGCGTGAACCCCTTCCTTGCGTTAATGATATGCAAGGGAGGCGTTCCCGTCTAAAAAATGACTCCCAGGCCTTTACGTGGTATTTATACTCCCGGGCAAAAGAGACGCCCGGGAGTGGGCGTGGCTAAAAACGGCGCATTTGCGCCGCTTTTTAACGCCTGGGTCAGGCATGGCGTTAAGGGACAAGTGGGCTCAAAATGAGCCCAGAGTGCCCTCCCCTGCCCCCAGGGACCCCCCCTGCCACCCTTGCCCACCCCAGGAGGACACCCAAGGCTGGAGGGACCCACCCCAGGGACATTCAGGTAAGTTCAGGTAAGTATTTTTTTATTTTTTTTTCATTATTTTTTTTGGCATAGGGGGGCCTGATTTGTGCCCCCCTACATGCCACTATGCCCAATGACCATGCCCAGGGGACAGAAGTCCCCTGGGCATGGCCATTGGGCAAGGGGGCATGACTCCTATCTTTACAATGATAGGAGTCATGTTGATGGGGGATGGGCGTCGTTAAAAAATGGCGCAAGTCGGGTTAAGACGATTTTTTCGACGTAACCTGACTTGCCCCATTTTAAGACGCCCATACGCCATTTTCCCCCTACGCCGGCGCTGTCTGGTCTACGTGGTTTTTTCCCACGCAAACCAGGCAGCGCCGGTCTGATTGCGCCGTCTAACGCCATTCCATAAATACGGCGCCCGCATGGCGCTTCAGAATGGCGTTAGACGGCGCAAAACTTTTTGACGCTAAACTGCGTTAGCGCAGTTTAGCGTCAAAAAGTATAAATATGGGCCTGGGTGCTCCCTTGTATCTGGACAAAGCTAAACCTTTCTGATGAGCTCTAATGAGAGCGAAACACATGTCAGGGGTTGCTTTTGCTCATTCCAAGTGGGCTTGGACGGTACTTTACCAGTCCAAAGCTGTAATACTGTGCCCGGAGTGGTAAATGGCTTTTGTCATTTTACAACTCGGCAAGGTTGACACTGTGTCAAACCTATGGTTAAAGACTTTGCTGTACAAATAGCAAAAGACTTTGTCACTATCTAACTCGGCGTGGATAGCACTGTGCTAATCCTATGCTTAAAAACTTTGCTAGCTAAACAGACATTGGCGGTAAGTGAATCTAGAGTGTCGCTGGTGTTGCTGAGTGCTCCTTACTAGAGCTGCTCTCCACCTAAACTTGGGAACTACCCAGAGTTCTCTGTTCTTTTTTGCATAATTTATGCATCACTCTAACCCTGAAAGGGATTTGTTTTGACTTATACTGGGTGCTCCCTTGTGTCTGGACAAAGCTAAACCTCTCTGATGAGCTCTAATGAGAGCGAAACACGTGTCAGGGGTTGCTTTTGCTCATTCCAGGTGGGCTTGGACGGTATTTTACCAGTCCAAAGCTGTAATACTGTGCCTGGAGTGGTTAATGGCTTTTGTCATTTTACAGCTTGGCAAGGTTGACACTGTGTCAAACCTATGCTTAAAGACTTTGCTGTACAAATGGCAAAAGACTTTGTCACTATCTAGCTCGGCGTGGATAGCACTGTGCTAATCCTATGCTTAAAATCTTTGCTAGATAAACAGACATTTGAGGTGAGCAAATCTAGAGTGTCGCTGGTGTTGCAGAGTGCTCCTTACTAGAGCTGCTCTCCACCTAAACTTGGGAACTTCCCAGAGTTCTCTGTTCTTTTTTGCATAATTTATGTGTCACTCTAACCCTGAAAGGGATTTGTTTTGAAATATATACATGCAGACATACATAAATACATACACACACTCGAAGCCCTGAGGGTCAGGGATGCAATCACCCTGAATGGCATCACTGGCAAAGTTTTAGATCCCTTTTCCACCTTCCCTAGAAAGCATCTCAGGCCCAAATTAGGCTGGAGTTTGGGTACGTGAATCAAGTGATTGCAAGACAGGGTGCCTACATTAAAATCTGGAAAAGGGTGCAACTTGCAAACTAAAATGGGTTAAGTCAAGCTCTCTGGAAAGAGTTAAATACGAACCCGAGGTCCTTCTCACGGTTATATTTAGACCAGTCTTTGGATGATCTGGGTGCCCGTTCATTATGGCATCAGAGCTTGCCAGTGGCCATTTAAAAAAAAAAAAACATTAATCGTATGGTAAAGAAAAAGTCCCTGGTTGTGGCTAAGAGTCTCCTTGTTGGTAGATTCCATTCATGGTCTATAATCATAGAGCATAAAACGCTAAAATTCCAGTTGAATCTGGACCTGGGTTGGTCAAAAAAGCAAAAAGATCTGTTCATTAAATGCAGATTTGGTCAACTTCCAGGAGGTCAAGAGTTTTCACAATGGGCTAGCTCAGGATCAACGTCACCCTGATCTCTATGTGGGAGTGGAGATGGGTATCTTTTACATCTGATTTGTATATGTCAAAGCTTAGGGCAAGAATGAAGAAGGTACCTTAAGGTCTTGTTTAATCAGAGACTCATACGTTCTTGTAGGCAGGCTGTGATTGCCTGTTTTAATTCCTCGGATACTTCAGTGAATGTTAGGTTAGTAAAGTTTTTAAGTCAGGCCTCGAAAAAAACTGGACACTCGAAGTACGTTAAAATCAGTTGTGGGTGTGGAATGAGTTTGAGTTCTGGTTGTTAGATTTTATCAGTTTTAAAGTCATAACTGACAAGACGTTAGCTGACATATAGCTGTTTTAGTTTATAGGCTCTTAGCCAATGAGATATTGGTATACTCAGACTTTTATTTTATTAATTAAATTAACATTGGACTGTTTTAGGGAGAAAAAGTATTGATCATTTTATTTTTATATGTATTAATAAAAATGTAATGGAATTTTATTTGCAGTGTTTAAGGATTGTATAAATTACAAGGTTTTGTACTGTTAAAAATAACTATGACATTGGGTAAAGTTTTTATATGAAATTGTACTGCGATTAGTGAGCATTATGGTCTGTGTAAAGGTTTTAATTAACTAAGCATGTTAATAGAGTATTCACTATTTCACTCATATGTATGTATGTATGTATATATATATATATATATATATATATACGTATATGAGTGAATTAGTGAATCATATATATATATATACGCTGCCCTCTTCACCAATAGGTTTGTTCAAGTGTCATTCACATTTTACCTCTGCTCACCAAAGCCAACAGCATGGGGAAATGAGTCAGTTTATTTAATTGGCTCTTTTCACCCTGAGTCTTTTGCTCTTACATATATGTGCATCCTCCTAAAAAAATACTTCAGTGCCGAGGCTGTTGAGCACATCCGTACTTTCATTTCTGCTTTTATTTCATATTTTTGTTCTATTTAAAAAAAAAAAAACATTTTTTTTTAAGTTGTTACAATCAGTAAATCCATATACACGATAATATCAACTAACAGGCACACAGCATTAAGCGTAGATCTTAAAGCAGGGTGGAGGCCAGAAAAGCCACGAAGGGACAAAAGGAAGAAGAAAATAAAGCAGAGAAAAAAAGTCCAATTCAAGGCCTCACATAAATAGATTCACTCAGACATTATTTAAATGCATTCAAGCCTTGGGACTTTGGCCTTTAGAACAGCGGACTCAAGTTTATAGATCTATAAATACAATGCCCACCATTCAGAAACCGTAAGGGTGGGGGTAGCTTGTACACAAGCTTTAGCAATGCAAAAACGTGTTACAATGATAGCGATTGATGCAAACGATATTAATCTGGGGTCAAGATCAGGTTTATAAATCAATATAATATCCTTAACAGTCCACTCCAAATGGTGTTCCAAATGAAAACATAATAATTGTACTACACTGGACTAGAATGTTTTAGGTTCTGTGCATTCCGCAAACATATGAATAATATTGGCTGAGTATTGGCCTCATTTAGAGCAATGCGCCTTATAATTCAGACTATTCCTAGTCCAGATATTCTGTACGAGGTGTAGCATACATGGTGTTCGGAATTGCTGCAGTTTAAGGCTGCCTGAGCAGACAAACCGATTGAAGATGTCAAAAGCTACAATATTTCACAAACAAGAATATCCTGGCCAAGCTTCTAACCCCACTTAGCAGCCAAGGTCAACCTACCATCTGCCCTACCAATGGTGAAGATTTGATTCAGACTTTTAATTGAGGGTTTACAAGATAGTGTAAAAAAAAAAATTCAGACGATCCTTATCTTTATTCCCAGACATGCATACCGGATTATGTAGAAAAAAATCTCACATTTGTAAATATTTTAAAAAAGACTGCTGGGAAAGATCATAAAATACCTGTAAAGTAGCAAAAGCACAGACCTCATCAGAGTCAAAAATCTGACTGACAGTTTTAATACCCCGATTAACCCAGTTTTTGAACACCAAGTCATGAAAGATAGCTGGAAAACTGGGGTCTGCCCACATCGGTTAAGTGAATGAATAGCCTGGAAGGAGTATCGGTCACATATTTCGCCTCAGATTCGAAAGGCATCCCAAATGATCTCGAGCCGTACCCTCTTGAAACAGATTGAATTGCTACATCTGCTCAGAGCAAACTAAAATGTGTCCCTCAGCCCATTTTATACCCTTGAGCTTAGCTGTCTAGCTCCTGGTGGGTGAGAATATTCCTACAACAAGAGGCAAAAATGGTCCAAACATATAACTTAAAGTCCAGAAAAGACAGACCGCCAAGGCTAGGTGGAAGCTTTAAAGGGCAAATAGCCCTTCTGGCACTCCAATAGCCCCAGATAAAACTGTCTACAGCTCCCCCGAGATGTTGAAAGAAGTGGTTCGGAACCTGCAGTGGAATTTCCTGAAAAAGATACAGAAACTTACGTAAGACATTAATTTTGACAACATCACATCACCCAAGAAAACTGATTGGAAGGCGGTTGCAAGACCGCATCTTTGCAATAGCTGACTTTAAGATTTAAGAGGGGTTAACACAGTCCGAGCATCTGTCCCAACCCTAGCTCAGCAACATTCAGCCAGGAGACATTTGGTTTCTGTGATCAGGCACCCTGTTGTGGAGTTGATGACTTCAGGTGCTGCAGCATCTTTGCTGTCACCTGAAGTCCCTAAGTGAGGACCCCCGTCCTCTTCTGCTGTAGTTTCTCCTGTTGGCCTGATGCTGATGGAATCATTGGTCATGACAATCTCTGAAGCTGATAAATTCATTGGGCACGACGCTCAGCTGAAACAAGAGATTTGTAACAGTGTATCCACAATGGGGGGTAACAGCTACAGAGATTCCTCTTTCTTGTAATGATGTTGCTCCCCTGATTGATAACATTAATGACTGCAGTGACCAAATGAGCTGGTTGAATCAAGGAAGGTCGGGAGCAGTCAGTGGAGTACAGCTATGTCCAGTCCCACATCTGATATTTATGTTGTTATGCCCCTAGAGACTCAGGATAGTAATGTGTGTTAAGGTAATGGCAGCGGGGAGCAAGACAGGGGGGTCTTTGCTCAAATCATTAAATTCCAACAATCGTGCAACTGATTGTGAATGCTGTATTGGAACACCCCTATCAGTGCCCTGCTCTGTTTCTTTAAAGGATTGTGCAGATATAGATACAGACGTAGTAGCGGCCAAGGTAGTGGTAAAGGAAAAGAGAAATATGGCTAGTCACAGCCCGTCACATTCAAAGGCCCACCCTTTACAGCACTGGGTGATGTTGAAACCAAATACTAAGATTATCATACCTCCAGGCAATAGTGGTCGCCCCATGGACAGGTCTCGGTCTTTGGAGGAGGGCGGCAGCACACCTCAAAGCACTTTTTTCCACTGGTGATCAGTCATTGGTTTGCAGCACATCCCCTTTCTCATTTGGCTACTGTCTGGTCATTTAGGAACAGCTGTGTAGTGCTAGCAAGCCAGGAGCACCTCTACCCACTTATTTTCTTTGTCAAATCAGTTTTTATCAAATCAGGACATGAACCCGACCAGGGGGGAGATTTTGGGAGAGGCTCCACCACCAATGGATTTGAGTGCTGACCCTACCACCCCGATTCACTCCTCAAATCTTTAAGCCTATGAATCTTCTTTGTATACAATTATCCAGCTAAGGCACTGCAACAGTATGCTCAGGTGAAGAGTGATAATCTACTGCTAAAAGGATTTAAAGCTGAAAACGCAGGGAAGGTTTTCACCTTGACGGTGCAGGTTTTGGAACTTCAGCAGTGAGTGTTGGTCACATAAGAGGTTGCAACAGCTTCTGCCAAATCAATCTGGGATCATGAGGGCCATCTGTCTCAGCTACAGGCAAAGATTGAAGATTTGAAGAATCGCTAGTGGGGAAACAATCTCAGAGTAATTGAAATTCTGGAGGGGAAGGAGACGATCCCCGGCGATTTCTCATTCAATTGTTTATAAAGGCTTTTCCGGAGCCATCAGATTGGGATATGGGCTGCCAAATTCAACGGGCCCACCACCTTTCACTTCAACAGAACACTACTAACTTAAATAAAACACATTCTCGACCTTTTTTTTAATATATATCAGTAACTATCTGCTTCCACAGGCAATTTTTCTGAAGGCCTGACCCACAGCTCCCATTACTGTTGATGCAATATCTTTTTATGTTTGCTCAGATTTCTGTAAACTGACAATGGATAGGCGCTGGCAGCTATGACAAATGATTGATCCATAAAAGGCAGTAGGTGCACAGGTTTTTCTTCAGGAACCTGCCCGGTTGAAGATCCTCAGGGATGGCCAAGCTCATTACTGCTAAACCGAAGATGTTGCCACGAAAACACTTAAGAAGTGGCAGTGTTAGAACTGATAATCTATCTTTTGCCTGTTTGTCGTCTCCATTTTTTCTACTAATGGCATATGATATTGATTTACATTGGCTCCTTTTTTCTCTTTTCTCCTCTAATTGCTGAGATATATGTATATACAATGAGTGACCCTGGGGCGCGGGGTGGGGATGGGTGAATGGGTGGGCACGCCAGTGGCTGTCTGAGATTCCTAACAGCCTGAGCGTGAGATAATTTTTCCCTTTGGTATGGGTAGGTTTGTGTATTGCTTAATTATGAAGTTTTGGGTTTCAAGATTGATTGATTGGGAGGTTGGGTGGACAGGGGTCTGGAGTGGGAGGGTGGGGATTATAAAAATCTGTTGCTGCAATCACAAGTGTTTTAAATTGGTGCATGTGCATGGATTTGGTGCTACATGGCTGGCCAGTTTTCAGCTCATTAAGATATTATGTCTTGTTTAAAAATGATGTGTTGGTACATAGAAGGCCTCAATCCTCCTCTCAAGCAGCGACTGTTCAAGGAAGAGATTCTGGGTTATAAACCACAGATTGTTTGTTTGATGGACACTCATCCGGGGTATAAAGATCGGTCTCTTTATAAGCAGCTTGGTCTGGATCTTGTCATTTGTACTAGTCAGGCGACTTCTATACGGGGGTTGGCAATTCATTGTACCAGGAATCTGGATTACTCAGTTCAGAGGAAGGCTTCTGATCTGGGCAGGTGGGCAGCTGTTAAGTTTGATATTCAACATAGGCAAATTACTATTGTTACGATTTATGGCCCAAATCTTGATGATCCTGCTTTATTTGACAGGATGAATCTGGAATTATCAGGATGGTGGGGGATATAATTCTCCTTGGGGATTTTAATTGTATCATGAGCTATGCACAAAATATTACCAACTCAGTGGGTCATCCACAGATGATTAAAATTATGGCTGCTATCCACGACTTGGCTAGGTTCATCGCTTAGCTGACTTCTGGCGTGTCCTGCTTCCTAAGATCCCTGGTTATACCTTTTTTCTGCAACACAAAGACACTATTCAAGGATTTATATGGTTTTTATAGCTTTGCAGCTGATTCAGTGGAAGTATGAAAGTTTGACCTAAGCTCATCTCAGATCACATTCCCGTCTTATTGGATTTACATCTCCCTGTCCTTGGAAAGGAAAGGTGGGGTTTTACATTTCCCAGATCCTTGTTGACCACTCCAGGATACGTTAACCAGATAAATGATTTGCTTAAGGAATTTATCCCAGCTAATACTAGCTCTTTAGCACCCCACATAGTTTTGGATGCAATGAAGGCCTTTGTATGTAGGATTACATTTCAGTATATGCGACAGACTGACAACTTACAGAAGGAGGAGGCTTTTAGATGGTGTTTCATACTTTGCGATGTTGAACACCAACATTCCCAAGTGGTTAAGAATAGAACTTTGGATGAGTCTTCCATTTACTCTACCTTAGTGCAGCTTCATTGTCAGCGATTATGGGGAAAAACTGCAGCTAAGTATCTACATTAAAGGGTGGTTCAATATGAGTATAGGGAGAATATTGGGCAGGTTGTGGCTCAGCAAATCACGGAAAGGAGAAATAAGAATGTAATTAAAAGTATTAAGGGCAATGATGTTACTCTACACTGTGGAACTCCTGCCATAGTAGAACAGTTCACAGAATTGAATAAGGACATATATGGCCATTCACAAATGGTGGCACAATCTAGCATTAATGGTTATATTCAGAGTGCATGTCTCTCCTGCATTAGTTTGTCGCAGCACATGGAGTTAGAGAAGGATATTTCAATGCAGGAAATTGAAGGGGCTATCAGCATTGCCATTGGGCAAAGCAAAAGGGGAGGATTCCATTCCGATGAAATTTTACAAAACATTTAGGGGGTTATTACAACTTTGGAGAAGGTGTTAATCCGTCCCAAAAGTGACGGTAAAGTGACGGATATACCACCAGCCGTATTACGAGTCCATTATATCCTATGGAACTCGTAATACGTCTGGTGGTATATCCGTCACTTTACCGTCACTTTTGGGACGGATTAACACTTCCTCCAAGGTTGTAATAACCCCCTTAGTCATATTTTACTCCCCCTTTTCACAAATCTGGTATCAAGCATCGGAAGCTGATCTGACGTTCTGCCATTCTGGAATCTTTCGAATATCATTGTGTTTCTAAAAAAGAAACTACCAGAGGAGAAAGGTTCATTCCTTTGAGATCTTGCTGATTAACTCTGGCGCTAAAATCTTTTCCGAAATCTTGGCAGCTTGTGTAGCCCCTTTGATCCAGCACTTCGTTTGTTTGCAACAACACAGTTTTGTCTCTGGCCCGACATTATCAGTCACAGCAACATGACTGTTACCATCATTGATGTGGCCAGGAATATTGGTAGTCAGCCCGCTATGGTCTTGCTCAATGCTGAGAAAGCCTTTGACAGGGTGTCCTGGCCATTTCTCTGGACCTCTCTGTTGGGGTCGTTGATTCACAGCCCTGGTTAGATCCCTTTATCAAAAGCCATTGGTCCGGTTAGTCTTGGATGGATGTATTTCTCCTCCATTTAATATTCATTGGGGTACCCACAAAGGCTGCTCTCCTCTTTATTATTTGTATTCTATGTAGAATCCTTTTTATAACAGCTTTGTAGAAATCACTTCATTTATACTCCAACAGTGTAGAATTGAAAACTTGTGCATATGCAGATGCAGATGATATTGCAAGCTAATCTACAGATCCCTTGTTGGCAATGAGACAGGTTACAAATGAGGCTGATAAAGCGCAGGGCTGTTTCCGGCTACGAACTCAACATCTCTAAAGCACAAGTTATCTAAACTTTCAGTCTGATTCACCTGTCCTAAGGGTAATTCCTACGACTACCTACGTTGGGGTTAAACTTTGTGCAAATGCGGAGCATATCATTTCTTTAAATTCAGAGTGTTGTTCATGTATTCATGTGTATTTAGGTGATAGATCATTGTTTTACTTAGTTTCATGCACACATTTGAACACTACCTTTAAAATGTGGCATTTTATATTTTTGTTACTTTTCATGTCTATTGCAAATATTTGGAAACAAATTATCAAAATATTCCAGGCCTGCATGTGCCAGATACTTAGGCTTTGTCATATTTTTGTGTTCATGTTATGTAATAATTGACACATTGTAGGACGTTGGCTCTGTATATACTATTTCAAAGTAAGAAATAGTGTACACAGAGTCCAAGGGTTCCCCTTAGAGGTAAGATAGTGGCAAAAAGAGATAATTCTAATGCTCTATTTTGTGATAGTGTGGTCGAGCAGTAGGCTTATCAGAGGGTAGTGTTAAGCCTTTGTTGTACACACACACAGGCAATAAATGAGGAACACACAATCAAACACAATTCCAGGCCAATAGGTTTTTATATAGAAAAATATCTTTTCTTTGTTTATTTTAAGAACCACAGGTTCAAGATTTACAAACAATACTTTAAATGAAAGGTATTTCACTCAGGTATCTTAGGAACTTTGAATTATCACAATGGCATGTACAGTTCTGGCAAAAATGGCAATAAGCTATTTTAAAAGTGGACACAGTGCAAAAATCAACAGTTCCTGGGGGAGGTAAGTAAATGTTAAGTTCACAGGTAAGTACAACACTTACAGGGTTCAAAGTTGGGTCCAAGGTAGCCCACGGTTGGGGGTTGAAGGCAACCCCAAAGTTACCACGCCAGCAGCTCAGGGCCGGTCAGGTGCAGAGGTCAAAGTGGTGCCCAAAACACATAGGCTTCAATGGAAATAGGGGTGCCCCGGTTCCAGTCTGCCAGCAGGTAAGTACCCGCGACTTCGGAGGGCAGACCAGGGAGGTTTTGTAGGGCACCGGGGGGGCACAGAAAGTACACCCTCGGCGGCACAGGGGCGGCCGGGCGCAGAGTGCAACAGGCGTGGGATTTGCAATAGGATTCAATGGGGAGACCCGGGGGTCTCTTCAGTGATGCAGGCAGGCACAGTGGGGGTTCCTCGGGGTAACCACCACCTGGGCTAAGCAGAGGGTCGCCTGGGGGTCGCTCCTGCACTGGAGTTCGGTTCCTTCAGGTCCTGGGGGCTGCGGTGCAGTGTGGTTTCCAGGTGTCGGGTTCCTTGAAGCTGGCAGTTGCGGTCAGGGGGAGCCTCTGGACTTCCTCTGCAGGCATTGCTGTGGGGCTCAGGGGGGTCAACTCTGGATACTCACGGGCTCACAGTCGCCGGGAAGTCCTCCCTGTAGAGTTAGTTTTCCGCAGGTCGAGCTGGGGGCATCGGGTGCAGAGTGGAAAGTCTCACGCTTCTGGCGGGAAACGTGTGGTCTTTAAAAGTTGCTTCTTTGTTGCAAAGTTGCAGGTTTGTTGAACAGGGCTGCTGTTCTCGGGAGCTTCTTGGTCCTTTTAGATGCAGGGTAGTCCTCTGAGGCTTCAGAGGTTGCTGGACCCTGTAGGATGCGTCGCTGTTGCAGTTTTTCTCGAAGTGGGGAGACAGGCCGGGAGGGGCTGGGGCCAAAGCAGTTGGTGTCTCCGTCTTCTCTGCAGGGCTTCAGGTCAGCAGTCCTTCTTCGTCTTCAGGTTGCAGGAATCTAGTTTCCTAGGTTCTGGGGAGCCCCTAAATACTGAATTTAGGGGTGTGTTTAGGTCTGGGAGGGCAGTAGCCAATGGCTACTGTCCTTGAGGGTGGCTACACCCTCTTTGGGCCTCCTCCCTGAGGGGAGAGGGGCACATCCCTATTCCTATTGGGGGAATCCTCCAAAATCAAGATGGAGGATTTCTAAATGCAGGGGTCACCTCAGCTCAGGACACCTTAGGGGCTGTGCTGACTGGTGGGTGACTCCTCCTTGTTTTTCTCATTATCTCCCCTGGACTTGCTGCCAAAAGTGGGGTCTGTGTCCAGGGGGCGGGCATCTCCACTAGCTGGAGTGCCCTGGGGCATTGTAACACGAAGCCTGAGCCTTTGAGGCTCACTGCTAGGTGTAACAGTTCCTGCAGGGGGGAGGTGTGAAGCACCTCTACCCAGAGCAGGTTTTTGTTTCTGTCCAAAGGCCCTCGCCACATGGGGTCAGAAACTCGTCTCTCAGCAGCAGGCTGGCACAGACCAGTCAGTCCTGCACTGAACAATTGGGTAAAATCTCTAAGATGCCCTATGTGTGCATTCTATTAATAAATCCAACACTGGCATCAGTGTGGGTTTATTATTCTGAGAAGTTTGATACCAAACTTCCCAGTATTCAGTGTAGCCATTATGGAGCTGTGGAGTTCGTTTTTGACCAATTCCCAAACCATATACTTAATATGGCCACACTGTACTTACAATGTCTAAGAATAGACTTAGACACTGTAGGGGCATATTGCTCATGCAGCTATGCCCTCACCTGTGGTATAGTGCACCCTGCCATAGGGCTGTAAGGCCTGCTAGAGGGGTGACTTACCTATGCCACAGGCAGAATTTTGTGTGCATGGCATCCTGAGGCGGATGCCATGTCGACTTTGCCTTTTTCTTCTCACCACCACAAACAATCTGCAATGGCAGTGTGCATGTGTTAGGTGAGGGATCCCTTAGGGTGTCACAACATATGCTGCAGCCCTTAGGGACCTTCCCTGGTCACAGGGCTCTTGGTACCACTGGTACCTTTTACAAGGGACTTATCTGTGTGCCAGGGGTGTGCCAATTGTGGAAACAATGGTACATTTTAGGTGAAAAACACTGGTGCTGGGGCCTGGTTAGCAGGGTCCCAGCACACTTCTTAGTCAATTCAGCATCACTATCAGGCAAAAAGTGGGGGGTAACTGCAACAGGGAGCCATTTCCTTACATGATCCCCCCTCCACCCCCCCCCCAGCCCACAGGCCAGGAGACTCAGCCAAAGCTGGGAGAGTCTTCCTAGTCTGTCAGGCGAGGAAGAGTAGGGGAAATAGGCTGGTTTGTTGCAGGGCCTACTTTCCCTTACATCCTCCTGTTCAGGTCACTCCCTCTGGGGAACTGACCCACTTCCACAGTGACAGGACCTAATCTGAATTGCCTCTTGTCTGTGCTTTTAATGTCTCTCTATTTTGGGGTTAGAGGCATCCACCTCTGCTAATCTTATTTTAGCCAGGGTCACCCCTAGCTTACCCAAAGAGGTTACCCAGAGCTGGAGTAACCCCACCATGAACAACAGGGCCAGGGGGCCTATCTTGCTATTTGGCATGGGGTCAGACCACCATGCCAAGGATAGTGCAGCCATAAAGGCTAACACCCAGCAGAGGCCACTGACAGCTGTCAGTTCCCATAACCACACCTTTAGCTCTTCACCTACAAGGGAAGGAGCTACGTTACAGGCTTCTTTGGGTTCAGGGTGCCTGTCTGCTGTGTAAGAGTGGGGGGTTACTACATGTTGTAGTAAGCACCCTTCTTCCATTCTTTCTTCTGTTAACTGAGGAGCCACCCACTCAGGTTTAACAGTTGCCTGACTAGCCAGGACTTCTTGTGGGTCAGGTTGGACTTTACCAGTGCTATTTTTGGAGTTCTCCCTTCCGGGAGCAGAATCTCCTTGGTTTGCTGGAACCTTGGCTAAAGGTTGTCCACCTTTCCTACTCTGTTTTCCTTTCTTTTTCTTTTGGGGCCTACTTGCAGTTACTGCAGGGGTAGCACCTCCAGAATCCTTGGGAGAGGACTGGCACTGGACCAGTTCCTCTCTTGGGCTCTGACTAACCTCTGGGTAGTCATTTCCAAGGAGACAATCAAGGGGGAGGTCTGCACTGACTACCACCCTTCTCCAGCTAAAAGTCCCACTCACTTCTATGGGCACAAAAGCCACAGGCCTATCAGTGACCCTGTCTGGGCTAACTCTTACTCTGGCAGTCTCACCTGGGATGTACTGGTTTGAGAACACCATCCTGTCATGCACAATAGTGTGAGTGGCACAAGTGTCTCTCAGGGCAGTGGCTGGGATTCCATTCACCCGTAGGTGGTGGAATTGTCTACTTCCCTTTGGAATCTCCAACTCACCTGTTGGGCCCTTTTTCCAGTTGAAGGCTATGAAGACCTCCTCATCTGAGGAGTCATCCCCAGTGACTACACTGGTCACCCCTGGGATTTTGCTAGGGGGTTTGTTTTTGGGACAAGAAGTGTCCTTGGTGTGGTGCCCTGTCTGTCTACAGTTTTGGCACCATGCCTTAGTGGCATCCCAGTTCTTACCCTGGTACCCACCTTTGTTTTGGGTTGTGTCTTGGGGCCCACCCACCTGGTCTGGTTTTTGGGGGCCTACAGAGGACTCTGTTTCTTTGTTTCTAGTGTCACCCACTTTCTCCTGGGGAGGCTTTGTAACCCCTTTCTTTTGGTCACCCCCAGTGGAAGTTTTGGTTACCCTCGTCGTTTTGACCCAGTGGTCTGCCTTCTTTCCCAATTCTTGGGGAGAAATTGGACGTAGGTCTACCAGATACTGATGCAACTTTTCATTGAAGCAGTTACTTAAAATGTGTTCTTTCATAAACAAATTATAAAGCCCAACATAGTCATGCACTTCATTTCCAGTTACCCAACCATCCAGTGTTTTCACTGAGTAGTCTACAAAATCAACCCAGGTCTGGCTCGAGGATTTTTGAGCCCCCCTGAATCTAATTCTATACTCCTCAGTGGAGAATCCAAAGCCCTCAATCAGGGTACCATTCATGAGGTCATAAGATTCTGCATCTTTTCCAGAGAGTGTGAGGAGTCTATCCCTACACTTTCCTGTGAACATTTCCCAAAGGAGAGCACCCCAGTGAGATTTGTTCACTTTTCTGGTTGCACAAGCCCTCTCAAAAGCTGTGAACCATTTGGTGATGTAATCATCATCTTCATATTTTGTTACAATCCCTTTGGGGATTTTGAGGATGTCAGTATTCTCTCTGACCCTATTTATGTTGCTGCCACCATTGATGGGAGCTAAACCCATCTCTTTTCTTTCCCTTTCTATGGCTAGGAGCTGTTTCTCCAAAGCCAATCTTTTGGCCATCCTGGCTAACAGGAGGTCATCTTCATTGAGGCTGCCCTCAATGTTTTCTGAGGTTCTGGACTCCCCTATGGAAGAACCAGTTTCTCTGGCTAGGATTTGAGGAGTCAGGGTTTGGAGGACCCTGTTCTCCCTATTTAGGACAGGAGGGGGGAAGTCATCCTCCTGTTCACTAATTTCCCCATCTGAAGGATTATCTTCAGAGGGCTGGTCCCTTTTGAACTCTGCCAAAAGCTCCTGGAGCTGTACTTTGGTAAAGTTGGACCCAGTTTTTATCTTTTTTAGCTTACAGAGAGACCTTAACTCTGACATCTTTAGATGCAGGTAAGGGGTGAGGTTGAGTTCCACCACCATCTCATCTGTGCTAGAAATTATTTCTCTAAAAGTTGGGATTACTTTTTAAGAATCTAAAACTATCCCTAGAACTTAATCCAAACTATTACAAAACGTATAAACTCTAAAAGAAATGCTAACAGGGACTAACACAAGGCACTAGCAGGACTTTTAAAAATTTAGAAAAATAGCTCAAATTTCAAAAATCAGTTTCTAATGACAATTTTTGGAAGTTAGTCATGTGATCAGGTATTGGCTGAGTAGTCCAGCAAATGCAAAGTCTTTTACCCCACCGCTGATCCACCAATGTAGGAAGTTGGCTCTGTATATACTATTTCAAAGTAAGAAATAGTGTGCACAGATTCCAAGGGTTCCCCTTAGAGGTAAGATAGTGGCAAAAAGAGATAATTCTAATGCTCTATTTTGTGGTAGTGTGGTCGAGCAGTAGGCTTATCAGAGGGTAGTGTTAAGCATTTGTTGCACACACACAGGCAATAAATGAGGAACACACACTCAAAGACAATTCCAGGCCAATAGGTTTTTGTATAGAAAAATATATTTTCTTAGTTTATTTTAAGAACCACAGGTTCAATATTTACAAATAATACTTTAAATGAAAGGTATTTCACTCAGGTATCGTAGGAACTTTGAATTATCACAATAGCATGTACAGTTTTGGCAAAAATGGCCATAAGCTATTTTAAAAGTGGACACTGCAAAAATCAACAGTTCCTGGGGGAGGTAAGTAAATGTTAAGTTCACAGGTAAGTACAACACTTACAGGGTTCAAAGCTGGGTCCAAGGTAGCCCACCGTTGGGGGTTCAAGGCAACCCCAATGTTACCACACCAGCAGCTCAGGGCCTGTCAGGTGTAGAGGCCAAAGTGGTGCCCAAAACACAAAGGCTTCAATGGAAATAGAGGTGCCCCGGTTCCAGTCTGCCAGCAGGTAAGTACCCGCGACTTCGGAAGGCAGACCGGGGGGATTTGTAGGGCACCCAGGGGGTCACCAGCAGGCACAGAAAGTACACCCTCAGCGGCACAGGGGCAGCCGGGTGCAGAGTGCAAACAGGCGTCGGGTTTGCAATAGGATTCAATAGGGAGACCCGGGGGTTTCTTCAGTGATGCAGATGGGCACAGGGGGTTTCCTCGGGGTAACCACCACATGGGCTAGGCAGAGGGTCGCCTGGGGGTCACTCCTGCACTAGAGTTGGGTTACTTCAGGTCCTGGGGGCTGCGGGTGCAGTGTGGTTTCCAGGTGTCGGGTTCCTTGAGGCAGGCAGTCGCGGTCACGGGGAGCCTCTGGATTTCCTCTACAGGCGTCGCTGTGGGGGCTCAGGGGGGTCAACTCTGGCTGCTCACGGCTCGCAGTTGCTGGGGAGTCCTCCCTGTAGAGTTAGTTTTCGGCAGGTCGAGCCGGGGGCGTCGGGTGCAGAGTGGAAAGTCTCACGCTTCCGGTGGGAAACGTGTGGTCTTTAAAAGTTGCTTCTTTGTTGCAAAGTTGCAGGTTTGTTGAACAGGGCCACTGTTCTCGGGAGCTTCTTGGTCCATTTAGATGCAGGGTAGTCGTCTGAGGCTTCAGAGGTCGCTGGACCCTGTGGGATGCGTCGCTGTTGCAGTTTTTCTCGAAGTGGGGAGACAGGCCGGTAGGGCTGGGGCCAAAGCAGTTGGTGTCTCCATCTTCTCTGCAGGGCTTCAGGTCAGCAGTCCTTCTTCATCTTCAGGTTGCAGGAATCTAGTTTCCTAGGTTCTGGGGAGCCCCTAAATACTGATTTTAGGGGTGTGTTTAGGTCTGGGAGGGCAGTAGCCAATGGCTACTGTCCTTGAGGGTTGCTACACCCTCTTTGTGCCTCCTCCCTGAGGGGAGGGGGGCACATCCCTATTCCTATTGGGGAATCCTCCAAAATCAAGATGGAGGATTTCTAAATGCAGGGGTCACCTCAGCTCAGGACACCTTAGGGGCTGTCCTGACTGGAGGGTGACTCCTCCTTGTTTTTCTCATTATCTCCCCTGGACTTGCCGCCAAAAGTGGGGGCTGTGTCCAGGGGGCGGGAATCTCCACTAGCTGGAGTGCCCTGGGGCATTGTAACACGAAGCCTGAGCCTTTGAGGCTCACTGCTAGGTGTTACAGTTCATGCAGCTATCCCCTCACCTGTGGTATAGTGCACCCTGCCTTAGGGCTGTAAGGCCTGCTAGAGGGGTGACTTACCTATGCCACAGGCAGGTTTTTGTGTGCATGGCATCCTGAGGGGGATGCCATGTCGACTTTGACTTTTTCTCCCCACCAACACAAACAATCTGCAATAGGTGAGGGATCCCTGGGGGTGGCACAACATATGCTGCAGCCCTTAGGGACCTTCCCTGGTCACAGGGCCCTTGGTACCAATGGTACCTTTTACAAGGGACTTATCTGTGTGCCAGGGGTGTGCCAATTGTGGAAACAGTGGTACATTTTAGGTGAAAGAACACTGGTGCTGGGGCCTGGTTAGCAGGGTCCCAGCACACTTCTCAGTCAAGTCAGCATCAGTATCAGGCAAAAAGTGGGGGGTTACTGCAACAGGGAGCCATTTCCTTACACCCATTAAGAAAAACACACATGCATACAGTCACACATTGATACAAGCAGACACACTCACCTGGGCACAGAAACACACAAACTTGCAGGTGTACACAAACAAGCAAAAATAGGCACCCTCAGTTAGCACCAATAATCATATGCAACCTTCATGTCACTTTCTTTGAAGTATTAGTAGTACACATGGTAGGTCTCACTAACATCTATTGTGGACAATACCAATACTTTTAGTGGGCTTAGGGTTAGAATGTTGCTTAGCATTGTTTGACTTTCTTCTTACTCTACTTTCTTCACTTCTTATTCAGTCTCCTTCCTTTCTCTTCTGAGTTTGCTTCTCCTTTGGAGCATACTATCCTTTTGATTGGAAAACTCATATCCTTCCACTGCTCACATTCAGGGAGCTACTTGTTTTTGCTTTAACTTTCCAATGGAATGCATGTTCCTTCTTCCACTCTACCTTATATACTGATTCCCTCCTCTAAACCCCCTTTTCATGATTATTTTTCAACCCACACCCAAGCTTCCCAATCTCCTCTCCTTCACCCTCTCGGGTGCTGATTTTCCCCAATTCCCCAGCTGATCCTTTATTAGATTCTTTTTTACAGTTTATTTTGCTGCTAGGCTGCACATTTCTTAGAAGGCAGTTTTGCGTGTGTTGTATTCATTTTTTTAATTTACTGCTCCAAGATGGGCATCCACCATCTTGTAATGATAAATAAAAAAATCCAAATCGGTGGCTCCACATGCCATGTGCGCACCTGCATGTTGATGCATATGATGTATATGTCATTACACTAAGGTGCTCATTTTGACCTTGGCAGTCTTTTGACCACCAGAGTAAATGTGGCGTTCCCACCACAAACAGGCTGGCGGTGCAGATCGCAACATTATAAATGTGGCGGGTTGGCTTCTGCCACATCTCCACTCATACCGCCATGGCGGTAGGAACCGCCGGGCCGGAGATGATCATCTACAACTAGGCGGTCCTCAGAAGACCGGCAGCAGTATTAGGAGCTGGCTTTCCACCATGGTTTCTGCAGCGGTAGCACTGCCACAAAACCATGGTGAAAGGTCATTTCTTTGCCCCCCCAGCAAGCACTAGACCCCCTCTCCTGCACCCCACCAGCAAACAGTAGACCCCCTCCCTCCACCCCCTACCACCTCTCCCCCAACTCCCAACATTCCTTCAGCGACAGCACCCCTACCCCCTTCCCCGCATACATGCACACAGATTCCCACACGCACCACACATACACACATTCACCTACACTTACATATACGCATCCACTCACACACTTACATACATGCATTCACAACAACTTTGAAACATGCATTCAGACACGCATCCATATACGCATTCACATGTTTACAAGCACACATACTCACGCCCATTCAAGCACGCATGCTCACACCATACAAATATGCATACTCACATGCATACACACTTAAATGCAGACATGCAGTCACTCCAACATTCAGACACGCATACAACCACGCATACACACATTCATACACACATGCACACCCTCCACCCTCCCACCCCCTTCCCCTGTCGGACGATCACCTTACCTGCTCCGGGGAGAAGGTCCTCCAGCAGGGAACGGGAAGGGGCACTTCCACCGCAGGCAGCGCCCTACCGGCAGGACACCGCCAACATGATTACTGATGGATTATTGCCCAAAGTGTGGCGGAAATCCGGCAGTACCCGTGATATGGTGGGCAGGAGACTGCCAGCACTGGTGATCTCCTGGCACCCGTGGCTTTAAATTCGTAATGAGAGTGTCATGATGCATACATACATGTGAGTGAAGAGGCATGTAATTGGGCATACATTGTCATTTTTTCTTTATTTTCCAATTCTGCGTCAGCAAACAAACATTTTTTATCTTTTCACTGATCCAGAAAAGCATCGGCAAAAAGCAGTGGCACAGACAATAGGACTGCTTAGCAGCTTTGCCAGTGTTTGTTTAGTTTTAGAATATAGATATTTTTGGTGACTCCGGGGAAGTTCAGTAAGGGCTCTCCACTCATTTTTAAGACAATGTGGAACAGGTGAATGTGCTTCACCTGTATGGGAGATAGACGTGTAGTGGGACAGGGTGCCATGGAAGCCCGGGTCTATCCAGGGTCTAGAGAGAGGATCAGTGTGATCTGTAGAGTAGTAGGAAGGAAACTGCAGCATCACAAAAGAGGAATTAAAGTTATAAGCCGTAAATAGAAAAACAAAAACCAATTTGCTTGCAATTCTTAGGTGAAAGGAAATCTCAAACATATCTTCAATTTTTGTGATGAAGTGAATCAGATTATCAGTGCATAAGCCCACAATTTACAGTACCATGAGCACACATCCCTTCCCAAACAATGCAATTCCAGCTCCTCCAGGTTTAGGATTGGTCTGAGCTACTTACTTGGTTTTATTGCAGGTAATTTCCTGTAATGTATTGCTCTGAAGGTCCAGACCAGCACAAGGATGAAAAATAACAGGGGCAATATCATAAAGAGCTGCACTTCCTCAGTGCAGAGTGGAGCACTTGTTTTTTGACATTTCTGGTGCCTACAGTTAATACATAAAATATATTAGTCGATATGACTCAGAATTTCTCCAAATTGTGAATGAAATTAAGAAAACACAAGTCAGAAGCAGTGAACAGGGATTGCCTCTCTCAGTTTTTGACTATACGCTCTAAAGTTTGTACATTAACTTTGAGAATTTCTGTGTTGATGTCGGCATTAAATTGGCAGGGTGAGAGAATACTTAATTTTTTAGGTTGGATATGAAGACGTCTTTGAAGGATCTGAAGATCTGACTTTTTTTGGGTTGATTTCGGGTTGCTGGTTGGACACTGAGTGGGGAAGTGTGGTAGCATGGTGGTTTAGAGGTAGGGGTGTTTTTTCTTTTGGATTGTTGGTGATGTCTGGAAGAGTTCAAAACTGAGTGTGTTGATGTGGTTGAGGAGGGTGTCATTTGAATTTGTTGTGCTTGCGTTGTCTAGGAGATTAAAGTCACCCAGGAGTGTGGTGAGAGCAAGTCATATTTGATAGTGGGGTGAGGAGATCTGAGAATTTCTCAATAAAATTCTTGTACTGCGTGGGAGGCCTGTAGTTGTGGTGTTAGAGTTGCAGAGAGTAGGGAGGGACATATGAGGAGCTCCATGGAGTTCATTCCCATTGCGTGCCTGAGGTGCAGGCCATGGAGGACTTAACTTATGACAGTGACACTTCATATCCTTTTTATGTGTGCTGTCAGCAAGATGAATGCATAAGCTTGTGAGAACAAGGATGTGGTGGTTAAGCATGTTTCTGAGATAAAGAGTGCATCAAGCCTGTGATAGTTAATAAGGTCTGCAATGTCTGGAGCACAGAGTACTGCACAGCATCTATTAACGAGCATGAACTGATGTGTTTTCGGTAGTTTAAGGGTATATGGTGGTTAGTGGGGTGCGTATGAGGTCAGATCCATATGTCATGAAGATGCTATGTGAGGGTATGTTTGATCTAGGTATGGGTTTGGTTTCATGGTGGACTGTGGAGGGTGATTGGTGAGACACATTATTATAATCTTATGTTGTACAGAAACAGGGTTTCTGGTCTAGGGTCATTCCTGGCCCTAACATGCTCCAGCAGTCAGTGTCCTTGAGTGTGTCCACCCTTTGTTGGGATGCACAGATTTTGGGACACCCAGAAAAGGTGATTGAGGTACATAGAATGCAGGAAGTGATATATGTTCCATTATAGGAGGATACAGATAAAAAAAGTGGTAATTTCCTGTAGAAGTGCATGCTGGGAAATTAAGTGATGCTGCTTCCTGTGGAGATGGATGCAGGAAAATGAAGTTTGCTTGTCTGGCTTCTTCTTTTAAAGTTGTTTTATGGCTGAAATCAATGATGTCATATCCTAGAAGGGTAGATGCTGGGAAATACAGTGTCACTTCCTGTAGAGATGAATGATGTAGAAACAAGAACGCTTGACTGATTTCTTCTTTAAATAATGATTTTGACAGGAAACCAGTGTTGTCACTTCCTGAAGATGTGGCTGCTGGGAATTGCCATAATGCCACTTCCTGTAATGAGGGATGAAAGAAATATATACATACATTCTTATTGCTTGCCTATCTTACTTGAGGTCATATTTAGTGGTCTCTAGAGCTTCATTAGATCCACCAGTGTCAATTTAAGTTGATTTCTAGTGACAGTGCACTAAGAATATTTTTATCCAACCATCATCTGTTATACCCAGCCACGATTTGACTCTTCGGCACCTTCCCTATAGATATCTTTTTAACATCCTCCTGCTTGATATCACAGATTTTTTAGATGCTGTCATGGAGAGTGAACGCACACATTATGAAATGAGTTATGATGGTTCCCTGGGGAGTGTAACTAAAGACTACGTTTAAAAAATATTGAAAAGTTTTAAGCCAGATGTTATCCCTTCCTCAATATTTAAGGACAACCAGTGTTTTTGGTCTGAGCTGGTTACTCTATTGTACAATTGTTTACATTCTGCGCATCTACCTGACAGCTAGATGGGGCCTCTTTTATTCACTATTTACAAATAAGGGATTTATCACTGTCTATCTATATATGGACTAATGGTCCTTCCTGACAGTGGTGGTAAATGCTTCACAAAAATCATATTCCAGGCACTAGAGGAGTGGGCCAAGCATAATGTAATAAAGTATATGAATAAAGTATTAAAGCATGGATGCATTATCATGCCCCAGTGTTTTACCTGCTACGTTACAGATATCAAGCACACCCTTATCAGAACCAAAATATTTCCTCCAAAATTTGGTGGTAATCTTTTAGCATTTCTGGACTATGCTGATGATACTGTATTAGATAGGATGGTTGTTGTCCTTCACAGATATTTAATATGATTAAATAAATATAGCTTTAAAACTTATTCTTAAACAGCATTGTAAAAGTAAGGTCATCATCTTAGGAGCAAAGTGGGGTGTGGCAGTCTGTCTTACGAGCGTATCAAGCAGAGGCAAAAGACTGGGGTTCTTTATGGTTGATATTTTTATTCTCTGTTTATTCACAGGTCATTCTCTTAATCATTGTTCAAAGGGGTTTTGGATAAGTCTTAGGGGTTCTGCTTTCCTCTCTTCCTTTCTTTTCTCTCCTGGGTTTCCTCGTTCCCTGGTCTCTTCCGGTCTGTGAGAGGATGTAGTCGTCTCCCTCGAATCCCGGCAGAAATGCAAATTAACAGAAAAGAAACAGGTAAGTATTTCGGCGGTACTGGGTGGGGTCTTGTGCTCGTGAGGGAAAAAGGCAGCAAGCGGGAAAGTTCGTGAGGGGATGATCAGTGGTGGGGTTTAGGGTTCCTGGGGTCCACAACGTGCCTGGTTCCCTTCGTGCCCCTTCCCTTGTCTCTTACTCACCCTCCCCGCCCTTCCTCCCACTTCCCTGGTGCCTTTCCCCATGCCCGAGACTCCCCGTGATCCTTCCTGTCCCTAGGAGGGACCGTACCTTGTCAAGCCACGACCCTCCGGGGTCATGGCGGCTTTCTCGTTTCTCCGATGTCGCTTGCTTCCCCGGTTCTCGCGTTTCGGCACTTCTCCTGTGGACCTCCTCCTGTGTTTTCACCGGGGCTGCCAAAGGTTCTGTCCTCTTCTCTCCTTCCTCATTTCTCGTCGTGCTCCTCTCTTCTCTTCTCTGGTTGTCCGTCGCGCATCCCTCTGCCGGATCCGCCCCCTTTTTTAATCCCCTTGACCGGAAGTCGTCGATGCTGTAACGACGTGGCGTCTCCCCGTTGCCAGGGGAACGCCGCGCCGTTTCCGTGGAGTCAGCCGAAAGATGGCGGATTCGAGGTGAGTTAGACGCGGTCTCCGGGACCCGTCTACATGGGGTATATGGCACTTAGATGGTGTCAGATAGAGACGGTGTCTGCCTATAAGTAACTGGGCATTTGACTAGAAGAAAGAAAAAGTCATTGTAATCATTTAGCATTTCACTTCAATAAAAGATTATGGTCTAAACTAAGGCTTCATACACATGCTTAAGAATTTATTTAATCCATCAGCATGACCAATCTTAAGAGTCATTTCACCAAAGTTACTATCTTCTTAAATGTTTTGCTTTCAGTGGAAACCTATCTATATGGCTGATGTGAGCAAGTGAGTGCAAGAAGAGATGCAGGGAAGTGAGCATAGGAAGCCCTTAGCCCCATCTGACAAGTATGGCTTCCGGCATTGCCTCGTCATAGCCACTGGAAGTTTTGGGGAGTCTAGGCCTCAAGAAGTCCAAGGGGCGTGGCCCCGTGGGCTGGAGATGAAGCCTGCACTAAAGTTTGAAGCTGTCCCTCTGGACCAGAATGTGGCAGAAATATGAAAGCACATAAAAAAACATTTAATCAGAGAAGTAGATTCCCTTTGCTGTCTAAAAAATGGACAACCAGCTTTTGCATCCTGAGGAAACTTTGTTTTCCACACTGCCACTCTTAGCAACGTAATAAAAAGAAACAAACTACTAATATTGCACTTGTCTTCACTGCATCCAGGGTCATTTGAGTAGGCAACATAGAGTGCACTTATTCCACAGAAAACAGACTAGTACAATAGAGTTTCATCTAAAGAAGAAAAAAACGATTGCAAGTTTCTTACACCTGTCTGTCTTAGGGCAGTCTTCGCCCAAACATTTTGTCTGTTTGCCTCACAGGTTTGCTGTATTTTGTTGGCTTTAGGACTCTGAGCACTTTACCACTGCTGACCATTGCTTAAGTGCATGTGCTTGTCCTTTAAACAGTAACATTGGTGTATACACAATTGGCATATTTAATTTACTTGTAAATCCCCTGTAAAGTTGTATACCTTATACCTAAAGCCTGTAAATTAAATGCTACTAGTGGGTTTGCATCACTGATAATGCTACCCACTTCAATAGCCCTTAAACATGTCTCAAGCCTGCCAGTGCAGAGCCTGTATGTGCAGTTTCAATGCCACTTCAACTTGGCATTTAAAACCCATTGCCAAGCCTTAAAGTCCCTTTTTATTGCCAAGTCTTATAATCCCTTTTTCTTACATATGTCCCTCCTAAGGTAGGCCCTGAGTAACCCAGGGGGCAGGGTGCTATGTAAGTAAAATGTAGGACATTTACTTTTGAGTTTTACATGTCCTGGTAGTGGAAAACTCCCAAAGTCTTTTTTACTACTGTGAGGCCTACTCCTCTCAAAGGCCAGCATTGGGAATTCCTTGGTACACCTTTAAGCTGTAAATATTGATCAGAAAGGAGTAGCTACATCATGTTTCATATTGTTGGAATGGTGATGATAAATGGTAAACTTGGAATTAACATTGCTATTTTAAAAATGCAACTTTTAGGAAAGGGGCATTTCTCTGCTCTTACTGCTTTGTGTGCCTTGTAGCCTGCCTCTAATACATGTTTGGGATGGGTGACAGCTACACTTTGTGCATTCCCTCTAGACAGTCACAAACATAGGAAGGTTAGGTGTGTTTGAGTACTCCTCTGCATTCTTCTGCATTTTGATGGCTCTTCCTGGGCAGGAAGGGTGGGAGGAAGCTGACACTTACACTTGAATAGGGAGTGCCTATCCCCACACAAAGGGAAGGTTACCCTCTAGTGATAGTCTGGAGCCAGGGCTGGGGTGAAAGGAGGACCTGTGCACTTCAAGGAGCTGCTCTGAAGTCACCCCCACTTCAAAGGCACATTTGGGTATGTGTACTGGGGCTCTGACCCCACCAAATCAAATCACTATTGGACCTGTGAAGAAGTCAGGAGTGAGGACTGCTATGCTACAAGGATTGCCACTCTGCTTGACTGTTCTGAGGAACTGCTTCATTGCTTTACTGACCTGCCCCTGCTGCCTGCTGATCTCTACCCTGCTGAGGACAAGGACTGGACCCATCTCACTTAACCCAGAGTGACTCCCAAGGGCTTGCTGGCTTGTTTCTTATATCTGCAGTCCCAGTAACATCAAAGACTGCCTGCAACTCTACTCCAGCTGCTGGACTCTGTTATCTATTAGTCCTATTTTTGCCTAGATGCCAATCCAATCCTGGGCCTCAGAAGTGGGGTTTGCAGCTGTTTTTCTATCAGAAACAACACATCCAGGCCGTTGAACCTCCCGGAACCAAAGCAGTGCTCATCGACGTTAATGCAGTATTGATTTGATGATGACGCATGACCTGACTGCGAGGTTCGACGATGACACATCGCTGATTTGAGGACACCTGTGCGCGACTCACCAGCAATGCATCTACCTGACTGCGTGGATCGGAACTGACGCATCGAGTCTTTGATGCAGAAGCTTGCTCCATCCAAACTACTATTTCAGTAGGCTCTGCCTGAGTTCTGGTGCCGGTCTACCCTTCATTGCTGTCAGCCTGAACTTTGATACATCCCGATCTATTGCGACCTTAAGCCACCCTTTTGCGCTGTTGACTTCTAAGCACTATTTTTGGTTTGTTCTTTAAAAAATCATATCTCAACTTCTACTGTTTGGATTTATGTTGTTTCGGTCTTGTTTTACTCAGATAACTATTCTCCTGTGTGAGTCCTTTTATGGTGTTTTCATTGTGTTACTGTGTGCATGTGTTGCACAAATACTTTACATATTGCCTCTTTAGTTAAGCCTGCCTGCTCAGTGCCAAGCTACCAGAGGGTGAGCACAGGTTACATCTAAATGTGTATCTAACTTACCCTGTCTATAGTGGTGGCTTCTGTTTGTGCAGCATGCATACTCTGACAATCAGAAATCCCATTTCTAACAATATTTATATTGCTTATCATGGAAAATTACTAAGAAGGCAGTGTTTTTTGATAAAGGCTGAACAAAATATGTTCTTACAGGACACAACAGCAGACCAATATGTAGATGGCTGATGTTGGCCAATGCTCTACTTTTAGATGTGTTTTTGGTCCCAGATGTGCAACCATACAGGCAGTAAATAATTTGGAATTGTGCCTGACAAAACATGTAGTTGTGTTAAAATCATGAATGCCATTGCTGCAGCTCCACGGACTCCTAGGTATTATTTACACTGAATAGTGGATTCTGCGCTAGAGGATGATGGATCGAAGCGACATAGGTTTGAGGGGATGTCATCAATGAGTATTATGAGTATCAACAAAGGTCAATATAATCAATAATACAAAACCTTACTCAATAACCACACCAGTTTTTTAAGAAGAATTAATGAATTTATTTCCCTAGATTAACAATGCTAATGTCACAAAAACAACTCTCAAACACAAATGATAAGCATATAGGATCAATATTGGTTGGTTAATGCGTCTTATATATCTCAATCTGATTAAGACAACCAAACAAATTATCTCCAAAAATATCACACTTATTAATAATACAAAAACCGATAATAATGACAAAGTATACATTAGTTCAGCATTCAAATGATCCCAAGATATTTCATGAGCATATCAAATTAGTTCCCTCACTAACCACAAATTAGCATCAACATGTTGGGCTCAATGTGAAAAGAATTTATTAACACAAACTCTTCAAACTCGATTAATAAAAATATTATTAATGTGCAGCAATTTAAACATTAGTTGCAGCTGATACCTGAAAAGCAAAAGAGACACTTCATACAATATAATGACATACTTTCTCAATAATGAACAGCAAATAGCCTGCTTCAGCCAGGGGACACCATCAGTTTTGTCATCAGAAGATTTGGGCCTAACAACAGCTAACCCACTCAGCTAGACTCGAACCATCGGAAACTTTCTCTCAAGTCTCTAACATGGAATCTCTCCTCATCTCTAACATAGGATCTCCAGTCTTCTTCTGCCAACTGTCAGTTGGTATACTAAATCCTAATAAGCTTATGATTGGTCAATCTATGGGGTTGTTATGTTTCAGCCAATCAACAAATAAATTGATGACCTAAAATGCAACAATTCTACATTAACTAGAACATTTTCGTCAACAGTAGCGTTTCCTCTTCTGTCTCGTCTGTAGCTCCATTGTTTCATCGCCTCTCAAATGCTTCATCTCAGGAAGAAACCTTTACAGTTTTTCTTTACTTCCATCCTCGAGGAAAGACCAAATATTAGTAACATTCTCAAACAACAGGACATTTTAACTTATGCAATGCTTGGTTAAAACATGACCTTCTAAGACATAACGCAGCAACCTACTAGGGGTAGCTGTGGACACGTCTACACAAACTTCAAAAACACTTTTATGTAAGCTTTGAATTATGGAAAATAACCACAACATTTAGTTAGAATTTTGCTCAGTTAGGAACAGAAAACGAACACTAACAATCATTTTCAAACGTTACTTGTTTTACACATTAATTCATTACACATCTATCATTAATAAACATATTAGAAAATTCACACTCTGAGATACTTTAAAGAGTTGAATTTGCAAGAAATTCACTTAGATGTCTTTAAATTCATCAGTGGTAATGGTCCTTATAGCTGGGTGCAGTTCTGAAGAATTCTAATTTAAAATTCTTGTGGGGCAAAGATAATCCTTATTGACAGTCTTTAAGATTAGCAGCTGCTTTGGATCTCTCTCTCTCTCTCTATATATATATATATATATATATTTATATATATATATATGTGTGTTAAGAATCATTTCAGTGAATCGTGTTGAAGAATAGTTGACTGTGCCTTTGTCACTCTTAACAAAGCGTAAATTTATTAGGCTTAGGTTTTACTTCAAATTACAGAGGGACTACCGCCGTAGTTGGGAGAATAAAGTGGCAGACAATTATACTTGGTTCAAAATGTCTTTTTAAATATGAATCTTTTGAATACCATCTATGTCTATATCCTGCATTACCGACTGAGCATTAGTGGTTATTAATATCCCTGTCTCATCATCATTGTCTTAGACACTGCAACAACTTTGTAAGGTTGTGCCTGAAAGGTAAAGACCCCCAAGAAATAAGTTGTTCAGTGGAATCTACTGACTATGTCATGCTACCCCTTAAAATTAGCGTATTTGCAATATATTAGCTGCTTGGTGGATTTTAGAGCTGTCGCAATATCACTTTTTTTTAAGTTTACTAATTCTAAGCTCCTGCTCATATGATAAACGGTGATTTAGTTTCGGCAAGAAAGGCACCTGTGAAGTTTTATACTAAAAGGTTTAGTGTAGCTTTTACTTGCTATGGTTTTAATTAAAAAACACAATACACCTTTTGAACCACGTTCAAAGTGAAAGAATGACACAGGAGTTGGCGTTCAACTATTCAGAAGGATACTGACAACCTTTTGTTCTAAGTGTACACTTTGGAACTGCACGCACTCCTAATGGATTAGGATTCTGTTCTGTTAAACTCATACTGTGGACCATAGAGATTAGGCATTTTGGACAACCAGGATGTGTGCTTACTGCTACACCAGGCAAAGGCACTGCACAGACTAGACTTGAATTGTTTAGCTATGAGTTCCTTAATCTGAGCAGATGTAACAGTCAAAATGGGGAGCACCCTGTCTTCCATTCCAGCATTTGTGACCCCAAGGCATCATGGTAAATGCAGTCATAAACACGAATTTGAATAGAGTTTTGAAAGTTTTTCACCATAAGTTCGTGCGGCAAGTGCCGTATCTTCGGACACGTGTTTCTGGCTATTTGGCCGTCATCAGCGAAGAGCAACATGTAGCTGGCGGGGTTGCTTGAAATGCCGCCTTGAAAGTATTCACAGGTTTAAGTATCACTCAAGAAGGCGCACAGGTGCTTCACCCGAGCTCGTCAGCTCAGAGGTTCACGGGAGCCTTAATTACAACAGTCAAAACGGGGAGCACCCTGTCTTCCATTCCAGCATTTGTGACCCCAAGGCATCATTGTAAATGCAGTCATTAGCACAAATTTGAATAGAGTTTTGAAAGTTTTTCACCATAAGTTGGTGCGGCAAATGCCGTATCTTCGGACACGTGTTTCTGGCTATTTGGCCGTCATCAGCGAAGAGCAACGTGTAGCTGGCGGGGTTGCTTGAAATGCCAACTTGAAAGTATTCACAGGTTTAAGTACCACTCAAGAAGGCGCACAGGTGCTTCACCCGAGCTCGTCTGCTCAGAGGCTCACAGGAGCCTTAATTACAACAGTCAAAACGGGGAGCACCCTGTCTTCCATTCCAGCATTTGTGACCCCAAGGCATCATGGTAAATGCAGTCATTAGCACGAATTTGAATAGAGTTTTGAAAGTTTTTCACCATAAGTTGGTGCGGCAAGTGCTGTATCTTCGGACACGTGTTTCTGGCTATTTGGCCGTCATCAGCGAAGAGCAACGTGTAGCTTGCGGGGTTGCTTGAAATGCCGCCTTGAAAGTATTCACAGGTTTAAGTACCACTCAAGAAGGCGCACAGGTGCTTCACCCGAGCTCGTCAGCTCAGAGGCTCATGGGAGCCTTAATTACAACAGTCAAAACGGGGAGCACCCTGTCTTCCATTCCAGCATTTGTGACCCCAAGGCATCATGGTAAATGCAGTCATTAGCACAAATTTGAATAGAGTTTTGAAAGTTTTTCACCATATGTTGGTGCGGCAAGTGCCGTATCTTCGGACACGTGTTTCTGGCTATTTGGCCGTCATCAGCGAAGAGCAACGTGTAGCTGGCGGGGTTGCTTGAAATGCCGCCTTGAAAGTATTCACAGGTTTAAGTACCACTCAAGAAGGCGCACAGGTGCTTCACCCGAGCTCGTCAGCTCAGAGGCTCACGGGAGCCTTAATTACAACAGTCAAAATGGGGAGCACCCTGTCTTCCATTCCAGCATTTGTGACCCCAAGGCATCATGGTAAATGCAGTCATTAGCACGAATTTGAATAGAGTTTTGAAAGTTTTTCACCATAAGTTGGTGCAGCAAGTGCCGTATCTTCGGACACGTGTTTCTGGCTATTTGGCCGTCATCAGCGAAGAGCAACGTGTAGCTGGCGGGGTTGCTTGAAATGCCGCCTTGAAAGTATTCACAGGTTTAAGTACCACTCAAGAAGGCGCACAGGTGCTTCACCCGAGCTCGTCAGCTCAGAGGCTCACGGGAGCCTTAATTACAACAGTCAAAACGGGAAGCACCCTGTCATCCATTCCAGCATTTGTGACACCAAGGCATCATGGTAAATGCAGTCATTAGCACAAATTTTAATAGAGTTTTGAAAGTTTTTCACCATAAGTTGGTGCGGCAAGTGCCGTATCTTCGGACAAGTGTTTCTAGCTATTTGGCCGTCATCAGCGAAGAGCAACGTGTATCTGGCGGGGTTGCTTGAAATGCTGCCTTGAAAGTATTCACAGGTTTAAGTACCACTCAAGAAGGCGCACAGGTGCTTCACCCCAGTTAGTCAGCTCAGAGGCTCATGGGAGCCTTAATTACAACAGTCAAAACGGGGAGCACCCTGTCTTCCATTCCAGCATTTGTGACCCCAAGGCATCATTGTAAATGCAGTCATTAGCACAAATTTGAATAGAGTTTTGAAAGTTTTTCACCATAAGTTGGTGTGGCAAGTGCCGTATCTTCGGACACGTGTTTCTGGCTATTTGGCCGTCATCAGCGAAGAGCAACGTGTAGCTGGCGGGATTGCTTGAAATGCCGCCTTGAAAGTATTCACAGGTTTAAGTACCACTCAAGAAGGCGCACAGGTGCTTCACCCGAGCTCGTCAGCTCAGAGGTTCACGGAGCCTTAATTACAACAGTCAAAACGGGGAGCACCCTGTCTTCCATTCCAGCATTTGTGACCCCAAGGCATCATGGTAAATGCAGTTATTAGCACGAATTTGAATAGAGTTTTGAAAGTTTTTCACCATAAGTTGGTGCGGCAAGTGCCGTAACTTCGGACACGTGTTTCTGGCTATTTGGCCGTCATCAGCGAAGAGCAACGTGTAGCTGGCGGGGTTGCTTAAAATGCCGCCTTGAAAGTATTCACAGGTTTAAGTACCACTCAAGAAGGCGCACAGGTGCTTCACCCGAACTCGTCAGCTCAGAGGCTCACGGGAGCCTTAATTACAACAGTCAAAACGGGGAGCACCCTGTCTTCCATTCTAGCATTCGTGACCCCAAGGCATCATGGTAAATGCAGTCATTAGCACGAATTTGAATAGAGTTTTGAAGCAGATGTATACAGATCGATCCGCCATTTTCTACCTACTTTGAGTTTTTCCTGAAATATTCTGTCCCAGGACGAAGAATGCATTGGCTCTGAAGTTTAGATGAAAAATTACATTTGATACAAGAATGTCCACAGTTCAGAATTAAAAATGAAAATTCAAGAATATGAATACAGTAAATACATTTTATGAATCATAGACACACTGGCAATGGTACTCATTACATACTCATTTATTCAAGTGTTTTGTTAGGTGGGTGTGCATCTAACATCTCCTATCTGCACTTGGGTTAATGGGGTGTATCTCTAATGAAATACCTTCTATTGCTGCAAAACAGCAGTAACAATTGCAGGGACACTGCAGAGGCCCCGTGGGCTATGTTCAAATGATAATGCCTGGCAAATAGCGTATTTATGATTCAGTCCGTTGATGGTTAGGGTCCTTCATTTCATGCATTAGACCCAGGAGTACGCACTGACTTACACACTTACACATCTCTCAAGCTTTTATTGCAGTTTGGCGATAAGACGCTAATTTCTAGCAGGGGACTCCTGAGTAGAACATAACTCTACCTGTCAGCCATATAATTGAGTCTGTATGTTTAGAAAACACACTTATTAAACATTGATTGAAGCTCTTGTCATATTTAACAAAGTAGTATTCGTTTTATATGTGGCATCTGTCCAGGACTACGCTTCCACCTGTGAAACTTCGGTCACCACTGTGAAGGACTAGCTCAATGAGCCGAACCTTCGGGCCTTAAACAAAGTGTTGGGCCTTAGGTCACACGATCGAATCCCAAGAAGGCCTTTCATCCTCCTCAAGGTCCATAAATTGAGTACCATAGACTGGGAAATAGTAACATCTGTTAATTACTGCGCAGGAAGTTATTATTACACGCAGATTGTTAGCTCCTGCGGTTTGTTCTCACTGCAGAGCCTCAGCTTGTTGAAATTAACAACGAGGATGGAGAACGGAGGCTGGAAGGAGACTGGTTATAATGTCACCCCCCGACCCCTGCCCTTCATGGTGGGGGACTCTCACACACAACACAAGTGAGTTAAGAGCTGTGCTCTTCTGTCTGTCTGTACAAGGAAATTCAAGGTTTCTTGGTTCCACCATAGGCACTTGTGAGGTCACTGGTGTTTGCACTTATTCATGCACTTCTGGAACAACCTTTCTATGGTCTGCAAATAATCTTCTGTTTTTCCGTAAGTCGTGATTTTTAAGCTTTCATTGACAATAAAACATTGACACCCTGCAGTTTTCTAAACTGCTATTTATTTGCGATTTCAATAGCACGGGCCACATGATACTGACGTCAGAGCACTTTACATAAGAGTAGAGGTGACCTTACAGAAATAGGGTAATGTTAGGAAAGGCATACGTAAAACAATAGGCAAGTTGTAGTGTTGATTTTGAAAATAGTTGCGCCCGGAAAATAGACTACATGCTTGTGTGGCAAAGACTTGTCAGGTTGTCAAATAGATAACGGACTCCAGACAAGGTGGACATGACCAGGGAGTGAAAGGAGGGACCAGGGCATGTTAGTGCAATAGGCATTAATAACATATCATGCAATAAAATAAATAACATACCATAAAAACGGGGAAAATACAACATATTTGCAGGAATGGGATTCCTGGAAGTCGAACCCTCATTAGAGTAGAAGATGAAATACTTTGCAAAAATAATCTAGACACGCTTGGACATGCCTGCAGGCTCTTGCAGTCTGGTGGCATTACACTGGGCAGGACCCTGTATGAGACAGGATCTGCTATGACTCCTTTACATTCAGTCCTACGCTGTGATTGAACAGCATCAACTCTGTATTCAGCAGTTTTAAGGTGTTTAAACGTTTAGCGTATAGTCTGGCCTGAATTGTTTTGGCAATAACGATCAGTCTCCATCCATCAGCTGAGAACTCAGTACCTCCTACGAGCTATTTAGAAACACATTAAAATGAATGTGATCTAAAGATAGTCAGATCACTTTGTCATTTAATAGTCTCGGTTAAAAAGAGCCTGTCTCAATTTGTAACATACTATTAAACCCCCTTGGGCGCCTGTTGCCAAGAATGATATTCCTTTTTCTGGGAAGGTGACATTTAACTACCTGCTCCGTTCTGTTTATGTTGCACTTGTGTCCACTGCCTGTGGCGACTGCCAATTAGAATGTGCTGCCCCAGGCAGAGAGGCAGCTGCTTCCAAGGGTCCTCCGGTGTTTGTGCGCAGCACTGGGGGTAATATAGGGTTGGAGCAAAACAGGAGAATGCCTTCGAGCAGTCTCGGCCCGTTGGGATCGAGGGCCAGTGAAATGGCTTTTTGTAGGTGACATAAAATATGTGCATTTTGCCTTCCGGGGAGTGATGCAGGCTTTGGAACTGGGCAATACTGATGTGTGCATGGAGTGACTGATAACTTGCAGCAGCTTCTCTATGACACCTGTCAAAGCGCATGCGAAGTATCGCACTAATGATCTCCTTGGCCCAATCCATAATTAACAAACTAACAAAAAGGACATTACAGCATTGTTACAAATGCCATTTCGAGTAATAGGCATGCTTTTAATGATTTGTGTAACATCTGAATATTGTTCATGTCCTGCAGTTAAATGGGTAGGTTAGTCCAAAGCTTGGGTCCAAGGTGGGAGAGAGATCTACTGCCACTGTGGGTCTGAAAATCAAGAAACCATCAAATTGAGAGCAGAAGATCTAAGGTTACTGGAAGTAATGTAACATTTCAAACAAGATGGAGAAACATGGAATGTAATACGTTTTTTGCCACACAGGTCAAGGACAAGGCTAGTTGATTGGTTTTGGAGATGCTGTAGTTTATGAAGAGAATAGCGAGGCAAGCCCAGATCGAGTGTGTATAATATATCCCACAAGAAATAACAGCCAGGATAGTGATTTTTTGAAGGAGGGTAGAAGTAGAGGTAGCCTTTTACACTGAGCTCTGAGGACAAGAATGCAAAAGAGGCATAAAACATAACTCAGATTCAAAACGGACTCCATGGTTTATCGGTTGAATAACAAGGATGGGATGGAGCCACTGTGAGCTGTACTAAAAATCCCTGCCACGATCAGTATCTCAGTGTTATGAGCGTTTCACTTTAGGTGGCTGTCGAATTTCCATTCTGAGATAGCAACAGTACTGCTGGGAAATGTTGTTGAGCCAAAGGATCAGGTCTCACAACAAGATATTTATGATCAGCTTAACAGTAAAGCTCAAAACCAAAATAAGATGCGCAAGAAGAGCCATACATTTGTTGAATAATATACGGCTGACGGCAGATCCTTAAAAACGCCCATATGGTAGCTACTGAAAAGGAAACAAAAGGAAGAAAGGAGGATAGGTGTGTCCAGTCAGATAGAAAACATGCACTGCGGCCCTCCTCGGGGCCTCCTTTCTCGCGGTGCTTCAGTCTGGTGGCAAGTATTGGGTCGGAGATAGTCCATATCAAAGTCTGCCAAGCGGTGCAGTAAAACAAGAGCCGTAGAGCCACCCGACTCCATTCTGACACCGCCTCTCGATAAGAGTCCCAATGATTTGTACCGTGGCCAGGATCAAAGCCCCCTGGGGCAGGAGCGAGTAAGGAGTTACAAGAAGGCCGTTGACTGAGGATTAAGCATGAAAAGGAAGAAGGGGTATATATGTAAAGAGGGATGCCAATATCTTCTTCTAGGGAAAGGAGTTGCAGTGAAGAAGAGCGTAGCACCCTTCAGCTAAGACCAGGACAAAGTACTAGTATGAATGGGATCCAGGGGAGGGCTTGATGTAATGGATTTAATTATTGCACAAATAAATTCAGTAGAGAGAGGCTCAAAGGCACTGAGAAAAGGACACACGGAGAACCGCTGATCAATCTGAAGTGAGCCAGATAAAACAATGACTCTACAGACAGAAAAGCTGTATTTTCAGAGATACAAAAAATATACATAAATACTCAGATACGGTAGGAGATACATGGATGTGACTGTTGCAAACAGCTGGTTTAGAAAGTTTGCTAATTATCACCTTTTTGGTAGAATTTTTGATCCTGCTCTGGTAAGAAATTGAGCGACTTTTAGAAATGGCTCATTTACAAGTTTGTCTCAGTGATCTTGATCTTTGTAGGAGCAGCAGAAAGTATGTTGCTATAGCTGATCAGCTTTTTTGAATGAAGTTTTGCGGTTTTAAGGTCTTGTACCGCAGTGCAGAAGATGTGGAAAGGATCCCTCCTGCAGATGCTACTATGTCAGCAGCGTAAGAATGCTATTTGTTAAACCGTCGTGGTGCACAATTGTCGCAATAAAAATGCAAGCATGAAAATGAAGAGTGGCAAAACTTTGAACAATACAAAACTGCATCTGGGAGTCAATTTCCACACAGATAAACATCCTCACAGACCAAATCACATTGGATAGCAGCATACAAAAATTGCATCTCGTTCCTACTAAATTGCGAATTCTAACAAAGCACAATCAGGCGTGCAGCTCAAAGACTATCCTTATCTGCTGAAAGCAGAGACACTTATTCCACAGAAACTGCAACAGGGAAGATCGAAGTAACGGCGACCAGAGCAGTACTTGGAAAAAGTAACATTTATACTGAAAAAACAATATCTGGAAAATATTAAAGCGTTTAGGGGTGCACCAACCAACCACAGATGAGGGCACAACTGTAGAATTTGCATAGGGAGATAGCAGCCTTGTCCACCCTACTGAATGCGTGGGAGTTCATCCCACAACCATCCAGCGAAACACCGTTCCACAAGCAACACAATGGATGCAGGACTTACCTTAGAACATCATTCCCTCCATTTACGCGCTGATCATCACTCCTTTATCTGTAAACCAAAGAGTGCCACCTGGGAGCTCACAGTATAAAACAAGGGTGACGCATAGCATCACAACTGTAGATCTAGACAACATGAGAGTACCATGCCATTGCCTCAACAGTGAAGCATATGGCCAACCCAAAGGAATACATTTATGAAGCCTTTCAACAAAACGTTCAACAGGACTCCACACGTTCATCCTACTTCAGGAGACAGCAAATTTGACATGGATGCTACAGCCATACTCCTTAAAAGTGGGACCAAATATACTAATAAAAAGTTAATTCAAACTACAAAAGACCATGCCAGTCAATGTCCAACTATCATACCCTATCTATTCTACATAAACAGCCACAGAAACAAAAACAGCTGCTGTCCATGAAAAAAACACAAATCATCTAATACAGCATCACAGGCAATATATATTGTCTCGTTGAGACACTCTCCCATATCCACATTCTTGCAAACACAGCTCAGGTCGAACATGGCACGGACAAACATGAAGCCCCATAAATGGAGTACATCAAACATTCCAGGTCCTAACATGAAAATGCTTTTCCTAAGAAAGTACCAGCTCACGAAGCATAGAGGCGTTGAGCCAACACACAGAGGAACAAAACACTGCCTGAAAAAAAATATCAGGAAGATATTAACCCCAGTAATGTACTATGCACAGAACAGTAAGTATAATGACCCAGGATGCAAAGCAACAACATTACCCTGATTTTTCAACACTTGAGTGTGTAATGCACTACGAAATGGTTAGTGTCTGTAATACCCCAGGAAGTAAAGCGACAACACTGCACCATCATCTATCACGCCCCAGTATTTAAGGCACCATCCCCAGTTGAGTGTCTGTAATGCCCTAGCATGTAATGCTAAACACACGGCCAATGTATGCAATTCCACACCATGTAAAGCACCTATATCAAGATAATGTCTGCAGTGCTCTATAGTTCAATCCCTATCCACTCAGTTTGCAGTGTGTTTATAATGTCCCAATAGATAAAGAACTAAAAGTATTCACTCTCTTGTCAAGTACCTGTGTGCTCAATGGAATGCCCTAAATGCGATAGGTATGCCCTGACGGAGTTTGTGCTTACTGTGCCTTAGAAATCAAGCTATATCTCATTGATAAAATGTCTTCCAGAGGTGTCCGCAGACATCTCCATGTATTCTGTGCCCAAGCCCTCACCTACAGTGTTTTTGTGTCCCCCAGTATGTCTTCTCATTCTGTCCCTAAACCCACACTCCTTGTGAGAAGATCTGCAGGTTCAGTCTGCAGCCCTAAGTTCCTGAGTCTATGAAGGAGGTCTAGGTGATCTTGGTCTTTGAAGGAGAGGAATATATCCAGGAGTGTTGTTGCTCAATCCAGGAAAACCTATCCTGCACTCCATATGGGTTGAGGGATTGACTTTATATTTCTTTGTTTTTGAAAACTGAACACCAACTTCAGACTTTTGAATTTAGTTTTGGGCTGTATTTTTTGGACCATTTACATGTTTTATTGAACATTATCCACTTTTGAAAATGTAAATAGATTGGTCCCGTGAACCTACTAACATGTTTTTTAGATTGCTTACCCCGATCCAAGTTGAATCACCCATCATGGACAAGTGCTCCATTTCAATTCTTTATCCCCCTTCCCCAGGGCAGTTGACTTTTTTTATTAAGCAAATTATTTTCAAGCTTGAAAATAGCTATGTTTTTACTTTTATATGTGTGCGTGTTAGGATGCTTATGGATGTATGTGATTGTGTTGTTGTGAAGGTTGTTGCAAAATACTCCACACACTGTAAAACATTGCATATTACATTCTAATACATATATATTCATGGCTAGGCACACAACACATAACACACACGTTAAAGGTAGGTCTAAGGGAAATTTAGTGAAATACATGAACAATAATAGTGTTTCCATATACACCCAAATTTGTGGAAGGAGAAATTTGTATAACCAGCGTGTATTTTCTGAGGATAGGTGAAAGAGTGGTAATGTCATGGGTGTGGTGTTTGTTCTCCATACCTGGGGAAGAGGTTGTCAATGTGTCCTGCTGCACATTATTGGATGCACTGGAGGTTGAGGTCGTTTCTGTGGAGTGGGAGCTGGTAGGTTTGTGGGTGGTACAGATGGGTTGCTGGTCGGGTTTGTGAGAAAAGGGTGTCAGAAAATGAGTTAATAGTTGAGGGGGATAAGTACCCACTTCAAGTAATAATCACAGTCTTTGTCGGGATAAATCCTTAAAGTCACTAAATTACCGTGAGGTCAACCCTTTGGTAGCTATAGCACAGAGCAGACCGGCTTAACTTAGAGGTATTGTGTAAAGTATCTATACAGTACTCAAACATTAATAAAGTCAAAACAAAATCACAAAAAACGAAAATAGAGTGCATTTTAATTACTAAAATGACACCAAAATGACAAAAATAAAATAAGTAGAACACGAGTTTTGAATTTTTAAACTGAGTTGAAAAATAGCTCCAAAAAGCATTACGCACCAATTGCGGTCATCTGGCTGTGTGGGACTGGGATAAGGGTAAGACTTAAGGCTGTCTGAGACAGAGCATGGGTCCTATACAAGAACCAGGTTCGTAGTGGCCACAAAGTTACCTTTTGATGGAGTTAGAAAGCCTTCAGCGGAGTTAGGTGGATGACTGGATTTAAGGAAGGGCTTGACGATGATGGGTAGCCCCAATGTGTGGTATCGAAATCGACCGAAGGCTGCTCGGCACCGGGTCTGGTGAAGTCACGATCACGCGATACTCCACACGAGTCCAGGATAGCCACTGATTGTTCAGCATCGGGTCCGGTGAAGCCATCGATTACGTGATGTTCCACATCGAGTTCAGGATAGCCACTGATTGGGTGCTGCTTTGCATTGAAAACAGTGAAGCCTGTTGGAGTCCAGGTTTGACGTTGAGTCTTGTGAAGCTTTCAGTTAAGCAGAAGGGACTACACCCTGTCCAGGACCTTGGTGAAAGTATTTGGGGCTTAGGACATACTCTCTCTAAGGGCAGCTTGGATCTGGTCTGCTGGTAAGCAGCAAAAGGCCTCTGGAAGTTAGTTTTTGACCTTGAACGCAAACAGGATGTCAGCCAACTGACCCTTAGAATCACTTGTGAGGTCCTAGTTTCAAGGCGATTAGGTCCAGTCTTCCTTAAGCTTCAAATTTCTTCAGAAAGCAGGGCAGTTCTTCTTCTGATTCTTCTCAGGTGCAGTAGGATCTGAGGAGGGTACTGAGGATGTCACATTTATGCCCAGTGCCAGCCTGTGTGTAGGGGAAACCCCTGGCTACTCCCTTAACTAATAGTGTTAAACTTCACCAGGGCTTTCCTACTCAATTTTACAATACATCTTGTGTGTTTTACTGTAAACAATCCTACAGTGCCCCTCTGTCCTTAAACCCAGCATGGCAGAACCTTTCAACTCCTGTCTGAGTTCCCTGTGCCCACCCCCGGGTGCAGCTAAAGAAATGGGCAAACCCTCCCTGTGGTCACTCAAAACCGGCTCTAGGGCAGCTCCCTCTTTCTCTGAAATTGGTGCCAGCCTGACTAGGAGGAAAATTGAGGGGCAATCCCAGGTGTGAGCTGTATCTCTCTGTGACAGGGAAGCCCTCTTTGAAGTTAACCAAGTTACTGAGCACAGTCCCCAGGCCATCCTGTCAAAGGAAGGGCAATTTCTGCCATACCCAAGGCCTTTTGATCCTGTCTTGGGAGCAGTTCACATATCACTACAGTTGGAATACTTTATAGTCTTTATAGGCTCTAGGCAACAAAACAACAACTTTATATAAGTGCCTTTTGCCCAATAGTTAGAAAGAATCCAACATTACCATTACATTGGATTTTTTTTTAATTACAGCAGAGTCCTTGTATTATTTTTCTGACTGCTACTACTATATGGTGTAATATTGTGATACAGTGTTTTCTTGTGGAAGTAACTAGTTTTGCTTTAGTGAAAATAGCTTTTAGACATTTTCATTGTAAGGACATGTGAAACACTACACTTTGTGTGCCCCACATTTAAATACCATGCACCCTGCATTACGGGTTGATCGATAAGGCCCACCTTAGGGGTGACTTATTAATAAGGAAGGTTCAGGTCTGTTAAAAGGGTTTATTTGGTCAAACTGGCAGATTTAAATTGCACTGCAATGCTACAATGGTAGTGCTGGGGTCAGGTTTGCTGTGTCACTGCAGTAGGTGGCACAACTGGGTGCTGCTGCCCAAAGGTGATATCGACCTTTTTGGCCCTAGGTACACTGGGTACCATATACTAGGAGCTTATAGGTAAGTTAAAGTGGCTTATAGGTAAGTTAAAGGGGCTAATCAGTTGGGTACCAATTTTATCATGCTTAAATGGGAGCACTGGAACTTTACCTTTGATTAGCAGGGATAAAGTGCACAAAGTTCTAAGGCCAACAAAAACAGTTAAGGCAAAAATCTGGGGAACACCACACAAAAGATGATAATTTACAACATGGAGCTTTTCTGTTTCGTACCAGTTAACCGAGGTGTCTGCCTTTGCCTTGCAGATTGACACTGGCACTCGTGTGATTTTCTCTTTATCACTGAATGTTCAAGGCATGTTGCCTTGCATCCTCTTCTGTCAACAAACAAAAATTTTCCTGGTGTAACTTTCCATGCTTTAGAGAAATACTTGAATCAATTACAAAACACTTTTCTGTTTCTTCATCAACATAAGTGCCTCTTCCTGCTGACTCAGGATGGTGCAAATGTCCTCTCTGATCTTATGACTACCCTCCCTCACAGAGAATAGGATTTGCTCATGCCTACACCTCTGTCACTTCATGCCTGGCAGTCTAATGCCAGCAAGTTGCCGATTGCCTAGGGAGGTTGTGGGAGACACACTGTTGACTGAAGAGAAAAAGAGAAGACAGACACTGCACCCCAAATTGAAGGTTACAGCATGGGTGTCGACTCGAGTACTTGTAGGCTAAAATGTCGGTTTTAACATAGCTGGTACGATCGTTAGTGTTAGCACGCCTGGTCCTTAATAAGTAAACTTACAAGGGGACGCGCATAGGTCGATGAACCTTTTGATTCACATGGAGTATCCTAGCTACGGTGTAACCAATGTTTCTCAATAATCAATACACAAAAATCAATAACCATTAGGCTAATCATTAATCATCAGTTAATAAACATCACACCATGACCCTTCAGCTATGAATAACCACAACTCAAGATACGTTTAGTAGTTTTTATTCCCTATCAGTTACAATACTAATCATTAGTTCAAACTTTATTCAAATCAACAAATCCGTATTAATTCATCATAAGGTGCCAAAAACATAATCTAGTCAAAACTTTCATCAGAATACATTCTAAAGCATTAGCATAAGTCAACAAATGAAACAAAGGTGAATAAGTCAACATGAGTAGCAGAGTTCAGCAAATCAGTCCGTCAATCACTTGTCTCTGTGGTTGTCAGTGTCTTAGAGTAGGAACCTCATCTAACCCAGATTAGCATTAGCATGTGGGGCTTCATGCGAAAAAAGTTTAGAACATAAATTTGGAAAACATCTAGCTAAGAGAAAAACAGCGCAGTTGGTACCTAGAAAGAAAAGGCAAAAAAGGTAATTCAGTCACATTGTCATATCTACCTATCCTCGGTATGGATCAGCACCAAAGTCAGTCTTCGTCTTCAGGTCATCAGTTGATCAGCATCACATCAGGCTCTCAAGAGCATGAGCCCAATGACAGAATCTCAAATCTTCGATCTTGCAGTCTCTCCCCTAACATCTGCACCTAACATCTGAACTCTCTCCCTCTTTTACGTTGTTATATCAAAGTCACCCAGACTATCCCCCAATTAGTAATTGTTCAATTAATCACACGATTTTACTCTAGCCAATAAATTTTTAAATTCAAATTTCTGAATTCTAATATTACACAGTTCTCAGGTTGTCGATTGGTTCACTGTACGATAACCTAATCATCCGGCTCGTCGGGTATCGGAAATGTTGCATCTTCTCCAGTCAGTGTCTCTATTGTTCGGGTTCTGGGAAAGTAAACTCAGAGCACGTTACACACTTTATGCTACATTTCTAATTCCATTATCTCCTGTCCGTTGGTCCATGCAAAGGTTTCGGCTAAGCACCTTTCATTAAACAATGAAAAGTTCATGGCTAGTTCAGCTCATCAGCATTTTCATTGCACATTAGAAATACAGCTTCTGCACAAGGCCTGGCAAAACTAGGCCAAGACTTTAGTCAAGTTAAGCCTACAACATACTGCGAACATAGGATATATTGCTCAATGTGACATACTACTACATTATTTTAAAACATTTTCAATATTTCCCACACGTTAGTTGCTCTTTTGATATAATTCATGAAAGCTGGTGGTCACTCCCCGAGATCACAATTCCAAACATGCACATTATTTATCTACTTTAATTGTTTTTTACCTTTTTCATTATTCAGAATACATGAACATTCATTAATAATTTCTAATCAAAACATTTGCGTTAACATTAGTGTATTAATTGCCATTGACTGTTCACCTGCAATCTGCGTCAGTTGTCTGGGAGGGAGTCTTCTGGCTTATCTCAAGGTCTTCATGGAGAAATATCCCTGGTTACAACCAACAATCGCCTCCTCCTCCACCTTATCTTGATCTGTCGAGGGAGCATACATAACATCTTGGAGGAGGATAGGCTTTTCCCCCGTAATTGAATGTTGTCCTCCACTTCTGCATTCTAAGGCAACATTGTATGTTTTTTCTACCCTTAAAGCTAAAAGAAACAGAAATAAAATTAGTTTCTTTCATATTATATATTATGGATATTTTTAAAACAGAAATATTGCACAGTATTTGTGAATGTGGGTGAAACATTTTCATATAGAAACAGTACAGAAATATTATCTAAAATTGGTTACTCATTATCATATGGGCAAAGACATGATATAATGTATTACTTGCTCTAGCCACAGATGCTTGCTTTGTGGGTGGATCCTTAGATGTCAGCTACTGAACTTTGGGTCATGATCACGAAACCACAGTCGGTATTGGAAGATGGTGTGCTTTTTTCAATATGTTTTCGTCCAGTTTGTTGATGTACCTGATGTGCCAGATAAGGAAATCTATGTCAACATAAAACAGAAATGAGCAGAGACATTGTTTACGTCACTGCCTAAACACAGAACAAGGTTGTATATGCGGACAAAGTCTTATTACATATCTCCATTCACAACTGTCCAGTAAGAACATACTTAATCTGAGAACATAGTAGAACTAGCCAAATGCACATAAATGGGCTCACAATTAGAGCAACTCTTTGTAACAGAAGAACTGTGAATGAGGCTTGTGACTGAGCTTGTCTATGATATCACTGAACCACCAAGGATCCTACTCACCACATGGATGTGAGGTTCAACTTTCTGTTCGTGGAGTGGTTTGATACCACATCTAGCAGTAATTCTGCCACTCTTACAGTCTAGAGCAAGTCTATTTCCTATTAGAATTCACTAATGTGAATTGGAATGACTGTGTTAAAGTTAGGGGATATATGGGTTTTGAAGATATCCTGTCTATTTGCATGTGCTGCAGTAAACAATTTGAACCCATGTCACTGTAAATGTTGACAATCTCAATGACTCAAACCAGGCCATGCCAATTAAAAAAAACTGCCAACTAAGTTTATTCAGTTTGAAGTTTTTAGATGATTAAAATTAGTGTATCCATGCATTCATTTAATTACTGGGAAACATATCCCCAGATAGTACAAAGAGGTGTGGTTCATAAAAAAGTCACATTGACTGCTAATTGAAAGTTAGTTTTTGGGAGACAAGAACAGAGTATTTGGAGTTGCTATTACAGATTTTGTTTAATTTATCATTGGTGGAATAAAATGAACTAATTGAAATCTATTTACCATACTTTCATAGAAGTACCAGCGCATCATGTTTAGTGTGAAGACAGCACCATATCATTCACGGTGTTCTCTGTCTTGTCTGTTCACTGTCTTTAACTGTCCTCATTGTGTCTGAGCACAACTGCATCATTTCTGAGGCCATTATATATATCGGTAAAAATGTAGCCGCAGGCTATTGAACTGTAGCTTTGTTCCTTTCATAATTCACATAGATGTGCCATGCTGTGTTAAAATAAGCATATAATCCCACCTAGGACAGAAAAGAAAACAACAGTTAACACAGTAAAGTTAACATGGTAAAATATACTTATATATAATTTTGCTTTCGCCTGCAGACCCCGACATTTCGAAATGGTGGTTGGCTTTCTCCTCTGCAGATTTAAACGAGGAGTTTCAAGCAATCAGCCATCATCACAGGGGATGCAACACAGTTATTTACTTCTCATTCCAAATGTCATGCATACAGAAAGGGGAACACCTGCTGTGGTTCAGCAGTAGGCTGACAGACCAAAGGCGGCCCCTGAGCAGTGGGAAGGAGCCACCCTTCCCATGAAGGAACATTTGGAAAGATGGGGGAGGAATACATTAACACGATATTGGTGGCCATATGGGTGCCACATTGTGCTTAACTTGCACATGTTTACAATGAATTTATCAATCTCTCGGATTGCAGACAACATATTCTGCAAAGGAGGGGGCCTACCTTTGTGGTCCTAAGTGTGAACTATTCATAGTGATTCCTATTAGGGATGAATTCAGTACTAATTCACAGAAATATTAGAATTAATCTGCCACTCAAAGCTTTATTATTTACAAAAATTATATTAGTTTCATTTTTACCATCACATCTTGAAACCTGTTGACTACAACTCAAAAAAGCAAATGTTTTGGAGTATTCCACATTTATACCAAGGATGACTAAAAGCAGAATTACTAGAATTCATCACTTTTCATTTATAACTGAATGAGTCCCTGATTGTCTTTCATTTGACAAACACACTTATACTCCAATGTGGGTTCATGTAGAAGGAGGATATTTTACAACAAGGTGGTGAAAAATTCCCACTTCTTTATTCTCCTTTTTAACTTACTTGAGTAATATGTGCCACTACAGGAGGTAAACAGCAGATCCTAGTAAGGAAATCCAAGAACAGATATAATTATTGCTAAGCGGGCTGCTGTAAAAAATTGATTGTGTAAGCCAAAATTATTTTTATTTTCTTAATCAAAGAGACCTTTAAACACCTTTGCTTTAGGTTCTACACACAACACATGGGAACTTGGAGAAACCTCTTGGGAAAGCACTGTTTCCGGGTGTGGGATAATTTTAAAACCAATTTCTCAGTATATTGACTAATACTTAAGGCCATTTATGACCAACACCTGTGCCTATACTAGAGATTCAATACACTTTATTAGAGACTCAACAACATGTTTTAGAAGGGAATAGCTTGATGTGACAAAGAACTACTAATCAGCTGTGATACTGAAACATTTTCTAAAAATTTCCCTCAGGATGAAGGTATTGAAACATTCAGACTCCACCTCACTAACAGAGATGGGCTATTTATTTTGCCTACTGAATTTATAGTCGATTTTTCTGCAGGCATTGAAAAATAATGTCTTCATGCATACCGAGGACTTTTGTAACTCGATGAAAGGTCTAGTCTTGGGCTGTGCCTTTGCTCCTGAGATGGCAAATGGTGACATGTTTGTAGTCAAAGAAAAATGGATATATAGGAGTCAAGTCCATAATGCTATTAAGAAGCATGGTATACACAAGAGGAACTTTACTAACATCCCAAGGTAAGAGACCAGAATCCCCACTAGTGTGTGTCAATGCTTATAATCCTCTGATGGGTATAAGAAACAGATAATCAAACAATGGCATTCCCTGCAATCTTTGGTCATGCAGTCACCACTGTTTGCATTCAAAAGAGGAAGGAATTTAGGGGGTCAGTAGTCAAAGGCATTCTATATAAACAGACTAGTGAACAGATCACACTATGGGGACTCCCAAGAGTGAAAGGACATTATAGATGTGGAAACTGCAGTGTTCGTAGTCTCACACGAAATAGCACTGAAGGTCAAATGAGTAGTCAAAAACACAACAGAGCACATTCTTAAATTGTAATAACACAGTTGTCATGTATACTATCACATATCAATATGACAAATCTTACATTGAAATAGCTACACAAACTGTTAAAAAAAACTGGTTATATAACAAATGTAGGGCTAACCGTAGAGCTGCAAATGCCCCACTAGTTGCCCATTACATGGAGGCAGGCTATCGACCAAACAAGTTGGTACAAACAGTATTTGCAGTACCCCAGACCGACAGGAGCGGAGAAAATTAGATTGCTTGGGATCTTGCTTTTATTCACAAACTTGCCATTGTTGACAATGGGCTAAATAATTCAGATGAATTGATGAACTTGATGTTGTAAGATTAAACATAATCTTACAAGATCATGTTGTGCAAAACCAGATTTAAGAAGGATTTCCTAACAAACTATAAATAAGAGCCCATACAAGTTAAGTTCTATGATTAAATTAATGTACTTTGTGACATATTATGAAGATTACAAAATGCAGTATTTGTGTATGAATATAAATAAGGCAATGGATATGCTTTTGTAATGGTTGGAAATAGACATGCTTTTGTTACAATGTAATATTATAAGAAAAAGGATGTTTTTCATGTAACAATGATAAAGTTCCATATAGGAAGTAATTTTAAGTTTTTAAGTGATATTTTATCACTGTCATGTTTAGAGCACCCTGTAGGACATATTAACACTTTTAGCAGAAAAAAAATAAAAGAAATTGTAATTCTGAAAACAAATTTTGAAAACAATAATTAAACTTACCGTTCCCAAAGCTGCCAACTGCCTTGCGTTCTACTGCTGGTGTCCCAGCAGACCCTGGGACACCAGCACAGGCTCCCCGCTCAATCCTAGCGCTGCTCTCATGCTAAACCTAGCATGAAAGCAGCACCAGGATTGGTCTGAGTGGCTTGGTCTGCCGCTCAGACAGTGCATGGGCATCTGTGCAGTTTGAGAAACCTAAGTGTGCATGTTAGTTTGGCTGGCCTAAGATGGCTGGCCAAACTGATGTGCGCATTTAAGTGCACCCAGTAACTCCACTCCACCTCCCCTCTCACCCCTCCCATGGCCCAGCCCCTCCATGGACATGCTGGCTGAGCCAGCAGTTGAAAAATAAAACAATAGTTAAGTATCGTTTTATTTTTCAGCTGCTGGCTCTTAGCCAGGGGGACGTCTCTCCTTCGCATCTGCAAGTTACTGCCCAGGATCCCAAAGGGCATAGTAACAAAAGCTGTTCTCATCTATTCAGACAATGGATTCATTGATATGACATGCCGGCCCCTGCTTATAAGCCCATAAGCATCTTGTAGGTTCCTCTAAGTTTGATTATCCACGATATTGGTACTTCCACCTTAGCTGGTTCCAGGTATTGTTCCTGGGGCCACATACTACATTTTAAAAGAGCAGTACATACACTTGTTGCTTACCTTTATAAATAAAAGAAGCAGCACATAATGTGTTTTATTATATAGAAAGGCTGCTTTTTCAATTATAGTCATCTTTACAACCATATATTGAAATTCTCTAACTTAATAACGATTAGCATTATCTCAAGAGGATTTTACTCAATAATTGGTTCTCTAATCACAAGAGTACTGCCATAAGCTAACTGACTTCACCTACTGTTTATCAAGCCTGGTGCTCTGCAAATAAGATGAGTCAATACCCCCATTCCCTAAGCGCAGCATAGAGATATAAAAGAAAGCCACGTATTTGATCATTTCTAAGTTACTACAAGCTGTAATAATTAATACCACATCAAACTATGTGTTGTTTAAATATTAAACTACTTTCTGAAACGATTAGGCCCTTCGCACTAGATGTGAATTTGAATAACACATTTAAAATATTTGCAGATTACAATAATGTAAGCACATCTTCCTGTATACTAGTTCACTTTTCTAGCATTTAAGTATACATGCATGCACAGTTGTAGATTATCCCAGGGCACATACTACTATGATGGTCCAGCCAAGATTAATCAATGCAATCTAACTAAGGGTTCTTGCCTAGTAGTCCAATTTATCCTTCATGGTTCCTTGGACTCCTACCAAATTTTGTCACTCCTAGATATTTTCAAACTGATAATACACATACATTGCTACTCTTAGGGAAAGAATGTAGCAATAAATCTCTGAAATGCAGGCTATTGTTTTCTCTAAGGGTGAATAAAGGGTCAGACTATACCATGCAGTTTGCCTGCAGCTCATTGTTCACAGTTCATATGTCACTGTGCTTTATTAGGATTGTAACTTATGAACTGCAAGTAACTAAAGGGTCTCGTCACAAAAACAGTAGGCCACTGAGCTATCCACATGCAACACTGTTCTGTGATCTACATTGTACAAATTATTTGCAGCAGGCATATTAACCCTCTGTGCTTCTTTATGATGAGTCACAATTGCCAATAGACATAACTCCACTGAATCACCAGCAGGAATGTTAATCATCTGACTTGTCTTTACATTTTTATTGTTGCCTGAAAACTGCTTCACACACAACTCTGCAGCAGGTGCTTTTAAACCCTAAGTTATTTCTAATCACAGCGCCCGAGCTCAGTGCCAGATGCGGCTGCCTCAGGTGCAATGCCCTGAAGCCGGCCTTGAGTAGACCATATCTAGGGATGTGTTGTAGCCATTAGACAGGAAAGCTGTGATCAGTTAGAGACGTGACTAAGAATTTTGTAGTGTTCTCGGCCTTTGAAAAGACTGAATGGTGGACCACAACCATCACATTTCAGGGCATTGCGCTAGATTCTAAGGTCATGGTGCCACTTTTGCAGCCTAACAACCTGTTAAAGTCTTGAGGCTTGTTGCAGTAAATAGTAAGAAGGAAGAAGTGTGAGCTGAAGAAACTACAGCGGGTTTTTGGTCATCTGATATTTGCATGTAAGATGGGGGCTCTGGCCAGGGTGTACTGCAGATTCATGGCCTTTGTTATGATGGGAGCATGGAAAGCACAATACTGTGTTAGAATTACTGAGGGTATGAGACAGGACATGTTGACTTGGATTGAATTCATAGAGAGTTATGTTATAAGATGTGATGACATGGCTGCGGACCCCGTAGCCTGCGATTTGGACATCTTTTCTGATGCGTCAGGTGTGTGCAGTTTCAGCCTTTACTGAGAGTACTGTGTGGAGGTTTTGATAGACCACTGGTTCTTTCCAGTCATACTAGCTATAAGACTGTGGGGTGAGAGCCTGGAGAACAGGTTAGGTAATGTTTGGTATCAACAACAAGCCATTGATTGCAATAAATAACAAACAGTTGCCAATGACCGTTGGGTGATGTGGCTGCTGAGAGAGTTCGTGTTGAGGTGCTTGTTTTGGGTAAGGTACATCCCTGGCTTGAACAATCACATTGCTGATGCACTGTCTCAGTTTCAGTGTTTGAGGTGCTGTAGGCTGGCTTTGGGAGCGGACAGGCACAGTGGGGCAGTATTGAAGTAGATGTGGAATCTAGGAAGGTGAAGGTGTTGAAGTTAGCCAAAGGCTCAGTAGCGCCATCTATGAGGTCCCCATAACGACAAGCATGGGAACAGTTTGTGAGAGTCAGAGGAAGGAGAAAGGGCGATGACACGGCAGGCTTGGAAGGGTGGAAGGCTGATGTGGTGAACTTCTTAATGAGGTAGGTTGAGAAGTAATTGTTTCGGGTGATTCTAGCGTGGAAGTTGCCTGGTTTAGCATTCTGCAGGAAGTGCTTTTGGGAATGTTGTGGAAGAGTTTGTGAGAAGCATTATTAAAAGGTGAGTTAGAAAGGGGGCAGTTGGAAAACCAGACATTGGCCATAATAGTGAACATTTTGGAAAACAGTAAGTTACGTTGATAACTGTGTGCATGTTTGCCTGAGAGGGCCTGTTAAATGTGGCCATTTTTGCCATTTTGTTCTTCAGAGCACTGAGTGTATCTGAAATGGTAAGACTGAGGTATCTTGAAAGGATGAGTGTGGGTGAGCTGGTAGTTGATGGTCACAGACTCCAGATTATGGCACACAGGAGAAAGACTGATCAGAAGGCAAGGAAAGTGCAGGTGTTGCTGGCTAGATTGGGCTGAGTGAGATATGGCCATTGATGGCTTAGTGAGATATGGCCATTGATAGCTTATCGAGAATATGGGAGAATAAGAAGCAAAGGACTGGGGAGTGTTTTCAAGCAGAAGGATCGAAGAGGATGTTTTGGCAGGAGGATGGCATTTAGATAAATATGGTGCTTATTTCTTTAGGACTGGTGCAGCAACTGGAGTGAATAAGCTGATGTTTGGCTAGAAGGAAGATGAGGAAAATGTAGGGTAACATCAAGCTTGGGCAGCTTGAGGGCATATGCTTTTATTTTGTAGACCTAATATGTGTTTGGTATTAAGGAAATGGGATGTTTAAACCTTTAAGGGAAGGGTAATATTTAGGGGAAGGGGGATTGGTGAATGATGATATGTTTAGAGCTCTGCTTGCTTCCAAATAATCCGACCTCTTCCACCAAACTACCTGAGTTTTCCCCCAATAACGTAGTTATCTATGGACACTAGGGCCCATATTTATACTTTTTTAGCGCCGCATTTGCGCCACTTTTTGACGCAAAAATGGCGCAAACTTGCAAAATACAATTGTATTTTGCAAATTTGCGCCGTTTTTGCATTTAAAAATGACGCAAATGCGGCGCTAAAAAAGTATAAATATGGGCCTAGAGGTCTCTAAGGGCTTTTTAATTTCCTGAGTGATAGCATGAGTGCAGGGATTTGTTTGTAGTGTAGACGATGTGCCAGGTTTTATTCAGAAGAAATTTAAATTGCCGTTTGTTTTATAAAATTGATTTGTTTTCATTTGGGACCCTTTTCATCGCATGTGTCCTTATGTATGTAGATTTCAGGAAAGATATGACACATTATTTTTCCATGCTACTGTAACCTAGACTTTACCACTCTCCATCTCCAGCTTTGCACTTGCAAAGTAGTATAAACTAGTGTAGCTGCTGTGTTTGTTTCAGTGAAATGTGTTTGCTAAAAAGACCTGGACACCAAGATTTTAACTAAATTTGTGCTCTGAAAAGTAAGAGCGTAACACAGGCCCTGATGGCCCTGCAGTACAGCGGTGCCACACCCTCTAGGGGAGGCCCATTCAGCCTATGGCCTGTGATATGGGAGTCTCAGGCCCCTCACCACATTCTGCAATAGCACAGGAGGTGGGTGATTTTCTGTTATATCATTTCTCAAAAATGTAGAACAGAGAAATATGAACTGAACTTCTGCGATGGAACATGGGCCAAATTCTAGGGGCATAAACACCTTTGGTGGCGATTATTCTTGATCCCCACATACTGGTGTTCATCTGAAATCATCCAAATCCAGAAGAAGGGCCAACATAGCGTCCAAAGCAATTATCGACCAATTAGCTTAATTGAAGCTTTGTAGAAGATATTTTGCAAACAAGTCCTAAAACATTTCCATGATTGAATTGGTGAGAGTAATATCCTATCTGAATTCCAAGCGGGATTTAGAAGTGGAAGAGGTACTGTAGACTAGGTCTTCCGTTTTAACTGTCTCTATTAGAAGACTATAACAGTCAACACGGGTAGAAATTTTGTCGCATTTGTTGACTTGCATGCAGCCTTTGGATTTAGTCCCCAGGGCTTTTCTCTGGTTAACATTGGACAAGATGGGTATCCCGCTTAACCTATTAGCGAACCTAGTACGCCTGCATGAAGTAAACTACGCCAGGGTTCGATGGGGGACACAGGGGCAGCTTACTTCTCTATTAAGCATCCAGTAGGGGGTTAGGCAGGGTTGCGTCCTGGCCCCTCCCCTATTTTCACTTTTTATTAACAATGTTGTGAACCTGTTTGACCAGGATGGCTGTGATGCACCTCAGGTGGGGGTCAGGAGAGTGCCTGCTCTGCTTTTTGCAGACGACACTCTCCTGATTTCCAAATCACTGAAGGCACTCCAGCAGCTATTTGCTGATTTTAACATTTTTTTTGCAATGAGCAGGGGATAGAACTTGATAGTTTATAAACCAAATTTATTACATTCCACCAAGAGAGAAGCAAAAAGTATAAATGTTAGCTGTACGTTGATGCAGATCCAATAGAGTAGGTTCCCAGTTTTGACTATTTGGGAGTAAGACTAACCTCTATCTTGGATTGGTCCATGCAGGTTCGCAAATCAGACTTTTCACTGATTTATTATACGTCTAGAGTGACTGCTGATGACTTTCACCAAAACCCTCTCCAAGAAAGATCCCCCAGCCAAAGAAATTTACAATGTAAAGAGATTGGGAGCTGCCTTATATGGAGCTAAGGTCTGGGGCCATGTTAATATATGGTCTGGGGCCATGTTGTAATATTTTATAGTCCACGGAAAACTGACTTATTAGGCAACTGTTTGCCCTGCCAAAAAGTACGCCTTTAATTCCATTATTCCTTGACCTGGCATTTAAGAAAATATCCTGGAAAGTTGCTCTTAGGCCTTTGCTTTACTGGCATAGGATAAGGTCGTACCCTGACCTAGAAGCATATAAAAAAAACTTAAAGATCGATTGGCTCTGTCTAGTGCTCCAAATTTACAGTGGTTTGTGCATGTAAGAGCTATGGGGATGGAAAGATTCTGAGCTGATCCAGACAATATTTCCTCTACTTCCAAAATGACTATCAAATCAACGCACTGGCAGAATGCATGTGTTGGCATTATGTGCAATAGCAGAGGCACTTTTGCTCTTAATTTTATGAATTTTAAAATACTTTCCAGTTTTGGGGTCACGATTGATGAGATTTCAACGCCTCTAGCCTGGAAACTGTTTTTACAATTTAGGTACCAGACTCTTCTAATTAGGACATTCTGTGCCAAGTGGGCTACAGAAAAACGTAAGAGCACGGAGTGCCTGGTGTGTAGGTACCCATCTGAAACTATAGCATACTTTCTGTTTTTTCAGTCCTGCGCGTGGCCCTCAGCGGAGGAAATGGTTCTTGCCCTTATGCAGGATTAAGTGTATAAGGAGGCATTGGAATGTCCTTAGGATCTTATGGCCTGATTCTACAAAGCTGGTGGTTTTCGCAAACTCATAGTGGAAGTTCTGTTAACCTAACTGGGTTTTTACACACAAATATATATATATATATATATATATATATATATATATATATATATATATATATATATATATATATATATATATATATATATATATATATATATATATATAATATTTTTGATAGTAACAATTTTATTGTATCACTCTGTGCTAGCAATCTTATGCATTTTGTATTGGCTATATCTAGCTCAGATGCACTGCTACTTTACATCAGTCCTACGTGTTGTTTTTCCTCCGATACAAATGTATGCATTATATTCCAGAAGCAAGAAAAGTAATTTTACCTTTTTTGCAAAATTGATTTTTAGTATTTTTAGCTAGTAGTCATTGTAACACGTATGGATGTGTGAGATCAAAATGTGCAGTACCTGTTTTTAGGGAAGCTGTACTTGTACATTTACGATCTGTGTTGATCGAAATAAAGTTATGAAACGAAACGAAACCTAATTATTCTTATGCACGCGCATAAACATACTGTAAAGTGTAAAACAAACATATTGACAAAGGGCAGAGGAAAGAAACGAAGACTTGCGTGAATTCGTCGAGCTCTTAACCCCCCTGTGTCAGTGTGGGTCTTGTTCTGCAGATTTACTTAAACAATGCACACACTTCAAGTATCTGCCTCATTCATCCAGTAATGTTCTGCTGGGAGCAGGGAAAGAATGTGTTATTGGGTTCGCCTCCCTCCAGGCGGGATGCCACCGAGCGCGACAGATGGAGGGAGCGCGAGGGCAGTGACAGCAGCGGGGGAGGGCGGGAGGGGCGCAGACAGCGAGCTTTTCATGCTGTTCGCTGTAGGTGGACGGAGTATGGAAACAATGCCGGCCTGGAAAACCTGAGAACTACGTGGGAAGCTGGTGTGTAAAAGGACAAAGTACTGTTGGCAAAAACAAAATATCTTCACTTGGAAGCCAGCGAAGGAAAACAGAGCCGTTTAACGTCCGAGTGTACCAGCTGGATTTATTTGCAATAGAGCAATGTGTACAGATTTTGCAAGGCGTGTGTTTGTGTTGATGACTGAATGTGACCTTCAGTGCCACTTAGCCACCTCGAGCGTACCCTCAGAAGGCACACTCAGTGAAAAGCTCCTCAGTTCTTCCATACTGTAACATTTTCTTTCCACCTAACGCCAAGCTAATGGCATGACTGTGACACTCGCATGGAGTCTTAGTCCAATGGTGATAGAAAATAGTGGCTCGCAACATTTTTAGTGGCCGTATCTTGTTTGGCATCAAGCAAAACAAATGTGCTACCAAAGTCACTGAAAATTAAGGTTTTGCACTTTGTTATCATATTAGTACATCACAGATAGTCTACCGTTGGCATTGCACCATTTTCAGTAGGAATGACTATTTGGACCGGAAACTTCCATCGCATATTTGCCGTCTGAAGGTATGCTATGGATACCGTGAAGTGGTATTCTTCTATGTTAGGTGGCTTTGTCAACCTGAGTGAGTTGTGGGTGAATGTTCTTTGTGTTTGATAGGTTGCTGAACCACTTACCCATCTTCCAGGACACACAAGTCCTAGAGGATGTGCCTGGTTGAAATACATTTGTATAAGACAATTGATGGCAGTGAGCTCTTTTGGGTGCCATAATAGCCAAATGTTTTATTAATTTGGTGAGAGTACGGGATGAACCGCAACTAGGTTCATAAACCCATATCTTGTTAGGTAAGTACAGATTTAGTAAGAAAACCTGGGCCTACCTCAAGTAGCTATGGCACAAAACTGCAGGTTTCCCTTAGAAAAATTTAACAAACAGTAAAAACATGGAAGTCAAAAAGCCAATCAGTGAGATCCCCTATATGATCTAGGAAAGTATGCTAAGTTTAATAAATAAAAGAAGACAAACATACGATAGAGTCAATCACTATGTAGCTCAAATCTCACGGTGATTGTTAATTTTGCAGGCTCTGCAAGTCAGTTACACTTACTGTGCAGCGGTAAGCTTTATCAGTGGAGGAGTTGAGCAAGATGTGGGCCATTCATGGGAGGTGGAGCCAGAGTGGAACGTAATGTAAGTCAGAGTAGGTCTTTACTGCTGCAAGCACTATGTGTGTGTACAAGTATATAGGTGAGTGAGAGACCTGGTGTTGGGCATGCTGCTGTATGGAAGTCTTTCTCCCTAACACATACATGACCACACAATCATCTTTTTGCAACCATAGAAGGAGCGAGGTGTCCCTTTTTGCACAAAAACGATCTCCCCCGCAACGCAGCCATCCTTGCACTATGGCGTAAGGGTGATGGCATGGGCGCTAAGCAGCTAATTTAGCTCCGGGGCAGGGGGAAATACAGGGATGTGCAATATCCTTTTAAACAGCGCATCCCTGCGTTTTGGAAATGATGCAGCTCTGCGCAGCAAGATTGCTTGCATCACTTTGCTGCACCATTTCCTTGTAGGTTAGACCCTAAGTGTCAAGGTCATACTTTCACCACAGACAGACAAGCAGAAGCTAACAAAGGAGCGGAGGTTTTATCATCTTGCATTTGAAAATGGAATCCCGTGCCAGTCTCCCTCATCATTACACAAGACATAGATGCCATCCTGCTGTCTCTCCAGTGCCTGGAGCTCTTAAACAAAGACGGGTTAGAATTCTGAAAATCTATTTAAAGCAGGCAGCAAGAAATTGAGATAGCAGAGTTAAATACAATGCAGCCTACGGATTATTTGTTTGTAGATACCTTATTGAATTTTCAACAAATGCACTGAAAGTCAGATCAATATAAACGAAGGCCCCTGAAAACAGTAATAGACACTGTAGCATGTTTGTAGATACATTTGCAGGCATTCCAATACTATTTAGTAACTCTGTGTCTGTAAATCTGCATTTAAATTGTTGCACTGTACAGGTGTTTGATTGAATACGCATTGGAAAGACTGGTGTGGCTATTGTTAAAATAGTTAAAAACAAGAACATGAATGCTTACTGGCAACCTAACACATAATAATCTCCTCTAACAAATTTAAATTAAACCTTATGCCAACAGCCTTCAGCCTGATTAACAGACGAATATTAATTAAAGTAGGGGTGGGTGTACAAAGCCAGTTAGCGATTACAGACTCTGCTATTGGTTAAATCACAGGGGTTGCAACCGCTAAATGGCTTATTGGGCTGCACTACACCCATTTAGCGATTCAGTAATAGGTTACTGAAATACTAAATTGATTTAGAAATACATTACAAATTGCAATGTGGAAGGGGTGTGTTTTGGGCATCCCTTCCAAATAGTCATTCTAAATGGATTATAAATGTTTTGCAATCAAAGTACGGTCACAAAACATTGAAAAGTTACAGACTCCCTAGCCAGGGTGGAAATCCATTTGCAAAGGGGAAGGGGTGCCTGTAGACCCCCTCCCCCTCTTCCCTTTTGAGAATGCAAACAAAATGTTTCCGAATAGGCAATATTCCAGGGGATGATTGGTAACTCTTAAGCAAACTTTTTTTTTTTTTAGAAAAGATCTTTTTTTTTTTTTTTTTTTTTTTAAATACCGACCGATTTCCTTTAAGGAACACAGAGTGCATGTAAAACAGGTACTTTATTGAAAAGTGATAACAGACATGATGGTCACTGCCCCTAGTCGGCCACCATCCCTGTAATGGCATACCATCTTAGTGAGTCTCAATTTGCCACCTGCCTCATGAATATTGACCCCAGAGGGCCTGTAGGAACTGAACCTTTGCCTATAGTTCTAAAGGGAGTAGTTTAGAAGCCTATCTCCTACTGTGGTATCCTAAAAAACAGCTCACAAAAAGTACTGTCAAGGGAGCATCCAGGATGAAATTATTCAATTTTTGGTACAGCTTTGATTTTGAAACTTTTCAGCTTCCATAGGACAGTGATAAGAAACAACACCTACACAAATAAGACAGACGCCCGCCAACCATTTTTCCCAGGATGTCCTACCCTAAGTTTTTGAGAACGACGTCCAAGGCTAATGAGGACTACATAAAGGAAGGCATCTGAGCTCGTCACGCCATGTTTGGCTAAAATATTCTCTTTATCCCACTGAAGGGATTTGGGATACAATGATTTCTGATTTAGAATGTAAAACTATTTATCAGGAATAAGTGTTAGGCTTTACCTGATCCTCAGTACACGAAAACTGGCCTAAAATGTACTTATAAGATAGCTTTGGTGTTTACATTTCCCACTGTTCTCTGTTGTCTTTTTTTTGTAATTTTTTCAAAAAATGTGGCATTTAAATGATTGTAGTAATTCTGGTATATTTTAAATCATTCCATTATATTCGTTTTTGCTAAAATGCGTTGGTGACTTTATTTGCTTTCTTTGCTAGATTTCAGTGCTGTTTTTGCGGTGCTAAATGTGCTTTATTGCTATGGAAAGCCTTCCAGTAATGCCAAGCTCCTGAGGGTAAGCTTGGGATTCCTCACATAAACCTGTTTTACTATTTCGGTGCCAGATTGTTCAACTTTGTGAGAGTTTAGCCACAGCACACATCAGGACTGAGGCTTGCTTTTTCTCTTAGTTATCAATCCAGTTTCTAAAATCAGCCATATTTCTCTGCCTTACTGGTACAAATGTTAGTTGAGGAATGGTCATGACTTGCATATCAGAATGAGGTTTCGATCGTTCTGTCCCTCCCTACCGCAAGTGTCACGTTGATACTGCTGGGTTCTCATGTGCACTCACTTATTATATATATATTTTCTTCATTTTATGCATGTTCAATATGTCTGTCATTCTATACAACTGAAAACAGACCTAGTTTGGAAAGGTTTTGGCTGTGTTTTCTCTTCTATAGGATGCATTCTCGGCGGCTTGCTGCACAATTTCCAGCTTCCTTTAATACAAAAGCACGCTGTCAAAGCAAAACTGCAGTATTATTTGCAATCTATGGTAGTGCAAAGATGAAATCGGTTATCTTGACTATTGTCAATCGCTCCCTTAGCTGCTGAACCGTTAATACACTGCAGATAACTCGCCATATTCCTTGTGATCCAATAACGCTATAAGTATGTTACAGTCATCTAATCCCAAGTAGGATACTATAAGGACTGCACTATATAACTTACTCTTGGATAGCGGCGTTTTTGTGCACATTTTCAACCTGTCACGTAAATTACTTTTTCAGAATGGGTAACCTGTGACCACTTCTTTACTGTACGTTCTATAGGTGCAAAGATGGTGCCTGCAAAATGGACCAAGCATTAGCCTACGCAAGAGCTATTGGCTTTGGCAATCTGTTTTATCCATGTTGTACTCCAGTGTTTCTGCTGTTCAGCATGGCTAAACGTTAGTGGTGTAGAGGAGAGTGGTGTGGAGTGTTGTAGAGTGGAATGGCGAAGAGTGGAGTAGAGTGTTACAGAGTGGAGTGGCAGAGAGTGTTGAGTATTTGACTGGCGCAGTGTAAAGTCGCACAGAGTGGCATACACTAGAACGTCATAGAGTAGATTGGACTGGTGTAGAATGCATTGGCGTAAAGTGTTGCAGAGTATATTGGCATTGAGTGCAGTGGCATTCAGTGGAGTGCCATTGAATTCAGTGGCGTACAATGCAGCACCGTAGAATGCAGTGGCGTAAATTAGAGTGGTGCATAGTTGAGTGCAGTGGTGTAGAGTGCAGTGGTGCAGAGTGGAGTGGCACAGAGAGGAGTGACATAGAGTAGAGTGGTGTAGAATAGAGTGTCTCAGTGGCATATAGTGGAGTGGCATAGAGTTGAGTGATGCAGATGGCAGCGGCGCAGAGTAGAGTTGTGTGGCATAGAGTGTAGTGGTATACAGTGGTGCAGAGTAGAGTAGCATAGAGTGGTGTAGCATGGAATGGTGCAGAGTAGAGTGCATAGAGTATAGTGGCACAGAGGGGAGTAGAGCAGGGTAGCGTGGTATGGACTTCAGTGGCTGAGAGTGCAGTGTTGCAGAGCAGAGTGTCATTGTGCAGTGTTGGGGAGTGGAGTAGAGTGGTGTAGAGAGCACTGGTGTAGATTACAGTGATGCAGAATAGAGGGCAGTGGTGTAGAGTGCATTGGCATGGAGTGCAGTGGTTAAGAGTAGAGTGTAGTGGCATAGAGTGGTGTGGAGTGGAGTAGCATGGAGTAGATTGTTTGAGAGTAGAGTAAAGTGGCGTAGAGTGAAGTGGTGCAGGATAGAGTGCAGTTGTGTAGAGTGGCATAGAGTAAAGTTGTTTAGAGTGGAGGGGCATAGAGTTGAGTGTTACAGGGTAAAGTGTATTGGCACTGAGTGTATTGGCACAGAATGCAGTGTTGTAGAGTGGAGTTTTGCAGAGTAGATTGGTGTCGCCTAGAACAGAGTGGTATAGAGTGCAATGGTGTAGAGTAGAGTGATACAGGGTAGAGTAGAGAGACTTAGCATGAAGTGGCCTACAGTGCAATGGCAAAGAGTGGAGTGGTGCAGAGTGCAGTGGCATGGAGTGGTGTAAAAAGGAGTGGTGCAGAGTAGAGTGCAGTGGTGTGGAGTAGTGTAAAGTAGAGTGGAGTGGCATAGAGTGGAATATTCATGGTGTGGTAGCACACTACCATTACAGGCAACACATTTTGAATTGAAATGACCACTATATTTGCACAGACATGCCGTTTTTACTAATAAAACAATACTGTGCACAGGCCAAAATGTGTGAAAATAACATCACTTACTGTAATGATTTGTTTTGATCATATTAAAGTATTAGTTTCCAACACACTTCACAAATAATAAAGCATGTGCTTCATTTGTATTCCTAATTCTGATATATTCTGAACTACACCCAGTATCCAGCAAGATTATCACATAAATCCTCTCACTTTGATGTCAGAGAAAGAAAGGTAAATAAGCACACGCGAAAGACAGCACCTGATATTTAACCTCAGTCTTTGAATGTACAGCAAATGTAATGAGATATGAACAAGATTTACACGCCTGTTTACAGAAAGGGAGCACTGGGAAGGATACTGTAGATAAGGTTTGGGCAAGGGAAGGAACAAACACAAGCTGGACATCCTAAAACAAATAAAGCCAGCAAATGAAAAGCAAGAAAATGTGATTTACAAACCACAAAGCTAATGACAAGCAACAGGCAGACTGCATTCTTAGGCCAGATTTCTAAATGTCCCCAACAGTGCTTAATTTGTAAATAAAAAGGTGCCGGTGCTCAAAGCCCTCCTCAAACACGCGGCTGATGCAATTAAATGTGTGAACACAGAATACTCAGGAAACGTAATCCTGAAGCCATCGCGGGCCTCTTCAATCCATATAAAGCCACTCCCTGTCTCTTCAGCTCACTCTTGCAGCTTTCTACTTTCGCTCTACGTGAGGCTTTTTCGTTTTTCCTTTCATCCGTCTTTCCCATATGTGTCTTTTGCTCTCAGCAAATGCTTGAGGCAGAAGAATAAGCCCCGGCCCTCAAAAATAAGTGTTGGTGCTGAGCACCGGAAACAACAAGCACAAATTAAGCACTGGTCCCCAAGATGTCTTTAGCAAACCAGACAGCTGAGCTGTCTGGTAGGCTGTGATCTAAAAAGGGTGTTGTCGAATATCTATGTGGGTGTGGTCCATTGCAATTGAAAACATTCCTGTCCTTGCAGCAGCACCATATCACAGATGAAGATGCACATTCAAAAGTCACGGCCATAGGAAGGATGAGGTAAGGGTACAGCACTCAGGACTTACATGCTTAGTGTGTCCGGCCAAGTACACTTTGCGGGGCAGCAGATGCTCTCCTGTTCATCAGGGTCTTTCACATTCAGGGTGTATCACATCCTGTGTTGCGAAAATTTATAACGAACTGTAATTCCTTTGAAAAGGGCTTTATTCAATATAATTTATTAACTGATAATATGAATATTTTAAAACTATAGCGTAATATATCCAGAGGAACACAGAAGCAGATGGTTGAATAGCACTGGGAGGAAGCAGAAAATGTCTCTCCAACATTTGTTGAGAAAACTGAATGAATATCCAAATCATATAGAGACTTGAATGCAGATATCAGAGACATCAAAGTTAAGGGAGAAATATAAGACATTACATTTGAAGGCCAAGAAAAAAAGATTAGAAGAGGAAACATTAACTAAGTTGGTCAGGCCAAGCTGCAAATAAAATGGATAATTCTCACACTTAATAGAATATTTATGCTAGATCTTTCATACATGTAAATTGTTTTTATATCTTTCTAAGTGTTGGACTTAGCCCTTTTTGCAGGTTCATCCCCAACCTTTTTGCCTCCTTCCTCCCAGTTTTGCTGACCTGTTTTTGTTAGCTTTAGAACTCTGGGCACTTAATCACTGCTAAAGTGCACATGCTGTCTGTGTAAATTGTGATTCTGATTGGTTTTCCATGATTGGCACATTTGATTTACTGGTAAGCCCCTAGTAAAGTGCACCAGAGGTGTCTAGACCCTGTAAATCAAATGCTACTAGTGGTCCTGCAGCACTGAATGTGCCACCCACATGAGCAGCCCTGTAAACATGTCTCAGACCTGCCACTGCAGTGTCTGTCTGCGCAGCTTTGCTCTGCCAATTCGACCTGGCAAGTGTACCCACTTGCCAGCCCCAAACCTTCCCTTTTACTACATGTGGGTCACCTCTAAGGTAGGCCCAAGGCAGCCCCATGGGCAGGGTGCAGTGTGTTTAAAATGTAGGACATGTACTGGTGTGTTTTACATGTCCTGATAGTGAAATACTGCTAAATTTGTTTTTTCACTATTGCAAGTTCTGTCTCCCCCATAGGATAACATGGGGATTGCCTTCAGATATCTTTTAAGTGCAGTTTCCCATTGGGAGCAGATAGAGATAGGTAGTTTGGGGTCTCTGAACTCATAATTTAAAAATACATCTTTTGGTAAAGCTGGTTTTTAGATTGTGTGAAAATGCCTCTTTTGTGGGCATTTTCTTGCTTAAACATTCTGTACATCTGCTTGAATGCTGAATCCACGTGTGTGACAGACTGACAATTAGGCTGTTTGTGAATTCACTCTAGACAGTAACACAAAGGGAAGCTGAAGTGTGTTCTGCAAATCCTGATGAGTCTTCCTGGGCTAGAGTGGGAGGGAGGAGCTGTCACCTGCACTTGAAAGGTCAATCTCTACCTCAAAAATACAGTCTGCAAACCCCTAGAGTGTGGCTGGAGCAGGGCAAGGAAGAGGCAGGATCTTTTGCATTACAAAGACTTTTCTTTGAAGTTTGGCTACTTCAGAGGAAGAAATGAGTATAAGTATTGGACTGCTGACCCCACAATTCTAGAACACTTCTGGATCAAGAGGAACCTCTGCCAAGGAGAAGAGATGAAGAGCTGTGAGGAGGAGTATTGTCCTTTGCTGGGTTGGCCTGCACTTGTTGTTTCTGCTTTAGAGGGGACAAAGACTGGACTTAACTGTGCATCCTGCTTGTGTAGATTTTCTAAGGGCTTGGACTGAGCTTGCCTCTTGTTAAGGAGTCAAAGGGACATCAAAGACTTTATCTGTTAGCACCTGAGCTCTCTTGCTGATACCTCTGACTTGCCAAGAGGTGCCACATCCAGTACTTGGGCCACTGGAAGAATAAGCTGGCAGAACCATAGTAAAAATGTATGCATCGGAGGCGTGTGGCAGAGAAATCGACACAGCACCTGCACCACGGCTGAAAAATCAATGTAGCGCCAGTGAAATCGATACATCGCCAGCTCAGCGAGGATTCATCGCTGCCATGCTCATGGATTTTCCATGCATCATCCTTGGGTGTCAAACTCTTCAACATCACCGCAAGGACTCAAGGCTGCTTGTCTGGAAGTCAATGCATCTCTTCCCTGCAAAGAGAGAATTGATGCATTGCTTATCTGGCGAGAAAGAATCGGCGCACGGCCTCACTTGCGAGCACAGAATCAACACATTACTTGCTTTTCCGATGCACACTCGCCTGTGCAGCTTTATTTTTGACGCATACTAGGTACTTTGTGCCAAAACAACACATCCATTGATTAAGACTCTTTTTAATTTAAAAATTCAAATTGTTGATTGTGTATGTTGTATGGTTGTCATTTTGGTCCTTTTTGATTTAGATAAATACTGGCTATTTTTCTAAGCTGGTGTGGAGTCCTTTTATGGTGTTTTCACTGTATTACTCTGTGTGTTTGTGCAAACACGTTACACATTTCCTCTGAGATAAACCTGACTGCTTGTGCCTAGCTACCAAGGGGGTGAGTAGGGGTTATCTGAACTGTGTACCTCCCTTACTGTGACTAGAGTGAGGGTCCCTACTTGGACAGGATGTAAACTGACTGCCAACTAGAGACCCCATTTCTAACACTATGGAAATGCATATTCCTTAGCTATAGAAAGGTGAGTCATCAGTGTTTTTGAAGTCATCTAATTGACAATCGATTAAGATTATACTGAGTATTTATTCTCATCAAATATATTGCAGAAGCTGAGCATACTTGAGCCCCTAGTCCAAGTGGACTTTCACGATATGCACTAAACACTGATCAATATGGCCTACATTTCTTTTTCCTTTATGTAATAATATTCAAAATTCCAGGTAGATATTGGAATCTTGGAATGTTCTGCACTGCAGCCTATTTATAGAAGGGTACATCATTAATATGAGCAATTATAGTTTCATAGCCTTATTAAATTCAGAGCTAAACGTTTTAAGGTACTTCTGAAGGAAAATTATAACCTTGATGCAGGATAATTAGATCCTCTACATCTATGCAAATAGATTTTAGACAAAATAAAGACATTGTTTAATATCTTTGCTCTGACATTTATTGCGTTGCCAGAGGCATAGCTTAATCAACTGAGCATGTACTGCTAGAACAAAACAGTGATCGACGGGTCACAAATTTGAATCGTGGCAAAATGACTCAACCTTCCATACATTAATAAGGTCAGTAAATGGGTAATAGTAACAACTGTTATATACAGCTCTTAGAAACTGCAGAATTGTGGCATAAAGTGCTGTACAAAAAATGTAATAGTATTATGAATAACAACATTGAATAAAGGCTAATCTGTCTGCGTCATGTGTGGATTGTGCTGCTGTGTGCGATACCGGGGTGGCCCCTCCACTATGGAGGACGAGTATCGCCCCACTGACAAAAAGCAGAAAAATAAAGGGACAATAACAGCATTTTTTTATCCCTTTATTTTCTGCCTTCATATTGTGGGGTGGGTCAGGGGCCTGCCTCGTCCACGGCAAGTGGAGGATGAGTGGTATGTGCACTTCTAAGTGCGCATGTCAGTTTGGCCGGCTGTCTGAGGCTGAGCAAACTGACATGCACTCTTAGAAACTCTCCACCCAGCTGTATTTTACAGTCTGGTGGAGACCAAGCACAGTGCCACACGCTCTCCCTGAATGGCATTTCTGCCCGCACAAGCCAATCGCAGCACTTTTTTCATGCTGTGTGACAGCATGAAAAAGCATCGTGATTGGTTGGGGAGAGATGACGAGGCGGCTGGAGCACAGCAGCGCATCACGGAGGGGCAGGTCCTTTTTTTTTTTATTTAACTGCACGCCCCTGCTCCATGCACTACCCCCCCCCCACCCTTTCCTGGTAGCAGCCGTGACTGTGCAATACAGCAGACAAGGCTAAACGTTGTCAAATATAAGCAAGCTGAGGAATATGTATGTGTTTGTTAGAGTAGGAATAGGTAACCAATTATGACCAAAAATAAAATGGACTAGCAACTAGTTTGTGTAGTGCCAATGTAGCACGTTATCTGAGCTTCCTTGATGTTTTTTGCACCTTAGCTGTCTTACAGTGACATCCAGTAAATTATGAATGTCGATGACACAGTTATGAATAATAAAAACCCCAATATGTTTGCATTTGAAACTTGAAAATGCCATTTAGTAAATAGCAGAATTGAGCGTTATACCCTATGCAGGTATTGTAACTGTAGCAGATTTATCTAGTTGGAATCCTTATTTGACTGCAATTAGGGCCCAAGTGGCATCTACATCATGCACCTTTCTAATGCTATTTAGAAATGTGGGTGAGCCTACATTTAAGCAATTTAGAAAAACATTTTAGCAAAATAATCACCTCTGATCACATGTGGCAGCATAGATGTCAAGAATTATGTAATATAATGTCCAGTGTGTGATTGTTGAGTTGATTAGGGAAACGTCAGCGCCCCAAATTAGACTGGAATTTAGTTTTATTAAGATTTCTCTGTTATTTTGGACAAGGCAACCATTAATTACTTGGTGATAATTAAATCACATGATGAAGACTTTTCACCCAAATTAAGTTGGAAGAAAATGAACAACCATTGGCAAGTGAATTGCATGTGGATGATATACCACAATAAACGTTAGCAGATTTTTTTATCGTTACAAGGGGGTATTGACATCCTGGTGTTAAAAAAATACTCTTCGACACAATTCACGGGGTCACGAAACTAAAAATAGATAGTTATGTATGTGCTAAATCATTAATTCACAATTGGGGAAAGGGGAGGAGAAAAAAAGCATTGACAGACGACCTCCAATTAATGTAACCACAACAAATACTCCTTAATCAAAAGTACATGTTAGCTATGAGGTACGTACTTAGGTACTGTTGTTTTCAGGACAAAAGTCCCTCACCCACTGAATAGGTGGTATGCTTCAACAAGCATTTTCAATGCAACGGGTCTCGCATTGGCTCGAGATAGAGTTATTAGCGGTGTAAAGAAAAAAGAAACGCAGCGCGATCGCACTATGTAAAATGCAGCGCCATCGCGCTGTGTGGAAAATAAACAGATAAAGTAGTCCGGACCCCTGGCTCAAAACATCGAGCCTCGTATGTTTCTAGTAGTTTACCGGTGCTGTGTAGGTGGGCTAAACACCGGAAAAGGCATGACGTATGCATGCCTTTCACAAATGAAAGCAAGCGGATTTTAAAAGGCGAGCCCACAAACCAATGTAAGTGACTGACGTGACATGGGTGTGATTTGAAGCCCAAAGAGAGATTACTGAATGGACTGAGCGCTTTGCACTCGCCCATAAAAATGGGACCCTCCTAGCACTCCACTGTTCTTAGTGACCCTGGTGTGCACTACTACTCTGTATAAGGGAGGCGATAGGGTGTTTCTTAAACAAGAGATTGTATTAGAATGAGTGCTGTGTGATGAATGTGCAGGTATAATTTGAAGGGCTGGGATGCAGACGGGAGTGGGTATGAGTTTCTCGTTTTTCCTCTTTTGCTGTGTGCTGCATTCTACAGCACACATAGGAGGAAATACGCCTCCCAGGATTGTGTTTTTTGCAGGAAGGTGTCCCTTCCTGCACAAAAACAATCCTGCATGCAACATAGGAAACCTTGCGCCATGGAGCAAGTGTGCCTGCGTTGGCACAAGGCAGCCAAATGGCACCATCGCAGTGGACAAGGACAGGAATGCACCTTCGTGCATAGATACAGTGCATTCCTGCCCTTTCTCTTTGATGCAGGGCAGCGCAGCAAGGTGACGCTGCGCTGCCCTGCATCAAAAGCCCATAACTCTGGGCCACAGTGTGCAGTCCCAAACCCGTGTTATGCTCCCTGGTTAGAGTTGCCAGATTAGAGCTTGGTATTCAGAATATGAGAATACTGAAGCAAGGCTTGCTGCTAAATATATATTTAAAAATAGATCATCACGAGTAAGTATAATTACTTACTAAAAGATATCCTGCCTGAAACGTACCAGAAAGTTATTAAAGACAAATATGTCTGATTTACACACAATGAAATAATTTGAATGGAAGTTACTGGTCAGAGCTCAGGATCGTATCACTTTTGTTTTGATAGGAAAAAAGGTGTAATAAATTAACCATTTCCAGGGCTAGTAAAGGTTGGTGGGGGGCGGATTACTCTCCCCACCTGACATGAGCAGTGATGTAAAATAACCTTTAGATATGGAAGAGTGCATGGTGACTGTAATCATGCCGGAGGGCAGAAATCATATCACAAGCTAAGACAAAAATTCCTTTATTAATGGATATGACCTGGAGTGGTATATAGATGCTAACAAAAGACAGCTATGCACCTTTAAAACAGGAAGGGAAGGGTTCTTCCTTACCTATAGAGTAAATGGAGAGAAGAGAGCTTAGACTAAATCGTTGGAGAAGCCATCACTATGAGGAGTGAACATGCGTGGTTAGCCAGGTAAATGGATGACGGGGCACACCTGAAATCAGAACGGGTCAGAGTGTTCTGGAAGAAACCCCAGTTACTTGTGCACTGGCACTGAAAGAGTGAGGAGGATGGTAGCTCTAAGAAGGCCATTGCTTTACACCCACTGTGTGTCCCTAGGGAATGCCCAACCTTTGATGGGCTCCCCAAGCATGAGAAAGGCCAAAGAAATAGATCACGAGCTGGAGAGGTGGGCAACAGGCTCCACCTAAGCCACCCATATATGCTCTTCTGGTGAACCTGTTACCCAGCTTCTAGTGGGTTTAGGGCCCTGTATACATTGGCTGCAATTTCCATTGAAATCCTGGTGGAGGATAGTAAGTGATCAGGAACAAAGTGATCAGGAACAGAGGATTACAATATAGGGCTACTAAACCTGGGTGTGAGCTGACATCAGCCCTGGTGGTTTGTTAGCTGGTATGTATAAACAGGACATTAATTTAGAAGTCTTTGCAGCCCAATCCATCCATATGCTCCCTGATAGAAAGGAAAAAGCAAGGCCATCCCTCACTGTGGCTAAGAAGCCCTGCAGTCTACATCCACAACAACACACTTCACTTTCCTCTAAAGTAAGGATTTTTTCCACCAAAGGAAAGCCTCAGAGGCCATGAGATGGTGCAACTTGGGAGGCCTGGCATTAGCAACAAATTAGGGAATCCAAAAATTTTCCTCCTGCCCCTACACTAGGCACTGTATATGTTTAGGAGTGTATAGGTATGGATTTGAGTGGAATATCCAGGTGATTGTGTATGTAGTATGACCACAGACCTCTGTGAAAGTGAAAGTTTTATGTGAGGCCTAAATGGATCCCCCAAATAGTTACATGTGGGGTTGCAACCAGTACTCTTTAGAGGAAAAGGGCAGTTGTATAGTTCCTAGGCTATCACAAAACCAGACAAAGCCTGCTCTACTAACTGTTATCCACAAAACAAGCTCTAAAAGGAATCAATCGAGTGTGGTGCACAAGGAAGCAGATGACAATAGACCAAACCTAGAGTGGGATATTGACTTGTTACAGAACAGATATCATCAGCATTCTATAATATAACTCCTACAGAGCATGCTGATAATGAAATTTGAACTGAATACTCATTTTCGTCCAGCAGCAGTAAAGGGCCTAATATAAACAGAGAGAGAGCTTTCCAGTTGAAGCAATGGAAAGCTCAGTTAGATATACCTGCCTTACTTTACTCAAAGGGAAATCTCTCCCCACACCCAGTGGTTATAACAAATTAATTTGTATCCTTTTACGCAAAGCTTTAAGCTTCCAGTTCTCTGGTTGCCGATACCACACAAGAAGATACTTTCATGGCTGACATAGAAATCTAAACTTACTCCCACAACGTGGAGAAGAACTAAGGTGGTCATTATGAACATGGCTGTAAACACCGCCCCGCTGGCGGTGGCGGTAACTACTGCCAACATGCTGGCGGTCCGGACCGCCAAATAATGAAGCACATGAGAAACAAGTAGCGGTCCATTCACACACCGTCATCTTTGTAGTCCCGACGCGGACAGAGGAGGCTGCCCACAGGCCGGTGAAAAGGTCCTACCCGCCCACCAAATAATGAAACATAAGACCGCCGGCAGTTCCGGGGCGGGAACCACAGCCAGGCAAAGTGTGGCGGAAACAAACAATAGAAAAGGAGACACTCACTGGAGGCACACACAACACGTTGATGCAGACATGAAGAGAGAGTTGGAAATAATGCCAGTGCTGCTCCTTGTCATATTGTAGGAGGCTGGCCTGGCTTGTAGTGGGTACCAGAGGTACTTACACCTTGTGCCAGGTCCAGTTATCCCTTATTAGTGTAGAAGAGTTGTTTCTAGCAGCTTAGGCTGATAGAAGGTAGCTATGGCAAAGCAGATTAGGCTGAACTAGGAGACATGTAAAGCTCCTACTATACCACTGGTGTCATATGCACAATATCATAACAAAAAACAATACACAGAAGTACTAAAAATAAAGGTACCTTATTTTTATGACAATATGCCAAAAGTATCTCAGTGAGTACCCTCAGTATGAGGATAAGATATATACACAAGATATATGTACACAAACCAAACTTAGGTAAGTAATAGCAAGAAAAGTAATGCAAGCAGTGTACAATTACAGTAGATTGCAATAGGAGCACATAGGTAAAGGGGCAACACAAACCATATACTCCAAAAGTGGAATGCGAACCACGAATGGACCCCAAACCTATGTGAGCTTGTAGAGGGTCACTGGGACTGTAAGAAAACAGTGAGGGTTAGAAAAATAGCCCACCCCAAGACCCTGAAAGGTAGCTGTAAAGTGCACCTACTACTCCCAGAGAGCACAGAAGTCGTGATAGGGGGATTCTGCAGGAAGAACAAACACCAGCACTGCAACAACAGTGGATTTCCAGACCTGAGTACCTGTAAGACAAGGGGACCAAGTCCAATAGTCGCGCCAGTGTCGAGAGTGGGTAGGAGCCCAAGAAATGCCAGCTGAGGGTGCAAGGAAGCTGCCACCGGATGGAAGAAGCTTAGAGTTCTGCAAGAAAGAAGAGGACTAGGAACTTCCCCTTTGGAGGATGGATGTCCCACGTCGTGATGAAGCTTGCAGAGGTATTCCCACGCAGAAAGACGGCAAACAAGCCTTGCTAGCTGCAAGGGTCACAGTAGAGGTTTTTGGGTGCTGCTGTGGCCCAGGAGGAACCAGGATGTCGCCACTTGGAGGAGGAGACAAAGGGGGCGCACAGCCACTCAGGGAGCACCCACAGAAGCAGGCAGCACCTGCAGAAGTACCTGAACAGGCACTTGGAAGAAGAGTGAACCGGAGTCCATGCGAAGTCACAAAAGGGAGTCCCACTATGCCGGAGGACAACTCAGAAGGTTGTGGACTGCAGGTTAGAGTGTCAGGGACCCAGGCTTGGCTGTGCATGAAGGAAATCCTGGAAGAGTGCACAGGAGCCGGAGCAGCTGCAAATCACGCGGTACCCAGCAATGCAGTCTAGCGTGGGGAGGCAAGGACTTACCCCCACCAAACTTGGACTGAAGAGTCATTGGACTGTGGGAGTCACTTGGACAGAGTTGCTGAGTTCCAGGGACCACGCTCGTCGTGCTGAGAGGGGACCCAGAGGACCAGTGATGCAGTCTTTTGGTGCCTGCGGTTGCAGGGGGAAGATTCCGTTGACCCACGGGAGATTTCTTCAGAGCTCCTGGTGCAGAGAGGAGGCAGGCTACCCCCAGAGCATGCACCACCTGGAAACAGTTGAGAAAGCCGGCAGGATGAAGCGATACAAGGTTGCTAGTAGTCGTCTTGCTACTTTGTTGCGGTTTTGCAGGTGTCCTGAGCAGTCAGCAGTCGATCCTTTGGTAGAAGGTGGAGAAGGAGATGCAGTGGAACTCTGATGAGCTCTTGCATTCATTATCTGGTGAGATCCCCAAAGCAGAGGCCCTAAATAGCCAGAAAAGGAGGTTTGGCTACCTAGAAAGGAGGATTGGCTACCAAGAGAGGTAAGAGCCTATCAGAAGGAGCCTCTGACGTTACCTGCTGGCACTGGCCACTCAGAGCAGTCCAGTGTGCCACAGACACCTCTGTTTCCAAGATGGCAGAGGTCTGGGACACAATGGAGGAGCTCTGGGCACCTCCCCTGGGAGGTGCAGGTCAGGGGAGTGGTCACTCCCCATTCCTTTGTCCAGTTTCACGCCAGAGCAGGGCTGGGGGGCTAAACCGGTGTAGACTGGCTTATGCAGAGATGGGCACCATCTGTGCCCATCAAAGCATTTCCAGAGGCTGGGGGAGGCTACTCCTCCCCAGCCTTCACACCTATTTCCAAAGGGAGAGGGTGTTACACCCTCTCTCAGAGGAAATCCTTTGTTCTGCCTTCCTGGGCCAGGGCTGCCTGGACCCCAGGAGGGCAGAAGCCTGTCTGAGGGGTTGGCAGCAGCTGCAGTGGAGACCCCGGAAAGGCAGTTTGGCAGTACCCGGGTTCTGTGCTAGAGACCCAGGGGATCATGAAATTGTCCCCCAATGCCAGAATGGCATTGGGGTGACAATTCCATGATCTTAGACATGTTACATGGCCATGTTCGGAGTTACCATTGTGACGCTGTACATAGGTAGTGACCTATGTACAGTGCACGCGTATAATGGTGTCCCCGCACTCACAAACTCCAGGGAATTTGCCCTGAATGATGTGGGGGGGCCTTGGCTAGTGCCAGGGTGCCCACACACTAAGTAACTTTGCACCCAACCTTCACCAGGTGAAGGTTAGACATATAGGTGACTTATAAGTTACTTAAGTGCAGTGGTAAATGGCTGTGAAATAACGTGGACGTTATTTCACTCAGGCTGCAGTGGCAGGCCTGTGTAAGAATTGTCAGATCTCCCTATGGGTGGCAAAAGAAATGCTGCAGCCCATAGGGATCTCCTGGAACCCCAATACCCTGAGTACCTCAGTACCATATACTAGGGAATTATATGGGTGTACCAGTATGCCAATGTGAATTGGTAAATTTAGTCGCTAGCCTGTTAGTGACTAAATTGGTAAATTTAGTCACTAGCCTGTTAGTGACAAATTTGGAAAGCAGAGAGAGCATACCCACTGAGGTTCTGGTTAGCAGAGCCTCATGAGACAGTTAGGCATCACACAGGGAACACATACAGGGCACATACTTATGAGCACAGGGGCCCTGCCTGGCAGGGTCCCAGTGACACATAGACTAAAACAACATATATACAGTGAAATATGGGGGTAACATGCCAGGCAAGATGGTACTTTCCCACACATATACCTCCAGGACCGTGACCGCTGACGAAGACAACAATAGTAAGTACTGCAACCTAGTACACATGGGAAGAAAGGGCACAGTTACCCACACCGTAACGCACTCCCAACCCCAAGCCATACATACCATAACAAGATGTACTTATCAGACACAAGGCAACAAAGACCTGCACCAAAGTACACACCCCCAAAGTGAAATGCTGAACAACGTCACTATATTGTGCCAACAGTACTACTGGGCTCTCAAAGTTTATAAGAACCAAAAAACAGAATTGTCCAAACAAGGCCATTAGCCAGTCCATTTTAAAATCCTTGAAGGGCCTATATAGGCCGAACTTGCCCCCCACATGTGCAAAGGGTTCTCCACTTGAAAGGGGCATCAATGGGGCAGCCAGGCACCTCAGGAAACAGGGGCAGGGGGTGGCAGGGGTGGGGACTTATGTCTGGAAGGGGGGCTTGGGCTTAGGTTTTGGAGGTGGAGGGGATTTGGGCTAGCCCTTGGAATGAGGGGGAGTGGGCTTGGACCTCTGGGCTTCTTGTGTGTTGACGTGTGTGCATGGCTGTCTGTACGTGTGCTTGGGATGGGTGAAGTGAGTGGGGTGCTGGAAGGGGTAGAGGTGGTGGGAGGGGGGACAGAAAAACCAGGGACACTGACTTCCGTCAAAGAGGAGGTCAGAGCCTGAAAATATCTCTGTAGGCCAGGCATGGCACCGTGAATGCCCTCCAGGTATGTAGTGCATTGCTGTATCTGGGATGCTAGCCCCTGGATGGCATTCATGATGGTTGTCTGCCCTACAGAGATGATTCTCAGGAGGTCAATAGCCTCCTCCGTGAGGGCAGCAGGGATGACTTGGGCAGGGGATGAGGTGCTTGGGGTAAAGGAGACACCCACCCTCCTGGGTGACTGGGCACGGGCAACTGGGTCGGGAGCAACTGGGAGGATGGTGATTGCATGGGGGATGGTGAAAGATGACATAAAATGGGTGTGCCCCGTAGGTTCCACCACCACCAGGGAGCTCCCATCGGAGGAGGTACCAGAGTCACTACCTTTAGTGGTAGTTGCCTCCCCGTGGTACTCCCCTCGACCTCCAACCCACTGGGCCCCTTGGCATCCGCCGACTCTGTCTTGTTGGAACCCTGGGCTGCTGCATCCCCACTCGCTGGTGCCACTGCTCCCTCACCAGATGATGCTGATGTACACAAGGGACACAAGAGCACAGGGGTGGAGAGACAAAACATGGGGGAACTTTGTCAAAACTTGAATATATGTACTTCTCTGGCTCACACACACTCCCTTCCAGGTCACACACCTACACGCAGCACCTACAACATCTGTCATGACTGTGCCCCTGACTACTGGCCATTACCCCAGAATACACAACATTACCCACAGGAAACCCGGGCCTGATAAACTGTGTGCAGGACACCCATGGGAGACCATGCCCAGCCAATGCACTTACTAGCCAATGAGGCCACAAAGCATACCAGATGTCAGAAAGTGGACCACCCACTGGCCTATTGGGACTGCCCAAACTTGCGCTCACACCATTACAGGGACTTTGAGGGGGCTGACTGCAGGAACTCACCTGTCCAAGTGGCTGGTACTAGACAGCATACATACCACAGCACCAACGTACATCCATCAAAGCAGTATAACATCAGTGTTGGAACTCACCCCCTTTTGGCTGCTGTGCTGCCTTTAAGTGCCCATCCAAATCCAGATAGGCCACTGCCAGAATGCGGGCCATTAGGGGAGGTCAGGGTCCGACGGGCACCCTTTCCTCGTTGGGAGGCCTTCCCCAGCTGGGCCTCTCCGGTCTTCCTGGCTCAGCGCCTCTGGTCCTCCCACCGCTTCCTGCTGTGGGTGCTCCACTGGTTGTAGACCCACAGGATCCGCACATGTGGTGTATATCAAGTCTTTGATGCTGTTAACTGATGACTGACGTGGCATGTGCCAGGGAACTCAATAGTAGGTACAGTGTGACGTACTTCAGACACTACAGTGCGTTGGATCCCCTCCTGAAATAAAGGTATGATTATGATATTGACTGGCTAATGCATACACACTCACAATTGATATCTCATATTGATGAGGGACATATGATTTGGGTGCATAGGTGTATTTATTAAGTGACAAAATATGCATATTTCATGGAACAGTGATGGGATTGGGCACTTGGTGCATATTCATACACAGGTACATATGCTCAGCTGTTGGTAGCACTGAGTTTTGTTCCACGTGGCCATTGGTAGATGGTGTGATGGTAGTGGCAAGTCATCAAGGGAGCACAATGGCACACAAGGGAGACAGTTCAGGGCAGAGTCACTTCCTAGCAGTGGGCTTGTTCTTGGCTGGTGTTTCAGTGGCATGTCTGTGTCTGAGGGCACGTTTGCGTGACTGGAGCTGGGCTACAGGGGTAAGGGTGCTGGTTTCCTGGGTGTCCTCTGGCAGTGCCACCAGTCCAGTAGCTGCTGCAGATGTAGATGGCAGGGCAGTGTTCTGGTTAGTGGTAGGGGCTTGCAGGTGGGTGGAGGTCTCAGACTGGCTGTGGTACTGGTGCTGCACCACCCCTGCAATGGTGGCCTTGGAGGCATTGGGCTGTTTCCATTGCTCCATGGACTCCTGGTAGTGTGCTATTTGCAGCCTCTGATTCTGCTCCAAGGTGGCCAGGATCTGGCCCATCCTGTCCTGGGTATGGTGGTATGCTCCCGGGACATCAGATATCACCTCCTGGGCTGCTGCATATATCTTTTGGCTACACCCCAGGGCCACTGATGCCTAGCCCCCAGTGCCTGTGTCCCCTGCACAGGTCTGGCAGTCCCACTTGCACTGGGCCCTTCATCATCCTGCCTGTTGGTGGGTGGAGACTGTGGTCTCTGTCCATGTGAGCCGCTATCTGTGGCCGGGAGATACTGGTGTGGGGTCCTTTGGCCAGAGGTGATGATGGTGGCTGGGTGGCTGGGCTGTCAGTGGTATCCTGGGTGGGGCTGCTGGAGGGTGACAGTCCAGGATTGTGTGATGGGCCAGGGTATTCCTCAATTTCCATACATCCCTCTCCACTCTCCTGAGTGTGGCCTCTGTCTCCGTGTGGTGGTGCCTGTGAGGGGGGGAACGGACATGTAGGTGTCACGTACGTTTTCGGCAATTGATGCATAGCTCTGTCCTATTTTGTGCTTATATTCCCCTGTTGTGGCATGCAAGGTCCCTTCGTGTACATATCTTTGCATTTTATGTGGGGGGTGGAGGTGCATTGTGGGTGCTGTAGTGCCACTGGTAATCAATGCAGGGGTAGGGGACTGTACCCAGGGGGCAGTATGGAGGTCTGCTTGTGGGATTGTGAGCATGCAAGGTAGTTGGATGTGGGTGTTGGGGACTGGCTGGGGATGGGGTCCTGGTGGTAGTGAGTGGGGTGGGGTGATGCATGCATTATAGGTGGGGTGACTGTTAAGGTATTGTAGTTGACTTACCCAAGTCCAGTCATCCAGTGAGTCCTGTGAGGCCCTCTGGTTGCAGGATAGCCAGGACCTTCTCCTCCAAGTCGGTGTAATCAGGAGGTGTAGGTGGGGGACCTCCACCAGTCTTTTGTACGGAGATGTTGTGCCTGGATGCCATGGACCGAACCTTCCCGCGCAGGTCATTCCATCTCTTCCGGATGTCATCCGTTGTGCGTGGATGGTTTCCCACTGCGTTGACCTTGTTTACAATCGTCTGCCATAGCTCCATCTTCCTGGCCACGGGTGTCTGTTGCACCTGTGCCCCCGAATAGTTGTGGCTCGACCCTGAGTATTTATTCCACCATGGTCCTTAGCTCCCTATCTGTGAAGCAGGGGGTCTAGGGGGTGCCATGGTGTGTGTTGTGGGTGGTGTGTTGTGGGTGTATCGGTGAGGGTGCTGTTGTGTGGTTATGTGTGTGGCTTATAAAGGTGTTTGGTGGTTGTATGTGTTTTGGTGGTGTATTTGTGCGTGTGACTTGTGTTATGTTGTGTTCAGTGTATGCATGTTGTGTTGTCAATCTCAGTTGTGCTATTGGCATTGCGACGGATTGTGGGATGTGTATGTGTGTGTTTTATAGTGTTGTGGATGGGTGTCAGGGGTGTGGGTTTCAAAGTTGTCAACGTGTGCATTTGTTGTTGGTGGGTCTCATTGCTGGCCTTGGCGGTCCGTACCGCCAGTGGTCGTTTGTCATCCACTATCCGCCACGCTGATTTGTGCTTCATTATTTGGTGGGCGGAGGATTTGTCTGCATGGCGGTAGTGGGGTGGGGTGTACTGCCTTTCTGACGTTGTGGGCCCTGACGGTGGGTGGAGGTTGCAGGTTTTTTGGAGGCTTGATTTTTGGCATCTTAATTCGGCGGTGTCCTGTCTTCTGCCACTGTCGCTCTTCTGTTCTCCATCGCCACGGCGGTCGGCGGTGATTACCGCCAAGTTCATAATGAGGGCCTAAGTCAGGAAATGTCTGAATCAAAGATTGCAAAGGCGATAATTGGTGTCAAAGGGCTAAGCACAAAGAGACAATAGATTCTTGATAGAATTCTGTGCTGTGAAGTGACAAGTTCACTTCTAGCCCAACTTCTAACAAAGATTTATTATGTGGCCTTCAAGAAGAGGCCCCTATGATCAGAAATTAATAGGGCATTCATATCCTTAATCCCCAAATCGGGAAGGGGCATACACTTTTGTTCAAAATATCGACATAGCTCACTCCTCAGTTGCAACAAGATGATTCTGGCAAAGACATTGTACATATGGTTGACTAAGGTTATACACATTCTTGTGCATAAGCATCAGGTCACTTTTGTACCTCCCAACTCTCCTTGAAACCATGTGCAAACACTGACACACTTGCTATGGAAAATCAAACATAGTAAGGACCAAAAATTGCTTCCCTCCCTCGGCACTGAGAAAGTGTTTGATTGAGTGGAATGGCAATACCTGTTCAGTACAACGATTTGGCTTAAGGAAAAAAATCATTACAATAGTGCAATGGTTATAAAGTAATTTAGCAGCACAGATAAATTACAATGATTTCATCAAGATTGGTAGAGGCACCAGACAGAGGTGCCCTTTATCAACTTTGCTCTTCCTTTTCACTTTTGAACCTCTAGCTGTTGTCATCTGGCTGTCTCACATGAATAATAGCACCATAACAGCAGCTAGGGAGCTTAAACTAATGCTGTATGTGGACGATTAACTACAAACAATTAGTACTCCAAAAACCATGATACCAGCTCTAATAGACTATATTGGTGAATTTTCTGTCTTCTCAGGATGCAAAATAAACTAGTCTATGCCTTTGATGCCTGCTGCAACCCAACAGGCGCAGGACACCTTCCCCTTTACTTGGCTCCCCACAAACTAAAGTATTTGGGAAAGTTGGTTAGTGGGAATTTCGCTTACATTGTAGAGGATAAGGTAGTGAACCTGCTAGAGAAAATGAAAGCTGATTTCATTGAATGGGGAGCATTGCAGCTGTTCCTATGGGGGAGGGTACAAATGGTGAAAAGGGTGGTGGTCCCCAGATTGTATTTTAAGAATTATTGTGTCCTTTAAGATACTGTCCTCTATAATGCTGTTGATTGACACCCGGATACAGAAATATGTTTGGGGCCAGACACTGCCACAACTTGTCTCATCAAAGCTTTATGCTGTTACCATGGCAGGAGGATTATGCTGCTGCATACAAAAACATATTTCAGGATGCATCCTCTAACACAAATGGCCTATTATTTGAACCCCAGCAAGAACATCTCAGACTGGATCCAGACCGAACCACATCTGCAATTGAGTGTGAGGGGGCCTCAAATCCTTTAATGAGGAAGTAAATCAACCCAAGATCTGGATAGTCCAGTGATGACCTAATGATGTGTGTTTGGGCCTCACCCAATAAAGTCTAGAAGAAGATGGGTTTCTGCACCCAGGAGACATACGTGGCCCAATGCAGGACTCCAAATAGAGAATAGGCATTTTATGTGGCAAGACTGGAGAGATAAGGGATTATAGAATATTGAGCATGTGATGTCAGCTGGAGTTTTCATATCCTTTACAGACCTCTCAAGAGAATTTCATCTACCAAAAACAGTTTTGCAGATACCAACAATTAAGTGATCATTAAGACAAATATTCCTGAGATAAATTTTTATAGTGACCCTGTTTTGCTCCTTGATCATTAACTCAAACAAGGGATATGTGGGCAGAAGGGTAGGGACACTTGAAGAACCTGAGACATTATTGACTCTGGGTGAAAGGTGCAAAAGGGATTACCACTCATTCCTCATTTTACCATGCTTCATGCAGGTGGGTGACAAATTGGCCTAACTATGCCTGGTGGAAAAGCATCAAAGGTGAAGAAGCTTAATATTGCTCAAACTGCATTGCTGTACAACACACAGCACAAATGCATCAGTGAGTATCCAGAGATGAAGGGCTCAAACTTGGGCCACAGGCTAACTGGCCTCACACAGAGCGACACCCTTCTCCACACTATCTTTACAACCTAAGCTAGCTGTCCACCACATTAAGAACAGGTAGAGGCTAAAGACATTTGCTACTTACTTAGAGCTAACACCCGGACTAACTACTGGCATGCATTGCTACCCTTTCTAGTACTGGACAGTCAGAACAATAGTCATATTCATACCAAGAGCCCTTACCAACATAACTGGCAGGCACTAGATGACCCATTTCTTAATCCCTTGCAGAAGTCTTCAACGGCCAACACACATGTAATCATCTAGCAGTAGTATCCCTAAAAGTGAATTGGATGACACATTTTATGCAGAGGAAAAAATCATTACATACTTACACAATCTATGGACAGATATTGCTCTTATTCAAGAGACCCATTTATCAGACTTCGAAGGGCAGAAACTACGAAAAGAGTGGGTGGATAAAGAATATCACACTTGTAAGACAAATCAAAGGAACACACTGCACCTATGCCCACCACAAGCTACCTCAGAGGTGATACGCTATCCTAAAACAAAAAGGCGTACCCATCAGGGTACATAAGCAATGGCAAGATCTGCATGGACGTTATATACTTATAAAGGCTATGGTACAGGATCATACATGTCTTATAGGATCAATATGTGGACTGCTAAAAGACAAAAAAGACACCTTTCGAGCCATTTCTAGGATATTACTCCAATGCCCATTTTCAAGGGTCATTCTGGGAAGTGACTGGAATATGAAGCTAGACCTGTACCTAGACAAATTAGGCTACCCAGTGACATGACATCCCTGGGATAGAGCATTTCTGTAGGATCTCATGGCGGACTATGCCCTTCATTACCAAGGGCAACCACTCCATCCTACAAATAGAGAATACACATTATTTTCATGCATGCATGGCATCCGCTCGCAAGTAGATTTTTCCTGACTTGCAACCTGCTGTTCAGCTGAGTAATAAAAACAACTATCATCCCTAATGATGTTTCAGATTTTCACACAATTCAGCTTTGGCTAGACTTATACTTGATAAAACCCCTGTAGACCAATGTAGTCTCAATATGTCCAGGTACAAACTGCCAAAGGCAGACTGTGCTCCTTACCTATCTCAGGGAAAATGAAAATACTGTTCCATCTACCCAAATGGTCTCTGCTGTAGGTAAGGCATGCATAAGAGGTGACATAATATGGTATGCAACCCTGAAAAAGAAAGAACTGGCAAAACACCACATAGAACTGGATAGGAAGGAGAAAGACCTTAATAGTACTTATAACACTACACAAGACAGGGAAGTCTTACCTCTTATTATTAAACTAACTTTACTAAACTAATATTAATGACCTAAATCAACTGCTTACACATAAGGAAGAAACTATACTGTTTCATTTTTAGCAGCACCACTCCGAGAATGGGTTGCTTGTTTTCGGGTTCAGGGAGAACCTGGCCTGGCAGGTCAGGCTTGACTGTTCCAAATGGAGCAGAATCAAGGCTGATTTGCATATAGCTGGGTCCAAACTGAGGTGGCATGGTGGGTGAAAAATGATGGATTGCGATGCAGCTCCAAGCGATTACCAGTGGCTGAGATTAATTCAGGCATTCCATCCAACACCTTCTTGTTGTTGCAGATGCCACCCTAAGTACAACAGGTATACCCAACTGTGGGTCGTGTTCACTGTGCCACTGAAATCAAGCTATACCTGGCTGATAATCCCACAATAAGGGTGAAACTGGTCCTGAGTTGCTTGTTTTCCAGTTCAGGGAGGACCTGGCTTGGTAGTTCAGGCTGGACTGTTCCAATTGGAGCAGAGTCAAGGCTGATTTGCATATGGCAGGGTCCAAACGGAGGAGGCATGGTGGACAAAAAATGATAGATTGGGATGCAGCCCAAGTGATTGCCAGTAACTGAGATTAATTCAAGCATTCCATCCATCACCTTACCGTTGTTGCAGATTTGCATTTGGCAGGGTCAAAACTGAGGTGGCATGGTATACGAGAAACAATGGACTGGAATGCAGCCCAAGCGATTGTCAGTGGCATTATTTTGATGTTGTTGCAGATGCCACCCTAAGTGCGACCGGTTTTCCCAGACATGGGTCCCATGTAGGGTTGGGCTTAACCCGTGGAGTTCTACTCCGCAGAATTCCACGGAGTTGCATAAAACCTCTACATGATTCCACAGAGTTCTGCCCACCCCATGGCTTGCTCTCCACGGCTGTTATTGGTCGAGTTGTGATGTGGACTGTGTCACTGAGGTTGATTACAGTGCACACCCTGTGTGTGGCCTTCTCAAACACAGTGGGTCATACATTCCGGTCTGATTCGGAAGGATTGTTTGTGCAGCTCCCAGATATCATAATTGTTGATTACTATGACCCGGTATAGGGCTGCCCTAAACATTTTGATTAGAAACTAAAACATGTTGAAAACGCTTGTTACTTCCAGCTGCAGAGTAGACTTTGTGCTTTGGCTGAGTACATCTTGTGGGAATAAGCCAAGCTCCTGATGCCTGAAGAGCTGGAGCTTCTAGAAATAGGTATTTCCAAACAGGAAAGAGTTCTCTATTGGCTCCGAAGGTCCCTCGTGTTGCACTTACAAATGATGAACCTTTCAATTTGTGGTAAATTCAATTCCATGTCATACATTGTCTACACCTTTTATGTAGGGAAAATGAATGCTTTACTTTCACAGTAGGAAATCGTCAATAGCCAGGTGTTTGTATTCCTGGTGTGTATGTGAGAAGGTTTGAGTATGTCACAGTTATCTCAAAGTAACCAGAACCAGCTCTTGAGCAACACACTTACACGTCTTATCCAAAATATGTGTCCCCGACTCCAGCGTTCGAATCTTCAAAACAAAGCCATTTCTAGGATAATACTCCAATGCCCACGTTCAAGGATCATGGTCATTCTGGGAAGTGACTGGAATATGAAGTTAGCAGAGTGGCAGAAAACTGAGAAAAACACAATTTAAAAACTATAATTTGACATAGATACAATTGTCCCAACAGGCCATTCATCAGTTTGCAAAATACAGAGCTGGGCAGATGTGCGGGAGTGCAGTGTGGGTTAACAAAGAGGAATTAGGAGAAAATTCCGGGCTTACTTCATGAATAACACTTGGCCATTCTTGCAGACTCCGTAGGACCAGAGCTCGGTGTGTGCATGCTTGAGAGATTGCAAGAGGCGATCGATGGCAGTCTGCACTCTGAGCTAATGGGGCAACATCGGCAAACTCATGCGGATTCCCGGGTTTTGCTCGATGCACATACACATGATCCTGAGGGCTGAGGTTTGTGCCCTACTTAGCTGCAGGGGACCACTGATAAGTCAGAGAGCTTTCACACGGATCCATGCTGGAGACTCTTGCATAGTTGAAGCTGTGGCTGTCAGTTAACACCGCCACGCAGGGGATGGGCGAGTTTTTGCCAACCTCCGCACTCCAAGCGGAGTGACAAAACTCTGCAAACTCCACTGGTGGAGCTGACTTTACCGCCCACCTCTAGTCCTGTGCTCACTGCACCACTGGAATCAAGCTATACCTCCCTGATGAGCTCATAATAAGGGCAAAACGATCCTTATTTGCTTGTTTTCCAGTTCAGGGAGGAGCTGGCTTGGCAGTTGAGGGCCTGTTCCGATCAGCTTTTTTGCATATGGCTGGGTCCAAACTGAGGTGGCATGGTAAACAAAAAAGGATAGATTGGGACGCAGCCACGAGCAATTGCCAATGGCTGAGATTAATTCTAGCATTCCATTCATCACCTTGTTCTTCAGGTGCTTTCCATATAACAAGGCACCAGGAATGAAGGTCTTCTATCTGAATATTATAAGATCAACAAAGCCTCATTAACACCCTTACTGTGTAAACTGTTATTAAAATACAGGATGGCCACATGCTCCTGTGAGAAATTAGCACTGACAAAATTGCTGTCATACTAAAACCAGATAGAGATCCGCTGAGGTGCACCAGCTATAGACCAATATCCTTAATTAATGTAGACCTGAAGATATTGGCAAAAGTATTAGTCAATAGGCTCAAGGTTATGATACCATCGCTGGTCCAAAACCAGGTTGACTTCATCTCAGCATCTCACCTGAGATCTTTGACCCATGCCCTATGGCCCTTTAAAGATGATAAGAGAGATAAGGTGGCTGTCTCGTCCAACTCAGAGAAAGCCTTTGATAGAATGGAGTCGCCCTACTGATACCGATGTAATGGTCACGTTTCCAGAGTATTTGAGATTCATTGAGGGACAAGACAGGAGGTGCCCACTATTACTGTTAATATTTATACAGGCACTCAAACCTCTCCCTAAACCTATTCAACAACATAAAGACATCAAAGGTAAACATATGCCAGGAGGGGAACACATGGTTCTCATATATGTGGATGACGTGCTAGTTACATTGTCTGCTCCTATTTTGTCCATAAACAACCTCATTCACACAAAATCAATTTTTGATATTCTCAGGTTACAAAATAAACTGGGAGAAATGCGAGGCACTGCCACTAACCAAAATCACAACAACGGCCTCGTTAGGAGGTCACCCTTTTAGATGGAAGACTTCCAATTGGAAATACTGAGGAATCCATATTAATACCAGGCTAAACCACATAATAGAAGATAACACCGAACTCCTGATCCTAAAAATAGAATCAGACTTGGCACAATGGTCCTTGCTTAACATCTTGATGTGGGGAAAGGTTCAGGTATCTAAACTGATCGTATTGCCCTTTATGAATCACATTTCCGCCCCTTGCTGATAAAAATACCATAGTGATTAAATAAGAAATTAACTACACTTATGAAGAACTCCATATGAGAAGAGAGAAAAACGCATCTATAAATGAGGAAGTTACATGCAGCCAGTGAAAGTGGTGGATTATGATTACCCCATGTAGAGACATATTGGCTAGCATTACCGCTTGCACAGATACGCTACATGTTTTTTTTTTTTTTTATCTGTTTATTAAACTTAACTCACAAACAGCAGTACATTTCTCTTGGATTGGTAAGAGAGTGAACAGTTTCTCTTTTCATATACAGTTACACATATTTGTAATTTCAATGCAATACGGTTACATTTTAGTGTACTGACACACAACTTAACTTGGTACGATTTATAACAATAGGCATATCTTTATGTTTACTTAAATATATTGCGTGGTGTTCTAAGTAATAACGGTAACTTTCGGTTATGTAGGTGCAAAAGATGTTTGTGCTTTACTTGCGTGTTATGCGAGTAGTGGTAAGGCGGGGACATCACTGACGAGTTGGTAGCAGTCACTACCGATTTCCATGTTCGCACTTGGGTGGAACTGCGTTTCTTGCCTACCTTTATATTTTGGTTTAATACGGAAGAGTCAGCAAAGGTATTATAACAAGTATGATGTGGCCCTTATCATGATTGCTAGGTGTTCAATCTGGGGCTTTTTGTTTGTGCCTCGTGGTTCAAGGGGGATACATATCATTCCTAGACTCTATTTTTACCACAAAGTGGTCCCAGTGTTCAGTCCCTTCTTGTGTCTGGCCCTTATGTTGCAGCTGTCTGAGTGTGTGGGCTTCTGCTAATGTGGAGCTGTGTAGATCTGTAAGCCAAGCAGAATAGGGAGGGGCGTTAGGGGCCTTCCAGTGTGTGGTGATCAAGCGCTTGTAGGTTACAAACGCAAGGTCTATAAACCTGTGAGTATGTTTTTCATTCTTGTTCCTATGTCGTATACCCAGCAAACAGGATTCAGGTGTAGGTGCGAGCGTTTTGTCTAGTATGTCTGCTACCGTCTCAGTAATGCGGCACCAGCCGGTGCTTATTGTGTGGCAGTCCCAGACCATATGGTAGAAATTAGCGGCAGGGGTAGCGCATCTAGGGCATTCTGGTTTAGAATTTGGGTATATTTTATTGATACGGGCCGGGGACAGGTATGCTTGGTGGATGTAATTAAATTGTGTGTATCTCGGACGCACGTTGCGGGATACAGATTTAATCGTAATGAGGGCAGCTTCCCAGGATTTCTGGGTGATTGGTGTGGGAAGGACGGCATCCCAACGGCTTTTGACCTGTGTCAGAGCGGGACAGGTATGTGCTAGGAGTATTTTATATAGTTTAGTGACAATGCCCTTTGTATTTCCTATAGTGAGTAATGAGGTAAGTAAAGGGAATTCGACAGGCTTGGTGGGGTTGCACCTCCATAGGTTTTGTAGAAGTATACTAATGGCGCTGAATGTTCAGAAGGCCCCGGGTTGCATGATTCCGGCAGACACAAGTTCTGCAAAAGTGTTTGCCTTAGCACTCGAGAACAGATCGCCCGTGTTCAATGTTTTAGTTACCCATATATTATGGTGAGAGGAGAGATCTTGGACGCCTGGTACCTGAGCCATTGGTATTAATGGTGAGTAAGGGGGGATTGGGGTTCTCCCCTGGGCATATCTCTCCCAGCAGTATCTGGCTGTGTCTAAGAGAGGTGTTTTATTAGGCGGGTAGGGGGGTCCAGACATAAGAGATGTCAGTATTGTTTGTGGTGTCGTGTAGGCTGTTATCGCTGTGCCCTCTGGTGTGGGCGGTTCGTTAAGCCACGTGGTTACCCATTGAAGCTGGGCTGCCGCGTAGTACAATTCAAAGTTTGACATGCCGAGTCTGCCCTCTTCTTGTGGGTATTGTGTGATGGCTAGCGCTACCCTGCGTCTGTCCCTACCCCATAGCAGATCAGTTAGCGGGGAGTGCAGTTTTTGAAAAAACGAGCGTGGCAGAGACAGCGGGAGCGCTGTGAAGTAGTATAAAAATCTCAGTAATATTAGCATTTTGGGTATGGCCATGCGGCCCATGGGTGATGGAAGTGAGCTCCAAAATGTCATGGACCCGCGAGTGGAGCGCAGCAGCCTGTCTAAGTTGCCCTCACGTAGGTCCATCATGGAGTGGTATACCTGAACCCCTAGATATTTAGAAGTCTGAAATGCCCATGTCAGTTGGTGAATTAGTAGTGCTATTTGCTTCTCAGGAGGTATGTATATAAGAGGAAAAATACATGATTTTGCCCAATTAACGTGCACGCCAGAGGAGAGGGCGAAGTTATCTAGTATTTGCATAACCTCTGGAAGGGAGGTGGTATAATTACGCAAGTATATTAAGGCATCGTCCGCATATAAGGATATAATATGGTGTGCGTTTAATTCTTGGATGCCCCATTTATGGGCGCAGCTGCGGAGCTTAATTGCCAGTGGCTCCATAGCTATTGCAAATAATAAAGGAGATAAGGGGGAATCCTTGTCTGGTGCCCCTACAAATGGGAAACATCTCCGATATCACTTGACCTGTTTTAACACGGGCTCTTGGTTTGGAGTATAGGGTGGTGATCCAGTTGATGAAGCCGTTTTGAAAGCCCAACGCTTTAAGAGTACGGAAGAGGTAATCCCATCCGAGCGTATCAAATGCCTTCTCTATGTCTAATGATACGGCCACTGCTTCTGCTTCTGTGGTGCTGTGCATTATGCAGATTAATCGTCTTATATTTAGAAAAGTGTTCCTCCCAGGTATAAATCCAGATTGGTCATGGTGAATTAAGTTTGGTAGATACAGGAGTAATCTGTTTGCTAGGATTTTCCCTAAGAGTTTACAGTCGGTGTTTAAGAGAGAGAGTGGCCTGTAGGATTTTACATCAAGTGGGTCACGTCCTGGTTTTGGCAGTACCACTATCAGTGCTTCGCGCATGGAGCCTGGCAACTGTTTTCTATTTCGCGCTTCATTGAATACCTCAATCAGGGGCTGCAGAAGTTGGACGGATAGTGAGTTATAATATTCTATTGGTAATCCATCTGATCCAGGGGTTTTGCCGCGTGCCATTTGAGATAGAGCTAAGCGGAGCTCTTCAATAGTGATGGGGCCGTCTAGTGTATCTGCATCCTCAATAATGTGTCTATTTTGGGGAATCATCGATAGGAGTTCTGACAATTGTTGCTCATTTGGGGAGCTAATTGACTGATATAGAGAACGGTAATACATATGAAAGGATCTATTTATTTCAGCTTGAGTGTTAACCACTTCTCCTGAGTGTGTTCTGATTGCGCCTATAGGTGAGGCTTGTGACGGCTGACGCACCAGCCAAGCTAATAGTTTGCCCGACCTGATGCACAGATACGCTACATGATACCCAATACCCTCGATACACCGTGATGGGTACATACAGAGAGAGCCCTAATGGATAACATGGGACCTCTTCACGTATTGTATACAGAGTACAAGAAGTTAACCTTAGCACGACCTGTGCTAAGCATTTTGAGGCATGCATGGTGAACAGCACTTTCTTTGCTGGAGGAAGGCAGTAGGATATACAAAAACCGCCGTGGCACAATGGTAGTATTAAAATAGAACATGGGAATTTTTTTTATCAAAATGGATAAAGGCAGTTCTGCAACTGGTCACAGAAGGCAGATTGAAGACATTTGCGTAGACCCAGGTGGAATATTATGCTCCGGAGACCCTTTTCTGGGATTTCCAATGACTTGGCCACAGTCTTTGCAGGCCTCTATCACCTTCACCCATCATACTAGGGGACTCCACTATTATTAAATACTTACACAACTGGGGAACATTTAAGGGACTAGTGTCTGGCATATGTGCACTCCTCACAAACCATATATTCTTTGCCACCACCTCAGCCTCACTCAAGGATTGCTGGTCAACCCGTCTTCAAAAAGACTATGATGATGCGAATGCAGAAACATGTCCACTCATGAGAAATCTCTATGAGAAGCTTGTTTAAAGCTCAATTGCATGATCCTTCATAAATGGCACTGGTATCCTAAGAGGCTTACCAACACAGGTATTTTACCTGGAGCGACGTGTTGAAGGTGTAATCTCCCTGACGGTGATACAGTACACTATGAGTATGCCCTGTGCGTTAGACAGGTTCTGGAAAGCTGTATGGGAAATCATTAACGACAAGGAAAGGATTACCTTACCTTGTTAACGTGCCATGCTGTTCTCTAACATGACTGTAAAGCTCAGATGCTTCATTACTGCCACAGCAGTAGCTAAGAACCGCATATTTTGGCAATGGAAAACCACCATAGCCCAGTGTGGGAGATGTTGATGCATGAAATATATAAGAAGTCGTGCTATGAGCAGGTGATTTATCTCACAAATAATCAGGCGATCGAGTGTGACGCCTTCTCGGGTCCCTGCCACCCCCGCCGCGTGACACAGCCCTGCTCCAAGGAGGACAGCCAGCGCTAAATCCCACAGGACAGCGAAAGGTCCAGGAGGGTTTTCCAGGGTTCGTGTGAACCCGTCCAAGTGAGGGTACAGAAGGCAGAGCGGTGTAAGTACCCCACATGATCGCTGGTTTACGGATGGGCCAAATCACATCTGTAGTCCGTGGGGATTACATTGACATTTGAGGATAGTAGTGTGGGATATAATCCGTATAACCATAGGACAGTGTTATTTTTTCAAGAGTGTTCTGTGATGCGCTATGCAGACTGGGTAGGCTGAAGTATTATCTCAACAGGCGCTGCCTACAGGAGGGGCGGGGGAGTCGAGGGGAAATGAATAGTTATTATGGACACCAGTCTTAACCGAAATACAGTTCGCGGTCTGTATTTATTTTTTGTTATATAACGTAAAGCAGACTGGGAAGATGTCATAAAACTTTAATAAAGAATAGTTACGCAAGGAAACCTATGGAATCCACCATCCAAACCGTTAGTGCAAAATCTACTTTGTACATCTTACACACCCCACAGAGTTGGTAGAAAGGCACATCTCTTCAGTCCTAGCACATATTCAGGTACGACCTTAAAGATAGAATGGGACCAGTTGACCCACCAATCTCTTTAAAAAGCATGCTGAATTGATGCAAAACATCAAATGTAATAAAAATGGCTCATACATCAGGGTCGGCTTAAGGGTGGTGCGACTGGTGGGGCCGCACTGTGCGCTGACCTGGGGGGGGGGGGGGGTGGAGGATGGGGAGGCTGTGTTTAGCACTAATTTACGAAACTTGCGGTTTAAAAGCACAGGCTGAAAAGTTATTTGGGCGTCCAGCCTTCAGGAAGCAATTAAAATGTCAAGATAACTCTTGTGATTTATGTTCTTGCTAGAGCAAGAGATCGGTGCTTTGTCCGGTGCCAGTTTTGACTCGATATAAAGTAGTTCCGAGGGTTAACATGCCTGCTGTAAAGAACAGATCTATATTTCAGTGGATTAGCAAAGCCAGCCTTTGCAAAGCTTTAAAACAAATGAAATGCACATGAGCGGGGCTATGGAGAGATGAGGGTTACATTTGCCAGATGTTAGTGAGGGGATCTGAAGACGTGGTCATGGGATCGGGGTGCCAAAACAGAATGCTGCACCAGGCGCAACCAACCATAAAGCCGGCCCTGCTCATGCATAATCAGCAAACCCCGTGGGTCTAGTTCAAGAAGTAACACAACCGATAGCTTGGGTAGAAGCGCTTTGCGTGATTATTGCCCTTCATCTGGGCTAATAGTCGGGGGTTGTTTTTTCTGATCGAAGGAGTCCTCAGTACTGTATATGCAGCAGACAAGGAAGTGCTGATAAAACTGAAAGATGGTACCCTAGGAAAAATATGAAATTCATATCTTGTGACTCATGTGCATGAGGGTTGGAGTTCCCAACTGAAATTGTGTGGAAGTCACCTTTGCTGCAGTATTCCAGCACAAAGAGGCATTGATGAAATGTCACTTGAAAATACCACTTGCTGGCAGTGGGCCAAATAGTTTCAAAATGCCAGGACACATGTGACACTTTCAACTGAGGCAAAAGAGAAGCCTCTGAGGCTAAAGAGCGATTGTTTGCTCTATTATGAGCGTCCTTAAACTGAGGTGAAGTCATGTGTGGTCCTGATGGGCTTGGTTTGATGCACAGTTTAGAAAATATGTGTTTATTGAGGCTTATGAAACTACATTGTAGAACTGAGCCAGGCATGGATGTGTTTTTCACGAAAATACGAGGATAATGGGACGACTGAGCCCATTTAACCAATAGGTATCACCAGTGATTAATTTGGAAATAAAAACGTGTCCATGCTCAAAGCCCTCCTCTTAAACACACGGCTGCTGCAATTAAATGTGCGAGCACAGAATACTCGGGCAGTGTAATCCTGAAGCCATCTCGGGCTCTTTAATCCATTTACAGCTGCTCCCCGTCCCTTCTCTTTCTCCCTTTGTGACGCTTTTTCGTTTTTCTCTTCCCCCGTCTTTCCCAAATGTGACTTTTTCTCGCGATAAATGCTTGAGGCACAAAAATAAGTGCAGACCCTCAAAGATAAGTGCAGGTGCTCCGCACCGGAAACCACAAGCACTAATTAAGCCCTGGTTATCACTGAAAACAAAACAATTAGTGCAATGGGCTTAATTATCTCAACTTAAATAGGCGGCTAATGATTCCGTGGTTCAGCATTGAAAGGGGCAAATGAGATGTGTATATTGTCTGTCACCTACCTCTGTACGAGTCTAAAATCCAGCTCTGAGTGACGAGCCTACCCTTCAGTCTAATTAGAATTACAATTTTAGTAAATTGTTTATTTGTTTTGGGACTTCTCTGTTGTTAATATGTGTTTTCTTCCTTCAATTGGAAAATACATTTCTCCCATCTGTGATTAGTGAAAGACTGGTATGATAAGTCGTGACCAGCTGACGAGAACCTATTTCTAAGGTGGGTTCTCGAGTCCTGTCCTACAACTGTGTGCAAAACAAGCATAGGCCAAGCCAATAGGTCTCACCTTTGGAATCTATGGCTTTGTAAGTATGTTTTAGCCATACTACACAGCATCCTCAATGCGATGCAGCACAGCTAAACATGAAAAGATATATTTTGCATCATTTTGTAGTGTGCACCAAGCATGTGCATGCCTACAAATTGACATAACACATTTTTTTCTTCTTATTTGCCAATCCAAGTTGGCAATTGCAAATTAAAAAAAAAAAAGAGTGAAAGTGTTTTGTGGAAAAAGAACATGCAGGGAGGTCCGAAAAAGCAACACAGGGGCAAAGTAGGTGGCGGAAGCAACACAAAGAGGCACGGAAGTAACACGGTGCCAATGTGGATTGGAGCAACATGGGTGAGGGAACCAACAAGGAGGAAGCGGTGGGGGTAAGCTAAATGAAAGTCACTGGATGAGCAAACTGCTGAAAGAGAGAGCAGCAGGGAGAAAAGAGGAGGGGAGGAAAGCAGGCAGATTACAGAGAGACAACAACGTGGAGTTGGCAGAGGTGTGAAGCACACACAGGCAGGGAGAGCGCACAAAGTTAGTGCTTCACAGATTACGTTGGGGAGAACCACATGGGTGTAGGAAGTTGGCTCTGTATGTGCTATTTCAAAGTAAGGAATAGCATGCACAGAGTCCAAGGGTTCCCCTTAGAGGTAAAATAGTGGTAAAAAGAGATAATACTAATGCTCTATTTTGTGGTAGTGTGGTCGAGCAGTAGGCTTATCCAAGGAGTAGTGTTAAGCATTTGTTGTACATACACATAGACAATAAATGAGGTACACACACTCAGAGACAAATCCAGCCAATAGGTTTTTGTATAGAAAAATATATTTTCTTAGTTTATTTTAAGAACCACAGGTTCAAATTCTACATGTAATATCTCATTCGAAAGGTATTGCAGGTAAGTACTTTAGGAACTTCAAATCATCAAAATTGCATGTATACTTTTCAAGTTATTCACAAATAGCTGTTTTAAAAGTGGACACAGTGCAATTTTCACAGTTCCTAGGGGAGGTAAGTATTTGTTAGGTTAACCAGGTAAGTAAGACACTTACAGGGCTTAGTTCTTGGTCCAAGGTAGCCCACCGTTGGGGGTTCAGAGCAACCCCAAAGTCACCACACCAGCAGCTCAGGGCCGGTCAGGTGCAGAGTTCAAAGTGGTGCCCAAAACACATAGGCTAGAATGGAGAGAAGGGGGTGCCCCGGTTCCGGTCTGCTTGCAGGTAAGTACCCACGTCTTCGGAGGGCAGACCAGGGGGGTTTTGTAGGGCACCGGGGGGGACACAAGCCCACACAGAAATTTCACCCTCAGCAGCGCGGGGGCGGCCGGGTGCAGTGTAGAAACAGGCGTCGGGTTCGCAATGTTAGTCTATGAGAGATCTCGGGATCTCTTCAGCGCTGCAGGCAGGCAAGGGGGGGGTTCCTCGGGGAAACCTCCACTTGGGCAAGGGAGAGGGACTCCTGGGGGTCACTTCTCCAGTGAAAGTCCGGTCCTTCAGGTCCTGGGGGCTGCGGGTGCAGGGTCTCTCCCAGGCGTCGGGACTTTGGATTCAAAGAGTCGCGGTCAGGGGAAGCCTCGGGATTCCCTCTGCAGGCGGCGCTGTGGGGGCTCAGGGGGGACAGGTTTTGGTACTCACAGTATCGGAGTAGTCCTGGGGTCCCTCCTGAGGTGTTGGATCACCACCAGTCGAGTCGGGGTCGCCGGGTGCAGTGTTGCAAGTCTCACGCTTCTTGCGGGGAGCTTGCAGGGTTCTTTAAAGCTGCTGGAAACAAAGTTGCAGCTTTTCTTGGAGCAGGTCCGCTGTCCTCGGGAGTTTCTTGTCTTTTCGAAGCAGGGGCAGTCCTCAGAGGATGTCGAGGTCGCTGGTCCCTTTGGAAGGCGTCGCTGGAGCAGGATCTTTGGAAGGCAGGAGACAGGCCGGTGAGTTTCTGGAGCCAAGGCAGTTGTCGTCTTCTGGTCTTCCTCTGCAGGGGTTTTCAGCTAGGCAGTCCTTCTTCTTGTAGTTGCAGGAATCTAATTTTCTAGGGTTCAGGGTAGCCCTTAAATACTAAATTTAAGGGCGTGTTTAGGTCTGGGGGGTTAGTAGCCAATGGCTACTAGCCCTGAGGGTGGGTACACCCTCTTTGTGCCTCCTCCCAAGGGGAGGGGGTCACAATCCTAACCCTATTGGGGGAATCCTCCATCGGCAAGATGGAGGATTTCTAAAAGTTAGAGTCACTTCAGCTCAGGACACCTTAGGGGCTGTCCTGACTGGCCAGTGACTCCTCCTTGTTTTTCTCATTATTTTCTCCGGCCTTGCCGCCAAAAGTGGGGCCTGGCCGGAGGGGGCGGGCAACTCCACTAGCTGGAGTGTCCTGCTGGGTTGGCACAAAGGAGGTGAGCCTTTGAGGCTCACCGCCAGGTGTGACAATTCCTGCCTGGGGGAGGTGTTAGCATCTCCACCCAGTGCAGGCTTTGTTACTGGCCTCAGAGTGACAAAGGCACTCTCCCCATGGGGCCAGCAACATGTCTCGGTTTGTGGCAGGCTGCTAAAACTAGTCAGCCTACACAGATAGTCGGTTAAGTTTCAGGGGGCACCTCTAAGGTGCCCTCTGTGGTGTATTTTACAATAAAATGTACACTGGCATCAGTGTGCATTTATTGTGCTGAGAAGTTTGATACCAAACTTCCCAGTTTTCAGTGTAGCCATTATGGTGCTGTGGAGTTCGTGTTTGACAAACTCCCAGACCATATACTCTTATGGCTACCCTGCACTTACAATGTCTAAGGTTTTGTTTAGACACTGTAGGGGTACCATGCTCATGCACTGGTACCCTCACCTATGGTATAGTGCACCCTGCCTTAGGGCTGTAAGGCCTGCTAGAGGGGTGTCTTACCTATACTGCATAGGCAGTGAGAGGCTGGCATGGCACCCTGAGGGGAGTGCCATGTCGACTTACTCGTTTTGTCCTCACTAGCACACACAAGCTGGTAAGCAGTGTGTCTGTGCTGGGTGAGAGGTCTCCAGGGTGGCATAAGACATGCTGCAGCCCTTAGAGACCTTCCTTGGCATCAGGGCCCTTGGTACTAGAAGTACCAGTTACAAGGGACTTATCTGGATGCCAGGGTCTGCCAATTGTGGATACAAAAGTACAGGTTAGGGAAAGAACACTGGTGCTGGGGCCTGGTTAGCAGGCCTCAGCACACTTTCAATTGTAAACATAGCATCAGCAAAGGCAAAAAGTCAGGGGGCAACCATGCCAAGGAGGCATTTCCTTACACAACCCCCCCCCAAACGAAAGAGGATGAGACTAACCTTTCCCAAGAGAGTCTTCATTTTCTAAGTGGAAGAACCTGGAAAGGCCATCTGCATTGGCATGGGCAGTCCCAGGTCTGTGTTCCACTATAAAGTCCATTCCCTGTAGGGAGATGGACCACCTCAACAGTTTAGGATTTTCACCTTTCATTTGCATCAGCCATTTGAGAGGTCTGTGGTCAGTTTGAACTAGGAAGTGAGTCCCAAAGAGGTATGGTCTCAGCTTCTTCAGGGACCAAACCACAGCAAAGGCCTCCCTCTCAATGGCACTCCAACGCTGCTCCCTGGGGAGTAACCTCCTGCTAATGAAAGCAACAGGCTGGTCAAGGCCATCATCATTTGTTTGGGACAAAACTGCCCCTATCCCATGTTCAGAGGCATCAGTCTGCACAATGAACTGCTTAGAATAATCTGGAGCTTTGAGAACTGGTGCTGAGCACATTGCTTGTTTCAGGGTGTCAAAAGCCTGTTGGCATTCCACAGTCCAGTTCACTTTCTTGGGCATTTTCTTGGAGGTGAGTTCAGTGAGGGCCGTCACAATGGATCCATATCCCTTCACAAACCTCCTGTAATACCCAGTCAAGCCAAGGAATGCCCTGACTTGAGTCTGGGTTTTTGGAGCTACCCAGTCCAGAATAGTCTGGATCTTGGGTTGGAGTGGCTGAACTTGGCCTCCACCTACAAGGTGGCCCAAGTAAACCACAGTTCCCTGCCCTATCTGGCATTTGGATGCCTTGATAGAGAGGCCTGCAGATTGCAGAGCCTTCAAAACCTTCTTCAGGTGGACCAGGTGATCCTGCCAGGTGGAGCTAAAGACAGCAATATCATCAAGATAAGCTGTGCTAAAGGACTCTAAGCCAGCAAGGACTTGATTCACCAACCTTTGGAAGGTGGCAGGGGCATTCTTTAAACCAAAGGGCATAACAGTAAACTGATAATGCCCATCAGGTGTGGAGAATGCTGTCTTTTCTTTTGCTCCAGGTGCCATTTTTATTTGCCAGTACCCTGCTGTCAAGTCAAAGGTACTTAGAAATTTGGCAGCACCTAATTTATCAATGAGCTCATCAGCTCTTGGAATTGGATGGGCATCTGTTTTGGTGACAGAATTGAGCCCTCTGTAGTCCACACAAAACCTCATCTCTTTCTTTCCATCTTTGGTGTGAGGTTTGGGGACTAAGACCACTGGGCTAGCCCAGGGGCTGTCAGAGCGCTCAATTACTCCCAATTCCAGCATCTTGTGGACTTCCACCTTGATGCTTTCTTTAACATGGTCAGATTGTCTAAAGATTTTGTTCTTGACAGGCATGCTGTCTCCTGTGTCCACATCATGGGTACACAGGTGTGTCTGACCAGGGGTTAAGGAGAAGAGTTCAGGAAACTGTTGTAGGACTCTCCTACAATCAGCTTGCTGTTGGCCAGAGAGGGTATCTGAGTAGATCACTCCATCTACTGTACCATCTTTTGGGTCTGATGACAGAAGATCAGGGAGAGGCTCACTCTCTGCCTCCTGATCCTCATCTGTTACCATCAACAGATTGACATCAGCCCTGTCGTGGAAGAGCTTAAGGCGGTTTACATGGATCACCCTCTTGGGGCTCCTGCTTGTGCCCAGGTCCACCAAGTAGGTGACCTGACTCTTCCTCTCTAGTACTGGGTAAGGGCCACTCCATTTGTCCTGGAGTGCCCTGGGAGCCACAGGCTCCAGAACCCAGACTTTCTGCCCTGGTTGGAACTCAACCAGTGCAGCCTTTTGGTCATACCAAAACTTCTGGAGCTGTTGGCTGGCCTCAAGGTTTTTGGTTGCCTTTTCCATGTACTCTGCCATTCTAGAGCGAAGGCCAAGTACATAGTCCACTATGTCCTGTTTAGGCTCATGGAGAGGTCTCTCCCAGCCTTCTTTAACAAGGGCAAGTGGTCCCCTTACAGGATGACCAAACAGAAGTTCAAAGGGTGAGAATCCTACTCCCTTCTGTGGCACCTCTCTGTAAGCGAAAAGCAGACATGGCAAGAGGACATCCCATCTCCTTTTGAGCTTTTCTGGGAGCCCCATGATCATGCCTTTTAATGTCTTGTTGAATCTCTCAACCAAGCCATTAGTTTGTGGATGGTATGGTGTAGTGAATTTATAAGTCACTCCACACTCATTCCACATGTGCTTTAGGTATGCTGACATGAAGTTGGTACCTCTGTCAGACACCACCTCCTTAGGGAAACCCACTCTGGTAAAGATACCAATGAGGGCCTTGGCTACTGCAGGGGCAGTAGTCGACCTAAGGGGAATAGCTTCAGGATACCTGGTAGCATGATCCACTACTACCAGGATATACATATTTCCTGAGGCTGTGGGAGGTTCTAGTGGACCAACTATGTCCACACCCACTCTTTCAAAGGGAACCCCCACCACTGGAAGTGGAATGAGGGGGGCCTTTGGATGCCCACCTGTCTTACCACTGGCTTGACAGGTGGGGCAGGAGAGGCAAAACTCCTTAACCATGTTGGACATATTGGGCCAGTAGAAGTGGTTGACTAACCTCTCCCACGTCTTGGTTTGTCCCAAATGTCCAGCAAGGGGAATGTCATGGGCCAATGTTAGGATGAACTTCCTGAACAGCTGAGGCACTACCACTCTCCTAGTGGCACCAGGTTTGGGGTCTCTGGCCTCAGTGTACAGGAGTCCATCTTCCCAATAGACCCTATGCGTTCCATTTTTCTTGCCTTTGGACTCTTCAGCAGCTTGCTGCCTAAGGCCTTCAAGAGAGGGACAGGTTTCTTGTCCCTTACACAGCTCCTCCCTTGAGGGTCCCCCTGGGCCTAAGAGCTCAACCTGATAAGGTTCAAGCTCCAAAGGCTCAGTTCCCTCAGAGGGCAGAACTTCTTCCTGAGAAGAGAGGTTCCCTTTCTTTTGCTGTGTTGCAGTTGGTTTCCCAGCTGACTTTCCTGTTCTCTTGGTAGGCTGGGCCATTCTTCCAGACTCCAGCTCTACTTGTTCACCCTGTGCCTTGCACTGTGCTCTTGTTTTCACACACACCAGTTCAGGGATACCCAGCATTGCTGCATGGGTTTTTAGTTCTACCTCAGCCCATGCTGAGGACTCCAGGTCATTTCCAAGCAGACAGTCCACTGGGATATTTGAGGAGACCACCACCTGTTTCAGGCCATTGACCCCTCCCCATTCTAAAGTAACCATTGCCATGGGATGTACTTTTCTCTGATTGTCAGCGTTGGTGACTGTGTAAGTTTTTCCAGTCAGGTATTGGCCAGGGGAAACCAGTTTCTCTGTCACCATGGTGACACTGGCACCTGTATCCCTCAGGCCCTCTATTCTAGTCCCATTAATTAAGAGTGGCTGTCTGTATTTTTGCATGTTAGGCGGCCAGACAGCTAGTGTGGCTAAATCCACCCCACCCTCAGAAACTAGAGTAGCTTCAGTGTGGACCCTGATTTGCTCTGGGCACACTGTTGATCCCACTTGGAGACTAGCCATACCAGTGTTACCTGGATGGGAGTTTGGAGTGGAACCTTTCTTGGGACAGGCCTTGTCTCCAGTTTGGTGTCCATGCTGTTTACAGCTATGACACCAGGCCTTTTTGGGATCAAAGTTTTTACCCTTGTACCCATTGTTTTGTGAAGAGGCTCTGGGCCCACCCTCCTGTGCAGGTTTTTGGGGGCCTGTAGAAGACTCTTTACTATTTTTAGTTTTGGTTGTCTCATCACCCTTCCCCTGGGGAGGCTTTGTGACCCCTTTCTTTTGGTCACCCCCTGTTGAAGTCTTGGACACCCTTGTCTTGACCCAATGGTCCGCCTTCTTTCCCAATTCTTGGGGAGAAATTGGTCCTAGGTCTACCAGATGCTGATGCAGTTTATCATTGAAACAATTACTTAACAGGTGTTCTTTCACAAATAAATTGTACAGCCCATCATAATTACTTACACCACTGCCTTGAATCCAACCATCTAGTGTTTTCACTGAGTAGTCAACAAAGTCAACCCAGGTCTGGCTCGAGGATTTTTGAGCCCCCCTGAACCTAATCCTGTACTCCTCAGTGGAGAATCCAAAGCCCTCAATCAGGGTACCCTTCATGAGGTCATAAGATTCTGCATCTTTTCCAGAGAGTGTGAGGAGTCTATCCCTACACTTTCCAGTGAACATTTCCCAAAGGAGAGCACCCCAGTGAGATCTGTTCACTTTTCTGGTTACACAAGCCCTCTCAAAAGCTGTGAACCACTTGGTGATGTCATCACCATCTTCATATTTTGTCACAATCCCTTTGGGGATTTTTAACATGTCAGGAGAATCTCTGACCCTATTTATATTGCTGCCACCATTGATGGGTCCTAGGCCCATCTCTTGTCTTTCCCTTTCTATGGCTAGGAGCTGTCTCTCTAAAGCCAATCTTCTGGCCATCCTGGCTAACAGGAGGTCATCTTCACTGAGAGCATCCTCAGTGATTTCAGAAATGTGGGACCCTCCTGTGAGGGACTCACTATTTCTGACTAACACAGTTGGAGACAGGACTTGAGGGGTCCTGTTCTCCCTATTTAGGACTGGAGGAGGGACATTGGCCTCCAAGTCACTAATTTCTTCCTCTGTGATGTCATCATCAGAGGGGTTGGCTTTTTCAAACTCTGCCAACAGCTCCTGGAGCTGAATTTTGGTAGGTCTGGAGCCAATGGTTATTTTCTTTATATTACAGAGAGACCTTAGCTCCCTCATCTTAAGATGGAGGTAAGGTGTGGTGTCGAGTTCCACCACCTGCATCTCTGTATCAGACATTATTCTGCTAAGAGTTGGAATACTTTTTAAAGAATCTAAAACTGTTTCTAGAATCTAATTTCAAACTTTTAACAAACTTTTAAACTCTAAAAGACAATGCTAAACAGGGACTTAACACACAAGGCCCTAGCAGGACTTTTAAGAATTTAGAAAAATTTCAAATTGCAAAAATGAATTTCTAATGACAATTTTGGAATTTGTCGTGTGATCAGGTATTGGCTGAGTAGTCCAGCAAATGCAAAGTCTTGTACCCCACCGCTGATCCACCAATGTAGGAAGTTGGCTCTGTATGTGCTATTTCAAAGTAAGGAATAGCATGCACAGAGTCCAAGGGTTCCCCTTAGAGGTAAAATAGTGGTAAAAAGAGATAATACTAATGCTCTATTTTGTGGTAGTGTGGTCGAGCAGTAGGCTTATCCAAGGAGTAGTGTTAAGCATTTGTTGTACATACACATAGACAATAAATGAGGTACACACACTCAGAGACAAATCCAGCCAATAGGTTTTTGTATAGAAAAATATCTTTTCTTAGTTTATTTTAAGAACCACAGGTTCAAATTCTACATGTAATATCTCATTCGAAAGGTATTGCAGGTAAGTACTTTAGGAACTTCAAATCATCAAAATTGCATGTATACTTTTCAAGTTATTCACAAATAGCTGTTTTAAAAGTGGACACAGTGCAATTTTCACAGTTCCTAGGGGAGGTAAGTATTTGTTAGGTTAACCAGGTAAGTAAGACACTTACAGGGCTTAGTTCTTGGTCCAAGGTAGCCCACCGTTGGGGGTTCAGAGCAACCCCAAAGTCACCACACCAGCAGCTCAGGGCCGGTCAGGTGCAGAGTTCAAAGTGGTGCCCAAAACACATAGGCTAGAATGGAGAGAAGGGGGTGCCCCGGTTCCGGTCTGCTTGCAGGTAAGTACCCACGTCTTCGGAGGGCAGACCAGGGGGGTTTTGTAGGGCACCGGGGGGGACACAAGCCCACACAGAAATTTCACCCTCAGCAGCGCGGGGGCGGCCGGGTGCAGTGTAGAAACAGGCGTCGGGTTCGCAATGTTAGTCTATGAGAGATCTCGGGATCTCTTCAGCGCTGCAGGCAGGCAAGGGGGGGGTTCCTCGGGGAAACCTCCACTTGGGCAAGGGAGAGGGACTCCTGGGGGTCACTTCTCCAGTGAAAGTCCGGTCCTTCAGGTCCTGGGGGCTGCGGGTGCAGGGTCTCTCCCAGGCGTCGGGACTTTGGATTCAAAGAGTCGCGGTCAGGGGAAGCCTCGGGATTCCCTCTGCAGGCGGCGCTGTGGGGGCTCAGGGGGGACAGGTTTTGGTACTCACAGTATCGGAGTAGTCCTGGGGTCCCTCCTGAGGTGTTGGATCGCCACCAGTCGAGTCGGGGTCGCCGGGTGCAGTGTTGCAAGTCTCACGCTTCTTGCGGGGAGCTTGCAGGGTTCTTTAAAGCTGCTGGAAACAAAGTTGCAGCTTTTCTTGGAGCAGGTCCGCTGTCCTCGGGAGTTTCTTGTCTTTTCGAAGCAGGGGCAGTCCTCAGAGGATGTCGAGGTCGCTGGTCCCTTTGGAAGGCGTCGCTGGAGCAGGATCTTTGGAAGGCAGGAGACAGGCCGGTGAGTTTCTGGAGCCAAGGCAGTTGTCGTCTTCTGGTCTTCCTCTGCAGGGGTTTTCAGCTAGGCAGTCCTTCTTCTTGTAGTTGCAGGAATCTAATTTTCTAGGGTTCAGGGTAGCCCTTAAATACTAAATTTAAGGGCGTGTTTAGGTCTGGGGGGTTAGTAGCCAATGGCTACTAGCCCTGAGGGTGGGTACACCCTCTTTGTGCCTCCTCCCAAGGGGAGGGGGTCACAATCCTAACCCTATTGGGGGAATCCTCCATCGGCAAGATGGAGGATTTCTAAAAGTTAGAGTCACTTCAGCTCAGGACACCTTAGGGGCTGTCCTGACTGGCCAGTGACTCCTCCTTGTTTTTCTCATTATTTTCTCCGGCCTTGCCGCCAAAAGTGGGGCCTGGCCGGAGGGGGCGGGCAACTCCACTAGCTGGAGTGTCCTGCTGGGTTGGCACAAAGGAGGTGAGCCTTTGAGGCTCACCGCCAGGTGTGACAATTCCTGCCTGGGGGAGGTGTTAGCATCTCCACCCAGTGCAGGCTTTGTTACTGGCCTCAGAGTGACAAAGGCACTCTCCCCATGGGGCCAGCAACATGTCTCGGTTTGTGGCAGGCTGCTAAAACTAGTCAGCCTACACAGATAGTCGGTTAAGTTTCAGGGGGCACCTCTAAGGTGCCCTCTGTGGTGTATTTTACAATAAAATGTACACTGGCATCAGTGTGCATTTATTGTGCTGAGAAGTTTGATACCAAACTTCCCAGTTTTCAGTGTAGCCATTATGGTGCTGTGGAGTTCGTGTTTGACAAACTCCCAGACCATATACTCTTATGGCTACCCTGCACTTACAATGTCTAAGGTTTTGTTTAGACACTGTAGGGGTACCATGCTCATGCACTGGTACCCTCACCTATGGTATAGTGCACCCTGCCTTAGGGCTGTAAGGCCTGCTAGAGGGGTGTCTTACCTATACTGCATAGGCAGTGAGAGGCTGGCATGGCACCCTGAGGGGAGTGCCATGTCGACTTACTCGTTTTGTCCTCACTAGCACACACAAGCTGGTAAGCAGTGTGTCTGTGCTGGGTGAGAGGTCTCCAGGGTGGCATAAGACATGCTGCAGCCCTTAGAGACCTTCCTTGGCATCAGGGCCCTTGGTACTAGAAGTACCAGTTACAAGGGACTTATCTGGATGCCAGGGTCTGCCAATTGTGGATACAAAAGTACAGGTTAGGGAAAGAACACTGGTGCTGGGGCCTGGTTAGCAGGCCTCAGCACACTTTCAATTGTAAACATAGCATCAGCAAAGGCAAAAAGTCAGGGGGCAACCATGCCAAGGAGGCATTTCCTTACAATGGGCAAGAGAGGTCAGCGCATGGAGGGGAAGAGGGCACACTAGGGAGACATCTGGAATACACATGCACACTTGTGAAGTGCTAAAACAAAAAGAAAAAAGTAGCCCCATTCTTGTGGAGTGCTCAAACAAAAAGAAAACAAGCATTTGCAATCCAATAGGTCTCGCATTTTCTTTAGCTAGAGCGATTTGCATTGTAAATTCCGAACTGGACATTTCTTGCCACATAAACTGGTCGACCCTGCCTCATAATGTTATCTTTTCCTGCCATGTTTTAGTGCTCTATGGAGGCTACTGACATTAGAAATCAGAAGACCTTGAGGAGAGACAAGAAGAATTAGCTTAAGTTGTATAAATGTCTAAACAGAAATTGGAAAATAAGGCTGGAAAAGTATTTTCTTTTCATGTTACCAGAATGAAAAGTCTTGCAAACATTCTTACCTTGTATTTCAACAAAGCTCTTATGATGTTAATATAGCAGAGCAGCCTGAAAAGTTTTAAGACCCCAATAAAAGAGATAAGCAATGCCCTGTGTGCATGAGAGCTGACAGGAAGAGGCCCTGTAGAGGGACTCCAGATGCCAGGCTCTGAAAGTTTCACATTATTGCTTCTAGGTTTAGCTACATTCTACGAGACAGTGCATATTGTGGCTTTCCTGAGCAGTGAGTTAAACATTTAGGCACCAGGTGTTTCTTTCGTAAAATAAGCTTATTTTAATGTTACATGAAAATGCGCAAAAATAAGCTCACTTCAGGATTAAATCAACGCTTGCGCGCTGAGATGTACTGAAAGAACTTAAATACCATTAAAAAAAACAAAGTCTAGGAGTTACCTTTTATTAAAGATTTAATGGTGGAGCAAATTTTCCATGAGCCAGAGGTAAACAAGGACAGCACTTGTATAAAGCCAAAACAAATGTCTGCAACATGGGAGGAGGTGGGAGGAATGGAATGCTGCAATAAAACGCAGGCAGGTACCAACCCAAAACACCCACAGTGAAAAGGCAGCAACAAAGAAATTACAAAAGTAGTCCATCAGAGCCACAGATAAAGAAACCAAAGTGGAATAATACAGTAGTTGGTCACTGCTTTGAAACAGAAAAAGGAGGGATTAAAAAGGCAAAACTGACCACTAGTAAGCAAGAATTTTTAAAGGACACTACAACCAACAAATTAACTCGCTTTCAACCATAAGAAGTATGCTAAAAGTAGACACAAGGTTGAACGCTTGTGCTCAACCTAAAAAGTAGCCCCTGAAAAGTGAACAGTAATGCATCCATACTCTACGGGAGGGATAAACACAAGAAGCAGAAGGAAAGCCCTCACATGCTTACACCTTAAAACAAGTGCATGAGTGACTATGAAGTCAGTCAGTGGTAAGCAATGGGCAGGCTCTAAATCCACTGCAAGCTAACAATGAATCTGGCAAAAGAGGATGCATGCACTTTCTAGCTGGGGGACCTCAAATGGGGCTTGGGTAGGGATAACAACCTTTTGCAAAGCCAATAGGTTTCGCTTATGCGAGATCTATTGACTTTGTCAATGTTTTTTAGACATATTGCACACTTACATTTCTTTGGATTTTACATTAAATGAAGTATAGGGGCACATTTTGTGATGAATTGATCACAAGACTGTTTTTTTTTCAATATGATTCATATTTTAGAGAGCCTGTAAAGATGCATTTTTTTTAATTGTCTGAGACCCAGAGACTTCGTAAGATTTTGTGTTAGGTATGCCTGATGTTCTCAATCCATACAAGCTTGGATCCACCACATCTGGCAGCGAACAGATTTAAAGAACATTGAAGTAACAGTTTTCTGTTGTATAGTAGATTGTTAAACATAATCTTGAGCCAGAATGGATTTCTATGCACCTTCTCAACAATGTCATTGATTTCTACACTGTTTCAATTTTGAAATATGATGGAATGCAATAAAATGTTAAAAAAGGAATAAACTTTTTTTTCAAACTCGTAGCAGCACACTATTCTCGCTAGAATTTTGGCTGGCTTCATGACAAGCGAGTGGCTTTCTGGTGTGATTTGGTTGCATCTTGTTAATGGAAGGGCTTCATATCTTACCTTGCCTAAGTATCTTTTCAGTCATGGTCCGGTTATTTAAAATGGAGCAGTATGTTTTTATCTTTTGCTGGTAAGATAATCTACATTTTCTAATTTGAAGTGCATCTCTGGTCTCTGGTTTCTTCTAGGATCCTGTCCGCTAGTCCTCATCATCCCACAGAAACCAGAATAAAGAGTGACTTTTAATAGGGCCTCACCAAAATGATGGGTCCAGGCCAGTAGACTGATGCTTTGTTTGCAGCAGGATCCGATTGCACCATGCAGATTGCTGGTGCAAACTCAAGTACAGGAGTATACATCAGTTTGTTTGTTCAATGAAGAGTTATGGAGATTTCGATCACAGCAGTTGGCCCCAGCACCACACCTTGTCCCATTCCACTTTCTTTTAAACAATGTACAATACATAACATTATTAATATCCAGCATAGCATGAAGCCTAGTATTATGATGCAGCAAACCTTATGTATAAACAGTCACCACTCAGATCAAATTATGTCCACGTTTGATCTAAGACAAAACAAAACAAATACAAATTCTCAATTAAAGACAATGATTAGCCTTTCTCTCTGAAGGAGTTCTCCTTTCCATTAACACATAGATACTCACAAATATTTTCCCAGGGGCCAAAAAGGTGATCTGTAGTGTGCCCAATAGCTGCATTGATTCCAGTAGGGTGGGAGTAGTCCTGAGGGGGGCATGGTGTGTGGTGTAAGCTGGGTGTAGGGAAAGTGAAAAAGGTGTGGACAGTGAGTTGTGGAGTTATTATTGAAGGTTTTGTTCCATACTGCCCTCTAAATTGAGACCCTAGTCCAGAGTCAAGTTTAATAAGAAAGTAACTTGGTTACTGAATTGAAATTAATTAGATTTGCTCATGTGGAACCAGAAAACCTGAAATTAATTCAGATTTACTCACTTGACCAAATTGTGTGATCCTGGGCAAATGTTTTATTTCACTTTGTCTCTTTTTTCTTCATTATCATATACAATGGCACCTTGAAACATATGATTTCAGAATGTTCACTGTACAAAACCTTTTGTTGCATTTTAATTTAATGAACTGCAATGTTGTCCATGTATCATACCAATTCAGACCACCTAGAGGGGTCCACGTGATGACTGTCTTACTTTTTAATTCACTACTCGCATTGTTCTCTGGAAGGGAGGAGGCATATATGTTTGTACTTCCTTTCGGAAAAATATTACATTTAAAAAAGTAGTTTTCAATGCGCTAATATACTTTGATATACTAGTGTTAAACACCTTTGCATGGCAAATAAATACACTTTTTTGAATTATGAAGAGATTTTATAATATGTTTGCAAGATGTCTTTAAAAATGAAGGTGTTCCTAAAGTTAAGTGGTGCAGGATACCATATTTGCTTCTTTCCTTTTACTACAATTTAAATTAATACTTGCCCATTTATTTAACATCTTTCTGAATGTTGGTGCTGTCTAAAGTATAGAGAAACTCAGTGCTTCTGTCCATCAGGGGGCCACGTGTGAAGGTCAAGAGAGCCGAAAGCGCCCCCCAGGCTGTACTTTGAGTATCACTGCTTTAACACTTACTGTGTTAATACACAATCAACGCTGCATAATATTCCCAATATCATATCTTAAGGTCCTCCCAATTATCTTGTCGTTTTCATGGAAGGGTGATGCAGTGTTTCATGTAGTCCCCTTCTATTATCTTTTGTAGGACAATGTATTTTGTGTAAAGCAATTGTCTGTGCATAACCTTTTTAGCTTTGTGGGGAGCATAGAGACCAGTGGCGCTGTGAACTCACTTCTTCATAGGCTGCCATCTTGCATCACAGACTGTCTGCTGTATGGTTGGTGTTAAATTATTTTGTTAGATTATTTTGGGGGAGGGTGTTTATAATTTGTACATTAATATTGACTGTTGATATGGCTTTTCACATTTGATTCTGCATACATAGGCTGAATTGATATGTTTGTAGAAGTAGAAGTGTATTTATGAATGTGTTTTAGTTATACCACATTTTCCTGTTCGACACCATCTTAGACAATATGGATGCCATCTCTGTCACTCATTCCTGCCTTCCCCCTGCTTGCATCTTCTCTCTACAGGCGCCATTGGAAAAGGGCCCCGCCCACTAGTTGTGCAGGGGGCTGGCCTTTGTATTTCTGCCCTCACGCCTCGTGAGTTGTGGGGGCGGAAATACCTTACGAGAGATGTACGTTGTGGTGGCGATTGCCGATCCGGCTGGAACTGCCGCTACATAAGCGCCCCCCCAGAAAGGCTCGGCCTTGTGGCAGCGCGGAGGGAATCGGCTGGATGGCTCGTCGTTGGATCATGTGGATTCTCGGCCGGACGGCGCGTCGTTTGATTGTGTGGACTCTCTTCGGGAGAACCCCCAAGGATCGGATCTTCGTTCGCCAAAAGAACTTTGGCTCCTGTATCCTCCCACGTCGGACAGGTTTTGTGGGTGCAGAGTAGACGGCTGGGGAGGCGGTCGAGGCTTGATTAGAATTCAGCCCCGAATCGCCGCGCTTGTGGTAATTGGTGCTCCTCTTGTGTCGCAGCTGCTTTTTTCCATTGCGACTTGGCCAAGAGGGCGCAGGTCACGTTTGCGGGCTATTTGGCGCGTGTATTCTGCGGCGTGCTGCTAGTTCTAGCAGCGTAGTACTGGGTTTCCTCGTTTGATGCGCATTGCTGGATGTCAGGTTCTCGCGCCAGGCAGGGCATTTATTGTAATTACATGTGCGTGCCGGATTGAAAGAGGAGCGGCACGCATTTTTATCCCAAACACGGCAGAGCAAAGTACTGTTGTGTTGCAAGCTGAAGTTTTTATTTGTTCACACTCTTTCTTCACCAAATCACGTTTAAGTGATTAGTTACAAATTGTCACTGCTTCCCGCAGGATACTTAGAAACGCCCTTCACTTTTTTCAGATACACCTATTTTTGCATACTGTGGGGCATATCTGAGAACTCTGCGCTAACACTCCTGCGTTCTCCCGCTTCGGTCAGAATGTTAACAAAATGTGTTATCAAAGTAGTATGTTGTTGTTGGGATCTGGTAACTTTTCCAATTTGGTGCCTCTTTCTGGCTGTTGGTTGTAATTGCTACCGGGTTCTGTGGGCGCAGCAGAATCAGCCTGGTTATGACCTGTTTTAACACGTTGTCACGTACTGTTGGTTGGTTAAGTCTGCTTTGCTCATGTTATTACTAAATGTTAGCATATAAATGTGTTTTCTCCCATATTACACAGTAATAATAATATTCCTGTTAAGGTGTAGCTAGACAGTGACTGGGTTTACCATTGCACTGAGATCTGTACTGCTGCACTCCTGGGAACACGGTACAATTTGAGTTAAAACGGGTCAGGCACGCTCAATTGTTTTAATTGTATTGCATTAGTGCGGCCAAGACATGGCACCCAAACGCGTGAGGGCTGGTAAAGGAAAAAGAGGCGACCCTGAACTGTCACAACTACTAAAGCTTGCTTTGGCAAAATTGGGCAATAGTGACTCAGACAGTGAGGGTGCGGCTTCAGAAGTAGAGGATGTGGAGGCCGGACCCAGTCGGCCACGTAGATCGCATGTAGCCCCACGCGCGGCTTTCCCCCCAGTGAAACGCAGAACTAAAGGACAAGCTCCTGGCGGCCAGCATCCTTTGCCGTCTTTAGCGACTACTACCTCCCCCGAGCAGCCCACAATCGCTGCCTCTTCATTAGCAGCTGGGGTCCCTGCTCCAGAGCCTATCTCTGGGGGGTGGGGGGGAATGCAGTTCCGGGACCAGGACTAGGGGTGGAAGCTATGTTGAGCGACATCAGACAGTCATTAGCAACCCTAGTAGTACCGCCTGTTGTGGCGGCATTTCGACCCCCCCAGGCTCAGGTTGCAGCACCAACAGCACCTCCTCCCATTGTGCAGACACAGGCTGGTCCTAACTCGCAGCTAACCACGCAGGATCCAACAGCGCAAGCACTGGGGGCGGTGGCGCAATTATTAGCCAATATTACTACCGCAGCAACTCCTCCCCCTCCTACGGCCCCTGGGCCGAAGGATTCTTTACATAATTCGGTGTTAGAGCTTAAACGCCAGGTGGGGGCATTGGCAGCGCGTAGCGTACCCCATTACAGGCAACAGTCACCCCGGTGTCACCCCGGCACTGGCCAGGCCACCTTGCTTCCCGCTACCCCCCTGGTAAAGGGTAATGGTAAAGTAGCTGATACAAACAATGATTCAGCAAAAATTGACACATCAGTAGGAAGGCCGGGACAAGAGACATTGGGGGTTATTCTAACTTTGGAGGAGGTGTTAATCCGTCCCAAAAGTGACGGAAAAGTGACGGATTTACCACCAGCCGTATTACGAGTCCATTATATCCTATGGAACTCGTAATACGGCTGGTGGTATATCCGTCACTTTACCGTCACTTTTGGGACGGATTAACACTCCTCCAAAGTTAGAATAACCCCCATTATTGTCTAGACCAGGTAAGCTTGCTGCACATATTGGTCCCGAAGTTAAAGAAAAAATTTGGAAGGGGGAATTTGTCGACATTTTCACCCTGATCAGGGCAAACAGAAGGGAAATTGAAACCAAGGAGAAGGAGGGGAAAGTGTCTTCTACTAGTGATAGGAAAGCTAAGGTGGAAGAAAATATTACGAATTGGTTATTTGGTTTCAATGTATTCATGTCAGTAATGCTTGAGAAAAATACAGAGTTGGGTATTGCTATGATTTGTTATGCCAACAAAATACTAAGAGCCCAACATATGTATGGGGGGAATGCATGGTTGGAATATGACAGGGATTTCAGGTGGGCAAAGGTGGAGGACCCCTCAATTGGTTGGGATCAGACAGAAGTGAACGTTTGGCTGGAGCGTGTGAATAATCAACTACCCGGGAAGCAGTCATTTCGTTCCCATTTTCCCAGCGGCAAGAAACGGTCTTGTTGGGCATTTAATAGAAAAATTTGCTCCCGCCCCCCCCCCCGGCTCATGCAAATTCAGGCACACCTGTTCTTTCTGCGGCCATCCCTCCCACCCTGAGTTTAAATGCATTAAGAAATCCAGAGAAAAAGTTAAAGAGGGGAGTAAGCCCGGTAATTAAATCAGCTCTGCCTTCACCTATACAAATTGACGCATTAATTCCATGGCTCCAGGATTATCCAATCAAAGAATCAGCTGCCTTACTAGTTAAGGGGTTTTCACAGGGCTTTAGGATCCCACTAACCGGCATCCCCCCTCTAGAACATTGCAGGAATCTCATGTCCGCCTTTAAGTACCCAGGGGTAGTAGCAAAAAAGATTGACAAAGAGAGGGCTCTGGGGAGGTTAGCTGGCCCTTTTCCTTCTCTCCCGACCTCAGATTATGTGTGTTCCCCTTTGGGGGTAGTACCCAAAAAGATGCCAGGCCAGTTCAGGTTGATCCATAATCTATCGGCTCCTCGGGGTTCATCTGTAAATGAGGCTATCGACCCTCAGTTCTGCTCGGTTCACTATGCGATGGTTGACCAGGCCTTGCTGAAGCTGAAGACTTTAGGGCACGGGGCTTTGCTAGCTAAAACAGATATTGAATCGGCTTTTCTGATTCTCCCAGTACACCCTGATGACTACCATTTACTAGGATTCCAATTTAATGGGGCTTACTTCTATGGCAAATGCATGTCAATGGGATGTAGTGTGTCCTGCAGTTATTTTGAGCAGTTCAGCTCAGCACTACAATGGATCTTTACCAGATGTTCTGGGCACAAAGAGGTGATACATTACTTGGACGACTTCTTGGTGCTGGGCCCCCGCGGTCGGCAAGGTGCTTGTGGGCCCTTCAGGCCTTGACAGCAATGTTCAGGGAATTTGGGGTACCTTTGGCCCCGGATAAAACAGAAGGCCCTTCTACTTGCATTACCTTCCTAGGGATTGAGATTGATTCAGTAACCGGGGAGTGCCATCTCCTGCAGACAAGCTACAGGTTTTTAGGGGGTCTATAAGGTTTTTGTTGGCACAAAGAAAAGTTACTTTGCATCAGTTACAGGTCTTAGTAGGTCAGCTTAATTTCGCTTGAGGATTATTCCTTTGGCCCGCCCATTCTCCAGGTCCATTGCTAGGTCCATGATTGGTTTGACCAAAAAACATCATCACACCAGGCTATCGCTGGAAGTGAGGGAGGATTTAAGAATATGGGATGTATTTTTACAGGATTTTAACGGGGCGGTAATCTGGCCTCTCCCTCCATTTTCGAGCACCACCTTGGGTTTATTCACAGATGCTGCAGGCAGCGTAGGCTTTGGAGCCATCCTGGGTCAGTCTTGGTGCAGAGCTGACTGGCCACCAGATTGGGTCAGCAAGGGGATAACTACGAATATAGCCTTTATGGAACTGTTCCCCATTATTGTTGCTGTAACCATTTGGGACAAAAAATTTAAGGACAGATCAGTGCTTTTTTGTTCTGACAATATATCTGTAGTGGAGGCGATCAACAGACAAAAAGTTACATGCAGAATAGTTCTCTGCCTCCTTAAACACTTGGTGCTGTCCTGTTTAAAGTTAAATGTTATCTTTCTTGCGAAGCATGTGCCGGGGGTTCACAACAATGCGGCTGACGCCTTGTCTCGCTTATTAATGGAGGATTTTCTGAGGTTCCACCCCCAGGCAGCGGAGAAGATGACGGAGTTCCCATAATTTCAGTGGAAGATTGGTGTCCCGCCCTCCCAGCCTTAGTAGCAACATCCCTTGCCACACGTACAAGGGGGGCGTATGAAAGGGCATTTTACCAATACAGACATTTTTTAAAATCCCAGCAGATTTCAGACTGGTTTTCAGAAGGGGCCATTTGTACATTTTTACAACATTTGAAAGACAAGGGCAGACCAGTTTCCTGCGCAAAAGCTAGCTTGGCCGCTATTCGTTTTTTCACCCATCTCCACAATCAAGAGTCCCAGCTAAATATCTTTGTCATAAAAAGGGCTGTCGCGGGGTGGGCTAGAGTGGAGGGTCCCAAATCAGATCCTAGGTGTCCTATAACAGTACCCTTACTAGAGAAACTATTGGGTACTATCCCCTCAGTGACTTCTTCTCCTTTTGAGACATTATTCACCGCTGCCTTCTCAGTTGCATTTTAGGGCGCATTTCCCATTAGCGAACTAGTAGGCGCCTCATTTAGGATGACTCCAAAGGGATGGGGTGATTCTCAGTCCAGAGTCTGTATTTATACAACTGCGTAAGTCCAAGACGGATAAGCTTTGCAGGGGTACTTGCATTAAACTTAGCACAGCCCCGGGGTCCCAGGTATGCCCGGTGAGTCACTTAAAAGCTTACTTAGCGGCTCGCCCAGTCACAGGGTCTCCCGCACTTTTTCTGCATGCGAATGGGGAGTGCCTCTCACGCTACCAATTCTTGGTGGTATTGAACATTACGCTGAAGACAGCTGGAGTTGACCCGCGGGGGTATTCGCCCCATTCATTTAGAATCGGTGCAGCCACAGTAGCAGCTGGAGCTGGGTTGTCTGTAGCAGATGTGAAATCCATCGGGAGGTGGTCATCTGATTGCTACAAGCGTTACATTAGACCTCAGCTGATATGATCAGTGTACATTCATGAAAAACCATGATTTGGAATTGACGTTGTTTTCTCACACACTCTTCTTTCATTTACAGTTCAATGACGCCTTGTGTGGTGTGGGTCTTGGGGCATTCGTTTGTTCGGCAGGCAGCTTACAGGTTGCATCAGCTCCGTGAGCCTAATCCGGCAGCAAGCCAAGATGTTGCCTTTCGGTGGTGCGGGGTTGCCGGACTTGGAATCTCGCAGCTGCAGCAACTTGTCGCATTGGCAAAAGGATACAAGGGACTCCAGTTCCTGGATCTTATTATTATCCACCTTGGGGGTAATGACTTGGTGTGCATGGGCAGGAAGACACTCAGGGAAACAATCTTTATAGAGATCACCAAGTTGTCTAAACAATTCCCAAACACAGCCATAGCTTGGTCCCATATGGTGCCTTGTCGGAAATGGGGCCCCGGCATTAAATCAAGAACTCTCAACGTGTCGGTGAGGAGGCTCAACGTAGAGATGGCCAAGTTATGCCCAGGGCCTGGGCGATTATGGAATATTCCACACAAACTTTTGAAGGGCCCGGGATGTTTCACTGGGATATGGTGCACTTGTCAGATGCAGGGGCAGACCAATTTATCTCCGACATGTGGTTCTTCTCTCGCAGTCTCTTTTCTGGTGGGATGGCGAAGGACCTTTGGGGCCCTGGTCGCCCTTGTGGTGGGAGAAGAGGTAGTAAAGTAACCTGAAGCAACAGAGGGGTCCCCAAGGCTGCAGCCCCGGGATAACACCAGAGATAGGATCCTGAAGTCCTGGACCAACCTGTGGATGTGCACACCAGATTAAGGGGTAGGGAGCCCAGATCGCTGGGGTGGGCATGGGGCTCCTGCCCCTGGCTGCCCTGTTACACCCCTTGGCAGATTGGTGTTTGGAGAGGGGGCGGAACCCTGAGCGTGTGGGCAAGGAACGGTGAAATCAGGGGAGCCGCCCCCCCCCCTACAGATACAGGTGGTGGATAGTTCACCTGTGTGGTCCAAAGGAGGTTCAGGACAGGAAGGGATCCTGTCAATATGATTTATGGTTACATAATCAATGGTACGAAGACAGTTAAGATTTGTAAATATGCTTTGAATTTCTCTTGAAGTGATTTATACCTAGAAATATCTGTTATTAATTTTGCAATGAGAAAATTAAATAAAAACCTTCTTCCAACAAAAGACAAATTTGTCGGACTGTGTAGGGCCGGTGTTGGAGGAGGGCCTGCTGGTGGTCTCCGAGTTCTATGAGCAAAGTCAGATGTGGAATTACTTATTTCCACTGTTATGATCAAATTATTTTTGATGAACTTTCTCCTGGTCCCTATGATTTGAAACATTATCAATGTTTATTCCACTGCCTTCTGTTGTGAATACTAGTTCATTTATTTGCTGAAAGGTTAATTGTTTAAATGTTTAATTTTTGCTAGAACGTCTCTGAATAGTATTAGCATAGAAGGTGATGAATGCGGTTTTGAAATGGGATGGTACTTATGTGTTAAGGTAATGATGTGTATTTTTCTCAGTTTTCTCTGCTTTCTTATTTGCCAAAGAGACAATGTTTTTTGCTCAGACCATGATGATTTAGCAGTTTTACTAATTTGTTATGCGTGAATTCTGTTTAAGAGTCCCTGAATTTTGGGGGTGAGCCAGAAGGCTTGCATGTTCTACTAGGGATGCTGTCTAACTCATTTTGCTGCTCAATTGGGACTTAGAATAATTCTGTTTTGCATATGCTATGCTGTGTAACTTTGCTCTCTATGGCATTTACCCCTTATCACTTATTTGGAATTTTTGCAATAAAACCCTTTAAACTTTAATTGATGTAAAACTCAATTAATGAGTGGGCCTCATTACTCAGCTAAACTATTTTAATCTACTAATTGATGTTTAGGAGGTGCCTTAACGTGCAATCTAATCTGTGGGAGAACTAGATGAGGTACATATTTTAGGATGTCTAAATTTGGGATGTCCAGATTGTGGGGAATGGTTGTCTGCCATGTTGTTCATCCAGAGCCTGAAGGAACAGAGCTACTGCGGTGTCAAGTCATCTAGGCCTCTGTGCAACCTCAGGGTAGTTGATGTGATCATACAGAAGGGCTGTTGGCTTGTCAGTTGCTCAGTTCCTAGTGATACTCTCATAACTTTCTACACCTCTCCCAATAGTGGCTCAAAACTGGGCATTCCCAGAGTAGGTGCACTATATTACTATCAGATTATCTGCACCTCCAACACCTAGCTCCAAGCAGGATGCCTGTATCTTTGAGCCATTTGGGAGACCAAAGCCATCTATGTAATATTTTATAGTATCTCAACTTCAAATGTGCCTCCTTGTGCGATTTATCTTGAATAGTCAGTAGCTCTACCCATTTTAATCTGAATAGTCAGTTTGCTGCTGCTGGGAATACCATGTTTTCAATAGGCCAGATGTAGGGACTGAGAACATGTTGTTTGTGAAAATTGTGTATAGGCTTGTCCCTTAAACGTCCCCCGTGTATGAGAGGAAGTTAAGTATGATGGAATAATTTAATGCTATAGGGGAGGCATAAGTCTCTTATGAAGGCAGTGGTGAAGTCACTGAACATCCCAACAAAGGGAGCGCTGTAAGTAAAATCCAGTTTCGACTTCTGCAAACATTTTTAGCCTGCCCTCTGTTATTAGTGGGTCTATCACCCCTAGCCCTTTAGTCCAAAACCTTTCCCAGAAGGAATCTGTACCTCCGATTTTGATGTAATCATTATTCCGTAAGGGAGCTCCTTTGTGTAGTTGACTGTTTTCTCCCAACCTAATGTATCCTTTATGCCATGCATACATCAAAGCCTGCAGTATCAAGTTGGAACATATACAACCTTTCTTGCCTTCTCTATACAATACTTGTGTACTGTCTTCAGTCTTAAGTAGGGATTTCTCTATATGTATTCACATGAGTATGTCCAAGGAGTCATGGATCATATCACATATTTGTGTAAATTGGAATGTGAAACAATGTGAGGTAATCTCAGTCCTCCACTTTTCGTTGCAGTGTGAAGCTTCCCCATTTTTAGGTGAGGCTTCCATCCCTCCCATATGAATGTTTTCATCAATTTTGTGAGCTCAGAGATCATGTGGCAGAGGTTGAATTTGGCAATAAATCAAAAATGTAATTCAAGCACGGCATCACACTCATTTTAAAGTTTGGACTTTTCCCACATTGATAGATGAAACGAAGTCCAACGCAGTAGGTTTGATTTAAATTTGGGAAAAAAAAGTTTCTCAATATCTTCTACTACATTGTAAAAGTCCATACTTAAGTTGATCCCCAAGATTTTTTCAATTGGAATGTTTCCATTGAAACTTGTGTCCCGCCTATGGATGCTACTGTGAGTAAGGGGTAGTGATTCACATTTTTCCCAGTTTATTTTATAGCCTGATACTTTGAGAAGTGTGAGATGATCCTGACAAGGCCATTTAAGAATGTAAGTGTGTCAGATGAGATAACTGGGATATCATCTATGTATTAAAGTGCTTTGTCTTCCCGTACTTTCAAATGAATGCCCTTGATATCCTTATTTTGCCTAATAGTAAATGATTGGGTCTTGATATTTCAAAATGAACAGCAGAGGGAATAGTGGGCACCCTTGTCACGTTTCTCTGTGAATAGTGAGCTCTGATGAGATGTGTACATTACAACTCACTACTGCCATTGGGTTAGTATACAGCCAATTGATTTTGGTGATGCTTTTTTTCTCCCAGGCCCACATCTCATCAGGATTTAAAACAAGTAGGGCCATAGCATTCTATGAATGGTTTTGTCCATGTCCAGCAAGAGAACCTACCTTCCAGTCCATATCATATTGTAGTTTCTACAGCATGTGTGCTAGCGATCTCAAGTGGGATGCAGAGGAGCAATTTGGCATGAAAATGACTTTACCTAAGGATGTTAGCACTATTTTGAGCCTATTGGCCTGCACTTTAGACAGTAAATCTAAATCTGTGTTGAGTTAAGCTCAGCAGTCCATCGTATCTTCATCCAGCTTCACGATGAGGGCTATTTTAGCTGTGTCATCATGTCTTCATCTGGCGTCACAGTGAGGACTATTTTAGCTGTGTTTGTCTCCTTATGGGTTTAGTCCCTTCGCTAATTTCGAGGAATAGATTGCATAACAGTGCTACCAAGAGTGACAAATATTTTGACAAGATCCTGTTGATTCCTGGAGCTTTGTTATACAGGAGGCGGTCAGTCACTGCTATCTCTTCCTTCCTTATGTCCTAGTCCAGTGAGTTTACCTGTTTTGGGGTGAGTTTCAGAAGGTTGAGTGAGGCCAGGGCTCAGTTAACTTTTGACATGCCCATCTTCGACTGTGTCTGAGTGACTCAACTCGCCCTCTGAAGCTCCTTCGGTAACTTGGAGAGACTGCTTTAAACTTAGCCACAACAGTCTTATTGATGGGGGCATGTTCTAGGTATTGTGTGCTCCACGAGAAAGGATCACACATGGTAAACACTGCCTTAATTTTCTTCAACATTTAACCAGTGTTGCAGCTTGTTTGCAAGCACACTTCTGGTAGTGACAATTTACAATTGCCATTTCCCTCTTGGTAAGCTGTAGACAGGTTTCCATGGTCTCAATGCGTGCAGCCAACCGGTGTTGCTCGGTCTGAAATCTAAACCAAGTACCCTCCTCAATGGAAAGAAGCTCAAAGCAGGCACTTTCCAAGTGCTACTAACAGCAAAAAGAACCTAAAGCCCACAAAATCTAATAGAAAACTGAACTGATATGTAATGATCAGCGAAAAACATTTACATATAATATGTTATGGTATTTGTAAAGCGCATGGCTGCTCCAACTACGGAGCTTCCCAGCGCTAGCCAGGGGAGGAGAAACGGAGAGTATGATACCTCAGGAGTCTGCAGAATAGAGCCAGGTTTTCAAGGACTTCCTGAAATTCAGATGATTCTTGCTGTTCCTAATATAGAGGGAGAGCAACTTCCAGGATGCAGAGGACTTAATTCTGAAAAACGGCCACTAGCTCTTGTTCGTCTGACATGGAGGATCTCAGCTAACAAGAGATCTGGGGAACACAATGCGCTGGCTGGGCGATAGGGAAGCATCAATTTCGCCAGGATAGGAGGTCCTTGGGAGTATAGAATGTTGTGTACTATGCACAGGGATTTAAAAAGTATTTGTTTCTCCACAGGAAGCCAGTGTAGCTTTGCTAGAAGTCCAGAAACCCAGCAGAACTTAGGTAGCAAAAACAAGAGTCTGGTGGCAGCATTTTGAACTAGCTGGAGTCTCCTAGTCACTAATTTATTAGCAACCATTAGCGAATATGAATATTTTAAACAAAAATAAATCAGTTTAGTAAAAATAAAAACATGAACAATCTGCATTTGTTTCCTCTAAAATGTAAGTGTATGACATGTTTGCAGCAAAAAAGACCAAGACAGCAGCAACTGTGTATGTCATGGGCTCCTAGAGCAGGTATTGCAGTCAGAGTTATTGCAGTTAGAGCAGTTATTGCAGTCAGAGTTATTGCAGTTAGAGCAGTTATTGCAGTCAGAGTTTGTTTTGCACCTTATTAGACTATCTAGAGCTGACCTTGTATTGGTAATCAACTTGATTTGAATAATGAACTTACTTTTCAAAGTACATACAATGCTCAAAAATGCTTTAATGTTTCGCACCATTTTTTACAATTTTATTTATTGTACAGGTCACAAACATTTCAAGAAAATCATCCCTATAACTTTTCCTGAAGTCCCTTTTGGGATCTGACTTGGACAGTTTTAGCTGTAGCCCAGAGGATAACCTATCAAGACATAGTACACAGAAAGGGCAGTAGGCCAAACCCAATTGGTTGTAGAAAGTTCCATTCATATGTTGATCAGCCCATGTTGCAATCATTGCTTGTTGTCACTATCAGTCATGCCATGTGCAGTTCTGTCATTGATGAAACAGTGCAAGAGTGAGACAAACCTGCATAGGAAAAAGTGAACTCTTTTTACATTCTCAGAGCAGCCCAAGAAAGAGCACCCATTGTGAGCCTTGGGAGGTGGCATAAGAGTTTGCAGCTGCAGCCACTACTCTCTTGAGCTGCTCTGCACAGAGACTGCCATGTACAGCAGCAACCTCTCCATTGTCCAAACACCCTTCCTTGTGTCCTCTTAGCCCCTCACCATGGTGCAGTGGTGTGTTGAACACTGTTTTCCCCAGTTTGAGGTTAACGGTGGGCTGTTGATCGGACTCTCCATGCACCACCATTGCCCAGCTCTGCCCATTGTGGGTCCTGGCTGGTGCATGATATGGCAGACATGGCTCCATAGGTGATGCCTACACAGTTCTAGCAGTAGCCTGTCTGCAGCTCTTCTGCAATCATAACCCAGGTGAGCGCTGTTCCACCACATTAGAGCACAATGGTAAGAGGGAGTGGGTGAGGGCGTGGGCCTGGGCAAGACAGGAAGAGAAGATGACTTGAAGGCAGCAACAACACAGATCCTCATTTGAGGACCTTAGCCCTGAACTACTTAAGGAGTGGGAGCACCTTTTAGTGACTTCTTCTTTTGCCATGATGGACATATTAATCAGAGATGCACGTGCCAAAAGAGATAAACTTATTGAAGATATTCTTGCACTGGAAAAAGAAATTAAAGACATCAATTTACCAGAGGCCAAAGAGAAAAACTACAAGATACTCAAAGAAGTACTACTTAAACACCAAGAATATATTAAGGACAAAAAATTACCCAAACTAAAAAGAGACAAGGGAGATTATCAAAGTGGGAGGGTGTTTACCTACTCACGTAAATTTGACAACATTAAACTGGATAGACATGAGGCTACCCCCCACCTACCTAATGAGGGTACGGCCTCCACTTACTCCACGAGCGAGACAGACCTTTTAAGTACTTCTAGTATCAGTCTACTTATTCCAAGGTTTATTATAACCCCTTTTGCTACCGTACTCTGCATGTTCGACTCATCGATAGATTCACATCCTCCATATGAATTCTCTGTGCATCTTACTTTTACTTGCATATATCCGCATAGCTAAAGCCTTGACAATGTCTTGAAGACGAAACACGTGTCAGCTGTTTTTGCTGTTTGGACTTGTACTGTATATGGTCACTTGATTGGAACTTTGACCATTTTTGTGCTCACCTGTAATAAATATCAAGTGTCACCTGTTTGCCGGACTTCGATTCAATTCTTGAAGCGCCACTTGGATCTATCATACGAAATTTTACTTTGGGTGTGCCCTGGCCTTTATGTTCTAATGACACAGGCTACCACTCACTGATTCCAGTGTGTGTTCCTTTGACACCTGAGGTGGCAGGTGCACGGCTAGCCTGGCACCCACTACAAGCTGTTGCTCGAAAAAGACAATTACTAATGAACATTTGATAAACCTATGTCGATGTGCGAGCGTCTTTGGCACTCTCCACCTGTTTTTGCTGTGTTTTCACAGATCCTGGTTGTGCACTACATAACTGATTCTGCGCATGGGTGCGGTCCACCCTTTTATCAACCACATAACCTGACCTTTGACGGGTCCGTGTATTAGCATCTTGTGGGATGATCAAACTGTTCTTTCCAATATAGTGCACTTTTGCTTTAAGTCAAAGCCTACTATATTATATTCCTCTCACAATATACAATATTCAGTAAAAAGGTCAAATAAACTGAGTTAAAAATCTTCCAATCACTCATCCAAACCTACATCAAATTCAAAGTCAAGGTAACGGGTAAAAAGTAAAGAATTAGCTCTCAAACTGTAATGAGGAGGATCCCCGTGGGTCCCAAACACGGGGCCCTCCCCCCCTGGCCTCAGAAGTCAAAGCAGTACACAGTATAGCAGATTTTGATTCGCTACCGATACCATTCAGCCCTATCAGTAACCCTCCCAGGACAGTGCTGCCCTTTCCACCATGAACCGGACTGCCCCCTGCATGGGGTATAACTTCAACCACAGGGACTGGTGCCTGGCAGAGCTCTACACCACCTACAGCCATATCATCGAGCTAGTTCCGGAACTCCGACAAGAATGACACATCCCTTGTGATTTCCTCACCCTCTCAATGAGCAGTTGCCGGCGTACCTCACTGACCTACAGCCTGTTGTAAGGAGGGTTTGAAAGGCAGTCAAACTTTGCTGCTTGGAATATTGTCACGAACCAGCACCACATCATCCATCTTCAGGTCCAATACCTTGGAGCTTCTCTGCAGGGTAGCCTTCATTACTATTTCTCTGATTACTTTTTGATACCTGTTTGGTGTCCAAAGGAGGAGGGATCCAGCTTGGAGGATGAGGTATAATATCCATAACAACTCTACTCATACACATTTGGACTTCTCATATGACCTTTCTGTGTTCATATGAGGAGTTTCTTTGGTATTCATGGACAAAAGAATATATTGCCCACTCAAGTAGCTGGTAATTAACAATGAGCAATATGGATTGAGGTAAACAATCTATTGTCTCCAATATAGTACACCACCGTAATAAGTAGAAGCTTTCAGTTTTACAGTGGCTTCCTTGCTGCTATTCATTTATCTGGTCATGTGTGTCTGCATTTATGGAATTTGTATTGCCTCGCTATGAATTCAGCCATGCAGCCATCCATCCGTACATACATCCACTCAATGTCATCCATACACACATATCCCATTCATATGCACACGTGTTCATATATCCCCCAAAGACCACACTATCACTGACAACCATGACAACACTGTCATAGTGTCCCTCGTCAAAGTATTTTGTTCAAAACATAGTATCCGGCTCTATGAACATTAGGCTTAAGGTCAATGAGTCTTGCCATGGGGGTGTCTGCTAACAATGTGCGGAGTGGTTTAGCCTTCAGTTTCTCACTACTCAGAAGTACCTCTCACTACATGAAAGGATGGAGGTTACTGGTCTAAAGTGAGTGTCCAGTGTCGCAAAGTGAAGGAATATTGAGGAAGACCAACGAAAGGGTAATAGCCTTGTCTGTTTTTACTCGTTGTTTACCATTGGCCGTCAGGACTTAGGAGCTCGAGGTCCCATCAGCGAAAACGTTCCGCTAACGTTAGTGCTTAACGACCTCTTTAGTGACCCAGCCCAGCAACCCCTCTCACCACGCGCACGCCGCACTCTTGTAACGCAGTTAACCCATGTCGGAAGGAGCTGGAATTTAGATAACACAAAGCTGTCATTTACTTGAGCAGCAGTTGATTCCGCCCCTTCAGATTCCTAGGGAGCAGTAAACAGACCATGCAGCTGGCTGCTCCCGGCTACCCTGCCATTCCGCGCGCTGTCCCGTAGGCCGCGAGCCTCCTCCTGCTCCATCCTCCCCGGCTGGGGCGCGTGCAGGACTGCCTCTGAGGGCTGGGACCCCGTTCAGAAGCCTCTGATCTCCCGGCGCAGGTAGGAACAGCTCCTGCTGTCTGCACGTATTATTCAGACTGCCTACAGCACCTTTAAGATAGTGGGGTTGGGGTATCCTGGCTGTGAAGCCAGCGACCACCCCCTGTTACTGTCATGGATTTGGGGTCGATTGGTTGCTTGTTTAGTCTTGTTGCTGCCTATACTTATTGATTGCAAACTATATGCACGTCTGTTAATAAATTGTGTTAAAAAGAATAGCTTATCTGTGGTTCTAATCTTTCGTGGGGCAGAGCATGGGGCGGGCTGGCCCTTACTGACTGATGTCCTCTTGTGCGCAATCCTTATAACCGCCAGTACATTGCCATTAACGTTATTGAGAAATAACAAGAATCTCCTCGAGGTGTGTTGTGTGTTATATTGCATAGCTTTACTCACTCAGCTCTCTCTCAACTTTGCTCACTTAACATTCACTGATCAACTCACTCACTTAATGGCTTACTGACACAAGCAGCTGCTTACTAATCACTCCTTCGTCTACTCACGTTGTCACTCACTCATCGACTTGCTCCCCCCTCCCTCGCTCCGCTGCATTTGCAGCTTCCACGCACACACATACATGCTTTACCTAAGCCATAGTGGGGACGCTAAAATAACCTGGCGGTTCCAGCACCCCAGAGCCACTAGGCAACATTTATATTTGCCCAAACTCTTGAGTCGTATTCTATGTTTGAATTCTACAAGCTGCTTCTTTCTAGCGTCACATGCACTTTTGACAAAAGCATGGCGATGGCAGTGCCCCCGCTCTCTGGTCATTTCTAGGTGGGAACACTTTGTAGCAGTGTCTTGTCTTGTGTGCACGCGGGTCCACTGACTCTCATCCGCGTGGGCTTTTGTCACCTTGGGTAAGTCGTGCATTTTTGTGGCAGTATCTTGTTTTGACACTCAGGTGAAAGCGTTCCTTTGCGTTTCTTCTAGGATAACTCATCATCCCAAGATGGTGCCCAGCTGCCCACCCTTAGCCAGCAGGCCGAAGCCGCCGATGTAGGCGCTGAGCCCGAACATATACTGGAAATGAATCTCTGTTGGAATGAAATCAAAAAGAAATCTCACAGCCTCAGGTAAAACCATTGTTGCGACTAATTCATCCAGCTCTATGTTCATGGACCGATCCGCTTGCCCGCCAGGCCATCCACTCGTCATTTACCTCATCTCATTTCGCCCTTCGTTCGTTCCTTCCATCCCCGCTTCATCAATCCATCCTGTCCACCTTTCTTTTCCTCCTACCCTCACTGAACGTTTAGGTGCCTGATGGGGCAGCGGATAATCTGTGTGGAGGCAGGAGCAGGGCCATTGGTAACACACCCTAGCTCTGTGGGAATCCCATTTATATGGAAGGAATGATTAGACACCAGTGAATGCCTTGTTCTGTGTGTAGTGACACGGAAATCATAAAAAGTGAAGTTCAAATTCAGTTATTACAGCAACCCCGGACTTACTTTCTGCCTCCTTAATACTGATTACCCAACCTCTTTATACATACCAAACCAAACATGATATACTTGAGCCTAAAACAGCAGAAAACGTATACAAGATGGTTCACTGTCAAGGTGGAATCTCAATAATTATCAACAGAGTTGTACACTGTAATTCCGTGCAGTCTGCAAATAGCCAAAGGCTCAAGCAGATGATGCCAAGCAGAGCGTCTGCTGCAGATACCATTGGCAGACTTCAAACGCCTGAGACAGCAGACATTGTGTTGGCGGTTTCAACCACATTCATGCGCCAGAGGGGCAAGCGTTACACCCACTTTAAAGATAGAGCATGTTGCCTTGCGATCCAAATACTGTGTGCCCCCTGAATATTGAATCAACAACAATGATTGGACAGAATATCGAGGGCAGCATATCGAAAAAAATATCGATGAGTAAGTCTAGATTTTCTACGCCTAACTCCACATATATGTGCCTATGCGGTGCATATATCTTCAAGGTGCGTAGATGTGGAGTTTGAAATAGTAAATCTGTGCTTCCCTGTATGCACTTAATTTTCGATATTTTGTCTCAATATTTTGTCTTCAATATTAGTATGGCATGCTATTCTTGGTGTCGAGATTCACTTGTACAATTTCGAAATGATGGATGCCGCTATTTTGCTGGTGGTGTCTATGTGCCTCCATTTCTGTGATAATCTTAATTCCCTTTTTGCTACTTGTATTAAAACGATCACATTTTTCAGTTTGCCCTGTTGTCGTCCTGAACGCCAGGGCTCCTAAATCTAATTTACTTGTTGTATACAAATGTAAACGTTGTTGCAGGAACCTGTGCATTTTCATTTGCCAACCACACCCCAAATTCAGCAGCCGTGGCTTCAAAGGTAGATTCTTGTTTATTGTAATATACCATATGTTTCAAACAAGAAGTGATCAGTAGTGCAACAATTGTTCATATCCGGACCTTTCTTCAGTTGACCATTTCAAGAATGCACCAAACGTCTCCAAGACCTCACTTGCTTTGAAGCACCCGCTTGCGCTGCCTTTCTTACCACACTTACAGTTCAGATTGCATTCCTGTGAGATACATTCTTTCTTTAGTACCACTAATAGCGGTAAAGTGGAGTTTAGGGCACATTTTGTTAATCATGCTCCTTTCCCACATCCCCTCACCAATACTCCTGAGGTACTCATTAGGATGCTCCACAGAGCAAGCAAGCAGCTTGAACACTAATTTCGCTCTTAGAGCCCCTTGGGCCACTAGAGATGATGCGTGAGCCTAAACACTCCACCCCTCTCGAGCCCTGTACTCATCTCCCTTACCAGGCACTGGCCTCTCTCCAGGTGGCTCCACCTCCAACTGCCCTTGAAGTCCTGGAGTCTTCTTTCCTTTTTCTCGTTTTACCCCTGTCCAACTCTTTCCCACTTCTGTGGTGCTTTCTGGTGAGCGATGCTGCTCACAGTCTCTTTCACACTAACCCGTAAATCCTCCATCGCCTTCCTCTCAGACCCGTACAGTGCTGCCTTCCACTCTCACTTCAAAGCCAAGGAGTAAAGCTGAGATGGAAGAAGGGAACGCCATGCCATGTTGTTGTATGTGTGTCCCTCCATATAGAAGCTGCTTCCGAGCGCTAAGTGAGAACAGAAGGGGGAAGGGAGGGACTCTGATGGGTAAGAATGAAACAGGGAGCCCGAGCTGACAGGGTTTACCCGTGTAGAGCCTCCCCTCTGTCACCTTCGCCGGCTCTCTCATTCTTCTCCTGCTTTCTTTACTCCTTGCACTTTCCTTCCTCCAGCCTCTTATCTATTTTTCCTTTCCTGCTTTATTTTGATTCCTCTCTTGCCCTTTTCCCTCCCTATACACTCACCTTTTTTTCATTCTTGTTTTCTCTGTTACCTTCCCCTATTCTTTGTCTCTCCATGGATGCTTCTTTTGTTTCCTCAGGCACTAATCATCCACCATTCTCATACTCTCTCACTCTCTCTCTGTCTCTCTCTCTCTCTCTTTTCAGTCTTCCTCCTGCTGCTCCTGTCATTTACTTTGTCTTTTTCTCCCCTAATCTAATCTTCATATTTTCCAGTCCCTTTTTCATTCTCCCATCACTTTCATCCTTTTAATGCTCTTGCTTCTTCCCCTTCTCCCTTGGTGTCATCCATTCTTTCACCCTTTCCTCCTCATTTCCCCTTCCTTTCTCCTCTGGATGTCTTTGTCTATCTCACCCTAGCCTCTTTCCTCTTCTTGCAACTTCCACACTCTTCAGTGCTTAATTTGAGCCGGTTGTTGCCGGTGAGGGCCATGGATTTGGGGACCAGCACAAATTTTTCAGCATCCGACATTTACCGGGTAAAAGAAAGGAAAAAACAAAACAGAAAGACCGTCACAAAGCGAAAGAGCAGGAACCTGCAAGAGTGAGGTAAAGGGGCAGGTAGTGTCCGGTACTGGGCTAAAAAGGCACATGGTGGATTTAATACTAGGTAGCCTTGGTATTCAGTGCACCAGCATTTAGTTGCACCGGTTGCGGGCATCTGGACAGAGCTTTGGCACTCATTCTTTTACAAATGAAGGACTGACTCTCTTCTCCATCCTTGTCACCACCCTCCTTGTTACCTCTCCCACTCCCCTTTTCCTCTCCTCTCTCTTATCCTTTTCCTTCCTTATCACTTATGCCTTCCTCCTTTCGCTCATTTAGGTTGTCCCTTCCGTAACTTGAATGTCTTCACTATTCTTCCTTTTCCTCTCTCACTCCATTGCTTCTAGTTCTCTTTCTCTCACCTTGCGCTGACCCAGCCCTCATCCTCTTCTGTTCTCCTTCCTCTAGCTCTTGTTTTTTAGATTCTCTTCTCTCATCTCTTTTTCTTCTCTCTTGTAACTCTCATCTTGAGTCCCTCAACCTCTTTGTCAAACTCTTTTTCAATTTAGCTTGCTTCTTCACTCTCTTCTTCATTGTTCCCCCCTTTTTAGGTCGAGCATAGCAGTGCGCAAGGGCTGCTTTTCTGACATGTTGGTATCAATGTGGGCTTTTAACCACACCCACCTCAGGCCCATGACTTTCACTCGTTCTTGGGCTTGCCTTTCAAAAATCCTTTGATGACATTGGTAAATGCTTTACATTTGTGCCACCTTGGGGTGGTTTTGTTGCCATCTTTGGGACCGACCCTGTTACATGGATAATTGCATGTTTGCTGATATGTTTGACTGCGAGCGAACTTATTTTTCCTTTAGTGTCTCTCCTTCGTGCTCACCCTCATGGCAGCCGAGGCGCTTTGAAGTGACTTGCTTTATGACAACTGTTTTACTATATATTTTCAGTTTATGTGGCAAGAAAAGACCAGTTAGGAATTTGCAACACTAATAGCACTAACTTGAGCAAACGCGAGACCCATTGCGTTGCAAATGCTTGTCTTTTACTTGAGCTCCCTTTATCTCGATGTTCCCTCTTATGCACTTGCCAGCTTTCTAATTTCTCTCTAGCCATTCTCTTTTTGTGTGTTGTTCTATAGCTCCCCTCTCTTTCCTGTTCCTTGAGTTCTCTGCATCTCTTCTCTGCTCCAACCCCTCTCTTCACTTTGCACCACAGCATTGTCACCCCAAGGACACACACATCAGCACTGCGAGACACTGCAGCAAGGTTAGCTGAGCAGAGCAGTAGCATTTGTTGTTCAAAACCAAAGCTATGTCAACCCCTCTCTTGTGAGCTATTAGCCAGATGTCTGTTTGGCATGTACTGTTAATGCAGAGTGACTGTGTGGATACTAGACTGGCACGGTAAGTAAACTGACTAGACTGGAACAGGAAGTGGGCAGACCGGGAGTCACATGGGCAGACAGTTTGTAGTTTGTCAGCTTGTGCTCTCACCCTGGTCCATCCAGGAGCTGAAGTGCAAAAACTACAACAAACCCTGGATGCGGAATGTTTCTGTGTGACTCTTCAGTTGTTTTAAGACATGCCGCACACAAGGTCAGAAAATATCAAGAATGACTACCCCTTGGCGGGCCTCCAACATGACAACACAAAAAAGAGATGACTTCAGGCCTGGGACATTACATTTAAGTTTACTGAAGATTGAGAGTGACCGCAGGTCCACCTGGAAAGAGTCCTGGTCCCAAGTAAAAAATGCCAGGGGTGCCTACTGGCACACTCTGGCTCAAATTAAGTACTGCTTGTACACCCTCTCAAAGTCTCTTCTTGACTCAACAAGACTCTCAATCCATGCTGGCTCTGTCAACATTCAACTAGGGTGGTGGTGCACAAGCCATTGGTCACCCTTGTTTCATGGTTCTAATAGCTGCTCTATGCTGGTTACTATCGTACCATGTAATTAGAAGCAGTGATTCAGTCATGTTCGCATGAACTTTGGTTTAAGAGAAGCTACATTGTGCAGTTTTACTGTTGCCATGCAATGTGCCTCTATTTAGGGGGAGGAGAGAAGGGTTCTGACAATTTCTACTCATATCTTTCTTGTGACCCCTCCTTAGTTGTCTCCTACATATCTTGTTTCTAAACCTTCTTCAGGCACTCACTGCGTGCTTTCATTTTGTAAACTAGTCTCATCAGTAATTTATTAGTCATGCTACATGTTATTTATTTTGTTTGATTTCTTTTCTAAGGGAGTTTTGCTTTCCATGACAATATTGCTACACTGCCTGTCCTGCATTCACATAGTTTTCTGTACATAGAGCTTAAAAAATCATTTTGTAATCTGATCTGAAAAAGTGAACACTTTAAAAATCAAAAATGCATATAAGCTCTTATTCCGTAAAGTAACTGTTATGAATACGATTAAAAGTATTGAAAATGTAATTCTGCAGAAGCTGATGTCATTTTGAATTTAAGAAAGTTTTTTTAATTTGGCTGCCGACCAAATAGTATGTATTGCATGCTATTTATCCGGCTGCTGACAAAATTGTACTTAAGTTCTGCGGTTTAGCCAGAAGCTGGCTAAATAGCTGAACTTCACTGTTTAACCGGCCGTAGGCTGAATAGTAGCGATCACTTACTATTTGACCGACCGAGGATAAATAGAGTGAAAGTGTCTTTATTTGCTGGACATGAATATTAAAGGAGACTGCAGGCAATGGCACAGTGATAGCCATCTTGTGTTGGGGGTACATGGAAGTGTGTGAAGCATTTAAAAGTAAGTGCATATCCACATGTACAAAGGTAAATTCATGAATTCAGCAAAGTTGTTTACAAATAAAAAAAAAAAAAACAATTAAATCAGTTTGAGAAAAATACATTTACTTTAATATAATATAAAAAAACAGAAATGTGAAAGTGTCTAGGGCGCAATGGGACGACACTGGTGTCCCGAGATACCTCTTATAAGAAACTCCTTTCTTTACTTGTGAATTCCCGTGTTCTTCCCTCCTTGATGTGGCCTGGAACCTCAGTTTCCAGCCACTGGCTACATTCATAGATCAAGACCTTCATAGTTGGAACCGACTAACTCTCAATCTCACGGGTCACACTGCTTTATTTAAAACGATGTGCCTCTCCCGCTATTTATACACTCTCTCCAATTATCCTTATTTGATCCCTCGGGGAGGTTCTGTTCCCTGACTTCTAAACTTACCTCCTTTGTATGGGCTAGAAAGTGCCATTGTGTGGCGTTTAATTCGGCGTGTAAATCTCTCTTTGACAGTGGACTGTGTGAGTCAGATGTCTATGCCTATTACCTGGTGGCGCATTTAGTGGCAATAAATGTGTGGATTATGGAGGTTGGGATGATCCAGCCTAGAGCTTCACCTTATAGGCTTTGATGGGGCCCATGATCTACTCTATGGTCTTTAATGACAGCCTTCTGAACAGCAGTGAGAATGTTCTCAGTGGGAGCAAAACATTGTTCTACTGTTGAATATAGATGTGATTTGTATGCAGTCAGGACTATTTCACCCTTATTGAATGTTACATGGGTGAAACTAATGGCACCAGCAATTACCCTGATAACCCGATGTTTTTTATTGTCCCTTGTGTGTCGTGCTGCAAGCATGTCTTGTTGCAATCCTCTGAGAATGCATGTGTGTTCGACTGTCCAGAATTTACTGGAAAAATCAGGACGTATCAAGTCATATAAGGGTTTTATGCGTGATGCATAATCTGGAATGCATGCTCTGCCAAAATTTTAAAAACCCAATAGTGAATGGAGTTTTTTAATGGTATTTGGAGTTTGTAACTGTGCATTTTTCTAAGAATTGTGGCACTATGCTCTTTCCTTCACTTGATAATTCGTATCCCAGAAACAGGACACTAAGGAAGGCTATTTTTGTTTTGTTTTTTAAATTGAATTTGTAGCCGTATTTGGCAAATCCTACAACAATGCGGGCTACCCATCTTAGATGTTGCAGTAATTCATCATCCGTGAGATAGATAACATCTACATAGGACAATGCTTCAGGGTCAAGATCATGCAATATTGAAGTTACAGGAGCCGCGAACAGTCCTGGACTGTTCTTATACCCCTCTGGGAAACAACATAATTCTTTCTGGGAGCCTAGTGTGCTGAAACATTTTAAGTCTCTACTCTCAGGTGCGATATTTTGGCAGAAGAAGCCATTGGAAATAGCCAATGTTGTTTTGTATTTCTTGTGCACTATGTTGTTCATAAGTGCTGCGTTGTGTGAGTTTTGTATAGCATATGTGCGAGTGTGACTGTTTAAGTGTCTGTAATCTAAGACTATTCTGTACGAATGGTCCGGATTAGCTACAGACACAGAGCATTATTAATTGGTGAGACACAGGGTTCAATTACGCTGTGGTCTCTAGTTGTGTGAGGATTTCCCTCATGGGTGCTTTAGCATCATGTTTTTTGGATACTGGGGTTGAGTTTGGGGTTGATTCTTAATTGGAATAACATGATAGGGGGATTCTTTATCCCACCCTACATGGTTGCAATACAACGTGGGTACCTGCGCCAGTGCCCAATCAATGGTGTAGGATTCTGCGGAACAAGAGATGAGAAAGAAGGTTTGATAACCTCTTCCCCATATGGGCAAGTACAGACAAATTCAGGTAGCCGATCCCTTTCGGCCAGTAAAATATCATAAATGTTTACGACTTGGTCCCAAAAGATTGCGTCGATTGTGCGTTCAATGTCTCCTTCTAACTGTATTGTTACTTTGTACACCCTGTCAGGCATGGAGACACGCATGTCCGCAGTTTCAGCTTTTAAGAAGTCATCAGTTGCTTTCACCTCCAGATGCTCTAGAAGATTCCGGCAAATTATTGTGACCTCTGCTGCATTGTCTAGCAGAGCTAGCACCCATGTCTTGTTCTTAAATGGAGTCCTCTTCTTGAGTGGCATGATGAATCGCAACTGCTGCCACTTTTTTCTTTTTAAATTGGGTTTTGTGTTGGGGAAGTTTCTCCTCTTTTTTAACAGAAACTTCTGTAGAGCGTTGTGATTCCTGTCTTGGTTTCACGTACTCAGTTCTTCGCTCTGACCGCCCACCTCTCTCACTGCATTTTTCCGGTGAGTCCTGATTGAACGAGATTGGCGTGTATCAGTATATTGATATCTTTCAGGCGTTTTAATATTATCTCTATTTTTGACATATCTATTGTATGGGGTCTCCATATGCGAAAAATTCTCCCCTTTCTTTTTTAGGTATTTGCTGTTTTGTATCCCAGCGTTTTTTAGAACCCTAAGGAGCTTGCTTGGTAGAATCTTTATTAGATTTACCCTGAAACTGTAGTTTTGTGGGTATGGCCCCCAGACTATCTCGACCAATACTAGAATAGGTCTCCGCGATAATCTCTGGCAATTCACGTTCTTGATCGTGTGGAGGAATGTCCCGGAGCTGCATGTGCACTGCTAGAGCAACTGCTTCCTCTTTAAGATTACTTAATATGATTGAAAAGACAGTGGCAAAATTGCCCATGAGTTGCATCCCCAAGTCCAGGGCCAGGGCAGCCCCATATTCATCTTGAATTTGTTTTAACACTTCTGGTAGATTGGCAATTGTCGGTGTACCATGTGCGGTAGTATAAAATGTGGCAAATACTGTGCCCCAAGTATTACAGTAATCTACTGTGGGAACCATCCCAAATGGCATGCACATAGTTAATATTCTATGATTATCCTGAGGTCCCATATGGGGAAATACTGCTTCCAGTGCATTTATTTTTTGAGCTAACCAAAATGGAATCTCTTCTCGTTTAGCGTGTACCTTACCCATAATCTAATGTACAGTCGCAGGATTAATGCCTGACGTTGCTGCATGTAGTTGCTCTGGGGCTGCACGTGCTGGGTTTGTATTTAATGTTTGCATTACAAACTGTACTAACAGTCTGTATATTTCCGGTAAGCTCAGTATATGAGCGGCGGACTTCAGCTACCGTCAAGGTTGCTGCATCAGGGTGTGGTGTACATGTGGCCAATAAAGGCCAGTTAGGACCATCATTACTTAGAGGACCCAACCTAACATGCAGGATTGTATGTGGTAGGGCGCCATCAAGCCAGTTATTATGATCTTGATAAGGTAGAGGTATTTCCAAATATGCATATGCTCTATATTATGCAGGTATGTTTGCAGGTGTATAATGGTGAAATGTATTTGTGTTCCCATCAGCTGTTGGAAATGTGACCCAAAAACAAAAAGTTTCTGTTCTATAGGCTGGATGAACCTCAACAACAAAAGTAACTGGACCCCACTGGGCCGTTAGGCCATGTGCCAGTAAATGTGCGGTAAAGGGTGGTCACATATTGACTGCAATTGCTACCCGTTGCAGGTTCGCCAATGTGAATGGTACATTTTGTTCAGAGATAAGCACACCAAATGGGGATTATCCTTTTAGGGTTCAAGCTTGAACAACCTACATCGGTAGCTAGGTACTCCCTACTTAGCTGAGGAGGAAAATCCTCAATACCACAGACGTCTCAGTAAATAGTACTGAGGTGTCTTTGCATATAGTGAGACAGAGATACTCAGGAGGACCTAAAAATTAGTGCCTGACCAAACGTTACCAGCGCCATGTCGCGTAGGTTCTCATTATCCTAATAAAACTACTGGAGTCGGGCAGCAGAATCGCCTGGATTGCGGGGGCTGAGTCTGAGCCCGCACCATGTGACACCTATCGGCCTAATCCGGGGTTTTGTTCTGGCTAACTAGCAGTGCCTCATCTCCATCCAAGAACAGGGATGATTGGGCAACCAGGCGCATGACAAAAATGACTCCTCAGGGGAATCGTGGTCACTCAGACCTCATCCTTTTCTCTCAGTTACATTAGTCTCACATATGCAAGGACAATCAGAGGCAGAGTAAGGTTCAATAAGGTTTTATTGAGGTAACTGCATCTTCGATAATAAAGCATGTATTGCAATAACTAGGACCATGAAGCACAATAGGATTAAAATTGTGACAAGGAGAGTAAAACACTAAAATAACTCTACCACTGTGTCACTAAGACTGTGAAGGATAGTTCCTACCTAAGCTATAATAGAGCACAGCATGTTAAGCTTTAATTCTGCCCTTCAGGTTCCCCTGGGAAGACATCATCCCTCATACCTGAGCAAGAGGCCTATAGTCTACATAAGCAGCTGGAGCGAAGCACTCAGCAATCAGCATACAGTCGTGGTCGTCTGGCTGGAATCTCCCTCTAACATGCATGGGTTAAAGTAGTGTTTTTATAATAAAACAGCGGATGTTCCAAGAAAGGATCCCCACGTAAGAGTCTGTATGTTTCTGTGAGTATTGAAGACAAAGCGTAACACTTTTGCCAGCAACCTATCTTACTGAAACCTTGAGAAAAGCACAGAGTGAAAGAAATGTCTTGTTTAAGAACGCAGTTTTGACCTAGGTGAAGAACAGCTAGAAAGAGAAAATGAAATAAGAGCGCAAATGTGACTTGTTAAAATAATATAGCAAACCTAGAATAAAACATATCTAGGTTAAAGTGCACAGAGGCAGGCCTAGTTTGCTAAAATAACGTGTATAAAACTATAGCTAAAATGGTAACACAACAGGCTGGCCTTATCCATCCGTCATGCACCCGTGTGGCTGTAAAGTGCTGGAGCGCAGCACTGCACATTGTCCTCCGGAATCTCCGCCTGACAGCCCTGACTCCCCTGTGGTGGGACACCTGGCTCCAACAGGTGTCCAGCCTTGAGGGCTTTGTCCACTGGAACCACATAGGGATTATGGGGGTGATTCTGACCCCGGCGGTCTGGCGGGAGCACCGCTGACAGGCCGGCGGTGCCCCGCAGGGCATTCTGACCGCGGCGGTTCGGCCGCGGTCAGATGCGGAAAACCGGCGGTCTCCCGCCGGTTTTCCGCTGCCCTTGTGAATCCTCCATGGCGGCGGAGCGCGCTCCGCCGCCATGGGGATTCTGACACCCCCTACCGCCATCCTGTTCCTGGCGGGTCTCCCGCCAGGAACAGGATGGCGGTAGGGGGTGCCGCGGGGCCCCTGGGGGCCCCTTCAGTGCCCATGCCAATGGCATGGGCACTGCAGGGGCCCCCGTAAGAGGGCCCCACTTTGTATTTCAGTGTCTGCTATGCAGACACTGAAATACGCGACGGGTGCCACTGCACCCGTCGCACCTTCCCACTCCGCCGGCTCAATTCTGAGCCGGCGTCCTCGTGGGAAGGATGATTTGCCCTGGGCTGGCGGGCGGCCTTTTGGCGGTCGCCTGCCAGCCCAGGGCAAATCCCAAAATACCCTCAGCGGTCTTTCGACCGCGGAGCGGTATTTTGGTGGGGGAAGTCTGGCAGGCGGCCTCCGCCGCCCGCCAGACTTAGAATGACCCCCTATATATTTGGGGGCATGTATTGAGGGGGAGCATTGATGTCCTTTCAAGACTTAAAAGACCAGTACACCATGTCACATGCACAGTCTATCTCTTCCTCCAACTGCGACATGCTTGTGGGTTCTTCTTCCCTTAACAACTCAGCTTTTCAAATTTAGCCTGCTTAAAGCCAAGATACTCATGGGATGCTTGGGCAGGTTAGCGGTCTCTGTGATCTACCGCCCCTTGATTATTAATACTCCCAATGGCCTCTCACCCCTGAGACATAAGTGGGAGGGTTAGGTGGGTGAACTGGACAATGATGACTGGAGGGATGACTATCAGGCCCCCCGGATTTAGCAATTTCCTCCTGCCTGCATATGATTCAAATCAATTACCTGCACGCAACTGACCTATCCCCCTGCTGCATATTGCGGATGGCACCTCCCTTTCATCCAGGCTGCTCCTGCTGCACCTTCCCCGCTGCAGACTTCTACAATATGGTGTGGATTGCCCTGTGCTGTGCCCTTTTGGGATGGGATAGGTTGTGAATTATCAACAATTTTGGGATGCTCCATTGACATGGACCCTAAGATGGAGCTGTTAGGTCTTTTGGATGCGTTGGAGGGACCTCGGTCTGGAAGGAAATTTATAGGGATAGTGTGTATGGTGGCCAAAAGAGGTGTTGCCCACTGGTGGAAACACCCCTCACCCCTCTCATTGCAACTATGGTATAATGGAGTGGGCTAGTGCACTCGTCAAGAAAAAACAATATACAAGGCACATGTCTGTCCCTAGAAACAAGATAAAATATAGGGGAAATGGTGGGGTTATTATGAACTACCATCATGATGGAGCTATGGTTTATACTGATGTTATGTACGTTTGTGCTCCAAAGTTATTGTGTTATTGATGACTGTGTCAAATTGAATGGCACTTTATGTAAAATCAAAAATTACCTTATTTAAAAAACAGAAATGTAGGAATCAAACTTCTGATCATGGAGCTTCGGGAGACTTTGTGCTGCAGTCTATGAGTATTTAGCTGTCTGCAAAAAAAATAATGAGTATGATTGTGATGTGTAGTGCAAAAATGTTTTCTTCACTCACGAGAATACATTGTTTTTTTAATGTTCATGATCATCCTTTGATGATTTGAAGTCTGGATGCTTATGGGGCTCCTTGTGGAAGGTCGTGTTCTCTTGTGCTAGTTTTGAACTTCTTTTGGGGGGGGATTGTGCTTGCTTAGTATTTCAGACTCAGCAATACAACAGCAACCAACAGCATGGGTATCTGGGCCCCACAGAGGAAGGGTCATTTGCATAAAGCAATAGGTGCTAAGGGGCAGACTGCTTTGGGGGCACTTGCAGGTTGACATTGGATGAGATACTGTAATGGAGCTTCTGTGGAACAGGGGAAGTGAAAGAAGGAGACATGCTAACAAATTATCTGGGTAATTCACAAGGCAAGTGTCTATTAGCCTAGCTGCCAGCTGAATAATCACTATTTCACACTATATAACCAGCAAAGTCTGTTTCAGGCATAGATGCTTATTGGTCCCATGTCATGGGTGGCTTCTTCAGCCACACTAATATTTTAGTCATTCACCTAGTGTATTTTGGGGGTGGTAGTTTTGTTTTTAGCATGCTACGCAGTGTTTTAAGTGGGCTAGGTCCTGTTTCTTCTGGCTCCTCATGTCTGTGCTTCACAGTGTTGTCTTAGCAAAAGAAATATGGAAGCCAAATAAAGTCTGAGTGACAAGAATGGAGGTTGTACCCAGGTAAAGCCATTGTTTAGGGCACCTAGGAAGCGAAGTAGGAGGACTGGTAGAAGGAGCATGATGAAGAGTTGGAGGATAAATACTAGGAGGTGGAAGACTGGGACCAGGATCAGGACATCAATGAGGGTTAGACTCAGGAGGATCCTAAGCCAGGTTGACTGGACTACATGGACTCTAGGAGGACCAATTCTTAGGAAGACCATGGCAGAAGGGACCAGGATCAGATGAATAAGAACAAGGTGGAACAGGCAAACCAGAAGACCAAAAGGAACAGTAGCACTAGGATAAAACAGGAGGATAAGGGGACTAGAAGGGCTAGTGAAACCAAGCCCAGTGGTACCAGCAACAGAGTACCAGACAAAGGAGTACCAGAACAAAGACCAGGACTTTATGACCAGGAGGAGTCAGTGCAGAATGAGTAGGACCAGACAAATCAGAGGACCAAGGCCACCAGGAGGATGAGAGCAAGTAGGTCTAGGTGGACTAAAATGATCATAACCAGGAGGACCAGAAACAGGGCTCAGAGGGGAATCAGGTCAGGATCTAGAGGACAAGGGCTTGTAGTGTAGCCATTTTTAATATAGCTCCATGCACGTTAGTTTAACATACTAGGCCGCTGTGCACTTCGCCCTAGATACATTTTATTCAGCCTCGCACTGTTATTTTACAATAACCAGTTTTACGGTCTTGTTTTAGTTTCCTTCTATCACACTGTTTAGCTTAGATCAGCACTATGTTCTCAAATAATACATTCTTGATCTCCCTATGCTTCAGTCAAGGCTACAGTCTGGTACATTGCCAGTAAACATGGTAGAAGTTTAGTCTGCAGTATTCGTAGAAAATACACATCCTTACGTAGGGAAATTTTCTTAGAACATCTGCGTGTTAGTTATAAAAACACTTTCTAGTCCTAGGACACGTCAGAGGGAGATTCCGACCAGGAACCTACAACTAGATGCTGACTGGCCCGTTCCAGATGCTGATGCAGATTACAGGCCTTTGCTCAGGTATGAGGTTTGATGGCCTCCCGGGGGAACCTGAAAGGCAGGCTTAGAGCTTCACATGCTGTGCTCAGAAAATAACTTAGAGAGAACACAATCTAGTTGCACTATGATAGCCTTATTCTTGTGCTTCACTCTCATCGTTACTATTTCAATCCTACTGTGTTGTGTAGTTCTGGTTATTGCAGCTCACGCTTTGCTATCTAAAATGCAGTTGTTTTATTAAACCAATCTTTAAAACTTAATCTGCCTTTATCATATCTATATGAGACCGTACTGTGTATGAGAGAACCGGTTGTGACCTGAGTGACCACGACTTCCCTGGGAAGTACTAATGATGTCATGTGCTCGGCTGCCCAATTGTCTCTACCCTTTGGGAGAGATGAGGCACTGCTAGTTAGCCGGAGCAAAACCCGAATTTAGGGTGACAAGGGTCCTTCACCATGGGTCAGACTTAGTCCCCCACACTGCGAACGATCTTGCCGCCCAAAATCCAGTAGTCTCATTAGGATAATGAGAGCCTACGCGACAGGCTCAGAACACCCTATGTAACACATTGATCATCGTGGGTAGCAGGACAAGATTAATGAGGATCACATGTGAGAAGGCCTAACATTCTCAGGAAGACCAAGGTGACAGGACAAAGGCTTCTAGACGGACCAGAACCAAAATGACCAGGCTCAATAGGACCTGAACAAACAGAAACAAGATTAAGAGGGCCAGCACCAGTGGTTGCAGTACAAAGAGCAACACAAGAACAGAAAATTGAGCCAGGGGTACCAAGACAACCCAAGCCAGGAGGACCAGGACTAGGAGTGCCAGGACATGACATGGATAGGAGGGACTGGGTGAGGAAAACCAGGGCAATGCGATCAGGGGCAAGGGGACCAGAAAGAAACAGGGCCAGAAGAGGTCAAGGATGAGGAGTTTAGAAAGGGCCAGGATGGCCAGAAGTCAAGGTTTATGATTCCCAGCACAAGAGGACAAGTACAGGAAGGGCCAGGATGATCAGGACCAAGGAGACTAGGTTGGGAATTGCTATGAGGACTAGGATGAGGAGAGGACTGGTCCAGTGGGTAAAGAATTACAGATAATGCAAACCAAGAGTAGAGAGCCAGCCAACCAGAAGGATAAGTTACCCGAGATCCAGGAACAGAGAGCCAGGAGGACCAGAACTGTGGGGACCAGGAAATCAGGGCAAAAAGGGCCAGGACTTGTCTTACTAGGACCAGCAACACAAGAGTGAGGAGGATGAAGAGGATCGGGATAAGGTAGCTAAGGAACAGGATGGCCACAACAGAAGGGCCAGGCCAAAGGGCTAGGAACAAGATGACCAAGAGGCTAAGAAACAGGATTGCAAGGCCTAGTAGGTCCAGAACAAGGAGGATCATGGCCAGCTAGTGTAGAATCATAATGAGAAGGGGCAGGAGAACCAAGGCCATGAGGATTAGGACCATAACAAGGAGTACTGTGAAGATCAAAAGCATGAATACTATTGCCTATAGTACCAAAATAAGCAAGTAAGATGATTGATCAGTACTAAGGATACCAGGAACTCCAAGACCAGGGAAAGGTGACTAGAAGGATTGTGACCAAGAGGGCTGGAAACAGGCCTAGGAGTGCCGGGTGGACCAGGACCTCAGTACCAGGTCCCAGAGCACCATCTAGAGCAGAAATGCAGACTGTGGTGATAACAGGGCCAGGGTAAGGAAGATCAGGGGGGCCTGGATAGCCAGAGCCAGGAAGACCCAGGGGACTGCACCTGGGTGGCCAAGAGGACCAGGACTAAAATGACTATGCTCATAAGCACCAAAACAAGGGGGAACCGGGAATAAGATGGCCAAGAATAACAGGTGCAGTGCTATAAGGACACATAACAGGGCCTGGAACAAGGCCAAGGGAGCTGGGAAGACCCATACCAGGAGCACAAAGACTAAAACGGCCAGGCCTAAGAGAACTAAGATACAAGGGGCGAGGTGGATCAAGAGTAACCATCAGGACCAGTAGCTGGTGCACCAAGAATCACATGAACAAAGTGAGGGAGATTAGAAGGACCAGGTAAGGTAGATGAGGGTCAAGAGGACAAGGAAGGAACAAGAAGAGCTAGGAGAATGAGACCTGGAAGGACCAGGGTGGCCAGAAGGACCCGTGCCAGGAGGACTAGGCATACAAAGATCCAAATAAGGATGACCAGGTCCCAGTGTAACAAGTGAAACATAAGGATCGGAGTAGCACAACCAGGGAGAGTAGCAAAAGGGGGACCAGGACAGCCAGAGCCAGGAGCACCAAGTAGACCAGACCAGTGCCAAGGAGACTAGGCTTATCCCAAAAGGACTTATTAAGGAGGACCAGAACCAGTGGCACAGTGTCAGGTTGTTTAAGAAGACAGGGGCTAGGCCCAGAAACACCAGGATGACCTCAACCAGGAGGACAAGGAATGTCAGACTCAGGAGGACCAGGACAGGAAGGCCAGGTGGAGAAGGGCTCAGGAGACCAGCATGATTGGTAGGGGAGAATCACTAGGACCAGGGCCAGGAGGTCCAGGGAGGGCATATATTAGGAAGGGCCATGGCTAGGAAGTGTCAGGAAGGGGCAATGTCAGGAAGGGCTAGAATCAGTAGCAGCTGATTCAGGACACTAGTACCATAGTGACTGAGGCAAGGAGTCTAGGGTCAGGAAGAGGACATTGAGAATGAAAACAGTCCAGAAAAGGATGATGTGGAACAAGAACAGGAGCCAGAAAGCATAAAAGGGCCAGGAAAAGAAGGAAGAAGATTGGGAAGAGGCGAAAACATGTGTTTCTAGGCCGCATGTATTAAGATATCCCTTTTGTAAATGGTTCCTAATCACGCTTCTTATGCTGCCAACCCATAGGAACCTGAACCTTTTCCAAAACTTATAGAACTGATAGTAAGAATCTTTAAAAAAATCAGAGCATGCAACGTGGACAAAAAGTCAGGACTGTTGCTCCCTGGGCTCTGATTGCTAACAGATGCTGCTAAATTCTGGCACAGTGGTCTGAGGGTAGAAGGACTTAAAATTGGCAGAAGGGTTGAGAGGTGGATGTGTGAAAATGATTGCGATCTGTGAAAGATGGCAAGAAGATTTTGAGAGTTGCAGAGGGCTGAGGTCAGCAGAAATGTGTAATGTCTTACAAAGAGTGTCAAAGGGCTATGGCAATCAGCAAAGGGGAATTGAGGATTATAAGAAGGCTCTAATAAGCAGATGAAGGGTCAGAGAGGGTGCAGATAGATTGAGCCAGTTGCCCACAGAGGGACCCTAAGTTATAGTACTGTGATAGCTCTGATAGCTCTGACAACCAAGGCCAGCAGTAGTAGCTTCAGTGCCAGATCAGTGGTCTGCAAAACACCTATGGCAAGTTGGAGCATGGTGAAGGTACAAATACGACAGAAGTGTTTAGAAGGCCAGCAAAGAGGATCAGAGTGTCAAGACCAGTAGAAAAGTCTGTGATTCTCAGACCTTTGTGCTTGCACTCAGTGTGTGTGTGGGGTGTGTATATTGTGGTGAATTTGTAGCAAGCGTATAGTAATAAGACTCCATGTGTGGCGAAGTTCTGAGTGCTTGATCCAGTGGAATGCATTTTAGATGTTTCTAGATGTTCCCTGTGGCTGGAGGGTGGAAACTCAAACATTGAAGTGAGGGGTGGAGAAAGGGATACCCACAGAAATTCAATGAGGTCCTTGTTATCAAAAGGCTGCTGAATAGTTCTTCTTGAGCAACAATATTTGGTAAATGGTACAAGCAAGGGGTAGATCAGAAGTTTTTGTTTTTAAAAGTGAGGAAGATATCAAATTATGGCCATCCCTTTTGTCTGTACCTGATGACTGCTTCCCTCTTTTGAACACCAGGATGCTTCAGCTGATAACAGCTTTAGAGACCCTGAGGACAGTCAGGTGCAGCGATTTCATACTTCATTGTGCTTTTGTTTTGGATACTCCTGCTTGGAGGCAGCACCATTGTTACCTGCTGTGAGAGCCACCACCTTACACAAAGGCTGTGTTTGAGTTATAGCCAGAAAGTTACATTTGAAAGATAACCACCTCAAACCAGTTCTGAAACCTTAGACAGTGGATCTAAATCCCCAGTCTGGAAAATGAGTATAAAAGTGTGACTGTAAAATGATTGATCTGTGTGTCACAAGAATGGAGGCAACAGAAAGCATATGCTTATTAGCAGTGTATTATTTCTTACAATATTTGTAATAAAGTCGCTCAGTTTGTTTTGTTCTGTGCCTAAATCTCTTTCTTTGATTTACTGAGAATATTCCTTAATATTCCCATGACATTCAGTTCAATTGGTTATAGGCCAACTCATTTGCTAATAACAAAGTCATTATCCATGAGTTGACCATATGGTGAGGATTAGTTGACACCTTCAAATAATTCCCTCATTAATCTTCATCAGCTAATATTTTCTAGTCCTGAAAGAAAGAAGAAGAAATGTTTATTTCTGGTGTGTGGGTTAAATGCTCATCCTCTCCCTTTAGGACAAACCTTTTATTCTCCTGGAAATTCCTACCTGGAAGAAAGAAGGGCTGGTAGTCATCTGGCATATAGACAGAATGTTTGCAAGTCTGCCATCTTTTTCTCTCTTTTTTATATACGATGGAGTTCAGAGAGGGAGGCGTTTGATGTCCATAAACGTCCCTTGGGTTCTGATTGGGCAGGTGGGGTTAGCTAACCACAGTACATACAAGTTGGTGGCATGCTTCAACACCGGGCCTGCTCCTCATCGGGCCGGCATTGCAGTGCCTTATGGGTACCACAAAGGGACTCTTTGACGGAAATCTTTTGGTTGGCAAGTGCAGAGGTTAACTGCAGGACTGTCCTCAAACCCACAATTAGATACAGTAAGGGACTGGACAGTGTAAGTTAAAATTGACTATAGGTCCTAAGATTAGCAAGTTTATTATTCCCTCAAGAGCCTATGCCAAAGTTAAAAACAAACAGGGTGAGTGTCAAGGATATTAATGTTGCTATACTCACCACAGAAAAATTAGAAGAAAAGTTATTCTTATCCCAGTGTGCAAGTCAACATTTTTCACACCTTCGGTTGTCCACTAGGCACTGTGTATATGATTAGGGAGGCTTTATACTGGACCGCCCCATTCTCCCAGTTCCCCTATTAATTGGTGGGTTAACTACCTCCCACCTCCTTTAATACCTGGCTCTTCCCTCTTTTGTGTCTCTTTCTAGCTGGCGAAGGGCTCTGGGAATGTCAGTTGACTTGCAGTGTATCATGGCCCACTATGGCCCACTATGTTGTCCCTCATGTAGCCTGGCTTGGGAATCAAGGTTGACCTTTCCAACCTTCAGACATTGCCATCCCACTCATAGGGGTCGACTGTAGTAACCCAGTTCTGGGTTGTTTCACCAAAGTGATTGGTGGCGTTTACTCTTGGGTTCCACTGCAACACTGTTGTCTATCTGATACACATCGCTCTGGTGTTCCTTTTACTAGGTAAGACTCTTGTGAGGCAGAGTCTGCATTGACACTTGTCAGAGGAACACAAACCACCCCACTTCGTTTACGTTCTTTATGATCAATGAAGGGAATGCTCTGCAGAGTAGTCATAAAATGTTGGTGTGACCAGGACTGGTGTCTGCATGACAGTCAGTCTCCCAGAAGTGAGGGAACACCACTTGAAGTCTGCATTTCTTTTGGAGGAGCCTATAGTCTGCCTAGTAACTAAAAGTACCTAGAAGCCTGATTGCCTGCCTGCCTTCTAAGAGATGGGAGGTGTGTGATTGTCCCTGCGGGAAAAGAGACAATCCAGGAGGAAGTCCCAGGATGTTCCTGGCGTGAGAAACACTGGTGAAGCTGAATGCCAGAGGGAGTTAACCTGTGATGTGTCAGATCTCTCTGTTTCACTGGGCAGTCCCCATAGTGAACTGCACCATGACATTCAACTAAAGAGCAGCATTTTCTTGTTCATGATCCATGCCGTGTGCTAAGAGACTAGTGCGCTGCTGCCTGACTCTGGGGCTGCCAAGCAAAAGGAGCCATTTGGCCCTCCCATGCAAAAAGCCCAGATCTGTCCTGCTTCAACTGCTGAAGATAAAGACTCACTGGTGATCTGTACCATGGGCTGCAACTGTTGAGATCAAATACTCATCTGCATCTAGTCTGACAGGCCTCACCTGTCGAAGAGGGACACTTGCCATGCAGGCCAGACTAATTCACACCCAGAAGTTCTGGACCAGTTAACCTGCCTCGTAGGTGCCATGTCGTAGTATTAGGAGCTATCCTAAAGCTGAGGACACCCTAGGGGTGTTTCACCTCACTGAGATTCATAGCTGAGATTACAACCCGCTGACTGTGTTGGGTCAGAACACAATTCCAGGGCCTGTGACAAGTGTGCTCAGATGAATCTGAAGGCTATACTGGACTGTGAGGTGAAGGTGTATGAGATACATTTCAGGAAGGAACCAATACATTCTCAGTCACACTAAATATCAGGAACAATCTATAAATACATTTTATCAAAGGAAATAATTTATTGTTGCATATCTTTTTTTCTTTTTTCTTAAAAACATTACTACTGTCAAAACATGATAACTTGTATCGTCAACAGGAAGAGTCCATATCAAAATCCAATTAATACCACTTGTGGTGAATATTACATAGTACAATCATCAAGTTTTGATATTAGAAGCCATTTGCAAAGTCTAGCAGCCAGTTGCAAAGTTTAACCGCCAACGTTCATTTTGCGGGTCACCCAGCTTCTTCAGGGCTGCAATATCATTGATAACAGTGCATTAAAAAACATAAAAATATAATAAATTATCAAATACGTACAGCACTCTTGAAAACCATGTGCTTGTCTGTACGTAACATTGTTTTCATATTAAATAGGAGTAATGAAACCCTATGCCCTCAATAAAAGCCAAAATACAATACACAAACATTTTAACACACTACACTATTGACAGGCAGCTGTGTCACCATGCTCCTAGAGTAACTTCTTAATATCCATTTAATGAGTAAAGTTCTGCAAAATCTAGGCCTATACCATACTGTTATATGGATATTGCCACAAAACAGATTACCCGTTGGTCAAATATCTCACTTAATTAGAAGTTGTGACAGTCTTTCATAGTAGTTGTTTCATCCTTGAATTCCTCTCACATGTATGTTTAAACTGGAAAGAAGGAATGAGGCACTGTTTCTAACACTTTATACTTTAATACTGGAGGTCTTGTTATTCGAGAGGTAAACTCTTGGTTCTAAAAGAGCTTAGCATAATAACGGAACACTCAAATATGAAATCTCTTCATCAGGTTCTAGGTCAATCACTCTCCCATCATAAATACAATGGTAACAGCAGTCCAAAGCAACTGGAAACTTCCTCCAAGTCGAACACACATCTGAGGATATGGTAGAACAAAGTCATCAATAGTAATATGTACCGTAAACATTGTAAAAATTCTTGAATCACCATCCTAATATTACTTACTATCCGATATGGTAGAACAAAGACATCAATATGTTCAAAATACGGGAGGGATCAGGAGGAGTTATGGTCCAGTGTATATCCTCCAAATGGAAACATCAAAAATAAGTAATACACTGTTCCAACCATATAAAACAGAAAGTAGTGACCGGGGTCCTAAATTCTAGGAGCAAGAGGCCTCACACACCCATAGGGTGTCATGCTTCATCATAGGCACTGCTCCTCGTCAGACCGGCGCTGCAATGTCTGACGGGCACCACCCCGTGAGGGGGGGCTCTTTGCCGGAGATCTTTTTATGTGGTGGTGCCGTGACCCCAAAGGTAATTGAAGTGTCAACGGAGATCAAAAAAGAATGTGATTTAAAATTGACTACCAAAACCGCCACTGAGACAATGGATTTTATTAGACCAGATGGACGGTCAGGGCCAAGGTTAAAAATATATAGTCAGAAGAGTGAATAGAGAAATTAAGATCAATCACTCTTATAGTAAAAAAATGTATCAAAAGGAGGGGTCTGGGAATTTTCCAAAATCTACCCTCTCATGGGTCAACATGTTTCGCATCCTGGTGGTCCAAACGGATCCAGTGATGCTTCATCAGGACCTTATATGACTATGTGTATCTCCTAAGTACTAAGGGCCACATATATTTCCGAACAAGGTATACAAGTTACTATCAGCCCGCAATTAGCTGGGGGGAGTAACAATCACTTACATGAACGTGGAACCAGTCGTTCCTAACTCGTGCCCTAGAGAGAGAAGTACAAAAGTTATACCACAGTAAGCACGAGATATGACTTATGTGTATCATGGGAAAGGAAAGCGACCGTGCAGTACAGTGAAAGTGTTAACTCGTGAGCAGCAAACATGCAAATGCTTGTGAATACGAGCTTACCGTCCTAAACTTGAAGACGCGCATCCTAGGAATACACAGACCAATTGTCCAGCGCTAAATGACGTCTACAGAGGAGATGTGGAACAAAAAGTTTAAATGACAAGTAGATTACTCACTCAAATGTCTCAAATGTCCAATAACATAGAGATCTAATGTGTAATAATGGTAGGTTCTAAATTAGAAACATCACAGGGAACATGGTAGCTCAAACGTGACTGGTAAAAGTCATAAGTACTGTATTCTAATCAAATAACTGATGATCAGTAATAAAAGACACGGTGTCTCTGGAAAGCAGAACAAAACACAACAATACAAACATTAGTTCCGTATTGGTAGAAGAGTTTAAACAACAAACAGTATATGGGATGGTACAAAATATTTGTCAATGTCCCGGTAGAATAACGAGTGTCAACTATGGGGTGGATCACAATAAATGTGGAGGTATCACCTTAATCGATGCACCGGTTCATAATAATAGGCCACCAGGTAATAGGTCTAACGGTGAGAAAAGCCGGAGAGTATAAGCAGAATCTTGCCTCTTTATAAAGAGCGCAATGCACGTGTGACCGGCCGAGTCCCGAGAAAGCAAACTAGCCTCGGAAATGTAAAAACGGAGATCGGCGGTGCACTTACTTTTGTCTGCTGCTGTAACCAGGACGTAACCTACCCCGGTCCGTGGTTCCCGAAGATTGGAGGGGACCGGGCTGGGGCGTAGAAATGAGCCTTACACCGGAAGCCGGAGAATAGTATTTCCGGCAAGAGGCAAGGTCAGGCAGTCAGGCAACGCGGGAGCGTTGGTCTGAACAAGCTAGAAAGTGAAGAAAGACTACGAAGCGGCCCGGGAAGCAGAAAGGGGGAAATGCATGCAAAGTCTAAGAATAGCTCAGAGCACAGATCACAACACTGGATCAGAAGTCACAGGGCTAATAGTATTAAAAAGTCAATAATAATACAAGGGTAACTCCAAGTCAATTATCAGTCAAAGATAGTTGGGACATGGGGTACTGTAAGTTCAAAGTCGAAGAAGGCAGGCTAGTGGAAATCAGCAGTAATGACTTTTCTAGTCAAAAAAGTATAAAGAAGAATTATTTGGATAGACAGTTCCAAGGAATGTCATCATTCAAGCCATACACATGGGTGCGTAACTTAAACACCCATCGTTGTTCTAACTCAAACAGAGAGTTAGATGTATTGCGTGAGTCAATTTGTAATACTACCCACCACATGTCGTCAGGGCTATGTCTCTTATCAAGGAAGTGTAGAGCCAGTTTGGTCGTGGCACGGCCACATCTGACGTTACTGCGATGTTCATTAATTCTCAGTTTTACTGCTCTTATAGTCATACCTATATATTGTAGTTTACATGGGCAGGTGATCATATAAACACAATTCTTTGTGTTGCAATTCGTATGTGAGGCTAAAAGCCAGAGACCTATAGAATCAAATTCGATGGATTTTAAACGTTTGGTAAGACTGCATATATTACATGTACCACAAGGAAAATGTCCGGCCACAGGTGGAATACCCCATAATGTTTGAGAATAGGGGGGTGATTGGATGGGGCTGGGTCTAGTATGGACGAGTAAATCTTTTACATTAGTGGTGCGTTTAAAGGCAAATAAAGGTTTTGAAATCTGTGCACCACCACTACATAAAATGGACCATCTCTTATTCACAGCTCTTTTGATGGCGTTAGAAAGAGGAGTGAAAGTAGATACACACGTAAGTTTTGGGTCTGTATCCTGTGAAGTAGTAGATAGTAAAGTGTCTCTATTGCAGAACTTGGCCCGTTTGAGGGCTGTCCTAACCACCTTATCTGGATAATGGCGGTTACAAAGTTTGTTGGTCAGGTCATCAGCTTGGGAATTGAACATACGTATGGTACTGCAGTTCCGTCGTAGTCGGAGGAACTGGCCGTAGGGAAGATTGTCTCTCAATGTCTTGGGATGGTGACTCTCATACATAAGGAGACTGTTACGGTCTGTAGTTTTATGGTAAGTATGAGTATATAATTTCCCACCTTCGATGCAGATCATGAGGTCCAGAAAAGGTATCTCTGTTTCGGAGACAGATGATGTAAATTTCAGAAATGGATTCAGTGTATTAATCCAGGTAGTAAAAGCTTGTACCTCCGACTGGGCGCCTTGCCATATGATCAAGATGTCATCAATATACCTGCGCCAGAGTTTAATATTGGTATGAAAGGGGTTGATGTCAGGAAGTATAAACCTAGATTCAAAGTCAAACATATATAAACATGCCAAGCTGGGGGCGAAGGTGCTACCCATCGATGTTCCGCGTGTCTGATGAAAAAGGAGGTCCTCGAACTGGAAGAAATTTTCTTTCAAGGCTAGAGAAGCGCAGTGCATGATGAAATGTATAGGAGAAGTAAGTGTCTCATTAGTTGAATGAAGTGCAGTTTCCACAACTTCCAAAGTAGCCTCTTGTGGGATATTCGTGTAGAGGGCTTCAACATCAAGAGTGATAAGGGCGTGAACTTCAGTGGTTAAGTTGATGGCTGCAATCAAATTGAGGACGTCTTTAGTGTCCTTCAAATAGGTGGAAGATGACTGGACAATCGGTTGTAGAAATCTGTCACAAAAGGTGGAAAGGGGTTCGAGAATAGACCCTATGCCGGAGACTATAGGGCGTCCCGGAGGGGGTATCATGCCCTTGTGGATTTTGGGGAGACAGTAGAAATACGGGATACGCGGGCTCGTGGTGTCTAAAAAAGTAGCCTCGTTGCGTGAAATCCAAGAATTCCCTAAGGCTTCCTCAATCATGCCTCGTATTTCAGTTTGTAATCGTCTCGTTGGATCAGTATTAATCCGTGTATAGTAGGTCTGATCCCCCAATAGACGTAGGCATTCATGTCTATAATCGGAAGAATTAATAATGACCGTGGCTCCCCCTTTATCCGCAGGTTTAATGACAATACTCGTGTCTGTGGATAGTGCTTTGAGGGCTTCTCTTTCAACATTGGAGATGTTGGAAAAACTCCGTTTGGGTTGTAAAGAAGCTAGGTCGCTTAATACTGCTTTTTCAAATGCTAAAACCTCGCAGGGCATCGCCGTGGCAGGGGGCATGAAGGTGGATGGTTTGCGGAGGCCCGTGTCTGTGGGCTGATCAGGTGGAGCTCGATCCTCAAAGAAAAATTGCAATCTAATCTTCCTGAAGAAATGCGACATTTCACAATGGAGGCGGAAAGAGTCTTCTCTAGGAGTAGGGACAAAGCCTAGTCCTTTATTAAGGACCTGCAGTTCAATAGGGGAAAGCGATCGTGATGAAAGGTTGACCACTAGATCCGATTTGGTGGATTCTTCCCTTGACTGCGGGTTACCATCTGTGGTTCGTCCTGGGCCCAGTGTACCCTTCTGCCTCTTCCTCTCCTTCTGCCTCTTCCCCTGCCCCGGCCGTGGCCTAAAAAAGGCATGTAGGGGAGCATGGGGCGAGGTTGATAGAACGGAAATGGTTGTTGCCATGCTAAGGGTTGTCCAGGGGGGTACTGGGAATGTCCAGGAGGGTATTGGGGGTAATGGTAGAATGGATAAGTCCCATCATCATCTGTACTCCAACCATCGGATGAAGAGCTATTACTATATTTCCGTGGTTTCTTCATTGATGCAGATGATTCATCAGAAGAGGAGGGAAGTGTCTCAGTAGTAAAGTCATCTGTGATGTAGGGGTAGACTTTGTCACGGCTAAACCTCGTAATGTCTTTTTGTAACTTCGTAATTTTCTGTTGAGTTAGGAACTCCCTATTATCATTAAGTTCAGAGTTGATTTCAGCTAGTCGACTCTTAAAAGCAGCCAATGAGACTGTAGTTTTGAGAGCGCCTTCCATGAGAGTAATCTGTACCATGATGGAATCAGCCAAACGTTTGGAGGTGTTGATAATGAGCACCAGCCAATCTCTAGTGCATTTCCATGCTACCTGGGCCCAGTCTTTTCTAAAAGCTAAATCTTGCAAGAAAATCCTAGGCATGTTTGAGACGAGCAGACCATTAGGGGCTATATTCGCCCTCAGGTATTCGGTCATAATTGTGCCGTGTAGGACGGTTTTAATCAGGTCTCTTTTAAGTGAAGACAAATTGTCCCACTCTTCTTTTGATGGACCCGAGGGTCCAGCGCCATTGTTTCCCAAAATAGAAGGGGTCTGTAAAATAGCAGATACTATATCGTCATCAAAACTCAACCCTTGAAAATTATCCATATTGGGGGGGTTTTGAAAAATGATAATAATCCCACAGCTAGACTGCTGTACTAATATGTTCAAAATACGGGAGGGATCAGGAGGAGTTATGGTCCAGTGTATATCCTCCAAATGGAAACATCAAAAATAAGTAATACACTGTTCCAACCATATAAAACAGAAAGTAGTGACCGGGGTCCTAAATTCTAGGAGCAAGAGGCCTCACACACCCATAGGGTGTCATGCTTCATCATAGGCACTGCTCCTCGTCAGACCGGCGCTGCAATGTCTGACGGGCACCACCCCGTGAGGGGGGGCTCTTTGCCGGAGATCTTTTTATGTGGTGGTGCCGTGACCCCAAAGGTAATTGAAGTGTCAACGGAGATCAAAAAAGAATGTGATTTAAAATTGACTACCAAAACCGCCACTGAGACAATGGATTTTATTAGACCAGATGGACGGTCAGGGCCAAGGTTAAAAATATATAGTCAGAAGAGTGAATAGAGAAATTAAGATCAATCACTCTTATAGTAAAAAAATGTATCAAAAGGAGGGGTCTGGGAATTTTCCAAAATCTACCCTCTCATGGGTCAACATGTTTCGCATCCTGGTGGTCCAAACGGATCCAGTGATGCTTCATCAGGACCTTATATGACTATGTGTATCTCCTAAGTACTAAGGAGATATCCATTGTGAAATGTCGCATTTCTTCAGGAAGATTAGATTGCAATTTTTCTTTGAGGATCGAGCTCCACCTGATCAGCCCACAGACACGGGCCTCCGCAAACCATCCACCTTCATGCCCCCTGCCACGGCGATGCCCTGCGAGGTTTTAGCATTTGAAAAAGCAGTATTAAGCGACCTAGCTTCTTTACAACCCAAACGGAGTTTTTCCAACATCTCCAATGTTGAAAGAGATGCCCTCAAAGCACTATCCACAGACACGAGTATTGTCATTAAACCTGCGGATAAAGGGGGAGCCACGGTCATTATTAATTCTTCCGATTATAGACATGAATGCCTACGTCTATTGGGGGATCAGACCTACTATACACGGATTAATACTGATCCAACGAGACGATTACAAACTGAAATACGAGGCATGATTGAGGAAGCCTTAGGGAATTCTTGGATTTCACGCAACGAGGCTACTTTTTTAGACACCACGAGCCCGCGTATCCCGTATTTCTACTGTCTCCCCAAAATCCACAAGGGTATGATACCCCCTCCGGGACGCCCTATAGTCTCCGGCATAGGGTCTATTCTCGAACCCCTTTCCACCTTTTGTGACAGATTTCTACAACCGATTGTCCAGTCATCTTCCACCTATTTGAAGGACACTAAAGACGTCCTCAATTTGATTGCAGCCATCAACTTAACCACTGAAGTTCACGCCCTTATCACTCTTGATGTTGAAGCCCTCTACACGAATATCCCACAAGAGGCTACTTTGGAAGTTGTGGAAACTGCACTTCATTCAACTAATGAGACACTTACTTCTCCTATACATTTCATCATGCACTGCGCTTCTCTAGCCTTGAAAGAAAATTTCTTCCAGTTCGAGGACCTCCTTTTTCATCAGACACGCGGAACATCGATGGGTAGCACCTTCGCCCCCAGCTTGGCATGTTTATATATGTTTGACTTTGAATCTAGGTTTATACTTCCTGACATCAACCCCTTTCATACCAATATTAAACTCTGGCGCAGGTATATTGATGACATCTTGATCATATGGCAAGGCGCCCAGTCGGAGGTACAAGCTTTTACTACCTGGATTAATACACTGAATCCATTTCTGAAATTTACATCATCTGTCTCCGAAACAGAGATACCTTTTCTGGACCTCATGATCTGCATCGAAGGTGGGAAATTATATACTCATACTTACCATAAAACTACAGACCGTTACAGTCTCCTTATGTATGAGAGTCACCATCCCAAGACATTGAGAGACAATCTTCCCTACGGCCAGTTCCTCCGACTACGACGGAACTGCAGTACCATACGTATGTTCAATTCCCAAGCTGATGACCTGACCAACAAACTTTGTAACCGCCATTATCCAGATAAGGTGGTTAGGACAGCCCTCAAACGGGCCAAGTTCTGCAATAGAGACACTTTACTATCTACTACTTCACAGGATACAGACCCAAAACTTACGTGTGTATCTACTTTCACTCCTCTTTCTAACGCCATCAAAAGAGCTGTGAATAAGAGATGGTCCATTTTATGTAGTGGTGGTGCACAGATTTCAAAACCTTTATTTGCCTTTAAACGCACCACTAATGTAAAAGATTTACTCGTCCATACTAGACCCAGCCCCATCCAATCACCCCCCTATTCTCAAACATTATGGGGTATTCCACCTGTGGCCGGACATTTTCCTTGTGGTACATGTAATATATGCAGTCTTACCAAACGTTTAAAATCCATCGAATTTGATTCTATAGGTCTCTGGCTTTTAGCCTCACATACGAATTGCAACACAAAGAATTGTGTTTATATGATCACCTGCCCATGTAAACTACAATATATAGGTATGACCACAAGAGCAGTAAAACTGAGAATTAATGAACATCGCAGTAACGTCAGATGTGGCCGTGCCACGACCAAACTGGCTCTACACTTCCTTGATAAGAGACATAGCCCTGACGACATGTGGTGGGTAGTATTACAAATTGACTCACGCAATACATCTAACTCTCTGTTTGAGTTAGAACAACAATGGGTGTTTAAGTTACGCACCCATGTGTATGGCTTGAATGATGACATTCCTTGGAACTGTCTATCCAAATAATTCTTCTTTATACTTTTTTGACTAGAAAAGTCATTACTGCTGATTTCCACTAGCCTGCCTTCTTCGACTTTGAACTTACAGTACCCCATGTCCCAACTATCTTTGACTGATAATTGACTTGGAGTTACCCTTGTATTATTATTGACTTTTTAATACTATTAGCCCTGTGACTTCTGATCCAGTGTTGTGATCTGTGCTCTGAGCTATTCTTAGACTTTGCATGCATTTCCCCCTTTCTGCTTCCCGGGCCGCTTCGTAGTCTTTCTTCACTTTCTAGCTTGTTCAGACCAACGCTCCCGCGTTGCCTGACTGCCTGACCTTGCCTCTTGCCGGAAATACTATTCTCCGGCTTCCGGTGTAAGGCTCATTTCTACGCCCCAGCCCGGTCCCCTCCAATCTTCGGGAACCACGGACCGGGGTAGGTTACGTCCTGGTTACAGCAGCAGACAAAAGTAAGTGCACCGCCGATCTCCGTTTTTACATTTCCGAGGCTAGTTTGCTTTCTCGGGACTCGGCCGGTCACACGTGCATTGCGTTCTTTATAAAGAGGCAAGATTCTGCTTATACTCTCCGGCTTTTCTCACCGTTAGACCTATTACCTGGTGGCCTATTATTATGAACCGGTGCATCGATTAAGGTGATACCTCCACATTTATTGTGATCCACCCCATAGTTGACACTCGTTATTCTACCGGGACATTGACAAATATTTTGTACCATCCCATATACTGTTTGTTGTTTAAACTCTTCTACCAATACGGAACTAATGTTTGTATTGTTGTGTTTTGTTCTGCTTTCCAGAGACACCGTGTCTTTTATTACTGATCATCAGTTATTTGATTAGAATACAGTACTTATGACTTTTACCAGTCACGTTTGAGCTACCATGTTCCCTGTGATGTTTCTAATTTAGAACCTACCATTATTACACATTAGATCTCTATGTTATTGGACATTTGAGACATTTGAGTGAGTAATCTACTTGTCATTTAAACTTTTTGTTCCACATCTCCTCTGTAGACGTCATTTAGCGCTGGACCATTGGTCTGTGTATTCCTAGGATGCGCGTCTTCAAGTTTAGGACGGTAAGCTCGTATTCACAAGCATTTGCATGTTTGCTGCTCACGAGTTAACACTTTCACTGTACTGCACGGTCGCTTTCCTTTCCCATGATACACATAAGTCATATCTCGTGCTTACTGTGGTATAACTTTTGTACTTCTCTCTCTAGGGCACGAGTTAGGAACGACTGGTTCCACGTTCATGTAAGTGATTGTTACTCCCCCCAGCTAATTGCGGGCTGATAGTAACTTGTATACCTTGTTCGGAAATATATGTGGCCCTTAGTACTTAGGAGATACACATAGTCATATAAGGTCCTGATGAAGCATCACTGGATCCGTTTGGACCACCAGGATGCGAAACATGTTGACCCATGAGAGGGTAGATTTTGGAAAATTCCCAGACCCCTCCTTTTGATACATTTTTTTACTATAAGAGTGATTGATCTTAATTTCTCTATTCACTCTTCTGACTATATATTTTTAACCTTGGCCCTGACCGTCCATCTGGTCTAATAAAATCCATTGTCTCAGTGGCGGTTTTGGTAGTCAATTTTAAATCACATTCTTTTTTGATCTCCGTTGACACTTCAATTACCTTTGGGGTCACGGCACCACCACATAAAAAGATCTCCGGCAAAGAGCCCCCCCTCACGGGGTGGTGCCCGTCAGACATTGCAGCGCCGGTCTGACGAGGAGCAGTGCCTATGATGAAGCATGACACCCTATGGGTGTGTGAGGCCTCTTGCTCCTAGAATTTAGGACCCCGGTCACTACTTTCTGTTTTATATGGTTGGAACAGTGTATTACTTATTTTTGATGTTTCCATTTGGAGGATATACACTGGACCATAACTCCTCCTGATCCCTCCCGTATTTTGAACATATTAGTACAGCAGTCTAGCTGTGGGATTATTATCATTTTTCAAAACCCCCCCAATATGGATAATTTTCAAGGGTTGAGTTTTGATGACGATATAGTATCTGCTATTTTACAGACCCCTTCTATTTTGGGAAACAATGGCGCTGGACCCTCGGGTCCATCAAAAGAAGAGTGGGACAATTTGTCTTCACTTAAAAGAGACCTGATTAAAACCGTCCTACACGGCACAATTATGACCGAATACCTGAGGGCGAATATAGCCCCTAATGGTCTGCTCGTCTCAAACATGCCTAGGATTTTCTTGCAAGATTTAGCTTTTAGAAAAGACTGGGCCCAGGTAGCATGGAAATGCACTAGAGATTGGCTGGTGCTCATTATCAACACCTCCAAACGTTTGGCTGATTCCATCATGGTACAGATTACTCTCATGGAAGGCGCTCTCAAAACTACAGTCTCATTGGCTGCTTTTAAGAGTCGACTAGCTGAAATCAACTCTGAACTTAATGATAATAGGGAGTTCCTAACTCAACAGAAAATTACGAAGTTACAAAAAGACATTACGAGGTTTAGCCGTGACAAAGTCTACCCCTACATCACAGATGACTTTACTACTGAGACACTTCCCTCCTCTTCTGATGAATCATCTGCATCAATGAAGAAACCACGGAAATATAGTAATAGCTCTTCATCCGATGGTTGGAGTACAGATGATGATGGGACTTATCCATTCTACCATTACCCCCAATACCCTCCTGGACATTCCCAGTACCCCCCTGGACATCCCTTAGCATGGCAACAACCATTTCCGTTCTATCAACCTCGCCCCATGCTCCCCTACATGCCTTTTTTAGGCCACGGCCGGGGCAGGGGAAGAGGCAGAAGGAGAGGAAGAGGCAGAAGGGTACACTGGGCCCAGGACGAACCACAGATGGTAACCCGCAGTCAAGGGAAGAATCCACCAAATCGGATCTAGTGGTCAACCTTTCATCACGATCGCTTTCCCCTATTGAACTGCAGGTCCTTAATAAAGGACTAGGCTTTGTCCCTACTCCTAGAGAAGACTCTTTCCGCCTCCATTGTGAAATGTCGCATTTCTTCAGGAAGATTAGATTGCAATTTTTCTTTGAGGATCGAGCTCCACCTGATCAGCCCACAGACACGGGCCTCCGCAAACCATCCACCTTCATGCCCCCTGCCACGGCGATGCCCTGCGAGGTTTTAGCATTTGAAAAAGCAGTATTAAGCGACCTAGCTTCTTTACAACCCAAACGGAGTTTTTCCAACATCTCCAATGTTGAAAGAGATGCCCTCAAAGCACTATCCACAGACACGAGTATTGTCATTAAACCTGCGGATAAAGGGGGAGCCACGGTCATTATTAATTCTTCCGATTATAGACATGAATGCCTACGTCTATTGGGGGATCAGACCTACTATACACGGATTAATACTGATCCAACGAGACGATTACAAACTGAAATACGAGGCATGATTGAGGAAGCCTTAGGGAATTCTTGGATTTCACGCAACGAGGCTACTTTTTTAGACACCACGAGCCCGCGTATCCCGTATTTCTACTGTCTCCCCAAAATCCACAAGGGCATGATACCCCCTCCGGGACGACCTATAGTCTCCGGCATAGGGTCTATTCTCGAACCCCTTTCCACCTTTTGTGACAGATTTCTACAACCGATTGTCCAGTCATCTTCCACCTATTTGAAGGACACTAAAGACGTCCTCAATTTGATTGCAGCCATCAACTTAACCACTGAAGTTCACGCCCTTATCACTCTTGATGTTGAAGCCCTCTACACGAATATCCCACAAGAGGCTACTTTGGAAGTTGTGGAAACTGCACTTCATTCAACTAATGAGACACTTACTTCTCCTATACATTTCATCATGCACTGCGCTTCTCTAGCCTTGAAAGAAAATTTCTTCCAGTTCGAGGACCTCCTTTTTCATCAGACACGCGGAACATCGATGGGTAGCACCTTCGCCCCCAGCTTGGCATGTTTATATATGTTTGACTTTGAATCTAGGTTTATACTTCCTGACATCAACCCCTTTCATACCAATATTAAACTCTGGCGCAGGTATATTGATGACATCTTGATCATATGGCAAGGCGCCCAGTCGGAGGTACAAGCTTTTACTACCTGGATTAATACACTGAATCCATTTCTGAAATTTACATCATCTGTCTCCGAAACAGAGATACCTTTTCTGGACCTCATGATCTGCATCGAAGGTGGGAAATTATATACTCATACTTACCATAAAACTACAGACCGTAACAGTCTCCTTATGTATGAGAGTCACCATCCCAAGACATTGAGAGACAATCTTCCCTACGGCCAGTTCCTCCGACTACGACGGAACTGCAGTACCATACGTATGTTCAATTCCCAAGCTGATGACCTGACCAACAAACTTTGTAACCGCCATTATCCAGATAAGGTGGATAGGACAGCCCTCAAACGGGCCAAGTTCTGCAATAGAGACACTTTACTATCTACTACTTCACAGGATACAGACCCAAAACTTACGTGTGTATCTACTTTCACTCCTCTTTCTAACGCCATCAAAAGAGCTGTGAATAAGAGATGGTCCATTTTATGTAGTGGTGGTGCACAGATTTCAAAACCTTTATTTGCCTTTAAACGCACCACTAATGTAAAAGATTTACTCGTCCATACTAGACCCAGCCCCATCCAATCACCCCCCTATTCTCAAACATTATGGGGTATTCCACCTGTGGCCGGACATTTTCCTTGTGGTACATGTAATATATGCAGTCTTACCAAACGTTTAAAATCCATCGAATTTGATTCTATAGGTCTCTGGCTTTTAGCCTCACATACGAATTGCAACACAAAGAATTGTGTTTATATGATCACCTGCCCATGTAAACTACAATATATAGGTATGACCACAAGAGCAGTAAAACTGAGAATTAATGAACATCGCAGTAACGTCAGATGTGGCCGTGCCACGACCAAACTGGCTCTACACTTCCTTGATAAGAGACATAGCCCTGACGACATGTGGTGGGTAGTATTACAAATTGACTCACGCAATACATCTAACTCTCTGTTTGAGTTAGAACAACGATGGGTGTTTAAGTTACGCACCCATGTGTATGGCTTGAATGATGACATTCCTTGGAACTGTCTATCCAAATAATTCTTCTTTATACTTTTTTGACTAGAAAAGTCATTACTGCTGATTTCCACTAGCCTGCCTTCTTCGACTTTGAACTTACAGTACCCCATGTCCCAACTATCTTTGACTGATAATTGACTTGGAGTTACCCTTGTATTATTATTGACTTTTTAATACTATTAGCCCTGTGACTTCTGATCCAGTGTTGTGATCTGTGCTCTGAGCTATTCTTAGACTTTGCATGCATTTCCCCCTTTCTGCTTCCCGGGCCGCTTCGTAGTCTTTCTTCACTTTCTAGCTTGTTCAGACCAACGCTCCCGCGTTGCCTGACTGCCTGACCTTGCCTCTTGCCGGAAATACTATTCTCCGGCTTCCGGTGTAAGGCTCATTTCTACGCCCCAGCCCGGTCCCCTCCAATCTTCGGGAACCACGGACCGGGGTAGGTTACGTCCTGGTTACAGCAGCAGACAAAAGTAAGTGCACCGCCGATCTCCGTTTTTACATTTCCGAGGCTAGTTTGCTTTCTCGGGACTCGGCCGGTCACACGTGCATTGCGCTCTTTATAAAGAGGCAAGATTCTGCTTATACTCTCCGGCTTTTCTCACCGTTAGACCTATTACCTGGTGGCCTATTATTATGAACCGGTGCATCGATTAAGGTGATACCTCCACATTTATTGTGATCCACCCCATAGTTGACACTCGTTATTCTACCGGGACATTGACAAATATTTTGTACCATCCCATATACTGTTTGTTGTTTAAACTCTTCTACCAATACGGAACTAATGTTTGTATTGTTGTGTTTTGTTCTGCTTTCCAGAGACACCGTGTCTTTTATTACTGATCATCAGTTATTTGATTAGAATACAGTACTTATGACTTTTACCAGTCACGTTTGAGCTACCATGTTCCCTGTGATGTTTCTAATTTAGAACCTACCATTATTACACATTAGATCTCTATGTTATTGGACATTTGAGACATTTGAGTGAGTAATCTACTTGTCATTTAAACTTTTTGTTCCACATCTCCTCTGTAGACGTCATTTAGCGCTGGACCATTGGTCTGTGTATTCCTAGGATGCGCGTCTTCAAGTTTAGGACGGTAAGCTCGTATTCACAAGCATTTGCATGTTTGCTGCTCACGAGTTAACACTTTCACTGTACTGCACGGTCGCTTTCCTTTCCCATGATACACATAAGTCATATCTCGTGCTTACTGTGGTATAACTTTTGTACTTCTCTCTCTAGGGCACGAGTTAGGAACGACTGGTTCCACGTTCATGTAAGTGATTGTTACTCCCCCCAGCTAATTGCGGGCTGATAGTAACTTGTATACCTTGTTCGGAAATATATGTGGCCCTTAGTACTTAGGAGATACACATAGTCATATAAGGTCCTGATGAAGCATCACTGGATCCGTTTGGACCACCAGGATGCGAAACATGTTGACCCATGAGAGGGTAGATTTTGGAAAATTCCCAGACCCCTCCTTTTGATACATTTTTTTACTATAAGAGTGATTGATCTTAATTTCTCTATTCACTCTTCTGACTATATATTTTTAACCTTGGCCCTGACCGTCCATCTGGTCTAATAAAATCCATTGTCTCAGTGGCGGTTTTGGTAGTCAATTTTAAATCACATTCTTTTTTGATCTCCGTTGACACTTCAATTACCTTTGGGGTCACGGCACCACCACATAAAAAGATCTCCGGCAAAGAGCCCCCCCTCACGGGGTGGTGCCCGTCAGACATTGCAGCGCCGGTCTGACGAGGAGCAGTGCCTATGATGAAGCATGACACCCTATGGGTGTGTGAGGCCTCTTGCTCCTAGAATTTAGGACCCCGGTCACTACTTTCTGTTTTATATGGTTGGAACAGTGTATTACTTATTTTTGATGTTTCCATTTGGAGGATATACACTGGACCATAACTCCTCCTGATCCCTCCCGTATTTTGAACATATTAGTACAGCAGTCTAGCTGTGGGATTATTATCATTTTTCAAAACCCCCCCAATATGGATAATTTTCAAGGGTTGAGTTTTGATGACGATATAGTATCTGCTATTTTACAGACCCCTTCTATTTTGGGAAACAATGGCGCTGGACCCTCGGGTCCATCAAAAGAAGAGTGGGACAATTTGTCTTCACTTAAAAGAGACCTGATTAAAACCGTCCTACACGGCACAATTATGACCGAATACCTGAGGGCGAATATAGCCCCTAATGGTCTGCTCGTCTCAAACATGCCTAGGATTTTCTTGCAAGATTTAGCTTTTAGAAAAGACTGGGCCCAGGTAGCATGGAAATGCACTAGAGATTGGCTGGTGCTCATTATCAACACCTCCAAACGTTTGGCTGATTCCATCATGGTACAGATTACTCTCATGGAAGGCGCTCTCAAAACTACAGTCTCATTGGCTGCTTTTAAGAGTCGACTAGCTGAAATCAACTCTGAACTTAATGATAATAGGGAGTTCCTAACTCAACAGAAAATTACGAAGTTACAAAAAGACATTACGAGGTTTAGCCGTGACAAAGTCTACCCCTACATCACAGATGACTTTACTACTGAGACACTTCCCTCCTCTTCTGATGAATCATCTGCATCAATGAAGAAACCACGGAAATATAGTAATAGCTCTTCATCCGATGGTTGGAGTACAGATGATGATGGGACTTATCCATTCTACCATTACCCCCAATACCCTCCTGGACATTCCCAGTACCCCCCTGGACAACCCTTAGCATGGCAACAACCATTTCCGTTCTATCAACCTCGCCCCATGCTCCCCTACATGCCTTTTTTAGGCCACGGCCGGGGCAGGGGAAGAGGCAGAAGGAGAGGAAGAGGCAGAAGGGTACACTGGGCCCAGGACGAACCACAGATGGTAACCCGCAGTCAAGGGAAGAATCCACCAAATCGGATCTAGTGGTCAACCTTTCATCACGATCGCTTTCCCCTATTGAACTGCAGGTCCTTAATAAAGGACTAGGCTTTGTCCCTACTCCTAGAGAAGACTCTTTCCGCCTCCATTGTGAAATGTCGCATTTCTTCAGGAAGATTAGATTGCAATTTTTCTTTGAGGATCGAGCTCCACCTGATCAGCCCACAGACACGGGCCTCCGCAAACCATCCACCTTCATGCCCCCTGCCACGGCGATGCCCTGCGAGGTTTTAGCATTTGAAAAAGCAGTATTAAGCGACCTAGCTTCTTTACAACCCAAACGGAGTTTTTCCAACATCTCCAATGTTGAAAGAGAAGCCCTCAAAGCACTATCCACAGACACGAGTATTGTCATTAAACCTGCGGATAAAGGGGGAGCCACGGTCATTATTAATTCTTCCGATTATAGACATGAATGCCTACGTCTATTGGGGGATCAGACCTACTATACACGGATTAATACTGATCCAACGAGACGATTACAAACTGAAATACGAGGCATGATTGAGGAAGCCTTAGGGAATTCTTGGATTTCACGCAACGAGGCTACTTTTTTAGACACCACGAGCCCGCGTATCCCGTATTTCTACTGTCTCCCCAAAATCCACAAGGGCATGATACCCCCTCCGGGACGCCCTATAGTCTCCGGCATAGGGTCTATTCTCGAACCCCTTTCCACCTTTTGTGACAGATTTCTACAACCGATTGTCCAGTCATCTTCCACCTATTTGAAGGACACTAAAGACGTCCTCAATTTGATTGCAGCCATCAACTTAACCACTGAAGTTCACGCCCTTATCACTCTTGATGTTGAAGCCCTCTACACGAATATCCCACAAGAGGCTACTTTGGAAGTTGTGGAAACTGCACTTCATTCAACTAATGAGACACTTACTTCTCCTATACATTTCATCATGCACTGCGCTTCTCTAGCCTTGAAAGAAAATTTCTTCCAGTTCGAGGACCTCCTTTTTCATCAGACACGCGGAACATCGATGGGTAGCACCTTCGCCCCCAGCTTGGCATGTTTATATATGTTTGACTTTGAATCTAGGTTTATACTTCCTGACATCAACCCCTTTCATACCAATATTAAACTCTGGCGCAGGTATATTGATGACATCTTGATCATATGGCAAGGCGCCCAGTCGGAGGTACAAGCTTTTACTACCTGGATTAATACACTGAATCCATTTCTGAAATTTACATCATCTGTCTCCGAAACAGAGATACCTTTTCTGGACCTCATGATCTGCATCGAAGGTGGGAAATTATATACTCATACTTACCATAAAACTACAGACCGTAACAGTCTCCTTATGTATGAGAGTCACCATCCCAAGACATTGAGAGACAATCTTCCCTACGGCCAGTTCCTCCGACTACGACGGAACTGCAGTACCATACGTATGTTCAATTCCCAAGCTGATGACCTGACCAACAAACTTTGTAACCGCCATTATCCAGATAAGGTGGTTAGGACAGCCCTCAAACGGGCCAAGTTCTGCAATAGAGACACTTTACTATCTACTACTTCACAGGATACAGACCCAAAACTTACGTGTGTATCTACTTTCACTCCTCTTTCTAACGCCATCAAAAGAGCTGTGAATAAGAGATGGTCCATTTTATGTAGTGGTGGTGCACAGATTTCAAAACCTTTATTTGCCTTTAAACGCACCACTAATGTAAAAGATTTACTCGTCCATACTAGACCCAGCCCCATCCAATCACCCCCCTATTCTCAAACATTATGGGGTATTCCACCTGTGGCCGGACATTTTCCTTGTGGTACATGTAATATATGCAGTCTTACCAAACGTTTAAAATCCATCGAATTTGATTCTATAGGTCTCTGGCTTTTAGCCTCACATACGAATTGCAACACAAAGAATTGTGTTTATATGATCACCTGCCCATGTAAACTACAATATATAGGTATGACTATAAGAGCAATAAAACTGAGAATTAATGAACATCGCAGTAACGTCAGATGTGGCCGTGCCACGACCAAACTGGCTCTACACTTCCTTGATAAGAGACATAGCCCTGACGACATGTGGTGGGTAGTATTACAAATTGACTCACGCAATACATCTAACTCTCTGTTTGAGTTAGAACAACGATGGGTGTTTAAGTTACGCACCCATGTGTATGGCTTGAATGATGACATTCCTTGGAACTGTCTATCCAAATAATTCTTCTTTATACTTTTTTGACTAGAAAAGTCATTACTGCTGATTTCCACTAGCCTGCCTTCTTCGACTTTGAACTTACAGTACCCCATGTCCCAACTATCTTTGACTGATAATTGACTTGGAGTTACCCTTGTATTATTATTGACTTTTTAATACTATTAGCCCTGTGACTTCTGATCCAGTGTTGTGATCTGTGCTCTGAGCTATTCTTAGACTTTGCATGCATTTCCCCCTTTCTGCTTCCCGGGCCGCTTCGTAGTCTTTCTTCACTTTCTAGCTTGTTCAGACCAACGCTCCCGCGTTGCCTGACTGCCTGACCTTGCCTCTTGCCGGAAATACTATTCTCCGGCTTCCGGTGTAAGGCTCATTTCTACGCCCCAGCCCGGTCCCCTCCAATCTTCGGGAACCACGGACCGGGGTAGGTTACGTCCTGGTTACAGCAGCAGACAAAAGTAAGTGCACCGCCGATCTCCGTTTTTACATTTCCGAGGCTAGTTTGCTTTCTCGGGACTCGGCCGGTCACACGTGCATTGCGCTCTTTATAAAGAGGCAAGATTCTGCTTATACTCTCCGGCTTTTCTCACCGTTAGACCTATTACCTGGTGGCCTATTATTATGAACCGGTGCATCGATTAAGGTGATACCTCCACATTTATTGTGATCCACCCCATAGTTGACACTCGTTATTCTACCGGGACATTGACAAATATTTTGTACCATCCCATATACTGTTTGTTGTTTAAACTCTTCTACCAATACGGAACTAATGTTTGTATTGTTGTGTTTTGTTCTGCTTTCCAGAGACACCGTGTCTTTTATTACTGATCATCAGTTATTTGATTAGAATACAGTACTTATGACTTTTACCAGTCACGTTTGAGCTACCATGTTCCCTGTGATGTTTCTAATTTAGAACCTACCATTATTACACATTAGATCTCTATGTTATTGGACATTTGAGACATTTGAGTGAGTAATCTACTTGTCATTTAAACTTTTTGTTCCACATCTCCTCTGTAGACGTCATTTAGCGCTGGACCATTGGTCTGTGTATTCCTAGGATGCGCGTCTTCAAGTTTAGGACGGTAAGCTCGTATTCACAAGCATTTGCATGTTTGCTGCTCACGAGTTAACACTTTCACTGTACTGCACGGTCGCTTTCCTTTCCCATGATACACATAAGTCATATCTCGTGCTTACTGTGGTATAACTTTTGTACTTCTCTCTCTAGGGCACGAGTTAGGAACGACTGGTTCCACGTTCATGTAAGTGATTGTTACTCCCCCCAGCTAATTGCGGGCTGATAGTAACTTGTATACCTTGTTCGGAAATATATGTGGCCCTTAGTACTTAGGAGATACACATAGTCATATAAGGTCCTGATGAAGCATCACTGGATCCGTTTGGACCACCAGGATGCGAAACATGTTGACCCATGAGAGGGTAGATTTTGGAAAATTCCCAGACCCCTCCTTTTGATACATTTTTTTACTATAAGAGTGATTGATCTTAATTTCTCTATTCACTCTTCTGACTATATATTTTTAACCTTGGCCCTGACCGTCCATCTGGTCTAATAAAATCCATTGTCTCAGTGGCGGTTTTGGTAGTCAATTTTAAATCACATTCTTTTTTGATCTCCGTTGACACTTCAATTACCTTTGGGGTCACGGCACCACCACATAAAAAGATCTCCGGCAAAGAGCCCCCCCTCACGGGGTGGTGCCCGTCAGACATTGCAGCGCCGGTCTGACGAGGAGCAGTGCCTATGATGAAGCATGACACCCTATGGGTGTGTGAGGCCTCTTGCTCCTAGAATTTAGGACCCCGGTCACTACTTTCTGTTTTATATGGTTGGAACAGTGTATTACTTATTTTTGACAAAGACATCAATAGTAATATACACCACAAACACTGTAAAAATTCTTGAATCACCATCCTAATGATACTTACTATCGGTTGTCAAAATTAGATTTCTAACAACGTAAGTGTAAGCATTGTAATATAACATGAAGTTGTATGTCGCCAAACATCAAAGACTTCGTGCCACGACAGATCAAAGCCGAAAGGAAGGCTCTCTTCCTGCTTCTGAAGTCCTTCTCATGGTATATTATTGTTGCAGTCATAGTCTTAATAGTCATAATCATAGTATCTGGATAAGGGATAAATTCAGAAGGCATCATAAGAACTTTGATCAGGAATCTGCCCCTTCCTGCCACTTATAAATCCCAGAGAAGGGTGATCTCACTCCCAATCTTCATTGGAGCCAATTCAGAATCTAGACACAATGCACCCCAAATTTCAAATTTTATGAGTCCGTCGGCCACGTCACGGCAAGAAGAGGCCTTTAGGGAGGCATGTTGCACATTGTTGGTGCTTTACTGGTTCCCTTTAGCAAGCTTTCGGGCTCCAGGGATCTGTAGGGGGCTCCATTCAGGCTTTCACCAGTGTGTCAATCTTTGGCACTGTCTGTGCCCCTAGAAAACACATTGGAATCCCCACTGACAGCGACTTTGGTTCCAGTGCCATCCTCTACGCTGGTTCCCTTTGCACCGATGCTGGTACGGACGCTGCTGATGTTGGAGGGGAATTTACAGCAAATTGTGCTTTCTTACTCTGAGCAGAAATCACCACAATCTTGACCATGGCCGCTCCTAGTTCTCATTTGAGGACAGCCAGAGGGCAATTCCTCTCATTTTGATTCTGATTCTTACCAGACACTAGAGCCCAGGCTTTGCACAACTATTTGAGCATTGACCCAGACAATGTCAATTTTGATGAGGGAGTGATTTTGGCCCCTTAGTATGATGAAGCAAATCGAAGGACTCCAAAACCTCAGTGGCCCGATACTTCTCCAGATACTGGCCTTGTTTTGCCTCCTTGCCCTGTAACTGAGGAAAGTGCCCCCTTTGCCGTTGTTATGTGCATGACGTTAGAAGTATTGGATCTACAAATACCCTCTATGGAGGTGAAAACCAGTGTTGCTCCAGTCTGGTCAAGCATCTACAGAACCTCTATTGCCTTTTAATGAAGCCCTTATGGATACCCTTTTTGGCACTTGGGCAAATCATGTTCAAGAGCACCTGTTAATAATCAGGGCCCTAGGTGCTATCACTCAACACCAGATGACTCTGCTTTTCTTACACAACCTCCTGAACCAGAGTTTTTCATGGTGCAGGCATCCACACATACATTAAATCCAAATGCCTTCCTCACCACACCACCTGATTAGGAGTCTGAGAATAGAATCTTTAGGCAAACATATTTTTTCTTCCACAAGACTCACTGTGTTCAGTGACTAACAACTATCTTCTAGGCTGCTAATTCAATGCCCTGTAGGGCAAAGAGGCAGCTCAAATATTGCGTGCAGTTCTAGGTGATCACAGGCCACCCCTCACCCAAACTATCCAGGAGGTCCACAATGCCGCAAAGTTTTTAATCTGGTCTGGTTTGGACAAGAGCATCTGCTTACATCAAGCGATGGGTATCAATCAGTCAATCGATCAATGCTTGTAAAGCGCAACAGCTCACTTGTTAGGGTCTCAAGGCGCGGGGGAGAGTGTAGCGTTCACCGGTGTTTCTTAAAAAAGCCATGTCTTCAGTTCCTTCGTGAAGCTGAGGAGGGAGGTGGTTTGTCTGATGTGGACAGGAAGGGCATTCCAGGCGGTGGCTGCGAGGAACAAGTGTGGCACTTCGGTGCCATGCCTGTATGAGGTCCATGGGCATCTCGAAGGGATCTAGGTATCTTTAATGGACAGGCTGTTCGATGGCTTTTACCTTTTTGGTGACAAAGCATATTTGGTCCTGAAGCTGTTTAAGAAAAGCAGGGCCACAACACGTTCCTTGGGTCTTTCTCACCCCAACAGACAATTCCAGCCCATCCACCACCACAGCAAGTCTTTCAGCCCTGCAGTGACTGAGTCCGCAGTTTACAAAGTAACAGCCTTGACAGAAGGGGTAACATGCAGCCACAAAACCTCTTCTGTGTGTCCTTGCTGCCATACAGCCAGCATCTGTAAATGCCAGGGTGGACAATCTCAGCCGCTGACGTCTACTGTACTAAGAATGGTAGTTACAATCGCAGGTGGTATAGGACATCTTCCCTCAGTGAGGAGAACCCTGGTTTGATCTTTTTGCCACCCCCAATGAAGCATAATGTCAGCACTTTTTGCACCTTGGAGGTTCCAAAGCATCTATCTTGGAGACGCAAGGCATCTAGAGTGGAACTCGGGACTCCTGTATGCCTTCGCAAAGCTCCCACTCAATCTCTGAGTTCTGAAGAAGATCAGGATTGACCAGGGCCAAGTCGTGCTAGTGGCACTGGATGAACCAGAAGATTGTGATACTCTGAAATCCCGAGCTTGAACATCTGTTCCCTGATCAAGCAACCCTCAGGAGGATCTTCTGTCGCAGCAGCAGGGCAGGGCCTTGCACCCGGGCTTGTACAATTTACATCAGCCATGCTTTGAGATTGAACGGTGGTACTTGGCCTACTTCAACCATCTTCCTTAAGCCATTAATGCCATCTTGACGGCGAGGCATCCCTCTACAAAAGTGGTGTATGCCTTTCATTGGAATACATTTACAAGCCAATTTGCCTGAAGTATTTTTTTAGTTTTATTCCTGGCCCAGCAACCACTTTCTTTGGGCACTGTTAAAGGCTATAAATCAGTTCATTTGTCTTTTTTGTTTAGGTCACATTTTGTTATGAGAATTATGAAAAGTTTGCAATATTAGTTTCCATCAACACCCTTTGTGATGCCTTAGTTGGACCTGAACTTAGTTCTCACTTTTTTGATGCACAGCCCTTTTGAGCCCTGCTGTACAGTTGTCGTTTAGAATTTTGATGTTTAAAACGGCGTTTCTCATACCCATAATTTTGGCTAGGCATGCAAGCGAGCTGCAGGCTCTTTCAGTAAATGCATCTTATATTAACATTCTTTCAAGATGAGTTGTTGTTGTGGATCATAGTTTCTTTTTTCCTAAAAGTGGTTACTCAATTTCATGTTCGGCAAGCTATCACCTCTCTGGCTTAATTTCCAGTAACACTCTTTCTGGTGGATATTCTAGCTATCAGCAGATTCCTCACCTACCCTCCCGGCTTCCTGTTCCATCAACCGGGCTCTTTTTCATCGAAAAAGGTCTGAACTTGGAGATCTTCCCACTGGTCATGCCAATAGGCTCTGTTTCTGAATCCGCAGACAGCATAAGAAAGCAACTGAGGTCGGCGAGCATGGGTGGTGCTTATTTGCAGATTTGCTTGTCACTTCTGGTGTGGAATGATGTTGGCACAAAACCACACAATTCCACCTACGGGCACACTGAACTGCTACTTTAAACTTTCCAGATCCAGTCCTATGCCTGGGAAATATTTACAAATGGGGAATCTGTGGTTAGAGATCCATCAGAAAGAGTCTTATTGAAGGTAAATAACTTGTTCTTTTGGATGTTTATGTTTAAGCAAGGAGGAAGTATATAGGTTTATATTTAAATTCAAAATCCATCCCTCGACAGACATCAAGCACTCTGGAGTTTTCATTAGGCTTATAATTGGGATAGCTTTTTTGACAGGGTGTCATAAAAAACTAAATTTAGTAATGGGAAAGCTACCAATTAACCTAAGCCCATAAAACAATACACATCAGGAAACCAATCACCACAAAAATGTGATTTAGTCATGTTCTGATTGTGGCTGCAGCATTAGCTTATATTGAGTAATAGGAATCCAGTGTCTGCTAACATGTGTGAAATATCTCTTTGCTAATATAGTAATTAAACTGGTTGGAATTGACCATGAAAGTACTACTAAAGGAGAGGAAGTTAATAGTGATTGTTCAGGGCTGCCTTCTTCACACTGGCATTTTCCAGCTGAAGAAATTCCTATGTGGTGACCATCTTCTTTCAGCAAAACTATCTAGGACAGTACTGATTATTCAGCAAATGCTTTTTAAATCTGTATGGTTCAGTTAATGTTTGCCTCTCACTAGAGCAAATCAATTGATTAATACTTGTTGGGTTAGGTTTGGAGGTACTAGAATTCGCATTTCACAGAAAAAGAGGTTAATACATGAAACTGCATTTTGCATGTGTTGTGGGCTAGGCTAACCAGAAAGAAAATACAAATGGCAAAGAGGAGACAGAGCGAAGAGATCCTGGAGACTAAGGGGCTGATTATGATCTTGGCAGCATTGCCACTGAGACTGCCAGTATGGCAGGGGCGTGGCTACAGTTAAGTGGTGGCCTCACCCCCATCTTATTACAATGTTCCTACCAGGGTGACCGTTGGTAACGTCATATTACGACATTTCTGCCGGTCAGCCCAGAAGAAACAGTGCGGCCAATGCCGTCGTACACAAGTACCCTTGGAATGCGCACTGTCTGCATAGCAGCCAGTACGCATTCCAAGGGGTCTGGCAGGGGGACCCTGCACTGCCCATGACATGTTTGTGGGCAGTGCCGGGGCCCCCGTTGCCCCTAGCACTGTCTTTCTGCCAGCCTTTTCATGGCAGTGCAACTGCCATGAAAAGGCTGGCGGAAAGGGAAGTTCTGATCAGCCCGGCGGTGCCGAATTTGGCACCGCCGTGGCTGACCACGGCTTTGACTGACGCCAACCCATCGGGATCCTTGATCCCGGTGGAGGAGGAGGTCTCCTGGTGGACTGACTGCCAGGATCACAATCTGGCAGTCAGACCGCCAGGAATGTGGCGGTCCAACTGCCACTGCAAGTTTGGTGGTCCTCGAACCGTCAAACTCGTTATCGGCTCTAAGTACAGTCTGCCATGTTTCAGCATACAGAAATATGCTTAGACAAAGTAGGATTGGTGGTTCTCTCATTCTGTGTCTTCAGTATCTCTGTTTATATTTTATACTTCTAAAGGTGAATTAAAAACACAAGAAGTAAAACTATCTGGTGGCACACTGTCTTCCAACATGTAGAGTGCTTTGAGTTCTGGCTTCCAGGAAAGTTTAGCTTCCTTTCTGAAATAAGAAAATAAGTTACCAAGATCTTTTGTTCAGCTGAGAAGTATTTACATTAGCTTTTGGACATTTATTTCTATTGTGCTGCAATTATTTGAAGAGTTTCTAGTTTCATACTACTAACAGAGAAATGATGATACTTCAATGTGACAGGGGAGAACAAGGGACGCTGTTAGAAGATAACAGAACATAGAGGAGGGAAACGGTAGTTCGGGATGTAGTAGCCTGTAAAGTTTTCAGCACTTTAAGGGAATCTGCTTAAGAGTAAGGGCCCTATTTTTAATTTGATGGATAGGTTATCCCATCCCAAACTTGATGGATACCCTGTCCATCTTATTACAAGTTAATTATATTCTATGGCACTTGTAATAATCCGTCCTGGATATCCATCACTTTTGACATAATGTACTCATCCACCAAACTCTAAATCAGGCCGTAAGAGCTGATACCTTTAGCAGCAGGGCCAACTTGCACTAGATACGTGGCTGCAGCTTTAAACACACCCAGAGTACAAAAAGAATCAACACTTGCAACAGCGCTCCTTATAGTGAAAGTGCATCTTATTGCATTGTCAGTCCAATTCTTGAACAATACCTGGAAGAGGCTACTCGAATAAAGACACTGGTTGAAAAGGGTGGACACATAGCTTTCTCTATGTATATTGTAAGTAATAGCTCTGCTTAACATCTGTACTGTCAAAACCCGGACCAAAAAATGTGTAGATCTGTACTCCATGGTGTAGTTAGGACACAGATTTATACATTTTTAGAATTCACAAAACAACTGTTTCCATGAATATGTCTGTAAAATGTGTGTGCATTCCCAATTATACAAATTTGAGGAAAATTCCACCTGTGTAATTGTAGGTAGTGTACAAATGGTCATGCCGTTTTTTTATTTATTTATTTAGATTTCTTTTCATTATTACGAAAATATTTTCCCCCTAAACAGGAAAGGAATACAAGAGGATTTTAGTTGCAATGTACATTTTAAAAACATTTTGAATAATTATGGTACAGTCTTCCTAAACCGACAAGCTGGTATTTCTTGCTTAGTTTACTCTGCTTTAAACAGGTGGCATTCGCTACAGCACAGCTTCAGCATAATTACTAGTTGCAGTCTATTTTTTACTCCGGCTTCACAAGGAGCCCTCGTAGTAAGGGAGCGCGCTGCAGCTGGGTGTAATGTGGCTTTTGTTGCACGCTTTGCTTCCCTGATGATTAAGATTGTGGCCTTTCAGTGATTAAAACGGAAGGTGATTGCAGGTGCTAATGTGGATTCAGCTCTGAACAGACCTTATTACTGTGATTTCCATGTATTTCATGCGAGCACCCTGTCCTTGAGAAAAACAATTTAAGTTGCCTAACAAATAATGGAACTAATTGCAATTTTTTAACAAGTGTTGAAGAAAATGTTTGCTGTGCTTCATAATTTCTCACAGTATGTTTATGAAATGCCAATCATCGCCCAAGATTTCTAGAAGTGCTTGCGACACTAGGACCCTCATTACGAGTCTGGCGGTCATGAGACCATCAGACTCGCCATGGCGGTCCCACCACTGCGGAGCTGGCGGTGAAGACCGTCGTATTACAAGTTGTGGGCTGAAGCCAAACCTCCACAACTCCTCCTGGCCCGCCGGTATGATCGCACTGCTGCGGCTGGCGGTGACCACCTCAAATATGGTGGCAGGCCTCAGGCTGTCATCCGGATTACGAGGTTGCACACCACCAGGCTTTCCGTGGTGTCACCCCGCCATGAAAACCCTGGCGGTCACGCACCCGGTGACAGGAATCCCTATTCCTGTCGCCAGCACTAGCATCCCAACACGTTCACACACATTCACACATGCACCCACACACGTCCATGCACATACAGACAGGCACCCCACTCATCCACGCACTCACTAAATACACCCCCAATTACTCATACACACTCACACAAAAATGCACACTGGAACATGCATACACTCACTTACACACACCCATTCAAACATGCACACGCTCCCCTCATTGACACACACACAAATATTCCCATACATTCACACACCGACATTCACACAAAAGCACCCCCATTCACAGACATACACGCACACACCACACACAAGCACCCCCCTGCGGATGATCCACTTACCTTTTCTGGTGAGGTGGTCGTCCATGGGGGGTGGGTCCTGGTGGTCTCGCACCACTACGCCAGCAAGATGGCAGGCGGAGTCTTGGTGGTATGGTGATGCTGGTGGTGCACCCTCCTCTGCACCTCCATCGGCCAGGCCGACAGAGTGGGACTTCTGCCCAGGAATGGGCAGAAGTCCATTCACAACTCTTAATATGGTTGTCAGCAGGCCACCAGCACTGGCGGTCTGAAGCTGCATCGGCTTCAGCAGTCTTTAGAAAAGACTGCTGAAGTCGTAATGTAACAGTATTATGGCGGCTTTGTCAGCATCATTGTAAATAGAAATGCCCACCTAAAGCAACAAACACAACTCTTTTCAGGGTGAACCCTTAAAGTCACTAAATTAACCTGAAAATAACCCCCTGGTGCCTATAGCACCCAGCAAACAGGCTTAATTTTGGGCAATGTGAAAAGTTTTTATGTGCAACGAAAACACAACTAGAGTCAAAACAACAACCAATAAAAATCCCAAACTGAATTAGAAAAAGAGAGTACAATTTAATGAGTAAAATGAGACCAAAATAACAAACATCCAAGAAGGGGACCCAGAGATATGAATTTTTAAAGTCTTAAGTGAAAAGAGCACCAAAAGTACAAAGCGTCAATAGTAGTCAGTGGTCTGGCCCTAGGCATGATTTGAGGCTGATCGCAATGGAGCCCGGGTCGGATACACCAATTAAGTTTGGTCTCATCTGAGGTTCTTACTTTCGGACTTCATCTCTATCATCCTGATTGGAATCCTTCAGCAGAGCAAGGATGCAGCTGCATCCAACATTAAGTTTCATGAGGCCAGATACCTTCTTGCTGAGTGTCCACTGAACAAGATTTCCTGCTGTAGAGACGCTCACAGTAGGAAAAACCTGATTTTTAGGCCCAGAAAGCTTGCGCCTTGGTCGACTAGGCTGGGATGGTTTGTCCAGGACCTCCAGAAGTCTGGAAGACCAAAACGTACCTAAGTCCTATGTTTTCATGGGCGGAAGGAGATGTCGAGTTAAACACAGCCAAGGGACACAGGACCCCAGGAACACCTCTTGGACGGTCAAGACTCACTCCAGCAGAGGTCACCAGCAGGGTTCAGTTTAGGTACATTTGGTACTAGTCAGCTGGGAACTTCAGGAAAAAGGCCTCTTGCAGCTCTTTGAAGAGCTGTAGCCACAGAGGAAGTCAGCCAACTGATCCTTAGAGTCCACTTGTTTGTCCTTGGTGAAAGAGGGAGCAGGTCCAGTTCTTCAGGGATCCTCTCAGTACTTTTTTGTTCTTCTGTGGGTCCAGAAAGTATTCTAAAGAGTATGCCTGTCACTTATAAGTGGGTGAGGGTGATCCTGTCTCCTCCTTACCCAATATGGTAAAAAATACCCAGGGTTTACCCTACCCCTTTTGCAGCAGTTCCTGTTAGTCCTACTGCAAACAATGCCACAGTGCTCATTTCTCCTAAAATACAAGATGGGGAAACCCTCTACCTCTTTTTCATAGCCTGTGTGCTGACACAGCGATGTGGCCAGTGTAATTAGCGGTCCTGTTCTCTGTGGTCACTTCAGATCATTTCTGGGGGCAACTTTCTCCTAATAGGATTGGTGCCTGATTGGGAGGACAAAAGCTGGGGGCTTTTCAGGTGTCACCTAACATTTCCCTGTGACATTAGCCTGGAAAGTCAATGGTTTGAGCAATAAAATTAAAAGAGGCATGTGCTACATGTACGTGTATTGCACTTACTACATTATGAGGCATGCCTGGGGTGGTGTGGTGTTGCAGGAGAGCCATTTAAAGGGAAATTACTGCAAAGTTTGAGGTAGATGTAGCTACAGGAGGCTTCCCCAATCTGGTTACATGAGGGGGGGGGGGGGGAATTGGTGGTGGTGGTGTTTAGTCTCCTAATCCATACATCAGTCCCCTATGTTCCTGACAGAATGTGGATGTCCAGCAATGCAAATATGTTGCACAAACGGGGCAGTCAGATGAGTTGACGGTTAACGTTTGTTCAGTATATATTCCTCCAAAACTGCATGCATCCACCTCCCTGAAAAAGGCTTACTTCACCTCCCATTGGGCATACTAATACTGGGCTGTGAATTTCATGCAGTGGCCTCTGGAAAGCAAGGCAGGGCGACCACTGGGGAGCAAAGGGATGGCCAGAACCACTACTGACCTTTCTGAATAGAATAGGATTGATCGATATTTGGAGGGTGCACAATCCCTTGGGAGGCTATACACATAATATTCTGGGACCCATGACCCCATGATAGTTTTTTGTATACTGACTACATCTTAACACTTCAGCTCCACATAGGCAGTTTCTCTGGGGCCCAACACTTCGCTGGAGGGATTTCTGGTTACTCACCCACCTGGGGGGAGCTCAGAGGTAGAATGGAGTGAGGTGAGAGGGACTGAACAATCATTCCATCACACCCTAAAAACAAAGAGATACTGTTGGAGTTCCACCTGGGCACTGACTATAATTTGACAGAAAATGAAGGGAATGTAGACTTGCACTCATGCTCTTGGAGGCAGTCTCTGGTGACAGATGCAAAGAAGAAAAAGAGTCAGTAAATAGAAGAGCTAGAGAGGGTTATTCTGGATATGAAGTGCCTTATCACCCCTCAAACAGACTTGATGCTTAAACACAGGCTTTGACTGAAACAGCAGGAATATTGGAACATAGAAGGAGAAGGCACCGGGGGGCATGGCCAAGGAGGAGACCCAGCAAGACGCGTCCCCTCTGAACTCTGCATGTAAAGCCCTAGTGCCCCCTGCAGTGATAAACCCCACAGGAGAGGCGTTCATCCATGGTCCCCAATCCTCTGCTGTAGCAGTGTGAGCTAGGGGCCCCTTCAGAGCCCTATCACAGCTGTTTTCAGGCAAGAGCTTGCCAGCGCTGAGCAAATGACGGAGACACAGTGACCTTCTTGGGGCCATGCGGTGAGACCAGTGTGGGCTGGAGCTTCCCAGGAAGTCACTGGAGCAGCCTTGGAGGCATGGGGGCTCATTGTGGGAGCCTTGCCTGGGTGTGCCACTGAGGTTTGGCGGTATCAGAGATCCTGCAGTACCAATGTGAGTGAACCACGGAATGCCCATTGGGGTGTCCACTGCGGAAGCTGTATTGGCCCAGGGGTAGAGGCACGATCGATGTGCCCCCCAAAGGTTCAGAGGCCCCGCCCGAACAATGGAAGTTCTCTCTAGCGCCTCATGTGAATGGGTGTGTGCAGCCATCTGGGCCCACTCTCTACCAGGCCCAGCATCTCAGTGACACGCTTAGCTTCCTTCTCCTCGGCCCACATAGCGGAGTTGCAAATCCATATTGCCAAGGGGCAGCCTTCACTTTTCCCATATTGGGGGTGGTTATGGTTCAGGACCTCTGATCCCTAGAAAAGCTCTGAGCTAGAGGTCACACGAGGTGGCCCCAAGAAGTGAAACTGTATGTCCTGAGCACTGCCTCAAGCCCTGATTGAGGACATTGTGGCCTAACTTCTTCTGCTAGGTGAATTGTGAGATCCGATATCTACTGGACCACCCCCAGAACGATGATGGTGAGCAGAGCAAAGCCCCCTCACTGCTCCTCAATTTTGGACATGCTACAAAAGCCCGAGCCTCCTCAACCACTGGAGGGAGACCCCCTGACACAGCCTCCTGGTCCGGTGGAGAGCTCAGACTGTCAAGCCCCTGCAATTAAAGAAGACATTCAGCTTCTCCTCGATGAATTCCGCAAGTATCTCACTTCAGTCCAGCAAGATTTCACCAAGACCCTCACCAACCTTGATCAGTCCTTGCTTTAAACTGACTGTCGCCTAGCAGCAGTGTAATTTACAGTGGCAGACCACACTCTTGAAAATGTAGATCAAGTGCCCCACATAGAGACACTGGAATGGGCTCAAACAGCACTCCACTGCAAAATCCACGATCTCGAAAATTGCTCGAGATGCAACAATGTTCCGATCAGAGGACTGGTGTCCACTATTTCACAGGCAGACCTTAGAGGTTCATGTCCAGGCTCTTTTCGCACATCTCTTGCAACTACCCAATGACCAGCCAGCGCTCCTTGACAACACTCACAGGGTGTACTCATATTTCAACAACAGAACCTGTCGCCGGACACTTTCACCAGGATACACTGTTTTCACCAGAAATAACAGATTCTACGAGCTACTCAGCAACAAGAACCAATTGTATTTTGAGGAGATACTATCTCCTTGTATAAGGACATATCTGCCCACACATTGGCCCGCTGGAAAGACTTCAAGGACATCACTCATCGCCTGCACTGCAACAAAATCCCGTATCGCTGGGGCTTCCCCCTCTGCATCCACTTCACGTTCCAGGACAAAAGGATTGCTTCCCGCACGCCTCAGGAGGCTCGTGAGGTGATTGGACTGCCTCTGATGCAGAAACCCCTTCACAAATCTAGAGACCTGCCATTGGTAGATGGGAGGGAAGTTGGCGTATCCAGCCTTCATGACAGGCGAAGATGAAGGCACTTAAGCAGTGGAGACAAGCGGACAGGGATGTCTCTACCTTCCTTGGATGAAGACGCTCTGCCCTGAACTTCGTCTTTGAGAATGAGGGCCTATGGACATCCTGCCTTTTTGGCGATCAGTTGGCATTTTTTCCATTGCCTGCTGAACATTGATTCCTTCCATTGAACCTGAGCATGAGTACTAAGGGGGGCCTTTTTTTCCAGGATCCTGCCTCTACCTTGTTGTACTGAATTGCTATTTTCTAAGACTCTCTACTTTGATTATTCCTAGTGAGACAGCTTATAGACATCACAGAAGGCCAGTGGCCAGTTTGACCACTTGATGCCCAGTTCCCCGCCTGTGTTATTGACACACATGTGCGCCATGATACGAGTTGATGAAGAGGTTCCACACTCTGAAAACTATGCCATCTGCGTGAACAGGGATAATTTACACACATTTCCATGACCAATCTGCACATCATTTCCCTCAATGTACAAGGCTTGAATACCCCACTCAAATGCAGGGCATTGACAAATTGGCTATGCCACAAGGAGGGTACATGGCACTCCTAGAGGAGACACACCCTCTCTGACCCAAGACAAAACGTCTCCACTCCTATATGTACCCTACACAGTCCCACTCATTTAACACTTGTAAGTCCAGGAGAGTGGCTATTCTCCTCCTCTGACCGGACCTCTCCTTTATGGAAGATGTCAGTGATCACCTACCTGGGGATCCAACTTCCACCATGCACGAGTGACATATATAACAGTAATATCCCTTCTCTTCTCACTTCCCCTTTCAAAGACCTCTAAAGGTAGGGGTAAACTAGAGATCTCTTGCCTGGGCAGGCCTAACAGCTTGAAACTGAATGTCATGCCTCGCTTGAGTGGCTAGGACATCACTATGTAGACTCGTAGAGAAGCCTGGGTTTTCCAGATGTCCTCACGTGTATCCTCGCTGCACAACTCCACCCCTTCCTTGACTGGAACTACAACTGGAACCGACCAAGCTTTTTACCTGATTCCTCTGTCTGGGCTTCTCTGGTTGCCCTTGTCAGCTTGGATGGGGCTCCCCAGCTATGGCTCCCCTTGTCTGTTTCAAAGGGGGCTCCCCAACCGCTGCCGTTGACATTCACACTTTAGGTGCATTGATGGGAGGTGGGGCAGAGAAGGTCATTTACGACTTACCCCTTGACGCACAATCCATACTTTCCCCTTGGCATGGTCAACCCTCGCTCCTTTAATTGGGATCAGGGCTGCTCACCTACATTGCAAGACTTCTACAGTGATGGGGATATGAGGTTGCTGGGGGATCTGGTTTATAAATTTGCACTGACAAGACAAGACACATACAGGCTAAGTCAGGTACTACACTGGGCAGGCAGGCCCCCAGCATGCCTAGTTCTAGAGACCCTATACCTTAATAACATCCACGGCAGAAGCATATTATGGTTATACCGTTGTATCTTGAACCTTGCTTCCCCTAAAAAACATGCATATGTGCGTCAACGGGAGAGGGAGTTGGACACTGAGATTCCCTACGAGACGTAGGGGGCCATATGACAGAGAACTGCTATACCTTCTGTCTGTCTTCGGTATAAAGTGAACACCTATAAAATACTAACGCACTGGTACCTCACACCCGTTAGACTTGCCAAGATGTTTGGTGGTTCCGACTTGTGTTGGAAGGGGTGCGGGGAACAAGGCATGTTCCTATACACTTGGTGGTCCTGTGCAGTATTCCAAACATTTTTGGTTGAAGTCCTCTGCATGACAGAATCCATCGCAATGTCTGGTTACCACATGACCCACTTATGATCCACCCAGGGAACCTGGGGACTGATAGACTCTTTCACACAACTTCTCCCAATCATTATAAGCAGCGTGATTGAGTGTGGCCAAGCTGTGGAAGCAGCTGCAAGTCCCTTTATTGAACATGTGGTGGGGCAAGACCCGGTCACTGTATGCCATGGAAAAACTAAAAGCACTTGTTTGTGATTGAGTGGCCAAATTTGATGTAACATGGCACCCATTCACTACTTACATACAATGATTACAAAGGACAGGGGACTTCATCTGATGATGACTAGGTCTCTCAGGGCATCTGAGATACATATCATGACCTCCTCAGACACAGAAGGTGGCCCATAAGGAGCCAAACTCCTGACTTGATTGATGTGGCTCACTGGGGCCGGATGGAGGGGCCACTGTATTTTCTTATGTGCTTGTTGTGTGGGTTTACACCACATGAATAATCCTTGTCTTTAGCAAGAGTGTAGGTTTGTGTTACCCAGGCTTTAATTTTCACATTGCTTCATCCGGAAATGTACTGTGTGACATGTTATTTTATTCATAATGCAAAATGAAATTATTAAAAAAAGAAGAAAAAGAAAGCATCCAGGCCACCTTTGTGATGTTGCGAATAATAGGGAAATCCTTAGCCTGACTAAAATTTGAGCTCTGTTGACAAATTGGGTCACAGAGCTCAAAAACACTAAAGGGTAAATCACCCGGGTGGGTGTCTTTGGGATAGCAGAAGAAGTTGTGAGATATTACTCTACAATATATTTGCCCAGAACCACTAAATCAACTGCAGAGATACACAAATTTCTTAAAGATATACAACTGCCTCTACTTTCACAGGGGACTGCTATGGACTTGAGACAGAGAGCAAACAGGTGAGATTGCGGCAGTAATTAGGGACCTACAATCTGGGAAGGCTATGGGACCTAACTAACTTCCTATAAAGTTCTTTAAGAATATGGCCACTGTACACTGAGGTGAAAGGGACATGCCAGCTCCCACCAGATCAAAGTCTGGACACCATACTGGTCATACCAAAGAAGGTTAAGCCACCCTACAAGTGTGCCTCATATAGGCCAATCTCATTGCTAAATGAAGAGGTCAGAATACTAGCCAAAATATTGGTAACAAGGCTTAAAAGAGATATAGCAATCCTGGCCAACCCCAATTAGCCGGACTTCACAGCAAACAGAGGAATGGGGCTCAACATCCGTTGTCTGTGTGGGGTTCTGGGGTGCGCTGGCACTACACGGAGGCAAATGTTGATAATTCCCTTGATACCATTATAGCATTCAACACTCTTGAATGGAATTATATGTTTCAAGTCCTGGGAAGATTGGGTTTTGGTTCCCAATTCAAGCAATGTGTATGGCTCCTATGTAACCAACCACTGGTCAGGGTTAATTGGGCACAACCCAGTATCTTTGAGTTGAAAAGTGGAACAAGGCAGGGTTGCTCATTGTTACTATTGATCTTTGCTCTCTTTCACTTGAACCACTTGTGGCATGGGTTGGGCAAGATCCATTAGTTAAGGGGTTGTAATGGAGTGGCGCATGTGAGGAACGCCTATCTCTATAAGCATAGGATGTACTACTACTTTACATGGTGGACCCTGAGCAAACTATATCCAGGTTAATGGAGATTTTGAGAAACTTTAGCAAATATGCTGGCCATAGCATGAATCTGGACGAGTCCTTAATATACCCACTAATAGGAGGCATATAAAAAATACTGCCTGACTGTCTAATAACCTGTAGTGCAGGAACGATTTAGATATCTGGCCAAATACATGCCCAGTGTACCAGAGGTGTTCCTAGAACACAATTTATACTCACATCCCTACCAATTTAGCCGAAATGTCCATCATTGGCAAACAATGCCAATCTCACTTCTGGGAGGGTGGCTGTGTTTAAAATGATGCGCCTGCCCAGGTTCCTATATGGACTTCAAGACACACCCTTCTGTGTTTCAACAAAATTCTTAAAAAAACTAGAGGCAGAATTGAGGTTGTTGCTGTAGGATGGAGGCTCCCCAGATAGCCTTCAACAAACTGTTGTGTGGAGTATACGATGGGGGAATCACCCTACCAGAAATATGGAACTAATAAAATGTGTCCCAGTTAGCTATGATTAATGATTGGGTCCATGCGGCGCAAACTGAAACAACTGTGAGGATGGACATACATAAAATAGAAGATAGAGGTTACCCTACAGCACTCTGTAGAATGGCATCACTGTGTGACTTGCCCACTCACACCAAAACAATGGTCTTGATATGGTGGGAGGCTGCAGTCTTTGTGGGTCAATTACATGCTTTCAGCTGTGGGGAACTTGAGGGGCTTTGCCAGATGTAGCTTTAAAGGCATTTCTAAGCTTCGCCTACAAACTCCTCGTAAGAAATAGCACTTAACAGTTACTGAAACATACTGTTACCTGCAGGTCAGACATGCTCTGGCAACCCATAACTAAAAAGGAATGGAACAACCAGATTCCTTGCCTCTAGAGGAAGGTGTACTCGTAGAACCTCTGCCCAAACAGACCATATATAAATCATGAACAGTTCCCCCTACGATCTACAGACCCTCAAGGAGGCCTGAGAGGTTGACCTGGAGTCTTTGAGGATGTGGAATGGGAGGAAGGACTAGAGGACCCACAGATTAAAGCAATACATTCTTGGTATTTTACATTGATTCTACTACTCTAGAATAAACATGGTTAAGGTGGAGGGTGTCACTCTGATAGGTCTTTGAGAGGGTATGAACAGCTTGGTCCTTCTTTCTCACTGTCTGGGCATGTCCATATATGCAGAACTATTGGAAGAAGGTCTCAGGGCAGGGGCATGGTGAACCCCCTGCCTTACCAGCTTCAGCGGGGTGGGGTTGTTTATGGGCCTTTTCTGTCTGCAACTCAGCAGACAAAAGCTGATAAATGATGATATAAAGGAATGCAGCAAGAGTAAACAGGAGCAAGGAAGAACAAAATATGGTTACTACAACAGGGAAGGATGGAAGGATTATTGAATGAAAGGAAATGTGAAAGAATGTATGGATAAGTGGGTGGATGAATAAGTGGATTTATGGATAAGTGGGTGAAAGGATGAATAAAATGAAAGGTGGATGGACAGGTGAAATGATGGTAGAGTAAAGGGTGGATGAATGAATGAGTAGACAGGTGAAAGTATGGCAGAGTAAAGGAATGGATAGATGGATGAGTGGCTAAAAAGACGAGTGTCAATAGTAGAGTGGATTGTCACATGAATGAATGGATTGATGGGTGGATGGCAGAATGGAAAAATCTATGATGGTTGGATGGATAGCATGATAGATGATGGGTGGATGGCTAGATGGATGGAAGGTTGGATGAATGGATGTGTGGGTGGGTGGATGGCAGAGTGAATGGATGGCAAAGAGAATGAATATTAGCTGGATGGATGGATGGATGGAGGGAGTAGTGAAAGACTGAACAATGAATGAAAGAATTAATGGATGATAAAATGTAAAGGATGCCAGTGGATAGATGGAAGGCTAAAATCATGAATGGATAGATGCTTGAATGAAAGAAACAATGGAGCTCTTCTAGGGAAGTATGGTCTCATTTGCATCGCTTGCTTGGTGCCATCATATATTTAGTCTAAAGTGGTGGTATTGTAATTTTTTAGCTACTTGCTTGTCTCTGGGTGTATGCCCCGGGTACTGCCACTGCACTTAAACGACTCATCTAAATGATCCCTCTTAAATAGATGGGTATAAGTCCCATAAAAATCTGAAAATGTGTCTCGCATTGGGTCTAATTGTGGCAAAACTAAACGTTGCTTAAAAATGAGGGGGAATGGTCTTCTGACTCTCAATGACTGGGGAAATGACTTAGACCGGTGCATGCTGGCTGGGAAAACAATATATGAGGGCAGTGTCTGCCCAAAATACATGGGAAAAAATGAGGAATACATGGTGAGCCTGTTGAGGCTGCTGAAAGTTCATAAACTGTTGTACACAACTTTGCATCTAGAAAGAAAGTCCCAAAGGAACACTATGTATTGGAGGAAGACTAAGGTTGGAAGGTAGATACTGGGGTGATACCTCAAACACACAATTTCAACCTCTCGCCCAAACATGCAAACTTGTTTATACAAAATGCAAATAAAAACACAGTTAAAAAAATATTTGCTTATGACAGTGAAGGACCCTTCAAAGGAACTAAAGTTCCTGGACACATTCCAACTGGTCTTCCTGCCAAGGAAAGATAAAAGCACCTTCCCACACCCAACCCATTGTCTTTGCTCTGGGAACAGTTTTCATACCTCATCAGGGCTAATCATCTCCTGGGCTACAGCTGGAGAGCTAATTGAGACTAGCCTCCAGAAGTTTCAGGCAGGGAAAAGGTAACTTTCTATAAGAAAGTTAAAAATTCAACTTCACTATTAAATTGGCCTCTCAATAAATATTATAAGAAGGGGTTTAATCATGTTTCTAGCTGGTCGTAATCCAGAGATAGCAGAATTAATATTTAATCCTGCTTCCAATTGTTTCATATGGGCTAGTTTGAGCCTTCCTACAGTCAAAATAGGTTTTGGGTGCTAGTAAATGTTAAGTTGAATTTTTTTAATGTCCTACTTTTAAACACCATGCTGCATGCCTTGTGGGCTGCAAAGCCTACTTATGGGGTGACTTCTTAACATTTAGAAGGAATGTTTCCTGTATCAAAAAGTGTTATTTTGACAGGTCGCATTGCATGTTTTAATCAGCAATAGCCAGGAAACACATGGTAAGCCTGAAGTCATGTTTACCTAATCCTAATCGACCCCGTGCCTCATGGTATATAGGGGAGTGGATGCCTCCTGTAGTCACACTTTCATCAAGGAGGTTTGCCATCTGATTTCCGTCCCTGCCCCCACGTACAGTGTCCACCCCCCTACACACCATGAGGCACTTGGTCTATTAGGATTACGTGCATTACCTGTTATGTGATCAGGAGAGGCAGGTCCTTTCCTTTATCTTCACAACATTAGGGAATTAGATAGAATAGGGATCCTACGTACCCCTGAAGAATGCACAAGACATGACTAGACTTATAAAAAGGGTAGAAACATGTTGGCACAAAAGAGGTAGACAAGGGCCAAAATACCCACTGATGTCCTCTGATGAATGCTTATTATTATTTTGTATGTATACTGAGGGTACCACCAAACAAAGAATAGTCTTTTGGTTTATCCTGAGGTATTTTTAATGGGTATAACTTGATCCCAGAGAATTTATCCAGATTAATAATTTCTAAGAACTCCCTCAAGAGAACCCGCCTTTGAGGTCGAGTCCACCCTCGTTATACTACAGGTGGACTGTTTACTTTTAAACTTAGTACACAAAAAAAGATGTGGTTACCACATCTTATTGTGATGTGATAATTCTTAGGCAGATGCGGTATCCGGAATAGCCTCACCCCTTCTCTAATTGTGGTTTTGGATTATGTTAGAAATGGGGTCTCTGTTGGCACTCTATCCAAGCAGCGGCCCTCACTCTGGTCAGGGTAAGGGAGATACACACCTAGGATATCCCCTGCTCACCCCCTTGCTAGCGTGGCACAAGCAATCAGGCTTAACTCAGAGGCAATGTGTAAAGTATTTGTACCAACACACACAATAACACAGTGAAAACACCAGTTTAGAAAAATGGCCAATATATATCTAAATCAAACAAGACCAAAACGACAAAAATCCAACATACACAAAGATATGAATTTTAAAAGAAAAAAGAGTCTTAATCCATAGATTTGCATCAAAATAAAGCCACACATGTGAGCGTGCGTCGGAAAAGTAAGCGATGCGTTGATTCCTGACTCACAAGTGAGGCAGTTTGTTGTTTCTTCTCCAGTCAGGTAGTGGATGCATTGTTTTTCTCTCCTGCAGAAGAGCGATGCGTCAATTTTCGGACGGGCAACCTCGGGTCCGCGCAGGTTCACTGTGGTTTTGACGCCCAGTGACAATGTGTGCTACACACCGGTGCACGGTGGTTGGCCATGCTGCGTGGGTGTTGCATCAATTTCGGCAGCCGCACACAGGTGTTGCGTCGATTTCTCAACTGCGAAGCAGGTGATGCGTTGACTTTTTCAGCCTCGAAGCAGATGCTGGATCGATTTTTCTCCTGTGAGTGGATTTCAGTCTTGGTTCCGCCAGTTTCTTCTTTCAAGGGACTGGCTTAGGCACCACTTAGCAGGGTGGTAGAACAAGTCTTTGATGGCCGTGAGACTTCAGAACAGGGGGCAAGCTCATTCCAAGCTCTTGGAGGAACTTCACAGGCAGGAAAACACAGCAAAGTCCAGTCTTTGTCCTCTCTAAGCCAGAAGCAGCAACTGCAGGCCAACCCAACGAAGTACACTCTCAGACAAAGAGGCAGTACTCCTCCTTCAGCTCTTCTGCTCTTCTGCTTGGCAGACATTCCTCTTGATCCAGAAGTAATCTAAAAGTCTGGGGTTTTGGGTCCACTATTTACACCCATTTCTGCCTTTGAAGTAGGCAAACGTCAAAGGAAAGTCTTTGTTGTTTACAAGATCCTGCCTTATCCAGGCCTGGCCCAAGACACACACCAGGGGATTGGAGACTGCATTCTGTGAGGACAGGCACAGCCCTTTCAGGTGTGTCAGCTCCTCCCTCACCACTCTAGCCCAGGAGACTTGTCAGGATGTGCAGGCTAGACCCCAGTGCCCTATGTGTCACTGTGTAAAGGGAACTCATAAACAGCCCAACTGTCAGTCTGACCCAGATGTGGATTGCACAAGCAGGTAGAGAATGGTTAAGCAAGAAAATGCCCACTTTCTAAAAGTGGCCTTTTCAAATTGATAATCTAAAAAGCAATATTACCAAATAACTATTTTTAAACTGTGAGTTCAGAGACCCCAAACTCCACATTTCTATCTGCCACCAATTGGACACTGCACTTAAAAGATATTTAACGTTAACCTTTGAGAGAGATAGGCCTTACAATAGTGAAAACCAAATATGACAGTATTTCACTATCAGGACATGTAAAACACATTAGTACATGTCCCACCTTTAACATACACTGCACCCTTCCCATGGGGATACCTAGGACCTACCTTAGGGGTGCCATACTTGTACAAAAAGGGAATGTTTGCGCCTCAAAAGTGGGTACACTTGCCAGGTCGAATTGGTAGTGTAAAACTGCACACACAGACACTGCAGTGGCAGGTCTGAGACACGTTTACAGGGCTACTCATGTGGGTGGCACAATCAGTGCTACAGGCCCACTAGTAGCATTTGATTTACAGGCCCTGTGCACCTCTAGTGCACTTGACTAGGGACTTACTGGTAAATCAAATATGCCAATTATGGAAAAGTCAATTATAAATACAGTTTACACAGAGAGCACTTGCATTTTAGCACTGGTCAGCAGTGATAAAGTGACCAGAGTACCGAAAGCAGCAAAATCAAAGTCCAGAACACAGTCAAAAACATAGGAAGCAGATGCCAAAAGACAAGTGAAACCACCCCATGGATGCCAGGTCTAACAGATTACAGCTTAACACTGTCAATAATTGAGTCTTGTTTGATCTTCTGTTTTAACCAGCTTAAGTTGTTGTTGTTGTTGAGGGTGGTGCAATATTCAGTCTTAAAAGTCCTGTACATCCTTGAACATAAACATAAACATTATCAAGAGAGTAAGCTTTCAGGCAGAGCTGGGTGTCCTGTTAGAATGACTGAAAATGAAGGTGAGAGGTTCTATGTAAAGTCTGAAGAAGGTAAATGAGAAATGGAACTTGGGGAACCCCTAGTTGGAGAGACTGGGTTTGAGAGGAATGTGACCATTTTATTCTTTATACTAGTTTTGCAGGTATGACAAGCCTGGTGAACCATTCTATTTCTGATAATTTTCAGGATAGTGCCTTGATTCACAATGTTGAAAGGAGTTGAAAAGTCTAGAAGGATAAGGAGGCAGGAGTCTCATTTAAATTGGACATGGGGAGCTTTGGATATGTGTTGGAAAATTAAATAAATAACAGTTTTAAGAAAATCAAAAGGTTTGGATGGGCTCATTTATCTGATCTGATTCTTCTACAAATCTTCAGGCTGTTATAGAGTATGCCTCTCAATTACAACATAGTGTTCTGATTTGAAGGTTTGTGACGGTTTAACCAGGGGTGTGGGCAAGTAACTAAGTACAACTAGTTTATGTGGCTCAATTTACCACACCATCTTTTACTATGTATAATCATACTGCTGTGTGTTTTTTCTCAAGTAGGTTGCTGTCATTTTTTTGTTATTTCCTGAGTGATCTTTCAAGCCATGTAAGCTCTGTGACGGATCTCCCTCTTTGATGGATTTAGAGTCACAGCTAATCTCTGAGGTCATGGTGGCACCCAAAAGAAAGTCACTACTCAGGCTTTGTGGGACTGGTGTCTGTGGGTACATGCTTTATGATGAAGGGGCACACCCTTCTGTACCTTTGAAGGGGTTGACAGCTAATAGCATCCTGCATGGAAACAGTCTGCAAATATCACTTGAGGTTCTTTGCTTTCATATGTGTGGACATGTACATAAGGTGTGTGTTAGTGCATCTGTGTATAGATGTAATACTGCAAAATTGTGTGTTTAATAGCATCTTGCAAACTATTGAGTGCCGATTGACTATCTCCATTTCATTATGTCAACCAAATTTAAGTATCAATTTACTATTCTTGTCTCCTTGGTCTATGTACCTTGACAGTGTGTATACCTTCATGTATAGTCTTTCTGGAGAAAGTATAGAATTGAAAGGCAGACTGATGGTATGAAACCACCTGTCTGTCTTTTAATGTAGAAACTCTGGCAGCACTTTGAGAAGGGGACATTGATATCTCTACAGATAGGTGCTGTGTATGACTGCACACACTTGTGGAAGCTGGAATGCTTGTGGGATAATTGGAGCCCCAGGAAATTCTTTAGGGACAATCTTAGGCGGTGCAAAGGTTGTGCACCACTTCATATGTGGTGCACAATGAATGTGCCTCCCACTGGCCTGTTTTGTGCCTGGGTTGAAGTGTTCCCTCACTTGTATGTATCCACGTCACTATGTAAATAAGAGAACTACTCCTTGGGATGCTGTAGAGACACAAATTTGCACAATCATCTATGGCCACTTTGATAACACAAAGGCCCATATTTATACTTTCTCAGCGCCGCATTTGCGTCATTTTTTGACGCAAAAACGGCACAAACTTGCAAAATACAACTTGCAAATGCGGGGCTAAAAAAGTATAAATATGGGCCAAAGTGTCACTGGGGCACATTCTGTCATGCAGCCCCGGGTGACTGGATTCTGGTGAGGTGATATTCTTTTTCTGGGATTTAATGGGGCATGTGAGGGAGAGTTTCATCTTCTTTACCTTTTTTTTTACAATGAAGGTTGAGAGTTTCTACCATCTTTCATTGGAGCTGCTGGTGACCCCTCTGGTGTGCGCAGAGTGGAACGTTTTTTCAGTCAGTGCTTTGCTTTGTCTTTCTCCTTTTTGATGAAGGTAGATTTAGCTTTGAAGGTATGCTTTTTATCTTTCTTTCTTTCTTTCTTTCAATTTAATGCTGTGCCATGTTCTCCACAGAGAGGGTTTGGTGATAACTTTGATCGGATGCTATGAGAGCTTACCCTGACTCACCTCGTTAGAGTACATCTATCTTTAGTGCTGTTTAATTGTTTTAAGGGCAACGATTTCTGATATCCCTGCTGTGTTTCATTGTACTGGCCTTTGAGCCTGTTAACGTTCTGCTGTGAAGACATGGAGAATAGTAGTTGTGCTGCTTCTGAGGCTAACATGGGTATATCAATGTTTTGTTTGCTGTTGTCTTGTGTACTTTTAAATAGACAGTTCTTGAGTTTGATACAATGGAGTTTTGTCATAAAAGCACAGTGTTGCAGAGGTATAATTTTTCAAAGAATTCCATGTTTTCTCTTTATAGTTTCATTTCAACAAAAATCCCTCCTTTATAGGTGATCTGAAGGAGATCCATCCTTAATTGTTAAGAGCAATCTTCTGACACTTTACAGTGTGGTCAATGTAAATCAAATTTAGTGGAAGGATGAAAGCAATAAATATCGATTTCTGTTTGAGACATTCACTCTAATTGCATTATAGAATGCGTTAGAAGGAACTGTTGGGTAAAGACATTTACAAGCTATGTTTAATCCAATTTGCAAAGTCAGAAATGTTTGCTTGATTTTGAATTCAAATGTGTCCCTATATCTCTCCATTTTGATTTTCTCGTGCAGGATTATTAGACTCATATTCTTTTTGTCATGTCCTGGACTGGACAAGCATTACCCATTCGGTGTGCCACTGATCCCAGCACCCAGAATCTTATCTCCTATATAGCCCATGAACTGCAGTTATTCCCAAACCACACCCCAGTCTTCAGACAATCTGCAAGGATTACACGACAAATACCATGGATCTCACCCCCTGTTCCCAACGTGACTGGCAAAATAGTACGTCAGATTTCTGAGCTGCACACGCAGAAATGGGTTACTGCTCCTTATTATGCAAGGTTGTCAGTCAAATTATTATTTGTACCTGACTAGTCCTCTCTTGCACGCACTTGCTCTCAACAGCCTCCTTCATGCAGCAACCATTAACATGTTGAGTCTTGGATGCTTTCATTAAACATTTTTCCTCCCTCTTACACTGAAAAAGATAATTAAAACGAATGCAACTAACAGGAATAAATACCACGTCCTTTCTTGCAAGTCCCTGTAGAATACTAGGAGTAGCTTGCACAATCGTGTGTGCTGTTTTGCTTTTAAAAAAAGAGAGAAATCCACTTTCCTGAGCCTGACAGGAATTATATTTAATGTTATATTCCAAAATTATTGTTTGCATTTTCCCCTCAGATAGTTGTGGAAAATGATGATGATCGTAATTCTAAATTAATCTCGTATTAAATCTTAGTAATAGGCAACAATCCGTAATTGAATCTAGCAGGAAAAGAGCCAATCAATCTGCAGGGAATGTTTGCTCATTTATGCATGGGATACATGGCTCTTGTTTCATGGGGATTTTTTGCATTAGCCAGTAAAGTAAATACTACTACACTATGGCACCACAGCTACTTTATGTATGTCGTAGATAAGGCTAACTGTTAAGAGGCGATGAAGGTGGAATATTTGTATATGTTATTTCATAAAGTTACTTCACTGTTAAAATGTATACCCCTAGGTCACCTGCACAGACTTGGAATGAGATTTTATCTCACCTTGCGCTTGTTAGTAACTGTCATCCAGTGCAAGTTGACAAAGATAAAGGATTTGGCATCACTGTGCAGTGAAAATTGTTTTCCAATAAGGCCATGCTCCCATTTCTTGAAGCTCTATATTAGAATATGCTGAGCACACACTAAAGTGGATTAGAGGAAAAGACATGGGGGGCTGATTTAAAAAAAGCATTTATGAGTACAGGAGGTGGTACTTACAAGAGTACTCTTTTATGTACTCAGGCCTCATTTACAAGGAGATTGCGCCACTGTTGCATCATTTTTTTGACGCAGCGGCAGCTCAATCCGTGCTCCACTCTGATCCTTATTTACAAACAGACAAAATGGGCTCAGTTTGTAGAGGCCTGCATCACATCATACCTGTTCCAGGTATAATGTATGCAGGGTAGGTGTTCCCACGTTAAAACGCACGGAGAATTGACACAGTGAAATTTACAACTTTTCACTGTGTCACTCTGTGACTTGACTGCATCAACATCCTTACGCCTTCTCAGACCAGGTGTAAGGATTGACGCAGGGCTTTTACCATAGGACGACTCTCCTCTGTGTTCTGACGGATTGCTGGAGTTGTGTCAGTTTTACGATGCAACCCCAGCAATGCGTTACTTTAGCGCCAACATATGCATCAGAATTTCAGATGCATCTGTGAAAACGTGCTCCAGGGAGCTCTGTATTGTAAATACAGAGCATCCATGGCGTCGTTAGGGCATTTGCGTCAGGTGCAAAAAATCTGACGCATCGATGCCGGTGCATTAGTTCTTGTAAGTGAGGCCCAGAGTGCTTAATTTGAATCGGTGGGGCCCACCGGTACCATCTCTTGTTTTTCCTCAGCATATACTGACCACGAGCAAGGAGGAGGATAAACACACAAACGGAAAAGTAGGAGGAAGAAAAAGACTGACAGGTGGACACAAAGGGAGAATACAGGGACCGGTAAGAGTGAGATAAAGGCAGCAGTGCCTGGTAGTGTATAGAAGAGGCCTTAGGTGAATTCAACACTCTGCAGCCTTGTTATTCGGAGCGCCGATTTTTAATAGCACCGCTGGAGCAGAGATTTCAGCACCAGCACTTGTTCTTCTACAAATTAAGCACTATATGTGCCCTCACCTGCCTTTGTGAACCTGTTTCAAAACATCCAACTTCCTACTATTAAAGGGGCAGAGGGCACAGTCCTTTCTATTTGAACATATTGTATATGAATATTCCCTAAATAATGACATTTGATTCCCATTTCAGGTGTTTTGGGGCCTGTTCACAAAGATACATAAAAATATGTAAAACATAGTACATGGAGTTATACATAGTGAGAGATAGTGCAATTAGTACAGAGAAAAAATAAGGACTGGAAGAAGTTCCAAATATAGTGAAGAGCATTATTAATACAGAAGCACAGAACATTACAGTAAATAGTTTTAATTAACAGAGATAGTGGTATGTGTGTAGTTGACAGAGATTGTGGTAGGTGGACAAGGGTGAGCGTTTTAAATTAGGAGAATAGAGACTGAGGAGAACAGTATTAACCAAGTTCACAAATGCGGAGATCGAAGGATTATTGGATTTGGAGTCCAAAGTGATTCCTAAAAAGTTTTAGAACTACTATGCAAGTGTACTCAGAGAGGACACTGTCTGAGTCGTGTAAAAACTTTAGTGTTCACCGACGAGGGTGTTAGGGAGTCTTAAAATGTTGTTGAAACAAATGTGTAACACAACACTTTTAATGGATCATCACTAATCATATCATGTCTGAGAAGGGAGCAACCTCTCACCTACCTAAGAGCCTCAGTGTCACTATGTACCATGTAAGGCGTATCATGCATGTACTATATCACACATAATGAAGGAGTGAATAACCACCGTTTTGGTAAAGAAAGATAAAAATCTAAAATGGTGTGATTTACCATATGAAAGGATTCTCTGGGGTTCCTTTTGGACCTAAAAACCATATGGACTAGTCATAGGGCATTTACCATAGTCATTGACTACGGTTTGCTGTCAGGTTCTACTGTCTTATTACTGTCCCTGATAGATCAAACTTCATTCCTATAGGAACTCCTACATAAATCCTGTCAAACTGCCCACCTCAGTATAGACTTTCCTGCAGTTTATCTGGAGATTTCCCAGTCCACTTCTTGTCATAAAATAACACAATCGTGGTTTCAGCCAGTGGCGCCTAATAATGTGCAGCAGTGGTGGGGCTATCACACACATGCACACTTTCTATCACACACACATACTCACACCAATCAACATGCACAGTCACTTGCAATCATTCACAAGTGTGCACACAGACACCTCTCATTCACAAGCACATACACACACCCTTTTACAGCACATGTGCACATACATTCATACATACACCCATGCATTCAACATTCATTAAGAACTTACCAGCTGCAGGGGGTGGCGTGAGGGAGGAAAAAAAGTAAGGAAGGGATGGAGGCAAGATCCTGATGCCTCTTCTCATTGGCTGACCTTGTCATGGGTCAACCAATGACAGGAGGACCTTTGTTACCTTGTCACAGAGTTCGATGGGGTCAGTGAGGGTTGCTGACTCTATGGCACTCTGTCACTGATAGCCATTTATCACTGGGCACTTTAGGGCTTAAAACTGAAGCACCCAGGGTAAAGGCTGTCAGCAGTGCTCCCCCTTCATCATGAGGGAGAGGATCACAGAAGACTTTGCCAGGCTGACGAGGTCACTCCTTCTGGGCTGTGAAGTCTTCAGCCCGGCAAACTACAGCTAAGACAACCAAGCGCCCAGCACATTTCACTCATCTACGGCATCTGGCTGCCTGGCCCAGACATGAAGAGTGTCTATCAGGCTGACTTTTGCTCAGCCTGACAGAAACTCTTCACACATTGGCAAAAGGTGGAGGGGTGGGGCCCCTCCACCTTAACGTCTTGTTGTTGTCTGTTATAACATGCACTGGGCATGTTAGGAAATGAATTTGAAAATGAAAACACTAAACACAACATTTTCATTCAATATGACGTTATGTAGCAGCAAAATTCCTGTTTTATGTTGAAGTACTTAGCATAAGTGGTTTTTTTCCTGTTTACATTGGTAGATTACATTACTGTGCCATGCAGAGTTGGAAGACGTAAACATATTTGCTTCCTTACTACGTTTTTGTGATGTCTGATTTTTTCTTATTTCCTCTTAATGGCCTATAAGTCCACTCACATACACTCAGAGTTTGCTAGATGGGTATTTATTTATAAAAAAAATCTGTGTTTCATACAAAGTAAGGGCAATAGATACAAAAGCACCTATCAAACCTTTAAAAGACATTGTGGAAATGTTGCCTTGGTGTCACAGTTACCTTAGAATAAACAAAAGATAACAGTTGTGGAAGACCATTGAAACATATATGGATATTATTATTTTTAAAGATAAGGTTATGGAATAACTCAAATACCAGGAGATGGAGATACGCATAGCCAATGACCCAGAGAATCACCAGAATGCATTCTTCCAATACAAAATTCAAGCATATTTTTTTTAAAAATGCTTCTGCTACTTTCTACCGGAGATGAGTGAGAGTATATCACCATTTAATCATGTTTTTTGTAAACACAAACCAAGTTCTGAAGGCATCTAAGAGCTGCACACCGAGAACATTTAATATGAAAGATCATAGCATAATACAACAGATGGATTGGTACAGCCATTGTAAGGATATACGTATAGAAGAGCGTTCATTACATGTTATAGTACACCGTGGGACTTTCATTAGAGTAGTAAGGTATAGCCCCTTATCACCAATGCAAAGGAGAAATCATCATACAATATGACTCATATGAGGTAACAGGAAGACAAATGGGTATGGTTAATTTTATATTCATAAACTCACGTCAGAACAGGGAACTGTGTGGAGAGGTCTGAGGAGAGAGCTTCAGAGTAGAGGACCAATGTAGGTGGATGGATGAACATAGAGTAATTTGGCAGGGTAAACTAAGATTGTGATACTAAGTGATGATTAAAATGCAGTTTTTTTATAACAGCAATGTATTCTGTATATTGCAGTATTTTCACAAATGTTCTTTATCTTACTCATGAGCTAAAATAAGCAGTACTCCCTATTATCTGAAGAACGTCTACTCCAATCACCACAAAAAGATCCTAAACTGAGAAAAGACAAGATAAATCAGTCTTTCAAAGATAGTCATACTGTGTTTTAACTACAGCTTTGTTGCCTTTTTATGAAAATATTAAACTACACAAATCGTGCTGCTCAACAATTTACTGGAATGACTTAGGGCCTGATTTAGATCTCGGCTGATGGAATACTCCATCACAAACATGGGATCGTAATATGGCAGATGGGAAATCCGTCACATTTGTGATAGAGTATTCCCCTCCACCAAGATCTAAATCAGGCCCTACATTTTCTATTAGATTGTTCATCCAGCGCTAAGAAACATGATCTTTGTATTAGCTCTAGTTATATCTTTAAAATAAACTTTTGAGCATACTAACTGCCATTGATTCATATACTTTTACAAATTCATTCATGTTCACCCAGTCTCCATTTCCCTGAGCAAATTAGTTGTCATCATTGATTCTACTGTGGAATTTGAGCAAAGAATTTGCAAAACTGATTTCCGCAACTGAGATCCAAAATAATGCATAATCACCACAGCCTACCTGCATGTGAAGATGGAACCCAAAAGCCTCAATACCAGAGACCTAAGTCAATCCTAAATGAAATTGTATCAACATGCCTACATCATAGGAATTCTAAACTCTCTTATTGTTTTGCTTCACTGCTGACCGAGCTGAACTACACACACACTGAAAAGAATCTCTGGAATGCAAATCTTAGTCTAGGAAATGCATTTAATAAATCACCCTGTGAGGCTCGTAAAGGAAGGTCAGTACAAATGAAAGTGCATGTTTAAAATGTGCAAAATAATGGAATGAAAACATGTACAAAGAATCTCTAAATAAGGCCATTATTTTCTTGTATCATTGTAAAAGTGTTTTTTTGTGTTTTGTTTTGTATTTTCTTCTATGCCCGGTGAAGTGAGGTACCATCTGTTATGTATAGAGTCATAAGTAGTACATGATGAGGACCTGGGTTATGATTAGTTCATCTAAACATAGCTGGCAAATTTCAGTGGTTTTTAGATTTTGTTTTGCAACCATAACTGCACTTTAAGTGTGTATTCTTTTAAGTTTATTTCAGAGGTTTTTTAAACATATGTAGTAGTCTTATATAAGTAAGGCTCACTATAACTTTACTTTAATCTGTGCTTTTATCATATATCTCATGCAACTGTTTCTTGTACTTATTATGCTATTTATAACCAATCCTGGCAGTGCACAGCCTTTGATTGTCTGCAGCAGGAGTTGAGTGAACGGCATGGCATGCCCTTCGGAGACTCGGCTGCAGATGTACAATCCTTGCTATGCAGGGCCTCTGGCTGTAGCCAGACTGTGACCCAACCCCTAGGAGGTAACCAATTTCTATTGCGCATGATCATTAGTCGTGTTGCTGTGGGGGTAGGCCAAAGGGCCAAGCCTCAAACAAGGCTCTGTTCTCCCCCACTGTCAGCAGCCACCCCAGCAGTGTGCAGGCTCTAGCTATGTGCAACAAGGGGTGTCCGCAGGGTCTGGTCTTGTCCAGACCGTGCCTCCACCCTGATATGTGAACCAGCTGAATGAAGTTTGATGTAGGTATTTATTTCATGATATAATTGTTTATTTGTTTTTGGGAATTTATATATTTTTTAAGCCTCTGAAACTACCTTTTGTTCACACTTTCTGTATATTTTTTTTTAACCTTTGTTGAATTTTTTAATCTTATTTTTTCAACACAACATCGCTGGGTCCACTGATGCCTATTTTCCAGGGTTGGTGGAGCATCCCCCAAAACGTATGGACCATTTCATAGGCTTGACTAGATCCTGCTAATGTTTTGTCCACATTCTCATAGTTCTTGCAAGTCTGAAACTGCACACCTTGCCATAGGACAGCTCCTCACAAACAGAGACAGCATAGTTTATTTTTCTGTCGTTTTCTTCCTTTGGGAAGCAAGGCGTTTCTTACTTTACTGATGGTTCTTGGCAAGAAGAAAAAGAGAAGTGAAATCCAGAAGAACAAGGAGAAAAAGGAATCTATTGCTTGGAAAATGTTCACCATTCCACTGAATGAAAAAGAATTGTCATCCAAATATGTGCGATAATATGCTGGGAAGGGGCAGCTGAGGAAAATACAGCTTTGGAACAACATTGATGCACAAGTATGTTAATGCATTGCATGAACAGCAGCTCATTGCCAATAACTTGATAAGGGATGCCAAACAGGCTAGTAGATCCTCTAAAACCATGCCATATGCCATCCTACTGGAGAAAGGTTGTCTGAACATATCCGGAAGGAGGAGGAAGAATACATTGATGCCTGCTTCAAAACTGTGAAACTTCATTGCTTTGTGTCTACAAGATCCTCTATTGTAGTGAGTAAAGAATGGCCAAAATTCAAGATCTCGATCAGAACATGTGCAAAATCTATTGTCTTCATCTTTTTAACCCATTTTTTTCTATTTTTCATGTTTTATTTTTGTTTTGCTTTCCCAAAAAGTAAAAACACAAAAAATGTAAAAACATCTTTAAACAAAAAGTTCATTTCAGAACCACCTTTAATAGTTCATAACAAGAAAAAATGTATATGTTTTTTTTTTTTAGGGAGGCAGGGCTTGCCAAGATGGCCGACGGGACGTGAATCCCCTCGGCTCCGCTGTCACTCGCAACAAAACTGGGCAAATCGATGATAACCGAAGCGTGAATAACGCCTAAAAGGGATGTGAAGGGTGGTGGAGCAAGACGGGCCCCCCATAGACACGCCGACAATGAGGGAACCATGACGTGCGACCCTTGGTGTAGGACTTGACTGCAACGAGGGAACACCGGACGTCAAAATCAGCAAAGAAGGTGGGTGAGGTGGCAGAGAGAGGCCCTACCCCCTCTAGAGCGACCTGCAGCATGGGAACAGGCAGTGACCGGTGCAGGCAGCGACTGGAGTGTCACTAATGGGGTTCCCAAAAGCAAGGGCAGGCATGACCCTAAAATGGCGATCGCACAGAGGCATTGAGACACGCCGTCACGAGATGAGAATGCCCAGGGGTTCCCGAACAGGCAGAGAGGAGTCTTGACCCTGAGATTACCCTTACCCCACTATAGAATGGGTGCTGGCCATGCTGGCTTAATAACTTAAACCCAGGAACTCTTCCAGATTGAAACTAAAGAGCTGCTGAAAAGATCCCCCTCGGAGTGAGGGTTGCAGAATAATAAGCGGATGAGAGTCTTTGTGTGTCTTGAGACCATGACTTTACAATAAAGTACCCCAGATCACAGCACGAAACTGCAGAATTGGCGGAAAACAGAACCCATGACAGAATGAGGCAATGATGTGTGTATGGGAGCAATAGTTGGGAGCTACGGCGTATCACGTGAAAAGCTGCAGTTAGAGAACGAACCATGGTGGCCGGACGCAGAAAGTGCCAGGAGAACTTATTCCTACACATGCCTTCCAAAAAACAAAATTTCTACATGGGTCTCCAACTACTTCTCGCCCCTCAAAGGGGGAACAGCACAGCAAGAGATCGCGGAGATCACCCTCACATGGGATGACCTCATGGCCTCCCTGAGAGACTTTGAAAAAGAACTAAGAGAAGAATTGAAGACAGATATGGCCTCTTCACTCAAACAATTCCAGGCAAATCTTAATGACAAACTATCCTCACTGCAGCAAGATGTAGACTCCGTAGGCTCCTGAATTTTAGACGCAGAGATGAAAACTGAAGAAATGGAGACCCGTCTCAACCAACTAGATACTCTCACGCAGACACTCCAGATGGAACTTCAAACAGCAACACTTACACAAGAAGACATGGAAACCAGGGCTCGACGAGACAACATCAGAATCAGGAATCTTGCAGAAGGAGCAGAGGGGCCCGACCTTGAAGCATTTGTGATGGGCCTGTTCCAAGAGATAGTGAACAGTACACAGCTTAAAATAAAGATAGACAGAATCCACAGAGTGGGCAACAGCACCCTCACTGACAATAGACGACCAAGAGATATTCTTGTCAAGCTACATTCCTTTAAGGTCAAAGAAGCCATCCCCCAAGCCTCACGAAAAGCTGACAAGATAATGTTTCAGGGAGAAACTTGCTCCCTGTGCCAAGACATAGCGCCAGCCACGCTCTCCCGGAGGCAACAATTCAAGCCCATCATTGATAGACTAAGGGAAGACTGTGTAAGAAACCGCTGGACCTTCCCCTTTGTCATGCCCTTTGAACTGAACAATAGATCTTATCATGTAACAGACCTCACAAAGGCACTGACAATACTTGGAATTTCCCAGTCTGGAGAGGATGGTAAGGAAGGTCCTTCTGTGACAAGTCGGAAAAAAGCCTCTGCACCCCGGACGATGGCTGCCCCCAACAAAACCCTTGAGCACACAAACAAAAACCGATAGAGAAGAATCCCACAGGATAACGAAGACACACACCCATGGGAACCACCCACGTCAGAGTCAAACAAAAGGCAGGCCCCACTACCTCACATTCCCCATTATTGAAGCCCAATAACATCTACTTGTACAGCGACAAAGCGGAATAAGGCCTTTACTCACATTGTCGTTAAAAGACTTATGGATATCTCTACACACAGGACCTGTGGCCCTTAATTTGTTCATTGTTAGGTTTTCTTTAGGAGATGGGAGACCACATATACTAGACAAGAATCGAGAAACAGACCTAAATAAGGGGGAGACGGAGAGAAAATATCCCTTATGGGCATTTGGGAAATCGCGAGGGATGACTCTGAGGACTAGGCACAATAGTCACCGATCCAGCTCAATGCTAGCCTCAGAGAGAGGATAGCACCCATTGTTGACGGGATGGTAGTGACAATGCTCACCTGGAATGTAAAAGGACTAAACGCACCAGTGAAGTACCACAAAATATGGAAATATTTAACAGATCGTATGAACAAGGGAACAAGGTGGGTTCACACCTAGCTAGACAGTTACAGGTGAAAGGGAAAAGGAACACATAGGGGATGTATGGCACCCCACTAATGGACTGACTGACTCAGAAGTAGAGAAGGCAAACATATTTGGCAGGTTCTACCGTGATCTATACACGGCGACACCCACCTCAAACTCCACCCAGTTGGCCTACTTAGAAAATATTGACCTGCCCAAAGTCACAACAGCACATAACGAGCAATTGGAGGCACCCATCGAGGAGACTGAGGTACAGATGGCAATAAACCGCCTTAAACAATATAAGTCACCAGGGCTAGACGGTTTGACTGCTCAATTTTATAAAACTTATAGCTCAGAATTGATGCCCTACCTGACCAAACTATTCAACTATATAGGTACATCAGGGAGCACCACACACACAATGGCTGAAGCTGTCATTTCGGTCATTCCCAACCCAGGGAAGTACCCCCAAATTTGTAGCTCCTATCTACCCATAGCTCTTCTGAATCTAGATGTAAAACTCTACACCAGGATATTGATTTCCTGACTTGAAGAGCTACTTCCTGATCTGATACACCCAGACCAATTAGGAATTGTAAAAGTTTGTCAGACACACAATAACATTCGTAGGGTGATACACTTACATAAGAAAAAGGTCCCAGCCATCCTCTTGAGTTTAGACGCAGAAAAGTCATTTGATCAAGTAGATTGGGCCTTCATGACCCAAGTTCTAAGGGTGCATGGGTTCTGGGAAATATTTATCAAGATGATAAGAGCCAACTATGCAGCTCCCTACCCCAGAGTGTTAATAAATGGCACTAGTTCAGCTCCATTCCCGTTGACGAGGGGGATGAGACAGGGATGCCCTCTCTCCCTCTTACTATTTGCTCTTAGTACAGAACACTTAGCTGCGCGCATCCGTGCAGCACCCAACATACACGGGATTACCTTTGGGACAACAGAACATAAAATATCACTATTTGGGGATGATGTTCTCCTGACACTTACTGATCCAGCCTCCTCATCCTCTGCCCTGCAGGAGGAACGATGTCACTTCGAAGAGGTGGTGGGATTTAAAGTAAATCGTTCAAAGGCCTATATGATGAATTCAACCAAGCCCCCACTGGAGATGGAACAACTGGCAGCCACCACACCGTACCAATGTGCAAATAAGGAAATAACTTACCTGGGTATCAAAATCCCACCACATATAGCAGGCCTCTGTAAGGCCAACTACTCCCCACTACTGATAAGCATAAAAGACATCCTGAAATGTTGGGCCTCATTTTATCTCACACGGTTGGGGAGGATCAATGCCATTAAAATTACACTTTTACAAAAGATGCTCTATATATTTCAGAGGCTCCCACCGGAAGTGGATCATGACTTTTTTTTAACCCTCTGCACCCTTCTAGTGCGGTTTAAATGGCAGAGAAATATAGCCAGATTATCCTATAAAATGTGTTGCATCCCTAAGGAGAGGGGCGGCCTCAGCTTGCAAGATTTTCAGTCATATTATAAGGCTGCCCAACTAAGAGTAGTCACAGAATGGTCCCTTAGAGAATCCGATAAACACTGGCTCCACATGGACCGGGCTGTGGTGGGGAGAGTGATCTGGGATGTATTGTGGAAACCCAAGGCAGACCGCCCCTGTAATGCATACTTAGCACACCAATAAAAACTACACTCAAGGTCTGGGATGAGGTAACAAACTCAAGAGGCTGGCCGACTTTCCCTTCCCCACACACACCACTACAGTTTAACCCAGCCTCTCCCCCACCCTACAAACAGGACCATTTGATAAATGGCGTGAGGGAGGATGCTTGGTATTAGCAGATTTGTTCCACAATACTGACATAATGACGTTTGAGAACTGTAAGAGAGAATTCAATCTTCCACAAGCAAAATGTTATCACTACTGTATACTCAACTGCTCCACTGGGCACTGAAACCTGAAAATCAACAGGCAGCCGCGAAGGACTTCACACCATTCAAACAATTCATTCGCAGAGAGGGCTCCTCGAAAGGGATTATCTCCCATCTCTATACTTTATTAACAACCACAGGTCACTTGACGAGGCCCCACCACCACCACTTCTCAGAGCAAGTGTTGGGGGAAGAAATCCTTAACATACAATGGGATAAATTATACCGGGATATTGGGAGATATAATCGCTCTATGTTCTGGTGAGAAGCCCACTATAAGATTATGTACGACTGGTACCGCTATCCTACAAAACTGAAGAACATATTCCCAACCACATCTGATTTATGCTGGAGAGGGTGTGGAATACAAGGGGATTTCAAACATATATGGTGGGATTGTCCCACAATCCACCCTTTTTGGAATGAAATCCTGGCCCACATCAAAGAAATACTGGGATACCCTATAGCGATCACAGACCGCTGCGCACTCCTAGGATTTCTTTCTTTCTCTTAATTAACACAATTGGTTGAAACTCTCTATCACGACAAAGCTGATGTTGATACTGTGTCGTACTATAATGTGAGTTTAATTAGCAACCATTAGCAACCATACTCAGATGGTTCATACAAGGTTTATTGAGTATTGTAATGCCTGCACGGAATTCAACCTTATAAAAACAAGTATGATAAAAAAATGTACATGTTTTTGTTGTGTATGTGTGCAAAAGTGAGTGAAAGTGATGAACAGCAGGGGACATGAGTGAGCAAAAGAATAAATGAGCACATGAGTGAAACAGTGCATGAAATTAAGTTTCACGGTGTGAGTAGGCAAGTGTGAAAGCAAGAAAGAAGGTGAGTGAGAGACTGAGTGAAAGCGAAGAAGGCTGTGAGGAATGGTGCGAGGAAGCAGCAGTGAATGAGAAAGTGAGAGAGCATGTGGTCAACTGTGGGATTTGGAAACATAGTCTGGCCTCCAGCCAGGCTCCACACCCAAATTCCAGCAGTAGTTTGGCTCAGCCCTTAGCAGACATCAATCTCTGCTACACAGTTGTTCTTCAGAATTCAAGGTACCCTTACATTCATAATAGTGTCCGAGGTCTGCAGTCCCTCTTTCAGTACTGTGGACGCCTGCTGCTATTTTAGGTGTTGGGGTACCAGGAATGCGTAAGAAAAATCCACAGATCTTGCAATTTTTATTTTATTTAACCCATGTGGTCCCTCTGAGGGCCCCCCTACTATGGCTTGGGGGTTATTATGGTGTGCTCACCCTGACCTCCTATATGGTCTTGCAGCTTTTTTTTTTTAAAGGCCCACTGGATGTGACTCATGTCCTGAAGAAGGCTTTCTCATTCAATCAGATTCCTTTATTATTTTAGGTTTTGGATTCGTAGATATCTGCAGATTGTATCAATGAATCTTCCACAGTAAAAACGGCCACAATATATAAAAGTGTTAACACTTTACTATCATCTCAGCAACCATTTAAACGCTTAGGGCCTCATTATGACTGTGGCAGTTCTAGGACTGCCACACACGTGGAGACGGTTGGACCACCGCAACTGTGGTCACATGACCCTGGAAGTCGGACCACCAAGGGACTGTTATTCCTGCAGGAACACTGTTCCATACGGGGTGACGACGGTCTGAGTTGCACTCAGCCAGGATGGCACTGTACTCAGCACCACCTGGTTGATTACAACTCACCTTACCGATTGCTTTCCCATGGCTGTCACCCCACCTTGGAAAGGGTGGTGGTAAGGTTGTGCGGGGGCCACAAGGGGTGCATTCCGAAGGTGCTAGACAGCCCCTGGACGGAATGCTGAACATTGTCAAACACTCACCCCCAGTCATAGATCTGGGTTTAATCCATCGTTCTTTTGCTCACCATGCCACCCCAGTTTGGACCCAGCCATATGCAAATCAGTCTTGAACCTGTTCCTCATGGGAACAGTCCAGACCGAACTGCCAAGCCAGGTTCTCACTGGACCGGAAACAAGCATCCTGGGACCGGTTTCGGGGTTTCACCCCTATCAGCCAGGCTAGCTTGAATCCAGTGGCATGGGAAGCACGGGACCCACGTCTGGGCATACCCTTCCCACTTAGGGTGACAAAGCAAAAACAACAAGTGATAGACGGAATGCTGAACATTGTCAAACACTCACCCCCAGTCATAGATCTGGGTTTAATCCATCGTTCTTTTGCTCACCATGCCACCCCAGTTTGGACCCAGCCATTTGCAAATCAGTCTTGACCCTGTTCCTCATGCGAACAGTCCAGACCGAACTGCCAAGCCAGGTTCTCACTGGACCGGAAACAAGCATCCTGGGACCGGTTTCGGGGTTTCACCCCTCATCAGCCAGGCTAGCTTGAATCCAGTGGCATGGGAAGCACGGGACCCACGTCTGGGCAAACTGGAATGGCATGGGCAGCAAAAAAACGATGGATTAAACCCAGATCTGTGACTGGGGGTGAATGTTTGACAATGTTCAGCATTCCGTTCGTCACTTGTTGTATTTGCATTTGTCGCCCTAAGTGGGAAGGGTATGCCCAGACGTGGGTCCCGTGCTTCCCATGCCACTGGATTCAAGCTAGCCTGGTTGATGAGGGGTGAAACCCCGAAACCGGTCCCAGGATGCTTGTTTCCAGTCCAGGGAAGACCTGGCCTAGCAGTTCGGGCTGGACTGTCCCCATGGGGAACAGGATCAAGACTGATTTGCATATGGCTTGGTCCAAACTGGAATGGCATGGGCAGCAAAAAAACGATGGATTAAACCCAGATCTGTGACTGGGGGTGAATGTTTGACAATGTTCAGCATTCCGTCCATCACTTGTTGTTTTTGCATTTGTCGCCCTAAGTGGGAAGGGTATGCCCAGACGTGGGTCCCGTGCTTCCCATGCCACTGGATTCAAGCTAGCCTGGCTGATGAGGGGTGAAACCCCGAAATCGGTCCCAGGATGCTTGTTTCCAGTCCAGGGAAGACCTGGCCTAGCAGTTCGGGCTGGACTGTCCCCATGGGGAACAGGGTCAAGACTGATTTGCATATGGCTGGGTCCAAATTAGAATGGCATGGGCAGCAAAAAAACGATGGATTAAACCCAGATCTGTGACTGGGGGTGAATGTTTGACAATGTTCAGCATTCCGTCCATCACTTGTTGTTTTTGCATTTGTCGCCCTAAGTGGGAAGGGTATGCCCAGACGTGGGTCCCGTGCTTCCCATGCCACTGGATTCAAGCTAGCCTGGCTGATGAGGGGTGAAACCCCGAAACCGGTCCCAGGTTGCTTGTTTCCAGTCCAGGGAAGACCTGGCCTAGCAGTTCGGGCTGGACTGTCCCCATGGGGAACAGGGTCAAGACTGATTTGCATATGGCTGGGTCCAAACTGGAATGGCATGGGCAGCAAAAAAACGATGGATTAAACCCAGATCTGTGACTGGGGGTGAATGTTTGACAATGTTCAGCATTCCGTCCATCACTTGTTGTGGGTGAAACCCAGAAACCGGTCCCAGGATGCTTGTTTCCAGTCCAGGGAAGACCTGGCCTAGCAGTTCGGGCTGGACTGTCCCCATGGGGAACAGGGTCAAGACTGATTTGCATATGGCTGGGTCCAAACTGGAATGGCATGGGCAGCAAAAAAACGATGGACTAAACCCAGATCTGTGACTGGGGGTGAATGTTTGACAATGTTCAGCATTCCGTCCATCACTTGTTGTGGGTGAAACCCCGAAACCGGTCCCAGGATGCTTGTTTCCAGTCCAGGGAAGACCTGGCCTAGCAGTTCGGGCTGGACTGTCCCCATGGGGAACAGGGTCAAGACTGATTTGCATATGGCTGGGTCCAAACTGGAATGGCATGGGCAGCAAAAAAACGATGGATTAAACCCAGATCTGTGACTGGGGGTGAATGTTTGACAATGTTCAGCATTCCGTCCATCACTTGTTGTTTTTGCATTTGTCGCCCTAAGTGGGAAGGGTATGCCCAGACTTGGGTCCCGTGCTTCCCATGCCACTGGATTCAAGCTAGCCTGGCTGATGAGGGGTGAAACCCCGAAACCGGTCCCATGATGCTTGTTTCCAGTCCAGGGAAGACCTGGCCTAGCAGTTCGGGCTGGACTGTCCCCATGGGGAACAGGGTCAAGACTGATTTGCATATGGCTGGGTCCAAACTGGAATGGCATGGGCAGCAAAAAAACGATGGATTAAACCCAGATCTGTGACTGGGGGTGAATGTTTGACAATGTTCAGCATTCCGTCCATCACTTGTTGTTTTTGCATTTGTCGCCCTAAGTGGGAAGGGTATGCCCAGACGTGGGTCCCGTGCTTCCCATGCCACTGGATTCAAGCTAGCCTGGCTGATGAGGGGTGAAACCCTGAAACCGGTCCCAGGATGCTTGTTTCCAGTCCAGGGAAGACCTGGCCTAGCAGTTCGGGCTGGACTGTCCCCATGGGGAACAGGGTCAAGACTGATTTGCATATGGCTGGGTCCAAACTGGAATGGCATGGGCAGCAAAAAAACGATGGATTAAACCCAGATCTGTGACTGGGGGTGAATGTTTGACAATGTTCAGCATTCAGTCCATCACTTGTTGTTTTTGCATTTGTCGCCCTAAGTGGGAAGGGTATGCCCAGACGTGGGTCCCGTGCTTCCCATGCCACTGGATTCAAGCTAGCCTGGCTGATGAGAGGTGAAACCCCGAAACCGGTCCCAGAATGCTTGTTTCCAGTCCAGGGAAGACCTGGCCTAGCAGTTCGGGCTGGACTGTCCCCATGGGGAACAGGGTCAAGACTGATTTGCATATGGCTGGGTCCAAACTGGAATGGCATGGGCAGCAAAAAAACGATGGATTAAACCCAGATCTGTGACTGGGGGTGAATGTTTGACAATGTTCAGCATTCCGTCCATCACTTGTTGTTTTTGCATTTGTCGCCCTAAGTGGGAAGGGTATGCCCAGACGTGGGTCCCGTGCTTCCCATGCCACTGGATTCAAGCTAGCCTGGCTGATGAGGGGTGAAACCCCGAAACCGGTCCCAGGATGCTTGTTTCCAGTCCAGGGAAGACCTGGCCTAGCAGTTCGGGCTGGACTGTCCCCATGGGGAACAGGGTTAATACTGATTTGCATATGGCTGGGTCCAAACTGGAATGGCATGGGCAGCAAAAAAACGATGGATTAAACCCAGATCTGTGACTGGGGGTGAATGTTTGACAATGTTCAGCATTCCGTCCATCACTTGTTGTTTTTGCATTTGTCGCCCTAAGTGGGAAGGGTATGCCCAGACGTGGGTCCCGTGCTTCCCATGCCACTGGATTCAAGCTAGCCTGGCTGATGAGGGGTGAAACCCCGAAACCGGTCCCAGGATGCTTGTTTCCAGTCCAGGGAATACCTGGCCTAGCAGTTTGGGCTGGACTGTCCCCATGGGGAACAGGGTCAAGACTGATTTGCATATGGCTGGGTCCAAACTGGAATGGCATGGGCAGCAAAAAAACGATGGATTAAACCCAGATCTGTGACTGGGGGTGAATGTTTGACAACGTTCAGCATTCCGTCCATCACTTGTTGTTTTTGCATTTGTCGCCCTAAGTGGGAAGGGTATGCCCAGACGTGGGTCCAGTGCTTCCCATGCCACTGGATTCAATCTAGCCTGGCTGATGAGGGGTGAAACCCCGAAACCGGTCCCAGGATGCTTGTTTCCAGTCCAGGGAAGACCTGGCCTACCAGTTCGGGCTGGACTGTCCCCATGGGGAACAGGGTCAAGACTGATTTGCATATGGCTGGGTCCAAACTGGAATGGCATGGGCAGCAAAAAAACAATGGATTAAACCCAGATCTGTGACTGGGGGTGAATGTTTGACAATGTTCAGCATTCCGTCCATCACTTGTTGTTTTTGCAAGCATTGTAATGAGCCAGGTTGGGAAACCACCAGCACCGCGGCAATCTTCTCACCGCGAGTCTGGTTGTCAGATTTTCTGACTGCGAGACTCATAATCAGGTCCTTAAATCCAAAATAATACTGAATGGATGAACATTACAAACACATTTTCTGGGTAATATTTTACTTTTATGCCAACTTTGGTGTAAATGTGTTCAGCGTTTTGGGCTGTAGATGTGGGCAACATTTCTTATAAGCTAGGAGCTAAAGGGGAAACATGTTTCCCCCCCTTAACATTTCCTCCCCCTTCATAAATCTGCACAAATATTTGCGTGCCTTACTTTAGCTGACTATGCCAAACGATTGCCAGATTTAGTGAAGATCTATCCATAAGGTCTAATATAGGCAAACAACAAATAGCTTTTTCAATGGGAATGGAAAGTGCAGCAAAACCACAGTTGTACAGTGCCATCAAGTAACCATAACCTGTGTCCTAAGGTGACTATAACTCACACCCCCACCATGCACAGTTGTTTCTACAACAAATTTACTGCAAATATTAAATTAATATTTTAAATGATGTTATCAAAGATGTAATGAGTGCCATAATTTGTGGGGTAATTAGCAGTGCATGACAAGGGCACGAGTTATAGTTACCTTAGAGCACAGGTTATAGTTACTTGAGGTAACTGTAACTATAAAAGGTAAAATTCTATGGTTTTGTATATTTAAATGTGAGCCTAACTTTAACAGTCCTATAGCCTTTGTTTTTTTTAAAGTGACTTTCTATGTTTTTTAAATTCTATTTCCTAACTATAACATCCCTGTAACCTTATGTTTTCTCAGAGAATTTCTATGCTTTTGTAACGCAGTGTAATGTTAACCCAACCACCGCTTGGCTGCAGGGTCAACCCCCTGTAACCACCCAACCTTAGCCCATGCACAGAATTGGCTTTGCACAGAGGGACTGCGGCCAGTCCCTGCGGCCAACCACCCTGTCCACCCAACCCTGAGAGAGGGAGAGAGAGAGGGAGAAAGAGAGAGAGAAAGTGAGAGATTAAGAGAGAGAGAGCGATTTAGGCTTTGTTGAATGATATACTTAGAATGAGATATTTCTGGACAAACTGAAAAGAAAAATGTTTTTGTCAATTATAAAGAGTGGGATCACCTTTCACTGTGTAGTTAAATATTTATAGTTGAAAATAAACTAAAGCAGGAAATGACCACAGACTCGAACCCTTAACCTTTAGTGTGCATATCTGAGACTTTAACCACGAGGCCAGAGGTGACATCTTACTGTGCACTCTGCAGACTTAGCTATGACATTCAACCCACAGATTTTGAGGAGAAAAGACTTCAATGTTCTATCACTAGAAATGTTTAACAGTAAAATCACTTGAAAATAAACAGACACACTGCCAAGCAACATTAGGATTTGAACCTTCAGCCTACTGAGTGACAGCATAAGACATTAACCATTAGGCCTGTTCTGCTCTGCATCCAAACGTAACTATAACATTCTTACCAAACATTTTGCTAGTCTGACTCTTTGAAGTCATTATATGGAGCGACCATTGCAATAATCCCTCTATGGGATGGAAGAGAGAGAGAGTGAAAGGAACACTGGGGCAGCATGAAGGCCTTGCAGTCCTAGCCAGCTCCCCACATCCTGATGGAGCCAACATTGCTCCTGCAAGCAGGGAGCTGCTTTAAATAGTAGCTCCCTGCTTGTGGGAGCAGTGTTTTCATCTGTTTCCCTGCACACATATTTACGTGCAGGAAAACAGAAGAAAACATCACTTTCTGCAAGTGAGAGCTGTTTGACAGCTCCCACTTGCAGAAAGTGAAGTGTTTGCTGTCAACCCTCCTGCCTAGTCAGAGCAAACAGCTGTGTTGTGGGGATGGGCCCCCTGGGACATAGCAGGAGCCAGCCATCTATGGTTCCTCGAGGGGGGCCACGTGGCTCCACTCCAAAATAAAATAGCCCTGGGGAGGTGGTGGTCCCTGGGGCTGTGAAGGGGCTGCGTGGCCCCTCTGCATTGCATTTGATTAAAGCCCAGGGATGTGGCAGTCCCTGGGGCTGCAGTGGGCCACACAGCTCCTAGCATTATAATTCATTAAAGCCCCATGGATGTGGCAGACCCCAGGGCTGTGGGGATGGGGTTCCGTGGTCACTCTGCACTTGTATTTCATCAAAGACCCCAGGTGTTGGCTGTCCCTGGGGATGCAGGGGGCCAGGAGGCCCCCACATTCATTTTAAATAAAACCTCAGGGAGGTGTCGGTCCTCAAGGCATCAAAATGCCCTAGGACTGCAGTCACATGCACCCCCTCCTTTAATTCAAATGCCCCAGTGACCTGGCCCACCTGGGGGCTTCATAGAATCAAGGATGTCATCACAAATTTGCAGCCCAAACTTTTAAAAAAGTGCTTTTATGCCCTGGCAGGGTCTCTCTGAGACTCCAGCACCAGAGCTAAGGAGTCTGGGTGTACCTACCCTGGCCCCTTTTCTTCTTTCTCACTTTTTGTCTGGGACTCAGCTGAAGCCAAGACCCAAGATGGCTGCCAACACTTCCTGGTTTGACATGTTGGCAGCCAATCAGAGCTGTGCAGCTCCATGCATGATCTCTTATTATTCTCAAATTAGTCCAAGAGGTTTAGCGGCCTTAGATACACAAATTTATTTTCCCTTCAATATCTCAAAAACTACTGAGCTGATTTACACCAAATAACTGAAGCGTAATCTGTGTACTGAAAGCTATATTTCGGCCAAATTTGGTGTAATGCTGTCCAGCAGTTTGGACTGTATTGTGTTTAAAACTCCTATGGAAATTAACATGGGAAACATATGTTTTTTTTTTTACCCCCCCCCCTTTTTCTCAGCGCCCGCTTGACGGATCACCCCAAAACTTCACATGCACAACAAGAATCACTGGCAAACAGTTTTTGGGAAAACTTTGTGAAGATTCATCAAACGATGCCAAAGATATAGGCAAGTCAAAAATAGCTTTTTCTATGGAAACATGGACCTAACTATTACCACCACTAGGTAATATAAATATACATATATATATATGTATATATATATATGTATATTTATATCTATATTCCAGCAATGTGGTAAATGGTGGTGCGCTCGTGAGCTGGTGCATGCGCTGGGGAATAGGCCGTGACCCTCACTGAACTGCTTAACAAAGTAATATGCGTCGCACTTCATGAACTGATTAAAATTATTTATTAAAGAAAAGAAATACAACTGCACTGATGCGATTTGACCCTTGCGGTCCTTATCATGGTTGGTGGGTCCTACTATGTTGCAATTTATACAACTATCCACGGTTATTTGTATGGTTGTATAAATTACAACTTAAAAGAAGGATTCACTAACCGTTCCCGAAGTGAGAAGTGTATTCCTTTGTTTGGCATAGATAGATAGATAGATAGATGGATAGATAGATATAGGTTAGGTTAATAAATACAGTTAATGCAAAATAGACTGAATTAAGGGGCTACAGTTAGGTTAAATTATTAAAATAATTTACTTATAAATGTAATTGGATAATATTAACTTATGAAATTAAAATAAATACAAATTAATTATACGTGAATGAAAGTGCTAGGTTGCTTTACCAAATGTATTAGAAAATAAATTTAGAAAATTAAAAATGCATTGTAATTCATTTAAATTCAGAGCAATTATAAATCAGTGGGTAATTATAGAATACTCTACTATAATTGTCGGTGCTGTTAGACTATTGGATACTGCAATTAGCATAATGATATGCATTTAAAGTGCAAATAGTAAAAATGAATATGGTTACACCTAAAATAAAAAATGGAAGAAAAATATAATAAAGTTGATGTCAATAAAGGGTAGGTGTAGGCTAGAAGAAGCGGTGGCTGGGAAGGTAGCGACATTATTGAAAAACTGCCTTCACAATTTAGTGCTAGCCTGTAATTTAGTGATCCACAATGTAGTTGAGGTTGATGTAGTAACCCTTAACCCCCAGGGACATTCCCATGTATGCCCTTTTGCCCACTGCCAGCTCTCCATGGTGGGTAGTTGCCTGACAGTACTTGGGAAGCCACATCTGTATGGGAAGAGTCCACTCTGATGTCTGGGAGCATAGATGTATTGCTGTCCAGCAGGTAGAATGATACAACTTCCCAGCTGTTCTATTACACTCTTCTGCTTTGCTGCAATGACCCGTCTGTGTTCCATATCACTCCTTCCCTCTCTTCTGCTCCAGCCCTTGTCTACCTCCGCTCCACAGCTATGCCAACTACACATCATGTTTATGACTGCTCCAGCCCACTAACCAGTTGTTTCCTGTCCGTTCCTCACTTCTCTGCTTGTTCCTACATTTCAATGGAATAAGAAATCTCTCTGTATCTACTTTTGAAAATTCACCAAGATCTGCCATTGCTGAGATATTACTACAGCACTGATTGTCCTTCACTGCAATTGATATTCTCTTTTGGCCTGATACCTACTAAATATAGGCAAATTAGAGGAAAAGCGCAAATATTGTTGATTCCCATGGCTTTTGCATAATTCAAATTACATCAGCATTTGCCTGCTCCATCAAGCTGTTTGCCCGCTCCGGCGAACTGTGGGTTTTGGCATTTTCAAATAAAAACATGCCAAAAACAGTCATCACTTAAGCTTTTTATGGGCTACAGTAAGAATTTTGCAGTTAATTGCGGCAAACATCAGTGCAGCTTAGGTATTCCAGATGGTTAGGTATCATAGAGTTCACAACGGTACCAAGTCTAATAATAAAAAAAAATAAAAAAAACATAACACAGTCAGAACAACATACACACCTAGCATAGCTCACAGGCACCCTATAGTTAATGTTGGAAGCTAGGTTATTTGTAGAGTAAGTACACACCTACCACTAGCAATAAAGCCCCCAAGACAATGTTAGGTCTAGTCAAGGTCTCAAAACATTAGCCCCTCGCTTAACCCCTGGTAGCTTGGCAATGAACTGGCAGGCTTAACTTAGGAGACAGGTATGTAAAGCATTTAAATACACCAATACAGTAAATAAGTAAGACACAACACATAATAAAAATCCCACACTAATTTATATAAAAATAGTAAATATTTTTATCTTTAAAATGACACAAAAATGACAAACATCCAAAATAATTAACCAGAGTTATGAATTCTTAAAGATTAAATTAAAAACATGTGCTTTCTAGTGCTTAGAAATCAATAGCGCCAACCGGGGACATCTGGTCGCGCTTGACCGGGACAAAGTCAAAGTTTGAGGCTGATCACAATGGAGCCCTGCTCGAATACACTGAGAAGGAGGCCTTGGTCAAAATCTTACCTTTGCGCTTACAAAAGTTTATGGAGCTTTTCTCTCTTGACATCGTGCGGTCCTCCTCAGCAAGGTGAATATGATGCAACGTCGTCAGACTGCTTTTCTGCAAGGCCCTGGCCCAATTCTGGTAGTCTGGAGCTCCAGAGCTTTTAGCAGGACGAACCTGAAATCCTGTCCGGGTCGCGGTTGAGAGTAGTCGGCTTGATTAACAACATTGGATCTGTACAATTATAGAGCTTTTTCCAAAAATTGCTCCTAGCTTCTGGAACTTCTCCATGAAATTCCTCTTGAGGGTTCAAGGTGTCCAAAACACAAATCCAAGGGTCTAGCAGCACTGAGATGGTCCTTGGACGTTTAGGCCTACAGTTCCCACAATACGCCTGGCCAAATCCTTAAAAGTCCACTGGACAAACTCTAGGTTGGGGACTTTTGTGGTAGTTGTTGCAACCAAGCTCTGTAACCTGTTGCTTTTAGTGAGCCCACTCCTGAGTCCTTTTTGAAGCAAGGCAAAGTCCTTAGGGCTGTTATTCCAGTGAGCGTGCAAAAGGAGCAGACCAGGGTTCCAGCAGGGCAGTCCTTCTTCTTGTGGTTTGAGGTAGCAGATCTGAGTTGCGCTGCAGCTCATCCACATTTATTCAATCATCCTAGGGGATATGTAGGGGGGCACCCCTGTCCAATGAGCTGCATGGTCCCAACCAAAAACATGACAGCTTCCTCCGAAGTGTGGAATTTTCTTGTCCCATAAAGCACTGCACTTTAAAATCCAACATGGAGGATTTACCTCCAGAGGAGCACGACCCGGTTAAAAACCTAACCTACTGGTGTGGCTCATTTTCATTAACACTCCCCCATTAGACATCTGCAAATTCCTTTCGTGGGCCTGCTATCTATGGGGCGAGAGGGCAGGCCTGGCTGGTATTCCTTTCCGTCCTGCTTCCCTTTGCAGTCCAGTTTGCTTTACCCAGCCCCCTTCCTAGCCTGGCCACTGCAGCTGCAGACCGCCCCCATCAGATAACCTCTGCTCAGTGCTGGCCACTTATCGCCTCATCAAAGCAGCCTGGCGAATCCTGTTAAGACTGACCAATATGGAGAGGCCACTAGCAGGCTGGAATCTGGCTTGCAGAAAAGAAAATCTTATAGCTTATTTTCTGTATTAGTTATGATAAATTCAACAGTGGCAAGTTGTTGGATTTATCATTACCAATCTTCTGTGCCCTCTCACAACACATCTAACTGCTTCCTAGCAATACTTTTGCTTATGGAAAATATTCCCATGTTAGCCTATTGCGCTAAGTATCTTCTTTGAGGAAAAATGAAAGGTGCAGTTTTTCCCTCACCCGGGCATATAAAACATCTTTTATAATGTCCTGCTTTTAATTACATGACACCCCACCACTTGGGCACCTAGGAGACACCTCAGGAGGGACTCATATGTAAAAACGAGGTACATTATTACTTTAGAAATACCTTTAATTCCAAAGTCGAATTTGCACACATTTTTAGTCTTTAAAGACATTCTGCAAGGCAGTGCTGCCTTTAAAACCGACAGCAGGCAACACAGTAGTGCACACTCGAGTGCAGGAAATCGACTGTGCCCCTAAACTTTCTTGCCCTATGATATACTAGGGACTTTTAAGTAGTTGAACCCCCCTCACCCTATTATCTACTAGGGACTTACAGTACTCTGTCATTGCCAATTGTAATTATACCATTTTACCATATACATTATATTCAGAGCACTGGCCCTGGGCCTGGCTAGTGAAGCCCAGGGCACAATCAGGGTCAGTTACCAAGAGTATCTGTCAGAAACCATGGGGTGAACATGCTAAAAGGATGACTTTCTCACAGTTAGTTATAGTCCTCATGGAGCTCACAACAGATTCCCATTGTTCATTAAACTATACACCACTCCATGACAACACATAAGACACTAATCCAGTACCCAACAACTATTCTACTTTAAGAAGACTGTATACTTTTAATTTTCCTCAGACAGAGAGTTTTAGCAAGAGAGTGCACATACTAATGTTCCCAGATGGTGCATTCCCAGATTAGCACTGCCCTCCAGCTACACACAAAAACAAACAATAACAATACACATGCAAATAAACAAATGTAAGTGGCTTATTAATCATTTCCAAACTTGTGATTATCTAAATCAGACAGTCAGAAAATGGGCTACCTTTTACGATGGAATTCTAAAGACATGGTATGGAGGTACATTGACTTTGACAGCGGTGCTAGCCCATGCTAATGGCAATAGAGCACTGTACAAATCAGAACATAAAAAATACCAGAGACCCATGGCTGCGTATTCTTGCAAGTGATTCTCCACCTTTGTATAAATACATCTTTAGTGGGAGAGCATGTATTCTCAACACACTGCACATGAAGAGAAATCCTGACACGAATATAGCAGCCCACACAAACCTATTGCTATAAATTATGTTTGTTATGATTAAGGCAAATATAATCATGGCTTTTCAGAAGGGAATATGAAGAGAGACTGAAAAGTGTTTAAAAGGGGAAGCGCCTCTGAAACAACATCACAGAAATAAAGCAGTTATCCTACAGTTCGTAGCGCCTAGACTGCTGAGGCAAAACGATAAATCAACCAAAATTCTGTTCTTTCTATAAAGGCACAGAAAACCACAGTCAATGCATCACTTTTCTCTGATGTAACAGATGCCGGGAGAATGCTGTAAGAAGAAGGCACAGAGGCAAGAGTGTGGACAAGGCCACCGATTCAGTTATCTGTGTTTTTATTGTTATTTTTGTGTATTTGTTATCTAGCATTCGAGTCGCAGAAGAGATTATTGGTGGTTGGCAAATAACAGAAGTAAAAACATGCTTGACCCTCCCAAGATTGTTGTTCCATTCACTGTGGAAAAACTCAGGTTTTGAGCAATTTACGAAGCATGTAGAGGATATTCCCATCTATATAATGAAGCTGGAATAATTGTGTAGTAATGTACTTCAACTTAATACTCACATCGCTACGTTTGAGCTAGACCTTCAGTGTTCAATCAACCTACCCGATCAGTCCAGGTGTGGTGAGAGACCAACTTTCCTTTGCAGACCGAGCACCCAGCGTCCTGGTTAGTTGCAACACCATCAGCCTCGCCTTAAATATTGCCAGTCTGTCCCTGTGACTACAAGGACTGCGGAAGAAGCTAGACAATCACAGACACTGCCAAACGTGGACAGTCTTCTCACTGCCATGTCTGACCCAGGCTTCAGGCGTGCCGGTGTCCAGCATGTGTGTTGATGAGATAGAATACTGATTTCAGTTTCACTGTCCTTGGTAACAAGACTGATTTGGTCGGTACCCTCCAGGTGGTTAATTACTTAAGAAGACCTTTACTAATAAACACTTGTCAGTAGTATCTTCAGTCATATCACGTCAAAAAAGAAGATTCGAAGAATCTGGAAGAAATAATTGACAGGGTGGTGTAGACAAAAGTTTAACGTCAAATGAAGGTAGAAGCCAGATATCAATGTATAGTCTACTGGTCTCAGTATTAAATAGCACAGGCTGCATCCTCCTCAAAAGACATGCTTTGATCTTTCTCAACAGATTTACAACATTGGGAAGCATAACAACAAAATCTAGCTACCTTCAAAGGAAACACGTTTCTCTTTGTACATATTTATAGGAATCTCTAGTTCTCTAATTTCAGGTTTGCCATGTATAGCCAGTTCTGCATTTTTAAACTCACATCTTTTTGCTTTCTGATACTTCTAGTTATTCTTTTTTACTATAAATGCAGGTGTACACATGTTAGAATGCAAAGTTAGTGATCACCACATACTAGTAATTGTAGCGAACTCAGTGTCTAGCAGTTCACTGATACAGTTCATGGAGACTCAAGAGCATGAATGTTAACTGAACGAATCTGAAAATTGTACTGTAGGTAATTTTTAGACCCGGCTTTAGCCGTGACCTTTTAAATTTACTGAATTATTATATACAGTAAAAGTACTTTGAGCCATGCCTCTTCATCCACTGGTCTCTTTTATGTCATTCACATATTTCTTCTGCTCACAACAACAAACAGCAACCCTCTTCATCCAGTGGTCTCTTGTTTTGTCATTCACATACTTCTTCTGCCCACGATAGCATGGGGGAGTGGGTGGACCCACTTTAGCCATTGGTTTAGTTCATTGTGAATGGTGGTGCTTTCAGAAGGACCATATACACAAACAAAGTACTTCGCTTCAGTGCCAGATACTGCTATGACAAGGTTTGCATTTCAAAACCAAAATAATTTTGCTTTATATCCTAGTGGCGATATTTAGGCAATATATATATATATATACACATATATATCTATCTATATCTATCTATCTATCTATCTATCTATCTATCTATCTATCTATCTATCTATCTATATATATATATATATTTGCACGACCCCCCCATGCACAGTTATTTTATTAATAATTTTACAACAAATGTTAAAGTGATATTATCAATGATGTTATAAAAGATGTCATTAGCACCGTAATATCTGAGGTAATTAGCAGGGCATGGTGAGGGTGCAAGTTCTAGTTACATTAGGGCACGAGTTATAGTTACTTGAAATAACTCTAACTATAACTGGTGCATTTCTAAGGTTTTATACAAGTAAATTCAGAACCTAACTATAACGTCCCTATAGCCTTTGGTTTTTTAAGTGAATTTCCATGTTTTTTTAAATTCTATTTCCTATATATAATGTCCCTGTAATCTTTGCTTTGTTCAGTGAATTTCTATTTTTTTTAACGTAAAGTATTTTTCACTACTATACGTTAATCCAACCACCGCTGCACACAGCCCTCAGCTGTGCACAGAGGGGGTTGGCCGCAGGGCCTGGCCTGTGGCCAGTCCCAGCGGCCAAGCCCTCTTACCACCAACCCAATGCTGCAAACAGCCTTTGTCCTTTCCAGAAGAGGAGCTTCAACTGTGGCACCTGCTACATTTATATTTTTAATTGCTTCCAGTTGAGGTTTAATTTCTGTGAAATGAGCACCTAGGCCAGACCAGCTTAGCCATTTAATTTTTTTTGTTTTGGCAGGGGAGGGGGGTCCACGCAGCATCCCTCCCCTGACAGATTTTGGCCCTGTGAACCCCATCCCCCAGGGCCCAGTCTTTTATTATGTGTTTTAATTTTGTTGGAGGGGGGCTGCGCGGACCCCCTTCCCTGGCCAATTTCAGCCCCAGGTACCCCATCCCTTCGAGCCCAGCCTCACCATATGCTTTATTTTTTAGGTGGGTCCCCTCCACCCAGCCGATTTCAGCCCCCGGATTCCCCACAGGGCCCCCAGTGTGCGTTGGAGACTGCGGGGGAGCCTGAAGGCCCCCCGCTGTCCAAGCCGGCATCATGCCTCCTGCGGGAGCTGGCATTGCTTTTGCACACAGGGACCTGCTAAAGATGCAGCTTCCTGTCTGCAAAAGCAATTGCTTCCTCTGATTCCCTACCCACGGACAGGAATACAGAGGAAGCCTCTGCTCATAGCAAATGAAAGCTGTTTGACATCTCTCACTTGCCACGAGCAGAGTCTTTGCTCTAACTTGGCGGGAACTGTCAAAGTTCTCACCAAGTTACAGCAAACAGCTAAGTCCTGGTGGTGGGCACCCCCGGACATAGCAGGAGCCAGCCCAGGGCCATTAATGGCTGCTTGAGGGGGGTCCCCCTCCAACATGTAAATAGCCCCGGGCAGGTGGTGGTCCCCATTGCAGGGGTCTGTGACAGACCCCCTTCAATCTTTAAATTCAGCCCCGGGGAGGTGGCAGTCCCTGGGGATGCAAGGGGCATGCGGCCCCTGCATTTCTTTCACTATTTGCCCTGAGGAGGTGGTGTTCTACAGGGCTGCGGAGGGCTGAGCAGCCCCCTGTATTTTATTCAATGTTTGCCCCAGGGATGTGGTGAACATGGTGGAGGGTCCCACGCAGCCCTCCTGCAGGTTTATCTCTGATCGCCCCCAGGAGGTGGCACTCCCCAGGGCTAATATAAGCCCATAAGAGAGAGGCCCTGTGCGCCCCTGTCGTTTTTAAAGTCCCAGGGACCCCGGGACCTCGCCCACCCGGAGACAAAATTAAAAAAAAGGTTGTAGAGCGCTCTTTAAAAAAAAAAAAAAACAGGAAAGTTAGCAGCCATACCAAAGCCAAAGCTATTGGCTTTGCCAATGCTTTTTTTAAATATGAAGAAGTTTAAGAGACTGTTGTGTCTTTTTTGAAGAGATTTCCAGTACTTTACGCTCATGCTTAGCTATACAATCTCTCACTGAGTACAGAGATGTTAAGATTTTCTCAGTTTATTGACCACTGTGTCCTTCATAATTTTAACTCTACATGGTATTTTTATTTATTATTTATTTTCCACACCACTCCCTGGCTACGTCACTTCTAGAGCATGACATCACATTTCTTTTCAGGACATTGACCTTGATGGCTTTGATGACCAAGAGCCTGTGCAAGTTGTATTTGTGAAAGTGATTTTTGATCAGCTTCTAATGAAAGAAATAATTGTATTTTCCCATTGTTTTCCCTTACTGTTCTACCCTACACAGGGCTCGTCTGGAGGCCTTTTCCGACCACAGTGCAAAACTGCAGCCTCCACTGCAAGAGATTGTTGATTGGCTCACCCAGAAGGATGAAGAAATGTCTGCACAGTTACCGCTACGTGGAGATGTCCTCCTGGTGCAACAAGGGAAGGAGAAACACATGGTATGTACAGCGATTTCTAAGACACGCTGAACTCTGCAGTAAGGATTGTTTTACTGTCCAATGGTAAAAATTGTGATTTAAGTGAACTTGTCGACTACAAAACGGAAATGCTGTCGCCATTTCCTGGTTAACATTTTTAACTAGAAATTTAGGTTCAATGGCTGTCCATCAAAGTGTACCAGCTCCAACACATACGCAACACACAACGTTACACACAATAAGGTTCTGGAATACTGTGTCATACTGTCACCAGCCTATTCTTGAATACAACCACGGTCACTGAACCTAACACCTTCCAATACCACAAAATCTGCCTTACACCTTAATTAGAATGCTTTAGGGCACTACCCAAACTTTTAAATGCCTGACTCTTAAGAAGCCTTCAACTCACCAAGTGGACCAATAAGATTTAAATATCCCAGACTCACCCTCTTCTCAGCACTTATTCCAAAACGGTTAAAATGTCCTGCTCCATCTGAGTCTAGTTCCTCACATTACATCTACCACTCACAACTAACGCTTGCAGGATTGCTCAGTGAGCTGAAATCTGGACGTTGACACATGTAGCACATGTAGCAAACTGAAGGTTACAAGTGCTGTGTACCACGGAGGTCAGTACACTGAGTACCATACATTGATTAATGACACCTAATTGCTTTGAGAAAGTGAATGAGAAGTTCTTCAATAGAACCAAACTGTTTAGGGTCACCAGCGTAAAATAGGTAGGCTTAATGATACACAAAAACGTAAGTTGATGTCTCCCCGATACAGAGAGAAAAAAAAATGGATTGTTGTGTGTGATTGTCCTACATTAGTACAATGCATGATGAAGAGGTTTGTTTTTGCTTAGCCATTATTAAGAGCGTATAGAATGAATCTATTTCCAAAGATAAATGTAAAGCACCTGTATGGATCCCACATTGGAAACAGAAAACAACCTAGGAAGTGACAGAATCAATCACGTTGAGTAGGATGCTTGTCTGCTGAAATCCTCTCCAGTTGAGGTGAAGACATCAGAACTCAATACCAGTTCGCTATGGTGTATATTGCTACTGATAATATCGCTTTGGTATTGTGGTGTATCAAGAGCAGATGACCAAGCAGCCGTTCTAGGCATGTTGTAGAAGAGACTAGATGATCAACACCACGGAGGCCAACATCCATTTGTAGTCTGCTGTCTCAGTGCTTAAAATAAAGATGGAACAGAACCTAAATGGGCTGACACCCGTGCCATTGCAATTACATTTTTATCTCCTCTACCTTGCCATTCACAATGCACATATTCTGCACCTCATAGAATATGACAGTGGATCCTCTCACCGCCAAAGCCAACCTCCACGAGGGACTGAAATCCATCGCCGAATGGATGAGCAACAGCCGCCTGAAACTTAACTCCGACAAGACGGAAGTCCTCATCCTTGGTCGCACCCCCTCGGCCTGGAACGACTCTTGGTGGCCCACCGCCCTGGGCCCCCCACCCACCCCAGCCAGCCATGCACGAAACCTCGGCTTCATCCTCGACTCTGCTCTCACCATGTCCAAACAGGTCAACGCTGTCTCCTCTTCCTGTTTTAACACCCTCCGCATGCTCCGCAGGATCTTCAAGTGGATTCCAACAGGAACCAGAAAGATGGTGACCCAAGCCCTCGTCAGTAGCAGACTCGACTACGGCAACGCACTCTACACAGGCATCCCAACAAAAGACATCAAACGACTCCAACGCATCCAGAACGCATCCGCCCGCCTGATCCTCGACATACCCCGCCGATGTCACATCTCCCACCACCTGAAGGACCTCCACTGGCTCCCCATGGACAAAAGGATCACCTTTAAACTCCTCACCCACGCACACAAGGCACTACACGACACCGGACCCACCTACCTGAACACCAGACTCAACTTCTACGTTCCCTCACGCCAACTACGCTCTGCCAACCTTGCCCTAGCCATCGTCCCCGAATCCAGCGAAAGACCTCTGGCGGCAGATCCTTCTCCCACCTCGCCGCCAAGACCTGGAACTCACTCCCGACCTCACTACGCCAGACCCAGGACCTCCTCACCTTCAGGAGACTCCTCAAGACATGGCTCTTCGAACGATAGCAGCGCCCCCGCCGCCCCCACCCCCCACCCAAGCGCCTCGAAACCCTAACGGGTACATAGCGCGCTTTATAAATTTAATGATTGATTGATTGATTGACCAGCAACTAAAGCATCAGTTTATGAGGACCTGATTGGGTTATACCATAATCCACAAGAGAACATGAGTTTGATGTGGCTTTTCCAGCCTTCGGAGAATATCTAGACATTGTAACAGTGGTACAATTAAAATACAGCTACCTATCGTTTGTGCTTAGTAGTTTAGGAAACTTGAACAGTCAACTGGCAGCCTATATTTGATTTTGACTTGATTTTACCAAAAAGTATAATAAATTTGGGAGTCAAAGATAAATTTAGAATGAATGTGGGGGACAAAAGTATAATTAGGTTGTATGCTCTTTCCAGTAAATGTTTAGTTATAATTACACCTGGCAGAAATGTAAATTACACTGGTGTAAATTGCACAATTTCGCGTTACACTTGTTACTGCGAGCAGCTGTTGTTCACTGTGCTCTTATATAAATGCATCCTCATGCCAAAAATAAATGCAAGGTCGCATTTTGTGCAAAATGAGGAATTTGCATTTTACGTACTTATGTGTATTTTCGTGTAATTTGCTGTAATTTTGGATAATTCTGCAAAAGCAACGTAGTGAATTTCGCACATCCATAGTCTTGTTAATCATGGTTTGTAGACTAGAGGCTTTTTTTCTTACAACATGCAATTAATTACACATAAGAGATCAACTTTTAACTTGTATTGTAATTCTTATTTTCATGTTTTTAAACCAGTGTCAAACTACTAAATATATAATTATTACGTTTGGTAATGTATGTTGTATTTATGCATATCATGTGGTATTTCTATAGCACCCAACTAGCCAAAAGGCAGCGGAGCGCTGTACAGGGTCAAAGACAGTAGCATCTGTAATTACTGTGTTTAAAAGCAGCAGGAGTATTGCAATGCACACCTATGTAAAACACGGTAGGATTACTATTAATATTAATAATAATCATAATAGCAATGTTGTCAATTTGGTTTTGATATGCTTTGAGATGATATCTTACATCTAGATTTAGCTTCACCTGCCCTCTCTGCCACGTTGAACTGGACTAAGCAGTCCCCCTTTTCAAAGTCAGCACCATGCAGGCCAGTAGAACAATCTCAGATTGCTAAAGTCCCAATCCTCAGTGTTAAAAAATTCCCCATCACTGTGAAAACTTCAACATAGCTCCAGCCCTCAACCTGCAGGCAACAAGAGTAGAATACCATCTTTGAATAGTCAAGAAAATGTGAATACCGCCTTTTATTTGTGGCCCTGCTGTATATTTTGTCATAGACCAGAACTTATCACCCGTCCTTGGTTCTCAACAGTAAGCAGACTCTTGGTTAGCAAAGTACGTGTTGGCAGGATTGTCCTCCTGGAGGCTGAGATGTAGAACAATGAGGTAGGCATAATAAGGAGAGTCTAACCTGAGACCTGGGAGCCTGCAAATAAATTCTCTGGAGCACCTATTCAGCAACTGATGTGGTGACATCACATAGCTTTCTTCTCTTTAATCAATGATAGAACAGGAAAATGTTATTAAAAAGACATGTAATTAGTCATCTTTGTAGATGAACTGGTTAAAATTCCACTTAAGCAGCAACATTTACAAATGTACATAAAAATTCGGTAGATGGTGTAATGTAGCAGTTGTCCAGTAGGTGAGTGCATGGTCTTTAGCCTATTGATTTATATTCACCAAAAGTTGAAGTTGAGGGCTGATTTGTTGTCCTTTGGGGGATAATGCACCACCTCCCTTGAACGTTATAGGAGTAGTGCTCTACTGGTTGGCCTCCCAGCAGCTTGATGTGTACTGGGCCCTGATTGGGCAGCTCAAAATACTTCTGGAAACATATTCCTGTTTGGCAGTGGTTGGATAGCTTTGTAATCGAAAGGACCGCAGAATCAACTGAACTGCAAAATTTGCAAAAACATAAATATTACATTATCTTGCTTCCATGAGCTGTGTCCTAGGTGAGAGGGTTCCCTATCATTCTGACCAGTATTGTCAGTGTAAAGTCTTTGGCCCTTTTCCCTGATGGTCATACTATATAAGTTTTACTCTGAGCCTTTCAGTGGTCAGCTCCACTTTTCATCCGTGACTAAAGGTCTATACTTCCACAGCTTTTGCCTAGTCTTTCTCACTTAACAAACGCTGAACATCCTTACTCGAAATGTGCGGCACACAATTTATTGCTGATACAATTATTAAATGCAGCATTTTGGCTCTGTTTCAAAGTTTTATCCTCCCTCTTGAATTCCCTTCCAACCAGAGTTTTTTTAGGAGCTTCTGTTTTTGTGTGCTTTTCTTCGATGGCGTTCACTGTGCTGAATAACTTTTCTAATTGAAGTGCACATGCTATAGAGACCACACTCAGATGCAATAATGGATGGCATGCCAGCCCAGGGGTAATTAGGAACAAATATTTCAGCTACTGGAAGACCATGTGTTGTTTTATGCTTCTCTGTTGTTATGTTATCTAAGTCTCCTGTGTCAAAACAAAGGGTTTGCATTGCTTTTTAAAAGTTCAAACCAGGTCAGGGAACTGAAGCAGCTTGACAGGAATGTGGAATGATGTAGTGGATATTACCTCTTGCAGCCTAGGTGCTATGTTGATTCTGCTAAATCTGTCCACCATGAACATGAATATGCATCATGCCTGCCTGCTACTTCTATGGCTGGTATAGTATGAACTCCCTCCCCTCTCTGCCATATGCCATATCTCTTCAATGGTCCCTAAGATCCACTCGGTGAGACCTAGTCCATTCGTCACACTAGTCTCTCCTCAGAACTTCTGAGAGAGCATTAGTAGTTCTCAGTTGGTATGCAACTGCCATGCCAGTGCCAGCCTGGTTTACAGTCACTTATCTTGGGGGGACATTTTGAAAATAATGAAATCTGGATGAGGTGGCATTGGCTCCATCTCAAAGCATCAACGACAGAGGTTATCTGCATCAGATATTTTGCCAGTAGATCAATGATTCTAACTAGAGAACAATCTATCTATAATTTAATTTTAAAGCTATTACTCCACAAGACAAAGTTATGAGCTGAGCACATATCCAAAACCTTGATATTTCCAATGGTCAAATATAACCAAGTCAATGAAGAGCTGATTTTGTGGAATGCATCTGGCGCGCAAAGGCCAAGTAGTAAGTTTGACCTCAAAGTTTAATTCAAGGATAGTGGCCAACAGAAACACAATTTTTGTCTTCATTTCCTTCATGTATACATCTTCATAAAAGGCCTCGGGTAACGATTTAACCAACTGAATTAAATCTGTCACTCTAAGGGGCATATTTACAAGCCTCTTGCACTGCCGGGTGCAGACCTTTTTGTAACATACCGGCAGCACTGAGTGCAGACCCATATATAAGAGGCCATGCAAAGCCACTTTGCATGGATTTTCATGGCCTCGTAGTTATGGTGTAAGGCAACACAGTGCAAGTTGCTGTGTTGGCTCACACTTCATTAGGGGGTGTTCCATGGGCATTGTGGTGGATTTTCCCATGCAACACACCCATGGGTTCTGACACATCCCAGATTTACAATAATCTGTAAGCCTGTGAATGCGTTGAAATCTTACACCTCCCCATGTCAGACACAACATGAAGAAATATCTTTATTTCTCCTTGTATTTCCTCTTTCTATGTGTGCTGCATTTTGCAGCACACATAGCAAGAGCAAAAAGCCTCCATTGATTGTTTTTGTGCAGGAAGGTGCCACTTCCTGCACAAAAAGATGCCTGAATTGGTCCTAGACAGCAAATTGTCTGCCAGCACAGGGAAAAGGACTGAAAATGCACTGTATTGTGTAAATATGGTGCACTTCTGCCTTTTCAAATTGCCATAGGGCAGCGTTGCAAAAATACTTGTGGCGCGGCCCTATGCCAATTTCATGTAAATATGCCCCTAAGATTCTTATGTGCTCTTTCCATTTTTTTAGCAAATTCATGTCCAGCAGGTAGGTTGCAGGTTCTTGGTGTTTCTCACAGATCTGTAGCTAATGCACTCAGACAGAAATAAGGCACAGCAACCACTGCTTATTAGCTGCTCACGAGTCTGAGTGGAGAATAGCCCCTCCATTGCTTTCCTGCAAATGATAGTCCAGTGGCTCACAATTTTGTATTGCTGTGCATGTGAAACATGGAATGCAGGGCAGTGGCCTCTGACCTCTCCAGTTGGTTGTGTAAAAAAGTCTGGTGCAGGTTGTACTCTTGAATGTAGAAATGTGTGGTACACTAATATAGTGGATGAAATATCTAAGGACAACATATTGAAAGGTAAGTGCACAGAGGGAAATATAGATTTACTATTCTTACCTCCACACCTATTTGTCTTGACTATATATTGTCAAGGTACATAGTTGTGGAAGTAGGTATTGAAAATCTATGCATACTTACCTTTCAATATTTGGCTGTGATATTTGTGCCCGCAATATCTTGGACCTGGTATTCAGGAGTCACAACCAGTGCGTCTGTAACTCCTCCACAGTCTCTCATGTTCTGCGTAAACTGATTACATGTGAGCGGATCATATGGGCCACAACAAGCAGGCACATCTCACTTATTCTTGCATTAATTTACAAAATGTGTCACTGTGATGTGTGGAATGTATGCACAGTAGAGGAAATTAATTATATTCCCTAGGCTTAGAATCAAAATCACATAATAATTGTTATTGGCTGCCTTCCCACTTGCAGCCTGAGTCTGAGATTTAGCTTTTGTCCTCCACTTTTCCTTGTATAGTACATTGTCATGACTGGTGCCATCAAAGTCCTGCATATATTAAACTACTTGCTGACAAAGAACATGCCCTAACCAGTGGTACTCTGGACAATGAACCAATGTACTGTTAGGACTCAGTACGATACATTTTGACCACTGCTCCCCATGTCTATAGTCAAGCCTATTATTCTCTTTTTCCTAAAAATATAGGGCCTGATTTAGATCTTGGCAGCAGGATTACTCTGTCACAAATGTGACGAATATCCTGTCCGCCTTATTAAGATCTCCATAGGAGGACGGTATATCTGTCACATTTGTGACAGAGTATTCCCCTCCGCCAAGATTTAAATCAGGCCCCTAGTGCCTTTCTGTTGAACCTGACATCTGTGGTGTGGTTTACCCCCAAACCTTTGCGTTCCAGCTTCCTGTTTTTGCTGACTTTGTTTTTGCTAGCTTTAGGACTTTCTACACATTACCACTGGTACCCAGTGCTAAAGTACTTGTGCTCTCTTTAAACCTGGTAACATTGGCTTACACCCAAATGGCACATTTAATTTACTTGTATGTCGCTATTAACATGCTCTTACATCTACCTAGGGAATGAAAATTAAATGCTACTAATGGGCCTGCAGCACCGATTGTGCCACCCACTTCAGTTGTCCTTTAAACATGCCTCAGGCCTGACACAGCAGCTTGTGTGTGCAGTTTAACCTGCCATTTTGACCTGGCAAAATAAACCGTTTGCCAGGCCTAAACCTTACTTTTTAATACATATAAGTCACCTCTAGGGTTCGCCTTAAATAGTCCAGATGGCAGGGTACAGTATATTAAAAAAGTGGAAAATTATGTACTTTTAACGTTGACATGTTCTGGTAGTGAAAACCCCTTCAAGTCATTTTTCACTACAGCAAGCCCTACTTCTCCCATAGGATAACATTGAGTTAACTTATTACGTTTAATAGCTGATAACGTTTAGTTGGGCTCAGGTAGAAGTGTCGAGTTTGGTGTCTGAAGAATTGTAATTTAAAGCCCTCTTTAACTGTAACATTGGATTGTAAGTAACAGCTCTGAAAATACCACTTTTTGAAAGTTGGCATTTTCTTGTCCCAAACATTTGGGTCCAGATGTATAAAAGGATCTTACCCATTTTGTGTCTATGGGAAAAAGCTTTAGTACATATGGGCCTTGGTGCCTGAAGCCTGTTTAGTTGGTCACATGATTAGGTGTAGCTGGTAACTGGTCTTTGAGCATTGCTCCCAGACATTGATTCAAAGGGCCATAGGTGTTGGCAGGATGGGCCATCTCTTACTTGATGAGGGGAGGAGCTTTGATCTCTGCCTCTGAAACATAGTTTGATTACTGGATTTCATGATGTAAAGATCTTGACTTAATAAGTACACTTAAATTGGTCGCTTTTTTGCACCTCGCTTTTGAAATATGCAGCGACTGAGGGTGCATATTTATGAGCCCCTTGTGCTGCTGTAGTGTCACTTTTTGTGGCGCAGCAGCGGCACAAACCTTCAAATCCTATCTATGAGGCCACGCAAAGCCATTTTGCATGGCTTTGAATGGCCTCATAGCTATGGAGGCAAATCGGGTGGTGTTGGGTACTCTCATGCAAAACCCATGGATTTTGATGCATCCCCAGATTTACACAACCTTGTAAACCTGGGGATGCGCCAAAACCTTATGCATCCTAAGGGACGGCACAACAAGGTGAAATATCTTTATTTCTCCTCGTTTTTTACTCTTTCTCTGTGTGCTGCACTGTGCAGCACACATAGAGGAAAGAACCTCCCAGGATTGTTTTTGTGCAGGAAGGTACTCCTTCCTACACAAAAACAATCCTGCATGCAATGCAAGCACTCTTGCAGTATGGTGCTAGCGTCTGTGTTAGCTCTAGGCTGCCGAAATGGCGCCAGCGCAGGGGGAAAAGACAGGAATGTGTCACATGCCATAGATACAGCGCATTCCTGCCCTTTCCCTTTGATGCAGGGCAGGGAAGCAAGGTGACTTGCTGTGCTGCCCTGCGCCAAAACCCATAAATATGGGTGGAGGCTTGTATTTTTGCCTCATATTCTCCAGTTAATGATGCTCACCCCCAAGCCTATGTCTCAATCATGCTATAAAATGAGTCATCTCAGGCCTGCTGATCTGTCCATGAGGATTTAATTTTACTCATCAGTATACATTAAAAATCGTTATCGTGCATGGGACAATAACGCCTCTAAAAAGCGTTGTGTCACTTTGTAAATACATCTGGAAAGAAAAATTACTGACTCTACTCTGGCGTTGAGTATAAATTCACTTCTCACTGGTGTCGAAATTAATGAACTGGAAATTAATTTACTTAGATTCTGATTCTAATATATATTTTTGTAGAGGTTAAATAGTGTTTGTGACACCCATTCAACTGAACCTTTTCATAGATTAAAGAACTCACTTCAACATCACACATTATTAATGGAGCACTTTACTTTAAACAACAGTAAAATAAAAGAGGTGGATGTTAAGCCAGAGATCTTCAGGTAAATTGTTTCAAAATCTTGAACTTTAGATATTCAGACATTTTTGCATTGGGGATTTTAAAGAGTATGCATGCTTTGCTTTTAGTTTCTCTCGCCCTATGATGTGCATTTATCTTTTTTATATAAGTGGAAAGTCCAAGATGGATGACTTTCTAGGGAATACAGGTTATTTTGGACTGGTTCATGGCTTTCAGTGGGAGCCAGGATACATCTCTTCAATCTGGGTGTGAAATGATTGATTTTCATTCCTTTTACAAGTGATACAACAGCATGGAGAGTGACATTCAGGGAAGATAGTGCAGAATTAGGATTTTGCTGTTATTAACTGTTATGTCATATTAGTTCTTGCTTTTGTATTTGAGCTATACCCCAACACACATTTGTAAACAAATACATATTATCGTCCATATATTTAAGGAATACCACCAAGTACCTGATAGCACAAAGAAACTAATCAACAATGCCAAACAACTCAAGGAAGCCCACGCATTGTAATTCAGCAGTGCAATGACAGGTAATTATGCTCGATTCACGCATGTCAGAGACCCAATCAGACAAATGGAGGAAAAGAGGAAGGGGAGGAGCTAATGATGGAGGATGTCAAGGAGAAGAAAGCCAGGAGTGAGGATGAAAGTATGAGGAGTGCTGTAAGGCACATATTTTTGAATTGAAAATGTTGCAAAATAAACAAAACAGCAAAATTTAAATTTCTTCCGTGTGCCACCCCCTGGCCTAGCAACTGATGCCAAGAGGCATTACATGCCTTACTCGTGAGCTGTTAAAATACTTAATGAATGACTCCTGTCTTTGAGCCAAGGGTCCCTGCCGTCAGGCATCCCAAGGACCACTGTTGTGGCAACTCCTCTTTCGCCTACTGGCTGCCCTTATCTATTACCGATGCCGTTGCGTCATGTTATTTGATGTGAATCCCTTCCCCCCTTTGTGAGCAGTGGCTGCAATGCCTACTTTCAGGTCGGTGTGGGTGGGTGGGTTGTTTGCAGTCGACAAATGACCGCTGGTCCCAGTCTCAGCCTTTAGACTTCAGGAGGGGGTCAATCCCATCTCCTGATATTGGTTCCTTCAAAATGACCTTGGCCATTCTGGAGTACAGGTTTTGCCACTTCAAGGTACAGCAGCTACCTGTGGAAGTCAAAGAGTAGATGGTGGGGTGCATATGTTTTCTGCTTCCACGCTCCTCTTACTCCTTTTCCCTAATGTCCATACGTCTTGGAGCCATTGGGGTATGTTAGCCGTGGTTCCCTTCGCATCCCTGGCCCGCTCTTTGTCTCCTCAAAACAAGATTCAACCTGGCATAGCCATGAAAATAAGTTACATTTTTGCTGTAGGCAAAAATCTACCTTTTGATTCTGTCTTCCTGCTTGTTGAACGAAAGTGACCTTCCAATGAATTGGAACAACACTATGGTACTAGAAGATGGAGCACACTGAAAACAGCATGTGCCTGTCAAAGACAACCATCTAAGGATTGACAAACTTCATCTCCACACCGTTTGAAGACATACAAAATCTTAACATTTCAGGTGCAATCAGGCACTGCAACTGAAAGTTATAAAATGCATGTAAACTGCCATTCCGTAGTCAAGAAACAAAACTCTGACTACAACAGAGTCATACATCGAGACATTTAACTCGTTAACTGCTTAGACTTTGCCACCCCAGTGATAAGTCCTTTTTTTTGCTGTTTGGGGTACTTTGCACTTAGCTTGCCATAACTTTTCCCACATAAGGTATCCATGCCAAATTGGCGCCCTGTTTTTCCCAATATCTTGGGAATTCTAAAGGTGGCCTGGTTTTGTTTATTCCCCTGGAGGTGACTATGAAAAAAGCCACAATATAACTACATTTTGGGTTTTTTGGGGGGTGAAACATGGGAAAAGGTACTCTGCATAAAATTATCTGTTTTTTTCCTAAAACGGCATCAACGAAAAATTTGCTGTGCTAAAAACACAATATTCTCGGTTTCCAGGAACTGGCAGATTTGTATCATAAAGCGTTTTTTTTTACTACAGCTTTTGCATTTTTCTAAGAAGTAGCTAATTTTTTTTAAAGTTTGTGCTTTCAACCTTCTTCCAATTTGTGGTGGAAACATGTGAAACCCATGTTTGATGCCCGAAAGCTATACACATCTGAAAAGTAACTGTTGAAATAAAAACATATGAAAAATGGGTAGGAAAAAACAGCCATTTCATATGCAAGTTTTTGTCACAATTAACACTTTACAAAAGCAATACACCAGTATATCCACTAGACTCTTCAGGTTGCGGGTGTATAGGGTTTGTAGGGTCTCTAAAAACCTGAGGTAGCCAGAGCCAGCAACTAAGCTGCACCTTATAATGGTTTTTCATTGTGTAGTGAGTATAGAGTAGTTCATGTGGTAAAATATAAAAAGTGAAAAATGGGTATGAAGGACACCTCTGTATTTTTAAAATGGTCACTAAATACTGAGTTTAGGAGTGGTGGTTATTTGTACATCTCTGAATTTGTGAGTACCCATACTAGCTTGTGATTCAGAGGGCATTTTGCAAAATGTGTTCTTTTTTCACTCTGGCTTCAACTGGAAAGGCACACATGCAAAGAAATCTAATTGGTAATAACACATGTTCTGCTATTCTGTGTTCCCACGGGTCTCCTGATAAAAATTTAACTTTTGTGGCTTAGCCTGTGGCTTAGCCTTGCACCTGCGAAACAATACACCCCAAAATGCGACCTGGAAGCATCATAATTTACCCCTACAGAATCCATGCTTTTTAAAATAAACATGGGTAGCTGTGGGTTTTAGGTCTAACCTCAGCTTAAACTCAGGAACCCTACCATACCCAGACATTTCTGAAAATTAGACACCTGGAAGTGTCCATGGTGGTGTGACTTCTGGAAAGTTCTGGCCTATGTTGCGATTCACAAATTTCCTACCACCCAGTATTACCCCAAGTCTTTTGATAAAAATGATACCGCTGACAGGAAAGGGCCGAAGACACAGTGAAGATGCATCACTATTTTGGACTGAAAACAAACCAATTGGCTAGCTGTGAATCTTGGGTGCTAGCTCAGCCTGGCACCTGGGGAAACCAACCAGACCAGCACATTTCTGAAAAGTAGACACCCAGGAGCAGCTGGAGTGACATGACTCATGTGGCTCACATAGACGATTTGACAGAGAAGCCATTACAAACCTCAAACTTTGGCTAAAACACACATTTTTCTCACATATCCATGATGAAAATTTCTAGAATCAGTGGGGAACCACAAATGCCCTACCACCCAGTATTCCCCCAAGTCTTTTGATAAAAAATGGTGCCTCCCTTGGGTGGGTGGACCTAGCCTCAGTGACAGGAAGAGTCCCAAAATACTATACAGGCACATTCATTTTTTCCACTGAAAACCGGTCCTTCTTTTGCAATTTAGTTAGCTGTAGATTTTGAGCCCTAGCTCAGCTGGCACCTAGGGAAACCTATGAAACCCAAACGTGCCTGAAAACTAGACACCCGGGAGAGGCCAGGATGGCATGACCTGTTTGGCTCTCATGAGGGTATTTTACCCATTGCAAACACAAATCTGTTCCAAAAGCACACATTTTCATCAGGTTTCTGTAATTCAAAGTCCTAGAATCTACAGGGAGTCACAAATTTTCTTCCCACAGTGTCCTTATAAAAATGGTAACTCACTTGTTTGAGGGAGCCTACAGCAGTGACAGGAAAGTGCCCAAAATGCGTCATGGACACATCAACTTTTTCCACTGAAAGCACACTCTTTTTGTAATTTATTTAGCTGTGGACATTGAGCCTTAGCTCAGCTGGCACCTAGGGAAACCTACCAGACCGGCATATTTCTGAATACTAGACACCCAGGAAAGTCCAGGCGGCATGACTTATGTGGCTCCCACCAGGTTATTTTACCCAGAAGCCCTTGCTAATCTCTAATTTAGACTGATATTTCTGTGCTAGAAAGTTCTGAAATGTGAAGGGATCCACAAAGTTTCTACCACAGAGTTCCCACAGTCTCCTGATAACAACAGTACCCCACAATTGTCAACATTTACTAATGCCTTCTATGGCAGCTACCTGAAGCTCAAGAAGACATGTCTTTCATGCACCTTTAACACAGTCACTGTGCTAAATGCAACTCCTTACCATTTGTGTGTGTAAGTTAGATGGTGTCAAAGGATGCATTGAAGCCTAGATTCCATAATTGGAGTGAGCATATCCGATTATTAAAATTAAGATAAACATACTGGGAAAGACTGGCCTAAGTTCCCTAATGGGCACCTCAAAAACTACTAAAGACTTCATGTTCTGCTGCACAGGGTACTCTGTGACAATGTTAGCTATGTTCCACCCACCGTTATGTCTAGTGCTGTGACTGTAATGTACTGGTCATACATCAAACAGAACATCTACCTTGTTCTGATAGTGGATAAATAAATCAATCGGGCCATAAGCAACTCAAAGATTTTCTCAACATCACAGAAACAATTTGAAAGGCTGCTTGCCTAGTGAAGTAGTGGCCAATGGAAGGTATGTATTCATGCACAATGACTCAAAGGGTATATTGTAGGACAGCTCCACTTCATTGAATTTCCCAATACTTCACTTTTCAAAGGAATAATGTAAAGCAAGGTGGAAAACATAGGCCTGGTTGAGATGGGCACTTGGTACAGTAACAATAAGTCTCCCACATCCTTCCTTGCTTAGAGCAGACTCTGCAACAACAACATGGTTGAGTGTTTGTCGCTATTGCTGGAATGCTGCCTGCAAAGTGCCGATCCTGAAGCCTTGCCACTTCCTCCACAGTAAAGTGGAGACTACTGCTTCTTCAGCAGTAAGACTTTCAATGACGCTCAATTGAAATTCAAGGAAAGACACCGGTCTTCCTGTGGTGGTCTGATGGTAAACAACTTAAGGAGTGTATGTTGCCAACTGGATCAGGTTGGTAAACAGCTTCTTATACCATATGCAAATTTTATGACTTGCTTTGTTTCATGAAAATGCCTGGTAATTTTTATCCACTCCACCCAGGTACTTATTGTAATCAAGTACACAGGTGTGCTTGTGAATTTCAGCCAACTGACCCCATACAATGATCAGGAAAGTTCTCTCGTCTTGGTTTGTATTGTGCACATACACTTTCTACCTATCTGAGAATTTGACTGCAAGCAGTTCGTTGTATTGCAACATAGTGCTCTTGGATTTCTGGAGCTTCTCACAAACAAGCTCTTGCAGAAATCCTTAGCTGCAACATCAAACTGCAATGTATTCCACAGTGCCAGCTTTGTACAGCTCACATAACAGCTCTACTGCCATATCAGGGAGTATTTGGACACGCTCCCATAAAATCTTTGTAGTGACTCCTAACATGGAAGGACAGCCTACAGTATTTAGAACAGAGCCCTTCCCTCCAAACACTCCCACAGTGTATACATAACCAGTAGTGCTCTCACACAGCATATACATTTTGATGTCATAACAAGCTCTTGTTCTTGGTATGTACTGTCTGAACAGCAGCACCTCTTTGTACAGGATTAAGGACTCACCATGACTATATTTTTCCAGAAGTGTAAATCTTTGGAAACCCTGCAGATAATTGTTCCACGATAGGCTCAATTTTAAATAACCTGTCATGGTCTGGATGGTCCTTGGCCAATGCAGAAGAATTATCATTGAAATACAGCATATTCTGCAATAGCAATAACCGATCTCTTCTCATGACCAGTGCAAAGCTAGGTGTTAGCCAGATCATCTGAGCAGAGCAGCAGAACTGTTTGACGCTTGGTTTGTGCACTATCCCATTTTTAACGTAAGGCCCAGAAACTTCTTCAACTCCCCAAGTAAAGTGAGAGTCCACCAATGTGCCCTAGAATGAGGCCTGAGTGCTTCCATGCACCCCTGGAAACATTTCGGCACACAGATATAATTGGTGTACAGTTTTATTAAGGAAAGCAAAATCCAAAAAGAGATGCAAAATCAGTTTGCTGTATTGACTTACATCCAGCATCTTCAGTGGATGGAGGAATTTAGGGCTGCACTTAACTGGGGTTTTGCCAAGTGAGCACTCTGTATGTGCTTGCTTCTGCACATGTCACCTCTTGGTGCTGGTCTTCCCTGCTGTCTGTTCTCCACTGCACAGATAATGCTCGTACTGGCTGAAAAAATTGCTTCCAGATTATGCTTCATTTTAATCTACCCCAGATGCTGTGTCAGTATCTGATTCTGCCTCAGAAATGTCCTTCGTAACAAAAGTTAACACCTGGGCAGCAGCTATCCACAAAGATGCAAGTTACGATGGCTGTCTACACCCTGTCTAAAACATTTCCTTCTAAAACACTGCCCAAATAGAAGGTGGAAATATGGCTCTAAGACAGTCAGTGAGTGTGTGTAACTGTAAGATGTTCGTGATAAAGTGTAAAAGCACTTAGTTTATCGATGGGTGGACGTGTGCATCTGTGAGATGTTTGTGATTTTGTAAAAAAAATATTACTTCACCCTGCCACATATCCACAACCACAGCATACTTTGAAGTGCAAGGAGGGAGCCAACTCCAGCCATTATTCATGTATTATGGCACTGGTATGTAGCATAGAAACTTTTAGGTGAAAGACAACTAAAAGGAAAATCCTACTCAGGCAGGCCCACAAACTAGGATTGGGCACAAAAATAAAAGTATCCCTCATTAGCAAATCAGACAGCTAAACAGCCATTTGCAAAGCCAATATGTCTGAAGATCGAACGTTCTCAGCCTTTTAGCTTTGTGAATGCTTGTTTTGTCATGTCCCATTGCCAGACTAAAATTATTTTCCTAAAGGCAAAAATCTACCTTTGATCCCAAGAAACACACGTTCATATAGTAATCCCTGCAACTGAAGACTCCCATTTTGTGTGCTCCTTGTGCAAATTCACAATGCTGTCACTCACAGTGAAGTTACACTATGACAGAAGTGGCATGACCAAATGCCCCAAGCTGCAGTGGTTGGAAGAATAATGTGAATGACACAACAGTCCAATAGATAAAGAGGGATTTCTACAAACCCTTATGACACAGCAGACTAATGGATAAAAACGCCTATATGTCAAGAGAGCCAACTCCCTAACAACATTTTTTAAATGTGTGTATTCTTAGGAAAAAATATGCTTTAAAAAAACTTGTATGGGCACAAAGGGGGTTGACCTGTGTGTCAGAAGGGCTGAACCCCCAACAACACTTTTTTTAAATCTGTTTTTTCCCCTAGGAGTTCGGTCGGCCCTCAAATGGAAAACATGCATTTCAAAAATATATTTTTGGGATCTGGGGGGCGGGCGGCGACCCGTTTCTCAGGAGAGCTGATCCCTAAAAATGACCTTTGTTTTTTATTTCCCCTAGAAGCACAATGATGTCCCCTTAGAAAAACCAGGAAAAACACCTACACAATACAAAAAATGGCCTCGGGGGCGGCTTGTATGCCAGAGAGGCCACCATCCCTCAAACAAATAAACTCCTGCTGGACTAGTGGGTTTCCTACTTGTAGATTGCAGCACTCTTGCATCACTAGAAAGGGTAGACCCTCTTTTCTAATTATGCCTTCCTGAAACATGGGGAGGCCATTTTTGGCAAGAAATCCACACTGGATATAGTGGCAAGAACTCACCTGCTTCTGGAACCCATGGCCAGTGGAGAATTGTGACATCAGCACAGCACGCTGATGTCACATATGGGTGGTAGAGGGGCTGGGTCTGAAGAGGAAGCACTTCTACTTTGCCCTCACCCTTGGGATTATAAAAACGGAAATCTCCATTGTGAACACTGGAGGTTCCCTATAAACCATCCCCAGTGTTGGCCAGGATGCGATGGGGATGGAGTGCAGGTGTCCATCGTTGGCCAATGTCCTCACTAATGGGGTTGATAATGAAATGTAAATAATACTGCATAGGCATAATTCAGTATTGAAATGAACTTTTCAAACAGAACTGAAGGTCCAAGTTGGGCCATTTGTTCATTGGTTTAACACAAAAGTACTGTAGCTTGAGACGTCTTGTGTGATGTGGACAAACAACATTATTGACATGTGTCATTGGAAGTTCAGGCATGAACCTAAAACAGAGAGGAAAATCTAGGTGATCTACATAATTACTTATCAAATAAGTGCATACTCTTAAAGACATTGTGCCCAAATACTGAGATTTATGATACTCAAAAACATTTCACAAACATTGTTTCAGGGTGGCCCTCATAAAAAGGAGTATATTCACGTTGCAAATTAATTCAGATAGTAACTGCCTAGCTGTAGAATAGTAAAGAATATTATTATACACTTGCAGGTCAATCTGATCTTCTATTTCAGTGAGAAGTAACCAGCCAAACTTTGTAACATATCATCCTAAATCAGTAATGGGCAAAATGACCACAGATAAAAAACGGCCTCCAAGTCTGAGCCTCCTAATACAGCTCCTGCCAAAATGTCATAAGATGAAGACATCTGCAGCTGAGTCTTCACCCTCCGCCATTTGGCATGTCTGATCAATAAATACTGGGTCCCAGGTGGAGAGCAATTGCTCAGAAGTTTTGAAAACTATTTACATACAAGAAATATACTGTTAAGCAAGTATGTGATATATTGCATAATCTCATAGGAAATTATATGGAAGACATTATTAACCAATTTCCTTCAAATGAGGCTCAAACAAATGAAGATCTACTCAACTGCCTAAATAAGTGATTCGAATCACGACATAGCATAGATTTTGAGGGATACACCTTTAATACAGTACGTCAAGGTACAGCTGTATAAATCGACAAATTTGCTTCACATATGAGAAATGTGGTTTCTTATTGTCATTTTCATAAATTTGAGCATGAATCCATTATTTGCCTACAGATCACCTGAGTTTGCTACTCAATCAAATTTAGAAAACAACGTTGCTATAAGGACAGCTGGAGCTTCCAAAGATTTTATAAGTGGCCCATACAGAAGTGTTCACATGAATACTAAGTGCAGCAGAACTATGGCCCAAGCATGCCCAGTGACAAACCGTAGCACTAATGTGTAAGACAAATTGTCAGACCTGAGAAAAAGGGAGAAGCAGTGTTGATATGTGGTAATTGATATTTCCACATTGAGGTGTGAGACCAGCTATGGGCCATAGGTATAATAAGTGTGAGAGTGAGAATAATATTTATGAATGTCTGTAGAACTGGTGTTCACACAAGCTAAAAAAAAAAGTGGAACGAGTGAGGTGTGGTCACAAGAACAGAATACATTCACCTCATGTTAAGCAAATGGGCAGTCAAGAAGGTGCCCCATCTGATGACACATCTTCAGAATTGTTAGTGAAAGGTTCTACATCATACAAGGAGTGATTCTTGATGAAATCAACTTTAACTGTGAACACATCAATCCTCTAGCTCAGTGACAAATAAAGAAGACAACATCAGCTTACTTGAAATAGGGACAAGAAAGTGTCACATTTGTCTTGGACAGTAGGGTAATGTATAATATAATGTGCACTTTAGAGATTGCTAATATGGTGACCAAACAGATCCTTGAGTCATCACATGCCAATGTTTTTCAATAAGGTTTCCTGCAAGCCTGTCATTTACTTTGGAAAATCTAAAGAAACTCTGACATGTGGTTGTACAACCTTGAAAAATGAAATACTTGTACTGTAGAGAAAAGTGCCTGCTTTTTCCTTGCTGAGCAATGTCATGTCACAAGTAATGGGCTTAGTCACCACGAAATTCAACATGTCATCCAAGCATTCAATTCTAAGAAATATTCCCTTCTCTCTTTAACAGCCTATGGAAGTTAAGGGACACTCATATCACATTGCACATTTACAAATCTCTACCACTGCATCTCCAGAAGATGAATTGAGTCAAGAGATCATTGAACCAATGTCAGGCCCCACATCTTGGATGACCCTAGTTGTAGCAATACTCAAGAAAGTCAGCGTAAAAATGTGCTTTTTTATTGACATACTCCTACCCAAAACAGCAATGGAAATTCAAGTATACCCAGGACTGCTCCTCAGTAAATTGATCAGCTACCTCAACAGAGCTTCAGTCTTCTCCAAACAGGATCTACTCATGCACCACTGCAAGTTTTAGTTGGACGAATATTCTATACCCATAACAACTTTTTCCGGTCACATGGGTTTTTTGTGGTTCAAAAGACACAGCTTTGGAATGTTTTCCATGGCTTACATTTTTCTGGAATACATTAGAAAAATCATCAGGCATGTAAGACAATACTTCATCGGCCAGTCAGAAGAGTATGACCAAGCCCAGTTAGCAGTTATAATCTATTTGGAAAAGTCAGAGCAGAATAGAAGGTAAAAGCATTGACTCAACAGCAGACAACTGGGATAGATAACAAACACATCTACTCCCAAGAAAGTGTTGGCCTAAAGTACACATTAAGTATATGATATTTAGTGGAAATATTAGGTCTGCAGATAGAGAGGTAAAATACTAAAAACAGTAAAACAGACTAGGTTGATGCAGATTTCTGTCCACCAAGGATTATGTCAGATTCTTCAGGTGTATTGTGTTATACCATATGACTCTAAGCTTCCAGCTAAAATAATGTTTGGTCAATCAAGTTACACTTCCCTCCCATAAGTGAACACTTTACCACCAGTTAAAAACGAGAAGCTTGCTGAAGCCGATTAAACAATTAAAGCCAAAATCAAACAATAAACTGACCAGAGCCATTATGCAAGTTTATCCTACCTCAGTGCCTGAGACTGGGTAATGATACATCAGAGAAAAGTTAGAAAATCATACCTACCTTTCTAAAATACCTCTTCAAAGTTTTTGCATGTGAAAGGTACTATAAAACGTTTTACATTTATGTTTTACATTTTTACGTTTATGTTTACGTAAAGGTACTATAGGATTTGCACAGGATGAGTGAAAGATAATTACTTAAATTATTTCATATTTCAAGACTTTTAAGGAGCGCATTTTGAATGGCACATTTGAAACACCACTTTGTGTAAAGGAGGAAATCCCGTTAGGGGAGGACGCTTATGAGTTCAGGTCAGATAATGATGATCTGAATAAGCTGTGGACCATCCTGTGAGTGAAGCTGGTAGTAATGCAAATCCAGCTCAATCACATAAACACCACTGTAATTGAGCAGATATGAACTCTTGGTCCTGTTAAGAAATATCATCAGCTGTGTTTCTAATCAATTTTCTCTTTTTTTCTCTTTCTTTCCTTTTTTTAAGAAAGGAGGTGCCAGATCATTGTGACAGGCATTATAACTTCTTCATGTCAGAGATAGTCAGTGTTGGAAACGGGGTCTCTAGTTGGCAGAGGTATGCACCTTGTACAAATAGGGACCACAACCCTGATCTGGATAAGTCAGATGCACACTTTAAATTAACCTGTGCGCACCCTCTGGTAGCTTGGTGCAGAGCAGGCAGGCTTAACTTAAGTGGCAATGTGTAAAGTATTTGTGCAACACACAATAACACAGAGAAACACCAAAAAAAAGACTCCACTTCAATTTAGAAAATTAGAGGATATTTATCTGAGCAAATTAAGACCAAAAGGACATAAATCCAATCAATAGGTTATGAGGTATTCACTTTTAAATAGATCAAGCCGTGCTTTCAGAAGTATATAAGCTTTTCAAGGTATGTATATTACGTTTTTTCTAGAAGCCAGTACACTTCTATTAGGTAATTTATGGGCCCGCTGGGGGTTCGGCGGCGCTCTCCTCCGTAGAGCGGTCAGCTTGTAATTAGTCTCTTTTGGAGGAGTACCAGTATGGCTGTGAGGATCGCAGCAACAACACAACGGGGCTTCTAGTGGCTGGCCACAACACAAGGATCATAGGGACACCCAGCGGGGAAAGACACATGGCATAGTCACAAAGACTGCTCAGGTCTAACCGCTCACCAATGCAAACACAGGTATGCAGCTGCAAGAACCTAAGCACAGTGGTGAGGACCACTCGGATCCAGCCACACATCAAGGCAGTCAGAGGCATGCAGCCGTGAGGGGTGCAGCACGATGGTGAGGACCGCTTGTGTCCAGCGGCTCTTAACACAAAGTACATTGTAGGAAGAGTGGTCTCCGGTACAGCGCTCCTGCTGAGGGGCTGGTATTATGATCAGTCGGTTGACTTCAGTAGCAAGATGATATCAGTGAGGTTGTGCTGGAGGGGAACATGGCCCTCTGAACCTGTGGCAATTGCGCAGCACTGCAGTTCCCCAGATGCAGAGAGAACATCCCAAAGGAGTTGATGAGATCTTTGATGTCCCTGAGATCTCGGGAAGAACATGGGGCAATCCAGCAAGCCCTTGGAAACACTCTGGATGTAGTCTTTAGGTTCCTTTGGAAGAGCAGATGTCAGCAGGCTTCAGGGCAGCGCAGCGAAGCAGGACAGTAGTTCCTGGGAACTTCCAGGCACAGTGAAGTGGCAATCCTTTCAGCACAGCAGACTTTATTCCAGCAGAGTTTCTTTCTGGCCAAGAAGCATACTCAATTCAGGGGGTCAGAGACCCAGTACTTATACAAAAAAGTGCCTTTGATGTGGCAGATGACTTCAAAGGATCTCTGTGAAGTGTACAGGTCCCCCTTTCAGCCCAGCCCTGGCTCCACACTATCAGGGGTAATCAGCCCTTTTTGTGGGGACAGACACATCTCTCTTGAGCTCCCCTCCACCCTTCCAGTCCAGGAACGTCCATCAGTATGCGGATGAATGCAGATGCAGTTGAGTGTCCTGTGTTGTGGGTGTCTGGAGTAAATGCTAAAATGTAGCTGTCACCCAGCCCACACAATATGTGTATTGGAGACAGGCTATCAGGCACACAGAGCAGTGACAGCAGAGAAATGCTCATTTTCTAGAAGTGGCACTTCTAAAATAGTGATAATACATCCGACTTTACCAGTAAAGAGGATTTAACATTACAATCTCAATGATATGAAACATGATGTAGTTACTCCTTTCTGATCAGGAATTACAGCTTAAAAGTGTATTAAGAAGTTCCCAATTCTGACCTTTGAGAGGAGCAGGCCTCACAGTAATGAAAAACGACTTTGGGAGTTTTTCATTACCAGTACATGTAAAACTTAAAGGTACATGTCCTGCCTTTTACTTACATGGCACCCTGCCATCTGGGCAACCTAGGGCCTACCTTATGGATGACTTATATGCAAGAAGAAGGCAGTTTTTGGGCTTGGCAAAAGGTTTTAAATGCCAAGTCAAAGTAGCAGTGAAACTGCACACACAGGCTCTGCAGTGGCAGGCCTGAGACATGTTTACAGGGCTACTTAAGTGATTGGCACAATCATTGCTGCAGACCTACTAGTAACAGTTAATTTACAGTCTCTACGTATAGGGAATACCACTTTACAAGGGGCTTACCTATAAATTAATTATGCTAATTGTGGATATACCAATGTTATCGTGTTTAGGGGAGACGTACATACACTTTAGCATTGGTTAGCAGTGGTAAAGTGCTCATAGTCCTTAGGCCAACAAAAGGGTACAGCTAAGAACAGGAGGTGAAAGACAAAAAGACTGTGGTAAGACCACCCTTAGGATGTCAGGTCTAACGGTCAGAGACAGGAAGAATTCTAGCATAGTGCCTGTAATGAGGAAGGGGAGAAGCCAAGGAGGGAGGCGGGTCAAGAAGTAGTGAACCAGGAGTGAGGATACAGATATGAGGAATGTTTTAAGGTTCACTTTTTTTAAATTAACACACTTTAAGGATTGATAAAACAGTGATGTTAAATCTATTTCATGTGCCACAGTCAAGTTAAGATGAGAAAAACAAAACTAGAATATCTTGAGAATTACTATTCTACAGTGTTGCTTGACAATAGCTTCCAACAGTCTTATCCATTCCTGTATGTGGTCCAAGAAAGTAATCATGTGGATTTGAAAGCATAAGTAGGACCAGATTCAGGGCCTTGATGGGCCAAACTCTCTGGCCCCTTTAGGCTGTCTCCCTTTGCATATGTACTCACTGTTAGTGTATTGTCCTTTACCATGGTTCTTTTGTTTATTTAGGGTACCACGGGCAAGGCCCACATGCACTCTGAGTTGTTGGGAGTCCTAGGGTAATTAATGGTGACTGGGTTCCTGTGGTAATATTTGGAACTATTTGGAACTGATGTTCTTATTATTGTTAAACCCCAAATTGAAATGTCCAAGTACCCCTTTTTACCAAACAACTCCCAATGCCAACAGGACAAAGCAGCCTAAGGCTTCCTCAAGGAGGTGATGTGGTTAAACATTCAGAAAACATAACTGAATCCACTCAGCGGGTTATGGTTTATGATTTCTTAGGGAGCTGTGGCATGGGTACATGTTTCAATGTCCATACATTCTAGAGTGTGGGAGATCCCAGGAAGGGCAATAGAAGAAGCTAGCTGGACCCGGATTAGCTGGTATGGAGAGGTGCAGTCAGTGGTGTTATGTACATATGTGCAATAAATTATTTTGTAGCTTCCAACTCTGCTATGCCATGATACCTGCAATTAAAGACAATGCTTTAATTTTATGAATGCAGAAGTACATTAATTTATGTAGAATAAAAGATTGGACATGAAATAATGATAGACAAGAAAAACGAAAAGTCTCTAGCTCCTTCCTAGCCAGAGATCTCTTCAGTTAAAGTTGGAGTCTGTGACCAGTATTAGCCTATGCAAGTTTTTGTGTCGACCAGTTCTGAATTTAGAGCACAGAACCAAGACTCACAAGCTGATGACCATTTGTTTTTTGAGGGGGGTTAACTTGAGAGTGCTCTTGCAATTTCGAACTTTAGAGTCAGAAACAGTCCCTGCCCATGGAGTGTACAACCAAAACAGTAGCTGGTACTGCAGTCTGTGTAAGATAAAGTAGTATTGGTTCACTTTGCTATTTTTCAAAGGTAAATGTTGCAATCTTTTTATTCTCCCAGTAATTTAGTTCTCTGGTGAAGGCAGTGAAGTTTTTATAATGGTGCAATGTACCTGCCATGAAACTTCTCTGGACCCAGAGAACTACTAACCATAGGCCCACCCAGGGGCGGCTCCTCCGTTAAGGTGGAGAAGCAGCATCGCCCCCCTGCCAGCAGAGGCAAACAAAAAATTAAATGGCAATAACATGTTTATTATCAGTTCGTTTTTCGTTAGGAGCCGAGTCTTGGGGACGGGACCATAAAAAAAATGGTGGAGGACCAAGAGGAGTAGGGGGCACTGCTGCCAGTGCGCATGTCGGTTTGGCACTCTCCGTGTCTTCATCCACAGGCACGAGTCTTCCTCCCACAGGGTGAATCCAACAGTGCTTCCTCTTTGGGATTGAAGCTAACGTTTGTCCCCACTTTCCAGAAGAGAATCCACTTGTAGAATACTTTCCCTAGAGCATGTCATCCTTGCTCCAACTTGGGAGTAAGACTATTGGACTGGTTCAAATGGTCAGTACTTACGGGTGGAGCTGGCCTATGAGCTATCTTGCCATGTGTGAACTCTGGGGTAAGATGACAAACTATAGAGATACGACACAGGGCAGGGCAGCACTCCTGTCCAGAGCCACGCAGGAGGATTTCTGTCCAAACAGGGTGTGCGCATATCGTAGCATGAATACACATCTCGGTGTAGCCCGCCCGTTAAATAGGAAGTGTACATTTCTACATTTCCCTATACAGTGTGACTAAGTATAAGTTTGGTTTAAGAAGCAACGTTTTGTTATAGAGCAGGCCAGGTTGTCAATTTGTATGATGTACATGAGGAAAACAATCACGCCAAAGAAAATTAGTGAAATGTACATTTAATCATTCCACTTTAAAAGTAGTTATTCTCATTGTGAAAATATACCAACAAAAAGATAAAAAGTAAAAAAAAGTGGAACTTAAAACATTAACCTTCAAAATTAGCACTGTGAAATAAAGAGCGAAAATGAGAGCAAATGTGAATGTTCATGCCAACGTTTTTCCAGCAGCGGTCTTTTGTCATCACGTAGTTTCAAGATGCAAATATAGGAATTTAGGCATTCTGCTGTAAAACGCTTAAATGCCCTTCGCAGATGGTGTTAATGAGGTGCAGAGCCAGCGAGTTTCTGCATTTGCGGTTCTGTCATGTGTGTGGCATGATGTCATTAAGCAATAGCATCTCTTCGGTGAAAAGCAGCTTTTAGAAGGCCGATTCATTCTAACATTTTTAGCAGAAAATGAAAGATATTGCATCTGTTTCAGTGGAACACTATTATTACAGAATCACACTAAAAGTTATGCACGCTTTAAGGTATAGAGAGAGATGAAAGAGCCATAAAAAGTGAGGCTGAGACCTAGTGTTGGTGTAATGTCACTAAATTGAATTCAGAGATAAAGGCCAGATAGCAATTTTCACAAACGTGGGTTGGAACCGGACTATCTCGACTTATCAAGGCCTTAGCTCTGTACTGTATATGAGCATATCATACGCTGCATATATAAACTTCTTACATTGGACTCTCAGTATGTCCAGGATATAGGATAATTGCCAGAATCTGTGCAATTTGGTTCATCCTTTTTACTTATGGCTTGAGGAAGTCTTATTGACCAAACACGTGTCGGCTGTATTTTCATTGGACTAGCTGTTGCTTTCATTGGAAAAATATGACAGCAGATAAATAAAATCCTCATGACGCACTATATACCCGTGTTACGAGCTGATTTGCACGCACAGTAAAGATTAGACTTTTTGGACTTGTCGGTGTGCCCTGGTACATAATTTCTTCATGTTTGAGGTTGGTTGTTTCAACCAACACGATTGCACCTGAAGTGGTTTGGTGAAGTACCTGTTGGCACCCTTGACAGGAGAAAGCATATTATATGAACAATACTCTTAAATGCATACTTAAGGAGGTGCGAACCATCAGCATAGCCACCATTTTGAATGTATCATAGCAATTTGGGAGGAGATGGAAAGTGCTCAAAAAGATGCCTCATGCATGACTTTGTTCCTTTCTGCACCAGAGTAGCAGAGAGATGAAGAAAGGAGAGGAATGACTGCCTCTTTGGGGTTTTCTGAATACACGAAAATCCCACTGTGCTGATGTGGTCACTGTGGAGTGCCGCCTTGATGTAAGGACGTATCTGACAGAGACTTCTAGCTGCAAATTTCTTACCTTTGAATTTCCCCAAGCGTCAGAGTGGACCCAGAAACTTCTGCTCAAGCAGTACCCCTGTGAGAGCTGTCGGGTGGCTCCGTTCGGCTCAGCGTGGCGTTGTTGGTGCCAGAAGTAACATTGCAGTCACTTACATAGGCACCATCCAGGCACAGGGGCATCAGTTCTTTTCTTCTTGTGCCAGTTAGTGCAGATCCGGAGAGAGCTACGCCTCTGTCGCCTTTTGACAGGCCTTTTTTGATGTTTTGACAAACATTTTTCTTGTTCGTGTGTCAAGGGTGTCATGTAGGAAGACAGGGTTCAATCAGTGTGGCACCTGTCACTGTGCTACGTCGGTTATGGACCCTCACTTCTGCCTCTGGTGTCTACAGCGTGACCATGACTCCAGGTTATGCTTGGACTGCTGGGCCATGGTGCCGAAGACTTTGAAGGAGTTTTCCCTAGAGCTGCTTGCGGCCCGGCAGTCCAGGAGGCCCAAGTCCTCTTCGTCATACTCGAGGTGCTTGGGACACCTGGGGAAGAGGCACAAAAAAGAAGAAAAAGTCCAAGAGGACTTTGACTTCACCTTTTCCGTTAGTCGAAGAGACAAGCGGGGAACACTGACATTCCCGGCATGGTTCTGCAGAGCTGTTACCCAGTTCAACTCCGCTCCTCCCCCTGTTTCCGAGAGCCAGATTAATACCCGCTCAAATTAGAGAATTTTATGAGGCTATGTGCCGAGTATTTGAGTGGGCTGACCTCTCTGGCATGCCTTTGGGCCCTGTGGGGTCGGAGGAGGGCCCATCAGGTTCCACGCCAGTGACTTGGGCCTCGGCTCCAAGACCGGCACTGGTCATACCCAGGCCATCTTCTCAGGCTCCGGTCCCGACGTCGATGCTCCCGGCACCACCTATGATGCCAAGCCAATTCTGATTCTGGATGATCCAGAGCCTGAACGGTGTCGCACAACACCAATTCTGGTGCCGACAGGGCCCACAGGTGCGAGATCATTGCGTGAGCCTTATTTTTCACAGCCATGCAAGGGAGAAGATTGGTGGGGGTCACTGAACCCTTTAGAATGCCAATTAGAAAGATCTTTGGATTGATATGAGGCACTAGGAGAGGCCAGTGGATTCAACACCTCTCCAGATACTGTCTCTCTCCCCCTACTGTGGCTATGGACGAGGGAGCTTCATCAGCAATGGTGGTGCTTTGGGCAGCGGAGGTCCTTGACCTCAAAATGCCCTCAGTGGCTGTCAAGATGAACATCTTGACTCAGGTGCTTCAACCTGGGGCTTCCCCTTCCAAACCCCTTCTGCTCTTTAAAGAAGCACTTACAGCCGTCCTGCTGGGAACTTGGCCCAAGCCCAGCACAGGGGCGCCTGTAAATAGGATGATTGCCACCATCGTCTGGCACTGGGCGACCCTTGTTTCCTCAGCCAACACCCTGTCCCTGAGGGCTTGGTAGTCCAAGCCTAAGATTCCTGCAGCACGTTCCATTCCACTCTCCTGGATGGGGAATCCAAGAGGCTGGACTATATTTGGAAGAAAATGTTTTCTTACACCAGCCTGGCACTGAGGTTGGTGAACACCTCATGTTTATTGGTCTGCTTCTCACACTTTATTTGGGATATGGTTGTGCAAGTGCTGGCTCAAGTCCTAGAGGAAGCCCGGGCCATACTCTCCCAAGCAGCAAAAGATGGATAGATGGAGCTAAGTTCACCATTCGGTGTGTCTTAAATAGGACTGACACGCTGGGCAGCGAGGATGCCTCGACGGTGGCCTTACAGTACCATGCCTGGCTAAGAACACCTGTTTTTTGGGGGGATTTTCAGGCAAGCCTTATGGGCTTGACCATTGATTGGACTCTAATGTTTTGCGAGGAGGTAGACTTGATGCTGGAGCGCTTTAAGGACTCTTGAGCTACAGCTAAGTGCTTGGGCCTCTCGGTGACCCTTCATCCACCTTCTTCGTTCCACCCCTTTCGTGGCCACGGAAGGGGCGTAGCAGTGAGCCACACCTATGCCAGCCACCATCCAGGCTATGCAAGGACGTGTGCATGGTGCATTAAGACCTAGAGTGTCTGGAAGCCAAAAGTTGTCTGCCACCCAGGTGCCCGGCAGCTGCAGCCTCAAAGCCCTCCTAGTTTCGTTCTGCAGGCGCCATGCCTCCTCAACTGGCAGTCCATCATTTCGGACACATGGGTACTGCAGATCATTCGGAAGGGCTATGCCCTACCTTTCCAATCCTTTCCTCCCCCTCTTTCGCCAACATTCAAGCAGCTGGCAGAGGATTACTTGTCTTTGCTCCAAGAGGAAGTTATGTCTCTCTTGGTCAAGGGAGCCATAGAAAGGATCCCAATATCAGAAGTAGGTAGTGGTTGTTAATCCCTACTTTCTGATACCCAAAAAGAACAAGGGTCTTCACCCTATTCCAGGCCTCTAGACAATAAATCTCTTCCTCAAGAAGATGCTGACATTGGTTCAGGTCTTGTCTGCCCTAGAGCGAGTAGACTGGTTGGAAGTGCTGGGTTTACAGGCTGTGTAATTCCATATTCCCATCCTGCCGACCCACAGGCGTTACCTGCAGTTCAAGGTAGGATATGAACACTTTCAGTTCACCGTGCTGCCATTTGGTCTTACAAGCACCCCTCAGTTGTTCACCAAGGTGATGGCGGTGGTCGCAGCCCATCTGTGCAGGTCAGAGGTTTCAGTCTTCTCATACCTCGATGACTGGCTATAGAAGGCGGATTCACCCCAGGCAGTTGTTTCCCCCCTCCAGACTACGGTGAAACGTCTGCATTTCCCTCTCAGACGCTCTGTTATTCATAACCTACAAGGTTATGTATTAACTAATGCCAGTATTATTGGCGTATTAGGCACGTGTTATTATTGCCAGCTAAATTGATATAACTGCAGAGAAGAAAAGAAAAACAATTCTTTGAAGGTTATACATACAAGTTGAACGGCTGCAGTCACAAAAGGATGTGTGAGGCATGTGCCATGACTACTAGTTCAATTGAATTCGGGAACGGTTACCAATATAGTAAAGGATATCCACCCCCTTGAAGATTGTAGACATATATGAAAGGACTACGGGGATAAAGAAAGATATGAAAAGAAACTTTTACTGTAACCGGGAGAATTATTTGGGGGTGTCCTGAAGAAGGTGACGTTATCATCGTAAACCACCGAAACACGGCAAAGTGGGAATAACACAGAATTTGTCTTGTAGCATATTGTTGTAGGTTGATAAAGATTCTCCTAACACCATGCTTAACAATTTGACTCATCATTGACAAAATAATATATACTCTGTTTAATTTGCCTTCTGGCTAAGTTTTTTTATTTTTTATAATTAATTTTATTTTATTTTAATAAAGTGGGAGAAGGGGTCTGTTATTTCTTTTGTGTATGTATAAGAAATTTGCTTAAAAGTGGTGAGGTCAAAAATATGGTTTTATGATGTATTGTGTTATGTGATATTTACCCTGAATATATTTTGTTAACAAATACATGATTTTGTGTATTTTTGTTACATAATTGTGAACCGTATATTGTTGTGGTACTGTATACAAGCTATTTTTAAGTATATGATTGTTGTGGAGTATGTGACTGAGAGTGAGTGTAGATAAAGTTTATTTAGGGGAACATTTTTCTCTTCCTAATGGTGTAGGTGCACCATCCCCCTTTTGAGTAAGGGACCCTCTCTCTCTCTCTTTTATTAGCCAAACACTAATGCCTGGACCGTCAGGTCTGCAGGGATGGTCATTTCACCTGTTCGGTCCTGCAGGACTTTCTAGTTTGAAAGAAATGTCTGCAGCCCACCGCCAGGAGGATATGGCTTGGGTATCAATTCAAAGGTAAGGAATCTGCAGGTAGAACTCTCTATCAGATGAACAAGTTACTTATGTAACATATTATTTGGTAGAGCCTCTATCTAGCTGTAGATTTATTACCCGCACCCATGCAGACTCATTTGCTAAGGTCAGGGTGATCCATTTTTATGGCCCTAGTTTGGACACATATATTATCAGTTCTTCTCATGGCTCTGTGCTCCTGGTATGGAAAGCATACGTGCCTGGGTGGCGCCTATATAGGTGACCACAACATAATTTCCAGCACGAACAGCTCCACACAGAGACTAACGGAGCCACCCTACAATGCACTCAGGGTTATTGCTCAAGCAAAGATTTCCAGATCCAGTCTAGATGCCTGGGGAAAGTCAAAGGTAAGGAATCTGAAGCTAGATAGTCACTACCAGATAATGCATTACCCAAGGTATGTAACTTGTTCATTACTGCCTTTCATCCACTTGTGCACAGCGTATTACAATCCAGTCCTCATCGCCAGTCCCCCTCACCTAATGACTTTTAACCTACTTAGCTTGCTCTGTTTTATTCCATTTATTTTACTATTTCTTTTAAGATGGCTGGCATTGTTTATATTTTATAAAGATGTTTTGATTTGCATTATCAGTGCCACTCCCAGAAGGCATCATTATCAGCGTCATGATCAATGATGTACGTAGGTATTGTTATCCTGTCCCTTTCTCACTTATGTGTGATAGAGACACAGGGCCTCATTATGACCCTTGTGGTCATGAGACTGCCAGGTCCGCGGTGGAGGTCGGACCGCCACCGAAGCAGCGGTCCAGCCTCTATATTGCGACCCTAATGGAGCCACCACGGTCCAACCACTAGGTTGCTGCCAGCCACCAGCCTAGTGGTGCCGGCGGTCTCAATCTGCCAGGGCAGTGCTGCTAGCTCTGCCCTGGGGATTTCAAGTCCACTTTCCGCCAGCCTTTGCATGTCGGTAGCCCCGCCATGCAAAGGCTAGTGGAAAGGTGGTGCTGGGGGCCCTGTACTGCCCATGCAGATGTCGTGGGCAGTGCAGGGGCCCCATGGACAGCCCCGCCCCGGAAGCAATGTTTCCACCCGCAAGCCCAGCGGGAAACTTGTAATAGGGCCAGCAGGAGGAAGCCTGCAATGGCGGTCTTCCGAGTGAATGCGTTTGGCGGGTGGCCTCCGCCGCCCCTCCAAACTCATAATGAGGGCCATAATGTACACTTGTTGGGTATTGTTGATATAATTGCTGCCACAAGTCTGCTTCCTTATCAGTTCTTTGGGAAGAAACCTGCATCAGGGGTCCTACATGATCTGTATAAATACATCTCACATGGACAAGGTCATTAGAGAGATTCCTTCCAGGTGCTATCTACACTTCAAATCACCTTGCTGCAGAATTCAGCCTTTGGGTCACCATGAATTTCGATCTAGAGACCTCATTACAAGGTAACAATGGTTGGGGGCGCTTCTCATGGACATGGTACTGGCAGATTACGTATATCATACCCAGCTCTCATTAGGTTAGAGATTAGGTTCTCCTTGCTAGGAATTGTACATGTCATGTTTCTTGTAAGATGGTGGGGGGTTTTATATTCACAACTCTCATCTTCACAATTATGCTTCTTTTACTGTTCATTATTCTATCGATTGCAGCTCGTGCATTTTATCATATATTGCAGTCTTTTCTATAAATATATTTTGCAAACTTTCCCTCATCTCATTCATTGCCTGTGTGTGAGTGAGACTTGTTGCTAACAAGAGAAAAGGGTAACTTCCGTTCCACCACGACTTCCCTGAGATGTTGCAATCTAGGGTCCATGCATAAGGATGCCAGAAATCACCTTTGCTTCTTAGCTTTGGTGAGGTACTGAATGTGAGCAAGGAGGATTAGGCCAACAGTTGCAACTTGTTGTAGGAATGGCTTAGTTGCCTACAAACAAAAAGTGCTGTCATCCCTAAACCAGCAGTCTCGCCTAGGAGCGAGAGTCCAACTACAACATAACGTAACACAGAGCAGGAGGCTACATTGCATTACATGTCTTTACAAAGCTGCGCAAGGTATCACAAATTATTGATTGTGTAACTTTATGGATATTACTGAAGGCTTTGTGCTGTTTTTGCTTTGCCTCCCGTGATACAAGCACAATGAAAAGGCTTAAATCTGGACCCACATCTCTTTAGATCTCCTGCAAGATGTAGTCCTCTTTAGTTAGCAGGACCCTCTTAGAGTCAGGAGTGCTTCTGCTTTTATTGTCCCTGGAACAAATAAATAGGTGGCCAGCCACTTACCGTTGAAGAGGAGTTCCAGTCTCTGGGTGCCAACAGGATTCAGGAGTTCTTGCACGAGTCTTCTCCTTCCAGCAGGAGCCCTGAATCAGAAGTCAGGCTTCTTCTACCAGCAGGGCCTTCATCTCCATATATGGTCTTCCCAGGACCTGGAAGGTTCTCAGGAGGTTGTGTCTGAGATACCAGATTTATTCTATGCACTAGCCAGTGTCTGGAGAAAATATATTATCCAACCCCATTTTCTCACACATATTCCCATCTCCTTTTGCAGCACTTCTTCTTTGCCTCATTGTAAATGTATCCAGGATCCTCTGTTTCAACATGGCAGGACCCATCTGCCTCCATACAGGTCTGTCTTCAACTTCTTGGTCACTCCCCTAACTGACAGGGTCAAAACTGGTTTTCCCTCCTACTGTAGCTGGAGACTGACTAGGAGATTACTCGCAATGAATAGGAGAATCCATCTTTTGCGTCTTCACATCAAAAGAGGTAGGACTACAGCTGCCTTTACTTCTACCAATCATTCCTCTCATCTCACAGATAGCTAATCTCCACAAAGTGGTCATCAGGTAATACCCATTTTCGTTTGTGGGCCCAGAGGCAAGCCATTGTCCTCTGAGCCGGAGTTATCAACTCTCCTGTCTATTTCAACTCTGGAGGTGCGATAAGTGATAGAACTGGATTCCCCCCTACTCTGACTAGTAAGTAGCTGTGTAGGAGGGTCCTAGAAATTAGCAGGAGAAGCCTGCCCAGGCATCTCCAAATCAAAAGAGTTAGTAGTCAAGCTGCCTTTTTGTTCTGCTAACTGCTCCTGTGCACTCCCGGATAGCTAATGTCTTCCAAGTGGTCAGTGGTTTTCACGCATTAACCTTTCCTGTGCTCAGAGGCAGTCCTTTGTTTTGTGAGCCAGGGTCCTCAAACTCTCCCTTCCAAGGATGTGTATTCCAGTTCTGAAAGTGTGAAGGGTGGCAGAATACAGTTAGGACAGTTCTGGTTCAGGGAGCCCAAAGTACATTTTTACAAAGTTACTTTTCTGCTTATGTTATTAGAAACCTGATTTCACCATTAAGTAAAATTTAAAAAACCAAGCAAGAGATAACTAGTCTAGCTAGGCCTATAGAGTGAAACATTTAAGTAGCCATGATATAGGTTCACTTTGGATACATTTACAATGGACTTATATGGAAGTTAAACTGGCCAAATAGGGAGTTATAACGGACAACACATGCTTTAGAGGGGAGTTGGGGGCTATTTGCTATTGTTTAGCAGTGGTAAAGTGCACAGAGTCCTAAAGCCAGCAGAATAGAGTCCAGAAAAAAGGCAAAACATCTGGGTGACTGTGCAGAAACAATGGATTCACTCCACTAATTAATTCAAAAGGTAAACTAACATTTTGACTTTGTTGGCCTGCTGAAATACAATCTCAATTGCCCCCAAAGTGCTCAGATCTCACCTGGAGAACTGAAAAGGTGTCATAGCTCTGATATCATCAATAGCTTTCAATGACTACCTTTCCGAACAACAATTTAATTCACAGTCTTTTGCCTCACTTTGAATTGCTTGGCCAATCTTACAGTGCCATACCTTGTAATATAATTATTTCTCACGTTCCTACTTGAAATTTGAGCTCTTCCCTCCTCCTATACCTCTCCAGTACTTAACTTGAGCTGGTGTTTGCTTGTGCTCTGCTACCAACCTCCCACCCTTGTTTACTGGGTTTTACTGTGCAGCTACCTTACTAATATGTAACTGACCAGCAATATGCCAGCCCAGTTTGGCCACCAAAATCAGACAGATTCATAATTCTCTGGTAAGAGTTTATTTTTTACATATCGGCTTTTTGGCAGTGGGGGACTACCATGCAAACATGTATCTCAAACTAACCAAACATCCGCCTTTATCTTGCTATTTACAGGTCTGCATGGCTGACTTGCTCTGTCTTAACTTTCCTAGAGTCATCCTTGGCAGGCAAAAGGACTTGTCTTAGTTTTCTTTCAGCCTTCCTGGCTCACATTTACCATTTCTTCCTTTTCCTGCATCTGCAACAACATACCTAACCTTGTGAATTTATTCTGGGTTGTGTACTATACCTATTGCCCCATACCTACTTGCTCACACAAAACCTCTCACATAATAACACTGCTGGCCCAGTGCCTTCCCACACACTGGCAGATCATTGGCTCAAAGCCAGTTAGCGCTGACCTTTCCTTTTGTTTTCCATATGTTACACACTGGCTTGAAAGCCAGATCTAAATGATTACCCACTATGACCCTTTTGTAGATGTCATTTTATTTTGACTCACAGCAGGATCATTTGAAAGGCAGCTTAGATTCAGTTTTAAGTTTTTTTTTTGTCAAAGACAATAGAACTTCTGGAATGAGAATGCTGCAGTCAAGGTAGCTTGAACTGTTGCATTCCCTTGTTACATGAATGAAAGTTCATATGAAAGGTACAACAACCATCATACTCCAGCATTTGTTAAAAAGGTTTATATCAAATTGGCAGTACAGCAACCCCAGATGGAGAATATGTCTACATCAACATCAAACTCTACATCTACCAATATTTGCTCGTGTTTCTACACAGAACATTCTTCCACAAGCACTCTAAAGGTACAGCACTGTTATGTAATATTATGTTTTGTGGAAAGCATTCTAGCACACGTGAGGGTATTGTGGCACTGAAACAGGGGCAATGAGGTTGTGGGCAAGAGCTAGGATGGTAGATGTCTCTTTGAAGAGCATGTCTTCAGCTTTGTTTAGAATTTGAGAATTGAAGAGGCGGCTTAAATGTATTTGCAGGTTGTTCCAGGCTTTAGAAGTGATGTAGAAGAACGCCCTACCTATAGACATAGTTCTGCTTATTTGTGCTACGTCTGCTAACCTTGGCCCTTGTTGCATAGGGATTTAAAGGTGTTAATGAGAAGTTTGAACAGAACTCATTTGTGTATAGTAAGTCAGTGGAGCTCCCAAAAGTGTGAGGTGATGTCATTACAGCACAGTAGGTTGAGTGTGATCCTAAATGCTGAATTCTGTATGGTTTGGAGTTGTGTGCTGATTACGGCATAGATGGTGTGGCCATAGACCAGTTTGCTTGCAATGAAGGCTTGGTGAAGAATTTCTCCAGCATCTTAAAGGTATGGTGACAGTGTTGACTTAGGTGGACATAGTGAGTTGATTGATGATAGTAATGCCGAGGTCCTTGACATGGTTGGTGACTGTGACTGTGGGTTCAAGTCTTGCCAGTGTACCAGTTGGAGTCTCATAGTAAGGAATTTCTGCCCAACATCACAACTTCTGTCTTGTTGAGACTGCTGGTTTTCATCCAGTTGTCGATCTCAGTCATACAGGCTACAAATTTGTCTGGGTGTTAGGTTTTTTTGTCTGAGAGGGAGAACATAGCTGTCTGTGATAACGCGTCCAGCCCTTATAAATTACCTGTACCTGGACACGTTGGAGGTCGGTGAATCTTTTAACCGAGTCGGGCTCTCCTCATCCTCAATAGTCGAGTCACTCAGATCAATAATCAATAACTGTTGTAATCGGTAATCAGTACTCAATTAATAGATCAATATAACACATCAGAAATCAATAACAGTTGGTATTTCGGCGCACCATGACCTTTCAGTCATGAATAACCACACCAGTTTAATTAAAAGTTAGTGAATTTATTTCCCTATATTAACAAAGCTAGCACGATGTATATATGTCTCAAAACCAATTGATATATGTATATGAACATTACTAGCTGTCCATAACGGCGGAAGAAACGCAATCTACGCAAAATCTGAATGATGATACACTCTGTTATAGCAATGCAAATCACCAATGTGACTAACTGTATTTGACTAATTGCATACATTCGGTCAGCATAACAAGATTTCAATTCTTCATGATACATTGAATGAATACCTCGACTAACCTCTAATTAGCATTGGCATGTGGGACTTCATGCAAAACGAATTTAGTCAACACAAATTTGGAAAACTTCTAGCTAGGACCCTATCAAAATAGCAGTTGGTACCTAAAAGGAAAAACACAATGCATAATACAATTATCCTTTCATATTTACCAAATACAATCAGCATTCAAGAAAAGTCTTCGTCCTTCAGGTACCGGTTGATCAGCATGGGGCAAGTTTCAAAGGGGCAAAATTAAGGGCAAGTTTCCTTGCAGCGGCAAGGAGAATGAGGCAAAGTTACTGCATGGGCAAGACGGGGGCAAATCAAAGTTAAAGTCTCTAGGGTGAGAATTCTTAAGGTCTCTTTCTCTCAGATAGAGAAAAGGGCAATCAGGGTGTCGTCCAAAATGGAGTCTGGCATCAGGCTTCAAACTGGCATCGAGGAAAATGGCTGACTTCTCTTTGTCCGGTGGGTTTAAGTAAGAAACATACCAAATTCTGCAGGGTCTTCCATTGGAGGGTTCATAGGTTGGCTTCAAATTGTCCAATCAAAAATTGTCTTTTACTAGCGCCCATTTATGCATACACTGTCCTTGGAGCCTTGGAAGACAAATTGTATCATGGTTTGCCAATTATTTTACTATCTGTACCTTCATTGTCCGCACCTGCAGAGTCTGACCTTGTATCAAAGGGGATGTAACCGGCCTAGCACGAAACCTTGGAGATAAGTGGACCAGCCAGTTTCTACTGGAAAAATACAACTTCAAGCAAGAATATATGTTATATTAGTTCAAGGAAAAAAATCACGCAGTTAGAATTTGAAACCAAGCAACTAGGCCAAAGCCTGTACTAAATTTAAGCTAAGCAAAACAGTTTTCAAACAAGAAATCATGGCATACATTTGCGATTATGACGGATTACTACAATTTTAATACTTCGTGATTAATAAAGCTCGTTTATAATGATGGCGAACTACCCCGAGGGCACAATTTCCCTCGTACATTATTTCTTTACTAAAATCACACTTCATTATATGTATTTATCACACGGTATACATGAATATATGTCGAACCTTCTTTTTCTGCGTCATCAATCCCTCCTCTGATGACTAATTATGTCATCACATCAAATCTACCCACAAATTTTATTCCATTAAAATTCTGTATAGTAATTTGGCACTTCAGTCAATTCCCTTTTTCTTTTAGTCCCTTTTGACTTCTCCCTATATATTTCCACCATTTTGTTCTCTATTTTCTCTTCTCTTTTTCTTTTGTTCTTCACTTTTAACATTTTGAAAGCTTTCCATATTCCCCAAGAGCCTAATAAACAAATTAATATTATCAATATTCCCTTTACTATTTTTAGTAACAATCCGTTCCAAACGTTGCTGAGCCAATTTCCCACAGAAGCAAATCCTTTTCCAACTTTCTCCCAAACTCCGGGTTCTTTCAATTCCTTTAAATCTACACTTTCTTTAGTTAAATTTGTAAGCATCGTTCTAATTTTTCCACTGTTGTCTGGTATATATGTACAACAGTGACGCGTGCCAAGCATTTTGCAAACGCCGCCATCCTTTGCTAAAAGAATGTCTAAGGCAAGCCGATTTTGAAGAGTTATAGCTCTTTCTGCAGCGAGTTCAGCATCCATCAGGATTATAGCTCCTGAAAACTGTGTCAGCATGTTATCCACAATAGTAGACAACTTTCGTATTTTGATTGAATTCAATATGACTCCTACTGAAGGAATCAAAGCTCCAAATATATCTCCTACCACACCAGCAGCTGTCTCCCTTTTCTGAACACGATGTGATTCCGACAGCCTTGGAAACTTCTTTAAGTCGTCTAGTTGGTAAACCTTTGGGAACACTATCCCCAAATAACACCTCCCATACCATCCTTTAGGAAGACGATAATAGGCGTTGAGTCCACAAATATAATATACTCCAGGAATAACTGGGTCTTGTCCATTCAGCATGAACGTCCACTTAGATTGAAATGCATACGTATGTTTACATTCACTCGTTCCCACAAAAACTGTGTCATAATATGATGGAAATCTATGTATACAAAATCTTCCTGCATGCAATGTATCTAAAGCTATTTTTCCTTGTGTCTTTATTGCAGCAAAAGCATAATTATCTACAGACGTCCTTTCGTGTAATTCCTTCTCTAATTTCTCCTTCATTTCATTCTTCCTATCATCAGTGCGGTCTAAAAATTCTATTTCTACTGGTGAAAGCAAGCATGTAAGGTTCTCTCTATGTGCGTGAGCTGTGTGAAAAGGTGACATCAGTTCGAAGAATTCCCTCATTAATTTGGCATAATAATCTCGAGCTATCTTACTTAGGTGCTCTATTATGGGGACATATGCAAAAGTAACATCGTAATTAGTATAGAAATAATGAATGTCTTTTTGAGCATAAAATCTGGAAGCTACTATACTACATGTAATTCCATACGTAAGAGGCATGCTGTGATATGTTACCCCTTCCACTACTGAGGTAGGTATTTGTGTACACACATAACAATCTTTTGCATCCATGGTCTCAACATACTCACTCAGTAAGCGATAGAAAACGTTAGATGAAAGTTCCTTCTTATCATGCAAGTGTCTCTCGTCTTGCTCGAGTCTCTTCAGAGCTGTTAGTTCAGTAACGATAATAGGTTTAGAAGTAGAAGCATCATTCGTCTCACTCTCACTTTTACCATGCATTCCAAGAACTATTGCTACAATTATTAGTACGCATGCGGTTATTAAGCCTATACACATGTATTTACATTACTTCATTTTACGCCCCTGTGTAGTGAAGCTAGTCATGATCTGTATAGAATCAGAAAGTCGAAGACACTTTATCAAAGCGTATTTGCAGGTATTTACAAAGCTGAACGAGTTCAATGTTCACACAGTTTTCTTTAGCAGCTTAGTCTCTTATCGGTTAGCAGCGTTGTCTCAAAATCGGTTTCAAAGTCAATCAAGTTAGCAATGTCTTAGCCGGTTGAAAAGTCAATCAGGTGATCAATGGTTTCAATCAACAGAGTCCATAAAGTTTTTATTTCCAAAATGAAGTTCTGCCTCTTCGTTCTCAAGACTGAGGGATACGAATTCGTCTGACCAATCGTTATTGGCTACGTATGCCCACTCCGGACTGGAATATCTCCTGCTCGGTATCCTTTTTCTTTTCAGTTTTGCATTTCTCTTTGATTCTTTCTCACTGGTATTTTCCTCTTTGGCCAAGTCCTTTTCTTCACTTGGTGTTGGTACTACGACAGACACTTCCTTTCTTTTCTCTTTCACTCTTGGCCCTTCACTGTCGTTCAACGTTTCTCTAGTTCTTAATTTTACTGGCGATATGCTTGGTCTTCTTTTTGCACTATGTCCACTTGATGGACCTGCGATCTCTTCTGAAGAAGTTTGAGCAGTTTCGTTCTGTTCTGCCTTGTCCCCTCCTTCTGGGGAGTCAATCAGGTTTTCCTTTTCTTTTTCTGTATCGTCTGCTTCTGGGAAAGCCCTCCTCTGATCAGGCTCTCCTGCTTCTTCACCTCTTTCGAGCCCTTTGTCACCGTTACTTTCTTCAGGCTCTTTGTTACTTTCAGCTGCTTCAGGCTCTTTGTTACCTTCATCTGCTTCGTCGCTGTCTGAGGCTCCTCCTTGGCCTTCCCCAAGTGAATCAGTTGCTTCGTCCTCAGAGAATATTTCTCCCTCCTCTATTTCTGCCTGTTCGCTTCTAGTTCTGTTTTGCTCTGCCTCAGCACTCGGTACTTTGTTATCAGGTACTGGTAACTTCAGCGCTTCAACTTCCTCATCTGTGGGACACAACACCTTCTTTGTGTGACTGGCGTGAATCCAGTTGGGAACTCCCGCACACTTCACAGCGGTGGTAGTCGTCAAAATCACTTGAAAAGGTCCTTTCCAATGGGGTTCCAAACACAACTTCCTCCCGTGCTTCTTTATCACGACCCAGTCACCTGCTTTCAGGGTGTGTCCTGGACCTTGGATCGGTGGCAAGGTGGTTGCCTCCACCTGGTGAGAGAAAGATCGAACCACATCAGCTAGACCTTTGCAGTAGTCTAACACCATATCATCTGTAATATTCAAAAGCGCATTTGCAGGAACTGCTGGAAGTCTCATAGCTCTGCCCATGAGAATCTCGTGTGGGGACAGTCCAGTCTTTCTGTCAGGGGTGTTTCTCATTGACATTAGTACCAAAGGCAATGCGTCAGGCCATTTCAAGTTTGTTGATGCACATATTTTCGCCATTCTTGATTTCAATGTGCCATTCATTTGCTTCACTAGACCTGATGCTTCAGGGCGGTAGCTACAATGCAGCTTTTGCTCAATGTTCAGTGCTGCACAAAGCAATTTTATTACTTCATTATTGAAGTGACTTCCCCTATCTGATTCTAAAGAGATCGGGAATCCAAAACGTGGTATTAACTCTCTCAAGAGTAGTTTTGCAACCGTGAGACTATCATTTCTGCGTGTAGGGTATGCTTCAATCCAGTGACTAAAAATGCACACATCCACCAACACATACTTCAAACCCCCATGCACAGGCATCTCAATGAAGTCCATTTGCATCCTGCTGAATGGACCCCCTGCTCTTCCAATGTGGCTCAAATTTACTACGGTTCCCTTCCCTGCGTTCATCTGTTGGCAAATGACGCAACAGTGACAAACTGCTTCAGCAACTTGACGGAATTTAGGGTTAAACCAATCAGGTTTAAACAACCTAATCATGGCATCCCTCCCAAGATGAGCTTGTCCATGGTAAAATCTGGCTATCTGTGTCAAAAGGCTATTTGGAAGAACGAATTTCCCTTCACTTGAAACCCATAATTCATCTAGTCTCTTTACACATTGTGATTTGGTCCACGAGAGTTTCTCATCCTCACTGACATCATTCTGTAGGGATTTCAATTCGTCCATTGTATCTATCACCTTTAGAGCAAATATTTCGCTTGGTTCGAGCTCTGGTTCACTTATCAAATTCCATTCATCCCTAAGCAATATACAGTTCAATGCGCAAAACCTTGCGACTTGATCCGCATATCCATTTCCCAGAGAAACATAATCTTGTCCCTTCGAGTGTGCACTGCATTTTACCACTGCTACTTCTCCTGGTAGTTGGATGGCATGTAACAATTCTTTTATTCTTTCGCCATTTTTCACTGGCGACCCTGAAGAGGTCATGAAGCCTCTCTGTGACCACAATTGTCCGAAATCATGCACTATTCCAAACCCATACTGGCTGTCAGTGTAAATGGTAACTTTCATTAATGCAGAGAGTTGGCAAGCTCTAGTAAGGGCTACCAATTCTGCTACCTGTGCAGAGTAAACTCCTTGAAGCCAAGATACTTCCAAAACGCCTGTTACCGTGCATACAGCGTACCCTGCTTTCAATACCCCCAGTGCATCTCTTAAACATGAACCATCAACAAAAATAATTTGATCATTTTCTTCCAATCGGGTATCTTTGATATCAGGACTTGGTTTGGTGCAAAATTCAGTCACCTGAAGACAATCATGCTCGATGTCTTCAGCGTTCTCAATTTCAGCATTTTCACTGGGAAACAAGGTTGCTGGATTCAACGTAGTGCACCTTTTGAGCTGCACATTAGGTGATCCCAGAATTATTGTTTCGTACCTTGTGAGTCTAGCACCAGTCATGTGCTGTGTTCGGGAACGTGTCAAAAGTATCTCAACTGAGTGAGGGACCATGACTGTTAAAGGGTGTCCCATCACTATTCCTTCACTCTGAGTGAGGCTGATACCAACTGCGGCTACGGCGCGCAAGCACCCTGGCAGTGCTGCTGCGACCAGATCCAAAGTAGCTGAAAAATATGCTACTGGTCTGTTTACGCCACCATGGGCTTGGGTCAAGACAGACAAGGAACATGCATCACGTTCATGACAAAACAATGTGAAAGGCTTTGTGTAGTCAGGCATACCTAAAGCTGGAGCCCTGCACATGCATTCTTTCAATTCAATAAAAGCATCCATCTCTTCTCCTTTCAGTTCAATTTCATCCAATGCATCCTTCTGGGTCAGTTTCAGTAAAGGTTTTGCTAGGGTTGAGAAGTTGGGAATCCATTGGCGACAGTAGCTCACCATTCCCAAAAACTTCCTCACCTCCCTCCTCGTCTTTGGGGGACTCATTTGGAGTACACTTGTTATTCTTTCCTTCATAATTTTTCGTGACCCTTTCTCTATTTGGTGGCCCAAATATTTCACTTTCTTCTGACAGAACTGTAATTTTGAAGGAGACTCCTTGTGTCCGTTCCTTCCCAAATGGTTCAATAGAGCAATGGTGTCGGCTGTGCAGTCACTTTCTGTCTTGGATGCAATCAGTAAGTCGTCAATGTACTGTACTAGGGTTGACTCGAATGGCAATTCTAACGCTTCCAAGTCTTTCTTTAGAATCTGATTGAAAATTGACGGTGACTCCGAAAACCCTTGAGGAATTCGACACCAACTGTAGACTCTGTCTAAAAATTTTAAACAGAAGAGAAATTGGCTGTCCTCATGAAGAGGCACCGAAAAGAATGCTTGTGACAAGTCGATGACTGAGAACCACTCAGCATCACAAGGGACTTGAAACATTATCACAGCTGGATTTGGTACTACAGGGCAGCATTTAATTATTATGTCATTTATTTTCCTCAAGTCCTGCACAATTCGGACCTTTCCACTTGGCTTTATTAGTCCCATGATTGGTGAATTACATGGACTGCTTAACACTTCTTTCAGTACTCCCTGTTTTACAAACTCGTCAATGAGTTGGGCGACTTTCATGAGGGTGTCTTGTGCCATATGGTACTGTGGGGTCTGGGGAAAGGTTACATTGGGTTTTACAGTCACTTTCACTGGTTCCACTCCTTTCACCAATCCCACCTCTTTTCCTGTCATATCCCACACTTCTTTTCCGACTGTTTCTTGTAACTCAGCAGGAATATCTGCTTCAGTAATCATTGGGTAAAGGGTAATCAGGGGATATTCTTCATCGACAGTTTCTACTTCGTCCCCTTCTACACTGTCCTCTTCTTCCCCATCACTGCTCGTCTGAATTTTAATTCCATCGTTTGAACACATAATCGAACATCCCAATTTGCACAATAGGTCTCTCCCTAACAGTGATATCGGGCTTGAGTCACATACCACAAAATTATGTGTCCCTTGATAGTTACCAATTCTGACTTGTACTGGATCTGTGATTGGGTTCGTCAGGTACCTATTTGCTACTCCCACTACTTGAACTGTTCTCCCTGAAAGTGGCAAATTTGGTACTTCAATGCTCCTAACAGTGGAGCGTGTAGCTCCTGTGTCAACCAAGAATGAAACGCAATGACCCATAACTCTTCCCTCCACATACGGACCCTTTTGATCAACTTCCAAAGATGCTGCAAGCACACAATTTCCCTCCTCATCTGAACTTTCACTCTCCCATGCATCGTTTATTCCATTCTCGCTGTGTAGTGGGAATTGGTGTACTGTGTCATTTTGACTCATTCCCTGACCCGTGACCTGTTGAGGAAGCATTGCTTGCTGCTGATTCATTGGTGCTAAGGGTATTTGCATTTGCTGATTAGGTACCATAGGAAACTGCTGTTGCATTGGCTGCAATTGTGTCATTTGCACACGAGGCATTTGCACCTGTTGCGGTTGCATGGGTTGTAGACCCTGCATCTGGTTTATATTGTTTTGAAAATTTGGGTTCGGACCTCTCAGTTTCGGTCCTCTCATAGTCTGAAATGCATTGATATCATTGTTTTGCTGACCTACACCTTCCTGCACCATCATTGGGCACTCCCGTTTCCAATGCCCGACAATTCCGCACGTGTGACATGGCATCACCTTCTTCATTGCCTGTATACCATTTGGAATCATAACGGTATTCAAATCAGGACCATTATTCACAAAACCTCCCCGGCCTCTGCCTCTCATCTGCGGCTGAAACATAGCATTTCCCTGTTGCTGCTGCTGCGGCATCTGTTGTTGAAAACCTTGCAAACCTTGTAAACCTGTCTGAGCTGCTCTAAGCTGCATCACCATCACCTTTTCCTTCAAACTTTTCTGCTTTGTCTCAATCTCATCACTGCAGTATTTTGCATAATTCAACACTTCATCGATCGACTTTGACTGCCAACAAATCAAATGCGATTTAATCATCTGCCTAATTTCGGGTCTCAGCCCTTCCACAAACCTGAACACAAAATGGAAAATGTCTTTTGGCTCAATCGTTTCCGTGCCACTGTAATTTTTAAACGCTTTCAACAACCTCTCATAATACGCGTGTATAGATTCTTTAACCTCTTGAGCGGTCCTGTCAATCCTTTGCCAATCCACATTTTTCGACGCAACCTTGGTTTTCAAGTGCTCGATCACCTTGTGGTACAAACTCATTACCATAGGTGATGGCGCACCTGTGTCCCTATCTCTCTCTGGTTCACTCGTCGGCCAACCTACAGCCCTTTTACAATCTTCCCACAAATCAGCCGGAACCACAATTTCAAATAAGGTATTCAGGTCTTCCCAGAGACACTTCGCGAGTTTCACAAATCTATCCGTTTGTTGATACCACTCAATCGGCTTCTCTCTTAATTTGGGAAAGTCATCCGTAAAGGATTGAATCTCGCACCTGTGCCATGGTACATGCACGAGTTTTCCCCCTGCTGTCTCCCTCATTGGTAACATGGTTATCAGATCGTCATTCTGTTGTTTTTTCTCACTTCGTTCTGAAGTATTTTCCTTCTTTTTATCCTTTTTCTTAACCCACCTGCTTTCCCACTTGTCTAAACATCTCCAGACCTGTGCACTCTGCAGTATCTCTTTAAGGTGTGTTTTCATCCCTGCGGATCTCATGTGTTCAAAATCTTTTGTCTCAAAGTCTAACCTGTAACTTCTGCTCAGGTGTTTAGTCTTACCTATATCGATCTCGTTTCTGTCTGCAATTTCTTGTAACTTCTTATGTATGTTGCTCACTTCTCTTGTAATCCTAGGGCACATGTATCTTAGTTCTTCCTCTGTGTATGATTCTAATCTGTTCAAGCCCATTGTTCCCTCTACCAGTTCATCTGCCTCCATGCCCAACCTTATTTTATTCAGGTATTCTTCTCCCTTCCCGCTTGATGTACTCTGCGGGGAGTTCAGGCTGTTGAACCATTGTGTTAATTGTTGTGCGTTCAGTCCCATCAATGTAGCAGTTACATCAACTGCCATTGACGGTTTCTGTAATGTTTCAGTCTGTGAGGTTAACGGTACTAATAGTGGTGGATGTGACCTTACCACGGTTGACGGAGCGCAGATTGGAATTGGACTAAATTCCGACAAGGACCCAGATCCATTTGGCAGTGCCGCTATCGGAGTTGTCTCTGGAGTGGTTTCTATGCATCTTCTCCCTGTCCCATTCTGTATCATTAACCCTTGGTCGCTTGTGCTTGAATTTGCCTGTATGTACAGTGGTGCTGGTGGACCTACAGTGATAGGTAGAGATATTGCATCTGGATTCTGTCTGTTCCCCGAATTCTGTGGCATGTTAATCCCCACATTGTGGTTCATCGTTGCTGGCATACCTAACTGGCTTTCTACTACTCGCACTTCTTGTGTCTGCTTTTGAGGCATCGAGAACTGTGTTGATTCAGCTTGAATCAATGTCGGTCTCTGATAGTTTTGTCCTCCCTGCGCCATTGAATCAGAAGTCATTCCCACATTATGCTCATCGCAACAGTGCCTTTGAACCTGTGGCTGATAGTTATCAGCAGGTTTCAATGTTGGCACGTCTGGGTACATTCTCTGAATCCGTGGTATTCGTGGTGAGAAAGGCATGTCAGAGCTGCTCGGTCTCTGAGATACTCTCAAATTTGGTGTTACATTACCCTGTATTGGTTCTGGAGGGGCAGTACTAATGCTTGAGCCTTTTTCGCTTTCCACATATGGTGGTGGGCGATCATTCAGCAATTGTATAATGAACTCCTCATCATCTGACTCGTCTCCTCTTTTCGAGTTCCTATTGCTCTCTCCCTCCCTGGACTGACTCCTGTTTGTCTTACAGGTGGCTTTCCTTCCTTCCGTCTCTGCTTCCTCGGTAATCGCTGGAAACAATTTAATTCCCTGTAATACGTCTGATCTCCAAACCTTTTGTGTACTGTCCCATCTAGCATCCGCTAGTGTCTTTTCTACTTTTCTTATTCTTGTCTCAAATTTCTTTTGTTGTTGGTTTCTAGCTATTAGCTCCCAAATTGCTAATGCCTCAAACTGTGCTGGCCTTGGAGGTACTTTCATGTCGTATAGCGCAAATCTCAGGTTTTCTAAAACCCTTAGGTTAAACGACCCATGGATAGGGAACGCTACACTTCCATGTTTTTCTGTTAATTTGCACCATTGTTTTAGCCAAAGACACGGCGCTACACCCTTTTCTTCAATGACGATGTAAGCTGGTGTACCCTCAGGCGGTGTTTCTTCTCCTACATTCGCTTTAATATAAACATCTCCCCTCATGGCACTCTTGAATGCTTTGAAAAATTTAATCTTTCCGTCTTTTGTTTTTCTAAAATATGTAATCAATAAGCGACTTTAATTCCCGGAATACTCTTCGCTTGCCTTTCCCCTTCCAATTGCGCTTCACGGACTGCGTCCAATCCGTGCGCGACCCTTCTCACCAACCGACCTATCCCAGCGCGGCTCCTAGTGACGTCACACTCACACACTGCGGCTGACAAAGTCCCGCGGCTTGTCCTCTTTTCATTCGGCTTCACTCATAAACTAATTTCTGCACTATAACGCGAGCACTTAACCAAAAGAATAAAACAGATCTGTCGGTCTACTACAGGAAAGGTAATTCGATCGCTTCAGAAACCTTAGGGATTTTTCACTAGCCTCGGCAGTTATTCCATCTTTCTCGGTTTCCCACTTTCGCAAGCAAAATTTGACCCGCAAACTTTACTCTCAACTGATCAATGAACTATTCTAGTGCACTTTAGAATTCGTCAAATCTCAAAGTCGAAGTTTTCTTTCACTCTGCAACATTCATACCAACTTGTTGACCACGCCCGATCAACCTATTAAACCGACCAGATCACAACATCAAACAAGTGTCACATACACTTTTCAACATATTCCGGAGTCTCTTGACCTCGCAGGGCCCGTCTCAACATCAACAACCACGTGGACAATTTTTTTCTGCTCAAAGCGCTACACACACGTGAAGTTCAACGACTTCCCTACTCTCACACCTTTGGAGGAACACTCCTCTAATATCTTTTAACCCCTTAAATCCTCACAAACTTCTCAATTAATCTGCGGCGATAAGCTGTGCAAGCGCGAAACCCTAACTTCACTCATACCGTCACTAGAAACGCTGAGACCATTCTCATACCTCCATGTTCCTCATTCGCAAGCTCCGAGATCCCGGGAAAGTCATTGGGGACTTAGGGCATCATCATCTCTCCAACTTGTTTTATCAAAGAAAATTCTAACCTGACTCTATCTATTGTTCGGATGGGGTCCCAAAGGGCTAAACCATCAATCTCTGCTACCATCTACTGATAACGCGTCCAGCCCTTATAAATTACCTGTACCTGGACACGTTGGAGGTCGGTGAATCTTTTAACCGAGTCGGGCTCTCCTCATCCTCAATAGTCGAGTCACTGTGATCAATAATCAATAACTGTTGTAATCGGTAATCAGTACTCAATTAATAGATCAATATAACACATCAGAAATCAATAACAGTTGGTATTTCGGCGCACCATGACCTTTCAGTCATGAATAACCACACCAGTTTAATTAAAAGTTAGTGAATTTATTTCCCTATATTAACAAAGCTAGCACGATGTATATATGTCTCAAAACCAATTGATATATGTATATGAACATTACTAGCTGTCCATAACGGCGGAAGAAACGCAATCTACGCAAAATCTGAATGATGATACACTCTGTTATAGCAATGCAAATCACCAATGTGACTAACTGTATTTGACTAATTGCATACATTCGGTCAGCATAACAAGATTTCAATTCTTCATGATACATTGAATGAATACCTCGACTAACCTCTAATTAGCATTGGCATGTGGGACTTCATGCAAAACGAATTTAGTCAACACAAATTTGGAAAACTTCTAGCTAGGACCCTATCAAAATAGCAGTTGGTACGTAAAAGGAAAAACACAATGCATAATACAATTATCCTTTCATATTTACCAAATACAATCAGCATTCAAGAAAAGTCTTCGTCCTTCAGGTACCGGTTGATCAGCATGGGGCAAGTTTCAAAGGGGCAAAGTTAAGGGCAAGTTTCCTTGCAGCGGCAAGGAGAATGAGGCAAAGTTACTGCATGGGCAAGACGGGGGCAAATCAAAGTTAAAGTCTCTAGGGTGAGAATTCTTAAAGTCTCTTTCTCTCAGATAGAGAAAAGGGCAATCAGGGTGTCGTCCAAAATGGAGTCTGGCATCAGGCTTCAAACTGGCATCGAGGAAAATGGCTGACTTCTCTTTGTCCGGTGGGTTTAAGTAAGAAACATTCCAAATTCTGCAGGGTCTTCCATTGGAGGGTTCATAGGTTGGCTTCAAATTGTCCAATCAAAAATTGTCTTTTACTAGCGCCCATTTATGCATACACTGTCCTTGGAGCCTTGGAACACAAATTGTATCATGGTTTGCCAATTATTTTACTATCTGTACCTTCATTGTCCGCACCTGCAGAGACTGACCTTGTATCAAAGGGGATGTAACCGACCTAGCACGAAACCTTGGAGATAAGTGTACCAGCCAGTTTCTACTGGAAAAATACAACTTCAAGCAAGAATATATGTTTCATTAGTTCAAGGAAAAAAATCACGCAGTTAGAATTTGAAAGCAAGCAACTAGGCCAAAGCCTGTACTAAATTTAAGCTAAGCAAAACAGTTTTCAAACAAGAAATCATGGCATACATTTGCGATTATGACGGATTACTACAATTTTAATACTTCGTGATTAATAAAGCTCGTTTATAATGATGGCGAACTACCCCGAGGGCACAATTTCCCTCGTACATTATTTCTTTACTAAAATCACACTTCATTATATGTATTGATCACACGGTATACATGAATATATGTCGAACCTTCTTTTTCTGCGTCATCATCTGTCAGTGGCTTAGGTTAGAACCTCAAGTCCATAGATGTGGATGATGCTGGAGAGTTAGATCGTGTAGATGTTGAGGAAGGTCGGGCTGAGTTGAGGATTCCTGTAAAGGAGGAAAGTGCAAATGTGGGAATGTAGTCATTCACCATGTGAGAATTGAACATCCACAAATACAACAAGCCATCTGCAAGCCTCCACTCCTCTTGTGGTTATTTGTTTACCTTCAACGTGTCATGTAGCTAATTGCCAAAAAAAACTGTGGAAATAGTGCATGTTCTAAGATAGATTTGGAGAGCTGTGCTTCAGATAATACTGGTGCAATGTACTCCATAAGTTCCTAATTTTATGTGACAGGTGTGTTTTTACCTGCCATCATGCTTTTGGTCTGTTTCACGGCATTCATGGCCTCGATGTGCTGCAGCAGTGTGAAAGAACTTTGCCAACTCCCTTTTCTGCAAGACACATTAGTCACCAAAAGTGCTCAGTGACAGTAAAATACAATTTAGTGCGTAATCATCGATCCTACTACACACCGTAATCATAATGCATCCCACTCAACAGCATGCTCGGTACATAACTCATTTCACATCATCTAAGTCGGAGCCCCTATTATATAAGTGAAGAGCGATGTTCAGAATTGCAGTAAAGTTACATCAAGACCCTGCCAATCAGACTTCCAGTCTGTTTTCAGGCGCACAAATAATAAATAACTTTGCCTCTCTCTTTCTGCCGGCTGACACTTCAGTTTGCAACAATGTGCTTTATAGCATCAGCACCCTTATCACATAATCATTCTAACCCATTCGACCTACGCGATTTTGAAAGGTTTTTACTCTCTAGAATGGCAGTTTGTTATGTTGGTGGGGTACAGATGTTGTGTTCAAATCTAGCAGGGAGGGTGAGGGGAAAAGGGTGTTGTTTCTGACTTTCCTCTTGGCAGTGATGAGCGTAAACTTTAGCAGGGAGTGTTTGGGTGGGCCACAGATGCACACATACACACTCACTCACACCTATGCATTTACACATGCGCACACACACAACACATTCACAACACTCACTCACAAATGTATATATTCATATTTAAACTCCTGCACACATGCACCAAACATTCAATACCATAAAACTTACAGGCACTGCAGCTCGGGTGGTAAGCCTCAGCGATGCCCGGAGGGTTACGACTGCTACCTCCTTTTACTGGTTGACCTTAGGTCACCCAGTGAGAAGAGGCAGCAGTCCCTCACTTGTCACACAGTAGGATGGGGTAAGTGAGACTGCTGACTCCACCCCTCTCTGTGACAAGGTGTCACTGATTGACACTCAGCCCTTGGAACCGCAGGGCTTAAAACCAGGGCTACCGGAATTATGCAATTGTGCGGCCACTGCGATTTTCATGTAATTATAGATTTAGTGCAAAATCCATCATCTGATGCATAGTCTGCAGATTTCAATAAAAAAACTTTGTTTCTAGCTCAAATGGTTCAAATTACAAGAAATGCAGCAATGTGTTGATGGGCAGTGGAAGGCCTTTTATAAAGGGTGAATGGTCACCTTTCTGTTGCTTATTGCTATACTTGGGTATTAAACTAGTACTAATTAGGTGCAACCAATGACCAGACACTGTTACCAAGTTAAAATTGAAGAAATAATGAAGTAATACTATTGCAAAATGTGCTGCATTATGCCACATAATTTGCCTTTTCTTGTCACATAATTTACTCAACCCTGTTACATAATTTGGCTCACTGATGCCACATAATTCCAGTGGCCCTGCTTAAAACGGAAACTTCTAGGTATAAGGCAATTAGTGATGCTCCCCTCGCCACAAGGGGGAGGGCCTCAAGGATGTTTTGCCAGGATAAAAAGATCACAAACACAGGGCTGTGAAATCCTCAGCCTGGCAAAGTTCAGCTCAGGCAGCCAGGTGCTTGCACCTAGCTCTTGGCTGCTTGACCTGAACAAGGAGAGTACCTGTCAGGCTGACCTTTGCTCAGACTCACAGACACTTTTCTTGTCAGGGAAAATGGTGTGGTGGGTAGGTGTGGCCCACTGCCTCTTGGGTAGTGAATGTGTTGGAAAATGGGTAATTGGTAAGGACAGGTAAGTACCTACACTTAGAAATAGGCCACTAACCTCCACTTAGGTCCAGTTAGGTCTCAGTAAATTAAACCTAGCTCAACCCTTGGTAGCTTGGCAATGAGCGACAAGGCTTGACTTAATAGACAGAGTGTAAAGCATTCAAATATCACAAAACAGTAATTAAATAAAACACAGGAAATAGTTTAAAAATCCAAAATCAATTTATAAAAATAGATTATAATTTTATCTTTAAAATGACACCAAAACAAATAAATTCGGATAAGGGGAACCGGAGATATGAATTTTTAAAGAGTTAATGCTTCCTAGCGCATAGAAGCAACTAGCAATCAAAGGGTTAAAGAAAGCTCACACTGGAAAGGAACAAAGTCCAGAGTTCAGGCCACCCATGAAATAACACTGTCACACTTACTTTCAGAAGTGTTTGATTCAGGAAAGTGGTCCACAGCACCAGCCAAGGGTTCAGAGACTCTGGTATGCCTCTTGGGGTCTGGGACTACAACTCCCACAATGCACCTCTTCAACTTATGGAGTTGCTCCAAATGTCTCCAGACTTCTGGATCTTCTTCCAGAGGTCCTTTTTGTGTCCTTGAAGTGTCCACAACTCGATCCAAGGTTCCAGAAACTCTGAGTTGCTCTGTGGGAGTTGGGACTACAATTCCCAGAATGCACCTGGTCAGAATCCTCAAATGGCCACTGGACGCTGGCCAGCTGGGTTCTGCTTGCAGGACTTGATGCAGGGGACTCTGGGCAGCTCCTTTGTACCTGTAGCAAACAGGGAGTCCCTTCTTGAAGCAGTAGAAGACAGGTAAAGTCCTTTTAGTGGTGAAGCCCAAGTGTGCAGCTGGTGCAGTCCTCCAGAGTGCAGTGTCCGGGTACAGGTCAGGGGTCCAACAGGGCAGTCCTTCTTCTCCTGTGGTTCTTCCTTGTTGGAATCTGATAGGGATCTGAGGTGTGGGTGCAGGTCTGCCAGTTTTATCCTTGCTCCTGGTTGAAATACCGGGGGGTCCTCGTTCTCCAATCGGGGCAGGGTCCTTCCCCCCCTGTGAGGACCACTTCCTGGGAAGTTTGGCAAAAATCAATCCCAGGGAGCAACATTCCTCAAAAATCAATCATGGCTGAAAGTGATTTTTGGAGGTTACATCTGGCTGAGCCCACCCACTGGTGTGGCTAAAAATCCTAAACACACCCCTCTCCTGCCCTCTCCTAATCTAATCAAGGGGGCACCTAATTGTCTGGGTTTGCAGGATGTGAAGGTGTTGCTGGGTTGCTCCAAATGTCCTTCTCTGCCTTTGAAGACCAGTTTGGAAGCCCTCCCCCTTCCTGCTTCACCATGTGCTGAGGGGATATCTCCTCCCCCAGGCACAACTCTTTGTGTGGAGCCAGGCCACTTCACACCTCATCAAAGCAGCCTGGCCCGGCTGCCAGAGGCTGGCCAATCAGAGCACAGCAGCAAAAACACTGCAGGGCTGAAGTTGGCAACTTTTCAGGAAAAGTTTAAAACTCTTTACCTGAACAAGTTATATTAAATCCCACAACTAGAAGTTGTGGGATTTATTATAACAATTAATTTGATACCAAACTTCTGGTATCTGTTACTTAAGGGGACTTTTAAAATTAAAATAAAGTCTCCCCATTCTAGCCTATGGAGGCCATTCACTACAATGTGGGGAAAACAAATTTGGCTTTTTACCTCACCAGGGCTTATAAAACTACTTTTATAAGGTCCCTGCTTATAGTTACATGGCACCCAGCCCTATGGGCACATAGGGCACACCTTAGGGGTGACTTATATGTAAAAATAAGGTAGTTTAAGACTTTGGAACTACTTTTAATTCCAAAGTCGATTCTGCATGTAACTTTAATTTAAAAGCAGCCAGCAAGGCAGGCCTGCCTTTAAAATGACACTGGGCACCTCAGCAGTGCACATATGGGGGCGCTACCTATGCTGGTGTCCCTAAACCTCCATGCCCAACCATATACTAGGGACCTATAGGTAGGTTGACTTAGTCAATTATAATTAGCCTCATTTGCACACTGATTTTACACAGAGCACAGGCCCTGGACTGGTTAGCGGTACCCAGGGCACCATCAGAGTCAAGAAAACACCAGCAAAAAGTGAAAAATGGGGGCAAAAAGTTAGGGGGCCTCTGCAATCAGCCCTGTTCTCTCACAGAATGTTATTGTGTTGCATCCCTTCCAAGTTTTGATTGTATTAGACTTAGAGCCTCTGCTGTGCTGGATAAGACAAGACCCTATTGTTATGGGATTCTGCTGGAGTTGAAACTGAGAAGGGAGAATCTGGTTCTACGTGGGTGATGTTCTCGTCTATGTGGCAGATCCTTGTAATGTGATACTAAAATTATTGGCTATTTTTACTGAATACAGCAGATATTACTGTTTCCAAATCAATTCGCAAACAAACTTCCTATTCCAGTCTACATCTATAAGAACTGGGCCGACTAGTTAACAGCCATATCCACGTGGCAACTGTAGAATGTAAATATTTAGGGATGGTTATTTCCGAATCTAAGGGCAGGTATTGAGAAACCAACTCGGAGAAGTTATCGCTCCAATTTAGTTATAAATGACACAGGCTCCTGTGCATAGCAACTTTACCGAACCTGGGGCCAGATGTACGAAGGGATTTTACCCATTCTGTTTCTATGGGAAAAGACTTTCGTACATGTGGCCCCTGATCCCTCTTTCTGGATTCCTTTATCTGCTGCGGAGCACCTCATTTTGATAATGAAAGAATTTTTCAGCAAAGCAAATGCGGTTCTGAGAACATTAATATGGATTGGAGGAGTGTTTTCTTTGAAACATTAAACCTGAGTATTTAAGATGCAAGGAAAGCATCTGGTCACATTTTATAAATGAGCATTCACCTCAGAGAGTGAACCATCAGTGAGAATGTGCAGAATGGCGTTCAAGTACAAATTCTACCCGTACTGTCTGTACAGGGTCAGAGACCAGGAACTCAGCATCACTCGAAGCAATGGAGGCAGCTATACATTTCTTGAAACCGTCACTCTAGGCTATGGGGTCAGTTGAGACTCCTGTGTTGTTTAGTGGTGGACTGGAAAGTCTAAGCAAACTGAACAGTTTAGTAAACTGGAACGTGATAGAGATATCCTGACTGACTGCTTTTCTTTGAACAGCTTCAAATGAATCATGATTTGAACAAGGCTAGATTTGTCAAATCCTTGCTGGTCTGATATGTATTTAGAATTATGCACATGGATGTAGGGGCAGAAATGCTGGCACTTACGCCAGTTGAAGCCAAAATGTTATTGGAATGACTGACAAGAGGCAGCATATCTATGATATAAAACACTAATAAAATTTTGATCTGGGCTTCCTATGGCATCTCATGGCTACATGATAAAGGGAAAAGGGAATATGTGAAGTTCTGGAGAGGGAGGAAGACCTCGTTCCACCAACAGAAGAGGTGTTAAAGGCCAGCTGTACATTAATCAAAATTAGAACATTGGAATGTTGGGGGCTCTATTGGAGACAATGGAGTTCTCTGGGCTTTTACCAGCTGGTGAAAGCCCGGAGCGTCAACATTCCAATGCTCTTTGTTCACAGCAACAGCTGTGAACAGAGGCGTCACAGAGCGAGCGTGAGGGGATCTTAATCCCCTCGAGCTCCGCGAGGACTTTGTTTTATTTATTAGACCATTCTGTTCTAATAGTCTTATAGCCCCTAGAAGCTGGGCTACACCCCAATTTAAGTCCTGCTCCATTGTTAAAGGCCCTCAGCTCAGGCCTTTAACGCTGGAACAGGACTTTAATGGCCAGTATAGCCCATATTGATGGACTCTAAGGCTCTATTAAAGTCTAACATAATGTATAACACATGGACGCGATGGGTTGGGCAGGCACTGCCCGATGACTGTGGGAAAGCTGGCATGTTTATACACACTTTTAGCAAAGGTCCCAAGTCTTAAGTCCTTTTGTAAAGAGCCAAGTAAGGCAACATAAATATGTCAGCAAAGATTACACCATTAAAGATTTTACAGAGATAGAGAACTTCCAGATACCAAACATCATAGCATTCCAGGAATAGTGGCAACATGCCCAGACATTGCACGGAAATGGGGCAGCAACCTCTGCCTCCCCTGACACGGACAGGAGGCCCCTATGTTTGAACGTGGACTCCTTCATGGCCACTTTGAGGGTGTTTCCTGAGAGCCAGGGATGCCCCAGAAAATGTAGGTAAATATGGGCCCTGCAAATTCAACACTTTGATCTTGGTTGTAGGCTGGTTGAACTCCTCAGACTGAACAGGAGTAGGGCCATATCAATTGAAATGCGGCATAGGAGGGTTATTTTGCGTTACAGTTCTTTCTTTGAGACTTTTTTTGGATTGCCCTGCTTAATATACATTCATTTTTGAAGGCTATGCCAAGCACGGAGAAATGTTATTTTATTTTTTGGTGTGCCTTGTAAATGTTAAAACGTCCCATCAAAATGTACTTTTAAAAAAGAAACTGCTGCAAAAAAAGGCATAGATCTTAGCACAAAGTGTGTTTCATATTACCATTTTGAACCCTGCCAGAATCTGAGCCACAGTTTTTAGTAATAGCTGCAGTCTTTTTACCGGAACACGCGCATATATCCATCAATGTATTGCCAGAGTAAAATGGTTTTAAGATTCAAGCTCTGAACTGTCTTTAGTGAGCCCAGAAGCTTTAATTACAAGAAATTCGAATTAGGCTCTTTTTAAGAAAGAATTCAAAACACATTTATCCACAGAAACTCTGTCGACTCAAACTGTAAATGATGCTGTATGATTAGAAAAAATCCAGCTGAAAGACACTTGCATCTATTAATATTTAGTTAACGTTTAAACTGCATAAGGCTTAATTTAAGCGAGTTGCTATTTTCATAATAAATTGCCCCATGCATATGAATCCAAACTCGCTGTGAAACCTCCTGGTCGGAACTTAGCATAACAATCAAATAACTAAATAAATACGTTAAAAAAAATCGTCCAGGACACCATTAAATTATTTTTGTACAAGGCTTCCAATCACCATTTTGCAGTACATTCGCTGGTGTTCTCAAAGTACAGTACGTATACCAATGATGTGGTTTCTGATAAGTGTGGCTTTGCACTCCGTAGAAATACCGGAAAATGCAAATCAATACTTCAGTTGCTATGTTTAGACAAAGTACCACTGCATTAAGAAGTACTAGTGCATTAGGGAACTCATTCAGAGCGGTCGGTCAAAGCTTTGCAATCGCTTTTAACAATTGTTTGAAGCCAACTGTTTTTTAGAAAATCAATTATGACATGGTTATTTGTCAAGGCACTCAGCCAGACTGCAGAAAGCACTATCTTAATGGCTTTTCTGCCTTCCTCTGCTCTGGCTAATATAGACACATAATCATGTTTTACAGTGCCCGTGTACAGTGCACTGAACGCTGTCAAAATACCTGTGAGAGAGCTAATAAGCCATGGCACCTGCATTCTTCTTCATTCACTACAGTTTCACAATAGCACGGTCTGGGCCTTTTATTTTGAAGCACTATCTTGAAATAGAATCGATGCTTGTACCGGACTTAATGCACATGAAATAAATATTGCTACAGTTTTACGTGTGCATATATAAATTTTTAGGATCTTCAACAGTATTATAATTTGACATCTTCATGCTCCGGCAGCCACCCCGTGGCACTGTCAATCGTTGAATATTTATTTAGTTTACCTTACGCTGAACATGTTTCACAAAGTTACCTTGCAGTGCCATTTTAGCTCAAATGTTCTAGTTTTTATTTCCATTGAGCACTGAGGGAGGGTAAATGGCCACACTAAAAGGGTATTGCACAGGTAAGGAATGCAGGGGAGACTCGGGTGGAGAAAGGGCCCAGCCCGGGTGAGGCTTTTGGGAAGCCCTGTCGTGGCTAGATCAAGAGTCCTAGTTCTCTTTTCAGTACTCTTTTCAATGCAAGTACACCAAGTAGTGAGGTCAAGTGAGTGTTTATAGAGTTCCAGAGGTACGGATCCTCAAGCATAATGCTTATTCCTCTTTATTTATTTGTCAAATATTTGCCTTGGTTTTTCATTGTTTGACCTCAGGTTCCAACGTAGAGTCAGTATTTAGCAGTGCCCAGGCCTCATATCCCAGAGATATTTATAAACCGTGCAAAGAACTTTACATTTTATGCTGTCTTCCACCTTTAACTAGAAGAGTTCTTTTACTGCTAGTGTAATGTAGTCAAAACCTCTCAGATTTAAGCAGACCCTATTCGCTGGATTGTGAAATCTCATGAGTTTCTTAGACTTTTTTTAATGCCCCAATAAAACTGATTAGAGTGGTCTAGACATGAGAGCACAAGAGATCTTGTAAATTAAAGTGTCTGATTCAGTGGGACTAGCATGAGGGCACATTTAAGCATTAAGTGTTCTGCTTTAACCACTGTGATTTGTTGGCTAAAAGAAAGCTCGGCGTCAAACCAAATTCTTTGTCCAAGTGAACTGTAGATCAGGTTCATCTGAATGCCCTATTATCACAGTCTCAGACGTAGAGCCATTAAGATAAAGGTTGCTTTAGTTCATTCAAAATACTTAACGTATGCATTTGCCATCCTGGAAACATTCATTCGGAGTGTTTCCTAAAGAGGAATTGGTTTGTGAATCACTGGCCTACATTTGGAATTTCACCTGTGGCTTCATGAACACATCCACCAGTATCCTCATGGAACAATTGTAAGGTAATTGTAGGCAGATGAAGTCTTGTGGCAATTTACAAGTAAGAGCTTTGGATGATGAGGTCATGTTGCTGATACTAACCTGTTGACTTTATTCTGAAAGGAAGAAATATATCCTCTGTAGGATTAGTACCGTCACATTGTCCCTTTTTTCTAGGCTTTGCAGAAATATTTTGTGGTCCATTTTAGGGCTGTGCTATGTTATTTTAAGTTATGCTATGTTATGTTACTGAATTTTTAAAGCACATTGATAACGTATAGGTGTCCTAGTGATGAAAGAGAAAGTAGGCCACATGTGGTCCCATGCAAATGAGGGAATCACTTTGGACTAGATGTGACAAGTTTCCCAATAGCGATTACCAAATTGCAATTTTTTGCAAATCGCAATTAAGTAATCGATATTGGAATGTAGGAGTTTCATATAGTGATTCGCAAGGGCTTGAAAATGGACCTACCTCATTAATATTCATGAGGTAGGTCGCAAATTGCGACCCATTGAAAATGGCTACAATCACAGGGATGGTGGCCTGCTGGGCTCAGCAGACCACCATCTCTGTGATTGCTTTTAAATAAAGCAATTTTTATAGGAAAACGGGATGCGTTTAAAAAAGAAAAATTTAAAGTTTTCTTCTCATTTCTTAAGAGTAGGCAGTGATCCGTGGACCACTGTCTGCTCTTAAAATTGTTTTTCACATGCGTTCACAAAGGGGGAGAGGTCCCTTAGGGACATCTTTCCCTTTGCAAATGGGATATCAACAATTTGAAACTGGTGGTAACTGCAATTGTTTTGCGACCGCATTCACGGTCACAAAACAATCATACATACCTCTGCGATTCAGTATTAGGAAGGGACACCCTTGACACGCCCCTTTCTAATACCAAATAGGTATGTAGCCACAAATCCAATTTGCGATTCGGTAACAAGTTACCGAATCGCAAATTGGATTTTATATATACCAAAATGCAGTTTTTGTGATTGAAAACAGCCCAACGTTTGATACATTTGGCCCCTTGCCTCTGCGCTCGTGCTGTATTACTGACGTGGTGCAGAGGTAAAGATGCCTTTAGAAGGTGCACTGAAAGTGAGCCACTAAAACATGGTGCACTTACAGTGTGACTTCTGAAGGCAGCCCTCTGGGAGAGAGAAAAGGGGTCCCATGGAACCCTCAGACCTTCGCTTTCAGGCGGGTGCAGTCCCTTGCTGCACTCGCCTGCAAAGGGATCTCTAATCCCCCTTAAAAGTGCAGGTGCCACCTGAACAGAGCAGCTTTTAAACCGCCGCTCTGTTCATCTCTTACATGCACGAGGGCATCATGAGTTTGTGGTAGCGCTGGGGGCAGGGCATTCACTCGAATACTGCATACTCTCCTTGTTTGCGCATGGCACACCTTTTGAAAGGTGCACTATGGTGCAAACAAGGAAAGTGGGGGGTAAGTGTAATACTGCTCCTAGTGTGGCTACTTCTCTATCCTTGTGCATTTTTCTGCATCCTTGGGAAGGAGTTCCTCGAACAAAGAAAGGGTGTTGATTTATAACCTTGTCTCCATTATGCCAAGAATGCATCATTCTTCCAACAGAATACAGATTTTCACAGGATGTTTTTTCTGAGTGAGAACTGATAAGGCCAGTCTAAAGAAGAATTGGAATTAGATAGTTTAGCCATTATTGGTGAATAGTGTGATACATTTTCCCGTTAGACGTTCATTGTTCATACATGTGTGGGTCAACTTTGAAGTAGTCTGTGAGTGTTTGCTGTTCCCCTGGTATGTGCATATTTCGACGTGTGTTGAGGGCTCAGCCATTTGGTTCATTGTTGGATGACTATTTTGTTTTGGGCCTGAGAGCTTGATGAATCTTAATCTTTGCCTTTCGTTTTTGTTGCATTAAGTAAGCAAACCTATGCTCTTTCTGGATTAGTAGATTAAGCTTGTATAATGGTGATAGTTATGTTGCAGTTAGATGTCTGAGATTGCGACTAGGGACAGATTGCTAAAAAAGCCTTAAGCCTTCTGCATCAGCCCATAATTAAGGGGTTATGTTTGACAAAAAGCTATCAATGGAAACACGCGTGAACCAACTAGCCGCTACCTGTTTTTCATTACTGTTCTTCAGTCTTGAAAATTGTCCCGCTAATGCCTCCCTCTGCAACAACAATTATTGTTCGCAGTGTCATTTTGAGCAGGCTAAACTATTGCAATTCCTTCTTGCTAAGTGTAACAGATTTCCTCTTACATAGGCTACATATATTCCAGATTGTGGCTGCCAAGATGGCTCTAAACAGACCTTGGAGATCATCTGCTTCTATGGCTCTAAAAGACCTGCACTGCCTTCCGCTGCAGCAGCGTGTAGTTTTTAAATCCCTCTGCATCATTTTCAAAGCCCTCTAGGGCATGGGCTCTGGACTGCTACACAATGAACTGAAAAGATGCTCTCCTGGGAGATGCCTTCATTCTGTCTACGCCAACCTTGTATGGTTACCAAAAGTCAGCAAATCTAGACATGGCAGACGTCCCCTTACGTTGAGACATGCTGAAATCTGGAATCAGCTCTCCGGCTCCATCAGATCCTTGACTGACCTTTTGCATTTCAGAAACCCTGGCTTTTTCCACAGTAATGGTGACCTACATTGTATCTCTCAACTATTGCAAATGTACCCCTTATGACCTGTCTTAGTGGCAGTCTGTATTCTGTCCCTTCCCCTTTTACCTGTCCCAGTGGTCTCATATCAGTGCCAGGATACCTGAATGGTCACAGACTGTTTTATACATTTCTTAAAGAAATAAGTAAGGCAATGAAAAGAAGAATAAACAAATTTGATATTTGACTTATTATCTTGGATTATTGTTGTCCCTATGTTATGTGTCATCAATTGTTAAGGCTACTACGTTAGGACTTCCAGTTCCCTTCAGATTATTGATTTGCCATGACAAACAAGAGAGTGGCAAACATTGATAGCCATGATTTATTGTAAGTTGAGTGCAATATAAGATAAGTTATGCTTTTGCCTACTTCATTACAGAAAGGTTACAATGAGAGGTAACAGTTGTAAGAAACTGAGGCCCATATTTATACTATTTTAGCGCCGCATTTGCGTAATTTCTTTACGCAAAATCAGCGCAAACTTACAAAATACAATTGTATTTTGTACGTTTGCACCGCTTTTGCATCAAAAAGCGGTGCAAATGCGTTGCTAAAAAAGTATAAATATCCGCCTGAGTTTTTGATGCAGGGATGAACACCCTTCTCAAGCAAGAACCACAATCCATGGCAGTGGGAACTACAAAATTCAATAATTTAACTTGTGCTTAACCCTCTGGTAGCTTGGCAAAAAAGCAGTCAGGCTTAACTTAGAGGGAATTTGTAAAGATACAATACACAAGTAGTAATAAGGTGAAAATAAAACACAAGAAAAATCCCCCAATTTAGGAAAATAGAGAAACAAAGAATAAATAAAGTTACACGAAGACAAATTAAATCCAATCAGTAGAACAGAATTAGGATTTTTTTAAGTTTTAAGAGAAAATGGCACCAAAAAGAACAAAGCACCAAATGTGGGCATCTGGTCAGACGGCACAAGCCCAAAGTCAAAAGTTATGGCCGAATGCAGTGGTGCACCCAATCTAGGCTTATCTTTGGACTTAGAAGTTTCAAAGAAAACTTCTTGAGAATGTACAGTTCAGCAGAACCAGGCTGTAAGCTGTGTCTGAGGAGAAGGCATTGTGGTGAAGATTTATACGTTATGACTTTGTCCGTTGCATGGAAATCAAAAATCTCCAGCTGGAAGAAGCTGTAGCTGATGAGGGCTTCACAAGGCTGTATACCCTATCTGAAAGGTCCTACTGAACAGGATTTGCTGCTGTGGAAAGCAGGAGCTACTGTGAAGTCAGACTGACCTGTGAGCAGGTAGGTCCCAATCTTCTGTTTGCTGTCAGACCACTTTTTGGTGGAAAATATTTAAAGTCCCAGGTTTCAGAGTTTGGCTGAGGAAGCACTACTTCAAAGGGTCCAGGACTAGCCAGAGACCATTACGGGGTCAGGACTCACTCTAGGCAGGAGTCAGGTGCAGGATTCAAGGTATCTGGAGCTTTTTATAACCCTGTAGCTCATATATTAGGCTAGCCAACTTGCTCTTGAAGTCATTCTGATAGTCCAGAGATCAAGCAGCAAGGCAGGCCACAAGCAGCAGGGCAGCTCCCTGAGGGTGCAAGGTGACGTTGCTGCAGTGGGGCAGTCCTCTGGCAGCAGCAGAGCAGTCCTCTGAAGTATAAGGGAGTCTTTATGAGGGTCCTCCACAGGTACAGGCATGTATTGAAAAGTTGGTCTGTGGGTCCAATATTTATACCTTGCACCAGCCTTAGAAATGTGTAGACTATCCCTGGTTCTGGAAATGTCCTTCCTTCCTCTGTCCAGGCTCCAAGTGGTGTAGGGTGACAAAAGGCTGGTGTCATGTTCCTTTGTGAGTGTACTGGAGGCAGCCCTTTAAAATATAAGTGGGACAGGGAACAGCTCCGCCCCATCTGTCCTGGCAGGATGGCCCATCTTGCCAACACCTAGTCCATTTCTGTCTGTCTGGGACGTATTCACAAAGTTCAGCTGTCAACTATTAACAGTCATGTGACCCAGGACACAGGTTGCAGGTACCAAATGGTTAAAACAAGAACATGCCAACTTTCTAATAAAAGTGTCATTGTTTTGGAATTGTGACTTGAAATTCAAATATACCATTAAAAAGATTTTTAAATTACAATTATTTTATAACCAAACATGAAATTTCCACCTCTTCCCAATCAAAGATTAGCACCTATTTAATATAATAAGGTAACCCAAAGTTATTGTATGGGAGAGGTAGGCTTTACTATAGTGAAAAACACATTTGATAGTTTTTCACTATCATGACATATAAAACTCAAAAGTACATGTCTGACCTAGTAAATAAAATGCACTCTGTCCTGTAAGCTGCTTCAGACCTACCTTAGGGGTGACCTATATGTAATAAAATGTGAGGTTTTGACTTGGAAAGGATTTGCTTGCCATTTCAAATTAGCAGTTTCAAACTGCCTACTAACTGCGATGGCAGGCATGAGACGCGGCATAATACGTCCTGCAGGCCCACTAGTAGTATTTAATTTACAGCCCCTGGGTACATGTAGTACCACTTTACTAGGGGCTTATAAGTAAATTGAATGTGCCAATTTGTTGCACCTCAGTTCCATCATGTTTTAAGAAGTGAGCACGAGCAGGTTAGCACTGGTTAGCAGGGGTAAACTGCAGGCAGTCCTAAAGCACCAAAACATGAATTTCAGCAAACAGAAGGAGAGAAAGAAAAAAGTTTTGGGGAAGACCACACCAATAGCTGTCAGGTCTAACAACAGTCTTTTCATTATGATGCTATATTTATGTCTCTTCCTTGCATTTTTGGATTTATGTTCCATAACAAATCTGTTTACCAATGTGCTCTGAAATACTATGACACATTTGGTGAGAACGAGATTATGTTCCATTTGGCGGTAGACAGGTTAGCATAGATACTTAGGGCCTGGTTTAAATATTGGCGGACGACTTACTCAGTCACAACGGTGACGGATATCCCATCTGCCGAAATCTACATCCCATAGGGTATAATGGGATTTTGATTTCGGTGGCCGGGATATTCGTTACTGTTGTGAGAGAGTAACTTGTCTGCCAATATCCAAATCAGGCATTTAGTGTTGATCAGGATTTTCAGTCAGCTCTAATTGGAAATACAACCTGGAATGAGAGTGATCTGTAAGATTAACTCTTTCTGTTAGGTTAGATGATGATGAATCCACTGCTTACTGAGGACTAGCGGTGCATCAATCATTTAGAAACATGGATTACAAGAGGACCCACTGTTTTTTTTTACTACATGTGCAGAAGAGTATTGTAAAACTTTTGGACTTTTAGGTGGTTAACCTTTTTTCTAATTTGCAATAGTGATTTAGTCATTGGAGGCTGCTGTGGGTCATGTGAATATTGAAAATGTACCTATGCGCACAGGACTTTTTGCAGATTTGCTCCTAGAAAGTGTGATTGATGGCCTAGGTTAGCTTCATGAAGGTTGTTTAGATGTGGATTGCTTCACTTGGGCAAATGGGTCTAAATAAAGATAATGCTCTAGTTTGAATGTTTTGCTCTAATGTATGGTTCAGTAGCTCATACACATACAGAGCTACATAGCATAAATGCATGGTGGGATCATACAAAGTATTAGGAGGCTAATGATATATACTACATTGCTTTGTAGCTCATATGTTTCTGTAGTTGGTATGTGGCTCATGTTTGTAAAGACCATTTATGAGCAACTGAGCTTTATCCATACATTTATTTATGAAATGTGTTATTAAACTTTGAATGTATTCTCAAAAGAAAGGATTGGAAGACTTGTTCGTATGGGGTGACTCATTCGTTGCAGCCTCCATCGTAAGCAGTGTGGTTTCATGAGAACCCTAGGATCCTGCTTACACATGAAACCACTCTCTGCAGGGACACATATACATTTTAACATATCAAGTGTATATTGGTGGAGGAACATATAAAGTGAAGTGGTAAAGCAATAGGTCAGCAGAGATCTGACTGGCGAGAGAAAGTTTGAGATGTGTTGGAATTAGCCTGGCTGATGAAGGGTGATACCCTGAAATCGGTCCCAAATTGCTTATTTCTGGTCCAGTGAGGACCAGGCCTGGTAGTTCGTGCTGGACTATTTCCCGTGGGGAACAGGGTCAAGACTGATTTGCATATGGCTGGGTTGAAACTGGAATGCCACGGCAAGCACAAAAAAAACTGACGGATTAAACCCAAATCTGTGACTGGGGTTGAATGTTTCATTTGTTCTGCATTCCATCCATTATCTGTTATTTTTGCATTTGGAATTGCAAAAAAAGCACAGAAATCAGTTGTTCCGTATTTAAGGTATACATGTGGCAAAACGAATTAAGCAACAATGCATTAAAAATGGGGGGCTGCAATAGAAACAGATGAAAATGTCAGCAAATCCTTGACGGCCTGAGGCAAAATTTTACAAGACTTATAACAGAAAAAAAGGTTAAAAGAGTGAGCTTGTGAATCTGAGATGAGAAGTATTAAATGATGTAAAAGATTACTTAGAAAAAATGTTCAACCGTTGCTTTAGCTCAGTATTAAAAACAAAGTTGGATGAAGTCCACAGATTTGCTTGCATACATACTAAGACCGCAATAGAACATACAGATACAATTGCATTGTCAATGCCAGACATAAGAATGATCTGTGACTGGAGAAAAGTCGGAAGTAGTTTGACACTACAAAGATGAAAGCAGAAAGAGGCTGCAAAGCCAGCAAATCACATATCAGTGGCCGGGACAAAATGTAGATCTACTTACAGCCTACAAATACATGGGCAACCAGGAGAGACACCATGGCATGTTTTTGGATGTGATAAGTTTAGATTTTAGCATATTATCTAGTGTAACCGCATTGGACGGAGATTTAGGTTAGCACAGTAGGAATCTAGGTGTATGTGTTTATCTGACATTTATTTTTGCATAGTGTTCAAAGGCAATACCCATGTTCATACTGAAGTAACAATACATGAATACAAGTACATGCAATAGGAGCATCTCTCTAAGGGGCACATGTACGTACCATTTTTCCTGTCGCAAACGGCCCGATTCGCAGAATCGGACCGTTTGCGTCAGGAACAAAAAAATTGGCATGTACAGACCCTATTTTGTGATTTGGTAATCTATTTACTGAATCGCAAAATAGGTTTGCAAGTCGCAATTAGGAAGGGGCGTTTCTTTCCTAATTGCGAGTCGCAGCGCGATGTAGCATTGTTTTGTGACCATGTATGCCGTCACAAAACAATCGCAGTTAGCACCAGTTTCAAACTGGTGCTAACCCATTCGCAAACGGGAAAGGGTCCCTAATGGACCACTTCCCCTTTGTGAATAGCAGTGAAAATATTTTTTTTAGAGCAGGCAGTGGTACCGCAGACCGCTGCCTGCTCTAAAAAAAAAAAAAAAGAAAACGTAATTTTTATTTTTTAAATGAAGCTTGTTTTCCTTTAAGGAAAACAGGCTGCATTAAAAAAAACTGCTTTATTTAAATGCAGTCACAGACGTGGTGGTCTGCTGTCTCCAGCAGGCCACCATCCCTGTGAGGGTGGCCATTCCCAATAGGGTCGCAAATTGAGACCTACCTCATGACCAAATATATGACCAAGTAAAGCTGCAATCAGGTCCCAACGTGGCTTTTAATGGCGTGATGGCATTTATACTACAGAAATGGAAATGAACTGCTGAATGGATCCGTTCTCAACTGCTGCTTTTTCCAATGGGATTAATGAGTGATTAATGAGTGAAATAAAGGTGGAGGTTGTAAGTTAGATGTGCCTGTTTGCAAAGATCTGTGACAAAGCTGATACTTGTTCAAGAATGTGGTGTGGTTTAGACAAACTGAGGAAGTGTTGAAGGAGGTAGCAGTCTAGGTACACTGTAAAAACGTGATGCTTAGATATAAAATATCCTTATGTATAAAAATCCCACAGATTGACATCCTTAATACGGAAGAGGAAGTGACATATTAAATATCAACAAATGGGGATGTCTTTCGGGCTGGTAAAAGACTTATAATAATATAAATATGTATATATTGGTAGTAAAACTAGATGTCGTTTAGGACAGAGCCATTCAAATTTGTAAAGGAAATAGGCATTGTTGGAAGATAAGGTTTGAAATTTATGGCCACAGGTTCCCTAGGAGTGTTATGAGGCATTCTGTCTGAGCCAGGGTCTGCTGGTGCAAAAATAATAAACTGGCCTTCTATTTTGTATCTTTGACACACAATAATAATAAACAACTGTGGGTAGTGGCCTGATTAAGGAGGATGGCAAATTTGCATACACTGATAGAAGTGTTTTTCTTCGGGATGGCGGAGCAGTCATTGTCTGGTCTGGGCACAGACTAAGGGCCTGATTCTAACTTTGGAGGACGGTGTTAAACCGTCCCAAAAGTGGCGGATATACCACCTACCGTATTACGAGTCCATTATATCCTATGGAACTCGTAATACGGTAGGTGGTATATCCGCCACTTTTGGGACGGTTTAACACCGTCCTCCAAAGTTAGAATCAGGCCCTAAGTGTTTGGAAGATGGTGAGGATGTCAAAGCTGAAGTCAGTGACTGGCCTGCTCTTTCATCTTCTGCCCTGCTGCCAGGGAAAGAGAGCTGTTGATTGTTTCATTACTGTGGGCTTCTGTGCTTCATTCTATACTGACATCTCTTCAAAGTAATTTCACAGTGTGAGACGATTTTCAGGTAGGTTCTTGTTGCACGATTAAGACAGTGTATATATGATGTCACACAAGGTGATGCAAGCGCCACACAGTCTCTCAGTCACCTTTACTAAATTACACAAAGCCACCCTGCCTGACCCTGTGTGACTTGGTAAATCTGGGGTATTGCTAGGAAGCTCAAGTCGCTGCCTTCCATTACTCTGCACCGAGAAGTTGTTACCTGAGTGGAGAGTGGGTGTTCCCACACATTCACCCATGCTTTTTGGAGCATTACCAGATTAACCATGAGTAGTAAACTTGGGAATGCATAAAAAATTGCATGCCTTCCAGATAGAGGTGCAACAAGGAGAAATATCTTTATTTCTCCTTGTTGTTTCCTCTTTCTAAGGATTGTTTTTGTGCAGGAAGTGGCCCTTTCCGCTCCAAAAACAATCTGGCCGGCAACACAAGCAGCCTTGCACCATGGCACAAGAGTGCCTCATTTGTGTTAGGCAGCACATAGGGCACCAGCCTATTGAGGGAGCAGGGATGCGCCACACCTTGGTAAATATGGAGAATTTCTGCCCTTTACATGTGATGCAGCGCAGCACAGCAAGTTGTCTTGCTCCGTTGCGTTGCGTCAAATATTGGTAAATCTGGCCTCTGATTACCAGGCCTTGTCTGATGCACAATGTTGCCAGACCATTCTTTCTCAAGGTGTAGAGCCTAAAGTGCTGTTCTTCGTTCATCATGTTAGTCAGGCTGTTGCCTTTAACTAAACAAGACTTACACGGAGGTGGAATTTCACTTGCTTGTTCCATGATGATTAATCACTAGTTTCCACGAATTGGGACCCCTCCAGCAAACACATTAATAGGGTTTGAGAGCCAGGCACTTGGCCTTTTTTTTGTATTTTGCATACGTGCATGTCTGTAGCTCTGTCATTGTGTATATACATGCTTTATCGCTATCAAGAAGTGTGTACTTGTCTATCCCTACTGGGTAGTTATAGTTAGAACCACATTTCCACAGGAAATACTTTTTTTGGTATCCTTTCTAAAATTAACATTATTTGAGTAATTTTCTCAAATCTTTAAAGAAAAAAAACTCTTAACCATCTCAGCTCAATCCTGGAAAGTTTCGGGGTGTTCTGTCCAAAAAAATGAGTGGAAGCAAAGCATGTTTTCCCCTTCCCTTTTGCCATATGAAAATAGAACAGCAATACCACAAAAAAGATGTACACCAAATTTGGCAGGAGGCTAGGTTCGGTGCAAAAAGCATTCTTTTGCGATTTGATGTAAATCCATTCAGTAGTTTTTGACAAATTAATGTTTAACAAATGTAGATATTTCATGCTGGTGAGGATCCGCAGAGCCAAAGGATATTAGGATAGGATCTTATTGGCTGCCACCACATCAACAAAGTCATGGCAGCAGTGACTGAGTCCTAAAAATAAGTTTGAAAAACATATTAAGGGGCAGGGTAGGCATTCCCTGCCACCCTAGGCCTGGTGGAGGGACCAAGAAGCCAAAACGCCTTTTTTAAAATAAAATTGCATTGGATCAATGGATCTGCAGTAAACCTAAAAATAAAAAAATAAAAAAGAAAAAGGGCTCCAGCACTGTCAAACCCCTCCCCCATCGGTGCATACTTTTTTGAATGAGGAGGGGGTTGCTTCTCCTTGCCTTGGGGACCCCCTCCCTGGGGGCCATATTCATCTTCTAACGGGAGGTGGGATCACAGCTCTGCTCTCAGAGCCTTTTACAACCCTGGGACCCCATTCTCTGGAGACATATCCATTTATAAGGGGAGGGGACATGCACCCCCATCCCTAAGCCTTTTACAGGTCCCAGGTATCCCATCCCCCACATCCACATTCATTTTTCTGGGCTATGGGACCACACCAGGAGCTCCAGCATGCCAGCAGCTTCCATCTCTCCAGCCTGCACTGTTTACAGTGTGACAGGCACCTGCTTCACCTGTTTCTTCCTGACAGCTGGAGCAATTTTTCTTTGCTCCTGCCAGGCAGCAGCAATCTTTTATCCCATGCCTGCAAGAGTGCAGCCATGGAGTTTGACTTCTCCCTTTTCATGCTCTTGAAGGCAGGAAACTGCTGTGTCCCACGGATTGGGGTCCCTGGGACACTGCTGTCCTTGACACTGTGGGATAGGGCCCCGGGGCTAGGAGATGGCAAAGGGAAAGAAGCCTCTCACGTACCCTCCCACCAAAAATGCTTAGGCTCCAGGGGATGGGGTCTCTGGGGTCCACAGGAGATTCTGACATAGGGTCTCCAATTCCTCCCTCCCCCAAAACATAAAACAGACCTTGGGGATATGCTCAGGGAGGGAGACATCAGTGCCTTTGAAAGGCACGGGAGAGGGAGCCGCATGCTCCCTTCCCAAAAAATAAACATCGGGATGGGGTGCCCGGGGCAGATAGAAAACTCGAGGGGAAGATTCTGTCTCCCCATATAGAAAGTGAATGTGAAATGAGTGGAGCAGCCTCTCATTTTACATTCAGTGCTCCAGCTGGGAAGCACCCCAAAATGCCCAGGGATTTTTGTTTTTACTAAATAATATTTTTTATTGCTGGTGGTGCCTCTAAAAGGGGTAGGGGACCACCAGCCTTTTTTGATGTTTAGGGCATGCAGGGAGTGAGGCAGCTCCCCAACAAAATAAAATAAAACAATGTCTTATTGTTCATTGAATTCATGACCTCAGGAGAGCATACCATGCTTTTTTAGGGCACTCTGAGCTGGAGCTATATGCTCCTGAGCTGCATCGCAGTACACCCCCCACTCCTCCGCATGATTGGATCTTTTGTTGCACTTTGTGGCCTGAAAACTACTAAAGAAAGGCTCAAAACCAATATATTGATTTTCTAAGTGCTTTATTAAAAATATTTTATGGTAATCACTTTTATTAAACACGACAGTGCGCACATTTATAAAGCATACATTTGATTATAAATATTGGTGACTATTTGACAAAGTCTATATATCTGTTCCATATATTTTGATGTGTCCTGCCCCTCGATTAAGCCAATAGGTCCATCACTTTATGTATTTTGACCTTTTCAAAAAGCCATTGGGGCTGCCTTACTTAAAATGACACCCTTTGCATTGTTACATGGCAGTCAGACCTGCGCCGCAATAGGGGGTTAGGCGCAGACCCTGCACCCTCTCCCTGCCCAGCCCCCTCACATCCAAAGGCTGTACTTGACAGCAGGGGTTCACACCCAAGGAGAACTGGGCGCATGGTCTTGCTTCATGCCAGGCCCTGCATTCAGCCCCACATCGTATACAGCTGAAGTCTGTACTTGGTGAGGTATGGGGCATTGCCATGGGGCCAGGTCCTGCACCCAACCCCACACTGAGCATGGCAGTTGGCATCTTACTTTCGGTAAAGTGAATTTACAATTAGGAATTGTTTTACTAGCTTGCTTTACATTAAAAAAAACCTTCACTAAAAAAACAAAGTTCGGGGTGTGGCCAACCAAGATGGCCAAATGGAAGTAATCCATGGAGGCTCCGCTACCACAAAAGATTAAGTTAAGGAAAAACGTCTTTGACTTGATAAAAGAGGACCACACTGAGCATGGCAGTTGGCATCTTACTTTCGGTAAAGTGAATTTACAATTAGGAATTGTTTTACTAGCTTGCATTACATTAAAAAAACCTTCACTAAAAAAACAAAGTTCGGGGTGTGGCCAACCAAGATGGCCAAATGGAAGTAATCCACGGAGGCTCCGCTACCACATAAGATTAAGTTAAGGAAAAACGTCTTTGACTTGATAAAAGAGGACCAGAGAGTAAAGCGGAACATGCACAGAGGCAGCGAATGATCCCTAAATGCACATTATGCCTGTGCTAAGCCGGAGGTAAGAAGATAATCAAACTAAGGGCGTGAGGCAAGATGGCAGCATAGGCCTTTAAGGCTGCCTCGGGGAGCAAGGAAGAGGTTAGGGGGCCGCGGGAGCGTTCTACCCTCACCTGACGCAGGGCACATCACACAAGGAGTGGGCCCACCTGCGGCCTTATGGAGTTTGCAGCGGCTGGAGGCAGACGGACCGGTGGTCAGGACGTGTGGGCAGCCCAGCCGGAGGGGGGTCCGTCTTTGGCAGCTGGAGCTTCGGAGGGAACAGGGGCCTGGGACTGGCCTCAGAAGACACAGACAACAGCGGATAGGCCAGTAAATGGGACTAAGTGACCCTATATGGCAGGGGGACGCGAAGTTCCTGACTGTGGGATGGCGGTGCTATGGTCCACTGTGCTACGGTGATGGAGCCGGGGTCCCACATCCACTGTGGGGATGAGAGGAAGGCTGCACATAAAGTGACTCCCATTCGAAGCATCAGTGACAAGAGCATATAGTGGGTGGCACACAAAGGAAATTCTACAACATCTAGTGCCTGACCTCAAAATGGCAGGTGATCTGCCCCCCACTACAACAACCAAGCTACCTCTGAATGCGACTGGAGTTCCCTGATGTGAAGACCACCTCTATATAATGCCTACTTCTGCAGTAACATCACTTGTAGCAGTGAGAATAGTACAGATTGCTCCTCGAGGCGCATATAGGAATGCAGCAATAGAGGGTGTTGTTGGCCTGTTGATGATCCCCCAGTGAGAACAGAAGGGAGTTTGGCCTGGGACTACATTGGGGTGGTGATTGACAGTGCTAATCATAGCCCACCAAGGGGAATGAATGAGTGGCACAAAAGCTGCGATCTGGACAAAAACTTGCCCAACAATGAGGCGTTGAAGCTATTTCCCTACACCGGTTAGTAAGACCCTCTTATCACTATTTCAGGCCAGCTCTGCGATAAGCTCCGCTAAGACAATTGGCAAGCGGTGACATTGTGTGAAAAACTCTGAAACTACCAAAGGAGAAACTGAAGGGAGCCTGAGCACAACATACCCCAGTTCCAGCAATCTTCATGCTGCCAAAAAAGTCACAGAGCAAGAGTGTCCAGATATTTCACCCTATCAGAAACACAAGTCGTAGGCCTGTCCGTGAATAGAGGTGGCAGCATGTCTCTGACGAGGGATCTCCTATCATCACTTCTGGAGTTCAAGATGGAACTATGGGAGGAACTTAAAACAGACATGGCCACATCCCTTGAGGCACCGAGAGCAGACCTCAATGGTAAACTGACCTCTTTACAAGGGGGACATAGACTCGTTGGGCACAAGAGTGCAGGACATGGAAAACAAAACACTTGATATAGAACAACACACAGCCTGGATGGGTGAACTCACTCGTGCCCTCCATCAGCAGCTGCAGGCGACACTCCTGAAACAGGAAGACCTGGAGAAGAGGTCTAGACAAGATAATATACGGATAAGGGGCCTGGGGCAGAGGGCACAGATCTGAAGTCCTTCATAGTTGGCCTGTTTTCAGAGGTGCTTGGCCACACGCAATTGAAAATTACACTAGATAGAGTGCACAGAGTTGGGGGACCACTAATAGGCGATAGAACACGCCCCAACTAAATTGCACTCCTTAAAAGTGAAAGAGGCCATACTGCAAGCAGTCTGAAAGCTGGACACCATAACATTTCAAGGAGCCACATGCTCCCTCTACCAAGACATTGCCTCAGCGACACTGGCGCGTCGTCAACAGTTTAGACCCATCACTGAAAAACTGAGCCAGAATCATATCAAGTACAGATAGACATACCCATGCGGCCTCGCCTTTGAGATGCATACACCACATCACAGATTTTGATGAGGCACTGACACTATTGGAATTACCAAGATCTGAAATGCAACACTCACAATAGGACACAGGAGTGGCAAGGCAGGGTGCAAAAGGGCCATGGAGTGAGGGCCCCTGGTTATCACAGGGACACCTAAGATATCCAAACAAATGATGAAAGATGCACAGTGCACACCTCAGACATCAGGTTAGGGTGGGATTCACCCTTTCATAGCCCTCTAGCATGCTGGAGGCAAGCAGAAAACCACCTCTCAGAAACATTATCTCTTTGAAGGTACATTCAATTAGTATATGAGCAAGGAGAGTTACAAGGAAGCAACGCTACGAAACCCAGAGAGATGCAAACATGCAACCCAAAGGGCTTCAAGTAACCTTTCAAATTAACAATAATTTGGCCATGGTATCGATAGCTGACCCAATCGCCTATCACAATGTTAGTATTACTAGATAACCGCCAAGAATCGGAACCTGTTGTCCCATCAGTTCAAATATCCAGACTGTCAGTTCAAGTATTCAGACTGTTGTGTTACTACTTATAGGTGAATGTATGTCGTTCTACTGTGGAACTGGAGTGTTTTAATGTGCAGCAAGTGGAGCAGCAGTGCTCGGGCGGGGAGTGGTTGGGGACCACATGAGGAGGAGGAGTGCTAATGGGGAGATGTTATCCTTTGGAATGCAGAGACCTCAGGAGCAGTGAGTAGGAGGGCATCCAATGTCATGGTGATTACTATGCTTTCCTGGAACGTAAGGGGCCTCAACTCACCAGCTAAGCAGCAAAAACTATGGAAATATTTGCTTGGCCAACACTATGATGTAGTGCCATTGCAAGAGATACATCTTAAAAGGGCTGAAGATCACAGATTGAAACACAGGGCATATCCCTTTGATTGAAAAGTCCGAGGGATCTACAAAGCACTACGGGGTCGTTCTATTATTCCAGTCCTCTATACATTTCCAGCCACTGGGGTGTAAGACAGATAGATAAAGGAGGGTGGTCATAGTAAAAGGTTACATTCGAGGGAAAATCTGCACAATTGCTGCAGCCTATGCACCCAAAAATAATCAGGGTACCTTTGTGCACTCTCTGCTGAATCTGGAGGGAGGATTTACAGAAGACAAAATAATTTTAATGGAAGACTTTAATTATACGTGGCACTCAGGAATAGACAGTTCTCATCCACACAGATCCCTGACAGGTAACTTCATGAAAGCACAAAGCAAGCAGTACAGGATCTATGTCTGATAGATGCCTTGCGGGCACTACTCCCTACCACAAAAGATTATGGCCCTCATTCTGACCCTGGCGGTCGGCGGAGAGACGGCGGTCGGACCGCGAACAGACCGGCGGTATTAAAAATGGCATTCTGACCGCGGCGGTCCCCGCCGCGACCGACCGCTACTTCTCCACTCCGACCGCCACGGCGGTCATGACCGCGGGGCTGGAGTTTGCGCACTCCGGCCCGGCGGTCGTCCCAAGACCGCCAAGGGTATTATGACCCTGCCTACCGCCGCGGTTTCTTGCGGGCGGGAACCGCCGTGCGAACCATGGCGGTAAGCACTATCGGGGCCAGGGAATTCCTTCCCTGGCACTAATAGGGGTCTCCCCCACCCCCCACTACCCACCCGAGTCCTCCCCCCACACTCTCCACCCCCCTGCCACCCCCCAGAGGTGGTACGAACCCCCTCCCCACCCCCACCCCGACATGCACATACATGTACCCCGACATGCACACACCCCCAACATGCACATATACACACCCCCTACACACACATACACAACGGGGACACATACCCGCACACATACATGCCGACATGCGCACCTGCCGAACAGCACACATTACCCATAGACACAGCAGCACCCCCCGCCCGCATACACGCACTCACACACCCCCTCTACACACTCACACGCACACCCCCATGCACGCCCACATCACACAACACCCCCCCACCCCCTCCCCTCACGGACGATCAACTTACCTTGTGCGTTGGTCCTCCGGGAGGCGACGGGAGCCATAGGGACGTGACCGCCAACAGAAGACCGCCAACAGAAGACCGCCACACAGAAATGTGGGTCGTAATTCTGTGGGCGGTGTTCTGCTGGCGTGGCGGTGGAGGTTGACCAGTCTCCACTTTCCCGCCGACCGCCAGTGTGGCTGCTGGCGGTTTTCCGGCGGAACGCTCCCAGCGGTCAGAATGCGCACAGCGGCACACCGCCGCGGTCGGCGGTCTTCACCGCGGCGGTAACTCAGCGGTCTTGCGAAAAGACCGCCAAGGTCAGAATGAGGGCCTATATGTTTTTCAAAGACACCAAACATACTCCTCCATAGATTATGTCTTTCTCAGTCAGTCACTTACTCATGATTTGAAGGGAGCGATTATCCATAAAATCGTACTATCTCATCATGCCCCAATCTCAGTATATTTAGGTTGGGATAATGCCTCACCTAAACATTAACGCTGGTTTTTCCCTAGTGCACTAACGTGTGATAAATGGCTACGTGACGACCTGCGGAAGGCCATTAGGGAATGTATCAACTATATCTCCCCCAAGACACTACGCCCGCTAACAACTAGGACACATTTGAAGCTGTAATAAGAGGTAAATGTGTGGCATTGATGTCTGCACTCAATAAACAAAGGAAGAGGGAATGAGTGACACTAGAAGAGGAATTGAAAATATTAGAAGAGACACAAAAGACCACCCAACTTCGACCCTCCAGCGCAAGGTGACAGTATTAAGGGGAAAGCTTCACGCTATATACTCTAACAGGGCTAAATTGATGATTTGCATCTAAAGCAAACATCGTATATGCATGGCAATAAGGTGGGGTCTCATCTGGCAAGGCAGCTATGTGTCAAACAGGGAAAGGAATACATTGGCATAATTAATGACTCAGTGAGCTAGTGACCTCGGAAAAAGAGAAAGCGAGGGTGTTTGCCACATTTTATGAGACAATATACAAGGCAGACCACTCCGATACATTCTCCCAGCTGGAATACCTTAAAACGATCAACTTCCCACAGGTAACATCAGACCAAAATGAACAACTAAGAGCCAATTAGCAAAGATGAAGTATGAAATGCGATTGGGGCTCTTACACTCCATAAATCCCCAGGACAGGACGGACTAACTGCTCATTTCTACAAGAACTTAAGTTCTGACCTGGTCCCCCATCTCACATCCCTTTTCAAATAAATTACAGAGGAAGGACAAGTCACACCTACCATGGGCAAGGCCAATATCACGGTCTTGCCTAAACTAGGGAAAGACCACTGCTACTGCGGCTCATACATGCCCATCACTCTCCTTAATTTAGATGCTAAATTGTATTAAAAATGTTAGCCTGAAGACTAGAGGATATGATGCTAGACTTGGTGCACTCGGATCCGTCCGGCTTTATCAAGAACCGACCAACACAGGATAACGTAAGGAGGGTTATACACCTGATTGAGAAAGTCACTAAAAACCACATCCAGCTGTTCTTCTGGGCTTAGATGAAGAGAAGGCATTTGACTGGGTGGACTGGCCCTTCTTATTCCACACATTTAGACAATTTGGTTTCTGTGAGGCCTTGATTGCCATGGTTAAAGCTAATTATACCACACCCATGTCTAGAGTACTGGTCAATGGCATCACCTCAGAATTATTTCATCTGGGGCGTGGGAGGATTCAGGGGTGTCCACTGTCACCACTGCTTTTTATGCTAAGTATTAAGCCCTTAGCAGCAAAGATAAGAGAAACACCATCTATAAGTGGCATGATGTTTGGTTCAGTGGAACACAAAATATCACTATTTGCAGATGATATATTATTGACATTAACGGCTCCTCAATCATTCTGGGGATTGCAAGAGGATCTACAGCTTTTTGAAGGAGTGTCAGGCCTACGTGTTAATCTGACTGGATCCTTCATGCTCAACTTAACACTCTCTGACTTAGACATGACGGCCCTAGGAAATACAACTCCCAAATAAAGAACTTGCATATCTGGACATTATTATCACCCCAAAACATTTGACTTTGTTACAGGATAACTATCCTACACTTTTGCAACAATTTAAAGAGGATCTTAAGTGATGTCCCTCTTTATATCTGTAATGGTTATAGAGAATATTTGCCATTAAGATGACAGTCCTACCGACATTTTTATATATTTTCCAGAGTCTCCCCATTGCTCTTGACTGAGATTCTTACCAAAGGTACGCACTATACTCACATGCTTTATATGGCAAAATAAATGGGCTTGATTGCCTTACAAAGTACTAACACAGCCAAAAGAAAAGGGAGGCCTAGCATTACCAGATATTCACCTCTACTATAAAGCAGCCCAGTTACGTGTCATCTCTAAATGGTTGCAGCGTGAATCAGATACACACTGGCTTCACATGGACAGGGCAGTAGTGCAGAGAGTCATTTGGGATGTATTATGGAAACCGAAAGTGACCCGTCCATGGAATGCCTACTTAAGCACTCCTACAAGAACAATTCTTACAGTCTGGGATGACCTGAACAGGTCAGCTAAATGGACAACCTTCCCATCACCTTTGCCCCGATCCATTTCAATCTGGGATTCCCCCCGGCTGCTCACTCTGGCCCATTTGATGCCATGAGGGAGGGTGCCTCACCGTGTCCACAACTGGGACATACTGACCCTTGAACACTGTCAAGAGAACTATCACCTCCCAAGTTCAGAACACTTAAACCACTTACTGTTGAAACGTTGGTTATTACAGAACTCTGTGAAGCGGCCACTGGAACACTTACACCAGTCGAGCACTTTGTAAGTGGCATCATCTCTTTTCTATACTCCTTAGTAATACAAACACAGGCCAACCCATAGCTCCGACACGTAGCCTTTTGGGAACACAATTTAGGACACAAAATATCAGAGGAGCAGTGGAAAACATTATGGAGAGAGACACCAAACTCAATACTTCGGGTCTTTGTTGGAGGCGATGTGGGCTTTTAGGAGATTTTTGCCATATTTGGTGGGGTTGCCCTGTGATACTTCCCTTTTGAACTGAAATCTTAGCTCACGTTAAACTATATTGAGTTCCCCAATCCCGTATACCCCGGAATTTGCGCTTTTAGGCCTCAGGGATGAGTCTTGAAATACCAAAAGAAAAAAAGTCACAAAACTATAATGTGGCTACGTCTGGGGTCAAAGTAGCAATTGCTGCTGCACAGAATTAAAAAGAAGCACCCCTCCTGACGCAATGGAATACAAGACTGTGGCATGCACTTACAATGGAAAGGTTGGCAGACATTTTCTGGGATGACTTCAAAATCTTTGAATACTCATGGGGCCCCTTGGTACGCTACCTTTCTAAAGGGCTCCCATTAGTGGCCTGGTTCCACCGTGTTTGGGCGATTCACTTGTTCCATATCTGAAATAAGGAAATACACTCATCAAATATTGATCATAGAAGCGACTCATTACTTCACCTGCTTGGTTGTTCTTGTAATTTTTCCTTTGTTATTTAGGTTTGTTTGAAAATATATGCACATGTTGGCATTGTTATAGCTGTTAAGTGTGCATTTTAGAGTATAGGGGACATGGTTTGTTTATGAAACACTGAATAAGGTTATAGCCCCTCATTAAAGTGTAACACCTAAATGAAGGCTGTACAGTGCTTTGTGATTGATAAAAACGAATAAAAAGGAAGTATGACAAAAAAACAAAGATTAAAGGGATGTTATAATTAGCTGAAAATGTCATTTAAAACTTACCTTTTTAAATGAACAAATACCTCACACATTACATCACTTATGACATGTTGTATGACAGCATTTATAACATCTCTACAACATCTGAAATTACACCAATGATAACAACACTGTGCTTGGCTGGGCACCTTGTTCAAAATTAACTTGATGGTAAAATTATTTTTCTGTGAATAGTTCTGGTGTTTTCTACTATTAGTATGTCGGATTAAATATTTTATGATAAAGATAGAGCGTTCTTACATTAAAGGGTAATTATTAGAAATGCCATTATATATGTTAATAACACCGGTACATAATACATATTACTATTTTCATCTTTGCCTTGAGTTTCAGGAATTTGTATGACAAAATGTTTTGGTATTATGGTTGCCAAGTGTTAGATCCTTTCATCTCTGTAGATTCTAACTTGATATTGCCTAGTCATGGTATGCATTTTTTATTGCTTTCTGTATTTTCTAATAATCCAATAATCCAATAAAATATTTAGAACAAAAAAATAAATATTGCCTAGTCAATCTTATTTATGCTGTTTTTGTTTCTCCTTTACAGGCCTTCATGGAGGAGGTTAAATCCAGAGGACCATACATTTATTCTGTACTGGAGTCAGCACAAGCCTTCTTGTCTCAGCATCCCTTTGAAGAATTGGAAGAACCTCTTCCTGAAAGTAAAGGTCAGTGGAGAGTTCTTGTTTATGCTTATGCCATACAGCAGATCTTTCACCCAGCATGCTGTCTCTTTCTTAGAGGTTAAAAGTGATGATCTACATACCTTGATTATATCTCTTCAAGATATGTAGATACATAGATGTGGAGTTAAGAGCAGTCACCACTGAGTAGTAATAGTTAGGGCCACATTTCTAAAGGAAATTGATTTTTTGGCTTGCAATAACTTCGACACAGTTTGTCTCAGCCACCTCACCTTCTACCCGAGAAGTCTTGGAGTGATCCCTCAAGATGGGGCTAAAAAAAGTGGGATCCCATAAAGTGTTTCCCCATGCAGTTTCCTATAGGAACTTTAGACACAGCTACAGCCAAAATAGCTGAACGGGATTACATCAGATTTGTCAGAAAGCTCAATTTTTACCCGGAAAGTGTGTTTTTTGTGATTAGGTGTAAATCTGTTCAGTAGGTTTTGAGAAATTAAGGTTCAAAATGTATATGTATTTCATGCGTGGGAGATGAAAAGATTAGACCTGATTGTCTACCATTAACATCAACAAAGATGTTATGGCATGCATTTAATGGCTCAGGACTTAGTATATTGGGGGACCAGGTAAGGAATCCTAGATGGAGGGGTCCCCAATGTGTCCCCCTCTGCAGTCAAAAACATAAATTTAAAAAAATGTATTGCTGGGGGTCTTGGCCAGCCAAGATGGCCTAGTGGAAGTGGTCCACGGAGGCTCCACTACCACTTCGAGGAAAGTTAAGGAAAATAGAGCTCAGATTGGACAAATGAGACAGGAGTGACATGCACAACATAAAGAGAGGCAGTAAGTGATTGCCGAATGGATGTTAAGCCCCAGAATGAGCCAGATGGGAGATGATCACTGAGCGTTCGGCAAGGGGCGTGATGGTAATGTAGGCCTCTGCTGCTACTACTGAGAGCGGACAGATGGCTGGGGGCCCCCAGGGCTGTGGTCCCCTTCTCCTGACAACCAGCATACTGAATGGAGAGGACTTACCTACAGGATCCCGGAGGAGGCAGACGACACTGGAGGCTGGACCAGTGAGAGGACTGCAGGGGTTAAGCGCCTTGAAATGAAGCCATTTTAGTTGTGTTTTTTGGTATGTTATTTTAGCAAAGATGTCAGCTGCTTGTGCCTAGTAACATTTCATTTTATTCCATTTTATTCTTTTAGAAATTATCACATTTGAGGTGATGTTTTATTTTCCTCTGTCTTGCTGTTCTTTCTCCTAGGAATGCATTTACATTTCTTAGCACAACATTCTATCACTCTGTACTTTGTTCAAGGCTGCGACAAGACAGGGTTGCCAGCACAAAGTGGTACAGTGGATCTCTAACATTTCACATAAACATACGCATTTCTACATGGGGACACTTTCTAAGAACACTAGCTGTTTTATTATAAAACATACCTCTGACCCCTGTATGTTAGAAGGAGGTACCAGATGACTGCTAACACATGCTGTTTGGTTTCGCTACAGCTGCTTGCTGAGACTGCCGGTTCACTGGCCCATATGGGGAACGTGTCTCAACAGGCTTCTTCAATACTGCCATACTCAGGTATGAGGGATGATGTCCTTGCAGGGAGGTCCTGAAGGGTGGATTTATATCCTGCTGTGCTCTAACATAGAACATTAGTGGCATAGGTAGAAATCATACATCTTGCATAGTGACAGTGGACTTTTCTTGTGTTTCACTTTTCTTGTCACAATTGTATTTTTAGTATGTTTCATCATCCTAATTGTTGCAGTCCATGTCTTTTTATCTAGGACACAGCTGATTCAATAAAACTTATTGAACCATTTTCTGCTTCTGTTTGTCTTTGCATGTGTGAGACAAATGTAACTGAGAGAAAGGGATAAAATCTGATCCACCATGATTTCCAGGAGAGGGAACAATATCATGTGCTTAGCTGCCACAAATCACCCCTGCACTTGGGCATAGGTGAGGCGCTATTAGCAGGCCGGGTACAGATTGGGCTGACAGTTGTCACATGATGTGGGATTAAACTCAGTTTACCACAATTCAGATGATGCTGCCACCCAAATCCAGCATCCTCATTGGTACAATGAAAGCCAACGCAACAGCCTAATGGGAGGCGAATCTCTGCGGCGGTTAGCTAAGGGGGGACAGGGTGCCCCAACACCAGATTCTGGCGATCGAGCAGGCGGCATGGTGAGGCCCTGCCTTGAGGTATGGAGATGGGGATACTCGGAGAGGTGGCCTGCCTGACTCCTCAATGACAGCCTTTGCGGCCTACACTGATGTGGAGAGGAGAAGAGGGGAGATGCACATATGGACAGGGTGGTAAAGAAAAGGGCCACACATGAAGCAGCATATCTTATAAGCCTCCACTGTGGAACAGCGTGGGTGGAAGCACACAAAGAAAATGCAATACTGCCTAATGCCTGACTCCAAGATGGCAGTAGCGGCAACTCTCACACGCTGAACTGGCTGTCTGTTTGCACAAATGGAATTCCAAAAGTATGCACCACTTCTGTTCAGAACCTGACCTGTTTGCTGCTGTGGGAAGGTCACCGGTTTCGTCGAGGGTTGCCAGCATTCCTAAACCATAGAGAGAACTGGTAATTCACAAATTTGTGCCTAAGATAAGAAAGAAATCTAGATTAAGAAAGCAGTGGTGGTTTTAGACACTGTGGACTGTCCCTTCCCCGTGTGAATGAGGAAGAAGCACAAGATCTGTGAAATAGATAATACTCACCCGCTTGTGGGGCATCGGATTCGGCGTTGGGGAACTTCCCGCCAAACCTGATTGTGGGACCCCCTCATCGGTGGTCATGGCACCACCATGCAACAGACCCATCTGAGCTGATTTGCTGTCTGTACAACTACGCCTCTTTGCGGGGAACAACTCTGGGACCGCAATAGGAGAGACTGAGTAAAACACCCAACCATCACAGTTACCTTTATGCTACTGAGAAAGCTGCAGAGCAACAGAGTGTCCAGATATTTCACTCCAGCTGAAGCACGAGACGACTGCCTGGCCATTGACAAAGGTGATACCATGTCCCTGGCAAAAGAGGGCCTCCTTTCAACCCTGAGTGAGTTCAAGATGGAGTTGCTAGAGGAGCTTAAGTTGGACATGGCTGCCTCTCTAGAGGCACTGAGAGCAGATTTCTATGTACACTGACTTCTTTACAGGGGGATATAGACTCAGTAGGCACAAGAGTTATGGACCTGGAAACTAGAACATGTGAAATAGAACTACCTTCTGACCACATAGGAGAACTCACACAATCCCTCCAGAGGCAGTTACAAGTGAAACTCTTGAAAAATTAGGATTTGGAGACCAGGTCTGGATGAGATAACATATGAATTAGAGGTCTGGAAGACGGACTGGAGGGAACAGATGTGGAGGCGTTCATTGTTGGTCTGTTTTTGGACATGCTCAGACATCCATATATTAAGGTCAAACTAGACCAGGTGCACAGGGTAGGGCGACCACCGATGGGAGACAGAGCACGCCCTCGAGATATCTTAACCATACTGCACTCATTCAAAGTGAGGCTATTTTGCAAGCAACCCAGAACCTGGACACTGTAAAATTTCAAGGAACTATTTGCTCGCTATACCAGGATGTTGCTTCATCAACCCTACTGCATCATCAACAGTTTAGACCCATCGCTGAAAAACTGAGAAATCTGAAACACCATCCTCTCAGGTGCAGCAAGGAAGGATGCAAGGGGGTCATGAGATGGGGGGCTCTGGCTTTCACAGCATCATCCATGGTATCAGAAATGACAGTAAATGCACAACTCCTTAACCGTTCAGGATTGGGGCTGCCGTAAGAGGGTCTGCTTGGTTGCCCATGTCGAGTGGGTGCACACCTCGCAGAAACACTCTCCTGCAGAAGATATATTCACCCACTGGAACAGCATGGCAGTTTGTGATGGGGTAATACCTGGACATCCCACAACCAGCAAGGGTCTACGGCTCAAAAGGCTCAACATCACCTTAAAAATCCTTTACTCTCTTAACACTTATGCAATGGCAGCAGTTTCTGTCTGATTCCTCTATCATATTGTTTTTTGTCCTAGAGAACTAACAACAGTTGGTACCATTTGTCCTTATGTTTTGAAATTGTTGTGCTGTTACTTCCAAGTGAGTGCCTGTCATCCTAAAGTGCTTTTGGGGTGCCTATTGGGCAACAAGGGGGGAGGGCGATGCCTGGCAGGGGGAGGCTGAGACGATGAGTGGCAGAAACATGAGGAATAGAAGATACGATTTAATAAGATGCTGAAATTCCAGGAGTGAGGAGGTGCCCAATGCCATGGCGATTACCACGCTTTTCTGGAATGTCAGGGTCTAAATTCACCAGCTAAACAACAAAAATATGAAAATACCTGCTTCACCAACATTACGATATAGTGATATTACAGGATATCCATCTGAAAATGGCTGAGGATCACAGCTTAAAACACAGGGTTTATCCCCTGATTTATAAGTGTTCAGTATCAACAAAGCAAAATGGGGTAGCAATATTATTCCATTCCTCTTTGACGTTCCAGCCTGAGGGGTACAAAATGGATAAAGAGGTAAGGGTAGTCATGATAAAGGGTCACATTTGTGAAATATTATGCACCATGTAGAGGTATACGCGCCCAAAACCCATCAGGGTGCATTTGTGAACTGTCTGTTGAATTTGATAGGAGGATTTGCAGAAGGCGAAATACTCCTGATGGGAGACTTTAACCTGACATGGCACTCAGGCATAGGTAGTACACATCCACACAGATCCTCAGTGGGTAGCTTCATGAAGGCACTAAAACAGGCAATACAGGATAAAGGTTTGCTGGATGCCTGTCGGTCATTATACTATACTACAAGAGATTACACATTTTTCCCATGTACACCATACATACTCCCATCTCAACTACATCTTCATTAGTCAGACACTTTCCCATGACTTGAGGGAGGCCATTATCCATCCAATCACAATATCTGTCAATGCTTCAATCTCTGTGTCCTTAGAGTGGGCCACCCCCCCACTGAGACACAGTCAATAGTTCTTCCATATTACGCTGATGCGTGATAAATTACTACATGATGACTTACAGAAAGCCATCAGGGATTTTTTCAAGTTAACCTCCCCAGGACACTACACCCTTTAACAACTGTGATCCATTTAAGGCAGTAATGAGGGTTAAATGTGTGGCAATAAACAAAGGATAAAGGAGTGTATGGTGCTGTAAGAGGAATTGGAAAACATGGAAAGGGCACACAAGGCTACCCCAACTCTGACCTTCCAGCGTAAGAGCACTAAGAGGAAAGCTCAATGTTATTTACACTAATTGGGGTGAATTGTCAATCCTGCGTTAAAAGCAACCATCTCATACACATGGCAACAAAGTGGGGACAAACTTGATGAGGCAATTACGGGTAAAGAGGGAAAAGGAATACATTGGGGTAATACTTAGTGACTCAGGAGAACTAGTAACCTCAGAAATAGAGAAAGCACAGTTATTCGTCACATTTTATGAGGCACTATATAAGGCTGACCATGTTGATACCCACTCACAGCTTGACTACCTTCAGCTACTCGATCTCCTGCAGGTGACACCTAGGCAAACTGAGCAATTAGTGATAAGGAAGTACAAAAGGCGTTTGGAGCCCTGAAACTTCATAATTCCCTGGACAGGATGGATTTACCACCCATTTATACACGATCTTTAGTTCTGAACTGATTCCCCATTTGACATCCCTTTTCAACTATATTGCAGAAGGAGGCCAAGTCATGAGGCAATTATCACAGTCTTGCCTAAACCAGGGAAATACCTCCACTACTGTAGCTCCTACTGGCCCGTAGCCCTCCTTAACCTTGATGCCAAACTATATTCCAAAATTCTAGGCTCAAGATTGGAAGATATGATGCCTGACTTGATACACCCAGAATAATCAGGCTTTATCAAGGACAGACAAATGCACAACAACGTAAGAAGGGTAGTACATTTGATTGAAAAATCCCCCAAGAAACACATCCCAGGTATTTTATTGGGCCTAGATGTCAAGAAGGCATTTGACTGGGTGGACTTGCCCTTCCTTTTTCACACTTTGAAACAATTTGGCTTCCTCAAGGCTTTCATTGCTATGATTAAAGCCAAATATACAATGCCCATGTCTAGGGTTACAGTTAACACAGTTAGATTAGAACTGTTCAGCTGACATGAGAGGGACGTTCCCTCTTCCCACTACTGTTTGCACTAAGTATAGAACCACCTTAAGCAGCAAGGATACGAGCAAAACTCTCCATTAGTGGTATCATGTTCAGTTAGTGAATATAAAACTTCGCTATTTGCGGAGACATTTTATTGACTCTTACCTCTCTGCAATGATCACTGTTAGCACTACAGGAGTAGTTACAGCTCTTTGAAGGCGTGGCAGCCTACACATTAATATGACAAAATCCTTCAAGCTCAACTTAACGTTATGTGACACCTATATGATGATCTTAGTAGATTCTACTCCCTTCCAATGGGAAAAAAAGAAATCACATACCCAGGCAGCAAAATAACCCCTAAACCTACGTCTCTGTTTAAAGCCAAATACCCCCCACTTCTACAACAGCTACAAAATTATCTTAAATGATCGAGAATTCTTACCATTGGTACACACCACACCCACACATTTTATTTGGCAAAATAAACAAGCTAGATTGCAATACAAAGTACTCAGGTAGACAGAAGAAGAGGAAGGCTTAGGTCTACCAGACCACCTATACTACAAAGTGGCCAAGTTACAAGTCATCTCTGAGTGGTTGCAGCATGAGTCAGATAAAAATTGGCTTCACATGGATAGGGCGGTCATGGGAAGAGTCATTTTGGATGGTTTATAGAAACCGAAAGCAGCCAGACCCCAGAATGCATACTTAAGTACCCCCACTAGAACGTCACTTACGTTCTGCGATTAAGTGAATAGGTCTGCTAACTGGACAACGTTTCCATCACCCCTTCACTCCAATTCATTTCAACTTAGCGTTCCCTCTCGCCACTCAACCAGGACCTTTTGACACTTGGAGGGAGGGAGGCTGCCTTACTCTGTCTGATCTTTTCCATAACTGGGATATAATGATGTTCAAACACTGCCAACAAGATTATCACCCCCTGAACTCAGAAAACTTCCATTACCTACAACTGAAACATTGGCCACTACAACCAGAAGTTCGCAGAGCTGCCACTAGGGAACTTTCACCAATTGAAAGGTTTGCGAGAGGCGCTGGGGCCTCTAAGGATGAAATTTATTTTCTCTTCTCTTTATTCTTACAATCACAGCCCACCCCACAGCCCTGCCACATTGCCTTTTGGGAACACATTTTAAGACAGGACATAACAGAAGGGAAGTGGGAAACAGTCTGGAAGGACATACCAAAACATAACCACTCACGAGGCATGAGAGAGGCTCACTATAAGATAGAATATGATTGGTATCTATACCCCATTAAGTTGAAGCATATTTTTCCCAAGATCGCAGACCTCTGCTGGAGGAGATGTAGGCTGTTGGGGGAGTTCTGTCACATCTGGTGGGACTGTCCTGTGATACGTCCCTTTTGGGGTGACATTTTGGCTCAGATTAAGGATATATTGTGTTACCTACTCTCAGATATCCCGGAATTTGCACTCAGGGATGAGTTTCTGAAATACCAAATTAGAAGTGGCAAAGCCATAATGTAGTTATGCCTGGGAGCGGCAAAAATAACAATTGCTTCTGCTTGGAAGAAGAAAGCAGCACTGGCACGGAAGACAATGGCAAATACTTATAAAGGAAAGACAGGCAGACAATTTCAGAGATTACTTCAAAAATTTTGAATACTCCTGGGGCTCACTTGTATGCTACCTTTCAATAGAGCTTCCATTGGTGGCCTGTCCCTCCTGTGTAAGAGCACTGCATCTATTCCAGATCTGAACTATGCATTGTATTCCTTATAGCCACAGTAAAGGCGTGTGACATGTTTCATTCACCTGGATATTTACCTTTATAACTTATCTTTTTTATTCAGGTTTGTTTGTTGATTATATATAAATGGTGCATTGACATGGTGCTTTCCATTGTACACTTTGGAGCATAGAGGACACTGTCTGTCTGCAGAATGATGAGTCATCTTATAGTAGCTCGAAGATAAACTTTGTAACCTTTACCCAGAGACTTTGCCTTTCTTTGTTTCCAATAAAACTTTAATAAAAAATAAGTTTGAGAAAACAAATGTAATGCTGATCCACAGAGGATCCACAGAGCTGTTGTAAATTATTAAAAAGAAAAAGCCTCACAGTGTGGGCTTGAGGCCAAGTGCACACATCCTCCATGGCCGATGTGATCTTTAAGGGGAGTGGGGCATGCATTCCCCCTCCTGAGCCAATTGAAGGCCCTGGAGACCCCACCCCCTCCAAGGGTCAGTGTTCCCCAGCCATTTCAAGGGCCCAGAGACCCATCCCAATGTTGTCGGGGGTTGCAGGAAGCGCAATAGAGTTTGTTTGAAGAATTAAACTGTCAGTAAGTCTTCTGGGAAGTACAATACATGACCCCTAGAGGGCTTAATATCTTTTTTAAAGCACACCAAACAGGAGCTGAAAATTGTGAAGAAAGCCTTTTATATTTTGGTGTATCTTGACAAAGACTGTAGGTATGCCATTCATAAAACAGCATGCCTTTATGTTGTTACTTTACAATAAAACAAAACATAGGAATTCACTGAAAAAATCAAAGGGTAAAGTGATGTTATAGTTATGTGAAACATAACAGTTTAAACTCCAAGAAACACTACAGTTGACAATTTAAGGTTAAAGTTAGTGACTATAACTCCCACTCCCACCATGCACTGCTTATAACCTCATGTATTACATAAATTAGGAAATTTTCTATGATGTCACCAATAACGTCACTAATGATATCTAAACTTAGGTCATTGACTGTGCATAGTGGAGGCATGAATTATAGGGTGGTTGGTTGCCTGCAGCCGCTTCAAAACTGTTGGATGAAGTATATGATCAAAAGGCCAAAAATGACTGAGAAATACAAAGGTTAAAATCAAGTTATAGTTAGCTTTGGTGTTTACTCGTAGCATAGGCTTAAATAAACCTCGGAAATGCATTGTAAAAGCATAGTTAAAGTAAAGTTATGATTTTGATTACATATGAAACAACATTGAAATTTACAAGTTATGATTAGGACGGCAATTCATAAATCACACAATAGCAGTGAGAAGAATAACTTGAACACCAATTACCATGCTTGTAACCTCACAATATTTATAACAATAAATAGCTACACCTAAAAGGACAGTGCTATAGAAATACCACACATATTCAAACCAATAAATAATACTAAAAAGTTGTCTCTTTCAGAGTGTATTGAATCTTATCTGTAAAGTAATTTACGACATTTATAATCTGTAATAATTTCACATCTGTTACATTAAGTGTAACGCCATGCCAATGCCAGGGGAATTTAAAAAAATACATTTAGCTCAATAATACATGTTTTTAAGGCAACTGCACTAGTAAATATTCAAGAACACATTTAAAACTGCAGTGGTACTAACTAACAGAGTGGAGTGACATTAACAGGAGAAAAACAATGTTTACTGCCTCACAGATTGCATCTTACAATGACTTTACACAATGAAATAGCTCTCCCAAGAGTCAGAAGGTTTCTTCGAAGGGATTTTACCTCACTGTTGTAAAACTGACACTTCACATGTCCAATATGTTATGTAATTTAAATGCCAAGACGCTTATGTTGATTACTTCATTATATTATTTTATGATTACATCATTAATGATGTCACATGGGTGACAAAGAACAACACCATTAATGACATCTGAAAGGCTCCTACAATTATACGGAATACAACAGTGATGAGAAGATTCTGTTGTAATGCCTTTAGTGTACATAGCTTAGATTAGAATAACTCATCCAACTGTATGGGAAGTATTGACAGAACTTATAGAATGCAAAGAAAAAAGGACACAAAAAGGTTAACATGAGAAACAAAGAAATGATGCATGCTAGTCAAGTAGCTATTCCACAGGGAATATCCAAGGAATAGAATTCACAGTTATGCACATCCACTTTAATCTTGACAAAAACCTTCGTTGACAGAAAAATAATATTCTTCTTCCAGTGAAATCTTTAGAGATATCAGAATCTGTAGCTGGTTCCTGCAGTAGAAAAAACAAAGACTAATCATCTTGCTCAATCACAGATTCTCCAACTGAAAACGTTTAGTGAAAGAGTATATTCACAGACATATATTAATATCATAAGACCTGATTTAGAGTTTGACAGATGGGTTACCCTGTCAGCTCAGGTCAAAGCTTAATTTGGCAAATTTAAAAACAGCAATAAAACTACATACAATAAATATACAACATAAAAAGCAGATACAGATGGTTAAAAACATTCAGTCTTTGCAAGATAGCCAAATGTCACCCTTTTCTAACATCTAACACAATACTTTTCCTTTGGTGTATTTACATTATAACGGATAAAGTGATCACCAAGTACAAACAGGTACTCCATTGCATTTTTACAACTGGTATAAGATAAAAACACCTAAGATTCTTATAAAAATCGCTAACCCTGAAGAGTACATAGGAGCCCATTGTAAACCACGGTTTGCCCCCTTTTAACGCCTGGTCTGAGCGTTAAAAAAGGCCAAAAAAATGACGCAAAGAAATCTCTTAGATTTTCTTGCACCATTTGTTTGCCCCTGCAACGGGCGAATGCCTACTTTGCACACATTATTCCTAGTGCAGGCATATTGTAGCGCAAAGGGTTACAAAGTGGTGCAATGTATGCATTGCGCCCCTTTGTAAATATGGTGTAGGGAAAAGGCAACCTGAGCGTACAAAATATGAGGCTAAAGTGTCGCTAACGTGGCACTAGGTCCTCTTAAATCAGTCCCTAAAAGTTGTATTCAAATATGAAAGCCAGAGAATAAGACAGACATTATCCAGAGTTAGGCAATAATTTATTTCATAAAGCTTTTTTCCTCTATCGACCATATAGAGAACCAAAGTAATAAAGGTTTTATTGAAAGCAAGTCCTTCATATGCTGCAGACCATCCTCCTTATGGGCAATCAAAGATGAAGCCAAAAGGGGTAGACACAACATGCATTTCAAACATTTGTTTTCCTCAACTTGGAGAGGGTTACTGAGGGTATACCCCACAGTCCCACCCAAAAGATAGCAGTAGACACCCCTCTGACCTTGTATATCTAAACCATCTCCTTAACATGTTGACTACCCAGTTTATTTGAAAACCTAAAAACTCCATGGCAACACCTGCTCATGCTAGGTTTAGCATTTGAAACCTGCTGAGCCCACACACCATTGCTCATAAATAGGACCCTCAAATAACAAAAGGAGTTTACCCCAGAAATTGGGGGCTCATCAATAAAAAAGGGTCTACAGGTTTCTTCCCACATATCACTAAATAAGTTTTAGATGTATTAATCACCATCATTTTTTGATCGCATAAACTCCACAGATGCATTCATCAGTTTCTTTAGGCCTATGGTGTCCTTGAAAGCAGCACATCGTCAACACAGGAATGGGATGACCAGTGACGCTGGGCACATCAGCTGACAGAGCCTGCAAAGTCTCATCAACTCCATTAATAAAACGTGAAAACAATAAGGGGGCTGTCTAGTACCTTTCCCTACTCTAAAAGTGGGCATGCTAGGTATGTAGAAAAATACTTTATTAGTTAATAAAAACAATAAAAAACGTCTAAAAGATACAATAACGGGTTTTTGGCTATTGTCCTAAATAGACACCAGTGTCACTTAATCTTACACGTATGCGGACAATAAAATGTAAACAGAAATTAAAAGAAGCCCTCGTGATTAGGACACAAAAAAAAACAAATACAATTCTGGGACACAAACACAACCTATTATTTGAAAATACATTCAAGATAATCAAAAGCATCATATTGGGGAAACCTAGGGCCTCAGCATTTTTTTAGGCAAAGCAACCTGTTATTTGAAAGTGTATTCAAAGTAGACAAAACCCTCACATTAGGGACACCTAATGTCTATAGACTAGGCTGTGGCTTTATATAACTGGACAGTCCATTTCTTTACCTAGAGTGAGCTGGATAAACTGAGTGGGATCGCCAGGGCAGCAAAGATTCTCAGGAACTGGATTAATCTGATATTTATTTTCGTTACTTGGGTCGAGTGCTGATATAACAGCCGACCTGCAGGATCAAACTCCTAGGGTATTAAATTCTCTTTTCAGTAGTTCCCTTCTCTGACTTCCCAGAGCTGAACATATACAAACCACATGGGTTAGGGTCTCCCTAGTCTGATGGCATAGTCGGCAAACCTGTGGTTGTGGCCCGGCCTCTCTTTTCTATTTTGGTAGGAAATCAAGAGTTGGTAAGTCTCCCAACCTCATCCGTAAGAGGCCCTGTTTAGATTTTCGGGCTAGTGGGGTGGACAGGATTTGTGATTCCTTATCCAATGCATATGAGTTTAGCCATTCATGTGATCGTTTTGATAGGGCTTCCATATCTTCTATCCAGCTTAGAATTGTAGCTGATTTGTTAACTGCTTTTCTGAAAGCTGGCGCCAGCAATGAGCTGCCCCACACGTCACCCAGCTCCAGCCGGGCTATGCCTTTTTCCCAATAATCCTTAAAAATATTATTGCCCCTCTCAAAATTAATTTCCTGTCAGACTAAGGGGGTCATTCTGACCCCGGCGGTAAAAACCGCCGGGGCCGGGGTCGGCGGTAGCACCGCCAACAGGCTGGCGGTGCTCCGCCGGGCATTCTGACCGCGGCGGTACAGCCGCGGCCAGAAGCGGAAAGCCGGCGGTGTAACGCCAACTTTGCGCTGCCCATGGGAATCTGCCATGGCGGCGCAGCTTGCTGCGCCGCCATGGGGATTCCGACCCCCTCACCGCCATCCTGTTCCTGGCGGTTCCGCCCGCCAGGAACAGGATGGCGGTGAGGGGTGTCGTGGGGCCCCTGGGGGCCCCTGCAGTGCCCATGCCAATGGCATGGGCACTGCAGGGGCCCCCGTAAGAGGGCCCCACTTTGTATTTCAGTGTCTGCTTTGCAGACACTGAAATACGCGACGGGTGCCATTGCACCCGTCGCACATCCTCCACTCCGCCGGCTCCATTCGGAGCCGGCATCCTCATGGAGGGGTGTTTCCCACTGGGCTGGCGGGCGGCCTTTTGGCGGTCGCCCGCCAGCCCAGTGGGAAACCCAGAATAACGTGCAGCGGTATTCTGGCGGTTCCCTCCAGGCGGGCGGCTCCCGCCGCCCGCCGGGGTCAGAATGACCCCCTAAGTTTGTTAGAGTCCCTTTAGGGGCTAGATGTAGTTTGTAGCAGCCCTTGCTGCCGGTCTTGCCAGTGGTTGCATTATTAGAGAAAACTGTAGTCTGACTAGGGCCAGGGAGGCCTATCTAGGTAGTTGAAAGACTTGTTTATATGATTTCGCTAATAACTTATCTAGTATGGCCACCTCTGCCCCCCTCATTATTTCTGTCCCATATGCAAGAGTCGGAAGTAATTTCGCTCTCATAACCATGGTCATCGGCTTTAGGGGCCGCCCAAAGATGGACTTTGCCAAGTTTCCAAAGGCCTGATTTAAAGCCTGTGCCTTCTCCCTAATTACTTCTTTGTGGCCTGCAAACGTGCCTTTAGAGTCAATCCTGATCCCTATGTATGTGTATGCTACTACTTCCTCAATATGCTGTCCATTCAAATACCACTTATGTTGTAGGGCAGGTTTACGTTTGAGGGGGATTATTTTAGATTTCCCATAATTTGTTTCTAAGTCATTAGCCAGCACATACCCTCCTAGATTGCTAAAGAGTTTCTGTAAGCCTACTCTGGAATTACTAAGCAGCAAAGGGTCATCTGCATAAAGTAGGTTAGATATTTGACGACCCCCCAGGCTTGGTGGGTGAGCTGGCTGTTTATCCAGGGCTGGAGATCCATCTGCTATATACAGATTAAAAAGAAGCGGAGCTAGTACGCAGCCCTGCTTCAGACTGACAGTAGTTTTAATGGGCCTGGATAAGTAAGAGCCGTCTCCCAATTTGGTTTTTACCCAAGTGTTAGAATAGAGCATAATAATGGAATTTAGTAGATTCCCTGGCAACCCCCACTGCTGTATTTTTATCCATAGGTTGTCTTTGGGGACACATTCAAATGCAGCTTTAAAATCCACGAAGCACATATAGAGGGGTGTCCCTGTGGCCTTTGCTCTATTAATTACCAGAGGGACCGCCGTGTGGAAGACCGCCAGTAGTGGTGGTTTGCTGCTCGGCGTATTATGACCGTTGGCTGCCCTCCGTCGTTTTTCCAACGGAGAGCCGCCAACAGCCATACTTGCGGGCGGCGGGGAAGTGGAGGTTGCTCCACCTCCACCGCCACGCCAACAGAACACCGCCCAGCTAATCACGTCCTGTGATTCTGCGCGGCGGTGTTCTGTTGGAGGTGTGGTGTCGGCGGAGCTGCCCCCATGGCTCCCGTCCCCTCCCGGCGGATCAACGGAACAGGTAAGTCGATCGTCCGTTAGGGGAGGGGGGCGGGGGTGTTGTGTGTTGTGTGGGTACATGGGGGTGTGCGTCTGTGTATGTAGAGGGGGGTGTGAGTGCGTGGATGCTTGCAGGTGTGTTGCGTGTGTTGTGAATGAGTGCGTGTATGTCTGTATGTATGTCTGTATATAGATGTGCGTGTCTGACTGAGTGTGTGGATGTAGACATGTATGTTGGTGTGTGTGCGTGTATGTGTGTTGGTGGTGCCTGCGTGCGTGTCGTGTGTGAGTTATGTGATGTTGGGGGTCAGGGTGGGGAGGGGGGCCCTGCCACCTTTGGGGGGTGGCAGGGGTGGTGGGGGGTGTAGGGGATGGAGTCGGGGTGGGGGAGAAGGAAGGAATTCCCCGGCACTGATAGGGCTTACCGCCATGGATTTCATGGCGGTTCCTACCGCTGGAAATCCACGGCGGTAAGCCGGGTCGAAATACCGGCGGCGGTATTGTGACGGCCGCCGGACTGGAGACCCAGGTCTCCAGCCCAGCGGTCGTCTCCGCCCTGGCGGGCGGAACGGTGAAGCGGCGGATGACCATGGCGGTTACCGCCATGGTCATAATACTGAAAAAAAGACCGCCAGCCTGTTGGTGGTCTTACCGCTGCTTTAACACCATCCACCAGGCTTGTAATGACCCCCTTAATGCCATGAGGTTTGTTAACGTGCCCTTTTTTGTGCGAAACCTGTTTGATTAATGGGGAGCCTTCCTTTGTCCATGGCCCACCGTTCTAAGGGCTGCAGGATCCATGTGGAGAAGTATTGTAAGTCTGCATCCAAAAGGGTGATTAGACGATAATTGGGAGGTAAAGAAGCCTTCCGTCCCTTGTAAATGGGCTAGATTATCAAGCCCTTCCAGCTGTCTGAGACGGAGGATGTAATTGAACATTATGGCGAAAAAGCTGCCTACCTTGAGGTAAGCTGTTAAATAGGGCCTGTTGTAGGCTATTGGGGCCAGGAGCACAGTCTTGGTGTGTTTTTTTCCATTATCTTGATTATTTCAAGTAAACTGAAGGTCATGGGCTCCTGAGGCTCAGACCTATCCGCAGTCATCGCCCATTGGGCTGAGCCGGAATGTGTCGGGGATGATTCTTTAAAATGGGATTTCAAATATCCCACCCATGCCTCTTCTGTGACGTTCTAGTTGATCGCAGCTCTGGGGCCTTTCTCAATGTTGTTTATCAAGCTTCAGAACCGACTAGAGTTTGCCAGTGTTGATGCATAATGTAATTTTGCCCTTTGTGTCTCCTGCTTTGATCGTTTAAAGAGCCAGATATCCTTCTTTAGTAGGTTCCTTTCTTTCCTTAGGGTTTTTAAAATTGATCATTCAGTCGGATAATTCCACAATTGTATCAGAAGCCTATTCACCCCCGATTTCCTCAGCCGTATTGCAGTTGGCATGAGCATGATATTTCTATGCCCCAGGTGTGCCCCCCTGAACCTGCCCCTCCATGGGGATTGCTTAATAAGTCTTTTAGTGAAGGACTCCCATATAGCAACTGACCTTAGTGGATCATTGGCCATATTTTCCAATTTCCCAACCGCTTCCTCTGCTTGAGCTGCGAACGAATGTAAGGTCCATCTTAATTGCTTTAGGTTTTCAAAACGAAGCTCCCCATTGAGGAGGTTTGTATCTTCCTGGATAGGCACTTGGGTCTGGATTGTGATATTTTGCGGGTTATCGTTACTTTCTGAATGATCTTGGATTCTAAAGTCAGTCACAGATTTAAATAGAGGGGCATTTACCAGAGTATAATCTTGGTATGAAACACCCTTTTCAGTGGCTCTTGTCCAGGCCGGAGGTGTATCTGACGGCAACCACCCGTTTAATGCAAAGAAGCCTGCTAGCTCACAGCTCTTAAATAGCTTAGTGCCAATTTTATCTTTCTTTCTTCGGTGTGGTAGGTTTTGAATAGGCAGTGGAACCGCTAATTGTACATGATCCTCACTTGGTATGTGGAATAGATTAAAATTAAAATCTCCTGAAACCAGCCAATAGGCAGAATTGTGTGCATTTTTTATGTGGAGCAGGTGTTTTAACAGATTATTGGTTTCCAACATTTTCTTTTTGGGATTAATGTACACATCGATCAGGACCAATGGATCATGAATGTTTTTTTGCCCAGCCGTCCAAGCAAACCCACAGTAAGGGCTGATCGCCCATCTGTCCTCCGGACGGTTTCAAGCTTAGAGTTGATATAGATTGACAAACCTCCTATTGCCCTTCCAAACGTGTTGTGTTTCACTGCAGGCTTATTAAATTCCTCGTATCCAATTAGAGGAAAGTTCGTAAGTGCCCATGTTTCTTGCAGCATTACGATATTGAAGCAGCCCAGGAATTTGATAACCTCTGCATCTTCCAGCTTCGACTGAAGGCCCCCTATATTTCATGAGCAGATACTTAATAATCCTTGCGTCCGGGGTCACTGCTGGACTGTCATTCAGGCTTTTGGGGGTAATCTGGGGGCTAGCACTGTTGGAAGCCAGGACCATTTGTCTTGGGGGCGGCCTTCTCTTGAGGGTTGTCTGGATGTTATCCTTCTTCAGCCCTCTTCTTCCCTTATTTCTATTGTTAAATCTGGTTGAGCTGCCGCTCCTTGTCCTGACGGGTCTTGGCCAGGTTCTGCAACATGGGACTTCCCATTTACTCCTCGTAGGCTAGACCAGATTGTTCCTTCTATCTTGTTCAGATGACTTCCCTGCAGTAGCGGTGCGGGTATCTTTCCCCTAGGTGGAAGCATACCTCAATTACCCAATCTTTCAGGATGCTTCTTTTTTCTATGATTTGCGTTGGTAGTTCCTGCAAATATCACAATGGTTGGATCAGTTTGCTGACTACCCTGCGCTTGGATTAATTTTATAGCGGTACTGTCATCAGAATACCCTGGTGCCAGGTCTGGGATTGCGTTTATTAATTTGAGAATAGTTTTATACTCTGGGGTCCATAACAACTGCGAGCCTCGATCCAACATGGCCTGGTTTAAACTATTTGCCAAACTTGACTGTGCTATTGAGATCTCCACTCTATCTGACCTCAAATGTCAGTTCCATGCTGTGGCATCTACCTCCCCTGCTTTGGGTGTCACCTCTGCTCACCTGCCTAGGGGGGCCTCGACTTTACCTGATTAGATTCAGAGGACCGTGACAAAATGGTTGCTTGCCGGTCCATAGAGAGCCTAACCATACCTCCCAACTCCAGCCCTTCAATTGCCGGAGCAGGGGGCAGGGGCCTCCTATGATCTAATGTCCAGGGCTGTGATGTCTTTGGAGGGGGGCGTGCTGTCCCCACATCTTCCTCCTGCACCTTATAGGATAGTATTTCTGTGTTGTCTATAGAAGCCACCTGAGTGTTCTTCCTGCCCTTCCTTGCACGCTTCCGCTCTCTCTTGGTGAATCAGTGGCAGGGGTGCCCTTCCAAGTCCCTAGGTTCTGTTGTTTGAAAGGAGTGTTCCGGAGCACTTCCGGAACTGTTTCTCTGATTGCGATCCCCTCTCAGTTACTTAACCTCGTAACTGGGGGTCCTCCCGGGCTATACTGGTTCTTCTCCGAGGGTGCTAGATGTTTGGGGGTTACAGACAGGCCCAACGGCAATGGAATCTCCACACCTGTGCCCGCTTCTTTGCACGCACAGAGGATCTCCTTCAAAATGTCTTCAAAGATTACTGGCAATTGTACCATACAATCTATTACCTCCTTGCAGGAGCAGATAGTAAAGTCCTTAAGTTGTTTTTTTTGTATCCTTATTATTAGTGAGTTTAATTCTTGTAGTTTGCCATCAATTCCTGTGACAAATACTGTCAGGGTGTTTAACAGGTCTACCTGAATGTCCATTTTGTGAGACTGGAACTGAAGAGCTGTTACTGTTGTCTGCATTGAGTTCAAAGTTGCTGCCCATATATCCGTTACAGGAGCCAAAGTGGCAGTAGGCTCATTAAAGTCACTTCTTTGGGATCCCCGGGGAGCTTGATTAATCTGAGTGGGTAGCCATCCATCCCCACCTTCCTCCAGTGCCCTTAAGAATGGCCATCAAAGAGAGGTAAAGCCCCACTCGAGGTTCTTTAAGTAATCCAAATCAAAGTTTATTGCATTGTTTTTTCACTCATTGTTTTGTTTCCAAACGTTCAAAAGAAGAAGTCACTTTTGTATCCTTCAATAAAAGTAGAATCCAAAATGATGGCCCGAAAGGAAAAGAAGAGAAGTAGCCAACACGTGTATCGCCCCCTCTGGCATTATAAGCCGGGGCTTTCTCAAGGATGGAAGACAAAGGAAAAACCTATTGATAGTATTGGTGAAAAAGTATTAGTGAAAAAATATTAGTGAAAAAAATACCGATAGAAATTCTGAAATCACCGAAGTGTGAACAAAGCGGCAACGTTTTCTACGAAAGAAGTCACCAATGTGGTGCAATAGATAAAAACAATATAAGAACGTTGGTCATTTATAAGAAATTACAAAAGTCACTTAGGTAATAGTAAGATAAGATATCTGGTACCTAAAGTCCCGAAGAGAAAATAGAAGAAGGGAAAGAAAAAGAGAAAATAAAGAAAAAAGGGAAAAAGAGGAGAGAAGCGAGTGCTGAGAACATTATACCAGTTAATAATGCACTTAGGTTAAACAAAAATGTATCTTACAAATGGACATACATTAATAATGTGGATTAATTACATTATATGGCTACTGTATGGCAGTTGTAAGAGCATATTCAAATTTGAGTCATAGTGCTCAGAATTAATAATGATAATGTAATTAATTAAACATACAAGTTGAGTTTAAGCCATAGAGTTCATCACGATATTCGTTGGAGTACACTTTTCACAAATACTACCTCAATAACATTGAGGTAAATTAGTTAATTAAAGAGATCCATTGGGACTAAAAGGAGGAATCTCCGTATGTAGAAGAGACCGCTCCTTACCTTGAAAATTCTATTTTTATCGAAAACGCCAATTCTCATGGGCGAAAGACCATACGAAACCGGGACGGGCGCGTTAAGCGTCGCGCTCCCAGTAAACTAACGATTTTATCGGCTAGGAGAATCCTAGCGTCGTTCTGTTTCCGGATGGAAACAGACGATGGACTAATGTTATTATAAACATTAGAAGAAAAGAGGGGAAGAAAGTGGCCGCCATTTTGGCACTATGCATATAGTCAAAGGAAACAGTTATAAGAACTTGTTATTATAAACACGAGAAATATATTCATCGTTATTATGTCAAATTATATAACAGGCACACCACCTGAAATTACATAAAGGTAAGAAAATTAAGACAAAATTAAAAAGCGAAAAAGAGAAATGTAAAGCAAGGAAAAAGAAAAGAAAATCGGACTAGAGAAATGGTTCAAAAAATCAATCAAATGCTTGTATAAGAGAGTCTAAGTAGGAACTGATATTATAGATATGAAGGAAAAGTAATTTATAGAGAAAATAACAGTGAAAAGAAAAGCATAGCCAAGAAATTATGTCTGGAACAGTATTATAACATATATTAACTCGAGAAGACATTTGCCTAACAAGTGCGAGCACTGACAGTTTGCTAAGGTGAGACAATATATAAATATGAAACCAAGAGACAGCCATTTTTCTACAGTTGCCAGAAGTGCCATTCATAGTCTTTGTTGAGACCTTTGTTGACTGTATCGTACTTAATAATAAGGCGACTTTCTTCTTGACGAAGTCGTAATGCCCTATTACCGCCTCGCGGGGAGAATGAAATACGTAGTAGACCACTAAAAGTAAAGGTACATTGTTGTGAGTGACAGTTATTAAAATGTTCAACCAGTGGTGCTTGAATGTCAGATTTTTGTATATTCCGAAAATGTTCCTGGATTCTAGTTTTTAGTGGGCGAATCGTACTGCCAATGTAGGTTAGATCGCAAGGACACCAGATGGCATAGATAACATAGGTGCTCGCGCAGTTAATAAAGTCAGGGATCTGATGAGTGTGATTATTAATACTAACTGTTGTGGATTTAGAACGACCCAGTTTGCATACAGAACATTTGCTACAGGTGAAGAAGCCTTTTGGTTTTGAGGGTAGGAAAGTCGTAGAAGGTCTTGGTTGGAGAAAAGAGGGGCAAAGTTTATTCCGAAGGTTAGGTGCCCTCCTGAAGCCAATTTGAGGATAGTTAGTGATGTATTGGTTAATTGAAGTGTTGTTTAAAAGTAAAAACCAGAATTTCCTAAGTGATTTACGTATATATTTATGACCATTATGGAAAGTGGTAATGAAACGAATCAAGTTGTTCTTATTGTTTTTTTTAGGTGTATTTAGCAGTGTATTCCGGTCCATATTTCTTACTTCGTTTCTAATAGTATCTAAAGAGGCCTGATTATACCCCCTTAGTGTTAATCTTTTGGTCATTTCAGAGGATGTGTTATCATAGTCAGAAATATTAGTACAGTTGAGCCTTGCTCGTCTGAATTCTCCTTTCGGTATGTTTCTAATGGTACTAAAGGAGTGACAGCTGGTGGCATGGAGAATTGAATTAGCTGATGTCGTTTTGCGGAAAAACTTTGTCTGAAGTTTGTTATCCTCAACATAAATCAAAAGATCAAGGTACTCAATTGAGGAGTTGGAGATGTGGTAAGTTACATCAATATCAAAGGGATTTGGTTTGAGGGACTGAATAAATTGTTGAAGAAAAATTTCTGAACCTTGCCAGATCCCTGACTTTATTAACTACGCGAGCACCTATGTTATCTATGCCATCTGGTGTCCTTGCGATCTAACCTACATTGGCAGTACGATTCGCCCACTAAAAACTAGAATCCAGGAACATTTTCGGAATATACAAAAATCTGACATTCAAGCACCACTGGTTGAACATTATAATAACTGTCACTCACAACAATGTACCTTTACTTTTAGTGGTCTACTACGTATTTCACTCTCCCCGCGAGGCGGTAATAGGGCATTACGACTTCGTCAAGAAGAAAGTCGCCTTATTATTAAGTACGATACAGTCAACAAAGGTCTCAACAAAGACTATGAATGGCACTTCTGGCTACTGTAGAAAAATGGCTGTCTCTTGGTTTCATATTTATATATTGTCTCACCTTAGCAAACTGTCAGTGCTCGCACTTGTTAGGCAAATGTCTTCTCGAGTTAATATATGTTATAATACTGTTCCAGACATATTTTCTTGGCTATGCTTTTCTTTTCACTGTTATTTTCTCTATAAATTACTTTTCCTTCATATCTATAATATCAGTTCCTACTTAGACTCTCTTATACAAGCATTTGATTGATTTTTTGAACCATTTCTCTAGTCCGATTTTCTTTTCTTTTTCCTTGCTTTACATTTCTCTTTTTCGCTTTTTAATTTTGTCTTAATTTTCTTACCTTTATGTAATTTCAGGTGGTGTGCCTGTTATATAATTTGACATAATAACGATGAATATATTTCTCGTGTTTATAATAACAAGTTCTTATAACTGTTTCCTTTGACTATATGCATAGTGCCAAAATGGCGGCCACTTTCTTCCCCTCTTTTCTTCTAATGTTTATATTAACATTAGTCCATCGTCTGTTTCCATCCGGAAACAGAACGACGCTAGGATTCTTCTAGCCGATAAAATCGTTAGTTTACTGGGAGCGCGACGCTTAACGCGCCCGTCCCGGTTTCGTATGGTCTTTCGCCCATGAGAATTGGCGTTTTCGATAAAAATAGAATTTTCAAGGTAAGGAGCGGTCTCTTCTACATACGGAGATTCCACCTTTTAGTCCCAATGGATCTCTTTAATTAACTAATTTACCTCAATGTTAGTGAGGTAGTATTTGTGAAAAGTTTACTCCAACGAATATCGTGATGAACTCTATGGCTTAAACTCAACTTGTATGTTTAATTAATTACATTATCATTATTAATTCTGAGCACTATGACTCAAATTTGAATATGCTCTTACAACTGCCATACAGTAGCCATATAATGTAATTAATCCACATTATTAATGTATGTCCATTTGTAAGATGCATTTTTGTTTAACCTAAGTGCATTATTAACTGGTATAATGTTCTCAGCACTCGCTTCTCCCCTCTTTTTCCCTTTTTTCTTTATTTTCTCTTTTTCTTTCCCTTCTTCTATTTTCTCTTCAGGACTTTAGGTACCAGATATCTTATCTTACTATTACCTAAGTGACTTTTGTAATTTCTCATAAATGACCAACGTTCTTATATTGGTTTTATCTATTGCACCACATTGGTGACTTCTTTCGTAGAAAACTTTGCCGCTTTGTTCACACTTCGGTGATTTCAGAATTTCTATCAGTATTTTTTTCACTAATATTTTTTCACTAATACTTTTTCACCAATACTATCAATAGGTTTTTCCTTTGTCTTCCAGCCTTGAGAAAGCCCCGGCTTATAATGCCAGAGGGGGCGAAACACGTGTTGGCTACTTCTCTTCTTTTCCTTTCAGGCCATCATTTTGGATTCTACTTTTATTGAAGGATACAAAAGTGACTTCTTCTTTTGAACGTTTGGAAACAAAACAATGAGTGAAAAAACAATGCAATAAACTTTGATTTGGATTACTTAAAGAACCTCGAGTGGGGCTTTACCTCTCTTTGATGGTGTATATTCTATTTTAGAGGACTTTTGGGTCCCTGTCCTCTGGTCGAGTCCCCTATCTTAGGAATTAGGCATTTACACAGGAGAATAGCACTTTGGACCCTCTCCAATTTTGGAGCCTTGTTTTTCCCTTAAGAATGGCCCCTTCTGGGATACATTTTTTGGACTGATGGCGTGGAAATAGTAGTATTTTGATCCAGAACTCCTTGGGGGAGTCTGACAACCCTCTCTCCTCGCACCACACACAGGGCATTGTCCTCGTCACTAAGTAGGTTGATTGGAATAGTCTAACCGGGAGAGGCAGGGTGCTGTTTGGTCAGGCTTTCTCACGACGGAGAACATAAAACTGGGCCCTGATCACTTGCGGTGGGCAATGACCCCCCTGATGTAGGGGGGCAATCTTTGAGATCTTTGATGTCTTTGGAATCCTTATCCATGGAGCTAGCCCTTATAGTTCTACCCTCCAGAATGCTAATAATGGGGGAGAGGGGTGGAGGCGGGGTGGTTTCCTTCATCCTCTGGCCCCTTCTCTGGTTGGGGGCCTGATCCTGATCCAAAATTGAAGAGGAGGGGGGCGCTTGATAATCACTCATCCTGCTTGTTGCCCCAAATTAATCTGTTATTTTACAAGGCTTGGCTGGAGCTGGAGGGAGGCTAGAATGTCTATCCTCCTTGCCTGAGGGGGCCACCCCCCCAGGCTGAAGGCTATTGGTCTCTTTGACTGGCTTAGCTTTTACCGCTACAATTACAGAGTCCTGCATTGACGGAGACTCAATAGACGGGGGAGAGGGGCTCTGGGGGCTCAAGGTGAGGTCCCTAGATGATCTTGCAGGATGGACTCTGCTGTCTGGTCTCCTTTTTGATTGAATTTTGGTGACAGTGATTCCTCCTTTCTCTTACTTGTGAATGAAGTCCTGCCTCATATTTTGCCTGATCTCATCTCTACTTATCAACAGTATAAGCTGATATAGGCAGTGTAGGCAGTGTAAAAATGGGTAGTTGCTCATTGAGCTGGCGTGCTGTGTGGCTGAGTTGCTGTGGCTAGGTGGCTTAAGTAGCTTTACAAGACTGAGCTTAGCTGGTTACTTTGTTGCTTAGTTGCTTGCTTTTAATAAGCTATGATCAACCGAAGAGAGGAATGTAGGTAGAGGCGAGCAGGGGCGAGCAGGTCTCTCCAAATCAACCCCACAAGCTGCACCCAACTGCTGCTTCCGCATTGCAACAGGGCACACACTCAACAGTTGGTATCTGAACCCACTGCCCTCCTCAAACACAATCTTGCAGCTCCTTACCTTGTGCCTCTGGGCCACTGTACATCCGACTTCGGTCAGGGGGTTCCACCAGGGCAATCAAGCTGTTGTCCATTGTCCGTTGCCCACTGTCTCATGTGTCCCCCATCTTCTTCCTTCCTAGGGCTGCTACTGCCGAGCCACCACTGTCTTTCTGCTGGCCTACCTCCAGCCTCTGGCCGCTGAGTCTCTAGGTGCAAACAGGTCAACTGCAAAACTGGTCAATCGGCGTTAAATGGTGGGCAGGGGGCCGCTGCACACTCAGGAGCGATGGCTGTGGGCGGGCGGATTTGTTACCAGCTAGAGGACGACTGGCAGGCAGGCCAGTGCACACACGAGGAGCAGACTAGCGGGTGGACCTCGGCTGTAGCAGTGGGTGGGTCACAGGCTATACCGCGGGCTGTAGCGAAGCCCCCTCTGCCCGCAGACCCACACCCGCTCCCACACCGGAGCACTCCAGCAGCGGAGCACTGTGACCGCCGTACAGCCAGCACCACAAGAGTTGAGTAGGCAGAGCAAGCTAGCATCGGATCGAAGTTAGGTCGTTGTCGTCAGCTTTCAATAGCGTGGTCAAAGAACAGAAATCTACTTTTACTTGTGGGCATACATTCACCTGGGGAACCATATCGAACTTTTTCTTTTAATAACTTTTTTTTTATTTTAAACAAATAAAATTAAAACAATATAATGCAGTGCCCTCCTAGGAGAGAGACTTACACAGTCATAAGTACATATCAGGATTCACTTGTCAAGGGGAGCCTCAGAGTAATCCCCAACATGTAGTGATTCCATAATGTAACCAAATTGTGAACATTCCAAAATTTCGAGATCAACACAGTTGGTCATCACAGTAATTTAACTCATAAGCTAACCCCATTTATCAGCCTTCAGTGTCTGTACTGGTCTCAGAAATCGAGTTCCCAGCATCAATGAAGCGCTCCAACAATTGTCCCCACGGCATCAGATCGCCAGGTGCACCCTCATCCGTGTGCACCAACCTCACATGTTGTTCTTCCGCCACTCCCCACTCCAGGAGATCGCGCAACCGGCAATCAACCAAAGGGCTCCTGGAGCACATCCATACTATGTCCACCCTCCGTTTGGCCAATACAAGGGCCAACTGTGCATACTAATAAATATAGGGGGTGCACCACTCCAAGGCGTGTAACAAACACAATAAACCAGAAAGAGTCCAATACTGTAGAAATGATACTGATACAAAGCTTCTTTCAATTGCCTTCCGATGATATTTTATTTTTGACGTGACATGAAGTACAGAAGGAAAAGACAGCCAACGTGTTTCGCCCCATACAAATGGGCTTCCTCAGGGCTGCAAATTAACATATAACCATGAGAAGATAAGAAAATAATATAGCAATATCAATATTTCACAGATAAACATCATATATATATATAAAGTGCAATTATACATATTGATAACTCAGTATTGTATGATAATAAATCAAAGGTATAATATGAAATGTCAGATATTCGGTTGGTGTAAGCCAAAGATGAAGTCATACATAATAAAAGGAACCGGCAAGGCGACGAGACAGACACCAAGAAGGATCCAGAATGTGCAACGTAGATACTACATAAATTAGGGAAAATTTACTGTGCATGAAACGTGGTAGAGCAAGTTCCTCGTGAAAGATAAGTGCACAAGGGATATTTGAAAATTCAAGAAAAGAATTCCTCCGCCAAGGACAAGATTCATATGTGTATAAAAGATAAAAAAGTGATACTAATGTCAATAAATTGAAAACACATACCAAAATTGTATTCCCGATGATACAAAGGTAATTATGCGTAGTGTGACTACCTGAGGCATAAAGTAAGCCTAGTAAGAAAGAAAATCGTAATAGTAATTTACTTGGTATGAAGTCAAAAAAACAACAGGAGCCACAAGAGTAATGGGACGGTAAGTAAATCCCAAAATAAAATAAAAGAGCGCATCTCAGCCAATAATATATTGCCCTTACCTGTGTGGTATAGGAAAAAAGTGTTTGAGCATCTAGCCAGGAAAATCAGAGGTGGCGTAACAAAGGGCCGGTCTGTGTAGAACGTAACGGGCCCGGCTGTGTGCCGCCCGTTACGCTATCCGTGTGCGCACTGATCGTATTCGCAGTGCAGTTTTATAATGGAAGAGGGAAAGGTGGACACCAAAAACCCAGAGCTTCCGCCTTGTCCCGGCAAACAAGTATAAAAATAGACGACAGACTGCAAATAGCAGTCCTCGTATTGATGTGTACTAACTGCAATGTAACAATAAAAAGAGGACTGCAGTTTGACGGCCATCTTGAAGAGTACAAGATCGCAATTAATGTCGATTGTGGGCAAAAGTAATACATATCCTCAAGCAAAGAACAGGTTATTGAGGAATATCAAGTGGCAAGTAAGAGAAAGAAATAGAAACCCAAAAATTTCCATATGTAAGGAGAAGAGGGATTAAGGAAAAATATTTTCCCATATTAGAACATAGTGAGAGAAGTGATGAGAAAGGAAAGTGAAAAAAAATAAAAAAATGAAATAGAATAAAGTTAAATCAAATGAAAGTACAAAGAACATGTGCACAAAATAGAAATATAGCCACAGAAAAAATGCAACAAACAATCAGATGGTGACATACAATCACAAAGAGTAAGTTTTCAATATGAGCCCGTACTCCAAACTAATACATATGTCATACATAAAACTGAAACAAGGAAAAATGTTGTACAGAAATTAGATGAATTTCAAAAATATATAACCAAGGTAAAATACATTGAAAGGACTTACGGAACAACTAAAGAGATACAATTTTGCGAACACAAAATATCACATACAATTAGTGAATAACAGGACAGAAATTTTCTATGGAGGTCAATGTCAAGACCACATAAACTTGTTATGCATAAGATTAGAAAGGAAATAAATTTCGTTGTACAGACAATAAACAAATACATTAACATACAACGAGCAGGTGATATCAAATGAAGATGGTCATCAAGGAGTACATGAAGAAAGCTTAAGGGACGCTAAGATCCCATAAGTATGTCATAAATGAAGTTTAAACATAGACCAATTGGTTAAACTAAGAAACACATATAAATGAGTACTTGGTACAAACAGGCCTCATAAAAAGTAATGGAACTCATGATCCGTGTTGTGTCCCAATTCTACTGCTCGTAATCGGCATATCCAAGCTGCCTCCCTTTTGCATAGTTGTAATTCCCTGTTCCCTCCCCTAGGATGTTGCGGGATGTGATCGATCCCTTGAAACCAAATCGAGTCATCATTAGGGTGAGCCAACGCAATATGTGATGACAGAGGGTACCTACTATCTTTGTTCCTAATAGCACGCACATGTTCCTGCATTCTTTGTTTAAGAGATCTAATAGTGCTGCCCACGTTTATTTTCTTACATGAACACCCTAAAATGTAAATCACGAATTTACTGTTGCAGTTAATGAAACTTTTAATCGTGTATCTCCCAGTATTATTGTAACTAAAAGTTCTAGTTTTGTCCAAACCAAAGGCACACATATTACATTCACAACAGGTATAAAAACCAGAAGGTTTTGTGGAAAGCCATGTGGTAGTGTTAGGTTCAGACTGCTAGGAGTCTGAACTAGACTGCTAGAGTGTTAGGTGGGCTTTACAGCCGCGGTCGGAATACCACATGAAGCACCGCCAACCTGTTGGCGGTGCTTCCGTGGACAGCCACCCTGGCGGTCTATGACCGCCAGGGTTGGAATGAGGGCCTTAGTGCCCTGCTTCTGGGAATGACGGTCCTTATCCCCATCCAATATGCAATTGAAGTCCCCAGCCCAGACAATGGGGGATCCTATACTAGCCTCAAGTACTGCTTGGAAATTGTAGTAAAAGGAATGATCATAAGTGTTGGGTGCATAATTGTTAAGGATTGTGATGTGTGCACCATCCAATGTACCTTGCAGAAGCAAATATCGTCCTCCCACATCAGCCTCACTATAGGTGTGCTTGAAAAGGGATATCAGACTCCACCCATATCGCTACTTCGCTGGTGTAAGAGGGCAAAGACGTAGAAAACAACTGACCCTGCAACTTCTTGGGCAGTTTCTGGAATTCATCATCCATCATATGTGTTTCCTGTAGGTAGACTATTTGGATCTTGTGCTGCGGCAAAAATGAATGTACCCTGTATCAAGTGGAGTAATCCTTCAGTCCCCTGACATTCCAGGTCACTATATTTACCTATCAAACCATAAGACTTCCCCCCAGTGTCCAGCATCTCCCCACTGCACCCCACGCGGGTAGGAGAAGTATTCTTACAGTCCCTCCCACATCTCACATAATAGTTTGCACTATAAAAAAAACTAACATATAAAAATGCACAGAGAAAACAAACCCCAACCCCCCTTCCCACCCTGGATAGACGGTATAACAACAAAAACAAAGCATACTGTAAATCCATACATATGTACGCTATGAGGTCTAACAGCCCAATCCCAAACCCCCTAAAACTTAAGCCTACGACTACAATGGAGGTAGCATCCCCCACCCCATAAACAAAGTATACTGTGTCTGCACTACGATTATTACAAACCCCAAAAACAAAACAAAAAAATCAATGACTGCACCCAACAAGGTGGTACAATAACTTTGTAGGGGCTCTGTAGCTGCCCGCTCCGGCAGATGTTGACCATAGCTCCTTCAATTAGTTACATACCCACCACCCTATACAACATGGTCAAAATACAGTTATCACAATGGTACATTCCATTAAGAAAGAAAGATAAGAAGAAAATCTCTGAAAAGCAAGGCTAGCTGGCTTCCATTGCTGACCCCGTCCCCAGATCCAGTGCTGGTGACAGTCCATCTGGGGCTGGAAACTAACTGGGGGGGCCACTGCCATGATAGCATCCTGAGGTATTTAAATTCTAGGGAGGCCTGCCCTCGAAGGGCTCAGTGAAGTATCCATCTGCTCAGTGCTGCATTGTCTCCAGTTGGGACTACCAGAACCTCCCGTTCACCCAGATTTGGCACAGGCCCGGCCCAACCTGACCAGTGGTGCTTTGTCCCACATCTCATGCCATCTCCAGACATCCTCCAGGCGATCAAAGAAGTGGGACCTGCCCCCAGAAATGACCTTCAGGCGCACCAGGTACAACAACATATACCGCACAGCCATGGAACAGAGCTTGGCCTTCACCTCCAGAAAGCTCTTCCTCGAGCTCTGCACTTTGTTGGTATAGTCCAGTCACATGGAAATGTTATGATTTTTAAAAACAGCATTGTTGGTTTCCCAGACCGACCGCAGGATACAGTCTCAATGACTATAATTTAGGATCTGCACAATAATGGCCTGAGGGGGCAACCCCAGGTCCTGGGGGGAGCAACCGGCGCCATGTGCGCATGTTCTATTGTGACCATAGTGGAAAACCCCACAGGGTTTAGCACATCTCTGATCCATTGCTCCACAAAGGCCTCTGTGGAGGCACCCTCTGCATGCTCTCGGAACCCAAGAAGGCGGATCTTATTTTGTCTTGACCTGCCCTCAACGTCCTCCAGCCTCACCTCCAGAGCCCCCGAATTGGAGATGAGCTGCACCAGTTGATTACGCAGGGTGCTAATCTCTGTCTGCAAATCCATAATGGATCCTTCCGCCACCTTGACCTTATTGGAGACCTTCCCGAGGTCTGTTCGGAGAAGATTAACTTCCAGACCTACAGTCTCTATTTTACCTTCAAGAGCCACTCTAGAACCTTGTATTGTTGCTAGAAGTTAAGCACAAGATGGCTCCTTCAAGGATGTAATCATTGCCTGTTCGTCTCTCAGCCCACCGTGTCATGTCTGTTGCTGAGGAAGAGGGGTGGACGTTGTATCGTGTTCCATAGTGTTCCCTTGTGAAGGAGCTGCTTGCTTATGCCCATCACTGTTCATACCAAGGGGAAGGAACAAGAGTCACCTGCCCATGCAGATCCAGGCGCACCACTCAGAGTCCGCCCGTTCCTCTCTGTCCAGCCACACAATCCCTGTGACTTGCAGGGCACCATCCAAGACTGGTACAGGTCTCGCAGAATCATTAGGAGAGACAACTAGGGTCCAACATCCCAAAGAATCCAAAGTTACACAGTGCCATGCAGCACACAGCAATGGGTCAGATCCAGGAGTCCACCCCGAGGAGAGCGGATGTCATTAATAGCTCAACAATAAGCAACAGGGACAGAACTTGAGCAAAATCCAATGATGATTTAACAGACCCAGAGTTCTGCTGCCCACCCTGGGCAACTCAGAAGTGAACGAGCATCACTATAGCAGCATTATCCAGTCAACAGTGCCCGCAGTCAGACCGCATCTTCGCCAACCACTCACCAGTATGTCATGGTGCACAGTCATGTAAAGTCAGCACAATGTCACCAGTCCTCATTCACACTGCAGTGAGAAGGACGATGTAGGGAGAGGCCACGAGCTCCATCTCAAGATCTGAGGCCGCCTCTACTGCCTTTGGTGTGCCTCTCACCTGGCTCGGCAGGCTCTGACACGAGGACCCAAACAGGCCACACCAGCTACAGCGCAGCATAGTGTTCCATGCCTGTGGCACCAAGATCCTTCAGCTCAACCATTCACAGCTCCAACCAGCACAATGCTGTGGGGGGGGCAACACTAGGAGCACCTGGCCGGCCCACTGGCTCATGCACGGCCTCCGCTGGCTGCCTGCCCGCACACTCCAACTAGCACAGGCCAGCCTGCACAGTCACCGGCAGCCCCAGCACAGCACCGCCCACGTGCGGCCAGATCAGATCAGCGCTAGGGGCCTACCAAATGGAAGAGTAAGGGCAGCAACCCTCATCACTGGGTCCTCACTATCTCTGCCAGTCCTCTCCCAAAGGCCCAACTGGCAATGCGCTCCCTGCGTTTCAGGCAGGGGGCACTCACATCACGCTGCTCTCCTCACAAGCGTTGGGAAGTGTCATCCCCCACAGGGATCAATACCGGGCTGCACCGCCGACCCCAGTTGCTAATGTTGGAGTGTAGGCCCACCACAGTCCACTCTATGCTAGCCGTCTGCCAGCCTCCATGCGGTCTCGGCCCACCATGCCTCACCACCGGTCCAATTGGTCCTCAACACTCCGTCCCAGAGGCGGTAGAAGAGTCAGGCAGGTAGAAGTACTTCATCCCCTGGCTGGGGGTACCCCACAAAAAGCAGACGTAGCAGGATTTTGCAGGATAGGGCTGGGGCAGGGAGGAGCTTCCTGGAAGTGAGTCCCTCCAACCATCTTGCTTGGCCATGCTCCACCATATTGAACTTTAGATGATAAGTTCCTATACAGGTGTGCAAGGAATTAAATGATTCGCCTAGGGGCACCAAGGGAAATCAAGGTTGACCAAAGTATGGAATAGTCAACCAGGTCAAACGTGCTGCTTAGATACACAAAGCAAAATTAAAGAGAGTCCAGCTTTTCTCTAGTATAGTTTCCAATCAGCTGGTCCAAATTTACACATTGCCCAACCGCCCCAAGCCCCTTCCTGAATCCAAACTGTGCTTCTGATAGAATAGAGTTATCCTGTACCCATTCCTCTAACCTCATCAGTAGAATCCTACTCATCAATTTTACTAAGGTGTCCAAGAGAGAAATAAACTGATAACATTTGGGATCTGATTTATCACCCTTTTTAAAAATGGGTACACGTACTGAAACAGCCCAGGAGGGAGGGATCTTACTCTCTACTGCTGCATTAAGTACCTAGGTAAAATAAGTCCCCATAAATCCGTGGCTGCTTTAAAAGCATCTACTGGTACACCGTCAAGACCAGGAGCCTTTCCACCTGCACTATACTGTATGGCAAGAAAAACTCCAGCTTAGAACTCCCACACTCACAGTTGAGATACAGTCCTCCTGATTCTGTTTAAAAATATCTGAAAAGTGGGCTACACATGCTTCACAAGGAACAAAGGAGTTAAGCTCTGGATTTGCGCCATTTTGTTTTAAAAAAGGGCCATTAACAGTATCCCAAAATAGCTTGTTATCTTTTGTTTCAGCAGCTTGGGTCAGTTTTAACCATGCCTCTTCCTGTAACACCTTATTCCTGACTGCTAATACCTGTTTATAGTTTTTCGGAGTGACCTAATAACCATATGGTCCCTGGGAGAACTATGTAAGGCCGCTTTCAAATGCTGAGAGGTATGGGTGCATGGGTGGTCAAACCACCTAAGATTTCTAGTTTGCTCAGTTCTCCGAATCCATGCCAACAGAGAATTAATACGACCTGTGATCTGATTAAAGCTAAACAACAGCTTGCCATGGTGCACCTCCTCATGCAAACAATAGCTAACCTCAGCTGAATTCTTAATTATTATTTCCTGTAAAGTACTATTAGGCTCTGTTCCTGACCATTTAATGCGTTGTATGCCATTAGGCCTAACTGGAGTAGTATTAAGGACGGGAGTGTATACCTCAACTTTGTTATTCCAGAAGAAAACGGGTAACATGATAGGGTTATGATCACTCATTGCGGTCGGGATGATACTAGGGGTACCAACAAGATCACGGTCGGAAGCAGTTACCAAAACATGGTCTATGACAGTATTTGCTTTTCTACCAATAAAAGAAGTTATCTGCTCCCCATGAGGACCATGCTTACACTCTAACATAAGAAGATCGCATTTACAAATTACTGAATTCAGTGCATTCCCATAATCATTATAACAAACATGCATAATACCAAACCCATCTGGAGTAGAATAGCCATATCACTGATTCCGAGGAAGGGGCATGTCTGTATATTAAAATCGTCCGCCCATATGAATGCAAAATTAGAATGGATAGGGCATGAGAAGCTTCCAAGCCCAAATCTAGGGGATGGACCACCGTATTACAGAGATGTCAAATACGTTGGTATAAAAGTTGAAGAACACCAGATCAGGGCCCCCCTTTGTAACTAACCACAAACATTTGGTACGCGGCCCTACAGACAATAACAATATCTGTTAGAAATGGGGTCTCTGGTTGGCAGTGATTTGCACCCTGTCCAAGTAGGGACCCTCACTCTAGTCAAGGTAAGGGAGTCACACAGCTAATATAACCCCTGCTTACCCCTTGGTAAATTAGCACGAGCAGTCAGGCTTATCTTAGAGGCAATGTGCAAAGTATTTGTACATAGTAACACAGTCAAAACACCACAAAAGTAATTTACACCAGTTTAGAAAGATTCTCAATATGTATCTGAATAAAACATGTCCAAAACCACAAACATCTAACATCTACAAGCAAAGATTTCACTTTTAAAAGATTAAATTCAATTGTAGTTCCTTGAAATAAATGAAACACTTGACTAAGGCAAAGAACCTGAGATGCGTCAAAAATAAAGTCGATGCGGGCTTCAGGGGAAGTGATGCGTCAAAAGAGACAGAGATGCTTTGGTTCCTTACTGTTGCAAGGGAGGTGATGCGTTGGTTCCTTACTGCTAGACAGGGGAGGTGATGTGTCGGTTCCCTACTGCCACAGCGGAGGTGATGAATCATTTGTGGCATGAAATGTTGGTTCCTTACTGCAGTGTGATGTCGAAAAATGGCACCCAAGGACGATGCGTTGGAAGTCAAGCCACGGTGCATCAATCTCACAGTGATGAAGCAGGCACTGCGTCAAAGTCAGGGTGGTGTGTCAAAGACTTCAGTGGTGTGGTGCTTGAAACTCACGCAGCAGTTGTTCTTCTGTCACTCTGCGATGGGAAGCTCAGGCCTGCGTTGAAAACTGTGGTCATTGCACTGAGCAGGGACCACACACCAGTACAGGCAGTGGCGATGCATTGTATACTTCCAGTGATGAGTTGGTTCAAAATGATGCAGTGAGTCAATGAGTGGATTTTCTCTTTGTAGCGCCAAAACCTCCTTCAAGGACCCACGCAGGATTTGGCACCACTAGGCAGGGCAGGGCTCTCACCAGAGAAGCCCAGGTGCTGGCAGATGAAGTCTTTGATGTCTCTGAGACTTCTTAATGGGAGGCAAGCTCAATTCAAGCTCTTGGAGAACCTTGGAAAGTGGGATGTAGAAAGCATAGACCAGTCATTTTACTCCCAGGAGAGAATCAGCAAGCAGCAGGCCTGCACAACAAAACAGCAGGCATAGCAGCAGTCCTTCCTATGGCACCCAGCTCTTTTTTCTGGCAGAATGTCCTCAGTCCAGAAGTGTTCTACCTTTTTGGGATCATAGGTCCAATACTTATACCCATCTTTGAAGGAGGCAAATTTCAAAGAGAAGTCTTTGTAGTGCCCAAGACACTGCCTTTTCCTTTCCTGGCCCCAGACACACTCCAAGGGGTTGGAGACTACTTTGTGTAAGGACAGGGTGAGCCCTATTCAGGTGCAAGTGTCAGCTCCTCCCACCACTCCAACCCAGAAAGATCCACCAGGAAATGCAGGGCACACCTCAGCTCCCTTTGTGTGACTGTCTAGAGTGAATTCATGAACAGCCCAACTGTCATCCTGACACAGCCGTGCATTCCACAGCCAGGCAGAGGCATAACATGGTTAAGCAGGAAAATGCCCACTTTCTAACAGTAGCATTTTTAAACTCACAGTACAAAAACTAACTTCACTAAAAGATGTATTTTTAAATTGTGAGTTCAGAAACCCCAAACTCAATTCTCTATCTACTCCCAATTGGAAATTACACTGAAAAGATATTTCAAGGCAATTCCCATGTTACCCGATGGGAGAGATAGTCCTTGCAACAGTGAAAAACAAACTTAGCAGTATTTCACTATCAGGTCATGTAAAACACACCAGTACATGTCCTAACATTTAAATACACTGCACCCTGCCTATTGGGCTGCCTTTGGCCTAGCTTAGGGGTGGCTTACATGTAGTAAAAGGGAAGATTTGGGCAAGGCGAGTGGGTGCACTGGCCAGGTCGAAATGGCAGTTTAAAACTGCACAGACAGACAGTGCAGTGGCAGGTCTGAGACATGTTTACAGAGCTACTCATGTGGGTGGCACAATCAGTGTTTCAGGCAATCTAGTAGCATTTGATTTACAGGCCCTGGGCACACATTGTGCACTATGCTAGGGACTTAGTAGTAAATCAGATATGCCAATCATGGATAAACCAATCATCCATACAATGTCAGACGAGAGCACTTGCACTTTAGCACTGGTCAGCATTGGTAAAGTGCCCAGAGTCCTAAAGCCTGCAAAAATGAAATTCAGCACAGGATCAAGTGGGAGGTCAGGAGCCAAAAAACAAGGGAAACCGAGCCAAGAGCTGACAGGTCAAACAATATCTCAATATCTCTAGCCCTCCTTTGTTCTGCCCTATTTGACAATGTACAGTATCCAGAAATTCTGAGAAAAACCCTCCCCATGGGTTCGGTTCAAACACCACGTTTCCTGTATGCAGATAACATCAAAACCGCTGATAATACGCCGCTAATCTAGAGAGCCCAGCTTACTCTGTAGCCCACACACATTCCACATAGCAAATTTATAATCAACATTATGGAGGTCATTACAACCCTGGCGGATGGTGTTAAAGCGGCGGTAAGACCGCAAACAGGCCGGCGGTAAAAAATTTGTAATTATGACCGTGGCGGAAACCGCCAACAAAGACAGCCACTTTAACACTCCAACTGCTACGGCGGTACAAAAAAACAGCGCGGCGGTCACCGCCAACAGACAGGCGGAAGACAAAGTACCGCCCACAGTATCACAACCTACCAATCCGCCACCTTTTCCGGGGCGGATTCACCGTGGATAAAAAGCACGGCGGAAACAGCAATTTCAAAGGGAAAACGCTCACCTCTACACACTCCACGAGGAATCAGGACACCATGGATCCGGAACTCCAAATAATCCCTGCGATAGTCTTCCTGCTCCTGTACGACCATCATCAACGTCGGCGCCGAAGACAACGGTGAGTAGTGCACCTACGACATAGGGGAGGGGGAGGCAAAGTCAGGGACACACACACGCAACACCCCCACCCCGACCCTCACCCACTACAACACTCACACCAATGCATATCCAAACATCACAGTAACAACCCCCAAACCCCCCGGAAGAATGCAAAGACAAAAGGAAATGAGTGCAACCATTGTAATATATCAAAATACAGTAACCAAATATATACAGATCAATAGACACATTCAACAAAATATACTTCTCAAATAGTAGTGCAGGTAATGTACCATTCAATGTCCATGAACCACTGGGCCCAAAATGCATGGGCGAGGCCCACATCAAATACCTGATCAAAACGGAGAGAACACTGCCGGGGCATCAGATAGAAATACAACAGGCACCTCAGGGGGAAGGGAAGGGGGGGCACCTCAGCCGGATGACTGCACCACGCCAGATCCACGAGGTGGCTCCATGCCCATTGATGTATCCTGGGGAGTGCAAAGCCACAGTCTCTCAAGTCTCACAAGTGGGTGGTTTGCCCACTGTACCATCCTGGGGAGTGCAAAGCCACAGTCTCTCTAGTCTCTACAGTGGGTGGGTTGCCCACTGTACCATCCTGGGGAGTGCAAAGCCACAGTCTCTCAAGTCTCTACAGTGGGTGGGTTGCCCACCGCTTTATCATGGGGAGTGCAAAGCCACAGTCTCTCAAGTCTCTACAGTGGGTGGTTTGCCCACTGTTCAATCCTGGGAAGTGCAAAGCCACAGTCTCTCAAGTCTCCACAGTGGGTGGTTTGCCCACTATACCATCCTGGGGAGTGCAAAGCCACAGTCTCTCAAGTGGATAACAGTCTCCACTGGTTCTGGAGGGGGACTGGTGCCCAGAGTGCTTCATCCTGTGCAGGACAGAGGTAGTGGATGGATCTCTCCACTGGTTCTGGAGGGGGACTGGTGCCCAGAGTGCTTCATCCTGTGCAGGACAGAGGTAGAGGATGCATGTCTCCACTGGTTCTGGAGGGGGACTGGTGCCCAGAGTGCTTCATCCTGTGCAGGACAGAGGTAGTGGATGGATATCTCCACTGGTTCTGGAGGGGGACTGGTGCCCAGAGTGCTTCATCCTGTGCAGGACAGAGGTAGTGGATGCATGTCTCCACTGGTTCTGGAGGGGGACTAGTGCCCAGAGTGCTTCATCCTGTGCAGGACAGAGGTAGTGGATGGATCTCTCCACTGGTTCTGGAGGGGGACTGGTGCCCAGAGTGCTTCATCCTGTGCAGGACAGAGGTAGTGGATGCATGTCTCCACTGGTTCTGGAGGGGGACTGGTGCCCAGAGTGCTTCATCCTGTGCAGGACAGAGGTAGTGGATGCTGTTCTCAACTGGTTCTGGTGGGGGACTGGTGCCCAGAGTGCTTCATCCTGTGCAGGACAGAGGTAGTGGATGGATCTCTCCACTGGTTCTGGAGGGGGACTGGTACCCAGAGTGCTTCATCCTGTGAAGGACAGAGGTAGTGGATGCATGTATCCACTGGTTCTGGAGAGGGACTGGTGCCCAGAGTGCTTCATCCTGTGCAGGACAGAGGTAGTGGATGCATGTCTCCACTGGTTCTGGAGGGGGACTGGTGCCCAGAGTGCTTCATCCTGTGAAGGCCAGAGGTAGTGGATGGATCTCTCCACTGGTTCTGGAGGGGGACTGGTGCCCAGAGTGCTTCATCCTGTGAAAAACAGAGGTAGTGGATGCATGTCTCCACTGGTTCTGGAGGGGGACTGGTGCCCAGAGTGCTTCATCCTGTGCAGGACAGAGGTAGTGGATGCATGTCTCCACTGGTTCTGGAGGGGGACTGGTGCCCAGAGTGCTTCATCCTGTGCAGGACAGAGGTAGTGGATGGATCTCTCCACTGGTTCTGGAGGGGGGCTGGTGCCCAGAGTGCTTCATCCTGTGCAGGACAGAGATAGTGGATGTATGTCTCCACTGGTCCTGGAGGGGGGCTGGTGCCCAGACTGCTTCATCCTGTGCAGGACAGAGGTAGTGGATGCATGTCTCCACTGGTTCTGGAGGGGGACTGGTGCCCAGAGTGCTTCATCCTGTGCAGGACAGAGGTAGTGGATGGATCTCTCCACTGGTTCTGGAGGGGGACTGGTGCCCAGAGTGCTTCATCCTGTGCAGGACAGAGGTATTGGATGCATGTCTCCACTGGTTCTGGAGGGGGCTGGTGCCCAGAGTGCTTCATCCTGTGCAGGACAGAGGTAGTGGATGCATGTCTCCACTGGTTCTGGAGCGGGACTGGTGCCCAGAGTGCTTCATCCTGTGCAGGACAGAGGTAGTGGATGCTGTTCTCAACTGGTTCTGGAGGGGGAGTGGTGCCCAGAGTGCTTCATCCTGTGAAGGACAGAGGTAGTGGATGGATCTCTCCACTGGTTCTGGAGGGGGACTGGTGCCCAGAGTGCTTCATCCTGTGAAAAACAGAGGTAGTGGATGCATGTCTCCACTGGTTCTGGAGAGGGACTGGTGCCCAGAGTGCTTCATCCTGTGCAGGACAGAGGTAGTGGATGCATGTCTCCACTGGTTCTGGAGGGGGACTGGTGCCCAGAGTGCTTCATCCTGTGCAGGACAGAGGTAGTGGATGGATCTCTCCACTGGTTCTGGAGGGGGACTGGTGCCCAGAGTGCTTCATCCTGTGAAGGACAGAGGTAATGGATGCATGTCTCCACTGGTTCTGGAGCGGGACTGGTGCCCAGAGTGCTTCATCCTGTGCAGGACAGAGGTAGTGGATGCTGTTCTCAACTGGTTCTGGAGGGGGAGTGGTGCCCAGAGTGCTTCATCCTGTGAAGGACAGAGGTAGTGGATGGATCTCTCCACTGGTTCTGGAGGGGGACTGGTGCCCAGAGTGCTTCATCCTGTGAAAAACAGAGGTAGTGGATGCATGTCTCCACTGGTTCTGGAGAGGGACTGGTGCCCAGAGTGCTTCATCCTGTGCAGGACAGAGGTAGTGGATGCATGTCTCCACTGGTTCTGGAGGGGGACTGGTGCCCAGAGTGCTTCATCCTGTGCAGGACAGAGGTAGTGGATGGATCTCTCCACTGGTTCTGGAGGGGGACTGGTGCCCAGAGTGCTTCATCCTGTGAAGGACAGAGGTAGTGGATGCATGTCTCCACTGGTTCTGTAGGGGGACTGGTGCCCAGAGTGCTTCATCCTGTGCAGGACAGAGGTAGTGGATGCATGTCTCCACTGGTTCTGGAGGGGGACTGGTGCCCAGAGTGCTTCATCCTGTGCAGGACAGAGGTAGTGGATGGATCTCTCCACTGGTTCTGTTGGGGGACTGGTGCCCAGAGTGCTTCATCCTGTGCAGGACAGAGGTAGTGGATGCATGTCTCCACTGGTTCTGGAGGGGGACTGGTGCCCAGAGTGCTTCATCCTGTGCAGGACAGAGGTAGTGGATGGATCTCTCCACTGGTTCTGGAGGGGGACTGGTGCCCAGAGTGCTTCATCCTGTGCAGGACAGAGGTAGTGGATGCATGTCTCCACTGGTTCTGGAGGGGGACTGGTGCCCAGAGTGCTTCATCCTGTGCAGGACAGAGGTAGTGCATGCTGTCCTCAACTGCTTCTGGAGGGTGACTGGTGCCCAGAGTGCTTCATCCTGTGAAGGACAGAGGTAGTGGATGCATGTCTCCACTGGTTCTGGAGGGTGACTGGTGCCCAGAGTGCTTCATCCTGTGCAGGACAGAGGTAGTGGATGCATGTCTCCACTGGTTCTGGAGGGGGACTGATGCCCAGAGTGCTTCATCCTGTGCAGGACAGAGGTAGTGGATGGATCTCTCCACTGGTTCTGGAGGGGGACTGGTGCCCAGAGTGCTTCATCCTGTGAAGGACAGAGGTAGTGGATGCATGTCTCCACTGGTTCCGGAGGGGGACTGGTGCCCAGAGTGCTTCATCCTGTGCAGGACAGAGGTAGTGGATGCATGTCTCCACTGGTTCCGGAGGGGGACTGGTGCCCAGAGTGCTTCATCCTGTGCAGGACAGAGGTACTGGATGCATGTCTCCACTGGTTCCGGAGGGGGACTGGTGCCCAGAGTGCTTCATCCTGTGCAGGACAGAGGTAGTGGATGCTGTTCTCAACTGGTTCTGGTGGGGGACTGGTGCCCAGAGTGCTTCATCCTGTGCAGGACAGAGGTAGTGGATGGATCTCTCCACTGGTTCTGGAGGGGGACTGGTACCCAGAGTGCTTCATCCTGTGAAGGACAGAGGTAGTGGATGCATGTATCCACTGGTTCTGGAGCGGGACTGGTGCCCAGAGTGCTTCATCCTGTGCAGGACAGAGGTAGTGGATGCATGTCTCCACTGGTTCTGGAGGGGGACTGGTGCCCAGAGTGCTTCATCCTGTGCAGGACAGAGGTAGTGGATGCATGTCTCCACTGGTTCTGGAGGGGGACTGGTGCCCAGAGTCCTTCATCCTGTGCAGGACAGAGGTAGTGGATGGATCTCTCCACTGGTTCTGGAGGGGGGCTGGTGCCCAGAGTGCTTCATCCTGTGCAGGACAGAGGTAGTGGATGTATGTCTCCACTGGTTCTGGAGGGGGGCTGGTGCCCAGACTGCTTCATCCTGTGCAGGACAGAGGTAGTGGATGCATGTCTCCACTGGTTCTGGAGGGGGACTGGTGCCCAGAGTGCTTCATCCTGTGCAGGACAGAGGTAGTGGATGGATCTCTCCACTGGTTCTGGAGGGGGACTGGTGCCCAGAGTGCTTCATCCTGTGCAGGACAGAGGTATTGGATGCATGTCTCCACTGGTTCTGGAGGGGGCTGGTGCCCAGAGTGCTTCATCCTGTGCAGGACAGAGGTAGTGGATGCATGTCTCCACTGGTTCTGGAGCGGGACTGGTGCCCAGAGTGCTTCATCCTGTGCAGGACAGAGGTAGTGGATGCTGTTCTCAACTGGTTCTGGAGGGGGAGTGGTGCCCAGAGTGCTTCATCCTGTGAAGGACAGAGGTAGTGGATGGATCTCTCCACTGGTTCTGGAGGGGGACTGGTGCCCAGAGTGCTTCATCCTGTGAAAAACAGAGGTAGTGGATGCATGTCTCCACTGGTTCTGGAGAGGGACTGGTGCCCAGAGTGCTTCATCCTGTGCAGGACAGAGGTAGTGGATGCATGTCTTCACTGGTTCTGGAGGGGGACTGGTGCCCAGAGTGCTTCATCCTGTGCAGGACAGAGGTAGTGGATGGATCTCTCCACTGGTTCTGGAGGGGGACTGGTGCCCAGAGTGCTTCATCCTGTGAAGGACAGAGGTAGTGGATGCATGTCTCCACTGGTTCTGGAGGGGGACTGGTGCCCAGAGTGCTTCATCCTGTGCAGGTCAGAGTTAGTGGATGCATGTCTCCACTGGTTCTGGAGGGGGACTGGTGCCCAGAGTGCTTCATCCTGTGCAGGACAGAGGTAGTGGATGCATGTCTCCACTGGTTCTGGAGGGGGACTGGTGCCCAGAGTGCTTCATCCTGTGCAGGACAGAGGTAGTGGATGGATCTCTCCACTGGTTCTGTTGGGGGACTGGTGCCCAGAGTGCTTCATCCTGTGCAGGACAGAGGTAGTGGATGCATGTCTCCACTGGTTCTGGAGGGGGACTGGTGCCCAGAGTGCTTCATCCTGTGCAGGACAGAGGTAGTGGATGGATCTCTCCACTGGTTCTGGAGGGGGACTGGTGCCCAGAGTGCTTCATCCTGTGCAGGACAGAGGTAGTGGATGCTGTCCTCAACTGCTTCTGGAGGGTGACTGGTGCCCAGAGTGCTTCATCCTGTGAAGGACAGAGGTAGTGGATGCATGTCTCCACTGGTTCTGGAGGGTGACTGGTGCCCAGAGTGCTTCATCCTGTGCAGGACAGAGGTAGTGGATGCATGTCTCCACTGGTTCTGGAGGGGGACTGGTGCCCAGAGTGCTTCATCCTGTGCAGGACAGAGGTAGTGGATGGATCTCTCCACTGGTTCTGGAGGGGGACTGGTGCCCAGAGTGCTTCATCCTGTGAAGGACAGAGGTAGTGGATGCATGTCTCCACTGGTTCTGTAGGGGGACTGGTGCCCAGAGTGCTTCATCCTGTGCAGGACAGAGGTAGTGGATGCATGTCTCCACTGGTTCTGGAGGGGGACTGGTGCCCAGAGTGCTTCATCCTGTGCAGGACAGAGGTAGTGGATGGATCTCTCCACTGGTTCTGTTGGGGGACTGGTGCCCAGAGTGCTTCATCCTGTGCAGGACAGAGGTAGTGGATGCATGTCTCCACTGGTTCTGGAGGGGGACTGGTGCCCAGAGTGCTTCATCCTGTGCAGGACAGAGGTAGTGGATGGATCTCTCCACTGGTTCTGGAGGGGGACTGGTGCCCAGAGTGCTTCATCCTGTGCAGGACAGAGGTAGTGGATGCATGTCTCCACTGGTTCTGGAGGGGGACTGGTGCCCAGAGTGCTTCATCCTGTGCAGGACAGAGGTAGTGCATGCTGTCCTCAACTGCTTCTGGAGGGTGACTGGTGCCCAGAGTGCTTCATCCTGTGAAGGACAGAGGTAGTGGATGCATGTCTCCACTGGTTCTGGAGGGTGACTGGTGCCCAGAGTGCTTCATCCTGTGCAGGACAGAGGTAGTGGATGCATGTCTCCACTGGTTCTGGAGGGGGACTGATGCCCAGAGTGCTTCATCCTGTGCAGGACAGAGGTAGTGGATGGATCTCTCCACTGGTTCTGGAGGGGGACTGGTGCCCAGAGTGCTTCATCCTGTGAAGGACAGAGGTAGTGGATGCATGTCTCCACTGGTTCCGGAGGGGGACTGGTGCCCAGAGTGCTTCATCCTGTGCAGGACAGAGGTAGTGGATGCATGTCTCCACTGGTTCCGGAGGGGGACTGGTGCCCAGAGTGCTTCATCCTGTGCAGGACAGAGGTACTGGATGCATGTCTCCACTGGTTCCGGAGGGGGACTGGTGCCCAGAGTGCTTCATCCTGTGCAGGACAGAGGTAGTGGATGCTGTTCTCAACTGGTTCTGGTGGGGGACTGGTGCCCAGAGTGCTTCATCCTGTGCAGGACAGAGGTAGTGGATGGATCTCTCCACTGGTTCTGGAGGGGGACTGGTACCCAGAGTGCTTCATCCTGTGAAGGACAGAGGTAGTGGATGCATGTATCCACTGGTTCTGGAGCGGGACTGGTGCCCAGAGTGCTTCATCCTGTGCAGGACAGAGGTAGTGGATGCATGTCTCCACTGGTTCTGGAGGGGGACTGGTGCCCAGAGTGCTTCATCCTGTGCAGGACAGAGGTAGTGGATGCATGTCTCCACTGGTTCTGGAGGGGGACTGGTGCCCAGAGTCCTTCATCCTGTGCAGGACAGAGGTAGTGGATGGATCTCTCCACTGGTTCTGGAGGGGGGCTGGTGCCCAGAGTGCTTCATCCTGTGCAGGACAGAGGTAGTGGATGTATGTCTCCACTGGTTCTGGAGGGGGGCTGGTGCCCAGACTGCTTCATCCTGTGCAGGACAGAGGTAGTGGATGCATGTCTCCACTGGTTCTGGAGGGGGACTGGTGCCCAGAGTGCTTCATCCTGTGCAGGACAGAGGTAGTGGATGGATCTCTCCACTGGTTCTGGAGGGGGACTGGTGCCCAGAGTGCTTCATCCTGTGCAGGACAGAGGTATTGGATGCATGTCTCCACTGGTTCTGGAGGGGGCTGGTGCCCAGAGTGCTTCATCCTGTGCAGGACAGAGGTAGTGGATGCATGTCTCCACTGGTTCTGGAGCGGGACTGGTGCCCAGAGTGCTTCATCCTGTGCAGGACAGAGGTAGTGGATGCTGTTCTCAACTGGTTCTGGAGGGGGAGTGGTGCCCAGAGTGCTTCATCCTGTGAAGGACAGAGGTAGTGGATGGATCTCTCCACTGGTTCTGGAGGGGGACTGGTGCCCAGAGTGCTTCATCCTGTGAAAAACAGAGGTAGTGGATGCATGTCTCCACTGGTTCTGGAGAGGGACTGATGCCCAGAGTGCTTCATCCTGTGCAGGACAGAGGTAGTGGATGCATGTCTTCACTGGTTCTGGAGGGGGACTGGTGCCCAGAGTGCTTCATCCTGTGCAGGACAGAGGTAGTGGATGGATCTCTCCACTGGTTCTGGAGGGGGACTGGTGCCCAGAGTGCTTCATCCTGTGAAGGACAGAGGTAGTGGATGCATGTCTCCACTGGTTCTGGAGGGGGACTGGTGCCCAGAGTGCTTCATCCTGTGCAGGTCAGAGTTAGTGGATGCATGTCTCCACTGGTTCTGGAGGGGGACTGGTGCCCAGAGTGCTTCATCCTGTGCAGGACAGAGGTAGTGGATGCATGTCTCCACTGGTTCTGGAGGGGGACTGGTGCCCAGAGTGCTTCATCCTGTGCAGGACAGAGGTAGTGGATGGATCTCTCCACTGGTTCTGTTGGGGGACTGGTGCCCAGAGTGCTTCATCCTGTGCAGGACAGAGGTAGTGGATGCATGTCTCCACTGGTTCTGGAGGGGGACTGGTGCCCAGAGTGCTTCATCCTGTGCAGGACAGAGGTAGTGGATGGATCTCTCCACTGGTTCTGGAGGGGGACTGGTGCCCAGAGTGCTTCATCCTGTGCAGGACAGAGGTAGTGGATGCTGTCCTCAACTGCTTCTGGAGGGTGACTGGTGCCCAGAGTGCTTCATCCTGTGAAGGACAGAGGTAGTGGATGCATGTCTCCACTGGTTCTGGAGGGTGACTGGTGCCCAGAGTGCTTCATCCTGTGCAGGACAGAGGTAGTGGATGCATGTCTCCACTGGTTCTGGAGGGGGACTGGTGCCCAGAGTGCTTCATCCTGTGCAGGACAGAGGTAGTGGATGGATCTCTCCACTGGTTCTGGAGGGGGACTGGTGCCCAGAGTGCTTCATCCTGTGAAGGACAGAGGTAGTGGATGCATGTCTCCACTGGTTCCGGAGGGGGACTGGTGCCCAGAGTGCTTCATCCTGTGCAGGACAGAGGTAGTGGATGCATGTCTCCACTGGTTCCGGAGGGGGACTGGTGCCCAGAGTGCTTCATCCTGTGCAGGACAGAGGTAGTGGATGGATCTCTCCACTGGTTCCGGAGGGGGACTGGTGCCCAGAGTGCTTCATCCTCTGCAGGACAGAGGTAGTGGATGCATGTCTCCACTGGTTCTGGAGGGGGCTGGTGCCCAGAGTGCTTCATCCTGTGCAGGACAGAGGTAGTGGATGCATGTCTCCACTGGTTCTGGAGGGGGACTGGTGCCCAGAGTGCTTCATCCTGTGCAGGACAGAGGTAGTGGATGCTGTTCTCAACTGGTTCTGGAGGGGGACTGGTGCCCAGAGTGCTTCATCCTGTGAAGGACAGAGGTAGTGGATGGATCTCTCCACTGGTTCGGGAGGGGGACTGGTGCCCAGAGTGCTTCATCCTGTGAAGGACAGAGGTAGTGGATGCATGTCTCCACTGGTTCTGGAGGGGGACTGGTGCCCAGAGTGCTTCATCCTGTGCAGGACAGAGGTAGTGGATGCATGTCTCCACTGGTTCTGGAGGGGGACTGGTGCCCACAGTGCTTCATCCTGTGCAGGACAGAGGTAGTGGATGGATCTCTCCACTGGTTCTGGTGGGGGACTGGTGCCCAGAGTGCTTCATCCTGTGCAGGACAGAGGTAGTGGATGCATATCTCCACTGGTTCTGGAGGGGGACTGGTGCCCAGAGTGCTTCATCCTGTGCAGGACAGAGGTAGTGGATGCATGTCTCCACTGGTTCTGGAGGGGGACTGGTGCCCAGAGTGCTTCATCCTGTGCAGGACAGAGGTAGTGGATGCTGTTCTCAACTGCTTCTGGAGGGGGACTGGTGCCCAGAGTGCTTCATCCTGTGAAGGACAGAGGTAGTGGATGCATGTCTCCACTGGTTATGGAGGGGGACTGGTGCCCAGAGTGCTTCATCCTGTGCAGGATAGAGGTAGTGGATGCATCTCTCCACTGGTTCTGGAGGAGGACTGGTGCCCAGAGTGCTTCATCCTGTGCAGGACAGAGGTAGTGGATGGATCTCTCCACTGGTTCTGGAGGGGGACTGGTGCCCAGAGTGCTTCATCCTGTGAAGGACAGAGGTAGTGGATGGATCTCTCCACTGGTTCTGGAGGGGAACTGGTGCCCAGAGTGCTTCATCCTGTGCAGGACAGAGGTAGTGGATGCATGTCTCCAATGGTTCTGGAAGGGGACTGGTGCCCAGAGTGCTTCATCCTGTGCAGGACAGAGGTAGTGGATGCATGTCTCCACTGGTTCTGGAGGGGAACTGGTGCCCAGAGTGCTTCATCCTGTGCAGGACAGAGGTAGTGGATGCATGTCTCCACTGGTTCTGGAGGGGCACTGGTGCCCAGAGTGCATCACTCTCCCCGTGACGGTCCCAGTTCCGTCACTGCCCCTGCCGCACATGGGCTAGCTGTGCTTGAGTGGCGGTGCTTGCCCTGTTCAGCGGTGCTTGTCCTGTTCAGCGGTGCTTGCCATGGTGGTCTGTGCCCTGTTCAGCGGTGCTTGTCCTGTTCAGCGGTGCTTGCCATGGCGGTCTGTGCCCTGTTCAGTGGTGCTTGTCCTGTTCAGCGGTGCTGGCCATGGCGGTCTGTGCCCTGTTCAGCGGGGCTTGTCCTGTTCAGCGGTGCTTGCCATGGCGGTCCATCATTGCCCAGCGGGGCTGTGGCTGCCGGGGCCCTCCTGGGCACTGACTCTGGCGGTGGCCTCCTGGCCACTGACGATGGGGCTGCCCTCCTGGGCACTGACTCTGGCGGTGGCCTCCTGGCCACTGACGATGGGGCTGGCGGTGGCCTCCTGGGAAGCGGGGATGATGGCGGTCTTCTCCGCCGTGCTGCTCTTCCCAGACTTTGGTGATTTCTTCTGCCCCTTCACCACCTTGGGAGGAGTCACAGCTGAGTGGACACTCCCCCCAGGACCCTTGTGAGCAGCTTTGCCTCCTGGAGTCTTCACCCTCTCCCGCCGGACACTGTCCAACTTCTGGTGCTTCACAGGGTGGGGGACTGCCTGTGCTGTGGCTCCGTGTCACACTAGCTGCCCTGGTGCCCGGTGCACTCCACATACCTCTAACAGGCACCACTGGTACCGGCGATTTTTTGGCTGTGGTGCTAGTACGGGACCTATGAATTGGAGGGGGGGTGGGGTGGTGGGAAAGAGGTCAAGGTTGCTCAGGAAATGTTTCTTAGGAACACTGGGACGGGTAGCTGGAGGGGGTCTGGGAGTGGAGGAAGAGGAGGTGGTTGTAGGAGGTGTAACTTTTGTGGCTTTGGGTGCAGGTGCATGCACTGGAGGCTATCGTGAGGTGGATGGCTGTTGGGTGGGTGTGTGCCTGCGTTTGTGTACTTTGGAAGGGGGAGTCACAGACACACTGGGAGAGGACACAGGGGACGTGTAAATGGTAGTGGGGGTGGTGAGTGCAGGTGAGCGGGTGTGGTGGTGGGTGTGCGGGTGCGGGACCTAGTGGCTGTAGTGGTAGTGCATGCAGGTGAGAGTGTAGACGACACTGGGAGGGAGGAGGGAGACGACGAGGAGGGGGACACAGTGGAGTCAGTGGATGTTGCTGTGTCTGTATGTGTGTGATGCTTGTGTGAGTGCCTGTGGGATGTGTGGTGCTTATGTTTGCCTGAGCTTCCCTTGTGTGTTGATGTGTGTGCAGGCTGGTCTGATTGTGTGCTTGGGATAGGCTGAGGTGCAGGGGATTGGGTCTGGGCAGAGGAAGTTGGAGGGGGGAGGCTATAGACAGGGACAATGGCTGCCATCAGTGCTGAGGCCAGAGATTGCAGGGTTCGATGAAGGGCAGCCTGACCAGAATGAATGCCCTCCAGGAATCCATTTGTGTGTTGCAATTCCCTTTCTACACCCTGGATGGCATTCAAAATGGTAGACTGCCCAACAGTGAGTGACCTGAGGAGGTTAATGGCCTCCTCACTGAGGGCAGCAGAGGTGACAGGGGCAGGGGCTGAGGTGCCTGGGGCGAAGGTGATGCCCACCCTCCTGGGTGAGCGGGCACAGGGCGAAGGCTGAGGGGCTGCTGGTTGGGCGGTGCTGGTAGGGGGGGTGGCGGCTGTACCTGTAGAAGTGGGGGCACTGATTTTGCCGCCACCACAAGGGAGCTCCCATCGGAGGACGAGTCCGTGTCGCTGGTTGCTGATCCTGTCCCCGCCGTGAAGCTCCCCTCGCCCTCCGTCCCACTGGTGTATTCAGAGTCCGTGGTGTGGCCCTCCATGGCCATGTGGGATGCAGCTCCCTCGTGCTCCGGTGCCACTGTACCTCTGCCTGATGATGCTGATGCACACAAGAACAGGGAGACCACAAAAAGGGGAGGTGAACAGAAGAAAGACAGGTTGAGTGCATGGCTTACCGCTACCGTTGGCGGACAATACAGACACAGCAGTACGCCGCGCTGTTGGGCTCTACAGATCCAGTTCCTGGGATATGGCCTACATGGCTATGGTGGACATCAGCACACATAGATGACACAGGGGCATGTATACCTGTATTTGGCACTCTACAGAGGTGGGGTGGAGTGCCACATGGCCTGCATTACGGAGGGGCCTAGCCTACGGAACTCGCCCTGGCCTAGGGAAACCCACAGCCCTCCTCCCCCACCCAGACACCTTCACTGCGCGCAAAGTCCGCAGAATGATCTTGTACTCACCCCCTTGTGTCTGCTGTGATGCCCTCAAGCGCCCATCCAACTCCGGGTAGGCCACCGCCAGGATCCTGAACATCAGGGGGGTCATGGTTCGACGGGCACCCCTCCCACGTTGGGAGGCCACCCCAGCTGAGCCTCCGCCGTCTTCTTGCTCCAGCGGTGAATGTTCTCCCATCTCTTCTGGCAGTAGGTGCTCTGTCTCTGGTGGACCCCCAAGGTCCGGACGTCCTTGGCGATGGCACGCCAAATATCCTTCTTCTGGTGGGTGCTGACCTACAAGACATGTACAGGGGAAGAAGAGAAGTCATTAGCAACTGCACTGTCGAAGTGAGTGGCCCACATCCCTCGCCTTGCCATGTGGCACATGCATTCACAGTTCTTCATGCACGCAGAACTCTGCCCCCTTCCTACTTACAACCAGCCCTCTCCACACAGGCGTAGCCCATACAACATGCTCCCTGTGTACTCACCTGTTGGTCTGGAGGACCGTAGAGTAGCGTGTACTGGGAGAGGACCCCGTCCACGAGCTTCTCCAACTCCTGTGCAGTGAAGGCAGGGGCCCTTTCCCCAGACGCACGAGCCATTGTCTCTTCCAGACCGAGGTCACAGCAGCACTTGCAGTGTAGATCCTCTCCTGTCGAAGATCAGGTATCGAGTGATTGAACAGATAGAAAATGGCGGTCACGTCCGCGGTGGTCACATCCGCAGCGGTGCGTATCATCACCGCCGGCGCACTTCCTCATTGGCTCCTGGGACCCATATGGTCCAATATTAACCAATGCAGCATTGCGCCGCGGTCTTCGACCGCCTACCGCGACGGTGTACAACGCCAGCGCAGTTACCTCACATCCCATTGTCCCAGTTTAGAGGTCAGGCAGCCGCCATTTCAGGGGCACACATGGCTTCATTTTCAACTGTGTCACACATGCCTAGGCCTGGACTCAACACACATACAGACAACTTTTTGTATTTTGTTTCGTGTTCTGTGTGCACTGTGGGTACATACCTCTGAGTTGTTTGACTCTGTGGTCGCTGTTGTCCTTCCTAGGCACCGTCAGCTGGGACATTTGAGGAGATGGCGGAATCCTCCGGTGTACCGACCACTGGTGGACCTGTTGACAATGGAGGAGCGACATTTAATCATCACCTACAGGTTTGACTGTGCCACAATCCAGGAACTGTGTACCCAGTTGGAGCCTGACCTGATGTCAGCTATCCGCCATCCCACAGGGATCCCGCCTCAAGTGCAGGTGCTATCAGTGCTCCATTTCCTTGCAAGTGGGTCATTTCAAACAACAGTGGCCATGGCATCAGGGATGTCCCAGCCTATGTTTTCCAACGTGTTGTCCAGAGTGTTGTCTGCCCTGCTGAAACACATGAGGAGCTACATCGTTTTCCCTCAGGTGGAGGATTTGGCTACAGTTAAAGGTGACTTCTATGCCCTTGGGTATATCCCCAACATCATAGGTGCCATTGATGGGACCCATGTAGCCCTGGTTCTCCCCCCACAGGAGTGAACAGGTGTACAGGAACCGGAAGAGTTATCATTTGATGAATGTACAGATGGTATGTTTGGCAGACCAGTACATCTCCCAGGTAAATGCTATGTTCCCTGGCTCTGTGCATGATGCCTACATCCTGCGGAATAGCAGCATCCCTTATGTGATGGGTCAACTCCAGAGGCACCGTGTGTGGCTATTAGGGGACTCTGGTTACCCCAACCTGTCATGGCTACTGACCCCAGTGAGGAATCCCAGGACCAGGGCAGAGAAACTCTACAATGAGGCCCATGGGTGGACTAGGAGGGTGATCGAACGCACCCTCTGGCCTCCTGAAGGCCAGGTTCAGGTGCCTCCATATGACAGGTGGTTCCCTATTCTACTCACCAAGGAAGGTGTGCCAGATCATCATCGCCTGCTGTATGTTTCACAATCTGGCTTTGCGATGCCAGGTGCCTTTTCTGCAGGAGGATGGTCCAGATGACGGTGTTGTGGCAGCTGTGGAGCCTGTGGACAGTGATGAGGAGGAAGCAGAGGAAGAAGAAATTGACAACAGGGACTCAGTTATCCAGCAATATTTCCAGTGACACACAGGTGAGAACACATTCCTGCCTACTAAAAGTACTTTCACACTTCTAACTCTATCCTGGCTGTCAATTTCAAGCAGTATATGGTAACTGAGTTGTACATTTCCATTACGGTTTCACAGGTGTGGTTACCAACGTGTGTCATCTGCTTACATTCCTCATGGACTTGTGATGTGTGACATAGGTATGTTGACATTACATTCGATAACATTTTTTGTCACTTTCATTGGTAATACACATTTTCAAAATCACAGACTGACTCCAGATTGTTTTGTGCTTCAAGGGTGTTTATTGAAGTGCTAAATATTGGAGGGGGGTGGTAAAATGGTGAGGGGTGATGGTGGAGGTATATCCATGGCAGAGTCTAGTCTCACAGGTGCATTGCCCATATGGGCATAGGAAGTGGAGCTGGGGAAGTTCCAATATGGACAGGGTTACCAAGTGGGACAGTGGGATGACAATCAGGGTGGTCTCATTTCTTGGCGGGGGTCTTGCCATCGTGCTTTGTCTTGTTCCTGGATCTCAGGGACCGCTTGCTGGGTGGTTCTCCGTCTGCAGGGGGTGGGGTGCTGGTGTGGTGGTCCTGTGGCGGTGCCTCCTGTCCACTAGCGCCGGCGGAGGTGGTGGGCAGTTCATCGTCCATGCTAGTGTCAGGGGCCCCTTGGAGTGCCACAGTGTCCCTCCTGGTGTTAAGTATCTCCTTCAGCACCCCTACGATGGTGCCCAGGGCGGAGCTGATGGTTCTGAGTTCCTCACTGAACCCCAAATACTGTTCCTCCTGCATGCGCTGGGTCTCCTGAAACTTGGCCAGGACCATAGCCATCGTCTCCTGGGAGTGGTGGTATGCTCCCATGATGGAGGAGAGGGCCTCGTGGAGAGTGGGTTCCCTTGGCCTGTCCGCCCCCTGTCGCACGGCAGCCCTCCCAGTTCCCCTGTGTTCCTGTGCCTCCGTCCCCTGGACCGTGTGCCCACTGCCACTGCCCCCAGATCCCTGTTGTTGTTGGGGTGGTGGGTCCCTCCTGGTGTTAAGTATCTCCTTCAGCACCCCTACGATGGTGCCCAGGGCGGAGCTGATGGTTCTGAGTTCCTCACTGAACCCCAAATACTGTTCCTCCTGCATGCGCTGGGTCTCCTGAAACTTGGCCAGGACCATAGCCATCGTCTCCTGGGAGTGGTGGTATGCTCCCATGATGGAGGAGAGGGCCTCGTGGAGAGTGGGTTCCCTTGGCCTGTCCGCCCCCTGTCGCACGGCAGCCCTCCCAGTTCCCCTGTGTTCCTGTGCCTCCGTCCCCTGGACCGTGTGCCCACTGCCACTGCCCCCAGATCCCTGTTGTTGTTGGGGTGGTGGGTTATCCTGGGGTCCCTGTAGTGGTGGACACACAGCTGATTGACGTGTCCTGGGGACGGAGGTATGGGCCCGCTGGGTGGGTGCTGTGCTGGTGTTACCAGAGGGTGGAAGGTCTGTGGTGGGCTGTGCCTGTGCGAGGGGAACCGACTGTCCCGAGGCCCACGATGGTCCGGGCTGGTCATCTGGATCCAGTTGGCCAGAGCTGCTGTCATCACTGTGGGCCTCTTCTGTGGGTGGGGTAGAGATGTCTGGACCCTCCTGTCTGGTGATGTTGGGTAGTGGTCCTGCAGGGGTGTAAAAGCATGATTATTGCATGTGTGTGTGTCATGGTGTGCAATGGGTGGGTGACCGTGTACCCCGGTGCTAGCATTCCTGTGTGGGGGCTTGTGTGATGATGGTTGGGGGGGTGTTATGGGTATGTGCAGTGGGCATGCTTTAGTGAGGGGTGTCCATGCTTTGTTGTGTCATGCAGGGCTTGGTGTTGGGATGTGTGGTTTGTGTTATTAGTACATTAGTGAGGAGTTGGAGTGATAGGGGAGGGGGTGAGGGTGGGGGTCTGTGATAGCATGCAGGTGGGGTGGGGGATATGATAGTTAAGATTTGACTTACCAGAGTCCATTCCCCACCGACTCCTCCGAGGCCCTCAGGATGCATAATGGTCAAGACCTGCTCCTCCCATGTTGTTAGTTGTGGGGGAGGAGGTGGGGGTCCGCTGCCAGTCCGCTGTACCGCGATGTTGTGCCTGGAGACCACGGAACGCACCTTCCCCCGTAGGTCGTTCCACCTCTTCCTGATGTCCTCACGATTTCTTGGGTGCTGTCCCACTGCGTTGACCTTGTCGACTATTCTTCGCCATAGCTCCATCTTCCTAGCTATGGAGGTGTGCTGCACCTGTGATCCAAATAGCTGTGGCTCTACCCGTACGATTTACTCCACCATGACCCTGAGCTCCTCCTCCAAGAACCTGGGGTGTCTTTGCCGTGCCATGGGGTGGTGTAGGTGATGTGTGGGGTGGTGTATGTGGTGATGAGTGTGGTGATGTGTAGTGGTGTGTGGTATTTTGTGCGTGGATGTAGTGTGGGTGATGGTGTTGTGTGCCTCTGTGTGGTGGCGTTGTCTATGCTGTGCAGTCTCCCTGGCCTTTGTCAAAATATTTGGTCGTAGGGGTTTGTGGGTGATGTGGGTGTGTGTTTTATATAGTATTGATTGTGTGGGAGTGGTGTTTGTATGTGTATCAGGTGTGTGTATTTGGAATTGTCCAATGTGGCAGTGTTTTGGAGATGTGTGTGTATTTTGAGCACGGTGGTGTGTACCGCCAATGGAATACCGCGGTTGAAAGACCGCTGCATGAATTCGTGGGTCGTGATAGCATGGGCGTGTTTCTGTTGGCGTGACGGTGGAGGTTTTGTTTTCGCCAGTTTATCACTGACCTTTGGTGTGGCGGACTTGTGTGGGTGTCTGAATTTTGGCGGATTCCGTGATGTGGGTCATAATTGCTGTGGCGGATTTCCACGGCCGCGGCGATGTGTTGGCGGTCTTCTGCACGGCGGTAATCAGCTTTTACCGCCAATGTTGTAATGACCCCCTATATTCCTAACTTGATATGCTCCTAAGTTGTTCCACTGATGGTGACACAGTAAGACTACAGTTATCTTTGTTAGTAGTTACAAAAGTCTCAGTAGTGTCTACAATACAGTACTCAGATCCAGTTATACATAGTGATTTGGGGTGAGGAGGCGAAACTACACCACCTCCTCACAATGGGTGAAAGAGTAACCCCTTGTGTGTAAGATTCAGTGATTATCTTGCAGCAAACTAAGAACCTGAAACCTATTGGCCATGGCTATAGGGGAAGTGTACAGAAAATCATACTTAGTCAGCTGTTGATTATTTGTCTTGCTACTATATGACAGTTCAGTACCTCATAAATGGTGGTAAAAAAGCGCATTGAAAGTAGAACCATATTCCTTGCAAATGGAGTAATTGCTATCGACCTTGCTAAGGTTTCCCCTGCAAAACTAAGTTTCTTAAAATTGATGATGATATACTGCCCTTTAAGGTTTTCCGTTAGCAAACCAATCCATCCCACTCTTCTGGCAATCAATATTTGATTGGCTCTGTGAGCCAGAAATATATGATTCACACTGAGCCAATGAATTATGTTATTCTTTAGCATCTCTGGAGAGTCACAAAACCAGGGTTCCAAGGGAGGTAGGGTATTAGAAACTAAAGGTACCGTAGCACATAGTCATTGTTCTACACTCTATTTCTTTATTAAGAGCTCCCACTGCTTTCCTAATACAGCCTTCTAGGGTGGAGTCACCAGGTTTTACAGGAGTAGGAGCACAAATGTAACGGATATCCCGTCCTCCTTATTACAAGTGCATTATATCTTATAGCACTTGTAATATGGTGGATGGGATATCCGTTATGTTTGTGATGAAGTAACCCGACTGTCAAACTCTAAATCAGGCCCACATTTTGAAGTTTGATGAAACAGTCAGTGGGTGAACACCTGGGGCAAATCAAATGTTTAGTGAATAAATCTGCTTTGACTATTGTAGTGATATTAGTAATCTCTATGTTTAAAGATACATGCACTTCATTTATTGATTTTTTTCAGACGTAATAAAACATATCTCTAGATGCATGTTTTGTGTCCTATGCTTACCTAATCTCCTTCCAATTATTTGAGTCCAAGGGCATGATACTTGTGACCCAGCCTACTCACAACTGTCGATAATGTAAAGTTAATGTACGGGCAGCAAATAGAAGAACTAGGCCTGCATCATTATCTCATACAGTGGACAGCACAGATGGAAAACGGGTTCCTGTTTTTATTTTTCCTTTAAATTGCACTGTCTATGGCTTATACATAAAGGACGTTGACACTGCAGATATCACATGCAATATGTAGATCATCAAGAACAGCTGTATTGGCAAGCTTAGTGCTTATGTAGAAGCGAAAGCCAGATTGATTATGGTCCACAGCATTAGTAGGTTCCACAAAAGCACAGAGTTGCTTGGCAGCATGAAGTTCATGGATTTGGTCCACTGTGACCATTGGCCTTTACCTGGATGGACTAGATAGATTTAAATTTGGGGTTTTCAGTTGGATTGCAATACACTGTTTAAAAGATAAGGGGATGGTCCTAGTAACATGTGATGATATTGGTTTGAGAATTAGAGTTAGCTACAAAATATCATTTACAGATGACAGAAAAAATGAATTAGGATTGGGTCAATGGGAAGTCTGAATTGCAGTTGCTGAGTAATTTGGCAAAATTGGACAAGGTGAAAAGTTTATAGTATAGTAGTGTCAGGTTGAGGCTGAAAAAGCACAAATTTGTTGGTTTTTTTAATATCATCATTTTTTCATGGAATAAAAATAAAGATTTTCACCAAGAGACTGTGAAGGTGGAGTTGGAACGGGGAGGTGAAAGTTTGGTCACAATCTTAGAGATTTCCTTGTGTTACATGATTTAAGGAGTCTAGCTGAGTAGTATGGCAAGTAGGCTCGGTGGATGGTATGCTTATAGGATCTCAGGATTTTCTCATATTATTGTTTTTGTTTAGATGATAACTGACCAACCATGAAATGGAGCTCTTCTAGAGGCACATTGCAGTTAATGCAATGATGTATTGTACCAAGGAGAGGTTTTGGTATATTTTATAGTCATTTCTTTAGCTTTAGTGGTAAAGGAGTAAAGTGTGATCGATAACCAGGAATAATATTTTTCATACTTTTGAGAGGGGTTGGCATAGGTTAGGCCAAGTGTGAAGGAGGTTTCTAGGACAGAAATGATAGATCCCCGGTAAGTTTTCTTCCAATCATGAGTGAGCTTCGATGAATGACATACAACATGAGGATGTGAAAGAAGTGTATTTGCAAAGTGAGTAAGTATTGATTTGACCAAGCAACTGCAGTAGAGTTAATTGAACAGGTCACCTTATCAAGAGAGATCATAGAGTCAAACAAATGTTCTGCAGTGTGGATGGAAGCCTTACTGTGTTGTTGCAATAAACTCTCACTCAGAATCCCCCAGTGAAGAACATTCATGTTATTCGCAGTTATATTCCTATATGCTCTGTCAATAACGTTAGAATCTAATTATTGTTCTCATTGTTGATCTTGATTTTAGATGTGTCACCAAGACATCGAATCCAGAATATCAGCCGCTTTGTCTGGAAGCAGGCTAATGTGGCCAGTGAGCTGTGGGAGAAGCTTACTGCGCGTTGTATTGATCAGCACCGTCACATTGAGCGAACTTTGGAGCAGTTGCTTGAGCTCAAAGGAGCTATGGAAGAGCTCAACGTGACACTGACTCAAGCAGAAGGTGTCCGTGAAACCTGGGAGTCGATTGGAGACTTATTCATTGACTCTTTACCAGACCACATACAGACAACCAAGGTAATGCCAGGTCGGCTCACTCAAGCCCTTCATTTACCGTATTATCCATAAGTCTGGCAGACTGTTCATAACCACATTCCTAATTTACAGTCTAATCAAAATGCTAGTGAATCGTTCAAAGATTATTTAGCATTTGAGTAACACTTATCCACCGTAGAAAAAACATACAGTTACAATATTAAAACAATCTTTGCAACTGTTTCCATTATTATGATCAATTTTTAAACACTCTGGACCTCATTACTTGTTGACCTCAATCGAATGCAATAATTATTGCTTTTGATAAAAACAGACTTTCATCAGTGCTCGTCTGGACACTCGAGTGGGTGCAGCTTTTCTCTTGGAGTACAAACTGCTCTCCCTTCAGTCAGGGGTTCGAACTTTGTTGGCATGTTCAAAAAATTCTGCATGGTGTTGGTTGCGGGTACAGGGTCTTTTGGCAGCCTTCACAGCGATGGTTCCTTGGGCACATTGTCATTCAAAGCCTGTGATGAACCACATCCTACGCCATTGGCATCCCACCTCACAGTACTACAATGTGTTGATTCCCATGACAAATCAAGTTGTGCAGAGCTTGTCCTTGTTCTAGTTCGGGACAACCTGGTGAAGGAGGTCCCGTTCCAATTGCCACCTCTTGTTCTGCTGACAACAGATGACAGCATGTGGGGTTGGGGGGCAGTGTTGGGCTCTTAGGAACTGAGTGCTCTTCGGTCCCTCTGGGAGAGTCAACAGTCCTCGAATTGGAGGGAGTTGATGGCTGTCCAGAATACATTCCTGGGGTTCCAGGCCAGTCTATGGTGCACCAATGTGGTGGTCCACACCGGCAATCAAGTGGCAAGGATGTACTTGAAATGGCAGACTGGTGCAAATTACGGGTCCCTCATTCAGATTGCATCACTGCTTTCATTTGGCAGAGTAAATTGTTCTGTTCCTGACTGCAGTTTACATTCAAGGTGAGTTGCATTTTTGGGCAGACAGCCTCAGCATGAACATCCTTCAGTACAGTACCATCTGTCCCTTCCTCTCTTACGTTTTGTCTGTCAGAGTTTCAGGGATCCTTGACTGGACCTGTTTTCCTCCCCAGGCAATGCACAGTGCCCAGCTTTTTACACAGAGAGTCTGTCCCCTCAGGCATGGGATGCCCTGTCAGTTCCATGGCCTCAGGGGCTGCTGTACACCTTCCATCTGATTTCCCCTCCTGAGTCAGGTTCTCCAAAATGTTAGACAGGAGAAGGATTGGGTAATCCTCATTGCTCCTTTCTGGCCCAGACAACCTTTGGTTCCTCTCCTTCTGAATCTGTCTCAGAGTCAGATGCTCCATCCCCATTGTCAGCCCTCTCCTCTTCACTTTCCATGTCTGTCTCTTCAAGTGCTACTGGTCAAATCTGACAGCTTGGCTCTTGAGTGCTTAGGGTTGGAGTCTCCGGGTTGTTCCTCTCAGGTGGCCTTAGACATTCAATCATCTCATAGGCAGTCTACCCTTAAGTCTCATAAGAAACACTGGGCTTCTTTTTCCAAGAGGTGTTTCACTCAGTCTGAGGTTTCGACGGCCATTTACTTTTTCCAAATGTGTGACTTTCTGCAGGATGATTTTCTAAAGGGTCTGACTCCTAGTACCATTGTGCTCAGTAGGCTGCAATTAAGGAATTCCAGTCTTTTTCTGATGATTTCCCTACTATTTCTCCTTTGGTTTTCAGGCTACTTCGGAGTTTCTGACTTCAGCATCCCTCTGTTTGGAAGGAGGTTCCTTTTTGAGACTTGGCTCTTGTTCTCAGGGGGTTGAGGGTGCTCATTTTGAGACTTTGGAGGAAGCAGATTTGGTGTGTCTTTCCACTAAGATGGTCTTTTGGTGACCATTACTTCTGCAAGATGCCTTGGTGAGATGGGGCTCTCATGGCAGATTTCCTTATCTGAAGTTCTTTTCTGACAGGGGTGGTGCTTTGCCTCAACTCAGTTTGTTTCTGAAATGGCTTCTTCCTTTCATTTGGCTCAGGAGGTCATTGTACCTGTGTTAGTAGATTCTTCTTTTAACCTCCCTTCCATTCTGGATGCCAGAAGGGCCCTTCTGAATTATTTGGGGCGCACAAAGCTGTTTTGGTGTGTATCTCTTTGTTCATTGCTTACTGCTCTGTTGTGAAAGGTAGGAAGGTCTCCACTCAGACTCTTAGTCGATGGATCCATTAGGCCATTTCCCCTGCCTATGAAGTAGTTGGTGAGGTTCTTCCTTGTTAGACCTGTCAGCACTTGGCATGCTTTCCCCTGTCTTTTTGGCCTCTGACCTCCTGTTTTGATCGGGTGCTGAATTTTGTTTTTGCTGGCTTTAGGACTCTGGGCACTTTACTGCTACTGACCAGTACTAAAGTGTAGGAAAATACCATCTTGCCTGGCATGTTACCCCCATTTTCACTGTATGTATGTTTGTTTTTGCCTATTTGTCACTGGGATCCTGCCAGGCAGGACCCCAGTGCTCATAATGTATGCCCTGTATGTGCTCCCTATGTGGTGCCTAACTGTATCACTGAGGCTCTGCTAACCAGAACCTCAGTGTTTATGCTCTCTCTTTGCTTTAAAATTGTCACTGCAGGCTAGTGACTAAATTTTCCAATTCTCATTGGCACACTGGAACACCTTTATAATTCCCTTGTATATGGTACCTAGGTACCCAGGGTATTGGGGTTCCAGGAGATCCCTATGGGCTGCAGCATTTCTTTCGCCACCCCTAGGGAGCTCAGACAATTCTTACACAGGACTGCCACTGCAGCCTGAGTGAAATAACGTCCACATTACTTCACAGCCATTTTTCACCGCACATAAGTAACTTATAAGTCATCTATATGTCTAACCCTCACTTGGTGATGGTTAGGTGCCAAGTTACTTAGTGTGTGGGCACCCTGGCACTAGCCAAGGTGCCCCCACATTGTTCAGGGCAAATTCCCCGGACTTTGTGAGTGCGGGGACACCATTACACGCGTACACTGTACATAGGTCACTACCTATATGTAGCGTCACAATGGTAACTCCGAACATGGCCATGTAACATGTCTAGGATCATTGTCCCCCCAATACCATTCTGGTATTGGGGGGACAATTCCATGCATCCCCAGGTCTCTAGCACAGAACCTGGGTACTGCCAAACCGCCTTTCCGGGGTCTCAATGCAGCTGCTGCCAACCCCTCAGACAGGTTTCTGCCCCCATGGGGCCTGGGCAGCCCAGGAAGGCAGAACAAAGGATTTCCTCCGAGCGAGGGTGTTACACCCTCTCCCTTTGGAAATAGGTGTGAAGGGCTGGGGAGGAGTAGCCTCCCCCAGCCTCTGGAAATGCTTTGATGGGCATAGATGGTGCTCATCTCTGCATAAGCCAGTCTACACCAGTTGAGGGATCCCCCAGCCCTGCTCTAGCGCAAAACTGGACAAAGGAAAGGGGAGTGACCACTCCCCTGACCAGCACCTCCCAGAGAAGGTGCCCAGAGCTCCTTCAGTGTGTCCCAGACCTCTGCCATCTTGGATTCAGAGGTGTTGGGGCACAATGGACAGCTCTGAGTGACCAGTGCCAGCAGGTGACGTCAGAGACCCCTCCTGATAGGTGCTTACACCTCTTAGTAGCCAAGCCTCCTTTCTCAGTAGCCAAACCTCCTGTTTGGGCTATTTAGGGTCTCTCCTCTGGGCTATTCCTCAGATAACGAATGCAAGAGCTCACCAGAGTACCTCTGCGCTTCCCTCTTCGACTTCTGCCAAGGATCGACCGCTGACTGCTCCAGGATGCCTGCAAAACCACAACAAAGTAGCAAGATGACTACCAGCAACATTGTAGCGCCTCATCCTGCCGGCTTTCTCGACTGTTTCCTGGTGGTGCATTGTAGGAAGTTGGCTCTGTATGTGCTATTTCAAAGTAAGGAATAGCATGCACAGAGTCCAAGGGTTCCCCTTAGAGGTAAAATAGTGGTAAAAAGAGATAATACTAATGCTGCTTTTTGTGGTAGTGTGGTCGAGCAGTAGGCTTATCCAAGGAGTAGTGTTAAGCATTTGTTGTACATACACATAGACAATAAATGAGGTACACACACTCAGAGACAAATCCAGCCAATAGGTTTTGTATAGAAAAATATATTTTCTTAGTTTATTTTAAGAACCACAGGTTCAAATTTAACATGTAATATCTTGTTTGAAAGGTATTGCAGGTACGTACATTAGGAACTTTGAATCATTTCAATTGCATGTATACTTTTCAAGTTATTCACAAATAGCTATTTTAAAAGTGGACACAGTGCAATTTTCACAGTTCCTGGGGGAGGTAAGTTTTTGTTAGTTTTACCAGGTAAGTAAGACACTTACAGGGTTCAGTTCTTGGTCCAAGGTAGCCCACCGTTGGGGGTTCAGAGCAACCCCAAAGTTACCACACCAGCAGCTCAGGGCCGGTCAGGTGCAGAGTTCAAAGTGGTGCCCAAAACGCATAGGCTTCAATGGAGAGAAGGGGGTGCCCCGGTTCCAGTCTGCCAGCAGGTAAGTACCCGCGTCTTCGGAGGGAAGACCAGGGGGGTTTTGTAGGGCACCGGGGGGGACACAAGCCCACACAGAAATTTCACCCTCAGCGGCGCGGGGGCGGCCGGGTGCAGTGTTAGAACAAGCGTCGGGTTCGCAATGGAAGTCAATGAGAGATCAAGGGATCTCTTCAGCGCTGCAGGCAGGCAAGGGGGGGCTTCCTCGGGGAAACCTCCACTTGGGCAAGGGAGAGGGACTCCTGGGGGTCACTTCTGCAGTGAAAGTCCGGTCCTTCAGGTCCTGGGGACTGCGGGTGCAGGGTCTTTTCCAGGCATCGGGACTTAGGTTTCAGAGAGTCGCGGTCAGGGGAAGCCTCAGGATTCCCTCTGCAGGCGGCGCTGTGGGGGCTCAGGGGGGACAGGTTTTGGTACTCACAGTCGTAGAGTAGTCCGGGGGTCCTCCCTGAGGTGTTGGTTCTCCACCAGCCGAGTCGGGGTCGCCGGGTGCAGTGTTGCAAGTCTCACGCTTCTTGCGGGGAGATTGCAGGGTTCTTTAAAGCTGCTCCTTTGGATAAAGTTGCAGTCTTTTTGGAGCAGGTCCGCTGTCCTCGGGAGTTTCTTGTCGTCGTCGAAGCAGGGCAGTCCTCAGAGGATGCAGAGGTCGCTGGTCCCTTTGGAAGGCGTCGCTGGAGCAGAGTTCTTTGGAAGGCAGGAGACAGGCCGGTGAGTTTCTGGAGCCAAGGCAGTTGTTGTCTTCTGGTCTTCCTCTGCAGGGGTTTTCAGCTAGGCAGTCCTTCTTCTTGTTGTTGCAGGAATCTAAATTCTTAGGTTCAGGGAAGCCCTTAAATACTAAATTTAAGGGCGTGTTTAGGTCTGGGGGGTTAGTAGCCAATGGCTACTAGCCCTGAGGGTGGGTACACCCTCTTTGTGCCTCCTCCCAAGGGGAGGGGGTCACATTCCTATCCCTATTGGGGGAATCCTCCTTCTACAAGATGGAGGATTTCTAAAAGTCAGAGTCACCTCAGCTCAGGACACCTTAGGGGCTGTCCTGACTGGCCAGTGACTCCTCCTTGTTTTTCTCATTATCTCTCCTGGACTTGCCGCCAAAAGTGGGGGCTGGGTCCAGGAGGCGGGCATCTCCACTAGCTGGAGTGCCCTGGGGCATTGTAACACGAAGCTTGAGCCTTTGAAGCTCACTGCTAGGTGTTACAGTTCCTGCAGGGGGGAGGTGTGAAGCACCTCCACCCAGAGCAGGCTTTGTTTCTGTCCTCAGAGAGCACAAAGGCTCTCACCGCATGAGGTCAGACACTCGTCTCTCAGCAGCAGGCTGGCACAGACCAGTCAGTCCTGCACTGAACAATTGGGTAAAATACAGGGGGTATCTCTAAGATGCCCTCTGTGTGCATTTTTTAATAAATCCAACACTGGCATCAGTGTGGGTTTATTATTCTGAGAAGTTTGATACTAAACTTCCCAGTATTCAGTGTAGCCATTATGGAGCTGTGGAGTTCGTTTTTGACAGACTCCCAGCCCATATACTCTTATGGCTACCCTGTACTTACAATGTCTAAGGTTTTGCTTAGACACTGTAGGGGCATAGTGCTCATGCACATATGCCCTCACTTGTGGTATCGTGCACCCTGCCTTAGGGCTGTAAGGCCTACTAGAGGGGTGACTTACCTATGCCACAGGCAGTGGGAGGTTGGCATGGCACCCTGAGGGGAGTGCCATGTCGACTTAGTCATTTTCTCCCATCAGCACACACAAGCTGGCAAGCAGTGTGTCTGTGCTGAGTGAGGGGTCCCTAGGGTGGCATAAGACATGCTGCAGCCCTTAGAGACCTTCCCTGGCATCAGGGCCCTTGGTACCAGAGGTACCAGTTACAAGGGACTTACCTAGGTGCCAGGGTGGTGCCAATTGTGGAAACAATGGTACATTTTAGGTGAAAGAACACTGGTGCTGGGGCCTGGTTAGCAGGGTCCCAGCACACTTCTCAGTCAAGTCAGCATCAGTATCAGGCAAAAAGTGGGGGGTAACTGCAACAGGGAGCCATTTCTTTACATGCATCCTCTGAGGGTTGTCTAGTGTGCCAAGAAGAAATCTCCCGTGGGTCGACAGAATCTTCCCCCTGCCAACGCAGGCACTAAACCTCTGCATCACCAGTCCTTTGGGTCCCTTCTCATCCTGACGAGCCTGGTCCCTGGAACACAGTAGCTGGGTCCAAGTGTCTCCCACAGTCCAGTGCCCCTTCTGTCCAAATTTGCTGGAGGTAAGTCATTGCCTCCCCACGCCAGACAGCAAACCTGTGTACTGCATGATTTGCAGCTGCTTCGGCTTCTGTGCAGTTTTCCAGGACTTCCTTTGTACACAGTCTAGCCTGGGTCCCCAGCACTCCTTCCTGCATAGCCCAAATCGCTGAGCTGGACTCCGACGTCGTGGGACCCTCCTTTGTGACTCTGAGTCGACCGATGTCCTCAGATCTTCTAAGTGCCTGTTCTGGTACTTCTGTGGGTTCTGCCTGCTTCTGCAGGGGCTCTCTGAGTTGCTGAGCGCCCCCTCTGTCTCCTCCTCCAAGGGGCGATATCCTGATACTTCCTGGTCCCCAGCAGCACCCAAAATCCTCAACCGTGACTCTTGCAGCTAGCAAGGCTTGGTTGCGGTATTTCTGCATGGAAACACTCCTGCATGCTCCAGCACGCCATGGGACATCTTCAGACCAAAGGAGAAGTTCCTGGCACCTTCTGTTGTTGCAGAATCTTTGGCTTCTTCCACCCGGAGGCAGCCCTTTGCACCTTCAACCGGGGTTTAGTGGGCTCCTGCACCCCTGGACACTTGTGTGACTCTTTGACTTGGTTCCCTTCTTTTACAGGTCCTCAGTTCCAGGAATACGTCTTCAGTGCTTTGGTAGCAGTTGTGGTTCTTGCAGAATCCCCTAAACTGTCTTTCTGGGGTAGTAGGGTAACCTTACTCCTACTTTTCAGGGTCTTGGGGTGGGGTATTTTGGACACCCTTACTGTTTTCTCACAGTCCCAGCGACCCTCTACAACCTCCCATAGGCCTGGAGTCCATTCGTGATTCGCATTCCACTTTTGGAGTATATGGTTTGTGTTGCCCCTAGGCCTATGTCTACCCATTGCACCCTATTGTGATTCTACATTGTTTGCACAACTTTTCTTACTATTACTTACCTGTTTTGGATTTGTGTACATATAATTTGTGTATATTACTTACCTCCTAAGTCAGGGTATCCTCTGAGATACTTTTGGCATATTGTCATTAAAATAAAGTATCTTTATTTTTAGTAACTCTGAGTATTGTGTTTTCTTGTGATATTGTGCTATATGATATAAGTGGTATAGTAGGAGCTTTGCATGTCTCCTAGTTCAGCCTAAGCTGCTTTGCCATAACTACCCCTAACAGCCTAAGCTGCTAGAAACACCTCTATTCTACTAAAAAGGGATAACTGGACCTGGCACAAGGTGTAAGTACCACAAGGTACCCACTATAAGCTAGGTGAGCCTCATACATAAAGTGCAAGGGATCTCTGTCTAAATTGGATTAGTAATTGGTTCATCCATAATTGGCATATTTGATTTACTAGGAAGTCCTTAGTAAAGCGCACCAGAGGTGGCCAGGGCCTGTAACTCAAATGCACCTAGTGGACCTGCAGAACTGATTGTACCACCCACGAGTAGCTCTGTAAACATGTCTCAGACCTGCCACTGCAGTGTCTGTGGTGGGCAGTTTGGAACTGCCAGTTTGACCCAAAACCTCAGTTTTATTACATGTAGGGCACCCCTAAGGTAGGCCCAAGGCAGTCCCATGGACAGGGTACAGTGTAGCATTTAAAAGGTAGGACATGTACTGATTTGTTTTACATGTCTTGATAGTGAAATGCTACTAAATTGGGTTTTCACTATTGCAAGGCCTATCCCTTCCACAGGTTAACATGGGGATTTCCTTGAAATATCTTTTAAGTGTAATTTCCCATTGGAAGTAGAGATGTGGAATTTGGGGTCTCTGAAATCACAATTTAAAGCTACATGTTTTGGTGAAATTGTTTTTTAAATTGTCAGTTTGAAAATGCCTCTTTTAGAAAGTGGGCATTTACTTGCATAACCATTCTGTGCCTCTGCCAGGTTGTAGAATACACGTCTGGGTCAGGATGACAGTTGGGCTGTTTGTCAATTCACTCTAGACAGCCACACAAAGGGAGCTGAGGTATGCTCTGCATATCCTGATGAGTCTTCCTGTGCTAGAGTAGAGGGAGAAGCTGACACTTGCACCTGAATAGGGCTGTGCCTGTCCTTACACTAAGCAGTCTCCAACCCCCTGGAGTGTGTCTGGGGCCAGGGTGGAAAAGGCAGGGTCTTGTGCACTACAAAGACTTTCCTTTGAAGTTTGCCTTCTTCAATAAGTATTGGGGCTCTGAGACCACACCTTCAGAACACTTCTGGACTGAGAACATTCTATCAGGAATAACAGCTAGATGCCGTAGGAGGGACTGCCACTCTGCCTGTTGCTTTGCTGTGCTTGCTTGCTGCTTCTGTCCTGGGAGTAAAAGGACTGGACTTTGCTTTCAACATCTGGCTTTCCAAGGTTCTCTAAGGGTTTAAACTGAGCTTGCCTCCTGTTAGAAGTCTCAGGGATATCAAAAGCTTCATCTGCCAGCACCTGGGCTCTCTTGCTGAGAGTCCTGACTCACCAAGGGGTGCCAAATCTAGTCTCTGGGCCCTTGGGAATGAGTTCTGGTGTAACCAAGAAGAAGCCAAGTGCATTGGCTCCAGAGCGACTTTGGAACTGGTTCCGCTGTCTGACTCCACGCCACTGCCTGCACCAGGAGCTGTGGTGCCCACTGAGTGCAATGACAGCAACCAACACTGTAGGCCTGATGCTGCTGCAGTGCCTCTGAAGTCCCGCCACAGTGTGAGTCCTGCGAGTTGCGTCCTTGATGTCTGGGACACCTGACTCCAACTCCGCCTCAGGACCTGTGGCCCTGTGGTGTGATCTCAACACCACGAAGTTGACACCTTGGGTCTTGACCTGCTGGATTCATTGACCCTGCCGGATTGGGAGGAACCAACGTATCGCCACCAACGTCCCATCACCTCCTCTGCAACTGTAAGGAACCGACTCCTCACCTCCCTTGCCTGGCAATAAGGAACCAAATCCTCCCCTCCCCGGTAGCAATAAGGAACCGATGCTGTACTGGCTCCAACGACGCGTCACCTCCCCAACTCCGTGCAACATCTTTGCTTTTGCATCGTTTTCAAAGGTACTGTACCTGGGTTCCATTCAACTCCGTGACCAGCCCACAGTCCCTTGCGACTGGCGTCAGACTGTTGGGAGCGACTCCGTCAACAACATTGTGATAACCCCAGTTGGAGTTATTGTGTTTCTAAGCACTTTACTGAGATTTAATCTTTAAAAATGTGTATCTTTGCTTGTGTATGTTGGATTTTTATCATTTTGGCCCTTTTTTATTCAGATAAATATTGCCTATTTTTCTAAACTAGTGTGGAGTACTTTTGTAGTGTTTTCACTGAGTTACTGTGAGTGTGTGTGTGTGTGCGCACAAATACTTTACACATTACCCCTGAGATAAGCCTGACTGCTACTGCCAAGCTACCAATGGGGTCAGCAGAGGTTATCCTAGCTGTGTGACTCCCTTACCCTGTCTAGAGTGCCGGTCCCTACTTGGACAGGGTGCAAACCACTGCCAACTAGAGGCCCCATTTCTAACATTCCTTCTGAATAAAGACAGGGCCACTAGGGCGGTTTCTACTTCTTGGGCGGAGGCTCCCTCTTGGAGATTTGCAGGGAGGGCACATGGTCTTCCCCTCATACTTTTCTTCATCATTACCGTCTTTCTATTGGTGCTGACTTGGAAGGCTGTTTCAGGTCACAGGCTTTGGCAACTTCTACAGAATGATGTTGTGGTGACGTGAATAAAAACCTGTTCTGCATTGCATCTTATGTGCTCTGTGTTCTTTCTGAGCTTGCTATATCCTCAGTTTGTTAGGACTCTTGCGAGGAGGATGCCAAGTGGGGTAATTAAGTTGTTACTTGCTGGTAATCTTCATTACCCCAGTTAGGGGTCCTCCTCATCCCAGTCCTCTTCCCTCCTTTCCTCCCTGGGTGTTCTTGTGTCTTCCTTGGTAATGTAACAGGAGGAGGTGGGGGGCTTAAATTAAAAAAACAAGACTAGCATGCAATGACTGTGGTGAGGGTTTAATCTCAGTTTGTTGGGACTATTTGTTAGGACTGGAACGAGGAGGGCACCTTTTCAGGGTAATGAAGATTACTGGTAACTAGCAATGTCAGTACCTTTCAGAGGAGGTGCCTCCAAAAGATCAGTTACCTGTTTGTTAAGTCCACCACCTGCGTCCAGTCTTAAGCGTTGGCTTTTCTTAAAAGAGTTTTTCAGGATAGTGGTGCTGTCAAAGTAACTCCAAGGTATTTATATTTTTTTATATTTTTAAAATGTATCTCTTTGACATAACAAGATTTTTAGAGCTATGTCCGAATGCCATAACCGTTTTTTCAGTATTCATTTATATGCTCTTCTCATCACTGAATGTTACTATTTTGATTAAAGGATGTTGAGATCTAATCCATTAGAATAAGCTAATTTTACTACGCAGAAATAGACACTGATTTATCTCCGCCATCCCAGGGTATAAAGAAAAACATTTTGCAGGTTTAAATTAGTTTTCTCAGTCTGCTGTGTATAAACTGAAAAGGGTTTGCCAAAATATACCCTAGTTTGTGTCATTTTACCACCTAATCTCGGCAGTTAGGGAACCTTTCGGATTGTTCTGTATCCTCACCTATGTGCCTGATATAAAGACATTTTTAGGTGGAAAAAAGCTAGATTAATTCCCAAACCATTAACTTTCTGGCAAAGTTTGTTCCTGTTCACCCTGTCGAAGGCTATTCTGTGGTCAGCAAAACAATAGTACAGCACACTGAACTCATTGTGGGCTTTATTATCACCTTACATGCCACTATCTCACCCAATGTACATAGGCCAATTAGGTAATTGACAATTCACTGTTTCTTAAACTACTCCGATAATGTAATAGTATCAGCTTTGCAAATAATTTGCTTTGCACATCTATCAGTGTGATTAGCCAGAAAATGCTTGGTGTACAGCAGTCACTTTTTTTTGTAGTAAGACCTTTATAATACCTTTTCCATGAGTTGGTTATGCAACCAGTCTGAGTGACAGCCAAAACACACAGAAATATAGTATTCTAGAGCGTGCACTTTAAATATTACAATAGTAATTCCATTTGGACCTGGTGCACGTGAATTTTTTTATACTGCTATTAACTTCATTAATACAGGCACTGCACATTCAAAGTTCCAGACACCTGGGCATATATTGGACAGAGATGGAATAAATCCTACAGTGGGTGCATCTGATGACCAAATCTTTCTCCATCACCCTATCTTAGAATATGGGCCAGAAGCCAGTGCCTAATTTGTGTGGTATTTGCCATTGTTCAGCACCAGCACTTATTTTGTAACACCGGCACATATTTATGACAGTCTACCACACTCTTGTGCTGATTGTCTAAAAGCACGTGAGCAGAGTGTTTAGCAAATCAATATAGGATAAAAAAAATATAAAAACCAATGTGCTACGGCCATTCTTAAATGTTAACTGGCAAAGTCCAAATTGTCCCATTTGTAAGAGCGCAATGGTCAATAGGTGGTATTGATGCTGGTCCTTGCCAGTGCTGACCAGGATAGCAGGTGGTGCGGTAGCCTCCTGAGAAATCTCCGTCTTGGGCCCTGGCACTTACTTATTTATTGTTGTTTTTTGATAAATTGAGCACTGCTTGTAGCTAGGTAAATGTATGGAATCAAAATTATTGGAAAGAAAATTGACATTGCCACTAACCTAGATGCAGGCCACTGTCATTTAAGCATTCTGTGGTCATTAAAGCATTCAGTGGCCTACATGAGTCTTTGCCTTGAATGACATATCAGATTTCACAATGCGAAAGTGCAATTGTAGAAATATTTGTTTTGTACCAGCAAATCTGGAAGAGGGTCCAAACGGATTATCTGGAGAAGGGAGTATGGAAGTTGTCTAATTCCATGACATGAGCAGAATCAATACCGCAACTGGTTATAGCATGCAGTAGATTGCAATGATGTACATAGGAGGGCATACATAAGGAATATTGTCAGTGAGGCAAAGGAACATCTTAACTGGAGAAATGTTTGGAGAAGTGAAAGTGAAATCCACTAAACTGTGAGAAAGAAAACCTTTATAAAGGTCATACTTCACTGAGAGCAAGACCTACCTACGCTTGTTCTCAGGGAGTTGCTGAACCTGCAATTGAACAAGATTGTGTGTGGAGAGCTATGTCAGAGCTCTTCTAGCAAGTAGTAGTTTGTAGTGTTATGTGTTAAGCAAAAAAATATTTAGACCGTCTGCAGAATGAAACTGCGAGGATAGTTTGTTTAGGCAGTGCAAACCTTATGCTTATGACAAAGCCTGCCATGTCATAGCATTTCATTATAACGCAAAGCACAGATTCGGACATGTTACAGAACAACTAGGAATGCCTGAGCACGTAATGTATTTTACAACATATATTCTGCGCCAGTAGCAAGGGGTGATCATTTTTTGTCATCTATATGTTAATCGTTATTTTCTTATTTATTCAACCAACTTACATAGCACTTCTGCACTGAACGGTATTACAGCACGTTGTATACAACTCTTAAAAAATGACACCGAATAGTGAAAAAATGAGTAACAGTGTATGCTTAGTGTTACTGCATAACAGCAAAATGTAGCATATAAGTTCAAAGACAAATGAAGCGAATTCACTGAATGATTTCTAGTAATTTTTAAATTGGTAAAATGTGCAGCTGAGGATAATAAATCAGTTTGCCTGATAATTTGTAATTTTTTTTGGTCAGGGCAAGAATTACTTCACAAAGAGCAGAGGCCGAATAGAGGCGACTTTAGATAGTTCCTGAAAGCAAGCAGGGGTGCTCAGCTCTGTTTCCTACGGGTAAGGAGTTCTAGGCAGTGACGGCCGGTAATTTTAGGAGGGAGGGGGGGCGTGCGGGAAGCACACTCACATTCATTCATTCATTCATTTACACACGCAAGCACATGCAGTCACAACACTCATCAACATTCAAACATACACGCATGCACCAAACATTCATTTAAAAAATACACACACAATTAACTTCAGCTCGGAGGTCCCAGGAGGGTTGGGAGTGCTGCTTTCCCTCTTTTGATGACCTTAGGTCAGCCAATGAGGGAAGGCAGCAGTCCCAACTTTGTCACAGAGTGGGATGGGGTCAGTGAGACTTCTGACCCCATCCCACTCTGTGACGAGGTGTCACTGATTGACACTTGCCCTGGGTGCTTCACGGCATAAACCTGAAGCGCCCAGGTCGGAGTCAATGGGTGACGTTTCCCCTCATCACCAAGGGTTAGGACCTCGAGGCACCTTTGCTGAGCCGAGGAGGTCACGCCCATAGGAGCTGTGACCTCTTCAGCCCAGCAAAGTTCAGCTCAGGCAGCCAGGAGTCTGCGCAAATCGTGCATGTCTCGCTCCTGACTGCCTGAGCTGAACATGAAGAGTGTCTGTCAGGCTGACCTTTGCTCAGCCTGACAGCTACTCTACATGAGGGGCAAAAGGTGGGGGGTGGCTTCTCCGCCCCCTTGTGAGCAAGGAAGCAGCATTTGAATTTTATCCTTGCATTTCTATTGCACTTTGGTTGCTGCGTGAAGTGTGGCAAAAGCAAATTGTAAGAAAACAGCTAGAACCGCATTCCCAAAGTCTTGGCTAGAAACACCAAAAACATAAACAGATCTTGTCAGGTGGTTTGCAGAGATAAGTGTTTGTTACTTGTGAGTCTGGGGGAAGAAGTGAGATTTTGTCAACCTGTTGCCAACCTGTTGATGTCTGTGAGATTAAGGGAGGAATTGAGAATGAACCAAGGGACTTTACCATAGAACAGCATTTAGGAAAGAAGCCTTCGACCTCTGGTGAGTTTAGAATTGAAGTGTCTAGTTTGTATTTTTGAGAATGGCAGCCTGTGCACTATGTTAAATGGTGGATTTTTTTACAGTTGTATGTTAATCAAGTTGTACTCCATCTTTCATCCTGGTGTAAATAAAACAGGAGTGTTGACTGTGGGAACTGAAGGCAGAGTAGATATTTCAGGCAGATGGCCCGTTGGAATGAAGTAGGAAAGGATTTTAAGTGATTTATTCATAGTCCCTGAATATAAGTGCCTCTGTGAAAGGTCATGCATTTACAAGATCTGGTAAATACTATTTCCTCATTGTTAAGTATTTACCAGGTGCTATAAATACAGACTCCTCAGGGGTGGCTCCTCCGTTAGGGCCGAGGAGCGTCACCCCCCCTTCCCTCCCACCAACAGCTGCAAAGCGTTTACAAGAAAATGATAATAAACTGTATTTATTATTGTTTTCTTGTAAAGGGGTGGGGCATTGGGGGTGACGAGCACTGAGGGAAGTGCACAGAGTACTTCCCTCAGTGTGCATGTATGTTTGGCAGCTGTCTCGGGCACAGTTGCCGGGCTGGAGAGAGTCTGCACAGGCTCCCAGTCTGCCTGGGAACACCCGGGCTGGGCGCTCTCAGCCAATCCTAATGCTGCTTTGAGCAACGTCAGGAATGGAAGTAAGGCAGGCTGGGAGCCTGTGCCTGCAGCCTGGAGCAATGAGGGAAAGAGGAGCGGTGCGGTGGCAACAGAGGAGGTAACTTTTTATTTATTTATTTTACTGAATCTTAACTCACCCCCTCCAGCGCACCACACCAACCCCACCCCTTCAGAGGACAGTGAGCCGCGACAGAGTATTTTATGAGTTTCCACAGAATATGGATATGGCCCGAGGAACAATTGTTTACTGTGTCAAATTCTTTATTTATAGAATTTTTTGCACACATTTTATCCTGATACTATCTGGCTGGTTTAACATTTTGTTTACCTCGAATGTTGTAATTCTGATCCCTGCACAAACTCCCATTTGCGTAGGGACCACAAATCTCATCCACAATAAAAGGAATAACACATTGTGCTCCCCCGAGAAATATCAGGTTTAGGGTTGGACAATTGCCTGTAATCTGGATCTTAGTCTTCCACTGTCCAAGGTAAGGGCAACTTTACCAGAAGACAAAATGTCACATCAATCTGGAATATGTGGCCTTAAGATTTCTAAATAGGAAAATACCTCTGTGGGTGAGTAAAGTTGGGGAAGTTACAGTCATCTGTGGCTCACCTGATATATTGGTGAACGTGCCCAAACTCAAAGTCCCTTCCAGAGAAACTGACCTCTGTGAATATACCTGATTTTTCTGTTGGGCAGCCACATCTGACCTGCTGGTAGATTATCTTGCAAGAGCATTTATTTCTCAAAGCTGCCACGTTTTTTAACATTAACTAACTAACCTGCCTTCATTAGTCCTATGCCAGATACAACTGCCTCACCTACATAAGACCTACACAACCCACCGATGACTCTGTGCGGATGGCATCCTTCCTGGCTCCACTTACACATGCTGCCCCTCTCTCATAGCCCAAAATTTTCCATTGGCGTGGCAGTGCCCGAAAATTGGCCAAAATCGGTTGTGCATTGGAAACACGCTTTCAGCCATACTTGACACCCCAATCCAATTGACTCCTAAACTAGCACTACTGGATGTGAGGGATGACTCAATTTTATTTTAACATTCTGTTCTCTTGTTGCCTTCCGAAATGTCAAACCAGTATGCTACCGGAGGATCAAAATTAGGTGGTAGTTGTCCTAGAAACTTAATAGGACCTTTTTCTGGTAATAGTTTTGCTTAAGGTCTCTAGGAGTGCATGATAGTCATCTTAGAGGATGAACAGTGCATTGTATTGGTGGTAGTTAGTGTTGAGGCTTCTAAGAATGATGAATGACATGGAGGGTGCTAGAGATTATAAAACAAACTCAAGGTCCTCAAAGAAGGAGTCTTTGTTTCCAGGTGGGCGGTTGAAGGCTACAATGCTGTTGTTGATAAGTGGGGTGAAGTAGTGTAATTTACAGTTGTGCTTGAAGGATTATGGAAGGCAAGTTAATATTGAATTTGGTGTGACCATAAGTATTTTGTTGAGGAGGGGCAATCCTCTGCTCTTTTGATTGTTGTGGGGTGTATGTGAAAATTCGAGGAATTCCGTGTGAAAAGCTGCTGATTTTTGTCTTTTTAATTGGTTGAGGTCTCAATAATGGCAGTGCAGTGGAATAGGGGAAAGGGGGAAGGGGGAAGGATAAGTCCAAAAAGTCCTTAATGTACGTTATGCTGCTGTTGGAACAGGTGTTTCATAAACATAAAGATATAGGAAATTGTCAGAATTGTGATGTTTGCTTTGTATTTAGACAAGGGGGAGAGGTTGGAGGACAGTAAATGATTTGTGACTGATGTTAAAGTGGCACAGGGGCGTGCAGGGCAAAGGTTGGGAGCATGGAACGTTTGTTTAGTCAATGTTGTAAGTGGTGATAGAAGCCTATGGATTTGCGGAGTGGATGATAAAGAAGTGATGAAGTGAAATATGATATATTATGGTGCAATTTCTGTGAGTTCCTTGTTTTGGAAAGAACTGAGGAATGGGTTGCAGTTATGAGATATTGATAGCAGAACCATACTTTAGTGTATTGTGAGGAACAAGGATAAATTGTGTTGCAATCTATTGTACTGTAGCTCATTTCTAATACTTTAAACTTCTAACGGGATCACAAAGCTTTCCGATTGACATCAGGATCCTGTGAACTCCTGTCAGACTGCAAAATTAAAACAGTGTGAACTATAAAATGAACATCAGGTGAGATTTGGAGATGCGCTGTAATAATGGTACAGTAGCATCAATGCACTCTAGTATGAACTGCTGAAGAACGGTATGAGAATAGCTGCTCTGCATCTGTAAACACCCAAATATGAGATACGCTTTGACAAAGTAGTTATAAATCTGGAAAGAGTAAGGATGTTAGTGCTCTCTAGAATTTGGGATGGTTGCTGATTGCTCACTTTCTTGCTGATAGAGTTGCCTATCATAGCTGTTTGAATTGAGAAGGCATTTCCCAGAGCACAAGATTTGTTGAAAGATGAGACAGATATAGGGGAGTCATCCTGGACTGAAGTGGTCTGACTTACTACTAAGTATGGCCTTTTTGGCGAGGGATGCAGGATATTGAAGCATGGATAGCACAATAAACTATGCACATTGCTTTGATTTTACGCATCTGAGAACATGCACCCAGGAAGAGGAGGGAGGATACAAGACCTGGAATTTAGCTGAAGGAGCTATCTCACCTCTGCATTTTGGAATACTTGAACCTTCTTAGTTATTTGTTCGCATTCCCCAAAGCAAGTGTTTTTATTGTAGTCCAGGCAGAACAGCAGTAGAATCATGTGACTTTAATCTTTTGATAGAATCCTATCGAAGGAAAAAACCTATACCAAAGCAACTTTTCATAACTTGTTTAACTTCAGGGATCAGGGAGAAGTTTAAATCTATTATCACATGTAGATTGCTCATTAGAAAAGATTAATTGGAGGGGGCACTTTTTAAGGCAGATGGTTGATCGGCCGTAGGTGGTCCATATGACACAGGAAAAATATGTCTGGGCTATCAAGTTTTATAATGATTTGTGCACCATCGACATAGTTATAACATCTGAGCCTGAAGAAAGATATCACCGATGGCAGAGGTTTGAGAAACACATTAAAGAAGAGGGAAAAAGTAGATCCTTGAGATTTGTAACACGTTAGACAGAAAACGTTTGAAACAAAAGGGAATGATAGATCAAATGAAGTGCCACTTAGTCAAAAATGTGTTGGTCCAGCAAAGTAAAGTGCCCCGAATCTCTACTGATTCCCGTGCCACAAACAGTGTGGGATTGTGGACTGTGTCAGAAAGATCCAAAGGCAGGGCTGCTCCTGCTGCTTTCAAGTTGACCACGTTCTTGATGCCATCCCTTGTTGTTCAGAGTAGTGCTGAGATTGCAGGGTTTAAGTCCTGTGTGATGATGCAGTGATCTACAGTGACACAGTATAATTTAGGCAATTGATACTTGCAATGATCATGTGAACATAAGTGTTGCTTGCAAGGTATGTGATGTGCTTAAGTTAATAGCAGTTAGAGTGGCTCAAATTTGTAAAGCATCTTGAGTACAGACAAATTACTATTGTATGTGAATAATGGTATATAACATAACAGTCATATTTTTCCATCCAGCACTGCATGACAGGGGTATAGTCTAGTGTAACATGTTAATGAGTTGCTGGATTATGTATAGTTATGCTCCCAACAACCATAAGTGACCAGAATAGGTCCCAGAATAAACAAGAATATTGAGGAACAAAATATCGAAAGATATGTTTCTATACATCTTCTATACCTAATTTTACATATAGGTGCCTCGGTGATATATATATATATATATATATATATATATATATATATTTCTTCCAAACAGAAGGCGGCAGTGCTGGACGGCTCCACCCCATCAGCAGTGCCTGATAAGGCACTTTCCGTGCACATCTTTAATTTCGCTTTCTCCTTACATGCAATGTGTAATTTGTCAAACAGGGTGACAAAGGCAGTTTAATGCCAAAACGCGTTCTGTTTCCCTTTTTGGTGCTGTTATAAATAAAGTAAGGTAGCACGCTCCCAGAGTGCCACTTCCTAATTGGATGTGAGGAGCGAGTGAAATATATATATAAAGGTTACAGTAAACTTAAAGTTAGGTGAACATGTCAGTGATAACATTAATGATTTAAACTAAAAGAACACAGAAATTCAACATTTATAGTTGGTAGAGCTGGCTATACCTTGCACCCCTGCCATGCACTGCTTTTGACCTCACATTACATCACTCTTGACATGTTTTATGACATTGTTTCTGAAATCACAGGTGTCTCCAGGGACTCCATCCTCCAGGGCATGTGTGTAGTATGGATTTATTGTAAGTGGGTGCCCTGATGAGGACCCTAATGTCCACCCAGGGCACCCACTGCATCAGTGCAGTCAGGAAATAGATCAAACGTCTTCTCCTAGCTGGCAGAAGCATTTAGAAAGCTCCTGCCCACTGGTTGCAAACTTTGGGGCTGATTATGAGTTTGGTGGACGGTTTACACTGTCCGCCCAACTTCCAACAGGGAGGTCGCTACTACACAGTTTATCTCCCCGGTGGCCCCATTAAGAGTTTCCCAATAGGTCAGCGGGCAGAAACCTGAGTTTCTGCCCGCTGGCCTAGCAGGAAGCAACCTACAGCATTGTCTTCGGCTCGTAATCGAGCCGGCTGCAATGCTGTAGAGCGCAGGGTGCACCAGCACCCTCGCAATGTTCACTGTCTACAAAGCAGACAGTGAACATTGCGAGGGTGCTAGCCGGGGGGAGCCTGCGATGCCCATGCCAAGTGCATGAGCACCTGTTCTCTGCCAGCATTTTCATGGCAGTGGTACTGCCATGAAACCACTGGTGGAGAAGGAGGTCGTAATCTCCGGGTCAGCACTGCTTGCAGCACTGCCCTGGCGCATTAGGACCACCGCCACCTCCAGGAGCTGGTGGTTCCCTAGTGGCCAGACTGCCAGGGTTGTAATCTGGCACTCTAGTGACCTCCAGACTCGTAATGAGGCCCTCTGTGTTTGCTCCCGTTTGGCCGGAGTTTTGAACATTCTCCAGTGAGGCTGGAGGAGGTGTGGGCAGGAAAACTGCTGTGTCCCAGGGATGGGCTGCCCAGGACACAGCAAGTGAGCCGGCCCCAGCGTTGGTCTCCCTGGGCATTAGCGGCTTGGGGGGGCACATGCCCCCCTCCCCTAATTAGACCATGTAGCCCTCAGCTGCTGTTTTTTTCTGACCCTGAGATAGTCCTGCAGGATTGTGGTGAAAATTGCTGGGTCTTTTCTGTTTCTGACCTGGGGAGTCCCTCTAATTGCCCCCATGGGACATAGGGAGGTCAGGATATCCCTACCTTTCCCCCATTTATTTTTCAGGATAGAGGATTAGGGCCCTGATTTAGAGTTAGGCGGACGGGTTACTCCATCACAAACATGACAAATATCGTGCCCATTGTATTATGATCTCCATAGACTATTATGGAATCGTAATAGGGCAGACAGGATATCTGTCACATTTGTGACTGAGTAACCCCCTCCACAAAACTCTAAATCGGGCCCTAAATCTCTGTTTCCTTTAATGGCTGCCAGGAACATTTTACTGTTGTTGCAACAGCCAATTAGAGAGGAGTTTGACTTTTTACCAGAGTGAATTGACCCAAAGGAAATAAAGCTTCCTGGGCCAATCAGAACTCTTTATATTTGAACTGGTGCTCCCCTGAAAGTCTGTTGAGCCTCTTGCTGACCCAACCATCCTGATATACAATCATTTTTTGACCGTTCATTTCTAAAAAAAAAAAAAAAACGGATTTACACCAAATCACAAAAAGCACAATCCGAGGTCTAAGATCTAGCTTCCTGCTACATTTGGTGTTTTTTCCACCCGAAGGGCTGAATTGACCTTGGTTTGATCTGTTACTCTGAGTGCTGCAGCATTTTTATTGGCACAAGTGTGGTAACGCTGGGGAGAAGAATTTTGTGGATTACTGCAGATTCCAGAAATTTCCAGCACAGAAATGTAAGGAAAATGTGTGATTTCAACATCTGAGGTTTGCTGGGCATGGTAGGTAAGAAAACTTCCTGGGATCCACGTAAGGCACATCACCCTCAACTCCCCTAGTTGTCTAGTTTTAAAAAAATGTGCGGATTTGTTAGGTTTCCCTAGGTGCTGCCTGAGTAGGACCCAAAATCCACAGCCTCCCCTTTGGAAGAAAAGGGTCAGTTTTGAGTGGAAAAATGTGATGTATCCATGTTGCTTTTTGGGCCGTTTCCTGTTGCTGGCACTAGACTTACCCATGCAAGTGAGGTGACATTTATTAGCAGAAGACTTGTGGGAATCCTGGGTGCAAGGATGTTTGTGGCTCCCCACAGATTCCAGAACTTTCCATCACAGCAATGTGAGGAAAATGTGTCTTTTTAGTCAAAGTTTGAGGTTTGAAAGGGATTGTGGGTAAATCAACCTGGTGATAGCCACACAAGGCACCCCATCCTCGATTCCCATAGGTGTCTAGCTTAAAAAAATGTACAGGTTTACTAGGTTTCCCTAGGTGCTGGATAAGCTAGGGCCCAAAATCCACAGCTCCCCATTTTGGGAAAAAAGGGTCATATTTCAGTGGAAAAATGTGATGTGTCCATGTTGTGTTTTGGGCCATATCCTGTCGCAAACACCAGGCCTACCCACACAAGTGAGGTACCGTTTTTATCAGAAGATGTGTGGGAGCATAGAATAGTAGAATATTTGTTATTACCAATTGGATTTTGCTCCATTTGTGCCTTCCAAATGTAAGTCAGAGAGTGAAAAGAAGACATTTTTAAAAATAGCCTCTAAATCATATGCTTGTACGGGTAACCACTGATTCAGAGATATACAAATAACCACTGCTCCTAAACTCCATATCTTATGCCCATTTCAGAAATACATAGGTTTCCTTGATGTCCATTTTTCAATCTACATATTTCATCATATGAACTGGTCTATACTCAGTGCACAATGAAAAACCATTGTACGGTGCAGCTCAGTTGTTGGCTCTGAGTATCTCAGGTTCTTGGAGAACCTACAAACCCTATATATCCCCGCAAAAGTTACAGATAGAAAACATTGTCTCTTTTTTCCTGTTCATTTCCAATAGTTTTTAATTACACCAGTTAATTTCTTTGTGAAAACCTTGAAGGATCTACATATAGGACCCCTTGCTGAATTCAGAATTTTGTCTACCATTCAAAAATGTACAGCTTTCCTTGATCACCCACGAGCTTCACACTGGTTTCCACCACAAACTGGAAGTAGATTGAAACCACTAAAATATGGAAAATGGGCTACTTCCTTGAAAAATGACAAAACTGTGGTAACAAAAATTGTTTTTGATTCAGCTCTGCATGTTCCTAAAAGCTGGGAAGATGGTGACTTTAGCACAGCAAACCTTTTGTTGATGCCATTTTTAGGGAAAAAATAGACACTTTATCCAGAGCACTTTTATTCCTACTTTCCCCCCCCCAAAAAAGCAAAATGTAGCCATATTTTGGCTATTTTATCACTCTTCTCCAGGGGAATCCATAAATCCTGGGTACCTTTAGAATCCCCAGGATGTTGGCAAAAACGGTGCAAGTTTTCGTTGATACCTGATGTGAACAAAAATGTATGGAAGCCTAAGCACAAACTACCCCAAATAACAAAAAAAGGCTCAGCACTGGGGATCGGGGAAGTAGGGAAAAGGCACAGCAGTGAAAGGGTTAAACTTGAAGTCACCCATATGCTGTAGTCAAGACGAAGGTGTTTGCAGACAGTGGGTAAATTGGACTTGTCACAGGTTTGCATCAGGAAACACCAGTCTCAGAAATGTTGCTGTTTGGTCTTTATCGGAATTTGTCTGATCACACTCTTTCAAGGCAAAATTAACTAAACAACATTACTCAAAAAGGCTTATCTGGCATAGTGGAATGCCAGATACCAGATTATGCAAGCAACTGAAGCTTCGACTCTGGTTGTTCACCGTCGTAATCATAAACAAAGTAACTCTTTCTTGGAGAATTATACAATTTTCAAAACTGTCGTACAATAGTCAAAATTGCTAGTTCTTTTTATATTCATATAAAAAGTAACCAATGCAGCAAAGTAATTGGGTTGCTGTAAAGCTCCATCTGGAAAAGACTGATGCGAGCTGCGCTCATTTTCATGGTTTCCTGGTCCCTGCAGTCCTGCGCGTGGACCAAGGTTATGATCAGTTTGTTATGTTTGTGTATCAATTCATTGGTCGTTCCTTTCTCGTGTATCTTTTCCCATTTTCTTCATGTATTTTCGATCAGTCAATGCAGGCTGTTTTTTAAATTCTTGATTATGCAAAATTGAACTTGATCTAAGCACTGCTTACTCTTTTTACCGCTCAATACAGATACTAAAGTGCCCCTAAGTGAATTGCACCTTTTCTCCCTTTTCTTGCTTTTGGTGTTCTAGTTGTTCAAAGAAGAGCTTTCTCCAATGAAAGATGGGGTGAAACTTGTCAATGACCTCGCGCACCAGCTTGCCATCTCAGACGTCCACTTGTCTATGGATAATGCACGGGCACTGGAGCAAATCAACACTCGCTGGAAACAACTGCAGGTAAAAGGGATCTTGTTTGGCAGAGGGCTCTAAAAACCACAGATTTAACAGTACACCTGTAAAAGCAGCATATTTAATGTATGAACACATGGCGACCCTTGCATACCGAGCGAGGTGAGTAACATTCACATGTCTATGTTTTAAATTCAAGTTTCCTCCGCAAACTGGGCTTTGTGTTGTGAGAATACCTTAGCAGTTTGGCACTTTCTCGAACCTACTAATGAGGATGCAGTTCTCAAGTGGACATTCCCTCATTAGCATCCGTGTGTGCTCGATAAAAGTAATTGCTTTTCTTTTGCTCCTGCAAAGGCTCGCATTACAGAACAACGCAAGGGGTTAAACAGGCCTCTAACATTTTCTCTTGATATCCTTACAGAGGGGACATTTGCTCCCATTGCTTCTAGAGGGGCATTGTAAAGTGACATGGAGGGTGGCACCCAGAAACCATTCCACCCAGTGAGGGGGTCTTCATGGACCTGTGTAGGTATGGTCTGCATGACTGTACTACAGAGACACTGTAAATGTTGTCCAATCCGCAGAATTGGATAACATCCTTTCACACGGAAAACTCAGCATTACTATAGAGGATAAAGCTTTAACAACAGGCCATAAAGTATCTAGCCAGGCAACGTTGTACTCGGTGACCTCTCGATTAAATACTTTTGAAAATTCAGTTTTGTTTATGTTTATTTCTGACAAGTTTTGAGCTATTGGATTCGGAAATGTATTTTTAGGAATGAAAGGAACACTGAAGTTTGTTTGAGAAAGACATTTGAAGACGGGTCCAAAATCCATCCAAAACACAACCTTTAATCTAAACTTTGCAGCCAAGTCATATTTTAGTCATTTTTTCCTGAAGTTGAACTTGTTTTTCTCAAGAATGGGTCTGCCTGAGATATCCCAGGACCATCCAGCCAAATGTAATAGTGCAGTATTTAGATTATAGTAATAATCTAGAATTTATGGATCTTGGGTGCCTCCTTAAAGTATGGGATATATATTTATTTTACTGGGTAATTAGTTGAAAAGAACAGCCTAGATTTGTGGACCATAAAAAGGTCCTTTTTCAGATGGGCAAGCTAATCTCAATTTGTTGTTCCAATTTTAATAAATGCCTGAATCAGAGTTACAATTAGTGACAAAATATTGGTCAGCCTGGAGGAGTTTTGTATCTCAGAACAGAAAAGAAATTGAAATATTAATTTGTTATCCCCAATTTCCGGGTGTGACCCACTGGTTTATGTGTCAATACCACACCTAGTACATACCACCTGCTACAATATCAGTGTTTACCCGCTGCTGTATGGCCTCCCAAAATGTTGGGGCTCTCTAATGAGAGGCACAGAGTATTTTGAGTTCTATCCTCTCTTAAAGTTTTCAGTGCTTGTTCAAGTTGGTCACAATTACTGTTTTTTTCAGTATTCCACACTAACATCATCTCAATATTTTCACTACTGTGCCTTCTTTTCGTAATTTGGGCTTTCAACAACAACTCTTAGGGTCTCATTACAAATGCACTGTGTAGTACCAGATAATTCAGCTACACCAGGAGATTATTGATACTACTGTTCAGAGGTTAGAGATTCTGGCTATTACAAGTGGGGCCTAGAGAGTCTCTAGAGAATTAAACAGTTAATGAAGGAATTTTATGTCAATCCTCTTTTTTTGGTTATTCTTCGTTTCATTTTCATTATTTCATCTGGAGGCGTCTGTTGTCTCACAGACCTTGTAATTCGGATTGGTCAGTAACTCCTATTACCAGACTTATCGGAAATACAGCAGTACTTGCAAGAAAGGGTTTTATGAAAATTGGCACATTTCTGTCTCATAAATGAATATACACTTAACTTCCTAATGCTCCAATGCCTCCATGGAAGGCTGAGAGTGTACTGTTGTGCATGCTAACAGGCATCATCATATCGTTCCTGAATATAATGTGCACATATGTGTGCCTAAACCTCCACTGGGAAAGGAAACGTTTTGCTGTCTTGTACTATGGGCTTTACATTTGAAAATGGGAAAAACGACATGCACCAAAATTAAAAACAAGCATTGGCAAAGCCTACAGATCTGTTCTATAGACCATACAATGTATTCATTTTTTTTGCGAACATACACAATATGCAAGCAAAATATGTGGCGCATGTACACACACACTCACACAAAAACTCACGTGAAAGAGTGGACTGGTGCTCCAGCCCCGGCACTGTAGCCTGCGCCTGGTCAAACCTCGATGCACATGTAATCTAAAAAAATGCCATCACTCAGCGCAAAACAGGCAATTGAAGAAGTTGGCTGACCCACTGCCACACCGTATATGCTGTTGTGGGGAGAAGCGAAATGTAAATGTCACTTGAACACTCCAGTAGATGAAGAGTGCTGATGGAAAGCTCCATGATTCATACATCGTACTATGAATTCTTTGAAAAACATTAGACTTGTGAAATCTCTCAAGCTGCCTGTAAGCCACAGCTAACAAACAGGAATGACATTGGGCAGCCTGGGGTATCTGGTTCCCAGTTCCTAAAGACAAATGTTGGACGAGTCACCCTTAGATATTAGCTAAGCTTGGATTGTTTATTATTGCATTGCATATTATTTCCATTTTAAAAATATTTTAAGGATGTTACAAGACCTTGCTCTTTATTTAACACGTAGATCTAATAATACCCTCAAATATCTGATACAAGGCTCTGATTCCAAATCAGTTTTTTAGGCGCAAAATGTATTAAAAGAATCAGTTTGTCAATAAGATGGAATGAGATACGTTAGAGAATATGTGAAATCTAATGGAGTAAATACGGATCATGATTGCACACTCTGATTGGATATTATCATGTCACAGGGAAGCTTCCTGATCTGATTGTCTCCAATCAGTAAAAAACAAGCTCCTGTTGATAATTTCATCTTCTATTAATGAGAAGTCTATTTCAACTAATTCAATGCAGCAGCTAATCATAGACCATTGTCCGGAGATATTACCAACACCACATTTTTACCCTTTTGCATCATTATCAGCAGTCACAATCGGGTGTTGCGTGTCATTTCTCCAGCAGCGATGCAGGTGGAGCGTTGATTTTAGCCGTGAAGCCGGCAGCACATTGTTTGTCAGCCGCGTTGTGGATGGTGTGTCGTAAATTGCACCGCGGTCTGTGTTTGGATTTTCAGCTCTTGGTCTGCCAACTTCACCTTTCAAGGGCCAGGGGACTTATTAGGGCATCACTTGGCAGGGCAGGAGTCTCAGCAGAGAGTCCTAGTCCTGGCAGAGGAAGTCTTTGATGGTCCTGAGATTTCAACACAGGAAGCAAGCTCAGTTCAAGCCCTTGGAGATTCTTCAAAGCAGGAATGCACAACAGAGTCCAGTCTTTGTACCCTTTCACAGACAGAAGCAGCAACTGCAAGATAGCCCAACAAAGCACAGTCACAGGCAGGGGCAGCACTTCTCAGTTCTTCAGCTCTTCTCCTTGGCAGAGGTTCCTCTTGAATCTAGAAGTGATCTTGAAGAAATCTAAATCTCTGGGGTTTTGCGTCCAATACTTATACCCCTTTCTGCCTTTGAAGTAGGCATAATTCATAGGAAAGTCTCTGTTGTTCACAAGATCTTGCCTTGCCCAGGCCAGGCCACAGACATTCACCAGGGGGTTGGAGAATGCATTGTGAGAGAGTAGGCACCACCCATTCAGGTCTAAGTGACCACTTCTCCCTCTTCTATAGCACAGATGGCTCATCATGATATGCAGGCTATGCTCCCGCTCCCTTTATCTCACTGTCTAGAGAGGATTCACAAACAGCCCAACTGTCAAACTGACCCAGACAGGCAGAGTCACAGAATGGTTTAAGCAAGAAAATGCCTACTTTCTAAAAGTGGCATTTTCAAACTAACAACCTAAAAACCAACTTTGCCAAAATATGTATTTTTAAATTGTGAGTTCAGAGACCCCGAGCTCCATATTTCTATCTGCTCTCAAAGGAAATCTGAACTTTACACACTCCAAAAATGGAGCACCCTGTCTTACATTTCAGCTCGAATAGCCCCAAAGCATCATGATAAATGCACTCATTAGAATTAATTTGAATAATATTTCAAAAAGTCTTTCACATAAATGGGTGCAGCAAGTGCTGTAACGTTGTAGAAAGTTTTTCACCATAACTTGGTGCGGCGAATGCCGTATCTCTGGACACGTGTTTCTGGCTTTCGGCCGTCATCAGCGGAGAGCAAAGTGTGGCAGACGGGGTTGCTTGAAATGCCGCCTAAACGTATTCTCAGGTTTTTGTACCACTCAGTAGGTGCACAGGTGTTTCACCAGAGCTCGTCAGCTCAAAGGCTCATGGGAGCTGTTAAATACACAATCCAAAAAGGGAGCACACTGTCTTACATTTCAGCTCGAACAGCCCCAAAGCATCATGTTAAATGCAGTCATTAGAATGAATTTGAATAATATTTCAAAAATTCTTTCACCATAAATGGGTGCAGCAAGTGCTGTAACGTAGAAAGTTTTTCACCATGAGTTGGTGCGGGGAATGCCGTATCTCCGGACACGTGTTTCTGGCTTTCGGCCGTCATCAGCGGAGAGCAAAGTGTGGCAGACGGGGTTGCTTGAAATGCCGCCTAAACATATTCTCGGGGTTTTGTATCACTCAGTAGGAGCACAGGTGCTTCACCAGAGCACATCAGCGCAAAGGCTCACGGGAGCCGTCAAATACACAATCCAAAAAGGGAGCACCCTGTCTTACATTTCAGCTCGAACAGCCCCAAAGCATCATGATAAATGCAGTCATTAGAATGAATTTGAATAATATTTCAAAAAGTCTTTCACCATAAATGGGTGCAGCAAGTGCTGTAACTTTGGAGAAAGTTTTTCACGATAAGTTGGTGCGGCGAATGCCGTATCTCCGGACACATGTTTCTGGCTTTCGGCCGTCATCAGCGGAGAGCAAAGTGTGGCAGACGGGGTTGCTTGAAATGCCGCCAAACGTATTCTCGGGTTTTTGTACCACTCAGTAGGAGCACAGGTGCTTCACCAGAGCTCGTCAGCGCAAAGGCTCACGGGAGCCGTTAAATACATAATCCAAAAAGGAAGCACCCTGTCTTACATTTCAGCTCGAATAGCCCCAAAGCATCATGATAAATGCAGTCATTAGAATGAATTTGAATAATATTTCAAAAAGTCTTTCACCATAAATGTGTGCAGCAAGTGCTGTAACGTTGTAGAAAGTTTTTCACCATAAGTTGGTGCGACGAATGCCGTATCTCCGGACACGTATTTCTGGCTTTTGGCCGTCATCAGCGGAGAGCAAAGTGTGGCAGACGGGGTTGCTTGAAATGCCGCCTAAACGTATTCTCGGGTTTTTGTACCACTCAGTAGGAGCACAGGTGCTTCACCAGAGCTCGTCAGCGCAAAGGCTCACGGGAGCCGTTAAATACATAATCCAAAAAGGGAGCACCCTGTCTTACATTTCAGCTCGAATAGCCCCAAAGCATCATGATAATTGCAGTCATTAGAATGAATTTGAATAATATTTCAAAAAATCTTTCACCATATATGGGTGCAGCAAGTGCTGTAACGTTGTAGAAAGTTTTTCACCATAAGTTGGTTAGGCGCATGCTGTATCGCTGGACACATGTTTCTGGCTTTCGGCCGTCATCAGCGGAGAGCAAAGTGTGGCAGACGGGGTTGCTTGAAATGCCCTCTAAACGTATTCTCAGGTTTTTGTACCACTCAGTAGGTGCACAGGTGTTTCACCAGAGCTCGTCAGCTCAAAGGCTCACGGGAGCTGTTAAATACACAATCCAAAAAGGGAGCACACTGTCTTACATTTCAGCTCGAACAGCCCCAAAGCATCATGTTAAATGCAGTCATTAGAATGAATTTGAATAATATTTCAAAAATTCTTTCACCATAAATGGGTGCAGCAAGAGCTGTAACGTAGAAAGTTTTTCACCATGAGTTGGTGCGGCGAATGACGTATCTCCGGACATGTGTTTCTGGCTTTCGGCCGTCATCAGCGGAGAGCAAAGTGTGGCAGACGGGGTTGCTTGAAATGCCGCCTAAACATATTCTCGGGGTTTTGTATCACTCAGTAGGAGCACAGGTGCTTCACCAGAGCACATCAGCGCAAAGGCTCACGGGAGCCGTTAAATACATAATTAAAAAAGGGAGCACCCTGTCTTACATTTCAGCTCGAATAGCCCCAAAGCATCATGATAAATGCAGTCATTAGAATGAATTTGAATAATATTTCAAAAAGTCTTTCACCATAATTGGGTGCAGCAAGTGCTGTAACGTTGTAGAAAGTTTTTCACCATAAGTTGGTGCGGCGAATGCTGTATCTCCGGACACGTGTTTCTGGCTTTTGGCCGTCATCAGCGGAGAGCAAAGTGTGGCAGACGGGGTTGCTTGAAATGCCACCTAAACGTATTCTCAGGTTTTTGTACCACTCAGTAGGTGCACAGGTGTTTCACCAGAGCTCGTCAGCTCAAAGGCTCACGGGAGCCGTTAAATACACAATCCAAAAAGGGAGCACCCTGTCTTACATTTCAGCTCGAACAGCCCCAAAGCATCATGATAAATGCAGTCATTAGAATGAATTTGAATAATATTTCAAAAAGTCTTTCACCATAAATGGGTGCAGCAAGTGCTGTAACTTTGGAGAAAGTTTTTCACGATAAGTTGGTGCGGCGAATGCCGTATCTCCTGACACATGTTTCTGGCTTTCGGCCGTCATCAGCGGAGAGCAAAGTGTGGCAGACGGGGTTGCTTGAAATGCCGCCAAACGTATTCTCGGGTTTTTGTACCACTCAGTAGGAGCACAGGTGCTTCACCAGAGCTCGTCAGCGCAAAGGCTCACGGGAGCCGTTAAATACATAATCCAAAAAGGAAGCACCCTGTCTTACATTTCAGCTCGAATAGCCCCAAAGCATCATGATAAATGCAGTCATTAGAATGAATTTGAATAATATTTCAAAAAGTCTTTCACCATAAATGTGTGCAGCAAGTGCTGTAATGTTGTAGAAAGTTTTTCACCATAAGTTGGTGCGACGAATGCCGTATCTCCGGAGACGTATTTCTGGCTTTTGGCCGTCATCAGCGGAGAGCAAAGTGTGGCAGACGGGGTTGCTTGAAATGCCGCCTAAACGTATTCTCGGGTTTTTGTACTACTCAGTAGGAGCACAGGTGCTTCACCAGAGCTCGTCAGCGCAAAGGCTCACGGGAGCCGTTAAATACATAATCCAAAAAGGGAGCACCCTGTCTTACATTTCAGCTCAAATAGCCCCAAAGCATCATGATAATTGCAGTCATTAGAATGAATTTGAATAATATTTCAAAAAATATTTCACCATATATGGGTGCAGCAAGTGCTGTAACGTTGTAGAAAGTTTTTCACCATAAGTTGATTAGGCGCATGCTGTATCGCTGGACACGTGTTTCTGGCTTTCGGCCGTCATCAGCGGAGAGCAAAGTGTGGCAGACGGGGTTGCTTGAAATGCCCTCTAAACGTATTCTCAGGTTTTTGTACCACTCAGTAGGTGCACAGGTGTTTCACCAGAGCTCGTCAGCTCAAAGGCTCACGGGAGCTGTTAAATACACAATCCAAAAAGGGAGCACACTGTCTTACATTTCAGCTCGAACAGCCCCAAAGCATCATGTTAAATGCAGTCATTAGAATGAATTTGAATAATATTTCAAAAATTCTTTCACCATAAATGGGTGCAGCAAGTGCTGTAACGTAGAAAGTTTTTCACCATGAGTTGGTGCGGCGAATGACGTATCTCCGGACATGTGTTTCTGGCTTTCGGCCGTCATCAGCGGAGAGCAAAGTGTGGCAGACGGGGTTGCTTGAAATGCCGCCTAAACATATTCTCGGGGTTTTGTATCACTCAGTAGGAGCACAGGTGCTTCACCAGAGCACATCAGCGCAAAGGCTCACGGGAGCCGTTAAATACACAATCCAAAAAGGGAGCACCCTGTCTTACATTTCAGCTCGAATAGCCCCAAAGCATCATGATAAATGCAGTCCTTAGAATGAATTTGAATAATATTTCAAAAAGTCTTTCACCATAAATGGGTGCAGCAAGTGTTGTAACGTTGTAGAAAGTTTTTCACCATAAGTTGGTGCGGCGAAGGCCGTATCTCCGGACACGTGTTTCTGGCTTTCGGCCGTCATCAGCGGAGAGCAAAGTGTGGCAGACGAGGTTGCTTGAAATGCCACCTAATTGTATTCCCAGGTTTTTGTACCAATCAGTAGGCGCACAGGTGCTTCACCAGAGCTCGTCAGCTCTAAGGCTCACGGGAGCCGTTAAATACACAATCCAAAAGGGAGCACCCTGTCTTATATTTCAGCTCGAATAGCCCCAAAGCATCATGATAAATGCAGTCATTAGAATTAATTTGAATAATATTTCAAAAAGTCTTTCACCATAAATGGGTGCAGCAAGTGTTGTAACGTTGTAGAAAGTTTTTCACCATAAGTTGGTGCGGCGAAGGCCGTATCTCCGGACACGTGTTTCTGGCTTTCGGCCGTCATCAGCGGAGAGCAAAGTGTGGCAGACGAGGTTGCTTGAAATGCCACCTAATTGTATTCCCAGGTTTTTGTACCAATCAGTAGGCGCACAGGTGCTTCACCAGAGCTCGTCAGCTCTAAGGCTCACGGGAGCCGTTAAATACACAATCGAAAAGGGAGCACCCTGTCTTATATTTCAGCTCGAATAGCCCCAAAGCATCATGATAAATGCAGTCATTAGAATGAATTTGAATAATATTTCAAAAAGTCTTTCACCATATTGGGTGCAGCAGGTGCTGTAACGTTGTAGAAAGTTTTTCACCATAAGTTGTGCAGCGAATGCCTTATCTCTGGACACGTGTTTCTGGCTTTCGGCCATCATCAGCGGGAGCAAAGATGTTAACCTATGGGACAAATAGGCCTTGCAACAGTGAAGCCTGAATTTTACAGCATTTCACTGTTAGGACATGTAAAACACAAAAGTACATCTCCCACCTTTAACATACACTGCACCCTGCCCATGGGGCTACCTAGGGCCTAACTTAGGGGTGCTTTACATGTATAAAAAGGGATGGTTTGGGTCTGGTAAGTAGGTACACTTGCCAGGTCGAATTGACAGTTTACAACTGCACACATAGATCCTGCGGTGGCAGGTCTGAGCCATGTTTACAGGGTTACTCATGTGGGCGACACAACCAGAGCTGCAGGCCCTCTAATAGCATTTGTTTTACAGACCCTAGGCACTTCTAGTGTACTTCTAGGGACTTACTAGTAAATCAAATAGGCCATTCATGGATAAACCAATCAACAATACAATTTACACAGACAGCCTATGCACTTTAGCAGCACTGGTTATCAGTGGTAAAGTGCTCAGAGTCCTAAAGCCAACAAAACAGGTCAGAAAAAATAGGAGGAGGGAGGCAAAACGTTTAGGGATGACCCCGCAAAAAGGGCCATTTCCAACACTGACTTGCCTAGGCATTCTAACAAATCACTTAATTTTTAAACTATTTTGTTGTGAGACATGAGATGTGCATTCTTTGATAGAAAGTGAAAAGAATTGTCCCTTTGCGATTTTCAGAAAATGCTCAATATATTTGATGATATGACAATGTAATTTTGTTAAAAGTAGTTGAATTTTTCCAAAATGCTTTCAGTGGCACTGGAAAAATAATTGGCTTTATGATTTTCTGGGAAGTTTTGTTTATTAGCCTGGTTTTTGACATTGTGAGATGACATATCTTTTTGTTTGTGGCAGTTTCTAATATCTGGATGTCAAACCCACTAGGACAACTTTGGTTACTGCTGTCCAGTGGGATTCTCCTGGGTTGCCTGAGCAAGCAATACTGATTTCAATCCTTTGGGTTTCACCAGGCACTTTCACCGAAGTGCCCATCTTTGCTACAGTACAAGCATTTGTTTTTCTCTCTTGTGTTTTTGGCCTTTGATAGACGGTCTCACAGGACACCTTTATGCATAGGCTTACTTATCTCTCCTATTCTTCACCCTTCATGTGTTCTTACTAATCTTGATGATCTTGGATTTTTGTCTCCCTTTTTTCTTCATTGGCGACCAGTAAACCTAATGTCTAAATTGTCCACAACATTGATGAATTTGGGGCATGTATCCAGCAGAACGACTGCTTGGGGTACAAGAGCCTTTATTTGTTCTTTCAGGCATCTGTAGAAAAAAGATTAACTCTTCTCCTCTGACCGCTTAGCCTCTGCAGTCAAGCACGTAAAGATCAACAAGTACATCACTAGATCATTCTTGCATTATTTGAGGTTGAACAGTACTGTACATAAATAACGTATAAAGTTTCTCTCCTTGATTGTGTTGTAGTTCTACAACAAGTAGATATTCTTTTCAGCCACATGAAAGGACCACTTGGCTCTACTACGTCCCAGTTTAGATAGTCTCTTTTCATTTTTTTGTCAGAAAGGATATGGGAAGCGTAGAAAATGAAATACAATTGGCACTAGTTCATGACTTCCTGCTATCACCACTCAAATTTTCTGTGGGGCATAGATGCACTGGGGTAGGTATGACCAGCTGGATTTGGGAAGCAATCAGTGACAGTGGGGATGACATCATGCCTGGAGTTACATGGGACACATGAAAGGTTGTGCTTCTCAATGAGCCTTAATCCTGCATTTACTGTTTTAGGCATGTCCCACTGATGATGATGGAGCTGAAAGTATGATTTTCATCTCTTGAGCAATGAAATTGAAGACATTCAAAAAAGTAACATTTGAAGGACGTAATTTTGTGAACCTGCAATCATTTAATTCCTGATCCCTTTATTGGAGTAACTCATTTGTAATCTGTGTTTCCCTGTACACATATTCTCTGCATAAGTGTATTCCTTTTTCCATTTATTTGGCTTTCTGTGGAAAACTATGACAGTTGTGCAAAGTGAACTGTGCAAGCGCATAACAAACAATCTTCCTGCGCACAGTTCTTAGATGTATACTTTTATGAATATGGTTCAATCTGCAATCTAAGTCTGTTCAAAGGTACTGTACCAGTTGTCAATTGCTACTGTTTGCATTCTGCAGATCCTACTCTTGCAGCATATGCAATGTGGATTATATGTATCTAATATGAACATTGTGCCTTAGGATGGTGGGCTTGTGAACTGTTGCAGTTTCGGAATTTACATTGAATTGGTAATAGATGAAAATATTTAGGTGCATGTGGCATCCAGTATGTAAATCCCCAAACTAAACTTGTTTCTACCTCAACAGGCCTCCATCAATGAACGCTTGAAACAGTTGCAGGATGCCCATCGGGATTTCGGACCTGGCTCGCAGCACTTCCTCTCCAGTAAGTGAGTACAGCTTTTAAACCCCTCAATCCAGTTAGGAACCAGCTTGTGCCACGAACAGAATGAAGTACAGATTCCACAGGCCACTCCCAAGGGTACAACAATCCACTGTCTGCTTCTTTTTCACATTTCCCCACATCAGGTTGTCTTCTTTGGTAAAGGCAAGGTGGACACCTTGCAATTTGTTCATGAACTTCGATTCACCATAACGCCAGGGATTGCAAAAGTGACCTCGCACACTCTTTTTGACCACAGTGACATCAAAGAAAGTAACATCATAAATAACTTTTGATCCTGAATCCGTATAAATGATGTAACAAGACCTTTATCCTGATGAAATGATATTAATAGACTTCACTGAAGCCTACTGTGTGCCTCAAAGAGAAAATGTACAGCTAAGTCACAGAGAGATGCCGGAAAAAAAAGAGATTAAAAAAATACTAGTGATCAGGCCCACTAATACTAGCAATATATAGAGACTATACATTGCATATGAACTATGTCTTTAGCTTGAATTACCCCTTTTTATACATAATAGGTTTTGATATAATCTCTTGTACAGAGCTATCACACTTGTGAAGCATAGAGGTGATGATTCTGTTCAATAACATTCTTTCACATTCACGTTAAGGGACTGTGGACTGTGGTAACAGTTTAAAGAAAATGTGTACTTTTTGATTTGTTTAATTTAATTTTGTATTATAAAGAGTGCACACTCTACTTCTGAATGTATTTATTTTTAACTGAAAGAGTAACCTCCCGTCCTCCCCCCGGGACAGGTAGGAAATAAGTAGTGTTCTTCAAACAACATTTACCTTCTGTGCTTGGTACTGCTATTGCCACCTTTGAGGCAGGGGGTCACAAAAACAGTGCTAGGGGGTGCAAGAGGCAAGCCAGGGATTGACACATGCAACACTTGGCAACCCCTTAATGACGTCCATGCCTTTGTTGGAATCAAAGAGAGACCTTGCAATTTTCACTTGGAAACAAGTGCATTAATATTGTTTGATTTGAAGTTAATAATCATAAAATGTGAAAACATAATTTCTGTAGTATTTCATTTTTTTCGTAGAATTAGAAGTGAATGCATGATCAAAGAAGGCAGGAAATATACAAATTGATTGGCTTGACTATTCATGTCTGAAATCTAGGGTTTGGCAGAAGTTATTGAATGGTGGAACAAGTGTGTTAGCCAATCTACCAGCACTTTTTCAACATAAACGATATAAAGCAATTTTCAAATCCTCACACATCCCAGTTTCCCGAGCCTTACTCCTATAATATTCAAATAATGCACAAAAATGTCATCCAACATCCTTTCCCAGATACACTGCTTTCTTTTTAACATCTTAAGCTGTAGATCCACCTGCTAAGTCTTTGGTTCTAGTTTTACTCGAAACTGAGGCCCAGATTTACAAAACATTCATGCAACACAGGACAGCAAGTAAAGTTGCTGAGCTGCGTTGCATAAAAGCAGGACTGCGCCATATCTTCTAAGAAGTGGCGCAGTTCTACTCTCCATGTGCTGGCGTACTTCTGGCAGCCATTCTCTAGTGCAGGCACCTTTGACCCATAGTGCAAGGTTTTCTGCATTGTGGTAAGCAGAGGTTTTGTACAGGAAGGGCTCCTTTCCTCCTAGAAGGCAGCACACATACACAGAGGAAAAAATAAGAAATATTACTTCTTTTTACACCTGCCTCAAGGAGGCACAGGATTTTGGCGCACATCCCTGTCTACTACTCTTTATTTTGTCAAAACTTATGGGTGGGTTTGTTATAGGGATTGTGTCAAAACTCATGGATGGTTGTACGAGAATGCCCATGTACCACTCATGGGATGTCCCCTTGATGCAAAGTAGTGCAATGCAGTACATTGCTCTGTGTTGCGTTACGTTTGGTTACAAATATCGCAGATCATGTTTGTAAATATCAACTTAGACTTTGCATGAGGCCTGCATTAAAAAGTAACATAAACATGACACAAATTCTTTGTACAACTGGGTCTTATTTTCTGGACATGTAGAAACTTATTGACCAATTTTCTTTCTGGTCAGATCAAAGGAAGAGGAAAAATCCACTAAACAGGTAATGATGTTAAACAGCTGTATTAAATTACATTTGAACAGTAAACATGGGCAGATAGACAGTGATATGCAGCTCTTTCTATGCATATAACAACATGACCATATTATAGAGGAATATAGGGTTGTCTTAGTTGAATTCAAGTCACATCTGATATACTGTATGGAGGAAGACTGCACTGGAAAGGCTTACAATTCTTTATAAGCTTCCTGTAGGGAGAAGAGAACTATGATTTTTTTGTCAAACTTTATTGGGTTTTTCAGGGCACAGTAGCAGACTTATACATTGCACGTGTCAGAAGTCAATCGTAGAAACAGTACATGACTGATGAGTTACACGGTTTTCACATATTTAAGGCATCACCAATGCAATACACAGTGTAGTTAGTCCATAATCAACTTTGTATACTTAAGTGTTGACTAGTGTCGATAAACATCCCCCCCAAAGGAAACGAAGGCTAAAGAGAACAAAGGAAAATAAACAATGACCATATTGATCACACGTGGGACAAACATGCCTATTATCTAAATTTGTGATGAAGGACTGAGCCATGGGGGTTGCACCAAGGGGGTATGGAAGGTCAGAGCGGTAGCCTGTGTAAAAGTGAAAAAGATGAAGGGCTCTTGTATGGCTGTGGCAAGTGGTAAAGGAGAGACCTTCGGACAGATAATTAACAAGAGCTCCCTAGAGGTATTCAAAATTCTAATTTGTGCCTTGGAGGATATCTGTCATTCTTTCCACTATTTAACTCTGACAGAGTCTAGCATGTCATTGCGATAATGAAGGTGCTAGAGCTTTTTTCCAGTTTGGCTGCATATCCACATGATGGAGCGATCACTTGAGGATTGATGGCGTAGGGAGTCATCTTGTACTGCCAGGAGCATGAAGATCAAGATGGAAGGAATGGGGTAGTCCAGAATAATTTTGATTTATGCCAACATTTCAGTCCAAAATGGTCTAATAATCAGACAGCCGGACCAGATGTGTTGAAAGTCCCCAACTAGACCACATCCCCTCCAACCAAAATCCAACACGTTAGGGAAGATCTTCTTCAGTTTAGCATGGTAGAGATACCAGTCATACAACATTTTATGGTGTGCCTCTCTGAGTCCTAATGACTGATTACATCTTGGAATGTCATTTCGCAATTTCTGCTACTCTGAGTCTGAAACTGTGGTATCTACAAGACCGTTCCAGAATTGAACATGGTGTGGGGTGGTTGGCGGGAGAGTTTGAAGTAGATGGGCATATAAAAAGACATTGGAGCCTTTAGTGCCCATCGTCTGCTTCATAAATTACTCAATAGGTGTAAGGTCTCTTATGGCTGTGAAACGCATGTCAGGGTGTAATGCCCAATGTTTTAGTTGAGTTACCTTTTGGTATCCAGCAACTCAAAATCCCACTGGCAATTTTTTAAAGTCAATAATTCCCAACTATGAAAGAGACCTGAAATCATGAGGCATCCCCCTAGCCCCCCATTTATCAAAAGGACCTGGTGTCAAAGAGAGGGGTGGGTGGATTGAAATGTATGGGAGGATAAGGGGAGGGGAAAGTGCTCTATCCCAGGAACTTTGTAACTGTGTCCCACACTCTAAGCATAGTGTAAGTTGGTGTGCTAAGATATGCGTTGGGGGCCTATCAGCTTTTGGTTTCCATAGGGATCTAAGCCCTGAGTCGTTGGTAGATGACTGCTGTAGATGTCTGGGTGGCTTGTAAAAATAAACCAGGGGCAGCGTCACAATATGAGACTTGGCTGTAGTTTTTTTCAGGACACAAGGCCCCCATAAATTTTGCATACTATATGGATGCCTAAAGTTGACGACAACACAGTCTCCAGCTATATCTTTCCTGGAATGGCCAATCCAGTCCACTCTCCAAACTATTACAATTTCTTGAATTCTTTCAGGATTGACGTCCCTATTTATATTTAGCCAATTAGTCACTTTTTCCGTAGAGGCACCCAAGACTCCCCCTGGTTGCTTTCCAAAGGCTGCATCCCTGCCATACTCAAACACAAGGACTCGCTTCCGGAGGCAAGTTCAGAATCACTGGGTTAGACTCTACACTCACATGGCTACTTCCAGAAACATTATTAACCATATGTACTTGATTACTCAGTTTATGCACGGGATGATCATTACCTGTAACATTACCATTGTTATTACAAACTATTCTCTACTCTGCGGGCCTAAACAGTCATACTATCAGTTTCATCCTCATGCTGTATAGGTGAAGTATGGAGAAGGGGTCCAGTAGCTGGGCAAGAAGCCCTAAACTGACAGTGGTCTCCTCTGCCCCCACGTACGCTGGTACCCTGAGACACGCTACTCAGCAGTCAGTCCGGTCCTACTGATTCAGGTGTGTTCACTGAAGCTAATTGTATTTTTCTATGGCATCCTACCTGTCCATTATTGGTTTTAATTTGGCTTCTAGAATAGCTGACAGCCTGTAATGTGATCCTCTGTAATAGCACTCACTGTTGGGGGTGCACTCAAAGCCTCCTTAGCCGCTGTGTCACTCAACTGGGCTTCCGCCCCGGTGCTCGAGCACACTGTCTCTTTCTTTTAGTTGCAGGCTCAATAGTGGGGTTGAAGCTTTTTAAATTTCATGGGCACTTGTTCGATACCCTGGGTAGCTACAGGCATTACAGTCATTAATGGGCCTGATATTAGTCAGGAATCAGGATGTTCTGCATCTCTTTCCTGTCCAACTAAGCACGCTTCCCTAGGGATATTATCCTCCATAAGAACAGTACTGCCCCTCAGCTCAAATGATAACCTATACTCTTTTAGAGCAATTTTGTTCAAAATCACCCCAATCGCCAGTTCCAACATGATTTCAATGCTAGTAGGTTTTTGCAAAACTATTTCTAGTAGTCCAGTACAAACCGTTGATTTATGTTTGCCCATTTTCAGTCAGAATGTACACAAGGGGCAAGGCTTCCCAGTTTGTCTGTGACTAAATTGAATGCCTCAGAAGGATGGCCCAGTCCAGCCTCCACCGGCCACGGATGTGCGCAGACAGGCCTGCTCTTGGCCCTGTCTTCGCCTGGACACGCACCTGAGTGCGTCCCACATTGTGGGTCGGGCAGATTAAGTTTGAGGCCTTTTGCGGCTCACAGGTGCGGGCGGCCCCTCCTTTTAATCAAGCTGATGAAGGCTTGGACATGCAGTCCCCCATGGAAATCCAAGCATCCTGTGCCACGGGTCAGGCAGATGACTTTTGATGTGTTTTGAAATCCAAGCATCCCGTCTCAGTCATACTTCAATGGTGTCACACCTCCGGGACAGGAATTAAGCTTCTTTTATACATCTTAAGACAGTCATTCTGTTTTCTCTATCCCTGCAGGACATGTATCCTTTATGTTGTTCCTTCTGATCTGGTTTCGAGACACCCTGTAATATCCCTACTACATGACAGTTAGTTGCAGATACGCAGAATTGTCTGTGACCCTGCAGAAACAAGAGTTCTGAAATGAGCTTAATTAAGCCCCATCAACAAGGCATAAGGACTCAGCATATTAAAGGTGAACAACAAGGTGGGATTCTGCATGCAAACATGGAGATGGTGTCAGTCATTCTGCAACACCCACAGGCAACAGACTATGAATGTTATTTTTTTTTTTTAATGGTCCTTATTGACATTCATATAAATCAGTAAAAAAAATACAAGTGAGCAATGCAGTTATCCGCTGTTGCAGATATCAGTATCCACTCATGTTGGTGCACGGGTGTCCATTGTGTTTTTACGATGTAGCAGCGTACATGTATATTCTACTGAAGGAAGTAAGCAGGCATTTGAAAAGAGGAACAAATCTTATTATGTTTTGACTGTTTTGTTGTGGTGTGCTCAGTTATGCTTTACTTATATTGTTCTGTATTAAGGTATTGTGTTATGTTTTGTTGTCTACTTTACAGATACCAGCAAATCCTTCTTCCCTTGTAGACAAAAGCAATACATTATTTTAAAGCTCCAATGAGAAACAACTATTTATCAGTGTCTAAGATGGTAAACTAACTTCAACCATTTAAGACCCTAGAATGATACTCCAATGATTTCTGTGATGCAAAACATATTTGATCTGGGAAGTGAAATTGCTTTACTTTCTGAAGTACTTGGCACCATAGGCCCTGGAAACCCTTTAATGAATATTATCCACTCCACTACTTGGCAAAGAGAATTATCATAGATATATTATCACTTTGGATATCCTCCTATGAACTTCTCCGTCTGGGAGGTGGAGCCTAAACCCAGCAAAGAAGGGAATTACAGTCTGCTGAGCTGGGAGATTTCCTGCTTTTACAGGACTTGGCTGTGGAAGGTGTCTTTTGAATCATATCATAAATCTTACCTTCTGCATCTTCATGTGTACCTTATCAATTTCTCTTGTGAAGCCTCTATAATTTCCTGAAGAGAAGTAGTGAAGTTCTTTGAGGTACAGCCATCCACCTCCTTCCAGTTGTTGTATGTTATAAGCTTGCCCATTGTATGTTCTGCACAATCACTTTTCACTAGGATTTGTACCTCTTTTGAAGTGCCTGCTTATTTCCTTCAGGAGAATATACATATATGCTGCTACATCGTACAAGTGTGATGGACACCTATGTACCAACATCGGTGCATACTGATATCTGCAACAGCGGATAACTGCATTAGCCTCTTGTATTTTTTTAGGGTCGAGCCTGCGTTACTTGCGCTCGCGCATGCGTATCGCAGCAAGACTCTTTTGTATTTAGAAAAGGGTTCGGAGCCCTGTCAACTTCACGTCAGTGTTTTTTATTGGTTCGTGGGCTTCCCTAATAAAATCTGCTTGCTTTCATTAGTCGATGGCACGCATATGTCATGCCTTTTCCGGTGGCTAGCCCTCCTCGAGCGCATCGACCAAGTACAGAAAACATGCGAGGCTCGCTGTTTTCCATCCGGCTTGTGGACTTTTTTTTCTCTAATTTAATTTAATTTATCTCGCTTGGCAGAAGTCGAGCGCTTTACATACTTGATTTCACTTTTTCGGGTTACGTACATAAATGCACTTTTGCCCGATAGGTGAAAAAGTCGGGTTAGGAGTTTACAACGCGATCTGCTCTAACATGAGCACACGCGAGACCCCTTGCATTGTAAATGCTTGTTACTGATTTGTATAGATGTCAATAAAGACCTTTTAAAAAAGTTAAACATCCATAGCCTCTCTGTTGTCTGTGGGTGTTGCAGAATGACTGACACCGTCTCCATGTTTGCCTGTGGAATTTCACCCTGTTGTTCACCTTCAGTATGGTGAGTCCCTATGCCCTCTTGATGGGGCAGGGATATTAAATGTGTCCTGAGACCAGATGAGCAGAAACAACCAAAAAGGAAACCTGTCCTGCAAAAATAGGGAAATCTGAATGACTGTGTCTTAGGATGTATAAAAGAACTCTAATTCCTGTCCCGGAGGTTTGACACCATTAGAGTATGACTGAGATGACGAAGGGTAATGCAGGATTTATTGTGGCTCCCAAAAGCAAGCATTATATTCATGTTACATGACAAAAGGGAATGCAAATACAAATACAATATTCTCCCTGATTCTTTGAGCTGGAGGCTTTTTCGAAGGGCACAAAAACACTAACACATGCAGCAGAGAATAGTTTGCTTCAAAGTGTGAAAATAAAAATAGATAGAAAACTGAGCTTTCCAACCAGAGTAAACATTTGATCACCTAGAGAAACCATGGCAGTAGGCCGGCTCATAATGCCATGGGAGGTACTCTGTGGGCCGCCGGGCTGGAGATAGGCATCTCCAGCCTGGCGGTTCATACTGCCATGGCGGTATGAGTGGAGAAGTGGCAGGTTGGCTGCAGGCAACCCGCCAATCTCATAATATGGCGGTATGTATTGCCAGCCTGTTGGCGGTACTACTGCAGTATTAACCCGGACTGCCAGGTCATAATGACCCCCATAATTTGCATAAATAATCAAACATAAGTAAAAATAATTCTGTATCTATTTAAAAGAAAAGTGTATTTAGCACCTCTTTCTGCCTCACTAAGAAAAACAGCCCTAACTGTTTTACAAAAGTGATTAGATTTGGTAAAATGACAATTTTAACTGCTTACCGGTGTTGATTACAAAATAGTTGCAAAAATACTAGTAATGAAATGTAAAGCAGGAAACCGCAACACTCTTTCTATACCCACAAAACTTCATAAATTGAGAGGAAAACTGCAATGTTGGGGTTTACTTCGGTGTGCAGTTTTGATCTCCAAATATTCCTGAACCTGTTGCCTTGAAGGCAGAAAAGGCCCCAATAAGTAATGAAGGAAAATACCATTTCAAATGGGAGAGATCACAATCATAGTTAAGGTAGTGACCAATCAGATGACAGTACTATATTGATGGAACTGGTCTCATTTGCCCTGAAAGACCAGCTGTCCACCAGAACCCTCAGAACCTACCAAGAGTTTGACAGCCTACTGATAGCAATGCCTTTCTTCTGTTTTACACATTCTCTTATCATAAACTAGACACTCCTCAAATTCCACATTCTCAGTTTTCCCTGTTTCCTGCAGGGATGCTATTGTAATTTGGTTTTCAATCAAATCTCATTTCAAGAAGTTACTTTTAATGCCTGTTATATTCTAAGACAAGACTCACACATGGTTTCTATCAGGAAGTTAAAGGTTTAGCCCATGCATTCACAGGATTAGTTGCAGCTGCAATGAAAATGTGTTATTTGTAAGGGCGGGTAGGTACCTACACTTAGCAATAGGCCACTAACCTCCACTAAGGTCCAGTTAGGTCTCAGTAAATTAAACCCAGCTCAGCCCCTGGTAGCTTGGCAACGAGCGTCAAGGCTTAACTTAGGAGACAGAGTGTAAAGCATTCAAATATCACAAAACAGTAATTAAATAAAACACATGAAACAGTTTAAAAATCCAAAACCAATTTATAAAAATAGATTATCTTTTTATCTTTAAAATGACACAAAAATGAATAAAATCGGATAAGGGGAACCGGAATATGAATTTTTAAAGATTTTTTTTTTTTTTAGCGCCTAGAAACAAGATGGTGAGGCAGGAAGGGGGAGGACTGCCAAACTGGTCTTCAAAGGCAGAGAAGGACATTTGGAGCAATCAGCAACACCCCCACATCCTGCAACCCCAGACAACTAGGAGCCCCCTTGATTAGATTAGGAGAGGGCAGGAGAGGGGTGTGTTTATGATTTTTATCCACACCAGTGGGCGGGCTCAGCCAGATGTAACCTCCAAAAATCAGATTCAGCCATGATTGATTTTTGGAGAATGTTGCCTCCTGGGATTGATTTTTGCCACACTTCCCAGGAAGTGGTCATCACAGGGGGAAGGACCCTGCACCTGATTGGAGAACCAGGACCCCCCTGCTTTTCACCTAGGAGCAAGGATAAAACTGGCAGACCTGCACCCACACCTCAGATCCCCATCAGATTCCAACAAGGAAGAACCAAAGGAGAAGAAGAACTGCCCTGCTGGACCCCTGGCCTGCACCTGGAACCTGCACTCAGAAGGGCTGCACCAGCTGCACACTTGGGCTTCACCACAAGAAGGACTTTGCCTGGCTTCAACTGGTTCAAGGAGGGATTCCCTATTTGCTACAGGTGAAAAATTGCTAACCAGAGTCCCCTGCACCAACTCCTGAAGAAATCAACCAGCTGACCACTGCCCAGTGGACAAAAAGGAGTTTGTGCCAGGTGCATTCTGGGAGTTGTAGTCCGCACCCCCAAGGACCATCTCAGAACTTCTGGACCCTTGGGGTGAGCTGTGGACCTCAAAATAACCTTAAGAGGACATCTGGGAGAAGCCCCAGAAGTTTGGGGACGTTTGGAGAACTTTTGTAAAAAAGCTCCCTAGTGGGACCGACCCACCGCGGCAACTCTAGCCGGCTTCCCTCAACCGCGACCCGGCCTGATTTGTTGGTTCGTCCCGGTAAAGAAAATCTTTGAAAAAGAGACTAAGTGTGAAGGTAAACTTTTAACCGAGGCCTCCCGCGGCCTGTAGCCGAGCAGGGCTCCATTGCGGTGTGCCTTTAACTTTGACTTTGCCCCGGTCGAGGTGCAACCAGATGACCCGATTGGCGCTTTTTGTTTCTAGGCGCAAAAAATAAAATAAAAAATCTTTAAAAATTCATATCTCCGGTTCCCCTTAGCCGATTTTATTCGTTTTTCTGTCATTTTAAAGATAAAAATATGATCTATTTTTATCAATTGGTTTTGGATTTTTAAACTGTTTCCTGTGTTTTGATTAATTACTGTTTTGTGATATTTGAATGCTTTACACTCTGGCGGTCATTCTGACCCTGGCGGTCAAAGACCGCCAGGGCGGAGGACCGCGGGAGCACCGCCGACAGGCCGGCGGTGCTCCAATTGGGATTCCGACCGCGGCGGTAAAGCCGCGGTCGGACCGGCACCACTGGCGGTCTCCCGCCAGTGTACCGCCGCCCCATTGAATCCTCCAAGGCGGCGCAGCTTGCTGCGCCGCCGAGGGGATTCCGACCCCCCCTACCGCCATCCAGATGGCGGTAGGGGGGGTCGCGGGGCCCCTGGGGGCCCCTGCAGTGCCCATGCCACTGGCATGGGCATTGCAGGGGCCCCCGTAAGAGGGCCCCTAAATGTATTTCACTGTCTGCTGCGCAGACAGTGAAATACGCGACGGGTGCAACTGCACCCGTCGCACAGCTTCCACTCCGCCGGCTCGATTCCGAGCCGGCTTCATCGTGGAAGCCTCTTTCCCGCTGGGCTGGCGGGCGGCCTGAAGGCGACCGCCCGCCAGCCCAGCGGGAAAGTCAGAATTACCGCCGCGGTCTTTCGACCGCGGAACGGTAACCTGACGGCGGGACTTTGGCGGGCGGCCTCCGCCGCCCGCCAAGGTCAGAATGAGGGCCTCTGTCTCCTAAGTTAAGCCTTGACGATCGTTGCCAAGCTACCAAGGGTTGAAGTACTTCTGTCTTTTCATGATTATCCTTGTCCTCTTTTTCAATTCATGACCATTGAAAGGTTCCTGGATTCACATCTTTGTTAGCAACATTCTCCAGAATGTTTCTGCAAGTACGTTGGAGATTTTCATTACCTATCTTCCTATCAAGGCTAGCCTCCAACATATCTTCCACAACACCATAAGACTTAATGATCCTCTTTGCACCAGTATTTCCCCTTTCCATGCCTATCATTTCTGTTTGCACCATTTAATCACATCCTTTAGAGTCTAAAGAATTGACTTTGGCATGTGTTTGACCTTCTCGCTCATGTCGATTGAAATTATGAAGAGCAACCTCTTCCTCTCTAGATATTTTGAGCTTCTCTACTATTAAAAGTTGCAATATAGCTGTTTACTGGTCGATAATATGGTCTCAGTCTTTAACCATTTCAGTCAGAATATTGAAATTTGCTTCCAGAATGTGTTGAATTGCCTGCATCATGGAAGACCCTATTGTAGGGTCAGTTCCTGTCTGAGGTATCGATTACTACCTATTTCTATATTCCTAATAAGTGAAAGCATTGTTTCTTCCAGTGACATAAAATTTTCATGAAAAGATCTGTCATGTTTGGAAAAGAAAATCATCTAAGTTTTGATGACAAGTTAATATAGGGAGTAGTATAATTTTATCAGCATTGAGTACAGGGCATGATGCAATTTTTGCCTCAAATATTTTGAATTGCCAGATAACATGATCAGAGGGCACCTCCTCTTGATCCTTTTGAACTAAATCACATGGCAATGATACAAGAATCAAATTATCACTAATAATATTGTAAACAGCATTCTGCTTTGTCTTCACGGCTACTTCTTTACATAGAGGTGTATTACCTGCATTATTACATTTTCTCCACAAGCTTTGTTTTCTTCCTTAACTTTATTTGCTGTAACCTTGGTTGAATTTCTTCTGATAGGATGAACTTGATTCTCATATCATAAGATTGTTATCTATATGGAAATGAATTTCAGCTTGAACTTTATGTTGTGATTTTTTTCCCACAATTGAGTTCTGAGTCATCTCTGCTTGTTGAATTATCTTTCTCTCATTTAAAGACATTAAGAGGATTCTTTGCATCTGTATTGATAATCTCCAAAAACCTCTTCTTCAGCAACTGACCTTTATCTTATTTCTTCCCCATGTGAAACTTTCTATATTCATCTGGCATAGATTTGCGATTTAGTCCTTTGTTTTTGTTTATTGTCTCCCCAAAATAAATCGTGATGGTAGTTTTCACGATCTCAGAATTCCTATTCTGGATAGATTTTCATAAAGGAATTTGGTTATTATATTATAAAACATATATGAGGTATTCATCATTACCTCTACAGTGGGTTCAAACAAAGTAACCCCATTCGATTCTTTGGCCCCGATTCTAGAAAAGGGACACCAATCCTTATTCTCTGATAGTCCCAACTGTTTACTCATAACACACACATTATTTAAGGAAGAATTTATATATGATGATTCAAATGATCCAAGTGATTTGGACAAACTCTTGTTCAGACATGCTTGAGACTCAGACAGGCAGTTCTTATCATTCTTCATCATCAAAGTTCATAGTCAATGAATTATGTTGTGACATTACTAATAATTTACACTTGATTTTACCTTTCTCTTTTTTAATTTATTTTTTACCTTACGGCTCTCAATGGACTTATTTCCAGACCTCCACTTCTCCTTAAACTCTTTTCCTGATCAGAAAAGACCTATTTTAAGTGGTGGAGATTGCTGCCTTTGTATTCACCTTTCTTAACTTATGTCTAACCATGCTTTTATATTTTCTAGGCATTTCTTTTGTGATCTCTTTTGGCTTCAACAAACTTCTAAAGAAATCCCAGAACTAATATTGAACTCTTACTCCCTGACCCCCAAATGGACCCCCGCACAATCTTCCTACAAAGGCTTGAGATTATTAATAATTCATGAAGACCAATGAAATACAAAAGAAACCCAAATGGAGAATCCTGCATTGGAACAGTTTCTAGTACACATTTACAGCCACTACACCCCTAGGGCAGGCCACCCTAGCACCATGTTACAGCACCCCAGCCTCCCACACCCAGCCTGTTAAAATACGTATAATGGTGGAGTATGGACAGCACACCTAGTAGGGCCACGGGGGCATGAATGCCCAACTGCTTTTGCAGGGGTTCTATGCCCTCACTATTGATAATAGAATGCACCACCAGATAGTGCTCACCTTGGTCCTCTACTCACTTGTCCTCATGTGCTCAAAACCCTGATGGGCAACTCTTGAGTCTGAATTGATCCTGAGTTGGCTGGAGTCAGCTGGAGTAGAGGCTCAAAATGACCTGTGGTTCCCTCCAGACTTCAGCTACTCCAGTACCACCGGTGACTCTGGTGAACACTCCATTGAGGACTGGGAGGAAAATGGCACGGCACTCCAAGACTGCACAACTGTGAGTCGAACTGAGCAACTGACACCTTGGCTGCAAGTCAAACTGCGGCATCCCAGAGCCCCAGGGCTCCCAACCTCAACTCACCCATCAGCTCCCTGATGGTGGCAGAGAAGGGGAGAGTGGGCCTGGGGTGTTGGACAAACCCGCAAATGAAATGGGGGAACACAGTCCGGCATGAAAGGGCATGAGCACAGCCAGCTGCTTCCGCTGCTCCAAGTGTTCTGCAGAGGCACAATCGTAGTCGTCTATGCATCTTAGATCATTTATCCAGTTCCTCCTAGTGTTAGCACGATGCAGGGCGGAACAGCACTGCAAACATGCTGTTTAAAAGTATTAAATTATTTAGAGATCAGCTGCAGAAGACTGTCCACACAGGAACCATGAAACAGACACAACATAAAACATCATGCTCAATGTGCAGTCCTTCTGTCAGCTGTATCAAATCCTTCTCTACAATTCTGACTGGCAGTCTCACAACCAAACTAGAATAATAAAAATTCCTCCCCTACAACCCACACAGCATTCCTTGCTATGCGGGGAAGAGGTGAAGTTATAGATATAAGATGTCATATTATTCATTAACATGTATGAGAGGCTGTATAATGCTTGAAATAGAATTACAGGAATCCAAGTACTCACTATCCCAGAGTACCAGTTTACTTGTGAAAAGTGCTTGTGGAGTCCAGATACTCACCCTCCCAGTGTACATGTTTACTACTGGAAAGTCCCAGTACTCTTCCATTAAACGTATTACATTGCTGCTGAGAGGTACGGGTACTTTATATCTCAAATGTAAGTAGAGGAGGTACCTAGGCCCATATTTATACTTTTTTAGCGCCGTATTTGCGCGGCTTTTTGACGCAAAAGCAGCGTAAACTTACAAAATACAATTGTATTTTGTAAGTTTACACCGCTTTTGCGTCAAAAAGTGTCGCAAATGTGGCGTTAAAAAAAGCATAAATATGGGCCATAGTGTCTGACAGCTGCTTCCCACTTAAATGACTGGTGGCATAGGTGGGATACCAGATAGGTGTTGCTTCTCTGACCTTAGAAATTGCCTGGTAAGCACATGCTGGCCATAGAGTCTTACAAAGTGTGTTGCCAGAGGCTGCATAATGAAACACAACTGTCCTGATGCTTAAAGACATGTGGGGGGATACACACTGGTTGAGTAATGAGTCCATCAGTGAGTTAAATTGGTGCAGTCATGAAGAACAATCCACAGTACATAATTTCACTAATTGGCAAAGGGGAGTTCGTGGCATTGCTGGACTTAAGGGATGCTAAGTTTTATGGGCATATCAGAAACTCTCATTATGATGGAGGACTCACCATTGTTGATTCCACCTGTCCAGTCTTCTAACTCATCATCTGGGACAAATCTGCTTTCCAGTCATTCGAAGGCAATTCTTGAAAGAAGATCTCTGGCAAAGTGCCCCGTTGTGGGGTCCATGGGGCATTGCAGCACCGGCCCAACACAGGGCAGGCCCGATGGTGAAGCATGCCACCTTTTGATGGGTGATCGCAATTGCTTGTAGAAGCAGATACTCCTAATGATTCCTCCAGGTCTCTAGCAGGTCACCTGGTGAGGTACACCGGAACAGTATATTCAGGTTGAAGTTGAGGTAACAAACAATTTTGTCAATATTTCACTATTCACCAGAAATTGAGCTTTTCATCCATTTTCCTGCTCCAATTTCAGAGGAGGAAAGAACTCTGCTACATTGTATGAATGTTAGCTACCGTTTAAGGTTTTGGAATTAATTATGTTCATTAGGGAAATGGGGTAGCCTTTTGTGACAGTTAGTGCAGATGGGTTAGGTCCAGTACTGCTCTGGCCTACAGTAAGGCAATTCTTGAGTGCATTCATGGAAGACCTTCTAGAAGAACGGCAACCTGAAGGATTCAGATGTGAGGAGTCCTTTTGTTTAAATGTGTGCTAGACAGCCAGAGGGGCGATTCCTAAAACATTTGTTCACCACTATTATTTGGTAGATGGCAATCTTGACTGAGATAAAGACTATGGTGGTCATTCTGACCCTGGCGGTCTTTGACCGCCAGGGCGGAGGACCGGGGGAGCACCGCCGACAGGCCGGCGGTGCTCCAATGGGGATTCCGACCGCGGCGGTAAAGCCGCGGTCGGACCGGCACCACTGGCGGGCTCCCGCCAGTGTACCGCCGCCCCATTGAATCCTCCACGGCGGCGCAGCTTGCTGCACCGCCGCGGGGATTCCGACCCCCCCTACCGCCATCCAGATCCCGGCGGTCCGACCGCCGGGATCTGGATGGCGGTAGGGGGGGTCGCGGGGCCCCTGGGGGCCCCTGCAGTGCCCATGCCACTAACTTGGTAGGGGTTTGCAGGGCTAATTTAATTGCTGAAAACAGCAGGCTTCATTTCTGGGAGGTGTGGTCACCTCAATGGTAAGGAATTGTGATGAAAAAGACTGGGACTAGGATTAATAGAGATTGCAATACTGTAAGTAATTGAAACATTACATTATTTAAGAATAGTGCATGGTGAGCACTGGTTTAATTTTCATTTTGCTCTCTCTGTTCACAGCCTCAGTCCAGGTTCCCTGGGAAAGAGCTATTTCACCAAACAAAGTGCCCTACTACATAAAGTGAGTCTGTCTAAACTCCGGCAATGACTGTCATATTTGTAATGCTTAATGTTCTCATATATCTTTTTCTAATTGTAATTTCTTTTCTCAGCTCTTCTTAAAAGGAACATACCTTTTCACAATTAGAATTGCCAGATATGCAGTTGGGTTTTCGGATATATGAATGAATTCACCATCTAATGAGGTCATAACATTTTATTGATGCGTTTTTGGCTTGAATGTGTTTTGTTACACTATATTGATGTTTTGAGACTCTAAAAGGACTGAACCTCAGTGACTAATGTAACTGATTTTATTATAATACATGTACAAGAGGTGACTCGACTAAATGAATATACTTCAGCCTTGAAAAAGTTCATAGGCTTGTAGACCTTAATGAAACACATGTCAGATGATCAGCTCATCTGAACAGGTTCACATTTCCTTGTTTATACTTTAAATAAGTTGAATACTCCATTGAACTAACCGTGTGAATAGAAAACATGCAAGTCAAAAACTAATTAATAAGAGTTTTATGACATCATTGGACGATCAGCAAATCCAGGTGTCTGTGAAGTGTATATGATCTAATTACCTACTGATCTCGTAAAACACCATTTACTTATTACACAAACCTTTATGATGGGGTTTTCCTGATTTGCCTTTTATGTCTATCATGTGTCTTTGTACGTTCATTTAATGACCCCTCCTTCGTTATCAGTAAACTGCAAGTTCTAAAAGTGAGAACTATTCACAACACTGAACAGCGTGTTACATAACTCATGTCATACTTTTTCTATGTTTCATTTTGTTGCTTTCTGATGTTTCAGCCACCAAGCTCAGACCACATGCTGGGATCATCCCAAGATGACAGAGCTTTACCAAACCTTAGGTAAGTAAGTGCACTGTATGTGTGTGCTCTGTCTTTTCGTTTTTCTTTCCTTTCTGTCCCCCTTTACTAATTGCAGTTTTCATTAAAGGAAGATCTCCTGATCCAGGACACTAGAGTAATTCCCGTTGGGTTGTTAAAGCAACAGCTTACTGGCTTTGCACACAAATATTATCTGCAAGTGGTTAAAGCCAAGGAGAGAACTGTGTTAGATTATTGGGGGATGGGTGTAGACCCGATAGATGAGCTCATGATTAGCATTTGTTTAAAGTCTTAGCAGAAGTGCTAAAATACTAAAAACTCACCCCTCCACTGTATTTCAGAAGATTACCAGAGAAAATCTGGGAAGAAATGACCTAAGACATTAAAGGACCATTGAGGAGGTACAAGGTACACCTTATTTGTTGGCACTTGTTGATTTCGATTATAAGTTGCCAAAAGTTCAAAGGATGTGCAACATCAGTTCAAACTGTGTGAATAGTCTTTTGGAGAATATTTTTTGGAGAGAATGATTCCCACACACAATTCAAAGGGACAACGGAGTGCAATGAAGTGCAGTTTTGTTCATGGGAAGTAGAAGAGTTCTTGAAAGTGTGTGGTACTGAATATACTGAATATATTAAAAAGTGCCTTATAACACCCTGATGATAGGGAGTTTGATAAAGCCCAAAAAAGGAGAAATTCAACTGACTAAGTTTAATGGCTTAGGCTGTAGAAAGAAGTTACAAAATGCATTGATGGCCTCTCAATAAAGAAGGAAGAGTACCTGATGTTTGGGTAAAAATGGTAAATGGAGAAAAAAGGGCATCCAGTTACAAAGGAAGAGGAACAAATACTATGATTAGAAGAACATTAGCAGAGAAACTGTGGTGACAGTGGTGATATGATGAGAATAAGAGCACCTGTTGGTGTGGAGAAATGATCAAAGTGATCAAAGTGTTTGAGCATGTTTCATATGTTCAGAAATGCAGTGAAACATGAGGATGGGAGAATATGGGACTTCGAGCTGGGTTTCGCTATGCAAGGAAGCTTTTGCTAACACTGGCACATGTTAGGGAGAGGGAGAAAGTCGAACTGGAAACAAGAATGACCACCAAATAATGTATTTGCATGTGTCAACATGTGTCAGAAGAAGATTTCAAAGAAAACCTCTGCGTTTGAAATATTTGAAAGAACTGAGTAGCCCACGTATTGAATGTGCAGTCTTTGTGTTTTCTTATTCTTTGGATTGATATTCATACATATTTGGGTGGAATCTGAGGTTTATTATTTTGTTTGTTTTACAGAAGAAAGGTGTGTAGTGGCTACTTTCACTTTAAGGTGGGATCCTATCATCAAACTGGGGTCCTTACTTGAGTCAGGACATTCCGAGGCTCTGCAGTTAGGATTAGGCTATGGCTGAGATGGATGCATTACACTCATCTTCATGTTATCTACTAGCTTCAGTCTTTCTTTACCATTGTTAGTTCATCTCCATGCCCCGATTTCACAGTATGGTACACCTGGAACTCTTATGTATAGAATTTGAATTTGAGCTCCTGTGGCTTCTCTCGTTCATCCTCTCCCCTCTCTGCTCCTTGCATGCCATCCTCTCTCTCTCTCCTTGGCATTCTTCTTCTCTCTCTCTCTCACACACAGCACTTTCCATTTTCTATGCAAGGCAAAGCCGTTTCAGAGGACGGAAATATGTTCTCTGTTGTTTTAATTACAATAATTGCATAATGAATATTTGAAAACAGGTTGATGTTACTCTCAGCTTTAATCTTGTTTGTTCGGCCATTCCGATGCCCTCCTGCCACAAGAAGGGGGAAAGACATGACATCACAAAGTGAAGTCATCTGTATTCAGCAGAGGTTTTCTTCAGCGTGTGCTGCCTTGACTGTGAAATATTATTGTGTTTCTACAACTCCAGAAACCGTAATTAGTGTTATTTTGTTTTTCTGCATTCTGTCATTCAGCTGACCTAAACAATATCAAGTTTTCAGCCTACCGGACCGCTATGAAACTCCGGAGAATCCAGAAAGCTCTTCGCCGTAAGAAGCATGTTATCTACATATCTCTATTTTAAGGTTTCAAGCATGTGTTGTTACTTAATGTCCTCGATGAATGATGCTGAGCTAGAGATGTGCTGACCTCACAGGTTACACTTTGAGTTGTCAGCCTGTTATTAGTCTGGATTTCTCTTGGGGGGAAATGAAAAGGCAATATATTTGGAGTAGTGACAGTTTTCAGCACAGTGACTAGATTTAGCTCCTACAAGGAAAAAGGTGGTTGGGAGTTGCAGATTTCAGATTCTGGGGGAGAAGAATTAGGAGGGGACAATTTGGCTGTGCCAATAACAACACTATTCCAAATAATCAATGCATCCAAGTTCTTTATGATTTAGCTCATAAAACATATAAACAATATGTGTAGCTTGTCACACAACAATGACTACGCAAGTGCTTTTTGGTCACTCCCATTGGTTTTGCTGTGCTTTTAAAATTGTGCCAGCATTGGCAAAGACTGTATCAGTGACCACCTATCTTGACAGTGTATTTCCTATGCTCTCAAGATGGCTGCCACATCACAAGGTGCAACATTGTATGAACCAATTTGTTAGCCATCTTGAAGGTATGAAAATGTTATATACTATACTTTCACGGTAGCTATTGCATTGCATCATGCAGTGTTGGCTGCTATTGTGAAAATATGCTAAATACACTTTCAAGAACACTGGCCAGTGCTATTGGTTTTGCTTATGCGAATACAATTGTAAAAGTACCCAGCCTTGGCAAAGTCAAATCAGGGACATTTGTGTTGCAAGAGAGGGTTGGCGGGGAAGTGACATGGGAGAAAGAGAAAGCCAGGGTATGGAAAAGAGAGGCAGAGGAATAGACGGAGGCAGAGGAAAGAGAGTATGACCAGTGCAGCAGCAGTGCTCAGTGTTGGAGAGTCGGAATGAGAATTGAAGGAGAGGGATGGGATAGGGGAGGGTGAGATGGGGGAGTAAGAGAAAAGTGGCGCTCTATGTGCAGACACAGCAAGTGGAAAAAGCAAGTGGCAAGATACTCATTCTCATTGAGTGTTTCATGAGAAATTAAAGTGGAAAAAATAGTTTACCGATTTCAGCAGTGGAAGAATATAACTCATCCACTAAAAGATAGAGTAACGAAGAAACACTCCAGGGGAGTAACAAAGATAAGAATAGGGAGAAAGGCTGTTCAATTAAGTGCAGGGAACAGAGATAAGCAAGAAAGCCATTCAAATCATGAGCAAGATGTTCACCCAAAGTCAGCCCTATGTAGCATTACAATCATTGCTGCTTGCAATAGACAGCTGAAGATGTCTGTAGTTAAACTGCAAAAAAACCAATAACAACAGGATTTTGGAAAGAAACAGTTATGGTGGTTATAAAATCCATGTTTTCTTATGACTCACTCATGTTAGCTTATACATCTACACCCAGGCAACTATCAAACAACTAGTTATTGCTATAACATCCTCAGTAATTTTCAAATTTCTAGTATGTATCTAAATACTAATTTCATCATACTCAAATGTTACTTCAGATTCAAACCACAGTTTGTACTAGAACATGCTACTTTTGGAGCTGCTAAGGATGAGATGAGAGATATCTTCCTATGGAGCCCTGTATAATCTGCAACATCTTTCTAGACAATGGAAAATGGCTTGACATAACCCAGCATTATTTAAAGAGGGCAATATCCCCACACAAAATAAAACAGATTTCCTTTTTTTTCTCCTGGTTGCAATGGAAGTACTATAACAATAATGACCGCTTCTTTTCTCAATCATGGAGGTCTACCTAGCCTCTACAGTGGGCTAGGTCGGTCTCCTTCCCAGTTAGTATAGTGAAGGAGCATAACCTGGCTGCACCAAAATGCTTCTTAAAACATGAGAAAAGGAGGTGGTTATCTTTTTTTTTGTAATGTGTAAAGCAAATTGTTACACACAGTGCATTGACATATATTAGTAAAAGTCCACAACTAAGTTAATGTTTTATGTAAGCCATATTTAATACTCATTTGCAAGAGATGTCTGTTAAAGTATTTTAGAAATCTTATTCTTTATAACCATTTTATATTCAACTTGTTATAAATTTGAAACATATTGAACTAAAGTATATCTGTGTTAATTTTAGCTTGGTTGGAGTAAAGCCCACATTCTTTTTGTATGTTCTAATCTTCAATGTCAAAGCTTGTTATTCCAAAGCTGTAGGTGCAGAAACTAACAGGGAATTTGTTGTGCACGAGAGATAAGAGAGTCTGAGAGAAGCACTAACAGATGAAAGGAGTATCCTAGAATTGACATAGCCTTTGAGATTCCTGAATGCAAGTGTGTATCGAAGTCGAGTGCAGAAGGCTTTGGATGACTGGAGTGTTAAATATAATTGATTTGCAGTCTTGTTTTTCAAATGAGAGTTTTGGTTATGATGTCATCACACCTGGGGAAACTAAGGTTTAAGTGTGCTTTAGTAGTGAGAGATTCAGATTCTCTTTGCCCCTTGGTCAGAGCGGACCTTTTTAATCTACGGCCTCATACTTTCTGTGTGGCTTTATGCCACCTCACCTCTCTCGAACAGAATATTCTACTGAAGTTCTGTTTTCTGACCTTTTCCAAATAGTTTAGAAGCTAGATTCAATGAATCGGCAGGAGAACTTAATTTCAGAATCTAGACATTGTGTACCTTTATTGATCTTCTGCATTGTTGCTATTGAAGCCTTGGTCTTTTATATGTTGCTTCAATTTAATATTGTGCAACGCCTTAACTTTTCATTGGAAATTTTGTATATCTATTCTATGGTTTTGAGACTCACATATGTAACCTTGGCTTGAGTCTGTAATAAAGCTGTTTGAAACTTTAATTTGAACTCTGAGGTTTAATGTGTGACTATTGAATTGCACTGTAATTGATTTGACTAATCTGGAAAATGTATCTCTTCACCCCTGGAACAGGGAAGAAAGATTTATCAGACCACAGGAAAATAAATAGGGCCCCGTGCTGGATCAACAGTAAATCAGCAGTTTCTAAGTATTTCCTAATTGCCACAGTCACTTCCTTTTTCAGAGGATATGTTTTTCTCTCAGAAATATAATCAATTGCACCTTGGTTAAGTAGTGTTGGTGCTCATTGCTTTAGAAATGAAGGGCCCTACTTAATATTGTAGGCCTCAAGAGAACATGCCTGCTTAACAAGTGCCAAGTGCACAATATTTGGAGGATCATTCATATTTGGCCTGACTGTCAAAGCAGCATTAGGTTTCAAGTGGGTGACCTTTACTCAAACTATGGCATCTAATCCTAGCCACCATTTCAGTGCTTCAGCTTCCAGGCAGTCAATTTACCTCTATAATAAAAAAGCAAATTTGTGCTCAATAGGAGTTTCCAGGCACGTTTCATTAGGAGGACCTTTGTTTTTTTCTATACATATGATAAAACCGTTTAACAGGATCGATGCAAAGTGTTTATCAAAGTATTTTATTCAGCCAGTGCCATAAAAGCATAAACAAAATACACACATAAAACCAAAAACTAAATATCAACAGTTATGATTACATGCATGATATACGTAAAATCACAATTAGCTAGGTCACTCGGCCGTTCTACAGAGGCTGTACAGTTGATATTACATAAACAAGAGGCTTAAAATCCTAACTCTCAAAGGCAACTCAGGTGGCTGACATCTGACTCGCTTTTTGCCTCATTTGCCACATGTATAGTAAATAGTGGGATACAGCAAAGTCTGAGCTTTGTTTAGTGCCAGATTTTAAGATACGCAAGGCCTCAGCATACCTCCTTACCACTAGGTTACAGCAAACCGGGATAGGCCATTTCCTTCTGCCCATTTGGTAAGTTGGGCAAAAGAAAAGGGCTTGCCCTTTGGCTTCCTCTTTAGCCCAACAAATGAGGCAAGTTTGACTGACTGACTCAGGCGTGCTCCCCAATTTAACAGTAAAGAAGGCAAGAGGTAAAGTGCTAAACCTAAACTGTAGGTACAGCTTCCTGGCTTGAGGAGGATCGCTCTAATCAAGATACTGCTTGAATATAAAATCATCTTTAAACAGTAAAAATTTGTCAGTAAGACTACCCCGGACATCATACACCTGCGATTTACACATTAAAATCTGCCTATAGTTCCCTTTCAGAAAATATTTACTAGTTGTGGCAGCACCCAGAGGATCATCCCCCAAATTGCCACACCCCATCCTGACCAGAGTGTCTTTCACATACTTCATCCAAGGGAGATTGGATGAGCCAGCAATACCCAGGACTTTCTTTAGCCCTTCACGGTACGACATAAGCTCTAGTGTAGACCAAATATGTTTCCAATAGAGGACTAGCCTAATTCCTATCACCTCCAAAATTGGCCTGAGGCCCAAGTCCAACCCGAGGGGCAAGAGTCAGGTACTTATCAGTAGTCCTGTCAATTGACGCATAAAGCAGTTATCCACAGCAAATAGTTTACTTGGGTCATTGTGTCCCCATAACTCCAGTGCATTATAGAGCTGATCCTAGTGCCTGCTGTTTATAAATGTGCTTGGGATACAGAATGAGAAAATGACCTCTGTAATGTTCTGGCAACATTTTAAGTCTGCACTTATCAATATGGCACCACCAGTCAAGCTGCTCATTGACTGTCAACCCAAGGTACTCAAATATCTACAGTCATTCTAGAGGAACCCCTAGTAACTTAGGATTTGATTGAGTGGAGGGACAAGGGTTTAGAACCATGTGCTTTGTCTGTGCTACACTTATTTCCAAACATCTCTGGGCACAAACATTATCAAAACAATGTAGAGTGTTTTGCAGTCCCATTGGTGTTTTAGATAGTAATAAAGTATCATCTGAGAACATTTGGGACAGAGCCTTAATGCTGGCAAGACAAGGGGCATCTCCATTGCATTGGGTCAGAAAGGAGAATAAATCATTGACATAAAGCGTGAAGAGGGTCGGGGCTAGGACACACCCCCTGCCTGACTCCGTTGCCGATAGGAAAAGGTTCTGTCAGTTCACCCTTTTAGCCACATCGAACGTGAGCATAATTAATGCTATGAAGCGTTATAATAATGGCCAGATGGTAGCTAGGGTCCCCCAAAATATTCAGGACCTGCCAAAGAGTTTGCCTTGGGAACAAATCAAAAGCTGTTCGCAGGTCGACAAATGCAACATAGATACGCCGACAACCCAAAGCGACCATTTTCCAGAAGATAGGCTGTAGTCTAAAGACTTTACCCACTGTGCTAGTACATTTCCAAAAACCCGCCTGAAAGAGGGATAGTATTTCTTTTCCATCCATCCAGGCAAGTAACTGGTCAAGAAGGATTCTTTTAAACCCTTTCTGTGTGCAGTAAATCAAGCTTATTGTTGATAGTTACATGGATCTAAGGGAGACCCTTTCTTAAGGATTGGAATTATCTCAGCCCCTGCCCCTGTGGGTGGAATGGGTGCCTCTAGCAAAATTGAATTAAATAACATTACAAGGTGTAGGGGTTCCAAACAACAGGTTCTCCCAAAAACAGATCCCCTGGGATTTTATCAAGCCCTGGTGCTTTGTTAGGGACTATCTTGGCAATTGCTGATCTCACTTCCATCAGTGAGATCGGGACTATCACTCTTGTAACCTCCTGCCTTCTTCCCACTGAGTGGTTTCCAACGTCCCCTACAGATGTAGCAGTGCATTCAGCACCATTCACAGCATATAAGTTAGAAAAGTGGGAAACCCAATCTGAAGCAGGAACATTTATCTCAATTGGAGAAAAACCTTCCTTACTTCCAGTGGAAACCAGTTCCAAGAAGCACTCTGGTCGCCTGCCTCAGCTGCTTTGAGCAGGCCCTCCTATTTTCTCATCTCCCACTCCCATTTTGCCATTCCTATGGACTTCTTAATTGCCTCCCTTTTATCTTTTTTAGCCTCTTTATCCTGTTTTTGTATAGCAGTCAGTAGGTCAGTCCTGGCCATCTTACAGGCTTTATTGTACGAAGACTGGGGAGGCCTTCTCCTAGCTAAGCCTTTTAATAGTCACAAAAAATAGTCTTTATATTGTGAATAGTGCATACTACATCTAAGTGGATCTCCTGATATGTATTCTAGTCCACAGCCTGAAGCAGTATATTTCTGTTAGCTGCCCCTGTGAGCCATGATGAACCACTTGACTCTCCGCCTATTGCTGGAGAGTTGTAAACTACAGTGAAATGGTTCATCTATACTGGTCCTCTCACTCCCAGAAGGAAGCTCAACATCTAGTACCAGAGCATTATGATCACTGTCGATCCTATCAAGTACCACCATGTCACTTACGAATGACCACGCCCTTACATCCACCAGAATGTAATCAATGAGGCTGCTACTTGGGACTCGATTGAATGTGTGCTTCTCTTTCTTATCAGAGAGTGTCCTACCATTCCTGCCATGCAAGCCCTGGTACATGGTTAAAGCATTAATTTGAACTGCCAGAGGAGACCACCTCTTTATCAATTGGATCCTCAGTTTGGAATGGACAGTGCACTATCCTCAACCTGTGTAAGTGTGATTCCACTGCCATCTATGGGTTCAAACTGTCAATTGAAGACCCCGCCCACAAAATTCAGCACTCCCCCCTGAGGCAGTGTCCATGTGAGAATACAGTAGCTCAATAGGTGGGGGAAACACAATAAGACCCCCATGGCCTTGGATAGATGTTATATATATATAGGCAAAACAGGATGGACAACCAAATAGTACACTAAGGATGTCTTGGGAGGGATCTTCAATTTCTCAGACCCCACAATTAAGAGCTGTGCTCACCCAAGTTACTAAGCACCCTGATGGTCTTTCCCTTTCTTTTGAAATAGCTACTTTGTTAAAATTAGCATAACCAGAGCGATAGACCTACTTAATAGACCATGTTTCCTGAAATCAAGTGTAAATCTATAAACTCAGCCCCGTCCGCGGACTCAGCTTTAGAGGCTTGTCCAGCTATATTCTACGACAACCATTTCACATGGGAATCAGAAATGTTAACTATGAGATCATCGTGGTAGTCAGGATCAGATGACACAATCCTACGAGTAGGGGCAGGGCATGCACAGCAGCTACCAAGGGTACATGCACATCTATGCCCTTGACCCCCTTGGACACTAGAGGCATCCTGCATTGGCTAATTGTCCTGGCACTGATCATCTGGAACCTGTACTACTGGGTCCTATAAGCTTCCTGAAAATCTGGAAAATTCCAGCCCCATGGCCATATTTGTAGCTGCAGCAGTTGGTGGCCCAACCAAGAGGATTTACTTTATGTACTGTTCTGAGATCAAGTGAGGCCCTTGCAGATCCGAAGCTGCAATTTCAAAACCCAAGTCACCCTACTTGCTAGCCTTATTTGATATTACTCCCCGCCCCCAACCTCAGTTATTACAGGGCTGGCCATGGAAGGTGGAGCTCTAAGAGGAGTAAGTCAATCTACCCCCTTTAAACATCAAAGCAATTAGAAACAGGGATTCACAATAAGCCTAGGTGGCTAGCTTGGTCTTTTGAAACAAACAGCATCCCCCAACCAAGGTGGGTATGACTATTACAAACACTTGTGGTGTGCCTCTGGACATAATCAGAATTATAAAAGTAGCCCAGTGGTAGCAGATCAATTGATGTTTCTCCTTTCTGGACCCCTAATTGACTAAATAATAAACTTTGCACTACCCGAGGGGTTCTGAAATTAACCACTATGCAATCGCCTTGACGGTCCATCGGCCCTGATCCGAGCCAGCCCACCTTGTGAGTAAATTTATCTTTAGCTATAGAAAGAGGGAAGTTCCTATGCTGGGCCAGCCAGTTCAAACATTTGTTGGTAAGTTCATCCTAGTCTTCTCTCTGGTTCTCATGCAGCCAGGTAACACCTGCTATGATGATCACATATGGGCAGTATTCAGGCAGAAGATTTATAACAGGTTGCTTCTGATAAAAAGCATACACTTTCATCATGTATCCAGGCTTTCCCCCCTTCTCTGCCATGTGGCTCCCTATGTTTTCTGGTCCAGCAGCAACGTAGTCAGTGCTTTGGGGACATGCTGTCTCTGTCAATCCAACGGGGGTCGAGATGGCAACAATGCTCTGTGTATCCAGACACTGCTGGATGGTTGAACCTTCTAGTGCCAGACTTGTCAAGCGATTTGAAACATTATCATGTGGAGCAACAGTAGCTGAAAGAGAAGGTTTAATTGATTGTCTATACAGCGGCTTAATGTCCCCTGTCTCCTTCCCAATAGCTGTCAATTGAGCCAATATGGAGGAAAGTTAGGTTTGCACAATGTCTTTGATATTCACAAGACAGGCCACCATTATATCATTCGCTCATGATGGAGTGGGCATGACTTCTTCCCAGCCCAGGCTAGTGGCATCCAGGGATGCACAGGCTTGGAAAGGACTGTCTGAGCTAGTAGTATTTTTAGCCAAGGGACAACAGCTAGAATTGTTTATCATGATCGCCAAGTGACAATAGTGTTTGAGTATGTCTAAACTTCAACTACCTAAATACTAGAAAAGCTGTGATTTTATTTTCCCATAAATATGTATATTTGTTAATAGCGCAGGAGGTGCAAGGAGGGTATGAGTTAACTGCATACATGCTGCATTTCAGACTGACTCATGTTCAATTGCACTTCATCTGATTAATAGATTACTTATTAATTAAACATGGATTGATGTACTTGTCAATGTGCATTACGTAAAATGTACAGCCACAATAACTCTGACAAGGGCACTAACATTCTTTGAAAAGAGAATAGGAAGTAGTAAACATCCTAGGTCTTCTTTTCCCACGATGAGCTACATCAGTGTATTGTCCATTCTCAATCAAATGTTCATTTGCCCAACTGATATTATTCAGACTCATATCTAGCTAGTATGGTGTTCCCCTGTTTATCATCTTATTCCAAAGTTGTAGCATTTTATTTGAATTAAGTGTTGTTGAGAAGTCAACAAATCAATATTTGCAAGAGCAAAACTACATCATTAAAAGCTGATTTTAGCAGGTTTATTAATGTGATAAATAGTAGTTTGCTGACATTTATAGCCTAAATACTGTAAATGACACACAATGTTGACATATTGCTTGGTCCATTCCATAATGGTACATGCAGGCTTGGCCCATTCCATCAGGTGCTCTATGGTGATGCTCTTAGCATAGAAAGGCAACATTGCCAAAAGCCTAGAATTTATTGACAGTGTCTTTACCCTATATTTTTACCAACGCTTAACTCATCCAAAACTACCTTTCTAGCTAAAGTCACAAAAAGGAACCGCAAGGAGCTTGTGCCATGTGGTCCTGCTAAGTGTGATATTAACCTGTACATATAACTTCGGTATTTCTCATTATAACAGCTGCTAACTTCCAAAAGGCATTTTATTATGTTTAATGACTGCTTCATGTAAATTAAATCAATTGGTCTGGCATAATTCCCACCTTCTTTGTTTCAAAAGAACACTAATATTGCTTTTTTTGATCGCTTATTGGTAGAATTCTGACTTTTTGGAGAGAGCTCATCTTCTTTGTTCATCATATCATTCTCATGTAATCCATCCTAATATATGATGTTCCCTGATAAAATGGTGTGGGTGATTTCCTATGCAAATCCAAAAATACCCTAAAATACCCAACAGACAAATTAATTGTTGTGTTACCTATCTGTTTCAGCTAATCTGTATTTTGTTAATATTATGCTGTTATTTTACCATTCATTTTCCCTAGACTCTTCTTATGGAGTAACTCCTGTTTTTTGTCTCAACCGATTTAAATCCTCCTCATGTCTCATTTGACTTCAGCCTTCAGCATTCAATTGACCATATATTTGTTTATAAGCTGGTAGTTTACGTACATAAAGAAATATAAATTATGAATAATGACAGTCACACTCTATCTTCAGAGTCATCCTGTAAGCAAAGTACGCACTGACCAATATTCCATTAAGAAGTGCACAATCAATAATAGAGCTCCTTAATCCATCAATCCGTGTTACTTGAGTTTGAACATCCCCAATCATTCTCTGATTAAACAAAGTGCAATTATATTCCTCTAGTAACCCACTTATCTTTTCCCTTTTGTGTTCTCTATGCAGTCAGATGTGGAATAACCCTACCTCTTTCTCATTTTAACTGCTACCACCTACATATTTTCCATTGACGTTACTTGTGATTACACATTTTAACACATCCTATGGAGTTTAGACAAGAAAAACTTAGGAAGGTTGACATTGTATTACATATAATACACTATACCAGAAGGGCAATGCAAATAACAGAAATAAGAGTATGAGAGGTCTGATGAAGGAATCATTAAATGTGCAGAATGTAATCAGGTTGTAACAATATCTATTTAATTTATAGGTGCAGTCATAATGGACATCAATAATGTGGCCTTTTTTAGGTCTGCAAATCACCAGTTGTTGTGCTCATTTAGAAATTCAGTTATAGCCTATTAAGCTGACCAACAACCAATCTTTATTGAAGAAACAATATCTGTAATTCCATAAAATCAAATGTATTATAATGTCTAAAGAATCCAGATCTATTGCATTATACCATACTTATAGTTAACAAGTCATCATTAGACTATGCAGCTCACCTTTTTGAGTTGGATAATTAGATCAGTCAAGAGAGTTGTAGTTTCTTCAAGGTTTATCATACTAAATGTTTCAATAACTGAAAATGTTAAAGATGTATACATTTGGAAGGTTGACATGGCACAGTTGGGATTACTTTTTTTGGAACCTTGGAGAGTATCAATTGTATGAATAGGATGTAGCCATATAACCAGAGAAACAATGCACAGGTCCTCCTTCTTTAAATCATTCCAGGTTCTAGCATTTCTGTTACTCTATCCAAAAAGAAAATGTAACAATAATTCAACAATTTAACTTCTTGTGTTCTACCAAGTGCAAGAGTGCATTTTCAAAAATCAGTTTCTATAGGAATACCATTTATCAAGAATGCAGTGTGAAGGTTTGCATACCTAATGGAGAGCTGCACTTTTGTGTGCAATCTTCTCTTCAGTGGACAGTGTGTGTTGATACTGGTAGATCCTAAAATACTTATCAAATGTCATCAGCTATATACAGATCACAGCATAAGATAGGGCAGAAACCTGAGTTGCATAAAGGCTTGTGATGTTTCTTTTGAACTATTCCAGTCCTAACATACACAATATGCCTTATGGTGAATCTTTGGTTGGACCAATCATTTATTCACATAAAAGCCCCCATTATGACCCTGGTGGTCACCAGATGGCCAGGGTCACGGTCAGACCACCGCCAAAGTGGCGGTCCGGCCACGACATTACGACTGTGGCATCGGACCGCCAATACTGTTGCTGGTGGTCTTGGCAGTTGTAATCCTCCAGGGCAGCGCTGCCATGGGGATTACAAGTCCCCATTCCTCCAGCCTTTGCATGGTGGTAGCCCCGCCATGTAAAGGCTGGCAGAAAGGGGGTGCCGGGGGCCAAATGGGGGCCCCTGCACTGCCCATGCACTTGACATGGGCAGTGCAGGGGCCCCCATGGACAGCCCCGCCGTGCTTTCCACTGCCTGAAGTACGTGCAGTGGAAAGCACAACAGGTGCTGCTGCACCCACTGCACCGCCACATTGGCGCCGACTCCATTAGGAGCCGGTGTCAATGTTAAGGCCCTGTTCACCACAGGACCGGCGGGCCCTGCAGGGAACTCTTTGTAGGGCCGGCGGTGTTCAGGCCGCACAGGTGGCCTGATGGCGGAACGAGTTTGGCGGGTGGCCTCAGCCTCCCTCCATACTCATAATGGGGGCCAAAGTCTATTGACAAATCTGACCTCTGCAAAGTTCCCATTTTTTCCATTGATGCAATCCTGCCTGGTTCCATGCCTTCTTCCTGTGCTTATGCCTTGCAGTGGACTTGGTAACCCTGAAGACAGCCTCCGAAGTATTCAATGAGCATGAGCTGCAATCAAGTGACCGAGTGATGGATGTCGTAGAAGTCATCCACTGCCTGACTGCACTTTATGAGCAGCTGGAGGAGGAAAGAGGTGTTCTAGTCAACGTTCCCCTTTGTGTGGACATGAGCTTGAACTGGTTGCTCAACGTCTTTGACAGGTATTGACTGCTCATTGCTACTAAAAGTTTTTTATATTTTACTTTTATTACATGCCTACTGAGACTTTGCTAATGTGGAAAGGCCAACTTTTGATGAAAGAACATCCACAAATTTACAGGGATTAACCTATCAGTACACTCAATACCAGATTCACTGAGGATTTTGGGTACTTAAATTCTGCGTAGGTGGAGAAAAAACAGTTGAAGGGGTAAATCAGCTAGCCGGATTCACAGAATCAGTAGAGTTAGAATTTTACTCTTGGCTTGCCAAATTTGGGAAGCCATATTTTCCACAAGTATTGTGAGATTCTGTCAATCCTAAAACTGTGATTGAGGGAGAGACAGTTAATGTTCTCGGGAGGTTGTAGCTACAAATTTAAATGAGCAACCATAAATGTAGAAGACTGGGGGAGTTCACTTGCCCCTTCCAGACATGTTTTCATGATTGTAATTCTACTTGTGCTAGTGGGAGGGGGAAGAATGTGGAAAGGGACACCACCCAATTTAATGGGAGTGTAGGAAGGGTTTTCCAAGTAGAAACAAATTTTTTCAGTGGAGACCAATTAATTGTACTCATGCAAATCTAAAATATTTCCAGATGCAGAAAGTCCCCACTGGTTCTGTATACTTAAACTTTACGCATGTTGGCACTCCTGGAAAGGAAAAACTGCATAGATTTAGAGAAGTGTTCCTTTGAATGTTTGAAAATCTAATATAAGCTTAAGATTTGACCCAATTGTAGCAGTAATCCTTGAGTAGCAGGTTTATGACTTTTGTTCTTTTTTTATGAATTGGGCATTCAGAGGGACACGTTTAGCCATGCATGGCAATTATAGAGGCCTAAATTGACACATGAAAAGCAGCATATTACTCTACAGAAACCAATTCTTTAATAAAATGCATATCATTAAGGTTCAGGTAATCCCAAAGGCTTCTGATTGAGAAGTGCACTATAACTGACACCAAGGATGTATCCAGAAAACTGCTAGTATTTCTTTAGTTATACCTTTTAGGAGTTTCGTAGTTCACGCGTCATGTATCCTCATATTTGCTTGAGCGTTCATAAAGTTTCTTTTGTGGTTCCATTAAATGGTTTGAGTAGATTGTCTACTCAAGCTACTTTGTAATTTCAGGAAGAACAAACAGATGATTTTTGTGACTTTGCTAGTCTATCCCAAAGAACAAAATTGCCCAAAAAACTAAAATGGCTGTTGTATGGAGATGTAAGGCATGTACAGTGCCTGATCAGTACCCCCTTTGTTCGAGTGTCAAAATCTGGTTGTGAATGTTAGCAGAAGATTGTTATGACCTTTCTGAAACAAAGATGGTAATTTTGAGACCTCAGAAAACATGCCTAGGTGAATGAACAGGGTGGTTTATTTCCTAATGCATTTGAATGTATTCAATCTAAATTAAATTGTTCTCATTTATATACCTGAAAACAAAGCATAACATTTTTATTTTATTTAAAAGGTGCATTTTTAAGCATTTACAAAGGAAGAAAGCAAGAAGACATAGTGATACACAGCAGCACATTTAGAATTCAAGAATGACAAGGTATCTGCAAAATGGAAGGATCCCTTCAAATAAATAGAAATGCTAATACATTTAAAACAGAAAAATCATAAGAAGAGTGTACATTTCCCACTATCCTATATTCTATCCAAATAGGCCCATTGCTCAAGAAACCAAATCCTGTCACGATGGGTATCCAAAACCTAAGGCAGTTCCAAACTCCTTTTCCTTAAAAAAAACATTGAAAATGTATTTCTCTAAAACATCTTTCCCTTTTTGTTGCTACCATCTTGGTGAGGGAGATATCTGAATCATGGTATTGCTGGATCTTTCAGCAGTCTTCAGTACCAAGGACTGTGAGACACTACACAATATACAGGAACTGAGGGTTAAGCTTCTATCTCTAGCCAGCTTGATTTGCACTTTCTAAACACCAAAACACACATATACATCATAAGTATTGAAATTGTTGGATTCCTTTCTCTATCTATAATCCAATTTGCAAAAATTATTTTTTTTCAGCTCTACTTCACTAATGATTAAATGCATTGTTCATCTGGACTCTGTCCTGTGACCTTGCTTCTTTACCGTCTACATGGAGCCACTACGCTAAATGACATAGGATAAAAATATCTCTGGGCGCAATCTTCCTGGAAAATGTCAAAATCTGATTATTCTCATTTTTGTTGAATTTAAAAAGAATGTTAGAACTTTATGCAGAAGATATTTCGCCTCAGTCAGATAGGTATACCATTTTTTAGCACAGTTAGTGGGAACGTCTTGAGTGAGGAAGAGAGGGTTTTCCTTATTTTGGCAATTACTCCTGAAGAGGTTGCCGAAGTGGTCCAGTCTTTGGCAAAAGGGAAAGCTATTGGACCGGACAGGATTCCTTTGGAATTCTACAGGTTTTTCATTCCGAGCTCTTGATATGATGACAGCTACCTTCCTCAGTGTACAGATAGAAAGCTCTGCTCTGATCTCATTGGAAGATACAATATTGTGGTCAGTAGGAAAAAGGATAAACACCCTATGGACCCAGGGTTCTACAGCCCTATATCTTTATTAAATGCAGATATTAAAGTATATTCTGAACTATTAGCCACAATACTGGGCAAGGTGATTGCCAAACTGGTATCTCCCCGTCAGCATGGTTTCATCACGGGGTAGGGAACAAACAACCATGTACTTAGGGTTATCACCTTATTTGCAGTAACAAAGACACCTATCGGGCTAATTTTATTGGATGCTGAGAAGGCGTTCGATAGAGTCTCTTGGGAGTTCCTTTGTGAGGTTATAAGATGGAAGAGGCTCAGTCCTGGCTTTATTAACGCCATTAGAGCTCTATATCAAGCTCCTAAAGCCAGGCTCCAGTTGATGGGAGAGGCCTCGGAGAAGATTTCTATCATGAAAGTGACACATGGGGGACCAGAGGGGAATGGAAGGTGCAGCATTCCTGGGAGTGAGGATAACACCCACCCTTGACAGGCTGGTGCAGATAAATCTAGCACCACTGATCGGGAAGATTAGACAGGACTTAAGCAGAATCAACAATCTATATTTGTCATCAGTGGGGCATTGTAATGTCTTGAAAATGCTTATCCCCCCAAAAGTCCTATGCATGTTTAGGGCTATAACTCTGGAAGTGAATAAAAGATGGATGACCAAGTGGGATGGTCTATGCTCCAGCTTTATATGGCAGTTTAAAAAGCTGTGAAGGACTGCAAGATATATGATTCTTCCCAGAAATTGAGGAGGATGGGCAGCACCCAACTTTAAGCTGTATTATTGGTCCTGTATGCTGCAGTGCTTAGGAGTTTCAATCAGGGGCCATACGCCTAATGTACACCACACAGAGAGGCCAACTATCTATGAACTTTTTCTAGGATTTGAAGCCAAGGGGTGTTTTTTTAGAAACGTGGAAAGGAGCTGCTATAAAAGGACCAGGTTTAAGATATTAGAAGGGGCTTCTTCCAAAGTATGGCAGCTGTTCAAAAAGGAAATTAATATCAAAAGGTTTAACCAATATATGCCTCTAAGGAGATCCTCTGACCTACCAGCCATATTTTATGACAGTGTTGGTAAAAGATTTGAGATACATGGCATTTCAAGAATGGGAGATTTGTTTGAAGGCAATCAGCTGTGCTCGTTTAGTGAACTGCAGGATACATTTGGCCTGACTAGAGACAAACTCTTTAAATACCTACTGGTAAGAGATTTTGGGGGTTATTACAACTTTGGAGGAGGTGTTAATCCGTCCCAAAAGTGACAATAAAGTGACGGATATACCACCAGCCGTATTACGAGTTCCATAGGATATAATGGACTCGTAATACGGCTGGTGGTATATCCGTCTCTTTACCGTCACTTTTGGGACGGATTAACACCTCCTCCAAAGTTGTAATAACCCCCTTTATTTCTAAACTGGACAAGAAACAAATTCCACTCGCAAAATCTCCCATCATTGTGGCGTGGAGCCAGGTTTTAGAATTGGGCAGCTTTATGGTTTACTAATATAGGTGGGAAGAGAGACTGGGGTGGCACGCACACTGCTCCAGTGCTCTTTGGGCATCAGTAGAGAACCCCTTTTAACTGAAGGCCTGAAGAGCAAGCATTTTAAAACCGTATTCGACCTATATTACACCCCTGCCAAATTATTCATATGGAGAAGAACTGATGCTATTTGCCATAGGTGTTGAGCTGATGAAGCAGATATTGTACATATGTTTTCCACATGCCAAAGGCTAAATAGCTGCCTCCAAGAGGTCGGGCCTTTCTTGGCAAGATCCTCGGGAAACTAATCAGCATCACTCCTCAAGTGGTGTTGTTGGAATTCAGTGAGGATGATAGGCTAGACAAAGGCAAAATGTTATGGTCTTTATAGCTACAGTGTTGCTCACATGTGCATTGCCTCCAGATGTATACGTTCAGATCCACCAACATTTGAAGACTGGAAGTCACGATTCCTAGCTATGCACAGTATGGAGAAGGGGCTCAACGTATATAAAGGCCGGAAAGCTAGGAGACGAGGAGAGCTAATCTGGTCACCAGTGTCAGAGTGGATGGGGAACTGTAACTAGGGAACTTTTCTCTGAGATAGAATAAATCATGATGCATTTATGGTATTAAAGCACTTTAAGGTTTTAAAGTGGATTATGTGCTGGGTCATTATCTGGATTTGGCGACTTAAGGCTTTTGATTTGGTCTGAGGATCTTAGGGCACCAACTTAATGCATCTTAACACTTAGGAGTCTAAAGGCTTCACAGGAGATTCTTAATCGTATAGGTGTTTTAGGGATACATTTATTTGTTATATTGCACTTTACTCTATGGGACTGTATTCTATCAATGTGTACTGTATTTAACTATTTTTCCTGCTATGTTATCAAACATTGACATGTGGTATTTTTGCACCTTACCGACTGAAAATCTGAACTTGTAATCTGTGTGGTGTCTGAAGTACCTGGGTTTTAGAATCATATTGAATCTCATCTTGTGTTGTTCCTTACATCTCAAACATCTAATAAAAATAATTTTTAAAACACCCTAAATCCTATAAAATCTGAATTTCTCTTCCCACAGTGCAAAGAGTATTTACCTCTGGTTCAAAAATGGCTTGGTGTGCTCACAAATATTGATATCAGTCTTAGTCCAAGTTTCCAAAGAACTTGGTTGTCTTTGACCAAAAATTAAATATGACTCCTCACATCTTCAAACTCAGTAAAACTGCCTCCTGCCAATTCCTATTCTAAGGATGCTGAAACCTGCCATTACTGTCACATATTTCAGATCAGCTTTTCAAGCAAGGCTTTTTATATCTAGATTGAGATAATGCTATACTATCAGGTCCCTAATCAATCATATCACCTCTCAAGGCTATCCTTCTTACAACCCCTTTACCTGCACTACAAAAATCATGGATCAGATCACGTTGGTACTATTAATCCTCCAATGGCTATTTCAAGAAGCTCAAATTTCCTGCAAAATGGTGTGTTTAATCGACAAAATAAAACTCTTGCCCACATCAGCTGATTTTAGGGCAAACTACACATGACTGTAGGCCCGACAGACAATAGAAGGAAATCTTACCCGGTGCTGGAAAGGCTGAAAAAGAAGTCATCCAAGAAAATGAACCATTCCTTCTCACGCTTCATACTGAGACTGTGGAATTGCCTCCTAGATAACCTAAGGCTTAACACAATTTGATATTCTTCTGAAATGACTAAGAGAGACAACAGTTTAGAATGTACCTTATTATTCTACCTGTCTCTGTTTCTCTTTCTTTCTCGCTTTCTCCAATGTTCTTTGCAACTTCAGTCATGTACTACTACAGTTTTTATTAAGGTGGTCTGTTATTTTTGCTAATCGCCTGTAATTTATAAATTCCTTAAATAGATAAACCAATCTGTTAACAGAATGTGATGTCTGTTTTATTTCATTATTTAATGTAAATTACATTGAATTTTATTTTTCAAATCATTAAGTTATGGGCTAGAGTTCTGCAGTCAAGTGTGAGGGCATCTGGGAGTTCTTCAACGGTCGTTTGCATATACATTTTTTTTCGGTTGAAAGTTACTAGTGTTCTGGTGGTTATGTTGTACCTTTATGGCTTTGTGATAGGGTGTTAGACTAATTGGTATAAAATTGCATTTTGTATTAGTATAAAGTGTTTGGTTTTTCTTTGGATTTGAGACCTGAGCGGTTGGGGTCAAATTTAGAAGGTCTACCACCTATTTATGTGTTGACATCATGAATTTTTGTTGGATTTACTTTCTAATGCTTTTGTAGACTAATTATTTAGAGAGAAACAAAATGTAACCTGGAAGCATATGGGGTTTCAGAATTTATAGAATAAATCAATTTCAAGCATTTGATTTCCAGCAAATACTCTTTAGCACAAATCACTTTGAACAAATGCCATACATCCGACACCAAGGGTGGATCCTTCCCCATATTTCTTCCTTTTGCACGTCTGTAGTCAGGAAATAGTGCCGATGTCTGGAGGTGCTAGTTTACCTACTAGAAAGAAACTTCTAGTGTTGAGTGTCTCTGCTATAAAGCTAGAGGTTCATCACTTGAACACTTGCTGACTTCCTTCTATAGCAATAGATTAAAATATCTCTAATTGGTTACAATCAGGGGTAGCTGCTAGTGCAGCAGGTGTCGTGCCACCCGGATGCAGGTGTCTGAGGGGTCTATTGTACCCCAGGTATAGATTATATTCACTTTCAAACCCAAGGGTGAGGTGCCAATTTTCTTGCTTACGCCACCCATTACAATTATATGCCATCTCACTGGGTTGAAGGTGCGGAGCAACATTATTACAGAGCTCAGTCTACTTTTGCCCTATATCTCAGCATTCATACTGTAGCTCTGAGAGTTTAATCTAGTCTAAGGATAGTTAACTTTATATGCCTTTTATTCTTGCTCCACAGTGGTCGAAGTGGTAAGATGCGAGCTATATCCTTCAAGACTGGAATCGTGTGTCTTTGTGGGACAGAGGTGAAAGAGAAATTCCAATGTGAGTCAAGGAACACAAGTGCCAACCTTACTATCACAGCAAACATGAATATGCAACGTGGAAATGGAATGTGATGCTAGTCCCCTGCTTAGTCAGTGTTGCCATTGCAATTCCATATAGTGACTGTGTGTTATGTTATTTTGTGTTATGTTGTTTTCTGTTCTGTTCTGTTATGTTATGGTATGTTATATTAGGTTATGTTATTATCAGCAGCATTTGAAGGATGCCATGACATCAAAGTGCAAAGTGGTAGAATTCCTTATGTATTTTTCATATATTTTATGTCTAGCTCCAGCTCTTTGATTAGTCTCAATGTGCTATTCACTCTGATCGGTTTGCATGAATTGTGTTCTCTTGCAGAGGAGTGATTAGCTCTGTTATGCTATACATTGTAGAGGTAGATAGCACAGGTCAATGTTTTACAAGATATTTGAATCATTTTTCATTAGTATATGCATTAAGGTAAAACTAGCATAATAAATAACACCTAATTTGCTGAGAGTAATACAAGTAAATTAATCCAGTTAATTATCACCAAACGTTCTGTGAGGTATACACTTTGCAGCAGGAAATTGTGTAACAAAAGGTTAAAGCACCGTAATTAAGGGGTATTTGGGGGAACCTTAATTAGACTCGGAGGTTAGTGTGTTAGTGACAGACTCAAGACAAGCAATGAAGGTCGTAATGTTCATTCTGTGAAGTAAAGATATGGAGCCTGATGTACCTGTGTCTATGGGGAAATGCGTAAGTACATAGGGACATACTTATTTAGACATTTATTTACTCATTTGTAACGCTCACATCACAGATCAAACAGTACCGAGGCACAAAGGAGAACATTCCTAACCAGTCCATCAGAAACATGGGGTGTGGGGCTTCTAAAGCTTTTCTAAAAGAGGTTAAGGAGTAGTTTTCTCTTAGCTCGATTGAAAGACCGCTCCACTGTTGGAAACCCTGTGCAGACAATCTGGGATATTTGCACTTGGTTCTTGGGAACCTCTTCCAAAGCTGATCAGAGTGGAGAAAGCAGCTAGTACAGAATCGAATGATCTTGCCAGGCAAATACTAGGGAGCAAAGCCATAGAGGTATTTGTGAGAAAAGAAGACTTTTAATCTCTATCCTTGTCTTAATCAGCTGCCAACGTAAACCTTGTTTCAGATTGGAAACTCTAGACCTTATTTACAAATCAGCGGAGGGGAATACTCAGTCACAATCACAAATGGGACAGCTATCCTATCCGACATATTATGGTCCCATTCTATCCTATCAGGCACTTTGTCTTGTTTCATGTTGAATAACAATGAGTTTGTCCTCATGATCTGTTGTAAGATGACAGGGATGCTTAGCTGTGCTTAGGCACAACTTTTCAGGTACTGGGTAGTTTAATCATTGCACTGATGAACTCTTTGCAATATTGTCTGATAACAGGGTTAATACTGTATGATTAATTAGGAAAACAATTGACGAACGTGTAAGCTAGACTTCTTTTTTTTCTATAGAACTATTTATTTAAAAAGGTAAAAAAAAAAATGTTTTAATCTCATGCACATACAGTGCAGGTAACAAGCATAAGCAAGCATTGATAAAGCCAACAGGTCTCGTTTTTTTACTTATTAGGTTTGCTAATACTTTTTGCTGATAACATGTTTAATTGGCCAACAAAAACCTTCCATTACTTAGGATCTCAGATGCGTGATGACCTATGCCCACCATGGATCACCCCATGTGTGCGCCTACAGAATAGGGTGGACACAATTTTATTTTGTTTTTCATTTACTAATTTGAGATGGCAAACTCCACATGTATCAGTGAATAAAATAATATAATTTTAATTGCGTGTTAGCAGTTTTTGTCAGAAGGAGTTGCCCAATAGCAAATAGCTGCCAGCCCTCTAAAAATTTTCAAATTAAAAATACAAATTAAAGGATGCAGAGGATTGGATGAAGAAGAGTAGTGGATGGGTGGATGGGTGGAGCAAGCAATGAGGACTGGCCGGTGTGAAGGAGCAACAAAGGCTGGGAGAGAAAAAAGAATAATTTAAAAAGCCAGCGTGGGGACCCCAATGGACAAGCTTGGGGGTGGGGATGGATGAGCAATACAGAGCATGCGGAGGAGCTTGTGGGTATTTATAGTGTAGAGACACACACAAAGGAGAGAGCTAGAAAACGAGCACTCTCACAGAGTGCTGAAGGGAAAACAGAAAAGTAGTTCCCTAACTGTGAACAGTGGAAGGATACAAGTTAGCCAATCAGAAGGGTGGGAAAGAAGCGTGGCGACTGGGTGTGGGGCGAAGAAACAAACACAAGCCATAGAATAAAAAGCAAGCAATTGAAAGTAAAAATTCCACCAATCAATAGTAAGCAATGGGTGGGCTCTAACCCTGCTATAGGTTTTAGTATGGTCTACAAGAGTTCTTTCTCAATCAGAGAGCTTGAAAATGCCTGCTAGGCGAGACCTAAAAATTTAATGATGTCAATAATATGTCAATAATGTCAATATTATTCATTAGCTAGTATAAGTACAAAGAGTAAACTAATTAGAAAAAGCAATAACACACAAACCTATTTAAAGTATAAATACAGCTTAAGGTAATACAGCTTCCAAAACTATAAGTGGTTCAATTCCCTTAAGATAAGACTCTTCTTGTAAGGAAAATTGGAAAGCTATGCCATAAAATAGTGGTGTGGTGCATTTGAAATTGTGGAATGGTAATCTAGCATCTACTATTTTTTAGTGGGCAGTCTCTTTTTGCTTAAAAGATGTAATTGTAAAGCGGTGTATGGATGAGTCAGGCTACATGTCACTTTATACTCTGCCACTAATGTATGTGTAATACAGGACAACAAATGAGCAACACTAAAATTCCACAGTTACTAATAAAAGGAGTTTCATGACATCATATGCACATACTTGAAAAGGCGTATTTTTCCAAAACATCTATTAAGTAACTAATTAGTACAGATCTTAATGGCCGTTCAAATCATCCATCACTCTTTCCACTGGAAACAAATGGAGGGACGGGAGCACTAGTGTCACTCCCAGCCCCAGACCTTGGGACCATCTCAAACTTTAAATAACTTCCATCTAGGCTGTACATTCTTCCAAAAGGGTCTGTTAACCTTGCTGTTGCCCTGTACTGAAGGTCTATAACACCATGCAAGAGAGTGAGCATTGGATCCCAGGAATAACAGGTGGGCAAATACATGCACAATCAACAAGACATCAGACAGATTTGATGTATCAAAGTGATGTATTTAGGAGTTTATCATAGTAAAAATCCTTAAAACTGTGCTGTGAGGACAATTTGCTGTTCCAGGATATCCATCCACATTGTAAGTATACTGCCTGATGTATACTGGAAGACAGACTATATTTTCTTTATGTCCCTTTCTCAATTAGTCAGTCTTCAGCGGATAAAGGAAGACCATCCACTCATCCAAAACCTCTACTGTGTGTATTTGAAGATTTCATCACAGTAAAGTCAATATAACTGCTCACATGTTTGAGTTTTAAATAAGGGGCCAGATCACATGAAGAATTTTGTCTCTGTATAACTTGATTTCGTCGGTGGCATTGGCTTTAAGTGTAATCATTTTTTGTGTCAGTCTTGAAAGGTCTCAGTATTATTTGAATTTACTGTGCACAATGTTATTTATTGAAGTACCACTGGTCAAAATAAAAAAAACAGTTTTCGGTGCATTATGGTTTTAAAATCAAGTAGTGCTGTGGGAATAGTGTATGCTCCTTTTTTTCGCTGCCTATATTCACAAACACATTCAGATTCTTTCCTCATTTTCTGTTGAGCTTTTATAAGTATGTTTCCCTTTGCCCATGTTTCCTTTGCTGTAGTTAGGTAGGAAAATTGCAAATTTACAATTTCATGACATATATTAGCACTTTTTGTGCCAAAAGCGTAATGATGTTTGTAAAAATGTGACATTATATGTATTTTTCAATTTTTTATTTTATTTTCAGCGTTTTATCATAATCCACTGCACAGATGTCTTATACAATGATCATGCATGGAAGACTTTCACAGTGAACACATTTGCCATAACAGCATGCCCACACCAACTCCCTCTTCAAGCACACACAAAGCTGAATAAAATATGGGCAAGGAGGAGACCTGTGAGTTCATTTACAGTGTGTCAGATGGGCAACAAGCACACCAAGCTTGAGGTCCCACAGCCCAACAAGGAACTGGGGAATGCAGTGCTTCTGTCTCTGGAGCCTCAGCTAGGTCAGCCTTTTGACACTCTCGACTGACAGGTCACATTTAGCCTGCCCTCTATAGCTTAGGGCTACCTTCAGTGATATTTCACCAGATATGTCACTAGGAAGGGAATGCACTTTATCACAGAGATCCTCACCAGGAAGGTGGGGATCTTTAGATTCAGTGAGCCAGGGGCTTCACTGACTTGGCTGGTTGGTGGACTATCCACTGAGCTCTAAAGGAACTTACTTGTATTTATACAATAGATAAGCACCACAATCTACTGGACACCATTGAACCAACTGGAATGGCATTTGTTACAGTAGTACAAAACACAAAGTTAGAGGTGAGAGGTATTCACCCCTCCACACAGCCTCCCAAAATTAAGGAGTACACACAAAAGGTGTGGAGAGAGAAAGCTTATTTGTTGTGGGCACACTTACTCAGGTCATGACACTAACACCATTAATAGTTTCATGAAGAATGTATTGTATTGGTGAATATGCAGGGAATAACACCTTCATGGAAGAGGTGGTCCCACACACTTAGTTGTGTCAAGCTTCATCCTAGACCACCTATTCCCACCCTGGTAGGACAGTGCCACCTATGCGGACTCAACCTTATGGTCCGGACATACCAGAGGACGTTTTTAGATAAAGCCTACTGGATAAAGCTGGAATCCAGGTCAGTAAAAATACCTAATGAACTACCAGTAATTTTACCTTTAATAAGGGTGTCTAAGGGCGCTAGTATAGTTCAAAACGTAGGTTGACTGTCGGCATAAGTATAATGGCTCAGCCCATCATTAAGACATCCAACATGTTTCTGCCCTCACTCTGAGCCTATGCTGCTCTGGGGCATTCTTCAGGGATATGGATCCCTATTTTCATAGTAGTAAATTAGCACCTATTCTACCTGAGAGGTTGCAAAAACAACAAACTCACATCCTATCTGAGTGGCAAGTTATCATGTTAACACAAGAGAGAGATAACATACCAAGACATATGTAGGCAATCTGTGTCATGACGTGCATTGAAACTATATTTGAACATGCAAAGTGAAACAACACTGCAAACCACTGCCCACATTACTACTTTAACTGGTGCTGGAAAAAACACACCCGTCCCTATGTTTCTTGGTCTAGACGCTCTTACTGACACACTGCTAGATTATGTCAGTGCATCTTAAAAACTGCACTATTCCACCTTGTGGCACAACCTGCTTGTGAAAACAACGCCCTTACCCTGTGATAACAACCTCTGGTCTGGGACAGGGGCGAAGCCCGTTGTAGTCACATACTGTAGAGAGAAGGAGTAAGTAGAAAAGTCTACTGCAATGGAAAGCAAAAACTGCACATAAGAAGGAGATAGACAGGGGTACAATCAGAAACACTTACGTCATCCTTTAGCTGGTGTCGCACTGAACTGTTACTCATACAGAACAAAAAGACAGGAATCATCATTTTTCCTCTATTTTCTCATAACAAGATTCCCCACTAAAAACAATTTACCTCTATATCAAATGCTGTCCAGAGCCCCCTTTAAGCAAAAGAAAGGCCCATGTTTTTTTTAGAAACATGTCTTAATAAATTAGTAGCACAGAAATTCAGCCTATAGAGTGGATTGAGTGAAACTCAGTGGCTACTCGTGTGGTTATAGACTGCCTACATAACCGCTAGTATATTTTGCGCCAAATGGGCTAAAACCGGTGAAACCATATCATCTTGTGCATTTCCTGTCCTACCATTACTAACTCACATAACGAGACACTTAACCCATATCTGTTTCTTGGCTTCTCCATAGCACACCTATCTCCATTTATTAGGAAGAAGTCTAGGCAGCTGTCTGTCACTTCAAATTGAGCAAACACATCCCACCACACCTAGGTTCCTCCCTCTGCCCTGAGTTAACATTATTTCAGATAGAGACTTCTAACTGTATATTTTTCCCCTTGTGAATTGCTCCACAGCACCAGGCTGGTGCTAGAGAATTTTCATAGCAATTCCCTTGTGTGTCAGGCGTTGGTGTTGTATGGCTTTGCACTGGGTCTGTCCCACAGAGGATGTGATGTCGGGCCACTATATCTGTGCCACCCTTGCGCACCTATGTCAGTTAATTCCTTTATGCAACACAAATCCGGAGCTCCATCCAATCCAATCACTTTGATGGAATTTCTATTCTTGCTAACTTTTTTCCAGTGTGCTACGGACATATCCTCTTAAAAAACACAAATGCCAAACCACAGGGACTGTAACCCCCAGATACCGGTGGTAGACACCCATGAAATCTGTAACTCCAAAGGAAGTCCAAGAAGTCCTGACCTCAGCCAAAGTGGGGGTACAGACATGCTCCCGAGGCTGATCTCACTACCCATTATCGCCAAATTCACCAAGCTCAGGTAAGTAAAAAAGGTCAAGAGACATGAGAAGTCTAAACAAGGCACTCCTTTGTCTTGCCTCTTTCACCATTTAGAGTTGCATGATGTAACAAGTACCCCTAGGTTGTCGAATTTGTGAAACTGATGCTGCTCCTCATGCACACCAACTTCCCAGAGTCATCAGCAATGTCACAACAGCTCCATGAGCTGAAAATTACCCCAGAGAACATTTTTGAAACATGCTCCAGATCCCTCTGGAGCATGTTTAGGCCCTACGGATCCGAGGTGGCCTTCAGTTGGGGCAGTGCAGGCAGGTTCAACCCCAAATCCAACTGTGCCAGAAGCCTGATGCTGGAAGTGGAGTCAATCATTTTATCAGATTCAGAAGCTCTACCGTGACTACCCGCAAATTCATATGCAATCATGTATTACCCCCATTCAGATCCTGATCACTACTGAGATGACAATAGTGCTGAAGATGAGAGCCCTTACAATAATAAAATCTTGGATCTGCAGGATGCCAGTATCTTGTGACCTCTCCAGACATCAGCCTTATTTCCCCTAGTCCTGCCACAGCTTCGGTGGAATCAGAATCATTCTCTACAGAGATTCAGAGGGTATCAGAAGTGTTGGTCCCTATGCTTCCTACCAGGGAGGTCAAAGCTAAAGTCCACATCGAGGCCAAACTAATCTGGAACTTATCCTCCCATTTTAACAAGGCCTTGTTAGAAGTACTGCTGAGAACCTGGGCAAAACTAGGATCTTGCCCCCAGTCAAAAGACAAATTGCAAGGCAGCATAGCCTGCCGCCTGAGATCCATACTTCCTTACGCAACACCACACCCTGGAAAACCTGGCAGTGCAGGCTTCTAAACAAGTAAACTCAATCCCAATTGTCAGAGAGGGAGGTGAAATGTATGGAGACATTTGACAAATGCATGTTTTCATCTGCCAGCCTCGCCCTCAAATCAGTCAACATCAGCTAAGTCCTGGGATGATACTCACATGCGTTGTGAGACAGAGCGGTGGACCTCTTGCCAGCTGTTCTTGATGACATCTGGATGACCCCTCAACTTCTCATTCAAGATGATCATTACAATGGTACTCCATATGTTTGGGTCTGGACACTACTGACTGCCTGGGTAGGGTAGTAGGAACCAGCGTGGTGCTTCAGTGTAATGCCTGGATTTGTTCCACTAGCTTTTCAAACAATGTGAAACAATTTTGATACAGTGATTCGGAGGGCAGCTGAAGTGTTGGTCCTCCCACTTCCTACCACGGAGGCCAAAACTAAAGTCTGCATCGAGGCCAAAGTAATCTGGAACTTATTCTCCCCTTTAACAAGGTCCTGTTGGATATTCTTCTGAGAACCTGGGCAAAATGAGGATCTTGCCCCAGTTAACTGAAAAATTACAAGGCAGCATAGCCTGACACCTGAGATCCAAACTTCCTTATACAACACCCCACCCTCGAAAACCTGGCAGTGCAGGCGTCTATACAAGTAAGCACAATCCCAATGTGTTTCTAACTACATTGGGATTGAGTTTACTTACATTTCCCACTACTTCCTCCCTGTAGTGTGTCTGGGGCCTGTGCACTACAAAGACTTCTCTTTGAAGTTTGACTAAGACAGGAATGGGTATAAGTACTGGTCCTCTGACCCAACATAGTTCGAACACTTATGGACTGAAGACATTCTGCCACGAAGAAGAGCTGCATGCTGTAAGAGGGACTGCCACTCTGCCTGTTGCTTTGTTGTGCTGGCCTGCTGCTTGCTGTTTCTGTCCTGGGAGTGAAAGGACTGGACTTTGCTTTCCACATCCTGCTTTCCAAGGTTCTCTAAGGCTTAAGTGTAGCTTGCCTCTTGTTAGGAATTCTGAGGGACATCAAAGACTTCATCTGCCAGCCTCTGGGCTCCTCTGCTGAGAGCCCTGTCCTGCCAAGTGGTGCTAAATCCAGTCTGGGCTCATGAAGGAGGTTTTTGGTGCTTCAAGAAGAAAACCCACGTATTGACTCACTGCGTCTTTCCAAACCGAAGCATTGCTGCAAGAATTCAACACATCAACACTGCCTGCACCGGAGGATGGTCCCCGCTTGAAGCAACAACGGTTTTCAGCGCTTGTCTCGGCTTTCCGTCAGAGTGCATCAGAAGAATCACAGCCATGTGAGTTTCGAGCGCTGCATCACTGCAGTCTGTGACGTCCTGACTTCGACGCTATGCCAGCTTCATCGCTGTGAGATCAGCGCATCGCGGCTTGACTTCCGATGCATCACTGAACCGATGCTTTGTGCCACAAACGATGCATCACCTCCCCTGTGGCAGTAAGGAACTGATCATCACCTTCCCTGCCTAGCAGTAAGGGACTACGTATCACCTCCCCTGCAACACAAAAGAACCAACGCATCTTTAGCTCTTTTGGTGCATCACCTCCACTGGGTGCCGCATCGTCTTTGTTTTTGATGCATCTCAGGTACCTTGACTCAGTCAAGTGCTTCATTGAGTTCAAGGAACTACACTTACATTTCATTTGTTTAAAGTGATATCTTTGCTTGTGTATGTTGGATTCTTGTTGTTTTGGTCTTGTTTTACTCAGATACTCAGATTGGCTATTTATCTAAACTGGTGTGGAGTCCTTTGTAGTGTTTTCACTGGGTTACTGTGAGTGTACAAATACTTTACACATTGCCTCTGAGATAAGCCTGACTGCTCATACCAAGCTACCAAGGGAGTGAGCGGGGTTTATCTTAGCTGTGTCGCTCCCTTACCCTGACTAGAGTGCGAGTCCCTACTGGGGGAGAGAGTGCAAACCACTGCCTACTAGAGACCCCATTTCTAATAGGAGTTCACAAGGCATTTCTCCCTCATAGATTCCTCTCACATAGACTGGAGCTCAGCACTCCTGTATGCCTTCCTACTCCTGCCTCTCCTGCCCAGAGTATTGAAACAGATCAAGAGAGACTGGGTCCAAGCTTTCCTAGTTGCTCTGGACTAGGAGAAGATACTGTGGTACATAGAACTTTTGGCCACGAGCATTCATCTTCCGACTCACCTCCGAGAGGGCCTTCTGTCCCAACAGCACGTCCGGGTCTTGCACCTGAGCCTGCACAAACTGCCCCTCCATGCATGGAGATTGAATGGTGACAGCTGATGGCTTTCAAACTCCCTCCCCCGTTAGTGTTACCTTGGCAGCCAGGTATCCATCCAACAAAACTATGTATTTGGTGTATTGGACAAAATATACAAAAATCAATATTGTGCTACAGAAATATCAGTGCAGGAATATGTTGTTGTATCGTGGATATAAATATCGGAGGTAAGAATATTATTTTAAGTGTTTTTTTTAATATACAACAGATCATAAACAAAAATAATGTTGTAAGGTTATACAATATTGTTTTGTTTGTTGATTTATTAGGTATATGTATTATAATCGTTTTATACACTTTGTTATTGAAAAAAATTGTTTTATATGTATTTATGGTAAAAGTTATTTTTATGTCATTTCTTTTTGTATTTTATTTCAAATTTAGTAGATAAATGTTTTTTTTTATTTTAAGAACATCTTAGGTGGGGGATGGGAACAGGTGGGTTACATTTAAAAAAATAAATTGTTATGTGATCTAAACTTCGTTATTGATGTTCTAATTTTTAATGTTTTGTATCCTTTTATTTCAAATAGGGTTTTTATGGTAAAATTTAAAATAATTGTTTTAGATATTATTTGTTTATTATTGGTAGTTAATATTTTAGTTATGTTCAACACCTTTGCCAAAGTAGTTTTTATTGGAGTGGCAATAGTAAATCTGACCCCATTAGTGTTTAGCCCAAAATGGTTTAAAGTTGAATTGGTTCTTTTTTTTAAATTATGTTTCATATAACATTATGTGGTTTATAATTTATTACTTATTTAGCTCTATTTATGCTTTTTATATAATTTTATGGTAAAATTGTAAATTATTTTTTTCATTTAATTGTGTGTAGTTGGTACATAATATTTGAAATCTGTTTAACATCTTTCCCAGAATGGTCTTGATTGGAGTGAGAATAGTAAATCTAATTCCTATAGTGCCCAACACATTCCCCAAAGTGGAATGTGAGCAGATGTAGTTAGAGTGGGTTATAGTCTTAGTTTTGTTTTTGAAGATTGTTTTGTGGTAGTTTGTGTTACATTGTTTTGTAGTGTTATGTGTTACTTTTGTACTACTATTGTGTTATTTTAGATATTATGTTATTAATTCTTGTGTTTGTATAATTGTAATGCCATTCTGTGCTTGGGAGTTGTGTTGGATCTGTTTTTAACATGTTTTTTAAATAATTTATGTTGGTTTATTGTAAACCAATATTACTTTTCTAATTTCCTTTACAATTTCAGGTTTCCTGGGTTCTTATTGTGTACTTTTTGTTTTTTTTTATCATTCTCAATGACAGTGGATTAATTCAGTGGATTTGGACTTTTAATTTTTGCATTTGTTTTTGGGTTCTTTGGAAGATATTTTTTTTACATTGTAGTGGATTGGAATTTCGGTAGATGGACGTGGACTAATATCCACAGTTGCACAACTGCAAGTATTATATTTCTATTTATTTTTGGGTGGGAAATGTTATATTGTTTTACGTGTTTGTATTTTGCTCTAGTTTCAGTATTGAAGTTTCATTTTATGTGTATGATTTAATTGCTTTTATGTTATGTTTGTTTCTAATATTGATGGTTGTTGATGTGTAGATTTTAAATTGCGTACTAAAATAATGTATTTTTATTTATCGGTCTTCTTTTCTATTTTACTATATTTTCTGACGAATGTATCAAAATAAGCTTTTTTATGTGTATTTAAAAATGGTTAGGTTGCAGTGCTTTTTGTTGCAAATTACTGGTTAGTACGTAGGTGAGTGGGTGGTTTATAGTAGGGAGTTTGCTATTCTAAGTAGTTTACTTATTTCTTAATAATAAAGATTCTCACTTTATATTGTGGCATTTCGTATATTTGAGAGGTCTGTTTACTTATTTTAGGTATTATGTGGTTTACTGTTAGCTCTATCCTTAGTTGTCAATAGCTTTGTTCCTTTTGGAGGGCTTCTATGAATTTGTAGAGTGTTGCCTCGTTTCTTTCTTGTGTAGCTCGGAAGGCATTGTGGAATCTCTCTTCAACATTGTTGGTTGTAGCTTGTTGAGCCATTGTGCTGTCATAGACATTTCACCATGGTATTTGCAATTTGGGTTGGTGTCTGTGTCTGGAGTACAGCTGTCTGCAAACCCATGTGTCTTCAAAATAGTCCATTAGGGAACTTAATTTTTGTTTATTTTCTTGGTGTAATCAGGTTTCTATAAGCATGTTGTAGTGGTTAGCTACCTTTGTTATAGGAACATATGCCAGTTCAAGTACTTTTTTATTTCAAAGACAAACTGGTTGCTTATTGCATATTCTACACCTAATGCAGATTTTTTTAGATGTCCCAAATGCTTTGGTTATAAGTGGTAATAGCAGACTTGTATAGTTGTGTGTGGGTATTGCTTAAGTATTGTATGCATTATAGCTTTATGTGGAGAGTAGTTGTTAGTTTTTATTTTGATGTGATGTAATAGTTTGTAAAAAGTACTATTTTATTTTTTAAGCAGCAGTGCATAAGAAAAGGTGTAGGTTGATGTTTGGATATTCACCATGCATGGTGTATATTTATGTGACTGGTATATGGCACATTTTGAAACTTCAGTTCATCATCTATGTTTCACATTATGTTATTCTTAAATTATTAAATGCAATAGAAAACATATTTTTTTCCATTATTATAGTTGTCATGTAGGTTGAAGGTTTCATTGTTATGTGTAGTGGTTAAGTGATCAGTATTTTCAATGTCTTCCTATCTTCTAAAGGTAGCAGGAGTTTCACTGGTGTCTTTCTCAGCACGTGCTACTATGCGTTTTAAAGTGGGTACTGCTGGTAGCTGACCTATGATGTGTTCAGATACTTTAGGTAGTATATCTTTTAGTATTTATGTAGTGGGCTCTTGTAAACTAGTCATAGCCTCTTTTAAATCTTGAAGGATATGCCTTACATCTATTTCAGTTACATTTCGGGGTGAGTTGTTTCTCTCGTGTTAATAACAACATTTTTGATTGTAGCTCTCCCATAATAAGTAGAATAGTATTTTGTACATTTCCAATTTACATTCCTGGTCTTCTGCTTTCCTGGCTGTAAGTGTGCTTAATATGCAGAGCAATGTTTTGCCTTTTTGTGACGTAGTATATCTTGCTTTTTTGCCATTCTGTGTGAAAATAGTTTATTAACATAGTCAAACATTGTGTTATCATTTTAATTGTTTTACTTTTTATACTCGCTTTTCAAGCTGAACCTCAGCCAGGACATATGGACTGTAACAAGGAGGAGTGGGTCGATCATTTTCACCCTCAGAGGGCTCTCAGTTTTACATTGATTGTACCAGAGATTTCCAATTGGATGATCAACTCTTTGTGGGCTTCTCTGGAGCAAAAAAGGGGAAACTGGTGCAGAATAAGACATCTCTTGATGGATTGTTTTATGCATTAAACTTCACTATGGGCTAGCTAAAGAGAGTATCCAGAAGGTTTGCATGCTCATTCCACCAGAGCAGTGGCTGCTCCTACTGCTATGGTGTGCCAGTTCTGGACATCTGCAAGGCTGCTACATGGATATCCCTCCACATGTTCCTGAATAGCCTGGTCCAGTGGGAAGGGCACTTTGCCCGTTCTGTTCTGTGGTATTTCCTGGTCTGATCCATTCCACAGGCCCACCTTCTGGGGAGATACTGCTTTAGTATCTATTCACAAGTTAAGGAATCTGTGGTTACAAGTCTCTATGAACTTTATCTAACAGCAGATTCCTCATCTTCCTACACTCCTCACCATTCTGTTTAAAGGACACAGAGTCCCTTAGTAAAATTCCACTTACGTTCTTTTCTCCACATTTTTTCAAATCCTCAATCTGCATATCTTACATGTCATCTCCTTTCTTTTCATCTCTGTTTTTTCACTCTGTCCTGCACACACTACTTGTATGGCCCCTTTCACCAGACACCACTACACTCGCCCTCTCTACTCAACTGTAACACACCATTTTCTTACCATGCTATCAATAGTTCATCATTTCTGTATTACTTCTTCACACACATATAAAGTAGAAATTAAAATTGTGCCTATCATTATGAACATCACTCTGTGCATTCTGCAGAGAGTTCAAATGTTAGATGAGCTCAGAAGAGAGGGCAAGGGTTGTTCTAGACACTTCTATTGTAAGTGCGAGGGCACATTTGAAAGTGCACATCTTATTTTTGAAAAATGTTTTTCTGTCAGCCTGTCTACTGTCTACTGTCTACTCCTGCTTGAATTCCTAGCTTATCAGCTTATAGCTGGGAGGTATAGGTGCCCTCTGGGGGCTTTAGAAGTATGAAAAAGTAAATACACTGAAAATTATATGTTTTGCACACTGATAATTTATTCTGTTAAAGAAAATCACTTTGCAAATATTACCCCTTTCACACTTTACATTTACATGTGGAACAGCCATCTCAAAGCTAGTAGTTGATAAAAGCAGACGCAATACAATATGGAACGCATTTCTGTTTCCATAAATATAAGTTATGGGGAATATATGCTGAGAAACTGTGGGTGTAAACATCTGCTGTTTCTTCCCACATTCTCTGCTTCTTCTCCTCATCAGGCCCGCCTTGCTTAGGCAAAACCTATCACACTTTTCTGGCCACGGTAGGAATATGAGGAAAAAATGAGAACCACAACTGTGTTTTTTCTCATACTCTCTCCGTATCTACTGCAATTTTGCAGAGTGTTAATGAGTGCGTGGGCAGGGCCGGACTGGCCATAGCAGGCATTTCCCCAGGAGAGCAGAAGGGTGGGGCCCAGTTGTGCAGCCGTGTGGGCTGGTTTTGTTAGTGGGGGCCGCTTTACCAGTGTTGCTGGAGTATGGGTCCCCAGTAGCAAAAGCAGCAGCTCTTCACTCTTGCACACCCAGCCCCTCCTACCCAGCATTCCCCTTCTGGGGCTTGGTCTGACAAGGTTACCAGGGCTGCTTTCTGCTCCCAGTCCAGCCCTGAGCGCGAGTGTCCCAGAGATCGTGCACATTGCCCACACACTTACACCACAAGCCTACAGGATCGCGCATCTGACGTGAGCACCTGCACTATGAAAAAATACCATTTAAAAAATACTACATGCATACTAAATGCAACATAAAGTACAAAGTCGCAGCACTGATACATTAGATTACCTAGAAGCTGCTGACGGTTTCAATAAGGTTCGGGAGCAGTGTGCAGACACACTGTGGTCACGGTGTGTGACCTGGTCTCAGATCCAGAATCCAGTGGGCACAGAGGTGACACCCAACCCCACTCTCATGCCAGTGACCATGAATAGTTTAACAAAATACTTGCAATGACGCCAAATCAGTGTGAGGCTTGGCCCAGCGCTTGATGTGTGCATTTTGTACAAAGATTCATCTCCCGCACCAATGATCCAGCGCCCACATGTCTAGCTGAGAGTTGAGGCAGCCAGAGCACAATTTGTTTTAGCTGTGAAGTCTAAGACTCTACCGGAGTCACTATAGTAATGAGTGAGTTCCCCAGGCAGGATACTAAGCAGTAAATTGCACAGCAAGTTCCACATGCTGGCTGCTTTTATTAAGCCATTGAGTGCCTCTCATAATCCCACAGTGTCTCGAGGATCTCTGTAAATGCATGACCAATGTATTTTTTCGTTGGTGATGCAGACACCAGCACTAAAATGCATTAGTCTAACCCCTGATGCGTGGTACTTGGCAGGGCTGTACAAACTGTTGATATTACCAAATAATATAAAAAACTGTGGCTACTCCTAAAATTGGGAGTCATTGCAGGTGATGATAAGGCTGTATAGACACAGGATTAAAACAACAGGTGTACATATACAGACTAGGCTTGCTTAGTAGGAAGAATGAACCAGAAGTGCATTCTGCGAATCTTAGAACCTTTATTTAAGCTGGCATTTAGATGAGCCTTAATTTAACTGGTAGCCATGAAACATGAAACATAAGCTGTAAACATAAAAAATCCCAGCTCTGCTATTTCATTGATATTGACAGGATTGCTCAAAGTTGTTTGCTTTTCTTTTATTTACTATAAAAGTGTATCAAGAGCAGCATGTACAGCACAATACAAACAGCCAAAGAGCAACACCATGTAGATTTGATAGACTATTCAACCTAATTGCATCAAATGAGAGAGAATTGCAAAGGCTAAACACTCACTAAGCATCCACTTCCATAGTGACATCTCTAGTACGTTAGTGTATGTATTCCAAGCACATTTGTTTCAAATCTTCCTTAAAGGAACAACAGTCTCAAAAGAATTAACAGCTTAACAAGCATTGTCAATGCCAGTAGGACTAGTTTATGAATGAAAGTGCCTCTTGTGTCACTGGTGGGTGTAGGCATTCTATAGGTCATCATACATGTAGACTGTCACCCATCTTTGCACTCATTCATCCATTCATGCATCCACTGACTAATTCTTGCATTCACACTGTGGCGCATTTGCAATAACACACTCACACACACATATTCAACAACATGTGCACAATAAATTTTAAAAAAAGGAATAGGAATAGGAATAGGAAAAAAAAAACTGCTGCTGTCTTAATACAGTCGGCATATGCTTGCAATAACAAAACAAACAATAGCAGTGCGTGTCCCTCTTGCAGGAGTATTGTAAATAATCTATCATTGTTTTAAAGCTCCAACCTGGCTGCCACATCTCAAATCAGCATGTTGGCCATCTTGGATTGGTAAAATAATAATACTCCATGGACAACAGCATTTCATCATGATCTCCTGGTTTAGAGGTAGTGGCCACATGACATGCAGCGCAATGGAAATGAAATCAGCAGGAACCTACTATTTTGGTTATAAGCCTTTCCACAATTCAACCATTAGATATGCCACCATAAAATTTGAAATGTATACAAAACACAGTTGTCAAAACAATGTAAAGTTTCTGATAATAGAGCCTGATAAAGATCCTATAGTGTAAATCATCTATTCCCATGGTTTGTTCAGGTGGGTCACCAACACTAAGGGGCATATTTATACTCTGTTTGCGCCGGATTTGCGTTGTTTTTTTTTACGCAAATCTGACGCAAAGCTAACTCCATATTTATACTTTGGCGTTAGACCCGTCTAGCGCCAAAGATCTTGGAGTTTGCGTCATTTTTTAGCGTGGACACCTACCTTGCGTTAATGATATGCAAGGTAGGAGTTCCCTTCTAAAAAATGACTCTAAGGCATGTGCGCCTTATTTAAACTCCCGTGCAAAAATGACGCACGGGAGTGGGTGGGCCTGAAAAAATGACGTCCAGCCACTTTTGCGTCATTTTTTAACGCCTGGTCAGGGCAGGCGTTAAGGGACCTGTGGGCTCGGAAGGAGCCCAGAGGTGCCCTCCCATGCCCCCAGGGACACCCCCTGCCACCCTTGCCCACCCCAGGAGGACGCCCAAGGATGGAGGGACCCATCCCAGGGAACTTAAGGTAAGTTCAGGTAAGTTTTTTTTTTGTTTTTTTTTGTGGCATAGGGGGGCCTGATTTGTGCCCCCCTACATGCCACTATGCCCAATGACCATGCCCAGGGGACATAAGTCTCCTGGGCATGGCCATTGGGCAAGGGGGCATGACTCCTCTCTGTGCTAAGACAGGAGTCATTTCAATGGGGGTTGGGAGTAAAAAAAAATGGCGCAAATCGGGTTGAGGCCAATATTTTGCCTCAGACCTGACTTGCCCCATTTTTTGATGCCCAAGCTCCATTTTCCCCTATGCCGGCGCTGTCTGGTGTAGGTCATTTTTTTTGACGCACACCAGTCAGCTGCGCCGGCTAACGTCATTCAATAAATAAGGTGCCCGCATGGCGCTTTGGGATGGCGTTAGCCGGCGTTAAAATGTTTGACGCACAACTGCGTTGGCGCAGTTGTGCGTCAAAAAGTATAAATATGGGCCTAAACCCCTTGCCAACCAAGGTAATCAGTGAGATTCCATGTATCAAAATACCTACCTCCAGGCTTTAGCACAGTATGGAAGCAATTCAACCAAAAAAGCCTATTGCCTTTAACACATGCTTTTCACAAAAGTGAAGGTTTACGTGCTTCGGCATGCCTTTTCCTTTTAAACCAATCACACATAAGGAATCTCACATAACGTTTCCCAGCTAACCAAATACAACACAGGCCTACTGAAGTGTGTGTAATCCGACAACCATCATGCATGCAATTGTTAAATTACAAACATGTACACAATTACAGTTGACAAAACAATATACAACTCCTCTCAATAGGGCCTAACAAGAATCAGCATAGTGAAATTCTACTCGCAGGGTTTATTAGAGTGGGTGACCAACCCAACAACCCTTGTCTACTGGCATAGAAAAGGAGCTAGAATCCTCTGCACAAAGTGGCTTTCTAGCTCATCTTGGGAAGCTCTGAGCAGCTGATGTCCATTAAGGAGTGTGAAAACACCCCAGGACATAGGCAACAGCCTCAGCAACATTTTGAGTTTTCGGGGAGTTTTTTGTGAGTGGGGATGGGAGTCTCAGTGAGGAGCAGAGTGCCTGTTTCATATCTCTTGGCATGAGGCCATGACCCCAACGAGGCCCTTCCCATCACACAGTAAATTACGTTTATAAATTGGCAGGTCTGTAATACACAGGCCAGATCTTTGGCATCTGGCATAGCATTTCCCTATATATGAATTAAGCCATTTGCTTCCATAATAAGCTATACCAAGTATGTTTGCCATAACTGTTCATAATAAGCAGGCCAGACTTATGACAACATTTCACAGTGCATCAATCAGGTCTATAGTTTATCACAATAAAACTACAATTTTGAGAGTAAGCTTTTCCACAAGGCACCCATCGGACACACAGTCATAAAATTAGAATACAATTTTGTTGGCCTTAGGACTGATGACTAATGCTAAAGTGCATGTGCTGTCTCCTTTAAAAAAATGTGATTGATACATCCACAATTGGCATATTTATTTTATATACTTATAACTCCCTAATAAAGTGCATTACATGTGCCCAGTGCCTGTAAATTAAATGCTACTAGTGGGACTTCAACACTTCTTGGGTCACCCACTCAAGTAGCCCTTAAACATATCTTGAGGCCTGCCATTGCAGAGCCTGTATGTGCAGTCACACTGCCATGTCTACCTGGCATTTAAAACCTCTTGCAAAGCCTTAAACTCCCCTTTTGTCATATATATATATATATATAGAGTTATATATATATATATATATATCTATATATATATATATTTATTATATATATTATATCTATATATATATATATCTATATATATATATATATATAGATATATATATATATATATGTCACTCCTAGGTATCCCATAGGCTGGGTGCTATATAATTAAAACGCAAAACATATACCTTTAAGTTTTACCAGTCCTGCTGGTGAAAAGCTCCCAAATTAGTTTTTCACTACTGTGAGGCCTACCCCTCGAATGTGTGAAAGAACAACTAGGTCCTAAACAACTATAGCCTAAACCACTACTGCTAAACAACTAAAAAGTCTCTACAACTAAGTACTGAACTACTACTATCTAAACAACAATTGTGTCTGAATAACAATTGCCTGAACAACTAATATATATATATATATATATATATATATATATATTCTAAACAACTAATAAACCACAAAAAACTAAAAGAAAACCTTACCTTAAAATTAGTTGTTCAGGCAATTGTTATTCAGGCACAATTGTTGTTTAGACAGTAGTTGTTCAGTACTTAGTTGTAGAGACTTTTTAGTTGTTTAGCAGTAGTGGTTCAAGCAAGTAGTGGTTTAGACCTAGTTGTTCAGGATGTTTCCCCTACACCTCTCATAGGTAAACATTGGGGTCTCCTTCTCAAATTCGAAAAGCTGTAATTCCTAATTGAGAAGGAGTAGATATGTCATGTTTACTACCTAATAAGAAATCCTATTAAGAAATCATCTTTGATGGAAAATTCAGATTTATTGTTACAATTTTGAAAATGCCACTTTTAGAAAGTTGGTATTTTCCTGTTCTTAGCTGTGTGTGCCTGCAGTCTGTCTCCAGTACACGTCTGGGCTGGGTGACAGCTGTAACATGTGCATTTCCTCTTGACAGCAACACACAAAGGGAGTTTAGGTGTGACTGATGGGCCATCAACACCCTGATGGGCCATCCTGGGCAGGATGAGAGGAAGGAGCGAACACTAGCACCTAAATTGGCAGTGTCCTGCTCCCACAAAGGGATGCATACCTTAAAGTGAGGAGTCTGGAGCCAGGGCAGGAAGAAAGGACCTCTGTACACTTCCAAAACCATTTTTTGAAGTTAACCCCACATTAAAGGCACAACTGGGTATAAGTAGTGGACCTCTGACCCTACCAACTTAGTACACTGCTGGACCTGTGAAGACATCTCCCAGAAAGAAGAACTGCTGTACTGCTACAAGTACTGCCACTCTGGACTGCTGCAGTGGAAGAACTCGCTTTTTTGCTGTGCTGCCCTCATGCCTGCTGCCCTCTGCCCCGCTGAAGTAGGACTGGACCCATTTCACTTAAACTCTGAGTGACTCCAAGAGCTCGCTGGTTCTCCTCCTTTTTCTGTAGTCTCAAGGACACAAAAGACTTCCAACTCACCTGCTACAGCCCTTGTACCCATTTCAACCAGCTCTTGAGCCCCAAGAGGCAGCTTTCCAGTCCCAGGCCCTCAAAAGTGTTTATTGGCTCCTGAAATCACACGTTTAGGCTCTCCGTAATTGGGCTTGCTTGTACTGGAACCACACCGCTCACCCAAATAATCAGCGCGTGTCTCTTTGGGCCTACGTTTCCATCGCCAGCGACTCTTTCCTTGCTCCCGGTGAACTTCTTCCCTGTGAACAGTACTCTTGGCTCAATTCTTGAGAAGGTAAAACTTACGTAGGATTTGTCTGGGACTGTATCCAATCCACGCTCCATCAAGGTCAGCCTGAAATTTTGGATTTAACCCAATCTAGCGCAACCAGCTAGCTCAGATTTGTGCTTTTTACTGTTCAGCACCACACTTCAGTTTATTCTCTAAAAATTCATATCTCGACTTATACCTATTGGATTTATGTCGTTTTTGGTCTTGTTTTGTTCATAAATTAAGTGCTATATTTCTAAACTGGTGCGGAATCTTTTTGTGGTGTTTTCACTGTGATAATGTTTGAAGTGTTGCACAAATACTTATACATTGCCTCTTAAGTTAAGCCTGACTGTTCGGTGCCAAGCTACCATGGGGTGAGCACAGGTTAACTTAGGGTGCATTTGTGACTTACCCTGACTAAGACTGCAGTTCCTGCTTGGTCAGGGTGCATACCGCCTGCCAACCAGAAACCCTATTTCTAAAACCCTGCACCCACACTTCATTAGCAAACCAAGTGTATGGACAAACAGGCTTTTGGGAGTGAGTTAGACTGTCTGTGAGCCACCTGGAAAGTTGATCCCTCCAAAAGTCACCTTTTTGGAGTGGGCACACGTATCCTTGGGACCTCTAAGGCACCTTCAGGGACATATGACACGTACCTATGTGGATACATGCCCCTATTTAAAAAAAATCAGGCCAGTCCACCACCTGCAGTGAAAGATGGTGTAGTGATTTCAGAAAGATGCAGTGCTTTTCACTGATGCACTCTCCCTGCAGGCATGACTTTGTTTGGATTTCCCATCTGTTCCAGAGAGCTCCATTTGCTTTATGGTCTGTTAGATAGTCCTAACCTATGGAGGGTTAAATGCCATTTGTGCAGTTTACGAGTGGTATGTCAGAATAACCATATATATATATATATATATATATATATATATATATATATATATATATATATATATATATCAACTCATGTAACTTTCCCAAGTCACTCTGCGTTAGGTAAGTCAAAGATGTGTGTGAACTGCTGAAGTGTATTGAATAGCAGCTGTATGAGCTTGTTCCAGAGTCTCTGGTCCAGTACTTGCAGGACCTGCATCCTTTTTTATGCTGTATGATATTCTTTTTATAATGCATGGAATTGCGTAATTCCGGTAAGAAAGTCAGTCTCTGGTTTCTTTATAATAAGTGACTTGGAACCACGCTTGGCAGAACTATGTAGTATTTACTGAATGATAGAACATGTTCTTGAGTGCATGCTTTACGAAATATATATTGCTCAACTGGAATGACGTCAGTATTGTAATGCAATGCACTGTGCTAAAACATTAAAATGCAATAAAACAGATTCAAACAAAAATAAATCAGTGACTTGTGACGCACCCAGTCCCCAATTATAAAGTAAAGAAGTCCAACCCGACTATTATTAGTTATTACTGTTGAGTTCTGACATCACAATGCTGCTGCCAGAGCCAGCAGCTGAGGTGAAAAGTAGGTCAGGCCACAGAACATAATTGAAGCAGATATTTAAAACACAACGTTGCTTTTCTTTTTTCTGTACTATTGTAATAACTTACAATCACAAGCAGAGAGAACATGTTTATTTTTGCACTCCCTAGATGGAGAAAATCTGGAATCTTTCTGCATGTTTCTATACATTCAGAGCTACTGCAGCTTTTTTTCCCCTAAAACGTACTTGTATTAAACTCTTTCTAATATCTCTTTGCCATAAATATCTGACAGGTTTTTGATGTATTTAATTTTGCTCTAGAAGTTATATTTTTATTCTTCATGTTTGCAAACAGGCTCACTATTTCATATGAAAGATCTATGCACCAAGGCTTAAGTGTTGTTGGGAAAGGTGATGGTGTGAATATGTATTATATGGGATAAAGTACCCCCATACTCTCTGGCATACATGATGAGGAAACTGCAAGTCATCTCGGAGTTCCACAATCATAAAAAGGAACTCGGCCTTCAGTCTCGTTCCTCTATATGGTTATGAAACTTCTCGGTGTCGTGGAATGTTCTCATAATGTATAGCAGCGAGTACTTTTTCTCTTATATAATGATGTGCCCTCAAGGAAGATATGAAACAAATACTACACTAGTTTGATGCAATTGTGTTGGAATTGTCTATCAAATCTGATTGGGGCGATGTTTGGGTGAATATTTAGACTGGTAGTATCGTGGATTACATGCTTCTCCTGATACACTTTTTTGTTAGATCAATGAAGGGCAAATTTGCTCGAGCAATCCTGTTGAAATCTATAAAGTAGCAGAGCTGGGATTAATTATGGATGTTTATGTCTTAAGTAGATTTTTTTATATCTAACTGTTAATCTAAAACTCAACAAAAGGCCAACATAAATAAAGGTTCTAAGATAGCTGATCTGTCCTTCTGGTTAATCCTTCTTACAAAGCGAACCTAGTCCTTCTATGTGTTTTAATACTGTGGCTGTACAGTCCTATCCTCGACCAACTATATGCATACTTTTATGATGTTCCATTTGGGGCCCTCCCTTTTTTCCTAACTGTAGGGGCTTGAAAATGCATAAATAAGGTGAGAAGAATGCAGAGGTTTTGTGGCATTTCCTAAAATGACCCTTTGAAGTCTGTAGATGCCGCAGCACAACCTTATCCTGTCACTGTTATCTGCCCTACATGTATTAATATATTATACGTTATGAAGCCTTGCCTAATTTAGGTTCTTGGTATGAAGTTAGTTCGATTTTTAACTTTTGCTATGCAAATATAAAGAGAAATAGTTGTGATAATATAGTAACATTCTGAGAGTTTTTTTTTTTTAGGAAGAATGTTGTCTGTTTAAATTTTGACATAATGGTATTGTTCATCATTGCTTTGGTTGTTTCCTATGCAGTTTTGATAGGCTGTTTTTGTTTTGTATTGTATGACAAACTAGTTGATGAAAAAATAATGCTCTCCTTTCAAACCTAATCTGTATTTTCCGTAGTTTGTCTATTGGATTTTGCCTTACCTTGTAGGGGGGACACAGTGACATGAAGGTATCTGCTCTGTTCCTTGAAGAAAGAATGAAATGATCATGTCGAGCATGACTAGTTAGTAGGTTTATTTAGGGGTAAAAGATCAAGATTAAGTAAAACATTGGGGGTCATTACAACATTGGCAGTAAAAGCCGCTTACCGCCGTGCAGAAGACCGCCAATACACCGCTGCGGCCACGGAAATCCGCCACAGCTATTATGACCCACATCTCAGAACCCGCTGAAATTCAGACACCCACACAAGTCCGCCACACCAAAGGTCAGTGATAAACTGGCGAAAAAAAATCCTCCACCATCACGCCAACAGAAACACGCCCATGCTATCACGACACACGAATCCACGCGGCGGTCTTTTAACCGTGGTATTCCATTGGCGGTACACACCGCCGCGCTCAAAATACACACACATCTCCAAAACACCACCACATTGGACAAATCAAAATACACACACCTCATACACATACAAACACCACTCCCACACACTCAATACTATATAAAACACACACCCACATCACCCACAAACCCCTACGACCAAAAATTTTGACGAAGGCCAGAGAGACTGCACAGCATAGACAACCCCACCACACAGAGGCACACAACACCATCACCCACACAACATCCACGCACAAAACACCACACACCACTACACATCACCACACTCATCACCACATACACCACCCCACACATCACCTACACCACCCCATGGCACGGCAAAGACACCCCAGGTTCTCCGAGGAGGAGCTCAGGGTCATGGTGGAGGAAATCGTCCGGATAGAGCCACAGGTATTTGGATCACAGGTGCAGCACACCTCCATAGCTAAGAAGAAGGAGCTATGGCGAAGAATAGTGGACAGGGTCAATGCAGTGGGACAGCACCCAAGAAATCGGGAGTGAAGTATGCTTCTTGTATTCAAAAACATTCAAAGATGATGCTTTGCCAAGATAAATGTTTATTGATAAATCCTCAGAGAAAGAAACTCCATCCACAGTAAATACAGATGTCATCCAGCCTTCACCTCTCCAACTGTCATCTACATGGAACACTCAGTCCAGAAGGGACAAAGATGATCACAGTTGGAGGGGGAGACGGACTATACCAAACATACCTAAGTAAGACAAAATACAAACACAATATATATATATATATATACACACAATAACAAATTAATATATAACAAGTATTGCTAATACCTACCCATGACATACTACACCACCTCCCCTCCCATCAAAGAAAACAAACACCAAAACAACATGAAAATGATACAATCACCCAATTTTTACAACTCTATTAAGGTTCCATATACGACCATCATCAACCTTAATAGCACCTTTGAAGACTTTGACAACCTTAAAATTTTTACTGTAGTGAGATTGACCTGCCCTAAATTTTCCAGGTAATTTAATCTTCACAAGGTCACCTATATTTACATGCAATTTCTTTACCGATTTTCTCGTGTCATAATTTTTTTTCCTCTTGTTTTGACAATCTAATTCTTTCTTTAGTGCCAAGCTTTTACATTTATCATAGTCAAATTGTTCCTTACATAGGAATTGACCCACGGAGGACACATCTTAGTGTGAGGAATTCTCTTTCTGAACATTAGAAAAGGAGATGCATTCGTGCTAGTGTGAGGAGTAAATCTATATTCCTCAACTCGATCCTTTGTCATTTTTTCCCACTCTTTACCAATCTGTTTTGCCAATTGAATGGTTTCTTTAAGAGTCCTGTTAAATCGTTCTACCATGCCATTGGATTCTGGATGATACAAAGCACACTTTTTTTTAACAATTCCTCTAGAATCTAAAAATTCACACATTAACTTGGAGGTAAATTGAACACCATTGTCCGTTAATATACATTTTGGATTTCTGACAAAAAATTCACAACAGTCATAGATGTAATTTCTGAGGTAATTAATACTTCAGGCCAACGTGACAATACATTCATGACAACCAGAACATATTTAGGCGAGCTTCCTGAGCTGATAGGACCCATGATGTCAACTGAAACTTCATCCCACACATCTTTGGGAACCTCCTTTAATACCATAGGCTGAGTCCTAAGCTTCATGGATTTGTCTGCCAACTTACATTCAACACAATCACGAATCATTCTTTCTATTGATAAATCCATGCCTGGCCACCAATATGCACTTCTCATCCTCACTTTAGTCTTACAAATACCATGATGCCCTCCATGAGCAATATCCATAAGGCGACTTCGTAAACACGAGGGTGGTATCAATTTACTTCCTCTCATTACCACTCCCCGTGAACAGACAATTCATTCCAAACTTTCTTAAATTGCAATCCAATATTCTCACTATTACAAGGAGCAATACCAGAAATGAGAAGTCTTTTGATTTCACACAACTCCTCATCACTCTCAGTCTCCTGCAGCCATTCCTCTTCAGAAATGCAACCATCAGTTACTACACAAATCTTAACATCATCCTCGACCCACCATGAGGAATCATTTTCATCTTCAATGTAATCCTTACTCGTCAATCTAGACAAACAGTCAGCAGTCTTATTCACACACCCTGGTAAATACTTCACCACAAAATGAAAATCTTGAAGTCCTACAACCCATTTGCATATACGAGAGGAAATGTTGTCTAAACCCTTCTTCTCAAAAACCTCAAGCAAAGGCTTATGATCTGTCTGTACTTCAAAAAATGTTCCCCACAAAAACTGCTTGAATTTTTTAACTGCCCAGTATATAGCCAAAGCTTCTTTTTCAATTGTGGAATATTTACACTCTGCCCCACGCAAACTCCTGGAAGCAAAAACAATATTATTAAACTCACCATTCTTCAACTGTTTCAACACACATCCAAGACCTTTATCTGAAGCATCAGTAGCAACATAGCATGGTAAACCCGGTTGAAAACTACTGAGAGCTTGGGCAGAGGATAATGCTTTTTTTAAATCATCAAATTCTTCTTGGCATTTGGCAGACCAATCAAACTCTACTCCTTTCCTGCGCAAATTCCTGATCGACGAACTTCTCTTGGCAAAATTCGGCACAAACTTAGAATAAAACTCGGCCATGCCTAAAATACCTGCACATCCTCTTTTTTCTCAGGAGCAGACAAATCAACAATTGTCTTCACTAAATCCCCTTTAGGTCTTACACCATCGCCCAAAATGACATGACCTAAGTACGTAATTTCAGATTTAAAAAACTTACATTTGGTTTCCTTAAGAGTGATGCCTTTCAGTCGGAAAATCTTCAAAACTTCTCTAACACACTGGACATGACGTTCAAGTGTGTCAGTGAAGATGAGAACATCATCCTGAAAAAACTTAACACAAGTCATACCACCCAAAATCTCATTCATGAGTCTCTGAAACACAGAGGCAGCAGAGCAAAGACCAAAAGGCATACAGTTAAATTTATAAACACCAAATGGAGTGATGAATGAAGTCAACAATTTAGACTCATCACACAATGGTACTTGGTGGTAAGCGGAACTGAGATCTAAGGTTGTGAAATATTTAGCATTTCCCAATGACCCAACCATTTCAGCAATATTGGGTAAAGGAAACTTATCTTCAACTACCACTTTATTCAAATTGCGTAAGTCCACACAAAGTCTGATGTCACCTGAGCCCTTAGTGGCAACTACAATGGGTGCAATCCATGGAGAAGCTTCTACCTCAGCAATTATTCCATCTGACAACAGTCTCTGAAGTTCCTGTTTAACCTTTTCTCTTAAGCTAAAAGGAATGTTCCTAACCTTGCAAGCTATAGGTGAAGCATTCTCCTTCAATATTATCCGATGTTTGTAGCCCTTGACACATCCAATTTTGGCGCTAAAAACATCACTAAACTCCCTCAAAAGTTCATCTCCAAAATTATTTACCTTCTGTATTTGTACCTGTGGTTCAGCATTAGGATTCAAAATTATGCCCAACAGCTTTTGATGTGGCCAACTTAGAATAGTATCCCCTACCACGGGGACATATACCTTACCATTAATCTTGTTACCTTTGAAATTGATAGACGCATAAAAAAAAACCTTCAATTCAATTGGTTTTCCACCATAACTATATGGTGTAACATCAGGTTCAAGCAATGTTACTTTACCACAGAAGTATTTGAAGTAGTCGGAAAGAGAAACTAAAGTTAACTTAGCTCCAGAGTCCATCATCATGGAAATATTGATACCCTCTACTTCTACCTTGTCAGCAGGATACTCACAACCAATATGATTTACGCAATTTACGTCATTAATCACCTGAAGAATAAAATCATGGTCTTTGTCATTATCACTGTCACACACAATTTCATTAACCTTAGATTTCACTTTCCCAGGGGATCTGCAACATTTCGCAAAATGCCCTTTCTTCCCACACTTATTGCAAACAACAGTAATTGCAGGACAATCCTTACTATTAGCTAAATGAGAAGGCGAATTACACCTAAAACATAACAATTTAGATTTTGCTACGGTAGAAGTCTTAAATTTAGCCTTCGTTTCCACCAGCTGAACAGTTTTATATTCATGCTTGGATTTTCTTAAGTTCTCAATGCATAACTCCGAGTGCTCAATTTGTTTTGCAATGACCAAAACTTCATCCAAGGTTGGTTCACTTTTTGACCACAGTGCTTCTCTGATTTTATCGTTTTTACATTCCAGCATGAATTGGTCACGGATGCGCTCCTCCACACAAGTACCGAATTTGCACTGGCTTGCTAACTTACGTAAGCTAGTAAAAATATCCTCCACAGTTTCAGAGTCACTTTGCTTAAATTTGCCAAAGTAGTACCTTTGAAGAATTATGGACACTTTAGGTAAGTAGTGTCTATCAACTTTTAGCAGGATTATTTCAAATTCATTCAAAGACGCATCCCAATCAGCACCATCTGGGGATTCAATAGAAGGAAGAGATTCCAAAATTTCCTGACCTTCAGCTCCTAAACAGTGTTGAAGAAGTGACGCTTTTCTGTCTGCAGATAAATTACTCCCACACACCCTAATATAAGTGAGAAAGACTTTCTTCCATTTGTTCCAAGCAATAGGTGGCTCACCAGGTAATGTAAGAAAAAATGGAGGAGGTGTTATGTTCTGCATCTTGTGGAAATTATTATTATTTTTTTTTTTTTCTTATTTAACTATATTATATACATATATACTTTATGTTTCTTCAGCCAGGAGATCCAAGAGATAGCCAAAAAAAACAAACCAGATAATAAACATAAATTTGAGTTTTTATCCAATGTTGCTTTAAAGTCTTGGATTAATCCTCATTGTACTGTGCACCTCAGAGTATTTAAAGAACGATGTGCCAATTATCTTCAGAAGTTAAGCCACGTCAGAAATGTTCCTTCGATGCTAAGCACGCGAGCGCGTTGCTTAGATGCGGCACGCGCTGTCAAGAGTCGTCTCAATGAACAAAATGTTCTCTCGTTGCTAAGCACGCGGGCGCGTTGCTTAGATGCGGCACGCACTGCCGAGAGCCGTCTCAATGAACAAAAATGTTCTCTCGTTGCTAAGCACGCGGGCGCGTTGCTTAGATGCGGCACGCGCTGCCGAGAGCCGTGACAATGTTTCCTAGCACGCGTATGCGTTGCTAGGAGACACGAAGCGTTTAGCAATTGCGCTATGTTATATACAACGCAATTGCTTCTTGAGATAAAAAAAATTGTTGAAACGCCGAAAGCACGGTAACGCAGAAGCACTATAACAAAGCAACAATAGTTGTTGCTCCCAGAAGCTGGCAGGCGGCGCCTCAAAATTTCACAGCATGCTGAAGAAAAAAAAAATGTTGAAACGTCAAAAGTATCGCAACGCGGAAGCACCAAAACAAAACATCAAAATGTTGTTTCCTGACTTACACGAATGCCGCATCAATGTATCGGAAGCGCTTGCAGGCAGTATCTGTGTTGAAGTCTCTTTCAAATTCAAAGAAGGTTCAGAAAACCCAGTCGTTGCCAAAAATGAAGTATGCTTCTTGTATTCCAAAACATTCAAAGATGATGCTTTGCCAAGATAAATGTTTATTGATAAATCCTCAGAGAAAGAAACTCCATCCACAGTAAATACAGATGTCATCCAGCCTTCACCTCTCCAACTGTCATCTACATGGAACACTCAGTCCAGAAGGGACAAAGATGATCACAGTTGGAGGGGGAGACGGACTATACCAAACATAACTAAGTAAGACAAAATACAAACGATAAAATATACACAATAACAAATTAATATATAATAAGTATTGCTAATACCTACCCATGACATACTACAGGGAGGACATCAGGAAGAGGTGGAACGACCTACGGGGGAAGGTGCGTTCCGTGGTCTCAAGACACAACATCGCGGTACAGCGGACTGGCGGCGGACCCCCACCTCCTCCCCCACAACTAACAACATGGGAGGAGCAGGTCTTGACCATTATGCATCCTGAGAGCCTCGGAGAAGTCGGTGGAGGAATGGACTCTGGTAAGTCAAATCTTAACTATCATATCCCCCACCCTACCTGCATGCTATCACAGACCCCCACCCTCACCCCCTCCCCTATCACTCCAACTCCTCACTAATGTACTAATAACACAAACCACCCATCCCAACACAGTCAATCAACTCAGAGGTATGTACCTACAGTCTACACAGAACACGAAACATAATCCAAAAAGTTGTCTGTATGTGTGTTGAGTCCAGGCCTAGGTATGTGTGATGCAGTTGAAAATGAAGCCATGTGGGCCCCTGAAATGGCGGCTGCCAGACCTCTAAAGTGGGACAATGGGATGTGAGGTAACTGCGCTGGCGTTGTACACCGTCGCGGTAGGCGGTCGAAGACCGCTGCGCAATGCTGCATTGGTTAACATTGGACCCTATGGGTCCCAGGAGCCAATGACGAAGTGCGCCGGCAGTGATGATACGCACTGCCGCGGACGTCACCGGCGCGGACGTCACCGCCGCGGACGTGACCGCCATTTTCTATCTGTTGAATCACTCGATAGCTGATCTCCGACAGGAGAGGACTTACACTGCAAGTGCTGCTGTGACCTCGGTCTGGAAGAGACAATGGCTCGTGCGTCTGGGGAAAGGGCCCCTGCCTTCACTGCACAGGAGTTGGAGAAGCTCGTGGACGGGGTCCTCCCCCAGTACACGCTACTCTACGGTCCTCCAGACCAACAGGTGAGTACACAGGGAGCAAGTTGTATGGGCTATGCCTGGGTGGAGAGGCCTGGTTGTAAGAAGGAAGGGGGCAGAGTTCTGCGAGCATGAAGGACTGTGAATGCATGTGCCACATGGCAAGGGTAGGGATGTGGGCCACTCACTTTGACGGTGCAGTTGGTAATGACTTCTCTTCTTCCTCTGTACATGTCATGTAGGTCAGCGCCCACCAGAAGAAAGATATTTGGCGTGCCATCGCCAAGGACGTCCGGACCCCGGGGGGCCACCAGAGACGGAGCACCCACTGCCGTAAAAGATGGGAGGACATTCACCGCTGGAGCAAGAAGACGGCGGAGGATCAGCTGGGGATGGCCTCCCAACGTGGGAGGGGTGTCCGTCGCACCATGACCCCCCTGATGTTCAGGATCCTGGCGGTGGCCTACCCTGAGTTGGATGGGCGCTTGAGGGCATCACAGCAGACACAAGGGGGTGAGTACACTCTCATTCAGCGGACTTTACGCGCAGTGAAGGTGTCTGGGTGGGGGAGGAGGGCTGTGGGTTTCCCTAGGCCAGGGCGAATTCCGTAGGCTAGGCCCCTCCGTAATGCAGGCCATGTGGCACTCCACCCCACCTCTGTAGAGTGCCAAGTACAGGTATACATGTCCCTGTGTCATCTATGTGTGCTGATGTCCACCATAGCCATGTAGGCCATATCCCAGGAACTGCATCAGTAGAGCCCAACAGCGCGGCGTAGTGCAAGGGGCTGCTGTGTCTGTATTGTCCGCCAACGGTAGCAGTAAGCCATGCACTCAACCTGTCTTTCTTCTGTCGTCCCCCCTCCCTTTTTGTGCTCTCCCTGTTCTTGTGTGCATCAGCATCATCAGGCAAAGGTACAGTGGCACCGGAGCACGAGGGAGCTGCATCCCACATGGCCATGGAGGGCCACAACACACAAATGCATTCCTGGAGGGCATTCATTCTGGTCAGGCTGCCCTTCATCAAACCCTGCAATCTCTGGCCTCAGCACTGATGGCAGCCATTGTCCCTGTCTCTAGCCTCCCCCCTCCATATTCCTCCACCCAGACCCAATCCCCTGTACCCCAGCCTATCCCAAGCACACCATCAAACCAGCCTGCACACACCTCAACACATAAGGGAAGCTCAGGCAAACATAAGCACCACACTTCCCACAGGCACTCACACAAGCATCACACACATACAGACACAGCAACATCCACTGCCTCCACTGTGCCCCCCTCGTCGTCGTCTCCCTCCTCCCTCCCAGTGTCATCTACACTCTCACCTGCATACACTACCACTACAGCCACTAGGTCCCGCACCAGCACACCCATCACCACACCCCGCTCACCTGCACTCACCACCCCCACTACCATTTACACGTCCCCTGTGTCCTCTCCCAGTGTGTCTGTGATGCCCCCTCCCAAAGTACACAAAAGCGGGCACACACCCACCCAACAGCCATCCACCTCACGACAGCCTCCAGCGCATGCACCTGCACCCAAATCAACAAAAGTTACACCTCCTACAACCACCTCCTCTTCCTCCACTCCCAGACCCCCTCCAGCTACTCGTCCCAGTGTTCATAAGAAACTTTTCCTGAGCAACCTTGACCTCTTTCCCACCACCCCCCCCCCTCCATTTCATAGGTCCCGTACTAGCACCTCAGCCAAAATATCGCCGGTACCAGTAGTGCCTGTTAGAGGTATGTGGAGTGCACCGGGCACCAGGGCAGCCAGTGTGACACGGAGCCACAGCACAGCCAGTCCCCCCCCTGTGAAGCACCAGAAGTTGGACAGTGCCCGACAGGAGAGGGGGAAGACTCCAGCCGGCAAAGCCGCTCAAAAGGGTCCCGGGGGGAGTGTCCACTCAGCTGTGACTCCTCCCAAGGTGGGGAAGGGGCAGAAGAAATCACCAAAGTCTGGGAAGAGCAGCACGGCGGAGAAGACCACCATCATCCCCGCTGCCCAGGAGGCCACCGCCAGCCCCATCGTCACTGGCCAGGAGGCCACCGCCAGAGTCAGTGCCCAGGAGGGCACCCCCATCGTCACTGGCCAGGAGGCCACCGCCAGAGTCAGTGCCCAGGAGGGCAGCCCCATCGTCACTGGCCAGGAGGCCACTGCCAGAGTCAGTGCCCAGGAGGGCCCCGGCAGCCACAGCCCCGCTGGGCAATGAAGGACCGCCATGGCAAACACCGCTGAACAGGTCATAGACAGCAAAGTCATGCACCGCTGAACAGGGCAAGCACCGCTGAACAGGGCAAAGACTGCCATGGCAAGCACCGCTGAACAGGGCAAGCACCGCTGAACAGGGCAAAGACCGCCATGGCAAGCACCGCTGAACAGGGCAAGCACTGCCAACTCAAGCACCGCTAGCCCATGTGCGGCAGGGGCAGTGATGGAACTGGGACCGTCACGGGGAGAGTGATGCACTCTGGGCACCAGTCCCCCACCAGAACCAGTGGAGACTGTTATTGACTTGAGAGACTGTGGCTTTGCACTCCCCAGGATGGTACAGTGGGCAACCCACCCACTTTAGAGACTTGAGAGACTGTGGCTTTGCACTCCCCAGGATTGAACAGTGGGCAACCCACCCACTGTAGAGACTTGAGAGACTGTGGCTTTGCACTCCCAGGATTGAACAGTGGGCAACCCACCCACTGTAGAGACTTGAGAGACTGTGGCTTTGCACTCCCCAGGATTGAACAGTGGGCAACCCACCCTCTGTAGAGACTTGAGAGACTGTGGCTTTGCACTCCCCAGGATTGAACAGTGGGCAACCCACCCACTGTAGAGACTTGATAGACTGTGGCTTTGCACTCCCCAGGATTGAACAGTGGGCAACCCACCCACTGTAGAGACTTGAGAGACTGTGGCTTTGCACTCCCCAGGATACATCAATGGGCATGGAGCCCCCTCGTGGATCTGGCGTGCTGCACTCATCCGGCTGAGGTGCCCTCCCCTTCCCTTCCCCTGAGGTGCCTGTTGTATTTCTATCTGATGCCCCAGCAGTCTTCTCTCCGTTTTGCTCAGGTATCGTGTGTGGGCCTCGCCCATGCACTTTGGGCCCAGTGGTCCACGACATTGAATGGTGCATTACCTGCACTACTAATCGTGATGTATATTTTGTTGAATGTGAAATTATATCTGTATATATTTGGTTACTGTATTTTGATATATTACAGTGGTTGAATTAATTTCCTTTTGTCTTTGCATTCTTCCGGGGGGGTTTGGGGGTTGTTACTGTAATGTTTGGATATGCATTGGTGTGTGTGTTGTAGTGGGGGAGGGTCGAGGTGGGGGTGGGGGTGTTGCATGTGTGTGTGTCCCTGACTTTTGCCTCCCCCCTCCCCTATGTCGTAGGTGCAGTACTCACCATTGTCTTCTGTGCCGGCGTTGATGATGGTCGTACAGGAGCAGGAAGACTATCGCAGGAAGTATTTGGAGTTCAGGTTCCATGGTGTCCTCCTTCCTCGTGGAGTGTGTAGAGGTGAGCGTTTTCCCATTGAAATGGCTGTTTCCGCTGTGTTTTTATCCACGGTGAATCCGCCCCGGAAAAGGTGGCGGATTGGTAGGTTGTGATACTGTGGGCGGTACTTTGTCTTCCGCCTGTCTGTTGGCGGTGACCGCCGCGCTGTTTGTCTGTACTGCTGTGGCGGTCGGTGTGTTAAAGTGGCTGTCTTTGTTGGCGGTTTCCGCCACGGTCATAATTCCCATTTTTTTCCGCCGGCCTGTTTGCGGTCTTACCGCCGCTTTAACACCGTCCGCCAGGGTTGTAATGATCCCCATTATGTTAAGATTCCTTACTTTTTTCATCTGGAATGAGGAAAACTCAAAGGATGTGGGTCAATCAATATTTAAAACATAATGGGTCAGATGTACAATTGTTTTTAGTGGTTGCAAACGGAGATTTTTCCCATTTGCAACAGCTAAAATGGCCTTTGGCATGCACAAACCCCGTTTTGCCAGTCGGTAACCTATTACCGGCTCGCAAAATAGGCTTTGCGAGTCTCTATTTGGAAGGGGCATTTCAATGGTGTCCCTTCCTACTAGCGAGTTGCAGGGGGATGTACGATTGTTCTGCGACCGAAATGCGGTCGCAAAACATTTGCAGTTTACCACCTACTTCAAGTAGATAGGAAGTTAGTTTCAAATGGGAAGAGGTCCCAAGGGGACCCCTTACTCTTTGTGAATGGTAGCAAAAAAAAAATTTAAGAGCAGGCAGGGTCTGTTGCACTTAAAAACTTTCCATTTTTCTTTTTGAAATGCCTCTTTTGGAAAAGCATTTCCTTTCAGGAAAGCTTGATGCATTTCAAAATAAAAAGTTGCTTTATTTAAAAGCAAAACACAGACATGGTGGTCTGCTGTTCCCGGCAGTCCACCAGCCCTGTGTTATTGCCCATTCCCAATTGGTCACAAATTGCGACCTGCCTCATGAATGCTGATGAGGCAGGTCAATTGCAGCCCCATTAGGAATCGCAAAATGTGTCTATGACACATTAGTACATTTCCTTATTGATAGTTGCAAAAAAATTTCAATTTGCGAGTTGCAAAAAGAAATGGTCATACATCTGGCCCAATATTCTGGTGCCATATAGTGTAAAGGTAGATTGATGTAATTACATTGCAGGCAGTAGTATGGCTGCTTTTCAGGCATATTGATTACATCGTCCCCGAAGAAGCACAACTAGCCTCTGCATGCTAAAAGTTAAAGCTGTAGACATTTTTTTTTAATTGTTGGTTTGTTAATGGTGATAAATTTTATTTAAAAAAAAAAAAATCCTTCAGCTAGTGAACTGCTTACTTTACAGGTAAATTGAATGTTGTTGGGAGCACAGCTTAGACACAGAAAAGGGCAAAATGTGTACTCTGTTTAAAACCGGTACTATCTGAAAATAAAATAAAGCAGTAACTTAGAGAAATATCAGGTTAAAGTAATTCACTATGGGGGTTATTCTAATTTTGGAGGAGTGTTAATCCGTCCCAAAAGTGACGGTAAAGTGACGGATATACCACCAGCCGTATTACGAGTTCCATAGGATATAATGGACTCGTAATACGGCTGGTGGTAAATCCGTCACTTTTCCGTCACTTTTGGGACGGATTAACACCTCCTCCAAAGTTAGAATAACCCCCTATATGTACTGCAGGCGGATTGAACAGGTGCTTGGGTCTGCACGTTCCCTGTAAAGTCAGTCCTGATATACCTCTTGGTTTGAAAATTACATGCAGTGGTCTTCCGCTGCCTATTCTCTCGCTGACGTTTGCCTATTTGATAAGATTCATGGTTTTATGCAGTGTATATGCAGGGCATACACCATTCTCATACAGCAGTGCTTGATAAAGACATGAAATAGCTGGACTACTATGTTTTGACAATAAATGTGTACGATATCATCAAGATGCTAATGGCTTGTTCTCATTCTTTGTCATCTGCTGTTTGAATCACTATTTCTTGCTCTATCTCTCCCTTTCTCCCTTTCTGTTGCCTTATTCTCTCTTTCTCCCTCTCTCATGTACTCTTTCCTTGGTGCTTTTCCCTCTTTCAATGTTTATTCTTCTCACTTTTCTTTCCTGTCTACCCCCTTCCTCTCACATCCTGCTTCCTCTTTCTTACTCCTCCTTGTTGTGCCCCTGCTTATCTGTCTTTCTTGCCCCCCCTTGCTTTGCCCCTCCCCAAATTTCCGGCTGGTTCTCTCTTACAAGTCACCTTCTCTCCTCCTTTTTCTCTTGATGTCTCCCCATCACTCTAATTGACTTATTTTCTCTCTTTCACTCTCCCTCTCTCTTGCCCTTTTGTTCTCTCATACTTCCTTTCTGGGCTCTCACCCCCACCTCTTTATTTTTTTAAATGTTTATCTTGACCTGTGTACCTTTCTGCTATTTACTTGCTGTCTATTTATATTTCCTTTATTTATCCTGGCTCCCCATCTGTCTCCTATGCCCATCTATTATGATTGAAATGGCAGATCTCTTCAGCCAGGGGGCCAATCCCAGTGGCTTGTGTGACCAGCGACACCTCAGTGCCCTGCTACATGAAGGCATCCAGATTCCACGCCAGCTGGGAGAGGTGGCAGCCTTTGGAGGAAGCAATGTGGAGCCCAGTGTTCGAAGTTGTTTTCGTTTTGTAAGTTCTTCATTGCCTATATTTGTAAAAATGAACGATTGCGACCTCACATGTGCTCACGTTTCTATACACAATTACTCTTCACGAAGTATAGCCAGAGGGACTGCTCCCTCACTGTCAGAGTTTTTTATTACAAACCTTCAGTTATGTAGTGCCCTATTGGACACATTCTAGTGTTTGTCACACCATCCACTCCCCAAGGGCTGGACATTAATGCCCAACCCACACCCATCTACCACGGACATCACCAGTCACGTGATCCTGCAAAGAAAAGAGCCAGAGTGTACGTGCTCATGGCTAGTTGAGTTCCGTTACCATCTGTTCCATCTCATCATTTGTCCAGCATGTGGGCCTATGGCCTACGGCATAACAATGGTAACGAGGATGCTGACCCCCATGCCATGCCACTATGCTGCTCGCCATTGTGCCTGGTGAGAAGTCGGCTGCCCTGAAGAAAAGGGCACATTGCCCCAAGAAGGGGAACCCTCTCCTCGCTGTGAAAGGGGAGAGTAAAGAGACTGTTTTTGCCTCCGACTCCTGCCGGCAGAGCCCAGGTCCTGTGAGAGCACTGTTAAAGGGGATGGTGCTATTGACTGAATGCCTTGATCCCCTGGTATGACCAGGCACACACCATGAACCCACCTGAGAGGCACCAGCAAGCTTCCCCATATGCTGCCATCGGTCATTGAAAGAAATGAGGGGAGTGCCCTCCCAATGAGGTGGACTGAGCACAGCGTTCTGCTACAGCTCCTGCATGTCTGAGCTCCCAGATAGGGTTGCTGAACCCGTGAAGAGAGTTTGCTTGAGCAGTGGGAGAAAACTGCACCTGCTGCAGTAGTCAGGGAGGTAAAGAGACTGTCTGTCACCCTATATCTAGGCAGTGCTCTCTGGCAAGCATAGACTAAAGCCACTCCCACAAGAGAAAAAGGCCTGCACTAAAATGCCAGCAGTGCCCTTCTGTTCCATGAGGGAAAAAGGAAAGAGCGGTGTTCTGGCACGAGGCTGCCCCGGCACTGACTTTCTCATGCCGGCCTCTGCAGCAACCGAGCGAGCGACGTGGCTCGCAGCAAAAACTGCCACTTATAGGTGGCTTTGCTGCACCTCATCTAGCATACTCTTATCAGGCTACTCAGACAGGGCCAAGAAAAAAACATCATTAAATAGCCTGCAGTGCCCTTCCCGTATACCTTCATCTGTATACAGCAGGCCGCGCAAAGGACTAGGGCCTCACGAGCACAGAGCAAACATAGATGCACTTATAGCCCCAATGATCCTGAGGCCCACAGCATGAGGGAAGGCTGCCACGGCCTTGTGAGGTGTTTGTAGTGCCACCTAGTGGTCACAGTGTGACACTGCACAAGCCAGAGAGACTGGTGCAGGACCACCTGTGGTATGAAACCTTTCACCTCACACTGCAGCCCTGTTTGCAAATCCTTAGCCCCTGGGCAGTACCACCAGCCATGGAGGAGAAGAGACTGTCCTGGGAGCACTAGCATTTAGCCGCCGGTGAGAATCAAGCACAGAGAAGGTTAATGAGAAGCCTCACAGAGAGAGAAAGAACAGAAACTGCTAGCCTCCCTTTTTAGAAGAGAGTGTAGCGGCAGGAGTGATATGAGACTGCATGAAGGAGACTGCACGCCCCCTGGTGGTAAACTGCTGCCACCACATGGTGCAAAAAAGGGGAAACTCTCCGAACTTTCTCCCTCTCCCAAAGTTTTGATGAGTAGTGACCGGAGAGTAGAACTCCCTCCAATGACAAACCACCCTGAGCAGGGCAGGAGACATAGCTCAGTGGTCCACAAGGAGAGCATTGCAGCAAACCACCATCTCAGCGGAGTAGACGCAGTCATACAGGGAGCCAAGAGATGGCCCCCCAAAAGAGACAATTCCAACTACAGTAAGTGCCTGGGTGCAAGTCAGATGACAGCAAAAGAGATGCAGCACATGCCCTATACTTCCCAGAGAAAAGAGAAAGGAAAGGCCTAGTGTGGCCTGAATGCAGGAAGGACATCATCTACACCCTAACTGCAATAGCCCGGCCCTGCAGTGGGCCAGCGACTGTTCAGGGAGAGGGCTCCCCCACACTGCCCAAAAACTGAAACTGTTGCTGACCCACTACCGGCTTGAAAAGAGTCACACATCCCCGAGTGTCAGTCTGCCACCACTGCAAATCGAAGGAGACTCTCATCTTCTACAGCAATCCTGAATTGCACCCTGAATGCCTTGTCCAGAAGAAGAAAGGTACAGAAGATGCTGCAGACCAGATCCATCAAAGCAAACCTACCTCCACCGCCATCCACAGAATGGCTGCTGCACATGCAAGAAGACATCCAGTTCTACAGACAGGACAGGGCCTGTGAGTGCTCCAAGACAGGAGAAGAGTTGCAGTCCTACAGACAAGACAGGACTGGCAGGAGGTCCCAGTGTGTAGAACTAACAAGACGTGTCCAGACGCCATCTCGCGTTAGAGAACAAAGAGAAGAGAGTGTGACAAGACCTGTCACACAGAAAGACCTGGCAACCATAATTGCACAAAAGTGAAAAATCACAGGGTGAAGAGATGTAATACTTGTACCACTACCTAAGAGTGCTTCTACCAATGCAAGCCAGGCACCATGGGCAGTGGCTTCACATGAGACAGCCCAAGGGGAGTACCAAAAGTAAGCCACCTGCATGTGCGAATTGTGTATCTGCCTCGCCCTTCACAGTGCGACCGTCCAGCCACCTGTCACTGGCTGCTTGAAGCAGATGGTATCCCTGCTAGCAACTGACACTCATCCCCTAGAGGACATCATGGCACTATAAAACTCCCTCAAGTTTCACCTAGAAGTACCACTGCAAGAATCAAAATCTAAACCCAAGGGCCTATCCTGAAAACAGACAGGTTTCTAATTTCTTTCTTAATAGGAGATGGTTGTCAGTAAGGTGGAGAGACAATGGAAGAGGTTCCACTGGGTAACCACCTCAAGTCACATGAAGGTTTATAAAATTTGACTCTAGATCATAAGATTTCGGGTCCTATGTTAAACAAGGCCTTTTGAGCATGGCATGAAAGTTTAAAGATAGCTCTTTTCTGCATAGTGAGCCAATGGAGAGATGTCAAGCAGGCTGACGCAGAGCCAAATCTGTCCACTTTGCAGATTAGTTTAGCAGCAGCATTTTGAATTATCTGTTGTTTGGTAAAGAGATAATCCTGCATACCCACAAAAAGGGCATTACCATAGTCCGAGTGACTGGTAATCAGAGCCTGGATTATAGTTTTGCGCCAGTAATTGGTATCCATTTAAAGAGCCTTCTGAGAAGCTTAAGAATGCCAAAGCACTTTCCACAAGTGACTTTGACCTGTTCTTGCATGGAAAGAGCATCATCCACCATGATCCCTAAGTTCTTGGCCCATTTTGTAGGGGTAGGCATGACCCCCAAGGAGTCTAAGCCAGCAAGAGGTATCCCAAATAGAATGAGCCCCGCCGAATAGCGTGATCTCTGTCTTATATGCGTTTAACTTTAAACATTGACTCGTCATCCAACTGCCACTTCTGTGACGCAATTGTGCATTTTGCACCGGTTTACATCCATGTTCTCACCCATCGAGATAATCCACTGGGTATTATCTGCATGAGAGCGGACATCAAAAGCCCCATGTCCATATGATTTTTGCTACTGGGGCAACATAAACATTGAAAAGAGTAGGGTTCAAGGATGAGCCCTGTGGTACACTACATTCAGAGTTGTGAGATCGGGATCTGAAGGTGCCAAGTTGAGTGGAAAAATACCTCTTCTCCAGAAAGGATGCCCAGCCATTTAAGGGCTTTAGAGTGTATACTAATATCATAAAGTTTCCTAATCAGCAGGTTATGTGAGTCTGTGTCGAATGCCCTGGATAAGTTCAACAGGATCAAAGCTGCGGCCCTGTCCTTATCAACCATAAGCCTAATATCATCCAAAACAGCTAGCAATGTTGACTCACTACTATTGTTGACTCGAAAGTCAGTCTGAGACGGGTCTAAGAGATTATTGCTTTCCACAACATTTGCCAATTGCCTATTCACTAAGTTATCTAAAATGTTTGCCATAAAAGGAAGAAGTGATATGGGCCGAAAGGTGTAGAGGATGGAGGGCTCAATTCCTGTTTTTTTTGCTAGAGGTATAACAATTGCTTCCTTCCAGGTCTCTGGGAAAGTAGTCTTGTTAAGGGACTGATTACAAATCTGAGTAAAATAGGGCAGAGGGTAGCAACTAAATGAAGGGTAGCAACTAAATGAGAGTAAATAAAATGAGGACAGGGATCAAAGGGGGATCTTTACTTAGGGGGTCATTCCAAGTCTGGCGGGCGGCAGAGGCCGTCCGCCAGACTTCCCCCCTCCGAAATACCGCTCCGCTGTCGAAAGACCGCAGAGGGTATTCTAAGTTTTTCCCTGGGCTGGCGGGCGGTCGCCAAAAGACCGCCCGCCAGCCCAGGGAAAAACTCCCTTCCCACGAGGATGCCGGCTCGTAATCGAGCCGGCGGAGTGGGAAGGTGCGACGGGTGCTGTTGCACCCGTCGCGTATTTCACTGTCTGCCAAGCAGACAGTGAAATACTTGTAGGGGCCCCCAGGGGCCCCGCGACCCCCCCTACCGCCATCCGGTTCCCGGCGGGCGGACCGCCGGGAACTGGATGGCGGTAGGGGGGGGTCGGAATCCCCTCGGCGGCGCAGCTAGCTGCGCCGCCTTGGAGGATTCCAAAGGGCGGCGGTACACTGGCGGGAGACCGCCAGTGTTGCCGGTCCGACCGTGGCTTTACCGCCGCGGTCGGAATGCCCTTGGGAGCACCGCCGGCCTGTCGGCGGTGCTCCCGCGGTCCTCCAACCCGGCGGTCATTGACCGCCAGGGTTGGAATGACCCCCTTAGTCTCTATCATCAACTTTGAGACCTGTTCTTCTGTGAAATACTCAAAAGCTCATAGCTGTGCGGTGGCATCTGGAGAAGGGCCCCTGGTGAGCCAGGGAAATACCTCAGGAGGAGGTTCAGCCTCAAAAGAACAATAGATCTTAGATATTTTATTTACCCTGCAAGTCATCAAGAGACCAGAAGGGCACGAATGACAACGTGTGAGATCAATTGCCCACAGAGTATCTGAGATCCCACCCGCACCTAGGTCCTGTTTGGCAAGAGCATACAGACCATGAGACATCCACCCTTTGTGGTTGCACGAGCGACTTGGCCATGGGCCTGTTGGTGGTTCCACAGTGACCTCTTTGCTTGGCTTATGAGAGGCCCGCACAGCCTACGTGGTCCCATGCAACCCAGTGAAAAAGGGCCTCAAGGCCATTCTAGTGTGAGGAAATCCTGGCATGAGAGACCTGGAAGCTGTTCTACTGACAGAGTACCAGGAACACCAGGTCTTTAGAGGAAGGTGTTGAAACATCACCGCTGTCTTCCCAGTTTTCTCCGGATTGGTCTCCATGGAGTCAGGATGCCTCACTGGAAACCTGTGTAGCGGACTCCACCAACACTCCTGATGCACCAAGTTTGAACTGTTTGACACCAACCGCATCACCGAGAGAGCATGCAGGACTGACCAACAGTGCGTGAGTGGACACAGACCTAACCAACCAAATGTTAAAGGATCCGGACTCCATCTCCCCAGTGTTCATACCAGCAGCAGCTGGTTAAACCATGGATTCGTGCAGAGATGCCCGCGTGCTCCCAGCTGCACCTGTCCACTCTGGTCTTGCGGACCGTCTCTCGAGGCTGAGAGACTTAGTTGGTGCTTTGTGTGTTTTTGTTTTTTCTTACAGGTTGGACTCTTTTTATTTTAAAAAATGTTTGGGAGGAATGTAGTGTCCTTCTGGACACATTCTAGTGTTTGTCACACCAGCCACTCCCCGAGGGCTGGACCTTAACAGCCACCCCACACACATCCACCACAGATGTCACCAGTCAAGTGACCCTGCACATGAAACAGCCCAAGTGCAGGTACTCGTGCCTAGTTGAGTACCATTACCACCCTTGTCCATGTCATAATTTGCCCTGCATGTGGGCCCAGGGCCCATGACCTAACAAGTTATACGAACAGCTCAATGTTTCACCTGTGCCAAAGGCATCTTCAAACACTTTTAAACACATCTCTTTCTCAGTGCTTAATATTTTGTAAAAATAAAAGACCCAGGGCCCTTGTCAGGAGGCCACTGCAGCTTGCACCAAACATTGCCCCGTGCCAGCACTGCAAATGTTGCTGTGACAGCCATTATTAAACACTTTTAGTGTATTTTGAATTAATAAACACCTGTTGTTTAGTTCATCTTTACATTAGACAAACAGCCCCACCATGTGGCAGTCTGTCAAAAGTGCTGGGGTTGATGATTACATTTCTGGTGCTGAGCACTGGAAACCACCAGCTCAAATTAAGCGCTGCTCTTTTTATAAATTGCAGACTAGATGTATCATCTGGCTGGGTCACAGTGCAGCAACTGCAGTTCAACCTGGTCAGGTTTTGTACTGTTCGCGATCTTCATGACCTGCAACACCATATGTATGGCTGCAAATGCAGGACTAGAAGCCTATAGGGACAGGCACCTTACAAAGTACTTATGTTGTAATTCCCATTCATAATAGGGACATGGGTTTCTCTGCCAAAATATAAGGCACATTATGAAAGGAATTTCTATAGCACTGCTGCCTACTCTCTCCAGGTGCTGTCACTCACGCACTAGCAGCTATCCACTGTGGACGACATTTACTCAGCGAATGGCTACTGACTGCCTTTGGCATACCTGACAAATATTTATTATTCCTTCCCTCCTGTTCATGGTTTCTCAACTTCTTGGAAACCTTGTGTATTACCACGCTATCTATGCTGTCCCCATAAACCGAAGTCCCCCTTTGATCTTTTTACTTTCTCTTCATCCATGGCACAAAAAATAGTACTCACAGTCTGCTCATTTGATCTAATGCTGCAGAGCCATATTGATCCTTTCTTCTTAACAGTCCTCTCCTCTCTTAAAGAACAAGTTCCTTCTTTACGTGTTGGTCTCGCCAGTGTGTGTGTTTCATCTCCTTGCCACTAGACTGGCTGTAACAGTGCAGCAGCACCCTTGGCTTGTGATGGATGACATTGAGCTTAGGCTCGGCTGCGGTGTTGGCTTGCGTTTGGAGACAACTGTCTCTTTTGGTGACTACGGGTACCTTCAAATATGCTTCTCCCTACTGATTTTCTCGTTTCTCTGTTCTAACCAAAGTTCACTAGTATTTCGAATGTTCACTAAATAGTTTAAATCCTCGTAATGCAAGCAGTGTGAGAGAGTACCCCGATGGTCTCTCCCAATTATTCATTGTTTTTAAGCATTTGCCCGGCTCTCATGTGAGCCAACGTGGTGGTAAATCTAGGTTATTTTGGTGACAGTTTTTCCAAACCCTCTAATTGATCCCTCTCCCTGTTGTAGCCAAATGTCTCACCCTAACCAACGCTTTTGTTGTAACAGACCCCAAACATTATTTCCTCTAATTGCAAAAAGGGGTAGAGTTGTGTTCTTGTTTCTTTACAGGTATAATGCAAATATACCATTCCAGACCCATTCAGCATCTCAGGAGATCGAACTTTCGATGAACGGACAAGTTTAAAATTGTCTTTATAAAGGTCAATGACTCACTATGCATTAGTGAGCTATACAGGGGAAACATTCACAGTTAAACAATCATAAAGAAGCTGAATAACGAACATTTCCAAGATGTTTTGCAGGCATGTTACTTGAATGAGTGACTTGTAAGATCACAATTGCACCAAGGAAACTTCAGTAACTTTAATACAATTCTTCCCTTTGAGCTGTCAATGAACTAAGAAAATAGAAGTTAAAAGTGATCATTCTGTAAGGTGAAAAGTCGCTTCCCTTTTTACATCTTATGTCAGCTACAAAAACGGATTATTCAAACTACGCAGGACTTGTTTTCTAACATGATTTGCAAGTCCCGAAATCAACATAGGGAGATTTTTAATATTATATAGGATCTTTCATCAAAAGATAGGGTCAGTAAAACAGTGATTACCTCGCAATCTCATTGTAATAACTAAAATAAGTTCTTTATAGTCAAAATATGTCTCATTAGAGAGTCTGTCATAGCAAGCCAAAAAAAACAACTATACAGACATGGCCGAAGTGATCGAGGTTTAGACTGTATGAGACAATTTTCCTCCTTTAAGAGGAGATATGCAAATAAGGCTGATGGCCTAAGTAGAATCAGGGTCACCAAATGTTCTTTGTCCTCTTAGACTTACGAATATGTTAGCTCCTCTTTTATCGGAGCCACTCACCTTGTTCCTCAAGAAATATTTAGTAAAATAGGTGAACTCGGAAATTCCTCTTGACTAACTTCCAAACTGAAGCAGATGCCTAACATATTTGGTTTCTTCAGATGTTCCTCTGAGATATATATCTCTGCTCTTGTATTACTTCCATTACTGCACCATCAGCAGCTCGTAGATGTTATGGGGTCATATTGAACCGCAGCATATAAAATGTCTGCTGGCTAGGTTCCCAGACATGTTTTCCTTTCTACTGGTTTACAACAATTGTGAACATTACTGGAAGATGCACTCCATACCACAGACTTCCTAATAATTTTACAAATGGTTTCAGCAGGTAAATGCTGCCAGAGTGAGGATATGATAATGATGGACAGTAGTAATGTAACAGCCAGTTATTTTCTAAAATCAATGGGCATTATCTAAATGAGACAGTAATGCCTGCCAGTAATGCTCTTACCACTAAAGTCATTATTGCAGAATGTAGGACTGGATATATAACAAGGCCCTAGACGGATCTACTGCACCTCATTGAAAATAGTACATAGTTGCTGAGATTTCGTCAATGTATTTCCCCTGGGCTGAATGAGGAATGAAACTTTCAAAAGTAAACTCACCAAAAAAGTTCGAGTACCATTGAAATACCTTCCCAAATTCATGCACTGACCGGCTGTCTTTAGATGCTGCCCTGGATTTATGATCTTTGGCAGAGCTTGTGGGGCCTCATAGCCCGAAGAACTCTTTAAACTGCGCATCTGGTGTTCCTATTTCAGCCTGAGGAAAGACCCTAATCGTTCTCCACACCCTGTAGTCTCTAGTACAGGTAGGCAGAATGTTTCGTTCTGCCCGCTTATTCGGATGAGTTTGGCAACTGCACATTACTTTAGTAGTGCGGATTTCAAGTCAAAGTCCGCCAACCACCGAGTGGCTGAATTGTTTTCCATGAGGCTCCAGAAATGCAAGTGAGATTTGGCATACGTTAGTGCCATTTGTTCTAAAATGTGTGGGGTTGGGCGGTCTCTAGCAGTCGTGGTCGGAGTGCTGCTTCTGGAGTAGATTTGCTGCTGCTCGAGTAGATTTTCTACTCAGGTGGCAGCAAAATTGCCTTAAATGGCTGTAAACTCTTGCACATTGCATAGTGCCATTAACACTGATTTGTCAGTGCTGCTCGTGCTATTGGCACTAAATTGGAGTGTGAACAGCGCAACAGGCATATTTCTATGCGTGGGAAGAACTCCGCTGAATCTCACAGAGTTTTTGTGTAATCCTGTGGAATTCTGTGCAGTGAAACTCCACAAGTTCCACCCACCTCTAGTCTCAGGGAATAGCTTCTGTTGGCCCCTCTGCTCAAGCCCTGGTTGGTGTCAGTTTATCCAATTCTGTGTGTTGCCTTGTTGGCACTCAGAATGTACCTGTGTAAATTATGGCCAGAAGCTTGAGACAGCTGAGGGACACTTAGAGTTCATGAAATAGCCATAAATGAAACAGTCATCACTGCCTTAGCTCTTTGTGAACATTAGAAAAAATGCTTTTAGTAAATGCCTTGTAAACACTACTTGTGCACCTCTCATTAAGGTTATATGTAGCTGAATTTTAACATTTATGTTAGTATGTGAGTAGACCTTGCAAGACTGAAGATGTGTGCCACCCACAGAGGATACTCACACCCTCACTACATCCTTTGTTCGTCTTTGTGTGGGAATCCTATATGGAAACAAACATATTTTCATGATACATTACCCCCTTGAAAATGTACCTGGGCTTCTCCACAGGCATTTCATTCTGAGCCAAGGACTTTCCCAACCACCTCTGTAAAGAGGGAAATTCTGATTCAGCCTCAGTTGGTGGATGTTTGAACTGTATGGTTGCACTGAACCCTTACTGGGAGTGGGCATCTGCCTAATTCACTGGTTTTCCGAATATAAGCTGGGTCTAAGCATGGACGTTCTGCTGGTGTTGTGTGGGATGTCCCTGTCGCTGCTACTGCCCTTGTTGCATGGAAGCCCCCAAGCAACAGAGGAGACCAGAAGCACCTGGAAGGTCTTTTTATTTTATTTGTCATTTTATCCCTCACGAGAGGCTGGAGGTGGGATGACGTACAAAACAAATTTGATGACTACAGATGTTGGTAAACAACTGTTGAAGCTCCTCCAGTCTCTCAGCAAAGATGAACGTGGCCTACTAATAGATCCACTGCAACATGTAAAGTTGAGATAAGTAGCTTCTCTGCCTGGCAAGTAGTCTTCTCACTGCACTGACTTTTGTTGTTTTATTTTCACTGATCCTACTATAAGTGGAGGCCCAACTCCTGGCTGGCAAGCCAGTTAGAACATAGTGACCCTTTTGATAAATTGCGAGTCCTTTTGAACCTGGGTTTGCATAGTTTTTTTTCACCATAAGCTTAGAAGTCGGTGTGCCTCCCTGGTTGCCAAAAACACACAACCACACGCTCTAACAAGCTGCTTCCTTTCTTTGCAGGTGCAGTAGGTACTGTGATTGTATTGCCATTGTGTTTGCCTTGTTATTTACTGTTTTAAATATTCATGAATCTCTATGGCCGTGGTCCTTAATAATGAACTATACAGAATAACCCATTTTTGGAAGTAATATTGTGATCCAACATTTTGATACAGTATCTTTCCATTGTCTGCAAACAGCATTCTGAACCTTACATTTCTAGACTCCAAGTCCAGGTTCTATATCTCTGCATTTCATGTGTACTCCATGCTTTGCTAACATCAGGTATTTATGAACTTTATACATTTTGCATAGCCTTATCTTTGGTTTTACTAATGTGTTTTTTCACTAAGTATCATGAATTTTCATAGTTTGTATCTTTCTTTGTGTAATTTCGCAATTTCAAACTTACACTTTATACTAGAAATACATTTGCATGTATACTAAGATAATATTAAACTCTTGTATTATCACACAACTCTGGCTGGACCGTCACATCGATATTACAATGATGATACTTGTGTTGCACTGTACCCAGACACAGCCTGCACCACCATCTTTGACAAGGCCTTGATTGCTTGTAAACATGTACTCAGAGAGTGAAAGGGGCTAGTGAGGTCAACTTTCCCATTCAGGGCTTGTACATGGAAACTGGTTATTCAGAACCCTCAGACTTCTCCCTTTTGGAGTGCTTGTTTGCCCCTGTGTGCCTTTGCATATTGGATAAATACTCTTCCCTCACTGTAGTTAGTATTAATATTATTTAAAGTTTTTACATGGCTTAGTAAAACCGCTGAGGTACTAGAGGGCTTAACAGTCTTAAATAGTTATTTTACCAGGGGAAACATAACATGGCAGAGAGATGCACTACAGCAGAATAGAAGAGCCTTGTTGATAGGTGAGGTAAGAGCAGTTTTGTATTAAAAGCTTTGGGTTTAGTTTTATCTGAATACTACACTTTAGGAAGCGAAGGCTGGCGCCATGCATAATGGATGTTCTCTGAAGAGGTCCACTGGCCACCCCACGCAATTGGCTGTGTCTGGACCTGGGGATGCTTTTACCAACTTTTGGAGAAGTGAAGGAGGTTCCAGACTGGGGGCACTCATCTCAGTGCAACTAAGGAACAGACTGATGTTTCCTTGGGCTCCGGAATGACTGGAGGCAGATCATTCCTTTCCTTTCTCTGCACTCCATGGAGCGGTGATGCCCAGAGTGAATACTGTTGAGTAGCGCAACAGCCTACATTGATATAATACTTGGAGGTGTCAGGTGAGTGTGGTAATAACTCCTGAGGTGTCCTTCCTCTTGAACTGAGTGAGGCCTGCCTGCCAGGATCTTGCCTCTTTGCATAGTTGCTTGGATTCAGCTAAATAGCAATTCTGAAACATCAAGGCAATATTCAATACAAGCCTTGGCTAGGGCCATGAACTGTGGCTCCTGAGACTCATTTAGAAAAAATGGAACAGGAAGACTTGATTGGTTCACTTCAGAAGTTCATTCCTGGTCTGCTGACCTTCGAACTGGTTGAGTCTCTGAACTTTCAATGGCTTATCATGTCCAGTCCTGCAATCGCCACCCCACCGACAAACCTTGGCTGATAATGGTGTGCCAGGTATTTCACCAACATGCATGTTCAGTGATGATAGTTACTGAGAAGAGGGGCCTAACAGTCCGAAGGTCACATAATGCACATCGACATTGATTATTCCTTTAATATAAATGTTAAATGGAAAATCTATTGGGTCTTCAGCAAAGGGGTTCTGATTAGGGATGGGTAAAGAATTCTGCTCTGCCAATGGAGTTTGCAGAGTTTTCCCCACTCCGCACTCTGTGCGTCGTTCCGAAACACTCCACGAAGTGATGCAGAGTTTTTTCTCTCGCTCTTGCTCGCCAACGTTAAGTTGGCGAGCACAAGCAAGCTAAATTGCAAATTTGGCAAGCGGGAGTGAGTTTTCTGAATGCAAGCAGTCATGGTAGACTGTGACCGCTCACAATGAAAAAGCTGCTGCCCTCGTTGAGGAAGCTGCCGCTCAAGTAGAAAATCTACTCAAGTGGCAGAAAGAAGTTAGCGCCCTCTGGCGCACTGCGTGATGCCGTTCATGCTGATTTTACAGCACAGGAAAATTCAGTGCAAACAGCGCAGCTTACCCAGACTGCTCTGCTCGCGGAACTCCACAAAGCACAGCAATAGTTTTTCGGCACTTCGCAGAGTTCCTCGTAGCAGAACTCTGCTAACTCGGCCCAAGCCTAGTTCTGATCCGGATGGTCTAAATCAGCTCACAGAGACCTTGACTTGAGACAGAGACAAATAGGCTCCCTAGAAGCACTCACCAATCTCTGCTGATTGCCAAGAAGGACCTCCACCGAAGGCTCTATGGTGTCCTTTGTGCTGTTCATTGGTAGTGGCATGTCCTGTCTTGCTGCTGACTGATACTTGATGACTTTTGGTGTTGGAGTGTACTACCTTGTCTTGTTGTTCTGCTATTTGCATGTAAAAGCTTTGGGGAAACTTGTGTACATGTGGAGATCAACCATATTTTTAGATTTCCAGGCAGTACATCAGAGGCTTTTAGAATTGTAAAAAATGCACAGATCAACACAAACATTCCTGATTTTTCATAAATAGGAGCTTTAACCCAGTAGACCATACGTTCTTGATAGACTAGATTACCAAATTATTGAATAAAGACACAAAATGGATGCAAAATTATGTGCTTTGGTGTTCATGTTGAGCAAACAAAGAAAATGATGGTCTAACAAATCAAGAAACATACACACATATAAAAGTAAATTATGGTGATTGTTTAACACCGAAGATATTACCGGGCCACATAACAAATGTCGCTGCAATACCTTATGTGTAAAGATTTGTTTCATGACATAGTGGTAATGTTTTTTCTTTATACTCATAAGTGACGGGGTTTGACAAGGGTCTAACCTTTGTCTTTTATATTTTCATTATTGTTGTTATTGTATTTGTGCTCATCTGCTCTAGTCTTTACATTTTGTCATGCTATACTAGTGTGCCACATAGTGGAAAATATCATCAAATGCATTTAGCTGTCCAGCTTAATGCCCCTTAATCCACACGTTCATACAAGGTGAGAATCGATCTGACCAGCCTGAAATTTGCCATTTCCAGTTAAATCACAGGTATCGAATTCTTGCCTCAACCTAAATTCAATTTGTAATGTATATTTAAAATTGGTGATTCTTATCCTAATAGAAGCTAGACTTTAGTTTGTGAAAACGTGCATAATTCAAACGATAAAATAGTTCTGTTGTAAATAATTTGAGGGCTGTGGCTAAGCTTACAGAATATTTTCTTATAAAAAATGTAACACTTATTGGTAGTTTACAGATTCAAACAAATCCATAGTTACAATGCAGACGATTTACCTTCTGCATGAATTCCACATCATATAAACATACATGATTAAAACTGCAATTAGATTTACACCCAATTATGTTATGGAATATTCTTATCTTTATACAATTAAAGGTGAAGCGGGCCATTTTGTTTCTAGCAACACTGATATTGCAGGGACACAAAACATACTATTCAGAAAGGAATACAAAACATACTATTTCGGATGTTGCCATTCTTCATTTCCTTTAGACATAGATCATCCTGAGGTTAATGAGTTTAGAGAGCTGTACTATTCATGTCTATGTCTTCAAGTAATGTACTATTTGTGCATGCCCATTGTTAATTATCCTTGGTGTTGCAAACATATGTTTCTTTATATAGTAAATTAATAGGCTTAAAATACAGTTGTCCATCCTGAATCACAGTAGATGCATGGAACATTAGGACCTGTGTTTAAGCACATTTTATGGTACAGCATTCTTTCTCCTTTCCTGTTCCCCCAGAGCGATGGAAAAGGCACAATTGAGGCCTCCCAGTTTCTGGAGTGGGTGAGCCTGGAGCCACAGTCCATGGTCTGGATGGCTGTCCTTCACAGAGTGACCATTGCTGAACAGGTGAAGCACCAGACCAAGTGCTCTGTTTGCAAACAGTGCCCTATCAAAGGCTTCAGGTATTGTGATTCACTTCAGAACACACTGTTTCTCTTCATATCTGTCAACTGTATGGTCCCTCTCCAAACTATAAAACTGAATAATCGCTGCATGAATTAGGACTATTCATGGGACTATACATAATACACTATAATATTGTGGCACATCCGAGGAGCTCCGCTATACCTGACAATATCTCAGTTTTCTCTTTTATAAAACCATGAGAGTTCTAGCAGATGGTCTTCCAGCATAGAATGAATGATTAAACAAACCAAAGAAGCATTTCTAAAGTATTAGTTCCCAGATCACCCAGTCTCAAGGCTCACATATTTATGTCTTACACATATGGTAATGCGTCCAGAATATAATTGCAGTTCTCCCCCCTTTCTAGGCTCCACACACAGCCATATTATGTTAGTAGAACTTTCCAAAGATCTTGACTCTGAAGGAGTAGTGCTTTGATCTTCCCTGTTACAGCAAGAATACAGCTTGTGAAGGGGTTTCACATAAGCGAGCCTGTGGCCCCAAGGAAGCGTGACAGAGACACACAAAAGGAAACAGAAGTTAGCTTGCAGTGAAACATTTCGCCAAAAGTGCAATTATCCATGTAACCGGCAAAAGTACAATTATCCATCTAACCGGTAAAAGTGCAAATAGCCATGTAACTGGGTCGATGTCATGCAAAGCGAATGACTACTGCCCAGCGAGATTGCGCTGCCTGTGAAATAAAGAAAAAAGTAATCCAGAAACCATACGGAAAACATGGAGCCTCGTATGTTTTCAGTAGTTGGTCGGTGCTCTCGAGGAGGGCTAAACACCATAAACGGCATGACGTATGCATGCCTTTCACTAATGAAATGAAGCGAATTGGAAAAGGCAAGCCCATTAACCAACCAAACCGATAGGCGTGGTTAAAAGCCCCCAGAGAGATTACACCAGGGACAGAGCGCTTTGCGCTCGACCCTAAAAAGGAATGACCCTGGCAATGCTTATTCAAGGTTTTCTCTGGTTTTATGTGTATTTAGCTACCCATTTTAATATCCCTTAATCAGTACAAGGTGAGAATCGATCTGACCAGCCTGAGATTTGCCTTTTCAGATTTTTAGATTTCCATGCAACTTGAACTTTGGCTGTTTTTGTATGCACAAGTTTATGAAAGTTTAAGATACATTTCAACATTGTTTGGCATCATAAGGGCTTGAAAATGCTGAAAGTGAGAAGAAAATATACAATTGTTCCAAACAGAGGGGCCTCAATATAATTCTTGTCAATGGCCCCAAAAATCATTAAAATGACTGTATCCAAGGATGTTTCTTCTAGGTTAAATGGTGTACTATTTTGTTCCATGTTATAAGTCATTTGTTTTCTTGTTTTTTTCTTCTTATTAAGTATTTTGCATGTTGTATCCATTTGCTTGTGGTAAATTGATAGCACAAACGTAAATCAATACATTCATCGATTTTATGCTGCCTTATGCCGTTTTATTTCCTCAGATACCGAAGCCTGAAGCAGTTTAATGTGGACATCTGCCAGACTTGTTTCCTGACAGGAAGAGCCAGCAAAGGAAACAAGTTGCATTATCCAATCATGGAGTACTACACTCCGGTGAGTTAGAATTTATGAACCTTGATTTCCATGCAAAGCACACAACTGTCTCTCAACATATGTACTCATTAGTTCCTTGTGAATAACATCTAATCAGTCAACAAATCCTTACAGTGCTCACAAAAAATGATCGGAGTAATTCTGGAAGCCAAAACAAAGTAATGAGGGAAAACTATTATTTATGAAACGCCTGTTGAGACACATCCTGAGTTTTCTATCGATAGGCTCTGGAATGGATGATTAGGAGAAAAAAAAGGAACATGTTAAAGAAGATTATATTGGCTTTTAATCACAATTTAAATTAACTTATTCTTGGTGTGACACTGATTTGAGGAACAGTGAATTGCAGTCAAAAATGTTGCTTCATCGCCTGGAGTTCTGATGTAACTTTTTGAGAGAAAACAGTTTGTCTTCATGATTTTATCATGGAAAGTATTAAAAATTGTCCAGAAAACCAAAATGAGTTTACATTTTTTCTAAAGCCATGAATATCATTCTCATCCTTCAAAAACGGTTTGCATCTCTGAGTGAAATACATACTTCTTACAGCAACAAATTGTCTGTTGATTCCACTGTGTTCTATTGTAGCTTCACCACAAACTCCGAATGAAAATCTTAAGTGCTATTAGTCAGTATTAGTGACATAGACAAGGCACATCTGAACTCCATGTTGCTGGAACTAAGGCTGTGCAGTTTGCAGCCTTTGCTACAAAGCAGGCGTTAGAAAACTGTTAGACCTGACATCCTTGGCTTGGTCTTCACCCAAACAATTTGCCTTCACTCCTCCTGCCTTGAGGAATTCATTTTTGTTGGCATTTCAACTGTGTACCTTACCACTAACTGGTGCTAATGGGCTTGTGCTTTCTCCTTCAAAGATGGTAAAGTTGTCTTACACCTAATTTGTACACTTAATTTAGCTTTAAGTCCCTAGTAAATGGTACTACATGTACCCAGGGCCTATAAGTTAACTGCTAGTAGTGGGTTTGTGTCTCACTTAAAAATGCTCCTAGAGGAATTGCTTAGCTATAGTATGTGTACATATGATCCAGTCTTCAATTAATGAATAAGACAACTCTTTACTGTTAAAATCCAATATATTACTCAATAGGATTTAGGAAGTTCAAAAAAATGTATAACAAATCCAACAAATGTCCATCTCATAAACAACAACACTGTATATAAGCCCCCTAGATCACAAGATTGGATCCCAACAGAAGATCCAGGAAGGGGATATAACCGTCCTCAGGACACAGTCCTGCACAATAATTGCCTGGTTTTCAGTCCCAGTTCAAGCAATAACATGGACTTTCAATTCAGCTTGTCAAATGAGAAGGTAATGTCCGTCAGACCATCATCAGGACTCAGTGTTGTTAAATAATACAACAGGTTGCAAACATAGACTCTGTAGCAACACACAAGGGGACTTTAACCTTCTAAATATGGGACCGCTAGCGTCTGTCGCCATCCGCATCTGCTCAACACATGCGAGTCAGAATCAAAAGTGGGTTTGCAACACTCATTGTGCCACCCACTAAAGTTGCCTTTTAAAACATGTCTCAGGCCTTCCTCTGCAGCCTGTAGTGTAGGTTTAAACTGCCATTTCAACCTGGCCAAATAAACCTTTTGCCAGGCCTAAAGCTGCCTTTGTAGTACTTGTAATTCACTGCTAATGTAGGCCCTAAAAGCTATGGTGCAGGGAGCATTGTATTTAAAAGGTAAGCCATGTGTACTTAAGTTTTATATGTCCTGGCAGTGAAAAACTCCTAAAGTAGTTTTCCACTGAATGGCCTGTCTCTCCCATTGACTACTACTGGGTTACCTCATTACATTTAATAAGTGATATCTTTAGATTGAGATCAGGTTGAAATATACTGTTTACACTCCAAATAATGGTATTTGAAATCCTTTTTAATGATAACGTTGGATTTTCAATCACAAATATGAAAATGCCACTTTTAGAAAGTTACTAAAGAAAAAACAAAACTAAATGAATACATTTTGATTGAATTTTTGTTCAAACCAATCTAGTGATGATTTTGTATGGTTGCCGTGAAAGTTGAGGATTACACAACACCCATAGGGAAATTTAGTTTTTTTCTTTTGTTATTGTCTTGTCCTGGTCCCAGGGTGATTGAGCTGCCCATTTTTCTTAAAGCAATTTTAGAACATTTTCTGCTAACCATTTGCCCCTTCTGCCAGTGTCCTGGGTCACATGACTGTGAATGACTGTGCTGTTGGAGTTTGCGTAATGCTTCCAGGCAGTAACACAACATATGGACAAGATCGACTATCCTGGAAGGATGTCTGGAGAGTGCGGTAGCCAGCTCCACTTACATTTCAAAGAGGTTTGCCTCCTGCACACACAAAGGAATCAGACATTAGACCTGCCCTTTCTTTTGTCACCCCAGTTTGAAGCCTTGACAGGGGAAGAGGAAGGACTTTCCAGACCGAGGCTTGACCATGACAATTCCATTCTCTATCATATTCCAAACATTCACCTCATGATCCTCAAAGCTAAATGTCACGGTCTGCTTGCCTCTTTTCTGGAACACACTGATTTAACTATATTACTCCTGTGCTACTAAACTTGGGATGATATTCATTAACAGACAGATTTGTCTTCAAATGTGCTTGCTTAACACACAAACAAATACACTCTGATCACTTCCACTCCCTGTTAAAGAAATCTAAAATCTCAGGAGGATGTTATCAGCTTGGCAGCTCAAGCCCTGTATTCCTTGAGACTGATATCATTAATAAAACATCTGCTCTGAATGATCATTTGCAGTGTATGCTCTCAGAGTGTGAAATATCATTCGTCCACTGTTTACACCATTTCATCAAAACTGTCCTTTAAACAAGAGCTGAAACAATTGCTCAATTTAACTCTGTCCTTCTTCTCAATATGAAGCAGAGTATTATTCACTGTTGTTGAAAAATGGCCCTTTCTGCAGGGTTATCCCCAAACTTTTTGCCCTCCTCCTCCTATTTTTGCTGAATTTGTTTTTGTTGACCTTAGGATTTTGAGCACTTTACCATTGCTAACCAGTGCTAAGGTGCATGTGCTCTCTCCTCTAAACATGGTAGTATTAGCTTATCCCCAATTAGCATATTTAATTTACTTATAAGTCCCTAGTAAAGTGCACTACATGTGCCTAGGGCCTGTAAATTAAATTCTACTAGTGGGCTTACAGCACTGATTGTGCCACCCACTTACATAGCCCTGTAAACATGCCTCAGGCCTGCCATTGCAGAGTCTGTGTGTGCAGTGTAAGCTGCCGTTTCGACCGGGCAAAATCAACCTATTGCCAGGCTCATTCCTTCCTTTTTAATACATATAAGTTACCCCGAATAGCCCAGAGAGTAGGGTGCACTGTATTTAAAAAGTAGGACATGTACTTTTTAGTTTTACATGTCCTGGTAGTGGAAAACTCTTTTTTTTAAATGATCTTTTTATTGAATTTTAATCAGGTCAAAAAAGAGACAGTATACTCTCTTGTACAGTCCCCAAAACTAGAACCAGGCGTTTAGCTTCTTGGCATCATCAGTTACAATATTGACATTACTAATCAGTGACAGGAGTTAAAGCAAGAGAGAAAAAGGGATGAATAAAGTAACAAACTTAACAGAAGGGAAGGGGTGTCCACTTAGCAAAAAAAGCAGTTTCACAACATTATATCTAGATCCATGATTGCTTATGCAGTTGCCCACTGACAATGTAGTATTCCCTTCTTAAACAGAGTCACACAGATGGCCCTGGTCCAGCTGCATGGAGGCCGGAGGATCCACCTCCCCCGAGGCAGCGGCCGTGTCCTCCCCATCAGCCAGGGTACCGAGGTACTGCTCTATTGAGGTCCATATATCTTTGGGCCGAGATCTCGCCAGAATTAGCTCCCAGTACACAGACAGGTGTTCTTGGCAAAAGGTCGCATCACCAAGCCGTTTGGCTCTTTGCGGCATTGGGCATCTTCCCCAAAGGATTGCCATGCACTTCTTCACCAGAAGAAGAAGAGGAGCTGTCAACTTACGCATGTCCTGATGTATGTCTTTCACTAACCCAAGCAGTGAAACATCTGGTGAGTGCTCCAGAGAGTGTCTGATAATATTGACTAGTGTATCAAAAACTGTGATCCAGAAATTATGCACTCCCAGGCAATCCCACGTGAGATGTAAAAAGTCAGCATGAGGTGCTGAAAAGTGCCTGCACTGCCCATTATCAAGTAATCCTAGTTTATGCATTTTTTCAGGGGTGCGGTATAGGCAATGCAGAATTTTTAAATGTACTAGGCGTAACGTGTGATCTGGGTAGCGTGCACTGGATTGTGAGTAGCAACACTTCCACTGGTTATCCATGAAGGGGGTCGCCAGGTCAGCGTTCCAAGCCTACTGACTATTGGGCATTCATTTTGGCGCTGTCTCCTGGGCTTGTGAGTGTTTCTTCAAGTACCTGTAATGTGGGAGGAGACATAGGGAATGTATCTTGAATCCTCTGGGCTACAGAAGGGAGTTGACAGTATGTAAACTTATTGAGGACCATTGCTACAGGGCCCTGCAGGGTCGCTGTGGGTCAATGAAGTTGTCTTCTGGGTATAAGGCACCCTTGGACGTCAGCTGTATATAACGCAGCTTACCCCGGGTACTGGTTTCTTTGTTAAAGGTAAAAGAGGGGTGTCTGATAATTGGCAACTAAGGAGCAAATGGGCTGTTAAGTTTGGCTTGCCGCAGAAGTTCATCCCACGCCAGCACCATGCATGAAACTGTGTCGACCTGGGCCCTCAGCAGTGAAAAACTTAAATTTACTTTTCATTACTGCAAGCCCTGTCTCTCTCACAGGATAACATTGGGATTGCCTTATTACATTTTATAGGCATAATTTCCCAATGGAAGGGATAATTCCTTCAAGTTTGGTGTCTTTGGAATCAGATTTAAAATCCTAATTTATGGAGCTTTGTGCTTCTGTGTGCTATTTTTTCATAAAACTCTGAAAATCAATATCTTCAGTTCTACTATTTAGATTTTTGTCGTTATGGTCCTGTTTTATTTAATAAAATCTGCTCTATTTTTCAAACTCTGTTGTGGGCTCCTTTGTAGTGTGTTTTCACTGTTTTATTGTTTGAAATGTTGCACAGATACTTTACCCATTGCCTCCAAGATAAGACTGATTGCTCTGTGCAAGCTAACAGGGGTTAAGCACAGGTTAATTTTGTGTTTGCTTATGTCTTAGCCTGACAAGGATTGTGGTTGTTGCTTGACCAGAGCTAACACTTCAGTCAACCAACAACTCACATCTTAAAACTGCTAACTACTGTCACTGATAGGCGTAACGTACTGTTTAACTTTGTTGCTGTACTGTACTTATTCTCTGGTACTTATACTTGGTTGTGCCATGTCGGGAGATGCAAATCGACTAAGTACAGCATTTTGATTTATAACTGCCCTCACTATAACTTCTTGTCCTCATAACATAGCTTTGAACAGTGTTGCTTGCTTTCCACGTTGTTGTTTATATTGCATATTGCGTATGCCATGCTCATGTGACCGCTGCTTTTATTTTAGCTCCTATTCGTTGTTTAGATTTTGTTAATGCTAATGCTTCTGTGTGTACTTCATAGCATTATACCTAAAATGCTCGTACACTCTAGGACCTTATAGATGCTATACAAAGTCACTCAATTAATACAATGGATTTTCATGTGATCAAAAAAAGACAAACAACTTAAAGTAAAAATGCATGTTTACACAAAGTGTATTCATTTGCAGTTTTCCTACTAGTGGTGCAGCATGGGTACCATGGGACCCAATGCAAACAAGAAACGGACCCTCCTAGTTTGTTAGTAAAAGAACACCAAACCTAGGATGCACTCTGCCTGTCACGCTCCCAGGCCCTGGTGCAGCTGAACCGGTTACACTAATGATAATTATGCTTTTGCTTTCCATTATGCAGCCAAGTAAACTCTGTGAGGTTAGTACTGACAAGCATACACAGAGAAATCTACAACAGTCCAAATTTCCTCTGAACTATGGTTCAGGAGTTCTGACAATCTCCAAAGTTTTGGAAAACTATGCAAATCAAAGACAATTGTCTACAATGAAGTTTGCATTTTCTATGAATCAGGTAATTTAAGCTCAGTTTATGGGACCCTTCAGAATTATCACCGGCCATTTGAGTTTTTCTTTATGCTCTTTTTCTCATTTATTCAATCTACTTCCCTAAAATATTTTCAAATAACTAAAATAAGTAAATGTGACTCAGGAGCCTGTACACGTTTGCTGTTTCTGTTTGTTGCTGTTCTCCAGTGACATATTCCTGACATTGCAAGCTTCCTGTTTTGTTATCACTTTTCCTGTCTTTCTGCAGACCACTTCAACTGAGAACATGAGGGACTTCGCTACAACCCTTAAAAACAAGTTTCGCACCAAACAGTACTTCAGCAAGCACCCGCAGAGAGGATACTTACCAGTGCAATCTGTGCTGGAGGCGGACTTCATCGAAACGTGAGTATCTGACCTAGAGATGGGTCATTAATGCTTCCAGAAATTAAATGGGGTTGCACTTTATGTTCAAGAATAACCAGTCAAATATGACATCCATTCAAAACTAATACAGCCGAACACACTCACTGTCCCCAGAGAGAGTGTCTCCTGGCGCACAGACGTTCCTAAAGCTGAAGCACTGATTTTTGTTTCTCAAAACAAACATGTCTGTATTTCGGGTGACATGAATAAAGTTTAATTTGGTGAATACCTGTCCACAGCCGCTCAATTCTTGCCGGGTACTGGCCACTCCCTCAGGACACTATTTCTAATATGAACTTCTCTGTTAGTGGAAGGAAATAGTTTACTTTGGCAGATGGATGTTCTTGGTCTCTAGAGATGGTTCCAGGATAACATTCTTAGATACCACACCTTGACTACTAGTCGCACCCAACTCTTCACCCATCTCCTTTGCTTGCTTATCTCCACCATCATAGTTAACACAGAGGAAAAGGAGGACATTCAGGGGCTTAAGAAATAGGGATGGCTCTTACACATGGCTGACAGAATTGCAGGGATCTAGCTCAGCCTCAGGGGACCCTCCTTCTAGTAGAATGAGAGAGAGTGGTCGCTGCGAGGAGCAAGGGGTGCCTACCTTGCATCTGCTCCCCTTCGTATCTGCTAAGTAACTGCACATGAAGACCTTCCTTTGTGCAACTGCCTGGTATGTATTGAACGTCCAGCCGCCATTAAATATGCAGCATTCTGCTTCAGTTACGTAAGAAGGCTTACAGCCTTTAATATCACACTACCATTGTCTTTTGGACTCAATAAAATTAGTCTCTTGTCTTTCAAGTTTATTGAAGCATTAGGTTCCAGGAATCCTTTAAGAAAGCACCAACGTCCTTGATAATATTGAACATGGTGGTAACATCTCGCATTTCACCATAAACAAAATAACCTTATTGTAGAAATCCCAAATTTCACAGAATACTCTGGTACCAGCAAAGCACCAAGATGAGGCATCAAAATGATGAGTATTGCAATTCGGCGTTGAAGCTGAATCCTCTTCAATTATTATTAAGTTAGATAAAATTCTCCATAAAGTATAAATCCAAAAATGTTAATCAAACAGCACAGTAACTTTCATTGTAATAAACGCAATATTGTTGATTCATCTTACATTGCTAGTTCAAATAAAAACTTTCCGTACAACACCTGCGAGCAGTAAAATGATTAATGAAGTACAATTATTTAAAAGGAAATGGTATTGCTTGAATATTAACAGTGCATCATAATAGTAAATATAGAACCACCTTTTGATACAGGGGCGACGGTGGAAAGAACAAGGACACAAATTGAGCACATTAGGAAGCACAACGTTAAATTTGCTAGTGAGGGAAGAGCACATAGACATGAATATGGGATGAGATGGGATGAGGATGAATTGTGGGTAACGCCCTTCCCAAAGCAGATGCTGTGGGTAAATACTTTAGTTCATTATTTACAGGCAAATAAATGGTGATAGAGTAAAACATATGTAACACTAGGGATGTACAATAAGCACGGATGCTCTAATAGACCAAGGGTTAGCAAGGGAATTGTTTCATGAAGCATACTGCGGAGACTTTTAGGTGTACTTATTCTGGGTCCTGTGACCTGTGGGGTGGGACTACGTCCCCCAACAGGCCTTGCCACCTACCACTCAGCCCATGTGCCTGGAGGAAGGGCTGCAACCCGTGGCACTTCAGAAGCACGTTTCCCTACCTAGAGCGGGGGAGGCTTGTTCTGAGACCTGAGACCTGTGACCTTCTGGGGTGGGACTGCGTCCCCCAGCAGGCCTCGCCACATACCACTCAACCCATGTGCCTGGAGAAGGGGCTGCAATGCATCATGCTTTAAAAGCGCATATCTCTACCTGCGGCACTGGATGTGCCCAGGCTTGCACCCAGACGAAGACCAGGCCAAGAGTGGGCCCGTCTGTGTCTGTCAGAGCCCAGAAGAGATGGGCTTGGCCATCCCTCTTTCCTCGGGCAACGGAGGCTCCACTTTCATATCACCTGTAGCTGACAACAAATGAGTAAGAGAAAGGCCAGAAACATCACTGGCCTGACCAATGAGCACTGGACAGCGAGCTCAATTACAAATTATTTGAACACTGCAGTGAATGCTTATCAATTCTAAAATTGAGAGCGTGGAAGAAATGGCAGTGGAGACTAGGAGGGTCCTATTACTTACAACTAACAAAGAGCATGTAGGTAATTCTGTTACAGATACAGCTCCAGCCATAAGTGACCATCTTGCGGGGACACTAAGTGAACCTCAAAATGAGCCTGGCATTGAAACAACCAACTCATATGTATTCCAGGGGGACTTGGACATTACAGTGGCATCACAGGGGCAACAGCCCTGCTGGAAAATCCCTGATCAAGAATGTCACTGACTCGCCACCCACCAAAAGAAAGGCAAGTCACGCTTAACACGGGCACCAAAGATCACTACAGAAAATTCCCTGAGCATGTATGAATGGAGAATAGGAGGGACATTTAGACTATGATTCAGTTACACAGGGCCAAATCCTGCCCCCCTCGAATGCAAGTTTTCTCAGCCAGTGCCCTTGGTAGCAATAGTCAGAAACGGTATTTGCAAAACTGCTCAGCCTCGTTGTGACAGCCCTCCAGAGAATACACAAGACTCTGAAAGAACTATCTCCGTTAATTAAAACAAAGCTGCCCGATTAACCTACAGGTACGGAGTCCCAACACTGCCCCCCAGGACCTGTCTCACTGTTTACCAGGCATTGCCAAGCCGCTACGTAGGAAAAAGACTAATCATGCTGATCCACCCACTGAGATGCAGCCCGCCTCTGATGGGCCTACCTCCCACTCTAAATACGTATTTCTCTTCAGCCCAAATCGATGGATCAATATAGTAGCAGAGCATCAAAGGATGACCTTAGCTACAACCTCCTTTATCAGATGTAAATGTCAAGGCAGCAAGTTCTACTGGTCAGCCACTCCATAAGGCATCCAATGTTGAGGGCGGATTCCTGCATGATAATGTTCCAACATTCGACAGGCCTGTAAGATTTCTGCAACCCTCCAGCCAAGGCCTAGTGCCGTCAGGCGAAGCAGAGAATAGCCATTCCAGTCATTATATAAGCCTTCCCTTTGGAAAATTCCAGGGATAAACAATAAGTTAACTGACAACAACTGGATAAAATTGTTAGCTCAACATCAGATTGTCTGTTTTCAAGAGAAATGGGCCCTCGTTATGAACTTGGCGGTAATCACCGCCGACCGCCGTGGCTGCGGTGAACAGAAGACCGCCAGCGACGGCAGACTGCACACCGCCGAATAATGATGCCAAAAAGACAAACCTCCAAAAACCCTCCATCTTCCACCCACTGCCAGGGCCTACACCGGCAGAAAGGCAGTACATCCCACCCGCCACCGCCATGCAGACAAATCCTCCGCCCACCAAATAATGAAGCACAAATCTGCGTGGCGGATAGTGAATGCCAAACACATCACACAAGTCACACACACAAATACACAACCAAAACACACACAAACCCCAAACACCTTTACAAGCCACACCCACAGACACAACCACACAACAGCACCCTCACAATACACTCACAACACACTACCCACAACACACACCATGGCACCCCCTAAACACCACCGCTTCGCAGATGGGGAGGTAAGGACCATGGTGGACAAAATACTCAGGGTCGAGCCACAACATTTTGGAGCACAGGTGCAGCAGACACCCGTGGCCAGGAAGATGGAGCTATGGCAGACAATAGTCAACAAGGTCAACGCAGTGTGAAACCATCCACGCACAAGAGAGGACATCCGGAAGAGATGGAACGACCTGCGTGGGAAGGTTCGGTCAATGGCATCCAGGCACAACATCGCCGTACAAAAGACTGGTGGCTGTCCCCCACCTAGACCCCCGAATACACCGACTGGGAGGAGAAGGTCCTGGCTATCCTGCACCCAGAGGGCCTCACTGGACTTACTGGAGGACTGTACTCAGGTAAGTCAACTACAATACCTTAACATTCACCACACCCATAATGCATGTATCACCCCACCCCTCTCACTACCACCAAGACCCCATCCTCACCCAGTGCACATTACCCACATCCATCTACCCTGCAAGCCCAATATGCCACAAACAGACCTCCATCCAGCCCCCTGTGCACAGTGTCCTACTGTTGCATGTATTCCCAGTCGCACTACAGTACTCATAATGCACCTCCACCCCCCACATAAAATGCAAAGAAATGTACACGAAGGGACCTTGCATACCACGACAGGGGAATATAACCATCAAATAGGACAGAGCAGTGCAGCAAGTGCCGAAAACGTTATTGACACCCACATGTCCATTCCCCCACCCACAGGCACCAGCACCCATGCCACCCGGACGGAAACGCCAAGGAGTGCCTGCGCCCCACCTGAAGACAGAGGCCCCACTCAGGAGAGTGCAGAGGGATGTCTGGAAATTGAGGAATACCCTGGCCTATCACACAGTCCTGGACTGTCACCCTCCAGCAGCCCCTCCCAGGATACCACTGACACCCCTACCACCCAGCTACCATCATTAGCTCTGGCCAAACGACCCAACACCAGGTTCTCCCACATGTACAGAGGCCAGAGTCTTCATCCACTAACAGTCAGGATGACAAAGGGCCCAGTGCAAGTGGGACTGTCAGACCTGTGCAGGGGACACATGCACAGGGGGCTAGGGACAGTGGGAGGGCATCAATGGCCCAGGGGGGTGGCCAAAGTATGGATGCAGCAGCCCCAGGAGGTGATATTTGAGGCCCTGGGAGCATACCACCATACCTAGGACAGGATGGGCCAGATCATGGCCACCTTGGAGCAAAATCAGAGGCTGCAGGTACCACAACACCTGGAGGCCATGGAGCAATGGAAACAGCTCAGTGCCAGCATGGCCTCAATTGCCAGGGTGCTGCAGCACCAGTACCACAGCCAGCCTGAATCCTCCACCCACCTGCAAGCCCCACCACTAGCCGGGACACTGCCCTGCCCTCTACATCAGCTACTGGACTGGTGGCACTGCCAGAGGACACACAGGAAACCAGAGCCCCTACCCCTGCAGCCCAGCTCCAACTACGCAAACATGCCCTCAGACCCAGATATGCCACTGAAACACCAGCAAAGACCAAGCCCACCGCTAGGAAGTGACTCTGCCCTAAACAGTCTCCATGGTGTGCCACTGTGCTCCCTTGTTGACATGCCACTGCCATAACATCATCTCATGGCCTCATGGACCTAAACCCAGTGCTACCAACAGCTGAGCACATGTACCTGAGTATGGCTTGGCACCATGTGCCCCGTCCCTATCAATGTCCCACGAAATATGTATATTTTCCCTTTTAATAAATACACCAATGCACTCAAATCATATGTCCCTCGTCAATATGAGGGGATCCAACGGACTGTAGTGTCTGAAGTATGTCACACTGTACATAATATTGGGTTCCCTGGCACCTGCCACTTCAGTCATCAGTCAACAGTGTCAGTGACTATAGACCACATCTTCACCAATTACATGAGTCAGACTGAAACTAAGCAGTGAAGACATCACCATCATTGAACAGTACATTAGAGTCGCTGGAAGTAGAGGCGGATTACCTGGGTCCTGGAGTTGAGATCTCCCCCCTCTTCTTCCTCACCATACTCTCATCCCCTCTCTGAGGTTGCAGGGCTGGTTGGACAGCACCCTCCTCTTCCAGAAGGGGGATAGCTTTCTTCACAGCCAAGTTGTGCAGCATGCAGCAGGCCACCACTATCTTACACAACTTGTCAGGGACATAACACAGGGATCTCCCAGAGAGATGGGGGCAATGGAATCTAGCCTTCAGGAGACCCATAGTGCGCTCAATCACCCTCCTAGTACGTCCATGGGCCTCATTATAATTCCTCTCTGCATCTGTCCTGGGATTCCTCACAAGTGTCAGCAGCCATTGCAAGTTGGGGTAGCCTGAATCACCTGCAAAAGTGGGTGAAACAGGACCTTAATAAACTGACTTTACTTGCATATAGCCTGGCTGTCAGCTATGTACAGATCCAGTGTAATACACACTCACCTACGAGCCATCCTCATTCCCCTTGTAGATGTTCCATCATGTGTGGTACATTGCTGTTTCTCAGGACAAAGGAATCATGGACTGAGCATGGAAGCCTGGCCTTGACATGTGATATGTACTGGTCAGCAGTACACACCAATTGTACATTCATGGAGTGATAGTTCTTACGATTCCTGTACACCTCTTCACTCACTCTTGGGGGTATGAGAGCTATGTGGGTTCCATCTATGGCACCTATCACATGGGGATGTTAGCAAAGGCATAAAATCCAGATTTGGTGGCGGGAAGTTCAGAACTTTGGGGAAACTGGACATATGTTTGCAGGTGTTGGACAAATGCATCCAGGAATTTTGACAGGATGAGGCTGAACATTGGCTGTGAGACCCCTGCACCCATGCCCACTGTCACCTGAAATTAACCTGTAGCCAAAAAATGGAGTACAGATAGCACTAACACAGTTGTAGGGGTGGCACACTGATTACGATTTGCTGGTTTCAGTACAGGATCCATTAATGCACAGAGGTCATGGATAGTAGCTCTATTGAGTCTGTAGGTGACAATGATGTGACGTTCCTCCATAGTTTCCATATCAACTAGAGGTCTGTAAACAGATGGGGCACTCCCTCGCCACATGGGTCTGTACCTATGGGGGAGGAAAGAACACAGTCTGAGTGTCAACTTACACTTGCATCCCATGATGTCACTGTACCTTTGTAAGTGTGACACGTAGGTAACACACACAGACACAAAGTATGAAGTACACCGTCAGGCATATGTATGCGGAGTTAACTCTGTTAAAATGGCATCCCAATGTAGACACACTTCCAAAGATGGGTACATGTGAGGATCCTAGACTCATGTCAACAAGCGACTAAGGGTGGAGATTTTGAGGCCCTGGCTGAGGCCCCTGGCCAGGCTATGGTGAAGAGGTGGTAGTAAAATGGCAGCCTCCTGCCATCCAGGTATGAGAGAGTGGAAGTGACGTCATTCCGCTGGCGTTAGTCGTCATGGCGGAAGGCGGTGTTCACCGCCGTGCACACAATCATTGGATTACATGGTTGTCAGTGGGGAACCTGGGCCAATCATGGTCGTCGCCGGTGGTGACAGAGTACACCGCCACAATTCCCACGCCATTTCGTCAGACCCTTGACACTTGACTCCTGATTCCTGTGCAGGCTAGTACTCCACTGCATGTGCTGCTGTGTCCTGACTCTGGTCCCTGAGATGGCATGGGTTACAGGGGAACGGGCCCTGGCCTTCACCACGAAGGAGCTGGAGAAGCTGGTGGACAGGGTCCTACCCTTGTATGCCAAGTTGAATGGGCGACCAGAGGGGCAGGTGAGTTGGCATCTGTCATCCTTACATGTGTGTGATTGTGGCAGATGCCTGTATGCATGTGGGTTTGTTGTGTAACTGCCCAGCCATAGACTGTCTGGCATGTACTGTATGTGAGCTGATAACATGCCTTTCAACAATGGCCCTTCCATAGGGAACGACATGTCATCTGTATTCGGTGCACACATACTGACGTCTGTTTTTTTTGCTCTGAGTGTCCCATGCAGGTCAGCGCCCATCAAAAGAAAGGCCTGTGGCAAGCCATTGCCAAGGAGGTGTGGGCCCTGGTGGTCTACAACCGGCAGAGCACCCACTGCAGGAAGCAGTGGGATGACCTAAGGCGCTGGGCCGGGAAGACCGGAGAGTCCCAGCTGGGGAAGGCCTCCAAACGAGAAAGGCGTGCCCGTCGGACCCTGATCCCCCTAATTGCCTGCATTCTGGCGGTGGCCTATCCGGATTTGGATGGGCGCTTGAAGGCAGAACAGCAGCCACAAGGGGGTGAGTACATACACTGATGTGATACTGCTGAGATGGATGTATGTTGGTGCTGTGTTATGTATGTATTCTAGGGCCAGGCACTTGGACAGGTGTGTTCCTGCAGTCTGCCCCCTCAAAGTCCCTGGCATGGTGTGAGGGCTAGTTTGGGCAGTCTCAATAGGCTCATGGGGGGGTCCCCTTTCTGTAATGTGGTATGCTTTGTGGCCTCATGGACCTTTAAGTGCATTGGCTGGGAATGGTCTCTCTTGGGTGTACTTCGCACAGTGTATCAGGTCCGTGTTTCATGTGGGTTATGTGGTGTATTCTGGGGTAATGGCCACTGGTCGGGGGAACAGTCATGACGTGTGTTGTATGTGCCACATGTAAGTGTGTGACCTGGATGGGAGTGTGTGTGAGCCAGAGATGTACATATATTCAGGTTTTGACAAAGTTCTCCCTTGTTTTGTCTCTCTACCCCTGTGGTCTTGTGTCCTTTGTGTACATCAGCATCATCTGGCGAGGGAGCAGTGGCACCGGCGAGTGGGGATGCAGCAGCCCACGGTTCCAAGGAGGCAGAGTCCAGCGACGCCAAAGGGACCAGTGGTTTGGAGGGCGAGGGGAGTACCACCGGGAGGCAACTACCACTGGAGGTAGTGACTCTGATACCTCCTCCGATGGCAGCTCCCTGGTGGTGGCGGACCCTACTCGGCACACCTATTTTATGCCATCTTCTGCCACCCCCATGCCATCACCGCCCTTCCAGTTGCTCCCCTCCCAGTTGCCCGTGCCCGCTCACCCAGGAGGGTGGGCATCTCCTTCGCCCCAGGCACCTCATCCCCTGCCCCGTCAGTCCTGCTGCCCTCACAGAGGAGGCTATTGACCTCCTGAGGACCATCTCTGTAGGGCAGACAACCATTGTGAATGGCATCCAGGGTCTAGCATCCCAGATGCAGCAATGCAATGCATACCTGCCATGTCTGGCCTAGAGATCTTTTCAGGCTCTGGCCTCCTCTTTGACGCCAGCTAGTGTCCCTGGTCTTTCTGTCCCCACTCCCACCACCTCTACCCCTTCCAGCTCCCTACTTCCTTCACCCATCCCAAGCACACATACAGACAGCCATGCACACAGATCAACAAACAAGAAGCACACAGAAAAACACAAGCACCACACTTCCCACCACAAGCAGGCACACACCCAGCATACCAAAGCACACACAACAACATCCACTTCCCCCAGTGTGTCAACCTCTTCCCCACCCTGTCTGTGACCTCACCATGCACACCCATACGCACTGCACCCTCAGTCACTGCTGCTGCCCCCATTCATCCAGTCACCTGACATCCAGACATGCATCCCAGACACCACACCTGCACTCACCACAACTACATTGACAGACACTTGCAGCACACTCACCAGACCTGCAGAACATCCATGTACACTAGCAGCCTGTCTTGTCCCACTGTGTCCACCCCCCTCCTCCCAAAACTCTCAAACATTCGCAGACATCCACAACACACACATCCACCACACATCAGCATGCTTTACAGGCACCTGCATCCACGTCCAGCACATCTACACCTGGTACGAGTACTCCCTCAAACTCCACTCCCAGACCTGCCTCCAAATCCACTCCAAGTGCCCCTAAGAAGCTTTTCCTCTCTGTGTTGACCTGTTTGAACCCACTGGCCCACCCCGTCTTGTCCCTAAACGTGCCCATCTCCTTGCCCAGTCCATTCCTTCCACATCCAAATCCACCCTTCCCATTCCCGTGCACATTCCCCAGAGAGGAAGAAGCCCTGTGTTGCCCCAGGTCCCTCTGCCACCCCCCCTGGTCCAAGCCCACATCCCTCCTTCCAAGGGCAAGCCCAAACCCCCTCCACCTCCCAAACCTAAGCCCAAACCCCCCCCCCCTTCGAGACGTAAGTTCCCATCCCCGCAACCTCCTGCCCCTGTTCCCTGAGGTGTCTGGCTGCCCCATTGATTCCCTTTTCGAGTGGAGTACCCTTTGAACATGTGGGAGTCAAGTTCTGCCTGTTTTGGCCCTTCAGGATATTTGTAATGGACTGGCCAATGGACTTATTTGGATATGACGTAATGTCTTTGTAAATAAAGTTTCAGTGCCCAGTAGTGCTGTTGGCACAATATGGTGATATTGTACAGCGTTTCACTATGGAGGGGTGATGTGCACATGTGTGTACTTTGGTGCAGGTCTATGTTGCCTTGTGTCTGGTAAGTACATTTTGTTATGGCATGTTTGGCTTGGGATGTGGGATGGGTTGGGGGTGCATTGCAGGGAAGCTGGGGTGGGTGTATAATTGTGCCCTTTCCTCCCACATGTACTAAGTTGCTGTACTTACCGTTGTCGTCTTCGTCGGTGGTCACGTTCGTGGAGGTATATGGCAAGGAGCAGCACTGGCATTATTTCCAACTCTCTCTCCATGTCTGCGTCGGCATGTTGTGTGTGCCTCCAGTGAGTGTTCCCTTTTATATTGTTTGTTTCTGCCATGCTTTGCCTGGTGGTGGTTCCCGCCCCGGAACTGATGGCGGTCTTGTGTTTCATTATTTGATGGGTGGGTAGGACCTTTCCCCCAGCCTGTGGGCGGCCTCCTCTATCCTAGTCGGACTACAAGGATGGCGGTGTGTGGATGGACCGCTACTTGCTTTTCATAGGCTTCATTATTTGGTGTTCCGGACTGCCAGCCAGTTGGTGGTAGATACTGCCACCGCCGGCGGGGCGGTGTTTACCGCCAGGTTCATAATGACCACCCTGCAGTCTTGAACAAACACGCATATTAATGGTTTTCATTCAATATTCACCCCTGCAACCTCGTCCATGTCAGGATGGCATAGTGGTGGAATCTTAACCCTAGCAAGTACCACCCTGCCAGCTAAGATAAAAAATGTCTATGCAGATTCCACCTTTTTTCAGGTAACTTGTGTCGATTACAGGGATTCAACTGATAGTGCTTATCAATTTTTATCATGATAATGTGTTTCTGTAATTGAATCACTCATGAATGCCCTAGACATGACGCTTGCAGGGATGACCAAGGACTTTGTTATAATATGGGGGTTTGGGTGGCGATTTTAACCATAGATTATGTTCTGTTTCTAATAACAGTATTTGTGGAGTAGGGATGATGAATCTTGCAATCTTTCCCATTTCAAGCACAAATCTTGTGACGACAAATTTAATAGGCTGTTGACAACTCATGACTTCCTTCTTGCCATAGATTTGACTCACACAGAAATTTTCAAACAGGTAATGTACACAGGCAGGGGAAATGGCTCTCTGATTGATTGTATTGCATTATCTAAGTCATGGAACAGAAAGGTGTGCAAGTTCTCTATTATGAAGTGCCAGATAAGTGATAATAACCCGCTGGAACTAAGCCTTTACTTAGAGCTGCCTACGACGATTCATAATTAGTTTTCTGCTCCGATGGTATATTCTAGGAATGAGGTGGGTGGGTATACTGCAAATGAATTGATTTCTAGCCGGAGGTGTTCCGGGCACTTCTTAAGAAGAGTCAAAGGTTGTACTTTGAGCTGTGTCTGAGCACTGACCCAGATCCAATAAGTGTAATGTGGGCCAATCTCGAAATTTGCAAGAAGGCAACTGAGTCTTTAACGGTATTCCAACAGCACTGAGTCCCAAGGTGCAAAAAATTATTTAATAAAGCCTGCACCCAAGCACACAGTAGCCACTTGCAAGCAGTCAAAAATCCTCTGAGGGATAAGGTGGAGATTAGAACTCTCAGAAAACACTACAAAGAAACCATTGAGATGAGAAAAGAGGAGGTCAGAAGGGAGGCTTGGGAGCAACTAATTGTCACCTGTGTTAGGAATGATGCAACCAAATTCTGGGAGATAGTGAACGCCCCCCTTTTTTTTTACAAATAGCCCCACTACTAATATAGATAAGGCTATAACTGACATGTTTGGGTGAAGCACTTTACCACTGTAAACAATTATCATAACAACTGTTCTACCGCCGTTGAGACTCATAGAACAAGGAATATTCAGCAGCTAAGAATCTCACTCAAGAATGTTACGTCTGCTGTGGAAAGGTGTCCAAGCAATAAAGCAACAAGACCGGACAGGCTCCCAGTTGATCTTTTTAGAAGTACCTGAAATTCTGGGCTCCAGTCCTGGTGAATGTGCTCCAATGTGCGATTAGTATTGGTCCTCACAAATTCTGGTTTAGAGCCAGAATTGTCCCAATCTTTAAAAAGGAAGACGGGGCAACCCTCAATGTTACCAGCTGATATCTTTATAGATTCCACTGCTAAGGTTTTGGGCAGAATATTATTGGACCATCTGGAGAACTGGGCAAATGAGAAAGTTGTTTTAACAATAGCCCAGTATGGTTTTAGACAGGGACTAGGGACACCTGACCATTGTCTGAACCTCTATTGATCAATAAATATGTGCTGCCTCTTCTTAGCATTTATGGACCTCAGTGCAGCCTTTGATAATATTGTAAGGGAGAGGCTGTGGGATATGTTAGGTCTGACTCGGGGATCATGCACTTACTCTTGCAGCTCCTTGAGGATGTGGAAGCCGGTGTAAGGTATAGGGCAAATGGAGAATGCTAATTTCCCATAAAAATCAGAAACGGGGTCAGGCAGGGTTGCGTGCTGACCCCCTTCCTTTTTAGTTTTTACATCAATGGGCTTGTTGACTATTTGGCTGAGGTGGAAGCAGACCCTCTACGGGTCAGGACTAGGCCACTGGTAGTATTAATATTTGTTGATGATTATGTCTTAATGGCAAGAATAGGGCGGGGGCTCCAGAAGCTCCTAGACTAGTCTGTGGCTTTTATGTCTGATTTGGGTATCTCTACCGATAAAGCAAAATCCTTTGCCATGGTGTGTGGTTGGCCTCTGAGCAAGATCCTCCCTCTTTTCAGCATCAATGGCACATCTCTCCAGTGTGTATCTACTTTCAGCCACCTTAGGGTCCCCTTTGATAGTGCGGGCTCATGGAAACATTTGTTGGGTGTTTGGGCAGTCCAATTAGAAAAATCCATAGCCTCATTGTTTAAATTTGCCACAAAATCAGGGTCCATGCCAACTGACATCGCTATCACCATTGACAAAGCTAGATCTGTATTGCATGATTCCTATGGTGCAGGGGTGTGGGGGTATATTGACTGTTCCCACCTTCAGACCAGTGAAAATAGCTTTTTGTGTAGACTTTTGTCACTCCCGAGCAGCACCCCATCCCTAATGTTACATGAGGAATTAGGACTTCAATATCTAGAAGAAATTATAAGGTTAGCTCTGACCTTGTCGGTGTGGTCTAGGCCCGAGGCTGTGCTAGGCCAAAAGGTGATCACTGACAGTTTAAAATTGGCACAGGCCCATAAATTTAGATGGTTTACGCATGTCAAAGATGACCTGCGGGCAATCGGTAGGATTGATCTTTATGAAAACCTGCAAACCATCAAAGCTCAACTAAGGTTCTTGTAAAGCATGAACTACTAAACTTTCAAGATTCTAAGCGAACAATGCTGGAGTCAAAGAAAAAGATAGTTGGGGCATATTTTCCTCTGTGCACTGCTCCAAGGAATGGAACGCTATCTGACCAAAGTACCACGTTATCAGAGATTTTAGCTGGTTAGATTCAGACTTGGTTTGATTATTTGGTATCTTACCCTTCAAATGCTTATAACAGTCAAGATCTGATACCATGTCCATATAACTCAACATCGTCTCAATCCCAGCTGCATTTGCTTTTCTTCAGTGAACTCTATAAAGAGCTGAGGTTATATATTTTAAGACCTCTTTTGTGTAACCTCAACATTTGAGAGTGCAAAGCAGCATTGTTCTTTCCACAGCTGCTTCAGACTAGTTTGTCATACTATTTACAGATTCATTGCCTCTTTAGTAAGGATACACAAAGTAGTTGGGAAGTGATCATTGTACCGTTCTTGATTAGATTTGACACAAGATAGGAGTGTCAGCGAGTAGGTTGGTGACCCCTCGCTAGCTCTATTGCTCTCGAACTCTAACATTGATCAAATGCATGGTCTTCCCCCTCCTCCGAATGGGCAGGGGGTGGCATCGAGTGAGTGTAGTTGATTATCTTATTTGCCTGAGCTGCCTTCAGACTCTTATCTTTAACCCTGATGCCCGAAGTTGTATTGTTCCCCTGATATCAGTATTTTGTTCGCCGTGACATTCACAAGGCAGTGGCCTTCATGCCCAGCACTAGGGTGACTAGAACTGGCAGAACGGAGTCATCAGCTGCGGGGCGTCTCATAAGGAGGTACACCTCAAACCCATCTGAGTAACAGTAGCAGCAGGGGCAACCGAGTGCAAAGATGGGAAGCCTTCCAGCTGACATCCCCCACCTATCCCTCCTCGTATGCGGTGCGCACCAGACAGGTCGCCTCTCGTTCGCTACAGATTATATTGGAGTATGGGTCAGGGGTCTTCCACGAGGTATCACTCAGGCAAGTCACTTGGCAGCACTAGGAATTCATTGGCCCCCATTCCCGAAGTATTCCCCAGTCAACATGCAATCATACCCTGGGGTTCAGGCCGACCGCCACCTTTCATCACTGGGGCCTGGCCATCCTCGTTATAGGCCCAGCTGCCTAGAGCAACTGGCCACACCGGTCCGGCTCTGAAGCAGATCAGGGAGCCTCAAGGCCCCAACAGGCCAGGGGAGCTCTGCGCCCGAGATGCGAATCGCCGTGGGACACCACCTCCACCCCAGGTCCAAACGAGGCACCACCCCTGGGCATCAATCCAGTACATGGAGAGGCAGGCCAGAGGCTGGGATGCCCCACTGGCCCCCAAGGACTGCCGCAAATTGCTCTCCTCACCGCCTCCGTCAGTGCCGGCAGAATCCTCAGGCCTCTCAGGAGTCCCAGGACCCCGAAGATCCAGGTGGGCAGGGGGAGTCCTGCTCCCGAGGCCAGGCCCCGCTGCTGGATCCCAACTCACTGCTCGGACATGACTGCAGCTCCACTCCCCCCACCACGATCCTCGGACGGGAAGCGACTGGGCCCAGGGATCAGGAGTCCCGGCCGATCCACTACCGCAGGCCACTCTGCCCACCTCCTCTGCCGGCCCTCTGCCCCCTCTCCGGGCCTCAGAGGAATCCTCCAGGCCCAGCAGGTAAGGGACTCCGTGCTGTCAATGCTCTGCCAGGTCCGGCACTGTGAGTGTCGATTTGCGCTCGTCAGCCCCACCAGGCCTTACCAGTCTGTTCACAGTTTGCTGCCATTAGCAGATCCCCACCAGTGGAAATAAACTACACCCTCTTGGCATGGTACAAGGGAAAACAGCTGAGGTGTAGATGGCGAATAAAACCAAAGAATATTGGCAGTATTTTAACTGCAGTATGGGAGCTATAAGGGCACATCTAGGTCGTCATCTTGCCTCATGGGATCACATGTATGCTGCAACCGCGCCCCAGCCAGCATGTGATGAAGAGCTAAGGCCAGTAGCAGTGGAGGAGAGATGCAGGAGAAAGGTCCCAGAGTCTTAATGTCTTGGCTCCGGAGTAAGACTTCAAGGCGCTCCTGCCATCCCCCTGCTGAACTTTGCAAATCACCCCTTGGGTTCACCTTTGTGACTTGCCAAGAGGGAGCCCCATTGGAGGTGTGAGGTGAGCCCTGTGGGGGGAGGGGGCCAGTTGCACTGCGCCGCACTGCCCCTGAGATCCATGCCGAACAGCCAGTGAATGAAGGAGCGGCAATCCTAGGTGGAGCTGAGATGAGGTACCGAGGTCCGAGTGGGTTTGGGTCATGTTGCCAGTGGTGCAAGAGGGTCTGCGGGTCAGAGGCATTATCAACAAACACCAGCCCTCCTGGCACAGAGCGCCTTGCGGGTCCCGAGACCTGGTGACAACATAAAACCTAAGTGGTGGGGCTTTCCAGCTGGCTCTACTCCCCTGCGGGACAGTACCAGCTTGGGACCCCAATTGAGAGAGGGGCACCCAAGAACCCGTGGGACACCAACCTAGTGGTGGTGTAGATGGCGAATAAAACCAAAGAATATTGGCAGTATTTTAACTGCAGTATGGGAGCTATAAGGGCACATCTAGGTCGTCATCTTGCCTCATGGGATCACATGTATGCTGCAACCGCGCCCCAGCCAGCATGTGATGAAGAGCTAAGGCCAGTAGCAGTGGAGGAGAGATGCAGGAGAAAGGTCCCAGAGTCTTAATGTCTTGGCTCCGGAGTAAGACTTCAAGGCGCTCCTGCCATCCCCCCTGCTGAACTTTGCAAATCACCCCTTGGGTTCACCTTTGTGACTTGCCAAGAGGGAGCCCCATTGGAGGTGTGAGGTGAGCCCTGTTGGGGGAGGGGGCCAGTTGCACTGCGCCGCACTGCCCCTGAGATCCATGCCGACCAGCCAGTGAATGAAGGAGCGGCAATCCTGGGTGGAGCTGAGATGAGGTACCGAGGTCCGAGTGGGTTTGGGACATGTTGCCAGTGGTGCAAGAGGGTCTGCGGGTCAGAGGCATTATCAACAAACACCAGCCCTCCTGGCACAGAGCGCCTTGCGGGTCCCGAGACCTGGTGACAACATAAAACCTAAGTGGTGGGGCTTTCCAGCTGGCTCTACTCCCCTGCGGGACAGTACCAGCTTGGGACCCCAATTGAGAGAGGGGCACCCAAGAACCCATGGGACACCATCCTAGTGGTGGCGGCCGCTGGGACAGGACAGCCTTTGACTTGAGGGCATCCCCACTGGAGAGCCCGGTGTGTCCACATAGCCCCACATCACCCGTCTCATTACTCACAGCATGCTCCATGGAGATTGCACTGTGGTGGGTGATGGCACACCTTGTCACCTAAGGAGAATGGACAAGGTGTTAGGGTACAGAACTGCTCACCAGACGGACAGATCGGATCCTAAATCCAAAGGGTGGAGAAGCAGAAGTCGATGCTGGATACTAGAGGGTCTTTAGAGCTATGGCTGTGGCCTGAGGGAATAAAAGACCACACTTTAAAGGATATTCTGTTCAAGTCAGCCGGGACCCCGATAGGCAATCGTTCATCATCACCAGGTACCGCATTGACCACTGATGAGGCAGAGGGCCCGGTGACCCATTCCTTCCTGGAGGCACTATTGGCTTCCTTATGAGAAGACATCTCGAAGAGAAAGGACCTCTCAAATGATCCAAGAGAGGTCAGCCGTGATCTTGAGGAGATGGGAGAACAAGTCTCTAAACTCGAAGACCATGACCTTACCTAGGATGAAGAAATGATCTTAGAGAGGTCAGCCGTGATCTTGGGGAGATGGGAGAACAAGTCGTTAAACTCGAAGACCATGACCTCACCTAGGATGAAGAGATTGAACAGCTACAACAGGAGATCATTCAACTCCGTGATCAACACATCGCTCTACAGGCCCACGCGGAAGACTAGGAAAACTGCTTGAGGCGCAATAACATCAGAGTCAAGGGGGTGCCAACGGGACGGGAGGCAAGGACGTGGGGGGCATATGTAACAGACCTCTTTAGAACCCTCCTTGAGTTGCCCCCATAGACAGACATTCAAATTGACAGGGCTCACAGAGTTGGCCTTTTGAGACTAGACTCAGCACCCTGGTGGACATACTAGTTTGTGTCCACAACTTTACCCTTAAGGAATGCATCCCTGGGGTGGCCAGGGAACACCACCCGGTTCAATTCTGGGGGCACAAACTGATGCTGTACCAGGATCTAGCAGCCTCAACATTACAGAAATGCTGACAATTCCGCCCAGTCACTGCTCACTTCTGGAATAAAGGGATATTATATTCTGGATGCCACTCCTTCAGAATCATCTTCTGCCTCGATCGCAAGTTTCATGAACTCCGCCCTCTTAGGGAGGCCTGCCAGCTGCTTGACATTGAGAAATCCTCATCCGCTGAGTCACAGGCCAGTCATTGTGATCAAGGATCCCATAACAGAATGCCCATAATGGAAGGGAGCCAGGATTTCGTCACCGGGGCTCCGGCCAGACCCAGAGACCATCTCACTGGAACGACGAGCGGTGTTAGAGACCCTATCTGGTGACCCCGCAGGCGCTGACAGTATGTGACTATTTTTAATTCACACATCTTTTTACTGGTTCGTTCATGCTTGGCGCAGACAGCTGGGATCAGTGACCGGAATCCATACCTGTAAGGCTTGTTTTAGCAAATTCACCATACTCTCATTGCGACTACGATAATATAATTTATTTCCCTTAATGTGGAATTCTTGCCCTTAATAACCCTATTAAACACCAAGCCATAATAGCTTACCTTGAAGAATCGGGGCTGACCTTTCCCTGGAAAGTCATCGTTTTGCCACAGGCTGGTTTAGAATACGCTTGTGGGCATTCCAGCAACAATTTCTTTCTTCTGCCCCTCCAAAACAACAGATGTAGCCATATTGGTGGCCCAGTCCCTCAGTGGTTGTATAGATCCCCAAACAGCTGAAATTAAAGGTAGACTACTAGCTCATACCGTGCACCTTGACACCCATACCTCACTCTAGTGACCATCCTACAATGGACAGGAGTGCTTTCTGCGCTACGCTGTGACTGAGGTGATGGCTACGCAGGATAGATTGGTGGTCTTGGGAGGGGGGGACAATGACCTGGACAGGTCTGTGCAACTTTATAGTCACACTGGGGCCTTTCCAGAGATGTTATCCTCTGGTTACAAGAGATGGGTGTGGGAGACATTTGGCGTGACCTGCATCCACATATGTGTGACCATACATTGTATTCACATGCACATAAAACTTACGCATGCATAGATCACTTCCTGGGCATGAAGGAATTACGGGGTCTGGTAATGGCTTCCGAGATAGAATCCCGCTACTTCTCAGACTACACAGCATTAACCCTCACACTAACGTTGCCTTCAACGCAACATCGCCCTAGCCCTTGGCAGTTGCGTGAAACACTACTACACAGACCCAAGATCGTCAGCAGAGTCAACTGGGCTCTTGTAGACTTTCTGGACATCAATAATACTACAGAGGTTTCTGAAGCTACTCTTTGGGACACACTAAAAGCGGTCATAAAAGGAGAGTTGATAGCAATCTCAGTGGCGAATAATAGACTCAGCTGAGAGAAGTGGGACCGACTGACCCGTCAGGTGCAGGAACTTGAACATATGCACAAACGCACAGGAGCCCCAAGAATCTGGCGTCAACTGGAGGTGGCACACACGCAGTTGGCGGGCCTTGACAAGGCATAATATGCTGCCCTTATGCTTTGAGACTCCTTTTATGTGGGGGGGGGCAAATGTGGGTGCCTTCTGGCCAATCAATTGAGGCTACAGAGACAAGCAGCAGGCATGCATTCATTATAGTGACAGACAGCTCTGAACTCACAGGGGACGGATCTATTGCTTCTACCTTCTGTGAATCCTATAAGGTCTATACATGGAACAGGATCTACCCCCAGACAGAACAGGTTATTACCTACAGGAAGCTCGCACTTTGCAAGTAACCTCAGAGCAGGCCTCTGCACTTGATCAGCCGATCAGGATTGAGGAAGTTATATCTGTTATTGCTCGTCAGAAGCTCCTCAAATCTCCAGGGCCGGACAGATTCCCCGCCCTCTTTTACAAAATATTTTGCAACACGCTAGGCCCAATACTAACGCAGCTGTTCAAATCTGTTCAAAGCCCTGGTACATTAACTCCCTCCATGCTGGAGGTCTCCACAGTGGTTATTCCAAAACCGGGAAAAGATAAACAACAGTGTGTCTCCTACCACCCAATTTCCCTCCTCAGCGTGGATCTTTAACTTTTCACGAGCATCCTGGCAGTCAGCCTTGCTCCTCTCATGCCAGGCCTTGTTGCCCCGGACCAGGCAGGATTTTTCCCTCATCGTGAGTGCAGCAATAACATGAATCACATTTTGCACCTGATCGACAAGGCCCAACGTTCTAGCTGCAAGAGAATGCTATTAGCCATAGATGTCAAGAAGGCATTCAACCAGGTCCACAGGCCATAGCTAGAAGCCAGGCTCTGGCATTTTGGCTTAGTGGGAAGGTTTTGTCAGTGGGTCCTTAGCAACTATGGTGGTCTGACTTCCTCTGTTTTGATGAACGGCCATGCTTCTGACAGGTTCCGCGTACACAGGGGCACTCAGCAGGGGTGCCCCTGAGTCCCACCCCTCCTTTTTGCCTTGTATACGGAACCCATGACCAAACGTGTGAGAGATAACCCTGCCATCAAGGAGGTCCCTTTCGGGGGAAAGAGCACACTGTTAGCCTCTATGCAGATGACGTGCTAGTGGCCCTAGAATAACCAACACTCTCTCTCCCGGCCTCTTGGCAGAACTGGAGACTTTTGGGCAAGCGGCAGGGTTTTGAGTTAATGTTCACAAGTCCCAATCGCTCACCCTATTACTATCCCCAGCCACAGAGGCCAACCTTACCTGTCAGCACCCCATTCGGTGGGCAACCACCTCGATCCCTTACCTGGGAATCTAACTAGCCTCTACAGCCAAGGCAATTGCAACTCTAAACTACAAATCCCTCCAAAAACACATAAAAACTGACCTGACCAGATGGAAACACCACCGCCTTTCCTGGCTTTCTCAAATAGCAGCCCTAAAGATGACAATTCTTCGGACTAACCTATTTTTGTTCCAGACCCTCCCAGTGGAGCCATCACTTGGCTTGCTCCAACTCCTCCATTGAAACCTGAACTGCTTCTTATGGACAGTTGGACATCCGTGGATGTGCACAGAGCTGTGCTATAGACCTCCCATATAGGGTGGCCTAGGCATATCAAATCTACAATATTATCAGCAACGCAACTCCACTTCCTGTTTGAGTGGTCTAGGGAGGAGTCAGAGAAGCACTGGCTTTTCATGGACCAGGCCGCCACAGAGCAACATCTGTGGAGGGTCCCCTTCCTACCCAAAGTTGTCTACCAGAAGAGTCTCTACCTTTCCCCTGCCACTAAATCTCTGATGTAAATCTGGAACTGTGTGGGAGAACAGAGGACTCTGAATTTGTTCCCTTTCCCACTGATCGTTGGAAATGCAGACTTCATCCCCGGCCTTGGCCACACAGCATTTCGGGTGTGATGGAGGGCTGGGTGTCAATCTATAAGCCACATGTTTGATGAGGAGGGCCCCTTGACATTAACGAGTTTCGCACCGACTTTGCACTCCCTGAGATCCAATGCTTGTGTTACTATCAAATTAGTGATTGGGTGCTGCAGCCAACGGTCTGCCAAGGGGTGTAGCGGTCAATCACTCCTTTCAAAAAGTGGTTGGTAATGAAGGCATTGGACAGATGCTTAGTGACTGAATTTTACGGCCTCCTGCACCATTCCCCACGGCAGGTTAAGTCGGCGGAACCGATGTGTTGGGAGCAAAAGCTGGGACGCCAGCTGCCCCACCAGGAGTGGGGGACATATACTACAGCACAATGCATACGGCTCACAATAGGGATAGTATAGAAACCGCTACTAAATTCACTACCCACTGGTACCTCAGGCCGGTGTGCTTACATAGAGGGAATCCTGTATGCAGTGCTGACTTCTGACGTGGTTTCAGATCCCACTGGACCCTACTGCACCTATTATGCTATTGCCCGGAACTCACTTCTTATTAGACCCAGATCCTGGAAGACATTTATACCCGCCTACACACCACAGCTCCATCGCTTCCCCGCTTACGTTGTTCTGGGACTACCCAATGTGCTTACCTTCCCCCTCAAATCCCATAGGGGCGACCAGATTGGGCTAGCTTCGGGTGAAGCGTTGCAGAATATTCTGTCACATTGGGGCAAAAACACTGCCCCTACATATTTGGGATAGCTTTATTGGCTCTGGCATATCCTTGGAATGGAGAAGCTGACACTCTCCCTGACTGCACAAAACGATTCATAATGCAAACGTTTGCGACCTTTTATTACTCTCCTTTCCACCAAATTTCGAGAATGTATATGTCCCAAGTACCTCCATTTTCTTTGCCTAACTGACTTAGCAATAGGTTCTCATCCAAGAGACCACAGTCAGGACGACACTGCTAGCTACAAGGTACATCACACTACACTTCCACTACCCGTTTGTGAGTGCGGGGGTAAGGGAGGGAGTGGGGTAGCCCAGTTGTTATGCTGAGTTCTTATTTTTGTTTACGCATGTCTCACGCTAATGAGTACTGGGTGCTCGCCATTGCTTTTTCATTGCATTTGAAATACAAACAAAGAGAGTTGAACCATAAAACAATCTCTGGACCATACCTAAAAGGCATCTAAAAGGAAATATTTCCTAAAGATAATATATACTTCTCATTAAAATAAACTGATTTCAGATATGCATGCTGCACAAGCATAGAAAAATAGCATAGTGCAAAAGATAAGTGGAAATTAATCTCACCTGGAGTTACGAATTACAATATGTGAATAGAGGACTATGGATATGAAGTCTAATAACTTTCCCGAAATTCACTCTATTGGTACATTTATCCTGCCCTCTCCAGGCCATAAGGCTGTTGAGATGGGAACTATTGATTCATTTTTATTTTAAAATGCTGACAAACATTTTACTTGGAATGTTCTTCTTAAATGTGGAAAAAGAAAGAGAAATAAAGAGAGACATACTCTGCAGTAAAAGACAAAAAAGTGAACAGAGAAAACCTATACTTATGAAGTATGTGGGGCACGTACAGAAGGAGAGAGAGGAGGAGATAGAGTGAGCAGTCTGGTACATTTTCTGCATATGTTGGGAAGGGTAGTGTATTTCACATCCTAATGCTTTTAATTAACGTTCTGTGTGTTTTCTTACAGTCCTGCATCATCCCCAATGTTACCACATGCAGACACACACTCCCGGATTGAACACTTTGCAAGCAGGTAATTTACCTCTCTCTAATTTTATGGAATACACTCCTATTTACATACAAGAAAACAAAGTGGGAAATAGTATGAATACGTTTTAAAGTCTCATGTCTCAAATTCCCTTTTTACTTCTCTCAATTTATGGTAGCAACGCTCAAGGCAGACCAGACCAAGTGTATCTAAATCTGTGACTATCGTTATCATCGCCTCAGAAATGATGTTTAGCAGTTAAGCCAATATCACTACACAAGTAATTCATAGGAAATGGAAGGAGAAACTGATAGAGGTGTAAATGTTTTTGAGGACGGTTGTATAAAGTGAGAAGAGGAGCGCACCAAGGGGAGAATCTTGAGGATGCCCTTGGTTAATAATGCTGCTGAACATCTGAAGAAGTACAAAGACAGGAACCATGATTAGTCTGTTTGGTAGAAAAAGAGCCATGAGAGGGTAGCACCAGTGTTACTATCAATTTAATACGTTGATACTAACGTAGGTGCTTGACTGTGTTAAAGTCGGCCATAAGAAAAGGGCTTATCAAAAGTTGTTAAGAGGCTCAGGTGAGAGCATCAGGCAGAGTCAGCAAAATACACACTATAGGCATGGGAATTGAACTATTTATAGCTGGTGCATTAAACATTATAGGAACTGATGAGAAAATCATCTCATGGGACTGGAACCAGATTGATCACTGCGTCTGAAAGGTAATAATGGGGTTTCAGGAAAATGGTTTATGGTGCCTCTTTCTACAGCCTGAAAAATGGGGACTGGTGACCATAATAGAGGTGTCTGATGCTGGATGATAAAGACTGTGAGAAAATGGATTATTAGCTGGGGTGGATGGTAGCCCACCACAAGTAATAATATCTGTATTCCTGTTGGGTCCAGTAAAGGTTTCTGGAATTTAAATCAAGCTCAACCCCTGGTAGCTATGGCACAGAGAAGACAAGCTTAACTTATGAAAATGTATAAAGCATTTAGAAGTACCAAAACAGTTACAATGGCAAAACCACAACACAATAAAATATACCACTCCAACTGATAACAATAGAGACTATTTTATTGAACAAAGTGACACCAAAATGACCAAACTCCAATAAGTGGAACTGGCCATATGAAGCTGTAAACTGTTAGGTAAATAATAGCACAAAAAGTGTTAAGAACCAACCCGATCATCTGACTGCGCTTGACTGCGATAATCATAAGGATCAAAACTGACCGTGAAGGAGCGCAATTCAGATACTGAGACTAGGTTTGTCCTGGTCAGAAGTTTTACTTTCTGACTTTTCCTCTGAAATGGAGATGGATTCCCACGAGGTGAGAGAGCCATTGAATGAAGTCCAAGAAGGATTTTCTAGCGTTTACTCCTCATATCCTCCTGGGATTTGCAGTTCTGACATGGATGGACAATATGTAAAACACGTTTGGCAGCATAAGACAAGAAGTATGGCAGCACAAGCCTGTCTAATCTTCCACTGAGCCAAACTGAACCTTTTGTCCTAATCAGCCATACATATCGGATGGTGGAGAACACTGCAGCAGACCAGTAAAGCAGCATGTTTCCTTCATCACAGAGCGTTTGTCTGAGGCCGGTGGCAGACCACAGGACTTGCCAGAGGTAGGGGTCATACAAAGTTAGATCTTTCTTCCACCAGGATCAAAGCCCTCTATCCAAGGTTTTGCTTGAGAATAGGGGAGGGGGGCATGGTCATATATACCCTATCTTCTCAGTGACCTCTATAGTGTCTTTGCTTTTCCTCTTTTTCCTCTGATTTTCAAGATTTCTGTGGAGATCTCAATGATCAGGAAGAAGAGTCCTTTGGTAGCCATAATTGTTCCATTTTGGCCCGCTCATCTTGATTACCACTTCTTTATCAGATGGTGAAGAGTCAAGAATAACAGACTCTTAAATTTCCCCTTCTGTGTCAGGAGGTATTGTCAAATCTGCACTTAACAGCATGGAGCTTGAATGGGTAGGTCTCCAGAGAAAGGGTGTACTTAGCAATTTAGCTGTGGCTGTTTAGGATTCCAAAAGGTGATCTACTTTGAAATCATATTATCATAACTAGTCAGCATTTAAAAAAATGTGTTTGAAGAATAAGGTTGATCCAGTTTCATGCGATGAGCTTTTTATTCTTTCTTTATCGTTTTTTTTACCTGCTTGGTAGTGCCTACCCACAAGCTACAGTGGGCAGCTATAAAAAACCTTCAAAGAGCCTTGAAAGTCAGGTTGCTTCTTTGGATACTATGTGGCTTGACAGCAGCAAAGTTTTTCTCTTTCAGCATGTTCCGGTTAGCTATTCAGGTGCACTGCAAGATTTGATTTGGGTTCTTTCAGTTCTCCAGAACCATCCATTCAAACTCTTGGAATTGCTACTGGTTCAGGTTTAGACTTGGAAACCATTTTTGTCAGTCAGCCATTACCTCAGCCTGGTTTGGACGGTTTTTCTTGATATATTAGTGTTAAATATAAACCCTTATTTTTGACCTAAAGTCCAGTATCATTTTCAATTAGATCAGGAGATCATCTTACCAGAGTTGTTTCCACCTCTTGATTCCCCAAAACAAGAAGGTTTGCTTAGTTTTGAAGTCATAATACCAGTATTTATCTTGCAGGAGCTTCTGATTTTAGGAAAGTGGGTTTCTTATTTGTAACTTATGGCACAGTCAGACGAGGGTCAACACAATTGAATCCTCTGAATCGATTGATTTGGGCCACTGTTTCTTATGAGAAGAACAATTTATCTTCTCCTGGTGGGGTACACGGGAAGTCAGTCACAGACATGAAGTGATCCTTGGTGGAAATTAAGGGTGCTTTTATTTTTGAAAAAAAGAAAAATGGATATGCCACAACAGGTGTTTCACCCTTTTCAAAGGCACGCAGGCTAAGTGTTTTTTCAAGACATGTATTGCAATACACTACAAGCCTTGAAAAAGTCATATTACTAGCCTTGAAAAAGTATTCGGCCTGCACGTGAAATACTAGCTGCAGGCCTAGGACGTTTCAAGGCTAGTATTGCAATACAATATAATCTTCGAAAAGTTTTAGGCTGGAGCACCATTGAACAGGGAGAAACATGTATTGGCTGACTAATCGTCAGTATCGTGCAGTAGTTTGCAGTATTTGGCACGGCTGATGGTAAAATATTTACATGAAACCACTGATGCTCAACCATAACTTAAAAAACTATGCCACTGTAGGGACTTTACACATTTACTCTTTTTAGATTAATGTTTGTAAAATCGTGGATTAAGCCATACTACTCTAAACGCTTGTTGCAAATGCACCTTCCTTATTTAAAAAACACATGCTGACATGTTCGTTCAAGGGTTTGTACCTAGATTAGCTGCATCATCACACTATATACTACAAGTACCTTATTTCTTATTTGCGTATTAAGATAGTGTTTCTTTTGCCCACGTAGCCATTAGCATCTTGACTGCTTATATTGAATAATGTAAAATTGCTACTTGGGCAGTGCCTTCAACATCTGTTAACTATTATCGTATCAGATGTAAAAGCTCAAATTATGATGAGTGCATCAAAGGTTCTTTCTGCAGTTTCTAGAGAAAGATCTAGTTGAAAAACACTAAATAAGACGAGGAGGGAATGTTTCAGTTACTTACTGCTACATCCACTCCTCTGTCCTCGTTTCAGACATTATGACCAGCAACTAACTCTCCCCTCGTTTGTTTTGGCAACTCTGTTAGATTGATGTAGGAGACTTATTGCAGGATGTTTCTCTAGGTGGGAGGGCCTTTAAACACCAGGGGTTGATAGTACAGCTTTCTTTCATGTGCCTATTGGCCAGTACGTAATTGAAACATACAAGAGCTTCTTCTTATTTATTTTGCAAAGATGTACATTTTTTAGGCCTTTTTCGCACATAATTGAGGAGATTTTATGCATTAAATTTGATCTTGATCCACTTGCTTTTGAGTTCAAAGGTTTTTATGATCTCTTTATGGGTTTTACTCCTTAATTCGTTGTGACACAAGCCTGCTTCAAGCCTATTGTGTGGTTCTGCCCTTGATAGATTGTTTTATGAGCAGACAGTTGACTTTTACAGAAGTCATCCTGTAGTTCTATTACTGGCATTTATGAGATTGTTTCTTGCCACCAGGAACGTCCTTCTTAACTCCTGTTTTTCCAGCTTGACCAAGTATGGTAGCTACACACCCAGAACTCTTATGTTTGCTCTATTCTGTTCAGGGATTAAACAGCTTGATACTGAACACAGGGTTGTGTAGATGAGCAAAATTAAATATTTATTTATATCCATAAGACATTGGGTGCTTCTTCGGTGCTTTAAACTAATGGTGTAACAGAAATCGTCCACTATATAGATCATGGAACTGTAACTCACATCACTTGGTGGTTCTGTTTCCTTTGTTCCACAGGCTTGCTGAAATGGAAAACCAAAATTGTTTCTTCTATGGTGATGGCTTGTCTCCAGATGATAGCATGTGAGTATTCACTTCTGTACTGGTGCGCAGAACACAGGTGGTGAACTGATTTCCCTTTAACAACGGTACATGTTTAAAGTTCTCACATATTTTCATGCAGCCCTTTGTTTAAATGAGTTTTCAACTCTTTATGGTGCCTCCATTAATGCTGTGTGTGGGCCTTACATGTCAGTGACTAGGGAATTGTTTAAGCCTGGCTTGAAAGCATGGCTGTCTACAAGACATATTGTTACCGGTCATTTAAAAAATACATAGATTGCAGACTTTGGCTCCACACACATGGATATTACCCACTCGCCTCCTCTGATTGGCTATTTGATGTATCATTTTATCTTCCAGAAAGTGCTTCCACTAGAATATACAAGGGACTATTTTACATCTGAAAACTATGCTAAAAAATCACACTACTTGTTACATTGTATTCTTCCATATGCATTCTCAACAGAGAGCCATATTTTGTTGCTACTTTTTCTTGCTACACAGTGCATAATGAATGAGAGAATGAGAGTGTTGTGTGGAGCAATAATCACCACTGAAGCACAGTTTAGTTTGCCCATGCCAAAGTGGTAGGCTTTCATGTGTTAACTGCATTTGTGCATGCAACCCATCTAAATATACTTGTGAATGCTTGTGTTTCTAATCATTGGCATATTAAAGCCAGACCTAGTGACATTGACAGTAGTTGTTTATGTTACCATACAGTGCAGTATGTGAAGAGCTTCATACATCCATACAAATCTGATTATCGTGTTTGAGAAACCTCTACTGATATAGCTTATCGAATTACTGTACCTGAATTGTTCATTATGTCTAACACATATCTGCAGTGCTGTATAGGAGCAACTTCTTGCATTCTCATATATTGTTCTGCATTCATGTATGGCTGAGGAGCTTCTTACATCCTCAGGTATCAGAGGTAGCATGTGTGATGTGCATTCCTCAACCTAGATGTTCCAATGTAATAATGACTCCCCTGTGGGTTTGTGGAGGGTTGCCCTGTGTTCTTCTACATCGCACTACTCTATTGGCACTTGTAAGTTGGCCCTCTGTGTGTGACCATGCCTCACACCCTTACCATCTTCATATAATATTGCTTACAAAATACTCCACTTAAATGAAGAGTGTGTGTATCATAGTAATCATAGTTCTTGTGTTTCTTTGTGTGAAGGGATGATGATCAGTACCTTCTTCGCCACTCCAGCCCTATCACAGACAGAGAACCTTCCAGTGAACAGCAAGTTCAAATACAGCTTAACAAAGAGCACAAGGGGGACCTGGAAACAATTTTGGCACATTTAGAGCACGAGAACAGGTACAGTGAAAGTAACAAGATAACAATGACTCTCCCACTGAATTCATTTTAAAGACACATTCACTAACTCAAAGAGTGATGCTTTGTTAACTTACAGTTTATTTCAGGCACTATGGGGGTTATTCTAACTTTGGAGGAGTGTTAATCCGTCCCAAAAGTGACGGTAAAGTGACGGATATACCACCAGCCGTATTACGAGTTCCATAGGATATAATGGACTCGTAATACGGCTCGTGGTAAATCCGTCACTTTTCCGTCACTTTTGGGACGGATTAACACCTCCTCCAAAGTTAAAATAACCCCCTATATGTATAAATGAAAGGGTTTAATATTACAGCATAACACATATACTTACCTTGTTTTCAGCTGATTTACATACAGACATGATCTACAAATAATCTAAGGGTTTAGACCAGTCTTGTTCTGTGTATGTTCAGATGATGGGACCACTCTCTATGGGGTTGCATTCACTAAAGGAACACGTCTGCTAAAATGCATTCTAGAAATTGCATCTCATATCTGCAGGTCCATGTGATTCAAACCACAGAGGCAAATACCATGGAAGCTGATTCACCAAAAAGCCAGATGTGAGGTCAAACACATCACAGGGTTGACTCCCTTGCTCCACCCTTCTGTCCTTGAAAAGGAAAGAGCAAAGAGTAGAAACTATGGGCCTCATTACGAGACCGGCTGTCTTGAGACCGCCAGCCTCATGGTGGCGGTTGGACCGCAGCACTCCTGGTGGTCGGACCACCAGAAGACTGCTGCCACCACCAGGAACAAGGTTCCAGATGGGGTGGCAGCAGTCCTAATCGTGCTCAGCCACGATGGTGCTCAGTTCAACACCGCTGTGATGGTCACGAGTCAATTTGTAAAAGCTGGCGAAAACCCAGTGTTGGGGGCCAAGGCGAGCCCCTGCACTACCCATGACTGTGTTGTGGGCAGTAGAGGGCCTCTCCTGTGCAACACCCTCAGAATGCAGACTGTCTGCTACAGAAGACAGTGTGCATTCCAAGGGTGCTGGGAGCACCCTCTGTGCAACGACATTGGCCTTGGCTCCATGAAGAGCTGAGGCCATTGCTGCTGCATTGTTTCCACTTGGCTGACTAGTGGAAACCTCTGATTTCAGAGGTTTCCGCCGGTCAGCCCAGTGAAAACGTTGTAATCGGCCTGCGAGAGAGACCACCAGAAGCATCGGTCTCCTCTCCACGGGGCTGGCAGCCCGACGGTCAGCTGGCTAACCTCGTAATGAGGCCCTAAATAAAGTAAACGTGGCTCTTGGGTTTAGGGAACTTCCTGGTCTTGTTGCTGCTTTTATGGCCCCTGAGATGAGCAGTATTGGGAGCAGTGCAAGTGGTACCACATGCTAGCCATATTTAGCACTTTTTACCCTAGGTACTTCTAATTGAAGTCTATGGCAAATACTCAATATGCTTTATGACTTACACAAAAATGCTTGCTTGCCATTCCCAGATTTCTCAACTACCCATTCTGGAATGCTAGAGTTATTGTCTCTAGAGCATGGAACTTAACTCTACATAAATCAAATACAAAACTGTTAATTCAGGAAGGTTTATAGGAGTTGCTTTCCTTCTGGACATGCCTAGATGTTATATTTCAAATTATTTTCTGATTGTGTAGTAGAAGCTGTAATCATTTTGTAAAGAATTGATTCCATGTCCTTTGACTCGTGCAAATAGTTCATATAAATATGTTATATATAGTAAACAAATTGGTAATAAATAATTGGAATGGTTGCTTTATTGTGTTAGAATCTTGCAGGGGGAGCTGAGACGTTTAAAATGGCAGCATGATGAAGCAGTAGAGTCTCCAACATTAGCCGAGCGATCTCATGAATCAGGGAGTGAGGTTCAAAACGATGAACTCCTTGCTGAGGCAAGAATTCTCCGGCAGCACAAGACCCGTCTAGAGACTCGAATGCAGATCCTTGAAGACCACAACAAGCAGCTGGAGTCACAGTTGCAGAGGCTGAGGGAGCTACTACTTCCAGTAAGTTAGTGAAAAACTCAAACATCAGCATACCTATTTCTAAATGCACAACTGTGCAGTGCACTGGAAACATAGTGCTCATGTTACGTTATGTTATGTTATTTTATGTTAAGTCATGTCATGTGAGGGGGGAACTGAACCTCTGCTGTGAAGTTGAACAACGTTAAGAACATTGCCCTTTGCAAAGTTAGACATAGTTTTTCGACTTCACCGAGACGAAACTTAGCCCACACATTGCTGACATCCCTGGTCTGAAACCCTGTCACTCACTTACTGGTGACTTGCGCAATGTAACCCTCCCAATTTCTACACGGAGGTGAGGCAGAAATATAGAATGCGGATTAGGGTGTGTAGTGTGAAATCCAAACAGGGAAAATCTCCAGTGCGGGCTGTGGGCATGCAGCATTATGACAACGGAATATCTCTTGTGTTGGCAGGAGTGAGGAGGTGATTGGAGGAGGGGCAGCTCGAGTGGTGGTGGGAAAGCAGGGGTGTTACCGCTATTAGAGGGAGATGGGGGAGAAGCTGGCACTGCTTGATTGGTGCCAGCGCATGGCAGGGACGCATTGCAATAGTATACAGCATATTGACTCAGTAGACGTTTGTAAGGGCAAGCTGGACCATTCTTCTGGTGCAGCTTTCTTCAATGGGAATGGTTTCATTGTGGCACAAATGGATGGTAACGTTTTTTTTATTTTACACTTCACATGCTTCTCATTTTGCAAAGCTCACAAAGGGTCTTAAAAATGTTCACAAAGTTGTCATTTGAATTTTCAGCTTTGCACCCTTGGTTATAATATTTTATTTTTCCTTACATTATGTTAAGCTATACCAAGTTTTAGAGACACCATACCACGTGCATCCTTAAGTCTTGGTTGGGAGGTGTGGGTCAATGACCAAAGAACTGTCATCACTCTGCGCCCCTTCAAGAGCCTAACAGTTTCAATGAAAGTACAACCGGATGAGATGTATGTTTAGGGGCTTTCTAAATGAGGTATGTTCATGTATATTTCACTTTTCAGAAGAGAGATAATCCCAAACTTCCCTTCCTTCCAGGGGAGTCCCACTCCTCCAAACCCAAAGCTTCTTACACCTTCCCGATTTTTTCTATTATTCGAGGACAGGAGGTGAGAGCTACAGTCTGTGAGCAGCCCTGCGAGGTATCGCAGATCTTGTATTATAATAACGCATTTTAAAAGTCAACGTACAGCACTGCCACAAGCAGAAAGACTGCCACGCAAATCAGCTTATTCAAAAAGCTAAGTATATTTCCTCTTCTCATGCTTTGTAGTATCAGCTCCTTTTCGTGAGACTAACAGTCACTTATGTGTGGTAGGTGACGCGACATCCAATGGATGTTCTGGCATGTTATGATGGGACCAGCTGGTTCACCCTGATTGGACTGTGTTTGATTGTTCTGTACAGTGTAGGCTGACCTGGCTGGCTCCCCCTGGCACTGATTAGTCAGTACCAGTATGCAAGTGTGTCCTGCTGTACGACCTGCTCACCACAACAAGATTTATTGATGCACAGCCAGTGAAGTCTGTGTTGCTATAAAGGAAATTCAGTGGCCTCCTGCGAATGGCCCTGGAGCGTGAACCAAAAAAGCATCAGAAACACAGCAAAGGTGTTCTGTACAGGAGATGCTGCTATCACGTAACAGCAACTATTCAGGGTTCTTCGAAGATGAGCAGAGTCGTAATAGTAACAGAGGGGCTCCATGACCGAGTCCACCTGTGCCCATGTGATACAGTGGCAAGCACAGATCCGGGCTGGAGAAGTGTTTCAGTCTGGCACTAAGAATAGCTACAGGAGTCAGGGCACTGTGATGGAGTGGCAGGAGTGTCTTTTATTTGCCGTTATAGATTTTGAGGCCATCACTCAGTAAAACGTTGCACAGTTCAAGATGAATAAGAGAATCCAAGTGTTGTGTCGAGCAATAACTATCATTAAAGCACACTTTAGATTAATCCACGATCAGTAAACTATTAGTCATGCAAGTGTTCTCATCACTCATGCCCTCAGTAGAACATTGTTCTCTACATGGGTCTCTCACTGCAAACCAGGAGGCAAACTGCACTGTAGATCATTCTTTTCCATGATGTAGATAAATCTCAACAGTCCACTGTATAAGACATATTTATTCATATCGCTCATTTATGGAAACTTATAAGCTTAATTGATGCTACTTTACAATATTTACTATTTAATTCTTTAGAATCATGGAAAGGGGCCCGTAGCATGATAACAAAAGTGCACAAACCAAAAAATATATTTTTAGAACTATGCTACAATAATTAAAGCCTATTTAATGGATAATGTATCTCAAGTCTTGTTGATTGATTATTTCTAAAATGTATATTATAACATGGATAGAACATGCAATAAAATTCCATTCAAAGTGTCACCCATAATGTTCACACATAAAGCATGGAATGCCATACATAAGCAGGCTGTGAACGCGAAAATGTCACACACTCCAAACTCTCCTTATAATGTTCTAATGGTGTACATCTGAATCATGAGTGATGGAGCAAAAGGGAGAGAGGAATGAATAGAGTATGCTTTTGTCTTCATCAGAGCCAGACAGACTCAGAAGGAAACCACTCTGGAGGGTCATCAACAGCTTCCTCTCCACATCAATCAGAAGGAAGTCATCCTTCCGGGAAGCGAGAGGGCAGCACAGCTGAAACGCAGGCTACAGGTAACATTGATAGATGGGCTAAAGTAAACTACTGATTGTGTGTCGATGAAACTTCCATTGCATTGCTACTTCACAGTACATCCTATCTGCCATTGAGTCACTACATTCACTGCATCGAGATCTCTTTTGTATATAGGGTCATTTTTCAAAAGCAAATTTTGCCTGCCCCTTGTAAGGCATGATGAATAGGGACTGTGGAAATAAACAGTGGTTTCCGTGTGCAGGAAGATACACTCCCGAACCATTAGGAACATTGATTATATTTTTTCAGAAGCAAACACCTGTTTAAAAAACATGGGATGTAAAGAAGGGCGGCATGCATAGCGACCAGCCCAGCATCAATTTCTGATGAATATGTTTCCTTCTATTCAGCAGCAGCACCTTTGTTAGAAATAGTTCACTTATTAACTCAACATAAAGTAGCACAGAGGGTTAATATGCCTGCTGCAAAAAACAGAACTATGGGGCATATTTAAGAAAGTGGTGCTGCACCACTTTTCTTGCAGCCATTAGCACCCCCTAACGCCACCATGTGTGCTTCATATTTAAAATACGGCGCACCATGGCGGTAGTTAGGGGACTAGCGTCAGAATTTTTTATGCTAGTCCGGTGCTTTGCAGGATTAGCATAAAAAATGTTGACACTAATCTTGAAAAGCCCCCAGAGGCTGATTGTAACCAATGGAAGTCTCCTTTTAATGCCTGCTGTGAGCAGGCGTTAAAAGTGCCTAAAAAAAAATGACGCATAGAAATCTGACAGATTTCTTTGCATCATTTTTTTGGCTCCTCCTAACGGGGGGATGCCCCCTTTGCATACATTATGCCTGGCGCAGGCATAATATAGCGTAAAGGATTACAAAGTGGCGCAATGCATGCACTGCACCTCTTTGTAAATATGGCGCAGCTTTTTTGGCCTTCTAATGCCACATTAGTGTAAAAAAATGACAATAATGTGGCGTTAGAATGGCACTAGGGGCTCTTAAATATGCCCCTATGTCAATGTTTAATTTGTGTTTCTTGTTTCCGGTGCAGAGCACCAGCACTTGTTTTTGAGGGTCTACGCTTATTTTTCTGCGAGAAAGATACACATATAAGAAAGACGGAGGAAAAGAAAAGTGAAAAAGCGTCACAATGGGGAAAAAGCAGAAATCTGCAAGAGTGAGATGAAGAGGCCCACTATAACCAATGGAAGCTTCCTTTTAATGCCTGCTCTGAGCAGGCGTTAAAAGTGGCAGAATAAAATGATGCAAAGAAATCGGTCAGATTTCTTTGGCCCATTTTTTTGGTCCCCCTAAAAGGGGATGCCCCCTTTGCATATATTATGCCTGGCCACTTTGTAAATATGGCGCAGTATTTTTGGTCTCCTAACGCCACATTCGCTTAAAAGAAATGACACTAATGTGGCATTAGAATGACACTAGGGCTATTAAATATGCCTCTCTGGGCAATATTTGAAACAAGTGGCACTGCACACAGTGCAGCACCACTGTCCTTGCACCCCTTAGCGCTCCCCGAATGCCACCATGTGTGCACTGTATTTAAAATACGGCGCAACATGGCGGTTGTTAGGGGACTAGTGTCAGAATTTTTTATGCTAGTCCAGTGCTGTGCAGGATTAGCATAAAAAAATGTATGCCAATCCTGTAAAGCACCCAGAGGCCCATTGTAACCAACAGATGCCTCCTTTTAACGCCTGCTGTAAGCAGGCGTTAAAAGTTCCAGAAAAAAATGACGCAAAGAAATCTGTCAGATTTCTTTGCTCCATTGTTTTGCCCCCTCCCCCCCAACGGGGAAATGCCAATATGCATACATTATGCCTGGAACAGGCATAATGTAGCGCAATGGAATACAAAGTGGCACAATGCATGCATTGCGCCACTTTGTAAGTATGGCACAGCGCTTTTGGCCTTATAACACCACATTAGCATTAAAAAAAAGCTAATGTAGCGTTAGAATGGCGCTAAGGGATCTTAAATATACCCCTATATTTTATGTGGCTAGCTGAGTGGATTAGTAAAGCCAGTCTTTCCAAGTGCTTTAAAACACATGAATGTATGTAAAACAGGAGCGATTTAGAGATGGGGGCACATTTGCCGGTGGTAGTGAGTGAAACCGAGGAGGAGGTCATGGGGTGGGGGCCTGGAACTGTCCACAGGGTTCTAAATGAGCCAGAGTGTCTCCTGCCTGAAGTCAGACAGCTGAAGTACTGTTTTTGAATTTGGAAAAGATACACATTGCTATCACATTGCTCACAGGTATGGCACTGTCCCTTTTATCATGTTTTACTGCTCAATGAATTGCTTGCTGCAATCTTTAACCTGCTGGGTTTACCTGCAATATGAGTATTCTGAGTTAACAGAGAGCAATATAAAGTTAATTAGGTCTCACTACAGACAGCATTAGCTTTCTGGCAAAACCTCATGTCGCTATTAAACACAACACATGGCAGTACACTACATGTATACACAATACAGCTTCCACAGCATTTTGCCAATGCGTACATGTTTCTGCATCTTTAAGTAGTGGTGTGTGCACACACATACACTGATGTTAATTATGAAAACATTGGTGGTCCGATACACATACACTCATTGACATTAATTATCTTTGCACTGGGTGAGCCACCACCAGCACAACACCCACCATCACGCTACACAGACTCTCTACTCTCCAACACAATTTTAACCCCCTTTTCCTACAATATATTGAATTCAGCAACCTCAAGTCACTGCCAACATACTGCATAATACTAGACCACTAAAAGAAAACCACACATACATACAAACTTCACCTACACAAAATCTTGCATAACAACACTCACTCATACGTCTATCATCCATTACTCATTTCAGAGCCGTACCCCATGACTCTCATGCCCCACAACCACTCCTCACCTATAGACCTTCAATATTCAACATATGCAAAAGAAAGGAACTCCACAACACTCTTCATAACCTGGCATCCCCCTCTCTATCGCTAATCAAACCTACATATCACACATAACTCCACAGCCCAACCCCTCAGTTTCAAGCACACTTACCACCTCCCACACAGCCAGACCCAACAAAAATTCTTCTTAGACTTTGGAGGAAGATATTGATAAACAAACACAATACTGTCTTTGTCCTCCAACAGTTAAAACAGCCCTCCAGAACACACCACCTACAACTTCAAAGGATGCTGCTTACCCTCCTGCTGCACAATCTCACACCAACTCCAACAAAGATTCTATAGACTGCTTCCTGATGAATGCACGTTCTAGTTAAAAAAAACAAGTACCACCTACTCGACCTATTGATAGACAGAGAAACTGACTTACATTTCTTATCTAAATCACGGCTGAGGAAGATATGGGACCAGTATTGAATGAAGCTGTTCCACCGGGGTATAACAAACTAACACAAAACCGTATAGGCAAAAAAGGAGGTGGCTTAGTGTTGTATCCAAAAGAAGGGAAAAACAGAGAAGGAATATTCCTGAACACGAAGTTTATTTCCACATCAACACCAACGTCCTCACAGCTCCAGGTACAGCAACTGACTCAGGAGCCGATGAAGTCATCAGAACTCCACGCACCCAACATTCCATAAAGGTACACTGCCCACCCCCAACGACAAATTACAATTGCACATTTTAAAACACAACACATCTTCCCCCTTAACAAACAGAACAAATACAAACACATATGCTACACATTCCCTTCTATGCTACAATAAAATATACAAAAGATACATTGGAAATGAAAAATCCCAATAAACATTCCAAACCTTCCATACATAGACTAAGAAATGAAAAACAAGTTATACATAGGCAATAACGGCAAGTTGTATATAAGCAATAAAGGCAATATCCCACTGCCTCCCTAAATACCTAGTACGTCACAAACTGATTTAAATATTTGGGTCTAACAGCATTTCTTTTGGGCCTACCCATCACACCCTCCAGATTAGCACCTTCCTCCAACCTTTCAACTTCACCCTCACCCATCACCCCCACAGTATTTCCTATGCCAAAATTTCCACGACCGTCATGCATGTTATTTTCTCGTATGTCTTCTCCTGACCCTCTTCCTAGATCACTAAATTGCCCAGAAAACACACATCCTCTTTCATGTGGAGAACTACCACACCCCACATTCTCACCTGATCCTCTACCTAAAGCACTGCCATCATAACCACTATCTTTCAACTCAACATCAGCCCAAACACCTGAATGTTTTACCCCAGGGGCTACATCTGTCACTTTCGCCACATTCCTCTTATTCCACCATTTGCCACCCTCAACCATAACAGAATGTTTGGATACTCTGACCACCTTGGCAGTGGGAAAAAAACTTGACAATCCCTTTCCCTTCCCCTGAGTTTTTTTTACTCTAACTACATCACCTATAACAAATTGAACCTCCTTAACTCTTTTCAGATCGTCATATCTCAATTTGCTCTTGACCTGTTGCTTAATCACCTTGTCTTTCACCTGATTGATATCAGAAGCAACAACACCTCCTAAAGTTTCCTGTACAACCCACTCTGGAGACAGTTCATTGCAAGAATGTCTACCCTTCAAAAGTACAAAAGGAGCAACACCAGTAGAAGAATGTGGCGTGTTGTGATAACACCATATCCTTTCTGCCACCATCTCCTGTATACTCTTCCCTGACCTGATGGCCAATTGAATAGTTTCCTTGAGTAATCTATTTACTCTCTCAACAAGCCCATTACCCTGCGGACTATACAATGCAGTTGTAAGATGCTTAATATTAAGTCTTCTCAGAAATTCAACCATCTGGTGCGATACAAATTGCACCCCGTTATCTGTGACCAAAAACCTGGGAATACCTTCCCAATGAAAGATCTCTTTTAAAAATCCAATCACATTGGTGGTGTTAGGTTCTCTTAAAAACTTGTACGAAACCCATTTGGAATGATAATCTACTGCAACCAACACATATTTCTTCCCGTCATTATAACCCCCAACTGGACCAATGAAATCCAATCCCAATTTCTGCCAAGGTTTATCAGGAAACGGTACAGGACACAAAGGCACTTCTCTAGTATGCAAACCTTTATCCGCCCCCTTGCAAATGCTACAATTCTTAACTGCAAATTCCACCTCTGTGTCCATACCCGGCCACCAATAATATAAACGCAACCTCTTCCTTGTGCCAGTGATTCCAACATGCCCATCATGAGCCAGCTGTATCAACTTGTGCCTTAATTCATTAGGAGGTACCAAACGTTCCCCCCTCATGACAAGGTCGTCCTCCACGTTCAATTCCTCTCTAACCTTACAAAAAAGTTTTATTACTTCTAAAACACCATTCCCGGCCGGCCAACCCTCACAAATATATTTTTTAAGAAGCAATAGAGAATTGTCCTTGTTCATAGCTTTCGCCCAAACCTGCCTGGAAATGACTTCCCCAGAAACAAACACTCCGTCTATCATTCCCACCATGACATCCTCATCCTCCATTTGCTTCCCCTCAATTGGATTGTGAACCGGACACCTGGAAAGAAAATCTGCTCTACCATTGTTCTCCCCAGGAATATGTTTCATTTTCATATTAAACTCATAAAGTTTAGCCAACAACCTGGTCAATCTAGGACTAGTCTTATTGAAAATTTTGTCATTCCATAGATAAACCAATGGCTTGTGATCTGTTACCAAAGTAAATTCTCTCCCCCACACATACATTGAAAAATGGTTGACACCCCAAACACAAGCTAGTGCCTCCCTCTCGATTGTGCTATAATTCACTTCGGCCTCAGAAAGTCGTCTGGACGCAAAAGCAATGGTAAATTCCTTGCCACCTATCATTTGACTTAAAACAGCTCCTAAGCCAATCCCACTCGCATCCACAGTAATGACAGAAGGTACGTCTTCATTGAAAGGATGAAGAGCAGGAGCCTCAATTATGAGAGTCTTAAGAGTTAAGAAGGCTTGAGCCTGCTCATCCTGCCACAGAAATTTCTCACACTTCCTCAACAACTTCCTTAATGGCTCTGTCAGATACGCAAAATTGTGAACAAATCGCGAGTAGTACTCACAAAGACCCAAAAAGGATCTCAACTGGTCTTTATCATTAGGAGATGGAGCATTTCCAATAGCCCCTAATAAGTCATTCTTGGGTAGGATTCCCTGTGCACAAATTGTGTGACCTAAATATTAAACCGTCTCAACCATGAATTTACATTTCTCTTTTCTCACCGTAATCCCGTGCTCTTCCAGAATTTCTAGGACTTTATCAAGTTTGTGTATGTGTTCCTGAATAGACTCTGAGCCTATCAGAATATCGTCCTGATATGCCAACACTCCGTGTACTTCCCCAAACAATTGATACATTAGCTTCTGAAACACAGATGCTGCGGAAGCTAAACCGAAAGGCATCCGCAAAAATCTGTAAGCCCCAAATGGAGTGACAAATGTTGTAAGAGAACGAGACTCCCTACTCAACTCAACTTGATGATAGGCGGACTTGAGGTCAATCGTGGAGAACACTTTCATACCCCCCAATCGTGCCAATAACTCCTGTATTTTGGGCAGCGGGAAACAATCAACTAGAATATTTTTGTTCAAAGACCTCAAGTCCACACATAATCGCAAATCCCCCGTTTTCTTAACTGCAACCACAATCGGAGAAACCCATTGAGACAAATTAGTCGATTCAATGATTCCATCAGCACATAGCTCACGTAGGTGCTCCTTTAACTTCCCTCTGATGCTCAAGGGCACATTACGCACCTTGTGTACCACAGGTATCGCATCAGGTTTGAGAATTATTTTATGCTCATAACCTTTTACAGAGCCTAGCTTATCCCTGAAAATCACAGTATGCTTGTCTAGGACATCTTTAAGAGTATCAAGTTTTATGTCCACTTTCTCAATCAGGGTGATAGGTCGTTCAGTACCCGGTCTCAGAACCATCCCAAATTGTCCTTGATCTTTCCACCCCAGAATATTGTACCCTCTCTTGGCTACATATATTTTTGTACTAATAGCCTTCTGCTGATAACAAATCCTTTCTAAGAAATACCCCATCATATCAATTTCTTGACCATCAAAAGCTACTGTTTTTATGTCAGGAGCTGACAAGGGAAGGTTACTCCAATGTGAATGATAATTTGTATCAGATACAATTGATATAGGTGAGCCTGAATCCACAGTGTCACTTAGCTTGACTTCCCCAATTTTAACCTCACATACTGGATCCTTAGAAAATTTGCAATCAGAATTAATATCATCGACAATCAAAACACATCTTTTTGAAAAGTCCACCTCCCCTCCATCTGTCAGCTTGTCAATGGCTTGCTGATGCTCAACTAACATTACTTTTTGCGATTGCTTGCATACACGAGCAAAATGACCAGACTTCCTGCATTTTATGCACACTTTCCCCAGTGCAGGACAATTTGAGGAATTGGCAACATGTGACTTAGAACCACATCTGAAGCATAGAGAACTTTTAACATTATTTTTTTTTAAATCTGGAGTGCCCGACATAACTGTCTTAGACTTCTGTAAAACTATGTTCACATTTTCTGCCTGACTTACTTTCATTTTGCTTAACTCTCTGGAAGATGTTACTGAATGCTCGATGCCTCTAGCAATTTCTAGTGTTTCACACAAAGATGGATTTCTACAACATAAAATGTTTTCTTGGATTCTAGAATCATAACAATTCACCACTAACTGATCTCTTAGGTACTGATCGAGGGGTCCTAAAAATTCACAAGTGGCTGCTAATACCCTAAGCTCAGCTACAAAATTATCAATCGATTCGTGTTGGAATTGTTTTCGAGTAAAAAATTTGTGTCTTTCAACTATTATACTAAGGTCATCCTTAAAATGATTTTCTAACCTCTTTACAGCTTCAGTAAAAACATCCCAACCATCACTGGATGAAGGTTGCACTTGGGGTTGATGATCAAAAATTCTCTGACCTTCTGTACCAAGGCAATTATACAAAATCGCCCTCTTTCGAACCGCAGAAAAATGTACCCCATCTATCGCCACTAAGTAACTTTCAAAAGACTTGAACCAGTGTTGACATTTTATCATGGAAATACCGGGTTCAGGCAAAAATGCCAGTGGCAAATTTGCTGTTTGCATACCGAGGAATAGACACTGTATGAACGTGTATATGACTAATAAGACACCACTAAAGATAAAAATTGAATAAGTGTGCGAATCAATGTACAAATCTGCAACCGCCTTCAATGTAGAGTAGTCGTGATACGTGCGTGAAATATTGCAAACAGATTCACAGGTCTGCAGATCCAGAAAAGCAGATGAATGTGCGAATCACTGTCCGCATAACATTTTAAGTCCACATGTCCATACAATTTGTACTTTCACTGTACATTCACAGTCAGAATAGAAGTGTGCGAATCACTGAAAAGATCCGCAATTGCGTAGAAATATCTTCCATTCAATAGCAACAGTGAAATAAATACCAGAATATGTACAAATCCGCAAGGTGCACTTAAAATGAAGAGTGCACGAATTACTGTGCACCTGTCCGCGTGATAGTGGATTCTTATTTTCTCGCAGTCAGAATAGAAGTGTGCGAATCACTGAAAAGATCCGCAATTGCGTAGAAATATCCTCCATCCAATAGCAACAGTGAAATAAATACCAGAATATGTACGAATCCACAAGGTGCACTTAAAAAGAAGAGTGCGCGAATTACTGTGCACCTGTCCGCATGATAGTGGATTCTTATTTTCTGGTGCAGAAAGTCCAGCACAGGTTTTCTTTGTTTATGTGAATAAACACAGTAGAGGCACACAGAATTCCTCTGACGATTTGCGGATTTATATATCACTGTTTGTAAACCAAAACATACACTACAGTAACCAGAATTTGCTCCACGTTGTTTAAAAATATGTAGATTAACCCAATGTCGCATTAACTACAGCAACAAAGAAGAGTTAAACCGGTTCCTCTGAGTAAAATGTTTGTTGAACAGGCGTAACTAAGCAACAGGAACTGAAACCAGAGTACTTCGCCGGGCGCAAGCAGGCAAAGGCCCTTAACAAAATTCCTGAACGAGATTGTAATCTGCTTTAAAATTGATTTAAAAACACCAGCATACTCTGTCAGCTGAAAGATTTCTGCTTAATATAACCATGAAGTAAACGAGTGTGAGGACAAGAAATAAATATCATAACAGTTACGTGGGTCCGGATGGTGTTGATAGAAGCTCGTCGCCAATTTATGTTGTATCCAAAAGAAGGGAAAAACAGAGAAGGAATATTCTTGAACACGAAGTTTATTTCCACATCAACACCAACGTCCTCACAGCTCCAGGTACAGCAACTGACTCAGGAGCCGATGAAGTCATCAGAACTCCACGCACCCAACATTCCATAAAGGTACACTGCCCACCCCCAACGACAAATTACAATTGCACATTTTAAAACACAACACTTAGCTGTTATATTTACAGAAACAACCTCACCTAAGCTGAGGATGTTTCTTTACAAGATTGTGAGTCAATTCTTGTCAGATTCAACCCTCCAATTTCATGTTACTTTCTCTTCCCCTAAAAAACACCACCTAGCAATGCAACATTCCCAGACACATTGCTGGATACAATCTCTAACGGTTTTACAATATACTCAAACATATGCATCCTTGGTGACTTCAACATATGGTTTAACAAAACAATATGCCACACCCCTGAACCATCCTCACTGACCTAGGCACACACAACCTTGAACAGCTTGTTCCCAACCCAACACACATCACTGGACGCACACTAGATGCCATCTTCATCAACCCAGACCTAGTCACGCTTACAACAATTATTCCAGTCACATGGTCAGGCCACTACCTTGTTGCCTTCCAATACAAGATTCCAAAGCTCACCCCTACTAAAATCATCTTACCTTCAACGACATACCAACCTTGGAACAAGCTAAATTTGGAAGAACTAGAAAACCTGCTTATCTCAAACACTGATCTGGCCACAATCAATCCTGTACAAAAACTCTGGAAAGCTTCTGATTTCCTAACTCTACTGAAAACATCTGCAACTACAGGCCCATAGCAAACAGACTAGTAGTCCTGGGCAAACTTATAGAAAGAGCAGCTTTCACCCAAATGGCATAATTCATTGAAGAGAATCTAATCCTTTCTGACTTCTCAACAGGATACGGTCCAGGAACAGGCACTGAATCGGCCCTTATCTTAAGGATGACCTTAAAAGCATGGTAGACATGAACAGGTATGCTGCCCGTGTACTGTTGGACCTTTCAGCTACCTTTGACAGACACAACACACTAATCCAAAGAAATGAGGAGGCTGGAAGAGAGGGCACAGCTCTTGACTGAATTACATTGTACCTACACAATAGGACAAATATTATACATATTCCTCTTTTCTCATCTAAACCATACAGCATCAAAGCATGAGCCCCTGTTGTATTACATGTAGAATGCTCTCTGTAGTTGTTCTTAGAAATAATGTATGTGATAGAATAGAAGGGAAGAGAAAGATAATGTTGATGGGAAATGGAATGTGGGTTTTTAATTCAGACATTGGAAGTGTACAGAGTTGTTGGCGTTATGAAGGAAGACTTGTAATAAAAGCTTCATTACAAACTACAATGTGTTGGTGACATCGCAACAGCCCCTCAAGGCTCAATCATCTCACCCATGCTTTTCAACATCTATATGAAATAGTTACCAGATCTGATCTACAGTTTTCACTTTCATAACTACACAGATGACACACAGATACTTGTGAAATTGGAAAACACAAAAAACATTATAACCTTTAAAATGTTCAATTACCTCTTGGCCATTGACCAATGGATGACATGGAGCCACCTCAAATTAAATGCCTCCAAAACAGACATTCTCCACTCTTGTGACTGGAACACCTATGACCATCTCTGTGTCTGGCCTGATGATCTAGAATACCCACCAAAAATATCTAAGGAGGTAAGTAACTTTGGGATTACCATGGACACAAAGCTTTCAATGAATGCGCAATTAGGCTAGGTAGAAAATCAAGCTTTCTCACAATGAAAACACTGAAACACATCTTCCTGCACCTAGAATTAATTCACAAAGTTCACACTACCATCTTGCTTTTCCTATCTAAACTGAATTACTCTAATGGTCTGTATCATGCCTCAACTGTCAACTATTAGAAGATTAGAGATAATTAAGAACGCTGCAACTAGACTTCACCTATAAGTAAACCCACAAGCACACACCCCTCCTGCCTTGAGGGACCTACACTGGCTACCAGTTGCCAGAAGATCCCACTTCAAGATGTTTTCTATGACACATAAAGCAAGACATGGCAAAGGACCACTCTTTATCAGGAAGGAAATAAACAAATACATACAGCAAAGGAACCTATGCTCAAGAAAAGCTTTCGCCTCAACATTCCAACATATAAGAAAAAATTATGGGTGGGACATCTTTCTCTGTTCAAGCAGCTAAACTATGGAATTCCCTTGCCACACACGTAAGATGCACTGACAACTATCTTAGCTTCCAAAGATTACTCAAGAACTGTCTCTTCCCCACAGGACAACTATTCTCACAACAGTCTTCCACTACGGTACACTCAGACATTACCAACTATGCTTCTCACGATATAGAGATGAAGTTGTTGTTATACATGTACTGTTGCACATTGAACCATGCTCCCTGTTAAAAGCAGATACATTCAATGACAAAGAAATGTATATTACACTACAATAGACATGCATTTCAGACAACGTCATAATTGCTGATTCTGTGTACATATAGGTACATATATAGAGGAATTTATATCTGCTACTAAAACTCTTGCGAAATGTCATTAAAACATTTACATACTTCTCCACAATATAACTGTGCATGTCAGACCATGTTATATATTCTACACGCATATGGGGATGAGTAATGTGCATATGTGTCCCTTCTCTTAACTCCACTACACACACCAAAATCATGAGCACAAACCTAACACAAATAATGCACAAAGAAAAAACAAATAATATTTGTTTTTTCTAATCTACTAACTGCCCACCTCTAATCTTGGGTTCCAGAGTACCATGCTACTCACTTCAAAGTGCTTTGACGCCACGTCAGGGGTAGTCAGCACTGTATAAATACAAATTACAATTACAGTTCTTAAAACTGCTTGACTACGTATGTGTTCTTTTATGGCAAGACATGGCTTTTCACCTCAATATTAAGTAGTCTTCTAGGGAGGTCTTTCATTCCTCCCCGCCTATAGGCGGTGCTGCAGTCTTTCATGATCCCATCACCAGCTCTCTGCATCCAGCCATCAAACGTTTCAGAAGGAACCTGGTGGCTGCATCAGCCTTGCTCATCAGGGGCGAGGGAGGATTGTCCAGGACTCCACTGTGCATAGCAGCTTCTTATCATCAGTGGCAGGGCCACTCTTGCATTAAGGCATGCCTTGACTCTTCTTTTTATCTGCTGCTGGACTGTTGCAGTGTTTTTTTGTGTCTTGAGGCTTCTTGCCATGTGTGTCAGGCCACTCTTGCATTAAGGCATGCCTTGACTCTTCTTTTTATCTGCTGCTGGACTGCTGCAGTGTTTTGTTGTGTCTTGAGTCTTCTTGCCTTGTGCGTCAGGCCACTGCTGCATTCAAAGGTACCTCCTGGTGCCATTTTGTCATCTGTGCAGCCATTGGCAGAGAAGGTAGTTAACCCACTCCTCTAGGGGCCTCCCAGCTTTCAATGATCCACCTGCCTGTCCCTGCTTATCGCGTTCGCTCTCCATTCTTAAAATCCTTAATCCTGAGATTAAATAACTGAGTGTAAAACAGTTAACAATATTACCACCTGTTAATTACTCTGTCAGAAATCTGTGGTGTTCTAAATCAAAATAAAATAGTATTTTTATCACCCCAAGTTGAACAGTTCTCATATGAGATGCCTGTTTTACATCAGTGCAGGAAGCCAGTTTACGTAAAGAATTGGAAAAAATGGTAGTTGCCTTGAAAAACTTTGCAATGAAGGGTGTTCTAGCATGCCAAGGATACAAGGATTACTCCAAGCTCTAGAATACAGTGTGTGTGATCCCTTTCTTCCGTCCCCTAGTGGCAGTAGAAGATAGAAAGAGGTGTTAACGGTGCAGGTAAAAGTAGGCGTAACAATTGCAGATAATGATTTTAGAGTCCTGACTGGACGCATATATCATTTGGGCTATTAGAGGCTATGAAGTTACAGCGGATAGAAAAATGTTCAATCTAAGTGTTTGGGTGACCCCAAACTGAGAGCAATATATTGTAAGCCAAGTACCTTTCTGGATATTATCAAGATAGAAGCACAAATACAGATTTGGAGACTAAGGCCATGGTTCCCGGTTATGTTGAATACTGATGATACTTAGTGCACACAGTAATTGATGCTAAACTGGTGTGGGGGTTGAATAAGTAGCATAATTAACTACTGCTGATGTCCCCACCACAAACTGAAGCCCAACCCACAATGATCATGTCATGTTTTGCATTTATGTCTGGCATTTTATGCTGTTAGATGTCCTGCGTTTTTTAGTGAAATCTATCAGGAAAAAATTGGTAATTGATGCACAACTCAGAGTTCTGATCTGTGTGCAAACACTACTTTGAATAAAGGTCTATAAAAGTCTGTACATTTTATAGAAGGGATATATATATAAGATTTGCCTAGAGCTCTGTATTGTGGTTGATATAGCATCACAGTGCTGTAAGGTTTGCATATGTTGTATTGTATTGTAGTTGTAGCTATACATTGTTTCATACACGTAATGAGGTGTCAAAGCTCCTTTGTGGAGGGGTAGCTTGCTACTCTGAGGAATAAATGGAACAGCGCATGTATGTTGTGTGGCTTTTATGGGGACTTTTTTTTATGCCATGCGTCAGGCCTATGGTGATGCACTTGATAAATTTGGCTGCCCTGGCTCTGTGTGCATTTAGAGAAAAAGAGTGAGTGATGAGTGAGAGATAGGTTTCTTAAGCATTTAATTCTTATAGATGGAGGGAAGTGTGTGAGTGCAGTCTGGCCTATGCTTGTAGTATTTCAGTATGTGGATATTAAACTGCTCAAACTGCTCAAGTTGTGTGTAGGTGTGCTTATACATGGTGTGAGAGAGAAGCGTAAGGGTATACGTGGCTGTACAAGCCAGCACCTTCCATCTATGGAGTGGTCTGTGTATGTACAGTTCAAACCACATAGAATATGGGGCACAGAAAAAGCGCAGAGATGCAAGGAGCTACCTTGAGAGGTGTAAATGCAGGGAGTGAGGTAGTTATGAGGCTCAGTAGTGCATTCCAATCAACCAGCAATCCGTGTGAAAGGAAGAAGCCATATGAACTTCACAGTACAAGGGGGCTTACATCACCCACCCACAACAGTTATCTGGGATCAGGAAATCGGATATGCTTTGAGGGGCTGGAGCATTAATTAGAATACTTGATAAAATCTGGTGACAGAATAAATCATTTTTTCTTGCAGTTTTTGTTTAAATAGTGTCAAATGTTGTGCATGGGTGCAAAACATTAAGAAAATTAAAAAAAACATTGTTTCTGCTAGATATCGACTTTAGGATTTCACAGATTTGGGAGGTGTTATACACATAGCAGTGCAATATAATATATTTGCCTGCATCTATTACATTCTGCTAGAATTTTGCATTTTCTCTGTTTTGTGAAAGTGAAAGTGTGGTAACGTACTCAGCTGTGTATTTGGGTGGGATGTGGGAACTAGACCTTTAATTCTTGCTGATCTATCTGCTTGCACTTTAAGGAGCCCACTGTGGCCCCAGTTACAAGTTGCACAACACTTGCAGGGTGCCATCTCTGCACCAGTAATTACCAGAACCCACCAGTACTGTGTGATTAAGAGTGACACCCCACAGAAGTCTGAATTCCTGCGAGGAACTGGATTTACCAGACAGTAATCCACAAGGTATTTCTTTTTCCATGAGGTATGACACACACTTTTACCACTTGCTGTAAGCAGGAGGTAAATGTGTGCAGGGGGTTGTTGTAAGGCGGAGGTGTAGGTAGATAGTGAGGAGGGTGAAGGAAGGAGAGTCGAATGTTGGCTGGTGGAGAAAAGCATGTAATGCTCACCCCTGTGCCTTGTCTGAAGCTTGAGCAGGGATTGTGCAAGGAGTCCAGGCTACAATGCAGCATTTTCCCACAGTGATTTTACCTGCTGGTATTTCCTGTATTCCTGTCAGTAAAATCTGGTTTATTGTTCTCACAACTAGTAAATCCAGGTGGAGGAACACTGGACCTCTTATAATTATGTGGAACGGAATTGTCCCTTTAATTCTACTCCCTACAGATCCCAAATCGAGGCTTGTGCCTTTTATGGGCACCTAGCACGTCGACTGACTAAGCAGAGAGAGTGCAACACCGTGAGGCGCAAGATACAGTGAAAAACAAGCAAAGCCTCCTTTATCTGAAGTGTGCAGGATCTACTGGGAACAGAATTCTGTATCGTTTTAAGTTTTACAATAACAGTACCCATACATTGCGTTTAAAAGACCAATCCAAAATGTATAATGCAGACCTTTGGGAGACTCCTGTTTAAAGGAAGGGCAGGGATTTCCTATGCTGTGGAGCTGAGGGAGAGGTAGAAGAAACAAGCCTTCTCAACAGGATACCTGATACCCAAAAAATGTATATGTGTGCATTTGTTTAATCAGCAAAAGTAAGAGCTGCAATATGTTTTAATTGATGGAGTCATCTGAGGCTTCAAGGTGACTAAAATGTGTTCTTTTTGAGAGGTAACGTAAGTGTAAAATCAGCTGAGCTCTGCAGTGTGTTTTTTTTTATGGAAACGTTTAAAAAGAGGTTTCCGCTAAGGTGCGTATTGCTAAAAATATATATATTTAAATTCCCTTGTTTTATCATACGCACTAAGGGCCTAATTACGAGACCCTAGCAACACTGGAGCGTCACTTTTTGCGACGCTCTGGTGGCGTTGTGCAGTGCACCATATCTACAATGTGGCATTAAGCCACTTTTCCTGGCTTAACACGGCCTTGTAGAGATGGGCCGCCCGATGCAGTTTTCTGCAGCTAAGGGGCGTGGATTGGGTGCAACAACCATTGCTTGTTGACACTGCCTCAGATTTACAAGAAATCGTCAACCTTAGGCAGCTCCAAAAGCTACCGCATTCCCAGGGGAGGTGTTAGAATGGTGTAACGAGGAGAAATACTTTTATTTTTCCTAATTTGTTGCTCTTTTTATGCAGCACACATAGAAGGAGCAAATCGCCATTAAAGATTGTTTTTTATGTCATAAAGGTGTCCCTTCCTGCATGAAAACAATCCCCCCTGCAATGCAGCCATCCTTGCACCATGGCGCATTCCCACTAGGCAGCTAATTTAGTGCAGGGAGAAACACAGGAATGCGCCGTATTCTTCTAAATATGGCACATCCCTTTGTCTTGGAAATGAAGCAGCTCGGCGCAGCAAGATTGCTTGCCTCACCATTCTGATGAGGCCCTAAATCTCTTGGCACGTTTAGCAGTTTTAAACTGTGCCTTATACAAATTTAAAATAATGACTTGAATTTTCACTGTGCTTTCAGTTGCAGATTGGGACTTCATAGCACTATAATTGCATGCCACTATTCCCGCGTGTCCTACGCAGGATTCAGTTCTGTGACTGGTTACACACACAGATATAAGAGTGAATACATTAACTTACTGAGCTTCCATAACATAAAAAATGCATTTCACACTGTTAACTTTAACTTACGTTTATTTTTCATTTAAAGTGTGTGCTGTATATTTATATGTATTTACCTGAAAAGTAAAGGCCAGCAAAACAGTTGCAGAAAAAACATGTTCCTTTTTAACCGGTCTCTTGCCGGTGCCCAAAGTTCCCGTACATTTTATGGGTCTGCCAGTGAGGCCTCATCTTCATCACAGCCCAGCACACATCAGCTGAAGAACATGCGCCCAGTACACTGCAGCAGCCCGGAGTAAAACTGTGCCCCTGAGTCTCACCATTTCTAGGTCTCCTCTGAAGCCATGGCCCACTTCTTTCACAACTTGAGAAGACATACAAAAAAGTAAAACTGCAACACGAAGGTAGCTGATATTTGAGAAGCAACAAAGTAATGTGCACAAAACCAAAAATTATAGGGGTACCAAATCACAAAGACTAGCTGTGCAAAGAGTATCTTGCTATTTATTTTTGCAGATATGGAGGAGAAATAATAATAAAGGAGTGTTTTATAAATTAACGACACAATTTAACAGCTGGACATCCTTCCCTCTGTGCATCATGGGACAGATATCTATAATTAAGTGGTGGTGCTACCCAGGTTTTCTTATCTATCCACTAGGTTTCTTCATCCCTTCACCAATATGCGAATATTGAGGGGAGACTTGTGATCTTGTACGCCCTGTCATCAGCCCCATAATATGAGGCTGAGAAAACGGAGATCAGAATTACACCGAGTAATTGCAACATGTATAGCCTTAGCTGGAGTGGAACGACTGTACTTTCCAATAGTCCCACTGTTTGATAATCCGGCAGTACCTCTGACATTGCAGGTTGGTACCGAGAATATTTATCCACTGTGGGAGTCCAAGTCCCAGAAGGAACATTTTTGACACTAGTAGTTTATAAGTTTAGGGGTGCGTTGTAACCACTGCTTTACTTCGATACTTCAAACTCTGGCAAGCAGGGAGAGCATTATGGCAGTGATTTCCACAACCACTAGTGGAATAGAAAGTGCTTACCAAAATTATGAAGAGAGAAGATACCTGAAGAAGCTTGGGGCCATATGTACGAACACATTTTCCCATTGACACAGAATGGGAAAAACCCTTTGATACATCTTGCCCTTGGTCTCACTCACGTATGCAGAGCTCATAATCGCAGACAGGCAGCATTGACTGCCACAAGAAAGAAATGGGAACGAGATCTGGGACAAACTGGAAGACTAGTACTGGCACTAGTGCTGCGCACAGGTCTGTTTAGCCCAGTTCAATAATGAGCACAGAATAATCACATTTCAAAATGTATCCACGTTATTACACCCCTACAAAATATAAACATTCTAACCAGGCATAAGCTTTTATTGTGGGAGATGACAGGCACCAAATGCAGATTTTGTGCACTATAATCAGGTATTACACTGCAATTAAGCAGTACTGGGCCACACTACTTCAAAATATTAGCTATAAGACACATGCTAACCTATCATAAACCCCTATACTAGCTCTATCAGGTTACACAGTTTTTATACTAAAGACAAGCAGATTTGGTGCTAATATTGGTTAAATGAATAGCAGCATTGAAATGGATGCGCACAGGGACAGCTCAACATACAGACTGACTGGCAGATATGGTGCAATGCAATGAACAAGTTGGCACCTAATGTACCACCATTCACCCTACCCTTAGACCTCAAGACTTTTGAGAACCATATTTTGCCAAAAATAATAGGGTAAGCAATCGTGACCTGTGAGTTTCAAGTTTCAAGTTTATTTATTTAACATGCACAGTTAATTAAAACCATTACATGTACATTTAAAGTACTAAAACGAGCTCTGACCCTTCTGGAGTAGTGGTCGACCGAAGACGGACTAAGGACCTGGATGATCCCCAGACATGTCTATGCCCGTTCCCAGCCTGGGAACATCCTTAACAGTTTATCCCCGGTTGTTTGTTCCTTTTCTCCTTGTTCAGCTACCTTCCTACCTTGACCCTATGGGGGCGGCATATGTTCTCCTCATTGATCATGGGCTTGTATGCTGGGACATTACCCTACTGATTGGATCATTTGACAGAACCATAGCGACACACACTTGCCTCTCCTATGATCACCATCCTTACTCTAAATGTTCGGGCCTTAATGTTTCTGTGAAGAGACAAGCCCTTCTATTGCAGCTTAGGGATGCAAAGAGTGATCTCTGTCTACTACAGGAAACTCATTTACTCCGCTCAGACTGGAAGAGACTGCAGTCACGCTGATTTGACTGTCAATTCCATTCTTCAGGTCCTGGGAGACGGGTGGGAGTGGCAATCCTACTGGCCAAGAACTTTCCAGGGAAGGTAACTCAGGTATAGGCTGAGATTCCAGGGAGGCTTCTCTCCCTCCATATTGATATCCAGGTGGCATAGACTAACAATAGCTAATATCAACGGGCCAAATGAACGTCAGGAATGCTTTCTAAAAGATGCATTGGGGAAGATCTTGGCAACATCAGACGAGGACAATGTGGTGGGCGGGACTTTAATTTAGTACCAGATCCCCAGAAGGATAGATCCACTCAAAGATATGGCCATACAGGAGCTTTCTCAAAGGGTTTTCAGGAGTGGATGGAGGGGGCAAGACCAACTGACATCTGGCGCCGACAGCATCCGGCGGATAGAACATACTCCTCTTTCTTACATAGACTACTTCCTCACCACTCCCTGTTTCACTAACCTGGGTACCAGGTCTGAGCGAGGGGTGGCTTCTACTTCAGATTACTCCCCACTCACACTGCGTCTTGCTCTTCCCTCTCACACCCCAAGTAAAATACACTGGTGTCTTAACACAATGCTTTTAGCGTACGAGGATAGCTTAGCTGAAATCAGGGCCACGAAAACCCACTTTCTAGCCATAAACAAAACCCCCACAACCAGTATGACGACCCCATGGAAAGCCCTTAAAGCAGTCATCAGAGGTCAGTTTATAGCGATAGCAGCAAGATTAAATATCACATGCCATGAGGAGCGATGAAATAAGGGTCCTGGAGGCCACACATAGCCGGATAGGGTCTCTGGCGGTGAGGAGACAGCTTACCGCACACAGGAAACAATTATGGGCTCAGGATTGGGATAAGGCGGAGTATGCCCTACTCCAGACTAAGCAAAAATACTATGCAGGGGGAGACAAGGCGGGCCACCTCCTGGCTCAACGCCTCCACATGCAGGCCACGGGCCAAAAAGGGGTAGAAGTGCGGTTACCTGATGGTACCCTGACATGTCAGGAAGACAAAAGTTCTAGAGGTTTTACTCAGACTTATATTCTGCGGAAGAGCTCGACATTCATGACATGGAGGACTATTTAGATTCCACTTCTCTGTCCCAGATCCCCCCACAGATAGTGCCATATTGGAGAGGGATATCATACCCATGGAGGTCCTAGCGGCTATACACCGTCTGCAAATAGGTAAAGCACCAGGTGTGGACGGTTTTGGAGCATAGTTCTACAAATCTTTTGGAACTCAGCTAGCCCCTGTGTTGGCTCGTCTGTATAACATGTTGGACATGACCCACCCCTTTCCCCCCCATGATGCAACTGTATATGGTGATCGTTTTTCCTAAACCGGGGAAAAGACCCGCAACTGTGCTCCTCCTACCCACCCCTTACACTATTGAATGTGGACACTAGGATCTTTATGGGAATTTTAGCCCGCCGGCTGAGCCCGTAGATGCAGGGCCTGGTTGATCCTAATCAAACTGGGTTCACCCCTGAGCGATCATGTAGCGACAACACTGAAAGATTATGGGCCATATTTATACTTTTTGACGCAAAACTGCGCTAACGCAGTTTTGCGCCAAAAAAATGAGCGCCGGCTAACGCCATTCTGAAGCGCCATGCGGGCGCCGTATTTATTGAATGGCGTTAGCCGTCGTTAGTCGACCGGCGCTGCCTGGTGTGCGTGAAAAAAAACCACGTACACCAGGCAGCGCCGGCGTAGGGAAAAATGGCGTTTGGGCGTCCAAAAATGGGGCAAGTCAGGCTGAGGCAAAAAAATCGTCTTAACCCGATTTGCGCCATTTTTTTTGGGCGCCCAGACGCCATTAACATGACTCCTGTCTTAGCAAAGACAGGAGTCATGCCCCCTTGCCCAATGGCCATGCCCAGGGGACTTCTGTCCCCTGGGCATGGTCATTGGGCATAGTGGCATGTAGGGGGGCACAAATCAGGCCCCCCTATGCCACAATTTTTTTTTTTTTTTTAAACTTACCACAACTTACCTTTTCTTCCCTGGGATGGGTCCCTCCAGCCTTGGGTGTCCTCCTGGGGTGGGCAAGGGTGGCAGGGGGTGTCCCTGGGGGCTTGGGAGGGCACCTCTGGGCTCATTCTGAGCCCACAGGTCCCTTAACGCCTGCCCTGACCCAGGCGCTAAAATCCGGCGCAAATGCAGGTTTTTTAGTCCCGCCCACTCCCGGGCGTCATTTTTGCCCGGGAGTATAAATCCGACACAATAGCATCGGAGTCATTTTTTAAGACGGGAACGCCTACCTTGCATATCATTAACGCAAGGAAGGTGTTCACGCAAAAAAATGACGCTAACTCCATGAACTTTGGCGTTAGACGCGTCTAATGCCAAAGTATAAATATGGAGTTAGTTTTGCGTCGAATTTGCGTCGAAAAAAACGAGGCAAATTCGGTGCAAACGGAGTATAAATATGCCCCTATGTCACCTGTTGAATAAGGTCCATCTCTCCTGAACCCCGACCCTCCTCCTCTCCAGTGATGCGAGGAAGGCCTCTGACCCGGTACACTGGCGGTACCTCCATGAGGTCTTGATGCATCTTGGGCTTGGTCCCAGTTTCCGCAAGTGGATCCGATGCAATTATGACAAACCTAGAGGCAGCCGTGAATGGAGGATTGTCACAGCAATTCCCTATCTCAAGAGAAACACGACAGGGATGCCCCCTCTCACCCCTACTGCTTGCTTTATATATGGAGCCTTTTGCTGAGCACATACGGCAGAACCCAGACATATTTGGCTTATCTCAACAGAAACACGACAGGGATGCCCCCTCTCACCCCTACTGCTTGCTTTATATATGGAGCCTTTTGCTGAGCACATACGGCAGAACCCAGACATATTTGGCTTGCTGATGGGTGGCACATTGCATAAACTGGCGCTCTATACAGACGATGTGCTTCCCCAACTATCCCAACCCTCAAACTTTCCTTCCTAGGGTCATGGTGGAACTGACGGCATTCAGCAAAGCATCGGGCTTTAAAACCAATTTCACTAAATCATCTCTACTGAACCTCGCCATCCCTGAGGTGGAAAGGGCTGCTATGGAGGCTAATCTCCCATTCTCATGGGCTACACATGGAATTAGGTAGCTGGGCCTATGTATAAACCTCACGCTTGAGGCTACAGTAGCTCACAACTATAATAGGATATAAGATACCATGCGCTCTGAACTGAAGAGATGGAAGGCACATGGTCTGTCTTGTCTAGCAGCAATTAAGATGACTCTTATGCCTAAAATACTCTTACCTTATACAGACCCTGCCGATGCAACCGCCTCCCAACCTTGTAGATAAACTGCAAGCACTTATATTGGAGTATATTTGGGGTGGTAAGAGGGCTAGAATGTCAAAGACCCAGGCACACCTGCCACAAACAGAGGGAGGCCTGGGAGGCCCACATCTGTTGAGATATTACTATGCTTCTCAGCTGCGGTACATGGTTGAATGGGCCTGACCACTCACAGAGAAATACTGGTGCTTTATCGACTAGGCAGTGGCAGGAGTTCATATTTGGAAAGTGCCGTGGCTGCAAAAGAAACATCGACCAGTAGGGGTGTATGTTTTCTCTATCTTGCTGGCTACTCTGGGAACATGGGACAAGGTACAGGTCACTAAAGGGCTATTCACACCAATCTCCCTACAGATAACCAAGACTTTCCTCACGCAATGGGCAATTCCGCCTTTACAACCTGGCAGGAAAGAAACTGCAAGAGGTTTGGCGATCTCTTTGATGAGGACGGAGTCATGGACTTCAACCGTCTCCAAGCTGAATATGGTCTCCCGGCAACCACACAATGGCAGTTTCTAGCTGTCCATCATTGGGTAACTTCCCCTACGATACGCCCATCTGTGAGTCAACCTCTTACATGCTTTGAAAAGTGACTACTATCTAGAGAAATGGACAAATGACTCTTGTCCGACATCTATGCCTTCTTGGTTGTGCCACTTGTGATCTTTGCAACGCCAGCGAGGCATAGATGGGAACTGGAATGCGAACGCACTTTCACAGATAGGGAGTGGCAAGATGTTCTTCACCAGGCACGAGTAACAGCACGCGCCACAAACACCAAAGAAATGTTGTTGAAAATAGCCCATTACATGTATTATACACCAGCGCGGATGGCTAAATGGAGGGTGCGCAACAAGGGCATGTGTTGGCGTGGGTGCGTACAGGAGGGCACACTTACTCACATATTGTGGCAATGCCTAAAAATCACCTCTTTCTGGAGCACAATCCTCCAAGCGATTGACAAAATACACTACACTAACATACCACGGTTCCCTAGGTATTTCTTGTTGGGCCTCCTGAACCCCAAAACATACCTGCTTCACACACCTAAGGGTTGGGCTAATACTTTGGCTCTGGGAGCAGCTTAAATCCTACTACTTTCACACTGGGGCTCGGAGACCATTCCCACTCATACTGACTGGTTACACAAGTTGTGGGCCCTCATGGATATGGAAAAATTGACAGCAGCAGAGACTGGTTTGCTGCCCCTCTTTGATAAAACATGGGGCCCATATATCCGATACATGTCAGAGGAATTCAGGGAATTAACATGCCCGTCGTACTTCCGCATCCTCCCATTGACAAGCCCTGCAGACCCCTCCTGATCAAACTAGTAAATATTCCCCCAACAAGGGATTCCCGGTCAGCATTGCACACCCAGGGCATACCCATTGACTGAGGACTCTACTTTCCTGCAAACAATGTGCCTCCCCGTTCTTCTTCTTTCCCCCTCCATTTATCCACCTTTCCTTTTCTATCTGTTCCTCCCCACGGGCCAGTGGTTGTAGGTGGGAGAAGTTGTATTGTTCGCACCACTAAAATCAATAAAAGAGATCTTAAACATAAAATACCAAAACAGTAGAGTATGTCCATTAAGACACATAATACTAGCTGAATAAAATCAGTCAAAACATTATACTCAATGTTAGACTTTTCATCCTTGGTGTGGTCTCCCTTAACTTTTTGCCTCTGTTCCCCAGGTTGTTGATGTGTGCTGGACTCTGATTTTACTGTTTTTGTTACTCTGGGCACTTTACCACTGCTAACCAGTGCTAAAGTGCAAGTGCTCCTGTTTAAAATGTGTACGTAATTGGTTCTCCATGATTGGCATATTTGTTTTACTGTTAAGTCCCTAGTAAAGTGCACTAGATGTGCCCAGGGCCTGTAAATCAAATGTTACTAGTGGGCCTGCAGCACTGGTTGTGCCACCCACACAAGTAACCCTGTAATCATGTCTCAGACCTGCCACTGCAGTGTCTGTAAGTGTATTTTTACACTATAAATTCGACTTGGCAAGTGTACCCACTTGCCAGGCCTAAACCTTCCCTTTTCTTACATGTAAGGCACCCCTAAGGTAGGCCCTAGGTAGCCCCAAGGGCAGGGTGCAGTGTATGGATAAGGTAGGACATATAGTAATGTGGTTTATATGTCCTGACAGTGAAATACTGCCAATTTCGTTTTTCACTGTTGCAAGGCCTGTCTCTCTCATAGGATAACATGGGGGCTACCTTTAAATATGATTAAAGTGTAGATTCCCCTAGAGAGTAGATGGACATGTGGAGTTTGGGGTCCCTGAACTCACAATTAAAAAATACATCTTTTAGTAAAGTTGATTTTAAGATTGTGCGTTTGAAAATGCCACTTTTAGAAAGTGAGCATTTTCTTGCTTAAACCATTCTGTGACTCTGCCTTGTTTGTGGATTCCCTGTCTGGGTCAGTTTGACAGTTGGGTTGTTTTTCACCTCGCACTAGACAGTGACACAAAGGGGGCTGGGGTGTAACCTGCATTTCCTGATTAGCCATCTCTGCTAGGAGGGAGGGGTGGAGTGGTCACTCTCATCTTAAAGGACTGTTCCTGCCTCTGACAATGCCGGCTCCAACCCCCTGCTGTGTGTCTGATGCCTTGCCTGGGCAAGGCAGGATTTCACAAGTAGGTGTGAGTCCCCTTTGAAGAAAGGTGACTTCAAAGACTAAAATGGGTATAAGAAGGGCACCCAAATCTACAGACTTTAGAAACAGTTCTGGAACCAAGAGGAACCTCCGCCTGGAGAAGAGCTGACAGCTGAGGAAGAAGTGCTGCCCTGCCTGTGACTGTGCTTTGTGGAGCTTTCCTGCAGTGCTGCTTCTGCCAGAGTAAGAGGGCAAAGACTGGACTTTGTGTGCCTTCCATCTTGTGAAGAAATCTCCAAGGGCTTGATTTAGAGCTTGCCTCCTGTTGTTTGAAGTCTCAGGGACAGCAAAGACTTCTCTCTGCCAGCACCTGGAGTCTCTGGAGAGACTCCTGCTCTGACAAGTGGTGCCCTATCCCGTTCCTGGGCCCTTGAAAGGAAAGCTGGTGGAAATCCAAGGAAATCGACTTCGGACGACTCCGGACCGACGCTGCTGCTGAATCCGGGGACGTCGCCTGCACCCGACGACGTGACCTTCACTGGAACGCGACGCTCTTCTCAGGCCCGACGCCGCTGCAGCCCCGCTGAAGTCCGTGACTCTGTGGAAGTCGCCGCACCACGTCGTGACCGACGCCGCTCGAAGTGCGTGGATTTAATGCTTCGCACAGACGCCGCGATCCCCGACTTCGCGCATCGACTTGTTTTCACTCTTCACCAAAGGTACTGTACTTGGGGGTCTACGCGACTCCGTGTTCGGTGCCGCTGGTGTCGGCTTGTTGGGAACGACTCTGTCACGACGCCGTGCTAACACCTCATCGAAGCATTTTTGTTTCTAAGCGCTATTTTTGAGTTTAATCTTTAAAAATTCATAACTTGACTTGTGTATGTTGGATTTTTGTTGTTTTGGTCTTGTTTTGTTTAGATAAATATTTCCTATTTTTCGAAACCTGTGTTGTGTCATTTTGTAGTGTTTTCATTAAGTTACTGTGTGTGTTGGTACAAATACTTTACACCTAGCACTCTGAAGTTAAGCCCACTGCTCTGCCAAGCTACCAAGGGGGTAAGCAGGGGTTAGCTGAGGGTGATTCTCTTTTACCCTGACTAGAGTGAGGGTCCTTGCTTGAACAGGGGGTAACCTGACTGTCAACCAAAGACCCCATTTCTAACAGCCTGTGACTGTGCTTTGCTGGGTTGGCCTGCAGTAGCTGCTTCTGCCTGAGAGAGGACAAAGACTGACTTTTTTGTGACTTCAAACTGGTGAAGAATCTCCAAAGGCTTCAACTTAGCTTGCCTCCTGTTGTTGAAGTCTCAGGGACAACAAAGATCTCTCTCTGCCAGCACTTGAGCTTTCTGCTGAGAGTCCTGCCTGCCAAGTGGTGCCCTAATCTGTCACTGGGCCATTGAAAGGTGCAGCTGATGGAAAAGGACAGAAATCCATGCGAAGACCGCCGTGTGGGGAAACATTTGATGCACCACCTGCTTTGCGGCTGATAAACGCTGTGCCACCGACCTTGTGGCTAAACTCTACACTCCACCTGCATCGCGGCTGGGAGATTGGCACAACGCGGCTGGAGAAACGACATGCAACACCCACAGCGGCCTCTATTAATGACTCAAGCCCCCACATAGCGCGGTTTCTTGACACTATGCGGCGTTAAATCAAGTGGGGGCTTGAGTCATTAATAGAGGCCGCTGTGGGTGTTGCATGTCGTTTCTCCAGCTGCGTTGTGCCAATCTCCCAGCCGCGATGCAGGTGGAGTGTAGAGTTTAGCCACAAGGTCGGTGGCACATCGTTTATCAGCCGCAAAGCAGGTGGTGCATCAAATGTTTCCCCACACGGCGGTCTTCGCATGGATTTCTGTCCTTTTCCATCAGCTGCACCTTTTTAATGGCCCAGTGACAGATTAGGGCACCACTTGGCAGGCAGGACTCTCAGCAGAAAGCTCAAGTGCTGGCAGAGAGAGATCTGTGTTGTCCCTGAGACTTCAACAACAGGAGGCAAGCTAAGTTGAAGCCTTTGGAGATTCTTCACCAGTTTGAAGTCACAAAAAAGTCAGTCTTTGTCCTCTCTCAGGCAGAAGCAGCTACTGCAGGCCACCCCAGCAAAGCACAGTCACAGGCTGTTAGAAATGGGGACTTTGGTTGACAGTCAGGTTACCCCCTGTTCAAGCAAGGACCCTCACTCTAGTCAGGGTAAAAGAGAATCACCCTCAGCTAACCCCTGCTTACCCCCTTGGTAGCTTGGCAGAGCAGTGGGCTTAACTTCAGAGTGCTAGGTGTAAAGTATTTGTACCAACACACACAGTAACTTAATGAAAACACTACAAAATGACACAACACAGGTTTCGAAAAATAGGAAATATTTATCTAAACAAAACAAGACCAAAACAACAAAAATCCTACATACACAAGTCAAGTTATGAATTTTTAAAGATTAAACTCAAAAATAGCGCTTAGAAACAAAAATGCTTCGATGAGGTGCTAGCACGGTGTCGTGACAGAGTTGTTCCCAACAAGCTGACACCAGCGGCGCCGGACACGGAGTCGCGTAGACCCCCAAGTACAGTACCTTAGGTGAAAAGTGAAAACAAGTCGATGCGCAAAGTCGGGGATCGCAGCGTCTGTGCGAAGCGTTGAATCCGCGCACTTCGAGCGGCGTCGGTCACGACGTGGTGCGGCGACTTCCACGGAGTCGCGGACTTCAGCGGGGCTGCAGCGGCATCGGGCCTGAGAAGAGCGTCGCGTTCCAGCGAAGGTCACGGCGTCGGGTGCAGGCGACGTCCCCGGATTCAGCAGCAGCGTCGGTCCGGAGTCGTCAAAAGTCAATTTCCTTGGATTTCCACCAGCTTTCCTTTCAAGGGCCCAGGAACGGGATAGGGCACCACTTGTCAGAGCAGGAGTCTCTCCAGAGACTCCAGGTGCTGGCAGAGAGAATTCTTTGCTGTCCCTGAGACTTCAAACAACAGGAGGCAAGCTCTAAATCAAGCCCTTGGAGATTTCTTCACAAGATGGAAGGCACACAAAGTCCAGTCTTTGCCCTCTTACTCTGGCAGAAGCAGCACTGCAGGAAAGCTCCACAAAGCACAGTCACAGGCAGGGCAGCCCTTCTTCCTCAGCTATCAGCTCTTCTCCGGGCAGAGGTTCCTCTTGGTTCCAGAAGTGTTTCTAAAGTCTGTGGTTTTGGGTGCCCTTCTTATACCCAATTTCTCCTTTGAAGTAGGCCTACTTCAAAGTAAAGTCTCTTTTGAATGTGAAATCCTGCCTTGCCCAGGCCAGGCCCCAGACACTCACCAGGGGGTCAGAGACTGCATTGTGTGAGGACAGGCACAGCCCTTTCAGGTGTAAATGACCACTCCTCCCCTCCCTCCTAGAACAGATGGCTTGTCAGGAAATGCAGACTACACCCCAGCTCCTTTTGTGTCACTGTCTAGTGCGAGGTGCAACCAGCCCAACTGTCAAACTGACCCAGACAGGGAATCCACAAACAGGCAGTGTCACAGAAATGGTATAAGCAAGAAAATGCTCACTTTCTAAAAGTGACATTTTCAAACGCATAATCTTAAAATCAACTTTACTAAAAGATGTATTTTTAAATTGTGAGCTCAGAGACCCCAAACTCCACATCTCCATCCGCTCCCAAAGGGAATCTACACTTTAATCAGATTTAAAGGTAGCCCCCATGTCAACCTATGAGAGGGACAGGCTTTGCAACAGTGAAAAACAAATTTAGCAATATTTCACTGTCAGGACATATAAAACACTTCACTATATGTACTACCTTAACCATACACTGCACCCTGCCCTTGGGGCTACCTAGGGCCTACCTTAGGGGTGCCTTACATGTAAGAAAAGGGAAGGTTTAGGCCTGGCAAGTGGGTACACTTGCCAAGTCGAATATATAGTGTAAAAATACACTTACAGACACTGCAGTGGCAGGTCTACAAACACTTGCCAAGTCGAATTTACAGTGCACATTTACACACACAGACACTGCAGTGGCGGGTCTGAGACATGATTACAGGGTTACTTGTGTGGGTGGCACAACCAGTGCTGCAGGCCCACTAGTAACATTTAATTTACAGGCCCTGTGAACCTCTAGTGCACTTTACTAGGGACTTAACAGTAAAACAAATATGCCAATCATGGAGAACCAATTACATACACATTTTAAACAGGAGCACTTGCACTTTAGCACTGGTTAACAGTGGTAAAGTGCTCAGAGTAATAAAAACAGCAAAATCAGAGTCCAGCACACTTCAATAACCTGGGGAGCAGAGGCAAAAAGTTAAGGGAGACCGCGCCAAGGATGAAAAGTCTAACACAGGCAAAGGGGCAGTATTCCTCCTTCAGCTTCTCCAGCTCTTCTCCTTGGCAGAGGTTCCGCTTGGTTCCAGAAGTAATCTGATTTTCAGGGGTTTTGGGGACCCTTCTTAAACCCCTTTCTGCCTTTGAAGTAGGCCTACTTCAAAGAGATGTCTCTGTTGTTTACAACAGTGGTTCCCAACCTATGGTCCGGGGACCCCTGGGGGTCCGCGGAGCCTTCTCAGGGGGTCCGCGACTGCTTAGAAAATTAAAAAATCTTAACAAATATTGACAAATTAGGGCCCATGCTTCCAGAAATGACTCAGTGGGGGTCCCCGGATTCCAATGATGATGCAGTGGGGGTCCCTGGGTTCCTTTAATGATAAAGTGGGGGTCCACAGAAGTCAAAAGGTTGGGAATTACTGGTTTACAAGATCCTGCCTTGCCCAGGCCAGGGCTCAGACACACACCAGGGGGTAGGAGACTGCATTGTGTGAGGGCAGGGACAGCCCTTCCAGGTGTAAGTGACCACTCCTCCCCTCAGCCCAGATGGCTCATCAGGATATGCAGGCTACACCCCAGCTCCCTTTGTGTCACTGTCTAGAGGAAGGGTGCAAACAGCCCAACTGTCAAACTGACCCAGACAGGGAATCCACAAACAGGCAGAGTCACAGAATGGTTTAAGCAAGAAAATGCCTACTTTCTAAAAGTGGCATTTGCTCCCAAAGGGAATATGCGCTTTAATCACATTTAAAAGCAGCACCCGTGTTAACCTATGAGAGAGATAGGCCTTGCAACAGTGAAAAACGAATTTGGCAGTATTTCACTGTCAGGACTTGTAAAACACATAAGTACATGTACCACGTTTAACATACACTGCACCCTACCCTTGGGGCTACCTAGGGCCTATCATAGGTGTGCCTTATATGTATAAAGGGGGAGGGATTAGGCCTGGCAAGTGGGTACACTTGCCAAGTCGAATTGGCAGTTTATAACTGCACTCACAGACACTGCAGTAGCAGGTCTGAGTCATGTTTACAGGGCTACTAATGTGGGAGGCACAACCAGTGCTGCAGGCCCACTAGTAGCATTTGATTTACAGGCCCTGAGCACCTCTACTGCACTTTACTAGGGACTTACTAGTAAATCAAATATGCCAATCATGGACAAGCCAATATATACATATAATGTATACAGGGGACACTTACACTTTAGCACTGGTCAGCAGTGGTAAAGTGTCCAGAGTAAACAAAAACAGCAAAAACAGAGTCCAGCCCAAAGGATCAACCTGGGAAGTAGAAGCAAAAAGTTAAAGGAGACAATGCCAATGATTCCAAGTCTAACATCGACCAAAAGACGACTTCAGAGAGGATCCCCTAAAACATTGTCTCCTAAATAATATGCATCTTTCATCAAGTAAAGAGGCTAATGGTACTGTGAAAACCGATTGCTAAAAAATACTTTTGCGTGGCAATTGTGGTAGACTACGTAAAGTGCTGTTTACTTGAGAGATTGATGTAGGGGCCCACGAAGCATGCTGTTTGCACTTTGTTATACAGTCGCTGACCTGATAGACAGTAATAAAAAGAAATAAAAATAACTTCAAGTCCCATAGTACAAAGTGCTATGTTCCTGCTACTTCCTCAAGGTCACCAATGTTCAGCCCTTGACTCGATGCACGGATCGATGAAGTGATCAAGTAAAGAGGTCAATCACACTGTGCAAACCAATTGCTAGAAAATATTTTTGCATTGCAATTGTAATGTGCTAAGTAAAATGCTTTTTACTTGAGACATTGATCCAGGGGCCCAAGGAGCAGGATATTTGCAGTTTGTTATAAAGTCGCCGGCCTGATCAGATAGTGATAAACACAGATTAAGAATAATTGCAAGTCCCAGAGTATAAAGTGCTATGTTCCTGTTACTTCCTCAAGGTCAGCAATGTTCAGCCCTCGACTCAATGCACGGATCGATGAAGAGATCAGTCAGGAGCTAACATTTTACAGCTCCTTGACAGCAAGATTTAAGAATTTTACGGCCTTGAATGCTAATTGCACCAAGTCCCCTCCCAGTAGGGTGTTTAAAACTGGTCGGCATGGTCTAATTTGCAAGGCTTTTAAAGATGACCGTAATACATTTTCACCTCTGTATTAACAAGGCTGGATAAGCACGCAATAGATGCAGCAGCGTTTCCTTGATGTATCCACAAAGCCGGCACTCTGTGGTGGACCAGGGCTACTTCCAGGAGGGCACAAGTTATTTTGTTGAAAACACGCCCAGGTGTATTAGCATTAGGCCGTGATTCATGGCCTCAGAGAAATGGGAAGATAGATATGTTTGGGGACCCCAAGCAGCATATGACGTTATGAAAACCCATGCATGGGGTTTGCTCACTAATGCGGCCATGTCTATAGCCAATGATGAAAGTCTGGCTGCTTTGGTGGTAAGTCTTTTTTTAAAGAGAGTACATTCCGTTGGGGGTATGACAAGCTTCTCTTAGTTGCAGTGCTACAATTGAGTGCCTTAGTACTGGGAGCATAGAGTCGTTATCCTGGACCAGCCTTTCTATTTTCAACCAGCACTGGTGTATGAGTGGGTCCGCTTCAGCTGCCCTTCTCCTCCAACAGAATTTCACTAGGGCCCCCTGCCTGGATGGGCCCTGATGATGCAGGCCAAACTCGAGCCTGATTTGTGCTTGCAAGATGTACTGCTGAATCTCAAACAGTTTTTTAAAGAGGATCAATTGTAAGGCGCTTAAGAATGCAGCATCTTTTCCTTTGAGCAGTTCAGAGCCATAAAATGTCGAAGGGATGAGTTTGGTTCTCACAACTTGGAGGAGATGATTAGGCAAAGGCCCATATTTATACTTTTTTAGCGCCGCAATTGCGCCGCTTTTTGACGCAAAAGTGGCGCAAACCTCCAAAATACAATTGTTTTTTGTAAGTTTGCGCCTCTTTTGTGTCATAAAGCAGAGCAATTGCGGCGCTAACAAAGTATAAATATGGGCCAAAGTGTTTCGAGTCTAGTTTTCTAGGTTTTAAACGCAAACGGCCATTTGTTGGCTATGGCTCATCTCAATTGTAGGTGCAGTTTGTAGGTTAAGTGAGAGTCTGAATGGACCCCGAGATACTTATACGTTTTAACTAATTCTATGATGTTACCATCTGCCCACAAGGAGAATTTAGGCCGTCTGTTACCTAGACACGTAAAGCAAAGAACCTTTGTTTTACTGTGGTTCAGATCCAGTCACAAGTTGGTGGAAAACCCCAGCAATTGGTCAATGGCCTGCTGCAGCCCGATTGAAGTTTTGCTGAGGAGAATGATGTCATTGGCGTAATGCAGGCTTCAAATGTGTTCTTTGCCTAGCCTGGTGGGACCTCCCTGCATTGTTGCCAGATGGCTATCGAGGTCAGCCACATATATGTTGAATAGACAGGGTACAAGGATACACCCCTGTTCTAGGCCAATGCTGATGTGGATTTGTTTGGTGGTTCTTTGGCTGTTCCCCAGCTCAATTTTTATCCGTGTTGGAATAAAGGTTGATAATTGTCTCCAGCAATTTTGCCGACACCCCAACCTTGCCATCTTTTTTCCCAACTGAGCCATCGGACAACTATCAAAGACGGCTTTTAGGTCGATGCAACAAGCATAGAGCTTGTTAGACTTGGCGATTGCTTGCTCTGCCAAGACGGTGACCCCCAACAGGTTGGTTAGAGTGCTCATTCGTGCTCTGAAGCCTGTCTAGGTTTTAGGAACTATATTAGAACAATTGGTACAGTCCTCTAAATCAATGAGTAGGTCTGAGGCATAGCTATTGTTATCTGTTAGAGCAATTCATCTGTAGTTAGCACTCGCCCGATTTATATATTGGCTGGAAAATGCTGTCTCGCCAGGATTCTGGGATGGTGCTTGTTGCCATAATAAAGGTGAATAGGAGGGTTAGGTACGAAGCCCAAATGCTGGGATCCTGTTGGAATAACGCATTTGGGAGACCATTGGGTATATGACCTACGAATACTGAGATATTTGGGACATATACCTACAGAGGCACAGCTTTCCGACTACACAAAGAATGCCTACCTAATCAATAAGTGACAATAAGAGATGCCAATAAGAGAATAGATCATAGAAGTACAATTATAATTAAGCGCAAACGTACCTAATGATTGTGAAACCTGTTCTGCCTTTCGCGTTGACATGGAAAACGATGCAACATAATGCTGTTTGAATGGAAGCAGCATTGGTTTGATGCATTGTGATGTAGTAACATATATTAACAAATTGATAATAACGATTAAATATAAAAGAAAATGAATCACATGGTAAAAAAAAATCAGTAGTAAAAATGTATTTAACGAAATGATGGCATGTGAGGTGCTGAGTTCCATTTTGTGGTTTCTGTATGTTAACAAGAAACTGTGGTGCTGGTGTAAAGCAGGGAATTGTGCCACAGGGTTTAACCGCTGCTTCAGGTCAGGCATTTATGAAGGAGTAAAAACAGTTTTAAAAAAAAGACTCCGAATTCCGACTGGGAACCTGTATGCCTGATTGTATGTTTTTTTAGTGCATACTAACTTCATTTTGAAGAAACTGGTTATGTATGAGAAACTGTAACACCTGCAATGGGCAGATTTAGACAGACGTGTTACCCATGCGTTCTAGAAATGCAAACTGGAAAGGTTTTCGTTTTTGTCTTCCTCCGTCTTTTCCATATGTGTCTTTTGCTCGCAGCAAATGCTTGAGGCAGAAGAATAAGCGCCGTTCGTAAAAAATAAGTGCCGTTGCACCGCACCGGAAACAATAAGCTCAAACTAAGCACTGGAAGGCAGTCATTTCTTTCGAAGTACTGAGGTTTTCGAAATGTATTTTGCATTTACTTAATGGCACGTGCAGTGCAGGGTATTGGTAGATGTTGCTGATGCTTGCTTCGTGGCTACTTTACACCTAGTTATTAATTGCAATTGTGAGATCTGTTAATTGTGATGTTTTAATTTGCACCTCAAATTGTCCTCTTTTTGGTGAGCTATCCAAACTTGGCAGACATTTATTTTTAATTTTCTTGAACATTCTGAATGCATGTTTTAGCATTCAGAACTTAGTTTCACAGACTTTGTGCATATAGCCCACCTTTGAGGCCTGATATCAGAGAACCCAACACCTAGCACTTTTTACACTGTCCAAAACACAGACAAATGGACTTCCTGGGCACCCAGTCACCTTTGGTTCAGACTCGGGTTCGGTGTAAAGATTTCACCTGTTGCAAACTGGCAACCACTGCTCTGCTGCCACCTTTCCGTCAACTTGTGGAAGAGTTCAGACTCGGGTTCGGTGTAAAGATTTCACCTGTTGCAAACTGGCAACCACTGCTCTGCTGCCACCTTTCCGTCAACTTGTGGAAGTGCAGCCTGTGGACTGAACACCAAACATCTTCTTTGCCAGGTTTCACTCGTGTATTTTCTCTAAGGGTGGGCAGGAAAGACAGCAGGCTGGGTGAATCTGGGTAGGAGGGCCTTTTTTAGAGTGCCATAGCGAGTCTGTCGACCAGCTATATTGTCATACGTTTACCACATATGGTAACACATTTTTCCAGATGATTAATCTAATATTGCTATCGTTTGTTGCTGCAGATGAATCCTTTCTAGCTTTAATAAATAACTGGTGTTGTGTGGCATCTATACTTACTCGCTTAATATGGTTCCATTGTAAATTATTATTTTATTCTAGAAGATGAAACCCTTATTGTTGTATGTTATATTAGGCTTTTTAACACTAATTCTGTGACTCTCAACGATATAGCTCACGTGGTTGCTACACTCTGCTAAAGGGATCAATGTGCAATATAAAGCTATAGACTCACACTACTAGATATGCTTTCAGCAGAGCTTTGCATGTAATTTACAGCTTTCCAGTCTAGCAAGATAGCTCAGTAGCATAATCCATTTGTTGCAGGGGATCTTGTTTAATCAGCTAGTTTAGATACTGATACAGAAGCTTAGTGAGTGGTAAATTTGCTGCAAACATCGCCATGAAACCATGACGAACTAAGTTGAATCTTTTGCAAATTTTAACTCAATCTTTTATCCGACTAAAGTTGAAAAAACACCTGTTATTATTTTTCCAAACAACAACACAGGTTGTATTCGTGTACTAGAGAAATTGTTAATGTTAGTGTAATTGCACACAAATACCTTAATTATTTACTTTGAGAAAGTGCTGTGGTCAATTAATCTTGTGTTGGATACTCAGTAAAGTGAAGCGGTTGCAATGTATGTGCTTGTGTTTGCCTTTAACCCCTTCGCTGCCAAGCCTCTTCCCCCTCAGGTGCCAGGCCTTTTTGGCTATTTGGGGCAGTTCATGCTTAGGCCCTCATAAGTTTTGGTCCACATAAGAGACCCATGCCAAATTTAAGTCCTTTTTTCCCAATATCCTAGGGATTCTAGAGGTACCCAGAGTTTGTGGGTTCCCCATTTTTACTATTTTTTGTGCTTTTAGCCTCCTTCCAGTTAGTGACAGAAATGTGTGTGCAACCAGTGCCAGATCCCGGAGAGCTAAACATTTTGAAAAAGAAGACAAAATTCTGAATTGAGCAAGGGGTCATATGTGTAGATCCTACAAGGTTTTCCTTTTCCAGCTGAAAGTAAAGAATATTGAAATTGAGCAATCAAATGGAAGACTGTGGAAGTAGGAGGGGGCAACCTTTTTGTAGTTTTTATTGATCTTAGAGCCGCATTTGATCTGGTCCCCAGAAACCAGTTATGGCTGACATTAGCCAACATGGGCGTTCCATATGGTCTTTTGAAACTTATCGTCCGATTACACGAGAACACCTACCCACAAATTAGGAGCGGTAAAGATGGTGACTTAACAGATCCAGTGACCATTGAGAGAGGAGTCAGACAGGGCTGTGTCCTGGCCCTTACCCTTTTCCTTTTATACATAAATAATTGTATCAATTATTTAGTAAATTGTACTAATGACTCCCCAAAGTTGGCTGGGACTAAAGTGCCATGTTTACTCTATGCAGATGATACTATCCTGTTGGCCAAAACATCCATGGGAATCCAAAATCTGGTCAACCAGTTCTGTGAATTTTGCAGAGATTACGGGTTAGATATCAATGTTAAGAAAACCAAACTCATTATATATAGCGCCCCGAACAAGAAGCTTAGAGTAAATATAAAAATGGATTCAGCCCGCTTGGAGAGGGTAATGGAATATGATTACCTGGGCATTAGATTATCTGATAAGGGCAGCTGGGATGCAGCTATAAGGAAAGGGGCACTTACCATCAGCCAAAGATGCGGAGTGCTAGAACGGAAGGCTAGTACTGCAGCAAGCCCCCCTTTGACTCTTATTTCTGAAGTTTACAAAGTCCAAATCCGTGCCGCTGCCCTATATGGAGCGAAACTCTGGGGTTCACATAGACAACTGGACACCCTTCAAACCAAAGAAAATAATTTCCTTAGACACATATCTAGACTAGGGAAGGGCACGCCGATGCTCCCCCTAAGACTAGACTTGGGTTTAAATAGCATCAAAGATACAGCATACTTAAGGCCACTTCTATACTGGGTTCGATTATGGAAAACAGAAGAACTCGAACCCTTTAGGACAGCAGTTAAAGATCTAATAGCACCTTGCCATGGATGGGAAAAAGTTCGCTGGTTAAGGGAGATGAAAGCAGCTTGGGTCAAATTGGGCTTATCCCATTATTGGGAGAATCCTGAGATGATTCCTGCTAACGCCAGACTGTTGATCAAAGATCGATATTGGGGGAAAATCTATGAGGAACTTCTCAGCTCAAATGGGTCAGGTCGGCTGACAGCAGAGTTCCTGCTGGTCAAGCACGAACCTTTGCCTGAAAGTTTCCTGGATCTCCCTATACCAGCCCGTGCCCGTACTTTACTACTTCAGTTCAGATACGGAACACTGGCGGTCAACAGCTTCACGGCTTGTTGGTCGTCCAATAGTCCTATGTCTGATAAATGTATAAACTGTCATCTATGCAAGGAAACTCCTGAGCATGTCCTATTTTTTTGTCCCTTGTATAAACACCCTAGAGGAAAGTGGATCATTCCTCTGTGTAAAACACTGCCACCACAAAACCGAACCAGTGTCTACAGATTATGTAAATATGACACTTCCATGCTGATAGTAAGCTCTGTTTCTAAATATTTGTCAGCAGCATGGACAATCCGTAGTAGGATTATTTCAGATCTCAATCCAATGGCTGAAGAACGGTCTAGAAGTTAGCGGATGTGGACTGCTATAATAGAAAGGGATTTTAAATATAACTATTAGTGCTGATCTATTGAGGATATCAGATTGTATCTCCGGGCATTCTTTCCAGCGGGTTACCCCAACCAAAGTGACTCACAGTCCCCTAGTATATATTATTTTGTAAACGGCAAGACCCAATTCATTCGACCAATTTAACTAAGAGAAGAGGCCAACCTAGGGCACCCCTTTCCACTGTTTGTTTTTTTACTTTTGTAAATAGGAACTATTCCATGAAGTTTTATGATCTATTTTATGCATAAATCTGTTTTAGAATAGTTTTATATGTATTATCAGAAAAGATTGGTATACTACCTTTTGTTTTAAATTGATTTGTATTATCTTAGCACATAGCACTTTGCAAATGGTAAGATTTAGGTACCATTTTAAATGTCTCGTTTTAACCACTTATGACATCTTTTATGAAGCACTATGATCCATTTTTTTAAGTATAATTTGCTCTAGAACAGTTTTTTTTTAAGCACACTATGAAAGGATTTGGCATATCATTTGATTCTCCTTGTAACCGTTCTGGTAAATGGCACTTTCTGGGAAGTACAAACTGTGGAATTCTCATTTAACCTTTTTGGATAAACAGTGTGCTAACTGTTAATGCTTCCTTTTTATGTGATGGTTTACGATTTCTATCTTTTTGTATGTATGGTTATTTCCAATTTTTAAATGGCCTAAATTTAGGCCGAATAAACTATTGATTGATTGATTGAAATTGAGCTAAAAAAAGAAGCAGTTTTTCTCCACGTTTTCTTCTGTAACTTTTTCCTGCGATGTGAGATTTGTGAAAGCAATATACCGTTACATCTGCTGGACGCTTCTGGTTGTGGGGACATACAGGGCTTGTAAGTTTATCAAGAACCCTAGGTACCCACAGCCAATAAATGAGCTGCACCTTGCAATGGGTTTTCATTCTATACCGGGTATACAGCAATTAATTTGGTGAAATATGAAGAGTGAAAAACAGGTATCAAGAAAACCTTTGTATTTCCAAAATGGACATAAGATAAGGTGTTGAGAATCAGTGGTTATTTGCACATCTCTGAATTCTGGGGTCCCCATAGTAGCATGTGAATTACAGGGCATTTCTCAAATAGAGGCCTTTTTTACACACTGTCTCATATTTGGAAGGAAAAAATGTAGAGAAAGACAAGGGGCAAGAACACTTGTTCTGCTATTCTGTGTCCCCCCAAGTCTCCCGATAAAAATGGTATCTCACTTGCGTGGGTAGGCCTAATGCCTGTGAAAGGAAACTCAACATGGACACATCACATTTTTACGTTGAAAACTCACATGTTTTTTGGAAAGTGCCTACCTGTGGATTTTGATCTCTAGCTCAGCTGGCACCTAGGGAAACCTATCAAACCTGTGCATTTTTGAAAACTAGACACCTAAGGGAATCCAAGATGGGGTGACATGTGGGGCTCTCACTAGATTCTGTTACCCAGAATCCTTTGCAAACCTCACAATTTGGCCCAAAAAACACCTTTTCCTCACATTTCGGTGACAGAAAGTTCTGGAATCTGAGAGGAGTCACAAATTTCCTTCCACCCGTCATTCCCCAAGCCGCCCGATAGAAATAGTACCTCACTGGTGTGGGTAGGACTAGTGCCCATGACAGGAAATGCCCCAAAACACAACGTGGACACATCACAATTTACCAAAGAACACTGATGTGTTTTTTGGAAAGTGCCTAGCTGTGGATTTTGGCCTCTAGCTCAGCCGGCACCTAAGGAAAACTACCGAGCCTGTGCATTTTTTAAAACACTAGACACCTAGGGGAATCCAAGATGAGGTGACTTGTGCGGCTCTCACCAGGTTCTGTTACCCAGAATCCTTTGCAAACCTCAAAATTTGGCCAAAAAAACACTTTTTCCTCAAATTTCAGTGACAGAAAGTTCTGGAATCTGAGAGGAGCCATACATTTCCTTCCACCCAGCGTTCCCCCCAAGTCTCCAGATAAAAATGGTACCTCACTTGTGTGTGTAGGCCTAGTACCCGCGACAGGAAATGCCCCAAAACACAACATGAACACATCACATTTTCCAAAAGAAAACAGAGCTGTTTTTTGCTAAGTGCCAAGCTGTGGATTATTGGCCTCTAGCTCAGCCGGCACCTAGGGAAACCTACCAAACATGTGCATTTTTGAAAACTAGACACCTAGAGGAATCCAGGATGGGGTGATTTGTGGTGCTCTCACCAGGTTCTGTTACCCAGAATCCTTTACAAACCTCAAAATTTGGCCCCAAAAAACTTCTTCCTCACATGAAAGTTCTGGCATCTGAGAGGAGCCACAAATTTCCTTCCACCCAGCATTCCCCCAAGTCTCCTGATAAAAATGGTACCTCACTTGTGTGGGTAGGCCTAGTGCCCGCAACAGGAAATGCCCCAAAACACTGTAAGGGGGGGGGGACCTGCATTTTTGGTTCTGGGCTCAGCAGCCATACAGAGAAACCTACCAAATCCAGACATTTCTGAAAAATAGACACCCGAGGGAGTCCAGAGAGGTGTGACTTGCGTGGATCCCCCAGTGTTTTCTTACCCAGAATCCTCAACAAACCTCAACTTTAGGTAAAGAATCACAGTTTTCCCACATTTGTGTGTGGGATCACCGCACCGGGACAAATTTCCTACCACCAAATGTTCCCCTCAGTCTCCCTGTAAAAATGATACCTCACTTATGTAGGTGGGCCAAGTGCTTGTGACAAGGAAGAGCCAAAAACATTTCGAAATTGAGGGGGAACCAAAGCGAGTCCAAAAGGGCAGATTGAAAAAAAACATTTCTAGGCTGACAAGTGGGTCAGAATTTTTTTCGGTATAGATGAGACAATGCTGGGTGGTAGGAACTTAGTGGATTCCTGCAGGTTCCGGAAGGTTCCATCACAAAAATATGGAAAGAAATTGTTGTTTCCAGCAATGTTGGAGGTTTGAAGGGCATTGTGGGTAAAAAGATGGTGCGGGGTGCATGTGAAGCACACCACCCTGGACTCACCCAGATGGTTAGTTTTCAGGTGTGTCTGGGTCTTGTGGGTTTTTCTACATGGCAGGTCCCAAAGTCCAAAAAGTGCAGCCCTCACCTTTCCAAGTGGGACGATTTTGAGAGTTAGCCAAGCTCTCATGGCCCAAATGTACAACCAACACCTAAAATAATCAAATGCCCTCTTGCTTGCTGTGAGATAACATATTTTAGTGTGCGGGGGAGAGCTGAAAGACTGTTACCCCCTTCAGTTGGGGTGGGGGCATAACCATGCCCATACTGGTTGGTAGCCACCACCTTACTATTTATTTATTTTTTTATTCCTTGGCATCTAGTAGACTGTCTGCCCCCCCCCCACCCAGGGTATGGATTGGGGGCAATTGCCCCATCTGCCCACTGGTGGGCAGAACAACTTTGGCCCCATTTATTTGAGATGGGGATACGGCCATACCCCCACCCTCTTATTTTGAAAAAAAACATCTTCCCTGGTCTCTAGTGGGCTTTCTGCCCCCTTGGGGGCAGATGGGCCTTTCTAAAATAGTCCCATCTGCCCCCAAGGGGGCAGATATGGCCAATAGTAATGTTCCCCCCTGGGGAGCGACCCCTGCCCAAGGGGCTGTCCCCCCAAACAAAACCCACACATACACACACCAGTCCCTGGTGCCTATGTGGTTTCTGTCTCCCCCTCCCCCACAGGGGCAGATAGGCCTAATAAAAATAGGTTGATCTGCACCCAAGGGAGGCAGAAATGACCTAAAATAAATGTGCCCCCCCAGGGGAAATTACCCTTGCCTAAGGAGTCGCTCCCCTTATGTGAAATTGATGCACAACAATAAAAATACCTGGTGTCTAGTGGTTTCTGCCCCCCTTGGGGGCAGATTGGCGTAATAAAAATAGGCCGATCTGCCCCCAAGGGGGGCAGAAATTGCCTAAAGACAATTTGCCCCCCATGGGAGCCACCCTTGCCTAAGGGGTCGCTCCCACATATAAAAAAATAAAATAAGCAACAAAAAAATATCCTTGGTGTCTAGGGGTTTCTGCCCCCCCGGGGGCAGATTGGCCTAACTACAATAGGTTGAATTGACCTTAAAATAAGATGCCCCCGTGGTGAGTGGCCCTTGCCCAAGGGTCCGCTCCCCTTATTCAATAATAAAAAAAAATAGTAAACTCCCTGGAGTCTAGTGGCATTCCTGATGACCGATTGTATTGCAGCAGAAATGCTTTGAGAGACATGAAAGGAGAGGAAAGGCCATTCCTCTCCTTTCATGCCTCTCTCGCCCCCTCTACGTGATCAGAGGAGAAATGCTTTTGCATCTCTCCTCCGATCTGCGGCGTAAGCCTCTGATGAGGTCAGCGCGCGATCGAGCGCGGATGTCATCAGACGCCACAGGCGGTCAGGGAGGCAGGGCTGGAAGGGGAAACGATTCCCCTTCCATCCCTGACCAGGGGAGGGGGGTGCGACGCCCCCGGGGGGAGCGCTAGCGCTTCCTCCGAGGCCCCGTATCTAGATGTAACATCCTGGGCACCCAAGAGGTGGTGCCCATGATGTAACCGTTATGTCCAGGGTACCCAAGGGGTTAAAAGTTAGTTTTAATTACGACACAACATGGCAGTCATCTAAGAAGTACCTTAAATGGTGAGCTGCGGCTGCTGGCTGTGCCTGCAGCATAATTTTACAAGCACTGTAAAGGCCAATAGTTATAACTGTGTATCACTGAAGGTTATTTTCTAAGCACCTAAGATGGTTGCCGCATCACATCTGACACTTTCTTATTTACATTAAATATGCTATGCTAAAATGGACATCCCTGTGTTAGAATGGTAACCAAAAAGTGCAAAAATGGTTGCCAGTGTGTCGAGCATACCCATGGATCTCGAAGTCAAGAAGCATGTGTATACAATGCCCGTCTTTAAATGCCTTTTCTTTAGTAGGGAACCCATTCTTAGATGGCTGGCCATGTGCCTGCATATCTACTTATTTGTGACAACGCATGCATTAGCATGCACTGTTGGTCATTCTGACAAGTCAATGCAGACACTAAAAAGTATATAGCTTGAACTTTTAGAGCTGTGAAGTTTTGGTTTTGCCAATGCTTGTTAATCCATGTCTTCAATTAGCACATTCCACCCAATCCCATGACAAGCAGCCGAACTCCTGCGCTTGACGATTCAATTTTATTGAGGGAAACAGACCCTCCCCGTTAGGTGAATTGTACAATTCAGGCCCATATTTATACTTTTTGACGCACAACTGCGCCAACGCAGTTGTGCGTCAAAATTTTTACCGCCGGCTAACGCCATTCCAACGCACCATGCAGGCGCCTTATTTATGGAATGACATTAGCCGGCGCTGCGGACTGGTGTGCGCCAAATAAAATGACTCACACCAGGCAGCGCCGGCGTATGGGAAAATGGGGGTTGTGCGTCAAAAAATGGGGCAGGTCAGGTCTGAGGCAAAATTCAGGCCTCAAACCAGATTTGCGCAATTTTTTTTGATGCCCAACCTCCATTGACATGACTCCTGTCTTAGCAAAGACAGGAGTCATGCCCCCTTGCCCAATGGCCATGCCCAGGGGACTTATGTCCCCTGGGCATGGTCATTGGGCATAGTGGCATGTAGGGGGGCCCAAATCTGCCCCCCCTATGACACTTAAAAAAAACGAAAAAAAATACTTACCTCAACTTCCCTGGGATGGGTCCCTCCATCCTTGGGTGTCCTCCTGGGGTGGGCAAGGGTGGCAGGGGGTGTCCCTGGGGGCAGGGGAGGGCACCTCTTGGCTCCTTCCGAGCCCACAGGTCCCTTAACGCCTGCCCTGACCCAGGCATTAAAAAACGGCACCCATCAGGCTGTGCGTCGTTTTTTAAGGCCCACCCCCTCCTGTGCGTCAAAATGACGTGAAAGTATAAATATGGGGCACAGGCCTTAAAGTCATTTTTTGGAAGGGAACGCCTACCTTGCATATAATTAACGCAAGGCTGGTTCCCCCTTCCAAAAAATGACACACAGGGTGGAATTTTGACGCCCGCGGGGTCGGACGTCAAAGTATAAATATGGGGCAGGGTTTGCACCGATTGTGCGTCAACATTTTTGACGCACATTCGGCGCAGAGTATAAATATGCCCCTCAGTGTTTTGCTTCTGTCTCAGTTCAGCTGTTTCTGGCGCAGTGTTTTCATAGCAGTGTACATTGTAACAAACCGTGGTAAAGACTATAGGTCTCAGCTGTGAAATCTATAGGCATTGGCAATGTTGTGTTTATTAGGTAGACACAAGCTGTAATCTCGAAGTGATTTGGTTCACAGAATACAAATGCATTCAAAGATGGATGCAGTGGGGGAGCGTGCATTCTTGGTGGCCATTTTTAAGTGCCTTTATAATATTTCAACAACCCATTCAGAGATGGCCATGGCGAGCCTTAGTGGCCATATTGGAATGTGTTTTTAATATGTGAACAAACCCATTCAAAGACGTGCTCAATGGATTCACATGCATCCATGGCAGCCATCTTTAAATGGGTTTGTACAAATAATACAAACCCATTTCTTGGTGCCCACTATGCACATGTTTGTGCTTACCCTAGGACACCCATCTTGAAATGGGTAAAACACGTTTTAAAATGAAAATATGATTATAGCATGATGGGCAAAAAAGTAACAAAAGTTTAAAAAAATAGCTATAGAGGAGCAGGAGACGAGGTTGACACGTGGGGAGGTGGGGGAGCAACTAAGTGTGGGTGAGAATGATGATGAGCAGGAAGCGATGGGGAAGAAACAGAGAGGAAGGGGACAGGACAAAGCGAAGAAGGAAGCAGCACATTTGGGAGAGATTAAGAGAGCATAGGCACTCTGATGAAGCGCCTAAAGAAATTTTAAAAAGCAATTCCATGATTGCAAACAGTGTCCAGAATGGAAGCATACAGAACAGTGCAACACCTAAATGCTTCTGAGCAGGACAAAAACAAGAGCAGGGAACAGTGAGCCATTGAATCAATATGAAACAACCTCAGGAGGCAACAAAGCCATATGATAATGAGGAAGGAGCAAACGCTTTCTGTAGCAAAGATCTTAAAATTGCTACATAAAACCAGACATCTGTACACAAATGTATATTTCACACTGCATGCGTACTGTATCATGACTCTTGTTTGTTTCCCTGTAAAATAAGACATAGGGGGTGATCTAAAATTTGAGAATGGCACTCTGTCGATCAGGGTAGTGGTGGACATTACATCCCCCACCCTTATTGACTACTGTCTGCAAAATTTAAAGGTAAACACTGGCACAGCAATGATCTCTATACCTCTATATTTCTATACCACCATCATGGCAATTCATGTCAAGGTGAAAAATGTTTGGTTGGTGGCTGCCGTCTGTTTTGATGCCCATCCATAAATCTTTTACAAACGTTTTGTTTTTCAAAAACAAACTCACAAACACAACATTAATGAAACTCCTCACCCAGGGAGTTTTTCCCTGCTTGTGGGGTTCATTATCTGTTTTGTTTTCTCTCTCACCACCAGCTTTACCTGGTGGTGACAGTGACAACAAGCATTTGCAATGCAATAGGTCTCGCATTTGTGAGAGTTAGAGCTATTGGCATTGTAAATGCATAATTAGACTTTTCTTGCCACATAAATTGGTCAACCCTGCCTCATGATTTGGTCGTTTCCTGCCATATAATTCCAGTGACCTTGCATATAACTAAGCTGTGCTGGGGTATGGAAGCATACATTAGCAAAATGCAGAGGGGTTCTTGTGCACATCAGCAAAACTCACTAATAGTTGTTAATTTTGATACCAGTGTTTTTTTTAAACTGCATTATGAGCCCTGATATAATGGTATACTCTTGAAACAAATGGCTGTATATGTCTGTATGCTGGTAAAATAAGGAGATGGAAAATAAAGATGATTATCTGCTATTTTAAGAATTGTTTTTTGAATGACAATAAAAGATGGAAATCTATTCTTCAATAGGGCTTGATTGAATTTGACAATGACAACAAAAAATTGCCTCAATACTAACAGAGAACAGTAACATAGAAAGACATAGAAGAAGGATGTCATGAGGCTCTTCCGTCAGGCTGGCACTTCAAAATCCCAAATATTGTATTTCTCTTCCATTAGCGATGTTCTGTGTTTTATGGTGTGTTCCAAATGCGTTAGCACAGAATGACACCTTGATCCAGGCACTACAGAGAGAATGTGTGTCAAAAGAGAAATGTAAAGCCACACAAGTGGTGGCAACGTGCTCTACAAATGTACAATATCTTTGTAATAGCGCATAGTCTACTTAATAACAGGTCTCAGTATCGCAACCCTAACTATAAAGTCGATTTAAAATATTTGCAATTTTAGAAGATTGAAAGAATTCTATGATAGTAAACTATACATCATGCTAGTGTTTCCAGGGACAGTAGAATGTTATGTAGTGTTTTAAAGGCATGATGGGAAAGGGAAATGTTGGGAATTTTGATTTAAGAAAGCCAGTTGCTGCCAGCTTTCTGGAAAGAGCAGAACACAGGGTTATTCTGTTTTCCTAGTCCAAATGAGTTGCCAGATAATGTTTTTCACATCAAGAAGAGGTCTTAACTGTACAGAAGGATGCCGCTCAACCCACCACAGATGTTGATTTCAAGCTTTTTCCTGAAAGCATCTCTCTTCTAGGACAATGCAGCAAATCCCATTTGCTTTCACTCCTAGGACTCGTTCGTCACATTCAGTTTGTAGAACACTGTTAGTCAAACTGTGTGGTGGGCTGGTGCAAGTTATCACTGTATTAGGCTTTGGATTCGACTGGGAAGAAATTGCTTGAGCCCTCTGTGTTGGTTCAGGTAATGGGCACCACCTTTGTGCTGCTTTGAGCACATTTACCTGCACTTTACTGTATTTGTGGCAAGCACTGGCATCTGCATTACAGCAGCAGTCGTCAAGGGGGGTGGGTGTTGTGGGGGGATGATGAGGAAGGAGGAAAAAAAAATAATAAAGAAAGAAAAAAAAATACCCTTTTCACCATTCCTCTGACTCCTGCCACCTTGCTCCTATTCTGGTGGTACAGGCTTCCTAGCAATCCTGGTGCTGCTTTCATGCAGAAGTTATCAGATGACCGGCCAAACACATATGCGCACTTAGGTGCACTCTCCTCTCCTTCCCCCTCCCGTGACCCAGCCCCTCCCCTCCCTGTACTACTGGCTGAGCCAGAAAATGAAAAATAAAACGATAGTGTAACTATTATTTTATTTTCCATCTCCTGGCTTTTGGCTGGGGGAGTGGGGGTGGAAACGCTCCTCCGATATTGCGGAGGAGCTATCCCTGCTGCTATATCTTTCCTTAGAATCCCTGACTTACCTGTAAGGTGGGCCCTATGCGTGACACCTGCAGTTCTGCTCAGTGTGTGTTAGTTTTCATCTGGGAAAAGGCACAATGTTAATTCTGTTTATTTGTGTATGCCAATGCCACCCTAATGATGGATGCATCACAAGGAGCAATGTCTACCACCGTGCATCAATGTTACAAGTGTGAAGAGTGCATGAGTTGTCATCAACACCAGCGATGGAGGGATGCTCCAGCATTACGTCCCAAGCACAGGTGCCGTGATAAAATGGTGTGCTTTAATCTTCCCCAGGGGAAAGCCCACTAAAGTAAGGATGGCCTGACATCTACCTGGACAAAATGTGATTAGTGGTTGGTGCTAAATTATTAACAATCAACACCCTGTGTTCTAGCAGTAGTACAGTTGCAGGGGTGTGCATTTATAGTGCTAAATGGAATAGGATGATTGGCTGCCCTGTATAATAAAATGTCTACTGTGATTCAGGCCATCCGCTGAGCTGGTGTTTGCATCTCTGGAAAAGTAATTTTAATTTAAACCTCAATTAGGACCTAGCGTCTGGTGCGAGATGCCGTTTGAGATCATTATTTCTCAACTGTTATGTTGTCCTAGCTTCTTGTTCTGCATGTACCACCTGCATTTTCCGTGGGGAAGGTACCCAGTCTGACGTAGCAATTGCCAGAGAAATCTCATTTTCCTTTGGGAGTGGGATTATTTTGGTTCGGTTGAAACTCGTCACAGCTCACAAGATGGTGACTTCTCAATCACATTGTGCAACACTCACATCACTCAAGCTGCCTGAAAAAGGTCACCTCCGCAGATAAAAGTACTGTAATGTTCCATAACCTTCAGATCATTGTTCAGCAAAGTTATTGTAGTCAACAATCATAAAGTATGTGAAAAAAACAGCCATTTCCCAACAGATCATATGGTATTTGTTCACATAGACTTGAATAAACCTGTTTTGTAATGGCAAATTTGCTGTTTTTCCATAGACTTCTGAACATGTTTACATGCAAACACTTTTATTTGTTTCAGGAACATTTTGAGATTTTATATGTGATCTTTCAAAAGAGAGTGGAAACCATAAAGGTTCTATATTTAGTAGAACTTACCATTTCGATGGGTAGTGAAAAATAAAAACCAAAAATTAAATACAGAAATCGTCATACTAAAGCATTAAAAAAATATTGGCTCTCGTGTGCCATTTTTAGGTAAAATTATGTGGGTCGCATATACACCATTATCTCAATGATTATACTACAACATTTTTTTTATCATATTTATTTTTTTCATTAATTTTTATGATGCCGATAAGACACTCGAGCAGACCTGCACTTTAAAGCAGTCCTTAGTTAAGAAGTTTCATCATCATTTGAAATTATATACGTGCCTTGAGAACATCTGCAACAATTCTAATTACCACCAGCATCAACTTTATAAGAGCTTTGATGAGGGATGCTCTTTTACAGGGCAAGGAACGGACTGCAAACCTCACACCTATTACACCACAGTAAATTCATCCCAAATTCACCTATTGATATCTTTCTCACAAAGGCCATAACGTCTCAGGCATCAGGGCTCTATTCCCGGAACTGCCTTCAGAACACTGCAAAGGGCCTTTAGCCAAATAGTGCCAATACATGACATGATGTATAGATGGGTCTACAAAATGCTGTTGAGAAACCTGGTGGCACTTAAGCATGCAAATACATCTATATGGATAAAAAAAAATGCATATGCAAATATAAATGGACGGTGGAGAGGGGAAGGTGCATTTTGTATTTATTAAGAATAATTTCTGCTCATAGGGGGAAGTGCTGCTTCTAATAGCAAGCATTTGGTCACTCCAGCTGGGAGCAATTATGTGTCTATGTAATATACATTCAAATGGTTTAAAATACAAAAGAAACCAGACCACAATTCCTAAAATGCAAATGCCCCTGCAGCCGGGAGACAGTTGATGTTCGCACTATGAGGGTAAATAGGTTCCGTTGTATTGGGCTTCATTCTCTAAACTGTTCCATCTACAGCAACTTACCTCTAGGTGATGCACACATGAAATCCTACAAAAGTTGAGCAATTAAACTGCACACAGAAGCCGTTTCAGCACAACTGAATTTTCCCTGGAAGGTTTCTTTTAGTGAGCGTATGATCAAAAACTCTGCCCCAATCTAGTCGCACAAACTTGTGAAAGAGACACGATAGAGGGGATTTGTGTAAAACGAAAAAGAAGTGTGGTGTGAGCCTCATTTTGGACGAAATTCCGGGCGAACATTTACTTAATGACTAGCAACCAGCATCAAAGCATTGGCTGTTTCAGGCTGTGTTAGCTGACGCCGTGATGTAAATTTACAGTGGAAGAGAGAGAGGACGAGGGGTAGGTGGTAATTGCAGTTATATTGAATAATGTAATTGGGAAGCTTTACTTTGCAGCAGGTCACAGGGAGTCAGGAGCAACTACAGAGGAGATAGGCTTTCAAGGCACACGCAGAACAGGAGTGCGAGCCTAGCATACCGCGCCCTCCTGACTACGCATGTGGCTACGGCAGCACGGCCTCCGACTATTCAGTGCTCAAATAACTAAAGCTAAATAAACACACAAATTAGGTTGATTCCAAAATACATTTCTGAAAGCAATTAATGCAACCTTCAAATAGAATAAAAGTGAACTTCAAAGAAAATAAGACCGATCGTATTCATTAATTAAAAAAACAAAACAAGCAACAGCGAAGGAAAAGAGACAGCCTTGTCATGATGTAAATTATGCCATGGCGCATGATGTGCGATGGCCATTTTGAATTGGGGGAATTTACTTTAAATATTGTAACGTAGGGATTTTCTCTATTTCTCTACTTGGGCTGTGAGTAAGACAATCAATTGTCTTTGTACCGGGGAGGCAGGGTGCAGAAATAGGCGCCCTCATAAAACAGCCTCTAATATTTGACCTTGGTCTTTAAGTGCACAGCACATGTAACCAGAGAAAAACATGATTTAGTGCCCTGTTAACAAAAACAGACTGGAGTCACTGGAAACAGCCAGCGCTCTGGCAAATGCTATTAGCCTCAGAAAAAAGTAGTCCCCAAGCGCATGCTACATTGGCACAAGTGGAATGGTACAAGTACTGGGGCCATGTTCCAGGGGAGTGTACGACTGTGGAAAAGGTGGGACAAAGAGCAAGGGTTCACCACTAGCAAGCAAGGATTTTTTAAGGACGCTGAAACAAACCAGTGAAAAAGCAGAGAGCCCACAGAGAAGTATAGAAGTATATACTGAAGTATATACAAGAGGTCTTGAATGCACGACCTAAAATGGGACACCACAATATCCACCCTAAGTTGGGCTTGCTAAGTCATTTTCTTCCTTTCATGGTTATTAAAAATATTATAAATATTATTTATTTGATTTAGTGTATGTTTATAGCATGGGCCTATGTACCGGGCAGCTGAATGCTTTATGTAAAACAGAATAACAGGAGAAATCTTAAAACGGGCTAAAAAGTAAGGAGGGCGAAAGGGCCTAAACATTAGCAAAATTCTGTATAAACGTGTCTTTCATTATCCTTTAAAGATAATGTGGGGCCTTGTATTGGCCTAAGGAAGGTCAAACAGATTAAACAATAAGGTACATTTTAACAAATGTGCCTTTCTAGCTTTCTGAAAAAATAATAAGTTGCTATTGAGGTTTAGACAATTTAGAAGACATTTCCAGATTGTTCTGTGTTTGGAACATGAAGAACTGGTTCACTGTCTTGGTATTTTTCTTATTTTGAGACTTCCAGTAATAGGTGATATTTGCACTTGTTTCTCTTTGACTTCAAGTCAGATGTAGTTTGTCCTTAATAGAGCAGGGGAGGCCATGCTTCAAGGTTTAGAGAATGATACTAGTCATCTCAAAAGGAATTCGACCTTCCAAGTGTAGCCATTGGGCGTCTAAAAGAATCAGTGCAACATGGTTTGCTTTCTTAGTGCCTGAAACAAGACAGGGGGCTGTATGATGTGCAGCCTTGAGAGGTGCAATAATTGTTATGGTCAGGGTAGAAAGTATAGTGTTACTACTACCCAGATAGGAAGGAACCATTGCTTTAACTATAGTATTGAAATCTGTTGAATAAATGTATAGTTTCAGCTTAAGTAAAACAGCAGAAAGAAGGCAGTTTTCTTCACTTCAAAGATATGTTGTGTCATGTTTAGCATTTCATCAATGATGTTGGCAAGTGATTTAGACAATGAGGACAGGGTAAGAGAAATGTATCTCTACCTATGAGTGCTCGAAGGAGTTATTGAACATGAGGCAAGGAGTCTTTGGAGTGCAGAAGGAGTTATCTGGAATGGAGCATTTAGTTTCGAGGAGGATGTTCAATTTGTGAGATTTTTCATGTGAATTTTTAAGCTTGGTATGTCTGCAGGATTTGGGATATTAAGATAAAAGTGAATATTGTCTCCATATTGATGCATACTCATCTTTTTATCCTGCAGCGTTGCATTTACATTTTCCATTTAGGGTTTTGTGAAGGGGTAGGATAAAAGGTTGGACCTTTTTGGTGTACTGCACATTTAGGTCCTGATTTAGAGATTTGTGGATGAGTACTCTGTAACAAACATGAGAGATTTTCTGCCCACCTTATAAAAGAACATCATTTTTACTTGTAGAAAGGCGGGCGGGATATACCCTGTCAGCCAAACACTAAGTCAGGTCCATAATTACGAGGGAGGGAGAAAACATGGATTAGTATATTAGCTATAGCTGACACATTTAGTCATATTTCAAGTTTGCTGTCATTACTATTCAGATATTACCATAGCATGTTACTGAGTTTGCCCCAGACCTACCTTCTTTTAAAAGTGAAGCTCAAAACAGGCTCATTTTGCATCACTTTCTAAGAACGCATATGCTTTAAAATGTAAATAATGCTACATCCATCAATTTGATGTTAGGTCCAGCATATACACATAGGAGCCTGTGTCCATTTGAGACCTGGGCACATACAGTAAGGAAAATGTCTGGTGTCACAATGTAACAATAACGCATGTCTAGGCACTTCAACTTTGCCTAATAAATCAAAAGATTACAATGCCTCATTCACAGCCTGGCAACGTGATCTGCTGGTGAGAAAAGCTGGCAAATACAATATTTTGACAGCATAATTAAGGAAGTAACTAATTTCTTGCTATCAATAATTTTTATTTTTTCCGAAAGGGGTGGCAAGACTGCCTTACATCTGAAATTATGATCTCCACTCTGTCACTGTGGAGCATGGGGGTGGCTGAATGGTGGCACCTTCTTTAAAATTAACCCTGTGAGATCCCATTTTTTGTTTATCTGACCTCCTTCTGTGTTTTTATGGATCTTGAATGGATTAGAGAACTATCTGCTGATGTCTTTTCACTATTAGTGGTGACAAAAGTCAATGATGTCAGACTTTATGCTCAACAAAATCCTTTATTTAGACACTTATCGATGAGGACCGAGAGGGTAGGGCGTGGAACTTTGAAAGTATATGCAATAAGTATTCCATCTTATTTCGTAACAACCTGGTGTTTACTTCTTTCCTAAAATCCAGGTGACTGTAAATATCTCTTATCTTTGCCTTCAGGGAGTTTCCCAGGTTTCAAAGGATTTAACATCAGTGCATATTTTCTTGAAGGGTTGGATGGTCAGAAGCAGTGCCAGCCTTGAGTGCGGTGTCCTGTGCTGCATGGATCACCAAAGACGGCCTGACAGTTTGGGAAAAAATGAACCTCTTGAATGAGGCTTGTATGGCTATGAGTATACAGTGGAAAGTTTGTAGAGCCGGTGTGATGTGCTTGACTAGATGTGGATATAGTAGTTGTCTCACTGCCATAGTATTTACAATAGGTAGAGTGGAGCTGTAAGGAAAACTCCGTTGCCAGGTGTGACAGTATAACGGTGGTGGCACTGTGGACATTTTGAGGAAAACCTAAATGTGGGGAAATCCATTTCCGGGTTGGCAGGGAGGAGAAAGCATTTCTGGTAACTTGATGTACCAGCGTCACTATGGATAACCCAGTCCATAAATGCTCCCAGGTTTCTTACTTCAGTTCATATCTTTAAAGGTGGTTTAAGTTCCAGAAGCTGAATGGTCAGAGGGTGGTAATTCTCTCAGGTAATGCAGGTGAGGATCTTGATTTTAGTAGATTGTCATCCATTGTTCCACAAATGGAAGGCAGCAGTGTACAACAGAAGGGACTAGACCCACAGGGATTTCTAGTTGGAAGATGAGCTTGGTTTAAGGACTTGATGAAGGTCTGTTCCTGGATACCAGAGGTGGTGCAGTAAGGTGTTGAATAGTATCATGGGAATAAAATGATGGTTAATGTTTTCTAAGGGTAGGAGGAAATCGTATTTAGAATGGTTGCTTAAGTACATTGATTTTCTTGCTTCATTAGTCAGACAGTTGTGGACTGTTTCGAAGGTGGCTGAAAGATGGAATGGTAATAGAACATTAAGTTCATTTCTGTTGACTCCGGTCTTCAGGTCATCCCAGATGAGAATCAGGGCAATTTGATTCTTTGGCCCCATCAAATACAAGTTGTTGATCGGAAACCAGGTTATTTTTTACTTGCACGATGTAAATTTGGCTGAAGACTGCTCTATTTATGACATGAGTTTACAGAGAAAGTGGAGATTGATCAGTAGCTACCAGGGTCTGCTGCACCAGGGTTTCACTCTGAACTTCAGAAACTGTTAATGATGGGAGGGGTGGCGGTAGTAATGGAAAGTAGGATGTAATTCTGAGAGGATCTTTTGGTTGTAAATTTGGTATCTTCCTCAAAGAGAGAGAAGGGGTATTTAGGGAGGCTGGCTTCCTTAAGTTGCTTCACAGCATTTTATCCATTCCTGCACATTTCGACTACAAGCCTGATAACATTCACACCATTTTAACAATTTATTTTGAATTCCTAGAAATATACAGTCATTATAAGGTTTCCTATGTCTTTTTCCCAGATGATTTTGATTCAAGAAACCGGGACACTGGCTTGTGTTTAGAAGATATCATGGACAAGCTACGGAATGCCTTTCCCAGTTCCACAGGTAACGTATCCTCGATCAGCATTCTCCAAAGAGTGGCTCCAGCTACCTGTGAGTAGCTCTCCTGTGTGCAGCTCAGCCTCCTTAACTAGAAGCTTTAGCTTGGTTGTATACCAACATTCAAAAGTGAGTATTCAAGCAGAAAATGTGTGTGTTTTCAAAACCTATAATTTCCATACTATATGTGAATGATAGATCATGTATTTGGCGGTTTATGGCTAATATTATTAGCTTGGTATTATTACGTTGGTGCCAGGGTCATTGCAGCTGTGGCTGTTATGTATTACACCGGTAAGGGCATTCAGAATTGTAGATGTTGCTTTTAAATTACTGCTGGTAATCCTTCACTGAGGAAATCTTGCATAGGATGACCACTAATATAATATTTTCATATGTGTATGGCACCAATATTATTAGTAGCTCAGGATGATTTGTATTGAATATTGTTAGAATTGGGGGTTTCTAGTTGGCAGTCGGTTTGCACCCTGTCCAAGTAGGGACCCTTATTCTAGTCAGGATAAGGGAGATACCCACTCAGATAACCTCTGCTCGCCCCCTTGGTAGCTTGGCATGAGTAGTCAGGCTTATCTCAGAAGCAATGTGTAAAGCATTTGCACATAACACACAGTAATACAGTGAAAACACTACAAAAGGACATCACACCAGTTTTAGAAAAATAGCCAATATTTATCTGTGTAAAACAAGACCAAAACGATAAAAATCCAACATACAGTGCTAAAGATTAAAATTTTGTAAGATTTCTCTGAAAAATACAGTTCCTTGAAGTTGATAGCTCCACCTGGGGCTATCACAGCATTGTGATCAACAAAACCAACAGTTCAGGCCGGCGGCGGTGTCGCAGGCCAGTTACGGTGTCAGGAAGACCTGTTAACAGTACCTTGGATTTGCAGGGCATTGTGATCCTTGCGGTGAGCTCCTGAGAGCAGGAGTTCTCAGGCCCTTGAAGTTCAGACGCATTGCAGATCGAACTCCGAGCTGATGAAGTCAGGTGTCGGTGCTGCAGTGCGAAGTGGGACAATGCTACGTGTGGTGCCCACAGGTCACGTGCAGGCAGCAGCTCGGTGACGGCATCCAGCGGCATTGGTGAGACCAGGGCTGCGGTGGGAAGCAGGGCGGTGCAACGTCCGGTGTCCAGAGGTCATGGTGCAGGCAGCGTCGTCATCTTGCGGAAATGCTATCGTCAGTAGGCCTAAGTCAGCGTTGCAGGGTGGTGCTTTGTGACCCTCACGAGCGGTGTCCACAGGCTATGGTGCAGGCAGGGATGCCTGGTGACGACAATGGAGTCAATGGTGCTGGTGTTGGAGGACTGGGGCTGCAGTGCCGGATGAGACAGTGCTTTGTGCGCCTCACGAGCAGTGTCCGCAGGCCACTGTGCAGGCAGCGGCGCGGGTGTCAGCAGGTAAAGGCAGCATCGGGGAGGCGCAAGCTGCTGGAGTGCGGGGCCCACAGGTCACGGTGCGAGCAGAGGCTTGATGAAGTCGTCTGATGACAGCGTCGGTGAGACCAGGGTCACGAAGCGGAGCAGTGCGGCCCCGTGCGGCGTCCGCAGCTCACGGTGCAGGCCAGCGGCTTCATAGGTGGCGTTGCTGTGGTTTTTCATATTGTGCAGCACAGAACACTCAATTTCCAGTGCTGCAGATTGAGGAAACTGAAGTCTTCGGTGTCCCTGTGACTTCAAGCTCTACTTCAAGCCCTTGGAGAACTCTTTCAAACAGGATACACAGCAGACTTTACCCTTTGCACTCTTTTCAGGCAGAAGCAGCAACTGCAGGCCAGTCCAACAAAGCAACACAGCAAAGGGATAGTACTCCTCCTCCAGCTCTTCACCTCTTCTCTTTGAAGAGGTCCCTCTTGATTCCAGAAGGATTCTAACAGTCTGGGGTTTTGGGTCTTCTTCTTATACCCCTTTCTGCCTTTGAAGTGAGCAAACTTCAAAGCAAAGTCTTAAGTGTGTGTGAGATTCTTCCTTGTCCAGGCCAGGCCCCAGACACACACCAGGGGGTTGGATACTGCATTGTGTGAGGGCATGCACAGTCCTTTCAGGTGTGAACGACCACTCCTCCCTCCCCTCTAGCTCAGATGGCTCATCAGGATATGCAGGCTACACCCCAACCCCCTTTGTGTCACTGTATAGAGAGAGGTGTAAAACTGCCCAATTGTCAAACTGACCCAAACAGACAATCCACACGCAGGCAGAGTCACAGAATGGTTTAAGCAAGAAAATGCCTACTTTCTAAAAGTGGCATTTTCAAACAGACGATTTTAAAAAAAACTTCACTAAAAGATGTATTTTTAAATTGTGAGTTCAGAGACCCTAAACTCCACCTTTATATCTGCTCTGAAAAGGAATCTACGCTTTAAGGAAATTTAAAGGCGGGCCCCCATGTTAACCTATGAAAGAGATAGGCCTTGCACAGTGAAAACCAAATTTGGCAGTATTTCACTGTTAGGACATATAAAACATACTAGTATATGTCTTACCTTAAACATACACTGCACCCTGCTCATGGGGCTACCTAGGGCCTACCTTAGGGGTGCCTTACATGTAGTAAAAGGGAAGGTTTAGGCCTGGCAAGTGGATACACTTGCCAAGCCGAATTGGCAGTTTAAAACTGCACACAGAGATGCTGCAATGGCAGGTCTGAGCCATGTTTATAGGGCTATTAATGAGGGTGGCACAACAAGTGCTGCAGGCCCACTAGTAGCATTTGATTTACAGGCCCTAAGCACCTCTAGTGTACAAGGGACTTATTAGTAAATCAAATATGCCAATTATGGATAAACAATCCACAGTACAATTTATAAGGGGAGCACTTGCACTTTGGCATTGATTAGCAGTGGTAAAGTGTGCAGAGACAATAAACCAGTAAAAACAGAGTCCAAAACCAGGGGGTCAGAAGGCAGAAAGACAGGGGAGACACGCCAAAAAGCTGCCAGGTCTAACAAATATGGGTAGCTCTTATTTCTGAAAATGTTGGAAACCCCCTGTCCTATTGAGACACTGCTCCCCCCTGTGCCAGTCCTAAGAAAGGGGCCAGATGCACACTAACCTGTTCTATCACCCAACGAGAGGTCATGAGAGCTGGCCTGGCTGCACTGGAGGATTTCAGCCAGCAATCACACTAGTAACTAGAGTCCGTTTTCCACATACTTTTGCAGCCCAGTCCACTGGAACCCCAGTGTCTGAGAATGGCTTTAAGTGGGGCAGTGCTGTACCTGCCAGAGTCCAAACCATCACTATCCTGGCACCAGACTATTGTTTTGCTGACTATTCTCCCGCAAGCAAAAGATGCCTCCAGAAAAAAGTTTCCACAGGTCTGTTGTGTATAGATTACTACTTGTGAAAACGAAATAGCCCACTGAGTGTCCCAAATAAATCTATCAAAAAAATCTATCGAGCTGTATGTTTACAAAAATAGGTAACAAAAACACATTTTTTCTTACAAACCATGACAAATAAAATATGTATTTGTTCCTTTTTGCGTTTACAGTGTTCGTTCTGTAACTGTTCCTTTCAGTCATCTGTGTTCTGTGGGTATTCAGCAGCCCTGAATTCAGGGCCCTTGTGTTTCTTTGGTTCTGGACTCTGACTTTACATTCCTTTCTTTGCTTGATGCATTGACTACACAAACATAGACCCTTTTCCTTCTATTAGTCTACCATGGCAAGAAGACCATGTCATATTATTTTTGCAGTGAATGCGCAAGTATGCAACCTTTTACTAAGTACTCTAACAAAGATACATTGTTACTACTATACTAAATGAGTTGAGAACTATTTACAGCATTTTTACACCCATATGATGCACAACAGTAGATTGTTTCTAACATTAACCTTATAACATGGACATAAATGCTTTATTTGTCTTGCAAGAAAGTGTTGCTCAGTGTTACACATAACACAGAGAAAAGTCACACAAAAGAACACTGCAAATGTGAAAATGTCACATGTCAGTGAAAGAAAACTTGGAAGCTATGCTGGCGGCCAGAAAAATAATGTGAAAGTAGTCTTTAATTAGCCAGCCATGAAGCAAAAAGGGGCCACAGGCAAAAGTAGGGTGGTGGCCATCTTATGATGGAGATGCAACATGTGTGAAGTGCCTTTGCAAATGTACAGTAGTTTGTACAAAGGTAAATAGATGAATTAAACTAAGCAGTTTATAGAGGTAAAAACAGTAAATCAATTTTGAATTAAAATGTATGCTATTTTAATATTCAAATAAGAAATATAGGACTCGAACTTCTGTTTCAGGTGATTCTGGATATGGCACACAGGTATTTTACATTGCAGTCTAGCAATATTTGGCTGTCTATAAAGAATATCGAGTATGATTTAAAGCATGTTAAGTAGATGTTTTATTCACTCATGAGAATACATTTTTAATTGTCAATTGTCCTCTTTTTGATGATTTCTGAGGGCTCGGCTCTTTTGGGCTTCTAATAGAAGACTTTTTGCTAGCTTTAGGAGTCTTTTTTAGGAAGGATTATTCTTGGTAGTATTTCAGACCTGGCAAAACAGCAGCAGTCAATAAGCAGCAGCACACATGGACTGCAAAGAGATAGGTGGTATCTGGGCCCCATAGGGAGGAACATGTACAGTAGACCTGGGGGCACAGTGCATTGGGACACTTGCAGGAGGTAAATTGATCAAGACACCGTAATGGGGTTTCTGAGAAATGGGGAAGTAAAAGCAGGGGGCCAGTAAGTAATGCATCTGGGTAATTCACAGGAGGAGTTCTCTCAGCTGCCTGTTTTTAAACATGATGTTTCATAATATTCATGAAGCAGAGTGGGTTTCAGGCATATATACCTATTGGCTCAATGTAATGAGTGGCCCCTTCAGCCACACTGACATGTATCTTGGGAATTGTACTTTCGATTATTAACTTGCTAGGCAGTATTTTAAGTTGGCAAGGTCCTCTCTGTACTGAGCCATCATTTATTTGACAGTTTTGAGGTCCAAAATCAAAACCGGCTTGAAGGCTATACTTCAATATGGTCATGGTGGAGGGGAGTCTGGGGAAGAAAAGGAGTAGGAACAGCAGGAGGAGAATGATGACAAGCAGGAGAAAAAGGGCCAGGAGGTAAACCAGTAGGATGGACAGAGGCATGCAGACTAAGACAAGATGAGCCAGGACTAATGAGACGTAATGTATGAGAATCAGGATTACCAATGCCAAAGGAGAACAGTAACAAATACACAATGAGGAACAGGACAAAAAAACAGGACTAGAGGTACCAAAACCAGGGTCACTAAGATTGGGAGGACCAGGAGGATAAGGGATAGGAGGATCTGGACCCAGTGGAAAGGGCCTGAAGGAACAGAAGTAGCAGGGGTAGAAGGAACAGAAGGTCATGAACCGTAAGAACGAGGAGGGGTAGGCAGGCCTCAGCACACCAATCAAGACCAGAGAGACCAGGATGGCCAGGAGTAGAGGACCCAGGTCTGCAGACCAAAGAGGACCAGTAAAGAAGGACCAAAGCCAGGAGGGCCCAGACCACAGAGATCAGATCAAGGAGTACCAAGGGATCCCAAATTGACCAAAACTATCAGGAATTAGATACCCGTAGCTTCATATGACTAGAGATATAAAAGACCAGGAAGTCCAGGCCCATTTGCACTAGGATCAGAAGGTCTGTTAGGTTCAGACTCACAGGACAAAGAAAACCTGGACTAAGAAAGCCCAGATCATTGGTTGCAGTGCCATGAAGATAATGATGACAAGGCGCATGGCTAGGAGGACCAGGTAAATCCAAGCCAGCAAGACAGGGTCTAAGAGGGCAAGGCCTATGAAGATCAGATCACGAGAGGCTAGGTGGACCGAGAGGACCAGCAGGAACTAATGTACTAGGAATTGGATAAGCAAGGTGAAAAGGATCAGAATTACCAAGTCAGAGGACAAGGGGGCAAGAGAATCAGAAAGGAAGACGAAGAGCTAGGAGGAGTGGGCCTAGAAGGACCAGCATAGACATTCCAAGGACCATAAACAAGGGGACTGGGCACACAAAGACCCAAACAAAGAGTACCATAAACAAAAATATTACATTTAGTGGGCACAACACCAGGAAGAGAAGACAGACTATGAGGACTAGGATTAGGAAGACAAGTGTGAGGCAAACCACACAGAGTGAGGTAGACTAGGAGAACAGGGTCTGGAAAATAAGCAGGAGATGGTCAGTCAGTCAGAGCCAGCAGGAGAAGAGCCAAGAGGACCAGGACAAAGTGGACCATTGGGACCACAACCAAAGGAAATAGAAAGATCAAGTCACGGAGACCCTGGAGTATCAGGACCTGGCATACTAGAACAAAAACAAACCAGGATGAGGGGGAAAAGAGAACAAGGAGAGCCAGGATAACCAAGCCATGTGGCTCGGAACCGGATTGCTTGAACTAGTCAGGGGAGAAAAAGGAGGACTATGGCCATTAAGATTCAGGGACCAGATAGAGGAGGATTAGGTTGACTAGAAGGATCAGAATAAGTAGGACCAGGAACAGGGCTAGGTGGATCAGAAGCGTCACAACCAAGGGAACTAGGATTGGGGTATCAGGATCAGGCTGGCAAGGTTCAAGGGGACCAGGAGACAAGAGCCACAAGGATCAATGGGACCAGCCCAGGCCCAACATGAAAAGGCCCGGCCTAACAGTACCTAATAAGGAAGACCATGACCTGTAGATGCAGTACCAGATGGGCCATGCAGACAGGGGTCAAGGAAAGGAGAATCAGCATGACCAAAACCAGGAAAACCAGGAGTGCCAGATTCAGGAGAACCGGGACAACAGGGTTGGCTGGAGAAGGACCCAGCAGACCAGCAGGATCATGGTGAGGATCAGTAGTACCAATATCAGGAGGCCCAGGAATGTATAATACAAGGAAGGGCAAGGAGCAGGGATAGGAAGAAGAGGGTCAGAAAAGACTACACCCAGAAACACCAGGTTCAGGAAACCAGTACCAGGGTGACCAGAACTAGTTGAACCAGGACCAATATGAAGATCAGTAGAACGAAACAACCCAGAAAAGGAGAACTTGGAAAAAGGACCAGGAGAAGGACCAGAAAGCATAGAATGGCCTGGAGGAGAGGGAAGAAGACTGGGAGCAGGACACCTATGTGATTCTGTGCCACATCTATTAGGATGTCTCTTTTGTAAATGGTTCTTGTTCGTGCTTCTTATGCTGTCAACTCTGCAAACCCCCACCTGTTTAGCCCACATACAGGCTGGTAGGTATTTGCTTAAAAATCAGAGCATGCAAGATGACTAATATGCCGAGACTGTTACACCCTGACCTCTAAGTGAAGGTAGACACTGTCTTTTGCTGGCACAGTACTCCGTGGGGTGGATCTGAGGGCAGAGGGACTGAAACTTAGCAAAACGATCTAAAGGTGGATGAGTGAAAAGGAGTGAGGTCTATGAAGAATTGCAGAAAGTGTTTGACAGAGTAGCCTCCAGATAGATCATTCCAGATGGCCTAAAGAGGGATTCTATGTAACAAAGAGTACAATACTGATACTGAAATGATTGGTCCCTAGGTCATAAGAAAGGAGGTAACAAAATGTCTATGTCTATAGACATATCTATGTTTATTCAGTGTGTTAATAAAGTCAGTGATTGAAATCTCTCGGTAAGTTTATTTTCATCTGTGTAATTGATACTCTATCTTTTTCTCTGACTTACTGGTAATATTGATTCATATTCTATTAACTTTTAGTTCAATTAATAATAGTTCCATTCCTTCTCTCACAACTCCTTGACGGAATACTTCTGCTGGTGGCCCAATTGAGTAGGGGTTGTTAGAGGATGGACTTTACACCATCAACCCCATTTAGGGTAAAACCTGGTAGTAAGATACAGGGAAAATATAATGACTCCCAGAGTCATTAGATTTTTGTTTTTCAAAAATAAACTCACACTTTGGGAACTTGTTTTTTAAAAACAAAAATCTTTTGAAAAGTTTGCCATCAAGGAATCAAGTTTGCCCATGGTGTAATGGAGTGGAATCCTGTGCTGTGTCTGTCAAAATAACTTGGAAACATTAAAACATTTGGGACCTTTAAACCTATGGGCTCTCTATTTATTGGATAATCTGCATGATAGGGGTGCCCGCATATCGCATAAACCTACCATGTTAGCATTATCCCCTAATTTGAATATATTAAATTTCTGCCCTAATGTATTCTGAGGTGACGGAACAAAGATGTTATGATGAACAATGGAAAGACTCATGGTTGTCGAGCCTCCAGCTAGTGAGCAGGTAGAGCCTTCAAGGTAACAAATAGCCAAGGCTTCCTCTGTAATTTCTTTGAGAACAGCAAATAAACCATGGCAGTTAGGGGAAGGGAATGCCCAGACATGGGCCCCATGCTCACTGTGCCACTGCATTCAAGCTAGCCTGGCTGATGAAGGGTGATACCCTGAAACCGGTCCCAGGATGCTTGTTTACGCTCCAGGGAGGACCTGGCCTGGCAGTTCAAGCTGGATTGTTCCCATGGGGAACAGTGTCAAGACTGATTTGCATATGGCTGGGTCCAAACTGGGATGGCATGGTGAGCAAAAGAAGGATGGATTAAAAGCAGATCAGTGACTGGGGGTGTTTGAAAAGTTTCAGCACTCCGTCCATCTTTCTTTTTTGTTGCTATATTTTTTCATGTCAAAATTAGGTATGCAATACTATAAGTATTGCTATAAAGTCTTCATTAACATTTCTACATACATTATCAGTCAGTTGTGAGTGAGTGCTGAGATAGTAGGCAATGTGCCCATTTGATTGCAGGATGACCAGTTCACTTGTGTGTGTGTGCAAAGGTAGAAAATTGCCTACATGGGTCAGCCTGAGTGGTGTGCATGTGAGGGTCTAAAAATGTAAATAGTTGTTTGGTCCTATTGTGTTGATTCATAATTATGGCATTCTTCAAATTGTGAGGGATGTGGTATGAATGTGCCTCGTTTGTAAAATAATACCACTTAACGTGAAATAAATCCAAAGGTTTTGCTTATTTATTCAAGGCTCAAGAATTACAGGCAAATGTGTAAATTGTATATACATTTTGAAAAAAGCAACTGTTTACTGTCACAGGAAATCATAAATGATGCTTTAATGTTCTTGAATGTTAACTTCCCCTGTGAACCAATGTGTAAGACAATTCCTAGTGTAGGTATGTCAGCCAGTCATTTGTAGATGGATGCCTCTATGACCCCATCCTGTCTTAAAATGCTTGGTCAGCAGCCAACTCCCCACAACGGTAATGCATTGCTCTCAATCCATTATCACAGACGTGTGATGAGAAGCACCTTGGGCCATTTTGTCTTAAATACTATGCTTTTAAGAATTTTCGAAGAGCTTGGAGTAAGACCTAAGTTGCAGCTCACACAGATTGTGCTTTTCATTTGATGTTTGCGCTTTTTGGGAGGTAACTTTATACAATGTCAGATAAGATGTTACTGGTATCCAACTTGATTTAACTAATTTTATGGACCTCTGAAAAAACACAAACTCAGTTGATCCTGGGGTGATTCAAAGCTTTTGATTTCCTGGATCTGGAATGCCATACTTGTGGGTAGCATACTCAAAACACAAGTGCTGCAGTGACCTTTGATCCGGATAGATATGACTACATTTCTGTCAAGCACCAAATGCACTACTGCTTCCTTTTAAAACAAGATGACTTAGGGCCATATGTATGAACATATTTTCCCATAGACACAGAATAGACACCGAATAGGTAAAACCCTTTGATACATCTGGTACTTAATCGTTCAGTTTATTGCATATAATATTTCACCCTGGTCAAGCTAAATGCCTTGACCAGAAATTTTCACTATAGAAACCTGACTTGAAATTGTGCTGAGATAAGTTAAATGGGATGGCAGATCTGTCAGGGCCCTCATTGTGACACCATGAAAACTGCTGGTCGCACACCTGAGTGATGAAAATTACCTTCTCAACTTTAAAATGACTCTAAAAACAAGGCTCTTTATTATCGTCATTCAGGCATTCTCTATTATATAGCTAGTGCTCTATCTCTGTCGCCTCTTTGCATTGGCTTTGTTTGGTGCCAAAAGGCGCCCAGTGAGATAGATGGTTGTACTTTACTAATCTACACATAAAGGCATAGACTTTCAGGTTGCTCACCATCTCAGTAGTGAGTGTGCTCACTTGGAGAACCATCCTTACCAAATCTAATCTTTCTATGCTATAAGAATGTACTGAAATTAAGTACCCCTTCACACACAGCTGTTAATGCTGATTTTTTACTAATGATTATGTATACAGAATGTTGAATTTGCATAGAAAATGAGTTAATGTAGAAAAATAATGCATGCATTTGAAATTGTGCCTACTTGAGTGACAGATTTAGTGACCATCAATATTCACGAAGTGTACTCATTAACAGCTTATTAATGTAAAATGTTGAGTTCATGTTTGGATTATTGTAGTAGTATGTCACATTAATGGTCATGTATTATATACTGTATATGCTTTATTAATTGTAGGCCTTACTTTAGTGAGGTCTTGGGCCTAGTTGCACGGCCTCACGTCAAGCTGCATTTCTTAGGCGATTTATAAAATGGCTGCTTAGAGAATTAAATTGTGATTTTCCATTGCATTGACCAAATGCTGGTAGCTGAAATTCTTTCCCATGAGAACAGCTTGCTAGAAAATGCTGTACTAGCTAGGGATACATTGTATAACTTAGTGTGTGTAAAGACGACCTTCCCAGGAGCAAACAATAGATGCACTGACTAGAGGATAAGCTGATAAAAATGCGTTACCTGACAAGCCCAACGACAGGAATAGGAGAAGAAGAGCCAATAATTGACATGTGAACAGGAGACTAGTAAAATCTTAGATTTGGGGTTCTACTTTCATTGGACTAAAAGTAAATGTACGATTCCTTGACCAATAGCAATGAGGGAAGTAGTTTTAGGGAATCTCACTTAGTCAGACTGCACCAGGAGGAGATACACCGTTCCCCATTGTCGCCCTTTCTTTCTTAACCGTCCTGAATGCTTTGCTGTTACTTTTTCCGAATTGCATGAAGAGACTTTGTTTTCCTGAACTTTAATGCTGAATTCTGATGCTTTGCTGACCGAACGGATGTCCAATTGATAAAGACTGTCACAGCTTGCTGAACCATACTGAGGCAAGGTACAAGACAATGTTATTGATTGTTATGTTTATTTGCTTTTGCCCCTAAGTGCCAACCGCTAATTTTGACAGAGCCATAGTTAGATGTTTTTCCAAATTTGTGTGACTAAAGTGTTTTACATGAAGCCCAAACCTGCTATTCTAATTTGAATGTTAGTTAGGGTACTCAGGGATGATGGTCGCTACATGTAATAACAGGTAATGTCTTTTCTTTGCTGAATCTAAATGTATGCCATTTCTTTTCCGCAGTTATTCTTGCTATTGATTTGTACTGTAACCTTAGATTGCATAATGGTCCAAGCCTTGATTTAAGAGATTTGGGCAGCCAGTATTGTTTCTGTTTGCTTATCATTTGATTTTGAGGCTAAGTTATGTGACTTTAGCATTGTTGATATAGGGAATTAAACATTCTAACCTTTACATAAAGGTGTGGTTATTCATGGCAGAGAGTTCATGGTGTGTAAATTACCGACTCTTATGATTGTCTATGTGTGAGAAAACAGGGCTGATTGCAGAGGCCCCATAACTTTTTGCCCCCATTTTCCACTTTTTGCTGGTGTTTTCCTGACTTTAAAGGTGCCCTGGGTACTGCTAACCAGTCCCACGGCCTGTGCTCTGTGTAAAATGGATATGCAAATTAGGCTAATTATAATTGGCTAAGTTAACCTACCTATAAGTCCCTAGTATATGGTAGGGCATGTAGGTTTAGGGACCACAGCATAGGTGGTGCACACCTAGGTGCACTGCTGAGGTGCCCAGTGTCATTTTAAAAGCAAGCCTGTCTTGCTGGCTGCTTTTAAATTAAAGTTATATGCAAATTCGACTTTGGAATTAAAAGTACTTCCAAAGTCTTAAACTACCTTATTTTTACATATAAGTCACCCCTAAGGTGTGCCCTATGTGCCCCTAGGGCTGGGTGCCATGTAACTATAAGCAGGGACTTTATAAAAATAGATTTATAAGCCCTGGTGAGGTAAAAACAGCCAAATTCGTTTTTCCCTCATTGAAGTAAATGGCCTTCATAGGCTAGAATGGGCAGACTTTATTTTAAATTTTAAAGTCTCCTTAAATGTTACATACCAAGAATTTGGTATCAAATGAATTGTTGTAATAAATCCCACAACTTCCAGTTGTTGGATTTAATATAACTTGTTCAGGTAAAAAGTTTAGCCTTTACCTAAAAAGATGCCAATTTCAGCTCTGCATTGTTTTTGCTGCTGTGCTCTGATTGGCCAGCCTGCAGCAGCTTCTGCCAGGCTGCCTTGATTAGGTGTGAAGTGGCCTGGCTTCACACAAAGGAATGTGCTTGGGGGAGAGAATCTCCCCTCAGCAGATGGTGAGGCAGGAAGGGGGAGGGCTGCCAAACTGGTCTTCAAAGGCAGAGAAGGACATTTGGAGCACCCAGCAACACCCCCACATCCTGCAACCCCACACAATTAGGTGCCCCCTTGATTAGATTAGGAGAGGGCAGGAGAGGGGTGTGTTTATGATTTTTAGCCACACCATTGGGTGGGCTCAGCCAGATGTAACCTCCAAAAATCAGATTCATCCATGTTGGATTTTTAGAGACTGTTGCCTTCTGGGATGGATTTTTGCCACACTTCCCAGGAAGTGGTCATCACAGGGGGATGACCCTGTCCCTGATTGGAGAACCAGGCCCCCCCTGCTTTTCACCCAGGAGCAAGGATAAAACTGGCAGACCTGCACCCACGCCTCAGATCCCCTCCAGAATTCAACAAGAAAGGAACTAAAGAAGAAGAAGGACTGCCCTGCTGGACCCCTGGCCTGCACCTGGAACCTGCACTCAGAAGGACTGCACCAGCTGCACACTTGGGCTTCACCACAAGAAGGACTTTGCCTGGCTTCAACTGGTTCAAGGAGGGACTCCCTGTTTGCTACAGGTGAAAAATTGCTAAACCAGAGTCCCCTGCACCAAATCCTGAAGAAAGCGACCAGCTGACCACTGTCCAGTGGCCAAAAAGGAGTTTGCGCCAGGTGCATTCTGGGAGTTGAAGTCCGCACCCCCCAAGGACCATCACAGAACTTCTGGACCCTTGGGGTGAGCTGTGGACCCCAAAAGAACCTTAAAAGAACATCTGGGTGAAGCCCCAGAAGTTTGGAAAAGATTTGAGAATGTTTGGAAAAAAGCTCCAGAGAGGGACCGACCCGCCGCGGAAATTCTAGCCGGCTTGCCTCAACCGCGACCCGGCCTGACTTCGTGGTTCGTCCCGGTAAAGAAAAACATCCAAAAAAGAGACTAAGTCCGAACGTAAAAAGTTGACCGGGACCTCCCAGCCATCGTATCCGAGAAGGGCTCCATGGACGTCGGATCAAGATCCAGGTTTACCCCGGTCGAAGGATTTTCATCTCGAAAAAACGACTAAGTCCGAAGGTAAAAGTCTCCACCGAGGAAACCCACATCGCGTATCCGGACAAGGGCTCCAGGAGGTCAGATTCAACTGGCAGGTTTGTCCCGGTGAAGAAAAACTTCAAAATAAAGACTAAGTCAGAAGGTAACTTTTTAACCGAGGCCTCCCGCGACCTGTAGCCGAGCAGGGCTCCATCGCGGTCGGCCTGAAAGTTTGACTTTGCCCCGGTCGAGGTGCAACCAGATGACCCGATTGGCGCTTTTGGTTTCTAAGCGCTAGAAAAGTAATAATTCTTTAAAAATTCATATCTCCGGTTCCCCTGAACCGATTGTAATCGTTTTTGTGTCATTTTAAAGATAAAAATATAAACTATTTTTATAAATTGGTTTTGGATTTTTAAACTGTTTCCTGTGTTTTATTTAATTACTGTTTTGTGATATTTGAATGCTTTACACTTTGTCTCCTAAGTTAAGCCTTGACGCTCGTTGCAAAGCTACCAAGGGTTGAGCTGGGATTAATTTACTGAGACCTAACTGTACCTATGTGGAGGTTAGTGGCTTGTTGCTAGGTGTAGGTACCTACCTGCCCTACCAATAACCCATTTTCCAACACTATGCTATTGATTGTTATTACTATTGATTTGTGTTGGTACGGGGTCTAGTGGTGGGAAATACTCTAAGCGCAGTCAAAAGGCCCATCGACCTACAAACATGTCCCATTATAAATGAATGTCAATTAACCAAATAAGGTCTGACATGCTAACAGATATGGTAGCAGAGTGTGATGGTTAGTCTCCTTCATAAAGGCTGGTACATGGTTTGTCTCTTTTAGTGCCCATCATAAAGTTCAGGGATAGGTAGAAGAATATTTGGCTCCACAGATGGTAAGCGAGAAATAGCAGGTTTCCCAGATATGGTAGTCGGGTAATGGTCAGTCTCCTACAGAGAGCAAAGTAATCCACAGATTTAGTGAGAGAAATTGGTGAAAGCTTGGATTTTTCAGATTTGATGGTACAAAGTGAAGAGAAAATGTGCCCCTAAGTACTTAGAATGACTTTCCCAGAACCTTGGAGTTTGTCAATGATTGTTTGAGGATGTTCCCAGCATTCTAGTGATAGTGTGAATGAAGTAGGTTATGCGTTTGCACAGCTTATGCAAATCGAAGGTGACTTGTGATGTTTGTGAGGGTTTAGGGAGTTTGTGTACTCCAAATGAAGTTGTAGAAAGAGTGTGCATACTCCAATGTATGAAAGTAGGGAAGTCGTTGAACTTCACATGTGTGTGGCGCTTTGTGCTTAAACTTTGTCCACGTGGTTGTTGGTATATGGACCCTGTGTGCTCTAAGACTCCGGAGTACATTGAAAAGTGTATGAGACACTTGGTTTTTGTCATGATTTGTCTGGTTTAATCGGTCGATCGGGCGTGGTTGACAAGTCAGAGTGTGAGTCAAAGTGAGCAAAATATTTTTTCGACTGAGATCTGGTGAGTTTTATGTGCACCAGGACCGGCTCACTGATCAGTTGAGAGTGAAATTTGTGGGTCAAATTTTGCTTGCGAACCAGGGAAACTGAGAAAGAAGGAGTAGCTGCTAGAGCAAAACGCCGTCAGTCAAAAATCTGTAAGGTTTCTGAAGCAATTGTGTTACCTGTAGTAAACGGACAAATTTTGTTTAGTGCTCGCAATAATGCATTAGTTTCATGTGAATATGGTGGGTAGGAGGACAAGCCGCAAGACAGTATGTGTGAGTGTGATGTCATTGGAGCCGCGCTGAGATAGGGTGGCTAGTGAGAAGGGTCGCAGATGGATTGGTGGACAACCATGAATTGGTTGAGAAGATTGGTGAAGAGGATTCTGGGATTAAAAGTCACTTCCTGATTTGATTTAGAATAACATAAAGGTCGCAAAAATTAAAATGTTCAAAGCTTAAAAGAGTGCCTTAATGGGAGATGCGTACATTACAACGAGTGTACGGAATATTGCACCTCCAGAAGGTACACCAGCTTACATTGTAATTGAAGAGGAGCTTAGAGAATTTGAAGAGGGTGCTATATGACTTGAAACCTCCTCCGAGATCAGCACAATTCGAGGCATTAAAGATCTGGGAATTAGTACCTAGACAGCAACAGCAACAGACGTTTGAGAGAAGGATGAGGAAGGTGGAAAAGACACTAGCGGAGGCTAGATGGGACAGTGATCAGAAATTTTGGAGAACTGAGACTTTACAGGGGATCAAATTGTTTCCTGCAATTACAATTACACAGGACAGCGAGAGAGAAGGAAGGAAAGCTAGTAGAAAGACAAACAGAAGCCCTTCCGAGACTAGGGAGTGGAGATCAAAAGAGTCTAGGAGATCTTTTACAGTTGAGGAAGAGTCAGATGAATCTCGGATCTTGAAGACACCATCAGAGACCTGCGAAAAGAGATGTCAGAGACCAGAGTCCTTAATATGGATGTTGTGTGGTGGCTGGAAGACGCAGAAAACCTAGCACGGAGAAACAATCTACGATTTGTAGGTTTTGCGGAGGGACTCGAAGGGACAGATATGAACTTGTTTTTGGATACATGGCTCTGGAGAGTCCTTCCTCCTGAAAAGTTCTCTACTTGTTTTGTGACTAAGCGAGCCCATAGGTCACTGGGGGGGGAGCCCCCTCCAGGGGCATCCCCCAGACCAGTGATTGCCCGGTTTTTAAACTACCAAGACCATGACATGAGCCTAACAGAGGTACGTAGACTGGGGGAGGTCCGGTATGAAAACTCTAAGATCCTGGTCTTCCCAGACTATACCAGAGAAGTTCAGAAGCAAGCTGCACCTTTGACTCTGTAAAGGCCAAGATTCGCGGTCTTCAGCTCCAGTACATGCTCCTCTTCCCTGCCAAATTGAAGGTACTGATGACGGGTTCCAGGAGAAGGAGGGAGCGAGGCCAAAGGAGTGGTCTCTCCCTAGACATAGGGGACGGAGAAGGCAGAGCGGTGTAGGAGACACGCTGTGGCGGCTTCCCCGACGGAACGCGAGGGGAGCAGATTCAACTGATTCGGAAGGGAGCTGCAGCATGAGTATCCGGAAGAGAGACAGGAGAGAAGATATGGATTCTATCACACCATAGAGCCGCTTGGAACTGGACAGGGAGTCTCCTCATCCACTGCTAGAGGTCATTGATAATTTAGAGACTGAAAAAGAAGCCCCGGGGGCCCATAAATCCAGAGAGGCAACATTAGGAGTAGAGGCCGGAAGATTATGGACCAGTTTCTTCACCTTCCCTCGTTTGATAGAGACCTCACATATGACTATTGGGCTCTCTCTGGGGGGGCAGCGAGACCTCTGTGCACTGTGTGCTGCTCTGTGGGGTCTCCGCTCATTGTAGTGGGAGACCCCCCTAACTGAGTTTCTTAATTCGAAGTGTTGATGAGGGAGAAAGGGGCGGGGGGGCTACAGACCTCTTGACTTCTGTTGAGCTGGTGTAAGGGGATGAATACTCACAGGGGCCGGTGGAGGTGGAGAGGGAGGTGGGTCAGGGTTTTATTCAAGGGGGGGTTTGTTCTTTTTTGGTTACAGCCTCACAGAGTTATCCCACAGACAGTTGGTCAGTTTATTCATAGGAAAGTTGGTTCTCGAGCTCCCCCTTTACACTCCTTGGGGCCCTGGCAGAGGAGGAATTGCTTTGTTATTGTTTGTAGTTTTAAATGGCCCCCATGAGTAACAGCACAGTGCTTCCCCTGGGGGGTGAACAGGGCCTTACGGTCCTCTCCTGGAATGTGAACAGACTGGGAGACAAGGTTAAACAGTGCTTAGTGTCCCAGTATATAAAAAGGCATCTTAAGGGCACAAAGTGCACTTTTCTAGGCAGAGGGCCTTATGTCACGCTGGCACATCCAGGATAGACATCTGAATCCAGAGGAGTGGCAATCTTGATTCTTAGGTCCCCCCCATACCGCATCACCCGTCAATGGTCAGACTCTGAAAGCAGATATGTAGGAGTGAAAGGGTTCTGGGGACAAAAGGAGGTTATGTTGTTGAGTGCGTATGTCCCGCCTAGGATCCAGGCCCCCCTACTGGAAGAATTGGCAAAGATCCTGTTAGGGGTAAATTCCCCGCTCCATGTTCTGGGAGGAGATTTTAATGATGTTATGGAGGCGGATATGGATCGATCCGGGACGACTAAATCTTTATGCCCTACTACCCCACTCAATGAGTTTGCTACAGCTTTGGGGTTGTCAGGCCTGTGGAGCAGGGCCCATCCAGCAGAAAGAAAATATTCCTACTTTTCAGGGGCTCATAGGGTGTTTTCCAGACTGGATTATCTTTTCACCCCTGCTAGAGAGGTGGGCACTATACAACAGGCGGATTACTTAGCGAGAGGGTTGTCGGATCACTCCCATTGATGATGTGCCTAGGAAGTCAGATCACGAGGGGCAGAAGGTGGAGGTTGGGTACTTGGGATGTATAGGACTGTGAAGTGGCACGTGGGCTTTGGATAGACACTGAACTATACTTTAGAGATAATATGGGGTCAGTTGAGTCTGCAGTGGTGCTATAGGAGGCATATAAAACTGTACTTTTGATGAGGCGCCTAGGAAGTCGGATCGGGAGGGGCAGAAGGTGGAGGTTGGGTACTTGAGATGTACAGGACTGTGAAGTGGCACGTGGGCTTTGGATAGACACTGAACTATACTTTAGAGATAATATGGGGTCAGTTGAGTCTGCAATGGTGCTATGGGAGGCATATAAAACGGTACTTTGTGATAGTGCTCAGAATCTAGTAGCCCAGAAGCGAAGAGAGAGAATGAAAACTTGAGTAAACTGGAGCATCGGCTCCTAGTACTTGAGGAAACCTTAGGACAAACGTTGACACTCTCAGCACTCCGTCAACTGGAATTGGTGAGAGCTGAATACCGGGAAACTGTAGAGAAAGAGGCTAAGAGTCAGTTGCAGGCCATCCAACATAGGCTTTATGAGATGGGGACAAGGCCGGGAAACTCCTTGCTTGGCTGAGAAGAAAGGAGAAGGAAGCGAGGTGGATACAGGAGGTAGATACCCAGGAGGGGGCTAGGGTGTCCTCGGATAAAGATATTGCAGAGACCTTCGCCTACTACTACAGTGATTTCTATAGGGCAAGGCCACTAGAAAATGTTGACCGCATTACTGAGTATTTAAGCAGTATAGATGTTTCCATCTTGGACGCAGAGATACAGGAAGATCTAGAGGGAGATATTACTTTAGAAGAGGTCACAGCCGCCTTGACGTGGCTCCGACCGGGCAAAGTCACAGGTCCTAGTGGAGCGGAGCTATTCAAGAACTTATGCAATTTCCTAGCCTCTCATCTTTTAAGTATGTTTCTGGAGGCCCGAGGAGAAGGAGCTCTCCCCCCTGATTTAAGAAGGGCTGAAATAGTCGTTATACATAAAGAAGGGAGACCCAAGTGGTCGTGTGCATCCTATAGACCGATCTCTCTCTTGAATGTGGAGGTGAAAGTCCTGGTCACGATATTGGCAACCCTCCTTCATGGACTTATTTCCCCGCTAGTTCATATGGACCAGACTGGCTTTATGCCAGACGCTCCACAAGACATAGGGGGTCATTCTGACTTTGACGGGCGGCGGAGGCCGCCCGCCAAAGTCCCGCCGGCAGAATACCGCTGCGCGGTCAAAAGACCGCCGTGGTAATTCTGAGTTTCCCGCTGGGCTGGCGGGCGACCGCCAGAAGGCCGCCCGCCAGCCCAGCGGGAAACCCCCTTCCATGAGGATGCCGGCTCCGAATGGAGCCGGCGGAGTGGAAGGGGTACGACGGGTGCAGTTGCACCCGTCGCGATTTTCAGTGTCTGCTTGGCAGACACTGAAAATCTTGGTGGGGCCCTGTTAGGGGCCCCATGACACCCGTTACCGCCAGCCAGGTTCTGGCGGTCAAAACCGCCAGAACCAGGCTGGCGGTAAGGGGGTCGGAATCCCCATGCGGCTGTACCGCCACGGTCAGAATGCCCATGGGAGCACCGCCAGCCTGTTGGCGGTGCTCCCGTGGTCGTTGGCCCTGGCGGTCCATGACCGCCAGGGTCAGAATGACCCCCATAATCTGAGACGAGCGCATATTTGGTTGACGACCATACTGGATCGCCAAGACCCACATTTATTTTTGGCACTTGATGCTGAGAAAGCATTTGATGCGGTGCATTGGCCTTTCCTGGAAGCCGCACTGGCACGATTTGGATTTGCCCTCCCCGATTCAGGGAATGGGTGCAACTGCTCTACTGTAGCCCAGTGGCGGCAGTAAGAGTAAATGGGGTCCTATCTTCTGAATTCACCATCATGTGGGGTACTAGGAAGGGATGTCCCCTGTCCCCCTTATTGTTTGCCCTCATTCTGGAGTCCTTAGCGTGTAGGATCCGTGCCTGTCCGGGATTACAGGGTTTCAGGCTAAAGGAGGAGGAAAATGAAGAAGAATGTATTTCTCTGTATGTGGACGACATACTCATATGTTGCGCACCCAGTGATATCCCTACCTATACTCTTTCATTTGCTTGAAGAATATGGGAGACACTCGGTATCGAATTAACTGGGATAAAACAATACTATATGCTCCGCAAGAGGACATAGGGGGTTATTCTAACTTTGGAGGAGGTGTTAATCCGTCCCAAAAGTGACGGAAAAGTGACGGATTTACCACCAGCCGTATTACGAGTCCATTATATCCTATGGAACTCGTAATACGGCTGGTGGTATATCCGTCACTTTACCGTCACTTTGGGATGGATTAACACTCCTCCAAAGTTAGAATAACCCCCATAGTACTCCCCCAGTACACCTGCAAAGCACTACTGAAGGATTCAAATAACTTGGTATCTATATGACAAATAAGGTGGAAATTTGTCATGCTAATAACCTGGGGAGGGGAATGAGAGAATGCCGGGCTGATTTGGAAAGATGGAGAACTCTGCTTCTCAAGCTGATTGGGCGGGTGGCTATGGTTGAGATGATCCCTCTACCAAGGTTTCTTTATGTTTTGCAAAACACATACTACCAGATCCCCCCGGGTCTCTTCACGACCATAGATCGAGACGTGCAGCTCTTTTTGTGGGAGGAGAAACACCCAAGAATAGCCCTCAAGATGCTAAAGCGCAATCACTATGCGGGGGATTGTCTCTTCCGGATCAAGAGGCGTACTACTGGGCAGCGCACTTGGTTAATGTAAATGACTGGCTATTTTTACCGGGAGATAATCCTGCCTACCGCCTAGAGAGATTGCAGTGGGAAAGGAAATCATGTAAACATTACTTATATGGGGCAGAGGGGATTAGACACCTTTTGTCGCCCACTCGGGTGGCCTTAAAGGCTTGGACTAGAGCCACTAAGCTGTCGGGATGGCACCGTCGCCCCACCAGGAAGACCCCTCTTTGGGAGGGAGGCTGGCTGTCAGAAATTGGGACGTTGACAGGTTTTGAGTGCTGTGACCATATTGGTATCTCAAAGGTAAGGGATGTGATGGAAGGGGGGATATTATGCCTTTTACATCTCTTTGGTATGAGCTTGGCAAGACACAGTTTTTCCATTACGCACGCTTGCGACATGCATGGAGGGCAGAGGGTCTCCCGGGAGAAGGAATACCTGACTATAGCCCTCTGGAAGGTAGATTACTAATGGAAGGCTTAGTCACTAAAGCAATGACCCTGACGTATAAGACTATGTTGAAGCAGATATGATAATTAGAAATTATTAATAAATGCTTATATGTTATGGTTTATAAAAGTTCATAGAGAAATTAATACTAGAGAAAAATGTATGTGCACGTTTGAAAATGTGATGACGGGGAATGGCAGCCACTTATACGAACTTGTACTAAAAGGACTAAAAATGTGTGAAGTAATGAAAATGTATAATAATAATGTAGTAGTATGTCATATTAAGATGTATAACCTATGCTTTGTATTATATTCTAGAGTTAACTTAGCAGAAGTTGTAGCCTAGTTTTCCAGGCCTCATACAGAAGCTGAATTTCTAGCACACTGCTGACAAGCTGGTGCGTTGAACTGTCCCTGAACTGCATACGTTAATAAAATCTGCTTAGCTAGAATTTTCTGCAATGCACCGACGAACAGGAGATGAGGGATTAGGATATGTAACAAGTTTGGTGTAAGACAGACTCGATGTACTTTCCCGGGACTCGAACAATAGAAGCACTGACTGGAGAAGAAGATGCAACATTTTCGATACCTGATGAGCTGGATGATGAGAACATCGTACAGCAAACCAATCAACGAATTGGGGATGGCGAAATATTAGAATTCATAGATTTGTAAAATTAATATTATAGGTTAGAGTCATAACTGCCGATTGACTCACCAATTAGGAATTAGGGGGATGGACTGAAAAACTCTAATAAAAAGTCATGACAAGGGGCTAAACTTCAGATGCGAGGAGAGAATTGATGATGTCAGAAGATGCAATTCGAGATTCTGTCATTGGGTTTATGCTCTTGAGAGCCTGAAGCATTGCTGATCAATTGATGACCTGAAGATGAAGACTGACTTTGTTGCTGATCCATTTCGTGGATAGGTAGCTATGACAATGTGACTGATTAACTTTTGTGCCTTACTTTCTAGGTACCAACTGCGCTGTTTAATAGTTTTCTCTTAGTTAGATGTTTTCCAAATTCATGATTCTAAATTGTTTTCACATGAAGTCCCACATGCAAAATGCTAATTTGGGTTAGGTAGGATTCTTTGGGAGACACTGACAGTGACAAATGATTGACAGACTGATTGCTGAACTCTGCTATTAATGCCGATATATTCATCTTTGATAGCTTATGCTGAGGCATTAGAGTATATGTTCTCTCAAGTTCTGATTAGATTATGTTATTGGTGGTGATTATTGAACTAATTCTGAGCTGATTGAAGAAAGTTTGATCTAACCTGATGACTTAATATTGTAACTAATAGGGAAATACAATTGATAAAACATATAATTGAGTTGTGGTTATTCATGAAATGTAGATACAATTGTCTCATGCTTAATGATTCTCTTAGTGGCTATTGATTGATTACATTGTTAATTGATGTTCATCGATTACTACATAGCTAGGATACTCCATGCGATCCAAATGTTTCATCAGCCTATACGCATCCCCTTGTAAGTTTACTTACTAAGGACCAGGCGCACTAGCAACTATCAATAATAATATGCCAAATATACTTATAAAACTGCGTAGGGGGTGGGAGGCTGAGCTAGGGGAACTAGAGGGTATAGATTGGGAGGCGGCGCTGATGTTTCTCAGAGAGGTGGCTATCTGGTCAAGACTTAGACTAATTCAATTCAAAATTCTTCACAGAGTATACTATGATAGACAACGTTTGCATATGATGGGAAGAGCACAGCATCCAAAATGTATTAGATGCTGAGGCAATATTGGATCCTTCTTACATACACTCTGGGTATGCCCTTTGATCCAAGAGTACTGGAATAGGATATTAGGAGGGATGGAGGGGGTGATATCGGCGCAGATCCCCCAGACCCCAAATTTATCCTTTTGGGAATACCCAACGATGTCGATTTGACCCGATTTGTGGACTTGGACTGATGGTGGCAAAGAGAGATATTGCCCACCTCTGGGGCTCCGAGAAATGCCACTCAGTGGATATGTGGAGGGGAGGAATGGATGGGTTCATGATGGGGGAGAAGGTGACCTATATAAACAGAGGATGCCCATGGACATTCAAGAAGATATTGGGAGACTGGATGACATACTACTCCTTAGATGTGTAGCCGCTTGTTGAGTATTGACTCATGGGCTAATGGGAAGGCATATACTATCGAATGCTGAAAGGCCTCCGGGATATACTGGAGGTAGAGGAGATATGGAACTGGGGATTGCTCGAAGTGCCACTGGGTTTATGTGTCTGGGGATGGTTTGAGGGGGAGGGAAGGGTTTGTTTGTTACATTTTCTTAGTTCTGGTGCTTTGCAGAGATACTGCTATGTAATGTCTACTTGGATATGCTATGCACCTATTGAAAGCCAAATAAAAATACTTTATTAAAACAAAAATGGCAAAGATGTGTGTGTCCACGAATATGAAATGGACCGACGCACTGCCGTTAGTTCTAATGACAATGAGAAACACACCCGGCAGGAAAACATGACTGTCAACACATGAGATCCTCATGGGCAGAGCGATGAGGTTGCCAGCGGTTCCTGCCAATGCTCTTGTGAACATGACAGATGAAATGGTGTTGGACTGCTGCAAAGGTCTGGCTGATGTGGTTCGCTTTTTCTCTCATCATGTGGAAGCTACCGCACTGCATCCGTCTCAAGATCAAGGACACAACCTGAGAGCAGGTGAATGGGTTGTGATCAGAAAACATGTGAGGAAGTAGTGTTTGGAGCCTCTGTGGAAAGGCCCTTTCCAGATGGTGCTGATCACTACCACTGCTGTGAAGTGCGCTGGAGTTCCAAACTCATACAAGAAAAGTGACATGTCCTTTGGACAATGAAGAGGAGCTGTTGAGAGTACCAACAACGACCAAAAAGAGAAGAAGGAGACTGGATCTGAGCACATTGAGAAGGGTTCAGTCACTCCTGTGAGAGACGAAAGAGAAGACCTACAGGAGAGTGACAGTGAGCCAATCTCAATTGGGGCAGCAGGAGAGTTCTCCCGGAAGTAGACAATTTTAAGAGACAAACAGAGCAAATGCTAGACCCCAAGGGTAAAGGAGTTGAGGCGGATCAAAGCCAATGTGGTCTGACTTCTCCTGAATCAGTCGCAGGTCCGTCAAGAGAAAATCCTGAAGAACAAGATGAAGTTTCAAGTTCAACACTTAAAAGAGCATTGACAAAGGGTACACTGAAAGGAGATAAGTGGTCAAAGTAACAAGCAAAGAGAAAGGAAGCAGTTGCAGTAACAACAACTGAGGAGGAAGTAGATACGACAAGAAGAGAAGTCCTGAGTGAAGAAGAGTTGAATGGAGATCGAAAGTTGAAAAGAAAGAAAATAGCAAGTCGAAGATACGCTGGTCCTGAATGAGCGTATGAAACAACAAGTGAATGGCAAAGAGAATTTTTGTCTGTTTGTTTTCTGGAGATATTTCAGATCAATATTTTGGTACTTGAAGGAAATCAATGAACTGAACTGTTGAAATTACAAGCTGAGGAAAGTACAAAGAAGAAAAAGAGACCGTTGAAGGTAACTTGAAAAGACTTTTGAAAACTTGGGCCCATATTTATACTTTTTTAGCGCTGCATTAGCGCCGCTTTTTGACGCAAAAACGGCGCAAACTATAAAAAATACAGGGGCATATTTATACTCCGTTTGCGCCGAAATTGCGTCGTTTTTTTTGACGCAATTTCGACGCAAAACTAACGCAAACTAACGCCATATTTATACTATGGCGTTAGAGGCGAATAGCGCCAAAGTTCCCGGAATGTGCGTCATTTTTTAGCGTGAACCCCTTCCTTGCGTTAATGATATGCAAGGGAGGCGTTCCCGTCTAAAAAATGACTCCCAGGCCTTTACGTGGTATTTATACTCCCGGGCAAAAGAGACGCCCGGGAGTGGGCGTTGCTAAAAACGGCGCATTTGCGCCGCTTTTTAACGCCTGGGTCAGGCATGGCGTTAAGGGACAAGTGGGCTCAAAATGAGCCCAGAGTGCCCTCCCCTGCCCCCAGGGACCCCCCCTGCCACCCTTGCCCACCCCAGGAGGACACCCAAGGCTGGAGGGACCCACCCCAGGTAAGTTCAGGTAAGTATTTTTTTTTTTTATTTTAATAATTTTTTGTGGCATAGGGGGGCCTGATTTGTGCCCCCCTACATGCCACTATGCCCAATGACCATGCCCAGGGGACAGAAGTCCCCTGGGCATGGCCATTGGGCAAGGGGGCATGACTCCTATCTTTACAATGATAGGAGTCATGTTGATGGGGGATGGGCGTCGAAAATAAATGGCGCAAGTCGGGTTAAGACGATTTTTTCGACGTAACCTGACTTGCCCCATTTTAAGACGCCCATGCGCCATTTTCCCCCTACGCCGGCGCTGTCTGGTCTACGTGGTTTTTTCCCACGCAAACCAGGCAGCGCCGGTCTGATTGCGCCGTCTAACGCCATTCCATAAATACGGCGCCCGCATGGCGCTTCAGAATGGCGTTAGACGGCGCAAAACTTTTTGACGCTAAACTGCGTTAGCGCAGTTTAGCGTCAAAAAGTATAAATATGGGCCACAATTGTAAGTTTGTGCCGTTTTTGCATCAAAAAGCGGCGCAAATGCGGCACTAAAAAAGTATAAATATGGGCCGCGATTTGACAAGAAAACCTGATTTGACAAGCTGCTAAACCGATTTTGACAATGGATCCTGGAAGTGAGACTGAAAGCTGTAAATAACTGCTGAAAGATTTGAAGATTTTTTTCTTCTACTTTCTGATTCTTTACAGATCATGAGTAACATTAGCCAGCTGGGTAGGAAGAATAGGTGCTGTAAATACATGAGTATTGGTTTGGCGATTGTGTGTTTGGTATTGTGCTTGATATTGATTGTGGGAATGACTGTTATTGACAAGAGTAAAGCCAACCATACGTCAGCTTTAGAGACAACTACCGCAATAACAGAAATAGAGAAGTTTAGGTTAGATGAGAAGTATCTGCACATAGACAATGCACAAGTAGAACTTTCTTATAATGTTTTTTATCGCTTATTGAGTGAGTATGTTGAGACAATGGATGTGGGAGATTGTTATGTTTGCTGGCAGATTTCTTCATCAGCCGAAGAAAGAGTTACCTATCATAGTTTACCCCTCACTGATGGGATAAGTTGTAGTCTGTTACTAACAAGATTCTATAACCAGGAGTAGATCCACGCTTGCTTACACCATTAGAAAAGAGCTTTTTAGATCAGACAGACAGGAGCAAGGCATTAAAGAAGAAGTTAGAAAAGGGTTTAGATAAAAAGGACTTTTAAAAAAGATTACGCAAATACTGAGATAAAAACACAAGGGTGGTTAGCTTTAGATGCACAACACTTAGGGAAGTTTGTGTATATAGGCCTAATTCTAATACTGATACTTTGTTTGTGGGAATGAGTGAATGTAGACATGTGTTTTTGTTTCAGAGTAAAAGGACATTTATGGTGAAAGGACAGGATCCAGCGATTCTTGGAATTTATTACATCTGTGGTTCAAATGCTTATTACTGTATTCCCAAAGGATGGTATGGCCCATGTTACTTGGGGATAGTTTTCCCAAAGATATTCCAATTGGAGGAGTTGCAAAGATTACCTAAATGACTGAATTACATCAATTAAACAAAAGAGAGAGTCTCCTTTTGGTGTAGTGGGAGATATATTTGGATCAATAATTCCTTCAGTAGGAATTGTTCTGAATTCTATAAAGATTCAAACATTTTCTAGTATTGTGGATAACATGTTGACAAACTTTTCAGGAGCCATGATCCTAATGCATATAGAAATGGCTGCGGTAAGACCTATGACTCTTCAGACCCGCCTTGCTTTAGACATTCTTTTAGCAAAGCATGGCAGAGTTTGCAAAATGCTTAATTCGAAGCATTGCTGCTTGCATATTCCTGATAATAGCAAAGAAATTAGAAGCCTACTTACTAATCTGACTAATGATAGTGCTGATTTGAAAGAGCTGAAAGAACCAGGTGTTTGGGAGAAAGTTGGCAAGAATTTTGCTTCAGTGGGAAATTGGCTCAGCAACATTGGGAAAGGGATAATATTGAAAATAATACAAGGGAAATTGATTATTGTAATTTGCAAAAATGGAGCATGGGGAATATGTAGATTGTGTTGCATGATTAAATTAAAGAAAATGAAGAATGGTCAGAGGAGGGAAGAAATGATAAGGGAAATTTGTTTAGGGAAAATTCAAAGAGGGAACAAAAATTAGAAGAGATAGAAATAACAAATTTTAGCTGAAGTAGAAAAATTTTATGGGAAGATGTAGATGCGATTACATATTTAGTCGTCAGAGGAGGGATTGTTAACTCTGATTTTTTTACTAATGATTATTCATGTATCCTGACTGTTGAATTTGCATAGAAAATGAGTTAATGTAGAAAAATGATGCACACATTTGAAATTGTGCCTACTTGAGTGACCACCAATATTCACGAAGTGTACTTATTAACAGCTTATTAATGTAAAATTTTGAGTTCATGTTTGGATTATTGTAGTAGTATGTCATATTAATGGTCATATATTATGTACATGCTCTATTAATCGTAGGCCTTACATTAGTAAGGTCTTGGGCTTAGTTGCACAGCCTCATGTCAAAGTGCATTTCTTTGGAAATGGTGATTTTCTATTGCATTGACCAAATGTTAGTAGCTGAAATTATTTCCCATGAGAACTGCTTGCTAGAAAATGCTGTGCTAGCTAGGGATACATTGTATAACTTAGTGTGTGTAAAGACGACCTTCACAGGAGCAGACAATGGATACACTGACTGGAGTATAAGCTGATACGAATTTGTTACCTCACAAGCCCAATGACGGGAACAGGAGAAAAGGAGGCAATCATCGACATGTGAACAGGGGACTAGTACAATCTTAGATTTGGGGTTCTACTTTCATTGGACTAAACGTAAATGTATGATTCTTTGACGAATAGCAACGTGGGAAGTAGTTTTAGGGAATCTAACTTAGCCAGACTGCCCCAGGAGGAGAAACGCCATTCACCATTTTTGCCCTTTATTTTTTAAACCGTCCTGAAACTTTGTTTTCCTGAACTTGAATGCTGAATTATGATGCTTTGCTGACCGAATGTATGTCCAATTGACGAAGACTGTCACAGTTTGCTGAACCATACTGAGGCAAGGTATAAGACAATGTTATTGATTGTTATGTTTATTTGCTTTTGTCCCTAGGTACCAACCGTTATTTTTGACAGAGCCATAGTTGGATTTTTTTCCAAATTTGTGTGACTAAATTGTTTTGCATGAAGCCTAAACATGCTATTCTTATTTGAAGGTTAGTTAGGGTACTCACTGATGATGCTCACTACATGTAATAACAGTTGATGTATTTTCTTTGCTGAATCTAAATGTATGCCATTTCCTTTGTGCAGTTATTCTTGCTATTGATTTGTACTTTAACCTTAGAATGAGTAGTGGTCCAAGCCATGATTAAACTGTGATTCTTTTGGAGATTTGGGAAGCCAGTATTGTTTCTGTATGCTTATCATTTGACTTTGAGACTAAGTTACGTGACTTTAGCATTGTTAATACAGGGAAATAAACATTCTAACTTTTAAATAAAGGTGTGGTTATACATAGCCGAGAGTTTATGGTGTGTGGAAATTACTGACTCTTATGATTGTTGATATTATTGATTGTTATTGTTATTGATTTGTGTTGGTACGGGGTCTCATAATGGTAAATACTCTAAGCGCATCCAAAAGGTCCATTGACCTACAAACGCATCCCCTTATAAATTAATGTTAATTAACCAAATAAGGTCTGACGCACTGACACAGGTTTCAGGTTGTTGACATAATTTGTATTTCATTATCAAGCACAATGAAGCATGATGCTAAACAAACTTGCATTAAAATATAAAATTTTGTGAACCAGGTGGCAGTGAAATGATATTATGGACATATATTTCTACTGAAAATCAACAAATATCCTAATGGCAATATCTCCAGGCTTCTCAATCACCCCAAAGGGAAAGTTGTCGTACACTGCTCTTACATTAGTTAAGCTTAGTTAGAACAATTCACAGAAAGTAGCGGACAGGTACCATACTTTCTATCTGGATATGTGTCATTAAAATTCACGTCAAACAAGTGAGACAAAGCCATCAGCAACAACAAATACTTTAAGATATGTAACATGTCACATGTTTAATTATCCTCAGTATTTATGCCCAATATTGTCTAGCTCTATATCAATCTGGTTTCAGGAACTGCTGCAGCAGCTAAAACTCGACTCTCAAAGTCGACGGGGACATACACTTTGTTCTGAATTATGGTGCTGCCTATCTACTGGATCTATTGTACATTTCAGCAGCCTTCAACACAATCACAGCTACATCTTACAGATTTTAGAGCATTGCATGTGCTTTGAGGGTGTTCTCCTGAGCTGATTTACACCCCTCCCTACAGATAGATCAACAATGGTTGGTCAGGCCTGGAAGACATACATTTGAGACTGCCTCCCTGAATTGTGAAGTTCAAACAAGTTTGACTTAAGCTCCAAAACTCTTTAATATGAGTATGGAGCCACTGTGCTGCATTGTGGAGGGCCTAGGGGTCGTCATCCATCAGTTTGCTAATGACCCCAGTATACCTGAAAATCTCTTCTGTCCAAGATGTTAGCATCATGAACATCATTCTGTAGAAAAGTCAACCTAAGATATCCACGGATTTACTTAAACTCTAACAAAACGAGGCAATTCCTAATCAGGTATCAACAAGATGTGAAAATAAATAAAGAATGGCTGTTTAAGCTCACTTGAAGGGGTTTTTCTCCTGTAGCAGTCTTCAAGTTTAAATATACGGAAATCTAGCTTAATTCTAATGTTCCCATGCCTACTCTTTCGAAGTTGTCTATGCTAAACAAAAGGACTCAACCCTGTTTTAAACCAAGAAGCAGAAACCCTCTGTTCAGCTCAATGACTTCAGAGCTGTCCAATTATTAGTACTGTCCAAAATTGATTATGAAAATGATATAGCTGATTAGCCGTCAAATGATCTGATCGTCATCAATGCAGTCGTACATCCAGCAGCAAGAATCTTACTGGAACAAACGGTGTTTGATAACAACACCCTGGTACTCAAGTCTTACACTGGCTCCTACTTGAAAGACAGAATACAATTTAAACTATTGTGTACTGCACACATATGGGTACTGAGATTTTTTAAATGAAAAAAGAAAAGTCGTGTCATGGGAATTGTAAACATGGCCAGTGCTTGCTTGAAATAAACCAGCATTTTTTATGCTCATAATCTGAAGCACAACTAAAATCTTACTTTAAGAAAGTCTCTCTTAATTTGAGTATACGCTTGGATGTTGAACTTTGTGGTAAAAAAGAAATATTTGAAGTGTTAATTAATTCCTTTCTCTTGAGAAAAATGCAGTTAATTAATATGGAAGATGGAGTCAGGCGTTTCTGGACATTACTACACTGAAATATTTTGCCCCTAAAAGTTTTATCGGCAAAATGGCACAAATCAGTAAATATATGAAATATTTTGTAACAATGGTGTCCAGGATTTGAACCATGTGCTTTTTATCTGGCCCATCCTGCTTTTGTACCACCTTATGTTTATGAGACCTCTATTTGCAAATACCATGCCCGAACAACACCTGACGCCCTTCATTTATTGTTTTTTCCTCCCAAAGAAATGTTTTGTATCCGAGTTTTGAAATTGTTGAAACGCTTCTTAAATTCGTATTGAATAATTCATAGCATAAAATAAATTGCATTGTGGAGGTTTGCCATTATAAGGGTATAATTAGAATGTTTTAATAATTGCTTTACATTTAAGTTACTCTTGTGTATCTCGATTGGGTTCCAAGTTTTGAAAATAAGTAAAATGAAAGATAAAATGTAAAGTGATACTCTTATTACTTATAAAATACTATTTCTTAACAAACCTGATTTCCTTCACACAACCATCAAACGATCCATTGGCACTAAGAGCTTGAGAAATCTACAGGCTCAAATTCTAAAGTGCAAGAAATTCACCAAAGATAAAATAGCCGCACAATTCTTTTCAAGTGCTGTGACTACAATTATGAATTATCTTCCAGTTAGGATAAGACATTCAGAATCTTTAATTACTTTTTCAAAAAGTCCAAAAATCTTCCTTTTCAAACCATACCTAAACTATGCACAGTAAAACTTTTTTACATTGTTTTCTGTTTTCCCCGCCCATTCACCTCACAAGCCTATATCTCGCCTTACATCTGCTTACTTCACCCACACCAAACCTATCCTATTTTTCTCCCACCTCCCTGTGTTTTCCATTCCTTACCTATCCATCCTTTTGCAGCATTACCTTCTGTCAAGTGCAGAACCTATCGTCGTTTAATTCTTTCTAATTTGATTTACTCCCATTGAAAAATTTTCAAAGTGACAGTGCAGTGGATCTTCACCTTGTTAAATGTACACAGTGCTGATATTCTCGTCGAGATGTGCTTTATATAAAATAAAGCAAAAAAGGGAAAGATGCCTCAATTGCGAGTAATGAGACACTGCTTTGATACATAATAATTACTTCAGAATGTTTATGACAAATGCTGTATTTCTCTTCTAGGGATGACTTCACTCATCTAATATATTCAGTGAGTAAGAAGGATCCAAATACTAACCAGCTGTTCTCCTCCATGATGACCAACACAAGTTCTTCTATGGAGGAAACACCGACTCTCCCTCAACAAGGCTCTCGAGTTTCTGAAGATCTCAGGTGAACTGGCATAGGCTAAAAAAGCACAGGCGAGGGCTCTCCCTACTTGCCTGCTGGAGCGATTCCAAACTCCATCCATATGCATGATGTGTCTTTAATGGTTTGGCAGTAGGGTCTGTCTAAAGAGAAATTAAAGGACAAGGAAAGGAGAAGACCCTGAAAATGGTAACTCCACAACAAACTTCTCATCTTGCTAAATCAATGATATCAGAGAAGAGCATCACTTACTTGGCTGGAGAGCATTATCGGGGAGAATGTGTAACACGTCAGCTTGTTCCCACTCTCAAAGTGGTTGCGCTGCTGGTCTGCTACCTGCTCAGTTGGTACACTTCGAAAAGTCAAACAAAGATGCCATTCTCAGTCTTAACTGTTAAAAAAGTTGATTTTATCAAACAGATATTTTGATTGAATAATCTTGGGAAAACATTTTTTGAAAGATTACTAATGCACTTAGCCCTTTTATGCCACAGAGGAGGTAGTTCTGGTGGTAAATGTGTGTTTTCTTTCTGTCCTGATATTTTATTTTTCTGTTTCTTGTCCTAAACTCTTTTGAATAAGTCTTTTATTTTTTTCTCCTTTTAAGAAAAATATGCTCTATTAGTAGAGACATGAATAATGCTTACTTTGAAACGGTTGTCTTATGCCTCATGCCGTCAGATAAATATGTCTGAATCATATAGTGACATGGTTATTAATTTGGTCATTCTAGTCATAGAGGTGTGATTTCTGTCCTGTTCCAAGTGCACCTATGTCATAAGGAAACATCAGCATTACCATGGGTGCATTGTAGTCTAATTAGCATGTTGGAGAGAGAGAGAGAGAGAGAGAGAGAGAAATGAGTGTACCTACGTCATAAGGAAACATCAGCATTACCATGGGTGCATTGTAATCTAATTAGCATGTTGTAGAGAGAGTGAGAGAGAGAGACAAATTAGTATGATGCAATTGTGACAGAGTTGATGGTGTTGACTTTGGAGCCTTATATTAAGGGATGCTTTGTAACAAAGAGCCTTAAGCATATCTACATGCATGTGCTGTTACATACTCTTGTATCTAGGTACACGTAGCAATATATTTTTAGTAATCAGGTCTGTTGTTTCCTATAGAGATGCGGGTGCGTGTACTATAGAATATGTGGTATTATCTTCTAGAGCACACTATTGCTATTTTGTTTTTCTCATGTCCGATGCTTGGACTATCACATATTTGAGCACAATGTCAGATTAAATAAAACTAAAATCCTATTTGACGTACACTAGCTAAGCAGTTTCACATGTAAGATGAGGAACTCCATAATGTTATTGGTCACTGCAACCTGTATTCTGACCTGCTTCTGAAAGAGTGAACTATGAGGAGAGGATATTTAGGGTCTACCGATACACTGTGCCACTTGAGCATCATTTTTTTTACACCGTAGTGTGCTAGCCCATATTTACAAGACCATGCAAAGCCACCTTGTGTGGCTTTTCATGGCCTTGTAAATATGGACCCTTTTAACGCATGACACTGTGTGAAAAAGGTGTTCCATGAGTGATGTTTGAGGCATTCCTGTGCAACACCCATGAAACCCAAGGGAATCTGATGCATTCCCAGATTCACAAGTCTGGGAATGCATAAAATTCTAACGCCACCTCAGGGGTGGCATAAAAATGACGCAACAGAAAGAAATATCTTTATTTCTCCCTGTTCTTTTCCTTGCAATTGTTTTTGTGCAAAAAGTTGTCCCTTCCTGCACAAAAACAATCATCCCCCACAACGCTGGCATCCTTGCACCATGGTGCAAGGGTGCCTACGTTGGAGTTAGGCTGCAATTTGTGCCCCAGCGAAGGGGGAGAGGAGAGAAATGTGCAGTATATTGTAGACATGGCCATTTCTGCCCTTTGCCTGTGGCGCAGGGCGTGGCTACCCTGCGTCACAGGCCTTGTAAATGAGGCCCTTAATTTGATGGTAACTTCACCACATATGCAAAGGTGGTAGCAACAAGTTACTAAAATTAGGTAAAGCTCATTGGTACAATTCTCTGAAAATAGTAGTAGTGTGTAACATGGTCTTGAATGGGGTTTACTTGTGTGCATGCAATTCATTCACACATTATGTGCATTTAATTTCATACACAAATGGCAAAAGTGGGTGTAACAAAGCAAAGTCAATGCAAATTATGTGAACACCCACAAATGAATTACTCTGAGAGTCTTCACAGACGTTTAGAAATGCACATCTTACACCTAAACAGATCATAAATGGTTCTGTATGTTTTGGGAAGTGCACCAATCTATCTACTGTTTATAAGGTGTTGGTATAACCGGGATGTTATGCACAGAAAACGTACTATAATAAATATAAAACAGAATTTCATAATTTTACTACCACAGTGCATGTGTAATGGTAGCAATGTGTATTGTGCATCAGACATAAACAGAAGAGTTAATGAAATAGGTTTCAATCTCGAATGTGTATCATTATCCTACCCTTATGCCCAGAAGCTTAATTTGTATCACTTGTTGCAGCTCGTGGGCACCGGCACTCATTTCTTGGATCCAGACTTTGGGTCTGATTTAGACTTCAACAGAGGGGAATACTCTGTCTCAAATGTGGCGGATATCCCATCTGCTGTATTACGATTCCATTCTACCCTATGGGGATCGTGAAATGGCGAATGGAATATCCGTCACATTTTTGACAGAGGAACCCCTCCACCAAACTCTAAATCAGGCCCTTTATCTTCACCTTTGGATTTTTCCTGAGCTTGAGAGAAAAAGGCAGAAAAAGCTGAAAGTAGTAAGAGGAGAATGACAGAAACACAAATAGGAAAACAGGGGACAAGTGTTCAGAGCAGGGATGATAAAGAACTAGCTCGAGTGAGATAAATAGATTGAAAGTATAGGCTGATGGATGAAAGAAGCTTGAGGTGGAATCAAGACTAATGCAACCTTGGTGTTTGGCAACTGTGGCAGGGGCCCAAAAACTATGGGTGCTAGGATTTATTGTTTGTAGCAACTGAATCACAGCTTTTATGCGCTTTTTGCGATATGCATAATATTTAGGTTTACAACACATACCTGCAGTTTGAAATGATTATAAAAAGAATCAAAGGACCGTTACATCATGGAGCATCAGACTAAATGCCCACATTTAATTAGAAATATTTTCCATGCATTGATTCTTATCCTCACTCAACAGTAGTATATGTAGAGATGTTATTGTCACTGCTCGAATAGCAGAGAAAGATGCGAAATATAGAAAAAGAGGAATTTTCTGTTTATAAACTCTAATGATATATGCTAGTAAACTGATACAGGTTGATATTGTATTTGTGGTTTAAGTCCAAATTTAATTACACGTCCTCTTGTTCGGTATATTTGGTCAGGATTGTGTTACACCAGATAATCCCCCAACATTGGGCAAATGTGTATCCTTAGAGGTGCAAGTTCAAATATGATTAGGAATGGGATGTTATTGAAAAGCCAAATGAGCCAACATGATGAGTACATTGATTTATTTGAATTGTGTGGTAGAGTTGTAAAGGACAGCAAAACAGGTGGGGGGTACATTACAAGCCATGTCACATTTACATACCTAGCTTCTGCGTAGCACCATTATCATGGGAGAGTTCTCTTGGGAGTGTCCTTTTCATCTTACATTTGCGTATGTACTCTATTTTCATCTCATGAGTGAGATAGTGCTGTGCTCTTGATGCTTTGCTGTCTTTGTTAAGAGTTGAGCTGAAAAGGAAATGCAGTTTGAAAGTCCTCCCATAAACTTAAATGTTGTTTTTTCATATTTACCTGAGGGCATACTGGCAATCTGCACGTTATTAAGCATTATGAATCTTAACAATCCCCAGAAGAACTTTGGCCGGTTTCTTCCTAAATATCCTGCGAAACGTGATGTTTTGTTTACACTAAAGTACATTGAACTGTTGATGTTGTGGAAGGTATGAGTTAGGAACACAAAGTGTGTATGTTTTGAGTTTCTAGGGGTCACTGTGGAAATTTCTGAGCTTAGATGGGAACTTTAGGCATTTAAAACTAATTTTAAAGTCATTCACTAACAAAATATTGCCTGAGATCGACTATTTTTCTTCCTAGGAGAAAGCACAAAACAAAAACCCCCTTCGCACCCTTACATTAGTGTCCAGGTCTCCCACACTGATGGGTCCATCGCAAGTAAATATGGGTTTCGCCTACCCATCACTTGCAACAAAGGAAGCAGTGCAGTCCTTTGTTGCCCCGTCACCAGAAATTGATTCAGATTTTGTTAGTTTGAGAGGGCGGGATGGTCTGAACTTCCAATTCTCATCCACCCAGGAAAGAATAGGCCCAGCTGCTTAGCAAGGGAGGGTAAATGTGGTTTTACTTTGTGGTGGATTTTGTGCTTTCAATAGTTTTCTAATTTCTAAGAAAATAAAACATGGCCTATCGTGGTGGAATTTTCCAATAAGTACTACACATATTGTATCCTTATTTTACTCACAGTGGCCCATAACATGTATATAGGTACATGACATGGTGAATAATGCAGGTGCTTTAGGAAGGCAGTGCTAGAGATGTGCACAGATTAAGTGATCCCAAAAATCTAGAAGACAATAAAGATTTAAACCACCAGGATCACTTATTGTGCAGGGTAGCAAAGACACAGAAATGTTGAATAGTGGCCCATCCACGTTCACAGAGGTAACCACAGGATAGTCCTGTCAATTAGACATGACAAAAAAGGCCCCCACTGTATGGGGAGGGGGAGTTCAGACAGGCGCCCTTTTGACATGGAACAACCATCATATATTCAAATTAATCATTTTGCTTAAGATTTGACTTTCCAGTTTCCTAAGTTGCTGCAGCCACTTCAAAACTGAAAATGATTACAAAATACAGCTTTTCATAGGCTGTCGGCGCTTTACAACATTTCCTTCACAGCAGTATGTTAAGGGTACTGCTTTTCTCAGAGGTCTACAGCCAGATATTTTATCATCTCACATTATTATTTTATTCCTGATTCCTACATTTTCACCTTATATCTCATTAAATGTGGTACTTTCGTCTTCTAAGTTACAGGTTTCTTTTAATGGTTTATTACTTTTTGCTTTGACTTCACTTCCCAGCATTCAGATGTTGAGCTTTGTGTCTTTATTTGTTGGGTCTTTCGAGAGCATTGACTTGAGAGATGTGCATAGGAAAAGACCCAATATAAACTAGCATGTGAGTTTACAAATATCCTTGAAGTGCACAGCTTCAAAAGCAATTTCAGAACCAATTAAATGAAAAATACATAATTTGTTACATATGGGGTTGGAACGATTGAACACCTCTTTAGGTAGGTAATACTGATACTAGGGTGACACATTAAAGGAATGTATTCTGTTGCTGTGTAGTCTGTAAGGAGGAGGCATATAGGCATATCGGTATCTGCTCGTTTATGTGATTCACATGTTTGATTACATAGGTTCTGTGTTAGAAGTATTGAAAGGAATGAAGTCATGTAGGACTGTAAGATTCAATCCAGCCTCTAGGCACAAAGTCCTGTCCATGGTCTTTCTGTGGGTCCTTTGTAAACAATCAACATCTAAGTTAAAGAAGAGAATATATATTTTTTGTTCTTAATTCCAATGTGGAATATGTCACAATGTCAATTGGAATGTGGTATGAAAATGCATTCAATGTACACCAAAAAGAATGTGTTTCGAATTATAAAGGTACGCGGTGAAGCTCTGAGATGGATGCACAATGTTTCTTGTTGTATAGAAATATCGGGAGAAAACACCCTAAGTAAGATCAGGTTTGTATGTCAGATCATCATGAGCATGGCTATCGGACTGACGTTAGTATAAAATATTTCTTAGCACAGAGGGCAAATCCAAAACAACATACAAATGTTGCCTTCTACTAGGAAACGACTAACCTTTTTTGAAAAATATAGCTGTATTTCCAGTTCTGCTGTTACAGTAAAAAAATGTTTCAGTTAAGTGGAATTGATACTGTTTTGAAAGGACTAGACCACATTGCATTCTAGGAGCTTTGCTATAATGGTGGAAGCAGGAAAAAAAAAGTCATTGAAAAAAGGAAGCTTAGTGCATTGGTAAACAGTAGTCAGTCCTTCCTATCTTCTGCTGCATCGTGCCCGTCTGATAGACTTCCACGTGGCCCAGTCTGGTGTTCAGAATTTGAAAGCTGTACCTGCGTGGAGCATGACTGGATCCGAATCAGTGGAAGACATCCATCAGCATGCCTCTTTTTATCACTTCTACATCAAAACATTCAGTTAAAATAGCATGGATTAATCCATTGCCATAATTTCTTTGGGACAACTACTTGGAAAGTGTGGTCATTGTAGTGGTGTTTCATAAGAAAACTTGAAATTGACCAGCGGTTGTTGGAAATGTATTCACTCATTAGCACTGGTTCCCACAGCAAAGGTTTAACACTAAAAAGCAAGCTTCTTATTTCACATTATGACCAAGAGTGTTGCTGCAGATAAGTCTTCTGTGACTGTATGAAAGTGGAAATGTATAAAATACACAGATGGGTTTCAGAAGATCAGGTCTTAAAATGCCAGAACTTGGGTGTTTTTTTTTTCTTTTTCTTTTAATAAAACATGCGTAAAGTCTCTTTTTACCAGGCCTGTGAAAATCTCTACTGTATTTTCTCTCCCATAATTAGAGTTACCATATGTATCAGTAATTCCAGGATAATTGAATGCCATAGTATATCTGAGTAGGGCCATAGGGCCTCCATGAAAAATGCAGAATTACCAGGGATTTGTTGTTTCCAACCCTCATTTCTGTGTAATTGCCATTTTCCTGTAGTTTCTTGTACTGATATTCCATTACCCCTTCACCTGGTGAAATGTCCATAGGGAGAACATAAGGAGTACAGTGATCTCATTTCACTCATAATTCCTAGTTTGCCTGGTTACGCAGTTAGGGCTAAATATGGAATTTCAGCCAACTCAGAAGAAAGGCCTCAACGGGAAGAAGCTGTCTGTTACTCCCTTTGCCACTTAAGCCTAAGCTCTTCTAAAAACTTTGTAACTCTTCCTCCTGTACTGTGCTGCAGCAAGGGTGAGAAATCAGTACCATTAGTCAGGGATGTCACACACCAGTGCTGCCCCAGTGGTGCATGGGGCTCTAAGCCAGAGGTTCTACTTGTCAGTCCCCTCAACTCCCTCACCCAGCTCAAGACTCTGGTAGCATGTAGCCCTGCCACTATAACTGAGAGCCATGTACACATGCAGTAAACCAGACCTCTGCTGCCAGTGGAATTGTGGGGTTATGTTGTGGGCATATTTAGGACTGCACAGTTATTCTGTGATGGTAGGAATCTCACAGGTCTACCAACATGTCTCTTAAAGTGGGCCCCTCATTTTGCATTGTTACTGGCTACAGCTGCAGCGAACCAACACCACTGTTTATGCAGGATGCAGTGCTTCTCATGTCAAGGGACTGATGAAAACTCATGAACATTAGTTCAGAACTTTGTTGTATAGAAAGCATGGGCAGCTGTTGGAAGAGGAAGCTACTCTCATTTACTGCCAATTACTGTTTCACTGTGCTCACTCCTCTGCTTTGTACAGTGTAGAAAATACATTTGTAATTATTACATCCTTTTCTAATGCTTCTTGCTTCTTATAACTAACTGTACACACCACCTAGATTGTACTTTGTCTCTTTTTAGCGAAGGAAATCTTGATGGAATTACTGTACTTTAATACCTTATTACAGTCGAGTTGTGACCTCTTTAGTCACCTGTAATAAGCAACTGATGTAGCTGCTCAACTGTAATAACTTATTACATCTAAGTTGTGATGTCATAATGCCTGCTACCAGAGTGAACAGCCAAGGTGAAATGCAGGTCACTGTGCAGCATTACAGCTGCAGTTAAACAGTTTTGTCCTTATGATCTTTTTCTAAAATAAACAGTAATCAGCACAAAGGAGATATTGATTGGAATATGTTTATTTCTTGCATGCTTTAGTTCAACAAGAAAGAAATATTCTCTCTGCATGTTATTAGTCATGCTGAGCTATAGCGTTTTTAATCTGATTTACGTTACCTTGATTCTAATTTGTTTTTACCACAACTTACAGTTTTGTACTTTATTTACTTTTGTTCCACATATAACACTTTTATCCTTCATGTCTGCAACCATACTGTCTCTTTTATATGAAGGATGAAGACACAAAGGATTTGATTCACAAAGGTACATTTACATGTGTAAATCTAATCATAAGTAGATCTAATCCTACACCTACTTACAGCTCGTCAATTTTTTGCCATTCTCCATTTACTAGTGTAAAGTTCCTATAGGGTGTTAGCATAATTTAGTTGTTTCCTATGGCAGTGTGTTGCAATACCAGTGGCTGGCAATAGGTTGTGGTTGACTTACTCGAAGGTTGGGCTAGAGTACACTTAAGCCTGTTTTGATACCATTAGTGTTGTAGAAATTTTACATTTTGAATATTGCAATGTTCGTCGTTTTGTAGCTGTCTTGTTTATCTGTGTATGTCGCACCAAACCACTCCCTAACTTCCTGTTATCTCACTCATTTTTGAGTAATTATTACACATTCCCCACCACTTCCCCTGTCCCTCCTGCATTTTCTACAAAAACGTGTACCTATGTGTGCCAAGATCTCCACACAGAAGGGAAAAGAGGTAGAGGTGGAGATTACCAGCTGTAGTTTTGTAGTGAGTAAGCAGTAGTACATCAATCAATCAATCAATCAATCAGGGAATTTGTAAAGCGCACTACTCACCCATGAGAGTCTTAAGGTGCTCATGAGTACTACATTACATAAAACAAAATGCAGTTTGTGAATCAAGCCCAAAAGATTTAAGCAATCTGCTGGATGGATGATGGTGTGACCGTGTATTACAAGGAATAAATTGCCCTCTGCTGTGTGCTAAAATGATATTGCAAGTCACCTCTCAGTTCCATAAGAAGGAAATCGACCTTCGGGCTCATTCTTGTATGTGGTCACGAATTTCTCTGTGAGTTGCATTACCTTTAGAATTTATTGATTCTGCCCATTACGCTAATATTCCCAGTATAATAGTTTTAATTATTCATGAGCCCAAGGGCATATCTTGGTTATATGTTAATTTAATTTCATCAGTAATATGCTGCTTTGCTGATGTGCCCATCCTAGAATTATGTTTGTATACCTGCCTGTCTCTGAAGATTGAAGACTCACTGATTGACCTGCTATGCCTCTGATGCTGTAAGACTGTCCTCACTGACCTACTCTGCGCTGCCATGTAGACCTTTTGTGATTCATGTACTTGCAGACTGCTACACAACCTCACTCTTTAGTTATGTCAGACTGTCACACACAACCCTACCATCTCTCTGCTAGTGGAACACTTTTTTAGAGATGGACTACCCCATTTGTTGCTGGCAGTCATCCACAGAGCCTGCAGTCCCTCCGGGACTTGCAGACTTCTAGATAGCCTGCTTGTCATGGACTAAAGCACTCTTGCCCTAACTGTTGTACTAGAGTCCTGAAATATTTCCAATTCACTTTAATGCAAATTGCCTTTGACCTACTCTAAATATTCTGCCATACTGGATCGCTGTCGCTCTGATCACAGCAGACAGTCTCAGTTTTGCAGATGTATTGATTGCATACAAATAAAGAAGCAAAACCGAAATATTTTAAACATTCTGTAAATGTGAAGGCATTTCAAATTGAAGACTGAAAATGTAGTTTAGTATCCTCAGATTGATTCGTGGAAGCAGTGCAAGTGCATCAAACAGAAAATAGTATGGCTGATGAGTGTGTTAAATTGAACATAGAAAAGCCTCACCCTTCAGATTCAAGATACAATTTTGAGTGTTTTAAAATATTTTTTTGTGAAATAAATATATTTAACCATTTATGTATTTGCTGGATGAATGCATGTTTGTGTATTTTTGAGTATTTATTTTGGGGTTAAAATCATCGATAATGCTTAGGCTAGAGTCCCCAACTTCTAGAAGTGACTCTGTGGTTATCCTCTGGTTCTAATAATGTTTCAGTGGGGGTCAACAGATTCCAGTAATGATTATGTGGGGGTCCACAGAAATCAAAAGGCTAAAGACCATTGGTGTAACTCATTTGTACTATATTATTTTTCTATTCTTTATGTGTCCTTCTTATCCCTACAAGGCATCTGCTGTAAGGCCTTGGTGTTACCTTAATGTCGCTCTAGTGCCAGCAGTCTGCACTGTTTGTTCCCTGATTGTCTGATTCAAGAAGGATTCCACACTTGTTTCTTGGTACCTTGGTGGTAAAAACATGCGTTCACACTTCCATGATGTTCAAACCGGTTGAATTCCACCCTCCCTCTCCGGTGCTTGAAGCTCGTTCTAATCCATCCCTGATGTGGTGCAATATTTTGCAGTCTTATTTCTTTTATGGTATGGTGATGGAAGCTATTGCATCACATATAGTATGCACATTCTTGAGGGTCTAGTACAAACTCACATACATTACTCGAAAATCTCCTTTCATCAAAGGCATACACTAAAGACTATCAACAGTGAGTATTGCTGAGTTGGTCCAAATGCATCTCACAATATCAGTTGTTGAGCCTTGATGATGTACTGACACACCATTCACGCATACATCACAATCTAAGATGAATGGGATGAGCACACCTTAATTAAACAAGCATACATTCACTTCAACATCCAGGACAGAAGGCAAAGAAGAGTGAAGAGGAGGCAGAAAAAACTATCAGCCCTAGACCCACTTTACAGGTATTGTAAATTTTCATGCTCATCATTGCTTGCATGTATAGTCTGCAAAGGCTTATTCCAGTGGAATTGATGCCACCATGGCTTGTTTGTGGCAGCACAATGGATGTTTTTGTGGCCAGTGGGGAAAATGCAAATGAAAAAGGTCACCTGTGGGTGTCCCTGCACTTTCCCTGTTTTTTGCCTGCTTGGAATTGCCTGTCCAACTTTTAAGAAAGCTTTCAATTACTTGAGAACTTCCAATATATGATATGACATTTAATGATATGCAACCTATGATAATACACCATTGACAGGCATGCATATTACAGAATGGTTTATCAAGTACTGAGAAATCTCAGTAATTCACCTGTCTGTCTAAGGTGTTGGGCTTCTGTATCTGTTAGCTAGCCAGAAAAAAATGGGTTCTCATTAATTTAACTATTGGTCAGAAACAGCGCTAATGGACCAATAACTCCTGAATTGGGATCTTTCAGTAACAGTTCTGGAAATCATTATGTGATGCTCATACAGATCGTCTGCAGTCATAAGCTCGATTGTTATAACCAAATAAGACTCTTTCCTTAGTGTTATACCTGTTTGATCATGGAGACTTGAATTGTCCGTCAATTGCTAGCATGAATTAGTATTCCATTTGTTAGATAGGAATACAGGTCACTGGACCTACACCTGTCTATTTCTACTTTCATGGCCACATTGTGCACTAGGACCCCATCCATGACATCTCTGGACACCAGAACTATTATCAGAAGATGGCTGTGGCCTTTAAGTTTACGGGGTGTTCGGTAATTCCTACATTTGGGCTCATATTTATACTTTTTGACGCAAACCAACGATGACGCTGGTTTGCGTCAAAAGTTTTACCGCCGGCTAACACCATTCCTACACGCCATGCGGGCGCCATATTTATGGATTGACATTAGCCGGCGCTGCGGGCTGGTCAGAGTAAAAAAAAATTACTCAAACCAGGCAGCGCCGGCATAGGGGAAAATGGGGGTTGTGCTTCAAAAAATAGTGCAAGTCAGGTTTGAGTAAAAAATCATGGCTCAAACCGGACTTGCGCCATTTTTTGACGCAGAACCCCCATTGAAATGACTCCCGTCTTAGCAAAGACAGGAGTCATGCCCCCTTGCCCAATGGCCATGCCCAGGGAACCTCAGTCCCCTGGGCATGGCCATTGGGCACAGTGGCATGTAGGAGGTCCCAAATTAGGCCCCCCATGCCACTTTTAAAAATATATATATATATACTTACCTGAACTTACCTGGGGTGGGTCCCCCCATCCATGGGAGTCCTCCAGGGGTGGGTGAGGGTGGCAGGGGGTGTTCCTGGGGGCAGGGAAGGGCACCTGTGGACTGCTACCATGGTCAGAGACCATGGAAGTGAGCTCACAGGTCCCTTAACGCCTGCCCTCACCCAGGTGTTAAAAAACGGCGCACATCAGGCTGGGCGCCGTTTTTTAAGGCCCGCCTCCTCCTGTGCATCAAAATGACGCGGGAGTATAAATAAGGCACACAGGCTTTAATGTGATTTTTTGGGCGGCAACAACTACCTTGCATGTCATTAATGCAAGGCGGTTTCCCGCATCCAAAAAATGACGCACATGGAGGAATTTTAACGTCCGTGGGGTTGAGCGTCAAAGTATAAATATGGGGCAAGGTTTGTGCTAAATGTGCGTCAAAATGTTTGACGCACATTCGGGGCAAACAGAGTATAAATATGCTCCTTAATGTTCTGCTCTTGTGAAAAGGCTTGATCCCAAGCAGGGATCAAGCCTTTTCTTTTCTCAACTTGTGTACATCAGATGATTTTATCTATGAACACCCCTTTGCTTTTGCTGAAACTCTTCTGTTTCATGTCAGGCTCCTAGTGAGGTGAAATGGTGTCTCCACAGGTGCCTAACAGTTCAAGTGTGCCAAGGGCCAGCAGAAATCCGACCTCTCCTCAAGAAACCTAAGGCTGACCTCAATGATCTAAAAAACTTCCGACCAATCTCCCTCCTCCCTTTCCCAGCGAAAGTCATCGAGAAGATCGTCAACACACAGCTCGCCCACTACCTTGAAGACAACTCCATCCTAGACCCCTCCCAATCCGGGTTCAGACGAAACCACAGCACAGAGACTGCACTCCTCGCCGCCACAGATGACATCAGACTACAAATGGACAACGGCAAAACCTCAGCCCTGATCCTCTTAGACCTATCAGCCGCCTTCGATACAGTCTGCCACCGCACCCTACTAACCCGTCTACACAAAGCCGGCATCCAAGACAAAGCCCTCAACTGGATCTCCTCCTTTCTCTCCGGTAGAACCCAGAAGGTCCGACTCTCACCTTTCCACTCCAAAGCCACCAACCTCATCTGCGGCGTCCCCCAAGGCTCCTCACTAAGCCCAACGCTATTCAACGTCTACATGGCCCCCCTCGCACAACTGGCCCGCCAGCACAACCTCAGCATCCTCTCCTACGCCGACGACACCCAGCTCGTCCTCTCCCTGACCAAAGATCCTCACACCGCCAAAGCCAACCTTCACGAGGGACTGAAATCCATCGCCGAATGGATGAGCAACAGCCACCTAAAACTTAACTCCGACAAGACGGAAGTCCTCATCCTCGGGCGCACCCCCTCGGCCTGGAACGACTCGTGGTGGCCCACCGCCCTGGGCCCTCCACCCACCCCAGCCAACCACGCACGAAATCTCGGCTTCATCCTCGACTCCGCCCTCACCATGTCCAAACAGGTCAACGCAGTCTCATCCTCCTGTTTTAACACCCTCCGTATGCTCCGCAGGATCTTCAAGTGGATTCCAACAGGAACCAGAAAGACGGTAACCCAAGCCCTCGTCAGTAGCAGACTCGACTACAGCAACGCACTCTACACAGGCATCCCAACAAAAGACATCAAACGACTCCAACGCATCCAGAACGCATCTGCCCGCCTGATCCTCAACATACCCCGCCGATGTCACATCTCCCCTCACCTGAGGGACCTCCACTGGCTCCCCGTGGACAAGAGGATCACCTTTAAACTCCTCACCCACGCACACAAGGCTCTACACGACACCAGACCCACCTACCTGAACACCAGACTCAGCTTCTACGTTCCCTCACGTCAACTACGCTCTGCCAACCTTGCCCTCGCCATCGTCCCCCGAATCCAGCGCAAGACCTCTGGCGGCAGATCCTTCTCCTACCTCGCCTCCAAGACCTGGAACGCACTCCCAACCTCACTACGCCAGACCCAGGAACTTCTCACCTTCCGGAGACTCCTCAAGACATGGCTCTTCGAACGATAGCAGCACCCCCCCCCCCAGCGCCTCGAAACCCTAACGGGTACATAGCGCGCTTTATAAATTATTGATTGATTGATTGATTGCATTGATGCCTATTAGACAGGTCTTCTATTTTGCTCCAGTACTTTGCTTCTGCTTATGTCTTCTCTCTTCTGGATGGGTCGGGGTGATTTATCATTTGTTTGCCATGACTGTCGCCCACTCCTAGGAGTGTAAACAAACCACTACTCCTCCTAAATAGTTCAAAATTATGGATTTTTCAATAAACATGATCATGTATTCTCTCCATGTAATATCTTTATGCCCAATGTATTTCGGGATTTCTTTCCTTCATCAGGGGTTTTCCCCTTCAGCAATAAAGCCAAACTTGGATTGAGCTACAACTAAATCAGATTGATTTGATTATGCAGTAGATCCGGTTTGCATGTAAGCCAGCAACTGGAAAATGTTAAAATGAAGAAGAAAAACATAGAAAGAAACGGAATTAATAATGGAGCTCAGTCTAGCCTACATATCCGGTGATCAGCAAATGAAACATAAATGACACTGTTGTAACTGTTTTCGCCTGAGGACATCAACTTCAGTCTCGTCTTGTGACACACTGCAAATATACTTGCGTCCTTAAAATGTCTAAAAGCTCCGTCATTGCTCCTGGAAACAAAACACCTCAGCACCTTAACCAACTGTCCCCTACATGTCAACATTCCCGTTCAAGTGAGTTACCATAGAGCACGTCTCCTTTAGTTGGGCATGGATACTGAACAAAACTCACGCCTCTGTGTCATGCGATCTGCCCACACCATGGATCTGATCCATCCTGCGCTAGTTAATGTAAAACAATGGCGTGTGTCCCTTCTCATTTTTATAGGTGAGAAGTGGCTGTTAAAGTTCAATTTCTTCCATTGAGTACTAAGATTGTATGTATGCTAGCTTTGTATATTTCTTTGAAAGTGAGGTAGCACAAAAGACATTTGCTTTCACCGGTGAGTGCCATATGAACATGGTTCCAGACTTTATAGTTCTATTTGTATCGATTTTTGGAAAATTATTTCCTGGAAAATTAAGAAAGCAATCCTGGCGTGATACTATACATGGAAGCTCCAAGTAAACTATCCCAATTGGGGTACACCATGTGATGTCCAGACCTGATTGTGCTACGGACAATTCAAATAATTGTAAGTAGCTCCCTCACACTTCTACCCAGGTATCATGCCTCATCTTCGGGTCTCTGCAATCGCTTAAAACTATTTTAAGGGCAAATGGGCTCCCTGTTTGAGTGGAAAGTATTTGAGCAGTAGGGGGAATTTGGTGTGCGAGAGGTATAATTACCTGGTGTATGAGAGAAAAAAATTGCCTAGGTTTCTCAAGTACCCTTTACTATGGTGACTACCTACAAGATGGTTAAAAGTAACACTGTTGCTGCATGAAAGGGTAATTACTCCTGCATCCTTCTAGTTGACATGTTTCTGCCTGGTGGTCCCTCAGGGGTCAATAGAATATTTCAGAACCAGGATCCCTTCTTATTTTACCCTTCAATATCCCATGCACGCAAGCAAAATTCATACAGGTTCACAATTTGTGCAAATGAAAAACATGCAATTTATATGCGCAAAGGAGTGAACATCACCCAACCACACACGAGTAATGCAAAATATCCTGGAGAAAAAACATGACACCTACATTTTCACACACTCCTCATAATTTAATAATTCAAGAATGGTCTTCATTGAGATTGCGTATTACTTGGTAAGTCAATTTGTCTTCTTATGTTTTCAAACACAATCTTATTGTTAAATATATTCTGTTTCATTTTTTTCTAGGCCCGGTTTACTGAGTTTTGTAGGGTATCTTGCAATGTACAAGGAAAGTAAACTTGAGAAAGAAAAATCAGGGTGCAAAACCAAGAGTCTCTCCCTTCCCTCGCTTCCCCTCTCCCTTCCATGTCAACATATGCAGCAAAACTCTAAGTCCTGCCCTCTGACCCGCTGCCACACCTCCAAGCCTCACTCTGCATATCATCCGAATTTCATATTCAAGTACATCTGTGTTGGGAGGTCCTGGAAAAAGGGCAAACCCTCTGTATCATGCCCAACCCTCCCATATCTTTGTGTACTTCTGGGAACAGCCTGTGGCCTCATAAACAGGTATTTCCTTGTTAATTCAGTGATCCAGCCCACTCCTCCACTCTCTGTCTACCCGGGGGCCCACCTCCCTCCATTTGCATGTTATATCCCTTAGGGCCACTATTAGCCCCAGTCAAAGCAATGTGAGCTTGTGCCTACTGGCATCTAACTCAGAATTCACATGTAATAAGACCAATTTGGGGTCATATAGTATCGTCCATCCAAGGACAGACCCCAGACAGAAGAGCACCTGCGTTCTTCTATGTGATGTAATGTGATAAGCATAGACAGCTCCAATTTGTGTGCAGGAGGTCACCCCCTGGCTTAGCACACCGGAGACAGGCCAGTAAGTCTATAATCCCCGTCACCCAAAATCTATGGTTGGTAAAATAGGCTTTGTGGAGAAGTTTCAATTGTATTAGGTGCAATCTGGAGGAGATTGCTGCAGCGGCATGGAATCCTAGCTATTATCTATACTGTAAAGTGGATTTTATGCTAGAGGTCAATGGATCGAAGCGACATAGGTTTAAGGGGATGTCATCAATGAGTAATGTAAGCATCAACAATAATCTACATAAACAAAGATATTGAACTTCAAACAATAACCACACCAGTTTATTAAGAAGAATTATAAGATTTATTTCCCTAGATTAACAATGCTAAGGTCACGAAAATAACTCTCAAACACAAATGGTAAGCATATAAAATTATTAGTGGTTGATTAGAACGTCTTATATATCTCAGTTTAATCAAAACAACTAAACAAATCATCTCCAAGAGAATTACACTTTTTAATAATACCAAAAGTGGTAATAATGTTAGAGTATACATTAGTACAACACTCAAAAGATGTCAATGTAAGTCAGGGGTATTTCAAGTTAATTTCCTCACTAACCACAAATTAGCATTAACATGTTGGGCTTCATGTAAAAAGAATTTAGAAACACAAATTTAGAAAAACTCTTTAACTTGGGTTATTATTAAAAAATCATTAATATGCAGCAATCAAATTATAAGTTGCAGCTGTTACCTACAAAGCAAAAGAGACACGTATAACATCTCGATATCATACGTTATTAAGATCAATAGCAACAAGCAGTCTACTTCAGCAAGGGGACGCCATCAGGTATGTCTTCAGAAGAATAGGGCCTAACAACAGCTAAACCCACACTGCTACAGCAACATTGGAATCTCTCTCCTCATCTCATCTTCTGACTCTAGAGAAACCTACCTAGGTTTTTATACTAATCTCTAAAAACATAAGATTGGTCAGTTCATGGGGTGGTTACGTTTCAACCAATAGAAAACTAAATTGATAACCTAAAATACGACAATACTACATTAGCTAGAACATTTTCTCAACAGTAACTTTTCCGTTTCCGTCTCGTCTGTAGCTCCATTGTTCCAACTCGCCCCAAACTTTCCTGCTCAGGAAAAACATTTACTGTTACAAACTCCACTTCCATCCTCAAGGAAAAAATCACGTATTAGTAACATTCGCAAACAATAGAATATTCAACTTATGCAATGCTCAGTTGAAACATGGCCTTGTAAGACATAATTCAGCAATCCACTAGGGTTAGCTGTGGACACAACTATTAAAACACTGAATGCACTTTTATACAAGCATTGAATTATGGAAAATAACCACAACATTTAATTAGAATTTTGCTCAGTTAGGAACAGAAAATGAACTGTGGCAACCATTTTCAGAAGTCACCCGTTTTCCACATTAATTCATCATACATTTAGCATACCAAAATTATTAATAAACATATTAGAAAATGTACACTCTCACAAGATCTTCAAGTGCTGCTGAACCACCCTGGCCTCAGCTGACTTGGTCAGTAAACAAGACTGAATCTTGTGACCAGGCGGCTTGCAATGATCCAAAAGAGTCTTTTTTTGTTATTACTAATTTTACAGTAAACCCGTGTCACCTTGTAATCTCCCAATTCCCCCAGAAGTCTCTTCGTATCAAGGGGGTTAAACACTTCCTCCAAATCAGAGATATACAGGGATGGAGAATGCCTAAACTGTAGGTAACAAAAAGATTGGCTGTAATGCAGTCTGAATTCCTCTTGTAGGGTCTGGTAGGATTGGAGACACATTTTCTCCATTACATCGCCCAGCATCAAGATACCTTTGGTGTCCCATTTTCTAAATCCTTGTAAGTTAGCCTCCTAACTAAGTAATGTATGGAATCTATTCACCACAGGTTTCCCCATAAGCTATGCCTCTTGGGGGTAGACTCAGAATCTCCACTGCCTCCGTCAGCATGCAGTCAAGAGGGTCCCCCAGGAGGTTTATGTAAGGCTTATAAAATTCCAGGGGCAAGTTATTGGGTCCCAGAGCTTTACCAGAATTTATTGTCCTTAGAGCTGCAGAAAAGCCCTAGCCATTAGGCCACATTCTAGGGAAAACCTCTCTGAATTCAAGAGACCCCATGTGGGAAGGTCGTTAACAAAGTCCTCCATCAACCTGTGTGAGACACAGACCTGCTTGCTGTATAGATTTGAAAGGTATCAGGGAAATTGTAAGGCAATCTTTCCATTGCCAGTGACTGTTGCCCCCTCTGGGGCTACTGAGGACAATATTGGTTAGTTGTGGTGTATATTTTGGCAAAGCTGTGGAGCACAGTTCTCGATTCCTGATTTGTCCCCCCATTGGTAGACCAAGATGCAAGCCATATTGCCCTTGCCTCATTTGGAAATGTTTGTTGAAGGAGGGTTTAGGTATGGGCTAGGTCCAGATTCCTGATTTCTATGATACTGTGGCCCATATTTATACTTTTTTAGCGGTGCATTTGTGTCATTTTTTGAGTTTTCGCCGATTTTGCATAAAAAAACGACGCACATGCAGTGCTAAAAAAGAATAAATATGGGCTTGTATTTCCCAATCTTGGGATTTCAATACTAAGTCAGTGATGAACTGCAATCGCCTGTGCTTTTCTCCCATAGATAAGCTTATGACATGACCTCTGAGCATGGCTTTGGGCATCTCCCAGAGCACACCTGGGGAGAACACCATGGCCCTCATTACGACCCTGGCGGTTTGTAACCGCCAGGGCCGCGGGACGCGGTGGCACCGCCGACAGGCCGGCGGTGCCCCGCGGGGCATTCTGACCGCGGCGGCTTAGCCGTGGTCAGAGAAGGGAAACCGGCGGTCTCCCGCCGGTTTCCCGCTGCCCCCAAGGAATCCTCCAAGCCGGCGCAGCTTGCTGTGCCGGCTTGGGGATTCCGACTCCCCCTCCCGCCATCCAGTTCCTGGCGGTTCTCCCGCCGGGAACCAGATGGCGGGAGGGGGAGTCGCGGGGCCCCTGGGGGCCCCTGCAGTGCCCATGCCAATGGCATGGGCACTGCAGGGGCCCCCGTAAGAGAATCCTTTCACATTCCAGGAGACCAGACCAACCAGTTCTCCTGAAATTGCAAGGCTACCCTTGGCCATCACGGTGGGGATTCATAAGTCTCCAAAACATAGGGGGAAGCAGGTATGGGGTCATCAACAGTGTCAACAGTGAACCTATAAAACCTGAATCATAATATCACAATCCTGCCCCCTCCGTACTTCTGGAACTTGCTGTATCTGTCATGGGGTAAGCCCTCTCCCAGTGCCAACTGTGTGCCAGGTGGAGCATCCCCCTAATTGTATCCCTTCTCAGCATTATGGTGTTAATTTAGGATGCTCAAAAGGAAGACTGAGTCCCCAACTTTCGCTGTGGGCTAACTGGCTCACACAACAATAGAAACAGGAAAAACAATGTCTGGTGGTGGTCTCTGTTTTGTGTCTGTGGCCTCCAATGTTCTCTCACCCAAAGCAGGTCAAATTGAATTCCCATTCTCAGCAAATAAATTATCTCACATTGTAAAGGACCTCTGGGCTGCACCCCGCATGGGTGTGGGAGGCCACCAACCTTCAGCCCAGTCCCTGACTTCATCCGTCAATCTAGTCCATTAGTCATCCTGTGATACTTTGGGGGTACATCTCCACTGCGCCCCTCAGCTCTAGGGATTCGACTTCGAGGCCTGCCCTCCCAGTTGGGATCCACTGCGGGTCTTTTGTTGCACCATGAGGAGCGCAGATGGTGCCTGCTTTGTTGTCAAGTGTGACATCTGCACAGGGAGGGCTGGGGGACTCCCCCTCCAGGGTTTGCAGCTCCAAACTCCGGGGGGTATGAGCCTCACCCTGACCTCCTCCACCCAGCGTAACACCCCCTCAGGAGATTCAAAGAAGATTTCACAACAGGATTGCATTCCTGTTGGTGTAATTCAAAGAGCGGGCAATCACAGGTCCTGTGCGTTCCCCCAGTGGCAGCCTCTGTGCCAGGGGTCTAAGGGGCATATTTATACTCCGTTTGCGCCGAACGGCTTGGGGATTCCGACTCCCCCTCCCGCCATCCAGTTCCTGGCGGTTCTCCCGCCGGGAACCAGATGGCGGGAGGGGGAGTCGCGGGGCCCCTGGGGGCCCCTGCAGTGCCCATGCCAATGGCATGGGCACTGCAGGGGCCCCCGTAAGAGGGCCCCGCTTGTATTTCACTGTCTGCATAGCAGACAGTGAAATACGCGACGGGTGCAGTAGCATCCGTCGCACCTTCCCACTCCGCCGGCTCGATTACGAGCCGGCTTCATGGTGGGAAGGTCGTTTTCCCCTGGGCTGGCGGGCGGCCTTTCGGCGGCCGCCCGCCAGCCCAGGGGAAAACTTGGAATGCCGGCCGCGGTCTTCAGACCACGGTGCGGTATTCCTGCGGCGCAACTTTGGCGGGCGGCCTCCGCCGCCCGTCAAAGTTGTAATGAGGGCCCATGTCTCAATTGTGAGAGAAGTATTCCTCTATCGCTGCAGTGACTAGGGAGACAATCTCCAAATCATTTGTTATCCTGCATCCTTATCTCTGTCGGGGTGTGATCCAACAACCCTCTGGTGTGTACGTGTACAAGTCTAATTCACTGCACGTCTGCCACAGGAATTAAGAAATAATTGAATCTTGAAAATGTGTTGTGCACTCCTGAATGGTATGCATAACGTTTATCCCTCAGTTAGCCGTGTTTCCAGACATCCAGAAGCCACATTGCTGTCATGAAGAGTGCTATCAGAGCACAACCTCTGGGGTTTCCCTCTCCCTGTCCCAGGCTTTATCCACTTTCTCCCTCCAGTCACCCCCCCAACACTATTAGTCCCTCAGGGAATCTGCCTAGCAGCCGTACTATCCTCTACAAGAATGTCATACCTGAGGGGGGGCAGTGCCCAAACACTGACAAGGGTTATTACCTTCTCATGCATATGTCCACTGACCGCCACGCACCTTCCCAATGTATCTGTCCATACTTTCTGGGCCACAAAGCGTAAGAGTCTCCTGGAGGAGTGAGATGTCTCCCTGCAATAATTTGGTGCAGGGCAAAATAGCATTCCTCTTTATCTTGGCCAATAATCCTTTCACATTCCAGGAGACCAGACCAACCAGTTCTCCTGAAATTGCAAGGCTACCCTTGGCCATCACGGTGGGGATTCATAAGTCTCCAAAACATAGGGGGAAGCAGGTATGGGGTCATCAACAGTGTCAACAGTGAACCTATAAAACCTGAATCATAATATCACAATCCTGCCCCCTCCGTACTTCTGGAACTTGCTGTATCTGTCATGGGGTAAGCCCTCTCCCAGTGCCAACTGTGTGCCAGGTGGAGCATCCCCCTAATTGTATCCCTTCTCAGCATTATGGTGTTAATTTAGGATGCTCAAAAGGAAGACTGAGTCCCCAACTTTCGCTGTGGGCTAACTGGCTCACACAACAATAGAAACAGGAAAAACAATGTCTGGTGGTGGTCTCTGTTTTGTGTCTGTGGCCTCCAATGTTCTCTCACCCAAAGCAGGTCAAATTGAATTCCCATTCTCAGCAAATAAATTATCTCACATTGTAAAGGACCTCTGGGCTGCACCCCGCATGGGTGTGGGAGGCCACCAACCTTCAGCCCAGTCCCTGACTTCATCCGTCAATCTAGTCCATTAGTCATCCTGTGATACTTTGGGGGTACATCTCCACTGCGCCCCTCAGCTCTAGGGATTCGACTTCGAGGCCTGCCCTCCCAGTTGGGATCCACTGCGGGTCTTTTGTTGCACCATGAGGAGCGCAGATGGTGCCTGCTTTGTTGTCAAGTGTGACATCTGCACAGGGAGGGCTGGGGGACTCCCCCTCCAGGGTTTGCAGCTCCAAACTCCGGGGGGTATGAGCCTCACCCTGACCTCCTCCACCCAGCGTAACACCCCCTCAGGAGATTCAAAGAAGATTTCACAACAGGATTGCATTCCTGTTGGTGTAATTCAAAGAGCGGGCAATCACAGGTCCTGTGCGTTCCCCCAGTGGCAGCCTCTGTGCCAGGGGTCTAAGGGGCATATTTATACTCCGTTTGCGCCGAATGTGCGTCAAAAATTTTGACGCACATTCAGCGCAAACGTTGCCTCATATTTAAACCCTGACGCCCGAGCCGGCGCAAAAGGTAGATGGCGCTATGTGCGTCAGTTTCTGGAAGCGGCACCCCGCCCTGCGTTAATGACATGCAGGGTAGGCATTCCCGTCCAAAAAACGACGCACACAGCGGTGCGTCGTATTTATGCTTCCGGGCAAAAATGACTCCCGGGCCGTAGGCGGCGCAAAAAAATTACGCAAAGCACGAATAACGTGAAATTTTAACGCCTGGGTCAGGGCAGGTGTTAAAATGGGGCAAACACACCTGTACTTAATTAGAACACACAGAACAAACAACAGAGCAGCAGAGCAGCAACAGGGAGACATGGAGGTGCTTTTTCTTCAGCGTGCACGTAGACGCAGAGCCCTGCAGCAACAACAGCAGCTACAACAACAACAACAGGGACCCCAAAGACAGCGCAGAAGGCAGGAGAGGATATTCCGCCCAAGAACAACCCTGCATGGCCTCAGGGAACGGGACATCATCCAGAGGTACCGGTTGAACTGGCAGGCCATTCAGCAGCTGCTGAGAAATATTGAACAGCAGTTGGCCCCCACTTTAGTGACTCCCCGCACTAACCCAACAGAAACAAAGCTGCTTGCCGTACTTCACCTGCTGGCAAGTGGCTCGTTTCAGACAACTGGTGCCCTGGTTGGTGGAATATCACAACCATCATTCTCCGCATTCCTGCCTAAAGTACTGGATTCCATCATTCGCCGAACACCCCGCCACATCTGCTTCCCAAACACACTGCAAAAGCAGCAGGAAACAGGGGTTCTACGCCATCAGTGGCTTCCAGCACGTCCTTGGTACAATCGACTGCACACACGTACGCCTTGTGCCACCTGCTGCAACAGAACACCTCTACCGCAACAGGAAGCACACACATTCAATCAACGTGCAGGCCATAGTCGATCACCAAGGACTGATCAGCAACATTGTGGCTAAATATCCTGGGAGTGTACATGACGCATTCATCTTCCGTCACAGCACCATCAACCAACACCTTCCAGGATGGACGATATGGCAATGGACTACTTGTTGGTAAGGACAAAAACCAAACTCATATACACACTGCACAGAAACCCTCTAGGACAAACAACACATACACCACAATAGCAACACCTAGCCAGGAACACACTGAGGTACTCACATCACTAGCCATGTTTCAGAAGTCACCATTGAACCTGTCACACATTGGAATTTACTCTACAGCTTAATGTGAAGACATTAATGACTGTGCTTGCCCAAATGTCACCTTGCAAATTGGAAGTCTCACAATAACCTGTACACTAATACAATGCATAAGTTTAAAGGTATGGGATGGCCTGGGTATGTTCATATGAACGTTTCAAATACACTTTCATGTTTCAACTCTGCATGGAACTATCATCACACCCCCAGTGAGGACACACGGACACCTGTATCACAAGTCACAATGCTAAGGAGGGCACACTGTACTGGAAAAACCAATACATACTGCTGACAAACAGTTAGCCAACAAACACTTGCTCAGCCAAGGAAAAAAACTCAATGCAAAAGTTTTCACCAACAACCATAGGTCGTCACATTAGTACACAAAAGAGTCACAGACAACACAAGACAACTACTGCCATCAAAGATCCGTACAACAGTGCCTCCTACATCTAATTGATCCCATTCTGTGTTTCTCTTTCAGCTGATCAGGGGTATGGCATCCAGCCTTGGATAATGACACCATTTGGGAACCCAAATACTGCTGCTGAGCGGGCATACAATGACGCCCACAAGAGGACACGCAGCATTGTGGAGCGGACCTTTGGGATCCTAAAGTCAAGGTTCCGCTGCCTTGACATCACTGGCGGTAGCCTACTCTATTCCCCAGAGATGGTCTGTAAGATCATACTCACTTGTGCCATATTGCACAATATATGTGTAAAAAGGAATATTCCCCTCCTTGAACTGGACCCAGACATGCCTCAGGATGACGAAGAGGAGGATGCTGGCCTGCAACAGGAGGGGGAACAACCTAACACAGCAGCGGGAGTGCGTAGGCGCCAACAGCTTGACAATAATTTTTTTTCTTAATGTATCATAATAACTTGTATTCCACACTTGTAAATAAACACAGATAACAAACACCACATCATGCTTTGGCCTATGCATTTCTGACCATCTTTAGTTTGATATTGCTGAAGAAGAATGTCGTCTCATTGAGCAATACTGCTATAACAATCATGACAACCAAAATTAACATCACAAATGTATGCACAGAGGGTAGGATGTGACATGATACATTAACATACACAGAGGCCAACAGGAGTCCAAATGTTGCAATTACACATGCCGGATCCAAACACCTGAGACAGTCTCTCACCCAGCCCAAAAATTTCGATCATTTGAAAGTCACATCACACGTGTTCAGAGACAGGGTGGGACCATCCATGTGTACGTGACCATGTCATCAATGGCTTCTCTCAAGTGTGTGATATGAGCAATACACAATTGGAACAACATTAGCTGCCACTAACTCAGGAGGAGACCATGAAGTCACAGTGACAACATACACCCAGACAGGTGATAGTGGATCCACATTCCAACACACATGTACACATATGTCATACAATCAACCTAATATCTGAAAGTAGACCATCACAGTTGTGTCCCAGTTTGAACCTAGCAGGAAGAATGTAACATGCCACTAAACCAGTTAATGCAGAAAGGGACACAGACAACAACTAAATAATTTTAATCAGCACATCAGGAACGCTGAGAGTCTTGCAAACATAGTCATTGGAAAATGGTATGCAAGTTTGCTCCAAATCATCATTACTGCAAACGGCAAATGGGCTAATGAGATGAATGAATGGTCAACAGTCATTCATACCATATGGCCTTACATTAGCCTGCTGCTGCAGGTTTGCCATGAGATAATTAAAAAAACACATGGATACAGTAGCTATTCTGGATGGTCAAATCCTAGGGTGCTGGTGGCCTAAGTCCACCTCTACCGCCCCCCAAACATACAAGAATCTTGTACTTGTGAACTAAACACATGCATAAGGCACATGTGGGCTACATGTCAAAAGTCCAACACAAATCAGAAACACAAAATCATAATGGGCCATGGTTAGCCCCATAAAAACTGTAAGTGACTATTGCACTCCCTGTTAGGACTACAGATAAAAGCATCACCATCATAATTGTGGACACATTTTGGAGAAGGAATACATCCTGGTATCCCATCCATCATTTCAAAATAGCCATCAGCAATTACCCAAAATATGTTGACAAATATGGTCAATACATTATTTACTGTATCCTAAACATTACAGTGTGAATGCCTTCTATACATACAACAACGGACATGTGTCATATCCAACCACAAATGTGTATCACATAGCACCGTTTGACCATGACAAATCACCTTCCCCAAGTTAAAAACATGAAGACATAATAAAAAAAATTGGTCAAAATTCTACGCATACAGCATGGGCGTCATAATTTGTTCACGTACATGAGTGCACAGAATGCAGAATCAAATATAACTGTATCCAGAAGTTTCACATATTTAGCCATCAAAGTATAATTTACATCATATATTTTTTTGACTCAGCATCATGTGCACTCTTGTACGTGGAAAAAATATGACGGCCATGATGTATGCATGGTAAAATTGACGCAACATGGACAATATGTTGGTCATCTCATGTACATTAAAAAATTATTAATATTCATATATTTTTTGACTCAGCATCATGTGCACTACTGTACGTGGGAAAAAATGACGCCCATGATGTATGCGTGGTAAAATTGACGCAACATGGACAATATGTTGGTCATCTCATGTACATTAAAAAATTATTAATATTCATATCATATTTTTTGACTCAGCATCATGTGCACTACTGAACGTGAAAAAAATGACGCCCATGATGTATGCGTGGTAAAATTGACGCAACATGGACAATATGTTGGTCATCTCATGTACATTAAAAAAGTATTAATATTCATATCATATTTTTTGACTCAGCATCATGTGCACTACTGTACGTGGAAAAAAATGACGCCCAATGATGTATGCGGGGTAAAATTGACGCAACATGGACAATATGTTGGTCATCTCATGTACATTAAAAAAGTATTAATATTCATATCATATTTTTTGACTCAGCATCATGTGCACTACTGTACGTGGAAAAAAATGACGCCCATGATGTATGCGTGGTAAAATTGACGCAACATGGACAATATGTTGGTCATCTCATGTACATTAAAAAATTATTAATATTCATATCATATTTTTTGACTCAGCATCATGTGCACTACTGTACGTGGAAAAAAATGACGCCCAATGATGTATGCGGGGTAAAATTGACGCAACATGGACAATATGTTGGTCATCTCATGTACATTAAAAAAGTATTAATATTCATATCATATTTTTTGACTCAGCATCATGTGCACTACTGTACGTGGAAAAAAATGACGCCCATGATGTATGCGTGGTAAAATTGACGCAACATGGACAATATGTTGGTCATCTCATGTACATTAAAAAATTATTAATATTCATATCATATTTTTTGACTCGGCATTATTTGCAATGTTATGCGTTAAAAAAAAATGACGCACAATTGTGTATGCGTGAAAATATGACGCATACCGGGAAAATAAAAACGGCGGCCATTTTCTCAAGGAAGTGATGTAATAGGATATCCTGTTTACAAAATCTGTACTGGGAGTTAACTTTCACTTTCACTTTGCAGTCTCAGATTTATCTAGACTGTGTGGTTGTGTGAAAGGTGTTGTCCTGTGTTTTACTGCTTTTGTGTCCTGTGTACCTTGTATTTTGTCTTTTTGTGAATCTATTCTTGTTGCATAACATTGTCTCAGTCTGTTTAGTCTAGTTTTGTCTATTCCTGTTTTTGTTTGTATTGTCTGTGGGAGTCTGTTGTGGGTAGCATAGTTTTTGGGGTTAGTTGGGCTATTTTTCTCCTTTTTCATTTTCCTTCACACCTCTACCTTTCCCCATTTCCCACTTTTACTTTCTTATTTCATTTGTAAATGACTCTTGCTGTCAATATGTCAGGTAGGCCTCGCCTGTCCAGGACGGGTGAGGATGAATTGGGGGGATTCATATGGCTAGTTTGCCATTTCCTCCCACTGATGCTGGAGGCTGGGGGCCGTGTGATACAGGGGTATCACACGGAGACAAGGAAAATCCGGTGGGAGAAGGTGCGCCATCACCTGGTCCGGGTCTACGGGAGCATGCGCAATGTCCATCAATTGAAGCACCGCTGGGCATATCTGATAACCAGGGAACAGGACCTGCTGGACCACCTGGGAATCAGGATTGGTGGCCATGTTGTTGAGTATAACTCAATTACATGGGAATAATAGAAATCTGTGTGGGAACATGTGATGATTGTTACCCAATCTGCTAGATAAGTAGCTGACTGTGTGTAATGCTAGGGAAACCTAGGCCCATGTTTATACACATATATCCCCATTTTTTAACCACATTTTCACGCAAAAACAGCAGCAACTTACAACATATATCTGTATTTTGCAAGTTTGCCCCCTCTCTGCGTGACAACATGATGCAGATGCGGCGCTACAAAGGTATACATATGTGCCCTAATGTGTATTTGTTGCACAATGTGTATGAAGACCAATGCTAGCAGTCAGATGGCTCATTTTTTCTACACATACCAGATGCCTGTAGCTGTATGCAATGTAGTGTTGCATTTGTGTCAGACACGCAACACGTTAACGGCTCTATTTGTACTCTACAGGTCATAATGGCCAGTGAGTAAGTCATGTAGAAACAACATACCTACATATGTAGACGCCATAGCTAGACAGAAAATTTGAAACCCATGATGATGCTATACATGTGTGTTGCCTTCACGTCACATGAAGTTAGATATGTTGTCCACAGATATGTCACATGTGTGTGTGGTTGCTGTGTGTTGAACATGTCCACCTAGCCTGTTTGATTGTGATTGGTCATGCAGTCCTCATTGAACCAGTTTTGGGATGTCTCTCTGGGATGCACATGCTGAGATGTATGGATAACATTATTGTTGGGGCATACTAATGGAAGGTTAACTTGGACGACACCTGACTGTCCTGGCCACTGCATGTGTGTAGTAGGGTATGTAACTGTAGCAGGAGACTCATCCAATGTTAATGTTGAATACAAAGTCATCCATGCAGTATGAGCATGTGGGAAAGTGTATCATTACCATGTCATATTCACAGTGTGTCATTGTAACTGAAATTATTTGTCAGTTCACCCAGTCTGAGTATATTCTTCCTTTCATGCTTTACAGGTGGACCAGCCCCGTACACTGTGGGAGAGGTGGCACATTTTGAGGACCCCGATACCTACAGTGAGTGTCGCCTGAGTGCTATTTTCATTGTTTGGTAATGAAGCATGATGGACTACTGTGTGTTCAAGAGAATTCATGATTTGATGCGCTGGCCGTTCATTGGCATTGTTGTTTTAGTGTGATATCAAATAGGACTTATGTTTCTGTAAAGCAATACCTAGCCATCTCTCAGATTGAGGGGCTGTAGGTCATTCCAGTTGGGCCGCAATGGGGAATCGGATGACTCATTTGGAATACACTGGTCAATGTAAGACTTGGCATGAACTGAGTCTGCATATCAGACTGACAGTCTCCCATATAGCTTAGGCACATGGCTTTGATGACAAGTGCTTCTTCCTAGTTGAGGATGGACTGTGTACACTGTAGGTTGGATCTTCCGGGGGCATGTACTTCCACAAGGTGAACTAGAAGTGTGTGTGACTTGAGTGCAATGGCCTAGGTGTTCTGTCGAATCATGAGAATGGGTGTTCTACCTCCTCTGTGTGTGTTGTAAAACATGCCTCACTGATAGTATGTCACGTTGGCCTAAGTCATATCATTTTGACATGTGTGGACCTTGGATGTGACAATGTTTGGCTGACTCCAACGTGTTGCTAGCCATTCATAGGTGTTGTGTGTGAAGGAACATACTTGTTGAACTTTCTATACACTCCTGGGTGTGCATTGAACATGGGATTGTTGGTTGTTCTTCCCACACAACCCTCAAAGACTGGGATGTTAATGTGAAACAGGGTACCTAGGACTGTAGCAACCAGTATGTTACACGTACTTGACACCTTTTGTGACTTGAGTTAGTACCTAGGGCCAGATGTTGCAAACTGTTTACAAGTTGCAAATGTCATAAATTTCTGTTTGTGAGTTGCAAACGTCTGTTTCCTATGCCGAAATGTATTTGGTGATTATGAACATATTTGCAAAATGCTTTTCCAAATCCAAAATATGAAGGGGTTTTTCAGACCTATTTGCAACTCACAGTGGTATGCAATTCCATTTGCAACCGAGTACGTGGTTGCAAAGTGAGTCGCAGTTATCATCCACTTGAAGTGGATGGTAACCCACTTGCTAACTGGAAGGGGTCCCCATTGTAACCCTTCACCTTTGTGAGTGGACCTAAATAATCCTGTACAAAACAGCCAGTGGTCCAAGGGACCACAAACTGACGTGAAATTATCCAAGATTGAAGTTGTTGTAATTTATTTCTAAGTGCAGCTCATTTTCCTTTCAGGTAAACGGCCTACACTTGGGGAAAAATAACCTGCTTTATTTAAAAGCAGTCACGGCCATGGAGGTCTGCTGTTCCCAGCAGGCCTCCATCCCCGTGAGTGCCCATAGTCGCTAAGGTGGCGCAACTTGGGACCCACATCATTGATGTTAATGAGGTGGGTCTTAGCGACCCCATAGCGACTCGCAGACGGTGTCAGAGACACCGTTCTGCATTGCAAATTGCTAGTCGCATTTTCCAACTTCCTACATCTGGCCCCTAGTGTAGACATCTGGTTATGGCCCATGGGTTCAATCTTAGCACACAACTAATTCCAAATGGCATTGATTGAGGAGTGTGATTGTTATCACATAGAGTGACATATGTAGTGAAGTCAGTATGCGGAAGAGGTGCTGCCATGATGTCAAATGCCTTAGGTATGATTTGGATGAGTAGTTTAGGGTGATGTCATCCATCATGTAGAGACATGGATATGCTAGGTGTGATATGCCCTTATGTATGCATGCTTCACATGTACTTCCTCTGAGCCCTTCCGTGAACTATGTTGTGACAATTGCTGCAACTAATACATTTCTAGTAATGTACAAATAACCCATTGTGCTATTCCACACAATGCAAATCCAAAGGTAAATATTTGCCTTTTCTCTTCACAGCTGCAAACATGAGTGCCGCAGATCGCAACCATTTTGAGCGGCGTGCCATGAGATACAGGCACATCCTGCAGGTGCAGTGTGGGTATCGGAGGATGGGCCGCAAGTACCAATCTGATCGGGCCTCCGGGGCGTGGTGGGCCACACCACAGGCTCCCCCGACATTGCCACCAACAACCACCAACAGCACATCCACCAGGTCTGCCCAAGTGGACCCAGCAACGTCTGCAGCAATGGACCCTGCATCTTCCTCCAGACCTGGACCCAGCCGTGTGGTGGTAGCAGGACTGTCCCGTGGCCAACCAACTCCTGCCACAACATCAACCTCCGCCGGCACGCAAACCAGCACAGACCCTCCTGTGGACCCAGCTGCCTTCCTGGCATTGACCAGAAAATTGGACAAGTTAGTTAAAAAGGTGGACAACCTGAGTGAGGACATGAGTTACATCAAAAAGAGGGTCCGCTCCATCAGGCGCACACTACGGAGGGCAAACCTGTAGCACGTTTGCCCTCTTGAACTTTTACCCCTCCCCTCTCACCTCTTTCCTATTTTCTACTGTTAGTTGGGTTTTGGGGATTAGTATTAGGATAAGTATAGGTAATTAGCTTAGTTAGTGTTAGGGAAGAGGGTGGGGGGTCCTTATTCTTTCTATCCTATTTTTTTGTGTGGGTGGGTGGGTGGGGGGCAATGTTGGGATTCATGTTTAAAAAAAAATATATATATTTTTTTTTAAACTGAAAATTCCAAAAAAATATATGTTTGTTTAGGTTAGTATAGTATGTGTGTAGGTTAGTTAGTGTTGTCCTGCATGTGTCCTGTCTCATAATGGTGGGTGGGGGGTTGATGTTTAGATCGTTTCGTTACATGTGTAGAGTAAGTTTAGCTTAGGTTAGTTAGGGACAGTTGGGGGTTATTAGTAGTCAGGTTAGATTAGTGTAGGTTTACCTTTCCCTTAGTTGCCTCTTGTATTACTCGATAGAAATAAATATATAGTTAACCCTTTACATGATGCGCTAGGTGCTACTTTATCATGGCCTTGACATCAGTGTAGCAGAATGTTTTAGTACGACATTTGTGTCCTATGCTCACCATCCCCAGGAAATGGAGGTTTAACATCCCAGCTACCCGTGTGCTAACTTGTTAAGTATCCACCATTTGGGCGACCCACCATTGGTAGTGTGCATTGATCACCAAGGTTTTGTTTTGGTATGTATCCTACTTCACAAAGAGTCCTTCCAGACTTGGTAATATGGGTAAATTGATAGGTCGGACAGCAGTGTGAAGTTCAGGGAGATCTTTGTAGATGAGGAGTTGTTCACACTCTTGTATTGTTGCTTTCATTGCTGACCTACATCATGTGTGTACTGATTCAGCATGACTTTCCTTCATGGAAGCATACTCCGTAAGGGTGATTGATGCAGTGTAATTTGTTCATGATTCCTTACATTATGTGGCATTAATTCTTATTTAAGTATTGCATGGTGCCTACATTTCTCAGCCACCATTTGTTCTCTGGAATAGCGATAGATGGTGCATCATTCTGTCCAACACAGCATGATTGTGTGTGCTTAGTTCCTTCATCAGTGATTTTACTCAGTATGGTAAGGCTATGATGCAATCCTGGCCACTGCACAGATGTTTCAGTATACATGAAATCAGGACAGTAGTATAGAGAATCGACATAGTTGCCACACAGCCACTTTGGAGTTAGGTACTGCACAGTTGAAGTGTGAAATGACACAGAGACACAATAGGTGTGCAAGTGCTATTTATTTATAGGTGTTGTAGTGCAAATTGTCCATTCACCATATTTGCTGAGTCCGTTCTGGTGCATTCTTACATGGTGATCCTACAGAAGGGGTGTGGATGATGCTCATTACATGCTGGGGTGATGTCACAGACAGTGCAGAGGGACAGGAATTGGCAAATAGTAGGAGAGAGACATTCACTGGCAATGGGGACAAGTCATACAGTGGATTGCCAAACAGTCATTGAGTGTAGTTGTAGTGAGACTGGCCTTTGACAAAACGTAGGACCTTGGTCAGAGTAGGCCATGGTGCAGGGACTAGGGCTTCCGGGTACTCTTCCGTGTGAATGTTATCTGTTCCATGTCTTCTTCTTCTGATGTGTGTGTTGCCTGGTGTGTCCTTGTTGTTGTTGGTTGTGAAGGGGCAACACACACCTCAGTGTTAGAAGACATGGAGGCAGACATCCCGGGGGCTGCTCCCTGTGGAGTTATGAAGGGCAGTACAGCAGCAAGGAGGGCATGCTGGTTTTTCAGAATGGCAGCCACATCACGATGGTAGGCAGCCAGGTCGGCCCTGAGGGGTTCTATGTTGCATTCGTGCACACGTTGACTAGCTTGCAGTTGTAGTTGTTGTGTCAACTGGATGACAGCTGTGCAGATTTCCTTCTGTGTTTTTAAAAGTTCCTGCAAGAGCGATGTTCGGGCTTGCATAGCAGCTGCCTGATCAGCAGTAGACATCATGCACAAACGCACCCCCTCAAGGCTGGCTGCCATAGTTTGCATCCCCACCCGCACCTCCTTGGCCAGTTCCCGCTGTACCCCAACGACGGTTCTTTCGAAGCTGGTGCCAGTGTCGTCAGAGTCCTCAGCTGTGTTGGAGCTGGCAGGTCTTGCAATTGGGGTGGCGGGTGGTTCTCCTGTGGTGGCTGCTTCTTCTGTGCTCCTCCTTGTGACTGAAGGTGGGGTTTGGAGGCTTTCAAGGACCATTTGAATGGTCTCCTGTGGGATGTTTATGGGCTCGTCATCCATGTCTTCAGGGAACTCAGGGACAGGCATATCGGCAGGAGATCCGTGTTCCTCTGCAATGAAACAGGGTACAATTAGTGTGTCTGTGTTGTGACAATTTTGCACTAAGATACAAGCCTTTGGATGCCTTAACTTTGTGCTCTGTGTTTGTCTTGGTATCTGCTGTCCGTCATAGGGCATTGTTGTAGGCCTATGGCCCACCTGTGTGTCACATGTATGATGTGGAGCTATCAAACATGTCTGCCTGATCGCCTCTAGGTGTTGCTTTGTAATTATTTAGGAATAGGCGTGTTTTTGTCCTACTCCTCCCTCGGTGTTTTACTATTGGTATGGAGGGACATTTTGTTGGGTGGGCTCGCATTATCCTACATGTGATTACTGGCTTTCTAGGCAGCAGGATAGCTAATGGTGTGGGGGACTAAGTCTGACCCACTTGTAAATAACTCAGTCACCCTGATATTTCTTTTTGCTCAGACTAACTAGCAGTGCCTCTGGTCTCCCACAGCAAAGGAATGTTTAGACATCCGAACGCATGACATCTTTGAAACTTTTCAGGGAAGTCGTGGTCACTCAGATCCTACACAATTGTCTCTTTTCCGGTATGTTCCCATACACAAATGACAAAGACAGTATTTGTTTAATATGAGGTTTCATTGTACAACTGACTTGTTGATATTTAGGTGTGAGCCACAATAGCCCAAACAATACACACTGTTAGAATTGAAATAGTCCGCAGGAGAGTAATACATTTGTACACAGCTATCATGGTGCCTAACAGTTTCTACTCTCCCTCTGCTTGTTCTATGTATAGCACAGCATGTTACGTTTTGAGCTTGCCTGTCGGAATCACTGGGGAGACATCATCCCTCATATCAGAGGAATGGCCTGTGATCTGGTTGTGCATCAGCAGCAAGGCAGGCAGCATCTAGTTGTGTTTCTCTGTTTGGAAACTCCCTCTTGCGTGTCTTGGGACAAGGAAGTGATTTTATAAGTCATATGTCATCGTGATGACAAAGTTTCCCTACACAGGAATGCCAAATCTTAACCCCTACCACATCTATCAGCAATGTACCAGACTGTATCCTTGACTGGGGCACAGAGTGAATATGTTCTGGCAAACTCCAGTGCAGAAGTAGGCAAAACAGTGTGATTTGACTAATTTACAACACCCTAGGACTGGCTATTTGCTATATTAACTGATAGGAAGGCCAATGAGAAGCATTTAGTGCAAAGTGCTCTGAGGCTCTTAGATGTGAGCAAATTAGTAAAAGTACATTCAGGGTAAGGTGCACAAAGGCCTACAGCCTGAGGCTAATGCGCAAAGTATACGTTACACTTGCCACAATACACTTTGACTGACTGTAGGTGTTGTGACTGCCCTGCCAGCACACTTGCCTCTCAGGACCTGCCCCATACACTTTTTATTCACATTGCATGAACTGTACATGTTACGTGGCATTACCTATGCATGTCAATGTTGGGATGTGGTATGGATGTAAACATTGTTGATGTTTGAAGATGATGTTGGGTCATGTGTGTTTAATTGGATTGGCCTGTTTATCGTATGTAGGTCCTATTTGGTTGTCAGACTTTGCAGGTGTGTTTCAGTGACCAGTTGCCTGTGTCCCCTCCTCAGGTGTTGTCTGAGCAGTATGACATTAGTGATGTAGCCTTGTTAGCCAGGCACGTGAGGGACCCTGACGTATGCAGCATGTGTGTGTCGTTAGTGCTGTGTGGCTCCAATTGCTGTTTACTTTGGCTTATGTATGTGTCAGGTATGGACATTCGGCATTTGAGTGTACTGGTGCCTTTGTCTTATTTCTATGAATTGTTGCGGATGTCATCCTCACCCCCTAATTTGGGTATGTATATTCCATGGGGAGGTTCCTGCCATTTGGTACTGTAGCTGCACAGAGATGAGAGGTGTTATTGTAAGCTGTTGTGGCAGTTACATTGCAGTTGTTGTTTTGGCTACTGGATTACTGATAGGGACCTAGTTGATGTGGGATAGATTTTACAAAACAAGTGCATGGATGTGAGTTTGAGGTAGTTGCCTTCCCACCTGTCGCTGCTTTCCCTTGGCTCTATTGTTGTCATTACAGGATGTCCCCATGGGACTGTTGTTGTTGCTGTATTTTGTCGTGCCCCAGCTTCAGTCTGTGCTGGGCATGCCCCCCTGCTGTGCCCCTTTACCCATGCCAGTTCATATATGTGCAGACTTATATGCATTGTGTAGTAGGTATTTCCCACCCTGTTACAGTCTACATTATTGCAATTTAATTCCCCATGCGACTTACCCTGCATGTGCGTTGTGTCGTGGTAGTCTGCGCTGTCCTGTCCTTGAATCCCTGTGACGATCTCCTCCGGGATGACGGCTGCGACCATCTCCTCCATGTGGTCCAGGGCCTCCTGTTGTGCTGGACTCCCCCCTCCAGTCTGCATTGCTGCCCTCCTGTTCCTGGCCATTTTCTCTTTTGTCCTACGTTTGCAGTCATGCCAGCGTTTCTTACACTCAGTGACTGTGCGGCGTTCTTCAGCCACACTGTTGATCTTGTCCACTATTTGTTTCCATATGGCCTCTCTCCTACTGAGTGGCAATTTAGACGAGATGAAAAGTTGGTGCTGGTGTTCCGTCACCTCTTTCACCAGGATTTCCTGCTCCTCTTCACTGAAGCGACACTTTCTTTTTTTTTTTTAAATTTCCTGGTTCCTGTATGGATCCTCCTGGCTGGTTCCTGGTCTGCTGTCATCCTCCTGGGGTCTGTAGTGGCCTCTGGGATCCATTTTGGCTCTCCTCTGCTGAAGGGCAGTTTTCGCGCAAAAATTTAACGCAATAGCGTGAAAAAAACCTGCGATTTCCGGATTGCGCTGTCGTAAATCGACCCACAGTGATGTGCGTCGCCTTTACGTTGGTTTCCTTTACGACGGAATGCCGCTGTGTGCGTCACGAAATAATGACTCCCACCTGTTGGTTGCGCCGCCGTACGTCAAAGTATAAATTTGACGCCTGCACGGCGCTTCAAAATGGCATTAGACGGCGCTAATTTTTTTGGCGCAAAACTGCGTTGCCGCAGTTTTGCGTCAAAAAGTATAAATATGGCCCTAAATGTCCTTTCAATTATGAATCATGGAGACAGATATTCTGCTGGTACCAAGAATCTCAGCCAACGATCCAGAAACATCTCAAAGGAGGTACCCACACAAACCTCAGGGAATCCTACAAATCGGAGGTTGTTTCAAAGTGCCCTGCCCTCCGCATCTTCTAATCTCATAGGAAGATCCCTGGATATCGTTGTAAGGCATAAGATGGTCTCTTTCACATCTGCTACTTTATCTTCCACTTCAGAAACCCTCATTTTTGCCTTTGAAATCCTTTGACTGCATGGTGAAGGTCATGGTGAAGGTCCTGGTGCAATAGCATCACATAAGCTTCAAATGCTCTAATTGTGGCCTACAGAGCGTCCCAGGAGCGAGCAATGGCCACCAGCATTCTTGAGGTATCAGTGATGGTACCTCCAGCTCTGCCCGCTAGATCAGCCTCCAGACTCATCCAACCCGATAAGGGCATTGTCACTGCTTCACCAGGCCTGCAAAATGTATCGATTGTGACCTGTTTTGCCAGTGGGTGCTTGCCTTTTTAGATTTTGGCTAGTGAACTGCTGTTGGGAATTAGTTGGATGCTCCCCCGCCTCACCGACGTGCAAGCCCTCACCCCAGGTATGGGGTGCCAAAGGAAAACTAGATCCATCATTAAGGATCATTTGCCATACTTAAGTCTTATGATCGTTATTTGGATCACACTTGTGGGAGGCTATTGTACAGTCCAAAAATAGTTTGTAAAGTGATAATTGTCTGTACAACGCTTCACAATATTGCTAGGGCAGGATAATTACCATTTAAGAAAGATACTGAAAATTACTTTGTTGTCTAATTTCTACACATGAGGATTTTGACACACAGGAGGAGAAATAGAGAAAAGGAGTAGAAATTGTACAGATTTTTTTTTCTAAAACATGTTAATGGATAAAACTCATTATGCCTTAGTACAATTTTCTAAACTAAACACTTTGGCCCTCAGTACGAGTTTGGCAGGCAGAAAAGGTTGTCCGCCAAACTCCCATGGTCAGGTCGCCACCAGGGCGGTGACCTTCCCACGGCCCCTATTCTGAGTTTCCCACTGGGTCGGCAGGCAGAAACAGACTTTCCGCCCGCTGGTTCAGCGATAAACAGCCCACAACTTTGACACCTGCTCGTAATCAAACAAGCAGCAACGCTACAGTGCGTAGGGGGCAACAGCACCAATTGTGCTTTACACTGTCTGCTCAGCAGACAGTAAAAAGTGCAACAGGGCTGTCCATGGGGACCCCTGCACTGTCCATGCCAAGTGCATGGGCAGTGAAGGGGCCCCCTTGGTGCCCCCTGCACCTCGTCTCCACCAGCTTTCACATGGCGGTGTAACCACCATGTAAAAGTTGGCGGAGACCAGGGTCGTAATCTCCAGGGCAGCACTGCATGCAGCACTGCCCTGGCGTATTAGGACCGCCAGCCCCACTAGACCCTCCAGTGGAGGGAAACTGGCAGTGCTAGCGGTCCGACCATGGCCGAACCGTCACGGTCATAATGTGGCGGTCTGACTGCCGTCAAATCAGTTGGTCCACGGCGAGTCTGGCAGTGCTTGGTCCACCAGACTCGTATTGAGGGCCTTTATGTATCAATTCATTAAAATAAATATAAAAAAGAGTTTCTATAGGAAGAGCATTTTGTATGTTTTCTTAAATTTGGCGCATTTCGACAAATCCGTGTGAAACCACAAAAAAAGATCATCCACTTTGGCTCCCTCTTGCACTGATCCGTGCAGTGGGGGCTAAGGATAAGAGGTTACAAAACCTTGCTTTCCTATCTTAATTTCCAAAGGAATGTTTGTTCTCTAATACAGAGAAAGCGGGCAAAAGTTTGGCAGAAAATTAGAACTTTACTCAGAAAGCATGCTTTTCATTATTTGGCGTGAATCTACTCAATAGTTTTTGAGAAATTAACATTTATAACGGTGCTCAGGTGGGCAAGAAGTAATTAACCACCATAAAAAGTTACTGATATCTGGACTGTTGGTGTCCAGATATGGCCAATTTAAAGGGCATTGGTCACACCTGATTGGCTGATCACAACACGAACACTATGTTTTGGCACGCATTACAGGACTCAAAGACATGGTCCTTGCATTCCCATTGAAATACATTGTAATGAAAGCCTGTTTTTGAGGGTCACAAAAAGGAACACACTTGAAGGATGATAACATATTTTAATCATATGTAAATCACTTGTTGGTGGTATCCTACTAATTTTAAATATTGTGGTGTGTTCTAATGTAATTTTACCATATGGAAAATGTTGATCCTTTACAGGTATTTGCTAAATCATATTTGAAAAAAAAACAAAACATTTTCTCTTATGATTTTCTCATAGAGATTACGGAAGGTGTTCCAGAAGGTAAAATGAGAACACATTTTCTATATGTTTACACTGTCTTACTCAGCCGTATGAGTCTGATATTCTGAGTAAAACATGTTCTTCTAACAGCAGCAGTCTTTTAGTTGATTACTCAGCTTCACCTCAGTATTCCAATGAACAACTAGAACACTAGCATTACGTATTTATGACAAATATGTACACACCTGAAAGCCATCTTGATAGAATGAAATTTATAAAATGTAAAGCATTTCCTTTAGAAATGAATGAAATGTGGGGGTTCATTTTGTCAGAAAAATTATGGATAGTGCTCTAGAACAGTGGTTCCCAACCTGTGGTCCGTGATCCCCTAGGGGTCTGTGACACATTCCCAGGGGGTGAGCAGGCTGGGCCAGCAGGAAGGCACTTCTGCAACTGGGGCCTCTCACAGAAACACATGCATGCGTGTTTTCATGTTTATTACTTCTTTTGTGCAGCACTTTTAAAAGGTCTGCAAAGTTCCTAGTACAACCAGCAGCTTTCAGGCGTCAAGATAACTCTGGTGATTAATGTACCCACTGTAGAGAAATGGGAGTTTTGTCTAGTGACAGTTTTGACTCATCAAGTTAGCACAGATAGTTAATATGCCTGCTGCAAAGAATGTGTATTAGGCAAAGAACAGTATTTTATGTGCATAGCACAGTAGGTTACAGCTTTTTTACAGAGATGCTTTTGTTACCGTGCAGCTCATAACTTACAATCATAATCTATCACAGTGAGCTATGAACTGCCATCAAAGAACTGCATGCAAACTGCATGGCACAAATTGGAAAGTTATGTTTTATTCCCAATCTTTCATTTTCCTTATGCTGCTAAAAAAGGCTTGCTTGCGTAAAAATACCTTCTTCTTATTAAAGTCAATGCTAACCACTGTGTTATGTTCTGAATCCTGAGTTTGTGCTTCTTCAGACGGAGCACTCTTAGAAAATGCCTACCATTGTGAATGCCATGTGAACCCTACACCTTGTAGTCCCTGTAAAGTGCTCCAACACCCTACACTGGTACGAGAGGTGCTATAAAAATGAATTACATGTGACAAAGAGGCTATGGAGACATGAGAGGCCCTTATGGTTTTACTTTTTTCCCCACCACATATTTATGTGAAAAGGCTTTCTCAGATCCTATGTACCTAAAAAATTAAAACAGAAATCGCTTGGGGATGTGGAATATGACCTGAGGATTCAGCTTTTGTAAATAAAACTAAGCACTGAAAAGTTAGTCACTGAGATGCCACGCCAGCCTTCCAATTAAATTTTTTGTATGTTTCCATGTTTTTTCAACATAAAATAATGTTATCTTTAGTAATGTAAGTATGTCTTTGGTGTGTACTTGTTTGTGTATTGTTTACAAATTACTGTTAATGTTTGTAATTTCAATCGTACAAATTGCCTGGGGGTCCCTGGCTTCCAGTAGTGATTCAGTGGGGGTCCCCAGGAGTCAAAAGGTTGGGAACTACTACCTTAGAAGTTAAAAATGAGAACACATTTTCTACAAAATTCTCAAATATCATCCTCATCAATGTCAGAAAACAATTCTGGTGTGCTGAGTGAAACATGTACTTCCACCAGTAGCAGCAGGATGTCAGTTGTTTCCCCAGTGTTCTACTGCAGGTACCCTATTGTTCTAATGAACAATTAGAGCGCTAAAGTTGCCCATCTATGACAAAAGTGTGGCACACTGGAACACCATGTTGATGAAGTCAAAGTTGTACAATTAAAGGTATTTCCAACAGAAGATACTGTTGTAAACGAGGAAACAGGGGGCTTATTTTTTACATTAAATTATGGTTTGTGCTTTACAAAGCTATAATTGTTACACATTTTCTATGAGTTCTCAAATATCTTCCTCATCCATATCAGTAACCTTGTGACATGCAGAATGAAACATATACCTCCACCACCACCAGCAGTCTGTCAGGTACCTCTCTAGCGATCAGCTGCAGCCTCACCACAGACTTTTAATTAACAACTTTGGTGCTAACATCTTTTATTGAAAACGACATTGAGGAACTCCCGAATTCAACGTTGTTGAAATAATAGCTGTTGAACTTAAAGCCTTTCCTGAGGACCAGACTGAAATAAATAAGCATTAAAATGTTAATGTAGCTATAAAACCAGCAGGTTAAAAAAATGAGGGGAAGTATGTTCTATATTTATGACATACCCATTGATAGCAGGTTAATACAATGGCTATTGTATGCAGATGATGTATTTTGTGATCCTTTACAACAGCATTCTATGTGGATGGTGTTTAAGTATGTAGTCATACTTCAAATCTGATATCCTTATAGTAATCAAAGTCTGACTAGGTGCGTTTGTGTGAAAATTAAGTTTTGTTTTAAATAGTTCATTGTATTCCTTAGTGGTTAAATATATTTCACATTGAAAGCTAGAGTCAGATGCCTGGCTCTGGCTCAGATCGAGGTCCTTTGGTACGTCAAGCCCAAACCAAGTATAGCCTTCATGGCAGCAATGTGGCCTAATGACTACAGCTGCCAAACTAGTAAAATGGAGAACCAAGTTCGAATTCCAGTCTCCACTCTCCATCTTGTGAATCGCAGCAAATCTCTCTGTGCTAAAAAAATATATAACTGTGTCTACTGTGAAGCGCTCTTATGTCCTTGGGAAACTTTTGTGGCATGTCTAACTAAACTGCTAAAAATAAAAGTGGATTCTACCTCTCATCCATGCATTATTCTCTTCCTCCAACAATTAAGGACAAGGCATTAACCTTTGGTATGAGATAGAGAAATCCACCTAATAGCTGAATTTCACAGTGTGAAACTGGAAAACTTGGAATGAATCTCATCTTCTCTGCTTGACCAACGTGTGTGATTCTAGGGAATACACTTTATTTCACTGAGGATTATTTTCACTCCCTATTTCATGTGAGAGCACATTCAAGTACGTGAGTTCAGGTTGTGTGCTGTACAAAATTCACATATAGGGTACCCAGGACAACTGACATGACTCTTAATTCACCAATAGCATTATTTTTAGAGCAGGGACTGGAATGTCTCTAAGTTCACATATAAAAACTTTCACTTTTAATAAACACTGCAGCGATATAATCTGATGTACTAAGGTGAAATGCTTCAGTGTCTTAAAGAATTACACTTTTTTGAATTATGAAGACAATTTATCATATTTTAACATGATGTTTGTTTGTTGCATGATTAACATGCCAAATAGTTTCACTGTTCGGATCGTGCCCTGGCTCTTTGAGCTAGAACCGACCCTCACCTCAGTTGTGGCTTGGCTCCCCTGTAAATTTGTTGGCTTACCCATCTATATCTTAGATAAAATCCCATACATAGACAGGGGCATAGCTTCATTTTGAGGCAGATGAGAGAAAAAATGTAGTGTATCATAGCTTTTAAATCAATAGGTAATATGTATTGTGTGACTTATAGTTTTCATGTACAACAGACTCTCTCACATTTGTACTGTAATTCCAATCCTGGATTATTGTAGATAAACGAATGGCTTGTAGGTATTGTAGTGCTGTTATATATGCTTTATGGAAAATAAAGCAACACATAAAGCAACACTTCTGAATGGAATATTATATGGTACATAACTCTTGACTCTATAAAAGTATTCATCAATGTAGTGTTGTCATAAAAAACATTACCAGTGTGTGTGTCTGTGTCTGTGTGTGTGTGTGTGTGTATTGTTAATTACATTGGGTCAAAATGCTTCCTAAACACATTTAATTTAGGATAATTAAATGTATTTTATCCTTTTTAAATGTTAGCTTAGAATGAAGTTTAAGTAATAATAATATTTAAAAACGTTTCCTTTTTCTAATCAAATATGGCATTTAAGTATTTGTAAATAGAAATTATAAAGGGGTGAATTAAAACATTATGGGGCATATTTATACTCTGTTTGCGCCAGATCTGCGTAATTTTTTTAATGCAAATGTGACACAAACTTAACTCCATATTTATATTTTGGTGCTAGACATGTCTAGCGCCAAAATATTGGAGTTAAAGTCATTTTGTGCCTGCAGAAAACTACCTTTCATCAATGAGATGCAAGGTAGGTGTTCCCGGGCAGAAAATGACTCTAAGGCCCTACTGCCTTATTTACCCTCCCGTGCAAAAATCACGCACAGGAGGAGGAGTGCCTTAAATAATGGCGCTAAGCTTGTTTAGCACCATTATTTAATGCCTGGGTATGGGAAGGTGTTAGGGGACCTGTGGGCCCCTCCCAGCCCCCAGGGACACCCCCACCCAACTGCACCCACACCTGGAGGACACCTAAGTATGGGGGGACCCATCCCAGGTAAGATTAGTTAAGTATTTTTTTTTTTTTTTCAAAGTGCCATAGGGAGGCCTAACTCTGGCCCCCCTATATGGCACTGTGCCCTGGGCATGGCCATTGGGCTGGGGGGCATGTTTTAACATCAAAAAATTACGCTAATCTGGGCAGAGGCATTATTTTTTTTTGCCTCTGCCCATACTAGCGTCATCCTCTGACGCTAAACTTCCTGTCCCCCCTACTCCTCCCACACCCAGCTAGCGTCCTTTTCTATGACACTAGCCGGACCTTACTACCGGCTAGCGTCATATAATGAATATGATGCCCCACCGGCGTCTTGGTATGGTGCTAGACGGGGGTAAACTTTTTGACAGTTCAGCGTCAAAAAGTATAAATATGGGCCTAAGTACGTGGATTTACACATGTCAACGTATAAAAGGAGGACAAATATTGAGAAGGAACTTTGGGAAACCAGTGTTTTTAAACTTGCGTTATACACAGGCAAGAAAGCACACCTCAAATAATTTATTTCACACATGTTTTAACTGTAAAAATATATAAAAACATGAGTACATAATAAATATGTTTTGATTATTCAGTTCACTTACCTTGACCTGTCTGGTGATGTTAGTGCCCTCAATTCCATCAACCACCTCAGGGCCAATGGCTGCTGCCATCCCTCAGGATGCATGGATTTCTACCAGTTGCCATTGCAGCCCTCTGGTTCTGCACCAGCTTCTCAGTTATCCTACACTTGTAGTTATGAAACGTTTTACATTCCTCCACAGATCTGCATGTTCGTGTTGCCCTGCCTTTTGCCTCTCCAAAAACCAGCCTTCATTGCTAGTGAGAGCTTTGTGGTGACAAACAGACAAACAGTTTTTATTCTTGTCACTTCACTAATCAAAATCTCAACCTCCTCCTGGGTAAACTTAAGCCTTCTATGTTTAGTACACCTGAGTATTCCCTCCGTTTTGCAGTGTGGCCCAGGTCTTCTAACCTTCTCCTGGCTTGCCATCCTGGAGCAATCCAAAGGTTTAGCACCACTATTTGGGTCACATTTTAAAGTGTAGAGCAGGCGTCTCCAGCAAGTCAATTGTGAGTTACCTGTGGCTTTCAGGCTAGCTTCTGAGTAGCTTGCACATAATACTTACCAGTCAACTAGTTTGACAATATGCAGCTTCCCAAATTCCAAGGCAGCACTGTAAAACACAGTACATTGCTTCTGGGAAGCTGACAATGCAGGACTATATTGCCCACACTCTTCTGAAAAAGTTTTTCTTTGTTTCTTTTCTTTCTCCTTTTATTTTCGTTACTTGTTTCCTTCTTTCGCTACTTTATTTTGTTTTCTTCTTTTCTTCTGTCCCTCCTATTTCGTGTGGGACTTCATTTTTCTTTCGTTTACTTTCATTTTCTCTTTTCATTTACTTCTCTTCCTTTTCTCTCCTTTCGCATTTGTTGTTACTTCCTTTTTTCATCCTCTCTTCATTTCCTTCTGCTTTCTTGATTTTTCCCTTACTTTTACTTTGTTTTTCATTCTTGCTCTACTTTTTTCTACCTTTCCCTCAAGACGTATACTCTACTTGCTCTCCTTCTCTCTTTTATTCGCATTTTTTCTTTCTGACTTCCTCTTTCCTTGTTAAATTCTTCCCATTTCTGCCTCTTCCTTTTTACTTTCTTGCTTTTTTCCTTTCTCTTCTTCTGCCTTTTTCTCATATTCCTTTTTTCTTTTCTCTATTATTTCTTTATCTTTGTTTAGCTTCTGTTTTTGTTTTTCTTACTCTTTTGCTTTTCTTTTTTATTCTCTTTCTTTCTCTTTGTTATTCTGTCTTCTCTCAATTATTTATGTTCTCCTTTTTTGTTTCTTCTCCTCTTCTTTTTTCCTCTTTTCCCTTTCATTCTCTTCTTTTTGTTCCTTTTCCTAAGCTTCCTCTTACCCCCACCTTTCTCTACCTTCCTTTCTCTCTCATTCATTCACTTCTATTACAGCTTTTTTCTTGTTGTATCCTTTTCTCTCTTTCTCACTCCTCTACTGTCTCTTATTTACATTCCTTTTTCATAATTTTTCAACCGCTCAACTTCCTTTCTCTTTTTGTCTCTTGCTTCCATCTTCTCCTTTTTTGTTGCTCACATTTCCTTTTTTATTTCTTCTTTCCTCTTTCTTTCTCTTCTATTCTTCATTGCTCTGTTTCTGTCTTTATTCCTTTGTTTAAAGGGTGCTTAGCTTCTTGCAGCAATCTCTTCATACATCAATTTGTGTTTTATTATTGCCTGTCTGCTGTACAGTGTACAAGTCAATTTTTAGATAGGTATGAAGTCTGCATCTGCATCACAAAATGCATTATTGTCAATGGTCCTTTCTGCATGCTGCCTCAAAATGAGCAGTGCCCTCTGATGTACTGCATGACTATGAGAACACAAGTATAAGTGAGTCTCTCACTCCTCTGTGATATTCATAAACAAGGGACAAAATTGATCTTGGGGACTCCAGAAGCTATCTTTTGCTATAGAATTAATGTGGTATTATATTTTATGGAAATCGTAATACGGCAGACAGGATATACATCACATTTGTGACAGAGTAGCCCAGTCGCCAAAAACAAAATCAGGCCCTATGTGTCATCACTGCTCATGATAAAGAAAGCTGCACAAAGTAAGACTGTTATTTTTTGAACAGTGTGTCACAATTGGTAAATCGAGCTCTAAATCTCAGCCTCACGTACCAAGGCACAAACAAACACAAAATGCAGTTGCACAACCATAAATGTCTAGACTATGACTCTCAGAATAGTGCGCACAGTCCTGTATCAGAGTGGTGGAGGCCCTTGCCTCAACACCTGCGGCAGACTGTCTGCTGGGGTTAAAATGATCCCCATAGTGCTTTGAGCAGAAGCATGCCTATTGAATTTTAAGAATTCTATAAATATGTAGAGGGCCTATCCATTAATAGTTCTCCTCCCCCTTTATCTGTTCAAGGCAATGCAGTTGTACACCATCTTTTGCCTTCATCTCATGCCCACAGCAGTTCTTATTTATGTTATTTGGCTGCTTATGTGCTAGAGAGGCTTCAACAACGTTTGGGACATGTGTGTTTGGTACCAGCCCTGATATCAGATCCTTGTTGGCAAAAACAGGCCTGCCGCCACCATCTTACTATGGGCAGTATTTACTCCAAAGCTGTATTAGTTCATCAGCCTTGTCCTGATACCTCGTGAAACTGAAATTTTTAATACAGAGCAATGGACAGTTAAATGCCGGCTCTGGCATGCTATGACCCAGGGTATCAAATGTTACCTAGAGGTCCAGTAGGAGGAAAGTGCATGCTTGATTCTCGTTGACAATAAATAGGGTGGCTTCAGTTCTACATACTGTATTCTGGATGTGAATGTCTTTTTTGTGTGTTACAAATCTTATTGATATTTTCCAAAGCATAAGGATAGATCCATTGTACAGTGCGTTTCTCTCTGGTAGCCATGCAAGGCCTCTCGGTTGCCCTCCCATCATGAATGGTATGTAGTATCTAAAAGAAAGTAGGAAGAAAAAAACATCCCAATAACCACCCCTTCCTCATCCCTTTACCCTACTCATGACACAAATGCAATGTATTTTCAGATCCAGCACACACTGTAGGCTTAGTCTCTCACCTTCTTTAATAGCACTGCTCCCCAACCGTTAGAGTCTAGGGTTTGATTAGGTCACATTCCTATTGGCTGGGCATATCCTGGTATGGAGAGTCTCATCTGTATGGAAGTGAGGTAAGCGGTCAACAGGGGGCAGCAGATACTTTCAAACGTCTCACGGTCCTCCATTAGATAATATGTCAACTTCTCTAGGGCAGTTGTTTGCCACAGGCTAGGCACCCATGTTGATGGAATCAGCCTTTTTGCTGCTCCTAATAAATTACCTAAGACTACTCTGCCATTGCAGCCTCCCTCCCATGTGCGCTAACTTGTCATGTTTAACAACATCTCTGGTCCCCAAAACGGGGTCTATGTGGCTCAAGATTTCTTTTCAAAACAGAATCATGGATTATGTTCATGAGATGTGAAGAAAAGTGCCTCTCCCTGCCCAACATCTCCAAAAGCATTCCAATGTGGTCTGATACATAGGGCCTGATTTATAGTTTGGCAGAGGGATTACTCCATCACAAACGTGACAAATATCCTGTCCGCCGTATTACGGTGTCCATATGCTATTAATGGACCATAATACTGGGGAAGGGATATCAATCACATTTGTGATGGAGTAACCCCTTCCACCAAACTCTAAATCAGGCCCATAGTCTTAAGTTTATTAGTTATTAAGTAGCATCTCATGAGTGTTTCATATACTACCTCTCTATGCTGCAAACGTTTAAAGTTTTGGCGAAGGGTGTGCCAATGGTATGCCCAAGTATTGACTATATGTGCCTGTTCAAGTTCCATTTCCCATGCTACTTGATAAAGCCATTTTGGTCCAGTCGACTTTTCCATCAGCAATTGATACAACATCCCTATAAGGCCTTTTGTCATCTTGTACGTGCCCAGCATTTTTCTGAAGAGGGTGTGAGGTCTAATTGTGGCCGCCTTGCTCTCATGTTGCATTACCAAGTGGAGCTGTTGGACTTATTTCAGTCTCTTTGTTTTGGTCAATGGGAGGTTCCTTTTTCACTTGTAAATAGATTTTACTATCCCCTTATGAAACATGTTGCATATTGTAAGGTAGTCCCCTTTTTTCCCATGGCCTGAATCTCCCCTTGTCCAGTCCTGGTGAGAGTTCCAGATTTGCATGGATTGGTGTATATGGTGCAACTGGTGTGGATAGACCCTGTGTAATGGAAATGCGGTCCCATATTTCAAGTTTTGTTTTAGTCATGTCTAAGAAGTAGGGCCATTTGGGTCTCCGGGACCTGAGTAGCTATCGAAGATCCCAGACAACCCTGCCTCCAGCAACTTTGTCCATCTTTTTTCTGACTCGCACATCAACCATTCCACCAATATTCTGAGATGGGCAGCTTGGTACTATTTAATCATGTTTTGGAGGGCCAAGCTACCTTACTCCTTCTCTAGGAGAGCCATCCTTATTTATTTGCTGAGATTCCCTCTTTATGTGTAGTGAATCCTAGTTCGTTTTAATGGGATAACAGGAGTTAGCTTAGCCTCTGGCTTGCAGACTCTTGCCCCCATTACCTAGTGACTTTTAACCTACTTAGCTTGCTCTGTCTTAGCCCATTTAATTATTTAATTATTCTAAGATGGCTGCCTTGTTTATAGTTAGGCCACTTGTTATTTACATTATCAGTGTCACTGCGCTAAGGCGTCAAGATCAAGCAACAAAGACAAACAAACAGTAGGTGTTCACACTTAGGGATTTTCCCTCTCTATACTTTCAAGGGATTGTTTATATTAATTGCCCTCCCAAGCATGTCTGTTATCTATTGTTTGGGAACACACCTACGTCAGGGGTCCTTGTAGATCTGTATAAATACATCACACTTTAGACAGATAATCAGAGGGATTCCGACCAGGGGCATCGCTACCATCGCTGATATTGATGCTGCACGTCGTCTTGACGCTGACCCAGCCTTCGTATCCCTGCGGAGTCTGAGATAGAGACCTCATTCCAAGGTAGCGAGGGTTGGGGGCTCCTCTCATGGACATGGCATTGGCTGATTAGGTTTAGCAAACCCAGCTCTCCTTTAGGTAGGAGGTTAGGCCTATCACATTAGGGTATATGGGCATATTACATCTTGTATGTCTTTCTTATGCATTGCAAGATGGTGGGGTTCTTTGTAATAATGACTCTCGTCTTCACAATTCTGTTCCTTGCATTATTCATTATCCTAATCATTGAAGCCCATGCAATGTATCGCAAATTACAGTTATGTTAAATAAAAACTATTGAAACATTACTGCATCTTTGTCATTGCCTGTGTTTGTATGGGATATGATATATCTGTGAGAAAGGGGTAATCTACGTTTAACCACGACACTCCCTGAGATATCCTCCTCCATACATAATTGGTAATATGGTGCTGTAAGGATTATATTTCTGCTTGTGATATGGCCATGTGTATGGTTTGAAACAGATACAGTACTTGTTGGAGTACATTCATTTTCACTTCATTGATTCTCCCCATCTAGGATATGAATTGTCATTTCCACTTAGCCAGGTCAACTATTATTTGTGCCTTCAGCTGAGTCCAATTGGCCCCAGTCCATGTGCTGACAGATATAGCAATGTGAATTACCAGGTATTTTATTGATTGCTTGGCCCATTTCATCGGTCATAGTCAGCAAATAAGCTGATGATATGTTATTTGCCCCAGACGATCACTCCATAGATCTCTAAGTGGGAGCGAATCCACATAGCCTGAGGCTCAATCGACAAGGCAAATAGAAGGGACGAGAATTGGTATCCCTGATGGGAGCCTCTCTTCCAGGTGAATTTGTTGGTGGGTATCCTGTTAATCCATTTTCTGGCCTCTGGCTGAATGTAATTTGCTAGAATTGAACATTTGAATTTCAATGCAAGATCAATCTTATCAAAACCTTTCTCTGCATCGAAAGATGCTAGCAGGGCTGGTATCTGTGTTTTTCTTACATTTTGCCAATATGTGAGCCACGTTTCTTACATTGTCAGCCCTCTGTCTATCTCTGCCGAACTCTAACTGATCCAGTTCAACAAGGACTGGAGGGATTTATAAAGCCACACTGCTAGATTTGTAGTGAAGATTTTTATGTCTGTATTCCACAGTGCAATGGGCCTTTGTGATTTGCAATCTGTCCTGGCCTTTCCTGGTTTAGGAGTCACAACCACATCACTCTCCCTCATGGGGGGGTCACCATTCCAGTTTCCTGGAAGGAATTATATAAAGCTGCTAAGGTGGATTTCAGCAATGCCAAAACCTCTATAAAAGGAACCTGTCAGGCCATCATGGCCCAGTGCTTTGTGCAGTTTTGGGCATTTGATGGATTCTAAAACCTCAGTCTACTGGGTCTATGGGCAATGTGAGTCCATCAAGATACGAGGCATTGGATACAGGGTCTTCTAAATCCGATGAGTAAAGCTTCCTGTAAAAGTTGTTGAATACTTACCATTTTCCCCTTTCATCTTTGACCTCTCTGTGTTCTGTGCTCTTGGCTTATTTGGCAAAATGGTATCTGTTTTGTTCCCTGTTTCGTGAAAAGGTTGCTTTAACCCAAGGAGAGTTGTCTCTGCCTATTCGGTTTCAAGGACCCTAAGCTACCCATGAATTTTGTTTCTTTCCCTTTCTGTTTGCTTAGTGGGCTGGTGTTTGTGCGTTTCTTCTGCTCGACTTAGCTTCTGTATAAGATGCTGTTCCCATTTCCTTGCCTGTCTTTTTGTATTGGCTATCAGTATTATGGCCACTCCTCTAAAGGTTGCCTTGAACGCAACACCAATGGGTATTATAGGAAGTGTTTTTTTAGTCATTATCATTAAAGTAATTGTGTATCGTTTGGGCTAGTTCTTCTCTGTTTAGGGCATCTCTTATAATATCAGGTGGAAACCTCCAGGTTCTGCACCTCCTGTCTGGAGTGGTGTCCTATAGTATTATAGTATTAGATCAACCGGCCTATAGTCGGAGATGGCTCCTTTCCTAATTTGAATATCTGTGATCCTCCTCAGCAGGTCTTTGGAGATAAAGAACAGGTCGATATTCATATATGACTTGTGTACCTGCGAGTAGAAGGAGTATTGTTTGCTGTCCGGGGGCATGCATTCACCATAACCCAACTGTGCCTTCAAATTTTTTTGAAGGTTGTGCTCGACTCATGGAGAGTGTGGGGTACCCAGTCTCACTCAGGGTCCCAAATCGGAATGAATTCTCCTTCCAGTGTGATCCCTCCCTCTGCAGGGCCCACTAGGGGGCTCAAAACCCGGGCAAGGAATTGCACCTGTTGAGTAAAGGGTGCATATATGTTGATAAGAGTGAGGGGGGGTCCAGCTATCACTACTTGCATCAATTTTCTGCCATCTTATCTCTTTTAATGTGTTGTACCTCCATTGTGAGGTTTCTTCTAATTTCTATGGCCACTCCACCCATTTTTGGTTTCCTCTGTTTCCTCAGAATGCCAGGACTGTAACAGATAGCCCTTGGCATTCATTCTGAATTGGTCTTGTTTCACAAGATGTGTTTTCTGTAAAAAAAAAAAAAAAAACCTTCCTGTTGTTGTTGCAAATATCACAAGAGCATGCATCATTTATGTGGCAAGGTAGGACTCCTAGAGTAATGTATTTAATGATGTTGTCCTAATTATACAAGTCTATGGGACCAAGGTCCCTGCATCTCCCTTATTGAGTGTTGTGTGATAAATCTTTTACCCCCTAAAATCAAGGTATCAATTTTGTCTCCTTTGTGGGCAGAGGATACCTAAGTCTCTATGCGAATATGAGCAGTGTTCTGATCTTCTAAACCCTTTTTTCGTGGACTTAGGTCGCTCTGCATTGTGTGTGTACTGTGGGTATTGAGGATCTTGTTTGTGTCTCTTGTCACTCCCTCCTCCCAATCCCCCTTGAGCAGCTAGTGTATTCTCACTCCTAGTCTGCACATTATCTCTGTGTGCTGAGCATGATGCCTCATCTTGTCTGTCTTAGTTTACCTCATTGTGATGGGAAATTATTATTTCTGCACCCTCAGAGGAGACCATTATTTCCTATATAGTCACGCTAATTGCTCGACCAGCCCAAAGTCTCACAGGAGTGGTCACTGCTCAGGTACTGTGGATCGAGCAGGACCCCGACTTGGTTACTCATGTCCTTTAGGCCAGCACAGCATGTCCTCTTCTTCACCAAGTGAGTCTCTGATCCAGGGCTTGACTCGCATCACCTCTTACTGTTTGTTTCCCACCTGATCTTAGGTCTGTGCAGACATGTGACCCTTTCTGATCGCTTTCTCCATCTTCTTTACTAAGTCCAAGCAATTTTCTATCTTCCACTGGAGTTTTCACCATTTTTTCATCTCCTTTTCAGTTAATCTGAAGCTCTTCGGGTAAAAGCCGTCTGTAACTTATTTGTTTCTTATTTAGTAAAGGTGTCACAGTTTTGAATTCTCTCCGTTTTGTTGTTGAGAGATCTTGGAATAGGGGTTCTTCACTGTAACCATAGTGGATCCTTTTCATTTTGTGAGCCATTGAAATTATGGCCATCATCACAACCCTGGCGGTCGGTGTTAAAGCGGCGGTAATACCGCCAACAGGCCGGCGGTAAAAAAAATGGGATCGCGACCATGGCAGAAACCGCCATCTTAGACAGCCACTTTAACACTCCGACCGCCACGGCGGTAGAAACAAACACCGTGGCGGTAACCGCCAACAGACAGGCGGAAGACAATGTACCGCCAACTGTATTACAAGGCACCAATCCGCCAGCTTTTCCAGGGCGGTACCAACGCCATCAAAAGCACGGCGGAAACAGTACTTGGAAGGGAAACCACTCACCTCTCAACACCCAATGAGGAACCAGGACACCATGGAGCCCGAAGTACAGGTGTTACCAATGTTGGTTTACCTCCTATTCTACCAGGAACATCAAAGACGGCAGCGCCGACCACGGTGAGTACTGCACCTAGCACATGGGGGAACGAAAAAGAGAGTGACACACACACGAAACACCCCCACCCCCACCCTCACCCACAACACCATACACACAAATACATGCATCAACATTACATTTAAACCCCATCACTCCCTGGAAGAACTCAAGGACCAAATGAAATGATTGTAACAACTGTAATCATCGAAAATCCAGATAGGGCAACAAGTCTGTAAAAGAGCAATATATACAAAATGTACAGCAACTACACAAGTCCGGATAGTGTTCCATTCATTGTCCGTGCCCCAGTAGTCCCAAAATGCATGGGCGAAGCCTACACATGATCCCTACCTCAAAACGGAGAGAACACTGCAGGGGCATCAGGTCGAAAATAAACAGGCACCTCAGGAGGAAGGGGGGGCACCTCAGCCGGATGATGGGACAACGCCACTGCTCCATGTCCACAGCTTGGCCCTGGGGAGAGCAAAGCCACAGTCCCACAAGTCTCTCAAGTGGGTGGGTTGCCCACTGATTGGTGCGGGGGAGTGCAAAGCCACAGTCTCTCTAGTGGATCCTTTTCTCCACTGGTTCTGTAGGGGGCTTTGTGCCCCGAGTACTTCATCCTGCCATGGACTGGGGTAGTGGATGCTTTTCTCCACTGGTTCTGGAGGGGGCTTTGTGCCCAGAGTGCTTCATACTGCCATGGTCTGGGGTAGTGGATTCTTTTCTCCACTGGTTCTGGAGGGGGCTTGGTGCCCAGAGTGCTTCATTCTGCCAAGGACTGGGGTAGTGGATGCTTTTCACCACTGGTTCTGGAGGGGGCTTGGTGCCCAGAGTGCTTCATCCTGCCTAGGACTGGGGTAGTGGATGCTTTTCTCCACTGGTACTGGAGGGGGCTTTGTGCTCAGAGTGCTTCATCCTACCAAGGACTGGGGTAGTGGATACTTTTCTCCACTGGTACTGGAGGGGGCTTCGTGCCCAGAGTGCTTCATCCTGCCATGGACTGGGGTAGTGGATGCTTTTCTCCACTGGTTCTGGAGGGGGATTGGTGCCCAGAGTGCTTCATCCTGCCTAGGACTGGGGTAGTGGATGCTTTTCTCCACTGGTACTGGAGGGGGCTTTGTGCCCAGAGTGCTTCATCCTGCCAAGGACTGGGGTAGTGGATGCTTTTCTCCACTGGTTCTGGGAGGGGGGCTTTGTGCTCAGAGTGCTGCACATGGTGTGTGTCAGTTCCCATTCCCTCACCTGGGTGTGTGAGCCACAAGAGTTTCTCGGAACACGTAGCATGATACTCCATGGAGGCAGAGACACACTCCACCTTGTGGCGACTTTGCCTGCCAACTGCTGGTACTGCCAGTGCTGGTTGTGGTGCCTCATGTAGTCTGTGCAGGGTCCAGGACATCTCCTGCCGCCCACTGGGAATGATGTTCATGTCGGCTGTGGTGGCACTGTCTGAGCATGTCGCTGGGCAGGTGGCGGTGGTTGTCCGGTGTCTGTTGTGGAGATGCCGCCGGTGGTGCATGTGTCAGCACCTGTGGAGGGAGACAGCAGGATATCTCCTGCAGCCTCGGACAGCTGCCCACTGGGGATGATGCTGGGGACTGTTGCAGAGGCAGCAGACGTGCAGGTGGCGTTGCAGGTGTTAGTGCAGGTGGCCGTGCAAGTGGCGGTGCAGGTGGCGGTGTTTGCGGCGTTGGCAACCGCCGTACAGGTTGCTGTTCTGTCTTGCAGAAGGGGTGACACCAGTCCCTCACCCGAAGGCTCTGTGCCCTGAGCTGACTTCCCTTTAGTCTTGTGTCCCTTCCCCACCTTGAAAGTCGCTGCTGGGACCTTGGCACTGTCCTCTTTTGTCTTGGATGATGGCTTGCTGGGTGGTTGGTGCAGCTTTTCTCTATGGCATGTGGGCCCCTTCTTCACCTTGGCAGGTGGCAGAATAGGGTTATCCTAGGCCTCACTAGGTGGCACACTGGCAGCCCTGATGGGTGCTGTCCGCGATGTTACATGACTTGCTGGGACCACAGCGCTTGAGGATTTCGTGGCTGAGGTGCTGGGCTGGGATCTGGACATCCTGGCTCTAGGGAAAGGACAGGGGGGTGTAGGGAAGAGGTCAATGTTAGCCAGGAAAAGTTTTTTAGACACAATGGGATGGGAAGATGGAGGGGGTTTGGGAGTGCAGGAAGAGGTAGTGGCTGTAGGAGGTGTACGTCTGCTGAGTTTGGGTGAGGGTGCACGGGCTGGAGGCTGCTGTGAGGTGGATGGCTGTTGAGTGGGTGTGTGCCTGCGTTTGTGTAGTTTGAGAGGAGGGCTCACAGACACACTAGGAGAGGACACAGGGGACGTGTGTATGGTAGTGGGGGTGGTGATTGCACGTGAGCGGTGTGTGGTGATGGGCGTGCTAGTGATGGAAGTAGTGGCTGAGGATGTAGTGCATGCAGGTGTGAGTGGAGACAAGACTGGGAGGGAGGAGGAGGACGTGGAGGAGGGGGACACAGTGGAGGCAGTGGATGTTGGTGTGTCTGCATGGGGATGGTGCTTGTGTGAGTGCCTGTGGGATGTGTGGTGCTTATGTTTGACATGTCCACTCTTGTGTGTTGATGAGTGTGCATGCTGGTCTGATGGTGTGCTTGTGTACCATCAGTGGCACCAATTATGTTGGGGGTATGTCCCAGGGCATAGAAGTCAGCTTTCACTGTGGGCAAATCCTCCACCTGGGGGAAAACGATGTAGCTGTGCATGTGTTTCAGCAGGGCTGACAACACTCTGGTCAACACGTTAGAAAACATTGGCTGAGACATCCCTGATGCCATGGCCACTGTAGTTTGAAAGGAGCCACTTGCCAGGAAATGGAGCACTGACAGGACCTGCACTAGAGGGGGGATTCCTGTGGGACGGCGGATAGCTGACATCAGGTCTGGCTCCAATTGGGCACACAGTTCTTGGATTGTGGCACGATCAAGTCTGTAGGTGATAATGATGTGTCTGTCTTCCATTGTCGACAGGTGTACACCGGAGGATGACGCCATCTCATCATCTGCCCCAGTGGATGTGCTCTATGTAGGAGAATGGTGAGCAGAGGATCATGTACCACATAGGTTGCACAAGTGTTTTTGCTGTAATGTGAGTAAATTTGTGTGTGGCGTACTTTGTCTGTATTTCTGCCAAAATGTGCTGTGACGCAGTAAGGTGCCATGCCATGTGCCCCACTGAAATGGCAGCTGCCTCACCTGGAAGGAGGGACAAGGGGAAATGAGGTAACTACGCTGGCATTGTGCAGCGTCGCGGTAGGCGGTCGAAGACCGCTGCGCAATTTAGCATTGGTTATCATTGGGCCCTATGGGTTCCAGGAGCCAATGATGATGTACGCCGGCAATGATGGTACGCACAGTCGCGGACGTGACTGCCATTTTCTATCTGTTCACTCACTTGATACCTGACCTTCAACAGGAGATGACCTACACTGCAAGTGCTGCTGTGACCTCAGTCTGGAAGCGACAATGGCTCATTTGTCTGGGGAAAGGGCCCCTGCCTTCACCGCAGAGGAGTTGGACAAACTGGAGGATGAGGTCCTCCCCCAGTACAGGCTACTCTACGGCCCTCCAGACAGGTGAGTACACTGTGAGCATGATGCGTGGGCCATGAATGTATGGACTGGTGTGGATGGAAGATACATGTGGGGGGGCTGAGGCCTGCATGTGAGGATGGTGAGTGTATGTGCGTCAGGGCATGGGTGTGAACTGGTGGGCAATGAGTATGGCGGTCCGGACGGTAGAGTATTTTGATTTCATCCTGTACCTTTCCTCTAGGTCAGAGCCCACCAGAAGAAGGGTATTTGGTATGCCATCGTCAAGGAAGTGCGGACCCTGACGGTCTATCATAGATGGAGCACCCACTGCCACAATAGATGGGAGGACCTGCGCAACTGGAGCAAGAAGATGGCAGAGGCCCATCTGGGATGGCCTCCCAACGTGGAAGGGGTGCCCGTCGCACCATGACACCTCTGATGTTCCGGATCCTGGTGGTGGCATATCCGGAGTTGGATGGGCGCTTGAGGGCATCACAGCAGCCATGAGGGGGTGAGTACAGTCTCATTCAGCTGACTCTGCACGCTTTACAAGGTGTCTGGGTGGGGGATGTGGGCTGTGGGTTCCCCTAGGCCAGGGCGAACTTGGTAGGGTAGGTCCCTTGTCAGGCAGGCTCTGAGGCATTCCAACCCCTATAGTGTTAATGGGCATCTACAACTAGTCAGGCTCCTGTGGGTTCCAGGTGTGCAGCAAATGATGTTAGGCATAGTCCCCCATGGGCAGGTGATTTTCCTACTACCTGCTAGTGCATGTCCTAGGGCATAGGGCTGCTCCCTGTGTGTTGTGTCCGCCAACAGTAGTGGTGTTGCTGGCATTGACCATGTGTCTCCTCTGTCTTCCCCCCTTCTTGTTTTGTCACCCTGGCTTTGTGTGCATTAGCATCACCTTACGGAGGAGCAGAGGCATCAGAGACGGAGGGAGCTGCATCCCACATGGCCCAGGAGGGTAATTCCACGAAGGGTGAAGGCACCAGTGGGACAGAGGGCAAAGGGAGCTCCACAACAGGGAAAGGAGGGGACACCAGCGACATCAACTCCTCCTCTGATGGGAGCTCACTAGCGGTGGCGGGCACCTCTGTACCCACCGCAACAACAGGTGCAGCCGCCACCCCCCTTACCAGCACCGCCCTCCCAGGAGCCCCTCAGCGTTTTTCCCGTGCCCGCTCACTCAGGAGGGTGGGCATCTCCTTCACCCCAGGAACCTCAGGCCATGCCCCAGTCAGCCCTGCTGCCCTCAGTGAGGAAGCTATTGACCTCCTAGGATCCCTCACTGTTGGGCAGTCAACCATTCTGAATGCCATCCGGGTTGCCGAGAGGCATTTGCATCAAACAAATGCATACCTGGAGGGCATTCATTCTGGTGTGGCGGCCCAACGGAGAGCATTTCAGGCTCTGGCCTCAGCACTGATGGCAGCCATTGTCCCTGTGTCCAGCCTCCCCCATCCAACTTACACTACCCAGACCCAATCCCCTCTACCTCAGCCTATCCCAAGCACACCATCAGACCAGCATGCACACACATCAACACACAAAAGTGGCTCAGGAAAACATAAGCACCACACATCCCACAGGCACTCACACAAGCACCATACCCATGCAGAAACACCAACATCCACTGCCTCCACTGTGTCCCCCTCCTCCACGTCCTCCACCTCCCTCCCAGTCTTGTCTCCACTCACACCTGCATGCACTACATCCTCAGCCACTACCTCCATCCCCAGCACGCCCATCACTACACACCGCTCACGTGCAATCACCACCCCCACTACCATTCACACATCCCCTGTGTCCTCTCCCAGTGTGTCTGTGAGCTTTCCTCCCAAACTACACAAACGCAGGCACACACCCACTCAACACCCATCCACCTCACAGCAGCCTCCAACCCATGCACCTTCACCCAAACTCAGCAGACGTACACCTCCTACAACCACTACCTCTTTGTGCACTCCCAAACCCCCTCCATCTTCCCATCCCAGTGTGTCAAAAAAAAATTACCTAGCTAACCTGAATCTCTTCCCTACACCTCCCCCCCGTCCTTCTCCTAGGGCCAGGATGTCTAGATTCCAGCCCAGCACCTCATCCACCAAATCTGCATCCCCTGTGGTCCCTGCTACTCCAGTACGATCAAAGGGGGCACCCGTCAGAGCTGCCACTGTGCCACCGACAGTAAAGAAGGACCACCCTACTCCACCACCTGCAAAGCTCAAAAAGGGACCGGCTTCCAGCAGGGGACAGTCACACCACCCACCCAGCAAGACCTTGCACAAACACAGAGTGGACAGTGCCAACGTCCCTGCAGCGACTGTCAAGATGGGGAAGGGCCACAAGCCAAAGGGCACATCACCTCTAGGCACTATGTCACCTGGGGAGGGGCTGGTGACCACCAAATCATCAGGAATGGCAGCCACATGCACCACAGTCACCACTGCCGCTCCGACCGCCACCTGCACTGTCTCTGCCACAACGTCAATCTGCAGCATCCTCCCCAAGGATCAGCCATCCGAGGCTGCCGGAGACTGTATGGTGTCTCTATCCACCCCAACAGTCACTTGCACCATGGCCAGTACTGGCAGCATCCCCCACGCAGCCACCCCCGCCTGCACCACCATCAGCACCACCACGTGCACAGCCGATGCCACTCTGTCGGACGTCAGCCCCATCCCCAGTGTGCAGCCGTCAGAGTCTGCAGGTGACATCCTGGACCCTGGATACGCCACTTGAGACACCACCTCCAGCACTGACACGATCAAACAATTGGCAGTCTAAATTGCCGCAGGATGGAATGTGGGTCTGCCTCCATGGAGCATCATGCTACCTGTTCCAGGTACATTGCGTGGCTGTGACACCCAGGTGAGAAAAAGTCAACATGCCACACCCCAGGTGCAGCATCACTGGGCACAAAGCATCCACTAACACAGTTCTTGGCAGGATGAAGCACTCTGGGCACAAAGCCCCATCAAGAACCAGTGGAACATGTCACTTACTTGAGAGACTGTGGCTTTGCACTCCCCAGGAATAAGCAGTGGGAAAACCACCCACTTGAGAGACTGTGGCTTTGCACTCCCCAGAAGCAAGCAGTGGGAAAACCACCCACTTGAGAGACTGTGGCTTTGCACTCCCCAGGAGCAAGCAGTGGGCATGTAGCCCCCTCGAGGAGCAGTGGCATTGTACCATCATCCGGCTGAGGTGCCCCCCCTCCCCTTCCCCCTGAGGTGCCTGTTTTTTTATCGACCTGATGCCCCTGCAGTGTTCTCTCTGTTTTGAGGCATGTGTCATGTGTGAGCTTCACCCATGCTTTTTCGCACCACTGGTCCACGGACATTTCATGGGACAGTGTACGGACTTGTGTACTTGCTGTAAACATTTGTGTATACTGCTTATTTGCTGTTCTCTTGGGCTATCTTATTGTTCGAATATTACACTAGTTAAACTCATTTAGTTTGGTCCTTGCGTTCTTCCTGGGGGTGACGGGTTGTATCTGTGATGTTATTGGATATGTGTGTGTATGTTGTTGTGGGTGGGGGTGTTGCGTTTTGTGTGTGTGTGTCATTCTCTTTTCCCTCTCCCCTCCCCTGTGTGCTAGGTGCAGTACTCACTGAGGTAGTCGTCGCCGCTGCAGCCTTCTTTCCACTTCGTGGTGTATTAATAGATACAGCACCATGGGCAGGACCTGTAGTTCGGGCTCCATGGTGTCCTGGTTCTTCGTTGAGTGTCGAGAGGTGAGTGGTTTCCCTTCCAAAGACTGTTTCCACCGTGCTTTTGATGGCGTTGGTACAGCCCCGGAAAAGCTGGCAGATTGGTGCCTTGTAATAGCGTGGGCAGTACATTGTCTTCCGCCTATCTGTTGGCGGTGTCTGCCGTGGTGTTTGTTGCTACCGCCTTGGCGGTCGGAGTGTTAAAGTGGCTGTCTGTTTTTGTGGTTTCTGTCCTGGTCGTAATTCCATTTTATGGACTGCCAGCCTGTTAGCGGTATTACTGCCGCTTTATCACCGACCGCCAGGTTTGTAATGAGTGCCTCTGTGTGTATGTTGAGTAGGTGCTGTGTAAAGCATGCGTCTTAGTAGGACTGCTTGTGGGTGTGAATGTAAAATTGCTCATACCGTTACTATCCATTTTGAATTGGCCTTGGTTTTAAAAGTGTTTGGGGGAGGAGACAGGCCTGTTTTTTATAAATTCTGTGGTCATCCTTGTTTAATAAGAGATTGCTGATTAGACTTTTTTGAGCAATGCCATTTGTGTTCATGGGGAGAAAATAGGGGCAAGTCAGCAGATTCTGTTGATAGAGAAATGTAAGCTTCTAAGCAGGGCTTGTCACTTCGTCTCTGCCTGAGTATTAGTTCAGGAGTGCTAATGACAGCCAGATGTTGATAGTCCTGTCTGAAGCAACACTGTCACTATGGGCCTGATTTACATCTTGCAGAGGGGAATACTCAGTTACAAATGTGATGGATATCCCATCTGCCGTATTATGATCCCAATACACCCTATGGAGATCGTAATACGGTGGGCGGGATATCAGTCACATTTGTAACGGAGTATTCCATCTGGCAAGATCTAAATCAGGCCCTATGTTATGTAATAATATGTTATGTAGATTTGCAGAGCGCACTATCACCCGGGAGGGTATCCTAGTTAAACCTAGGGTCTAGTGGAACTACTCCAAAAGCCAAGTATTCAGCTTCTTGCAGAATTCAAAGAGTGAGGTGAAGGCTCTTATGTGTTGTGGCAAGTCATTCCATGCAACAGTAATGATGTAGGAGGAGGATTGATGCCAAATCTGAATTTCCATATGCATGGAATGTGTGCAAGTAGGAATCCTGATGAGTGGAGGTGTCTGGAAGGTTTGTGAAAGCAGATGCAATTGTTGAGTTATGCTGCACCAGTGTTATATAATGCCTTGAAAGTGTGGGTGAGGAGTTTGAATTGTGCTTCTTTAAGTTTGGGGAGCCAGTGGAGCTCATTCAGGTGTGGTGTGATGAGTATTGCATGGGAGGTTGAGAGTGATTCTGGCTGCAGAGTTCTGAGTGGTCTGCAGTCTTCTTGTGCGTTTTTGTTGCCACCGGCATGGAGGGTGTTCCCAAAGTAGAGGCATCTGAGAAGGTCACTGAAGAGTTAGAGACATTCTGAATGGCTGTAAGCATGGTGCTGATTGTTTGCATCCCTCTCGAGTAGGCATGGTGGGGGCAGGGGTCCGATGGGGCCCCTGAGCGGACAGATTTTATGGTGACAGCAGTTTCTTCTGGGGTGAAGACGGGCCATGTGTTCAACATTGTTTTTTTTGGATAAGGTTGGTAAGCATTTGGCAAGGTCCTGTTGTGGGTTGAAGTTGCTGTAAATAGAGGTGATTTTGTTGCAGAAGAATTGAGAGAGATTGGTCCAGAGATCCTTCAAGGGGATGATTGAGCTGGAGGCGGCTGCTGGTGAGGTGGAACCTTTTGTGATGGTGAAGACTTCTGTACTTCTCTTAGTGTTGTCATTGATGTAGTCCAGCAGCGTGGCACGTTTGGTGGTCCTGATCATTTGGTAGAAGCACCTCAGGGCAGATTTCAATGTGCTTCTGTTGCGTTGTCCTGGCCGAATCACAATTTGTGCTCTAAACTGCATTGTGCTCTGGTGTGAGAAGCATCAGATTTTACAAAGACTATGGGCCATACTTATACTTTTTGTCGCAAAACTGCGCTAACGCAGTTTTGCGTCAAAATAATTTGCGCCGGCTAACGCCATTCTGAAGCGCCATGCGGGCGCCGTATTTATTGAATGACGTTAGCCGCCGGCGCTGTCTGGTGTGCGTTAAAAACAATGACGTACACCAGGCAGTGCCGGCGTAGGGGAAAATGGAGTTTGGGCGCCAAAAAATGGGGCAAGTCAGGCTGAGGCAAAATTTGCGCCGCAACCCGATTTGCGCCATTCGTTTTTTACTCCCAACCCCCATTGACATGACTCCTGTCTTAGCAAAGACAGGAGTCATGCCCCCTTGCCCAATGGCCATGCCCAGGGGACTTCTGTCCCCTGGGCATGGTCATTGGGCATAGTGGCATGTAGGGGGGCACAAATCAGACCCCCCTATGCCACAAAAAAATAATAATAATACTTACCTGAACTTACCTTAATGTCCCTGGGATGGGTCCCTCCAGCCTTGGCCGTCCTCCTGGGGTGGGCAAGAGTCACAGGGGGTGTCCCTGGGGGCATGGGAGGGCACCTCTGGGCTCCTTCCGAGCCCACAGGTCCCTTAACGCCTGCCTTTTCCAGGCGCTAAAAAACGGCGCAAAAGCGGCCGTACATAATTTTTTTTGACCCGCCCACTCCCGGGAGTGTAAATACGGCGCACATGCCGCGGAGTCACTTTTTTAGACGGGAACGCCTACCTTGCATATAATTAACGCAAAGTAGGTGTCCACGCTAAAAAAGGCCGCAAACTCCATGGACTTTGGCGCTAGATGCGTCTAACGCCAAAGTATAAATATGGAGTTACTTTTGCGTCGGAATTGCGTAAAAAAAAACGACGCAATTCTGGCGCAAACGGAGTATAAATATGCCCCTGTGTCTGTGGTGCAGAATGAACGTGAAATACGAAAAGGAACCACCTCAAACCAATTTCTGGGTATTGATAGCGGGATCAGCATCTGCTCTCTGGGAAGTGTTTACAAAAGTGGAACCCAAACTACTAGGGGTTATAAGCTCTTCAAGGCCAAGGAGTGAGGGCTCCTCTGATTACTTGAACAACTACATAGACCCAGAACTTGCATCAGTCAGATAGCCAATCCCCCAGAAGGGAGGAGAAGCCATCTGAAACCTGTGCATCTTGCTGGAACAGCAGTAGTTATGCCCATGACTTGGAAGCCCACTTAATCGAGGGAGGGAAGGATGGAAGGAAGGAAGGGAGAGAGAAGGAAGGAAGGCTGGCTCACTGAGCCCCTCCAGAGTATCCATTTTAGGGGAGAGCAACAGGCTTTTGCTTGCTCTACCTTCTGCGCAACAGGACTGGAGATCCACATCATGGGCCAGAGGACAGATGCTATACTCCGGTAGTGCTGGCACCGGTCCAATTGGAGTCAACAATATAATATAATTATTATATTTTGTAAGTTTGAGCCACTTTTACGCCAACAAATGACATAATGGCAGCGCTAACTTTTCATACATCAGGCCCTTAGTATTGTTTACCTATGTTCTGGGAAATAAGTGTACTATGCCAAATACAATTATATTTTGTATAATCAAATGACGTAAAGGCGGCGCCAACTTTTCATAAATGAGGCCATAAGTGAAGCACATTGTAGCTTAGCCAACTGATACAGTGTCACAGTTTGGCATATGTACACTAGTCCTGGGTGGAGTTCATTGAGTTGCACAAAGTGGCCATAAAACTCTGGCTACGCGGAGTTCGCCAGCAGTGGAATGCATTTAGGTAGTGCCATTGGAGCTGATTTTTAGTGCCAGATGTTTGTCCCGCTCTATAAAATCAGCACAAACGACACCACGCACAGCGCAAGAGAGCGCTGCTTCTTTTCTGCCGCCTAAGTAGATTTTCTACTCAAACGACAGCTTCCTCAACGCGAGCGGAAGATTTCACAACTCAAGCAGTAGCGTCCATCCGTGACCACCCGCATTGAGAAATCTTGCTGGGAGGTGGTTTGAGTTAGATTTTCCTCGCTCACCAACTTAACATTGGCAAATGCAAACAAAGAAAAAAAACTCTGCTATGCAGTGCACAGAGTGGGAAAAACTCAGCAAACTCCGCAAACGGAGCAGAGTACACCACCCACCCCTAATGTACACCTGAAATGCACATGAAAAACAAATCATGACTAGACGTTTTCATTGTCAGTTCCTTGCAATGAGTTAGATCTGAAAGGGGCCAAAAGGCTGTGGGTCTGACGGTAGGACATAGCATCCCACGTATACCTCTGATTGCTCACAGCTGTATGTCAGGTCCTCCACCCAGCGGGTACTTGAGAGTGTGTTAAATTGCATCAACACTAATGCAAAATACTTCTTGGTGAGGATCAGAGATATAGAAATGAACCCACCCATACACCCAACTATTTCAGAAGTATCACCCAAGAGGGTGAGCTGCAGTGATGGGGCAAACTGTAGACCCAGCATCTCGTTCAACAGAACGAACATGTCCTCACAGTATTGCTGAACCCTGAGAAACTCCCAAGGCAAATGAAGTAAGGAGGCACTTGGTAGCCCATTTCGTTCACATCCAGTCACATTCCCCCGCACAAACCTAATCGGAGTGTAAAACATTCTGTGGAGAATTATTAATTATATCATGTTACGTTTATAGTTAAATGGGGATTCTGTAACATGCAAGCAGCAATACTCCCAGCTTTTGTCAGATATGCTCAGACACAGGTCTACCTCTAACCCCCACCTGGCCCTGAAGGAAGCAAAAACCCTGGCATAAATGAGTGCAGAATATAAGAAGGAAATAGGCTTGCCCGTCTCCGCCCGTTGCATATAAGCCGGTAATAATGCCACCTCTTCCATAGGGGAGGGAAAAATCACTGAATGCTGCACAGACTGCAGAACACAACCCATAATAAAGCAAGATGGACAGTGGTGAGTTCCCTCCCTTAGCCCTGAATGTCTGAAGAGACAGGAAGGATCCTTCTTCAAACAGATCGTCCTGCATTTCTTAAGTAACATAATAGCAATACAGTGCTTTCCTCCTTTGTAGGCATAAGAAACAGGTTGTGCACTAAACGAGTAAGGTATCCCAAGACCCAGTTGACCAGCAAACCACCACCAGGCCCTACAAGATACACAGAGGACATCTATAACGATTGCAGTCAGAGCTGGCTGCATGGAAATTGATCGTAGGAGTGACCTCTGTAGTGTCTTTGATATCATGGGAGCTAGGACCCTTGCGGTCTTGGATGGACTCTAGACAGGAATTAAAAAATCTGGTGGGTGCTGTTGATGTGTGGTTAGGAAAGTTATGACAGTGCAATAGTGTGTTGAAGAATAAAGATGTCTATTACAGAGCTCTATGTGTGGTGTGTTAATTTGCATGCACGCAGGCTGGGGAAGACACTACAACTGACGACGAGTAGGGGGAACGTGCCATGGAGAAACAAAACTGTTCTCCCTGAGAGTTTGCAAAGGTGGAGCAAACTGCTTGTGCATGCCATGTGCACTCCAAATCGATGCATAGTGGTCTGTGATTGGCAAATATTGAGTCAAGGACCTACTACAGCCCCTACACAGCCATTGAAGAAGTTGAAGGCCCTGCAGAGGAGCACATTTGAAAAGCCCACCAAAACCTGCTGGTAAGGCTGAAAGATGAGCTACTGCGCTGTGCCATAACAGAAATCCATCATCAATATGAAGCAAATGCTGAAGGCGGTGACAACCAGGTCAAAAATCAGAAACTTAAGCAAGTGAAGTGCTATACAACCTTGAAAATTAGACAATGCAACCAGCCTAAACAACGGGAAGTTGCTTGGGGATGTTTCTGGTCCTCCTTTGCGAGAAGAATGTTGACTGAACAGCATGTGCTCTTAATAGCGACAGAAGGGAGCGCAAAGCACAACACAGCTGCATTCCTGAAGCTGCCACCTTTGTTTGATACAGCGAAGAAACAGAACATCTGTGCCAGGTGGACTGCATGGAGTGAAATGTTTGATGACTTCATAGATGCGCTAGGAGAAGAAGGCAATAAGAAAATCATTAAATATTTGAAAAACCTTGCCCATGATGGAGTAAAAGAAGTACTAAAGAAAATCTCACAAGTTTATGCAACATCGTACCAAGAGATAAAAGGAGCATTGAATGTCAAGTTCCATCCAGATGCCGAATGTCTACTAAGAGAGGTTTATCTTCTACCAAACATGTTAAAAAGAGGGTGAAAGGGTGAATACATTTGGTGGGAGACTTGATGCATTTTTAAAACACTGTAAGTTGTGTAACATTAATGATGAAAAAGCCATGCACCTCAGAGTCATTGATGGCTGCCTTTCAGATTCCTTTAGAAGAATGTTGAGAGAGTCACGTAGTTGCTAATGACTACAAGAGCAGAAGAATGGGCAGATCGATAAGCTGCTGATATGGAAGCATGAACGGGGCGTAATAAAACAGAGTCTACCTCCCAACACTGACCCCAAAGGAAAGAGAGGTACTTAATGCATCCCTCACGATACAAGAAATGCAGTGATCTGTATGAGGTGCGGCAACCAATAAGACAACAGGGTTGGATGAGTTCCCCTATAGAATTTCATGAGGGGAACGAACAGCTGGAGCTGTATCAGGACGTGCAGGATGTGCAGGACGTGCAGGCGGAGGGCTGCCTCCCACAGTCCCGCTGGGAATCTCTTCAAGACTCCCTCCCTAAGCCTCGGAAAGATCCCATGCAGTTTGCTTCCTACTATCCATTGTCCATGCTGGGGTCCAAATATAAAATATTTAGTAAGGCCCTGACGGGCCTTTTGAATGACCATATGACACGACTGGTACAGCCGGACCAGAATGGGTTTATAATTGGGAGGTCTGGAATTTGCTTCAGTCCAGTTGCCGTTTGTTGCACACCTGGTATTAGTCCTGGAAAAGGTGTTTGATACTGTGGACTGGGAATACCTGTTCTCTACTCTGACCACATTTGGCATAGAGCTGATACGGCTATTATATGTCAAACCAATGGCAAGAGTAAAAATCAGGCAATGTATTACTCCAGGTGAGCTGAGGCATGTGGCAAGGTTGTCTGCTGTACCCATTACTCTTTGTCTTAGCCATGGAGCCATTGGCTCAGAAATTTCGGCAACTGGGGAGGGAATGGGGCATCCAATAACTAAGGAAACACACACAATTTCACTATATGGGGATGATGTGTTGGTTTATGTCTGAAACATTCAAAGAGGCATTAGGCAATTCAGGCTAGCCTACAAGAGTTCCAAGCCACATCCAGTTTGCGACTGAACTGGGCTAAATCCTGCTGATTTCCATTAAACCCAAATAATGCCCAAAAGGATTTAGTTGTAGCCGTTAAAGTGGGAACCTGTATGTTCCCTTCTCTGGGTATCAACATCTACCATGAGACTAGGGGTCTAATTGATCCGAACCTCACAAAGGCCATAATATCACTGAGGCTCCAGGTGGCTTTTTGGGGCACACTGCCACTTACAGTACAGGGTAGGATGTCCTTGTCCAAAATGGTAATGCTCCCTTGGCTGCTTTACTATTTTCAAAACCTTCCAGTCCGCATAGCAAGATCCACGTTTCATGCCCTACACTCAGCACTGGGAGCTTTTATTTGCAATAAGGATCATCACTGAGTAGCACTACGCAAACTGCAGCTGCCAGTCACTAAGGGAGGCTTAGGGGCCCCAAACTTTGAACATTATTATTTGGTAGTGCAACTGCAGTGGTCTGCACATTGGCTGGCACCGCGTAAAACACGGTAGAGCAGGGAGTTCCCACACCTCCCCAAGTGTGTGCTGTGACACAGCAGACCTTCCTACTGCATGCAAGACTCCAGCAAGGGGCTAATGGATTACTGAAGATAGCATTCAAATGCTTTAACTATAGTTTAAGACTCATGCTGAGAATGCCTCACTATTCACTTGAAATGCCATTGCAGTCCATAGCCACACTTAACAGCATGGTGGGTGAACCAGGGATGAGCATTTGGAATGAGGCAGGTGTTAGTACATTAGGGCCCATATTTATACTTTTTTAGCACTGCATTTGCGTCAGTTTTTGACACAAAAGTGACAGAAAGTTACTAAATATAATTGTATTTTGTAAGTTTGCGCCACTTTTGCGTCAAAAAATAATACAAATGCTGCGCTAAAAAAGTATAAATACGGGCCTAGGTACATTATTACAGGAAGGCTTACTAAAACCCTAAAGACTGCTGCAAGAGGAATATGGGCTCCCAGCAGGGCCTTTCCTAGCACATGCGTGCCTATTGGCAGAGCTAGTAAGGTCCTGGGGCATCACAGACATTGAACTGGACCAACACCACCAATACATACACTACACATAATGGGAGGAGGACGTATGCTCACTACTTGGCTCGTCTGAGCACTCACACATGCCACACAAGAGCTATGACCGCTGAGATTGGGAAAGAGATCTAGGTAGGGAGTTCTCCAGTAAAGAGTGGGAGAAAGTAATAGAGAACCCTGGGAAAGTATTGCATAATGCAACATTTCAGTACATTCAATATAACATATAACATAGGGTTTATCTCACACCGGCCTCCCTCTCCCCCCTTGTTTGGATCTACGTCAAACTGCCCAAGGTGCCAACAAATGGGGGCTGATATGATACATATGTTTTGGGACTACCCTGAAGCAGTAGAGTTGTCGACCTCATTATTTAACAAAATAGAAGAGGTGACTGTTCGCATGGATGTATGCACGTTGGAGGGGGTCACTTGTTGGGCTGTTTAAATGGTCGAAGGTAGATAAGGTCACAAACAGATTCATTGATTTGGCGTTATTAATAGCCTGTATACTCACAGCCATGTATTGGAAAGCTTCAGCACTGCCCAATGTAGCACACTGCCGCCCAGAGACACTCAAGAGAGGATAAGCTGAGGTAGTAGCATTGAGACAGGAGGAAGTCTGCTGCCTGTTCAAGTACCACGTAGCAGTCAAATGGATGGTGCTACTCTTGGATGTACAAGCACCAGGAGGAAGCAGAAGATTTCCAGAATGGAACCTAACTGATTGAACATAGCCCATCCCTCCGTGCCCACCCACACATGCATGACGTGGCCCCTGCATGGATAGGACACTAAATCACAATTATTTCAAACATATTCTTGAGAGCACAATGACTGGTTACTTGTTGTTATGTTGAAGAATGGTGTATAGGACCTGAACTGTATACTCCTGAGTTTGCTTATGTTATCCTGCGTAACCATATGAGGGGATCACCAATGACATTGACCCAAAAATTGTACTTGTAACACTGCACAAAATGCTAATAGAAATGGTTAACAAAATGAAATCGCACTGAGCATGAAAAGCAAGCAAAAGCACAAAATAGATGCACACAAGTCAATGTCTCTGAAGAAGGAAGAGTTATCCTTCCGATATTGGTTTTCATTTCCCCATGAAGGTAAATGTCCAGCCATAGGACAGACATGCAAATGATGTGGGGAAAAAATACTTCATAATGGTCTGCAAAGCAAAAGAGAAAACAAATCCGTCACAGCGAGAAGAGAAAATGGATGCCAGATGATTCCAGAAGCATTCTTGCCATGTCCACAAGGCCAAATGGCAACATCAGTCAGGACAAGTAGAAACCAAGTACAGTCAATCATAGTCAAGTTGATCATAGATAGGCTCTTCAACATCATTATCAAGCACTAGCGAAAAAAACAGATATATGTTGATGATACTGGCTGAGGAATGACATGTAGGATTAGCTGCTTGAAAAGAAAATCAAAAGTCAAAAATGAATCACCAAGGGCCAGGTGTATGAAAATATTTTGCACTTGCAAACGGTAAAATCGTCCGTTTGCGAGTGCAAAAGAGTGGTCTGCAATGCATGAAAGGTATTCGCAGACCACGAAGTAGAAATCGCAAAAATTGCGATTTTTTGCGTTGCGACCTGGATTTTGCGGATCGCAATTTGCGATTCGCAAAATCCAGGTCGCAAGGCAATGCTGCAAAAAATCGCAAATTGCAATTTTTCGCAGAATTGTATTTTGCACATGCAAAATACCGTGATCTGCAACCAGGTGGTAACCTGGTGCAAAATTTAAAAATGCAGTAGAACTGCATTTTTAAATTTAAAATGTAAAGCACACATGCCCTTTTGGCATGTGTGTACCTTACATGTTAAAAAAAAAATAATTAGGGTGCAGGAGAGGGGGCCTTAGGCCCCCAGCACCCTGGCCATTTGCATTTCCAAAACTGCGATTTCTGGTTCAGAAATCGCAATTTTGGAAATGCAAAAAATTCGCAGCTATGGGCCAACAGACCCATAGCTGCGAATGGGGCCGGTATTGCAATTTGCGATTCGGTAATAGCATTTGCGATTTTTAAGAAATCGCTATTACCGATTCGCAAATGTGATACATGGCCCTTTGCGAGTCGGTAATAGCAATTTCTTAAAAATCGCTATTACCGAATCGCATTGGGCCGTGATCATACATCTGGCCCCAAATGACATGACAAAATTCATTTGGACACTGCCCTAAAATTACATTAAAGGTGAACAGTCACACCATAACCATCATTATAGACTGTAGTGTGTCAGTAGAAAAGTTCAACAGCCTGTCTCCTGTACCACAACTTACTCCATTAAACATGAAGGTATACACGTGGGCTGCTTCTAAACTGTTACAGTCAAGGGTCATTTACAGCAGCCTTGCAACATAAAACGACATCAGTGCAAGCACCAATGCATGGCCTGCAGGGAACATCATCTAGTGCATGTCTACTTAGCTTTGCCACTGCTGCTGACATGGGACTGACATCTCTCATCTACAACATACATGCTTGGGCTGAAATTGTGAGTCAGTTCCCACCGTTGTTTCATGTCTTAGGAAGACCCAAGCAGATGAAAGTGCAAGACATTCGCCCTGTTGTCCAACAGTACTAAGGAGTTGCTTTTCACTTACAAGCAGCTTTTGAGAAAGAACTAGGAACACTGTTGAAGCATCACGTCATAGAAACGCTCCACTGGTCAAATGCTTTTGGTTTCACCCAGAGTTGTGGTGCCAAAAGAGGGCAGTGAACATGCAGTCCGCATTCGTGTTGAAATGAGCTGGAAGAGAACTGTAGGTACATTACTACTTTTTCTACTCATGTTGGCTTGTTCAGATACAATAGACTGAGGGCCTGATTTATGAAAAGTTAGTGCAACCTTTACGTCATTTTTTGATGCAAAAGTGGCACTCTTTCTATAAATCAGGCCCTAAGTTTTGGGGTGTCTTTTGCTGCAGAGATATTTCAGGATGTTATTCGGGAAGTTATTCAACCTGTGACGCATGTTTTCAATTACAGTAGTGACATATTGGTATTTGGGAGCAAGACAAAAGGAGCATGACAAGGTTCTGCGCAAGTGTGCCAATTACTTGCTGATGCAGGTCTCACTCTGAATGTGTCAAAGTGTGAATTTCACAAAACCAAACAAATTCTTTGAGCACATATTCTCTGATGGGAGAATGTCTCCTCACCAGGATAAGGTGCAAGCACTGTCATCTACCTGCACCCACAAGATGTTACCTTGCTATGATCCTTCTTAGGCAAGATCAGTTATGGCTTAAAGTACATTTGTCACTTTGCTACAGTGAATGCCCCATTGAGAGACTTAACAAAGAGGAATGTCCCATTCCAGTGGTCTCCTGAATGCGATGACAGTTTCAAAGAAACAAAACGTGTTTGAGAATGCAACTGAAATGGCCTATTTTTACCCCAAGTTACATACTGAAATCACAGTAGATGTGAGCCCAGTGGGGCTGGGGCAATTCTTGCTCAACACAATGCACATCCTAATGTCCAGAGACACATTATTGCCTCTGCAGTATAAGCCTTTCTAAAACAGCACATGTCTACTCCCAGCCAGAGAAGAAGAGTCTAGCCATTGAGTTGTCCTACACACATTTTCATGTGTTTTTATATGGGAACCTTTTCACTATCATCACAGACCACTAGGCTTTGCTCACTATCTTTGGAAACCTGAAAGCTGAGATGTCCCATCGAGAGGTGGGTGTTGCAACTGCAAGAGTATGACTACATGATTGTACACAAGCCAGGGAAAGACAAAAACCCTGCTGATTACTTTTCATGAGTGCCGCTACACCACCACAGTTCGACATCCAAAGCAGCAGGAACGTATCTCAACTTCATTGTCAGACCCAGCACGCCAAAAACCTGGGGCGGCTCCTTCGATATGGCGAAGAGTATCACCCCACTGGCTGTGCCAGAAGCAGAAAAATAAAACAATAGTTTACTATTGTTTTATTTTTCTGCTTCTGGCAAAGCCAACAGTGCAGGGAGACGCGGGCTGGGCCATGGGAGGTGGGAAGAGGGGAGAGTGCACCTAAGTGCGCATGTGTGTTTAGCCAGCCACCTGAGTCCCGCCAAACACATTTATGCACTTAGGCTTCTCCAATCCAGCGGTGTTGAACAGCCGGGCAGGAGAAACTGCACAGACCCCAGGGTTGTCTCTGAGCGGCAGGCACTGCCACTCAGACCAATCCTGGTGCTGCTTTCATGCAAGGTTTTGTATGAAGGCAGTCCCAGAATTGCTGGTGAGACTGTGATGGTGTCCCAGCAGTGAATGCTGGGACACCAGAAGAGTATCGAGGTGGCAGGTCTGGCGGTAGTGACAGGAAGAGGTAAGCTATTTTTTAAATTATTTGTTATTCCTTCCCAGCCCCCCGTATCCCTGTCCCTTCCCCCCCTCACCCCTCTGCTTGAGATTTGCAGCGGCCACTACTGCCAACAGCTCAATCCATTTAACAGATTATTGTTGCTACCAAAACATATAAACGCATGTTCCTCCTGAAAGACCTCATAAAGTATTTGACTTTTTTCTGATGATGTTGAATTCCAAAAATTCACAAATGTACAAGATGAGCTATCCAGCACCAGAGAGGTTATCATATTGAGAGGCTCCGAGATAGCCCTAAGAGACCAAGGGCCTGAAATATGAAAAGTTAGCACCGCCTTTACATCATTTGTTGATGCAAAAGCAGAGCAAACTTACAAAATGTAATTATACCATGATTATAATTTTATTTTGTAAGTATGCGCCGTTTTTGCGTCAAAAAATGACGTAAAGGCGGTGCTAACTTTTCATAAATCAGGCCCCAAGTGTGGTTCCCTCACCTAGATGAACGAGTTGAAAGAGAACTAAAAGAATGCCACCTTTAAAACTGCTTATTCGTAAAGCTGATGCAGCATCCATTAGCAATGTCTGACGTTCCTGTACATGCCTGGGAGAGACTTGCAGTCGATTTCTTTGGGGCTCTAGAAAATAGACATCATCTCATGGTACGTTTTCCTTTGGTGGAAGACTTTTCATTGACAATAGAAAATAAAGTAATTGAGCAGCTTGCTGACATCTTTCAGCCGCTTTTCAAAAGCAAAGAATTCAAGGAGTTTCTTGATTGACTCAATGTCAAGCATCAAAAGAGTACACCTCTCTGGCTCCAAGCCAATGGTGTTGCTGAATGATTTATGGGTACCATCAAGGGGGTAATTCAGCTAGCGCCGATGGAGGGATTCAATCTACACCAAGCCCTGTGGCAAGACTTTTGTGCCTATTGACCAACTCCCCACTCCACACCTGGTAAGAGCCCTGCTAACTTGCTTCTTGGGAGAGCCATTGGAACCAAACTACCACAATAGACATCGGACCTATTGATGAATGCAGATAAGGTTTGTGTCACAGATTCTTCTCAAAAGTGCAAAATTAAGACATATGCCTATCAGTGCTGATGCTCCCATTCTTTGAGAAGGAGGCTGACTACTGGTCAAACAGAAACAGAAGAGGAAAACAGACACTTGTTTGCTGTCAACCCTTTGGGGGTCGTGACGTGCAAAGGACACATGGTGACAGTGCATCATTCCAGAAAATTTATCATATGGTACTCATCACACTTGAAACACCTAAGTCGATATTCGTCAGCTCCTAAAATCACAAGCAAGACAACCCCGCCTGAACATCCAGATCGCATATATGAGACTATGTCATCGATGCTTGATGACGGTACATCTCAACTGCTTCATACCACCCAATCTGGCAGACCTGTGCAATCCCTTTGGTAGCTTATTGAGGACATATGATGCTAGTAGTGTTTGTAATTTTTATTTAACAAAGGAGGAGATGTAGTGTCTTTGATATCATGTGTCGCTAGGACCCTGGCAATCCTGGGTGGACTCTAGACAGGTGTTACGTTATCTGATGGAAGGTGTTAAGGTGTTGTTATGAAAGTTACAATGCAAGTAAAATAATATAGACATTGGGATAGCTTCATGATTTAATAAGGGCAATTCTTCTCATCATGGAGAGTGGAAGTTAATGTGATTGCGAAGCCAGGGAACAGCTCAAGTAACAAACACTCCTAGGTATTTGAGGTTGTCTGGACACCATCTGAGGGGGTACTCCAAAACTGGGTCAGAGGGAAAGTCTGTGAGGCGAACCTCTGTTTTATCCTAGTTTATCTGCAGTCCTGAATAGCCACGGAAACAGATAACTTCCCTGGTAACCCGGGCCAAGTTCTCCTCAGCTTTTTCAAATACAGCACTATATCATCTGAATATAATGAAATAATAGGGGATTTCCCTACTATTTGTGGACCAAGGCATGATGAAAATCTCTGACAAAACAGACCAGTGGCTCGATGGCTAAAGCAAAAATTTGTGGTGATAGTGGATAGCCCTGCCGTGTCCCCCTGGCTATCAAAATCCTTCCAGAGTAGTTCCCATTTATTCTGACCCCCGCAATGGGGGAGTTAAAGAGAAGCAAAATCTATTTCAAGAAATAAGAACCAGGCCCTAAGAGCCAGAGTTCCTCCAAAATGAAAGCCCATTCCAGCGAAACAAAGGCCTTTTTGGCATCTATGAAAACAGCAAGAGATGGGTTTGCAGACCTACTCTATGTAGAAGAGCTATTATTGAACGTATATTAAAAGCTGTCAACCATGGAATAAAACCAGATTGTTCTGGTAGGACAAGAAACCGCATTAAAGGTTGTAGCCACTGTACAAGAATTTTAGCCAGTATTTTACTACTGATATTTAAAAGAGAAGAACAGAACGTGGGGTACTCCCTGGCTTCACAATATGGTAATCACTGCCTCCATGGTGGAAGCAGGCAATGGACCTTTATCCGTGGCAGATATATAGGGCTGCACCAACAAGTCTATATATGATTTATATTATTATGTTAAGCACAGTGCTTAATTTGTAAATACAAATGTGCCAGTACCCAAAGCTCTCCTCTGAAACACGCAGCAGTTACATTTAAATGTATGCTGGAGTGCTACTGGGGCCCCAGAAAGGATTTTTTTCTCTCCTGCTCCGGGTTCAACAACCACCAGCGTGCAGGTGAGACACCATCTCTTCTCTCACCTATGGAGGTTGACTGAATCTTTGGACTTGGCAAAGACTGTAGTAGTCAGAAACATTCAATGACAAATCAATTACAATATACCATAAACAATTCCGGACACCATAACAATTTAACTCTAAATCAAACTTCAAACCGAATAAAGTTTCAAAGCTTTATTATAATCCCAAAATCAATCTCACATAAATGGTGTGCACAACTAAGTCAGAAACATACATAAAAACCACAAACTGACCAAAGCGTCACACAGTTAGACACTCCAAAATAATTATGTAGATTAGCAACAACATGATATGCACATTCAAAATCAAATCAAAAAAACATTTATAAAACGCGCTACTCACCCGTGAGGGTCTCAAGGCGCTAGGGGGGAGGGGTTACTGCTACTCGAAGAGTCAGGTCTTGAGTTGCCTCCGGAATGCGAGGTGGTCCTGGGTGGTTCTGAGGTTGGTGGGGAGGGAATTCCATGTCTTGTCCGCCAGGTAGGAGAAGGATTTCCCACCTGCCGTGGTGCGGCGGATGCGAGGGACGGCGGCGAGTGCAAGGTTGGCGGAGCGAAGCTGACGGGTGGGCGTGTAGAAACTGAGGCGACGGTTGAGGTATTTGGGTCTCTTGTTGTGGAGGGCTTTGTGTGCGTGGGTGAGGAGCCGGAAGGTGATCCTTTTGTTGATGGGAAGCCAGTGCAGGTGTCTCAGGTGGGCGGAGATGTGGCTGTTGCGGGGTATGTCGAGGACGAGGCGGGCGGAGGCGTTTTGAATTCGCTGCAGGCGTTTCTGGAGTTTAGCCGTGGTTTCTGCGTATAAGGTGTTGCCATAGTCCAGGCGGCTCGTGACGAGGGCGTGGGCGTGGGTCACGGTCTTTCTGGTGTCGGCGGGGATCCAACGGAAGATCTTTCGGAGCATGCGGAGGGTGAGGAAGCAGGAGGATGATACGGCGTTGACTTGTTTGGTCATGGTGAGAAGAGGGTCAAGGATGAATCCGAGGTTGCGTGCGTGGTCTGAGGGGGTAGGTGCGGTGCCAAGGGCCGTGGACCACCAGGAGTCGTCCCAGGCGGACGGGGTGTTTCTGAGGATGAGGACTTCCGTTTTGTCTGAGTTCAGTTTCAGACGGCTGAGTTTCATCCATTCTGCGATGTCTCTCCTTCCATCTTGCAGGTTGGTCTTGGCGCTGGTGGGGTCCTTGGTGAGGGAAAGTATCAGTTGGGTGTCGTCGGCGTAGGAGGTGATGTTGATGTTGTGTTTGCGTACAATGTCGGCAAGGGGGCTCATGTAGACATTGAAGAGAGTCGGGCTGAGCGAGGAGCCTTGTGGGTCACCGCAGATGATCTCGGTGGGGTCTGAGCGGAAAGGTGGGAGGTAGACTCTTTGGGAGTGGTTGGAGAGGAAGGAGGTGATCCAGTCCAGGGCCTGTCCTTGGATTCCGGTGGAGCGGAGGCGGGATATTAGGGTTCGGTGGCAGACGGTGTTGAAGGCAGCCGAGAGGTCGAGGAGGATGAGGGCGACTGTTTCTCCGTTGTCCATCAGAGTTCTGATGTCGTCTGTGACTGAGATGAGGGCGGTTTCTGTGCTGTGATTGGCTCAGAATCCGGACTGAGAGGGGTCGAATAGGTTGTTGTCTTCCAGGAAGTTGGTAAGTTGCTTGTTGACGGTCTTCTCTATGACTTTGGCGGGGAAGAGGAGGAGCGAGATGGGGCGGAAGTTCTTCAGGTCGCTGGGGTCCGCCGTAGGTTTCTTCAGTAGGGCGTTGACTTCTGCGTGTTTCCAGCTCTCGGGGAAGGTGGCAGAAGCAAACGAGCTGTTGATGATGGTCTGGAGATGCGGGGCGATGATGTCGTCGGCTTTGTTGAAGATGAAGTGTGGGCAGGGGTTTGAGGGGGCACCGGAGTGGATGGAGTTCATGGTGGCTTTGGTCTCTTCCGTGTTGATGTGAGTCCAGGCGTTGAGGGTGATGGCTGGGGTTGTAGGTTCTGTGGTGGTTGGCTGGGTCTGGTGTCCGAAGCTGTCGTGTAGGTCGGTGATCTTACGATGGAAGAAGGTGGCGAGGGAGTTGCAGAGGTCTTGTAAGGGCGTGATGGCGTTGGCATTAGGGTTGGAGAGCTCTTTGACAATGTTGAAGAGTTCTTTGCTGTTGTGAGTGTTCTTGTCCAGTCTGTCTGTGAAGGAGTTTCTTTTGGTGGCGCGGATCAGTTGGTGGTGTTCGCGGGTGGCGTTCTTGAGGGCAGACATGTTATCTGCGGTGTGGTCCTTGCGCCAGGCTTTCTCGAGGGTGCGGCAAGTTTTTTTTTAGATTCCTTGAGGGTGTCTGTGAACCAGAGAGGTTTCTTGGTGTTGGTCTGTCTTGGGAGGCGTCTGAGGGGATCGAGGTTGTCTGCGAGGTTGTCTGAGGTTGGTGATCCAGTGCGTGAGGCTGAGGGCTGCGTCGTTGGGGGTCGGTGGAGAAGGTGGGTTGGTTGTCGCTGAGAGTGGAGAGAAGCTGTTCCGCGGGGATTTTGTTCCAATGTCGGCGTGGGATGGATTGTGTGCGGAGGTGGCGCGTCAAGCGTCGGAAGGTGAAGTGGACACATCTGTGGGCGGTCCAGTGTATAACGGAGGAGTGGCTGAAGTATACGTGGTTGCTGGCGGAGAAGATGGGGTCGAGCGTGTGTCCGGCGATGTGGGTGGGGGTGTTCACCAGTTGCTTGAGACCGAGGTTGTCGAGCAGGGCGGTGGTGTTGGGGTCGTTGTTCTGTTCCAGGTGGAAGTTGAGGTCACCGAGGAGGATGTAGTCCGGCGAGGCAAGGGCGTGCGGGGAGATGAAGTCAGTGATAGAGTCGCTGAAGAGGGCGCGAGTACCAGGGAGTCTGTAGATGAGAGTTCCTCTGAGGGTGGTCCTGGGGTCTGTGTGGATCTGGAAGTGTAGGTGTTCGGCGGCGAGGGGGGTGTCTTCGGTGGAGGTGGTGACGTTGATGGAGTCCTTGAAGACGATGGCGATTCCTCCACCGACTTGGTTGGTGCGGTCTCTCCTGGAGATCTCATAGCCGTCGGAGATGGCTATGGCGATGTCGGGGGCAGAAAAGGTGTTCATCCAGGTCTCAGTGATGAAGGCGACGTCCGGTGCGGTGGAGTCCAGGAGGTCCCAGAGTTCAATGGCGTGCTTGTGGACAGAGCGTGCATTGATCAGGATGCATTTGAGGTGGTTGTTGTCGCGTGGGCTGGCGGCCGGGGTGGTTTCGCGGTGGAAGGTGAGTTTGCAGGTGTGGCATGCGAAGGGTCCGTGGGTACGTTTCGGGTTGGCTAGGAAGCAGGTGCTGGAGCGCCCCAGGTTGAGGGCGTGGAGGGTGTTGGAGTTGTAGCGGTGCAGGAGGGGGGCGACGAATGGGGGCGGGGCCGAGCAGGAGGTGGTGGCGGGAAAGCCAAGGGTGGGGGGGTCAGGTAGAGGGGAGGGGAGAAAAGATAGGGGAGGGGGGTTACAGAGGTGGAGGGGAGTAAGGAAGAACAGAGGTGGAGGGGAGTATGGAAGAGCAGAAGAGGAGGGGAGTAAGGAAGAACAGAAGAGGAGAGGAGAGGAGAGACGAGTGAAGAACAGAAGAGAGACGAGTGAAGAACAGAAGAGAGAAGAGTCAAGAAGAAGGGTAAAGAAGAAGAGGAGAGAAGAGTCAAGAGAGAAGGGAGAAGAGTCAAGAAGAGGAGGAGAAGAGTCCGGAGAGACTCGGGGTGCAGAGGAGAAAGAAGACACACAGATGAAGAACACAGATGAAGAACACAGAAGAAGGACACAGAAGAAGAGAGAACACGCAGGTCGGGGTGCAGAGGAGAAAGAAGAAACACAGATGAAGAACACAGATGAAGACCAAGGATGAAGAAAGAAGCAGGAAGAGAACGCGGTGAGGAAGAGGAGCGGGGCTGAGGAAGAGCAGAACACGTAGCAAGAGGGCTGCAGAAGAGGAGCAGAGAGCGAAGGGAAGAAGGACAGCAGAGGTGCGGAGAGAGGTTGGAGGAGGGAGCGGAAGGCAGAAGACAGAGGTACAGGAGAAGAGAGGTGAGTAGCGCGGGGCTGGGCGAGGGGCTGGGCGGGGGGGAGTACTTACTGTTTTTAGCAGGTCTTGCTGGGAGGTGTCAGGAGCCTGGGCTGGTGGAGCTGCAGCGGCAGGGGGAGCGACCTACCCTTGGTATTAAAATTAAATACATCAATGACATCAATAAATCATCAAAACACAGTTTCAACAATTAATTTCAAAGCTAGGCCAGTTCTAATATTAACCAACATTGGGACTAGCATGTGAGGGAACGGGCCAAAGCATTTCGGCAAAAGCAAAAATAAAAGGCAGCAAAAATAATTTGCTGAGTATCTAACTAGGAAAACTAACTATAAAAATATGCTGGTGTATGTGACTAGGTTAAAAAGGAAATAAGAAACCACATTTAGTTATATCTCGCCTCATGGGAGAGCATACAGCGTTCATTCATCAAAACAGAGTGGTCACCATCTTCCGTCGTCGGTTGACAGCAGCTTCAGGATGGTGCAGAACACAGGCTTCACATAGGACAAATCAGCAGTTCAGATTTAGTTAGTCTTATTAGTACTGAACCACATAACAGAATAGGTCAGTTAAGACTATGATGATGAAACCCAACAGGAAACTTAAAGAATAGGAATGTAAGAGCAGACAGACATGAACAGAATTGTAAACAGCTGCAAGACAAGAATGGACTGCCTTCAAGGAGATTCAGAAAGGAACTAACTTCAGTTCAAAAGTGCTTCACTAATTAAAATAGCCAAAATCCATTTGATTGGTCCTTCAGGTGGGCACATACTGGGTGTCAGTTTCAGCATCCAATCACTGTAGATGGCACCATCAAGTTTGCAACTTTTAGAAATATTCTCAGCAAAAGTGTGTTGTCATCTTCCGCCGGTTACAGGATTCTGCCAAAATATTACATTTTCCAATAATTTGCAACTTACAGTTCCTTTCATGCGATCCACAATAAATTAAACTAATATTCTTTTGCATGAGCACTGTAGTTTCCTGCCCAGTTCAACAGCTAGAACAAATACTGTTACATTAAGTAAATGTGAATCATGCTCTTCTCCTGCAATACAATAGAACATTCAACATTTCATTAGATGCCTAAAGAAAGAATTCAGGTCAGAGGAGAAAGAATAATCAAACAATCGTTCCATGACTGCTTGCAAAATGAATCTTAAGGCCTTAAGAAACCTAAAAGCACAATAATACATTTAATATACAGTAGTAATAATAAAACCTATTGTGCACCTTAAAGTTCAAATCCAATATGCAAAGCAAATTATTTAATTTGAGGCATTACTTATGTTATGTCAAAGCGGTTTAAACATATAGGGGGTCATTCCGACCCTGGCGGTAAAGACCGCCAGGGCCGCGAACGACAGAAAGCACCGCCAACAGGCTGGCGGTGCTTCCTGGGCCATTCTGACCGCGCCGGATCAACCCCGGTTGGCCCAATCCGCCATGGCCGTGGTCACATGTTATGGAATCCATTTATTTCAATGTGAGTGTGTTTAATTCATATTCAATTAATACTCATAAAATATTTGATTTCTTCTGGTTTTACTTGAAAGTAATATTTTCAGGTTAATGTTTATTAATAACTCACTCAAATTGCAAATTGCAAATGCATGTCTTCATGTTAAATGTGATGTCAAAATACGATTGTTAGGCACAAATGTCCACCACTTTAAATGTGTACATTTTATTTTCTCTGTTAAGCTTTAGAAAACTACAGATTTATTACCCGCCATCTGCTACTTCTATGTCACTAATTTATTAATAAAACTTGATTTCACTCATGTGTGAGCACAGAATACTGTGGTAGCATAATCCTGAAGATTTCTTGGGCCTCTTTAATTCATGCACAACCACTCCCTGCCCCTTAAACTCACTCTTGCAGCTTTCTGCTTTTTTCCTTTTTGAAGCTTTTTCGGTTTTCTCTTCCTCCGTCTTTCCTATCTGAGGCTTTTACTTGCAGTAAATGCTTGAGTAAATGTTTGAGGCTGAAAAATAAGTGCCAGCCCTCACAGGAAACCACTGGCTCAAATTAAGTACTGGTTGAGCAGTTCTCGCTACCACCCATGCAAGGGCCACTCTATCTAACCATGCCAATATGCTCTTAAATATGCTTCCTTCCCCTTCCTAACAGAGTTTAAACAGGTGTAAAAAATTTGGAATGTAGTGAGAATGTAGGTGCAGCAGAAATGTCAGCATCACTAGTGCAGGTATATGTAAGCTGATTCTTGATCACGCAGACTAACATCCAACCAGGCCTACCCCCCTCTCCAATCAATTTCTCACAAGCATGTTTGCCCAGGGACAGTACCTTCCCATCTGCCACCTCTCAAAACTCCATCAAAACATTTTGTATTTGGGAAAGGTTAGTTAGCTCTTTGGTAATGAATTTAGTATGGCTGAACTTTTTGAAATACAAACTCCTCTGATAAAGTGGATTCCTCAGATACCGGCTAAGTTTATAATTATGGCTTCACGCACCTTCAGAGACAAGGTAAGGAACAGAGGTGGAAGAAAGGGTGTCTCCAGTCTCAAAATAATCGCTGAATGGTCGAATGTGGTTCTAGGATGTATCTTCTATCGGAGACACTAATTGATGGGTTAGCAGCCAGAAATCAATATGGGGCACAAGACGTGCACCGGTGAGTAGAACATGAATTTGGTTCTATCTGGGTGCAGCTCACGCCATGTGTCCACTAAATCATAAAGCCACATAGTATGAGAAAGAGCCAGCGCAGCTCACGGGTGGATTCCACAAGGATGAGGTGGTACTGTCAACCTGTGGAGCCAGTTTAACATTAAAGTCTCCCCTAAAAAATAGGTCATTCCAGATAAATATACCAACTACCGCATCAAAGATGTCCACATGGTCTATGTGTGGTCCGTAAATAATAACTAACAATGCTTAATATGCATTGAGAAAGCCTGTTACTATGGTCGCACATCCTGAGGTGTCAGGCATAAATTAAACCAATCAGAAATTCAGGAACCTCCGGACATGTGTGACTACTCCTCCAGAGTATGTTGAACAGGATGAAAAATATCTGTGCGGTCCCCACACGCAGCACATCTGTGTGGGTTCAAAAGTGAGCAATGTGTTTCCTGCAGCAATAGTGTCGGTTTCATGTCTGTTAAGGTATGTTAGCACGTGCCGAGCTCTGCGTGGATTACAGATACCCCGCACATGCCAGCTAATCAATTTTACCACACATCATACAGGACCATGCCGTAAGATAGCATGAGTGAGGGTGTATACTATGGTGCAGAGTACTGGAAAGCAACATAAAATATTGGAAAACAACATTTCTGAGCAAATAGTGTGTACTGCAGTATTGAGTACCGCAACGAATGGCAAAAAAAAAAAATCGGGGCCAAGTCCTTGCTCTGCAAATTAACAAGAAAGGGCAAAAACCATTCAAATGGAACTTTGGTTCAATCTTCCCACACCCATGCAAACCCCAAATTTTAGTGACTTACCCAACTCCCACCAATTACTATACCACATATAAAAGAAGGCTGCAATTTGACGCCTAATATGTGCTCCACACATATGGGGTGCCTAAAAGCTGGGATGCACCAGGGCCAGTAAAGCCTATTACTGTCCAGTGCAATCATAAGTTGAATCAGTAGCCAGGAATGAATCAATAGCAGTACGTTTGTACTTGTAACTACAATTTAGCACTCAAACACAGAAAAATAACACAATCACACTTACAACCAGACATAGTCCAACATTACTCGAAAACATCAAAACAGGAGGCTGGTTCACTAGAGGTACTGAGTATTATTCTTACTTGGAGGGCCAGTAAGTGATATCTAATGAACTCACAACACACAGTGCACTAAACAGGATTTGCAGAGAGGTCAATACTATCAGGACAATCATTGTCACTAAGAGCTGAAGTGCCACAAAGGCAGCCATTCCTGGTCCAAGCTGGACCAAGTGAGCTTGAGATGGTCACTCCCTCGTGTTAAAAGTCTGTGTCTATAAATTCCAAAGCTTGAGAAGGCTGAGTGAAAAAGGCTTTCCCATTGTATTTCACACAAAGTTTTGAAGGATTAAGCATAGAGTTCCTGATTGATCAAGCCTGAAGCTGTCTTTTCACTTCTAGTAAGGATTTCCTTGCTTCCATCACTGAAGGAGCAAAGTCAGGATAGAAAGAAACGGAGGGCCCATCCAACTCATGTGGTAGTTCCAGGATAGCCCTTTTGAGGCATATGAGTTGATCACAATCTTTATAGTTCATAAAATGAGCAATCATTGGTCTAGGCACCTGCCCAGACCGAGGTCAGGGGGCCAAGGAGCGATGAGCCCTCTTCCCCCATGAACACCTTGGAAAAGGTGCTACAACAGCAAGATGGTCAATCCCTCCACAAAGAGCTCTGTGTTGTTGATTTGTGTGGTTTGGGGCACACCTGAAATCCTGATGTTATTGCATTGCGAGTGACCATCAAGATCTTCTGTATTTGCTTGTAAGAGCTTAAGGTCACAGGTAAGAGATGTGAGGGTGGTCCTAATTCACTGGTGTGGGTCCTCAATATTGGATATGCACCCTTCTGCTTGGGTGAGGCGCATTTCCTACTTGTCAACATGCTCCTCAAACCTGTCCATTCCAAGGCGAAGGGTGTCAATTTTGCCATCTATCATGCACAGGCTGCCCTTTACCTCCCTTAGAATCACTGGGATATCTGTTTCACTGACTCCGATAGCCACAGTGAATCATCCCCCACGGGTGCAATAGTGTGATGCTTATCATGTTCTAGCTTGTCGGTGGTCACTTTCCCCCATCATGCCAGCCCAGTGACTCATCAGGTGTAACTATGTAGGGTGTTCAGCCTCTCCAAGAGGAGAGGTCAATATTCACACTGAAAGTTCACAGTATTGAGGAAGTCGATTAGCAGAGTTCCCCATGCGAATCAGCCTGAGTGTGGTGGAACGAGGGGAGCAGGGGGAGGGCAACTATGATTGTCTAGCTCCCGGCAGAAGGTGAGCACCTCCTGTGGTCAATGTTCTGATGCCTGTCACAATGGCCCATATTTGAAAGCTCACATTGTCCCCTTTGAAGCCCCCTGGCCTGCAACCAGAAAAACTCCCCTTGCAGGACAAGACAAGACCGCAGCCCAAGAGCTCAGTCACATGGTTAGCAACAGTGCTTAGTGGTGAAACAGTGGAGAGTCTGCCACACGGCGAGTACCATACCAGAGACCTGGTACAGGCAGGGAACATCTGCAGCCAACTGGACATGGCCAGAAAGACCCAACCAGATCCTGTCAGCGCACCTTCCCAGCGTAACACCACCAGAAACCGGGCCACTGAGTAAACAGACTCCCTTTCCAAGAAATGCAGTATACCAGTCCTCTGCAGCGTCCTTGAGCATACAAATGTACGAACCTGGTGAGTGAAGTCACTTCCCTGACAGGCCCTGAGGCTCAATCTGGCTGAGAGCCGCAGGCCCCAACTTCTGCCCTCACATTGGTAAAGATCACGTTCCGCAAGTGAGCCAGGCAGGCTCTGGCCAGCCAACAGAGGAAACACCAGAGGGGTCAAATCATTCTTGATGCTCCTCGTTCAAGTAGGAATCCTCTTGTCAAATGCTCAACATTGGTCAGAAGCCTCAAACGGCCTGTGCTGAACCATGAGTCCCTTTCCGGCAACATCCGCAACTAGGCGCACCATGCGTCTGGTGAGGCCGTTCAGGCTTACCGACCCTCAGTTCTGTTCGACAGGGCTGGTTCTAGGGGCCATATTTATAATATCGCTGGCTAATGCTAATTTTGTTGCGTCGTGCGGGCGTCAAATTTATAATTTGATGCACGGCGGCGCAAACCACAGGTGTGAGTCATTTCTTTTTATGCACACCGCAGTGTCAAGTCGTAAAGCAAAACAACGACTTGCGGAAATGACTGTGGGTCGATTTACGACCCCGCAAACCGGATATGCAACGTTTTTTGATGCAATAGCGTCAAAAAACCCAGAGAAGACTGCCTTTTCAGCAGAGGAGAGCCAAAATGGATCCCAGATGCCTCTACAGACCCCAGGGAGATGACAACAGACCAGGAACCAGCCAGGAGGACCCACACAAGAACCAGGACACTTTTAAGAAGAAAAGAAAGTGTTGCTTCAGTGCAGAGGAGCAGGAAATTCTGGTTAAAGAGGTGACGGAACACCAGTACCAACTGTTTGTCACCTCAAAATTGCCAATTAGTAGGAGAGAGGCTATATGGCAACAAATTGTCGACAAGATCAACAGTGTGGCAGAAGTACGCAGAACAGCCATTGAGTGCAAGAAACGCTGGCATGACTGCAAGCGCAGGACCAAGGAAAAGATAGCCAGGAACAGGAAGGCAGCACTGCAGACTGGAGGTGAGAGTCCAGCACACCAGGAGGCCCTGGACCACATGGAGGAGATTGTGGCAGCCGTCATCCCTGAGGAGATCGTCACAGGGATTCAAGGAGAGGACAGCGCAGACTACCAGGAGACAACGCACATGCAGGGTAAGTCGCATGGGGAATTAAAATGCACTAATGTCAACTACAACGGGGGGATACTGACCACAAAATGCATGGAAGTCATCATATACATGGAGTGGCATGGGTAAAGGGGGATGGCATGGGGGCATGGCCTGCACAGACAGAAGCTGGGACACACCATTACACTACACCAACAACAGTCCCATGGGGGCATGCTGCCATGCCAACGATGGAGCAAAGGTAAAGCCACGCCAGGAGGGAAGGGCACAATGTCAAACTGACATCCCTGCACACATCAGCCACCATACCCCCTACATTAACTAGGGCCCTATTAACAACCTCTAGCCATACCGACAACTGGAATGTAACTGCGACAACAGTTGCCACTACCACCTCTGCTCTGTGTGCAGCTCAAGTAGCCAATGGCAGTAACCTCCCCATGGATCATGCACACCTAAATTAGAGGGTTGAGGATGACAGCTCCAGTAATCCCCTGAAAAAAGACAAAGGCCCCAGTACTGTCAAATGTCAATGCCCATAGTTGTCGCAAACATCAGCCAATGTCAACAACAATAGGAGCTACACAGCACTAAGGACATACCCATGCTGCATATGTCAGGGTCCATCCTGTGCCTGGGTCACAATGTAACATCCCAAATGTCATACTGCTCAGACAACAGAATTGAGGGGGAGGACACATGTAACTGGTCACTGAAATACACATGCACAGTCAGAGGAGGAACTAGGACACTGATACGCTTATCAGGGCAATCCAATGTACCACACATTCCCAACATCAGCTGTATACATTACCAATGCCAACATCCATATCGTGCCATAACATTGCTATGCATAGGATATGCTATATGTCAACTACATTTCAGTGGATGTGAAAGATCAGAGACTAGGGCAGGTCCAGATTGTTAAGTGTGCTGCCAGTGCCATCAGAACACCCACAGCCAGTGAAAGGCCTCACCATGAGAATGGAAGTAGGGGGAGGGTTGAGTAGGACAAAAAGGTGGCAATTCACTATTTGGCCTAAAACTATACTAGAGGAGATGATGCAGAGAAGTCCAATAACTTAATACTATACATGTGACATGCAGGTGGGCCATAGGCCTGGGAGAATGCCCATCTGAAAGACTGGAGCAATAAACACGAAACAAGATCACAATGTGAATTCATCACAAGGCAGGCATGTCACATCACTAATGCCACAACACAGACACACTAATTGTACCCCGTTTCATTGCAGAGGAAGATGGATCTCCTGCGGATATGCTTGTCCCAGAATACCCTGATGATATGGATGACGAGCTGACAAACATTCCCCAGGAGACCATCCAAGAGGTCCTTGGAACTCCCCACACCCTACCTTCGGTCACAAGGAGGAGCACAGAACAAGCAGCCATCACAGAGGACCCACCCACCACCCCAATTGTAGGACCTGCCAGCTCCAATACAACTGAGGACTCAGACGACACAGGCACCAGCTTTGAGCGAACTGTAGTCGGAGTACAGCGGGAGCTGGCCAAGGAGATGCGGGTAGGGATGCAAACTATGGCAGCCAGCCTTGAGGGGGGTGCGCTCGTGCATGATGTCATCTGCAGATCAGGCAGCAACTATGCAAGTGCTAACATCGATCTTGCAGGAACAGCAAAAAACCCTGAAGGAAATCAGCACAGCTGTAATACAGTTGACCCAACACCTACAACAGCAATCCTGTCAACGTGTGCACAAATGCAACATTGAACCCCTCAGGGCCGACCTGGCTGCCTACCATCGTGATGTGGCTGCTATTCTTAAGAATCAGCAGATCCTCCTTGCAGCAGTACTGCCCTTAAGACCTTCACAGGTAGCAGCGACTGGGATGTCTGACTCCACGTCTTCTAACACTGAGGTGTGTGTTGCCCCTTCACAACCACCACCAACAAGGACAGAGGAGGCAACACACACATCAGAAGAAGAAGACATGGAACAGATCACATTCACACGGAAAAGTACCCAGAAGCACTACTCCCTGCCACATGGCCAACTATTACCAAGGTCCTGAGCTTTGTAACATGCCAGTCTTACAACAACTCTACTTAATGACTGTTCTTCTTATCACTGTATATCTTGTCAGCCTGCCCAGTGATTGTCTCTCTCTTACTCATTGACAAATCCTGTCCCTCTGCACTGTCTGAAACATCACCCCAGCATGTCAAAATCATTTCCTTAACCCCTTGTGTAGGATCACAATGTAAGATGTCACTATAATGGACTCACAATCATGGACAATGTACATATAGCACTACAGCACTTTTCAATAAATAGCACTTACACAACAAATCTGTCTCTGGGTAATGTGACATATCAACTGTGCAGTAGATAACTGAAATGGGCCTACTGTCAAATTACGTAGCTTGTCAATACAACTGTCCTGATATTATGTAGTCAGATAAATCTGCATAGTGGCCATGATTGCATCATACTCTGCCCTTCCTGAGGGTAATAACTGATGAAGTGAGAAACCATACACCATCATGCTGTGTTGGACAGAATAATGCTTCCTCAAGGGATATCTAAGTCATCAAATAGTGGCAGCAAAATGTTGTCACCATGCAATACTAACACATATAACAGTGCACACAAATCTAAGCAAACACTACAAAAACTGCATGAATGAAGCTGTCTGAGTTTACATCCAAATAGGTAATCATGCTGAACTGTGTCACAAATGATCAATGTGAGTTATGAAGACAAGAATACAAGAGTGCTTACGAGAACTCATCTTATAAGGGTGTCCTTGAACATCACACTGCAGTCAGACCTAAAACTGTTCCCCCAAATACCAAGTCTGGAAGCCCTGTTTGTGACGTAGAAAACACACTTATCGACAGAAACACGTTGGGATCCATATTAACTGCGATTGTTGGTTGCAACGAATGGTGGAAACTTTGCAAGGTAGCTCTGGGGTAGCTGCCAATCTTACAGCTCAGTTGGGATTTATTTGTAGCATAGGACACAAATGTAATAGAACAACATTCATGTACACTAATTCCAAGGTCATGATCAAGTAGCATTTAACAAATACTGTAAAGGGTTAACTATATATTTATTAAATGGTAATCACAGAAGAGGAAACTGAGGGAAAAGTCTTACCTACCCTAATCTACCCTGACTACTCATTACCCACAAATGTCCCTAACTAATCTAAGCTAAGCTTACTTATCACATGTAACGAAACGTTCTAAACATCAACCCCCCTTATGAGACTGGACACACGGAGGACAACACATACTAACCTAAACACATACTATCCTAAACAAATATATCTTTTTTTGTATATCTTTTTATTTTTTTATTTTTTATTTTTATTAAACACACAAGAACCCCAACATAGCACGACACACTTAATAAGTAAAAATAGAAAGAATCAGGACCCCCAGCCCCCACCCACTAACACTAACTAAACTAACAGACTATACTAACCTAACACTAAGCACCCTAAGCCCACTAAGTATGAGAACAAGGAAAGAGGAGGGAGGAGAGGGAATCATGTCCATTGTCACAACAGTCTAGAGGTTGGCCCTCCGGAGGGTCCTCTTTATGGACTTCACACGCCTGTTAATGTGGCGAACATCCCGGCTCAGATTGCTTATCTTCCTCAAGACACAGTCCATCTTCCGTTCCATTTTGTGGAATGCTGCAGGGTCAACTGATGGAGCTGGGGCAGTCTGGGTACCGGCGGAGGAGGTCTGTGAGCATGTGGAGCCAAGGCCCAGTGGGCTGTCCTGCAGCTGTTGCAATGCTGGGGCCTGGAAGTACAGCAGACGTGGGGACAACAGTCCCAGCTGTGGGTGGGGCCACCTGGGTTGAAGTGGTGGTTGTGCTGGTGGTGGGTGTGGTGGGCAAAGTAGGGCCACCCTCTGGGAAGGCCCTCCATGCCCCAGAGGCCCGTTCATGGCGGTATCGACGAGCCATCCTCCTGAACCCCGACTCTACCAGCAGGATATGCTGGTATCTCATGGCCCGCCGCTGGAACTCACAGACCTGGTCGGGAGTCATGTTTGCAGCTGTGAAGACAAATGCAAATAATTTACATTAGGAACTGCATTGTGTGAAATGGCACAAGAAGTCAATCAGACAATACATCTACTGTACTTGTAACAGCTCATATCACCATACAGATCATTGAATGTCCCTGATTAAGTACATGGCAGGCCAGCCTACAAAGGTCACATCACACATAGCACATCCAAAACCTGCAAGATGGGGAACAACTGGCATTGACTTGCCATCTGAGTTCTGCCAGTTATCAGCTAAAAATCATGCTGCATATCCTCCGCCAATACCTCGGCTACAAATGTCAGTGTACGGAATGCAAAACTAAAGCCACATGGTCTGCAAGTTGTAACAGGACTTGCCAGTATAGTACCCATGTGCCATACCGGAGTGTGTATACTAGGTTCCGACCAAACAGTCAACTATTCAAATGTATGTGTAACATACTGGTAGCATCAGTCCTAGGTACCCTATTCACAAACCCATGCCTGTGTTTGAGGAGTGGGGTGGAGAAACAACGAACAATTCCAAGCAACATGGACACCGAGGAGTGTATAGAAAACTCCACACGTGTTTGGCTCTACACACACACCACAGGTAAGGTCAATCAACAATTAGGAGTCTGCAAACCCTTGACCAATCATAGCGCCACACATATCAGGAAATGCAAAGCTTGGTACACAACATATACTTCCAGTAAGGCATGACTTACACCAGACACAGAGTTGCAAGAACACCAATGATCATGATTAGCATGCACACCTATGCCATTGCACTCAAGTTCCACATACATGTAGCACAACATGTGGAAGTACATGCTGCTGGTAAGTTCTACCTACAGTTTAATAAGTACCTTGGTAATTAGGGAAGCAGAAGTCTGTTGGAAAGCAATTTGCTGTACCAATCTGGGAGAATGTGGGTCTGACAGGCTGACTAAATCTGAGCTGACTTCCAGTGCAACTCTTGTTGATACAAGTGTCATCCCCATGACTAACCCCTGTACTCATTGTGGGGCCTACAGGAATGACCTACAATCCCTAGATAATACAATAGGATAAGAATTGGCAACTCAAAACATTTGAGAAACTGAAATCCCACTCATGGAACAAGACAAATGATTGGCCAACGCATCACACCTTGCTATGCGTTCAACACACACAAGTCAATCACACATAACCAGCAAACACAACACATAACAGACATATCGACACTTACTGGAGTGGTCGGGGTCCTCAAATGTACCCACCTCTCCCACAGTGTAGGATGCCAGTCCACCTGTAAGGCATGGAAGGAAGAAATGTGCTCAAAATCTGTGCACTGACCAACAATTTCAAAGACATATACAATGTGTAAGCTGAATAAGGAAGTGACAGCCATTCTGACATGATGATACTGCATCTGATATATCACGGCCAACATGTACATAGCATGGGTCTCCTGTGACAGTTACACACATATCTGCACACATGCAGTGGCCCTAACTATCATGTGGTGGCAAACATGCCCCGTCATTAGTGACCACAAAAAATAATGGAGTGTAATCATCTCATCATGTGCATCCAAGAAAGACATCCAAAGCCTGGTTACTTGAGGACTGCATTACCAGTCAAAAAGCCTATGTGGCCATGACATATTTCATACACATAGGTACAATGTACAGAGGGGCAGGGACTTTTGTAAGCCCTCCTGATGTTACAGTTTCTTCATTTGATGTGGCCCTGCAATGGTGATTTGCAACAACCATGGAGATGTGAAGCCATGTGCATACCTTTGGACTGCCATCCCTAATTGGAACGTGGCACAACTCACTCCAAATACCAGTCTAAAATGTTAGCTGAGGGCACCTTACACCTTTTCACAATGTTTTCAAATCCAGATCTCACATGTATCCAAAAAGATGAAGGACCACAATCATCCCTAACATCCATAGAACTTCCGTGAACTCTTTCCTTCCACATTCACCGGACTCACATGAGACATATGTCTGGGCCACTTTGCTATCATCAATTGACGTGAAGCCAGCACTTATTTTCTGCATCATGTAGTGTTTCTAAAGTCAGTCTAGCTATTGCGACAACAAAGTTACCCAATATTTTAGTATATCTTTACTTCTCTGGCAAATGTGGCCTATGTAGACATGATTGGCCCCTATTTTGTTTGGTTGTCTGACACAAAGGCAGCACCAATTTACTTAACGGAAAAGTATCCTGTAAGTTTGCAGAGCACGTGCTACCTGACAGCTAGCAATTCTGATCCTTCCCATAGTGCATCAAGTACCCTGTATGTTTCCACAGCATTACACACAGTCAGCAAGTTAGCTGGCAGATATTGTACAAATCATCTGATGTCACTACAGAGCATTTAATCGTGCACATTTACATGACTGGTACTCACCAACAGTGCCACCAATCACGATTCCCAGGTGGTCCAAGAGATCCTGCTCCTTGGTGATGAGGTCAGCCCACCGGTGCTTCAGAGCTGGTGGTCACTCCTCTGGCTGGCATACACACGCTGCAGGTGATGCAGCACCTTTCCCCACCGGATTCTGGTGCCTCAGTGTGATACCCCTGTATCACCCTGCCTCGATCATCAGTGGTAAGAAATGGCACACAAGACATATGAAGCCCCAAAACTCCTCTTCACCCATCCTGCCAAGATGTGGCCTACCAGACATCCTGCAAATGAGAAGGGGAATAGGGGTTAAAGAAATTGAAAGGGGAAAAAGGGGAAAGTAGGGGTAGAAAAACAGATGAAAAGTAAACTTAACCACTAAAGGAGCCCAGCTATACCCAAACTAGCACTACCCACAACAGACTCCCACAAACAACAAAAACACTAGTAAACTGGACAAATGTAAACAACACACAGTAGGACACTATACACCAACAATATTTATTTCACAAATTGACAATTAAGACCGCACACAGGACACAAAAGCACAAAATCACTGGACACCACTCAGTAAACAGCCACACAGTCTAGAAGATTCACAGACTGCAAGGTGAAAGTACACCCACTGTACATGATCTGTAAACAGGATATCCTATCACATCACTTCCTGCATAAAATGTCTGCCGTTTTTCGCCTTATGTGTCATATTTTTTCACGCATACAGTTTGTGTGTCATATTTTTCAACGCACAGGAGTGAAAATTATCCTGCATCCAAATAATAGTAAATAGTCTGTACAATTATTTGGATGCGGCCTAATTTTCACTCCTGTGCGTAAAAAATTATGACACACAAACAGTATTTGTGGGGGAAAAATGACGCATAACGCTAGCAACGTCAAAATTTCAGTACATGAACTGGTTTGGGGCATTTTTTCTGTTTTTCTGTTATGTTACATTTGGGACACATCAGAGATAGGCTGATGGCACCCACTATGGTGTTGATGGTGTATGTTCACATGTGATACATCATACTGCAGCGGACCATGACCCGCTACTTCCTTAACAGTATTTTGACGGTTGGCTGACGCACTAGATGGCCATATGTGTGACCTACATATATATATTGCACAATTTGGGCATGTTTGGCATCAGCAGATGATAGCAATGTGACACACATATGTACAATACCTCAATGCCTATGGCTCAATGTGTGTGCGGTGGCAACTAATGTATTTGTTGACCAAGTGTGTGTGTGTGTGCATCACATGATGCATTATTGAACATATGCTTGTATGAATGTGGTAACAGCTTCATAGGCACTTGTTGGTGAATCCCACAGTGGGTCAGACACATGCATAGAGGAAGTGGGTACCATGTATTTGGGTCAGACAGCCAAAGGTGAACCACAAATGTAATATGACGCCACAGTTGAGGTCATATAACTGTGCCACAACTCTCCAGTGGCTGTGGTGGACCAGCAGACGAGGCAGCATGTGTCCACATATTTCCAGTGATCAATTGCACAGAGGTGTCTTGTTCATGTGTGTGGTCCAATGTTGAGACTGTATATTTTTAGGGGTGTAATTTGTCACAGTTAGGTCTAGGTCTCATCATGAGTCAGTGGCAGCTATTCCAGTATCTACTGAGTATCCTTTGTTGATCAATGTGAGTAAAGTGGATGTGGACATAAGAACCTACATGGGGATGGTCCCACCCTGTCACTGAAGACGCGTAATGAGACAGTCAACATGGCAACCTTGGTGTGCTGAGTGAGATAATGTCTCAGGTGTCATGTTGCGGCAGGTGTCATTACAACATTTGTGCACAGGTTAGCCTCTGCAATTCCCTCTGCATCTGTGAACATCATAGCCTCTGTGCTGATTATTCTCGCAGCTATTCACCACACACGGCCCATCAAAATGTTGTGAGCAATGTAATTCTGTGTGTGAACTGTCAGGGTCCTGACGTGTGGATTTTTCATGGACGTTATCAGAGGCTGCTGGTTCTGCTGAAGGCCCTGTACCGAATCCCTGCATATGGCCCTGGGAAACTGTCACACTTTGTCATTCATGCATAAATGAGACCCAGACAAGGAATGGGCCATGGATTTTGGTATTCACAGGGGATTTAACAAATATGGTACAATTAAAAGGCAGATGATGCTATACAATGTATTTGGGTATGCATTGATGAAGCACATGCCCAAATACCCTCTCAGGAATGAGAGGGTTGCTAATGCAAGTGTGGTACATCTGTAGCCACAGGGAAACTTTAGGGTGATGCGCAGACAGATGCCAGTCAGGCTGACAGGATGCAGGGTGAATCAGGATCCAGCAATTTAACAAGTTACATAATCAGTGGTCTGACTAAGACTGTTTGGAGGACGAACTAGACAGTTGACATGTAAAACTATGTACGTCCTGTGTTTTTGAAGGTGACAAATGAACCCAAGGGCTGTGTTACACAGCTTAATTCGTAGCAATGCTCAATGGTATTTGACAAAATGGCAACTCCTATGCTGTTCCAGGCATCAGCAGGGCCAGTGCTTGTTGAAATGGGTGGTGTGCATGGAGGTGATCACAGGTGTGGGCTGCATCCATTTGTTTTACAAGTCCTGTAGGTGAGATTTGCATTCTAATGGCCAACAGACATTTTCATACGGGAAGCAATCTACAGGTGCTAACAGGGCTTGAAAACTAGAAGCCAGTGTATTAATTGACCTGACGTCCATGCAGTCAGATGTTCTATGACCATGGTATACCATAGGAAAGGGTGTAGCACACTGGATTGCTATTGACAAGTTGTGTGTGTAGAGGAGGGAATATCAGGGTACACATCTTACTATTCCAGGGACCTCTTCAGACAGGTGGGTTGTGACCAGGTGCATGGGTGTGTCAGGAGTTAGGAAATGGGCTGACATGTACATGGAATGTCATGTGCACAATGCTGCTCATATGTGTGGCACTTGTGATGTCTATGCTCTGCTTCTATGGAACTCTGGTCACAGATAGTCCTTGCAAAGATTGGATGCAGCTGGACTTACTGCTGTCAAGGGTCTGGTCATACATTCCTGTTACTGATGCAAAAGCACATCAACTGCCTCATGTATGAGGCTTGTTTTCCCCTTATTGAGTGATGGTGTCTTAGTTGTGAGTCATATGCTGCGATGAACCATGGTTTCAACATGTATGTATGAAATAGGTGTGGTCCTCTGTTAATGCCCTTCCAAAGGTGAAATGTACAGGATATATGTTATTTACTGTGTGTGTGTATGTGACCGTTGCATGGTACGCATCAGATTTGCTCTGGGATTTTCAGTGTCCTATTCGGTATATCAGCAATGCTCCATGAGGCAACACTCTTAATCTGATAGTTAGAGATAAAGGTGTGCAAAAATGAATAGCCAAACGATGATATGGTGATTATTATAGGTGCAATATGTTGCCGCCTACGTAAACCAGCGGCCGTGTTTTGTTGTTCCCCCTCATGTTGCGGGCCACCATCATCCTCTGCCTCCTCTTCAGGCATGTGTGGCTCGGGTTCCAGGAGGGGAATGTTCCTTTTTATGCATATGTTGTGCAGAATAGCACATGTAAAGATGATCTTACAGACCATTTCCGGGGAATATAGGAGGCTACCACCAGTGATGTCGAGGCACCGGAACCTCGACTTGAGGATGCCGAAGGTCCTCTCGACTATGGTGCGTGTCCTCCTATGTGTGTCATTGTAGGCACGCTCTGCTGCAGTACTCGGGTTGCCAATAGGTGTCATTATCCATGGCTGGATGCCATACCCCTGATCAGCTGCAAGATAAAATGAATGGGATCATGTTGATGTAGCTAGCCCCATTGAAATCACCTTTCATGGCAGTAGTTGTCTTGTGTTGTCTGTGACTCTTTTGTGTTATTATGTCGCATCCTAGGCTAGTAGGATGCACCATCAACATTGTTTTGTTTCCTTGGCTGAACGAGTGTTTGGCTGTTGACCGGTTGTCAGCAGTATGTTTTGGGATTTGCAGTACAGTGTCCCCTCCCTACCATTGTGACTTGTGATACTGGTGTCCCTGTATCTTCACTGGGGGTGAGATGATAGTTCCATACACAGGTTAAAATTGACAGTGGTGGTAACATGTTAGCATCTATGTACCCTGGACATCCCATACCTTTAGACTCATGCAATGGATTTATGTAAACATTATTGAGATGCTTACAAATTGCAAGATGACATTTAGGCAAACCACTCCAAACGTTGTGATCATTGACATCTTAACATTCGGCTGTACAGTAATTTCAGATGTGTGACAGGTTCAATGGTGACCTAAGAAACATCGCTAGAGGTGTGACAACCTCAGTCTGTTCCTGTCCACATGTTGGTGTTGTGGTGTATGTGTTGTGTGTCCTAGGGGGTTGCTGTGCAGTGTGTATATAAGTACGTTTTTGTACTTACCAACAAGTAGTCCATTGCCATATCGTCCATCCTGGAAGTGGTTATTGATGGTGCAGTGACGGAAGATGAATGAGTCATGGACACTCCCAGGATATTTAGCCACGATGTTGGTGATCAATCCTTGGTGATCGACAATGGCCTGCATATTGATGGAATGTGTGTGCTTCCTGTTGCGGTAGAGGTGTTCAGTTGCAACAGGTGGAACAAGGCGTACATGTGTGCAGTCGATTGCACCAAGGACGTGTGGGAAGCCACTAATGAGGTAGAACCCCTGTTTTGTTTCCTGCTGCTTCTGCAGTGTGTTAGGGAAGCAGATGTGCCAGGGTGTAAGTCCAATGATGGAATCCAGTACTTTGGGCAAAAAGGCAGAGAATGATGGCTGTGATATTCCAGCAACCAGGGCACCAGTTGTTTGAAAAGAGCCACTTGCCAGCATGTGAAGTACGGAAAGCAGATTGGTTTCTGTTGGGATGGTGCGGGGTGTCAGCAAGGTGGGTGCCAACTGTAGCTCTATGTTTCGCAGCAGCTGCTGAATGGCCTGCCAGTTCAACCTGTACCTCTGGATGATGTCATGTTCCCTAAGGCCATGAACGGTTGTTCTTTCGCGGAATATCCTCTCCTGCCTTCTGCGCTGCCTTTGGGGTCCCTGCTGGTGTTCTGGTAGCTGCTGTTGTTGCTGCTGGGCTCTGCGTCTGCGTGCCCACTGGATGAGAAGCACCTCCATGTCTCCCTTTTGCTGCTCTGCTGCTCTGCTGTTGCTTCTGTGTGTTCTGATTAAATACAGGTGTGTTTGCCCCATTTTAACACCTGCCCTGACCAAATTGGGCTGTGCGTCATTCTCTGGCTCCGCCTCCCGTCCGTGCACCATTTTTGCCCAAAAGCATAAATACGACGCACGGCCGTTAAAGTAATTTTTTGGACGGGAACGCCTACCTTGCATATAATTAATGAAAGGTGGGTTGCCGTGGGCTCGGGCGTCAAAGTTTAAATATGGGGCAAGGTTTACACTTTTTTGACACACATTTGGCGCAGACGGAGTATAAATATGCCCCTAGGACTTTTGGGGACCTGGGCAGAAAGGGAATGTGTGAGGTCCCTCCAATTTACATAGACCTTGAAATCACAGGAAGTGGCATCAATTGCCTATGGTTAAAGCATATTCACAAGAAGCAAATTTCTTGGTTTGGATTTCAGTAAAACAATAAAAACCGAAACATTAACATTAATTAAAAAAAGTACACGTGATTTAAATTTCTGTCAAGTGGAAATACATTATATTAGTCACACTGGATGGAAAGGTTCGGCTAAGGTCGATACAAAAAGTATATCTGTGATCATATGTTCACAATTTGTTTCCAGATTGCATTAAGTAGGTATGTAGCGCACACCTAGTCAAAATGCTGTGAAATCCTGTCAAGGGTCAAGGACACAGTCACCATGTGATAGGCGGAGTAGAAGGTTTGTCGACATTAACTGCATATTGATGTAGTTTATTATTATTTTTTTGGAGTATTCATTGTTTTTAAATTGGATCTGGGTTCAGACTGCCTGGGTAGATATGGGGATATCCTTCCAAAACCTTGGTGCATAGATGGGAAAGGCCTTTTGCTTTTTTATTTTCTTTATAGCACCTCTTCTTCAGTCTGAAGATGTTGTTACTATGATTGTGTGGAGAGACACTGGTAATGGTAATATTGTCTTCCAAGTAGGCAGGTATGTGGTACTTCTGTAGTGCAAACCTAGCAAAAAGGCAGCGGAGCACTATACAGGGTCAATGAGAATCATAAAGTCAAGGAGTGACAGGAAAGGTAACTGATTTGTGGAATTTTAATGCATTGTGATGGCACTTTAGATGATGCAGCTGGGTTTCAATATGCTGCGGGCTGGCAAGGGGAATCTGTTTAGTTCTAACAAGGTGAACTAATGTGATTACATTTCTTCAATCCCTAGTGAGGTGTGCTGCTGTATCTTCAATGCCCTTAAAGGGGGCTAGTGTGATAGATGGTTTCCCAGATATCCAGATAAGATAAGTTCAAGAAAAATATGAAAGCAAATAAAACTGTTGAAAAATGCTTAAGGTCTAATAAAGGCATCAACCAAGACGCTGTAAAACACCAGTAAATGTAGGCTAAAACTATTTAACATCATATGTCATGAGACACAGCCACAACCCCCTTCTAATGCTATCTGAAGCCTTTAAATCTTCAGATACTAATTACGAATATACTTTCATGGTTCCAGAGTTTATTTCCTGTTGTTAAATAGCATAATGTATATTTAACAGTTTTGAGATTCATCTCCTTTAACTTGCGTATGATGATTTCTCCCAATTTTACAGAACACCTGGAAATCACACTTTCAAATGCAATTAAATAATGCTGCAAGTCTGGCTGACTAACCAGCCCATTTCTTTGGGCCTCACAGAACTGGACCATGGTTTGAAGGCCCAAGGGAGGGAGGCCAGGCCTCCAGGGTTGCATCTGACCAGTATTTTTATGTCTAAACCAGAGCAAAAGAATAAAAAAGCTCAACTGAACGTCTTGGGATGTAACAATATAGAACTAAACAATCCTTACCTTATCAACAAAGTAAAATCTCCCAAATTGAAAGTGTGTAACACATTAAAATAAATGGTGAAGAGCAGAGGTCTGCAAATTGGGGTAGGCCCTCCCTGGTGGACCTCCATTGATCTCATGGGGCACTAGCCTCTGGCCAGGAAAAACATTTATAACGCTGCAAGGTAACAGAGACCAACATCATGTTTGTTAAAACCTCTAAAAGTGAAGAACAGGCTACACAATCACCCCACCCACCTATCCCAAGGGCTCACTCCCAAGTACAGAAGCTAACTTTCCATCATTATATAGCAGGAAACATACTGTGCTTGTGGTTTTACAAAGAACATGTTTATATGGAGGTTACCAAACATCACCAAGTTCATTTTGGAGTTTTCATCCAATTACATCCTGTCTTAAATTAGACACCTATTCTCTTTAACAGGTCAAGGATGTGGTATACTGTGAAAGTTATGTATCGTGCAATCTTAGTTCTTCTACTTGACCAAATTCTTTGAGCTTGTACAAATCATGTTCTTTCTGGACCTTTTCTTCATTATCTGCGATTATCTCACAGGGTGACTTATCTTAAAGTAAAGATATTAGGGTGGGGCCAGTTTATTCAGGGCTGCTTCATTCTCAGTTTTCTCTCCTTTTCGCATTCCTAAAGGTAAACATTTTAATAAAATGGCTTGTGTAGGGTCACTTCCTTTGACAGAAGTTCTCCCTCCCTGTTAACATGTTAGCAAGTGCAGGCCCCTTCCCACCTCAGCTCAGCGGTTGTTCCCATAGTCAATGTTGGGGCATCAAACTTGCCTGGATTGCTCTAGGTGTTCCAGAAAATGGTGTACTTTAAATCCCGTATTTATTAGTCTGAATGCCTGTATCAGTCTCTTGGCAAGCAAAAAAAATGGATATTTGGTATCCTGCAGGAGCTTTCTACAGGATGTAGAACAAACATCAAAAATGAAGAACAGTCCTGCACCCTACCACCCTTCTTTGGTAGGCCTCCAAGCACTGGACAATGGTGTAGCAATGATACCACAGGCCCCAGTAAAGTCCCCCTCCCCTGGGCTAGACATGAAATACATCAATAATTTAGGTAAATTGGGCCCATATCACCCCTGGGCTTGAGTCTCATTGAACCAGCTGCACTAATGTTAGCTACACCCCTGAGAGGGGCTCATCCCCTGGGTCTCAAGGCGATGTTGCATCAGAGGGCAATGCCCTGAGACCCAGGAGAATGGAACATGTGGTGTATCAATGGTGCAATCAGCCCTGGTGCAAGCAAGATAAAGTGTTCCTCCCAATTACCCTTTGGTCACTGACAGAATAGTAAAATACAGCCATGATTTGGGTGCATTGGATCCATAACCCAACAAGGCATTGGTCCCACTGCAGTTGCTACACTTCTGATAGCTGTGCCCTTCAGATGGGCCTCTTCCCCTGGGCAGTACAATCATGGACAAGTGCTGCAAACCCCAGGGCAGCAGGCTCCCTCCCAGTGGCCACTCAGCACTGTACCATATCTGTAAGGCGTAGGGGAGATGTGCCTTCCTGGGCTTTACAGTTCTGGATCATGGCATAGTAAGGCAGCAATGGCCCATGATCCAAGAAAATGATGCCGGTCAGTAAAACACAACCATAAATTGGATGCTTTGGCTTCCTAACATCCGTGAGCTCTGGTGCTACAGTACCTGCTGTAGTTCTGTTAGCTACATCCCTGAGAGGGCCCCCAATGGCCTCACAGCCACTGTCCATTGTTGCTAAGCTCATGGGTGTGTGCATCTTCCCTTGAGTGTCTAACCATGGCTGCGAGGTAGAGGGGAGGGTGGAACATGGTTGTGATGCCTATGAAAGTGGGGCAAGTAGCACAGCAATGGTGCCATGCACCCTAGTGAAAATTAAAAGCATCTCCTCACTCTCATTCACTGGCTGCACAGTAAACTAAAGCAATAATTTGGGAACATCGTTCACTTAGCACCCACTGGCTGAATGCCACTGAGCCTGATGCACTACTGATGGCTATGCCCCTGACACAGACCCATGCACAGAGCTATAGGCCACCTTGCACCAGAGCTCACTTATGGTCTAGTGGTGAGAGGATTAAGGGAGGGAGCACCACTACCCACTGGCCTTGCAGCAATGAACAATGGCTACGAGGCTTAGGGGTACAGAGACCCTCCTGAAGGCCTTGCAATGATGCACCATGGCTACAAGGCATAGGTTAGGGGCCTCCACTCTCCTAAACCGCACAACCATGATCTAGTTCTGCAAGGCCTAGAAGGGGCCAAGAATATGGGAGCCTTTTCCCTTGGGCTCCGCAACAATGGTTTAACTCTGGATCACCCCACTATGATCCAAAGTTGTGAGGCACAGGAGAGGGTGGTCCAAGGCCCTGGGACTCACAGGTATGGTCTAGTGCTGGAGGGCCCATGGGGTGTGGTCCAGCTGCCCTGGGCCTCACATTCATGGTCTGGTGCTGCAAGGCGGTGCAGAATAGAAAAGTCCTCTTCCTTGTGCCTCACAGTTATGGTCCCCAGCCATCGCTGTGAGGGCCAAGTAGGGTGCCCAATTTTCCATTATCACTTTACAGGACAATTTGTGCCTTGGCGACACCTGCACATTTCAAGAGACATTGCTTGTGTAGAGACATCAGAAAATGTTTGTTGTAGAGCAGAGGAACTATGAGCCACAGAGGATTTTGGGGTTTAATTCTACATCCTCCCTCTAAAGCAAATCATGTTAAAAGACAACTCAGCAGGAGACTAAGTTTATCGAGTGTCATTACTCTTCATATTATCTTTGAATTCTAATCCCTTTACCCCCCTCCTGGAGTAAGCCTTGACTACTTGCTATTGGATACTGTCAGTTTCAGTGGATGCGTTTAAACTAGAGAACTAAAATATTTTAACTATGGAACTAAAATATTTGACAGCCCATCTCAGCTTTGTGGTGGAAATAAACTCTGTGTTCTAAAGCTGGGCAGGGCCCAGACCAGAGTGTCAATTTCCTGGAAGGGGTAGCCCCTTCACCTTGCCACCAGACTCACTTGGACCCCCAGATGTGATCTAGTGGACTAGTTGGAAATATGGAACTAGGAAGCGCAGCCTCCTATTTGGCCAAATTGTATGTGCTCTTGGGCAATTACATTTTTTAACATATTGCTCTGCTGCTCCCTTTTTGGCAAGATTGGGAAAATGTTGATTCAATGTAAAAACTGCTATTGTAATTTAAAAAATTTACTCATTATTACCTTGCAGGAGAGAGAGTTGCCCAGTCAAATGGTTTAGACCCCTAAATGCAGTACAGTGATAAATATATAGCCTTTGCACCAAGTAGCAGTTCAATGCACTCCTGGCTCTACTATTTTAACCAGCTGTTTAATCATGGGCAAATACTAATCTCCCTGTGCCTTGACCACTGATCTGACAATATGGCAACACTCCAAAACAGGGTTATTGTGAGAAATAAATACCATGGGCATAGATCCTGAGCATGGGTAGAGGAGGGGAGAGGATGTGGCGCTACGGCCAGAGCTGCCGACTTGGAGCTAAGGAACGAGGTTCAAGTCTCGGCATCAAGACAGCATCCTGTGATTCTGGGCAAACCACTTAATATCCTTTTGCCTAACATAGGAATGTGCAGGGCCACTGGCATTATGTTTCGCATAGTTATGGATTTGCCACATTTGACGTATATTCCATCATCTGCTGCATAATTTGCAGATGTTAATTTAAAAAAGTTTTTTTTTTTTATAGCTCAATAAGATCAGATGTTACTAAAATTGTGGCTGAACGTGTTGCTGTGCAGCAGCAGGCACTTCACAAAGGTTGACTCTTCACCTTTCAGGTGCATATTGATGTATTTGGGTGTTAAATTAATACTAATTAGGTGAAACTTTTGCCCAGACAGCATTAAAAGGTGTAGAAATGACAAAATAATGAACTGATATTGGTTCAAAATACGCTGTTCTATGCTGCAAAAATGTCATTTTCTTGCATCATAAATCAGTAAACTCTGACGCATAATTTGGTCCATCTTTGCCTCATAATTCCAGTGGCCCTGGGACTACGTCATACATAATGCAATTGGTGCTCATGTAAAGCACTCCAATACATTCGGGTTGAGTTTGTGCTACATAAAACTGAAAAAAATGCAAAAATTGATTTCACTAGCTCACCCAAGGCTGTTTGTATTTTAATAGCTGAATGTGCTCCTGAAGGTCCACGGTGCAGGAACCCTCCTGTGTTGTAACGCCTCCCTCCTTTCCTCTGAAAACCATCTCTTTCACAGCTCATAAAGGGCTGCAATCCTGACTGTTGCCTGTCCTTTGAAATAGTTAAAAGTGCTGGAGGCACCTGTGAGAAAGTAGCCTCTTTCTAGCCTTGTTACCCCCACTTTTGGCCTGTTTGTGAGTGTATGTCAGGGTGTTTTCACTGTCTCACTGGGATCCTGCTAGCCAGGGCCCAGTGTTCATAGTGAAAACCCTATGTTTTCAGTATGTTTGTTATGTGTCACTGGGACCCTGCCAGTCAGGACCCCAGTGCTCATAAGGTTGTGGCCTATATGTATGTGTTCCCTGTGTGGTGCCTAACTGTCTCACTGAGGCTCTGCTAATCAGAACCTCAGTGGTTATGCTCTCTCATTTCTTTCAAATTGTCACTAACAGGCTAGTGACCAATTTGACCAATTTACATTGGCTTACTGGAACACCCTTATAATTCCCTAGTATATGGTACTGAGGTACCCAGGGTATTGGGGTTCCAGGTTATCCCTATGGGCTGCAGCATTTCTTTTGCCACCCATAGGGAGCTCTGACAATTCTTACACAGGCCTGCCACTGCAGCCTGAGTGAAATAACGTCCACGTTATTTCACAGCCATTTTACACTGCACTTAAGTAACTTATAAGTCACCTATATGTCTAACCTTTACCTGGTAAAGGTTAGGTGCAAAGTTACTTAGTGTGAGGGCACCCTGGCACTAGCCAAGGTGCCCCCACATTGTTCAGGGCCAATTCCCCGGACTTTGTGAGTGCGGGGACACCATTACACGCGTGCACTACATATAGGTCACTACCTATATGTAGCTTCACAATGGTAACTCCGAATATGGCCATGTAACATGTCTATGATCATGGAATTGCCCCCTCTATGCCATCCTGGCATAGTTGGCACAATCCCATGATCCCAGTGGTCTGTAGCACAGACCCTGGTACTGCCAAACTGCCCTTCCTGGGGTTTCACTGCAGCTGCTGCTGCTGCCAACCCCTCAGACAGGCATCTGCCCTCCTGGGGTCCAGCCAGGCCTGGCCCAGGATGGCAGAACAAAGGACTTCCTCTGAGAGAGGGTGTTACACCCTCTCCCTTTGGAAAATGGTGTGAAGGCAGGGGAGGAGTAGCCTCCCCCAGCCTCTGGAAATGCTTTCTTGGGCACAGATGTGCCCAATTCTGCATAAGCCAGTCTACACCGGTTCAGGGGACCCCTTAGCCCTGCTCTGGCGCGAAACTGGACAAAGGAAAGGTGAGTGACCACTCCCCTGACCTGGACCTCCCCTGGGAGGTGTCCAGAGCTCCTCCAGTGTGCTCCAGACCTCTGCCATCTTGGAAACAGAGGTGCTACTGGCACACTGGACTGCTCTGAGTGGCCAGTGCCACCAGGTGACGTCAGAGACTCCTTCTGATAGGCTCCTTCAGGTGTTGCTAGCCTATCCTCTCTCCTAGGTAGCCAAACCCTCTTTTCTGGCTATTTAGGGTCTCTGTCTCTGGGGAAACTTTAGATAACGAATGCAAGAGCTCAGCCGAGTTCCTCTGCATCGCTCTCTTCACCTTCTGCCAAGGAATCGACTGCTGACCGCGCTGGAAGCCTGCAAAACTGCAACATAGTAGCAAAGACGACTACTGCAACTCTGTAACGCTGATCCTGCCACCTTCTCGACTGTTTTCCTGGTGGTGCATGCTGTGGGGGTAGTCTGCCTCCTCTCTGCACTAGAAGCTCCGAAGAAATCTCCCGTGGGTCGACGGAATCTTCCCCCTGCAACCGCAGGCACCAAAAAGCTGCATTACCGGTCCCTTGCGTCTCCTCTCAGCACGACGAGCGAGGTCCCTTGAATCCAGCAACTCTGTCCAAGTGACTCCCACAGTCCAGTGACTCTTCAGTCCAAGTTTGGTGGAGGTAAGTCCTTGCCTCCCCACGCCAGACTTCATTGTTGGAAACCGCGTCTTTTGTAACTACTCCGGCCCCTGTGCACTTCCGGCAGAAATCCTTTGTGCACAGCCAAGCCTGGGTCCACGGCACTCTAACCTGCATTGCACGACTTTCTAAGTTGGTCTCCGGTGACGTGGGACTCCTTTGTGTAACTGTGGGTGAGCACTGTTTCACGCATCCTCGTAGTGCCTGTTTCTGGCACTTCTCCGGGTGCTACCTGCTGCTAAGAGGGCTCCTTGTCTTGCTCGACGTCTCCTCTACCTCCTGGTCCAATTTGCGACCTCCTGGTCCCTCCTGGGCCACGGCAGCGTCCAAAAAAACGCTAACCGCACGATTTGCAGCTAGCAAGGCTTGTTAGCGTTCTTTCGGCGGGAAAACACTTCTGCACGACTCTCCACAGCGAGAGGGATCCGTCCACCAAAGGGGAAGTCTCTAGCCCTTTTCGTTCCTGCCGAAACCTCAGCTTCTTCTGTCCAGTAAAAGCTTCTTTGCATCCACAGCTGGCATTTCCTGGGCATATGCCCATCTCCGACTTGCTTGTGACTTTTGGACTTGGTCCCCTTGTTCCACAGGTACCCTAGATTGGAAATCCATCGTTGTTGCATTGTTGGTTTGTGTCTTTCCTGCATTATTCCTCTATCACAACTTCTTTGTCCTTGGGGGAACTTTAGTGCACTTTGCACTCACTTTTCAGGGTCTTGGGGAGGGTTATTTTTCTAACTCTCACTATTTTCTAATAGTCCCAGCGACCCTCTTCAAGGTCACATAGGTTTGGGGTCCATTCGTGGTTTGCATTCCACTTTTGGAGTATATGGTTTGTGTTGCCCCTATCCCTATGTGTCCCCATTGCATCCTATTGTAACTATACATTGTTTGCACTGTTTTCTAAGACTATACTGCATATTTTTGCTATTGTGTATATATATCTTGTGTATATTTCCTATCCTCTCACTGAGGGTACACTCTAAGATACTTTGGCATATTGTCATAAAAATAAAGTACCTTTATTTTTAGTATAACTGTGTATTGTGTTTTCTTATGATATTGTGCATATGACACTAAGTGGTACTGTAGTAGCTTCACACGTCTCCTAGTTCAGCCTAAGCTGCTCTGCTAAGCTACCATTATCTATCAGCCTAAGCTGCTAGACACCCTATACACTAATAAGGGATAACTGGGCCTGGTGCAAGGTGCAAGTACCCCTTGGTGCCCACTACAAGCCAGTCCAGCCTCCTAAATTGGTTGTGCAGCGGTGGGATAAGTGCTTTGAGACTACTTACCACTCTTGTCATTGTACTTTTCATAAGAGAAAAATATACAAAACAAGTTCAGTGTATATACACATAGCCAAAAAGTTTTGCATTTCCTCTTTTCACTCTTTTCTAAGTGCTGAAAAGTACTTCTAACTTTCTAAAAAGTTCTAAAAAGTTTAAAAAGTTTTTTCTGTCTTTCTAAAAGTTCTGAAAACTTTTTTCTCTTTTTCTATCACTTTAACTCTCTCTAAAAATGTCTGGCATAGGCCAAAATGTTGACCTGTCTAAGATTGCATATGATCACCTTAGCTGGAAAGGAGCAAGGAGTCTCTGCATAGAGAGAGGTTTGAGTGTAGGGAAGAATCCTTCCTTGGAATTGTTACTTAACATGCTTAGAGAACAAGATAAGGCTAAAAATGCCCCATCTGTTGAAAAAATAGCTAATGGTTCCCAATCTGATCCAGGGACTCCCCCAGGTAAAGGTTCAGGAAAGAAACTTCTTAGCCTTCCCATTACAAGACAGTCTAGCATAGTTGGTACTGAGGTGGAGTCACATCATACAGATGATGTGCTCTCACATTACACTGTCAGCCAAGCTGTTAGGGTGCCCTCAGTAAGGGACAGGTCTCCTTCTGTCCATTCTCACCATACTTCTGTTTCAAGACATGTCCCTCCCACCCACCCTGATGACAGATTGTTAGAAAGGGAGCTCAATAGATTGAGAGTGGAACAAACCAGACTGAAGCTCAAGAAGCAACAGCTGGATTTGGATAGACAGACTTTAGAAGTAGAGAAGGAGAGACAGAAACTGGGTTTAGAAACCCATGGTGGCAGCAGCAGTATTCCCCATAGTCATCCTGCAAAAGAGCATGATTCCAGGAATCTGCATAAGATAGTTCCCCCTTATAAGGAGGGGGATGACATTAACAAGTGGTTTGCTGCACTTGAGAGGGCCTGTGTTGTACAGGATGTCCCTCAAAGGCAGTGGGCTGCTATCCTATGGCTATCATTTAGTGGAAAAGGTAGGGATAGGCTCCTTACTGTGAAAGAAAGTGATGCCAATAATTTTACAGTTCTTAAGAATGCACTCCTGGATGGTTATGGCTTAACCACTGAACAATACAGGATAAAGTTCAGAGAGACCAAAAAGGAGTCTTCACAAGACTGGGTTGATTTCATTGACCATTCAGTGAAGGCCTTGGAGGGGTGGTTACATGGCAGTAAAGTTACTGATTATGACAGCCTGTATAACTTGATCCTGAGAGAGCATATTCTTAATAATTGTGTGTCTGATTTGTTGCACCAGTACTTGGTGGGCTCTGATCTGACCTCTCCCCAAGAATTGGGAAAGAAGGCAGATAATGGGTCAGAACAAGGGTGAACAGAAAAGTTCATACAGGGGGTGACAAAGAGAACAATAAGAAGAAAGATGGTAAAAAATCTCAAGATAAGCATGGGGATAAGGGTAAAACCAAAGATCCCACTTCAAATCTTAAACACTCTTCAGGGGGTGGGGATAAAACAAATTCTTCCTCTTCTTCTCAACCTACACAATTTAAAAAGCCTTGGTGCTTTGTGTGTAAAAATAGAGGCCATAGGCCAGGGGATAAGTCCTGTCCAGGTAAACCCCCTGAGCCTACCACCACTAATACATCAAGCTCTAGTGCCCCTAGCAGTAGTGGTACTAGTGGTGGGACTGCTGGCAACAGTCAAGTTAAGGGTGTAGTTGGGTTCACTTTTGGGTCCATAGTAGAAACTAGGGTAGTTACTCCCAAGACAGTTTCTGTAACACCTAGTGGCATTGGCCTTGCCACACTGGCTGCTTGTCCCCTTACAATGGATAAGTACAGGCAGACAGTTTCAATAAATGGTGTTGAGGCCTTGGCCTACAGGGACACAGGTGCCAGTATCACTTTGGTGACTGAAAACCTAGTGCACCCTGATCAACAAATCATTGGACAACAGTATAAGATTATTGATGTCCATAACTCCACTAAGTTTCTTCCCTTAGCTATAATTCAGTTTAGTTGGGGTGGAGTTACTGTCCCTAAGCAGGTGGTGGTATCACCTAGCTTACCTGTAGACTGTCTCTTAGGTAATGACCTAGAGGCCTCAGGTTGGGCTGATGTAGAGTTTTATGCCCATGCAGCCATGCTGGGCATCCCAGAGGAATTGTTCCCTCTCATTTCTACTGAAATGAAAAAGCAAAGGAGAAAAGGCCTGAAAACTCAGGATCCCTCTCCATCAACAGGTAAAAAGGGTATCACAGTATCCCCTAACCACCCTACCATTCAGGATACCATTCCTGTGGTGGGAGAAACCTCTCCTGGGGTGGCACCTGTTCCAAGGGAATCATCAGCTGGCAAAGCTGGACTCCCTGAGGTAGAAGTACCTCTCTGTGGGATAACTAACATTGGTGAGAAAAAGAGCACCATTTTAGTTAACATGGAGCATCCCTCCAACCCTCCCAGAGAAACTTTAGTGCAGAAACCCTGCACTGCCTCACAACACTTAGGACAGCATCCCTGCCCTAGTGTGGAGCTCATAGGACAGCATCCCTGCCCTGCTCCAACTCAAGAGAAACAGCATCCCTGTTCTCTCTTCCAGCCATATGGACAAAGTTTTTGCCCAGCTATGGCTTTTCTGAGACAGCATCCCTGTCTGGCATTTCCATCATTACAAATAGGTTCAGTGGATAATTCCCACTGCTCTAAACTAAAAATTACTGATAGAAACTCTGAAAATACATCTTCACATTGTTGCTTAGCTAAAAAAACTTCAAACAGGGTGGTTTACATCCCCACAGGGAAGTAACCATATAGTGGATGATAAAGGGAGTAACCAGTCTATTGCAGAGCTACTCTCTACTTATCACCACTTAGACAATAAAGTCTCAACTGGCCAAGGTTAGCCTTATTGTCCTTCGTTTGGGGGGGGGTTGTGTGAGAAAGTAGCCTCTTTCTAGCCTTGTTACCCCCACTTTTGGCCTGTTTGTGAGTGTATGTCAGGGGTTTTCACTGTCTCACTGGGATCCTGCTAGCCAGGGCCCAGTGCTCATAGTGAAAACCCTATGTTTTCAGTATATTTGTTATGTGTCACTGGGACCCTGCCAGTCAGGACCCCAGTGCTCATAAGGTTGTGGCCTATATGTATGTGTTCCCTGTGTGGTGCCTAACTGTCTCACTGAGGCTCTGCTAATCAGAACCTCAGTGGTTATGCTCTCTCATTTCTTTCAAATTGTCACTAACAGGCTAGTGACCAATTTGACCAATTTACATTGGCTTACTGGAACACCCTTATAATTCCCTAGTATATGGTACTGAGGTACCCAGGGTATTGGGGTTCCAGGTTATCCCTATGGGCTGCAGCATTTCTTTTGCCACCCATAGGGAGCTCTGACAATTCTTACACAGGCCTGCCACTGCAGCCTGAGTGAAATAACGTCCACGTTATTTCACAGCCATTTTACACTGCACTTAAGTAACTTATAAGTCACCTATATGTCTAACCTTTACCTGGTAAAGGTTAGGTGCAAAGTTACTTAGTGTGAGGGCACCCTGGCACTAGCCAAGGTGCCCCCACATTGTTCAGGGCCAATTCCCCGGACTTTGTGAGTGCGGGGACACCATTACACGCGTGCACTACATATAGGTCACTACCTATATGTAGCTTCACAATGGTAACTCCGAATATGGCCATGTAACATGTCTATGATCATGGAATTGCCCCCTCTATGCCATCCTGGCATAGTTGGCACAATCCCATGATCCCAGTGGTCTGTAGCACAGACCCTGGTACTGCCAAACTGCCCTTCCTGGGGTTTCACTGCAGCTGCTGCTGCTGCCAACCCCTCAGACAGGCATCTGCCCTCCTGGGGTCCAGCCAGGCCTGGCCCAGGATGGCAGAACAAAGGACTTCCTCTGAGAGAGGGTGTTACACCCTCTCCCTTTGGAAAATGGTGTGAAGGCAGGGGAGGAGTAGCCTCCCCCAGCCTCTGGAAATGCTTTCTTGGGCACAGATGTGCCCAATTCTGCATAAGCCAGTCTACACCGGTTCAGGGGACCCCCTTAGCCCTGCTCTGGCGTGAAACTGGACAAAGGAAAGGTGAGTGACCACTCCCCTGACCTGCACCTCCCCTGGGAGGTGTCCAGAGCTCCTCCAGTGTGCTCCAGACCTCTGCCATCTTGGAAACAGAGGTGCTGCTGGCACACTGGACTGCTCTGAGTGGCCAGTGCCACCAGGTGACGTCAGAGACTCCTTCTGATAGGCTCCTTCAGGTGTTGCTAGCCTATCCTCTCTCCTAGGTAGCCAAACCCTCTTTTCTGGCTATTTAGGGTCTCTGTCTCTGGGGAAACTTTAGATAACGAATGCAAGAGCTCAGCCGAGTTCCTCTGCATCTCTCTCTTCACCTTCTGCCAAGGAATAGACTGCTGACCGCGCTGGAAGCCTGCAAAACTGCAACATAGTAGCAAAGACGACTACTGCAACTCTGTAACGCTGATCCTGCCGCCTTCTTGACTGTTTTCCTGGTGGTGCATGCTGTGGGGGTAGTCTGCCTCCTCTCTGCACTAGAAGCTCAGAAGAAATCTCCCGTGGTTCGACGGAATCTTCCCCCTGCAACCGCAGGCACCAAAAAGCTGCATTACTGGTCCCTTGGGTCTCCTCTCAGCACGACGAGCGAGGTCCCTTGAATCCAGCAACTCTGTCCAAGTGACTCCCACAGTCCAGTGACTCTTCAGTCCAAGTTTGGTGGAGGTAAGTCCTTGCCTCCCCACGCCAGACTGCATTGTTGGAAACTGCGTCTTTTGCAACTACTCCGGCCCCTGTGCACTTCCGGCGGAAATCCTTTGTGCACAGCCAAGCCTGGGTCCACGGCACTCTAACCTGCATTGCACTACTTTCTAAGTTGGTCTCCGGCGACGTAGGACTCCTTTGTGTAACTGCGGGTGAGCACCGTTTCATGCATCCTCGTAGTGCCTGTTTCTGGCACTTCTCCTGGTGCTACCTGCTGCTAAGAGGGCTCCTTGTCTTGCTCGACGTCCCCTCTACCTCCTGGTCCAATTTGCGACCTCCTGGTCCCTCCTGGGCCACAGCAGCGTCCCAAAAAACGCTAACCGCACGATTTGCAGCTAGTAAGGCTTGTTGGTGTTCTTTCGGTGGGAAAACACTTCTGCACGACTCTCCACGGCGAGAGGGATCCGTCCACCAAAGGGGAAGTCTCTAGCCCTTTTCGTTCCTGCAGAAACCTCAGCTTCTTCTGTCCAGTAGAAGCTTCTTTGCATCCACAGCTGGCTTTTCCTGGGCATATGCCCATCTCCAACTTGCTTGTGACTTTTGGACTTGGTCCTGATAACGCATCCAGCCCTGATAAATTACCTGTACCTGGACACGTTGGAGGTCGGTGAATCTTTTAACCGAGTCGGGCTCTCCTCATCCTCAATAGTCAAGTCACTCAGATCAATAATCAATAACTGTTGCAATCGGTAGTCAGTACTCAATTAATAGATCAATGCAACACATCAGAAATCAATAACAGTTGGTATTTCGGCGCACCATGACCTTTCAGTCATGAATAACCACACCAGTTTATTAAAAGTTAGTGAATTTATTTCCCTATATTAACAAAGCTAGCACGATATATATAGGTCTCAAAACCAATTGATATATGTATATGAACATTACTAGCTGTCCATAACGGCGGAAGAAACGCAATCTACGCAAAATCTGAATAATGATACACTCTGCTATAGCAATGCAAATCACCAATGTGACTAACTGTATTTGACTAATTGCATACATTCGGTCAGCATAACAAGATTTCAATTCTTCATGATACATTGAATGAATACCTCGACTAACCTCTAATTACCATTGGCATGTGGGACTTCATGCAAAACGAATTTAGTCAACACAAATTTGGAAAACTTCTAGCTAGGATCCTATCAAAATAGCAGTTGGTACCTAAAAGGAAAAACACAATGCATAATACATTTATCCTTTCATATTTACCAAATACAATCAGCATTCAAGAAAAGTCTTCGTCCTTCAGGTACCGGTTGATCAGCATGGGGCAAATTTCAAAGGGGCAAAGTTAAGGGCAAGTTTCCTTGCAGCGGCAAGGAGAATAGGGCAAAGTTACTGCATGGGCAAGACGGGGGCAAATCAAAGTTAAAGTCTCTAGGGTGAGAATTGTCAAAGTCTCTTTCTCTCAGATAGCGAAAAGGGCATCAGGGTATCGTCCAAAATGGAGTCTGGCATCAGGCTTCAAACTGGCATCGAGGAAAATGGCTGACTTCTCTTTGTCCGGTGGGTTTAAGTAAGAAACATTCCAAATTCTGTAGGGTCTTCCATTGGAGGGTTCATAGGTTGGCTTCAAATTGTCCAATCAAAATTGTCTTTTATTAGCGCCCATTTATGCATACACTGTCCTTGGCGCCTTGGAACACGAATTGTATCATGGTTTGCCAATTATTTTACTATCTGTACCTCCATTGTCCGCACCTGCAGAGACTGACCTTGTATCAAAGGGGATGTAACCGGCCTAGCACGAAACCTTGGAGATAAGTGCACCAGCCAGTTTCTACTGGAAAAATACAACTTCAAGCAAGAATATTTGTTTCATTAGTTCAAGAAAAAAAAGAATCACGCAGTTAGAATTTGAAACCAGGCAACTAGGCCAAAGCCTGTACTAAATTTAAGCTAAGCAAAACAGTTTTCAAACAAGAAATCATGGCATACATTTGCGATTATGACGGATTAGTACAATTTTAATACTTCATGATTAATAAAGCTCGTTTATAATGATGGCGAAGTACCCCGAGGGCACAATTTCCCTCGTACATTATTTCTTTTACTAAAATCACACTTCATTATGTGTTTTCGATTACACGGTATACATGAATATATGTCGGACCTTCTTTTTCTGCGTCATCAATCCCTCCTCTGATGACTAATTATGTCATCACATCAAATCTACCCACAAATTTTATTCCATTAAAATTCTGTATAGTAATTTGGCACTTCAGTCAATTCCCTTTTTCTTTTAGTCCCTTTTGATTTTTCTCTATATATTTCCACCATTTTGTTTTCTATTTTCTCCTCTCTCTTTCTTTTGTTCCTTGCTTTTATTATTTTAATAGTTTTCCATATTCCCCAAGGACCTAATAAACAAATTAACACTATTAATATTCCCTTTATTATCTTTAATAACAATCCGTTCCAAACGTTGCTGAGCCAATTTCCCACAGAAGCAAGTCCTTTTCCAACTTTCTCCCAAACTCCGGGTTCTTTCAATTCCTTTAAATCTATACTTTCTCTAGTTAAATTTGGAAGCATCGTTCTAATTTTTCCACTGTTGTCGGGTATATATGTACAACAGTGACGCGTGCCAAGCATTTTGCAAACGCCGCCATCCTTTGCTAAAAGAATGTCTAAGGCAAGCCGATTTTGAAGAGTCATAGCTCTTTCTGCAGCGAGTTCAGCATCCATCAGGATTATAGCTCCCGAAAACTTTGTCAACATGTTATCCACAATAGTAGACAACTTTCGTATTTTGATTGAATTCAATATGACTCCTACTGAAGGAATCATAGCTCCAAATATATCTCCTACCACACCAGCAGCTGTCTCCCTTTTCTGAACACGATGTGATTCAGACAGCCTTGGAAATTTCTTTAAGTCATCTAGTTGGTAAACCTTTGGGAACAATATTCCCAAATAACACCTCCCATACCATCCTTTAGGAAGACGATAATAGGCGTTGAGTCCACAAATATAATATACTCCAGGAATAACTGGGTCTTGTCCATTCAGCATGAACGTCCACTTTTGTTGAAATGCGTAGGTGTGTTTACATTCACTCGTTCCCACAAAAACTGTGTCATAATATGTTGGAAATCTATGTATACAAAATCTTCCCACATGCAATGTATCTAAAGCTATTTTCCCTTGTGTCTTTATTGCGGCAAAAGCATAATTATCTACAGACGTCCTTTCGTGCAATTCCTTCTCTAATTTCTCCTTCATTTCGTTCTTTCTGTCGTCAGTGCGGTCTAAAAATTCTATTTCTACTGGTGAAAGCAAGCATGTAAGGTTCTCTCTATGTGCGTGGGCTGTGTAGAAAGGTGACATTGGTTCGAAAAATTCCCTCATTAATTTGGCAGACCAATCTCTAGCTATCTTACTTAGGTGCCCTATTATGGGGACATATGCAAATGTAACATCGTAATTAGTATAGAAATAATGAATGTCTTTTTGAGCATAAAATCTGGAAGCTACTATACTACATGTAATTCCATACGTAAGAGGCATGCTGTGATACGTTACCCCCTCCACTACTGAGGTAGGTATTTGTGTACACACATAGCAATCTTTCGCATCCATGGTCTCAACATACTCACTCAGTAAGCGATAGAAAACGTTAGATGAAAGTTCCTTCTTATCATGCAAGTGTCTCTCGTCTTGCTCGAGTCTCTTGAGAGCTGTTAGTTCAGTAATGATAATAGGTTTAGAAGTAGAAGCATCATTCGTCTCACTCTCACTTTTACCATGCATTCCAAGAACTATTGCTACAATTATTAGTACGCATGCGGTCAGTAAGCCTATACACATGTATTTACAATACTTTATTTTACGCCCCTGTGTAGTGAAGCTAGTCATGATCTGTATAGAATCAGAAAGCTGAAGACACTTTATCAAAGCGTTTTTTTTTTCTCTCTTAGTTGCAGGTATTTACAAAGCTGAACGAGTTCAATGTTCACACAGTTTTCTTTAGCAGCTTAGTTTCTTATCGGTTAGCAGCGTTGTCTCAAAATCGGTTTCAAAGTCAATCAAGTTCGCAATGTCTTAGCCGGGTGAAAAGTCAATCAAGTGATCAATGGTTTCAATCAACAGAGTCCATAAAGTTTTTATTTCCAAAATGAAGTTCTGCCTCTTCGTTCTCAAGGCTGAGGGATACGAATTTGTCTGACCAATCGTTATTGGCTACGTATGCCTACTCCGGACCGGAATACCTCCTGCTCGGTATCCTTTTTCTTTTCAGTTTTGCATCTCTCTTTGATTCTTTCTCACTGGTACTTTCCTCTTTGGCCAAGTCCTTTTCTTCACTTGGTGTTGGTACTACGACAGACACTTCCTTTCTTTTCTCTTTCACTCTTGGCCCTTCACTGTCGTTCAACGTTTCTCTAGTTCTTAGTTTTACTGGTGATATGCTCGGTCTTCTCTTTGCACTGTGTCCACTTGATGGACCTGCGATCTCTTCTGAAGAAGTTTGAGCAGTTTCGTTCTGTTCTGCCTTGTCCCCTCCTTCTGGGGAGTCAATCAGATTTTCCTTTTCTTTTTCTGTATCGTCTGCTTCTGGGAAAGCCCTCCTCTGATCAGGCTCTCCTGCTTCTTCACCTGTTTTGAGCCCTTTGTCACCGTTACTTTCTTCAGGCTCTTTGTCACTCTCAGCTGCTTCAGGCTCTTTGTTACCTTCAGCTGCTTCGTCGCTGTCTGAGGCTTCTCCTTGGTCTTCCCCAAGTAAATCAGTTGCTTCGTCCTCAGAGAATATTTCTCCCTCCTCTATTTCTGCCTGTTCGCTTCTAGTCCTTGTTCGCTCTGTCTCAGTGCTTGGCACTTTGTTATCAGGTACTGGTAATTTCAGCGCTTCAACTTCCTCATCTGTGGGACACAACACCCTCTTTGTGTGACTGGCGTGAATCCAGTTGGGAACTCCCGCACACTTCACAGCGGTGGTAGTCGTCAGAATCACTTGGAAAGGTCCTTTCCAACGGGGTTCCAAACACGACTTCCTCACGTGCTTCTTTATCACGACCCAGTCACCTGCTTTCAGGGTGTGTCCTGGACCTTGGATCGGTGGCAAGGTGGTTGCCTCCACCTGGTGAGAGAAAGAGCGAACCACATCAGCTAGACCTTTGCAGTAGTCTAACACCATATCATCTGTAATATTCAAAAGTGCATTTGCAGGAACTGCTGGAAGTCTCATAGCTCTGCCCATGAGAAGCTCGTGTGGAGACAGTCCAGTTTTTCGGTCAGGGGTGTTTCTCATTGACATTAACACCAAAGGCAATGCGTCGGGCCATTTCAAGTTTGTTGATGCGCATATTTTCGCCATTCTTGATTTCAATGTGCCATTCATTTGTTCCACTAAACCTGATGCTTCAGGGCGGTAGCTACAATGAAGCTTTTGCTCAATGTTCAGTGCTGCACAAAGCAATTTTATTACTTCATTATTAAAGTGACTTCCCCTATCTGATTCTAAAGAGATCGGGAATCCGAAACGTGGTATTAACTCTCTCAAGAGATTGAAAATTGACGGTGACTCCGAAAACCCTTGAGGAATTCGACACCAACTGTAAACTCTGTCTAAGAATTTGAAACAAAAGAGAAATTGGCTGTCCTCATGAAGAGGCACCGAAAAGAATGCTTGGGACAAGTCGATGACTGAGAACCATTCGGCATCGCAAGGGACTTGAAACATTATCACAGCTGGATTTGGTACTACAGGGCAGCATTTAATTATTATGTCATTTATTTTCCTCAAGTCCTGCACAATTCGGACCTTTCCACTTGGCTTTATTAGTCCCATGATTGGTGAATTACATGGACTGCTTAACACTTCTTTCAGTACTCCCTGTTTTACAACCTCGTCAATGAGTTGGGCGACTTTCATGAGGGTGTCTTGTGCCATATGGTACTGTGGGGTCTGGGGAAAGGTTACATTGGGTTTTACGGTCACTTTCACTGGTTCCACTCCTTTCACCAATCCCACCTCTTTTCCTGTCATATCCCACACTTCTTTTCCGACTGTTTCCTGTAATTCAGCTGGAATGTCTGCTTCAGTGATCATCGGAAAAAGGGTAATCAGAGGATACTCTTCATCGACAGTTTCCATCTCATCCCCTTCTACACTGTCCTCTTCTTCCACATCACTGCTCGTCTGAATTCTAATTCCATCGTTCGAACACATAATCGAACATCCCAATTTGCACAATAGGTCTCTCCCTAACAGTGATATCGGGCTTGAGTCACATACCACAAAATTATGTGACCCTTGATAGTTACCAATTCTGACTTGTACTGGATCTGTGATTGGGTTCGTCAGGTACCTGTTTGCTACTCCCACTACTTGAACTGTTCTCCCTGAGAGTGGCAAATTTGGTACTTCAATGCTCCTAACAGTTGAACGTGCGGCTCCTGTGTCAACCAAGAATGAAACACGATGACCCATAACTCTTCCCTCCACATACGGACCCTTTTGATCAACTTCCAAGGATGCTGCAAGCACACAATTTCCCTCCTCATCTGAACTTCCACTCTCCCATACATCGTTTATTCCATTCTCGCTGTGTAGTGGGAATTGGTGTACTGTGTCATTTTGACTCATTCCCTGACCCGTGACCTGTTGAGGAAGCATTGCTTGCTGCTGATTCATTGGTGCTAAGGGTATTTGCATTTGCTGATTAGGTACCATGGGAAACTGCTGTTGCATTGGCTGCAATTGTGTCATTTGCACACGGGGCATTTGCACCTGTTGCGGTTGCATGGGTTGTAGACCCTGCATCTGATTCATATTGTTTTGAAAATTTGGGTTCGGACCTCCCAGTTTCGGTCCTCTCATAGTTTGAAATGCATTGACATCATTGTTTTGCTGACCTACACCTTCCTGCACCATCATTGGGCACTCCCGTTTCCAATGCCCGACAATTCCGCACGTGTGACATGGCATCACCTTCTTCATTGCCTGTATACCATTTGGAATCATAACGGTATTCAAATCAGGACCATTATTCACAAGACCTCCTCGGCCTCTGCCTCTCATCTGCGGCTGAAACATAGCATTTCCCTGATGCTGCTGCTGCGGCATCTGTTGTTGAAACCCTTGCAATCCTTGTTAACCTGTCTGAGCTGCTCTGAGGCGCATCACCATCACCTTTTCCTTCAATCTTTTCTGCTTTGTCTCAATCTCATCACTGCAGTATTTTGCATAGTTCAACACTTCATCGATCGACTTTGACTGCCAACAAATCAAATGCGATTTAATCATCTGGCTAATTTCAGGTCTCAGCCCTTCCACAAACCTGAACACAAAATAAAGCATGTCCTTTGGCTCAATCGTTTCCGTGCCACTGTAATTTTTAAACGCCTTCAACAATCTCTCGTAGTACGCATGTATAGACTCTTTAACCTCTTGGGCTGTTCTGTCAATTCTCTGCCAATCCACATTTTTCGACGCAACCTTGGTTTTCAAGTGCTCGATCACCTTGTGGTACAAACTCATTACCGTAGGTGATGGCGCACCTGTGTCCCTATCTCTCTCTGGTTCACTCGTCGGCCAACCTACAGCCCTTTTACAATCTTCCCACAAATCAGCCGGAACCACAATCTCAAATAAGGTATTCAGGTCTTCCCAGAGACACTTCGCGAGTTTCACAAATCTATCTGTTTGTTGATACCACTCGATCGGTTTTTCTCTCAATTTGGGAAAGTCGTCCGTAAAGGATTGAATATCGCACCTGTGCCATGGTACATGCACAAGTTTTCCCCCTGCTGTCTCTCTCATTGGTAACATGGTTATCAGATCGTCATTCTGTTGTTTTTTCTCACTTCGTTCTGAAGTATTTTCCTTCTTTTTATCCTTTTTCTTGAACCACCTGCTTTCCCACTTGTCTAAACATCTCCAGACCTGTGCACTCTGCAGTATCTCTTTAAGGTGTGTTTTCATCCCTGCGGATCTCATGTGTTCGAAGTCTTTTGTGTCGAAATCTAACCTGTAACTTCTACTCAGGTGTTTAGTCTTACCTATATCAATCTCGTGTCTGTCTGCAATTTCTTGTAATTTCTTATGTATGCTGCTCACTTCTCTTGTAATCCTAGGGCACATGTATCTTAGTTCTTCCTCCGTGTATGATTCTAATCTGTTCAAACCCATTGTTCCCTCAACCAATTCATCTGCCTCCATACCCAACCTTATTTTATTCAGGTATTCTTCTCCCTTCCCGCTAGATACACTCTGTGGGGAGTTCAGGCTGTTAAACCATTGTGTTAGCTGTTGCGCGTTCAGTCCCATCAATGTAGCAGTTACGTCAACTGCCATTGACGGTTTCTGTAATGTTTCAGTCTGTGATGTTAACGGTACTAATAGTGGTGGATGTGACCTTACCACGGTTGACGGAGCACAAATTGGAATTGGACTAAATTCCGACAAGGACCCAGATCCATTTGGCAGTGCCGCTATCGGAGTTGTCTCTGGAGTGGTTTCTATGCATCTTCTCCCTGTCCCATTCTGTATCATTAACCCTTGGTCGCTGGTGCTTGAATTTGCCTGTATGTACAGTGGTACTGGTGGACCTACAGTGATAGGTAGAGATATCGCATCTGGATTCTGTCTGTTCCCCGAATTCTGTGGCATATTAATCCCCACATTGTGGTTCATCATTGCTGGCATACCTAACTGGCTTTCTACTACTCGCACTTCTTGTGTCTGCTGTGGGGGAACTGTGTTGATTCAGCTTGAATCAATGTCGGTCTTTGATAGTTTTGTCCTCCCTGCGCCATTGAATCGGAAGTCATTCCCACATTATGCTCATCACAACAATGCCTTTGAACCTGTGGCTGATAGTTATCAGCAGGTTTCAATGTTGGCACGTCTGGGTACATCCTCTGAACCCGTGGTATCCGTGGTGACAAAGGCATGTCGGAACTGCTCGGCCTCTGAGATCTTCTCAAATTTGGCGTCACATTACCCTGTATTGGTTCTGGAGGGGCAGTACTAATGCTTGAGCCTTTTTCGCTTTCCACATATGGTGGTGGGCGATCATTCAGTAATTGTATAATGAACTCCTCATCATCTGACTCGTCTCCTCTTTTCGAGTTTCTATTGCTCTCTCCCTCCCTGGACTGACTCCTGTTTGTCTTACAGGTGGCTTTCCTTCCTTCCGTCTCCTCTTCCTCGGCAATCGCTGGAAACAATTTAATTCCCCGCAATACGTCTGATCTCCAAACCTTTTGTGTGCTGTCCCATCTAGCATCCGCTAGGGTCTTTTCTACTTTCCTTATTCTTGTCTCAAATTTCTTTTGTTGTTGATTTCTAGCGACTAGCTCCCAAATTGCCAATGCCTCAAACTGTGCTGGCCTTGGGGGTACTTTCATGTCGTATAGCGCAAACCTCAGATTTTCTAAAACCCTTAGGTTAAACGACCCGTGGATAGGGAACGCTACACTTCCATGTTTTTCTGTTAATTTGCACCATTGCTTTAGCCAAAGACACGGCGCTACACCCTTTTCTTCAATGACGATGTAAGCTGGTGTACCCTCAGGCGGTGTTTCTTCTCCTACATTGGCTTTAATATAAACATCTCCCCTCATGGCACTCTTGAATGCTTTGAAAAATTTCATCTTTCCGTCTTTTGTTTTTCTAAAAATATGTAATCAATAAGTGACTTTAATTCCCGGAATACTCTTCGCTTGCCTTTCCCCTCCCAATTGCGCTTCACGGACTGCGTCCAATCCGTGCGCGACCCTTCTCACCAACCGACCTATCCCAGCGCGGCTCCTAGTGACGTCACACTCACACACTGCGGCTGACAAAGTCCTGCGGCTTGTCCTCTTTTCATTCGGCTTCACTCATAAACTAATTTCTGCAATATAATGCGAGCACTTAACCAAAAGAATAAAACAGATCTGTCGGTTTACTACAGGAAAGGTAATACAATCGCTTCAGTAACCTTAGGGATTTTTCACTAGCCTCGGCAGTTATTCCATCTTTCTCGGTTTCCCACTTTCGCAAGCAAAATTTGACCCGCAAACTTTACTCTCAACTGATCAATGAACTATTCTAGTGCACTTTAGAATTCGTCAAATCTCAAAGTCGAAGTTTTCTTTTACTCTGCAACATTCATACCGACTTGTTGACCACGCCTGATCAACCTATTAAACCGACCAGATCACAACATCAAACAAGTGTCACATACACTTTTCAACATACTCCGGAGTCTCTTGACCTCGCAGGGCCCGTCTCAACATCAACAACCACGTGGACAATTTTTCTGCTCAAAGCGCTACACACACATGAAGTTCGACGACTTCCCTACTCTCACACCTTTGGAGGAACACTCCTCTAATATCTTTTAACTCCTTAAATCCTCACAGACTTCTCAATTAATCTGCGGCGATAAGCTGTGCAAGCGCGAAACCCTAACTTCACTCATACCGTCACTAGAAATGCTGAGACCATTCTCATACCTTCATGTTCCTCATTCGCAAGCTCCGAGATCCCGGGAAAGTCATTGGGGACTTAGGGCATCATCATCTCTCCGACTTGTTTTATCAAAGAAAATTCTAACCTGACTCTGTCTATTGTTCGGATGGGGTCCCAAAGGGCTAAACCATCAATCTCTGCTACCATCTACTGATAACGCGTCCAGCCCTGATAAATTACCTGTACCTGGACACGTTGGAGGTCGGTGAATCTTTTAACCGAGTCGGGCTCTCCTCATCCTCAATAGTCAAGTCACTCAGATCAATAATCAATAACTGTTGCAATCGGTAGTCAGTACACAATTAATAGATCAATGCAACACATCAGAAATCAATAACAGTTGGTATTTCGGCGCACCATGACCTTTCAGTCATGAATAACCACACCAGTTTATTAAAAGTTAGTGAATTTATTTCCCTATATTAACAAAGCTAGCACAATATATATATGTCTCAAAACCAATTGATATATGTATATGAACATTACTAGCTGTCCATAACGGCGGAAGAAACGCAATCTACGCAAAATCTGAATAATGATACACTCTGCTATAGCAATGCAAATCACCAATGTGACTAACTGTATTTGACTAATTGCATACATTCGGTCAGCATAACAAGATTTCAATTCTTCATGATACATTGAATGAATACCTCGACTAACCTCTAATTACCATTGGCATGTGGGACTTCATGCAAAACGAATTTAGTCAACACAAATTTGGAAAACTTCTAGCTAGGATCCTATCAAAATAGCAGTTGGTACCTAAAAGGAAAAACACAATGCATAATACATTTATCCTTTCATATTTACCAAATACAATCAGCATTCAAGAAAAGTCTTCGTCCTTCAGGTACCGGTTGATCAGCATGGGGCAAATTTCAAAGGGGCAAAGTTAAGGGCAAGTTTCCTTGCAGCGGCAAGGAGAATAGGGCAAAGTTACTGCATGGGCAAGACGGGGGCAAATCAAAGTTAAAGTCTCTAGGGTGAGAATTGTCAAAGTCTCTTTCTCTCAGATAGAGAAAAGGGCATCAGGGTATCGTCCAAAATGGAGTTTGGCATCAGGCTTCAAACTGGCATCGAGGAAAATGGCTGACTTCTCTTTGTCCGGTGGGTTTAAGTAAGAAACATTCCAAATTCTGTAGGGTCTTCCATTGGAGGGTTCATAGGTTGGCTTCAAATTGTCCAATCAAAATTGTCTTTTATTAGCGCCCATTTATGCATACACTGTCCTTGGCGCCTTGGAACACGAATTGTATCATGGTTTGCCAATTATTTTACTATCTGTACCTCCATTGTCCGCACCTGCAGAGACTGACCTTGTATCAAAGGGGATGTAACCGGCCTAGCACGAAACCTTGGAGATAAGTGCACCAGCCAGTTTCTACTGGAAAAATACAACTTCAAGCAAGAATATTTGTTTCATTAGTTCAAGAAAAAAAAGAATCACGCAGTTAGAATTTGAAACCAGGCAACTAGGCCAAAGCCTGTACTAAATTTAAGCTAAGCAAAACAGTTTTCAAACAAGAAATCATGGCATACATTTGCGATTATGACGGATTAGTACAATTTTAATACTTCATGATTAATAAAGCTCGTTTATAATGATGGCGAAGTACCCCGAGGGCACAATTTCCCTCGTACATTATTTCTTTTACTAAAATCACACTTCATTATGTGTTTTCGATTACACGGTATACATGAATATATGTCGGACCTTCTTTTTCTGCGTCATCAGTCCCCTTGTTCCACAGGTACCCTAGATTGGAAATCCATCGTTGTTGCATTGTTGGTTTGTGTCTTTCCTGCATTATTCCTCTATCACGACTTCTTTGTCCTTGGGGGAACTTTAGTGCACTTTTCACTCACTTTTCAGGGTCTTGGGGAGGGTTATTTTTCTAACTCTCACTATTTTCTAATAGTCCCAGAGACCCTCTACAAGGTCACATAGGTTTGGGGTCCATTCGTGGTTCGCATTCCACTTTTGGAGTATATGGTTTGTGTTGCCCCTATCCCTATGTGTCCCCATTGCATCCTATTGTAACTATACATTGTTTGCACTGTTTTCTAAGACTATACTGCATATTTTTGCTATTGTGTATATATATCTTGTGTATATTTCCTATCCTCTCACTGAGGGTACACTCTAAGATACTTTGGCATATTGTCATAAAAATAAAGTACCTTTATTTTTAGTATAACTGTGTATTGTGTTTTCTTATGATATTGTGCATATGACACTAAGTGGTACTGTATTAGCTTCACACGTCTCCTAGTTCAGCCTAAGCTGCTATGCTAAGCTACCATTATCTATCAGCCTAAGCTGCTAGACACCCTATATACTAATAAGGGATAACTGGGCCTGGTGCAAGGTGCAAGTACCCCTTGGTGCCCACTACAAGCCAGTCCAGCCTCCTACAGCACCATAATGAGGGACAATAGGTATCATGTTGGGCCTTTGAATGGGCAGCAGAAAGGATTAAAAAATGCAGGGCAAACCTGTTAGATGCATATGGGGCTTCGCATTTATGGTGTCTCAGCATTGGGACAGCATCCTGTGTGGTGGGGAGGTCGAAGTCCATGAGAGAAGGGACCACTCCCCTGGGCCTCGAGATGTGGTCTAGTGCTTTGTGGCCCAGGGGAGCTGAGCCCCTTGCCTTGTTCCTTGCAGCACTATACATGCCTGAGAAGCCCAGGAGAGAGAGGCGACCCTCCCGTGGGCCTCGTATTGCGGCAATATATGTGCAAAGCCCAGGTCAGGTAGGAACACTGGTGACACCCCATGTGGACGGGCTGAGTGTGGGGTCCTGGGCAGCTGCCCATGCCTAGCACCGGCCCATCTCTTGAACACCACATGGCCCCTGGGCACTCCAGTATTAGGTATGGGTCTCGGCACCACCAGGGGGCAGCAGCACTGTACCACTGGCTGTAGCAGTCCCACAACTGCACTCTCCTGCCATGCTGGACCGCTTCACCCTCAAATATCAGCCTGAACAGGTGTGGAGAGTGTCCACTGGCCCTAAGGCCTAAGGGGCATCTGATGGTTATCAGTACGCTATATCTGAAGATGTTAGCAGATTGGCAGCAATTTTAGTGGTGGGCCGCCAGAGCTCCCTATTCAAGAAGCCATCTTTGCTTCGGCTCTCTGATGCCCCCTACACAGCCAAATTCAATTAAAAATATTATGTGTGTAGACTTTGGGCTAGAACTGCTTTGGGCCATCCCCATACTCTTCAAGCTACTGTCCTATGTCCATACGTTTGGAGATCTCAAATCATTAATTGTAGAGTACATCTGAGATAAAGGACTCATCATAAGAGTAACAAAATTCACTTTTTTATTCCACTGGACACTCAGAAAAGTGGCAATGTTTCCAGTCACTGTCCATTTGACAATCTGCAGTCTTGACCACTACAACAAATTCGGCCATATATTGAGTTTGGTAGATGCAGGACATCTGGTAAAAATGGCAGATGCCATGTCCTTCCTATTTAGGCAGATGCTCCTTCCTCTCTATTTAGAAAGCGAATGACCTTTATATTGGGACAAAGGAATATCTGCTCTAGATAGGGCACACTTTTCTCACTGTCCCTTTGAACTCGTCACAGGAAAAATTGGAAGGACCTGGGGATTCCATATGACATGCTGACTATTAGATAAGGCATCACAAAATTAAGCTGAGTAACAGGTGAATTGGAAACCCAGAGCACAACACTCTAGTCCTCAAGGTAATCGTGGAAACAGATCATCACCTTTCACTTCTCACTCATGCATGTCCACATTAAACACAAAAAAAGACACAAGGAAAGTTTACAATATTTATTGAAACTACTGTGCTCTATTATGAAGCAAGTGTGCTGCTATTAAGAAACATATACAACTAAGCAAAGTATTCAACATTACTAGCAAACTGTGTACAATGAAAAGCCCTGACATGATAAATGATAGATCTTTCTAAGTCTATCCTCACCATGTGAGCACAGGGCTATATCAGTGATCTCTGGGATTAGCACCGGACACCATACCTGGTACTTTGTAGTTAGGTGGTATGCATGGTAAGTGTAAATAAACTCAGTTTACCGAAGGTTGTAATGCCAGTTCCATGACCAGTCTCTCTGTAAGAATCCTCCTCTCTGTTTTCCAGAAGGCAAGTCTAGGTTTATATGATAAGAAATGCTGTGTTGGAAAACAGTAGCCGTGCCCTTGTTAAAAAATGTTTAAAAATGTTAGGAGTTATTGCTAACCGATAACATGAAAACAGCGCACCGTGTTGTTCGATTTTGTACAAAATGTCCAGACTGAATCCCGAGAAGAACCAAATAACATGTGCAGCGTACTTCTAAAATAATATTGTGTCACAAAAACAAATGTGTGATGTGTAACCGTGTAAAGCAGAGGCAGTTTAAAAACCTATAGTATGTATAAATAAGAAAGGACCAATGTAGGTCCAGAAAGGAACTTACTACACCACACCCTTGTTCGGGAAAGTAACTTAGCGACTAACAAAATAATAAAAAAATCACAAGCCAAGATAAGCATAGTCAAAGCCATACTAAAAAGCACATTATACAAAAAAATGATAATCATAATAAAAAATATAACATGTAAATTTGGAAAACGTCACTAAATTTGAGTAGATCTGGAGGAATTTGAGATATATTGCACAAGATCAATGTTTAGTGAATCCAGAACGGATTCCATTTCTGCAGACAATGATTCCGCAATTGCCCAATTGAAAAGCTCAAAAGAACAGACATGCTCCTCATTATCAGACGATGTTGAGGAAATAGCCTGTTCTCCTGCATCCTGTTGTCAGAGCCAGAGTTCAGTAATCCCGGTGCTGAAGCACCAATCTACCCTGAAAGGAGTGGCTTGTACTGCACATTATGAAGCAGTCATAAGTTCATGGGACAACTCTAAAAATGCGTTGTTATAGAACTCATCAACAGGATAATGTCCACAGGAACCAGCATTTGCAGAGCTACCAGACATCCAGTGCCCATTCCAAGGGGCACCACAAGCAATGAAACACGGGTTGTATGCAGGTAAACCAGGTGGTCGGAATGACAATGACCAGTCAGTGTTCAGTTTCTGGAGCATGGGAGATCCAATGATTCGTAATATGTGCTCATGGCACAGTTGGTACAATGGTAGTTGCATTACCAGTGAGCTTTGGAATGGAACATCCATTGCAGAGTAGCAAGAATAGAACAAAATTCTGAAAATGAGGAATACCAAAGGTATGGCTCCGAACACACTTAAAAACAAGAGAATGTAGAAAGGCAGGTATAACTCCAAAGATTTTCTGGAAGAAACTGACCAAGTCAGTCCCAATAACTTTAAAAAGTGTGCTACACCAGGCATATTTGACGCATTAAATATTCGGTGGACTAACTCGCCTAAATGTAGTGGGAGATTGGTGTTTAACAAGGACTGTATTTCATTGGATGTACTTGCAACTTTTAATTCGAAACTTTCTCAAGCAGATGTTAATGCTACATCTTTTTCAAACAATAGTGCTTTGAGTCTGTTTAGCTTGTTACAATCTGCCAAAACCCCCTTGAATGGAAGGGAAGAGCAAGTTATTACAGCAGGTCGCTATCTGGGAGATTGATAAAACATATGGGATCTTGGCCTTCACTCAGCAATAGTCCTGGTCACTTAACATTAAGTAGTTTCCATTTGAAAGGACTGTAACAAGGGGGGGAATTGAAGGTGCTGGTATTCATTTTAGAAAACAGGACAAATTAATGTTCTATGAATAGTAATATGTTTACAAATGAGTGAGTGACCGACAGAAGAGTCACATTCCTTTCCAGTAAGGAACACCTCTTTGTGGGCTTGTTCACAATGATGGGAAAATGGGAGTGACCATAACTCATGAATAAAGCTGCCTCCTAGGTGTTCCTATCTACTGACAGGGAACTGTTCCATGCAAGCAGTAAACTGAAAGTTTGAAATTTCCAAAGATATTATGCCATGCATTAACCATACGGTGGAAGATGTTTCAGCTATTGTGAATGGGAGGTGGCCTATTTTTTTTTAGATACCACATGGTGTCTTTAGCATCTTTTTAGTCATGAGTCTTTGTGTATGTGTCAGATTAAAAGGCAGGAATAGCTGTGTCAAATTAAGATAACACCATGGAACGCAATCATTCTTAGGAATTTGGAGTGTCCAGCTAAACTGTTTGATAGATCTAAGTTGACTTTTCCCATGAAATAATGAAGACATGTCACTTTGCATGATATCAATAACAGATGGCACTATGGTATTCAAATGGTAAATGCGAGAAGACAATGTATTCTTACAATTATCAGCAATAGAAAGTACTTTACCCAAACTATCTTGATCAATATGTCTTAAGCGTGTGGCAGCTTACATTTGTGATAATTTACTAATTTCATTACATGTGCATAAACAAATCCTATTGAGGAATGCAAAGACCTAGGACTCAATAAGAAATCAGAGAGGTCCATGTCTTCCGACAGGACAGAAAGATGCTGTTTTACTGGAGACTGTGTGGAAAGTTTCAACCATTGTTGTCACAATTTCTCCACCGAATAAGTGGTGACTATAACTGAATGTTGAGAGTGAGAATAACGAGGGTCAGATCTACTTGCCTTCAACCCCAGTGCGGAATTTTCAAAAAAGGAGCATAGCAACCATTTGTGTCTACTGGCCACAACAGAAAACTGTTAGGACCTGAAAGTGTGGAGGTAAATGTACCATTCTGCAACATACTATTGAGTTGTTCTGCAGTATAATTTATTAGATATTTCCAATTGTCAAATGGGGCATTAGAGGAAATGTTTGCTGCATTCATGTCTTTAATTTTGGCAAGTCCCAGACACGCAGTCTGCTGAACTGTAACATTTAGAAAAATCATTTGTGTTGGAATTAAGCAGGCTCGAAATAAGGCGGCTGTACCCTGAACTTGCCAAGGTTTGGTTGCCCAAATTGATTTCATGTCAATTTTATCCTTCCAATAATCGTAGCCTTTCACATCTAACTGTGTGACAAACAAATCTGTGTATATTAGCTTAGTTTGATTAGTTTGTGTAAGCATATATTTATTTGGTGGTGTAGCTATTAGTTTAAAAACAAAACGATTTCGGATCAGATGTATCATATCCTGAAAAATATGTAAATTCATCCCTATATGTTTTTGAGCTCCCTTGTGTGGGAGTCAGACACTGTTCCCATTGTGTATAATTAAAAAGTGTCCTCTGAACACTAACTTCATAGTGATGCCCAGAATGATGGCAACAGAGCGTTTCACCATACTTAGCAGAATTTAAATACAGGTTCTCTGATTCAAAAACAGTATATTATTCCAGCTCTGAGAACATTGATTTTACAGTTTCAACAGCCCAATCTTCAGACTGTATCCCAGGTACACTTACATCATCCATAGAAACCCTAAACACATAAGGAATCTGCAGAATTTCCGTAGAACCAAATATATCATAAGGTACTTTGTTCCAAACAATTCCATCAGTTACTAGAACAGCTGAAATATTCACAAGGGACAAGTCTCTTTTCAGTTTATGTGAAGATGAGTGAGGCGTCGACACCTCATCGACCATAGGTTAGTGTTATCCTACCTATATCCAAGACGGGACCAGGTAGGTCAGTTTCAGCCAGTTTCAGTATCTAAAACTGAGGAATTATCCAAAGAGTCAGAAAAAAAATCATCTGGACCAACATAATAACCAGAAGCAGTACGTTGAAAAACTGGTTCTGGAGGCACTGTAACAGGATCAGAAAAATCCAAAAGAGGTGAATCTATAGAAACAACATCAGCTGCAAAAGACGCAGTAGTAAGTAAAGTACTTACTTTAGTCATGTGTCTGATATTTGTAGCAGCATTGGGAATCAACTGAAGTTCATTCTCCAAACCCTCCCCTCAACTGTTTAGAATCGGCCACATGATGTAGCTTGATGTGATCAATGAAGACAAAACAATTGTCTTCAGAACCAGCAAGCGTGGCAAGATTACAGTTCTTGTACCTTGAATGACAAGGAATGGCACCAGTGCTCAGTATGATGGGCCAAACACCTTCTTCACCCCCACCTTCTCTCGCATGAGATACCCAACTTGTGGAATCCAGCCAGAAGGTTCTGGTTTCTCCTTAATTCCTGCAGAAGCAGGAGTCTCCAACTGTTTGTGGGATTGGTTGTCCAGGAAGATTTGTAGATCCTGTAAGACAGCACAACATGCATTTATGTCAAAGGGCTTGACTGCCGCCACAATGTCTGGACCATCAAGGTCTGGAATGTACATTTTGATGCCATATGATGGCAGTTGATGTTTATAGTAAGTTGCTAGTGATAGATTTTTGAAAAAACAAAAGGTGGTCAATGGATCAGCAGATTTAATCTTAGCCACTTAGAATTACTCTTTGCAGCATTTCAGCTAGACATTATTTTCTATTACACAGTGTTCAATCTTTTTAGCCATGTCCCCTTTGCATGCAAACATAATCACCCAGACATATTTTGGACGTGTATCCACAGAGCCAGTGTCTGAGGAAATGTATCTTATTTAGAGTTACTCACTGAGAAGAATAAAAAGTGACGGATGGAGGGAAGAGGCCTGGCATGGACAGATGTAGTGATAGCTCAGGCATTCGCTGACTACCGGCATTGTAAACCACCCATCAGGACCACTCAGAGGAGGATGAGGAGGCTTTACTGGGGGAGGTGCCTGACCCGATGTTGGATGAGGTCAGCCGTCATGACATAGAGGAGGATTTGTTGGTGGAAAAGTTTGAGTCAACAATGCAAGTGATGATGCCAGGGAAGACTTCTAGGGCATATGGCTTTCCGGTTGAGCTGTATACATGTTTCAGCTCCCTGGTTAATCCACACCTCCTCTGGTTGTTTGAAGCTGTGCATGATGAAGGGGCACTGCCTAAGGATCTCAATCATGGTATTAACGTGGGGATCCCTGAAGGAAAGGACAGGCAAACTCCTGTTCTTCATATCAGCTATCTCTTTGTTGAATATGGAGAGTAAGAGTCTTGCCAAAAACCTAGCTACCAGGCTCCTGCGGGTGATTATGGGCTTGGTCCACCTGTACCATACGGCCTTTATGCCAGAACAGTTGACACAGTTAAATCTGCAGTGAATGCAGTTGTGGTAAGGTAAGGGTTAAGGCCGACAGTGAACCCGGGGTGACACTGTCTTTAGACACAGAGAAAGTGTTTGACACCATTGATTGGTAGTACGTGCTGGAAACGCTGATACAATTTGGCTTTGTGCCTTAGTTCTGTTGCTGGTTGGATCTTCTGAATATGATGCCTACTGCAGCAGTATGGGTAAAGGGAGTCTTATCAGAGTCACTTGCACTTGGGTGCTGTACAAGACAAGGATGTCCGTTTTCACCTTTGTTGTTTGCGCTTTGTCTGGAACCCTTGGTGTGCTGGGTGCAATGTAGAGCTGACATTGTGGGGATCCCCATGTGAGGGATGCCCCCCAGAGAAGGCGTCCCTTTATGCTGACGATGCATTGGTTTATGTAGTTGATCCTGACTAGTCGCTTCCTTAGGTACTATCAGTGTTACGGGATTTTTAGACATATTCAGGGCATCAACAGAGACAAGTCAGTGCTTTATCAGCTGGGCGATTGGTGGGTTGGAGGGCTCCACTGGGTGCCCCCTGGCAAACAAGGATGAGCTTTCATTAGCTGGGTATAGAGGTCACAACTGAGATGGAGCTCTTCCTGGAGCTCAATTTGTGGAGAATACTGGGAGGTTTACAGGTAGATGCCGAGTGGTGGTCGGCACTTTCCCTGACGGACTGAGCAGTTTTGTATAAGATGATCACCCTGCTGAAGCTACTTTATGTGCTGCAGAATACCCCCTTTCCGGTTCTCATCCTCAGAGTGGCGCTGTGGACACTGTACCCCTCGGTTTACATTGGGGGATGAGCACTACCCACAGGGCAGTGCAGCTGCAGATTATTAATGCATGAAGGCACGGCCTACACAGTGAACTGCCATACAATGTAGCGTGTGCAGCCATGGAACGTAAGACCTATCTCCACTACTTCTATGGGAAGCAGGCCCAGAGGTTCTGCAGGGCCCCACCCGGGTGATGGTGAGGTTGTGGGATGATTCACTGAGAGACCTGGGGTAGCAGGGGAGACAGACACTGGCTACTCCTCGGTGGAGAGGCACGATTTTGCCAGAGGGGAGTAGGCTCACTGGCTTCCATTGATGGGAGTGGATTAGAATATAGACAGTGGGTGATCTGGTGATCTCAAAACATTTGAAGCACTGCAACAGGAGTATGCTCTGGCCTCTACTCAGCAGTATTGGTATCTACAGCTCTCCAATGCTGTGAGAGTGAAAGGGATCCTGGGGGAAGCTCTTCAAGAGGGCAGTCCTTTAGAATCCTGGGTTCTGGGAGGATAGATAATGAATAAGCTGGTGTCCCAGCTATACAAAGTTATCCTGAAAAACAGCCAGGATACTCTTGGGAAGCTCTGCACATGGTGTGAGGCAGATGTTGGCCCCCTAGAGGATATAGACTGGGAGGCAGCACCTCAGGAAGTTGCCATCCCTGCTAGGTTGAGGCTAATATAGTTCAAAATCCTTCATAGGACCTACTATAATCAGTCCCGTCTCCGCAGGATATGGTGGAGGGTTAGCCATATTGGCCTTGGGTGTGGTGTGGTGGTGGGTACCGTTATGCATACAATGTGGAACTGCCTCGGAGTGAGCTCTTATTGGGGTGATCTTGCCAATGAGTTGGAGTTTATGCTGTTGATTGATGTCCATACAACAGCCCAGTTCATGCTTTTAGGTACACCAAATGATGTGGATCTCCTTTGGAAGCAGTTGCTGTTTTGCATGTCAGGGTTTGTGATGGCAAAGAGAGACCGGGCCAGGGGAGTCAGAAATGGTTCCACACAATGGAGGAATGGAGAGTGGGGATGACTAGATGCAGAGAGGCAGAATGGGTGGTGTACGAGGGAAGAGGTTGCCCCCATTAGTTTGAGGAGTTCTGTGGGGGCAGTGGAGGTCATATCATGGTTTGACAGACAATGACATGGTAGCACTGGTGGAGGAGTCCACGCCTCAAGATGAGAATGGGGTGGGAGCAGACAGGTGGACGGTTGCGTGAAGCGGGCTTCGGGGCTTGGGCGTGTGCATGTTTACTGTCATTTTATTGTTTTGGATAAAGAAAACTAACAAGTATATTTTGCACACAAAAAAAAAGATATGGATGGTATGATGAATTAAATAACCTTAACCACCAGTAATTTCTCCAGTTGGATTCTGGCTCGACGTTTTTTTGTTCAGTCTGCGCTGCAGACAGGAACTAACGTAGTATTGATCCTCATCAAACATTTGAAACATAATACAGAAATGCTCTCCAGGTTTGGAAAATCACTAATAAAAAAACAATCTTATCTAACACCGCAACCATGAGCAATGGAGAGGGCCAGTGTTTGGCCTCTTCTTTGCTTTCAGCTAAAAGCTCTCAAGAGGGTCCCACCTCCCCCACAAACGGAGAGAGCTCTGATTCTGAAGACCATGCCACAGGCAGGCTGGCTGCATTCAGATTCTACTTTGTTTCTCGTTTCAGGCAAGTAGCCTGTGCGTTCAATTAAGGGTTTTTCTTTCCTGTCTAGTAAGTCCTTCGTTTTATATTATGTTGTTAGTAACTACTCACAAGGTTTCTCGAATTAAAAAGTGGTCCAGGATGAAGGTCGGAGGAGCCTTATATTAATATGTAATTGCCATCTCTTTACCTTTAGCCATCACTGACAATAAATATAAGGCAGTAAAAAAGCATCATTTAAATAAAATCCTGATTGTGTGTGATAACAGCCTCCGAATGTTCTCTAAACTAACTCTGGGTGTCATGCCTTACCTTGCATAGGTAGCTAAGAGCAGCCCAGAGGCATGAGCATATTTGATTCATCTTCCAAGTCGCGGGTGGATACAGGGAAAGGGTCATCCCCTATTTGAATGCCACATATGAATATATTCCTGAAAATGCACACGCCCTGTGCTGGTGACTCGCCAAATAACTATGATTCCAGTCCAAGAAAACCAAAAAATACATAATCTAGGAACAAATAAAATCCCAATGTTCCTTGAGAAATGCCATCCCTGGTTTCAGATCCAACCATGGTGATGAGCATACTGAGGGAAAAATCTAGACACCACTAATGTTAGTGAAAAAGTGTATACTCTTTCTTTGTGGGTTTACCTTCACATTCTTTATTTTGTTATCCTGCCCTAATATTGTTATCGTATTTTAATATTTGAAACTATTTGAAAATATGTATTAATAAAGGGAATACATGCTGCCTTAAAACACAGACATTTGTGTCATCTGGCATTCCTCACTCTGGATGGCGCACGGCCAGACACTTCATTCAATCAAATATTCAAGATATACCAAAAAAACAAAAACAAAAAAACAAGGATTTGCTTTCAGTTCTCAATGTTCTTGCCTTCATCATTTTCACTACCTGATTCTGAATTTTGGACAACAACCGCTCCATCCTCTAAATGCAGAATTTCACTCTCAGCTCTTTCTGGTTGATCATGGTCAGTTTCACCTTCCTTCACCACACCTTCATCTCCTTTCCAATTATCATCGGCTTCCGGGGTCGTGCACCCTACCCTTTTCCGTGTTGCCACCGAAGTTTCATTATATTTCCCTAAGTCCTCCTCTGCGGGCGAGTCCTTATCAGGCTCTGTCTTAGATGGCCCATCGATGGTCTTTTCTCCTCCTTCGTGTGTCAAGAAATCGTTGCCTCCTGCGCTTTCTCTCTCCGTGTCTGCCCCTTGCTCCTCTGTTTCCTCATATTCTCGCTCTTGTGTGGGCTTCTCTTCTTCGACCTCCAAACGTCCTTCCTTTTCAGGCAGAGGTCTTTGAAAGAGTTGTTGTAATTTCTGCCGCTCTTCCACCTCCTTTCTCCTCATTCTCTCGCCTAACTGCATCAGTTCCCTCTTCACGGCTCCTGACAGAGATGGATCCAAGTGGGCAACTCTCAAAAAGTCTTCACGGGCCTCCTTCTCATTCCACACGGCGGAGTGAGCCTTTGCCCGCTTGTAATATGCTTTCACGTTATCTAAAAGGGGAGGAAAAACGAAAAGAATGACTAGCCTGGCTAACTGAAACTGACAATGAATTCCCAAACCCTAAAACATTTCTTAGTAGTTGGCAAAATGCTAAAGTTGCCACAATGTCCTCCAACAGTTTGTGGAGGTGACAGGCTAAACAGGGCAAAGATGAGGATATTACCAATGATCAGTGAAGAAGTGCCATATTCATGCCATGGTCGCTTAGACTGTGTAAGGTTTAGACTATCTTGATGACATATTCTACAATTTTCACGCTTAGCTTTTATATTTGTTTTAAGGCACATCTTCTGGTAATAATGCATTAAAAGTGAAAATATAACACCATACTTGTGGCAAATCGTGTTGCCTGAGTTAAAAAAGTATACATTGACAAAGCCAAATAGGTTTGGTTTTGTGTGGTAGGTGTACATCCAAAAACCATACATGCACTCTTGACACACAATGCACACATACATGCGCACACCTAAAATAATTCAGACACAGACGAACACATCTACAGACACCCATGAATAGAAGCTCACATGTATATGCGATCAATGCACCCAGGCCAACAGGCCTATGATCATCTGAACGCGCAGGCCAACAGACCTATGTGTTCCTGGGCACGCAGAACAAGACAACTAGACATTTATGCACATATGCAAACAAACCTGGAGGACACCTGCTCACATAGAGTCTAACTGGCATTCAGACACAAGGACACAAATCTAAAGACATGCATGTATTCATGCACATAGACCAGTACGTGTACAGGTACCCTTGTACACAGACAATACTTATAGAAACATGTTCAGTGACCAACAACTTACTCAAACAACATATTCAATCACAGACAATCTACGTACAAATACACATAGACCAAGAAACAGGTGGGGGATAGATGGGAGGGGGTCGGACTGACAGGGATCGGCAGTCAGACAAAGAGGTACATAATTGTGTATGTAGCCACAAAACAATTCCCCTAAAGACACACATAACCCAACCGGTACATACAAATGCATAAATGCCACAAACATTCACGCACTCAAGCACACAGACCAAGAGTCATACAGACACCAATGCACACTGACTGTCAAGCACATAGTAGCTCTGCACACAGACCATAAAGACATATATGGGAACCCATGCACACAGACCAACAGGCGTACAGGCATCCTGGAGCACAGAACAAAAGACATACCGGAATCCAAGTACATAAATGAACACACATCAACAGGTATACTGTCTTTCATAGAAAAAAATATGCATTTGTCTATATGATAAGTATGTCACTAATATTCATTATTTTGTGATGAATTAAGTGTATGCATGCTGTAATTTTGCAATAGTGTAAATAAAGCATATCCTCTAAACTACAAAACATGTTCCTCTTAAACTATCTAAAACATGTTTATTACTCTACGAACATTCACAAACCTATACATCACAAGTCATAAATCTACTTGTTGTAGGATTACGACTACAGTTTGTGGAGATTAGTGAGGAGATTGCTGGGATAAAAGTTCTATGCATGGCTTGGAAAAGCTAGGTCACATTGCCCTTGCACATTTTCAGGGAGGTCGCCATTTTAACTGCACGTGACCTCAACAAAGATACAATCCTCCTATAGCTGCTTCATGTAACGTTTGCTTTTTGTTCGAGATCATTTGACATATATTATTAATCATGATATGGTTACTTAAAACCTTACATGATATGAATAAAAACAAAACAAAAGAAACAAACAGACACAATATTAACAGATAAAGGGGGTCATTCTGACCCCGGCGGTCATGGACCACCGGGGCCAGGGTTGGCGGGAGCACCGCCAACAGGCTGGCGGTGCCCCGCAGGGCATTCTGACCGCGGCGGTTTGGCCGCGGTCAGATGCGGAAAACCGGCGGTCTACCGCCGGTTTTCCGCTGCCCAAATGAATCCTCTATGGCGGCGCAGCTCGCTGCGCCGCCATGGAGGATTCTGACACCCCATACCGCCATCCTGTTCCTGGCGGTTCGCCCGCCAGGAACAGGATGGCGGTATGGGGTGACGTGGGGCCAATGGCATGGGCACTGCAGGGGCCCCCGTAAGAGGGCCCCAACTTGTATTTCAGTGTCTGCTTTGCAGACAATGAAATACGCGACGGGTGCCACTGCACCCGTCGCACCTTCCCACTCCGCCGGCTCAATTCTGAGCCGGCGTCCTCGTGGGAAGGGTGTTTTGCACTGGGCTGGCGGGCGGCCTTTTGGCGGTCGCCCGCCAGCCCAGTGCAAAACCCAAAATGCCCTCAGCGGTCTTTCGACCGCGGAGCGGTATTTTGGAGGGGGGAACTCTGGCGGGCGGCCTCCGCCGCCCGCCAGGGTGAGAATCACCCCCAAAATGTATGCAGAATATGCTACAGATGCATGATTTCTTCGGGAGTTAACCTGGCTGCTGCTTAGGATCTAATAATTTGTTGATAGAACTAAAGTGAGAGTTAAACTAATCGAAAATAAGGTCTCATTGTAAGTATCCTGATCGTTCCTCTGTATACATGCTGGCCAAGCTAGTGCATGTGCTCAATGATGTTGACCTTACTACTGCTTAAAAGTTAGTACTCAGCGGGAACGACTGGTAAAACAGACACTCTACCAGATTAAGAACACCTCAGAAAAAGTCTGTGTATCAACCTGTAATAACTAAAAAAAAAAAAACTTCTGCGAAATATCCTAAGTCATACTTGTGAGCTTAAATTAAAATGCTGGTGCGCAAAGCTGTTTGCACCGTAATATTAATACTACTTAAAAAACTATTGCACAGTAAGTGGAAGCAAGAGGGGGAGCACCAAATGGCAAAGTAGGGGCACATCTGTAAATACCCAGAGAGGTTCAACTTGTGCTTATGCAATCCAGTGCGTGCTCTCCTCCAAGATGTCCTTAAGTATAATCACAGCTGCAACAGCTGTGAAGAGTCATGTGCTTTAGCCAGATATAACAAATAAAGTGCCTACTGCATGTTATTCCCTAAGGACCCACCCTTCAGTCTCCTTAATAGAGACAAGCACATGCCATCCGTAATAGAATGCCACAAACAAAACAGAGAGAAGAACACAGTTTAACTAGTGAGGTGGATAAAAGATGCAGTGTTCATGCAATTCCTTGACAACTTTTGATTCAACCCCTTTAAATGTGCAAAGTGCCGTGCTTAAAAGGTGCAGATGAGTGGAGGCTGAACGTTTAGGATGTGATTCCTCCATTCGATTGTGCAACTGCTTTATATGGCTATTCTGCGATAATGCATTTAATCAAGCATGCCATTACTTAAGGGCTCTGGCCCTGCAACCAGAACAGCAAGGCTTGATGGCATGTTCTCACTCGGTTGGAATTAAACAGATTCCGTAAGAGCCTTCTGCGCACCATGAGCAAGGTCAGGCATATGCATATTGTTAGAAATGGGGTCTTTGGTTGGCAGTCAGGTTACCCCCTGTCCAAGCAAGGACCCTCACTCTAGTCAGGGTAAGTCACACACAATCCAAATTATCCTGGGCCCACCCTCTGGTAGCTTGGCACTGAGCAGTCAGGCTTAACTTAGAAGGCAATGTGTAAAGTATTTGTGCAATAAATCATACAATAATACAATATAGCACTACAAAAATACACCACAGTGTTTAGAAAAATATATAATATTTATCTGGATATTTGCAGGTCAAAACGATCAAAGATGCAATAAGAAACTGTGAAGATATCACTTAAAAGTGATATAAAGTGTCTTAAGTCATTTAAAAGCAAACAAAGGGCCTCATTACAACCTTGGCGGTCTTACTAAAAGACCGCAGAGGCTGCGGGAGCCAGAATACCGCCATTGCCTGCGGTATTCCTGGCTCCCTATTATGACTTTTCCGCTGGGCCCAGCAGAAAAGTCACATCAACATTGCTGCCGGCTCGTAATAGAGCAGATTTGGGCCGGCGGTATACCGCCAGATTTGGGACAGCAGTGATAATCCGCCTGGGCAGCGCTGCTAGAAGCGCTGCCCAGGGGATTACGAGTCCCCGACCGCCAGCCTTTTTCGGGCAGTGAAATGCACGACGGGGCTATGCCTGGGGGCCCCTGCACTGCCCATGCCAAGTGCATGGGCAGTGTAGGGGCCCCCAGGGGCACCCCAAGTCCCCCTTACCGCCAGCCTTTCCATGGCGGTGTTTACCGCCACGGACAGGCTGGCGGTCGGGGACTCATAATCCCCAGGGCAGCGGTGCTTACACCGCTGCCCTGGGGATCCTGACGCGGTATGTTGGAGGTGCCGGCGGTATGGCCGTGGCTATTGCGCCACGGTCATAATAGCTGGCGGAACACCGCAGCCTGTTGGCGGTGTTACCGCCAATTTACCGCCAGCGTCATACTGACCCCCAAAGTCTCTTTCAAGCACAAAGTACCTGGTTTGAGTGAAAAATCTCTGCAAAGGGCCGCAGAGGAGAAGAGTGAAAACAAAGGGGTATGTGAGTCGATTTCTCGGGCGGCACACAGTCGATGCGTCGTTTAGTTTCTACGCAGGGATGGCTGTGCATCGTTTTCCGGTGCTCAGTCGTGGATCCTCTTCGGGTTGCGGGGTTTTCAGATGCCCTGGGGTCTGTGCGTGGAGTCCTGGGCTTGTTGACAAGCTCTGCGTCGTTCCGGTGGGCGGTGCAGGGAAATTTCTCCCTCACGGCAGGCGCTGTGTCGATTTCCCCTCTGGAAGTCGGGCGTCGTCGTCCCAGGTCGGCTGTGCGTCGATCTTGTGTGCTGTGCGTCGATCTGGTGGGCTGTGCGTCGAAGTTCCTGTCGCACCACAGGCGCTGCGTCGATGTTTTCCTTGCGAAGTCGAGCCGCATCTTCCCAGTTCGGCGTGCGGTGAATTTTTCACCGCGGAACAGGCTGTGCATTGTTTTTAGCAAGCTGTGCGTCGAATTTTCGCCACACAAGGAGTCCGGTTGCAATAGAGAAGTCTTTTTGGTCCTGAGTCTTCAGGGAACAGGAGGCAAGCTCTATCCAAGCCCTTGGAGAGCACTTCTTCACCACAGCCAGGGAACAGCAAGGCAGCAGGGCAACAGCAAGGCAGCAGTCCTTCACAGAAAGCAGTCAGGTGAGTCCTTTGGGCAGCCAGGCAGTTCTTCTTAGCAGAATGCAGGTTCTTGTTACAAGTTTCTTCTCCAGGAAGTGTCTGAGGTGGTAGGGCAGAGACCCTGTTTTATACCCAAATGTGCCTTTGAAGTGGGGGAGACTTCAAAGAGTGGCATAGAAGTGCACCAGGTCCACTTTCAGTGCAATCCTGTCTGCCAGGCTCCCAGTAGGGGGTGTGGCAGTCCTTTGTGTGAGAGCAGGCCCTCCACCCTCCCAGCCCAGGAAGACCCATTCAAAATGCAGATGTATGCAAGTGAGGCTGAGTACCCTGTGTTTGGGGGGTGTCTGAGTGAATGCACAAGGAGCTGTCCACTAAACCCAGCCAGACATGGATTGTAAGGCACAGAAAGATTTAAGTGCATAGAAATGCTCACTTTCTAAAAGTGGCATTTCTAAAATAGTAATATTAAATCCAACTTTACCAGTCAGCAGGATTGTGTATTACCATTCTGGCCATACTAAATATGACCTTCCTACTCCTTTCAGATCAGCAGCTACCACTTCAATAATGTATGAGGGCAGCCCCAATGTAGCCTATGAAGGGAGCAGGCCTCACAGTAGTGTAAAAACGAATTTAGGAGTTTTACACTACCAGGACATGTAAACTACACAGGTACATGTCCTGCCTTTTACCCACACAGCACCCTGTTCTAGGGGTTACCTAGGGCACACCTTAGGGGTGACTTATGTGTAGAAAAAGGGGAGTTTTAGGCTTAGCAAGTACTTTTAAATGCCAAGTCGAAGTGGCAGTGAAACTGCACACACAGGCCTTGCAATGGCAGGCCTGAGACAAGGTTACGGGGCTACTTAAGTGGGTGGCACAACCAGTGCTGCAGGCCCACTGGTAGCATTCAATCTACAGGCCCTGGGGCACATACAGTGAACATTACTACGGACTTATAAGTAAATTAAATAGTCCAATTGGGTATGATCCAATGTTACCATGTTTAAAGGGAGAGAGCATATGCACTTTAGCACTGGTTAGCAGAGTCTAAAAACCAGCAAAAACAGTGTCCAAAAAGTGGAAGGAGGCAGGAAAAAAGTTAGGGGTGACCACCCTAAGGCTGTCAGGTCTAACATGTGTCCCCCCCCAGCTGAAAGTGGGGAAAGCTACCCAACCTCCTGGGAGCTCTCATCACTAAGGCGGATGTATCTGGAGAGACCATCAGCGTTGGCGTGGTCAATCCCTGGGCGATGCTCCACCGTAAAGTCCATCCCCTGTTGGGAAATAGACCACCTCAAGAGTTTTGGATTTTCACCCCTCATCTGCATGAGCCACCTGAGGGGCCTGTAGTCTGTCTGAACCCGGAAGTGAGTCCCAAACAGGCAGGGTCTTAACTCCTTCAGTGCCCAGACCACAGCAAATGCTTCTCTCTCAATAGCACTCCACCTCTGTTCCTGTGGTAATAGCCTTCTGCTAAAGGCTACTGGTTGGTCTGAGCCCTCCTCATTTAGCTGTGCTAGAACAGCCCCTATGCCATGCTCTGAAGCGTCTGTCTGCACAATAAATTCCTGGGAGTAGTCAGGGGCCTTGAGCACGGGGTCGTGCACATGGCTTTCTTTCAGAGAATCAAAGGCCTTCTGACAAGCCTCTGTCCAATTCTCCAAACTAGGTTGTTTCTTGGAAGTGAGTTCTGTCAAGGGTGACACAATGGTACCATAGGCCTTGACGAATCTGCGGTAGTATCCAGTGAGGCCTAAAAAGGCTCTCACCTCAGTCTGTGTTCTAGGTGGTTGCCAGGCCTTGATAGTTTCAATCTTGGCCTGGAGTGGCTGCACTTTGCCACCACCTACTAGGTGTCCCAAGTACACCACGGAACCCTGCCCAATCTGGCACTTACTAGCCTTGATGGTCAGGCCTGCCTGTCGCAGAGCCTGAAGCACCTCCTTGAGGTGGAGCAGGTGTTCCTCCCAGCTGGAACTGTAGACAGCTATGTCATCCAGGTAAGCTGCACAGTAGGCATCCTTCCCAGCTAGGACCCCGTTAACCAACTGTTGGAAGGTAGCGGGGGCATTTTTCAACCCAAATGGCATCACCCGGAACTGGTAATGGCCATCAGGTGTGGAAAATGCTGATCTCTCATTAGCCCCCTCAGTTAGGGCGATCTGGCAGTACCCTGAAGTAAGATCAAACGTACTCAGTAACTTGGCAGTGCCTAGTCTGTCAACGAGCTCATCCGCTCGGGGGATGGGGTGAGCATCGGTCCGTGTGACTGAGTTGAGACCCTGGTAGTCCACACAGAACCTGAGTTCTGGCTTCGCACCGGAGGCACTAGCTTTAGGAACCAACACCACAGGGCTGGCCCAGGGACTACTGGATTTCTCAATAACCCCTAAAGTCAACATCTTGGATACCTCCTCCTTGATGCTGGCCTTCACCTTATCCGATAACCTGTAAATTTTGTTCTTCACAGGGGGACTGTCACCCGTGTCAATGTCATGAACACATAGGTGGGTCAGTCCAGGAGTAAGGGAGAACAGGGAGGAGAACTGCTCTAACAGCTCATAGCAGTCTCCTCTCTGGTTTAGAGACAGGGAGTCAGAGAGAGAATGACACCCTCCACTGACCCATCACCTTCTTTGGCAGAGAGGAGGTCGGGGAGAGGTTCACTCTCCTCTTCCATGCCCTCATCTGTGACCAGGGGCATACTGACCTCAGACCTCTCAAAGTGAGGTTTAAGCCGGTTGTGATCGAGGACCCTTAGGGGGTGCCTAGGGGTCTTGAGGTCCACTAGGTAAGTGGCCTCCCCTTTATGCTCCTTCATCTCAAAGTGGCCAGTCCAGCGATCCTGGAGAGCCCTGGGCTCTACTGGCTCCATCACCCAAACTTTGTCTCCAGGTGAGAACTCAACCAGAGTGGTCTTCCGGTCATACCACTCCTTCATCACCTCTTGACTGGCCTCCAGGTTACTTTTGGCTTGCTTCCAGAAGCGTTGGGTTTGGTTGCGGAGGGCCAGCATGTAGCTGACCACATCCTGGGAGGTGTTTTGGGAGCTTTCTCCCAGCCCTCTTTAACAATGCTTAGAGGTTCCCTGACAGGGTGACCATAGTGAAGCTCAAAGGGGCTGAACCCCACCCCTTTCTGGGGCACCTCTCTGTAAGCAAACACCAGGCTTGGTAAGAGGATGTCCCACTTACGCCTCATGGATTCAGTCAGGCCACTAATCATGCCCTTCAGGGTCTTGTTGAATCTCTCAACAAGCCCAATGGATTGAGGATGATAAGGGGTGGTAAACCGGTAGGTCACCCCACACTCATCCCACATGGAGTTCATGTACGCAGACATGAAGTTTGTGCCTCTGTCAGACACAACCTCCTTAGGGAATCCCACATGCATAAATATTCCCAACAGGGCTCTGGTCACCATTGATGCAGTCACTGTGCTCAGAGGGATGGCCTCTGGATAGCGGGTGGCATGGTCCACCAAAATCAGGATAAACCTGTTGCCCAAGGCAGTTTTGAGGTCCAAGGGACCAACAATGTCGATGCCCACGCTTTCAAAGGGGTTGCCAATGACCGGGAGTGGGAGCAGAGGAGCCTTACGCTGTTTCCCTGTCTTCCCACTAGCCTGGCAGGTGGGGCAAGCTCTGCAGAAATTATCTGAGGCTATCCTCATTCTGGGCCACTGGAAGTGGGTGACAAACCTGTTAAAGGTCTTGTCTTGGCCCAGGTGTCCTGCCAGGGGGATGTTGTGAGCCAGACCCAGTAGTAAGGCCCTGTAACACTGGGGGACCATCAGCACACGTGCTGCCCCAGGACCTGGAACCTTAGGCTCACTGTAAAGGAGATCATTCTCCCAGTAAATATGGTGAGTGCCAGAGGCGTCACCTGCTGCTTGGGCTGTGGCCTGTCGCCTCAGATCCTCAAGGGTTAGGCATTCCTTCTGCGCTTTGCAGAATTCTGCCCTGGTTGTCCCACCCTCTACTTGCCAGCCAGCAAGTTCAGGTAGGTTACCCAGGTGGGCTATGTCCTCCCCAGTTGGCTCAGGGGCCTCCTCCTCCTCAGGGGCCTGTCCACCACCGTGGGAACACTTGAGGCGGGTTTCCCACGCCTCTTGCCCTTCCTCTTGGCAGCTGTCTGGGCCATTGTTCCAGGCTCCAGACGCCCTTGACTCCCTTCCCGGGCAGCCATGGACCGTGTGGTCATGCAGACCCACTCAGGCAAACCTAACATTTCCAGTTGGGATCTGAGCTCTACCTCCTTCCAGGAAGTATGCTCAAGATCATTGCCTAACAGACAATCTACAGGCATGGCAGGACTCACAGCTACTTTCAGAGTACCAGATACCCCCCCCCCACTCAATGGGAACCAGAGCCACCAGTAGTAGATTGTCAGCGACTATGACCTGGTGGAATGTATTTGGGACTATCTGCACTGATGACACCAGCTGACTCTTGACAGTAGTCATACTGGCTCCTCTGTCACGCAGAGCCTCCACCCTTTGCCCATCAATGGTGACCCACTGCCTATACTTTGAAGTATTTTCTGGCATGTGGGCTTTAGGCACCATCTCTCTTTCTCCCATGGACACTAGGGAAACCTCTGCCTACTCCCCAAAGCTAACTGGGACTGTCTCCCCCCGAGTGCTACACTAGCCAACCCAGGTGTCTGTCCAGTGGTGGACTGTACCCTCTTGAGGCACTGGGAGTTGCCCTTAGAGTGTCCAAACTGGTAGCACTCTAAACATTTGGGGATGAACTTCCCTAATGCTTTATCAAAATACCCTGGTTTCTTTGCAAACCTAGAAGAGGAATGGTATCCACCTTCCCCCCTTGGGAATTCTTTTGGGGGCCTTTTGAGAACTCCTTATCTTTATGTTTTTCTCCCCCCTCTTTCTTCTGTTGGGAACCCTGACCACCTTTGTGGGAGTCCCCCGCAGATGCCTTTTTGGACACTCTGGTGCTAACCCAGAGGTCCGCCTCCTCAGCAAGCTTCCTGGGGTCAGTCAGCTTACTATATACCAAGTGCTGGCGCAACTCTGTAAAAGAAATACTGAGCATATGCTCTCTCAGAATCAAGTCATATAACCCTTTGTAATCATCTACTTTGCTGCCCACACCCATCCATTTAGTGCCTTACTGGAAAAGTCAAAGGAATCTACCCATGCTTGTGTGGACTGTTTGGTGCTGGGCCTGAACCTCTCACTGTATCCCTCAGGGGTCAGCCCAAATTTGGCAAGTAAAATGGCTTTCTGAAGTGGGTATGTGTTGCGATCCTTTGGATCCAGAAGTGTGTCCCTCCCCAGTGCTGGCACATAACTCCACATAGCAGTACCCCATTGCCCTTCAGGAACTGCATGAGCCCCTAGTGCAACTTCATAAGCAGCTAGCCACTTAACTATGTCATCTCCCACCACAAAACCGGGCACCACATTTTGGGGTATACGAACCTTCTTTTCTCCAGCAGGTCCTGTCTGTATGCTGCCACCATTACTGCTGGACTCAGACTGTCTCGCCTTGATCTCCAGCTCCTTGAGACTCAGTTCATGACCCAACAATAGTTTCTTCTCAGCCAAGGCTCTCTCTCAGCTGCAGCTTCAGCTCTTTCAGCTTCAATCTGTTTGGCTGCTCTTTCAGCCTCTGCTTGCTTGGCTTCTCTCTCTGCCCTCCTTTCCTCCTGTTGAGCCTCAATTTTTAGCCTTGCCATTTGCAACTGAAACTCTCTCTCCTCTCTGGTCTGAACCGCCAGGAAAAGGCTGGCGGTAAGGGGAGTCGTGGGGCCCCTGGGGGCCACTGCACTGCCCATGCCACTGGCATGGGCAGTGCAGGGGCCCCCTGACAGGGCCCCATGCGGCTTTTCACTGTCTGCTATGCAGACAGTGAAAAGCATGACGGGTGCAACTGCACACGTCGCACGGCCGCAACACTGCCAGCTCCATTTGGAGCCGTCTCTCATGTTGCGGCCCAAGGGGATGTCCAAATGGGCACGCGGCCGCATTTGCGGCCATCCGGCGGTTACAGCTTGGCGGGCGGCTAAAGTTGTAATGACCCCATAGTGTCTTAAGTCTTTTAAAAGCACAAAGTACCTGGTTTGAGTGAAAAATCTCCGCAAAGGGCCACAGAGGAGGAGAAGCGTGGAAACAAAGGGGTGTGCGTCGATTTCTCGGGCCGCACACGGTTGATGCGTCGTTTAGTTTCCACGCAGGGACGGCGGTGGGTCGTTTGTGGCAAGCAGTTTGACTGTTATCTCAAAGGAGTGACCAACGGAATTTCTGAATTATTGGATTTATAACTTGAGGACTGTATCGGACTTTGTTCCAGTGATTGGTTTTCCCTCACTGAGGCCAGATACTCCCCTTGGACTACGGTCACTATCTGTTTCTGCTACTGCTTGCCACTGGATGGTTTAAGCAGCCTTTTGCTTTATATTACGGTGCTTTATGTATAAGATTTGTATATATTTAGATTTTATCTGGTGGGTTAGTTTGTTTAGTTAGTTTTTTAGTTGCACAGGTGATTCGTTGACACTATGATTTAATTAGTTTGATTACATTAAAAGAAATTAAGTTCCTGTGAGAAATTGTGGTTTTCGCTTGGTTAGTTGTGTCTTTATTTATTTTTTCCTTCTGGATTCCTCCTTTTTTGTATTACCTTTTTGTCCCTGTTCCAGGGGGGTTATCACATTTTTACATTGAAATCTGACGTGTTTTGGGGGAAAGTGCCTAGCTGTGGATTTTGGCCTCTAGCTCAGCCGGCACCTAGGGAAACCTACCAAACCCGTACTTTTTTTTAAAACTAGACACCTAAGGGGATCCAGGATGGGGTGACCTGTGGGGCTCTCACCAGGTTCTGTTACCCAGAATCCTTTGCAAACCTCAAAATTGAGCAAAATAACACTTTTCCCTCAGATTTTGGTGCTGCAAAGTTCTGGAATCTCAGAGGAGCCACAAACATCCTTCAAACCAGCATTCCCCCAAGTCTCCTTATAAAAATGGTATCTCACTTGTGTGGGTATGCCTAGTGCCCACGACAGGAAATGCGCCAAAACACAATATGGACACATCACATTTTCCCAACCAAAGAAAACTCACCTCTTTTTTGCAAAGTGCCTAGCTGTGGATTTTGGCCTCTAGCTCAGCCGGCACCTATGGAAACCTAGTAAACCTGTATATTTTTGGAAACTAGACACCTAGGGGAATTCAGAATGGGGTGAGTTGTGGGGCTCTCACCAGGTTCTGTTACCCGGATTCCTTTGCAAACCTCAACATTTTGCAAAAAAAACACTTTTCCCTCAGATTTCAGTGCTGCAAAGTTCTGGAATCTGAGAGGAGCCATAAACTTCCTTCCATCCAGCATTCCCCCATGTCTCCTGATAAAAATTATACCTCACTTGTGTGCGTAGGCCTAGTGCCCCAAAACACAAGGTGGACACATCACTTTTTCCCCAAAGAAAACTGACGTGTTTTTTGCAAAGTGCCTAGCTGTGGTCTTTGGCCTCTAGCTCAGCCGGTACCTAAGGAAACCTATCAAACCTATACATTTTTTAAAACTAGACATCTAGGGAAATTTAGAATGGGGTGAGTTGTGGGGCTCTAACCAGGTTCTGTCACCCAGCCCTCAACATTTGGCAAAAAAAGACACTTTTCCCTCACATTTCGGTGATAGAAAGTTCTGGATCTGAGAGGAGCCACAAATCTCCTTCCACCCAGCATTCCTCCGAATCTCCCAAAATAATGGTACCTCACTTGGGTGGGCAGGCCTAGTGCTAATGTCAGCAATGGATTAACCACCTGTCAATGTTAATCCTTACATGAGGGCAACTGTTGACCCTGGGTGATCCCAGTCGGGAGGCTGCTTTCCTGTACTATAGCATTAGAACCCGCCGTTGCGGGCTCTACCGGCTATTAAAGGCCCTCTCCCGCGTTAAATGCCTGAGCCGAAGGCGAGGGCATTTAACAAGGGAAAGGGCCTTTAATTGCCGGTAGAGCCCGCTACGGCGGGTTCTAAGGCTATTAGAACATTCTGCCACTCAGGGCAGAATGTTCTATTTAAAAAAACAAATTGCTCACGGAGCCCGAGGGGATTAAAATCCCCTTGGGCTCCGTGAGGCTTTGTTCACAGCTGCTGCTGTGAACAAAGCGAACATTGGAATGTTGGCGCTGCGGGCTTTTACCGGCCAGTAAAAGCCTGCAGCACTCCATTGTTTTCAATGGAGCTGCCAACTTCCAATGTTCTTGTAGTGAATCCTAGTTTGTTTTAGCGGGATAACAGGAGTTAGTTTAGCCGTAGGCTTGTAAACTCGTGCCCCCGTCACCCAGTGACTTTTAGCCTACTTAGCTTGCTCTGTCTTAGTCAATTTAATTATTTATTTCCGTTAAGATGGCGGCCTTGTTTATAGTTAGGCCACTTGTTATGGGTTCTATTATCAGTGTCACTGCGCCAGGGCGTCAAGATCAAGCACGAAAGACAAACATACAGTAGGCATTCACACTTAGGGATTTTCCCTCTCTATACTTTCGAGGGATTGTTGATATTAATTGCCGTCCCAAGCATGCCTGTTATCTATTGTTATGAATACCACTTATGTCAGGGGACCTTGTAGATCTGTATAAATACAACACACTTTTAGTCAGATAATCAGAGGGATTCCGACCAGAGGGCATCGCCACCATCGCTGATACTGATGCTGCAGTCATCTTGACGCTGACCCAGTCTTCGTGTCCCTGCGGAGTCTGAGATAGAGACCTCATTCCAAGGTAACAAGGGTTGGGGGCTCCTCTCATGGACACGGCTTTGGCAGATTAGGTTTAACGAACCCAGCTCTCCTTTTAGGTAGGAGGTTAGACCTATTTTCCATAGGGTATTAGGGCTTATTCCATCTTATACATATACATATATTTCTTTCATATGTTGCACAATGGTGGGGGTCTTTATAACAATGACTCTCTTCTTCACAATACTGTTGCTTGGTATATTCATTATCCTAATCATTGCAGTTCATGCAACTTATCACAAATTGCAGTTATGTTGAATAAAAACTATTATAACTTCACTGCATCTGTGTTATTGCCTTTGTTTGTATGAGACATAATGAATCTGTGAGAAAAGGGTAATTTCTGTTTAACCACGACAACCCTGAGAGATATTACTTTGAGTCCATGCGTAAGCGACTGCTACAAATCACCTTTTACTATTGTGTTTCTGGTGAGGTACTGCTAGTAAGCCGGTAAGGTTTGGACAACAGTTACAACTAGTTGTAGGAAGAAACTTAGTCACCTACAAATGAAAGTACTGTCATCCTTAGACCAGCAGTCTTGCTCAGAGCAAAAGTCCAAACTACGACATGGCGCCACCAACGATGGTGTTTAGGCACTAATTTACGGATACCCTGACTATCACTGTCTCACAGACAACAGGCTCCCTCAGTACCATTATACGGAGACGTCCGTGGTCTTTGGGAGAATCCTCCTCAGCCGAACAGGTAACACCTAATTAGGCTGTAGGTTGTTCGAGCTCGAACTCACAAAACGAAAAACTTCCCCTATTTTGGTGTTCCGTTTCTCTAAACAACTATGGCTAATACCATAGACATTCCTGCAAATGCTAGACATGCACTTACACAACATTTATTAGCGCATGGCCTTACGGAAGAGGGCGGGGAGGTTACTCTGATTATAGAAGCAACTGAAGCTTACCAAACAGAAACATTTTACTGTTGGGTTGCCTTTCCTGAGGCTGACCAATGAACGCACACATTTCACACTTATAACATTGCGGACTTACCAGTAAGATACGAAGCATACCAGTATCATGAGATATCGCTCACATATCAAGAGCATCAGAACTGGTTTGAAGGCGCCCTACCACATGTACTACGACGGGTAAGGCTAGGTCCTTTAAGTAATGAAGGGCCTACATGGCCCATGTTTGCCACATATACACCTCACCCAGGCATACAGACTATGCCGATTGTAGATTTGAGAATATTATATAATGAATTAGTGGCATTATATAGACGATTGGTTCAGTTCGTAATGCGAACATTGAACACTACACCAGCGCGTCCAGCACCACCAGTAGCTGGTGGATATCAATTGGCTACTGGGATTAATCCACAAACAGTGCATACTATAATGGGTAAAGTGCCCATGGAACGAGAAAAAATACCGTTCTGGATTGCTCAGAAAACAAATCAGCTGGAAGCTGTGTTCCCCCATACGGGGCCACAGGAGAAACATAGATTGCTCACTATGTGCTTGCCATTCGGGATGGTTCCCTCGGTGGATGAATGTGCCACTTGGGGTACAGTCTTCGCTGCCGTATATACTACCACACATGGTACCCCTACACTTGCCAATTTACCGGAAGTGTTAAAACAAATACAAAATGAGCATGGGGCTGCACCGGCCCTGGATCTGGGGATGAAATTGATGCATAACTTTGACGCCGTCTCCTCGATAATACTAAGTAACATTAAAGGGGAAGCGGTGGCACTGGTAATACGCCAGCGTCTCCAGGAAACTCCAAATGTGGAACGAGAGAGACAGCTACCGAAAATAATATCCGATACCTATACTAGTATAGGACAGGATGGGTTGGGAGCCAAACCTAAAAAATTGGACATTCGAAGTACCGCCCATAAGGAAGGTACGAAGCAAGCACAAGAGTGCTCTAAAAAGCGCTGGGACAAACAAAAAGATTTCAAAGATAGGAGAAATAAAAGAGCTGATTCTCCACATCCGGAGTACCCCGAACGGAGGTATAATCTCAGGAATAGGGATAACATTAGAACTCCAGACAGATATACTGATTCACGTCCCTCTCGTTCCTTTCAGGACGCACCGGATAAACGTAGCGAGAGAGGGGGCCGTCAAGATCGACGTCCGGAATACGTGAAAGAAAAGAAAGACTTGCCGCAGTCTACCATTAAAAAAGAAGAAAAGACTCCTCAACAAAAGCCACAATTTAAAAAGAAGAAAGTGGCAGCACTGACCGTTAAAAATGCCAGTAGTATTGAGAACACTGTTGAGGAACAAGAGGTGGGCAGTAACTCTGTTGGACAGTGCGGCAGAGGCCACGATATGTCGCCAGAGTCTTAAAGATCATCTGGATGTGACAGCAACTAGATATTACATCGCGGTTGAGACAGCGGATGGCCGCGTTCTCCCACCCGATCGGGTTTATGATTTAACGATTCAGATAGAGGGAGACGTGGAACGCATTATTAGTGTAATATGTTGGGATGAACTTACTAGTGATATCCTGTTGGCCGAGAGAGACTGGCCACCTGAACATGTCCGCAAGCTCCCACATGGGGAAGATGTCATTTTGCCTTCTTTCTCCGATCTTGTTCCAGAGGCAGACAAAAAAGCCTCTGCTGCTGAATGGGCTTTAGCGCAGGCACCTGCACTATACCGTAATCATGTAGGTTGGGACAAGGACTCTCCTTGTCATGTTATTCCCGTTCGGTCTACACCACACCCGCAGCCACAATACCCTGTTAAACATGAAGCGAAAACTCCAGTGACGGAGATACTGTCACATCTTGAATACCAGGGAGTAATTGAGCCCTGTACATCGGCAATGAATAATCCGCTATTTCCCGTTGCGAAACCTGATCATTCATATAGAATAGTGGTTGATTATAGACACTTGAATAGTCATACACGCACATATGCTATACAAAATTCACACAGCACAGCGCTGGTGAATAATATAGTGCGTAAAAAATATAAAACTACATTGGATATATCTAATGGGTTTTTCTGCCAGAATTTAGCACATGAAAGTAGGGACCTAAGTGCATTTTCCTTTGGCTCTCAGAAACGCTTTTGTCGTTTACCCCAAGGCTATAAAAACAGCCCAGGACTGTTTTCGGCCCGTGTAACATCAATCTTGCACAAGCTTGATTCCGATGCATTATCCTATGTGGATGACATCTATCTCACTGACGACACCCTCGACATTCACCTTGCAAGGGTGGAACGGATTATTTTGGGATTTGCAGCCTTCGGCTATAAATTTAATTTTAAGAAAAGCAAGATAGCATTTCTTAGTGTATTGTTCCTAGGATATGAACTATCAAACGAGGGAAAGAGCCTGGCCCGCACTTCCTAAAAAAGTGTGCTCAGCTACAGCCTCCAAACACACTTAAGAAATTACAGTCATTACTGGGTTTCTTTAATTTTGACAGAACATACATTCCAGATTATGCTGAACGCATCAAACCACTTTATGACTTAATTCAGCCCAATTTTTCTAGCAGGCGATGGACGCTTGAACACACACACATCCTTAGGGACCTACAACGGGACATGCTGGAAGCTAGACATTTATACACACTTGACAATAAAACAAATTTGGTCATCAGAATAATAGCTGGTGCCCGTGAATTTACCTATGTCACCTTTAATGAGGGTGACACGGTGCCCATCGCATACAAATCACATTTGTACTCCAATGCTGAGAAACGTTTTGCTCCTACTGAAAAAATTCTGACAGCAGTTCAGATGGCTGTCATAAAGTAGAGGCCATTTGCCCAGGGGAAACGTATTATTGTTGTCTCCCCGGTGCCGGCCTTAGAGGCTGTCACTAAATCGAGCGTTCCAAATGCTAAGGCATTACATCCACACTGGATTCAATGTGCAACGTCTCTGACCGCCACTGATGTTGATTATGTGTTTGACCCAAGACTTCAGACGCAAGAATTTCTCCAGTATGAACAGGAGTACCCCACTCCTTTACACATATTACCAATAGACAGTTATGATACCCTCATTTATACTGACGGATCGGCACAACCGGCTGTGGGTACTAAACATCAATACTCGGCAGCTTGCGCAGCCGTGTGCGGGGTAATGGAAGACGGAGTTTTCCATCCTCACAATACCTACACTCAGACCTTAGGGGACTGTACAGCCCAGTTGGCCGAGCTAAAGTCTCTTCTTCTAGCGCTCGAACATTCGGAGCCAGGAACACAGACTTTGATCGTCTGTGATTCATATTACTGCGTCCAGTCATACAATGAATATCTCAATCATTGGAAACTGAACGGGTTTAGGGTTTCTAAAGGGAACACCATTAAACACAAAATGTTGTGGGGAAGGGTGGCTGATCTTAAGGATAAGCTACCATGTGTCCATGTAGTTCATACATTAGGGCACCAACGTGTAGGAATACACGTTGCCGGTAATACGTTGGCTGATGAAGCAGCCAAAGCATCAGTAGCTACGGCTTCTGTGGCTGCAGTGACTCATTCTCGGACGAGGTTGGATAATGAAATACTGATTGCCGTTAAAGCTTCGGCTGCAGGCAAGACCCTTCCGAAAGGATACCCTACGAACTATACTTACCATATCAGTGCAAATAATGTTGCTTTTGCAACAATTCCTGATGTAGGTGATCGAGTGATCCCAAATGAAGACCAAAGATTGGGGCTAATTACAGCTGCACATGAAGGTGTCGCTTCTGCACATGCTGGAATACAGGCCACTATCACCATTCTACAACAACGGTACTGGTGGCCTGGTCTATGCAGACGGACTAAACAGTATGTCCTTTGCTGTGACATTTGTCAACAGATTAAGGGCTCCAATATCAAACGCCCTCCGCAGACTTCTCTCTTAGTGTCAGATAAGCCACTCCATTGTGTGTACCTGGACCATTGTGGTCCCTTGCAGCCTGATGGTGCATATAAATGCATTCTAGTGGCTGTAGATTCCTGTTCTAGATTCCTGTGGGTATGGCCACAGCGGTCGGCTGACGCCCGGACTGTTATAAAAGATTTGCTGATCTTTATCAGTACATATGCGGTTGCAGCATTCCATTCGGACCAGGGCCCTGCATTTGCCCCTAAAGCTTTCAGGGACACCATGAGAACGATGGGTGTTGAACTCCATTACTCCTCACCATACCATCCCGAGGGAAATTCGGTCGTGGAGAGGCGGAATCGTGATCTAAAGCAGTCCTTAACAGCTTGAGTATTAGGTTCAGGCCGCAGTTGGTTACATCACCTGTATGGGGTCCAGAGAGCACTGAATAATCTGCCAAGACGGTCCTTGGGGGGAAAGTCTCCATATGAGGTTCTCTTTGGGACACCTATGTATGTCCCCGATCTAGATGCCCCTGGTATGGTGGCAGCAGAAACACCATTTGACATAAAAGAACGTCTCGCTGTTTTACAGGAGCTTCAACAATTCCGTGATGATAAATCATCTGTAAGTGCTGCCACCTTGGGAATAAGGGAATTGGCGAAAACTTCGACTGGCTCGATTCCTAACGTTGGGATCTGGTTCGTGAGAAGATCGCTGTGAAAAAAAGAATTTGGTCCATCATACAGAGCACCTGTAACGGTCTTGGGGATAAAAGGCACCAGGACTGTCATCCTTCCACCGTTGTCTGGTTCGAAATCAAACAGATTCATCTCCGTTGATGACATCAAATTACACCATGTGGCCGATTCTTCACAGTAGACCAGGAGGTCCCTTGGGTAGTTCCCGATCCCCTCTCACTACCCAACAGGACATCCATCTACATGGTAGGATGAATATCACTACTGCTGACTATGCAACTATGTCGACAGCTGTTCCAGACGCTTCTTCGACCATGGGGAGGGCGGAAAATGAACTTTTATTGGTTCCAGTGACAACTTCGGAGAGCACCCTGCATCAGGATTTGGCTGTATTTTACACGAACACTTCCACAACTAATAACGTTGTCTATCAAGAACTTCCACGGACAGTGGATGAAAATTCGATGGGTCCTGTGTTTGCGGAGACTTCCTCTGGCTATTTTGTAGACATTGATGATTTTTCTTCAGATTCATCCTCAACTGAAACTGACAATCTTTCGAGAGGTAGCAAATTCTATTGATGGCTTAAGAAGAACTATTTGATATATCCATGGAACTATCTCTGGTTCTGTTTGACATTTATTGCATTGTTTTTATGGATCGGTTTTGTGACTGTTTTCTTTTTACTAATTAATGGTCACTATATGGCTGATCGCTCCTCTGGGGAGCCTGTTGATGTAATTTTAACACCACATCATTCATCACATAAGGTCCGACGTGATTTGTCCCCTGTCAATATTACAGCTATCCCGATTCCTGATGGGATTGTATGGGACAAAGTTCCGTTCAATATATACGGGCCTACAGAGATAATTCAAATACCATACGTGTTCAAAATTTCAATGTCTGATGTTATTACACCTAATGTTGTCTCTGATGATTGGGATGTCCAAACGGTTGATTCAATGCTATCTGAAATGAAGGACTACTCAGCTTTTGGAAGTGATGATGTATATGATTATACAATGAATTATGGGGAAATGTTCTGCTATAACAATTGGGGACATCACTACCTGCACCGTGCAACTAGATATAGGCCTCTCTTTAACTACACACAATAGGAACATTGTTCAACACCACAGGTGGGGAGTCCACAGTATTACAGTGACAAATTCACATAATTTTCTGGGCATGATACAAAAAAAGCTGAATCATATTATTTTAAATTACCTACAGCACAATTTAGAAAACTTTTGCTAACAGATACAAAACTGATTTATTCAGATCCCTTTGTTTCCAGACTCTCGATTGAGGGTTACAAATATTGGAAGAACACTATCGATTTGAAGAGTGTATGGGGAACGCATCATGTCTGGGGTTAGCAAAAATTAAAGATCTATACACCCCCAATATCCCTACAGCGACAAAATTTTAAGATTGGCAACACTTTCTTAATGTTTCAGAGGACAGGCTAGATGCAATGGTTAAGGCTGGTGCTTATAATTCTTCACTTTCCCGTCCCGGGGGATGGTTGGTATGGCCAACCGACACTAATGAGTGTCAGAGGCGTTTTTTGAACTCTTCAGGGTTTTTTTCCATTCATAGGCCAGACCCTCGCTTTCTATCAGGTCAACATACTGGTATAATTACAACATACAGTGTGGGTAAGCTGTGCCAGCAATGGGTGCAGACGAACACTTTAACAGCGGTTAAACAACACCTGAACACTCTTTCTGACAGAATAGATTTACAAGATTTCCTATTGGGTCCTAGGAAACAACGCTCAAAACGGTTTTTATATGCTATGTATAATGAGATTTGGAAGCTTTCTCAAATTGAGGCTGCTGCACGTTTAAGGCAACTTGATAAGGAGAATTTGGAAAAAACATTGGCTGTTGTCGACAATGGCATGAACACGCTATCCAACAGGATTTATTCACTATCAAATATAGTGTAATCTGCTATTGATATCACTCAGACTGATTTGTCCCGGTTATATCATGGACAAACACAGCAACGTTCCATCATGCAGCTGGGTTGGGCATTGCAGACACTGAGAAGTGGCCACATTCCATGGAAATACATTAATGGGAGTGAACTATTCGCTGCTTTTAATTTTTCCAGGGAACAAGAGACAATGGCTAAAAGGGAGGCTCGGTTCACCTTGCTTCAAGTAGAGAAATTAGATAAGTTGCCCTTCACGGTAGCAGAGAGTCCTTCAACTATCTGGCTCTTACACAGCATTATTAATTTACCGTTTTCGACCTTTCGTTTCTCGAGCTGCCTGAAACATCTTGCAGTGGGACGATATGAACGGCTAGGAGATAGCTTTATTAAGGAAGAGTGGGAGTTGCCCTTTGAGTGTGAATGTCTGAACGGTGAACAGGAGGTCTTTCTTAGCGGAAGTGAATGTGAGACTACTGTTCGTCATTCCATGATATGCAAACAGGTGTCTCTTCACGGTCTTTGCAATGCGGGGGTCGCGAATTTGGCCTGTTTTCTGAAGGGTACTCCCGTCCCCTTGATTCGTTCAGTGTTTCATGTACTTTCTAATGGGAGTTATGTTCTACTGAGCGATGACAGCTGTTGCGGCTTGCGACCTGGATTTGCCTACGCAATCTCAGTCACGAAGGTCGTTACGTGTTGTGGCCATGTTTTGTTTCCCCCCACACGAGAGATACAAGTATCTGAAATGTGGCCCCACATTGATACTATTAATGTGAACTATGACAAGTTGAGTAGACTGAAGGCGCTATTGTTTCAAAAACAGGTCGCCTTGACATCTGCAAAAGAGACGTATGCTCTCCAGATTGCGAGATCATCAGCCGAGATACAATCCCTTTTCAATACCGATTTCCCCAAACACTTTGGAGAGTTGGTATCCAGAATATTCAATGCTTCAAGCACAGCTGGGATTGTTCATTTCTTTAAGGCCGTCGGGTCTGGTTTCGTGTCCATCTTCCAGACTGTCTTCGGAGTCATCCCATCAGCCATCCATTCTCTCTTTTCCAGTGTGTTTGGTGGCTTTCCAATTATTTTGGCTTTAATTGGCGGACTGCTACTGCTATTTTTTCTGATTCGCTGTGGTTGTTTTTTTCCAGCGACACAGAGCAATGGAGCCGCTCCCATCAACCCCGCTGTGCTGTGAACGCATGGTTCGGATCTTCGGTACACCTTTGCTGGTGGAACTGGAGTTTGACTGGTCATTGTCATTCCGGCCTCTACTATGGTGTGTACAACCGGTGTTCCGCTGCATATGGTGTCTCTTTGAACATCTGCCTATGGTCTGTCTTGCTGTTCCACCAACATCTCCTGTGGACCACGAACTGCTGATGTCCCCGATAAGGGTTCATACACGGTCATGCCCCTTGAGACTGAGGTTGCTCCGCGAGGCCACCTATGAGCCTTCTGTTGTACGATCTAACATGAATGAGGACGCTGCAGCAAGTGTCGAAACACCGATGAATATGGCTCACTTCTGCTCTGTGGATCCGTTTGTCCGTCCAGCTCTCAATTTCACTTCCGACAATGTTGACTCTTTTTTAAGATCCTTGAATGGTGACTTCGATGACATTCTTCAAGATCCTGCATATAGCACATAGTTTGATGAATTTGATTGCCAGTTCCCGGTTCTAAAAACTAGCGATTATACTAAAGGTTTGCTATACTTGTCATGGTTGATATTAACATCTCTGTATGTTTTTTAAACAAATTTTAACACACAGCATTTATTTTTGACATTAAGTACATTTTTTTAGCTTGAGTTTTCGTTTTTGTTTTTTGGCTTTTAGTTCAGTAGCAGCTTTTTTAGCGGTTGGGTTTCTTTACCTTCATCATACCTGTTATGGCAATGGGGAGGGTGTAGTGAATCCTAGTTTGTTTTAGCGGGATAACAGGAGTTAGCTTAGCCGTAGGCTTGTAAACTCGTGCCCCCGTCACCCAGTGACTTTTAGACTACTTAGCTTGCTCTGTCTTAGTCCATTTAATTATTTATTTCCGTTAAGATGGCGCCCTTGTTTATAGTTAGGCCACTTGTTATGGGTTCTATTATCAGTGTCACTGCGCCAAGGCGTCAAGATCAAGCACAAAAGACAAACATACAGTAGGCATTCACACTTAGGGATTTTCCCTCTCTATACTTTTGAGGGATTGTTGATATTAATTGCCGTCCCAAGCATGCCTGTTATCTATTGTTATGAATAACACTTATGTCAGGGGACCTTGTAGATCTGTATAAATACAACACACTTTTAGACAGATAATCAGAGGGATTCCGACCAGAGGGCATCACCACCATCGCTGATACCGATGCTGCAGTCATCTTGACGCTGACCCAGTCTTTGTGTCCCTGCAGAGTCTGAGATAGAGACCTCATTCCAAGGTAACAAGGGTTGGGGGCTCCTCTAATGGACACGGCTTTGGCAGGTTAGGTTTAACGAATCCAGCTCTCCTTTTAGGTAGGGGGTTAGACCTATTTTCCTTAGGGTATTAGGGCTTATTCCATCTTATACATATACATATATTTCTTTAATATGGTGCACAATGGTGGGGGTCTTTATAACAATGACTCTCTTCTTTACAATACTGTTGCTTGGTATATTCATTATCCTAATCATTGCAGTTCATGCAACTTATCACAAATTGCAGTTATGTTGAATAAAAACTATTATAACTTCACTGCATCTGTGTTATTGCCTTTGTTTGTCTGAGACATAATAAATCTGTGAGAAAAGGGTAATTTCCGTTTAACCACGACAACCCTGAGAGATATTACTTTGAGTCCATGCGTAAGCGACTGCTACAAATCACCTTTTACTATTGTGTTTCTGGTGAGGTACTGCTAGTAAGCCGGTAAGGTTTGGACAACAGTTACAACTAGTTGTAGGAAGAAACTTAGTCACCTACAAACGAAAGTACTGTCATCCTGAGACCAGCAGTCTTGCTCAGAGCAAGAGTCCAAACTACGACATTCTAATCTGAAGTAAATCTCTTCAGTCTCCATAAAAGGGGTCTCTTGTTTTCATCAAGCATTGGGCATGCATAAATAAGTAATGTATATTGTGTGTGCCTGGGAGTGTGTGGTTCTTGGGTGGACCTCTGAATGAAGGGATTAATGTGTAACCTGAGTATGTGCTGCACTAAGTTGTGTTCTCCTTTGTGTACACTAGCTATGTCAATCTTGGCCATACCCGCCAGCACATACACCCTTCCAGACACACACCTCAAACTTTGTGTATCTAGTGGTTGAGTATGTTGCCCAACCCATAACATTTGTCCAGAGTAGGATTCCACTACTCTTAGAGAAAACTGAACATCACCCAATTCCCATGTTTTGCTGTCTCCCTTGGCAGTGGTAGCAGATGCAGCTCTGTGTTTGAGCCCATTACACATTAACCCAAAACCAGTCAGCAATAGTATAATTGTAGAGGCAGTAGCTTGTAAAATCTGTTCAACAATGAGGACACAATGTTCCTCCAGAGCACACAAGCTTTTCAGTGTGGCAGATTTTCTGAATAACTCTGGCATCCCACTTTGGCTTCAAAGGTCTATAAGTCCATAACCAATATCTGACTCATATTGTCAGATTGACAGCAATGATCCCTGTACACAACTGTAGGAAGAGAGGACTACGGAACCAGGAGAGCAAACTTTCCATTATTGCATCATTGCTCCAAACCAGGTTTATGTTTTTGAAGCCTGCAAAGTGAGGTGTGAAGAGTCAGAATTTTCCAGGAGGAGCTAACTTGATCAAATGGAAGGTTTATGCCTAAAAGCAACCCAACAGACAGAGTGTGCAGGAGTCACAATATAATTTCAGATTTCCAATCTTCCTCTACTACAGCACCCTTTCTTGTATATCATCCTTGTCAGAACAAGCAATGAAATTGGACAACCAATATGTTGATACATGTTTACTCCAGGAAAGCATTCCATGCAGAAATCAAACTCTTGAAGAGCAATCACCCATCTCCTTATTCTTGATGAGATAGAATCTAGGCCCATACTTATACTTTTTTAGCGCTGCATTTGTGCCGCTTTTTGACGCAAAATGGCGTGAATTTACAAAATACTATAGTATTTTACAAGTTTGCCCCGCTTTTGCATCAAAATATCACGCAAATGCAGCACTAAAAAAGTTTAAAGATGGGCCCTAGTTCCTTCTTAATGAACATGTCCTTCAGGGGTTTGTGATCAGTACAAATTTTTAATTTAGTGTCCCACACTAGATTCCTGACTTCTTTAATGTCCAGAAAATAGCCAGATCTTCCCTCTCAATTATGGAGTAGTTCAATTCTGATCCTCTCACACATCAGGAAGCACATGCCATCAATTTGTCTACCACCTGTCTACTATGGAGTAAAACTTCTCCTAAATCTCTGGATCAGGCATCTATGACAATTAAGGTCTCATCTCCTGTTAACTTGGTGCACTCCAATTTTAGTACATACAACTCCTCGACATTCTTTGTTAAAATTCTTGCTAACCAAGGCTTTTAAAACCACAGATTTGTCAGCATATACTTTTATGAACTCATTAGAATGCTCTACCATGCCCAAAAATGACACCAACTCATCCTTATAACACACTTTTTTATATTTACAATCACATTCACCAGATACTTCTTGGGTGTCACACCTCCACTAGAAATATGATGACCTAAATAGTTCACTTCTAAAACACAAACCCTAAACTTATCCCTTTTTTATGTTACTCCTACTTCCATCAACTTTCCTAAAACCAAGCATCATGTTCCTCCATTGTATTATAAAAAATCAGAAGGTTGTCTTGATAACACTGAGCACATGGTAATCCATTCAGAAAGTTTGTCATGTTGCCCTGGAAAATAGAGGAAGTAGAAGGTAGATCAAATTGCGTCTTTAGATTTGTAGTGTGTTATTTATGTGATGAAAGCAGTTAGGTTTTGAGAACAATTGTCTAACTCAACCAGATAGCAGGCCGATGTTAGATCAAAAGTGGTGAAATACTTCACCCCAGCCACTGTTGTTACAATCTCATCAGTATTTGGGAGGGTAAATGTATCCACAATTATATTTTGATTGAGTTCACTTCGGTCAATATTGTGAATATTGCCACTTGTCCTCCTGGCAATAAGAATGAGATCCAACCACTGTGTGACTTCCACAGGTTCTTTCACTCAAGTCAATGAGTTTTCTTAATTCTTTACTGACACAATAGTGTATGTTCACTGGAATTTGCCTAACCTTTGCAGCAACAAGTATTGCTTCTTTCTTTAACCTTATCCTGTGTTTAAAGCCCTTGAGGCAGCGCAGTTCATAATGAAAAAACTATTCATATTGTTCTCCAAACTCTGCTACCTGTTGTTCAATTTCTTGTACCTGCACCCATGGACTGGCATTGGGATCAGAGTAACACATAACAGTCTCTAGTGTGGCCAAGCCTATCAAATGTTTGCCTTTGTTAAACATGGTGTTTCTGCACCACAATGTTGCACATGTTTGCATGTTCAACAGCAATATGCATGCTCTATCCAGCTGAGCTATACTGAAGTACGTTCTGTTCATTAAAATACTTTATCTGCACACTCTTGAGTTACCAGAGGGAGTACCAGGCCACGTCTTATGACAGCCTTAGTAGGTGAAATAGGTAGTTTTCCACCCTGGTTATGCTCGCAATATACTGCTTTGAAGGACTGGAATAACAGCTTTCCCAGTGTCAAATTAGGAAGGATGCTCTTTAAAAATTAAGGGAGGTGTGTAGAAAGGATTCCTCCAAGAGGAAAATATTTTCAAGTGAAGAATCCTTTACTGAAAGATATTTTTAAGTTGAGAAACAAATTAAATAAATGTAACTATGCTAATGCACTGACAGTTTCCATCTGATAGAAAATATCCATGCATAATTTCTACTTATGTTAGTACTGCTGGAGAACTGGGACTGTTTTAGCTTTCTGGACATACTCCAAGAGTTTGGTAATAATTCCATAAATGTTGGAAATTTGCTCCAAAAGGAACATTCTGGTGGATGAAATGTATACCCTTTTTACCATTCGATACATGATTTGAGCCCAATATTGGTGCACTGAACACTTTCACAGACGGTGTCATTGCTGAATAAATTTCATATATACAATTTTCAGTTTACCTATTTTATTGTTCCTTGGCATTGTGACAACCACATAGAAGGCAAGCACACTTACCACCGTGCTTGTGCAGGATTTCCGTGGTGTGCTCCAGAACCTCATAATACTCCCTGAGCTCCAGCTGGCACTGACAGTAATTGAGAACGAGAGGGGTGATGAGACTATCCAGTCTCATCCAGTCTTCATCCCAGGGTTTTTCCTGTGTTCAACAAAAGCAGTACATTTAGTATAAATCATACAGAAGACTGAATCCATACAATCCACATACATAATTGGCTCTTTTCAGCTCACTTCGCTTTGAGCTCGGTGCTCAGTTAAAGACCCAACTCCTCTACAATACACTAAATAATGGGAGAGACAATGAACAGACAGGGGGAAAGTGGACAAAACACAGAAGGAGGATATACTGATGTTCATGTCTAAAATGTGTTATTTTAAATGTTTCACTGTAGGAAGGCTTGTCTTTTACGTTGCTTTCAGCATCACCAATACCTTTATTCTCTTGCTTTCCAGAGACAGGTGACATTCCAAACAAAATGGCAGGCAGTTTTTTCACAGTCAACAAAATAGAAGGGAGATGGCAATCAGCTATTATCTAACCAGTAAAGATTGTCTGTTTAGTGCAGATTACATTTCTTACAATACCTTGACAGCATCACTTGTGAGAGGGAGGTCTGCACACTAAATTAAATTAGAATACTGGAATGAAGCACTAATAGCTGTTATAGACCCTTTCCTCCAACATTTCAATTATTGTCTTTCTGTTTCTCCTAGTTTAATGGTAATACCATTAGAAAACATCTCTCTCAAGTTATACCAGTCGCTAAAGGCCATCATACTAGTTATAGGCCCGAGTCACAGGAGTATAACTAAGCTAGAAGCGGACTATAATGCTACAGTTTTAATAGCATAATGGCAATGTGGTTCCACCATAAGTATGTCAATTAAAAGATTGGTGTTCGTGAATAAAACAAAGGGGATACACTTGATGTGGCCTTCTTAGACTTCAGCACACCTTTTGACACAGATGACTCATACAAAGATAAGCAACCTTGTTGTAGGTGCTGAAGGAAGGATCTGACTTGGAAACTGGGATATAAGCATAATATTCTAATGGAGCAATGTGATATTACTATATTTTTTCCAAAGTACTAGGGAAAGCGTGGAAGAGCTAACGTAATTGGCCATTAATCCTCACCCCAATAAATAGACACACATGTCATGAATAAGATTTGAGTTACAAAAACTGTTTCTTGGAAAGTGCATAGCTCCACATATATTGCATGTGGGGAAAAAATGAAGATTAAGAGGAACTGGCAATGTCCGGTGCAAATATTTCTCTATTAATGTTGAAGGAAAGCACTCTTGAAACTTTGTTATGCCAAACTCCCTTCAGTGAAAATTTGACCTGTTTCCCTCTCACAATTGGCAAATCCTGCGAAAATGTTTAATGATGTCATTAAATACACCAGGGATAGCAAAAAAAGTAAAGTCATGTTTTTGTGGCTAAATTAAAAAATGGGAGGAAAACATGGTACACATCCTCACCGCACGCCCCAAACAGTAATTGTAAAGTGTGGTAACAATATATACGACAGCAGCAGTAATACAAACTTCTCTCACCCACAGGGGTCACTGACACAATATCGAGGTAATCAATATCATTTAATACAAATACAGTGTCAAAAATATCGTTAACCAAAATATTGTGTGTCTATACTTAAAAAGGTAAGTACAAAAATATAGGAAATAAAATATTGTTTAATACTAATGTCATCCAAAAACATACACAAATATCTTTTTTTAAATATTTATATAGTTTTAAGGTTTAAAGGAGCAAATTGTAAATATTTTAGTATATACTATTATTATACTTTAAACTACATAAATTGTACTAATAATTAACTCTATATAAATACTTATAGAAAACACACACATATAAAAGTGTGTATGTACATTTATTAACAATTCAATTACAAATATTATTAAAATTACCAAATAAAGAAAATATAAACAATTTAAAAAACGCAAAACTCAATTACAACAAATATTATACAAATGTTTTAAATATCAAGAATTTAAAAAATATGAAATTAGAAAATAAACAAATAAAACCACAAATAATAATTTAATTAAAAAAGAATTAGAAGAAGAAACAATAATAGGAAAAATATTGGCGTCTGGTAATGTTTGATACACTAGTCCCACTCCAGTTTATGTAACAGTAGGGAAAGGGTAGGAACTCAGATGGTTTAAATTTACCATTCCCACTCTAAACAGCACAAAAATAGGCAAAGTGTTGGACATTGGAGGTTGTTAGATTAACTATTAACACTCCAAACAATGCAACATTAGGGAAAGTGTTAGACTTTGGAAGAGTTGAATTTACTACTCCAGTCAGTGCAACAGCAGGGAAACTTTATAGGGGTTAAATTTACTATTCCTACTCCAGTCATGGTAAAGGTAGGGAAAGTGTTGGAGTTCAGAGGGGCTACATTTACTATTTTACTTTAAACAGCGCAACAGTAGGGAAAGTGTTGGAATTCAGAGGAGTTAAATTTACTATTCCCATTCCAGTTTAAGCAACAGTAGGGAAAGTGTTGGACTTCAGGGGGGTTACATTTACTTTTTACATCCCAGTCTAAGCTACATTAGGGAAAGTACATCACTTCAAACTTATTACATATTTGAATAACCCTATTAATTTAGAAAAAAATATGATACACTTAATATAGACATAATTAATTAACATAAATATATATCTTTATTAAAAAATAGAAAACAAAAGTTACACAATTAATAATAATTAATACTAATTATCAATAGAAATAATTATTTATTTAAATAGTAATGATTGACTATTTTGAAAATAATTTTAATAAATCTTTACTATTAAAAATAATATTATACTAAATAATTATTGCTTAATTAACCTCTCACCCTATTTCCCTAGAAACTTAGCAGCCCTCTGCTAAAATAATATTAAAACAAATATGTATAGCACAATTTACATAATTGATAATCAATTAAATAATTAATTAAGAAGTCATGGTTAATTATTTATTACTTAATTGACTTCCCACCCTACACCACTACAAACCTAGCAGCCCACACCTAAAATGTAACTTTAATATATAGGTTTTGTACAATCTACATAATTATTAATCCATTAAATAATTAATTATAAATTAAGAATTAATTCTTAATTAGTTATTATTTAATTTCTGAACACATACATCTACAAACTGAGCAACTGGCACCTAATGTATTCCAAAATTAAACTAGTGTTACATAATTAATATCAATCACTTATTTAAATAAAAAAAATAATACATAAATAATTATTACTTAACTTTCAAACCTATCACTCTACAAACCCAACAACCTGCTACAGCACTATAAATTACTATTAACAATTAAATAAAAGATTCTAAATTACTTAAAATTACAAACTACATTAAAAAAAATAATTATACAAACAATAGTAACACATAGAATTAATGTATGAACTAAAACAAATTGAAATAGTTTACAACTATATTACTGAAAAAGATAACAAAATAACACAATTCCTAAAATCAATATAACTTACCTATAAAAGCGATATTCTTGACAACAATATGTTTTGCATCACAGTATTTTTGTAGCATGATATTTTATTTCCAATATTTCTGTCTCCCGATACTTGCAACTCAATGTTTTGCCCAAACACCCACTCACAGAACAGTTTTAGTGTGAGCAGTACCAGGACAAGTATTCTCTAAAAAAAAAAGGCTGGGAATAGCAATGTTAGCAGCAGTGTGGGCATTTTTCACAGTCAGCTGCAATGCAAGCTTGACTCACACAGAGGTCAAGTGTAGCAGGGGTAGCAGGAAACTAAAATAATATTAGGGGGCCTATTGTGGTGACTTACTGACCCTCAACAGTGAATGAAGAAGGATGGATGGAAGTAGGGGCTTATTTCATGGACTGGGATAGGGTTTTTCTACTTGGACCTGTCATTTTCAAAATATCCTCTTTCACCCTTCAGAGTCCCACTACATGCCATCCTACCCATCATCAATCTTGTACAGGTCCCTGGACTTCCCCATGTAGCTACTAGGGGTCCCTCAGACTGAATTCAGTCACTTTGAGCCTGTTGTTCAGAGGGTTCTCAGCTTATCATCACGTATTATCACTTGGGTATCAGAAAACTTCAGCTATCCCGTACTTTACCTCAGCTGACCCTCACAAATCTTTTACTTCAACATTACACTGTTTCACAGATCATCATCTGGCCCTCACAGACATTCTCCCAACCCTTGCAAATATTTCAAATCCCAACATATACCTCTGCCAGTCATAAGCATGTTCCCAGGCATCCTTAGAAATCCTCAGCCAGTCCTGGGATGCCCTCAGCTGGTCCTGAGACAATCTTCAGGCGACTAATGATTGGCCATTCGAAAACATCAGTTGACAATCAGCCCCTCTACAGCTCACATTTGCCCTCCATTGACCCTCAGACCCACTCTGCTGACGCTCTGACCCGTTATACCAGTGCTCAACCTGGTAAGTAAACCCTCCTCAAACTCTGCTACTGGACCTCAGCTTTCTCAAAGGCAAGCTCAACCTGTCTTCTTGCACCCACCTGTCAATATTGGTGACCCTTAAATGACTCATGTAGACCTTGCCAAGTCTCAATAGCCTCTAACCTGAACCTTCAAAAGCTTTGACTGACCCTCTCATTCACTTCTGAATGCCATCTGTATTCGTCAATACAGTGCAAAAATTTAAAAGGAGGTTAAAAAGTGTTCATTATAACATTTGCACTATTTGAAAAACCTGCATGAAGTGAGGCAGCTCTGAACAATGGTAGGAGTAGTAATGGCATCTCAACATTAATGTATATCTGTTGAATGGGACAAAGATAAAGTAGGCTGTCAAAAACATTTTGATTTGCTAATAACTTTGGTGTCGTTTGTGAGAAATGCTTGGAAGTTGAGATACTGAAAGTTATTGCGAATGGATCACTTGTTGACAACCTCTCTCACTCTGTCTGTTCTCCCCTTTAATGAAACTGACTGAAATTTGGTACACTCTATAAATGTTAGGTCCAGATCGGGTAACTCAGATTTCAAGGAGATCCATTATTCAATGCCAACGCTAGCAAACCAACGGTGATATGACCCAATTTAACAAAACACACACCTTATTGATGGATCTGACAAAATTTGATACATCAAGAGGAAATTAAACACGGTACCTCTCTTCCAAATTAAATGCAAATTTGTCAAAGAATGTGGCCCTTTGCTGTCATAGCTCTGTTCCCTTTTTCCACTCTTGAATTTATGATAAAAACCATCAAGGTGTTCGAGTAAGTATCAAATAGTGGCCCCTCTTTAATACTCTCCTTCCATAAATTCTGATGTGAGAATAACTGCTCCTTGCTTCTTGGTGTCTTCTTTTATTTACAGACAGAGCATACACATAATTTATTATGGTAGCCAGTTTCTTGTTTTTCTCTTTTGTACTTTGTTGTTGTTTCTGCATTTGCCCTTTTAATTAGTTTTTATAGTGAATGATAGTAATGGAAATAGGAAAATTGTTAAGGCATTCCTCTTTCCTGTTCAACCCAGAGTTAATGCTGACTATCAACATATAACTTTCATATTGAAGTTAAAAGAGAAAGGTGTATAATAGATTATTCTTAATTATGCTTGGGAGACATCGAAATGGATTTTCGAACCTAAAACTAATTTATCCAAATCAAACTGAGAAATGCTTGATCTCATTGACATTTGGAGTATCGCAAAGTCTTGTTTGTATTTTATAATCAGAAATAAAAATGTGATACATAAAAGACTAAGGGGATCATTCTGAACCTGGCGGTCATGGACCGCCAGGGCCAACGACCGCGGAAGCACTGCCAACAGGCTGGCGGTGCTTCTGGGGCAATTCTGACCGCGGCGGTAAAGCCGTGGTCAGAAAAGGGTTCCCGCCGGTTTCCCGCTGCCCCAGGGAATCCTCCACGGCGGCGCTGCAAGCAGCGCCGCCATGGGGATTCCGACCCCCTTCCCGCCATCCTGGTCATGGCGGTAAAAACCGCCAGGAACAGGATGGCGGGAACGGGTGTCGTGGGGCCCCGGGGGGCCCCTGCAGTGCCCATGCCGCTGGCATGGGCACTTCAGGGGCCCCCTAACAGGGCCCCATTCAGATTTTCAGTGTCTGCCTCGCGACGGGGACAACTGCACCCGTCGCACACCAGCAACTCCGCCGGCTCCATTCGGAGCCTGCTTCCTCGTTGCTGGGGCTTTCCCGCTGGGCGGGCGGGCGGGCGGCCTTTTGGCGGTCGCCCGCCAGCCCAGCGGGAAAGTCAGAATGACCGCCGCGGTCTTTTGACCGCGGTACGGTCTTCTGGCGGTTCCTGCCAGCCGGGCGGCTTCCGCCGCCCGCGGGGGTCAGAATGACCCCCAAAGGGCCTGATTATGAGTTTGGCGGTCCATGCACCGCCATGGCGGTGGCGCCGCCAACCCCATGGGCTTGGCGATCGGACCACTCTGTTATGATGTTGGCGGGCCCATAGAGCAAAGACTACCATGGCTCTGCCAGCACTGCCAGGCAGCGCAGATCAAATTGGTCTCAAGGCAGGCCAAACAGGTCAGTGGATGCAGTGTTTCTGCCGGGCTCGTTATGAAGATCGAGCTATCGAATGTGATCATGGTGGTCCAACCACCACGTCCTGGCTGGCAGAAACAACAAGAATAAAAGAAGCAACTCACCTGCAGGCAGTGTTACACGTCCTGTGTCGTCATGAAACCCATCACACACGTCTTGCTGCCGTGGATGAAACAGACGGTAAGTACACACACCTACCTGTGTGATTAATTTCAACAACAGATTGTCGCGCCGTCATCCACATGATACGAGGGCACGCTATGGGCACCAAGTACACAAGTCGTTGTGTGCACAGTCGGAGTCATTCACAAAGAATGACACATTCACAGCCACAAACAGCCTCCTTTGGGCAGGTCACTGACACTGCACCTGCACTGCAACTCTACACAAAAACACACGTCTGCCCATCCCAGGCACAGGGACAGTGAGGTGTACACAACATTGTGTCACACATCAGCAACACTACATCAACATCACATCTACCAATTCAACTGACACCCTTGCACACATGCCATGGACGGTCATCAGATTGAACACAAATATGTATTGATGTGTCTTAGAACACAAACACCCCTCCCACGAAACAGCCCTCCAATAGACCCACAGATCACTACATTGCAACACATTGGAAGGTCAATGGGATGCACAAAAGTTGGAGAGACAAATATCCAAAGTTCACTATGCACACAATACCTGCACAATAGGGATGGGGGCATCAGGAGCACTCATGGAAGGATGCTGCCCTGGGACACATTTCACTGTGCACGTGTCCCTAAAACAACATTTGCTCAGGAAGTGGCCCTTCATGTATCCTAGGGACAAACAATAGTAGAGCCAAGTGACATGCCTATTTGCATAGTGTGCAAGTCAAGAAAGCAAACATAACAGCAACAGCATGGGTCATATATCTAGATGAAGTAGCTGCAAGGTACACACATCAAAATGGACACATTCTCAACCAAATGCAAAGGAAGCTATCACAATTAAATACCCTCCCATGTGTGGACAAAATAACCTCTAGCTTTCACACATTAGATGAATGTACAATCCATATCAGGGAGCAAGTCTAACACCATACATGCTGACATTGGACAACAAAAGATGAAATACTTACCATTCCAAATATAATGCACTACAATGGCACCCCATTTTGATTAACACCCACATATCTATACAGTCAACATCTACCTTTGTCTCGGGTGATACCAGCACTGCCCACAAAGTCACATATTGCAAACAATAGCAAATGGATCAGCAATCAGGCTGAAACACACACAACTGTAGGCATACAACACAAGTTACTGTGGAACAACATAAAGGTAGAAAAGGAATGGCAGGCGAAATGTGTACCCCAAAAAACAACAATTTAGGATTATTCTATCCAAATGAGTTAGAACATTGGCCAATCCAATTAGATGTCCATGCACATTACTATGCCCACACTTGACTCTAATCACTGCCAGGGAACCTCCAAAGGAAGAGGGATTAAGTGGGCAGGCAGGCACCTCAGGGATCATCCTTGGGTGGGGTGGGGTCAGATTTGGGACGAGTTGGTTTCGGTTTCAAAGAGGGGTCTTTTTCTTTGGAGGGGTGGGCCTTTTCTTGGGGGAGGGGTAGGAGTGCTTGCAGGGGGGCGCAGGTGTGACAGAGGAGGACTTCGATGTAGAAGGGATGGGTTGGAATGTGTTTGGGGGCCTCTTGGGTTAGGGAGAGGGAGCTAGAGGTAAGAGGAGAAAGGGCAAGCTCAAAAAGGAAATTCCCTTTGGTAAAACAGGGAGGGTCTTCAGAAGGGGCTGAGGATTTGGAAGTTGAGGGAGTGTTTCTCTTATAAGTGGGTGTAGATGCCTTGGATGTGTACATGTGTGAGGTATGCTTCTGTTTATGTGGTGTCTGTTGCATGTGTGAGTGCAGGTATTTGTGTGTCTAGGGGGCTGGGAGGTGGAGGTGCTAGGTGATGTGGGAGTGGTGGATGTGTGTGTCTGTTGGGGCGGTATCTGTGGGTATGCTGGATGTAGTGGTGTCTGTTGGGATGGTGTCTGTGGTTATGGTGGTTGTTGTGGTTGTGTCTGTGTGTGTTAGGGTGGTGTCAGCAAGTATGGTTGATGTGGTGGATATGTCTGTGGGTGTTGTGCTGGTGTCTGGGTTTATGGTGGGTGTGGTGGATGTGTCACTGGCTGTTGTGGTGGTGTCTGTGGGTATGCTGGATGTGGCGTGTGGATCAGTGGGGGTGCTGGGGATGTGTGGTGAAGTGGTGGCTGATGTGGTGTTTGTGTGTGTATGTTGAGTGCCTGAATGCCTGCGTGCCAGTGTGTCTTGTGGTGTTTGTGTCAATGTGTCCTGCTTGTGTGTGTTGAGTTGGATGTGTGCGGATGTGTCTGTGTGCTTGGGACAGGTAGTGAAATAGGGGATTTGGATTGGGAAGAGGGAGGTGGAGGAATGTAGGGGGCGATTGGCTGCTGTCAGTAAAGAGGTCAGAGCCTGAAAAGATCTCTACAGGCCAGACATGGTACTATGAATACCTTCCAGGAAAGCATTGGTGTGTTGAAGTTGGCAAGCAAACCCCTGGATAGCATTCACAATGGCTGACTGCCCCACAGAGATACTCCTCAGGAGGTGAATAGTCTCCTCACTCAGGGTAGCAGGGGTAACTGGGGCTGGGGCTGAGATGGCTGCGGCAAAGGAGACGACCACCCTCTTGGGTGAGCAGGCACGGCCAAATTGGGTAGAGAGCAACAGGGAGTAGTTCTTTATGTACTAGCTACCCAAATAGACCAGTAGACACTAATTGCTTGGATACATATAACAAAGGTTTTTATAAATGTGGCAGTTGCGGAGTTTGTAAATGGGCATATCAAGCACAGAAAGACTTTGTTGGAGTTGATAATAAGAGATATTTAATTCAGACATATATTAATTACAATACTACTCATGTAATATATATATTGATTTGTAAATGTGAACAGATTTATGTTGGTAGTACAATTCGTCTACTTAAGAAAAGAATTGCAGAACATTTGAGAGCTATTAAGCATGATGATGTAAGATATCCTATTGTAACACATATGAGGGGTTGTAGAGCACAAGATGTACATAAAGAATTACAATTATTTGCTTTCGAACATATTAAGATAGATCCACGAGGACGTAACAAGTAACAATCATTAAGGAGGAAGGAGTTATTGTGGATTATGAAACTAAGAGCAGTAGAATGTGGATTAAATTCTGATCATGAATTGGAATATTATATAGGCGAGAGATGATCTATATATAACAATGTTGATATGTGGAACAAACTTATGCACACACAAGGAGAATAAGAACTTAATGTTTGTTATTCAGATTGTGAATACAAAAAGGAACAGCATAAGATATACACTGGAATGTTCTGTACATATTGAATATGAGACCAGTCAGTGGATAAACATAAGAGTTAGGTATAACAAAATAGGGCTGCTTAGATATATACATACAGATATATAGGTTGACAATAATTTCAGTACTATTTTACTTTATTCATTTATTCAATTAGTCTTGTTTTTCACTATATCTAAGGAATGACTGTTCAGGTATGTGGATGCAACTTCAATTGGAATAACAATTATTGAGAGAGGGGTAAATAAATATGTGTACAAAGTATTTTCTATTTGGCTACATCAGGCACGAGGCTATATATAGTGGATATAACAGTTCACCGACGAGCGTTGAGAGACTTCTGTGGAAGTCGTAGTAAATATAGAAGTCCTTTCTCTCTGTCAAATACTACGAAGGAGGGGCTATTTATAGAGTATGGAGACGCGTACTCGGTATTCTTTGCCGAACGCATAATCGCGGTGCTAATAGTTTGAAAAGCAACATACAAGGAGGTAAGTTTAATACACAATTGGAAGCGTTTCAATGAAGCGCTTCAGTGGAACGCTTGATATAGACTAACAGGCTTACAATGTTGGCCATTTTCTGAAGTGTTAATTTATGTTATAGGATACGCTTTAAAGGATGCATCCAGATTGGTATAATTAGAACAGTTAATTTAGCTGATAAGGAGGTAAGCAAGTGTATAAGCATAATATGGTACACTTCATACTTAATAAATAATCAGTAATATTAATATATTTATCTAATTAACCTGATTGGATAATACATAAGTTTGAGATTGGGACAGGAAGAATTGAACAGATGATGGAAAGGATCATATAGAGAAAAAAATATCTGGAAGTTTTTTATTTGAGTAGGTATTTGGTAATTTTGGTAGTTTAAATATCAGGAGTACTTAAATACTGTACACCAGTAGGTTGTGTTGAGGGACTTCACCTATGTGTGCATGTTTTTGGAACACATGGTTTTTGGATATGGTTTATTGACACATCACAATAGACTTTGATTTTAATATATGGGAGAATAACAAGGTTTTCACAGTAATGTATATTGATCACTAGTGTGTTGATTTCCACCAGGCACTATGTAATTAGGGTGTATACATTATTATGCAGCTCTGCATTTTATTTATGTTAAAATATTATATGTACTACTGTATACACTGTTCACAGCCTTATATGTCCTGAGGAAGTCAAGGGGAGATATAACCTAGATGAAACACGTGTTGACTTGGCTGGAACAAAAGTGAAGAAATAATAAATAAGAGTAATTTTGGAACACATCTTGGGACTCATAACTAATTATGTGTATATTAAATGGAATACAGGTGCTTTTAGTTGTATGTAAAGCACATGCCAAAGAGTACAAGAACATGACTACACACTTTCATATCCATCTGCAGACTAATCCACTACCTTTGTTGCAGTCTTCTTTCTTCTTTGCCACATGCCGTCTTCTCTGTCTTCTTTCTTCGCTGCCACCTTCTTTCTTCTTCACCACATGCCGTCTTCTCTGTCTTTTTTATTCGCTGCCATCTTCTTTCTCCTTTGCTGTACGCTGACTTCTCTGTCTTCTTCCTACACTGCCCTTCTTTCTTCTGTTTGTTTTAAATTTCAAAGACTGTTAATAGTTTGTTCTGCTGTGATGTATGTTGAATTGATAAACAATAACATAAACATCTGTTAGCTGATTATCAAATTTAAAACAAAACCTTATTACAACATTTTTCTAACATTTTGTAATCCAGTTAGATAAAAATAAAAAACAAAGGGGAAACGTAGTGGCATTCCACATCACACATAGAAAAAGGAAAATGCATTGAATGATTCTTTATGTGCAGGAAGGTGGTCTTTATTGCACAAAAACCATCCCATTTGTAATGCAGGCACTTTCGCAAGGGTGCCTACACTAGTACTAGGCAGCACACGGTACATTAGAGCAAGAAGGCAGAAGAAATGCATCATATCTTTGTAAATATGGCACATTTCTGACGTCTCCTTTTCACACAGCAAGTTGCCTTGCTGCAATGGGTTGTGTGGAATGTTAGTAAATGTGTCCCTTTGCTGTCATAGCTCAGTTCCTTTTGGCCACTCTTGCATTTATCATGCAAACCGTCAAGGTGTTCCCGTGAGTTCGAAGAAGTTGCACCTCTTGCGTACAGAGTGACTTCAATTCACTCCTTTAATAAATTCTGATGTGAGAATAACTGCTCCTTGCTTCATTATGACCTCTTTTAGTTACAGACAGGCATACATATTATTTTTTATGGTAGTAAGTTTATTGTTTTTCTCTTTTGTACTTTACTGTTGTTTATGCATTTGCCCTTTTAATTAGTTTTTGCAGGAGAATGAAAGTTATAAAAATATGAAAATTGTTGAGACTCTAGTCTTCCCTTTACCAGGCATTCCTCTTTCCTGACCAACCCAGAGTTAATGCTGACTACCAACATGTAACTTTCATATTGAAGTTACAGGGGAAAGGGGTATATTAAATTATTCTTAACTCTGCTTGTGCAACGCTGAAAAGGATCTTTGAACTTGAAATTAATTTAACCAAAGCAAACTGAGAAATGCTTGCTCAGATTATCGCTAGTAGGAGCCTTTAACCCAGCACTAGCATTGCACACTGCAAGCACAATTGTTAAGTGGCTAAACAAGAAATTACACTTCATACAGGAAAGTCTTGTTTGCATTTTACAATCAGAGATCAAAATATGATATGGGAAAAGACTAAAGCCCTCATTACCAGTATGGCGGTCTGTGGACTGCCGTGGGGGAAGTGGCAGTCCCACTGTCTCAGACCTGGTTTTGAAGACCGCCACATTACGAGTAGGGGTAAGGCAACTGCAGAACACAGCCAGGTTTCCGTCTGAACCACCAGTGTGAATGGACCACCGCAGGCAGCAGCAGGAATCTCCAGGCCAGCGGTCAGGCAGTTTCCCACGGCCGTATTATGTGGTTGCACACCGCCAGGATTTCCAGGGCGGTCTCCCCACCATGAAAAGCATGCCGGAAACGAACAACATACAAGGGAACACTCACCTTCAGGAGCACAGGCACATCCGCAGGTGCCATGGCATGCGAATTGCAAGTCTTAGCAATGCTCCTGCTGGCCCATTGACCTCCAGGACCAGCAACCGTAAGTATACCAACCTAGCACACACTGGAGGGAAGGATATTAGTACACACACACACACAACATACAGACACGCAAAATCGCACATTCACCACACCTACACGTTGAACGAAAGCCACAACAACATTGTTAATATCGACACTAATGGTGCAGTGGTGCAGATATATGAAAAAAGTTAAAACTCAAAATAATAACTATGTACAAAGGGGACCAAGGGCAACTCCCAAAGTCCTGCAGTGCCCCAAGCACACGAGGGCCAGTAGCACACCCTAACTTGACTCCTGACTGCACAGTGCTGGCTTCCACAGGGCAGGGGCATCGATGGGGCATGCAGGCACCTCAGGGGTGAGTTGGGGGTATTGGACTTGGGGGGGCTCCTTAGGCTTGTCCCTGGAAGGTTCTGATTTAGCCTGGAGGGAGGGAGTTGGGCTTGGCCTTCGAAGTAGAAGGAGTGGGAGTGGGCTTGGCCTTCGGTTGGGGGGACAACTGTGGACTTGGTGGGGGTGGAAGTCTTAGGCAGGGGATGGGCATGGCAATGACCAGGGGAGGCCTAGGAAGTGGAAAGCAGGGGTCTGGGAAGCGTTGCAGGGTGCTTGGGGGGGACAGGGACTGGGACAGTGGTGGGGAACAGGGAAAACTCTGTCAGGAAACGTTTCTTAGGGGCAAAAGGTAGGTCACGGAAAGGAGATTCGGGAGTGGAGTGAGAGGGTATGGTTGTGAGGTGTGTACGTAGAGGTGACTTGGGTGCAGGTGCATAGGTGGATGCCATGTGTGTACTGGGTGGCTGTTGGGTGTGTGAGTGTGGGCGTTTAGATGTACTGGGAGGAGGGGGGAGGAGATGTAGGGAGATGGCAGGGGATGTGTGAGTGAATGTTGGGGTGGTGTCTGCAGGTATGGTGGATGTGCTGCATGTGGGGATGTTGATAGTCATGGTGTGTGCGCATGTGGTGTATGGGGTGCATGTATGGGGGTCTGATATTGTGGTGACGGTGAGAGTGAGGGTACATGTGGCAGGATCTGGGACTGATGAGGTGCTGACTGCAGGTGTGAGTGGTATTGTGACTGTCAGGGGGAGGTGGCAGGGGAGTTGGTGATAGGAGTGGATGTTGGCATGTCTGCCTCTGAATGTGGTTTGTGTGCGTGGTGGTGATGGTGGTGTTTGTGTCTGTCCTTGCATACCATGTCTGTTGATGTGAATGCATGTGGGTCAGTAGGTGTGCGTTGGATGGGAGAGGGATGTAGGTCTGGCAACAGGTAGCTGGAGGGGGGGTCGGAAGAAGAAGGGACAATGGCTGCCGTCAAGGAGAAGGCCAGAGTCTGAAATGATCGCTGCAGGCCAGACCATGCACCGTGAATGCCTTCCAGGAAAGCATTGGTCTCCTGCATCTGGGATGCCAGTCCCTGGATGGCATTCATGATGGTTGTCTGCCCCACAGAGATAGACGTCAGGAGGTCAACAGCCTCCTCATTGAAGGCAGCAGGGCTGGCTGGGGCAAGGACAAAGGAGCCTGCGGTGAAGGAGATGCCCACCCTCTTGGGTGAGTGGGCACAGGAAACTGGGTGGGGAGCTACAGGGAGGGCAGTGCTGGTAAGGGGGGATGGCGGACAAGGATGGTGCTGGGATGATCCCAGATGGGTCCGCCACCACCAGGGAGCATCCATTGGAGGAGGAATCCGAAGATGTTGTTGTCGATCCTGTCTCCCCCCTGGCACTCCCCTCGGCTCCGCTAGTACCACCCACCTGGGTCCCATGGGCTGCAGCATCCCCACTAGCCGGTGCCCCTTCTCCTTCACCAGATGATGCTGATGCACAAAAAGACAGAGGAGAACAGGGAGCGAGGGTGTATGGGAGTGAGAGAGACAGGGTGCAATCGGTCAGTGCTAGCACAGCAGTCAAACAGAGTAAATACATCATCTTCTGATGCCATGCCATGCCATGACACGCCATGCCCTCACCTACACATGCTACAACAATGGAATACTATGGGGGACACCACAGCAATGCACATGTATGCCTCTGAAGCTGATTCAGACGCAATCGTGTACATGATGAGAGGCATACTCACCACACCTGCCCAGGACCTGCCCACTTCCCATGCCTGTAGAGCGACACTATTCCTGGAGTACAGAACCAACAAAATCCTGCTTGGCTAGTTGGCATGCCAACTAGGTCATAGTCAAATTGCACAGTGACATCTTGGCCCGCCTTACCTCACTACACATACAGTACCTGGCAGCAGACTGAAGACACTACATTCACCCCTGGCACAGTGGTTGGCATCCACTGATTACATTGGCCTGACACCACAGATGCAATGATCAAGTTGGCATGTGCTGCCTAGCACTTGGGAGTAGGTGACAACACAGATACCACATTAGAGCTAACTGTCCCTCCATTCACTGACTGCATGGCTACACATCTATGATACCAATCCTCCCCAGCTACAGTTTCTCAATAGTGCACACCCAGAGCCACTGTGGCAACACATATCATAAGTGAGTGTGTGTACTCACCCCCTCGTGGCTGCTGTGCTACCCTCAAGCGCCCATCCACCTCAGGGTAGGCCACCATCAAAATGCGGGCCATCAGTGTGGTCAGGGTCCGACGGGCACCCCTCCCATGTTGGAAGGACATCCCCAGCTGGGCCTCTGCGGTCTTCTGGGCCCAGCATCTCAGGACCTCCCACCTTTCTGCAGTGGGTGCTCTGCTGGGCATGGACCCCCAGGGTCCGCAATTACTTGCCAATGGCATGCCATACCCTCTTCTTCTGATGGGCACTGACCTGCATGGGTGACACAGACAGAAGGGAAAAGTAATGTAGAGTGGCATCACAGGGACAGCAGTGGACAGCACATATCTCACAACCACACTCACATGTCATCAATCCACGTAGGCTCAGACTCCTCACCCATGTCCATTTTCCAATCAATCTGCCTCGTCCTAAGGCCGCCATTCCCATATGCACCACTCACAGACAGGACAGTCACATTGGCCTCACCTGCTAATCTGGTGCCCCCTACAACTGTCCATATAAGGGTAGGACCCCTTCCACAAGCTTCTCCAATTCCTCCTAGGTGAAGGCTGGGCCCTATCTCCTGCAGGACGTGGCATCTTGGCTACCACAGTCAGAGCACAGCAGCACACGCAGTGGAGGTCTTCTGTGCATGACTGTTAGAAGTCAAGTGAGCATGAGCACATTAAATGGCGGTCACGGCCACTGCGGACATCACCATCAACGCCAGCAGCGATCACCATTGACTCCTGTCTCCCATAGGCAACCATGTTAACCAATGAGGAGTTGCACGGCGGTTTAGACCGCCTACTGCCATGACATGTTATGCCAGCAGGGTGAGCTTACGTCCATCTGTCCAGTGCATGCAGGAAAGGCGGCTGCCATTTAACACCTGCAATGTGTATTGAGGGTGCATTTAAGATTCGTCATGGGTGAAATTTTGTGAACTGGGCACAGCTCAACTGCGTCCACACAGTCAATGCTGCACATCATGATTTTTACTCCCTTCTATTTGCAGGTACGGTGGAAGGTTGAGGAAGGGGAATTCTCCGGTGTACAGGCCCCTAGTCGACCTTGCCACCCTGGAAGAGTGGCACATCATATAGACCTATCGTCTGAACTGTCAGACCATCATGGAGCTGCTGACCCAGTTGGAGCCGGATCTATTGCCTGCCATTCATCATCCCAATTCCATCTCTCCCATAGCACAGGTGTTTTCAGTTCTCCACTTCCTTGCCTCAGGGTCCTTCCAGATGACAGTGGGTTTGGCGGCAGGGATGTCACAGCCCATGTTCAGCAACATCCTGAGGGACGTCATATGTGCCCTGCTACAACTTATGCGCAGCTGCATCAGGTTCCCACATCGTGCTGATTTATCCACTGTCAAAGCCACCTTCTATGATCTGCACATGTCCCTCATGTGATAGGGGCCATATTATTGCACCCACATTGTTCTGGTGCCACCCAGGAAGAGTGAAAAAGTGTACAGGAACTGTAATGATTTCTATTCCACCAGTGTGCAGGTGGTGTGTCTGGATGACCAATATATCACACAAGTGACAGCCAGGTTCCCCGGGTCTGTGCATGACTCCTACATTCTGCAGAACAGCATCATCAACACATGATGGCACCACCACAGACCAGGCCTGGTTCATTGGTATCCTTTCATATGTGTGCTCCTATGCTTTCAACACTCTTCACAACCTGCACTACACCCTCCTGGTTGTGACATGGCTCTTAACTCTGTGCACACAGGTGTCTCTGGCTATCCCACCCTTCCTTGGCTACTGACACCCATGAGACATCCGACTACAACTACAGAAAACAGTTACAATGAGGCCCACGGTAGGACAAGACGGGTGGTTGAGCGGACCCTTGGCCTGCTGAAGGCCAGATTCCAGTGTCTGCACATCTCTGGAGGTGCCCTACTCTACAAACCACAGAAAGTGTGCCAGATTATTGTTGCTTGCTGCATGCTACACAATCTGGACCTAAGATGTCACATCCCATCGCTGGATGCAGAAGAGGTGGCAGCTGTACCAGTGGCTGATGAAGGGGACATGGGGAGTGATGAGGAGGAAGATGATGAGGATGCAGCTGCCTCCAGAGCAGAGCTGATACGACAATACTTCCACTGAGATACATGTATGTGTCATATGTATGGTATGTGTCGTGTTCCACCATCTGCCTTCTGCAATGCTACCACCTGCTGTCTGTAATAACAGGACATATTGGAGCTCTGACTCTGGGTGGGTTGGGGGTTACATGTGGCCATGAGTTGGGTTCTTACTGTACACAGGTCAGTGCTATTCTCATCCTGTTGTTGTGTTGCTGCACTTGTGACATATATGTGCAGAACCATTGTTCCCTGAACTGCCAAATCCAGTGCAATATGTGTGCTACACTAGGTGGTTTCCTCTCTATTGCATCCTGTCCTGGGATTCGACATTAGGAGGCGGTGCAACATTAATGTTCGTGGTAGTGTGAACTGCCTAACGTGTAGTTCTGTTTGCTGTGAGGAAGGGACCATTTGGGAGGTATGTCTTGGGAATGTGGGTTTGTTATGGCCATATGTTTTTGGACTTGAGTTGCCATCTCTGCCTTGGCTTCCTGTACTTACAGTGCATGTGTGCTGATTTGGCATATGTGATGCCTATAGTGATTGATGTTCCTGTCTTGTTCTAATTTCAGGACATTGTTGTGATGCCCTCTGGTCCCTGCCTCACCTGTTGCCTCCCTTGACCCATCTCTCCAGCCACTGCCTACTATAATGTTATCCTTGCTACATATTGCTCCCCCTCTGTCACTCACACACACACATTTGCAGGACATTGGGTTAAATATTAAATGTGATGCCAGTATCTTTCATACTCATGACAATAAAGACGTAGGCATTAACTGTGCACAATGGTGTTTATTTGGGAGGTACAATTGCAAGGGGTGATGAGTGGGGTCATGGCGGGTGGGATCATCAGAGTACTTGGGCCAGCTGTGGGTAGTCAAGGTCCAGTATGGTGGCCATGGGCGAATGGAGAGATTATAGTGGACAGTCAACAGGGTGCCTCAGTGACACACAAGGGAGAATGTTCAGGAGAAGGTCATTTCCTGGAGATGGTCTTGGCATCAGTTCCGGCTGGATGTCTGATGGGATGTCCTCGCTTGAGTGGGGGCTCGGCGGCTACAGGGGTAGGGGTGCTGGTGTCCTGCGGGTCCTGTGGCAGGGCCTCCATTCCTCTAGCTGCTGCTGACGTGGATGGCTCAGGTGGGATGTGGCTAATGGAAGGGGTCTGCTGGTGGGAGATTGACTCACGCAGGATGGTGGTGAGTTCTTTCAGCACCCCTGCCATGGAGGCCATGGTGGCATTTTGGGTCTGCCACTGCTGCATGGCCTCCTGATGGTATTCACTCTGCAGCCTCAGGGTCTCCTTCACAGTGGCGAGGATCTGGGCCAGGGTGTCCTGGGTTTGGTGGTATGTACCCAGGATTTGGGTGAGGGGCTCCTGGGCAGTCAGTTGTTGTGGCTGCCACGATCCTTAGACCACTGATCCTCTCCCACTGCCCCTAGCCCCCGTGCCTGTTCTCCTGGCACAGTGTGTCACCTCCCAGTAGCACCAGCCCTTCATTGCCAAGGGTGTGTTCCCTTGACTCTGGCCCCTGTACTGTGGGGCACACTTCTGATTGTGAGGTCCCTGGGGCACAGGTTTGGGGAGAATGGTCTGGCTGAGGTGTTGTAGCCACATGGGAGGGGGAGTCCGGTGTTTCCAGGGTGGGGCTGCTGGGAGTGGACTGACCAGTCGCCCCAGATGGCCCAGGCAACCCATCCCCATCTAGACGTCCAGATTGGATGTGGATGTCTAGTTGCCATTTTCATGGTGTGGTGCATGCAGTGGCTTGATTTCCTTCCCAGTGATAGCAATGACAGCTGCAGCACTGCAGACAAGGATTTGGGTATGGGGATTGTGCCACGGTGGGTTGTGGAAGGTGGTTGGCATTGCTGTCATTGTCATATGTTGGGAGGCAGTTGTAGCAATCAGTAGGTGTTGGCTGTGACATGGTTGTCCGTGCACTGTGAAGTGGTGCAGTGAATTTTATCTGTGTGGGTTATGATGCATTGTGGGAGTTGTGGTTCTTCACATTGTGATTGTTATCTGTGCATTGGGGGGGAGTGTGTGGGGATGGGGGGAGAGGGGTGGTGTGGCAGGCAGGGGAGGAGCGTGGGGTGATTGTGGGGTTGCAGAAGTGTCGGATGGGATGGATAGGCGAGTGATGGGTGGTGGGTAGGCATGCTGAGTAGGAGTGGTTGTGCCTGGGGGGTATTGTTGACTTACCAGTGTAAAGACCTCTGTTGAGACCAATGAGGCCCTCCAGATGCATGATGTCCAAGACCTTCTCCTCCCAGGATGTTAAGTCCAGGGGAGGAGGCAGGGGCCCACTGTCAGTCTTGTTGAGGGCGATCTGGTGCCTGGACACCATGGAACGGACCGTTCCCCTGAGGTCGTTCCACCTCTGCCTGATATCCTCCCTTGTGCGTGGATAGGTGTCGACTGAATTGACCCTGTCAACTATCCTCTGCCATAACTCCGTTTTCCTGGACAATTATGTTTGCTGGACCTGAACTCCCATCAGTTGTGGCCCTACTCTGACGATCTCATGCACCATGACCCGCAACTCATTGTCTGTGAAGCATGGGTGCTTCTGGCATGACATGTTGTGGGTGTGTGTGCTATGCGGGTAGATTGCAGTGCGGCTGATTGGTGGTATTTGGATGTGGATGCTGGTGGGTTATGGTGGTGGTATGTGCAAAGTGTTCAATGTGCAGGTGTTTGTTGGGTATGGGGTGTGCTTCGTGGCTCATGGCTCTGTGGCTGGTCGTGGTAGTTGCAAAGTATTGTGGGTGTGTGGGGGGTGTTATATGGTATCGTGAGCAGGTGTGTGTGATGTGTGTGTATGTGTTTCAGGTGTGGAGGATCCGATCTGTCCAAAGTGGTATTCACTACTATTGGTGGTGCCTTTTTGTACCACGGCAGTGCAAACCGTTATTGGGATACCACAATGCATGTTCCGCTGTGCTTAAAACTGACTCGTAATAGGGCGCTCGGAATGGGGTCAGTGTGGCGGGGCCGGTGGTAGGTCAGACACCATTTCGCCGTCGGGCAGCATGGCGGTGTTGGTTTTGTGGCAGTATTTGGGCAGTTGGTTCTTGGTGACTCGTAAAATGGCTGTCGCTGGTATGGTGCCAGCATTTCGCATGGCGGTCTTGCCCGAAAACCGCCGATGTCGTAATGAGGGCCTAAGTCATGTGATAAATGAAAAGTATTTGATAAGCTTAACATCATCAGTATCGCCAAAGGATTTTATTATTAATGGATGGTTATTTTGAAATAAGGAGACTTGTACCTATTAGTATCTAAGTACCAGAAGTATATAACATCATGGGGATTGCAACTGCCAAAGGAATGGATGAGTAGGGATTGCAACTGCCAAAGGAATGGATGAGTAGGGATTGCAACTGCAAAAAGAATGAAAGAGAGTGAGGAGTAGTTCTCAGGACCACTGTCTGCTCCCCTTCAAGGCCACAGAATATAATGCTCAAAGGGAAAACTGTCCGCAGGGACAGTTTTCCCTTTGCGATGAGGTTTTCAAAAACAAACACCACTTTGATAGTTTGTTCTTAAAAAACAAAAAAGTTTGCAGCGCAGCCACATAAATCTTAGTATACTGTCAGAGAAACTGCTGTGGCTGCAGCTCCTGAAGGCATAGAGATCTCAGTCAGGCAGGTGGACATCTCTAAATATAGCAAGAATTAATATGTCAGGGTGGGAAAGATCATGACCTCTGCCTCCTGGCAAACAGCGGGCTTTCCAACATATCTCTAAATAAGCCCAATAGTCCCAAGAGCTGAACAATTTTTTAAACTACAAGTACTAGCACACACTTAACGGGCACTGATTTAGTTTATTGTCCCATGCAAAGAGACTTTAGCAGTCGGACCACGAGACAGCCATAGTGGTGGTCACCAAAAGGCCACCATGTTGGCAGTCACACAGACCGCCGTATTACGAGTTACACAGCCAGCACCGTCAAAACCGAGCCAAAAAAATCGACCCTACCAGGACTCTAGAGGGTGGGAAATAGGCAGCCCGACCCCCAGCACTGCCAACCCATCAACCAACCACTGAACCTATTAGAAGTCAAAATTGTAATGGCAGTCCTCCAATGGCAGTCTGAACCACGGCGGTTGGCAGTCACCACAGAAATACACCACACCACACCACATTGGATGGATTTGAAAATGACCCAAGTGACACACATTCACACACCTGACACACCTGCAAACCACACTATAAAACACACCACTTCACACACCACAATCCTTTGCAACTCTCACAGCCAGACCCAACAAGAAAGCACAAAAAAGAAAAATTCCAAAACCTTAGATTAGGCACCCTTCCAACAATCACAACAACATATCCTACATCCTCAACACACACCCATCCCATCTAGTTGCACATTCCCACTCTAATCACTTCCCATCACCTGATAAGCACCCAACACCCACCCATTTTTTTCCATCACCACCATGTCACACCAGAAAAATCCCTGTTATACAGATGACGAGTTAAGAGTCATGGTGGATGAAATCATTAGAGTAGAGCCACAATTATTCAGCAAAGTACTATCACGAGGCAAATGGAAATGTGGAAAAGGATCGTCGATAGAGTAAGTTCCGTAGGCAGCTCCCCATGCACAATGGACAACATCACGAAGAGGTGGAACAACATCAGGGGCAAGAAGCGTCCAGGCAACAGCTTGCGGTCCTGAAGACTGGCATTGGTTCCCCCCCCTACAGCTCACATCATGGGAGGAGAAGGTCATGGTCATCCTGCATCCTGAGGGTTTGACAGGAATACTTGGGGAGACAAGTCGGGTAAGTTACAACAACAAAAATAGCACACAAATATATTGTCATACATGCTCGCTGATCGTCTTTGCCCACTTTCACTGTCAACCCACTCACCAGCCCACTCACCACCTGTCCAAAGACCACTGTCTGCCATCTCACATGGGAACTAGACTCACCTGGGATAGCCACATCCATGTATACTGTGTGTAGCACATGGAATCACAGCACAACAATTCCCAGCACACTCTGTTCTACCATTACCAAAACCAGAACATTATACCACATTCAAAATTACCTTATACTGCTATTCCCTCGTGAATGGTACTCACCTGAAAGGGGGACAACTGTACAGTGTGTGTAGGTCAGGCACTGACAGAAATACCAAGGCCAGGGGACAATACTAGTGTCAACTTCCCCACAAAGCCAACACAGTGTACCCTGATACAAAACACCCTTCTCCCTCTACTCCCCCATTGAACAGTACTCACCTGACAGGAGGACAAATTTACAGTGTGTGTGCTACAGGGAGAGAAATGGCTAGAACCCATAGGAGGATCCCTTACTCTCACTCCAAGCAACAGTCCACTGTACACCTGACAAATACCTTTTCCTGGGAATACACAAATGAGGTGCACGCGCCTGGGTGAGTCACACTGAACAACTCCATGTAGTACAGGGAGCCACATGACTGCTAAGGCCAGGAGGCTCTGTCTGCCCAATCCAATGACCCAGCAAATGCTTCATATGTTAAAAAAACCTTGCAAGTATACTTGCTACGGAAGTCTTCTCACCTTAGAGGACAGACAATGTGAAATGTGAGTTGTGATGTGAGTAACGTCACTGTGAATCCCAGGAGGGCCAGCCATACAACCCCAAGCACCATGCCATTGTCCATATGACATTGTGCCACTGTGCGTGAACCCACTAATGAACCTGAGACACCTCGGAGGGACAAGGATACAGGTCATGGTACACCTTTTAATGTGGCCACACACCCAGATCCATCTTGAGATGCTATGCCAAGATGAAAATAGTGTAGACAGGAAGGACAGCTCAAAATGTCTGGAAAAACAGGTAAGACAGATGTAAGGCCCCAAGATGTGTCATCTGTATAGCAGTAGCATTAGATACATCCACAATGCACTGAACACAGGATGACAACCATCACTTTTTAGCCAAGGTTCTGCCAATGCCTGCATGACAGAAAACTAGGTTGCAAGATGACTCAAACAACATTCTGCCCAGCCGATTTCCTGCCTGCACTGCAGGCAAGAGATTAGTCCATTACCATCACTCCAACAGCTAATAATTCTAGGTCACTGAACTGGAATTGGTATGTGACTCCCATGTCAGGCTGTTCCAAATGAGAAGATGTGCAGCTTTCATATAAGGGAATGCAGCAGACCACATGTGAACATGGTGTTGGTCCATTGTCACCCTTAACTATTGGAGATAGATGTCACAATAAAACCACTAACATTGTCTCCCTCACATCAGCAGGTCGAGTTGTCACTGCAACTACAGACACCCCTGAGGAGACTGCCACTTCCCTATTGATGTAGCCCTTGGTGAGGACACCACTCATGGACCGCTGGACATTGAGGATGGTCCTGGCACATCCAGACAACCTGGTCAGACGACACTGGTCAGCCTCAGCCTGACCAAATCGACTCCTCCCAGCCCTGTGGCCTCTACATCGCAGGCTGCTGGTCCCCTCCAAACCTTCACCAACACCTTGCCCCCCAGTCCAGGATCCTGGGTCACAAGCAGCCAACTCCGACAATGAAGGACCTGGAACCAGTGGGAGGAGGACAGGCTGCACCAAGGGCGCAGGCACGTGGAGGTAGGGTGTGTGGGAGGGATGGTGTAGTGCAACAGCAAGAAGTTGCTGGTAATGCCCCTGGCCAGTATACCATCGGCCAGGTCTTGGGTGCCTACCACATTCCCATGGCGTGATGGGCCAGGTACTAACTGAACTCAGGGAAATCAAGGAGCTACAGAGGGATTTCCATCGGGAAATGAGTGAACAGTGGGAGGCCCACAATACCAACATGGCCTCCCTAATCAGGGTGCTGAGGGACATTAGCACTACCCTGACCAGGGTTCTACAACAACATCCTACCCCTTCCTTTGGTCCATCTACACCAGGCCCTTCATCGGTGCCAGCCACTGGAAGGGAAGCTCAGCCAGAGGAAGCACCCGACTCAGACACCCCTGCCTCTGTGGTCGCTGAGCCCCCACAAGCAGGGACGTCCTGCAAGCATCCACAAGGTGCAGATGGTATGACACCAACCACTGCCATCAAGTGACCACTTCCTGATATCACGCCTTTGTGTACCACAGATTCACTCTGTTGACTGTTCCTTAACCACTTTCCATGTTTCATGCTATTAGGACACTGGACTTTGGACTTCAAATGTTGTGACCTCTACTCTTTTGATTGCCTCCACCATGACTAATCCATTCACCTTACTTCTTTTTGTTCTATTCCAGCCTCATTGTTGATTTCTGTAGTAATGTAAATAAACACACCCATCACTAAAACACTGCCTACTACTATTTTTTCAACTGTCTGAAATGTTGAATGCTAATCACATGTGAAACACTTGAGTAAGAGATAAGAAGGTAATGGATGGAGGGAGATGTTTCAGGTACTGTCATACTGAGGATGACTAGCAACACAGTGTCACAAGTGTGACACCAAATGTTTTATTGTACTGCATTGCACTTAGGCTGTTTTCAGACTTCGGACAGTCGCAGCCAATAACGTCTTAGCCATTTTGAGTCAGGCCAGATATCCCAAATGTACCGTCCCCCAGACCACACAAGAAAGGGCCTTGTCAGACCTTGTCCTTTAGATTAGGCTAACTGACTGTGGGGTTTTGTCACCCGTTTGAACTTATCACACACCAAAACCAGGTCTGCCAACTTAACATATGCCATGGCACAGACAGAGTGCAGTGCAACATTGCATGAGCCCAGCTCCTTTCCATTACAATGAGCAAGCATCTGTTGGAATGTCACAAACCTGTGTCAGTGGTGTGGCACAGGCACACCAGCATGCAATGAAGAAACACATTGTCAGCCACTAATAGATCATACAGGATCAATGTCAACACAATGTGACGGTAGAAGGCATGGTTTGCACAGGATGACACGTTACAAGGCCACATGATCAAACACATGAGACCATTGGACCAAGACACTACAGTTAACAAGTCTATTGTGTATCTCAGATTCCTGCCAGCCCACTGTCCAGGCAGCTTGGGCACAGGACTCATACACCTAAAATCTGTGACCGACATTAACTGGATCAATCCATGTCCACTTCACAGACCAGCAACAGCTTCCTGCCAATGGCACAACTCCCAAATTCCCACATGAGGATGGTATGGTGAGAGAGCTGAAGGAAAGAATGATATATAAGGAGTTTAGACAGGTAAAGGCATACATAAGACCCAAACCTAATTTAAAACTTATGCTGATCCACTCAGTGACTGACCCAAACAAAGAAGATCTACAAGAGAGTCACATTTTCATGTCTGACTTAGCCACCAAACCTTGGCTGTATGATGCATAGCATGAGATGCCCTGTCTCCAGAAAACAGAGACACCCTTCTCAACACATCCTGACCCCTACAGTTCCCCATACAGTCGTAGTAATCACATAAAATCACATACTTTTATTCAAGTGAAGTAGTGATCAATGAGATGTGTCTGCAGGTCACCACCTTCATCCTCATAACTACCATCCTCACTTGGCAATTCAGGAGGCTTACCCAGTGGCAAACCTAGCTCCCCCTCATCTGGAATATATGGGATATTTTGCCTCAGGGCAATGTTGTTGAGCATGCTGCAGGCCACAATGATCTTACGCACTTTTCCAGGTGAATAGAGTATGGCTCTACCTTTCTTGCCAATGCTATGAAATCTGGCTTTCAGGAGCCCAAAAGCCCACTTAACAACACGCCCTGTTCTTCCATGAGCCTCATTGAAGCCAACTTCCCCAACGTAGTTGGGTTCCTCACCGGTGTCAACAACCATGGAGTGTTTGGGTATGCAGAGTCCCCTGTAAAGGAATGCGACATGTATGCAATCCTTACGTCTCAAGCAGCATCTCACTAGCAGCAGACATAGCATAGAAACACACATTACATATGTGACTTACCAACCAGCCAGGCCATCTCTGGCTACAGTTGTGCCATCAGCTGTAGAGTAGCGCTGTTTCACATGATGAAGGCATCAAGGACTGAACCTGGATAAAGGGCACATACCTAGAAAATGTAGAGGTCTGCCAAACAAACTGATGGAATGGTAGTTCTTCCTGTTCCAATAGACCTGTTCATTGCCATGAGCTGAACCAAGACAACATGCGTACCATCAATGGCTCCCACCACATGTGGGATGTGTGCCAAACCATAGAACTCAATCTTCACATGAGCAAAATCCTCTGGTTGAGGAAACTGAATGTAGCTGTCCATGTGTTTCAACATTGCTGACAGCACATCCTTCAAGACCAGACTGAACATGGCCTGTGACATCCCAGCAGAAACTACCTCTGTATTTTGGAAGGACCCTGTGGCCAGACGTTCAACACTGCCATGACTTGAGTGATGGGTGGTATGCTATCTGGATGACCGATGGCTGGCATCAGGTCTGGCTCCAAGTGATGACATAATTGTCTGCCTATCCAGGCAATGGATCTGGGTGATATGTCTTTTGTCCATGGCCTGAAGATCTGCCAGTGGACTGTACACAGGAGGTTGTCTGATCCTTCCCCTCCCAGGATAACTATGCAGGAAAAAAGTAGAGCATGAATGTCATTCAATGTGTCCCTTGCAAGATACATCATACATGTCATTTGCGAACAGTTGATTGGCATGTGAGTAGCAGAGGACATGATACACAGTATACATCACCACTCACAATTACACATAAGTGACACGTTTGTCCCTTGCTTTTAAACATATGTGTACGCATCATCTATCTGGACGGCAACAATGTTTGTATGTAACTTGCCACTCGGACTGTTATTCAATGCCACAACTCCTACGTTACCCATGGAGGAGGGACTGGGGGCTGTGCCCCTCATTATGTTGTTATCTGTGCTTGATGTTATAATAATGTGATTACGAAATCAAACAACCTAAATGATACGACAAGGCCAGCACTCATGATCGCCTGAACAACATATTTGGAATTGTGACACATTCAAAATTGCCATTCACACCATTGTATGCCTCTAAAATGGCAGGTGCCTGACCTACTCCACTGGACATTAGTAATCGCCCACGACTGCCGGATGAAGTCGGCATGGCAGAAGGTGGATGTTACTGCAGCGAACACAGCTCAATATTGTTGCCTGTGGAGGTCTTGGGCCAATGGCTGTGTCCGCTGGATAGCAGAAACTACAATAGGCACCAGGGAATTGTTTTTGGGAGGGGGAGCAGCCCCCGATTAGCATGGGCTTGTGCTTTCCCCTCCCCTGGGCACAAAACTCTTTTTGCCCCTGAGGGAGATAGGAGTTGTTTCCCCCCAAAATACCCCCGGGATTAGCAAGCCCAGTAAATAACCTGGAATTTCTGAGTCTATTGTCTTGGGGTGAATGACCCTCTTTGGCATAGGCTCCCTCTTCACCCTCAGGAACAACAGTCTTTCTGCTGCCCATGGTGGAGACCTAGGTGATGTTAACCCCCAATTTTTCCCTCTTGGGAGGGCAGAAAGCCCACTAAAACACTGGGGAAGGTTTTATTTACTGTTTTGGAGGGAGTGTCCTTACTCCGCATGGATAAAATGTCAGAAATAAGGAATTATTGTACACTTTACATAACTGAGACTTATCAATAAATGATTCCCAACACAAAAAAGTCCAAATCACTTTGCATATTATCATTCATATAATGAGGGTTACAGAAAACTAATTTCAGCAATACTGTTTTATGGGTGATATGAAACTTGAAGTGACAACGCAAAGTGACTTTATATAACACATTAAAAAAAACATAAAATAATTAAACTGATGTGCTACCCCTCTAACTTTTTAAACTTCTGTTAAACACCAGCCATTATAACAATCATCCATCGTGTATACTTATCACTGTGTTCAGAGTAAATGTAGGGCATAACAATATGTATTGTCAATGTTTTGGCCGTTTTTGTGGTGTTTTTTCTACTGCATCAAAAGGGCCTTCATGAGGACAAAAGACACAAACAGTCTGTGTGATGGAAGATTTACGACCATGTTTGCTGGTGTAATACTGATTATAAATGCGCATTAGGGTGGTTCCAATAACTAAAGGCTCACCTGGGTTCAGACAAACCTTGGCACCCCCTGATAAGGAAGAACAAATTCAGGCTTTAAGGGCACAGTGCATTTGCATGATTCTGTAAACCAGCCCTTCCCTGATGGAATGAGGTGAAAATAGGCTTGACTTGGCATGGGCAGCACAGGGGTCCCCCTGGCCAGCTTTGCAGACAGTAAGCATTGGAATGGGTGCAGGTGCACCCTATGCACTACAACATTGCCGATGGCTCTATTATGAGTCGGAGACAATGCTGTAAGTCATTTCTCGCTGGACCAGTGGGCGGAAACTGTGTTTCCACCTGCTGACCCAGTGGGAAACTCATAATGGGCCTGGTGGGGAGGCTGCCACACTGACGGCAACCTACCCGTAGGGACTTTGGCGGACAGACTTTTCCGCCCACCAAAGTCATAAAAAGCCCCAGGATACCCAACTTGGGGATCAACGTGTACTTTAAAGGAGGGCAAATGGATTGAACCTCAGAAGGGAGATAATAGGTAAGACCTGTACACACCAATAGCCCATATAACTGTGTGGCTTCATGGCAATAATGATTGTTCGTTAATCGTGAAGAATGCTCAAGGAAGAAAACATTTGAATGCATCATCTGTGACTAAATAACAAAAAGCAATACATTAAATATCTCATTTCCATTGCACATGAACACAAACATCAGAATCAAAGACATTAAAAAATTTGCAATATCTAACAATGTTTATATGTGTCCAATGTCGATGTCATAAATAATGTTGTAGAACATGTCATGAGTGATGTCATATGTAAGCAGTGCATGGTGGGGGCACAAGTTATAGGCGTTGTTGATAACTATACCTGTTGAATTTCTGTGTTTGTTTTCATTTCGAAATGTTAAAACTTTCACTGAGAAATTCGCCTATCTACAACGCTACTTTAACCTTTGACTTTTTCGGTGCATTGCTAAGGTTTTTTTTTTAATCATAAAAACATAATTTTGTTACATGTAACTATAACATGACTTTAACCTTTGTTTTTTTCAGTGAATTGCTAGGATTTAAAAAAAAAAAAAGAATATGTAGACACTAACTATTCAACAATCTTTGAGCTGAGAATGTTCAACTTCTTGGTTTGTGTAAATATTCCCAGCAAAGCTTTCATAGTCTTTTTATGTAGCTTTACATAAACTTAATTTTTATATTTAAAAACAACACTGATCAGTTTTTCCTATACTGTAAACTATGGGACATATTTACAAGCCCCTAACGCCTTTCTGCGTCACATTAGCAACTTTTACACTAATATGGCGTTAGGAAGGCTTTTTTGCCACACAGTATTTACAAAGTGGCTCAGTGCCCGGATTGCACCACTTTGCACCCCCTTGCACCACATTATGCCACACTAGGAATAATGTATGCAAGGGGGGCAATTCTGGCTCTATGAGGCCCGCAAAAATTGCACAGTGAAAACTACAAGAACTCACTGCACCATTTTTGGCGTCATTTTTAAAGCCTGCTCAAAGCAGGTGTTAAAATTACATACCCATAGAAAACTATGGGCCTCCTTGCACTTTGCTGCACTAGCGTCAACATTTCTCATGCTAGTGCAGCAACAATAGCCACAATAGCATAAAAAATTCGGACGCTATTGTACTAACGACCACCCTGGTGTGCGGCATTGTAAATAGGGAGCACCCATGGTGTTGTTAGGTGGGACAGGGGCGGCGCAAGAAAAATTTACACCTATGCACCAGTTTCTTGTAAATATGCCCCTGTTTGTTTTCACAATGTACATCTATTTTTAAGGTGTGTGATCGCTGTCGCGGGAGGCTCGCAAGATCCCACACTTATGCATTTTGTTCTAATGTGTTGTACAGAGTTCTTTTTCACTTGGGCTGTTATTATTGAATGTTAATGTGATCAGAATGTCAACATCTGATTCAGATGAGAACAATACTCCTGTACCTACACGTCAGCAACCTCAGTCATACAGGGAGTCCTTGATCTGGCAAATTGTTCAGGTGAGTCCTGGTGGGAAAGAAGTTGTGAGAAAGTAGCCTCTTTCTACTGTTCATCAGTGTTTAACAGTGTGCTTTAACTGTGTCACTGGAATCCTGCTAGCCAGGACCCCAGTGCTCATGGTTTGTGGCCTACTTGTCAGTCTGTTTCACTGTTTTTGTCAGTATGCTTAACTGTGTCACTGGAGTCCTGCTAACCAGAACTCCAGTGTTTATGCTTTCTCTGGTTCCAAATTCATCCTTACATACTGGTAACTCAGTATTGTGCTCCAAATTGGCATACTGGACCCCGCTTATAAGTCCCTAGTATATGGTACCTAGGTACCCAGCCAGGGCATTGGGGTTCCAGGGGTTCCATACGGGCTGCAGCATTTCTTTTGCCTCCCATAAGGACCCCATACAAAGACTTCTACAGGAGTGACATTGCAGCCTTTGTAAAAAAGTGCATGCACTTTTTCACAGCCATTTTCACTGCACAAGGTTACTTAGAAGTCACCTATATGCTAGGTCTTCAGACCCTGAAGTCTGGGTGCAAAGTACCTATGTGTGAGGGCACCCCTGCACTAGCAGAGGTGCCCCCACATTGTCCAGGCCCATTTTCCTGGACTTTGTAAGTGCGGGGACGCCATTTTAAGTGTGCACTGTACACAGGTCAATACCTATGCACAGCTTCACAATGGTAACTCAGAATATGGCCATGTAAGGTGTCTAACAACTGGGGATTGTACCCCAATACTGATTCCAGTATTGGTTGCACAGTCCCATGCACTCTGGGGGCTCCACAGTGGACCACCAGTACTGCCATACCAGCCTTCTGAGGTTTTCACTGCAGCCCCAGCTGCTGCCACCTCACAGACAGGCTTCTGCCATCCTCGGGGTTCAGCAGCTCAATCACAGGAAGGAAGAACAATGCATTTTCTTTAGAAGAGGAGTGGTACACCCTCTCCCTTTGGAAATAGGTGTCACAGGCATGGGAGGGGTATCCTCCCAAAGCCTCTGGAAATGCTTTGAAGGGCACAGATGGTGCCCTCCTTGCATAATCCAGTCCACACTGGTTCGGGGACCCCCAGTTCCTGCTCTGGTATGAAACTGGACAAAGGAAAGGGAAGTGATCATTCCCCTGTCCATCACCACCCCAGAGGTGGTGCCCAGAGCTCCTCTAGAGTGTCCCTGGGTTTTGCCATCTTGGATTCCAAGTTGGTGGGGCACTCTGGGAGCCTCTGAGTGGCCAGTGCCAGCAGTTGATGTCTGAGACCCCTCCTGATAGGTGGTTACCTGGTTAGGTGACCAATCCCCCTCTCAGGGCTATTTAGGGTCTCTCCTCTGGGTGTTTCTTTATATTCAGATTGCAAGACTCCAGCAGGAATCCTCTGCATCCTTTTCTTCATCTTCTACCAATGGATCAACCGCTGACTGCTCCAGGAACTCTATGAAACTGCAACAAAGAAGCAAAGGTGACTTCTGCAACATTGTATCTTTAGCTCCTGCCAGCAACTGCAACAGTTTCAAGGTTGTGCATCCTCCGAGGACTGCCTTGTTTCAACCTGCACCAGAGAAACCAAAGGAATCTCCCCCATGGAGTGACTTAGGTCACTTCCCTGCTTCAGCAGGCACCACTCTGCAGTGATGACTGGTGGCTTGGGGCCCTTCTCCAGATGACAGGCATGAATCCAGTGACACGGGTGGTGGACTAAAGTGACTCCGACAGTCCCATCATCCAGCTGTCCAAGATTAGTGGAGGTAAGAGCTTGCCTCCCCACGCAGGACAGTACCTGCATGCACCAGCATGACTTGCAGTTGCCAAGGCTTGTGTGTGTCCTTCCAAGAAGTTCTTCATGTACAGCACAGCTTAGACCCCCATCATCAATCCTGCGATGCACTACTTCCTGAGTGGTTCTCCGGCTGCACGGGAATCCTTTGTGTCATGCTGCATGGGCCTCCATTTGCACCTCCTTTGGCCCCATGCTGTGGGACTCCTGTGTGCTCTGCCTGGTCTTCTGAGGGCTCTCTGAATTGCTGAGAGCCCTTTTTTCTCCCCCTTCTGGGTAGAGGCCACCAGGTCCCTTCTGGTACTGGACAGCACCATTTTTCGGTAACCACAAGCTTTGCGTGTGGCAAGGATTGTTGGCGGAATCCAGCAACACAAACCAGACTTTATTTATCTATCTAGTATGGAACATCTTCTGCACCAACCAGGAACCTGCCCCTATCTTCTTTGGTGCAATACTGACTTTGTCTTCTCACTGATGGTTCTAATTTTCCCCCTTCATCAGGTTAGCAGGGGCTCCTGTTCTCCATGGACTCTTCAGTGCTTCTTGGACTTGGTCCTTATCTTCCACAGGGCTTCAGGTCCAAGAATCCATAGTTGGTGTCATGCAGTCTCTTCTGGTTCTTGCATAATCTTCTATCATGACTTCTAGTGTGTTTTAGGAAACTTGCTGTCTTTTACTCCTTCTTTCATGGGCTCTGGGGTGGGGTTATATACTTACCTTTGGTGTTTTCTTACACTCCCAGCAGCCCTCTACACACTACACTTGCCTAGGAGGGAAACTGACTTTCGCATTTCACTATTTTAGTACATGGTTTGGGTTCCCCCTAGGCCCATTGCAACCTATTGTGATTTTCACTGCTTGCACTATTTTCTATTTACTTACCTGTTTTTGGTTACTAGTGTATATATTGTGTAATGTACTTACCTCCTAAGGAAGCATAGTCTCCAAAGTATTTTTGGCATTGTGTCACTAAAATAAAATACCTTTATTTTTGGTAACACTGAGTATTGTCTTTCATGTGTGTGAGTACTGTGTGACCACTGTGGTATTGCATGAGCTTTGCATGTCTCCTAGTTCAGCCTTGGCTTCTCTACCTACAGCTACCTCTAGACAGCCTGGCTTCTAGACACTGACTACATTCACTAATAACGGATAACTGGACCTTGTACAAGGTGTAAGATCCTTAGGTACCCACTACAAACCAGGCCAGCCTCCTACAAAAGTGTCTGCCAAATATGTAACATACATAACAATAGAGTTCAGCAGGGGTAGTGGGAACAATCAATACTCCATGAGCACCACTGGGATGGGGCAACGTTTGAGAGCTATGCACTCTGAATGCTTTGCACTCGCTGAGTTAAGCCCGTGCTGCAGAGCTTGTGAAACTCCTGAGGCATGTCCACATCTTTTCAACCTGGTGACATTGTACCTGCCCAGGTACTCACAGCAGAAGCAGATAACATCCCAGCATTTCTAAACAAAGCCCTTTTTTGCTGCTTATGCAAGTGGTTATTTATTCCTATGAGACAAGCAGGGCTGTACAGGCCAGGCCTGTCCAGGATCATAAATGTCCACTTAGGAAGTAGTTTTTAAACATTTGTTTTAACCAATTTTCTCCTCTCTGTTTTGAAGAAGATTTTTTTTAAACTGTGTTTCTTGGTGCAAGTTATAGTTGCCTTAGGGCACGAGTTACAGTGTCTTGTGATAAGTATAACTATAACTGTTGAATTTCAATGGTTTTGTGCATGCAAAATCTGAACGTAACTATAAAGTCACTCAAAACGTTGTTTTTTTGTTAGAATTTCTAAGGTTTTTAAAATCTATTTCCTAACTAGAACATCCCTGTAACCTTTGTTTTTGTCAGTGAATTTCTAGGTTTATTTTTAGCATTAAGTAATACTTAACTACCTTACGTTAATCCAACCTCCGTAGACACCCAACCCCACTCCACACACAGCCTTTGGCTATGCATAGCATGCGTTGGCCGCATGGCCAGGTCCTGCAGTCAACCCCCTGCAGGCACCCACCCCCATGCATCATGCAGCCTTAGGCTATGCTTAGCAGGGAGTCGGCCGTAAGGCATGGCCTGCAGACAGGCCCTGTGACCCACCCCCCCATAAGTAGGCAAATCAGGAGGGGGGCACAAACCCCCCTCCTCATGCCACTTACGGCCCCAAGGCCACCCAATTACTAAAGAGGGGGGCACGAGGTCCCCCTCAACGAGCTGAGCCAATTAGTGGAAGGGGAGGTGTTATACACTTCCCCCATCCCCAGGCAAACTTTGGCCTTGAGGACCTCATCCCCGGGGCCCAGCAATTAGTGTAAACAGAGGGGGCCATGCGGACCCCTCCATGGGGCAATAGTGGCCCCAGGACCCCAGCCCCCAGGACCCGGCCACTTAGTGGAATGGGGCAGGGGCCATGCGGTGAGTCCAAGTCCCAAAATGGATGCCAACACTTACTGGTTGAAGTGTTGGCAGCCAATCAGATCTGAGCATGAGATCTGTTGGATCCATTGACGATCAGTGTCCTAGATATACAAATTTGTTTTTTCTTTAATAACTTAAAAACTACTGAACAGATTTACACCAAATCACAAAACGGCTCTTTCTGGACCAAGAGCTAGCTTTCTGCCAAATTTGGTGTAATTCTGTCTAGCAGTTTGGGCTGTAGTCATGTCTACAACCCTATAGGAAACTGCCTGGTGAAAACACGTTTTGGGAACCCACTTTTTTCTTGGTCCCCGCTTGATTAATCACCCTGAAACTTTCAATACAGCAGCTGCCCTCAGGAACGTACTGGTTTTATGGAGTTATGGCTCCGGCTGCTGTGGGCATGGGTAGTATAGGGGCCCCCTGTGTCCCCCTGCACTGGTTCTCCACCAGCCTTTTCATGGTGGTCAAACCACACGAAAAGGCTGGCATAGAACATGGTTGTAATCAGCACAGTGGCGATGACTTCAGTGACGCCATGGCTGATTACAACCATGAACGTCATCACCCCATTGGTCTTTTGGCCACAGCTATGGCGGTCCAAACTCCACCGCAAGTCTGGCAGTCTTTAGACTGCCATACTCGTAATCAGGCCCTATAACACATGCCCATGCCATGCACTGCTGATTACCTCACATATTACATCAGTCAAGGCATGTTCCATGACATCATTGATAACATCAATGCAACATCTGAAATTACTTTATTGATAACAACTCTGGGCATGTCAGGGTGCATGTTATAGTTACTTTAGGGTGTAAGTGGTGAGTTTAAGTGCTTTTGTAGAGAGAGAGAAAGAGAATACATAATAGGTAATGTTGTAATTCGTGCAATATGGGCTAACATTGCCATCGAATGGTTCTAGGAACGTTTACAAACCACAAGGTCAGTTATCACCTTCACCCCAAGATGACAATATAGGAACATGTCACACATGTTGCTCAATAATTATTCTTTATATTACACGATTTATTAGTTAATTTTAGTACTCTTTATAAAAATTTAGAGCATATGAGCATCAATAATTTAGCTTTCATTGTTTGTCTGAGACTGCAGATCTGTCTGTAAGTGTTTATGAGAAATGTGTGTTTTTGTTGTGTTAATAAATAAAATGTGTTTTATGCCACTATGTTTACTATTATAAATCAAATATTAAATATCAAGTACATTGTAAGGAAATAAAAAATATTCTAGAATGACGCTATAGAGTAGGTGTAATAAAACATATGCATAGAAAGAAAATAGAGTGCAATGTGGGACAGTGTAACTTTTTGCTGACAGGGTTCTGTGTTTACAATGTTACTTTTAACACACTCTGGAGGATTCCTTGGTAGATGTTTACATCACAGATGGTCCTGGAAGGGTGGCTTGTCAGGAGCGCTGATGTTAGAAATAGGGTCTCTGGTGGTCAGTTTGCACTCTGTACAAGCAGGGACCCTCACTCTAGTCAGGGTAATGGAGATACATCCTTAGAACAACCCTGCTCACCCCGTTGGTAGCTTGGCACAAGCAGTTAGGCTTATCTCAGAGGCAATGTGTAAAGTATTTGTACCAACACACACAGTGATAGTGAAATAACTACAAAATGGACACCACACCAGTTTAGAACAATAGTCAATATTTATCTGATCAAACAAGACCAAAACGACAAAAATCCAGCATGCACAAGGAAAGTTATGAATTTTGAAACTAATAGAACATTACTCCATAGAAAACAATGGAAAATTTTTTGTTGCATAAAGAACCTGGGCCCATATTTAAACTTTTTGAGCACCGCGTTTGCGTCATTTTTTTATGCAAAACCTGCACAAATTTGCAAAATTCAATTGTATTTCGTAAGTTTGCACCACTTTTGCGTCAAAAAGTGGCGCAAATGCGGCTCTAAAAAAGTATAAATACGGGCCTTGGTTTGTGTAAAGCCGCACGGGCGAGTGTGCATCAGAAAAGTCAGCGATGCGTTGATTCCTTACTCAAAATTGATGCCGTGCATCGTTCCTTCTCCGGTCAGGTAGGCAATGTGTTGTTTTTCTCTCCCACAAGAGAGCAATGCATTGATTTCCGGACGCGGCACCTCGGATCTGTGCAGGTTCATGTTGAATTTGATGCCCAGCAATGATGTGTGCAAAATCCGGCCACGCAGTGATGGAAAACCACGATGCGTGAGGATTGCATTATTTTCAGCAGCTGCAAGCAGGTGTTGTGTCATTTCTCCAGCCGCAATGTAGGTGATGCGTCTTTTTTCCCAGCCATGATGCAGGTGGTACATCGATTTCTCAGCCGTGATGCAGGTGGTGTGTCTTGTTGACAGCCACGTTGCAGGTGGTGCGCTGAAATTTTCAGGCTTTGTTCCACCAGCTTCACCTTTCAAGTGGAGATTTAAATGTTATCATTTAGCTGGAGATTGTTCGGTCTGGTGGAGGGGTGTGTGGTATATGAGTCGTGGTTAGCCCAAGTGGTTCCTGCAGTTTTCTACACTTTATAAGTCACATGCTCACTGCAGAACAGTCCTGGCATTGCTGTTGAACTCTGAAAATTGAAATAGAAAATGATGAACCACTCTGAAATTGTGTTCTTCAGACTGGATAGGGCACCGCTTGGCAGGACAGGAGTCTCAGCAGAGAGTTCAGGTGCTGGCAGAGGAAGTCTTTGATGGCCCTGAGACTTCAAAACAGCAGGCAGGCTCAGTCCAAGCCCTTGGAGACACTTCGCAAGTAGTAGTATACCACAAAGACCAGTGTTTGTTCTCTTTCAGGCAGAAGCAGCAACTGCAGGCCAACCCAGCAAAGCACAGTCACAGGCAAAGGGGCAGTACGCCTCTTCAGGCTCTTCAGCTTTTCTCCTTGGCAGAGGTTCCTCTTAGTTCCAGAAGTAATCTGAAAATCTGGGGTTTTTGGTCCACTAATGATACCTCTTCCTGCCTTTGAAGTAGGACAACTTCAATGGAAAGTCTCTGTTGTTTACAAGATCCTGCCTTGCCCAGGCCTGGCCCCAGACACACACCAGGGGGTTGGAGACTTCATTGTGTGAGGGCATGCACCACTCCTCCCTCCATTCTAGCCCAGATGACCCATCAAGACATACAGGCTACACCCCAGCTCCATTTGTGTCACTGTCTAGTGGGGATTCAAGAACAGACCAACCGTCAGCCTGACCCAGACAGGGACTACACAAGCAGGGAGAGTCAAAGAATGGTTTAAGCAAGAAAATGCCCACTTTCTAAAAGTGGCATTTTCAAACTGACAATCTAAAAACCAACTTTGCCAAAAGATGCATTTCTGAATTGTGAGTTCATAGATACCAAACTCCAAATCTCGCTCTGCTCCCAAAGGGAAATTGCACTTAAAAGATATTTAAAGACAGCCCCAGTGTTAATCTATGAGAAAGATAGGCCTTGCAACAGTGAAAAACAAATTTGGCAGTATTTCACTGTTAGGACATATAAAATACATCAATACATGTCCCACATTTAACATATACTGCACCCTGCCCATGGGGCTACCTAGGGCCTACTTTAGGGGTGCCTTACATGAACAAAAAGGGAAGGTTTGGGCCTAGCAAGTGGGCACACTTGCCAGGTCGAGCTGGCAGTTTAAAACTGCACACACAGATACTGCAGTGGCAGGTCTGAGCCATGTTTGCAGGGCTACTCATGTGGGTGGCACAATCAGTGCTTCGGGCCAACTAGAAGCATTTGATTTAAGGCCCAGGGCACCTCCAGTGCACTTTACTATTGACTTCCAGGTACATGAAATATGCCAATTATGGAAAAGCCAATTACACATACAATTTATACAGAGAACACTTGCACTTTAGCACTGGTCAGCAGTGGTAAAGTGCCCAGAATACCAAAACCAGCAAAAACAAAGTCCAGCACGCAGTCAAAACATAGGAAGCAGAGGCAAAAAGATAGGGGAGACTACGCCAAGGAGGCCAGGTCTAACAGCTGACTAATGGTCTAAGAGCAGCATCATAATTGTAGAAGAGTTTTTTTACCAGCACTAAAAGAAAGAGGAAATACTGTGTTTAACTTTTATATTTGTTTGGGAAGCTAAATATTATACACACACACACACACACACACACACACACATACACAGAGATTTATAGTTATGGCTCCAGCTCAAATACGAGAAACCACAGTAATGTTTTTAAAAATATTGTTATTTGAATATTGTTTTCAGTATTATAACTGTAAGCAGTATTGTATTTGAACATTTTATTGTGATTTAGTTCATATATTAATTGTATCTGTTACTGTTGTTTGTACAGTTGTTATTGATCTTTTAACCCCTTCGCTGCCAGGCCTTTTCCCCCTCCTGTGCCAGGCCTTTTTTTGCCTATTTGGGGCAGTTCGCGCTTAGGCCCTCATAACTTTTTGTCCACATAAGCTAACCAAGCCAAATTTGCGTCCTTTTTTTCCAACATCCTAGGGATTCTAGAGGTACCCAGACTTTGTGGGTTCCCTTGAAGGAGGCCAAGAAATTGGCCAAAATACAGTGAAGATTTTGTTTTTTTCAAAAAAATTGGAAAAAGTGGCTGCAGAAGAAGGCTTGTGGATTTCCCCCTGAAAATGGCATCAACAAAGGGTTTGCAGTGCTAAACTCAGCAGCTTCCTAGCTTCCTAGCTTTCAGGAACAGGCAGACTTGAATCAGAAAACCCAATTTTTCAACACAATTTTGACATTTTACTGGGGCATACCCCATTTTTGCAATTTTTTGTGCTTTCAGCCTCCTTCCAGTCAGTGACAGGAATGGGCATGAAACCAATGCTGTATCCCAGAAACCTAACCATTTCTGAAAAGTAGCCAAAATTCTGAATTCAGCAAGGGGTCATTTGTGTAGATCCTACAATGGTTTCCTACAGAAAATAACAGCTGAAAAAGAAAAATATTGAAATTGAGGTGAAAAAAACATCAATTTTTCTCTACGTTTTACTCTGTAACTTTTCCCTGCAATGTCAGATTATGGAAAGCAATATACTGTTACGTCTGCTGGACTCCTCTGGTTGCGGGGATATATAGGGCTTGTAGGTTCATCAAGAACCCGAGGAACCCAGAGCCAATAAATGAGCTCTACCCTGCAGTGCGTTTTCATTCTATACCGGGTATACAGCAATTCATTTGCTGAAATATAAAGAGTAAAAAATTGCTATCAAGAAAACCTTTGCATTTCCAAAAAGGGCACAAGATAAGGTGCTGAGGAGCAGTGGTTATTTGCACATCTCTGAATTCCGGGGTGACCATACAAGCATGTGAATTATAGGGAATTTCTCAAATAGATGTCTTTTTTACACACTCTCCTATATTTGGAAGGAAAAAATGTAGAGAAAGACATGGGGCATTAGCACTTGTTTTGCTAATCTATGTTCCCCCAAGTCTCCCGATAAAAATGATACCTCACTTGTGTGGGTAGGCCTAGCGCCGCGACAGGAAACGCCCCAAAGCGTAACGTGGACACATCCAAAATTTTGGGAGAAAACAGAGGTGTTTTTTGCGAAGTGCCTACCTGTAGATTTTGGCCTCTAGCTCAGCCGGCACCTAGGGAAACCTACCAAACCTGTGCATTTCTGAAAACTAGAGACCTAGGGGAATCCAAGGAGGGGTGACTTGCGGGGCTCGGACCAGGTTCTGTTACCCATAATCCTTTGCAAACCTCAAAATTTGGCTAAAAAAACACATGTTCCTCACATTTCTGTGGCAGAAAGTTCTGGAATCTGAGAGGAGCTACAAATTTCCTTCCACCCAGCGTTCCCCCAAGTCTCCCGATAAAAATGATACCTCACTTGCGTGGGGAGGCCTAGCGCCGGCGACAGGAAACACCCCAAAGCGCAACGTGGACACATCCTAAATTTTGGAAAAAAACAGAGGTGTTTTTTGCGAAGTGCCTACCTGTAGACTTTGGCCTCTAGCTCAGCCGGCACCTAGGGGAACCTACCAAACCTGTGCATTTCTGAAAACTAGAGACCTAGGGGAATCCAAGGAAGGGTGACTTGCGGGGCTCGGACCAGGTTCTGGTACCCAGAATCCTTTGCAAACCTCAAAATTTGGCTAAAAAAAACACATGTTCCTCACATTTCTGTGGCAGAAAGTTCTGGAATCTGAGAGGAGCTACAAATTTCCATCCACCCAGCGTTCCCCCAAGTCTCCCGATAAAAATGATACCTCACTTGCGTGGGTAGGCCTAGCGCCGGCGACAGGAAACACCCCAAAGCGCAACGTGGACACATCCTAAATTTTGGAAAAAAACAGAGGTGTTTTTTGCGAAGTGCCTACCTGTAGATTTTGGCCTCTAGCTCAGCCGGCACCTAGGGAAACCTACCAAACCTGTGCATTTCTGAAAACTAGAGACCTAGGGGAATCCAAGGAGGGGTGACTTGCGGGGCTCGGACCAGGTTCTGTTACCCAGAATCCTTTGCAAACCTCAAAATTTGGCTAAAAAAACACATGTTCCTCACATTTCTGTGGCAGAAAGTTCTGGAATCTGAGAGGAGCTACAAATTTCCTTCCACCCAGCGTTCCCCCAAGTCTCCCGATAAAAATGATACCTCACTTGCGTGGGTAGGCCTAGCGCCCGCAACAGGAAACGCCCCAAAACGCAACGTGGACACATCCCATTTTTTGAAAGAAAACAGTGCCTACCTGTGGATTTTGGCCTGTAGCTCACCCGGCACCTAGGGAAACCTACCAAACCTGTGCATTTCTGAAAACTAGAGACCCAGGGGAATCCAAGATGGGGTGACTTGCGGGGCTCGGACCAGGTTCTGTTACCCAGAATCCTTTGCAAACCTCAAAATGTGGCTAAAAAAACACATGTTCCTCACATTTCTGTGGCAGAAAGTTCTGGAATCTGAGAGGAGCCACAAATTTCCTTCCACCCAGCGTTCCCCTAAGTCTCTCAATAAAAATGGTACCTCACTTCTGTGGGTAGGCCTAGCGCCCACGAAAGGAAATGGCCCAAAACACAACGTGGACAGAACATATTTTTTCACAGAAAACAGAGGTGTTTTTTGCAAAGTGCCTACCTGTGGAGTTTGGCCTCTAGCTCAGCCGGCCCCGGGAGGGGGGGGGGGCAGAAATGCCCTAAAATAAATTTGCCCAGCCCCCACCCCCCCCGGGAGCGACCCTTGCCTACGGGGTCGCTCCCCCTGCGTGACATTGGCGCCAAAAAACAAATCCCCGATGCCTAGTGGTTTCTGCCCCCTTGGGGGCAGATTGACCTAAAATCGGCCAATCTGCCCCCAAGGGGGGCAGAAATGGCCTAAATACAATTTGCCCCCCAGGGGAGCGACCCTTGCCTGATGGGTCGCTACCCATCTCGAAAAAAACAAACAAACAAAAAAAAAACAACACAACAAAAAAAAAATCCCTGGTGCCTAGAGGGTTCTGCCCCCCCTGGGGGCAGTTTGGCCTAATAATAGGCCGATCTGCCCCCAAGGGGGGCAGAAATAGCCTAAAATAAATTTGCCCCCCCCAGCCCCCACCCCCCCCGGGAGCGACCCTTGCCTACGGGGTCGCTCCCCCTGCGTGACATTCGCGCCAAAAAACAAATCCCCGGTGTCTAGTGGTTTCTGCCCCCTTGGGGGCAGATTGACCTAAAATCGGCCAATCTGCCCCCAAGGGGGGCAGAAATGCCCTAAATACAATTTGCCCCCCAGGGGAGCGACCCTTGCCTGATGGGTCGCTCCCCATCTCGAAAAAAACAAACAAACAAACAAAAAAAAAACAACACAACAAAAAAAAATTCCCTGGTGCCTAGAGGGTTCTGCCCCCCCTGGGGGCAGTTCGGCCTAATAATAGGCCGATCTGCCCCCAGGGGGGGCAGAAATGGCCTAAAATACATTTGCCTCCCCCAGCCCCCACCACCCCCCCCGGAGCGACCCTTGCCTACGGGGTCGCTCTCCCTGCGTGACATTGGCGCCAAAAATCAAATCCCAGGTGCCTAGTGGTTTCTGCCCCCTTGGGGGCAGATTGACCTAAAATCTGCCAATCTGCCAATCTGCCCCCAAGGGGGGCAGAAATGGCCTAAATACAATTTGCCCCCCAGGGGAGCGACCCTTGTCTGATCGGTCGCTCCCCATCTCGAAAAAAACAAAAAAAAAAAAAAAAAAACACAACAAAAAAATTTGCCTGGTGCCCTGAGGGTTCTGCCCCCCCCTGGGGGCAGTTCGGCCTAATAATAGGCCGATCTGCCCCCAGGGGGGGCAGAAATGGCCTAAAACAAAGTTGCCCACCCCCAGCCCCCACCCCCCCCCCGGGAGCGACCCTTGCCTACGGGGTCGCTCCCCCTGCGTGACATTGGCGCCAAAAAACAAATCCCCGGTGCCTAGTGGTTTCTGCCCCCTTGGGGGCAGATTGACCTAAAATCGGCCAATCTGCCCCCAAGGGGGGCAGAAATGGCCTAAATACAATTTGCCCCCCAAGGGAGCGACCCTTGCCTGATGGGTCGCTCCCCATCTCGAAAAAAACAAACAAACAAAAAAAAAACAACACAACAAAAAAAAATTCCCTAGTGCCTAGAGGGTTCTGCCCCCCCTGGGGGCAGTTCAGCCTAATAATAGGCCGATCTGCCCCCAGGGGGGGCAGAAATGGCCTAAAATAAATTTGCCCCCCCGAGCCCCCCCCCCCCCCCCGGGAGCGACCCTTGCCTACGGGGTCGCTCCCCCTGCGAGACATTGGCGGCAAAAAACAAATCCCCGGTGCCTAGTGGTTTCTGCCCCCTTGGGGGCAGATTGACCTAAAATCGGCCAATCTGCCCCCAAGGGGGGCAGAAATGGCCTAAATACAATTTGCCCCCCAGGGGAGCGACTCTTGCCTGATGGGTCGCTCCCCATCTCGAAAAAAACAAACAAACAAAAAAAAAACAACAGAACAAAAAAAAAATCCCTGGTGCCTAGAGGGTTCTGCCCCCCCTGGGGGCAGTTCGGCCTAATAATAGGCCGATCTGCCCCCAGGGGGGGCAGAAATGGCCTAAAATAAATTTGCCCCCCCCAGCCCCCCCCCCCCCTGGGAGCGACCCTTGCCTACGGGGTCGCTCCCCCTGCGTGACATTGGCGGCAAAAATCAAATCCCAGGTGCCTAGTGGTTTCTGCCCCCAAGGGGGGCAGAAATGGCCTAAATACAATTTGCCCCCCAGGGGAGCGACCCTTGCCTGATGGGTCGCTCCCCATCTCGAAAAAAACAAACAAACAAAAAAAAAAAACACAACAAAAAAATTTGCCCTGGTGCCCTGAGGGTTCTGCCCCCCCCTGGGGACAGTTTGGCCTAATAATAGGCCGATCTGCCCCCGGGGGGGCAGAAATGGCCTAAAATAAATTTGCCCCCCCCCAAGCCCCCACCCCCCCCGGGAGCGACCCTTGCCTACGGGGTCGCTCCCCCTGCGTGACATTGGCGCCAAAAAACAAATCCCCGGTGCCTAGTGGTTTCTGCCCCCTTGTGGGCACATTGACCTAAAATAGGCCAATCTGCCCCCAAGGGGGGCAGAAATGGCCTAAATACAATTTGCCCCCCAGGGGAGCGACCCTTGCCTGATGGGTCGCTCCCCATCTCGAAAAAAACAAACAAACAAAAAAAAAACAACACAACAAAAAAAAAATCCCTGGTGCCTAGAGGGTTCTGCCCCCCCCTGGGGGCAGTTCGGCCTAATAATAGGCCGATCTGCCCCCAGGGGGGGCAGAAATGGCCTAAAATAAATTTGCCCCCCCCCAGCCCCCACCTCCCCCGGGAGCGACCCTTGCCTACGGGGTCGCTCCCCCTACGTGACATTGGCGCCAAAAAACAAATCCCCGGTGCCTGGTGTTTTCTGCAGATTGACCTAAAATCGGCCTGGCCTAAATACAATTTGCCCCCCAGGGGAGCGACCCTTGCCTGATGGGTCGCTCCCCATCTCGAAAAAAACAAACAAACAAAAAAAAAACAACACAACAAAAAAAAATTCCCTGGTGCCTAGAGGGTTCTGCCCCCCCTGGAGGCAGTTCGGCCTAATAATAGGCCGATCTGCCCCCAGGGGGGGCAGAAATGGCCTAAAATAAATTTGCCCCCACCCTCCCCCCGGGAGCGACCCTTGCCTACGGGGTCGCTCCCCCTGCGTGACATTGGCGCCAAAAATCAAATCCCAGGTGCCTAGTGGTTTCTGCCCCCTTGGGGGCAGATTGACCTAAAATCTGCCAATCTGCCCCCAAGGGGGGCAGAAATGGCCTAAATACAATTTGCCCCCCAGGGGAGCGACCCTTGCCTGATGGGTCGCTCCCCATCTCGAAAAAAACAAACAAACAAAAAAAAAAAAACACAACAAAAAAATTTGCCCTGGTGCCCTGAGGGTTCTGCCCCCCCCTGGGGGCAGTTCGGCCTAATAATAGGCCGATCTGCCCCCAGGGGGGCAGAAATGGCCTAAAATAAATTCCCCCCCCAGCCCCCACCCCCCCCGGGAGCGACCCTTGCCTACGGGGTCGCTCCCCCTGCGTGACATTGGCGCCAAAAAACAAATCCCCGGTGCCTAGTGGTTTCTGCCGCTTTGGGGGCAGATTGACCTAAAATCTGCCAATCTGCACCCAAGGGGGGCAGAAATGGCCTCAATACAATTTGCTTACCAGGGGAGCGACCCTTGCCTGATGGGTCGCTCCCCATCTCGAAAAAAAAAAAGAAAAAAAAAAAAAAACAATAAAAAAATTTGCCCTGGTGCCCTGAGGGTTCTGCCCCCCCCTGGGGGCAGTTCGGCCTAGTAATAGGCCGATGGGGGCAGAAATGGCCTAAAATAAATTTGTCCCCCCCGGCCCCCACCCCACCCGGGAGCGACCCTTGCCTACGGGGTCGCTCCCCCTGCGTGACATTGGCGCCACAAAACAAATCCCCGGTGCCTAGTGGTTTCTGCCCCCTTGGGGGCAGATTGACCTAAAATCGGCCAATCTGCCCCCAGGGGGGCAGAAATGGTCTAAATACAATTTGCCCCCCAGGGGAGCGACCCTTGCCTGATGGGTCGCTCCCCATCTCTAAAAAAAGAAACAACAAAAAAAAAACCACAAAAAAAACATTTGCCCTGGCGCCTAGAGGTTTCTGCCCCCCTGGGGGCAGATCGGCCTAATAATAGGGGGGGCAGAAATGGCCTAAAATAAATTGCCCTCCCCCCCAGGGAGCGACCCTTGCCTAAGGGGTCGCTCCCTTTGCGTGAAATTCACGCAAAGAAAAAATTCCTCATCTCAAGTTCTGCTCTGTGAATAAATGGAATCTGTTAATCTTTTCCTCTGGGAGTGCAGCAATTGCATTTACACTTACTGCTTTTTCATCCTATCTGAAGTTATTAGCATTATTGATCTAATCAATCAATCAATCAATCAAGGATTTATAGAGTGCACTAATCACCTGTTAGGGTCTCAAGGCGCTGGGGGGGGAGCTACTGGTCGTAGGGCCATGTCTTGAGGCGTTTCCTGAATGTCAAGAGGTCTTGGGTCTGGCGAAGGTGGAGCGGTAGGGAGTTCCAGGTCTTGGCGGCTAGGTGAAGAAGGACCTTTCTCCGGCACTGGTGCGGCAGATGCGGGGGATGGAGGCGAGGGCGAGGCTGACGGAGCGAAGATTGCGGGTGGGGGTGTGGAAGGTGAGTCTGTCATTGAGGTAGGCTGGGCCTGTGTTGTGGAGGGCCTTGTGTGCGTGGATGAGGAGTTTGATGGTGATCCTCTTTGATACTGGTAGCCAGTGAAGGTCTCTGAGGTGGGGGGAAATGTGGTCACGGCGTGGGATGTCGAGAATGAGGCGGGCAGATGTGTTCTTGATTCTTTGCAGTTTTGTTAGGAGTTTGGTTGTTATTCCGGTATATAGGGTGTTTCCGAAGTGCAATCGGCTGCTGACCAGGGCATGGGTGACAGTTTTCCTAGTTTTGACGGGAATCCACTTGAAGATTTTGCGGAGCATGCAGAGAGTGTTGTAGCAGGAAGAGGAGATGGCATTGACCTGCTGAGTCATGCTGAGTGTGGAGTCCAAGATGAAGCTTAGGTTGCGTGCGTGGGTGGTGGGTGAGGCCGCGGTTCCTAGGGAGATGAGCCTCCAGGAGTCATTCCAAGTTGAGGGGTTGGTGCCAAAGATGAGGATTTCTGTCTTGTCTGTGTTTAACTTGAGGTGGCATGATTCCATCCTGCTGACGATGGCGTGAAGTCCGTTGTGGAGGTTGTTCTTTGTAGTTGTAGGGTCTTTCGTGAGGGAGAGGATGAGCTGAGTGTCGTCTGCGTAGGAAACTATGTTGATGTGGTGGGTTCGTGCGATGTTGGCGAGGGGGGGCCATGTAAACGCTGAAGAGCGTGGGGCTGAGCAAAGATCCTTGGGAAATGCCACAGATGATTCTGGAGGCTTCTGACAGGAACGGTGGGAGGCGGACTCTCCGGGTTCAGCTCAGGGGAGCTTTTAACTATGGGCAGATATTTATTCAAAAAGTGCAAGAACTGAGGAGTCATCCATTTGGATAAGTACAGGATATTTCCTACTGCACACATTGTGTTCTTTTATTGCTGATTATAAGGCACAGGCTTTTGGCTATTAGTCAGTATAATGGAGGACAATAATATTCATTAACATGTTGGGTTGAGGAACGGTTTTCTGTTACAAATACTGGGAATTATTTGTACTTTGTTGCAAAGGCACTATTGGAATATAATACAAAAATCAAGAGAAATAATGTGAACATGCATGCTCTTCTGCTTTGACGAGACTTTTAACTCACATATACGTAAAACCGGTACAGCAAAAATGTAAAACAGAACATTGTATGCGTTTTCTCTCTCTATGACAACTAGGATGAAGATTCAATAACATTGGAATTTGTTTTAATATAAAACCAATTATTTTTCACCTTCCTGCACGAAAACAATCCTATGAGGCTTTTTCTTCTTTCAGTCTGTGGTGCAGAATGTAGCACAAATAGAAAGAGGGAAAAATGAGGAGGAATAAAGATATTTCTCCTCGTCACCCCTCCCTTAGGAGGCGTAAGGTTTTGGCAAGTCCCCATGTTTACAAGGTCTTGTATATCTGGGGATGCGTCAAAATCCATGGATGCTGCGTGGGCACACCGACTGCTATGCCCATGGAATGCCTCCCTTTTGCAGATTAAGGCAACGCAATGATATGCGCTGCCTTGCCTTACTCCATATCGATGAGCCCATTCAAAGACATGCAAAGTGGCTTTGCGTGGCCTCATATATATGATTTCAGGGTTTAGACTGCCGTTGCATCAAAAAAAGAGATGCAATGGCAGAGCAAGGGGCTCTTAAATATGCCCCATAATGTATGTAATTTGCTTATACACATAAGAGAATGCTTATAAAAATGTCTCTTGGACCAATCAACCAAGGGCCTTTGTAAAGTGCTCAGCTGCTTTGGATGAAGCGTCCTGGCGCTCAAAGCAGTGATTGAGAACAAACTGAACTATCTGCCCTAAATGCTGGCCAAAGAGCCAAGTTTTTAGTTCTTTTTTGAAGCAATGCTCAGACTGGGTCATGCAAAGTTCAATTAATAAAGAATTACAAAGCTTTGCCGTCAGTACTGTAAATGACTGCCTCCATGCCAGATTTGAGCAAATCTGGGAACACGCATAAGCCAGAGGTACTTAGATCTCAGGGATATCTCATGTTAGTACAGGCCACATTTGTTTCTCGAATAAGGAGGATCTTTGCACTCCAGGGCTCTGAAAGCCAGGGTGAGGGTCTTAAATGTAATCCTTTTTTACCACCAGTACCCAATATAGTTTCTTTAAGTGGGGCAAAACATGTTGGCAAAAAAGGACCTTCCGAATCAGCCTGGCCTCCTCATTCTGAATGATCTGGACTCTGTGGGTCAGAAAAGCAGGTAATCCCAGATAGAGGCTTTTGGCATAGTCAAGACGTGATGTCACAAGGGCATGTATCACAATTGTGTAGGTCTCCTTCAGGACCAATTGTAGCAGCTTCCTAACAGATCTAAGCTTCATGAAGCAGATCAAAAAGATCTGTTTGTATGTGGGTCGTAAAGGAAAGGTTAAGGTCAAACAGCACACCAAGGTTCCTTTCAGATGAGGAAGGCCACAAGGGCAGGTTGAATTCTGCTGGCCACCAGATGTTTGGATGGGAAGGGGGTCTTCTGGCTGAAAAAGAGAACCTCTGTTTTATCCACACTTAGTTTTGAAAAATTACATTCCATCCAAGTGGATGCGCCTTTTAAAGACTCTTTGAGGAAGGCCACTTCTAAATGTTCTCAGAAAGAAAACAGCAGTTCCACGTCATCCTCAAAGGAGACCACTTTCACCCCCCATGATTCAATCAGGCTGGCCAGTGGGACCAAGTAGAGGTTGAAACACAGAGGGGTCAGGGCAGAACAGATTAGTGATTTGGAAGAGAAAAAGAAAGGGTGGAGAAAAACTCATTTGGAGCACTCTTCCAGGACAGAAATGTGCCCTGAAAGCCAATTTGACTTAACCTATTCAGCATGATGGAATGTGACACCATGTTGAACGCTGCCGACAGGTCTAAAAGAACAACCATAGCGGAAGCATCTCCGTCCAGTGCTTTCCTTACAGAATCAGACACCACCAATAATGCTGTTTTGGTGCTTTATCCAACCAGAAAGCCTGATTGAGTGTCATGGAGCAGACAATTCGCCTCTATATAGTATGAAAGTTGATGATTCATCAGCTTCTCCAAGATCTTTGCAGGGGAGGCAGTAATGAAATGGGTCTGAAATTGCTAAGCATGCTAGGGTTCTCTTTAGGTTAGGAGCAGGAGAAGGAGAAGGAAAGCTTGTTTTCATAGGACAGGAAAAGTGCCAGATTTCAAGGATGTGTTATAGATCTTGTTGAGTCAAGGAATTACATAGTGTGCTATCATTGTTAAGATTTAGGTGGGGCAGAGGTCCTCGGGTGAGCCTGATTTACATTTCAACAGTTCCTTAACTGTGTTGTTTTTTTATATTAAACAAAACTCGAGAGGGCAGGAATGTGACTACAAGTAGATGTCAACAAGTCATCGAAGAAGTTTGAAAGCCTAGTACAGCGAACAGGCGAGGGGAGGGAGGCACTTTGAACTGCATCAGAGGAGATACTTCCTTAGAAGTGTTGGAGTAGTCTCAACACGGATCAAGAAATGCTCTCTCGTGGACTTCCAATGTTTCTAAGAGCAGCCTTATATAGCTGCGTTACTTTGGGATCCATAGGACCTCCTCCAGCTGTGCTCTAGTTTTTGCATTGCCTTTTCTCTGCTCTTAAGGCGGGGGAAAAGTGATCAATATGGTTCAGGACAGAGGGCCCATCCACCAAACTCCCAACAGTGTGGCTGCCGCCATAGTGGCAACCACCACGCCGGACCTATTAGGTGTTTCCTGCTAGACTGACAGACAAAAACCTCAGTTTCCACCCGTAAGCCCAGTGGGAAAGAGTCAACAGCATTGTTTCCACCTCAAAATTGTGTCAGCGGTAATGCTGTTGCCTGCAGTGTGCACCAGCACCCTCTCAGTGTTCAACCTGCAGTGTGCACCAGCGCCCTCGCAGTGTTCACTCTCTGCTGTGCAGAGAGTGAACATTGCTAGGGTGGTGGGCAGGGGGGCCACTGCACTGCCCAAGCCAGCATGGGCAGTGCAGGAAACCTCCTTTGGCTCCTGCACCTGTTCTCCCCCAGCCTTTTCATTACAGTGAAACCGTTATGAAAAGGCTGGCAGAGAACGAGGTCGTAACCCACATGGCAGCACTGTCCTGGCAGATTGCGACATCCACCTGCTGTCAACCCATTGGGATCACCGATCCCGGAGGCGAAGGTGGCACCCTAGCGGTCTGACGGCCAGGGTCCAATGTGGTAGTTGGACTGTTGTGTAGCCATTTTGGCTATAATTTTATACACATTACATTAGCATATTAGGCCTGTAGCTGTGCACTTTAACCTAGATATATTTTATTCAGCTTTGTTTTATTATTTTAACACTACCCACATTTGCGGTCTTGTTTTATTTTTTCTGTCTAGCTGTTATTCGCCTAGGTCAGCACTGCGTTCTGAAACAAGACATTTATTTCACTATGTGCTTTTGTCAAGGCTGTAGTAAGGTAGGTTGCCGGCAAAAGTGGTAAACTACGTCTCCAGTGTTCAGAGAAACATACACACTCTTATGTGGGGATCCTTTCTTGGAACATCAGATGTTTTATTATAAAAACACTACTTTGACCCATGTACGTTAGAGGGAGATTCCAGCCAGATAACCACGACTGTATGCTGATTACCAATTGTTTCACGACAGCTGCTTATGTAGACTACAGGCCTCTTGCTCAGGTATGAGGGATGATGTCTTTCCAGGGGGAAACTGAAAGGCAGAATTAGAGCTTAACATGCTGTGCTCTAACATAGCTTAGGTAGGAACTATCCCTACAAACCTTAGTGACAGTATGATAGCATTATTCTTGTGTTTCACTCTCCAAGTCACAATTTTAATCTAATTGTTCTTCATCAACCTAGTTATTGCAATACACGTTTTATTATCTAAGATGCAGTTACTTCAATAAAACCTCATTGAACTTTACTCTGCCTCTGATTGTCCTTGCATACGTGAGACGAATGTAACTGAGAGAAATGGATGAGATCTGAGTGACCGTGATTCCCCTGAGGAGTCATGTATGTCATGAGCCCGGTTGCTACAATCATCCTTGCTCTTGGGTGGAGATGAGGCACTGCTAGCTAGCCGGAACAAACCCGGATTAGGCTGATAGATGTCACATGGTGCAGGATCAGACTCAGCTCCCCGCAGTCCAAGTGATTCTGCTGCCCGAATCCAGTAGTCTCATTAGGATGTTGAAGCAGATATGCTAATTAGAAATTATTAATAAATGCTTACATGTTATGATTTATAAGAGTTCATAGAGAAATTAATCGTAGAGAGAAATTAATATGCATGTTTGAAAATGTGCCCACAGGTAATGGCAGCCACTTATACAAACTTGTACTGAAAGGACTAAAAATGTGTGAAATATTGAAAATGTATAATAATAATGTAGTAATATGTCATATTAAGATGTGTAACGTGTGTTTTGCATTATATTGTAGAGTTAACTTAGCCGAAGTTGTGGCCTAGTTTTCCAGACCTCATACAGAAGCTGAATTTCTAGCGCACTGCAGAGAAGCTGGTGCATTGAACTGTCCCTGAACTGCATATGTTAATAAAATCTGCTTAGCTAGAATTTTCTGCAATGTACTGAGGAACAATAGATAAGGGACTAGGGTATGTAACAAGTTTGGTGTAAGACAGACTCAATGTACTTTCCCAGGACTCAAACAATAGAGGCACTGACTGGAGAAGAAGATGCAACATTTTCGATACCTGATGAGCCGGGTAATGAGGACATCGTACAGTGAACCAATCAACGAATTGGGGATGGGGAAATATTAGAATTCATAGATTTGTAAAACTAATATTATAGGTTAGATTCATAACTGCCAATTGACTGACCAATTAGAAATTAGGGGGATAGACTGAAAACCTCTAATAAAAAGTCATGACAAGGGGCTAAAACTTCAGATGCGAGGGGTGAAATGCTGATGCCAGAAGACTTGATTCGAGATTATGTCGTTGGACTCAAGCTTTTGAGAGCCTGATGCGTTGCTGATTGATTGATGACCTGAAGACAAATACTGACTTTGTTGCTGATCCATTTCATGAATAGGTAGCTATGACAATGTGACTGATTAACTTTTGTGCCTTTTCTTTCTAGGTACCAACTGCGCTGTTTTTATAGGTTATCTTCTAGCTAGATGTTTTACAAATTCATGTTCTAAATTGTTTTCGCATGAAGTCCCAAATGCTAAATGCTAATTTGGGTTAGGTAGGGTTCCTTGGGGGGGGAGCGTTGACAGTGACAAATGATTGACGAACTGATTGCTGAACTCTGCTATCAATGTCGACATATTCATCTTTGTTGGCTTCTGCTGAAGCTTTAGAGCATATGTTTTCTGAAGCTCTGATTAGATTATGTTATTGGTGGTCATTAATGAGTTAACTTTGAGCTGATTAAATAAAGTTTGAATTAACCTTATGACTTGGTATTGTAACTAAAAAGGGAAATAAAATTGATAAAACGTATAATTGAGTTGTGGTTAGTCATGAAATGTTGATATATTGGCTCACGCTTAATGATTCTCTCAGTGATTGTTGATTGATTACGTTGATAACTGATGTTCATCGATTACTACATAGCTAGGATATTCTATGCGATCCAAAAGGTTCATCAGCCTATACGCGTCCCCTTGTAAGTTTACTTACTAAGGACCAGGCGCGCCAGCAGGATAATGAGAACCTGCGCAACAAGACCATCACAGCAACGGCGGTCCAGAACGCCACCACAAGGCTGGAGGTCTTAAGATCACCAGTCTCGTAATGAGGTCCAAAGTATCTAACAATAAAATCTGTCTAATAATAAAATTCTAAATTTTTGCCTAGGCATATTTTGTGTGTCTGCCATCTCTTTTCTCTAAGAAGTTTTATATCAATGGTAATAGGAGTGGGTTTCTGCGATTTGAGAGTGTACCATGATGCTCTAAACTTTATCTCCCTCATTACTGGATCTATTAAGTCATTTCACTTAAAATAATGGTAAAGAAAGTATGCTCCTAGAGATGGTTTTTCAGAATGACCAAAAAAATGCCACCAATCTCCAATGAAATTCATTAAATGTACTTTGTTTCTCCTCCACATTAATTTTGGGTATTCTGAAAACCTTACTGAATGGTGCTGTTCAGTGATTTGACAATCCCATCCTTAACTGCAGTGGGTATTGAGTGATTTCACAGGGTGGCACTGAAACCATAAATAAAGAGTACTTAGGAATAGTCATACTTATTGCACAAGGTGGGCTGGGAAAGGAAACACCATACCAGGATGAAATGTCCACGAAATAATTCCTACAAGATTAAAGCAATAGCAACCTCTTACCTTTGCCTGAACGTTGCGAAGGCAGATCACAGCTTCTTGGTATTTTTCTGCAGCCTCCTTGTATTTCCTGAGCTTGACGAGACGGTTTCCCTCGTTGTGTAGAACAGGTACTGCATTTAGTTTCTCTTCTTTGCTCATCGCCCATACGTCTTGCTTGTATGTGGTGGGTCCTTCAACCTATTGGACAGTAGAGAAGGAAACTTACTGTTAGCGGGCTGATTTACAGAAACTTTTTTGAATGTTAGAAATGTACTGTTGATAGGCTTCCCCGTGCCTTTGGATTAGAATACCAAATGTATGGTAGTAAGGCTTGACACACATCCCATGAAGCTTGCACTAGCTTAAGCTCTGCTGATGCATCTTTCCCTACCAATCTTTCTCTTACCAGTTTCCATATCGTAGGCAGGGTGTACTGGCCTGAACTGCACCATGGTACACCTTTAACTGAGTATGCTGGGCACAGAGCAGGCCAGTGTGCCCAATCACAATGAGTGTGCTGCTCTCAGCACAGTTGCAAACCTGTGTCTGCTGTGGGGGCAGAGCTGTGATGAAATGTGAACAGTTTTTTGGAGATATTAGTACACCTTTCACTGTGCAGGCGGCAACCTGGCCTGCATTTAAAAGAGGGCAAAGATAGCCTTTGCAGGCGGGTGCAGCGACAGACTGCATCCACCTGCAGAAGGGTGCCTGGGAGGTACCTGGGACCCTCTTTTCCCCTTTCTGAAGACTACCCCCAGGGTGTGATACCTCTATGTGGCACACAGTCACATGTTTTTTTTTCCAAACATTAAAGAGTTAATACCTATGGCTTCTTATCCTCTGGCTTGGTATGACCATTTTTTGATTAGACTGGAATTAATTGGTGCATAATATGATTCTACCTGCCAGGTGCTGGCGTAACCTTAATGCTGATGCCTGGATTCACAGCATTGAAAGGAATCAACCATCTAGCTAAAATAATGTCATGGATCTATCAAAATCTTTTGACACCTGGATTGTGAACAGTTTGGATGTCCTTCTACCACTATCCACTAGAGGAAGGGGATGTGGTATACGGAATTTGCCCTGGTTCGCGGTACATCTGTTGCAGCTCAAAAGAGAATGCAGGAAATGGGAAAGGAGATGGAGGAAGTCACATACTAAATATTTAAAGTATGAATATAAAAAAGCAGTTCGGATTTATCATACTGAAATTAAATCCGCTCAAACCAGATACTATACAGAAAAGATTGAACAGGCAGCTAACTCGCCTAAACAGATCTTCTGCGTTATCAATGAGATTACTCAGCCCCAAGAGAATAAGATACTTTTGGATGCATCCAAGGAGCATGTCAATAATCTTCCATCATATTTCCAACAAAAAGTGCTAGATACATACCTAACCTTTCCTGATGTCATGAACCAGGGACAGAAGGCTTCTAAACAAGAATCAGGGTACACTACTTCCTTATCGGCTTTTCCTCCGATATTGGAGGATGATGTAAAAAAAACACATTCAAGCTATTAAATGAGGATCACCTTTGGATCCAGCTCCTCCCCAGGTACTACTACTAGGCAAACCTATGACAGTTCCTATTATGACAAATGCCATTAATCTCTCAATGACTGCTGGTATAGTGCTGAAGCAGGGGAAACATGCCATTGTCAAGCCTTTGCTAAGGAAGCCTAATCTTGATCCAGAACTTCTTAGTAACTATAGGCCTATTTCACTATTGCCGATTCTGTCTAAAATAGCTGAAAAAATTGTTCAAACTCAATTGTCTATCTTTTTGGAAGCCAATAACATTCTACATGCTACTTAAATGGGCTTCAGACCACTACATGGGACAAAGACTGAGTTAATTGCTGTTACGGAAGAAGTTAAAAAGCGACTCGATAGGGGCATAGAAACAGCTATTATTCTTCTAGACCTCAGTGCCGCTTTTGATACGGTAGACCTGTATATAGTAATGAATAGGATACAGGATATTGGACTATCTGGGACACTTCTAGACTGGATGAATTCATTTGTTAAAGATAGGTCTTTTCAGGTCCTAGATAGGTCATACTTCTCAGATCATACTGAGAGCAGATGTGGAGTTCCACCGGGGTCTTCTCTTAGCCCCACGTTATTCAATATTTACATGTTACCATTGGCAGAAATAGTCCAGCCCTTTGGGCTAACTTTGGTGTCTTATGCAGATGACACACAACTAGTTATATCTCTTTCACAGGATTCCTGCTCTATAGAGTCAGCATTTGGTCCATGTCTCCAAACGGTGGCAGCATGGATGACCAAAAGTAAACTCAAATTGAATGACAATAAAACAGAGGTGATGATTTTTGGACAATCAGGAAAGCCCATAATGAATCCTTCCGTGACTGAAGAAATGGGTTTTCTACCCCCACCTAAATTTTTTATTAAAAGTCTAGGGGTTTGTCTCGATCCACAATTGTTAATGGTGCATCAAGCTAAGAAAATAGCGGCTTCCTCTTTTGGCCTTCTTAGATTGTTGAGAAGGGTCTTTACCATCATACCGCTCACAGCTAGAAGGATAATTGCATAGGCATTAATTGGCTCCCGAATTGATTATGGGAATGCGCTGTTTATGGGCTCCCCGGGTTATGTCATCAAAAGATTAGAGAGTCCAAAATGCTAAAGCACGTCTGGTACTTAATATTCCTAAACAGGAATCCATTAAAGATGGAATTTCATCACTGCACTGACTGCCAGTAGACAAGAGGATACAGTTCAAAACATTATGCCATAAGCATAGAGCTCTGCACAACCAAGGTCCTGTAATGCTGAGGTCATTAGCGACCTTTTACATCCCCAACAGATCACTTAGATCCTCATCAGCACATCTGGCAGTCATTCCTAAAGTGAAGAAAGCCAGATGGGGGGAAGCTCTCTGGCATATAAGGGGGCAAGGTTGTGGAACTCGCTGCCGACTACCATACGAGCAATGGACCATGAACTATCTTTCCACAAAGTCCTCAAAACATGGCTATTCAGGGTCTGAACTTTTATTTATTTTTTCTGTATGCTTTTGCTTTAAGTTTGAGTGCTGCGAGGCCTTTGGCCAGTTATGCGCTATATAAATCCAAATAACATAAAATAACATAACATAACAGTCAGAGTGCCTCCTAACTGTTCCTTTGCTTCTGCATCTGTGTTGGGACAGGAATGTCCCCTGTATGATGCACTGTTGTGTTCCACCGCCCTGACTGCCCAGTTGCAAGTATCTGGTATAGTTTTTAAAAAACAATTGGCCCTAGCCTCACACTGATCTAGTATGAGCACAGAGGCCTAGGCCTTTCCCTTGACATGAGTGAGCTACGATACTTGTCCTGTGACATCGAACGACACATCAAGCATGCCCTCATTTCACTGACAGTAGACTACTGTCCCCGTCATGAGTTTAGTACACAGAGCAGTGAAGGCAGCATATTGGGTTTTATGAATCCATAGTGTAGCAAAACCTTTCTGTGTCATTGAAGTGGAGGCCTACTGGCACACTCATGTGAAGTTCCACTTCTATGCACTAACCCAGATTCAAGTACTAACATGCAAAGTGTATTGTACAACATGATTTTGTAGATGGCCTGCATGGTGCATGCATTGTGTGTAGAGAAATGGAGGCCTACATAGATGGGGTTGAGGTTGTTTTCCAGACAGTGTAAATCTGTTGCTGAAACTCCTGAAGCTGGAGGGAGAAGACTGATGATTAGGCTTCCTGTAGCACTGCCCATTGGTAGATGGTGGAGGTGAAGGGTGGGAATGCAGTCTCTGTTGTTGAAGGTGAAATGGACCTCTTAGGTAAGACCAGCCAATTTATTTTCTCCTGATCACTGTTTAGTGTGGCTGACAGTCAGGTGTAGAAAGCTCACACCTTGTATTCCTGTACTGTGGGTGCTCCAGTCTGGAGACCAGCCACTGTGAGGAGCATCACTCTACAGAAAGGCTGTCTAGAGAGCAGCCCAGAAAGACATTTGAAAGGCGAACCATCCTAAACTGATTCTGAAAGTGCAGACAGGAGATCCTCAGCTCCTGTCTGCTGGTGCTGCATAAAAGTGAGAAATACTGAGCCACTTGCTATTCCAGTTCCAAGTTCTCTATGCCCAAGAAATAGAGACCTCCAAAGAGTGCTCAGAAGACAGCTGGACAACCTCAGTTTGTGTCTGAGCCATCCAGGATTGAGAGAACATTACCTGAAGGCTCTTTTTGCTACAATAAACTGTTCATTTAACTGAGGTACCTTGAAATCACCATGTCTGCTGAGAAAGGGAAGAAGCCTGCCCACTGCACAGGAAGTATGACTGTCCAGGATGAGTCAGATGCAGTGAACCCCCGGTGCTGGTGAGGTCTTTGAGGATGGAGGAGAGTGATCTGTGTGTGGCAGGTCCAGTCGAAAACAACTAAACAGCTTCTGTTAGTGCCATTGTGACCAGGAAGTGCAAATTCTGCTCCACCCTAGCCTCTGCGACCAGGTAAGTGCACTGTTGCTCTTGCTGTGCTACTGTACATCCACAGGCTATCCCATGTCAATTTGACCCACACATTACCTAATTGTACCTTCAGATGATGACAATGCTCATATGTGCGCAGGAGGGTGATAGTGACCAGACATGCTCCATGGGGCACACAAACTGTAGGTTTTCTGAAACTCCTGGCAGGAGAACCTCCAATGTTGGTTCCTGCAACCACCCTGCAGCCTCACTGAAGCTGAAGGAGGCCACGTCTGATTGAGAATTCACTCTCTCCCAGTAGTGGGAAGAGACGGCATGCTATTGCCAGTTGACTGCAGGCCTTGGCCCATTGTGTCAAAGACACACATTGTGATGATACACCAAAGGCTAATGAGATCTGTGATAAACTGAGCACACTAAATATACTAGATCAGGATAACCTATACCTGAACTTTGATTCATGCTAGTGGAGACATTCTTACCCAGAGGGGAGAACCACCTAATTTATACAAGGAGGGCACCCTTCAGTGAAGGGAATGGACAGCAGATTGAGGTGCATTAGCCCCAGTGCCCTGTTCACTTGATTGTGACTGTTCAATATCACTTATGTAGTACCTTTTTATGTGTAATAAAGGGCTTTTTTATAAGACAAAGTTAGCTGGAAAATCAGTTGCTGGGCTGATGGTGATTGTTGAGTTGTGAGCTTGTGCAACTCCACACTACATTCCATAGAAATCTGTGACTGTTTGTCGTTGCTACCAGTGATAGTCAAGTGCTGGAGGGAATGTACTTGGCAGAGTTTGCAGAGTCATAGTAGGTTAGACCCCAGGACAGTAGAGACAAATGACCCCAACCCCACAGCTGAAGCCCAGTAGCACCTGACCGATCCATCGCCACCCCAGACAGGGTCCCCACAGCCCACATCTGTAATACAGCACAGGTGCAAAGGCACAGTGTCTCCTTATTTGCATGGGTCTGTACCCCCAAGCAAATGAGACAATGCTCCTAGAAATCCCACCAGCACACATCTCTATTAGAAAAGGTGCTGTACTAGCATCTGTAGCCCTTTCTGTAATATCAAAGTGTCTCAGGAGTGCAGAAAGCGGATTCACAGGCCTGTTGCACCCTCAGGTCATTTGGTGTAATACAGTTGCTGATTACCTTTTTCCTTCTGCACCCACATCTATAATACTACATGGGCACAGAAGCAAAGTGCTTCCTCATTTGCTTGGGGCCTCAGGTCCATGCAAATGAGAGAACACCTTCTTGAAGTTATGCTGGTTCTTTATGTGCGCCAGTGTGATCTGTATTACAAAACCGGTTGCCCAAGCCTCTGCCGTCCCCTCTCTAATACCAAAATGCCACAGAAGTGCAAAAGGTGGGCACACAAGTCCACTGTGCCCATCGCACACTATTGTTGCATTAGCAGCCAGCTGCACACTGGCGCACTACGGCTTCCCAGGAACTAGAAGAACAGTCATCCAGCCTTGCCCTCATGATCTCTCACTGGCTCGGAAAACGAGCAGCAGTTGATGCCTTGACTGCCTTAATTTGACTGTCCTGGAGATTTTTGTTTTTTCACTGTGTGTATGTATGCAAAGATCTAGTCAAATATTTTAAACCTTTTTCTCCTCGACATTTCTCAGTAAGTCGCCCAGATGGATACAATACCCTTATGCTCACTGAATGCAGTCGATAGAGGTAGCAAAGCTTTCCTTACACAGTGGAATCCACGCCCATCCATCTTTGGCAAAACATAACTGAAGTCACTGAAAACATGACATTTGGCTGATTACTCCATAGGTAATACATTTAACACCTTTCATGATGCTCCCATCCATAAGCAGAAAAAAGGCTATGGATGTCAATAGCACTTTACAAGCTTAAAACAATTTTAACAATAATAAGCGTTAAAAAATAAAATGAATATTTGACTATATAAAAGCCCATCAACCATGTCAGGGTGAATAAAGATGTAATATTAAATTAAATATATATATATTTTCAAAAAAAATTCTTTAATGATTTTACTTTTTTTTTTGGGACATTTTACAATTTTTCTCAAAGCACACTCATTTGTGGAACGTGTCCTGAATTTCTAAGTTTTACTCATAGTCACTTAATCCAGTGAACATTTGGAGCAGTACAATACAACAATACTGTACACTTAACAATTCCTTGCAGCCTAGAATATTCCAAGCCCCAAATCCGACAATGCTCAGCACGATATTCCGCTGAGCAAGCTATTTCCCTATCCGTGCACTGGTGTCTGCCCCCAATTTGCCCATTAATTTCTCAAGAGGACAGGCATACACAGTCATCAGGAGCTACCCAGCAGTCCACTTCACGCTTTGTCCCAATCTCACTGTGTACCTATTATTCCCTTCTAGCATACAGCATTTTTGTTTGCCCATCTCTCTACAGCGGTAGATCATCTGATTCTACTTCAAAAGTCAATTAAATGCCTTCCCAGAGGCCATTCAGCCGTCCTTCCTTTAGCAGCGCACCAAGAACTTAGTCCATCCATAACCCACTTCTTTTCACCCTGCAGCCATGTTTTGGGTTCAGATGCTGTGCGCGCCTTTCGCCCCATCGATATATTCCCTTTAACTATTATTAGAGGTATTAAACAACATATCTACCTTAAAAGTTCTGATCGTCTGTCCCAGCAAGGTCGCCAAGCGGCCAAGTGAGACTACACGGAGATTTCACCCGTAAGCTCTACAATGGAAGCCCAAACACCTGGATATGCTCACATCCCCACAACATGTAGTATGAATCCGCCTATGTCTATTGGTTCCTTGGGCATGTATTAGGCACCCCAGGAAACAGCTTGGTTATCTTCTGACAGGACAAATAAGTCTAGTGTAGGTAAAATATGTGGGTACATTTAAACTGGGAGTTCATCATGACTGTGTTGTGGTGTGTCAGTACGCTGGACCAGGCATTATCTATGTTTTCTCTCCCAGTGACTGTTCTCATCTTAACTTTAATTGGGATATATCATATAAAAGGCAAGACCCTCTTCTGCCTCCCCACGGAGCTCTTCACAGCATGTACCAAGGCATTGTGCATCATAAACTGCCCTGTTAAGATTACGAGCTCACCCCTCAGATTTTTGCAGGAGCTCAGCGTCACCTCCAGATACAAGTCACTGACCATATGGATCCAGCCTCCATCAAAGATCTTTTAATAAAAATTCTTACTGGGATTCTCAACTGCAGCACACACCACAATAATATCTCCCACGCGAAGACAGCCCCAACACTTAAGGCCTTATTTACAGTTTGGTGGAGGAGTTTCTCCATCGCAACGGTGATGGATATCCAGTCCACCAAAATTTAAATTCTATTGGATATAATGGGATTTTTATTTTAGCAGACAGGATATCAGTCACCAGCCAGGCCCTGCAGCCAAACCCTGCCACCAAATGGTCTAAGGCTGTATGCGGCACAGGGTTGGTGGGGTCAAAGGGTGTTGGCCGCAGGTCCTGGCCTGTGGCCAGAACATGCTGTCAACTCCCACCAAGCATGGTCGAAGGCCGGGTGTGGTGCAGGGTTGAGTGGTTATAAGGGGTTGGCCACAGGTCCTGGCAACGCATAGACAAAGTCCATGCATGGCACAAGGTCGGGTGGTTATAGGAGGATTGGCTCCAGGGTCTGGCCCCAGACAGTAGTTGGATTAACATACAGCAATTAACATTAATTTACATTTTAAAAAAAACACAGAAATTCACTGAAAAAAACAAAAGGTTACAGGGACGTTATAGTTAGGGTCTGAATTTACTTGCACAAAACCATAGAAATTCAGCAGTTATAGTTATCGTTATCTAAAGTAACTATAACTCGTGCCTTAAGGTAACTATAACTTGCACCCTGAATTTCTGCATATATATATATATATATATATATATATATATATATATATATATATATATATATATAGACACTGAAGGTCACCAGAAGGTAGTTATAGTTAGGACCAAAGTGTTTTTTGACTTGTCTATATCTTTTGTGTTGTTTTAGAGATCTTCACAAAATTATCCTAAAAAAGTGTGCTGGTAATTTTGTTGCACATGGAAAGTTTCGGCTTGGCTCATCCAGCAGGGCCAGAAAGAAGGGGGGGGTCAATTAAAGTGCGTTTCCCATGTTAATTTCCATAGGAGTTTTGAACACGACTGCAGCTGGAACAGCTGGACGGAATTACAAGTCCCAGGGGCCTTCCTCCTTTATTGAATTGAAGGAGGGGGTGTATGGGGCTTCCCTCCATTGGCATTTTTATGCCTCTGGGAACATCACCTCCCTGGGTTTTTGGTAATTATGCCTGTGGGGCCTTTGGACCACCTGGGTCCTGGGGCCACAATGTAAAAAATACATAGGAGGGGCTGCGTGCCCCCCAGGCTTTGTGGGCCACAATGTACAAAATACATAGGAGGGGCTGAGTGGACCCCAGGGACACAGCGGTTTGCTTTTGCTATGAGAGCTCCTATCAAGCAAAAGCAAACACTCCGGTTCCAGTGGGCAGGAGCTGTCAAAGTGCTCCCGCACGCTGAAAGCGGATGTTTCATCTCTTTACCTGTCCACAGAGATGCGGGCAGGGAAAGAGATGAAACGATTGCTCTTGCACACAGGGAGCTGCATGTTTAGCAGCTAGTTCCCTGTGTGCAATAGCAATGCCGGCTCCTGCCAGACGATGAGAGCTAGCTGGGGAACGGGGGCCTTGAGGCTCCCCCATTGTCCCCATCATGCACAGTGGGTGCCAAGGGGCACCCAGATGACATGGCCAGACCCCAGGGGATGAGCACCCGGGGCTGGTATCGGCCCGGGGAGGGGAGCCATGCAGCTCCCCTCCGCCTCTAATATATAATAATATTTAATTTAAAGGGTGGGCCGCAGGGAATGGGGTTCCTGGGCCAAAAATCAGCCCAGGGAGGGGTGCCCCCTTCCTATTCAATAAAGGCTGGGCCCTGGGGATTGGGTCCCTGGGACGGACATAGGCCTGGGTAGTGGGGGGCCGCACAGCCCCTCACCCCCATTAAGTTGTGGCCAGGCCCCAGAAATTAAATCTCACCAGGAAGCACTTACAAATATAAATATAGCAGGTGCCTTCTGCAAAGGACAAATAATTCTACCTCCTGGTTTGGTGAAAACAAAGCAAGTGTATTTTCTCTGCAATTCCATATGGAAAAATGATCTGAAGTCCTTTGTGGAGGTGAATGCATTGTTGATCTATTGGAGTACAATCTGTATGTGACTGTGACGAGTATGTTCTTTCTTGTCCTCTCCCAGTGAGAGCAGAGTCCATGGTTCTTCTTTTAATTTGCTACGAGTGTGCAAATGTGGAATCACCTGAAAGCTCTGCCCACTTGGCGCCACTCCATCCACCCTACTAGTATGCAAAGGTCTTCCCCCTTTTGCCATGATGATGGACAGCTTACCAAAGGGCCCAAGGTGTTTTCCCGGCCAATTTTGGTGGCACATTCTTAAATCTGAGGGATATGAGGACATCTCCACAAAACAAAGAAGCAGTTAAATAACATAGATGACAGGAAGGACCTTGGTTTGGTGGAGATTTACATCTTTGCAGCCTTGGTGTACTCTCTATAGGAGGACTCATGTTATCACATATAGCTGGATAAAGATGCACCAGGAACAATCATACTGCCAAAATGCACACAAGGTCACTGGTGACATTTCCTTGTGCACCATTACGCAGCTGTAGCATAGAATCTGTACTGGACATCTACCCAAGGAGCTCCACTTGGGAAGACATTTTGTGCAAAACTGTGGACTTTTCTTGGATAAAAGAGCAGCTGAGGTTCCTTTGTGACCCATTCTCACAGTCTCACAGTCTGAAACACCAAACAGACACTCACACACCCACTCACAGACCTATTCAGGCACCCATTTGCGGACCCTTTCAGACATTCATGCACCCACTCACAGACCCACTAAGGATCTCACACCCACTCAGAGAAACATGCACTCACAAACACACTCAGAAACTCATGCACTCACTCACAGATGCACTCAGAGACTCATGTGCCTACTCACATACATACTCAGACATTCACATACCTACTCACAGACCCACTTAGAGACTCACACACTCACAGACCCAATCACACACTCATGCACCCATTCACAGACCCACTCAGAGACTAAAACACTCACTCACAGACCCACTTAGACACTTATGTACCCACTCACAGACCCACTCAGAAATTCATGCACCCACTCACAGCCCCCCCTCAGGCTCATGCATCCACTCACAGACCCACTCAAACACTCACGCACTGACTCACAGACCTACTTAGACACTCATGTGTTTACTCACAGACCCACTCAGAGACTCACTTACCCACGTACAGACCTACTCAGACTCTCAAACACCCACTGACAAACTGACTTAGACACTCTCACACCCGCTCACAGAAAAAAAAAAAAGGTTACAGGGATTAGGGCTTACGTTTCACTCACACAAAACTGGTGAAATTTAGTATTTATAGTTACCTGAGATAACTATAACTTATGTCCCAGCAATGCACTGCTTATGGCCTCACATATTACATCACTCATGACATTGTCAGTGACATCACTGATGACATCTCAAATGACATCACTGATGTCATCATCCACAGAAGAACACACACCAACTCAAACCCTTATACAATTTCTCATATACCCACCCACTCACATACCCATTCAGAGATCCGTACAGCTACTCACACAACCACTCACTCATCCATAGAGCCACTCACACACCCACCCACTCACTCACTCAGACAGGCACTCACACAACCACTCACTCACCCATACATCTACTCATACAACCAGTCGCTTACCCATACAGCTATTCTCGGAGCCACATACTCACTCATACAGCTACTTACACACCCACGTTTTCACCTATTCAGCCACTCGCACACCCACTCACTCACGAGGCCAAAATCCTTGCAGCATATTTACAAAGTGGCGCAATGCATGCATTGCGCCACTTTGTAAACCTTTATCAGGCATAATGTGTGCAAAGGGGGCATTCCACCCTTAGGGACGGCGAAAAAATGGCACAAGGAAATCTAAGCGATTTTTTACAGCAGTTTTAACACCTGCTCAGAGAAGGCATTAAAAGGGGGCTTTCATTATTTATAATGGGCTCCAACGTACTCTGCAGAGTACATCAATAGCGTCAATAAAAATTATGCTATTGCCCCCACCCTGCACCATGGTGCGTCATATCTTAGATACGGCGCACACATGGTGGCAGAAGGGGGATGCTAAGGGACATAAAGGTGCAGCGCCACTTTCCTTAAATGTGCCTGGAGGATGTTCAACTGTTCACAAAAATTGTTCTAAAGATGTAAAATTCAACCTTTTTAGGTAGAACATTTTAAACTGTGCTATGGATAGTTGTAACTTCTCAGTGGGGCAATTAGTTGTTGGGTTACATCTGTTGCAATTACGTGGGAAAGGAGGGTTACCCATTTATGTGTGGACTATTAAAACCTTAACCTATATTTAGAGCATTAGATTGCTTTTGTATTGGTGAACACATTCAAGAAAAAAGAAGGGCCAAGGCAATTAGTGCTGCACCTTTCCACATAAGAAGATATATACATTTTAAATTTCATCCATGTGCATGGTGCACAAGACATGAAGACCAGCCCTCCTAGTCCTCAAAGCAAAAGGACAAAGTCCTGGAAAACCTTTATTTTCATGAGACTCAGCACTCGTATGTGTTCCATATTAAGGTAAGTGATTCAACAAAGTCTAATTCCAGAGTAGTGGATGGCACAGATTTCCAAAACGTCTTTCTTAATGGAACAAATCTTTATTCAAAAAAATTTATGATGATCAATTTCTTCTATTGTTCATAGTGTCTATAAAAAATGTTTTTCCCAATTCATAGTGATCATAGTAGCCAACAAGGACTTATTCAGGGTTACAACCATACAAAAAACAAACCATAAATATATACACACACATATAAATATATATAAAAATCCTTTTCACAAATATAAAATTTACCATTCTATTTGCTAACGGCCTGTATGTTGGGAGCCTCAAAACCATATTAATTCATACTGCTCATTTCCCATGCCAAACCATTATATAATTTTAGGTTTTTAAATCGCTAATCAAGAGGAAGCCTCAATGTTTCATTCTGTAAATCTATTTTACATTAAATAGGCCCTCATTACAACCCTGGAGGTCAGTGTTAAAGCGGCGGTAATACTGCCAACAGGCCGGCGGTAAACAAAATGGGATCACAACCACGCGGAAACCCCCAACACAGACAGCCACTTTAACACTCCGACCGCCACGGCAGTAGCAACAAACACCACGGAGGTCACAGCCAACAGACAGGCAGGAAACAATGTACCGCCAACCCCATTACAACCTGCCAATCCGCCAGCTTTTCAGGGGTGGTACCAACGCCATCAAAAGCACAGCGGAAACAGAACACAGAAGGGAAACTACTCACCTCTCGACACTCAACAAAGAACCAGGACGCCGTGGAGCCCGAGTTACAGGCCCTGCCCATGATAGTCTTCCTCCTCATACACAAGGGATATCAAAGGCGGCGGCGACGACGACCATGGTGAGTACTGCACCTAGCACACTGGGGAGGGGGAAGGAAAAAGAGAGTGACACACACACACAACATGCAACACCCCTACCCCCACCCACAACACCATACACACAAACACATGCAGCAGCAGTCCATTTACACCCCGTAACCCCCTGGAAGAACACAAGGACAAAAGGAATAGAGTCCAATCAGTGATATATTACAAATATCAAATCATATTTATACAGCACGCTTCTCACCCGTGAGGGTCTCAAGGCGCTAGGGGGTGGGGGTCACTGCTGCTCGAAGAGCCAGGTCTTGAGCTGCCTCCGGAAGGCGAGGTGGTCCTGGGTGGTCCTGAGGTGGGTGGGGAGGGAATTCCACGTCTTGGCTGCCAGGTAGGAGAAGGATTTCCCACCTGCAGTGGTTCGGCGGATGCGAGGGACAGTGGCGAGGGCGAGGCTGGTGGAACGAAGTTGACGGGTGGGCGTGTAGAAGGTGAGGCGACGGTTGAGGTATTCGGGGCCCTTGTTGTGGAGGGCTTTGTGTGCGTGGGTGAGGAGCCTGAAGGTGATCCTTTTGTTGACGGGTAGCCAGTGCACGTGTCTCAGGTGGGCGGAGATGTGGCTGTGGCGGGGTACGTCGAGGATGAGGCGTGCGGAGTCGTTTTGTATATGCTGAAGACGTTTCTGAAGTTTTGCGGTGATTCCTGCGTATAGGGTGTTTCCGTAGTCTAGGCAGCTCGTGATGAGGGCGACGAATGGGAGCGGGGGGCGGGCCGCACGGGGGCAGCGGCGGGAAAGCAGAAGGCGGGGGCGGGGGGCCCAGAAAGAAGGGAAAGTGTGAAAAAAAAAGGGAAAAATTCACAGGAGATGGGGTGAAACGAAGGAGCAAGGACAGGGAGAGAACAGCAGAAAAACTAAGGAGATTGGAAGGAGAGAACAGCAGAAAAATGGAGGTGATTGGACAAGGACAGAGAACAGCAGAGAAACGAAGGAGATTGGAAGGAGAGAACAGCTGAAAAACGAAGGAAATTGGACACGGACAGAGAACAGTAGAAAAACGAAGGTGACTGGAAGGAGAGAACAGCAGAAAAACGAAGGAGATTGGAAGGAGAGAACAGCTGAAAAACGAAGGTGATTGGACAAGGACAGAGAACAGCAGAGAAACGAAGGAGATTGGAAGGAGAGAACAGCAGAAAAACGAAGGAAATTGGACAAAGACAGAGGACAGCAGAAAAACAAAGGAAATTGGACAAGGAAGAGAGCACAGAAGACAGAAGAGAAAACGAGGGGCTGGACAGGGGGGGAGCGCGAAGGAGCACTTACGGTCTGCTGGAGGTGGCAAGAGCATGGGCAGGTGGAGCTGCAGCGGCGGGGGAAGCAACCTACCCTAGGGTCAAGGGTCGCTGATATAGGCAGATACACGTAGCGAATATAAAAACAGTATTTACAATATGCACAGAAGGCCGTACATTGTCCTTTGTAAATGTCAGTGGGCCAAAAATCATGGGCCAAACCCACTCCTGCCTCAATACGGAGAGAACACTGCAGGGGCATCAGGTCGTAAACACACAGGCACCTCAGGGGGTTGGGGAAGGGGGGGCACCTCAGCTGGAAGATGGAATAATACCACTGCTCCTAGAGGGGGCTCCATGCCCACAGCGATGTCCTGGGGAGTGCAAAGCCACAGTCTCTCAAGTGGGTGGTTTGCCCACTGCTTGGTCCTGGGGAGTGTAAAGCCACAGTCTCTCAAGTGGGTGGGTTCCCCACTGCTTGGTCCTGGGGAGTGCAAAGCCACAGTCTCTCAAGTGGGTGGTTTGCCCACTGCTTGCTCCTGGGGAGTACAAAGCCACAGTCTCTCAAGTGGGTAGGTTGCCCACTGCTTGGTCCTGGGGAGTGCAAAGCCACAGTCTCTCAAGTGGATGGCTTCTCCACTGGTTCTGGAGGGGGCTTTGTGCCCAGTGTGCTTCATCCTTCCAAGGATAGGGTGAGTGGATGCGTATCTTCACTGGTTCTGGAGGTGGCTTTGTGCCCAGTGTGCTTCATCCTGCCAAGGATAGGGTGAGTTGATTCATATCTCCACTGGTTCTGGAGGGGGTTTTGTGCCCAGTGATGCAGCACTTGGGTTGTGGTAGTTCACATTCCCTCACCTGGGTGTCTGAGGCATGAGATGTGCAGGGATGAGGTAGCATGATACTCCATGGAGGCAGGGCCAGACTCCATCCTGCGGCGACTAAGGCTGCAAACTGGTGGTAGTGCCAGTGCTGGTGGGGGTGCTGCCAGTGGTGGTGGGAGGCTCCAGCCCGTCTCCTGCAGTCTCGGATGGACACACACTGGGGCTGCTGCTGCTGGTAGTGGTCCTACTGTCAGTGGCGCAGGTGGCGGTGCTTGCGGCGGGGATGCTGGCGGTGCTGTAAGTGGTGGAGGAAGGCACCAGCCTGTCTCCTGCAGCCTCGGATGGCTGCCCACTGGGGATGCTGCTGCCCACAGTAGTGGTGATAGCGGCGGTGCAGGTGGCAGTGCTTGCGGCGGGGATGCTGGCGGTGCTGGCCGTGCTACAGGTGGCTGGGCTCTCAGTTCTGATGGTGGCCACCAGGCCCTCACCTGGAGCCTCTGAGGCCTGAAGTGCCTTGGATTGGCTTTTCTGCCCCTTCCTCACCTTGGCAGATGCTCCTGAGACCTTGGCTCTGGTAGCTGGAGTTTTGGAGGAGGCCTTGCTGGGTGGGTCGTGCTCCTTGCCCTTGCTGCATGCTGTCCCCCTTTTCACCTTGGCAGGTGGCAGAATGGTTTGGTTCTTTGCAGGGGTCGGTGGCACACTGGCTGGCCTGACGGTTGCCCCCTTTAAGCCTCTGTGAGTCGCAGGTACCACAGCGGATGCCGACTTGGCGGCTGAGGTGCTGGCCTGGGTTCTGGACACCCTGGCCCGAGGGGAAAGACGGGGGGAGGGGTAGGGAACAGGTCAATGTTTGCCAGGAAACGTTTTTTAGACACACTGGGAAGGGAAGATGGAGAGGGTTTGGGAGTGGAGGAAGAGGGAGTGGTTGTAGGAGGTATCTGTCTGCTGAGTTTGGGTGAAGGTGCATGGGCTGGATGCTGTTGAGAGGTGGATGGCTGTTGGGTGGGTGGGTGGGTGGGTGCTTGCGTTTGTGTACTTTGGGAGGAGGGGTCACAGACACACTGGGAGAGGACACAGGGGACGTGTGCATGATTGTTGGGGTGGTGACTGCTCATGAGGGGTGTGTTGTGATGGGCGTGCTGGTGATGGAGGTAGTGGATGAAGATGTACTTTGGGAGGAGGGGTCACAGACACACTGGGAGAGGACACAGGGGATGTGTGCATGGTTGTGGGGGTGGCGACTGGTCGTGAGGGGTGTGTTGTGATGGGTGTGCTGGTGATGGAGGTAGTGGATAAAGATGTAGTGCATGCAGGTGTGAGTGTAGACACTACTGGGAGGGAGGTGGACGGAGAGGAGGAGGTGGTCACAGTGGAGGCAGTGGATGTTGGTGTGTTTGCATGGGTATGGTGCTTGTGTGAGTGCCTGTGAGGTGATGTGTGGTGCTTGTGTTTGCCTGAGCCACTTTTGTGTGGTGATGTGGGTGAATGCTGGTCTGAAGGTGTGCTTGGGATAGGCTGGGGTTGAGGGGAATGGATCTGGGTAGAGGAGGTTGGAGGGGGAGGCTAGACACAGGGACAAGGGCTGCCATCAGTGCTGAGGCCAGAGCCTGAAATGCTCTCTGTTGGGCCGCCACACCAGAGTGAATGCCCTCCAGGTATGCATTTGTTTGTTGCAAATGCCTCTCAACACCCTGGATGGCATTCAGTATGGTTGACTGCCCAACAGTGAGGGATCTCCGAGGGTCAATAGCCTCCTCACTGAGGGCAGCAGGGCTGACTGGAGCAGGGCCTGAGGTGCCTGGGGCGAAGGAGATGCCCACCCTCCTGGGTGTGCAGGCACGGGAAACACACTGAGCGGGTGCTGGGAGGGCGGTGCTGGTGGGGGGGTGGCGGCTGTACCTGTTGTTGGGGTGGGCACAGAGGTGTCCGCCACCACCAGGAAGCTTCCATCGGAGAAGGAGTCCCTGTCTATGGCCTCTCCTCCTGTCCCCGTCGTGGTGCTCCCCTTGCCCTCCATCCCACTGGTGCCCTCGCCCTCAGTGGATTCGGCCTCCAGGCCCATGTGGTTTTCAGCTCCCTACGTCGCTTGTGCCTCTGCTCCTCCACCAGATGATGCTAATGCACATAAGGACAAGGTGACGAAACAAAAAAGGGGGGAGAGACAGAAGAGACACTTGGTCACCCCATGGGGTACAATGCCTAACACCAGCATCTGCACACTAGAAACCCACAGGACCCTGCCCAGTAGTAGATGCCCACTAACACTATTGGGGTAGGAGTGCTCCAGGGCCTGCCCAACAAGGGACCTACCCTGCCATGTTGGCCCTGGCCCAGGGGCATCCACAGCCCACATCCCCCATCCAGGTACCTCCTAGCGCGAGCAAAGTCAGGTTTCAGATTGTGTACTCACCCCCTCGTGGCTGCTGTGATGCCTTCAAGCGTCCATCCATCTCTGGATAGGCCACCGCCAGGATGCGGAACATCAGGGGGGTCATGGTGCGATAGGCACCCCTTCCTCGTTGGGAGGCCAGTCCCAGCTGGGCCTTCGCCATCTTCTTTGCCTAGCGGCGCAGGTCCTCCATCTCTTGCAGCAGTGGGTGCTCCGCCTGTCAAAGATCCCCACGGTCCGCACCTCCTTGGCGACGGCATGCCAAATACCCTTTTTATGGTGGGCGCTGACCTGGAGGGAAAAGATAGCAGAAAAGGAAATTATTCACCCGTCCGGACCGTCAGACTCATTGCCCACCAGATCCCACCCATCCCCTGATGCACATAAAATGACCACCTTACATGCTGCACTCTGGCCAGGACGCCTCAGCACCCCCCCTCCACATGTGGCTTACACACACAGCAATCCATACATTCATGGCCCAAGTGTAATGCTCACAGTGTACTCACCTGTTTGTCTGGAGGACCGTAGAGTAACGTGTACTGGGGTAGGACCCCATCCACCAGTTTCTCAAACTCTTCTACAGTGAAGGCAGGAGCCCTTTCCCCAGACACATGAGCCATGGTCGGTTCCAAACACAGGTCACAGCAGCACTTGCAGTGTAGGTCCTCTCCTGTTGAAGGTCAGGTAGCAAGTGAGTGAATAGATAGAAAATGGCAGTGACATCCGTGGCAGTGCGTATCGTCACCGCTGGCGTATATCGCCATTGGCTCCTGCAACCCATAGGGCCCAATGATAACCAATGCGATTTTGCGCAGCGGTCATCGACCACCTACCACAATGGCGCACAACGCGAGCGCAATTACGTCATTTCCACTTGTCCTTTCTCACAGGTCAGACAGCCGCCATTTAGGGGGACACAGGGCATGGCACCTAACTGCGTCACAGCAGACATTGGCACATCAACTGACTCTCGAGTTCACATACTGTTACTGTAAAGAAAACAAATCATCATTAGTGCAATAGATGTGTGAATATGATCCTCTGCACACCGTTCTCTTCCACAGGCTTCAACCGCTGAGGCAGAATATGAGATGGCGGCATCCTCCGGTGTACAGACCCCTGGTGGACCTTGAGACTATGGAGGACAGACACATTATCATTACCTACAGACTTGATCGTGCCACAATCCAAGAACTGTGTGCCAAATTGGAGCCAAACCTGATGTCAGCTATCCGCCAGCCCACATGAATCCCCCCTCTAGTGCAGCTCCTGTCAGTGCTCTATTTCCTGGCAAGAGGTTCCTTCCAAACCACAGTGGCCATGGCATCAGGGATGTCTCAGCCAATGTTCTCTAACGTGTTGACCAGAGTGTTGTCTGCCCTGCTGAAACTCAAATGTAGCTACATTGTGTATCCCCAGGTGGAGGATTTGGCCACAGTGAAGGCTCTGAGACCTAACCCTAACATCATTAGTGCCATTGATGGTACACATGTGGCATTTGTCCCCCCCCCGGAGAAGTGAACAGGTTTACAGGAATAGAAAAAGCTATCACTCTCTGAATGTGCAGATGGTGTGTTTGGTGGACCAATACATCTCCCATGTGAATGGCAAATATCCTGGCTCTGTGCATGATGCCTTGAGGAATAGCAGCATCCCATATCTGATGGGCCAACTCCAGAGGCACCGGGTGTGGCTAATAGGTGAGCCAAAGGTCCCCACCCAGTATGAATTGGTGTATGGGTATGGGGCTGTCCCTAAGGGTGAGTGTGTGGTGAACAGGTACCCCTGGATATTTACAGGTGACTCTGGTTACCCCAACCTCTCATGGCTACTGACCCCAGGGAGAAATGCCAGGACAAGGGCAGAGGAACGTTACAATGAGGCACATGGGCGTACAAGGAGGATTATAGAAAGGATCTTCGGCCTCCTGAAGGCCAGGTTCCGGTGCCTCCATCTGACAGGTGGATCTCTGTACTACTTACCCAAGAAGGCGTGCCAGATCATCATTGCATGTTGCATGTTGCACAACCTGGCCTTGAGACGCCAGGTGCCTTTTCTGCAGGAGGATGTGCATGGAGATGGTCTTGTGGCAGCGGTGGAGGCTGTGGACAGTGAGGAAGAGGAGGCAAAGGAAGAAGATGTGGACAACAGAACCAATATAATTCTGCAATACTTCCAGTGACACACAGGTAAGACACTGTAACTCCACACATTTCAGTTATCTGTTGGACATTGTACAAGGCAGCCTCTTTCCCTATGTCTATGGCCAATGACTGCTCCCTTTGAAATCTCTATTTGCAGAGCTCTGTGCCCCACTCTGGCTCTTGCTATGTGTACTGCTGCCCACCAAAGGTCATCCTAAAGTATATTTCACTGTACATTTGAGTTGAAATGCTTTGATAATGTTGTACTTATACATTTGTGAATCATTTGACAGATTGGTATTTGTTCCAAGGGTGTTTATTTAGATGCTCATAAGTAGAGGGGGATGTGCAAGGGGCTGGGGTGATGGTGGAGGAAAGTCCAGGGTAGAGTCCAGTCTCTTGGTATCACAGTTGCATTGTCCAATGGGGCATAGGAAGGGGAATAATGGCAGTTCAAGGTGGACAGGGTGACAGAGTGGGACAGAAGGGTGACAATCAGGAGAGTCTTATTTCCTTGCAGGGGTCGTGGCACTGTTCTCTGGCTTCTGCCTGGATCGCAGGGACCGTTTGCGGGGTAGTTCTCCTTCTGCAGGGTTGGGGTGCTGGTGGCCTGTTGTTCCAGTGGCAGGGCCTACTGTCCACTAGCGCCGGCGGAGGTGGAAGGCTGTTCCTTGGTTTGGCTAGTGTCAGGCGCCCATGTCAGCCAGCACCCCTGCAATAGTGACCAGGATGGTGTATATTTTTGGTAGGACCTCCCTGATCCCAAGGTACTGTCCCTCCTGCAGCCGCTGTGTCTCCTGCAACTTGGCCAGTATCTAGCCCATGGTCTCCTGGTAAGCTCCCAGGATGTTTGGAGAGTGCCTCATGGAGAGTCGGTTCCCTGGGCCTGTCCTCCCCCTTTCACAGAGCAGTCCTCCCAGTTTCACTGTTGTCCTGTGCCTCTGTCCCCTGAACCGTGTGCCCACTGCCACTGACCCCAGGTCCCTGATTGTCTTGGGTTTGTGTGGTTGCCTGGGGTCCCAGTAGTGGTGGACACACTGCTGATTGATGTGTCCTGGGGACCGTGGCATGGGCCCGCTGGGTGGGTGCTGTGCTGGTGTTTCCTGAGGGGGAGGCTCTGTGGTGGGTTGGGACTGTGGCAGGGGAACCGGCTATCCAGAGGTTCCAGATGGGCCAGGTTGATCATCCTGATCCAGGCGTGCAGAGCTGCTGTTGTCATTGTGGGCCTCTTCAGGTGGGGGACTGGATGTGGCTGGCACCTCCTCTCCGGTGACGTGGAGTATGGGTCCTGTGGGAATGCAAATGCATTGTTAATGTGTCTGCGTGTGCCATCTTGTGCATGGGTGTATTTCCCTGTATGATGATGATTTCCCTGTCAGCTTGGCCTTGTGTGAGTGGTGATTTTGTGGGCTGGGTGAGTCTCTCTACTGGGCATGCTGTGGTGATGGGTGTCCATGCAGGTCTGTGATGGGTGTCTATGCATTGTTTTTGCGTGCAGGGCTTGGTATCGGGATGGGTGGGTTGTGTTAGTGGGGTATATGTGAGGTGGTGGCATGATGGGGTGAGGGTAGGGGTAGGAGTTTGTGATGGCATGCAGGTAGGGTGGAGGGGATAAAGTAGTTAGAATTTGACTTACCAGAATCCAGTCCTCCTGCTACTCCTGCGAGGCCCTCAGGATACATGATCGCCAAGACTTGCTCCTCCCATGTTGTTAGTTGTGGGGGAGGAGGTGGGGGTCCACCGCCAGTCCTCTGTACTGCTACCTGGTGTCTTGCTACCATGGAACGCACCTTCCCCCATAGGTCGTTCCACCTCTTCCTGATGTCATCCCTGGTTCTTGGGTGCTGTCCCGATTCTCCGCCATAGCTCCATCTTCCTTGCAATGGACGTCTGCTGCACCTGTGATCCGAATAGCTGTGGCTCTACCCGGATGATTTTCTCTGCCATGGCCCTTAGCTCCTCCTCAGAAAACCTGGGGTGTCTTTGGGGTGCCATGGATGTGGTGCAAGTGATATGTGTGAGGATGTATGGGGTGATGTGTTGGGGTGTATGCTGTGATGTGCCTGAATGGTGTATGGGTGGTGGTGTTCTGTGGCTCTGATTGAGTGGGTGCTCTTGACTTGTCTCTCTCTGCCTGATGTTTTCGCTGTAAGGGGTTGTGGGTAATGTGGGTGTGTTTTTTATAGCGGTGTGATTGTGTGGGTGTGGTGTGTGTATGTGTGTCAGGTGTGTGTAGTTTGAATTGTCCAATGTGGTGTAGTTTTGTAAGTGTGTGTGTATTTTGAGCGTGGTGCTGTGTACCGCCAATGGTGATTCGTGGGTCGTGATACTGTGGGCGTATTCCTGTTGCCGCAACGTTGTGGGTTGTGCTATCACCAGTTTATCACTGACCTTTGGTGTGGTGGACTTGTGTGGGTGTCTGTATAGTGGCGGAATACTGCCGCGGGCACGGTATGTTGGCAGCCGTCAGCACGGTGGTAGGCAACATTTACCGCCACTGTTGTAATGAGGGTCATAGTCTCATAATCGTAATTCCACATTTCCTTATCCAAACAAACGAAAAGGTTGTGAAAGGTCTAAGAACAAACAATGGTATGACAATAGTTTACATTTGTGTAACTCATCAAACCAAACCCAGTTTAAATATATTAAGTTTTTGAATTCAGACTCCACTAAGTATTTAGAGAAGCATTCTAAAACAAAATATTTAACATTGAGGGAAGGAAAAATTATATAATCTAAAGTCATTTACATAAACCCCTGACTCAAATGTTCATTCTTAGGCATTTCTACTAAGACATTGTATCTAGTACCGATCATTAAAGCTACTTCTGACTATCTTCACTCTTTTTTATATTTCAAAAATAATCACATTCATATAAAGTATTTATCCAGACCTACCCCAAAAAGATACGTTTATGGTGGCCACCCTAAAAGAAATGTGTACATATTTTTAAAGGAATTTACCCGTATTACCATATTTTCATCTAAATTGTCATTCATATTCTTAATAATACTTCAACAGACTATGATATATTAAAATATTCCAACAAAATGCAATGTAGTAACCTAAGTAAGAGATTTGAGAGCATTATATAATCTAGTCTAACCGGCACAAACTCCTACCTCAAGTGCCCCTTCTCTGGTATTTCTACAACAGCATCCTGTCTTGTGGCTATCGCTGAAAATATTCCTACATTTATTTACATGTCTTTATATTCAGGAGTGATTACTATCACCTCAAACTTTTGCAAGTACTTCTGCAAAGCAAAAGGGGTTGTGGCAGCCATTTTAAAGTGCATGTATCTAATTCAAATTGCAATAACTCGTGTCTCCATAAATGCACATATCAATATTAAATACATTCTTTCATTAACATGTAATATAATAAAAATTACAGACAATTAGTTTAAAATGCTATTTGTGCTCATAGCTACAAAGCGAGCAAATGTACGAATGCATAGCCCCATTTAGGAAATGAACGGTCATCTTTAGCTGACTATTTATATCTTTGACAATTGCAAAGGCCATCTTGAAATGCATGTGTGTGTTTTCAATATCATTTGTTCGTATCTTTGTAGGTATATCAGTGTTTTAATAATATATAACATATTGGGGTACTAAGAACACTTATTTTAAAATACTATATATATATTCACAGAGTGAGAACGATGTCATGTTCTTGTGTGCACAATCACACTATGAATTCAGAAAACGGGTGACCATCTTTAACTGGTTATCTGTGTCTATAAACGTTAGGGTACTTATCTTGGATTGTACATGTACGTTTTTATATATTATGAGCACTTATTTTAAAATGCTATTTGTATTCACAAAGTAAAAGTGATGTAACGGCTTCTTTAGCTAGTTATTCAGATCTGTAACAGTCCCAGTGGCCATCTTGGAATACATATGTGCATTTTGGATCTCATTTGCTCATATCTCTGTCTGTAATGATGTCAATATTAAATATGATATTTCAATAATAGATGATATAATAGAATACTATAAAATGTCATTCAGAATAGTATGTATACATGAAATAAGAGCAACCTAATGTTCTGGTGTGCATAACTCAGTTAAAAAAATAGCTGCCATCTTCGACTGGATGTTTGTATCTTAAATAATATTATATATATTCATATCTAGAAGATATATCTTAAAGGATTAAAAACTGTCTAAACATTAAGATATGATACAGAGATGGACAATTGAGGGAGGGAGTAAGTTTCATATTTGATTCTGAGAATTACCTCTCCATGATCCATTGTCTACAATCTATCCTTTTAAACTCATAAAAAATGATGAAATTCACTATTGATGTTCAAGCCCTCATCTACTGTTCTTAGACAACATATCCATCTTGCTCCTGCTTGTCTAAGCGAGAGCTCCCTATTCTCTCCTCTTTCATGATGTGTTACGTGCTCTAAACCATGAAACCACATTTATTTGTTGGCAGGATGAACCAAACATATATGCATGGCCACCGTGTATCTTTCATCACAGTTTTTTATGGCTCTAACATGTTCCTTTATCCTTATTTATAAACTCCGAACACTGCTGCATACATAGGGCTTTCCACATGCACATCCTAACACATATATACCACATAAGTGGTGTTGGAATTAATGAATGATTCAATTGTATATTCAATCTGAGTACTATACCTAAACTTATTTATTTTATTGACTCCTATTTGGCATACAGAGGAGTCTCCGCAAGTGAAGAAACCTTTAGGTTCATCTGGCAACTATATCTCTATAGTTGATTTGTTGCAATTACTTTTAACATAACTGGGGCATGTCATATTTCTTAATATATTGCCCTTACAATAAACTATTTGGGCTTCTTAGGCAAAATGCCTTCCGGTAATATGGTAGAATCCAAAATGTGCACATTGAGAATATATTTGCTATATACATTGTATTTTGTCATAAAAAAGTACTTCTTGTCTTTTGTTTCTTTCCTTGTTTTTCTTTTTTTCACAATCTTCTCTCAAAGTGAATTTTCTATCCAGTTTTCTGACTTTAGTTTTAGCCTATTTAAGAATCTCCACATCATATCCCCTATTCCGGAAATCACACTCCATTGCCAATAATCTTTTTTCAAAATCCTTTTCCTCACAGCAATTTTGTCTAGCCCTTATCATTTCACCATAAGGTATGGATTCAATGTTTTTTTCGGATGGGCACTAGTGGCACGAAGTACTCTATTGTAGGCAGTGGGATTTCTGAAAATATCACTGTTAATAACATTATTCAGTATGTATAGATACAAATCCAAACATTTAGGGCCTCATTATGACCCTGGCGGTAGAGAACCGCCAGGGCCAACGCGGGCGGGAGCACCGCCGACAGGCCGGCGGTGCTCCCTTGGGCATTCTGACCGCGGCGCTTTGGCCGCGGTCAGAAAGGGAAAACCGGCGGTCTCCCGCCGGTTTTCCACTGCCCCTAAGAATCCTCCAAGGCGGCGCAGCTCGCTGCGCCGCCGAGGGGATTCTGACAATCCTTCCCGCCATCCTGTTCCTGGCGGCTCGCCCTCCAGGAACAGGATGGCGGTAAGGATTGTCGTGGGGCCCCTGGGGGCCCCTGCAGTGCCCATGCCAATGGCATGGGCACTGCAGGGGCCCCCGTAAGAGGGCCCCGCTAGTATTTCACTGTCTGCGTAGCAGACAGTGAAATACGCGACGGGTGCAGTAGCACCCGTCGCACCTTCCCACTCCGCCGGCTCGATTACGAGCCGGCATCCTCGTGGGAAGGGAGTTTTTCCCTGGGCTGGCGGGCGGTCTTTTGGAGACCGCCCGCCAGCCCAGAGAAAAACTCATAATACCCTCCGCGGTCTTTTGACCGCGGAGCGGTATTATGGAGGGCTGAATTCTGGCGGGCGGCCTCCGCCGCCCGCCAGAATCAGAATGAGGGCCTTAGTCTTTTGTTTGTCATGCTTTAAGGTGAGTTTTACATTAAATTCAAAAGGAATGATATGCCAAAAGATCACATACGCTGCCATTCCATATGATTAGAATACCATGTACTTTTTGTCTATAAAAGATGATGTTATCTATCTATTCATGTGCTTTGGGACCCCAGGCATGCTCCGCCTCAAATAAACCCATAAAAAGGTTTCCATTCGACGGAGCAAATCTGGAGCCCATCGCAGTGCCTTCTTTCTATAAAAACCATGTCCAATTGTGAAGGAAGCCATTCTTGGGCAAAATCATTCTAGCTATATCTGGCAGCATGAGTGTGTGCTCCAAATAGCTAGCATTGCATTTAAAAAGATGAAACTTACGTGCTTCAAGTCCACATTCCATTTGTATGCATGTATATAAACTTTCAACATCCATGGTTGCAATCAGTACTATCCCATGGGAAATCCTCAAGTTTATTAAGTAGTCCTTGCAATCTCAGAGAGGACAGGAAGTTCTTGACAAAGGGTTGTAAAAAACTATCTACATATTCTGCCATATGTTCTGTGGGGGGCCCATTGCTAGAGATAAAGGGTCTGCCAGGAGGAAATATCCCTGGTTTGTGGATTTTTTAACCACCTACTTAGAACATTTAATTTTAACACAAACACAACTTTAAATTGGGTCTACAGAGTTCAAATGATTTCAAGCAAATAAAAAGTAAACAGATGCTTTTTAGAATACTTAATTTTGAGGCCTTTCCCATTGTGTTACAACACAACAGACCTTAATGTCCAGAACAGTCTTTACTTTCAAATTATGGTTAGTTTACAAGCCTATCTTTACTCTGACAATATGGCTAGTCTCAAGCCTCTGTTTGCTCTCACATCATGCTTAATGTCCAAGGCTGCCTTTACTCTAGCATTATGGTTAATCGCTGGGCCTGTATTTACTTTTACAATATGGTTAGTCTCCTTTGCTGCATAATTTCCAGTACCCTTCACGATGGTAAAGTTCTACAGAGTGCTTTGGGGGATGTCACTAGGATGTTAAAATCCATATTTCATAGGTAATCGTGAAATATGTCTCAAATTTTTCAATGAAATATGGGTGTTTATACTATTGCATTTTGTGTGATACAAGCACACAGACGTGTATGTTATTATGTGGAAAAAATAGCAGAAACAACCAATCACACTGAAGGCCAGTGCTCTACTCTTCTTGACACACTACATCTTACAACAACTAAACTTTTGGCAACCTTGTGCCCAGCACACTAATGAGTTACACTTTACAGAGGAAAACCAATTGTTTTTGTCTATACTTGTTTCTGATCCTCCTTCATGGTTCCAAACTCTTTGTCACTGTTAATCCCTTTACAGTCCTCTGGAAAGCAGCTCATGCATCTACCTTGAGAAGCTCCATGATGAAGATGAGGGGCTGCGGGCTCTTCTGTAGTTCATCCAGATCCTTGTAACCTGTTGTATGATAGTCAAACATGTTCCCCATTCCACAGCGGTGCTTCTGCCCTTCCAGAGGATCCTTTCCCTCTGCAATCCTCCGCATGCCCTTGGAAACCAAAGCATACATGCCTGTGTGCTGAAACAGAAAATATCTCTATTGTCATTTGTTGGAACAACTTTTAGATATATCTCAACTTCCTATTTCAGATGTTTGTCTTACATTCCCCCAGACATGGTGGTCTTTAAGAGGTTCTCTGATCTTGCCCTGAATGAAATGAAATTCAAAGCAGAGCCTCGCATGTGGCTAACATTTCAAGTTCTTTCAGCCTTTGAGATGGCAGAACAGGAGCGTAGCAATATGCTTATTAGCTTGTGCACCAATTCATCAAAATGCCAGGGGCAGCAGATATTATATCACATAACCACCCTTCGATCTAATAGGAAGGAGCATTATATGATATTCAACATTGTAACCTCCAAGGAAGTGATGAGCATGTTGAAGTAAGAACCATATTTAACACATTCTTATCATTGCACAACAGTTCGTAGCAGAGGTATATGTCCATTTCATATACCACCTTCATTTGAAATAGGTTGCTGACATGATAGGAACATTAGACATTTATGTTTCTTTTTCTGTGAAGCCATGTTATTTGTACCACAAACTCTCACAAATCAATGGTTTCCCTAATATATACTTCAATGTAAAAATGTATTGGTATATTTCAGAAAGAGAATCAAAAATATTTATGAAATAATAATGGCATTGCCCACTTGTATTGTTTTATGTGAACAATTTTTTGAGTGTGAACTACATAATTAACTCAGTTATAAATATATTTTGATTAGCATCACTTATAAGGAAGGCACTCTCACTCATTAAAGCACACAGGTGAGGTTTTTATTCTAACACATCATTTTTCACATGTTCACAATATTGAAACCTTGTAATATTGTGTTTAAAAATGTGTATTGTTTATTTCATTGTTTTATTCTATTCAGGAGAGTATATGTTCCACTGCTGCTTTTATTTATTTTACTAAACTAAAAGCCTATTGCCTCTATTCACAGTTGGAGCTGCAGAAAGTAAACAGTGCACACTGCAGCACTGTTTACCTTCCGTTCCTGGAATTGTATTTGCCACCATTAAGGACTGGGGGTTGGAAAGGCAGTGCCAGGAGTTGCAAGGGGCAAGCCAGGGGTTGCAGCTGCTACTCCGTCAACCCTCAAATGGCCTCAATACTTGATGGTAAAAGCATAATATTTCCCAACAAACAAACCAGTGTACTCACCTAAACATGGTATGGTGGATGCTTGTGAAAATTGAGGGGGATTAGGGATTTTGGAAGACAGGGTTGTATGGGGTGTATTATGGATGTCAGTATGAAAAAAGTATATTCTTGAAGTCCATCATACTTATCCAAACAGTTAGGTTGGAAAAAGCTGTCAATAAATGAGTATGTAGATTACATGCAATAGAAACGATAAAACTATCATAGGTCCTCATTCCAACCCTGGCGGTCGGTGTTAAAGCGGCGGTAATAATGTCAACAGGCCAGTGGTAAAACAAATTTGAATCACGACCACGGCGGAATCCGCCAACACACACAGCCACTTTAACACTCCGAACGCCACGGCGGTAGCAACAAACACCGCAGCGGTAACCGCCAACAGCCAGGTGGAAGACAATGTATCACCCACCCCATTACAACACCCCCATCCGCCAGCTTTTCCAGGGTGGTACCAAAAGCACGGCAGAAACAGTACTTGGAAGAGAAACCACTCACCTCTCGACACTCAAGGAAAGAACCAGGATGCCATGGAGCCCGAGCTGCACATCCTGCCCATGCTGGTGTATCTTCTCATAGATCAGGAGTACCAACGGCGGTGATGGCGACCACAGTGAGTACAGCACCTAGTAGACAGGGGAGGGAGAAGGAAAAAGAGAGTGACACACACACACGCAACATCCCCACCCCCACCCTCACCCCCAACACCATACACACAAACACATGCAACATTACATATACACCCTGTAACCCTCTGGAATAATGCAAGGACAAAAGTAATTGAGTCAAATCAGTGTTATATTAGAAAGACTCAGAAATACGTTAATATCTCAAAATCTGTATTTGCAAAATATACAATATGTACAAAAGGCGGGACAATGTCCACCCAAAAGGTCCATGGCCCACTGGGCCAAAACACATAGGCCAAGCCCACACTTGACTCCTGCCTCAATACGGAGAGAACAGTGCAGGGGCATCAGGTCAAAATCACACAGGCACCTCAGGGGGACAGGGATTGGGGGGGCACCTCAGCCAGAAGATGGTACAACGCCACTGCTCCTGGAGGGGGCTCCATGCGTACAGCGATGTCCTGGGGAGTGCAAAGCTACAGTCTCTCAAGTGGGTGTTTTGCCCACTGCTTGCTCCTGGGGAGTGCCAAGCCACAGTCTCTCAAGTGGGTGGTTTGCCCACTGCTTGCTCCTGGGGAGTGCAAAGCCACAGTCTCTCAAATTGGTGGTTTGTCCACTGCGTGCTCCTGGGGAGTGCAAAACCACAGTCTCTCAAGTGGGTGGTCTGCCCACTGCTTGGTCCTGGGGAGTGCAAGGCCACAGTCTCTCAAGTGGATGGATTCTCCACTGGTTCTGGAGGGGGCTTTGTGCCCAGTGTGCTTCATCCTGCCAAGGATAGGGTGAGTGGATGTCTTTCTCCACTGGTTCTAGAGGGGGCTTTGTGCCCAGTGTGCTTCATCCCTGCCAAGGATAGGGTGAGTGGATTACTTTTTCCACTGGTTCTGGAGGGGCCTTTGTGCCCAGTGATGCAGCACATGGGGGTGCCAGGTCACGAGATTTTCAGTGGTCAGGATGCATGATAGTCCATGGAGGCAGGGCTTCAGTCCATCTGCCGGCGGCTACAGTTGCACAGTGGTGGTAGTGCCGGTGGTGGTGGGGGTGCTGCCAATGGTGGGAGGAGGCCCCAGCCCTTCTCCTGCAGCCTTGGACGGCTGTCCACGGGTTTTGCTGCTGCTGACAGTTGTGGTGCTTGCGGGGGTGCAGGTAGCGGGGCAGGTGGCAGTGCTTGCGGTGGTGCTGCCCACGGTACAGGTGGTGGTGCTGGCAGTTGTGCTGGTAGCCACAAGGGCCTTCACCTGCAGGCTCGGACAGCTCAAGTGCCTTGGCTGGTGTTTTGTGCCCCTTCCTGCCCTTGGCAGATAGTGGTGTCACCTTGGGTCTGGCAGCTGGAGTCTTTGAGGTTGCCTTGCTGGGTGGTTGTGGCTCCTTCCACTTGCTGGATGCTGTCCCCTTCTTCACCTTGCCAGGTGGCGGAATGTTCTTGCCCTTGGCAGGGGTTGGTGGCACACTGGCTGGGCTGACCGGTGCCCCCTTTGAGCCTCTGACAGCTGCAGGAACCACAGCAGATGTGGACTTGGTGGCTGAGGTGCTGGGCTGGGTTTTGGCCACCCTGGCCTGAGGGGAAGGACGGGGGGAGGAGGGGTAGGAAACAGGTCAATGTTGGCTAGGAAAAGCTTCTTAGGGACATTGGGGCGGGAAGAGGGTGAAGGTTTGGGAGTGGAGGAAGAGGGAGTGCTTGCAGGACGTGTCAGTCTGCTGTGTTTGGGTGCAGGTGCATGAGCTGGATGCTGTTGTGAGGTGGATGGCTGTTAGGTGGGTGTGTGCTTACGTTTGTGTACTTTGGGAGGAGGGGTCACAGACACAGTGGGAGAGGACACAGGGGATGTGTGCATGGATGTGGGGGTGGTGACTGCCAGTGAGGGGTGTAGAGTGATGGGCGTGCTGGATATGGAGGTAGTGGATGAGGATGTAGTGCATGCAGGTGTGAGTGCAGACGCTACTGGGAGGGAGGTGGACGAGGAGGAGGAGGGGGACACAGTGGAGGCAGTGGATGTTGGCGTGTCTGCATCGGGATGGTGCTTGTGTGAGTGCCTGTGAGATGAAGTGCAGTGCTTGTGTTTGCCTGAGCCACTTCTGTATGTTGATTTGGGTGAATGCTGGTCTGAAGGTGTGCTTGGGATAGGCTGGGGATGAGGGTATTGGGAATAGGTTGAGGAAGTTGGAGGGGGGAGGCTAGAGACAGGGACAATGGCTGCCATCAGTGCAGAGGCCAGAGCCTGAAATGCTCTCTGTCGGGTCGCCACGCCAGAGTGAATGCCCTCCAGGTATGCATTTGTTTGTTGCAAATGCCTCTTGACACCCTGGATGGCATTCAGAATGGTTGACTGCCCAACACTGAGGGATCTCAGGAGGTCAATAGCCTCCTCACTGAGGGCAGCAGGGCTGACTGGGGCAGGGCCTGAGGTGCCTGGGGCGAAGGAGACGCCCACCCGCCTGGGTGAGCGGGCACGGGAAACATGCTGAGGGGCTGCTGGGAGGGTGGTGCTGGTAGGGGGGGGTGGCGTTTGTACCTGTTGTTGAGGTGGGCACAGTGGTGTCCACCACCGCCAGGGAGCTTCTGTCGGAGGAGGCGTCGCTGTCTGTAGTGTCCCCTCCTGTCTCCGTCGTGGTACAGCCCTCGCCCTCCGTCCCACTGGTGCCCTCACCCTCGGTGGATTCGGCCTCATGGGCCATGTGGGATGCAGCTCCCTCCGTCGCCAGTGCCTCTGCTCCTCTGCCAGATTATGCTAATGCACAAAAGGACAGAGTGACAAAACAAAAAGGGGGAGGAGAGACAGAGGATACACTTGGTCAATGCCAGCAACAACACTACTGTTGGTGTACACAACACACAGAGAACTGCCATTTGCACTAGGCCATGCACTACCAGTTACAATGCTAGTCACCAGCCCATGGGGGACATGGCATAACGCCATCAGCTGCACACCTGAAACCCATAGGACCATGCCCAGTAGTAGATGCCCACTAACACCATTGGGTTTGGAGTGCTTCAGAGCCTGCCCAACAAGGGACCTACCCTGCCATGTTCGCCCTGGCCTAGGGGCACCCACAGTCCACATCCCCTACCCAGGTAAAACCTTAAAGCGCGCCAACTCATGAATCTGAATTTGTACCCAACCCTTGTGGCTACTGTGATGCCCTCAAGCGCCCATCCAACTCCGGATAGGCCACCACCAGGATGCGGAACATCAGGGGGTCAGGGTACGATGGGCACCCCTTCCTCGTTGGCCTCCGCCGTCTTCCTTGCCCAGCGGCCCAGGTCCTCCCACCATTTGTGGCAGTGGGTGCTCCGCCTGTCAGAGACCTCCAGGGTCCGCACCTCCTTAGCGATGGCACCCCAAATACCCTTTTTCTGATGGGCGCTGACCTGCAGGAAAAATACAGCGGAAAAGGGATTAGTAATCCTGTCCGGACTGTCACACTCAAGGCCCACCATATCCCTTCCATCCAGTAACGCACCTACATTGACCACCATACATGCAGCACTCTGCCCAGGACCCCTCAGCCCCCGTACATGTGGCTTACACACAGAGCACTCCATACATTTATGGCCCACGCATCATGCTCACAGTGTATTCATCTGTTTGTCTGGAGGACCATAGAGTAAAGTGTACTGGGGTAGGACCCCATCCACAAGTCTCTCCAACTCCTCCGAAGTGAAGGCAGGGGCCCTTTCCCCAGACACATGAGCCATTGTAGCTTCCAGACACAGGTCACAGCAGCACTTGCAGTATAGGTCCTCTCCTGTTGAAGGTCAGGTAGCAAGTGAGTGAATAGATGGAAAATGGCGGTCACGTCTGCCGAGGTGCGTACCGTCACCGCTGGCGTAGATCGCCATTGGCTCCTGGAACCTATAGGGCCCAATGATAACCAATGCAAAGTTGTGCGGCGGTCGTCTACCGCCTACCGCAATGGCACACAATGCCAGTGAAATTACCTCATTTCCACTTGTCCCTCCTCACATGTCAGGCAGCCACCATTTCAAGGGGGCACATGCAATGGCACCTGTGTTACAGCAGACATTGGCACATCAACTGACTCTCAGATTCACATACTGCTTCTGTAAATGAAGAGATGCATCATTATTGCAATAGATGTGTGAATATGACCTTCTGCTCACTGTTTTCCTCCCTAGGCTTCAACGGCTGAGGATGAATATGAGATGGAGACATCCTCCAGTGTACAGACCCCTGGTGGACCTTGCGACAATGGAGGACAGACACATTATCCTAACATACAGACTTGATCGGGCCACAATCCAAGAACTGTGTGCCCAATTGGAGCCAGACCTAATGTCAGCTATCCCACAGCTATCCCCCCCTCTAGTGCAGGTCCTGTCAGTGCTCCATTTCCTGGCAAGTTTTCCTTCCAAACAACAGTGGCTATGGCATCAGGGATGTCTCAGCCAATGTTCTCAAACGTGTTGACCAGAGTTTTGTCTTCCCTGCTGAAACACATGCGCAGCTACATCGTATTCCCCCAGGTGGAGGATTTGGCCACAGTGAAAGCTGGCTTTTTTGCCCTGGGACATATCCCCAAGATCATTGGTTCCATTGATGGTACCCATGTAGCATTTGTACCCCCCCCCCCGGAGAAAAGAACAGGTGTTCAGGAATAGAAAAAGCTATCACTCTATGAATGAGCAGATGGTGTGTACGGCTGACCAGTACATCTCCCATGTGAATGCCAAGTATCCTGGATCTGTGCATGACGCCTTTATCTTGAGGAATAGCGGCATCCCATATGTGATGTCTCAACTCCAGAGGCACCGAGTGTGGCTAATAGGTGAGCCCAAGGTCGCCACCCAGTATATGTTGGTGTCTGGGTATGGGGTTGTCCCTAAGGGTTAGAGTGTGTCTAACAGTTGTCCCTCGATATTTGCAGGTGACTCTGGTTACCCCAACCTCTCATGGCTACTGACCCTAGTGAGGAATGGCAGAACAAGGGCAGAGGAACGTTACAATGAGGCACATGGGTGAACAAGGAGGATTATTGAGAGAACCATCGGCCTCCTGAAGGCCAGGTTCCGGTACCTCCATCTGACAGGTGGATCCCTGTACTACTCACCCAAGAAGGTGTGCCAGATCATCGTTGCATGTTGCACAACCTAGCCTTGAGACGCCAGGTGCCTTTTCTGCAGAAGGATGAGCCTGGAGATGGTCTTGTGGCAGCGGTGGAGCCTGTGGACAGTGAGGAAGAGGAGGCAGAGGAAGAAGATGTGGACAACAGAAGTAATATCATACAGCAGAACTTCCAGTGACACACAGGTAAGACACTGTAACTTCACTTTACTTTTCAGTTTTCTGTTGGACAGTATACATGTCAGCATGATTCCCATATGTCTATGGCCACTTACTGTACCCTTTGGCATCTCTATTTTCAGATCTATGTGCCCCACTATGGCTCCTGGTGTGTTTACTGCTGCCCACTACAGGTCATACCAAAGTATAAATTGCTGTACATATGAATTGCAATGTTTTCAGAATGTTGTGCTAATACATATTTCAATCAATTGACAGACTCCAGAATTGTACTTGTTCCAAGGGTGTTTATTTAAGTGCTAATAAGTAGAGGAGGATGTGCAATGGGCTGGGAGATGGTGGAGGAATGTACAGTTAGAGTCCAGTCTCCTGGTATCACAGGTGCATTGTCCAATGGGGCATAGGAAGGGGAGTAATGGCAATTCAAGGTGGACAGGGTGACAGAGTGGGACAGAAGGGTGACAATCAGGAGAGTCTTATTTCCTGGCGGGGGTCTTGGCAAAGTTCTCCGGCTTCTGCCTGGATCACAGGGACCGTTTGCAGGGTGGTTCTCTTTCTGTAGGGGGTGGGATGCTGGTGGCCTGTTGTTCCACTGGCGGGGTCTCCTGTCCACTAGCACCAGCTGAGGTGGAGGGCTGTTCATCGGTGTGGCTAGTGTCAGGGGCCAGTTGTTGTGCCACTGCCTCCCTCATGGTGTTAGCCATGTCAGTCAGTACCCCTGCAATGGTGACGAGGATGGTATGGATGGGTTTGAGATCCTCCCTGATTCCCAGGTACTGTCCCTCCTGCAGCCGCTGGGTCTCCTGCAACTTGGCCAGTATCTGGCCCAAGGTCTCCTGGGAATGTTGGTATGCTCCCAGGATCCCTGCAAGTGCCTCGTGGAGAGTGGGTTCCCTGGGCCTGTCCTCCCCCTGTCGCACAGCAGTCCTCCCAGCTTCCCTGTTGTCCTGTGCCTCTGTCCCCTGAACCGTGTTCCCACTGCTATTGACCCTAGGTCCCTTATTTTCTTGGGTTTGTGGGGTTGCCTGGGGTCCCTGTGGTGGTAGACACACTGCTGATTGACGTGTCCTGGGGACAGTGGTATGGGCCAGCTGGGTGGGTGCTGTGCTGGTGTTTCCTGAGGGGGGAGGCTCTGTGCTAGTATTGGACGGTGGCAGGGTAACCAACTGTCCAGAGGTCCATGATGGGCTGGGTTGGTCATCGTGATCCAGGCGTGCAGTGCTGCTGTCATCACTGTGGGCCTCTTCTGTGGGGCGACTGGATGTTCGTGGCACCTCCCCTCCGGTGACGTTGAGTGGGGGTCCAATGGGGATGAAAATGCAGTGTTATTATATCTGCGTGTGCCATCTTGTGCATGGGTGTGTTTCCCTGTATGGTGATTCTCTCTAATGGGCATGCTGTAGTGATGGGTATCCATGCAGGTCTGTGATGGGGGTCCATGCATTGGTGTGGCATGCATGGCTTGGTATTGGGATGGGTGGGTTGTGATAGTGGGGTATATGTGAGGTGGTGGAGTGATGGGGGTGAGGGTAGGGGTAGGAGTTTGTGATGGCTTGAAGGTAGGGTGGGGGATACAGTAGGAAAGATTTGACTTACCCGAGTCCAGTCCTCCTGCGAGGCCCTCAGGATGCATGATCGCCAAGACTTGCTCCTCCCATGTTGTTAGTTGTGGGGGAGGAGGTGGGGGTCCACCGCCAGTCCTCTGTACTGCTACCTGGTGTCTTGCAACCACAGGAGGCACCTTCTCCCGTAGGTCGTTCCACCTCTTCCTGATGTCATCCCTTGTTCTCGGGTGCTGTCCCACGACATTGACCCTGTCCACGACTCGCCGCCATAGCGCCATCTTCCTAGCAATGGACGTCTGCTGCACCTGTGATCCGAATAGCTGTGGCTCTACTCGGATGATTTCCTCTGCCATGACCCTTAGCTCCTCCTCTGAAAACCTGAGGTGTCTTTGGGATGCCATGGATGTGGTGTGAGTGGTATGTGTGAGGATGTGTGGGGTGATGTGTGGGGTGATGTGCTGTGGTGTGTGCTGTGAAGTGCGTGGATGGTGTATGGGTGATGGTGTTCTGTGGCTCAGATTGAGTGGGTGCTCCTGGCTTGTCTCTCTCTCTCTTTGCAATCTTTTTTTTTGTTGAAAGGGTTGTGGGCAATGTGGGGGTGTGTATGTGTGTCAGGTGTATGTAGTTTGAATATTCCAAAGTGGTGTAGTTTTGTTAGTGTGTGTGTGTATTTTGAGCACAGCGGTCTGTACCGCCAATGGTTTACTGCGGTTGAAAGACCGCCGCGGTGATTCGTGGGTCCTGATACTGTGGGAGTAGTTCTGTTGGCGTAACGGTGTGAGTTTTGGTATCGCCAGTTTATCACTGACCTTGGGTCTGGCAGACTTGTGTGGGTGTCTGTATAGTGGTAGATTTCTCTGTGTGGGTCATAATACCAGTAGCGGTATACCACTGTAGTCACTGTATGTTGGTGGCCGTCAGCACGGCGGTAGGCGGCATTTACCGCCAAGGTTGTAATGAGGGCTATAATGCAAATCAGACAGAAAAAAGGGGCATAAGGAAATGTGAGAAAGAATGTGAATTAGTTTATTTGCTTCTTCTTTTGTTTTCCTTATCTTCACCATTACAGAAAGGGACCAATCACACGCAAATGTGCCTTATTTCTTCTCCAATAGGCCAGGACACAATGGGGCTTATTTGCAAGCCCCGTGGTTCAGAGCGGCGCAGCAAGTGTCTTGCTGCGGCTCTCTGCACCACCGAGAAAGGGCAGAAATGCACCAGATCTACAAGATACAGCGCACTTCTGTCTTCTCCCCTTGCGTATGTGCACAAATTGCTGACTAGCACCAACGCAGGCACCTTTGCACCATGGTGCAAGGATGCCTGGGCTGTGAGGATGATTGCATTTGTGCAGGAAGGTAAACCTCCCTACACAAAAACAATCAAGAGAGGTGTTTTCCTCTTTCCATGTGTGCTGCAGAATGCAGTACACATGTAAAGAGGAACAAATGAGGAGAAATAAACATGTTTCTCCCTGTTGCATCACTTCTATGGTGTAGGAATCTGATGTATTCCCAGACATGTAAATCTGGGAATGCATCAGATTCCTCAGCGTTCTATAGGTGTTGCGTGGGACTACCCCAAGCTACACCCAGTGAACGTCCCTTTCACGCAGTGTTATGCGTGAAAGGAGCCCATATTTACAAGGCCATAAAAAGTCACACCCGGTGGCTTTGCGTGGCCTTTTAAATATGGGATGGCACACTGAGCCAACGGAACATAAAAAAAAAAATGACGGTCCGGTGGCGCAGTGTACCGATAGGGCCTCGTAAATGAGGCCCAATGTGTGTGAAACCTGAAGTCACACTGCCCAAAACAAGTACAATAACTTGGTTGTTAACACATCTGATGCACTAGAGTAGTGATTCCCAACCTGTGGTCTGGGGATCCCTGGGGGTCCGCAAAGCTTCCTGAGGGAGTCTGTGACTGATTGGAAAATTAAATCATATTAACAGATTAGTTCCCCAAATTTCAGTAATAACTTAGTGGGGGGGTACCCAGATTCCAATAATTATTCAGTGGGGGTCACTAGGTTCCAGTACCGATAAAGTGGGGGGTCACAGAAGTCAAAAGGTTGGGAACCACCGCACTAGAATGCGTTTCTGTCCCTTCCAGTTTGTCAGGGATCCCTATTACATATTTGGGACAGCATGAACCAGACTTTAAGGAGTGGAAGAGTGCTTTATAGAAAACATTTATTTTGTGGCAGGAGCATCTAAAAACAAAGTGATAAACACAGAAGAGTATTTGTGTGAGGTGGGCCTTGTGGTAATCATATTACAAAAAACAGATAATGTGATAAGTGGTGAAGCACTGAAGGAGAGCAAAACAGTATACACAGCACAATATAGTCTGTTGTTACATTACACATTGGATTGATTTCTGAGCTTCCCACAATATGTGATGTTTGGTCATATTACAAAACTGGGGTTAGAAAGTAAGTAAAGCAGTAGGTTTCAAGGTACACAATGGTTACAATTTGATATGGTATTAATAAATGTTGTTTGTTAGATTTGAGGGAGCTAGTGCAGGAGTCTGTGAGCAATGGACATATTACTGGTTGTGCTGCTTCACTCTCCAACAACAGGAAAGGATGCCTTCCAATTATTGGTAAAAACTTTGGTTCAAGTGAACTAAGACTATAAATCCTAGAAAGCATTAAAGTGTGTCCAAGATGGCATAGAGTATTCTGGCAACTTGAAGGAAATACATATACAAAGAGAGATGTCATGTACTTTTATTCCATTTGTCAAATTCTCCTACCTAAAACCCCACCAAGTAACAATTGAGCTTTTTAACTAGGGAACAATGCATATCTCCTCCGCTCCACTTTCTCACTCCAAAAATACATATTTTGATATTGTAGGCCTGTGAGCATCCAGCCAAGTTGCTGATGAAAAAATAACTAAGTGGAAATAACCATACAGAAAGGGAAATAAGGATACCTTGAAAAGAGAAACTTTTGTGGAGATCAGCTGGACTTACTGCACAGAAACTAGCCCCTTTATTTCCTGGCTCAGTGGTGTGTGGGTAAAGTGGAGGAAAACACACAAATACAGGTTTTAGGGTGCCATGTGTCTACAGTGCAAGTTATGTTTCTCCCAGGTGAAACTCGAAACAGAAACTTCTGGAACTCTTGAGAAGTATATATGCGCGAATGCATTTATTTGGCGGGTGGGATACCCCATTTACCCCCATCAAGATACACCATGACATAAGCTTCAGGATGGCTGTTGCTATTAGACTATGTAACATAGCAGTTAGGGTGCCATCTAATGGTGGGATCAAATTACTTCATGTAGCCCAGAAAATATACATTTTTCCACATATGGGAAGCCTTCCAGGAAGCAAAATCTATTTTGTAAAGAGCAGTAAACATCTTGACACCATTCCTGGCAAGCTCAGCATGTGTCTGTGCCCAAGCCGCAGTTGCCTCACAGAGGTTAGAGACTGAGCTCCTTGTCCATTAACAAACCCCTAGCCAATGGTCCTTTTATTCTTTCCCTTAAAGGTCAGTCCAGCACATGACTGGCTGCCCTAGACCTCCGGCCTTTCAGACCACATCCTTTTGTTAAATCCCCAGTTTTTCCCCTGGTCAGTCCCCTTCTTCACACTTCTTCATCTCCACCTCCATCAAATTCCTTCTCCCTCCCACTTTCCACAGCCCAACAGAAGTGTTTTATCGTACGGAGGTCTAAAGTGTTGGCCTTAACAATGATTTTTATGCTATGTTACCAAAGATGTATAAGCAACTGAAAGTTAGGGCAGTGAGGAGGTAATTTACAGTTTGATGGATGTGGAGCATCGGCCAACAAGTGGCAGATGTCCCATCCACCATATTTGCAGATCATTTGCTCTACTTAGAGTCAAGGGAAGCATGAGGTTTCTGACAGCAGAGCCTCAGATGTTGGAAAACTTTGACCAACAGCCCATCCACCAAAGGGCTGCCAGATGAATAAATATATGTCAGAATATCTGCAGTGCTTAATTTGTGCTGGTGATTTCTGGTGCTTGGCACGAGCACTTTATTGTCAACACTGGCACGCACGACAGCCTGCCTCATGTTGGCACTGTTTGTCTAATTTTGTATTGAGCACAACAACACTTGTGTAAAAAGTCAATATACATGAAAATTCATCACAACTGCCACCCAAAGCTATATGAACAGCTCGTGCAGCAGGTATTTGTCATCTTTAATGTATATTAAAAGTCAACTCATCACACTTGTAGTTGTGTTGGTAGTGTCACAGGTAGCACTCACAGGGGCAATGAGTAGTGCAAGCTGCAGTGGCCTCCTGACAAGTCCCCTGGTGCTTCTTACTTTTACAAATCAAGCACTGAATATTTGTTTTGTCAGAATATTTGTCCTATTTAGGACAGTCATTCCAATGTTAATTTTTTATGTTGAGTGTAAGTGTATGGCCTCTCGTATACGTTTAAGTATACTTGTACTGTGGGCTTAAAGCCATTTCATTTGTTCATGTCTGCGTCATTTAAAAATTCTGGCTTGCTACTGGCCAGTCATGCCTATTTGTCCCTCCTTTTTCTGTTTGGGAGTAGGGACCAATTACTGCATAATTACACTTTGTCGTGTTAATCTGTTCTTTGGGAGACTTTTTTTCCTCTTCATTTCTTGCACCTGTTCGGTGAATCTTCCCTTTTCATTTGCAGAGCATTTTTACTCTCAACTTAGCTTCGCTGTAAACAAGGCTGTAATCTTGGTCACATTTGTTCTTCCTCATGCTGCGCCCTCTTTGACTGCTCTCTCTCCGCTGCCGGGCTCCCACCTTTCCTTGGTTTGGATTCTGTTTATTGAGTGTGCCTGTCTGGTGTGTTTATTTAATGACTTGTTTGCCAAGTAGACCAAACTCCACCCAACGGTATTGGAGGCTTTACATAAGTACCAGCTACATTACACAAGGACATATTATTTTTTTGTAGGCACAGCAGGATTAAGTTGTGTTGAGCCAAAGTCATGACATGAACCCGGGTCCTCAGTTCCAAAGTCAGCAGCTTTAGTCGTTGTGCTATACATTTCACCTGTTCTACCACATTTCAGTGGAGCACAAGTCATTACTGTTCCTTTCATTGTGACAGCGTGGCATGCCACACTTTATGTTTACCTCCTCCATTTTTTATTTATTTACTTGTTCTAACCTGTTATTGTTTAATGGAAAGGAACCAGGACTTCGCACGCATAAATGCCCTATGTCACGTGACCACCACAAATGCTTGCACAAAACTGCACGCACACTCGCAGGTCGCACTTTTAAAGTAGACGCATCAAGCAAAAGAGACACAATTTGGTGTATTAATAGATACAGCGACTGATATAAATTCATGTGATTCTTAACTTGTGAATAAAAAACAGGCCTTTGTGAGTCCTTCTAGGTCAAATGAGGAGATGGCATGCAAGTTTGTGAGCTGGCTAAAATAGGACTCTCCTAAGTACAATCTTCATCTCTCTGCAAACCGCTGTTGTCAGAGCCCGAGGACGTCTTCAGCACCTGCATTTCTGCTCTGAAACAGACTGAGACAAATGAGTGTCAAGTAAAGTTTGTGACAGTCCTGCTAACGTCTGCATTCCAGGCAGCTACAAGCTGCTGCCTGCAACATTGCTTCAGATTATGACACCTCAGCCGGGGGGCTTCCCAAAGAACATGCACCTAACTGTCAAGATGTTCTTTCCACCAGAAACCCACTGCCTAATCTGAAACAATTTATTTGATCTTTTGCTGTTTTTTTGTTTTTAATCCTCCTTTAATCATCTTGCTTGAACCTGTCTGCTGCTTTAGAGTTTGATATCAAATTTACAAATGTATCATTCCCTGAATACTGGAAGATTATCATTCTGTTGGAACTTTTACAAAGTAGCTTGACAGATTCAAATTAGGATGCAAAATGGCAACATGTTCATTTATTTCTGCAGATAGAGGAAGAAGGTAAATGGAAGTGCTTTAGTTATATGCAGGACCACTGGAATTATGTGGCAGGAAAAGACCTAATTGTGAGGCAGGGTTGACCAACTTATGTGGCAAGAAAAGTTCAGTTAAGAATTCACAATGCCAATAGCTCTAACTCAAGCAAATGTGAGACCTATTGCATTGCAAATGCTTGTTTCTGCTTGGGTCCATCAGGGAAAGCCTGTCAGTCCTAACTGGAAACAAGGGAAATAAACATCAGGCATTAGAAGAAAACTCACAGTATGTCAGAGCCATTATTGTTTTATTTTTAATACCGAACTCAGCGGTTTAGTATTTCTTATTGAAAAACAAAAAACTTTGCAGAGAAGGAGCTTTAAACATGACACCCACTTGACAAAATTTCAGTGCCTTCAGCATAGCCATGGTCGGTCCACTGAAAGAGAGGAGATCTCTGTCTGCCTGGTCCGTATCTCAAACATGTAAGGCGCTCTTCCGCCTTCCCCACTTTACCAAATTGTGTGATCCTAGGTAATTGTTTTATTTCACTTTCCCTTCTTTCTTCAATATCACATATAAAGGGAACACAAAATACATGACTTCAAGATGAGCACTGTACAAAACCTTTTCCACTCTTTGAATTAATATACTATAATGCTGTTCGTGCATAACAGAAACCCGGGCCACCCAAACACTGCAAATAATGGATGATTTGCCTCTACCTTCACTATTGGCATTGTTGTCAGAGTGGGAGAAAGAATTACTGTTTTTAAATTCTTGTTTGAAAAAATATTTCTCAGTGCCCTGATAGATTCTGGTGTACTAAGGTAAAACGGTTCTGCACGTTACTAAAATATACTTTCTAAATTTTTCAGTAGCTTGATCACATTTTTACACTTTTGCTGCAAGATGATTTAAAAATTAAAGTGTTCCTACAGTTAAGGGGTGCAGAACACCTTAGTTGCTTCCTTTCTTTAACCTCAATTAACCTGTAAATAAATGCTTGCCTGTTCATTTAACATATTTTTATATTAGTGCTGAGTTGAGTAAATAGTAACTCAGTGATGCTGCTGAGCAGGGAACCACATTTAAAAGTCAAGTGGGCCACATGCAGCTCCCGACTGTACTTAGAATATCACTGCTCTAATCAGTTCAATGGAAACAAACTGAGACTACAACAACCAAGCTGCATTAGATTATCATATGAAGGTTCAGGGCTGGAAACAGTGCCTATAATGATCTGGAGGGCAGTGGTTACTCTAGGCTCGGCCCTTGCTATATTGAGACTTGTGAATTAATATAAAGCAGAGTCAAACATCCACACACGACAGCTGAGTGCACACATTCTATAAAGATGCTTCGCTGTTGTGTCTGCATGCAGGATTCTGCATGTCTTACTGAATAACTGATATCATTAGTTTCCTAATCTATGTAATTTCTGTCAATAAGGCTGCTGGCCCAGTCCCCCTATATTGTTATTAAATTAGGGAAGGCAGTGATATTAACTCCTCAGCTGCTGGGCCTTTGCCCTCCCCCATCCCCTCACCCCCTCAGGACTGAGCACTTTTTGGCTATTTCAGTTAGTTAGTGCTTAGGCCTCTATAACCTTTTGTCCACATAAGGTATCCACAACAAATGTGTGTCCTTCTTTTGCAACATCCTGGAGATTCCAAAGGTACCAAGAGTTTGTGAATTCCCCTGAAAGGGACGGAGAAAATAGCCAAAATATAGCTAAATTGTGCTTTTATTGAGAACAATCGGAAAAAAGTACTTTGGATAAAAGTATCAGCCTTTTCATAAAAATTGCATCAATGATCAGATCACTGTGCTAAAGTATCCATCTTACTAGCTTTCACACACTTAATTTTTCCCCACACTTTTTGCATTTTTCAAAGAGGTAGCCATTTTTTCAATTTATTTGTGCTTTCCACCTACTTCCAGTTTGTGTTGGAAACCAGTGTAAAACTAATGGGTGTTCCAGGAAAGCTATATATTTCTGAAATGTGGACAACATTCTGAATTCAGGTCATATGTATAGATCCTTTAAGGGTTTCCCAAATAAACTAGGTGTCGAAATAAATAAATATTGAAAACGGGTAGGAAAAACAGCCATTTACCGATTTGCAAAACCAATGTACTATTACATTTGCCAGACCATTTTGGTAGTGAACATTTATAGGGTTTTTAGGTTCTCCAAGAACTTGAGGTATTCAGAGGCAACAAATGAGCTGCACCCTACAATGATTTTTCATTGTCTACTGAGTATAGACCAATCCATATGGTGAAGTATGTAGAGTGAAACACAGGTATCAAGATAACCTACGTATTCTTAAATGGGGGCAAGATATAGAATCTAGGAACAATAGTTATTTGTGCATCTCTGAACTTGTGGGCAACTGCAGGAGCATATGATTTAGAGGGTATTTTTCAAAAGGTCTTCTTTCTTACATAGTGACTTACATCTGGAAGGCATAAATGTAGCAGCATCCAATTGGTAATAACAAATATCCTACTATTCTCTGCTCTCACGTCTTCTGGTAAAAATGGTACCTCACTTGTGTGGGCAGGCTTAGTGTCTGTGACAAAAAATGCCCAAAATACAGCATGGATACTTAACATTTTTCCACTCACAATTGACCTTTTTTTCAATTTTTTTTTTTTGCAAAGTAGGTAGCTGTGGATTTTGGGCCCTAGCTCAGCCGGCACAAAGGGGAAACCTAGCAAACCTGTACATTTTTTAAAACACCTAGGGAATCCAGGATGGACTGACTTGCATGGCCCTCCCCAGGATGTTTTACCCAGAATCCCTTTCAAGCCTCAAACTTTGACAAAAACAGATTTTCCTCACATTTCTTGATGGAAAGTTCTAAAATCTGTGGGGAGCCACAAACATCCTTCCACCCAGCATTCTCTTACATCATCTAATAAAATGGTACCTCACTTCCGTGGGTAGACCTAGTGCCCGCATCAGAAAACGGCCCAAAAAGCAACATGCATGCATCATATTTTTCCACTCAAACTGACCAGTTTTTTTTTTGCAAAGTGGGTAGCTCTGGATTTTTGGCTCTAGCTCTGCTGACACCTGGGGGAACATAGCAGGCCTGTGCATTTTTTTAAACTAGATATTTAGGGGAATCCAGGATGGGGTGACATGTGTGGATCTCATGAGGTTTTGTTACCCACAAATGCCCTGGAAATCTGAAACTTTGCCTGAAATCATGCATTTTCCACACATTTCTGTGATGAAACTTCTGGAATCTGCAGGAATCCACAAAAGTCCTACCACCCAGCATTGCCCCACCTGTCCCAATAAAAACATTGCCCCCTTGTGTGGGAAGGCCTACTGCCTTTGACAAGAATGGATCAAACCAAGGTCAATCGGAGCCTGTCTGTGGTTGGTAGGTTTCAATGGGTGGCAGCTGAGCATGCCCCCAGCTAACCTTAGTGCTGATGTCTCCATGCAGCACTTTCGGTCCTTTTGTGTCTAGATCCCTTAGCCCACACAAGTGAGGTAACATTTTTATCAGGAGAATTGGGGGAATGCTGTGTGGTAGGAAATTGCAGCTCCCCGTATATTCCAGAACTTTCTATTACAGAAATGTGAGGAAAATGTGTTTTTAGTCAACATTTGAGGTTTGCAGAACATTGTGGATGAGAAAATTACGTGAAATGCCTGCAAAGCACACCACCCTGGACTCCCTAATGGGTCTAGTTTTCAGAACTGTCTGGGTCTGGTAGGTTTTCCTCAGGGGCAGCCTAACCAAGCCCAAAAACTACAGCCATTCACCATTGCAAATGGGATGATACTGGGAGTTAGCCAAACTCTCCTGGCCCATTTGTAAAAACAACACCCAAAAGAATCAAATGCCCTCTCGCTTGCCATTGGGATGGGATGCTTTAGTGTGCCGGGGAACAGAAAGACTGCTGAGGTTTTAGGGTGACGGTGCAGCCTCTTGTGAGGCTGGGAAAGACCCACAGCATTATTTTGCAAAAAATATATATTGCTACCATACAGTGGGATTCTGTTCACTGGGCGGTGCAAATCGAGAGTAATTACCCAATTAAAGACTGCTGCTCCATTTACTTGGGGTGGTGGCATAACCATACCCATTCTAGACAGCCCCGATCCCTATATTTGAAAATAATCCTGGGTTTCTAGTGGGCTTTCGGCCCCACCGGGGGGAAGGATTGGGGGTTACCCCCAATCTTCCCCAAAGATGGGGGCAGAAAGACTGAGCCTTATTTAGTTGGGGGTAGGGGCATAGTGATGACCATGATAGGCATCACCCACCCCTATATATATGTTTTAATTCTTGGGCCCATATTTATACTTTTTGACGCCGGCTAACGCCATTCCAAAGCGCCATGCGGGCGCCTTATTTATTGAATGACGTTAGCCGGCGCTGCGGACTGGTATGCGTCAAAACAAATGACTCACACCAGGCAGCGCCGGAGTAGGGGAAAATGGAGCTTGGGCGTCAAAAAATGGGGCAAGTCAGGTCTGAGGCAAAATTTTGGCCTCAACCCGATTTGCGCCATTTTTTTTTACGCCCAACCCCCATTGAAATGACTCCTGTCTTAGCAAAGACAGGAGTCATGCCCCCTTGCCCAATGGCCATGCCCAGGGGACTTATGTCCCCTGGGCATGGTCATTGGGCATAGTGGCATGTAGGGGGGGCACAAATCAGGCCCCCCTATGTCACAAAAAAAACCGAAGAAAAATAATTACCTGAACTTACCTTAACTTCCCTGGGATGGGTCCCTCCATCCTTGGGTATCCTCCTGGGGTGGGCAAGGGTGGCAGGGGGTGTCCCTGGGGGCATGGGAGGGCACCTCTGGGCTCCTTCTGAGCCCACAGGTCCCTTAACGCCTGCCCTGACCCAGGCGTTAAACAACGGCGCCCATCAGGCTGGGCGCCGTTTTTTAAGGCCTGCCCCCTCCTGTGCGTCAAAATGACGTCACAGTATAAATATGGGGCACAGGTCTTAACGTCATTTTTTGGAAGGGAACGCCTACCTTGCATATAATTAACGCAAGGCAGGTTCCCCCTTCCAAAAAATGGCGCACATGGTGGAACTTTGACGCCCGCTGCGTCGGACGTCAAAGTATAAATATGGGGCAGGGTTTGAGCCGAATGTGCGTCAAAAAGTTTGACGCACATTCGGCGCAAACAGAGTATAAATATGCCCCTTGGCGTCTAGTGGGCTTTCTGACCCCAAGGGGGCAGATTGGGGAAAATTACCCCACCATCCCCCAGGGCAGAAAGACTGTTTCCCCACTTACTTGGGGTTGTGGCATAGCCATGCCCATGCTGGGCAAACCCATCCCTATATTTAAAAATAAATCCCCAGCTCATAGTGTGGTTTCTGCCCCCCCTTTTGCTTCCCCTGGGTGGGCATGTCTGGGGTAATTACCCCAGTCTGCTCCCCAGGGAGGGGGAAGAAAAAATGTTGATCCAGCCCCATACTTAAAATAGAAATCCCTGGCTCCTAGTAGGATTTCTGCTCCTCCTAGGGGGGACAAATCTGGGGCAATTACCCCAATCTGACCCCCAAGGGGAGCAGAAACCCTGTTGCCTCATTTAGGGCCAGATGTAGGAAGGTTCCCTTTTGCGAGGTGCAAATTGCGAGTCCCAGCGACTCGCAATTTGCACCTCGCAAAAGGGAATGCAGAAAGGGGTCTCAGACTGACCTCATAAATATTTATGAGGTGGGTCGCAGTTTGCGACCCCATAGCGAGTCTGGGCACTCACGGGGATGGTTGCCTGCTGGAGACAGCAGAACACCATGTCCGGGACTGCTTTTCAATAAAGCAGTTTTTTTTTTCTCTTTGCAGCCCGTTTTCCTTAAACGAGCTGCAAATAGAAAAAATACCGAAACCTTTTAGTTTCAGGTTTTTTCAGAGCAGGCAGTGGTCCATAGGACCACTGCCTGCTCTGAAATAAAATTATTGTGAGCATTCACAAAGGGGAAGGGGTCCCATGGGGACCCCTTCCCGTTTGCGAATGAGTTACCATCCACTTCAAGTGGATCGCGGTCACAAATCAACTCTATATCGCGGTGTGACTAGCAAATAGGAAGGGAACACCCCTTCCTATTGGCGAGTCTGAAACACATTTTGCGAGTCGGTAGCGACTCGCAATATGTGTTTCTGCATCGCGTGAGGGCATTAGCGCCTCGCAAATGGCATTTTTCACCATTTGCGAGGCGCTAATGCCTTGCTACATCTGGTCCTAAGTTGGAGAGGGCATGTCCATTCCCATGGTGGGCAGCCATCGCCCCTTTATATATCTATATTTTTTTTTTTAATCCCTGGCGTGTAGTGGGCTTTCTGTCCCCCAGCGGCAGATCTGGGGTAATTTTCCCACTGCCACCCGGGGGCAGTGGGCAAAAAAACTGTTTACCCGTTTAATTGGGGTTGGGACATAGCCATGCCCATGCTGGGCAACCCTCACCCCCATATTAAAAATAACACATTCCCTTACTTCTAGTGGGCTTCCTGCCGCCCTCTCCGGGGAGACAGATCTGGGGTAATTACCACAATCTGCCTCCCGGGGGGGGGGGGGAAAGACTGTTGCCCCATTTAGTTGGGGTGAGGGCATGGCCATGCCCATGGTGGGTAGCCCCACCCCATGGATAAAAAAATCCCTGGCATCTACTGGCCTTTCTTTCCACACTGGTGGGTAGATCAGAGGTAATGACCCCCATCTGCCTACCAGGTATGACAGAAAGACTGTTTCCCCATTTTTGGGGTGAGGGGGCATAGCTATGCACATGTTGGGCAGCCCCTACCCCTAAAGTCCTTCAAACAGTAATTTCCGGTGTCTAGTGTGCTTTCTGTCTCCCCTAGAAGGGAGCAGAAAGAATGTTTCTTTATTTTTGGGGTATATGGATGGGAGCCCCCACCCTTATAATCCAAAAAAAGTAATTCTTGGTGTCCAGAGGGTTTTCTGTCCCCACTGGGGGAGCAGATTGGGAGCTATTGTGTCCAACAGACCCCCAGTGAGGGCAGAATGACTTCAATATAAAAATAATTAAAGGTGAGCACAAGCTCTTGCTCCACCTTTCCCTGGTGTCTAGTGGTTGGATCACTGCTTGGGATCACTCTCCTGTGATGATCTCCAAGCAAAGATCCACTGGGCAGAGGAGTGCTAGCGCACCTGGTCCTTAGTAAGTAAACTTACAAGGGGACGTGTATAGGCCGATGAACCTTTTGATTCGCATGGAGTATCCTAGTTATGTAGTAACCAAGGTTCATCAATAATAAATGCACATATCAATAAACATTAAGCAAAGCATCGACAATTCTCGATTAACCACGACTCAATATACGTTTTAACAATTTTATTTCCCTATTAGTTACAATTCTACTTCATGGAGTTAATTAAAACTTTATTCAATCAACTTCATTAGTGACCACCAATAACATAATCTAATCAGAACTTGAGAAACCATACGTTTTAATGCTTCAGCATAAGCCAACAATGAAGAATATATCAACATTAATAGCAGAGTTCAGCAACCAGTTCGTCAATCATTTGTCACTGTCACCGCCACTCATAGGGTCCTTACCTAACCTAGATTAGCATTAGCATGTGGGACTTCATGCAAAAACAATTTAGAACATGAATTTGGAAAAACGTCAAGCTAAGAGAAAAACTATATAAACAGCGCAGTTGGTACCTACAAAGAAGGGCACAAAAGCTAATCAGTCACATTGTCATAGCTACCTATCCACAGAATGGATCAGCAACAAAGTCAGTCTTCGTCTTCAGGTCATCAATCGATCAGCAAAGCATCAGGCTCTCAAGAGCATGAGCCCAATGCCAAAGTCTCACATCAATTTCGGCAAAGGTCTCTCCCCGATCATCTGCCTCCAACGTCTCCCCAACAGTTCTGAAGATTTACCCCTTTGTCACGACATTATATCAAAGTTACCCAGTCCATCCCCTAATTCCTAATTGGTCAATTAGTCGTCCGATGTGACTCTACCCAATAATTTTTATTTTACAAATCTACAAATTCTAATATTTCGCCGTTCTCAGGTTGTTGATTGGTTCACTGTACGATGTCCTCATCATCCGGCTCTTCAGGTATCGAAAACGTTGCATCTTCTTCTCTATTCAGTGTCTCTATTGTTCGAGTCCTGGGAAAGTACATCTCATCTGCTCTACACAGTATATGTTGCAAGTTTGATTCCCTCATCTCCTGTCCGTCTGTACATTGCACAAAATTCTAGCTAAGCAGACTTTATTAACAGCGAGTAGTTCAGGGTCAGTTCGGCACGCTTGCTTCTCTACAGTGCATGATTATTCAGCTTCTGCATAAGGCCTGGCAGAACTAGGCCACAACTTCAGCTAAGTTAACTCTACAATATAATGTAAAACATATGTTGTGCATCTCAAAATGACATATTACTACAATGTTATTACAAATTTTCAACATTTCACATATTTTTAATCATTTTTAGCATAGTTCGTGAATTTTACGGAGGCCAACCTCCGTGGGCACATTTTCAAACGAATACATTAATTTTTCTCTGTTTACTTTTTCTATCATTTTCTTGTTAATCAAAACACATAAACACTCATTAATATTTCTAATTAACATATCTGCTTCAACAGGAGCCATTGGAAAGGGGAGATTCTTCCTTTTCCAATGATACCTTTCCCATAAGAATCAGTGCTCTGGTTTGAGATATCACGGGAGCACTGGTTCAGAGAAAGTGAAACCAGCCCGTTGGGTCATTTTACTTTAACTTTCGTATGTATTGACATCAGCGTGCTGTGCGCGCTCGTAAATGGATACAGAAAAAAGCCCTCAGACTGCTCGGGAAGCTCTTTCCGAGCAGCCCAAGCGTCGGAGATAAAGATGGAAAACGCACCAGAGGGGTCTTTCTAACCCGCACTATAGGGTTAACATACAACTAGTATCCTCCACTCTCTTACACTCAACTTTTCTCAAGAATACATTCTATACTTACATCATGTCCGATTAAGTTACCATATGATATGACATTTATTGAACACAATCCATAAATTTAAGTTATGAAATAATTGAACGCAAATTATTGTCCTTTGAAGGTGAAAGGGAGTCGTAATATTAATCCAGTTCAGTCTGTAGCTGAACTGAAGCAAGAAGGGTTTCTTCCTAACTACTGCTGTTCACATTCAAGCCACAGTTTCTGTACTCTAAACTTCTATTACTATTTTCCTGTCTTATTCTCTGCATTTTACTCTCTGCGCCTAAATGTGGTTGCTATTAATTCCGGTTTGTTTTTATGTATTGACGGTTTAAATGTCTTTTATACATGGATTTATTCTGGAGGAGAATCATGTTTATAATCAGATTGTTGTATTTTCTCCTTGTGAGGCTGTTACCAGACCAGTTCAGTCCGTGGCAGCCATTTTTATTCCTCGGGTTACAGTCCAGCTCAAGAGCTACACCAGGACCTCTGACCCAATCAAATAAATGCATGCATAGTGCTGACATGTCTATGGCATGTCTGTGGCAAGCCTGTCTGCACCCATTTTTACTGAGTCCTAAAGATCATGTAGAGAACCCTGCCTGCTAACCTATATTCCACAATGAACTGCACGTCATCGAGATTCCCATTGGATTCTTTGTTACTGAACACAATCTGTAGGGTGGCAGCATCCAGAGCTGTATCCCTCTAACAGTCTCTGGTTGGTAGTAGAAAGGCCCATGTGATCCCTATCCATTCATCTAATTGTTGTATCAACTGTAGTTTGCATCATGACTGCCCAGTCCTGAAATACACAAGAAATAAAACTTCTATTGAAAGAGTGTAAGTGTGATCTGTTTTCATGACCAAAACCTGGCTACAAAATGGAGGCAAATTTGAATGATGCTATTGCTACTGCCTATAAATTAGCTCACAAGAACAGAGTAGGCAGGCGAGGGTGCTTGCCAGGGGCCTACTTAGTCATTACTGGTGATGGCTGATGAATTTCTATGTGCTACTCTCACCCTTGAGAAGGTACTTTGTGTTATCCTAATTGTTTCATCAACTTTGTCCATCTATTGTTTTCTTACCCACAGGCGACATGACTCCCCTGTGGAAACCTTAGGGCAGCAGTTCTTCACCTGTGGTCTGGGGACCTCGGTGGCCCAGGATGCTTACTCAGAGGGTCCCCGACTGCTTACAAAATTAAATATTATTACTGGATTAATAAAGTATATATATATATATATATATATATATATATATATATATATATATATATATATATATATATATATATATATATATTTGAATTTTATTTTTATTAGATTTTAGATAATCACATACAATAAACAATCATACATTTGTATATCTCACATCCCCGCTGTCCGTTAGGTTCCCAGAACCACCATGTCTCATCATCACAATGTCAAAATGAAAAACAAAAGGAAACAATATGTGTACATACCCATAATTGGAATAGAACTGCAATCTCTGGTGAATAAACTTATGTAGGGGAGAATGTAGGACCCACTCTAATCTGAGTCTTGATCATGAGTGGAAAGATAATCCCGGGAGGGTTGCCATAAACCAATGGGAGGGGACGTGGAGGTTCGTGAGTGCAACTTGCCTTTCTTTGAGGAGGGATTTTGGAACATATTAGCGGTTTGTTTCTACCGCAAAGACTGCACCACCAACAAAGAGCGCCATATGCCTACAAGAGGACCAGCTTTGTTTTTGATTGCTTGAGGAGCGCTATTTTAGGCGAAGGCTGCCACCACGGATTTACTGTGGAAATGGGTTCTGCACAGCCCTAAAAATGGACTGTAGAGAAACAAAGTGCGCAGTAAGTAACTGTTACAAATGAGACAATGTTCTAATAATGATATTGCCCACTGGAGGGTTACAAAATGGATGATGAGGACCACGAGTTCCAGAATGCAGTGCATGTGCAATCTATTAAAATGAATCCAATAGAGGGTTTAAACAGTGAAATGATGGAAACTGCTAATGTGATCCTCGTTTGATAAATGAACATTTCATCTCGTTTTAGAAAAACGTATTAACGTGTAAAAGCATTTTCACTATGGCAAGGAACTGATGGCAGATGTCACTGTCGTGATGAATTTTATTACCATCATGGGGGTCCACTAGGGGGCCACGATAACTTAAAAACAGACAGCATGGCTCTGCTCTGGCAGTTTATTCCTGTGAACAAGGTCGTGAGGACTGAAACGCGTCAGGATTGCCGTTTCAAATGAAAAGATTTAAGACCTGAAACTTGCTGTCATGAAAATAAATTCGACTTACTGCAACTTCGTGAGTGCAACTTGCCTTTCTTTGAGGAGGGATTTTGGAATATATATATATATATATATATATATATACATACATATGAATTTTATTTTTATTAGATTTTAGATAATCACATACAATAAACAATCATAAATTTGTATAGCTCACATCACCGCTGTCCGTTAGGTTCCCAGAACCACCATGTCTCATCATCACAATGTCAAAATGAAAAACAAAAGGAAACAATATGTGTACATACCCATAATTGGAATAGAACTGCAATCTCTGGTGAATAAACTTATGTAGGGGAGAATGTAGGACCCACTCTAATCTGAGTCTTGATCATGACTGGAAAGATAATCCCGGAGGGTTGCCATAAATCAATGGGAGGGGACGTGGAGGTTGAAAGAGTGCATAATCTTCACTGACTTGATCACAAAAAATCATGCTTTTAAGCCAGTCTACAGATGTCAGAGCCCTATGGCCCCCCAGTATATCTCAACATCCCTCTTAGCCAACAGGAATGCCATAAACGTAAGTTGGCGCATTGGCCGAGGGAATTCTCTGCTGTTCCCCAAGAGTGCATAGAGAGGGTTAGGCTGCAGGCTTATATGTAGCATAGAAGAAATATGTGTGTAAACGGCCATCCAATAGCGAGAACTCTCTGGACACTTCCCGGAGGAATGTGTAACATCAGCACCTGGTATGTTGTGCTAGGTACAATGATCTGTCCTGTCACGGTCAAACCTTGCAATAGCCACAGGGGATAAATAGCAATAGTGGAGAAATTTAAAATGCAATCATATATGTAGGTAATTAATTGAAATGCCTCGTATTTGGGAACATCAATGAGACCACATTTTATCAGCAATGGGGGAACCCAGCTCCTCCCCCCACGCTTTCCACACTCGGGTCATAGTGTCAGGCCTCATAGTGAGACATTCTATAAACTAATCGGTCCCCCTCCTCATCCGAGATTACATGCTTCAATGGGGGGGAAGTCCTCGGGGGCCAATTGGTATGTGGATAGTAGGGAACAAAGGGTACAATGTAATCTTGTCAATATGAAAAGGTCCATATGGGTGATACTATGTGCCTGCTGATGCCCTGGAGGACATCCAGGAAGAGATCTCCTACTGTGGACACGTTATAGCGATGGAGCGTACGCTGCACCAGTACTTCCCGTGTGGGAGGGAGCCAGGGATTATTATGAAGAGGAATAGCAGAAGAGTAGAGGGGTCCACCACCCAACGTTCTTCGCAGCTGGTGCCATGCCCAACACATCGTGGAAACCATTTGTATGTCGCAAGGGTCTAGTAGAATACCCTTTAGAAGAATTTGAGAATGGGAGAGGCCATGTACCTGATCTTTCTCAGGTTTAAGATATGGGACATGAGTATCTGGTTGGTACCAGTGTAAGGAGTATTGACACTGAGCTACCAAATAATAAAGTTGGAAATCTGGGACTCCAAACCCCCCACTGTCCAACAAATGCACCAGGGTGGCCCAACAAAACAGCGGGTGACCTTCAGCCCAAATCAAGCACAGAAGATGACCACGCAATGTGGGGAAGACACCAAGCATCAAGGGAGTAGGGATATTCAGAAAGAGATAAAGGAAAACACAGAAGGATTACCATTTTTATAATGGCCACCTATCCAGCCATTGATCGAGAAAGTTTTATCCACCATGACACCTGCATTTCTTGCTGAGCCATAGCCAGGCTATAATTAAGTTGTAGTATTGGGTCCCTGTCCCTATGCAAGCGGATGCCTAAATATTTAGGTGGTCATTATGACACTGGCAGTCTTCTGACGCCCAGGGCAAAGGTGGCATTTTCACCGCCAAGAGGCTGGCGGTGAAGACCACCACATTATGAGTGTGGCAGGCTGGCCTCTGCCAACACGCCACATACTCCACTCATACCGCCTAGGCGGTCAGACCCACTGGGCCAAAGATGAGCATCTCTGACCCGGCGGTCCACGGGAGACCGCAGGCAGTATTAGGAGACGCCTTTCCACCAGGGTTTCTGCTGCTGTAGCACCTCCATGAAAATCCTGGCAGAAAGGCTACCAGTGACAGCAAATTTCTTCCCTCTCACTGGTAGACAACCCCCCAGCAAGCACAAAACCCCTTCCAGGTACAGCACCCTCTTCCCCCTTCCCCGCATACATACACAGACACCCACACGCACCACGCATACACTCATTCACCTACACTAACATACACGCATTCACTCACATGCATACATACTCGCATTCACCTCACCACTCATACACGCATTCAACCACGCATGCACACACCCATCCAACCATACAGACACACACCCATACAAACATGCATACACACACCCATACAAACACACATAAACACACAAACACATGCAGAAAAACACCCATTCACACATGCACACACAACCCCCCCCCCACCCTCCTACCCCCCTGCCCTGTCGAACGATTGACTTACCTGGTCCGGGGAGGAGGTTGTCCGGCAGGGAACGGGAAAGGGCGCTTCCACCTCCGGCAGCGCCCGCCATCAGGACACTGCCATGCCATATTATTGCATATAATGCAGCGGGTGGTGTTCTCCTAGGGGTCAGGGCCAGTGGTGGAACCGCCCATGTGCCTCTGCCCGCCAGCAAGGCTACTGCTGGATTTGGTGGGCGGAACACCACACTTGGACCAGTTAATATGTAGTCCCCAAAGGTTACCATAGCAAAAGAAATTCTGGATAAGAGGGGCGAGATTGGTAGTAGGATGTTGTCTGCGTATAAAGCGAGAAAGAGGGGGCCATGTGCAAGCTGGAGTCCTCTATGAGTCTTGTAAGTGGCGGACCAAAGTGTCCATTGTGATATTGAAGAGAAGACGGGGCAAGGGGCAGCCCTGTCTGGTACAACACATTATCGGAAAACTATCCGTGAGTGATCCATTGACTTGTATACGATCCATGGGGTTGGCGTACAATAACATAATTAAGGATATTAATTGGGAAGGGACGCCAGGTCGACCCACAACTGCCCTAAGGAAGGGCCACTTCAGAGAGTCAAAGGCTTTCTCAGCATCCAAGAGGGCAACTGCCGTGGGGATAAAAGGGGATATCCGATGTAGAACTGAAAGAATGGTGCAGAGGTTGAGGGAAGTCGAGCAGTGAGGGACAAAACCAGACTGAGTGGGAGCGATGATCCGCTCCAGCAGGAGGGACAGTCTAGCTGCGAGTATTTTAGCTAGTATTTTATTAGCGAGATTTAACAAGGAGAGGGGACAGTAGTGCTGTGGGTACACTTGCATGTCCAAGAGCTTGATTACAGTAAGGTGATGTTGCTTGCAACATTCAGACTTATTTGGGTATATTCATTACATCCTTGAATATCAAGTTTGCAATCACCAATGCTTGTTAAATGTCTCATTTATTAAAAACCAATGCTTGTTGATTATGCACATTGTATCCCAACTGCTAAACTCGTGCCGACTGTAACTGCCAAAAAATGTGCTCTTCACAATGTGATCTGTATTGAACATGTGCCACGATCAGGAGGATAATTGCTAATTTCCTTAACAAGCAATAAACTGACAAAAGGCACATGTTTCACATTTGATTATTTAAGGATGCATGCGAGTCTGAGGGCTTGCTTGGCTTCGTACCTATTGCTCCACTCAGCTGTCTCCAGTGCAAGTAAAGTTCCTTGTCCTCTAGCCAGCTTCCAGTCGAGTTCAAGCATTTCTCATCCTCCAGACAGCCTCCAGTTGAGGTCCAGTGATCTTCACCCTGCGGAGTCACAGCTCTCCTCTTCCATCTTCTTCCGATGATCCCATATTTCCTGTAAAAGAGAGAAAACAAGAAAGGTGCTTCTGAAGTTTTCAAGCAAATAACTTCACTTCAAATAATTTATAACAAGAACCAGCGTGATTTATTGTTTGGGTGGGAATCCAAGATACCGCTACACAGACATTAAGGAAAGATATTTCCTGTAAAAAGCTCTCCCCTGAGAATTAGGAGATCGGAAATAGAGCAAGTTTATCAAAACTATTATTGGCAAGCGATTAGGCTAGAAAACAAAGAAGCCCTTTAGTCGAGTTGATTGCTTTTCAGTTTGGACATTGTTGGAGCTGGGCCCTTATATCCCGTAAGATACAGACATGTTTGGAAATGCATACTCCACGACTATAAGCCTTGAAGGCTTCCCACAAAGTAACCTGTGTGGTGACTGAGCCAGTATTCAGGGCAAAACACTCCATCACCGCTTTAAGGATTTCCTCCTGAAAAACTGGGTCTCAGAGGGCCCACCATGAAACCTCCAGGTGCTTTCTGCGTCGCAACCAGAAGAGATCTGTAGCTAAAAAAGAACAGGACTATGATCCGACAGAGTCCATGGAAGGGGGGCTATATGTGCGACCCATAGATAAGTGCTGGTCAAAAGGAACCATACCGAATGTAGGGCCAAGTAGAATGTAAAACCTGAGGTGTTCGGGTATCTGGATCGCCAGGCATCGTGCATGCATAGGTATTGATGAAGTTCTAGAGAATAGTAGAAGCCCGAGTTTTATCACTGGGCTGAACACTAGTGCAATATAGTTGCAAGCAATATGGCATATTGAAATCGCCCCTACTATCAGATGAGTCGCTTCCAATCATTCCGGTGGGTAGCCAATCCTTGGAAAAATACTGGATCATCCATGTTTGGGGCATAGACATTAAACAATAGCACGTGTTTATATGCAAAAATGCCCCGAACAAGGACATATCATCCATCAGGCTCAGAATGGCATGATTGGAACGTGAAGGGGACACGCCTGTGTACTGGAACGCAGGTGCCCCTGGAACAGGAACTGGAACAGGAAAAATACCAGTGTGTGCCCAAATTCCTAGGAAACGGAGGGTCGCTGCTGGGGGGCAGGTGTGTCTTTTATAGGAAGGCTACCCCTACGTTCTGTCTAGTCAAATAGGATAATACCTGTTTCTGCTTCTGTGGATTGTTGATTCCCTGAATATTGCCTGGTTTGTCAATACAGCCTGTGCTATGGTGTTGAATCTCTCCTCCATTGTGTGGAATCCCACCTCGAGCTCTATCATAATGGCGGGCACATCTTGGGATGAGATCGTAGGCGTGTCTTTGTCGGTGGGGTCTTCCGCACCTAGGTGGGATATTCACCCAGCAGGTCGAGTTTTATCAAAGTTGAGCCTCCGCTGTCTAAGGTCCGTTTTGCCCACTTCGAGGATGCCACACGTCAGTGAGATGAACCAGTAGCGAAGGGTACCCCACGGCTGAAAAAGGCCAGTGTCAAGTTGTGTTGCCCTGTAGAGGGGTAAAAGTTAAAGTCTCAAGCCACACAGACTGCAGGTGCACGGTTGCCAAGTGATGCCAGAAGCTGGAGCGTTGACCAGTCGGGGGCGGTGCAGAAACGCTTTACAAATTTGAATAGGCAGAGGCCGATGAGGTTGAGGCTGAGAAATTGAGCACCAGCAGCAGGGTCATGGCATGGGCAGGCCGCGGTGTAGGAGGAGTCGAAGGATCCCTAGCATACCTGCATTGCAGATGTTCAGACGACCAGGGTCGGGAATTAGGGAACCACAGTCATTCCATGCAGTGAATGGACAGGAGGGCTCCCATGAAGCCACCAGATGTAAGGAAGGCGGGCGGTGCTCAGCAGAGCAGAGGAGACAAGGTGGGTGGGTTTAATGGACCGGGCTGCCACTATGCCACCCCAGGAACACACACACGGGGGCCAGCCGGCCAAAGAGGATGCAGTGTACTGTGGCCACCTATTGTGCTTCTCTGTATGAGGCAGGGAAGGGCCTCCAGGCCCCGCCGAGGGGGGTACAGTGCCCATCAACAGGCGACGTGCTTCAGGGCAAAGGCCGCTACCGCAGTCATCTCCAGGTTCAAAACACCTGACCAGTGAAGCCACAGGCAGCGCAGGCCAGCACGATGATCGCAGAGCCAGGGGGCGCACAATGTGGGACCACGCGGCTCTCCATCGCCGGCAGCAAGATGTCCTCGGTAGGGCGGGGCTTACCGGCCGAGGCGCATGAGGAATAGGGGCCCTCCTGGTAGGTGCCAAGAGGGTCAGAGAGGCAGCCCCCACGACGCCCAGGTTCTGCTGCAGCAGCAATCAAAACCTCCTTTTTCTTGTACTGTCAGAAGGGCTGGGACCCTTCCTCACAAATCTTCCATACACTGGACTTATGACACGTTGGGCAATTTTATATGCTTTTAGGTCAATACCTGCAGATTCTGGTGTGGCTCTGTGAGGAGCTGAAGCTCCAGGTTTTGTTTCCCAGTACAATGGTACCAATGGTGTTGGTGGCCACATGCGGTCGTATCATGGTTACCATTTTCATCAGGGAAGTTTCAGCTTTTTGTAATTGTTTGTTATTCAGAATCTGGAGAGCTTCAGTTAAATGCTCCCTCCAGTTTTTCAAAGTCCCATCAAATATTTTTTTAGTCCAAAACCCCTGAGACACTCCTGTTCTTCTCTGCTTTTGCCACCTGCTCCAATCTACATATTGTCCCTGGATAGTTTCACGTAGCATAATGTCTCCTTCCTGCACTGTCCACAAGTCTAAGGCCTGTTGAATTATTTATTTTGCCAAATCAAAAGCACACTGCTGCTCTTCACCCCATTCAAACTCAAGTTTTTTTCTTGACACTTTGTACCAAAGGGTAAAGATTCTACTCAGATGAGGGTCATGCTGTTTCTAAAAATCAAACAATTCCATGAATCGCTGGGTCTGTTGCTTAGTGCGAGAAGTAGCAAACTCCAAAATCTTTTGTTATACCTGTGGCAACATCTCATTTTGTCCTGGCCACATTTTACTCTGCAAAAGCTCAGTGAATTTATCGTTAACATCCTTAACGTCTTGCTGCGTGTAATCTTATAAAGAATGCATTTCAACTCCTGCCAAAAACTGTGGGCTACTCTGTATTTTGCATCCAAAAATTGGCTCAACACGAACTACGTTCTGCTCATGTAGCTCACACTGGCCCCCACCTTTTTTGACCTCCTCATTACTGGAATGTGAAAAATCAGATTTCCCTGTTATGGCTTGGTAGAGATCAGCCTTATCTTGTAATAACTTATTCTGACAAGACAGCATAGTTACAGTATTTTTTTGGGTCAATTTGTTCTTTTAATTTCTGATTTTCATGTTCTAACTGCTTACATCTCTCATACATTTTTCTGAAAGCAGACAAAAGTATCCAAACCCTCCTGTCAAGAACAAAAGGGTCATCATTCCATTCAAAAAGCACCTTTTTTAAACATATAAGTACAGTTATTAATTCTGTTTTATCAAAGCACCCATCCCAAAAATTTGAAAGTCCTGATAAACAAGAAAACACATTTGCCAACACGTCATAAGGCATTTTAATTTCACATACATTCTCAGACATGGTTTGCAGCATTTCCTTTCACTCTCTGAATAAAACCATATTTTCACTTTTCAAATCGTACACTTTCAACTTCCAACCTCCCTTTAGACTGTCCGACTACGACAAAATGTTTTGCTTCACTAATGACCGACCTGAAACACTCATGCTCTGACAAAAATCTCTGGAATGCACTTCTTAGTCCAAAGAAGACTTTTATTATTTCACGACGCAAGGTTCTTAAAACGAAATTAGCATGCTGAAAGCACGTGTTTAAAAATTATCACAGCAATGAAATGAAAACATGTACAAATGAGTCTCTACTGCAATATACACAGCAAATATATGTATCTATATTATAATGCAAAGCAAATAATGAATTAAAAAATATGCATCACCATGAGGCAACAGCATCACTGCTTCATCTCCCTCCTATTCAGCATCAGATCGCCAGATCCCAGAATCGAGGAGCAGATTCCTCTGTGAGGAAGAGACCGCATGCTGGCCCAGGAACATCTGCTGTACCCCAGGCCAAGTCCGCTCTACCAGCTACTGTGACAAAACCTAAGCCCACTCCACCTTCGGAAATCTAAGCCCCCCCCTTCCCTGTCATAAGTCCCCACCACCCCCCACCCCTGTTCCCTGGGGTGCCTGAATGTCCCATTGTTGCCCCTATGAGGTGGAGTACCGTTGCACTTGTGGGAGTCAAGTTGGGGCCATTGTGGCCCTTTGGACTTATTCACCTATGGACTGGCCATTGGCCTTATATGCACGTCTGTTGCTCAGTGAGCAGAATAAAGGTTGATGTGTAGCTTGTGTTGTTTAAGGCACACTCTGGATCCTTGGTCTCTCGTTTCATTGTTTAAGGGTGTTGGGCACATGTATGTACTTTAGGCAGGTTGGATTTGCCTTGTGTCGGGTAAGTACCTCTTGCTGTGGGATGTATGGCTTGTGCTGCTGTGAAGGGTTGTGGGAGCATTGCAGGGTGGGTGGAGTGGGCGGGTATGTAACTGTGCCCTTTCTTCCCTTATTTAGTAGGTTGCAGTGCTTACCGTCGGCGGCGGTCTTGGTCGTTGAGGTTTTTGGCAAGGAGCAGGGCTGGCATGTCCTGCAACTCTCTCTCCATTTCTGCTTCGGCCTGTTGTGTGAGCCTCCGGTGAGTGTTTCCTTATATTTGGTTTGTTTCTGTCTTGCTTTGCGTGGTGGTGGTTCCCACCCCAGAACTGATGGCAGTCTGGTGCTTCATCATTTGATGGGCGGGTAGGGCCTTTCCGTCGGCCTGTGGGCGGGCTCTGCCATTGTTGTTGGCACTCCTCTGCTGGCAGTGAGTGGTTTTCAGGATGCCTGTGTTTCAGTTGGTTCATTATTTGGCGGTTCGGAGCGCATGTCTGTTGGCGGTTATTACCGCCCCCGCCGGTGGTGCGGTGTTTACCGCCGTGTTACTAATGAGGGCCAAAGTCTTTTTGGTTCTGGTAAGCTCTATCCAAGCCCTTGGAGAGCACTTTTCATCACAGCCAGAGAGCAGCAAGGCAGCAGGGCAACAGCAAGGAAGCAGTCCTTCACAAAAAGAAGTTATCTGAGTCATTTTGGCAGCCAGGCAGTTCTTCTTGGCAGGTTGCATGTTCTGGTTCAGGTTTCTTCTCCAGGAAGTGTCTGTGAGGTAGAGTGTCTACCTCAGAAGTGTCTGAGTTCAGAAGTGTCTAAGTTGGTAGGGTCAGAGACCAAGTTTATATACCCAAATGTGTCTTTGAAGTGAGGGGGGACTTCAAAGAGCGGCTTAGAAGTGCATTAGGTCCCCTTTGGGTTCCATCCTGTCTGCAAGGGTCCCAGTAGGGGGTGTGGCAGTCCTTTGTGTGAGGGCAGGCTACTGTCCTTTGACATGTAAGTGTCAAGCCCTCCACCTTCCCAGCCCAGGAAGACCCATTCAATTTGCAGATGTATGCAAGTGTGACTGAGCATCCTGTGTTTGGGTGAGTGAAAGCACAAGGGTGCTGTCAACTAAACCTAGCCAGACGTGGATTGGAAGGCACAGAAGGATTTGAGCATAGAGAAATGCTCACTTTCTAAAAGTAGCATTTCTAAAATAGTAATATAAAATCTAACCTCACCAGTAAGCAGGATTTTCTATTACCATTCTGGCCGTACTAAATATGACCTGGCTACTCCTTCCAGATCAGGATCTACCACTCAAACAGTATATGAGGGTAGCCCTAATGCTATTCTATGAAAGGAGCAGGCCTCACAGCAGTGTAAAACGAATTTAGGAGTTTTACACTACCAGGACATACATGTTCATGTCCTGCCTTTTACCTACATAGCACCCTGACCTAAGGGCTACCTAGGGCCTACCTTAGGGGTGACATATGTAGAAAAAGGGGAGTACCTTTAAACGCCAAGTCGAAGTGGCAGTGAACCTGCGCACACAGGCACTGCAGAGGCAGGCCTGAGACATGGTTAGGGGGCTACTTATGTGGGTGGCACAACCAGTGCTGCAGCCAACTAGTAGCATTTAATTTACAGGCACTGGGCACATGTAGTGCACTTGACTAGGGACTTACAAGTAAATTAAATAAGCCAATTGTGTATGAGCCAATGTCACCATGTTTTAAGGAAAGAGCATATGCACTTTAGTACTGATTAGCAGTGGTAACTTGTGCAGAGTTCTAAAGCCAGCAAAAATTAGGTCAGAAAAAGAGAAGGAGGAAGGCAAAAAGTTTGGGGGTGACCCTGCAGAAAGGTCATTTCCAACACTAGTCCTCTTTATTTATCAAATAAACCCACTCCACCCGTGTACTATCTAACAGTTTGCTTCCTTATTTTACAAAGTTCAAACCGTGTATCACAGTATCAACAAGGACCCACCGCCCCTAGAATAGGACTCTGTCCCATCTTCAAGATGGCAAGACGTGTGAGATACTGATGTCTACTAAATATGTGTCTCTTGACATTATCTGCCCCATGAGGGTGGTGCATGAACTGGCAGACATTTTGGTGCCTGCCATAACTTGAATTCAGATTTTTTGTTTTAAGACAAGCACTCTACCAGTCATCTGGAAAAATTATGTGGTCAAACTCTTGCAGTGGCTTCCTTTTGACAGACAATTTAATTTAAAGCACTCTCTCTGGTGCATCAAGCCCTTTATCACAAAGGAGCGCTGACATTTAAGGCGGGAATAAATAGGTACCTCCCAAGATGCAATTTAAAATCTACTCATTTCGTCCTTGCAGTAATTCTTAGGCACAGATTCACTTGTAACTGAAGTATGTCTTTCTCTGGTGTGGCCTCAAAGCTGTGGGGCCCACTCTGGATCATTCCCTTTTTTGAAGAAAATGTAAATCCTTTTTATTCATTGATTGATTGATGTTGTATTCATCCATTTGGTTAGAGCATTGGTCTCCCGTGGCTTCACTTCTAATTTCTTTTTAATATTTTTTCTTCCTTTACTTCAGTAGCACCACAATGGTTATCAGGTGAACGTTGCCTCATCAAATAGCATTTTCTTTCATTCATTTCATTCTATTGCATAATGTGTAACCAGGAAACCTAGGTTCAAATCCTGGTCTCCCCACTTGATCAAACTGTCCCTGTCCTTCACTGAGCCTCAGCTTGATTGAAGGTCATATCTGAGACCAATTTAAAGAAATTCAGCACAGGATGTGCACTACATAAAAAACTCACTTATGTATGTTTTAATAGACAACGATTTTGCTCCACACAATAACATTGGTGAAATATATGAAGGACATAACTGACATCTCTTGGTTTATGTATGGCAGTGCTCAGGGCACTGAAGGTGGGGAAAGGGTCACGTTTAAACAATATTACTTTACTAGATGTCGTTGCTGTCATATAATCTAGTACACAAGCATTCAAGAAATAACCTATTTCTAATTTATCTTTATCAACTGTTACATAGCGTTGCTTTATCATTTACATGACAGATTTTTTGGTGGCTCGGATCGTGTTCCCCGAAAGGTGTCCTCTATTTTAGAGCCAAGCCAGACACAACCACCGTGTATTGACAAGAAAATATAAAGATATCACAATACAACTTGCTTCACCAGATTTCTGACGTTTGGTGAACCGAAGGACATGAATTAAAACAAAACACTCAAACAGTAGTTTATTGTTTCTCTGATGCTACTTTAAGAACCTGGAATACATTTTCTACATATGTAAACACTGCACCTTTATTGCTACTGTCTTGATCTTTCACTGTTCCTCTGATGGTATATGTTTTGGCACTGTGTTCCTCATATCACACAGTAGAAAATTAATATATAAATCACTGCCAGCTTCAGGGGAGCATAGTGTGGTCCATGGTCCCCGATGTCATTCTGGCTGGGTCTAGTCTGAGGTGGCAAGGTGAGCAAAATAATGATGGGTTGGAATGCTACCCGAGTGATTGCCACTGGTTAGACTTTTTACAATCATCCTCTCATCACCTTTTGTGTGTTTGGTGCAACACCCTAAATGGCAAAGGGTATGCCCAAATGTGGTTACCTTGCTCACTGTACCTCTGGAACTAGGCTTCACCAGGCTGAAGAGCCCCATTTAGGGTGAAATCAGTCTTCAGTTGCTTGCGTTCCAGTTCAGTTCTGATCTGAGGTGGCATGGTGGGCAAACAAATGATGGGTTGGAATGCTTCCCCGAGCAACTGCCATTGGTTACACTTATTGCTAGGAACCCCCATCACCTTTTGTATGTTTAATCCTATTTATGTGACAATCTTGCATGAAGAGTTTCCTTTCACATTCCATGGCATGAAATGCAAACTTCAAGGCAAAATTAAGATGGCCCTGCCTCCACAACAATGCTTGATACACCATGCATTTGTCATTTTCACACGTCCTCTTTTCTGTGCTAGAGGCCAGTTGGTGCCTGTTTGCCTTTGCCTTCCCCTGCTGAGATTTGGCACGAATGGCTGGGTGAGAGCACTGACAGTTGTCACCTTTCTTAGTAGGAAGAGGAATGAGAGGAAATGTTGTCAGACCCCAAAGATAGGCTATTTTGCATTTATTGCAAAAGTGAATCTATAACTGCACAGTAACCCATGAGCAGATCCATATACGAAAGATACTTCAATGAAAAAATGTGTGAAGGGGAGTGGTACTGACATGAGCTTTGGTAAGCAACTAAACCTAGCCAGACTTAAAATGAAAGTGGAGAAGCAAAAGGAATATGAAGGATTTGCCAGAGGACAAAAATCAAGAGTTCTCTGATACACCCACACCCCCCTTCCAGTAATCCCCTATGAGGAAGGCACCCAGGGCAATGAAATACATATGGGGAAATATAAAGCATGAGGTGATACCATCTATGTGATCCTAGAGGAAACAAATTAAGAAACTTTCAAGACGAAATCCAGATTTCACCAAGTTAGATTCATGAACTTTTAGCAGGCTACTCAGTGTGAAACTTTCAAGTAAACAGGTATGCCAAAGAGTCTCAAGTTCTTTTTACCCAAAGATCGTATAGAACCTATGTCCCCATCTTCATTCCATTTTATAAATTAGGCCCTTGTATCCCAGCTGGACAGGGACCCCGATTCCTAATGGGACTCCCACTTTGTCCAAAGCCTATGTATATCTGTTCAGCTGCTACCCTTATTTTACAATTTTAGGGGAACCATAGAAAGTTTCCAAGAGTACTCTATCAATTTGCGATACACCATTAATAATCAGACATTTGTCTCTGATGCGAATATCTAGAGAGTGCACATGAGAAGTGACTTGAACAAGGACAAGAACAGTACTCACAATGACATCACACCAGAACTCTGCAACCTCCCCAATACGCATTGAGGTTAGCAACGTCTCCCACACCTCCATCTTGAATAGTTTTCCAGTGATCATCTCCATAGGGATGCCAACACTCCGGCTATCATCAATCACAGTCCTCCCTGCTGTCAGTGTCTGGAAATGGAAAGTGAGCTATACAGGAAAAGGAAGAAAGGAACGTAAAGTTAGTGTTAGATGTATGTGCTGTAAAGAGCAACCATTCTACTTTATAGGTAACACTTGGTCTAAAGTAGATAAAATTAGAAGTGAGAAGTCTGGTGTCAGGGGCACTAGGACAAAGTGTGACAATGTAGTCTTTTAACCTATGTCGTCCTAGGGCCTCTTTCCAAAGAACCTCAAACTGGAGACCACATACTACTTTGATTCTCAGGATAGCAAGGCAGCACAATCAAAGACCAACTCGATGAGGTGCTGTGGTATAGGAACTGTTAGCCCGTCTGACCTTAATAAGTAAACATTACAAGGGGACGCGAATAGGTCGATGAACCTTGTGACTCTCAATTAAGATGTTCTCACCATAGCTCCAGTATATGCAGGTCAGAAATCAATAACTAATGTACAACATCAATAATAAATGACAATTAATAATATTAACATCCAATGGAGTGAGTAATTTTCACACACCATGACCTTTCAGTCTTTTAGTAAAAGTTAGAATATTTATTTCCCTATATTAACAATGCTAAAATTTTGTAGATTAATCTCAAAATCAAATGAAACAGATACAGAAACAATACTGGCTGTCCAAAGCGGCAGAAGAAATGTAATCTAATCAAAGCTTGAACTACAACACATTTTAAGGTTACAGTGCAAATTAAAAACAAAAATCAACAGCGACAAAGTGATTACATACATTGAGTTCAGCAGAGGAATTCATCAAGCATTTTTCCCTATTAGCAGATTTCCATTAGTGAGGATCCTTAACTAACATCAGATTAGCATCAGCGTGTTGGGCTTCATGCAAAACAATTTAGTAGCATAAATTTGGAAAAACATCTAACTATGGCCCTATGAAAACAGTGCGGTTGGTACCTAGAAAGAAAAAAAGCAAATATGCATGATAATCAACAGTCTAATTCATAATACCTGTCCTCAGTGTGGATCAGCAAGCTGAGCCAGTCTTCATCCTCAGGACATCAGTCGATCAGCAAGGCATCAGGATTCAGCATCAAAGTTCAGAAAATGCAAAGGGCCTGATTCAGACCTTGGCGGACGGCGGAGGCCGTCCGCCAAGGTTCCGCCGCCGAATGACCGCACCGCGGTCAAAAGACCGCGGCGGCCATTCAGACATTTCCGCTGGGCCGGCGGGCGCTCTCCAAAAGAGCGCCCGCCGGCCCAGCAGAAATGCCCCTGCAACGAGGACGCCGGCTCAGAATTGAGCCGGCGTAGTTGCAGGGGTGCGACGGGTGCAGTTGCACCCGTCGCGTATTTCAGTGTCTGCAAAGCAGACACTGAAATACTTTGCGGGGCCCTCTTACGGGGGCCCCTGCAGTGCCCATGCCATTGGCATGGGCACTGCAGGGGCCCCCAGGGGCCCCGCGGCACCTCCTACCGCCATCCTGTTCATGGCGGGTTTCCCGCCATGAACAGGATGGCGGTAGGGGGTGTCTGAATCCCCATGGCGAGGATTCATTGGGGCAGCGGTAAACCGGCGGGAGACCGCCGGTTTACCCTTTCTGACCGCGGCTGAACCGCCGCGGTCAGAATGCCCTCGGGAGCACCGCCAGCCTGTTGGCGGTGCTCCCGTGGTCGTGACCCTGGCGGTCACCGGCCGCCAGGGTCAGAATGACCCCCAAAGTCTTTAAGCATTAAAGTTAAGCACGTCTTTTGTTAAGACGCAAAATAGGCAAGAATCTATTGACCTTTCGGCCAGCAAAAAAATGGGCAATGAACCTGTCTTCTCTTTGTGCAGAGTCGTCAAATCAAAACTACTAAAGCTATTTCCCAAAACCCTATTGGTCAAGGAATCGCATGTTCACACTTTGTCCAATAAAACTAAAACTCCAAATCTATGAATTCTACTATTACTCCGTTCACATGTCATTGATTGGTTGTCCTGCAATGTCCTCAACATCCGGCTCATCAGGTAACAATAATGTTGCAGCTTCTACTTCAGTCAGTATCCTCATTGTTCTCCTCCTGAGAAAGTCAGTCTCACATGCATTACACACAAAATGTTACATTATCAAGAGCATCATCTTCTAGCAGTCGGTTCTCATGAGAACACTAGAACAGAGGCTGACCTGGAGCCTCAACCTTCACCCATGAATAACCCAAGCCCAATGCATGGCCAGGTGGGCTAGCTTGCTCGGGCGCATAGCTCTCTTTAAAATAATTTTCCTGCCCCAGCTGCTCCACAGTTTTCAGAACTTCCCACGGAATTGGTTCAAAAGTTTCACCACAAAAATACAAGTCTTACTTTAGGGAGCTAAAACCTCCAAAATCCCATTTCACAAATGCATGCAGTCCACATATGAAAGGGAATGGCAATGACTGACCTGAGACCTTGCCACTGGGAGTCCCACTTCTTTTGGCTTGAGGTCCCTGATTGGCAGACAAAGCTTAGAAGATCAGCATTTTGGTGACCCCCTTCCTGGGTCACTGCTCGAGTTAACACTTGTGCCTGTCCTGTGCTGGTGAGCATCCCTCTGCTGGATCTGCTGGGACCATAGACCCACACAGGAGACACATCTTTGGCATGGCACCTGGCTCCTGCAAACAGTTCTCTTGGAGGGCTTTGATTGCTGGAACCTTTTTGGTATCTCTAAGCTAGGTTACGTTTAGAATGGTTCCCATATGGCTTCTTTTGCGGAGCTGCAAGCAGACTTTGTGCTACATAAGTCGCAATTCTATAAATACTTACAATTGCATCATGCTATGATGACCTACCATCCCCACTGATTGATCTGCCGGAATACAACCCCCTGGAAACCAAAATCACTCTAGGCCAGCTGGAATGGGGCACTGTTTCATGGATATACAAATTTCTGATTGCCAATACTCCTGACCATTTCACGGCCCTAAGGGAATGTTGGGGGGGCTGGGTATGCTTTCTGGACGCGAGTGACTAGTGCGATGCAAAGATGGCCCCAAAAGAATTAGTTATTTCCACGTGGCTTACCTCACCTCTAGGTGGCTTGGGAAGATGGGGTCCCTCACAAGTGCTACATGCTGTAGATGCGTCATCGATGGCTGCAGGTTCTTCCATATGGTCTGGAACTGTCCTATGACTGGGCTAAGATTTTCTCTACACTTTTCCAAATAATATCCCAACCGGTTGATTTCTTTCCCTGGATTGCCCTTTTGGGGATCCTGGAAGATGTAGGAGGCTCTAGAGGAAACGTACACTGGTGGGAATCAGCATCATTATTGCAAAGTGAGATATAGCGTGCCACTGGAAATCAGCCCATGCCCAGTCTCAAGCTACGTGGAGGGTGGCAATGGACCGGTGTGTGAAACCTGAAGAATCATTCAACACAGTAATTTGATGCCTTAAACAACAAAAGATCTGGGGAAGATGGTGGGCTTATTACCACGTACTTGTGCCCTGAATGTTTTGTCTTTTCCCCTCATCCCTAAATGATCTGCTGGGTAGACAACTGCACTGTATATTTTCCTATTCCACATAAAATCAATAAAATTTGGTTATCAAAATAAATTGCAACTGGTTGATTTGCTGCTGAGAATGCTGAGAAGTCTAAGGCCTTTTGAAGTGGACCGATTTAAAAACAGGATGGCAGAAGGAATGGAAAAGACAGCTGCAATCCCAGCACCAGACAAGAACTACCAAAGAGAATTGCTAGGCAGGTGAGGAAGCTGAGAAGACCATGCAACAACTTCAGCCCCAAGGAGGAATTGTGCGGATGCTCCACAAAAGTGCTGACACTTCCTTGGAAACTGTGGGTACCCGCTTTAGGGGTTAATGCGCTTTCTCCAAGGGATCTGAGAGGAAACAAAAAAGTATAAAGACTGATTGGCTGCATCAACATAGCATTGGCATGTATTTTACTGGGAGTATCCTGTTTGCTAGGCAACCAGGAATCTAGAGATAGGATCGGTCCAGTTTAAGAAATTTGAGTCTAGTTAAATATTTAGTAAGGTTTTATGTTCACATGTTACACTTTTAGGTCTGTCCACATGCAATGTGTGTATTTTGAGAGCTACCTCGTTCTATTTTGAATGCATTAGGTCTGGCTGAATGTTGGTTGAAACCTTATGATAATTGTAATGTTCCAGGTCTAATTTACTGATTGTGATAAGTGATTGTTAAAGGTGTAGGGCTATGTTACCAATAGTGAAAAGCACAACAAATCCTGTAGGTCTGCCTTTTTGTTTAACAGCTGAGATTAGTGCTATGTGTCTCTAAGGAAGTTTCGCTGGTTTATAATGTTGTAGCCCACAGGCACATAGATCATTGCATATACGCTTGTAAATTTCAGAAACAGACACAGTTTATGGTGTTTGTTCCTTCCTCTGATTAACCTGTAGGGTCCGGTTGCACCATAGTTCTTCTTGCAAACCCTCACAGGAGCTGATCCAGATGTTTTTACCATTTAATTTTAACTTCATATGTATTTGTGATGTTATTTGTAGTAGTTACATATGTTTACATTAAAGTAAAAACACTGACTGGCCATTGATTTATTCAATGTTATTGTGGTATATTGCTGAATCCTGAGTTATGCTAGCACAGGTCTTCTAATGAAAATTATTAATGAGTGTTCACGTATTCTGAATAGTAGACTTATGTAGAAAATATAATAACGTAGAAAAATAATGCACGCATTTGAAAATGTGATTACGATGAGTGGCCGCCAATGTTCCCGAATTGTACTAATCAATTGATTATTAATGTGAAATGTTGAACATATGCTTGACTACTGCAGTAATATGTCATATTAAAGGTTATGCATTATACTTTAGCTTTATTAATTGTACGCCTTAACTTAGCGTAGGTCTTGGCCTAGTTGCTAGGCCTCATGTCAAGCTGTATTTCTTAACGTTTAATAAATGGCTGTCCTAGAGAGTGATTTCATTTTGCATTGTTTATATGTGCTTGCAGATGAGAAGTTTCTCATGAGAACCGACTACTAGAAGATGCTGTTCTTGCTAATGTAACATTTTGGCCCTGATTTATACTTTTTGCCACAAACATGCGTTAGCGCAGGTTTGTGGCAAAAACTAGAGCACCGGCTAGCGCATTTCCTAGACGCCAGCCAGGCGCCATATTTAAGGAATAGCGCTAGCCGACGCTAAGGCCCTGTTAGCGCCCTTGTAAAGGATGCAAACAGGGCAAGGAGGCGCAGGGGGAACCGGGGCTTTTGCTCCAACTTATGGTGCTACACTGTTTAGAGGCAAAAAGAAATTTGCCTCTTGGCAGTGTAGCGCCATTTTCTGGCGCACAAGCCCCATGGGCATGGCTTCTGTCTTAGTAAAGACAGGAGCCATGCCCACCACCCCAATGGCCATGCCCAGGGGACAAATAGCCCTTTGGTGCCATGGCCATGCAGGGGGTCCCAAGTCATGGCCCGAGGGGCGCTGGACAATAAAAAAATAATTACTCACCCGGATTTATCTACGGATGGGTCCCCCATTCGTGGGTGACCTCCTGGTGTGGGTAGAGATAGGTGGGGGTGTCCCTGGGGACAGGGAAGGGCACCTGTGGGCAATTTCCATGGTCTCCGACCCTGGAAATCTGCCTACAGGTCCCCTAGCGCCTGCCCATACCCAGGCATTAAATAATGGCGCTAAGCAGGCTTAGTGCCATTATTTAAGGCCCTCCTCCTCCCGTGTGTGATTTTTGAATGGGAGGATAAATTGAGGCATTTTTTGCCCGGGAACACCTACCTTGGATCTCACTGATGCAAGGTAGTTTTCTGCAGGCAAAAAATGAAATGATGTTAACTCCAATACTTTGGTGCTTGTCGTGTGTAGCTCCAAAATATAAATATGGAGTTAGCTTTGCTCTAGATTTGCGTAACAAACAATGACGCAAATCCGGCGCAAACAGACTATAAATATGCCCCTTTGTGTGTAATGGGTGTGAGACTGACTTTCTCAGGAGGCGAACAATGGAGATACTGACTGGAGTGGAAGCTGCAACAATATTGTTTCCTGATGAGCCTAATGATGAGGACATTGCAGGACAACCAATCAATGACATGTGAATGGAGTAATAGTCGAATTCATAGATTTGGAATTTCAGTTTTATTGGACAAAGTGTGAACATGCAATTCCTTGACCAATAGGGATTTGGGAAATAGTAGTTTTGATTTAATGACGCCGCATTGAGAGAAGGCAGGTCCTGCTCATTTTCTTGTTGGCCGAAATGTCAAAAGATTCCTGCCTATTTTGTGTCTTGACAAGAGACATGCTTAACTTTAATGGTTAAAGATTTAGCATTTTCTGAACTTTGATGCTGAATCCTGATGCCTTGCTGATCGACTGATGTCTTGAGGACAAAGACTGACTCTGCTTGCTAATCCACACTGAGGATAGGTATTATGAATTAGACTATTGATTATCATGCATATTTGTTTTTTTCTTTCTAGGTACCAACCCCACTGTTTTGATAGGGCCATAGTTAGATGTTTTTCCAAATTTATGTTACTGAATTGTTTTGCATGAAGCCCAACATGCTGATGCTAATCTGATGTTAGTTAAGGATCCTCACTAATGGAAATCTGCTAATAGGGAAAAATGCTTGATGAATTCCTCTGCTGAACTCAATGTATGTAATCACTTTATCGCTGCTGATTTTGTTATTAATTTGCACTGTAACCTTAGAATGTGTTGTAGTTTAAGCTTTGATTAGATTAAGTTTCTTCTGCCACTTTGGACAGCCAGTATTGTTTCTGTATGTCTATCATTTGATTTTGAGATTAATCTACATGTCTTTAGCATTGTTAATATATAGGGAAATAAATATTCTAGCTTTTACTAAAAGGTGTGGTTATTCATGACTGAAAGGTCATAGTGTGTGACAATTACTGACCCCATTGGATGTTGATATTATTGATTGTAATTGATTATTGATGTGCATTGGTTATTGATTTCTGGTCTGCATATACTGGAGCTATGGTGAGAAGATCTTAATTGCGAGTCAAAAGGTTCATCAGCCTATTCACGTCCCCCTGTAAGGTTACTTATTAAGGTCAGACGCGCGAACAGAGATGGTAGCAGACTGATGGTTAGTCTCCTTAAGAGCTCACCATAGACGTCCAGTAGAGAGTAAGAGCAGGGAGACATCCGGTACAGAGAAACAGGGGTTAACAGTGTTAGTAAAAAGAGGGGAAGGTTTGTCTCCTTAACATCCCATAATAGATGTCCAGAAATAGTAACAGAGGCGAAGGAACATTATTATCGAGATTTGGATTTTATTTTTCAATGATGCTAATTGGAGAGAAAATGTTCCCCTAAGTCCTGAAATGACTTTCCCATGAATCCTGGATCCTGCTAATGGTTGTTTGAGGATGTTCTCAGCGTTCTAGTGACTGTGAATGAAGTAGATTGCGCTTGCACAGCTTATGCAAATCGCAGGTGAATTGTGAGGTTTGTGAGGGTTTAGGGAGTTTACGTACTCCAAATGAAGATGTAGAAGGAGTGTGTGTACTCCGCATTGTGTGAGTAGGGAAGACGTTGAACTTCATATGTGTGTGGTGCTTTGTGCTTAAAAATTGTCCACGTGGTTGTTGATGTACGGACCCTGCATAGTCTAAGACTCCGGAGTATATTGAAAAGTGTATGAGACACTTGGTTTTATGTTGTAAGCTGGCTGGTTTAGTAGGTCGGTTGAGCGTGGTCGGCAAGTCAGAGTGTGAGTGAAAGAAAATTTTGACTGAGATTTGGCGAGTCCTATGTGCACCAGGACAGATCCACTGATCAGTTGAGAGAAAAATGTGCAGGTCTAATTTTACTTGCGAATCTGGGAGACCAAGAAAGAAGGAGTAGCTGTAAATGTGGAAAGAGCCATCAGTAAAAAATCCGTAAGGTTTCTGAAGCGATTGTGTTAGGTTTCCTGTAGTTTACCTGCAGATTTGTTTTTTGGTTTTTGACTTAGTGCTCACAATTTTTGCATTAGTTTGTGTGAATTGAAGTTTGGGAGGACAAGCCACAAAACTTTGTCAGCCGCAGTATGTGTGAGTGCGACGTCTTTCGAGCCGCGCTGGGATAGGTCGGTTAGTGAGAAGGGTCGCGCACGGATTGGCAGCTGTCCGTGAGAGGCAATTGAGAGAGTAGGTAAAAGGAATCTTGGGACTAAAGGTCACTTACTGATTTGATTTTGAATAACAAAAGGTCGAAAAGAAGAAATATTTCAAAGCATTAAAGAGTGCTTTAAGGGGAGATACGCATATTACAACGAGTATAAGCGAAGCTACACCACCAGAAGGTACACCTGCTTACATTGTAATGGAAGAGAAGGGTGTTGCGCCATGTCTTTGGATAAAGCAATGGTGAAAATTGACAGAAAAGGATGGGAATTTAGCATTTCCTAGAAATGGGACGTTCAATTTGAGGATTTTGGAGCATTTGAGATTGGTGCGATATGAATCAAAGTCCCTTCCGAGACCAGCACAGTTTGAGGCATTAGCAATTTGGGAGCTAGTAGCCAGACAGCAGCAGAAATTCGAGAGGAGAATGAGAAAGGCAGAAAAGACTAATAGAGGCTAGGTGGGACAGTGCTCAGAGAGTTTGGGGGATGGAGACTTTGCACAGAATTGTTTTGGAGGACAATGAGAAGGAAAGAAGGAAAGCTACTAGGAAGACTAACAGAAGCCCGTCCGGAAGTAGCGAGGCTAGAAAGTCTTCAACGGTGGAGGAGGAATCAGATGATGATGAGTTTATTACACAGTTATTGAGAAATCGCCCACTGCCATATACAGCACGAGAGTGATCCGAGGACCAGTGCTGATCCAACAGCTCCGACACAGGTTAATGGGACAATGAATCCGATGCAGGTTAATGTTAGCTTGACACGGAATGCGATGCAGAGAGGTCTTAATGTGCCTACTACTCCTGTAATGCAAAATCAGGTGGAACCACCACAGGTTCAGAGAATTTATCCTGATGTGGCCATTTTGGAAACCACTTCAAACTTAATGGTGCCTACGCAACAGGTTTACCCGAGAACGATGTTTGGTTCAGCCAGAACCAACTCCATTTTTCCTGCCCCAAGTGCAGCCACAGGTAAAGCCAAGATTTACTCCAGTCACAGGGACACAGTCAGACATGAGTCCAATAATGAATCAGAACATGGGAATTACTCTCCCACAGAGTGTAAGTGGCAGACCAACCCCAGATGCTATATCGCTACCTGTTACTATTGATCCAGCCGTACCCTTGTTTGCACAGAAGAAAACGACTGTAGGTGAACAGGCAGCCATGTCCCAGAGTATAATGAGGGGAGGTCATAATGAAAATGCTCGAGTAGTCTCTCCTGTGGGACAGACATTCGACGGATCAAGATCATTGTTAGACCTTAGTCCATTCATAGCACTTCCAGATACTATGGCAGGGTCAAACCTTAGCCAGAGTTTGAAATTGACACCACAGCCACCGAATACATTTGCAGAGCAGGTGCCACCAGTCCAAGCAGGTAACATTTTGTGGCAAGGTTTGACAGCTCAGCAGCTGACTGAATGGTTAGACAAGCTGAATACCCCACAGAGTGCTCCTAAGGGAGGGGAGTGTTTGAATTATGCTAGGCTAAGCATGGGAGTGGGTGAACTCATTGAGGGAACTGTGGGTGTGAACAGGTTAGAATCCTACACAGAGGCAGAGTTGAGATATTTGTGCCCGAAGATTACGAGGGAAGTGAACAATGTGCATCAGAAACTAGCAGGCCTGGCAGAGAAGTACGGCACAGAAATAGAAAAAGCGAAGCATTTGAAGACGAGATACAGATTAGATTTTGAGGCTAAAGATTTTAAACACATGAGATCTGCCGGAATGAAGGCACACCTTAAGGAATTGCCTCAGAGTGCCCAGACTTCGGGAGCTCTAGACAAATGGCAATACAGATGGGTAAAGAAAAGAGACAAGAGAAAAAGGGATTCTGTGGAGCTGACTGCAAATGTGCAGCAGGATAAAGATCTAGTCAACATTTTACCAATGAGGGAGATTCCAGGAGGGAACTTTGTTAATGTCCCTTGGAGCAGAAGTGACATTCTATCATTTACAAATGATTATCTAAAATTGAGAGAGAAGCCAGTAGAGTGGTATCAGCAGACAGACAGGTTTGTGAAACTTGCGAAGTGCCTGTGGGAAGACTTTAACACATTACTAGAGATAGTGTCTTCAGCTGATCTGTGGATAGAGTGTAAGAGGAGTGTAGATTGGCCAAGCAAACCAGAGAGAGACAAGAATACAGGTGTACCATCTCCTGAGGTAATGAAATGTTACTAAAAGGTGATTGAGTTTTTGAAAATGAGAATTTCGCCCAAGAATATTGATTGGCAGAGGACTGACAGGACAGCTCAGGAGGCAAAGCAGTCGATACATGCATATTATGAGAGCTTGTTGCAGGTGTTCAAACATTACAGTGGTACAGAGACCATTGAGGCAAAAGATATGATTCAATTTGTGTTCAGATTTGTGAAGGGTTGAGACCTGAAACTGGTCAGATAATTAAGAGTCATTTAATTTTCTGGAAAGCAAAGCCGATTGTTGAGGTGTTGCAGTATGCAAAATACTGTAGTGATGAGATTGAGTAAAAACAGAGAAAGGTGAAAGAGAAGGCAATGGTGATGCAGATTAAAGCAGCTCAAACAGGAATGCAAGGGAATGAGATGAGAAGTAGATGTCGTGGCAGTAATGTGAATCGGGGTCCAGATTTGGATACTGCAGGGGTTCAGAATGATGTGCAGGGAATTAAGAAGTTATTGCCATGTCACATTTGTGGAGCCGTTGAACATTGGAACGGGAGGGTCCAATGATGGTGCAGGAAGGTGTTGTTCAGCAAAGTAATTACACCATTCATTCCAGAACATGAAAGGGCCGAGAGTGAGAGGTCCTAATCCAAATCTTCAGAATAATGTGAATCACATGCAGACTTTTCAACCCGTGCAGCAGGTGCAAATGCCACGTGTACAAATGACACAGTTGCAGCCAATGCAACCGCAGGTTCCCATGGTACCTAGACAGCAAATTCAAATACCTTAAGCCCCAATGGGACAGCAACAGAAGATGCTTTCTCAACAGGTCATAGATCAGAAGCTTAACCAAAGTAATAACACAGTGCACCAATTCCCTTTACAAAGTGAGAATGGAATAAATGATGATTGGACGAGTGACAGTTTGGATGAGGAGCCATGTGTGCTTACAACTTCCTTAGAAGTAGATCAGAGAGGTCCCTATGTGAAAGGAAAAGTTATGGGTAATAGACTTTCATTCTTGGTTGACACAGGAGCTACCCGCTCTACAGTGAGAAGTGCAGAAGTTCCAAATTTGCCCCTTTCAGGTAAAACAGTTCAGATTGTAGGAGTGGCGAATCAGTATTTGACCAACCCTATTATAGAACTACTTCAAGTTAAAAATGGCAACTTCCAGGGACTGCACAAATTCGTAGTCTGTGATTCAAGTCTAGTATCCCTACTGGGATTTCTGTGTAAAACAAAGTGTTCGATTACTTGTTCAAATGATGGAATTGAAATTCAGACGAATAGTGATGATGAAGATAACCAAACCCCAGAGATACAGGGGAAATATATGAATGAGGAGTATCCTCTGATTTAATTTTTCCCGATGTTCACAGTGAAAGAGCTTCATCCTGATTTGCAGGGAACAGTTAAGGAGAAAGTGTGGGATTTGATAGGAAAAGAAGTAGGTCTGATAAAGGGAGTTGAGCCAGTTAAAGTTACTGTAAAGCCGAATGCAGTTTTTCCTCAACTTCCGCAGTACCGCATGCCACAAGATGTTCCTATGAAAGTAGCCCAGATAATTGCTGATTTTGTAAAGCAAGGGGTTTTGAAGGAAGTATTGAACAGTCCATGCAATTCACCGATAATGGGTTTGCAAAAGCCCTGTGGGAAAGTTTGAATTGTCCAGGATTTGAGAAAAATAAATTAGATTGTAGTCAAATGTTGTCCTAAAGTACCAAATCCAGCTGTGATAATGTTTCAGGTTCCATGTGATGCCGAGTGGATCACTGTTATTGATTTGCTGCAAGCCTTCTTTTCTGTGCCTCTTCATGAGGATAGTCATTTTCTCTTTTGTTTAAAATTTTTGGATCGAGTTTACTGTTGGTGCAGAGTTCCTCAAGAGTTTTCAGAGTCACCTTCCATATTCACTCAGAACTTGAAGAAGAATTTGGAGTCAGAATTGCCTTTCCAATCGACCGTGATGCAGTACATTGATGACTTGCTGATTGCGTCCAAAACAAGGGATGAGTGCAAGTATAATACGATTGCCCTGTTGAACCATTTGGGGAAGAATGGCCACAAAGTGTCTCCGCTTAAATTGCAATACTGTCAAAAAGAAGTGACATATTTGGGTCACCAGACTGAGAAGGGTTCAAGAAAGATATCCAGAGAAAGGATTACAACCATATTGTAGATTAGTCCCCCGACCACACAAAGAGATGTCAGGATGATTTTCAGGATGGTAGGTTACTGTCCCCAATGGATTCCAAATGTTTCAGTCATTTCGAGACCATTGAAGAAGCTGACTCACAAGGAAGTCACTGATCCTATAGTGTTAGACCAGGCTGGAATGAAAGCGTTCACTGAATTAAGAGAGAGTCTGTGCAAGGCTCCAGCTTTGGGTATGCCTGATTACACAAAACCTTTCACATTGTTTTGTCATGAGCGTGATGCATGTTCTTTGTATGTCTTGACACAAGTCCATAGAGGTGCAAACCGCCCAGTAGCATATTTTTCAGCTACTTTGGACCCAGTTGCAGCAGCCTTATCAGGTTGTTTGCTTGCAGTTGCAGTGGTTGGTCAAAGCCTTACACAGTGTGAAGGCATTGTGATATCCCCTGACTATAATGGTCCCTCATTCTATTGAGATTCTACTTACAAGGACGAAAACACAATATTTGACTGGTGCGAGGTTGACCAGATATAAAATGAGTATTCTAGAGTCACCAAATGTGTCATTGAAAAGATGTACAGTGCTGAACCAGGCAACCTTTCTTCTACATGAAAATGTTGAAATTGAGAAATTGGAAGATTTCGAGCAAGATTGTCTTGAAGTAACTGATTTGTGCACCAAACCGAGACCTGACATTAGAGACACGCGATTGGAAGAAAATTACCAAATTATCTTTGTTGATGCTTCATGTCTAAGAGACAATGCAGGGACACTGTGAGCAGGATATGCTATGTGCACAATTACTGGTATTTTGGAAGCTTCTTGGCTTCGAGAAGTGTATTCTGCCCAAGTAGCGGAACTGGTAGTCCCTACTAGAACATGCCATGTTTCTGTGCAGCTGAAAGTTACGGTCTATACGGATAGCCAGTATCAATTTAAAATAGTCCATGATTTTGGACAGTTGTGGTCACAGAGGGGTTTCATGACCTCTTCTGGTTCACCAGTGAGAAATGGTGAAAGAATTAAAGAACTGTTACATGCTATTCAAATGCCTGAAAAGATAGTCGTGGTGAAATGTAGTGCACACCTGAAGTCCCCGGACTTTGTCTCATTGGGAAATGGATATGCGGATCAAGTTGCAAGGTTTCACACATTGAACTGTATATCATTCAAAGACAAGAGGGAAATGTTATCAGAAGAAGATGAAACCTGCCCAAGCTATGCATTGAAAGTAATTGACACCTCGGAGGAATTGAAAATGTTGCAGAATAATGCTGACAGGGAGGAAAAGCGTTCATGGAGCAAGATAAAATGTGTGCAAAGACTAGATGAATTGTTGGTTTTGGAAGAGGGTCAATTGGTTTTGCCAACTAGTCTATTGTCTCAAAGGGCAAGGTATTATGGTCAAGCACATATTGGGAGAGATACAATGATTTGGTCGTTCAAACATGATTGGTTTAACCCAAAGTTTAGACAGGTTACTGAAGCAGTTTGCCATTGTTGTGTCATTTGTCAACAACTAAAGGGACAGTGGTTAATTTGAGCCACATTGGAAGAGCGGGAGGTCCATTCAGCAGAATGCAGATGGATTTTATTGAGATGCCTGTGTGTGGAGGTTTGAGATATGTGTTGGTTACTGTTTGCATTTTTAGTCACTGGATTGAAGCTTACACAAAGAAATGACAGTCTCACAGTAGCAAAACTACTGCTTAGGGATCCGATACCACGTTTCAGGTTTCTGATCTCTTTAGAATCAGATAGGAGAAGTCACTTCAACAATGAAGTAATTACATTACTGTGTGCAGCATTGGACATAGAGCGGAAGTTGCATTGTAGTTACCGCCCTGAAGCATCAGGACTAGTAGAACAGATGAATGGTACCTTGAAGTCAAGAGTTGCAAAGATGTGTGTGTCCACTAATTTGAAATGGCCTGACGCATTGCCTTTAGTTATGATGTCAATGAGAAACACACCCGTCAGGAAGACAGGATTGTCGCCGCACAAAATCCTTATGGGCCGAGCCATGAGGTTGCCAGAGGTGCCTGCAAATGCAATTGTCAACATTACAGATGATATGGTGTTGGACTACTGCAAAGGTCTGGCTGATGTGGTTTGCTCTTTTTCTCAGCAGGTGGAAGCCACGACAGTGCTACCGATCCATAACCCAGGGCATAATATGAGAGCTGGAGGCTGGGTTGTGGTCCAGAAACACGTGAGGAAAATGTGTTCGAAACCTCGTTGGAAGGGACCATTTCAGGTAGTTCTGACAACTACTACAGCTGTGAAGTGCGCTGGAATTCCAAACTGGATTCATGCTAGTCACACGAAGAAAGAGGCATGTCCACTGGATCATGAGGAAGAAGAGTTGTTGAGAGTACCAACAACAGTGAAACAAGTCTCAGGTCCAGAAAGAAAACAAAGGGTAACTGAGACAGATCTGAGCCTGTTGAGGTTGGTTCAGTCACTCCTGTGAGAGACGAAGGAGAAGATCTTCAGGAGGGGGATGGAGAGCCTATCTCAATTGAGGAAGCAGGAGAGCCTTTCCCAGAAGCAGATGATCTTGAGAGACGAACAGAACAATTGCCAGACCCAGAGGGGAAAGGAGTTGAGGTGGATCAAAGTCACTGTGATCTGACTCCTCCTAAACCGATTGCAGGTCCGTCAAGAGAAAACACTGCAGCACAAGGAGAAGGTTCAAGTTTGACTCTGAAGAGAACACTGACAAAAGGTCCACTGAAAGGAGATAAGTGGCCGGAGTCACAAATAGAAAGAGAAAAGGAACTGATTGTTGAGGCAATACTCAAGGAAGAAGTAGATACAACAAAGAAGAATTGAATGGTGATCGAAAGTTGAAAAGGAAGAGAAAAGGAAGTCGAAAATACGCAGGTCCTGAATGGGCATATGCAACTACAAGTGAATGGCAGCAAGAATTTATGTCTTTTTGTTTTGATAGAGACATTCCGGGTCAGTATTTTGGCACTTGAAGGAAGCTGATGAGCTTAACTGTTGAAACAATCTGAGAAAAACGTTTTTGGAAAAGGTGACCTTTGAAAGCAACAGGAAGAGACATTGATAACCTGATTTGACTTTTGTAACCTGATTTTGACAAGCTGCTTACCGACTTTGACAAGGGATCCTGGAAGTGAGACTGAGAGCTGTAAATAACTGCTGGAAGAAGAGTTGTCTATTTTTAATTTTTGCTGCAGTTTTTCTACATTTTTCTTCTGCTTTCTGATTCTTTACAGATCATGAGTAACATTAGCCAATAGGGTAGAAATACTAGGCCCTGTAAAGATATGAGTATTGGTTCGGCAATTGTGTGGGGTGGTGTTTGTGGTGTTGAGTGTTGGTATGTCTGTTCTTGATAAGAGTGAAGCAAACCATACTTCTGCTTTTGAGACGACTACTGCACTAATGGCAATAGAAACTTTTAGGTTAGACGAGATGTATTTGCATGAGGATACTAATGCGTAAAGAGAACTTTCTTCTAATGTCTTCTATCGCTTGTTGAGTGAGTATGTTGAGACGATGGATGCAAGGAATTGTTATGTGTATTCGCAGATTCCTTCATCAGTTGAGGAAGGAGTTACATATCATAGCTTGCCCTTAACATATGGAATAAGTTGTAGTCTGCTACTAACAAGATTTTTTTTTAACTAGGAGAACATTCAGTACTTTTATTCAAATTATGATGTATTTTTGTTTGTGCCTATAATTAGGTATTGGAGTAGAGTAGCTAGGGATAATGACATAGTAATAGTTAGAGGTTTCTTTGAACCTTCATTGACGTTTGGCACAGCTTATGCGCACAGGAATAATCTGACATGCATGCTTATACCTTTAGAGAAAAGCTTCTTAGATCACACAGATGACAGGAGAAAGGCATTGAAGGAGAAGTTAGAAAAAGGCTTAGAGAAAAGGACTTACAGGAATGAATATGCTTATAGTGCAATTAAAACACAAGGGAACTTAGTTCTAGATGCACAACACCTAGGGAAACTTTCTATATACAGACCTAAATCACGTACTGACACTTTATTTGCGGGAACGAGTAAATGTAAGCATGTGTTTTTGTTTCAGATTAAATGGACGTTTATGTTGAATGGACAGGACCCTGCGATTCACTGAATTTATTTTATCTGTGTTCTTCATGCTGAGGATTGAGCAGCTCAATCCCAGGAAGGCAGAACAATGCATTTCCTTTAGGAGAGGGGTGTTACAACCTCTTCCATTGGAAACAGGTGTTAAGAGTTAAGGGTATCCTCCCAGAGCATCTGGAAACGCTTTTGTAGCGTAGGCTCTCATTATCCTAATGAGACTACTGGATTTGTGTGGCAGAATCACTTGCACTGTGGTGGACCGAAGTGATCATGACTGTCCAAAGGTCCAGCTGTCCAAATTTGGTGGATGTAAGAGCTTGCCTCCCCGTGCCAGACAGTACCCCTGTGCACCGGGTGTTCTGCTGCTCCTTGGGCTTCTGTTCACTTCTTCCAAAAGTCCTTCGTGCACAGTGTAGCCCAGGTCCCCAGCACTCTATCCTGTGATGCTCAGCTCCCTGAGTTGTTCTCTAGCTGTGTGGGATCTCTTTGTGTAGTGCTGCGACAACCGCATTCTGCAACTCCTTTGTCCCCGTGTCCTGGGACTCCCGTGGGTGCTTCCATGTCTTCTGAGGGCTCTCTAAAGTGCTGTCAAAAAACGCATATGCCCTATTTAACTTATGCCTGGCTTTGTCCATGGGCGTGAGCCTCTTTGCACCTCTTGTAGGAAGGTGGCTTTCTTCTTGCATGGTTACTCCCTTTTTTGGACTGTTTGTCAGTGTGTTTTTACTGTCTCACTGGGATCCTGCTAGTCACTTTGCTATTGGGTCGCTTAGCAATCATGTTCACTGTAGCTAGCTCAGTCCCCAGATGTTGTCATTCCCTCCATTTAGTTAGGTGCCAAGGGCACTCCAACTCATGTGACAATTGCTCTAAACACTATACTACCTTGTGACATTCTCGTCTCTTTCCTCCCCACAAACAAAAAATCATCTAGGTAATGAGACACCATTCTGTGGTCACTGCTCTATGTGAAAACCCATATCAGAAAGGTGCTAAACATCTGAAAGAATGAGCAGGAAATCAGACATCCCATGCATGGAACATTAACCACAAAAATGTTTCCCCAAATTGCATCCCCAGCAATGGAAAATCTGCTTGGTAGACAGGCAATAGACGAAATGTTGGTTGAATGTCACTTTTTGGAAGCTCCGATCCTGGACCTCTCCCTCTCCCACACCTCACTAACTTCATGGCAGCATCCACCAATGCATTGGCAACCGTAGCATATTCCTCTGTTATATAGTCATTAACTGAAGCCCCTTCCGTCCATGAAAGATGATGTATTAGGTAATACCCTCCTCTGGCCTTTTCGGGCACTACCCGAACAGGGGAAAGATCATCAAGTTAGGGAGAGGCCAATCCTGAAAAGGTCCCACATTCCTGCCCCTCTTTCAATTCCTTACTCCATTTGTGCTCAAAAATATGTGGTGACTTCCTTACTGATTTCAAACAGTATACACATTTCTGAAACCTAGGCTATCGATACCTGTTGGACCTGTCAACCTTAGGGTGGTCTTCCCTCAAACGTTTTGCCTCCTTGTCTCCATTTTGTATGGATTTTTGCTCTGTTGGCCTCAGGACTATGTACACATTACCACTACTACCCAATGATGAAGTGCGTGCACTCTCTCCTTCAAACATGGTTTAATGGGCATATACCTGATTGGCACATTTAATCTACATGTAAGTGCCTTGTAGAGTACTATACCATATACCCAGGGCCTGTAAATTAAATGCTACCAGTGGGTCAGCAGTATGTACAGGGAGTGCAGAATTATTAGGCAAATGAGTATTTTGACCACATCATCCTCTTTATGCATGTTGTCTTACTCCAAGCTGTATAGGCTCGAAAGCCTACTACCAATTAAGCATATTAGGTGATGTGCATCTCTGTAATGAGAAGGGGTGTGGTCTAATGACATCAACACCCTATATCAGGTGTGCATAATTATTAGGCAACTTCCTTTCCTTTGGCAAAATGGGACAAAAGAAGGACTTGACAGGCTCAGAAAAGTCAAAAATAGTGAGATATCTTGCAGAGGGATGCAGCACTCTTAAAATTGCAAAGCTTCTGAAGCGTGATCATCGAACAATCAAGCGTTTCATTCAAAATAGTCAACAGGGTCGCAAGAAGCGTGTGGAAAAACCAAGGCGCAAAATAACTGCCCATGAACTGAGAAAAGTCAAGCATGCAGCTGCCACGATGCCACTTGCCACCAGTTTGGCCATATTTCAGAGCTGCAACATCACTGGAGTGCCCAAAAGCACAAGGTGTGCAATACTCAGAGACATGGCCAAGGTAAGAAAGGCTGAAAGACGACCACCACTGAACAAGACACACAAGCTGATACGTCAAGACTGGGCCAAGAAATATCTCAAGACTGATTTTTCTAAGGTTTTATGGACTGATGAAATGAGAGTGAGTCTTGATGGGCCAGATGGATGGGCCCGTGGCTGGATTGGTAAAGGGCAGCGAGCTCCAGTCCGACTCAGACGCCAGCAAGGTGGAGGTGGAGTACTGGTTTGGGCTGGTATCATCAAAGATGAGCTTGTGGGGCCTTTTCGGGTTGAGGATGGAGTCAAGCTCAACTCCCAGTCCTACTGCCAGTTCCTGGAAGACACCTTCTTCAAGCAGTGGTACAGGAAGAAGTCTGCATCCTTCAAGAAAAACATGATTTTCATGCAGGACAATGCTCCATCACACGCGTCCAAGTACTCCACAGCGTGGCTGGCAAGAAAGGGTATAAAAGAAGGAAATCTAATGACATGGCCTCCTTGTTCACCTGATCTGAACCCCATTGAGAACCTGTGGTCCATCATCAAATGTGAGATTTACAAGGAGGGAAAACAGTACACCTCTCTGAACAGTGTCTGTGAGGCTGTGGTTGCTGCTGCACGCAATGTTGATGGTGAACAGATCAAAACACTGACAGAATCCATGGATGGTAGGCTTTTGAGTGTCCTTGCAAAGAAAGGTGGCTATATTGGTCACTGATTTGTTTTTGTTTTGTTTGTGAATGTCAGAAATGTATATTTGTGAATGTTGAGATGTTATATTGGTTTCACTGGTAATAATAAATAATTGAAATGGGTATATATTTTTTTTTGTTAAGTTGCCTAATAATTATGCACAGTAATAGTCACCTGCACACACAGATATCCCCCTAACATAGCAAAAACTAAAAACAAACTAAAAACTACTTCCAAAAATATTCAGCTTTGATATTAATGAGTTTTTTGGGTTCATTGAGAACATGGTTGTTGTTCAATAATAAAATTAATCCTCAAAAATACAACTTGCCTAATAATTCTGCACTCCCTGTATTGTGCCACCCACCTACGTGGCACCTTAAAACTTGTCCCAGGCCTGCAATTGCAGCCTGAAGGCAGTGTCCCACTCTCATGTCGACTTGCCATTTAAAACCCCTTGCCAAGCTGTAAACTCCCCTTTTATTACATATACGTCACCCCTAAGGTAGGCCCTAAATAGCCCATAGGGCAGGTTGCTGTGAAATTAAAATGTAGGACATGTACTTTTTCATTTTACATGTTGCAGTACTGAAAAACTCCCAATTTTTTTTTTATCACTACTGAGAGGCCTACCCCTCACGTAGATTCACATTGGGGATTCCTCATTAAAATTAATAAGTTGTAATTCCTAAACTGGAGGTGGTAGATATGTTGTGATTGGTAACTATGAAACTTGCAATGATAAACCCTCTTCGATGATAAAGTCAGATTTATCAACACTAGTTTGAAAAAGACACTCTTAAAAAGTTGGCATTTTCCTGCCCTTAGCCCTCTATGGCTATAACCTGCCTTAGGTCACATGACTGGGTGTAACTGACAGTTGGGACTTTGTGAATTTACAACAGACAGTCACAAAATAGGAGTATTAGCAGAGCCTGAATTGGCCATTAACTGATTTGATAGGTGGCATAGCTAAGCACAGCTCCACTTGCAACTGTATAGGCTGGGCTCTGCCACCACACAATAGGCGTAACAAACCTGTATTGTCAGAGCAGTCAGCTAAGAGCCAGGGCAGGGGAGGCAGAAAAATCCTGAAACTTCAGAGAGCCCTTCTGGAAACTTCTTCCAACTTCTAGGAGCAGGGCACCAGGGTATAAAAAGAGCACTCTCAGACCTGCTCCTCAGTTCACTACTGGACCCGTGGAAGGACTCTGAGGACTGCCTGATGCTGTGACTTGCTGTGCACTCTGCCAGACTGCTGCTGTACCTAGAAGGACTGCTTTGTTGCCTGGGGCCTGCACGGGACCTTCAGAGACAAGACCTGCTGCAGGACCCTGCATCACCACCTACGCCCAGGACTCCAGAAGTGACCTAAAGGGCTAGTTCAGCTGGTCTCCAGTTTTGAGTCACAGGGACATAACAGGCTTCCACCATCTTAAACCTGTACCCGAACCCAGTCTGAGTGAGTCTTGCACACCGAAGAGGTCTCCCTCCACTCCTGAACACTGGATTATGGTGCAAAAGTGCCCAGGTGGCCATTTTCCAAAACTGAGGACTTGCTATTTTGAACTTTAAACTTTAAAAATTCAGACCTCTGATTCTAGTAATTGGATTTTCATGGTTGTAGTGTCCAATAATGTATTAAAATGTTCTCTATTTTTCTAAATTGGTTTGGGATTTTTATTGTGTTGTGTTTTCACTGTGTTGCTGTTTGTGTACTGCAAAGATACTTAACTCATTGCCTCTAAGTTTAGCCTGACTGCTTTTTGTGCCTAGCTACCCAGGGTCAAGCACAGGTTAATTTTGTGGGTTTTTGTGGTTTAGTCCAGTCACCCCAGTCAACCAACAGCACAATTTCTCACAATACCGCAAGCGAAACCCTTTGAAACCCCCACTTGAATTCGTATCAGGCCGTCTTCCTATCAGGGTACAATTCCAGGTTCAAACTCAACCTTACCACGTTAACTGGAGTATGAGCCCTTAGGCATAGGTTGAGACTGCTGTCCTCTGTCCCCTGCTGGTTTCTACTGATCCCCATTGTAAGCACGGCTCTGCTCCAGTGGGTGCCTTCACGCACATTTAAAACACTCATGTTTGTAACGGTAAAATTGCAAGGGGAAAAAACTTATTAAACCCACAACATGCTAAAACCCTGTCCTCTACCTAGGAGCCCATCCCCTGCTGAATGGGCAGATCCAAAAAGGGCCAAAATGTAATTGGTAGCCCACTTGTATGTGTTGTTGCCAATGGGTGCTTTGATGACATTCATTATAACCATAATTCTGAATCTATTCCCCCCAATGTTTGTCAAACATGCCCTGAATTACTCATAGTCCTTTAAACATGCATGTCCCCTAAAATGCCTTTGCGCAGTGCAAATTATACCCATATGTTTTAAAAGCACAAGTACCCAGTCCCATGCTTTTCACAATAGATGCTAGTATACATTAGAAAAGCTGATGTCCAACTGTCGACTGTCATTGGAACCCTTGGCCATTTCTCTATGTCCCACTCATCCTCCTTGAACCCTTATTTCAATTGCAAATTCCTGAGTAGCAATTTAAATACATCAACATAGTCATGCTTACAAATCATGTTTTAAGTCTTTTCAGATAAATCACACCCCAAAGGCATCACTATGCCCATATACCACAGCTTTTTCCTATGTTGTTTTGCCCTCCTCAACCTCACCTTTTATATCTTCTTCCTTTTTTTTACCCTTCTTATCCACACAATGTATTTCCTTAGCAGACCTTATTTTCTTCACCTTAGAGCTCCCATTACTTGTAACCTTCTGACCTTACATACCCTTTTTGGTGGACATTCTTTCTCAGCCCTCTACTTCAATCATGCCCCCACCCATTCTCACAGATTTTATTTGGTCTTTCGTCTTTAACACAGCAGCCCCCAAACTGACCATCACTATCCCCATACCTTTTTGCAGTTTCTTTCTTTCACCACTGGTAACGTCTCTGCCCTCTGACCAGTTCCTCCATACTTGTCAAGCACATCTTAAGGTGTTTCTTTTGTCTGCATGTGACCTCTGAAAGGCACCAAAGCTCCTCTTTCCTTTCTTTATGTCCACCTATAACCCTTCATCAGCCTTTTCCTTCCTTCCTTCCCTCATGCAAGACCACCCCACTCTTACGCACCTCACCCTTTTCCAAGTCATTACTCTAATCACCATAATCCGTCTCGAACACATCTGCCTCTTCCATTCCACAGCAATCAATCACAACTGGTCTCACGCCATCTCAAACATCACCACCATATTACAGACATCCTATAGTCGTGCGAGACAAACATGAAGTTTCACAATCTCTTGGTGATGAAAAGGCTGAGGAGGACCTTTCCATGCCTTTGGGTCAATATCCAGGAGCTGTAATGTGCGCCGCTGGCATCTGCATACTACTGACAGCCCTTTGGACTGAGGTCAATCTTGCTTCACCCTTCAGGTCACTCCAACCAGAAGGGGAACCATCACAATTGGCTACACAAGCCGCTCCAGCTCGTTTGTCTGCAGTATGTTTCTCCTGCTTCTGGAGCCAAACCCACTGACCTTTTTGACTATGTGCTACCTCACACTTATACTCCTGTCTCTCCCTACCTGCCCTTGTGTTGTTACATGCCCCTTGAACTCTCTTGCTGTAGGTGTAGGCATTGCTGTGGGTGTTTCCTTTTCTCTAAAAGCACATGCTTTTGCCCACCTCTCCTCCCATTCTTCTGTTTTACCTCAGTTTCCTTACCCCTCCTAGCCACCTTCGTGACCCTTGGTATACCCTCCACCATTGCATATCTATCTGAGACATTTGCTTCACCAAGGGTGCTGCTATCTGAAATAACTACACTTGTTATCATGGCCAAACTCTTGCCTTCATCACTCCCACTGAACCACCTCTGCCTGTTGAGCACCAACACCGAGAAGCATGCCCTTGTGCAGTAAGTAAGGCCTTTTCTTATTTAATGGTTACTTGATCTGTATACCCCACACAGTCACTACTGTCCCGATTGCCTGGGTCTCCCTGAGCACCTCCTACCTTGCTGTGGCAATAAAGTGGTGATCAGTGCCACAACACCTCCAGCAGCCTCCCTTTAAGGCCTCACAATGCCCATCCATGCCTGCTCCAGAACACCCAGCCTAATAAGGTTATCTCTACAGGAAGAGCAAAACGTGTGCAAAGCTTCCATCACAACCTCTCAAGGACCCTGAGACATGATACCCAGAAATAATGTGAAATCTACCCATATTAAAAAGATGCACCACCCTAGGAATAATGTTTTCCCTGCTTCCATTTGCCAAAGGTGAAGTCCACAACAGGCTCCCCAATCTACCCCTGGCCCTCACACATCGTGGCCTGTGCCATCTGCACAAAGTCACCCAGGGTGAGAATGCCCCGGGTACCCACTTTTGGGTGGTGAGTACAATAATTAATTACACTCAGCCATCTAGCTCAAAGGGTGAATTGCATTAATGGATAGCTCAGATATGTATTCTCTTTCATAAATATATTCACAAACACATAAATTGTAAAAATAAACAGATCTGGATTTTAAACCCAGGAAAACGTATAAATGCCAATATAAAGTTGCAATTTGAATACAGTTTAAACTTATCATGCACAAACTGAAAAATACTACACATCCTGCGTTTACCCAAAATAAATGGTTCAGATTCTTTAAGTGCCCAGTTGATTTAAACCAACTTAGAATGAGCTTCATTTGCTATAGCAGTTCCTGTATACAGATGTCAGGTTGAGTAAGATAACACTCTTCCCAACTCACACTCCGCATGCACATAATTGTTTAGATATGCCACTCTCCACCTGTTCAGAGCCCTTACTGCAGGTATGAGCATCTGGCATTATGGTAAAGGGGCAGCATTGGAGATTGCGGCTCATAATCAATTTAAAGGAAGCCGTTCGGTAGGTGAGACCTGACTGAGGAATCTCAAGCCACAACAGAGGTTAAAAACCTGTGATCCACAGTGAAAAAACTGGGGGTTATCACAGGTAGAAACCAAGGTCCATACTTATAATTCAGTTGTGCAGTCTGAGTAATATTTTTTTTTTTTAAGCAAATTCGGCGCAAACCTAACTCTATATTTATATTTTGATGTTAGACACATCTAACGTAAAAATATAGGAGTTTGCACCATTTTTGGGATGCGTGCACCTACCTTGCGTCAATGAGATGCAAGGTAGGTGTTCCCATTTAAAAAATGGTGCTATCCCCATAGACCCATATTTATCCCTCCGTGCTAAAATGATGCATGGTTGGGAGGAGGGGCTAAATAAATGGTGTAAAACTAGCTTTGCACCATTATTTATTGCCTGGGTCAGACCAGGCGTTATGGGACCTGTGAACCCATTTCCATAGTTAAACACCATGAAATGGGTCCACAAGTGCCATCCCCACACCCCAGGTACACCCCCACCCACACCAGAGGGACATCAGACAATGGGGGATCACATCCCAGATAAGTAGGGTAAGTAGTGGTAAGTATTTTAAAAACAAATGAAACTGCCATCGGGGGCCCTAACGTGGGCCCTCCTGCATGGCACAGGATGCAATAGCCATGCCCAGGGGACAAATGTCCCCTGTGCTGGCCATTGGGGTGGTGGCCATGACTCCTGTCTTTCCTAAGACAAGAGTCATGTTTTTGCTGGTTGTGCACCAGGATATGTCGCTAGTCTGGTTAAAGGTTTTTTTTTGCCTCTAACCAGGCTAGCGTCATTTTTGATGTTCAAACCCCTCCTTTCCTACCGCCACTCCCACCGCCTAGCTTCTTTCTTGTAAACACTAGCCCAAGTTGAGCGCCAGCTGGCGCCCGGCTGGCATTGTTGAATAACGCAAGCCGGCACTAAACGTTTAGCCGTAAAATTGCGTTAGTGCAGTATTGCGGTAAAAAGCATAAATCTGGGCCTGCATCTCTTAAAAAACAGCATGTTATGAAAACCTTGTCTGCTCAATCTATTGTGAGTGTAAAGAAAAATGTTTACTTCTTCTTCAACGAGCTCCCTTCCAACAGCCTGTTGTAGTATACAAAAACAGGTATGCTGTGCAAAGAGTCCAGGTATTCCCTATAAGTGGACAGAGGCTTGCTTTAGCTATCCATAGGTGCTCTATCTGGGGGTAGTGTAGTCAAGCAGCCTTAAACTTATCAGACAGGAGTGTTACACATCTGTTGCATACACAGACAATAAATGATGCACACACTCAAAAAGGAGATCCACACATATTTAGAGAAAAAGTAACCGGAATTAAAATATATTTTAAGACCAAGAACTTCATAAACAGGTAAGTAATTTTTCGGAATAGACTTTTTACAGTTTTAGCAATTGTAGGAAAGTACCCTCTTTCTTGGCATGGTTACCCCCATTTTCTGCCTGATGCCAGTGTGATTGACTGTATTCACTGGGATCCTGATAACCAGGACCCCAGTGATTATGGTCTTGCTCCCTTAAATTTGGTTGTTGGTTATGGTATTCACAGTATTTCACTCACAATAGGCATACTGGTGCCCCCTTATAAGTCTCTAGTGTATGGTACCTAGGTACCCAGGGAATTGGAGTTCCAGGGGATCCCTATGGACTGCATCATACATTTTGCCACCCACAGGGAGCCCATGCAAAGGCTTCTGCAGGAATGCCATTGCAGCCTGCATGAAAACGTGCAAGCACCCTTTCACTGCACCAGGTTACTTATAAGTCACCCCTATAGCAGGCCCTCCAGCCGTGATGGCAGGGTGCAAAGTACCTGTGTGTGAGGGTACCCCTGCACTAGCAGAGGTGTCCCCATGAACTCCAGGCCCATTTTCCCGGGCTTTGTGAGTGCAGGGACGCCATTTTATGCATGTACTGGACATAGGTACCTGTGTCCAGCTACATAATGGTAACTCTGAATGCATGCCTATGTTCGGTATCAAACATGTTGGAATCATACCCCAAGGCTTTTGCAAGCATTGGTTGTATGATTCCATGCACTCTGGGGGCTCCTTAGAGGACACCCAGTATTGAGATTTCAGCCTTTTGAGGTTTTCCAGGCACCCCCAGCTGCTGCCACATCACAGACAGGTTTCTGCCCTCCTGTTGCCTGAGAAGCTCAAGCCCAGGAAGGAAGAACAAAAGATTTCCTTTGGGAGAGGGGTGTTACACCCTCTCCCTTTGGAAATAGGTGTTACTGGCTGGAGAAGAGTAGCCTCCACAAGCCAATGGAAATGCATTGAAGGGCACATTTGGTGCCCTCCTTGCATAACCTAGTCTACACGCGTTCAGGGACTGCCAGTCCCTGCTCTGGTGCGAAATTGGACAAAGGAAAGGAGAGTGACCACTCCCCTGTCCATCACCACCCCAAAGGTGGTGCTCAGAGCTCCTCCAGAGGGTCCCTGGGATTTGCCGTCTTGGATTCAAGGTTGACAGGGAAATCTAGGAGCATCTGAGTGGCCAGTGCCAGCAGGTGACATCCGAGCCTTCCCCTGATAGGTGCTTACCTGGTTAAGTGACCAATCCCCGTTTCAGGGCTATTTGGGGTCTCTCTTTTGGGTGGTTCCTCAGATTAGGATTGCAAGACTCCAGCAGGGATCCTCTACATCCTCCACTTTGACTTCTCACTGAAGAAACTGCAGCTGGACCCTCCAGGAACTCTACAAGTTGCAACAAAGGAGCAAGATGCCTTCTGCAACATTGTATCTCTGGCTTCTGCCAGCAATTGCAACAGTTTCCCGGTTGTGCATCCTCTGAGGACAGCCTGTCTTAACCCCTTCGCTGCCAGGCCTTTTCCCCCTCCTGTGCCAGGCCTTTTTTTGCCTATTTGGGGCAGTTCGCGCTTAGGCCCTCATAACTTTTTGTCCACATAAGCTAACCAAGCCAAATTTGCATCCTTTTTTTCCAACATCCTAGGGATTCTAGAGGTACCCAGACTTTGTGGGTTCCCCTGAAGGAGGCCAAGAAATTGGCCAAAATACAGTGAAAATTTCGTTTTTTTCAAAAAAATTGGAAAAAGTGGCTGCAGAAGAAGGCTTGTGGTTTTTCCCCTGAAAATGGCATCAACAAAGGGTTTGCGGTGCTAAACTCAGCAGCTTCCCAGCTTTCAGGAACAGGCAGACTTGAATCAGAAAACCCAATTTTTCAACACAATTTTGGCATTTTACTGGGGCATACCCCATTTGTGCAATTTTTTGTGCTTTCAGCCTCCTTCCAGTCAGTGACAGGAATGGTCATGAAACCAATGCTGGATCCCAGAAACCTAAACGTTTCTGAAAAGTAGACAAAATTCTGAATTCAGCAAGGGGTCATTTGTGTAGATCCTACAAGGGTTTCCTACAGAAAATAACAGCTGAAAAAGAAAAATATTGAAATTGAGGTGAAAAAACCATCAATTTTTCTCTACGTTTTACTCTGTAACTTTTCCCTGCTATGTCAGATTATCGAAAGCAATATACCGTTACGTCTGCTGGACTCCTCTGGTTGCGGGGATATATAGGGTTTGTAGGTTCATCAAGAACCCGAGGAACCCAGAGCCAATAAATGAGCTGCACCCTGCAGTGCGTTTTCATTCTATACCGGGTATACAGCAATTCATTTGCTGAAATATAAGGAGTAAAAAATTGCTATCAAGAAAACCTTTGCATTTCCAAAAAGGGCACAAGATAAGGTGTTGAGGAGCAGTGGTTATTTGCACATCTCTGAATTCCGGGGTGACCATAGTAGCACGTGAATTACAGGGAATTTCTCAAATAGATGTCTTTTTTACACACACTCCTATATTTGGAAGGAAAAAATGTAGAGAAAGACAAGGGGCAATAGTACTTGTTTTGCTAATCTATGTTCCCCCAAGTCTCCCGATAAAAATGATACCTCACTTGTGTGGGTAGGCCTAGCACCCGCGACAGGATATGCCCCAAAACACAACGTGGACACATCACAGAAAACAGAGCTGTTTTTAGCAAAGTGACTACCTGTAGATTTTGGCCTCTAGCTCAGCCGCCACCTAGGGAAACCTACCAAACCTGTGCATTTCTGAAAACTAGAGACCTAGGGGAATCCAAGGAGGGGTGACTTGCGGGGCTCGGACCAGGTTCTGTTACCCAGAATCCTTTGCAAACCTCAAAATTTGGCTAAAAAAACACATGTTCCTCACATTTCTGTGGCAGAAAGTTCTGGAATCTGAGAGGAGCCACAAATTTCCTTCCACCCAGCGTTCCCCCATGTCTCCCGATAAAAATGATACCTCACTTGTGTGGGTAGGCCTAGCGCCCGCGACAGGATATGCCCCAAAACACAACGTGGACATATCACAGAAAACAGAGCTGTTTTTAGCAAAGTGACTACCTGTAGATTTTGGCCTCTAGCTCAGCCGCCACCTAGGGAAACCTACCAAAGCTGTGCATTTCTGAAAACTAGAGACCTAGGGGAATCCAAGGAGGGGTGACTTGCGGGGCTCGGACCAGGTTCTGTTACCCAGAATCCTTTGCAAACCTCAAAATTTGGCTAAAAAAACACATGTTCCTCACATTTCTGTGGCAGAAAGTTCTGGAATCTGAGAGGAGCCACAAATTTCCTTCCACCCAGCGTTCCCCCACGTCTCCCGATAAAAATTATACCTCACTTGTGTGGGTAGGCCTAGCGCCCGCGACAGGATATGCCCCAAAACACAACGTGGACATATCACAGAAAACAGAGCTGTTTTTAGCAAAGTGACTACCTGTAGATTTTGGCCTCTAGCTCAGCCGCCACCTAGGGAAACCTACCAAACCTGTGCATTTCTGAAAACTAGAGACCTAGGGGAATCCAAGGAGGGGTGACTTGCGGGGCTCGGACCAGGTTCTGTTACCCAGAATCCTTTGCAAATCTCAAAATTTGGCTAAAAAAACACATGTTCCTCACATTTCTGTGGCAGAAAGTTCTGGAATCTGAGAGGAGCCACAAATTTCCTTCCACCCAGCGTTCCCCCACGTCTCCCGATAAAAATGATACCTCACTTGTGTGGGTAGGCCTAGCGCCCGCGACAGGATATGCCCCAAAACACAACGTGGACATATCACAGAAAACAGAGCTGTTTTTAGCAAAGTGACTACCTGTAGATTTTGGCCTCTAGCTCAGCCGCCACCTAGGGAAACCTACCAAACCTGTGCATTTCTGAAAACTAGAGACCTAGGGGAATCCAAGGAGGGGTGACTTGCGGGGCTCGGACCAGGTTCTGTTACCCAGAATCCTTTGCAAACCTCAAAATGTGGCTAAAAAAACACATGTCCCTCACATTTCTGTGGCAGAAAGTTCTGGAATCTGAGAGGAGCTACAAATTTCCTTCCACCCAGCGTTCCCCCAAGTCTCCCGATAAAAATGATACCTCACTTGCGTGGGTAGGCCTAGCGCCGGCGACAGGAAACACCACAAAGCGCAACGTGGACACATCCTAAATTTTGGAAAAAAACAGAGGTGTTTTTTGCGAAGTGCCTACCTGTAGATTTTGGCCTCTAGCTCAGCCGGCACCTAGGGAAACCTACCAAACCTGAGCATTTCTGAAAACTAGAGACCTAGGGGAATCCAAGGAGGGGTGACTTGCGGGGCTCGGACCAGGTTCTGTTACCCAGAATCCTTTGCAAACCTCAAAATTTGGCTAAAAAAACACATGTCCCTCACATTTCTGTGGCAGAAAGTTCTGGAATCTGAGAGGAGCTACAAATTTCCTTCCACCCAGCGTTCCCCCAAGTCTCCTGATAAAAATGATACCTCACTTGCGTGGGTAGGCCTAGCGCCGGCGACAGGAAACACCCCAAAGCGCAACGTGGACACATCCTAAATTTTGGAAAAAAACAGAGGTGTTTTTTGCGAAGTGCCTACCTGTAGATTTTGGCCTCTAGCTCAGCCGGCACCTAGGGAAACCTACCAAACCTGTGCATTTCTGAAAACTAGAGACCTAGGGGAATCCAAGGAGGGGTGACTTGCGGGGCTCGGACCAGGTTCTGTTACCCAGAATCCTTTGCAAACCTCAAAATTTGGCTAAAAATACACGTTACTCACATTTCTGTGGCAGAAAGTTGTGGAATCTGAGAGGAGCCACAAATTTCCTTCTACCCAGCGTTCCCCCAAGTCTCCCGATAAAAATGATACCTCACTTGTGTGGGTAGGACTAGCGCCCACGAAAGGAAAGGGCCCAAAACACAACGTGGACACATCACATTTTTTTATAAAAAGCAGTGCCTACCTGTGGATTTTGGCCTGTAGCTCAGCCGACACCTGAGGAAACCTAGCAAACCAGTGCATTTTTGAAAACTAGAAACCCAGGGGAATCCAAGATGGGGTGACTTGCGGGGCTCTGACCAGGTTATGTTACCCAGAATCCTTTGCAAACATCAAAATTTGGCCCTAAAAACACTTTTTCCTCTCATTTCGGTGACAGAAAGTTCTGGAATCTGAGAGGAGCCACAAATTTCCTTCCACCCAGCGTTCCCCTAAGTCTCTCGATAAAAATGGTACATCACTTCTGTGGGTAGGCCTAGCGCCCACAAAAGGAAATGGCCCAAAACACAACGTGGACACAACATATTTTTTCACAGAAAACAGAGGTGTTTTTTGCAAGGTGCCTACCTGTGGTGTTTGGCCTGTAGCTCAGCCGGCCCCAGGAGGGGGGGGGGCAGAAATGCCCTAAAATAAATTTGCCCCCCCAACCCCCACCCTCCCCCGCCGGGAGCGACCCTTGCCTACGGGGTCGCTCCCCCTGCGTGACATTGGCACCAAAAAACAAATCCCCGGTGCCTAGTGGTTTCTGCCCCCTTGGGGGCAGATTGACCTAAAATTGGCCAATCTGCCCCCAGGGGGGCAGAAATGGTCTAAATACAATTTGCCCCCCCAGGGGAGCGACCCTTGCCTGATGGGTCGCTCCCCATCTCTAAAAAAAGAAACAACAAAAAAAAAAAAACACTAAAAAAAAAATTGCCCTGGTGCCTAGAGTGTTCTGCCCCCCCCCCCCCGGGGGCAGTTCGGCCTAATAATAGGCCGATCTGTCCCCTGGGGGGGCAGAAATGGCCTAAAATAAATTTGCCCCCCCAACCCCCACCCCCCCCCCGGGAGCGACCCTTGCCTACGGGGTCGCTCCCCCTGCGTGACATTGGCGCCAAAAAACAAATCCCCGGTGCCTAGTGGTTTCTGCCCCCTTGGGGGCAGATTGACCTAAAATTGGCCAATCTGCCCCCAGGGGGGTAGAAATGGTCTAAATACAATTTGCCCCCCCAGGGGAGCGACCCTTGCCTGATGGGTCGCTCCCCATCTCTAAAAAAAGAAACAACAAAAAAAAAAAAACACACAAAAAAAATTGCCCTGGTGCCTAGAGTGTTCTGCCCCCCCCCCCCGGGGGCAGTTCGGCCTAATAATAGGCCGATCTGTCCCCCGGGGGGGCAGAAATGGCCTAAAATAAATTTGCCCCCCCAACCCCCATTCCCCCCCCGGGAGCGACCCTTGCCTACGGGGTCGCTCCCCCTGCGTGACATTGGCGCCAAAAAACAAATCCCCGGTGCCTAGTGGTTTCTGCCCCCTTGGGGGCAGATTGACCTCAAATTGGCCAATCTGCCCCCAGGGGGGCAGAAATGGTCTAAATACAATTTGCCCCCCCAGGGGAGCGACCCTTGCCTGATGGGTCGCTCCCCATCTCTAAAAAAAGAAACAAAAAAAAAAAAACACACAAAAAAAAAATTGCCCTGGCGCCTAGAGTGTTCTGCCCCCCCCCGGGGGGCAGTTCGGCCTAATAATAGGCCGATCTGTCCCCCGGGGGGGCAGAAATGGCCTAAAATAAATTTGCCCCCCCAACCCCCAACTCCCCCCCGGGAGCGACCCTTGCCTACGGGGTCGCTCCCCCTGCGTGACATTGGTGCCAAAAAACAAATCCCCGGTGCCTAGTGGTTTCTGCCCCCTTGGGGGCAGATTGACCTAAAATTGGCCAATCTGCCCCCAGGGGGGCAGAAATGGTCTAAATACAATTTGCCCCCCCAGGGGAGCGACCCTTGCCTGATGGGTCGCTCCCCATCTCTAAAAAAAGAAACAACAAAAAAAAAAACCACAAAAAAAAAATTGCCCTGGCGCCTAGAGTGTTCTGCCCCCCCCCCCGGGGGCAGTTCGGCCTAATAATAGGCCGATCTGTCCCCCGGGGGGGCAGAAATGGCCTAAAATAAATTTGCCCCCCCAACCCCCACCCCCCCCCCCGGGAGCGACCCTTGCCTACGGGGTCGCTCCCCCTGCGTGACATTGGCGCCAAAAAACAAATCCCCGGTGCCTAGTGGTTTCTGCCCCCTTGGGGGCAGATTGACCTAAAATTGGCCAATCTGCCCCCAGGGGGGCAGAAATGGTCTAAATACAATTTGCCCCCCCAGGGGAGCAACCCTTGCCTGATGGGTCGCTCCCCATCTCTAAAAAAAGAAACAACAAAAAAAAAAAAACACAAAAAAAAAATTGCCCTGGCGCCTAGATTGTTCTGCCCCCCCCCCCGGGGGCAGTTCGGCCTAATAATAGGCCGATCTGTCCCCCGGGGGGGCAGAAATGGCCTAAAATAAATTTGCCCCCCCAACCTCCACCTCCCCCCACCCCCCCGGGAGCGACCCTTGCCTACGGGGTCGCTCCCCCTGCGTGACATTGGCGCCAAAAAACCAATCCCCGGTGCCTAGTGGTTTCTGCCCCCTTGGGGGCAGATTGACCTAAAATCGGCCAATCTGCCCCCAGGGGGGCAGAAATGGTCTAAATACAATTTGCCCCCCAGGGGAGCGACCCTTGCCTGATGGGTCGCTCCCCATCTCTAAAAAAAAAAAAAAAAAGAACAAAAAAAAAAAACACAAAAAAAATATTTGCCCTGGCGCCTAGAGGTTTCTTCCCCCCCTGGGGGCAGATCGGCCTAATAATAGGCCGATCTGCCCCCAGGAGGGGCAGAAATGGCCTAAAATAAATTTCCCTCCCCCCCAGGGAGCGACCCTTGCCTAAGTGGTCGCTCCCTTGGCGTGAAATTCACGCAAAGAAAAAACTCCCTGGTGTCTAGTGGTTTCTACCCCCCTTGGGGGCAGATTGGCCTCATCAAAATAGGCCAATCTGCCCCCAAGGGGGGCAGAAATGGGCAAAATATAATTTTCCCCCAAGGGGAACGACCCTTGCCTAAGGGGTCGCTCCCCACCTCAATAAAAAAAAAATGAAACAAAAAAAAAAAAAGAAAAAAAAAAATGGTCCCTGGTGCCTAGAGGTTTCTGCCCCCCCTGGGGGCAGATCGGCCTAATAAGGCCGATCTGCCCCCAGGGGGGGGCAGAAAAGGCCTTTTAAAAAAAATGCCCCCCCTGGGAGCGACCCTTGCCCAAGGGGTCGCTCCCTTTTGTCAATTTCTAAGAAAAAAAAAAAAATCCCTGGTGTCTAGTGGGGTTTCAAAAGCCGGATTGCAAGCAATCCGGCTTTTGAAACCCTCGGAGGGACTTCAAAGGGAAGGAAATACTTTTCCTTCCCTTTGAAGCCCCTCCAGGCCTCCCAAGTGATTGAAAAAGAAATGCTTTTGCATTTCTTTTTCAATCGCGCTGGAAGCAGAGCTTCCAGCGCGACGAGGGAGGCCCCTGTGACACATCAGCGCGCGCGCGCTGACGTCACAGGGGGGGGGGGGGGTGGGGGGGGGTCGGGGGTGGAAGGGGAAGGTCTTCCCCTTCCATCCCCGACTTGGGGGGGGAATGGGGGTGCACAGGGGGCGCGCTAGCACGCCCCCAAGTTCCCCTGTGCCATGGACGAGATGATCTCGTCCAAGGCACAGGGGAACTGTAGCCTTGGACGAGATCATCTCGTCCAAGGCACAGAAGAGGTTAAGCCTGCATCAGAAGAGTGAAGAAATCACTCCCCTGCTTCTGCAGGCACCTACTGCGATGACGACCGGCTGTGTGGATCCCCTCTCCTGCTGAGCTGCGTGGATACTGCATCACGGGTGGTGGACTGAAGTGGTCCCCACAGTCCTCTCTTTCAGCTGTCCCACTTTGGTAGAGGTAAGACCTTTCCTCCTCAAGACAGTTCGCCCGTGCACTGCATCTTTTGAAGCTGCCAAGGCTTGTTAGCATCCTTCCTCCAAGTCCTTCGTGCATCTCAAAGCTCTGGCCTCCAACACTCTACCCTGCGACAAACAGCTTCCTGAGCGGTTCTCCAGCGGCGTGGAAGCCTTTGTTGTAGTGCTGCGCGGGCCTCTTCTGCAACTTTCTTGTCCCCGTGCTGTGGGACTCCTGTGTGCACTGCCTGGTCTTATGTGGTCTCTTTGAGTTACTGAGAGCCCCTTCTGACTCCCACTCTAGGTAGAGTCCTCCTGGTTCTTTCTGGTCCTAGGCAGCGCCATTTTCCGCTAGCGGTGAGCTTTGCATGTGCCAAGGCTTGTTGTCGTATTCAGATGACGCAAACCCGACTACAATCCTCCATCCGGCATGGGACATCACTTGCATCCTTCAGGAACTCAACTTTGTCTTCTTGGGTGCAGTGCTGACTTTTCTTCTTCACTGGTGGTTCTCCTTTTGCATCTTCATCTGGGTTACCAGGGGCTCCTTCTCTTACTGGACTCTTCTGTGCTTCTAGGACTTGGTCCCCTCTTCCACAGGACTTCTTGTCCATGAATCCACTGCTGGTGTCCTGCAGTCTCTTCTGGTTCTTGCATAATTCTTCTTTTCGTTTCTCTGTGTGCTCTGAGAAAGTTACTGTGATTTAATCCTGCTTTCCTGGTCACTGGGGTGGGTTTTTGTAATTAGCTTTGGGGTTTTCTAGTACTCCCAGCTCCACTCTACACACGCCTAGATGGGGGCCCGACTTTCGCATTCCACTTTCTTAGTATATGGTTTGTGCTACCCCATGCCCATTTCTAACTATTGTTATTTTCACTAATTGCACTATTTTCTAACTGTTTTTATGCCTATTTCTGCATATTAGTGTACATAATTTGTGTATTACTTACCTCCTATAAGAGTATAGTCTGTATGGTATTTGTGTCACCAAAATAAAGTACCTTTATTTTTATAACACTGAGGCCCGTATTTATACTTTTTTTAGCGCCGCATTTGCGCCGCTTTTTGACGCAAAACGGCGCAAACCTACAAAATACAATGGTATTTTGCAAGTTTGCGCTGTTTTTGCGTCAAAAAACGACGCAAATGCGGCACAAAAAAAGTATAAATACGGGCCTGAGTATTTTCTTTTGTGTGTGAGTATGTGTGACTACAGTGATATTGCATGTCTCCTAGATAAGCCTTAGCTGCTAAGCCACAGCTACCTCTAGAGAGCCTGGCTTCTAGACATTGCCTGCACTACACTAATAAGGGATAACTGGACCTGGTGTAAGTACCATAGGTATCCACCACACACCAGGCCTGCCTCCTACAGCAATTTTAACCACAAGTGTGTTTTTAGGTGTAATGCTTTCCTATGGGAGAAAGAACATTCACTGCATACATATACTTGGGATGTGTTTCCATGGGACCCATTTCGGTTGTGAGATGGTAGGGGGACAAGGGCCAAAGTGCCACCAGCAGATCGGTATGATTTTCCCAGGTGAGTCCGGGTGTAGAGGTGCTGGACGGATTGGTAGCCGTGCATGCTAGGTGGTAGAAAGGAATTGTGGGCCACCTGAAAATAGGTTGCAAAGAAGAACGTAGGGACAAGTTCGGGAGCTCCCAACGGGGGGGCTCGGTTCTTGAGGGTAATGGGGGCTGGGGGAAGCAGTTTGTTTCCCTAGGTCTGGGCCAGGCAGCTCGGGTGCAGTGTGTTTATTGTTGGCTGGCTTTCATGCTTGAAGGCACTCACTGTTGTTGGTCAGGACTGGCAAGGGGAAGGCAAAAAGCAGGACGGCTGGGCCACTCTCAGGGATGGCCTCTGCAGTGCTGACATCCCCTGTCAGCTGGCTGTCGGTGAAGTTGTCGGAGTCCGGGCTGGACTTTCAACAAGCTTTGGTTGCAGCAAGGATCCGGTACTTCAGGTATTGGTGCTGATGGGCTTGTGGAGGTAATGGCACCTTCAGGCTTGGCAGGTAGATGGATCTGACATCTGCGAGAGTACTGACCTTCTTCTGGGCAGCTATTGCTTGGTGGACCTGGTGGACAGCAGCTTCTTTAAACCGGACATTGCGGTTGGTGCCTGGAGGCTGCAGGGGAGTAGCTCCTCTACTCCAAAGGAGATGTTGGCTGCCTGGTACAGTGCTGGCAACTCTCCAGGGCTGGTGGAAGATGCACAGCTGCAGGACAAGTTGGGTATTTTGCAATTGTCGAGTTTCTGTGTGGCAGGCAGGGTTTGGAGCCAAAGTCCACAACAGTCTTCAGTTCTTGCGGAAATTGGCTCTTCATTGTTCTCTTCTTTTTTGTCAGTGGAATCTGAAGTTCTGGATTCAGGGAGCCCCCTAAATACTAAATGTAGGGGCATTAGGGGAGTGGAGAGTAGTAGCCAATGGGCTACCTACCCTTGGGGTCACTATGTCCCCTATATGACCACTTCCTGTGGGAAGTGCGGATAACTCTGTCCGAATTTCCTAAATTCTGCTATCAGCAAGATGGCAGAATTTTTGTAGAGTGGCTCACATTAGGCAGCCTACCTTAGGGGTATGTCTGACCTGGGTGTACTCTACGCCTCCTAGTATAGCAAATTTCCAACCTGTCCTGGTGCCAAATAGGCCTTAGGGCCGGGGGAGGCATCCTGAAGGTCTGGGGATGCAATTGTCACATATCAAAGGCAGAAGACACTTTGAAGTCCCTGGCCTTGGTATGCTAAATCATTTGCCATGGCAAATGAACACCTTCCTCCAGAGCAGGCATTGTTCCTGGCCTCTGAGGGTGTGGGCTATCACTTGCAGGGGTCAGAAACCTCTCTGAGGTTGCAGACTGGACTGTAACAGTCAGCCAGCACACTAGAGGGCTAGTAGGTTTCAGGGGGTACCTCTAAGGTACCCTCTGGGTGCATGTATTAATAAATCCATCACAGGAATCAGTGTTTGTTAATACGAGGTGTTTGATACCAAACACTGTAGGTTTCAGTGAGGCCATTATGTGGCTGGGGCACTCTTTTTGACCAATTCCCAGTACATACCTAAGATGGCTTCAATGTTCACTCGTAATGACTAAAAATTGACAGACATCACAGGGGCATATCTGCTCATGCAGATATGTTCACACATGTTGTCTAATACACCCTGCTTTAGGTCTATAAGGCCTGTTGTAGAGGTGATTTACATATATTGCATGCAGTGTCAGTAGGCATGGCACACCGAATGTGCGCCATATCCTGTTTTCACTTTTGTCGGCACCATGTCATGCTTGTTGATGCTTTAAAGGAATACACTATGTTTGTTTCAAGCTTGAGGCGGTGGGCATTTCACTGCAAGTTATTAGCAGCCTTCTTCCATTCATTTAATTTTATGTAGGCAATTCCTGGGCTCTCACTACAAAAAACATAACCTATGCCTGGACAGAATGTATTTTTTAAGCAGATACATTTGTGTTTGTATTTATATTTATAAAGTGCACTTATCACCCAAAGGGTATCATGGCACTGAGAGCCAGAAATACCAGAGAGAATGGACCACTGCATAGAAAGTGAGATTGATTAGGAGATTATCAAGGGACCAGCCATGTTTTCAAGGCCTTCCTAAAATAATAGAGATCAACAGAGAGTCTGAGATGGATGGGAACCTGATTCCAGAGTTGAGCAGCTTTGACTTCAAAGGTCCGGCCTCTTTGTCTCATTTTCTTATATTTAGGGACACATATGAAATTAGCAGATGAGGAGTGAACAGGTCTCCCAGAAGAATATTTTTGGAAACCCAGCTGTAGAGGATAGGGTTCAAGGCCATGAATCGCCTTGAAAACAATGCAGAGCGATTTAAAGGCAATTCTTTGTTTGACCGGGAGCCAGTGTAGCTCCTAAAAGGCAACAGAAACCAAAGACCTTCTAGGATAATTCAGGGTCAGTTTGGCAGCCGCAGCTTGCACTCTATGGAGTCTATTTACAAGGTATTATGGGGTACCCAGTAAAAGTCAGTTGGAGTAATAGAGCCTATTCATAATCACACAGCGCATAATTATAGGTTCATCAAAGGGAGGATTATCTGCAACCCACACAGATCAAAACGGGTCCCTGCCACTTTAGAAATATGTGCTTCCAAGGTCAGCTTGTTGTCAAAAAGGACTCCCTGATTGCAAACTGACTCTAAAGGGGTAGGTACCGTCTTGGCTGCCAAGGGCCAGAAATGAGTATAGAGATCAAGAGGTATTTTGTCCACTGAACAGCGCAAAAATTCAATTTTGTCTCTGTTAAATTTGAGAGAATTGTCAATGTCATTTGCACAATCATGAAAGCTTCCCATCGTATTCTGATGGTCACTCTCTAGAGACAAGGTCAATTGGGTATCATTTGTGTACTTCAGTAGTCTGATATTGTAAGGTTTAATGAGCACCAAAGGTCTCTTGTACAGATCAAACAGGATTGGACTAAGTGTCTACCCTTGGGTTATGCCTCGTTTCACCTCCCAAAAGGCGGAACTAAAAGTTCGAAGAGCAATGGCTTGACCCCGCTCTGATAGGTCTGAGCTGAGCAGGCTCATCAGTACCTGCCTCCACAAGTCTGTCAAGAAGAATATAATGATTGACCTTTCGGTGCAGCAGATAAACCAAGAAAAATCTAAATCACAGAATGACCGTGAGTGACGGACATCTGAAGCTTTTTCATAGCAATAATTAAAGCTGATTCAGCCCCACAGCTGGGTCTAAAGCTGAACTGTTCTTGCTCTAGTAGGGAGTGCGATTCCAGATAGCACGAAAGTTTCTGGCTCATCTATTGTTTCAGCAGTTTTATAGAAAAGGGCAGCAGGGAAATGGGTCTGAAGTTACTCAGCACCAATGGGTCCAAAGAGGCCTTCTTTAAAATGGGTGAAACAATAGCTCTCTTCCGGGCCAAAGGGACAGTGACAGTAATCAGTGACTGGTAACAAATCTGGTGAAGCAACAGGAGAGAATCAGATGCAACGTTTTTCCAAATTTTATGTGGTAGAGGATCGACAGGAGATCCAGAGGAGGTACAACAGGCTAATGAGAGGATACATGTTATCCAAATCAAGAGTGATTACAAAAATAATATATTTCTGATCAAGAATGTTGTTTTTCTCTCCTGATCATTTTTAAATCAACGTGAAGGGAAGATTTTGAGAAACTTTTGTTTTAAAAGTTTGTCTCTGCCCATACAATTACTCAGATTGGAGCTTGGAATAGTGAGCACATGTGTTGTAGTCCCTAGCCAACATAATTTGATAGGGTCACTACAGCTTCCCCAGCTGCATGATGGCTTCTCTGAACCTAGGGGTGTTTGGTATCAAACATCTTGTATTAATAAACCCTCACTGATTCCAATGATAGATTTATTAAGACATGTACAGAGGGCACCTTAGAGGTGTCCCCTGAAAAACCTACCAATTGCTGGTGAGCTCACTGACTGGTTCTGGACAGCCTACCACCAACAGACGTGAATCTGACCTCCCAGAGGAGAGCCTTTGCTCTCGAGAGGTCAAAAACAAAAGCCTCTCCAGGCTGCGGCAATTAGTATTAAATTCCCACAAGATGACCTGCAGTCCAAAGCAGGAGCTTCAAAGAAGCCCACTGCCTTTGATATGCAGAACTGGCCTTCCTCAGAGGAAGATGTCGACCCCCCGTCCCAGGGCCAATCTGGCACCTGGACAGGTGTGTCACACTTCCATACTGGGAACACCCCTAGGGTGGCTAGCCTAAAGTGGACACAACATAGGAAATTCTGCCATCTTGCGTGTGATAGAATTTTGGAACTCTGGATAGGGTAATCCCCACGCCCCATAGGAAGTGGTCATCTAGGGAGTGTAGTGACCCCCCAAGGTAAGAAGCCCATTGGCTACCTCCCTGCACTCCCTTTAATGCCCCCTAAATTGAGTATTTAGGGGACCCCCTGATGTAAGATCCATGGATCTTTGCTGTAAAAGAAGGAATGGACAAGAAGCTTGCTGAACCCGAGAACCGAGGAGCTTGACTGATTTGGAGTGAAACCTGCTGGCTTGTCTGCTACACTGACCCTCGGGGAGCAGCTGACCTGTCCTGCCACCGCAGCCTTCAAGAAACTGGGAGAGCTGCCAGTGCTTCGCCAATCACCAAGAATAACTGCGCTCCTGCATCTGCAAGCACCCAAGAAAGAACTGTGAGGACCGGGACCGCCAAAAACCCGACGCAAACATCACCACTGCCCTCCCGATCCACCTACCCCGAGCTGAAGTGGGCCAACAGTGTCAGCGTCGTCCACAGGGCCTCCAGAGACGAGGCCCACCTGAGCTTGCCCTCTGTGGACTTCTCGATGATGTCTGCAGTTTGATTCTGCAGACCCCACCTTCACCGTGACTGCCTCTGGTGAGACAGACCCAACGGTTCATTGCACCCCTGCACCTCGACGCCCTAGACCGGGGAGAAGAGGACCAGCGCAGCACAAATTGTATAAAACACTATTTAATGATATCCCTATGTCCCCTAGGTTCATGAGACCCTAGCCTACCTGCTGGTCCGGCCGGACTGGCCCATCAGTCGATGCCTGCAGCCTGTTTCTGTGGGCCTCCTGCACCATGACCACCTCCGGTGATGGTAAATCCATCAGTCCAAACCACCTCTGCACCCAGACATCCTGGACCACGGAGAACCGGACCACTGGTGTCTCTACATCCCCGAGCATCGCAAGAACAGACCCCCCTCGGTTATGCACTCAGGCTGGACTCAGACCATGCCTGCAGCAACTTTGTGACTGGGCCTATCCCCATAGACTTACATGGGGCACCTGACGCTGAACTGCAGCACTGCAACCGGCCATCTCTGTGCTGCCTGAGGTGACCTGTTGGTGTGGCCTTGTACCTTGCCCCATACATACCCTAATTCCAGGAGATTGGTCCTGTAAGTCACTGTACTTTATCTGTATGCAGTGCTTGTTCTTCCTCTATAGGATAACATTACTGCATCTGAAAAATGCGCCATCTACTTTTAAAAACTCCATAAATGATTAACTCAAAAAGTACTCACCTACTCCAGTGATCTTGATATCAAAGTTTATATAAAAGTATGTGCTATTTTTATAAATTGGTATTGGATTTCTTTATTAAGTGTGTGTCTCACTTACTGCATGAATGCGTGCTTAGCACTACCCTCTGATATACCCAACTGCTCGACCAGCATTTGGGATGTAATTTGTGCCTTTGTGATACCTCTGTGGGTTGCTTGGACTCTTTGCACAGTGTATCTCATTTTAGTCCACTATATAAAGAGCCAGCTTCCTACAGGTTTATAAACTGCTTCATGCTCTCAATCCTTCTTTGAGATCCCTCCTTACAGCAGAAATATTGCAAGACTCCACAGCTTAGTTAGTTTTTGGGAGAAGCTTGATCATTAAAAGAGTAAAGTGTAATATTGAATAGTGAAAGGGGATAGTCGTCAGGGAATCTCTGACTCTTTGTTAGAGCCCAATCTTTGCAACTTAAACACATAGGCCCTCATTATAAACCTGGCGGACGGCGGTATCATGGAGAAAAGTACTGCCAACAGGCTGGCTGTACTTTTCCCCATAATATGACATTGGCGGTTTGCCTCAAGCCAAACCGCCAATGTACCACTCCGTCTGCCATGCGATAACAGCCACCGGGCTGGAGACTTCAGTCTCCAGCCAGGTGGCCGTCACTAGCCCGCCCGCAGGATTATGACCCCGCCTACAGCCATGATTTTCGTTGCCTCCTTACCACCATGAAAACCATGGCGGTAGGCACTATCAGTGACAGGGAAGGAATTCCCTGTCACTGATAGGGGTCTTCCCTGTCCTCTCCCTCTCCCCAGATTTCCCCCCACCCCCCTCGCTCTCCAGACCCTTCCCCCAACATACATGCACCTTCAGGCACCATCACACACACTCATACCCACATGCACCTACGCATGCATACATCCATTCACACACACATCCAAACACACTGACACACACGCATTCACACAACAAAACATACATGCACTCACACATCCACACATATACACACATGCCACACACAACGCACACCCGCATTCACGCACACACAAACATACACACCCACACACACACACTAATCACCCCTCTCCCCTGTCGGAGCACCCAACTTACCTGATTGCAGGGGGTTCTCCAACAGGAGACTTGACGGGGCGCTGCTGCAAGCAGTAGCATCCACCAGCAGAACACCGCCAGGCTGCCTCATGGGTCATGATACGGTTGGCGGTGGTCCACTGGTGTGGCGCTGCTGCTGGCGGCAGCACCACCTCACCGCCATCCGACGCCATGATCGTAGCCGGAACTCCGCCATCCTTCTGGCGGAATTCCAGCTACGGTCATAATATGGCGGACGGCTGGTAGCTGCGGAGACGATCTTTTGGCGGCCGTCGCACGGGCGGTAGGCGTTTTTTACCGCCAGGGACTAAATGACCCCCATAATGTATTATGGCCTTTGTGCTTCTTTAAAATTGTATAAAACACTATTTAATGATATTTCGTTTAGACCGCCCCAGCCGTGTTCTTCTTTTCGAATCCCGCATTGTATTAGATGTTTTCTATGTCCCTCCATTTAGGAAATATCCCTCTAAACATCATCTTAGCAAGGTGGAATAAGAATTCCCAAAACTCTTCTGTTTGTGATCTCTGCCATAAAGAACCCCGAAATATGTTTCATGTTTTGCACCTGTCTCGCACTAAAATAGGTTAGAGACAAACATTTACTACCTTTAATACCGAGATACAATCCAGAGAAGCACCAAGCTTTGATGGATTTGCTACAAAATCCCTGTAATGAGTATACGATGTTTAAAGTCTAAACATTTTTAAATGTTTTACCTATTTTCTAATAAAAGAGATATAAATATATTTGTGGAATTATATGTATTGTGAACTCTCATTATTGTGTGTTGATTTTATTTGTTTTATAAGTTGATAATTGTAGAACTCAGGTGAAGTCAATAATAATAAATTTAAACTTGAAAACTCTTTGACCTATTTCCACCTTTTAGGCCAGTGAAGCATCAGTCGGATGTGGCGGTGTGGTGTCCCCTGGGAGAGTAGCCATTTTGGGCCCCTCCCTGAAAACTGTAGGTGTCCTTTGGGACCACAATACATTGCAGTAGGTTTTGCAGAGAACCACTGGTTATGAATTAGAAAAACAATTTGATGATGTAAGATTTGCAGTGTGTCCTGTCATCACTATCGCAGTAATTCAAAATTGGTGTTCCAGGCTAATAGTAGAAGGGGGCAAGAACACCACTGTACAATTATGAAAATGAATACCCTCTAACAAAGCTCAGCTGAGCAATTTCATCCACCAGTGGAAGAAACCCACAAGCAAACGTCACCACTCACCTCCCTCACCCTTTATGGAATTGGCAGGGACTACCTCCGAGTGTTATGGGAGCCTGTTATCCAGAATTTTCTCTGACCATATAGGTAGTAATGGCCCAGATGGCATGGATGTTATCTTACCTGTGAGTTCAAACACATTCAGTGGCTCAAACATGTTACTCTGCACGACCTTCCGGTGTGGGCTACAGGGTCCTACAAGATTCCTCTTTTGCCTCTACTTTGTTTAATATATATGTGCAACCGATGGGTAGCCAGATGTACACACATAACCACGATTTTAACTGTCCAATCACTCTATTGAGCAGTCCCCCTGGCCGGAATTGAACCCTGCTAAACGTGGATCGGCACCCAACATGAATAAATGCGGGAATGAGCAAAAGACTGGCACGTGTAATGATTGGGGCCACGAGGCGAGATCTTCTTACAAGTACCCCTGCTTACAGCAGTATTCTATCAGGCCTCAAGTCTCAATAATTGGACCAAGTGAAACAGTCCATGACCTGTACACATGGAGCCTCGCCATCTCTCAGACCCCTTGCATTGGCGAACAAAAATCTCCCCTATTGCACACAAGTGTTAAAAACGAACAACTACAAAAGTGAACAACAGATGGCCCCTTCCCACGACCATGGCCATGAGGAAGGTGCCCTCAGCAATGATCCGTGCCCACAGCGGGCATCCGGCAGGCCACCGACGCAGCCCACTGCCTTCTCTGGGAACAAGTTAGTCTTTCCTTATATAATTAGGAGAATTCGCAGTGGAGAACTATGGCCGGCGAGTCAAGGCAAAAGGATTTTAATCAAGGTAGGATCACTGACAAGCTCGATCTTGCATTTATCCCGCACTACATCCCAAATGGAGTACATGATACATTAAATAGAGGGAACTTACTCCATCTGACTGTATTCCAGCACTGAAGACAACTACCTCTGAAAAAATCACGTTGGTAAAGTTTGCAATGATACCAGGGAAAGCCTTGACAGATGCTACAATAACTGCGTGGCAAAGTCCTGATCTTGTTGAAGCCATCTTGAGGGAATCTAAGACCTTCGAGGACTGGGGGATTGAACTTTTAAAACCTCAGCCTCCCAAATACCCCCATGTCCTGCTCCCACATGTGAAGCCTAGCCCCCAGAGATTATGTAGAAAAGGGGCCTGGGACCATATGCATGATTGGCTGCCTAACGCTACAAAAAACACAAATTACCTGGAAATCCAAATTGCTCAGAATCAAAGAAAGGTCATTTGTGTAACAAAGAGAAGCGAACTTGGTACTTGGAACGAGCAGACTGCAGTTCAAAGGCGGACTTATAAGATACTTTCCTAGCCAGTATATTGTAGATCCAAAACAATATCAGGTAACCTTAGGAAAATCCAAGATTAGAATAACCTCATGGCAAATCATAAAATTGTGCGGAATGTTAAATTGGCAGTTTCATTCTTGCAAGGAAGCAATATCACCTGCCTGCAGGAAACGTGGTCATCAGGCCCAGCAACACGTTATGGTTGTTTGGAGCTCTTCAAACCAGCAAGTAAATTAAGCATATTTGGCAGACCCGCAGGAGGTCATTCCATTTACATCAGACAAAACAGCTGAATTAAGGTTGTGCCCCTAACACTAAAGCACCCTGGCCTTGCATGCGGCACTAATCACTGGGCTGACCATTGGTCACAGGAAAAGGCCTCTGCTTTTGATCAACTGCTATCATAACATAGCTAAAATACTGAAACAGCATGCAACAGATACTCTTTGTCACAGCTTGGAATCCCTCTTCATGGAGGTCCTTTTAACTGGTGACTTAACCTGAGAGGCCTGGGTTCAAAGTTAGTGGCCAGCAGAGACAGCAAAGCATAGGAAGAATTGAACTTTCTGCTGAACACATTACAACTAGTCTCAGCAGCTTGAGTTCCAAATCTTGTACCAGACGAAACACATCGTCAAACGTTCAGGGGCATCTCCACAATAGACAATATGTTCATCTCTGAACATTTGGCTAACAATTCCGCCAATTTTTATATACATAATAGGCCAGAAAGCGACCATAATCCACTATAATTAACCATAGAAATTGGATCTCATGTACCTAAGAAACATCTAACAGTGGGTGCTTCCATAGGTACTGAAGTATCTAAACTAATTAGGAGGCTGAAGTGGAGGACTGTGGACACCTCATCGGTGAAGAAATGCCTTAGTAAGGTCTTAACAGGCCTAAGATGCCTGCCATATGAACTACTCATCAGATGGAAGACACTTTTAACAGACCTTATGGAGACTCTCCAACCATCAGGGGCCAGCATGCTACCCTCAAAGAAAGCCAGAAATGTGCAGGATACAATGCCATACAACCCAGTCCTTGTAAAAGTACGAATTCAGCTACGAAGGGCATGGCACGCTCATAAACCTCATGGTACAGTAATAACTGCAAATATTTAGGTGCAGCCAGTAAAACATATAAAAAGGAGGTATGTGCCCTGAAGAACCCTACTGCAGAAAAGGAATAAGTAAAGGTACATACCATGTGCCAGGAAAGAGGTCTAACATGCTTCTGGAACTATGTCAGATTAAAATCTCTGTATCGTACTAGAGAACATGGAATTTCAGAAGAAGACTGGGTTTCTCATGTAACTGCACTGTACTCGAGCAATAGCGCGGCCCTAATATATTACAGTTCCATGGAAATGGACACCCACCCGACGGGGAACCTGTCATCATTTACAAACTCAACTCAGGTGCGCCACCTAATTAAAGAAATGAAAAACGATGGTGCCCCCGGACCAAATGGGCTCCCGTCTGGGATTTTCAAATCTGCAGCGAAGGATTTGGCTAAGCTGTTAACACCCCTGTATAATCATGCTTTTCAGATTGCACAGATTCCAGCGGAATGTAGGGGTTTAATTCTGTGCCCAATCTTCAAGAAGTGGGATCCTATAGTAGCATCCAATTATAGCCTAGATTTAGAAGGGAAGGCCTCTGCATGGTTACTGATTAAGGAGCTAAATGACTGGGTGCAAGATAACAACATACTTCCACTGGCTCAAACTGGCTTCTGAGCAAGGGCATCAACCATAGATAATATCATAGCTCTCGCTGCACTAAGTCAACGAGCTGCCCAAAGGGGACAGCTTCAACTTTTCGCCTGTTTTTATAGACTATAGTGCTGCTTTTGATGAAGTACAGCGACCAATGCTATGAAGTAAACTCAGTGCGTGGGGCATTTCCCCAAAAATTGCTGCGGGCTACTGTCTCCCTGTACACCCAGACGGGGGCCCGTGTCAAAATAGGCTCGTATACAGTCACTTCCAGAATTGCGACCATGGATGGCCTGAAACAAGGCTGCGTCTTAGTCCCGCTCCTCTTTAATTTATACACGCAGATATGGGGAAAGCCCTTGCAGAGCAGCCTGGGTCCACCAAAACTCAGCTATACCTCCCTTCAATTACTGCAATACGCGGATGACAGTGTTATAATGGATCATACCAAATCAGGATTGCAGCACACATTAAATACTCTCCACAACTATAACGAGAGAATCTTTCACAAGATTAAACAGGACAAGACCAAGGTTATAGTATTTGGTCGCTATAAGAGAAAGCGAACCTTAAACTGGAGAATAGGACACTGCATGAATAAAACCACAAAGGTGTCTGGTTCTCGGATACATCAAAATCAATAATATAATTATTTTCATTGATTTAATATTTGTGGTGTATTTTGTTTTTGTGTAAATGTTTCTAGTAGTGAGTGTTTTCACCCCACAATTCTGTGGCATGGTGTTTTCTTCACTCTTAAGGTAAATGATGCCCATCGTGTCACTAACAATATTTATCAAGCGGTAATAATAATTGTGAGGGTCGCTAATGACATACTATTCTTCCTAGACAGATTCCAACCCCGAGAGGACCTCACACAATGGTCGGCTAATGGCTTTCAGTTTCTGCCACAGCACCATATAAAAGCCCCTGATACACACAGAGCATTAGACACAGTAACTGTCACAAAATCGATCTGCTCAGTTGTGCAAAAGCATTAGAGAAATTAATAGTCAAGACAGGCCACAACTTCACAAGGCATGCCGAAGGCATATGTATGTTACGCAAACGTAGGTGAGACAATATAATTGAACAGATGAATCCTCCTATCCGCTACACACACACACACACGGGCTTGCGGACTGATACACACACATAAAACAAAGATACATTCTTGCATTCAAAATAAAACACCCTTCTCCATCTTTTCATGCATACACAAAAACACGCAGGCAGATACCACCACCACAAGAAGATTCTCCTTATACACAAAAATACAGACCGATCAATTCTTGCATGCAAACGCAGAGATCGGTTAACACCCAGCCTCAGCCATATCTTAAAATATACACACACACACATCTTTGAATGCATACACAGTAGACATACACACACTCATGCGTGCACACACAACTTTCAATGCAAACACGCACGGATGAGTTCTCAACACAAATATATATACTCACATGCACACATATCACACACACAAACACACGTCCTCGCATTCCAGTGTACGCTGGGATAAATCATTTCAGGTACATCACACTCACACACACACACAGTCACACTTCTCCTGCAGAGAGGTGTGTGAACAAAGGGTAACAGCAAGGTGGTGAAGGGGGGGTTGAAGGTGGGAAGAATGTCAATGGAATGAGTGATGAAGGGGAGAGTGTTGTACAGAGGGAATAGCAGTGGAAGGAAAAGCGGTAAAAGCAGTCAGTGAGATGGGAAAAGAGGAATAAGGGATGAAAAGATGTTGGTAGTAAGGGATATAAGAGGGGGTGGAGCAAAAGAGCATAATTCCACCAGTTTGAGTGCCAGTGAGGAAAGGTAATATGAGGACAGTGGAAGATGTTGATAGTAAATTGGAAGGGTGAATGGTGAGCAAAGGACATCCTTAGATAGGGATAAGCAGAGAGGCTAACAACAGAGGAGGGTAGGGGAAATGGGCAACACTTGGATAAACAATAACTAGGGAGTAGTTCATAAGTGAGGTTTGGGAGACAGTGGGTGAGTTTGGGGGTGTGGAGAGGATCGGGAAACAAAGGAGAGGGGCTGTTAGTCAGGGGTTTAAGCCCCAAAGGTGGGCTTTAGCCAATGTATGGCGAATGGAGTGGTGAAGAATTGGGGTGGGGTCACAATAAGGAGGGTGAACCACTAACAGAACAATAAGGTATGGGGTGAAAAGAGGGGCGCTGAGTGATGGGCAAATCGAGGAAATAGGTGAGGGGTCAGTACAAGGAGGGTGATCCACTAACAGATGAAGTACAGTGAGGGGCGAAGAGAGGAACTAACTGTGGGGTTAGGACAAAGGTGGTGAGTCACTAACAGAAAAATAAGATGAGAGTACTCAGTGGAAGTGGAGAGAGGGAAGCTGATTGATGGGTGAGATGGTGAAAGGGTGAGGAGAGGGTCTGATAAAGTTGTAATGAAAGGGTCTGTGAATGAGTGAGACAAGGCTTTGGAGGGGCTGGTGGTGAGAGGGCAGCAAACACAAGAGCAGAATGTGAGAGTGAGGCAGGAGCGACGAGAGAAAGAAGTGGGTGAGACAACTAAAGATTTGATCAACGAGATCAATGAGAGGTACTAAGAGAGGGTGAGTGAAAGAGAGGGGAGAAAAATCAGAAGGCAGGAGAGAGAAATAATAAGAAAAATGGGATAAGTGAGCAATAGAGAGAAAGAAATAAAGGAGTTAACAGATCCTGGAGATGTACATTGGTGGGCGGTAGTTAAAGCACCCTCTTTGCCCATCAGCAACAGTCAATAGTCACGCACACAGACCTTTGTGCACAAATAGTGGCACATTAATGCAGATATGTGTAGGCTCTGGAAACTTCTGCAGCCCTAAAGTGAATCAAAGTGCAACCGAAAGGGCATGGTACATACGGTTGGGATGCCCCGGTGCTCTTCTCCTGCAAACATTTCTTATGGAAGAGCAGGAAAGTGACAGACAGAAAGCCTAATACAAAACTGTGCTCACCACATACTTATATTAAAGGTTTATGCATTATACTTGATTCCACATAGACGCTTTTTGTGATTATAAACCATTTTAAAATATGCAGTCTTTTCTACAAGTGGCAAATTTCTGGTACTGCCAAGAACCGCACGTTGGGTGTATGTTTGCTATGAGTAATGAGGGATACAGAATATTGGAGAAGGAAGAGGTGGGAGGGGGTGGGGGGGGGGGGAGAAGAATGTGGCGCTACAAGCAGGGCTGCCAACTTCAGACCTGGGAAACGAGGCTCCAGTCTCAGTGCCGCCTCAACATCCTGTGATTCTGGGCAAATCACCTGTAGTGTTGGGAGCCCTAGGCCCTCATGCTACTATGAGATGACACAGACACCACAGTAGGATAACTGGCCCAGGGCATGTGCGTCCGGCCCTTTTTATCATCAGGGTCACCTGACTGGTGATGCCTGTGATGGATGGGTGTGGAAGCCAGCCCCCAGCAGAGTGGCTGGTGAAAACACTAGAATGTGTCCAACAGGACACTACATCACCCAATCTCTCCAGGCCTAGAAAACAAAAAATGAATGTATAATGTAACTGGTACTGATGTAAAGTGTCAATATTAGCGCTAGTAGAAAACAAGACAAAAAATAAAAAACAGTACCTCAATCATAACGAGTGGGCACTAATTGACTTCAATTGATCTGTACTTGGTCCATGCACCACACACGGTAAAGGAAGTGAGGGCATAGCACTTGCTGCCAAATTAGAAGACACCAAAGAAGAACTGATAATGATGCCAACAAATGGCAAGCCGTGGGCAGGCTAAAATCCCCTTTTTAGGGTTTTTTAATGTTTTTTAAGAGACAAGAGATCGTCACCATAGTGACAAGGCATGCGCACTGCCTGCAGGCGCGACCTAAAAAACGTGCCTGCGTTATTTTTGTAGGCCTACGCACCACACATGCAAAGCAAGTTGCATCAAATGCATTGGAGATGCTGTGCAGCATGGCCTAAAACCTTTCGCAAAGCAACCAAATCATGAAGCCGAGACCTATTGGTTTTGTCAATCCTTGTTAAGAAAGAAACTGAATGGTTACCTACTCGCCTCCGTGGGGCCAGGTGCTGGGCGACAATAAACCAGCTGCATCTTTCAAAACCACTTATTGCTTAGTTTCATTTTGCATCAGTTAAGATTTCGAGTACACAATTTTGATACGTACCAGTCAGTACTCAGTAGTATACATTGCTAAAAAAAAAATGTTCTGCATTTCTAGTTGCACAAATGACTACAGTGTGGATAAAAAAAAAACACTTTAGACTGTGCCGTGAAACACACCTGATATGTCAAGGGTCGAAGGGATTTTTCTTTCCCTCTTAACCAAAGGCAGAATTACAACACTACTGGAGAAAACAAGGACGACATTTTAATTTGAAACCAATAACCACATTATGTTAAAACCGCGAACTCCCATTAGCCATTCATAATACAGTTCCATAGGAAGAGTTAGCTGATTAAAAAAAAAAAAAAACCACACAAAATCACACGTTTACAAAAGTATGGCTACAAAGACTTGTGTATGATCTTATTATAGGGACGTGTTCTTATTGTTCCACCTGCTGTCGGTTACAGTATTAATTGCGATAATGCTGAAAGCGGTGACCCACTGTAAATTTCGGTTTTAGGAATTCCATAACTTTTCCTCCTGACATGCAACTTAGAAACAAAGCGGTATATTGACGCATGTGAACATCAAGTTGCTGCCATGATGCCTAATTATACCCAGACAAGTCACTGGTTGCATTTGTAATTGAAACCAGGCCTTATACCAAGCTTGTTGCACCCAGGCAATAAAGTGTTAGATTTGCCGTGTGAATCACAGAGGAATCACACCATGGTGTTCGGCCACGGCTGGTCGAACGTAAAGGCGGTCAAATTGTTCATTCAAATGCTACCTCGGTTTCAGGTCAATATCCGCAAGCAAATATGAACAAAAGCTGGGCTCTCATGTGCACCCCAACGGAGCCCCAAATTTATCAGATTACCTTGCTGCCATCTTGAAAGTCCGGTAGGTCTCCGTGGCCACCATGTAGAATCTTCTTCCTCACTCCCTCCGTGTTAAGCAGAAACATGTCGTCCATTGCCTCGTCTTCGGCCGTGCCTCTTTTCGGCAGGTCGCTTTCTTCTGGCCTCTCTCAACTGTTTCTTCTCTTTACACCCTGGGACAAGCCACTATATCTGCTCCTAGAAGAGTCTATGCGACATGCCTCACTCTTGCCTTTCCTCACCGCCTCCAGGTGATTTACGTGTGTGTGCAATATCAGTTACCTTTCCTCCTTATGGGATATAGATGCACAAAGGACTGACCCCAAAACCTTATCCTGTCTCGTGCTGATCTGTTTCAAATTAGCACGCTCTCCAGATGGCACTCAAGGTAATTAGGCAGAGTCACAAACGCCAGAGTTCAGTGAAGGCCCAGAGTGCACATATCTATCTCCCTCTCGCTCCAGTCTATAATCCCCAGTTTACCACCTTCTTTTTACATCGAGTGCCTCTTTATTCTGCTCCTGCACCCCGGTGCCCCTTTTCTTTTTTTCTGATGAATGTCTGATGCTCTTTAACCCCTGAAGGATGCGAATGCCTTTCTAATCCTCAATCCTCTCCATCTGTCCTTGTAACACCGGATTTACTTGGCTCTAATCGCATTCCAGTCAGTCAAACTTGAGGAGCGCAGAATGCCACGCTCCACCCGGGCTGTCCCTCAGCTTCACACACAGACCTACCAAGTCACCGGTAATACCCTTTCAATTTAACACCACTATTTATGTATCTCGCACTGATCTGGCTAAGGGTGCAGTATCACAAAATATCAAGAAGCTATCGTGCCATGACAAGCCAAGACAATAACTTACTATTCATGTTGACTCTAAAGGATGTACAATCTTCCTTCCCTCCTAATAAGGCCCGGTTCTAGGGGGTGGGCCAAGCACTCTCAAGGCAGCCCCAAGGCCCACCCAAGGCCTTTTACAATTAGAAAATCAGCTTTTTTGCTTTTTCTCAATAAGTCGCCTGGAGCCTCACTTTCTCAGTTGAATTGTTTAGCTTTCATAAATAGCACCAATGCTTTGGGATACTTGAACAGCAATGGAACCTGTGACCCTGCTATTCACATATGCATGATAACAGCCATCATGCTTAACCTTCAGCTTATATTAAAAAAAAAAAAAAAGCTGCCAATGTCACACGTTTCGATTTTCCTGCTGTGAAAAGACTTTAGCCAGGCTTCTCTAACATTCATCAGAAACGGTGGCTCTCTTGTGGAAGGACTGGCAACGTGCTGCTGTTGTCCTGCCTACTCTCAATATCCCTTGTCTCCTAATATTATCAAAAGAAATTTAAGACACATTAACGCACTTTGTGGCCCCGATGACTGTTTTATTCACTGCCAAATCATTCTCTTTTGGCTATATCAGTGGCTAGAAATGGATCACAGCACTGTTGTAACAGGTCCTAAACTGATAAGATAATTTAGTTAGCTAATTCACTTGCTGCCCAGATGCTCCTACAATCTGTGGCTTCACAAGTTTAAATCTTGCTACTCAGCCTTTTATTTCCAACCCAAATGTGGGAAAGTAAGCACTGTAAATACTTTTATATCCAGTCAACGATAAAAGAAATCTGAGCTGTCATGTATCCCTAAGCTCAAAAACACAATTATTTGTGTTTCACATAATCGTGATGTTTTGAGACATTTTGAACGGTAGAGTGCATACCGCACTTGGATCTCCAAATGTTATTAGCTGTTGAGCAACTAGCAGCTCTGGACGTGGCAGTGTCCTTTAATTAGAGGTTTTGAAAAAGACAAGGCCACCTTTTTCACAGCTGTGTGCTAAAGGATTCAGACCATGATCAAATATTCGAGAATCTGATCAAAAGGAAAAGGTGAATTGGCACACAGATGAGAGGTGGAAGGGGGTGATTAGAGGAAAGCTGGAAGATAGAAAAGATGAGAGTAAAGGAAGGGTAGTATAGAAGACAAAAGAATGGCAAGGAACCAGCTGGGTGGAACAAAATGAAAAGAGTGAGTAGAAGGGAAAAGAAAAAAAATATCACGACAGAGAAGAGTGCTAAATTTGTACTAGTGTTTGCCAGTGCTCGACATTGGCACTTATTTATGTAGCCCACCAAGTGGTGGCACTGTCAGCCTATTTTTTTTTTTTTTAAAGAGCACAGGAGCCAACTGTTTAATAATCCAATATCTGTGATAACGCTAGTGTGCACAGGCCATTCTTATACCTATAGGTCCACCTGGTAAAGTCCTACTTGTCATTTATAGGAGTGTGATGGTAAGTGGGTGACATTAGTTTTGATATTTGTCAGCTTTGGAATTTCCTATTTGTGGTCGAAGCTGCAGTGGTCTCTTGAGGAATAGTTTGAGATGTGGCACTTATCTTTTGATGAACTAAGCACCGACAGGTTTGATTAGAGAACAGAAGGCAATAAAGATGCAGTGAGAGGTGGTTGAAGGAGGATGAACGAGGCATCTGTTGAAGTAGTGTGATGGAGTGGGGCAAGACGGAGCAGGAGAATGATAAGCAAAGTGTTTGATGGGAGTTTGGCAATGGGTAGGCATTTAGTGAGAGGGGAGCAATGAGAGGTGAACAGAGGGAGAGCAGTACAGAAGATTGAAGGCAAAGGATGAGTATAATAAGAAAGAAATGTGGCCAGAAGAAGGGGATGAGTAAATGATCAGTGGTGGGTGAGGGGCCAGAGAAGGAGGATTAAGAGACTGGAGGAGATTGATAGAACAAAAAGGACAAGTGGGGAGAGTGATAAAGAAAGAGAGGATACTGAGACCAGGAGAGACTAGAGGGAAAGACGAAGAGAGCATGAAAGAGGCAGCAACTTGCAGGTCACAGTTTAGGAGAAACAGTTTAGACTTAAGGTTAATCAAATTAACTATAATTTCCCTCTAGTTTCCCTTAATATACATTTCGCTCAAGAAAATGACAACCAAATATTTTTTCAGCCAAACAATGAGAAGTCCAGTCCTCAATCTCAGAAGCTCTACTCAGTGGGTAGCTAAGGGTAAAAATAGGCACACATTTGATGTTTGGTTGGTTCTCCTCAGGTTGTTGACTTTGTCTGGTCTTCCAATTGTTATCACACAGTAAATGTGCAGCAGTAGCCACTGTACACAACTTTAGAAGTTGTTCTTCTCCTTACTGTCTCTTTGAAACGCAATGGCGCCCTGATCTTTGTAGATCTTGTGCATGCTCATGAGAATGATTTGATATAATACATACAGGGAAACCGAAGTGTAAGGTCTGATTAGGCGCACCTGCACACCAACACAAGTACAGTCACACATGCTTGTACAGTAGATCAGGGTCCCATCTTTCCAACTTTTTACCCCATATGCAGCAACAGTGAAGGTGATACTGACAGAAGACAGTGAAGTGGAGGGAGAGGACTGTGAGATGGAGGGATGAAAAGGTGTAGCAAAGTAAGGAGAGGCTGATGGGTAGGAGTTAGGGGGCAGAGAGGTGTGTGAGTCAGAGGGAGGATATGGCGGAAGAGAGGGAAGATGGTGGCATGGAAAGATAGAGGAGGATGGGGCAGAGATTGGTAGGAGGGGAGGCCAAGCGAAAAAGGTAAGCTGGAGAGGGAATGGTGAGGAGGAGTCAAAAAGGTGAGGTGGAGAAATAGGAGGTCGATGCGCAGTAAGAGGATGGAAAGGTGGAATGAAAGCGGAAGGTGAGGCGGAAAGAGAAGGGTGAGGCGGAGTGAGCAAAGAAGGAGGGTAAGGCACACAGAAAGGAGGGCATGCCAAGGGGAAAGGAGGATGAGGTGGGAGAAAGGGAGAGGCAACGAAAAAGGAGGGTGAGGTGGTGAGAGAAGAGGGAGTGATGGGAGAAAATAGACGATGAGGTGGGCTGGAAAGCAAGAAGTGCAAGGCAAAGAGGGCAGAAGATCACATAGGTACAAAGCCCCACAAACACAGAATAAAGCGAGTTGGCAGAACCAGTACAGTAGATTCCTCACCCCCCTACAAAATTACCCTGCATGTCCCCAGCGAGCAATCAAACACCTAGAAAATGCTAGGTAACCCTATTCATCTTCCTGGCCCACCCATGCTTCTTCATGGCCCTCCCAGATCCTGAATCCTGGAAATGGGCCTGCTCCTAATTGTCATCTTGTCCGACCAGCTCCACTGTACAGTATTAGTTTTTTTAAGTGACGGATGCAATGATATGTAATATCAAAAACCAGTCAGTTTCCCAACACTGGTGCTATCCATACAATGATGCGGTTGTACATAAACATCCCACGTGCTGCAAAGAGACCACAATTTGCACAACCAAAATCTATTCTTTTTTAATTTATTAGGAATCTTCGCAAAGCGCAGGACAGTGGTATAAATCTGCCTTAGAGCAACTGAGACGGAAAGAAGAGATTATTCATGTTACTCAAGTCCAGGAGCTAACACACAACTTTCGTCATAACACTGTAAGATATACTGACGACCCCTCAGTTTGCATCACGGACCCTACCAAAAGTAAGTCTCAAGAAACCCTTTGGTTCACCTAAGAAAAACAATCATTTGGTCAACCTCCCTTTGTCTCCTGTAAAACCACCTTCTTATTTAATACAGCTCTCTCAAAGCATTCCCAAAACACTTTAGGTCCTTACACACGACCTTCCTTGTTGATGTCTGACTTTCACAAGGTCCTCAATCTTCATATCTATCTCCGCAGCACCTCACGTAGGACCAAAATGCAATTTGTTTTAATGTTGCTTCTCTCTCACCTGTCTCTACACCAGTTAATAATCTACTTCACACTTCCTAGTCTATCCAAACCACATTTGTTCCAAATTGTACCCAGCACACATTCTTACATAACCACAAAAGGTATCCTCTCTATGGTCATGTGAATTTGCAGCATACACACATTCACTAGCTCACATACATCTTACCAGTCCAAACTACTAACCTGCACCATTTGAATGCTTTCTTTCACCAAGCAACTTCACAAATGTTTCTGCCCTTTGGCTTGTGTGGGATAGAAAGATACAGGGAAAGGTTTGTTTAAACCCAAATTTCAAGTACCTTGTGAACAACATTTTATATGTTGCTAGTAGCAAGAGCGACTTTTTTTCACCAAAAGACCACAGAAGCCTGATCATGATTTTCTAACTCGCCTTCACACAAAATGTACATCCACTCTCCTACAACAATTCTTCACTAGCAACACACACCATATGCATTCCCCTAAATTATGTACTAATTGCATATCAATATCCATCACTAGCATCTTTATCATTGTTCAGGGAACTCCACATTTTGTATTTTGAGGCAGAGCTGCGAGCAGAGTGTGCAAGCCGTTGCGCCATGGTGCATGGAGTACTACGTGGGGGCACCTAACAAGGGGTGGTTGAAGAACGACCTCCAGCAGACCTGCAGATCAAAGAGGGCCTCCAGCAAGCTCCCAGCAGGGCAGCCAGCAGTCTGCTGCCGGCTCTGCAGACAGTTTGCTGAGCCCGAGGACGCTGTCCTCGACCTTGTAGGAGCAGGAACCGACCGGGAGATGAACCCCCAAAGCCAACACTCCCTTCCCCACCCTCACGCCCTCCCCCAGTGAACAGGAGTCTTTTGGGTCTTGGGAGCCCCTGGTGCCTTAGAGGGCAGAGGTTGTAGGCAGCCACTGCTAGGTGTGTGTGCCCCAGATCCCAGCAGAAGCGGCCCGGGTGTGGCTTGTGGGGGTCTGGTGAGCTTCACTCCAGCTTCTCACTTTCGCCTCCGCCCCCTCTGTGATCAACTGTGGGCCCTAAGCTCCTCCATGAGGTAACAATAACAAAGTTTACACTTCAAGTCTCCTGAAGCTTCTACCATGAAGCTGTCAGCAATACCCACCTCCACGGGACCCAAGAGAAAACCAGCAAGGATAGCTAACTCGCCTCCAGCCATCATAAGGTACACCAGGAGTACAGCCTACGTGTGTTCACCTTCTAAACTGTCATCTAAGGTGCCTTCTGGGGGAATATGATAGGCCTGCTCACCCCCAATCCTCTCTCATCCAGTGCAAAGCAAAGGTCATGGTTGTGTCCAGGGATAGGAGTTGTCTGAGCATGACACCATGGTGCTATGACAGGCTTTTAACCCTTCTTTTAACTGTCAAGGACATGAGCACCTAAAGCCAGTCACCGCAAACCCCCAAAACGTTGTAGGCATGGGGAAGCCTTGGATTAAAGCAGGAAGAGAGCAAGTAATGCAGCACAAATCCATGATCAAAGAATCTCAGGGTTTGAGTGGCTGAAGCCTGTTGGGCTGCTAACGCCCTCTGGCCCATTCTTGCCTGAGCCCACCCAAGCCAGCTGAGCTTACAGACACAGAGGAATTGACTGCTTCCTTCCTACAAAGCTTTGAGACTAAAGTAGAGAGAACACGAGAACTAACCCCTAAGCTGTTTAGAACACCGGAGGAGATAGGGTCCTCCTGCTTTGGAACGTAAGCATGTGATGGTAAGGAGGTTCTGCCGTTTACTGCCACAAAAGAAGCACAAAACACAATCGTCAAAGCTAGGATATGGCAGTCTACGAAAATTGAGCTCCAAGTAGATATAACTGCAGTCGATTGTGCAGTGCCTGGTGAACCTAGACACTAAGATCGACTCCATTGAAGAGAAAATACATAGCATACTGGCCACCAATTTGTGCTCCTGTGCAGCTATAAAAGACAAATTTGCAAAGCTGTCCGAGACGCTAGGCGCAATCGTTAAAACACTTAGAGGCAGACGGCCCTTTGGCACACTCCAGTTCGTGTGCAATCACTAATACACCTCCGGCTCTGCAAGTGGAAAGGGGATATCCTCCAGCCCAAGTTCAAACAAGCTGGATGGTGCTCTGCCCCACCAAGACTCATTGACTAATGTAGTATGGACTGATGCAAAAGACTGTCAACCACGTTCTGGCCTAACCATGAGGTTGCATGAAAAGGGGACAACAGTGACAAGAAACCATCTAGCCCTGCAGCTCAAGGGGCTTCAATGTCTAGGCGGGCCAAGATAACGCTGAGAAAGCAGCATAAAAAGGCAAAACTAAGAAATGTGGGGCAGCAGCATTCTCTCCTACCCTGCACCACACCTTGTGTATTCCCAATTTTAACCCCCAAACTGACTGGCAATAAACATCCATCTAGCATGGGTATCTCGCAGTCCTCTAAGCCTTCTTACCCTGGTAGGATCGCACAGGACTTTCATGCCCTAGGTGCAGTTTCCCTCTCTCCAGAGCCCACAAACGAACAAGCATCCAATGAAACAAAAATTAAGATGGTCGCCTGTACACAGTGTCATCCAGCAGCTGAAATAAGTTTGACACTCCACGAGCCAAGTCCTCCAGTTGAGCCCAAATGCGCACAAGCATCATTCAAGTTGAGTATAGAGCCCAGCAATCTGGTATCCCAGGTATACAAACCAAGTGCTGCACCTTCGGTGCCCCAACAAAGGCTCCCCCTCGTCAGCCTTCTTCATCTCCTTTGCTCAACAGGCAATTCACTGACTTGGTAGTGCCGGCAGTTAGCCATAATGGAAGCCGAACATCTGTTCCTCTGTGCTTGGGCTCTCCTATTCCAACTCAAAAAGCTAGATAAAACTCAGGAGAGCTCCCTGTAGCAGACAGTTTATAGTGTTTACAAGGTAGTGCTTACCCCCAAGATACCACATTCAAGGCTCACATGACATCTTAAACAGGTGCAATATGTTACGGTTATTCAAACATACCATCTTTAGCGCATATTCACTCAGAGGATTTGGAGTGGGTAGAATTTCAGAACCTGTCCGGGGACACCAATGGCAAATCAACTCAGGTGGGCTTTCTCCACCAATGCCACCAACTTGCTGTGTTCAAGGAAGCACCTGAACTGGCATAATGGGCGATAGAAAGCAATCTTCCTTGTACAGAGAAATACTTGCATGTCCTTATCCCCAAAAGGGAAGGGGGAAGTGTCAGTCCTGCGAGGCACAGACAGAAGTAACAACAGCATCAGAGCTTTCCATGCATGGCACATGGCTCCTATGGACCTTAGGATAACATGCATTGATAACCAACGGCCGTGTCTGTATGGACACTGCTGGCATTTTCTGCATGGGACACAGCCTCCACAGGCATTACTTCTAACAGCGACCTCAGACAGCCAGACAGGGGACAGTAACAGAGTGAAAGGCTGCCATCAACACCCGACAGTTATTTCTTGGAAAGTGCAGGTCTCAAGAAACGTTTGGAGGCTGAGTCAGCTCTCTCCTATCTACTCAGAAGTGACATACTCTGCCTCCAAGAGATAAGGGCTATTTACTATGTTGCTTGCTGGCTACTACGGCTTTCACCTCATGGCCACAAAACGTAATATATATGGACGTCCATCGGGTGGCCTTTCAATTTACATTAAACATGCCCAAAAGATACGGCCTTTGAAATGTCCAGTAACTCAGACTCTCTTCAAGCTCTGCTTATTAATGGTTTAAAGTTTAACTCTCAAGCCCTATAACTGCAGCCAATTGATTTCTATCCAACCCTGCCCAGTTTCAAAAGAAGGAGGCCTTATCTAGGCTAGCAAGCACGATCAAAGAGCTGCTGATCACATATGACTCAAATCAAGCCATAGTAGTAGGAGCACTTCAACTCTAGGGACGTGAATAAACTAATATCTCTATGGACCGCTAGGATAGTTTGCTCCTCTTCATGCTCTCCTTCACAATCACAGCCTCAGATCATCAGAGTCCTTAAAAAACTTGTTTCCCCCAATGGCGTATTAATCCCACGTTTAAGAACATATCTCCAATCGATTACATCTTTGTCAGCGCAGGGCTGCCTCCCATGCTCCAAAATGTTGAAGTCAATAACAGGGGCAAAAGTGACCATAGACCCCTGCAGGTAACCCTGCAGCTGGCCTCATTAAACTTGTACTCAGTACCAGCACTTCATGAATCAACAATAGAAGAGTGCTACAAGCATCTTCGCAGAATTAAATGGTTTGTCAGACTCAGTGACAAACTACTACTGTGGGTAGGGAATAGAAACGCTGCTAAGATAACAGCAAGCGCAAAAACTGTATTTTGACACTGGGAGAAACTTGCAGCGGACTTGCATCAGGGGTTGGAGAACTGGCAATGGTTTTCTCCATACAAACGCAGTATAGAGGTAGAGAGATCAGAAATCACAGTACTCAGGGCGGCTCACAAGCTGAAAGTTTGGCAGCACAAAAGAGTACATCAAAGCAGAATGGCTTAGAATCTTCACTTTAGTAAAAGACAAAAAACACTCTTTCTTGAGGCAGCGCCTCAACCACCTATGCCCAAGGAGAATCAAGTGCTGGAAAATGCCTGGATCAGCCACGTTGAAAAGCGATATACAATTGATCACGAGGTGGAAGCAGCCCCTCTTCCCGCTTCAGAGGTCTTGACTTTTTGGCCTCAGCAGAGGGCATTCCTCTCTGAAGGAGCTGTAAGAGAAGCGATTAAGATGATTAGGACTGACGTGACACCTGTTCCCAATGGGATTCCAGCAGCTGTGTTCAAAATGGCTCAAGATGTGTGTGTCCACCCTCACGCCAATTTTTAATTACATATGCCTCAGCTATGATTCCAGTCTCCTGGAGGATGCCATTCTTTTCCCCATTCATGAAAAGGGGACCATTCGATTCCAGCCAACTATCGACTGCTAATATTCCTTGACATTGAAGCCAATGCCTATCCCCGCATCCTTTTGAAGGACCTAGAAACATGGGTAAAGAAAAAAAAACATTCTTCTGCTATTTCAGTCAGGTTTTAGGCCTGAATGTTTAACAACAGACAACATTAAGACACTGGTGTACTTAGCCTCCCAGGTGGTTAGGAAGAAGCATCCCCCCTGTTTTGCTTCTTTGTCTATTACAGGACAGCCTTCAATACGGTGGAGAGGGGCAGGCTTTGGGGGGGTGGGAAGTTAACCATGTGGGGAATTCCACCTCAGCTCCTTAACGAAATCATAGCATTACATAATGGGCCAAAACAAGCCCCAATATTGTCACAGCCAGAGTTCCAACCTCCAACGGGATCAAATAGGGCTGTGTATTGGCTCCCCTTCTCTACAATCTCTATACAGCTGATTTGGTCGGTGGGCAGGGACAGGTGTGCTTGCCCATCCTGCAGTATGCAGACGACACCGTAATCATTGACCACACCAGAGCTGGGCTGCAGAGAGCTCTGAACGCACTACTGAGTTACAACCAGGTGAATCAGAGTAAAACCAAGATCATTGTTTTTGTCAAGTACTCCCACAAAAAACAATCACACTGGCAGCTGGGAGGACTAGTCTTTGACTGCTACCACCTACAACCATCTCAGAGTTTTGTTCTTTGAAGGGGCAACTTTTTAGCAGGTGCCCAGAGCAAGGCATATTAGAAAAAAGTCCTGCTTTCCCCTCAGCACGCTAGAAGAGCCAGGCTAAGATTGGAGCGGGGTCTGGGGAGTCCTGACCTTGCATGGCAGTGGGACATTATAAAGTATTACCTGAGGGTCCGACAAGCCCTAGAGTTCATGCTCAAATACCACCTTAAAGTAATCTTTGAGGAGCTGGGCTCCTCCATGGTAAGCATGGTTGGCAAAGGCAATCAGCTGCTTTAAGATCAAGGCCGACATGCTGCACACTCAAGAAATCACGTATTTAGTTTGGAAAAGCATTGTGAATAGGCAGGTGAAAATTGCCTCCTTAGAGCGGGATATCGACGGTTTCTGCGCTAGCACCCTGACCAAGGCCGTGGATGCATCCTATTCCCAGAGGAAAGCACAGCCTTGTCTTTGCCAAACTCTCTCAGCCCAGACCCGCAGTAAAATCCTTAACATGAGGTTAACCTCTTTACCAATCGTGAATTTTAACCCGATCTGGGCTTGTGGAGGGGAGACAAGCGGATGTAGATTTTGCAAATATCGTAAAGAACCACGGCACCATCTGCTGTGCTGCTGTCCTAATTTCGTTAAGGTGAGACATCATCTGCTTCTTTCTTTGTTTCGCTTTGAAGCTGTTAGGCATTGAAGGGAGGCCTCAGACTTGTGCCTTATGGAACTCTCCCCCCCCCCCCCCCCAGTTCCCTAGCTAGACTAGGGAAATTCACACACCTCATCCGACAATCACTCACTAAAACTGCTAGTTTTAGTCCTTAACTTGGTTACGTCATGTTAAGTGTGCTGCTAATCAGTCCCCCTAATTTCAAGGGCTGCACATCATGTAGTTTGTTCAGGTGCCTTTTTCTCCAGTTGGCTGATATTCTTTTAACAGCTATCTTTAATGACTGTCATGTCGATTCCTTCTCTCCTCAGTTTTAAGAACGATTAGCCCCTTAAAGCTGTTAAATTGTCGTTTTGACACTACTGCTTTTACTAATATGCGCTGGCTAAAGTAATTATTTTATGTGTTAATGATTTATATGTAATGATTTCAGTTAATCGAACGTGATTAAAATAAACTCATTACATTTTGCAAATGCAGTGCTTATTGTACGTTTATCTTGTCTCTCAAAATTCAAGCATAACCTTTCTTAATTGATTTTACCCAGAATCACAGGACGTTGAGCCGACGCTGGACTTGAACCTGACTTTCCATTTCCAAAGTGGGCACCTCTGGGCCTAACGCCACACCCACTTGCCCCTACACCCCAACAAAATACACCTTGCTTTTTGCCATTTATGGCGTAATAGTTTAGGGCTTCCTCAAGACTTGTAATCCTTTTACTTGGCCTCAAAGTGTTTTCTCAAGTATCACAAGTTAGCATGTACAGTAAGCAACAGGGAGAAGTTTTTTCAATATATATTTTGAGAATAGGTGTTTGAAATGTGCAATGAACAAAGCAAGCGTGAACACCAGAGGGAAATAGGATTTGAAACAATACGTTTACAGAGTTACAGGTCTAAGGAGGTCTCTGAGGCAACATTAATAACATAATTAAGAATTTGTAGCTTTACCTGAAATAATATATTACATTAAAGACTAGAAGTGAAACACAAATGTTGTTCTGTATATGCATTTAAAAATAATCAGTGAGGTGGGAAATCAGAGTTGGGAGGATTTGTGAACGTTAGTCAGGACAAAAAGCGTGATCTAGTATAAGATGTGGAATTGTTACTTATATGATTAGTTTTGTGTAGTTATGTTAGAGCAGTTCCTTAGATGTAAATGTTGCAGTAAATACAAGGTACTAAAGATGAGATAAAAGTCTAATGGGTAAGGCATCATTAGACTGAGACGCTTGCCTGTAAGAGTGCAAATGGTATAGGCTTTAATGCCATCAGTTTGTCTTATCACTGCTCGGTATTAGTCGTTATGCAACATGCCAGCTAAAGATATGCCTTGATTAGGTTTATTTAAACAGAGGGTGGCATAGGCCACGTGAGGAGGAGTGTTGATCATGTGAAGAGATCAGGACTTCATTTCACGCCTGGAGGGCTCTTCTGGGTCTCAAGATGTATATTAATCACCTAACCAATTTCAACTTAATTCAGAAATAGACAAATTCAGCGGGGGCTGCAGGATTATGGGGTCTCTTCATTTTATTAACCATTCTTCACCAATTGCTCAACCCCACTAGTAGCACGTGGCCTCCTAAATCCATCCTCATTGTACGCTTAGTCCAACTTCTAATCAAGTGCTCCTCAGAGCTATGTCAACTATCTTCAGATAATTCCCTTGTTTGAACAAACAGTTCTCCTCACCACACACTCCATGGGTCTAGAGCTAATGAACTTTTAAACAGGAAATATCCTTTATCAGTTTCATTCTTCTTCCTTCAGCCACTGCACTCTTAACATGGTAAGTTCAAAACCATTACAAGAAATCTCGATCTACGTGCCCTTATTTAGTGCAGCATCAACATCCACTGCCATAACAATTTCTTCCTCAGATTTCTATTGTGTCATCTCCCATCACAACACTGTGAAGCATGAAAAGCAGTCCTCCAAACAGTTCTATTAACTGGGACATATTCAATAACAGAACTGAACTTCATAGCAGGTCCTCTATCCATAGTGCAAATCATGGTGTCATCCTGCCAATCACTTAGTAGTCAACATATTCAAGACTGGCTTGTAATCGGGCTGATGCTATGCAGCATTTCCCATAAAACATCATAAAGCGTGAGGTGGTCCACCAAGCAGCCACGACTTCTCTCTCAAAGACAGAGTATTTTAATGTCAGCACTGCCTAATGCTCTTGAAGTATAAGCTGCAGTGGCTCATTTACCGCCCTGCAATGTGCACAAAACAGTTTCTAATACATTGTCACTAGGATAAGGTACTAAGAATGTCTGCCCCTTAATATCAACATTTTCCAAAGCTGGAGCATATGCTGTATATTTTTTCAACAAAACAACTCACATCTGGCATATTAACCATTAATTCGACCACATATTTATCAAGTCCTTGCATTATGTAAGGAGACTCAAGGGCAAGACTCATGGGAAACGCAATCCTGAAGTCAGATTTACCAAGCCACACAAAACTGCCTTGTGTTACTTTTCTCTGGGAACGCGTGACATGGATGGAGAGTGGGTGGTCTCACATATCCATCTGTGCTTTTTGCCACATTCCCAGATTTCCTAAAATTAGTAAACCTTGGAATTTGTCAAAACTGTATGCCTTCCCAATCAAGGCACAATGAGGAGGCACGTTCTGCAGCACACTTAAAAAAAAAAAAAAAAAAAAAAAAGCATCTAAGGATTGTTTTTGTGCAGGAAGGCATTCCTTCCTCACAAAAACAATCATGCCTGCAACACAGGCACCCTTGCCCCATGGCACAACGGTGCCTGCACTGGTGCCAGGCAGCACATAGTGGACCAGCACAATGCGAGTTGGAATGTGTTATATCTTAGTAAATATGACACATTCCTGCCCTCTCCATTTGACGCAGCACAGCAAGTTGCCTGACTTCATTACACTGCATTAAATATTGGTAAGTCTGGCTCCCTAGTGTAAATTTTGCACACTATTCCATTATTCCTACGAAGGACCCCAATTTGTCTTCATTGTTGTGCAGTAATACACCTAGCACTGCCATGACTCCTTTTAAAACAAAAATGCTCTTATGACAAGATGTGTGCCAAATAAATCACAATCCTCACCTACATTTAACTGTTGTCTCTTAGTTTTGGTAAATTAACTTCTATTCAGAATATCTATCATGGCTCACTGCCCAAGTTTGTACTTTTCGCAGTTCTCTCACTCAGCATAATCTCCACTTCGAAGAATGAGTCAACATGGTCTTTGAATCATAACACCACCTACATTGCCTTTATTAAGACAATTAAATCCACTCTGAAAGGCTTCAACAAGAACCAGGGGGCACAAAAGAGTGCAGCACAAGAAGTCACTTGATGCAAGAAGTATTTTGGTGAAGCCTGGAAACACCAAACATCCAAATCAGGGAGGCCCAGCCCTCCTCTTTCCCAGGTCAATTTCAATATCACCAGGTGGGCCCTCTTCCTACTACCCTTCGATCACAGCTTGACTTAAAGGTTGTTTCTTTCTTAAGAGACAGATTTCTGTATGGGCTACAAGGTTTTCTGCAACAAATAGAAACATCGGAGAAAGAGAAGAATTGTTGACACTACCCAAGAGTGAGAGGGAATTCCCAAAATTGATGGAGGCCCGAAGCTCTCCAAAATATTACCAATATTTTACTCATAAGCTAATTCAGCAGTATGACACATCCATATTCTCAAGTAGCAAAACACTATGTCCCCATTAGAGGTCCAGATCAGGTACTTCGGGTTGGGTTGTTCCTGCCAAGCCACCAATGGGTACTCTCTCTTGTTTATGAATGTGTAGCCCCGAGACTTCAGCAAGGCTGACCAATCCTTGCATGAGTGTGGGGATTGTTTTTTGGGGCCAGGTCAAGTACACCAAGGTGTCATAAACATACATGGACCCATGTATTGTGTTGGCCACTTGTATTCCCCCAGAGTTGCAGCTCCAGTCTCAACTAGATCACTGATCATTAAATTGCTAAGGCGAAAAATAGTGGCAACATGGGGCACCCCTGCCTGGTTCCTTTCTCTGTATTCCATCCCTGAGATATTCTACCACCCAATATGACTCTTGCAGTTGGGCATTTATACAGAAACCTTACCCCACTCAGAAAATAAGGGCCAAATCCAATTTTGGCAAGGACTTTGAACATGAACTCTGGGCTAAAGAAGTCAAATGTCTTCTCAATGTCTAGTGCCACCATGAAAGTCTTTACAGATGCCTCTAACAAGTCCACAACATGGTTTGGGCATCCAATATTCAAGAGGATGCTCTGCCCAGGAATGAAGCCACACTGGTCCTTGTGTATGAGGGCACCAAATCTGGTCACTACTCTATTGGTTAACATCCTTGCTGAAGGCCTATATGGAGGTTCACGGCAAGATAATGGTCAGTGTGATCCAGGCTCCTTCCTTACTTGATTAAGACAGTCTAATAATGATGGTTGGTTGGGTGTATATAAAAATAAATATTACTTTTCCTAGGCTGCCTAACAATTATATTTTTTCAATTGAATAACCCAAAAAAAAATGCATATCTCCTCAACCCATGAATTTGCATCTTCAGTCCTGATGAGTAAGTATTTCCCGACATGCACCTAGAATTTTTGTACAGAATGTTTTTAAGTGCATTCTAAAGCTTATGGCTTCAGTTTCTCAAAAGGACATCCTTTTCAGATTCGTAGAAGAGGTTTGAACACCATTTCCCTAATGAAATGGTGAGAAATTTATGAAATACTCAACAAGGTTTGAACGGACTAATATGTCCAGGTACAAAGGAGCAAGGACTCCAGGGACGCGCTAAAGACTTGAGAGGGACTACATATCCTAAGCTGCTTTGAGGCCGCAGGAGGTGGCCATTTTCACCTGCACCCACTTGACACCAACGAGCGCTATAAAGCGCGTGGGGGCACCTCGCTGCACGGGACGCGCTAAAGACTTGAGGGACTACATATCCCAAGCTGCTTTGAGGCCCCAGGAGGCGGCCATTTTCACCTGCACCTGCACCCACTTGACACCAAAGAGTGCTATAAAGCGCGTGGGGGCACCTCGCTGCGGGGATTTGCTAAAGACTTGAGGGACTACATATCCCAAGCAGCTTTGAGGCCCCAGGAAGCGGCCATTTTCACCTGCACCCACTTGACACCAACGAGCACTATAAAGCGCGCAGGGGCACCTCGCTGCGCGGGCCAAAGGTGGCCCCGTCCACGCCCGTCAGAGCCCGGAAGAGGCTGGGCTGGGCTGGGCCACCCCCCTAACATTGACCACTCAAGTAGGCATCATTGATCTTAGCTCTACGCGCTATTACCAATACTGTGCCATCCCGTAGGTTGCATCGTTCTATTGATACTCTATAGAACATTTTATCACCAATAACAGTCCCAAATGGGTAAAAGGAAAGCAATAGAGGCTGGGGCAGGGGTAGTGCTAAAAGCTAAGCGGAAAAGGCACAAGCATGTAGCTAGTAACTGCGTTATGGACAGAGTTGACTCTTTTGGGTGAATGCAAGGGAATTTTACCTACTCCTCAGGGAAATAACTTTAACAGTACTTGGGGGGGGGGGGGGGGGGGGGGCTATGGGAGCGCTCCCCAACCAAAAGGAGGGCTGGCCCAAAGAATATTGCAGAGAATTTTGTGAAACATGGGCAACAGGACACAGCCACTACAGGGCAGGGAGAGGGCAGGAATGTTATCACCGACACTGCTACATCTCTAGTGAACAAGCCACCACTGGGCTCTAACGATTTCATCCAGTGCAGCTAACGCTTTAACCCGTTAATTAATGCCCTAGAATCACATGATGACCTCGACCCAGGTACCAGGGTGGATGGGCTAGTAGCCACAAACACACATTTAACTCACATAAACCCACAGCACATTCAGTGTATACAAGAATTAAAAAAAGGAAGTACTAGAACTTAAGCTCATGGTTAACTCCTTAATACAGGGAGTGCAGAATTATTAGGCAAATGAGTATTTTGACCACATCATCCTCTTCATGCATGTTGTCTTACTCCAAGCTGTATAGGCTCGAAAGCCTACTACCAATTAAGCATATTAGGTGATGTGCATCTCTGTAATGAGAAGGGGTGTGGTCTAATGACATCAACACCCTATATCAGGTGTGCATAATTATTAGGCAACTTCCTTTCCTTTGGCAAAATGGGTCAAAAGAAGGACTTGACAGGCTCAGAAAAGTCAAAAATAGTGAGACATCTTGCAGAGGGATGCAGCACTCTTAAAATTGCAAAGCTTCTGAAGCGTGATCATCGAACAATCAAGCGTTTCATTCAAAATAGTCAACAGGGTCGCAAGAAGCGTGTGGAAAAACCAAGGCGCAAAATAACTGCCCATGAACTGAGAAAAGTCAAGCGTGCAGCTGCCACGATGCCACTTGCCACCAGTTTGGCCATATTTCAGAGCTGCAACATCACTGGAGTGCCCAAAAGCACAAGGTGTGCAATACTCAGAGACATGGCCAAGGTAAGAAAGGCTGAAAGACGACCACCACTGAACAAGACACACAAGCTGAAACGTCAAGACTGGGCCAAGAAATATCTCAAGACTGATTTTTCTAAGGTTTTATGGACTGATGAAATGAGAGTGAGTCTTGATGGGCCAGATGGATGGGCCCGTGGCTGGATTGGTAAAGGGCAGAGAGCTCCAGTCCGACTCAGACGCCAGCAAGGTGGAGGTGGAGTACTGGTTTGGGCTGGTATCATCAAAGATGAGCCTGTGGGGCCTTTTCGGGTTGAGGATGGAGTCAAGCTCAACTCCCAGTCCTACTGCCAGTTCCTGGAAGACACCTTCTTCAAGCAGTGGTACAGGAAGAAGTCTGCATCCTTCAAGAAAAACATGATTTTCATGCAGGACAATGCTCCATCACACGCGTCCAAGTACTCCACAGCGTGGCTGGCAAGAAAGGGTATAAAAGAAGGAAATCAAATGACATGGCCTCCTTGTTCACCTGATCTGAACCCCATTGAGAACCTGTGGTCCATCATCAAATGTGAGATTTACAAGGAGGGAAAACAGTACACCTCTCTGAACAGTGTCTGGGAGGCTGTGGTTGCTGCTGCACGCAATGTTGATGGTGAACAGATCAAAACACTGACAGAATCCATGGATGGCAGGCTTGTGAGTGTCCTTGCAAAGAAAGGTGGCTATATTGGTCACTGATTTGTTTTTGTTTTGTTTTTGAATGTCAGAAATGTATATTTGTGAATATTGAGATGTTATATTGGTTTCACTGGTAATAATAAATAATTGAAATGGGTATATATTTGTTTTTTGTTAAGTTGCCTAATAATTATGCACAGTAATAGTCACCTGCACACACAGATATCCCCCTAACATAGCTAAAACTAAAAACAAACTAAAAACTACTTCCAAAAATATTCAGCTTTGATATTAATGAGTTTTTTGGGTTCATTGAGAACATGGTTGTTCAATAATAAAATTAATCCTCAAAAATACAACTTGCCTAATAATTCTTCACTCCCTGTAGTAAAACAGTTAACTCTCTCAGATGACACGGCCACCATGAACTTTACCCAAAGCCGAACCCTAGTAGGCACTGCGAAGAATCTACCCATTTTTTCAGCACCCAGTTGTGATGGCCTCCTCACAGCCGGTGTTAAGACCAAGAACTTCCACCAGCCTCCTTTGCATAACAGCTTAGCGCAGGAAATGCACTAGACGACCATCACAAAATCCCCAAACTCGTGAGCAATTCTGTCCCAAAATACTCTGTACAGCCTGCCATTGATTGGTCTCAATCAGGAAATGTAGTTCTAATGGTCAACGTTCCCAAGTTAAACACATCGACACAAAAGGAAGGGGCCGACTATCAGAAACAAGGCAATTCACTGGATTCGCCATGTAAGAGGCTGTTGCTCTGTAATACGTGAGGACATAATTAATGTAGCAAGATGGCCTGACCCGGGAACACATTTTGACATTTTAAAACTGACACTCAAGGACGGGACCATGGTGGACAATTTGGTGGCCCCAGATGCAAGAACAAGCCCACCAGCACACTTGCGCATCCAGTTCAAATACCCTAGGCCACCCGGGCACTACGGGGATTGCCCGAGCTACTGCCTAGCAAATAATTTATCTACCCTTAGTGAGAACGATTGACTTAAAGCCTCATCTAAAATCTATGCTGAAAAACCACGCAACCAACATATATCAATCACCTCCAGGCCTGTTGCAATCCCTAACACTGCCAGTGCAAGTACTTAGTCTCCCTCTCATGACATTCCCCCAGACCTCTGATGGCTTACTGTGCAAATATGACAATACTGCATCTCTCACGTTGCAGGAATATTGCCCACCGAATCAAGAACCGATAGCTAAGCCTGCAAGCACTTCCCTCTCCAGGGCTAGGTCAGCTCCATTAGAGGAACATCACCACTCACCCCAGGTCTCACTGACCAACATTGGTATTGATCCACTTCTTCCCACTCAACCTCACCTGCCAAACCAACCTCTGGCAGCTAATTATGTAAATACCAGGCCATTAGACAGGATAGCTCCTCCACTCACTGGGGTACAACTGGTCTCATGGAACGTGGCAGGTTTGAAATCTATTCTCCCTCTTCCATCCTTTACCTCTTTTACTGAAGAACATGACATATGCCTTCTTATCAGACATGGTCAACTGATCCACCTTTTCGAACAGGCTATTCAAACTTCCACATCCCTGCCGTGCCCAGTACTAGAGGCAGGCCTTCTGGGGGCTTGACCATCTGGATCAGAACATCACTTAACTGTCATATATTACAGATACCCACCAATTCTCCCGACCTGTTAGGTCTTCGCCTATCATTCAGGCCTGACACTCTTGTGAACATCTTCAATATCTACACTTGAGGGGTCAGGGGGGGTCAAGTCTCCAAAACCCTTTGTGTCCTGGCAGCCCTCTTGCAAAACTGTCCCCGCCATCATAAAACCATTGTGGCAGGTGACCTTAATGTCACATTCGAACCTCTAGACTGGGATGACCTCAGGCCCACAGACGAGTAGGATCGAGCTTGGTCTATCCCCCACCCTGTCCATTCCACCCATCAAGAGATGGACGCAGGTCGCTGTCCAAGTCAAGCCACTGACCAGGGAATTTGGGCTCAAGGCATTAAATGGCAGAACCAAATCAGACGCCAAAGGCCATCACACATTCAACAAAACCATCCACACCAGCAGAATAGACTACTGTCTATTTGACATAAGATTATGGCCCCTAGTCATCGACATGACGATCATTGAAAGAACTGAAAATGATCATAATCCTCTCTCTGTCCATATGTTAGCTTTTGGCAACCACTCGCCCACGTTTAACTCCTCAGCAGCAGCACCCACCCGGGGTATTAGCCTGGTTAACGACAAACGACACCTAAAGTGAGACAGGGTTGCGGCTCGGCCCGCACTCATCAACGCAGCTAATAACACCCTAAAGACTAAATTAATGGACCTAGAGGTGGGTCCCGCAATCCCCTATAAGGAAATAAGTTTAAATCACACCTCATGCTTCAGGGATATCGCAGTCCACTTCTCAGTATCCACAGCCCATTATGGCAAAAGACCCAAAGGTAGGCACCGCTGGTTCAATAAAATGTGCCGGTCCCTAAAATAAGCATTTCATCCAAGCTATTAAATCCAAGGATGCCAACGCCATCCGCCTAGCTAGGAAGTCCTACAAGTCAGCAATACGCAAAGCCAAGTGTGACCAAGATGATAAGTGGTGGACAGCACTTAGCGACGCTGTGCACAAGAGGAATTGTAGTCTGTTCTGGTCCCTGGCAGCGCGAGGCCCAGAAAGCAGTGGATTGAACATTACAACCAACATCGCCCGAAAGACTGGGTAGATCATTTTAGTAGGTTGTATGACCATGATAGCCCCACTCCTGTTCACATGGACCCCTGCCTAAACTTTCTTTAGCACCCACCACTGAAGTGCCCCCGCTGTTCTCTCAGTGACATAATATATTCCCTAGGCATCATAAAATGCGGCAGGGCCCCCGGCTCGGATGGTGTTCCAGCAGACCTGTTCTCAACCGACATTGCATCCTGGTCAAGATACCTCACCATCATAGCGAACACAATAGCATCTGGGGCGCCGATCCCTGAGTCCTGGAATGGGGCTATCATTGTCTCGATCTTTAAAAAGGGCAACAGATCACTCCCCTGCAACTACAGACCAATTAGTCTGACTGTGTGCAAAAAGTATTCTGCCACTGCCTCTTGGGAAAGATCGAAGACTGAACATGATATCCTTAGTCCCCTCCAAGCCGGTTTCCAGAAACAAATATCTACCACTGACCAAGCCCTCCGGTTCCTATTTTTATACTGGAAAACAGTGCTCATTGATAAAGGGAGCCTATATGTAGCTTTTGTGGATCTAAAGTCTGCTTTTGACCTAGTACCTCGTAACAAACTATGGGACACTTTCTCCTGAATGGGAATCCCGGAGCATATCCTAGCACTATTGATACGGCTCCACAAGGACAACTACGCACGAGTCAGGTGGGACAACAAGGGGCAACTAACTGATAGAATCCATGTATCAAGGGGTGTGCGGCAAGGGTGTGTCCTTGCCCCGACCCTCTTCTCTCTGTATATCAATGAAATCGTCCCCTCCCTGCTTAGAGTGGAGGCTGACGCACCATCACTTGGCACACAAAAAATCCCTGTCTTGCTCTTTGCAGATGATACTCTCCTGATATCCAAGACCCCTAGTGGAGTAAGGAAACTCCTCACATGCTTTGAGAAATTCTGCTCAACGCGGGGACTTGAAATCAATGCCTCTAAAACGAAACTAATGACCCTCAATCCCCACAGATCTTTTAGAGGGAAGTTTACACTAGAGGGCACCACACTTGAGAAGGTGGGCATTGACTAACAACATGTCTTGGAAACCACACATAGGAAAGCAAGCTTTAAAACTAAAGCAAATAACAAGGGTACTATTAAAAAACTTTCACCTCTCGCACACAAAAACAATTCGCCCAGCAATACAGATATACGAAGCCCAGGGTGTGACCTCAGCACTTTACGGGGCTGAACTATGGGGTTATGCCAAAATCCAAGACATAACCATCGCTGAAACAACTTCCTAAGAAACCTTGTGTCCATTCCGCCAAGCACTCCACTGTTCCTCCTTTTTAAGGATCTTGGCATAAAACGCATCGGTCATAAAGCCCGCCTGTGCCCTCTCCTGTACTGGCGGCGTCTCTGGACTACCCCAGAGCTTGAAACCTTTACTGTAGCCCTGCAGGTTATTTTAAAAGCCGATCATCTTCACAGCATCTCCTGGCTACGATACATCAAGGGGTCACTTTACTCACTCAGGCTCAGTGAACTCTGAAATTCACCAACCACCTCCGCCTTTCCCTCGAAAAGCTAACTAAAGAAACTATATTGGCAAATGGCAGATCACAAAGATTTAGGGGCCGCACTTCACAATACATTATCTTGCGACTTTGTTAACTTAAGAAACATGCAAGTATGAGGCTTTTTGGGACATAATCACAGTCCAAAGAGAAAGGAAACTGTACTTTCAGCTCCGCATTGGAACGCCACCACTAAGACTTTTCACCAGCCGCTGGTCACACAAAGAATCAACCGCTTGTTCCATCATACTGTGTGAGTGTATTTTATGTTTATTCCATTTTTATAATTATATGTATTGTTACATTTATTACTTTATGTATTTATTTGTGTTTATTACTGCTATGCGCGTTTATGGCTCTTGTAACCAAAATAAAGTTCCTTTGACTTGACTTGACTCCAGGTTCATGGAGCTATCCTCAGACAAAACAGAAGCACTGTGAACCTGCAAAGGGTATTTCTGTATATTATTTCCCTGTGGAGGACCCGAAATTAAGACTTTAATGCAGTGTAATGAGAACAACATTTTTTTTTTTTTTTACCTGTACAGGTAGTTTTGTAGCTTGAAGAGTTTTCTGGATTCACATGCTGTGCATTACTCTGCCATCTAGTGTTTGGGTCCGGAAAGTTGTGTTCCAGTGTGTTTTTTTCCCCTTGGGGCGTTGTTGATCACCATTTGGTGCTTGGTCCGTCCTATGTGTGATGTCAGATAGGGACCCAGAAGTTCCTGTGCGTGGTCTCCATCTTCAGATTCCTTTTTTCTTATTTCTTCTTCCTTTTTCTATTTTTTTGGGTCCTCCCAGCTGTTTGCTTCTCATCCCATTTCCGGGGAGGTGGGTGGGTTGCATGTGAATTCAGAAATCTCTTCAAGCTGCAAAACTACTTCTACAGGTAAGAAACCATTTCGTTTGGCAGCATTATTCATTTGCTGGATTCACATTCTGTGCATTAGATTATACAGCAGTATCCCATTCTCTGGGCAGGCTGTGGTGAAATGTGGATGAGTTGGCAAATAGGTGTCACAATACCTTCTGTTCTACTTGTGCTTCCTTGTTCATTTGAATGTCCACAAAGTAGTGTTTTACAAAGGTGTGTGGCGATGCCCATGTCACTGCAGATTTCCTTGATGGGTACATTTGCCAGATAAGCCTTTCTTCCTAGTTGAGTGTGCTCTGGGTCACACAGTGAGATGGTGGCAACACTCCATCTGGTGAAGGCTGCCCTGGATACTGGGAATCCATTGGTAGCTTTGGCAAATGACACAAAAAGCTGTTTTCCCTTGAAAAATGCTTTGGTCTCCTGTAGGTAGTACATTAAAGAAAGCCCTTTGAATGTCCAAAGTGTGGAGGGCCCTTTCTATTTGTGTTTTTGGCTCCTGGAAGAAATCCAGTAGTAGTATGCTTTGATTAACATGAAACTGCGTTGCTACCTTTGGATTGTGGATTAGTTCTAAGGACCACCTTGTCTTTGTGGATCTTTAAGTATGGCTCCTGTACTGTTGCTAGTTGCAATTCTCTAACTATGTAGCGAAGTGATTGCTATCAGAAAAGCTGTCTTTAGGGTGATTGACTTTAGATCCGATATGCACATGGGTTCGAATAGTTCTGTCATCAGTTGCATTAACAACGTCTTCAGGTTCCACAAATGTGTTGGTGCTGATCTTTGTGGTGCCACTCTCTTTGATCCCTCTAGGAATCTCTTTACTACTGTGGATGTAAAGAGGCTTGGTCCTGATGTTCCCCTAGTGTATGCCACTATTGCTGCCACATGTACCTTTATTGAAGCCACTGTCTCGCAGGTGGATGAGGTATATTAGTACTGTGTCCAGGTGTGTCCTAGAGTTCATCTTAATGTTGTTTGCGCACCAATGGATGTATCTTTTCCATTTAGGTGTGTAGCATTCCTGTGTGCTTGGTTTTCTTGCTTCCCTCAGGATTTCCATTGTCCTTAGAGGTAGCTATAGGTGGCTAAATTCTATGTATTCAGGAGCCAAGCTGCTAGATTGAGTGCGTCTTGCTCTGAGCGATCTATTTCTCCATGTTGGATTATCAATAGATCCTTCACTAGTTTTAGTGGGACGATCTACCCCTGGACATCTCAAGTAGATCTGAGTACCAGGTCTGCCTTGCCCATTGTGGGGCTATGAGGATGATTTTGCCTCTCGAGAGCCTGGCCTTCTCCAGCACCCTGTAAATTAGGGTAATTGGAGGAAAAGCGTATGCAAATTTCCCCAACTAATTTATTGACAACGCATTCCCCTTTGAGCAGGGGTGTGGTAACATGGAGGCAAAATGTTGGCATTTTGGGTCTGTTGCTGTGGCGAACATGACTATGCTTGGATGACTTCTTGCTTTATTTCCCACTCATGGGAGATGTCATCTTTTCTGCTTAGTTTGTCTACTTCTGTGCTGAGTTCTCCTGGTAGGGTGAATTGATTGGAGAATTATTTGGTTCTATATTGCCTAGTACCAAGTAATAAACAGGGTCCCTAAATAGATACGGGGAGAGATCTAGGGAAACGTACCACAAGTAAGAAACATCTCTCTCCTCAATCCTACAAGAAAATCGACTTCTTTCAAATGATAACCAAACAGAGATGTCAAAATTCAAATTTAATCACAATATTAATAAATATCAAAACTTATACATCTAGTGAACTCATTCTACAACAAGACAACGCCCTATATATAGATCAGACAAACATTAGACTAAGACAGACAAGACCATACAAACACATGGACATAGACCACATACACATATTACATAACATATCAATGCAAACATAGGAACAAAATAATCTAAACACATTTCATACAACATTTACACTGTTATTCAAAACGTAATCAATATCTCAGGAATTACAAAAAAACAAAAACAAAACATATATCCAAAAACTCATAATCATGCTTCAAATGTTAAATGACTAAATTTGCTGGTAAAGATTCTTCAAAAGTTCACTGACCTTATTCAGTCCACTGTATCCTGCAAGTGAGAGACCTTTCCAACTCCCACTCTCAATTAAACATAATGAACATCCAAGTGGTCTTCAAAGTATCGTTCATTCCCATGTGCAACATCCAATTTGACAGTGAACCATCCAACTCGCCGACGTGCGTTTCGGTGGACTTGCGCAAACTATATGTACAGCTTAATTTCCGCCACCTTCCTCAGGGCAATCAATTCTTACTGGAGCATGGGATCTTCTGTCGTTCAATATCTAATGAAGCTGCTTATCAAGGTCAACAAAGACGAAGAAAACCGGCTTGTCACTTGATCATCCAATGCAAATGCAGTTGAATACTCTCCTTTTTGGAAACAGGGGTAGTCCAACTATCCAGTCCAAGTCAAATTGAATGAAATAAATTGCCGAGTGCCAAATGTCTTGGGCTAGCTTTGATAGGGTGAAGGATTTTGTTTCCCCTTGTTTGTTCAGGTAGTAAAAGGTGGTTTTGGTTGTCTGTATCAGAACTGTTCTGCCTGTCAAGTATGCTTGAAAGGCTTTTAGGGTTAGGAAGACTGTCTTCAGTTTTAGGCAGTGGGAAGCTGCCTGAAGAACGATGCCGGAACAACGAGGGTCATTGTCCACGAAAGTGGAACAACGCTTTTGTGAACAACGACCGTGTTTTTCTCTGCCTTAACCATGTATGTCTGGAACAACAAACATGCGTGGTTAAAGCAGAGGAAAACAGACTCGGGATCGGAGAGGACACGGTCAGGTAAGTGGGGCTGGGGTAGGGTTGGGGGCTAGTTTTAGGGGTGGGGGTAATTTTAGTTTTTATTGGCAGGGGTGGGGGTAATTTTAGGTTTTAGGGCTGGGGTGGGGGGGTTGCAGTAGTTTTAGGGGCGGCGTTGGGGTAGTTTAGGTTTTAGGGGCAGGGGTCAGGGTGGTTTTAGGGGCGGGGGTTGGGGTAGTTTAGGTTTTAGGGGTGGGGGGGTTGGGGTGGTTGTAGAGGCAGGGGAGGGGGGTCACGGTAAAAACAGCACAGCTTTATTCGGTTACTAGACCGTCAAAGCATAAATACAGTCAAAATATAATAAGAGCATGGTAAAAGAATAATATAGAAATACAAGAATATAAGTAAAAGTTTAAGATACTATACACATAATACTAATTCATGAAATGCTACCATTTAGAAAACTCTTATGTGCCATTCTGTCAAAAGAACTTACTAATACAAGTATAAAATATCAATAGGTTATTAAAAAGTTTAGATACTATGCATAAGGTGGGAATTCATAAAAGCTACTGTTTTATGCCATGCAGCCACAAGGAACTTGCTAACAGCGAGGAGCAAGGATTTAGATGTATTACTCCTTAAAATTCTCATCGCTACCCAATATTGGGTCACCCCTAGAGCACGACAAATGGTGCACATCCATTTGAATCGAGGAGCAGAATAGACTGAACAAAAAAAACAGAAAGTGCTCCTCGGTTTCTGGGCTACCAGAACAAGCGGGGCACAGATCAGACAAGGGAACAGCTCCTCATTTACTGGTAAGGGGTAACAGTGGAAGGCTCCCAAATCGGAAACGAGCATACAGCCCCTTCCCCTGCAAGTCAGGAATAAGGTCCAAATAAGGTTCAAAGTGAGGGATCGATTTAAAGTCCAAGAATGAGACAGTCAAACGGCCATCTAAATTGCTACTGGTTAGTTCATTCCTTACGTAAGACCAATAAGAAGTTTTCACAATAGAACTGTGTGACTTCACCAGACCCTGGGGATTTTCCCCAAAACTTGTAAATCCCAAAATGTGTAACCATTTGGACATGTGTTTGACCCATGGAATGGAAGTCACATTTGGTCTCTTCAAAAGGTCACGCAAGGAATCTCTATATATGGCAAGTTATGGTACCATCCAAATTCTCACCCAATATAGTAGTGGTTTTAGGATAATCAGATCCATTATATGTTTCAAACCCAGATATAGAAACAAAGGTTTTAGCGGGGTACTCTTTGGGCAAGCAACTAGGGCTCTGGCAAAATTATTTTCGCCAACCGATATTTTGCTGTAATCTGAAAATCTCCATATTTCCGCACCGTAAGCAGCTGCTCCCTGTGCTTTGGCTAAGTAGATTTTGATAGCAGGAGAAACAGCTTTGGACACAGAGCTTTTATAAAAGCGCAGGATAGCAGCTGCTCAGTTTTGAAGGAGCCCCACACTCTTCCCAATCTATTCCTCCCAAAGCATGCTACTAGAGATCCTTACTCCTAGGTAGTCGATAGAATTAACCCAGGTCAATACAAACCCATCTAAACCAATTTTACATCTACCCCGGGATCCTAGACCAAAGACCATAAGCCTAGTTTTGTCAACATTTAGCTCTAATCCATAATCCAGAAAAAAGGATTTAAAGTGGTCAAATAGTGTTTGGAGCCCCATCGGGGTCTTAGAAATAAGAAGAGAATCATCAGCAAAAAGTAAGATGGGTATCTTTTGGGAATTCAGTGTTGGGGCATCGTTCTGGCAAGCAAGCAATTTAGGAACTACCTTGTTGATAAAAAGAGAGAACAGCAGTGGGGCCAGAGCACATCCTTGGCGTACTCCCCTGTGGATGGGAATTTTATCTGTCAGTTCACCTTGGTCACCCCACCTCACCTGTGCATAGGTGTTTGCATGAAGTCGCCTCAGGAGTGCAACTATTTTGTAGGGTATTCTCTGCCTCAATAGTACGTACCATAACTTCTTCCTTGGGACCAAATCAAAAGCTGTTCGCAGGTCCATGAACACAACATATAAGGGTTATCAAGGACTACATACTTCCAATGCAGGAGCACCAATCTAAATACCTGGTCTATTGTGCTAATTTTTGGGCAAAAGCCCGCCTGCAAGGGCGAGAGGACTCGATTGTCATATACACATTCCATCAGTCTATCCAATAGTTGATTGGCGAATACTTTTTGTATATTGTCAATCAAACTAATTGGTCTATAATTGGCAGGTAGATTGCATTCCCCTTTTTAGGGTCGAGCCTTCGTTGCAAGCACTCGCGCATGCGTTTCGCAGCGAGACTCTTTTGTATTTAGAAAAAGGCTCTGAGCCCTGTCAACTTCACGTCAGTGTTTTTTATTGGTTGGTGGGCTTCCCTAATAAAATCTGCTTGCTTTCATTAGTCGAAAGCACGCATATGGCATGCCTTTTCCGGTGGCTAGCCCTCCTCCAGCGCAGCGACCAAGTACAGAAAATATGCGAGGCTCGCTGTTTTCCATCGGGCTCGTGGACTTTTTTTTCTCTAATTTACGAGCCCGATCTCGCTTGGCAGAAGTTGAGCGCTTTACATACTTGTTTTCACTTTTTCGTGTTATGTACATAAATGCACTTTTGCCCGATAGGTGAAAAGTCGGGTTAGGAGTTTACAACGCGATCAGCTCTAACATGAGCAAACGCGAGACCCGATGCATTGTAAATACTTGTTATATATTGGAATAATTTCAGCACCTTTCCAGGTGCCTGGGATTGCACCCCCTGCAGCAATTTTATTGGAAAGCAAATTTATATACCAGGACCATATTGTCAACTCAGATTTATATAAATCCCCTGGGATCTTATTAGGTCCTAGCGCCTTGCCAGGTTTTAAAGATTGAATTGCTTTTGTAGTCTCCTCCAGGGAAAAGTTGATAATATCCACAGATGCTTGGGGGTCCCGACTAATTCGCTTAAAGCTATCACTAGAGGTAGCTTGAGGTGAAGGGGCAGAGTCACACATGTTGCTGGTTAATGAGTCAAATGGGGTGGGATAAAGTTGGGAAGAGTGGGTCACCCAGACCTCTATTTGAATATGGTTCCTAAGTTTACTCCTGTTCCCCCTATATCTTTTAGATACCAGTTCCCAAAATAGCCTATTGTTTTTTACTTCGACTGCAATGAGCATGTGCCGCCAAACAACATCCTCCCATGACTTTTTTGCCTGCACTATTGCTTTTTTTTGTATATACATCTAGAAGAACGAACTTCACACAGGTCTTGAGTGCCAGCTTGGCCTTAGCACAGTCCGTATTGTACCATGCATTGGCTGCTGTCAACTTAGGGGATTTAGATCTAGGCTGGACATTTTTGTAAAAAATGCTCTGCAGCCTATTTAGCAATGACTCGTGTATAGTCAGAATAGGAATACTACTTACTTCGTGATCAGCATAATCCGATATCTCATCAATAAAAGCTTTGTAAATCCCTGAAAGTAGATAAGGGTTAGACATTACCTTGGGTCAACATACTCTAGTGCAATTAATAGTCTATAAAGGGGTAGGGACCTCAGACAACTGAGCGTGGGCGGACCTCCTAAATTCATCTCCACTCAGGGTAAGGAGTAGGGGATTATGGTCGCTCTCTGATCGAACATCCACCTTCATATCATTTAGCATAGGCCACAATCTAATGCCCACTATAAAGTAGTCGATGGTACTAGAGGAGATACCTCTGTTAAATGTCGGCATCATGTCTAAATCAGATGGCATGCGTCCATTACATGCCCTGAGACCATGCTTTAGACATAGTGCCGCCAACTGAGTGGCCACTCAGGATTGTGTACATAAACTAGTTTTCGTTAATTGCAGGATACCCCACAGATCGTCGTCTTCTTCCGTTAACCCGCTGCTCAATATGGATGGTTCAAAGGTGCAATTAAAGTCACCTCGGATTACCACCAGGGCTGATGGATGAAGAGAATCCAAAAATTCGGACAATTGACTTAACGTCTGGGATTCTAGGCCCCGCGATACTGTGCGGGCATAAACATTGATTGGGATAATCTTCAGGTCTGCACGAAAAGTAAGTTGGACTCCCATTAGATCCACTGAGTCTATATTTAGTAGTGAATGTTGGCAACATAGTCTCTTATTTAATAATAGCAATAGACCTCCTTTGGCACAACCCAAACCCTTAGCAGGTGGTTGAGCTGGAATGCTAAACGAAGTGAACCCTTGAATATAGGTCTGATACTCGACCCAAGTTTCTCGGACCAAACAAACATCCTGGCTGCTAATGTAAATGGACCAGTCTATATCTCCCAGTTTCTTAGCCAAACCTGCTAGATTCCATGACATCAACGATAATTTAGTTTCAATCAACTCGGTCATCAGACAGGACAGCGTCTCCCTCAGGACAAAGGACCCCGTTGGGTAACCCCGGGAGCACTTGGTAAGTGAGATTTAGTCATCAGGTTACTGAGGACAGAGGCTGGGGTTCCAGTTCTAGTTGTGGAATACAGGCAGGAGTGGAAATAAGTCTTCCCAGTGCCAGAATCAGAGGGCTGAGTAGCAAGACTAATGCCAATCCCACTCTGACGTGAACATACTTCGAAGTCTATCAGTTCCTCCACCAAAACCCTGCTGAAAAAACAAACAGAAATAAAATCATAACTTGAGCCCACAACACTATGCCTTTCCACCAAGGATATGTTGGAGCAAGGAAAGACAATTGCATCGGGTCCTAAGCCAATGAATAGTTTTGTTGGTCAAGGATTCTAAATCTTCAAAGGCACCTGCCAATAACTTTGGGACATCAATCATAAATTGTACGACCATTATGACCACGGCCCAACCTCTGATGCTGTTGTGGATAAGTTACTGTTTGGGGTTGTATGGGAGGGACCGAAGAAATTGAAGAATTTACCATCCTGTGAAGAAATGGTTGATTACCATCTCTCGTGGGTCCTACTTCTGTAGCACGGTACCGTATAGGGGCAGGAATAGAAGATCCCCGATGGTACCTAGCAATAGAGCCTTAGACATCTTGCCTCTGATCAACACTTGCATTTGCTATCTGGGGTTTAGACCCAGTACTGGAAGAGGAAAGAGTAGCAGCAGGTGAGGCCAAATCGGTCACATGTGGAAAATTGTCAATTCCTGTTACAGGCCTTATCACAGCAAAACTACCGCCACCACCTGCCTTCTGGCACAATTGCTGAAACTTGCAGCTGGAACACTCTAATAGATTATCTTTCATAAAATTCACTAAAAGTAGCAGTGCAGATTTAATCTTGTCGATTTTCTGGAGGACAGGAGTCAGATCGATAAAATTATTGGGTGGATGCGGGCCCTCAAGTGCAATAACAGTAGCAGAGGGTGCAAAAGTTGTAATATTGTCATCTACTAAAACTCCCGGATCAAGGTTTGCTGTGCTTATAATCAAGTCCTCTTCCACCGCCAAAGGCTCAAAGCGATTTGCACTGAGGATATTAGGGACCACCTTAAAAGCAGGGCTCAATGGAATGGGGAATGGTTCTGCCCCCAAAGCGGAGGCATCCTTTGTAGTTACAGGAGAACCCAAAGCTCCCCCTGAAAATCAGAGGGGTGTAAGAAGGAGGCCCCCCCCTATATCCTGGGGGGCCTTGACTTTATCAGTGTCGACGAGGGTGCAATTAGTTTGCATCCTCCCACTCTTTCCCTTGGTAAACAGATGGAATTTTCTTCCCCTTGGACGCTCTATTACCAATGCGTGGCAATTGGGAGTTGCCATGGAGGATAGCTTCGACCTCTTCAAATAATTGATTAATGGCATGGAGAGCGTTCATGTTTGCAGTAGGCCCTGAACTCATTTGGTCACTTAACTTAGTTTTGCTTTTTTTTTTACCTCACTCCGAGGAGCAGCAGTGTCAACAGCTTTCCTTGTCCCCATTTCCCCCACAAATAAAATGTTTTTTTAAACTTTCTTACTTTACAGCGATCCACAAGGGTTCATCCAGCCCAACCTCTTTCGGGAGGTGACAAGTGCAGCAGTCGGAAGCTCCTACCCAGGGACGCCAGTTAGTATTCCGACTCTCGTTGTTCGTGCTGGGAAAAATATAATCCAGGGCCCGCTAGGTGTAGCCGCTTAAGACTCAGAGGGGTTGCCCAGCCTGGCCTCTGACGGGCGTGGAGGCCCGCCCTTGGCCCGGGTGCGGCCCGCGCAGCAAAGCAGCACGGCGCATTTTCAAGCGCCTGCATCTGTAGTACGGCCGCCACCAACACCAAGTGAATCCTGGGAAAGCGAGCCCCACCAGGACGGGAGGGCACCAGGAGCAAGGGCGACCAGCAGCGCGGTGCGTTTTCAAGTGCCCGCGTCTGTAGTCCGGCCCCCGGCAACACCAAGTGACTCCTGGGACAGCAAGTCCCATCAGGAGGGGAGGGCACCAGGAGCAAGATCTACATCGATAAAAATTCTGCCTCACTTGTCAGCCTAAAAACGTTTTTTTTTTTTTTTCAAACTGCCCTTTTGGTTCCCCGTCAATTTTGACATGTTTTTGGTTCTTCCCTGTCACAACCACTTGGCCCATCTACACAAGTGAAGTATCATTTTTGAACCATACAAAGAGGGGTGGTTATGCTATTAGGTTTGCACATCCAATGTGTCCATACAATTGCCTGGGATAGTGATGTCCTGATTAAGGTGAAATTTGTTCCATGGGTGCCACACTGGTAGTTTACACCCAACCACCAAGGGTGTAGGCTGCGTTGACTGGAGAACCAATCAAACTACGATAATTGTTATGAATTGCCAGGGCACACCAAAGCAGTCTGTAAAAGTCCATGTAAATGATAGGGTAGGTCAATGAGAGTCTTGAACACGTCTTGTGAATGTTTTAGGTTTCTTCTTTCGAAAGCACGATACATCCAAGAAAACAGCCAGCATATGTTTCGTCATCTTAACTTTTTCAAGGCTATAAATGACTGTCACATGCTGGATAAATTCAGAGAAAGTTTGGAGAAATCTGAAGAGAGATGGCCATGATAAGCCTTCCATGTTTGTGCTGTGAGGGGCGAGACGTTTAACAGTTGGGGGATCACTGTAATTTTAGGGGCGGGTGGGGGATTGGGGTGGTTTTAGGGGTGGGGTGGTAGGTCACGGTAATTTTAGGGGCGGGGTTGGGTAATTTTAGGGGTGGGGATGGGGGGGGGGTCGCAGTAATTTTAGGGGCGGGTGGGGGTGGTTTTAGAGGCGGGTGGGGTTAGCGGTAATTTTAGGGGTGGGGTTGGTTTTAGGGGCGGGCTGGGGGGGTCGTGGTTATTTTAGGGGTGGGGGGCTCAGGGGAGTCGCATGCTGGAACCATGCATGCTATTCCACGCATGCCTTTACCAGGAATGCCTTTACAACTAAAAATCATTAAGGCATTCGTGGTAAAGGCATTAGTGGTAACAACGCGGTCGTTAAGGCATACGTGGTTCCAGCATGCATTGTTCCGACATACATTCCTAGGCAGTTGTGTTTCACTGCATCCGAGTCGTTCCATAGGCCCAGTACTTTTAGAAGGCAGGTGTGAGCTCCCCAGTCCTTGTGAGATGTGTCCTTTGTTATTGTCACAGTTGGAGCTGGTGTCTTGAAAGCTCTCCCTTTGCTTATGTTTGTTGTGTTCAACCACTCTATCTCCCTTTGTACTTTTGCTGTGACAACCACTAGATCCTCCCAAGCTCCATGTGGCTTGTGACCATTTGCTGCAGACCCATTCCTGGAATGTGTAATCTTGCGTGAGGGATCAGTGGTATGCATGATGCCATCATACCCATGAGCTTCATGACAGTCCTCACTGTCAGACTGACCCATCTGGTGCAGATGAGTTTGTTTCTCTATGGCTTCTACCCTCTTTTGGGCTGGCTAAACCCTTGCCCTCCTGGGGTCTACTGTGGCTCCTAGGAACACCTTTACCTGCTCTGGTTGAGGTGATGACTTCTTCCAGTTTACTGTGAACCCCAGGAGTTCTAATCTGTGCATAACCGTTTGTATGTTCCTCTTGCATTTGCTCCTTAATTGTACCTTTATTAGCCTGTCGTCCAAGTATGGATAAACATGGATTCCTTGCCTTCTTAAGTGTGCTGCAACTGCGAAAAGACCTTGGTAAAGACACTTGGTGCAGATTTCATGCCGAAAGGCAGCACTGTGAATTGGTGGTGTTCCTTGTTTAACACAGCGGTTCCCAACCTGTGGTCCGCAGACCCCCAGGGGTCCGTGACACATTCCCAGGGGGTCCGCAGGCCTGGGCCGGGAGAAAGGCACTTCTCCAGCGGAGGCCTCTAACAGTAACGTGTGTTTTTATTTGTGCAGCAATGTAAAAGCCCTCAAAGTTCAGTGTACAACCAGCAGCTTTCCAGAGAACATAAAAGTGTGAATATAACTCTTGTGATTAATGTACCTGCTGGAGCAAGATGGGAGTTTTGTCTAGTGGCAGTTTTGACTAATCTAAGGTAGCGCAGATAGTTAATATGCATGCTGCAAAGAATAGTATTTTATGTGCACAGCACAGTGGGTTACTGCTTTTGTTACAGAGATTCTTTTGTTACTATGCAGTTTATAAATTACAATCATAACATAGCAGAGTGAGCTATGAACTGCCATCAAAGAGCTGTATGCAAATTGCATGGCACAAATTAGAAAGTTTGTTTTTCCTTTTCTCATTATCCTTATGCTGCTAAAAAAAAAAAAAAGGGTTTGCTTTCGTAGAAATACATTCTTATTATTAAAGTCAACGCTAACCACTGTTATGTTCTGAAACCTGAGTTTGTGCTTTTCCAGACCAAGCCCTCTTAGAAAATGCCTACCAGTGCTGAAGACATGTAAATCCTGTACCTTGTAGTCCCCTGTAAAGTGAACCAACACCCAACAGTGGTATGAGAGGTGCTATATAACATGTGACAGAAAGGCTAAGGCGATATGAGAGGCTATTGTGGTCTTACTGCTATTCCCCACCACATTTAAATGAAAAAAGCTTTCTCAGATCTCATATACCTAAAAAATAAAAACAGAAATCGACTGGGAGATGTAGAATCTGACCTGAGGATTCAGCCTTCCTGAACAAAACCAAATATTGAAAGGTTAGTTGCCAAGATGCAGCACCAACCTTCCCATTAAAATATTTAGATTTTTGCATATTTTTTCAATATAAAATAATTATATTATTAACAATTCGAGTATTTGTTTGCTGTGAACTTGTTTATGTATTTTGTGCGAATTACTGTTTTAATGTTTGAAATGTAAATTGTGCAAATTGCTTGGGTTCCCAGGCTTCTAGTAGTGATTCAGTGGGGGTCCTCAGGAGTCAAAAGGTTGGGAACCACTGGTCTAACACAAACCGGAGGTATTTCTTGTGGCCTTGGTCCATGGAATATGTAGGTACGCATCCTTTAGGTCTAGGGTAGTTATGTAATTTCCCTCCTGCAGTAGTGGGATTACCTCCTGCAGCTTTGTCATCTTAAAGTGCTGTGTTCATATGATTTGTTATATATATTTTTTTTATATAAACCGGAGGTCAAGGATTGGCCTTAAGGTTAGATCTTGTTTTAGGACTAGGAAATATGGTGAGTATTTCCCCATCCTCCTCTCTCGTGTTGGAATGAGTTCTATGGCTCTTTAAAAGTAGTTCTTTCATTTCTGTTCTGAATTGCTTTAGTTCTCTTTTGGATGACCTCACCTATGGAGGTCTTTGTGGGGACTTTGTTTAGTTTTATGCAGTATCCGTAGAAGATAATATTTAGGATCTGTTTGTCTGTGGTGATGTTTCTTCATTCCTGGAGAAACCTCTTGATTCTGCCCCCCAATGGTGCTGTGTTGGGCGTCCTTGACCTGGGAGTCATTTGTTTGAAGATCCAGCACTCCAGGGGGATGTCCCCTTCCTCTTGCCCTTCCTCAAAAGGGCTGCTATTGTTGATAAGCCTGTGGTTGTGTGGCTTGGACGGAAGACTCTTGTTACTGGACTTGTGGCTGCCTTGTATTAAAGTATGCCCTGCTCGTGAGCCATCTGTTGGGGGTGCTCCTTTTATGCGTGTCCCTGAACTGTAAAGGCTCCATTGCTCTTGCTGTCTCATTGTCCTTTTTTATTTGTTGTAGGGTGTCATCTATTGCCTGTCCGAATAGGGCGTCCCCTGTAAAAGGCATGTTTATTATTGATGCCTGTACCTCTGGCTCGAATCCTGAGATCCTGAGCCAGGCGTGTCGCCTTAGGGTGGTACCTGTGCATATCTGTCTGCTGGCCATATCTGTCACATCTAGTGCGAACTTTAGGCATGCATTTGCGATGCCCTTCCCTTCCTGAATAATCGCCTTGGCTCTTTCCTTGTATTCCTTTGGGAGGTGTTGTATGAGGTCTGCCATCGCTGGTGTTGTAGGGGTTCATAAAGGCATTGGAGTTGGCTATTCTACATTGCATGGCAGCCTCCCTTTCAACTGTTTTTCTGACCAGGTCCAGTCTCTTACTTTCTTTTTCAGCTTGTGGACCCGTGGAGGTGGGTGCGTTGTTCCTCTTCCTCGCAGAGTTCATGATAATAGAGTCTGCAAGGATATTGCCCTTAAAATATGTAGGGTCCTGCGTGGAGTGTTTGTATTTTTTCTCCACTTTGGGAGTGAGTGCCTTTGCATTAGCTGTTTCCCTATACGCCTCCTTACCATGATCCAGGCTGCTGGGCAGCATGGGCAAGTAAAGGTTTCCCTTTTGGGGGGTGGCAATAGTGTCTCTAGGAGGAAGCATGATCCTTCCTTCTGCTCTTCTTCCAGCTGTTCCCCATAGGTGAAAGCACCAGGCTGTTGTACATGGCCAGGTCATCCGGTGGAGATGGGTAGTTCTCTATACCCTCTACGGGTGAATTGATGTTGAGATCCTGTCATGTGTCCTTAAAATGGCAGGAATTGTCCAAGCCCTGAGGGTACTTATCATCTTGCTTCAAAGAACTCTTCCTGCTCTTCCTCCTGTGGTTCTGGGGTCGCTGGTGCCTCCAGCGCCTATTCAGCCTCCTCCACTGCCGAAGTTTGAGGTTTTCAATGGGACACAGAATTTTTTCAAGGAATTGTCTAATTTGTTTTTCTCTGGATGACATCGGCCATTTCTGTTTCCAGCTTTCCCTTTTTTCGTTTGAGCTATTGTGTCTGCAGGTCTGCTTTGTCAGACGACGAAGCTTTCCTTTTAGGGGCTGTGTGCTCTGGTGTCTGCCATTCTCTCCTTTTCCTTCACATTCAGGGGCTTTCGCTGATTCTTTCGATGATGACTTTGGCACCCTTTAGTCAGGCTCTGTTTGGCTCTTTCGGTCTTTGCTGACCTTCGGTCACTGTTGTCTTTGGCGCCAAGGCTGGAATTAGGGTCCAAGCCTTTTGGCGGCTTTACCTTTTTATGGGCGAGCGCAAAGCTCTCCGTCACATTCTGTAATCTCTCTTTGGGCTTCAAACCACGCCCATGTGACGTCAGTCACTTACATTGGTTTGTGGGTTTGCCTTTAAAATCCGCTTGCTTTCATTTGTGAAAGGCATACATATTTCATGCCTTTTCCGGTGTTTAGCCCACCTACACAGCACTGGTAAACTACTAAAAACTTGCGAGTCTCGATGTTTTCAGCCTGGTGTCCGGACTACATTATCTGTTAATTTTCCACGCAGCGTGATCGCGCTGCATTTTACATAGTGCGATTGCGCTGCGTTGTTTTTTTCTTTACTACGCTAATAGCTCTAACTCGTTTCATTTGTGTTGGCTTGTTGATAGTCTGTGACTGCTTATTTACTCACAATTTGAAGAACTCTGGGGCACCCTAGTGGTTTGAAGCATAGGCCAAAACAGGAATGCTCGGGGTCACAACAGAAGGAACAAGTGACGTTCACTTTACCGGATGTTCCCAAAGCGCGTACGGGCCGTTCCATTCTTTCTTTTATCACACAGATACAACAAAGGCAAGGCAGGGAAGCCGTGAGAGACGTTGCACAGCACATGTATAGCAATTAAAGCGTTCCTCATCCGTGAGCATTTCCGAGCTCTCCCATCAGATGACTAGTACGACTATACCATATGACATGACTGCAGAGAGAGCAGGAAAAGAAAGGCGTCTGTGTTATCAAGCATACTCTATAAACATCGCTGCTAAAGTCTCAGTACCACGAAGTGTGCTAAACTTTAGTCACGGTATTGATGTCTCCAAACTTCTCAGCCATACAATGCATTTATTTTGAGTTTGTCATTCTGCGTTCACTGCGCAGTAGTTGTGCTCATGGTAAGATGCCAACCTTAAACTAAACAGAGTTTCTCCTTTACCTTTAGGTGTGACTGAGTGTAACTCGCAGTGCAACACAATTTAATTTGAAATATATGTATGCTTGCAGTGATATCACAAAGTGGTAATGGTAAATACCACACTGCAAAAGTATTTGCATGAAATATCCACGCCTGTCAATTGCTCCGCATAACCCCCAGCAGTGCATCAAGCCACCAAACTGGCAAAGGAAACTTCCAGAAATCAAGCAACATCTGACCTCACATACCATGAGGCTTGTGCTGCTCTTCTGTGCACATTGCTGGGGTGAATTAAAATCATCTTAAGAGGTATTCTGTTTGTTTTATCACATTCCTATTTTATGCACGGAGACATTAAGTGATGTGCACATTCACAGGCTAGTCACTCGACTCCAAGACTCGAACCTATTTCCCCAGCTGCAAAGTCTGAAGTTCTGCCCATAGTCACATCTCGATGCTTCATCCTCTGAGCTAAAGCCCTAAAGACTGTTTTACAGCCAGCAATGTATGTTGCTTTACGTCTCCTTTGAATCCAAAACAAACTCCTTGTAAAGTAAATGAACCGTTTTTTTTAGGGTTGAGCGCACAAGCGCTCCATCCATGTTGTAATGTCTCTTTAGGCTTTTAACCACGCCCATGTTACGCCTGTCACTTTCATTGCTTCGTGGGCTTGCCTGTTTAAATCCTCTTGATTTCATTAGTGAAAGGCATGCATACCTCATGTCTTTTCCACTCTTTAGCCCTCCTCAAGCACACCGGCTAACTACTGAAAACAAACGAGGGTCCATGTTTTCAGCATGGTTTCCGGACTACTTTATCTTTTTATCTTCTAAGCAACGCGATTGCTCTGGGTTTTACATAGCGCAATTGCGCTCAGTGTTTTGTTTTTCAATTTCAGCGTGATTGTGCTGCATTTTACATAGCACCATTGCGCTAGTTTTTTTCCTTTTAATTTGTGTGGCAAGAAAAGTCCGGTTAAGAGTTTGCAACACTAATAGCTCTAACAGCGAGCGAATGCAAGACCCGTTGCACTGCAAATGCTTGTTATTCTTGGCGTCCCTCGACCCCTTCTTCTGCACTGGACCTTCTCAGTTTGTGACTCAAAGATTTTGACGTTCGAGTCTCCCCCTCTTGCTGTTTGGGCCTCCTCCACATTCTCCTCTTTGTCACTCGAGAGGCCTAGGTGCCAGAATGACTCTGGTTTTTGGGACATGGTGTAGTGTTCTAGTCTTTGTCTGCGTCGTACCTTTAGTGTTTTCGGCAAAAATTCTGCGCAGTCCTCATCCTTGAGGTAAACTGGCAGGCAAAGGTTGCAGACCGTGTGGGGGTCCCTTTTTGCATAGTTGTGGTGGCACTTTGGGCAAATTTAAAAGGGGTATTTTCCATAGCCCTTTCTTGCCCCCTCTCTTCATTCTCAGTCAGTGGTGGGTCCGCTTTCTACCCTGGTAACCCTGATGGAGTACGCAGGTGTTTTTCTGTGGTGTCCTCCAAAGGGGCACGAGGCTGTTTCCCAGCAGCGTCCCCCAGTGGGTTGCGGCGAGGTCTCCCTTCTCCTCTTGCTGGTATTGTTGTCTCCTTCACGTAGACTTCCGAGTTTCCTTTCTTTTTCAAAAGGACCTATAAAAAAACGTATTTTTTCAAAAAGATTATCGGAGCTCCTCCATCGTGCCAACAGAGGAAAAAATAATCTGAAGATGGAAGCCACTCACAGGAACTTCCGGGCGCCATCTGGCGTCACACAGAGGACGGACCAAGCACCAAAGGAAAAGGAAAAAAAAAAAAAAAAAGACTAGAAAACAACTTTCCAGGCCCAACCTATAGATGGAAGAGTAATGCACAGCAAGTGAATCCAGTAAAGGATTCATGCTGCAAATCACAGTTGTAGGAAGTTGGCTCTGTATGTGCTATTTCAAAGTAAGGAATAGCATGCACAGAGTCCAAGGGTTCCCCTTAGAGGTAAAATAGTGGTAAAAAGAGATAATACTAATGCTCTATTTTGTGGTAGTGTGGTCGAGCAGTAGGCTTATCCAAGGAGTAGTGTTAAGCATTTGTTGTACATACACATAGACAATAAATGAGGTACACACACTCAGAGACAAATCCAGCCAATAGGTTTTGTATAGAAAAATATCTTTTCTTAGTTTATTTTAAGAACCACAGGTTCAAATTTAACATGTAATATCTTGTTTGAAAGGTATTGCAGGTAAGTACATTAGGAACTTTGAATCATTTCAATTGCATGTATACTTTTCAAGTTATTCACAAATAGCTATTTTAAAAGTGGACACAGTGCAATTTTCACAGTTCCTGGGGGAGGTAAGTTTTTGTTAGTTTTACCAGGTAAGTACGACACTTACAGGGTTCAGTTCTTGGTCCACGGTAGCCCACCGTTGGGGGTTCAGAGCAACCCCAAAGTTACCACACCAGCAGCTCAGGGCCGGTCCGGTGCAGAGTTCAAAGTGGTGCCCAAAACGCATAGGCTCCAATGGAGAGAAGGGGGTGCCCCGGTTCCAGTCTGCCAGCAGGTAAGTACCCGCGTCTTCGGGGGGCAGACCAGGGGGGTTTTGTAGGGCACCGGGGGGGGGACACAAGCCCACACAGAAATTTCACCCTCAGCGGCGCGGGGGCGGCCGGGTGCAGTGTTAGAACAAGCGTCGGGTTCGCATTGGAAGTCAATGAGAGATCAAGGGATCTCTTCAGCGCTGCAGGCAGGCAAGGGGGGGGCTTCCTCGGGGAAACCTCCACTTGGGCAAGGGAGAGGGACTCCTGGGGGTCACTTCTGCAGTGAAAGTCCGGTCCTTCAGGTCCTGGGGGCTGCGGGTGCAGGGTCTTTTCCAGGCGTCGGGACTTAGGTTTCAGAGAGTCGCGGTCAGGGGAAGCCTCGGGATTCCCTCTGCAGGCGGCGCTGTGGGGGCTCAGGGGGGACAGGTTTTGGTACTCACAGTCGTAGAGTAGTCCGGGGGTCCTCCCTGAGGTGTTGGTTCTCCACCAGCCGAGTCGGGGTCGCCGGGTGCAGTGTTGCAAGTCTCACGCTTCTTGCGGGGAGATTGCAGGGTTCTTTAAAGCTGCTCCTTTGGATAAAGTTGCAGTCTTTTTGGAGCAGGTCCGCTGTCCTCGGGAGTTTCTTGTCGTCGTCGAAGCAGGGCAGTCCTCAAAGGATTCAGAGGTCGCTGGTCCCTTTGGGAGGCGTCGCTGGAGCAGAGTTCTTTGGAAGGCAGGAGACAGGCCGGTGAGTTTCTGGAGCCAAGGCAGTTGTTGTCTTCTGGTCTTCCTCTGCAGGGGTTTTCAGCTAGGCAGTCCTTCTTCTTGTTGTTGCAGGAATCTAATTTTCTAGGGTTCAGGGTAGCCCTTAAATACTAAATTTAAGGGCGTGTTTAGGTCTGGGGGGTTAGTAGCCAATGGCTACTAGCCCTGAGGGTGGGTACACCCTCTTTGTGCCTCCTCCCAAGGGGAGGGGGTCACAATCCTAACCCTATTGGGGGAATCCTCCATCTGCAAGATGGAGGATTTCTAAAAGTTAGAGTCACCTCAGCTCAGGACACCTTAGGGGCTGTCCTGACTGGCCAGTGACTCCTCCTTGTTATTCTCATTATTTTCTCCGGCCTTGCCGCCAAAAGTGGGGGCCGGGGCCGGAGGGGGCGGGCAACTCCACTAGCTGGAGTGTCCTGCGGTGCTGTGACAAAGGGGTGAGCCTTTGAGGCTCACCGCCAGGTGTTACAGCTCCTGCCTGGGGGAGGTGTTAGCATCTCCACCCAGTGCAAGCTTTGTTACTGGCCTCAGAGTGACAAAGGCACTCTCCCCATGGGGCCAGCAACATGTCTCTAGTGTGGCAGGCTGCTGGAACTAGTCAGCCTACACAGACAGTCGGTTAAGTTTCAGGGGGCACCTCTAAGGTGGGGCGTATTTTGCAATAAAATGTACACTGGCATCAGTGTGCATTTATTGTGCTGAGAAGTTTGATACCAAACTTCCCAGTTTTCAGTGTAGCCATTATGGTGCTGTGGAGTTCGTGCAAAACAGACTCCCAGACCATATACTCTTATGGCTACCCTGCACTTACAATGTCTAAGGTTTTGCTTAGACACTGTAGGGGCACAGTGCTCATGCACTGGTACCCTCACCTATGGTATAGTGCACCCTGCCTTAGGGCTGTAAGGCCTGCTAGAGGGGTGTCTTACCTATACTGCATAGGCAGTGAGAGGCTGGCATGGCACCCTGAGGGGAGTGCCATGTCGACTTACTCATTTTGTTCTCACTAGCACACACAAGCTGGTAAGCAGTGTGTCTGTGCTGGATGAGGTGTCTCTAGGGTGGCATAATACATGCTGCAGCCCTTAGAGACCTTCCCTGGCATCAGGGCCCTTGGTACCAGAGGTACCAGTTACAAGGGACTTATCTGGGTGCCAGGGTGGGCCAATTGTGGAATCAAAAGTACAGGTTAGGGAAAGAACACTGGTGCTGGGGCCTGGTTAGCAGGCCTCAGCACACTTTCAAAGTAAAACATAGCATCAGCAAAGGCAAAAAGTCAGGGGGTAACCATGCCAAGGAGGCATTTCCTTACAACAGTGTAATCCGGCCAAAATATATGATAGAGACCACATAAACGGTGACTATCATGAAGTGCTGCTATGCATATGAAGGGGTAGCAAGGTAAACCCCACTCTCGGTCAGTCTTGCCCTGAGAGAGCTGGGATTATTAGGGGGATTCCATATGAACAGCTCAGGGAGGAGTACATTATCAATAATTCACAAACCTTTAAGTACATAGAGCTGAGATGTGCAGGCAGGTATATAGAAAGGATGCAAAATATACAGTAAATATCGACCTTGAAAAATACTGTCGGAACCCACGAAGAAGAAAGTGACTTACAGGTGTATGGGACGTAGGTAAATAACTCACTGAAATAAAAAAATAGACAAATGTGAAATGGGAAGAAGGGTTAGGTCTTCTGGCCAATGGGAGGAGGCAAAATAATCCGAAAGAGGTGACAGTTAAAGCAGGGTTTAAATTGGCGCAGTTTATTCTACTACACTGAACATATTACACCAGAGTCTGCCTCAGGACATTCAGATTTGTGCAACTGGATTGCTGCTGAGGGTTACTTTTACAAACTTGGGAGGGTGCAAAAATCAACAGGTTGTGGAGCAAAGTAAGAGAAAACCTGTCAAAATCATGCTACAAGGAACATGGGGTGAACAGTCACCCGAAATAAATAAAACAATTCTGTGATAAGACTAGTGGTCGCTAGATGAAGCACTGTCAAACTATGGGCGTGGAAAGCCAATACCCACTTTTAGAGACTGGTGTAGAAACAGGGATTGGTGCATGGCAGCGGATGAAATATACAAAACCACAGGCTGTTCCCGTAAACACTAAAAAATATGGGGAAGGTGGTGCGAACACCACACAATATGTCCACAAGAAAAACGCAGCGAGGGTGGAGATAGGAGGTGGGAAAAGCAGCCAGGAATAAACCTCCCTTCAAGGGATGACCTAATTGACATTACAATCTGCTTAAACATAACCTGTGTTACCATATTCCTACAGAAGCACTATGAATACTTGGAAGATATTATGTTACATTGTGCCTGCTGCAAAGTGTGTTTTCAAGTACGAATTGCTAAATGTATACTGTGTATGATGCTCAAGAATGTCATTCAGTTCAAATGCCCAAGTATCAGCACCAGAAATGCAAGTTATTTCAGATTTCCTGAGTAAATTGCACTTAAGTCATGAAAAAAGACACGAAATTCCAGAAGTATCAGTCATGTTTTTAATAACAAGTTTACATGTGTTTTGCTGTATTTTCCCAAAAAGACATTTTTAACAGCAGGAATAATTAGGCCATTTTCAAATGCTAATATAAAACAAGTTTTTAACACAACCCAAGACATACTTCTGGGATAAACAACTTGTAACAAGACAATGGGCATAATCTGACAGAAGTTGGCACTAAGTTTTAAAAATCAAAATGTATGGAAAGCCCTGCGAAAGCTTTAAGTTCCGTATTTCATCAAAACAAAATATCCGAACAGCCAGTCCCTGTTGCTTTTAACTCGATTCTCTTACTTCACAGAATTTCACTCCTATACTACAATGCCAACACCACCTCTCTTCCAGTCTCCACAGGACACCTAATTAGATCCAACTCTTCAATTCCACGACAACAAAATACTTGGGAATAGAAACAGTGCAGAGAAGAGCCAGACAGAAGAGCAGAGAATGCCTGAAAATACACTTCCTGTTGATTCACAGATGTACTTTCGCCCATGCCAATTACAAGATTACTTTAAAAAAAGAGACGAACAGCTTATCACAGCTGCAAGTTTGTTTCATTCACTGCTATGGCAGCACATTTAACCTCCCTCAAAATGTTTTACTATAGCCTTAGAACCCGCTGTAGCGGGATCTACCGGCTATTGGCCTTTAACAAGAGAGAGGGCCTTTAATATCCGGTAGAGCCCGCTACGGCAGGTTCTAAGGCTATTAGAACATTCTGCCATTAGAGGGCAGAATGTTCAATGTAAATAAAACAAAGGCTTCACGGAACCGGAGTGGATTAAAATTCCCTCAGACTCTGTAAGGCTTTGTTCACAGCCGTTGCTGTGAACAAAGAAGATTGGAATGTTGGTGCTCTGGGCTTTTACCGGCCAGTAAAAGCCCGGAGCACTCCATTGTTTTCAATGGAGCTGCCAACATTTCAATTAATTATTTTAAAAACACTATTCAGATTAGCATACCCTTTTCATAATGCAGATTTTAAATCTTATCTTTGCTATGATAGGTTATACTTAAGCACAGAAAATGTGCAGTACCTAATCAGGACATTCAGAGAAAGGTGGGAACCAAAGGTTGTTTTAGAGACCGGGGTTTTTGACGAAGATTGACTGCAGTTGCCGGTTCTTTCGGGGAACAGTGTTCCTGATCTACAGTCTCTACTCACTTCTCTATTAGCGATTCCAATTGTTCCTGGAGTGAGGACAGCTGTAAACAAAAGGGAGAAAATAAGATATTTCATAATCAACCTTTTTTTCTGTAAATAGTTTTAAAAGGCAAAAAGGGATGCCAGTGCTTCAAACTGTCTAAGTAAACATCACACAACCAGGCTGTTCAATTGCACAAATTCCAAAATTCCATCAGGTTTATGCCAACATACTGTCGAACGTTAGGTTTTACAACACAAAATAAAGAATAAAATAAATACTCCACTTCATTCTAAAATAGTTAATTTATTTTCTCATCCTAATATTGTTTTACTGCCATGGAGCAAAAACAAGAAAAACATTCTAGCTAAGGGGTGTAGTTGCCATGTGAGGTAACATGCAGTGACCAATGTTGCCAACAAAATACTGGCCATACCAAGGGCTTGCAAAGGTTGCAGCAAGGAGCCAGTGCACCGTAGAGTTTATCGTGTTCTCTGAGGAAGTGGCAAATACTGTGTGTGGCAATTTTAGAAACAAGTAGAATCACGTAATCCCATCTTCGAAAGAAGTCAGCCAGTTGCATACTCCAATACATGAAGACAATTCTATTACAATCTTCTTGAAGCATCGTGATCAATAGGCACTCATTCAAGAAGCCCAAGGAATCCACACCAGCCCATGTCCTGAGGGACCTCAAAGGTTAGAGGTCGAACCATGACAACATTATGAGGAAGAAGTGAATTAAACAGTGATTCACAAAGGAGTCCTCAGGGTTACATCTTACATCATAATGGAGACGGCCCTTAGTGAAACCTAGTGCACACCTTGACCACAGAACATTGAAGGTGGGGTGTCTAATAACGCAGACTCCTCCCCTACGTGGACTGCTTTGAAAATAGTGGACTAGTGACTCTGAACTACATTTTTTTAAATACAGAAACCTTTGTTTTTAAATTATTCAGGTGGAGGAAGAGATGGACTCACATCTGTTCAATTTGGAGTAATTGCACTCACTATGATTTATCACGGTCTGTTTGCTGTTGGGAGCATAGCTTTAGCACCCGTTGTCAAAAACATGCTATAGACTGGAAGTAACTTGTTAATGTGCTCTGTGGTAAACTGACAAAATACAAAAACAAAAGCCTAACTATAACATCCCTGTAACCTTCGTTTTTTTTTTTTTTTTAGTGAAGTTCTGTTTTTTGTTGTTTTTTTTAAGTAAACTAATTTTCATTACTATACGTTATTCCAACCACCACTGCGCATGGCTTTCAGCGAGGATTGGCCGAAAGGCTTGGCCTGTGGCCAACCCTTATAACCACCTAAAGCCACACTGTGCATGACCTCGGCCGAGCGCAGCGGGGGTTGGCCGTTGGTCGCAGGGCTTGGTCTGCGGCTAGTCCCTGCTGCCAACCCTTGTAACCGCCCAACCCTATACTGAGCACGGTCTTTGACCCAGTGGGTTTGTGAGGGCCTAAGAGAATATAAGTGGGTCTATGAAAGAGTTTGTGAGTGTCTGACAGTGTATGTATTAGAGTATGAGTGTGCGTCTGAATATATATATATATATATTTTTTTTTTAAATCAGCAGGGTTTGAGACTGTCACAACGTTACACAGGGTGCCGCGCTGACATTGTGACAACAAATGTTTAACCTTTTTAAACTAATAAAGGGTCCTTCAGGCACCCATAAATAATACCCATGGGGTCAGAGTACCTCTACCCTGACCCCTTCTATTGTTTTGTCCCTCAATTTCCATCCCCTGGGACTGTTGTCTTGTTCAGAAAAAGGAGGCTGCAGCTTTCTGAACAGGTTGCGGACAGCCAATCACACTATTCCTTCTCACATGTGAAGTCGCAACACTCCGCGCATGAGTCACGATGGATCTGTGCCCCTATATATACATAAATGTGTTTTCCACAAAATTACAAGAAAACCACTGAATGGATTCACACCAGATCACAAAAAGGTCGCTTTCCGGACCAGGACTTACCATTCTGCCAAATTAAATTCCGTTCAGTGGTTCAGGCGTCGTGATTGTTCAAAACCCCTATGGCAAAATTAATGGGGGAAAAGCATTTTGGGACCCCGCACCAGCCCTTTTTCTCACCCCCGCTTGACAGATCACCCCAAAACTTTCCAGACAGCAGCTCAAGTGAGCACCGTATTTTCTTTTCTATTCACTCTGCAGTTATAGTTAGGGTTAACAGAGATAGTGATTGCTTGGATTTTTGTCTCTTAATAACTGCACCCTTTTGACAAATCTCCACTAAACTTTGTAGAAGTGTTGCAGCGGTTATGTTTTCGGAGGATTGAAAGTTTTGTGGCGTTGGGTCAAGAGGGTAAAAAGAAAAAAGGGGAGGTCCCAAAACATGCTTGAAATCTAATACATTTTACACAGACTTTTGTATTTAAGGGAGCGGCAAAACAGCTGAACGGATTATAATAAAATTTCACAGCAATGTACTTTAGACTATGTAGATGATTCTTTAGGGTTGAGCCTGCGAGTGCATGCGCTAGTACATGATTCTTGCTTGTTTTGCTACTGCAAGTGATGTTATGAAGTGGTTATGAATTTATAAGGGACAGCAACTTAGTGATATATTGTAGCACAATACTACTTAAAGTAGCAAGGAAGCCTAAAAAATAAACTAGACTGCATATTTTAAGTTTCAGATTTACTACCTGAACAACTGAAAGACCCATTTATGGTCAAATGCAAATGGAAACCTAAAGAAATTACATAACAAATGGAATACATCTTAATCTATATAAGTTTTCTTTTCATGCTCTCTGGCTCAGAGGCTGAAAAAAGTGTGTAAGGAGAGCCGCTACTTTTTGAAGGTGGTGAAAAAATTGTAAATGAAAGTTATAACTATAGTTTCAAAATGTTTAAGGTTTGTGTAGTTTAAACTTTGGTTTGTATAGGGGAAAAAAGATTTCCTAGCTGTAACTAAGTTTTAACCTTTGTTTTCTCAATTTTAGGCGTAAAATGACAAGTCTTTACCACTCCACTCTGAAGAGCAGTAAAGATAGTGAAACATGTGTCAGGGATTGCTTTTATTCATTCCAGGTTGCCGTGGATGGAATTCTACCAATCCAAAGCTGTAATACTGTGCCTAGAGTGGTAAAAGGCTTTTGTCCTTTTACAGCTCAGCATGGGAGGCACTGTGCTAATCCTATGTTTAAAGACTTTGCTGTGCAAATAGCAAAATACTTTGCCCCTTTCTAGATCAGCGTGGACGGCGCTGTGCTAATCCTATGCCTGAAAGCACTGCTAGAAAAACAGGCATTTAGGTGGGCAGATTTAGAGTGTCGCTGGTGTGATACGGTGCTCTATACAAGAGCTGCTCTCCACCTAAACTTGAGAACTATCCACATGTATGTTTCTTTTTTGCTTAATTTATGTGGCACTCCAAGCCAGAAAGGGTATAGTTTTGAATATGGCAGTCAACAGTAGGTAGTTATACTTCGGACCTAGTTTCTATAGGAAAGCGTTGCTTGTTTTGCCAATAACGTGGGCACCATTTGACGCATCTTTGCAAAATTTTCGAAACTAGTAGGACAGTCAGTTCAGCTGTTATGTTGAAAGTTTCGGGATGATTCCCCATGCAATTTCCCATAGGGATTGTGAACATGACCACAGCCCGAACCACTGGACTGAATTACACCAAATTTGGCAGAAAGGTTTCTCTTGGTCCAGAAAGAGCCCTTTTTGTCATTTGGTGTCCATCCATTCAGTAGTTTTGGCGTAATTAAAGAAAAAATAAATATAGATATCTAGGTGAAGCCTAAGCACAGATCTCATGGTGAGATCCGATTGGCTGTTAGCACTTCAACCATGTAGCCATCTTGGGACCAATATACATGATAGCACACTCTTAATGATCTACAGAGCTGAAAACTAAAAACTTATATGTAGTGGGAAAAAATGCACTTCAAGGAGTATCAATCTATATCTATCGATATATATATCCATCCATCCTACTGGCAGTCACCAGTAGGTAGTTATAGTTAGGACCAAGTTTCTATATAAAAAACATTTTTTCCCCTTTCCTATATCTTTGGAGCCGCTTGACTTTACACAAAACGTAAAAAAAGAAAAAAAAAAAAGTCCCGTTAGCTGCTGCCTGGAATGCTACGGGGTGATCCGTCCGGTGGGGGCAGGGGGTGGGGACGAAGCCCACCCAGGACATAGCAGTTTGTTCTGATTTGGCAGGAAGGAAGGTCCTTATCCAGAAAGAGTGCAAAAATCCAGGGGCGGCTCCAGCTATGTCCTGGGGAGCCCACCCCCAGGACATAGCGGTTTGCTCTGACTTGGCAGCAGTTGCCACCAAGTCAGAGCAAACACTCCACTCGCAGCAAGTGAGAGCTGTTTAAACAGGCAGGGAAACCGAGGAAACAATTGCTCTCATGGAGAGGGAGCTGCATGTTTAACAGCTCCCTCTCTATGACAGCAATGCCAGGACGAGCCTTCAGGCTCCCCTGTGGTTCCCAACACACACTGGGTGCCCTGCTGCACTACCAGGATTGATGGGTGGGTCACCCGGGATAGGGTCCCAGGGGCTGAACATGGCTGGGGGAAGAGGGCCGCACGGTCTCCCTCCCACATATGCAAAAAGTAAATGGTGAGGCCCGGGCCCTGGGGGATGGGTCCCAGGGGCCGAAATAAGTTGGGGGACGGACCGTGTGGTCCCCTCTCCTAGAAAATAAATGAATATTAAAAAGCTGGGCCCCAGAGAATGGGATCCCAGGGGCCAAAAGCGGCCTGGAGAAGGAGGCCACACTACCGCCCACAAAAAAAAGAAGAAAAAAAGAAAGAAAAAGACAGGGCCGTTCTGGCTAGGATGCTCTGCTCACTTGACAGAAATTAAACCTTAACAGGACGTGCCAAACGTGGTGGAGTTTTTTTTTCTCATGCGTGGCTTGCCAAGGGCAAGTTAGCGAGCACAAGCGTGAAGTGGCGCCCCCAGCATTGTCTTCGGCCACTAGGAAGGCACTCATCAGGATTTTCTCACTGCAAATGGTCGCAGACAGTCATGATCATTTGCGGTGAGAAAGCTGACGCTCGCATAGAAAATCTACTTGAGTGGCAGCAAAATCAATTCGGGCAGCAGCACCCTCTGGTGTACCACGTGGTGCTGCTCTCGCTGATTTTTCAGCGCAGAACGAGCCCTCGAAGCTAAAAATCAGCACAAGCTATGCAAGGTGCCAATTTCCAACCAGTCACGGAACTCTGCAGAATCTCATGTAGCTCTGTAAAACTCCACAAGTGTCAACCAACCCACACTACAAATCACTTTCCAAGAGAGTGTGCAGTAACTGCACTCGAGGTAGTATTAATAAGAGATGTAAACATGTATCTCAAAAGTAGCACATGTATGTATGTTTAATTTTCAGTAACTACCAGTTATGTTATATTATTTGTTTTTCTAAAGCGCGCTATCACCTGTGAGTTTGTTAACAGCGTTGATTACACAAAGCTAGAGTTCAGGGATAGCCATTCACAATTGTAGTTACGTTTTGTTTTTTTTGTACAACAAACCATTTAAGATATCCCATTGCCTGCAAGAATTTACTACATTTCTCAGACCTGACTGATGGAGTGATGAGAAAGAAGTGTTAGAGACCTGTGTCCCAATCTCTGTGGAGACTTGAAGAGGACTATAATAGCACACTATCTCTAGGAGGAAATTAACATGACTATCATAACAATTTTTCTACAGGGACTTGAACTATATAATCACACACTATCACTGCAGGAACATGAATGTGATTATCATAAATCTTCTCTACGGGACTTCAAAATGACACGATATCTCTGTAGTGATCGGGGCACCCCGTAATCACTCATGGGTACCTGGGCATCACTATATTCACACACCAGCTATGCAGGGAATTGAGAATAAATAACCTGACACACTTCCTCAACAGGGACTTAAATAGGACTATAGTTAATTCACTATTCCTAGGGGGACTTCAGCAAGAGTTAAATCAAACACTACATCTGTGATGACCTGGGCATCAATACAATCACACACTATATCTGCATCAACTTTTGAATGACCAACAAACACTTTCTCAGCAGGAACATGACTATCAATAACACTATCTCTGCAGGGACTTGAACACAAGTTTAATGACACACTATCTCTGTGGTAACGTGGGCATCGCCATAATCACACAATATCTCTATGGTAACCTGGGCATCACTATAATCCCACACTATCTCTGCGGAAACTTGAGTATGATTAATCTAACATGCTATTTCAACAAGGACTTAACTAAGGGGAGAGGTTGTGGCATAACGGCCAGAGCTGACAAATGTGGAATCAGGATCGATTCTCGGTGTTGGCTCATCATCCTGTGATTCTTGGTTAATCACATAGGGCCTGATTTGGATATTAGCAGATGGGTTACTCCGTCACAACAGTGACGGATATCCCATCCGCTGAAATCTAAATCCCATAGAATACAATGGGATTTAGATTTCGGCTGAAGGGATATCTGTCACCATTGTGACTGAGTAACCTGTCCGTCAATATCTAAATCAGGCCCTTAATCTCCTCATGCCATGAGATTGCACCATATAAAACTGTGAAAAAACTATGACTATCATTAACAGAGTAAATCTACAAAGACTTGAACACGAGTTTAAGCACACACTGTCTCTGTGGAGATGTGGGCATCACTATAATCATACACTATCTTTATAATGACATGGGCATCACTATAACCACTCAGATGTTTGCAAGGACTTGTGAATGACTAACCTAATATATTATCTCAACAGGATATTAAATATGACTATTGCTAATGCACTAGCTCGTTGGGTGCTTCAACAAAAGTTTAATCACACACTATATCTGCAGCAACCTGGACATCCCTACAATCACACTATCTCTGTGGTGACCTGAGCATCATAACCACACACTATCTATATGGGAACCTGGACAGTACAATAATCACACACAATCGCTGCAGGGTCTTGAAAATTACTAACTTAACACAGTATCTCATCATGCACTTAACTATCAGTATCATTAACTCTATCTCTATATGGACTTGAACATATTTAATCACGTGCTATCACTGTGGTGATCTGGACATCACTATCATCAAACACTATCTTTATAGGAACCTGGGCATCACTTCAATCGCACATTATGTCTGTGAGGACTTGAGTATGATTATCATTAACACACCTTCTCAATTGGGACATAAAAAATGACACATTCTTTACAGGGACTTCAACACAAGTTTAAACACACCATCTCTGTGGTGCCCTGAGCATCACTACATTCACACTATCTCTATGGGTAGACATTACAATAATCACACACCACCTCTGCAGGGACTTGAAAATTACAAAGACAACACACTGTCCCAACAGGGACTTAACCATGAGTATCATTAACACACTACGTCTATAACTAAGTATAACTTGAGTGAAAGGTTAAACACCCACTATCTCTGTGGTGACATGGCCATTACTATAATCACACAGAAGCTCTATGGAGATCTGGGCACAGTACAATCACACACTACTTCTTTGGGGACTTGAGAATGACTAATGTTACACAGTATCTCAACAGTTACTTGTAAGGGACTTCACTATGGCTAGCGTTAACACACTGTGTGTATTGGTACCTGAGCACAAGCTTAATCACACACTATCTCTGTGGGGACCTAACCTAACACTACCTCAACAGGGATTTAAATATGACCATCATTGACACTATCTCTATGGGGAGTTAAACACAGGTTCAATACACACATCATCTCTGCAATGACCTAGGCATCACTATAATCACAACTGATCTCTATGGCAATCTGGACATCACTATAATCACACATTTTCTCATTGAGAACTTGAAAATGGCTAACCTAACACAGTATTTTAAGAGGAACTTAACTATGACTATCATTAACATACTATCTCAACAGAGACTTAAACATGACTGTCATTAACAAACTAGGTCTATAGGGATTTGAGCACAATTTTAATTACACAATGTCTCTGTGGGGACTTGAGAATGACTAACAAAATATGTTTTTTCAAGAGGGACTTAAAGATATCACTATTATTAATGCACTTTCTCCACATGGACTTGAACAGAAGATTAATCAAACAACATCTCTAGAGGAACCTGGGCACTGATATAATCACACACTGTCTGGGAGAACTTGACTATGGTTAATCTAATATACTCTCTCAAAAGGTACATACATATGGCAATCATTAATGCACTATCTCTAAGAGAACTTCAGTAGAAGTTTAAACACACACCACCTCTGCGGTGACATGAGCATCACTATAACCAGACACTACCTCTATGGGGACCTGGGCATTACCATCATCATACACCATCTCTGAGGGGAGTTGAAATAGCTAACAAAACACACTTTCTCAACAAGCAAGTAACTGTGAGTATCATTAACACACCATATCTATAGGGACTTAAGCACACGTTTAATCACATACTATCTCTGTGGTGACATGGGCCTCAATATTGTATTGTATTGTAATAGTATTTATATAGCGCTTACTACTCCTGACGAGGCGTCAAAACGCTTTTCGGCGAGTAGCACGCTACTCCGGAACCCAAAAGCAATTAGTGGTGGATTAGTATAGGGAAATAGGAGTTCAATTTTAGTATTATTATGAGTTAATTTGAGCCGCGGATATGTGAGTTTTTTATTTGGACTGACTGGAGTAATGGAGGGGTGGAGGAGGGAAGAATCCAGAAGTGTTAATTGGGAGTTTATGGTAATAGGATTTAGGCTTGGGATGAGTAAAAGGGGGGATGGAGGAGGGAAGAGTCTGTGGAATGGGTTAGAGAAATCATGAGAGCAGGGATTCATAAGTATCTAATACAACAACGTATCTAGGAGCTATGCAATGACCTATGAACATGTTAAGCATAGAATAATAATAAATGGTTTGGGAAGAAAAGGGTAAAGAAAACCTTTTATATAACAAACCACTAGAGGCGATCTAAAGCAGGAAGGTTGAACAGGAAGACATGGTCGCAGACAAGGCAGTCAATTAGCACTCACTAGTAACCACTGCCAGAACCATCTATATATCACACACTATCTCTATGGGGACCTGGACATTGTTCTAATCACACACTATCTCTTTGGGGGCTTGAGACTGACTAACCTAATACAGTTTTGCAAGAAGGACTAAAAATGACTACATTAACACGCTATCTCAACAGAGACTTAAGACTGTCATTAATGCACTATGTCTATAGGGACTTGAGCACAATTTTAATTACACACTGTTTCTATGGGTACTTGAGAATGACTAATGTAAGATGGCTTTTCAAGACAGACTTAAATATCAGTATTATAAACACACTATCTCCATAAGGGCTTGAGCAGAAGCTTAATCAAAAAGCATCTCTATGGGATCCCAGGGCACTACTATAATCATAGATTGTCTGCAGGGACTTGACTATGATGAATTTAACATACTATCTCAAAATGCACATAAATATGACTATCATTAACACACTATCCTTACAGAGACTTCAACGCAAGTTTAAATACCATCTATGTGGTGACCTGGGCATCACTATAATCACACACTATCTCTATGGGCACCTAGGCATCACTATAGTCACACACTATCTCTGAAGGGATTTGAGAATTACTAACTTAACACATTACATTAACAATGGTTTAAATATGATTTTTATTAAGACACTACCTCTACATGGACCTGAACAGAAGTTTAATCACACACTATCTCTCTGGGAACCTGGGCATCACTATAATCACAAATCTCCAAGGGAGTTGAGATGAAAGGTATGGGCCAAGGCTCACCCTCCCACAAAGCCATATACATAGACCTACCAGGAGACAAGCCCAGATAGATGCAAAGCTAACTCTCAAGGAACAGGAAAATGATTAGTTTCCAAGAAAACCCTCACCCACTAGGGTAACACCTTGGTGGCATGCTTCATCATCTGGTGCTTCCCATCAAGCTACGGAATGGGGTGTGCTGCGACCATCGGACTACATAGGAGCATTAGTTTGAGTATGATGATGCGGGAATAGGAGTGGGGGGAAGGGGGATCATGAAAAGGTTACAAATACCTGCCTCCAGGAAAAACCTATGTTTTAATACTTATTCCTGTGGCGGTATCATTAAAAATGGGGTAAATAGAATGGATAGGGTTATGCTACGAACCTGCTTTTCAAACTGATGTCTACACGTTTCATCACTATAATCACACACTATCTCTGTGGTAACCCGGGCATCACTTTATTCAGCCAGTATCTCTGTCATGACCTGGGCATCAGTTTAATCACACTCTTTCTATGCCTAACCTAACACACTGACTTAAAAGGGACGTAAATATGGCTATGATTAACACACACTCTAGCTGGGGACTTGAAGACAAGTTTAATCACACATCATCTCATCGGGGACTTGGACATCACCATAATCACACACTAGCTCTATGGGGAACTTGAACATTACTATAATCGCACACTATCTCTGTGGGGACCTGGACTTTACTATAATCACACAAATTCTCTGTGGGGACCTGGACATGACTATAATCACACACAATTTGTACAGGGATGTGAGAATGACTCACGTAATACACTATTTTAACAGGGTCTTAACTATGACTATAATTTACACATTATCGCTACAGGGACTTGAGCAAAACTTTAAAAACACACATCTCTGTGGTGATTTGGTCATTTCAATAATAATGTACTATCCCTATGTGTACCTGGGCATCACTTTAATCAGACACTATCTGCGAAAATTTGACAATGTCTAACCTAACACACTATTTCAAGAGATCCTTATATTGGATTGTCATTAACACACTATCTCTACATGGACTTGAACAAAAGTTTAATCAGACACCATCTCTTTGGTGACCTGGGCATTACTATATTCACACACCACCTCTGTGGATACTTAGGTATCACTATAATCATACACTATATCCTTGGTGACCTGGGCATCAGAATGATTACACACATCTCTGTGGTTACCACCTGTGCATCACTTTATTCACACTGTATCTCTGTGGTGACCTGGGCACCACTATAAATCACACACCATCTCTGTGGTTACTTAGGCATCACTATAATCACACACTATCTCTGTGGTAACCTGGGTATCAGTATAGTTACACATTATCTCTATGAGGACCTGGTCCGGACTATAATGACACTCTTTCTATGACTACCCTAATACACCGTCTTAAAAGGGACTTCAATATGGCTATCATGGGAACTTAAAGACAAGTTTAATCACACATTTCTGTGGGGAGTTGAACATCACTATAATCACATACTATCTCTGTGGGGACTTAAACATCACTATAGTCACACAGTATCTTCGTGGGGACTTGACCATGACTCATCACACGCTATCTCTGTGGGGACTTTGCACATGACTTTCATCAAACACTAACGCTGTGGGGACCTGGACATCATTATAATCACACACTGTGTTATCACACACCATTCCAATGTAATCATTAATATTACTGCTATCACAAACCATTCCTAATGAGAAGATGTGCTCAAGAGACAAAGGTTAATTGTCACAAAACCTCATTTGCAGGCACTGGTTAGTCCTGGGCCAGTGACTTCATTTCTAAATGCTTCAGGCCCCTTATTTCCTATCATGTGTGGGCATTCTGGAATAGGATAATGCTGGAATTATACACCTTTTAGTCTGCTTAAAATAGGACACGTTTGAAAAGCAATACTACTAAAATCCATCTGGTGATAGCAGAGGCAGATGGAGTTTCTCTTATTTGGAAAGACGATTCTGATTTTTGGACAGCACATTAAGGTAATCACAAAGTAATAAGCATACATTTATTCAATACCAAGTGATAACTATTTATTAAATTCTCACTATTTTTAACACAATATCTCAAAAACGATTTTCCCATTACTATCATCACACATCATCTCAATTTAGACACTAACATTACAGAACAATTCCAGAGAGTAAATGTAGTCTAGTGGCTAACTCGAGAAAAAACTAAACTAACTAATCCAAGTCTGGCATTGAAATTGACAACATTGTGTGAACCCTAGCATATCAATTATTTCTCCGACTGACAGTTTACTTATCACATAACAATTTGAGCACTTATTAGTGTGAAAAAAACTGGTGTCAACTACTTATCTGTGAACATGATGTAGCACTCTTTTCTTGTGAGAAATGTATTATTAGTAAAATCTATTATGTTTGTACGCTGGACTTATACAGAAATACTTTTAGGAATAGGCTACCTTGTACTTTTGTGAAGCATTTTGAAATACAAATGTAGCCATGTACCTACAAATACACTGACTCGCATATGTTAACTATGGAGCAAGTCCCCATAAGTATGGTTCTGTGCACACGATCAAATAAAAATATGTTTGCAAATTTGAAGCAGGATCTTGTAATATGATTTCTTTTTTACGTTTTTATGCTATCAATGTTTATTTATTTATTTATTTTTTTAAACCATGGGAAAGGCTAGCCCCCACAAGGCAGGTTATCACACATAATCCCCAAATCGGGTGGGGATGTGGAGGAGAGTGTGTGTGTATATATGGAAAATGCCACTTACCCAGTGTACATCTGTTCGTGGCATGTAGTGCTGCAGATTCACATGCTGTGCATATATCGCCATCTAATGTTGGGCTCGGAGTATTACAAGTTGTTTTTCTTCTAAGAAGTCTTTTTTCAAGTCACGGGATCGAGTGACTCCTCCTCTCGGTGATAGTGCGCATGGGCATCGACTCCTTTGTTAAATTGTTTTCCCGCAGGAGGGTGAAGTAAGGAGTGAAGAATTGTATATGTACAAATGTGTATATATATGGAAAATAAATGTCACTTACCCAGTGTACATCTGTTCGTGGCATTAGTCGCTGCAGATTCACATGCTGTGCACATCCCGCCATCTGGTGTTGGGCTCGGAGTGTTACAAGTTGTTTTTCTTCGAAGAAGTCTTTTCGAGTCACGAGACCGAGGGACTCCTCCCATTTCGGCTCCATTGCGCATGGGCGTCGACTCCATCTTAGATTGTTTTCCCCCGCAGAGGGTGAGGTAGGAGTTGTGTATGCTAGTAATAGTGCCCATGCAATGGAGTAATGTACATAATGTAGTTTAAAGTAATATATTTACAAATATACAGATGTTCAGGATCAACTTCTAAACGGCTACAGGCTCCCGGGGAGGCGGGTGGGCGCATGTGAATCTGCAGCGACTAATGCCACGAACAGATGTACACTGGGTAAGTGACATTTTCCGTTCGATGGCATGTGTAGCTGCAGATACACATGCTGTGCATAGACTAGTAAGCAGTTATCTCCCCAAAAGCGGTGGTTCAGCCTGTAGGAGTGGAAGTTGTTTGAAACAATGTTCGTAGTACTGCTTGGCCTACTGTGGCTTGTTGTGCCGTTAGGTAATTCTACTGTTTGATTTAAGTGGAACGGTGATATAACTTTTGGTAAAAATTTAGGATTTGTCCGTAGAACTACTTTATGCTTGTGTATTTGAATAAATGGTTCTTGTATGGTGAATGCTTGAATCTCACTTACTCTTCTTAAAGATGTGATGGCAATTAAAAATGCAACTTTCCATGTTAAGTATTGCATTTCACAAGAGTGCATGGGCTCAAAAGGTGGACCCATGAGTCGTGTTAAGACAATGTTGAGGTTCCATGAAGGAACTGGTGGTGTTCTTGGTGGTATAATTCTCTTTAGACCCTCCATAAATGCTTTTATGACTGGTATCCTAAATAGAGAAGTTGAGTGCGTAATTTGCAGGTAAGCTGAAATTGCTGTAAGATGTATCTTAATGGAAGAAAAAGCTAGCTTTGACTTTTGCAGATGTAGTAAGTATCCTACGATGTCTTTGGCACATGCGTGTAAGGGTTGAATTTGATTATTATGGCAGTAATAAACACTTATTTGCATAGCAATGTCTAGTGGTAGGTTTCCTAGCTTGTTTTATGACCTCCATACATTCATGTGTAAGGTCGAAGTGTCCGAACTCTAGGACTTCAGGAGCCAGATTGCTAGATTCAGCGATGCTGGATTTGGGTGTCTGATCTGTTGTTTGTGTTGCGTTAACAGATCTGGTATGTTTGGTAGTTTGACATGAGGCACTACTGAGAGGTCTAGTAGTGTTGTGTACCAAGGTTGTCTTGCCCATGTTGGCGCTATTAGTATGAGTTTGAGTTTGTTTTGACTCAACTTGTTTACTAGATATGGAAGGAGAGGGGGAAAAGCGTAAGCAAATATCCCTGACCAACTTATCCATAACGCATTGCCCCGAGACTGATCTTGTGGGTACCTGGATGCGAAGTTTTGGCATTTTGCGTTTTCCTTTGTTGCAAATAGATCTATTTGTGGTGTTCCCAAACTCTGGAAGTAAGTATTCAGTATTTGGGGGTGAATCTCCCATTCGTGGATCTGTTGGTGATCCCGAGAGAGATTGTCTGCTAACTGATTCTGAATTCCTGGAATAAATTGTGCTATTAGGCGAATGTGGTTGTGAATCGCCCAATGCCATATTTTCTGTGCCAGGAGACACAACTGTGTTGAGTGTGTCCCTCCCGGTTTGTTTAGGTAATACATAGTTGTCATGTTTTCTGTTTTGACAAGAATGTGTTTGTGGCTTATTATGGGTTGAAATGCTTTCAGCGCTAGAAATACTGCCAATAGTTCTAAGTGATTTATGTGAAACTGTTTTTGGTGAGTGTCCCATTGTCCTTGGATGCTGTGTTGATTGAGGTGTGCTCCCCACCCTATCATGGAGGCATCTGTCGTTATTACATATTGTGGCACTGGGTCTTGGAAAGGCCGCCCTTGGTTTAAATTTATACTGTTCCACCATTGAAGCGAGGTGTATGTTTGGCGGTCTACCAACACCAGATCTTGAATTTGACCCTGTGCCCACTGTGATGCTAGGCACTGTTGTAAGGGCCGCATGTGCAACCTTGCGTTTGGGACAATGGCTATGCATGAGGACATCATGCCTAGGAGTTTCCTCACCATTTTGACTTGTATTTTTTTATTTGGATACATGGCCTGTATTACATTGTGAAATGCCTGAACCCTTTGTGGACTTGGAGTGGCAATCCCTTTTGCTGTGTTGATTGTTGCCCCTAAGTATTGCTGTGTTTGACACGGCAGAAGGTGTGACTTTGTGTAGTTGATTGAGAAACCTAGTTTGTGGAGGGTTTCTATGACATACTTTGTGTGTTGTGAACACCTTTCTAGCGTGTTGATTTTGATTAACCAATCGTCTAGGTACGGGAACACATGTATTTGCTGCCTTCTGATATGTGCAGCTACGACTGCTAGGCACTTTGTAAAAACTCTTGGCGCAGTTGTTATTCCGAATGGCAACACCTTGAATTGGTAATGTATCCCTTGGAATACAAACCTTAAATACTTTGTGTGAAGGATGTATCAGTATATGGAAATATGCATCCTTTAGGTCTAGTGTTGTCATGTAGTCTTGTTGTTTGAGTAGTGGGATTACGTCTTGTAATGTCACCATGTGAAAGTGATCTGATTTGATGTAGGTATTTAATGTTCGGAGATCTAATATAGGTCTCCGGCTCTTGTCTTTTTTGGGTATGAGAAAGTAGAGAGAGTAAACTCCTGTTCCTTTCTGGTGTTTTGGTACTAATTCTATTGCTTCTTTTAGTAGTAATGCCTGAACTTCTAGTCCTAGAAGATCTATATGTTGTTTTGACATATTGTGTGTTTTCGTTGGGACGTTTGGAGGGAATTTGAGAAATTCTATGCAATAACCATGCTGGATAATTGCAAGTACCCAAGTGTCTGTTGTTATCTCCTCCCAATGTTTGTAAAATTGGCTTAGTCTCTCCCCCACAGGTGTTATGTGTTGGGGATGTGTGACTTGGAAGTCACTGCTTGTTTTGAGGGGTTTTGGGGCTTTGGAACTTCCCTCTATTTTTTTGGAATTGTCCCCCTCTATATTGCCCCCGAAAACTTCCCCGCTGATATTGGCTTTGATAAGTGGGCCTTGCTTGTGAGGTTGTGGCGTCTGTAGGTTGACCTCGAAATCCTCCCCTAAATTGTGTTTTGCGAAATGTGCCTCTGCTTTGTGGGGAGTAGAGTGCGCCCATGGCTTTTGCGGTATCAGTATCTTTTTTGAGTTTTTCAATAGCAGTGTCGACTTCCGGCCCAAACAACTACTGTTCATTAAAGGGCATATTCATCACGGCTTGTTGTATTTCCGGCTTGAATCTTGACATACGCAACCATGCGTGTCTCCTTATCGTTATTGCAGTATTTATTGTCCTTGCAGCCGTATCTGCTGCGTCCATTGATGACCGTATCTGATTATTGGAGATACTTTGTCCTTCTTCTACCACTTGTTGTGCCCTTTTCTGGAACTCTTTGGGAAAGTGTTCTATGAAATGCTGCATTTCGTCCCAATGAGCTCTATCGTATCTTGTCAAAAGTGCTTGTGAATTGGCAATACGCCATTGGTTTGCTGCTTGTGCTGCAACTCTTTTACCCGCAGCATCGAATTTGTGACTCCTTGTCTGGAGGTGGTGCATCTCCCGAGGTATGAGTTTGCTCTCTTGCGAGCTGCCCCAACAACCACAGAATCTGGTGTTAATTGCTGCGTAATATAAACAGGGTCTGTTGGTAGTGGCTTGTACTTCTTCTCCACCCTTGGAGTTATGGCTCTGCCTTTTACAGGATCCTGAAATATTTGTTTGGAATGTTTTATCATTCCTGGGAGCATAGGTAAGCTTTGGTATTAGCTATGAGTGGAGGAGAGTGTATTAAACAAAAAGTCATCCTCAATTGGTTCTGAATGCAAGGTGACGTTATGAAACGCAGCTGCCCTTGAGACCACCTGCGTGTAGGATGTACTGTCTTCAGGTGGCGACGGCCTCGCAGGGTAACAGTCTGGGCTGTTATCTGATACAGGAGCATCATAAAGGTCCCATGCATCAGGATCATCTTGACTCATTGCAGTATGAGTCGGGGATTGCATCAGTGGTGGAGTGGCTACCAGTGATGTGTGCATTGATGGTGGTGGAGATGGTGGTGGAGTTGTTTGTCTTGCCACCTTTGCCTGTGGCTGCTTGTCCTTTTCTTGAAAAGCAAGTCTTCTTTTCATTTTAATTGGGGGAAGAGTGCTTATCTTCCCTGTGTCTTTTTGAATGTGAAGCCTTCTTTGAGTGTAGTCTGGCTCAACAGATTCAAGTTCCTCTCCGAACTTATGTCCTTGCATTTGGGAGGACAATCCCTGTTCCTCTGTGTAGGAACCTGTTTTCGGTTCCGAGGCTGGATGTTTCGGAATCAAAATCTTTTCGGTCGCCTTTTTGGGCTCCGAGGAAACCTTCTTTATTTTCGGCGTCGTGGTGTCTTGGTGCCGAACCATTTCGGTGCCACTGTCTCGGTGCCGAATCTGCTCGGAGCCGCTGTATCGGGCCCGAGATTGTTGTGTGGCGGTATCTCGACCGGAGTCGGATGACTTCGTCACATGCATGCCCTTTTTCGGTGCCGATGATCGGTCACCTATTTTTTGGGTTAAGCCATGGCCTGTTGGCGGTGGCGTCCCCTGGGCTTTTGTTGTCTTCTCATGAGTCTTATGTTTCGACGTCTTACTCACGGTTTTTGGCGTTTCTTCTGGATCGAGCTCGTCCGAGTCCGATTTACTGGATGGGGAAGGTTTCTTCTTCCTCCTCGAAACGCCCTTGTCCTGTCGGCGCTGACGCCATCTGCAGTCTTCTCGCTCTTCGGTCTCTTAATGTCTTCCTCGACTGAAACGCTCGACAGGCTTCACAGGTATCCTCCTTGTGCTCTGGAGACAGACACAAGTTACAGACCAGATGCTGATCTGTATATGGATACTTGTTATGACATTTTGGGCAGAAGCGGAATGGGGTCAGTTCCATCAGCCTTGAAGAGACACGTGGCCGGGCCGACCAGGCCCCGACGGGGGGAATCGAAAAAACCCCGAAGGGCCACCGGAGCTCTTGCAAAGACTCACTCAAAAATAATGAAGGACAAGAAGATGCCACTGCAAACAGGCTATGGCTTAACCTGAAAACACAGTGACCAGACATCAGCACCGAAAAAGGCCTCCCAGCAGCCGAAGACATCCGACTCCGGTCGAGATACCGGCTCTGAACCATCTTGGCACCGAGAGTTCGGCACCCCTCAAGTCAAGAAGGTTTCCTCAGAGCCGAAAAAGACTGTACAAAAAGCTTCGGTGCCGAAACCTGCAGCCTCAGAGCCGAAACCAGGCTCCTATACAGAAGAGCAAGGCCTTTCAAGTCAGTTGCAAGGGCACAGATTTGAACAAGAACTGGGCATGGGAGAGCCAGACCATACCCAGAGGAGGCTGCATATACAGAAGGACACGCGGAAAATCCAAACACTTCCTCCAATAAAAATCAAGCGAAAGCTAGCATTCCAGGAAACGGAAATGCAGCCAAAAGCGAAAGTGGCTAAAGACAAACCACCACCAAGGTTCTCGCCACAGCAATCTCCATTACATTCGCCACACCTGTCCCCGGTAGCAACACCCCCAATGATGCAGTCGCCGACACACACGGGGATGACCTGGATGCATGGGACTTGTATGATGCACCGGTCTCAGACAATAGTCCCGATTGCTACCCGGCAAGACCGTCACCACCTGAGGACAGCACTGCATATATGCAGGTGGTTTCAAGGGCAGCTACATTCCATAATGCAGCAATGCATGCAGAGCCCATAGAGGACGACTTTTTGTTTTAACACCTTGGCATCCACTCACAGCTCATACCAAAGTTTGCCAATGCTGCCAGGCATGTTAAAACACGCCAAACAAGTGTTCCAAGACCCTGTAAAAGGCAGAGCCATCACGCCTAGGTTGGAGAAGAAATATAAACCTCCCCCAACGGGCCCTGTGTTTATCACACAATAATTAACTCCTGATTCGGTGGTAGTGGGAGCAGCCCGAAAGAGGGCAAACTCACAATCCTCAGGAGACGCACCACAGCCCGACAAGGAAAGTCAGAAATTCGATGCAGCAGGCAAGAGGGTGGCAGCACAGGCAGCCAATCAATGGCGGATTTCCAATTCTCAGGCTCTACTGGCTCGATACAACAGGGCACATTGGGATGAAATGCAACATCTCATTCAGCACCTTCCCAAGGAGTACCAAAAACGTGCCCAACAGGTTGTTGAGGAAGGACAAACTATTTCTAACAACCAAATAAGGTCGGCTATGGACTCAGCAGACACGGCGGCAAAGACAGTGAACACTGCAGTAACCATTCGTAGGCACGCATGGTTACGGAGTTCTGGTTTTAAGCCAGAAATCCAGCAGGCTGTGCTGAATATGCCGTTCAACCAAGAACAATTGTTTGGGCCGGAGCTGGATACGGCAAAAGAAAAACTCAAAAAGGACACAGACACGGCCAAAGCCATGAGCGTGCTCTTCTCCCCACAGAGCAGAGGCACTTTTAGAAAGCTGCACTTTAGGGGGGGGGGGTTCGTTCCCAAACCACAGAGCCTTCCACCTCACAGGTCAGACCCACATATCAGGGCCAGTATCAGAGAGGAGGTTTTCGAGGAACATATAGGGGTGGACAATTCCCAAAGACAAGAGGGAAATTCCAGAGCCCAAAAACCCTGCAAACCAAACCGTGACTTCAATGTCACAAACCCCCACCACTCAACACCGGTGGGGGGGAGACTTACCGCATATTCCCACAACTGGGAAAACATAACTATGGACGCCTGGGTCCTAGCCATTATCCAACATGGTTATTGCATAGAATTCCTACAATTGTCACCAGATGTGCCTCCAAGAGCACATAATATGTCCAAACAACACTTAGACCTGTTACAACTAGAAGTCCAAGCATTGTTACAAAAACAAGCAATAGAACTAGTACCCAATCATCAAAAGGAACAGGTGTCTACTCGCTGTATTTCCTTATTCCAAAGAAAGACAAAACACTGAGACCCATATTAGACCTCAGAACACTGAATCTTTACATCAAATCAGATCACTTTCACATGGTAACACTTCAAGACGTGATTCCCTTGTTCAAAAAACAGGACTACATGTCAACATTAGATCTCAAGGATGCATATTTCCACATACCCATTCATCCTTCCCACAGGAAATACTTAAGATTTGTAATCCAAGCTGTACATTGCCAAGTCAAAGTGTTACCATTCGGGATAACAGCCCCAAGGGTATTCACAAAATGCCTTGCAGTAGTAGCCGCTCACATCAGGAGACCGCACATGCACGTATTCCCTTACTTGGACGATTGGTTAATAAAAACCAGCACTCAATAACAGTGTCTTCTACACACACAATACATCATAGAAACCCTACACAAACTAGGGTTCTCTCTAAACTACCAAAAATCACATCTACAACCGTGTCAAATACAACAATACTTGGGAGCAACACTCGACACACAAAAAGCGATTGCCAGTCCACAAAGAGTACAAGCATTCCAAAACGTAATATTAAACACGTACCCAAATCACCACTACCAAGTGAGGTTTGTAATGAAACTTCTAGGCATGATGTCTTCATGCATAGCCATTGTCCCAAACGCAAGGCTACACATGTGGCCTTTACAACAGTGCCTAGCAACACAATGGACACAAGCACAGGGTCAACTTCAATATCTAGTGTTGATAGACCGCCAGAGACACTTCTCGCTTCAATGGTGAAATCCTATAAATTTAAACCAAGGGCGGCCATTCCAAGACCCAGTGCCTCAATACGTGATCACAACAGATGCTTCCATGATGGGGTGGGGAGCACACCTCAACCAGCACAGTATACAGGGACAATGGGATGTTCAGCAAAAACACCTGCATATAAATCATTTAGAACTGTTAGCAGTGTTTCTAGCATTGAAAACATTTCAACCACTAATAGCCCACAAACACATTCTTGTCAAAACAGACAACATGACAACAATGTATTACCTAAACAAACAAGGAGGGACACACTCATCACAACTGTGTCTCTTAGCACAAAAGATTGGGCACTGGGCGATTCACATTCGCCTAATAGCACAATACATCCCAGGGATTCAAAACCAGTTGGCCGATAATCTCAGTCGAGCTCACCAACAAACACACGAATGGGAAATTCATCCCCAGATACTAGAAACTTACTTTCTACGCTCGGGAACACCAGAAATAGACCTATTCGCAACAAAAGAAAATGAAAAATGCCAAGACTTCGCGTCCAGGTATCCACATCCTCAGTCCAAGGGCAATGCGTTATGGATGAGTTGGTCAGGGATATTTGCTTACTCTTTTTCCCCTCTCCGACTCCTTCCTTATCTGGTAAACAAACTGAGTCAAAACAGACTCAAACTAATACTAATAGCACCAACCTGGGCTCGCCAACCGTGGTACACAACACTACTAGACCTGTCAGTAGTACCTCATATCAAACTACCAAACAGACCAGATCTGTTAACTCAACACAAACAACAGATCAGACACCCGAGCCCAGCATCGCACAATCTAGCAATCTGGCTCCTGAAGTCTTAGAATTTGGACATTTAGACCTTACACTAGAATGTATGGAGGTCATTAAACAAGCTAGAAAACCTACTACAAGACATTGTTACACAAACAAATGGAAAAGATTTGTTTATTACTGCCATAATAATCCAATTCAACCACTACATGCTTCTGCAAAAAACATTGTAACCTACTTATTACACTTACAAAAAGCTAAACTAGCATTTTCTTCTATTAAAATACATCTCACAGCAATAGCTGCCTATCTGCAGATTACACATTCAACATCACTTTTTAGAATCCCAGTCATCAAAGCATTTATGGAGGGTTTAAAAAGAATCATACACTCTAACACCACCAGTCCCCTCGTGGAACCTCAATATTGTATTAACACGACATATGGGGCTACCATTTGAACCCATGCACTCTTGTGAGATGCAATACTTAACTTGGAAAGTAGCCTTCCTACTAGCTATCACATCTCTTAGAACAGTAAGCGAAATACAAGCATTTACTATACAAGAACCCTTTATACAAATACACAAACATAAAGTGGTTCTCCGTACAAATCCCAAATTCTTACCAAAAGTTATATCACCATTCCACCTAAACCAAACAGTGGAACTCCCAGTCTTTTTTCCACAACTAGACTCAGTAGCTGAAAGAGCCTTACATACGTTAGACATTAAAAGAGCACTAATGTATTACATTGATAGAACAAAACAGTTTCACAAAACAACTGTTTGTAGCCTTCCAAAAACCTCATGCAGGAAATCCAATATCCAAACAAGGCATTGCCAGATGGATAGTGAAATGTATTCAAACCTGGTATATCAAAGCAAAAAGAGATCTACCCATTACGCCAAAGGCGCACTCCACTAGGAAGAAAGGCGCTACAATGGCTTTTCTTGGAAATATACCTATCACAGAAATCTGTAAGGCAGCCACATGGTCTACGCCTCATACATTCACAAAACATTACTGTGTAGATGTGTTAACAACACAACAAGCCACAGTAGGACAGGCTGTATTACGAACATTGTTTCAGACAACTTCAACTCCTACAGGCTAAGCCACCGCTTTTGGGGAGATTACTGCTTACTAGTCTATGCACAGCATGTGTATCTGCAGCTACACATGCCATCGAACGGAAAATGTCACTTACCCAGTGTACATCTGTTCGTGGCATGGGACGCTGCAGATTCACATGCGCCCTCCCGCCTCCCCGGGAGCCTGTAGCCGTTATAAGTTGAATAAAACCTGTAAATTTTGTAAATACTTACTAGTTTTGTACACATTATGTGCATACATACTTACTCCATTGCAAGGGCACCTTTACTATATACACAACTCCTACCTCACCCTCTGCGGGGAAAACAATCTAAGATGGAGTCGATGCCGATGCGCAATGGAGCCGAAAGGGAGGAGACCCTTGGTCTCGTGACTCGAAAAGACTTCTTCGAAGGAAAACAACTTGTAACACTCCGAGCCCAACACTAGATGGCAGGATAATGCACAGCATGTGAATCTGCAGAGTGCGATGCCACGAACAGTACACTATATATATGTTCGATGGCATGTGTAGCTGCAGATACACATGCTGTGCACATCCCGCCATCTGGTGTTGGGCTCGGAGTGTTACAAGTTGTTTTTCTTCGAAGAAGTCTTTGAGTCACGAGACCGAGGGACTCCTCCCATTTCGACTCCATTGCGCATGGGCGTCGACTCCATCTTAGATTGTTTTCCCCGCAGAGGGTGAGGTAGGAGTTGTGTATGCTAGTAATAGTGCCCATGCAATGGAGTGAATACGTATGTATATAATGAATTTTACAGTAATATATTTACAAACGTACAAATGTTCAAGATATACTTCTAAACAGCTACAGGCTCCCGGGGAGGCGGGTGGGCGCATGTGAATGTGCAGCGACTAATGCCACGAACAGATGTACACTGGGTAAGTGACATTTTCCGTTCGATAGCATGTGTAGCTGCAGATACACATGCTGTGCATAGACTAGTAAGCAGTTATCTCCCCAAAAGCAGTGGTTCAGCCTGTAGGAGTTGAAGTAGTTTGAAATAATGTTCTTAGTACAGCTTGACCTACTGTTGCCTGTTGTGCAGTTAACACATCTACACAGTAGTGCTTGGTAAATGTATGAGGCGTAGACCATGTTGCTGCCTTACATATTTCGTTCATTGGAATATTTCCTAGAAAGGCCATGGTAGCACCTTTCTTTCTGGTTGAGTGCGCCTTTGGTGTAATAGGCAGCTCTCTTTTAGCTTTAAAATAGCAGGTTTGAATGCACTTAACTATCCATCTAGCAATGCCTTGTTTTGAAATTGGATTTCCTGTATGAGGTTTTTGAAAGGCAATAAATAGTTGTTTTATTTTTCGAATTAGTTTTGTTCTGTCAATGTAGTACATTAGTGCTCTTTTGATGTCTAATGTATGTAGTGCTCTTTCAGCTACAGAATCTGGCTGTGGGAAGAACACTGGTAATTCTACTGTTTGATTCAAGTGGAACGGTGAGATTACTGTTGGTAAAACTTTAGGATTTGTCCGTAGAACTACTTTATTTTTGTGTATTTGAATAAATGGTTCTTGTATGGTAAATGCTTGAATTTCACTCACTCTTCTTAGAGATGTGATGGCAATTAAAAATGCAACTTTCCACGTTAAGTATTGCATTTCACAAGAGTGCATGGGCTCAAAAGGTGGACCCATGAGTCGTGTTAAGACAATGTTGAGGTTCCATGAAGGAACTGGTGGTGTTCTTGGTGGTATAATTCTCTTTAGGCCTTCCATGAACGCTTTTATGACTGGTATCCTAAATAATGAAGTTGAATGCGTAATTTGCAGGTAAGCTGAAATTGCGGTAAGATGTATCTTTATGGAAGAGAAGGCTAGCTTTGACTTTTGTAAATGTAGTAAATACCCTACTATATCTTTTGGAGATGCGTGTAAGGGCTGAATTTGCTTATTATGGCAGTAATAAACAAATCTTTTCCACTTATTTGCATAGCAGTGGTAGGTTTCCTAGCTTCTGTTATGACCTCCATACATTCTTGTGTGAGGTGTAGGTGCCCGAATTCTAGGATTTCAGGAGCCAAATTGCTAGATTCAGCGATGCTGGATTTGGATGTCTGATCTGTTGTTTGTGTTGTGTTAACAGATCTGGTCTGTTTGGTAGTTTGACATGAGGTACTACTGAAAGGTCTAGTAGTGTTGTGTACCAAGGTTGCCTTGCCCATGTTGGTGCTATTAGTATGAGTTTGAGTTTGTTTTGACTCAACTTGTTTACTAGATATGGAAGGAGCGGGAGAGGGGGGAAAAGCGTACGCAAATATCCCTGACCAGTTCATCCATAGCGCATTGCCCTGAGACTGATGTTGTGGGTATCTGGATGCGAAGTTTTGGCCTTTTGAGTTGTTTTTTGTTGCAAATAGATCTATTTGTGGTGTACCCCAAATTTTGAAGTAATTGTTTATTATTTGGGGGTGAATCTCCCATTCGTGGATTTGTTGGTGATCCCGAGAAAGATGGTCTGCTAGTTGATTCTGAATCCCTGGAATAAATTGTGCTATTAGGCGAATGTGGTTGTGAATCGCCCAATGCCATATTTTTTGTGTGAGGAGGCACAACTGTGACGAGTGTGTCCCTCCCTGTTTGTTTAGGTAATACATTGTTGTCATGTTGTCTGTTTTGACAAGAATGTATTTGTGGGTTATTATGGGTTGAAATGCTTTTAGCGCTAGAAATACTGCTAACAGTTCTAAGTGGTTTATGTGAAACCGTCTTTGCTGTATGTTCCATTGTCCTTGGATGCTGTGTTGATTGAGGTGTGCCCCCTACCCTGTCATAGAAGCATCTGTCGTTATCACATATTGTGGCACTGAGTCTTGAAAAGGCCGCCCTTGGTTTAAATTTATACTGTTCCACCATTGAAGCAAGATGTATGTTTGGCGGTCTATCAACACCAGATCTAGAAGTTGACCCTGTGCTTGTGACCATTGTGATGCTAGGCACTGTTGTAAGGGCCGCATGTGCAGCCTTGCATTTGGGACAATGGCTATGCATGAAGACATCATGCCTAGCAGTTTCATTACCATTTTGACCTGTATCTTTTGTTTTGGATACATGGCTTGTATTACATTGTGAAATGTTTGGACTCTTTGTGGACTTGGAGTGGCAATCCCTTTTGCTGTGTTGATTGTTGTCCCTAGGTATTGCTGTGTTTGACACGGCAGAAGGTGTGACTTTGGGTAGTTGATCGAGAAACCTAGTTTGTGTAGGGTTTCTATGACATATTTTGTGTGTTGTGAACACTGTATTTGCGTGTAGGTTTTGATTAACCAATCGTCTAGGTACGGGAACACATGTATTTGCTGCCTTCTGATATGTGCAGCTACTACTGCCAGGCATTTTGTAAAACTTTTGGCGCAGTTGTTATTCCGAATGGCAACACTTTGAATTGGTAATGTATCCCTTGGAATACAAACCTTAGGTACTTTCTGTGTGAAGGATGTATTGGTATATGGAAATATGCATCCTTTAGATCCAGTGTGGTCATGTAGTCTTGTTGTTTGAGCAGTGGGATTACGTCTTGTAATGTAACCATGTGAAAGTGGTCTGATTTGATGTATGTATTTAATGTTCTGAGATCTAGTATAGGTCTTAGACTCTTGTCTTTTTTTGGGTATTAGAAAGTACAGTGAGTAAACTCCTGTGTTTAATTGTGGTTTTGGTACTAATTCTATTGCTTCTTTTTGTAGTAATGCTTGAACTTCTAATCCTAGAAGATCTATATGTTGTTTTGACATATTGTGTGTTTTCGGTGGGACGTTTGGAGGGAATTTGAGAAATTCTATGCAATAACCATGCTGGATAATTGCCAGTACCCAAGTATCTGTTGTTATCTCCTCCCAATGTTTGTAAAATTGGCTTAGTCTCCCCCCCACAGGTGTTATGTGATGGGGATGTGTGATTTGTAAGTCACTGCTTATTTTGAGGAGTTTTGGGGCTTTGGAACTTTCCTCTATTTTTCTGGAATTGTCCCACTCTATATTGGCCCCGAAAACCTCCCCGCTGATATTGGCTTTGGTAAGTGGGCCTTGTTTGTGATGTTGTGGTTTCTGTAGGTTGCCCTCGAAACCCTCCCCTAAAAGGTGTTTTGCGAAATGTGCCTCTGCTCTGCGGGGAGTAGAGTGCGCCCATGGCTTTTGCTGTATCAGTGTCTTTCTTGAGTTTATCAATAGCAGTGTCGACTTCCGGCCCAAACAACTGCTGTTCATTAAATGGCATATTTAGCACGGCTTGTTGAATTTCCGGCTTGAACCCTGACGTACGCAGCCATGCGTGCCTTCTTATTGTTATTGCAGTATTTACTGTCCTTGCAGCCGTATCTGCTGCATCAATTGAAGACCGTATCTGATTAGTAGAGATACTTTGTCCTTCTTCCACCACTTGTTGTGCTCTTTTCTGGAACTCTTTGGGTAAGTGTTCTATGAAATGTTGAATCTCATCCCAGTGAGCTCTATCGTATCTTGCCAAAAGTGCTTGTGAATTGGCAATGCGCCATTGGTTTGCTGCTTGTGCTGCAACCCTTTTGCCCGCAGCATCAAATTTGCGACTCTCCTTGTCTGGAGGTGGTGCGTCCCCCGAGGTATGAGAGTTCGCTCTCTTACGAGCTGCCCCGACAACTACTGAGTCTGGTGTTAACTGCGTTGTAATATAAACTGGATCTGTTGGCGGTGGCTTGTACTTTTTCTCCACCCTTGGAGTTATGGCTCGGCCTTTAACAGGATCCTGAAAGATTTGTTTTGAATGTTTTAGCATTCCTGGGAGCATAGGTAGGCCTTGGTATTGGCTATGAGTGGAGGATAGCGTGTTAAACAAAAAGTCATCCTCAATTGGTTCGGAATGCAAGGTGACGTTATGGAAAGCAGCTGCCCTTGCGACCACCTGTGTGTAAGATGTACTGTCCTCAGGTGGCGACGGCCTTGCAGGGTACGAGTCTGGGCTGTTGTCCGATACTGGAGCATCGTAAAGGTCCCATGCATCGGGATCATCTTGACTCATTGTAGTAACACTTGATGAGTCGGGGAGTGCATCAGTGGAGGAGTTGTTACCGGTGATGTGTGCATTGATGGTGGTGGAGTTGTTTTTCTTGCTACCTTTGCCTGTGGCTGCTTGTCCTTTTCTTGAAAGGCAAGTCTTCTTTTTATTTTAATTGGAGGAAGAGTGGTTATCTTCCCTGTGTCTTCTTGAATGTGGAGCCTTCTTTGAGTATAGTCTGGCTCTACTGCTTCAAGTTCCTCTCCGAATTTATGCTTTTGCATTTGGGAGGACAATCCTTGTTCCTGTGTATAGGAACCTGTTTTCGGCTCCGAGGCTGGTTGTTTCAGAACCGAAACTTTTTCGGACGTCTTTTTAGGCTCCGAAGAAACCTTTTTTATTTTCGGCGTGGTGGTGTCTCGGTGCCGAACTTCTTCTGTGCCGCTGTCCCAGTGGCGACATTTCTCGGAGCCGATGTCTCGGGTCCGAGATTGCTGTGTGGCGGTATCTCGACCGGAGTCGGATGACTTCGACACAAGCGTGCCCTTTTTCGGTGCCTTGGATCGGTCACCTATTTATTGGGTTAAGCCATGGCCTGTTGGCGGTGGCGTCCCCTGGGCTTTTGTTGTCTTATCGTGAGTCTTATGTTTCGACGTCTTACTCACGGTTTTCGGCATTTCTTCAGCCTCCGACTCGTGGATGGAGAAAGCTTCTTCCTCCTCGAAACGCTCTTGTCCTGTCGGCGTCAACGCCATCTGCAGTCTTCTGGCTCTTCGGTCTCTTAATGTCTTCCTCGACCAAAACGCTCGACAGGCTTCACAAGTATCTTCCTTGTGCTCTGGAGACAAGCACAAGTTACAGACCAGATGCTGATCCGTATACGGATACTTGTTATGGCATTTTGGACAGAAGCGGAATGGGGTCCGTTCCATCAGCCTTGAAGTCACACGTGGCCGGGCCGACCAGGCCCCGACGGGGGATCGAAAAAAAAAACAAAGGGCCACCGGAGCTCTTCAAAATTCGGTGTCGATCTGTTGTAACTAACCCGATACCGAACGCAAACAATACCGACGTTTTTTCCGAGATTCTAACTAACTTTCCAACCCGAAACACGGAGCGAAAAGGAACACGTCCGAACCCGATGGCGGAAAAAAAACAATCTAAGATGGAGTCGACGCCCATGCGCAATGGAGTCGAAATGGGAGGAGTCCCTCGGTCTCGTGACTCGAAAAGACCTCTTCGAAGAAAAACAACTTGTAACACTCCGAGCCCAACACCAGATGGCGGGATGTGCACAGCATGTGTATCTGCAGCTACACATGCCATCGAACATATATATATATATATATATATATATATATATATATATACACACACACACACACACACACACACACACAGAGTAAAGAAGATGTCCATGCAATGTATATGCATATTAACATAATAAAGTACTACAACGGCTACAGGCTTCCGGGGAGGAGGGAGGGCGCATGTGAATTTGCAGCACTACATGCCACAAACAGATGTACACTGGGTAAGTGCCATTTTCCGTTTGATGGCATGTGTAGCTGCAGACATACATGGCGTGCATAGACTGAAAAGCAGTCCCTCTCCCAAGTAAGCGGTTGTTAGCCTGTAGGAGTTGAAGTAGTATGAAATTGTGTTTTAAGCACTGCTTGACCAACATTTGCTTGCTTTCGAGATAACACATCCACACAGTAGTGTTTAGTAAATGTGCGCTGTGTGGACCATGTGGCTGCTTTGTATATGTCTGCCATTGGTATATTTCCCAAAAAGGCCATTAAAGCTCCTTTCTTTATAGTTGAATGTGCTTTAGGAGTTACGAATAGTTGCCTTTTAGCTTTAAGATAGCAAGTTTGAATACACATTACCATCTATCTAGCCAATCCTTGCTTGGAAATGGGATTACCCTTATGATATTGTTGGAAAGCCACAAAAAGTTGTTGAGATTTTCTAAAGTATTTTGTTCTGTCTATATAATACATGAAAGCTCTTTTAAGATAAAGGGTGTGGAGAGCTCTTTCAGCAACTGAATCTGGCTGTGGAAAGAGGACTGGCAATTCCCCTGACTGATTAATGTGAAATGGTGAAACTACTTTGGGTAAAAAATTTGGATTTGTCCTAAGTACTATTTTGTGTTTGTGTACTTGGAAGAAGGGTTCTTCTAAAGTGAATGCTTGAATTTTGCTTACTCTTCTCAAGGAAGTAATTGCTACTAGGAAAGCAACCTTCCATGAAAGAAACTGAAGAGAGCAAGAATGCATGGGTTCAAAAGGTAGACCCGTAAGTATTGTAAGCACAATGTTAAGATTCCATGCAGGAGCTGGTTGAACTATAGATGGAATAGCTCTTAAGACCTTCCATAAAAGCTTTTATGACAGGAATTCTAAACAGAGAGGTATGTTGTCTGTTTTGGGGGTAGGCTGATATTGCTGTTAAATTTATTTTAATAGATCAATATGCAAGATTTGCTCTCTGTAAATGAAGCAAATAACATACAATATCCTGTACTGATGCTATAAGTGGATAATGTTTTTAGGTTGGCAGTAATATACCAAACGTTTCCATTTATTTGTGTAGCACTGCCTGGTTGTAGGTTTACGTGCTTGCTTTAGAATGTCCATTCATTCTGGTGGAAGCTGTAGATATCCAAATTCTATGACCTCAGGAGCCAAATCGTCAGGTTGAACATACTGGGATTGGGATGCCTGCTCTGACCCGTGTTTTGAGTCAATAGGTCTGGTCTGTTTGGGAGCTTGTGATGTGGTACTACGGACAGATCCAATAGTGTTGTGTACCAATGTTGACGTGCCCACGTGGGAGCTATGAGTATCATAGTGAGGGAAGTATGACGGATCTTGTTGACCAGAAACAGAATTAACAGGAGCGGGGGGAAAAGCGTAAGCAAATATCCATGACCAATTGAACCATAGAGCATTGCCCTCGGATTGAGGGTGTGGGTATCTGGACGCATAGTTTTGGCATTTTGCGTTTTCGCTTGTTGCGAAAAGGTCTATGTTTGGTGTTCCCCACATTTGAAAGTAATGTTCAATTACTTGTGGGTAAATCTCCCATTTGTGTATTTGTTGCTGCATCCTGCTTAAGAGGTCTGCTAGCTGGTTGTGTATCCCTGGGATGTATTCCGCTATCAGATAAATGTGATTGTGAATTGCCCATTTCCAAATTGTTTGTGCTAGGAGTGACAATTGGGATGAGTGCGTCCCCCCCTGTTTTTGTAGATAATACATTGTTGTCATGTTGTCTGTCCTTTATTAAGACTTTTGTGTAAAATCTGTGGTTGGAATGCTTTGATGACTAAGAACACTGCCATCAATTCCAAGTTTTTTATGTGGTAAGTTTGCTGGATTGAGTCCCATTCTCTCTGTATTGTTAGAGTGTTGAGATGGTCTCCCCAACCTATCATTGATGCATCTGTGATGATCATGGTCTATGGCACAAGGTCCTGAAATGGCCACCCTTTTTATAAGTTAGTGTGATTCCACCATTGCAGAGATTTTTAAGTTTGGCGGTCCAACAACACTAGATCCTGTAGTTGACCCTGTGCCTGAGACCATTATTGCGAGGGACACTGTTGCAGTGATCCGATGTTTAGACATGCATTGCTATGCATGATGGCATCATTCCTGTAGGAAGTTGGCTCTGTATGCACTATTTCAAAGTAAGGAATAGTATGCACAGAGTCCAAGGGTTCCCCTTAGAGGTAAGATAGTGGCAAAAAGAGATAATACTAATGCTCTATTTTGTGGTAGTGTGGTCGAGCAGTAGGCTTATCCAAGGAGTAGTGTTAAGCATTTGTTGTACATACACATAGACAATAAATGAGGTACACACACTCAGAGACAAATCCAGCCAATAGGTTTTTATATAGAAAAATATCTTTTCTTAGTTTATTTTAAGAACCACAGGTTCAAATTCTACATGTAATATCTCATTCGAAAGGTATTGCAGGTTAGTACTTTAGGAACTTCAAATCATCAAAATTGCATGTATACTTTTCAAGTTATTGACAAATAGCTGTTTTAAAAGTGGACACTTAGTGCAATTTTCACAGTTCCTAGGGGAGGTAAGTATTTGTTAGGTTAACCAGGTAAGTAAGACACTTACAGGGCTTAGTTCTTGGTCCAAGGTAGCCCACCGTTGGGGGTTCAGAGCAACCCCAAAGTCACCACACCAGCAGCTCAGGGCCGGTCAGGTGCAGAGTTCAAAGTGGTGCCCAAAACGCATAGCCTAGAATGGAGAGAAGGGGGTGCCCCGGTTCCGGTCTGCTTGCAGGTAAGTACCCGCGTCTTCGGAGGGCAGACCAGGGGGGTTTTGTAGGGCACCGGGGGGGACACAAGTCCACACAGAAATTTCACCCTCAGCAGCGCGGGGGCGGCCGGGTGCAGTGTAGAAACAGGCGTCGGGTTCGCAATGTTAGTCTATGAGAGATCTCGGGATCTCTTCAGCGCTGCAGGCAGGCAAGGGGGGGGTTCCTCGGGGAAACCTCCACTTGGGCAAGGGAGAGGGACTCCTGGGGGTCACTTCTCCAGTGAAAGTCCGGTCCTTCAGGTCCTGGGGGCTGCGGGTGCAGGGTCTCTCCCAGGTGTCGGGACTTAGGATTCAAAGAGTCGCGGTCAGGGGAAGCCTCGGGATTCCCTCTGCAGGCGGCGCTGTGGGGGCTCAGGGGGGACAGGTTTTGGTACTCACAGTATCAGAGTAGTCCTGGGGTCCCGCCTGAGGTGTCGGATCTCCACCAGCCGGGTCGGGGTCGCCGGGTGCAGTGTTGCAAGTCTCACGCTTCTTGCGGGGAGCTTGCAGGGTTCTTTAAAGCTGCTGGAAACAAAGTTGCAGCTTTTCTTGGAGCAGGTCCGCTGTCCTCTGGAGTTTCTTGTCTTTTCGAAGCAGGGGCAGTCCTCAGAGGATGTCGAGGTCGCTGGTCCCTTTGGAAGGCGTCGCTGGAGCAGGATCTTTGGAAGGCAGGAGACAGGCCGGTGAGTTTCTGGAGCCAAGGCAGTTGTCGTCTTCTGGTCTTCCGCTGCAGGGGTTTTCAGCTGGGCAGTCCTTCTTCTTGTAGTTGCAGGAATCTAATTTTCTAGGGTTCAGGGTAGCCCTTAAATACTAAATTTAAGGAAGTGTTTAGGTCTGGGGGGTTAGTAGCCAATGGCTACTAGCCCTGAGGGTGGGTACACCCTCTTTGTGTCTCCTCCCAAGGGGAGGGGGTCACAATCCTAACCCTATTGGGGGAATCCTCCATCTGCAAGATGGAGGATTTCTAAAAGTCAGAGTCACCTCAGCTCAGGACACCTTAGGGGCTGTCCTGACTGGCCAGTGACTCCTCCTTGTTGCTTTCTTTGTTCCCTCCAGCCTTGCCGCCAAAAGTGGGGGCCGTGGCCGGAGGGGGCGGGCAACTCCACTAAGCTGGAGTGCCCTGCTGGGCTGTGACAAAGGGGTGAGCCTTTGAGGCTCACCGCCAGGTGTTACAGCTCCTGCCTGGGGGAGGTGTTAGCATCTCCACCCAGTGCAGGCTTTGTTACTGGCCTCAGAGTGACAAAGGCACTCTCCCCATGGGGCCAGCAACATGTCTCTGGTGTGGCAGGCTGCTGGAACTAGTCAGCCTACACAGACAGTCGGTTAAGTTTCAGGGGGCACCTCTAAGGTGCCCTCTGTGGTGTATGTTACAATAAAATGTACACTGGCATCAGTGTGCATTTATTGTGCTGAGAAGTTTGATACCAAACTTCCCAGTTTTCAGTGTAGCCATTATGGTGCTGTGGAGTTCGTGTTTGACAGACTCCCAGACCATATACTCTTATGGCTACCCTGCACTTACAATGTCTAAGGTTTTGTTTAGACACTGTAGGGGTACCATGCTCATGCACTGGTACCCTCACCTATGGTATAGTGCACCCTGCCTTAGGGCTGTAAGGCCTGCTAGAGGGGTGTCTTACCTATACTGCATAGGCAGTGAGAGGCTGGCATGGCACCCTGAGGGGAGTGCCATGTCGACTTACTCATTTTGTCCTCACTAGCACACACAAGCTGGCAAGCAGTGTGTCTGTGCTGAGTGAGAGGTCTCCAGGGTGGCATAAGACATGCTGCAGCCCTTAGAGACCTTCCTTGGCATCAGGGCCCTTGGTACTAGAAGTACCAGTTACAAGGGACTTATCTGAAGGCCAGGGTGTGCCAATTGTGGATACAATGGTACATTTTAGGTGAAGGAACACTGGTGCTGGGGCCTGGTTAGCAGGGTCCCAGCACACTTCTCAGTCAAGTCAGCATCAGTATCAGGCAAAAAAGTGGGGGGTAACTGCAACAGGGAGCCATTTCTTTACAATTCCCAATAGCTTCATGACCAACCTTACTGTGTAAGTTCGATTGACCTGCAATTGGGATATGAGAGTGTGAAACGCTTGGATTGGTTGTGGATTTGGGTAGGCTAATGCTGACTGAGTGCTCAGAGATGCTCCTAGATAAGGTTGAATTTGTGCTGGCTAAAGGCGAGATTTCTGGTAACTGATTCTGAACCATAATTTGTGTAGGGTATCTATTGTGTGTGTTGACCATTTCGAATGGTGCTGGCTTTTATTAACCAGTCGTCTAGATAAGGGAAGACACCTATGTACTGTCTTCTGAGGTATGCTGCAACTAATGCTAGACATTTTGTGAATACCCTTGGCGCTGTTGTTACTCCAAAGGGTAGTAGCTTGAATTGATAGTGCTTGCCTGGCATCACAAACCTTAATTGTGGTGTGCTGGATGTCTAGGAATGTGGAAGTAAGCATCTTTTAGGTCTAATGCAGTCATGTAATCTTGTTTTTGTAATAAGGGAATTACATCCTGTAAAGTAACCATGTGGAAATGGTCTGACAGGATATATGGATTTAAAGGTCTGAGATCAATAATTGGTCTGAGAGTGCCATCCTTTTTTGGTATGAGGCAGTATAGAGAATACACTCCTGTCCTTTGCTGACTGATGGGAACCATTTCTATTGCACCTTTGAGTAGAAGAGATTCAACCTCTTTTTTTAAACCAGGCAATGTGTTCTAGAGAAAGCCTGTGTGAACGGGGTGGAATGTTTGATGGAGTGGAGATCTGTTCAAGGCAATAACCATTCCGGATAATTGACAATGCCCATTGATCTGTTGTAATTTGTTGCCAGTGCAGATAGAAATACTGCAGTCTTCCTCCCACAGGCGATGTATGCTGTTTGGGGATGCAGGGCAAGTCACTGCTTTGATGAGGTTCTCTATAAGAGCCTCTGAAAGATCCCCTGGGATAATATTGTTGTCCCTGTGTAAGGAAATGCCTCCTTGGCATGGTTACCCCCTGACTTTTTTCCTTTGCTAATGCAAAGTTATGATTTGAAGGTGTGCTGGGACCCTGCTAACCAGGCCCAAGCACCAGTGTTCTTTCCCTAAAACTGTACCTTTGTCTCCACAATTGGCACAACCCTGGCACTCAGGTAAGTCCCTTGTAACTGGTACCCCTGGTACCAAGGGCCCTGATGCCAGGGAAGGTCTCTAAGGGCTGCAGCATGTCCTATGCCACCTTAGGGACCCCTCACTCAGCACATACACACTGTTACCCAGCTTGTGTGTGCTGGTGGGGAGAAAAAGACTAAGTCGACATGGCACTCTCCTCAGAGTGCCACGCCAACCTCACACTGACTGTGGCATAGGTAAGTCACCCCTCTAGCAGGCCTTACAGCCCTAAGGCAGGGTGCACTATACCACAGGTGAGGGCATTTGTGCATGAGCACTATGCCCCTACAGTATCTAAGCAAAACCTTAGATATTGTAAGTGCAGGGTAGCCATAAGAGTATATGGTCTGGGAGTCTGTCAAACACAAACTCCACAGCTCCATAATGGCTACACTGAAAACTGGGAAGTTTGGTATCAAACTTCCCAGCACAATAAATGCACACTGATGCCAGTGTGGACTTTATTGTAAAAATACACCCAGAGGGCATCTCAGAGATGCCCCCTGAAAACATACCCGACTTCCAGTGTGGGCTGACTAGTTTCTGCCAGCCTGCCACACACCAGACATGTTGCTGGCCACATGGGGAGAGTGCCTTTGTCACTCTGTGGCCAGGAACAAAGCTTGTAATGGGTGGAGGTGCTTCTCACCTCCCCCTGCAGGAACTGTAACACCTGGCGGTGAGCCTCAAAGGCTCACTTCCTTTGTTACAGCGCCACAGGGCATCCCAGCTAGTCGAGATGCCCGCTCCTCCGGCCACTGCCCCCACTTTTGGTGGCAAGGCTGGAGGAGATAATGAGGAAAACAAGGAGTCACCACTCCCTAGCCAGGACAGCCCCTAAGGTGTCCTGAGCTGAGGTGACCCTTACTTTTAGAAATCCTCCATCTTGTAGAAGGAGGATTCCTCCAATAGGATTAGGGATGTGCTTCCCTCCCCACAGGGAGGAGGCACCAAGAGGGTGTAGCCACCCTCAGGGCCAGTAGCCATTGGCTACTGCCCTCCCAGACCTAAACACACCCCTAAATTCAGTATTTAGGGGGTCCCAGAACCGAGGAAGATAGATTCCTGCAACCTAAAGAAGAAGGACTGCTAACCTGAAGTCCTGCAGTGAAGACGGAGATGACAACTGATTTGGCCCCAGCCCCACCGGCCTGTCTCCCTACTTCGAAGAAAACTGCAACAGCGACGCATCCAACAGGGTCCAGCGACCTCTGAAGCCTCAGAAGACTACCCTGCATCTAAAGAACCAAGAAGCTCCCGAGAACAGCGGCCCTGTTCAAGAAACTGCAACTTTCTGAAACAAAGAAGCAACTTTAAAAACCACGTTTCCCGCCGGAAGCGTGAAACTTTCCACTCTGCACCAGACGCCCCCGGCTCGACCTTCGGAAAACTAACACTACAGGGAGGACTCCCCTGCGACTGCGAGCCCATGAGTAGCCAGAGTTGACCCCCCTGAGCCCCCACAGCGACGCCTGCAGAGGAAATCCAGAGGCTCCCCCTGACTGCGACTGCCTCTAACAAGGAACCCAACGCGGGAACCAGCACTGCACCCGCAGCCCCCAGGACCTGAAGGAACCGAACTCCAGTGCAGGAGCGACCCCCAGGCGACCCTCTGCCTAGTCCAGGTGTTGGATACCCCGAGGAGCCCCCCCTGTGCCTGCCTGCATCGTTGAAGAGACCCCCGGGTCTCCCCATTGCTTTCAATACAAAACCCGACACCTGTTTGCACTCTGCACCCGGCCGCCTCTGTGCCGCTGAGGGTGCACTTTCTGTGCCTGCTTGTGTCCCCCCCCGGTGCCCTACAAAACCCCCCTGGTCGGCCCTCCGAGGACGCGGGTACTTACCTGCTGGCAGACTGGAACCAGGGCACCCCTGTTTCCATTGAAGCCTATGTGTTTTGGACACCACTTTGACCTCTGCACCTGACCGGCCCTGAGCTGCTGGTGTGGTAACTTTGGGGTTGCCTTGAGCCCTCAACAGTGGGCTACCTTAGACCCAACTTTGAACTCTGTAAGTGTTTTACTTACCTGTGAACTTAACAAATACTTACCTCCCCCAGGACCTTGATTTTTGCACAGTGTCCACTTTCAAAATAGCTTATTGCCATTTTTGTCAAAACTGTACATGCTATTGTGATTATTCAAAGTTCCTAGAATACCTGAATAAAATACCTTTCATTTGAAGTATTACTTGTAAAACTTGAACCTGTGGTTCTTAAAATAAACTAAGAAAATATATTTTTCTATATAAAATCCTATTGGCCTGGAATCAGTCTTTGAGGGTGTGTTCCTCATTTATTGCCTGTGTGTGTACAACAAATGCTTAACACTACCCTCTGATAAGCCTACTGCTCGACCACACTACCACAAAATAGAGCATTAGAATTATCTCTTTTTGCCACTATCTTACTGCTAAGGGGAACCCTTGGACTCTGTGCACACTATTTCTTACTTTGAAATAGTATATACAGAGCCAACTTCCTACACCCTGTTTTAGTTGAGACGTAGAGGCCTCTGAAATTTGTGGCTTAAAACCTTCTCTAAATTGAGGTTTGCGAAAGGAGCCCCGAAAAGGTGTTGTATAAAAGACTCCCATGGCCTTTGCTGTCTCAGATTCCTTTTTTAATTTACCAATCCTTGTGTCCACCTCTAGTCCAAGAGTTGCTGCTTATTAAAAGGCATGTTAAGGACTGCTTGTTGTATTTCAGGCTTAAAGCCAGAGGACCTCAGCCAAGCATGTCTTCTAATTGTGATGCTAGTGTTTATTCCCCTAGTTGCCGTATCAGCGCGTCTAGTGCTGGTCGGATCTGATTATTGGCAATGACTTGACCCTCTTCCACTACCTGCTGTGCCCTTTTCTTATGTTCCTTTGGGAGGTATTGCAAGAACACCTGCATCTCATCCCAATGTGCCCTGTCGTACCTAGATAAAAGGGTTTGGGAGTTAGCAATGCACCACTGATTTGCAGCCTGAGTTGCTACCCTTTTGCCTGCTGCATCAAATTTGCGGCTTTATCAGAGGGAGGAGCATCCCCTGTGGACTGGCTGTTTGCGCGTTTTCTGGCTGCACCAACTACAATGGAGTCTGGTGGTAACTGCTGTGAAATGAAAATTGGATCAGTTGGTGGCGGTTTATATTTTTGATCTATTCTAGGTGTTAACACCCTGGCCTTGCTGGTTCTTTAAAAATGTAATCTGCATGTTTCAGCATACCAGATAGCATTGGCAAACATTGGTACTGTTTGAGTGGAGGAAAGTGTTAAATAGAAAATCCTCTTCTAATGGCTCAGAGTGCATCTGCACACTATGACAGGCGGCTGCTCTGGAAATGACCTGATTATAGGCTGTGATATCCTCAGGTGGAGACGGTCTTGTAGAATAAAAATCAGGATCACTGAGTGGGATTGGGTCAGAGTCGTTCATATCCCATGGATCCATGTTATATTGTCCCCATGTGACGAAGCCTTAGAGTGTGTGGGTGAAGTTGGTGGTGGTGGAGAAGAGTAAAGATAAGGCAAATGTGGCGGAGAAAGCTGAACAGTCTTTGGCTTTTCCTTATGTTTAAATATTTTCGCCGGTGAAGGACCAGCCTCCAAACTCTCCTGGAATGCTAATTTCCTCTTTGTAATTGGAGAAGGAGAGGCAATAATCTTTCCAGTCTCTTTCTGGATGTGAATCCTTCTTTGTTTTTGGTCCATGGCCTCAAGAATGGGTCTAATGTCTGTGCCATCTCCCTCCTGTTCTGAAGATTAAACCTGTTTTCTGCCTCCTAATGAATGCCCCCAAATCTTGGTGGCAGTAAAAGTCATACAGGCCGAAAAAGTGATCTGCGCAGTAGGGAAAGGTGTTTTCGGCTCCGAAGATGGGCTTCAATGTTTCGACTCCGAAGAGGAGCATGGCTGTTTCAGCTCTGATGTAGTATGAAGCCGACTCGGTTCCGAAGTGGAAGCCTCCATCATTCGACTTGACGCTGAAACATTTGTGACAGTCTGTTGTTGGGAGTGAGTCTTGGCCTTTTTCGGCACCGAACCAGGGGGGGGTCGGTCGACGATTTGTTGCTTTCAGGTTGAACTATGGCTAGCAAGCAGTGGTATACCCAAGGCCTTCTGTGATTTTTCAGTTTGTTGGGAAGGGGCTGGTGTACTAACGTACTGCACCGCAGGGAGTACCTGGTTGTCCTCATCTGAATCTCGATCGGAGTCAGAGTCTCGAATGTAGACTGCCGTCTGTACCTGTTCCTCACCAAAGATGTCAGGCGTTTGCTCCCTGGACTTCGATGCCATCTCCAACTGCCTTGCTCTTTGATCTCGTAAGGACTTCTTCGATCGGAAGGACCGACACGCCTTGCAGCGCTCTTCTTCGTGGTCTGGAGAAAGGCAGAAGCTGCACACCAAATGCTGGTCAGTGTAGGGGAACTTGGCATGGCACCGAGGACAGAATCAGAATGGAGTCCGATCCATAAGCCTGTGACGCATTAGGCCCGAGAAGGGTCCGGGTGTCAGAAGGGGCGTTTAATCGAACCTGACGCTACAATTGCATCGAGTGTAGTCAGAAACCAAGTTCGAAAACTATACCGACGTTAAGACAAAGGAAAGAAAAGTTCAGATAGTATGAACCAAAAGTACCGGAGCGAGAGGGAACACGTCCGAACCCGATGGCGGAAAGAAAACAATCTAACAAAGGAGTTGATGCCCATGCGCATTTCACCGAGAGGAGTCGTCACTGGATCCTGTGCCTCAAAAAAAGCTTCTTCGAAGGAAAACAGCTTGCAACACTCCAAGCCCAACAATAGATGGTGATATATGCACAGCATGTGTATCTGCAGCTACATATGCCATCGAATATATATGGAAAATGTCACTTATCCAGTGCACATCTGTTTGTGGCATGTAGTGCTGCAGATTCACATGCTATGCATGATTCCGCCATCTAGTGTTGGGATCGGAGTGTTACAAGTTGTTTTTCCCGCAAATTGTGTAGGAAGGAGTGATCGAGGGTAAGAACATAAATGTTGTATAAAAGCAGTAAGTAAAAAAATAGATTTCCATGTAAATGTATCTACATATATACAAATACTAAAACTTACAATGACTACAGGCTTCTGGGGAGGAGGGTGCATGTGAATCTGCAGCACTGCATGCCAAGAACAGATGTACACTGGGTAAGTGACTTTTTCCGTTCGATTGTATGTGTAACTGCAGATACACATGCTATGCATAGACTACAAAGCAGTTAATCCTCCCAAAAAGTTGCAGTGGCTAGCCTGTAGGAGTTGAAGTTGTTTGAAATAATGTTCTTAAGACACCTTGGCCAACACTGGCCTGTTGCTTTGAAAATACATCTACACTAATGTTTTGTAAATGTATGAGGAGTAGACCATGTGGCAGCTTTACATATGTCTGCCATTGGTATATTTCCTAAGAATGCCATAGACGCACCTTTCTTTCTAGTAGAATGTGCTCTAGGTGTGATCAAAGTTGTCTTTTTGCCTTAATTTAACATGTTTGTATGCATTTAACAATCCATCTTGCTAATCCTGGTTTAGAGATAGGATTGCCTTTATGTGGTTGCTGAAAAGCAATGAAAAGATTTGTTTCCCTAAAATCTTTAGTTCTATCTACATAGTACATTAGAGCTCTTTTGAGGTCAAGAGTATGAAGGGCTCTTTCTGCAACTGAGTCTGGCAGTGGAAAGAAGACTGGCAATTCCACTGTTTGGTTTATGTGGAAAGGTGATTCTACTTTTGGTAGAAATTTGGGATTTGTCCTAAGTACAAGTTTATGTTTGTGCACTTGGAAAAACGGTTCTTCAAGAGTGAATGCTTGTATTTCACTAACTCTTCGCAATGAAGTAATAGCTTCTAGGAAGGCAACCTTCCATTTCAAAAATTGAATCTCACAAGAATACATGGGTTCAAAAGGTGGGCCCATGAGTCTGGTGGGTACGATATTTAGATTCCAAGTAGGAACAGGTGGTGTTCTAGATGGAATAATACGTTTTAATCCTTCCATGAAGGCTTTTATAACTGGGACTCTGAATAGAGAGGTGTGTTGAATAGTCTGCAAGTATGCAGATATTGCAGTAAGATGAATTTTAATGGATGAGAAAGCTAGATTTGATTTCTGCAAATGAAGTAGATGCATATGTAGGAAGTTGGCTCTGTATGTGCTATTTCAAAGTAAGGAATAGCATGCACAGAGTCCAAGGGTTCCCCTTAGAGGTAAAATAGTGGTAAAAAGAGATAATACTAATGCTCTATTTTGTGGTAGTGTGGTCGAGCAGTAGGCTTATCCAAGGAGTAGTGTTAAGCATTTGTTGTACATACACATAGACAATAAATGAGGTACACACACTCAGAGACAAATCCAGCCAATAGGTTTTGTTATAGAAAAATATATTTTCTTAGTTTATTTTAAGAACCACAGGTTCAAATTTTACATGTAATATCTCATTTGAAAGGTATTGCAGGTAAGTACTCTAGGAACTTTGAATCATTACTTTAGCATGTATACTTTTTACATAAAACACAATAAGCTGTTTTAAAAGTGGACAGTGCAATTTTCACAGTTCCTGGGGGAGGTAAAGTATTGTTAGATTTCACAGGTAAGTAAGTCACTTACAGGTTTCAGTTTTTGGTCCAAGGTAGCCCACCGTTGGGGGTTCAGAGCAACCCCAAAGTTATCACACCAGCAGCTCAGGGCCGGTCAGGTGCAAAGGTCAAAGAGGTGCCCAAAACACATAGGCTATAATGGAGAGAAGGGGGTGCCCCGGTTCCAGTCTGCCAACAGGTAAGTACCCGCGTCTTCGGAGGGCAGACCAGGGGGGTTTTGTAGGGCACCGGGGGGACACAAGTCAGCACAGAAAGTACACCCTCAGCAGCGCGGGGGCGGCCGGGTGCAGTGTGCAAACACGCGTCGGGTTTCCAATAGGAGTCAATGGGAGACCAAGGGGTCTCTTCAGCGATGCAGGCAGGCAAGGGGGGGGGCTCCTGGGGGTAGCCACCACCTGGGCAAGGGAGAGGGCCTCCTGGGGGTCACTCCTGCACAGAAGTTCCGTTCCTTTAGGTGCTGGGGGCTGCGGGTGCAGGGTCTTTTCCAGCCGTCGGGAAATGGGAGTTCAGACAGTCGCGGTCAGGGGGAGCCTGGGGATTCACTCTGCAGGCGTCGCTGTGGGGGCTCAGGGGGGGGACAACTTTGGTTACTCACAGTCGTAGAGTCGCCGGAGGGTCCTCCCTGAGTTGGTTGTTCTCCACCAGTCGAGTCGGGGTCGCCGGGTGCAGTGTTGCAAGTCTCACGCTTCTTGCGGGGAGTTGCAGGGGTCTTTAAATCTGCTCCTTGTAACAAAGTTGCAGTTCTTTTGGAGCAGTGCCGCTGTCCTCTGGAGTTTCTTGTCTTTTTCGAAGCAGGGCAGTCCTCGGAGGATTCAGAGGTCGCTCGTCCCTTTGGAAAGCGTCGCTGGAGCAGGTTTCTTTGGAAGGCAGGAGACAGGCCGGTAAGTCTGGGGCCAAGGCAGTTGGTGTCTTCTGTTCTTCCTCTGCAGGGGTTTTTCAGCTTAGCAGTCCTTCTTCTTGTAGTTGCAGGAATCTAAATCTTTAGGTTCAGGGAAGCCCTTAAATACTAAATTTAAGGGCGTGTTTAGGTCTGGGGGGTTAGTAGCCAATGGCTACTAGCCCTGAGGGTGAGTACACCCTCTTTGTGCCTCCTCCCAAGGGGAGGGGGTCACATCCCTAATCCTATTGGGGGAATACTCCATCTGCAAGATGGAGGATTTCTAAAAGTTAGAGTCACCTCAGCTCAGGACACCTTAGGGGCTGTACTGACTGGCCAGTGACGACTCCTTGTTGTTTTCTTTGTTTCCTCCAGCCTTGCCGCCAAAAGTGGGGGCCGCGGCCGGAGGGGGCGGGCAACTCCACTAAGCTGGAGTGTCCTGCGGTGCTGTGACAAAGGGGTGAGCCTTTGAGGCTCACCGCCAGGTGTTACAGCTCCTGCCTGGGGGAGGTGTTAGCATCTCCACCCAGTGCAGGCTTTGTTACTGGCCTCAGAGTGACAAAGGCACTCTCCCCATGGGGCCAGCAACATGTCTCTAGTGTGGCAGGCTGCTGGAACCAGTCAGCCTACACAGATAGTCGGTTAGGTTTCAGGGGGCACCTCTAAGGTGCCCTCTGGGGTGTATTGTACAATAAAATGTACACTGGCATCAGTGTGCATTTATTGTGCTGAGAAGTTTGATACCAAACTTCCCAGTTTTCAGTGTAGCCATTATGGTGCTGTGGAGTTCGTGTTTGACAGACTCCCAGACCATATACTCTTATGGCTACCCTGCACTTACAATGCCTAAGGTTTTGCTTAGACACTGTAAGGGCACAGTGCTCATGCACTGGTACCCTCACCTATGGTATAGTGCACCCTGCCTTAGGGCTGTAAGGCCTGCTAGAGGGGTGTCTTACCTATACTGCATGGGCAGTGAGGCTGGCATGGCACCCTGAGGGGAGTGCCATGTCGACTTACTCATTTTGTTCTCACTAGCACACACAAGCTGGTAAGCAGTGTGTCTGTGCTGAGTGAGGGGTCTCCAGGGTGGCATAAGACATGCTGCAGCCCTTAGAGACCTTCCCTGGCATCAGGGCCCTTGGTACCAGAGGTACCAGTTACAAGGGACTTATCTGGATGCCAGGGTGTGCCAATTGTGGAATCAAAAGTACAGGTTAGGGAAAGAACACTGGTGCTGGGGCCTGGTTAGCAGGCCTCAGCACACTTTCAATTCAAAACATAGCATCAGCAAAGGCAAAAAGTCAGGGGGTAACCATGCCAAGGAGGCATTTCCTTACAGCATACAATATCTTGTATTGATGCTGTAAGTGGATCAGTATTTTTAGATTGACAGTAGTAAACACATCTTTTCCACCTGTTAGAATAACATTGTCTAGTGGTAGGTGTACGTGCCTGCTTGAGCACCTCCATACATTCTAGTGGAAGTTTTAGGTATCCAAATTCTATGACTTCAGGAGCCAAATTGCTAAGTTGAGAGCACTGGGGTTTGGATGCCAGATTTGACCTTTGTTTTGTGTTAACAAATCCGGTCTGTTTGGAAGTTTGGAATGAGGTACTACCAACAGGTCTAGGAGTGTGGTGTACCAATGTTGTTGTGCCCACGTTGGGGCTAGGAGTATCATAGTGAGAGATTTCTGATGTAGTTTGTTGACCAGAGAGGGAAGTAGTGGGAGAGGGGGGAAAAGCGTAAGCAAATATCCCTGACCAATTGATCCACAGAGCATTGCCCTTGGATAGGGGATGTGGGTGTCTGGATGCGAAGTTTTGGCATTTTGCATTTTTGCTTGTTGAAAATAAGTCTACTTCTGATGTTCCCCACTTGTGAAAGTACTTTTGAAGTACCTGAAAGTGAATCTCCCATTTGTGGGTATTGGATGGTCCTGCTTAGGAGATCCGCCAGCTGATTGTGTATTCCTGGAATGTATTCTGCTAATAGATTAATGTGATTGTGAATTACCCATTTTCCATATTGCCTGGGCTAAAGCGGAGAGTTGAGACAAATGTGTCCCTCCTTGTTTTTTCAGGTAACACATGGGCGTCATATTGTTTTTATCAGAACAATCTTGTGGTTGAGAAGGGGTTGAAAGGTTTTTAGGGCAAGGAACACAGCTAATAATTCTAAATGGTTCATGTGAAAATGTCTGTTTCAAATCCCATTCCCCTCGAATGGTAAGGTTGTTGAGATGAGCTCCCCAACCTATTACTGATGCATCTGTTATTGTGGTCTGAGGCACATGGTTTTGAAATGACCGCCCCTTCATTAAATTGCTGAGATTCCACCATTGAAGGGATGTGTGCGTTTGGCAGTCCAACAACACTAGATGTTGCAGTTGACCCTGTGCCCGAGACCATTGTTGTGAGAGGCATTGTTGTAGTGGCCTCATATTGAGTCTTGCATGCTGTAGTATTGCTATACAAGATGCCATCATTCCTAGAGTTCTCATAATAAATCTCACAGTGTATTGTTGATTTGGCTGTATCTGTGGTATGAGATTTTGGAAACCTTGTATCCTTTTTGTATTTGGTTATGCTAGGGCTTTTTGCGTGTTTAAAATGGCACCTAGGTAAGGTTGTACCTGTGCTGGTTGAAGATGAGATTTTTGGTAGTTGAGAGTAAACCCTAGTGTATGTAGGGTCTCGATTACGTATTGAGTGTGTTGTTGGCATTGTATAAAATTGCTTGATTTTATCAACCATTCGTCTAGATATGGAAAGACATGTATGTGTTGTCTTCTTAGGTAGGCTGCTGCTACTGCTAGGCACTTTGTGAATACTCTTGGAGCTGTTGTTATGCCGAATGGTAGTACTTTGAACTGATAATATTTTCCTGCTACGACAAACCTGAGGTATTTTCTGTAAGCTGGATGGATGGGTGTATGGAAATACGCATCTTGCGGTCTAAAGCAGTCATGTAATCTTGTTTTTGTAGTAGTGGAATGACGTCCTGCAGAGTTACCATGTGAAAGTGTTCTGACAGGATGTACAGATTTAGGGATCTGAGGTCTAGGATGTGCCTGAGAGTGCCGTCCATTTTGGGAATAAGGAAGTATAGTGAGTATACTCCTGTTCCTTGTTGAGAATGTGGGACCAATTCAAATGCTTGTTTTAGTAGTAGCGATTGTACCTCTTGTTGTAATAGAAAATGGTGTTCTGGGGACAGTCTGTGGTAACGTGGAGGAATGTTTGGAGGGGTAGAAATCAATTCTAGGCAATAGTCATAGCTGATAATTGACAACACCCAATGGTCTGTGGTGATGTTTTGCCAATGAGAGTGGAATTGCTGTAGTCTTCTCCCCACAGGAGATGTGTGAGGTTGAGGGATGGTAAATAAGTCACTGTTTAGATGGTGTAGTGGCTTGTTTTGAGGTTTGGGGCTTGCCTCTGTTTCTAAAACATTGAGCTCTGTAAGACCCTCTAAATCCCCCTCTCTGGTATTGTTGCTGCTGTTGTCCTTGCTGTGTCTGGCAGGTAGAAGCCTCAGAGGATTGTGGCTTGAATCCTCCTCTAAATTGTTGCCTGCGAAAGGAGAGTCTATACAGTTTTGTGCATAATTCTCCCATTGCTTTGGCAGTATCTGAGTCTTTCCTCCGTTTTTCTATAATCGTATCAACCTCTGGGCCTAACAAATGCTTTTTATCAAAAGGAATGTTAAGTACTGCCTGCTGGATTTCTGGTTTAAAACCAGAAGAACGTAGCCATGCATGCCTTCTTATAGTAATGGCAGTATTGACACTTCTGGCTGCTGTATCTGCAGAATCAAGGGCAGACCTTATCTGATTATTGTACCCGCCTCTACAATCTGCTGTGCCCTTTTCTGATGATCCTTTGGGAGGTGCTGTAGGAGTTCTTGCATCTCGTCCCAGTGGGCTCTATCGTATCTGGCTAGCAAGGCTTGCAAATTTGCAATTCGCCATTGGTTGGCTGCCTGTGTGGCCACTCTCTTGCCAGACGCATCAATTTTCCTACTCTCCTTATCAAGGGGAGGAGCATCCCCTGAGAATTGGCTATTAGCCCTCTTTCTAGCCACACTCACTACCATTGAGTCTGGAGGAACTTGGTGTATGACATAATCGGGGTCTGTAGGAGCAGGTTTGTATTTTTTGTCCATACGGGGAGGGATTACTCTAGCCGTGACTGGCTCACTAAAAATTTGGTCTGCATGTTTAACCATTCCAGGTAACATAGGAAGGCACTGATGTCTAGAGTGGGTGGAGGATAGAGTGTTAAACAGGAAATCCTCCTCTAGGGGTTGAGTGTGCATAAGCATCCCATGGTAAGCAGCTGCCCTGGAAACAACCTGCATGTATGCAGTAGTGTCCTTTGGTGGAGAAGGCTTTGATGGTTATAAATCAGGGTCATTATCAGGACTAGGATCTGGGTCGTGTAGATCCCAAGGATCCACTGTATCCCCATGTGAATACTGTGAATGCGTTGGTGAAGGCAACGGTGGTGGGCTAGTGGGTGGAGGTGAAAAGGAAAGCTGTGGTCAATGAGGATGAGAAGTAGGGCCAGGTGCTGGCTTCTCCTGTTTATACATTTTTACTGGTGGTTGAGCCGTGTCTAATTGTCCTTGAAAAGCCAGATTCCTTTTGGTTTGCAGAGGAGGAGCACTAACTATTCTGCCAGTCTCTTTGTGGATGTGAATCCTGGGCTGTCTCGGGTCAAACCATGGCCCTCTGGCAGCGGTGTACCCAAGGCCTTTGATTTTTTTTTTTTTTTATAAGTGGGCGTAGGGGCAGATATACTCACGTGCTGTGTAGCAGTGATAGGCCTATCTTCTTCCAAATCTTGTTCGGAGTCGGTGTCTCAGATGGAGACCGCTGTCTGCGCCTGTTCTTCCTCCATGACGTCGAGATGTTCTGTACTTTTCAACACCCTCTCTAATCTTCTGGCTCTCCGATCACGCAGGGTCTTGTTGGAGCGAAACGATCGACAGGCCTCACAATAATCTTCTTTGTGATCGCGAGAAAAACACAGATTACAAACCAGGTGTTGGTCTGTGTAGGGAAATTTAGCATGGCACCGAGTGAAAAATCAAAATGGAGCCGGATCCATCAGGCTTCCAAGCGGTAGGTCAGAACAGGCCCAAGTCGGGCTCACGCGCCTACAAGGGCGAAAATTTAGATTTTAACTGTACTATCGGTTCGAGGCTAGATGGAAACGCGATCGAAACAATACCTATGAATAAGTGAGTTTTCTGAAGTTTCCTATTCAAAATCTCGTAGCGAGAGGAAACACGTCCGAACCCGACAGCGGAAAGAAAACAATCTAACAATGAGTCGATGCCCATGCGCAGTATGACCGAGAGGGGGAGTCACTCGATCCCTTGACTCCGAAAAGACTTCTTCGAAGAAAAACAACTTGTAACACTCCGAGCCCAACACTAGATAGCAGAATCACGCATAGTATGTGTATCTGCAGCTACACATGCCATCGAACACACACACACACACACACGCGCTTTTCCAAATACAATAAAGAAAAAAATAAAGTTACAGGAAATAAACTGAAGAAAAAAAAGACTACATTTAGGTTTTCCTCAGAAGTGTCTGCTTTCTTGCTGTGGACTTCAGAGAGATGCAGAACTGATAGTTTTATGTCTTGCGATGAGTAGGCATGAATCACAGCCACTAAACCACTGTGTAAGGGACCACCAGTTTCATTTTCCAATTTCTTTAGATGAATATGTTACTTACCTTCGGTAACACGTTATCTGGTAGAGACATTCTAGTTGCAGATTCCTTACCTTGTGAATTTTCCCCCAGGAGTCAGCCTGGAAACAGATTTTTGTCAAGCAGTGCCCCTGTGAGCCATTAGGCGGCGTTGATTGGCTCAACGTCCATCATCGGTGCCATATGCGCGAGTTATGACATTGCAGGTCCTATAAAGGTGCCACCCTGGCACACGGACATCAGTTTTTCACTACTTTCCATGCCAGAAGCGCAGAGCCATGAAGAACACTGACCACTGAATACTGACCATGAAAGGGAGAACCTGTCCCTAGAAATCAGTTCGCAGAGAGGGAAGGATGGGTGGGTCATATGTCTCTACCATATAAGGCGTTACCGAAGGTAAGTAACTTGTTCAACTGATAGAGACTTCTAGTTGCATGCAGATAACTTACCTTGTGAATAGATACCCAAGCAATAACATCCCTGGAGGTGGGTCTACAAAACAAGATCAAAATAGAAAGTCCTGCAAGACCGAACAGGCAAAGTACCTGCCCCTACAGACCTGAATGCCCAGGTAGCAGTGTTTGGTGAACATCTACAGGTATGCCCACGTCGCTGCCCGACAGATATCACGGACTGGAACTTAGCAAGCTAACAGTTGTCACCGCTGTTGCTCTAGTAGAATGAGCATGCAAATCTTCAGGTGGTTGCTTCTTCGCCAGTGCGCAGTAGATTTTAATACAGAGTATAACCCATTGGGAGATGGTCCGCTTCTGCACTGCTTGACCTTTCTTCGCACCCACATAATCAACAAAGACTTGATCATCCACCCGCTCTTTTGTATGGCCAAGGTACATTGCCAATGCTCTTTTTGAGTCTTTCCTCTTCCTTAGAAGGAAGTGGGGGTGCATAAAAAGTAGGCAAGATAATGGATTGGCCTACATGAAAGGGCATTCCCACTTTTGGCAGAAAAGGATGCCCTAGTGTGAAGCACCACTCAGTCAAGATAGATGGAAAGGTAGGGCGGCTTAGATGACAATGCCTGCAGCTCATTCACCCAGTGGGCAGATGTAATAGCCACCAGGCAGGCTAGTTTTAAGTGAGAAACCTGAGAGGACAACTAAGAAGAGACTCAAAAGGAGTGCACATCAGGCATGTCAGAACTAAAAATCAAATCCCACTGGAGCATAATGAATGGGGATGGAGGAAACATGAGTATGGCCTTTAAGGAACCTAGAACCAATAGGAGACTTAAAGAAGGTTGATCAAGCAACCTCAAAGACAGAAGATAAATAACCTTTGAGAATGCCCACAGCAGAGCCCTGCTGGGCCAGAGAAAGGGTAAACAGAACCTCAGAGAGAGGGGCAGAAAGGGGTTCAACTGACTTGTCTGTGCACAATGCCACAAATTTCTTCAAAAGACAGGCATATATCGTTTTGTTGGATGAACGCCTGACTGCCAAGATAATGTTACAGATTTTGGAAGGAAGGTCAAAAGCTGTCACCTGCAGCTGCTCAATTAACAAGCAAGGAGGAGGAGACTAGATAGGTTCAGGTAGAGAACCCTCCCCTGCTGCTGCAACAGAAGATCCTCCCGAAGGGGCAGTCTGATCGGAGAATTGATGGCCATGCTCAATAGCTCTTGTTACCAGACTCTTCGTGCCCAGTCCAGAGCCACAAGGGTTTCTTGGGCCTGGTTGATCATGATCTACTTAAGAACTCTGGGCAGAAGCGGTATGGGCGGGAAAGGCGTACAGGAGGCCTGAGTTCCACTCAGGGTGAAAAGCATTGTTGAGCAATTGCCACCTTGGAAACTCAATCATGCAATATGCTGACATTGCAAGTTCACTGCAGAGGCGAACAGATCTAACCAAGGCTCTTCCCACTGCTGAAAGAGACTTTGCACCAACTCCCGATGCAGACACCATTCGGGATTGATTAAGCATTGTTGGCTGTGTTTGTCTGCTCTTGGATTCATATAGCCTACCAGACGTTGAACCACAAGGGATTTTCTCTGTTCCAGCCATAGTCAGAGGCACAGAGCCTCCTGACAAAGGGTCCACGACCCTACCCCACCCTGCTTGTTGCAGTACCACATGGCAGTGGTGTTGTGCAGGAACATCTGCACTACCTTCCCTTTGAGAGAAGGAAGACATGCTTCTAATGCTAGCCCGATTGCCCAGAGTTTCAACAGGTTAATGTGGAGTCAAGACTCCACCGGAGACCAAATGCCTCTGATCTCTGCCTCTCCCACACGGCCGCACCAGCCCAGGAGTGACATCTGTCACTACTGTCAGTTCCGTGTGGGGAAGGGAGAGGGATCTGCATCTGACACAATCGTGATTCAATAGCTACCACTGCAGATCTTGCGCAGTTCCCTCCTGTAAGAAAGTACCATCTTTCTTGCAGGATTACCCCTTTTTCTGCCTGTTTGTGCATTTGGCTGTGTTCACTGGGATCCTGCTAACCAGGACCCCAATGATTATGCTCTCTCCCTTCTAATTTGGTTGCTAGAACCTTTGTAAGGAAATGCCTCCTTGGCATGGTTACCCCCTGACTTTTTGCCTTTGCTGATGCTAAGTTTTGATTTGAAAGTGTGCTGAGGCCTGCTAACCAGGCCCCAGCACCAGTGTTCTTTCCCTAACCTGTACTTTTGTTTTCACAATTGGCACACCCTGGCATCCAGGTAAGTCCCTTGTAACTGGTACCCCTGGTACCAAGGGTTCTGATGCCAGGGAAGGTCTCTAAGGGCTGCAGCATGTCTTATGCCACCCTGGGGACCCCTCACTCAGCACAGACACACTGCTTGCCAGCTTGTGTGTGCTGGTGAGGACAAAACGAGTAAGTCGACATGGCACCCCCCTCAGGGTGCCATGCCAACCTCACACTGCCTATGCAGTATAGATAAGTCACCCCTCTAGCAGGCCTTACAGCCCTAAGGCAGGGTGCACTATACCATAGGTGAGGGCACAAGTGCATGAGCACTGTGCCCCTACAGTGTCTAAGCAAAACCTTAGACATTGTAAGTGCAGGGTAGCCATAAGAGTATATGGTCTGGGAGTCTGTCATGCACGAACTCCACAGCACCATAATGGCTACATTGAAAACTTGGAAGTTTGGTATCAAACTTCTCAGCACAATAAATGCACACTGATGCCAGTGTATATTTTATTCTAACATACACCCCAGAGGGCACCTTAGAGGTGCCCCCTGAAACCTTAACCAACTACCCGTGTAGGCTGACTGGTTTTAGCAGCCTGCCACACTCAAGACATGTTGCTGGCCACATGGGGAGAGTGCCTTTGTCACTCTGTGGCTAGTAACAAAGCCTGTACTGGGTGGAGATGCTTATCACCTCCCCCTTGCAGGAACTGTAACACCTGGCTCACCCCCTTTGTTACAGCACCCCAGGGTATTCCAGCTAGTGGAGTTGCCCGCCCCCTCCGGCCACGGCCCCACTTTTGGCGGCAAGGCCAGATGAGATAATGAGAAAAACAAGGAGGAGTCACTGGCCAGTCAGGACAGCCCCTAAGGCAACCTGAGCTGAGGTGACTGACTTTTAGAAATCCTCCATCTTGCAGATGGAGGATTCCCCCAATAGGGATGGGAATGTGGCCCCCTCCCCTTGGGAGGAGGCACAAAGAGGGTGTAGCCACCCTCAGGGCTAGTAGCCATTGGCTACTGCCCTCCCAGACCTAAACACACCCCTAAATTCTGTATTTAGGGGCTCCCCAGAACCTAGGAACTCAGATTCCTGTAACCTAAGAAGAAGAGGACTGCTAAGCTGAAAAACCCTGCAGAGAAGACGGAGATACCAACTGCTTTGGCCCCAGCTCTACCAGCCTGTCTCCACCCCCTTCAAAAGACACTGCCCCAGCGACGCTTTCCCCAGGGACCAGCGACCTCTGAATCCTCAGAGGACTGCCCTGCTCTAGAAGGACCAAGAACTCCAGAGGACAGCGGCCCTGTTCATCCAAGACTGCAACTTTGTTACAAAGGAGCAACTTTAAAACAACCTGCGTTTCCCGCCGGAAGCGTGAGACTTGCTACTCTACACCCGACGCCCCCGGCTCGACTTGTGGAGAACAAACACTTCAGGGAGGACTCCCCGGTGAGTAGCCAGAGTTGCCCCCCCTGAACCCCCACAGCGACCCCTGCAGAGGGAATCCCAAGGCTCCCCCTGACCGCGACTGCCTGCTCCTCAGATCCAGACGCCTGGAAAAGACTCTGCACCCGCAGCCCCCAGGACCTGAAGGATCCGAACTCCAGTGCAGGAGTGACCCCCAGGAGGCCCTCTCCCTTGCCCGGGTGGTGGCTACCCCCAGGAGCCCCCCCTTGCCTGCATCGCTGAAGAGACCCCTTTGTCTCCCATTGATTTCAACTACAAACCCAACGCTTGTTTGCACACTGCACCCGGCCGCCCCCGTGCCGCTGAGGGTGTACTTTCTTTGCTGACTTGTATCCCCCCCAGTGCCCTACAAAAACCCCCTGGTCTGTCCTCCGAGGACGCGGGTACTTATCTGCTGGCAGACTGGAACCGGGGCACCCCCTTCTCCATTGAAGCCTATGCGTTTTGGGAACCACTTTGACCTCTGCACCTGACCGGCCCTGAGCTGCTGGTGTGGTAACTTTGGGGTTGCTCCGAACCCCCAACGGTGGGCTACCTTGGACCCAAACTTGAACCCCGTAGGTGGTTTACTTACCTGCAAAAACAAACTAACTCTTACTCCCGCCAGGAACTGTTGAAAATTGCACTGTGTCTAGTTTTAAAATAGCTATATGTGATTTATTTGACAACTGTGTATGCTATTTTGATTATTCAAAGTTCCTAAAGTACCTACCTGCAATACCTTTCATTTAAAGTATTACATGTAAAATTTGAACCTGTGGTTCTTACAATAAACTAAGAAAATATATTTTTCTATACAAAGACCTATTGGCCTGGAATTGTCTGAATGTGTGTTCCTCATTTATTGCCTGTATGTGTACAACAAATGCTTAACACTACTCCTTTGATAAGCCTACTGCTCGACCACACTACCACAAAATAGAGCATTGGTGTAGGAAGTTGGCTCTGTATGTGCTATTTCAAAGTAAGGAATAGCATGCACAGAGTCCAAGGGTTCCCCTTAGAGGTAAAATAGTGGTAAAAATAGATAATACTAATGCTCTATTTTGTGGTAGTGTGGTCGAGCAGTAGGCTTATCCAAGGAGTAGTGTTAAGCATTTGTTGTACATACACATAGACAATAAATGAGGTACACACACTCAGAGACAAATCCAGCCAATAGGTTTTTATATAGAAAAATATCTTTTCTTAGTTTATTTTAAGAACCACAGGTTCAAATTCTACATATAATATCTCATTCGAAAGGTATTGTAGGTAAGTACTTTAGGAACTTCAAATCATCAAAATTGCATGTATACTTTTCAAGTTATTGACAAATAGCTGTTTTAAAAGTGGACACTTAGTGCAATTTTCACAGTTCCTAGGGGAGGTAAGTTTTGATTAGTTTTACCAGGTAAGTAAGACACTTACAGGGTTCAGTTCTTGGTCCAAGGTAGCCCACCGTTGGGGGTTCAGAGCAACCCCAAAGTCACCACACCAGCAGCTCCGGGCCGGTCAGGTGCAGAGTTCAAAGTGGTGCCCAAAACACATAGGCTAGAATGGAGAGAAGGGGGTGCCCCGGTTCCGGTCTGCTTGCAGGTAAGTACCCGCGTCTTCGGAGGGCAGACCAGGGGGGTTTTGTAGGGCACCGGGGGGGACACGAGTCCACACAGAAATTTCACCCTCAGCGGCGCGGGGGCGGCCGGGTGCAGTGTAGAAACAAGCGTCGGGTTCGCAATGTTAGTCTATGAGAGATCTCGGGATCTCTTCAGCGCTGCAGGCAGGCAAGGGGGGGATTCCTCGGGGAAACCTCCACTTGGGCAAGGGAGAGGGACTCCTGGGGGTCACTTCTCCAGTGAAAGTCCGGTCCTTCAGGTCCTGGGGGCTGCGGGTGCAGGGTCTCTCCCAGGCGTCGGGACTTTAGGTTCAAAGAGTCGCGGTCAGGGGAAGCCTCGGGATTCCCTCTGCAGGCGGCGCTGTGGGGGCTCAGGGGGGGACAGGTTTTGGTACTCACAGTATCAGAGTAGTCCTGGGGCCCCTCCTGAGGTGTTGGATCGCCACCAGCCGAGTCGGGGTCGCCGGGTGCAGTGTTGCAAGTCTCACGCTTCTTGCGGGGAGCTTGCAGGGTTCTTTAAAGCTGCTGGAAACAAAGTTGCAGCTTTTCTTGGAGCAGGTCCGCTGTCCTCGGGAGTTTCTTGTCTTTTCGAAGCAGGGGCAGTCCTCAGAGGATGTCGAGGTCGCTGGTCCCCTTTGGAAGGCGTCGCTGGAGCAGGATCTTTGGAAGGCAGGAGACAGGCCGGTGAGTTTCTGGAGCCAAGGCAGTTGTCGTCTTCTGGTCTTCCGCTGCAGGGGTTTTCAGCTAGGCAGTCCTTCTTCTTGTAGTTGCAGGAATCTAATTTTCTAGGGTTCAGGGTAGCCCTTAAATACTAAATTTAAGGGCGTGTTTAGGTCTGGGGGGGTTAGTAGCCAATGGCTACTAGCCCTGAGGGTGGGTACACCCTCTTTGTGCCTCCTCCCAAGGGGAGGGGGTCACAATCCTAACCCTATTGGGGGAATCCTCCATCTGCAAGATGGAGGATTTCTAAAAGTTAGAGTCACCTCAGCTCAGGACACCTTAGGGGCTGTCCTGACTGGCCAGTGACTCCTCCTTGTTATTCTCATTATTTTCTCCGGCCTTGCCGCCAAAAGTGGGGCCTGGCCGGAGGGGGCGGGCAACTCCACTAGCTGGAGTGTCCTGCTGGGTTGGCACAAAGGAGGTGAGCCTTTGAGGCTCACCGCCAGGTGTGACAATTCCTGCCTGGGAGAGGTGTTAGCATCTCCACCCAGTGCAGGCTTTGTTACTGGCCTCAGAGTGACAAAGGCACTCTCCCCATGGGGCCAGCAACATGTCTCGGTTTGTGGCAGGCTGCTAAAACTAGTCAGCCTACACAGATAGTCGGTTAAGTTTCAGGGGGCACCTCTAAGGTGCCCTCTGTGGTGTATTTTACAATAAAATGTACACTGGCATCAGTGTGCATTTATTGTGCTGAGAAGTTTGATACCAAACTTCCCAGTTTTCAGTGTAGCCATTATGGTGCTGTGGAGTTCGTGTTTGACAGACTCCCAGACCATATACTCTTATGGCTACCCTGCACTTACAATGTCTAAGGTTTTGTTTAGACACTGTAGGGGTACCATGCTCATGCACTGGTACCCTCACCTATGGTATAGTGCACCCTGCCTTAGGGCTGTAAGGCCTGCTAGAGGGGTGTCTTACCTATACTGCATAGGCAGTGAGAGGCTGGCATGGCACCCTGAGGGGAGTGCCATGTCGACTTACTCGTTTTGTCCTCACTAGCACACACAAGCTGGTAAGCAGTGTGTCTGTGCTGAGTGAGAGGTCTCCAGGGTGGCATAAGACATGCTGCAGCCCTTAGAGACCTTCCTTGGCATCAGGGCCCTTGGTACTAGAAGTACCAGTTACAAGGGACTTATCTGGATGCCAGGGTCTGCCAATTGTGGATACAAAAGTACAGGTTAGGGAAAGAACACTGGTGCTGGGGCCTGGTTAGCAGGCCTCAGCACACTTTCAATTGTAAACATAGCATCAGCAAAGGCAAAAAGTCAGGGGGCAACCATGCCAAGGAGGCATTTCCTTACACAACCCCCCCCCAAACGAAAGAGGATGAGACTAACCTTTCCCAAGAGAGTCTTCATTTTCTAAGTGGAAGAACCTGGAAAGGCCATCTGCATTGGCATGGGCAGTCCCAGGTCTGTGTTCCACTATAAAGTCCATTCCCTGTAGGGAGATGGACCACCTCAACAGTTTAGGATTTTCACCTTTCATTTGCATCAGCCATTTGAGAGGTCTGTGGTCGGTTTGAACTAGGAAGTGAGTCCCAAAGAGGTATGGTCTCAGCTTCTTCAGGGACCAAACCACAGCAAAGGCCTCCCTCTCAATGGCACTCCAACGCTGCTCCCTGGGGAGTAACCTCCTGCTAATGAAAGCAACAGGCTGGTCAAGGCCATCATCATTTGTTTGGGACAACACTGCCCCTATCCCATGTTCAGAGGCATCAGTCTGCACAATGAACTGCTTAGAATAATCTGGAGCTTTGAGAACTGGTGCTGAGCACATTGCCTGTTTCAGGGTGTCAAAGGCCTGTTGGCAGTCCACAGTCCAGTTCACTTTCTTGGGCATTTTCTTGGAGGTGAGCTCAGTGAGGGCTGTCACAATGGATCCATATCCCTTCACAAACCTCCTGTAGTACCCAGTCAAGCCAAGGAATGCCCTGACTTGAGTCTGGGTTTTTGGAGCTACCCAGTCCAGAATAGTCTGGATCTTGGGTTGGAGTGGCTGAACTTGGCCTCCACCTACAAGGTGTCCCAAGTAAACCACAGTTCCCTGCCCTATCTGGCATTTGGATGCCTTGATAGAGAGGCCTGCAGATTGCAGAGCCTTCAAAACCTTCCTCAGGTGGACCAGGTGATCCTGCCAGGTGGAGCTAAAGACAGCAATATCATCAAGATAAGCTGTGCTAAAGGACTCCAAGCCAGCAAGGACTTGATTCACCAACCTTTGGAAGGTGGCAGGGGCATTCTTTAAACCAAAGGGCATAACAGTAAACTGATAATGCCCATCAGGTGTGGAGAATGCTGTCTTTTCTTTTGCTCCAGGTGCCATTTTTATTTGCCAGTACCCTGCTGTCAAGTCAAAGGTACTTAGGAATTTGGCAGCACCTAATTTATCAATGAGCTCATCAGCTCTTGGAATTGGATGAGCATCTGTCTTGGTGACAGAATTGAGCCCTCTGTAGTCCACACAAAACCTCATCTCTTTCTTTCCATCTGTGGTGTGAGGTTTGGGGACTAAGACCACTGGGCTAGCCCAGGGGCTGTCAGAGCGCTCAATGACTCCCAATTCCAGCATCTTGTGGACTTCCACCTTGATGCTTTCCTTAACATGGTCAGACTGTCTAAAGATTTTGTTCTTGACAGGCATGCTGTCTCCTGTGTCCACATCATGGGTACACAGGTGTGTCTGACCAGGGGTTAAGGAGAAGAGTTCAGGAAACTGTTGTAGGACTCTCCTACAATCAGCTTGCTGTTGGCCAGAGAGGGTGTCTGAGTAGATCACTCCATCTACTGTACCATCTTTTGGGTCTGATGACAGAAGATCAGGGAGAGGTTCACTCTCTGCCTCCTGATCCTCATCTGTTACCATCAACAGATTGACATCAGCCCTGTCGTGGAAGAGCTTAAGGCGGTTTACATGGATCACCCTTTTGGGGCTCCTGCTTGTGCCCAGGTCCACCAAGTAGGTGACCTGACTCTTCCTCTCTAGTACTGGGTAAGGGCCACTCCATTTGTCCTGGAGTGCCCTGGGAGCCACAGGCTCCAGAACCCAGACTTTCTGCCCTGGTTGGAACTCAACCAGTGCAGCCTTTTGGTCATACCAAAACTTCTGGAGCTGTTGGCTGGCCTCAAGGTTTTTGGTTGCCTTTTCCATGTACTCTGCCATTCTAGAGCGAAGGCCAAGTACATAGTCCACTATGTCCTGTTTAGGCTCATGGAGAGGTCTCTCCCAGCCTTCTTTAACAAGGGCAAGTGGTCCCCTTACAGGATGACCAAACAGAAGTTCAAAGGGTGAGAACCCTACTCCCTTCTGTGGTACCTCCCTGTAAGCGAAAAGCAGACATGGCAGGAGGACATCCCATCTCCTTTTGAGTTTTTCTGGGAGCCCCATGATCATGCCTTTTAAGGTCTTGTTGAATCTCTCAACTAAGCCATTAGTTTGTGGATGGTAAGGTGTAGTGAATTTATAAGTCACTCCACACTCATTCCACATGTGCTTTAGGTATGCTGACATGAAGTTGGTACCTCTGTCAGACACCACCTCCTTAGGGAAACCCACTCTGGTAAAGATACCAATGAGGGCCTTGGCTACTGCAGGGGCAGTAGTCGACCTAAGGGGAATAGCTTCAGGATACCTGGTAGCATGATCCACTACTACCAGGATATACATATTTCCTGAGGCTGTGGGAGGTTCCAGTGGACCAACTATGTCCACACCCACTCTTTCAAAGGGCACCCCCACCACTGGAAGTGGAATGAGGGGGGCCTTTGGGTGCCCACCTGTCTTACCACTGGCTTGACAGGTGGGGCAGGAGAGGCAAAACTCCTTAACCATGTTGGACATATTGGGCCAGTAGAAGTGGTTGACTAACCTCTCCCACGTCTTGGTTTGTCCCAAATGTCCAGCAAGGGGAATGTCATGGGCCAATGTTAGGATGAACTCTCTGAACAGCTGGGGCACTACCACTCTCCTAGTGGTACCAGGTTTGGGGTCTCTGGCCTCAGTGTACAGGAGCCCATCTTCCCAATAGACCCTATGTGTTCCATTTTTCTTGCCTTTGGACTCTTCAGCAGCTTGCTGCCTAAGGCCTTCAAGAGAGGGACAGGTTTCTTGTCCCTTACACAGCTCTTCCCTTGAGGGTCCCCCTGGGCCTAAGAGCTCAACCTGATAAGGTTCAAGTTCCAAAGGCTCAGTTCCCTCAGAGGGCAGAACTTCTTCCTGAGAAGAGAGGTTCCCTTTCTTTTGCTGTGTTGCAGTTGGTTTCCCAACTGACTTTCCTGTTCTCTTGGTAGGCTGGGCCATTTTTCCAGACTCCAGCTCTACTTTTTCACCCTGTGCCTTGCATTGTGCTCTTGTTTTCACACACACCAGTTCAGGGATACCCAGCATGGCTGCATGGGTTTTTAGCTCTACCTCAGCCCATGCTGAGGACTCCAGGTCATTTCCAAGCAGACAGTCCACTGGGATATTTGAGGAGACCACCACCTGTTTCAGGCCATTGACCCCTCCCCATTCTAAAGTAACCATTGCCATGGGATGTACTTTTCTCTGATTGTCAGCGTTGGTGACTGTGTAAGTTTTTCCAGTCAGGTATTGGCCAGGGGAAACCAGTTTCTCTGTCACCATGGTGACACTGGCACCTGTATCCCTCAGGCCCTCTATTCTAGTCCCATTAATTAAGAGTTGCTGTCTGTATTTTTGCATGTTAGGCGGCCAGACAGCTAGTGTGGCTAAATCCACCCCACCCTCAGAAACTAGAGTAGCTTCAGTGTGGACCCTGATTTGCTCTGGGCACACTGTTGATCCCACTTGGAGACTAGCCATACCAGTGTTACCTGGATGGGAGTTTGGAGTGGAACCTTTCTTGGGACAGGCCTTGTCTCCAGTTTGGTGTCCATGCTGTTTACAGCTATGACACCAGGCCTTTTTGGGATCAAAGTTTTTACCCTTGTACCCATTGTTTTGTGAAGAGGCTCTGGGCCCACCCTCCTGTGCAGGTTTTTGGGGGCCTGTAGAAGACTCTTTACTATTTTTAGTTTTGGTTGTCTCATCACCCTTCTGCTGGGGAGTCTTTGTGACCCCTTTCTTTTGGTCACCCCCTGTTGAAGTCTTGGACACCCTTGTCTTGACCCAATGGTCCGCCTTCTTTCCCAATTCTTGGGGAGAAATTGGTCCTAGGTCTACCAGATGCTGATGCAGTTTATCATTGAAACAATTACTTAACAGGTGTTCTTTCACAAATAAATTGTACAGCCCATCATAATTACTTACACCACTGCCTTGAATCCAACCATCTAGTGTTTTCACTGAGTAGTCAACAAAGTCAACCCAGGTCTGGCTCGAGGATTTTTGAGCCCCCCTGAACCTAATCCTGTACTCCTCAGTGGAGAATCCAAAGCCCTCAATCAGGGTACCCTTCATGAGGTCATAAGATTCTGCATCTTGTCCAGAGAGTGTGAGGAGTCTATCCCTACACTTTCCTGTGAACATTTCCCAAAGGAGAGCACCCCAGTGAGATCTGTTCACTTTTCTGGTTACACAAGCCCTCTCAAAAGCTGTGAACCATTTGGTGATGTCATCACCATCTTCATATTTAGTTACAATCCCTTTGGGGATTTTCAACATGTCAGGAGAATCTCTGACCCTATTTATGTTGCTGCCACCATTGATGGGTCCTAGGCCCATCTCTTGTCTTTCCCTCTCTATGGCTAGGATCTGTCTTTCCAAAGCCAATCTTTTGGCCATCCTGGCTAACTGGATGTCCTCTTCACTGGAGTTATCCTCAGTGATTTCAGAGTTGTTGGTCCCTCCTGTGAGGGAACCAGCATCTCTGACTATTATTTGTGGAGTCAGGGCTTGAGAAGCCCTGCTCTCCCTAAGTAGGACTGGAGGGGGGGAATTTCCCTCCAAGTCACTATCTTCATCCTCTGAGTTGCCATCCTCAGAGGGGTTGGCCTTTTCAAACTCTGCCAAAAGCTCCTGGAGCTGTACTTTGGTAGGTTTGGGGCCCATTGCTATTTTCTTTAGTTTACAGAGTGACCTTAGCTCTCTCATCTGTAGATGGAGGTAAGGTGTGGTGTCGAGTTCCACCACATTCACATCTGTGCTAGACATTATGCTTCTAAAAGTTGGAATACTTTTTAAGAAACTAAAACTGGTTCTAGAATCTAGTTCAAACTTTTACAAACTTTTAAACTCTAAAAGAAATGCTAAACAGGATCTAACACAAGGCCCTAGCAGGTCTTTTAAGAATTTAGAAAACTTTTCAAATTGCAAAAATCAATTTCTAATGACAATTTTGGAATTTGTCGTGTGATCAGGTATTGGCTGAGTAGTCCAGCAAATGCAAAGTCTTGTACCCCACCGCTGATCCACCAATGTAGGAAGTTGGCTCTGTATGTGCTATTTCAAAGTAAGGAATAGCATGCACAGAGTCCAAGGGTTCCCCTTAGAGGTAAAATAGTGGTAAAAATAGATAATACTAATGCTCTATTTTGTGGTAGTGTGGTCGAGCAGTAGGCTTATCCAAGGAGTAGTGTTAAGCATTTGTTGTACATACACATAGACAATAAATGAGGTACACACACTCAGAGACAAATCCAGCCAATAGGTTTTTATATAGAAAAATATCTTTTCTTAGTTTATTTTAAGAACCACAGGTTCAAATTCTACATATAATATCTCATTCGAAAGGTATTGTAGGTAAGTACTTTAGGAACTTCAAATCATCAAAATTGCATGTATACTTTTCAAGTTATTGACAAATAGCTGTTTTAAAAGTGGACACTTAGTGCAATTTTCACAGTTCCTAGGGGAGGTAAGTTTTGATTAGTTTTACCAGGTAAGTAAGACACTTACAGGGTTCAGTTCTTGGTCCAAGGTAGCCCACCGTTGGGGGTTCAGAGCAACCCCAAAGTCACCACACCAGCAGCTCCGGGCCGGTCAGGTGCAGAGTTCAAAGTGGTGCCCAAAACACATAGGCTAGAATGGAGAGAAGGGGGTGCCCCGGTTCCGGTCTGCTTGCAGGTAAGTACCCGCGTCTTCGGAGGGCAGACCAGGGGGGTTTTGTAGGGCACCGGGGGGGACACGAGTCCACACAGAAATTTCACCCTCAGCGGCGCGGGGGCGGCCGGGTGCAGTGTAGAAACAAGCGTCGGGTTCGCAATGTTAGTCTATGAGAGATCTCGGGATCTCTTCAGCGCTGCAGGCAGGCAAGGGGGGGATTCCTCGGGGAAACCTCCACTTGGGCAAGGGAGAGGGACTCCTGGGGGTCACTTCTCCAGTGAAAGTCCGGTCCTTCAGGTCCTGGGGGCTGCGGGTGCAGGGTCTCTCCCAGGCGTCGGGACTTTAGGTTCAAAGAGTCGCGGTCAGGGGAAGCCTCGGGATTCCCTCTGCAGGCGGCGCTGTGGGGGCTCAGGGGGGGACAGGTTTTGGTACTCACAGTATCAGAGTAGTCCTGGGGCCCCTCCTGAGGTGTTGGATCGCCACCAGCCGAGTCGGGGTCGCCGGGTGCAGTGTTGCAAGTCTCACGCTTCTTGCGGGGAGCTTGCAGGGTTCTTTAAAGCTGCTGGAAACAAAGTTGCAGCTTTTCTTGGAGCAGGTCCGCTGTCCTCGGGAGTTTCTTGTCTTTTCGAAGCAGGGGCAGTCCTCAGAGGATGTCGAGGTCGCTGGTCCCCTTTGGAAGGCGTCGCTGGAGCAGGATCTTTGGAAGGCAGGAGACAGGCCGGTGAGTTTCTGGAGCCAAGGCAGTTGTCGTCTTCTGGTCTTCCGCTGCAGGGGTTTTCAGCTAGGCAGTCCTTCTTCTTGTAGTTGCAGGAATCTAATTTTCTAGGGTTCAGGGTAGCCCTTAAATACTAAATTTAAGGGCGTGTTTAGGTCTGGGGGGGTTAGTAGCCAATGGCTACTAGCCCTGAGGGTGGGTACACCCTCTTTGTGCCTCCTCCCAAGGGGAGGGGGTCACAATCCTAACCCTATTGGGGGAATCCTCCATCTGCAAGATGGAGGATTTCTAAAAGTTAGAGTCACCTCAGCTCAGGACACCTTAGGGGCTGTCCTGACTGGCCAGTGACTCCTCCTTGTTATTCTCATTATTTTCTCCGGCCTTGCCGCCAAAAGTGGGGCCTGGCCGGAGGGGGCGGGCAACTCCACTAGCTGGAGTGTCCTGCTGGGTTGGCACAAAGGAGGTGAGCCTTTGAGGCTCACCGCCAGGTGTGACAATTCCTGCCTGGGAGAGGTGTTAGCATCTCCACCCAGTGCAGGCTTTGTTACTGGCCTCAGAGTGACAAAGGCACTCTCCCCATGGGGCCAGCAACATGTCTCGGTTTGTGGCAGGCTGCTAAAACTAGTCAGCCTACACAGATAGTCGGTTAAGTTTCAGGGGGCACCTCTAAGGTGCCCTCTGTGGTGTATTTTACAATAAAATGTACACTGGCATCAGTGTGCATTTATTGTGCTGAGAAGTTTGATACCAAACTTCCCAGTTTTCAGTGTAGCCATTATGGTGCTGTGGAGTTCGTGTTTGACAGACTCCCAGACCATATACTCTTATGGCTACCCTGCACTTACAATGTCTAAGGTTTTGTTTAGACACTGTAGGGGTACCATGCTCATGCACTGGTACCCTCACCTATGGTATAGTGCACCCTGCCTTAGGGCTGTAAGGCCTGCTAGAGGGGTGTCTTACCTATACTGCATAGGCAGTGAGAGGCTGGCATGGCACCCTGAGGGGAGTGCCATGTCGACTTACTCGTTTTGTCCTCACTAGCACACACAAGCTGGTAAGCAGTGTGTCTGTGCTGAGTGAGAGGTCTCCAGGGTGGCATAAGACATGCTGCAGCCCTTAGAGACCTTCCTTGGCATCAGGGCCCTTGGTACTAGAAGTACCAGTTACAAGGGACTTATCTGGATGCCAGGGTCTGCCAATTGTGGATACAAAAGTACAGGTTAGGGAAAGAACACTGGTGCTGGGGCCTGGTTAGCAGGCCTCAGCACACTTTCAATTGTAAACATAGCATCAGCAAAGGCAAAAAGTCAGGGGGCAACCATGCCAAGGAGGCATTTCCTTACAATTGGTATTATCTCTTTTTGCCACTATCTTACCTCTAAGGGGAACCCTTGGACTCTGTGCATACTATTCCTTACTTTGAAATAGTGCATACAGAGCCAACTTCCCACAACCTTTTTCACCCAACATTTTACACACTGGTACCCCTATGTAAGTCCCTAGCATATGGTACCTACGTAGCCAAAGCATTGGGGTACAAGGGAATCCCTATAGGCTGTAGCATATATTATGCCACTGTTAGAAATGGGGTCTTTGATTGGCAATCAGGTTACCCCCTGTTCAAGCAGGGACCCTCACTCTACTCAGGGTAAAGGACTCCGTTAACCCCCGCTCACCCCCTTGGTAGCTTGGCACAAGCAGGTAGGCTTAGCTTCAGAGACCAGGTGTAAAATATTTGTACCAACACACACAGTAATATAAGAAAAACACCACAAAATGACAACACAGGTTTAGAAAAATAGCCATTATTTATCATTTATACACAAGTCACGTTATGACTTTTTAAAGATTAAACTCAAAAATAACGCTTAGAAACACAAAATGATGAGGTGATAACACAGCGCCGTGACTGAGACATTCCCAACAATCCGACGCCAACGGTGCCAGGTTTGGAGTCACGCAGACCCCCCCCCAGGTACAGTATCTTAGTAAAGAGTGAAAACAAGCTGGTGCGCAAAGACATGGATCACGACGTCGCTGGATTCGAGGCGGCGTCAGTTCCGGTGCTGTGGGACAAAGGAGCAGAGGCGTCGGGTCCTTGCTGAGGAGCAGTGGAAATTAGGTGCCGTTGGTGCGAAGTGTTGAATCCGCGCACTTTAGGCGGAGTCGATATCTGGCGGTCACGACGTGGTGTGGCAACTTCCAGGGAGTCGTGGACTTCGGCGGTGCTGCAACGATGTCGGGCCTGCGAGGGTCATCGCACTCCAGCGAGGACCACAGAGTTGGTTGCAGGCAGAGTCACGGGATTCGGCAGCGGTGTCAGTCCGGAGTCATCTGAAGTCGGTTTTCTTAGATTTTCACCAGCTTTTCCTTTCAAGGGCCCAGGGACTAGATAGGGCACCACTTGTCAGGGTACGAGTCTCAGCAGAGAGCCCGGTTTTGTCACCTTTCACAGGCAGAAGCAGCAACTGCAGGATAGCCCAACAAAGCACAGTCACAGGCAGGGGCGGCACTTCTCCTCAGCTCTTCACTTCTGGAATCAAGACCAGCCTCTGCCAAGGAGATCTAATTTTCAGGGGTTTTGGGGGCTCTTATACCCCTTTCAGCCTTTGAAGTAGGCCTACTTCAAAGAAAGATCTCTTGTTTTCCTGCCTTGCCCAGGCCAGGCCCCAGACACACACCAGGGGGTTGGAGACTGTATTGTGCGAGGGCAGGCACAGCCCTTTCAGGTGTAAGTGACCACTCCTGCCCTCCTTCCTAGCACAGATGGCTCATCAGGATAGGCAGGCTACATCACAGCTCCCTTTTGTGCCACTGTCTAGAGCCTTCCTGGGCTTGAGCTGTTCAAACAGCAGGAGGGCAGAAACCTGTCTGTGGGGCAGGAGCTGCTTCAGCTGCCTGGAAAACCCTGGAAGACTAGCAGGAGCAATCCTGGGGGTCCTCTAAGGAGCCCCCAGAGTGCATGGAATCATACTTCCAATACTGGCAACAGTACTGGTGTATGATTCCAACATGTTTAATACCAAACATGCCTAGGTTCGGAGTTACCATCATGTAGCTGGACATCGGTAGTGACCTATGTCCAGTACCCAGATAAAATGGCATCCCCGCACTCATGAAGTCCATGAAAATGGCACTGGAGTTTGTGGGGGCACCTCTGCTAGTGCAAGGGTGCCCTCACACGCAGGTACTTGCACCCTGCCCTCTGGGCTAAGAAGGCGTGCCATAGGGGGTGACTAAGAGTTACCTGTGAAGTGACCTATGGTGAAAAAGGGTGCATGCACCCTTTCATGCAGGCTGCAATGGGAGGCCTGCAGAACACTTTGCATGGGCTCCCCATGGGTGGCATAATACATGCTGCAGCCCATGGGGATCCCTTGGGACCCCAATGCCCTGGTACCATATACTGGGGACCTACATGGGGGCAACGGTATGCCAAACGTGGGCTGAAAACGGTACAAGTTACCAGGTTAGAAGGGAGAGAGCATAATCACTGGGGTCCTGGTTAGTAGGATCCCAGTGAACACAGTCAAACACACGGACAACAGGCAGAAAATGGGTGTAACCATGCCAAGAAAGAGGGCACTTTCCTACAGTAGAGTAATAGGAAAATCTATGACTGCCTATTGAAAGATCACATACACATTTTTTTCTAAGTACGTAGCGTATTTTAATAAAAACAAACAATAAATGATCAATTTCTTAAGACAACATCCTCGTCCCAGGTCAACCTGTGTGAATACTGACTTTAAAAAAACAATGAAAACTACTTTAAAAAACAGAGAAAACTCCCAATATTACATAGTATAAATATATTTCAGACAGAGAGCACTTATGTAACAACCCCACAGAATGAAAGGATATTTTCAAGGACTCTATTACAGGAAAATGCAGCTGCAGATATCACAACCACTTTCACATACAAATGTGTCCTCCTGCTTAGGAAACTGAATAAATAAACTGCTTCCTCCCGCAGCTGTGGCACACTGTATGAGGTAGGTAAGCACTCAAATTGTTTTTACTAAAATTTGAATTTGAGTTACAGGGTACATACCATTTTACATTTGTAGCAAGTTTGGCTGTAGAAACACGTGCTCTATACAGATCGTAATAGCTAGAGTGTGGCTGATGAAAATGTCCAGAACAAAGCCCTTAAGACTGGCTGAACTACCAGAACCTATTGGAGGGCCAGGAGGTCCACCCAATAGTGTTTGGTAAATGTGTGTGGAGATGACTGGGTGGCCACTATGCAGATGTCAGTATGTAGGACATTGCCTAAGAAAGTCATGGTTGCTTCCTTCCTACATGTGACCTGGTTGGAACGGATGGGAATCTCAGGTAGCAGGTTTGGATGCACTTGACTAACCACCTCGCTATACCAGCCTTGGAGACTGGATGGCCTTGATGTTTTGCAGAGGCCACAAAGAGGAGATCAAAGTATCAAAATACTTTTTCTTTCTTTTTTTTTACCCCCCCCCAATAGACTATTGATTTTGAAATAAGAATTCAGCCCCTGGAGGCAGATGCACAAGTCACTCAAACATAGACTAATCACTGAGTGTGTACCCCTGCCCCACCACCCACAAATGATCCATAAAAGTAACATCTCTGAGAAGAGCACGAAGTGCCCCCCACCCTCGATCGTGCCTCATCCCATGAAAGTCCGAAGGTGGTTGTTCAGTGCTTGGCACACATGGAGGACAGGCTCCAACATAATGCCTCTGTAGTCTGCCCAAACCTTAGTGGGTTTCTTCAAAACACTTATTCTTATTGATATAGTACATGACAGTCCTTTCAACATCTAGCATGTTTAAAGCTTTTTCTGCTAACAAGGCTGGCTGCAAAAAGAAGACTGGGAGCTCTGTAGTTTGGGTAAGGTAGTAGGCACCTGAGCACCTACTCTACCACTTGCCAGTGGCCTCCAGTTCCTGTTGGTTCCAGCCCGATTAGGTTGCTGCCGTTTGAGCATATGACACCGCCGCTGCCTGGGTTTTCCTGCTAACCGTTCTTTCCACCAGCAGAAGCCCTGCCCGCCGCAGGACCTACTTAATGCAAGCCTTAGCCCGACTGTGCAATGTGTGTGCCTATTGAAGACGTGCCAACGGCAAGCCCTTTTGCACCCATCCGCAACTGTTAGCTCCAGCAACCCATGCCCCACGACCATCATATGCAAAACCAGAACCACAGCTGGAGCCAACAAATGCAGCAACTATTCCTCTACTACCCTCCGTGAAACACACCTGGAAATACTGCTGCCAAGCATCCCACAGCACCACGGTAGGACCTTTCTCCAGTACACCTGAGATGCCTACATCACCACCACACCAACTGTCTGCCATGCTCCTCAAAGTCCAATCTCTCCAGAAACACTCCACCGAAATCTGGGACCCCCTCAAAAGCAACACAACAGACCTTTTGTTCCTGACTGAAACATGACTCAACCCAGCCTTCAAACCAGACATCGCCACAGCTATCCCGCCCACCTACAAAATCATACACTAGGACTGAACTGAAACCAGGTGGAGGACTCTGCATCAACTACAAAAACAAAAAATTCACTGTACCACCTCCACGGATTTGGACACCAACCTCATGGAACACATCTACTTCAAAATACATATGTACTGCAATGCCACCCTGAAGGGAACCCTCACCTACTGGCCCCTGGGCCCCCAAGCAGAATTCTGCAACCACATCCCAGACTTCATCCTTCCCTCTCCATCAGATCAACCAACTACATCCTCCTCGGGGACCTCAAATCCCATCTGGAAGACACAACAGACCCAAACTCCATGGCTTTCCTGGACAGCCTCAGCAACCTCTGACTCACGCAGCTCCTCCAAGGCCCAGCCCACACAGAAGGAAACAACCTCAACCCTATATGAACACCCAGCAGGACACCTCCTTCATCAAAGAGCAAAGAGCAGCTAAGCAACTGGAACTCCTCTTGCGAATGAAGATGCCACCGTCCTGATGAATACCATCCACTAAGGAGCCCCTCCAGACCCACGCCCCCAATTCATAAACAACTGTAGAAGAACCATAATCTCCCCAGCGCTCACCGTTATAATAAACAGTTCCTTAACCACTGCCACCTTCTAGTCTCGTCAGAAAAATGAATTAGTCAACGCCCTATTGAAGAAACCAACAGCAGATCCCAACCCCCTCAGTAGCTACAGACCCATCTCGCTCCTGCCTTTTCTAGCTAAAGTAATGAAGAAAGCCATAAATACCCACTTCTCAGAACACCTAGAATTCAACAACTCAGACAGCTCTCAATCTGGCTTTTGACCCAAACACATCACAGAAACAACCCTCACTGCTGCCACCGATTGAATCAGAAGCATCCTTGGCTGAGGAGAAACAGCAACAAACACACTTGTAGACTTCTTTGCAGTTTTCGATAGTCTTTCCCACAACGCACGCATCAGAAATCTTCCGCACTTGGGTATCTACGGACTGGCCCCCAAGTGGATATCCTCACTCCTCAGAACCCAAGAATCTCATCTGCAGAGTCCCTCAAGGATTGGCTCAGCCCAGTACTTTTCAACATCTACATGAAGCCCCTCGTGGACATCGTCAGAGACCACGGCATCAACATAGTATCTTATGTCGATAAGATACAGCTCATCCTCTCTCCATTACCGGTTCAGCCAACACCACCAAAGCAAACGTCGACAACTGCATGACCAACGTCTCTGCTTGGATGAAAAACAACTGCCTCCACCTCAACACTGGCAAAACTGAAGTCCTAATCTTCTGCAACAATGACTCCCCTAGGATGCCTCATGGTGGCCCTTTAAACTTGGCCCCCCAGTCGCCCCTGTGGACCATGCCAAGAACCTAGAGATCATTCTGGAAACCAAACTCTCCATGAGCAGACAGATCAATGCCGTCACGTCATCATGCTTCCACATCCTGCCAATGCTTCACAAGATTTGCAAGTGGATCCCACTTAACACCAGATGAACAGTGACCAAGGCTCTTATCACAAGTAGAGTTGATTAAGGAAAAGGCCCTCTACTTCGGAATCCAAGCCCATGTTCTACACAGACTCCAAACCACCCAGAACGCCACCGCCATTTTCATCCTGAAACCTCCGTGAAATAACCACATCTCTCCACACCTCAACAATCTCCACTGGCTCACAGTCCAGGACAGAAGCAAGTTCAAACTACTCACCCACCCCTAAAATGCTCGCAGCCACTGCTTCAACTGCTACTAACCCACCAGACACATTTGATCTACGTGCCAGGAAAAAGCAGACCTCCCTTGCTTCAAGAAGGCCAGAAGTGGAGGACGCTCCTTCTCATAACCAGCAGACAAGACCTGGAACAACCTCCTGCAACACTTCAGACTCTCTCTGTCCCTCATGGTCTTCAGAAAGAACCTCTACACCTGGCTCTTCCAGACAAAACAGGCATGATCTACTTCTCTCCCCTCAGACCTGCCCTACTCAGTGCCTGGACACCCTCACGGGTGATTAGCCGTGCTGTACAAATCCACATTATATAGGGTGGAATGACGATACCACCTTGTGAAGATACTTAAGATTGGTTGTGAGAGCAACCCTATCTTTGTCTATCTGAATGAAAAGTTATTGTAAGTTGTGTGCTTGCAGTTCACTAATGCATCTGAGGGAAGTAATGGCCACAAGGAAAATGACCTTCCATAAGAGGAACTGAAGAAGGCATGAGCTTAAAAGGTTCAATGGGTGTCCCCATGAGCCTTGTGAGGATTACGTTAAGGTTCAACACAAGGGCAGGAGATATTCTGGGAGGAATGACTCTCTTAATACTCGCCATGAAAGCCTTGACTACTGGAAGACTAAATAGGGATGAATGTTACTGGTTTTGCAGACAGCCGCAAAAGCAGCTAGCGATATGTAGGTAAGGCCCGAATCCAGTAGATGTAAACGGTAGCAGATGATGTCCGGCTTTAAGAGGTACAGTTGTTTGGAAATGCAGTGAAAAGCAAACCTCTTCCAGTCTGCAAATGCTTCCAGTCAAACAGGATGTTGATGACAGACCTGCTGCTGGTCCACGGGTTTGAGCACGGAGATGCGAAGCCAAGCGTGGATTGCGAGGAGAACAATGGTGTGGATGCCTAGAGGCTGTATCTACAGCATAGAGCACCCAAGGAATGTCGGAGTTTGAGATGGTCTTGCTCTCAGACACCATCTTCTCCCCCTCTTCCTATGCTCATCTGGAAGCTGCTTTACCAGTTCCTGCATCTACTCACACTCGGAAGTATTGTAACAAGAAAGGAGCATGAAAGAGTTGGCCATCTGCCAATGCGTGGCTGAATCTACAGCTATCCTTTTGCCAGCTTCATTGACTTTCTGCTCTTCTTGTCAGGAGGCGAAACACCTGTGGCTTGGGGCAGAGGTTCTCTTACAGTCAAGTATGGGATACCACGAAGTCCGAAGCAACATGACTTTTTATGCAAATATGTTTGCTATGGGAGGGTTTGTATTTCTTCTGAACCCTAGGTGTCACTACCTTAGCTTTGAATGACTCCTTGAAGATGTCCAGGGGTTGATTTAAGCATGGGTAAAAACTGCTTGAAGCATTTGAACCTTGACTGAGTCTCCACAATGAAGTCCTCTTCTTCATGAACGAAGTGCATGTCAACCTTGTGATACGCCGCAGCCCTCTGAATAATCCCATGAGAGGTTGTGGTATAATCAGGCAAGGATGCCCTGAATGCGCAGTGTTTTATGTTGGAATCACCTGGGGTGGAGGAAGGAGTGGAGGTGATATATTATAGTCTATCCATGGGTAATCAGTGGGCTTTTGGTTTAGTCTTCCCAGGGGTAACTGATGGGCCCCTGGGTTTAAGGGCTTGTCATATGGATCAAAGGGGCTATAAAGACTAAAAAAGTATGCAGGACCCCTCAGGTGAATGCGCCAGAGGCAAAAGGCCATGGTGCTGGAGTATTTGGTGGCAGCAGAGGAGGAGAAACAAAAGGTAGAAGGCTTGTGCCCCTATCCCCTTTCAACATCAACTTGACATTTGGTGCCAACAATGTTCGACAATTGTTTGGTGGTGCCTTTAGTGCTGTTTCCAGATGTGAGCGTGAGTGTTGGATGCAGTAGAAGCATGCAAGGCTTGATGACCAGTAGTAGTAGACACCCTTGGGTGGAGCCTTGCTTGAATCCAAAGCCTTCTCTCTACCAACTGATTCCGAAGGTAGCAGCTTTTTGTGCCCATGCTGGGGGGCTCAATGCAGACTCCCTTGGGAGAAGTACTATAGCTTGGCATGAGGCTGTTTGCATCCTCCTTGCTTGGTGGCATAGGCCTTTAAGGTGGGAGGCATACTTATGACATTTGATGTGGTCTTTGTTTGTAGGTAGAGGGTCTTTGGCTCCAACAACATCGCCATCTTCCCAGTGCTCGGACATGCATGAGGAAACTGTCTCTGGACTTGGAGATGCCTAGGCTGCTGGGATACCAGATGGGCCGGCCATTTCACCTTCATCTCCATTGACAGGATCTTATTTTCCAAAGATGTCTGGAGTTTCGGAGGATGTCTGTTTGTCCATCTTGTGATGTGCCCAGTGGCTTTCCTTTTGGTACCTTAGGGTCTTGCGCAAACAGAAGACATGGAAGGGCTCACAGAAGCTGTTGCTACAGGCATTGTGATGGTCTGGTCTGACCACAGTATCTGGAGTTACACAGTGGGAAACTTTGAAAGGGGGCCATCATCCACGTCCAATCTGCCTTCTTTGGAGTTGAAGCCCAAAGGAGAACATGTGGGAGCCCTGGCATCCAGCATTGGTCATGGGACCTCCGAAAGAGTCTGGTGATGAAGTGTGGAGTAAAGTTGCTTAGGCATCGGCTGATTTTCCTGATGCACCGCGTCAAAATGCAACCGTGTGGGCCTGAAAAACATGTTGAAAATGCCACAAACTTGGAGCCCTCTCGGATGGAACCCAATAGTATGTCCAAACCGATGGTAGGGGGGAAAAATAATAATGCTAAAAAAAACATACCAAAACAAAAAAAACAACAATAGGTATTTTGGGGGGTGGGGAGGTTATATCACATGCCATTGCTTGAAAGACTTCTTTGATGAAAACCTGAAAACATCTGAGCCCAACACTAGCTGGCAGAAGTATGCACAGCATAAGCGTCTGCAACTGTACATGATAAGAAACATATTATAAGCTTAATACTCTCACCTGTTGTCTCTCATTGTCTTCTTGCTGTTTGAATTCATCCAAAACTGCTTGCAGACGAGTCTAGAAATAAAAATCATATAACAGTTTAAACATCTACATATTTCTTCCTAGAAAATAAAAGTGCATCAGCAGTGATGGTAGAAGGGGGGGGTTAGGAGCACGCTGCCTCATATGCCAGCACAGTTCGTACCTTTGCATTATGACAAATGTGGTACACAATTAGCACTTACTTCAATTTGACTGTAGTTTTTCACCAAAGTTGGTGTAAATGGTGCTGTATAGGTCTAGACAGATGCATATGTTTCTGGATTTCGTTCTTCATCAGTAGAGAGCAAAGAAATGTAATCTGGGGATTGCTGAAAATACTGCCTAAATCTTCACGTCACACAGTACCTCGCAGAGGCACGCAGGTGCATCTCCAATACTCACTAGATTTCTGGCTCAAGGGAGCCTTTTAAACAGAAGGGTGTTGGGATTAGAGGAGGCAGTGTGCTCTCTTCCCCAATTGTGAGCAGTGATGATAGCTTATTCATTTTTTTTAGAATATACTAAGCTTCTTAGGTGAGGTGGCCAACAAGAGCTGTGAAGTAAATGAACCAGCAGTTAATACTACTAGTCATGCTCTCTGGCACACTTTTACTAGATATAGTGATCAAATATAACACGTGACGTCAGAAATGGTCTAAAACAAACTGAATGACCACTGAAAACACTACCAGATAACAAGTCACACTCACTTTTAATGCTAGGTTTTCAACCTTCATGATAAGATCCTCCTGTCGTTTACGCCTCTCCTGGGTTTCCTGCAGTTTGTTTTGCAATTTCTCCACCTGCTTTTGAAACTCTTGTACTAAATTAGAAAAACAATTTGAGTTAAACTAGAACATTCTAGAATGACACTTACACATTTTCCCATTACATTCAGTAGGTAAATTGCCATTTTTAAGTCTAACGCCGGGATTTCCCACATCTCCATATAACAAGGGCATTTAACAGTAACTCCAAACAAAGGGGACGCATTTACATTTGGGACCACAAGACTATCAGACCAGACTCTTTACCACCTTGAATTTAAGAAAAGTGATCACTATACTCTTTAAAGCAGACAAAAGTCTACTTTGTGACCATCTATACAAAGTTCAGATTTTTTGTCTCAGAACTATATTCATGTAGCAGCACAGGGAGGTTAAGCACTCCTCGCTCTAGTGAAAGACTATGACTATAAGAGTATAAAGAACCTAATTCAATTTATTCACTTTAAAACATTTGTTGTTTTGGAATATCTGAAGAACTCCATAGGGAGCAAATCCAATTTAACAACTTTCTAATATTTTACACTCTGGTTACATGAAATACAAATACAGAAATAGAGCACAGATGGAGAACTACTCATTGGTGATATTTTCTAAAACCCCAAAGCAGCAAAAACATAATACATGGCATTCTAGAATGTATTCGCTTCACCACCAACCCCCTTCAGCCACCTCCCTGCTCTGCCAAGTAGCACTGTAGTGCAATCTAGCTAAGCATGACTTGTTTGAGAAACATCTACTTACCATATGAACAAAATCTAATAGTAAAGACTTATTATATTATTACAGACTGCGCAAACTGCACTGCTCTGACTGCAATCCACATGCACCAATTTGGGAAACGAAAAACATTTCTTTAATAAAAAAAGAAAATAAACAAATAGAAAGAGTCCCGAGGGCTAAAATGTGTGCTCAGAAAGAATATTAGCAAAAGGGCCTTTTTTGGTCTTTCAAAACTAGGCCACTTAAAAAAAACAAAAAAAAAACACGAGTCCATTTACAAGTTGCAGCCTGCATTAAACCTTTAGATTTCAATGAATACTAATTCTGGTGACTTTGTTAGCAAGCTGAGATATGCCTTGGTAAACTTCAACTTCATTAACAGCCTAGCTTCCTCTCCACACCCCATGTGCCTAATTCTTTGTGCTGCATTAGCTTTATTTCTGAATGCACCTTCTTATTTATTCAGTAAAAAGTCCTCCTTTGGCAGTGATCAATGGCTGTTTCAACAGGACAGTGGCCACAAACATTCAGGTTTTCAATGTATACAATGTTGTCTCTTTTCTTATAATGTGATGACGAGAACACTGAGGAAAGCAATAAGTGCAGCTAACACATTTTATTCTACTGAACTCTAAGAGAGCTACCATGTAGTACCAGGTGGAATCAGAGAAGCAAAATCCTCAAGTTCATATCTGCAAGTTTATTTGTCTCTCCCAGGTCTACAATGTACTGAACTAAGACTAAAATGGAAGACAAAAAAAAAAAAAAGCACATCACTTTGTAAGGTTTCGGCCACTGATCAAGCCCAGGAAACCAAACCGCTCCTCTACAGAGGCCAGCAAACCCGATCATATTTACTCTCTCACCTATTTTGTTTGTTCCTTCTTTCTCCCGGCGTTTTTCATCAGAATCATTCAGCTTGTCCTGACTTCTCCTCTCAAGATCTTCTTCTGTGTCCATGATATTTAGGTCTTCATCATCACGGCGGTCTCGGTCATCTTCATCACTCTCGCTGCTGCTGCTGATGTCATTAAAGATTTCTCGCAGTTCATCGTGATCTACTGTAAGAGGAAATCAAAACAATTAAAAAGAACGTAACTGTTTCCAAGATTGTTTATACTAATTTAGCTTGGGATCAACCAATGGAAGCTTCATGTCAAACAAAGTCCTCACGCGCATCCTCATGAATAGGCTTCCCTCAAGTGACAGTGTAGCGAAGTGCATACACCTAGTTCAGTTTCACTAAGATGGCATGCCTGTGTAACCTCCGTCTGCCCAGTTTGAACAACTATGCCTCTACATAGCTTAGCCTTGTTATAATCCCTCGGACAGCAGTAAATACTGAAGAACGGAACTGATTTATTTTTTTATTGCAGGTTTTTTCGGACTTTAGGAGGTGCGTATAATATGAAAACTCTATCACAACTCAGTTGTAATATTGCAAAGAGGTTGTCAGATTACAGCAGTTGTTATTCTTTTTGTGCTTTGGGTTAAAGGCTAATAAACGTCCAAACTCCATGGGCTCCAGTCTCTCATCTCACTGTGGGAGGCATGGAGAGGCGGGCAGGAATGGAACACTGACCCACTGCCTGTGTGGAGTGTTCGCTCAGAGTGAGGCAGTGGAAAGCAGTGCAGGCATTAACCTCTGTTCGCATAAAGCCTTGTTCGGCGTTCCATGACATTAAAAGGCACTCAGACTCCATATGGTCCATCAACTCCTTGGCGACTTGAATTAGTCACATCCTGTACAAGCGGGGGTAAATTAACCCTTGAAACTTTAACATGCACCTCTTACCGTCTGCTTACACTAGCAAGCCTCCCCAATCCGTCCTTCAATCTGAACCCTCCGGATCCTTTGCTTTTGAGGACGACCCACACTGATTTACTATGGATAAAGTAATTACAACAGAAGAGGGAAGAGCGGCATAATAGCCACACTCTCCATGTGAGCAGAGCGCAGCCAAAATTAAGAATGAAACGGAAAGGGTGGAATAAAGGAAGCTTCAATATACCAGCAAAGGGGAGAGGGAGAGTAAAATGAAAGCAGGAGGGCAAGAAACAGAGAGAAAGAAGGGACAAGCTGGAAGATGCAGCAATAACACACACCTCCATAACCTTCTGCACGGCCGTGCCTTGTACCTGAGGAGCTACGTCCTTGCTTGTGCCCAGACATTCCAGGTGACACGTCCAGACCCGTAAGTGAGCCATGGTTCTCGGCCTCTTTCGTCTCATCTTCAGCAATCACTTCCCAACCTGACAGCGAGTGCAGATGTGTCAAGGCAGCAAACACCATTATCAGATAAGGGAGCAGGAAGGGTGTGCTCTGGATTAGTACAACCGAAGCCTTGCATTATTTCATTTTATATCGCCGTAACATACCAGGACCTAGCTTAGAATCACAGTGAAGCTCATGGACTCCCTGGTTTTAAACTTTCACCTGCTACTGAATCCAGAAATGCTAAGACAGAAGAGACAAACACACAAAAGGACACAAGGACACTAAATTGTAGGTTCAAAGTGCGTCAAAGCTGTAGGCAAACACCGCCACATGTCTTTACCACTACCCCTTCCAATCCCATAACCATAAAGAAATACACAGTGTAAGGATACGGACGCTGACAGCTTCAGCATCGGTGCTCAGGAGTCGCTTCACCTCCTTTTCCACGTCTGGAGACTCGATATATTGGGCCAAAGGACGGAAAAGAAGCAGAATTCGGCATCAAATAGACGTCCTTCGTGGAAATGTCACTAACAACAACACATGAACATTGTAGACACTAGTACATGTAACCGCCAGTGTGTGCACGACATCCGGTGGCCACACAGTACAGGGAACTGAACCATCATCCACGCTTTGGTGTGGAAAAAGGCCCCTGGTATTTAGCTTCCTATAACACTAACAAATATATGTCTGAGCGGACAAGCATTACTGTCGGCAGTAATTCCTGTCTCCATGTGTGTGGCGGGAGAGACGGTGGAGCTAATGACCTCTCCTTCTTGATCAGACAATTCAACGCTACGGAAAACTTCTGCAATAAAGGTCTGTGCAGGTAGAATCAAGGTACACATACATGCATAGAAGGCAAAAACAGAATAAATGCATACGTAAATGGCCATTTTAGCTTAAACAAAGACTCTGAGGGCATTTGTGAACATGAATACTTTAAATATAATTAAGTTTGGGTAAATGCACCCATAAACAAGGAGATTATTCATGTAACTCGGAAATGCTAATCCACATTATTTTGCACATCTGACTGAAATTAGAGCCTCACTTTACCGTACCAATTACAGAATATTTTAATACATCTGTCATCCAAGTACTCGGTTTTCAATGATCTATACTCTTATCTCCCAATGTAGAGGCGGTCTGGTCGGCAAGTTTTTCATGCATACCCGCTCATTCCGCCTAGGTTAAATTGCAGTCACGTCAGCACCAGCTTCTTGTAAATACATGACAGGAGATGACAATGTACGCTGCATGGATTTGTAGATCTGCCTGTTCCCAAAAACACCACTCAATTCAAACCATGTTGAAGTTCGAAATATCTCTTACTGATCTGCTTCTGTCCATTCGGGTGAAATTAACTTTCTTTCCCCTCACCTTCAATATGAAGGTTTGTAGGTGGGTGGACGAAATGTTCAGATTATTGGAACAAATGCTAAGTGATTTCTCAACACTACATAGATCCACTACAGATAAAGTAACTTTAAAAAAAAAAAAACTTGAAAACGTACTTATCCACACATACATAAAGACAGAGCAGTTTGGTTGCATAAAATCAACCAGTGGCTAGTCTGGATTTAGCACCTCCTTCAGAAATCGAAGACTTTTCTGTCACCACAACTATGAATCAAGCTCAGGTCTAGCACATATAGGAGAGCTCAACTGGTAGATTTTGATGGGTGCAGTAAATTAGAGTTTTCCTCCGAATCGATCTGTTGAAATTATCACCCTATTTTCAAATTACCATAGTACTTTGAACAAAATTGTCAAATCTGCAGGTATTAACTTCACCTTTACTGATGTTATTTAACACTCCAATTTCAGAAGCCAACCTCCAGAAATCGGGTAAGCTATTGTTGGTTATCATGTTGTCTGTGTTTCTTTCTCATTGTAGCAAACATTTACCTACAGTTTTCTTGTCAGATTTTTAGAAGTGTTTTCTTTAATCTCTGTAGTGTCATCAGCAGTAAGAAATTAGTTATTTACCTGTAAGTGCAGTTATCCAGTATGTTATATTTCATAGATTCACATGCTTGAATCTCTCCCGTCTTCGAAGTGGGAGTCCCAAGGTATCCTAAAAAGCAGTACATTGCATTACAAACTCTATGGTCAGTTTGGTTATTGCTAACAGTCCTAAATTTGACAGATTATCCATGTCATTATATAAGATGGACCAAACTTGAATCACAGGCAATCAGGCGACAACACTCATAAGAGAGTGTGGGAGAGAAGAATATAACCTGAGTAAGAGGAAAAAAAGAAAGCCTCTAAGGGGAGGAGGGTGGGTCGCACGTGACTATGAAAGATACCAATACTGGATAACTGCATTTATAGGTAAGTAACAAATTTCTTATCCAGGTTTGGATCTTTCATAGATTCACATGCTTGAATCAGAGTAACAAGCAGTGTCATAACATTAAGATGGGGGTAGGGAATGGGAAAACATTGTGGTTTTCCTATCTCTCTTACTCCGAGGTACTTATACATATGAACTCTCGTCTCTTTTTTTTTCTTTGTTTAAAAAAATAAAAAAATAAATAAATAAGCATAAAAATCATAACAAAACTATGGCGAAAGCATAGACGTCGAACTTGAAGAGAAAAATCAGATTATTATTATTAATAATCTAGTTTTAAACATAAAATTCTACATTACCAAGAGGCTCACCTATACTGGAACAGGTGACTAAGAAATGCTTGGCCCACGGCCGCATCCGTCTTATGGGTTGCCTGAAGGCAATAGTGCTTCGCGAAGGAGTGGGTACCCTTCCAAGTAGCAGCACGGCATATTTGATCCAGCGACACCCCAGCAAACAGAGCCGCTGAGGTTGAAACTGCTCTTGTTGAATGCACCCTAGGTTGCCATTGTAGCGGTTTCCCTGCTGCAGAGTGGCAGAATTGAATAGTTGCCGATATACATCTAGCTATTGTCAATGAGGAACCCAGACGCCCAGGTCAATAGGAAAGTAATAATTGATCAGATCTGTGAAAAGTCTTAGTTTGCTGGAGATAAACAACTTAAGACTTCTCTTCAGATCCAATGTGTGGAGGGATTTTTCCACAGGAGATGTCAGATTAGGAACATATGTTCGGAGAATAACTGGCTGATTCAGATTAAATTGAGAAGGAACTTTAGGAATGCACTTCAGGTTTGTTTTGAGAATGACAACATCGTTTGTGAAACGCAGAAAAGGTTGTTGTACAGTGAAGGCTTGAATTTCACTGACTCTTCTGGTGGACGTGATCGCCAGAAGGAAAGCTACCTTCCAAGTGAGGAATTTAAGATCTGCTTTATGTTCGAACGGAGGCTTCATTAGTTGAGAGAGCACCACATTAAGGTGCCACTGGGGTGGCGGTAACGTTACTGGAGGAAAAACTATGAATAGACCCCTCATGAATTGCTTAATCAGACATGATGAGCAAAGAGAGGCCACATTCGAAAAATGCCTGTATGTCGAAATTGCTGCCAGATTCACCTCAACTGAAGAGTGCATAAGCCCAGACTTTGCCAATAGCTGGAGGTATGGTAGAATCTGCTCTGAAGAAGCCTCAAAAGGGTGTAGGGTATGCCACTGACACCAACAACAGAACCTTTTCCATTTCAGTCGATATGTTTTGTTTGTGCTGATTGCTCTAACGTTAGACAGTATATCTCTGCATTCTGGGTCTATTTTTAGATACTGAAACTCGTGGAATTCAGGAGCCATGCGTGCAAGTGTAGTGACATCGGATCCGGATGTAGAATCAGCTTCTGATGCATTGAAAGTAGCGCTGAGATTGGAGGAAGGCGTGCAGTTTCTGATATCAGAAGAAGCTCTGTGTATTAGTAGTGCCAGGGCCATTTGGGCGCGATTAGTATTAGGCGACAGTGTTCCCTCTTCATCTTGGCTATAACCCTGGGGATCAATGGGATGGGGGTAAAAACATAAGCAAAGATCCAGGACCATCGCATCAAAAGGGCATTCCCCCAAGCACTTGGTAGGGGATACCGACTTGCGTACAATCGGCATTTGGCATTGTTGTTCGTTGCAATTAGGTCTAGGGCTGGCTTCCCCCATGTCGCAAACATTTTGCCTAGCTGAACTTGATTCAGCTCCCATTCGTGACAATCGTTGTGGGTTCTGCTGAGCGCGTCCACTAGCGTGTTGCGCTCCTCTGGAACATGCTCGGCTGTCAGAGAAGTGTTGTGTCTTGTAAGCCAATCCCATAGTTCCTGGGCTTCTTGTGAAAGTGTTAGACGTTGTGCCTCCCTGTTTGTTTACATAATACATGCTGGTTGTGTTGTCTGTCCGTACCAGCACTTGAGAACCTTCTATCCTCGAAAGGAACGCTTGCAATGTGAAGAAAATGGCTTTGAGTTCTAGGCTGTTGATATGCATAAGCCTTTGACGATCTGACCATTTTCCCTGAACTTGGAAATGTCCTCCCAAACCTTCCATGGAGGCGTCTGTGGTAATAATAAATTGTGGGACTAACAGAATGAACGTGAGACCTTGAGAAAGACGAGACTGGCAAGTTTACCAACCCAACAACCTTATCATTTTTGGTGTTACTAGAATGCGATCTTCAAACAAACCTTGTAGTTTGTTCCACTGAACCTGCAATTCTTCTTGTAACGGTCTCATTTTGAGACGCGTATATGGCACCAGATTGATGGTGGAAGACATCATACCCAGGATCGACTTGTACGACCTCACTGAAATGGACCTTCTTTTTGATATTGTTTGTGCCAGGAATATTAGACGATGCGGACGTTCCTGCGTAAGGAAAGCTTTGTTCATCTGTTTGTTCAGAATGGCTCAGAGAAAAATCATACTCGAGCGGGCGTTGTACAGGATGTTTTGACATATTGAGCGTGAGACCCAGTTTTTTTGAAAAGCACAATACAAGCTTTTGTTGCTGCTACAATTTGTTGTTTGGTGGGTGCCTTGAGGAGCCAGTCATCCAGATATGGGAATACCTGGTGACCCTGTTGCCTCAGAGCAGCTGCTACTGGTGCTAGACACTTGGTGAATATGCGCGGAGCTGATCGGAGTCCAAAGGGTAGGACTCGGACCTGATAGTGAGTACCAGTCACTGTGAAACGGAGGTCTCTGCAATGCTTGGGATGGATGGGAATATGAAAATAAGCGTCCTCCAGGTCCAGAGATGTCATATAGTCTCCACTGTTCAGGAGGTCCAATATGTCTGAAAGAGTTATCATTCTGAAAGTTTGTTTGCGAAGGTACTTGTTGAGATGCCAAAGGTCCAGAATAGGTCTCCATTCCCCTAATTTCTTTTGCACAAGGAAAAAACGGGAATGAAATCCTCTGCCTCTCTGAGCCATAGGGACTTCTTCTATTGCTCCCTTGAGAAGCATCAACTGAACCTCCTTTTTCAATAAGTGAAGATGAGGTAAATGCGCCCCTTTCAGGGGGTGTGGTTGGTGGCCTGACAGTGCATTCTAGGGTGTGGCCGTAAGCCACGATGTCTAAAACCCATTGGTCCGAGGTGATAGACCTTCCAATTGCGCAGATATCTGGTTATGTTCGCTCCTACCTGGTGGTGGGATAGGATAGTAGCTGGTACTACTGCAGGGACATTGTTTACGACCTGTGTCTCTGGGCTGATGAGAAGATTTGATGGGCACCCTGTCTGGAAAAACCAGCAATTGTTGGTTGTCTAAACAATTGTGATGGTCTGTATTGTTGGTACAGCTGAAACTGTTGAGAACGGAAATATGATCCTCTGTAGGAGGAAGAACCACGTCCCCTTGCCCCTCGGAAAAACAGTTTCCTATATTGTAAAGAACCAAGGGACTTGGCTGTATCAGTGTCAGTTTTAATGGCAAGAAGAGCCTCATCTATATGTTTGCCAAAAAGCATGTCTCAGTCATATGCCATGTCCAAGACCTTTGTTTGTACCTCCGGGCGAAAAGAAGTGGCCTTGAACCATCCTTGGCGTCTCAGAACGGCAGCGCCTGCCAATTGCCGAAATCCGGTTGAGACTATGTCCATGGCATTATCAATAATCTCAGAAGAGGCGCGCTCCCCCTTCTGATAAATCTTATTTGCTTCTTACCTCTGCTCCTCAGGGATGAGATCCAGGAAAGGCTTAATATTGGACCACATCTGCCTGTCGTACCATGCTAAGATGGCGAAGGCATTAGCAGCTCTTACTGTAACGGCCAACATGAGTGAAAACTTTTCCAATCGTGTCAAGCGCCGACCATCCCTGTCACTGAGATAGGGGCTGCTGGATTCCTAGAACACCTCTGTGCAGCTTGTGATATCACAGAGTGTGGCAGAGCATGACCCTTGAAACATGCAGTAGCATCATCTGGAACCCTGTATTTCTTATCAATCCGTGGAAAGACAGCTGGCACAGTAGCGGGATTTCTCATGATCCTGACACCCTCCTGCCATAAATGATCGGAATTGATTGTATTGATTTTTGTGCTTGATCTTTGAAGTCGTACAAGACGCAATCAGAATGCTTGACTGTAATGGGTAAATGAAACCTCTGCTGCTCTTTCCATAATCGCGTGAAACCCCCCCAATATCTTCAGGAGGGGAGTCCGCCATAGGATACTGAGGTGGGGACGGGTTGGGATAACATAATCCTGCCATTCATCCTGTTGAGATAGTAATTCACCTTCTTCCCTAGTTTTGTCCTCCGATGTAGAAGGATCATCTCTAAGCGGAAGAACAGCATGAGGAGGTGGCATCATTCTGGGTGTCATTGGAGGTGGCATGTCAGGGAGCGGAACAAAAGTTGTTTGGCGGAGTAGATGGTGGTACTTCTGTCTGTGGTGGAAAGCGGCGTCTATAGTCCGCCAGCATGCTCTGAAGATCCTCTATAAGTGAACGAGGCATAACCGCCTGCTCCTGCGGGCGATGGTAGTCAGTATAATAGTGTTGTTCTGCATACCTTTGAGTAGGCAATAGTATCCCTTAACATGTTGAGTCTGATCGTCATAGTATTCATCTTCCTCGTCCTGATATTTCACATGGAGCTCCGAGGGACTATGAGCCTGTCCGAAAGGTCTGTCCTCATCCGAGTCCTCCATGTCTAAAAGGTGACTTGGAAGAAGAGGTGAAATGTTCGTCGCATAAGTCACAGTAGGCTTGTGGTAGGTTCTAATTTTGATGCTCGTTGACATTGTCAACGGTATCGTCGACGATGGAACTGTAGACGGCAGAAGCGTGGACGATGAAAGTGTCGACGGTGGCAACATCGACAATGGCACGGTCGACGATGGAAGCGTCACTAGAGGTGATGCATTCAATGACTCATTCAGTGAAGTCTTGACGTCTCCGAGGGCCTCGCAGACGAAATTGGCCCCAGCGTGGAGAATGTCATCTTCAACGCTGATGGTCTCGCCTACAATACAGTGACGACGGTAGTCGTTGACGATGTTGCAGTCGACGGTGACTTCGTTGTTGATGACACTGGAGATCTGTGCCCCTTTTGTTTCAGTGGCTTACAGGGGTAGCTGGAGCAGAGGAAGCTACCACTGAAGAGGGTTGCTTTTGTCTTTCACTCTTTTTGGATTCCTTAGAGTGATGATGCATTTTTAGGAACTCCTCAGAAGTTTCCTCAAGAGATCTAGCCTGAGGCTCATTTGGCACCAGGCTGGAAATTAGCTATGCAAGTAGGTGTTGCGTTACCAGGATAGTCACACCCCTAAGGTGAGCTGCCTGATGTGCTCCACAAAGAAAGGGTTCTACCATCTTGTTTTTGGTGGAACTAGGAACTCTAGGACAGGGTTATGCGCCCGTTCCCCACAGGAAGTAGTCATATAGGGTGTGTAGTCACCCCAGGGGTAAGTAGCTAATTGGCTACTACTATTCACTCACCTAAATGCCCCTAAATTGAGAATTTAGGTGAGAATTTAGGTGGCCACCTGACACAAGGAACTCAGATTAGACTGACTGTAGAAAAAAGAGGGCAAAGAAGAGCCGAGCAGCGCAAGAACTGATGATTAGCTGTGCACTTTGGCGCCAAACCCTGCCTACCTGCTCTTGTCCCGACAATCATAAAGGTCAGACTCGTCCTGCAGCTGTGCTTCCTCCATAAGCCTCGGAGGGCCACCAGCACTTTGTCAACCAGCCAGCATCTCCCTTGGAGTGGAGGTGCCACTTCCCAGCAACCTGCAGGCACCGACCACACATACTGGTTCGACAAATTGCTGACCACCGACGCTGCCCAGAAGGAGGTCACTGAGTGTCCAGAAGGGCAGCCCTGTTGACCCAGCCAGTCTGAGACGCTGTGCCCCCCCCCCCCCACCCAGAGGCACCTTGTACCAATACCCAGGGTACCGGAGCCTGATGCAAGCACCAAGGCTTATTTGTCTTCAGGCCGGAACCCCCACCACAAAAATGTACCTACCTGTCGAGGGACTTCAACAAAGGTCGGCTCCATGCCAGAAGTCGTCTTGTTGCTTTTCTTTCCCCTCTTCTGCAGGCACCACCAAGAATTGTGAGAGCCTCTATCACCAAGTGGCCTGCCAGCCAGCACCTCTGCACCCGAGCCTCACAGCCCGGGTACACATATCTTCTGCCAATGTCCTTTTGGACCAGGAGTACCCACAAGTTGAGCTCCAGTTGGGTTCCTCCAGACTTGTCCAAGTCCTCCCTTGCAGACCATGTTGTTTGACAAGTCCTTTTAAACTTTGGCAGTCCAGCAACATAGTGCTCAAGGCTACCATTGTGACCAGCACCTCTGCACCCAGACTACCCAAAACCATGTTGTAGGAAGTTGGCTCTGTATGTGCTATTTCAAAGTAAGGAATAGCATGCACAGAGTCCAAGGGTTTCCCTTAGAGGTAAGATAGTGGCAAAAAGAGATAATACTAATGCTCTATTTTGTGGTAGTGTGGTCGAGCAGTAGGCTTATCAAAGGAGTAGTGTTAAGCATTTGTTGTACATACACACAGGCAATAAATGAGGAACACACACTCAGAGACAAATCCAGCCAATAGGTTTTTGTATAGAAAAATATATTTTCTCAGTTTATTTTAAGAACCACAGGTTCAAATTCTACATGTAATATCTCATTTGAAAGGTATTGCAGGTAAGTACTTTAGGAACTTTGAATAATTACAGTAGCATATATACTTTTCACATAAAACACAAATAGCTGTTTTAAAAGTTTACACAGTGCAATTTTCACAGTTCCTGGGGGAGGTAAAGTATTGTTAGGTTTTGCAGGCAAGTACACCACCTACGGGGATAAGATTGGGGTCCAAGGTAGCCCACCGTTGGGGGTTCAGAGCAACCCCAAAGTCACCACACCAGCAGCTCAGGGCCGGTCAGATGCAGAGTTCAAAGTGGTGCCCAAAACGCATAGGCTTCAATGGAGAGAAGGGGGTGCCCCGGTTCCAGTCTGCCAGCAGGTAAGTACCCGCGTCTTCACAGGGCAGACCAGGGGGGTTTTGTAGGGCACCGGGGGGAGGGACACAAGCCCACACAAAAAGTATCCCCTCAGCAGCGCGGGGGCGGCCGGGTGCAGTGTGTAAACTAGCGTCGGGTTTCCAATGGGAGTCAATGGGAGACCAAGGGGTCTCTTCAGCGGTGCAGGCAGGCAAGGGGGGGGGTCCTCGGGGTAGCCACCACCTGAGCAAGGGAGAGGGCCTCCTGGGGGTCACTACTGCACTGGAGTTCCGATCCTTCAGGTGCTGGGGGCTGCGGGTGCAGGGTCTTTTCCAGCCGTCGGGATTTTAGAGTCAGGCAGTCGCGGTCAGGGGGAGCCTCGGGATTCCCTCTGCAGGAGTCGCTGTGGGGGCTCAGGGGGGACAACTTTGGTTACTCACAGTCTTGGAGTCGCCGGAGGGTCCTCCCTGTAGCGTTGTTTCTCCACCAGTCGAGTCGGGGTTGCCGGGTGCAGTGTTGCAAGTCTCACGCTTCTTGCGGGGATTGCAGGGGTCTTTAAATCTGCTCCTCTGTAACAAAGTTGCAGTCTTTTTGGAACAGGGCCGCTGTCCTCGGGAGTTTCTTGTTCCTCTTGAAGCAGGGCAGTCCTCTGAGGATTCAGAGGTCGCTGGTCCTGGGGAAAGCGTCGCTGGAGCAGGTTTCTTTAGAAGGCAGGAGACAGGCCGGTAGGACTGGGGCCAAAGCAGTTGGTATCTTCTTTTCTTCTTCTGCAGGGGTCTTTCAGCTCAGCAGTCCTCTTCTTCTTGTAGTTGCAGGAATCTAAATTCTTAGGTTCAGGGAAGCCCTTAAATACTAAATTTAAGGGTGTGTTTAGGTCTGGGGGGTTAGTAGCCAATGGCTACTAGCCCTGAGGGTGGGTACACCCTTTTTGTGCCTCCTCCCAAGGGGAAGGGGTCACAATCCTATCCCTATTGGGGGAATCCTCCATCTGCAAGATGGAGGATTTCTAAAAGTTAGAGCCACTTCAGCTCAGGACACCTTAGGGGCTGTCCTGACTGGCCAGTGACTCCTCCTTGTTATTCTAATTATTTCCTCTGGCCTTGCCGCCAAAAGTGGGGCCGTGGCCGGAGGGGGCAGGCAACTCCACTAGCTGGAGTGCCCTGCGGTGCTGGAACAAAGGGGGTGAGCCTTTGAGGCTCACCGCCAGGTGTTACAGCTCCTGCCTGGGGGAGGTGTTAGCATCTCCACCCAGTGCAGGCTTTGTTACTGGCCTCGGAGTGACAAAGGCACTCTCCCCATGGGGCCAGCAACATGTCTCGAGTGTGGCAGGCTGCTAGAACCAGTCAGACTACACAGGTAGTTGGTTAAAGTAACAGGTGGCACCTCTAAGGTGCACTCTGGGGTGTATTTTACAATAAAATGTACACTGGCATCAGTGTGCATTTATTGTGCTGAGAAGTTTGATACCAAACTTCCCAGTTTTCAGTGTAGCCATTATGGTGCTGTGGAATTCGTGTTTGACAGACTCCCAGACCATATACTCTTATGGCTACCCTGCACTTACAATGTCTAAGGTTTGGCTTAGACACTGTAGGGGCACAGTGCTCATGCACTGGTGCCCTCACCTATGGTATAGTGCACCCTGCCTTAGGGCTGTAAGGCCTGCTAGAGGGGTGACTTATCTATACTGCATAGGCAGTGTGAGGTTAACATGGCACCCTGAGGGGGGTGCCATGTCGACTTACTCATTTTGTCCTCACCAGCACACACAAGCTAACAAGCAGTGTGTCTGTGCTGAGTGAGGGGTCCCCAGGGTGGCATAAGATATGCTGCAGCCCTTAGAAACCTTCCATGGCATCAGGGCCCTTGGTACCAGAGGTACCAGTTACAAGGGACTTACCTGGATGCCTGGGGGTGCCAATTGTGGATACAAAAGTACAGGTTAAGGAAAGAACACTGGTGCTGGGGCCTGGTTAGCAGGCCTCAGCACACTTTCAATTCAAAACATAGCATCAGCAAAGGCAAAAAGTCAGGGGGTAACCATGCCAAGGAGGCATTTCCTTACACAACCCCCCCCCCCCCCCAAACGAAAGAGGATGAGACTAACCTTTCCCAAGAGAGTCTTCATTTTCTAAGTGGAAGAACCTGGAAAGGCCATCTGCATTGGCATGGGCAGTCCCAGGTCTGTGTTCCACTATAAAGTCCATTCCCTGTAGGGAGATGGACCACCTCAACAGTTTTGGATTTTCACCTTTCATTTGCATCAGCCATCTGAGAGGTCTGTGGTCAGTTTGAACTACAAAGTGAGTACCAAAGAGGTATGGTCTCAGCTTCTTCAGGGACCAAACCACAGCAAAGGCCTCCCTCTCAATGGCACTCCAACGCTGCTCCCTGGGGAGTAACCTCCTGCTAATGAAAGCAACAGGCTGGTCAAGGCCATCATCATTTGTTTGGGACAAAACTGCCCCTATCCCATGTTCAGAGGCATCTGTCTGCACAATGAACTGCTTGGAGTAATCTGGAGCTTTTAGAACTGGTGCTGTGCACATAGCTTGTTTCAGGGTGTCAAAGGCCTGTTGGCATTCTACAGTCCAGTTTACCTTCTTGGGCATTTTCTTGGAGGTGAGTTCTGTGAGGGCTGTCACAATGGATCCATATCCCTTCACAAACCTCCTATAGTACCCAGTTAAGCCAAGGAATGCCCTGACTTGAGTCTGGGTTTTTGGAGCTGCCCAGTCCAGAATAGTCTGGATCTTAGGCTGGAGTGGCTGAACTTGGCCTCCACCTACAAGGTGTCCCAAGTAAACCACAGTTCCCTGCCCTATCTGGCATTTGGATGCCTTGATAGAGAGGCCTGCTGATTGCAGAGCCTTCAAAACCTTCTTCAGGTGGACCAGGTGATCCTGCCAGTTGGAGCTCAAGACAGCAATATCATCAAGATAAGCTGCACTAAAGGACTCCAAGCCAGCAAGGACTTGATTCACCAACCTTTGGAAGGTGGCAGGGGCATTCTTTAAACCAAAGGGCATAACAGTGAACTGATAGTGCCCATCAGGTGTGGAGAATGCTGTCTTTTCTTTTGCTCCAGGTGCCATTTTGATTTGCCAGTACCCTGCTGTTAAGTCAAAGGTACTTAAGAATTTGGCAGCACCTAATTTGTCAATCAGCTCATCAGCTCTAGGAATGGGATGGGCATCTGTCTTGGTGACAGAGTTAAGTCCTCTGTAGTCCACACAAAACCTCATCTCTCTCTTTCCATCTTTGGTGTGAGGTTTGGGGACTAAGACCACTGGGCTAGCCCAGGGGCTGTCAGAGTGCTCAATTACTCCCAATTCCAGCATCTTGTGGACTTCCACCTTGATGCTTTCCTTAACTTGGTCAGACTGTCTGAATATTTTGTTTTTGACAGGCATGCTGTCTCCTGTGTCCACATCATGGGTACACAGGTGTGTCTGACCAGGGGTTAGGGAAAAGAGCTCAGCAAACTGCTGCAGGACCTTCCTACAGTCAGATTGCTGTTGGCTAGAGAGGGTGTCTGAATAGATCACTCCATCCACTGAGCCATCTTTAGGGTCCGAGGAGAGGAGATCAGGGAGAGGCTCACTCTCAGCTTCCTGGTCCTCATCTGTTACCATCAACAGATGATTGATATCAGCCCAGTCATGGAAGAGCTTTAGGCGGTTCACATGGATCACCCTCTTGGGGCTCCTGCTAGTGCCTAGGTCCACCAGGTAGGTGACCTGACTCTTATTCTCTAGCACTGGGTAAGGGCCACTCCATTTGTCCTGGAGTGCCCTGGGAGCCACAGGCTCCAAAACCCAGACTTTCTGCCCTGGTTGAAATTCAACCATTGCAGCCTTTTGGTCATACCAAAACTTCTGGAGCTGTTGGCTGGCCTCAAGGTTTTTACTTGCCTTTTCCATGTACTCTGCCATCCTTGAGCGAAGGCCAAGTACATAGTCCACTATGTCTTGTTTAGGCTCATGAAGAGGTCTCTCCCAGCCTTCTTTAACAAGAGCAAGTGGTCCCCTTACAGGGTGGCCAAACAGAAGTTCAAAGGGTGAGAACCCTACTCCCTTCTGAGGCACCTCTCTGTAAGCGAAAAGCAGGCATGGCAAGAGGACATCCCATCTCCTTTTGAGTTTTTCTGGGAGCCCCATGATCATGCCCTTTAATGTCTTGTTGAATCTCTCAACAAGGCCATTAGTTTGTGGACGATAGGGTGTAGTGAATTTATAAGTCACTCCACACTCATTCCACATGTGTTTCAGGTATGCTGACATGAAGGTGGTACCTCTGTCAGACACCACCTCCTTAGGGAAGCCCACTCTGGTAAAGATACCAATGAGGGCCTTGGCTACTGCAGGGGCAGTAGTCAACCTAAGGGGAATAGCTTCAGGATACCTAGTAGCATGATCCACTACTACTAGGATGTACATATTTCCTGAGGTTGTGGGAGGTTCAAGTGGACCCACTATGTCCATACCCACTCTTTCAAAGGGGACCCCCACCACTGGAAGTGGAATGAGGGGGGCCTTTGGATGTCCACCTGTCTTACCACTGGCTTGACAGGTGGTACAGGAGACACAAAACTCCTTAACTTTCTGGGACATGTTGGGCCAGTAGAAGTGGTTGACTAACCTCTCCCACGTCTTGGTTTGTCCCAAATGCCAAGCAAGGGTAATATCATGGGCTAAGGTCAGAATAAACTCTCTGAACTCCTGAGGCACTACCACTCTCCTAGTGGCACCAGGTTTGGGATCTCTTGCCTCAGTGTACAGGAGTCCATCTTCCCAATAGACCCTATGTGTTCCAGTTTTCTTGCCATTGGACTCTTCAGCAGCTTGCTGCCTAAGGCCTTCAAGAGAGGGACAGGTTTCTTGCCCCTTAAACAACTGCTCCCTTGAGGGTCCCCCTGGGCCCAAGAGCTCAACCTGATAAGGTTCCAACTCCATAGGCTCAGTTCCCTCAGAGGGCAGAACTTCTTCCTGAGAAGAGAGGTTCTCTTTTTGTTGTTGTGTTGCAGCTGGTTTCCCAGCTGGCTTTCCTTTTCTCTTGGTAGGCTGGGCCCTTTTTCCAGACTCCAGCTCTACTTTTTCACCCTGTGCCTTGCACTGTGCCCTTGTCTTGACACACACCAGTTCAGGGATACCCAGCATGGCTGCATGGGTTTTCAGTTCTACCTCAGCCCATGCGGAGGACTCCAGGTCATTTCCAAGCAAACAGTCTACTGGGATATTTGAGGAGACCACCACCTGTTTCAGGCCATTGACCCCTCCCCACTCTAAAGTTACCATAGCCATGGGATGTACTTTAGTTTGATTGTCAGCATTGGTGACTGGATAAGTTTGTCCAGTCAGGTATAGGCCAGGGGAAACCAGTTTCTCTGTCACCATAGTGACACTGGCACCTGTATCCCTCAGGCCTTCTACACTTGTCCCATTAATTAAGAGCTGCTGCCTGTATTTTTGCATGTTAGGAGGCCAGGCAGCCAGTGTGGCTAAATCCACCCCACCTTCAGAGACTAATGTAGCTTCAGTGTGACACCTGATTTGCTCTGGGCACACTGTTGATCCCACTTGGAGACTAGCCATTCCAGTGTTAGCTGGAGTGGAGTTAGAAGTGGTTGTTTTCTTGGGACAGGCCTTGTCTCCGGTTTGGTGTCCAGGCTGATTACAGCTATGACACCAGGCATTTTTGGGATCAAAGTTTTTACCCTTGTACCCAAAATTGTTTTGTGAAGAGGCTCTGGGCCCACCCTCCTGTGCAGGTTTTTGGGGGCCTGTAGAAGACTCTTTACTATTTTTGTTTTTGGTTGTCTCACCACCCTTCCCCTGGGGAGGTTTGGTGACCCCTTTCTTTTGGTCACCCCCTGTGGAAGTCTTGGACACCCTAGTCTTGACCCAATGGTCCACCTTCTTTCCCAATTCTTGGGGAGAAATTGGTCCTAGGTCTACCAGATGCTGGTGCAGTTTATCATTGAAACAATTACTTAATAGGTGTTCTTTCACAAATAAATTGTACAGCCCATCATAATTACCTACACCACTGCCTTGAATCCAACCATCTAGTGTTTTTACTGAGTAGTCTACAAAGTCAACCCAGGTCTGGATCGAGGATTTTTGAGCCCCCTGAATCTAATCCTATACTCCTCAGTGGAGAATCCAAAGCCCTCAATCAGGGTACCCTTCATGAGGTCATAAGATTCTGCATCTTTTCCAGAGAGTGTGAGGAGTCTATCCCTACACTTTCCTGTGAACATTTCCCAAAGGAGAGCACCCCAGGGAGATTTGTTCACTTTTCTGGTTACACAAGCCCCCTCAAAAGCTGTGAACCATTTGGTGATGTCATCACCATCTTCATATTTAGTTACAATCCCTTTTGGGATTTTCAACATTTCAGGAGAATCTCTGACCCTATTTAAGTTGCTGCCACCATTGATGGGTCCTAGGCCCATCTCTTGTCTTTCCCTTTCTATGGCTAGGATCTGTCTTTCCAAAGCCAATCTTTTGGCCATCCTGGCTAACTGGATGTCCTCTTCACTGGAGTTATCCTCAGTGATTTCAGGGTTGTTGGTCCCTCCTGTGAGGGAAACAGCATCTCTGACTATTATGTTTGGAGACAGGGCTTGAGAGGCCCTGTTCTCCCTAAATAGGACTGGTGGGGGGAATTTTCCTCCAAGTCACTATCTTCATCCTCTGTGTTGCCATCCTCAGAGGGGTTGGCTCTTTCAAACTCTGCCAAAAGCTCCTGGAGCTGTAGTTTGGAAGGTCTGGGGCCCATTGTTATTTTCTTTAATTTACAGAGTGACCTTAGCTCCCTCATCTTAAAATGGAGGTAAGGGGTGGTGTCGAGTTCCACCACATTCACATTTGTACTAGACATTATGCTTCTAAAAGTTGGAATACTTTTTAAGAATCTAAAACTAGTTTTAGGTTCTAATTCAAACTTTCACAACTTTTTAAACACTAAAAGAAATGCTAAACAGGGACTAGCACAAGGCCCTAGCAGGACTTTTAAGAATTTAGAAAAATAGTTCAAATTGCAAAAATCAATTTCTATTGAAAATTTTTGGAATTTGTCGTGTGATCAGGTATTGGCTGAGTAGTCCAGCAAATGCAAAGTCTTGTACCCCACCGCTGATCCACCAATGTAGGAAGTTGGCTCTGTATGTGCTATTTCAAAGTAAGGAATAGCATGCACAGAGTCCAAGGGTTCCCCTTAGAGATAAGATAGTGGCAAAAACAGATAATACTAATGCTCTATTTTGTGGTAGTGTGGTCGAGCAGTAGGCTTATAAAAGGAGTAGTGTTAAGCATTTGTTGTACATACACACAGGCAATAAATGAGAAAACACACACTCAGAGACAAATCCAGCCAATAGGTTTTTGTATAGAAAAATATATTTTCTTAGTTTATTTTAAGAACCACAGGTTCAAATTCTACATGTAATATCTCATTTGAAAGGTATTGCAGGTAAGTACTTTAGGAACTTTGAATAATTACAGTAGCATATATACTTTTCACATAAAACACAAATAGCTGTTTTAAAAGTGGACACAGTGCAATGTTCACAGTTCCTGGGGGAGGTAAAGTATTGTTAGGTTTGGCAGGTAAGTACACCACCTACGGGGTTAAGATTGGGGACAAAGGTAGCCCACCGTTGGGGGTTCAGAGCAACCCCAAAGTCCCCACACCAACAGCTCAGGGCCGGTCAGGTGCAGAGTTCAAAGTGGTGCCCAAAACGCATAGGCTTCAATGGAGAGAAGGGGGTGCCCCAGTTCCAGTCTGCCAGCAGGTAAGTACCCGTGTCTTCGGAGGGCAGACCAGGGGGGTTTTGTAGGGCACCGGGGGGGACACAAGCCCACACAAAAAGTACACCCTCAGCAGCCCGGGGGCGGCCGGGTGCAGTGTGTAAACTAGCGTCGGGTTTCCAATGGGAGTCAATGGGAGACAAAGGGGTCTCTTCAGCGGTGCAGGCAGGCAAGGGGGGGCTCCTCGGGGTAGCCACCACCTGGGCAAGGGAGAGGGCCTCCTGGGGGTCACTCCTGCACTGGAGTTCCGATCCTTCAGGTGCTGGGGGCTGTGGGTGCAGGGTCTTTTCCAGCCGTCGGGATTTTAGAGTCAGGCAGTCGCGGTCAGGGGGAGCCTCGGGATTCCCTCTGCAGGCGTCGCTGTGGGGGCTCAGGGGGGACAACTTTGGTTACTCACAGTCTTGGAGTCGCCGGAGGGTCCTCTCCCTGTAGCGTTGTTTCTCCACCAGTCGAGTCGGGGTCGCCGGGTGCAGTGTTGCAAGTCTCACGCTTCTTGCGGGGATTGCAGGGGTCTTTAAATCTGCTCCTCTGTAACAAAGTTGCAGTCTTTTTGGAACAGGGCCGCTGTCCTCTGGAGTTTCTTGTTCCTCTTGAAGCAGGGCAGTCCTCTGAGGATTCAGAGGTCGCTGGTCCTGGGGAAAGCGTCGCTTGAGCAGGTTTCTTTAGAAGGCAGGAGACAGGCCGGTAGGACTGGGGCCAAAGCAGTTGGTGTCTTCTTTTCTTCTTCTGAAGGGGTCTTTCAGCTCAGCAGTCCTCTTCTTCTTGTAGTTGCAGGAATCTAAATTCTTAGGTTCAGGGAAGCCCTTAAATACTAAATTTAAGGGTGTGTTTAGGTCTTGGGGGTTAGTAGCCAATGGCTACTAGCCCTGAGGGTGGGTACACCCTTTTTGTGCCTCCTCCCAAGGGGAGGGGATCACAATCCTATCCCTATTGGGGGAATCCTCCATCTGCAAGATGGAGGATTTCTAAAAGTTAGAGTCACTTCAGCTCAGGACATCTTAGGGGCTGTCCTGACTGGCCAGTGACTCCTCCTTGTTATTCTCATTATTTCCTCCGGCCTTGCCGCCAAAAGTGGGGCCGTGGCCGGAGGGGGCAGGAAACTCCACTAGCTGGAGTGTCCTGTGGCGCTGGAACAAAGGGGGTGATCCTTTGAGCCTCACCGCCAGGTGTTACAGCTCCTGCCTGGGGGAGGTGTTAGCATCTCCACCCAGTGCAGGCTTTGTTACTGGCCTCAGAGTGACAAAGGCACTCTTCCCATGGGGCCAGCAACATGTCTCGAGTGTGGCAGGCTGCTAAAACCAGTCAGCCTACACAGGTAGTTAGTTAAGGTTTCAGGGAGCACCTCTAAGGTGCCCTCTGGGGTGTATTTTACAATAAAATGTACACTGGCATCAGTGTGCATTTATTGTGCTGAGAAGTTTGATACCAAACTTCCCAGTTTTCAGTGTAGCCATTATGGTGCTGTGGAGTTCGTGTTTGACAGACTCCCAGACCATATACTCTTATGGCTACCCTGCACTTACAATGTCTAAGGTTTGGCTTAGACACTGTAGGGGCACAGTGCTCATGCACTGGTGCCCTCACCTATGGTATAGTGCACCCTGCCTTAGGGCTGTAAGGCCTGCTAGAGGGGTGACTTATCTATACTGCATAGGCAGTGTGAGGTTGGCATGGCACCCTGAGGGGAGTGCCATGTCGACTTACTCGTTTTGTCCTCACCAGCACACACAAGCTGGCAAGCAGTGTGTCTGTGCTGAGTGAGGGGTCCCCAGGGTGGCATAAGATATTCTGCAGCCCTTAGAGACCTTCCCTGGCATCAGGGCCCTTGGTACCAGGGGTACCAGTTACAAGGGACTTACCTGGATGCCAGGGTGTGCCAATTGTGGATACAAAAGTACAGGTTAGTGAAAGAACACTGGTGCTGGGGCCTCGTTGGCAGGTGTAGGAAGTTGGCTCTGTATGTGCAATTTGAAAGTAAGGAATAGCATGCACAGAGTCCAAGGGTTCCCCTTAGAGGTAAAATAGTGGTAAAAAGAGATAATACTAATGCTCTATTTTGTGGTAGTGTGGTCGAGCAGTAGGCTTATCCAAGGAGTAGTGTTAAGCATTTGTTGTACATACACAGACAATAAATGAGGTACACACACTCAGAGACAAATCCAGCCAATAGGTTTTGTATAGAAAAATATCTTTTCTTAGTTTATTTTAAGAACCACAGGTTCAAATTTAACATGTAATATCTTGTTTGAAAGGTATTGCAGGTAAGTACATTAGGAACTTTGAATCATTTCAATTGCATGTATACTTTTCAAGTTATTGACAAATAGCTACTTTAAAAGTGGACACTTAGTGCAATTTTCACAGTTCCTGGGGGAGGTAAGTTTTTGTTAGTTTTACCAGGTAAGTAAGACACTTACAGGGTTCAGTTCTTGGTCCAAGGTAGCCCACCGTTGGGGGTTCAGAGCAACCCCAAAGTCACCACACCAGCAGCTCAGGGCCGGTCAGGTGCATAGTTCAAAGTGGTGCCCAGAACGCATAGGCTATAATGGAGAGAAGGGGGTGCCCCGGTTCCGGTCCGCTTGCAGGCAAGTACCCGCGTCTTCGGAGGGCAGACCAGGGAGGTTTTGTAGGGCACCGGGGGGGACACAAGCCCACACAGAAATTTCACCCTCAGCAGCGCGGGGGCGGCCGGGTGCAGTGTAGAAACAAGCGTCGGGTTTGCAATGTTAGTCAATGAGAGATCAAGGGATCTCTTCAGCGCTGCAGGCAGGCAAGGGGGGGCTTCCTCGGGGAAACCTCCACTTGGGCAAGGGAGAGGGACTCCTGGGGGTCACTTCTGCAGTGAAAGTCCGGTCCTTCAGGTCCTGGGGGCTGCGGGTGCAGGGTCTTTTCCAGGCGTCGGGACTTAGGTTTCAGAGAGTCGCGGTCAGGGGAAGCCTCGGGATTCCCTCTGCAGGCGGCGCTGTGGGGGCTCAGGGGGGACAGGTTTTGGTACTCACAGTCGTAGAGTAGTCCGGGGGTCCTCCCTGAGGTGTTGGTTCTCCACCAGCCGAGTCGGGGTCGCCGGGTGCAGTGTTGCAAGTCTCACGCTTCTTGCGGGGAGTTGCAGGGTTCTTTAAAGCTGCTTCTTGAAACAAAGTTGCAGTCTTTTTGGAGCAGGTCCGCTGTCCTCGGGAGTTTCTTGTCGTCGTCGAAGCAGGGCAGTCCTCAGAGGATTCAGAGGTCGCTGGTCCCTTTGGAAGGCGTCGCTGGAGCAGAGTTCTTTGGAAGGCAGGAGACAGGCCGGTGAGTTTCTGGAGCCAAGGCAGTTGTTGTCTTCTGGTCTTCCTCTGCAGGGGTTTTCAGCTGGGCAGTCCTTCTTGTTGTTGTTGCAGGAATCTAATTTTCTAGGTTCAGGGAGAGCCCTTAAATACTAAATTTAAGGGCGTGTTTAGGTCTGGGGGGTTAGTAGCCAATGGCTACTAGCCCTGAGGGTGGGTACACCCTCTTTGTGCCTCCTCCCAAGGGGAGGGGGTCACAATCCTAACCCTATTGGGGGAATCCTCCATCTGCAAGATGGAGGATTTCAAAAAGTTAGTCACCTCAGCTCAGGACACCTTAGGGGCTGTCCTGACTGGCCAGTGACTCCTCCTTGTTGCTTTCTTTGTTCCCTCCAGCCTTGCCGCCAAAAGTGGGGGCCGTGGCCGGAGGGGGCGGGCAACTCCACTAAGCTGGAGTGCCCTGCTGGGCTGTGACAAAGGGGTGAGCCTTCGAGGCTCACCGCCAGGTGTTACAGCTCCTGCCTGGGGGAGGTGTTAGCATCTCCACCCAGTGCAGGCTTTGTTACTGGCCTCAGAGTGACAAAGGCACTCTCCCCATGGGGCCAGCAACATGTCTCTAGTGTGGCAGGCTGCTGGAACCAGTCAGCCTACACAGATAGTTGGTTAAGTTTCAGGGGGCACCTCTAAGGTGCCCTCTGGGGTGTATTTTACAATAAAATGTACACTGGCATCAGTGTGCATTTATTGTGCTGAGAAGCTTGATACCAAACTTCCCAGTTTTCAGTGTAGCCATTATGGTGCTGTGGAGTTCGTGTAAAACAGACTCCCAGACCATATACACTTATGGCTACCCTGCACTTACAATGTCTAAGGTTTTGCTTAGACACTGTAGGGGCACAGTGCTCATGCACTGGTACCCTCACCTATGGTATAGTGCACCCTGCCTTAGGGCTGTAAGGCCTGCTAGAGGGGTGTCTTACCTATACTGCATAGGCAGTGAGAGGCTGGCATGGCACCCTGAGGGGAGTGCCATGTCGACTTACTCATTTTGTTCTCACTAGCACACACAAGCTGGTAAGCAGTGGGTCTGTGCGGAGTGAGGGGTCTCTAGGGTGGCATAATACATGCTGCAGCCCTTAGAGACCTTCCCTGGCATCAGGGCCCTTGGCACCAGAGGTACCAGTTACAAGGGACTTATCTGGATGCCAGGGTGTGCCAATTGTGGAATCAATGGTACATTTTAGGTGAAAGAACACTGGTGCTGGGGCCTGGTTAGCAGGGTCCCAGCACACTTCTCAGTCAAGTCAGCATCAGTATCAGGCAAAAAGTGGGGGGTAACTGCAACAGGGAGCCATTTCTTTACAGCAGGCCTCAGCACACTTTCAATTCAAAACATAGCAGCAGCAAAGGCAAAAAGTCAGGGGGTAACCATGACAAGGAGGCATTTCCTTCAGGGGTAACCATGCCAAGGAGGCATTTCCTTACAACAACTGATTGATTTTCTTTAGCAACAACAAAACAGGAGTGTATCTGTTATTTTATAAGACCCCCCCCCCCCCTCCCCCACGATCACTACAAATCATTATCACCTCATCTTTTTAATATTTATTTACAATTGCTATTTCAATCGCTCTCTAGAAGAGAGGAAGTTCAAAAATTAAGACTACCGGTGTCTGTATTTTAAACAATCAGGGGACCATTAACGGATTGCAAAAAAAACCTATGCCATCATTACTCTGTGACAAAAGTATATAGATTAGAACTGCTTTGCCTTGAATGCCAGTGAAACCAAATTGATGATTTATGGACCCCAACATGTATTGACCAAATTATCAGACAATATAAATACTGTAGAAAGGGTTGCTAAATTTAGGCAGTAAATAAGAAACATTATGTAATAGCACTTCGGTCTGCGCTTTGGCCTGTTCTAAACGAACGATGTTAGAAATCCTGGGAGGAGTGCTAAATTCCACATTAACCATGGACCAGGCAATTACTGATGTGTTTAGCAAATGTAAGTAACATCAGAAACGCTTCAAAGAAACACACACAACTGAAGAAAGTCACTAATTTTTTACAGGCAGCAAGAAAAGCAACATGCGACTGCTAGGATTGTAGCTAGTGTTGCGAGAAGTTTTATCACCAATACAGCTAAACAAGCATTTTCAATGCAACGGGTCTCTCATTTGCTCGAGTTAGAGCTATTAGCGTTGTAAACTTCTAACCGGACTTTTCTTGCCACACAAATTAAAAGAAAAAAATAAATAAAATCGCAGCTCGATTGTGCTGAAATTGAAAATGGAAAAACCGAGCGCTATGTAAACCCCAGCGCGATTGCGCTGCGTGGAAAATAAATAGATAAAGTAGTCCGGAAAACATGCTGAAAACATCGAGCCTCGTATGTTTTTAGTAGTTTGCCGGTGCTGTGTAGGTGGGCTAAACACCGGAAAAGGCATGACGTATGCATGCCTTCACAAATAAACAAGCGGATTTTAAAAGGCAAGCCCACAAACCAATGAAAGTGACTGACGTGACATGGGCGTGGTTGGAAGCCCAAAGAGAGATTACTACAGGGGACGGAGTGCTTTGCGCTCGCCCCTAAAAAAAAAACAAATAACATGGGGGAGCAGATTCATTTGAGGTAGCAACAGTGGCTGATCAAACCTTGTGGGCAAATTGTAAAACCGATCTACCTTTTCACGTGTTGGAAGCTTCACTAGTAACTACCAATTTAACACCGTTTTTATTTTATGGTTGTGTGCTTAACCAAAATCTGAGCCTACCAGCTGTCTTATCTCCTTGCATTCAACTTCTTCTCTTGCTCTCAGTTCCAAGTTTTTAGAGGCAACAGAAAGGTGTACATGCTTTATTTAAAATTACCTCCTTGTTAAAGACCAAATGCTAGTTTCTGTTTAATCTCTTTCCGTTCATTTAGCTTTAAGGAAAGCCATCATTACTCATCTCTTTATAGGCTAATCACATGGCCTGAAATTATCTGCTTTTTGTGCTGCAGCTACATTCAAACTTGGTGTGCAAACGCATCCTGAAAATGAAATAGAGGTAAGATGAAAGTGTAACTGAGCATCACAAGAAGGGGTAAAGACACAGGCATATAAAGTTTCTGCTGTATAACCACTTTTATTGGCAAAACTGTACATGATGAGAGGAAAGCGCAGCCACAGGGGGAATTGGTCAACATGTAATGATTAATGAGAGCCACACAGCTCTTCAACTCTAGGCAGAATTAACAAGATTGATTGGCTAACATTTATAATGGTGCATTACTCTACTTAGGTCCACTTGGTGCAGATGCAAACATAGTTAACTTGCTACAGAAATAAGTACCTCTTTGAGGACCTTCAAAGGTTGTGATTGGGGCATACACATTCCTAGTGGCATCATCTTGCACAGTCAGAGATGGTGACCTTTAGTAGCAATATGGTAACATGGGATTACCAATCAGTCTGAATTATTTAAGATGTGCTACGGTGACTAGCTATAAATCTTGCCTAAGATAGGCTTGAGCATAGTTGTGACTATTTTACAACATCACACAGCACAAAACAGTATGGGGGTCATTATGACCCCGGCGGTGAGTGGTAATGTGGTGGCAGTACCGCCAACTGGCTGGCGGTACATACCTGCACATTATGAGAATGGCAGGTTGGCTGCAGCCAACCCGCCACTTCCCCACTCAGACCGCCATGCGGTAGCAGCCGCCGGGCCGGAGATGTCAATCTCCAGCCCTGCGGCCGGCAAAGTACTGCTGGTGACATTATGGGCCTGCCTACCATCATGGTTTTTGTGGAGTTAGCAACGCCCTGAAAACCATGACGATAGGTAGGCCCTACCAGTGACAGGGAATTCCTTCGCCGTCACTGGTAGGCGGCTCACCCACCCTCCCCAAATGCTCCCACTCCCCCCTCCATTCACACTCCCCCCCCCCCCTTCCGATCCCCTCACACCCCCCATACCCGCAGAGACACACCACACATTCACCCATTCACTCAGGCATACACGCATACATCCAGTCATGCTCGCACACATTCGTACACACATTCACACTGACATGCAGACACGCACTCACATTACCATTCTTACACGCATTCACACACATGCATACACCCACGCAAACACTACACACACAGAGACGCATTCACGCACACACTCACACATTCATGCACACAACCCCACACACACAAACACCCCCCATCCCCTCCCCGGTCGGAAGCTCAACTTACTTTCTTCCGGGTGGTCTTCCAGCAGGGAACGGGAAGGGGTGCTGTTACCGCCAGCAGGACACCGCAAGACCGTATCACAGGTCATAATACGGCTGGCGGCGTTCTACTGGCGTGGCTGTGCTGGTGGTAGCAGCGCCACTTTACCACCATCCACCAATAGGATCACTGCCGGATTTCCGCCCTTCTTGTGGTGGAAGTCCAGCAGTGATTGCAGTATGGCGGACGGATGGCAGCTGCGGTGACGGTCTTTTGGCGGCCGTCAACGCGGCGGTAGGCGTTTTTTTACCGCCAATGACATAATTAGGGCCTATATGTTGATAAATTCTACATGTGGGTGTAACCTAATCATATGGAATTGGTGCACACCAACATATAGAAGCTCCAACACGATTTACATTCTCTTTAAAATTTGAATTAATAAAGCTGGATCTAAGCCTCGGGTAGAATTTGAAACACAGCAGCTGTATGACTTCTGTGGATTGGATTTTCCAAATTCTGAACTACATTTGTCATCCCAGCTGCAATACTTGACATCTAGGCTGAATTGGGCCCTGGCACTCAGGGACATGTGGTTCGCAGTAACTTAGACCTCCTATACACCATGTGTATGTCTAAATTGTAGCATATTCTTGGAGGATTGTGGTTGGAAGTCTATTTAATTTCCAAAGATCACCTTTAGAGACCTCCTCACTTTTCAGAATTGTTGTGGGGTCTTACACACTTCTCAGAGTTGTAACTGGGAGCAACGATTCCCAGATGGATAAAGGGAAGTTGTGAGATCATGGGCAAGGTGTTTGAAAATTGGCCATTTATGATTTAACAATGACAGTGGAGGTATCTGGGATATAAATGAGTCCGTTTCTTGTGCTCGCTTGCATACCCAAGGAGAATAGACTCACATTGAAGGGGTTTCAGCCCAGCCCTTGCATCTACAGTTGATAAGCCTTAATCATCGGGGTCACGCAATATCTCTGTTTTAGATCATAGGCAACAAGATAAACCTGCTGTGATATTGCCTGATAAAGGCTGGTGCAAAGTATGTAATTAATGCTAGAGTAATAGCAGGAATGCCAGACTGACCAAACTTAAAATGCTGAACAGGTTATCTCACACCTTCTTTACTGCATGAAATATAACTCAACTCATTGCTGGCCTAGATGTGGACAGCTTCTTTATTACATACAGTGTGATCTTGCTATAAGATCACTGCATACTGGAAAGCAGTAGAACTTTATCTGAATAGGTGATTTAAACCAATGAATGTACTGTTGATCAAAACTGAATATTGGGCCTGAACACAAATCCCTGAAGAGAGAAAACAAGATTTAAATTTGTGGCATTTTATCTTTTGTTGCCCATGTGTGGATCTGCGATAAAATGGTTAAGCTTCATTGGCCACAGGTACATGTGGTTTTGTGATGTGTCCAAGAAGAGAGTGACCGAAGAAATCCACTTGCTGCATTCCAGAAACTGAACAACAGCTTATAAATACTTAATGCGATGGACTGAGAATTTTTGTTTCCACTTGATACAATGCTTTTGATTGTCTGTAGGTGGACGGACCACAATTGTTTGTGTCTATATTTTCTAATGTTTTATCAAGATCACTCTGCAATGACGGCAGACATTTATACACACACATCTATTTTGATATTTGAGGCAATCTGCTGAACTGAGGTACATTTCTCGCTTTACAACAATATAGGTTATTTTGTTTATATATTGTTTGAAAACCCACAAAAAAATTAAAAATGTTAAAACGTTCAAGTGTGCACTTTGCTTATCATGTAGTCTAGAACATGCACTTTTGTTGCACGATCACATTTAGACAGGAGCACCAATTACCTTTTTTTTGGCAGTTTTCCGGAACCGTCTCTTTCGGACATTCTTCAACGGTAGAGTAACTGTAACAGACAAAATGCCAGGATAAGAAGAAAGAGGACCAGTGAAAGAAGGGAACCTATGCTGAATGTAAGTGCGCCAAGACAATCCAGATTACTACGGGATTACAACGCAGCTCAAATACACAAGAGTTATTTACAATGTGATTCAGCCAAAGGAACACTGAGAGGGCCAGTACGCTATAGAGGGGTGTATCAGTGTTGCTACTAGTGTGGCATCTGGATCCACAAGCCATAGAAGCTCAACAGGAACTGCACTAGCTGCACAATCAAAAGTTTGCTCAAACAGCCCATATTTTTTGGGATCTGCCACACCGAAGACTGTCTAAATCTGTGCTATTCCAAGACAAGGTGTTGGGAAAGGGGAGGGAGATTGGAGTGCTTGAGTTATGGTCAGAGTGAGAGAGTTCTCAAGCAGGCACTGGTGTCTCAGGAGACAGGGGCCAAGGGCACCCCAATTGTGGGTGTCTTACAACCCAAACTTGGGACCTTAGGACCATCTTTTTCCTTGCAACCGGGTCAATGTGAGTCTTGGTACGCCACTGAAGTTATATCAGTCATACATCCATATACAAACATACAAGGGAAAAATAACAGGACAGAACAAGAGCCTAGTTTCTGCATTTTAAGACTAGGACAGGTTCTGAACGAAACCCAATAAACCAAGATGTATACTTTGCACAGTACAGCTAGCTGAATGATGTGAAGGCACTTTCTAGCTAAAAGGAAGACTCATGGTGTGTACAAAATGTCAAAATGTGTGGTTTGCATTCCAGGTAGGTGACTTGCCTCAAATGAGATCTTAAGAAGGAATGAGATCAAATGCTGCAGGTAGCTGATAGCCGCAGGAGTATAGCATTCACAAGGTATACGTAAAATAAAGTTCCTTTTGGTTTTCCACTGATCTCTTCAAGAGCAATGCCAAGTATACAATACATCAAATGTCAATGGTAAATGTTTTACAAAAGCTTAGACTCTGAAGGTAGTATATGTGTCTCAGCAACGCGAGGTGATCATCACAGATAAAGCTACCCTTACAAAAAAACAACTGTAAGAATATATATATGCTTCAAAGGCATTATAATAGTTTGGACAACAAGAGAAAAACATAGGGACATTAATCTTTGAACTGACTGCCATGGTTCCAGATGAATTTCTTTTCTCTGTCTTTATCCTTTTTCTTGCTGCTTTTTGGGTCCGTGTTGCCCGTTGGCTCTTCAAGAGGGGGGAAAAGCTCACCATCCAAAGTGCACACCAACATCTGGAACACATCAGCGATATTTTCAAATCTGGGGCAAGAATTAACTAACAATGTAAATCTACATTGTATCAAACTTTATCTTGCCATTAAACCTTTATAAACAGCCCTACATTAGCAGAATGTTTAACAAACTCTGGCAATGCCAATAGGGCTTGCATACGAATTACAGTGCCTTTTGTTTCACTGAGGGTTTACACACTCAAAAGACCATCATACACACACTCGGCAACTTATATTTCAATTCATGCATCCATTCACTGACTCATTCTTGCAATCACCCTATGGCACAACCGAAATAGAACACACACAAACTCAACTACCTATGCACAATACATTTCAATAATTAAGCTGAATAAAGCAGCAGGTGCCCTTCCTGTAGAGGTACTGTACATAGTTTATCTTTGTTTTGAAGTTCCCTTGGGCCCATCTACTTCCGCAGGATTCAGACTCACGAGGGAGGGAGAACTCCGAATAGCTGCCGGCAGCATGAGAAAACTGTTGCTGGCAGTCATTACAGCACTCAGTGACTTAGTCCCCTGTCCCGAAGTAAATAAAAACAAATGACAGTGTAAGGCGGTAGGGTGGGGATACCCTGCCCTCCCTAGGTCTCATGAGGGGCCCAGACAAACCCTGTTTCCCCACCCGGGTGCCATAAATGTGTCAAAGAAAAAAATAGAATAAATGAGCAATTCTTCTGCAAATCTGCGGGCCTCCTGAGGAATTCCAAAAACAAAATGGAGGCTGGGGCCTCCTTCAATTGTAGGCCCCAGAGCACGTACGTTTTTCCTCCGGCTGAAGAGGGGGGGGGGGAGGGTGGCTGTAACTGCTTCAAAAGAGGCACTAGGCACCAAAGATTGTGTGTGTGAGTTGTTTGTGCGGGGGGCATAATCTTCTATGCCATCTGTCCCCCCTGGTGGCAGATCAGCTCATTATTTTTCAGCTGATCTGCCCCCAGGGAAGCCACAATGGCATCAGGGATGTGTTATTTTTTTTTTTGTGGGGGCCTTGTTTTTTTGGCCCATAGGCACCAGGGATTTTCTTTTCGTGTGCATGTTTTTTGTGCGAGGGGGCATAATATTTTACACCGTTTCTGCCCCCCCCCTGCCCCCGGGCAGATCGGCCTAGCTTCTTTTAGGCCCATCTGCCCCGGAGACCACTAGACACCAGGGAAAACTCTTAACTGTTTGGTGGCGGGGTGTTTCTCGATTGGTGCAGTGTTTGCATTCGTGATTATAACAGTTTATTTCTCTTTTTTGTTCTCGTTCAAAGCTTTTGCTTCTTTTGTTGTGGCTCATTTTGGCAGTGGTTGACCTGCGGTTTGCGTAGCTGCATGTTTTAGGTAAGTAAATATACTCATAAGTATTGTTGCCATGCATGAATGACATTTTTGTAGGTGGTTTACTAAATGCAGGATTGTGTGTGAGATTGTCCTTAGATTTACTCACAATATTTGTGTTGTCTTATGTCTAATATGCTTTTCTTTTTTCGTTTTAGTGGGATATCATTGGTGATTGCGGAGTCTGTGCAGATTAGTTGCTGGTGAGTCTAGCCTTTTCAGGCAAGTGAGTGGTATAGTTTTTGAGTACATAACTCTTTGTAATAAAGCCACACTATTACTTATTTTAGACAGTGCTGGTTGTTGTTGGCGCATTTGTCACTTTACACTTCCGAGAAAGGATCATGGCTAGCCGCAGAGAGACTGCTCAGCAGGTTGTTGGCATGCTTTTTGAGTTGTCTTCTGACCATTATCATGAGACGGACTCTGAATCTGAGGCAGAGGAGGAAGAGAGATTCTGGCAGTGAGATTTCTGTCCAATTCTGATGAGGAAGCCACTCTCAGTGGAGATGAAGGAGGAGGACATTTATGTGCCAATGGTGCAGCAGCCAGTGGCTTAAAGACTTCCCACTGGAAGACCCGACACCTGGGTTGCCCCAAACATGGAGCAGCCACTGTTGCCTGCCTTTACTAGTCTCCCAGGGTGTAGAGTAAATACAGAAAACTTTTTGCCTGTCAATTTCTTTGAGTTGTTTATGGACAATGTATTTTTGGAAGAGATTTTTGAGCAGACTAATCTGTATGTGGAGCAGTATTTGAGGAACAACCCTGCCAGACTTAGGCCTCAGTCTAGAGCTACTCATTGGATTCCCACAAATTTGGAAGAGATGAAAAGGTTCTTGGGTTTGACTTTTTTGACGGGGTTGATAAGCAAGCAGTCACTGGCTTCTTATTTGTCAACTAGTCCCTTGATGTCAACTGCTATATTTCCTGCAATAATGGAATTCGGTATTTCCTTCTTCTCCGGATGTTGCATTTTGTTGACAATGCGTTAGCCTTGCCACGAGATCACCCCGATTGTGACTGCCTTTTTAAGATTAGGCCTGTCCTTGATCATTTTGTAGATCGCTTTTCAGAGGTCTATGTGCCAGGCAAAGAAATAAGTGTGGATGAGTCTTTGGTCCTGTTCAAGGTTTGTTTCGTTTTTAGGTAGTACATTCCCTGCAAGAGGGCACGGTATGGAATTGAAAATGGTATATGCTGTCTGAAAGTAGTACAGGATATGTTTATAATTTCCAGGTCTACACTGGTAGGGATTCCAGTATTGACCCCCCCCCAGTTGTCCGCCCACTTTTGGAGTTAGCGAGAAAACTGTGTGGGAACTTGGTAGATGTTTAACAAAGGTCACCATATGTATGTAGATAACTTCTACACTAGAGATCAGTTGTTCAGAGTGGACACTGTTGCTTGTGGCACAATCCGCTCTAACCAGAAAGGCTATTCAAGGGAGATTTTCTGTAAAAAACTTGACGGGACAGTGCAGTGCCTTGCGGAATGATGAGCTACTAGCTCTGAAATTGGTTGACAGGAGGTATGTGTACATGCTAACTATCATCCTTGATGAGTGTACCTCACCTGTGGCTATTTGGGCTCAAGTTGCTAAAGTGCGCAAACCTGTGTGGAATTTAGATTACAATAAGCACATAGATGGTGTTGATAGAGTAGATCAGAGGTTGGAACCCTACACTGCTGTTCTTAAGTCTTACATGTGGTATAACAAGTTGTCCGTCCATTTGTTCAATCTGGCGACTTTTAATGCTTTTATTGTGTTTAAGGATTGTTCCCTGAGTCAAGGATGAAATTTGTTAAATTTCAGGAGTCAGTGATAGAGAGCCTTGTTATGGGTGATAATGCAAGAGTTCCTAGAGAAGCAGTTGGGGAGGATGTGGCTAGATTGAAAGATCGCCACTTTCCTGATCAGATTCCTCCCACTCCCAAAAAAAGACTTTCCCGCTAAGAAATGTAGAGTTTGTGCCCGAAGAGGTATCTGGAGGGAAAGCAGGATGTACTGCCCGGACGGTCCTTCAAAGCCTGGGCTGTGTGCGGCACGCTGTTTCAGGAGTTACCACACACAGAAGAATTACTGGGAACTACCGTGAGCGTAAACTGCCATTTTATATTTTCATATGTTCAGTTTCACTCTTAGCATTACTGTCATGTACTCAGTTAGAGCTTTTGTGTTTGTAATTCTGTACTTATAATTAGGTAGTGGTTTCTTTATTGTTTAAAAACAAAACAAAAAAAGTGATGGTGGTGTACATGGAGTGGCGCTTGGCTGGAGGCACTCCCATCAGCTGGTGTGATTGCTGTATCAGGCATGTGGGAGTATGAAAGTGATGGGCCCTTGAATGGCGCTGTCTGTTGATGTTTTTAAACTAGACACCCCAAGGAGTCCAGGGAGGTGTGGCTTGCCTGGACCCCCCAACATTTTCTTACTCAGACTCCTCTGCAAACCTCAAAATTTGCTTAAAAAAAAAAAAAAGCATTTTTTCCTCACTTTGTTTTGTAGGCTCACCGCTCAGGCACACATTTCCTACCACCCAGCGTTCTCCTCAGTCTCCACAGTAAAATGATACCTCACTTGTGTGGGTCCCCAAAGCAGAGTCAGCCTAAAGATGTATAAAAGAAAAATATGTGCTTATCAACTCGCTGTGCTATCCCCTCAATCTCTACAGGTTTTTAGCTTTTTTCAGTTGCAGGCACCTGGGCCACCCACACGTGAGGTATCATTTTTATCAGGGGACTTGGGGGAACGCTGGGTGGAAGGAAATTTGTGGCCCTCCTCAGGTTCCAGAACTTTCTGTCACCGAAATGTGAAGAAAAAGTGTTTTTTTACAGCCATATTTTGAGCTTTGCAAATGATTCTGGGTAACATAACCTGGTGAGAGCCCCACAAGTCCCCCCCCATCATGGATTCATCTAGGTGTCTAGTTTTAAAAAAATGCGGAGGTTTGGTAGGTTTCCTTGGATGTCGGCTGAGCTAGAGGCCAAAATCCACAGATAGGCACTGCAAAAAACACGTCAGATTTCAATCTAAAAATGTGATGTGTCTATGTTGTGTTTCCTGTCGCGAGCATTAGGCCTATCCACGCAAGTGCGGTACCATTTTTATTATAATTTTTTTTTTTTTTTTTTTTTTTTTTTTTTTTTTTTTTTAATCGGGAGCATGTGGGAGCACAGAATAGCAAAACAAGTGTTATTGCCCCTTGTCTTTCTCTACATTTTTTCCTTCCAAACGTAAGACAGTGTGTAAAAAAAGACGTCTGTTTGAGAAATGCCCTGTAATTCACATTCTAATATGGGCACCCCAGAATTCAGAGATGTGCAAATAACCACTGCTTCTCAACCCCTTATCTTGTGCCCATTTTGGAAATACAAAGGTTTTCTCGATACCTATTTTTCACCCTTTATGTTTCAGCAAATGAATTGCTGTATACCCGGTATAGAATGAAAACCCACTGCAAGATGCAGCTCCTTTATTGGCCCAGGGTACCTAGGGTTCTTGATGAATCTACAAGCCCTATGTATCCCCGCAACCAGAAGAGTCCAGCAGACGTAACTGTATATTGCTTTCAAAACTCTGACATTGCAGGAATAAGTTACAGAGTAAAACGTTGAAAAAAATGGTTGTTTTTTTTCACCTTGTAAGGAAATGCCTCCTTGGCATGGTTACCCCCTGACTTTTTGCCTTTGCTGATGCTATGTTTTGAATTGAAAGTGTGCTGAGGCCTGCTAACCAGGCCCCAGCACCAGTGTTCTTTCCCTAACCTGTACTTTTGTATCCACAATTGCCACACCCTGGCATCCAGGTAAGTCCCTTGTAACTGGTACCTCTGGTACCAAGGGCCCTGATGCCAGGGAAGGTCTCTAAGGGCTGCAGGATAGCTTATGCCACCCTGGGGACACCTCACTCAGCACAGACACACTGCTTGCCAGCTTGTGTGTGCCAGTGAGAACAAAATGAGTAAGTCGACATGGCACTCCCCTCAGGGTGCCATGACAGCCTCTCACTGCCTATGCAAGTATAGATAAGTCACCCCTCTAGCAGGCCTTACAGCCCTAAGGCAGGGTGCACTATACCATAGGTGAGGGCACCAGTGCATGAGCACTGTGCCCCTACACTGTCTAAGCCAAACCTTGGACATTGTAAGTGCAGGGTAGCCATAAGAGTATATGGTCTGGGAGTCTTTCAAACACGAACTCCACAGCACCATAATGGCTACACTGAAAACTGGGAAGTTTGGTATCAAACTTCTCAGCACAATAAATGCACACTGATGCCAGTGTACATTTTATTGTGAAATACACCCCAGAGGGCACCTTAGAGGTGCCCCCTGAAACCTTAACCGACTATCTGTGTAGGCTGACTGGTTCCAGCAGCCTGCCACACTAGAGACATGTTGCTGGCCCCATGGGGAGAGTGCCTTTGTCACTCTGAGGCCAGTAACAAAGCCTGCACTGGGTGGAGATGCTAACACCTCCCCCAGGCAGGAGCTGTAACACCTGGCGGTAAGCCTCAAAGGCTCACCCCTTTGTTCCAGCACCGCAGGACACTCCAGCTAGTGGAGTTGCCCGCCCCCTCCGGCCACGGCCCCCACTTTTGGCGGCAAGGCCGGAGGAAATAATGAGAATAACAAGGAGGAGTCACTGGCCAGTCAGGACAGCCCCTAAGGTGTCCTGAGCGGAAGTGACTCTAACTTTTAGAAATCCTCCATCTTGCAGATGGAGGATTCCCCCAATAGGATTAGGGATGTGACCCCCTCCCCTTGGGAGGAGGCACAAAGAGGGTGTACCCACCCTCAGGGCTAGTAGCCATTGGCTACTAACCCCCCAGACCTAAACACGCCCTTAAATTTAGTATTTAAGGGCTTCCCTGAACCTAAGAATTTAGATTCCTGCAACTTACAAGAAGAAGAGGACTGCTGAGCTGAAAACCCCTGCAGAAGAAGAAAGAAGACACCAACTGCTTTGGCCCCAGTCCTACCGGCCTGTCTCCTGCCTTCCAAAGAAACCTGCTCCAGCGACGCTTTCCCAAGGACCAGCGACCTCTGAATCCTCAGAGGACTGCCCTGCTTCAAGAAAGACAAGAAACTCCTGAGGACAGCGGCACTGCTCCAAAAGAACTGCAACTTTGTTACAGAGGAGCAGATTTAAAGACCCCTGCAAATCCCCGCAAGAAGCGTGAGACTTGCAACACTGCACCCGGCGACCCAGACTCGACTGGTGGAGAACCAACACCTCAGGGAGGACCCTCCGGCGACTCCAAGACCGTGAGTAACCAAAGTTGTCCCCCCTGAGCCCCCACAGCGACGCCTGCAGAGGGAATCCCGAGGCTCCCCCTGATCGCAACTGCCTGACTCTAAAATCCCGACGGCTGGAAAAGACCCTGCACCCGCAGCCCCCAGCACCTGAAGGAACGGAACTTCAGTGCAGGAGTGACCCCCAGGAGGCCCCCTCCCTTGCCCAGGTGGTGGCTACCCCGAGGAGCCCCCCCCCCTTGCCTGCCTGCACCGCTGAAGAGACCTCTTCGTCTCCCATTGAAACCTACAGAGAACCAGACGCTTGTTTGCACACTGCACCCGGCCGCCCCCACGCTGCTGAGGGTGTACTTTCTGTGTGGACTTGTGTCCCCCCCCCCCCCCCCCCCCCCCCCCGGTGCCCTACAAAACCCCCCTGGTCTGCCCACCGAAGACGCGGGTACTTACCTGCTGGCAGACTGGAACCGGGGCACCCCCTTCTCTCCATTGAAGCCTATGTGTTTTGGGCACCTCTTTGACCTCTGCACCTGACCGGCCCTGAGCTGCTGGTGTGGTCATTTTGGGGTTGCTCTGAACCCCCAACGGTGGGCTACTTTGGACCCAAAACTGAGACCTGTAAGTGATTTACTTACCTGCTAAAAATAACAATACTTTACCTCCCCCAAGAACTGTGAAAATTGCACTGTTTCCACTTTTAAAACAGCTATTTGTGTTTTATGTAAAAAGCATATATGCTACTGTAATTATTCAAAGTTCCTAAAGTACTTACCTGCAATACCTTTCAAATGAGATATTACATGTAGAATTTGAACCTGTGGTTCTTAAAATAAACTAAGAAAAGATATTTTTCTATAACAAAACCTATTGGCTGGATTTGTCTCTGAGTGTGTGTTCCTCATTTATTGCCTGTGTGTATGTACAACAAATGCTTAACACTACTCCTTTGATAAGCCTACTGCTCGACCACCCTACCACAAAATAGAGCATTAGTATTATCTCTTTTTGCCACTATCTTACCTCTAAGGGGAACCCTTGGACTCTGTGCATACTATTCCTTACTTTGAAATAGTGCATACAGAGCCAACTTCCTACATTGGTGGATCAGCGGTGGGGTACAAGACTTTGCATTTGCTGGACTACTCAGCCAATACCTGATCACACGACAAATTCCAAAAATTGTCATTAGAAATTGATTTTTGCAATTTGAACTATTTTTCCAAATTCTTAAAAGTCCTGCTAGGGCCTTGTGTTAGTCCCTGGTTAGCATTTCTTTTAGTGTTTAAAAGTTTGGTAAAAGTTTGAATTAGATTCTAGAACTAGTTTTTAGATTCTTAAAAAGTATTCAAACTTTTAGAAGCATAATGTCTAGTACAGATGTGAATGTGGTGGAACTCTACACCACACCGTACCTCCATCTTAAGATGAGGGAGCTAAGGTCACTCTGTAAAATAAAGAAAATAGCAATGGGCCCCAGACCTTCCAAACTACAGCTCCAGGAGCTGTTGGCAGAGTTTGAAAAGGCCAACCCCTCTGAGGATGGCAACACAGAGGATGATGATAGTGACTTGGAGGGTGATTCCCCCCTACCAGTCCTATCTAGGGAGAACAGGGCCCCTCAAGCCCTGACTCCAAGCATAGTAGTCAGAGATGCTGGCTCCCTCACAGGAGGGACCAACCTCTCTGAAATCACTGAGGATAACTCCAGTGAAGAGGACATCCAGTTAGCCAGGATGACCAAAAGATTGGCTTTGGAAAGACAGATCCTAGCCATAGAAAGGGAAAGACAAGAGATGGGCCTAGGACCCATCAATGGTGGCAGCAACATAAATAGGGTCAGAGATTCTCCTGACATGTTGAAAATCCCTAAAGGGATTGTAACTAAATATGAAGATGGTGATGACATCACCAAATGGTTCACAGCTTTTGAGAGGGCTTGTGTAACCAGAAAAGTGAACAAATCTCACTGGGGTGCTCTCCTTTGGGAAATGTTCACAGGAAAGTGTAGGGATAGACTCCTCACACTCTCTGGAAAAGATGCAGAATCTTATGACCTCATGAAGGGTGCCCTGATTGAGGGCTTTGGATTCTCCACTGAGGAGTATAGGATTAGATTCAGGGGGGCTCAAAAATCCTCGAGACAGACCTGGGTTGACTTTGTAGACTACTCAGTAAAAACACTAGATGGTTGGATTCAAGGCAGTGGTGTAAGTAATTATGATGGGCTGTACAATTTATTTGTGAAAGAACACCTATTAAGTAATTGTTTCAATGATAAACTGCATCAGCATCTGGTAGACCTAGGACCAATTTCTCCCCAAGAATTGGGAAAGAAGGCGGACCATTGGGTCAAGACTAGGGTGTCCAAAACTTCCACAGGGGGTGACCAAAAGAAAGGGGTCACAAAACCTCCCCAGGGGAAGGGTGGTGAGACAGCCAAAAACAAAAATAGTAAAGAGTCTTCTACAGCCCCCCAAAAACCTGCACAGGAGGGTGGGCCCAGAGCCTCTTCACAAAACAATTCTGGGTACAAGGGTAAAAACTTTGATCCCAAAAAGGCCTGGTGTCGTAGCTGTAGTCAGTCTGGACACCAAACTGGAGACAAGGCCTGTCCCAAGAAAAATACCACTTCAAACTCCACTCCAGCTAACACTGGAATGACTAGTCTCCAAGTGGGATCAACAGTGTGCCCAGAGCAAATCAGGTGTCACACTGAAGCTACATTAGTCTCTGAGGGCGGGGTGGATTTAGCCACACTGGCTGCCTGGCCCCCTAACATGCAAAAATACAGGCAGCAGCTCTTAATTAATGGGACAAGTGTAGAGGGCCTGAGGGATACAGGTGCCAGTGTCACTATGGTGACAGAGAAACTGGTTTCCCCTGGCCAATACCTGACTGGACAAACCTATCCAGTCACCAATGCTGACAATCAGACTAAAGTACATCCCATGGCTATGGTAACTTTAGAGTGGGGAGGGGTCAATGGCCTGAAACAGGTGGTGGTCTCCTCAAATAGCCCAGTAGACTGTTTGCTTGGAAATGACCTGGAGTCCTCAGCTAACTGAAAACCCATGCAGCCATGCTGGGTATCCCTGAACTGGTGTGTGTCAAGACAAGGGCACAGTGCAAGGCACAGGGTGAAAAAGTAGAGCTGGAGTCTGGAAAAAGGGCCCAGCCTACCAAGAGAAAAGGAAAGCCAGCTGGGAAACCAGCTGCAACACAACAATAAAAAGAGAACCTCTATTTTCAGGAAGAAGTTCTGCCCTCTGAGGGAACTGAGCCTATGGAGTTGGAACCTTATCAGGTTGAGCTCTTGGGCCCAGGGGGACCCTCAAGGGAGCAGTTGTGTAAGGGGCAAGAAACCTGTCGCTCTCTTGAAGGCCTTAGGCAGCAAGCTGCTGAAGAGTCCAATGGCAAGAAAACTGGAAGATGGGAAGATGGACTCCTGTACACTGAGGCAAGAGATCCCAAACCTGGTGCCACTAGGAGAGTGGTAGTGCCTCAGGAGTTCAGAGAGTTTATTCTGACCTTAGCCCATGATATTCCCCTTGCTGGGCATTTGGGACAAACCAAGACGTGGGAGAGGTTAGTCAACCACTTCTACTGGCCCAACATGTCCCAGAAAGTAAAGGAGTTTTGTGTCTCCTGTACCACCTGTCAAGCCAGTGGTAAGACATGTGGACATCCAAAGGCCCCCCTCATTCCACTTCCAGTGGTGGGGGTCCCCTTTGAAAGAGTGGGTGTGGACATAGTGGGTCCACTTGAACCTCCCACAGCCTCAGGAAATATGTACATCCTAGTAGTAGTGGATCATGCTACTAGGTATCCTGAAGCTATTCCCCTTAGGTCGACTACTGCCCCTGCAGTAGCCAAGGCCCTCATTGGTATCTTCAGAGTGAGCTTCCCTAAGGAGGTGGTGTCTGACAGAGGTACCAACTTCATGTCAGCATACCTGAAACACATGTGGAATGAGTGTGGAGTGACTTATAAGTTAACTACACCATATCATCCACAAACTAATGGCCTTGTTGAGAGATTCAACAAGACATTAAAGGGCATGATCATGGGGCTCCCAGAAAAACTCAAAAGGAGATGGGATGTCCTCCTGCCATGTCTGCTTTTCGCTTACAGAGAGGTGCCTCAGAAGGGAGTAGGGTTCTCACCCTTTGAACTTCTGTTTGGCCACCCTGTAAGGGGACCACTTGCTCTTGTTAAAGAAGGCTGGGAGAGACCTCTTCATGAGCCTAAATAAGACATAGTGGACTATGTACTTGGCCTTCGCTCAAGGATGGCAGAGTACATGGAAAAGGCAAGTAAAAACCTTGAGGCCAGCCAACAGCTCCAGAAGTTTTGGTATGACCAAAAGGCTGCAATGGTTGAATTTCAACCAGGGCAGAAAGTCTGGGTTTTGGAGCCTGTGGCTCCCAGGGCACTTCAGGAGAGATGGAGTGGCCCTTACCCAATCCTAGAGAAGAAGAGTCAGGTCACCTACCTGGTGGACCTAGGCACAAGCAGGAGCCCCAAGAGGGTGATCCATGTAAACCGCCTAAAACTCTTCTGTAAGGAAATGCCTCCTTGGCATGGTTGCCCCCTGACTTTTTGCCTTTGCTGATGCTATGTTTACAATTGAAAGTGTGCTGAGGCCTGCTAACCAGGCCCCAGCACCAGTGTTCTTTCCCTAACCTGTACTTTTGTATCCACAATTGGCAGACCCTGGCATCCAGATAAGTCCCTTGTAACTGGTACTTCTAGTACCAAGGGCCCTGATGCCAAGGAAGGTCTCTAAGGGCTGCAGCATGTCTTATGCCACCCTGGAGACCTCTCACTCTGCACAGACACACTGCTTGCCAGCTTGTGTGTGCTAGTGAGGACAAAACGAGTAAGTCGACATGGCACTCCCCTCAGGGTGCCATGCCAGCCTCTCACTGCCTATGCAGTATAGGTAAGACACCCCTCTAGCAGGCCTTACAGCCCTAAGGCAGGGTGCACTATACCATAGGTGAGGGTACCAGTGCATGAGCATGGTACCCCTACAGTGTCTAAATAAAACCTTAGACATTGTAAGTGCAGGGTAGCCATAAGAGTATATGGTCTGGGAGTATGTCAAACACGAACTCCACAGCACCATAATGGCTACACTGAAAACTGGGAAGTTTGGTATCAAACTTCTCAGCACAATAAATGCACACTGATGCCAGTGTACATTTTATTGTAAAATACACCACAGAGGGCACCTTAGAGGTGCCCCCTGAAACTTAACCGACTATCTGTGTAGGCTGACTAGTTTTAGCAGCCTGCCACAAACCGAGACATGTTGCTGGCCCCATGGGGAGAGTGCCTTTGTCACTCTGAGGCCAGTAACAAAGCCTGCACTGGGTGGAGATGCTAACACCTCTCCCAGGCAGGAATTGTCACACCTGGCGGTGAGCCTCAAAGGCTCACCTCCTTTGTGCCAACCCAGCAGGACACTCCAGCTAGTGGAGTTGCCCGCCCCCTCCGGCCAGGCCCCACTTTTGGCGGCAAGGCCGGAGAAAATAATGAGAATAACAAGGAGGAGTCACTGGCCAGTCAGGACAGCCCCTAAGGTGTCCTGAGCTGAGGTGACTCTAACTTTTAGAAATCCTCCATCTTGCAGATGGAGGATTCCCCCAATAGGGTTAGGATTGTGACCCCCTCCCCTTGGGAGGAGGCACAAAGAGGGTGTACCCACCCTCAGGGCTAGTAGCCATTGGCTACTAACCCCCCAGACCTAAACACGCCCTTAAATTTAGTATTTAAGGGCTACCCTGAACCCTAGAAAATTAGATTCCTGCAACTACAAGAAGAAGGACTGCCTAGCTGAAAACCCCTGCAGCGGACGACCAGAAGACGACAACTGCCTTGGCTCCAGAAACTCACCGGCCTGTCTCCTGCCTTCCAAAGATCCTGCTCCAGCGACGCCTTCCAAAGGGACCAGCGACCTCGACATCCTCTGAGGACTGCCCCTGCTTCGAAAAGACAAGAAACTCCCGAGGACAGCGGACCTGCTCCAAAGAAAAGCTGCAACTTTGTTTCCAGCAGCTTTAAAGAACCCTGCAAGCTCCCCGCAAGAAGCGTGAGACTTGCCACACTGCACCCGGCGACCCCGACTCGGCTGGTGGCGATCCAACACCTCAGGAGGGACCCCAGGACTACTCTGATACTGTGAGTACCAAAACCTGTCCCCCCTGAGCCCCCACAGCGCCGCCTGCAGAGGGAATCCCGAGGCTTCCCCTGACCGCGACTCTTTGAACCTAAAGTCCCGACGCCTGGGAGAGACCCTGCACCCGCAGCCCCCAGGACCTGAAGGACCGGACTTTCACTGGAGGAGTGACCCCCAGGAGTCCCTCTCCCTCGCCCAAGTGGAGGTTTCCCCGAGGAATCCCCCCCTTGCCTGCCTGCAGCGCTGAAGAGATCCCTAGATCTCCCATTGACTTCCATTACAAACCCGACGCTTGTTTCTACACTGCACCCGGCCGCCCCCGCGCTGCTGAGGGTGAAATTTCTGTGTCAACTTGTGTCCCCCCCGGTGCCCTACAAAACCCCTCTGGTCTGCCCTCCGAAGACGCGGGTACTTACCTGCAAGCAGATCGGAACCGGGGCACCCCCTTCTCTCCATTCTAGCCTATGTGTTTCGGGCACCACTTTGAACTCTGCACCTGACCGGCCCTGAGCTGCTGGTGTGGTGACTTTGGGGTTGCTCTGAACCCCCAACGGTGGGCTACCTTGGACCAAGAACTGAACCCTGTAAGTGTCCTACTTACCTGGTAAAACTAACAAAAACTTACCTCCCCCAGGAACTGTGAAAATTGCACTAAGTGTCCACTTTTGAAACAGCTATTTGACAATAACTTGAAAAGTATACATGCAATTTTGATGATTTGAAGTTCCTAAAGTACTTACCTGCAATACCTTTCGAACAAGATATTACATGTTAAATTTGAACCTGTGGTTCTTAAAATAAACTAAGAAAAGATATTTTTCTATATAAAAACCTATTGGCTGGATTTGTCTCTGAGTGTGTGTACCTCATTTATTGTCTATGTGTATGTACAACAAATGCTTAACACTACTCCTTGGATAAGCCTACTGCTCGACCACACTACCACAAAATAGAGCATTAGTATTATCTATTTTTACCACTATTTTACCTCTAAGGGGAACCCTTGGACTCTGTGCATGCTATTCCTTACTTTGAAATAGCACATACAGAGCCAACTTCCTACATTGGTGGATCAGCGGTGGGGTACAAGACTTTGCATTTGCTGGACTACTCAGCCAATACCTGATCACACGACAAATTCCAAAATTGTCATTAGAAATTGATTTTTGCAATTTGAAAAGTTTTCTAAATTCTTAAAAGACCTGCTAGGGCCTTGTGTTAGATCCTGTTTAGCATTTCTTTTAGAGTTTAAAAGTTTGTAAAAGTTTGAATTAGAACCTAGAACTAGTTGTAGATTCTTAAAAAGTATCCCAACTTTTAGAAGCAAAATGTCTAGCACAGATGTGAATGTGGTGGAACTCGACACCACACCTTACCTCCATCTACAGATGAGAGAGCTAAGGTCACTCTGTAAACTAAAGAAAATAACAATGGGCCCCAAACCTACCAAAATACAGCTCCAGGAGCTTTTGGCAGAGTTTGAAAAGGCCAACCCCTCTGAGGGTGGCAACTCAGAGGAAGAGGATAGTGACTTGGAGGACAATTCCCCCCTACCAGTCCTATCTAGGGAGAACAGGGTCCCTCAAACCCTGACTCCTAAAATAATAGTCAGAGATGCTGGTTCCCTCACAGGAGAGACCAACACCTCTGAAATCACTGAGGATAGCCCCAGTGAAGAGGACATCCAGTTAGCCAGGATGGCCAAAAGATTGGCTTTGGAAAGACAGATCCTAGCCATAGAGAGGGAAAGACAAGAGATGGGCCTAGGACCCATCAATGGTGGCAGCAACATAAATAGGGTCAGAGATTCTCCTGACATGTTGAAAATCCCCAAAGGGATTGTAACTAAATATGAAGATGGTGATGACATCACCAAATGGTTCACAGCTTTTGAGAGGGCTTGTGTAACCAGAAAAGTGAACAGATCTCACTGGGGTGCTCTCCTTTGGGAAATGTTCACAGGAAAGTGTAGGGATAGACTCCTCACACTCTCTGGACAAGATGCAGAATCTTATGACCTCATGAAGGGTACCCTGATTGAGGGCTTTGGATTCTCCACTGAGGAGTACAGGATTAGGTTCAGGGGGGCTCAAAAATCCTCGAGCCAGACCTGGGTTGACTTTGTTGACTACTCAGTGAAAACACTAGATGGTTGGATTCAAGGCAGTGGTGTAAGTAATTATGATGGGCTGTACAATTTATTTGTGAAAGAACACCTGTTAAGTAATTGTTTCAATGATAAACTGCATCAGCATCTGGTAGACCTAGGACCAATTTCTCCCCAAGAATTGGGAAAGAAGGCGGACCATTGGGTCAAGACAAGGGTGTCCAAGACTTCAACAGGGGGTGACCAAAAGAAAGGGGTCACAAAGACTCCCCAGCAGAAGGGTGATGAGACAACCAAAACTAAAAATAGTAAAGAGTCTTCTACAGGCCCCCAAAAACCTGCACAGGAGGGTGGGCCCAGAGCCTCTTCACAAAACAATGGGTACAAGGGTAAAAACTTTGATCCCAAAAAGGCCTGGTGTCATAGCTGTAAACAGCATGGACACCAAACTGGAGACAAGGCCTGTCCCAAGAAAGGTTCCACTCCAAACTCCCATCCAGGTAACACTGGTATGGCTAGTCTCCAAGTGGGATCAACAGTGTGCCCAGAGCAAATCAGGGTCCACACTGAAGCTACTCTAGTTTCTGAGGGTGGGGTGGATTTAGCCACACTAGCTGTCTGGCCGCCTAACATGCAAAAATACAGACAGCAACTCTTAATTAATGGGACTAGAATAGAGGGCCTGAGGGATACAGGTGCCAGTGTCACCATGGTGACAGAGAAACTGGTTTCCCCTGGCCAATACCTGACTGGAAAAACTTACACAGTCACCAACGCTGACAATCAGAGAAAAGTACATCCCATGGCAATGGTTACTTTAGAATGGGGAGGGGTCAATGGCCTGAAACAGGTGGTGGTCTCCTCAAATATCCCAGTGGACTGTCTGCTTGGAAATGACCTGGAGTCCTCAGCATGGGCTGAGGTAGAACTAAAAACCCATGCAGCAATGCTGGGTATCCCTGAACTGGTGTGTGTGAAAACAAGAGCACAATGCAAGGCACAGGGTGAACAAGTAGAGCTGGAGTCTGGAAGAATGGCCCAGCCTACCAAGAGGAAAGGAAAGTCAGTTGGGAAACCAACTGCAACACAGCAAAAGAAAGGGAACCTCTCTTCTCAGGAAGATGTTCTGCCCTCTGAGGGAACTGAGCCTTTGGAGCTTGAACCTTACCAGGTCGAGCTCTTAGGCCCAGGGGGACCCTCAAGGGAAGAGCTGTGTAAGGGACAAGAAACCTGTCCCTCTCTTGAAGGCCTTAGGCAGCAAGCTGCTGAAGAGTCCAAAGGCAAGAAAAATGGAACACATAGGGTCTATTGGGAAGATGGGCTCCTGTACACTGAGGCCAGAGACCCCAAACCTGGTGCCACTAGGAGAGTGGTAGTGCCTCAGCTGTTCAGAGAGTTCATCCTAACATTGGCCCATGACATTCCCCTTGCTGGACATTTGGGACAAACCAAGACGTGGGAGAGGTTAGTCAACCACTTCTACTGGCCCAATATGTCCAACATGGTTAAGGAGTTTTGCCTCTCCTGCCCCACCTGTCAAGCCAGTGGTAAGACAGGTGGGCATCCAAAGGCCCCCCTCATTCCACTTCCAGTGGTGGGGGTGCCCTTTGAAAGAGTGGGTGTGGACATAGTTGGTCCACTGGAACCTCCCACAGCCTCAGGAAATATGTATATCCTGGTAGTAGTGGATCATGCTACCAGGTATCCTGAAGCTATTCCCCTTAGGTCGACTACTGCCCCTGCAGTAGCCAAGGCCCTCATTGGTATCTTTACCAGAGTGGGTTTCCCTAAGGAGGTGGTGTCCGACAGAGGTACCAACTTCATGTCAGCATACCTAAAGCACATGTGGAATGAGTGTGGAGTGACTTATAAATTCACTACACCATACCATCCACAAACTAATGGCTTGGTTGAGAGATTCAACAAGACATTAAAAGGCATGATCATGGGGCTCCCAGAAAAACTCAAAAGGAGATGGGATGTCCTCCTGCCATGTCTGCTTTTCGCTTACAGGGAGGTACCACAGAAGGGAGTAGGGTTCTCACCCTTTGAACTTCTGTTTGGTCATCCTGTAAGGGGACCACTTGCCCTTGTTAAAGAAGGCTGGGAGAGACCTCTCCATGAGCCTAAACAGGACATAGTGGACTATGTACTTGGCCTTCGCTCTAGAATGGCAGAGTACATGGAAAAGGCAACCAAAAACCTTGAGGCCAGCCAACAGCTCCAGAAGTTTTGGTATGACCAAAAGGCTGCACTGGTTGAGTTCCAACCAGGGCAGAAAGTCTGGGTTCTGGAGCCTGTGGCTCCCAGGGCACTCCAGGACAAATGGAGTGGCCCTTACCCAGTACTAGAGAGGAAGAGTCAGGTCACCTACTTGGTGGACCTGGGCACAAGCAGGAGCCCCAAGAGGGTGATCCATGTAAACCGCCTTAAGCTCTTCCACGACAGGGCTGATGTCAATCTGTTGATGGTAACAGATGAGGATCAGGAGGCAGAGAGTGAACCTCTCCCTGATCTTCTGTCATCAGACCCAAAAGATGGTACAGTAGATGGAGTGATCTACTCAGACACCCTCTCTGGCCAACAGCAAGCTGATTGTAGGAGAGTCCTACAACAGTTTCCTGAACTCTTCTCCTTAACCCCTGGTCAGACACACCTGTGTACCCATGAGGTGGACACAGGAGACAGCATGCCTGTCAAGAACAAAATCTTTAGACAGTCTGACCATGTTAAGGAAAGCATCAAGGTGGAAGTCCACAAGATGCTGGAATTGGGAGTCATTGAGCGCTCTGACAGCCCCTGGGCTAGCCCAGTGGTCTTAGTCCCCAAACCTCACACCACAGATGGAAAGAAAGAGATGAGGTTTTGTGTGGACTACAGAGGGCTCAATTCTGTCACCAAGACAGATGCTCATCCAATTCCAAGAGCTGATGAGCTCATTGATAAATTAGGTGCTGCCAAATTTCTAAGTACCTTTGACTTGACAGCAGGGTACTGGCAAATAAAAATGGCACCTGGAGCAAAAGAAAAGACAGCATTCTCCACACCTGATGGGCATTATCAGTTTACTGTTATGCCCTTTGGTTTAAAGAATGCCCCTGCCACCTTCCAAAGGTTGGTGAATCAAGTCCTTGCTGGCTTGGAGTCCTTTAGCACAGCTTATCTTGATGATATTGCTGTCTTTAGCTCCACCTGGCAGGATCACCTGGTCCACCTGAGGAAGGTTTTGAAGGCTCTGCAATCTGCAGGCCTCTCTATCAAGGCATCCAAATGCCAGATAGGGCAGGGAACTGTGGTTTACTTGGGACACCTTGTAGGTGGAGGCCAAGTTCAGCCACTCCAACCCAAGATCCAGACTATTCTGGACTGGGTAGCTCCAAAAACCCAGACTCAAGTCAGGGCATTCCTTGGCTTGACTGGGTATTACAGGAGGTTTGTGAAGGGATATGGATCCATTGTGACAGCCCTCACTGAACTCACCTCCAAGAAAATGCCCAAGAAAGTAAACTGGACTGTGGAATGCCAACAGGCCTTTGACACCCTGAAACAGGCAATGTGCTCAGCACCAGTTCTCAAAGCTCCAGATTATTCTAAGCAGTTCATTGTGCAGACTGATGCCTCTGAACATGGGATAGGGGCAGTTTTGTCCCAAACCAATGATGATGGCCTTGACCAACCTGTTGCTTTCATTAGCAGGAGGTTACTCCCCAGGGAGCAGCGTTGGAGTGCCATTGAGAGGGAGGCCTTTGCTGTGGTTTGGTCCCTGAAGAAGCTGAGACCATACCTCTTTGGGACTCACTTCCTAGTTCAAACTGACCACAGACCTCTCAAATGGCTGATGCAAATGAAAGGTGAAAATCCTAAACTGTTGAGGTGGTCCATCTCCCTACAGGGAATGGACTTTATAGTGGAACACAGACCTGGGACTGCCCATGCCAATGCAGATGGCCTTTCCAGGTTCTTCCACTTAGAAAATGAAGACTCTCTTGGGAAAGGTTAGTCTCATCCTCTTTCGTTTGGGGGGGGGTTGTGTAAGGAAATGCCTCCTTGGCATGGTTGCCCCCTGACTTTTTGCCTTTGCTGATGCTATGTTTACAATTGAAAGTGTGCTGAGGCCTGCTAACCAGGCCCCAGCACCAGTGTTCTTTCCCTAACCTGTACTTTTGTATCCACAATTGGCAGACCCTGGCATCCAGATAAGTCCCTTGTAACTGGTACTTCTAGTACCAAGGGCCCTGATGCCAAGGAAGGTCTCTAAGGGCTGCAGCATGTCTTATGCCACCCTGGAGACCTCTCACTCTGCACAGACACACTGCTTGCCAGCTTGTGTGTGCTAGTGAGGACAAAACGAGTAAGTCGACATGGCACTCCCCTCAGGGTGCCATGCCAGCCTCTCACTGCCTATGCAGTATAGGTAAGACACCCCTCTAGCAGGCCTTACAGCCCTAAGGCAGGGTGCACTATACCATAGGTGAGGGTACCAGTGCATGAGCATGGTACCCCTACAGTGTCTAAATAAAACCTTAGACATTGTAAGTGCAGGGTAGCCATAAGAGTATATGGTCTGGGAGTATGTCAAACACGAACTCCACAGCACCATAATGGCTACACTGAAAACTGGGAAGTTTGGTATCAAACTTCTCAGCACAATAAATGCACACTGATGCCAGTGTACATTTTATTGTAAAATACACCACTTAGGGCACCTTAGAGGTGCCCCCTGAAACTTAACCGACTATCTGTGTAGGCTGACTAGTTTTAGCAGCCTGCCACAAACCGAGACATGTTGCTGGCCCCATGGGGAGAGTGCCTTTGTCACTCTGAGGCCAGTAACAAAGCCTGCACTGGGTGGAGATGCTAACACCTCTCCCAGGCAGGAATTGTCACACCTGGCGGTGAGCCTCAAAGGCTCACCTCCTTTGTGCCAACCCAGCAGGACACTCCAGCTAGTGGAGTTGCCCGCCCCCTCCGGCCAGGCCCCACTTTTGGCGGCAAGGCCGGAGAAAATAATGAGAATAACAAGGAGGAGTCACTGGCCAGTCAGGACAGCCCCTAAGGTGTCCTGAGCTGAGGTGACTCTAACTTTTAGAAATCCTCCATCTTGCAGATGGAGGATTCCCCCAATAGGGTTAGGATTGTGACCCCCTCCCCTTGGGAGGAGGCACAAAGAGGGTGTACCCACCCTCAGGGCTAGTAGCCATTGGCTACTAACCCCCCAGACCTAAACACGCCCTTAAATTTAGTATTTAAGGGCTACCCTGAACCCTAGAAAATTAGATTCCTGCAACTACAAGAAGAAGGACTGCCTAGCTGAAAACCCCTGCAGCGGACGACCAGAAGACGACAACTGCCTTGGCTCCAGAAACTCACCGGCCTGTCTCCTGCCTTCCAAAGATCCTGCTCCAGCGACGCCTTCCAAAGGGACCAGCGACCTCGACATCCTCTGAGGACTGCCCCTGCTTCGAAAAGACAAGAAACTCCCGAGGACAGCGGACCTGCTCCAAAGAAAAGCTGCAACTTTGTTTCCAGCAGCTTTAAAGAACCCTGCAAGCTCCCCGCAAGAAGCGTGAGACTTGCCACACTGCACCCGGCGACCCCGACTCGGCTGGTGGCGATCCAACACCTCAGGAGGGACCCCAGGACTACTCTGATACTGTGAGTACCAAAACCTGTCCCCCCTGAGCCCCCACAGCGCCGCCTGCAGAGGGAATCCCGAGGCTTCCCCTGACCGCGACTCTTTGAACCTAAAGTCCCGACGCCTGGGAGAGACCCTGCACCCGCAGCCCCCAGGACCTGAAGGACCGGACTTTCACTGGAGGAGTGACCCCCAGGAGTCCCTCTCCCTCGCCCAAGTGGAGGTTTCCCCGAGGAATCCCCCCCTTGCCTGCCTGCAGCGCTGAAGAGATCCCTAGATCTCCCATTGACTTCCATTACAAACCCGACGCTTGTTTCTACACTGCACCCGGCCGCCCCCGCGCTGCTGAGGGTGAAATTTCTGTGTCAACTTGTGTCCCCCCCGGTGCCCTACAAAACCCCTCTGGTCTGCCCTCCGAAGACGCGGGTACTTACCTGCAAGCAGATCGGAACCGGGGCACCCCCTTCTCTCCATTCTAGCCTATGTGTTTCGGGCACCACTTTGAACTCTGCACCTGACCGGCCCTGAGCTGCTGGTGTGGTGACTTTGGGGTTGCTCTGAACCCCCAACGGTGGGCTACCTTGGACCAAGAACTGAACCCTGTAAGTGTCCTACTTACCTGGTAAAACTAACAAAAACTTACCTCCCCCAGGAACTGTGAAAATTGCACTAAGTGTCCACTTTTGAAACAGCTATTTGACAATAACTTGAAAAGTATACATGCAATTTTGATGATTTGAAGTTCCTAAAGTACTTACCTGCAATACCTTTCGAACAAGATATTACATGTTAAATTTGAACCTGTGGTTCTTAAAATAAACTAAGAAAAGATATTTTTCTATATAAAAACCTATTGGCTGGATTTGTCTCTGAGTGTGTGTACCTCATTTATTGTCTATGTGTATGTACAACAAATGCTTAACACTACTCCTTGGATAAGCCTACTGCTCGACCACACTACCACAAAATAGAGCATTAGTATTATCTATTTTTACCACTATTTTACCTCTAAGGGGAACCCTTGGACTCTGTGCATGCTATTCCTTACTTTGAAATAGCACATACAGAGCCAACTTCCTACATCTTCCATGATAGGGCTGATGTGAATCTGTTGATGGTAACAGATGAGGACCAGGAAGCTGAGAGTGAACCTCTCCCTGATCTCCTCTCATCAAACCCTAAGGATGGCTCAGTAGATGGAGTGATCTATTACACAACCTCTCTGGCCTACAGCAATCTGATTGTAGGAAGGTCATGCAACAGTTTGCTGAGCTCTTTTCCTTAACCCCTGGTCAGACACACCTGTGTACCCATGATGTGGACACAGGAGACAGCATGCCTGTCAAAAACAAAATCTTCAGACAGTCTGATCAAGTTAAGGAGAGCATCAAGGTGGAAGTCCACAAGATGCTGGAGTTGGGAGTAATTGAGCACTCTGACAGCCCCTGGGCTAGCCCAGTGGTCTTAGTCCCCAAACCTCACACCAAAGATGGAAAGAGAGAGATGAGGTTTTGTGTGGACTACAGAGGTCTCAATTCTGTCACCAAGACAGATGCCCATCCCATTCCTAGAGCTGACTGACAAATTAGGTGCTGCCAAATTCTTAAGTACCTTTGACTTAACAGCAGGGTACTGGCAAATCAAAATGGCACCTGGAGCAAAAGAGAAAACAGCATTCTCCACACCTGATGGGCATTATCAGTTTACTGTTATGCCCTTTGGTTTAAAGAATGCCCCTGCCACCTTCCAAAGGTTGGTGAATCAAGTCCTTGCTGGGTTGGAATCCTTTAGTGCAGCTTATCTTGATGATATTGCTGTCTTCAGCTCCACCTGGCAGAATCACCTGGTCCACCTGAAGAAGGTTTTGAAGGCTCTGCAATCAGCAGACCTCTCTATCAAGGCATCCAAATGCCAGATAGGGCAGGGAACTGTGGTTTACTTGGGTCACCTTGTAGGTGGAGGCCAAGTTCAGCCACTCCAGCCTAAGATCCAGACTATTCTGGACTGGGCAGCTCCAAAAACCCAGACTCAAGTCAGGGCATTCCTTGGCTTGACTGGGTACTATAGGAGGTTTGTGAAGGTATATGGATCCATTGTGACAGCCCTCACAGAACTCGCCTCCAAGAAAATGCCCAAGAAGGTAAACTGGACGGTAGAATGCCAACAGGCCTTTGACACCCTGAAACAAGCAATGTGCACAGCACCAGTTCTAAAAGCTCCAGATTACTCCAAGCAGTTCATTGTTCAGACAGATGCCTCTGAACATGGGATAGGGGCAGTTTTGTCCCAAACAAATGATGATGGCCTTGACCAGCCTGTTGCTTTCATTAGCAGGAGGTTACTCCCCAGGGAGCAGCGTTGGAGTGCCATTGAGAGGGAGGCCTTTGCTGTGGTTTGGTCCCTGAAGAAGCTGAGACCATACCTCTTTGGTAATCACTTTGTAGTTCAAACTGACCACAGACCTCTCAGATGGCTGATGCAAATGAAAGGTGAAAATCCAAAACTGTTGAGGAGGTCCATCTCCCTACAGGGAATGGATTTTATAGTGGAACACAGACCTGGGACTGCCCATGCCAATGCAGATGACCTTTCCAGGTTCTTCCACTTAGAAAATGAAGACTCTCTTGGGAAAGGTTAGTCTCATCCTCTTTCGTTTGGGGGGGTGGGGGGGGGGGGGGGTTGTGTAAGGAAATGCCTCCTTGGCATGGTTACCCCCCCTGACTTTTTGCCTTTGCTGATGCTATGTTTTGAATTGAAAGTGTGCTGAGGCCTGCTAACCAGGCCCCAGCACCAGTGTTCTTTCCCTAACCTGTACTTTTGTATCCACAATTGCCACACCCTGGTATCCAGGTAAGTCCCTTGTAACTGGTACCTCTGGTACCAAGGGCCCTGATGCCAGGGAAGGTCTCTAAGGGCTGCAGCATGTCTTATGCCACCCTGGAGACCCCTCACTCAGCACAGACACACTGCTTGCCAGCTTGTGTGTGCCAGTGAGAACAAAATGAGTAAGTCGACATGGCACTCCCCTCAGGGTGCCATGCCAGCCTCTCACTGCCTATGCAAGTATAGATAAGTCACCCCTCTAGCAGGCCTTACAGCCCTAAGGCAGGGTGCACTATACCATAGGTGAGGGCACCAGTGCATGAGCACTGTGCCCCTACAGTGTCTAAGCCAAACCTTAGACATTGTAAGTGCAGGGTAGCCATAAGAGTATATGGTCTGGGAGTCTGTCAAACACGAACTCCACAGCACCATAATGGCTACACTGAAAACTGGGAAGTTTGGTATCAAACTTCTCAGCACAATAAATGCACATTGATGCCAGTGTACATTTTATTGTGAAATACACCCCAGAGGGCACCTTAGAGGTGCCCCCTGAAACTTAACCGACTATCTGTGTAGGCTGACTGGTTCCAGCAGCCTGCCACACTAGAGACATGTTGCTGGCCCCATGGGGAGAGTGCCTTTGTCACTCTGAGGCCAGTAACAAAGCCTGCACTGGGTGGAGATGCTAACACCTCCCCCAGGCAGGAGCTGTAACACCTGGCGGTAAGCCTCAAAGGCTCACCCCTTTGTTCCAGCACCGCAGGACACTCCAGCTAGTGGAGTTGCCCGCCCCCACTTTTGGCGGCAAGGCCGGAGGAAATAATGAGAATAACAAGGAGGAGTCACAGGCCAGTCAGGACAGCCCCTAAGGTGTCCTGAGCTGAAGTGACTCTAACTTTTAGAAATCCTCCATCTTGCAGATGGAGGATTCCCCCAATAGGATTAGGGATGTGACCCCCTCCCCTTGGGAGGAGGCACAAAGAGGGTGTACCCACCCTCAGGGCTAGTAGCCATTGGCTACTAAACCCCCAGACCTAAACATGCCCTTAAATTTAGTATTTAAGGGCTTCCCTGAACCTAAGAATTTAGATTCCTGCAACTTACAAGAAGAGGACTGCTGAGCTGAAAACCCCTGCAGAAGAAGAAAGAAGACACCAACTGATTTGGCCCCAGTCCTACCGGCCTGTCTCCTGCCTTCCAAAGAAACCTGCTCCAGCGACGCTTTCCCAAGGACCAGCGACCTCTGAATCCTCAGAGGACTGCCCTGCTTCAAGAAAGACAAGAAACTCCCGAGGACAGTGGCACTGCTCCAAAAGAACTGCAACTTTGTTACAGAGGAGCAGATTTAAAGACCCCTGCAAATCCCCGCAAGAAGCGTGAGACTTGCAACACTGCACCCGGCGACCCCGACTCAACTGGTGGAGAACCAACACCTCAGGGAGGACCCTCCGGCAACTCCGAGACCGTGAGTAACCAAAGTTGTCCCCCCTGAGCCCCCACAGCGACGCCTGCAGAGGGAATCCCGAGGCTCCCCCTGACCGCGACTGCCTGACTCTAAAATCCCGACGGCTGGAAAAGACCCTGCAACCGCAGCCCCCAGCACCTGAAGGAACGGAACTTCAGTGCAGGAGTGACCCCCAGGAGGCCCTCTCCCTTGTCCAGGTGGTGGCTACCCGAAGAGCCCCCCCCTTGCCTGCCTGCACCGCTGAAGAGACCCCTTGGCCTCCCATTGAAACCTACAGAGAACCCGACACTTGTTTGCACACTGCACCCGGCCGCCCCGCACTGCTGAGGGTGTACTTTCTGTGTGCACTTGTGCCCCCCCCCCCGGTGCCCTACAAAACCCCCCTGGTCTGCCCTCCGAAGACGCAGGTACTTACCTGCTGGCAGACTGGAACCGGGGCACCCCCTTCTCTCCATTGAAGCCTATGTGTTTTGGGCACCTCTTTGACCTCTGCACCTGACCGGCCCTGAGCTGCTGGTGTGGTCATTTTGGGGTTGCTCTGAACCCCCAACGGTGGGCTACTTTGGACCCAAAACCGAGACCTGTAAGTGATTTACTTACCTGCTAAAAATAACAATACTTTACCTCCCCCAGGAACTGTGAAAATTGCACTGTGTCCACTTTTAAAATAGCTATATGTGTTTTATGTAAAATGTATATATGCTATTGTGATTATTCAAAGTTCCTAAAGTACTTACCTGCAATACCTTTCAAATGAGATATTACATGTAGAATTTGAACCTGTGGTTCTTAAAATAAACTAAGAAAATATATTTTTCTATAACAAAACCTATTGGCTGGATTTGTCTCTGAGTGTGTGTTCCTCACTTATTGCCTGTGTGTATGTACAACAAATGCTTAACACTACTCCTTTGATAAGCCTACTGCTCGACCACACTACCACAAAATAGAGCATTAGTATTATCTCTTTTTGCCACTATCTTACCTCTAAGGGGAACCCTTGGACTCTGTGCATACTATTCCTTACTTTGAAATAGTGCATACAGAGCCAACTTCCTACACACCTCAATTTCAATATTTTTCTATTACAGCTGTTATTTTCTGTAGGAAACCCTTGTAGGATCTTCACATATTACCCCTTGCTGAATTCAGAATTTTGTTTACTTTTCAGAAATGTTTAGCTTTCTGGGATCCAGCATTGGTTTCACACCCATTTCGGTCACTAACTTTCGGCCGGAGCTCGCTCCCCTGCGCCGACAGCTTCACCTTGCTGCGACGCCTCTCCCCAACCCCGCCCACGCGACCGATCGTGAGTTCGAAGCCCCCCTCCTCTTCCCTGGTGTCGAGCGTCACTGGTAAGTGTTCTACCCTGTGCTTTGTGTCTTTGCTATTTGTGCCGTCCCACTGTTTTCTGACCGATCCCTCCACCTTCTATCTTCCGCTTTACGCTGCTATTCTCTGCATCTCTGTTATGGCGCTTTCCCATTGTTCCTGCACTTTCTGTCTTCCGCTGTACTCTGCCACTCTGTGCACTGTGTTGTTGTGAATGTGCCCTCCCACTGTCTCTGACCAGATCCTCTTACCTTCAGTCTCCCGCTGTTCTCGACTACTCGGTGCAGTGTGCTCTCTGATAGTGCCTTCCCACTGTTTCTGACTGTATCCTTTTACCTTCCTGTATCTTTTTACCTTCTGCTGCTCTTTTCTGCATTGTTTTTGTACTTTTGCCTTCTTTTCCACTGTTTTTACCTCTCCGGGCCATCTCGACCCTTGTGCGATCCCCCGGCTCTGTTTACTCCCCGCCCCCTCCCACCCCCATTCGCTCTCCCGTCCCCGTCCGCCTCCCAGCTGCCCCTCCCTCCCACCTCCCCCTCTTAATGGTGGTCGCAGCGCGGCCGCGCCGTTGGCGCGCCAGAGGCAAACCCGTCTGCGCCCGGACCGCGCCCAGCGCCAGTCCCCCTGGCCCTGCCAGCCAAAATCCCCCCAGACTACACTACCACACCCTCTCTCTCCTCTTCCTCAACCCCGGAGTCCGCCCCAAGTGCTTTCAAACCACCCCCACACACACACAAGGCCCCTTCTCCTGCTGCACCTGCCTATTCTCCTGCTCCACCCCCCACGCGCCCCACACCAACACCAAACACAACAGCCCCCACACAACAACACCCGCACCCACCAACATGTCCCACAACCTACACAAGCCCCACGCCAAGGCCACCTATACCTTCAACACCACCACAAGCATCCCCGCAAACACTATCACACACCACAACAATCACACCACCCGCAACCACCTCAACTGTCTGCTACTGAACACCCGGTCCCTACACAAACATGCCTATAACTCTGGGACCTCATCACATCACTCTCACCCGACATCGTCTTCCTCACAGAAACATGGATAAACACCACATCCGAGCCAGATATAGCCATAGCCACCCCAGAAGGCTACAAACTCCAACGCAAAGACCGCCTCAACAAACCATGAGGCGGCATCGCTATCCTTCACAGAGACACCATCAAGGTCACCACCAACACCCTCAACAACGCAGAACACATGCACTTCCTCATCCACATCAACATCACCACCACCCTCAGAGGCACACTCATATACAGACCCCCTGGACCACGCCCCCCATTCTGTGACACCATCGCTGACACCATCAGCGCACACGCTCTCACCTACACAGACTACATACTCCTCGGCGACTTAAACTTCCACCTGGAAAACCCTCACGACCACAACTCCTCTTCCCTACTAGACAACCTCTCCAACCTAGGACTCAAACAACTGGTCACAGCCCCCACCCACTCAACGCAATTTTCACCTCTAGCCAACATGTCACCTAAAACCACACCACCAAACTCCAATGGACGGATCACCAATGCGTCCACTTCTCCTACAACAAACCACCCACACACCACCACCATCACACCACCCCCTACCGCATGTGGGACAAGATCCCCACGGAGCGCCTGATCTCCCAACTGACACAAACCCCCCCCCCCCAACATAACCGACCCCAACACCGCCGCACACAACCTCAACGAATGGATCACCACCTGTGCCGACAATCTTGCGCCCCTCAGAAAAAACATCACCACCTGCAATATCAACAACGCCCCATGGTTCACCACTGAACTCCACAAATCCAAACGCAAATGCCGCAAAGCAGAGAAAACCTGGAGACAAGAACCCACCACCATTAACTTTGCCACCCTCAAAACCACCACACGCATCCACCAACAACTCATACGCACCGCCAAAAGAGCACACTACAAGGAACGCATCGACAACAACTCCCAAAGTAGCAAAGAACTCTTTATCATCATCAAAGAGCTCTCCAAACCAAAAGCCAGCAACCGAGACCCTATGCACACACAAACCCTCTGCAACTCCCTCTCAGATCACTTCCACCGCAAAATCCTGGACATACACAACAGCTTCACACCACACACATCCTCCACACACACCCCCCACCCACCCAACACAAAGCTACCACACACACCCCCCAACTTACTCACCGCCTGGGCCCCCACCACTGATGAAGAAACTGAAATCACTATGAACTCCATCCACTCTGGCTCCCCCTCCGACCCATGCCCACACCGAATATACAACAGAGCCAGCCCCGCCATCGCCCCCATACTCCAAGCCACAATCAATAGCTCATTCGATGCTGCCACCTTCCCAGACCTCTGGAAACACGTGGAAGTCACTGCGCTCCTAAAAAAAAACCAAAGCCGACCCAGACGACCTCTCCAACTACCGCCCCATCTCCCTCCTCCCATTCCCAGCCAAGGTCACGGAAAAAATAATCAACTCCTGCCTATCCCACTTCCTCGAGACAAATCACACACTCAACCCTTCCCAATCTGGGTTCCGCAAGAACCACAGCACAGAAACCGCTCTCATAATATGCACTGACGAAATCAGATCCAGAGTCAACATGGGCGAGACCGTAGCACTCATACTCCTCGATCTCTCCGCAGCCTTTGACACTGTCTGCCACCACACACTCAGCACACGCCTTCACGACGCCGGAATAAGACACAAAGCCCTGGACTGGCTCACCTCCTTCCTCACCGACAGAACCCAAAAAGTCTGGCTCCCCCCCTTCCAATCCTCCGCCACCAAAATCAACTGCGGAGTCCCCCATGGCTCCTCCCTCAGCCCCACACTATTTAACATCTACATGACCCCACTAGGCAACATCATCAAACCCCACGGAATCACCATCCTCTCTTATCCTGATGACACTCAACTCACCTTCTCCCTCACCCGCTACCCGAACACTGCCAAATCCAACCTGCACTCCTCGACACCGCCGCCTGGATGACAGCCAACCACCTTAAAGTCAACTCCAACAAAACCGAAATAATCCTCTTTGGCCCACACAAAAACACTTGGGACCCCTCATGGTGGCCCACCACGCTAGGTCCCGCACCCACCCCCGCAAACCACGCATGCAACCTCGGCATCATCCTGGATTCCTCCCTCTCGATGACCCAACAAATCAACGCCCTCACCTCCTCATGTTTCAACACACTCTGCATACTGAAAAAAAACATTCAAGTGGATACCCACAGAGACCAGAAAGACAGTCACTCACGCACTCATCAGCAGCAGGCTTGACTACGGCAATGCCCTCTACGCCGGCACCACACTAAAACTCAAGCTCAAACTACAGCGAATCCAGAACTCAGCAGCACGACTCATCCTCTACCTCCCCCGACACAAGCACATCTCACCACAACTCAGATCCCTCCACTGGCTCCCCATAGACAAAGGGATCACCTTTAAGATCCTTATCCTCGCACACAAATCGCTCCACAACACCGGCCCTGCCTACCTTAACGAAAGAGTGACCTTCCACACGCCCACACGCCACCTCCGGTCCGCAACCTCTCTCTCGCCACTGTCCCTCGCATCAAACACACCACCACCGGAGGCAGATCCTTCTCCTACCTAGCCCCCAGGGCCTGGAACTCCCTCCCCACCCACCTCCGCAAGACCCAGGACCTGCTACACTTCAGGAAGAACCTTAAGACCTGGCTTTTCGAACAGTGATCTCCCTTTCCCCTACCCCTTTCCTACCCCCAGCGCCTTGAGACCCTCACGGGTGAGTAGCGCGCTCTATAAATCTCTTTGATTGATTGAAGGAGGGTGAAAGCACCAAAAAAAATAGTAAAAATGGGATATGTCACAGTAAAATGCCATAAATGTGTTGAAAAATGGGGTTTTCTGATTCAAGTCTGCCTGTTCCTGAAAGCTGGTGATTTTAGCACCGCAAACCCTTTGTTGATGTCATTTTCAGAAGAAAAAAAAAACACAAGCCTTCTTCTGCAGGCCTATTTTCCCCCTTTTGTTTAAAAAACAACGACATTTTCGCTGTATTTTGGCTAATTTATTGGTCTCCTTCAGGGTAATCCACAAAGTCTGGGTACCCTTAGAATCCCTAGGAAGTTGGGAAAAAAAAGGATGCAAATTTGGCGTGGGTAGCTTATGTGGACAAAAAGTTATGAGGGCCTAAGCGCAAACTGCCCCAAATAACCAAAAAAAAGGCCTGGTACCTGAGGGGAAAAGGCCTAGCAGCCAAGGGGTTAAAGAAAAGAACACTGATAAAGAACAAGAGCTTGGCCATACCTGGCAAACATCAGCTGTTTTGTAGAATGTCTTTTTATCAATGGTTTTCAAACTTTCCATGATACAGGGTAAGTCAACTAGTTTTGCAGCTAAAGGGACGTGGTCCACACGCACAATGCCGTGCCGCCCATCCGCTGCAGAGAAATAGGAAATTCATTATTTGTCAAAGTATATGTATCATGTATTGTGGCAAGTAAAAAAAAAAAGCTGTTCCATCAAGAGGAGACCTGTATTTGCTCAAATATTTCAGGTTGGATGTTGGCATGCTTTATACTTACAGAGACATGAATCAATAATATTTATGTTTAATTAAAAAAAATATAGAACACAAAATCTTATTAACACTGATCGTAATTAACATACTGTACATTACAGCCTGTAACACTTCTTATTCTGTTGTTATGAACCGTGATTTGTATGTGTGTAAATCTGGTGCTATGAATATTTTCCATGAGTTGATTAACGTATCTCAAAAGCATGATTTTTTGACATACATACCATGTTCGATAACTAAAGAGAAAGGAAAATATTGAGCCATACAGCAAGTGACAGCGAGGGGTGACCAGTGGTTAACTGTCCACAGTAAACATGCATTAACAGAATGACCAGGCTAACACGTAATCAACTTTATCTAGAAATCATCTCATTGTAAACATCACATAACAATATGAGGGTCCCTCATGACTGCGGAGATAAAACCGCCTTAGCGCAAGGGAAGCATCACAGAGGTTTTATTGCTCACAGTGTAATTCAATGGTGAGCCGATCTTTCAGATTCACATTTCCAGACTGCACAGCTCTTCTCACAGTGGACGCATACTCCTGAAAGAGAAGCAAAATCAAGTAAAAAAAGTAAGAGGTCATGTACCCAAAACCTAATCAGCATTACATTAATTCTATGGAGACTGTTTCAGCTCTACTATTTTATGCCAACGTGAAACGAGATCCAGTTCAACATGAACCAGGCAACATACATGTATGGTAACATTTGAGTAAGCAAAAACAACAAGTGATGGACGGAATGCTGAACATTGTCAAACACTCACCCCCAGTCATAGATCTGGGTTTAATCCATCGTTCTTTTGCTCATCATGCCACCCCAGTTTGGACCCAGCCATATGCAAATCAGTCTTGACCCTGTTCCTCATGGGAACAGTCCAGACCGAACTGCCAAGCCAGGTCCTCACTGGACCGGAAACAAGCATCCTGGGACCGGTTTCGGGGTTTCACCCCTCATCAGCCAGGCTAGCTTGAATCCAGTGGCATGGGAAGCAAGGGACCCACATCTGGGCATACCCTTCCCACTTAGGGTGACAAAGCAAAAACAACAAGTGATGGACGGAATGCTGAACATGACTGGGGGTGAGTGTTTGACAATGTTCAGCATTCCGTCCATCACTTGTTGTTTTTTGCTTTGTCGCCCTAAGTGGGAAGGGTATGCCCAGACGTGGGTCCCGTGCTTCCCATGCCACTGGATTCAAGCTAGCCTGGCTGATGAGGGGTGAAACCCCAAAACCGGTCCCAGGATGCTTGTTTCCGGTCCAGTGAGGACCTGGCTTGGCAGTTCGGTCTGGACTGTTCCCATGAGGAACAGGGTCAAGACTGATTTGCATATGGCTGGGTCCAAACTGGGGTGGCATGGTGAGCAAAAGAACGATGGATTAAACCCAGATCTATGACTGGGGGTGAGTGTTTGACAATGTTCAGCATTCCGTCCATCACTTGTTGTTTTTGCTTTGTCGCCCTAAGTGGGAAGGGTATGCCCAGACGTGGGTCCCGTGCTTCCCATGCCACTGGATTCAAGCTAGCCTGGCTGATGAGGGGTGAAACCCCAAAACCGGTCCCAGGATGCTTGTTTCCGGTCCAGTGAGGACCTGGCTTGGCAGTTCGGTCTGGACTGTTCCCATGAGGAACAGGGTCAAGACTGATTTGCATATGGCTGGGTCCAAACTGGGGTGGCATGGTGAGCAAAAGAACGATGGATTAAACCCAGATCTATGACTGGGGGTGAGTGTTTGACAATGTTCAGCATTCCGTCCATCACTTGTTGTTTTTGCTTTGTCGCCCTAAGTGGGAAGGGTATGCCTAGACGTGGGTCCCGTGCTTCCCATGCCACTGGATTCAAGCTAGCCTGGCTGATGAGGGGTGAAACCCCGAAACCGGTCCCAGGATGCTTGTTTCCGGTCCAGTGAGGACCTGGCTTGGCAGTTCGGTCTGGACTGTTCCCATGAGGAACAGGGTCAAGACTGATTTGCATATGGCTGGGTCCTAACTGGGGTGGCATGGTGAGCAAAAGAACAATGGATTAAACCCAGATCTATGACTGGGGGTGAGTGTTTGACAATGTTCAGCATTCCGTCCATCTGGTCGCCCTAAGTGGGAAGGGTATGCCCAGACGTGGGTCCCGTGCTAAGTTAATAAACACAGCCATTGTTTGACCTGGATCTTTTTGCAGGGTAATCCTCAAACCTTTAGCCTCCTTCCTCCTATTTTTTTTGACCAGTTTTTGTTGGCTTGAAGACTCAGGGCACTTCACCACTGCTAACCGGTGCTAAAGTGCATATGCTCTCTGTGTAAATTGTATTGGTCATTGGCTTTTCCATGATTGGCATATTTGGGATACAAGTCCCTATTGAGGTGCACTCGAGGTGCCCAGGGCCTGTAAATCAAATGCTATTAGTGGGCATGCAGCACTGATTGTGCCACCCACATCAGTAGCCCTGTAAACATGACACAGACCTGCCACTGTAGTGTTCGTGTGTGCAGTTTTAAACAGTCAATTCGACCCAGGCCCAAATCTTCCTTTTTACTACATTTAAGCAGTGCTTAATTTGTGTTGGTGGCTTCTGGTGCTGGGCACAAGCACTTATTTTTGAGGGCCGGCACTTATTTTTTTGCCTCAAGCATTTACTGTGAGCAAAAGACAAATATGGAAAAGATGGAGGAAGATAAAAACAAAAAAGGGTCACAAAGGGAGAAAGCAGAAAGGTGCAAGAGTGAGCTGAAGGGTCAGGGAGTGGCTGTAAATGGATTAAAGAGGCCCGAGTTGGCTTCAGGATTACGCTACCTCAGTATTCCGTGCTCTCACATTCAATTGCAGCAGCTGTGTGTTTCACAGGACAGTTTTGGGAATCGGCACGTTTTTATTTACAAATTAAGCACTACATGTAAGGCACCCCTAAGGTAGGCCGTAAGTATTCCCATGGGCAGGATGCAGTATATTTAAAAGGTAGGACATGTACTGGTATGTTTTACATGTCCCGAGACTGAAATACTGCCAAATTTGTTTTTCTTTATTGCAAGGCCTATCTCTCTCACAGGATAACATGGGGACTGTCTTTAAATATATTTTTAAGTGCAGCTTTCCGTTGGGAGCAGATAGAGATTTGGAGTTTGGGCTCTCTGAACTCACAATTCTAAAATACATCTATTGGTAAAGTTAGTTTTTAGATTGTCAGTTTGAAAACGCTACTTTTAGAAAGTAGGCATTTTCTTGCTTAATCATTCTGTGCCTCTGCCTTCCTGAGGAATCCACGTCTGAGTCAAACTGACAGTTAGGTTGTTTGTGTCGGTGTCTAGAGGGAATTCACTAAGGGAGCTGGGGTGTAGCCTGGGCCTTTTAAAAGGGACTTATCTGTGTGCCAGGGCTGTGCCAATTGTGGAGACAAAAGTACAGTTTACGGGAAAGAACACTGGTGCTGAGGCCTGGTTAGTAGGGTCCAAGCACACTTTCAATCAAAGCTGGCATCAACAAAAGGCAAAATGTTAGGGGGTAACCATGCCAACAGTGGCATTTCCCTACACTGTGTTTTCTTGCTTGTGAAGTGCCTCCTAGGGCTTGGACTGAGCTTGCCCCCTGTTATGAAGTCTCAGACCATCAAAGACTTCCTTTGGCAGGACCTGGACTCTCTTGCTGAGACTCCTACCCTGCCAAGCGGTGCCCAATCCAGTCCCTGGGCCCTTGTAAGGAGAAGCTGTTGCTGTTAGAACCATGACTGAAATCCACACACAAGGGCCCTGCGGGAAAGCACCACCTGCATCGCGGCTGGAAATCGACGGAACATCTGCTTGAGGCTGTCCAAATCAATGCATCGCAGCTCTTCATCACCGTGCACCAGGATTTCGCACTCGTCGTCACTGGGCATCAAAACCACTGTGATCCTGCGCGGACCTGAAGTTACCCGTCCGGAAATCGACACAACGCTCTTCTGCGGCAGAGAGAAACGCTGCATCGCCTACCCGACTGAAGAATCAACACACGACCTCACTTCAGAGTAAGAAATCGATGCATCGCTGACTTTTCCGATGCACGCTTGCCCGTGCGGCTTTATTTTTGATGCAACCCAGGTACTTTGTGGAAAAACAACTCGTCCATTGATTTCTATGGCTTACGACTTTTTAATTTAAATAATTCATAACTTTGCTTGTGTATGTTGGATTACTGTCATTTGTATCTTGTTTGATTTACATAAATATTGTCTACCTTTCTAAACTGGTGTTGTGTCCCTTTTGTGCTGTTTTCACTCTATTACTGTGTGTGTTGGTACAGATATTTTACACATTGCCTTTCAGATAAGCCTGACTGCTTGTGCCAATCTACCAAGGGAGTGAGCAGGGGTTGTCTGAGGAGTGCAACTCTCTTACCCTCACGATAGTGAGGGTCCCTGCTTGGACAAAGCGCAAACTGACTGCCAACCAGATACCCTATTTCTAACAGCCATCAATTTTTTCCAAGACTTAAAATCCTGCCCTAGTAATCCATTTGAGGACAAAGCAATACTAAAACAGTGATAGGAGAATGACCACAAGAAAGATGGATGATTTCTAAACTGCTCCACCACCAATCGCTTTTTTTGGGTCAACACTCTAATGCAACGAAGGTTGCACCTGGTCCAAATACCTGTGCCACTCTCCTGAATAAATAAGGATTAAGCTGTGCTCCTCAATACCCTCTCCAAAGTGACATAGCACTGCCTCGGGGTTCCAGTTCTTGCACCCCATGATTGCCCTATTGGCACAATTCTTGAGGGCAGATCAGGGAGTAATGGAGGATTTTCCGGTGGTGCTGCCATGCGCTCTCTGACAAACCGCTTGTGCCACCAACAATACCAAATCACAACTCTATGGTGGGTGATTAAACCAGAAGTGGATCCGTCAACCCAGATGTACGATCAGGTTGTGCCCTGGGGCAGTAGATATCCTGAGGGTGCTGCAGTGTTGTGTGCTCTCCAGCAAGCCGCCCTTATGCCACAGATTCCAGCTCACAAATCTCTGGCTTTCCTTGAAACCCAACATAGCAAGGTCGTCCCTGGTATAAGGTCAGCAGGAGTGGGGTGGAGGCTCATCTTTTTTTCCCCACTTAGGGCCCTCTGACTTTCACACTTCCCTCCCTCCCTCCCCCCCCCCACCCCTTCAGCTAGACCCCTTACCTTCACCACGTAAAGCTTTCTCCTGGGAGAGGAGAGCTTGGATTGGCCTCAAGTGAACTGACGTAAGTCATCTTTCCACAGGGAGCTGCCATGGATGTAAACATGAACACAATTGTTGAATTGCTGACCCCTGCTGGCAACTCAGGCACATTTGATGCATATCAAGCCCTGTCACCCACCTAACATTGACCATGTTTCATCACATATGACTGCCATTACAGGAACGCACTAGTTCCATGACTATAAACTATATGCCATTTTTGTCACTAACTGAATATCCTGCTAAAAATAATACCACCTGCTGGAAATAAGCAGTTTCTGAAGCAACCAAACACTCAGAGACTCTGAGACCAAGTCACGAAATCTAGATCCAAATCAGTAACTGTTACATTTCCAGCTTTTGCTTGGTGTTTTGCTCCCTGTGTGTCTCTAAGAAACGTTTCATGGCAAAATACTTGGATAGTACGTTCTGTCATACAAAACTTGTATTGTTACAGTCTTGAACAAGTCACTGTGGTGACTAAACACGTGTCGGCTGTTTTTTTATGTTAAAAGAACATGGACTGTTGGATCTACTATGAACTTTGTCTTGAATAAATAAGTTTGGTTTGGTTTTTCAACATATCCTACTTGGTGGATTTCATTTTGTGGACTAGTATATGAGTGTTTTGGTATATTTTTGTACTTTCTTATGGTATGATAGACCCTTTAGGTTTATGGTCAGGCACATATCTTTGGATAGCAGGGTAGTGGATACCAAGTACACACCAGCAATCATTACTCTGTTCCCTACACAAAACCCTACAACCAGCCCAATAAGGAGGTGCGATTATTATACCACTTCTACCCACTCCTCAGTTCTAGATCCAAATCAGATCGGCATCCTTATCTCACATACACGTAAGATAGTATCGCACTCTGTCCATGTCTAAACTTAAAGTGTCTAGGCAGTTATTCCCTGAAGCTCTGGCTGGCAGGAAGAGGAAAGAAAGCGATATATCATCACCTGCGACAATGTCAGAGATAACGTTTGAAGCGCTAATACAGGAACTGAAGGACATTAACACTTGTCACTACAGTTGAATCATCGAAGGCTGCCACAAACAATGAGGTAAAATCTATGCACATAGAGTTGTCCTCATTTAAGACCAAGGTCACCAAATGACAGACTAGAATCATGGCCTTGGAACAAAAGCTAAGGGAAACTCTTGATTGAGGATAGAGATCTGGAATCCACACACACAAAAAAAAAAGCAGATCTTGAAGATCGAAGCTTACAAAACAATCTACGACTCCGCAGAATCACAGACAGCAGAGACCCAGAACAGTTTCTCTCCAGTGTACTACCAAAAAAACTGGCCATTGACTCCCACCACTTGCTGGAACTCCAGTGGGCACAGTCTTCATACCAGAAAGACCGCAAGGAAGAACATCCCTACACAATTCATCATTTTCCTTCTTAGACATTATCAGGTATAAGAACCTGGCTATCTATGCAGTGTAACAATGTAGGGGTACACTATGCAGATAGTACAGGCAACCCTTATTGTCCGACAGCCGTAACCCTAAATGCTGTCTTTTGTGGTAGTGTGGGCAAACAGTTTAGGCTTATCTGAGGGTTGTGCTGAGCATTTGTTGAAATCAAAAAGTCAATAAATGAGACTCACCCTCAAGAAGAAATTAGAGCTTAATTTAGAAATACAGGGTTTGTATCTTACTTTAGAAACCAAGATCTTCAAGATCACTTTTTGAGTTAGCAATATTTCAACACTTAGAAAATACAGCTTTCAGATTTGAGACATGAGCCTCAAAAGCGGTTATGTTACCCGTGTTACAACGACTTACAGGACTGTTCTTCTGGACTTAAGGTAAGTAGGGGCCAATAACCTTATAACCACCAGCAGTTTTGGGTTACCTGTTGTTAGATCTTTCAGCTCTTGGTGTGGGTTTCCTCTTTTTGCTTCAGATCTCCTGCTTTCGATCCTGTGCTGAATTTAGTTTTTGCTGGTTTAAAGACTCTGGGCACTTTACCAATGCTGGCCAGTGTTAAAGTACAAGTGCTCTCTGTCTAAATTGGAATGGTGATTGGTTTTTCCATGACTGTCATATACGATTTACTAGTAAGCCCCTAGTAAAACACACTATGTGTTGCTAGGGCCAGTAAATCAAATGCTACAAGTGGGCCTGAAGCACTGATTGTGCCACCGAAAGGAGTAGCCATGTAAACTTGTCTCATACCTGCCATTGCAGTGTCTGTGTGTGCAGTTTTGAAATGTGAGTTCGGCCTGTCAAGTGTACCCACTTGCCAGGCCCAAACCTTCCCTTGTACTACATGAAAGTCACCCTTAAGGTAGGCCCACGGCAGCCCCATGGGCAGGGGGCAATGTATTTAAAAGGTAGGACATGTACTAGTGTTTTTTTTTTTTTTTTTTTTTACATGTCCAGACAGTAAAATACTGCTAATTTCGGTTTCCACTATTGCAAGGCCTATCTCTCCCATAGGGTAGCACGGGGATTGCATTGAAATATCTTTCAAGTGCAGTTTAGATATTGAGTTTGAGGTCTCTGAACTCACAATTTAAAAATACATATTTTGGTAAAGTTGGTTTTAGATTGCAAGTTTGAAAATGTCACTTTTGGAAAGTGGGCATTTTCTGGCTTAACCATTCTGTGCCTCTGCCTGGCTGCTGAATACATATCTGGGTCAGACTGACAGTTGGGCTGTTTGCGAATTCACTGTAGACAGTCGTACAAAGGGAGCTGAGGTGTGTCCTGCATATCCTGATGGGCCATCCTAGGCTAGAGTGGTGGGAGGAACGGACACCTACTCCTGAATAGGGCTGTACCTGCCCTCACACAATAGTCTCCAACCCCATAGAGTGTCTGGGGCCAGAACAGGGAGAGGCAGGGTCTTGTGCACTACAAAGACTTTCCTTTGAAGTTTGCCTACTTCAAAGGCAGAAATGAGTACAAGTATTGGACTGCTGACCCCACAACTTCAGAACACTTCTGGACTGAGGACATTGACAGAAAAAAGAGCTGGATGATGTAGCAGGAACTGATACTCTGACTATTGCTTTGCTGTGCTAGCCTGCTGCTTCTGTCCTAGGAGTGAAAGTACTGTACTTGGCTTTCTACATCCTCTTTTTCAATGTTCTCAGAGGGCTTGGACTGAGCTTGCCTCTTGTTGGGGACATTAAAGACTATGGCGGTCATTCCAACCCTGGCGGTCTATGACCGCCAGGGCGGAGGACCGCGGGAGCACCGCCGACAGGCCGGCGGTGCTCCAATGGGCATTCCGACCGCGGCGGTAAAGCCGCAGTCGGACCGGCAACACTGGCGGTCTCCCGCCAGTGTACCGCCGCCCATTGGAATCCTCCAAGGCGGCGCAGCTAGCTGCGCCGCCGAGGGGATTCCGACCCCCCCTACCGCCATCCAGTTCCCGGCGGTTCTCCCGCCGGGAACCGGATGGCGGTAGGGGGGGGGTCGCGGGGCCCCTGCAGTGCCCATGCCACTGGCATGGGCACTGCAGGGGCCCCCGTCAGTGGGCCCCTAAATGTATTTCACGGTCTGCTGCGCAGACAGTGAAATACGCGACGGGTGCAACTGCACCCGTCGCACAGCTTCCACTCCGCCGGCTCGATTCCGAGCCGGCTTCATCGTGGAAGCCTCTTTCCCGCTGGGCTGGCGGGCGGCCTGAAGGCGGCCGCCCGCCAGCCCAGCGGGAAAGTCAGAATTACCGCCACTGGCGGCCCCCGACAGGCCGGCGGCGACCGCCGCCGGCCAATGTCGGAATGAGGGCCTTTATCTGCCAGTGCCTAGGCTCTTCTGCTGAGTTCCCTGACTTGCCAGGTGGTGCCAAATCCAGATCCTGGGCCCTTGGAAAGTGGAAGCTGGTGACCGGAGGTAAATCCGCACACCTAGGCCATTGTGGCAGAAAAATGGGTGCAGCGCATACAAAGCAGCTGTAAAGAAATCGTTGCATCGCCTGCTTCAGGGCGAATCTGTAATTGCTGAGCATCTGGATTTTCCACACATCATCACTGGACATCATTTTCTTCAACGATGCTGCACCGCAGTAAGGAATTGACGCATCACAAACAAACTCAGTGCGAAAAGAATCCATACAACGCCCATCTAGCGTGGAAATCGTCTTCTTTGCAGCCCGCATCTTTGTTTTTGAAGCATCCAAGGTACCTTGTGTTATAACTATACAACCGCTGATTTTTTCAGGATTAAGATTCTCGTAAATCTTTAAAAATCATATACCGTTGGATTTATGTCGTTTTTATCTTGTTTTACTCAGAAAATATTGGCTATTTTTCTAACCTGGTGCCGAGTACTTTTGTAGTGTTTTCACTGTGTTACTGTGTGTACAAATACTTTACACATTGCCTCGGAGATAAGCCTGAATGCTTGTGCCAAGCTACCAAGGGGGTGAGCAGGGGTTATCTTAGGAGTATGACTACCTTATGCTGACTAGAGCAAGGGTGTTGTGTAGCCATTTTGGCTATAATTCTATACACATTATTTTAGCATACTAGGCCTGTCGTTGTGCACTTTAACATAGATATATTTTATGTGGCTTTATTATTTTAACATTAGCCACATTTGCGGTCTTGTTTTATTTTTTCTATCTAGCTGTTCTTCACCTAGGTCAGTACTAGTTCTTAAACAAAACATTTCTTTTACTCTGTGCTTTTCTCAAGGCTGCAGTAAGATAGGTTGCCAGCAAAAGTGGCACACTTTGTTTCCAATGTTCTTAGAAACATACACACTCTTTTACGTGGGGATTCTTTCTTGGAACATCAGTTGTTTCATTATAAAAACACTACTTTGACCCATGAAGGTTAGAGGGAGATTCCAGCCAGATGACCACGACTACATGCTGATTACCGATTGCTTCATTACAGCTGCTTACGTACTACAGGCCCTTGCTCATGTTTGAGGGATGATGACTCCCTAGGGGGAACCTGAAAGGCAGAATTAGAGCTTAACATGCTGCCCTCTAACATAGCTTAGGTAGGAACTCTCTCTACAAACCTTGGTGACAGTATCATTATTCTTATGTTTTACTCTCTTTGGGACGACGAAGCACAATAAGATTAAAATTGTGACAGTTATTGCAATTCATGCTTTATTACCTAAGATGCAATTACTTCAATAAAACCTTATTGAACTATACCCTACCTCTGATTGTCCTTGCATATGTGAGACTAATGTAACTGAGAGAAACGGATGAAACCTGAGTGACCACGATTCCCCTGAGGAGTCATGTCATGCGCCTGGTTGCCCCAATTATCCCTGTTCTTGGATGGGAGATGAGGCACTGCTAGTTAGCCGGAACAAACCCGGATTAGGCCGACAGGTGTCACCTGGTGCTGGATCAGACTCAATCCCCCGCAGTACAGGTGATTCTGCCACCTGAATCCAGTGGTCTCATCAGGATAGTGAGAACCTACGAGACAAGGATCCCTACTTGGCCAGGGTGTAAACTAAGAAAAGGGCTGCAAGTGGGGACTGGGTGACCAGTCCGGCTGAACCCGAAGAAGAGCTTTGTTCTTGAGGGTCTCTGGGGTCACCGTTGGATGGCTTAGACCCAGGCTGTGGGGCTCGGATACAGATGTGTTTTGTGTAGCATATCACTGGCGTGAAAGGCTCTCACTTCTCGGGGTCGACCCGGTGATAGTGGAAAACAAGACAGCAGGGCCACTCTCTGTGCTGGATCCGGAGATGCTGTCTGTAGGTCTGTCTTGGCAGTGCTGGTGTCCGGCCTGGACACTAAGCAAGTCTTGGTGCTTGCAACTGGTTGGGGTACTCTAGGTATTGCTGCAGGTAGGCTCTGAGCAGGCTCAGCGCCTCAAAGACAGGCTAGGTCGTCGGGCTGCACTCCTGGAAATTCAGGATACTCGGTCTGACGAAATGCTCCCTTGGTGAACCCAATGGTCAGCAAAATGGAGAACCAGCCAGTCGCGGTTGGTGCCTGCAGGTGCAGGGATGTGACTCCAAGGGAGATGCTGGCTGGAAGAGTGAAGTGCTGGCAGTCATCCAAGGCTATTAGCAGATGCATAGCTGCAGGGCGAGTGAGGTCATTGCAATTGTCGGGACAGGAGCAGGCAGGTTTCGCACCAAGTCCTCAGCTGGTCCACAGTTCTTGGGTCTGCAGCACTTTTGTCTTTCTCCTCTTTGTAGTCAAGCAAATATGAGTTTCTGGTGTCAGACGGCCACCTAAATACTCTATTTAGGGGTGCTTAGGGACTGTGTAGGTTAGTAGCCAACGGACTACTTACCCTTGGGGGTGATTACGCCCCCTTTATAACCACTTACATTGGGGAGTGGGCATAACCCTGTCCCAGGGTTCCTAGTTCCACCAAAAACTAAAAGATGGAACCCTTCCTCCATGGAGCACATTGGTCAGCCCACCTTAAGGGTGTGACTAGCCGGATAGTGCAACATGCCTACTAGCATAGCTAATTTTCCACCTGTCCTGGTGCCAAATGGGCCTCAGGGCAGGGAGAAGCATCTCCAAGCTCGGGTGGAGAAGCGGGGCTCTCATATCAAAGGCGGCAGGGACTTTGAAGTCTATGGCCTTGGTATGCAGATTCACTAGCCATCCTACTGGAGGAGGTGCCAACACCTTCCTCCAGAGCAGGCATTGTTTCAGGCCTCATAGTGGGTGGGCTCTCACCTCCCGGGTGTCAGAATCTCACCTGCGGTGCAGGCTGGTCAATACCAGTCAGCCAGCACACTAGAAGTAGGTTTGCAGGGGGGGCACCTCTAAGGTGTTCTCTTGGTGCATGTCGTAATAAATTAAATACTGGCATTAGTATGGATTCATTAAGACAAGGAGTTTGATACCAAACACCATAGGTTTCAGTGAAGCCATTATGTAGCTGTGTAACTCGTAATGACCAGTGCACTCCTTAAGTTGGCATCCCTGTTCACTTGTAATGTCTAGTATTCGAACTAGACAAGACATGGGCATATCTGCTCATGTAGATATGTCCTCACATAAAATATAATGCACACAGTGAGTGTACCATGTTGTGTTTTCACTCATGGTTTGCACCATGACATGCAGTCTGCAGTGGGAGTCTGCATGCAATTTGTATGGGGTCCCATAGGGTGCATAATACATGCTACTGCCCGTACGGATCATCTTTAGTACCCATGCCCTAGGTACCAGGGATACCTATTGCTAAGGACTTACAGGGGTGATCAAGTGTGAGCAAAGAACACTGGCACTACAGCCTGGTTAGCAGGTTTCTGTGCATTGTCGAAAACCAGCATCTAACAGTTCAAATGGGGATGAAAATTGGGGTAGCATCCTGCAAAAAAGCCTGGCTTCCTACAAAGCCGTTTTTCCCCACTTTGCTGGGATGACGCAGTGCCTGAAAAGCTGGCAAGGAATGCCGCTTTTGCCTAGAGAACTATTTGTCTGTGAAGAAAGATGTATATGGGACAACCACGGACATTGCTGGAGATTGCTCGCTCTCCTGGCTGATGTTATGGTGATGAGTAATGCAGCCTAAATGGTAAGAAGGTGAAGAGAGCAACTGTGAATGGGTTCAAGGGTGAGCACAGCCATTAGACTACCAAAAAAGCACGAAGAGAGAGTTGGTTTGAACGTATGGGCCAGCTCTTTCAGAAAAGAATCTCAACAGATGACTTGAAGAGGGATGGCTGGTCAGATAAGCATAGGAAGGCTGAAAAGGCAGAAAAATGATCTTTAACGGATAGCACAGCAAGTCCTTGCTGGGCTAGTGACAAACAAATGGGAGGAGAATATCAGATAACTGCACATTCAGGAGTTTTATGTTTTTGGAAAAGCAACAAACAACATAATGTTAACAGCATAGATCGGTTTGGTAGATGAAGGCCTCTCTGCCAATTTGACACCAAATGCTTCAGAATGAAGTTTGAAAGCCATTAGTTGCCTCTGTTCCATTGCCACACATGGAGGTGTAGATTGTGCAGGCTCAGATGCAAGACTCAGCTCTGCTGATGCAATAGATAAGATGGCACTACCGAAGGTGCAGCTGGACCACAGGACAGATGTAGTGGCCAGAAAGTCTGGGTACCACACACTCCTTTTCCAGACTGGAGCTACTAAGATGACTTGGGCTCGGGTCTCTCTACCTTTTTCAGTACCCTGGGCAGGAGTAGGAGGGGAGAAAAGATGTATAGTGTCTCAACCCTCAATGCAGGGAAAAGTGGCTTTGAAGAGAGGATTGCCTTAGGAACTTCAATGCACGAAACTCTGGACACTGTGCATTCTCTATGGTGGTGAATAGATTGTGCAAGGTTTGTCCCCACTGTTGGTAGACGCCCCATGCCGCCTCGAAGTGTAACCACCATTTATGATCCGCTAAGCAAAGTCAGCGGAGTTAGTCTGCCCTAGTGTTTAAAGGTCCTGCCAGGTGCTGTGCAGTCTGAGATGCTCGGAGCATTCAGTCACTACCAGACATGCAGAGGTTCCTGGCACAGAACCCACAACCTCACACCACATGCTTGTTGCAATACCACAAGGCAGTCATGTTGTCAATCAGAACCTCCAACGCTTCTCCTTTGAAGGTTGGGAGGAACACTTTCATTGCAACGCTAATCCCTGCCACTGGGTTGATGTGGAAGTAAACTTGTGGCGGAGACCAAAGTTTTCTTGGTGCTTAGCCAACTAAGACTTCATATCTCACTGCAGAGCCCTCGTGTTCCACCTAGCGTGATCCAGGATGCAGGAGGCCAAGAGGCCCAGAAATCTCACAGCCACTCTATCTTAAATCCAGGTTTAGGGTTGAAACATCGGGATCACAGTCCGAATGTCCTGGACTTGCTGAGGCAGAGAGATGGCTGGAAAGAGCAGTACAGTATCAGGGGGAAAGAAGCAAAAAAAAAATTAACTTACCACAAGCAACCAAATTCAAGTTAACCTATCCATAATTATATATATATATAGAAAATGTCACTTACCCAGTGTACATCTGGTCGTGGCATGAGACGCTGCAGATTCACATGCTGTGCATATCCCGCCATCTAGTGTTGGGCTCGGAGTGTTACAAGTTGTTTTTCTTCGAAGAAGTCTTTTCGAGTCACGAGATCGAGGGACTCCTCCCATTTCAGCTCCATTGCGCATGGGCGTCGACTCCATCTTAGATTGTTTTCCCCGCAGAGGGTGAGGTAGGAGTTGTGTATATAGTAATAATGCCCATGCAATGGAGGAAGTATGGCATCAGGGCCCTTGGTACCAGGGGTACCAGTTACAAGGGACTTACCTGGGTGCCAGGGTTGTGCCAATTGTGGAGACAATGGTACATTTTAGGTGAAAGAACACTGGTGCTGGGGCCTGGTTAGCAGGGTCCCAGCACACTTCTCAGTCAAGTCAGCATCAGTATCAGGCAAAAAGTGGGGGGTAACTGCAACAGGGAGCCATTTCTTTACAAGATCCATGTGTTGTTTGGACATGTTGTGTGTTTTTGGAGGCACATTTGGTGGTAATTGTAGGAATTCTATGCAATAGCCATGTTGGATGATGGGTAGGACCCACGAGTCCGTTGTTATTTCCTCCCAATTTTGGTAAAAATCTGTTAGTCTCCCTCCCCCCCCCACTGGTGTTATGTGTTGGGGATTTGTGACACTGAAGTCACTGTTTGTTTTGAGGGGTCTTTGGACTTTAGAACTTCCCTCTAGTCTTAGGGAACTGTCCACCTCTGTATTGTCCCCGAAAGCCTCCCCTCTGATACTGGCTCTGGTATGTGGGCCTGGTTTGTGAGGTTGAGGGTTCTGTGGTTTGGCCCCGAAACCCCCCTCTAAATTGTGTCTTCCTAAAAGTGCCTCTGCTCTGTGGGGAGTAGAGCGCGCCCATGGCCTTGGCCGTATCTGTACCTTTTTTTCAGCTTCTCGATAGCTGTGTCCACTTCCGGCCCAAACAACTGCTGTCCATTAAAAGGCATAGTAAGCACAGCCTGTTGGATTTCGGGCTTGAATCCCGAGGTGCGCAGCCATGCGTGTCTACGAATTAAGACCGCTGTATTTACAGTTCTTGCAGCTGTGTCTGCTGCGTCCATTGCTGAACGTATCTGGTTATTTGAGATACTTTGGCCCTCTTCTACCACTTGTTGTGCACGTTTTTGGAATTCTTTGGGCAGATGTTCAATAAAGTGTTGCATTTCATCCCAGTGGGCTCTGTCATATCTTGACAGCAAAGCCTGTGAATTTGCAATGCGCCATTGATTGGCTGCTTGACACCCTTTTTCCCGCAGCGTCAAACTTGCGACTTTCTTTGTCGGGTGGTGGTGCATCTCTGGAGGTGTGTGAATTCGCCCTTTTACGTGCTGCGCCTACTACTACTGAGTCCGGTGTCAGTTGCTGCGTGATGTATGTAGGGTCTGTTGGTGAAGGCTTGTACTTTTTCTTCACCCTAGGAGTGATGGCCCTGCCTTTTACGGGTTCTTGAATTACTTGCTTTGCGTGTTTCAACATTCCCGGTAGCATTGGAAGACTCTGGTACTGACTATGTGTGGACGACAGAGTATTAAATCAAAAGTCATCTTCAATAGGTTCAGCGTGCAGTGTCACGTTGTGAAAAGCAGCTGCTCTGGACACCACCTGTGTGTAAGCAGTACTGTCTTCAGGTGGTGATGGTCTTGCTGGGTAACAGTCGGGACTGTTATCTGACACAGGCGCATCATAAAGATCCCATGCATCTGGGTCGTCTTGGCTCATGCCTGTGTGCGTTGGAGACTGCACCATTGGTGGGCTAGCAATTGGTGATGATTGCGGTGAGCGTTGTGGCGACGGTGGCGGAGTTACTTGTTTTGCCACCTTTGTTTGTGGTTGTTTAGCCTTCTCTTGGAAAGCAAGTTTCCTTTTCATCCTTATAGGAGGGAGAGTTCTTATCTTCCCTGTCTCCTTTTGGATATGGAGCCTTCTCTGTGTATAATCTGGCTCCCCTGCTTCTAGCTCTTGGCCGAATTTATGGCTTTGCATTTGTGTGGAAAGCCCTTGTTCCTCGGGGTAGGAACTTGTTTTCGGCTCCGAAGCTGGACGTTTCAGTATCGAAACCTTTTCAACCATCTTTTTCAGCTCCGAAGACACTTTTTTGAGTTTCGGTGTTCCGATCTCTCGGTGCCGACTCATCTCGTGCCGGTATCTCGATGTCAAGATAGTTCTGAACCAGTGTCTCAGGCAGAGTCTTTTCTGTGCCGGTATCTCGACCGGAGTCGGATGACTTCGACACATGTGTGCCCTTTTTAAGTGCCGATGGACGGTCACCGATTTTTTGGGTTAAGCCATGGCCTGCCGGCAGTGGCGTCCCCTGGGCTTTGATGATTTTTACGTGAGTTTTGGCCGGGGCTGTTTTACTCACGGTTTTCGGCGTCTGTTCTGTTTCGGCCTCGTCCGAGTCAGCAATGGAGAAGGTTTCTTCTTCCTCCAAGTCGTGGTGTCCTGACGGCGCCGACGCCATTTGAAGCCTTCTCGCTCTCCGGTCCCTCATCGTTTTCCTCGATCGAAACGCTCGACAGGCCTCACAGGTATCCTCTTTGTGTTCGGGAGACAAACACAAATTACAGACCAAATGTTGATCTGTGTAAGGATACTTGTTGTGGCATTCGGGGCAGATGCGGAATGGGGTCTGTTCCATTAGTCTTGTAGACGCACGTGGTCGGGCCGACCAGGCCCCGCCAGGGATTCGAAAACCTGAAGGGCCACCGGAGCTCTTCAAAATTCGGTGTCGATCTGCGTTAACTAACCCGATCCCGAACGCAAACAATACCGTTGAATTTTCCGATATCTAACTAACTTTCCGAACCGAAACACGGAGCGAAGAGGAACACGTCCGAACCCGATGGCGGAAAGAAAACAATCTAAGATGGAGTCGACGCCCATGCGCAATGGAGCCGAAATGGGAGGAGTCCCTCGATCTCGTGACTCGAAAAGACTTCTTCGAAGAAAAACAACTTGTAACACTCCGAGCCCAACACTAGATGGCGGGATATGCACAGCATGTGTATCTGCAGCTACACATGCCATCGAACGAATATATATATATATATATGGAAAATGTCACTTACCCAGTGTACATCTGTTCGTGGCATTAGTCGCTGCAGATTCACATGCTGTGCACAGTCCGCCATCTGGTGTTGGGCTCGGAGTGTTACAAGTTGTTTTTCTTCGAAGAAGTCTTTGAGTCATGAGACCGAGGGACTCCTCCCATTTCGATTCCATTGCGCATGGGCGTCGACTCCATCTTAGATTGTTTTCCCCGCAGAGGGTGAGGTAGGAGTTGTGTATGTTAGTAATAGTGCCAATGCAATGGAATGAATACGTATGTACATAATAAAGGTTAAAGTAATATATTTACAAATGTACAAATGTTCAAGATCTACTTCTAAACGGCTACAGGCTCCCGGGGAGGCAGGTGGGCGCATGTGAATCTGCAGCGACTAATGCCACGAACAGATGTACACTGGGTAAGTGACATTTTCCGTTCGATGGCATGTGTAGCTGCAGATACACATGTTTTGCATAGACTAGTAAGCAGTTATCTCCCCAAAAGCGGTGGTTCAGCCTGTAGGAGTTGAAGTAGTTTGAAATAATGTTCTTAGTACAGCTTGACCTACTGTGGCTTGTTGTGCAGTTAACACATCTACACAGTAGTGCTTGGTAAATGTATGAGGCGTAGACCATGTTGCTGCCTTACCTATTTCGTTCATTGGAATATTTCCTAGAAAGGTCACGGTAGCACCTTTCTTTCTGGTTGAGTGTGCCTTTGGTGTAATAGGCAGCTCTCTCTTTGCTTTAAGATAGCAGGTTTGAATGCACTTAACTATCCATCTAGCAATGCCTTGTTTTGAAATTGGATTTCCTGTATGAGGTTTTTGAAAGGCAATAAATAGTTGTTTTGTTTTTCTAATTAGTTTTGTTCTGTCAATGTAGTACATTAGTGCTCTTTTGATGTCTAATGTATGTAGTGCTCTTTCAGCTACAGAATCTGGCTGTGGGAAGAACACTGGTAATTCTACTGTTTGATTTAAGTGGAACGGTGAGATAACCTTTGGTAAAAAGATTTGATTTGTCCTTAGAACTACTTTATTTTTATGTATTTGAATAAATGGTTCTTGTATGGTAAATGCTTGAATCTCACTCACTCTTCTTAGAGATGTGATGGCAATCAAAAATGCAACTTTCCACGTTAAGTATTGCATTTCACAAGAATGCATGGGCTCGAAAGGTGGACCCATGAGTCTTGTTAAGACAATGTTGAGGTTCCATGAAGGAACAGGTGGTGTTCTTGGTGGTATGATTCTCTTTAGGCCTTCCATAAACGCTTTAATGACTGGTATTCTAAATAGTGAAGTTGAATGAGTAATTTGCAGGTAAGCTGATATTGCGGTGAGATGTATCTTTATGGAAGAGAAGGCTAGATTTGATTTTTGCAAATGTAGTAAATATCCTACTATATCTTTTGGAGATGCATGTAATGGCTGAATTTGATTATTCTGGCAGTAATACACAAATCTTTTCCACTTATTTGCATAGCAGTGTCTAGTGGTAGGTTTCCTAGCTTGTCTTATGACCTCCATACATTCTTGTGTGAGGTCTAAGTGTCCGAATTCTAGGATTTCAGGAGCCAAATTGCTAGATTCAAAGATGCTGGATTTGGATGTCTGATCTGTTGTTTGTGTTGTGTTAACAGATCTGGTCTGTTGGGTAGTTTGACATGAGGTACTACTGAAAGGTCTAGTAGTGTTGTGTACCAAGGTTGCCTTGCCCATGTTGGTGCTATTAGTATGAGTTTGAGTTTGTTTTGACTCAACCTGTTTACTAGATATGGAAGGAGAGGGAGAGGGGGAAAAGCATACGCAAATATCCCTGACCAGTTCATCCATAGAGCATTGCCTTGGGATTGATCTTGTGGGTACCTGGATGTGAAGTTTTGGCATTTTGAGTTTTCCTTTGTTGCAAATAGATCTATTTGAGGTGTCCCCCAAATTTGAAAGTAATTGTTTATTATTTGGGGGTGAATTTCCCATTCGTGGGTTTGTTGGTGATCTCGAGAGAGATTGTCTGCCAACTGGTTCTGAATCCCTAGAATAAATTGTACTATTAGGCGAATGTGGTTGTGAATCGCCCAATGCCATATTTTTTGTGTTAGGAGGCACAACTGTGTCGAGTGTGTCCCTCCTTGTTTGTTTAGATAATACATTGTTGTCATGTTGTCTGTTTTGACAAGAATGTATTTTTGGGTTATTATGGGTTGAAATGCTTTCAGCACCAGAAATACTGCTAACAGTTCTAAGTGATTTATGTGAAACTGCCTCTGATGTATGTCCCATTGTCCTTGGATGCTGTGTTGATTGAGGTGTGCTCCCCACCCTGTCATGGAAGTATCTGTCGTTATGACGTATTGTGGCACTGGGTCTTGGAAAGGCCGCCCTCGGTTTAAATTTGTACTGTTCCACCATAGAAGCGAGATGTATGTTTGGCGGTCTATCAACACCAGATCTAGAAGTTGACCCTGTGCTTGTGACCATTGTGATGCTAGGCACTGTTGTAAGGGCCGCATGTGCAATCTTGCGTTTGGGACAATGGCTATGCATGAAGACATCATGCCTAGGAGTTTCATTACCATTCTGACTTGTATCGTTTGTGTTGGATACATGGCCTGTATTACCTTGTGAAATGTTTGAACCCTTTGTGGACTTGGAGTGGCAATCCCTTTTGCTGTGTTGATTGTCGCTCCTAAGTATTGCTGTGTTTGACACGGCAAAAGGTGTGACTTCGCATAGTTGATGGAGAAACCTAGCTTGTGAAGGGTCTGTATGACATATTTTGTGTGCTGTGAACACTGTCTTAGCGTGTTGGTTTTGATTAACCAGTCGTCTAAGTACGGGAACACATGTATTTGCTGCCTTCTGATATGTGCAGCTACTACTGCCAGGCATTTTGTAAAAACTCTTGGTGCAGTTGTTATTCCGAATGGCAACACTTTGAATTGGTAATGTATTCCTTGGAATACGAACCTTAGGTATTTCCTGTGTAAAGGATGTATTGGTATATGGAAATACGGATCTTTTAGATCTAATGTTGTCATGTAGTCTTGCTGTTTGAGCAGTGGGATTACGTCTTGTAACGTGACCATGTGAAAGTGGTCTGATTTGATGTAGGTATTTAGTGTTCTGAGATCTAGTATTGGTCTCAGAGTTTTGTCCTTTTTGGGTATTAGAAAGTACAGTGAGTAAACTCCTGTGTTTTTTGTAGATTTGGTACTAATTCTATTGCGTCCTTTTGTAGCAATGCTTGAACTTCTAGTCCTAGAAGATCTATATGTTGTTTTGACATATTGGGTGTTTTCGGTGGGACGTTTGGAGGGAATTGGAGAAATTCTATGCAATAACCATGCTGGATAATTGCTAAGACCCAAGTGTCTGTTGTTATTTCCTCCCAAAGTTTGTAAAATTGGCTTAGTCTTCCCCCCACAGGTGTTATGTGATGGGGTTGTGTGACTTGTGAGTCACTGTTTATTTTGAGGAGTTTTGGGGCCTTGGAATTTGCCTCGATTTCTTGGGAATTGGCCCCCTCTATATTGCCCCCGAAAACCTCCCCTCTGATATTGACCCTGGTAAGTAGGCCTTGTTTGTGAGGTTGTGGTTTCTGTGGGTTGACCTCGAAACCCTCCCCGAAAAGGTGTTTTCCGAAATGTGCCTCTGCTCTGCGGGGAGTAGAGTGCGCCCATGGCTTTGGCTGTATCATTGTCTTTTTTGAGTTTCTCAATGGCAGTGTCTACCTCCGGCCCAAACAATTGCTGTTCATTAAATGGCATATTGAGCACAGGTTGTTTGATTTCCGGCTTGAACCCTGAAGTGCGCAGCCATGCGTGCCTTCGTATTGTGATTGCAGTGTTTATTGTTCTTGCAGCTGTATCTGCTGCATCCATGGAAGACCGTATCTGATTATTTGAGATACTTTGTCCTTCTTCCACCACCTGTTGCGCTCTTTTTTGGAACTTCTTGGGTAAGTGTTCGATGAAATGTTGCATTTCATCCCAATGAGCTCTGTCGTATCTTGCCAAAAGTGCTTGTGAATTGGCAATACGCCATTGATTTGCTGCTTGTGCTGCAACCCTTTTTCCCGCAGCATCAAATTTGCGGCTCTCCTTGTCTGGAGGAGGTGCGTCTCCTGAGGTATGAGAGTTGGCTCTCTTACGAGCTGCCCCAACAACTACTGAGTCTGGTGTTAGTTGTGTTGTAATATAGATTGGATCTGTTGGCGGTGGCTTGTACTTTTTCTCCACCCTTGGAGTTATGGCTCTGCCTTTAACTGGATCCTGAAATATTTGTTTTGAATGTCTTAGCATTCCTGGGAGCATGGGAAGGCTTTGGTACTGGCTGTGGGTGGAGGATAGGGTGTTAAAGAGAAAGTCATCCTCAATTGGTTCAGAATGTAAGGTGACGTTGTGAAATTCGGCTGCCATGCGACCACCTGTGTGTAGGATGTACTGTCCTCAGTTGGTGACGGTTTTGTAGGATAGGAGTCTGGGCTGTTGTCAGACACTGGAGCATCGTAAAGGTCCCATGCATCGGGATCATCCGGACTCATTGTGGTATGAGCTGGTGAGTGCATCAGTGGTGGAGTTGTTGCTGGTGATGCATATGTTGATGGTGGTGGAGAAGGTGGTGGGGTTGTTTTCCTTGCCACCTTTGCCTGTGGTTGCTTGTCACTTTGTTGAAAGGCAAGTTTCCTTTTTATTTTGATTGGGGGAAGACTGGTTATCTTCCCTGTGTCCTCATGAATATGATCCTTCTTTGCGTGTAGTCAGGCTCTACAGCTTGAAGCTCCTCTCCAAATCTATGTAATTGGGAGGTTAATCCTGGTTCCTCTGTATAGGAACTAGTTTTCGGCTCCGAGGCTGGATGTTTCGGAACCGAAACCTTTTCGGAAGTCTTTTTAGGCTCCGAAGAAACCTTCTTTGTTTTCGGCGTGGTGTCTCTGTGCCGAAGTTTCTCGGAGCCGCTGTCTCGCCTCAGAGGTTGCTGTGTGGCGGTATCTCGACCGGAGTCGGATGACTTCGACACCAGCATGCCCTTTTTCGGTGCCTTGGATCGGTCACCTAGTTTTCAGGTTAAGCCATGGCCTGTTGGCAGTGGCGTCCCCTGGGCTTTTGTGGACTTCTCGTGAGTCTTGATTTTCAACGTCTTACTCACGGTTTTGGGCGGTTCTTCAGAATCCGACTCGTGGATGGAGAAAGCTTCTTCTTCCTCCTCGAAACGTTCTTGACCTGTCGGCGTGGATGCCATTTGTAGTCTCCGGGCTCTTCGGTCTCTCAGCGTCTTCCTCGACCGAAACGCTCGACAGGCTTCACAAGTATCCTCCTTGTGCTCGGGGGACAAGCACAAGTTACAGACCAGATGCTGATCCATATACGGATACTTGTTATGGCATTTTGGGCAGAAGCGGAATGGGGTCCGTTCCATCAGCCTTGAAGTCGCACGTGGCCGGGCTGACCAGGCCCTGACGGGGGATCGAAAAAACCCCGAAGGGCCACCGGAGCTCTTCAAAATTCGGTGTCGATTTGTTCTAACTAACCCGATACCGAACGCAAACAATACCGATGTTTTTTTCCGAGATTCTAACTAACTTTCCGACCCGAAACACGGAGCGAAAAGGAACACGTCCGAACCCGATGGCGGAAAAAAAACAATCTAAGATGGAGTCGACGCCCATGCGCAATGGAATCGAAATGGGAGGAGTCCCTCGGTCTCATGACTCGAAAAGACTTCTTCGAAGAAAAACAACTTGTAACACTCCGAGCCCAACACCAGATGGCAGACTGTGCACAGCATGTGTATCTGCAGCTACACATGCCATCGAACATATATATATATATATATATATATATATATACATACATACACACACACACACACACACACACACACACACACACACACATACTGCATTGGTTCAGACAGTCAAGTATATTTTTCCCATTTCTTCTGACAATTGGAAATTAATGAAGCCACAGAGAATATAAGTCAAGAAATGAGACGGGAAAAATAAAAATTAACAAATGTTATAGTGATGAAGTGGACTAATATACAAGTAAAAGCTATATGTCTACAATCAAAATATGATGAACTGATCTTTGATTATAATATACTGTATGCTGAATTACACTGTATATTATATATTTCGCATAGTTTTTATGTTTTTTTTCCATTATCTACAGAAGCAATTGAGGTATGTCTATAGTGTGATTGAGGCCTGTATGAAACTGAATTGAATACAGTATTTATGTACAACTTTTTGAATACTTTGACATGACTATTTAATGTATTGTTTTGATAAAGACGAAATTAGAAAAATATACTTGACTGTACGAGCCACGATAGTGTATGCGTGTGTATATGTATATACACACACACACACACACGCGCACACAAAAAAGAATAGAGAACTCTGGGTAGTTCCCAAGTTTAGGTGGAGAGCAGCCTGCAACACCAGCGACACTCTAGATTTGCTCACCTCAAATGTCTGTTTATCTAGCATAGTCTTTAAGAATAGGATCAGCACAGTGCTATCCACGCTGAGCTAGATAGTGACAAAGTCTTTTGCCATTTGTACAGCAAAGTCTTTAAGCATAGGTTTGACACAGTGTCAACCTTGCCGAGCTGTGAAATGACAAGCCATATATATATATATATATATATATATACACATACATACATATATACATATATATATATATAAAATTATTGATCGATTAACTTGAATTTGGTTGCTTATGGGGATTTTTCATTTTTTCGTTTTTTTGTTTGGTTGAAAGCGCACTATACCCAGGATAGCTCCAATGAAAGAGAGCAGTTTAGGTGTCAGGTGTGATTTCGGCTCATTGATGGAAAAGATCAACAATATTAGTAGGTTGGCCGTAGCCTGGAGGGGGCCTACAACCACTTGAGGCAAGCATGCCTTCAGTATCCAGTCATCGAGGTATGGGTTGACTGGTATTCCCAACTTCCGCAAATGGGCTGCGACCACCATCACTTGAGGTGAGCTGGTAAGGCCAAAAGTGACCACATAGTACTGAAAGCGCTGGTGGCCTACCTGAAACCGCAGATAAAGCCCGTGAGAACGTAGGACAGGGGATGTGAAAATGTGCGTTCTGCAAGTCTAGAGCTACCATTCAGTCTCCTGGATCCCGGTTGCCATCCAGTAAAAGGTTAGCCGACCTCCCACTGGGCAATCATGCAATGCACAGGACAAACTAAACTAGTCTTGTGGTTGCTGTAAGGAAGTGAGTTTGTTTTTGAGTGGCACATTGCCCTTGGGTCCTGAGCACTTTCCGTGGGCACCCCAGCGCCGCCCTCCAAAGCAATAGGAGGCCTGTTGTTGCTAAGATATGTAATGCCAATGTTCAAAACCCCTGACAAAGCCTCGAAAGAGACACTATTGTGGGGGTGGGGAGTGGGGGCTGGGCAGACTAAGCAAGGCCTAGAGAGCATGAGGTGGCCTAACTCTCTTTAAATCTCTCCAAGGCAGAGCCAGACTTCTTTAAAAATATAGTCTAGAGCCATCAAAGGGCATGTCCACTAGGGGCTGTTGGATATCTGAAGAAAACCCTGTCAAGCAAATCCATTAGTGCCGCTGGAGTGCAATGCTGGTTCTGACTGCCTACCCAGGCAGTCAGTAGTGTCCAGGGCTTAACAGGTTGTGTACTTTGCCACATCTCAGACATCGGAAATGAGACACTGTTGAGTCTGATGTCTTCTGGGACAGCTGGCAAGATGCCTGCCACCCTGTTTCACAATGTCTATAAGTACATACCCAGGAGGCATGAGGTATTGACCTGGTTTGGACTGTGCATACTACTGTGGCCTAAAAGGTAGGGGCTGAACTTTGGAATCCGACAAAACTATTGCATCCATGTCCAGCATCGTGGCTGGTGCCGGTGGCATTGGTAGTTGCACTGAGAACAGCATTGAAAGTTGCTCTAAGGCTGGTGCCGGCGGCACCATGCTTGAAGAGGGGCCTACCTCAGGCAAAGGTAAAGTGTTGCAGTCGGTGTAGGGGATGTATCTGTTGATGGGGTCACGACAGGCTGCCACCTTAGAATCTTTGGGCCCAAAGGCGCTACACTGGGAATCGGTGTGGTGCCAAAGATTTTCTCCCCAGCCTCTCAGAGTTTATCCACTGTTGCAGTCCGCTTGAGGGGAAGTGGGAATACTGCTGGATTCAGATCTGCAGAACGGCTCAACAGCCTTGAGTTACATGAGATTTTGTGCAGCTTTGAATGGTGCGAATGGTGGGACAAAAGAGACCCATGTTTTGACTTCCTGTGCTTTTTATGGGATGACTTCAATTTAACTTAACTCCGCAGCTCCAATTTTGAACGCTTGTGTGAGTGGCCTCAGGAACTAAAGCTCATCTGTGCCCTTGAACACAACTGGTTCTTCCGTTGGGGTTCACTGATGGCTAACTTGGTCTTACAATTCACCTTCGCGCAGCAAGAACAGGACTGAGTTGTGTGAAGTGTTGATGCAGATGACACTGGTGTCCATCACGGACATCTGTCAGTGACAGTCCCAACACGGCTTGAAACCAGTTTTTTTAGGTCCCGTATCTGCATACTTGACAAATTTGAGAGATTTTCTTGAGGGGAAAAGAGCCTGTGAAGAGACAGCACTGCTAGCTTGAGATCTGCTTTTGAAGGCGTGGAAAGAAAAGAAATTATGTCAGCATGCAGAGGATTCACACATACATGCGCCCAGATGTCACATTTGAAGTACGACTGGGCCGAAGCAGAGCCGCACAATGTCACCAACTGATGCCCGAGAGAATTGCCTTAAATTATGTGGATCCAGTCTGGCACCTGAGAAAATTCACAAGGGGAGGAATCTGTGGTTAGAAGTCTCCATCGGAAGCAGATATCAGGGCTACACAAAACTTCTGTGGAAGAGCTATTCTCATGATACACCAAGAATCAGCTACAATCTAGATGGCATGGTAATCTGTACAAAATGTATAAGGCGGGGGGATTAGAGGAGCTGTTGTAAAAATTCTCCATGACTGGCATTGGTCCCCTTATAAATTGCATGGAGCCAGGCTGTCTTCTACCTTGCAATGCTGGAGAAGTAATCATCTGATGGGAGATGCATTACTTATCTTATGGCTCTGTTCTGTGTTAGACTTATTGGGATTTGATTTGGTCACAATAGCAACCAGCCAGTGGGTTGACCTTCTCTCACACTTGCAATCCTTCATCACACTGCAGACAGAGCAGCCATTGATAACAACAGGAAGAGGTACCTGTAGCTACACTCTATATATTAAGAAAATGGAAATCCAAACCACCACTCACACCAATCACAAACTTTCCAGAAATGGACATAATTCATAGAGTCGGCAGCCACTTATTAACAGGTGGTTACAAACTAAATGACCAGACTCATGGCGTTGAAGGAATATAGGACCTACTTTTAAAGAAGTAAAGGAACCCTTGCTATGCTACTACAAACACTCAACTAAAAAAAAGCCTGTAAACTAATGGATGTTTCAGATTTCAGAGTCTATAAAATGAGCTATATATTGGATTTTGAGCTGGGCCTAGGAATGCTTCTCTTGTTGCCTACAACCTCCAGCCCTTGTCCCTATTTCCCTGCCGGACCTTTTCAACCTTTCTAAGACTTCTATCCCTGTATAAATTGATGCTTGAGCAAAGACCTTCAAGTCCTTACTGTTCTACTATTAGGTTCTAGATAGTTTGCCAGTCTCTTATATCTTAAAAAGCCTCTCATATAGACAAGTTGTAGGTTATATACTGTGAACTCAATGAAATAATTTATTAACAGAAAGCAGTGGATGGACCCCAACCTGCATTGCCAAAGTCAACAAACAGTTTTTTTCTCTGCCTCTTTTTAAATGTTTGTGCCTGTATAGTATCCCCCCTGGGTGTCTCACGGGGCAGGATACTGTTGCTTGAATGCCAGGCAAGGCCTAACTTATAGATGTCAGGTTTACCTGTCTGGTAGTTTGAGCCATGTCACGTCGGACAAAGTGAGATTTGGAGAAGGGTATCCTGATATTATCCAGGTTTTCTGCTATCATAACCTCTTATACATCAAGGGAATGAGCCATGTGCTATGAATCGCAGTTATGTATCCAAGCGATCATGACAATTGCACGCAGCTTGAGAAAGTTCTGCCACCCATGGCATCACAAGGCTTTGTGCAATATGTATTGGCCATAAATCCATAAATGTCATTCTTTCTTTTATGAAGAGCTAGTGGAGAGCTTTCATTGTTGGTCTTTTATCCATTTACACTTTAAGTTTCAGAAATGCTTTTCAATCTTTTACTGAAGTTTCGTAGTTGCAGGATTTTGTTTCTGGAAAGGCAAATACACATAGTATTGGAGAAGTCAGCCTTGAAAGTATTAAAGATTTCTCACGTTCTGTTCAATGGTTGGAGTAAAGTAGCAGGAGTAATTGCCCCAGGCAGTTCAGGTGATTATTCATGCTCAAATAGCACGAGCTGGAGTTTGAAATGTAACACCTAGAAAAACAGAATGCCATTCTTAGTCAGAATGCCCTTAAAGGGCAGTAGAAAGGCAAAACAAAAGTTTAATTAATTGCAGTAGCAGCACAGAGTGACCAGAGAAGTAAGAGTTCTACAGAAGCAAAGCAAGGATGGTGTTGTCAAAGAATACACAGAAACAGAGGCGGCACAAGAGAGAGATAGTCCTATGACAAGACAAAATATCCTCTCTTCTGAGACACGCCAAAATGCTTCACCATCTCCAGACCACCACAAGATGGAAATAAGATCAGTGCTAAAGGTGATACAGGCGTGGTGTAGATGGGACAAGAGTCAGGCAGAAAAAGGACCACGGTTCTTGAGGTTAACTGGAGGGTAACAGGGGACCCAAAAAGTGACAATAAAAGTGACAATGAAATTGCAGCGTCCAGAACAAAAATGCATTTACATATGGCTGGTGTAAATACTAGTTTTCATTTTGGGACGAGTGTGGCACTAGGGCTTCTCGGTCTGATTGATCCACACACTAAAAGTGGTCGTTGATTCACTGGTCAACTCTTCACATCACCTTCTAAGTCAAAAAAGCAAGGTTATAGTTCCATACAAAGCATTCTTGCTGGGCAGATGAGAAAGCCTCCTCCATGACTTTCAAAGCATTTACTGGGTTGATTTTTTATAAATAAAGAAACTGCATGCTTTCAACTAACCTCGCCAGCAACCTTTACGTTCAGCATGCCTACAATCTGCCATCTTTAATAGTAAATAGTCAGTGAAATACAGGACACCCATCAGCATCATCTTAGCCCTCCTCACCAGCCCATAACCCTTTCAGTTAACACTAGGCATGGAATATCTCTTACCGGAGGTAGGCGAAGTATAAACTGACTCTCCAACTCATGAGGGGCATCATCCTTGTTTTTTGACGGCTTTTCTACAGTTCAAGACATAAAGAATAACAAATTTGACTAAGGGAAGAAAACACAATGCTTATGAGAAATAATTAAAGATGAGACTATTGGAAGTGATCCGAGACAATTTTAGAAAGAAGAGTGAATCTTTGGACAAAAAGTAAAAAGAAAGGAGCATGAAGAATAGCAAGAATGATAAATTGTAGGTGGTCATGAAAATGTTAGTGATTAAAAATGATTATTAAATTAACCCCAAGAGACACAGAACATATGTTATTAACTGTCATTCGAGTGATAGTCAGGGATGCATTTTCCGCCCACTGGCCCTATTATGAGTTTCCTGCTGGACGACAATGCTGCAGTGCATCAGTTGCGATAGCACCTGTCGTGCTTTTCACTGCTTGTAATTCAGGCAGTGGAAAGCTCTCCGGGGCTGACCATGAGGGCCCTTGCACAAGTCCATGGAGCTCTACCGACACTCTGGCTCCACCAGCCTTTGTATGGCGGTGGAACCGCCATGCAAAACCCGGCAGAGAGGGGATTTGTAATCCCCAGGGCAACGCTTCTTGCAGCGCTGCCTTGGCAGATTAAGACAACCGGCACCGCCAGGCTATCGACCGGCAGGAACCTGGCGGTTCCAGTGGTCAGACCGTGGCGGCTCCTAATATGGTGGCCGGACCGCTGCTTTGGTGATGGTCCAACCACCACCACAAGTCTGCTGCTCCCAGGACTGCCAGACTCCTAATAAGGGCCTCAGGGTTCAATCCCGGATCGTTTTTACTATATCCTTACAAAGGTTAAACATGATGTACACCTGAAACTTTGCGAACAAAGTTGATGACATCTTTTGAATGCCCATCAATTTACCACAAGGAATATTTTTTCAGAATAGAGTTTTAGACATTGCACAAATTGTTCAATACATTGGATGTTCTCTAAAACTATGCATAGCAGGATTTAGCTATTTAGCTTATGAATAAGTAGAATACCTGGTAGCAGGTATAGTTCTTTATACATCCGTACTTTTAGTTGAGGTGAGAAGACCATTCTTAATTCTGTATGTACTATACACTTATTTTGATAAATCAATAAAAATGTTCAACTAAGTGCTGTGTACTAGATTAAACAACAACTAGAACAGTTGGGGAAAATATCTAATCAGATTAAGTATAGTTAAGAGTGCCAACATACCTTCTAAGTGAGGTCTGCCCATGTGACAACGTTTTCAAATTTTAAACATTCTCACAGTGATTTAAAACATATTTACTAACATAAAACTAGCATTCTTTCATTACTTTGACAGGTAAAAGTCCCGGAGACAAATAAAAGTTTAAATTGTACTCATTACTTGTGGAAGTCATCTTGTGTTTCCTTGTGCCATATAAGGTTACAGGCACTTGCTTGATTCACAAACTAAATGTAAGAGAAAAAGACAAAAAGTTAATTACAAAATTAAATCTCATGACTATGACTTCTAATTAATTCAGCTGGTGTTTGCTATATAAGTAACTTCTCTAAAATAACAAAATGCTCAGTGTGCAATAAAATATATCCCTTCCCCCCATCCCCCGATACAGTTGATGCTCCCAGAGGTGCGAAGGAATAAGCTACTCAACTTTAATAGTAAGAACTTTAATGTAAGTCTGTGCAAAAGCTAAAAACAGACGCTACTACTCAGCTTTAGGCCCTTACACCGTTTTGTGTGTGACACCTGCATGACTAATCGTAATTTCTATGAAAATTAAGCAATAAAATATCGTGATAGAACTGGATCATTGGGGTAGGCAGGTTGGGTAGATGCTTAGAACTAAGAACTAAGAACTAACGTTTGTGAAACAAGAGCGCAAGCTGAACAAAAGCTAACAAGCACTTGCAATGCAATGGGTCTCGCATTTCCTCGAGTTAGAGCTATTGGCATTGTAAATTCGTAACTGGACCTTTCTTGTCAGATATATTGGACACAGCAGTGCCTAGCTAGATGAAAAACATCTAAGATAGAAGGGAATGTTATCAATAAGCAACACGCTTAAATATAGCAGTGTGGGCTTTTTTTGGCAGTAAGAATCAGTAGAAGACATGGCAAGTGTGCTGTCCGCCAAATACCGCACTTGTGAGGCATACAGTAGAAATGACGCTTGCATGGCTTTCTCAACCAGAAAATCAAAAGTAAAACATTAGTTGGTATAAGCGAGCCTATTCAAAGCGCCATGACAGCCAAGAGCTGGGGTGCAAAGGAATGACAAAAAAGGCAAATGGCAAACACAGTCAAACATATCAGCAATCGTGCAATTATCCGTGTAACAGGGTCAGTCTGCAAGGCAGTAACAAAACCTCCCCAAGGCGAGACAAATGGAACGCATTTACCAATGATATCAAAAGATTTTTGAAAGGCAAGTCCACAAATGAATGAACGTGATTGGCGTGAGGTGGGCATGGTTAAAAGCTCGCAATACTTACAATAGGTCAAAACTCTTGTACACTCGACCTAAAAACAGTTCACCAGTAGCAATAACTTGATATAGTAATGGGATGAGGACAATTTACATTGGCATCCTGTAGGAAGTTGGCTCTGTATGTGCTATTTCAAAGTAAGGAATAGCATGCACAGAGTCCAAGGGTTCCCCTTAGAGGTAAAGTAGTGGTAAAAATAGATAATACTAATGCTCTATTTTGTGGTAGTGTGGTCGAGCAGTAGGCTTATCCAAGGAGTAGTGTTAAGCATTTGTTGTACATACACATAGACAATAAATGAGGTACACACACTCAGACAAATCCAGCCAATAGGTTTTGTATAGAAAAATATTTTTTCTTAGTTTATTTTAAGAACCACAGGTTCAAATTTAACATGTAATATCTTGTTTGAAAGGTATTGCAGGTAAGTACATTAGGAACTTTGAATCATTTCAATTGCATGTATACTTCTCAAGTTATTCACAAATAGCTATTTCAAAAGTGGACACTTAGTGCAATTTTCACAGTTCCTGGGGGAGGTAAGTTTTTGTTAGTTTTACCAGGTAAGTAAGACACTTACAGGGTTCAGTTCTTGGTCCAAGGTAGCCCACCGTTGGGGGTTCAGAGCACCCCCAAAGTTACCACACCAGCAGCTCAGGGCCGGTCAGGTGCAGAGTTCAAAGTGGTGCCCAAAACGCATAGGCTTCAATGGAGAGAAGGGGGTGCCCCGGTTCCGGTCTGCTTGCAGGTAAGTACCCACGTCTTCGGAGGGCAGACCAGGGGGGTTTTGTAGGGCACCGGGGGGGACACAAGCCCACACAGAAATTTCACCCTCAGCGGCGCGGGGGCGGCCGGGTGCAGTGTTAGAACAAGCGTCGGGTTCGCAATGGAAGTCAATGAGAGATCAAGGGATCTCTTCAGCGCTGCAGGCAGGCAAGGGGGGGCTTCCTCGGGGAAACCTCCACTTGGGCAAGGGAGAGGGACTCCTGGGGGTCACTTCTGCAGTGAAAGTCCGGTCCTTCAGGTCCTGGGGGCTGCGGGTGCAGGGTCTTTTCCAGGCGTCGGGACTTAGGTTTCAGAGAGTCGCGGTCAGGGGAAGCCTCGGGATTCCCTCTGCAGGCGGCGCTGTGGGGGCTCAGGGGGGACAGGTTTTGGTACTCACAGTCATAGAGTAGTCCGGGGGTCCTCCCTGAGGTGGTGGTTCTCCACCAGCCGAGTCGGGGTCGCCGGGTGCAGTGTTGCAAGTCTCACGCTTCTTGCGGGGAGATTGCAGGGCTCTTTAAAGCTGCTCCTTTGGATAAAGTTGCAGTCTTTTTGGAGCAGGTCCGCTGTCCTCGGGAGTTTCTTGTCGTCGTCGAAGCAGGGCAGTCCTCAGAGGATTCAGAGGTCGCTGGTCCCTTTGGAAGGCGTCGCTGGAGCAGAGTTCTTTGGAAGGCAGGAGACAGGCCGGTGAGTTTCTGGAGCCAAGGCAGTTGTTGTCTTCTGGTCTTCCTCTGCAGGGGTTTTCAGCTAGGCAGTCCTTCTTCTTGTAGTTGCAGGAATCTAATTTTCTAGGGTTCAGGGTAGCCCTTAAATACTAAATTTAAGGGCGTGTTTAGGTCTGGGGGGTTAGTAGCCAATGGCTACTAGCCCTGAGGGTGGGTACACCCTCTTTGTGCCTCCTCCCAAGGGGAGGGGGTCAAATTCCTATCCCTATTGGGGGAATCCTCCTTCTTCAAGATGGAGGATTTCTAAAAGTCAGAGGCACCTCATCTCAGGACACCTTAGGGGCTGTCCTGACTGGCCAGTGTCTCCTCCTTGTTTTTCTCATTATCTCTCCTGGACTTGCTGCCAAAAGTGGGGGCTGGGTCCAGGAGGCGGGCATCTCCACTAGCTGGAGTGCCCTGGGGCATTGTAACACGAAGCTTGAGCCTTTGAAGCTCACTGCTAGGTGTTACAGTTCCTGCAGGGGGGAGGTGTGAAGCACCTCCACCCAGAGCAGGCTTTGTTTCTGTCCTCAGAGAGCACAAAGGCTCTCACCGCATGAGGTCAGACACTCGTCTCTCAGCAGCAGGCTGGCACAGACCAGTCAGTCCTGCACTGAACAATTGGGTAAAATACAGGGGGAATCTCTAAGATGCCCTCTGTGTGCATTTTTTAATAAATCCAACACTGGCATCAGTGTGGGTTTATTATTCTGAGAAGTTTGATACTAAACTTCCCAGTATTCAGTGTAGCCATTATAGAGCTGTGGAGTTCGTTTTTGACAGACTCCCAGCCCATATACTCTTATGGCTACCCTGCACTTACAATGTCTAAGGTTTTGCTTAGACACTGTAGGGGCATAGTGCTCATGCACATATGCCCTCACCTGTGGTATAGTGCACCCTGCCTTAGGGCTGTAAGGCCTACTAGAGGGGTGACTTACCTATGCCACAGGCAGTGGGAGGTTGGCATGGCACCCTGAGGGGAGTGCCATGTCGACTTAGTCATTTTCTCCCCATCAGCACACACAAGCTCCAAGCAGTGTGTCTGTGCTGAGTGAGGGGTCCCTAGGGTGGCATAAGACATGCTGCAGCCCTTAGAGACCTTCCCTGGCATCAGGGCCCTTGGTACCAGGGGTACCAGTTACAAGGGACTTACCTAGGTGCCAGGGTTGTGCCAATTGTGGAAACCATGGTACATTTTAGGTGAAAGAACACTGGTGCTGGGGCCTGGTTAGCAGGGTCCCAGCACACTTCTCAGTCAAGTCAGCATCAGTATCAGGCAAAAAGTGGGGGGTAACTGCAACAAGGAGCCATTTCTTTACACATCCATAAACTTTAGCATCTAAAACAACAGACTTTTTTCCTTTGGTCATAACTAAGATAATAGTCTTTCCTAGCTGAATCTTCTCACAGCAAGCCATCAATTTCTGCTTGAACATTTGGAAATCTACAAAGAGAAATGCAGTTTTCTAGGCCACAGACTATTCTTAGTCATCCATTGATGAGCTATCTGGAAGAAACCAGCTATTGGACCCAAACACCCAAAAAACATGTACCCACAGAAAAAAAAAATACCTTACCAGAAAACTGCGGTTTAAACATTTAGAAACCTCTCTTTTTCCACACATCCGCAGCTTACTCCACATCTCAGAGAAAAATAATACTGGCTATGGGTGATAATTAATGTACCACCGTCACCCATTACCAGGACACGAGATCTACATTCATTTCCCTACTTTGAAATAATTGGGGTTGCTGAATTATAGTGTATATGCACCACCAATTACCCATTCAATCATCCTTGAGATGACAAGAAGAATTAGCAAATGGTGACAAAGAAACACAGTAGGGGAGTCCAGCTACTGACTGTGAAAGGTGGTCAAAGACAAAGAAAATTGAGTGACAGTAGAAAGAGGGAAAGCACAAGGCCGGGGTTAAACAAGCATTTGCAATGCAATGGGTCTTGCATTTTTTTCCTTGAGTTAGAGCTATTAGTACTGTAAATACCTAACTGGACTTTTCTTGCCACATAAATTGAAAGTGAAAAGAAAACAGCAAGCCGATCCAAAGCGCCATGGCCGCCATGAGTGTGAAGGAGAGACAAAAAGAAAAATAAGTTTGCTCGCAGTCAAACATATTGGCAATCATGAAATTATCCATATAACAGGGACATTCTGCAAGGTGGTAACAAAACCTCTCCAAGGCGGGACAAACGTAAAGCATTTACCAATGATACGAAAGGATTTTTGAGAGGGAAGCTCACAAATGAGTGAAAGTGATGGGCGTGGTTAAGAGCACACGATTCTCACAACAGGTCAAAGTGCATGCACGCTCGAACTAAAAAGGAGACAGGGGTTAGAACCCACGACCAAACTTGCCCTCCTTCACAATTTGGAATGTATTAAATAACGTGGCATATCATACAATTTTGTGTAGTATGACCAATTGCTATATAATGGAAATATACTTTTAATATTGAGAAGTTCTACTGGCCCCTGTTCTCAAAAATGGCAAATCTTATCTGCCATGATTAGAGTAAAAGGCTTTTATCACAACAAATGTGTTCAACGAGTAGTTTACATTATCAGTGCACTGTGTGATTCTTAGAATAAAAGGTTGGAGGCCTTGTAAAACCAAGAGACTAGTTCTTTGCTGCTTTCATGGAGTACCAATACTATAAACTTAATTCTTAGGAGGAGACTCTCCTCTGCATTTTAAATAGGCATGTACCCTCTGCCCTGAGAGCCCAATTGCGTGTGAAACAGGTAATCTGACTTATTATAGCACTGGCTTCATGCTAATTTAGCATGTACACAGAGGCATAGGCCTGTCCTTAGTAATGTGAGGTCCAGAACTGGTTCTGTAATCTGGAAATGTGCATCAAGTAAGACATCATAGTGGGCATTTGACACACGCCTGTGTCCTTGGTGCATCACATAAACAGGTGGTGGCAGCACACAATGTTTTGTGAATCTTGAGTGAGACAGTGTAAATTCACAGTCTCATGTGAAACCCATAAACTTATGCTGACATTCCATGTGTGTCAGAGTGCTTTTATGTGCAGTTAATGCATAGCAAATGTGTGAAAGTAGGACCTGGTATATTTTGTGAGTCTGAGTACTGAGGCCAGTGAGATCCATTTTGGATGCTCATGGCTTAGCATTGCACAAGATGGAGGAATAGGTTTCCTTCCCCTAGGTAGGGGAGTGTACTACCTGAATGTCTATGGCTGGACTGTGGAGAGCCAGACACAGTCGTGAGGGTAGGTTGAAGCAAGATTCTCCTTAGAAATTTAATGAGGGCCTTACTAGCAAGGTGCTATTGATTAGTCCTTCCTGGGTACTGCCATTTTCCAGGGACTGCATATTCTGTTGAACATGAAAACGTTTCTAGGCAGGGCTTACTCTTTTGTATGTCTCTGAATACTGCAACAGGAAGGCTGATGACAGCAGTGGGATCACACATCATTCTGTCTCTGTTTTAGATACTCCTGCAGACAGCCAGCTCCATTGGCAGCTGCTGTGAGAGCCACCCATTCACATAAAAGCTGTGTTTGAGGCTAACCTGAAAATGGCATTTGAAAGAAAACCAACCAAAACTAGTTCTGAATCTTTACAGAGTGGATTCACATCTCCTATCTGGAAAATGTATAAAAGTGGCACCAAAACCATCCCATTTTGATCCATTCCCAAGACTTTCATTGCTAAGGAATATAGTGCTACAGAGAGTACTCAAAGAGCCACTGTGCAACCATGACTAGTGCCCACCTGAGAACCAGTCTCCGGAAGGTGTTGGGACATCATCTGAAGTCTTCACTTTCTACTGGAGTAGTATGTGAAGTGTCTGCCAGCCTGCCCACTTGGAGAGAGCAGGGTGTGCCTGGCTGTGCAGGAGGTGAGACTATCTGGAAGAAGAAGCCCAGTGTGGTCCTGGCAGCGAAAGCACACATTAAAAGCAGTTTACCCCAGAGAAAAAAGCCAGGAGTGATCCAAATTCTGAAGGGGTCCTTCTAGTCGCTCTGTGCAATTTCGGAGTAAGTGGTATTAAAAGTATAAAAGCTCATGTACAAGTATTTTGCTCAGCAGTCCCCCGAGGGCTTGAAGGTCACTGCCAACAGTAGAAAGTGAGAAGCTGTGCTGCCTCTGAAGTGGCGAGTCCAGATCAGGCCGAGACCACAAATGCCAATGACAATATTATGAATGACTGGCCCAGAGGCTGCAACTGCTGAAGCTAAGCACTTCCTGCAGGCAGACAGAAGATCACCTCAGCAGAAGATTAATTCTGCTGTGTAGATGTGCTCTCACCAGTTTCATCCTTTGAACACTGTTCCAAAACAAGTCTGATTCTGTGGATCCGAGAGAAAAGGAGCCACCACTAAGAGGCCAGGAGCATCAACCGCATCTGTTGCATCACTACAACTGCAATGATAACTGGAAGACAAACATGGGGCTTAGTTCGCACCTGGGCAAAAGGCCAGTGCACAGATGAGTCTGCGCATGTGCCCGAGACTTTTGCTGCAGAGTAAAAGACATTAACTGAGTTGCACATTTGATCAGTGAGAGTATTTAACATTATCTGCACCTGTACCTGTTCGATGCCTATGTCTTTAGTGTGTTGGGGAATGTAGCCGTAGAGGGGAGCAAGGGCTCTGATAAAGGAGGATGTTGCACCTCAATGATATATGGAACTTAGATTACAATGCTGCATTACGCTACTGTGAAGTTCTGTTATACTGAGTTCTGTTGTGAAATTAAAGTACTTTTTTAATAAAAGAAAAGCATTTTGATGAACAATACATTATTGTGTCTGTGGCTGACATGTTCTGGGCACTTTCCCCAAAAACTTTCACCTGGCAAATCACATCAACTACCACGGTTAGCGCCCAATAGCCTCTGTCTGCCCAATGGCCAATCAAGCATTGTCTGACACTAACCTTATGTTATATTGGTCGAAAGGATATGGTGATTTTTAGCCTTGACATTCCCAATATCACACCTTCTCATAATTATTAATCATTACGTTTGAACCAATCAGAATGGGAACTCTTCCAAGATAAATTTTGCTTGCATTGTAGGTCACATAATGAAACATTTATGTTGCACAGAGTTTGATATCCTTGCATGCCCTAGCAATCCAAATCATAACTTAATGAATCGCCACATTGTTGTGGAGAATGTAGCTCACACAGTTTACTTTACATTAGACAATAAGTTTGTATTTTCTATTTAAGCAATCAGAATAACAGAAAAAATAAAGAAAGCATTTCTAAATGAATTCTTGAGTAGTTGCATTATATTGTCAACCTTACTTGTAGTGATATGAACTTCAATAGAAGGAAAGTTCATTAGTTGCTGCATAAAATCATTGAGAGAAGAGAGACTGCCCATCATACTCAGAGAATGTGTAAATTACAATCTCTAGTGTTGCATATTAGAGAAGGATATGAAAAATGGATTCATAGTCCTAGGGAAATGTGAGGCCATACATTCCGGTTGCCCATAGGTAGTGAAGAGGACCTTTTCATGCTTATGACACCACACAATATTTATAATAATGGGGGAAAATGGCATTGCATACTTGGGTCATCCCATAATAAACATTAAAACGGCTTATGCATAGGGAAGAAGAACCTCATATGCTTATGACATCACACAATAAACATTTAGTCTTTACATGTATAGGAAAGGGGAGGATCAAATGCTTAAGGTATCACACAAAAAAACAGCCCTGATATAGCCTTCCACGCTTATGAAAGTGGGCCAATATTATTTTAACTGCCCGTGGAAAAAGGTGCAACACGTGCTTATGACATCACACAATGAACATTATATCTCTCCATGATTAGGTTAGAAAAGTCTTGCATACTCACAACATCACACAATAAACATTATTACTGTCCAGTGACAGAGAAAAGGACCCATAAATACTGATTGTATCACACATTACACAATCTAACTGCTCATGAATGTAGAAGAGTTGCCTCTCGTGCTTTTGAAATCATTAACATACATTGTAACCGACCTTAGATAAGGAAAAGGTCCCTACGCGGCTTATGTTGTCACACAAAAAATATTCTAACTGCCCATGGTTGAGATGCAGAAACATGGCTTGCCTTATGTCTTCACAAACCAAATGTTTTAATATCTTAGGGCCAGATGTAGGAAAGAAGGAAATTGCGACTTGCAATTTGCGAGTCCGTGCGACTCGCAAATTGCAAGTCGCAATTTGCTATGCAGACACCTTCTGCAACTCGCAATGCGGTCGCAAAGACCCACCTCATTAATATTAATGATGTGGGTCGCAGTTTGCGACCCCATTGCGAGTATGGGCACTCACGGGGATGGTGGCCTGCTGGAGACAGCAGACCACCATGTCCGTGACTGCTTTTTAATAAAGCATTTTTTTTTTTTTTTCTATCTGCAGCCCGGTTTCCTTAAAGGAAAACGAGCTGCACTTAGAAAAAAAAAACGAAACCTTTAGTTTCAGTATTTTTCAGAGCAGGCAGTGGTCCATAGGACCACTACCTGCTCTGAAAAATTATTTTTGTTTCCATTCACAAAGGGGAAGGGGTCACATGGGGACCCCTTCCCGTTTGCGACTGGGTTACCATCCACTTCAAGTGGAAGGTAACTGCGATTTCATTTGCGACCGCTTTTGGATCTGACTCGCAAAATGCATTTCTGCATCGTGGAGAGGCTTTTGCGCCTCGCAAACGGCGTTTTCCACCGTTTGCGATGCGCAAATCCTTTCCTACATCTGGCCCTTAGAGAGAGACCAGAATTGAAACACTGTTGGGTTGCTTTGGTTTATAAGAATCCAACGTATAATGGTCTATATGGAGTTGTGTGGACGGAACTGCTATTATTGATGCATTGCAACATTTGTCTTTTTGGGTTGGTAGAAGAAAAGGGCAACACTGGCATTCTTTATCTACGATCTTATGACTTGGTAAAGGAGTGAGGGGATTTGTGTGGTATGCAGGTAATAGCCACTGCAAGAGTGGAATGTGGTTTCAAAGGTCTATACAGAGACTTCTTTTCAGCTAGGAATAAAGCCAGTATGTTGTATACTGTTGAGAAGATGTTACATTTGAGGCCCAGATGTGCAACACAGTCCTTCAGTTCCGGGAGAGATAATATCACTCTCTGCACACACATTTGGACCAAGAAATCGTTTAAAGCCCAAATAGCAATGAAGGGAGTGAGGTGGTATTGTAGCATAGTATTTTGTACTTGTAGACAAGAGATCAAATTAAGTGCATAAATTCAGGATTTCAAAGCTTATCTTTCGTATCTATCAAACTAAGGCTGCCACTATACAAGATCTCCTGTAACACCTTGTTGCCCAAATGAAAAGTTCATGAATAGTGTGCATTCAGCTTTTTTGGTTTTACTTAAATTTCAAACTATATGATCAACAACATTTGGAATCTACTTAACAAAACTATTAAGATAATTAAAAAAATAAAATAATAATAACCCTAAAAAAAGAATGAAACCTCCAACTAATAAATCTGAAAGTTTCAATGACCATGATAAGGCCTTAGATAAATATATTTTGATTGGAATGAGAATAGGGTGAAGTAAAAATTAATCATACACTGACCACATCTTATTTTGAAATATGTTGTATTTTTAACCCTCCTACACATCAGGGTGAACTAATGCATGTTTTCACCTGTCCATTATGTCTTGGAAAGGTGTCTTTTGGTAACTCCCTGAGCGGTAGTTTATCAGTACTTCTGGTGCCACAAGGGATTGTGGGAGCAGGGCAGCACTTTCTAGTTGACCCCAAACTGCTTATCTCTTTCTCCGAGACAAGGTATCAAGCTACTCTTTTAGAGTAGTGAGATAATGCTAAATCTGTGGGAAAATTTCGGGCATATAACCATGAGGTAACAATGTTACCCAAAAAGTGGTTTCTCCCCAGGGATTTTCTGCGGGACCTAAACGTGTGGATAACTGTTTACACTTCTTCACTAAATGTAAAGAAAACCCTTCATTGAGGCCCTTGAGGCCTAGTTCACCATTTTCTAGCATGTGCTCGCCTCTGCCGCTGAAAAAAGGTAGGTTTCTGAAGCTCAACCAAGAACAGCATACACATGAACGATTCCCGGATATAACTGTTAAAACACAGATCCCACGTCCACCATGGAGCAGGCCTCACCAGCCCATGCCTGTTGAGGTGTTCTTCGCAGGTCTTCCTACACATTAATTACAACAAAAAAAAAAATCAAGCAGTGAGCGTCTCTCTACCCAACCAAATGCTTCCTCCTTACTCACTCCAAAAACATATTATCTTTGCTAACACACAGAATGTGTACATCATCCCAAAACAAAATTGGCACTAAAAACGTGCTTGGTGCTCGACAAGAAAGTGTTGATATTCCTCGTATGCTTACCACATTACCTTCATTGCGCGTAGCATCCAAGTGATTACAGTAATTACCGCAAACAGAATTAATTAGAGAAGATTTAATCATTTCTGGATACAAAATGCATTACTCCTAAGAGTGAGGCATACTGCTAAGGAAATGTCTTCCAAGTTCTAACTGTACATTTACCGTAATATAAACAAATAACAGATTGCAAAATGGAAGAGATGAATTGCCATTTTTGTAGTACTGTGTTTATCACATCTTAGACAGACTCTCAAATGTCACAGAACTGTCACATAATTTGAATCTCACCCAACCCCTTTCCTACAAAAGCAAAAAAGTAGCAAGCCTTTCCACCAAATGTATGCTTAACTAATGACAAGTCTTTCATCTCTGGCCTATAGATATGCAAACATGAATTTAATTAAACTGTTGGCACTTACTGCAGTACTGCGATTCACTTGCTCCAAGGGCAGCACCTCCACTAAGGCGGAGGAGTGGCGCCCCATTTGTTTTTACAAAAAGGAAAAATAAAATGATAACGTACGTTACATTATCATTTTATATTTCTTTGAAGGGTGGGGCAGGGCTGGGCTGGAAGGAGTGGGGCAGAGGAGGGCTATGTGCATACAACGTGTGCATGTTCTCTACCCAGATGTATAGCACAGCCGGGCAGAGAACATGCACAGACTCCCATTCCCAGTCTGAGCGGCGAAGAAGGCCGCTCAGGCCAATCATTGGCTGGGAGCCTGTGCAGCCGGGAAGAGGACAGAGGGGACCCCAGAACCCCTGTCCCTTTGCGCCCTGTCCGGTCCCGCCCCGCCACCCCTTTTCAGTGGCAGCCTGACTGACTTCCTCCTCTTTCATACCTATAGTCCCATGCACTTTTTACCTTTGATACCCAGGTGTGTGTAAACCAAAGGGGGTGTTGCTGCTTTTACAAAGAAAAAACATTTTTTCCCCCCCGAGATTACAGTTCTTGTAAAAGGCAACATCTATAGGTTGAAATAGATTTTAAAAAATAAAAAATAAAAAAAACACATTTCTCACTGAGTTTATATAAAATAAAGGAAAAGGTTGGACCTTGAATTTTTACGCAGTTTCCACATTTTGCTGTATACTGTAAAATATCTAGGGTGACTAGAATTTTAAAGTAAAAATTGAAAGTAAAACAGTGGACCTAAGCGAGCCAATTGAAAGCGCCATTAGCATGAGCGCGATGGCGAGAGACAAAGGGAAAAAGAAGTTTGCTCACAGTCAAACATATCAGCAATCATGCAACTATGCATGTAACAGGGTCAGTCTGCAAGGCGGTAATAATAATAACCTTCCCAAGGTGGGACAAACGTAAAGCATTTACCAATGATAACAAATAATTTTTGAAAGTTGCACGCTGAACCTAAAAATGTTCAGCAGAGCAGGAAATCCAAAAGGTCACACTGCTAAAGCTCACACATTTCAAGTATTTCAACATATCCCTGCTGTAAAGAGTTTGAGGTTTCAGCTTGCAAATATGCTGTTATAAACTGTCATTACATTTTTCAATTGTAAAGCAATATTACTTAGCCACTGATGTCCGATGCCTTAAATATTATAATTACACCAACACACAGGGAGCTACTATCTGGAGCTACTAACTTGCAGCTCAACTGCACTACAAGGTGGAATATTCCCGCCCAAGCACTGAGAAACATTGGTGCTTTATTGACCAGGCAGTAGCGGCCATACACATTTGGAAACTTCCATGGCTACCAAAGGCAGACCGACCACCTGGAGCATACATATCCCTCTGTGTTGCATGCCGCTGTGGGATGAGGTGCAGACACGGAAAGATCTTTCCACTCCTATCCACCCTCAGACACTAATACTAGGGAACCCAAACATTCCTACCGCACTGTCAGGGCCCTAGCTATAACATATGGCAGGAGCAGTGCTTAATTTGTAAATAAAACAATGCCGGTGCCCAAAGCTGTCTTCTGAAGCATCCAGCTTCTGCATTTAAATATGCGAGCACAGAATACTGAGGTAGCGTGACACTAAACCCATCTCAGGCCTCTTTAATCCATTTACAGCCACTCCTTGCCCCTTCAGTTCACTTTTGCAGCTTTTAGCTTACTGCCTTTGTGACACTTTTTTGTTTTTCTCATCCTCAGTCGTTCCCATATGTGTCTTTTGCGTGCAGTAAATGCATACATAATATCTTAGTAAGGAAATTATATTTTGGGATACCTTTACTACTTAGCCTCGAATGTGGACACCTCCTGTTCGGTTAGCTGTTCTCCTACAGGGTCAACTAGCTCTACATCAACAGTTGACTTTCAAACACTGTTTGCATACCAGTAGTCATTAGATTCTCCCTGTTTGTCAAGAATCTTGGTCAGAAAAACCTCAGTGCTTCAGGCTCTCAAAAGAAAGTAGGGTTTCCTGGTCTCCCAGGTTAACCCCAACCTGACTGCAGCAAGACAATTAAGTCTTGCAATTTGGTCACAGCAGTTCAACTGTGGTTCAGATAGGACTTCTCTATGAAAAAATCAATTTGAGTTTGGCAACTGATATTTTTAGTCTGCAGAATAGCGGATCTATCTGTGAACCGGTTAATTTCAAGATTTTGTTCTACACTCGCAGAAAGAGTAAATCACATCAGCACATCACCAAAGCTCTGAGATTGTCAGACGATTTGCCTTTCCCCCCCAAACCCCTCCCATAAAATAAAATTAAAAAATTTCAACAAAAAAAAAAAAAAAAAAACAGGCCAGAGGAACACCATTCTGAGTACCTACTTGGCAACTAAACAGAACAGTTGCGCTTCGTTTGGTTGGAAGTAACCAAATTAGAATTTCTGAAAGCCTACTCATTCAGCAGTTTTGGCTGGTCGCTACCAAGAACAGTTACGAGCAGTCTGCGGCTCCTCTTATTTTTTTTGGGCAGTCTAGAGAGGTACAGGCAGCCTAAACACAATTCAATTGTCTTTTTTGTGTTTAGGCACTAAATTAGCATTTTCTTCTAGTCTAGCTGCTGGGCAGATTTTGTTCATTATTTAGTTATCCAGCAAAACAGACCTTCATAGATGGAAAAAAAAAAACTAAAACAAACAAACAAAAAATGTATATAAAAAAGGGGTAAATTCTACTCGGTTTGTATTTTAGCAAACAATGTCATTACACTCAAAAAGGATCTTGTTCAGTTTCTAACATTTATGGGATCCATTTTGCAACAGAGGACACTGGGTCCTCGCCGTTTGCATCTAATGTGAGAGAAAATATATATATATTATTTTTAAAAGCACAAAAGAATTCAGATGACATTTCGAGCTAAGTGGAAAATAACATGAAAACCGTTAAAGTGCACACTTGTGAAAAATTGAGGATTAGCAAAACTGGACTGTTTAAGGATACTTCCTGAAAGAAATGTGGGTCTGTATACCACACATATGGATAGAACGTAATTTTATGGTTTAAGTTCCAGGGATCTATGATAAGGATTGTAATGTTATGACACAGGCTAACCTGCGAAACATAAAAAATGGCGAGAAATTGAGTTGAGGAACCTAAATGAACTATGACTGATAATCTAGTCGTCAAAACAGGAGTTGTTGGTATTGGTGCCCTAGAAAACAGTTTATAAAGATATTGTTCCACAGTGTATTATTAACCCCAATGAAGGAATGTTTTTGAAAATAATGCTTTGGACTATATTTTTATGAGATTATATTTATCACACAATATTCTGGTAGCATACCTCTACATATAAGGCACGATGCCTTGACACACCTTCTCTTTCGCACGCAGCCAAGTAGGCCTTTGCATTATAGCTGAAACATGACTGAATTATTTCCGACCTACTGCTTTCTTAATGGCCAAGTTTTGGTTCTGCTGAAGTTTAAACAACGGGAACTCAGGAAGATCCAAATTGACATTATCAAAATAGTCCATCAGTGGCAATATGTGCCGACTTGATCTTCACACTAGATAACCTGGGCAGGAGCAGGAGAACTTTGCCTAACAGACATAACGTCAGAAAGCTTGAGGCATATACTTTAACTGTTGGGTGGGAGAAAGCTCTGGACACCCAGGGAATAAAACGTCAGCTGCCAGCACCAAAGGGAGTCATAGAAAAGGCGTACTTACAAATATAGCATATCTAGCAAAGTGTGTAGCTTGGCTTTAACTGAAAGATAGACCCATTCCCATTAAAGTGAAAACTACAATAGGGTTGTGGCGCCAATTCTTGTGACAATGGCATGTATGACAATTACACCAACTATGTTGATTTTGTTTCCTGATTTTTGACAACAAAGGAAGACTGCTTGGCTGTCTTACTCGGACTGGTCTGTGCTATCCAAGTGAACAGGTTTATGCAAAATTCCAGGCTAGTGTTTCCAATCTCAGATCTTTTCCACAACACATCAGGCCGATAGGTAACGACACCACACATAGCACCTAGTCTCAGTGGAGCTGTTCATTTGCACAGGTATGGGTCCGACCAAAATTGTTGAGCCTGTCTCCAATGAGTGCAAGTATCTTCCCCATGGAAATAATGAAGTACTTATATAGCATTCAAGATGCTAGAGAGGTTGTCCCCTCCTACTACAGCTCACAGAATACCTGTAACATACACAGTACACACTCAAAATGCCTCCCACAGGGCCCCTGGCACTCCTGGACCTAGACCTGCTCTGTTACTCCAACAAACCTATTCCACTCTGTCTGTTTAGAGGTTAGGTAGATCACAATTACTGCCTGTTCAAATTACCCACATACCTGCAGTGCCCTGTAGGAAAGTGCCCCTTTTGGGCATGGTCACCCACACTGCACTGGATTCCTGCTAAACAGGTCCTCAGTGCGAGTGCTCTTTCTCTAAAACAAGGTAAAAGGTCTATTTGTAAACAATTGGCACCCACTCCAGTACCTGTGTAAGTCCCCACTAAATGGTACTCCTGGTACCTAGGGCCTGGGTACTAGGGAGCGCACTTAAGTGCTACAGCATGTATTTTGCTACCTTAAAGGACCCCCCCCCCCTAAAAAACTGCACACAGCCTGCCATTGCATACTGCGTGTCATGGTGCAAGCCATGAGTGAAAACATGGCACACACACTGTGTGCCATGCTTCAGTCACTGCATCAAACTATATTTAAGTCACCCTCTACAGCAGGCCTTAGAGCCCTGAGGCAAGGTGTATTATAGTTGATGTGAGGACATATCTGCATGAGCAGGTATGCCACTGTCTAGTTCAATTACTTAGACATTGCAAGTGAACAGGGAAGTCATCTTAAGGTAAGTACTGGGCAATGGTCAGCATGGGTTACCCAGCTTCACTGAAACCTATGGTGGTTGGTAACAAACACCTCATCTTAATAAATCCAGACTGATGCCAGCCTTGGATTTATTATAGTCTGCCACCTATAACCTACTTGTTCTCTAGTGTGCTGGCTGACTGGTACCGACCATCTTGCCACCACAGACATGTTTTCTCTACCCCTGGAGGCAAAAGCCCACGCTCTTAGAAGTCAGAAACAATGCCTCCTCCACAGCTAGTTATCACCTCGTCCAGCAGGATAGCTAGTGAATCTGCTTACTAAGCCAGGGACTTCAAAGACCCTACCACCTTTAGTATACAACCCAAGCTTTCCCCAGACCTGGGAGTTGCCACAACCCTGCCCTGAGGCCCATCTGGCACCATGACAGGTGGGTAATTAGGTAGGAGTGGTGCCCTACCAGGCTAGTCACAGCCCTAAGATGGGCAGACTGATGTGCTCCATGCAAGAAGGGTTCCACCATCTTGTTTTTGGTGGAACTAGGAATTCTGGGACAGGGTTAGGTCCACTTCGAATAGGAAGTGGTCATTTAGGGGGTGTAGTCTCCCCCCGGAGAAAGTAGACCATTGGCTATTACACTGCACCCCACTAAACGCCCCTTAGTTCAGAATTTAATTGGCCCTCTGACACCAAAAGAACAGATTTGTCCGACCGTAGAAAGAAGAGGACAAAAACAAAGTCAAAGAAGCAAGAACTGTGGACTGCTGGTGGATTTTTGGCACAAAACCCTGCCTGCTTACTTGCTCCTGTCCCAACAATGGAGTCAACCTGACTCATCCTGCAGCTGTGCATTCTCTAAGAGCCTCGGAGGGCCTCCAGCACTTCACCAAGCAGTCAGCATCTCCCATGAAGTGGAGGAGCCACTTCCCTGCACCCTGCAGGTACCAACCACAACATCTTTTTCACTGTTTTGCTGACTACCAGGTCCACCGACTCAGCAGCCGCCATGGAGGAGGTCACAGAGCTCCAGCAGGACCAACATGTCTACCCACCAAGTGAGAAGACCCCAAGACATGCCTGAGCAGATGTGCAACAATACCCAGGGTACCAGTCCCCCCCAACCCCCCCCCCAGCATCCAAAGCTTATTGAAGTCCAGAATGGATTCAAACACCGCAACCAGAGACCAGCCGTCAAGGGACATCGCATTACAGAGGCCATCACAGACAATGGTCCAGCTGCTCTGGTTTTGTCCATCCTTGCAGGTCCACCAAAGAATTGTGGGTGCCTTGACGCGAGACCACCAGACGACCAAAACCAGCTGCACCCCAGGTACATGTGTTCCTTTGCTCTCATGACACTGACCGACTGAATCATCCCCTGATGGGAGCTCCCAGTCTTGTCCCCAAGTCCACGTCTGCAGCCCGTTACTGCGTAGAGCTCCTCAAAGCAAACTGCGCAGTGCACAAGGCACCCGACCCATCCACCAACTCTGCACCAGACAACTCACGGCAGGTAAAACTGAATTGCTGGTCTTTGTGACCTTGTCCCCTAACAGCCAAAGCCCTAAAGGGGACTTCTGAGAATCGACTGCTAAGACCCCATATGCAGTAATAGTACTTTATCCAAAGTTAGTCCCTTTACCGCTTCAACGTGCATCTGAGTGAATTTTTACTTACTTGCAAAAGTTGATACACTGCAACTGTACTTACCTTCTTTTGAAGTTTTTCTGGTGTTCAAGTATTCTATAAAATTAACTATATTTTTATAAACATTGGTCTCGGTTTTCTTCTTGGGTGAGTCTCACTGTGTGTACAACAAATGCTATCCTCTGATAAGTCTAAATTGCTCGCTCACCTATCACAAAAAAGAGCACTTGAGATTATCATTTTAACCCCTGTAAACAAAAAAGGGTAGTCCGGACTATTTGCAGTGTCCCCTTACATTTTGAACATTATGGAGATCACCAGCTTCCTACGTGCCCCTTGCTCACAGTCGGATATGGAGGTTCAAGCAAGCTATGTGAGGGACCCAATGCCCAGTGTGCTGGTAACTTGTAAGCAGTTGGGCTCAAGCTAAGTTACAGGCTCTAAGCAAATGCCCGAAAACTCACCCAGTCACTGACTTTGTGATATAATGCTGCATTCTGCCACCTCAGAGGTCGCTGATAGATGTTGCTTTACCTAATGTCCCAAATCTGAGATGCCAGTCTCAACATAATTAATATGGCTCTCACAGGCTGCAAATGGTGTCCCTATGTGCCAAATGCCTTTCAAGACAGTGTTCTTCTCCCCATCTCCCTCTGATCCTCACACAATCTGTCTCCTGACAATCCAAAGCTACTTCTAGGTCCTTTTGTTGTCAATGCCCTATAGCTGACACTGACACTGCATCAATAATTACTGAAGTGGCAGCTCACAGGGTGCAAAAGAGGGAACAGGTAACCAGTTATGATGGACCAAGGAGCCCAGGGCCTATCTATAATTCATACACTGGGACTCATTAAATATGGCATGATCAGCAGGAGGTGTGTGTTTCGACAATGCAAGCAACAGACAAAATGAAACTTGTCCTTCTCTAGGCTCCCTCTGCAAATTCCAGGTACTGTAGCTTTGAAAGGTGTTAAATACGTAAATTAACATACCTAAAGTCTGGTTTGTTTTCAATAGCATACACAAGGTTAGGAGGCTGCTTCAAAGCGCTAATAAACAAACAACAGAAAACAAAAGCAAACTCCTTTGATCACAGGATAAATATTTGCACTTATCTACCATGGCACACCTTCTTTAATATAGCTCAAATACACACATTAGACATAATACATGATCACTGATATTAATCTGATGAGATCAAGGCACCAAGGATAATAGTAAAACAGCGAACACATTTTTTCTTAAAAACATTTTTATTGGCATTTTAAGAACAATAATATCACTCACCATTGGTTAACATTTTTGTTTTTTGGGAGTGGAGCACTTTATATTCAAAAAAGAAAAAACAATGAACCTCGTTGTAATAGTACCAGTCGGGAGGAATCCTCTCTTCTCTCTTAAACCAGCAGGCTTTCCTAGAGCAAGAGTCAAACTAAGACAGCACATTTCTCCTATTCAATCAACAGAGGTACTCACATTTTCCACCGCTGCTGTTTTCAGGTGGAGTTGCACACTTTATATGCCCCGGTTTCACTAACTTCAAGACACTGAGCTCTCAATGTTCCCAGATGGCTGCATGAGACAGTGATAGAGGGACTCCAAGCTAACACCAATGGTACCCCAGACTTTGAGGATATTCAGAGAATTACAACCTAGCTAAAAAAAAAAACAAGAAAAAAAAAAAAAGAAACGGGTGGGGGAAAAACAAAAAGCAACAAAGAAAGGGCAAAAAAGAAAGTCTCTGTGGGGGTTGGGTCCTATATATTGTGTTTGGCAATGTGGGGTGTAGGAAACGCACACAGCTACAGTGAATATGTATCCGGGTGTGTGGCGCATAGTCTTTATGGGCTTATAAGGGGGAATGGTGGTGACTGCTGTAGGACAGTCACTCTGTGCCCGGGGCCCCCACTACATTCTATGCCCCACATAAGGGCCAGCGGAATAGGATGGTAGACAAAAGGTGCTCTTTACGTGTGGGGACCAGCCCCTGTCTCCTTCACTACACCCACACCGCTCGTCTCCCTCATACTCACTCTCATTCACATCCTCCAGGTCAGAATGAGGGTTCCAAATGGGGTGCTCCCATTTCTCCAGAACCTCTGCCCACTGTCCCGGCATAGGATGTCTCCTGACCCCCTTGGGCATCCTCCCTGCATAATATGCTCTCTTCATCTCTGGTCCATGCTCGTCTGTGCTGTCCCCAACCCACGTGTCCACAACCGGTCCAGACCAAGATCTCCACACCAGCATGATCCTACGCCTACCTAGCGCAAGTGCCAAGTCCAGAAATCTACTTGCAACTGTGTGTGCCTAGGGCACTCATCCAGCTTCCGCTTCCTACCCTCAAGAGGCAGGTGTCCACTATGCAAGGAAGGGGGCGTCCTAGTGTCCTGTGCAGACGGAGTATCACTTCAGCCTAAAACGTCTGAAGCATGTGGCAGTTCCAAAGCATGTGTTGGAAGTCTGCATCAAGCCCATCAGCAACTGGTACACTCCCGGGACTTATCCCCATAGATAACCTGCAGTCTGTGTGGGGTGAGGTAGGTCATGTGTTAGAGGTTTAATTGTATATATTTAAGTTTGGTGTTGCAGGAGACCGTCTTGGGTAAGCCATTATCCTTTCCCATTCCCAGTCTTCAACCTCTTGGCCCAGGATACCCTCCCATCTTGTCCTAAGTGCCCCTAGTGGCCGCCACCCCATCATATTCAGCGACTAGTAATACCAGGACACCAGCCGACGCGCTGAGCCCAGATTAGGGAGCTGTTGAAGCCCACAGTGTTGTGGGGGGGGAAGAGAGGGGGAACTCTCCCTGTGTTCTGTAAGTCAGCATGTGTGCGCAGCAATGCCCCATATATCAGGAACTGGCCACTGGGTAGCACGTATTGCTCCATTAGTACCTCCAGAAACTTGAGGGCACCCAACTCGAAGCATTCCCCCACTGTCTCCACTCTACCTTCAGTCCAAGTCTGGAGTTGACCCACTGTAAAATAGCTAACTGGCCTCCCATATGGTAGCCCAACCAGTGGCAACGCCAGTGCATACAATGACGCCCTTCGAATTCTTATTCTATATCTGCGCCAACAATTCAGGGCCACCTGCAGCAGGGATACTCAGCTGGGAGATCACCACATCCGCACGCAGCAAACTGGCCAAACAAAGTCCCTGGTATGGCGCCAGTCCCACAAGGTCCAAGTCACTCCTGTGGGTCTTATCAAGCCACTGGGATACCCACTGCATCTGAGCCGCTAAGTAGTACAGTTCGAAGTCTGGGACCCCCAGGCCTCCTGTAATGGGTGGATGCCGTAGCACTCCAAGGAATAACCTGTGGCGGCTCCCGTCACAGATTAACTCCCGAAGCAAAACATTTAGTCGAAGCCATGTCACTGGGAACTTAAGTGGGAGATTAGCAAAAAAGTATAGTAACCGAGGGAGCATCACCATCTTGGAGACCAATACTCGGGCCATTAATGGTAATCGTAAGGATCTCCAAAAAGTGACACAGGAGCCAAGGGAGATGAATGCTCTACCCAGGTTTCCCTCATGCATGTCTTCCAGCTGATGGTATATTTGGATACCCAAGCATTTAAAGGTCACAGGCGACCAGGCAAGCCTAGGGGATAAGTCCAGCAGTGCGGGTGTATCGCAGGGGAACAAGCAAGTATTGGTGCTGTTGACCCTCAGCCCGGAAAGCACTCCAAAGTCGCTTAGAGAGAGATAATTTGCTCGTGGGCATCTACCCGTATACCACTGCCCCTCTCCTTTCTATAGAACAGTTCTGCCAATGGTTCAATTGTCAGGGCAAATAGCAAGGGTGAGAGTGGGCAACCTTGGCGGGTGCCTCGTGAGATGTCACAAGCAGCCAAGATGGTAGTACTAGTCCTGTCTCATGCAGTCAGCTTTGTATAAAGCAGGGCAACCCATTTAACCCAGGCCTACCACACACCCAACTGGCGCATGAACTTAGTAAGGTATGCCCAACGCACTGAGGCAAAGGCCTTCAAAAGATCCACTAACATGAGCACTGTTCTCAGTAGGCTCTGGACTTCAGGGTGGCTAAGGACGTGGTACAGTCGCCTAAGACTGAAGGATGTTCTATAGTATGGGATAAAGCCATTCCGGTCTCTGTGAACCACTTCCGGCATGTAAGGAAGTAACTGGGTTGCTAATATCTTACTCAGGACTTTGAAGTCCATGTTGAGCATGGGCAGTGGGCGGTATGCTGTGACCGGCATAACCAAAAGCCCGTTTATCGGAAGAAGGATGACAGTAGCACACGATGTGGTGTTGGGGAGATGGCCCACCCTCAGGGACTCCTTGTATAGTTCCTCCAGCCATGGGGCCAAAAGGCCCACGTCTTGTACAACTCCACTGGGAGTGTCCATCTGGGCCAGGAGTCTTACCAGTGGCCATATCTATAATGGCGTGGTGCATTTCCTGGAATGTCATAGGTCCTCCCAGAGTTTCCTGCCTTTCCAGGGTCAATGTTGTGAGAGGGAGTCTGTCCAAGAGGTCTTCATGCGCATCGTCAGGGAATTCCCCTGGGTTACTATATAAAATCTCATAATACATTCTGGTCATTTATGTCCCCTGGGCAATAGAATTGTGTTCTGGTGTCTGACACTAGGTGTGTGATGGAGGCACTCCGTGGCGGATAAGCCACGCTAGCAACCTTCCCGACTTGCCTTTGTTGTTGTGCATTTTTGTTATGTATGTTCTCTAGTTGTGGCATCTCAATTTTTCTAATATGACCCGATATAGCTCTTTTGTATCTAGCAAAAGTCGATGAGTAGATGGGTCAGGTCCCAAGGAATCGTCTACTGCTTGCAGTGTGGTATCTAAATTGTGCAGTTCTGCACCGAGTTCTTTGCTGACTCCCATAGATTGTCCCCTGCAGTGGCCCCGAACAACAACCTTAAATGCCTCCCACTCCACCAGAGGAGACAACGTCATGCCCTGACTGGTGTCAAAGTATTCTATGATTGCCGTTGATAGTTTGACTCTATAACTGGGATCTTCCAGGGCTGCCAGCGCCACATCGGAATCGCCGGCCTTTGGTCTATGGGGAGGAGACCCAGAAGCAAGGGGCTGTGTTTGGAGAGGGTCCAGCCCAAGAACTCAGTGTATGTGATATATTGACACAACCTCAGCAAACATATAAGTATATCCAATCTTGTGTGGAGAGCGTATATATGTGAATGAAAGGAGTAATCTCTCTCACTGCCATGTTGCGCTCGCCAAATGTCCAATAGCTCCCAGTCCTGTAGCTAGTTCCAGAACCCTGCAGCTACTCTATGGGTAGGGGTCCCAGGCAGGGGGTGGTGGGAAGGGGCAGTGGGAGGTGGTTGTGGAGGAAATCGATGTAGGAGTACATCTGTGACACAGTTAAAATACCCTACAGCCAGCAGCCTTCCACCCACTACCGGTCCCAGTGGTGCAAACAAAGACATTTTCTCTGTGTTGGGTATGTATATACTTCCCAGTGTCACACTTTTTCCAGCAGCCTTTCTTTCACCAGTATGCAACGGCTCTCTGCATCAATCAGCAAGCTTATATTTTCAAAAGGGATTCCAGTTCTAACCCCTGAACGTGCCAGGTCATGCAGAGAAGCCCCATTTGCCCGTTAACCATAAAGTCACTTTTAACAAGGGTATACTTCAATCAACTCCCAAACTGTTCCACAGCCTCCCCTGTTGCTCTGCCCAGTAAGGATCCTCCAGAGACAAAACATAACACATTTCCCAACAGTAGACTCCCCAAACCCAGGGCCGCATGGTAACAGCCAGCCACCCAAACTTACAGGAAGCAGCATAAATAGGAATAGGTGCATTTCTACAAGACACCTAAAGTGGGTCAAGTAGGAGGGTGCAGTCAAGAAAGAAGAAGTCAATGGACGCAAGTCCGCTCAGGTCCATGTGGTACAGATTCGTAAGGGGTTCCCTGGTTAAGACCTAATTTGTGGCCAGCGGTGTGTTTGGGGACTCTCTGGTCAGCAGGGCTGGGTTCCAACAAGTGTGTTGCTGACTTCAGGGTCGCTTAAGGCACACAGCACTACTCCAAAGTTAGATAATGTTATCTACAGACTGCACGGTCGCCACTGGCTGCTCTGCCCGTGCCAGAACATATCTCTCCGATTCTCTAGGTTGTCTTTCACAAGAGACGTCTGGTTCTGACTCAGTGCATGTACACAATGCACTTTCTGCTCTGCCTCCATCTTTGTCGGTCTCCGCGGGCTGTTCCCGTTCCTGGTCCTCCAGACTTTCTTCCGTGGCCTACGTCTGTGCTCTCAAGGCGCACTGGAAGTGCTTCCAGGAAGCTCTTCATTTATTGCCATCCAAACAGCCCCACACTGTCTGTGGGTCCTCACAGAAATGGGTTTTGCCATCCAACATAACTAAGCTTTACAGGAAACAGAGAATATTATAACCATTCTTTCCTTAGTGTTTTTATTTTCACCTTCATATAACAGCCCCCCTTAGATTGCACAGCAGCCCTCTAGTCTGGAAACACCAGCTTCTTGCCATTACCAATGGTATACAGGTCATTGATGCAGGCCCGCTGCAGTAGCATATCCCTATAGTTGAGCAACCTTGCCACCACCGGACGGTGATGCCAACCAGGGGCCGGTGGTTGGGCAGGCACTCTGTACGCACGATCCAGGGTAAAAAAAAAATGCATCAGATGATTCAGGGAAACTTCATTATTCATCCAACATCTGAGGTAAGACTCCATATCGCTGCCTTCAGAGCCCTCCGGAAGTCACTCTATACGTACATTGTTCCACCAACTGTGGCCCTCAGCAGCTTCCACCCAGTGTTCTAGCATAGGCACTCTGTCAGTTGGTGCCGCCACTTGTCTAGCTAGGTCTGCTTGTGCAAGGAATACTTCCTCGAGGTCCGTGTCTACTTCAGTCACCCCGCCCGCAGGTTTATGGTGCTTTACTCTCAGCAGGCTCAGTCCCACTGATACTGCACCAATGTCCTACTGTAGAACAGACTGTCAGCTGCCACTGCCAGTATTCTGTCAAATTGTGTTTGCAGAGGTGGAGTCACACCCCAGAGTCTGTTGACTCTTCTTGCATGGCTGGCGCAGGCTCTGTCGCCGCCGTTGGAGTACTGGCCTGTTTGGCCCTAGGTTTTCCTATGGCCAACTGGCAATGCAGGGACCAACAGCCCCATCCACAGCAGTACAGTTCGGGGAAAGAAAGGCAAGGGCCAATACAGGTGTGTGTTAATAGCCGTTCTCCAGAGGTGGTCTAGTTCGACTGAAGCACTGCGTCACAATCAGAACAGTATCACCAGGGTCTTAGGGGATGACTGTGCACTGACTCATCATATGCACTAGGTATCTAATTGGCAAGAGTTCTTGCTGGGGCATCGGTTCCTCGAACTCCCATCCAGAAGACCCTGTATGTCTTTCATTCCCCTGACTGGCCAGGGTCCAAGAGTTTCTCTGCTGCATGCAGGGGCAAATCTGTGCCCACCCATTCAATGAAGGCCCTGCGCTGAGGTAGCAAAAGTTAGAGTCTGTACCCCTTCAGGTCACAGTTGTTTGGGTATAGGGCCCTGCAACCGTCAGGAGCTCTGCTGAAGGAGGTAGCTACCAATGATCACCGTTTGCAGCAGTACTAGGCTTCCTGAAAGGACTTTTCTCATATATCCCTCTCTGGTTCCAGGCTGCGGCGTTGTCCAAAGTCCAGCCTTAGCTGCGCCACTTCACTGCATGGGCCCACCAAACCAGAGAAACAATAATAGGGCACAGGCCAGGTCTTTAATGGCCCCGTTGACAGCTGCTGCTGTTCTGTTTTTTGTGGTTGTGTGTAAGACTTTTGATGCATGCCTAGTAACCCCACACTTCTGCAGGGTCACTCAGGCGCCATAGGCCAAGGCGCCTGCAAGGGATCACAGGATTGGGCGTGTGTCTCAGCCCCCACCGCCCACCCAGTCGACCTATAGGCTTGACGGTGCTGCTGGGTACCGCGGCTATGCCAACAATGAACAAATACAACTCAGGAGCACTCGATCAGCCCTGCAGGGCTAGGGGTCTAGGCCACGTGTGCGGCCCACTCTCCAACCGATCCCAGGCCCCTGGCTGTCGAGCCAGCTCTCGTACAGTACTCACCTGACACAATCGGTGCTGGGCAATTTAGCAGGAGAACACAAAGGCTGGAGCAAAGCAATTTAATTACGTGTCTGCCATCTTGGCTTGGTAGCCACACTCCAGCCCGCTTCACCCCCTCCCCCCCAAAACAGTGCACACATTTAACATAGTCTTGGGCAATATGAGATATAGATCGCTGGCAGGAGGGAAAGAGAGGGGATAAAGATAAAGTGATATATGTTGGGGTGAACACTTGTGACACCGCTTCTATGTGTTAATGTATTGCTTTATTACTTAATGCTGAAATGGCGTAAAATTTTTGTGCTTTTGAGTCTGCGTTATTGGACCAGATTGCCAAGTCTATCGTGCTAAATAGACGGACAATTACAGAAATCAAATATGATGCTGATGACATCAGTTGAATAATATAATCTTTAAGTAGGTCTGTGTGGGGGGATGAGGGAGGCTCTTAGACACTGGGGATTTAAATGATTAGCATGTGGGAGTGTATGTATTAGTGTCCTGCTTTATTCTTCAATACTTTGCTGGGATATGACATGATTTGTTTTTTCGAACAGCCAGGTGTACACCCCGACTAGTTAGTTTGGACTGTTAAAGCAGTCCTGTTATATTATAAACCCAGTAAAGAAAGATTAAAAAAAAAAAAAAAAAGCAAAAACACAGTATTTCGATTCCTTAATGCTTGTTTTATCACGTGGCAAGCATAACTGAATATTAATGGGTTATATTTTAAAAGTACCCTCATGCATCACCTCAAACATTCACTGCTGCTTTGCAAACACGCTGATAGACATAAATGTGTTAAGTGTCCATTATGAAGTCTTTCAAAAATGCCCCTTTTATGCACAGTCACCCCATTGTTTTTCAAAAATGTTCTTAAAAGATTTTAGATTCTGCACACTGGGTACAGGTGTCCAGTGCGCAGGATATGTGCCCTGAAGACAAAAATGTAAAAATTGGATAAGCCCTGATTAGAACATTTAACTCTTCTGTAAGGCCTTAATGTATGGTGTAGAAACTACACCTGTGGCATGGAAAGTTAAATGCAGGACTTACTATGGAATCTACTGGTGTGACAAGAAAAACTTGGCTTCTGTCTATTAATGTAACAGATTGCTGTCGTTTACAACTGCAGCCTGACCTGACAAAATAACCTTTTTGATAGGGGAAAATCCTTCCATTTAAATATCAATAGGCCACCCCTCCCTAGGAGACCCTAATTCTGCTATCTGGTGTTTGTGAAAAGCTAGTGAAATAGTTCAAATACCATTTTTAATATTTATTAAAAATCCAATACAATGGTTAAGTAGGAATTTTAATAAATGTTTGAGGAACATAACTTTTATAAAGTTACCTTTTTCCTGCTCGAAGCTCCTGAAGGCTAACTTGTATTAGCCTGCCAGTAGGGGCCCCATCAGTGCTTGACCTCAGTGAGGTGAGAAAACGACCCCTTTCCCCAAGCCACTGGTTATTAAACTATACAAAAATGGAAGGAGCTGCACCTGCGGTTTGAGATCTGAAATGCTAGACATGCACCCACCTGTACCCAGGACAAAGAAGCGGACTTCAAGGATCAGTTGGCTGACCTCCTGCGTGGCTAAAGAGACACAAGAAGCTGCAAGAGGCCACTTACCTAAAGTCACCAGTTGCAAATGGAAGAGCACTGGACCCTGCTGGTGGCCTCTACTAAAGTAAGTCCTAACCCATGACTGCGGTCCCGGGAGTCTTAATGATGTCCAGGAGAACATTTTTGAAACATTTTGGAATTCCCAACCTCCGGAGGACCAACACCAACTGTTCTTGTGGCAAGTCCATCCATCTTTTGTGCTATTTTCCTACACAGAGCATGCTGAATTGCTTTGCTGGAGAAATCTGAGATTCTAAAAAGAGACTAAGTTTGAAGGTAGACAAAAACCAAAAGCTGCAGCTACATGCCTATCTGACTTCAAAAGTGACCTTGCAGATATAGCCTTCTGCATTGCCCCTCTGAAGGATTTTCACTTCCCTTTCAGAGACTAAGTCAGAAGTTAACATTTTTCACTGGGATAACTGCTTGAGGCTCCATTATGGTCAGCATGTGCTCCATTGTGGTCAGCATGAAATCGAGGTTAGGTCCTGGTCAAACGTAAAGAGTGATTACTGATTGGTACTTTACATTTACATTAAAAAATCTCTAAATACCCTTACTGGAATTTTGACGTTTTGGTGCTCTTTTATTATATTTTCCTATATTCCTCAAAAATATTGAAGTGGGATTATTGTGTATTGCATTTTTTTCTTTTAAGTGTTTTAGTACTTTTAAATGCTTTACCCATTTTTCTAAATTAAAAAAAGGTCTGCTCTGTGCCATAATTACTAGGGGTTGATCTTAAGTTTAAATATTGAAACCTCCGCCAGAATGTAACAAGTTACGGACTATTCCTTCTTGTGAATTATCATCCTCCCTAACTAGTAATTCACTTTCTTATGCAATCTGTCTAAATAGATATGATAATATACATCAGGTTTAGTCTTAAAAATAGACTGATTCCCATTAAGGATGTGGGAGGCTTTTGGTATCTATACCCAAGGTGAAGTCAGATTGCTGCCCGGTATATGTTAATTAGTCCTGCAACTTCTTTTTTTGAAGGTCTTTTGTCCTGCTTTCAGGGATGGAAGGAGGGCTGTTTGGGTGTCTGACAATCGTTGGTTTGTACTACATAACATTAGCAAAGGAGTACTTAATGTATGGTCTAGCAGTCTGGAAGAGTGTAGTTCATTCTCTGTCTTTTCTATAAGACTTCATATTTAAGGGCCAGGACATTTTGCCAGTTGCACACAACACACAGTCTCCATGGAACTGCAAATAAAACTAGCGATGTTTCACACCAACAACTTGATGAACCCTGGCTCTCAGAGAAGAGGGACCTCTATATTGCCACTCCCAAGCCTTTCACAGTTGCTATGCTGATCTCAGATTAATGTTTCAGGGCTGCGAACTCACCCATATTAGCATATGAACAAACATGAAGCCTCTAATTAGTCATTTGTACTTGCAATTACTAAAGTCTCAGTAGATGGCGCATGACCGAGTAGCTTGGGTCTGCAGTTTGCTTGCATAGTCCTGATTTGGTGAAGGGTTCACAAGATCAGCAGTAAATGGACAAGAACGGCAGAACTGACTAGCCACACAGCATGCTAGGATAAGATGAGCACTCAGGCAAGATCAGATGACCATATACTTCATGAGCTGTTCCTTACTAGTTCTCCGAACAGGTTAGACCTGCCTCGTTAAGAGGGGTAACCCAACACTGCTCAGTTGACAATGTAAAGTTCAGTTGGAGCTAAAGAAGTGAAAGAAGAGATGTGATAAAAAGCAACATCGTAGGACATGTCATTAGGGCACTCAGAGGAAGGATAAAACTTTAAAAAAAAAAAAAAAAAAAAAGAAGAGAACAATATAATGTGAAGGAGGAGAGTGTTGGTATAAAAGAAGGAAAAGGGAGCTTAGGGATAAGGACAGAAAGAGCAGCAGGGGTAAATAAAGTGAGCTAGAGTGAGAGGAAAATTGCTATGTTGTCTTACCTCGTGCACTTCATAACAAAAGAAAAAGGAAGGAGAAGCGAGCTGGCAGTAGAATATCAAAATAGCCACTGGCACCAAAGTAATCAAGGAAAATGAATCCCACTGTCAGTAGGCGGGTAGAAAGAATAATCACAGGGCAGTGGTTCCTTGTTTATCGGGTCCTGATACCATTGGAATTGCTGCACTAATGATAGGTACACTCATAGGAGCAGAGCCAGGAAGGGCAGAGATGAAGGAGGGGTTGGGAAGCTAGCAGGAAGAAGCGTGAATTATAGTGGTTGCAAGCTGGCTTGAAATATGTAGCAATCATTTTTGAGAGAACAAGTACCCTAAGACATAGCTACCAAGTTTCCAGCTTGGTCATGTGTGACATTATCACGGTTTAGGAGTTCTTATGTGTAACATTCTGCACCTTATGAGTGACACCGAGTGAAACCTAATTGAGATAAAAAACAATCAGAAGGAGTACCCTGTGGCACAACATAAAGCTCTACAAGTAAGTAACATGTACTTTTTGTTCAAATATACTTACCTGCATTGAGGTAGTGCTGCTCACTGGTGGCAAACTATTATTGAATTTAAAGTTACCCGTTACTGAACATAGTACAAAGCATAACCATCTGCCTAAAAAAAAAAAACTAAAAAAATATATATATATATACAGGGAGTGCAGAATTATTAGGCAAATGAGTATTTTGACCACATCATCCTCTTTATGCATGTTGTCTTACTCCAAGCTGTATAGGCTCGAAAGCCTACTACCAATTAAGCATATTAGGTGATGTGCATCTCTGTAATGAGAAGGGGTGTGGTCTAATGACATCAACACCCTATATCAGGTGTGCATAATTATTAGGCAACTTCCTTTCCTTTGGCAAAATGGGTCAAAAGAAGGACTTGACAGGCTCAGAAAAGTCAAAAATAGTGAGATATCTTGCAGAGGGATGCAGCACTCTTAAAATTGCAAAGCTTCTGAAGCGTGATCATCGAACAATCAAGCGTTTCATTCAAAATAGTCAACAGGGTCGCAAGAAGCGTGTGGAAAAACCAAGGCGCAAAATAACTGCACATGAACTGAGAAAAGTCAAGCGTGCAGCTGCCACGATGCCACTTGCCACCAGTTTGGCCATATTTCAGAGCTGCAACATCACTGGAGTGCCCAAAAGCACAAGGTGTGCAATACACAGAGACATGGCCAAGGTAAGAAAGGCTGAAAGACGACCACCACTGAACAAGACACACAAGCTGAAACGTCAAGACTGGGCCAAGAAATATCTCAAGACTGATTTTTCTAAGGTTTTATGGACTGATGAAATGAGAGTGAGTCTTGATGGGCCAGATGGATGGGCCCGTGGCTGGATTGGTAAAGGGCAGAGAGCTCCAGTCCGACTCAGACGCCAGCAAGGTGGATGTGGAGTACTGGTTTGGGCTGGTATCATCAAAGATGAGCTTGTGGGGCCTTTTCGGGTTGAGGATGGAGTCAAGCTCAACTCCCAGTCCTACTGCCAGTTCCTGGAAGACACCTTCTTCAAGCAGTGGTACAGGAAGAAGTCTGCATCCTTCAAGAAAAACATGATTTTCATGCAGGACAATGCTCCATCACACGCGTCCAAGTACTCCACAGCGTGGCTGGCAAGAAAGGGTATAAAAGAAGGAAATCTAATGACATGGCCTCCTTGTTCACCTGATCTGAACCCCATTGAGAACCTGTGGTCCATCATCAAATGTGAGATTTACAAGGAGGGAAAACAGTACACCTCTCTGAACAGTGTCTGGGAGGCTGTGGTTGCTGCTGCACGCAATGTTGATGGTGAACAGATCAAAACACTGACAGAATCCATGGATGGCAGGCTTTTGAGTGTCCTTGCAAAGAAAGGTGGCTATATTGGTCACTGATTTGTTTTTGTTTTGTTTTTGAATGTCAGAAATGTATATTTGTGAATGTTGAGATGTTATATTGGTTTCACTGGTAATAATAAATCATTGAAATGGGTATATATTTTTTTTTGTTAAGTTGCCTAATAATTATGCACAGTAATAGTCACCTGCACACACAGATATCCCCCTAACATAGCTAAAACTAAAAACAAACTAAAAACTACTTCCAAAAATATTCAGCTTTGATATTAATGAGTTTTTTGGGTTCATTGAGAACATGGTTGTTGTTCAATAATAAAATTAATCCTCAAAAATACAACTTGCCTAATAATTCTGCACTCCCTGTATATATCATGACAGCTGTCAATCCCTCTTCTACCCTTAATCATCAAGCCGTGAGACCAACACTGGTAGACTGTCAGAGCCTTTCTCATCCCTCATCCTACTGACAAATAACTTTTGAACACCGGGTGTCTTGCAAGGAACAACTGTTAATTAGCGTACAGAAGCTCTCAAAATCGTGCAATATTGTTGCAATGCAGGATTGTCAGAAAGATTAACGAACTTCGTTAATTTGACAGGTGATGTGCGGCACTTGTCAGGACTTTGACAGTATATATGGTGCCAAATAGTTCCTCGGTGCAATTAACACCATAAATGCTTTTCATTCGAGATTCCAGAACAAGTGTCTTGCACTTTCAAGTCTCTCCATTCTCAGGGTATCCTAAAAAAAAAAAAAATACACTTATTTATACAGCATTTTTAATTAGGAAACGTGTGTGGTAATACAGTATTTAACGTTAAGGGCATGGAGTGCTAAAGGTCTTTGTGTAGACCTGGGTGGAGAGGGCCTTACTATTGACACTGGTACGTCGCTGCTGAGCTGGAAGTCTGCAGCTCGCTGTGCATCAATATTACAAGATGTAGAGAAATCGCAAGCTCGCAACAAAATGGTCATGGAGAGGAATGAAAATTAAGCCTATTTTTGGAAGTAATTCAATTTTTTTTTTTTATTACTATTATTGCGCCCTTCTGATGCCTTGGAAGCTGTCCTGCTTTTACGGAGTGCCATGCACTACACACTCTAGCTTCCTTTGTGGTAGAGGCCGCATTACATACCACGAAGCGCCTGGAGGCACATTTAACAGACTCTGCAGCCCAGGCATAGAGCAGAACCAGAGCGGGCCCATCTGCATCCATCAGAGCCCGATCGAGGAAGGGCTGGGCCCCCCATCTAACATCTTTGGTCCGTGGGTGAGCGACACCAGTGAGGGGGTTAAAAAAATCCTTGGGTGTATCGCATCCGAGGATTTTTTTTTTTTTTTTTTAAACCCTGGGAATCACAGAAGATCTTCCATGTCTCCCCCTGCCCCCTACCTGCCCCTTTGTGATGCCACTGTCTGTTTTCCCCACCGGAACAGAAAGTGGCCTTGCGGCCGCTTCCTGCTCCACTGGGGACAAAAAAAAAAAAAAAAAAAAAAAAAAGACAGGCCCAAACGGGCCTTCCCTACGTTCAAGTAAGGCCTCGTTTGAAAGGGGAGATTCTCCCCTTTCAAATGATGCCTTCCAGGAAACCCCACTAGACACCAGGGATTTCACTTGGAGAGGGGGCAGGTCCCCTCAGAAAACTATGGCACCCAAGGAAACCGTACAGCTATTAAAAATAAATATAGATCTATATAGACATATCTATGTAGATATATATATAGCGATCACTTGTCAACGCATGTGTGGTTTCCCTGGGAGCTGCGATCGGCCCGCAGGAAAACCACACCCACATATAAAAGTGATCTCTCTCTATATCTATCTATATTTGCCACCAGTTCTCTTGCAGTTGCAGCTTGCGTCTCCAAAGCAATGCACATACTTCAACTGACGCGTTTCAATCGTAGCTTTTAGGCAGCAATAAAAAAGTTAAGTAAGTCTTGTGTTTATGCTACAAAAGGATCTGACTTTTGTCTAGTGGCAGTTTTGATGCCATAAAGTAGCGCAGAAGGCTTATATTACGCCTACTGCAACAATCAAATCTGTATTTTATGTAAATAGCGGAGTAGATAATTAAAGTCAGCGATTACTTGTGGTATAATACAAATTAAATGCATGTGCAGGGGGCTATGCAGAGATGAAGGGCACTTTTGGTGGGTGGTAGTGAGGGAATCCGAGGAGGAGGTCATGGGAGTGGGAGCACCAATAATGATTGTTGGACTGGGAGCTAAAGACTGACAATTGGTATGTGACAAGGTGAAGTAAGTGTGTCTTTGAATGTCTTGAAAGAACGTGCTGATTGAGGGTAGAAGGTAAGGTGACCTCTACTGTTGCAAGCATCACACACACACACCCATCAGCAATTTTGTGACTGTCTACGTAGGCTAGTGTTTTAGAGACAGTTTTACCAGTAGCAGAGATGGCATCTCATTGTATGACTGCTGCTCAAGCCCTCACTCGGGTTATAGGAGGGCAGCTCAGACGTAGAATAAGAGACTGAGACAGCAGATACTGAGACAGCATAAGAGAGATAGGACAATGGCGCAGACTCTGGGAGTGATTTTTCAGTCGGAGGATTCCCATTCGATAATTCCGCTTCCATTGATTGTGAGGGAGGTGATGAGGACAGTCCTGCTGTCCCTTCGCAAGCACAGTCTGTGCAGCAGGACAATAGAAGGTTAGCACAACCCAGAGAGCAGGTGCATGCAGCGGCAAGCACAGAGAAAGTGCTCTCTTGGGAGCTCCCCAATTTAGTTCAGCCCCAAATTCCACTGCCCAAATCATTTTGGAGACATGAAAATTATTTATCACAAAGCAACCTGGTTTTGTAAGGCAGGTACCTGCGTTTTTGGTCCTGGGCTCGGCGGCCATATAGGGAAACCTAGCAAACCCAGATATTTATGGAAACTAGACATCCGGGGGAGTCCACAGAGGTGTGATGTGTGGATTCCCCAATATTTTCTTACCCTGCAAAGGTAAAATGTTGAATAAAAACTATTTTTTCTTGCATTTCTGTCACACAAACTACAGGAATATGCTGGGATCCACAAAAAGCTAATCCAGTTGAGTGCCTATACCTAGTGCCTGCGTCAGGAATGGATCACCCCAGGGTCAACAGTTGCCCTCATGTAAGCACTAACATTAACGGTTGTGTGATACATTCCTGACACGGGCACTAGGCCTACCCACACAAGTGAGGTACCATTTTTATCAGGAGACTTGAGGGAAAGCTGGGTGGAAGGAAATTCATGGCTACTCTCAGATTCCAGAACTTTCCATCATCGAAATGTTAGGAAAAAGTTTTTTTTTTTTTTGCCAAATATTGAGGTTTGCAAAGGATTCTGGGTAACAGAACCTGGTGAGAGCGCCACAAGTTACCCCATCCTGAGTTCCCCTAGGTGTCTGGTTTTCAAACAAGCACAGGTTTGGTAGGCTTCCCTAGGTGCCAGCACAGCTAGAGGCCAAAATCGACAGCTAGGCATTTTCCAAAAAACACGTCAAATTTCAACGTAAAAATGTGATGTGTCCATGTTGTGTTTCCTGTCGCGGGCATTAGGCCTTCCGACGCAAGTGAGGCACCATTTTTATCGGGAGACTTGGGGGAACACAGAATAGCAGAACAAGTGTTATTGCCCCTTGTCTTTCTCTACATTTTTTTCTTCCAAATGTAAGATGATTATTGAAACAGTGAGAGTGACCACAACCCTCTATGTTGCTCATTAAAGTCACTATTGATGCCCTGTAAAATGGATGACTGTCCATTTGCTTGCACACAAGAACTCAAGGTATCTCACGACAGGTGCTGCCTTAAGTGGCAGAGCGTTGCTATAAAAGCAGGGCAGGGGTATTCACTGAAACAACAGTTAGTAAACTCAGCATTGAACAAACTGAACACGCTCCCTACATGAGACAATAGTGGGGTTCATGGAGCCAATATCCATCTTGCACTCTTTGGAGGTGTATGCTCATATTTTGTTGCTTGTGGGATTAAGAAAAAAATGAAATTGATTAAGTCAAACCATTTAAGCTGGTATGATAAGCATTGTAGACTGGCAAGGTCTGACCTGATTAAATCTACTTGATCCTGGGAGGGGGGATAGAATTCCTATACTAAGGGCTTCTTATAAGGCAGCCCAGGCGAAGTCTGGGAAGGCAGTAGATGGGAAGCACTCGAAGCTGCGGGTAAGATGTGTGATCATGTCAGATGCTGGGATCTTGCTAGGGGTCCTTTGGTGTCTAAGACTTCAGCTGGTCTCCAAAGGCTTCTGGATAGATTTGAGGAATTTTGTGGAACCCGGGGCCTGATCATTAACACTAACAAGACCACATTTTTGGTTATCAACCTGCAAAAGGCATTCAAGGGCAGGAAAGTGAACACCTTTGATCATCTATGTATTAAGCTGTCAGACCATAAGTTTATCAGGTGTCTTTTTAAAAGGTACCTCCTAGCACCCTGCTTTTTCCTCTAAAATTGGATTTTGGCTGGAAGTCCATTTGGGCCAAGGGGAGATTGCGCTTACTGCTTTTCTGTAGAAATAGGATATTCACAAAACAGCTCAAGCAGTATGCAGCCATCTTTAGGGAGTTACTAAAGTGTATTAGGATGCACAAGATACCATGGCTTACGAATGGAAAGAGGATGTTACGTACCCTGGGATTCCAGTTACATTTGGGCTCAGAACACTGGGAGGAGATTTCATCCAAGACAAAATTAAAAAGACACTATTGGGCTTGGGTCCTGCAGGAGGGCCTAGTGTCGTGGGGGGGGGGGGGGGGGGGGGGGGGGGGAGATGCATTTTAACAAGTGAGTTTTAGATTTTAAGCTAACAGCTTTTTAGGACAGTATGTAGATTTTATTATGGCCCCTGGGGTAGGAGGTTGTACATTCAGTTTAGAATAGGGTCCCTTTACCAGAGGTCCTTTACAAGTAGCTGGGCAACAGATTCTGCTGTTTCACTGTTATGACAAGGCTGCAAGCAATGTAAGGAAACAGTCTTGTTTTGTTTGCACGTCGGGAATATAATAAGCCCCGCAGGACATGGATCAAACCTGTTCCCAGGACTTTAGGAACGTGCAATATCGCAATTGTACAGAGAGTTACGAGGTTGGATCTCAGAACTGTGCAGTCGCAAAATTTTGGGGGAATGTTTGGTCTATTAGCGCAACGGTGATCAAGGAATGGGAAGGGAATGAATGATGGTTATGCTGCTGATCGTTTTCTCTGCTGCTATTGAACTTTGCACTTTATTATGTATTATGCTAGATGTTTTCTTCTGAGTATTGCACGCTGTACAGTCTATTTATTGATTTGGTTTTAGTTGTTTTGTGGTCTGTTTGTCTGCTCTTTTTAAATAGTATTTTACTCTTTGATGAATTTGTATTATCTCTAGTATAATCCTTCTGAAGTTGCTGTGGTGCTCACTGCTGGCGGCGTTGAACACACCTGGGCAGGCAGGGGTGCTCTCGGTGCACAACAGCTGTTAGTCTGGCGACTGCAACTTTGTGGATGAAAAACAAAGCTGCTCTGAATCAGACACTGCGTTGTCACACGGCCAGTTGCCTTTCCAGAAAACAATAGGTAAGGCGCTGCTCCTGATCCACGTCTGGACACTGCTGGGTCCACATTGTATGTTTATGAACATGACCACGCTGCGCTGACAGGACCACACAGTATTCTTGGAGCCGCATTTGCCTTGTCACTGATAATGAATTCTATGGCAGGACCGGAGGCTTTAGATTATGCTTTCTCTTTCTTTACTGAAAGAACACGGTAGCCAATAAACATTTAAATACAATAAAAACGACATGACCTAACATTTACAGTAGTCCATATCCTGACCAATCCCAGGTCTACTGTCCATATAAATGTCTCTGCCTCTTTAGACCTTCCTCTTTCTTTGCTGCTCACAAGCAGAGATAAGTACCCAACATTTTTTATTCTCAGAAGTTTAGGCATATTTATTTGCATTGTCATTGTGACGACCGTGGAGCGAACAGCGCTTGGCATGAGGTTTTCCATCATCTTTGTATAATTCAGTTGTGCCCTTCACGCTCACTCGCCTGTTCGGTTTTGCCAGTTTTTTGGGCCGATAGCGGCGAGCGAGCAAGGGAGCGGACAGAATCACTGCCCGCGCCTCGCGGTATGTTCATGGCCTCTCTGTGAAGCTGAGCGAGCATTGGTTGGAGCGGCTAGACGTCTCTTGATTTCTACATGTGTGAGACGAGGTCCAAGGCTTGCTTCAGAGCTCGTCTGGCTGCAGCGCCTGTGGAGCTATTGGCTCATTATCCCTAAGAACGGCCAACGGGATGGGAAAATGAATTAAGGGCTTTGCAGGAGGGAATTTGGTGCAGGTGCTCCCTCCACTTTGACTTTGGGTTGTTTTTGAGAGTTTCTCTCATTTTGTAAGGAGTTTCTCCATATTAAAACCTGATAGGGCTGATTCCCCCAGTTGAACTCCTTCATTACCTCTTATAACTAGTGATATGGCGTTTTATGCAGAAGAGGATGAATTATTTCAGGAAGCGGCTGACGAGCCATATGAAAATCAAATGGAGGAAAGACTAGTACAGGCCCTGGGTCATCATGTTCAGGACTCTGTAAATTAAGCTATAATAAAATCTTTGAAACCTTTTACACAGCCCCTGGTGAGATCTGGGCAAACAGCGCTAATGGTGAGAATTCCCTCTGACACAAGGGTGACAGACAATCAAGTCCCAGATATGGGTCTTGCCCAGAGTGATTCAAGAGGACCTAGTTCTTTTGCGGAAATTTTAGCGCAGATGGCTACTTCGGTTCTAAGATACCACGAACATGAGCAGGATCTCACTGAAACCCCAGGAAGGTTGCCCACCCACGAGTTGGCGCGCCTTGAGGAATCACAATCCTCCGTTTCCCATTCTTCAGATTCCGAACGGGCCTGAGATGAACCCAAGGTGCCAGGTAAGCAGAAACGCTAATCCTATCATATTACCGAAGGGGATGGTAGTGCAAAATAATCTATTTTTTGACCCCTAGAGTATCATCCACCCTCATTCCACTGAATGAGTGCCTTCTATAGAAGTTGGGCACTATGTCCAAGAGAGGCTGCACTAAAGTTTTGACAAAGATGTACGCAACACTCTGCGCTCAGTTTTTCCCCGCCCTTTGTCACAGGCGAGGTGGCAGACGCCCCTGAATTGGACCCCAGCATGGCCACATTTCTAAAAAGGTTTGCGAAAGACCCAAAGAAAGGCCTGGATAGAGCTTGGAGAGGCTGTCAGGATAAACTATTAGATATTTCTGGGCCTATTACAAAAACTCTGGAGCTGGCGGTTCAGGCCAAAGAGGATAATATGCCATTAGACCCTAAAGCAGTCTTGGAATTGGCGGAAAGAGCAATTTGTCTCCTCGGAAATGTCAATTGTGACATGTCCACGGAGGGGTGCAAATAATTTTTAATGAGAATTGATTCAAAACTGGTACAATTGGCCTCTTAGGAGCCCGGGTCCCTTGCCAACGGTCTTTTGTTTGGGGACAAATTTGTTAAAGATCAAAGTAAATATGCCTCTGCCTTTTCCACCCTGGACAAAGCCCAGTCCTCAATGAAGAAGATGTTCAACGGTGGCCTTTTTCTCAGGGATGAGCGCCAGGCTGAGATTTCTATCAGGCCTCCTCTACATACTTGCAGAGAAGCCGCGGCTCATATCAAGCCTCTTCCGGATTTTACCCCTCCTGTAGGAGGTTGAGGACGTGCCCACCAAGGCGGTGGTAGAGGTAACTTCAACAGCCCAGATATGGCAACAGCAGGTGGGAATAATTCCCTTTTCAGAGGGGCAGGATAAAAGAGCACTTACATGCTTGGGAACAATTATCTCAAGATGTGTGGGTCATACAAACAGTAATGGTTTACAAACTAGAGTTCTATTCCCCTCTCAGGCAGATAATCATTCCTTTCCTCTACATTTTTCCCCAATCAGAGAGAAGTTTCTTAGACGATGAAATCGCTTCTCTTCTGAAGAAATGTGCAATACTAAGAACAAATCTACACCGGCAGGTTTGTCAGCACAATATTTCGCATGAAAAAATTAAATAAAAAAAAAATTTAAAAAAAGGGAGGCGGTTACCGCCTGGGTTTCAATTTAAAAGTTTTCAATTCATACATAGTTCACCACCATTTCAAGATGGAAGGCATTCATCTTTTAAACTATCTGTTGCAAGAAGGGGATTGGCTGGTCTGTTTAGATCTCAAAGATGCCTATTTAACGGTACCAGTTTTTGATACTCCTCGTCAATTCCTGCAGTTTTGTTGGCGAAACCAGTGGTTCGAGTTTGCAGTCCTTCCCTTCCATCTGTCCTCAGCCCCATGGTGTTTCACCAAACTTCGTGGCCCGTCGTCCAAGTTCCTCGGGAACGAGGTGTTCGCCTCATTTATCTAGACGACATTCTGATTATACCCCAAACCAAAGAATTAGTTCTGGTACACCTAGATTGGACCCTTCAATTTTGCAGGAGCTGGGTAGCCTGATAAATTCAGAAAAATCCATCATAGTGCCCTCACAATGTACAGAAGTTTTAGGCTTCCAAGTGGACTCTATCAAAGCGCAATTAAAACTTCTACTTGTGAAGCTGACTATAATCAAGAGAGTGTCATGGAGAGCCCTTGCTTATCCGAATATAACATTGAGGACCCTAGTGAGATTAGTAGGACTTCTGGCCTCCTATATCCAAGCAATATTTCTGGGTCCTCTGCATTACCAGGCCCTTCAACGTCTAAAGATTCTTCATCTCCGCAAAGGGCGGAGTTATTCAGAGAAGATTTCTCTGATGGACGAAGCCAAGGCAGAGGTATTTTGGTGGTTGGAGCACATGGATGCTTGGAACGGCAAAGCGATATTTGCCTCCTCTCCGCAGATAATCATAGAGTTGGATACCAGTCAATGGGGGTGGGGCGCTTGATGTGGAACAGTGGAGATGGGAGGCAGGTGGTAGCCAGAGGAACTCTCCCTTCACATCAATTGTTTATAGCTTCTAGTTGGAGCGTTTGTGATTCGCTCCCTATCTCCCCACAAAGTCAGTTGGTGCATATTATTACATATGGACAACATTTCAGCCGTGAGATACAGCAATCAATTGGACGTGACCAGATCCCACGTGTTGGCAGAGATTGCCAAGGATTTTTGGCACTTCGGTCAACAACATCGGATATCGGTGACGGCGGAATACATTCCGGGATGCTCCAATGTGGTAGCGGATTGGAACTCTCGTTTTTTGAGGAACTGCAGCGACTGGAAACTTCAGTCAGTCAGTTTTTCTAGCTCGGACGAGACACTGGAGCGAGTATGCGATAGACCTCTTTGCGTCTCAGCTCAACTCTCAGCTCCCTCGCTTTTACAGTTTGAGACCGGATCCACTAGCCATGGTGACGGACGCTTTCCTCCAGGTCTGGACAGACAATCTCTTATATGCGTTTCCCCCACTCTCCATGATTCCGAGGGTACTCTCTCAGGTGTGGAGACAAGGGATGCGGGTCATCTTGGTAACTCCTCTTTGGAGGGCCTAGTCGTGGTTCCTAGTGCAGATGTCCCTGTCTTGTGCCTCTCCGACTATTCTGCTGTTGTTCCCTTCATTACTCCAGCATCCATGACTCCTCCCTCATCCTCTGATACTACAGGGAGTATTGTCCCTCATGGCATAGAGACTTTCAGGGAACGTTGGCAAATGCCAGATGCTTCAAGAGAAGCTATCTTCTTCTTATCCTAGTCTTGGGCCCCTTCCACCCATAGGAGACATAAGGCTTACTGGAAGCAATGGGTGGGTTGGTGCAGTGAAAGGAGTATTGAACCCCTCAGGGCTCACATTAGTATGATTGTCAATTTCTTAACAGATCTGGCAACACAAGGCTTAGCTAAAAGGACCTTCAATAATTCTAGATCTGCTCTTTCAGCAGGACACACCCATATTGAAGGTAAACTGGTGGGCTAACAACCTTTGGTTTGCATGCTTTTAAGGGGCATTAGGATGGTAAAACCACCTCAACCTAAATATACAGTTTTATAGGATGTAGACATTGTGCTTAGGTTTCTGCGAAATTGGCCATGTAATGAAGACGTATCACACAATCAACTGACGGCCACAATATTGTTACGTCTTTTCATGTAGAAGAGTACTGGATGTGGGAACCCTTAATTAAACAGGCAGAGTATTTACTCCTACGGGGTTTCTTTCACCATTTCTAGACGCATAAAGACTGCTTCTAAACGTGTATCCTATCTGGCTTTTCCACATCACCCAAAACTATGTGTTGTAAAATGTTTGAAAGCTTACAAAGATTGCACTCAAGAATTTCGCAAGGATGCTTGAGGGCAATTACTAATTTCATCACATACAGAAATAGTTTTCTCCACTCATCAGCCACCATGGTTAGATGGGTCAGACGGTTGTTGACAGAAACAGGTGTAGACGTCTCCTCTTTTGGGGCACATTCTGTACAAGGGGCAATGGCCTCTAAGTCATTTGGGGTTGGTTCTCGTTTGGAGAACTTTATGAACGCTGCAGATTGGTCTTCTGATAGTACATTTAGCAACATTTTTTAATCGGAAACCTATTGTGGATGTAGCTTCTGTTGTGGTGGATCAACTTTAAACTAGTCCGAAGCCTCCGGTATTGCCTTCGCGTGGAAAGTTTTTATTCTATTGCGTCAAAATTTTTCAATTCTATTAAGGACACAGAGACAAGGATTATCCCACCCTTTTCAAGTACATATTTTAAATTTCCCATTAATCTGGTTATTAGTGATGTTATCATTGTTTGTGATTCATATATGATATCTTGTACCTAATCTGCTCTTCCCTCCCATTTTACACATTCGATATAAGACATTAGCGTTGATTCTTTTCATTAATAGGTTCCTATATCAAAAGGTGCATAGATATACAGAGATACCTTGAACACAGAGGAGGAGGGGCAGTAAACAGTACAGTTCCTGTTTGGAGTTGAAGATTTGGTTCAAATACAGGTTGTCTTGTTCTGTTACTGCAAAGAAAGAGGAAGAACTGAAGAGGTAGAGACATTTATATGGACAGTAGACCACGGATTGGTCAGGATATGGACTACTGGGAATGTTGGGTCATGTAGTTTTTGTGGTAGACGTTTATTGGCTGCTGTGTTCTTTCAGTAAAGAAAGAGAAAGCATAATCCTCGCCTCTGTGTCCTTACCAGAATTGAAAATTCTTAACGCAATAGCTAGAAAAAATATATATTTTTGTGCAGGGCGCCCTGTAGAAAAGTTCTTAATTGATGAGGTGTGATGAATCACTAAACATAAGGAACCACGATCTAGACAAGCCAACGTATTTGACTGAGGGCAAACGTTGCCAGCACAGCTCAATGCAGCTCCTTGTAGAGTGCCAGTGCCCCTCACGGGTGAGCCCAGGGCGCTATAGTATGCTTAACTAATGTATTTTAGTGCTGTGATGTGGACACCAGCATTAGAATGTGCATGTCAGAGTCCATGTAGCTGGTCTTGGTTTCGGAGGCTGAATTTCCTTGCGCAATGCAAAGGTACTGTTGATATTCGTCACTCTTGCAAGGTGTTTGTGTCTATCTTGAAATATCGATTTTTGGAGTTCTTCGATTGTAATTAACTTCTTGAACGCGTGTAGCACAAACGTGTATACAATGTTGTGCATGCAGTCTACTGTTAACGTCATGTGCATCGATCGCGTGAGTTTCAATTTGCTGGAGCTTCCGTTTGGCTGCTAGGATACCAGCGTAAACAATGCGTATCCGTTTGCTATTTAGTTTGAAAGTTTCTTGGAGCACTCACTCAGGAGAGCAGCTCATTCGTCACTTTGTTGACATTTAATTATTTGTGGTTTTTAAAAAAATTGAATTAAATCACCACTACATCTACATTTTCTTGGGCACTGTTCAAAGTTTTGGAGACTTATGAGTACTACTATAATTATTTTTGTTTTTATTTAAATAAAAAATGTAAATAAAATACTAATAATTCTTTATTCAAAAAAAAAAAAAAAAAAGAACTATGTCTTCGGCAAACATGGCACAATTGGCACAGTTTTTGCAGACTTCTGGAGAGCCAATTATTGAGTGGGAAAATTGGTTCAGAAGTTTTGATAATTATTTGTCACTGATGCTACCACGTTTGATCTGAAACAGAAGATGGTGATTTTATTTAGCAATTGGGGTCAAGAAGGTCAACACATTTTTGACAATCTACCTGAAATAGCGCCACCATTGGATTCCTCAGATACATTGAATGATTATACAGAGGGAGTTACGAGACTTACAAACAAGTTTTCACAAAAACCTTGTGTTTTATTAGAGCGTTTCAGTTTCTTCAAGCGCAGACAAGAAGGAGTCGTCGTCGTCGTCGTTTGACGAGTTGTTATCGGCACTCAGGAAATTAGCTGTTGCATGCAATTTTGGGTGTGACCTGGATACTTACATAAGAGACCAATTTGTTTTTAATTGTGCGTCTAAGAGAATCCAGGAACGTTTGCTGAGTTGCAGGGATCCAACACTTGAAGTTATTGACATTGCAAGAGGCATCAAACGCAGTATTATTTCCAGAAAGTTGATATCCAGCGAATCAAAATTGCCCAGCGTATCTTCTATTGACGTTGCTGATAATGAAGAGTTAGTGGCTAACATACATCAAAAATGTGGAAAAAAAGAAAGTTAAGAGTTCAAATGTGTTATCGCTATGGTTCAAAAGATCACTTTGCAAATAACCCTGTGTGTCCAGCGATTAACAAGTGTAATAAATGTAGTAAAGTTGGTCATTTTCAAACAGTTTGCAGACGTTTTAGGGTCCAATCTAAAGTTAATAGTATTGAGCTGGATTCAGAACTTTATATAAATGATTTGTCAAAGGTGGTGTTGACAAGAGCGTCTGAAACAAATTCCACTGTGCAAGCTAAAATTGGGGAATATCAGATAAACATGATGGTTGATTCAGGGTCTCCAATAAGTATAATTTCAGATGTGTTGTTCAATAAGATTTGGAGTAAGGTCTCTTTAATGCCTTCTGATGCTAATCCAAAGGCATTTGTAGAGTATAACATTGACATATTAGGGTTTTTCTGTGACACACATGTTTAGGCAGGTCTATTTACACGAAAATATATGTAGCAGAGAAAGGTAGGAATATTATTGGATAGAGGGATCAGGCAAATCTGGCAATCATATTGATGCCTTGGTCAGAAAATCCAACTATACTTTCTCATCCTAAAATGTGTTCTATTGAGGACCAAGATGATTATTCTGTGGAGAATACAATTGCTGCTTTTCTCAAAATATTTTCTGATGAATTTGGTAACATCAGGAAATTTGAACATTGTATAAAGTTGAAGAGCAATGCTGTTCCCATTGTACACAAAGTAAGACATGTTCCCTTAAGTGTTAGAATAGATTTGAAGAAATTATTGGCAAAACTTTGTTTGGAAGAGGTTATAAGGGATACTGATTATTCAGAATGGGTTAGTCCTGTGGTTATTGTCAAGAAAAAAAAAACAACAGGAGAGATCCGTTTAGGCATTGATTTGTGTACTTTGAACAATATACAGGCTGATTACTACCCTTTACCCAAGGTACAGGAGTTATTAGCAAATTCAGGAGGGTCCAAAATCTTTACTTGATCTTAGATCTGCTTACCATCAAATTCCTCTTGCAGCAGTCAAGCTTTAACCACTTGTATTACTCCATTTGGAGCTTATAAGTATACGTTTTTAAGGATGCCCTTTGGATTGCCTTCTGCAGCTAGTGTGTTTCAAATGTTTATGGACACTACTCTTGAAGGTATTACTGGTGTGCAAGTATTTCAGGGTGATGTACTGATTCATGCTGAAACGGTTGGTAAGCACAATTGGTTTTTAGAACAGGTTTTGAAGAAATTTGAGTGGGGGAATTACATTTTGAAAGGATAAAAGTAAATTTCAGGTGAATAGTATGGACTATTTGGGACATAGTGGATCGGAGGAAGGCACCAAACCCAAGTTGTCCTTAGTGCAGGCTATACAAGATGCCGCCCCACCAAATAAAGACACCCTATGCTAATTTTTTAGGGTTTTTTGAGTATTACTCATGTTTTATTGATGGGTATGTGATCATTGTGCAGCCATTAGAATGATTTGAAGAAAGGAAAACATTTTTTTATGGCCTGAAGAGGCGCAAAGAGCATATGAGGAGATAAAATTGTTGATTTCTTCTAAACCGATTTTGTTGCCTTTTACTCATGGAGAGCCATGTATTTTGTTTGTGGATGCTAGTTTGTTGGGTCTAGGCGTTGTACTTTCTCAAATGGTTGATCATAAAGAGCGCACTATTGCTTTTGTTTCACGGGCACTTAGTTCCACTGAAAGAAATTACAGCACAATAGAGAGGGAAGCATTGGCCTGTGTTTGGGCTGTGGAGAAAGTTAGAACTTTTTTTATGGGGAACACGTTTTGACATATTTACGGATCACAAGCCTCTGGTTTACATGTTTTTTGGAAATGGTATAGGTAAAGCTGTTGCTAGATTGGTGAGAATTTTGTCAAAGTTACATGAATATAATTTTTGTGTGAAACATCTGCCTGGAGCGAAAATTCTAGAGCAGATTGTTTATTGAGAATGCCTTCAAAAGAAGTAGGCAGTTGCAGTAGTCAGTCTGACAGAGTGTATCGTGGCACTTGATGGTGTTTGTGAGGAACATCAGATGGGCATATCTAGAAAGGAATGGTTGGAGGCTTTGGAGAGAGATGTTCTACTGAAAGAAGTTTTGAAATTTGGAGGAAAGGTTGGCCAGATGACAGAATTGGATTCACAATTGAAGCAATACCCCTACGTGGCAGATAAATTGTACATAATTCAAGGGTTTTGACCAGACATGATCTTTTGGTACCACGTATACAACTAAGGAAGCTGCTTTTCAAATTTTAACATGAAGGACACCTAGGTATTCCAGCCACTGCATGTAACATTAAACAGTTCTATTGGTGGCCTGGTTTAGATGCTCAGGTGAAGCTGTGGATTGATTAGTGTGTATGTATCTAGCGTCAGATAAGCATTGGAGAACAGATGAATCTCGTTTGCATGCTGTACCTTTACCTGATGGTCCTTGGGAGAAGGTTTCTTTGGATTTTTCAGTACCTTTTGATTTATTACCTAATGGGATGAGGTATTTCATTGTATTGATTGAAAAATAATCAAAGTGGTAATATTATGATTTTATGTCTTCAGCCGATACCAAAACTGCTATTGCGTTTCTTACCAGGATTTTTAATGTAGAGGGTCCATGGCAAGAAATTGTTACAGATAATGGGACTCATTTTCATCTGAACAGTCTTGAATCTTTCATTGAAAGCTTCAATATTATACACCTTCAATTAGCCTTGTACTCTCCTTCATCTAATGGTCAAGTGGAACCATCAATACATTTTTGAAAGAAAGTGTTCAGACCGCACTTTCTTCTGGAGTTAATGTTGCTGAATTTTTAAGGAAGAAAACTTGGAATTACTTGGCAACACCATTTAGTACTACAGGGGTGTCACCATTTACTTTATTGCTTAAACGTATTCCAAGATGCAAATTGTATCCTGATTGGATAAAACAGATTGTAACTGTTGGAAATGGGAAGAACATGAGGGATAGTGTTGTACAAAAACAAAAAAATGGAAGATAATTTTAACAAAAAACAAAGTTAAAGGTGTACATTTTGAAGATGGAGATTGGACAATAGTTAAGAAACCATACAGAACAAAGAAATATGAATCAAAGTCTATATATCCATCAAGAATTGTAAAAGTTATCTAAATGTGCAATTCAGTTACAGGATAAAGGGTGGTGGAGTAGGAGGTGCCTTATGAGCAAGCTCGGAAAATTATGATGACCAAAGAAGATGGAATTGAGAAAAATGATAACCAAACAGATAGATCATCTTGGTTTGATTCTGAGGCTGAAATGTCTGAATCTAGAAACTCAAATGTTGGAAGGGAGAACATACTTGATGATTGCTGCATATCAGGTCGGAATATTGTTGATGATGATCTGGATACTGATGTTACTAATCACAATTTGTCAGAACAATTGTTCACAAAGCATCGTATGAATGGTTCAGTACCTGTTAGGTTTAAGGATTATTAGTTGTAGAAAAAAGATTTTTTTTCCTGAACAGGGAAGGATGATGTAATATGGTTACTTATTTATTTGTATGATGTGATGTGAGCTTGCACTCCCTTTGTTTCATTGTGTCAGGCGGAATGCCATTCACCGATAGACACTGTTGGTGGTGGGTGGTATTCCTGACCTGGCCGTGGGATCCGTTATTTCTTTGAAAAAATAAACGCTGTAGGAAGTTGGCTCTGTATGCACTATTTCAAAGTAAGGAATAGTATGCACAGAGTCCAAGGGTTCCCCTTAGAGGTAAGATAGTGGCAAAAAGAGAGAATGCTAATGCTCTATTTTGTGGTAGTGTGGTCGAGCAGTAGGCTTATCAAAGGAGTAGTGTTAAGCATTTGTTGTACACACACAAGCAATAAATGAGGAACACACACTCAGAGACAATTCCAAGCCAATAGGTTTTGTATAGAAAAATATATTTTCTTAGTTTATTTTAAGAACCACAGGTTCAAATTTTACATGTAATACTTCAAATGAAAGGTATTGCAGGTAAGTACTTTAGGAACGTTGAATAATCACAATAGCATATATACTTTTCAAATAAATCACATATAGCTATTTTAAAACTAGACAGTGCAATTTTCACAGTTCCTAGGGGGAGTAAGAGTTTGTTAGTTCTTGCAGGTAAGTAAACCACCTACGGGGTTCAACTTTGGGTCCAAAGTAGCCCACCGTTGGGGGTTCAGAGCAACCCCAAAGTTACCACACCAGCAGCTCAGGGCCGGTCAGGTGCAGAAGTCAAAGAGGTGCCCAAAACGCATAGGCTTCAATGGAGAAGGGGGGTGCCCCGGTTCCAGTCTGCCAGCAGGTAAGTACCCGCGTCTTCGGAGGGCAGACCAGGGGGGTTTTGTAGGGCACCGGGGGGGGGGGGGGGGGGGGGGGGGACAAGTTAGCACAGAAAGTACACCCTCAGCGGCACCGGGGCGGCAGGGTGCAGTGTGCAAACACAAGTCGGGTTTCCAATGGAAATCAATGGGAGACCAAGGGGTCTCTTCAGCGATGCAGGCAGGCAAGGGGGGGGGGGGCTCCTCTGGGTAGCCACCACCTGGGCAAGGGAGAGGGCCTCCTGGGGGTCACTCCTGCACTGGAGTTCCGATCTTTCAGGTCTTGGGGGCTGCGGGTGCAGAGTCTTTACCAGGCGTCAGGATCTGGGAGTCACGCAGTCGCGGTCAGGGGGAGCCTCGGGATTCCCTCTGCAGGCGTCGCTGTGGGAGCTCGGGGGGGGGGGGGGGGGCAACTCTGGCTACTCACGGTCTCGCAGTTGCCGGGGAGTCCTCCCTGAAGTGTTGTTTCTCTACAAGTCGAGCCGGGGGCGTCGGGTGCAGAGTAGCAAGTCTCACGCTTACGGTTGTTCCTTTGAAACAAAGTTGCAGTCTTGGGTGAACAGGGCCACTGTTCTCGGGAGTTTCTTGGTCCTTCTAGAGCAGGGCAGTCCTCTGAGGATTCAGAGGTCGCTGGTCCCTGGGGAGAGCGTCGCTGGCGCAGTGTCTTTAGAAGGGGGGAGACAGGCCGGTAGAGCTGGGGCCAAAGCAGTTGGTGTCTCCGTCTTCTCTGCAGGTTTTTTCAGCTTAGCAGTCCTCTTCTTCTTAGGTTGCAGGAATCTGAGTTCCTAGGTTCTGGGGAGCCCCTAAATACAGTATTAAGGGGTCTGTTTAGGTCTGGGAGGGCAGTAGCCAATGGCTACTAGCCCTGAGGGTGGCTACACCCTCTTTGTGCCTCCTCCCAAGGGGAGGGGGTCACATTCCTATCCCTATTGGGGGAATCCTCCATCTGCAAGATGGAGGATTTCTAAAAGTCAGTCACCTCAGCTCAGGTTGCCTTAGGGGCTGTCCTGACTGGCCAGTGACGACTCCTTGTTTTTCTCATTATCTCCTCCGGCCTTGCCACCAAAAGTGGGGCTGTGGACGGAGGGGGCGGGCAACTCCACTAGCTGGAATGCCCTGTGGTGCTGTAACAAAGGGGGTGAGCCTTTGAGGCTCACCGCCAGGTGTTCCAGTTCCTGCAAGGGGGAGGTGATAAGCATCTCCACCCAGTACAGGCTTTGTTACTAGCCACAGAATGACAAAGGCACTCTCCCCATGTGGCCAGCAACATGTCTCGAGTGTGGCAGGCTGCTAAAACCAGTCAGCCTACACGGATAGTCGGTTAAGGTTTCAGGGGGCACCTCTAAGGTGCCCTCTGGGGTGTATGTTACAATAAAACGTACACTGGCATCAGTGTGCAATTATTGTGCTGAGAAGTTTGATACCAGACTTCCCAGTTTTCAGTGTAGCCATTATGGTGCTGTGGAGTTCGTGTTTGACAGACTCCCACACCATATACTCTTATGGCTACCCTGCACTTACAATGTTTAAGGTTTTGCTTAGACACTGTAGGGGCACAGTGCTCATGCACTGGTGCCCTCACCTATGGTATAGTACATCCTGCCTTAGGGCTGTAAGGCCTGCTAGAGGGGTGACTTATCTATACTGCATAGGCAGTGTGAGGTTGGCATGGCATGGCACGGCACCCTGAGGGGAGTGCCATGTCGACTTAATCGTTTTGTTCTCACCAGCACACACAAGCTGACAAGCAGTGTAGTGTGTCTGTGCTGAGTGAGGGGGTCCCCAGGGCGGCATAAGATAGGCTGCAGCCCTTAGAGACCTTCCCTGGCATCAGGGCCCTTGGTACCAGGGGTACCAGTTACAAGGGACTTACCTGGATGCCAGGGTGTGCCAATTGTGAAAACAAAAGTACAGGTTAGGGAAAGAACACTGGTGCTGGGGCCTGGTTGGCAGGCCTCAGCACACTTTCAAATCAAAACTTAGCATCAGCAAAGGCAAAAAGTCAGGGGGTAACCATGCCAAGGAGGCATTTCCTTACAAACGCCATTCTAAGAATACAGATTTTGGGTGGTGAAGATAAACGGTTATCACAATCAAATTCTTGTTCTGCCCATTATCACCGATATCATATATGCACATTTTAAAATAAAAACATTCTTTGGATAAGGTTCCTTCCACTGCAGGTCAAATTGTGTTTAAAATAATAGCGCTTTCTGACCTCAAAAAAGTAACCGTTAAGCCTCATCAGTTGTAACCCAGTTGTAGTTGTAACTAGCATAATGCGCTTTACAATGTAATATTATAACCTGAGACATTCCGACACATTTGCGCATTAAGTGGTCTTTAACGTACAGAAAGTCAGTGTTACATGCCTAACAAGCATGACAATGTACCATTTACTATATTTTAAAACAGAAAAATTGTGTGTGTGTGTGTGGGGGGGGGGGGGGGGGGGGGAAGGGGCAGGAACCACTTCCATCTCTGTCCCATTGCCTTGAACCTCCGCGAGCTGGGGATGGTGCTTACAGTATTAAGCACCTATCACGCTCATTTTGGTCTCGATGATGTTGTCATCCTCCTATGCGTCTCTTTCCACCCAGCCTTCCCATCAATACCGACCTGATTACAGATGCTGCAGGTCCCGCTGCTCAGATCTTGTCTGTCCTCCACAGCCACAGTTTAGTGCGCAATAACAGTGTCCACCTGACTTATCTACACTCCTACCAGCCACAACAAGCACCCTCTTAATTTGCAATTCATAACACAATAACACAGTCCGGCTCACCAGAGGAAGAGGTTAGACTTCCAGAGCAGTAAGGCGGTCTCTTCCAGCACAGAAGGGAGGGGGTAGGATACAGTCATCGTGGATGTAGTTGCTGTCTTTTTCGGGGCTGGGCATAATTTTTGTTTACCCAATTACAAGGCCAACCAGCTGAAAATACAACACATCCCTTCCCAATTCCGCCCCTTTTCCTGACAATCAGTTTCAAACTAACTTCCAGGTCCACCCCACGCCTTCGCAAGGTAAAGCTATCAGAAAGTCTTAGGAGAAGCAGAAGTGATCGATCAGGTGTTTAAGATCGCAATAAGAAGCAAGTCACACATTCAATAAATGGCCTCTTGGTTGATTAGCTAAAGATAAATCATAAGCGATACATTGCTATATACTCTATATTGCTCATACTCTCTCCCATTGATTGATACATATGGCGGGCAAGGAATTACCCGCAAATGGCCAAATTGTTAAAGGCATGCGTTTTGTGATATTCCCACAAGAAATATTAAATGCAAATTTGACGATTCAGGAAATGCTAAGTGACGAACATGTTCTTTTGAACTCGAACACATGAGATTTGCTAAAGAAAAAAAAAAAAAGGAAAAGGAAAAAAAAAGCAGTGATGCAAGTTGATTTCAGCCGCATGCAAAGAGCTACAAGTCATGTTAGATTGCCCCGGGTTCCTCAGGGTACAGTTTGGGAGTTCAGCTTAAAATGTAGAACAGGGCACTAACTGTTGCGGCGGGTGCCATAGCAAAAATGCTTGCGATGATGATGTAAACAGATTGGCATGCTCTTCCATGTGACATTCTCGCCTGTTCTGTTTCTAACTCTAAATGAGCGTGATCGAGTGCAGCAGCTGCCCCAGGAAAGAAATGCCAGTCACAATGGTAAGTAGATTCATAAGAAAAGAGCGTTTGCACATGTGCCATATAATGTATTACGTACAATTTTATTGATAGAGCGCATATTTTACCCGAACTTCTCTCAAATGTGGGACTTCAATATAGCCTTATAGACCGCCCTAACGGTCCAATCATTAAAGGCCCGCTCCAGCGTTAAAGCTGTTTAACAAGGGAGCAAAGCGAGGCTTTAATGCTGGTGTAGCCCAGCTACGGAGGGTCATAGGACTGTAGGAATATTCCGACACTAGAGGGCAGAATGTACTAATAAGTAAAACACGGGCCACAGAGAGCCACAAGGGGATTGAAATCCAAGCATCTTCCTGAGACTAACAGCCGTCAACAAAATACACTGGAATGTTGGTGGGTCTTCCACCAGCCATTAGAATCCCAGAGCACTCCATTGTTTTCAGTGGAGCTCCAAACATTTCAATGTTCTAATTACTTTTAAATAAGTATGTCAGAATGAGTGATGTACTTGGTTCATGCGTGATGGGCTCCTCCAGTTCAGGTTTTTTCTTCAAGTTCTGGGACTTGTAGTCTTGTTTATTCCATTATAAAATAGGAAACATTTATCAGTTGGTCATCACCAAGTAAAGTGTTCTGATTTGTTTTCAGAATATTAAAATAATCTTTTCATCCCACATAAGTACAAAAATGGGCTTTCCCTACTAATGAAACATATTTTGAAATGTTTGTACAGTTGACTTGTTAGCTATTTAAATGTTGTGTGATAAGAAAAATTTGACACCCTTTAGCCTTTCATTTCACTCTTTGTAAAGCAGGTCAGACAGTTCACTTTACAAAATCCTGGAGCTCTACATTCAAACAAGTAAACTGACTTCTGACCTTTCTCTGAACACAGAGCAAATGTCACAAGGTAAGAAGAAGATTTTAAGGCATTTTAATGCGCCTTCATTTTCTGAATGAACACAACACTTGTTCTTTGTCAACTCGCCAGAACAGGTGACTCAGTTCTAAATTTAGCTCGACCTGCTAGAATCTGACTCGCCATAGCAAGTAGATTTGAGGCCTGAAGGGTAAAATACTCATAACATAGCTCCAGTGATAAATATACGTTGTATGTCATCGCTTGTCAGGTGTTTGAGTAACAAAACAGTTTGAAGGAAAGTATGCTTCTTGTTCAGAGCATTACTGTAACCCACGTGGTTTCAGCAATGCTTACAGGGTTGTGTTTTATGTATGATAGCCAAATGTGTTCATCAGTTTGTGCAGTTATCCTAGTTTCACGTGTAAGTCACAAGTTCCACTCCTGATAAGGGTTCAGTGGGCTATGCATTCCCTGTAACAAATGGATGTAACACACAAAGCATATATTTGAACCCATGCACATTTTAATTTTCTTCTTTCCTTCAATTAATTTTGGTAGAAAGGTTGCTGTTTAGGTAAGTAGTAATAAGAAATTAGGTTTAAATAAATGTTTGTACTGGCTGCTATTCTAAATAGTTTCTATAAGTATGTATAACTCTACATATAGATGAATGAGAAAGTAAAAGGTTTTTTTTGTCTTTTCATATTATTGAAGTAGGCAACATGAAGATCAATACTGAGGGGCTTTTGTGTCTGATGTCCAGGTGTGAGCTCTTTGGTCTCCTGTGGTGACGGGCAGGACACAGTAACAAATGAATACTTTCTTTATTGTAGACAGCCCAGATTGTTCATTATAGTCATCCATAGATGTGTTTGAAGAACTTCTTTTACACCCTATTGGTTTGTGACAACTGGACTGTTGGTTCACTAATCCATTTGCCCTCTATTCCTGGCCATTAGTCTCGGCATGACAAAGGGAGGCTTTTAAATGTTAACTATTTTTCGTAAGAACTGACTTTTAATGAGATGTAACCTGTACTACCTTGTTACTGAGTAATTGCCTCATATCTGCTGCAAATATCTTCTTGAGCTCCATGACCTCTTTGGTGTGAATGTTTGTCACAAATTATAACTCTATCCACTTGCTACACGAATCAGTTATTACAATAAAACATAGAAAGGTGATGGGAGGAATGCTTACAGAAAGTCAAACCACTTGCACTCGCTCAGGGTAGCATTTCAACTCGCCATTCTTTAGCTCACTATGCCACCTTAGTTTGGACCCATCTGTAGGAGGCTGGACTGGCTTGTAGTGAGTACCAAGGGGTACTTACACCTTGCACCAGGCCCAGGTATCCCTTATTAGTGTATAGGGTGTCTAGCAGCTTAGGCTGATAGATAATGGTAGCTTAGCAGAGCAGCTTAGCCTGAACTAGGACACGAGTGAAGCTCCTACAGTACCACTAGTGTCACTTGCACAATATCATAAGAAAACACAATACACAGATATACTAAAAATAAAGGTACTTTATTTTTATGACAATATGCCAAAGTATCTCAGAGTGTACCCTCAGTATGAGGATAGCAAATATACACAAGATGTATGTACACAATACCAAAAATATGCAGTATAGTCTTAGAAAACAGTGCAAACAATGTATAGTTACAATAGGATGCAATGGGGACACATAGGGATAGGGGCAACACAAACCATATACTCCAAAAGTGGAATGCGAACCACGAATGGACCCCAAACCTATGTGACCTTGTAGAGGGTCGCTGGGACTATTAGAAAATAGTAAGGGTTAGAAAAATAGCCCACCCCAAGACCCTGAAAAGTGAGTGCAAAGTGCACTAAAGTTCCCCAAAGGACATAGAAGTCGTGATAGGGGAATTCTGCAGGAAAGACACAAACCAGCAATGCAACAACGATGGATTTCCAGTCGAGGGTACCTGTGGAACAAGGGGACCAAGTCCAAAAGTCACAAGCAAGTCGGAGATGGGCAGATGCCCAGTAAATGCCAGCTGTGGGTGCAAAGAAGCTGCTATTGGACAGTAGAAGCTGAGGATTCTGCAGGAACGACAAGGGCTAGAGACTTCCCCTTTGGCGGATGGATCCCCCACGCCGTGGAGAGTCGTGCAGAAGTGTTTTCCCACCGAAAGACAGCCAACAAGCCTTGCTAGCTGCAAATCGTGCGGTTAGGGTTTTTGGATGCTGCTGTGGCCCAGGAGGGACCAGGATGTCGCCAATTGCGTCTGGGGACAGAGGGGGCGTCGAGCAAGACAAGGAGCCCTCTCAGAAGCAGGCAGCACCCGCAGAAGTGCCGGAACAGGCACTACGAAGAGGAGTGAAACGGTGCTCACCCGAAGTTGCACAAAGGAGTCCCACGTCGCCGGAGGGCCACTTAGAACGTCGTGCAATGCAGGTTAGAGTGCCGTGGACCCAGGCTTGGCTGTGCACAAAGGATTTCCGCCGGAAGTGCACAGAGGCCGGAGTAGCTGCAAAAGTCGTGGTTCCCAGCAATGCAGTCTGGCGTGGGGAGGCAAAACTTGGGGAGATTTACAACAGCCATGGGGTGGCTAAGTGTGTTGTTGTGAGCATCGGTTACTTGGTACTGGTGACCAAGTAGGTGTTGTTCAGGGTGGACACAGTTGCTGGTTTCAAGGGACCTCGCTCGTCGTGCTGAGAGAAGACCCAGGGGACCGGTGATGCAGTTCTTTGGTGCCTGCGGCAGCAGGGGGAAGATTCCATCGACCCACGGGAGATTTCTTCGGAGCTTCTAGTGCAGAGAGGAGGCAGACTACCCCCACAGCATGCACCACCAGGAAAACAGTTGAGAAGGCGGCAGGATCAGCGTTACAGAGTTGCAGTAGTCGTCTTAGCTACTTTGTTGCAGTTTTGCAGGCTTCCAGCGCGGTCAGCAGTCGATTCCTTGGCAGAAGGTGAAGAGAGAGATGCAGAGGAACTCTGATGAGCTCTTGCATTCGTTATCTAAGGAATTCCCCAAAGCAGAGACCCTGAATAGCCAGAAAAGAGGGTTTGGCTACTTAGGAGAGAGGATAGGCTAGCAACACCTGAAGGAGCCTATCAGAAGGAGTCTCTGATGTCACCTGCTGGCGCTGGCCACTCAGAGCAGTCCAGAGTGCCAGCAGCACCTCTGTTTCCAAGATGGCAGAGGTCTGGAGCACACTGGAGGAGCTCTGGGCACCTCCCAGGGGAGGTGCAGGCCAAGAGAGTGGTCACTCCCCTTTCCTTTGTCCAGTTTCGCGCCAGAACAGGGCTGAGGGGTCCCTGAACTGGTGTAGACTGGCTTATGCAGAAATGGGCACCATCTGTGCCCATGAAAGCATTTCCAGAGGCTGGGGGAGGCTACTCCTCCCCTGCCTTAACACCTTTTTCCAAAGGGAGAGGGTGTAACACCCTCTCTCTGAGGAAGTCCTTTGTTCTGCCTTCCTGGGCCAAGCCTGGCTGGACCCCATGAGGGCAGAAACCTGTCTGAGGGGTTGGCAGCAGCTGCAGTGAAACCCCTGAAAAGGTAGTTTGGCAGTACCCGGGTCTGAGCTACAGACCCGTGGGATCATGGGATTGTGCCAACAATGCCAGGATGGCAGAGGGGGCAATTCCATGATCTTAGACATGTTACATGGCCATATTCGGAGTTACCACTGTGAAGCTACACATAGGTATTGACCTATGTGTAGTGCACGCGTGTAATGGTGTCCCCGCACTCACAAAGACCGGGGAATTTGCCCTGAACTATGTGGGAGCACCTTGGCTAGTGCCAGGGTGCCCACACACTAAGTAACTTTGCACCTAACCTTTACCAGGTAAAGGTTAGACATATAGGTGACTTATAAGTTACTTAAGTGCAGTGAAAATGGCTGTGAAATAATGTGTGCATTATTTCACTCAGGCTGCAGTGGCAGGCCTGTGTAGTATTGGTCAGAGCTCCCTATGGGTGGCAAAAGAAATGCTGCAGCCCATAGGGATCTCCTGGAACCCCAATACCCTGGGTACCTCAGTACCATATACTAGGGAATCATAAGGGTGTTCCAGTATGCCAATGTGAATTGGTGAAATTGGTCACTAGCCTGTTAGTGACAATTTGGAAAGAAATGAGAGAGCATAACCACTGAGGTTCTGGATAGCAGAGCCTCAGTGAGACAGTTAGTCATAACACAGGTAACACTTTCAGGCACACTTATGAGCACTGGGGCCCTGGCTGGCAGGGTCACAGTGACACATACAACTAAAACAACATATATACAGTGAAAAATGGGGGTAACATGCCAGGCAAGATGGTATTTTCCTACACCAGCTATAAGCAAATTAGTCTTGACCCTGCTGCACTGGGAACTGTCTTGCTCAAACTGCTAGACCAATAGGATTATTCCTAAAGCATCATGCTATTGTTATAACTCTGCTCCCACTTGAGGTCCGTAAGTTGTCTCATTGGTTCAAACATTTCTGAACACCTTTTGATAGATTCTGAGTAAAATGTACACATCCTTATAAAAGATACAAATTCTTCCTTGCTATTTGTTTGGGGCGATTCCATCATAGTAAAAAGCCAAAGAATGTTTATGGTGATCACCATCCTCACTAATAACGTACATTTTCATGACTTAGATTTTTTTCTTTAATTATAGTCAAACTACTGTCTTGCATTTTCCTCAAATACTTTCACACATCATGTTCTTCCGTTGAAAATCTGTAAATCAACATATCGCACTAGAAGGCTTGAACACCTTTCACATAATCTACAGTTTACCTCAACTATTCAAAGTTGTTTGTTTTTGGATTTGTTGTACTGAAAGTTAGGCCAAGGCACTTGCCTCAGGCTTATTCTGTGTGTGCCCCAAAGTGCCATAAACTGGGCACAGGCGTGGGTTGCTGGACCACCCTGTTGCTGTCATCTGTGGCTGATGAGAAGCTAGACTGCAGATTTAGAAGATGAACTGCTAGGCCAGGTCCTCCCTTAACCAGAACACAAGCAACCGAGGCAAAAGCCACAAGATTACCAGACCACAGCTGGCTTTAAAGAAGCAAGACCACAAGCCTGAAATACTTGAGTTTCAGAGCTCTTAAGATGATTGTTGGATCGTCACTGGGGAGCCTGCACCATCCTGCCCTATATGTTTTAGGTTACCCATATCAGTCCCTCCAGTCCCAGACAGTCCTGGATGTTCTGTGCCTTCACAACCCTGCTCGGACGTCTACTTCTGTCGGCTTGATTTGTCAATTTTCCACCATCTCTCTAGGCCAGAACTGCCCTAGCTGTGTCCAGAAAAGCTGGATCTATTTCATATATTCATGCTATTCACATAACGTGCATTGTTTAATAAATAATGCCAGAGTGACATTTGGGTGTGTCATTTGTCAGTAGGTTTATCTGCTGTAAGCACTTGGTGAGGACTAAAGTGAGGGAGAAGTATGCCCTAGTGACTAGAACTGTCAACCCTGAGACCAAGGTTTGAATCCCCGACTCAGCGCTTGACTCAAATTCATGTGGTTCAGGGCAAATCACTGAATCTACCAGGGTCTAAAAAAAAAAAGGTGTGAAATCTATTTGTGTAATCTTCACTTGATGTATATGACCTTGTAGATAGTCTCCAACCCCTCTTGTAATCTGTGCTCCGTTAGGTTGGAGCTATATAAATTATTAATGCATACTTACTACACTGTTTTGCTTTCACTAATGACCGAGCTGACAAAAATCTCTGAAATGCACTTCTTAGTTCAAAGAAGACATTTATTATTATTTCACCACAAGGTTCCTAAAAGGAGATTAGCTTGTTGAAAGCAAACGTGTAAAAATAGTCACAGCAATGAAAGGAAAATATACCAAAATGATTCTCCACTGCAATGTACACAGCAAATATATGTATTTATATTATACTATAATACAAAGCAAATAATGAAGTAAAAATTCATCACCGCACGGCCTGCCAAGCTCTTCATCATTCTCAAGCCAGCAAGACAATGACCATGTTCGACTGCGATAAAGAGATCCCTACCCTCATGGGACAGATATCAGGCATTCAACGTCAAGAATCCTGATTGAGGCCACTCACACCCTCTCACTGTCAGACTGGGTCTTTTTATATCTTAAAGAATCAAAAGGAGCTTTCTGGGGGGAAAAACCCTCATTTCGTAATTCAAACATGCTGGCTAGTTTAGGTCAGGGTTGAAAGAAACAGGTTGGAACTGGCCAGTCTCCCAAGGTGTCTCTCCCAAGCCTAAGTCGTTCCCTTCGGTCTTTATCATGCTGACTGACTAACTCCTCCATATTATGTACTAGCTCTTTGGTGATGTGTCCTATCTCTTCGGTGAGAAAGAGCTTGAAAACAAGCAAAGTGGTGCAACACAAAGTCAGTAGTCAAAAACACATATTTCACCACATACATGAAGGTCAGCTTTGTCTTAAAATCTACAATTCCTGTCATGAATAGTCCGGTGTGCCACAGGGCTCCGCTCTCAGCCCCACACTGTTTAATATCTATATGGCAGAAGTCGTCAAGCCATTTGGGATGTCCCTTGTCTCCTATGCGGATGATACACAGTTGGTAGTGTCATTTTCGACAAATCCCAATGGCAACGACTCAACGCTTACTTCCTGCCTTCAAGCGGTGGCAGCTTGGATGTCGCAAAGTAAGCTAAAACTTAGTGATAATAAGACTGAAGTTATGATCCTTGGACATCAGTCACAACCTAGATCTAATCCTTTGGTGCTGGAAGGTCTGGGAAATCTTCCCCCTCCTAAAATGCTTATTAAAAGTCTGGGTGTCTGGCTCGACCCCCAACTTACTATGGTTCACTCTAAATTTGTGAGTAAAAAGTTGCAGGTGGTACAGAATGCAGTGGCTCGTCTGCTTCTTAATATACCTAGATATGATTCCATAACAGCAGCAATCTCTTCTCTTTATTGGCTTCCTGTGGCACACCGGATAGAATTTATGACCCTGTGCTGTATGTACAGAGCTTTACACAAGAGAGGCCCTCTTCTTCTCAGAACATTGGCCTCCTTTTACATACCTACTAGACAACTTAAGCTGTAGATGATCTGTCTTGCCGTGATCCCTAGGGTTAAGAAGTCTAGATGGGGTGGAAGCTCTCTGGGATACCAAGGGGTCAAATGATGGAATCTATTGCCACCTAGCCTTCGCAGTTTTAACCATGAACTATCCTTTAGGAAGGCTCTTAAAACCTGGACGTTTAAAGCCTAACTTTCTGCTAACTCTAAGTGTTCTGCTATCAGCGCTGGAGGCCTTCGGATAGCCATGCGCTTTATAAATCTGCATAACATCACATAACAACCAAAGAATCTTCAGATGGCGGACATTTTGTTTTTTACATCCGTGTGCATACATGTTAGAAATGGGGTCACTAGTTGGCAGTGGTTTGGAACCTGTCCAAGTAAGGACCCTCACTCTAGTCAGGGCGGGGGAGTCACACAGCTAAGATAACCCCTGCTTACTCCTTGATAGCTTGGCACAAGCAGTCAGACTTATCTCAGAGGCAATGTGTAAAGTATTTGTACAGTAAGTAACAGTGAAAACTCCACAAAGGTTCCCCACGCCAGTTTAGGAAAATAGCCAATATTTATCTGAGTAAAACAAGACCATAACAACAAACATCCAGCATACACAAGCAAAGATACTCGTTTTTAAAGATTAAATCTCAGTAAAGCGCCTAGAAACACAATAGCTCCAACTGGGTCTATCAAAGCATTGTTGATGGAGGTGTTCCTAACAGTCGGACGCCACTGGCAGGGGAGTGCAGGCTGGTCACGGAGTCATACAGACCCCACGCACAGAACCTTTGGAAAACAATGAAACAAAAGACATTGCATGGAGAACCTTGGAAAACAGGATGTAGAAAGCTAAGTCTTGTCCTTTCACCTCCAAGACAGAAGCTGCAAGCAGCAGGCTAGCACAGCAAATCAACAGGCAGAAGGGATCTAGCTATTCTTCCTGGCAGAATGCCTTCAGTCCAGAAGTGTTCGAAGTTGTGGTCTCAGAAGCCCAATACTTTGCCTACTTCAAAGGCAGAAATGAGTAAAACTTCAAAGGAAAGTCTTTGTAGTGCACAAAACCCAAACTCCATACCTCATCTGCTCCCAATGGGAAATTACACTTAAAAGATATTTCAAGGCAATCCCCATGCTATCTTATGGGAGAGACAAACCTTGGAATAGGTGTGTACTTTTCAAAAATGCACAGGTTTGGTGTGTTTTTCCAGGTGCCGGATGAGCTAGAGGCCAAAATCCACAGCTAGGCACTTTCCAAAAAAACAAGTCATATTTAAATGTAAAAACGTGATGTGTCCATGTTGCATTTCCTATCGCGGGCATTAGGCCTACCCACACAAGTGAGGTACCATTTTTAAATCGGGAGACTTGGGGGAACACAGCATAAAAGAACAAGTGTTATTGCTAATTGTCTTTCACTACATTTATTCCTTCCCAATATAAGACTGTGTGGAAAAAAATAAAAGTCTATTTGAGAAATGCCCTGTAATTCACATGCTAGTACGGGGACCCCGGAATTCAGAGATGTGCAAATAACCACTGCTTCTCAACACCTTATCTTGTACCCATTTTGGAAATACAAAGGTTTCCTTGATACCTATTTTTCACTCTCTATATTTCACCAAATGAATTGCTGTATACAATGGAAACCCATTGCAGGGTGCAGCTCCTTTATTGGCTCCAGGTACACGGGGTTCTTGATTAACCTACAATCCCTATATATCCCCACAACTAGAAGAGTCCAGCAGAGGTAACAGTATATTGCTTTTAAAAATCTGACATCGCAGAGAAAAGTTAGAGTAAAAAATGGGGTAAAATGGCTGTTTTTTTCCCCCACCTAAATTTCAATATTCTTTTATTTTAGCTGTTAGTTTCTGTAGGAAAACCTTGAAAGATATACTCAAATGGCCCCTTGCTGAATTCAGAATTGTGTCTACTTTTTAGAAATGTTTAGCTGTCCATGACCCAGCATTGGTTTCACACCCATTTCTGTCACTAACTGGAAGGAGGTTGAAAGCACACAAAAAAAAAATAGGGTATGTCCCAGTAAAATGCCTAAATTGTGTTGAAAATCATGGTTTTCTGATTCAAGTCCGTCTGTTCCTGAAAGCTGGAAAGATGGCGATTTTAGCACTGCAAACCACTGGTTGATGCCATTTACAGGAAAAAAAAAAAACACACACACCACAAGCTTTCTTCAGCAGCCCTTTTTCCCCATTTATTTTTAAGAAAAAAACTAAATGTTAGCTGTATTTTGGCTAATTTCTTGGTCTGCTCCGGGGTAACACCCAAACTCTGGGTACCGCTAGAATACTTAGGATGTTGAAAAAAAAAAAAAAAAAAAAGGAGTTGCAAATTTAACATGGATAGCTTAGGTGGACAAACCGTTACGAAGGCCTAAGCGCAAACTGCTCCAAATAACCAAAAAAAGGCCTGGCAGCGAAGGGCTAAAAGCATTTGTATGTGACTTTGCAAAGACGAAATCTGGGGCCAAAATCTGAAGAATAATCATCTGACCAAATTAAACTGTTTAACTTTGAGTTATCCGCATTTTGACCTCCAACCACATACTTTGAGAACATTCCTCCAGAAATTAGGCACTTTTTCTCATTCCCTTGCTAATGAGAACTGTGCATGAGGTGGTTACTCGTGCAAATTTTTTAAAAAATGGTTTGCAATGTTGCCAGCACTCCTCTCAATTCTCTTCCCAATCCCCAGGACTACTCCATGGTTTATAATACATTTCTCCAGTACCCCCATACTTTTAGATAATGGTATTATAGAGCAGCATTTATATCCCATTTACTATTGCTATGTGGGGCGCTGAAGCTCTTGCACACATGAGAAGTATGGCACACCATGTATGACGTGTGGTTAGAAGGCTGTTTTTCAATCCTGTGGGGGAAGTTTTTCTATGACGATCAAGGTACGGTTATCGTGTTATGGGACGAAGCGATTAGCAGTGTGTCGTATGATGATGTGTAAGAGCTAGATGCAGTTTTATAGTTTTTAGTATGTTGTTAGCTCTGAGCAGCTCTACAGGTCCCTTTATTGTATTTCATATTCTATAGTCTACTTAGCTAGTTAATGCATGGGTTGTTAAATCTGAGAATGTGTACAGTTGTGGTACACAGCTAGCATAGTTTGAGTAAGAGCGAAGAAATGAGATCAGTCAGGGTGGGCATTTTTATTATCATCCTGGATCTGAATGTCTTTGCAAGATGTAAAGTAGCAGTCAGAATGTATGGGTATTTTGGACCTGCACTGGACTACATTAGTTATTCAAATTGTCTAGCAATGTGTGACAGCTCTTTTCAGTTACTCCAAGTCGTTTCATTTGGTGATGGCTGGTGCTGGTGATGGTGATGGACAACCTTCATAGCACATATGTGAATAAAAAATGTCCTAGGTTTCGCAACAAGAATTTTCAATTCTATTAAGGACACGGAGGCAAGGATTGTGCTTTTCTCTCTCTTTACTGTCAACACACAGCAGCCAATAGAAACACATTAAAGTAAAAACTAAATTTCATTTGGTCACAGAGCCTCGATATGAACCCCCCCCCCCCAAATCAGGGCCAGCCATCCCTTATATATCACACAATCATTAAAGTCTGTCCTCTTTCTTTGCACGACTATGCCAAGAATATAATAATGAACAAATTGCGAAGAACGCAGAAATCCCAAACCAAACAATGTCTTCCCAATAAGGAAGCTGGAACATTGCACAACCGGTGCCCAGGAATCGATTCACCCTCCTCCAGATCTAAAGATTTCCCAGACCTGTCCATCAAGTAGGTTTCTCATCTGGAAAAAGGATAATAAAGCAGTAACACCCTAAACTACTACTCCATGTCATCAAATATTGGGTGGGACAGCAAACATTTGAATCTGATATTACTGACAATACTTTGTAACATATTATAGATAATCCTTCCCTCCGAGTCCTTAATAGAATTGAAAATTCTTGTTGCAAAAGCTAGAAAATGTTTGATTCTATGTCAGGACCGGAGGCTTTGGATTATGCTAGTTTAAAGCTGAGCGATCACTTCAGAAGCCAAATCAACTATTGGTTTATGATGGAGAATTTTAAAAGTAGAATCTGATGACCAGGCAGTCGCTGTCATTATATCTTCCAACCTAGAACTGGAATTGAAAGCCTTGGAGGCCATAGCCCCACAAACAGAATGGGCCCCAAAATAGAGGCATCAATGCCTGCCTCTGGCAAAAACCATTTGACCCATCTTGCAAGAGTTGCAAAAGAAACAGGACCAAAAGTCTTTTGCAAGAAAATGTATAATTGCCCAGCCTGATCCCTTTGTAATTCTCGCGTAATATCTTCATATACCTTTAAGGAATTTACCACACATAATTTAGAGTCATCTCTAAACACCAGATAACTAATACACTTTGAGTTTGATTTTGTACGTTTAGAAATGCGAAAAGAGACTCCCGTAGGAGTAAAAACTCTACCTGTAATGTCCAAGGCGTTTACGTCAGAGACTCTCCAGCATGATATTAAACAAAGTAATATGGTCAATTTTGCTGACAATTGTTTCCTTGAAAGACCTTCACTGGCCGGCCAAGCTACCAAAAATTTCAAAATTATATTGACATTCCAAAGACATGAATATTTTGATAGAGGAGGTCAAAGCATACAAACACCACGCAGTAATTTGCAGACTAATTAATGTTCACCCACAGGTTTACCATCAATGCGAGGGTGTTTAGCTGAAATAGCTGACCTAAAATTATTCACCGTTCTGTATGCTAAACCCTGTGCCGCTACAGGAGACAAAAAAAAATTGCCATCATCTGCACTGAGGTCCCCAAGGGATCCACACCCCTCTGACCACACCAACCCAACCATCTCTTCCAGGTATATTGTTTACGTATACTAGGTCTAGTGTCTTCTGAAATTCCTGTGCCCTGAGATGAACCCCTGATATCCTCCAAGTGATGAGCAACAACTGCTCCCCCAGAATCAGAGGATGTGGACTCCCCATTGGGTCCAAAAAGAGATCCTCTAAAGGGAGGATTCGAACTTGAGCAGCACAACATAGCATCAACGCCACCTGAAACCACGACTGAGCTTACCGGCACGGGGTTATCAGAACTAATTCTGCTCTCTGAAGAATTACCTGGGATAGAACTCGAATCATGGAGAACGGGGGAAAAGGCATAAGGCAATCCTCCCGTCCAAACTTGGAGAAAGGCATCCGGGCAGAGAGTACGTGTGGAAGTTGTGCATTCAGTCGGGACGCAAACAAGTCTATCGAGCACGGACCCCAAAGCTGATTTAGAAATTGAAATATTCTGGGGTGAAGACGCCAATCGCTGGCATCCTTTAGATGTCTGGAATTCCAGTCCGCCACCACATTCACTTTCCCAGGGATATATTCTGCTGTTTTGGAACTCTGATGTTCTAGACAGAAATGCCAGAAGTCCTTTGCAATTTCCACCCACATCTGAGACAGTGTTTCCCCCAACTTGTTGATGTATCTTACCGCTGAAATGTTGTCCATCTTTAGAAGGATAAAACATTTTTATTTGAAATGGGACAAAGTCCTCACTGCAAAGGAGCCAACCAGAAGTTCCAAGCAATTGATGTGCAGTTGAAGTTCCTCTGGGGACCACCTCCCCACCCAGTCTCCATATGACCACATCTAGCTTCCCATCCCCATCTGCTGGAATCTGATTCTATGATCACTTCCGGAACAGAGGCAAAATTCACCTTGCCATTCCAAGCGTCCATATGAGTCAGCCACCATTGAAGCTCCACCTGGGCTTCCTGAGAAAGAACAATCAATTCGTAATAAGTCAGACCTCTGCGAAGGTGAAGAATTTTCAACCTCAGGAGAGCTCGACAGTGTAGTGGACCTGGGAAAATGGCCTGACTGGACGATGCTAGGAGGCCCACCAATCGTGCCAGTACCCTCAAGGAAATCGAATGAGCAGACAATGCCTTCTTCAACTCTCTTCATAGTCAGTCTCTTGGTTAAAGCTAGTTTCAGTTGAGTCAAGACGGAGTCTATCTTGAAGTCCAGGAAGTCTATATTTTGCACTGGTATTAACTGGGATTTTTCCACGTTTATTATGAACCCTAGATCCCGATGAAGTCTCATTGTTCAGGAAAGATGGAGACGAGCTTGACGCTCCTCCTGAGCCACAATGAGGATGGTGTCTAAATAAACTATCAGACGTAAACCCTTTTCTCTTAGCCATTGCATCACCGGACGCATGACCTTGGTGAAGCACCGGGGGGGGGGGGGGGGGGGGGGGGCAGAAGTAAGACTGAAAGGAAGGGTGGAAAACTCGTAACTATTCTTGATCTATAAAAACTGTTTCTTGATGGGAAAAACTGACGGGGGAGGGATCTCGGATTGCTGGGGGTCTGAATAAAACTCCAGATGATAACATGTGATTGTGTTCAGTACGAAAGCATCTTGCGTAATCAAAGTCCAGACTAATATCCCCAGAAGGTGTGACTGTTACATGTTTGAGAAGAATTTTGACTGTAATATCCTCCTCTATGGGGTCCTCTAGGATTGCAGCCATGCCAGGCCCTGTCAATACCCCTTTTCGGGTCTTTTGAATATTTCTTAAGAAAAGTCACCATGTGTAAGTCCAATTCAGGGGTCTCTGCTTCTTTCCCCTCTAGAGCTGGACGTGGACACTCTAGACCGTAACGTACTACGAATGTCTTTTTCAAAACCTTTTCTGAGACAGGATCGCACAACAGAAGCCACCTCTTGACAAGAGGTCCACTCTGAGGACGTGGGATGCACTTTATTATCTGGGTCAAACCGGAGATTTTTTGTCAGAGGGGGAGAAGGATCTGAGTTTTCGGAATGGTACGTTTTGTATTTGCGCTTTTCAGAAGGCAAATTCTCTTCAGAATCTGAAACTGAAGACTCATTAGTGGAATTGCGCGCGGAATGCAAAGTTGGTTCAGCCGCTTGACTCAGGAAAGCACTATATTCGTGGTCATTTAGCAACGAATTAATGGTGTGCTCCAAATGGTCAAAATCTGACAGGCCAGGCTCATTGACCTCAACTGGGGTGGGGTTCCCAGAGCCTGCGCCACAGCCCAAAATTAAATATAGGCTGCGCAGAAGGACGTAAACCAAAGCCTTATTTACAGTCTTGCACATGAAAAATCAAGGGCCTCCACCAGGTGTTCCTCCATGTGCTGGTCCAGAATATTCCCCGTAGTATTCATCCTCATTTACACTGCAAATATGGCCCAATATAATATCATTAGAGGTCCCAGTACACACTGTGTCAGTTACATTTGGAGTGGGGAGAGAGAGGGAGGTGGGGGCCAAAATGGTCAACAGACCCTTGCCGGTAGATGGAAAAAGTGTACAGAGGAGCCCAGCACCACTTCCCCTAGAGCAACGCTCTGTCAGTGATTATTGCAGCCCCCCCACAGGAATAGGACAGGGAGCGCCGGAGCCATAAGACTTCCTTTCACTGCTGATGACACGCCCACACACTCTAAAAACACGAGTTGTGCACATGTGCGATCGCCGTGGCAGCATGAGGACTGCTCTGCCAAGGTCATGCTTCCCCTAACGCTCATCACTGGCTTCGATCAACACAGTCGGGAGGACCGTTGTTACGGCAACGCGGTGCACGCCGTCGGAATTACACAAGAAAAAGGTGCCTGAAGGCAAATCGCTGTGCCAGATAAACAAACAACAGTAACTTCAATAAGTTTAAAAAAGATATAAGATTGATAGTACCTATCTCTGCATGAAGCAGCAAAGAAAGAGAACGGACTTTAATGACTGTCTGATATATAAGGGATGGCTGGCCCTGATTTTAGGGGATGGGCGGGGGGGTCATATTGAGGCTCTGTGACTATGGGAAATGTAGTTTTTATTTTACTGTGTTCCAATTGGCTCCTGTGTGTTGACAGTAAAGTGAGAAAAGCATAATCCGAAGCCTCCGGTCCTGACATTGCATTGAATAGATATGCTACAATATGTTGATTACCTTGGAGTAATATGAATTTAGTATTAATGTGGGCCATAACAGTTATATATGGAAAAATATATCCATATGAGGTCATAAAGGACCATAAGTCAGCCCTTTTTTTTGATAACCTCCACAATGAAAGTAGTTTGCAGGCTGAGTTGTTTGCAATTTGTGGATTCTAAGCTGAGAACTGTGCTTGAGGGTGTGACTTATCTAGGCTCTATTGCCTGTCTGCAGGTGGTGCATTTATCTAGGAAACAGTGAAGGTTTCAACCATCTTCAGAGTGTATATGCTCCTGGGTGCTTCTCATGTTGGCTGGTAGCGAGTGCTACAGCTTCGCAGCTTGTACTGAGAACGCAGTGTCTGCTACGGATTGTTTAAGTTAAGGTGGTACAATGATAAGTAGAGAAAGCCTAGAGTCCATTGTTCAGTTTGGATGTATTGCTTGAATTTATATTTTAGGTATAGTGGCCCTTTTCCTTGGGAGATAATAATGGGAAAATGTCAATCCAGAATCGCCAACATGGACCTCCTTATTAAAAACCTTGACTTCCCTAGCAACGCTAATGAATTAAGAGTTTCTGTGCTTCAAAGCAAAAGTCAGGTGCTTTACACCGGTGGTTACTGGATAACTTTGGGCATATCATCAAGAGTATTTACCTTAAAAAACAAGCAACCGATCCATATCAAGTTCAACAGTCTTGCAATCCATACCACACACCAAGCGCAATGCTGATGACCTCACCCGCACAGAAGCAAGTACAAGTGCTGCAAATCACCTCACGATGAGAGTACATATCACATTGCCTTTAATACTTGGATAGTGAAGACTGAGAATGTATCATTAATTGCTATTAATTTTCGCTCATCTTATTTGGCGCCCTTAGCTACTGCACAGAACAGCTCATACCCAACCCTGCTAAGTGCCCAGGTGAGCCAAACAACCGCTGTAGCTGATAGAAATAATTTCCGATGTTAGCACCCGGCTGGCCTGGGGTGGGCTAAAGGGAAGACTATTGAGAGAGCGTAGCTTATATAATCAATATTAACATGAAATGATTATGAACTAATGTATAATAATGCTGCACAGAAAATGTATTAATATGTTTTGCCAAACGCGTGCTTGAAATGTGCCCACGGGGAGTGCCCGCCAATATATACGGGGACTAATGAAACTGACTAATAATTATGAAAGGTTATATTAAAATGTGATTTTGTACTAATAATGAAAGGTTATATGTTAGAGTTCTGTTAATAAATCATTAGGCCTTAGCACGAGTCGGGCCTAGCTGCCCGGTTTCATATTAAATGTGTTTTTCTAACATGCAGTGTGCTGACTTGCTGAAGGACATGAACTCTTGTTTTTCCAAAGCTAGAAGATGAATGTAACTGTAGTAGATCCGTTCTCATGAAATTCGACTTGCTTAGTGTAACATTCTTGCTGAATGCAACAGTGTAGGCTACTGGCAGGTACAAGGTCACCTGAACTGGTACAGACAATGGAGCCACTGACTGAAGATGTGCAAAGGACCACAAGAGTATGAAATCATACCGGACATTCCAGCCGCTAAAGATGTCAATCATAAGGACCAATAAAATACGTGAGAACTGTTGTGGGGGGACAAATTTGATGAGATAATTTAAACTCTATTGGAGGGCGATAGTGGGGTGCAACCCCTCATACAACCAAATTTTAGGGGAATGTACAACGAAAATGGGATAAAAACCGTTGACACAAGGAAGAGAATTAGAATAGGAGACTAGGAGATAGAGGAGGGGGAGATGCTGATGCGATTTGCTATGACCCAGACACTTTGTCACTCTGCATAGAGACTTTGCTGTTTGGTTCTTAAAACCATTCTTGCCTTATATTGCCCGTTTACACTTCACCTCCTTATGAGGGAAGTGCCCCTTTACCCGACTTGCTGAATTCCTGGCTGATGGCGAATCAACTGATGTCCTGAGGACGAAGACTGAACCTGAGTGCTGACCTAATACGGAGGGTAACCATATGACAATGATATTGTGATTGTCTGTTTGCTTTTCCTTTCTAGGTACCAACTGTTTCTTCTGACAGAGACCATAGCTAGATGTTTTCTAAATTGGTGTTACCAAATTGTTTTGCACGAAGCCCAACATGCCAATGCTAATTCGATGTTAGTTAAGGGGTTCACTAAACAGACGCAAATAGACAAATGACTGAATCTATGCTTTGTTGAATAACGTGATAATAATACTCTGCTAAGGATAATCTATGTTGACGCCGTGCTATGTTCTAATATTCGTGATTCTTGCTTTGATGAAACCTTATCAGAATTGTCATATTGTGACTATGCTAATGTGTTTCTTGGTTTTGAGATTAATAAACTTGTTAGTAGAATTGTAACCAATAGGGAATAAATATCGCAAAACTCATACTAAACTGATGTGGTTATTCATGACTGCAAGGTCATGGTGGTTTCTGAGTCTTATTAATGTCTTTGACTAAATTGAATTGTCTTATTCTGGTAAATATTGATGACGTTATTGACATATTGATTGACATGCTGATTAGTTATCTTGTCCTAAGGTGTCTTCAATCAGGGTCAAAAGATTCATTGGCCTAAAACGACCCCCAAAGTGAGTAAATTAGTCATAAAGGGACGTGTTAACAATATAATGCCCAGTCCTCTATGACCCAGAGCGATCAAGCGTTCATTAACCTTTACTCCAGCTCACTAATAAAAATGTACAATCAACCGATCTAATGAAATTTCTGCATCAAATATACAGTACTCCATTTAAGCCTGTTTAATATAAATTGTTGACAGACGCAATTTTATGTGTTGGCATGTGCCTAATGCTGATTTTTATACATCTAGCACAATGATTTGTAGATATTGGTGCAAAGGGTTCAAACAAATATATGTCATGACCAAGGTTAATGTAAAACCATCACCTATGCTGGCACCTCTCGGGGTGTACTCTTTACATTCTATAGTGTGGGAGATGCTTCATCTCCGCAGGTCTGTTGCAGGAAAAGAGGAGGATGGCTGCATCTGGGAGGAACAACCTTGCCCCCCCTTAAAACATGGCTTTCCGATGTGTTCTACTGTAACAAACAACTTGAGATTAGCATTCCAACTTCCCCTAGCGATATTATGTATACATACACACACACACAAAAGTCAACTTTCTCGATTAATTGTATGAACTTGGGAGGGGGGCAATCTTTGACACTTCTCATCTCCTCGTATTCAGTAAGGAACCTATGATCAGATCGTGTTAAAATATGTTAAATAAGTAATACTACCCACATTTATCTTTTCTTGCCGTACAATTAAGTCAACCATGTCTCCTGTCGCATACTCCTAGTGGCCCTGCTCATATTAAAAAAACACACCAAAATTCCAAAATTAAGGTCTGAAAAGAGGGACTTGAACTGCAGTACGCTACACAGTGAGTACTTCTCTTGAAAAGGCCAACTGAGTAGAACAGAACCCCTTCAAATCGATATGAAACATAAATATGCGTTGTTCCAGGAAGTGTTTGTAGGGTACATAAACAGATGTTCGACCAAACCGCATACTCAGTCTCATCAGCATGCAGTCTATGTATTACCTGAATGCACATTGTCATACTACTTCTACCAACATGCTGATAAATGAAAGATCGCCCTTAAAAGCCATAACAAAGAAAATAAATGACATGACAGATGTTAATACTACCCAATGTAATGGCACTTCTGTGAATTTTTGGACTACCTCCAGTTCCTCGCCTTCCAGTGCTTTGACACAACCTCCCTCTGCGCCACCACTGCCTCCCTTCTGCCCCGCAGAACCACCCATCGCGCCCCATGCCTCTCGCTCCACTAAGACCTCCAGGACCACATGTAGCATGACCCCCTCCTCTCCGGTGCTTGTGTAGCCTTTCAGTGGTTCTTACTTGTCCTTCTCGGTACCGAAGATGGACGCAAAATACTCCGCTATCTTCCAATTCCTGCTCCGAACAGCTGCCGAAAACACAGGCACTTCCGGACCCTTGTGGCCGTCACAAAAGCGACCATACATCACTGTTGCCCATCCTCCCCTCCCTAGTTTTAGTGTGCGCGCATTGTATTCTGGGTATGACGCTTTACGCCCTTTGGTTAAAGGTTTTAGTATACCAACGTCATAAGTAACTACAAGTTACGGTACGGTATGACGCTTTACGCCCTTTGGTTAAAGGTTTTAGTATACCAACGTCATAAGTAACTACAAGTTACGGTACGGAATGCATTAGTTTGAATACGATACTTTGTAAACTGCCTTACTCCTGGCACCTGCAGTTAAGCAAAAGGGCTATCATAATTTTTTCAGTTCTTCAATTGTTTTGTATTATCTATAAGACAAAACTCACATCTTGGTGCTGCCGTAATTAAAACACGCATTGTGTGAGAAATAAGCAGAATGACCAGTAACCCCTTTTCGTCGCCAGTTAACGTTTAAGTTATTCTAACCCCTCAGTAAGATAGGTCTAACCCGCTGGTGTAGCGTCACGATGCGCGCCCCACGTCTACCCGGAAGGGACTTGTGTTTGTGCGCGTGCGCAGTAAGAAGACGCCGCTGGAGGCAGGAAGGGATCATCTAATGGTGAGTGGGATCTGATAGAAGCCCCTCCATCCCGGCTTGGTTCTCTCTGGTGGTGCGTCTGCCGTTGTACTATAATGTCATCTCCCTGAGTGTACCCAGAACTGGCCATCTTTTACTGAACCACCTAAATTTGACCCAGACTCGAGCCAAACCCTCATCACGCCCACACTGCGCATAGCAACCCAGGCGCTTCCTGTCTTTGGTCTGATTGTGCACTCGTGTCGTTGTTTTCTGAGCAGACTACCTACGGCTTATCTGGAAAATAGAATCAACTTTGCTTTTTAAATCACTGCAGGGCTCGAAAAATCATACAAATTTTACTAGAGCTGCAGGTCGGGTAACTTAAATAATCTACTCGACCTAACAGTAATGTACCTCACCTGTAAAAGGGTCTCAAATTGTGTGAGCCTAGGCAAATAGTTTACAGAGTCGCCTTTTTCTTAATTCTTACGTAGGATTACACCTTAAAATATGTGAGCTCAGCATTTCTGCAGTACAAAAAAACTTCTTTTGTCTAAGTAGACTAAAGTTAGCAGCATGCATCACAAGAATCTAGCCTAAATACCCAGGAGGTCTAGCCCAAATAACCTAGGACTTCTTTTAGTTGACTAACCACATTGCCATCAGGGCAGGAGTGTTTCAACACTCAATTTTAGTAAATATATTACTAAACGAAGATGTGGTAACATCTTGTTCTCTACACACAGTAACTTTCCAAGAAATGTCCAAAAACTCTCCCCTAACTTGCAGCTTTACTGATAAAACTAGATAGTGTATTAACAATCTGTGAAAATTGGGTTTCAGAAAACATATCTTTTATCAACATGTAAAGTATTCTGATTTGTTTTTGCCCTGTTAAAATATTTTTTCATCACACAGAAATATAAACTATTTTCACAACTACTGAAATCTATTTTGAAATGTTTGCACAGTTAACTTAGTCATTTACATGTGTGTTAGGAAAAACCTGACACACTATATCCTTTTATTTTTTTTCTAAGCAGCACGTCACACAGTTCACCTTACAAAGTCCTGGAACTCTGCAGTCAGAAGTAAAATTAATTGTAAGAAAAACTGACTTTTGACCTCTCTCTGTGAACACAGACCAAATGTGACATAAGTACAAGATTTAAAGGCAACTTTTATTTCCCCTCAACTTTTCAACTGAACAGAACACCTGTTCATTATTGACTCACCAGAAGGGACGAGTAAGTATTAAAAATAGTTCGATCTGATCAAATGAGACTCGCCAATGCGAGTGGATTTTTTCAAGCCCTCACTGAATCGTTGTTCCAATTAGGTTAAAGCTATGCAAGCATCCGAGTTAGTTTGGGACAGTGCCAAATATTGCTTGTAAAACCCCCTTTTGCTGGACCTGTGAAAATTCTCTAATCCCTTTTCCCAGAGGGATTCTTACTTGAAAGACGAGCAGAGCCAGACTGTAGAAGCACCCCCCAACCCCACCCCTTGGACTTATAAAAGTAGCATATCACATCTACCAATATAATACAGTTTCACCTCAAGCTTAAAGACAAACCAGATGAGACTTGTCATACTGCCTCTCTTAGGTGTATCAGTGGATGCAGAAATTCCACTCCTGGAAATGCCAATGTAGCCCTTCTCCTCTACCTGAGCCTGAGATTCTGCAAACCGACTGCCCTCACACTTGGTGGGCAAAACATAGAATCTGGGTGTGATCTTTGATGGGAGTCTTTAATTTCCCACTCTGATAAACATAGCCCCCACAGCTTAATTCCACCAACTACATCTGCTGAAAGTGTGCTGCTCTATATCTGTGAGATAACTGCCCCAGCCGGTATCGTGGACATATCACATAAAAGCTTATAGATTGGTCTCCCCGAAACATTGCTTTAAAAATGTGCAGTTCGCCTTTGGTTTGGCCAGAAATTACATTACCATTCCGCTTCAACCCTTAAATGCCTTCCTTTGCTCCACTTAAAAGAAAGTAGCTGTTTAAACCATCTTGCCTCATATGCAAGCAACTCTTCGCCACTTAACGTAACAGATCCAAAACTGTTGTGTTTCAACCGGGCAGAAGCTGGAAGTTCACTGAATGGTGCATACTTTAGACCTGACATTTCTGCTTATAGTGAACATAAACATAGAACTCTCCTCTTCCCAGGTTCTCCCCTACCTTTTCATTTGAGAATCGAAAATAACCTCAAGTTCAGAAGATACATAAAGGCTCGCCTTTTCACCTTGACATTTGGGTAACCTAACCAGTGCTTACTTTGAGCCGGTGGGGAACACCAGCACTTACTTTTGGTGACTGGCACTTATTTCCCCCATCAGATGTTTACAGAGTGCAAGAGCACAGGCCGGAAAGACTGAGCAAGAGGAAGATGGCAAAACCTTCACAGAGGGAGAAAGCAGGAACCTGCACAAGTGAGAAAAAGGGGCAGGAAGTTTCTGGTGGTGGATGAAGGACTACCAGCCTTGTTCGGTGCGCCGATGTTTACTTGCACTGGCCACTGGCTTCTGGCACCAGCACCATTTCTATCATAAGTTAAGCACTGCAATCCATTCTGTGACTTCACTCACCAGATGCTTTCTGCCTACTGCCCTTTCAGACATCTAAGCTTGGTCTTGGTTCTCCACTCAAGCTTTCAGGACTTTAACTCTCAAAACTGTAGTGTGTAGTTGAGGACCAAAATGAGGCCAGCTTTCTTCACATACTGGCTTCCTCTGCTGAATGATTAGTTCTCTCCACCCCATCAGTCCTAGCAATGGTACTTCAGTGCAGCGTCTCTCTCTGTCTCATGTGTACCTGTGCCCCAAAGGGCTTCGAGACCACGACTGGGTAGTTTATAGATTTTTACACCCCCCCCCCACCCCAAATGTAACATGTGAATGGGAGTTCATTAGGGTTGAATGCTTTTCCGGTTTAATAGTGTTTGATAACCACAAGGTGGTTGTACAGTAAAGGCAAATATAGGTAAGCACCAATTGCTTCTTCGAATTTATAAAGTGAAAGTGTGTATTTCTAATTGATTCCATAGTGTTAAGGAAATCTCATGGCGTTCTCATAACCCACAGATAATCTGAAGTGAGCCTTACCCGTTACTGAGAAAGAACTATGTGTGTCCTCTCCTTTTACTACCTTAATGCCAATATTTATACATATTTCCGTTCCTTGAGCTTGGGGTACCGAAGATCAAAGGTTGTCTAAAACCCCACTGCAATCAGAGGCAAATGCCCTCTATAGCCACATATTTCCCTGGACTCGTAGGTTTCCAGTTAACCTTCTGAGCCCTAAGCACCTACAAGCAGCAACTTTTTCTGAAATCACAGCGAAGCCTTACACCCAGTCCCGATCTTCCTGTCCTTAAATCCACCGAATATCCTGACTCTGCATTTAAAAAAACTACTCTGGCTTTTTTGATCCTGTGTCTAATCCTCATTTTGCTTGCAAAACCCACTGTTATTGTAGGTCCAACGAGTATCTCGCTTCGTTGAGATCACATTTCACCATATTTGTAAGACCGTATATAGGGTTTATTAAGCGTCTGCTCGCTTCGGATGTTGGATTACGAATATCACTACAATCCACAAGAATTTTAAAAATATATTCTATGCATGTGATAACCACTTGGTGACGAGCTCTACACTTGAGGCACTGTTGTTTCGTTTGTATTTGGTTCAGTTCAGTCACTTTCACGACGGTTGGAGTTAGCATGTAAGCAGTCAGGTGAACAGCTGTTAGTCACGGGTATCTGCTGCATGGCAGCTACTAACAAACACTTTTTAGAGCATGGATAAATACTCACTATACATGCGTGTTGCACATGACCTGGAATCACGTGTCATACTTTCCTATTCCCCTATTCCTAATTAGACTATCATGTTTCTATTTTCTTTTATAGTTACCCCTGACAAAGGGTTTTCCCGAAATGTTTTGGGTCTTGGATATGCCTGTTTTGAATAAGAAGATTGTTATGCAGTCGTATTGTCAAATTTTGTTTCTGCAAGTGTGGAACAACATTTGGTTTGAATCAAGACTGTTGATATCATTTCTCTTTAATAATGCGATTCAACAATTGTAAATCATTCGTTTTATTCCAAAGAATTGTTTACATTTCATCAAGAATTCGGATTGAAAACTGTTTCCATTGAAAAGCCTGAGAGGCATAGAGCTGTGCACTTTGGGCCTGGTCCACCATTTGGGGACCAGCTACTCATCAGTTATTGCATGACCACGAGGCAGAGCTCACAACATTGTTGCACGCAAAATTTTGTTTCCGTTTTAGTGCTAGTTTATTTGGATGGACATTTTATGTGCCTTAAAATGTACTTGTTCATTTGAACTGCATGCGTGCCTCTCAAAAATGGAATATTCAGGAGCGCTGTAGATCAGTATTAAGACAAATTGGCAGAACTATAAATGAGTTTTTACAGCTGAATATTATGGGAATAGAAGTGCATGTTGTGGGGGGCAGCATTGCAACATCTCTCTGTACATGATCCTATTCTGCAGAAGCAGGCAATGCCACAAATTGAGAGTGGGGTGCATTTGCAGAGAGATGTGTGTTGCTAATGCAATTGCAGTGCACTGTAGCTCAAAGCCGAGATGCACTGGCAGACATGTTTAATAACTTGTTTTTATACATTGCTTATTAACAGTGTCAGTCAGCACTGTCATGCTCAATTTATCGCTGACAGAAAGATAAAAGGCATTCTTGGCCTTGCATGGTTTTGATTTAATCACAGACGGATCACCCCAAACTCCAGTAGAGCATCTTCACAAGTACAGTAAGTTGTACACCATAGTACTGCAATAGCAAAAGGTGCTACAACCACGATTTAGGTCCGTTGGCATGGCAATTGCATAGAGTGTAGTAATAGACTGGCAGGTGATGATGCAATAGTGGGATTGGAAGGATTGAGAGTCTGAGTAAATGAATAATGGGTTTTGCAGGTAGGAACGTGGGTGCATAGGAGAGGTTCCCCACAAAGTCAGTTGTTGCATATTATTACGTATGGACAACATTTCAGCGGTGAGATACATCAGTCGATTGGACGTGACCAGATCCCTTGTGTTGGCAGAGATTGCCAAGGATTTTTGGCACTTCTGTCAACAACATTGGATATCGGTGATGGCGGGATGCATTCCAGGACGCTCATTTTTTGTGGGACTGCAGTCAGTCAGTTTTACTAGCTCTGACGAGACACTGGGGCGAGTGTGCGATAGACCTCTTTGCGTCACGGCTCAACTCTCAGCTCCCTCGCTTTTACAGTTGGAGGCTGGATCCACTAGTCCTGGGGACGGACGCTTTCCTCCAGGTCCGGACGGATAATCTCTCATATGCGTTTCCCCCACTCTCCATGATTCAGAGGTTACTCTCTCAGGTGGGGAGATCATCTTGGTAATTCCTCTTTGGAGGGCCCAGTCATGGTTCCTAGAGGCGATGTCCCTATCTTGTGCCTCTCCGACTCTTCTGCCGTTGTTCCCTTCATTACTCCAGCACCTGGGACTCCTGCACATGTGCCATATAATGTATTACGTACCATTTTATTGATAGAGCACATACTTTACCTGAACTTCTCTAAAAAGTGGGACTTCAATATAGCCTTATAGCCTGCCCTAATGTTCTATACTGGCCATTAAAGGCCCGCTCCAGCGTTAAAGCCGTTTAACAAAGGAGAAAAATGAGGCTCTAATGCTGGTGTGGCCCAGCTACGGAGGGCCATAGGGCTATAAGAATATTCTGACACTAGAGGCCAGAATCTTCTAATAAGTAAAACACGGGCCTCAGTGAACCGCGAGGGGATTGAAATCCCATCATCTTCCTGAGACCCAACAGCTGTGAACAAAATACACTGCAATGTTGGCGGGGATTCTACCAGCCATTAGAAGCCCAGAGAGCTCCATTGTTTTCAGTGGAGCTCACAACATGTCAATGTTCTAATTCATTTTAAATAAGTGTGTCGGAATATGTGATGTACTTGGTTCATGTGTGATGTGCTGCTCCAGTTCAGGTTTTTTCTTCAAGTTCTGGGACTTGTAGTCTTGTTTATTCCATTATAAAACAGGACTGTAAGTCCCAGAATTTAAAGGAAAAAACCTGTACTGGAGCAGCGCGTGAACCAAGTACATCACATATTCCGACACACTTACTTAAAAGGAATTAGAACATTGAAATGTTCTAATCGCACATGGAGCTTGGAAGCTTGGCAGCTAGGCTGATGATCATCTCAGATGTAGTAGGGTCAAAGCCAGAGATGCATTAGAGGCTGAAAAAGGCAGTGTGATAAAATTACCATTAATTTGTATTGGAGCAAAATATATGCTCTGAGGATATTACCACCACAAGACCGCTAGCCTGGGCTGGAAGGGTGCAGAAAGAGCAGAACGAAGAAGTGTGCCATCATAAGGAGCAGATTCAATAAGCTATTAATGTCATTATTTGAGAAGAGGAAGATCTAACAATAAATGATTAAGACATTTTAATTCACCTTTGACTTTTTCTGTGACTTTTATTAATGTGAAGGATTTGTAAACAGAAGAAAGTTAAAATAAAGCAATTTAAAAAAGATTCTGGGTTCCTCTTATAAAATCGGGAGTGCTGGCATGCGTGTAATGACTGTCAACTTCTAAAATGAGCTTTAATCACCAGTCCACATGTATTATTTTTCAAAATGTGTCCCCCAAAAGAATTGACCAGGAAAACGGGACAGAAAATATTTTCTGGATGATGGTAGTGGTCACCAGCATTTTATGTTAGCTCACTGGGTTATCCCACCTTAATAGATGTTTATCTAGCAGATCTAAGGCAGGCTTCGAAAAATCATAAAAATGTTACTAGACCTGCAGGTCGAGTAACCTGAATATTCTACTCGACCTAACTGAAATGTACTTTACCTATAAACTGGTCTCATTGTGTGATCCTAGGCACATATTTTATTTTACCGAACCACCTTGTTCTTCTTTGTCATATTTGCTCCATGTATAATAAGAATCTAGCTCACGCCCCAGGATTTTGCGGCATAAAATTAATTGGGATTACACAAAGTCCCAAAACAAATAGACAACTCAACACAAAGCACAAACTCCTTTTCAACTAACACAGAGGGATTTGGAACAGCAAAGAAGCCACTAGCCCCCAACAGCTAAAATGTAGTTTGCATCTGCCATCAAGAAAGCTGACCAGGCAGTGATATGCAACGCGATTTATTCATATCGGAAGCCCGACGGACGTTGGCACTTGAGTAACTTTGAAGGATCTGGTGTTGTGGGTTGTGCATTGAACTAATTGGACAGTTGACATTTTCATTGAGGGAGGTACTACTGTCACATTCACTGTTTGCCCCCAAACACAGGCCATGCCCTCCAGAACGAGGAGCACAACATCTTAATCCTCGGCCGTGCAGCGTGACGTGCGGGAGTCTTCCAATCTGAAGACACTATGCCAATGTGTCATTTGGGGGATCTCATACAGTATGCTCCAGAGTTTTGTATTGCTTCTCTGAACCTTTACCGCCAAGTCTAATATGCCACCCGCATCCCAATCTTCTGCCACCAGGTCCTCTGTCCCCATCATTGATGTGTCCTCCTGTGTAATGTCCAGGAACTCTCACCACCTGTCACTGGGTCCTAGACTAAGACCAAAGCACTGCTTTCACCACCATCCCAACGTTTTCGTCAAAGGCCTCTGGTGTGCTGACTATTTGAATCTGTGTTCATAGCTTTAAAGCAACTGCAGATGTAAAATTAGATTTTATTTTTCTGACTCCTGTGCTTTCCAGCGCTTCCTCACTTGAAATTTTTAGCTTCCGAAGTGGTTGAAAATCATAAGTTTAGCTTGTGCACGCAAAATTTGGGGTTTCCCTTCCTTGGAGGCCTAGCACCTTCAAATTTTACTGCACTTTTATAAAAAGTGCAGGCTTTTTTTTTATTTTATTTTTACAAAACTCAGATTTTTGCGATTTGTATTCCAAATTGCAAAATCCTGGAGAGTCTGCATAATGAACTGTAGTACATTTCCCAGTGAGTTACACCTTTTCCTAAAAAAATTTTTTTCCACTCAGTCAGCATATTATTTTATATGTGGCTATCTGACGGTGAAAGGCCAAAAAATCGTAAAGAATATATCTATTTTTTTAGCCTCACCTTTGACCTCACCTCCATTGCATGCAGCATCACAGTTCCCACACTTTTTTTTGTTTCACTGCACTTCGACTGCTGCCCTTTCTTTCCCTTCTTTTAATTCCACACACTTTTCTTTCCCCCTATTTCTCTCTATCCCCTCTCACTTCCTTAATTCCATGTGCGGCCTCTCATTGCCACCCCTCTCACCCGTCCCCACTTTCAATATCGGCTCACTGCCTCTTTTTCCCCTTTCACAAAAATGTCCATTCTCTCCTTTGCAGTTCCTTCCTCTCCCTTTACCTTGAAACCTCTTTCTCCTATTTCTCTGTCCTCATCCCTTCCACCTCCTTCTTTACCATCCCTCCCTCTCCAATACACTCCTTTACATACACCCATCCCTCCCTTATTAACTTCCTTCCATCTTCATTCCCCCCTCCATTCTCACACCCTCTTCAGTGTCTTCTCAGTCTCCTCCCCTTCCCTTCCTTGCTTCCCCCTTTATTATTTCTTCACCTCCTTCTTGTTTCGGTGAAAGGATATTTTGACAGAGGCAATGAGGAGCCTCATGCATTTGTCCAAATTTGTTGTTTTTGTTGTCTGCAAACAGTGCGCTTGTTGTTAGCGAGCTCTTATACATACCACGCCGCTGACAATTTGGGAGTAGAGGATCATATTTTTCAGTGGTTGCTTGGTGTCCACAAGGTATTTTAGGGAGGTGTTGCATAGACTGAGGAGTATTTAAGGTCTGTTATTTGTTGATGGTGGGGTTCATTTCTTTTTTTTTATCAAGTGTGATACTTGTGTTTTGTTGCTTTAGATTGGCCTTGGTATGAAGGTGTGAAAGTATGAAGGAGGGGCAGGATAATAAGGTATTGCTCCTTCATGACCTGCTGCACACGCTACAACTCCAGTATTGAGTTACGTTGATAGTTTAAATTAAGCGATTGTAGCCGTAGGGTGCCATCTAGTGACATGACCTTTTTTTTGTGACCAAAAAGAGAAATAGAGCCATCATCGCGCTCCTCATCTGATTGTTATTGTTTTGCGTATTGCAAAATGCTGGAGGGTCTGTATATGGGATACATGATCCCTGACTTGTTTCTTAGTTTACTAATAGCATTGCCATTGGGGTAGGGGGCAGTAGTATTTCTCAGTTCACGTTTAAACACTCACTTTTAATAAATACATTACTAAAGCATGATCTGGTAGCCCGCTGTAATTTACAGACAATACATTTCCCATTGAAATTGCTAAAAACCTTTCCACAAACTTTAAGCTTTTATGATAAAAATATATAGTGTATTAAAAAAATAATCTGTGAAAATTGCGTTTCAGAAAACATTTATCATTTGCTCATCACCAAGCGTTCCGATTTGTTTTCATCCTATTAAAATAATCTTTTCATGCCACAGAAGTACAAAAAATGGGCTATCTCTACTAATGAAACATATTTTAAAAATGTTTGTACAGTTGACTTGTTAGCTATTTAAATGTAGTGTGATAGGAAACATCTGACACTCTTTAGCCTTTCATTTCACTCTCTTTGTAAAGCAGATCAGACAGTTCACATTACAAAATCCTGGAACTCTACAGTCCAACAAGTACATTGAATTCTGACCTCCTTCTCTGAACACAGAGCAAATGTGACAAGATAAAAAGAAGATTTAAAGGCATTTTATTGCTCCTTCATTTTCTGAGTGGACAGAACACTTGTTCTTTGTCAACTGACCAGAACAGGTGACTCAGTTCTAAATTTAGCTCGACCTGTTAGAATATGACTCGCCATAGCAAGTAGATTTCTTGAGGCCTGAAGGGTAAAATACTCATAATGTAGCTTCAGTGGTTAATACACATTGTATGTCTTCTCTTGTCAGATGTTTGAGTAATAAAATAGTTTGAAGGAAATTCTGCTTCTTATTCAGAGCATTGCTGTAACACACGTCTCAGGGTTGTGTTTTATGTAAGATAGTCAAGTGTGTTTATCAGTTTGTGCAGTTATCCTTGTTTAATGTGTAAGTCACAAGTTCCACTCCTGATAAGGGTTCAGTGGGCTATGCATTCCCTGAAACAGGTGGATGTAACACGCAAAGCATATATTTGAACCCATGCACTTTTACATTTTCTTCTTTTCCTTCATCTAATTTTGATAGAAAGGTTGCTGTTTAGGTAAGTATTAGTAATAAGCAATTAGATTTAAATAAATGTTTGTACTGACTGCTATGCTAAATAGTTTCTATAAGTATGCATAACTCTACATATACATTTTTGTTTTTGTCTTTCCCGATTATTGAAGTAAGGCAACATGCAGATCAATACTGAGGGGCTTTTGTGTCTGATGCCCAGGTGTGAGATCTTTGGTCTCCTGTGGTGACGGGCACGACACAGTAACAAATGAATACTTTCTTTATTGTAGACAGCCCAGATTTGTCATTGTAGTCATCCGTAGATGTGTTTGAAGACCTTCTTTCACACCCTATTCGTTTCTGACAACTGTTTGTTTCACTAATCCATTCGCCCTCTATTCCTGGCCATTAGTCTTGGCATGACAAAGGAAGGCTTTTAAATGTTAATAGCGATTTTTCTTAAGAACTGACTTTTAATGAGATTTAAATTGTACTACATTGTTACTGAGTACTTGCCTCAGAAAACCCTCTGTTGCAAAAATCGTCTTGAGCTCCATGACCTCTTTGGTGTGAAGGTTTGTCACAAATTTTAATTCTATCCACTTGCTACAGGAATCAGTTATTACAATAAAACATACAAAGGTGATGGGAGGAATGCTTACAGAAAGCCTAACCACTTACACTCACTCAGGGTAGCATTTCAACTCGCCATTCTTTAGCTCACTATGTCACCTTAGTTTGGACCCAGCTATATGCAAATTAGTCTTGACCCTGCTCCCCTGGGAACTGTCTAGCTCAAACTGCTAGACCAATAGGATTATTCCTAAAGAATCATGCTATTGTTATAACTCTGTTCCCCCTTGAAGTCCATAAGTTTTCTCATTGGTTCAAACATTTCAGAACACCTTTTGATCCATTTTGAGTAAAATTTACACATCCTTATAAAAGATGCAAATTCTTCCTTGCTATTTGTTTAGGGTGATTCCCACATAGTAAAAGCCAAAGATGGTTTACAGTGAACACCATCCTCAATAATAACTTACTTTTTCATGACTTAGATTTTTTCTTTAGAGTCAAACTACTGTCTTGTATTTTCCTCAAATACTTTCACACAAAATGTTCTTCCGTTTAAAATCTGTAAATCACACCTTACTGGAAGGCTTGAACACCTTTCACTTAATCTACAGTTTACCCCAACTATTCAAAGTTGTCTGATTTTGGAGTTGTTGTTCTGAAAGTTAGGCCAAGGCACTTGTCTCAAGCTTATTCTGTGTGTGCCCCAAAGTGGCATAGATATTGGACCTCTGGACCCAATAAGTTAAAGGTTGAGGAGTCCTTGTATGCTTGTGTTGAGTAGACATATTACCGGCCAAACCTTTGCTGGTTGTGGCTCTGCTTCACACTGGGAATAGGCGTGGGTTCCTGGACCACCCTGTTGCTGTCATCTGTGGCTGATGAGGAGCTAGACTGCAAATTTAGAAGATGAACTGCTAGGGCAGGTCCTCCCTGAACCAGAACACAAGCAACTGAGGCAAAAGCCAAAAGATTATCAGACCACAGCTGGCTTTGAAGAATCAAGACCACACCCCTGAAAAACTTGAGTTTCGGAGCTCTTAAGATGCTTTTTGGATAATCACTGGGGAGCCTGCACCATCCTGCCCCATATGTTTAGGTTACCCGTATCCGGTCACCCCAGTCCCAGACAGTCCTGGATGTTCTGTGCCTTCACAACCCTGCTCTGACTTTTACTTCTGTTGGCTTGATTTGTCAACCCTCCACCATCGCTCTAGGACAGAATTGCCCCAGCCGTGTCCAGGTGAGCTGGATCTATTTCATATATTCATGCTATTCACATAAAGTGCATTGTTTAATAAATGATGTCAGAGTGACATTTGGGTGTGACATTTGGGTGTGGCATTTGTCAGTAGGGTTATCTGCTGTTAGCACTTGGTGAGGACTAAAGTGAGGGAGGAGATGTGCCCTAGTGGCGAGAACTGTCAGCCCTGGAACCTGAGATCCAGGTTTGAATCCCTGCCTCGGCGCTTGACTCAAATTCATGTGGTTCAGGGGAAATCGCTTAATCTCCCAGGACCTAAAAAAGGTGTGAAATCTATTTGTTTAATCCTCACTTGATATATATGACATTGTAGATAGTCTCCAACCCCTCTTGTAATTTGTGCTCCGTTAGGGGTGTGCTATATAAAATATTAATGCATACTTACTACGTGAAGGTCAGCTTTGTCTTAAAATCTACAGCCAGAGAATCTTCAGATGCCGGACATTTTGTTTTTGACATCAGTGTGCATATATGTTAGAAATGGGGTCGCTAGTTGGCAGTGGTGTGCACCCTGTCCAAGTAAGGACCCTCGCTCTCGTCAGGGTAAGAGAATCACACATCTAAAATAACCCCTGCTTACTCCTTGATAGCTTGGCACGAGCAGTCAGACTTATCTCAGAGGCAATGTGTAAAGTATTTGTACAGTACGTAACACAGTGAAAACACTACAGAAGTTCCCCACACCAGTTTAGGAAAATTGCCAATATTTATCTGAGTAAAACAAGACCATAACAACAAACTTCCATCATACACAAGCCAAGATACTAATTTTGAAAGATTAAATCTCAGTAAAGCGCCTAGAAACACAGTAGCTCCAACTGGGTCTATCACAGCATCGTTGATGGAGTCGTTCCTAACAGTCTGACGCCACAACGGTTCCTTACTGTTACCGGAGAGGTGATGTGTCAGTTCCTTACTGCGAGGCAGGGGAAGTGAGGTGTTGCTTCCTAGTGGTTGCAGGGGAGCTGATGCAGCGTTGGTTCCTTACAATCCAGTGTGGTCGATGAATCCAGCAGGTCTATACACGAGATGTTGACTTCGCGGTGTCGTGATCGCACTGCGGCGCCAGAGTTGCTGTGGCGGAGTGGGTGTTCTGGATATCAGGGACATAGCACTCAGGACTTGCACTGTGGCGGGACTTCAGAGGCGCTGCAGCAGCATCTGGCCTGCGGCATCCGTTGCAGTTGTTGTATTCAACAGGGACCACGGCCCGGGGCAGGCAGTGGTGCAGAGTCGGACAGCAGCTGTAATTCCGAAGTCACTCTAGAGTCGATGCACTTGGTTCCTTCTTGGTTGCACCAGAACTTATCCCAAGGGCCCAGGAACTTGATTTGGTACCACTTCGCGAGTCAGGACCCTTAGCAAGAGAGCCCAGGTGCTGGCAGATGAGGTTTTTGATGCCCCTGAGACTTCTAACAAGAGGCAAGCTCAGTTCAAGCCCTTGGAGAACTGTGGAAAGCAGGATGTAGAAAGCAATGTCCAGTCCTTTCACTTACAGAACAGAAGCAGCAGGCCAGCACAGCAAAGGAACAGGCAGAGTGGCAGTTCCTCCTACAGCATCTAGCTCTTCTTCCTGGCAGAATGTCCTAAGTACAGAAGTGATCTGAAGTTGTGGTCTCAGAGGGCCAATACTCATTTCTGCATTTGAAGTAGGCACACTTCAAAGGAAAGCATTCATAGTGCACAAGACTCTCTGCCTTTCCTGAACAAGCCCCAGACACACTCCAGGGGGTTGGATACTGCTTTGTGTAAGGTCAGACTCCGCCCTATTGAGGTGCAAATGTCAGCTCCTCCCACCGTGCTAGCCCAGGGAGACCCATCAGGATATGCAGGGCACACCTCAGCTCCCTTTATGTGACTGTCTAGAGTGAATTCACAACCAGCCCAACTGTCATTATGACCCAGATGTGTATTCCACAGCCAGGCAGAGAACCAGAATGGCTAAGCAAGAAAAAGCTCACTTTCTAAAAGTGGCATTTTCAAACTTACAATTTAAAAAACAACTTCACCAAAAGATGCATTTTTAATGTGAGTTCAGAGACCCCAAACTCCAGACCTCATCTGCTCCCAATGGAAAATTTCACTTAAAAGATATTTCAAGGCAATCCCCATGTTATCTTATGGGAGAGATATGCTTTGCAATAGTGGAAACCAAATTTAGCAATATTCCACTATCAGTACCTGTAAAACACACTAGTACACGTCCCACCTTTTAAATATATTGCACACTGCCCCTGGGCCTACTTTGGGCCCACTTGAGGGGGTGCCTTACATGTAGTTAAAGGGAAGGTATGGGCGTGGCTAGTGGGTGCACTTGCCAGATCGAACTGACAGTTAAAACTGCCCACACAGACATTGTGATGTTAAGTCTGAGACAGGTTTACAGGGCTACTCATGGATGGCACAATCATTGCTGCAGGCCCACTAGTAACATTTGATTTACAGGCCCTGGGCACACATAGTGCACTTTACTAGGGATTTACTGGTAAATCAAATATGCCAGTCATGGGTAAACCAATTACCAATACAATTTAGAAAGCGAGCACTTGCACTTTAGCATTGGTCAGCGGTGGTAAAGTGCCCAGAGCCTTAAAGCCAGAAAAAAACAAATTCAGCACAAGATAAAAAAAACAGAAGGCCAGAAGCCAAATAGACAGGGGAAACCCTGCAGAAAGGACCATTTCCAACAATGTAATTGGCCAAACAGGAGACTTAGCAGCCCTGAGACTCCCCTACGTTGTATGGTATTGCTACCTAGTCTCTGGTCTGACTGCCCTCATACAAAGCAAGATAGGGAATCCCTACAAGTAGAAGTAAAATGTGGATATGGACCATGCAGTCAGGGTCGTAGGGTGTTGGGAGGGGCGTTATTATTGTCATCCCATATATGAGTGCCATTGTGAGATGTAAAGAAGCAGTCAGCTTGTATAGATATTTGGGACCTGCAGTGGTTAACTATATTAAAGTTCTCCGCATTGTCCAGCAGTGTGTGACAGATGTCTCCAGTTATTCAATACCAAAATGTGTATACACAGTTGCAAGGTTTAACATATGAGGCTACTTATAATACTCCCCCAATGCTTTCTGATAAAATGCAAAAATGTGCACAAGTTTGAAACAAGATTGCGGATTCTGTGCTTTCAAAATAAAATGTTAAAAAAAAAAAATGCAACTAGGAAAAAACATTTTGATAAACTACTGTGAAATTGTAGGTGCCGTTTCTTTGAAGAATCATTTAGTAAAATGTGTTGATGCATGCTAGTATTTCCCCAAAATTTGTTCATAATGGAAACATCAATGTAACGAGTTTCAGCAAGATTATGGGAAACATGAAAATAAACAAGCATTGGCAAAGCCAATAGTTCTAACATTGGTTTTGTCAATGCATATCTTGTTTTGGCATGGTTTTGAAAAACTTTATTGCTGTGGGACCATCATAACAAACATTGGGTAAAATATTTTTTGTCCCCAAAATCACACATTGCCACAGTAGTTCCTGGCACAAACAAAACAACTTTTTGCCAATATGCTCCTGGTGAACGAGCAGAATGCTGTCACTTATAGTGAAGCCAGCCGATATATAGAGACATAGAATTTTAATACAAACCAAAGATCTTGGATAAACAATGAGGGGCACAATTCTTAATGAAATTACAAAGTGCACCCATGGTAAATGTCCTTGCATTAGTGCAGATTTAGGGCTTTCATAAATTCACTAGCGTTTACCAAAGTAGACCAGGAATTTGTACGCCTAGAAAATATTTGTAAACGCCATTTTAGCAGGGGAAAATATGCATGTGTAGATCTGTTGAGCGTGTACAAGTTCAGTTTCCGTCCAACCACTTTTCCCCAACCCTGGAGAAAGTTTTACTTTTGCCCTTGTCAGCAGTAAATTTCCAACCTTTATCATTGTTGGTAAAGATTAGAGAAGAGTTGACAGATAGCCCTAAAACATGGAAGTTAGTAGGTTTGCCCAAACTCAAAAGTCCTTTACAACTCTGGAGCTATTGCATGCCCCTATCTCCAGCCCCAGAATTAAGTACCTTTCACTGTTATTGTGCTTACTTGTACTTTGTTCAAGGCCACGGTATATTATCATTTAGTTTTGTGGGGCCCGTTTCATGCCTAGTGGTGTGCATGCCATGCAGGCGTCAGAGTGTGGATTTACCTCCTTTTTCCATGGGGTGGTGCCCGTCATGTGGGCATCTTATTGTGGGCTTAACTTCCTTTTCTTCCAATTTAGGAGCGTGCATGGCCTTCTATATATGCTGGCAGTCGCCGACGCTGGTGTTTAAGACGAAGCTGGATAAGCCGGTTCCACGCAACAGACGTAGACCCTCTACTAATTTTTATGAAGACTGCATGCACACTTATACCGCGATCTCTGCAGAGCATGGACATTCAGATTTGGAAGCATTGTAGCAGCTCTCCTTCATGCTACTGTTATTATCGGTCCTCTTTGCTCACCAGTGATGGCCTGTTGCAGCTGATTCTGCTCAGGGTTGTATAAATTTACTTGAGGCTCAGTCTAGAGTGTTGTCATCAGTTGGCTCCCTCCACTCTCAATATACTGATTGTACTTAACCTGTCTGGGGGCAGTACATGCCCTTCCCAGCTTTTGACAGTGTTGTTTGGTGCAATATGGCCCATATGAGGCTGACATGGAGGCCTTTCATGAAGGACCAGATGACAATCTGGAACAAGGCTTACTAGACACTTAGGACTGTAGTGTCCAACACTGTCAGTAAAGCCCTGGCACAGTCTCTGGGGCCTTTTACGCAACAATTACGCAGCTATACTCTGCAGCAAAGATGGGTCCTTCCGATCCCTTCAACTGAGGATAACACTGCTCCCCGCTCACAAATCAGGCAAGGCGAAATCTAAAGCGACTAGGCGGCCTCATTCAGATGCCTTTGAGAAACTGTCAGACACCTTGGTAGGTGAACATGACTACAGCACACTTAACATAAGAGTATCCTCAGGCTCCTTTATGGACACAGATTTGACCTTGACCTTGCCCCAGCCCAGCGATAGTGCCTAGGGCCAAGGAAAAGGATACAGTCTGATAGCCCGAGTGGAACCCCGGTGTTCTCTAAGGCCTTAAAAGTTTGAACCCAGTGACATTGCCCACCACAGGTCTTCTATTTTGGTTCCCCTGCAAGAGATGTCAGAATACATGCAAGCGCACATTAAACAGAGCTTCGCCAAAAGATATCAGGGCCATGCTTTGTGCAGAGTACCCTGGACCGGTCCTTCCTGGCAAAGTTGTAGAGACTCCGGAAGTTGACCCTGCAGTGGTCACCTTTATGAAGAAATGCACTAAAGACCCAAAGAAGGGTATGGATAGAGCTTTGCGTAACAGCCAAGACTAACTGATGGAAATGTCTGATCCCCTGACAAAAATCCTTGAGCTTGCCTGTCAAGCAAAAGACTCTGCCACTCCCATAAGTCCAGACTTCCTAGTTGGTTGGGCTGTATGTCAGGGAATGCCAATTGTGCTGTTTTGACGGAATGCAGACAATCTGTTCTAATGTGTATTGGCCCTTGTCGAATGATTTTGCCTCTTTGGAGGCCGGCCCGTAGTAGAAAGCCTTCTCTTCGGGTGGGAGGGGAGAATTTGTGAAAGACTGGCTACCTACAGCACACTGGATACAGCACAGTAGTCCCTTAAAAAAGTTTTTAGGCAGACCCTTGTTAGCAGGGCCAGATGATTCAGGTGGCGCTCATCAGACTGTGGCTTCTATCAAGGCTCCCATTGACAGTATTCACCCCATGCCGGAGAGGATGGGGTGACGCCACTTCTGGCACTATGTTTGTTCTCTCTTGATCACAAGGAGACAGAAACTGTTTCCGTATAGGAACCATGGTGGAGCACAGGGAGCAAACCAGGAGTCTGGAGTTACAGGTGAGTTATTCTCCTTTCCAAAGTGATTTTGGGGGGGTGGGAATTACTTATTTCTTCATAACTGGTGGCTTATGACACAAGACCTGTGGGTGCTCGAGTCAGTTCAGGGGTTCAGATCTGTGATTTCAGCTGGGCACCTTCCAGATGAAGGGAAACCTATCAGCAAACTTCATTTAGTATGCAAACTCGTGAGGTATTAGAATGTCAAAACCTCAGCAACGGAGGTATTCAGTTTTATGGGATGTAAATATAGTTCTCAAATTTCTGGACGACTAGCTAGACAACAAATATCTTTCCTGCAAACAACTTTGAGCTAAGCTCACAATGTTGGTATGGTTGATTTTGTTCAAAAGTGTTTCAGATGTCCGGGCTGTAGATCTTTCTGGTAGAGTATTCTCTCCAAAAGGCTATCCTTTTCTGTTACTAGGCAAACAAAATCAAATCTAAGATTAATCTTGTATCTTGCTTTTTTGAATAATGCAAAATTGTGTGTGGTACAATTTCTCAAAGCATATGAAATATGTACTAGCAAAATTAGACTGGACCAGAGGGGTCAGCTGTCTATCACTTTGCAAAAGCCCCATAAACCTGTGGTGGTGGCTATTTTGGTCCAGACGGATGTGTTGGCTTTTAGCAGAAGCATGTATAGATATTTCTACTTTTGGTGCTCATTCAGCTAGAGGAGCCATGGCGTCTAAGTCGTAAACCATAAGTTCCTGGTTAGATGACATCATGAAGGCTGCAAATTGGTCATCCCAAAACATGTTGAAGATCTACTATTATAAGCATATTGTCGATGTTGTGTTAGTTGTGGTGCCATAGCTTTAAACAAGCATAATCTGAGCCTCTGGTCCTGACATAGAATAACAAAATCTTCTAGCTTTCGCAATGAGAATTTTCCATTCTATTAAAGACATGGAGGCGAGGATTAACCCACCCCGGCATGTTTACATATGGATGCAAGTTAGTTCTAATTTATTGGCATTGCATGATTCCATAATGTGAATTGCATTGTTATGTTTGACCATCCTTTACTGTGATTTTACTTGCGTGCCTACTTGGCGGGAACAGGTTTATTATGGCTTTCTATTCTTTATGTACAGGAAATAAGCAGAAGAAGATTTACAGAGGCAGAAGTCTGTTCCTGCCTGGTAGGTTTGCGGCCTGCTCTCGAGATGCGATGTTAATTTAGGGTGACCACCCGTCCGTAAATTTCACGGACTGTCCGTAATTTCGCCCTGCTGTCCGTTGTCCGTGATGAAAGCTTTAAAGGACGGCATTTGTTCGTAATTTTAGCCTTTCACCTAAAGGGCAACAGGGGCAGGTCAAAATTACGGGCAGAGGAGTTTCCCCAGCTGGGCTGGAAGGCAGGGGGTCTCCTGTGCTCTGAGGGAGGGAGGGGCAGACAGATAAGAAAAGGCCTTCTTGCCAGGGGGTCTCCTTCCCTAAAGACATGCAAATGTGGGCAACTGGTAAATCTGAAAATACAAAGGGGCTTGAAAACCTGCATTGACTTTACTAAAAGGAGTCACTTGAAGTTTTCTGGTGGCAAAGATATTTCTTTCAGAGAGGTATTGTAATGGTGTTCCAAGGTGAACTGTGGAGTGTTATACATTTTTTTATCACTAGGTATAAACTGTATATTATTCAAATCTGTATTTGAGAAGCACTTTTTTTTTATTGAACCAAGATGTATTTGCGCATTATGTAGCAGCCTTTATTATGATGTAATTGTATTTTTCACAGTTCTTTCAGGTACCTCGGTACCTCATAGTACTAACAAACATTGGCAAAGCCAATAGGTCTCATCTACGAAAGAGTTATTGGCTTTGCTAATGTGTTTTAGCTATTAGCCATGTTAAACACTAGAGTAGCTGCTGTTCAGCATGGCATAAAGCTAGTGGCATAGTGGTGTGGAGTGGAGTAGAGTAGCATAGGAGCAGTGGCGTAGAGCCCAGTGGTGCAAAGTACAGTGCAGTGGGGTACAGTGCAGTTGTTTAGAGTGTGTTAGCGTAGAGTGCAGTGGTTTAGAATGCAGTGGCATGGGACAGAGTAGAGTGGCATAGAGTGCAGTGGAGTAGAGTGGCATACAATAGAGTAGCAGAGAGAGCAGTAGTGTAGAGTGGTGCAGTGGCATAGATTGCAGAGTAGACTCACATTGCAGGGAGTGCAGTGGTGTAGTGTAGAGTGGTGCAGAATAGGGCAAAGTGCTGTAGAGTGGAGTGATGCAGAGTAGAGTGGCTAGAATGCAGTAGTACATAGTACATTGGTGTATAGTACGGTGGTGGAGAGTGCAACACTGCAGAGTAGAGTGTCAGTGCAGTGATGTAGAGTGGAGTAGAGTGGCACAGAGCAGTGGCGTAGAGTACAGTGGTACAGAGTAGAGGGCAGTGGCGTACAGTGCAGTTGTTTAGAGTGCATTGGCGCAGAGTGCAGTGGCATAGAGTGGCATGGGGTAGAGTTACATAGAGTGCAGTGGAGTAGAGTGGCATACAATAGAGTAGCAGAGAGTGCAGTAATGCAGAGTGGTGCAGTGCCATAGAGTGCAGAGTAGACTCATGTGGCATAGAGTGTAGTGGTGTAGAGTGGTGCAGAGTGGAGTATTGTAGAGTGGTGTAGAGTAGAGTATAGTGCCTAGAGTGCAGTGGCATAGAGTAGAGTACAGGCGCCGGGAAACCTCCGGGTAGCTGTGCACTATATAAATTCAATAAATAAATAAATAAAATAGAGTGGTGTAGAGTGCAGAGTTGCAGAGTAGAGTGTCAGTGCAGTGGTGTAGAGTGGTACAGAGAACACTGGCATAGAGTGCAGTGGCATAAAGTAGATTATTTCACAGTAGAGTGAGGTGGCTTAGAGTGGAGAAGTGCAGTTAGAGTGGAGTTGCATAAAGTGGCATAGAGTGTGATGGCATAGAGGAAAGTAGTGTAGAGTGCTGTGGCATAGAGTGCAGAGGTGCAGAGTAGATTAGAATGATGTACAGTGTATTTATGTAGAGTGCAGGGGCATAGAGTTGAGTGTTACAGAGTAAAGTGCATTAGCATAGAGTGTATTACCTTAGAGTGCAGTGGCGTACAGTGCAGCGTTGCAGAGAGTGGAGTTGTGGGGATTAGATTGGGGTTGCCTAGACTCGAGTGGTATGGCGTGCAGACGAGCAGAGCACAGTGGTGTAGAGAGGCGCAAAGTGCGGTGGCTTAGAGTAGAGTAGTACAGAGTAGAGTAGAGAGGCATAGTGTGAAGTAGCATAGAGAGCAGTGGCCTAACCCCAGTATCCAGCAAGATTGTTGCATAAATCCTCTCACTTTTGAAGTCAGAGAAAGGAAAGGAAATACTAAGTTCCCACCGAAGACAGAGCCTGACATTTGACTTTGTTCTTTGAATGCACAGCAAATATGATAAGATAAGAACAAGATTTACAGGCCTGTTTACAGAAAGGGAGCACTCAACAGGATACTGTAAATAAGGTTTTTGCAAGGGAAGGGACGAATTCAAGCTGCATAGCCTAAAACAAATAAAGCCAGCAAATTGAAAGCAACAAATTGTGAGTTACAAACCACAAGGCCAATGGCAAGCAACGGGCAGAATGCATTCACAAGGAAGCACTATGAATTTACTTAAAGTGACAGCTGTGGGATACTTTGTGGGGAAAGTCTAGTATTTTAGTCCATATCTTGCAGAGGTTTGGATACATCAATCACCCAGGTAGTATGACAAGAAGACCTGGAGTGGTTTCCATGTTGCAGGATAGGTCTGTACACCCATTCTATCAGTTTGCCACCATTTCCTATGGTACAGAGCTTCTGGCACACCTCTTGTAGGGTTAGTGCTAGGTAGCCAACATGAAATAGGACATTTAATGATTATTTAAGGTGGTTGTAAGTAAGGAGTTGACCGGGGGGAAGATGGTAGTCTGCCACAAGGGTTTGGAAATTTAGTAGCTCACTGTTCAGAAACAAAGTCCCCAATTTTAAGACACCTGCAACATGCCACTGATGGAGTTGCTCTGAGCACAGCCATCCTGTGCGAGTGAGAAGGCTTAGCAAAGGTAGTGCAGGAGCATAGGGTTTCTTCGTGTTAGTGAGTTTACAGGTTCTGGCAAGGCAAGAGAAAACCATGCATGATAACCCCGGATGGTGATCCATAGAATGGTCAGTAGGAAACGATGAGCAGTGCATTAAGCCTTCCTTAAAAGTCTTTACTGGTAAACCCCATCTCATGCAGGGAGATGGGCAGAAAGCCAGTGAGCCACCCATTGGACATCTGCAGCTGAGTGGAAAGAGCTCCCGATGGCGCTGCAGCGACCAAATCAGATGTGTGGCCTGTCTGAAGAAGGAATGAAGGACGAGCAGGGGAAGGTTTGCTAAATAATACTATCATTGGGGTAGCACACCATCTTCGCTAGTGCCACATGGCCTCTACAGAAAGCAGAAGAGAAGACCAAAAAGCAAACTGGGCTTGGAGGGACCGTTCGCTCTGCCGAGATTTTCTTCCTGGAAATCAGTGTAAGAATGGTAGATATTAATCACTAGGTATCAAAAGGTAACTGGTTCCCAGTTCAATCTGAGATCTAATTGTGTATGAAGGCGAAAACAGTGCCATATGTTAAAGAAACACTAATTAAATTTTAAAATTTGTAAATTTTGTTTGTGCAATTTACATCCCAAATATTTTGAAGATTCTATGTGTACTTGACACTTAGGGATAACCCAGATCTCTAGTTTGGCTTTTGCTCAATTTCAAAACCATATAAAGACATGGACTAATTGGGCAATTGCCTTGCACAACCTTGCAAGGGGTCTGGCCCCTGCTCACCCTTCACAAGCACTAACAGCGAACCATTGCACCAGAAGAGTTTGCCAAGGTGGATGGGTGTTGATTGTTCAACCACTTGACAGTGCACCTTCTGTTCTGCTCCTGTTTGCAGACAACTCCCCAGGTACCCAATACCTTCAAATAGTCTTGGTGGACCCATCTTGTCTGAGTTTAGGAATTGTCCCACGTTGTTCTTCTCTTCTTTATTTAGCCAGTTGTCAGCAACAACCCTTTGAATTACTTGCCGTGGATCTCCCATTTGATCTCGATTTCATCCTACTCTTTTATTATCTTTGATTGGTAGACCCGGCCTCCCATTTCTGAGATAAATGTAGAGTCCCAAACATACACTCTAGTGCAGTGAGACTACAGACAAGTTATGGGTACATCACATCCTGTCATTAGGTGTGAGACTGTCACCCACACCATCTGCCCTGCCTCTTTAAAAAAAATTAGGTTGAAAGTCCATGGGCGGTTGGGGTAAGCGAGATGTTTTTGTTCAATTTGTTTAAACTAGCATAAGGTTAATTACCTTAATGTTTCCCAAACTGTTTGCCAGGGGTTTTGAAATGTTCAGAAACATAATCAAAATTTTGCTGTTACTTTCTCTTCAGGAAAGATTGGGTAGGGGTGATGGTCTTGCAGTGAAGAGCATTAATTTACTACTGAACAAGGACGTAATGTGACACCTGAATGTAGCACACAGGGAGGCAATCACAGAAGGTCCACAGTGAATAAATAGTGCTATGTTAAAAAAGAGTACATAAATGCACTGACAACATAGTGAGGCATGGCCTCTCTTGCGTGTGTCTGTAAAACTGAAGTTTGTTCTTGAGTTTTTGTCCTGAATTTTGACCCATTGTCCTGAATTTTTTACAGTCCTGTCCAGAATTTGCCTCAATGCCACGTGGTCACCCTATGTTCATTCCATGCCCACATGGAAGTTGCCGATGTTGTGAAAAGGTCGACCCTGGTTTGGGCTTTCGGACTTGGCTCAGTTAAAATGAATTATGGTTCAGTATTTGCAGAGATGTTGTTTTTTTCTGTTACGTTGGCAAAGAAAGAGGTTCCAAAATGGTGGTGAAGGCTGTTAGCTTTGTAGTGATTGGAGCATGTGATGGATGATATGATTATACTGTTCATGGGAAATGTAGTTTAAGTTATTTTCTTGGTTGTAATTGGCTGATGTACAAAAATGCAGTAAAGATAGAGAAGCATAATCCTCACCTTCATGTCCTTAATAGACTTGAAAATTCATATTACGGAAGCTATAACATTTTTTATTCGTCAACAGTTTTTTGGCTTCCATTTAAGCACGGGAAAGCCATTTTAACAAAATCTTTCTTTCTGCCTTTCAGGGTGGAAGAAATTGTGAATAACATATGCAATGCTTCACTCAGTAGAACAGAAGTCTACGTGTATACGCCAGCTCTGATAAAGGTGAGTCTTTTATTCTGCAGAGTCCAGCTGTGTTAAAACGTACCTTCAACTTCATTCTCTGTTCACACCTTAGGGCTTTCAAGAGCACTTATTTTCAACAAGAAACCACCTCACGAACATTGTTGTGCCTTACACGTTCTTTTGTGTCCGTCCATTAACCACTTATACATTTAATATATCTGACCTTTAAAACAGCTACTAAATGTTTGGGATTTTTTTATTCTCTACGTGCCGTTTTGAAATCACTGCTGCTTTCTAATACAGTGAATTAATGTGTGTGCATAGTGAAACATAACGCGGTATGGCAAAAATAAATGTGCACTGTTTTGCTTGCATTTAAATGTATGGGGTTTTTGTCTCTTGATGTGCTCATAAAGCTTTCATCGAGGTATTAATTGGGAATATAAAATCATTGAGCTCAAAATTCTCACCTTTTTAATATTTAAAAAGAGCAGTTATTTCCTGAAGGGTGACCTTTTTAACTTCTGCAAAGCCCTTCGAGGTATGCTGTGCACCCAGCTCGGTATCTCTAGTAGTTCTTACTTACTGGGTGTTATTTAAGTCCCTGTCTCCTCTGTTTATGGGAGTGTGTTGCAGTACCTGTGAGTGACCATATGTGGTTCTTGACTTTCTCATAGGCAGGGTTGGTGTATGTCTAATATTGTTTTACTACCTTAGTGCTGTAGTAACTTTAGAAGTATAATTTGTGAATAGCAATGTCCTTAGCCTTTTGTGGGAGGGTGTTTATAATAGTCCAACCCTCTCTAAACCCTGCCTTACTTTCAGTAAATGTTACCGATTTTCCCCACCACTCCCCCCTACCCTTCTCACATTTACTACTGGTATTGAACTCAGATGTTTGGAGCTCTCCCCACAGAAAAGGTAGGCAAAGTTGAGAAGGAAATTTCCACTCGTAGGTTTGCGAAAAGTATTTTGTAGTAAGTGGTACTACTTTATATACTACCAAATGTGGTTTATAAATCCGTCCCAGTATCTGACTTAATGAATTTAGGAAAAGAAGAGCTGTTATTCCATTTACAAAAAGTGGTCAAAAATTGTGCTCCGTTTTTGTTGCAAATTTACTATGATTTTGCAAACACAGCTCATTTTCCACTGTGGCTTGGCTCTTTTCCCTGGAATCAAGTTATGTCTGGTGCGTTTCAGCTCCTTGTGCAGGCAGGTAGGACTTCCTTTTCTCTGTAGGTCGAGCAGCACAGCGCCACCAGAGGCTTTCCCAGATTTGGGCCCAGTTAGGAAGGAGATGGGCAACAACACTGATGTTCCACTCTTGGCTAGATTTCTTCTCTCCTGATGCTGGTCCTTCCTCTTTGTCAAGCTGAATAGAATATTGAGGGATAGGGGCAGTTCTCATACTCTACTGGTGGCCAGTGCAGTATGGTTTCAGCCAAAAGGGAGTGGGCAGTTTTGTATCAATCCTGTCCTTGGCTTAACCTCTGAATGTCTTTAACATCTGGTTCTCTTGTAAAGCACTGTGATGCCCTTAGTCTATGTCCGAGCTATGTAAAGCTGCATAAAATAAAGAGTGCTACCCAGAAATGTTGGTATAAAGGGAGGACTACCAGTGTGCATGCCAGGTTGTCAACTTCAGTGGGGAAACACACAGGAATGTCCAGAAAATGTAAAAGGATAGACCAGTACAGCTTCACCAGGCTATGTAGAGATTTTCATCCCACAAGACAATTTACTAACCAACATTAAGCACTTAAAAGTCAATGCTTGTAGCTTTTATACTACCAAAAAAAAATAACTATACATTATATAATCTCTCCTTCTAAAACCGTGATCTAAGTTCACATTGTAATGTTCAGACCCGTATACAGATTGTGCATCATAAGTGCTGTTATGAAGGGGACACGAGTGAACTAATTTAAAGAGGAACGCTAGTAATCGTGCATAGATTGATTTAAACATGTCTGTAAATCTGATTATCATGTTTTTCTTTGCCCCTGAAATGTATTTTGTGTATTACGTGCCTTTTCACCTTGTCTCTTTTATATATTTGTCCATTTAGAATATCCATTTGGGTTGCATAGTTTAATTGCAGAGTTATTATTTTAGGTTGACATGTCCTCAGCAGCTTGAAACTGCACTGTTGAGTCTGTATTTTGTCTCCAGGAATCTTGTGTAGTCAATTATACTAATGATCCGATGGTTTGCAATTTTGTCTAGATTACTCTTTTTTTTATCTTAAAACAGATATGTGGTGGTTACTTAGTACACATCTACTTCTTTAATAGATTTTCTCTGTGGTCCTTCATATCTATAACTCTTAGACAGGTATTACATTGCATATGCTTTAAAGTGTTATCGAAGCTCAGTCCGACTCTGCCTTGCACCTCTACTCTGCCTCCTACCGAATGTCATACTAAGATAATTTCCCACGGAGTCTCTGTGTGCCTACCCCAACCTTTAGTGTGTGCCTGGATTTATGAATAAACACTTCCCAAAAAATGTGCAAAAAGTTAAAGCTGGTAGTAGTATATCATTGAAGATGGGGAGTGGTTCTAATTCAGTATTTGACACTGTTGAGCATGTCATATTCCAACAGTTCAGTGGTATCATTCTTTTCTTACTGGCCATACTGCCTTTTACAGCAGAGCCCAGGGTTATTTCTTGTGGTGTACTCCAGGGATTCATTCTCTACTCACTCTATTTTTTTAACATCTACATGACACCTCTGGCATTGCTACTCTGCAAATTTGAGGTGCCGTTTTACTTCTACACTGATGAAATGCAGCTTAAATTTAATGAGCGTCAGCAGAAGTAATTTGGTCCATATAGCCCAACCCCACAGATCAACCTCACTGACACGGATGCAGAGTTATGGCAGTGGATGTCTACCAACTTTCTCAAGAAGAACCTGGCTAAGACTGAACTGTTGATCACTAAAAATAGCATGGCCGAACTTGATGCTGTAATTTGGCCTGACACTATTAGCCGGTGACCCCACCCTGTTAAGTCAGTGCTCAGTTTGGGTATCCATATAGATACAGAGATACTTCTAGAGCACCAATTGGCACCAGTGGCAAAAGGTTGCTTCTGGCAGTTAAAGCCTACTGAGATCCCGAACCAAGACCATCTGCGATGGTGCTTTTGCAATAATGGCTGCTAAAGAATGGAACAAGCTCCCCAACAATATTCAGGAAATTTCTCAATTACTTACCTGGAGCAAGGCATTAAAAACATCTCTTCAAGCTACTTTAATCACCTTCTTCCCACATTATAGAATCCTCATGTCACTGATATCATTTTCCATTATATGTTTTCATTCGACCTCTTTTTTTTTTTTTTTCTTTCTTCTAGCATCATCAAGCTTTAGTGAGCATGTGCTCAATAAATAACAATTGTGTATACTGCATTTCAAAGTCGACACAAGTTGGTAGGTAGGTGATACGGATATTGATTGTAAAGGCATATGGTGTACGCAGTTGTACCAGAGAGGGAAAATGAATAGTTCTGCTACAAATCAAATCAACACATGTCCTAACATTCGACACTATGCACAGACATTGCAACGTCTTGGTATTTCATTACCTTTTATTGTACAAGAAACCTTTTGAGTTTAGTGACAACTATTTCTTTTTGTCTGTTTGTGTTACAATAACCTGTCTTTCCTTAACCCTAGTTGTGCAGTCAGTCATGGAGGCCGTCGCCACTAACCATGACTTCTACATTGGGCTGGCCTTGGCTATAAGCTCGAGCATATTCATAGGAGGAAGCTTCATCCTGAAGAAGAAAGGGCTTCTTAAGCTGTCAGGGAGGGGCTCTGTCAGAGCAGGTATGCAATAATTGCTGATATTTTGTACACGATTTAGTTGATAAAGTTTACAAATTAACAGCTTTTGTCTCGTCCTTGGCAGTATGTAGTCTGAAAGGGCCTGCCATTTGGATCACCGTTTTATTCTCAACTGACATTATCAATGGCAAAATCTATGGTTACTTTGAAAATTAGTGAATGACTTCTACTCCTACCTATACAATTTATTAAACTGTTTAATACTGAATATTTGAGTGTCTGTTTGTTTGTGCCACATTGGGGAACTCATCAGTTTCTGTATTTCATTCCCGAATGCACTATTTGCATGCCTAATTGTCACTCATTTGCTTGCTTCTTATTCAGTGGAGTTCATTGTCCCAGTGTATCTGTATTGTATTGCCTTTTCACCATCTCTCTGACTGGCTCGGTTCTGTCCTTCTACTTTTCGCTATTAGGATTTTTTTTCTTTTGCTCAAGTACTTTTTTTTATTGTTTTTTGATAATGCTGCACAACGTCAGGAAAAAGCCTTGTTCAGTAGAGTATCACCAAAAGGCATTTTTAAGCCACGAGATCCAAAAGGCGAGACCTACTGGCTTTGTCAATGGTTTTTATCAGTAGGACATTTACCCCATTATGTTTTATGATTCGAACGTACCACTGAGGACCTACAGCTGTTTTAAAGGAGTCACCTGTGCAGCCATGTTTCCCTCGCATCTTTCTTAAATGATAACATACCTGTTCGATGCTAGAGTGGGTGAGGGCAGTGTTGACTATAGTATTTTCCTCTTGCTTTATGACACCCTTAAACAATGGCGTCTGGTTCAGTCAGCATAGACAAATCCAAAAGGTCTGTCTAATAATGCTGCAACGCATGTAAACATAGGCATACACCAATGCAGTTTATCACTAAAAAGCTTGCCATATTAGCTTTGCCTCTACTGGGAAAATACAATCGCTTTTTCTGTATAATGGTTACAGGGCACAAAGAGTTCAATGGGGCAGACAACATGATGATTAAGTTGACTTTTCAGGTGTAATATTGTCCATGCATTCCAATGGAAGCACTTCCTGGAAGTTGCAATGGCACATCAAATAGCTAATCGCATGAGGCGAGAAAGTAATACTTCACTGGATGGAGCCAAAGCCCATTCTGTGTATTTTAGATACTCGGTTACCATACCTTTGCATGCAGGTATGTTGCCAAGGTAGACCTAAACAATTCTTAATGGTGGGAAAGGACGTTTCTATGTGCGGTCATGAGTTTGTGCTTTTTTTGGCTACAGGTGCTTGTAGAATGTTCCTTTGAGTGAACAGTTATAGTAAGTTAGTTACCTTGGACCTTGTCTCCAATGTCTGCTTAAAATACAACAAACAACTTACAATTCTGAGACATTGTCTCAGACCCTGTGCAGTGGTCCGCCTTTTGGCTAGGTTTGCTCTATGGAAATTCTATATACATACATACATACACTGAATAACAGCTAGAGAGGGATTATTATTTTTTCCCTTATATATTTTGCATAGCGCACCTGCATGTTGCTTCACTGCTTTTTTTATACCACTGCATTGTTTAAAAAGTGGTCAGTGAACAGCTGATCTGTAAGGAGATAGTGCGCAGTAAATCTTAGTCTAAGGGAGCGAATCCCCCCCTGAACAAAACTATCAGGGTTGGCTTATTATTCATGTTGCTATCAGTCCCTAATACACATGTTGAGAGGGATGGGGGTGGTGCCTCCATCGATAACCTAGTGAGAGTATCCTTTTGTAATCAGCCCAGGGGCTGCATGATTCTCACATTTTTATGAATGAACCATCACTATAGCTACATTACACACCTAATGGTCAGGTCCTGCACTAGACGGGCAGGGCCGCTGCTGTTCAGTCCTTTTCAGTTTAATGAGGAATCCTTTATTTTATGGTTACACAAACCTTTCACTGAAGAACCTGCATTATTCTTTATTAATCATAGATCAACAGTTTTGAGACCGTTCTAATCCCCTTTTAATGCGAGTACCTTGTTTTATTGATCTAGCTCCACAAGGTGACCTCTGTGCGGTCTTTTGCCAATGAGACTGAAAATGTTTTTCCTTTCCCTGTGCGCCACAGTATTATTTTAATTAGTTATGCCTGGACGCTGTTGAGACTCACAACTACATGATCTGCATTTGAGAGAAAGCAGTACAAGCCTCTGCTTTTGTAATGTTTTCATGTGGTGCTAGTCTGTCCACTTCAGTTAGTGAAGGTAGCATAAGATTTTTCAGAGAACTCTACATTATTGAAACATTCACATGAAAACAAGTCAGTAGAGTTCCTTGTAGTAAACTGCAAATAGTGTGGCACTCCTTTTCCCTATTTGTTGCATCCTGTTCATTCTCCATGAACCCCCATACATTCTGACTTTGCATCTCTTCGACTAATAAGTCACCACCGAGTGACATATAGGGGGTGATTCTGACTTTGGAGGAGTGTTAATCCGTCCCAAAAGTGACGGATATACCACCAGCCGTATTACGAGTTCCATAGGATATAATGGACTCGTAATACGGCTGGTAGTAAATCCGTCACTTTTCCGTCACTTTTGGGACGGATTAACACCTCCTCCAAAGTCAGAATCACCCCCATAGTCTCCTTCTTCCCGTCTGATTATCATTCAATTTTGAGTCTGATTTCTTGCAATTGGGGTTGTGTAACCACCAAGTTCTTTAGTTTACCATGTTGTTTTCAATTTCTTTCTTTTCATAGTTTTTGTTTAGCCTAGCCTACCTGAAAGGGGATTATCGTTTTTGACACTCTTTCGTGGAGGACAGATGCGTTGTTTGCCTCCTCAATGGCAGCTTTAGCAAAAAAACTCGCTGGCTATTCTAGGGCTAACTGACTAACCCTTTAGCTGAAACCAGGCCGTCGGACGTCTTTTTCAAGCCTAGGTTCCGGAGACAGCTGGTTAAGCATGTTACAAATATTTACTCCCACCCGTTCTCTCTCAGCTAAGTGTGTGAGGCTTATACAGGGAATGAAATTCGGAAGGAGGTGATTTACAGAAATGGGCGTAACTGTAATACATGCATAGGCAGTGGCGCATCACAACTCCATACTCTAAGCACATGCACTGCAGAATAGCATGTAGGTGGAAGGTTTGATGTAGAAATCAAATGAGGTGGAACAATTGTGCACAAAGGAAATATGAGCCATCCCGGGAGATATCCAGTCGGCAACTTGTTCACCTCCCAAAATGAATTCATGGCTACAAGCTCTGGAGAGGATGAACTCTTGACGAGGTGCTTGCCAACCTAGACTTCTAAAATGAAAATCAGCAAGCAGGCACTCTTTTCCCCTTACGTCCAGGGGCATTACAACAACCACCAGCTCATCATAGCAGATGAGGGATAACTCCTTAAAACATAGATTTGTTGATGTTTAAATCTCTTGATGGTAAGAATATTCAGAGTCTGGTATTTTTTTTAGGGGGGTGGGGTGAGAGACTCATGTAGAAGTTTGGATGTTAACAGTCATGATTGCTCTTATTAAAACAAAGATAAAGTTCGTTTATATGTGTGCAAAACCACAGAAAGCCTTATTGAGGCTCAAACTCCTGGTTGAGTCTGCAATTCACATGTGCATGTGTTTTGCTCAAATATAGTGTTACTTTTCCATGAGTGTTTAAACCACAATAAAATGCCATAGAGGGAACTGTATATTCTTGAAGAAGAATTGGCGATTGGATAAGAAAACAAGTGAAGATATTGGATTTTCAGAAAGGTGTAGCTTGATGACTGACAGTACATTTGAAGAAAAGGATAAATGGCTAAAACTCCTAAAGGAACATAATATTAACTTATTATTAAGGGGCAGCGTAATAGACTTTTCAAATATAACTCCTGATAGACTGTTCGACTATCTCCTTCTAAAAGCTACAGGAAGAACTATATTTTATACCAAAAAATTTAAAATAAATATGCAAAGTTTGAGGAGAGAAAAGTGAAAGTTCTACATACAATTCACATTCTAACATTGTAGATAGACAAGAGATGAAAACTCTTGTATAGGATGGAGCCATTGATATTAAATAGCAGCACTCTAGTGTGGCCCAAAGTTTATTACTATTGAAGTAATACTTCATTTTTACATTTCCTTTGTTTTCGCTTTCAGGTCAGGGTGGTCATGCTTACCTGCGCGAGTGGTTATGGTGGGCCGGGCTTCTATCCAGTAAGTATATCAGTTGCAATTAACGGTTCTCTAGTTTGAATTTAATTTGACTAATGATTGTGGGAAGCATAAATGGAATACTTTGGTTCCTGTACAAGAGCTAATGAGCAACTAGTCATTTTTAGGTCGAGCATAGCAGGCGCAAGTGCTGCTTTTCCAATGTGTTATCTATTTGGGCTTTTAATTACGCCCACCTCACGGCCATCACTATCACTTGTTCATGGGCTTACCCTTCAAAAATCTTCTGTTATCATTGGTAAATGCTTTACGTTTGTCCCTCCTTGGGGCGGTTTGGTTACTGCCTTGGTCATCGACCCTGTTACATGGCTAATAGCACTTGCCGATATGGTTGACTGCGAGTAAACGTCTTTTTCCTTTTGTGTCTCTCCTTCACGCTCATGCTGTGGTGATTCGAATATGCTTGCTTATGTGAAACTGTTTTACTTTGTATTTTCAATTTATGTGGCAAGAAAAAAGTCTGGTTAGGAGTTTACAATGCTAATATCTAACTATAGCAAATGCGAGACCCATTGCATTGCATTGCAAATGCTTTTTTGAATCCCTACATATTGGAATTGCGATATGTGTAAAATAGCCTGTGATGCTTTCTTATCCCCTTCAGACCAAGACTATTATGAAGTACAAATGCCAACTGTCATACCTACAACCCGTTACCCATGCCGTTGGTTCTCCTTTGTCTCCTGCTCACTGAAAACTAGAGCTCTGTCAACCTTTTTTTTACATCAGAAAAGCCGGTCGATATTTTCCTTTACCCATGCTCATTTATAGATGCACTGCAGGGACTGTCCATTGGGGTCATTTAATCAGGTGTGGTTAGTATTGATTCCATTATCACCACCCTCTTACACTCCATCCTCGTCATCCTTTCTGACTCCACCAGGCCTTTGTTTTATTTGTAGATGTTTTTAATGTGATGGTGGGGACTCTTATCACAGTCAGTGCAACAACACTCCTTTGTTTTGCGAAGAGTTGAAACAGATTTTGAATTTCATTATCACCTTGTCCACATTCACATATGTATAAAGCCTTACAAAACCCTTTGGAGCATGATCTTCTTGACCAGAAACCCTACACTATTGTACACCATAGCACCATATGAAAGAATGTGGAGCGCACTTATTAGAAATGGGGTCTCTAATTGGCAGTCAGGGTAGGGATCCTTACCCTGGTAAGGGAGTCACACAACTAAGAAAACCCCTACTCACCCCCTTTGGTAGCTTGGCACAAGTAGTCAGGCTTATCTCAGAGGCAATGTGCAGAGTATTTGTACATTCTCACAGTAACGCAGTGAAAACACCACAAAAGTACTCAACACCAGTTTAGAAAAAAAGCCAATATTTATCTGAGCAATACCAGACCAAAACGACAAAAATCCAACATACACAAGTAGAGATATCACTTTTTAAATATTTAAATAAGTCTTAATCCTGAAAAGTCTGTGATTATATATCCTTATAACGAACAGTACCTTGGATGAGTCAAAAACAAAGATGATGCGGGCCGCAAAGGAGGTGATGCAATGGAAAAGCAAGAGAGGCGTCGAATATTTTCACGCTGAATGGGCAATGTGTGGATTCTTTTCCTACCTGATTATGTGTTGATTCTTTTCCCACCCGGCTGGCGATGGGTGGTTTCTTTCCCTCCGAACCAGCGATGTGGAGCAACATCAATGAAGGAAAAATGACACCCAGGGACGATGCGTAGAAAATCCCGACACACAACAATGATGGTTCTGCGCTGAAGCAGGCAATTTGTTGATTTCACAGCCGCAAGACAGGCTGCTTTTTCTGCTGCAATGGCTTGGGTGTGTGGATTTTCACTTGGGTTACCAGCTTCCCCTTCTAAGGGCCCAGGGACTGGATTTGGCACCTTTCGACAGAAGAGCCCAGGCACTGGCAGATGAATTCTTTGATGTCAGTGAGACTTCAAAACAGGAGGCAAGCTCAGTACAAGCCCTTGGAGAACCTTGGACAGCAGGATGTAGAAAGCAAAGTCCAGTCCTTTCACTCCCGGGATGCAAGCAGCAGGCCAGCAAAGCAACAGGCACAGTGGCAGTTCCTCCTACAGCATCCAGCTCTTCATCCTGGCAGAATGTCCTCAGTCCCGGAGTGTTCTAAAATTGTGGGGTCAGCAGTCCGCTACTTATTCTCATTTCTGCCCTTGAAGTAGGGAGACTTCAAAGGAAAGTCTTTGTAGTGCACAAGACCCTGACTTGCGCTGTCCTAGCCCCAGATACACTTCAGGGAGTTTGATACTGCTTTGTTTAAGGACAGGCTCTGCCCAATTCAGGTGCAAGTGTCAGCTCCTCCTCCCTCCTCTCTAGCCAAGGAAGACCCATCAGGATATGCAGGGCACACCTCAGCTCCCTTTGTGTGACTGTCTAGAGTGAATTCACAACCAGCCCAACTGTCATTCTGACCCAGATGTGTATTCCACAGCCAGGCAGAAGACCAGAATGGCTAAGCAAGAAAAAGCTCACTTTCTAAATGTAGCATTTTCAAAATAACAATTTGAAAAACAACTTCACCAAAAGATGTATTTTTAAATTGTGAGTTCAGAGACCCCAAACTCCACATCTCTATCTGTTCCCAATGGGAAACTGCACTTCAAAGATATTTCAAGGCAATACCGATGTTATCCTATGGGACAGATAGGCCTTGCAATAGTCAAAACTAGTTTAGCAGTATTTCACTATCAGGACATGTAAAACACATCAGTCCATATCCTACCTTTTAAATACACTGCACCCTGCCCATGGGGCTGCCGTGGGCCTACCTTGGGGGTAACATACCTGTAGTAAAAGGGTAGGGTTTGGCCTGGAAAGTGGGTACACTTGTCAGGTCGAACATGCAGTACAAAACTGCACACACAGACACTGCAGTAGCAGATCTGAGACATGTTTACAGGGCTACTCATGTGGGAGTCACAATCAGTGCTGGGTGCCCACTAGTAGCATTTGATTTACAGGTCCTGGGCACACACAGTGCACTTTACTAGGTACTTACTAGTAAATCGTATGTGCCAATCATGGAGAAACCAATCCCCAATACAATTTAAATAGAGAGCATTTGCACTTTAGCTCTGGTCAGCAGTGAAGTACCCCAGAGTCTTAAAGCCAATAAAAAACGTTCAGAAAAAAAGAGGAGGAAGAATGCAAAAGTTTTGGGATAACCCTGCAAAAAGGGCCATTTCCAACAGCACTCATTTGCATCTTTGGCATCTCACTGGTTTAACTGAGAATGTTATATTCTATTTCCATTTTTATTTAGAAGATACTTTATTAGTCAAGTACCGGACCGTAAATAGAAATGCAACATGTAGGGTATTTGTATAAGTCATGTGTTCTTTTGTTCTTTTACACTGAATACTAGGATCCACAGCTGAAATGTTATCCTTGCACAGTCGGGTGCAAGTTGCAATGTGAAGCTATTGTAGTAACTCTGGATCTGTTTGAATTGCAAACATGTGTTTTATTAAATTCTGTAAATTATGCTGCAAACATGTAGATCAGTAATTCTCAACCTTTTGTCACCACTTTATCATTACTGGAACCCCCTCCCCCCCCACCCCCCAAATCATTATTGGAATCCAAGAACCCCATGCTGAGTCATTACTGGAGTGCAGGGGTCCCTGGCCTAAACACTGTTGATGATTTGAACTGCAAAACAATACTAAAAAAAACATACAGAAACAAGCAGTCAAGCAAATAATAACCTATTTTATTTAATATGCAACCAAATAAAAATGTAATGGGAAGGTTGTAGCTTTTCTAAATTACATTGTAGCCTCTCATCATCCATACTATATTCTATTTGATGGACCTGCACTGCTCCCATGAATCAATCGGACAATACTAATTTAATTTTTAGCCAAATTCCTTGATACTTACAGTACGTTTTAAACTTTTCAAGTGTACATTTAGCCACATGATTTATTAATCTGTTAATATTAATTTTCTCAGCAGTCACGGACCTCCAAAGGTCCCCTGACCATAGGTTGAGAATCACAGATGTAGATTAGATGTTAAGCGCAGCAAATTGTACACTTATACAGAAAAAGCTGCTGCCATTTAATAATGTTCTTCCAGCAGCCATGTTCTGTCTGTGTAACAGAACACATCAGAACTGTGAGGAACTTGTCTCTGGCCACTCTGGTATGGAATTTCCCATGCTTCGTCTTCTGCATTCTTGCAGTTCAAACCAGTTGTTCAAGGGGAACTTTTTGACAGATAAAGTGGCCTGTGTGGATAAGAGAATGGTTGGGTTAACCTTTTTCAGTTTTATTTTGAAGAAATCTGCCCTTCTGCATATTTTTCCCATTTATCCCAGGAACAACGGATCTTCAGTATCCCAGCTCCTAAAGTTGCTGGGATAGTAGGTCAATAAAGGTATAAATATGGGGCGCGGGGTTGGCCCTATAACAAATACTGGCATAGCAGACTGCTGCCCCGATTTTCACCGGAAGACTGCCAGCAGATTGTGTAATGGTTTGTGTAGGAGGCTTGACTTCTCAATTAAGGGGTGACGGTGGTGCAGCCACGAACAAACATCAGTCACAATGAGAGATGGCAAATGCTGGGTAGGTTGCAGGTCTTTTCACCTATTTTAAGTCCCCAGCCCAGAAAGGGGAGGTGAAAACGCTTCTCCTCTCTAGTATTTGGGACAGGGTAGGGGTTTTGGAATGGGAATATTCACATTCACGGGATCAGGACTCCATAGGGATAAATCCTCCCTTCTTCCCTTCCAGGCAAGGGAATTCCCGCTGAGATATTCAACTTGCCTTTCACCTAGAGCAAGAACACTAAAGCTTCTGTAAATATGTATTCAGATTTGTTGTAATGAAAGAGTAAATCACCTCTACTCCACCTACTCGGTCACAAGCTTCCACTTATTTTAACATCTCCGTCTGTACATATGATTTGTCATGGTGAAACTGACCATCTCTTTTTTTTAATCTGGCCCTGGACTGATTTCCTAATGAGAATAATTCAACCATATGAAACCTTTTAAGTCCTCAAAATGGCCATAATAACTGAATCTATCTGCTCCAGCATATTAAAGTTCACAAGAGGACAATAGTGCATCAAATCGCTATAGTCAAGGACAAACCTAAGTCTGGACCACTAAAAGCTTTAACCTGTTAATGCTGCACCATCTAAAAATGAGGCCGTGAACCTAATTTGCTTAGTTACTGGGGTCCATTCATTCATAAATCTGTTATATACTAAAACCATCCGTCTTTAATTTGGAAGGATAGACAGGACTGTTGAGTGAGCTCTGGCCATTGTGATCTTAAGTAAAGGACTGGCAAGTGCCCACTAAAACTGTGTTGTCCTTTTTAGGGTCTGTGACTTTTGTTGCCATGTTTGTTTTTCTATTTAAATTCTCACATAACTATCACTGCATCTCATTTGTCATACATCATGATTTTTTCCTTACAGTTTAATGTTGATCTTCATTTACTTTTATCCCATTTGACCTTTATGGCAAATGCCTTCGATTTACTAGCAGTTTTTGTGATTACTTGTCAGTGGCATGCAAGTATGTCAGTGTAGTTTTCCAAAAGAAACTGGTGGTGGTGGGGGGGGGCAAGTTAATAAGACCGATAATAAAAAGCTAAATAAATGATGACAATGTTTGTGAGGGAAAGCTACCTGCACCAGTAATACACAGTTTGTTGAATCATAAAGTCTGTAAAAGATATTCCATGTTCTAGTATATTTGCTTTACTTTGATACACATGCATACATGAGAGGTTTACGAAGTGTCCATCAAGACTCTTCTCGGTGCTTTGAAGCTACTTGTATTGACTGTTCTCTCCTTGCAGTGGCAGCTGGAGAGGCCGCAAACTTTGCTGCATATATTTTTGCCCCCGCCACACTGGTCACTCCTTTGGGTGCACTGAGTGTATTAGTCAGGTAAGTCTGTGGTGTGACTTTCACCATCTTTGTGTCTTGTACTTTTAGAAGCGTTTCATACTGTTTTATGGCATTCCATTCCCAAATAGTATACACAGCTGTGGCCTCTCTCGTATCCTTTCCTCTCAACATCATTAGCTCATGAACTAGAATCATTTGCAACTCTTCTTTTATCACTTCATTCGCCCTCTACCCACTTACACCGCCATAATGGCCTACTCATTTCTAACCACCGTAATGTAATTAACAATCTAGACGTGAAAACACTAGACTGTTACAACAACCTCTTGTCTGTCTTTCCTACTATCAGTGTGTTCTGTGTCTCTTGTACCATACCAGCCACCTCCTTTTTTCTCTCAGTTTTTTGTGCCTGTAGAAAACAGTGATGAGATAGTTCCTCACCTTGGTGGTGAAATCCATCTCATTTCGCTCAGGCGATCCCCTTAAAGTTCCTTATCCTATCATTATTCTCCCTGAGCAGTCCTGAAGATAGATCTTTCACTCTTGCTCTTATGGCACTATGCACTAAAATGCCTTCCCATTGTAATTGGAGCCGACCGCATTACAACTGCATAACAAAAAATCCAATCCCCTTCACCTGGAAGTTTCTCCACACTTCTGTCCTCAACTGCACTCACACTGAAGCAAAACTCGACCTTCTATAAAAGATTTTAATAGCAGAACTTTTGTCAATATGTACCGTGGTGTAATGTCCACTTTCCTGTTCGCTCTCTCCTCCTCCCACTGTAGTTTCTGTGTAGCCTTCTAGAATGGTTCTGTAATACAGCCCCATTGTTTGTCATTGAAATATAGACATTAAAATGCAACATTATCAGCCGTACATAGAAAAATAGGTGAAAGAAATCAAACCACAACAAAGCTGTGTATGCGTTGGTGTGAATTTCCTTCTAGACGCTGTCTTAGGAAAACAAACAATAAAAAAAACATTAATTCAGCCTGTGCATCAGTATATACACCTTTAAATATGGCATTCACACAAAATTTACAACAGTGTAATAACTATTTCATCATACAAATACTTTGTAGCAGGAACAATCATTTTGGGGAATTGCAAATAATTGAAGCAATACAAACACACCTATAGTTATTGTTCGCACTAGACATTAGTTCTTCAGAACACCACTTTCACATATAATAGTTATGAAGGATAAATGCTAGATCAGCATTTGTTGAGCTGAGGAAATTCATGCTGTAATCTGTGATACACAAATTCAGTTTTTATTTCTGAAAGATGGTTGCCTAGCACAGTCTGGTACCCCCAAGAGACAGGATAATCCTTGTACACAGGTTACAATTCAAAGGGGTAGGAGTAAGCAGTTTTCTCTGAGAACTAGTCACTAAAAGTGCCCACTTCTATTAGTTAAGAAGGGGCTAGATGTGACTTGATGTATTTAACCTGGAAGGTGTCTGAAATGTCGCCTGTTAGATGCAGTCATGCTTATTGCATACCAAAGTATGTTGTCTATTTGCCTAACTGTATAGTTGGAAAATCTTGCAAGTGAATCTTTAACACTCCATTGTACAGGCCCATCAGTCATCAGCTGTGGGTTGCTGAAAAAAATAGAGCCCTAACTATTCAGTAGACACTCCTCACATGACGTGTGGCCCCAAAATATTATGACTCCCTTGAAAAGGAAAATACCATATCTTTTTTCTATTGAAAATTGTCCCCTCATATCACCTGATCATAAAGGTATTATCTTTCAGTATTCTTTACCTATGTCCTAGAATAACAAAACAGCATCTCCTTGTACTGCATCAATAAAACAGGAGAGGCTAGGTAAAGCTCTAAGGAATAAATACTGTGGAGATTGATGGAAGTATTTGCTATGTATTTTACAGATTTGCTTGACTTCCTTTAAGAGAACTCCACATATGCAATGACCTTGTCTCCAGTTGGTCACGAACAATTCTGTCTCAAATAAATTGTTGGTCTATACCAGCATTAAAACATAGGACAGAAAACTGCAAGGTAAATGGAGAAAAACCTTTTGTGAATAGATAACATTTGTTTAAAAAATATAATTACAGACCTTATGACAAGTTAGTTGGAAAACAAAAGCAAGAATTCTTGCAACAGAAAGTGTTGCAACCAATTGCAAGGGCTACACTTACTGCTATCATTGGAATCCTTAGCGCCAGGCATCCCTTTTCCCCTCAAATGAAATGTGAAGACACAAATCTTTCATGACAAAATGAATACTAGAAGGAAGAATTGAAAAACATCTCAAACAGCATTTATAAATACATTGCTGTTCACCCCACAGTCCAGTGACCATTTTTAGACCTTCACATTCAGAATGGCATTGAAGAATGAAGTAGAGAGGCTACTTTCAGAACCTTAGGAACTGAAACTGGGATAGAGTCTCAACTTGTATTGACTCCTATGCTCTTCACTAAGGCATTTGCTCGATATATTTTCAAATTAGTGAAAGCCTCAAATGTTGAGGCGATTTAACCTTTGCCTCTCGAACATGTTGCAAACACACTGCTCCTTAAATTTTTTTTACCTCCAGATGATTCAGCAAATTATCGCAGTCCTGTGGACCTGTCCAAGTGTGCACTATTTCTCGATCGCAAACCATTGGTTTTAGGACACATCAAGTCAAGCAGACGTTCCTGCTGGGTGTGCCAAATGAGCTACTTCCCACTGCACATGAAGGAGTGGGTGGAATTCTCCTCCTCCCGGACCTTTCAGTGGCCTCTGATACTGAAAAGCTATACAACCACCTTAAGGGAACCATAGCTCGCTTTCATGTCAGATCCCTATAATTATTTTCATGGAAAATGCAATATAGTTCAATAAACAGGGCCCTTTTGATTTTAACAGCACATGAACAACATATGGGGTGTCACAAGACTCTCCACTTTGCCCAGTAATATTCATTGTTTATGTTAGACCCTTGATTGACATCTTGCAGGGCCAACATCTCCTCTTCAATTCCTATGTTGGTGACACCGAGACGAGTGGAAGGAGAACCTATAGTCCTGTAAGGGTAAATAGTTGATATACTTCTCCATTGAGATTAAAACTAACATTTGTGAACCCTAGTTTTTATTTTATGAATGGCTCTTCATGAAGAAAAACAGACATAGTAAGAATATCTTTATTCATGCTGCTTAGTTGAGGAAAGTTATTAATTAATAAACTCAGAAAGGGGCAGAATGTTTTGGTGTTCTTACTGTAGCAGGGAAGATATTCAAGACACATTAATCTGGTGAGGCTCTCCCTACTGGACAAGCAAAGCTATAAAATCAGCATTAAAGACCTACCATAAAAAATGTTGTGCTGCATTCTATATGAATAAAATGGCCTCTGCCCTAATACACTCTTTCAGGTAGTTAAAACTCTCACTCTGACCCTGCTACCATCACACCAATTGCCCTCATCACAACTTCAGTGTGATGAATCAGCCTACTTTTTTAAGAAAAGGGGCAGACATCCAGGCTGCTTTCCACATCACAGGTGAGGTAGCAGTCAGGTAGCCCTCCCTAACGTAGCCCGTATGTTGTATATGTTTCAACCCTTAGATGTGCCCTCTTTTACAGCTTCTTGCATCCACTAAATCAAGCTCGCCACTGGATCCTTGCAGTACTTAGTAAGCTCTTCCACACTGCCCTGAAGCAACTTATCCAACTGTTAAATTTGTCACTGTAAGAGGGCATTGTTCCCAAACCTTGGAAAATAGCCCTGGTTATCCCTCTGTTGAAAACACCATTTAAGAATAGATAACATTTGTTTAAAAAATATAATTACAGACCTTATGACAAGTTAGTTGGAAAACAAAAGCAACAATTCTTGCAACAGAAAGTGTTGCAACCAATTGTAAGTGCTCTCCTTTGTATAGTACACTTACTGCTATCATTGGAATCCATAGAGCCATGCATCCCTCTTCCCCCCCCCCCCCCCCAATGAAATGTGAAGACACAAATCTTTCATGACAAAATGAATACTAGAAGGAAGAATTGAAAAACATCTCAAACAGCATTTATAAATACATTGCTGTTCACCCCACAGTCCAGTGACCATTTTTAGACCTTCACATTCAGAATGGCATTGAAGAATGAAGTAGAGAGGCTACTTTCAGAACCTTAGGAACTGAAACTGGGATAGAGTCTCAACTTGTATTGACTCCTATGCTCTTCACTAAGGCATTTGCTCGATCTATTATCAAATTAGTGAATGCCACATTTGTTGAGGCGATTTAACCTTTGCCTCAGGTAGCCCTCCCTAACTTAGCCAGTATGTTGTATATGTTTTAACCCTTAGATGTGCCATTTTTTACGGCTTATTGCATCCACTAAATCAAGCTCGCCACTGGATCCCTGCAGTACTTAGTAAGCTCTTCCACACTGCCCTGAAGCAGCTTATCCAACTGTTAAATTAGTCACTGTAAGAGGGCTTTGTTCCTAAACCTTGGAAAATAGCCCTGGTTATCCCTCTGTTGAAAAAAACAAATCTGGATCCATTTACCTGGTCAAATTACAGACCCATATATCTTTTACCCATTTTGGCCAAAGTGTTGGAGAAACATGTGAACCAGCAATTCATAGCTCACGCGGAACTACTCAAGCCTTAACAATCTGGGTGAGGAGCAGGGCATAGCACTGAATCAACCCTTCTCTGTTACCGAATTCCTGAGGTACAAGTTAGATCAGGGTGGGGCGGCTGCACTGAACCTTTTAGACCCCAGTGCATAATTTGATACTGTAAATCATACCACACTCCTACAAAGATTAGAGGTAATGGAAGTTTGGGACACTGCCCTATTCTGGCTAAAATGCTTCCAGCAAGAGTGTACCTTTCAGGTGCTGACACACCAACAGATATCACATTTTCAACCGTTAGCCTCAGATGTACCTCAGGGATTAACTTTGAGCCCACTTCTCTAACTTATATGTAAGACCATTAGCAGAGATAGTGGAAAATGTAATCTTAGGCTTTTCTCTTATACGGATGATACACCTATTGTGGTATCTTTGTCCTCCAAGGACAATCGGAATGCGTATGCCCTCAACACTTGTCTTTCCCTAGTCCTGTTATGGATAAACGACAATTCCCTGAAATTAAATGGGAAGAAGACGGAGGGGTCTGATGGGGCGCAATCTCCCTAACCTGTGGGGACATCACATGTGGCCTATGACTATGGGCAATCTCCCCAGCCATGTGCCAGTCGTAAAGAGTCTGGCTGGATGACACACTTTCCATGAGCCATCAGATCAGCAAGGTGGCAGCCACGTTCTCTGGCATTTTGAAATCGCTTAGGAAGATTCTCAACTATCTCCCTCTGCCTGGAGAACCATAATCCAGACCCTGGTTTCTATTTTAATGGCATGTGCAATTTAAGGCTGTATGCTATTTGCACAAATGCTTATCTAACACCGGACCACTATCTCAGTTCCTTAATTTCCTGTACTCACCTGCCCACTTGCTGCAGTCTAGCCATCTTAGGCTGCCTGTAACCCCCAGAATTTCAAAATCACGCTTGGGAGTGGGGGGGGTTACTCTCCTCTTTTCGCAAATTGCTTAAAACCTGGACATCTTAACCCCCTGATCCCTCTTAATTTTCCTTCTCCATAGGCAGCATTCTGGACTGACCTATTATCTGTGATGAGCCTAGCACTGGGAAACCTTTTCTAGGTAGCAATGAGCTTTAAAAAGCATGCATAATAAAAATAGTAATAATAATATTGCAATTAGAGTTATGTCCTGACCACACTGACTCCAGGACTGGACTCTCATGAACACTACATATTGCCCTGTTTCTCTATGTGCACTGTTGTGAAAGAACCTGATACCTTTTTCTATAGAAGATTCCTAAATTATATTTTCATAACAAATATGTTTCAGTTGATATAGCAAATGACTAAAACGTCAACTAATACAAGTTGTGTGCAGATTTCACACTGATCTGAAGGTTTCTCTGTGAAATAGTTAGTGACATTTGTGCTGGGATTAAAATAAACACAAGACAAGAGTTTTGTAGCTCAGAAAGGGACGAAATGTTCAGTATTGCTACATTATCAACCCTTCCGACGTTCAGGAATCAGAATTTGGTTAGTATTTCTGTGGGTGGCCTCCTCCCAGTACAACCTTTGAATAAGCCCATTTGTTTGTTACCTTGACCTCTTGAAATAAAAAAATAAAAAGAATGTTGTCAGACTCTTATTCTTACACATTAAAGATCACACAAACCTGCATTTGCGGTTGAATGGACAGTTGGCTTCTCGAGCTCCAAATCGTCATCCCATTCTTATGTGAGTCAACATTTAAACACTCAATGTACATTTTGTTTTGTGTTTATAAGGATGCATGGGAGTACATTGAAGGAAAGTATGCAGGCCCATTATATGGAATCTGTATCCCACAAGCATGCATGCTTTTGTTGAGTACAAACTGTTTTATTTTTTGTAGTGCTGTTTTGTCATCCTACTTTCTGAATGAGCGACTTAACATTCATGGGAAGATTGGCTGTGTGCTGAGCGTCTTGGGCTCCACGGTGATGGTAATCCATGCACCGCAGGAAGAAGAGGTGTCTACTCTCCAGGAGATGGCAGAGAAACTTAAAGATCCAGGTGCCTCAAACATTCTTTTTTTCCTTTTCCATTTTGCTAGTAAGAAATTGATTAAGGTGTTTCTCCAACACATCAAGATGCAGTAACTTGGAGCCACAGAATTAAAGATAGCATACAATTACTGTGGCAGCTCTTGACATTATTCCGATAGTTGGCAATTGGTTGCTGGTACAGTGCTTGGGTTAAAAATATAAAATGAACTATATATTACCTGCTGGTGGTCACCAGTAGGTAGTTATAGTTAGGACCTAGTTTCTATAGGAAAAGTGTTTTTTGTTTTGCTAATAACTTTGGTGCCATTTAAGTAATCTTCACAAAATTTTCAAGACTAGTGTCATGGTCACTTCAGCTGCTGCCTCCAAAGTTTTGCGGTGATCCGTAAGAGGGGGGGGGGGGGGGGGGGGGGCGGGTTTAGTGGCAAGAAAAAGAGGGGGCGGGGTTCTCACAAAACACGTTTTTCCCATGCAGTTTCCCATAGGGATTTTAGACAAAATTATAGCCCGAACCATTGAATGTAATTACACCAAGTTTGGCAAAAAAAAAAAAGCTAGATCTTGCTCCAGAAAGAGCCCTTTTTGTGATTTGGTGTAAATTTGTTCAGTAGATTTGGAGATATTAAAGGAAAAAGAAAATAGATAAAGGGACACGTATCCTACGTGGATCTGTCAGATGTCATGCTGAGATGTGACTGGCTGTCAACACTTTAACTAGGAAGTGTTGGCAGCCAGCTTGGGACTGTGACTCAGCTGAGTCCCAGGAAAAAAACTTTTAAAAAAAAAGAAAACAAACACAAAAACAGAAGGTGACATGATAGGAATACATCGACTCCCTAGGCCTGTTGGTGGGGCCCCACAGGAACCCAGCTGTGGCCCAATTGCTTTTTTTTTTTAATCTGTGCAAAACGTAACAAATGGCAAGCATAGTCTCCCAGGCCTGTTTTTTCATTTGCCTCCCCAGGTGGGCCAAGTTCATTATAGTATTATTATTATTGGGGGGGGTGTGCGATGTTAGCCCCAGGGCCCACCCCCTCCCCAGTGCCCAGCTAAATTCCCCGTAAGGCTACGATCATCCCTGTTGACCCTGGCTCCCAGGATCTGGCCATGCAAATTGAAAAGGAGGGGGGCCCCACAGACCCCCTCCCCTCCTGGAGCCAATAATGGCTCTGGTGACCCCATCTCCCAGTGCCAGCTACCTAAGAGCTCACCCTAGGGACATGTTAGCTTTCGCTTGGCGGGATCAATTTAAAGTTCCCGCCAAGCAGCTAGTAAGCCCTCTCCCAGCAGATAGGAGCAGGAAAACTGCTCCCATCCGCTAGGAGCGGATTTTTCATCCGTTTCCCTTCCGCTGTGGAAAACAAAATTGCTCTTACCCACAGGAAGCAGCATTTTAACCTGCTTGCAAGCAGGAGCGAAGCTGGCTCCTGCATGGGGTATTGAGGCTCCCCGTGGCCTTCAACAAACAGCAAATGGGTGCCCTAGGTGGGCACGAGGGTGCCCATCATGTACAGGCCAGGCCCTGTGGATGGGGCCCCGGGGCCAATTTTGGCCTGGGGGGAGCTATGTACACCCTCTCAATTTAGTGTGTGGGCTGCCCCTGGGGAATGGGGTCCCTGGGGCCAATACTGGCCTGGGGACGGAGGCTGTGTGCCCCCTCCTGATTTACATCTTGGCCAGGACTCCACCATTGATCAGATGGGGCTGCATGCCCCCTCCCCCTTATTAGTAAGGCCAGGGCCACGCAGGTAGGGTCTCTGTGGCCAAAATTGGCCTGGGGAGCTTGCCGCCTTCCCCTTTCTATATGTTAAGTGGGTGCCCTGGGTGGGCTCTAAGGCATCCACCATTTACTTTACGTACCGGCCAGGCCCCTGAGGACTAAATAGAGCCTGGGGGAGGTGGGCCACATACACCTCCCCCCAACGCCCGCCCTCTTGGTGGCCTTAAAAAATAGAGCCCGGGGAGGAGGCTGCATGCTCCCCACCCCGACTGACTGCCTTTGGGGAGTTGACGACAGGACCTCGCTGCAGGCCAGGACCAGGGGCCAACCCCCTGCTGCACATGGCTGAGGGCTGTGCATGGTGTGGAGTTGAATAAACAGGCCAGACCCTGCGGCCAAGCCCCCGCCGCACACAGCCAAAGGCCATGTGTGGCATGGGGTTAATTGCATGTGGTGATCGCATGCCAGGCTCAGCAGCCAACCCCCCGATGAGCATGGTTCAAGTACATGCATGGCATAGGGTTGGCTGCATGTGGTTGGCCATGCACGGTGGGGTTGGATTAATGTATGGCAATTAAATATTAGTGAACGTTAAAAAAAAATAAAAAGTACAAATTCACTGAAGAAGAAAAAAAACAAAGGTTACAGAGATGTTACAGTTGGGAAACAGAATTTGAAAAAACGTAGAAATTCACAAAAAAATCCAAAGGTTACAGGGACAAAACCATTAAAATTCAGCAGCTATAGTTAAAGTTTTCTAAAGTAACTATAATTTGTGCCCTAAGGTAAAAATAACTTACGCCCTCCAAAGGCACTGTTAATTACCCCACATATTACAACACTCATCATATCTTCTAGGAAATCATTGATAATATCTCAGCAACATTTGCTATAAAATTATTGATGAGAAAACTGTGCATGGTGGGGGGCGTGAGTTATAGTTACCTTAGGGCATGAGTTATAGTTTTAACAAGCTTTGGTCGCAGCAAAGATCCCCTACCTTGGGTATTGGTGCTAATGGGCTTGTGGAGGTCCTGGAATCCTCAGGCTTGGCAGGAGGACGGATCTGAACTCCAGGAGTATGCTGACCTTCTTCTTGGGAGCTACTGCTTGGTGGACGGAGTTGACAGCAGCTTCTTTAAACCAGATTTCACGGTCGGTGGCTGCAGGGGAGTAGCTCCTCTACTCCAAGGGAGATGCTAATCTCCTCTTCAATTCAATCTTCTTATTACTGAGCTGTTTAAAAAGCTAGGAACAAACATAAAAGTAGAACTCAACCTGTTTCACTTTAACCCCTTGGGTGCCATGGACATAACGGTTACGTCCTTGGCAGCACCGCTCGGGTGCTTAGGATGTAACCGTTGCATCCTGCACCCGACCCAAAGGGAGAGCGCTAGCGCTCCCACATGGGCTTCCCACCCCTTTCCCCTGGGCAGGGATGGAAGGGGGTAAAAGTCTTTCAACTCTCCCCCCCACACACTAAAAGATCTTATCCCAACGCCAAGCAAGAGGACATTTGATTATTTTGGGTTTTGGTTTTACATTTGTGCCATGAGAGCTTGGCTAACTCTCAAAATTGTCCTACTTGGAAGGGTGAGGGCTGCACTTTTTGGACTTTGGGAGGCTGCTACATAGAAAAATCTACGAAATCTAGACACATCTGAAAACTAAACATCAGGGTGAGTCCAGGGTGGTGTGCTTCACATGCACCCGCACCATTTTCTTACCCACAATGCACTTCAAATCTCCAACTTTGCTTGAAATCACTCTTTTCCCCCACATTTTGTGATAGGACCTTGTGGAATCTGCAGAAATCCACAAAATTCCTACCATCCAGCATTGTTGCATCTATACATTCTGCCACACTTGTCAGCCTAAAAACGCTTTTTTTTTTTCTTCAAACTGCCCCTTTGGGCCCGCTTTGGTTTCCCCTCAATCTCAACATGTTTTTGGCTCTTCCCTGTCACAAGCACTTGGCCCACCTGGGCCAAGTGCGCTATCATTTTTACCTGAAGACTTAGGGGGAACGTTGGGTGGTAGGAAATTTGTCCTGGTGCTCTGTGATCTTTTAGCTAAATTTGAGGTTTGCTGAGGATTCTGGGTAAAAAACGCGGAGGGCTCCCTCAGGTGTATAGTTTTCATAAATGTCTGGGTTTGGTAGGTTTCCCTAGATGGCTGCTGATGTAGTGTCCATGTAGTGTTTTGGGGCATTTCCTGTCGCGGGCACTAGACCTACCCACACAAGTGAGGTACCATTTTACCTGGAGATGTGGGGGAATGCTGGGTAGTAGGACGTTTGTGGCTCCCCTCAGATTCCAGAACTTTGCAGCACCAAAATGTGAGGACATTTTTTTTTGCCAAATTTTGAGGTTTGCTAAGGATTCTAGGTAACAGACCTTGGTGAGAGCACCACAAGTTACCCCATCCTGGGTTCCCCCAGGTGTCTAGTTTTCAGAAATGTCCAGGTTGGCTAGGTTTTCCTAGGTGCCGGCTGAGCTAGAGGCCAAAATCCACAGCTAGGCACTTTGCAAAAAACAGGTCAGTTTTCTTTGGGGAAAACGTGATGTGTCCATGTTGTGTTTTGGGGCATTTCCTATCACGGGCACTAGGCCTACCCACACAAGTGAGGTACCATTTTTATTGGGATACTTGGGGGGAATGCTGGTTGGAAAGAAATTTGTGACTCCTCTCAGATTCCTGCACTCTCTTTCACCAAAAAGTGTTTTTTTGCCACATTTTGAGGTTTGCAAAGGATTCTGAGTCACCCCATCCTGGATTCCCCTAGGTGTCTAGTTTTCAAAAATGTGTAGGTTTCCCTAGGTGCTGGCTGAGCTAGAGGCCATAATCCACCGCTAGGCACTTTAAAAAAAACAACAAAAAAACACGTTGGATTTCAATGCAAAAACGCAATGTGTTGATGTTGCGTTCCCTGTCGCAGAGATTAGGCTTACCCACACAAGTGAGGTTCCATTTTTATCAGGATACTTGGGGGAACACAGAATAGAAGAACAAGTGTTCTTGTCCCTTGTCTTTCTCTTCATTATTTCCTTCCAAATGTAAGTGTGTGTAAAAAAGACGTCTATTAGAGAAATGCCCTGTAATTCAGATACTAATATGGGGACCCCAGAATTCAGAGATGTGCAAATAACCACTGCTTCTCAACACCTTATCTTGTGCCCATTTTGAAAATACAAAGGTTTCCTTGATACCTATTTGTGACTCTTTATATTTCACCAAATGAATTGCTGTATACCCAGTTGCAATAAAAACCCATTGCAAAGTGCAGCGCCTTTATTGGCTCTGGATACCTAGTGTTCTTGATGGAACCTACAAGCCCTATACATCCTCACAACTAGAGGAGTCCAGTAGATGTAATGCTATACTGCTTTAAAAAACCTGCCATAGCTGGAAAAAGTTGTAGAAGAAACGTGGACAGAAATGGTTCTTTTTTTTCACCCCAATTTCAATATTTTTTTTTTATTTTAGCTGTTATCTTCTGTAGGAAAGCCTTAAAGGATCTACACAAATAACCCCTTACTGAATTCAGAATGTTGTCTACTTTTCAGAAATGTTCAGCTGACTGGGATCCAGCATTGGTTTCACACCCATTTCTGTCACTAACTGGAAGGTGGCTGAAAGCACAAAAAATAGTAAAAATGGAGCATGTCCCAGTAAAATGCCAAAATTGTTTTGAAAAATGTGGTTTTCTGATTCAAGTCTGCCTGTTTCTTAAAGCTGGAAAGATGGTGATTTTAGTACAGCAAACCGTTTGTTGATGCCATTTTCAGGGGAAAAACCCCACAGGCTTTCTTCTGCAGCCCCTTTTTCCCTTTTGTTTTTATTTTAACAGATTTTTAGCTGTATTTTGGCTAATTTCTTGGTCTCCTCCAGATGAACCCAAAACTCTGTGTACCTCTAGAATCCCTAGGATGTTTGGTGACACAAATTTGGCATGGGTAGCTTATGTAGACAAAACGTTATGAGGGCCTAAGTGCCAACTGCCCCAAAGAGCCCAAAAAAACTGTTTGGCACCTGAGGGGAAAAGGCCTGGCAGTGAAGGGGTTACTAACTATTTTTTTTTGTAATCTCCTGTAGAAAGGCGGGAGCAGTATAAGGTTAGCCTCTGTGTCTTTAATAAAATCCAGATTCTCTCATCTGTGCTTTTAGAAAAATCTACATTTTATGTCAAAACCGAAGACTACTAGTATGAATGTTCAAAGATCCTCCAAGCAGCACAAGACCTAGGCTCAACTGGTTTCAAATACACATTTTCAAAACAGATGCCCCAGACCAATCCACAGGTTTCAGTATATTCTCTAAACAACCTCCCCCAAAAGACGTTTTTGTTGCCATTTTCCCGTAAATAAATGGACTTTGGATTTCAACATATTCACACCAGACTCCTACATTGCCATACAAACAAACCTTGCAATTGTGGTTTTTGAAACTGTTTTCACATAAGAAATTACCATTTGATTATCACCTTCCTTTGAGAATTCACTCCTAATCTCGTACTGCCTCAAACAAGGCACCACATACAATTTTAGATGTGTTTTAAAATAAGGATGACAAATTGAAGAAGGCATAGTCTTTGGTCTTCCAGGAACATAAGTCTTATTATTTACAACTAAAGCATGAACGTTCAGCACCCTTCTAGAACACACCATACATATTAAAGTCACAAGTTTCAAACTTAATTACTTCACACTCAAGTACTTCGGTGGCTTAGTCTCAAAATAACTGAACACCAGAGTCTCAAATCAAAGAGAATCATCTCTCACCTTTGGTAGTCCTTTTAACCTATTGCCGTTCACTAACCTGCAAGCCAAAGATGTTTTTTCTCAACTTGACCATCTACTAAATGATGGCCACAAGCTATTGCAGATCTATAACAATTAATAGTTCTATAACAAAGATCTTTGCTATAAAGAAGATAGAAAACCTGTTAATTCCACTGCAGATACTTTAAATGGATCAAATTATTTTTGCATGCACAAACCTGTCCAAACCTTCCTTGCACTTCTCTGTCTCTTCCTAGTGCCCAGGATTGAGTAATCTTCTAGTCGCCTTCAAAAGTCCTGTGAATTCTGAGGATTCCCTAACGTCTTCCATACAAAAAAAAAGTTCAATACTTTTGACACAGCTATAGAACCAGAAACCAAGGCTGACCTACCCCAAAAAAAAAAAAGTTACCAAAATCAACTTGCATCTCTTCATTCTCACCTTCATCAAAGCCCTCTCAATCCTTGATAATGGTGGGAAGGCATAACCCTTCAGAAACGTTAAGCTCTGCAAAAAAGCATCCACTGCATCTGCTTTTGGGTCTGGTCTCCAACTGCGGTAACAAAGCTGGTTTGCGAACTGTAATGCAAAAAGGTCCATCGGTAGGGGACCCCCAAACTTTCTGAATTCTCCTTAACACTAAAACATTCAACTTCCAAGCACTGCAATCCTTGAAATCACAGGAATTGTAGCCCGCTACCACATTCTCCTGACCAGGCAAATATTACGCTCTGACTGTAATATTGTGTTCCAAAAAATAGCTCCAAAACCCCAAGGCCAGCTCTGGTAACTTATTTGACCTTGTTCCTCCCAAATAACTTATATAACAAACTGCTAAAATATTGTCCATCGTTAACAGACTGCCCTCTTCTCTTCTTTCTGTGAAAAGAGCTGGAGTGCAAAGAGACCTATTTCAGGAAGTTCAAAAAATGAACAAATATAGTGAATGTCCATCTCATAAACAACAACAGAAGATCCAGTAAGGGGTTATAACCCTCCTCTTGACACGTGTCAAGAGGAGGGTTGTAACCCCATCCTGGATCTTCTGTTGGGATTCACACCAAAGACTTGAGGTCCAACAGTAATGAAACATTCTTAACCAAGTGCAGTTCCATGAATTAGAACTGGTTATTATATATTTGCACTTCCAATAAAAAACTTTTTCTCGCTCTCAAATATCAAGATACAAGACTACTGATCTGTCAAGGTGCACCAATAAAAAGAGGAAGGACTGCTTTCTTTGTGAGGTTATATATGTTAGATTGGTTCTATTTTGGAATTTTTTTTAATTTGGAGCTTTTGAAGTGTGCTGCTTCGAGTGGCAATAAAGACTTTAGGCCTTGAAATAAAATGTGCAGTTTTTCACTGTCACTTCTGAACAGATTGCAAGATCTGTAGAATGAAAACACAGCGAGAGATTGCCATGACCAACATTAATAAATGTATCTTTTTTTCTTCCTAGGTTTCATTGTGTTTGCCGTATGCATTTTGGTTAGCTGCAGTCTCCTGATTTTTGTGGCTGGCCCGCGCATTGGCCACAGCAACGTCCTGGTGTATGTTTTGATTTGCTCTGCCATTGGCTCTCTCTCAGTGTCTTGCGTAAAGGGACTTGGTATTGCAATAAAGGAGCTGTTTGCTGGGGAACCAGTGCTGAAGGAGCCTCTGGGCTGGGTGCTTTTACTATGCCTTGTGGTCTGTGTTAGCGTTCAAATCAACTACCTCAACAAAGCACTGGACATCTTCAATACGTCTGTTGTCACACCTATTTACTATGTTCTCTTCACCACCGCAGTCATGACCTGCTCTGCTATCCTGTTTAAAGAGTGGCAGCAAATGACAATTGACAATATCATCGGCACAGTCAGTGGATTCCTAACTATTGTTTTTGGTGTTTTCCTTCTCCATGCCTATAGAGACATTCCCTTCACTCCTGACCTGTTGCCCCTCTTTCTAAAGCCAGGTGCAAACAGTCCAAAAGCATCTGTGAGAGGAGAACATGGATACTATCAGTCACATGCAGAGAAGCCTCTTTTAGGTTCGGAGGGTGGCACTGTAGCCTTCCCAGGGTCGGATGACGAAGATGGAACAGGCGGAGTTTAAAATGTAACTACTTACTTTTCCTATTGAAAATGCATTGAGATTTTTTTTTTTTATTTATTCACTTTTTTATTCTTTTAGAAGACCATTTTTCCATGGTCAAGTATTGAAGTGCAGATATCATCAAAACTATAGTTTCATTCAGTGCACTTCTTTTACAGAGACGTCATATCAGGTGGAAGTTACACTGGAAAAGTGCATGCTGAGTTTAGTAGATCTCTTTATACATTTATCAGATTCTTTCTGTAGTCAGCAGACCACAGTTGTTGCATCTTACAAACCATCCTGCTCCTACAGTAGCAACAAACACAGATCATTCATACAGTTTTCCTATTCTTGATTTGTCTTCAAACTAATTATCCAAGGCAAAAGGAGGGACACCACTACATGAGAACTAAGCTTACTAAAAGTAATAACTTTCTGATTTGTGTTGATATTTGTTTGAAAATCAACAGTAATACATAGTTCAGAGTATTTATTAGCATTTAGAAAATATGCATGTGATGCAAGTGAGCACCAGAAAGAACATTAAGAAAGAATGGCATATTAACTGTTTTTTCTATCTGGGATCAAAAGTTTTAATTTAAAAAGTGAGTTACTAGAAAACGTATATCAGAAGTCACACAGAAGCAATGCATTGTACACCATAGATGATGTATTGCAGGGGTCTCTATTCACTACATAAAAATGTAAGTTCGGTAACTGTATATGGAATACTTCAGTAGAGAATGAATCCCATATACATAGTTCGATAAGGTGAAGTTAAGGGGGATTTTCAGTATTTCCAAAAATAAAGAGCAGGGAGGAGAGTGCTCCTTGTTCACTTCCAGGACAATTATATGGGATCCATTGGCGTTCCAGAATATTTACTGCGCATTGTGCTATTTGTAAACACAGTTGTTAAACACATAGTATCTCTTTGCAGATATATTTTAACCAGAGCCTACTGATTTAGCAAGTCTTAGTAGTTTTACTACATATTTTAAGTTTTTTTTTTTTTTTTTTACTGGGGTTTATCTTGGTTATTCTGAACAAAATATATTTTGTAAAATTAAAAAAAAAATAATAATCCAGAATCCTCTTCAGTATTATTTTTAGGAATGTGCCAAGTAGCACATATTGGTTTTTAGTTTTTTTTAATGGTTCACTAGAATTATTTTGGCATGTTATAGCTCTGAGCAGTTTTTCGTCCAAACTAGGTTGAACATGAACAAAATATGCAGTCTCAATAGTATGCTAAGCAGGAGTTTTATTTATTAGAGAGTGCACTAGTACACAGAGACCAGCTCATTACCACTTAGGGCCTCATTACGACCTTGGCGGAGGGGATTACTCTGTCCCAAACTTGACAGATATCCCACCCGGTGTATTAAAAGTTCCATTATATTCTATGGAACTTGTAAAACAGCAGATGAGATATCCGTCACGTTTGGGACGGAGTAATCCCCTCTGCCAAGTTTGTAATCAGGCCCTGAATTTGATTGTCATATTAATTTGTTCAACTAATTTATCATCAATATGCCCCCACCACTGTAGACCTTGCGGCAGCTCTCACCGTATCGTGACACCCACAACCATTATAAAGAGTTTGTGAATCGTTTTGCCAGCTCTACTTGATTGAACAGTGTTAAATATCTTGCAGGCTCTCCACTTAGTGCTTCTCTTTTTCTCAAAAACAGATCAGTGCTTTATAAATAACTCCCCCTTCAAAAACTAGGTGCTGCAGTGTACCTGGGTACTCTGCAAGAGCAGGAAAGTTAGTAAGTTGGATGCTTTTGTAGATTGTACAAATGTTTTCATAAACATTTTGTCAAAAAAATGGCCTCATTCATGTTTTCAATAATACGCAAATCGGGAAAAATTTAATTGCATTATTTTAAAGATGGTCTTTTATATTAATATGTGCTATTTTCCTCTAGGTGAGGAAGTTGTGAATTGTAATCTTTAGATTATCTAAAGTGCTCTGGGCTCTATGTAACAATTTACAGGTGAAATGTGAACACCATAAATGCCTTAGTAATCTTTATCTTTCTTAGGGCACATTTGTAATATTAAATAGCTTATCTGTGTGATTTTATTGCTAATCTGCAGCCCTAGAAACTACTTGTTTTGTTTGTTTGTTTGTTTTTAGTATTCCAAGGTGCATAAAATGAGCACAGAAATGATGTCACAGCAAGTGCCTTAGTATTGTTCAGTATGTTTGGTTGTGCAAGGACCTGTTCTATCTTGCAAACGACTCCTTGTCCTGGCACACATGCAGACCTCTAGCACCTAGGCGAGTGAATCCTTTGTAATTTTTATGTCAACGATGTAGCAGTCCTATGACTGTCTCTGTAAAATGAGAAGTAACACACTAGCCAACAAAGACTAAGCATCTTGTGAGTTTTTGGTCACAGAGGGATGCGTCATAAAACTTGCTATTGTGCACACCTAGAATTGGTAATTCTCGCAGAAATGCAGGAATAAAAGCATGCTCAGGAAAACTTCTACAGGTGGTGGTTCTTCTATGAGGAGTCATTGTTTGGGGAAGGACAGATGCATATTTCATTAATCTAACTGGGTGGCGAATACAAAATATTAAGCATTAAAACACTTATTTCATGGATCACAGTAATCATAATTCCGATAAAATATTTGTTTGCACCCAAAGTGGGATGCGACTGCTGCACAAATATTACAGCAATTAAAAGTGGCAAAATGTGTGGACAGAGCTGCAACAGTCCTGTTTTTTTTTTTACAGCTCTGCACAGTGAGAAAAATTGTGGTCTTACCGAACTGTCTCCTGTGCTGATCTGACACACTATGGCATTGTAATACAGAACCTGGGTGTAAAATAATCTCTGCACTATTGGTAGTTCCTCCAGTGGCATTACCACCCATTTTTTGCTGCAGACGGAGAAATGTGTAGTTAAATGATACGTAAATGGGGCTGATATTCACAAATCTACAATGTCCCACTGAGCTTTGTTATTAGGATATGTTTTCAAGGGCTTGAACGAAATCGATGTTTACACTAAATTGCCACTTAACATGCACTACCGAGTTAAAGCAGAGACTGCTAGGTGAGTAATTAAGAAGAAAAAAACCTCCAGTAAAGTATGAGGAGAGCAGCTTGTCTGCTGGGGAACTTGTAGTTTTGCACAAATTTATGAAAAGAACACTGGGAGGGGAAGGAGAGTGAATACTTGTTTTTTACGTAAGGAGTTAAATGAAATAACTGTCACTAATGTTTGTTCACAAAGGATTCCCAGCACAGGTCCTTGATATCACTGAACTTGCACAAATAACTAAACTATTTTTTAAATAAATGTTATTGAACTCAGACATGCTTCCGTATCTTATTGTTTTCACTTTACTAATGGGATTAGTGTGCTGTTAATATTTGAAAAAGTCTGCCTGCCTACATGTGCCCAAAGGGGCATTTAGTTCTGCCATGAAAGGAATATTTTCACCTGAATGTTCTTCATTCAGTGCTCCTCCCATCTCCTGTGTACTGCATGAAGACTTTTTCCCCATAGTTACATTTTACTTCTAGAACTTCAAATCCAGCACAGGTTTTGGGCCATCTGGTCAAACGCCTCACCTTACTTTTGTTAGAGCAGCTTTTAGTCTGCTGCATAGTTATTGCACTGTTATATCTCTGCACTGAAATTCAACCCAGCAATGAATCTGGTTAAAGATTGGTTTGTCCTGGGCAAGATTTCTATAATGTTGCTACTTAAGTACAGATGGTGGTGCATTTACAAAGAGTCTTCAATGCGTCTTTGAAGGAGCCAGGTCTAATGGACTGGTAACCACAGTGCCACATAAAACATGTAGTCACACGAACAATAAGCAAATATGAAAACAGTATTTCCAAGCAGGCATGATAGAAGCTCAATTGGGTAGTTTTCTTTAATAATAATAATAAGAAAGTCTCAATAGTGGGCAATGGAAACAATCTTATTTTTATTTCAGATGCAAACTTACACCCACATACCTGACTACTTCCGGATTGTCTTTTTCATTAGCTCGTGGTACCTGGACATTATTGCAAAGAAGTCTCATCTACATAATTAATGTTTACAACTATTTTTTCTTTTTGATTGGCAAGCTATCAGTCCCTCATGGGCCTTCTTGCAACTCTGGGGCCTGCTGACTTGTCCCAGAATTTTCTGACCACAACACCACATACTCTCCAACACACAGAGACATACTTGGAGCGTTTATGTGCACAGCATCACTTGCACTTTTGTGCGATTCATTTATGAACTGTTTTTGGCTGTGTGCTGGTATTTTTGGAATTTCACATCAACAGCTGTTCTGAGACAGCAGAACAGAAGTAGGCCTTTTTGTTTTCCCCTTCAGACCAGTCTATCTATAGGCCAGTTCTTTAAGGCTTGTTCTCAGGATCAGCAAAGGTATCAGAAGGCTGTTCCTCTGCTCCACTAAATTGACTGAGTTGGCTCCAATTAGGCACCGTCCCTTAGGTGTAAGTGGCTTTGGGCTTGACCGGAGGTAGCAAAATGGCCTTACACCAGGGTCTATGCTGAGGTGTCTAACTGACTCCATGAAGATTGTAAGTGGACTTAGTTGACCTTTTCTGGTCTCTGTGTTTTTGGCTCAGAGTTCAGGGAGTATGTTTCAGATTTTTGTTGAAGTTAAACTGCATGTAGATCAAGGTAACCTCATCATGGTAATCTTTTCACCTGTATGCTGCATAAAGGTGCCCCATTTGCCCCACTGGCTCTATGTAAGATCTGTCCGGTCCCCACTAACAGCAATCAGTACTTTCTGTTCCAGCCCGAGAAAGAAGGGTGATAGGCACGTTTTATGTATGTATATCTGTTTTCAAATGTATTGTGCCCCTGTGGAAATTGAGTCCAGGGTAAATGGGAGCCTGTGGTGGACATTGGGAATGGTAAATAAATTGGCCCCTTTCCTCCAGGCTGTCCTTCTTTTGGACATGAAAACTTGTATGCCCAGCGATCTAGGACTCATCCTTTAGTTAGCTGGGTGAACAGTGGAAGTTACAGCCACATGTTAGTAGTCTAGAACATCTGTCATACAACATAATCTGAGCTCCCATTCCCCCCATGTTATGCTTGCCACTGCCTAATATGGTACTGACTGTCCCCTCCCCTCCACAAGAGCTTGGGAAGATGCACTCTGCCAAGAGGACGGCAACTATTACTTTTACTCTCACGTACTCACAGACTATCTCCAAGTACCTTTCCTTTCTTCACTCATAGCAGGAGTTTATGTCTGACATACAACCTTTAGACCATACAAATGTGGAAATGGCCTGGGAGATAGGACGAGAAGAACCACTGTAGGGAGAACAATGGAGGACGAGGCTCAGTATGTTTAGGGGCTAGGTCCTTAAATCAGAGATGGCAAAGAAAATCACCGACTATTTCAGCATCAGCACCCAATCAGTAGGCATCTTCAAGGTGAAGGGAATAGCCAATGGCAATGGAGAGTAGAATGCTATGAAGAGGAGACTGCTGGAATACAGACTTCAAGATAGGCTAAAAGACATGGAAGAAACAAACAAGTAAAAACCTACCTGGAAGAACAAATGGCATCTGGCCATGGTAAGGGGACATCAAATGATGTGCAGAACTAACAGGCCAGAAACATCTGTATTATGCTTGGATCCAACATTTGTTTAGGGTGTATCAACAGGCCAAAACACCTTCTGACATAGAACTCACACGGTACAAGGGCATTTCACGAGCAAGTTAAGCAGGTGGCTTTTCGAGAACATTTTAAGGCCCAAAGACCCAACCCCCCACCACCCCCACCCCCTCCGAGGACGTTCAGGGTTACATAAAGGATGGCACACGTATACCGTTCTGAGAAAATCAGAGCTTCACTAGACTAGTCAAGAGACGTAGCAGAAATAAAGGGACTCTAAAATCTATACATCTGAATAAGGCACCAGAGCTTGATGTATTCTCCTTTCCTTCTCTTCTCTGAAACATCCCTATTCCAGTGGGGTAGGGGGACACACCTTCAAGCAGGCATGAAGCCTGAGCCTCTCCATGTGAGGGAAATGTGTCACAAACCTAATCCTGAGAAGCTCCGCGGTTGCACTCCTTAAGATTAATAGTCCTTTTAAATACCCATGTAAACATGTTAACCAAAATTTTAATGAGTAGAAGCCTGTTCCCAGACCTGATAGGCCATAATCAAGTCACTTTTATGAAAAAGAGACACAACAGTGATGAGAGGCGACTTGTGCATTGGTTGGAGAAGGTACAAGAGCAATCTCACATTGATCCTGGCATCCCAGAATGCACAGAGGGTCTCTGACCCAGTGAGCTTAGGGCTCCTCAGAATATAACAAACAATTACAAGAATACCATTCGGAGGCAACGAACACAAGCAGTTTATTTACGGATGTGTTACTGCCACTAGCGGACCCCTAGAGCTCACTCCCACTAGTGCTGGAAGAGCCCAATGGGTTTGAAACGATATTGGCCTTTAAAGTTAATATGCAGAAATCAGCCATACTAAGGGTAACAGTCCTAGAAGGATAGGTTGAGAATGGACAAAAGCTGACACCCCACAGGTGAAAATATCACTCGATCAGCTGTCTAAGAATGTGGTCAACTACAAGACCGGAGGACCAGAGACGCGCCAACTGACCTAGCCTTCTGAAAGATATGAAGACATATGCCAATGACCACCTCATATATCCTGGCGAGGACGCATAAATGTCCTTAGAGCTCATATATTGCCCCAGGTTCAATATGTTTGTCAATCACTTTCCTTCCAGGAACCATTCCAGTAACCAACACAAAGGCATTTCTGATGCACTTAATGGCTTTTATATGACAGGGGAGAAGGAATCTCTATGGATGAAGAATTTCATGGTAACCTCTGAGGGAGGTGGTGGACTAGGCTGAACTGATCTCTTTCAGTATTACAGAGCAGCGCACCTATGCCTTATCGTAGAGTGAGCAACCAGGGAAACTGCATTGGCTTGGAAATTCCTTACATCACAAACCAAACTTCACACTAGCTTTGAAGGACACAATGCTTTCCTTGGGTGAGAGGAGGGATAATGTGGCACCCTGGTGATTCTTTCCCACCAGGGGAAAATTAAGGCATTCCGTGAATGTAAGTCAAACAGCACCATCCCAGAAATGGACAGGCTCCAATATTACCAGCTTAAACATTGGGTGCATGACCCAGCCAAAGCAACAGCAGCCCCAGGGACCTCACACAGTTCAGGAAACTAGTGAAGACACATGGGGGGACAGGTGAGAAGGAGACTTGCAGGGAGACATATCGGAAGAGGAGTGAGAGACCCTCTGGTTAGATATTCCTAGAACATCCAAAAATATCATTCAAAATATTCCTCACAGACAAACAGCATACAATGGAATATGACACCAATGCGTCCGAACCAAATTTACCCCTTGACACCAGAACTTTACTAGCAGTGTACGGAAGACTATGAAACCTTACTTCACATATCGTGGTAATGCGTGACAATATAGATACTTTGGAACAAAGTCCTTTGTCATATCATGTGGGTACTGGTGTTTCAGGTGCAGATAGACCCAGCAATTACCATCCTGGACATTTTATAGGGAATCACCTTCCATGAGTGGGCATTACTTTCCCACATTAATAGCTGAGAAACAAATGGCCATTTACTGGACAAAGGAAAGCCACCATGCATAGCACTGAGTTACCAGGCGTTGGCGCGAATTGGCAGTGGAGAAAATGCCAAGCAGCATTAATTCTTCAGAACATGTCCTACCTTCAAATTCTCCATACAGTGGCATCTGCCGATACAATACTTTTCCATACTGAAATATCTACACTTTTTTTCCTACAAGACAGAGTGCTTCAGTAGTTATCTGACTACTAGAAGAGTTAGAAGCAGGGACCAAATACAAGAGGTGGGGTGGTTAGTGCAGACCACTAGGCAAGTACGTAACCCTGATGAGAAGAGGAATGACAACATGGGAAACTAAACGAAACAATGGACACTTACCACTTTTTTCTTTGTTTCTTCTGTGGTATTGATTCTTAGAGTAAGCCTATCTCGTACCTATGTATGGGGGTAGGGTGGTTAGTTTAATTTATTTTTGTTTACCTACCTGGTGCTACAGTATACCTTAATTATGACATGCTATAAGTCTATAGGCTTGGTTGAGGTGAACTGAAATTGTGTTTTGGTCTGAAAATGAATAAACCGAATATAATGGAGAAAAAAAACAAAAATACAAGTCTGATAGCTAAACAAGAGTTACTGTTTGATATTTTTCTGATTTTCGTCACCTAATTTAACCAACCTATCAAAAATGAGAGAAGGTGCTCGCATTCAAGTCAAGCCACATCCTAACCTTCGGGAAAGCCTTTATGAAACATCACAAAAAATGCCCCCAGTAGCACAACTTACATTATTTTATCTCTGTCCTCTTATGAGGCTCCAGAGTTTTCATATTGCTGGTGTCATTATCCACTGGGCTCTCCATCCTTTTAAAGCAGCTTCTGTGGGTGGGTGCGAAGGAAATGTTTCCTAAAGAAGTTGTAAGTAGTCAAGTAACTGATGTAAGAAAAACATTCTCAACTCTCCAGGTTAAACAATAATCAGCTTCTCCCTACAGCAGGAATGGTTCATTTTAGACCATAAGTAGTGTATTGCTCTAACGGAAAAAAATTATAAATAAAATAGAAAAATCGATATTGTGATAAAGCAATTATCAGGTGCCACTGAATTACTGAAAACGGGCATCACAGAAATGAAAAAGTAGTTTATGGAAAAGGATCCCATCTTATGTGAGAATATTTAACTTGACTTTCAGTGCTTTAATAAAAACGCAGCCTGTTGCCAGGTTAGTGGATGTTAGCCCACAATTAGGAATACAGCAACAAGGATAGCTGAAGTGCATTTAGTCACAATATTTTCAGGAACAGAGCGTCGGCCATAGAGAATATGCACGAATGTGTATCACACTGCTCCCACTTTTTACGTGTGTGCTTATACTTGGGTTCCATCCAAGTTTCAACTCCTATTTTGTTTTACTTAGATGCCTTGAATTTAGGTCTGATTTTAATGCTTTTCCACAACAATACACATCATTGCAAAGCATCTGGCAGCACTCCAAGAAGACGGAGATCCTTTTAGGTTTCAGTTACCTATGCACTTTTTTAATTACTATTTCAAGTTTGGCATTTAAAATCACTGAACTACATTCACTTTAAAGGCTGAACGTGAAGAGAGACCAATTCACATTGCAAGTGAAACGAGGGAAGGACAGCAGTCAGCACCGTTCTGGCTTTTGTACTATAGCTGTCCTACTGCTGTCATACACAGTGTAGTTTCTCTTCACAAGAGAAGCTGGCGGAAGACAGGTCTCAGGAGGTCCATCAGTGTGCCCATTGTCAGTCCGTTAAGCTCTCAGAGAATGCCATCTTAGATTTCTGTGTCTGCTCCAGTCTATTTAAAATGAACTGACTGGTATCGATGAATCGCTCCACACAGTTCACAAAGCATGCCTCTGCTCGGCTGTCTAGTTTTGGTCCCGGTTTTTCCATGCACTTGTCCTGTTCAAAGGAAAACAAAAAACAATCAGACTTTTTTTCCAGTCCTTCTGGATTCATCCCTAGTCAAAGAATGCATTCAAATTAGTTGGAACAAACACTGTATAAGACTATACAATCCCTTACACAAAAGCAGAAGCACCGTAAGTCTGTACCGAGGCCCTCTGAGATATTGTGAACTTCAGGAACTGTTTAGAGTCTATATTTCTACTGAAAGAGGTAGTTTGTATCTATAAACTATGCAAACATAGTAATGGTTGGTGGTCTTGAAATCCCCGTGTTGAGCCAGTGTGCATCAAGAGAGTGCATCCTAAACTCATCTCATATCGTCACCCATCACTGATTGCCTGAATCAATCCAAGACTGAGTGGAGCACAACCCACAATCAGTGTAGAACTAAAGGACATCCTCTATTTTAGCACCGCAACCAGCTGATCGGACACACTTACAGCCCGACTCCTTTGGCCTTTAGCCTCCTCATGTTCCTGCTCATGTGTTTGGTTGGACAACGGCTTGTCTACCAAAATGCAAATAAATCAGCTTATAAAATTTCACAATTACTACCTCACCCTGTTCTGAGATCTCAAGCCATTCCTGCCTTTTCATCCCAAAACATCTGTGTAAAGAGGAGAGACAACTGACCATGCAAACTGCCTCTATCATGGTCTCACTGACAGCCCCACAAATAACGTACAAACTACACAAAATGGCAAGGCTCCTATCTAACTTGAAAGCACCTTACTCGGACTGCAAAGCACTGAGACTACTACACTAGCTTCTCGTTTCCCCAAAGACTTTGCTTGGTACGCATGTACACATACAGGGAGAAAAGAAGATAAGTTGACATCGACCTTTAGAAATGTATGTAAAACGTGGCTAGAAAGAGCCATTACTTAAAAGAACTACTGCTCTATGTTTAAAAACCAAACAAAAAAAGGGAGAAAAATATTTTCTATAGAAATCACCCAACATGCATCTAAAATGAGGTTTAAGGTATTGTTTTCTGTTCCCGTATGGAAGATTTTGGGTTGTAAGGGAATCCTTTTGATGAATTAGAGCACTGAAGATCTACTCCACCTTCTATGTAATAAATATACCTGTTTGCATTAGACGAATTAAATACTTGTTTGCAGCAACTACTGAAGACTAGAGATGCTTCTATTGTTTTTCGACCTTTTTCCAACTGAAGGCGTGTAACTGCAATGTGTATAAATCTGTCTACCAAAGAATAATAAATTAAGTGAAACATTGCAACGGGCCCGTTCGTCTTGCATATGTGCTAAACATCTGAACGTTTTACTTCAATGGATAAATATTTTTAGCTAGTTGTTTTTGTGTTAATGAATAATGTAATGTGTGGTTAAAAACCAATGCTAACAAATTTGTGTATTACCTGCATATCGTATGTCAAACCGTTACAATAAATATATATATATATATATATATATATATATATATATATATATATATATATATATATATGTTCGATGGCATGTGTAGCTGCAGATACACATGCTGTGCACAGTCCGCCATCTGGTGTTGGGCTCGGAGTGTTACAAGTTGTTTTTCTTCGAAGAAGTCTTTTCGAGTCACGAGACCGAGGGACTCCTCCCATTTCGATTCCATTGCGCATGGGCGTCGACTCCATCTTAGATTGTTTTTTTTCCGACATTGGGTTCGGACGTGTTCCTTTTCGCTCCGTGTTTCGGGTCGGAAAGTTAGTTAGAATCTCGGAAAAAAACGTCGGTATTGTTGCGTTCGGTATCGGGTTAGTTAGAACAAATCGACACCGAATTTTGAAGAGCTCCGGTGGCCCTTCGGGGTAATTTCGATCCCCCGTCGGGGCCTGGTCGGCCCGACCACGTGCGACTTCAAGGCTGATGGAACGGACCCCATTCCGCTTCTGTCCAAAATGCCATAACAAGTATCCGTATACGGATCAGTATCTGGTCTGTAACTTGTGCTTGTCCCCCGAGCACAAGGAGGATACTTGTGAAGCCTGTCGAGCGTTTCGGTCGAGGAAGACGCTGAGAGACCGAAGAGCCAGGAGATTACAAATGGCGTCCACGCCGACAGGTCAACAACGGTTCGAGGAGGAAGAAGAAGCTTTCTCCATCCACGAGTCGGATTCAGAGGAACTCGACGCCGAAGAAACAACCACAACCGTGAGTAAGACATCGAAAATCAGGACTCACGAAAAGTCCACAAAAGCCCAGGGGACGCCACCGCCAACAGGCCATGGCTTAACCCAAAAACTAGGTGACCGACCCAAGGCACCAAAAAAGGGCATGCTGGTGTCGAAGTCATCCAACTCCGGTCGAGATACCGCCACGCAGCAACCTCGGAGCCGAGACAGCGGCTCTGAGAAACTTCGGCACAGAGACAGCAGCACCGAAGAGATTCGGCACCGAGACACCGCGCCGAAACAAAAGAAAGTTTCTTCGGAGCCTAAAAAGACTTCCGAAAAGGTTTCGGAGCCGAAAACTAGTTCCTATACAGAGGAACAAGGATTAACCACCCAATTACATAGATTTGGAGAGGAGCTTCAAGCTGTAGAGCCTGACTACACGCAAAGAAGGCTTCATATTCATGAGGACACAGGGAAGATAACCACTCTTCCCCCAATCAAGATAAAAAGGAAACTTGCCTTTCAACAAGGGGACAAGCCACCACAAGCAAAGGTGGCAAGGAAAACAACCCCACCACCTTCTCCACCACCACCAACACATGCATCACCAGCAACAACTCCACCACTGATGCACTCACCAGCTCATACCACAATGAGTCAGGATGATCCCGATGCATGGGACCTTTACGATGCTCCAGTGTCTGACAACAGCCCAGACTCCTATCCTTCAAAACCGTCACCACCTGAGGACAGTACATCCTACACACAGGTGGTCGCAAGGGCAGCCGAATTTCACAACGTCACCTTACATTCGGAACCTATTGAGGATGACTTTCTCTTTAACACCCTATCCTCCACCCATAGCCAGTACCAAAGCCTTCCCATGCTCCCAGGAATGCTAAGACATTCAAAACAAATATTTCAAGATCCAGTTAAAGGCAGAGCCATAACTCCAAGGGTGGAGAAAAAATACAAGCCACCGCCAACAGATCCAATCTATATTACAACACAACGAACACCAGACTCAGTAGTTGTCTGGGCAGCTCGTAAGAGAGCCAACTCTCATACCTCAGGAGACGCACCACCTCCAGACAAGGAGAGCCGCAAATTTGATGCTGTGGGGAAAAGGGTTGCAGCACAAGCAGCAAATCAATGGCGTATTGCCAATTCACAGGCACTTTTGGCAAGATACGACAGAGCTCATTGGGATGAAATGCAACATTTCATCGAACACTTACCCAAGGAGTTCCAAAAAAGAGCACAACAGGTGGTGGAAGAGGGACAAAGTATCTCAAATAATCAGATACGGTCTTCCATGGATGCAGCGGATACAGCTGCAAGGACAATAAACACGGCAGTCACAATACGAAGGCACGCATGGCTGCGCACTTCAGGGTTCAAGCCGGATATCCAACAAGCAGTGCTCAATATGCCATTTAATGAACAGCAATTGTTTGGGCCGGAGGTAGACACTGCCATCGAGAAACTCAAAAAAGACACCGATACAGCCAAAGCCATGGGCGCACTCTACTCCCCGCAGAGCAGAGGCACATTTAGAAAAACACCTTTTCGGGGAGGGTTTCGAGGTCAATCCACAGAAACCACAGCCACACAAACAAGACCTACTTACCAGGGTCAATATCAGAGGGGAGGTTTTCGGGGGCAGTATAGAGGGTGCCAATTCCCCCCCAAAAAAATCGAGGAAAATTCCAAGGCCCAAAAACTCCTCAAAATAAACAGTGACTCACAAGTCACACAACCCCATCACATAACACCTGTGGGGGGAAGACTAAGCCAATTTTACAAACTTTGGGAGGAAATAACAACAGACACTTGGGTCTTAGCAATTATCCAGCATGGTTATTGCATAGAATTTCTCAAATTCCCTCCAAACATCCCACCGAAAACGCACAATATGTCAAAACAACATATAGATCTTCTAGGACTAGAAGTTCAAGGATTGCTACAGAAGGACGCAATAGAATTAGTACCAAACCTACAAAAAAAACACAGGAGTTTACTTACTGTACTTTCTAATACCCAAAAAGGACAAAACTCTGAGACCAATACTAGATCTCAGAACACTAAATACCTACATCAAATCAGACCACTTTCACATGGTCACGTTACAAGACGTAATCCCACTGCTCAAACAGCAAGACTACATGACAACATTAGATCTAAAAGATGCGTATTTCCATATACCAATACATCCTTCACACAGGAAATACCTAAAGTTCGTATTCCAAGGAATACATTACCAATGCAAAGTGTTGCCATTCGTAATAACAACTGCGCCAAGAGTTTTTACAAAATGCCTGGCAGTAGTAGCTGCACATATCAGAAGGCAGCAAATACATGTGTTCCCGTACTTAGACGACTGGTTAATCAAAACCAACACGCTAAAACAGTGTTCACAGCACACAAAATATGTCATACAGACCCTTCATAAGCTAGGTTTCTCCATCAACTACGTGAAGTCACACCTTTTGCCGTGTCAAACACAGCAATACTTAGGAGCGACAATCAACACAGCAAAAGGGATTGCCACTCCAAGTCCACAAAGGGTTCAAACATTTCACAAGGTAATACAAGCCATGTATCCAACACAAAGGATACAAGTCAGAATGATAATGAAACTCCTAGGCATGATGTCTTCATGCATAGCCATTGTCCCAAACGCAAGATTGCACATGCGGCCATTACAACAGTGCCTAGCATCACAATGGTCACAAGCACAGGGTCAACTTCTAGATCTGGTGTTGATAGACCGCCAAACATACATCTCGCTTCTATGGTGGAACAGTACAAATTTAAACCAAGGGCGGCCTTTCCAAGACCCAGTGCCACAATACGTCATAACGACAGATGCTTCTATGACAGGGTGGGGAGCACACCTCAATCAACACAGCATCCAAGGACAATGGGACATACATCAAAGGCAGTTTCACATAAATCACTTAGAACTGTTAGCAGTATTTCTGGCGCCCAAAGCATTTCAACCCATAATAGCACAAAAATACATTCTTGTCAAAACAGACATGACAACAATGTATTATCTAAACAAACAAGGAGGGACACACTCGACACAGTTGTGCCTCCTAACACAAAAAATATGGCATTGGGCGATTCACAACCACATTCGCCTAATAGCACAATTTATTCCAGGGATTCAGAACCAGTTGGCAGACAATCTCTCTCGAGATCACCAACAAACCCACGAATGGGAAATTCACCCCCAAATACTAAACAATTACTTTCAAATTTGGGGGACACCTCAAATAGATCTATTTGCAACAAAGAAAAACTCAAAATGCCAAAACTTCGCATCCAGGTACCCACAAGATCAATCCCAAGGCAATGCTCTATGGATGAACTGGTCAGGGATATTTGCTTACGCTTTTCCCCCTCTCCCTCTCCTTCCATATCTAGTAAACAAGTTGAGTCAAAACAAACTCAAACTCATACTAATAGCACCAACATGGGCAAGGCAACCTTGGTACACAACACTACTAGACCTTTCAGTAGTACCTCATGTCAAACTACCCAACAGACCAGATCTGTTAACACAACACAAACAACAGATCAGACATCCAAATCCAGCATCTTTGAATCTAGCAATATGGCTCCTGAAATCCTAGAATTCGGACACTTAAACCTCACACAAGAATGTATGGAGGTCATAAAACAAGCTAGGGAACCTACCACTAGACACTGCTATGCAAATAAGTGGAAAAGATTTGTGTATTACTGCCAAAATAATCAAATTCAGCCATTACATGCATCTCCAAAAGATATAGTAGGATATTTACTACATTTGCAACAATCAAATCTAGCTTTCTCTTCCATAAAGATACATCTCACCGCAATATCAGCTTACCTGCAAATTACTCATTCAACTTCACTATTTAGAATACCAGTCATTAAAGCGTTTATGGAAGGCCTAAGGAGAATCATACCACCAAGAACACCACCTATTCCTTCATGGAACCTCAACATTGTCTTAACAAGACTCATGGGTCCACCTTTCGAGCCCATGCATTCTTGTGAAATGCAATACCTAACGTGGAAAGTTGCATTTTTGATTGCCATCACATCTCTAAGAAGAGTGAGTGAGATTCAAGCATTTACCATACAAGAACCATTTATTCAAATACATAAAAATAAAGTAGTTCTAAGGACAAATCCAAAATTTCTACCAAAGGTTATCTCACCGTTCCACTTAAATCAAACAATAGAATTACCAGTGTTCTTCCCACAGCCAGATTCTGTAGCTGAAAGAGCACTACATACACTAGACATCAAAAGAGCACTAATGTACTACATTGACAGGACAAAACTAATTAGAAAAACGAAACAACTATTTAGTGCCTTTCAAAAACCTCATACAGGAAATCCAATTTCAAAACAAGGCATTGCTAGGTGGATAGTTAAGTGTATTCAAACCTGCTATCTTAAAGCAAAGAGAGAGCTGCCTATTACACCAAAGCCACACTCAACCAGAAAGAAAGGTGCTACCATGGCCTTTCTAGGAAATATTCCAATGAACGAAATATGTAAGGCAGCAACATGGTCTACGCCTCATACATTTACCAAGCACTACTGTGTAGATGTGTTAACTACACAACAAGCCACAGTAGGTTAGGCTGTACTAAGAACATTATTTCAAACAACTTCAACTCCTACAGGCTGAACCACCGCTTTTGGGGAGATAACTGCTTACTAGTCTATGCACAGCATGTGTATCTGCAGCTACACATGCCATCGAACGGAAAATGTCACTTACCCAGTGTACATCTGTTCGTGGCATTAGTCGCTGCAGATTCACATGCGCCCACCCGCCTCCCCGGGAGCCTGTAGCTGTTTAGAAGTAGATCTTGAACATTTGTAAATATATTACTTTAACCTTTATTATGTACATACGTATTCATTCCATTGCATGGGCACTATTACCAACATACACAACTCCTACCTCACCCTCTGCGGGGAAAACAATCTAAGATGGAGTCGACGCCCATGCGCAATGGAATCGAAATGGGAGGAGTCCCTCGGTCTCGTGACTTGAAAAGACTTCTTCGAAGAAAAACAACTTGTAACACTCCGAGCCCAACACCAGATGGCGGACTGTGCACAGCATGGGAATCTGCAGCGACTAATGCCACGAACAGATGTACACTGGGTAAGTGACATTTTTCATATATATATATATATATATATATATATATATATATATATATATATATATATATATTTTTTTTTTTTTAACTTATCATGAAGTGTTTTTCCGACATATTGTAAAGTTCTTAAAGAGAATTCAAACATTCTCTTATATCCAAAACTCTAAGTCATCACAATTGCACAGAAAGTCCAGATGTTGGACCCAGTGTGCTTATGACACTCCAGGTGTAAGAGGCTGCATATGCATGGCGTAAAGATCGAGGTGCACTGCCTGACTTGCCCTCCAGGGTGAACTAAATGATTCTGCCTGCAGGCTACATCCCCAGCCTTCAGACACCCAGCCTGGGGAGAGCTAATGTCTGTACCACGAGAATAGGTAGAGGGAGATGCAACTTCTAGGAAACTGCTAGGGAAAGCAGACCCAGACATTTCCTGCAATCAGAGTGACTTTCATCTGTGATAACACCGGTGTTAAATCTAGTTTACAGTGCTATCGGTATTGCCTAGCCCCTCCTGTTAGTGCAGCCACAAGTGATCACAAATGGCCTTTTTTCTGGACTGTTAAACAATGAACTGAGAAGACAAGCTTTGATTATCTTTTAGGTAGTATTCTGAAATTCAGGAAAAGCGCTCTCTCTCTAGTAGGAGTATACATTGTTCACTTAAAAATGGTGAAGTTTTTAAAATTCTCCAGGATTTAAAGAATATTCACATTTAGATGACAGAATTTGTTTGCCTCATACTCTGTCACTTTAACAAACGGAGTAAACACATACAAGAAGCATTGACAATGCGAATAGGCCTGGCCTATAAATGAAAGTGCATCTTCAGTCATTGATGGATTTAGGCATTTAATAAGTCATCATACAGATTAATCAACACCCATTTCTACAGATATCTCCAATTTAGACAAACCATGACAGTCTACCTCACTGCGGGGAGGAGATTACAGATTTTTAACCCGCTAGAGATAAAAAATAAAATTACATGTATATTTAAAATGTTTATAATAAATATAACTGATAGTTTCTCCCAACTCTGAAAAGCATGATAAAGGGAGATCAGGCTTTTGGATGAGGAGGAGGAATTGGCCTTTGCTCTGACGACCCCTCAAGAGACAACAATCTCTAGTAGCTACCAGCTAACAGAGTTTAAATATTTTCATAGAATATACCTTACTCCCAAAGGTTATGGCACAGCCCTGACCCCAATAACATCAGATGTCAGGGTGAGATTCGGGATTTCTTGCACTCCTTTCATTTTGGGATGGGATTTCGCACCCAACTCAGGCTGTTTGTGGACGCCCATGGGGCTTATTTTCAGGCTGGCACAGAGCATAAGTTGTGCCAGTGGTTTCCGGTATGCAGCACTGGCACCTATTTAACAGGGCCGGTACTATAACATTCTTTTACGTGGGCAAGGGTGGTGTGGATAAGTTTTCAAAAATAAATGCACGCGGCTGGACAGCTGTAATCCCATAAAAGTCATCTTCCAAACTGCTCTCATTTTCAGCCATTCGTCACTATGCATAATTATAGCTAGGGGCTCACTCACTGAATATTACACCGAAGCCTAACACTGTCTCCCCAGCTAAGCTGGCACTACCGCAGGGCCCACAGTGCCACTTTCCTCTCAGAAGCTGAAATCACCACCTGCTGCCAAGAGGTAAGAAGTTGGGGTGGGAAGGGAAGAAGGCGAATGAACGCCAGTGTGGCTTCTTTTTCCAATTAGAAATAATGCCTGAACCTTGGACCGCTTGTTGCCCTGCCTAGTAGGGTTCAGAGGTGTCACCTGAGACACTCACTCGCACTCTGTTGCCAGGTGCTGAGCTGAATGGAAAAGTTGGAATGGACTTCAGTCTAACTATGCCAGTGAGTGCCTCTCTTTCTGCCAATGCCCAGACTGGGACCAGTTCAAGAAGCTAGCAGGTGGGCATGCTCCAGTGCAGCATGTGCGCCCCATTCAGCTCATGCTCCCCGGTCTCTTAATAGTACTGTGATCAGCTCCAATCTCAATACTGAACAATGGCTGGCAGAGAAGCAAAATACGTAGCAACACACCCGGTGACACTTCTGTGTGTATACAGATGCTGAATCAGAGACATATCCATTGGGGGTTTTATCTGAGCTCTGCAGAGCCGAGACCTACAAAACTCAGAACTGTGTAAAGCACACAAATAGGTAGCGTTGTTGTACAAGTTCGTACCCTCATTCACGGTTTCCCACTGCCTGCAGCTCTTACTCCCTTTCCTGAACCTACAGGTTCCATCTCTCCAGACACAAGCAACAGGATTTAAAGTTCCAAAAGGCTTATGCAGCTCTATAAACTTCTAATACGCACCTGGTAAACTCCTCCTCCTCTCTTGGATCCTATGTGGGGTGACCAGAAGACTCCATATTACCGGGACACCCCTTTTCAATTTATGGACTTTGCTTTTTACATGTCATTGTTATCAGCTGTTTTTGTTTAATTGGCTCAAGCAAAATCAAAAATGGCAAAGACTCCCAGAATGCACTAATATATCAAAGCAAAGTCCATTAATAGAAAACTAGTGTCATAATGACACTGAAACATTTGGTCACCCTAATCCAGTCATTCTCCCTCCCTACATGTTCCTCAAGCAACTGTACGTTTTTTTTTTAATTTAATAACCAACTCATGTAACACATCTTCCTTCCCTCAGCACCTTAAACTGCTTTGTTCATTCCCTTGGGCCCTTGTAGTTCTCCCTCCTTACAGGCATTTGCAGTTTGCACCAGTGTGATCCTGCTGTACCTTCAGGCTCCTTCAAACTAGACTTCCTTCCGACTCCAGCGCACCCCCTTCCTTCATGTTCCAAAGTATTCAATACCTCCATTCATTTTAAGAGTCATCTTACTAACACACTATTATGAAAGTGACTTTCTGTCGGTAGCTGTTTTTCACTAGTCACTAATTATACTGTTTCTTGGTCGACCACAAGTAAAACGGCAAAAGTTAAACTTAAAGTCCCAGGATGCTTGGTCCTGTCAGATACGAATGAGACCTGCTTAGTTACCCTAATAGTGTACAGACAGTGCACAGCTTTGTTTGGGTCCCGTCCTTATTAATTACTGGTTGTCTGCATCTCCTCATTTCAGGACATGGTACACTACTGATGAGTAACTGAACTGCAGCAGCATCTCTACTAGTGTCTGAGGTGGGCTTCTCTGGTAGCTTTGTGGGATGCTTACTTTTAAAAATGAAGCCAGGCAGGGAGTGACAAAGTCAATCCCCTAACTGTCATAAGGACCCCCATGTTCTGTGCTTAATGTGAGTCGTTAGTTGCAGGGGGTGGTGGTCACTAGCACTCATTTTTAGGGACTAGGACAGATGCAACGAGAGAGAAAGGCAGAAAAGGGGTAAAGAAGGAGGAAGAGAGAGACTGGAAAAGAGGGACAAAGGAAGTAAGCAAGGGTGAAAAGAACCTGAAAAAGTTAAATGAACGGAGTGTGGGGTGGTCGCTGAATCAAATGTTAACTCCGCATTCAGCAGCGCTGGTAAAACGATAAAGCTTTTAGCCTCGACATTTATTTTTATTTTACAAATTTAAGTACTAGGCTGGCATTTCTGACGATCCTGGAGGACGAGTGTTACACACAGGCTGAAATTACTCTTCTTAGTCTCCTCCTTATCTTGTGAAACAGGCATCTAGCCAGTGCCTAGTTTGTAAATAAAAAGGTGCCAGTACTCAAACAGGGGTGTGGAATTTATTAAAATATCTACTTGTCCAGGGGACAGGTTGCTTCTCAAATCTACTTGTCCTGTAAAAAGATCTACTTGTCCCTTTGGTGCCATGTAGTGTGGCGACAAATTATGGCAGCAATCTCATTATGTAAGAGCTCTGATAATAGCCTCTCTGATTATGCCAGGGCTACTACCATAGTAGGGCTTGAATACTTGCAGTTTCAATCCCCACTGTAGCAATTTCCTTATTTTGCCACCTTTCTGCAGATCTGCATACTGGGGCTGGAGGAAGCAGTAAGCAATAGTTCCAGGGCTGGAATGCCTTTGAGTCTGCAAACCTACTAACATGCATGTTTTAAAGATTTTCACCAGCTTCTCTCTAATATTTTCCCATAATAAGAAAGGTTGGACATTTACTCCTGACAATGGCAGAATTAGAACTTCTTCCAGGGTTGGAAAGAAAGTGGCTGGAGGGAAAATGAACTTGCAAATGCTCAATAGATTTTCACATGAGCAAATCTACACATCGTATTTACCCATGCTAAAATACAGTTTACAAATATTTTATAGGGGTACGACATATACCATGGGTGCACTTTTGTGACTTTCTTTAAGAATTTGGGGCCACATGTAGGTAGGTTCAGATTTGCGAGTCGTAAATCCGAATGTAGGATGGTGTTCCTGACACTATCTGGGATTCGCAAGGGCTTCGCAAATGCCCACCTCATGAATAATCATGAGGTGGGTCGCAATTTGCGACCCCCTTGCGAATGGCGGCCCTCACAGGGATGGTGGCCTGCTGGAGACAGCAGACCACCATGTCTGTGACTGCTTTTCAATAAAGCATTTTTTTTTTTTTGTATTGCAGCCCGTTTTCCTTAAAGGAAAACGAGATGCATTACAAAAACGAAAAATGAAACGTTTTTGTTTCATTTTTTCAGAGCAGGCAGTGGTCCACAGGACATGTTTACAGTGACATTCACTTTTGCGAAAGTGTTAGCACCCATTTGAAATGGGTGCAAACTGCGATTGGTTTGCGCCCGCGTTCGCGGTCACAAAACAATCCTACATTGCACTGCGAGTCGCAATTAGGAAGGGGACACCCCTTCCTAATTGCGAGTCGCAAACCCGTTTTGCGATTCGGTAACCAGGTTAAAAAGCTACCTACATGTGGGTTTTGGTCCCTAATTAGGTCTGGTGTTAACAAAGACATTTTGTTTTTATTAAACTTCTATTCCTCTCTCTTTCGGCTGGCTTTACTGTGAGTGATCGCATTCTGCTCTTCCACAAGGAGCATATTGGCACACAAAGTAGTTTTGTTCAGTGTCAGGAACTACAGTGGCAATCAGTGACGTAACGAAACTGGAGGGTGCCCCTTTGCAAAGAACATGGAGGAGCCCCCTCTCCAGACTCACTCGGGGCAGGTGCTGTGCTGAAGGGGCCCCCTGGAGGGCGGCTGCGGGGCCTTTGTTATGCCACTGGTGGCAACGTGTGCTTTTAGAGTTCAAAAACCTTTTGGGGGGGTTTTGCCAGTGTTTGTTACAATGTTGAGGGCCTGGTAGGTCCCACAACAATAAAGTGTTACAAAAGCCATGTCAAAACAAGACAAATTGATGAAACTAAAAGACTTATAACAATATGTCAGATCAGTTGGCTTTGTCAGTGTTTGTTTATTTTCATGCTTCCCATAATCGTGTTGAAAATGGTTACACTGATTTTCCATTCGAAATATTTTTGGGAAATACTAGCATGCATCAACACATTTTACTAAATGACACTTCATTTGCATCTAATCAGAGAGCATTCTGGGAGCATTATACTTGGCCTCATAGCCTAAACTTTTCAAACATGTGTATACACGTTTGTTTTTTTTGTACTGGAACCAACGTCAGTAGTGAAGTGTGACCTTAAAACATTTATTTACAGCACTCACCCTAATAATGAAGGCTTTCAAATAATGAACCATAAATACAAGTTCCAACAGCATTATCCTTTGGAAACACATTACCTCAACTGCAGAGAGTTCCACTCTCTGTAAACTGGCAGCCAAAGGGTTTGTGCTGCAGAGGGTTGGGCCTACTTGTCCCAAGGACAAAGTAAACATAAAAACTTGTTGCCCTTGACCCCAAACAAGATGTCCCGGGCGTCGGGCGATAGGAATTCCACATCCCTGTCAAAGCCCTCCTCTTGAACACGCGGCTGCTGCAATTAAATGTGGGAACACGTATAATGAGGCGGTGTAATCCTGAAGCCAGAAGCCACCTCGGGCCTCTTCAATTTATATAAAGCCACTCCCTGCCCCCTCCCTCAGCTCACCCTGGCAGCTTTTTGTTTTCTCCCACTGTGACACTTTTTCGTTTTTCTCTTCCTCCGTCTTTCTCATATGTCTCTTTTGCTCGCAGCAAATGCTTGAGGCAGAAGAATAAGTCCCGGCCCTCACAAATAAGTGCCGGTGCTCAGCACCGGATACAATAAGCACAAATTAAGCACTGCACCTAGCCCAACATTGGAAGAGTCCACCCCTCCAATCGAGTAATCAAAAGTTGAAAAGGGACCTAGACACATGAAGCATTTTGGAACTCCTGATCTGAGGCGAGTGGATGTCACCAGAAGCAACACAAAAACATTTGAAGACACTGCCAAGCTGCATGCAGTCATGAATGAAAGTACAGTGTAAATCACACTTGCGCAGACACCAATGTGTGCACCTATTTGATTCTGCAACAATTAATACAGAGCAAATCTCAAAGAGGGTAACCAACACTAAATTATTTGCCCACAAAAGCAATTTGTGAGATTTCACATAACAAAAAAATATGACTGCATGTTTTAACAAGGTACAATAACAAGCTCCACTTAAAGGCCAACTAGCTTTAACATATGTGTTTCAAAATAAGTAAGTCAGAACTACTGACTGACTGAATGTATTTAACAAATTAGGCCTATGGTAATTAAAATAGATTTTCCAACTAACCAATCAGGACCTTAGTTTTTATCACTGTTTTGCCATCATAATCAACTCAGACCTACTGTATTGAGCATATGTTTTCTCACAAGGCAACGAACAGCTAAACTGTAATAAACTTATCAGACTTGTGAAACTGGCCATAACTTTTCAGAGTGAACCAATCAGGTCTGTAGCCTTTATCTTTGGATTGTCATTAAAACCAACCTAGGCCCACTATATGGCCAAGAGGGGATAACCAACATCAAACACATTACCTACTACAGTAATTTGCGACATTCCATGAAAGGAAATACCTCTGCAGGCTTTAATTCAAAGTAATAACGATCTACCCTCAAATGCATGTTGACTTTGACATATGCAAATATGTCAGGGCTACTTTTAGTGTAGATTTTCATAATAAACAGATCAGGCCTAAAACCCAGATCACTGCTTTGCCAGCATAACTTTCAGCCTTTTTTTTAGCACTAGCTTTTTCTGCAAGGCAAAATGGGCACCATAAGCACTCTTTGCAGTGGAAGCACACAACATCTACACAATCAAATGCTGTACTAAAAAATGTGGGTGGAATCGAAGCCCGTCCATCTAGAGTACTTTTGAAAGTTATTTTTTGTTGATATCATCGGGTAATGGGCCCACTGTTGAGTCAGACCTAGAGCACTGATGCCTTATTTACAGTGGTGCTTTAAAGCTGTTCGAAATATGTCTACCATTAGGCTTTTCATAATGTTTCATCGTGGAATTTAGCTTGGTTCTAAGAGCTTCCAATCTTTACCAAATAGATACAGAATCTAAACAGATGAATTAAGTAATTTTCCAAGTTACATACACTGTGGTCCAGTGGGGAAGGCAAGTTTATGACCTGATTCTGAATACCTGCAGTAGCCATATTAACTTCTACTATGCTGCTTCTCCTCTCAAGGTCCACTAAAGCCTAATTTTCCTCCCTTATAAATCAGTATTTGTAAAGCGCGGCTACTCACCCGTGAGGGTCTCAAGGCACTGAGGGGAAGTGCCTCATCCAAAGAGCCACATCTTGAGGTTCTTCCTGAAGATGGTGGGCGACGGGCTTTGTCTGAGGTGCGGGGGGAGGTTGTTTCAGCTCTCCACTGCAGTGTAAGTAAAAGATAGTCCTCTGGCGGTGGTTTTGCGGATGCGAGGGACAGTGGCCAGGACCATCTGGGCAGAGCAGAAGGATCTGGCGGGGTTGTGAAAGGAAACACAGTGGTTCAGGTAGGCTGGTCCTGTGTTGTGTATGGCCTTGTATGTGTAGGTGAGAAGATTTAAGGTGATTCGCTTCTCGACTGGTAGCCAGTGGAGGGCCCTATGGTGTTTGGAGATGTTTTCAGCGAGGGTGGTCCAGTATGAGTCTGGCTGCGGCGTTCTGGATGAATTTAAGTTTTTTGATGTTCCAAGCTGAGGTGCCGTGGTAGAGGGCGTTGCCATAGTCAAGCTTACTCATGACTATGGCGTGGGTGACTGTCCTGCGACAATCTGCTGGGATCCATCTGAAGATCTTCCGGAGTTTATCGCCTCCTCCTGCTGGCACACACTCCAGAGTTTGGCTGGCAGGTCATGGATAGGGAGGAGTTGAGGATGATTCTTAAATTGCGGGTATGCCTGGTCAGTGTGGGGGGGGGGTGAACAGTGCTGAGGGCCTCCAGGAGTCGTCCCAAGTCGAGGTGGTGTTTCCGAAGATGATGAGCTCCTTCTTGTAGGAGTTGAGCTTGAGGTAGCTCTTGCATATCCAGGTGGCAACGGTTTCCATTCCAGAGTGGAAATTCCTTCTGCCCGTGTCTTCAGTGAGGGAAATAATGAGTTGGGTGTAATCGGCATATGGCACGATGTTCGAACCGTGGTTTCTGACAATGGCAGCAAGATGGGCCATGTATATGTTGAACAGTGTAGGACTCAGTGAGGATCCTTGGGGGAACTTCCCCAGTTGACTCCTGTGAGTATGGAGGTGTAAGGCGGGAATCTGACCCTCTGCGTCCTACCGGAGAGGAAGGAGTGGATCCATTCCAGTGCCCTTCCATGGATCCCTATGTCGTGAAGTCTGGTGCGCAGAGTGCTGTGGGAGACTGTGTTGAAAGCTGCTGAGAGGTCAAGGAGTATGAGTGCTGAGGTGTGGCTACGATCTAGGAGTAATCAGATGTCAGTGGCTGCCAGGAGTGCCGTCTCTGTGCTATGACTGCTGCAGAAGCAGGACTGGGAGCTGTCCAGGGAGTTGTTGGCCTCAATGAAATTCCATAGTTGTGCGTTGATTGCTTTCTCTAGTACTTTGGCGGTGTAGAATAGCAGCGCGATGGGCTGAAAATTCTTTAATTCTGATGGGTCGCCCGAAGGTTTCTTCAAGAGGGTGTATTTTCAGGCCTCAGGGAAGGTGCCCATACTGATGGAGCAGTTGATAGTGTTACGAAGCTCGGGGTGGTGGATGCGCTGGCTCTGATGTATATGTGGTGCGGGCAGGGGTCCGAGGGGGGCTCCGGAGTGGGTGCTGTTCATGATGTTGACTGTTTCATTGATGTTTGGGGGGGGGAGGGAGGAGGGAGGTCAGTCGCAGGCTCTGGTGCCAGGAAGCTGTCGTAGATATGCTGGATCTTGTGGTGGGAAAAAGGAGGCAATTTGGTCACAGAGGTCCTGTGACGGGGGTGGATACAGGTGGCTTCACGGGGTTGATGTGTGAACTCGTTGATGACAGAGAAGAGTTCCTTTGAGTTGTGTGTGGAGGAGTTGATGCACTCCCGGAGTGCGTCCTTCCTTGCGTTCTTGATTTTCCGTTGGTGGGCGGCAGTTGCGGATCTGAATGAGATGAGGCCTTCGCTAGATTGGCTGTTCCTCCATTATTCTCTCTAAACGTCTCCGGGTACACTTTGATTCTTGGAGTTCGGTGGTGAACCAGCTGGCCTTCTTAGCCATGCGTCTGGCCGATGTCAGCCACAGAGGGTCTAGAATGTTGGCACATTGAGTGATCCATGTGTTGAGATTGCACGCTGCTGTGGTGGTGTCATCAGAGGGGGGATTTGGCGAGAGAGGGGGGTGATTTGGCGAGCGATGAGCTGAGTTGCTCGTTGGTGGTGATGTTCTATTTCCTGTGGAGGGTCCTGGAGGTGCAGGTGCAGCGATTGTGAAGTGTATGCGGCGGTGGTTGGTCCAGTCTGGGGTGGAGATGGTATCGATGGTGATCCGGTCGCTTAAGGCAAAGATGGGGTCCAGTGTGTGTCCTGCGACGTGTGTGGGTGTGGAGACCAGCTGTTTGAGGGTTTCGAGTAGAGCAGTGGTGCTTGGGTTGGTGCTGTCCTCGAGGTGGAAGTTCAGTTCGCCGAGGAGGAGAGAGTCGACTGACGCCAGGGCCTGGGGAGTAGCGATGTCTAAGACGTCGTCTATGAAATCTGGGTGTGGGCTGGGTGGCCTGTACACCAGGGTGCCGCGGATGGAGGAGTTGTGGTTGGAGTGGACCAGGAAGTGAAGGTGTTCCATGGTGGTGCAGTGATCATCTTGTACAGCCTTGACACGTAGTGAGAGCTTGAATACGATGGCGAGTCCTTCACCTGGGCGTAAGGGCCGGTCCCTCCTTAGGATGCTGTAACAGTCGGGAATGGTGATGGCAATGTCTGGACCCGAGGTGGGGTTGGTGAGGAAGGCGATGTCCAGTCGGGTGGTGTCGATCAGGTCCCAGAGTTTGGTGGTATGTGTTTGGAGGGAGCGGATGTTCAGGAGCAGGCAGTTGATGGAGTTGTGGAGGTTGTTGGTATCTTTGTGTGCGGAGAGTACCTTTGGTTTGTTGGGGTTGGTGCTGAAGTTGCAGTTCCTGCATGTGAAAGGTCCATGGGTGTCCTTGGGGCAGATGGTGCAGCAGTTGTTGAGACATCCGGTGTCGAGGCGGAGGAGGGTCTCAGAGTCGTAACGGAGGCAGTCCAGAGGGTGGTTTAATGGAGATCCAGCGTTCCTGTTGCTGGTCGCAGTCCAGGCCCTAAGGTGTCCTGAGCTGAGGCGACCCCTTCCTTAAAAGAATCCTCCATCTTGCTTTGGAGGATTTAGCCCAATAGGATTAGGGATGTGCCCTCCTTCCCCTCCCCCCCCAAGGGAGGAGGCACATGGAGGGTGTAGTCATCCTCAGGAACAGTACCCATTAGCTACTGCCCTACAGCTCTTAAACACACCCCTAAGTCTAGTATTTAGGGGCGACCCTGAACCCAGGAAATCTGATTCCTGACGACCTAACAAGAAGAAGGACTGCTGACCTGAAAACCCCACAGAGAAGACAGACGACAACTGCTTTGGCCCCAGCCTTACCGGCCTGTCTCTAGATTCAGAGAACTTGCAACAGCGACACATCCAGCAGGACCAGCGACCTCTGCTGACTCAGAGGACTGCCCTGCAACCCAAAGGACCAAGAAACTCCAGTGGATAGCGGCTCTGTCCAAAGCAACAAGAAGAAACCATCTTTAAAGGGACTCTCACCTCACTCCAGAAGCGTGAGTCCCCAACACTCTTGCACCCGACGCCCCCAGCCTGTGTCCAGAGAAAACAACACTGCAGCAAGGATCCCCAGGTGACTCCCACGACGTGGCCACCCTGAGACAACCTCCCTGCACCCCCATGGCAACACCTGCAGAGAGAATCCAGAGGGTCCCCCAGACCGCGACTGCCCAGTAACAAACAACCTGGAGCCTGGAAGAAGCACTGCACCTGCAGCCCACAGGCCCGAGAGGAAACAACTACTGGTGCAGGAGTGACCAGCAGGCTGCCCTCATCTTTGGCCAGTCAGTGGCTGGCCCGAGAAGCCCCCCTGTGCCATGCCTCCATCACCAGATTGACCCCCTGGGTCCCTCTGTTGAAACCAATACAAAACCTGACACCTACTTTGCACACTACACCCGGCCGCCCCGTGCCACTGAGGGTATATTTTGTGTGCCTGTTTGGGGACCCCCCCCAGTGCTCTACAAAAACCCCTTGGTCTGCTCCCCAAGGACGCAGGTACTTACCTGCTAGCAGACTGGAACCGGAACACCCCTAGTCTCCATAGGCGCCTATGTTATTTGGGCCCCTTTTCGACCTCTGCACCTGACTGGCCCTGTGTTGCTGGTGCTGGGTGTTATGGGTAGACTTGAACCCCCAACAGTGGGCTTCCCATGCCCCAGACACTGAACCTGTAAGTGCTTTACTGACCTGATAAACTAACTTGTACTTACCTCCCCAAGGAACTGTGTTCACTTTTAAAATAGCTTATTGCCATTTTATGCCAAACTGTGAACATTACTATTTTCATTCAAAATTCTATATTTACCTATGCTAAGTACATTACAATTTATGTACTTACTTGAATTCTGAATCTTGTGGTTCTAAAATAAATTAAGAAAATAATATTTTTCTATATAAAAACCTATTGGCCTAGAGTTAAGTCTTTGAGTGTGTGTTCCAATTTATTGCCTGTGTGTGTACAACAAATGCTTAACACTACCCTCTGATAAGCCTACTGCTCGACCACACTACCACAAATAGAGCATTAGTATTATCAATTATTGCCACTATCAGCCTTTATGGGGAACCCCTGGACTCTGTGCTCACTATCTCTCATTTTGAGATAGTATATGCAGAGCCAACTTTCTACACTTTTCACACCTGTTCTTTCTGAACGTATTTCATAATGCTAATACGGTGCTTTCCACTAGAAATCTTATTAAAAGCCTTTCGTCTCACCGAAGAATTGTACTCAAATATACTATCCATGATCGCTCTTTGAAATACCTATAAAAATACCACAGTCTTGGAACGGGGTTATTATTCGGGCACTGATGGCAAACGTTTTCACAATTTAAACATTCTGTTGCTAGTAGTTTGTTCATAGATGTGGTGCAATTTAGCCTTTGGTGCTGTGACGAACAAAACGGCAGTAAAAGTGTCATCCATGTATATAGTTGGAGTGATATCAGACACCATTTGAGCACCCGTAGTGTTACACGGTTGTTTCCCTTCATTCACTGATGCTCAAGGTAATGTAGAGATTAAGAATTGTACATTGAAAATCTGGAATTATTTTCCGAAATGAACACTGCCCTTAGCGTCCCTGAGACGAGGGGCAATAAGGAGAGACCAGGAATAACAAATTACAAGTCAGCTGAAGCCGCAACTACCACTAGTTAACACAGTTTGATGTCCATGCGTGCAGTTGAACCACCATGGATAAGCGAGGTTATTGGTTCCATGTTTTTGGGTTTTTATTTAATGCACTACTTGGCCACATATTGTACTGAAAATTACTTCCAGTGACATGCAGGGTACCACGAAAGTGGCGGGAGACCTCACGTGTAATTTTTGACAACGGCTCGGAAGGTGGCTATTAATACAAACTATTATTATTAATATTATAAATAGGTCCCCTATTGTCTCCGAAATGTGGTTCTATGTGCACCACTGGTAAGGTTCTCCATGCCTGGGGTAATGACAGACAAGTCAGGGGTATTGACCTCTAGCAATCCGGCTTTGGGTAGTAACGTGATAAGTAGCAGGCGTGACTGCAAGGATCGTGCAGCAGTCACGCCAACTCGTCACTGCCGATTCTGAAATAAACAAATAGATACAAAGTTGGTACTTTAAAGGTCACTGTAGTCCCACCAAAACCATATTACAACTATGAATGTCAATTGGAAAAGTATCCATCGAGTGTTGGTGAATGTTGGCATATTACTTTTAGTGAGAGCGTGACAGTCAAATTGAAGAACATGAGCGGTGTCGGCAAAGGCATTAATTACCCAGCAAAGCTCAGTCATCTGATGCACCAGTAGCTGGAAACGCTGCTTCTGCGTCTCCACCTCGATAAAGCGCTGTAGCTGCGGGTCCGCAGTGGCGCCGCCCAGGCTGGAATCCATCCTTCGTATCCCGCTCACCGATCGTGCCTTAGCCTGACCTTCGTTCTCTTACCGGAACCGGAAGGGTCTCCAAGCCCCCACTTTCTCTTTACCACCAATGGCTCATTGACTGAAAGAGACTCTTCCATGGGTAGTCAGGACAAATCCCATCTCACATTGCAGAGCAGCATGACATAGAAGAAGGACAAAAACAGCATTCAGTCCTCCAAAGAATGGAAGCTCCAACCGTGCGGCCATCTTGACACAGAACATGTACCGTGTCGTATGTAACGGCCCAGCTGCTTTGGAAACTGAACGCAAAACTACCCTTTTCCTCCAGAATAAAAAAAAAGCACCTTCATAGTTCGTACTACAGGTAGTTACGTAAATCAAATAATAAGCTACATTTGCTTTATAAGATGAGGTTTGTAGAGGTAATCACATTCACAGTAAACATTTGCCTATTGTACTGTCTTTGATACCATGCGCGTTAGACAGAAATAAAAACATTTCTAGCTATCATGTCAAGAATTTTAAAATCATTTAGGGACACGAAGGAGAGGATCAAAAATGTTCTAGCTTTCGCGACAAGAAATTTCAATTCTATTAATAACCCCTTCTGTGCCGCGGACGTAATGGTTACGTTCCACAGCACAGTGCTCATGTGCCAAGGACGTAACCATTACGTCCTGGGCACTGAGCTCAGAGGGAGCGGGACTCCCTCTGTGGGCTTCCCTCCCACCCCCCCCAAGGTGCAGGGATGGAAGGGGAAGCCCTTCCCCTTCCACCCCCGCTCCCCCCTGTAATGACGTCAGCGCGCGATCGCTCACTGAGATCATTACAGGGTGCTGGTCGCACTGGAAGCCATTTGCTTCCAGTGCGAGTAGAGAGAAACAGGTGAGTTTCTCCTCCGGCGGGTGGGGGGTTTGGAACAAAGAGGCAGCGGGGGAAAGGAAAGGCTTTTCCTTTCCCTCAGTGTCTCTTTGAGCATTCCTGCTGCCCGATCGCACTGCGATCGGGCAGCAGGAATGCCCACTAGACGCCAGGGATTTTTTTTGTGTGTGTATATTTCTAATGTTTTGCGTCGGGGAGCGGCCCCTTGGGCAAGGGTCGCTCCCACTTGGGGGAATGTTTGTTGTGGCCATTTCGACCTATTAGTTTTAGGCCGAGATTTTTTTATTTTTTTTATTTATCTAATGTTTTGCGTCAGGGAGCGCCCCCTTGGGCAAGGGTCGCTCCCATTTGGGGGAATGTTTGTTGTGGCCATTTCTGCCCCCCTTGGGGGCAGATCTGCCTATTATTTGTAGGTCGATCTGCCCCCAAGGGGGGCAGAATCCACTAGACGCCAGGGATGTATTTATTTATTTATTCATCTAATGTTTTGCGTCGGGGAGGGCCCCTTGGGCAAGGGTCGCTCCCATTTTGGGGGCATGTTACCTGTGGCCATTTCTGCCCCCCTTGGGGGCAGATCAGCCTATTAATTTTAGGCTGATCTGCCCCCAAGGGGGCAGAAACCACTAGAACGTCAGGGATTTTTTTGTGTATGTTTATTTATGTGGGGGTGTCCCCTTGGGCAAGGGGCGCCCCCTGCCCCCCAAGGGGGGCATTGAACTGTTGGCCATTTCTGCCCAATCGGCCTATTATTTTTAGGCTGATCTGCCCCCAAGGGGGGCAGAAACCACTAGAACACCAGGGATTTTTTTGTGTATGTTTATTTATGTGGGGGGTATCCCCTTGGGCAAGGGGGGCATTGAACTGTTGGCCATTTCTGTCCCCCTTGGGGGCAGATCGGCCTATTATTTTTAGGCTGAAACCATTTGTGTATGTTTATTTATGTTGGGGGTATCCCCTTGGGCAAGGGGTGCCCCCCCTGGGGGGGCATTGAACTGTTGGCCATTTCTGCCCCCCTTGGGGGCAGATCGGCCTATTATTTTTAGGCTGATCTGCCCCCAAGGGGGGCAGAAACCACTAGAACGCCAGGGATTTTTTTCTATGTTTATTTATGTGGGGGGGGCGTCCCCTTGGGCAAGGGAGGCATTGAGCTGTTGCCCATTTTTGCCCCCCTTGGGGGCAGATGGGCCTATTTTAGTTTAGGCCCATCGGCCCCCAAGGGGGGTGCGGAGAAGCCACTTAGGCACCAGGGATAGTGTGTGTGTGTTTTTTTGTTTTGTTTGGGGGGTGGCCCTTGGGCAAGGGTCGCTCCCCATGGGGACACACTACTAAATGTATTTTCTGCCCTCCTTGGGGCAGATAGGCCTATTTTCTAGTAGGCCCATCTGCCCTAATGGCAGAATCCACTTAGGCACCAATTTCTAAATGCTTGATGGTTGGGTGTTTGTCAATTGACGAAGTATTTGCATTTGTGATTAAAAAAACAATTATCTTTTTTGTTCTAGTTCAAAGCTTTTGCTTTTTTTGCTGTGGCTCCTTGCAGTTTTGGCGGTGGTTAGCCTGCAGTTTGTATAGTTGCATGTTTTAGGTAAGTAAAAACAATTTACTCCAAAGGAGTATTGTTGCCATGCCTGAATGACATGTTTGTAGGTGGTGTACTAAATGCAGGTTTATGTGTGAAATTGTCCTTAGATTTGTGCACAATGATATTTGTGTCGTCTTATTTCTAATTTGCTTTTCTTTCTTTCCTTTTAGTGGGATATCATTGGTGATTGCTGCGTCTGTGCAGAGTAGTTGCTGGTGAGTCAAGCTTTTTCAGGCAAGAGAGCGGGATAGTTTTTGAGTTTATAACTCTTACTGATAAAGCTACACTTTATTTCTTATCTTACACAGTGCTGGTTGTTGGTGGTGCATTTGTCCAGTTAATTTTCATAGGAAAGATCATGGCTAGCCGCAGGATGACCGCTCAGCAAGTGGTTGGTATGCTTTTTGAGTCATTGTCTGATCATGATTATGAGACGGACTCTGCATCTGAGGCAGAGGAAGAAGTGAGAGATTCTGGCAGTGAAGTTTCTGTCGGAGAGGAATCTTCTGATGAGGAAGCCACAGTCAGTGCAGATGAAGGGCCTGTTTTAGAGAGGGACACTGATGTGCCATTAGTGCAGCAACCTGGGGCTGAAAGGTTTCCCGTTAGAAGACCGGAACTCTGGGTTGCCCCAAACATTAAGCAGCCAGAGTTGCCTGCCTTTACTGGTCTCCCGGGGTGTAGAGTCAATACAGAGAACTTTTTGCCTGTCAGTTTCTTTGAGTTATTTGTGGATGATGTGTTTTTGGAAGAGATTGTTGAGCAGACTAATTTGTATGCGGAGCAGTATTTGAGGGACAACGCTGCTAGACTTAGGCCACACTAAGTATAGAGCTACCCAGTGGATTCCCACAAATTTGGAGGAGATGAAAAGGTTTTGGGGCTTGACTCTTTTGAGGGGGTTGATAAGGAAGCCATCACTGGCTTCTTATTGGTCTACTAGTCCCTTGATGGCAACAGCTATATTTCCTGCAACCATGAGTCATAATCAGTGTTTGCTTCTTCTTAGGATGCTGCATTTTGTTGACAATGCATTAACCTTGCCACAAGATCACCCTGATTCTGACCGTCTTTTTAAGATTAGGCCTGTTCTTGATCATTTTGTAGATCGGTTTTCAGAGGTCTATGTTCCAGGCAAAGAAATAGCTGTGTACTAGTCTTTGGTCCTCTTCAAGGGTCGTTTGGTTTTTAGGCAGTACTTTCCTAGCAAGAGGGCACAATATGGAATTAAATTGTATATGCTGTCTGAAAGTAGTACAGGATATGTGTATAGTTTCCGTGTCTACACTGGTAGGGATTCCAGTATTGACCCCCCTGCTTGTCCTCCTACTTTTGGAGCTACTGAGAAAATTGTGTGGGAACTTGGTAGACGACTGTTCAACAAAGGTCACCATTTGTATGTAGATAACTTCTACACTGGAGTGCAGTTGTTGAAGGAATTGTTTAGAGTGGACACTGTTGCTTGTGGCACAATTCGTTGTAACCGGAAAGGCTATCCAAGGGAGCTTATCTGTAAAAAACTTGAGAGGGGCCAATGCAGTGCCTTGCGGAATGATGAGCTGCTAGCTTTGAAATTTTCAGACAGGAGGGATATCTACATGCTAAGTACCATCTATAATGAGAGTACTTCCCCTGTGACGGTTTGGGGCCAGGTTGCTGAAGTGTGCAAACCTGTGTGCATTTTAGATTATAATAAGCACATGGGAGGTGTAGCTAGAGTTGATCAGAGGTTGGAACCTTATACTGCTATTCGTAAGTCTTACATTTGGTATAAGAAGTTAGCAAGTCACCTCTTCCACTTAGCAACTTTTAATGCTTTTATTGTGTTTAAGGATCGGTCTCCAGAGTCAAAGATGACATTTGTGAAATTTCAGGAGTCAGTGATACAGAGCCTTATTGTGGTGGAACAGGCCAGAGTTCCTAGGTGGAGGATGTGGCTAGAATGAAAGATCGCCACTTTGCTGAGCACATTCCTCCCACACCCAAAAAAGAGTTTCCAGCTAAGAAATGTAGAGTGTGTTTTAGAAGAGGTATCCAGATGGAGACTCAAATGTACTGCCCAGATTGTCCTTCAAAGCCTGGGCTGTGTGTGGGTGGTTGTTTCAAGAATTACCACACCCCAAAGAATGACTGGGAACAACCATGAGTGTAAACTGCCTGTTTTTTATTTTCATGTGTTCAGTTTCATGGTTGGCATTTCTGTCATGTACTTAGTTAGAGCTTTTGTGTTTGTAGTTTTGTAATTATTTCTAATTAGTTAGTGGTTTCTTTGTTTAAAAAAAAAAAGTGATGCCATTGTGTGTGGAGTGGCGCTTGGCTGACGGTGTACATATTGACTTGCTGTTTCCTACAGCAACACACTGCCAGCCAAACGCCAGTCTACACACTCCCATCAGTTGGTGTGATTGCTGTATCAGGCATGTGGGCGTATGTAAGAGATGGGCCCTTGAGAGGGGCTGTCTGTCGATACAAGTGTTGTAATGTGCTGGGCCCGTGGCTGGTGGCGTGAATGGTCTTGTGCATGTCATAAAGCAGTTGGTGCCTTGCCGTGGCTTTACAGCTCATGAGCTGTAAGTCATTGGTTCAGTTTTTTGACCTTTCAGTTATTAACAGTGCATTTCATTTTTGTGAAATCTCTTATTAATAACATTTGATCCACTGAACCATCACTCACCCTCGTGCCATATCCAACCAGTATGTGTGGTAAAAATGACAAAACCTGCTCCGCTGTAATCAGGCGTCGCAGCACACCTGTGACACACTATGGGTCTTGGGTGGGACCCCGATGATGAAGCATGCCACCAACGTGGTTGGTGGGTGAGGGGTCTTTTTAACATAACCTAAGTGTGTTTCTTTTCACAATTTTAGTGTTTGGAACATCACATAAGTATGTGGACACACCAAAATGATCTATTGCAAAACTACCTGTGTTTGGGGGGGCACCTATGTTTTTGGTCCCGGGTGTGGCCTTCATCTAGGTAAACGTACCAAACCCAGACATGTTTTAAAAATAGACACCCCAAGGAGTCCAAGGAGGTATGGCTTGCCTGGATCCCCAACATTTTCTTAACAGACCCCTCGGCAAACCTCCAAATTTGCATAAAAATCATATTTTCCTCACTTTTCTTTGTAGGATCACCGTTGCAGCACAAATTTCCTACCATCCAGCGTTCCCCTCAGTCCCCCAAGTAAAATGATACTTCACTTGCATGGGTCCCCAAAGCAGAGTCAGCCTAAAAGATGTATAAAAAAAAAAAAATGTGCTTATCAACTTGCTGTGCTAACCCCTCAATCTCTACAAGTTTTTGGCCTTTTTCTGTTGCAGGCACCTGGCCCACCCACACAAGTGAGGTACCATTTTTATTGGGAGGCTTAGGGGAACGCTGGGTGGAAGAAATTTTGTGGCTCCTCTCAGATTCCAAAACTTTCTGTCACCGAAATTAGAGGAAAAGGTGTTTATTTTTACCAAATCTTGAGGTTTGCAAAGGATTCTGGGTAACAGAACCTGGTCAGAGCCACACAAGTCACCCCATCTTGGATTCCCCTAGGTGTCTAGTTTTCAAAACTGCGCAGGTTTGCTATGTTTCCCCAGGTGACGGCTGAGATAGAGGCCAAAATCCACAGCAAGGCACTTTGCAAAAAAACAGCTCTGTTTTCTTTGTAAAAATGTGATGTGTCCACGTTGTGTTTTGGGGCTTATTCTGTCGCGGGCGCTAGGCCTACCCCCACAAGTGAGGTACCATTTTTATCAGGAGACTTGGGGGAACGCTGGGTGGAAGGAAATTTGTGGCTCCTCTCAGATGCCAGAACTTTCTGTCACCGAAATGAAAGGAAAAAGTGTTTTTTTGGGCAAATTTTGAGGTTTGAAAAGGATTCTGGGTAACAGAAGCTGGTCAGAGCCGCACAAGTCACCCCATCTTGGATTCCCCTAGGTGTCTAGTATTCAAAACTGCGCAGGTCTGCTAGGTTTCCCTAGGTGCCGGCTGAGTTAGAGGCCAAAATCCACAGCTAGGCACTTTGCAAAAAACAGCTCTGTTTTCTTTGTGGAAATGTGATGTGTCCACGTTGTGTTTTGGGGCATTTCCTTTCGCGGGCGCTTGGCCTACCCACACAATTGAGGTACCATTTGTATCGGGAGACTTGGAGGAACACTGGGTGGAAGGAAATTTGTGGCTCCTCTCAAATTCCAGAACTTTCTGTCACCGAAATGAGAGGAAAAAGTGTTTTTTTGGCCAAATTTTGAGGTTTGAAAAGGATTCTGGGTAACAGAAGCTGGTCAGAGCCGCACAAGTCACCCCATCTTGGATTCCCATTAGGTGTCTAGTTTTCAAAAATGCGCAGGTTTGCTATGTTTCCCCAGGTGCCGGCTGAGCTAGAGGCCAAAATCCACATCTAGGCACTTTGCAAAAAACAGCTCTGTTTTCTTTGTGAAAATGTGACGTGTCCACGTTGTGTTTTGGGGCCCTTCCTATCGCGGGCGCTTGGCCTACCCCCACAAGTGAGGTACCATTTTTATCAGGAGACTTGGGGGAATGCTAGGTGGATGGAAATTTGTGGCTCCTCTCTGATTCCAGAACTTTCTGTCACCGAAATGAGAGGAAAAGGTGTTTTGTGGCCAGATTTTGAGGTTTGAAAAGGATTCTGGGTAACAGAACCTGGTCAGAGCCGCACAAGTCACCCCATCTTGGATTCCCATTAGGTGTCTAGTTTTCAAAAATGCGCAGGTTTGCTATGTTTCCCCAGGTGCCGGCTGAGCTAGAGGCCAAAATCCACAGCTAGGTACTTTGCAAAAAACAGCTCTGTTTTCTTTGTGAAAATGTGATGTGTCCACATTGTGTTTTGGGGCTCTTCCTGTCGCGGGCGCTTGGCCTACCCCCACAAGTGAGGTACCATTTTTATCGGGAGACATGGGGGAAGACAGAATAGCAAAACAAGTGTTATTGCCCCTTGTCTTTCTCTACATTTTTTCCTTCCAAATGTAAGACAGTGTGTAAAAAACACGTCTATTTGAGAAATGCCCTGTAATTCACATGGCAGTATAGGCACCCCGGAATTCAGAGATGTGCAAATAACCACTGCTTCTGAATACCTTACTTTGTGCCCATTTCTGACATACAAAGGTTTCCTTCATACCTATTTTTCACTCTTTATATTTCGGCAAATGAATTGTTGTATACCCGGTATACAATAAAAACCCATTGGAATGTGCAGCTCACTTGTTGGCTCTGGGTACCTAGGGTTCTTGATGAACCTACAAGCCCTATATATCCCCGCAACAAGAAGAGTCCAGCTGACGTAACAGTATATTGCTTTAAAAAATCTGACATCGCAGGAAAAAGTTGCAGAGTAAAACGTGGAGAAAAATGGCTGTTTTTTTCACCTCAGTTTCAATATTTTTTTATTTCAGCTGTTATTTTCTGTAGGAAACACTTGCAGGATCTACACAAATGACCCCTTGATGAATTCAGAATTTTGTCTACTTTTCAGAAATGTTTAGCTTTCTGGGATCCAGCGATGGTTTCTCACAGTGAGAAAGTAGCCTCTTTCTAGCCTTGTTACCCCCACTTTTGGCCTGTTTGTGAGTGTACGTCAGGGTGTTTTCCCTGTCTCACTGGGATCCTGCTAGCCAGGGCCCAGTGCTCATAGTGAAAACCCTATGGGGGTTATTCTAACTTTGGAGGAGTGTTAATCCGTCCCAAAAGTGACGGTAAAGTGACGGATATACCACCAGCCGTATTACGAGTTCCATAGGATATAATGGACTCGTAATACGGCTGGTGGTAAATCCGTCACTTTTCCGTCACTTTTGGGATGGACTAACACCTCCTCCAAAGTTAGAATAACCCCCTATGTTTTCAGTATGTTTGTTATGTGTCACTGGGACCCTGCTAGCCAGGACCCCAGTGCTCATACGTTTGTGACCTATATGTATGTGTTCCCTGTGTGATGCCTAACTGTCTCACTGAGGCTCTGCTAACCAGAACCTCAGTGGTTATGCTCTCTCTTTACAAATTGTCACTAACAGGCTAGTGACCAATTATACCAATTCACATTGGCATACTGGAACACCCTTATAATTCCCTAGTATATGGTACTGAGGTACCCAGGTTATTGGGGTTCCAGGAGATCCATATGGGCTGCAGCATTTCTTTTGCCACCCATAGGGAGCTCTGACAATTCTTACACAGGCCTGCCACTGCAGCCTGAGTGAAATAACGTCCACGTTATTTCACAGCCATTTACCACTGCACTTAAGTAACTTATAAGTCACCTATATGTCTAACCTTGGACAGAGTTGCTGAGTTCCAGGGACCACGCTCGTCGTGCTGAGAGGGTACCCAGAGGACCGGTGATGCAGTCTTTTGGTGCCTGTGGTTGCAGGGGGAACATTCAGTCGACCCACAGGAGATTTCTTCAGAGCTTCTAGTGCAGAGAGGAGGCAGACTACCCCCACAGCATGCACCACCAGGAAAGCAGTTGAGAAGGCGGCTGGATCAGCGATACAAGGTTGCAGTAGTCGTCTTTGCTACTTTGTTGCGGTTTTGCAGGCGTCCAGAGCAGTCAGCGATGTACTTTCACCTCAGGGAGTACAGCTTTGCCAGCTGATGGTTCCCTTGGACCAGGTGCCACCCCAGGAGAGGTTTCTCCCACCACAGGAATGGTATCCTGAATGGCAGGGTGGTTAGGGGATTCTGTGATACCCTTTTTACCTGTTGTTGGAGAGGGATCCTGAGTTTTCAGGCCTTCTCTCCTTTGCTTTTTCATTTCAGTAGAAATGAGAGGGAACAATTCCTCAGGGATTCCCAGCATGGCTGCATGGGTATAAAACTCTACATCAGCCCAACCTGAGGCCTCTAGGTCATTACCTAAGAGACAGTCTACAGGTAAGCTAGGTGACACTACCACCTGCTTAGGGCCAGTAACTCCACCCCAACTAAGCTGAACTATAGCTAAGGGAAGAAACTTAGTGGAGTTATGGACATCAGTAACCTTATACTGTTGTCCAATGATGTGTTGTTCAGGAGCCTCAAGGTTTTCAGTCACCAAAGTGATACTGGCACCTGTGTCCCTGTAGGCCTGGGCCTCAACACCATTTATTGAAACTGTCTGCCTGTACTTATCCATTATAAGGGGACAAGCAGCCAGTGTGGCAAGGCCAATGCCACTAGGTGTGACAGAAACTGTCTTGGGACTGACTACCCCAGTTTCTATGATGGACCCATAAGTGAACCCAACTACACCCTTAGTTTGACTGTTGCCAGCAGTCCCACCACTAGTACCACTACTGCTAGGGGCACTAGAGCTTGATGTATTAGTGGTGGTAGGCTCAGGGGGTTTACCTGGACAGGACATATCCCCTGGCCTATGGCCTCTATTTTTACACACAAAGCACCAAGGCTTTTTAAATTGTGTAGGTTGTGAAGAAGCGGAAGAATTTGTTTTATACCCACCCCCTGAAGAGTGTTTAGGATTTGAAGAAGGATCTTTGGTTTTACCCTTATCCCCATGCTTATCCTTAGATTTCTCACCATCTTTCTTCTTGCCATCCTTGTCACCACCTGTATGAACTTTTCTGTTCACTCTTGTTCTGACCCATTTGTCTGCCTTCTTTCCCAATTCTTGGGGAGAGGTCAGATCTGAGTCCACTAGATATTGGTGCAACAAATCAGACACACAGTTATTAAGAATATGCTCTCTCAGGATTAAGTTATACAGGCTTTCATAGTCAGAAACTTTACTGCCATGTAACCACCCCTCCAAGGCCTTCACTGAATGGTCAACAAAGTCTACTCAGTCTTGTGAAGACTCCTTTTTGGTTTCTCTGAACTTGATCCTGTACTGTTCAGTGGTGAAGCCATAACCATCTAGGAGTGCATTCTTTAAAACTGTAAAATTATTGGCATCACTTTCCTTCACAGTAAGGAGCCTATCCCTACCCTTTCCACTGAAGGATAGCCATAGGATAGCAGCCCACTGCCTTTGAGGGACCCCCTGTACAACACAGGCCCTCTCAAGTGCAGCAAACCACTTGTTAATGTCATCCCCCTCCTTGTAAGGGGGAACTATCTTGTGCAGATTCCTAGAATCATGCTCCTTTACAGGATTACTATCTGTAATACTGCTGCTGCCACCATGGGGTCCAAACCCCAACCTCTGTCTTTCTTTTTCTAAGTCAAATGCTTCCCTGTCTAGATCCAGCTGTTGCTTTTTAAGCTTCAGCCTGGACTCTTCCACTCTCAATCTATTGAGTTCCCTTTCTAACACTCTGTCATCAGGGTGGGTGGGTTGGGCATGCCTAGACACAGAAGAATGATGTGAATGAACAGAGAGAGACCTGTCCCTAACAGATGGCACTCTAACAACCTGGCCTACGGGAGTGACATCCCTAGTGTGATGAGAGCTCACATTAGTACCAGCCCTGCTAGGTGGCATGCTAAGGGGCAGGTTGGGAAGGTTCTCATCTAACACTTTTGCTAGGCTACCCCAGAATCAGAGTGTGAACCATCAGCTAATCTGTCACCTGATGTGCCACCTAAGGCCTTATCATTTTCAATGAGCATATTAACCAACAATTCTCTAGAGGGATTCTTCCCGACCCCTAAACCTCTATCAATGCAGAGACTCCTTGCACCTTTCCAGCTAAGGTGGTCATAAGCAGTGCTGGCCAGATCAAGAGTAGGACCTGTACCAGACATGATAGAAAAAGGTTTAAGGGACAGAAAAAGAAAGAGAAAGTTTCAGAACTTTTTAAGGAAACAGATTTTTTTTTTCAACTTTTTAGAACTTTTTGAAAGTTTTAGAGGTACTTTTCAGCACTTAGCAATAGAGTAAGAGAAGAAAAGCTAAACTTTTTGGTTAGGTGTACATACAGTGAACTTGTTTTGTATATTTTTCTCTTATGAAAAGTACAAAATGACAAAGTGGTAAGTAGTTGCAAGTACTTATCCCACCGCTGCACAACCAATGTAGGAGGCTGGCCTGGTTTGTAGTGGGTACCAAGGGGTACTTACACTCTGCACCAGGTCCAGGTGTCCCTTATTAGTGTAGAAGAGGTGTCTAGCAGCTTTGGCTGATAGAAAAGGGTAGCTTAGCAGAGCAGCTTAGGCTGAACTAGGAGACATGCAAAGCTCCCACTGTACCACTAGTGTCATATGCACAATCTCATAAGAAAACACAATACACAGATATACTAAAAATAAAGGTACTTTATTTTTATGACAATATGCCAAAAGTATCTCAGTGAGTACCCTCAGTATGAGGATAGCAAATATACACAAGATATATGTACACAATACCAAAATTATGCAGTAATAGCAATAGAAAGCAATGCAAGCAATGTACAGTCACAATAGATTGCAATGAGAGCACATAGGTATAGGGGCAACACAAACCATATACTCTAGAAGTGGAATGCGAACCACGAATGGACCCCAAACCTATGTGAGCTTGTAGAGGGTCGCTGTGACTGTAAGAAAACAGTGAGGGTTAGAAAAATATCCCACCCCAAGACCCTGAAAAGTGAGTGCAAAGTGCACCTAAGTTCCCCAGAGAGCACAGAAGTCGTGATAGGGGAATTCTGCAAGGAAGACCAACACCAGCAATGCAACAACAATGGATTTCCAGACGAGAGTACCTGTGGAACAAGGGGACCAAGTCCAAGAGTCACACTCAAGTCGGGAGTGGGCAGATGCCCAGGAAATGCCAGCTGAGGGTGCAAAGAAGCTGCCACCGGATGGTAGAAGCTGTGGTTTCTGCAAGAACGAAGAGGACTAGGAACTTCCCCTTTGGAGGATGGATGTCCCACGCCGTGAAGAAGCTTGCAGAGGTATTCCCTCGCAGAAAGACCGCAAACAACCCTTGCTCGCTGCAAGGGTCGCGGTTAGGGTTTTTGGATGCTGCTGTGGCCCAGGAGGGTACAGGATGTGGCCAATTGCGTGAGGAGACAGAGGGGGCGCCCAGCAAAACAAGGAGCCCACTCACAAGCAAACAGCACCCGCAGAAGTGCAGGAACAGGCACTATGAAGAAGAGTGAACCGGAGCTCACCCGAAGTCACAAAAGAAGGTCCCACGACGCCGGAGGACAACTCAGGAGGTCGTGCACTGCAGGTTAGAGTGTCGGGGACCCAGGCTTGGCTGTGCACAAAGGAAATCCTGCAAGAGTGCACAGGAGCCGGAGCAGCTGCAAATCACGCGGTACCCAGCAATGCAGTCTAGCGTGGTGAGGCAAGGACTTACCTCCACCAAACTTGGACTGAATAGGCACTGGACTGTGGGAGTCACTTGGACAGAGTTGCTGAGTTCCAGGGACCACGCTCGTTGTGTTGAGAGGGGACCCAGAGGACCGGTGATGCAGTCTTTTGGTGCCTGCGGTTGCAGGGGGAAGATTCCGTCGACCCACGGGAGATTTCTTCGGAGCTTCTAGTGCAGAGAGGAGGCAGACTACCCCCACAGCATGCACCACCAGGAAAGCAGTCGAGAAGGCGGCTGGATCAGTGATGCAAGGTTGCAGTAGTCGTCTTTGCTACTTTGTTGCGGTTTTGCAGGCGTCTAGAGCAGTCAGCGGTCGATTCCTTGGCAGAAGGTGAAGAGAGAGATGCAGAGGAACTCTGATGAGCTCTTGCATTCGTTATCTAAAGAATTCCCCAAAGCAGAGACCCTAAATAGCCAGAAAAGGAGGTTTGGCTACTTAGGAAGGAGGATAGGCTAGCAACACAGGTAAGAGTCTATCAGAAGGAGTCTCTGACATCACCTGCTGGCACTGGCCACTCAGAGCAGTCCAGTGTGCCAGCAGCACCTCTGTTTCCAAGATGGCAGAGGTCTGGAGCACACTGGAGGAGCTCTGTGCACGTCCCAGGGGAGGTGCAGGTCAGGGGAGTGGTCACTCCCCTTTCCTTTGTCCAGTTTCGCGCCAGAGCAGGGCTATGGGATCCCTGAACCGGTGTAGACTGGCTTATGCAGAGATGGGCACCATCTGTGCCCATCAAAGCATTTCCAGAGGCTGGGGGAGGCTACTCCTCCCTAGCCCTGACACCTTTTTCCAAAGGGAGAGGGTATAACACCCTCTCTCTGAGGAAGTCCTTTGTTCTGCCTTCCTGGGCCAAGCTTGGCTGGACCCCAGGAGGGCAGAAACCTGTCTAAGGGGTTGGCAGCAGCAGGATCTGCAGTGAAACCCCGGGAGAGGTAGTTTGGCAGTACCCGGGTCTGTGCTAGAGACTCGGGGGATCATGGAATTGTCGCCCCAATGCCAAAATGGCAATGGGATGACAATTCCATGATCTTAGACATGTTACATGGCCATGTTCGGAGTTACCATTGTGACGCTGTACATAGGTAGTGACCTATGTACAGTGCACGCGTGTAATGGTGTCCCCGCACTCACAGAGTCCGAGAATTTGCCCTGAACAATGTGGGGGCACCTTGGCTAGTGCCAGGGTGCCCACACACTAAGTAACTTAGCACCCAACCTTTACCAGGTAAAGGTTAGACATATAGGTGACTTATAAGTTACTTAAGTGCAGTGGTAAATGGCTGTGAAATAACGTGGACGTTATTTCACTCAGGCTGCAGTGGCAGGCCTGTGTAAGAATTGTCAGAGCTCCCTATGGGTGGCAAAAGAAATGCTGCAGCCCATATGAATCTCCTGGAACCCCAATACCCTGGGTACCCCAGTACCATATACTAGGGAATTATAAGGGTGTTCCAGTATGCCAATGTGAATTGGTACAATTGTTCACTAGCCTGTTAGTGACAATTTGTAAAGAGAGAGCATAACCACTGAGGTTCTGGTTAGCAGAGCCTCAGTGAGACAGTTAGGCATCACACAGGGAACACATACATATAGGTCACAAACTTATGAGCACTGGGGTCCTGGCTAGCAGGGTCCCAGTGACACATAACAAACATACTGAAAACATAGGGTTTTCACTATGAGCACTGGGCCCTGGCTAGCAGGATCCCAGTGAGACAGTGACAACACCCTGACATACAGTCACAAACAGGCCAAAAGTGGGGGTAACAAGGCTAGAAAGAGGCTACTTTCTCACACTCACACATTTTGGTCACTAACTGGAAGGAGGCTGAAAGCACAAAAATAGTAAAAATGGGGTATGTCCCAGTAAAATGTCAAAATTGTGTTGAAAAATGGGGTTTTCTCATTCAAGTCTGCCTGTTCTTGAAAGCTGCGAAGATGGTGATCTTACCACCGCAAACCCTTTGTTGATGCCATTTTCAGGGAAAAAACCATGAGCCTTCTTTTGCAGCCCTTTTTTCCCATTTGGTCTCCTTCAGGGGAACCGCCAAAGTCTGGGTACCACTAGAATCCCTAGGATGTTGGAAAAAAGGACGCAAATTTGGCATGGGTAGCTTATGTGAACAAAAAGGTATGCGGGCCTAAGCACGAACTGCCCCAAATAGCCAAAAAAAGGCTCGGCACAGGAGGGGAAAAGGGGTGGCAGCGAAGGTGTTAAGGACACGGAGGCGAGGATTATACTTTTCTCCCTCTTTACTTTCAACACACAGCAGCCAATAGAAAACACATTAAAAATAAAACTTCATTTCCCATATTTACATAGCCTCACTATGACCCCCCAATCAGGATCAGCCATCCCTTATATAACACATAGGGGGTGATTCTCACCCTGGCGGGCGGCGGAGGCCGCCCACCAGAGTTCCCCCCTCCAAAATACCGCTCCGCGGTCGAAAGACCGCTGAGGGTATTTTGGGTTTTGCACTGGGCTGGCGGGCGACCGCCAAAAGGCCGCCCGCCAGCCCAGTGCAAAACACCCTTCCCACGAGGACGCCGGCTCAGAATTGAGCCGGCGGAGTGGGAAGGTGCGACGGGTGCAGTTGCACCCGTTGCGAATTTCAGTGTCTGTAAAGCAGACACTGAAATTCTTTTTGGGGCCCTCTTACGGGGGCCCCTGCAGTGCCCATGCCATTGGCATGGGCACTGCAGGGGCCCCCAGGGGCCCCACGACACCCCATACCGCCATCCTGTTCCTGGCAGGAGAACCGCAAGGAACAGGATGGCGGTATGGGGTGTCAGAATCCTCCATGGCGGCGCAGCTTGCTGCGCCGCCATGGAGGATTCATTTGGGCAGCGGAAAACCGGCGGGAGACCGCCGGTTTTCCACTTCTGACCGCGGCTGAACCGCCGCGGTCAGAATGCCCAGCGGGGCACCGCCAGCCTGTTGGCGGTGCCCCCGTCATTTTAGCCCTGGCGGTCTTGGACCGCCAGGGTTAGAATGACCCCCAAAGTCTTTAAAGTCTGTCCTCTTTCTTTGTACGTGCAAGCGCGCCTGGTCCTTAGTAAATTTACAAGGGGTCGCTTATATGTCGATGAACCTTTTGAATCGCATGGAGTATCCTAGTCATGCAGTGACCATCGGGGACAACAATAATTAACATAAACTACCATTAATAAAACATCTTTCTCATGAATAACCACAACTCGATAAAGAGTTAAACAATTTTTATTTCCCTATTGATTACAATTCTAAATCATCCATTAGCTCAACCCTTATTCAATCTACTCAATTATTATTTAGTTAATGAAAAACATCATCACATAATTTGAAGAAAACCATATGCGTAAATGCACCTACAAATGCCAAGAATACCAGCATTAATATCAGAGTTCAGCAAATGGCTCGTCAGTCAATTGTCACTGTCAACGTAACCCTTAACATCCTACCTAACCAAGATTAGCATCAGCATGTGGGCCTTCATGCAAAAACATTTTGGAGAAAAGCATTAATTTGGAAAAGATCTATGTAAGTGAGAATTCTATAATCAGCACAGTTGGTACCTAGGAGAAAAGGCACAATTTGTCAGTCACATTTTCATAGCTACCTATCCAGGATGGATCAGCAACAAGTCAATCTTCGTCTTCAGGTCATCAATTAGTCATCCACGCATCAGGCTCACAGAATATGAGCCCAACGACAGAACCTCAGACAGCGTCTCCTAACGTCATCAATTCTCTCCTCGCATCTGAAGTTTTAGCCCCTTGTCATGACTTTTTATTAGGGTCTCACAGTCCATCCCCCTAATTCCTAATTGGTCAGTCAGTCAGCAGATATGACTTTAACCTATAGTATTTGTTTACCAAAGCGACCAATTTCTATATCAGTCAATTCACAAGATGCGGATTGGTCCGCTATACAATGTCCTCATCATCCGGCTCTTCAGGTATCAAAATTGTTGCATGTTCCTCTTCAGTCAGTGCCTTAATTGTTCAAGTCCTGGGAAAGTACATTTAGCCTACTCTATACATAATTGTATCAAATTGTCTTCATCATCTCCTGTCCGCCGGTACATTGCAGAAAATTCTAGCTTAGCAACCTTACCATTGGGTGAGTCAAGGACGGGTCATAGCTTCTCCAAACGCAATTATTATTTCTGCTGTCAGTGTGCAAGGCCCAGGAAGACTAGGCCTTAAATTCAGCTAAGTTAACATTACAAATTAAAGTAAAACATAGGTTATACATTTCATTATGACATATTACTACATTTTTCACATATATTTTCATTATTTCATACAATTCCAGTTATATTAGTACAATCTCGTACACATGGCTGACATGCCTCGAGGGCACATTTTCAAACGTGCACATTATTTTCTCTACGATTAATTTCTCTACACATTTTTCATTATTAAGCACATAAACATTATTAATAATTTTCTTAATTAGCATATCTGCTTCAACACATGCCATGCCAAGGTGAACAGAATAATGAACCAATTGTCATGAACACTGAAATCCTACCAAACAATGTCTTCCCAAACAAGGAAGCTGGAAGATTGCAGAACGGTGAAAGGAACAAATCTTCCTCCTCTAGATCTGCAGAAGATTGCCCAAACGAGTCCATCAAGTAGGCTTCTCATCTAGAAAAGATAGTAAAGTGGTAATCTTCTAAACTACCGATCCATGTAAACGAATATCAGGTGGGACAACAAACATTTCAATCTGATATTAATGACTATACTTTGCAACATAATCTAAATACCCAGGGCGGGATAATCCTCGCCTCCGTGTCCTTAATAGAATTGAATTTTTTTTGTCGAGAAAGCTAGAATTTTTTGATTCTAGGTCAGGATCGGAGGCTTCGGATTATGCTAGTTTAAAACTGAGCAATCACTCCAGAATCTACATCAACAACCGGTTTATGATAGAACAATTTAAAAGTAGAATCTGTTGAACAGTCTGCTGCTGCCATGATATCTTCCAACCTAGAACCTGAATTGAAAGCTTTGCAAGCCATAGCCCCACAAACAGAATGAGCTCCAAATATAGAGGTATCAATGCCTGCTTCTTGCAACAACCATCTGACCCATTTCGCAAGTCGGGGAGGAAAAAGGACCAAAGGGCTTTTGCAAGGAAATCAATAATTGCCCAGCTACATCCCTTCGCAATTCTCTAGTAAAATCTCCATACACCTTTAGGCAATTTATCACACATAAGTTATCTCTAAACGCCGGATAACTAATACATTTTGAATTAGATTTTGTATGCTTAGAAATGCGAAAAGAGACAACCGTAGGAGTAAAAACTCTACCTATGATGTCCAAGGCTTTTACGTGAGAGACTCTCCTGCATGAAATTAGACAAAGTAACATGGTAAATTTTGCTGACAATCGCTTCCTTGAAAGACCTTTATTGGCCGGCCAAGCCACCAAAAACTTCAAAATAATATTGACATCCCAAAGAGTCGAATATTTTGGAAGAGGAGGACGAAGCATACGAACACCACGCAATAACTTACAGACTAACGGTTGTTCACCCACTAGTTTACCATCAACGTGAGGGTGTTTAGCTGAAATGGCAGATTAAATTATTCACCGTTCTGTGTGCTAGATCTTGAACCGGAATATGCAACAAACAATTTGCTATTATCTGCACTGAGGCCCCAAAGGGATCCACACCCCTCTGACTGCACCAATCCAACCATCTCCTCCGGGCAAAGGCATATTATTTATGCGTACTAGGTGCCAATGATTGAGAAAGGAAAAATCCAGTGTCTTCCGAAATTCCTGTGCCCTGAGATGATCCCCCGATATCCTCCAAGCCCTGAGCAACAACTGTTGCTCCAAAATCAGAGGATGTGGACTCCCTATTAGGCCCACTAAAAGATCCTCTAAAGGGAGGATTCGAACTGGAGCAGCACAACATAGCGTCAACACCACCAAAAACTACGACTGAGCTTTCCAACACTGGGTTATCAGAACTAATTCTGCTCTCTGACAAATTACTTGGGAGAGAACTCGGTGAATCATGGAAAATGGGGGAAAGGAATAATGCAATCCTCCCGTCCAAACTTGGAGAAAGGCATCTGAGCATTCAGATCCGGTCTCCAACTGTAAAATAGTGGAAGGTGTGTATTCAGCCGCGACACAAACAGGTCTATGGAGCACGGACCCCAAAGCTGATTCAGAAATTAAAATATTCTGGGGTGAAGATGCCAATCGCTAGCCTCCCTCAGATACCTGGAATTCCAGTCCGCGACCACATTCACTTTCCCCGGGATATATTCCACCGTTATGGGTATCTGATGTGCTAGACAAAACTGCCAGAAGTCTTTTGCAATTTCCGCCAACATCTGAGACTGTGTTCCCCCCAGTTTGTTAAACAAGCGGCTGCTGCAATTAAAAGTGCGAGCACAAAACACTGAGGCAGCGTAATCCTGAAGCCACCTCAGTCCTCTTCAATCCATTTAAAGCCACCCCCTACCCTTTCAGCTCACTCCTGCTTTTCCCCTTTCTGACACTTTTTTGTTTTTTTCTTCCTCCGTCTTTCCCATTTGTGTCTTTTGCTCGTAGTAAATGCTTGAGACAGAAAACTAAGCCCCGGCCCTCAGAAATAAGTGCTGGTGCTCCGCACTGGAAACAACAAGCACAAATTAAGCACTGCCGTCCCCCCGTCTCCATCTGACCACATCTTGCTACCCAGCCCCATCTGCTGGTATCTGATTCTATGATCACTTCTGGAACTGAGACAAAAATCGCCTTGCCATTCAAGCGTCCATATGAGTCAGCCACCATTGAAGCTCCATCCGGGTTTCTTGAGAAAGAACAATCAGTTTGGAGTAAGTCAAACCCTTTGAAGGTGAAGAATCTTCAACCTCTGGAGAGCACTATAGTGAAGAGGACCTGGGAAAATGGCCTGAATGGACGATGCCCACCAATCGGGCTAGTACCCCCAAGGAAATTGAATGAGCAGACAATGCTTTGTTCAACTCCTTCTTTACAGATAGTCTCTTGGTTAAAGGAAGTTTCAGCAGAGTCAAGACAGAGTCTATCCTGAAGCCCAGGAAGTCTATATTTTGTAGTGGTTTTAACTGGGATTTCTACACGTAAACAGTTAGCTGCGAAACGTACGATTCTTCTTGGTCTAATTTCCTGTTGTAGGATATGGGATGTTAAAGCGTTGGACTTAGCAGGTAGAGTATTTACTCCTTTGGGAATATCTTTTACTATTTCCAAAAGAATGAAAATAGATTCTACATAAGTTTGTTATCCTGTTTTTCCACATCATAAAAAATTGTGTGTGGTTCAATGTTTAAAAGTGTATGAAGAATCCAATCGGGAAGTTCGCAGGGACCTCCAGGGTCAACTACTCATTTCATTACAAAAACCTTTTGGTCCGGTGTCATCAGCTACATTAGCTCGATGGGTTAGATGGTTAATTACCGAAGCTGGTATTGATACCTCCAGTCTTGGAGCTCATTCAGTCAGAGGAGCTATGGCTTCTAAGGCTTTTTCAACAGGTTCTCGCTTAGAGGACATCATTGGCACCGGCTAATTGGTCAACCAACTCTTCTTTTAAAGTTTACCACAAACCTATTGTTGATGTTGCTTCAGTTATAGTATATCAACTTTGAACTAGCATAATCCAAAGCCTCCGGTCCTGAAAAAGAATACAAAATGTTCTAGCTATCGCGTCAAGAATTTTCAATTCTATTAAAGACACGGAGGCGAGGATTATCCAACCCCTTTTAGACAACATTAAAAAAAAAATTATGAAAATTATTTTCTGTTACTAACTGAAATGATATAGCATTATGTCAAAATTGTATGTATATAATTTGAGCTCCACCCGTTAGTCTAAGTTTGAAAACTGTTTTTAGTGCTATTTTATTTCATCCTCTATTTAGATGGAGATAAGAATTCGTGAGTTGCGAGGATCAATCCTGATTTTTCTACAAGTTGACGTCCTGTTGGTTCCACTTCCAGATGTTGCAGTTCCGTATTCGTGCGATTCATGACGCTATGTTGGACTTCATTGTGCAAAGAAAGAGAAAGGACTTTATATGTGAGGGCTATCTTTGATTGGACAGTGTTATGGACTACATGGGATCTTGGGATACGTAGTTTTCTGTTGATTGTGTTTTTCCTTGGCTAATGTGAGTTTGAACAGTAAAGAGAGAGAAGCATAATTCTATGTCAGTACTGGAGGCTTCGGATTATGCTTTTCTCTCTCTTTACTGTCAACACACAGTAGCCAATAGAAAACACTTTAAAAATAAAACTACATTTCCCATGATCACATAACCTCACTATGACCCCCCAATCAGGATCAGCCATCCCTTATATAACACATAGGTGGTCATTCTGACCCTGGCGGTCTTTGACCGCCAGGGCGGAGGACCGCGGGAGCACCGCCGACAGGCCGGCGGTGCTCCAATGGGGATTCCGACCGCGGCGGTAAAGCCGCGGTCGGACCGGCACCACTGGCGGGGTCCCGCCAGTGTACCGCCGCCCCATTGAATCCTCCGCGGCGGCGCAGCTTGCTGCACCGCCGCGGGGATTCCGACCCCCCCTACCGTCATCCAGATCCCGGCGGTCCGGCGGTAGGGGGGGTCGCGGGGCCCCTGGGGGCCCCTGCAGTGCCCATGCCACTGGCATGGGCATTGCAGGGGCCCCCGTAAGAGGGCCCCTACATGTATTTCACTGTCTGCTGCGCAGACAGTGAAATACGCGACGGGTGCAACTGCACCCGTCGCACAGCTTCCACTCCGCCGGCTCGATTCCGAGCCGGCTTCATCGTGGAAGCCTCTTTCCCGCTGGGCTGGCGGGCGGTCTGAAGGCGACCGCCCGCCAGCCCAGCGGGAAAGTCAGAATTACCGCCGCGGTCTTTCGACCGCGGAACGGTAATCTGACGGCGGGACTTTGGCGGGCGGCCTCCGCCGCCCGCCAAGGTCAGAATGAGGGCCTTAGTCAGTAAAGTCTGTCCTCTTTCTTTTCTGCTTCACGCTGAGATAAGTACTCCCAATCTTTTATTGTATTTTGTCAAACGTTATTGAATTGACTGTTGTTTTTCACTATAAGCATGGCGATTTGCCTTCACTTGCCCTTCCGCTTGTTTTTTGTTCGGCGGCATGTGCTGCTTTGCCGTGGTAGCGGTCCTTCCGACCGTGACGGCCGAAGCCGGTGAGGAGCCTTAGGGGAAGCCCGGCCTGTGCAGAGCAGTCCTCTTTCTGTCGCCGTCATCGCGCATGCGCACAACTCAGGTTTTTTTCGAGCTTGTGAGTGTGCGATCAGCACTGGCAGTAAAGGCCATTCCTGTTGCTCCGGCACTCCCCGTCTTACGCCTGTGAGGGGCTGCAATAATACCTGACAGAGCTTGGCTTTAGGGGAAAGTTGTGCTGGGCTACTCTGTTCCCCTCTATTCATTTGGTTTACCAGCAAAGGTCTCCTTAACCTTTTTGACACCAGAGTCTTCCCCACCTTTTTTTAATTGAAGCAGTGCGTACGGGGACCTCTAACATTGATTATTACACTGCAAACATGGCCCAATATAATGAAGATGAATATTATGGGGACTATATTGGACAGCCTGACTAGCACATGGAGGAACGCCTGGTAGAAGCCCTAGATTTTCATGTGCAAGACTCAGCAAATAAAGCTTTGGTAAAGGCCTTATGTCCTTTTGCGTAGCCTATATTTAATTTTAGTCTCAGGCGTTTTGTCGCAGGCTTGGGGAACCCCACTCCAGTTGAGGTCAATTTAAATGAGCCTGGCCAGTCAGATTTGGACCCTTTGGAGTACATCATTAACTCGGTGTTAAATGATCACAAATATAGCGCCTTCCTTTGTCAAGGGGCTGATCCAAGTTCACAGTCAGCATACAATTCTACTGATGAATCTTCAGCTTCGGATTCATTACAGGGCCAAGCTTTCATAAAACGTAAAACTACATCCAAATCTAAAAACACTGAATATTTTGGTTTAGGAGGATTAACCATCCTGATACCACGCAACAGCTTACAAACTAATGGATGTTCACCTATAGATTTACCATCAATATCGGGATGACCTGCTGATATAGCTGACCTAAAATTATTAATCGTTCTATAAACCTTGGGATGCTAAGTCTGAAAGGAAATTCACAATTATACTAACGTCGCCCCCTCCAAGGAATTGACACTCTGTTCATGACACCAACTAGTCCATCTCTTCCAAGAAGATTTGTACTGTTCTTGAGTAGAGGGAGCCCAGGATTGGGACAGGAAGAAAAAAGCGTTGTAGGAAACACCCAGTACTTGCCAATATTTCCTGAAATTCTCTGTGCCATGAGGGACAACTGCCCCGTCACTATTAGCGGATGAGGTAATCCTGCTGGGTCCAACAAAAGAGATCGAAATGCAGGGATACAAATCATAAGGGCAGAAGAGAGTTCCATCTCCACTGGGAACCATGGCTGAGCTTTCCAAAGCAGAGTCACAAGGACCGATTCCGCTGATTGTCTCCACACCTTAGATAGTACTCTCTGAATCATGGCAAACGGGGGAAAGGCATATAGCAGACCCATCTCCCATGACTGAAGAAAAGTGTCTGACCCCATTGCCAGAGGGTCCGGCCTCCAAATGAAGAACCGAGGCAGTTGTGTGTTCAGTCGCGAGGCAAAAAGATCGATGAAACACGGACCCCATAACAGATTGATTTTGGAGAATATCTGAGGGTTCAACTTCCAGTTGCTGCCATCCCTCAGGAAACGGGAGTTTCAGTCCGCAATCAGGTTTGACTTGCCCGGAACATACACTGCTACAACCGAGATCTGATGTTGTAGACAGTACTCCCAAAATTCTTTGGCTATCATCACCAGCACTTGTTATCTGGTTCCCCCCAGATGGTTTATGTATCGAACTGCCGAAACATTGTCCAAGCACAGAAAACTTGCATTCCGAGGTGATAGCGAGCGGATCACAAGTGATCCTGACAAGATTTCCAGGCAATTGATATGGAGCAATTTCTCCTGAGTGGACCATCCCATCTTCCCCCTGTCATCACTGAGCCGCAACGGGCTCCCCAACCCCAAAGGCCGGCATCTGACTCTATCACAAGTTCTGGAGAGGCTGAAAAAATTGCCCTGCCATTCCAGGCATCCATATGATGTAACCACCAAGAGATCTCTGCTTTGGCCTCGTCTGAAAGCTAGATCTGCTCGGAATAAGATAGGCCCCTGCAAAGGTGTAGAATTTTCAAGTGTTGAAGGGCTCGATTATGGAGAGGCCCTGGGAAAATCGTCTGAATGGAAGGGTCCAGAAGGCCTACCAGGCGAGCTAACGTCCTCAATGATATATTCGGAGAGGCAAGGGCTCTCCTCAATTAATTCTTCATCGAAATCCTCTTAGAAAGAGGCAACAGAAGTTGTGCGTTGATGGAACTATTTGGCAGCCTAAAAATTCTATATTCTGAGAGGGAGTCAATAGAGACTTTTCCAAATTGATGAGAAGACCTAAGTCCTGCAGAAGGTTGATAGTACATGACAGATGTGTCAGAAGAACTGCTTTGGATTGGGCCATGAGTAGGATGTCGTCCAGGTAAATATTCAGACAAAAACCTCTCTCTCTGAGGGATTGCACCACTGGTCTTAAGAGCTTGGTAAAACACCGCGGGCAGATGACAGGCCGAATGGGAGGACAGTAAACTCGTAACATTGGTCTCTCCAAAGAAATTGGAGGAATCTGCGATGTGGGCCGAATCTCGGGATGGTTAGATAAGCGTCCTTGAGGTCTAATCATACAAGAAAATCTTTCTCTTGGAGCAAGTCTCTTAAAAGATGGATACCTTCTACCTTGAAATGACAATATACAATCCAAGAATAGAAGTCCTTGAGATTGAGAACCAGGCGAGAACCTCTGCCTTTCTTCTGTACTAGAAAAATGGGACTGATAAACCCGAGAGGGCGTGGATTGGCTTTGACTTTAGTTTGTTTGTGAAGCAAAGTGGAAACTTCTAGATCTATGAAAGAGCTCTCTTCTCGGAAAAAAACAATTGGACTGTTGGGGTGTTGGATAGAATTCTAATCTGAACCCTTGAACGGTTGGCAAGATCCAAGGATCTGGAGAGGGAGTCTCCTAGTAACTTAAACAATATCTTATTTTGCCCCCCAAGATTACCTCTGAAAAGGGAATAATTCTCACCTGTGGTATTTTCGGAAGTGGTGGATCTGCCTCAGTTAACGCCTCAGTAGCCACGTCCATAGCCTCTTCGAGATCTGGAGGGATAGAATCCCCCAGAGGTGGAACCTCTTCCTCTGTGCACAAAACCTCCCAAGGCCTGATGGAATCCACGGCCCGGCGAACGACCTCTGAATCGCACATCCCTGGCAAAAAGGCCACCACTAAACATCTTCCTTATGAATGATTGAGCTTTGTCCAAGGCTGAAAGGGTGGCCACATATTTTCCCAAATCTTTAATAAACTTGTCCCTGAACAACATTCCGTTTGATAACGTGCCTGCCTCATTGGGGGCCAACTCTGCCAGTTTAGGGACAATCCGCATGAGGAAGGACCGTCTCCTCTCATTAGAAATATCAGAGTTTGCATTGCCAAGCTAACATATGGCTCTTTGAGACCATTGCAATATAGTGTCTGGGTCTAAAGGAGTATTGGACTCCTTAGCTAGTACCACCAGTTCGAGGATCTTTGTAATAGGACCAGATATGTCCAACAACTTGTCCTGGCATCCTTTCCAGGCTCTGCCCAAACCCTTCTTGGGGTCTTTGGTGAACTTTTTAATAAAAGTTGCCAGATTTTGATCTAGCTCCACAGTATCTGCAACTTTCCTTAGAAGTGAGGGGTGTGGACATTTGGAGTGTAGAGTGCTATGCACGTCGCGGTCGAAACCTTTACGGATCCTGTCCTGTACATAGTGTGCTACTGCAACACAAGGATTCCATTCGGTAGACCTTGGGTGGAAGATGGACTCAGGATCAAAGGATAAGGTCTTTTGGGTCTGACTGTCCTCATCGTGGTTATGAGATTTGCGGTTGCGTTTACGTTTCGGGTTGTTTGCAAACTCTGAGGAATGAGAGGACTCAGACTCTGCAGTCTCTAAAGTATTTGTAGACTGTCTAGGAAAAGACGCCGCACCTTACAAGGAGAAGAAAGGGTCATATTTGTGGTCTTTAGGCACTGACGCAGCCATCTGAGCAAGAACCTCTGCCAAAGATGTTGGAACCACAGAGGCTGTCTGGGCAAAGCCCACATCTGGTGCCAGATCATCTCTGGACATATCTATCATAAGGGAATGTTCCTCTTAATTCACGCTGGCCATACCGGACTAGAGGATGGGTAAAAGGTTTCAAGAACTTTATCACAGCCTGGTTTACTGAGTCCTGCACATGGGTGCCCAGGGCTTCCACAAGTCTTTCCTCCATTCCAAATACTTCATGTGTGTCAGGATTTTCCTGATAATACTCCTCTTCGTCGGCGTAGTACGCCATCTGTTAATTACTGAGAGGAGAGGAGGAGTTCACGGGGGAGGGTCACTCTGCAGGTAAAATAATATTTGGCACAAAGTGCTTCCAAAAATCACTCTTTCTAGTAATGAGTGGAGGTGAGCACCTGTAAACCCCTAGGGCAAGGTCCTACCACATTTAAGCACCCCGTTGGGCGTTCAGGGACTAATGCCGTATTTCAAAGCTCGCGCTGCGCTCTGCGACACGATCGGAAATGAGAGGTGAATTCTCAGCGAATGCGCGAGTTGCCAAAAAGAGGACAAAGTCCTCTACCTCCGACCACTGCTAGAGTGCACGGGAGCCTCACACTGTGCCCACAAGCTCCCTGGGGGAGAAATCAAAAGGCAAACAAATGATTAAAGGTCCGGAGACCCAGCATCGTTTCACCGGTTGCGCGTCACCGTAGTAACATAGAGCGCACAATCGGAAAGAAAACACCATAGAGCACAGCGGAAGGCCAAGTTCACGTCCCGCTCCCACTCCACAGAACTGTTAGGATACAAACAATCATACATCAGTAGGGAAGAAGAAGGACACTTATCTTGTGCTGTGAGCAGCAGATAAAGAGGAAGGACTTTGTTAATGGTGACCTTTATATGTGAGGGCTATCTGTGATTGGACAGTGTTATGGACTACATGGGATCTTGGGAAACGTAGTTTTCTGTTGATTGTGTTTTTCATTGGCTGCTGTGAGTTTAAACAATAAAAAGAGAGAAGCATAATCCGAAGTTTCCGGTCCTGAAATAGAATTACTGATCTGATAGGAGGTGTTACCCTGTGGTTATCAAAGTTATGACACAATGCTTAGAGAATGTAAAAGCTTGTTGAGGAATGTAGACATCTATAGAGCTCAAGTGGTTGTTGTATGCATAGGAAATTAACAGCAACTAAGATACACTGTTGTCCAGAAAAGAAGACTTGTTCTTGACAGCCAGGATTATGAAGTTCCAACTGACCTAATGACATTTACACAGTTCTACTGAATAACATTAATACCAGCATAATACCATCTCCCCCCTAAACAAAGAAAAATAGCTAACATCTACAACAAAGCAAAATAACTAGTATCTAATATAATCTTTGAATTTAACTGGAGTATTTCTAATTCTATAACTCTTACCAAGATTTCTGTTCACAGAAGTCTCATCTTTTTCTTGTAAGTTGATGTAATGTTCAGAAGCTGCAAAGAACCCACATTCCCAAAATGGTTCTCCTTGTCAGATAAAACATCCCAATAATAACAATCAGTCTTATCATGATGTCTGTTTTCATAATTCTCACTTCTTAGCTTTTTCCTGATAATATTAGCTTGTTCACATGTAACTTTCACTAAGACATTCTTGTTTCACCATCATTTGCCTTGCAGCAAAACAGCTCTTCTAGTGACTTTTTCAACTTTGACAGGCTCTGAAAAATTTGATTCACATTTGTTTATTTGCATATTTATTTTAAACTAAAACCCATTCACCAGGTTTCACCTCTAGATCCCATAAATTTTTCACTTTATTGAAATATTTCTTGCATGCTCCTCACATGCATACACATTTATTCCAAATCAACACAATCATCACTAGGTTCTGTCATATCATCCAACCACAAGAGCATTAGAGCTAGAACAGGGTTTCTTCCCCTTAACAGGACAAAAGGTGCAACCCCAGTGGTACTATGGGGTGTGGCATTATAAGACCAGACATTTTGCTGTAAATACTCAGAAACATTACGATTTTTAGCAATGGCCATCTGCAGTCCTTCTTTCAACAGACAGCTCTTTCAATTAGTCCATTCAAAGAAGGACTGTAAAGGAGTACTTCATAATGTTTTACAGAATGTCTTTAAAGAAAATCTGTAATTTCATCAGGCACAACATGTGCCCCATTATCTGTAGCAACTTCCCTAAATGGACGTTCAACCTGAAACAAACACTTCAAAAACTTCGTAACAGTACTGGAATCAGCAGACCTGACAAAAGCAAAATTCAACCACTTGGCAAAATCAATGGCTACTATCATATATCTGTTCTCATTCTTCAACATGTTAAAAGGTCCAGCAAAATCTTAACCAATCTTTTCCCATGGATTATTGGGCTATTCCGTAAAATGCAAAGGATTAGTATTCACTTTCCAATGTTTATCTGAACATAAACATTCAGCACACTTATCAATATAACATTTAACTTGCATGTCTATACCAGGCCACCAGTAATGCTGTTCAATATTTTTCACAGTGGCTGAAATGTCCAAATGTTCCAGATGTGCTAGTGAAATTATACCATGTTTTTGCCTTAGCAAAATGGTGTAGACCTTGAAAATGCCCCACTTTTTTGCAAAAATTACATCTCTTTCCTCGGGCTGGACATGATCGATTATTCCCCAAATGTGTCTTTGAACAACATCTATAGCAGTAACCAGAATTTGTTTTTCAAAACTTTTGCTTTTTTGCCCTTATTGGTTACAGCATTAATTTCCATATCATCACTATGCAATGCAGCACCAACATGAACAGGAGACTTAATATCCTCTGTTAAAATTTTAGAAGAAATAAGGGAGCGTTCTGTACTTTTCGCTGTGTTCATGACTTCACCTAAGAAAGAATTCTTACATGTCAATATTCGTTCCTGAATTGTTTTGTTATAACAATTGAAAACCAATTGATCACGTGAATACATATCAATATTCAAACCAAATTCACATTTAGCAACAAGAACTCTTAGAACTGTCAAAAAAAGTCAATGTTTTCATCCGTGAGTTGTTTTCTTTTGAAAAAAATGTGTCTTTCTAACATATCTGTTGGTTCATTAGAATATTGTTTCGCCCTCACATGTAGTAGCTTCTATAGAGGGCATCACAGGATTCGTCACCAAGTGGCGCAACAATAGATGGTAAGTTATCGAAAACTTCTTGTCCAGTTTCCCCTAAATGATTAAACAAAAAAGCAGCTCTATGTGTAGCATTGTACTTAGAGGCATCAATCGCTACCAAATAATTTTCCAAAATGTGTAACCACTTTCTCCACGAAACTGGCGGTGTCCCAGGCCTTTGCAGAAATGGTGGAGGTTGTATACAAGCTTGAGATGCAGCCTTGGTAAATGTATGTTAAAAATGTTTATAGTTCTCAAAATAAAGATTGTAACAATAATGACAAAAGAAAGGGTGTGCCTGTCACCTTGGTAACAGGCAAGTTGCTAGAGAAATGGTGTGCCTGTCACCGTGAACTTAATGTAACCAAATCTCAATTTAAATATGTAAAACGAAGTGTGCACATCATTGTGGAAATATACAAACGATAACCACAGGTTGATAATTAAAACGAGGTATGCATATCACCATAAATGCATGCACTAAACAGCATGAGATCAACGTCTGTAAATGAAGATGTGCCCAAGATCCAAATATGGCCACCAAAACCAAAATGAAAATTTCTAGAGGAAGTGGAGGTTTAAATGTGAGCGTAAAATGAGTAAGCTTCTACCGCTGGTGGAGGTTGTGTTTTGGACGTCAAGTCTAAGCGTGCGTCTGAACGTGTGTCTGAGCGTGCGTATGAACAGTGACGTACAAAGCAGACTTGCAGAGCAGAAAGAGAGCCATTGATGCACAAGGAATTCAAGTGTGATTCAAACAACAACAACAAAAATGAAAAATACGAAGACAAGTGATTCGCTGCTTGAAATATATGACACAATGACATAGATATACGCACAGTGAAAGTCGCATCCAATAAAAGACTAAACGAGTCAATTGTTAAAATGTAGCGGCAGCAAAAGCGATCCAACACAAAGTCCACTTGTATACCTCTAAACACTGTTTTAGTTGCTCTTTATTTCCTGCGCATACAACAGTATTATAGTCATTTGCATGCTCCTGGGCTTGAGAAGACACTACAACTGGCAACAAGTAGGGGATATGTGCCCCGAAGAAACAAAGCTGCTCTCCTTGAGAGTTTGCTAAAGTGCAGGAAACTGCATTGCGTGCTATGTGCACCTTGTAGCCTCCTCCCCAGCCCAGAAGCATGTCAATGAATGTGCCACACACAAAGCTCTGTAACAGATGTCTTTATTCTTCAGCATACTATCCTCTCATTGCGTCATAACTTTTAGAACCACATCTGAACACCTCCCATCCAATTACATAATTCCTGTCTAGAGTCCAACTAGAACCTCCAGGACCCTAGCGCACTTCATATCAAAGAGACTAAATTTCTCCCCTTGTAAAAGTACAAACAACATCAGCATCATATTTCCACAAGGAGCAGTCGAGGCACTCACAATGCCAGATTGAATGGTTTGAGGCAGTTGAGATGGATCGTCATCGGGCATCGATGGCATAGGCTTACAAGTGCAACCTGGACGTTCAGGCATGGACGCCTTGCTTGCGATCTTCGGCACTGACCAACTTTGAGGTAGATGGTTAAAGCATCACGGGTTCCGTGTGATGGATTTTCCGGGATGATGCGATGTCACCATGTGCCCTTTTTAAGTCACCACCCTCAAACCGAGTGTCTATTTTACGCTTCTGTTGCTGTTTGACCGGTACCAAGGCCGGTCCTAGGATTTTTGGGGCAAAAAATAGGAGGCCCCCTGTAATTTGCATGTGATGTGTCATCACAGGGCAATTCATCTTCGTTTGCATCGATGAAGTGACTTGCAAAATGCAACTTATCAGTGTAATGGATAAGAACACAAATACCCCAAATAAATCAAGCCCATATATTTTAAAGCTGTGTTAGTGGATTACATTTGTCAAACTGGATGGAAATGCTTGGCACAGCTCTCACGAAAATGGGTATCTTTACTCCAGTGTTCATTGTCCAGTGTTAACCGATTACATTTACCTCTCTTTAGGCAATCTAAGGTGTACGGAGGTGAGTTACTCAAGAATCAAATTATTTAAGTGCTGTAGTGAAGGGGTAGTGGGCACTCGAGCACAGAATGGATCTCAGCCAGGACCACAGTTGTCATGGAACACAAAAAGCAGCTTGGTGCTGTTTTCTTGACTGAAGACCACCTTATAGTTGTTATGTGTTTAAAGATAGACTCAGCAGACACAGGAATGTGATGGTGAAGGGAGATATGGAAAACATTAATAATTCCTGGTGAAGGATGGAGCAGACAAGAAGCTTGAGAATGGTTGATGTAGGAATGGAGCATGCAGACATTGTGTGGTGTAAGGATGCAGCAGGAGGAGATTAGGTGGTGTAGGGATGCAGCAGGAAGAGGTTGGGAGGTGTAGGGATGGAGCAGGCACAGTCTGGGTGGTGTTGGGACGGAGCTAATGTTGCTAAGGAGAGCAGCTAAAAGAGCATGGGAATACATGAGGCGGGTAGTTCTGGGTTTTCCTGTCACTAGAGAAACAGGGCGGCAAGTGAAAAAGAACATCTACCAGCAAATACCTGCCACCCCGGCCTTATAGCGATCACAGAGCACTGTGAAGCCCAAAGGATGGAGACCACTCCCCAAGCCCTTCCAGCAATGAGCTTGCATTGCAAGGCCCAGGGGAGGGGGCCAGCCCTGCCAAATATCACTCATTACAGGTTAGATGCATGCATGTGCTAGTCTTAACTTTATTTCTGCACTGAAATAGTTTGTCACACAATTCACAAAGTTCATATAGCTCTGCAGCAGTTCATGATTTTGCACTACAAATTAGCAGTTATTTGCCAGTTTGAGCTTGGAGAAGACAGGCAGCATTTAACTGCAACTTGTGTGTGGAGCCCTGCTGGATGGTGTCAGATTGAGGAAAGGTAGGTACTGTGTTATATAGCTTATAAACAACAAGGCATGTAGTAGCTGAGAGACTCCATTTAAAGGAGATATGTTGTGCAGAGTTGAAAGGATCTGCTGCAAAGAATAGTTCTGGCCAAGAGGAGGACACAGCCCAAAGATAAAGGCTAACTCACTCAATCCTCTTCATCTCCTTGCATTCTGGTACTTTTAGTTCTACATTTTAATAGCAGAGATTACTACATGTGTCACATGTAAAAAAAGACTGGAAGTGTTGTACATGCCCGATGGATGGTCTCTTCAGATCTTGACATCTATTCACATCAACACACACAATCATTTTCAGACCCTTAAGTAGTTTAATCAATAATTGTTTGCAAAAATTAAAGTATTATTCTGTGTACTTGTGTAGTTGTTTACTAGTTCACTGAGCAGCACAATCAGGTACCAGGGTTCTGAGGTGTGGCACATGGAAGGGCTCATTACTGAAGAAGAAAAGCATACGTTGGGTACAGGAGCCCACAGGTAACTCATCATAACAAGATAGCAGTGGTATGCCCCACTCAGAAAAAAGAAGCAGACTGGTATATAGCATGGCAAAGTTTTCCAGATAAAATGTTCGTAAGTTGAGCATTTTTATGTGTGATGCATTCTAGACCTTTACGTTAAAAAGTATGTGTCTCTGTAACTAGCAACAATACAAAAAATAAATTTGTAGCACCGCTCATAATAGTGCCACATTTAATTCCACTCATATGCCATAAAGATATCCCCCATAACCATACTGCAATTATGGAAGTGTGACACACATGCAGTTGGACACTTGGGGGGCCTTCTTCTAAGCACAGCAGACGTGATCCAGCGCTGTGTGGCCCAGAAGAAGGAGCTCCTTTCCTTGGGCTTTCCAGCAATGGTGTAATGCTATAAGGCCAGATGAGGGCTTGCTCGCTCCCCATGTGTGCTGAACCATGCCTGTGAGGCTTAGTGATCCTATGCTAGGATTGCCACCTGACCATTATTTTACTAGCATGGCCAGTATTTTTATATCCATGCTTGCAAATAACTTGAAAAAAACAGTGAAATCTGGTATTTTTTCCATTTTGCAATATAAACAGCAGCACAAAAAGAAAACACTTGTAAGATATTTGTATGTTGTCTAAAGTTATTTGCAAATGATTATAAAAGCAAGTAAATTGATTAATTGTTCTGACACAAACAAATAACAATGATTTTACACATATTCTTTTCCACCTGGCAGAGTTTGGTCCCTCCAGAGAAGTAAAATGTAAACAAATGACTGGTATTTTCTGTGAGAAATTTAGCAACTCTCAGCGCTGTGTGGCCCTGGGGCATCGAACCACAGTGTAGCACTACAAGGTCTAACCAAGAGGCACTCTTCTCTGGACATCATAATGCTGGATGAGGCTTGATTAAGGAGGGCTCCCTCCACTAGGCTTGCCATGGTGCCACGTTTCTTTAACCCCTAGGGTGCCTTGGACGAGGTGATCTCGTCCAAGGCACCGGTTCCTGGGTGCCTTGGATCAGATCACCTCGTCCTGCACCCGGGAACTGGGGGGAGCGCTAGCGCTCCCCCCATGTGCACCCCACCCACCACCCCCAAGGCCGGGATGGAAGGGGAAGCCTTTCCCCTTCCACACCCCATCCCCCCTGTGACGTCAGCGTGCATCCGCCAACAGGCAGGCGGTCAAAAAAATGGAATTCTGACCTTGGCGGGAACCGCCAACACAGGCCGCCACTTTAACACTCCGACCGCCACAGCGGAACAGACAAACAGCGCGGCGGTCACCGCCAACAGGCAGGCGGCAGACAATGTACCGCCCACCCTATCACAACTCACCAATCCGCCACCTTTTCCGGGGCGGGAGCCCCGCCGATAAAAACACGGCGGAAACAGACTACGAACGGGAAAACGCTCACCTCTACACACTCCACGAGGAAGGAGGACAGCATGGAACCCGAATTAAACATCCTACCAGCAATTGTTTACCTGCTCATCTACCACGAGTACGAACTCCGGCGCAAAAGACAACGGTGAGTACTGCACCTACGACACAGGGGAGGGGGGAGGACGAAAGGTTACGGGCACACACATACGCCCCCCCCTCCTCCAACTATCAACACACCAATGCAGAGCAACAACTGAGTGACACCCCCAATCCCCCCTGAAAAATGCAAAGACATAATAAAAATGTTAATTTAAATTTATGTAAAAATTAGGTTCATGGAAGTCATGGAAAATTATCGATATGAAATATAAAAGCAAAAAGAATGAACAGTGCGAAAGCTATGTACATAGTCAATAAGTCCTGCTCAGTTGCCAAATATCCACAGTCCGTGGGCCAATGTCCAGCAAACACATGGGCAAAGCCCACACAGGAGACCTGATTCCGTTGGAGAGAACACTGCTGGGGCATCAGATGATAAAACTACAGGCACCTCAGGGGGAAGGGAAGGGGGGGCACCTCAGCCACATGAGTCCACGACGCCAGAACCACGAAGGGGCCACCATGCCCACTGTGCCATCCTGGGGAGTGCAAAGCCACAGTCTCTCAAGTCTCTACAGTGGGTGGGTTGCCCACTGTTCAATCCTGGGGAGTGCAAAGCCACAGTCTCTCAAGTCTCTACAGTGGGTGGGTTGCCCACTCTGCCATCCTGGGGAGTGCAAAGCCACAGTCTCTCAAGTCTCTACAGTGGGTGGGTTGGCCACTGTTCAATCCTGGGGAGTGCAAAGCCACAGTCTCTCAAGTCTCTACAGTGGGTGGGTTGCCCACTCTGCCATCCTGGGGAGTGCAAAGCCACAGTCTCTCAAGTCTCTACAGTAGGTGGGTTGCCCACTCTGCCATCCTGGGGAGTGCAAAGCCACAGTCCATCGGATGGATACCCGACTCCATTGGTATTGGAGGAGGCAGGGTGCCCAGAGTGCAGCTTGAACACCAGCGCGACACAGAACCGGCACTGTCAATGGGCCAGCGGTGCTTGAGAGGAAGGGCCCAACGGAGCGGTGCTTGAGAGGAAGGGCCCAGCGGAGCGGTGCTTGAAATGAAGGGCCCAGCAGAGCAGTTCAGAGACGGCGGTGGCCAGCGGAGCGGTGCTTGAGACGGCGGGGCCCAGCGGAGCGATGCTTGACAGGAAGGGCCCAGCGGAGCGGGCGGAGCGGTGCTTGAGACGGCGGGGCCCAGCGGAGCGGTGCTTGACAGGAAGGGCCCAGCGGAGCAGTGCTTGAGACGGCGGGGCCCAGCGGAGCGGTGCTTGACAGGAAGGGCCCAGCGGAGCGGTGCTTGAGACGGCGGGGCCCAGCGGAGCGGTGCTTGACAGGAAGGGCCCAGCGGAGCGGTGTTGAGACGGCGGGGCCCAGCGGAGCGGTGCTTGAGACGGCGGGGCCCAGCGGAGCGGTGCTTTACAGGAAGGGCCCAGCGGAGCGGTGCTTGAGACGGCGGGGCCCAGCGGAGCGGTGCTTGACAGGAAGGGCCCAGCGGAGCGGTGCTTGAGACGGCGGGGCCCAGCGGAGCGGTGCTTGACAGGAAGGGCCCAGCGGAGCGGTGCTTGAGACGGCGGGGCCCAGCGGAGCGGTGCTTGACGGGAAGGGCCCAGCGGAGCGGTGCTTGAGACGGCGGGGCCCAGCGGAGCGGTGCTTGAGACGGCGGGGCCCAGCGGAGCGGTGCTTGACAGGAAGGGCCCAGCGGAGCGGTGCTTGAGATGGCGGGCCCTGTTCAGCGGTGCCTTTCTGCACGGCGGGGCCCTGTTCAGCGGTGCCTTTCTGCACGGCGGGGCCCTGTTCAGCGGTGCCTTTCTTCACGGCGGGGCCCTGTTGACCGGTGCCTGTCTTGTCTTTCAAGGGAGCCAGACCTGGCCAGGACTCCCTGCTTAGTCGCCCTCCGACCGTGCAGTTGCTGGACCCTCCTGTGACGGAGTCCTGGGCCCGTGGGTGTCCTCCGTCACACCCGGGATGGGGCTTGTGGGGCCCTCCTGGTCCGCGCCCCTGCTGGCTGACTTCTCCGCCCTGCTGCCCTTGCCCTCCTTCGATGAGGCTCTCTGGCCCTTGCCTCCCCTTGATGTTGTGGCAGGTGACGGCCCACGAATTTGCTCCTTGGTGGCAGCCATGTCAGCCTTCTCGCGGCGCCCTTTGGCTTTTCGGGTTCTCTTTCCAGGGGGTGGGCTGGCAGTCCCCTTGCTGCTGGCCGATGTATCCGTACTGGGAAAAGGTGGACTCCAAAACCCGTGCACAATGGTCAGACTTGATGCAGGGCTGGTGGTGGCTGAGGTGCTCTTCGGACTCTTACCAGATGGAGGGGGTGGGTCAGGTGGTGCAAAGAGGTTAACTTTGGAGAGGAAAAGTTTTTTAGGAGCAATGGGAAGGGTAGGTGCAGTGGGAATGGGAGTGGAGGAAGAGGATGTGGTTGTAGGAGAGTCAGGTGTGCTGTCTTTGGGTGCAGGTGCTTGTGACGTAGGCTGTGGTGAGGTGTTTGGCTGTTGGGTGGGTGGCTGCCTGCGTTTGTGTGGTTTGGAAGAGGGGGTGACAGACACAGTGGGAGAGGACACAGGGGACGTGTAAATGGCAGTGGGGGTGGTGACTGCACGTGGGCGGACTGTACTGGAGGGTGTGCTGGTGATGGAAGTACTAGCTGATGATGGTGTGCATGCAGGTGTGAGTGGAGACGTCACAGGGAGGGAGGAGGGAGACGAGGAGGAGGGGGACACAGAGGTGGTAGTGACTGTTGCCATGTCTGCATCTGGATGTTGCTTGGGTGAATGCTTGTGGGATCTGTGGTGCTTATGTCTGGATGAGCTGGCCTTGGGTGTTGAGGTGTGTGCAGGCTGGTCAGATGGTGTGGATGGGATAGGCTGAGGAACAGGAGACTGGGAGAGGGTGGAGGCAGTTAGAAGAGGGAGGCTGGAAACAGGGACAATGGCTGCCGTCAGTGCTGAGGCCAGAGCATTGAACGATCGTTGATGGGCAGCCTGACCCGAATGAATGCCCTCCAGGTATGCATTGCTCCGATGCACCTCCCTTTCTACCCCCTGGATGGCATTCAAAAGGGTAGACTGCCCAACAATGATGGTCTGTAGGAGGTCAATGACCTCCTCACTGAGGGCAGCAGGGGTAACTGGGGCAGGGCCTGAGGTGCCTGGGGCGAAGGAGATGCCCGCCTTCTTGGGCGAGCGGGCACGGAGCGAAGGGTGAGGGGCTGCTGGGAGGGCGGAGCTGGTGCGCTGGGTGGCGGCTGTACCTGTTGAGGCGGGGGGCACGGATGTTGCCGCCACCGCTAGGGAGCTCCCTTCCGAGGACGTGTCGGTGTCGCTGACGTCTCCACGGGTCCCCGTTGTGGAGCTCCCCTCGCCCTCCGTATCACTGGTGACCTCGGTGTCTGTAGCATGGACCACCGGGGCCATGTGAGTTGCAGCTCCCTCGTGCTCCGATGCCAATTCTCCTCCGCCTGATGATGCTAATGCACACATGCACAAGAAGATAAAGAAAAAGGGTGGGGGGAGAAATAAAGACAGGTTGAGTGCATGCATTGCCAACACCGTTGTCGGAGAGGACAGACACAGGAGCCTCCTGCACTACGCCGCGCAATCGGGGTACACTACTCAGTACTTGTGACTAGGCCTACAGGTCTATGGACAACAAATGCACACATGGATGATGCTGAACCATGGATTGCTGTACTTGGCACCCTACAGAGGTGGGGGGCAGGGGCACAGGGCCATGCCTAAAGGAGGGGACTACACTACAGAAAGCGCCCTGGCCTAATGTCACCCACAGCCCTCCTCCCCCACCCATACACCTCCACTGCGAGCTAATATAGCAGAACGTGCTGATACTCACCCCCTTGTGTCTGCTGTGATGTCCTCACGCGCCCATCCAAATCGGGGTAGGCCACCGCCAGGATCCGGGACATCACGGGGGTCAAGGTACGACTGGCACCCCTCCTACGTTGGGAGGCCATCCCCAGCAGTGACTCGGCAGTCTTCCTGGTCCCGCGGCGGATGTCCTCCCACCTCTTTCGGCAGTGGGTGCCCCATCTGTTGTGGACCCCCAGGGCCCGGACGTCCTTGGCGATGGCATGCCAAATGTCGACTTTCTGATGGGCGCTGACCTATTTGACATGCACAGGGTGGGAAAGGAAAAATCATCATATTTCTGCATGTTAGATGTGATTGCCCCCCTCCCCAACCTTGCCATGTGGCACATGTCTCATCTGTCGTGCCTTGCACTCCTCATTCGCTCCCCTCCCTCGGGGTCCTGAAGGCCAGGTTTAGGTGCCTGCATATGACAGGTGGATCCCTAATGTACTCACCAAAGAAGGTGTGCCATATCATCGTGGCCTGCTGTATGCTTCACAATCTTGCATTGCGACGCCGGGTGCCTTTCCTGCAGGAGGATGGTCCAGATGGTGGTGTTGTAGCAGCTGTGGATCCTGTGGAGAGTGAAGAGGAGGAAGACGACGGGGACGACACGGACAACAGGGACACAGTTATACAACAGTATTTTCAGTAGCACACAGGTAAGAATCACCCACGCCATTTTACATTTACTCCTGGCCTCCTGCATCTCTACTTTCTGTGTTTCACCCCAGTTCCTTTTAACTGATTTGTGATTTTCCCTTCCCTTTTCAGAGCTGTATGACCCACTGCGTGACTTCTGCTTTGTTTGCCCATGGACTTAAGCGTTTTGACATTGGTATGTTGTCATCACAATGTAACTGAACATTATTGCACCGTTATGTGTAATACATTTGTTAAGAATACAAGCAGACTCCTGATTTTTTAAGTGCAATAAGGGATTTATTTCAAGTGCTACATATAGGTACATGATAGTAAAATGGTGATGGGTGGGGGTGGAGTAATGTCCATGGCAGAGTCCAGTTCTCAGTCTGACAGGTGCATTGTCCATATGCCTGTGGAAGGATGGAGCAGGGGCTGTTTAAGGTTGGACAGGGTGACAATGTGGGACAGTGGGATGACATCAGGGGGTATCTCATTCTGGCGGGGGTCTTGCAATCCTACTCTGTCTTCTTGTGTGATCTCAGGATCCGCTTGCGGGGTGGTTGTTCTTCAGCAGGAGGTGGGGTTCTGGTGGCCTGTTGTTGTGTGGGGGCCTCCTGTCCACTAGCGCTGGCGGAGGTGGTAGGCTGTTCCTGGTCCTGGCTAGTGACAGGGGCCCTTTGTGGTGCCACATGGTCCCGCAATGTGGTGACTATCTGGTTGAGGGCCAGGACGATGGTCCCCATTGCGGAACCGATGTTCCTGAGTTCGTCTCTGAACCCCATGTACCGTTCCTCCTGCTGTTCCTGGATCTCCTGGAACCTGGCCAGTACCGTCGCCATCGTCTCCTGGGAGTGGTGGTATGCTCCCATGATGGTGGTGAGGGCCTCTTGGAGAGTGGGTTCCCTGGGCCTGTCCCCCCCCTGTCGCACAGCAGCCCTCCCAGTTCCCCTGTTTCCCCGGGCCTCTGTCCCCTGGACGGTGTGGCCACTACCACTGCCCCCAGGTCCCTGTTGTTGGGGTGGTGGGTCAACCTGGGTGCCCTGTAGTGGCGGACACACCGCTGATTGACGCGTCCTGGAGACAGAGGCATGGGCCCGCTGGATGGGAGCTGTGCTGGTATTGCCAGAGGGGGTTAGGTCTGCTGTGGCCTGTGGCTGTGTGTGGGGAACCGACTGTCCAGAGGTCCCCGATGGTCCGGACTGGTCATCAGGTTCTAGGTCGACAGAGCTGCTGTCATCACTGGGGGCCTGTTCTGGGGGTGGGATGGACAAATCTGGACCCTCCTGGCCGGTGTGTTGGCATTCGGGCCCTGCAGGGGTAAAAGAGTATGGTTATTGCTTCTGTGTGTGCCATGGCGTGCGATTTGTGGGTGCCCTTGTCCCCCAGTGCTGGCAGTCCCTTGTGGGAGGAGTTGTGAGGGTGGTTTGTGGGGGGGGGATGGGTATGTGCAGTGGTCATGCTTAGGTGATGGGTGTCCATGGTTTGTGTTGGCATTCAGGGATTGGTGTTGGTTTGGGTGGGTTGTGCTGGTGAGACATTGGCAGGGAGGATGTGTGCTGGGGGGTTGGGGGTGAGGGTGGGGGTGTGGGTTGGCATGCTGGTGGTTGGGGGGGGTGAAGTAGTTGAGATTAGACTTACCAGAGTCCATTCCTCCGCCTACTCCAGCGAGGCCCTCAGGATGCAGGATGTTCAAGACCTCTTGCTCCCATGCTGTGAATTCGGGTGGAGTGGGTGGGGGTCCGCCGCCAGTCTTCTGCACAGCGATGTTGTGTCTTGACACCATCGACCGCACCTTCCCCCGTAGGTCGTTCCAGCGCTTTCGGATGTCTTCCCGATTTCTGGGATGCTGTCCCACAGCGTTGACCCTGTCGACGATCCTTTGCCATAGCTCTGCCTTCCTGGCTATTGTGGTGTGCTGCACCTGTGTGCCGAAGAGCTGGGGCTCTACCCTGATTATTTCCTCCACCATGACCCTGAGTTCTTGGTCCGAGAACCTGGGGTGTCTTTGGGGTGCCATGGGGTGGTGTGGATGAGGTGTGGGGTGGTGTTTGTGGTGATGTGAGTGGTGGTGTGTGTTGTTTTGTGCGTAGATGTGGTGTGGGTGTTGATGTTGGGTTCCTGTGTGTGTTGTGGTTTGCGTTCCCTGTGCTCTCTCTCTGTGTATTGCGCCTTGTCTCTGATTTTCGATTTGTGGGGGTTTGTGGGTGATGTGGGTGTGTGTTTTATATGGTGATGGGTGTGTGGGAGTGGTGTGTATATGTGTATCAGGTGTGTGTGTTTCAAATTGTCCAATGTGGTTGTGTTTTGTAAGGGTGTGTGTATTTTGACCGCGGCGGTGTGTACCGCCAATGGAATACCGCGGTTGAAAGACCGCCGCGTGGATTCGTGGGTCGTAATGGCATGGGCGTGTTTGTGTTGGCGTGACGGTGGAGGTTTCGTCATCTCCAGTTTATCGCTGACCGCTGATGAGGCGGCCTTCCGTGGATGTCGGGTTTTTGGCGGTTTGGCAGTTGTGGGTCAGAATGACCGTGGCGGTTTACCGCGGCCGCGGCGGTATAATGGCGGGCTTCTGACCGGCGGTAAGAGCCTTTTACCGCCGAGGTCAGAATGACCCCCATAATGTGCTACTGGTGAACATTGAGCAACTAATATGCGCAGTGGTGAAACACAAAGTCATTGATCAAACACAATTAATAGCATTACATTCCACCCTATGACCAATGATTTTTTGTTTACATACCTCTTATTTCAAACAAAAACAAAAACATCAACACAAAAAAAACATTATAAGCAAATCAGATTTGAATGATAAAAGCAATCACTGTAAAGCAATGAACCTTTCACATCAGATACATCTACACAGAAACAACTGAAACTTATATACTTGGGATAATAGTGTCTCTAAAACAACAAGTTGATGTAGCATGAGTTCTACTCATGTAAAGGTGCACGGTCCACCTGAAAGGTTTGCTGGAATGTAAGCGAGTCAGAGTTCCACATGAAAAACACAGACAGTTAACTGTTAAGGTTGCTTAGTTCCAGTGGAAGAACGTAATCAAACAAGTTGAACTTGAACTGAAGGCGCCAGTTCCGCAAAATCGATCCATGTGGTTTGTACTTTGATCAATCAGGTTCAGGTTGGGGGTTCGGTCCCTCCCCTGACCCCTCACGCACACACCCGAAGGGACACCACACAGCACACTCATGGTCAGTGGCGAAACGTGGTAGGATCTGCAAAAGAAAAAAGGATGACTTATCTTGCAAATAACATTTGTCATCTGAAATGTGCCCTTCCTCTTCCTTTCCTTGTTTTATAATCAGCAGGACGTTTTTGGGGCCCTTTGTTATGATTTCTGCATGTTCTGGAGGGTCACTTGGGGCTTCAACCCACACCTCAGTACTGAGGTTTTTATCTGCTGCACCACAGCTTCCCTTTCCTTGCACTGTCAGAAGGGCTGGGGCAGACTCCTTCTTTACCAAACCTCCATTCACTGCTCTTTTGACAAGTTGGGCCATTCTGTCTCCAATTTGTATGAATGAATCATATTCTTTTCTAGTTATCAGGATAATTTTGATTTCTCCTTGGTAATCTGCAGCAATCACTCCCCCTAAAACCGGATCAATTTGCCATATCTGTCCTGGTAACATTCCTCTCTCCAACTGATCTTTGACTGTTTGTGGGACAGATTGCTCTTGTGCGTGCTGCACAGTTTTTATCAAATCTAGTGGAATGTGCATCTCTCTTATCTCTGCCCACCTGTAAGTGGCTTTTTCTCCCAGCTGTCCACATTTCTGGTGCACCCACTTAGCCATCCCCACTAAGTCAGAATTCTGGGTGGACACTTCAGACTCTGAATGTGTCTCTTTAACATCTGCAAGGGAATTGAACCAGTTAGGTACAAGCCATGTGGAAAACCAAACGGCTAAACCATTGGCAATGAACCAAGAATCAGTGTAAAAATGACACATCTCAAGCAGCTCTTGCTTTAAAGTCTGACACACATTGTACAACGCTGTTCCTTCTCCTGTGCTAGAAAACCACTTTTCAGTCAATTAATCATTAGTCAAAAAACATGCTTGTTATCCTCAGGGGACACAAATTCAAATGATGCACTAAATTTCACTGGTGACTCTTTTACCTGTAGTACTCCCTGCACCCTCTCCACATCCTGAAAAGGGGCTTGTGACACCTGTTCATGTAGGGCTGCAGTGACTCTAGCCCTGTCTTACATGTACCAGATCCAGTGTATGATACTAGCCTCCTGTGCCTGTCCTAAACTGTGAGATTTAGGTGAACTCATCACCCACTGAGAACAAGTCAAAAGCATACTCCAAAGTTCCAGGGGCAATCTTGTCCTCCCCTGTTCCTGATTTACATGTAAATCAGTGTTTCCCTCTTGCACTGTGCAGAAACCTAAAGTCTGAATTATTTCATTTGCCAAATCAAAAGCACACAGCTGCTTATGTTTTTTTCTAGTTACTTCATACCAAAGTGTTAAGATTTCACTCAGGTGAGGGCTATACTGTTTCTAAAAATCAAACAAGCTCATGAAACTCGGTGTCTTTTGCTTAGTGCAAACAGTAAGAAACTCTAAAATATTTTGTTTTACTTGTGCCAGTAACTGCACATTTTGTGGCAGTACCTCTGCCGTGTCCGAATTAATTTTACTTTGTAAATAACATTCTGAGCTCTGTTCTCAGTGTTATCTGTTAAGGAATGCTCTTCAACTGCTGAAAACTGTGGGGTGTTTTGCGCTATGCTCTGCTTACACTGAGGCTCAGACTGTCTCGCAGCTGTCTTAACCCCCTCATTACTGGAATGGGAAAAGCCAGATTCTTCTAAAACAGCGGTTTTATAGATTTCACCATTATCTTGCATTAATGTGTTCTGGCTAGTTTGCTCACGTAAATTCTTATTTTCATGTTCCAACTGCCTACATCTCTCCTGCACTTTTCTGTAAGCAGATAAAAGTATCCAAACCCTTCTGTCAAAAACAAAAGGAACATCATTTCTTTCAAAAGGCACATTTTCTAAATATGCTTTATCACAGCACTCATCCCAAGACTCACACAGTCCTGATAAACAAGAAAACATGTTTCTCACAGCACCATAAGGCAGTTTAACTTCACATGCATTTTCAAACATGGTCTGCCGTGGTTCTGTAATTCTCTAAACAACAAAAAACAATTACACTTTTAAATCGTGCACTTCAAAATTCCAATTCGACTCCCAAAACTGACGACTACGCCAAAATGTTCTGCTTTCCTGCTCTTATCTTATAACCGAGCTTACAGAACCTCTCTGGAATGCACTTCTGAGTTTAAAGAAGACATTTATTGTTATTATTATTTCACCGCAAGGTTCTTGAGAGACGAAATTAGTAGATTGGCAGCACATGTTCAAAAGTAGTCGCAGCAATGAAAGCAAAATATATCAAAGTACTTCTCAGTTGCAATATACACAGCAAATACATGTGATTATATTATAGCATAACTTCAAAGCAAAGCATAAAAGTCAAAATTCATCACCGTAGGGCCTATAGCTCATCTTCATCTTTCTGGGGCCTGAAAGTTGATGACTCCGGTCAACTGCGAGAAATAAATTTTCTACCCAAACGGGAGACAGGCAACTGATGTCTAGCTCCTGTCTGAAGTCAAAGCAGAACTAACTCTGCCGTTGCCCAGAGCCATCGTTCCAAAAACGTCCCCCCTCCTCTCAGACTCGGAAAAACTACGTAAGCATTTGGAGACTGGCCAGATCTCCTAGACTTCTCCTCTTCCCAAGGCTGAGCCGAAAGGAAAACACCAAATGTACTCTCTCTTATCTGCTATAGTCTGGTGTGAAGAACACAGCTTGGTCTACCATGTGGAAAAACACAGCTTGGAAAAACACAGCTCATCTGCAATGTCTCAACTGCAGTGTCTAACCCCACGTTAAAGCCAATAGGCAGCTAACCTAAATATCAAATGTAATGTCTAATGTCATGTCAAAGCCAATAGGCTGCTAACCCAAATATCAAATGTAATGTCTAATGCCATGTCAAAGCCAATAGGCAGCTAAACTGAACAAAACATATAGGGGGTCATTATGACCCTGGCGGAAGGCAGAGAAGTGGTGGTAAGACCGCCAACAGGCTGGCGGTCTTTTTTTTTGTATTATAACCATGGCGGTTACCGCCATGGTCATCCGCCGCTTCTCCGTTCCGCCCCCCGGGAGGAGACGAACGCTGGACTGGAGACCTGGGTCTCCAGCCCAGCGGCCGTCACTATACCGCCAGCGGTATTTGGACCCGGCTGACCGCCATGGATTTCATGCGGTTTGAAACCGCAATGGAATCCATGGCGGTGAGCACTATCAGTGCCAGGGAACTCCTTCCCTGACACTGATAGGGGTCTCCCCCGCCCCCCGCCTCCCACCCACACCCTGACTCCCTCCCCTACCCCCCCACCACCCCTGCCACCCCCCAAAGGTGGCAGGACCCCCCTCCCCACCCCGACCCTCAACATAACATCACTCATGCACACACGACATGCACGCAGGCACCACCAACACACATACACGCACACACACCGACATACATGCCAACATCCACACACACAGTCAGACACGCACACCCACATTCAAACATACACACACACACATCCATACAGACATACCCACAGACATACACGCACTCATTCCCAAACACACAACACCCTTCAAGCATACACGCACTCACACACCCCCTCCACATACACACACGCACACCCCCATGCACGCACACAACACACAACATCCCTGTCCCCCTCCCCTCACAGACGATCGACTTACCTGGTCCGACGATCCTCCGGGAGGGGACGGGAGCCATGGGGGCTGGTCCGCCGACACCACACCGTCAACAGAACACCGCCACGCCGAATCACAGGCTGTGATTCGCTGGGCGGTGTTCTGTTGGCGTGGCGGTGGAGGTGGAGCAACCTCCACTTCCCCGCCTCCCGCCAGTATGGCTGTTGGCATCTCTCCATCCGTAAAAGGACGGAGAGCTGGCAACGGTCATAATAGGCCGAGCGGCAAACCGCCACCAGCGGTCTTCCGCACAGCGGTCCCTCAGCGGTCTGGGAAAAAGACTGCCGAGGTCAAAATGACCCCCATAATGTGCTACTGGTGAACATTGAGCAACCAATATGTGCAGTGATGAAACACAAAGTCATTGGTCAAACACAATTAATAGCATCACAAGGACCTACACTGCAAGTGCTGCTGTGACCTCAGTCTGGAAGCGACGATGGCTCATGTGTCTGGGGAAAGGGCCCCTGCCTTCACTTCGGAGGAGTTGGAGAAGTTAGTGGATGGGGCCCTCCCCCAGTATACACTACTCTACGGTCCTCCAGACAAGAAGGTGAATACAATGTGAGCATGCTGTATGGGCAATGCCTGTTTGGAGTGGTGTGGATGGAAGATACGGGAAGGGGAACTGAGGCCTCCATGAGCAGACGGTGAGTGTATGTGCGTCAGAGCAAGGTTGGGAACGTGGGTCAATGACTGTGACGGTCTGGACAGTTAAAGATTTTCCTTTTTTCCCTCTACTATTCCTTTAGGTCAGCGTCCACCAGAAGAAGGATATTTGGCGTGCCATCGCCAAGGACGTCTGGACCCTGGGGGTCCACCACAGACAGAGCACCCACTGCCGTAAAAGAGAGGAGGACATTCGCCGCTGGAGCAAGAAGACAGCGGAGGCCCAGTTAGGGATGGCCTCCCAGTGTGGGAGGGGTGCCCGTCGCACCATGACCCCCCCTGATGTACCGGATCCTGGCAGTGGCCTATCCGGAGTTGGATGGGCACTTGAGGGCATCGGAGCAGCCACAAGGGGGTGAGTACAGTCACATCCATCTGACTCTGCGCGCATTAAGAGGTGTCTGGGTGGGGGAGGTGGGCTGTGGGTTCCCCTAGGCCAAGGCGAGTTTTGTAGGCAAGATCCCTTCGTGAGGCAGGCTATGTGGCACCCCAACCCCACCAGTGGTAAGAGCCAACTACACCTAGTCAGATTCCTGTGACTTCCATGTGTGCAGCAATCGGGCATAGGCCTTGTACCGCATGTCCCTGTGATCAATTAGGGAACTCTAAGTGCATGGCGTAATGCAGAGGGCTGCTGTGTCTGTAGTGTCCGCCAACGGTAGTGGTATTGCATGCACTGAACATGCCTTTCTTCTGTCTTCCCTCCCCCCTTTTTATGGTGTCCCTGTTCTTGTGTGCATTAGCATCATCAGGCGGAGGAGCAGTGGCACAGGAGCAGGAAGGAGCTGCATTCCACATGGCCCTGGAGGGTGAGACAACGGAGTCAGAAGCCACCAGTGGGACGGAGGGCGAGGGGAGCTCCACGGCAGGGACCAGAGGTGACATCAGCGACAGCTACTCTTCCTCTGATGAGAGCTCCCTTGTGGTGGCGCGTCCCTCTGTGCCCCCAGCATCAACAGGTACAGCCGCCACCCCCCCCTACCAGGACCGTCCTCCCAGCAGCCCTTCATCGTGTGTCCCGTGGCCGCTCACCCAGGAGGGTGGGCATCTCCTTCGCCCCATGCACCTCAGGCCCTGCCCCAGTCAGCCTTGCTGCCCTCTGTGAGGAGGCTATTGACCTCCTGAGATCCCTCACTGTTGGACAGTCTACCATTCTGAATGCCATCCAGGGTGTAGAGAGGCAGTTGCAACAAACAATTGCATACCTGGAGGGCATTCATTCTGGTTAGGCAGCCCGACAGCGAGCATTTCAGACTCTGGCCTCAGCACTGATGGCAGCCATTGTCCCTGTGTCCAGCCTCCCCCCTCCAACCTCCTCCACCCAGACCCAATCCCCTGTACCTCAGCCTATCCCAAGCACACCATCAGACCAGCATGCACACACCTAAACACACAAGAGTGGCTCAGGCAAACATAAGCACCACACATCCCACAGGCACTCACACAAGCATCATACCCATGCAGACATACCAACATCCACTGCCTCCACTGTGTCCCCCTCCTCCACGTCTCCCTCCTCTCTCCCTGTCTCATCTCCACTCACACCTGCATGCACTACATCTTCAGCCACTACCTCCATCACCAGCACGCCCATCACCACACACTGCTCACGTGCCCTCACCACCCCCACTACCATTCACACATCCCCTTTGTCCTCTCCCAGTGTGTCTGTGAGCCATCCTCTCAAAGTACACAAACGCAGTCACACACCTATCCAACAGCCATCCTCCTCACAACAGCCTCCAGCCCATGCACCTTCACCCAAAGTCAGCAAACGTACACCTCCTACAACCACTACCTCTTCCTCCACTCCCAAACCCACTCCATCTGCCTGTCCCAGTGTGTCTAAAAAGCTTTTCCTGTCTACTATTGACCTCTTCCATGCACCTCTCCGCCATCCGTCCCCTAGGGCCCGCCTTTCCAGGTCCCAACCCAGCACCTCAGCCACCACATCACCGGGCACAGTGGTGCCAGCAACTGCAGGCTTTTGGAGTGCGCCAAGCATCAGGGCTGCCAGTGTTCCACGGAGCGAGGGAAAGGACATTCAGCCACCTCCAAAAGTAAAGAAATTGCCCACATCCCGGGGGAGAAGGCGAAAACACCTGCCACCAAGGGCTCAGGCAAAACAAAAGTGGATAGTGGAAAGACAGCTGCTCCACCATCCAAGGTGGGGAAGGGCCAGAAAATCAAAGGCAGGTCCACGTCGACATCAACCTGTACGGCGGACAAGACCGCCACCAGCACCGCCACCTGCACCGCCACCAGCACCACAGTCACTGAGCCCGCAAACAGCACCGCAGTCACTGAGCCCGCCACCAGCACTGCCGCCACAAAGACCGGCACCAGCACTGCCGCCACAAAGATCTGCACCAGCACCGCCGCCACAAAGACCGCCGCCAGCACCGATGCCACAAAGACCGCCGCCAGCACCAATGCCACAGAGCCCGCCGCCAGCACCGATGCCACAGAGCCCGCCGCCAGCACCGATGCCACTGACACTGCCGCCAGCGGCCCGCGACATCCTGAGCCAGTGGCACTAACGCAGACATGGCTGCCATCCACAGTGGTCAGTCGTACGAGGCTGGTGGTCAGTTCCAGGAGTCTGGGCAGCTTGCATGTTGCACCACCGTCAGTGGAGTCTCACATCCACTATCTCAGTCCTTGGCAGGATGAGGCACTCTGGGCACAAAGCCCCCTCGAGAGCCAGTGGAGAGATACATCCACTACCTCAGTCCTTGGCAGGATGAAGCACTCTGGGCACAAAGCCCCCTCCAGAACCAGTGGAGAAAAGCATCCACTACCTCAGTCCTTGGCAGGATGAAGCACTCTGGGCACAAAGCCCCCTCCAGAACCAGTGGAGAGATACATCCACTACCTCAGTCCTTGGCAGGATGAAGCACTTTGGGCACAAAGCCCCCTCCAGAACCAGTGGAGAAAGGCATCTACTTGAGAGACTGTGGCTTGGCACTCCCCAGGATAAAGCAGTGGGCAAACCACCCACTGTTAAGACTTGTGAGACTGTGGATTTGCACTCCCCAGGATACAGCAATGGGCAAACAACCCACTGTAAAGACTTGTGAGACTGTGGCTTTGCACTCCCCAGGATACAGCAGTGGGCAAACCACCCACTGTAAAGACTTGTGAGACTGTGGCTTTGCACTCCCCAGGATACAGCAGTGGGCATGGAGCCCCCTCGTTGAGCTGGCGTTGTGCATTTATCTGGCTGAGGTGCCCCCCCTTCCCTTCCCCCTGAGGTGCCTGTTTCATTTCGATCTGATGGCCCTGCAGTGTTCTCTCCGTTTGAAGTCTGGTATTGAGTGTGGGTCTCGCCCATGCTTTTTAGGCCCAGTGGTCCAAGGACTATGAATGGTGCACTATCCGGACTTGTGTAGTTGGTGTACATCATTGTATATATTGCATTTAAAGTTTTGACTAATGGATTTTTATTTATTACACTCGTTCAACTCATTTCCTTTTGTCCTTGCGTTGTTCCTGGGGGTGAGGGGGAATGTAATGTTGCAGCATGTATTTGTGTGTATGTTGTTGTGGGTGAGGGTGAGGGTGGGGGTTTTGCGTGTTGCATGTGTGTGTCACTCTCTTTTCCCTCCCCCCTCCCATGTGTTGTAGGTGCAGTACTCACCGTGGTCGTCGCGGCCGTCTTTCGTGCTCCTGGTAGAGGAGCAGGAATACCATCGCAGGGAGTATTTAGAGTTCTGGCTCCATGGCGTCCTGGTTCCTCGTAGGGTATGGAGAGGTGAGTGTTTTCACTTCCAAGTCCTGTTTCTGCTGTGTTTTTGTTCGCGTAGGTTCCGCCCCGGAAAAGGTGGCGGATTGGCCTCTCATAATAGTGTGGGTGGTACATTGTCTTCCGCCTGTCTGTTGGTGGTGACCGCCGCAGTGTTTGTTTGTACCGCCGTGGCGGTCGGAGTGTTAAAGTGGCTGTCTATGTTGGTTGTTTCCGCCATGGTCGTGATTCCATTTTTTTTACCGCTGGCCTGTTGGAGGTGTTACCGCCGCTTTAACACCAACCGCCAGGGTTGTAATGAGGGCAATAATGTCCGTTATATATAAAAAGCAACAAAAAAATGTGTCTTGAATCCTTATCTAGCACTACTAAAATATGCTTCATTCCTGTGTTAGTTTGGTTTACTGCATTTTAGTGCACATTTGATTTCTATTGTTTGGCAATTTAGTGCACTGAAAAAAAAACAGTCTCTAAAAAGGTATTTACTTACCATTCATTGACCTCATTATCACAGTTTTTTTTCTGCCTTGCAATTCAGCACTGTGTTTGCTGCTTTCTCTTCTGGGGTGGGCAGAGAAAACTAGATGTGGCTAAGTGGGGTACCTTTTAGCCATCAAACAATGATACCTAGCAACTTGCAAGCATAAGTGTAAAAAATCCTTTTTAAAACATGCGTCTTTGGGAATGGACCAAGGCCAGCTTGTGTGTTAACAATTAAATGTTCAATTATGATGTGCATGCTTCCCTTTTTACGCATCACTTTATATGTTTAAACAAAACATTTATTTGGTGTTACTCATAGAGGTCTGTAGCAAGACACATTGTCGATCCATTTGTTGTGAGCCTACAGTCCAGTTGCAAAGCTTTGCAAACGACTCAGATCTATACAGAGGAAACACTGGTCATTCTAGTCAGCATGGGAAGAAGAGTACTTGTTTGTTGAATGGCCATAAGAGGAAGTAACTTGTTTGCTTTGCTCAGAGAAAGTAAATGTTCTTATGAGATATAACCTGGAACAGCACTACAAAACTCAACATGCAGGATATGCTGAGTCCTTCCCATTGCACTCAAAACTGTGTTTGGCAAAAGTGGCATAGTTAAACCAATTATCAGCTAAAGCTCCTCCTTTGCCAGATGAAGGAATCCGAGGCTGTTACAGAAGCATCATTCAAAATATGCTACTTGCATGCAAAACATATGAAACCATTCACAGAGGCAGAGCTAGTGAAGAAATATTTCCTTTCAGCAGCCAGAATTTCATTTGAAAATGTTAGCGTATCTGACCTTATTTGGATTCTTATCTTTAATTTATAAGGGGACTCGTTAGAGGCTCGATGGACCTTTTGACTAATCTTATAGTAAGTCCCACCACAAGACCCAATTTCAATACAAATCATCAACAAATATCAAAATACAATATCAATAATCTTTGGAGTCTGTAATCTCACACACCACGGCCCTCATTCTGACCTTGGCGGGCGGCGGAGGCCGCCCGCCAAAGTCCCGCCGTCAGGTTACCGTTCCGCGGTCGAAAGACCGCGGCGGTAATTCTGACTTTCCCGCTGGGCTGGCGGGCGGTCGCCTTCAGACCGCCAGCCAGCCCAGCGGGAAAGAGGCTTCCACGATGAAGCCGGCTCGGAATCGAGCCGGCGGAGTGGAAGCTGTGCGACGGGTGCAGTTGCACCCGTCGCGTATTTCACTGTCTGCGCAGCAGACAGTGAAATACATGTAGGGGCCCTCTTACGGGGGCCCCTGCAATGCCCATGCCAGTGGCATGGGCACTGCAGGGGCCCCCAGGGGCCCCGCGACCCCCCCTACCGCCATCCGGATCTCGGCGGTCCGACCGCCGGGATCTGGATGGCGGTAGGGGGGGTCGGAATCCCCGCGGCGGTGCAGCAAGCTGCGCCGCCGCGGAGGATTCAATGGGGCGGCGGTACACTGGCGGGACCCCGCCAGTGGTGCCGGTCCGACCGCGGCTTTACCGCCGCGGTCGGAATCCCCATTGGAGCACCGCCGGCCTGTCGGCGGTGCTCCCGCGGTCCTCCGCCCTGGCGGTCAAAGACCGCCAGGGTCAGAATGACCACCCATGTCCCATTTGGCCATGAATAAACCACACCTTTATGTAAAAGTTAGAATGCTTATTTCCCTATATTAACAATGCTAATATCATATAACTTAGTATTAAAATCAAATGGTATACATACACAAAATAACACTGGTTGACCAAACCTTCTAAAGAATCTCAATTTAACTAATGTATGGATTACTACTCACTCAAGAATTACAGTCAACAGCAAGAACAATTGTGCAATAGAAACAGCATACAACTAGAGTCAGCAACTGAGTAACATCATTTTTTTTTAAAATTAATAGCGACCTATTAGCCTTGTAGGATCTTCCCTCACTAACCCTTCTGATTAGAATAGCATGTTTGGACTTCATGCAAAACAATTTACGTCAACATAAATTTGGAAAACATCTAGCTATGGCTCTATCAAAGTAGCAGTTGTTACCTAGAAACAAAAAGGAAAACTTGCAACAAGAGCAATAGCATTTTGTTATACCTCTCCTCAGTATGGATCAGCAAGCTGAGATTATCTTCTTCAGTTGGACATCTGTTCGGTCAGCATCAGCAACGGACCATGAAAGGGAATGGTTCAGAACCAGGGACACTAAGCTGCCTGAACCAATTGGAAAGCAATGTCTAAGGATCAGCATTTAGCATCAGAAGTTTAAGCAATAGTTAAAGATAGAAATAAAGTCATCAGGAACTGTACAGCTCCTCAGACAGGATAGAACAAGAGCAAAGATGAGAATGATCAAAATGGCGCGCTTCTCCTCTATGTGGTTAAAATCGTCTAAAACACATCCCACATTGCCATTGGTCAAAGAATCATACGTTTACTTTTAGTCCAATGAAGGTAAAACTTCAAATCTAAGAAATAACTTAGCTGTCTTTCACTTGTCGATGATTGGCTCTTCTTTTCCTGTTCCCATCATCAGGCTCATCAGGTAACAGTTTTGTATCCTTCTGTACTCCAGTCAGTGCATCCATTGTTAGCTCCTGGGAACATCGCTTTCTCACACACTAAACTATACAATGTAACAGTAACTAGTACAAGACATTCTAGCAAGCAGTTCTCATGAGAAAAGAAAGACATCTGATAGCGTTTGGTCAACTCAGTGAAAAACAATTCACGTATTAATTTCTTCAGGTGAACATTTCTCACAGCATTATCTGAACAGTGCAGCTTAACATAAGTCTGTGCAGACTAGGCCCAAGACCTTGCTAACTTAAGGCCTACAATTAATAAAGCAAATACAGAATAAGTTATCATTAATATAACATAGTACTATATTATGAGTACATCAATTTGTAGTAATAAGTATTTAATAAGAACACTTTGTGATTACTGACTGCCACTCCAGTAGGCACATTTTCCAAGTCGCATATTATTTTCTATATTAAGTCAGATTCTATGCAGATTCAAAATACATGACTATTTATTAGTAAAAATTCCCCAAGCTGCAATAATGCAAATCACAATAATCAATATCCCTTGTATTCTTTTCACTATTATCCCTTTTCCTAGGTTGCCAAGCCAATTTCCCACAGAAGCAAATCCTTTGCCAACCTCTTCCCAAACTCCTGGTTCTTTCAACTCTTTCAAATCAGCCTTATCATTAATCAGAGTGTTAATAAGGCTTCTAATTTATTTTCTATTGTTAGGAATATGTGAGCAACAATGTTGCAAGTTCAGCATTTTACAAACTCTTCCGTCCTTTGCTAAAAGCATGTCTAATGCAAGGCGATTCTGAAGAATCATAGATCATACCGCAGCCATTTCTATATCCATTGGGATCATGGCTCTTGAAAACGTTGTCAGCATGTTATCCACAATAGTAGACAACTTTTGAATTTTAACTGAATTCAAAATAACTCCTACTGAAGGAATTATTGCCCTAAATATGTCTTCAACTATGCCAGAATATGATTCTCACTTTTGTCCAACATTATGTAATTCAGTCAGTTTAGGTAATTTACTCAGGTCCTCAAGTTGAAAAATCTTTGAGAAAACTATGCTCAAGTAACACGTGCCGTACCATCCTCTTGATAATACGCATTTGGTCCACAGATGTCCACAGATGTAATAAACTCCTGGAATTGCTGGATCCTGTCGATTCAACATGAACGTCCATTTACTCTGAAACAAAAATACGTCTGCATTCACTAATTCCCACAAACAACGTATCAATTCTAGATTTAGGCCTACATACACAAAGCTTTACTAAGTGTTGTGCAGCAAAATTAACCTTCCTTGTCTTTATGTCACTAGATACATAATCATTTCTAAATGTCCTTTTCTCTAAGCCCCTTTCTAATTTCTCCTTTAATGCTTTTCTCCTATCATCTGTCTGATCTAAGAAGCTCTTTTCTATTGATGTAAGCAAGCATGTCAAATTGTTGCAGTGTGCGTAAACAGTGCCAAATGTCAATGTTGGTTCAAAGAATCCTTTCACTAATTCTATCGTGTTTTCCTTAGCTACTCTACTCAGATACTTAATTATAGGGACAAACGAAAACACAACATCGTAATTGGAATAGAAATACTGCATAAACTCTTGGTTATAGAATCTTGTTATTAGCAGACTACAACTTATTCCATAAGTAAGGGGCAAACTATGCTAAGTAACTCCTTCCTCGACTGATGAAGGAATGTGCATGCAAACATAACAATCTCTCATATCTATCATCTCAACATACTCATTTAATAAGCGATAGAAAACATTAAAATAAAGTTCTCCTTGGGTATTATCTACGTGCAAATACTTCTCAACTATCCTAAACCTATCTACTTCTGTGAGTGCAGTAGTTGTCTCTAAAGCTGAGGTATGGTTGGCCACACTCTTACCAAGAAGAGTCACACTCACAATCAATGCCAGACGCAATATCATGCATACAATCGCCAAACCAATACCCATGTATTTACAGCACCTATTCTTCCTACCCTGTTGGCTATGGTTACTCATGATCTGTAAAGAATCAGAAAGTGGAAGAGAAAAGTAATAACCATGCAGCAAAAATCACAAACAAATCTTCAATCTTCTTTTGCAATTATTTACAGCTTTCAGTCTTTCTTCCAGGACCTTTTGTCAAAAGTAGATAGCTTGTCAAAATCAGTTTAGCAGCTTGTCAAATCAGGTTATCAAAAGTCTTTTCTAGTTACTTTCAGTAGTCTCTCATGTGCTTTTCTCAGTTTACAGTTCCCAACAGGCCAGTTCATTGATTTCCTTCAAATGCCAAACTATTGACCTGGGATGTCTTGATCAAAACAAAAAGACAAAAATTCACTCTGCCGTTCACTTGTCCTTGCATATTCCCATTCAGGACCAGTGTACCTTTGACTTGCAATTCACTTTCTTTTCAATCTTACATCTCCATTTAATTCTCCATTACTCAAATCTTCTCTCCTTGTCATGTCTACTTCTTCCTCAATCCTTGTCACTGTGATTGCTTCTTTTATCTTTGCTTGTGTCTTCGACCACTTATCTCCTTTCAGTGGACCTTTCGTTAATGCTCTTTTCAGTGTCGGACTTGTAGTTTCTCTTTGTTCTGCAGGATTGTCTTTTGACATACCTGTGACTGGTTCAGGAGGAGTCAGACCACATTGGCCTTCATCTGCCTCAACTCCTTCCCCCTCGGCATCTGTTGTTTGCTGTATTTGTCTTTCACAACCATTTACTTCTGGGAGAGCTCTCCTCTGACTAGACTCTCCTGCTACCTCAGTTGAGGTTGGTTCACTGTCACTCTTCTGTAAGTCTTCTCCTTCATTTCTCACAGGAGTGTTTGTACTGGATGCGGTCCGTTCAGATTCAGTCTCTGATTCTCCTTCTCCCCTCTCCAATTCTGGAGTTGATCTGGACATTGTTGATACTCTCAACAACTCCTCTTAATTGTCCAACGGACGCAGTACTCTCCTCGTATGGCTTGTGTGGATCCAGTTAGGAATTCCAGCGCACTTCACAGCTGTAGTAGTGATCAGCACTACTTGGTAAGGACATTTCCACCGAGGCTCCAAACACGTCTTCCTCACATGATTTCTGATCACAACCCAGTCACCTGCTCTCAGGTTGTGTCCTTGATCTTGAGACGGTTGCAGTGTGGAAGCTTTCACCTGATGAGAGAAAGAGCGAACCACATCAGCCAGACCTTTGCAGTAGTCCAATACCATATCATCTCTCATGTTCTCACAGGAGTGTTTGTACTGGATGCAGTCTGTTCAGATTTAGGGCCTCATTACGACCCTGGCGGGCGGCGGAGGCCGCCCGCCAGGATGGCGCCCTCCAAAATACCGCGCCGCGGTCAAAAGACCGCGGCGGGTATTACAAGTTTTCCCCTGGGCTGGCGGGCGGTTGCTGAAAAACCGCCCGCCAGCCCAGGGGAAAACGACCTTCCCACGAGGATGCCGGCTCGTAATCGAGCCGGCGGAGTGGGAAGGTGCGACGGGTGCAGTGGCACCCGTTGCGTATTTCAGTGTCTGCAAGGCAGACACTGAAATACTTTGCGGGCCCTCTTACGGGGGCCCCTGCCGTGCCCATGCCGTTGGCATGGGCACGGCAGGGGCCCCCAGGGGCCCGCGACCCCCCCTACCGCCATCCTGTTCATGGCGGCTTTCCCGCCATGAACAGGATGGCGGTAGGGGGGGTCAGAATCCTCATGGCTGCGGAGCGCGCTCCGCAGCCATGGAGGATTCACACGAGCAGCGGAAAGTCAGCGGGAGACCGCTGACTTTCCGCTTCTGACCGCGGCTGAACCGCCGCGGTCAGAATGCTCGTTGGAGCACCGGCAGCCTGTTGGCGGTGCTCCCGTGGTCGGTGGCCCTGGCGGCCACCGGCCGCCAGGGTCAGAATGACCCTCTTAGTCTCTGATTCTCCTTCTCCCCTCTCCAATTCTGGAGTTGGTCTGGACATTGTTGATACTCTAAACAACTCCTTTTCATTGTCCAACGGACACAGTACTCTCGTCGTATGGCTTGCGTGGATCCAGTTTGGAACTCCAGCACACCTCACAGCTGTAGAAGTAATCAGCACTACTTGGTAAGGACCCTTCCACCAAGGCTCCAAACATGTCTTCCTCACGTGCTTTCTGATCACAACCCAATCACCTGCTCTCAGGTTGTGTCATTGATCTTGAGACGGTTGCAGCGTGGAAGCTTTCACATTATGAGAAAAAGAGCGAACCACATCAGCCAGGCCTTTGCAGTAGTACCACACCATATCATCTGTCATGTTCATAAGAGCATGGAACCGCTGGAAAACTCATCACTCTGCCCATCTGGATCTCATGCTGTGACAGTCCTGTTTTCCTGCCGGGTGTGTTTCTCATTGTCATCAGAACTAACAGCAGTGCATCCGGCCATTTCAGATTCGTGGATGCACACATTTTCACCATTCTTGATTTCAAGTTACCATTCGTCTGCTCCACAAGTCCTGAGGCTTCAGGATGGTAACTACAATGCAACTTCCGCTCAATGTTTAAAGCTGAACATAGTAATTTAATTACTTCATTGTTATAGTGACTTTCTCTATCTGATTCTAAAGAGGCTGGAAACCCCAAACGTGGTATCAGTTCCCCAAGCAGTAACTTTGCTACTCTAAGGATGCCATTTCTTCATGTAGGGTCAGCTTTAATCCAATGACGAAAGATGCAAACAGTCACCAACACATGTCTCAATCATCCACATACAGGCATGTCAATGAAATCCATCTGCATTGTGCTAAATGGACCTCCCACTCTTCCAATGTGGCTCAAATTGACCACTGTCCCCTTACCCACGTTCATCTGTTGACAGATGGCGCATCAGTGGCAAACTGCTTTGGCAACCTGTCTAAACTTTGGATTGAACCAGTACTGCTTGAACGTTCAAATCATAGCTTCCCTCTAAACATGTTCTTTAACATGATAATATCTAGCCATTTGAGTCAACAAACTATTAGGCAGGATCACTTATCCCTCCGCTGAAATCCAAACATCGTCTCCACGTTGAACACATTTTAACTTTACCCAACTCTTTCTCTTATCTTTGTCAAAGTTATCTTGCAATGCTTTCCATTCTTCCAAGTTATCTATAACATGCAATGCATAACTTGGGCACATTTTGTCTTCATCACATAACAGTTCCCATTTATCTCTGAACGATGTACAGTTCAATGCGCAAAACCTTGTGACTTGATCCGTATACTCATTAACAAAAAATCTTGTGATTTTAGGTGTGCACTGCATTTCACCATGGCAATCTTCTCAGGCATTTGAATAGCTTGTAACAACTCATTAATTCTTTCACCATTTCTGACTGGTAACCCAGAAGAGGTCAAGAAACCTCTCTGTGACCACAGCTGGCCAGAATCATGGTCTATTCCAAATCCATACTGTCTGTCCGTATAGATGGCAACTTTAAGCTGTGCAGAAACATGGCATGCTCTAGTAATGGCTACCAGTTCCGACACTTGTGCAGAATATACTCCTCGAAGCCAGGACGCTTCCAGTATACCAGAAATTGTGCACACAGCACACAGCACATCCTGCTCTCTGTGTTCCCATGTTGTCACTTAAACAGGAACCATCAACAAAAACAATTCAGTAATTTTCCTCCAATACGCTATCTCTAATATCAGGTCTCGGTTTTGTGCACAAATCTGTTACTTCCAGACAGCCATGTTCAACTTCATTCAATTTGTCAACTTCAATATTCTCTTTTGGGAGTAAGGTTGCTGAATTAAGCACTGTACACCTTTTCAGTGACACATTTGGGGGCCCCAAGATGATTGTTTCATAACGAGTCAGCCTGGCACCTATAAGGTACCGTGTTTTGGTTTGGGTAAGTAAAACATCAATGGAGTGAGGGACCATGATGGTTAAAGGATGTCCCATCACAATGCCCTCACTCTGAGTGAGGCTCAGTCCAACAGCTGCTACTGAACGAAGACAGCCTAGTAAAGCTGCTACAGCTGGGTCCAAAGTAGCTGAAAAATATGCTACTGGGCGGTTTACACCACCATGGACTTGAGTCAAGACAGATAAAGAACATGCATCACGCTCATGACAGAACAGCATGAAGGGTTTTGTGTAGTCAGGCATTCCCAAAGCCAGGGCTTTGCACAGACTTTCTCTCAACTTTGAAAATGCTTTTATACAGGTTTGATCTATCACTAAGGGATCAGTGACTTCCTTGTGAGTCAGCTTCTGCAATGGCTTCGAAATGACTGAAATCCAATGGCGACAATAGCATAGCATTCCCAAAAACATCCTGACATCGCTCTGGGTTTCTGGGGGATTCATCTGCAATATGGCTGTGACCCTTTCTCTGGAGATTTTCCTAGTTCTTTATTCAGTCAGGTGACCCACATATTTCACTTCTTTCTGACAGTACTGTAATTTCGCTGGGGACACTTTGGCCCTCATTATGAACATGGAGGTAAACACCGCTCCGACGGCTGTGGCGATAACAACCGCCAACAGTCTGGCGGTCTGGACTGCCAAATTATGAAGCACCTTAAAAACAGGCAGCCTGAGAACCGCTCACCACCAGCAGAGGAGTGCCAACAACAACGGCAGAGCCCGCCCATCAAATAATGAAGCACTAGACCGCCGTCAGTTCCGGGGCAGGACCCACTGTCATGCAAAGCCAGGCGGAAACAAACCAAATAAAAGGAAACACTCACCGGAGGCACACACAACACGCCGAAGAAGAAATGGATAGAAAGTTGCAAATCATGCCAGCCCTGCTCTTCGCTCCACGACCGAGACCGCCGACGAAGCAGACAATGGTAACTACCGCAACCTACTAAACAAGGAAAGAAAGGGCTCAGTTACATACCCACCCACTCCACCCACCCCGCAACACACCCACAATGCTTCACAACAGCACACGCCATACACCCCACAGCAAGAAGTACTTACCCGACACAAGGCAAATCAAACCTGCCCACAGTACACACATGTGCCCAGCACCCACAACCAAAGAAACAATGAACCACGGATCCTGAGGGTGCCAAAAACAACACTGGCCACCCAAATTTTAATTCAGCTCAATGAGCAACAGAAGTACAACATAAGGCCAATGGCCAGTCCATAGTTCGCATCCAAGCACCTCAGGGAACAGAGGCAGGATGTGGTAGGGGTGGGGACTTACGACTGGGAGGGGGGCTTGTCTATACCTTTTGGAGGTGGAGGGGGCTTGGGTCTGGACCTTGAAGCTGGTGGAGCGGACTTGGCCTGGGGTGCAGCAGATGTTCCAGGGCCAGCACAGGATCTCTTGCTCACAGGGAAGGTAGCACGGGAATGGGCAGGGCGGATGGGGGGCTGTGACGTGGGAGGAGTGGACAGGGAAAGGAGGTGGGCACGTTTAGGAACGAGACGGAGTGAGCCAGTGGGTTCGAATAGGTCAACACAGGATAGGAAACATTTTTTAGGGGCAGTCGGGGTGGACCTGGAGGAAGGTGTGGGATTGGTGGTAGAGGGAGTTGTTGTAACAGGTGTAGGTGTGTGTGACGTGGGTGCAGGTGACTGTACAGTATGCTGAGGTATGGTGGATGTCTGTTGGGTGGGTGTTATGGTGTGTTTGAGTGTTTTGGGAGGTGGGGGGAGGACACAGTGGGACAAGACAGGCTGCCAGTGTACATGGATGTTTTGTGGGTGTCTGCAAGTTTAGTGAGTGTGCTGCATGTGTCAACTAAAGTCGTTGTGGTGAGTGCAGGTGTGGTGTCTGGGGTGCATGTATGGATGTCTGATTTTGTGGTGACTGCAAGAATAGGGTCAGCAACATTGAATGAGGGCGCAGTGCCTGTGAATGTGCTTGTAGAGTGGACAGACAGGGCGGCGGAAGATGTGGACACACTGGAGGAAGTGGATGTTGGTGTGTGTGCCTGTGTATGTTGGTTGTGTGTATGCCTGTGTTGGGAAGTGTGGTGCTTGTGTTTTGAAGTGTGCTTCTTGTGTTTTGAGGTGTGTGCCTGCGTGTCAGAATGTGTTCTTGGGATGGGTGAATGGAGTGGGGTGCTGGAAGGGGTAGAGGTGGTTGGAGGGGGGATGGAATGACCAGGGACACTGGCTGCTGTCAAAGAGGAAGCCAGAGCCTGAAAAGATCTCTGTAGGCCAGACATGGTACTGTGAATGCCATCCAGGTAGGCATTGGTCTGCTGCACTTCTGATGCTAGCCCCTGGATGGCATTGACAATGGTTGTCTGCCCTACAAAGATGGTTCTCAGGAGGTCAATAGCCTCCTCCATGAGGGCAGCAGGGCTGACTGGGGCAGGGGAGAAGGTGCCTGGGGCGAAGGAGACGCCCACCCTTCTGGGTGAGCGGGCACAGGCAACTCGGTGGGGAACAAATGGGAGGGCGGTGATGGTATGGGGGTGGCAGAAGATGACACAGAATGGGTGGGCCCACTAGGGTCCACCAAAGCCAGTGAGCTCCTATTGGAGGAGGTATCAGAGTCACTACCTCGAGTGGTAGTTGCCTCCCCATGGTACTCCCCTCGCCCTCCAACCCACTGGTCCCCTTGGCGTCGGACAACTCTGCCTCCGTGGAACCGTGGGCCTCTGCATCCCCACTCGCCGGTGCCTCAGCTCCCTTACCAGATGATGCTGATGTTCACAGACAACACAAGAGAACAGGGATGGGGAGACAAAACAGGAGAGACAATTGTAAATAGCTGAATTGAGGTACATACGTGGTTCACACATACACCCACCCTGCAAATATTCCACCAGGCAGCACCTACCGCTATACACAAGGCTATGCCCCTGACTAGTGGCCACAACCCTGCTCTATAGCCATTCCCTACAGCACTGAAAGACGTGAAGTACCGCAGACCTGACAGTTCCAACCCTACTCCCCACGGGGGCCATTATGTAAAAGGACATCAGTCAGAGTCCCTACCACTAGACAGCATACATACCATAGCACACTCACACATCCATCAAGGAGGCATACGATGGTTCATGTACTCACCCCCTTGTGTCTTCTGTGCAGCCTTCAAGTGCCCATCCAGGTCCGGATACGCCACCGCCAGAATGCGTGGCATAAGGGGGGGTCAGTGGCCGACGGGCACCCCTTCCTTGTTGGGAGGACTTCCCCAGCTGGGCCTCTCTGGTCTTCCTCATCCAGCTCCGCAGGTCCTCTCACCGCTTCCTGCAATGGGTGCTCTGCCGGTTGTAGACCCCCAGGGTCCGCACCTCCCTGGCGATGGCCTGCCACAGTCCCCTTTTCTGATGGCTTCTGACATATATGGGACACACAGAAAAACTAACACAGAGGTCAGACAATGGCCATTACATACAGCTGGCTATACGTCCACTATGGGATGGACATTTACAACAGCATAACAGCACACACACACGCAGCATGTCAGGAACCCAGGACTGTACAGCGTCAAACATGCACACATGCTTACAGCCATCTACCACCATTACACACATCCATACCCCCAATCCACCTACTCACCTGTACCTCTGGTCGACCGTAGAGATTGGCATACAGAGGCAGGACCCCATCCACGAGCTTCTCCAATTCCTCGCTGGTGAAGGCCAGGGCCCTTTCCCCTGCCACAGGCGCCATTTCCATGACAAGAGGCAGGACACAGCAGCACACTCAGTGGAGTACCAGCGTGTGCAAATTCCGGGAGTCAAATGAAGTTGGGGTGACAAGTTAGTGTACGCACCGCGGCGGTTTGCACCGCCGGCGGGGATCATGATACACTAAGAATCCCCATTGACAACCATGTTAACCAATGAATGGTCACACGGCGGTGAACACCGCCTTATGCTATTATGTCAACCGCTAGCGGTATGAGGTCACTTCCACTACAACATTTCTGGATTACAGGGGGCAGACATTTTGGCCTTTACTACGCAGTTATTAAATCCTCATATTCCCCATACAGGCCCTATTGTCCCCAATCCCCATGAGCATTAACAAACATACATTTACTCACCACAACAGTCCTGATGTATCATTGAGGACATGTTACTCCAATTTCACACCAACTATGCATATGTGTCGTCGACTTGTATGCCAGCAGTGCTGAATAGGAAACCTTATGGGCAGATGTATGTGTGTTCCCTGACATGTGTTCTCAACCCCTCCTAGGTCCAGACCCTTGTGGCGAGGGAGGGCCCCATCGGTGTACAGACCACTTGTTGATTTGAGGACCATGGTTGAGCGTCACATCATTATCAATTACAGACTCAACCATGCTACTATTCATGAACTTTGTGCATTACTGGATCCAGCACTGAGACCGGCTGATCGGAATCAGAATGCCATCCCAACTGAAGTGCAGGTGCTCTCTGCACTCCATTTCCTGGCCACAGGCTCATTTCAGGTGACTGTGGGCATGGGTTCAGGTTTTTCACAGCCAATGTTTAGCACTATACTGTCCAGATTCCTAAATGCATTTGTACGACACCTGCAGCCCTATGTGAGGTTTCCCCAAAGTGCTGACCTCCCTGCCATCAAGTTGGACTTCTATGCCTGTGCCAACATTCCCCATGTGATAGGTGCCATTGATGGCACCCACATAGCTCTCATCCCCCCAAGAGTCAGTGAACAGGTGTACAGAAACAGGAAGAACTTTCACTCCATGAACATTCAATTGGTGTGTACTGTAGACCAGTACATCTAACATGTGAATGCCATGTTCCCTGGATCAGTCCATGATTCCTTTGTGTTGAAGAGCAGTAGTGTGCCACACAAGATTGAACAACTACAAGGGGACAGAGGATGGATCATAGGTAAGTGTGGTGTCTGACACTTTTTTGCACATAGCAGACAGCTAGGCTGTCAGTGACAGTTCAGATTTGCCCACTTTTGCAGGTGATTCTGGCTACCCCAACATGCGTTGGCTCCTGACACCAGTGAAGAATCCTAGGACAGATGCAGAGAGGAATTACAGTGAGGCCCATGGACGTACTAGGAGGGTGATAAAGCGCACAATAGGTCTCCTGAAGGCTAGATTCCATTGCCTCCATATTTCTGGGGATCCCTGGCCTATGAGCCTGATAAGGTGTATAGAATAGTGGTGGCCTGCTACATGCTGCACAACATGGCTGTGAGGAAATCTATCCCCCTCTTGGAGGAGGTGGGTGCTGTATTTCCAGACCAGCTTCCTCAGGGAGGGGATCAGAGTGATGGTGATGATGAGGAGGGGGAAGATGTACATTCCAGGTACCAACTGATACAACTTTACTTCCAGTAAATATGTGGGACTATTCAATGATGTTGCTGTCTGTGCAGCATACTGTCAGTGTGCCTTCTCCTCTATGGGAGTGTTGGGTCTATAGACATTGTCACTGTGACCAGTTTTGCATGGGACATGTATCTTTATTTGACAATTCTGTTGGCACAACCACATGTTATGCGTAGGGTGCAATTCCTGCAACTCAGATTAGAATAAATGATTTCAAAGACTATTACATCCACACTTCCATTTGTTTCAACATAATGACAGGGGACATTGACATTGGTGAACAGGTGTTTTATGTGGTGCAGGGATGACATTGTGCCGTTTACAGTGATGGGGGTGGGCTACTGGTAGATGTCCATATTGGCTACATGGTCACAGCATTTGTTGGCAGTGGTGGTATGTCCATCTATCATTTACAGTTTTTGGGGTTGTTATTACACGGTGCGGACGGTGGTTCAGTGGTACACTTGGAGGACAGTTCTTTTCAGAGTCACTTCTTTGAGGGGGCCTTGGTCTTGGCAGGTGTTCCTGTACCATATCTGGGCCTGAGGGACCATTTGGGTGCATGGTGTTGGCCTGTATGGGTTGAGATGCAGGTCTCCTGTGTGTCCTGAGATGGTGGCACAAGTCCAGTTGCTGCAGCTGATGTTGTTGGCCGGTCTGTATCTTGGCCTGTAGTAGGGGCTTCCTGGTCTGTGGGGGTCTCAGGCTGGGTTGGGACTAAGTGCAGCAGTGCACCTGCTATGGTGGCCATGGTGGCACTGTGCAGTTTCCACTGCTCCAGGGCCTCTTGGTGGTGTGCTACCTGCATCCCTTGACTCTGGTCCAGGGTGGAAACAATCTGGGTCAGTCTGTCCTGGGTATGGTGGTATGCTCCCAGGACCTCAGTTATCACACCTTGGGCTGCAGCATCCATCCTGTGGCCTCCCCCCTGGGCCACTGATGCCTTACCACTGGGCCTAGCCCCCTGTGCCTGTGTCCCCTGCACAGGTCTGGTGGTACCACTTGTACTGGGGCCATCGTCTTCCTGCCTGTTGGTAGGGGGTGACTGTGGCCTCTATCCATGTGTTCCACTGGTCTGTGGCCTGGATACTCAGGTGTGGGGACAGTTGCCCTGGGCTGATGTTGTTGGCTGCGTGGTAGGGGTGTCAGTGGTGTCCTGGGTGGAGCTGCTGGATGATGACAGTCCTGGACTGCGTGAGGGGCCAGGGTGATCCTCATTGTCCAGGTTTCCCTCTCCAGTGTCCTGGGTGGTGCCCCTGTCTCCCTGTGGGGCACTGCCAATCCTTGTCCTGTCCATCAGGGTTGCATGGCTGGTGGTGCCTGTTAGAGGGAATGGACACGTCTGTTACAGTTGCATGATAGGATGGGGTGCACAGGGCTGGGCTGTTTTGTGCAGGTTTTACACTTTGGGGCCATGCAGGGTGCCTTTGTGAGGTTGGCATTGCATTTTGCTTAGGATGTGGAGGTGCATTGTGGGTGTTGTAGTGCATTTGTGATTCCTTGCAGGGGTGGGTGGCTGTGCACAGGGGGAGGGATGTGGGCCTGTTAGTGGGTTTGTGGGCATGCAGGATGACTGGATGTTGTGATTGTGGCCTGGGTGGGTAGTGGTCCTGGTGGCTGTTGGAAGGGCGGGGTGGTGCATGCATTACAGGTGTGATGGATATGGAGTAATTGTAGATGACTTACCCGAGTCCATTTCTCAAGTGAGTCCAGTGAGGCCCTTCAGGTGCAGGATGGCCAGTACCTTTTCCTCCCAATCAGTGTAGTCAGGTGGTGTTGGTGGAGGTCCTCCCCCAGTCTTCTGGACTGCAATGTTGTGCTGGGATACCATAGACCTCACCTTCCCGTGCAGGTCGTTCCATCTCTTGCGGATGTCCTCCCTCGTGCGTGAATGGTGCCCGACTGCATTGACCTGGTTCACTATTGTCTGCCATAACTCTTCCTGCCGATGGGTGTGTGCTGGACCTGTGCCCCGAATAATTGTGGCTGGACCTTCAGTATCTCGTCCACCATGGTCCTTAGCTCCCTTTCTGTGAAGCGTGGGTGTTTGGGGGGTGCCATGGTGTGTGTTATGAGTGGTGTGTTATGTGGATCTAGGTGAGGGTGCTGTTGTGTGGTTGGGTGTATGTATCATGTATTGTGGCATTCAGTGTCTGCTTCTGGAGTTCTCTATATCAGTTGTCCGAATGTTGTTGCAAAGGATTGTCGGGTGTGTCTGTGAGTGTTTTATAGTGTTGTGGATGTGTGTCAGGTGTGTGAGTTTCAGACTTGCCAATGTGTGAAATTCTTACTGTTGGGTCCCATTGCTGGCCGTGGCGGCCTGTACCGCCATTGGTCTTTCGACTTCCACTGACCGCTGCAGTAATTTGTTCATCATTATTTGGAGGGTGGGGTGTTTGTGTGCTCGCCGTTGGAGAGGTCGGAGGTCCTGCATTTCCACCAACAAGGTCCTGGCGGTGACTGGTGGCTGGGACTTTTTTGTCGGATTCCGATTTTTGCATCTTTATATGGCGGGTTTGTGTTTACCACCAATGGTGGTCTTCTGTTCACCGTCACCACGACAGCCGATGGTGTTTACCGCTGTGTTCCTAATAAGGGCCTTTATGTCCATTCTTCCCTAAATGATGCAGTAAGGCAATAGAATCATACTTGCATGCTTTTCAAGATCTGGTTGAAAAAAGAAGGTGACTCTGAAAACCCTTGAGGAATTCGACACCAGCAGTAGACTCAATCCAAAAAATTGAAGCAGATTTTTTTTTTACTATCCTCATGAGGAGGTACAGAAAAGAATGCTTGTGACAGGTCTATTACGGTGAACCATTCAGCATCGCATGGGAACTGAAATAAAATCACTGCTGGATTTGGCACTACGGGACAACATTTAATTGCAATAATGTTTACTTTCTGCAAATCCTGAAAATTCAGAATTTCCCACAGAGCTTTCACCCTCCGATTATCAATGAATTACATGAACTGCTCAACATTTCTTTCAAAATTCTGCAATTATGGGTGCAATCCCTTCAATTGTGTCCTGCGTCATATGGTATTGAGGAATCTGGGGGAAAAATCACATTTGGCTTGACTGGGACCTTAACTGGCTCAACTCCTTTTATTAGGCAAATGTCTTTTCCTGTAAGTCAGAAAGAAGATCTCTCACTGTGAAAACGGGAAAGAAGCTAATCAAAGGGTAGTCCTCATTTACTGTCACAATCAGTTTCTGGGTTAGGATCATCTTCATCATCACTGGTTGCCTGAATTTCGATTCCATCGTTCGAGCAAGTAATTGAACATCTCGTTTTGCACAACAAGTCCCTTCCTAGTAAGGATACCGGAGTCACAAACTCCTAACTTGTGTGATCCTTCAAAGTTGTCAATTTTTACCTGAACTGGTTCTGCAATTGGTTTGGTCAAATATTGATTTGGACTACTACAATCTGCATTGTCTTCTCTGAAAGTGTCAGGCTTGGAACGTCTGCAGTTCTTACTGTAGAGTGTGTAGCCCCTTTGTCAACCAAAATTGAGACCTTGTGACCCATTACCTTTCCCTTAACATAGACCTTTCTGATCTATCTCTAGTTAAGCTGCTAAAACACATTCCTCTTCATCTGAACTCTCACTCACCCAGTCAACATTTATTCCATCCTCACTGTGTAACGGTAATTGGTGCACTGTGCTATTACTCTGATTAAACCTTTGACGTGTGACCTGCTGAGGAAGCATCACATGCTGCTGTTCCATTGGGGCTTGAGGTATTTGAATTTGCTGTCTATGTACCATTTGAACTTGAGGTTGCATTTGCCATGATTGGGGCATCTGCAAACGTGGCATTTGCATCTGTTGCACAGGCTGAAAACTTTGCATCTGATTCACATTGCTTTGAAAATTTGGATTGTGACCTCTCATTCACAGTCCTCTCATGTTCTGAAAAGAATTGATATAGCTCGTTTGCTGAGCAGCACCTTCCTGTACTAATGTCGGACACTCCCATTTCCAATGTCCGAGCCCTCCGCAAACGTGACATGGCAACAATCTCTTCATTCCTTGGACATCATTCTAAACCACCACAGTATTCAAATCAGGACTACGGTTCACATTTCCAGTTCCACCACGAACTCTAGCTTGATTCTGAAACATCATATTTCCCTGCTGTTGCGGAAAACTTCTCTGCATCCCTGTTTGTGCCGCTTTAATCTGCATCACCATTGCCTTTTCTTTCAACTTTCTCTGCTTCAGCTCAACCTCGTCACTACAGTACTTTGCATATTACAATACTTCATCAATGGGCTTTGCTTGCCAGCAAATAAAATGACTCTTCATCATCTGGCTAATTTCAGGTCTCAATCCTTCAACAAATCTGAACACAAAATGAATCATGTCTTTCGGCTCAATTGTTTCTGTGCCACTGTAATGCTTGAATGCCTGCAACAATCTCTAGTAATAGGCATGGATTGACTCTTCCGTTTCCTGGGCTGTCCTGTCTATTCTCTGCCAGTCAATATTCTTGGGTGAAATTCTCGTTTTCATAAATTCATTCACCTTATAGTAATAATTCATTACGTCACTAGATGGTGCACCTTTTACTAGATCTCTCTGAGGTTCAGTTGTGGGCCAATCTACGCTCCTTTTGCATTCAACCGATAAGTCTGCTGGGACTACTATCTCTAACAGGGTGTTGAAATCCTTCTACAGATATTTGGCGAGTTTCAAAAACCTGTCTGTCTGCTGATACCATTCTACTGGCTTCTCTCTCAACCTGGGATAATCATTTGTAAATGACAGAATGTCACTTCTGCTCCAAGGGACATGGACAATATTCCCTCCTGGAATCTCCCCCATTGGTAGAATGTTTACTGGGTCCTCAACCTGCCACACATTTGCAGTAAGATTTGCAGAATCCCTTTTCTTCTGGTCTCTTTTCTTCACCCATCTGCCTTCCCATTTGTCTAATGCTCCACATGTTTGAATGCTCTGAATTAATTCCTTAAGGTGAATTTTCATTCCCAGGATTCTCATGTTTTCAAAATCCTATGAATCAAAATCTAATCTGTAACTCCTCTTCAAGTGCTTCATTTTCTTAACCTTTATGTCACATTTCTCTGCTAGGTCTGTTAATTCCTGATGTACTATTTCTGCTTTGTTAGTAATCAGGCTGCACATGTAACACAACTCATTTTCCATGAATGTGACATTTCTGTCTAATCCAGCTGTTCCCTTAGTCTTCTGCCTCTAGTCTAAGCCTGATCAAATTCAGGACACTTCCTCCACTAGGATATCCTTGAGTGCTACTCAACCTCTCTAACCATTTAGTCAACTGCTGAGCTGTCAAACCTTGTAATGTAACATTGTTGTGAGTTACACTTGGCACCTGCTGTAATGTTAGGTTAGGAGTTTCTGGTGTCACCATTCTTGGATCTGGACCTATGTATGATCTTACCTCATTATTTGGAGGAGTCTTAAAAGGACTTAAGTTAATTAACGGACCTGTTCCATCAAATGTTGGTCTCATGGGAGTTATCATTCTCGCATGTGCATTATATGTATCCCTTTCTATACTCGGGTTCAGAGTTTTCTGCTCACTGTTCTTATTATTTCCCTGGGCTAACAACTGTATGACTGGACCTATGGTAACTGGTACTGAGACTGCATCTGGACTTGGTCTGACACTTGAGTCTCGTGAGTGCATTATTCCTGTATTTTAATTTGTCGAAGTGGATATTCCTGTCTGTGATCCTGTTGAGTAGGTGTACCTCAGGATCTTCTGTATCGGGACATCAAATTCGGGGTTGACTCTATCTGGACCAATGTTGGCTTCTGGTAAACCTTTCTTGTCTGCTTTATCACGTTTGTTGCAGTATCTATAATAGGTACATCAAGGTAAATTCTGGAATATTTATTTGCGGTATAGGCCTTTGAATTGCAGAAGTAACTGGAGCATTATGACTAACCCGTATCTGGCTCTGGGTCGATTCAACTGATATCGGGGCTGTGGGATCTACCCTGGTGCTTGAACTTCTCTCATGTTCTGCATATGACAGAGACCGATTGCTCAATAACTGTAAAATAAATCCATCGTCATCTGACTCTTCATTGTGTGTCAAAGACTTCCTAGACTCTGTACATGTCTGCTCTTTATCATTAGGAGAATACAAATCCTTCTTTCTGGTGCTCTTTCTAGCTTTATTTTCATTCTCTTGTGTAATTGCAGGAAACAACTTAATGGCCTGTAAAGTCTCAGTTCTCTAAAATTTCTGATCACTTTCCCATCTAGCCTTTGCTAGTGTCTTCTAATCTTTTCTCATTCTTCTCTCAAATTTCAGTTGCTGTTGCTGTCTAGCCACTAGTTCCCAAATTGCTAATGCTTCAAACTGTGCTGGTCTGGGAGGAGGTTTCAAATCATACAGTACTCTCCTCAAATTCTCTAAGCTCCTCAGATTAAATGTTCCATGGGCAGGAAATGCTAAACTCCCATCTTCCTCTGTCACTTTGAACCATTGTTTCATCCAAAGACATGATGCCAGACCCTGCTCTTCGAATACAATATAGGCGGGTGTACCTTCTGGTGGTGTAATTTCTCCTATTCTTGTTGGAATATACTCATCCCCCCTTAGGGCAATCTTTAAAGCTTTGAAAAATGTCATCTATGATAATTTATGCTACTTTCAATCAAATCAGGACGTGACTTTCAATCCCCAAATCCTTTTCACCGACCTTCTCAATCAATTGCACTTCACAGTTGTCCGCCAATCCACGCACGGCCCTTCTCACTAACCGACCTATCCCAGCGTGGCTCTAATGATGTCACACTCACACGTACAGCAGCTGACAAAGTCTTTCGACTAGTCCTCCTCAACTCAAATTCTCACAAAACTAATGCAAAATTATTGCGAGCACCAAAAAAAATCAAAAACCCAATTTGGCTGTTTACTACAGGTAGGGTAACTTAATTGCTTCAGAAACCTTACGGATTTTTCACTGATGGACTTTCGCTCTAGCAGCTACTTTTTCTTCCTCAGTTTCCCTGACTCTCAAGCAAAATTCAAACCGCTAGTTTTACTTTCAACTGATGCATGGCTCTGTCCTAGTGCACAAAGGACTCTTCAAATCTCAGTCGAAAACCTTTTACTCAATTTAACACCGACTCTCAAGTTTGTCAACCAAGCCCAATTGACCTATTAAACTAGACAAATTACAACAATAAACCAAGTGTCTCATACACTATTCAATACTCTGGAGTCTTAGAACACACAGGATCCATATACCAACAACCACGTGGACAATCTTTGAGCACAAAGCGCTACACACATGCGAAGTTTGACGACTTCCCTACTCCCACACTTTGGAGTACGCAAACTCCTTCAACAACTTCATTTGGAGTACACAAACTCCCTAAGTCCTCACAAACATCACAATTCACTTGTGATTTGCTTAAGCTGTGCAAGATCAAAACCTATCTCATTCACACTGTCACTAGAATGCCGAGAACATCCTCAAGCAAGCATTGTCAAGCTCCAAGATTCTGGGAAAGCCATTCTAAGTTCTTAGGAACACATTTTCTCTCCACTTTGTATCATCAAATCTGAAAATCTTAACTTTACCAATTTTTACTCACCAAATCTGTGAATTATATTTGATCTCTTAAGGGAATTTTTCACCCAACTCCTTTACCATTCTCTAAAGAGGAAAAAGGACGTTATGCTGGACTTTTAAGGAAAGAAACCATCCTACCCTGCTAACATTTCTAGAGAGTTAAAGTCATAACCTTTCTTTTATGATCGCCTCCTACTGCAACACTACCATGTGGAAAAATCTCCTACTCTGCTGCCATTTCTGGAAAACAAAAAGGATCTTATGATAGGCTCTTAGGAAGATTGACCTTCCTGCTCTGCTATATTTTTAAGTGGCCTCTTAAGGAGACATAACCATTTTACTTTTCTACCTATCTCTAAACTTCATGTTGACCTGTTAAGGAGGCAAACCATGCAAGGGACCTTGTGATGGGCTCTTAAGAAGGCAAACCATGCAAGGGACCTCATGATGGAGTCTTAAGGAGGCAAAGCATCCTACTCTGCTACCATTTCTGTTAGCGCGCCTGACCTTATTTGGCTTCTTATCTTTAATTTATAAGGGGACATGTTAGAGAATCGATGGACCTTCTGACTACGCTTAGAGTAAGGCCTACTACAAGACTTAATTTCAATACAAATCATCAACAAATATCAACCAACAATATCAATAATCTTTGGAGTCAGCAATCTCACACACCATGACCATTTTGGCCATGAATAACCACACCTTTATGTAAAAGTTAGGATGTTTATTCCCCTATATTAAAAATGCTAATATCACGTAACTTAGGGCCATATGTACAAACACTTTTTCCCATAGACACAGAATGGGTAAAAACCTTTGCTGCATCTGGCCCTTAGTCTCAGAATCAAATGGTATACATACAAAACAACACTGGTTGGCCAAACCTTCTAGAGAATCTCAATTTAACTAATGCATGGAGTACAACTCACTCAAGAGTTACAGATTAAGTCAATAGCAAGAACAACTGCGCAATAGAAATAGCATACATCTAGAGCCAGCAACTAAGTAACATCATTTGTTTTAATTAATAGCAACCTATTAGCCTTTTAGGGTCTTCCCTCACTAACCCTTCTGATTAGAATAGCATGTTTGGACTTCATGCAAAACAATTTACGTCAACATAAATTTGGAAAACATCTAGCTATGGCTCCATCAAAGCAGAGGTTGGTACCTAGGAACAAAAAGGCAAACTTACAACAAGAACAATAGCATTTTGTTATACCTCTCCTCAGTATGGATCAGCAAGCTGAGATTATCTTCACCAGTTGGACATCTGTTCGGCCAGCATCAGCAATGGAACATGAAAGAGAATGATTCAGAACCAGGGACACTAAGCTACCTGAACCATTTGGAAAGCAATGTCTAAGGGATCAGCATTCAGCATCAGAAGTTTAAGCAATAGTTAAAGATGAAAATAAAGTCATCAGGAACTGTTCAGCTCCTCAGACAGGATAGAACAAGCGCAAAGATGAGAATGATCAAAATGGCGTGCTTCTCCTCTGTGTGGTTGGGCTAAGTTAAAATCATCTAGAACACTCCCCAAGTTGCCATTGGTCAAAGAGTCGTACGTTTGCTTTTAGTCCAATGGAGGTAGAACTTCAAATCTAAGATATAACTAAGCTGTCTTTCACATGTCGATGATTGGCTCCTCTTCTCCTGTTCCCTTCGTCAGACTCGTCAGGTAAACATTTTGGATCCTTGTGTACTCCAGTCAGTGCATCCATTGTTAGCTGCTGGGAACATCGCTTTCTCACAAGCTAAACTATAAAATGTAACAGTAACTAGTACAAGACATTCTAGCAAGCAGTTCTCATGAGAAAAGAAAGACATCTGCTAGCGTTTGGTCAACTCAGTGAAAAACAATTCACGTAGTAATTTTTTCAGGCGAACATTTCTCACAGCATTATCTGAACAGTGCAGCTTAATATGAAACTGTGCAGAGTAAGCCTTTGACCACGCTTAATTAAGGCCTACAATTAATAAAGCGAATACACAATAAGTAATCATTAATATAACATACTACTACATTAATCTAAACATGAGCACATCCATTTGTATTAATAAGCATTTAATAAGGATACTTTGTGATTACTGACGGCCACTCACGTGGGCACATTTTCCAAGTCGCACATTATTTTCTATATTAAGTCAAATTCTATGCAGATTCATAATTCAAAATACATTAATATTTATTAGTAAAAAATTCAGCGTTCACAAAACTAAAGCAACAAAGCCAGCATTTTAAAAGAAATTGGTGCATTACACCTATCGGATTCTACATGTGCACGCAGAATAGAGGCAATGAGTGAAAACATCCAGAAGAAGGTGATCAAAGCAGTCAGAGTCACCATTGTTCAGCATTGCCATGGATAAGTCCACAGATGTAGGCAATGTGGCCCAGTTATTAGTTTAAAGGAACTCCTATGCCTTGCACCACTGCAAGGGCATACAAGAGGAGAAGCTATACTGGACAGCATCTGCAACTACCTTGAAAACACCTCACATACCATTGGACCCTCTTGTCAGCATCACAACAGATGGAGCTGCTTCCATGATAGGCCATGACAGAGGCTTTGTATCTCTGCTTAGAAAGAAGCTCACCTGACAGACTGGTATAGACACCACTGCATTATTCATTAAGAAGTTTTGTGCTTAAAATTAAAAGATGGAGAACTGAATAACGTCCTAAAACTTGCAGTGAAAATTATTAATTGTATTCATGCCAACGCCCTTAACCGTAGGCTTTTTAAAGCTATGCTGCAGGATTCCGAAGCTGAATATACAGACCTCTTGATGCACACTAAAGTGGGATGGCTAAGCAAAGGGAATGTTGTGGTGCTGTTCATCGCTTTGCTTCCTGAAACTGAACACTTTGTAAACAGTGGCGGTCAATCATTCCCATAACTAAAGGATGTGGAATGGCTTATAATGCTCCATTTTCTTTCAGATCTATTCTCACGTCGTAATGCTTTCAATATGATGCTGCAAGGCAAATAACATCATAGTGAATGGTATTTACTCATTTGAAAGTAAGCTTGCGCTACTCAAAGAACAGCTGGATTGCTGACTTTACCAACTTCAAAAAACCATTGGCTGGGACTCAGAGGTTTCCAAATGCACACGTAATACTGCCAACACTAATCCTTGGTGCATGTCTTGAGAACATTTCTGGGGGGATCAAAAGCTGCTTTTCTCAATTCAGAGCCCTTACCCTTCTGTTTAGGCTGGTTGAAAACCCCTGGATGGTGAGTGCACAAAATTTTTATGTTGTTGAACTTATTGGCTTGAAAAGGGTGCAAACACAAATGGAGCTGATACACATGCAGCACAATTCAGCTCTCGAAGCATCTTTTTTGGGCAGACAACAGAAGAATTCTCATAAGGCCTCTAGTTTCAGACATAGGGGGTCATTCCGACCCCAGCGGGCGCCGCCCGCCGGGCGGAAACCGCCCAAACACCGTACCGCGGTCAAATGACCGCGGCGGTGATTCTAACTTTCCCGCTGGGCCGGCGGGCGATCTCAAGAAGATCGCCCGCCGGCCCAGCGGGAAAGCACATGCAAAGAGGAAGCCGGCTCCGAATGGAGCCGGCGGATTTGCAGGGGTGCGACGGGTGCAGTGGCACCCGTCGCTATTTTCAGTGTCTGCAAAGCAGACATTGAAAATCATTATGGGGCCCTGCTAGGGGGCCCCTGCACTGCCCATGCCAGTGGCATGGGCAGTGCAGGGGCCCCCAGGGGCCCCATGACACCCGTTCCCGCCAGCCTCTTCCTGGCGGTGTAAACCACCAGGAACAGGCTGGTGGGAAGGCCATGGAGGATTCCTCCAGCCGGGGGAAATCCGGCGGGAAACCGCCGGACCCGGCTGGGCGACCGCGGCTTCACAGCCGCAGTCGGAATACCTGGTGAAGCACCGCCAGCCTGTTGGCGGTGCTTCATCCGGCCTCCACCCTGGCGGTCTATGACCGCCAGGGTCGTAATGAGGCCCATAGTACCAGATTACAGGACACTAATAGGAGACATGAAGTGTAAAATAAGGGTCTGCTTTAAGGGCACCTAGCTCCTTCTTGTGACACATCAGCATTATTTTTATGACGCTAATGTGGACCAACAAGGCCAAAATCGATGCACCGAATTTACAAAGTGGCACAATACATGCATTGCACCACCTTATAACCCTTTGGGTTACATTATGCCTGCGTCAGGCATGATGTATGCAAAGGGGGCGTTCCCCCATTAGGGAAGCCGAAAAAATGGCACAAAGAAATCTAAACGATTTCAGGAGAAAAAAAGGTAATCAGTGCCAATTTAGTTCCAGAAGTTAATTAGCTGAATCATAAAAGTCCTTCCAGATCCAATTAGCCTAGCTAGATTCATGTGTAACCATCCAGGTTCAGTCTTTTACTGTGATCTTCAATCCTAAACTCTACAAATGAGCAGGGAGAGGGTTAATCCCCTTATGATTTTGTTGCTTCATACCTGGAAGTGGCCAGCATGTAAATTCAATATCAAACAACAATTTGGAGTTAAATGTAGAGCTCATTAGGCTTCACAATAAAGACCGACTAGGATTAAAATGAAAACCATGAAGCTAAAGACATTAAAGAAAGCAAAATCAATAGCAAAGTGTCAGTCAGTTAATCATTTGTCATATTAAAACATGAAGCTAAGAATAAAACATACATAGCAACAGACTTGATTCAAGTTGGAGACTCTTGATTTTTAAAGTCAAAAGAGGCTTTAATTTAGTTTTCTCCTGCCTGAAATTAGCCCTACTTTAACCCCTTCGCTGCCAGGCCTTTCCCCCTCAGGTGCCAGGCCTTTTTTTGTCTATTTGGAGCACTTCGCGCCTAGGCCCTTATAACTTTTTGCTCACATAAGCTACTCCCGCCAAATTTGGGTCCTTTTTTCCCAACATTCTAGGGATTCTAGAGGTACCCAGAGTTGTGGGTTCCCCTGAAGGAGACCAAGAAATTCGCCAAAATACAGCATTTTTTTTTTAAATGGGCATCAACAAAGGGCTTGCGGTGCTAAAATCCCCAGCTTCCCAGGTTTAAGGAACAGGCAGACTTGAATCAGAAAACCCAATTTTTCAACACAATTGGGGCATTTTACTGGGACAATGCCCATTTTTACTATTTTTTGTGATTTCAGCCTCCTTCCAGTTAGTGACAGAAATGGGTGTGAAACCAATGCTGGATCCCAGAAAGCTAAACATTTCCGAAAAGTAGACAAAATTCTGAATTCAGCATGGGGCAATTTGTGCAGATCCTACAAGGTTTTCCTACAGAAAATAACAGCTGAAATAAAAAAATATTGAAATTGAGTTGACAAAACATCAATTTTTCTCAACGTTTTACTCTGTAACGTTTTCCTGCAATGTCAGATTTTTGAAAGCAATATACTGTAACATCTGCTGGACTCTTTTGGTTGCGGGAATGTATAGGGCTTGTAGGTTCATCAAGAACCCTAGGTAACCAGAGCCAATAAATGAGCTGCACCTTGCAATGGTTTTTCATTCTATAATAGGTATACAGCAATTCATTTGCTGAAATATAAAGAGTGAAAAATAGGTATTGTTGGGCGTGGCCCTTGTGGCAGGTTCATCCCCTGACTTTTTGCCTAATTCCTCCTATTGTTTCTGACCTCTCGCTCTTGGCTTTAGGACTCTGAGCACTTTATTACTGCTGATCAGTGCTAAAGTGCAGGTGCTCTCCCATCTAAAGTTGGTATGATTGGCTTATTAATATACCTGTAAGTCCCTTGTACAGTGGTATCTCTATACCCAGGGCCTGTAAATTAAATGCTACTAGTGGGCCTGCACCCACTGAAGTAGCCTTTCAAACCTGTCTCAGGCCTGCTACTACAGGGCCTGTGTGTGCAGTTTTCTGCCACACGGACCTGGCATCTAAATTTACTTGCCAGACCCAGAACTCCCATTTATCTACATGTAAGTCACCCCTAAGGTAGGCCCTAGCTAGCCCTATGGGCAGGGTGCTATTTATGTAGAAGGCAGGACATGTGCCAGGTTGCGTGGCCTGTCCTGATAGTGACAAATAGCCTAACTTGGTGTCTCACTGCTGTGAGTCCTGCCTTCTTATAGGATTGGATTAGAAATGCTTTGCTTTATATGTAGGGGATAGTGTCTGATTTATGAGGGGTAGCGTAGGTATGTTTGGTATGGTTGTAATGGTGGTAAGAAATGCTGCTTACTGGTGTAGGTGTATTTTTTATAACTATTACAGAAATGCCACTTCTAGAAAGTGAGCATTTCTCTGTGCTTATGACTCTGGTGTTTTGCAGCTTGACTCCAATCCACGTCGGGGCAGAGTGACAGTTGGGCTTTGTGCATACTTTTCAGACAGCCTGTACACAGGGAGGGTGGAGGTGTCACAGAGGTGCATCTGCATAGTGAATAGTCCTTCTGGGCTGAGGGAAGAGAGAAGGGAGAGGCGGGGCACACCTGCATTTGCCAAGGCTGTGCCCTGGCCTCATACAATAGGGTTGTTTACCCCCAACTGATGTTTGGAGCCCATGCTGGAGGAGAGAGGGGGCACTCCCTGAACCAGTTGTAACTGGTTGGAATCTCCCCTTCCTTTGTAACACACTGTAAAAGTGAGTATAAGTATAGGGGAATTTTCCCCACAATTTGGAAACTCTTGGAACTTACCTGGAACTGGACACAGACTACAGGAACCACCACAGACCTCTGCTGCTGTGCTGACCTGTGACCTGCAGGGTCACTAGGAGGAACTGCCACTGACTGCACCCCTTCGTGCTGGCCTGCTGCTGAGCCTTACCACCTGTGCTCTTTTCTTGCTGTGGCCCCTGATCCCTACAACTCTACCAGAAACACATGAGGATCCCTTCTCCTGTCCTGTTATAGCACCTTGAGAGTGTTTTTCAAGGAGGCTGTACAGCGCCCTGCCTTCCGAGAGAGGCCGGGGGTGCGCTGTGGCTGTAATTTGTTGTGCGCTTTTTTAAATTGCGTTACTCCTGCCGATTTCACCGCTGGAACCCGGCTCATTTACCCAATTGCGAGGGATGCACTATCCCTGATGCCCCTGGGGCACAGGCAGGCACCTACTCTGGTGCCTGCCCTCTGTTACCACCCGTCCTCCTTCTCGGCCTCCAGTGATCACAGGCCCCAGGAGGGGCCCGGTCCTCATAACTGGACGGGTGGGGTGAAAGTCTCCTTGGAGGCTACTCGTGCCACCGGGCTGGTTTTCTTTGGGCATTATTGTGCCCCCCCTCTGTGTGGAAGGGCCAGTGGAGGCCCAGGGGGGCCCTAGAGATCGTGGGCCCCAGGAGGGGCCCGATACAAAACGGAGGAGGTGCATGGTGCCACCTCCTTCCCCATTGTTTTGCTGAACTTTGGCCCCTCCTTGTGAGGGCCGGTTGAGGCCCGGGGGGGGCCCTCTAGATCACGTGTCGCAGGAGTGGCCTGTAATAAAGTTGGAGGGGGTGTGTGTCGTCTCCCTCCTCCCCCAAGTCATCTAATTGGCCCCAGAGGGAGCGTACGGAGCACCAGGGGTCCCACTTCATTCTTCCTGCCACTGGAGTGCATCAGCATCATAAAACAGGTACTTTTAAAGGACATTATAGGCCACCAGTTTCTTAAATGAACATTACCAATCTATATGTTGCCTACCTATTTTTATGCTGTTTCATATAGGTTTTGCATATATGTGCTGATGTTCCTTTTATGGGCATGGCATGCTAATATGTTTTATTGACTTGCCATGTGTTTTATAATGCTCTTGGTACAGGTATTTATGATAATTTAATGACAAGTGCATGGGTTCAGTAACTTGATTCCTGACTACTGCTTATGTTGCAGAATACTAAGTAACCTGTGTGTTATATGTGACCACTGGTGGTTTTACAGAGTAACTAATGTGTAACATTCTGACAACTGCTAAGGTAGCAGGATATTACTGATATGTTGTTTTTGGTCTAATAATTGCGTTGTGTACAATACAGTATATTTTCATATAACGTGCTTCCTTTGTGGTGGTGATAGTGTGTCACATGTGTTGTGCAAACGCTATACACATTGCCTTAGGGATAAGCCTGACTGCTCATGCCAAGCTACCAAGGGGGTGAGCAGGGGTTATCTTGGACATGTAACTCCCTTGCCCTGGCTAGAGTGGGTGGGTTCTGCCTGGCTTAGGTGCATACCCTAGCCAACCAGAAACCCCATTTCTAACAGGTATCAATAAAACCTTCATAATTCCAAAATGGGCACAAGATAAGGTGTTGTGAAGCAGCGGTTATTTGCACATCTCTGAATTCCGGGATGCCCATACTAGCATGTGAATTACAGGGCATTTCTCAAATAGATGTCTTTTTTACACACTGTCTTACATTTGGAAGGAAAACAGTGTAGAGAATGACAAGGGGCAATAACACTTGTTTTGCTATTCTGTGTTTCCCCAAGTCTCCCGATAAAAATGATACCTCACTTGTGTGGGTAGGCCTAATTAATGCTTGCGACAGGAAACGCAACATGGACACATCACATTTTTACATTTAGATCTGACGTGGTTTTTGCAAAGTGTCTAGCTGTAGATTTTGGCCTCTAGCTCAGCCGGCACCTAGGGAAACCTACCAAACCTGATTTTTTGTAAAACTAGACACCTACGGAAATCCAAGATGGGGTGACTTGTGGGGCGGGCTCTCACCAGGTTCTGCTACCCAGAAACCTTTGCAAACCTCAAAATGTGGCCAAAAAACACTTTTTCCTCACATTTCGGTGACAGAAAGTTCTGGAATCTGGGAGGAGACACAAATTTCCTTCCACCCAGCATTCCCCCAAGTCTCCCAATAAAAATGGTACCTCACTTGTGTGGGTTGGCCTTGTGCCCGCAAAAGGAAATGCCCCAAAATCACTGTGTGGACACATCAAAATGATAAAATATTAAACTACCTGTTTTTGCGGGGAGGTCCTGCGTTTTTGGTCCTGGGCTCAGCAGCCATATAGGGAAACCTACGAAACCCAAACATTTCTGACAACTAGACACCAGAGGAAATCCACGGAAGTGTGACTTGCGTGGATCCCCCAATGTTTTCTTACCCAGAATCCTCAGCAAACCTCAAATTTAGCTAAAAAAGTCACATTTTCCCACATTTTTGTGTGGGATCACTGCAACGGGACACATTTCCTACCACCCAACATTCCCCTCAGTCTCCCAGTAAAAATGACATATCGCTTGTGTAGGTGGGCCAAGTGCCTGTGACAGGGAAGAGCCAAAAACATGTCGAAATTGAGGGGGAACCAAAGCTTTTACAAAAAGGGCAGTTTGAAAAAAAATAATATTAGGCTGACAAGTGGGGCAACATTTTTATCGGTATAGATGAGACAATGCTGGGTGGTAGGAATTTTGTGGATTCCTGCAGATTCCGGAAGGTTCCATCACAAAAATGTGGAAAAAATGTGTGATTTCCAGCAAAGTTGGAGGTTTGCAGGGCATTGTGGGTAAGAAAATGGTGCGAGGTGCATGTGAAGCACACCACCCTGGACTCACCCAGATGTTTAGTTTTCAGATGTGTCTAGGTCTTGGGGATTTTTCTACATGGCAGCGTCCCAAAGTCCAAAAAGTGCAACCCTCACTATTCCAAGTGGGACGATTTTGAGAGTTAGCCAAGCTCTCATGGCCCAAATGTAAAACCGAAACCCAAAATAATCAAATGTCCTCTTGCTTGCATTGGGATAAGATGTTTTAGTGTGTGGGGGGAGAGCTGAAAGACTGTTACCCCCTTCAGTTGGGGTGGGTACTTAACCATGCACATACTGGTTGGTAGCCACCACAACACTTTTTTTTAAATTCCTTGGCATCTAGTAGACTTTCTGTCCCCCTGGGGTGTGGATCAGGAGTAATTGCCTCATCTTCCCACTGGTGGGTAGAAAAACCTTGCCCCCATTTATTTGGGGTGGGGATATGGCCATACCCCCACCCTCTTATTTTGAAAACAAAATCTTCCCTGGTCTCTGGTGGGCTTTCTGCCCACCTTGGGGGCATATGGGCCTTCAAAAAATAGGCCGATCTACCCCAAATGGGGGCAGATATGGCCAACAGTAATGTGCCCCCATGGGGAGCGACCTTTGCCAAAGGGGCTGCCCCCCAAACAAAACACACACACACACATACACACACACCAATCCCTGGTGCCTATGTGGTTTTCAGCCCCCTCCCGCAGATCCGCCTAATAGAAATAGGCCGATCTGCCCCCAAAGGGAGCAGAAGTGGCCTAAAATAAATTTTACCCTCCCAGAGGGGAGACCCTTGCCTAAGGGGTGGCTCCCCTGATGTGAAACTGACATCAACACACAAAAATCCCTGGTTTCTAGTGGTTTCTGCCCCCCTTGGGGGCAGACTGGCATAATACAGATAGGCCAATCTGCCCTTAAGCGGGGCAGAAAGGGCCTAAGGGGTCACTCTCCACATATAAAAATAAAAACACAAATAAAAAAAAACAAGATCCCTGGTGTCTAGGGGTTTCTGCCCCCCCCCGGGGGCAGTTCGGCCTAATTATAATACGCCAATCTGCCAGTGGGGGCAGAAAAGGCCTAGAAATATTTTGCCCCCCTTGGGGAGCGCCCCTTGCCCAAGAGGCCGCTCCCCTTATGTAGAAATATATATAAAAAAAATCTGTGGTGACTAGTGGCATTTCTGCCCCCCTTGGGCCTAACAGGTTGCTCCCCACATACAAAAAAAATATAAACAACAAAAATATATATATCCCTGGTGTCTAGAGGGGGGGGCAGAAAAAACTAAAAATAATTTGCCCCCCTGAGGAGCGGCCCTTGCCCAAGGGTCCACTCCCCTTATGACATAAACAAAACAAAAAAAATCCCTGGTGTCTAGTGGCATTTCTGTTGCCCGATTGCATTGCGGTCGGCCAGCAGAAATACTGAGAGAGACATGAAAGGAGAGGAAAGGCCTTTCCTCTCCTTTCATGCCTCTCTCGCCCCCTCCACGTGATCAGCTTCCAGCGCGGAGGTGTAGGCCTCTGATGAAAAGACGACACTGGGATCAGGAGGCAAAGGGGTGGAAGGGGAAGAGATTCTCCTTCCATCCCTGCCCAGGGGAGGGGGGTGCTTGGCCACTGGGGGGAGCGCTAGCACTACCCCTTGGGGCCCATAGTAGGATGAGCTGGTCTCGTCCTTGGCACCGGGCAACCTTTGCCGAGGGCTCGCCCTGGGCACCCAAGGGGTTAATACAAGTCAATGTAGAAAATCAGTCCTTCTGATCATTTTTTTGAAAATCTTCCTCTTTCATCTCTCCAAATGTTGGCAAGTATGATAAGATGCAAATATTAAAATAAGAGAATAATAGAGTTCAGCAAATAGGTCATAAATTAGAGATCAGACCAACAGAGTGTCGCCTGCTCAAAAAAAGGGGGAAGAGAACCAAACGCCCTCTGGGTGAAGCCCATTTTATTGGGTGGGACATGAAAGAGTCAATACATTTGTTTTGTATGTGCACAGGTCTAAGTATCCCAGTAAATCATATTACAGAAAGAACAATACAGTATCACATGTGTCAGCTCCGCCCCTCAGACTTTTAAATTACAATTTCCATCCCTGGTGCTCCTGTGACACCTTATAGTTAGCACAAATTCTGCTACAAGACAATGGGGGTCATTCCGACCCTGGCGGTCCATGACTGCCAGGGCCGGGGACCGCGGAAGCACCGCCAACAGGCTGGCGGTGCTTCCTGGGCCATTCTGACCGCGGCGGTAAAGCCGCGGTCAGAAAAGGGGAACCAGCGGTTTCCCAACGGTTTACCCCTGGCCCAGGGAATCCTCCCGCCGCCATGGGGATTCCGACCCCCTTCCCGCCATCCCGTTCCTGGCGGTTTTTACCGCCAGGAACAGGATGGCGGGAACGGGTGTCGTGGGGCCCCTGGGGGCCCCTGCACTGCCCATGCCACTGGCATGGGCAGTGCAGGGGCCCCCTAACAGGGCCCCATAATGATTTTCAGTGTCTGCTTTGCAGACACTGAAAATCGCGACGGGTGCCACTGCACCCGTCGCACCCCAGCAACTCCGCCGGCTCCATTCGGAGCCGGCTTCATCGTTGCTGGGTCTTTCCCGCTGGGCCGGCGGGCGGCCTTTTGGCGGTCGCCCGCCGGCCCAGCGGGAAAGCCAGAATGGCCGCCGCGGTCTTTTGCCCGCAGTGCGGTCATTCGGCGGTGACCGCATGGCGGGCAGCGTGGTCAGAATGACCGCCATTGTCAAGTTCTCATAAGAATCATAGGTGGTCATTACAACACTGGTGGTAAAAGCCGCTTACCGCCGTGCAGAAGACCGCCAACACACCGCCGCGGCAGCGGAATTCCACCACGGTCATTATGACCCACAGCTCGGAATCCGCCAAAATTGAGACACCCACACAAGTCCGCCACACCAAAGGTCAGTGATAAACTGACGATCACAAAACCTCCACTGTCATGCCGACAGAAATACGCCCACACTATCACAACCCATGAATCCACGCGGCGGTCTTTCAACCGCGGTATTCCATTGGCGGTACACACCGCCACGCTCAAAATACACACACTTTTACAAAACACTATCAAATTGGACAAAACAAAATACACACACCTGATACACATACACACACTACTCCCACACGCCCAATACAATATAAAACACCCACCCACATCACCCACAAACCCCTACGACCACAATTGCGACAGAAGGCCAGAGAGAGACACTACAATCTACAACCAAGCATCCACAGGCACACAATACCATCACCCACATAACATCCACGCACCTCACACAACACACCACTAAATATCACCCCACATATCACAACACACACCACCCCACACATCACCCACACCACCCCATGGCACGGCAAAGACACCCCAGGTTCTCTGAGGAGGAGCTCAGGGTCATGGTGGAGGAAATCATCCGGGTAGAGCCAAAGCTATTCGGATCACAGGTGCAGCACACCTCCATAGCTAGGAAGATGGAGGTATGGCGAACAATAGTGGACAGGGTCAACGCAGTGGGACAGCACCCAAGAAATAGGGATGACATCAGGAAGAGGTGGAACGACCTACGGGGAAGGAGCGTTCCATGGTATCAAGACACCACCTTGTGGTTCAGAGGACTGGCGGCGGACCCCCACCTCCTCCCCCACAACTAACAACATGGGAGGAGCAAGTCTTGGCTATTCTGCATCCTGAGGGCCTCGAAGGAGTAGCTGGAGGAATGGTCTCTGGTAAGTCAAACCTTAACTCCTCCATCCCCCACCCTACCTATCACCTACCCCCACCATGGTCCTCACCCCATCACTCCTACTCCTCACAAATGTCCCAATATCACAAACCACACATACCAACACCAAGCCCTGCATGCAACAACAAAGCATGGACACCCATCACCAATGCATGGCCACTGCACATACCCATACACCCCCCTAAACCATCATCACACAGGGTCCCACACAGGAATGCAAGCACTGGCGTACACGGTCACCCACCCATTGCACACCATGGTACACCCAGATGCAATAATCATGCTTTTACACCCCTGCAGGACCCCTACCCAACGTCACCGCACAGGAGGGTCAATACATGTCCACACCACCAACAGAAGAGGCCCACAGTGATGACAGCAGCTCTGTCCAACTGGATCTAGACAACCATCCCGGCCCATCTGGGACCTCGGGACAGTCGGTTCCCCTCACACTGGCACAGGCCACTACAGAACTTGCCCCCTCTGGAAACACCAGCACAGCACCCACCCAGCGGGCCCATACCTCTGTCCCCAGGACACGTCAAGCAGCAGTGTGTCCACCACTACAGGTACAGGGAACCCAGGCTAACCCACCACCCGACAACAACAGGGACCTGGGGGCAGTGGCAGTGGGCACACCGCTCAGGGGACAGAGGCCCAGGGAAACAGGGGAACTGGGAGGGCTGCTGTGCAACAGGGGGAGGACAGGCCCAGGGAACCCACTCTCCACAAGGCCCTCTCCAACATCATGGGAGCGTACCATCATTCCCAGGAGACGATTGCAACGGTACTGGCCAAGTTTCAGGAGACCCAGCGGCTGCAGGAGAAACAGTATTTGGGCTTCAGGGAGGAACTCAGATCCATCAATTCCACCCTGGGAACCATCGTAGGGGTGCTGAAGGAAGTCCTCAACACCAGGAGGGACACTGTGGCACAACAAGGGGCCCCTGAAACTAGCCTGGACGATGAACTGCCCACCACCTCTGCCGGCACTAGTGGACAGGAGGCACCGCCACAGGTCCACCACACCAGCACCCCAACCCCTGCAGAGGGAGAACCACCCCGCAAACGGTCCCTGAGATCCAGGACAAAGACAGAGAACGAAGCCAAGACCCCCGCCAAGAAATGAGACCGCCCTGAATGTCATCCTTTTGTCCCACCTTGTCACCCTGTCCATCCCCAAACTGCCCCAGCTCCACTTCCTATGCCCCTTTGGACAATGCACCTGTGAGACTAATAGACTGGACTCTGCCATGGACATTCCTCCACCGTCACCCCTCACCATTTTACAACCCCCTCCAATATTGAGCACTTAAATAAACACCCTTAAAGCACAAAACAATCTGGAGTCTGTATGTGATTTCGAAATAGTGTATTAGCAATTACAGTGACAAAATGCTCTTTCAATTGTAATGTCAACATACCTATGTCACACAGGTCTAGTCCATGAGGAAACAAAGCAGATGTCACACAGTGGGACCCACATCTGGGAAATCATAAGGGAAAGGGACAACTCAGTGACCATACACTGAGTGAAAAGGACACACAGTAGAGAGGTAGTAGTGTTAAAGTACATGTAGTAGGCAGTGTTGTCTTCTTACCTGTGTCTCACTGGAAGTATTACAGGATCACAGAGTTCCTGTTGTCGATGTCCTCTTCTTCTGCTTCCTCGTCTTCGCTGTACACAGGCTCCACAGCTGCCACAACACCTCCATCTGGACCATCCTACTGCAGAAAAGGCACCTGCCGTCGCAAAGCTAAGTTGTGAATCATACAGCAGGCCACGATGATCTGGCCCACCATCTTTGGTGAGTAGAATAGGGAACCACCTGTCATATGGAGGCACTGGAAACTGGCCTTCAGGAGGCCAAAGGTCCGCTCTATAATCCTCCTAGTTCGCCCATGGGCCTCATTGTAGCGTTCCTCTGCCCTTGTCCTGGGATTCCTCACTGGGGTCAGTAGCCATGACAGGTTGGGGTAGCCAGAGTCACCTACAAATGGCGAGGGACAACTGTTAGACACACACTAACCTGTAGGGATATCCCCAGACCCAGACAACTATTCCCACTGATTTTGTTCCAGGTGCTCACCTAATAGCCACACACGATGCCTCTGGAGTTGCCCCATCACATAAGGGATGCTGCTATTCCGCAAGATGTAAGCGTCATGCACTGAGCCAGTGAATTTGGCATTCACATGGTAGATGTACTGGTCGGGCAAACACACCATCTGCACATTCATCGAATGGTAACTCTTTCGGTTTCTGTACACCTGTTCACTCCTGCGGGGGGGACCAAGGCCACATGTGTCCCATCAATGGCACCTATGATGTTGGGGATATGTCCAAGGGCATAGAAGTCACCTTTCACTGTAGGCAAATCCTCCACCCGAGGGAACACGATGTAGCTCTGCATGTGTTTCAGCAGGGCAGACAACACTCTGGACAACACGTTGGAAAACATGGGCTGGGACATCCCTGATGCTATGGCCACTGTATTTTGAAAAGACCCACTTGCAAGGAAATGGAGTACTGACAGCACCTGCACTTGAGGGATCCTGTGGGATGGCGGATAGCTGACATCAGGTCTGGCTCCAACTGGGCACACAGTTCCAGGATTGTGGCACGATCAAGCCTGTAGGTGATGATTACATGTCTTTCCTCCATTGTCGACAGGTCCACCAGCGGTCTGTACACCAGAGGATGCCGCCATCTCCTCACATGTCCCAGCGGACGGTGCCTATGAAGGACAACAGCGAGCACAGAGTCAACCAACTCAGAGGTACGTAAACACAGCTTACTCAGAAAACCATTCATACCCGATTTTTGCCTGTATGAGTGTTGAGCCAAGGCCTAGGTATGTGTGACGCAGTTAAAAATAAAGCCATGTGGGCCCCTGAAATGGCGGCTGCCTGACCTGTAAAGTGGGACCATGGGATGTGAGGTAACTGCGCTGGCGTTGTACACCGTCGTGGTAGGCGGTCGAAAATCGCAGCGCAATTCTGCATTGGTTAACTTTGGACCCTGTGGGTCCCAGGAGCCAATGACGATGTACACCGGCGGTGACGGTATGTACCGCCGTGGACGTGACCGCCATTTTCTATCTGTTCAATCACTCAATACCTGATCATCGACAGGAGAGGACCTACACTGCAAGTGCTGCTGTGACCTCAGTCTGGAAGAGACAATGGCTAATGCGTCTGGGGAAAGGGCCCCTGCCTTCAGCACGGAGGAGTTGGAGAAACTCGTGGATGGGGTCCTCCCCCAGTACACGCTACTCTACGGTCCTCCAGTCATACAGATAAGTACACTGTGAGCTTGCTGTATGGGCAATGCCTGTGTGGAGTGGTGTGGATGAAAGATGGGGGGGAGAATGATGCTCACATGAAACGAAAGTGAGTGCATGTGCCACATGGCAAGGATAGGGATGCGGGCCAATGTCTGTGACGGTGCAGTTGGTAATAACTTCTCTTTTTCCTCTGTACAATTCATATAGGTCAGCGTCCACCAGAAGAAGGATATTTGGAAAAGATGGGAGGACATTCGCCGCTGGAGGAAGAAGACGGTGGAGGCCCAGCTGGGGATGGGCTCCCAACGTGGGAGGGGTGCCTGTCGCACCATGATCCCCCTGATGTTCAGGATCCTGGCGATGGTGTACCCGGAGTTGGATGGGCGCTTGAGGGCATCACAGCAGCAACAAGGGGGTGAGTACACTCTCATTCTGCTGATTCAGCACGCAGTGGAGGGGTCTGGGTGGGGGAGGTGGGCTGTGGGTTTCCCTAGGCCAGGGCGAGTGTGCTAGTTAAGTCCTCTTTTTCAGGCAGACCCTGTGGCACCTCAACCCACCTGGGTACAGTGCCAACTACACCTAGTCAGGCTCCTGTGACATCCATGTGTGCAGATATCGGCCATAGCCTTGTAGACCATGTCCCAGGGATTGAATAGTGGACCCCAAGTGCGCGGCGTAGTGCAGGGGGCTTCTGTGTCTGTCGTGTCCGCCAACAGTATCGGTAATGCATGCACTCAACTTGTCTTTCTTCTGTCTTCCCCCCCTTTTTGTGGTCTCCCTGTACATGTGTGCATTAGCATCATCAGGCGGAGGAGCAGTGGCACCAGAGCAGGAGAGAGCTGCATCCCACATGGCCCTGGAGGGCGACACTACGGAGTCTGATTTCACCAGTGGGACGGAGGGTGAGGGGAGCTCCACGGCGGGGACAGGAGCTGACACCAGCGATATGGACTCCTCCTCTGATGGGAGCTCCCTTGTGATGGTGGCCCCATCTCTGCACTCCGCATCTACAGGTACAGCCGCCGCCCCCCCTCCAGCACCGCCCTCCCAGCAGCCCCTCAGCCTTTGCCCCGTGCCCGCTCACCCCGGAGGGTGGCATCTCGTTCGCCCCAGGCACCTCAGCCCCTGCCCCAGTCACCCCTGCTGCCCTCGGTAAGGAGGCCATTGACCTCCTCAGGTCCCTCACTGTTGGGCAGTCTTTTGAATGCCATCCAGGGTGTAGAGAGACAGTTGCAACAAACCAATGCATTCCTGGAGGGCATTCATTCTGGTCAGGCAGCCCTTCAGCGAGCTTTTCAGACTCTGGCCTCAGCACTGATGGCAGCCCTTGTCCATGTCTCTAGCCTCCCCCCTCCAACTTCCTCCACCCAGACCCAATTCCCTGTAACTCAGCCTACCCCAGGCACACCATCAGGACAGCATGCACACACCTCAACACACAAAGGAAGCTCTGGCAAACATAAGCACCACACATCCCACAGGCACTCACGCAAGCATCACACACATGCAGACATAGCAACATCCACTGCCTCCACTGTGTCCCCCTCCTCCTCGTCTTCCTCCTCCCTCCCAGTCTCGTCTCCACTCACACCTGAAGGCACTACATCTACAGCCACTACTTCCATCAGCAGCACACCCACCACCACACCCCGCTCACGTGCGGTCACCACCCCCACTACCATTCACACATCCCCTGTGTCCTCTCCCAGTGTGTCTGTGACGCCACCTCCCAAGGTACACAAACGCAGGCACACACCCACCCAACAGCCATCCACCTCACGACAGCCCCCAGCGCATGCACCTTCACCCAAAGTCACCAAAAGTACACCTCCTACAACCACAACCTCTTCCTCCACTCCCAAACCCTCTCCAGCTACCCGTCACAGTGTTCCTAAGAAACCTTTCCTGTCCACCCTTGACCTCTTTCCCTCCCCTCCCTCACCCTGTCGGTCTCCTAGGGCCCGACTCTCCAGGTCCCACCCTGGCACCTCAGCCACAACATCGGCGGGACCAGCGGTGCCAGTAGTCACCGGATTCTGGAGTACACCAGGCAGCAGGGCAGCCAGTTTGGCAAGGAGCCACAGCATGGACAGTCCCCCACCTGTCAAGCATCAAAAGTTGGCCGGTGCCCGGCGGGAAAGGGGGAAGGCAACAGCCAGCAAAGCCGCTCCCAGGGGTACAGGTGGGAGTGTGGAGTCAGCAGCGACACCTTCCAAGGTGGGGAAGGGGCACAAGAAACCCGGCAAGTCTGGGAAGATCGGAGAGGACCGCCATCGGCCATCGGCCCCGCTGCTCAGGAGGCGACTGCCAGCAGCCCCGCTGGCCCAGACAGGACCGCGACAAGCACCGCTGCCCAGGAAGCGACCGCCAGCAGCCCTGGCACCTCAGCCACAACATCGGCGGGACCAGCGGTGCCAGTAGTCATCGGATTCTGGAGTACACCAGGCAGCAGGGCAGCCAGTTTGTCAAGGAGCCACAGCATGGACAGTCCCCCACCTGTCAAGCATCAAAAGTTGGCCAGTGCCCGGCGGGAAAGGGGGAAGGCAACAGCCAGCAAAGCCGCTCCCAGGGGTACAGGTGGGAGTGTGGAGTCAGCAGCGACACCTTCCAAGGTGGGGAAGGGGCACAAGAAACCCGGCAAGTCTGGGAAGATCGGAGAGGACCGCCATCGGCCATCGGCCCCGCTGCTCAGGAGGCGACTGCCAGCAGCCCCGCTGGCCCAGACAGGACCGCGACAAGCACCGCTGCCCAGGAAGCGACCGCCAGCAGCCCTGCTGGCCCAGACAGGACCGCCAGCAGCAGCCCCACTGCCCAAGACAGGACCGCCACAAGCACCGCTGCCAAAGACAGGACCACCAGCAGCTGAAGCGCTGCCCAAGACAGGGCCGCCACAAGCACCGCTGCCAAGGACACCGTCGCCACAAGCACCGCTGCCAAGGGCACCGCCGCCACAAGCACCGCTGCCAAGGACACCGCCTCCACAAGCACCGCAGGCCCATGAGCGCCAAAAGCACTGACGCTACTGAGGCCGCCACATGCAGGATGAAGCACTCTGGGCACCAAGCCCCCTCCAGAACCAGTGGAGACTTGCATCCACTACCTCTGTCCTTGGCAGGATGAAGCACTCTGTGCACCAAGCCCCATCAAGAACCAGTTGAGTATCACATCCACTGCCTCTGTCCTTGGCAGGATGAAGCACTCTGGGCACCAAGCCCCTTCCAGACCCAGTGGAGACTGTAATCCACTTGAGAGACTGTGGCTTTGCACTCCCCAGGGTTGAACAGTGGGCAAACCACCCACTGTAGAGACTTTAGAGACTGTGGCTTTGCACTCCCCAGGATTGAACAGTGAGCAAACCACCCACTGTGGAGACTTGAGGGACTGTGGCTTTGCACTCCCCAGGATTGAACAGTGGGCAAAACACCCACTGTAGAGACTTGAGAGACTGTGGCTTTGCACTCCCCAGGACTGAACTGTGGGCATGGGGCCCCCTCATGGATTTGGCATTGTGCACTCAACCGGCTGAGGTGCCCACCCTTTCCCTTCCCCCTGAGGTGCCTGTTTTATTTCTTTCTGATGCCCCTGCAGTGTTCTCTTCGTCATGTTCGGGTATCTTGTGTGGGCCTCGCCCATGCAGTGTGGGCCCAGTGGTCCACGGACTTTAAGGGTGGAGTACCCTGGACTAATATTCTTGGTGTATATATTTATTTTATTTATTTATTTATTTATTTTATAGATTTGTAGAGCGCATGGCTACCCGGGGGCATCCCAGCGCTAAAGTACACCATGAATGTCGGAAGAGCCAGAGGAAGCAGATTAACTGGGAAAGAGAATGGTTTTCAACTTCCTCCTAAACAGAAGTTCAGAGGATTCCTGACGGCATTCAAAGGGCAGGGCATTCCAGAGCCGAGCAGCCCTGATGGAGAACGAATTACCTCCCCATGATCTCTTGACCGAAGGGATGTGAACCTGTCGAGAAGAACGAGATCTAAAAGGTCTAAGGGGCGATTAAGAAAGATCCGTTTTCTAAGGGAAAGGGGACCCTTATTGTGTAAGGCTCTGTGAACAAGACACAGAGCTTTAAACTGAATGCGCTGCTTAATCAGGAGCCAATGAAGAGCTGCAAGTGCTGGTTTAGCAGAAAGATGCCTTGGGGTATTCATGAGAAGTCTAGCTGCCGCGTTCTGCGTAACCTGCAGCCTCTTTATTACATAATCTGGAGAACTAAGATATAGAGAGTTCCCGTAGTCGAGGCGGGAGAGAACTAGGGCTTGTACAAGAATTCTTCTGGCAGCGAATGGCAGAAGTCCAAGAATCTTCCTGACACTTCTATTTAAGCCGAAGCAGATCGAGGAGATTCTTTTAGCTTGTGGCTCCATAGTTAAGCGTGGGTCAAGCAGAAAGCTGAGGCTTTTTACTTGTGTTATTGGAGGAGCCAGGCTGTTAAAAGCCTCAGAGTACATAGCCAGAGGGGCAGTAGGGGCGCCATTACCTATAATCATTCCCTCTGATTTGCTGTCATTAAATTTCAGTTTCGACAGGGTCATCCAGTCCCCAATATCTCTCATGCAGTCGGCCAGGTTGGCAGAGGGGGAGTCCCTACTACTAGAGAGGGAAACCACCAATTGTGTGTCATCAGCATAAGTGACCATAGAGAGGTTATAAGGAGCAACTACTGTGGCCAAGGATGACAGATAGATGTTAAACAAGGTGGGGCTTAAAGATGAACCCTGCGGGACTCCACAAGATAGAGACCTGACGTCAGATAAAAAAGAGCGATCCAAAACTTGAAAGGATCTTCCCGTGAGGAAGGAGGAGAGCCAGGCAAGGGCTGGACCTCCTAACCCTATCTTGGAAAGTCTGTCAAGGAGAAGAGTATGATTGACAGTGTCAAATGCTGCATTAAGATCAAGGAGGATAATAGCAGCATGACCACCTTGATCTAGAAGTTGCCGAGCAGATTCAGTTACAGTAAGGAGTGCCGATTCTGTACTGTGATGGGTTCTGAAACCCATTTGAGAAGGATGTAAATGATCGTGGCTCTCAAGATGCCTGGTCAATTGCAGGTTCACGTGCTTCTCCAGAATTTTTGCCAATATAGGAAGAAGGGCAATGGGTCGATAGTTCTCCAAGACAGAGGGATCCAGCTTAGGTTTTTTTAAGAGAGGCTTTATGATTGCATGTTTGAGGGAACTGGGAAGAATACCAGCGGACAAGGAATTATCTCTGTCAAAGGACCAACAACATCTGCTGCTTTCAAAAGAATAGAAGGAGGGGCCGGGTCCAAGGGAGAACCCGATTTGATATTAGCAAGAAAATTCCCAATCAGAGTACCTGTGAGGGGGGAAAAATTGGTTAACTGGGTCATACCCGTAGGAGAATTCATCTCCTGCCCCATGAGATTATTCTGAGAGGGAGATGGAGGAAAACCAGAGTATATCTTGTTAATCTTGTCTTGAAGGTGAGCCGCTAATACATTACTATGCATAATAGAAGCTTCCACGGGGGGCGGCATAGGGGGTATAGTGAGCTCCTTAAAGATCTGAAAGATTTCTTTCTGAGAAGTGGACGAATTCTCTACTCTACTGCTGTAATATAGAGCTTGTGTTGTCTTAATATTATGATGGTAAGATCTAATAGCTGATCTATAGGCTTCTTTAGCAGAAGAATTATAATCTTTTCTCACCCATGCAGTGTGGGCCCAGTGGTCCACGGACTTTAAGGGTGGAATACACTGGACTAATATTCTTGGTGTATATATTTGTAAATAGTGTATGTATATTATTTGACTACTGAATTTTAATATATTACAATCGTTCACCTCATTTCCTTTTGTCTTTGCATTCTTCCGGGGGCTTTGGGGGGTGTAACTGTAATGTATTATGCTGTATTAGTGTGTGTGTTGTCGTGGGTGAGGGTGGGGGTGTTGCGTGTTGCGTGTGTGTGTCACTGTTTTTTCCCTCCCCCTCCACTGTGTCATAGGTGCAGTACTCACTGTGGTCTTTGCCGCCGGCGTTCGTGCTCCTGGTAGAGGAGCAAGACGATAAAGGCTGGTAAAATGTGGAGCTCTGGTTCCATGGCGTCCTGGTTTCTCGTGGGGTGTGCAGAGGTGAGCGTTTTCCCTTCGAAGTCCTGTTTCCGCTGTGTTTTTGTTTGCGGTGAATCCGCCCCAGAAAAGGTGGCAGATTGGTAGGTTGTGATAGTGTGGGGGGTACATTGTCTCCCCCCTGTCTGTTGGCGGTGACCGGCGCGCTGTTTGTTTGTACCACCGTGGCGGTCGGAGTGTTAAAGTGGCTGTTTTGTTGGCGGTTTCCACCACGGTCGTAATTCTATTTTCTTTTCCGCCGGCCTGTTGGCGGTCTTACCGCCGCTTTAACACCGACCACCAGGGTTGTAATGACCCCCATAATGTGGTCCCAATAGGTGAGATCTTGCAAACATATCCCCTTTGCTAACACAGCATAAAAATGAAGCTTGAGAACAAAGCATTGCTTTGAATATGAGGGAATGTGCTCAAAACATTGTTCCTATTCTGTGCTGAGTACATAATTTGGGAGGACAGAAAGAATACTGTGTGTAGGAAAAAGATGCCGACAGGCAGCAACAATCACTTTGAAGTCAAGGCCTACATTATTCATGTCAAAATGAGCACAGCTTCAAAGAAGAATATCTCAAACTTACTATGTGGTAATTACGTTGTGTTAATAGAATTATGCATTTTCTTTAACACCAATACACCAATAACAACTAAACCACTGTCTCAGAAACATAAAAATAAATTACATGAATGTAGGATGCTGGCTCTCTATGTAGTGCACTAACTTGAAGTACACTGCGGAGAGAGTCCAGCGGATCCCCAATTCGTTTTTGCAGAGACAAAAGTAGATAGGACTAATGCTCTATTTTGCGGTAGTGTGGCAAAGCTGTTAGGCTTATCAGAGGGTAGTGCTAAGCATTTGTTGTACTCACAGAAGAAATAAATGAGATGCACACTCAAAGAATAAATCAGAGATCAATTTAGAAAAACAACAATCCGTTTTATATGTTTCAAACCCAAGAACTTGTTAATCAGGTATGGAGACTTTTAAGGATACATATTTTACAAGTTCAGAAATCAACACAGTGCAATTTTCAGAGATCTCTCAATTTTATTCTATGAAGGAAAAACAATTTTCAGCAAACACAGGGTTAACAATGACTTATGAGGTCGAGCTCAGGGAGAAAAGGCAAGTACTGGGCACTGATCAGAACCTCAGCAACAGGTTACACCGGGTGGCTCTGGGTCAGGCCGGTTGCTGAGGCGCAGTAAGGCGCCGGGTGGCCAATGGTTTTATCTGGGAGTTGGACCTCATGACAAACAGGCTGCAGTCTCTGGCTAGGAAGCTAGTCAGGGACAACAAGCAGGTAGGTAGCAGTCTTGGGGTGCTCGGGGATGTAGGCACACCTTTGTTCCTCTTCTCCTGTGCCCAGGGGCGACGGATGCAGGGGTGTCTTTAGGCGTCGGGTTTTCTCATCTGGGAGCACTTGTGGTCAGGAAGTCTGATGAGTTGAGGCATCAGGCATTATTGGGGAGTCTGGCAGGGGTGGACCCAGTGAGGGCTCGAGCTCTTAGGAGGCAGGGGACGTTGTTGGCACCAGTGACCCTCCTCAGATGGGGTCAGGGGCGATGGGTGCAGTAGTTGCTGGAGGTGTTCATTTTTCTCAAACCACAAGACTGCGGAGAGGGGGCCTGCGTGCAACTGTGCAGTTTTGGGAAAAGAGATCTGGCAATGGGGACCTGGTTAGCAGGGATCCACGTCACTAACAGTCAAAGCCACATCAGAATCCAGGCAAAAAGTGGGGGCTAACCATGTCAAAAAGGTGCTTTCTTACATGATCTCGCCCCCCCAAATGAAAGAGGATGAAACTAACCTTCCCCTAGAAAGGCCAACTTCATTGGTATGGTCAATCCCAGGCCTGTGTTCCACTGTGAAGTCCATTCCCTGTAGGGAGATTAACCACCTTAGCAGTTTTGAGTTTTCACCTTTCATCTGCTTTGGCCATCTGAGAGGCCTGTGGTCAGTGCGAACAAGGAAGTGAAAGCCAAACAAGTATAGGCTCAACTTCTTAAGGGACCAAACCGCTGCGAAGGTTTCTCTCTCAATGGCACTCCAACACCGATCTCTAGAGAGTAACCTCCTGCTAATGAAAGCAAAAGGCTTGCCATGGCCAGAATCAATGATTTGGGACAGGACTGCTCCTATCCCTTGTTCAGAGGCATGTGTCTACACTATGAACTGCTTGGTGTAAGCTGGAGCTTTAAGAATAGGTGCTGAGCACATTGCTTCTTTCAGGGCGTCAAAGGCCTTTTGACAGCTCACTGTCCAGTTTATTTTCTTAAGCATTTTCTTGGAGGTCAGTTCTGTGAGAGGGACCGCAATGGAGCCATACCCCTTTGCAAACCTCCTATAGTATTTCTTCAAGCTAAGGAATGCCCTTACTTGAGTCTGGGTTGTTAGAGCTACCCAGTCCAGAATTATCTGGATCTTGGCTTGCGGTAGTTGAACTTGGCTTCCAACTTCAAGGTGACCCAAGTATACAACCTGGCCCTGCTCTATCTGGCACTTGCTTGTCTTGATAGTGTGGCCTGCCCTTTTCAGAGCATCAATGACCTTCCCCAGGTGGATCAGGCGATCCTGTCAGGTAGAGTTAAAGACAGCAATCTCATCTAGATATGCTGCAGTAAAGTCTTCTAACCCAGCCAGGACTTTTCTCACCAAAATTTGGATGGCGGCAGGGGCATTCTTTAGTCCAAAGGACATAACTGATAATGCCCATCAGGAGTGGAGAATGCATATTTATTTTTGCCCCAGAGGTCAGACCTATCTGCCAGATCCTGATGTGAGATCAAAAATACTGAGACATTTGGCTGCCCCTAACCTGTCAAATAGTTCATCAGCCCTCGTAATGGGGTGAGCATCGGTTTTGTTGCAGCATTGAGACCCCTATAGTCTACACAAAACCCCCTCTGCTGTTGGACCGTGAGGGTATCTGAAAAGACCACTCCCTCAACTGAGCCATGTTTTGGGTTGATGGAGAGGAGATCAGGGAGAGGTTCACTCTCTGCTTCCTGTCCCTTAAAAGTGACCACGGGCATGGTCATCTCAGCTCTGTCATAATAGGGTTTCAGGTGATTTACATGGATAACCCTTCTGGGGCTCCTGCAAGAGCCAAAGTCCACCAGGTAGGTGACTTTCCCATCTCTTTCTAGCATGCGGTAGGATCCACTCCATTTATCCTGGAGGGCCCTAGGAGCCACAGGCTCCAACACCCACACCTTCTTCCCTGGTTGGAACTCCACCAGTTCAGCCTTCTGCTCATGCCAGACCTTCAGGAGCTCTTGGCTAGCCTCAAGATTTTTGGAAGCTTTTTCCATGTACTCAGCCATCCTTGAACGAAGGCCAAGCACATAGTCCATTATGTCTTGCTGAGACTCTCTGAGGGATCTCACCCATCCCATCTCTGCAAGATAAAGTGGTCCCCTTACAGAATGCCCAAACAAAAGCTCAAAGGAGAAAAACCTACTCCTTTCTTTGGCACTTCTCTGTAAGCAAAAATTAGACATGGAAGTAGACATCCCATCTCCTTCTTAGTTTTTCAGGGGGAAACATCCTGAACAACTAGGTCTAAACTACTACTTGCCTGAACCACTACTGCTAAACAACTAAAAAGTCTCTACAACTAAGTACTGAACAACTACTGTCTAAACAACAATTGTGCCTGAATAACAATTGCCTGAACAACAAATTTTAAGGTAAGGTTTTCTTTTTGTTTTTTTATGGTTTATTAGCTGTTTAGAATATATATATATTCATTAGTTGTTCAGGCAATTGTTATTCAGGCACAATTGCTGTTTACACACAGGACGGTCATCAGAAGGGGGTTTGGGTATGGAGGGTGAGAGAGTGGTTGTCTGATGTGTATGTGTGGGTGTCGTGGGTGCATTATCGGCTCCACTCCTTCCGCCTGGAACGATTCCTGGTGGCCCACTGCACTGGGAAACGCCCCGCTCCCACGGACCACGCATGCAATCTGGGCATTATCCTGAACTCCTTTCAATCCATGACCGCCAAGTCACATTGTGGAGCTGCTTCGTTATCTCCATTCAGGCACTAATGCTAATGTGAGGTTTGGGCTGCATGGTGAAAGTACGGAGCTGTTTGAATTAAATAGGGGCATGCGACAGGGGTGTGTTTTGGCCCCTACCCTTTTCTTGTTAAATACAAATGGTCTGTTCAATTGTTTAGCTGAAAAATGTAAGGACGCTCCTAAAATTAATGGCAAGAGTATTCCTGTATTGATATATGCAGATGATGTGGTTCTTATGGCCCACACTATGAGCGGTCTACGTGAGGCAGTTAAAGCATATGAAACTTTCATGACATCCTTAGACTTGGAGATAAACTGTAGTAAATCACATTTTATGGTCTATGGTAAACCTCTAAGCAAGGTGGGTGCGCTAAAATTAAAGGAACAGGTAATTGGAAAGGTGGAGGATTTTCCCTATCTTGGTGTGATTTTTGATGATGAGGGCACCTGGAAATCCTATATTGCCAAAAGAGGGAGGCTCTTTAACTCCACTGTAGGTGCCATGTTTGAATTCTCTGCCAGGGTAGGTAACAAACCTATAAAGCCCCTGCTTGAGGTATACAGGCGCAAATGTCTTCCAGTATTGTTGTATGGGGCCCCACTCTGGTGCTACATGGAAAATAGGGCCCCTGTGACTGAGGAAAACCGTTTTTGTAGAAGGCTATTAGGGGTGGGAAAAACACTTCTGGATTTTGTTTGCATGTTGAGCTGGAACTGGATATTATAGAAGACACCATTAAATTAGCTCCCATTTTATTGTGGATTTCAATTTGGACGAATACATTTGTGTCCCTTAGCAGGGAAATCCTGCTGGATTGTCTGCGATGCGATCACGCTAAGGAAATTCCCTGGTTGGCTTATGTAAGAAACGTAGCTAATGCATTTGGACGTTTAGACATCTTTGATGCACCAGAGGGTCTATCCAGCACGGAGAACAGGTTGGCAAACGGGAATTTTGTAAAAATGGCAATGGCCAAGAGGGAGGAGGTGGAGCTAAGGAAGAAATCAGTGAGGGATTTTAATATGATAAAAATGAATGGGCCCAGAGACCTATCTCTTGGAGGTTAAAAACGTATGGGAAAGGACCTTCATTACGCAATTTCGTTTGGGGGTGATTAGAACTAACCTGTGTTTCCTGTTAGGGCAGTTTGACCAGAACACCATAAAAGTGTGTCCGTGTGATGGTGTTTCCCCGCAGACCCTTATACATTTTACTATATTTTGTGAGCTATATGCACCATTTAGGAAACGTTATTTAGTCCCCCTTTTGAGGGATAGGGGTTTTGTGCAATACCGTCCAGCTTTTATTTGGTTATGTATGACTTCTGATGCTTTGGTGTGGCGAGGGATTGGTTCCTTCTTAAAGAGAACTATAACTCGGCGGAACAGTGTACATTTTTTTTTTTTATAACCAAATTCTATTGTTTTCAAAGAATTATGGCAACAACCTTTTAGCACAGGTACAACCGAACAATTCAATTATAATACATTTACTGTGTACATGTTTTTCTTTTCCTTTCGGGGGAAGGCATAGGTAGTTCCTTGATCACGCTCAGTGAGGAGGAGGAGGGCGGCTCGGTCTAATCTATGACAGTGTTCCGAGCCATGGGCCCCATATTTTTTCATATTTCCGGGGACATCCTCTCGATTCGTATATTTGTTTCTCTTGGATTGCGCACCAGTCTACACCCTTTCTCCATTTCTGCAGGGATGGGCCAGCAGGCGATGTCCACGCCGTGGCTATGTCTCTTTTGGCCACCAGCAGAGCCGGTCCGATGAATGCTCGGTTGGTTCGTGATCTTAGTCCCTCCTCCATGATTCCCAGTAGTACCATGGAGGCGGAGAGTTGGAGTTTTGTCCCTATTGTCTTGTTTAGTTCGTTTAGCACCTTTTCCCAGTAGATCTGCAGCGTCGGACAAGACCAGACCATATGGAAGAAGTCTGCGTGTTCCATGTCGCAGCGGGGGCAGCGGCTGTTTGGCCATATTCCCGCCAGTGAAAGCCTTTTGGGTGCCAAGTATGCTTTGTGTAGGTAGTAAAATTGTATGGTGCGTAGTTTTGCTGATATGGCTAGGGTTTTGGGGGCTTCTAAAGCTTCTGCCCATTCCGAGTCTTCTAAAGCCCCGGTCCAGGTCTCCCACCCCGCCCTCATCGAACTTGCGTCTCCTGGTGTATTGTTAGTCAGCATTCTATAGAGTTGTGATATCCCTTTCCCTCCCATGTTTCCCATTAGTGTTTTGGCTTCAAGGGGGTTAAATTCCGGTAGTGGGTTCTTGGGGAGTTGCGCTCCTATGGCATGTCTGAGTTGAAGGTATTTAAAAAATTGTGTTCGGGATAGTTGGAACTCTGTCTGTAGTTCCTGAAAGGATTTAAGCGTTTCTCCCTTCCATATGTCTCCCACCAGTGAAATCCCCAGTTTATCCCATTCTGCGAATCCCTCCAGTGTGGCGGTGGCGTTCATCCATTTCCCTCTCCACAGCGGGGTCTGTAGGGTGAGTACTGCATTCCATTTGGTGTGTCTCAGTGCAGCCCGCCATGCCAGGAGGGCGGCTCTAGTTGTCCCACCCATACATTGGGGAAGAGGTGTACCGTACAGCGCATCCAAGATGCGTGGGAAGCCTAGAGTGTTCAGTTCCATTTGGTATGCTGGGTCTGACCACCCTCCGTTGAACCAGTCATGTATTGTTAAAATCTGTGTCGCCAAATAGTATAGGTATGGGGCAGACATCCCCAGGCCTCCCTCGTGCGTTCCCTTCTTGTAGTATTTTGTGGCTACCCGGTGTCTGTTCCCGCCCCAGAGGAATTGTAGTGTCGCTGTTTCTAGAGTTCGAAACCATGAACGTGGGATGGGGAGGGGGAAGTCCTGAAAGGCATATATTAATCTGGGTAGAATCATCATTTACAGTGTACATTTTTAATCATGGCTTAGAGTTTATATACATTTTTATCTTACTATGGAACCATCAATTTGAACAATTAAGCAGATATGACCACAACACACAGCACATATATAGTTGTATAATCCAAAAGTAGATTAAGGTAATACACATATTATAATGAATGGTATAGTCCTCTTCTTGGTGCTCCAGAGCGATGTTTAATTGGATCAAAAGTTGTGTACCAGTGAGTACAGCCAGTTAAGCACAGCCAACACGTGTTTCGTCACACAGTGACTTTTTCAAGGCTGTAAAGAATATACCGTACACAGATATTAGCTTCACATTATTAAAAAGAAACAGCATATTTATAGCCAAAATTGGACATATGAGAATACAGACATGAAAGAGGGCCACAAATTGGTAAACCAAGAAAAGACATAATAGTAGGTAACCAAACATGAGTTTATCAAGGAAGATTAGTAAGCGTGGAAGAGCGTGAAACAGTGGGTAATGTGCCACATACCAGTGTAGCCAAAACATGGACCACCAAAGTGTTTCGAGAAAATTAGCGTAATGTAGTATAAGTGAACCAATAAAGAAGAGCCACATGTATCGAGTGTAACACTGTAACCGAGAGAGTGTAGAGACATAATTGAAGTTGGAGAAAATCCACACCTACCGAGACTATCAATGAGAAATCAAGTATCAGCCAGAAGAGATGAAGGGATGGAGAAAAGGAAAGCCCAAAAAACAGAGATAAGGTAAGTAACCCTTGACGAGATGGTATAAAGAGAACACAGGGAGGGCGGTGCTGATAAGGGGGGTGGCAGACAAGGATGGTGCTGGGATGGTCCCAGATGGGTCTACCACCACCAGGGAGCATCCATTGGAGGAGGAATCAGAAGATGTAGTGGTCGATCCGTTCTCTCCTGTGGTACTACCCTTGCCCTCCGTCCCACTGGTCATCTCAGCTCCACTCGTGTCAGCCTCCTGGGTCCCATGGGCTGCAGATTCCCCACTCGCCGGTGCCCCTTCTCCTTCACCAGATGATGCTGATACACACATAGACAGGGGAGGACAGGTAAGGAGGGAGAGAGAGAGAGAGAGAGAGACAGGGTACAGTCGGTCAATGCAAGCACAAGAGTAACACAGGGTAGAACATCAGCATTTGATTTCATGCCACAATACGTTATGCCCACACCTGCACATCTAACAAGTAGGGTACACCATGGGGGAAACCACAACAATGAACATGTCAACCGTTGATGGTCTGACTGATGCAAACATGTACATGAGGAGTGGCATACCCACCACACCTATCCAGTACCTGCCCACTACCCATGGCCGTTGAGACAACCATGTAATGGACTGCACACCCAACAGAATCCTGCACAGATAGTTGGCAGACCTACTTGACTATTGTCAAGTAGCACTGTGACCACTTGGCACACCCTACCCCACTACACATGCCAGCTGATTGAGGTCCCTGGATCCACCCCTGGCACAGTGGTTGAAAAGGACTAATCACAATGGCCTCACACCCCAGGTCCAATCATCCTGTTGCCATGAGCTGGCAAGCACATCTAGCTAGTAGTTGGCCACACAGTTTCAACACTGGAGTAGTCTGCCCCGCTACCACTGACTGCATTGCATTGCCCACACCTGTGATGCCAATCCTGCCCAGATGGACACTACTCATAGTGGACACCATTGTAACAAGCACCAATGCCACAGCTACCCAATGGTGCCCACCCAGAGCCACTATGGCAACACATGTAGCAAGTGAGAGTGAGTACTTACCCCCACGTGACTGCTGTGCTGCCCTCAGGTGCCCATCCACCCCAGGGTAGCCCACCGCCAATATGCAGGCCATTAGGGGGGGTTCAGAGTCCGCCGGGCACCCCTCCCTCACTGGGAGGATGTCACAAACTGGGCCAACGCACTCTTCCAGGCCCAGCGTCTCAGGTCCTCCCACCACTTTCTGCAGTGGGTTATGAAAATTATATTGCTGGGAAATGTATTGTAGAGAGTTTAAATTTTGTGCTTAAATATTTGACATATTATTTATTACTTTTAAATTGAATTATATGACTTTCAAATAGTATTTTGTTTATTTTTAAATGTTGTTCATTTTATGTTTTATTTTATATTTTTACGTTTAATTTTGAGTATTTCTGGCTATTGTATATGTGTATTGTAAGTTACATTATTTCATTTGTATTCTTATTTAGAATGTAAAAATATGTATTTTCATGCAGGAATATTAAATGTTAAACATGGAGGGGCCAATTAGGAGTTTGATGGATGGAAACACCTCTCTGCCAAACTCCTGATGGGTGGTCACCGCCGTGCGGGTGACCTTCCCGCCGGCCCCATTACGACTTTCCCACTGGGCTGACCGGCAGAAACCAAGTTGTGGTAGCATTGTCGCTGGCTCATAATGGAGCCGGCAGCAATGCTGCTGCACATAGGGGGCACCGGCACTCTCGAAATGTGCACAGCAGACAGGGCACATTTTGAGAGTGCTGGGCAGGGGGCCACGGGCATGGGCATTGCAGGGGCCCTCCTGAGGCCCCTGCACCCATTCTCCGTCAGTCTTTTCATGGTAGTGGTAATGTTGTGAAAAGGCTGGCAGAGAACAAGGTTGTAATCAGCAGGGTGGCCCTGACTGTAACCTGCAATGCCGTCATCCCTTTGGGATCTGAGATCCTGGAGGGGACTGCAGTAGCTTGGCAGGTCTGCGCGCCAACATCGTAATGTGGCAGTCAGACCGCGACAGCTGTGGTGGTCCAACTGCCACCGGAAGCTGCCTCATAATCAGGTCCAACAACCTTCCCGCAATGGCTTAAATTAGAGGGGGAAAAGTAAATGTATTCCTTGTAGTGTCCAACAAAATGTTTAACAATGGAGTGTGATTAGTAAATCAAACACCTTTAGTGTGCAACACCTTCCTCAAAATGGTTTACATTGAAGTGGGAATAGAAAATGTAACCATTTCAGTGTCCAACATCTTCCTCAAAATGGTTTACATTGGGGTGGAAATAGAAAATTGAACACTGTTAGGGCCCAATACCTTCCCTAAAATGGTTTAGAATGCCTAATTAATTACCAGCAATATTGTTTTACTCTTAGTACTATTTCACCTTGACCCAGTCATTACTAGTGAGTGATATCCAATCAGAGGCAGGAAATTCTTGCTTACCCCACCACCCTCCAGCTAAGTCTATGATACTCCAGTCTTACCTCAGCACTTGAGGGTTTCTTCCCCTTCATGGCAGGTTGTGCGTGTTCCTTAGCCTTCAGCGCAGGAGTCAAGGGCTTCTTCCCCTTCATGGCAGGAGGTGCAGGCCCCTTCCCCTTCTTGGCAGGAGGTGTGGGATCCTTAACCTTCCTGGCTGGTGGAGTGGGAACCTTCACTGACTTGCCACCACGACTAAGTGGTCCCACCACTGTCTGCGTGGGCTGTTTGGCTGAGGAGCTGGGCTGGGATGTTAGGACCCTGCTCTTACAGGCAGGACAGGGGGAGGATGAGGGAAGAGGTCAAGTTAGGCAAGGAAAAGCTTCTTGGGGATGGTGGGGCAGGAGGAGAGATGAGAGTGGAGGTTGAGGGAGTGGTTGTAGGAGGTGTATGTCTGCTGGATTTGGATGCAGGTGCATGGGCAGTGTGCTGATGTGAGGTGGATGACTGTTGGGTGTGTGAGTGCTTGCGTTTGTGCCCTTCAAGGGGGGACAGACAGGGTGGGAGAGGACACAGGAGACACACGCATTGATGTTGTGGAGGGGTCTGCTAGTGAGGTGTATGTGCTGCTTGGTGTGGTGATGCTGTGGTGGATGTTGATGCAGTGCATGCAGGTGTGAGTGTGGACGGGATTGTGAGGGAGTGGAGGAGGAGAAGAAGGGGGAGGCAGTGGAGGCAGTGGATGTGGTTGTGTCTGCAACTGTCTGGTGTTTGCGTGAGTGCTTGTGAAATGAAGTGTGGTGCCTGTGTTTGACTGTACCACTCTTGAGTGTTGTCTTGTGTGCATGCTCGGCTGTATGTGTGCACGGGATGGGTTGGGGTTGTAGATACTGGGACTGGGAAGTGGTAGTTGGAGGGGGAACGGTAGGAACAGGGACAATGGCTGACATCAGAGAGGAGGCCAGAGCCTGAATCAATCTCTGTTGGGCCGCCAATCCTCTGTGGATGCCCTCCAGGAATGCATTGCTGCATCTGGGATGCCAGCCCCTGGATGGCATTCACAATGGTTGGCTGCCCTACAGAGATGGATCTCAGGAGGTCAATGGCCTCCTCACTCACGGCAGCAGGGCTCACTGGGTCAGGGCCTGACATGCCTGGGGCAAAGGAGATGCCCACCCTTCTGGGTAAGCAGGCACAGGCGACTCGCTGGGGGGCTACTGGGAGGGGGGTGCTGGTATGGGGGTGGCGACTGTACCTACAGTTGCCGTAGTCACAGAGGTGTCCGCCACCACCAGGGAGCTTCCTTCAGAGGAGGTATCTGAGTCAGTGTTGTCACCTCCTGTCTCTGCAGCTGTGCTCCCCTCGCCCTCCGTCCCACTAGTTCCCTTGGTATCGGTGGACTCTGCCTCCTGGGTCCTGTGGGATGCAGCTCCCTCTGTCACTGGTGCCCCTGCTCCTCTGCCAGATGATGCTAATGCACACATGGACAGGATGACAGAAGAGAAAAGGGGGGAAGAGAGAAAATAAAAACACTGGGTCAATTACTGCACCAACACCACAGTTGGCATACACAGCACCAGGCTTGAGCACTATGCATTGCACTTCCAGTGATTTGGCTAGATGCCACGGCAAGATGAGGGCCACACACCGCCAACTGCACCCCTCCTCGGGCCCACAAAGCCCCGACTGACATGGAATGCTAACAAGCTAGGTTACATGCATTTGCCATACACACATTACCCCAGACTTGAATCACACTGCAATATCTGGCCTGGCCTTAGGGGCACCCACTAACTTACATCTACCACCTAGATCCCATGCCACCTGGCAATTATGTTATTAAAACCCACTGTACTCACCCCCTTGTGGCTGCTATGATTCCCTCAAGTGCCCATCCAGCTCTAGGTAGGCCACCACCGGTTTGCAGGCCATCAGGGGGGGTCAGGTTCCAACGGGCACTCCTTTGTCGTTGGAAGGCCATCCCAGCTGGGCCTCCATGGTCTTCTGTGCCCAGCGTCTCAGGTCCTCCCACCGTTTCCGACAGTGGGTGCTCCGCCTGCCATAGACCCCCAGGGTCCACACATCCTTGGCAATGGCACACCATGATCCCTTCTTTTGATGGGCGCTGACCTGCAGAGGTAATACAGACAGGAGAACACCATTAACCATACAATCCAGTCTGTCACACATATGACCCACCAATTCCATTTCCGTCACCATTGGCACACACATCGGCCGGCGCACACCATGTACACCACTACAAGACATTCCCCCATGACACAATGCTTGCACACACATCTCCATACATCCTTCATACATGCATCATGCCCAAGGTGTACTCACTTGTTGGTCTGGAGGCCCATACAGCAGTCCGTACTGGGATAGGATTCCATCCACCAATCGCTCCAACTCCTCCGAAGTGAAGGCAGGGGCCCTTTCACCGATCACACAGGTCATGGTAGCTTCCAGACACAGGTCACAGTAGCACACGCAGAGTAGGTGTTCTCCTGCTGAAGGTCAGGAAACAAGTGAGGAATTAGATAGAAAATGGCAGTCACTTCTGCGGCGGTGTACACAGTCACCACCAGCGCAGATCCCCATTGGCCACTGTACTCCATAGAGCCCCATCTTATCCAATGAGGAATTGCACGGCGGTGCAAGACCACCTTCTGCCATGACGCCCAATGTCAGCGGATTTACCTCACTTCCACCTGTCCCTACATACAGGAAAGGCGGTTACCATTTCATGGTGGCAGACAACGGTCATGTCAACCTTAACTGTGTCACAGCCTAGATTAGCACATACCTCGCCATTCCCATTGTCCCATCACATAAATGCACTATGTACACTGAGGTTGTTGTTCTATTGTTCAGATTGTGACAGCCTACTCACTCTTATCTCCCTTAGATACCTTCTGCTCCGGATAAATAGGAGGAGGAGACATACCCCCGTGTACAGACCCCTTGTGGACTTGGCTACACTGGAGGAAAGGCACATAATACTCACCTATAGACTGGACAGGGCAACAATCAGAGCTGTGTGCCCAATTGGTTGCAGACCTGATATCTGCTATCCGTCATCCAACTGGGATGCCCCCACTTGTGCAAGTGCTATCATTGCTCCATTTCCTGGCAACAGGTTCTTTCCAAGTGACAGTGGGCTTGGCAGCAGGAATGTCACAGCCAATGTTCTCAATCATACTGGCAGGAGTTTTATCTGCCCTGGTGAAAAACGTGCAGCTACATAGCTTTCCTCCAGGTGAAAGATTTGGCCACGGTAAAGGCCTGATTGTACGCAATGGGACTTATCCCCAATATTTTTGGGGCCATTGACGGAAAACATATTGGGTGTTTCCCCACCCTGCCAGAATGAGCAGGTTTTCAGGAATCGTAAGAGTTTCCACTCACTGAATGTGCAAATGGTGTGCCTAGCGGACTAGTACATCTCCCACATCAATGCTAAGTATTCCGGGTCAGTGACTGACGCCTTTGTTCTGAGGAATAGCAGCATCCCAGATATGATGGCCCAGCTACAGAGGCACAGGGTGTGACTAATAGTTGAGCAATGGTATCCACCCACTGTACGTTAGTGTATGCCTTCAGGTGTCATCCCTATAGCATTGTGTGAGGCTAAATGTTGTCCCTCAATACTTGCAGGTGACTCTGGCTACCAAACCTATTGTGGCTGCTGACTCCTATGAGGAATGCCAGGACTTGGTAGAGAAGTTACCAAGGACTGAATGATTCAATTTAATCAGTGCCCATCCGCAGCTCCCGATGTGACTGAGGTACTATTTTGTTCTTTTTAACATCCTCTGCCCTGGAAAGAGAAGTCATGTAAGTGGCAAAAACGTGTGCAGAAGGACAAACAAAAATTGCAAAGATTTATTTGATAGTTAACTTTCTTTTATTTTGCCAAGACTTTCTCACTTTGTACTCATGTTTTGTTTAGTTTTTTGCTTGCGGGCACTGTTCTTAAATGAGGACGATTATCTTGTTCTAAATATTGCACAGCAACATTATTTCTTTGCTATGTGAAATATCTGAAATTATGTTTTAACTCATATAGCCTCATTACGACGTTGGGATGACTGCCACTGTGTCGTCTGCCAAAAGACCACCATGTTGGTGGTAATCCGACTGCCGTATTATGACTCACATTGTGAAGACTGCCAAAAAACAGCCAAAATTCTAAAACTGCCAGGACACAGGACGGAAAAGAGGCAATCCCACCACCAGCACCGCCAGCCCGACAAAAATCCACCCACCAGATTACAAGCCACAAGTCTCCGCAGCCGTTCTTCCATGGCGGAAAACCATTGGCGGTGCGAACCATGGCGGTCTCAACTCACTCCAGTCAGAACAAACAATGGCCACACCACATTGGATAGTTTGAATACCCCAAACCTGACACACATCCATACACCTGACACACCTACTCACTGCACTACATAACACACCCCTACACAGCCTACACTCCTTTGCAAACAGAACTCCATTCAGATAGTCAGAGAAGGCAAAAATATAGAGATAACACTCTGGCACCGAAGGTACACATACACATCTCACTCACCAAACACCCCACATCAGCACAGTTATCACAATACACACATCACTAGCACACACATTCCACTACAACCATCTCCCACTCACAGTGCAGCACCCACACCTCACCTATTACCCAACACTTCACCCTTACACTCACCCAACACCCCCACCTGTCTATACAACCACTATCATGTCCCCACAAAAACACCCACATTTCACAGATGACGAGTTGACGGTCATGGTGGATGAAATTGTCAAGGTAGAGCCACAACTGTTTGAAGCACAGGTCCAACAAACATTGACTGCCAGGAAAATGGACCTGTGGCAAAGGATAGTCGACAGGGTCAATTCTGTAGCCAGTCATCCATGCACAAGGGACGACACCAAGAAGATGCGGACAGCCTATGGGGGAAGGTCCGTTCCATGGCATCCAGGCACCAGATAGCCATGCAGAAGACTGACGGCGGGTCCCCACCACCTCCCCCACAGTTCACATCATGGGTGGAGAAGGTCATGACATTCTGCATCCTGAGGGCCTAACTGTAATACCTGGGGGGCTGGAGTCTGGTAAGTACTCACAACATTGATGTCCCACAATTGACTAGTCCTGCGTGCTTCCTCTCCACCCAATCCCACCCTTATTAACTAATTGTGCCAGTACACATCTCGCCTAATCACTTAATGCCCCTCTCTTGAATGCCACCTCTCCACTCAGCCCAACTGCCCTCACAGGTCTTGGCAATGGCAAGTTGACTACAGACTGATCAGATCACTACGACTCCCAGAATGCACTAATCCATCATTGTGAAAATCTGGTTTGTAACATCACATTTCATGCATGTATGACTAATGTACTGGCTACACCAACTAGATTGTTCTACTGAGGACCAGTACATGAGAATGCAGCAATGCAATGGCACACACACATTAGCAACCAAAGCAAAACACATCTACAGCTCAGTGACCATTCACAATGGCCACAGATCACAGATGCCAAACCTGAAATAGACGGACCTCGCTTGAAAAGTAAGATGGCAGACTCCATGTACATGCACAACATCTAGTTACAGGACAATTTCCTGCATACTCTCATACTGTGTACCTACTAGGACACCATGGTACATTGTACAGCTCTAAATTGAGACAACTAGCAAGCCTTACTTCACTAAGTAACAGAGCTGAACAGTCATGTCATATAACAGACATAATCAGATTGCACCTGCACCAAAACCTGTACCCAATTAGTATGACAGCTCACAACATGGATTAAGGAAAACAAGTCACAGAGTCATATATACAACTAAGGTATGCTGTGCAGCATCTGTCAATGTCATTGCAGGGAATCATGTAAAGCCACTGTCTGCATCACACAAATAAGCAACCAAGCACACATTGTAACCTGAACTCTGTGTCTCAGTAACTCCACAGGTAACCTTGCCACTGACACCATGGAGACGATACCTGAGACTGTCAGTCCCCCTCAGGATGAAGGCCCCAGTGAGGACAACACCTTTGGATATCTGGACACTGACGAACAACTTGGCCCATCTGGGACACCTGGTCAGTCTACGACTCTCAGCCTTACTCTGTCCACCTCAACCCCTCCCAATCCCAATTGCATCGATCTCACAGGCAATCATTCACCCCTAAACCTGTTTGCCAAGGACTGTTCAATCTATTGTGTGCCCCAGAGTACAGGGACCTGAGTCTAACCTTGACACCCCTGACAATGATGGACCTGCAACCACTGGAGTGGGTACACTGTGCCTGGGGCACAGGCACGTGGGGGTAGGGTGCGTGGGAGGGATACTGTGGGCCAGAGGATGGGGCCTCAAAGAGACACAACTGACCAGGAAGCCATCTCCCAAATCTTGGGAACATACCAAAGTTCCCAAGACAGGATGGGCCAAATCATCACCGTTTTGAGGGAAAATCAAAGGCTATAGAGGGAACACCACCAGGAAGTCATGCAGCATTTGCAGGCACAAAATGCGAACATGGCTACCATTGCAGGAGTGCTAAAGGACATCAATACCACCCCGATGACCTTCTTCACACAACATCAGGCCCCTTCCACCAGCAATGTTACATCTGCCCCTTCTACATCTGTGGCAGCTAATGGAATGGAGCACCTGCCAGGGAAACCTCATTCCTCAGGCATCCCTCCCTCTGTATCTGAAGAACCTCCCCCAACAAATGTGGATGTCCACCCAGACATCCAGCTGGAGCAGATGCCAAGACCAAGCCCACTGCTAGGAAGTGAACCTCTCCTGATTTGTCCCCCTTGCATGCCACAGATACACCATGTTGACTGTACAGAAACCAAACTCCATTTTCCCATGGTACAAGGACACTGGACTTGTGTAACCAACTGGTGTAGCAGCTACCCTGATGAATACGTCAACCATGGCTTGACTCATCACATTTATTTTCATTTATGCACTTTAATGGTTACTGATAGTCGTTTGATATGCACAATAAATCACACTTAAACACAGCTACTGTGTATGTTTCTTTTATAATATATGTACAATAGCCATATTTGCCAACTTTGGTCTGGTCATGCCCCCCCATATTAAACAGGCAGTGTAATGGTCATCAGACGGAGGCTTCCTCAGTAGGAGACACATTACAACAGAAATGTCACATGACAGAGGTCAGAGAGTATGAAATCTAGGTCAACACAATTGTATAGGCAGTATTCCAATCTGCAAATACAGCATGACAGAGAGTACCATCATGTTGTAATCCATGGTGTCATAAAATGCACATATACAGGTTATAGAAGTCAGGCTCATGGTAAACTACATACAAAGCAAGGGCACACATATAGGTCATCTATATCACCAGGTAGAAACTATTCACATACCTATACCATAGCTACAAATTAACATATCCCATGGAACACACAAAGAACACGACAGAGGAACCCAGTACTCAAAACATACACTAAGATAGGCCTGTTGGAGTGTGTCTTTAAAAAAGCAATATTAACATGAAAAGCTTGCAAAATATTGTGTGGTAAAGCTGCATAGAAAAGGTGTTAACGTAGAAAATAATGCACACGTTTGAAATGTGCCCACGGGGAGTGGCTACCAATGTATACAAAGACTAATGAAAGTTGCTAAATTGAATTAACTATGCACTAATGTTTTTGAATTTGTATTAGCGTAACATAACTAGAGTTATATATAATAAGAGTTTGCTTATTCATTAATAGGCCTTAGCTTAGCGAGGGTCTGGGCCTAGTTGCCTGGTCTCATATTAAACTGTATTGTAATGTGCTGTTTTCCTGAAGGACACAAAGCTGTACTTTTCTAGAATGTATGTGTGTGTAGCCGTAGTAAATTCTTTCTCATGAGAACCGACTTGTTCAAGAAGACGTTCTTGCTGAATGTAACGGTGTAATTCGTAACAGGTGCAAGGTTACTAGAGTAGGGGAAAACAATGGACACACTAACTGGAGCGCAAAGTATATTAACTTTTCTTACCTGACATTTTAACTGATGAAGACGTCAATAACATGGACCAATCCTCGACATGAGAACTGTGGTTTGTGGAAAATTCTGGCAAAATGCATGAAGGATTATTGGACAGAGATAATGATGCACCAATTATTATCCAATGAGGAGTTAAGGGCAAATTAGACAGATTTGATTTAACCGCACAACCCAAGGAGAAAGGGGGCCATTCTTTTGAGACTTTGCCGTTTATTCTTTCTGTTGCCTTAAACCATCTTATACCCGTCCTTACCTGATACTTACTTCTCCTCCATTTGAGGGAAGATCCTATTCCTTAGCTATGCTATATTTAGACTTTGCACCGTCCTATCTCTGCTGAGGATGAATCAACTGATGTCCTGAGGATGAAGACTGAAGCTGTTTGCTGATCTGTTGGATTGGTAATTATCTGATGCAAAATTGTAATTGTCGTTTGCCTTTTCTTTCTAGGTACCAACTGCTATTTTGACAGAGGCCATAGTTTAGATGTTTTCCAAATTCGTGTTTGCTAAATGTTTTGCATGAAGCCCAACATGCTAATGTTAATTAGAGGTTAGTTAAGCTGTTCACTAATACCCTACGCAAATAGACAAATGACTGAGTTCTTGCTTTGTTGAATCATGTACTACTGAGGCTTTGCTAAGTTGCTTCTTATTGATGACGTGTTAATACTGAATGAATATTCTCTATGCATTGATTATTTGCGTTCAAATTACAAATCTGTAGAGTTACTAATGAGATGAATTGCTAATGAGATTAACAGAGATGACCTTAGATTGTAACTAATAGGGAAATAAATATCCTAACACTTAACTAAATTGGTGTGGTTATTCATGACTGAAAGGCCATGATGTGATCAACTCATTGATTCTTACCAAATGTTATTGATTGGGTTCCTTATTAGTTATTGAAAGTATTGATTGGTTTATTGATCTATTGGTTTGTGATGCCAAAGAGACATCTCGTACTGGGAAGTCCCCGAACGTGGTCCAAAGGTCCGTTGACCTAAACGCATCTCCTTGTAAGTTTACTTATCAAGCCTCTGAGCTGCTAGCAGGCCCCATAAATGTAGAATTTGTCAGTCACCTATGTCAGCATACAGTGACATGTACCTTGGACAGCACAGTTATAACACAAACACAGCTAGGTCCCATGGCGATCACAAAGTACTCCACACATTGTGAAGCGAGTGTCCATGAACCAACCCTCACACATGTGCCACAAACTTCACTTGACATGTCATACACCATTTTAGATCTTCTGCAACCACACAGGTAAAATAAAAGGACTAGGCATCACTGAAACTAAACTCATGTAAGCAGGTATCTGTCAGTTACACCTCTCATGTCTGTCAGCAATCACCATTGGCTATTGACAATTAATACCTCAATGCTAGGCTGCAGAGCCAAACAAGACATACATAAATCAGTGAGTGGAAGGAAGAGAGTATAGGAGATTGCACAAAACATACCTCAAATCCGAGACATCATAACCAGAAGTGTATGTTAGCATCTGTTGTAACAATACATGAACAAGCAGAACATGCTGTACTGTACACATTACAATCCATCAGTCTGCATCCACAAATCACACATAGGCATTGGAGCTCATGACACCCACACTGCTGAAGCAAGAACGGAGGCGTAACGGCAGCCATCTACTTCAAGTTATACACATTCATCACAACAGAAGGTCCACTTCACATGCCTGAATGTCAGTTGAAGTATTGATTGATAAGATTTGCCCTAGAGTCACTTGCTCCTTCTTCCTTCTTCCTTCATAACTTGCCATATCAGCATTTCCAACCACTGGCCCAGCTGCCTCAATAGTATCTGATGTCTCAGGGCTAGATTGTGGCGCATACAGCAGGCAATGATAATTTGGTAAACCTTGTGGGGCAAGTACAGAATAGCTCCTCCTGATAGGTCCAGACACCTGAATCTTGCCTTCAGGAGCCTAAATGTTTGCTCTATTACACTCCTTGTCCTCCTGTGGGCCTCATTGTAATGGAGTTCCCCTGGCCTGGTTGGGTACCTCACTGGTGTCAACAGCCAAGCGAATAACCTGTGAACACAATGGTTGAATAACTGAAAAATGTATGTGATATTGGCCATATTGTGATGACAGGAGACATAACTCACAAACACACTCTACAACGGAAACTTACCAATCAGCCAGGCCCTCTCTGTTTGGAGTTGTGCCATTAGCTGTGGGACATTGCTGTTCTGCATGATGTAGGAATCATGCACAGGTCCTGGATACTTGGCTGTGACTTGTGAGATGTACTGGTCTGCCAGACACACCACCTGAATGTTGATTGAATGGTAGTTCTTCTTGTTCCTATACACCTGTCTATTAGCACCAGGAGGGACCATGGCTACATGGGTGCCATCAATGGCTCCTACCACATGCAGAATGCGCCCCATCTCATAAAAGCCTGCCTTCACATAGGCCAAATCTGCTTGGTGGGGAGACCTGATGTAGCTGTCCAGGTGTCTCAACAATGCACACAGTACATCCTTCAAAACCAGACTGAACATGGGCTGAGACATCCCTGCTGTTAAAGCCACTGTATTCTGAAAGGAGCCTGTGGCCAGGAAATGTAGCACTGACAAGACCTGAACAATGGGAGGTATTCCATAGGGATTGCGAATTGCATGCATCAGATCTGGCTCCAACTGAGTACAAAGATCTATGATGGTACGACGATTAAGGCAATATGTCTGGATAAAATGCCTTTCCTCCATGGTGTCCAGGTCAACGAGTTGACGGTAAACTGGTGGTTGTCTTACTCTCCTCATGGCTGCATAACTATGTTGAGAGAAATGAAAGTACAATGAGTTATGCAGTATGCACACATCATTTACACTTTGTTTATTACCTCACACCTAACATCTGTAGAGGATGCATAGCACATCTGACACATACAGTATAGCCCATAGATATGCATTGATTTCACCCTCCTTGGTGCACATTGGCAAGTATTACAATGGAATTGTACATATGATACTAATGTTGAGGATATGTGTGTAAGACTTAGCTGTCCTGCGGTACTCACACATATGTCTTTGAATAGATCAATATCTTCCCCTAGATTATGAACCTCTGATTAGCTGTACAAAGTTATCATCATATTTATTCACTTAACATAACTTTTACTTCACATTTGCACAGTATGTTACACAAACATGATGCCAGTACATACAGAGATACAGCATTTTAGGGGGGTAAGTGTGTAACGCAGATTAGTATGCACTTCCTTCAACTAAAAGATCACAAAATGGCAGGCGCCTGACTTACTGTACTGGACTGGTGGAAGTGACCTAAGTCCGCCTGTGGAAGTCGCCATGGTGATAGGCGGTCGCACCTGCTGTGTAACTTTGCCATTGGTAAACTTTGCTGCCTTTGGTAGACTTGGGCCAATGGTGATGTCCGCCGGTGGTGAGGGTCATGTATGTGGCGGCTGTGATCGCCATTTTCTGCACTACTGGTCACTTGACTCCTGACACTGTTGACAGCAAGACCTTCATGATGTGAGCTGCTGTGTACTGCCTCTGAGAGCCATCATGCTGAGTCCTGCAGGTGATAGGGCCCCTGACTTCACTCCAGAAGAGCTTGAGAGGCTAGTGGAGGAGGTCCCAGCCCTGTATGGACAGCTATATGGGGCACCAGAAGAGCAGGTGAATCCAATATCCTAGCCATGTGTGATAGGTGTTCTGTGTGATGTTGCTTCAGGCATGTAAACTTGTGAGGGTTTTGATGCATGCAGATGGCATGATGTGAAGGCGTGTGTGCAGAAATGATGGGTACGTGTGCCTACTTGTTGTGACTGATGTGTATTGACCACACCTATTGGTATGGCGCATGTGTACATGACTTTCTCATTTTGTCTGTGTCATCCATACAGGTGAACGCCCAACAGAAGATGGGGATTTTGGGTCCCATTGCCAAGCAAGTGCAGACCCTGGGGATCCACAGTCAGCAGAGCCCCCATTGCAGAAAGCAGTGGGAGGACCTGAGACGCTGGGCCCGGAAGACCGATGAGGCCCAGCTGGGGTTGTCCTCCCAACGAGGGAGGGGTGCCCCTCAGACCCTGAGCCCCCGAATGGACCGCATTTTGGCAGTGGCTCACCCTGAGGCGGATGGGCGTTTGAGGGCAGCACAGCGGCCACAAGGGGGTAAGTACTGACTGACTCAATGTACTTTACTCTGGTAGTTAGGTGTTTGCTGTCACAAATTAGCAGCTGTGACACTGTAGAAGGTGCGACATGTATGTTGACTACTGAGAATACATAGTACTCAAGTTATCAGACTAAAAGATGGACATTTGCCCTTAGGGTTGCGCATGTGTACTTTTAAATCACCTGTGTCAAGCAATTTCTGTGACAGCATGTGGAGATGCACAATTGACAGTGCCACATGATTGACTCTATCCAGCCATATATCTGTACATAAACTGATCATACCCTTCTAGTATTTCCTGGTCCATTATTCTGATTATACGAATATGTAGCTCTAAGGTGTAGAACCACTCCCAACTGTGAAGATCAGCTGTATTTGCTACATAGTACCTGACAATCAATCAATCAATCAAAGAATCAGTCATTTGTAGAGCGCGCTACTCACCCGCTAGGGTCTCAAGGCGCTGAGGGTTGGGGTGGGGGGCGGGAAAGGTGCTACTGCTCGAACAGCCAGGTCTTGAGGCATTTCCTTAAGGTCAGCAGGTCCTGGGTCTGTCATAGGTAAACGGGGAGGGAGTTCCAGGTCTTGGCAGCAAGGTGGGAGAACGATCTGCCGCTGGCTGTAGTTCGGTGGATGCGAGGAACAGTGGTGAGGGCGAGGTTGGCGAAGCGGAGTTGACGGTTGGCAGTGTAGAAGGTGAGACGCTCGTTGAGGTAGACAGGGCCGGCGTTGTGGAGTGCTTTGTAAGCGTGGGTGAGGAGTTGGAAGGGGATCCTCTTGTTGATGGGGAACCACTGTAGATCTCTCAGGTGGGCTAAGATGTGGTTGCGGCATGGGATGTCGAGGATGAGGTGTGCAGAGGTGTTCTGTATACGTTGCAGTATTTTTCTGGAGCTTGGCCGTAGTTCCCACGTAGAGAGCATTGCCGTAGTCCAGTCTGCTGCTGACGAGGGATTGGGTGACCATCCTTCTGGTTTCGGTGGGGATCCACCAGATGATCTTGCAGAGGGTGTTGAAGCAGGAAGATGAGACTGAGTTGACTTGCTGGGTCATGGCGAGCGATGAGTCTAGGATGAATCCTAAGTTGCGTGTGTAGTTGGTGGGCGTCAGTGCGGTTCCTAGGGTGGCCGGCCACCAGGAGTTGTCCCATGTGGACTGGTTGGAGCTGAGATGAGGATCTACGTCTTGTCTGAGTTCAGTTTCAGGTGGCTGCTCTCCATCCAGTTGGCGATGGCCTTTATTCCGTTGTGGACGTTGGTTTTGGCAGTGGCGGGGTCCTTGGTGAGTGAGAGGTTCAGCTGGGTGTCATTGGCATAGGAGATGATGTTGAGGTTATGGGATTGGACGATGTTGGCGAGCGGTGCCATGTAGATGTTAAAAAGGGTTGGGCTGAGTGAGGATCCTTGGGGAACGCCGCAGATGGTCTTGGTGGCTTCAGAAAGGAACGGGGGAGGCGGACTCTTTGGGTTCTGCTGTATTTGTTACACATTTGTTACAGGGCCTAGGTACCTTTTGTCGTGGTACATGTTTTGACTTCATGGGAGGACGGCATCTCATTCAGTAAATAGGTGTGGCCAATATTGGACTGTTTATATGGGTTTGTGGAGGTGTCCCCATTGTCCCTTCATATTCATACAATGGAGTATGTGAAGGTTGTAACGAAAGGACATCCAACTATGGGTGTCTGATTTTGTCTATTTGGCCTTACCATGCATTTCCATGCCATTGAAATGTGGGCAAATCCTTTTTATTCTAAAGCCTTTGTTTTAGAGGAGGAACTTGCTTAGGCTGCCCTACTCTTTGACAATGTGCAATGTCCATGCTATATGTGACAATGTCCTACCAATATGATATTAGCTGCCCAAATCATGTTACAATTGTTTCTTGCGGGCAGATCTTGTTTTTGGTTGCAACAATCATTGCTACCCTTAGCCTAGCTAATGTGGGCAGTTTGGACAGGAATTGGTTTTTACTCACCTTGTATTTCAGGAAGTTATGGTTTAGCTGTACTATCATCCATTATACAGGTGTTGTTGTTGTGGGATATGTTGTCAGTGCAATGGCAGTCATATATGTCAATGTGTACATCATGTGTTCATGTCTTTTCAGTGGGATATGTGTGTTGCCTGAACTTAGCTACTGGAAATCATATCAGGAATGGTGTGACTGAAGTTGGTGTACTCATTTTGTCATGTCATGGCTCTGTATCTGCATATTAGGTGGAATGTAATGTGCCCTATCAGGAAGTAGTAGGCTGCCCTTTGTTTAGTTGTTGTAACACTGCTCTGCATGATAGTCAGTGATTGTCTTGTGTGCTAGGTAGGCCACTGTAGCTGTACATGAATGAATGGTGTGATATGGAGTATCTGTGAATAGTGACTGCAGCTATTCCTCTAGGATTTGGTACATGAAGTGACATAGCTGTACTGCAGATATGAAATTTAAAAATGTGATGGCACCTGTATCGGACTGCCATATGTTGTGTCTTCATCAGAGATTGTATCCATTGTGTCATATATGTGTAGAGTGACTGTAATGGCAGGTGATTGCTAGGCATGTGATTGCAATGGCAGGTGCTGTGTCATTTGTGAATAGAGTTGTCTTTACTTGCATGGAACATGACTTATGGACATGGACTGGTCAGGTGTTGATCCTGAACATGCTTGATATGGTGTTTTCAGTCAACTGCATTTCCTAAAGGTGATAAGATTATGGAGAGTAATGACCTGGATTAGGATGGAATATCAGCTTTAGCCAGGTCATGGTGAGCATGCTGACATAGGTTTACAGGTGATTTGATAGAATGCTCCAGTTGTGCTACCTTACAAGGATGATGATGTTGGTGAGAGAGATGACATTTAGGGGTGGATAGTAGTAACATGTTTTGACATAATGTAGGATATATGGGAGTCCTTAGCTAGGAGATGTGTCCCTACAGTTGTCCATGTTGTAATGTGTGTATGTGAAGGATGTGATGACCCTCTCTATCTTTCCCTCCCTCTCTCTCTCTCCCTCTGTTTGAGTGCATCCGCAGGTGAAGGAGACGGGGCACAGGCGTGTGGGGATGCTGCTGGCCATGGGACCCGGACTGCTGATACAACCGGCAGCAAAGGACCCAGTGGCCCGGAGGGCGAGGGGAGAGCTATAGGGAGACTGAATCCAGCACACCATCTTCGGAATCCTCCTCCAGTGGACACTTCCTGGTGGTGGCGGTCCCATCTCAGACCACCCCAGCACCATGTTTGTCTGCCACCCCCCTTACCACTACCACCTACCCTGTAGCTCCCCACTCAGTTGTATGTGCCTGCTCAACAAAGAAGATGGGCGCGTCCTTTGCTGCAGGCACCTCTGCCTCTGCCCCTGCCCCTGCCCCTGTCAGCCCCGCTGCACCCAGTGAGGAGGCCACTGACCTTCTGAGGTTGACCTCTGTGGGTCACTGGACCCTTGTGAATGCCATCCAGAGCAACTCATGTTCAGCAGAGTAATCCGTTCCTGGAGGGCATTCACGGTGCATCGGCTGGCCTACAGAGATCCTTTCAGACTCTGGCATCCACACTGACGGCAGCCAGTCACCCTTGGTCTTCCGTCTCCCCTCCACCTTCCTCTTCCTCTTCCCAATCCCAAACCACTCAAATCCAAATAATCCACCCCACTCCAGTCTGCCCAACTCGAGTCCACCGCACTGCACCAATCCAGCCCAATCCACCCATTCATATCCCTTCAACCCCACTCCAATCCAATCCACTGCAAGCCAATTCACCCCACCCTACTCCAGTCCAATCCAACCACCCATCAAACTACAATCCATCCAATCCAGTCCTGTCCACTTTAATCCATCCCACTCTAGTCCAATCCAGTCCACCTTAATCCACCTCACTCCAATTCACCCCCACTCAAAACCACCTTAGTCCACCTCACTATAATCAAATCCACGCCCCCACTCCAGTACACTCACTCATGATCCACCCCACTCAAATCCAGTCTACTCAAATCCAATGCAATCCAGTCCACTCCACCTCAGTCCAATCTACCCAATCCAATCCACTTCAATCCAATCCACCCCACTCCAAAACGTCAACCCCGCCCCACTTCAATCCACCCACTCCAATCCCCACCCCACTCCAATCCCCCACCCCAATCCAATCCACCTCAATCCAATCCACACCACCCTGATCGAATCCACGCCACCCAACCCCAATCCAATGCACACCACTGCACTACAATACAATATACCCCAATCCAGTTGACTGCAATCCACCCCACTCAATCCAATCCACCTCACTCCAGTCCAATCCCCCCAACTGCAACTCAGTTCTCTCCAATCCACCTTGTCCCAGGCCAGTCCATTCCACCTCACTCCATTCCATTCCATTCCACCCCAAACCAATCCAATCCAATCCACACCACTCAGTCCATTTCACATCACTCCAATCCACTCCACTCCAATCCAATCCACTCCTATCCAGCTCACTCTAATCAGATCAACCCACCGCACCCCAACCTACTCCAGTCCACTTCACCCTAATCCAACCACCCTCCCCATTTAAATCCACTCTACTCCAATTCAGTCTACCCTATCCAGTCTAAACCACTCTAATTCAAACCACCCCACTGCAGTCCAATCCACCCCACGCAGTCTAATCCACCCAACTCTAATCTACCACAACCCACTCCAATCCACCCAATCCCCTTTAATCCACCCCACACTAGTCCAATTCACCCCACTCTAGTCCAATCAAACCCTCTCTAGTCCAACCCACCCAACTCCAATCCACACTACTCTGATCAAATCCCACCCTCCAATCCACCCAATCCTAGTTCTGTCACTCCAATCCAATACACCCACCCCAATCCATTTTAATCCATACCACTTTAATCCACCCCACTCCACTCCACTCCACCCCAATCCAATCCACCTCATACCATTTCAATCCACCTCACTCAAATCCAACCCACCCCACCCCACCCAGTCCATGTACTCCAATCCACCCTACTCAATACACACAATCCACCCCACTCTAGTCCAATCTAGACCACCCCACTATACTCCAGTCCAATCCACCCCACTACCTCAATCCCTTCCAACCCACTCCACCCTATTCCACCCCACTCCACTCCAAACCACCCTACTCTAATCCACCCCACCACAGTCCTATCACCCAATCCAATCTAAACCACCCCATTCCTGTCCACCCAATCCAATCCACCTCACCCCATTTGAATCCATCACACTCAAATCTAATCCACTCCATCCAGTGTACTTACTTCAATCCACCCTACTCAATCCATCCCACTCTACCGAATCCAATCCACCCCACAACCTCAATCCTCTCCAACCCACTCTACCCTATTCCATCCCACTCCACTATATGGCATTCCACTCTACTACACTGCAGTCTGCAACACATTCTACCACTGAACAACTGAACACTACTCCTCTCTATTCAAGTCTATGGCACTGCACTTCCCAATCTCCACTCTACGATGCTCTACACCACACAAATCCACTCAATGACACTCTACAACACTCCACACCACCTACTTTTAGCCATGCTGAGCAGCAACCACACTGGTGTACAACATAGTAAAAACACATTGCCAAAGCCAATAGCTCTTCCATAGGCGAGACCAAGCGGCTTTACCAATGCTTTTTTAGTTTTAGGGGTTGCTAGGGTTTTAGATTTAGGTTTAACTTGTAGGAGGTGTTTCATTTTTATACCTGTGTTTATTTTACTCACTTTAAAAGTGCCTTTGACTAGGTTTACAAGCTTGAAGTTGGGTTTTTGGTATGAAATGCTTCGAGGTCACCTCTCATCGTGCTGGAAGCTTCCTTCTAGCGCGATGCAGAAGAGAAATCCGCTCGGGAGGAGGGGTCAGGCAGAGACATCGAAAGAAAGGAAAGGCAGCAGAAATGCCCATTAGACACCAGGGAGTTTTTTTATTTGTATTTACATATGAAGGGGAGCGAACCCTTGGGCAAGGGTTACCCCCGAGGGGCATTTAACTATTAGGCCTTCTTTGCACCCCCGGGGGCAGATCAGCCTATATTGATTCGGCCGATCTGCCCCCGGGGAGGGCAGAAGGCACTGGACACCAGGGATTTTTTAAAATTTGTTTACATTGATAAGGGGAGCGATCCCTTAGGAAAGGGTCGCTTCCCTAGGGGGCAAGTATATTTTAAGTCATTTCTGAACCCCTTGAGGGCAGAAACCACTAGGCACCAGGGATTTTTTTTTTTTTTACAGATGGGGAGTGGCCCCTTAGGCAAGGGTTGTTCCCCTGGGGGGCAAATTTATTTCAGGCCATTTCTGCCCACCTCTGGGGCAAATCGGCCTATTTTTCTTAAATCAATCTGCCCCCAGGGGGGCAGAAACCACTATATACCAGGGTTTTTTTTTGTACCAATTTCACGCAAGGGGAGTGACCCCTTAGGCAAGGGTTGCTCCCCTGGGGGTCAAATTTATTTTAGGCCATTTCTGCCCCCCTTGGGGGCAGATTGGCCTAGTTTTGTAAGGCTCATCTGCCCCCCAGGGGGGCAGAAACCCAACCAGACACCAGGAAAGAATTTGTTTAAAAAAAACAGGGTGCGGGTATAGCCATACCCCGCGGCACCCCCTACCGCCATCCTGTTCCTGGCGGGAGACCCGCCAGGAACAGGATGGCGGTAGGGGGTGTCAGAATCCCCATGGCTGCGGAGCGCGCTCCGCAGCCATGGAGGATTCACAAGGGCAGTGGTAAACCGGCGGGAGACCGCCGGTTTACCCTTTCTGGCCGCGGCTGAACAGCCGCGGTCAGAATGCCCTCGGGAGCACCGCCAGCCTGTTGGCGGTGCTCCCGTGGTCGGTGACCCTGGCGGTCACCGGCCGCCAGGGTCAGAATGACCCCCAAAGTTGTTCTGCCCAATGGTGGGCAGATGGGGCAATTACCCCTGATCCACTCCCCGGGGGGGGGAGGGACAGAAAGCCTACTAGATGCCAGGGAATTAAAAACAAATAGTGGGGTGGTGGCTACCAACAAGTATGGGCATGGTTATGCCCCCACCCCAAGTGAAGGGGGTAACAGTCTTTCAGCTCTCCCCTGCACACTAAAACATGTTATCCCACAGCAAGCAAGAGGACATTTGATTATTTGGGGTTTTGGTTTTACATTTGGGCCATGAGAACTTGGCTAACTCTCAAAATCGTCCCAATTGGAATGGTGAACGCTGCACTTTTTGGACTTTGGGAAGCTGCCATGTAGAAAAATCCACAACATTTTGAGGTTTGCAAAAGGTTCTGGGTAACAGAACCTTGTGAGTGGATTTACCTAGGTGTCTAGTTTAAAAAAATGTATAGGTTTGGTAGGTTTCCTTAGGTGCCATCTGAGCTAGAGGTCAAATTCCACAGCTAGGCACTTTGCAAAAAACAGCTCTGTTTTTTTTGGGAAAATGTGATATGTCCATGTTGCGTTTCCTGTCGCAGGCAGTAGGCCTACCCACGCAAATGAGGTACCATGTTTATCAGGAGACTTGGGGGAACACAGAATAGCAAAACAATTGCTACTGCCCCTTATCTTTCTCTAAATTTTTTCCTTCCAAATGTAAGACAGTGTGTAAAAAAGACGTGAAATTGAGAAATTCCCTGTAATTCTCATGCTAGTATGGGCACCCCGCAATTCAGAGATGTGCAAATAACCACTGCTTCTGAATACCTTATTTTGTGCCCATTTCTGACATACAAAGGTTTCCTTCATACCTATTTTTCACTCTTTATATTTCGGCAAATGAATTGTTGTATACCCGGTATACAATAAAAACCCATTGCAAGGTGCAGCTCACTTGTTGGCGCTGGGTACCTAGGGTTCTTGATGAACCTACAAGCCCTATATATCCCCGCAACCAGAAGCACCCAATAGAGGTAATGGTGTATTGCTTTCACAAATCTGACATCGCAGGAAAAAGTTACTGAGTAAAACATTGAGAAAAATTGCAGTTTTTTTTACTTCAATCTCAATATTGTTTTTATTTCAGCTGTTATTTTCCATAGGAAAACCTAGTAGGATCTACACAAATGACCCCTTGCTGAATTCAGAATTTTATCTACTTTTCAGAAATGTTTTGCTTTCCAGAATTCACCATTGGTTTCATGCACATTTCTGTCACTAACTGGAAGAGGGCTAAAAGCACAAAATATAGTAAAAAATGGGGCATGTCTCGGTAAAATGCCAAAATTGTGTTGAAAAATGTAGTTTTCTGATTCAAGTCTGCCTGTTCCTGAAAGCTGGGAAGATGGTGATTTTAGCACCACAGTAAAAACCACAAGTCTTCTTCTTCAGCCCTTTCTTCCCATTTTCTTTTAAAAAACGAACATTTTCTCTGGAATTTGGCCAATTTCCTGGTCTCCCTCAGATAGTGTGTATAAAGATATTTTGTGTTTCGATATTTGTGTCTTTGGTTGTTAAGACAGATATTTGTGAAAGCCATATTTTTGGCATTTATATTTGTGTTATTTTTGGTTAAGTATAGGATGGTGATATTTTTGTGCTCAATATTATTTTGTCGATATTTTGGTGAGTCGATATTGTTTTCCACAATATTGTGTCGTGGTACGAGCCAGAAGATGTTGAGGCAATCTGAATCTTGAGAAATTAATTTCAGTCTTGGGGCATCAGCATTAATAGGGTGCCTACACAAAAGTACTTCTTTTTACCAAATCGCTGCATTCAAATGTAGAGGTGGTACCTTGCTCCAGAACCACGACTGTATGTAATCTGAAGGGCCACAGGCAGTGCTTAATTTGTAAATAAAAAGGTTCCGGTCCCCAAAGCCCTCTGCTAAAACACACGGCTGCAGCAATTAAATGTTTGAACACGGAATACTAAGGCAGCGTAATCCTGAAGCCATCTCGGGCCTCTTCAACCCATATAAAGTCAATCCCTGCCCCTTCAGCTCTCACTTGCAGCTTTCTACTTTCTCCCTTTGTGACACATTTTCGTTTTTCTCTTCCTCTGTCTGTCCAATATGTGTCTTTTGCTCACAGCAAATGCTTGAGGCAGAAGAATAAGCCCGGGCCCTCAAACATAAGTGCCGGTGCTCAGCACCGGAAACAACAAGCACAAATTAAGCACTGTCCACAGGGTTGTCTATTTCCACTTAGGAAGACTCAGATATGCTACAAATCTATTGCACTAGGAATCTTGGAAGAAAATGCATTTCATAGCTATTATAGCCAAGCAAAGGGTACTATCAAGCGCATGGTGTGGGTTGCCCTATGATTATGCTAGCATTAATGCTATCTGTAATAATAATGGACCACCATCCTAACACCTCATGATCACAAGTCAGGAAATTATTGTTTTAGGACTAACAGGCTTAGCCTAGGCTTTTGGGTACAAGGATTGAGGATGTACAATTTTCATATACCATTCAGTTTGTAGTAACAATTGCAGATTTGTTTTTGTACCTGCGTGAAGCACAGTAAAACCTTATCCTTATTGCACATTTACACATATTTGTTATTCCATGCTGTGCAATGCACGCTTAACCTAACTGTTCTAGAAAGCGTGGCCTCGTTCTGAAGTTGAAACAATGAACGAGAAGTGCAGAAAGAAGTGAAGTCAGACGTTTTACCCTCACTTAGTGCAACTCATTTTCGCCACAAGAAGAGCTTGGCACCTGGTCATTATTGCCTATTTGTAGTTTCCATTTTACCATGTGTTCTTCCCTCAATTCGTCTACATTGAGATAACGTTTATACATGTAGAGCCGAAATGTATAGATTTTAGCATGTATGCTTCTTCCTTCCAGGGACCAAACCTCTGGTCCATTGATGTGGTGATCTGCACTTAGCATAGATGCTTCCTGACTATTTTGCATTAAACATGTGTTAGGTTCTAGGAGCTTTCCAGAATGGCTGTTATCTTTTACAGAACCTGGTGATTGTGTGGCGAGAAATGTCTTCCCTTGGTGAAGAAAGGACAATCACATGGCTGGACTTCACACTACAAATCCAGGTGCCAGAGGTAAGGGAAATATTTCTCCGGGGGGACTGGGGTGGAGCACGGCTCACCTCCGGATCTGGGGATTTTGCTGAACAGTGTAAACATGTTGAAGTAAAATCAGGTGTAGTCTAATCATGTTAATCGTATTGCTGCATGTGTCCTTTGCATATATTGTTTCTTACTGTCTGTGATGTGCTAAGGTTCTCCAAATATGTTGTCTGGGTAAAAGACAACAGTATAATTGACAGGATGGGTAGGTAGAAATGGGAGGGGTCACATAGCAAGGACAGTGTGTGTGCCATCCATGGCTTAGAGTGAGCAGGCATTAGAAATAATGTGGAAATAGGGAAGAAAGTTTGAGCGCCACGACCTGATGGACAGACCCTTGAAGGATGAATGTGTGTTAGAAGAATGCCCTCTGATCCACTCACCTCGCTCTATTGCTAGCCCCTCTGAGTGCACAACCGAAGGTCAGCTGAATGCAATGGGATCTTTTGGTGTGAGTGCATGATACCTTTTCTTCTTCCCTTTGCAAGATCAGTTACAAAACTATTGAGGGATCCCTTCTCCCCACTTTCTGTTTCCTTCCCCCACCCACCGCAGGATGAGCTGCCGGAAAAGGGCTAGTTTCTTGTTTACAGTGCATGGATGATGGCGCAATGATGGTAGCAGAGCAATGTAAAACAAAGGGAACCCCCACTGAAAGAGACTCCAGCACATGCTATCTACCACCAGTTTGGTATAGTCCCTAGTAAATTTCGAAAACAATGAGACTGGGAAGACATTCTTTCCTGAACGTGGTACTTTCAATCTAGCTAATTTAAGGAGCTTGCAAAAGAAGATGAAATATCCTAAAAATGAGAGTGGCTGAACAATGGTCTGCGTTTTTACACTAGCATGAGGAAGCCAACAAACACGAATTCCAAGTCCATGGTATGAAACAGACCCAGGAGAAACTGGAATATCAAGTAAGCCATCCTGGAGACGAAGTTAGAGCTTGCCTTCTACTGCTCTGTCTCCTCCCTATTTATTTCTCCAGATCACTGAACCGCAAGATAAAGAGAAGGAGAGCAAGGACACAAAGTGGAGGATTTGCTGGATGTTCTCAATATTACGGCTGTTGGAGCTGGGAATGCGACTGTGGATATACACGGAAACAGAGCAACACCAACGTGAGTGCTGGTGGATGGAGCACAAGGAGGTAACGTGCAACCGAGTGCTGCGATGCAGGCAACTGACAGTAGAGAGCCAAAGAGAAGCACAAAAATAACTAGAGACGTTGCAGAATTCACTACTGTAGAGCGGTTTAGAATCAGAGTGCGTTCAGTCCCAGCTGGGTGTAGAGATCACTGCCGATGCAGCCCCATCATTACCCAAGATAGTTTAGGAAGGTCAGCAGACCAATTGCCTACAAACAGGTGATGGAAAGAACCTAGGCCTCCTCTCACTCTAGCAATGCAGACACTTTTTTCATTTAAAAAAAACATATTTCATTGGTTTTATTGCGAACAAGGACTTAGACAGTCAGCAGTGACACAGGGCAGATTAAGTGAAATTTGACATGAAGCAATTTCAAAGTGAGCATATACAACAGGATCAATATAGAGTTACATTTCAGAAGAGATTTCAAAATAAGTAATTGCAGTAGTCTGTATCTCCATGTGTCAGCAACATGTAATTCTACTGTTTGAGTCAAAAACGAATAACTAATATCTTCCCCTCCTTCCTGCCAGCCCAACCACCAATATAGTCAATCTCCCAACATAAGTAGGTCAACCTAAAACGGAGAGCTACAGGTGCCATTTTCAGAATATGGTTCAACTGCTGAACGCCAAGGGAAAATGGATTATGAATACCCACTAGTCATCGCTCTCGAGTTTGATAACGCGTCCAGCCCTTATAAATTACCTGTATCTGGACACGTTGGAGGTCGGTGAACCTTTAAGCCGAGTTAGGCTCTCCTCATCCTAGAATAGTCGGATCACTTAAACCAATAATCAATGACTATTGTAATCGATAGCCAAAATATTAGGAATCAATAACAGTTGGTAATTCGACGCACCATGACCTTTCAGTCATGAATAACCACACCAGTTTATTAAAAGTTAGTGAGTTTATTTCTCTATATTAACAAAGCTAAAACAATATATATGAGTCTCAAAATCAAATGATATATGTATACGAACATTACTAGCTGTCCATAACGGCGGAAGAAACGCAATTTATGCAACATCTGAATTATTTTACATTAAGTTACGGAAATGCAAATCACTAATATGAGTAATTGAACTTGACTAATTGCATACATCGGTCAGTATAACAAGATTTCAATTCATCATGGTGCATCAAGTGAATACCTCGACTAACCTCTAATTAGCATTGGCATGTGGGACTTCATGCAAAACGAATTTAGTCAACACAAATTTGGAAAACTTCTAGCTTGGGCCCTATCAAAATAGCAGGTGGTACCTAAAAGGAAAAAAAACACAATGCATACTACAGTTATCCTTTCATAATTACCAAATACAATCAGCGTACAAGGAAAATCTTCGTCCTTCTGGTACCGGTTCGGTCAGCATGGGGCAGATCTGAAAGGGGCAGAATTAAGGGCAATTTCAGTTGCAGCAGCAAGGAGAATGGGGCAAAGTTACTGCATGGACAAGACGGGGCAATTTTAAAGTTAAAGTCTCTAGGGTGAGAATTCTCAAAGTCTCTTTCTCTGGAATAGAGAAAAGGGCATCAAGCTGTCGTCCAAGATGGCGTCTGGCATTTAGCTTCAAAGATGGCTTCAAGGAAAAATGGCTGACTTCTCTTTGTCCGTGGGTTTAAGTAAGAAACATTCCAAATTCAGCAGGGTCTTCCGTTGGAGGGTTCATAGGGTGGCTTCAATTTGACCAATGGAAAATGTCTTTCTCCTAGTACTCATTTATGCATACATTGTCCTTGGAGCCTTGGAACACAAGTTGCAACATGATTTGCCAAATATTTCGATATCAGTACTCTTATTGTCCGCACCTGCAGAGACTAACCTTGGATCAAAGGGGATGAAACTTGCCCAGCACGAAACCTTGGAGATAAGTATGTTAGTCATCCCTACTGGAAAAATACAACCTTAAAGTAAAATATTCATTTTATTAGTTCAAGGAAAAGCCACGCAGTTAGAATTTTGAGACCAAGCAACTTAGGCCAGAGCCTCTACTACATTTAAGCTAAACACACACAGTTTCAATAAGAAATCATGGCACACATTTGCAATTATAACGGATTACTACAATTTTTCAGTTCTTCATGATTAATTAAGCTTGTTTATAATAATGGCGAACTACTCCGTGGGCACAATTGCCACATACATTATTTTTCTTTGCTAAAATCACACTACCTTATACGATTTTGTTACATGATATATGAATATTTAGTAGTCCTTCTTATTCTGCGTCATCAATCCCTCCTCTGATGACTAATTATGTCATCACATCAAATCTTCCAACAAATCTAATTCCATTAAAATTCTGTTTTAGTAATTTGGCAATTCAGTCAATTCCCTCTTTCTTTTGGTTCCCTTTGATTTTTATCTGTATATTTCTACCATTTTGTTTTCTATTTTCTCTTCTCTTCTTCTTTTGTTCCTTGTTTTCAATATTTTAATAGCTTTCCATATTCCCCAAATACCTAATAAAAAAATTAATACTATTAATATTCCTTTTACTATTTTCAGTAATAATCCATTCCAAATGTTGCTGAGCCAATTTCCCACAGAAGCAAATCCTTTTCCAACCTTTTCTCATACTCCTGGTTCTTTCAATTCTTTCAAATCTGTACTTTTGTTAGTTAAATTTGTAAGCATTTTTCTAATTTGCCCGCTGTTGTCCGGAATATAAGTACAACAGTGACGTGTACCAAGCATTTTGCAAACGCCGCCATCCTTTGCTAAAAGAATGTCTAAGGCAAGCCGAGTTTGAAGAGTCATAGCTCTTTCTGCAGCAAGTTCAGCATCCATCAGGATTATAGCTCCTGAGAATTTTGTCAGCATGTTATCCACAATAGTAGACAACTTTCGTATTTTAATTGAATTCAATATGACTCCCACTGAAGGAATCACTGCTCCAAATATATCTCCTACCACACCAGAAGCTGTCTTTCTCTTCTGAACATGATGTGATTCAGACAGCCTTGGAAATTTCTTTAAGTCGTCCAGTTGATAAACCTTTGGGAATACTATTCCCAAATAACATCTCCCATACCATCCTTTAGAAAGGCGATAATAGGCATTAAGTCCACAAATATAATTACCCCTGGAATAACTGTGTTTTGTCCATTCAGCATGAACGTCCATTTAGGTTGAAACAAAAATGTATGTTTACATTCACTCGTTCCCACAAAGACTGTGTCATAATATGATTTATGTCTATGTACACAAAATCTCCCTATGTGTAATGTATCTAAAGCTATTTTCCCTTGTGTCTTTATCGCGGCAAAAGCATAGTTATCTACAGATGTCCTCTTGTGTAATTCCCTTTCTAATTTCTCCTTCACCTCTTTTCTCCTGTCGTCAGTGTGATCTAAGTAGCTTATCTCCATCGGTGAAAGCAAGCATGTAAGGTTTTCTCTGTGGGCGTGAGCTGTGTGAAAAGGTGACAATGACTCAAAGAAACCCCTCATCAATTTTATATAATAATCTCTTCCTACTTTACTCAGGTACTCGATTATGGGGATATATGCAAATGTAACATCCTGATTGGAATAAAAATAGTGAATATACTCCTGGCCATAAAATCTGGTCATTATTAAACTATATGTAATCCCATACGCAAGAGGCATGCTATGATATGTCACCCCTTCCACTACTGAGGTAGGTATTTGTGTGCATACATAACAATCTTTCGCATCCATTGTCTCAACAAGCGATAGAAAACATTGGACGAAAGTTCTTTCTTGTCATGCAAATGCCTTTCATCTTGTTCGAGTTTCTTCAAAGGTGTTAGTTTAGTAATAGGTTTAGAAGTAGAAGCATCATTCGCCTCCCTCTCATTCTTTCCATGCATTCCAAGAACTATTGCTACAATGATTAGTACACATGCAGTTATAAGACCTATACACACGTATTTACAACACTTCATTTATGTCCCTGTGTAGTGTAGCCTGTCATGATCTATATAGAATCAGAAAGTTGAAGACACTTTATCAAATCGGATTTGCAGATACACACACGTATTTACAACACTTCATTTTATGTTCCTGTGTAGTGTAGCCTGTCATGGTCTATATAGAATCAGAAAGTTGAAGACACTTTATCAAATCGGATTTGCAGATATATATATATCTGCAAATCCGATTTGATAAAGTGTCTTCAACTTTCTGATTCTATATAGGAACTTTCTGGAACACTTTATCAAATCGGATTTGCAGATATATATATATCTGCAAATCCGATTTGATAAAGTGTCTTCAACTTTCTGATTCTATATAGATCATGACAGGCTACACTACACAGGGACATAAAATGAAGTGTTGTAAATACGTGTGTATAGGTCTAATAACTGCATGTGTACTAATCATTGTAGCAATAGTTCTTGGAATGCTTGGAATCCTTAAAGGAAAACGAGCTGCACTTAAAAAAATATCCGAAACTTTTAGTTTCGGTATTTTTTCAGGGCAGGTAGTGGTCCGTTGGACCACTACCTGCCCCGAAAAAATAATTTGTGGTCCATTCACAAAGGGGAGGGGGTCCCATGGGGACCCCTTCCAATTTGCGAGTGGGTTACCATCCACTTCAAGTGGATGGTAACTGCGACACCATTTGTGACCGCATATGCGGTCGCAAATGGTATTGCATACCACTGCGAATCGCAAATAGGAAGGGAACACCCCTTCATATTTGCGATTCGGAAATGCATTTTGCGAGTCGGTCCCGACTCGCAAAATGCATTTCTGCATAGGAAACACGCATTTGCGAGTCGCAAACGGCAAATTTTGTCGTTTGCGAGTCGCAATGTGTTTCCTACATCTGGCCCTTAGTCTCTTATCGGTTAGCAGCTTTGTCTCAAAATTGGTCTCAAAGTCAATCCAGTTTTAGCAATGTCTTAGCCGGTTTCAAAAGGTCAATCAGGTTGTTAATGTCTTATTTGGTAATGTTCATGGAATTTTTGCTTCTCAAGTGCCAAAGTGAAGTTCTGCTTCTTCGTTCTCAAGACTGAGAGATTGGAATTCGTCCGACCAATCGTTAGTGGCTATGTCTGCCCACTCCGAACCAGAATATCTTCTGCTCGGTATTCTTTTCCTTTTCAATTTTGCGTCTCGTTTTGATTCTCTCTCACTGGTACTTTCTTCCTTGGCCGGGTCTTTCTCTTCACTTGGTGTTGCTATTGCGACAGGCACTTCTTTTCTTTTCTCTTTCAACTTTGGCCCTTTACCTTCATTTGATAATTCTTTAGTCCTTAATTTCACTGGCGATATGCTTTGTCTCGTTTCGCACTGTTTTCACCTGAGGGACCTGCAACCGGTTCTGGATGATGTTGAACGATTTCACCCTGTCCCGCCTCCTTTTCTTCCCCTAGGAGATTAATCAGGTTTTCTTTTTCTTTTCCAGTATCGTCTGTTTCTGGGAAAGCCCTCCTCTGATCAGGCTCTCCTGCTTCTTCACCTGTCGCAGGCTCTTTGTCACTCTCAGGATCTTCGTCACTTTCTGATGTTTCTCCTCCGTTCTCCTCAAATGGATCAGCTATTTCTTCCTCAGAAAATATCTCTCCCTCCTCTATTTCTGCTTGTTCACCTCCAGGTTCTGTTTCAGTGCCTGGTACTTTCTTGTCAGTCATTGACGATTTCAGCGCTTCAACTTCCTCTTCTGTGGGGCACATCACCCTTTTCGTGTGACTGGCGTGAATCCAGTTGGGAACTCCCACACACTTCACAGCGGTAGTAGTCGTCAGAATCACTTGGAAAGGTCCTTTCCAACGGGGTTCCAGGCACGACTTCCTCACGTGCTTCTTTATCACGACCCAGTCACCTGCTTTCAGGGCGTGTCCTGGACCTTGGATCAGTGGCAAGGTGGTTGCCTCAACCTGGTGAGAAAAAGAGCGCACCACATCAGCTAGACCTTTGCAGTAGTCCAACACCATATCATCTGTAATATTCAAAAGAGCATTTGCAGGAACTGCTGGAAGCCTCATGGCTCTGCCCATGAGGATCTCATGCGGGGACAGTCCAGTCTTTCTATCAGGGGTGTTTCTCATTGACATTAACACCAAGGGCAATGCGTCAGGCCATTTCAAGTTTGTTGATGCACATATTTTCGCCATCCTCGATTTCAAAGTGCCATTCATTTGCTCCACTAGTCCTGATGCTTCAGGGCGGTAGCTACAGTGCAATTTTTGCTCAATGTTCAGCGCTGCACACAGTAATTTTATTACTTCGTTATTGAAGTGACTTCCCCTATCTGATTCTAAGGAGATCGGGAATCCGAAACGTGGTATTAGTTCTCTCAAGAGTAGTTTTGCAACTGTAAGGCTGTCATTTCGACGTGTGGGGTATGCTTCAATCCAGTGACTAAAAATGCACACAATCACCAACACATATTTCAAGCCTCCATGCACAGGCATCTCAATAAAATCCATTTGCATCGTGCTGAATTGGCCTCCCGCTCTTCCAATGTGGCTCAAATTTACTACTGTTGCCTTCCCTGCGTTCATTTGCTGGCAAATGACGCAACAATGGCAAACTGCTTCAGCAACTTGACGGAATTTGGGATTAAACCAGTCAATTTTGAATAGTCTAACCATAGCATCCCTTCCAAGATGGGCTTGTCCATGGTACAACCTGGCCAACTGTGTCAAAAGACTGTTTGGCAGAACCAATCTGACTTCACTTGAAACCCACAAATCATCTAGTTTCTTTACGCATTGTGATTTGGTCCATGAGAGTTTCTCATCTTCACTAACATCGTTCTGTAGGGACTTCAATTCATCGATTGTATCTACAACCTTTAGAGCGAAAGCTTCACTTGGTTCACTTGGTTCAAGTTCTGGCTCATTTATCAAGTTCCATTCGTCTCTGAGCAATATACAGTTCAATGCGCAAAACCTTGCGACTTGATCTGCATACCCATTTCCCAAAGAAACATAGTCTTGTGATTTTGAGTGTGCACTGCATTTTACCACTGCTACTTCTCCTGGTAACTGGATAGCATGCAACAATTCTCTTATTATTTCACCATTTTTCACTGGTGATCCTGAAGAGGTCATGAAGCCTCTTTGTGACCACAACTGTCCAAAGTCATGCACTATTCCAAATCTGTACTGACTGTCAGTGTAAATGGTGACTTTCATTAATGCAGAAAGTTGACAAGCTCTAGTAAGTGCTACCAGTTCTGCTACTTGTGCAGAGTAAACTCCTTGAAGCCAAGATGCTTCCAGAACACCTGTTATTGTACATACAGCATATCCTGCTTTCAATATTCCCAATGCATCTCTTAAACATGAACCATCAACAAAAATAACTTGATCATTTTCTTTCAATCGGGTGTCTTTGATGTCAGGTCTTGGCTTTGTGCAAAATTCAGTCACCTGAAGACAGTCGTGCTCAATGTCTTCAGCGTTCTCAATTTCGTCATTTTCACTGGGAAACAAGGTTGCTGGATTCAACGTAGTGCACCTTTTCAGCTGCACATTAGGTGAAACCAAAATTATTGTCTCGTACCTTGTAAGCCTAGCACCGGTCATGTGCTGCGTTCGGGAACGTGTCAAAAGTATCTTGACTGAGTGAGGGACCATGACTGTTAAAGGATGTCCCATCACTATTCCTTCACTCTGATTTAAGCTGATACCAACTGCTGCTATGGCACGCAAGCACCCTGGCAGTGCTGCTGCGACCGGATCCAAAGTAGCTGAAAAATATGCTACTGGCCTGTTTACGCCACCATGGGCTTGAGTCAAGACAGACAAGGAACATGCATCACGTTCATGACAAAACAATGTAAAAGGCTTTGTGTAATCAGGCATACCTAAAGCTGGAGCCCTGCACATGCATTCCTTTAATTCAATGAAAGCATCCATCTCATCTCTCCTCAGCTCTATTTCATCCAGCGCATCTTTCTGGGTCAGTTTCAGCAAAGGTTTGGCTAGAGTTGAGAAATTGGGAATCCATTGGCGACAGTAGCTCACCATTCCCAAAAACGTTCTCACCTCTCTTCTCGTCTTTGGTGGACTCATTTGAAGTATGCTTGTTATTCTCTCTTTCATAATTCTTCTCGACCCTTTCTCTATTTGGTGACCCAAATATTTCACTTTCTTCTGGCAGAACTGTAATTTTGAAGGGAACACTTTGTGTCCGTTCCTTCCCAAATGGTTCAATAGGGCAATGGTATTAGCTGTACAGTCACTTTCTGTCTTGGATGCGATCAGCAAATCGTCAATGTACTGTACCAAGGTTGATTCAAATGGTAATTCCAATGATTCCAAATCTTTCTTTAGAATCTGATTGAAAATTGATGGTGACTCCGAAAACCCTTGAGGAATTCGACACCAACTGTAGACTCTGTCTAGGAATTTGAAACAAAAGAGAAATTGTCCGTACTCATGAAGAGGCACAGAAAAGAATGCTTGTGACAAATCGATGACTGAGAACCACTCAGCATCACAGGGAATTTGAAACATTATCACAGCTGGATTTGGTACTACGGGACAACACTTGACTATTATGTCATTTATTTTCCTCAAATCCTGAACAATCCGGACCTTTCCACTCTGTTTTATTAGTCCCATGATTGGTGAATTACATGGACTACTTAGCACTTCTTTCAGTACTCCCTGTTTCACAAACTCATCAATGAGTTGGGCAACTTTCATGAGGGTGTCTTGCGCCATATGGTATTGTGGGGTCTGGGGAAAATTTACATTGGGTTTTACGGTCACTTTCACTGGTTCTACTCCTTTGACCAATCCCACTTCTTTCCCTGTCATATCCCACACTTCTTTTCCAACTGTTTCCTGTAACTCAGCAGGAATATCTGCTTCAGTGAGCATTGGATAAAGAGTAATCAAGGGATACTCTTCATCGACAGTTTCAACTGCGTCCCCTCCTACACTGTCCTCTTCTTCCCCATCACTGTTTGTCTGAATTTTAATCCCATCATTTGAACACATAATCGAACATCCCAATTTACACAATAAGTCTCTCCCTAATAGTGATATCGGGCTTGAGTCGCACACAACAAATTTATGTGACCCTTGATAGTTACCAATTCTGACTTGCACTGGATCTGTGATTGGGTTTGTCAGGTACCTATTTGCTACTCCCACTACTTGAACTGTTCTCCCTGAAAGTGGCAAGTTTGGTACTTCGATGCTTCTAACTGTAGAGCGTGCAGCTCCGGTGTCAACCAAGAACGAAACACGGTGACCCATAACTTTTCCTTCCACATACGGACCCTTTTGATCAACTTCCAAGGATGCTGCTAGCATACAATTTCCCTCTTCATCTGAACTTTCACTCTCCCACGCATTGTTTATTCCATTCTCACTGTGTAACGGGAATTGGTGTACTGTCTCATTTTGATTCATCCCTTGACCCGCGACCTGTTGAGGAAGCATTACTTGTTGCTGATTCATTGGTGCTAAGGGTATTTGCATTTGCTGATTAGGTACCATAGGGAACTGCTGTTGCATTGGCTGCAACTGTGCCATTTGTGCACAGGGCATTTGCACCTGCTGCGGTTGTATGGGTTGTAAACCCTGCATCTGATTTATATTATTTTGAAAATTTGGATTTGGACTCCTCAATTGCGGTCCTCTCATATTCTGAAATGCATTGGCATCATTGTTTTGCTGACCTACACCTTCCTGCATCATCATTGGGCACTCCCGTTTCCAATGCCCGACGATTCCGCCTGTGTGACATGGCATCACCTTCTTCATTGCCTGTATACCATTCGTAATCACAACAGTATTTAAATCAGGACCATTATTCACAAAACCTCCTCGGCCTCTGCCTCTCATTTGTGGCTGAAACATAGCATTTCCCTGCTGTTGCTGCTGCAGCAACTGTTGTTGGAACCCTTGCAAACCTTGCAAACCTGTCTGAGCTGCTCTAAGCTGCATCACCATCACCTTTTTTTTCAACCTTTTCTGCTTTGTCTCAATCTCATCACTGCAGTATTTTGCATAGTTCAACACCTCATCAATCGACTTTGACTGCCAACAAATCAAATGCATTTTAATCATCTGGCTGATCTCGGGTCTCAACCCTTCCACAAATCTGAACACAAAATGGAGCATGTCCTTTGCCTCGATCGTTTCCGTGCCACTGTCATTTTTAAACGCTTTCAACAATCTCTCATAATACGCATGTATTGACTCTTTAACTTCTTGTGCCGTTCTATCAATCCTCTGCCAATCCACACTTTTCGACGCAACCTTTGTTTTCAAGTGCTCAATCACCTTATGGTATAAACTCATTACCGTTGGAGATGGTGTACCTGTGTCCCTGTCCCTTTCTGGTTCACTTGTTGGCCAGCCTAGAGCCCTTTTACAATCTTCTCACAAATCTGCCGGAACCACAATTTCGAATAGGGTTTTCAGGTCTTCCCAAAGACATTTTGCGAGTTTCACAAATCTATTTGTTTGTTGATACCATTCAATCGGTTTCTCTCTTAATTTATGGAAATCGTCCGTAAAGGATTGAATATCGCATCTGTGCCACGGTACATGTACAGGTTTTCCCCCTGCTGTTTCTCTCATTGGCAACATGGTTATCAGGCCGTCATTCTGTTGTGCTTTTTCATTCCGATCTGGGGTACTCTCTTTCTTTTTGTCCTTTGTCTTAACCCATCTACTTTCCCACTTGTCTAAACATCTCCAAACCTGCGCGCTCTGCAGTATCTCCTTAAGGTGTGTTTTCATCCCTGCGGATCTCATGTGTTCGAAGTCTTTCGTCTCAAAGTCTAACCTGTAACTTCTGCTCAAGTGTTTAGTCTTACCTATATCGATTTTGTTTCTGTCTGCAATTTCTTGTAACTTCTTGTGTATGCTGCTCACTTCTCTTGTAATCCTAGGGCACATGTATCTCAGCTCTTCTTCTGTGTATGATTCTAACCTGTTCAGACCCATCGTTCCCTCTACTAGTTCATCTGCTTCATGCCCAATCTTATTTTATTCAGGTATTCCTCTCCCTTCCCGCTGGATGTACTCTGTGGGGAGTTCAAACTGTAGAACCATTGTGTTAGCTGTTGTGAGTTCAACCCCATCAATGTAGCACTTACATCAACTGCCACTGATGGTTGCTGCAATGTTTCAGTTTTTGAAGTCAATGGTACTAATAGTGGTGGATTTGACCTTACCACAGTCGACGGAGCACAAATTGGAATTGGACTAAATCCCGACAAGGACCCAGATCCATTTGGCAGTGTTGCTATCGGAGTCATTTCTGGAGTGTTTTCTATGCATCTTCTCCCTGTCTCACTTTGTGTGATTACCCCCTGATCGCATACGTTTGGGTTTGCCTGTATATACAATGGCACTGGTGGACCTACAGTGATAGGCAGAGATATTGCATCTGGATTCTGTCTGTTCCCTGAATTCTGTGGCATGTTAATCCCCACATTATGGTTCATCATTGCTGGTATACCTAACTGGCTCTCTGTTACTCGAGTGTACCTCAGCACTTCTTGTACCTGCTTTTGAGGCATCAAAACTTGTGTCGATTCGGCTTGTATCAATGTTGGTCTTTGATAATTCTGTCCTCCCTGCGCCATTAAATCAGAAGTTGTTTCCAGATTGTGCTCATCACAGCAGCGCCTTTGAACCTGCGGCTGATAATTATCGACAGGATTCAATTTAGGCACGTCAGGATATATCCTCTGTATTTGCGGTATTTGAAAAAGGGCATATCGGAACTTCTCTGCCTCTGTGATATTCTCAAATTCGGTGTCATATTACCTTGTATTGGTTCTGGAGGGGCAGTACTAATGCGTGAGCCTTTTTCGCTTTCCACATATGGTGGCGGGGATCATTTAGCAATTGTATAATGAACTCCTCATCGTCTGACTCATCTGATCTTTTCGAATTTCTGTTGTTTTCTCTATCTCTCGACTGACTCCTGTTTGTTTTATAGGTAGCTTTCCTTCCTTCCGTCTCTGCTTCATCAGTAATTGCTGGAAACAATTTAATTCCCTGCAGTACGTCTGATCTCCAAACCTTTTGTGTACTATCCCATCTAGCATCCGCTAGTGTCTTTTCTACTTTTCTTATTCTTGTCTCAAATTTCTTTTGTTGTTGGTTTCTAGCTATTAGCTCCCAAATTGCTAATGCCTCAAACTGTGCTGGTCTTGGAGGCACTTTCATGTCATATAGCGCGAATCTTAAATTTCCCAAAACCCTTAGATTAAACGACCCATGGATAGGGAACGATACACTTCCATGCTTTTCTGTTAATTTGCACCATTGCTTTAACCAAAGACATGGTGCGATACCCTTTTCTTCAATTACGATATAAGCTGGTGTACCCTCAGGCGGTGTTTCTTCTCCTACTTTTGCTTTAATATATACATCTCCCCTCATGGCACTCTTAAATGCTTTGAAAAATTTCATCTTTCCGTCTTTTATTTTACTAAAATATGTAATCAATAAGTGACTTAAATTCCCGGAATACTCTTCGCTTGCCTTTCCCCACCAATTGCGCTTCACGGACTGTGTCCAATCCGTGCGCGACCCTTCTCACCAACCAACCTATCCCAGCGCGGCTCCTAGTGATGTCACACTCACACACTGCGGCTGACAAAGTCCCGCGGCTTGTCCTCTTTCATTCAACTTCACTCAAAACTATTTTTCTGCAATATATCGCGAGCACTAACCAAAAAGGAAGAAAACAAATCTGTCGGTTTACTACAGGAAGGGTAATACAATCGCTTCAGAAACCTTAGGGATTTTTCACTAGCCTCAGCAGTTATTCCATCTTTCTCGGTTTCCCGCTTTCGCAAGCAAAATTTGACCCGCAAATTTTACTCTCAACAGATCAATGAACTATTCTAGTGCACCTTAGAATTCGTCAAATCTCAAAGTCTAAAATTTTCTTTCATTCCTCAATATTCATACTGACTCGTTGACCACGCCCAATCAACCTATTAAACCGAACAGATTACAACATCAATCAAGTGTCTCGTACACTTTTCAACATACTCTGGAGTCTCTTGACCTCGCAGGGCCCATCTCAACATCAACAACCACGTGGACAATTTTTCCTGCACAAAGCGCCACACACATGTGAAGTTCGACGACTTCCCTACTCTCACACTTTGGAGTAACACTCCCCTAAAATCTTTTAATTGGAGTTCGTAACCCCTTAAAATCCTCACAAACTTCTCAATTAATCTGCGGCAATAAGCTGTGCAAGCGCAAAACCCTAACTTCTCTCACACCGTCACTAGGAACGCCTGAAACATTCTCACACCTCCATTTCCTCCATTTGCAGGTTCCGAGATTCCGGGAAAGTCATTGGGGATTTAGGGCATCATAATCTCTCCAACTTGTTTCATCAAAGAAAATTCTAACTTGAGTCCGTCTATTGTTCGGATGGGGTCCCAAAGGGCCAAACCATCAATCTCTGCTACCATCTACTGATAACGCGTCCAGCCCTTATAAATTACCTGAATCTGGACACGTTGGAGGTCGGTGAACCTTTTAGCCGAGTTGGGCTCTCCTCATCCTAGAATAGTCGGATCGCTTAAACCAATAATCAATGACTATTGTAATCGATAGCCAAATACTCAATTAATAGATCAAAATAACATATTAGGAATCAATAACAGTTGGTAATTCGACACACCATGACCTTTCAGTCATGAATAACCACACCAGTTTATTAAAAGTTAGTGAATTTATTTCTCTATATTAACAAAGTTAAAACGATATATAAGAGTCTCATAATCAAATGATATATGTATACGAACATTACTAGCTGTCCATAACGGCGGAAGAAACGCAATCTATGCAAAATCTGAATTATAATACATTCAGTTACGGCAATGCAAATCACTAATATGAGTAATTGAACTTGACTAATTGCATACATCGGTCAGTATAACAAGATTTCTATTCATCATGGTGCATCAAGTGAATACCTCGACTAACCTCTAATTAGCATTGGCATGTGGGACTTCATGCAAAACGAATTTAGTCAACACAAAGTTGGAAAACTTCTAGCTTGGGCCCTATCAAAATAGCAGTTGGTACCTAAAAGGAAAAAAAACACAATGCATAATACAGTTATCCTTTCATAATTACCAAATACAATCAGCGTACAAGGAAAATCTTCGTGCTTCAGGTACCGGTTCGGTCAGCATGGGGCAGATCTTAAAGGGGCAGAATTAAGGGCAATTTCCCTTGCAGCAGCAAGGAGAATGGGGCAAAGTTACTGCATGGACAAGACGGGGCAATTTTAAAGTTAAAGTCTCTAGGGTGAGAATTCTCAAAGTCTCTTTCTCTGGAATAGAGAAAAGGGCATCAAGCTGTCGTTTAAGATGGCGGCTGGCATTTAGCTTCAAAGATGGCATCAAGGAAAAATGGCTGAATTCTCTTTGTCCGGTGGGTTTAAGTAAGAAACATTCCAAATTCAGCAGGGTCTTCCATTGGAGGGTTCATAGGGTGGCTTCAATTTGACCAATGGAAAATGTCTTTCTCCTAGTACTCATTTATGCATACATTGTCCTTGGAGCCTTGGAACACAAGTTGCAACATGGTTTGCCAAATATTTCGATATCAGTACTCTTATTGTCCGCACCTGCAGAGACTAACCTTGGATCAAAGGGGATGAAACTTGCCTAGCACGAAACCTTGGAGATAAGTATGTTAGTCATCCCTACTGGAAAAATACAACCTTAAAGTAAAATATTCATTTTATTAGTTCAAGGAAAAGCCACGCAGTTAGAATTTTGAGACCAAGCAACTTAGGCCAAAGCCTCTACTAAATTTAAGCTAAACACACACAGTTTCAATAAGAAATCATGGCACACATTTGCAATTATAACGGATTACTACAATTTTTCAGTTCTTCATGATTAATTAAGCTCTTTTATAATAATGGCGAACTACTCCGTGGGCACAATTTCCCACGTACATAATTTTTCGTTGCTAAAATCACACTACCTTATACGATTTTGTTACATGATATATGAATATTTGTTAGTCCTGCGTCATCAAGTTCCAGGATACTCAATACTGGCCAATTATCATTTGATTCTTGCAATCTGAATTACTCCAGCATCGTGTCCCACACTATAGAGATTGGCCGCTTACGTAGCACCTTGCATTTTTCCCTGCGTAGTGCTGAGCTTTCTGCCCCCCCCATTGCATACCTCCTCCCTCCAACTCAACATTAAGGGTGTTGTTGATGATTTACACCATTGCGTTTTCTGCTGATTGGCCAGAAGTAATGCTAGGTCTACAAAGCGTGCTTCAGTATGGGTCCCCTTTGGTCGCGGGTAGAGCCCCAATATGTAATGACCCAATGTGTCCCAGTATGAGTGTTTCGTTACTGACCAAAGCGATTCACAGACTCCCTCCCAATAAGATGATAGGAGGTGACATGCCCACATCATGTGAGTGAATCTACTTTTTCCATGTGACATCGGGGGCAATTATAAACCGCAGTGGGGCAGAGTGCGTGGACCTTTGAGGGCATCAAGTATGCCCTATGAAAGATCATGTATTGAAAGAACTTGAATTGTGTGTTTCATTGGTATGAGTGTAGCATATTGTAAGAGAAATCGTAATTTTTGATCATGAAGTGGACGAGCACTCTGAGTTTCCCATTTGTCACTCAATGACAACTGGAGGTGTGAACATATACCTTTGTAGAGCTATTTCACCAAATATCTCCCCGTGCTCATCTCATGTATCACTCGCTCCAAAAGGTGAGTTGCTGGTTCTACCCCTGTCTGTGTCCAGTGTTGACAGTAAATCTTAAGATATTGGCATGTTTGAGGAAGAGAGTCCCAGGGAGGGTGCGAGTCTGTATGAACTCCTGATGAGGGATCAACAACCCCTCCTCAAAGACATCCCCCACTGTAGACACCACCTGTGCTTCCCAGTGTCAGAGTCTACCCGATGATAACGTACCTGTGGGGGTAGGCAACCCAAAAAAAGGAATATTGGGGGCGTATGGGACTGTAGTTCATGTGAGGTGGAGCGCTGAGCACCAGTATATTAGGGCATATGCAATAACAGAGGTAAAGTCTGGAGGCGACCAGTTACCCCTGATGACATTAGCGCAAGAAGATTGCCTTTATGTAGTTTAGCTGGCGTATAACCTATTTCTTGTAGATTAATACCAGCCAGTGGGAAAGCCATTGTAGCTGGGCTGCTAAACATTATGAGCGGAAATCAGGTGCCCCATCCCTCCCTCATTGATAGGTAGTTGTAATTTGGGGACCAATGCAATGACAGCCTGAGGCCCAAATGAGATGTTAGGAGAGTGTTTAGTTTTCTAAAAACTGGATTATAATAGGAAGGTTAACAAAATAGTATAAACGTTTCGGCTGCATCACCATTTTAGCTAAGACCAGTTTGCTGCCACTCACAGTGGTACAGTAACCCAGAACTTCACCTGGGCTCACAGGGTGGTTATCACCTTCATCAAATTCCCTTCTATAGATCGGTAGGGGATTGGTATATTTGGATGCCCAGGTATCCAAAGGTGTGTTGGATCACTGGGATTTGATGTATACCGAGTGAAATCATACCAGGGGGTAGTACATCCTGAAAGTAGCAATGCAGACAATGTGAACCCCACACAATCTATTCCTAATTACCTCCTCCTCTTAAGGTACTACCCCGCTGTTGCAAAGTGACACTTTTTGACTGTCCATCCCGAAGGTTTTCATTTTTTAGGGACTCACTTGCTGTTAATTTTGAATTCTAGCACTGAGACACTAATATCTATTGCCCATTGTACGTGCTCTGACCCCCAAAGTTGAAATTGACTTAAGACCCCATTTGGCATATTTCATTTAACTAAAAGGCCAGTGTATAAGGTCTAAGGACTACATGATTCTCATGTATAACTAAATGTCAAACGTGAACTGAAGTGCTATATTGTGCCATCCACTTTATGACTCTGAAATCATGACACAGGCCTCCACTGAGGCCTGGTCCCCTGCATCCTGCAAACTCTCATGTTTGCAGTTGGACCAGAACAAATAAACAGCTTTCAAGGCCTAACGACACACTTCTAGGGGCAAAATAAGTCACCCCTAAAATGACCTCATTGCCCACAGGGTAAGGTTTATAATGCCTGGAAGTGGTACATGCCCATATTAATGTTAGCATGTACCTACAATGAATAAATCACCAAAACCTATTTTCACTGTATTGGGTTTAGTTGTTGCCGTAGGAAATACTGTTGAAGCAGTGTAAATCACTATTTTTTCATTATTGATTAGAAACAGAAAAAGTTCAAGAACCTGCTGTGTCTTGCTAGACTTGTGTCTCATTTCATATTGTGGGTCCTGGACCTGATTCTACTAAATTTCAGTGTTAGATGTGGGAGGACTTTTGTAAAGGTCTAGAGCACCAGTGGGGCCAACCTACTTCAGGTATCTTGCCTATGTTTCTATAGTGGTGACTGCAGTTTCAGCTGCTCCAGCAAAGAGAAGCTTTTCCTTCCCAAAAATCCCAACTCTGCATTTCGGACTTAAAAAAAATTCAACGTTTTTGGTTTCCAGACTTTCACCAGTACAAATCCACTAGGTGTATCCGAGCCAGGGTTCATCATAGTCAGTCTGAAATTACACTTTGGTTCCGGAATACTGCAAATGTTAACTTATATGGGGCCCTAAATTTTTCTTAGAACATTTTCACTTTTATTTTTTACATTTTCCTATCTCTGGCTCCCCTTATTGGATTTTTGTAATTTTGTCATTTTGTTCTTATTTTACTCGGAACACTTTTAGTTTTCTACTGATTATGCACTGCTTAAACACTCTACACATTGCCTTTGAATTAAGTCTAACTGCTGTGTGTCATATTATGAAGGATTGAGCATAGGTTTACTTTATTTCATTTGTGTGACATCTTGCAAGTGGTGGCCTTATCCTTTAAGGTAGACACTTGTCCACCCAAAATAATAATCTACTTTTTTATGTCTGCTCTGAGGGTAGAGTCACTGTCCACGTCCCCTGGATCACTCTGTTTTAATAACCATACATTAAGAAGCAGTTCTTCAACATTAAAGAAAACCCTTCCCACTTCTGTGAAGAATTGCAAAGTGTATTCGAAATGTAGAGACCCAACTGAGCCTATGTGAATGAATTGTTGCACTCAGTGGTACCCACTGAAATGAGACATTGGTTGGTTGAAAGGCAGATTGGCCAAGGAAGGACCCCAGAAATATTAAGGCGGCAAGTGAAGCAAATGATGTGTTGTTGAATGCAGTTGTGGTTGTGTGCCCAGGAAAAGCAGATTGAAATAAAATCCTGAATTGTAAGCAGAATAAAGATGTTTGAGAGATATTCCTGCTTTGCTTATCCACAGGAGATGGTTAATGAATCTGTAGGGGCTCCTTTTTTTGCATGGGCTGTTACTGAACATGTGAAATTGGCTATCAAACTCTATTGGCTCTATATGTGAAACTGGCTATCAAACTGTATTGACTATAAAAATAAAAGACTCGCTGGGTTAGTGACTGTTGCCTTCACACAAGGACAAACAAAATAAAAGGTTGATGCTAAACTGATGTCTTTGAAATTACAAAACATCGAACAAAATGTGAGGGGAAGAGATATGGATCCTCCACAAGTGGGGGGGACAACAGGAGTGAGGGGACAGTCTGGGGACGAGGGGGAAGGGAGCGGCAGATGAGAAGCTCCGGGAGTGGGAGGGCTGTGTTTTACCTATAGGCAGGTGTGTCCTTGGAAATAGTACTGTATAGTCCTAATGCTGCTTCAAATGAGCCAGGTCTCACCAACCCACAAGGAACTGAACAAGATCATGCATACCTTTTACCCAGAGTACTGAAATAGCCTGAGATGTGGCAACCGTTATCAGAATAGCATGCTTCAGATAGGCCACAAAGGTACTTATGTTGATTATATGATAAACAGTAAGCCATGACTTGCCCTTTTGATACCGGTGCAAGCTGCTCTGCCCTGACACATCTGTCAGTGCCAATTCCCTCCATTATTTTTCTTCGGCTTGTTCACAGACACAGTCAGTGTTTCAAACCAACATGTTCAAACACCACATTTCTGACCCCCCGTCTCCATCACCCTTGGTCCCATAATGAATAAGCATGCTTTATCATTTAGTCGCCCCTCATCAGCCAAACCTTTGGGGAGGGACATTCTGTGCAAACTCAATTAGATTGTAATCTGTATACCCAATAGAGTCTACCTTAATACACCACAAAACAGCAGAGAATAGTCATGGCATTACTGTGTAAAATAAAAAAAAATTGCCAACCTGCTATAGATACACTAATATGTTGAAATTCCTTGCTGATTTGATTTCTCAGGTGCCCTCCATGTTGTGACCCACATGTGACAAAGATGTAAGATACTTCTCTTCTATGGAACATGTTAAAATAAACATTAACCTGATGAAGCATCTGCCATGAATTTCACAGAATCCCCTAAAACCAAAGGCTGATTCAGGGATACAACAATTCATGCTAAAAAGATTAAGCAAGAGGTTTTTGTGACAGTTGTTATCAGATATAATGCACCTATTCTTCCTATGAAGACCCTGAAAGAAGACCAATGTGTACAGATTTTGTGCAGGATCGGCATGCAGTTAACAGTGTGGTTATCCATATATTTCCTGCTGTCCTCAACCTTACCACCATCCTTCCTTGTATCATTGCAAAAGCCCTTTGTTCCACCATGTTTTCCATGTCCATTCACAAAGAGACTAGGTTCTTCTCCTCATTCTAATTTGGCAGATCTCAGCTTGCAATGCTGAGTCAACCTCATGGCTTTATGGCATTTATAGATCTTTTCCCAAGCTTTAAAGAAAACATGTGGACAGTCAACTCTTTTTTTGGGGTCTCTACCGTAGTGCAGTATGTTGATGATTTATTGTTTGCCTCTGTTACTCTAGATCAAGTTGATTCTGCCTACCTCCTCAGTGAATTGGCTGATAAGAAGGCAATAGCTTCAAAGGAAAAACTACAATTTTCTTTCCCAGTTGCATTATTTTGGGCATGTGTTCTTTGCTGGAACGTGCCACATATTGCTAGAACAGATTAAACCTATCCATAGGTTTTCACATCCAGTGCTGCTCTGTCAGGTACAAACATTCTTGGGTATGGCTGGGTACTGCAGACAGTAGATCCTGGGGTTCACTAATATGGAAAGACCCTGCAGGATTTTGTCAAGAAGGACACCCCTGAACCTTTGCAGTGGACTAAAGAAGCCAAACATGTTTAGACAAATAAAACAAGCTGTTGCCTCAGTGCCCACTTTGGGGGCCTCTGTTTATACCAAACTTTTTATGCTGTACTGTCATGAATGCAATGGATTCACCCTTGTGGTAAAGACACAGGGTCATAAGGACCAGAAAATGCCTGTAGCATACTATTCCTGTAGCAGCTGGGTTGCCTCCATGCCTTCCATCTGTAGCCACTGTAGCTTATCTTGTTGAAGTATCTGACAATATTGTATTGAGCTCCACCCTGATTGATGCTGTTCCTCACTCTATTGTTGCTCTTCTCTACAACGCCAATACTGAGTGCCTTTCCACTACCAGGTTGTGCAGATGTGAAGTTTTGTTGTTATCTACTTCCCATATTACACTAATCTTTTGCCTTACTTTCAAACCAGCATCTGTGATACCCATCAGGGAGAGGAGAGTCTCATGATTGTCTTATGGTACCCGAGAAAGTCACAAAGCCTCACATCAATCTTACTAATGCCCCCATACCAAATTGTAAACTATTGTATTTGTTTGATGGATCATGCCTTAGAAATTATGAAGGTTAACGAGTTGTCAGCTACACTGTATTTACCATAGGCCAAATTATCAAAAGCAGCTGCTTACCCAGTGTGAGATCTTCCCTCATTGCTGAACTTGTGACCCTCACCCAAGCCTGTATCTTGGCTGAGAAAAAGATTGCAACTGTATTCACAGACTAAAAATATGCGTTCTGAGTCATACATAACTTTAGGCTTCTCTGGATGCAGAGGGGTTTCTTAACTTCTGCGAGTATCCCATTAAAAAAAGGCATGTATGTATAGAATGTATTGAATGTAGAATCATTATCCTCAATGACTAGCCATAGTAAAATGTGCAGACTACCAACACCCATGTGACAATGTGTATCGCAGGAATGCCCTCTGTAATTCCACTGCTAGACAAGCTGCCTTGTTACAAACTAATGATGCTGCCGGTATGTTGTGCTAACCAATTTGTTTCCTGTACTCTGCCTCCCTCACAAGAGTTTTAACTGTTGCAGGAGAAAGCCCCCTGCCTCCTTTTGGACCAGTACTGGACCAAAAAGAATGGTACGAGGGACCTACAAGAAGTATGGTGATACATTCCCGGGCAGAGGTTGCACCTAAATGTCTACTCCCTAACCTTGTACAGACGTACCTTGGAACTGCCCATGTTTATAGGGACAGCATAATCTGTACCACTGGACCACATTACAATGTGCCCTTCTTTCCTCTTATTGCCCAGAACTGTTGACATTCCTTTGTTTTTTGCCAGTTTCATAATGCTGCAAAGGGGATGAAACCCCCTTGATGCTCGCCCTCACCCTTGAGACCCTTTGTGCATCTCCAAATAGTTTTTGTTCAGATACCTACTTTGGGTTGAAGCTTATCCTTGTGCAAGAGCAAATTATACTACTGTAGGTAAGAACTTACTTCAGGACTTTTCCCCGTTTCAGGATCCCTGAGCCACCTCTTGTGTGACTGAGGAACACACTTAATTTCATTGTTAATGCAGGAGATTTGCAAAGCATTACAGATTAACCAACACTTCCATTTGGCCAATTACTCCAAGTCAGCAGGAAAGGTAGAAAGGAAGAACGGTATGCATTTGAATAAGATAGCAAGGATGTGCTGCAAACCCCAACTGAAAAGGCCCAATGCTTTGCCACTAGATCTGTGGTACATCAAGACCATACCAACTCAAACAACTAAACTGAGCCCCTGTTGGATAGTTTTGGAACATCCTATGATATTGCCTTCAAATCCACCAATCTCATCTGTTAAGTTAGACCTGCAATTAAAGGATTATCCCTTTGCTGTCCACAAGGTTTCAGTTCAGATTCAAATTGCCTTAACTGACTAGCCAGGAGTGAAAACCCAAGGCGGACCCAAAGGACCTCAAGAACTTCCAGCCTATCTCCCTGCTCCCCTTCCTGGCAAAAGTCATTGAGAAGGCTGCCAACAGAGATCTAACCAGCTTTCTCGAGGAGAACTGCACCCTGGACCCTTCCAAATCTGGATTCCGCAGCAACCACACTACCAAAACTGCCCTCATCGCCGCCACCGACGACATCAGAACCATACTGGACAACATCCTCCTGGACCTCTCGGCTGCATTCAACACCGTCTGCCACCACACCCTACGCTCACGCCTCAGCAATGCAGGAATCCGTGACAGAGCCCTGGACTGGGTCACCTCCTATCTCACCTGCAGAATCCAGAGTCTACCTCCCCCATTCCTCTCGGAGGCCACCAAAATCATCTGTGGTGTACCCCAGGGTTCGTCCCTCAGCCCTACCCTCTTCAACGTCTACATGGCCCCGCTCGCTATTATCGCCCGATCCCACAACCTCAACATCATCTCATACGCTGATGACACCTAGCTGATCCTCTCCCTCACCAAGGACTCCGCCAAAACCAATCTCCACGAAGGAATGAAGAGCAGCTGCCTCAAACTCCATTCCGACAAGTCAGAAGTTCTCATCTTTGGCTCCACCCCCTCCGCATGGGATGACTCCAGGTGGCCTGTCCCTCTCAGAGCCACTCCGACTCCCACCGACGACACACGCAATCTAGGATTCATCTTGGACTCCTCATTATCCATGACCCAGCAAGTCAACACCAACTCCTCCTCCTGCTTCAACACCCTCCGCATGCTCCGAAAGATCTACAAATGGATACCCACCCAACCAGACAAACAGTCACCCAAGCCCTCGTAAGCACCAAACTGGACTACCGCAATGCCCTCTATGCAGGAACCACTGCCAAACTCCAAAAGAGGCTGCAACGCATCCAGAACGCCTCTGCACGCCTCATCCTGGACATTCTCCCCACTGCCACATCACATACCACCTGAGAAACCTGCACTGGCTGCCAGTCAAACTCCTCACCCATGCCCACAAAGCACTGCACAAAACCGGACCAGAATACCTCAAAGACGGCTCTCCTTCTACACCCCGACCCGATATCTCCGCTCCACCGACCTCACCCTCGCAACTGTCCCATGCGTCCGCAGAACGGCAACCGGTAGATAATTCTCGCACCTCGCCGCCAAAACGTGGAACACTCTTCCCACACACCTGCTCCAGACCAAAGACCTCCTTACCTTCAGGAAACTTCTCAAGACCTGGCTGTTCGAGCAGTAGGAGCACACTCCCTCCCTTCTCCCTCCCCCTCCTTAGCACCTTAAGACCCTCACGGGTGAGTAGTGCGCTTTACAAATTCCTGATTGATTGATTGATCCATCTTAACTCTGTCACAGTTTCCAGCTCGGGGCTGGGTGTTTATCCAGACACATCAGAGGAAGTCCACCCTGCAGCCTCATTGGTGTAGCCCACACCTGGTGCTACTCATCACCAATAAAGCCATGAATTATTGTGGATTGCCTACATAGGCTCATTCCTCTCTGTATAAGTGTGCAGCACCTTTCTGAGATGGCTACTCACCAGTGCCCATCTGTTGACCTGCACTGGGCCCTATGTCAGGGCCCTCTGTCGGAATTGCTGCTGTTTCTGCCTTCTTTCCTTCAATTAGGCAAGATCTACGAAGTCCACTATCTCCATATGTCCCTCTGCAGCCATACAAGAATGCGCACATCACCACTCATCGCTACCGCCTCTATCCCAGATGAATGTCCATCTCCTGGATAACAGATCATCTTGTAGGTCTGGTCTGCTCTCTGGACTACTGCCCTCAGCCTCTGGCTCCTGGTGGGCTTTGTCATTTCTGTGGAATGGGGGCTTGTTGGAAAGTTAATTATATTGCACCTTTCCTTCAATTGAGCCCCTGTTCTGTGAACGAGAAAAACCTTTACTTTCTGTTGCTTGAGAAGCATCGCCAAACGATTAACCTTTATTAATGCTTGATCTGAGGGATCTGCATGCACTTGCCTTTGGATGTTCTGCGGAGGTGTGCTGTGGATCAGAGTGCCTCTCAGTAAAAAAAAACTAAAAACACCTTCATTGATCTGTTCTACTATAGGACACAACTGCCAGAATGTGCCGGTGCCTCCCAGGAGTCTTGAAGCATAGAACAATCCCACCAGTTACTCTGGGTCCAATGTTGCTTACCTTGCTTACTCTGAAAGGGGGCAGCTTTGTGAGCATAGAGAAAGAACTAACTAGAATACCTTTGTGGGTCAAAGTGAATGTGACACTATTTTAGAGAACATACATCATGAATCAAACCCCTATCAACACCATTTTCCCACTGGCATATTGTTTCACAAATGTTGATATCAAAAGGAACATTCATATTTTATCTGTGGCAAGATAGCTTACCTCTGGCTGCCCTGAAACTGGGTTGGGGTCTGTTATGCCAGTTATGTGTCCCTGGCCATTAGACACTCTGGCCCTCATTACAACCCTGGCGGTCCAAGACCGGCAGGGCTGTTTTGGCTGAAGCACCGGCAACAGGCTGGTGGTGCTTCAGAGGGGATTACGGCTGCGGCAGTAGCGCCGCAGTCGCACCGCCGGGGCCGGCGGTTTCCCACCAAATTTGCCCCGGCGGTGATAATCCACCAGGGCAGCGCTGCTTGCAGCGCTGCCCAGGGGATTACGAGTCCCCGACCGCCGGCCTTTTTCTGGTGGTTTGAACCACCAGGAAAAGGCTGGCGGTATGGGGAGTCACGGGGCCCCTGGGGGCACCTGCACTGCCCATGCCACTGGCATGGGCAGTGCAAGGGCCCCATGACAGGGCCCCATGCAGCTTTTCACTGTCTGCTCCAGTTGGAGCCGGCTCCTATGTTGCGGCCGAGATCCCCGCTGGGCCGGCGGGGATCTCATAATGACCGTGGCGGGGTGCGGCTGCATTGGCGGCCGCCCGGCGGTCAGATCTTGGCGGGCGGCTATCATAATGAGGGCCTATGTCATGTATCTCCTTCAACACCTGTGGGTATGCTGCAAGGCTTCCGAAGTGAACATATTCTTCTCCATTTTGTTTCCCAACTATGATGTGGGACAGGTCATTAGAGAAATGAAAAACAATATTCAAATACTGGAAGAAGTAGCCATTGCCACTGACATTAGCCAAGGCCTAATAGTTGACCAGCTGGACACCAAGAAACAATGCTGCTACAGAATAGAATGGCCCTGGACTATGCCTTTTATGCCAAAGGAGGGTCGTGTCCTATAGCATGTTCAGAATGTTGCACTCACATTCCTAACACCTCCCTCAATATTCATGAACAAATAGATCACATCAAGAATAACGTAAATAAATTACATGCAATTCAAAGTGGCTTTAACAGAAGTGCCATCTGGTCTTTGATAAGTAGACTGTTTGGGAAATTAAGAATTTTGAAATAATTATAACAGTGATTCTAATAGTTATAACACTTTATGTTTTGATTAAGTGGGTTTGTGCATCATCCAGTGTGCTTGTATTACTAAATGCATTGTCCATGCATATCCACTTGATACTGTTAAGGATGATGATGGAAAAAATGAAGAATTTAAAACTTAAGTGATTAGGCTGTTTGCTACTGAAATGTTGTACGATTTCATCTCAGGGTGATAAAGGGGGCCTTGAGAACACAAACGTTTCATATACCTTTCTGTTTATATTAACAATTGCCAGTTTATTTTCATACTTGCTTGAAAAACACTAACACCTTGGCAATATTAGACATTTGCAAATATTTTAAATGCACTGCTATGTTTTTATTTAATGGTGTTTACTGAACATTTAGCGTAACTGTAATCATAACTTCATTCTGAAGCTGGCACAATGAAGCAGGAACTGCAGAAAGTAATGTCGTCACCTGTTTTACCTTAACTTACTGCAACATTTTCAAGTTTCTATCCCACTTTTACCACACCTACTCATCAGTGCCTCTGTAGTTTCCATTTTACCACGTTCTTCCATTTCTTTGTTTGCATTGAGATAAAGTCAGGGGTGTAGCTTTTGGTGGTGGGGGCGGTGGGAGGTGTTTGGTGTGTTACACCCCCCTAAAAATTTATTCTGTAACTAATAGTTGAGTACAAGTTCTTTCAGTCGGGTAATGTGAAGTGTTTGTCAAACTTCTCCTGGGACTTTTACATGTCCACACTGACAAAACCACATACACTCTCTCTCATCAATGTTTTAAAGGCCTTAAAATATGTTGAGTAGTTTGAAAAATATTGTGTTTTAAATAACCCTCTCTCTTTCCACTACTCCTTAAGCCCCCTTATGTCCTGCTTCTCATATAATGTATATTAGATATTCCAGCGTGATTGTTGGGAAATGTGAAGCTGAACATCCCCTGCACTCCACCCTCCCCTCCACCAATCATACTGACCAAGCTACGCCCCTGGATAAAGTGTATAAGTGTAGCGCAGAAATGTATGGGATTTAGCACTACAGGCACAAACTGACCAGAAAGCAGGCAGGGTGTTGCATTCTATAGAATAAGGGGTTCTCTTACAAGACAAGGTGAGACAGATCCAGGCCAGATTTACAGGATAACCAATAATAGAAATGATATCCATATAATTGGCTTGCATATACAATTATCTTCCAATCCTGGGATCATCCCTCTTCGGGTTTCTTAATATTCTGTTTTTACAGTAGCATAGTTTATTCGTTCATCTGCCTGGAAAGGGGCAGGAAATCCACATATAAATTATTGCACCTCACTAATTTTTTATGTAAATAATTTTATTTCTTAGCTCTTTTTAATGTTAATGCATTGTATAGTTCCTTTGTACAAGACACTGAAAATGTTTATATCTGCCACTTACAATGTGTGATGCAATAGAACCAGAATGCACATAAAGAAAATAAAAGCAATATTTAAAACAGATTCATTAATATTTAACCGTAACAAGAACATACGATGTAGATATTTTTTCAATATAGGCTATGAAGATGAGATAGAAACAGGGAGAGGTAGGGCATTCCAAAGTTTTGGTATTACCATGGTGAAAAAGCAAAAATGTAATAAGTAAAGAGAGTCAAAAAGTACTGTCAGGAGTACAGGGCACAAAGGAAAGACAGTAATAAGGAGAGACCTAGAAGGTGCAAAATGAGGCACATGAAATGCAACACACTTAAACTGAAGCAAGACTGGCATACCAGGTAGACATTGAAGCAGTGGAAACTGGAAAATAACTTAAACAGCAGAATAAAGAATGAAGAATCATCTTCAGTGACGACAGAGCATAGTCAGGAAGACCAACACAGAACAAGGAGAAATCAGCAATACTGATGAGATGCCTGTACATGACAATTAAGTGAATGAAAAAGTTAAGAACTGTATATTCACAATCAAGAACCCCTGCCACACTCCAGGCATCTCAGTCCTAAAGCCAGTACCAAACTCTCTCCCAACAACGTCTAATACGTTATGGAAGACAAACTTAAAGACTTTAAATCCTCACCCAGCCTAACCAAGACAAATATCAACACCATCCTCAGCTAACAAAGTTGGCAAAGTCACCCACAATGGAAACAGAGGGAGGTGAGGTTATCAAAGTTAATCGAGTGTGGGATGACTCCTGGTGGCCTGTCACTCTCGGAACCGCTCCGACTCCCACCGACCACGCACGCAACCTAGGATTCATCTTGGACCCCTCACTATCCATAAGTCAACACCATCTCCTCCTCCTGCTTCAGCACCCTCCGCATGCTCCGAAAGATCTACAAATGGATACCCACCGAAACCAGAAGAACAGTCACCCAGGCCCTCGTAAGCAGCAAGCTGGACTATGGCAATGACCTCTACGCAGGAACCACAGCCAAACTCCAAAAGAGGCTGCAACGCATCCAGAACAACTCTGCACCCATCATCCTGGACATCCCCCGCCACTGCCACATCACAGACCACCTGAAAAACCTGCTATGGCTCCCAGTCAACAAGAGAATCACCATCAAACTCCTCACCCAAGATCACAAAGCACTGCACAACACCAGATCAGAATACCTCAACAGACAACTCTCCTTCTACATCCTGACCCGGCGTCTCCACTCCGCCAACCTCGCCCTCGCAACCATCCCACACGTCTGCAGAACTGCAACCGGTAGTAGATCTTTCCTGCACCTCGCTGCTACAACGTGGAACACTCTTCCCACCCACCTGCGCCTGACCAAAGACCTCCTTACCTTCAGGAAACTTCTCAAGACCTGGCTGTTCGAGCAGTAGCAGCACCTTCCCCTGCCTTCTCCCTCCTCCCCTCCTCAGCGCCTTAAGACCCTCATGGGTGAGTAGTGCGCTTTACAAATCCCTGATTGATTGAGTGTGATGATAATCTGACAGCACACAAATAACCCTGTTGATAACTAAAATGTGGTGGTCTAAATTCATACAAGGGAAACTTCATCTAAAGCAAGAGCAAACCACATGCAAAACAGGAATTCATAACAAAAATTCCAAATCTTCATTTCCAAGGAAACTGTTGACCTCAGTTTAGAGCTTTTCAGTGCCCGCTTGCACCAATGCCTTCACTCCCATCCAAGACCCCATGCTGCAGCCTAATGAGCTTTTAATCATGAAGGTTGAAAGAACTCAAATGTATATGATTACTCAAAAACCTCAGCACTTTTCATATCTGAACCCCAACCTAAGGCTCTTCACTGAAGTCTTCTACCCTTCCAAGTGCCAGCTGATGCCACTGTAGCTTCTTCAGCTAGCATGCAGGCAATCACTCTGACCTGGCCAAGAAGGAAGCAAACATACTGACTTAGCCAACATCTGTGATGCATGTGTTAGCATGTGGATATTCCCTGAAGATGTTAAATATGATTTACTCTCAAGAAATCGTGACTGGGACCCACCTTGTTATTCTGTAACTATCTGAATGGATGTGTGAAAACTTGAAAAAAGTGGCTATGGTGCAATATAAGCACTCAAAGAAATCCATCACACTCTTATCAACCTTCAGTACGGTTCTTAGGCCACAGCTGTACATAAACTATCTCAATACATTTTATGAGCCATCTTTGCCATAGTGATTGACAGTCTTTCAGCGTAGTCTATGTACACCTGTCTGTGATCCTCTAGGTGTTTCTCCATGCCACCCTCACTGATCACTCCCAAAGAACATCCTACTCCTCATAACACTGATCTAGATACTGAGCATTCTGAAAAATTGCATGGGAAGAGTTTGCCTCAAATTGAGCAGTTAAATCACTGATGTGCATCACCTGGACCCAACTCATCCTCTCTCATCCCTTACCTACCTTCCTTACTGCTTTGTCACGCATATAGAAAAGTTCAGAAGCTTACTATAAACATGTACATCTATCCAGTTGTATAAATGTCAAAAGGATATATTCTTGTTTATGTATCACAGAAAATACTATCCTAGAGTTACCACAGCCAACACACAATGGTCAATGCCAAACAGACAAGCTGACTGAAGTGAGTATTTTTCTCCTTCCCCATGCAACCTCCACCTTTTTCCATTTGCTTCCAATAAGATTAGAGGGACTTTACAACTAAAACTGTAAAGACCTGCAATTGAAATTCCATTTGCAAATGCATTTTTTGTTATGTGGATTTTGAAGTTTTGTTGCAAGTACATTTCTTCTGTGTTCTCATCTTGTGTTCTTCTGTTCATTTCCTACTTTGATCTGGTGAATAGGATTACCTTGATTGGGAACAAATATTGCAGACTGAACACTGAATGTTTGCTGGATCTCAGTCCATTTTTATATCCTTTGCTCTTGGAGTCAGACCCTTAGGGTATCTCCTATAAATATATTTATGCAATTGTCAAAGAAGTAAAAATTGATATTGGCTGAGACTTTCAAAACTATTCATCAATTTGTTCTGCAATGTGGTTGTGAAGTATCAGGAAACTGGGACGCGCATCTGGTATCTGAAAAATAAACAAAAGCAAAATAATCATATTTTACAACTGTAATTCACAATAGAACCGAATTTCCATGTTTTCGGTTAAGGAGATTTACAACCCCACCCAGATTCACAATGTATGTGGGGAACTGATATTCCATGCAGATTCATACACATTGTCCACTGTGTGCAAGTCCTGAATTCACAAAGATGGCTTGTGTGCTGTGAGGAAGGCAATGGCCTATCTTGTCTTCATGCACTCTGTGAATATAAATCCAATAAACCTTTCCCTCTCTATCTCTGACTCTTTCCAATTCCCCTCGTTGTTACCCTCCACTTTACAATTTCCTCTCCATTTCATTATAATTCCCTCCCTTACATCATAATTTAATTATTTTAAATCTATTTCTTGATTTTCTTTCTATCCCCTTCAAATTCCTTGTCTCTAACATGTCTGCACTCTACATTTTCTGTCACCTTTTCCCTAGCTCTTTCTTTTGCCTTTTATCAGTCTTTCTTCTCGTTCCCTCTACAAATCAATCTTCCTCTTTACTCTCCTCTCATGCCTTTTTCTCTTTCTCTTGCTCTTTTGTGATAAATTCATCAACTCTCTCTCCTTAAAAGAGTCTGAAATTTACTCCTGCAGGTTACTTCCTTTTTTTAGTATTTGTCCAACTTTTTGGGACTAGACAAACATTATTAGGAGAGCTCCTCGGAATCTATAACACCTCTACGTACCTTGTCCTTGACCCAGTCATAAACTACATGAGGTAGTATACAATCACAGACGTGAAACAAAACAGGAAATGCTTAATCTACAAACCACCCTCCGGCTAAGAGCTATAATTAATTAGCCTTACCTAAACACTTCCTGTTTTGTTTCCTGTCTCAGATGGGATATGTGAGATGCAGAGGTGTCTGCCAGGCTTTCACCTCCAATGATTCTTGTCACTGGTTTCTCTTTCTGCTGGGCTTTGGGGGTGCTTGTTCAAGATGTAGCAGCACCAGGAGTCAGGACACGCAGTTGGCCTCCTTTGAGCCAATTTTTCCAGGTATTGCTTTCTGTATTTCTTCCCCCCAGGAGAACTGCTTTGCGTGTTGGTTCTCCGCGGGTGATGTCAGGGGCAAAACACATTCAGTGTGTTTGCCCTGGTTGTTTTGCGCTTTCTCCCATCCCCGGCATGTTTACTGGATGAGTGGGGTACCATCTTCTCTCCCTGGCATGTGTACCATGCTGAGTTTCTACTGGCCACGCTTTGCATGTACAACTGCAGGAGGAGACAGTACGTGCAAGGGGAGAGCACGAAAGGCTGGACTCGAGTGTTGCATGCAAGTGTGTTGCAACTACATTTCCTTTCCGCGTTATGGCCACACCACACAGTGATTGTCAGCAAGTTGTTGTGAACTATGCTGTCAGCCATGCGCGTGGTCGAGTTTAAAGCAGTTTAAACTGCTTTCGACTGCAATTGTTTTTGAAGTTTCATTAGATGTCATTGTTGGCATTCTGTTATCTGCTGGGTTATTGGTGAAGCTCTGCCTCCTAAGGATATATTATGGGTATAAATGCAGGGAATAGAAGGCATTGGGTGAGGAGGAGAGGCTCAAAAGACTGATTTTGGAGACCTTAGCTACATTAAACAAAAACAAACAAGACTCTCAGTCTGGAGGGGTTCAGGAACTATATTCTGACTGTCAGCCTTTGGGTGGTCTTCCCCCAAACATTTTGCCTGCTTGCCTCCATTTTGTCTGGATTTTAGCTCTGATGGCCTTAAGACTCTGTGCTGCCAACCCGTGCTAAAGTGCATGTGCTCACTCCCCTAAACATGGTTTGATTGGCACATCCCTCACTGGCATATTTAATTTACATATAAGTCCCTTGTAAAGTGGTATATCATATACCCAGGGCCTATAAATTAAATGCTACCAGTGGCCCTGCAGCACTTATTGTGCCACCCACTTCGGTGGCACCTTAAAACTTGTCCCAGGCCTGACATTGCAGCTTGAAGGCAGTGTCCCACTGCCATGTCGACTTAGCATTTAAAACCCTTTGCCAAGACTTACACTCACCTTTTATAACATACAAGTCACATCTACGGTAGGCCTTAAGTAGCCAATAGGACAGGGTGCTGTGTAATTAAAAGGTAGGACATGTACCTTTCAGTTTTACCAGTCCTAGTAGTGAAAAACTCCCACATTTGTTTTCTCACTGCTGAGAGGCCTATCCCTCCTATAAGATAACATTAGGGATTTCTTAATAAAAAATTATAAATTGTAATTTTTAAACCAGAGGTGGTATGTATGTCATGTTTGGTACCTATGAACTTGTAATGATAAACCCTCTTTAATGGTAGAGTCAGATTTATCATCACAAATTTGAAAATGCACTTTAAAAAAGTTGGTATTTTCCTCCCCTCACACAATAGGGGGATTAGCAGAGCCTGAATGGGCCTTAAACTGACTTAATGGGGAGGGGGCGGCGGAGTTAAGCACAGCCCCACTTGCAACTAAATAGGCTGGGCTCTACCACCACTTAATAGGCTTAACAGCCCTGTATTTCCAGTGCATCCAGCTAGGAGCCAGAGCAGGGGGGGCAGGGAATTCATAGAACTTCAGAGAACCCTTCTGAAAACGTCTCCCAACTTCTAGGAGCAGGGAAGCAGGGTATAAAAAGAGTGCTCTGATACCTGCTCCTCAGGTCATTACTGGACATATGGATGGACTCTCAAAGGACTGCCTGCTGTTGTGACCTGCTGTGCACTCTGCCAGACTGTTGCTGTGCCTGGAAGGATTGCTTTGCTGCCTGGAGCCTGCTTGGGACCTTCAGAAACCATCCCTGCTGCGGTGTACTGCATCACCACCTACAACCAGGACTCCAGAAGTGACTCCAAGGGCTAGTTCACCTAGTCTCCTGTTTTGAGCCATGGGGACATAACAGGCTCCCACCTTCTTAAACCTGCACCTGGACCCAGCCTGAGTGAGTCTTGCACCCCCAAGAGGTCTTTCCCCACTCCTGGAACCTTGGTTGTGATGCTAAAGGTGCCCAGGTGGCCATTTTCTAAAACTGAGGACTTGCTATTTTGAACCTTAAACTTTAAAAACACATAATTCCAGTTCTACTAATTGGATTTTGATGGTTTGGGTGTCAAATAATTTATTAACATGTTCTCTACTGTTCTAAATTGGTTTGGTATTTTTCTGTTGTTTTTTGCACCGCGTTGCTGTTTGTGTACTGCATAAATACTTAACACATTGCCTGACTGCTTTTTGTGCCAAACCACCCAGAGTCAAGCACAGGTTAATTTAGTGACTTTTTGTGGTTCATCCTGCATTGGATTGTAGCCTCTGCTTGACCAGGGTTAACACCCCAGTCAACCAACAACCAATTTCTCACACTAACATTCTCAGTTCCAATTCTTCAGAGAAGTTGTCCCTAGGCTCACTGGAGCATACAGGAAAATGTATATCTAAGGACATGTTGCCAGATCTTCTTTCACATGTGAGTAATAACATGGGATATTCAGAGGAGGAAGTAACCCCCACCTCTAAAAACTCTGGGGGTCATTCCAACCTTGGCGGTAAAATCAGCTTACCGCTGTCAGAAGACCGCCAACATACCGCCGCGGTCATTCTGACCCACAACAGGCAAACCGTCAAAATACAGACATCCACAAAAGTCCGCCACACCAAAGGCCAGCGAGAAACTGGCGATGACCAAACCTCCACTGTCACGTCAACAGAAATACGCCCACACTATCACGACACACGAATCCACGCGGCGGTCTTTCAACCGCGGTATTCTATTGGCGGTACACACCGCCGCGCTCAAAATACACACACACTTACAAAAAACAACCACATTGGACAAATCAAAATACACACACCTGATACACATACAAACACCACTCCCACACACCCAAGACAATATAAAACACACACCCACATCACCCTCAAACCCCCACTCCTCCAGAATCGGGACCACTCACAGAGAAATAGAGATCCGAGCACCCAGACGCGCATTTTACTTTCACCCAGCAATATTACCACGCAGTTCACACAACACACCAATACACATCACCACACTTAGCACCACACAATCCACCCCACACATCACCCACACCACCCCATGGCACCGCAAAGACACCCCAGGTTTTCTGAGGATGAACTCAGGGTCATGGTGGAGGAAATTGTACGGGTAGAGCCACAGCTCTTCGGGACACAGGTGCAGCACACCACCATTGCCAGGAAGATGGAGCTATGGAGCAGAATAGTCGACAGGGTAAATGCAGTGGGACAGCACCCAAGAAATAGGGACGACATCAGGAAGCGGTGGAACGACCTACGGGGGAAGGTGCGTTCAATGGTATCCAGGCACAACATCGCGGTGCAGCTTGACTGGCGGCGGACCCCCACCTCCTCCCCCAGAATTTACAACATGGGAGGAGCAGGTCTTGGCGATCCTGCATCCTGAGGGCCTCGCAGGAGTATCTGGAGGAATGGACTCTGGTAAGTCTCATCTTCACTACTTCATCCCCCCCACCCCACCAGCATGCCAACTCATACCCCCACCCTCACCCCCATCACACCTACTCCTTGCAAATGTCTCACCATCACAACCCACCCATCCCAACCCCAAGCCCTGCATGCGACCACAAAGCATGGACACCCATCACCAAAGCATGCCCACTGCACATCCCCATCCCCCCCCCAAACCACCGTTACAAAAGCCCCCACACAGGAATGCCAGCACTGGGGTACACGGGCATCCACCCATTGCACGCTATGGCACACACAGATGCAATAACCATCCATTTATACCCCTGCAGGACCCGAATGCCACGTCACTGCGCAGGAGGGTCCACAAATGTCCACTCCACCCCCAGAAGAGGCCCACAGTGATGACAGCACCTCTGTCGACCTGGATCTAGATGACCAGCCCGGCCCATCGGGGACCTCGGGACAGTCGTTCCCCTCAGACAGCCACAGGCCACAGCAGACCTTCCCCCTCTGGGAACACCAGCACAGCACCCACCCAGCGGGCCTATCCCTGTGTCCCCAGGACACGTCAAGCAGCGGTGTGTCCACCACTACAGGGCACCCAGGTTAACCCACCACCCCAACAACAACAGGGACCTGGGGGCAGTGGTAGTGGGCACACGGTCCAGGGGACCTCTCCTCCATCATGGGAGCCTACCATCATTCCCAGGAGACGATGGCGACGGTCCTGGCCAGGTTTCAGGAGATCCAGCTCCTGCAGGAGGAACAGTATTTGGGGTTCAGGGAGGAACTACGAACCATCAGTACCGCCCTGGGCACCATTGTAGGGGCTCTGAATCAGGTAGTCACCACATTGCGGGACACTGTGGCACCACAAAGGGCCCCTGACACTAGCATGGACCAAGAACTGCCTACCACCTCTGCCGGCGCTAGTGGACAGGAGGCCCCGCCACAGGACCAACAGGCCACCAGCACCCCACCCCCTGCAGAAGGAGAACCACCCCGCAAGCGGGCCCTGAGATCTAGGAAGAAGACAGAGTAAGATGCCAAGACCCCCGCCAGCAAAGGATACCTCCGTGATTGTCATCCCAATGACCCACATTGTCACCCTGTCCATCCTTAAACTGCCCCTGCTCCACTTCCCACAGCCATTTGGACAATGCACCTGTGATAATACTAGTCTGGACTCTGACATAGACAATCCTCCACCATCCCCCCTCACCGATTTGCAACCACCCACCAATATAGAGCACAGAAATAAACACAGTTATTGCACAAAACATTCTGGAGTCTGGCTGTGATTTAGTACAAATGTATTAGAGATTACTGTGCCAAAATGCATATTTACATTGTAATGCCAACATACCACTGTCACACAGCTGTAGTCCATGGGGAAACAAAGCAGATGTCACGCAGTGGGGCCCACATCTCTGAAATCGGAAGGGAAAGTCACAACTCAGTTACCATACACTGGGGGAAAAGGACAGACAGTAGAGACGTAGTAGTGGTTAAGTATATGTAATATACCGGTGTGGATTCTTACCTGTGTGTCACTGAAAATACTGCTGTATTACTGTGTTCCTGTTGTCTATGTCGTCCTCTTCGGCTTCCTCGTCTTCACTCTCCACAGGCTCCACAGCTGCTCCAATACCACCATCTGGACCATCCTCCTGCAGAAAAGGCACCTGGCGTCGCAAAGCCAGGTTGTGAAGCATACAGCAGGCCACGATGATCTGGCACACCTTCTTTGGTGAGTAGTAGAGAGAACCACCTGTCATATGGAGGCACCGGAACCTGGCCTTCAGGAGGCCGAAGGTCCGCTCGATCACCCTCCTAGTTCGCCCATGGGCCTCATTGTACCGTTCCTCTGCCCTTGTCCTGGGATTCCTCACTGGGGTCAGTAGCCATGACAGGTTGGGGTAACCAGAGTCACCAATTAGCCACACACGGTGCCTCTGGAGTTGACCCATCACGTAAGGGATGCTGCTATTCCGCATGATGTAAGCGTCATGCACTGAGCCAGGGAACTTGGCATTCACATGGGAGATGTACTGGTCTGCCAAACACACCATCTGTACATTCATCGAATGATAACTCTTCCTGTTTCTGTACACCAGTTCACTCCTGCTGGGGGGGTACCAAAGCCACATGTGTCCCATCAGTGGCACCTATGATGTTGGGAATATGTCCAAGGGCATAGAAGTCACCTTTCACTGTAGGCAAATCCCCCACCTCAGGGAAAACGATGTAGCTGCACATGTGTTTCAGCAGGGCAGACAACACTCTGGACAACAACTTGGAAAACATAGGTTGAGACATCCCTGATGATATGGCCACTGTTGTTTGAAATGACCCACTTGCTAAGAAATGGAGCACTGACAGCACCTGCACTAGAGGGGGGATCCCTGTGGGTTGGCGGATTGGTGACATCAGGTCTGGCTCCAGCTGGGCACCCAGTTCATGGATAGTGGCTCGGTCAAGCCTGTATGTCAGTATGACATGTCTTTCTTCCATTGTCGTCAGGTCCACCAGCGGTCTGTACACGGGAAGATTCCTCCATCTCCTCGCATGTCCCAGCAGACGGTGCCTATGAAGGACAACAGCGAGCACAGAGTCAATCAACCCACAGGTACGTAACCACAGCTTGCACATAACACGATTCCCAATGCATTGAATGGCTTGTATGAGTGTTGATGCAAGGCGTAGGTATGTGTGACGCAGTAGAAAGAAAGCCATGTGGGCCCCTGAAATGGCGGCTGCCTGACCTGTGAAGTGCGACAATGGGATGTGAGGTAAATGCGCTGGCGTGGCACACCGTGGCAGTAGGCGGTCGAAGACCGCGGCGCTAAGCACCATTGGTTAACATTGAACCCTATGGGTCTCAGGAGCCAATGAAGATGTGCGCCGGCGGTTGCGGTACGCACCACCGCGGTACGCACAGCCGCGGGCGTGACCGCCATTTTCTATCAGCTTAATCACTCGATACCTGATCTTCGACAGGAGAGGACCTACACTGCAAGTGCTGCTGTGACCTCAGTCTGGAAGAGACAATGGCTCATGCGACTGGGGAAAGGGCCCTGCCTTCACTGCTCAGGAATTGGAGAAACTTGTGGATGGGGTCCTCCCCCCAGTATGCACTACTCTACGGTCCTCCAGACCAACAGGTAAGTACACTGGGACCATGCTTTGTGGGCAATGGCTGTGTTGAGTGGGGTGGATGAATGATGGTGGGAAGGGGAGCGATTGAGGCATGCATCAAACGACGGTGAGAGCATGTGCCACATGGCAAGGGTAGGGATGGGGGGGCCACTCACATTGAGCATGCAGATGGTGGTGACTATTTTTCCCCCCCTGTACATTTCACATAGGTCAGCGCCCACCAGAAGATCGATATTTGGCGTGCCATTGCCAAGGACGTCCGGACCCTGGGGGTCCACCAGAGACGGGGCACCCACTGCCGGAAGAGATGGGAGGACATCCGACGCTGGAGCAGGAAGACGACGGAGGCTCAGCTGGGGATAGCCTCCCAACGTGGGAGGGGTGCCAGTCGGACTTTGACCCCCCTGATGTCCCGGATCCTGGTGGTGGCCTACCCCGATTTGGATGGGCGCGTGAGGACATCACAGCAGACACAAGGGGGTGAGTACACTCTCATTCTGTTGACTTTGCACGCAGTGGAGGTGTCTGGGTGGGGGAGGAGGGCTGTGGGTATCCCTAGGCCAGGGCGATTTCTGTAGGCTAGGCCCCTCCGTAAGGCATGGCCCTGTGCCCCCGCCCCCCACCTCTGTAGGGTGCCAAGTACAGCTAATCAAGGCCCTGTGTCATCTATGTGTGCAGATGTCATCCATAGGCTTGCAGGCCATGTTCCACGGATTGAGTAGTCGACCCCAAGTGCGCGGTGTAGTGCAGGGGGCTTCTGTGTCTGTCCTGTCCGCCAACGGTGTCGCCAATGCATGCACTCAACATGTCTTTATTTCCCCCCCCCCCCTTTTTTTGTGGTCTTCCTGTTCATGTGTGCATTAGCATCATCAGGCGGAGGAGAAGTGGCATCGGAGCACGAGGGAGCTGCATCCCACATGGCCATGGAGGGCCATGCAACGGACTCCGAATTCACCAGTGGGATGGAGGGCGAGGGGAGCTCCACAGCGGGGACTCGGGCAGACATCAGCGACACGGACTCGTCCTCTGAAGGGAGCTCCCTTGTGGTGGCGGCAACATCTGTGCCCCCCGCAACAACAGGTACAGCCGCCACCCACCGCACCAGCACCGCCCTCCCAGCAGCCCCTCAGCGTTTGCCCCATGCCCGCTCACCCAGAAAGGTGGGCATCTCCTTCGCCCCAGGCACCTCAGGGCCTGCCCCAGTCACCCCTGCTGCCCTCAGTGAGGAGGTCATTGACCTCCTGAGGACGCTCACTGTTGGGCAGTCTACCATTTTGAATGCCATCCAGGGTGTAGAAAGAGAGGTGCACCAGAGTAATGCATACCTGGAGGGCATTCATTCTGGTCAGGCTGCCCTACAGCGATCGTTCAACACTCTGGCCTCAGCACTGATGGCAGCCATTGTCCCTGTCTCTAGCCTCCCCCCTCCAACTTCCTCCACCCAGACCCTATCACCTGTACCTCTGCCTATCCCTGACACACCATCAGACCAGCCTGCACACACCTCAACAACCAAGGGAAGCTCAGGCAGACATAAGCACCACACATCACACAGGCATTCACACAAGCAACATCCACTGCCTCCACTGTGTCCCCCCCTCCTCGTCTCCCTCCTCCCTCCCTGTTGCGTCTCCACTCACACCTGCATGCACAACATCTTCAGCCACTACGTCCATCACCAGCACACACACCAGAACCCCCCGCACACGTGCAGTCACCACCCCCACTACCATTTACACGTCGCCTGTGTCCTCTCCCAGTGTGTCTGTGACCCCCTCTTCCAAGATACACAAACGCAGGCAGCCACCCGCCCAACAGCCATCCACCTCACGACAGCCTCCAGCCCAAGCACCTGCACCCAAAGACACCAGACTTCATACTCCTACAACTACAACCTCTTCCTCCACTCCCATACCCACTACACCTACCTGTCCCACTGCTCCTAAGAAGCTTTTCCTGTCCAAACTCAACCTCTTTCCACCAACTCCCCCACCCCGTCCATGTCATAGGACTATAGTCAGCACCTCAGCCACGACAAAACCGGGCCCTGTCATGACAGTCTGCCATGGACTGTGGAGTCCCCCACCCTCCAGGGCAGCAAGTTCAGTACGGAACCAAGGCACGGGCAGCCCACCCCCGGAGAAACATCCAAAGATAGGCAGTGGCCGGCGCGAGAGGGTGAAAACAGCAGGGACTAAAACCCCTACCATGGCTCCGGCAGCAAGTGTGGAGACAGCTGGCACACCGCCCAAGGTGGGGAAGGGACACAGGCGATCAGGGAAGGCTGGGAAGGGCAGCACACCCGACAACACCGCCATCAGCCCAGCTGGCCAGGAGGGCCCGCCAGCCCCATCCCAGGTGGGCAGGAGGCCACCAACAGGCCCGGCACTGCAGCCCAGGAGGGCCCCGCCAGTCACAGAACAGATGGGCAGGAAGGCTCCGCCAGCCACAGGACAGGTGGCAAATGACCTCCACGCCATGGCCAGATCCGCTGCACTGGGCACCGCCGTCTCAAGCACCGCTGCACTGGGCACCGCCGTCTCAAGAACCGCTGAACTGGGCCCTTCATCTCAAGCACCGCTGAACAGGGCACCGCCGTCTCAAGCACCGCTGAACTGGGCCCTTCATCTCAAGCACCACTGAACTGGGCCCTTCATCTCAAGCACCGCTGGACTGGGCCCTTCATCTCAAGCACCGCTGAACAGGGCACCGCCGTCTCAAGCACCGCTGAACAGGGCACCGCCGTCTCAAGCACCGCTGAACTGGGCCCTTCATCTCAAGCACTGCTGAACAGGGCACCGCCGTCTCAAGCACCACCGAACTGGGCCCTTCACCTCAAGCACCGCTGAACAGGGCACCGCCGTCTCAAGCACCGTGAACTGGGCCCTTCATCTCAAGCACCGCTGAACAGGGCACCGCCGTCTCAAGCACCGCTGAACAGGGCCCTTCATCTCAAGCACCGCTGAAAAGGGCACCACCGTCTCAAGCACCGCTGAACAGGGTACCGCCGTCTCAAGCACCGCTGAACTAGGCCCTTCATCTCAAGCAGCGCTGAACAGGGCACCGCCGTCTCAAGCAGCGCTGAACTGGGCCCTTCATCTCAAGCACCGCTGAACAGGGCACCGCAGTCTCAAGCACCGCTGAACAGGGCACCCCCGTCTCAAGCACCCCTGGACTGGGCCCTTCATCTCAAGCACCGCTGAACTGGGCCCTTCATCTCAAGCACCGCTGAGCAGGGCACCGCCGTCTCAAAGCACCGCTGAACTGGGCCCTTCATCTCAAGCACCGCTGCCCCATGAGCGGCAGGGGCTGACCCGCATCTGTGTTGGGCAGGGCTGCACGAAGCACTCTGGGCACAAAGCCCCCTCCAGAACCAGTGGAGACTGTTATCCACTTGTGAGACTGTGGCTTTGCACTCCCCAGGATGGTCCAGTGGGCAAACCACCCACTGCAGAGACTTGTGAGACTGTGGCTTTGCACTTCCCAGGATGGTCCAGTGGGCAAACCACCCACTGCAGAGACTTGTGAGACTGTGGCTTTGCACTCCCCAGGATTGAACAGTGGCCATGGAGGCCCCTCGTGGATCTGGCGTCGTTCACTCATCTGGCTGAGGTGCCCCCCCCTTCACTTCCCCCTGAGGTGCCTGTAGTTTTGCTATCTGATGCCCCTGCAGTGTTCTCTCCGTTGGAGTCAGGTATCTTGTGATTTGGGCCCACTGGTCCACGGACAATGCATGCTACAATGCTCTGACTTGTACATTTATGTATATAAGAATTTTTGATGTGTAGATATATGTTTAAGCCAGTTATACAATATATTCCAATGTTTAGAATCATTTCCTTTTGTATTTGCATTATTCCGGGGGGTTTGGAGGGTGTCACTCTGATGTGTTGCTATGCATTGATGTGTGTGTTGTAGTGGGTGAGGGTGAGGGTGGGTGTGTCGACTATGTGTGTACCCGTAATATGTTCTTCTCCCCCCTCCCCTGTGTCGTAGGTGCTGTACTCACCGTTGTCTTCTGCGCCGGCGTTCGTGCTCCTGGTAGAGGAGTAGGAACACTATCGCTGGGAGTATGTGGAGTTCGGGTTCCATGCTGTCCTGATTCCTCGTGGGGTATATGGAGGTGGGCGTTTTCCCTTCGAAATGGCTGTTTCTGCCGTGTTTTTATCGGCGGGGCTACCGCCCCGGAAAAGGTGGCGGATTGGTAGCTTGTGATACAGTGGGCGGTACATTGTCTCCCGCCTGTCTGTTGGCGGTGACCGCCGCGCTGTTTGTTTGTGCTGCCGTGGCGGGCAGTGTGGTAATGTGGCGGTCTCTGTTGGCGGTTTCCGCCAGGGTCGGAATTCCATTTTTTACCCCGCCAGCCTGTTTGCGGTTTGGCCGCAGGTTTAACACCGACCGCCAGGGTTGGAATGACCACCTCTGTGTTTCCACAATTTGGAAAACAAACATGTGTAGACATGTCCATTCATCCATTTGTGATACATGTTCTTTTACATGAATAAAAGGATCCATAACACATTATTATGCCCGACTTCATTTCAAAGCTTTATCTTTTGGGAGACAGGGTGGATAAACTCCCTGAAACTGCACATGTGGCCTCAATTGTGGCTAGTTTGGTGTGGCAACTGTCAATGGCTGAAGACAATAGTCTTAAAGATGGGGCTGACAAGAAGATTGACCCTTTACTTGAAGAAAGCTTATGGTCACTTTCATCTAACCATTTGTTCTCAAATATATAGGGCTTATGTGGCACAATCTTTGTTGGCTGACTCTATAATTTTGTTCACAACTATGCAAGAAGGTGGCCATTGTCCAGAATTGCTGGAGTCATGGAAAGACAAATGGGATTCCTCTCTAATATTGCTTTTGACTCAGTAAGGTCTTCTGCCCTGTCCTTTGGTGCATCAATTGCGGCCCAACACAACCTTTTTCTGAAAGGTTGGAATACAAATTCTGCTCAGAGATCTATAGCTTTAAATTTGCCATTTACAGATCTACGATTCTATGGTAAAGATCTGGAGGATAAGCTTCACAAAGTTTTCAAGGAATGGAAAAAATCTCTTTCCTTTTGGAAACAACAGCAGAATAAGCTCTCTTTCTTCTAATCTGCGAATTTGTTTTGTCAGCCTTCCCATAGACGAAGGAATACAGGGCTCCAAGGAAAGTTCCAGAAGAAATACCAGCTGCTGCCAGGAAATTCGAGTCTGTGTTCCTGACTTTGCTGCCACAGTGGGTCCAAGTGGCGAGGTACCAGAGGTTGGTGGGATGCTTCTCCTTTTCATGGAGAATTGGCGACGCAAACTTCCAACAAGTTGGTACTGAGTATTCTGGAACATGGCTATCAGAACAAATTTGTGTCTCTCTCCTCACTGTCAGGACTTGTTCAGATGCCTCTTCTGCTTGAGGAGAGCATTGCAGGAAGGAATTAATTCCTTTCTCCTGAAGAAATAATTAGTCCAGTCCCACAGGAGCAGAGGGGAGGAGGCGTTTATTCGATTGTGTTCCTAGTCCCAAAGGTGGGAGTGGGTTTCAGGACTCTGATCAGTACAAGCCTCTGAACAAATTGGTTTGAAATATTCCATTCAAGATGGAAACCCTACAAAGGATCATTCCTTTGATACAGAAGGGCTCTGTGATGACAATGTTGGATCTCATGGATGCTTATCTCCATGTTCCATGGCATTGGGATCCCAGCAGTATCTGTGGTTCTCACCGTTGGATCATCACTGGCAGTAGTGTGTCCTACCTTTTGGCCTCCGTCATCACCCAGGGCTTTCACAAAAATGGTGAAGCCTCTGGTGGCTGACCTTCACCTTCAAGGTATTTCAATGTTTCCTTATCCGGATGACTAGGTGCTCCAGGCAACCTCTGTTCAGGTGATACAACATCATCTAGAGTTGACCATAGTTACGCTAAAGGACAATGGTTTTCTTATGAACATCCAAAAATGCAATCGCGAGTTCTGGACATGGAGGACATTCATAGGGACAGAATTCAACTCTGTCCTGTGCAGGGTATTCTTTCCCAGGGCCAGGGTCCAGCATCTGCAGTCTCTGCTGGCAGTGCTGCTATCTCAGAAGATAGTAACCTTGTTTCAATGGATGGAGGTGCAAGGTCACCTTCCAGACTCAGTCTTCACAGTGCCCTGGACTAGGCTGTACGTACACCAGCTACTGTGGCACCTTTACTGATCTGTGACATTTCCCAGTTGTGATATGACCATGGAAATTCCAGTTTCTCTGGATATTGTTCATGGCCTGCAGTGGTGGTTGGACTCAAAGAACCTTACCAATGGGATAAGGATACACCTTTTCCTCCAAATGTAGTGACCGTCAGTGCTCTAGGTAGGGGAGAGACAATGGTCAGTACAAGCTCGCTGGGACAGATCAGAAGCCATGCGGTCATTCAAATGGAAGGAGTTGCCGGCAGTGGAGAGATCCCTCAGGTTTTTTGAACCCCACCTTTCCATTTGCAATGTCCTGATTCATTTGGACTGAACAGTGACCGTAGCATATATCAATCATCAGGGCAGCACTCACAGCGAGTCTGCTGTGGTGATCTGGGCAGAACTTCATCTCCAGTCCATTCTGCCCAACACATCAGGGGTGTGGACAGTGTGGTGGTGGATCTACACCTTTCTGCCAGGATCTCCCGCCTGATATGCCGAATATTTGGTTGCCCAAAGCTGGATTTGTTTGCTTCCAGGACAAATGTACTCCTGCCAACCTTCTGCTGGAGGACTCCAGAGATGTGGGCTTGGGGGGTGGATGCCTTGTCCATTCCATGGCCTCCAATGTTGCTGTACGCCTTTCCTACCTTTCCCTTCATTCATTTGTTCCTGTTGAAGGTTCAGCAGGAGAGGGTTCTAGTGGTGGCAGTGTTGTCATAGTGGCCACGGAGGTCTTGGTTCCCATTGTTGATGAGGTTGGCCATGATTTCTCCTCGGATTCTGCCTCAGATCCCATCTCCTCTGCATTCTCTCAGTCTGCAACTGCTGGTTCCTCTAACTTTAGCAGTTTAGAAGTTGACCAGTGGGATCTAGAGAGGCAAGGTTTGCCTACCCACATTGTTTTGGTGGTACAGGGTTCTTGTAGGAATTCTACACTGCCTTCCTATTCTAAACAGTGGGATAATTTTAAGACTTGGTGTTCTCTTTAGGGTCTTTCTCCTACATCCTGTTCTATCGCTGCTATTCTCCAGTTCTTTCTGGATGGCTTCTGTAAGCATTATGCACTGTTTACAGTCAGTGGGTGGCTATCAGGGCATTCAGGGATTCAGTTTCTTTTTCCTCCAATGATGCACCTTTAGAATCCAGGATGTTTTTTAGTTTTTCTCTTATGTCATTGTCTCTAAAACTTACTGATCCTGCATGGGATCTTTTGCTGGTTCTTCATGCCCTTTAGTCTCCTCCTTTCAGCCTTAGTCTTCTGTGGATGTTAAATTCCTTTCCTTTAAGGTGGCCTTCCTGGTGGCTATCACATGAGCCAGGTGGTTCGGGGAGCATTCAGCTTCAAGATGTTCGTCTACTTTTCTGAGATTCATGAAAGATGCAGTGAGAGGGGTTTCTTACTAAGATTCATTCCAAGTTTCATTCTTCTCAGGAACTGGTGTTGTCCGTTCTCTGTCCTTCTCCCTCTTCTCTTGAGGAACAAGTATTGCACACTATGATGTTAAGCATGCTTTGTCTGTTATGTTGACAGAACCGCTGCTTTCCGGACTTCTGACAGTATTTTTGTAACTTTTGGTCTTGCACAGCTCGGAAAGGCAGCACCTAGAATGACTCTAAATCGCTGGATTAAGGACGCCATCTCCTTGACATATCAGGGCTCTAACTTGCCTTGCCCTTCTAATGTTCAAGCAAGATCCAATAGTGGAGTACAAGCTACGTGGGCTGTTTTTAAAGGCATGTCCTCGGATGAGATTTTTCATGCTGGAACTTGGGCATCTGAGCACATGTTGATTAGACACTATTGTTTGAATTGTATGCAAACTAGTTGCTTGAATTTTGGAGGTGGTGTGTTACAGGCTGTGGATGCACCTGCTCCTGTTTGATGGTTTTTGATGTAACATTAAATCCATTTGGGTGTGCTTTATGTCCTGTGCGGGTCTGTGATTTCTGGTGTCAGAAACTTACAAAGACCTTCATCTTGGTGGTGTATGCTTTGGTATACTTCATGTTGTTTATGGCTGGATCAAGGACGAGGTACGTAGAGGTGATGTCCTGATTACTTATGGGTAATCATCATTACTCTTTGTACTACTCATCCTCGAACCAGTCATTCTTCCGAAGCACCATCTTGATATCAGGTCTTCTGTTGCTTGGTATTTCAGGAAGTGCTAAGGTAAAACTAAAATCAATTATAGCACTTAGCCAGTTGGTGTGTGGGGATAGCAAGCGTTTCCTGTTTTGTTTCCTGTCTGTGATTGGATACTACCTCGTTGTTTATGACTGGGTTGAGGACGAGGACTGAGAGTAATGAGGATTACCGGTAAGTAATCAGGACAATCCTTGTAAATTAGTTGGAATATACCTACTTATGGCATTTTTTTCAAGAGATGAAAAATCAGCATGAGCAAACATTTATCTGTTTCCCCACACAGCAAACATGAAATTTCATGGTGTTTGCTTCCCGCTCTAGAACAAATTACTTTACAAAAATGACCTGAACAAGGGTCAATAAAAAATGTCTTCAGGGGTTTTCTGAAGCCTAAATGATTTTGATTGGTACGAAGGTGGAGTAAAGGTTGGACCATAATCTACGGACTGGTACTAGTTACTAGTTTGTATTTCCATGAGTTATGGTGTTATAGGTTTGGGACTATATTTGTACACACCCTTGTCATCTGTATGTCAGAGATCCCCAAGCAACATCCAGACTTAGATTACCTCCATCCCATCACCTGCATAGGTTGGCACCATTAGCAATCACCACCAGATGGCAGAAAGGGAACAAGGGGTCCTGCAAAACAGCGGTGGCCACGGCAAATGTCAAAGGGGGGGGGGACAAATAATAATAATTAAAAAAATTATTGTTCCGCCGTTCCCTCTGTTCCCGCCATTTTGTGTGCCATGACCCTTCATTGTCAAACACAGGTGGAGTTAAGTGAGACAACCTTGCTGCTGGTCAGAAAGCACCCAAGCATCAGTTCTGTATTTGTCTGTGGAAATATTGCAAGCCCCTATTTGCAGCAGGGGCCTGTTGTTCTATACAGATAATGAAGTGTGGTTCCACCATGTCCGACCTCCATGGCATGGGCTTAAAAACCTCATAAACGAGAGCCGTGAAGCAATAGTAGGATCTCCACTACCATTCAGGCCCTCTGGTCACATCGCACAGGAGAAACATGAAGGCTGAGTACACTGCACAATGTGCACTGTGAAGATAGTGTGGGAAAGACAGAGGGGCTCACAAGAGAGCACACAGACTTCTTGCAGGATACCAGTAGGTAACGGGAGATGGAAGTGAAGGAGCAGGAGTAGCCCGTTATTGAACCAGCAGTTATTCCAAGATTTGGTGAGAACAGTAGTGAAGAGAGGCAAAAGGGCTGAAGATGGGACATCCAGAGCAACTTTCATGAATCCTATAATATAATACTTGTGTGAAATTATGCCCTCCAGTCCAAATACCTCATAGTAAAGAACATCACTCAGTTCTGCAAGATTGAAAGACAGAATTCTCTTGTTGGCTTATGAGGATGGAACAAAGGTGAAGCACACCAGATTCAGGCATCCAACCATGAATGTACTGCAATACTATGTGCAACTGAGATGCTGGACCTAAAACAGAAGGCAAGGGTTCTGTTGTTTTTATTCATGCTGGATTGAAGGACACCAACATTGATCCAAAAACAATAGAACACTGTAGGTTGCCCATGAAACAGCATCCATACTCGATTTTTCACAATGCAGCTCCAACCAACTGAGAAATAGGAGGATCAACGGTCCTTCTGTGTTCAATATTTCTCATAAGACATGCTTAAAGTTTTAAGTACTATGAGACAAGACCCTACACACACACACCTACCAATGGACAGACATCTCAGTAGATGGCACACCTACTCGCTGTACAAGGCTGTGTCAACTGAGGTACAGAAAGCTGGGATGACAAATTTGCTTGAAACTTTTCACAGCCACAAACATGTGAAGGGTGTGTGGGTGCTTCCGAACAGAACAACAAACAGGAGGGCTCCTCCATGTATGAATAGGGTAGAAAAGGAGTATCATTGTGTGGTGCTGGAAACCTTTGGTTATTTTATGACCTGAGTACCAGAGTGAGTATTGGAGGTGGAGACAAAACAAAGTTTCTATGTACAATGGTAGTATATCAGCTGCTTGTGGACAAGAGTGTGCTATTTCTTCTTCTATCCTAGGAACTCAGGAATGTAGTAGGCAGCAGGCAGACACACTGGCAATGAGGCAGAAGCATTTGCAAGGATTTTGTGGCCATGCAGAGTCCCAAGTGTGGCTACACCAAGCACAGACTGGAAGATATTCCAACGCAAATATAGTTTTGTAAAGGAAAAGGAAATTATGTAACCTCGTTCAGCAGCAGACAGGATGGGAAAACCCTACTGTGTTGAGATAAGTAACAGCTTCTGGGAAAGTAGATGTAATATCAATACATGAACCCATGGACTGCATTTTGATGAGTTTTCAGGAGACTATTTGTGGCTAAAACTACAAATTGAACATTGACAATCCAATATAATATTTTCATCTGCAAGTGGGTATCTAATTCTCTCAAAGGTAACCACCCCAACACAAGTATAAACAGATTTGAGAATCCCTTTTTTGAGGAATGAATTACTTACTTCATGCCAACAACTGTACATAATGGCATAGATGTTCTCTGTAGCCATCTGAGGCCGATACAGGCGTAGGCCTTTTGTGATGTGGTCAGTAACCTCACTGTTATTAAATCGCTCATATGGCATCTTCCCCAAAGTGAAAATCTCCCACATTAGAACTCCTAGAAAAAAACAAATTGATAGCCAAATTTAAATTTTTCTACAAAATCGCAGGCTGTAGACAAGAACTAAGTGCTTTTTATTGAAACATGCTTTACAGACCAAATTTTAATTATCCTTCCCTCTGTTTTTTCTAAAGAGACTATGAGAATGTTGAAAATATACACACTGTTGTTAAAAGGATCTCATATAGTATACATAGGGGCATATTTATACTTGGTTTGTGCTGTTCTAGGGTCATTTATTTTTACTCTAAAACAGGGCAAACTTAACTCCATATTTATATTTTGACGCTAGACCCATCTAGCCAGTTGGGTAGTGGTTCGAGAGGATGCCAGGAGTAACTAAAAAGTCCTGTGACCAGTAGCTCATGTTCTCATACCCACTTTGAAGAAATCTTTGAGAAGGACACTTGTGATGCTTTTGGTTCTTTCTCCTAGGCTTTCATTCTACATGTGTGCTGCTTTCAAGTGCCTAAAGTGTCCAGGGGTCCTCTTTGGTGGTACTTCTGCACCGAGAAACTGTGCTTGAACTGGTGCTGACGAACTCTAATGTGTGCAAGCAGAACTGCACCATAGAGAGGAAGCAGATGGAGATGATTAACAATTGCACTCAAAAGAGTGGAGAAAGCAGGACAAACAAGTAGGGGATTCGAGGGATGGTCCACTTATATTGAGATCAAGCCATTGGGCAATGTCTAACGCATTATTATTAGAATTTAAATAGAATTCTTCTTTCTGATTGTTACATTTTTAGAGGAGCAATGGAAATTTACTTGTCAGGGACACATACGGGTGTTTAAATAAAAGATACTAACAGTGCACTTGTACATCTAGACATAAGTATTATTGGCTTGTTTAATAAAATGTACACATGTGCAATTATCATATATATTTTGAATGAGAAAATGAGTCACCAACACAGTCCTGCAGACCGATTGAGGGCTTGCAAACTGAGCTAATTAAACTATGTTATTTCCATAAAAGTCCTTAGCTCCCAACCACTTATGTGTATTTCTGTGAGTCCTCTGAAAAGAGGGAAGAGTGAGAAGAAAAATGAAGGGCTCTCCTTCTTACCTATATTACTGTATTCAACAGAGAGAACAAGATTCCTACCATGCCAATCATGCGACCTCTCACATCTGAATGTTTCGTTGACATGCTTCAGCCAATGATGTGTGCTGTTTGAGTCACAGTAGCTTTCTTCAGGACCAACATGCTAGGGAAGAAACCCTATAAAGTGAACGCATGCTCACTAAGGCATGAGTATGTGGGGTGGATTATTCGTAATTTACGATTTTCACACAACTTCTTGTTGTATTTTTGTTGCTGCCAAATTAGGGCAGTATGTATCCGGAGGGAGGCAGTGCCTATAGCCACACTGTTGTCAAGGTCACCTTGCCGCTGTAGTACCTACTACGGTCCAGCTCGGGATCCAGATATATTCCCTGATACTTCAGTTGAAGACATGAAGGAGAGTTGGTTGGCATGGTAGGAAGCTATTTCTGTGAATTTCCATAGGTAAGACAATTAGCTGCCAAAATGCACTAAGTAAATTGTCCCTGATGTTCAAGACAGCCAAATGGGATAGTGGCGTGCCAGTTGCTGCGTGCTGCTAGTGTTCAGGAAGGTATGCTATCCGTTTCATTTTCTTCCAGATTCCTGGCGGCTTGTGGAGTTCAGTTGAACATTTGTTAGACATTTTCCTTCCTGGTGGCATGTGGAGTACAGATGGAAATGTATTATTTTGTCCCAGACTTACTATGATTTTGTGTAAGGGCTGCATCACTTTTGTGAAGCAGCCTGACAAAATCTTTTTGGGAATTTACTAAGTCACACAAAGCCACTTTGGTTTGGTAAATACAAAGTAACGCAAGGCAGCATATAGCATGCTTTGCTTTACTTTGCGTCGGTACGCTTTACATGGGTATAGCTTGGGAATTCCCATGCATCCACCTATGTATTTTGGTGCAAAACCAGATTTGCAAAGGGTTGTAAACCTGGCTTTGCACCAAAATGGAGTGTCTAACCGTCAGAGATGTAACAAAGACAAATAGCTTTATTTCTGCTCGTTGTTTTCCATTTTCATGTGTGCTGCTTCTGCATGAATTATTAGTAAATGTGCACCTCTGTCAGGTAAAATATCATCAGAACATGGAATGAAGATATGTGCTTTTTGTGGTCACCCTCTTATCCTTGGATTAACCACTGTACAATTTATTGTATAAATAAAGCATCTTAGGTGAAGAGTGCTTTAAATCAAGAAGCAGGGACCAAACTATTGCTACAACTGGACACTCTCAGAGGACAAAAACATATCGAAAGATGTATCTGGGATCTGGTTATAACAAAAATATATATGATTGAGAATCTAAAGGAAAACATAATTGTGTTTTAAAATTGTGTGATTTTGCAAATTGTGATGGTGAGAACCGAATAAATTATCACAAACTGCCACTGGACCCTGACTGTCACTCCTACCCTTTGCAACTAAACCTCTCTGCCATCATCAACAAACTAGACAGTCACCTCACATTAGAGACACTGGCCCTCATTCTGACCTTGGCGGGCGGCGGAGGCCGCCCGCCAAAGTCCCGCCGTCAGATTACCGTTCCGCGGTCGAAAGACCGCGGCGGTAATTCTGACTTTCCCGCTGGGCTGGCGGGCGGTCGCCTTCAGACCGCCCGCCAGCCCAGCGGGAAAGAGGCTTCCACGATGAAGCCGGCTCGGAATCGAGCCGGCGGAGTGGAAGCTGTGCGACGGGTGCAGTTGCACCCGTCGCGTATTTCACTGTCTGCGCAGCAGACAGTGAAATACTTGTAGGGGCCCTCTTACGGGGGCCCCTGCAATGCCCATGCCAGTGGCATGGGCACTGCAGGGGCCCCCAGGGGCCCGCGACCCCCCCTACCGCCATCCGGATCCCGGCGGTCCGACCGCCGGGATCTGGATGGCGGTAGGGGGGGTCGGAATCCCCGCGGCGGTGAAGCAAGCTGCGCCGCCGCGGAGGATTCAATGGGGCGGCGGTACACTGGCGGGACCCCGCCAGTGGTGCCGGTCCGACCGCGGCTTTACCGCCGCGGTCGGAATCCCCATTGGAGCACCGCCGGCCTGTCGGCGGTGCTCCCGCGGTCCTCCGCCCTGGCGGTCAAAGACCGCCAGGGTCAGAATGACCACCACTGTGTGGTTCTCGATTTGTCTATAGAGCCAGCGCTTTCGGCCATGCTTACTCCCAAAGGCCTTCTTTAAAATTTCTCTTCAGCCAGAGTACATATAAACCTACAAACATGCTGTCTTTGTGTTCAAAACATGGACCCAAAGGCTTCAGCTTTTGAGGGTAGGAATGCAAGTGGTTTCTAAAACTGAGGGTATTATGTGAAATTGGACATCCATTGTTATGGTTTGGATTTGCTTGCTGCCTAACCAGTTCTTTCAAGGTAAGGAACATACACGTTTCCCTAATATTTTATTTTTCTGTATTATTATTTGCCTATTATTCTTCTGTCATGTATAGTAATATTTTGTAACAGTTAAATAAAACCATTCAATCTGAGAGAGAATAAAAGGAGATAACCCCTATGTACAAGAGGAAATGAATAGGAATCCATAAATTTATGTTTAAAACATGAAAAATATCCCATGTGTATGGAGCTTATTTGAGTCACAGCTAATAGTTGCCAAACTAGAGCTGGTGAACATTGCTCCAAACCCTGTTATTATAATGCACTTGAAAACAGAGAAGAATCATTGAACAAATAATACTCTCTAAATTAGTACTCCCTAAACTCAGAGTTATGTATGCCAAAATAGAGCTGCTTGAAATTGTTCCGATTCCTGTTATGCATTTATAAAAGGGAGAAGAATCATTGAATAAATAACACTCCCTATATTCACAGTAATTACATATGATAACATGTCCCACGGGAATAAAATTAATTTCAACCCTGACAGTCAGTTGTCAAACTGGAACGACAAATCATTCCCTCAATCTTGTTTTTTTTCAATTCATTTAGACAAGGTAGGGAATAACAGAGCCAGATAATCCCCTTTGATGTGCCCCAAATTAAACCTTGCAGACTATGGTCCTGGTGAGAATTCCCTTCAGTGTTCTGTGAGTTGCCCACACTTTTCCTGACAGTATTCATGATTTTTATGAACCTGCTGATGAGCATGCCATAGAAGCACAGAAAAATTGCACCGGTGCACATTCTAATGTTTGCTTCGCTGAGCTTCCGCAATAGAAGCGGCCTTCTTTCTACTTTGAAAACAGGGAAGACACAGGCAACAGGGACTAGCGACTCTCTAAGTGCGCAACCAGTAAGCCTGGTTGGCTCGCTGGTATTCCAAGTATGAAGTATTTCACACACACCGAACAAGCCATATCGTAGTCTCTGAAAACTGATTTTTGCTAACCATGACACTGAGAAATTTAGGTAGCCTTTCTTGCCACTAATTGGCCATGTTGTCTGGTTCGGACCCTCTGTATGCCCCTTTTTGTTGATTTTGCTGTAATCTCTCTTTTGAGAACCATATGTATTGCCTGGTAAGTATATTGGAATCCCAAGGCGGTGACATGTGGATTATGCTCAAAATAGATTCGACCAATGAAGCCCATACTAATGCCTCTGGTTCTCGTAGCTCCTGGTGCAAAAGATATTATAGGGAGCCTATATTTGCTTCCTTAAGCTTGACCCAAAATTCAACATTATTGGACTGGCAACAGCTATACAAGCAGTGAATGGTGGATCCCTATGGTAGTACAATCAGGAACAGGGGTGTCACCCACAAATTACACGATGCTTAGCAGATGATGGCTGATTTTGGGAGGGTATGCTCCAGGGTTTGCAACTGTTCCCTCAATATCTGAGACAAATAAATGAAACAAGAATAGGGCAAGCACACAACATGGCTTAAAGCCTTTATTGACATGGATTTTCTTTGCTAGGGTACTTTCTCTGTTCATTTTGAATTTTACTCTATTATTTTAGTACAGCGCTGATCACCTTCTGCAGATGCTTTTAGGGAGCTGGTAAACACCTAGAGGAACGTCTGGGCTCCAGCCCTTGCTACTGTAAATCTGAATGGTGTCAAAGAGAGATCGTCCTATAAATTAATATATCCAGAAGTAGCTGTCAGGTTAAAGGATGTTGGCTAAGGAGACAAGTCAACGCCTAAACTGATCCACTTCTTGATTTATTAAACAAGTGGGGACCCTGCAAATCTCTTTTATGTCATTCATATGCTAGTGCAACAATGGGAATTGTTACCTATAAGGACCTCAATAATCGTGATAACAAAAAGAAAGCAGAATTTCATTAATAAGCAGAACATGAAAATCCATGGAATTATTTGAATGTTCGTGGTGGTGAATTAAATGTGCTATAGCATGTTTGCTAACATGAACTACGAGGGGTCCTTAGGATGAATTGGAATGAGGCTTTAGGACCACGCATTCACTGCTCGCTGACCGGACTTAGGGCCAGATGTAGGTAGGCTTTTGCACCTCGCAAACAGCGAAAAACGCCGTTTGCGAGGTGCAAAAGCCCTCAAGCGATGCAGAAACACATTTTGCGAGTCGGAAACGACTCGCAAAATGTGTTTCCGACTCGCAAATAGGAAGGGGTGTTCCCTTCCTATTTGCGACTCGCACCACGATTTAAGTTGATTTGTGACCGCGAAAGCGGTCGCAAATCAACTCGCAGTTACCATCCACTTGAAGTGGATGGTAACTCATTCGCAAAGGGGAAGGGGTCCCCAAGGGACCCCTTCCCCTTTGTGAATGATCACAAAATTATTTTTTCAGAGCAGGCAGTGGTCCTATGGACCACAGCCTACTCTGAAAAAAAACGAAACAAAAGGTTTCGGTATTTTTTTCTATTTGCAGCTCGTTTTCCTTTAAGGAAAACGGGCTGCAAAGAGAAAAAAAAAACTGCTTTATTTAAAAGCATTCACGAACATGGAGGTCTGCTGACTACAGCAGGCCTCCATGTTTGCGAGTGCCTATACTCGCTATGGGGCCGCAATTTGCGACCCACCTCATGAATATTCATGAGGTGGGTCATTGCGACCCCATAGCGAGTTGCAGTCGGTGTCTGAGACACCGTACTGCATACCAATTTGCATGGACTCGCACTTTGCACCTCGCAAATTGGCGTTTTGCTACATCTGGCCCTAGGAACTCAACACCACTTTCGGTCAGGGAGGGGGGTAGGTATACATACATGCCATGTGGGGAGCGGATATTACTGCCTGAATAAGAAGGAAGAATAAAAGACTCCGCCTTCACCCACTCACCTGTTTTCTGTGTGGTTTCTTTTAGTGGGTCGGGATTGGGATGACACTAGAACATGCCAAAGTCCCATTAGTGCATGCCACCGTTCATTTATCCCACACTTGAACCCTTCTGCCTTTTATTGTTGCTCTAGGAGGATGCTTAAAACGCCTTCAGCAGTCTGAGCCCCATTAGCAGGAGCCTTCTTTTTGGTTGACCCTTGGCTATCTGCTGCCTTCTGTGGAGCAATTAGCTCACAGCACATGATCTAAGTGCGGGAGAGTGCACACCCAAGAACGGAAACAAGTAATAAGTGACAGGAACCTAAAGTATAAGAAGAATCCTACCACTAAGGTTGAAACTTCTATCCTAGCTAATGAAAGGGTGCATTCATTACATAAATTTCCTAGGGATGTGTGAGCACAGCCAAACTACTAGTGATGTGTGAAGTGTTGAAATTACATACAGTTGGAAGGGGGCAGTACCACACGGCACAATTAGAAGTTTCTTTAAGGAATTCATAAAAAACAAAGCTGTTTTTGCACTGTCAAAAAAGTGAAATTGTATTTAAGCCATGGGATTTTTCAACACCAGCCTGTGTGTGTGTGTGTGTGTGTGTGTATGTCTTTCTTACCCTGGTGACAACAGAAAGTATATCACACGTGACATTACTGGTGACATTGAATATGACATCACCAGTGATATCCACATCTATTTTCTAACAGTATAAAGACAGGTTTGTTTCTACACCCTGCACCCACATCCTGATGAGCTTGGCCAGTGCAACAGTAGAAGGGTTGAATTAGAGATTTAGGGCCAGATGTAGCAAGCAGTTTTGCCCATTCTGTGTCTATGGGAAAATGTGTTCGTACATATGGCCCTTAATAACGTACTTGTAACTGTTTAACTCATTGTTCTGACCTAGTATCACGGAATGAGATGGGCAGCCTAAATGCAAATTTCAGTTTACCCACTGGCTTAGGATCCCAAATAGCATCTAATTTTTTGGTAGTTTTCTCAAAATAATCTGCAGATTTACCTTTATATTAAAATATAGAGACGCAGTCAAAAATGGCTACTGTCATCATTCCAAATTTGCATATCATTAGCCAGATGGTTTGTGCTACTGCTCAACAAAAAAAATGATATCTGTTTCAATGGAAAGTGCAACTTTGAAATCACCCTATATATTTTGGCTGCACAAAAGATCCATGCTCAGTCGTTGATGCATACATGTTTTTGCACCATTTCGTGTGGATTCGTGAAACGGTTCCAAACATAGTAGTGAGTGAAAACACTTTAGCTATTGCCGAGTGCAACCATATATCACTGATGTATTTGTAAGTCAATGTGCAGACAGACAATGCAAAAAACAGGGATGAGCCTGTACAAGATGTGGTGCCATCATCAGAGGTGGCTCCTCCGTTAAGGCCCCACTTGATTGTGGGGAAAAAAAAAAAAGGTAATATTGTGATGTTATTATCATTTTATTTTTCCCGGGAGTAACGGGTGGCACTGGGCTGAAGGGAGGGGCAGGAGGACAGCTGTAGAAGGGCTTTTGCAGCACAAAGTGCAAATGTTTATTTGGCCGGCCGTGTTGGGGCAGCCAAACAGGCATGCACACTTTTCATTTCTCTAACCGGCTGTATTGCACAGCTGAGTGGACAACATGTACAGGCTCCCATTCCCAGTCTGAGCAGCGAAGCAGGCCGCTCAGACCAATCACAACAATGCTGTCATGCTGGTGACAGCAGCATCATGATTGTCTGGGAGCCTATGTGCAGCCAGGAAGAGGACGAGGATAGAGAGGAGACAAACACGTCTCCCACGAAGGTACGTGTTTTTTTGTTGTTGTTTTTTTTTCATCCCTCCCGCCCCATCCCGTCCTGCTCCACCACCCCTGTTGAGTGGCAGCCACCACTGGCCATCATCCACGAACCTTATTGTTTCAACTCACCAAAAGACCAGACATCTGATTTGCTGCTGAATTTGCTGTACATAAGGACCTCAGGAGGGGACCAACGGACTGGAAATTTGGTACCCAAGGAGCTAGTATATTCATCGTCCAGGACATACCTAAAACATTAAATAATGGAGATATACAAAAATGATACAAGTTCATGCTGTGGTTAAATTAGATCTTGTAAGAAGCTGCGGGAAAATCACAGATGACAAGAATTCTACTGGGTTGAAAAAAAGGAAAAGAGAGGGTCATAATCAGAAAAACAAGTCCAGTATGTAGACTCACTCAAATATTGAATCCAAAAGATTAAAAGCAAAATTGGGTTCAGGATTATAGAAAAGATTTGAATGGTAGTTGCAGAAGTAAAGATGAGACATATAGAGAAATCAAAGAGGACAGATAAGGGAAGGACAAAGAAATTAATACATTTTAATAAAATAAAGTGAAAAGCAACCTGTAAGTAGAGAGGGAGGCACATTCTGGTGTTTTTTGGATGTCCCTCCTAATATGAAAAGCCCAAAAAGAAGGGTTGCCCTGATAGAGAGCATAGGTATTGAGAACAAGGTCTCTCCCTGCTGAACCCCGCATCCTCCTGTGCTGTTCACCCTTCTAACGTGTTCCTTTTCAGGCTGTTCTAGCCAGGTTGTTGCATGTTTGGTTCTGATTTGCAAATCTGTCAATGGAACATGAAGAGACTCTGTGCTTACTTCACTGATTTAGAAATGTTTGGGCAGGTCAACATGTGGCCTGGATAAACACCTTATCTTATCAAAGCCAGTCCTAGTGTTGAATCCACTTGCATAGCCTACTACAGTACAGCCTTCAAGGGTAATCCTCAACTGTTTTTCATCATTACCCCATGAAGGGTAAAATCTATAAGGAAGTTTCTTGGCATCCAATTAAATAACAGAAGTATCTAGTAGCTGTGGTTCAGGGACCACAGATAATAGTTGTTACAATGTTTGTTCAGTTTCCCCTCAATTCCTTCCTTTACAGGCCAACTGCCTGAAGAACTGGCTTGACAATGGTTGAGGAAGTAATGATGTCAGAAATTGTATTAGTACACATAAAGAATGGGTGGTGCCATAGCACATAATCCTTTAAAACACCAAAATAGAGATAAATGGGAGAAGAGTGGTGGGCTACGCAGGAGGCAGAATAGAAATGTGCCTCTTTTCTCTAGGCAACCTAATAATCTACACAAAGGCCCTCATTATGAGTTTTGCGGGTGGCCTCCTGGGCCAGCAGGCAGAAACAGCATTTCCATCCGCTGGCCCAGCGAAAACAGGCCACAACATTGACGCCGGCTCATAATCAAGTCGGCTGCAATGTTGTGGTGCGTCAGGTGCGACAGCACCCATTGTGCTTTTTACTGCCTGTAATTCAGGCAGTGAAAAGCGTGAGGGGGTTGTCCATGAGGGCCCCTGCCCTGCCCATGATCTGCCAGCCTTTGCATGGCAGTGGAACCATCATGCAAAAGCTGGCGGAGAAAGGACTTGTAATCCGGAAAGCTGCCCTAGTGGATTAAGACCGCCGGCTCTGCCAAACTGGCGGTGCCAGTGGTCTGACCGGCACAGTCATAATATGAAGGCCGCACCGCTGCTTTGGCGGAGGTCCGACCGTCATTGCGAGTCTGGGAGTCCCGGGACCACCAGACTTGTAATGAGGCACAAAGTGTCCATCTCGTTCTATTAATTTTCTTTTTTCCCTTCCTCTTTTAAAGTATGCGTTGGAAATAGCCCTTGTGGTAGGTTTATCCCCAAACGTTTTGCCTTCCTCCTTCTATTTTTCTGACTACTTTTTTGTTGACTTTTGGACTCTGGGCACTTTACCCCTGCTAATTAGTGCTAAAGTGCAGGTGATCTCTCCTATAAAACATGATATGATTGATTTATACCTGTTTGACATACTAAATTTACCTGTAAGTCACTTGTAAAGTGGTATACCATATACCGGGACCTGTACATTAAATTCTACTAGTGGGCCTGCAGGACAAATTGCACCACCCACAGAAGTAGCCTTTCAAGCCTGTCTCAGGTCTGCCACTGCAGGGCCTGCATGCACAGTTTACTGTCACATTGACTTGCCATTTCAAACCACTTGCCAAGACCTAAACTCCCCTTTTAGTACACCTAAGTCACTTCTATGATAGTGCCTAGGTAGCCCTATGGGCAGGGTGCTGTGAAAGGTAGGGCATGTACTTTTATGTTTTACATGTCCTAGTAGTGACAAACAGCCTATTTCGTTTTTCACTACTGTGACGGCTGCTCCTCTCATACGTTGGCATTGGGAATTCCCTTATATATTTTTAAGAGGTAATTTCTGATCTGAAAGGAGTAGTGTGGGCATGTTTGGTATGTTTGGAATGGTAGTGAAAAATCCTGCTTACTTGTGTAGTTGGATTTTACATTATTATTTTAGAAAGTGGCCATTTCTCTGTGCTTATAACTGTATGTGGCTTTGCAGTCTGACTCCCATCCACGTCTAGGGAAGAGTGATAGCTATACATTGTGCATACTTTCCAGACAGCCACAACAAAGGAGGGACTGGGTGTGAACGAAAAGGCATCATCCAATTGCGTACTGATAGTCATCCTGGACTGGAGAGGGGTAGGTCGTTCACACCTTACATCTCAATAGGCTGAGTCCTGCCCTCGCACAATTGCTCATTTACACCTCCTGATGTCTGGAGCCAGGGCTTGGTTGAAAAGGGTTGTGTTACACTTGAAAGGGTTCCTTTGAAGTCACCTCTTGAAAAAAGAAAGAAAGAAATAAATTTTAAGTACACTTTTGGGAACCGCGACTGAACCTGTGTCAGAAGGACTGCTGCGCCAAACAAAGGACTCATCTGGACTGCTCTTTTGCTGCTGCCTGCTATTTGCTGGGTGGACCGAAGAATTCACTTGATTGCTTTTCTGTTGTTGCTCTGCTGCCAGCTGCTCATTGACCCTGTCCTACCAAGGCCCTGGAGGGCTGCCACGAAAAACCACCCTCCCTACTAACCATTTTGTTATGCTGGCCTACTGCCTTCTTGCTGGGCTTAATGAAGGACTGCCACTTTGCCATTAGGGTTGGATGAGCTGGCCTGCTCACTGCTCTCCTGTTTCTGGGCCCCCAATATACTCTCCAAGGTGCTGTTTGACCTGCTCTCCCCCTTGTCTTTTTAAATGCCTTAGGGCTCGCAAGGATTTAATGCCTGCTTTACCTTCACTTAGGCACAGGCTTTGCTGTGTGCATTGGCACTCCACCCAGTTAGAACCAAGTACACAACTCTTTTAAAATGATAGCGCTGCCTGATCTCTGGCTAAGACTAAGGCACTCTAAGGTTGGCCCAATCAGCAGGAGCCCCAAGTAAAGGCTGTCTGCCACTGTTAACTGGAGGCTGTGGCCTCTTTCAGATGTGTGCGGCTGCAGGGAAGTCTTACCTTGCCCAAACCTCGACTCAGAGCCTTCACCGAGGGGAGAGGAGTCAAGTGCCAGCCTGTCGTCCTTGGCTGGCACCAGCTGGGAAAGTGTTGCGGGCCAAGTGCGCACATTGCCTGTAAACGCTGGACTCCACCTATCCACCAGAGAAATTAAGTTGCTGCAGCATCGTTGGATCCTGGACTCAGCTTTCTCGAATAAGGCCTTGTGCCCCATACCGGTGTGGGCCAATAGGAGTACCGATGCTTCTCCACTCTACTGCCTGAGAGGCACGCTTTTCAATGTGATTAGTCTGCTAACGTTACGGAGACACCATCTGCCAGCAGGAGGTGGCTGGGCTTCATTTCAGAACTTGCCTAAACTAACATATTATCCTAAATAGATGAGCAGAGGATTCCTGGCCCTGGTGCTGGAGCTCCCCCCTAACTATTACAGGCCACCCACCTGGATACTGGGGTGCTTTGTTCTGTATTTGCAGAGTGGGCCCTCAAGGGAGTCCCCGTCAGCCCTCAGAAAGTGAGTCTTGCTCCAGTTGGAAGTAACCCCAATTCTTGTAGTAGGCACGCAGAAGTTCCTGCGGCATACCTCGTATTGTTGCATTCAGCTCATGGGGGTTCTTAGTTACCGCATATTATGTTGTATAAGTGCAGGTGTGCTGTACCCACGTGTTCCCTACTTGTGTAGGTGTTTCTACCCTATATGGCTATGGGGTTATTATGACAATACCTGGGATTTAGGTGTGTTGCTTCTAAACCAGGGTACAGTACTCACCCTAATGTGATGTATTTGTTCATAATTTCCATGCACGTATTATGACAAGGTTTAAATCAAAAACCAAATGCAGTAAGCCCAAAGGAAAAACGCATCAATCCCTAGTAGTTTCTAGATATTTAAATTGTACATAAATAACATATAATACAGTAGAATGTAGTGTGCACTACCAGCAAAGTTCCTACTGCACAAAGGAACCAAAGGGGTGAAGGAAAAAACACCCCAAATGTTGAAGAACAATAAAGTGGGTTGTGCACCACCAACAATTATAAAGACATATAAATAATAATAATAGTAATATTCCAAGAAAGTCATAGATTTTCATAGATTTCTTCCAGAAGGTTTATTTGATGCCACAGTAGAATAATGAAGAGCAACAAAACAGCAGCCAACGTGTTTCGCCCTATATACTTGGGCTTCTTCAGGGCTGCAAAAGTTAACAGATAGCCATAAGGCAAAAGTGAACTAACAGAATTATTTCTAACATCACAAGACCAAAACATATAAAGCGAAGACAACAATTACAAAGTATTATGTACAAAAACACCAATTACATCCAGTAAAAAGTTGTGTTTCAAAGAAAAAGGAAGGAAAATAATTTTTTCTAAACTATCATGCTAATTATGGGTCAATCTTGAGTTATACTTAGTAAGTGGAACCGACAAGGGAGAAGAATAAGAGAAAGTTTAATCTGATAAATCCAAAATGTGAGTTCAAAGAATTGCACAAGTCGCAGAACAGTGCACCATAGCAGCATGCCATAGCAGTTATACTGAGTAAAATAGTTACGCTGATCTGTAAACCAAGGTGCTGCCAACATTACCATAACACCGGATCAAGTGATCCGTCACCAAAAAGTGTGATTGACTAAAGCTCGAAAATGAAAACTCGAAAAGAGGGATAAACGAGTGAAATTGAACTGAAAATGTGCAAAAAAAATGATGAGAGAGAGTAAGTGCAGGAGGATGAATAAAGAGAAAAATAGTTCACTATGAAAAGACACATACCGAGTAGTAAATTCCAATATAAGGTCAAAAGTCGTTTTTGAAATAAGTGTAGGATGCCAATGAAGGTTCAAGGAACTGGGAATAAAAACAAAAAATGAATAAAGAAGGGCGATCCATATGTTGAAAAATCGGAAAATAAAAATAAAAAATAACTGAAAAAAGGGGAAGTTGAAAAGGTACAAAAGTAAAAAAATATATAAAAAAATATATAAAAAAATATATAAAAAATATATGTAATAGGGAGAGGGCCGTAATCCACAAGTGCTACTATGAATAGATTAATATCGCTTCAATATAAATAAAGTGCCATTATCCATGTTGATGTCTTTACAGAATGATAGTGAGATTGACATTGAAAACATTAGGACAGACTTAGGAATCATGGAGGATGTTAATATAACTAGTGGTCTCAGACCACGTTCCAAATTTATACCTACTGTTACACATAGTAATATTGATCTATTTGCGGACAAAGTATCATCTGACCTTTACAAATTTCTAGGTAATCCTTACACTAACTGGCGAAAAATTGACAATTTGTCTATTGGTGAACGGAAGGCTCTTATTAACCTTAGGACAGATCGATCAATTGTTATCCGAGAGGCTGATAAAGGTGGAAATGTAGTCATTATGAATACACATGACTACATGCAGGAAATTGATAGACAACTATCAGATACAACTTGTTACAAATGTCTCAACAGCAATCCTATTTTTGAACTGACTGAATATATTAATAATAAACTATGGGGATGGCACGAACAAGGCTTATTATCAGTTCATGAGTACAAATACCTAGTTGTTAAATATCCTAGATATCCCTGCATTTATATTCTTCCAAAAATTCCAAAAAGTAATGTTGGCAGCACCTTGGTTTACAGATCAGCGTAACTATTTTACTCAGTATAACTGCTATGGCATGCTGCTATGGTGCACTGTTCTGCGACTTGTGCAATTCTTTGAACTCACATTTTGGATTTATCAGATTAAACTTTCTCTTATTCTTCTCCCTTGTCGGTTCCACTTACTAAGTATAACTGAAGATTGACCAATAATTAGCATGATAGTTTAGAAAAAAATATTTTCCTTCCTTTTTCTTTGAAACACAACTTTTTACTGGATGTAATTGGTGTTTTTGTACATAATACTTTGTAATTGTTGTCTTCGCTTTATATGTTTTGGTCTTGTGATGTTAGAAATAATTCTGTTAGTTCACTTTTGCCTTATGGCTATCTATTATGACAAGGTTTGATTCATGTATCTTACTGTTGCATTTTCATGCCCTGAGTATTCACTCGTGTCACGGTTTATGTCATTGTCGATTATCCCATTACACAGAATAATGAGTACTACTTCAGTGATGGTATACTATGCACAGTATTTATGATGATGTTGTTTGGTGTTATGATATATATATAATATAGAAAGGTATTCTTATATAATCCTGTGTGGAGTTATTTTATTGTGTACTTTATTGTATCACTGTGTGAGTGTGTCGTGAAAACGCTTCTCACATCACTTACCAGCTACCAGGGGGTGAGCATGGGTTATCTTCGGTGTGTAACTTACTTGCCCTGTCTAGAGTGGAGGGTTCTGTCTAGCTTATGTGCATACCCTAGCCAACCAGAAACCCAATTTTCTAACAGTAATGTTTTTAACAGTGCTCATAAAAGTTACACCAAAGTTTGAAAAACTATTATTCTCCTAGAAGTGCTTTCTGAAGACTAACGAAATCTGAACATAAACTGTGTGTACTTCTGCAACTGAGGCCTAGATATTAGATTTCTTTTTACATGTGGTATCATCCTGTGTAGGAACAAAATCCATTCCCCTTGGTCAAGTACCACTTATAATTTGTATAGTCCTTCAATTCAATGTTGATTCATGACACAGTGGATTATTTGATTAATAAAATGAGTGAAAAGGCAGAGAAAGTTAAGAAGAGTCACCTTTTATCAACTTGACAAAGAATTACTAACACTTCTCAATTTCTTGTCTGACAGTGATTATCGTTCTCATTTTCCCCATTCAAAGGGTGTTCTGATATCACGTGCACCCATGCTTTCTGCCAATATGTGCCAAGCCATGGTTCATGTGGTGTGTCTAAGCTGTTACAGGACTTAGCTGTGCAGCTTTACATGTAGCAATAACTTACATGTGTTAGAGAAGGTTTGTACCTGGTTCTGAGTAATGTTTTTTCCAACTTTACGTTTAGTGTGTTCAAATCGTTGAGTACGGATTATTTTCTTTTGCAAGCTGTACTTTTCTAGGACAATAGGCTTTAAGAATGGATAGTTATTACAATGTGCTAAAGCTTTTAGGCAGGCATTTTGTTACTTGGAATTTCACAAATTACCATAGTAGCAAGGGTTTTGATGTTGCTGATTCACCTAAAGAACTCTGAGAATACAAGATATACTCTCCAGTAATTACAGATACGCTCTCTTAGGAGAGACAGTGTTTTGCTTTGCCAAACGTAATTTTGGATATAGTTGTATTGTTATGACTGTGCTACATGGTTGCCTTGAGCAAAGCTGATACTTAGTACAGTAGCCTTGAGTTGCGTATGGTGGCAAGCCAGTGATAATGGCTTAAAGCCTGATTGTTTATTATGAAAATTTATAATAAAACGGATAGGTCTTTTGTATTGTTTGTGAGAAGCATATAATAAAGTCTATAAATATTCAGGGGTGGATTGTTATTACTCTGTATTAAAGCCTACAGGTTTTTTGTTGCATGATATTTCCCAAATTACTTCAAAAGGGCTTTAGTGTAGGTTACCCTCACTGACAAACGAAGGAGATAGATGATTTGCGCTATGACAATACTTGGTAAACTCTGCTAGGAGACTATGGGGGTCATTACAACCCTAGCGGTCCAAGACTGCCAGGGCTGTTGTGACGGAAGCACTGCCAACAGGCTGGCGGTGCTTCCAAGGTCATTACGACCGTGGCGGAAGCGCCACGGTCGCACCACCGGGGCCGGCGGTTTCCTGCCACATTTGCCCCAGCGAGGCATAGCAGACAGTGAAAAGCACGACGGGTGCAACTGCACCCGTCACACTGCCGCAACACCGCCTGCTCCATTTGGAGCCGGCTCCTGTGTTGCGGCCCAGTGGGGATCTCAAAATGACCGCAGCGGGAGTGCGCCGCATTGGCGGCCGCCCGGCGGTCGGATCTTGGCGGGCGGAAGGTCATAACGAGGGCCTTAGTATTTTGCTGTGCCAGCTGTACTTCTGTAAATATTTGCAACTGTATAACTGTATGCCTTGTAGGCAGCTTACACTGAGTACAGTAGACCTGAGTTAGTTATTATGATAATCCAATGAAAACAGCCTGGCAGTTCAAGCTGGACGTTTCCTGTGGGAGCAGACTCAAGACTAATTTGCACGAAGCAGGATCCAAGCTGAAGTGGCACTGTGTGCAAATAAATAATGAACTAGGACACACTCCAAGTAATTACCAGTGGCTGAGATTAATTCAAACACTGCATTATTCACATTTTTGTATACTTCAGTGTGACGTCCTAGTTGGGATGAGAATGCTAAGACGAGGGTTCTGTGCACCTTGTGAAACAAGTTATACCCAGTTGATGGGCCCTACTAGTGACTAAACAGGTCCTAGCTTGCTTGTGTTCCGATTCAGGGAGGACCAAGCCTTGCAGTCTGGGATGGACTGTTCCCACTGACTGAGTTGCATATGGCTGGGTCCAAACTGAGGTGGCATAGTGCGCAAAGTAACAACAGACTGGAATGCGTGTTTGAGTAATTACCAGTGATTGAAATTAATTCAAGCATTCCATCCATCACTTTTTTGTATACTGCAGTGTGATGCCCTAGGTGGTACGGAAATGCCCAGACATGGGTCCTGTGCACGCTGTGCCACTAGAACCAACCTATGCCTGGCAGATGAGCTCTAAAAAAGGGTGGAGCCGGTCCTGGGTTGCTTGAGTTCTTTCGCAGGGTAGACTTGGCCTGGCACTTTGGCTTGGCACGTTGGAGCAGGGTCGAAGCTGGTTTGCATATGAGTGGGTCCAAACTGAGATGGCATGCTCTGCAAAATAAGCACTGCCTAGAATACAGCCCTTAGTAATAACAAGTGGCTAAGATTAATTCAAGCATTTCACCCATCATGATTTTGTATACATTAGTATTTCACCATTTTTAGACAGCAGCATGTTTTATTTTTTCTACGTGTGTTCTTTTAATTTATCTTGCATATTTTGTTGAATTTGTGTGTGTTTTATTGGGGTTGTGTCAAAGAGTGAATGCAAGAAAATTCAGTGGATGGATGGATGAATGGACGCATCAGTGCAAGGATGGGTGACAGAATGCATGCATGATGACTTATTGAGTGCCTAAACTCACCACACAAAACACTTTTATTAATATGGCAGACCTATTGGTATTTCCAATGCTTATGTGCTTGCTTTCCTACCTTCACAACACCATAACATAGAAGAAATATGGAATGCGGGGTATTACAAAAACTCTTTTTAATTGAATCAATCAATATATTGCCAGTTTATCAATACATGAAAACAATCTCACCTGGAAAGCCCAAAATCTGCAACCTTCACAGTCCCGTTTTCATTTACTAAGCAGTTTCGGGCAGCCTGTGAATAGACCAAAATGGGAAACAGACAACAACCATCACACAAAACAGGTTAAAATCAAGGTACACCACACAGGCTAAATAGGAGCCTGTTAACAGACAGGAGTATGTTCTGCTGTTTAATGTTTATGAGTAGTCTTGAGTTTTCCATCTCATTTCGAACTTATAACCATGTGACATGCCGGACTGTGTATTTCTATCAATATAATGCATAGATCCATAGCTCATTCAGTGTCAGTAGTATATTTGAAATAATTGATTGCATTGTAAAAGATAACATGGCTAATATTGTTTATAAATACATAAACTTTACAGTTGCATTACATTTGCGTAGTTATGACATCACATCCAGGGGTAAACATACTTATTCCGCACTCTTGGTCCTTAAACTCCATAGCAGCCCCTCATAAAGCCTCACACAAGTAACACATGAAAGGCAACAAAGTGAAGAGTTTTTGCATCTAAAACATTATGGGCCTGATTCTAACTTTGGAGGACGGTGTTAAACCGTCCCAAAAGTGGCGGATATACCACCTACCGTATTACGAGTCCATTATATCCTATGGAACTCGTAATACGGTAGGTGGTATATCCGCCACTTTTGGGACAGTTTAACACCGTCCTCCAAAGTTAGAATCAGGCCCTATGTGGCTTTACTGTAATGGTGATTGGCTGGACTAAATTCCAAACAAAACGAAAACAGTAAATCGTATTCCTCCCTAGGCACAATTACATGATATGCCAGCTCATTGCTATTTTATAAGTATATTCAGTCTAGAACAACCTTAAACACTTAATTTGACATTTCATGGTACTCAGAGTAACTTCTCATCAAACACACAAAAAATCACTGGAGGAATGTTTGCAGTAAGTCGAACTATTGGCAATTGCATGGGATAGCATTTCAACCCATTTTTTTGCCCACCATGCCACCTCAGATTAGACCCAGTCTTCTGCAAATGAGTTTTGGTCTTGCTCCAATAGGAACATTACAGCCTGAACTGCCATGTCAGGTCCTCTCTGATCTGGAACACCAGTAGCCCAAGACTGGTTTGAGGCTCTTTTTTGGGTGTAGCTTGGTTACAGTGGCAGATTGAGCAAGTGACCCAAGTCTGGGCATACCCTTGCCATGAGTACTTTCTCAATACACGTCGTTTGCCATGAAAAATGTATATACAGGTATTAAACATTATAGAGCTTAAAATTTACTGCTGTCCCTCGTGTCACAAAAGTCAGATGGATGTGACAAGTTTAAGTTTCTGAAAGGGAAGAAAAACTAATGAAGAAAACTGCACTGATGAATTTTAAATGAGCAATTGCTTGCATTTCAGAGTTTGACTTGGTTGTCTTTTTAGTTAAATCACGTTAGAAGGATAAAAATGATGCTAACACGTAATTTAGACTCTAGACCAGTGGTTTTCAAACCTTTTCATACCGAAACATCCCCCCAGTAGGAAAAAACAATAATTGCCCCCCTCAGAATTTTTCACAATTATTCTAATAAGTTGGCAATGTCTTAAATATGTATAAACATTTTTAAACATTGAGATTAACTTCTGTTACCTTTTTAAAAATGCAATAAGTGTGTGTCTGCTAAATAAAAAACTGTTTTCTGCACAATTCTTTTGGCCAGAGTATGGTGCACTCCCTGGGATCACTTGAGACCCCCCTAGGGGACTGCCAGGGCCGTAGTGGAGGTCGGACTGCCGCCAAACCAGCCGTCCGGCCTCCACATTACGGCCGTAGCTGAGCCGCCAGGATCCTACTGCGGGCACGCCAGGTTGCCACTGGCCAGGCAGTGCTGGCGGTCTCAATACGCCAGGGCGTTGCTGCAAGCAGCGCTGCCCTCCAGATTACGAGTCCCCTTTCCGCCAGCCTTTGCATGGTGGTCCCACTGCCATGCAAAGGCTGGCAGAAAGGAAGTACCGGGGCCCCATGGGGGACCCTGCACTGCTCATGCACTCTGCATGGGCAGTGCAGAGGCCCCCATGACAAGCACGGTAATGCTTTTCACTGCCCGATTTATGGGTAGTGAAAAGTGCGACAGGTGCTGTCACACCCAACTTACCACAACATCACCGCCTGCTCGATTACAGGCCGGCATCAATGATGTGGTGTGTCCCTCTGGGCCGGCGGGAGGAAACCGTGTTTCCTCCTGCCGGCCCAGAAGGAACTCTTAATAGGTACAGCGGAGGGCTGGACGCATATGCGGTCATCCCAGCGCAGGACTTTAGGGGACGGCCTGTGCTGCCAGCCAAAGTCAAAATGAGGACCCAAATTTCTTGTGATTAGTGAAAGATTATTGAGTTTAAAAATATGTGCAAGTGACAAAAATGCACTTCTCCTTACACTTAATGAAATGCAATAACAAAGCTTTTTTGTCTGAAATGAAATGTTTTACTCATATTAATTAAATATTATTCATGATGGATTTATAAGTTTGCATATGGTATGTGTTTTACTAAAACATTATATAATTAAATGCATTTCCTATTTTTTGTTTACATTAGCATAAGTTAGGCCTACGGTGCTTGCATTACGCAGTCATGCAAATGTGCAAAAGTGGTTAATAATTCTTTTGATAACATTGTCTTCTTTCAGATCTCGTTCCCATGAGAAACAAAGTCCTTTTGTAATAGGTCCATTGTTTAAACATGGAAAGATTAATTAATTTGCCCTTGAGAAAAGGAACATTGAAGTAACATGGATTGAGATCGTATACATTTGTTTCAAACCTGCTTGGAGTCACACGGAAAGGAGGTGTTCCAATGACAGAACAGGGAAGAAATGTGACAGTTTCAATTTGGAGTCTTTCGATTACCCCTCATTGGTTGATGTCTATTCAATGTGACATGAACTGATGCCTTTGGTGAATCAAATTGATTAGTGAAATTTGAAATACTGATGGACATTCCAAGTTTATTCAGTCTGGAGGAATCCCAAGCAAACCTGTCCAGCTTGCAAAAGTTGTCCTGATGCTTACAGATGCCTTACTGATGAAGATTTCCTGAATACTGTACTCTTGGAGATGTATCTTCCTCTCTGTCATTTGCCCTTACCCTTGAAATGCCCTTTTTAGATTTAGTAATCTTTTTATTTGCTCCTTCAGAAGACTTGTAATTGACCTTCTGATGTGCTTATGCTTTCTCTTTTAACTTATCTTGTGCCTAATTTAGTTAGTGGCCTGCAGTCCGAGATTATCTTTTTCCAAGTTATTTGTGTCCTTTTTGTCCTTTTTGTATTCTGTCTGCATGTGTTCCTCCACTCAAATGTATTTCCCTGATCTGGTTAGCTGTAGGGTTGACTTCTGCCCAGCCAAAGATACTGACTCTGCTAAATTTGAATTGACTAATGGTTGTAAATTCTGAGCAGCGACTAATACCTGTGTCTCAGATATTCTTATTGATGTTATACCTTATACTTCTTGAAGGTTTCGTTTTATTAATGTTAATCCTCCTGAAATTATTCCAAAGCCTTGGGCACCACTTGGTGATTATGTTCCCTTATAACTTTGTTTTGCAACTGTCTTCATGACTTTGAGCTTGTAGTTGTAATAAATCTTCTAACTTTTTTTCCTGATTGGAGCTTTCCTTTTGTGGCCACATTGGTCATGGTGTCTAAATTGTTTGGGGTGTTGTTGACATTTTGAGGATGGTTCAACACACTACTTACTGGGTCCAAAGGTCAGTCTACCTCAGTGACCATTTGATTCCTGAAAAGGATGAAAAATGTGTCCACAAACATGAAGTGGATCTATAATCATTCTCTCTCCCTGTTTAATGAGTCAGGCTATTAGAGAAATGGTGACCCACCCTCTACTTCTTCTCAAAAAACTAATCTGAAATGTACTGATGAATAATAATTAACTGCTAGACTACATGAATTACTAATTGACTAGGATATTAGCCCTCAAGGGACATTTTAGGCTAGATGGGAAAAGGTACTGTGACCAGAATTTCTAAGTAGGACAATAGACATGAGGCAATGTGATACCCTCAAAAGGAGGCCACCAGTGTCCATGGAAATGATGCTGCAAACAAGATACTGGATCACTGGCATTAGACTCCACAGATCTTTAATGCTACAGACAATTGCAGATCCGCCTTATGCTGGGTAAGATGTTAGATTAGTGTTTCCATTGAAACTTTTCAAAACAAATGTTCAACTGAAATGAGTTCAGCATGGCATGTTTCATGTAGATAAGTACCACCTTAGCTAACGTAGGGGAATGCAAATCAAATGGCAATATTGGATGGAGATACTAAGGGAAATTGGAAAAGTCACAGACCTACAAATCCCACTGTTATATTGGTTTTTATATTAGGATGAAAGTTGGAAGTCAAATGGAGCAGTAGAAAAGGGACTACCTTGCTAGTTAATGTACTAGTGCTTTTAGCTAAGTAAACTCTTCAAGTTGCATTTTGAGACCCAGCTGAATCTTAATACCCAAGGTGGGAATTATAACTTATCTGGGGCATGGGGTCCACTCTTTGATTACTTTGCAGAAAAATGTAGAGAACTTATATCGCCTCAGACCTTCTGAGCACTGCAAATCTTAACTCTCTAGGGGGTCTGAGTAATTGTTTATGCTAGATGTTACATGAGGAGAGCTCACTGGATGAAGTGAGTGGTGAGAGGTCACTCTCTGGGGAGGAGAGGTTAGTGTTAGGCTAATGAACTGCTTTGTTTATTTGTAAAAGTAAAAAAAAATCAATTGAAACCCCAAATTGCCCTCTTTTATATGCTATATGAGTACACACATCTATACATATGCATATATAAGGCATTGGCCATGCGCCTTGTGGGGATGGCCATAGGGCTTGGCCTGTACCCATCTGTGGTCAGACAACTCCTCTGGGCAGCTAGCCCCTCCTACAGATAGCCAATCCACATTTTCCATTTTTTTTGTCTGTATGTTTTTTTGGGGACCAGTGGACCACACAGGGGTCTGTGATGCACACAGGAGGCCTTTCTAGGTCCTGTGGGAGTACCACAGGACCCGTGACATGAAAAAACAACTTTGCTTTTGATTTATCAAGTTTGCTCTCTCAAAATAAGCATGCATTGTAAAATATAATTAGGTTAATATTTTATGAATAAAGCAATGGACAACACTGAGATCCAGTAGATGTATGTGATTATCTGGCTGGAGCGTTTTCTTCATCATTATGAATTTACCTCACTTGCTACATAATTTACAACATAATTAGCATGATCTGCAGATTTCACCAAAAATGTTGATTCTAGGTCAAATAGGAGAAAATAATACTGCCAAAGAATAATATGTGATTTTTGCCTCATTGTTTAAATATCATTGCAGCATAATTTTGCCCTTCCTGACAAGTGATCCTGGTAGCCCTTGTCACTTAGGGTGATACATGAAATACATACAAGTTGATGGGAGGCTGCTTGCAATAACTGTAACCACTGGCAATCGCTCTGGGTAGCACTCCAACCCATCATTTATGTGCTCACCAGACCACCTCTATTTTGACCCAGCCCTGTGCAAATCAGTCCTGACCGTGTTTCTCATGGGAACAGTCTAGCATGACATTACACAAGGGAGAGCGGATGGGAGCAAGGGGAAAAAAACAAACCGTACTCGACTCTCACAAGAACACAATCACAAAAAAGGGGAGTACGGGGTTGTTTATAAAGTAGGGGGGTCAGTAGTGTACTAATTGTAACGCTAGACCACTCGTAGTCCTCAACTAGAGGTGAAAATTGGGTGGGCTGTGTAGTGATGTTCGGTCTGGGGGGAAGGAGAGGAGCTGGGGAAAAACAAGGAAAGGAAAGTTTCCTTTACGGACTAGGTGGTCTCACACACTATATAGGGGGTCATTACGACCCTGGCGGAACAAGTCCGCCAGGGCCGTGGGATGCGGTGGCACCGCCGACAGGCCGGCGGTGCCCCGCGGGGCATTCTGACCGCGGCGGCTCAGCCGCGGTCAGAGAAGGGAAACCGGCGGTCTCCCGCCGGTTTCCCGCTGCCCCAAAGGAATCCTCCAAGCCGGCGCAGCATGCTGCGCCGGCATGGGGATTCCGACTCCCCCTCCCGCCATCCAGTTCCTGGCGGTTCTCCCGCCGGGAACCGAATGGCGGGAGGGGGAGTCGCGGGGCCCCCGTAAGAGGGTCCCTAAAAGTATTTCAGTGTCTGCAAAGCAGACACTGAAATACGCAACGGGTGCAACTGCACCCGTCGCACCTTCCCACTCCGCCGGCTCTATTACGAGCCGGCGTCATCGTGGGAAGGGAGTTTTCCCCTGGGCTGGCGGGCGGTCTTGTGAAGACCGCCCGCCAGCCCAGGGGAAAACTTGGAATACCCTCCGCGGTCTTACGACCGCGGAGCGGTATTTCGGAGGGGGGAAGCCTGGCGGGCGGCCTCCGCCGCCCGCCAGGCTCGGAATGAGGGCCATAGTGTCATGCTTCATCATATGACCACCTAGCCCCACCCAGGTAGGACAGTGCCACCTGGGCGGACTCGACCTCACTGTTAAAAGAACAGGAGGGAGTGCGTAAATTAATCTTATTCCTGGAAATAGGGATCCAGCTATACTAGGGAAATAAAAACACCTACTCAGGTACCCGGGTAACTTTAATGGGGGTCCTGTGTGGTGTGGTTAAAAGGGGTGGGGAACCAGTGTGAGAGCAATGACTCACAAGGTCACCTGTCTAAAATGGGGTAGCCGACATGTTTCTGCCCTTATGGTGGAGCTATGGAAAGTCTCTGGGCATTCATCAGGGCATTGGATCCCTGTAGTGATTCCTACTTAAACACTGCGAAAATAATCACATAGGGAAGGGAGGGCCTACCTTAACCAAGAAAATATCTGGGGAGGACCCTCACAGTTGAGGCTACTAGCCTCTGGTATCCTGGAGAGGGAGCGTCCCCTTATAGTAAGACTTGCATCAAAGGTGGGCGCTCTCTGTGCGCCTATACCGACCTCTCGTTCAGGACCGCTTGGTCTAGCATGAACTGCTTTCAAGTTGTACACATGCTGGTAATGAAAAACTCTTAACATTATTTTTCACTAGTGGAAGGCCTACCTCTATTGCTCCCAGAAAGTGAGACAAAGGGGGAATAGGTGCTGCAGGATGGGCCATCTCTGACTTGATATGAGAGCATCTGTCACCTACCCCACTTGCACATCACATAGGCTCTGCCTCAGCACACTCACAAAGAGTTTTACACAAGTCTTTTGTGCACCCAGACAATCTGAGGTTAGGACAGGGAGGCAGTACTTTCCAAATACTTCTGGGGGTGGAAACCTCCAGAACCTTCTCCTACTTTAAAGATGGTGCCAGGTATTAATTTTGGACCCTCAGGCACACCACTTCAGTACACCTCTGGAAGACCCAGAAGGAATGCTGTGATGCTCTACAGCAAGAAGGACTGCTACTCTTCTGCCTTGTTATTCTGCTGCCCTGCTGCCCTGCTGCCCTGCTGCCTGCGTGAAACGGACTTAACCTGGATCTTGATCCCAGGACCACCAGAGTGACACCAAGAGCTAGTTTGGTGGCCTCCTGATCAGAGTCTCAGAGACAGAAAAGGCTCCAACCACTTTCCACCCAGCACCCGGATGCTGCCTGCTGGGAGTATTGCCCCTGAAATGGTGCCACTCCAGTCCTGGACACTTGGAAGTGGATATGAAGGTGCTTTACTAGCCCAGCTGTGGTCTCTTGAACAGAACCAACAAAGCGTGATGCATCTCCTCGCAGCTCCGCATTGGAAGTGCCGCTGCATGATACATTCCTGATGCAGGACCTTATGGGTCTAGATGCAGGACTTTGCATCTCAAGCCTCCATCAACTGCATCCTCGATGATGATAATGCAGGGCCATGCATCACTAGCCTCATCAGCAACTTCCTCGGAACCGCTGGTGCGTGACACATCCTTCATGCCAGATCTTGCATCACTGCCACAGCTCATTTGAACCACTGCTAAGTGATTCATCCTCGACGCAGGATCTTGCAATGCTTCGCAACCAGGATTTAAGGTATTTGTTCAGTGGGCCCAACTTTGTCCCTGTATCCAGCCCATTCTCCATTACAGTCGGCCTGATCTAGTGACTTTGTCCCGGGCCGGTGTGACCAAATAACCACAGTTGGCGCTTTGTGCTTCTAGGCACTATTTTCACTTAAATCTTGTCAGGAAATTGCATTTCTCTGGTTCTACGAATTGAGTTTTTGTTGCTTTGGTCTCAAATAATTTATTACGTTTTACTCTATTTGTCTAAATTGGTGTGAGATTTATCTTGTATTGTGTTTTCACTTTATTACTGTTTGTGTGCTGCATAATACTTTGCCCATTGCCCCTAAGTTAAGCCTGACTGCTTTTATGCCAAGCTACCAGAGGGTTAAGCACAGGTTAATTTGGGATTTGCTTGTGACTTCACCCTAACAAGAATTGTGGCTAAGCTTGAGTAGAGTTTCAACTCCCTCAACCAGTAACCCAATTTCCTACAAACTAACAACAGCAGAAATCTGGCACTGATGAAGACTACTTTGGGTGTGGATGTGCTCAGTGTGAGAGAGCAAAATGTAGTCACTCCAAGTGAAGTTAACCATTGGCTAAAGTAGGCTGATCGCCTGCTGCATGCTGTAGTGGGTGGAAGCAAAATGTGAATGACACATGAGACTAATGGATTAAGAGAGGTGGCTGAAAGTCCATTTAAGAAAGTATATATATATATATATATATTTTTTTTTTTGTAAAATCCAAATGATCAGACCTAAAAAGAAAAGCACCATAGAGTTCATGATATTGTGCTTGTTAGAATTTCAAAATGAATATAGCTTTCACATTCAGATTGCTTAAATTGTGGGCCAATGGGTAAAACGTAGACTTGTTAAGCCTTAATTAAGAGTGACTGTGGCAGCTCTTGTTACATCACATGTCGAAATTTGGACTATTGCGATGTTTCTGGTAAATTTCAGCAGGTCTAATCTGCTGATATTTATCGGAGGAAAATGGCATTCTAATATAGGAATATGCAAATGTTGATGTAGTAAGCACCTACTTCACAGGTCCTGCCCTATTTTTGAGAGCCCAAATCAGAATTGGCATGAAAACTAGCACCATATAAAAGCCAAACACAGCTTTGTATTTATACTCTACCATCTTCTATCACATGTGAGAATTGTGCATTTCTACGCAGAGGATTCTGCTACCATCCAAGAATGTAAACCATCAGTGATGTGGGTACAGAACAACCTTCATCTCTGTAGCAAGTTGCATTTTCTGACAGTTCATTGTTTCAACCATCTTTTCCCTTTTAGTGCATAGAATTTTATGTCTTTTATTGAGGTATTTTTTCTGGGTCTTACCAGGTCTCGATGAAGGAACTGCTGGGACTCCAAGTAGGTCATAGCTGCACAAACGTGTTTGCACATCTCCATAAGTTCACTGACAGGAATACGCCGGCGGCTGTCATGCAGGTAGTCTAGAAGGCATCCGTTAGACATGTACTCAGTTATGATAAAGATCGGCCTCTCTTTGGTACACACGCCATACAGCTGCACCAGGTTCTCATGGGAGAGGTTCCTAAAAACGGGAGGAGGAAGTAAATTGCCAATAATAATAAGAATGTAAAGATTCCACAAAACAAAGAATCCTTACTTGGTTCCATATAGAACATATAATGTTTGATTTTTCAATCACCTTATAGCCTGCGGTAGCGGGCTATACCTGTCATTAAAGACCCGCTCCAGCATTAAAGGCTCGAGCTGAAGGCAAGGGGCTTTAAAAAGGAAGAGGACCTTTAATGCTATATAGGGCTCTAAGGCTATTAGAACATTCCGCCAGTAAAGGGCGGAATGCTCTAATAAATAAAAGAAAGGCCTCAAGGAAATTGAGGGGATAAGAATCCCCTCAGGCTCCTTGAGGCCTTTGTTCACAGCAACTGCTGTGAACGACAACATTGGAATGTTGGAGTTCCGAGCTTCTACCAGCCATTAGAAGCCTGGAGCACTCCATTGTGTTCAATGGAGCTCCAAACATTCCAATGTTGTAATATCAGATATAACTAAACAGCCTTGGAACTTTGTATTCATCAAAGGGAACTCCCCATGCGTTATGTGCTAAAAGCTCTTAGGGCCTGATTTAGACCTTAGCAGAAGGGAATACTCCGTCAAAAATGTGATGGATATCCTGTGCACCATATTATGATCCCACTATGTCCTATGGGGATCCTAATATGGTGGGCAGGATATCCGTCTCATTTGCGACAGAGTGTTCCATCTGCCAAGTTCTAAATCAGGCCCTTAGTCTGGTACTGAATAAAATCCATGGAAACCATTAGCCTTGATGCACAAATTGTTGAACTCTGAAGGAGAACCACTGGCAACATCTAGGGTGAGGCATTCCTGTTCAAATTATGTACAACTAAAATAAATAAGACTAGTAGGAAAAAAGTGCAGACTTATACAGGAGCAAAGAGAGGGGCCCACCCAAAATAAATAATTTAAAGAAATGAGAGAAGGGATGCACTCTAATAATAAAACAAAAATATGGGTTAAGGGGGATGAGAACATAAGGGAGACAGCACCATAGATACTGAACACCAATCCAATACTGTCTCTATTTCCAGGCCGATACCTGCCTCACTGGCAGTTTATCTCACCTCCACTTCCCCCATGGAAGATGGTGAGGGAAGCTGAAAAAATTGGAGGCAAACTTGCAGGCAACACACCAGAGGAGTGTCATTGGTGTAGTGCATGTGGCGGTAGCCATCCTGTGGGAACTACTACTAGAACTTGGATGCCTCCATCCTAACGATACAGTTAATGAATCTCATGTCCCTAATGCAATGAACCTTTGATCATTCCTCCTGAAAGATACTGATCCAATTCTGGTTTATAATTAAATGTCAAAGGCTATATATTGCAAGAAAACGTAATTTCACTAACATGAAACGCTTGGTAATCCATACGGCTTTTAACATCTTCATCCTCTACTGATTAATGTCACCAGGAAGTTGGCATACCGGAATCTGCATTTGAAGTGAATTTTTGTAAAACAGGTATTTCCCAAGGACAGTAATAGCTCTATTTCTCCTAGATTGTTTACATGATGGATGACTCTAGGCTCAACAACTGCACTGTTGTCTTTCAATATTAATTCTGCCCCTATAATTCCTCCTGGTGTTGCACATTAAAGGTTGTCTATTTATGGTTACAATTCCCAAATCTCTAACAGGGTGAGTGCTTGTTATTCTGTTGATCCTGTTGTTATTTTTGTAAGCCTGCTTCACTTAAGTGCACAGATGGGCACAACATTTTTAAATTGGAACTTCACCAAATTAGAACCCGACCGGCATCCTAGAACAGAACTTATCAGCAGGATGGTTTCTACCTATTTTGGAAAACATTCCCTTTAAGTTTACTGATCTGGTTAAGGTTTTTGGCGATCGGTTTAGCGTGCGATCACTCTCTCCTTTCCTAAATAACTCAAACTGTAAGGCAAAGCCACAACTATTTACACTTACTTTTCATAGTTATACTATTGTTGAAGCAGATATGCTAATTAGAAATTATTAATGAGCGTTTACATGTTTTAATTAACAAGAAAGCTAAACGTAGAGAAAATAATGTGCACATTTGAAAATGTGCCCACGGGGAATGACAGCCACTTATACAAACTTGTACTAAAAAGATTAAAAATGTGTGGAATAATGAAAATGTATAATAATAATTTATTAATGTGTCATATTAAGATGTTGTTCAGTATTAGGGAAAGATGCGGAAGATGTTGTAACGCGAAGGGTTAATTAGCTTGAGCAGTGTAGATGAGTGTAATGCCTGTTGAAACCCCCTTCCAAACATCGTGGAAAAGTTTATGATATTATTTTCAAGCTTGTTTGTGTAGAAGACTCCGTCTCAACCTTGAGAACAAGAGTACAGGGAGAAGATGGAATCAAAACAAAGGCTGGAGAAGGGCAGAGCAGCCAAGTACTGATAACATAGCTAGAAAATGCCAGAATGAGATAGAATCCAAGCTTTGAGTTATTTAAGCACTGAACTGTGGGTGAGGGATTGGGAAGCTCGCAGATGGAATTGTGGAAGCTGCCATGGCCCAGCGCTGCCTCCCTGTTTGCTCGTGGTGCTTGAGGGGGAGAGAGGTCCAAGCAGGCGGTAGAGGGCTCCCCAGCATGTCGTGGATTAAGTTAAGTTTACACACAGGGATAAAATACCTTTGATTCTCTGCTCTATTATTATGGCTGATTATTCATGCCTGCACTGTGTTTATAACCTGAAGTATTCAGCTCGTTTATATTTTGCTTTCTAAACCTATTAGTGTGAACTGCTACAATAACTGAAACATGCATTTTGGTGTGCAGTAAATCAAAGCTGATCTGAAACATTCAGTTTGTTTATATTTTGCCTCCTGAACATCGTAGTGATAGCCTGCTGCAGTAATTGAAACATGCATTTTGGTGTGCAGTAAATCAAAGCTTATCTGAACTATTCAACTCATTTATATTCTGCTTCCTGAATATCGTAGTGCGATGCATTTTAGTATACAGTTAATCAAAACTCATATCTGTCAATGAATTCTTTGCTTATATATATAAATAGATGCTTTTCATTGCTATTCTTATTCTACTATTGTTAATGTGCTAAATGCCTACATTTTACCTGCAATTCTAGTAAAGCTAAATTGTATTTATATTTTGGCGTGTGGTCCTTCATTGAGCGTCCTTATTGACTTATACTGAACAGGTGTCAACCAGTCACCTGGATAAGATATTTGGTACCAGAAGTGGGGCATAAGTCAATATTGCCTCTTTGGGGACGTAAGAAAAGTGAGGCAGAGAGCGGAAGGCAGCATGGGGCAGGAGCCAGATCAATTCCCGGGTAGTTAGCAACTGACCCGTTCTCTGGTGTGGCAGGACTCCTGAACCGGTGGGCAGCACCAGTGGTATGGGAGGCATTAGATGAGAAAGTGACTCCTCTCTTAGTGGAAGATGCGGTTGAGAGTGTGAAGCTAAGAGGGGCGAAGCTGGAGCTGAAAGCAGCAGGGCAAGTGGGATGGCTTTTCCTGTCTGCGCTCCGTACGGTATACAGGAATACATTAACACAAGATGCAGAGATAATAAAACTGCGGGATGAGGTTGCAGCCTTGCAGGAAAGGCAGTTACTTATGAAAGAGACCATAGAAAGTGCAGTGACTCGGGGTGATCAAATGGAGGCAAGGTGCACCGCATTAGCAGTACGAGTAGCAAAACAGAAGAGTAGGCAGAAGCCTAAAATGCCCTCAACTGTGCAAGTGAGGGCACTGATACGCAAACAGAAGAGTAGGCAGAAGCCTAAAATACCCTTAACTGTGCAAGTGAGGGCATTGGTACGCAAAGAAAATTGGGATCCACGTACTTGGCAGGATGAGGTGGAAGTACGTGTAACAGAACTAGGTGGAGTTGAAAGTGGAGAAGGATGTGTAGGTGAAATTGAAGGTGAAAAGGGAGCGAATGGCGGGCAAATACAGAATTCTTGTTTGGTAAGAGATTATACGCAGAGTGAGTTGTTGCAGAGAACCCGTATGTTTAGGCAGATGCCTGCAGAGCCTTTGTTTAAATGGTTGGTGAGGTTGTGGGACACTGGAGCAAAAGATGCATTACAGAATCCTTTTACATTAGGTCCCATCACAGAAGGAGACCCGTTTGAGCTGGAAATGATAGTACAGGATGATGTAGATGATGTAGTGATGTGGAGCCTATGGCAGAGGCAGGAAAAAATGAGGGTGCCACAAGATTGGGCCTTAGTAGCAATAGAACGCATAACTGATGATCGGCCGGTCACTTTAAAAACATGGGTCCCCTTTCTAGGTTGGACAAGAGATGGAGGGGTTGGCAATAAAGTAGGCAGAGCGCAGGAGTTTGCCATCGTGAAGTGGAAATGGTATCTGCAGCAGAGGGCAAAACCAGGACCAGCAGGAGTGTCGAAGTTACAAGAAGATAAACTAGGGGCAGTGGACTTGCAGGCAATGGCCCCTGCACTAGAGCCCTCTGAAATGGAATCCTCACCATTTAAGACAGCCCCGCCTTTTGATGAACTCACCGAAGAAGAACGGCAAGATGCATGGTTCACAGATGGTACCGCCCGGTACTATCAAGGAAAAAGACAAAGGCAAACAGTCGCATTCCAGCCTGCTACAGAAACGATGTTGCTGCGAGAAAGGAATAATGAATCAAGCCAGCTTGCAGAACGGCAGGGGGTAGCAGCAGTGATCGAACAAGCCCCCATCAGAGAGAAAACATTTGTGTACACTGACAGTTGGGCCACTTACCAAGGACTAGCAAGATGGGCCCGACTTGGCGTAAGGATGGATGGAAAATTAAAGGCACCCCCATTTTGGGAGGCGAACAGCTATGGGAAGAGATGTGGGACATGTGGATGCCCATTTCCCATTGGACACCTCACTTGAATCTCTATACACAGTAGATCAGATGGCCAAAACGCGAACGGTGGTCATCAAGGAGGAAGCTGAAGCCGCTTTAGCAAACAGGACCCATGCAACATCCGGACATCCAGGATAGAATGGCACTTATGCATGGGCACAGCTACGACAAATTCCAGCCACTAAAGTGCAAAAAGCAGTAAAGGAGTACCCCACATACAAACGGATTAGACAAATGCCCTTGCAAAAGAATCCTAGTGGCCATATCAGAAGAAGAACTGCAGCTACTACAGTGTGGCAATTGGACTATATCGGGCCGCTACCAAAGGAAGGAGGAAAAAGCTACGTATTGACCATGGTGGACACCTACTCTGGCCTTATGTTGGGTATGCCCTGTAAGTCTGCAGACCAAAAGTCGTGGGGCCCCCCAACAGGGGCTAAACTACCTGATAAAACATTATGGGGAACATGATGAGATCCAAACAGATAGGGGCACACACTTTTCAGGGAAAACAATGCAGGGCTGGGCACAGGAACAGGGAATTCGGTGAATTGTGCACCTTAGTTATTATCCACAAGCTGTAGGCATGATTCAGAGATTTAACAGATTGTTGAAAGAACAGCTAAAAAAGTTATCAGCACATGATAGACTTGCACAAGTGATTTGTGAACAAGCGTACACCCCTCACATTGAAGAAAGATCTGCCCCCCCGATAACACCCAGAGAGGTGAGGGAGGATTTGGAAACACAGGAAGAAAAGTATGGGTGAACCATCCAGGAAAAAAGCCAGAGGCAGGAGAGCTATTGAGTCAAGGGGTGGGGAGTACTTATATTATACTTTTAAAGAACTCAAATGTACCTGTATTTGTACTTGCAGTGAGACTTACCCCACGGTCGTAAATGATGACATCTGCATCGATGACGTGGTTCATGATTATAACCGGAAAAAGTGTATGAGTCCGACCGAATATAGTCCGTCATGTCACTTGTGCACCTCAAGCAGCTAACATAACTGATGACCAGGGAAATGTTTTACTTTGCAACGTGGAGGTACCTGGAGGCAAGTGGATGGCTGCCAAAGCTGTGATCTGGAAGGTAACTGGACAGCAAATCCGACATGCCAACGGACTAAACGAGTTGCAGGGGACGCCAGCAACAGTACAGGCTTTGAATTATATGCTAAACATGATATGTAAATATTGTGATACCAGGACACATGGTGGTTGTTACAATGAACAATAGAATACCAGCCTTCATGTTTTATATAACCGAAAGACGCATGGTTAACAACTTAAGCAACATTTCTATAATGCGATATAGAATAGGATGTAAGCAAGTTCTGCATGCAAGCATAATTAATCGTATTGTGTTACAGATAAATTTTGTCAAGGGGAATGTCTCAAAGTATGATCTATTATGTGCACCATGGACACCAGAGTTATGGCCCTTGCTAAAGTTACGCAATAGAAGAGATCTAGGGTCCTTGATAGCTGGGGCCACCGGAATCGGGGTTGGGGCCCTGAATTCTTTTGATGTTGAAGCCATTTGGAATAAGCTATCTTCTACAGGATATAGTACAGGAGAGGCCATAAAAGTAATTTCTTAATGGGGGCCTACACACTCACAAGAAGTATGGAAAGTCCTGCTTGGGTTGTATCGTGATTGGCAATGACATAATTTCACTTATGAACAATGTGGAAAAAGCTTTCAAAGCACCCAAACAATGTCCAAAGGAATTCAGTGCATACTATGGCAAAGTATTGTTAATCAACAGTATGTAGACTTCAAAGCGGAATGGGGACAGCTTCAAGGTGAATATTGGAGACAACTGCATTTGCCTGAGGAAATATGGGTAAAGCCTATACAATTCCATTGTGAGGGAGAGATGTGCTATGCTCATTTTGATATAGCTAGAAGTAATCTTCCTCCTGAAATATGGTGCCCCTTTATATTGCTCCCTGTAGTAATAGGTGAAGAATGGTGGATACCTCACACTGACAAAAAATGGATTGATCAAACAAATCACACCGTAGATCCCACTAGATGTGCAGATTGGTCTAAGGGGAGGGTATGTACCCACACTGGACGGGCGCTAGACCCATGCCTTCACCCAGTACCAGGAGAATGTGAATGGTTACCTTATACTATTAATGGCACAGACTTATATCAGATAGGAACAGAGAGTATATGTTACGTTACTAATCATCCCTTACTTATTAACGGATTTATACAAACCACCGGAGAGCAAGTAATGTGTACGCGCAATATTACCAGCATTATTGACATAAGCACTCACATCTTGTACCGACCAAGTTCACCATAACCACATTACAGACGCAAATGCGTGCACAGTTAGAGTGGAACATCTCGCTTGTTGTTAAGCTACCCAGATAAGAGCCAATCAGGCACTACGCACAAGTTACCTTTGCTAAATTTGATATGGCAGCTAAATACACCAAGGATACAGCTATACTGATGACCATAAACACTAAACAGCGTATGCACACTGCTTCATGCATCCAGCAAATAACTTAGCATCATTGGTATGACATCTTCTTAGGCTGGGCACTAGGAGCTGTAAAGACGCTAACTATAGTGTTACAACAGCTAATTTGGTTATTGATTGTTTGTGTTACGCTAATGACTATACTATGTAGACTATATGTATGCACAAAGCAGTTTTCATACTAAAGATGCAAGCGCTTAGAATAACGTTGACCAGTATTAGTAGCAATCTAGCTAGCGGAATGTCAAAGTAAATGATATCCGTTTCAACATGCATCACGCTCATCTAAGGGGTGGAGTGTTCAGTATTAGGGAAGGATGCGGAATACATTGTAACGCGAAGGGTTAATTAGCTTGAGCAGTGTAGATGAGTGTAATGCCTGTTGAAACCCCCTCCCAAACATCGTGGAAAAGTTCATGATTTTATTTTCAAGCTTGTTTGTGTAGAAGACTCCGTCTCAACCTTGAGAACGAGAGTACAGGGAGAAGATGGAATGAAAACAAAGGCTGGAGAAGGGCAGAGCAGCCAAGTACTGATAACATAGCTAGAAAATGCCAGAATGAGATAGAATCCAAGCTTCGAGTTATTTAAGCACTGAACTGTGGGTGAGGGATTGGGAAGCTCGCAGATGGAATTGTGGAAGCTGCCATGGCCCAGCACTGCCTCCCTGTTTGCTCGTGGTGCTTGAGGGGGAGAGAGGTCCAAGCAGGCGGTAGAGGGCTCCCCAGCATGTCGTGGATTAAGTTAAGTTTACACACAGGGATAAAATACCTTTGTTTCTCTGATCTATTATTATGGCTGATTATTTATGCCTGCACTGTGTTTATAACCTGAAGTATTCAGCTCGTTTATATTTTGCTTTCTAAACCTATTAGTGTGAACTGCTACAATAACTGAAACATGCATTTTGGTGTGCAGTAAATCAAAGCTTATCTGAAGTATTCAGTTCGTTTATATTTTGCCTCCTGAACATCGTAGTGAGAGCCTGCTGCAGTAATTGAAACATGCATTTTGGTGTGCAGTAAATCAAAGCTTATCTGAAGTATTCAACTCATTTATATTCTGCTTCCTGAATATCGTAGTGCGATGCATTTTAGTATACAGTTAATCAAAACTCATATCTGTCAATTAATTCTTTGCTTATATATATAAATAGATGCTTTTCATTGCTATTCTTATTCTACTATTGTTAATGTGCTAAATGCCTACATTTTACCTGCAATTCTAGTAAAGCTAAATTGTATTTATAATTGGCGTGTGGTCCTTCATTGAGCGTCCTTATTGACATATACCGAACAGGTGTCAACCAGTCACCTGGATAAGACAGATGTATAACCTATGTTTTGCATTATATTGTAGAGTTAACTTAGCCGAAGTTGTGGCCTAGTCTTTCCAGGCCTCACGCACGAGCCAAATTAATAAAAGCACAATGTAGAAGTTGCTGGTGCATTGTACTGACTGTGAAACCTTTGCGGTTTAATAAGATTTGCTTTGCTAGAGTTTTCTGCAATGTACCGATGGACAGATGATGAAACTAAAAATGTTACAGTTTGGTGTAAGGCAGACTCGATGTACTTTCACTGACTGGAGAAGAAAATGCAACATTTTCAATACCTGATGAGCCAGATGATGAAGACATCGAACAGTGAACCAATCAACGAATTGAGGACAGAGAAATATTAGAATTCATAGATTTGCAAAATTGATATTATAGGATAGAGTCAAAACTGCTGATTAATTGACCAATTAGGAATTAGGGGGATGGACTGAAAAACTCTAATAAAAGGTCATGACAAGGGATGCGGGAGAATCGAGAGAGATGCAAAGAGAGAATTGATGATGTCAGAAGATGCAATTCGAGATTCTGTCATTGGGCTCATGCTCTTGAGAGCCTGATTCGCTGCTGTTCAATTGATGACCTGAAAACGAAGACTGACTTTGTTGCTGATCCATTTCGTGGATAGGTAGCTATGACAATGTGACTGATTAATTTTTGTGCCTTTTCTTTCTAGATACCAACTGCGCTGTTTTTATAGGTTATCTTCTAGCTAGATGTTTTCCAAATTCATGTTCTAAATTGTTTTCGCATGAAGTACCACATGCTAATGCTAATCTGTGTTAGGTAAGGTTCCTTTGGGTGACGTTGACAGTGAAAAATGATTGATTAACTGATTGCTGAACTCTGCTATTAATGTCGACATGTTCATCTTTGATTGCTTATGCTGAAGCACTAGAGCGTATGTTTTCTCGAATTCTGATTAGATTATGTTATTGGTGGTCATTAATGAACTAATTCTGAGCTGAATGAATAAAGTTTGATCTAACCTGATGACTTAGTATTGTAACCAATAGGGACATAAAATTGATAAAACGTATAATTGAGTTGTGGGTATGTTGATATATTGTCTCATGCTTAATGATTCTCTTAGTAGTTATTGATTGATTACATTGATAATTGATGTTCATCGATTGCTACATAGCTAGGATACTCCATGCGATCCAAAAGGTTAATCAGCCTATACGCGTCCCCTTGTAAGTTTACTTACTAAGGACCAGCCGCGCTAGCACTATGATCTATAAGTTTTACAATTTTGCATGTACTCTAATTACAATAAGAACAAATAGCTATTTAACATACAAAATTGCATCACTTGGTAACCATTTTATAGTATCCGAATCAGTACTGGAAAGGAGAGGGAGCCTGTTGAATGCCGGTTGTGGCAGCTATTTCAGAGTTGGATCTGGGATCTGGTCGACATAGGGAAATATGCTGATTTTTGTCCTGGTGTAATTTGTTGACACCAGGAAACATTTCTTTGTTCAGAGCAGCAACCTGCAGGTGGCAAATGGGCTTTCTTCTTTTCGTTTCTAACTTGGCCCAACCAAAGGTCTGATTGGAAGGACCATCAGCCCTTCTTTTGTTTAAGTATCATCATGGCTGAAAACCATCTGGAGTCTAACACCTACACACTAATGAAATGTGAGGTAACAAAGCTCACACATATAGTACAGACTTGTAGCTGTTATATGTTAAGAGTGAGTGGTCAGGAGAAACACAAGAAATTATATTTACACTTCTAGCAAAATAATCTCTTACAAGAAATTATAAATACATAATTGCATTGAAGATCGTTTTCCAACAAATCACAATTCATAAATATAACTTGTTGCTGATTACCTGTGAAAATTACAACCCCTTTCAATGCCTTCCTCGAGTCTAACACCTACACACTAATGAAATGTGAGCTAACAAAGCTCACACGTATAGTACAGACTTGTAGATATTAAATGTTAAGAGTGAGTGGTCAGGAGAAACCCAAGGTCTGGATATTAAGCGTAAAACAGTGATTGGGGTTGTCTGTACTAACAAGACAGAGCAAGGCCTTGCTGTGATAACAGCAAAGCAAAAAGCAATACTTTGAACATGGGTGAAGAATGTGCGTCAATGTGTTTTTCAGCACACCGTGGGACAAGTTTGTCCCAAAGGCATGTGTATTTAGTTTTTATGTAGTTGATGTGTGTTTGCTTGCCAAGATGACATCACAGACCTCAGGAGGAAGGTTGAATACTTTCACCGGTCACTGTTCAGTCTTGAGGGCTGAAAGTGGATTGTGCACAGGTTCAGGTGCAACAGCCTGCTCTTTTGGTATGACAGTAGAGTCTCCAGAAATGGCAGCATGATCATAGGACAGATGCTCATGTTCAGGTGTTGTGTATACCATACTCTCCTTGCCCAATCTGAGCCACTAGGATGACATAGGGCCTGTTATTTCTAGCCTTATTCAGAACTCTGGAAAGGAGAGGTATTATCCAAAAGGCATACAGGATTCTAGTCTGGTCAGAGTGCATCTCAGGGCGAGAGTCACTTTGGAAACTCCAGCACGCAGAAGTGCTGACATTGAGTGTTCTAGGCAGTGGTGAATAAGTTCAGCCAATGTTCTCCCCAGTCCTGAAAAAAACCATGAGCCACCTCCGACTGCAGATGAAATTCTTAGTCCACAAAGCTTCCGTGACTGTGTTCGCCTGTTCTTACATTTACAGATCCTAGCAGGTGCTGCACAACCAGGAAAATGTCCTGACTTACCAGCCATGTTCAGAGGAACAGAGCCTCTTGGCACTGGGTTCTCGAACCCTCTCTGCTCCTCATGTTGTAATACTGCATGGTTGTAGTGTTGTTCGTGAATACCTGGAGTAGCATTCCCTTTGATGGAAGGTAAGGAAGCTGTCAATGGCAAGCAAATCGCCCTTGGCTCCAGAAGGTTGATATGAAGCTGAGTTTCTGCTGGAGACCAGAGGCCTCTGATCTCCTTCTCTCCCACATAGCCACTTCACCCCAGAAGCAATGCATCAGTCACCACTGTTAGCTCTCAGTCGAGAAGAGAGAGGGGTCGGCTCCTGATCCAATCACAGTCTGCCACCACTGCAGATCGTTTGCAGTCTCCTTCAAAATTTGAACTAGGTTGGACAGATTCCCATGGTGTGTAAATTTCAGTTCCCACTGCAGCGCCCGCTTAAGCCATTGAGCGTACTTCACCAACAGGATGCAGGAGACCATCAACCCCAGCAGCCTCAGGGCTAGATTCACCAAAATCCAGGATTGAGTTTTAAACATCTGGATCATAACCCAAGTGTCTTGGACTCTCGGCTGCAGAGGGTAGGCACAGAATTGCACTCTGCCCAGACTGAAAAGGAGCATCTGAGAAGGAGTCAGGTGTGACTTTGGCATGTTGATAGTGGTTCCCAGTGATTGCAGGATGTCTGTCGTAGTCTGGAGGTGGGCAACGACTGTCTGGGCATAACCATCTTCAGCAGTCAGTCGTCAAGGTAGGGGAAGTCGGGGATCCAGACCTTCAACGATGTTCTGCAATCACTGCCCTCACCTGTGTGAACTACTGAGGGGCACTGGTGAGACTGGTGAGACCAAAAGGGAGTACAGCGAACTGGAAATGCTCCTGGCCCACCATAAGCCATAGGTAATGCCAATGATCCTGCTTTGCTTTGTGGTGGATTGGACAGATCTCTGCCCTTGGAACTTGTGGGAAACACCAATTCATCGAAGTGGTGTGCACCAGCAGATAACCTCAGATTGTTCAAGTCTATTGAATTGTGAGTAGGAAATACGGTTAATTAAATAGAAGTAACGGTAAAGTGATGTTTATGTATCTGTATGCATCATCTTTTCCCGTTGCTGGATGCATTGGTCTGGTTCTATCAGGTGAACCTTTACTCTGAGGTGGAGGAAAGGATGCTATTAGACTCTTGAGACAAACCAGCATTGGCAGTTTTTTTCCCTCTTTATGCCATTTTATGAGGCTATGGAATTGCTGGGCTTAGTTTTTATATATTCAAAAGGTTCGAGAACAACTTGTTGACAATGTGAGAGTCCATAAAAACATTTTGATGTGTTACAAAACAAGTGATTTTAATCAACTGAAACCAGGTTTCATCAGGTACATTAAAAGGATAAAAACATACCTAGGATCTCCATATGAAATCATTTTCCAGAGAGACAAAAACACAATATAATAGAAGAATTAAAACTGCTAAGAAACAAAATCTAAAAACATGCACAGCACATAATTCTTTCAAGGCATATTAAAATAAACAATGCAAAAAAAGAATTACTGACAATCATGAATTGGTTAGCAGATATCTTTCCTGATCTTAATAGCAGCATGTATAAAACTAATGACGGTGTGGCAGACAGATTTAGACGATAAATACTGTAAATGTTTCGCAAATCAACAGCAAAAAGAGCATAAAATAGGACATAAAAAGTTATTTCTAGGAACAGAATAACAAGCATTTGCAATGCAATAGATCTCGCATTTGCTGGAATTAGAGCTATTAGCATTATAAACTCCTCACCTGACTTTTCTTGCCACATAAACTGATAATGAAAAGTAAAATAGTTTTATATATGCGAGCCGACGGTTGCCATGAGCATAAAGGAGACACAGAAAAGGAAACAGAAATTTGCTCGCAATGAAACGTATTGGAAAAAGTGCATTTATCCATTCGGAAAACACAGAGCCTTGTATGTTTTCAGTAGTTTACCGGTGCTGTACAAGAGCTAAACACCGGAAAAGGCACGACGTATGCATGCCTGTCACTAATGAAATCAAGTGAATTTTAAAAGGCAAGCCCACGAACCAACCAAACTGATGGGCCTGGTTAAAAGCCCACAGATAGATTACAACAGGGGCCAGAGCGCTTACATATGCGTGACCCTAAAACTACACAAGAACATGAAATGATGAAATGTAAACATGATTGCTTGCTGATATCGTTACCTTATATAGAAAGGTGTGTCACCTTGTTATCCTGGTGCCTGACAACCAGTATTATGGCTTAAATATCACTACTATGTTCTCCATAGCACATAGTTCCATTTAGTGAAGCCCAGTTGGGGGCACGGGTGTATGTGTCAGCAAATATACACGTTTGTTTCTGTGCACCTCTTAGTGAGTCAATTGGCTGATTATAGTTGGATTTAGCGCAACAGTCCACAGTTGAACTTATTGTGTCTGACCTTTGGATGGGGCAAATAATATTGAGATGAAAAACTGAAAAATGGAAGGCTGTCAGTTTACTAGTAGGTCTGGTGTTAGCCAAAACCCTTTGTTTCGGATAAAATATGTGTACTATAAACACTTTCGTATTGAGACGTTTAGCATCCATAGGTCTTCTGTACTTTAATTCAAATTTTTCTTCTACCCTCCACAGCATATAGCATGGGGAACAGGGTCAGCCCACTTCATCTATTGGTTTGCCTGACTGTGAGTGAAGGCATTCACCTCTTGCACAATGTTCATAGCCCCACAATAAGTAGACCCTTTCAATGCCAGGGAATGCTGGCGTATTGTGTTTTCACAAGAAATACATTTACATGTGCATTTTGACTTTTAGACAAACCTTGGTTTCACATTCACAAAGAAAACACGTGTTCGTAAAGCCATAAAGTCAACAGCAACTCCAAGCCCATTGATTTTGCCAATGCTTGTTTTTGAACTGTTGTAGGGCTTGCAGTGTGGTGTTCTACAAGGGCGTTGTCCCTTGTTGACCGCTACAGTCATGTTTTTGTTCTACTTGGACATAGTTAGGATAATGTGCAGAGGCTATTGTTTTCGACTGAAAAAACTCTGCCACCATTTAAGCCAATTCTAGATAATTCTATACAATGGTGCTACTCTAGGCTGTGGTGCTTTACTTACATCATGACTTTTGCTTCCTCTATAAACTCATCCTCCGACATTGACCCCTCTCTTATCATCTTGATAGCCACGTCATATTTGCCTCTCCATTTCCCATACTGCACAACTCCAAACTGACCATTTCCCAGCACCTTCAGGAAGGTGAGGTCCTTGTGGTCGATTTCCCATGATCCTGTAGTGAAGAAAACCACGTGTTTAGAACAGACTAGTACTTTTAATGTAGTGATGTGATCCAACTTCCAGTGTCAACACTTCTTTAGGGGCCAAGCTCTTGTTCCCTATGTATTATTCATGGAACCCTCCACTTGACTCTAGGCCCTAAAATAGTTTCTGGCACTTCACAACAATACACTTTACATTTGTTATATAAGTATTTCCAAGTGAGCAAACAGTGTGTCTGGTGCTTTCCAGGAGGTGCTTGGCTAGCCCAGCCCCAGTTCTGGTACATTCAGTTTTGAATTTTCAAAGCATTCAAAGACCATGGCCAACCAAACTCAAGACTCAAGGGTGAGTGTAAAGACAACGGGTTAGTAGAAACTAGGTTGGGGGAAAGAAAACGGGTACATGAGGCTAGAAATATATGGGGCTCTATGCCTTGGAATTTGAATGAAATTACTTAGGGGCCTTGATACCACAGTGAACACAGCTATTGGCAAATGTCATGAATTCAAAAGATTCAAAATATGAACAAGAGAATGAGTGGGGAAGCAGGGGCCTTAAGAGGAATCCAAGGAAGGAAGAATGAGGCAAAAACCAGGGTCCCTTTAGATTGGCTTTCTTCTGTCCTGCTTTAAAGTGTAGGGTAGTCATTGTCATTTTCACCCGGCCTACTATTGACATGTCCCTTCTATGTGAGCTGAGGATCCAGTTGTTGGCAATGGTGTCTGCCTTCAGAGTACTGCTTACCCTGGTGTTCTGTCATGTCACAGCTTAGCTGCCTTTTCTGGGCCTCAGCTGATGGTTAAACGTGCATTCTTTTTCTGCAGTGGTGCACCAGTATTTATCTTTGCTGCTCCCTTGTTTTGCCTCTCTGGGCCAGCTGTGCTGACACCGCAGGCACTCCCCAGTTGTCTGGTGAGCAATGCTTTTTACAGTGGACCTCCCACTGCCAGGGAACCTGCCAATATGCAGGCATGCTGAACAGCTGCACTGGTAGTGGTATATAGCTGGGCATTAATGCAACACGTTCTGTGCCTCATCCTCAGGGTCTGCTGATCTTTTTGTATCCTCTATGCCCATGATGCTCCCTGAGGGCATCGGTGCCAGACTGGGAATGGGCCAGGCAAATGCACATTGCTCACAGCAATAGCAGAGACCCGAGATAATGTACTTGCCACTATCGCTTGTCTGGCTCTTCCATACAGCTATAATTAAATAATTGTTTTGTGGTGTTGCATTGAGCCCACAAGGTGACATGAAATTAGCTAAATTCCTCCATCTGCCCCCTTCTTACATCACCACTATGGACCACAGGTTATACTGCAGATCTGCAACCACCCTTTCTTTCATGTTAAGACCCACAGCCTGATGAGACAAATTACATTTTTCTTCAAGAGACCTATGCAGAAGGAAGAGTGAGGGACCCATGCAGAAGGAGGAGTGAGGGACCCATGCACTGCTTTGGCTGGGCACGTATAACTATAGTGGAAGATATTCCACTAGAACTCTTGCTGCATTGCAGCTTTCCACCCGTCACCATCTTCTGACATTCTCACAAGAGAAGGACGATTCGAGGGTGCAAAACAGATTGGAAAGTTTGTTCTCATCCAGCACCAAGAATAGCATAAGGATTCCATGTTTCGCAACTTAGGTTTCTTAGGCTCCTGAGGGGTGAATGTGGAAGTAAAACCCTTGTAGCCTCAAGCAGGATGTGGAACGTCTAAGGTGATCTATGCTGGGGACTGCCCGAGACCAACCTACCCAGAGTTCCCTTATCTCAGGTGCCTATGGCTATAGCCTCTATGGCTTGAGCCTTGTGAGTAGGAAAAGCGGCCATTGACCATCCTCTTTTTCTTTGCCAACAGTAGTCTAAAGACAGAGAAAGGGTTAAGGCTAACAATGGGTGAATCTGACCTGCACAAGGCATCACAGACACCATAGAATTCTAGCATAGTCTTTGTGTTCTCTGAATCTTTACTCATATTGGCCCTTGTTGACCACAATTTGTGCTTAAATCAGGGAAGAAGTGTGGATACAATGTTTTCCCAGAGTTCTCAAGGAAGTACGAGAGTACGGCTAAAGAAGGTACTGTCTATAGCTCACAAATCCTCACTCCATTCCACACTAACAGAGAGAGATGGTCACTCTGGGATTAGATTATTTACATTGTGCCATTACATAATGGTGATGATCCTATGCACAATGATCGAAATCCCAAATATAGTTGTGGATATTCCATTTCATAAGGGTGGCCATCACTGACATAATGATGTCCCTGCTATGTTGTGGGCATCCTTGCCATATTGTTTTCATCCTTGCCATTATAATGGTCATACTTGGCATAACGATTGCCATCTTAGGCTGCAGCATTAGGTTTATTGCTGGCATAAGTGTGGCCTACCTTTTCATAAATTGTGGTCTATAGATTGGGCCTTCCTTGTCACATGCTGAAAATCTCATCATAGGCATGATTATGCTTCGCTCAATGGTGACTCTTTCCTGTGGTGACTATTTTTAGCATATTGTGTGCATGTGAGAAGGTAGCCTCTGTCTAGCATTGTTACCCCACTTTTGGCATGTTTGTGAGTATATGTCAGTGTGTTTTTACTGTCTCACTGGGATCCTGCTAGCCAGGGCCACAGTGCCCATAGTGAAAACCCTATTTGTCAGTGTATTTTATATGTCTCACTGGGACCCTGCTAGCCAGGACCCCAGTGCTCATAGCTTGTGGTCTGAATGTGCATACCCCTGTTGTGCCTAACTGTGCCACTGAGGCTCTGCTAACCAGAACCTCAGTGCTTATGCTCTCTCTGCCTTTAAAATTGTCACTATAGGCTAGTGACCATTTTTACCAATTATAATTGGCACACTGGAACACCCTTATAATCCCCAAGTATATGGTACCTAGGTACCCTGGGTATTGGGGTTCCAAGAGATCCCTATGGGCTGCAGCACTTCTTTTGCCACCCATAGGGAGCTCAGACAAATCTTACACAGGATTGCCACACACGTTATTTCTCAGCCATTTTACACTGCACTTAAATAACTTATAAGTCACCTATATGTCTTACCTTCACCTAGTGAAGGTTAGGTGCAAAGATACTAAGGGTGAGGGCACCCTGGCACTAGCCAAGATGCCTCCACATAGTTCAGGGCACTTTTCCCAGACTTTGTGAGTGCGGGGACACCATTACACGCGTGCACTACATATAGGTCAGTACCTATATGTAGCTTCACAATGGTAACTCCGAATATGGCCATGTAACATGTCTAAAATCATGGAATTGTCCCCCATGCCAAATATGGTATTGGAGTGCCAATACCATGCATCCCCGGGGCTCCACTATGGACCCCACGTACTGCCAAACCAGCTCTCTGGGATTTTCTCTGCAGCTACCGCTGCTGCCAACCCACAGACAGGGTTCTGTCCTCCTGGGGTCTGGGCAACCCAGTCCCAGGAAGCAGAACAAAAAATGTCCTCTGAGAGAGGGGGTTACACCCTCTCCCTTTGGAAATAGGTGTTAAGGGGCTGGGGAGGAGTAGCCTCCCCCAGCCTCTGGAAATGCTTTGAAGGGCACACATGGTGCCCTCCTTGCATAAGCCAGTCTACACTGGTTCAGGGAACCCCCAGTCCCTGCTCTGGCACGAAACTTGACAAAGGAAAGGGGAGTGACCACTCCCCTGTCCATCACCACTCCAGGGGTGGTGCCCAGAGCTCCTCCAGTGTGTCCCAGACCTCTGCCATCCTGAATCCAGAGGTGTGAGGGCACAATGGAGGCTTCTGAGCGGCCAGTGCCAGCAGGTAACGTCAGTGACCCCTCCTGATAGGTGCTTACCTCACTAGGTGGCCAATCCTCCTCTGAGGGATATTTAGGGTCTCTCCTGTAGGCTTTTCCTCAGATAACGACTTGCAAAAATTCACCAGATTTCCTCTGCATCTCCCTTTTCGACTTCTGCCAAGGATCGACTGCTGACTGCTCCAGGACACCTGCAAAACTGCAACAAAGTAGCAAGAAGACTACCAGCGACATTGTAGTGCCTAATCCTGCCGGCTTTCTCAACTGTTTCCTGGTGGTGCATGCTTTGGGGGCTGCCTGCCTTCATCCTGCACTGGAAGCCACGAAGAAATCACCCATGGGTCGACGGAATCTTTCCCCTGCTCCAGGAGGCACCAAACTTCAGCATCACTGGTACTCTGAGACCCCTCTCATCCTGGTGAGTGTGGCCCCTGGAACACAGGTGGTGGACCAAAGTGACCCAGACTGTCCAGTGGTCCAACTGTCCAAATTTGGAGGAGATAAGTCCTTGCCTCCCCTCTGCAGACAGTAATCCTGTGCACCACGTGAACTGCAGCTGCTAGGGCTTCTGTGCACTTTTGCAAGGAATCCTTCGTGCACAGCCTAGCCCAGGACCCCAGCACTATGTCCTGCATTGCTCAACTCCCTGAGTTGACCTCCGGCTTCATGGGACCCTCTTTTGTAGTGTTGAGACGACTGCTGTTCTCAGTCTTCTTGAACCTTCTCAGTCTTCTTGATCCCATGTTCAAGCACTTCTGTGGGTGCTACCTTCTTCTGTGTGGGCTCTCTGTATTGCTGAGGGTCCCCTCTGTCTCCTCTCCCAATTGGCAACCTCCTGATCCTGCCTGGGCAGCACCCTTTTTCTTCAACTGCGACCTTTACAGCTAGCAAGGCTTGTTTGCGGTCTTTCTTCAAGGAAACAACGTTACATCCTCCAGCACTCCGTGGACCATCTGCTGCACAAAGGAGAAGTTCCTAGCACCTTTCGTTGTTGTAGAATCTTCAGCTTCTTCCATTCGGAGGCAGCCATTTTGCACCTTCATCCGGGGTATAGTGGGCTCCTGCCCCCCTGGACACTTTCACAACTCTTGGACTTGGTCCCCTTCCTTTGCAGGTCCTCAGGTCCAGGAATCCGTCTTCAGTGCTTTGCAGTCTGTTGTGGTCTTTGCAGAATCCTCTATCACGAGTTTAGTGTGTTTCTGGGGAAGTAGTATCACTTTACTCCTACTTTTCAGGGTCTTGGTGTGGGGTATCTTGGACACCCTTAGTGTTTTCTTACACTCCCAGTGACCCTCTACACACTACATTAGCCTAGGGGTCCATTCATGGTTCGCATTCCACTTTCAGAGTATATGGTTTGTGTTGCCCCTAGGCCTGTTGCATCCTATTGTATTCTACAGTGTTTGCACTATTTTTCTGTTTACTTACCTGATTTTGGTTTGTGTGTATATTTTGTGTATTTTACTTACCTCCTAAGGGAGTATATCCTCTGAGATATTTTTGGCACATTGTCACTAAAATAAAGTACCTTTATTTTTAGTAACTCTGAGTATTGTATTTCTCATGATGTAGTACCTATATGATATAAGTGGTATAGTAGGAGCTTTGCATGTCTCCTAGTACAGCCTAAGCTACTCTGCTATAGCTACCTCTACCAGCATAAGCTTCTCGAACAATACTAATCTACTAATAAGGGATAACTGGACCTGGCACAAGGTGTAAGTACCATCAGGTACCCGATATAAGCGAGGCCAGCCTCCTACAGTTCATTATTGGTAAAATGGTTAAAATCTCAAGGCATAGTGGTGGTTATCCTATGCATAATGATGGTGCCGGCCTAATAATTCCCACTCATTGCCTCCTTTCTTAGATTCAAATGGGCACCCCACGCATAATGTTGTCATTCTTGACATTTGATGGCTGCCCTTGGCTCAATGTGGACATTTCTAGCGTGCGACGGAGATACATGGCTTGTGTGAAAGTATGTCCATGCAGGGCACCAACACACATGATGAAAAAGACAGTCTGATGCTTGAGGACTACATTTGTGTTTACTAACAATGAAAGCTGGTATTTGGAAACAATGGGTTTTTTCAGAGAATGGCAAGTACTTGTTTATAGGAATTTGTTTTTTAATGCAAAATTTAAAGCTAGTGGTTCGGACTTGAATGTGCGCTGTGTCACAAACAGTGCTTTCGTTTGCCAACGCACTGCAAGTGAGGAACAGTGATTAGTCACACCTGAATCAACAATATATTCTAACACGATAACATGAAATATTATTCGTAACACGGGTAACTAGCTTCATAATTCTGAAAAATGCCTTAAGGTTTACACACGAGAGTTTCCATCGACTTAAACGATTGCATTTTTATAGGAGCACGTTAATTGGTTAATTTGTAAACACTAGCTCCACGGTGCAGCTGGCACCCGAGGTGTCAACAGTTTTATAGGCACAGTACTACCACCTGCTGTCACGTTATTCAAATGTTTCGAACGTTTGACTCTTTACCATAGCCCAAACCAGCCGTCGATGGCGCATTCTTCTTCTGTGAGGACACAGGGTACTTCAGTCTAGATATGAGGCCTGAAATGCAAACATAACATTGCCCATCATTCACATAATGTTGTTAGAAATAAGGCAGATTTTCATTGTGGTCTTCTAGCAAAGCTCTAAGTTGTTCCTCTATTAAACCACAAAAAGGATTTTCAGGGAAAACAGTATTTAGTAGTTTAAAAAAACTATGCTATATCTTTTAAAAAATAACGCAAATTGCTCCTATAGTGCAATTTTTGAAAGCTCATTTTTAAGACAAAAGTGGGTAGCATTGATGCCGTCAATAGATTGACCCTCGCCTTACCGCCTTCTAGAATTGTTTCACTTTGTAGCCGTTATTTGCATTGATACGGGCCAATTGTAAAATTTTATTTATATAGCGCTCACTACCCCTAATGAGGCGCTTCTCTGTTACTCAACGTTAGAGGTTTAAGTAGTAAATAAGTAATATGTGCTTTCTTATTTGTGGTAAGTTTGATGAGTTTCTGGTCTTGAGATCTCTGGCGTTTACTCTTGTTTGGTATAGTTCTGGATTTATTTAAGATGATCAGTAAAGGGAAGGTGTGAGATGTTATTGGGTGTGGTGGGCATGTGCGCCTTTTAGTTGGATGAATTGAATAGAATGAGAGAAGAGTTTGAAAAGCATGTTTGGAAGTCTATTGTAGTCTGAAATGCTGGATGAGACAGAGAGTGAAGGGAAAAGATGAGGTGGAAGGATTTATTTTTGTGTTTTTTTTCAATAAAAAGTAATATGTGCGTGCATGCAAAAAAGCATACACGCACACACACATATATAAATATATTCCATAAAATTAATATATATGTATATAGAAATGCAGGATGTATGATGGAACAACGCATAAACTTACAGCGCATGCCTTTACAACGCGGTTAGTACAATGCATGGTCATTACCACGCCTGCACTTACCACAAAATGTTTTTACAATGCATATGCTTTTACCACGAATGTCTTTACCACTAAAACTTCGTAGAAAAAGCATAGTTGGTAAAGTGTGTGTGTGTGTATAGATATATATATATATATATACATATATATGTAAAACATATAAATATATATATATATATATATATATACATACATACACAACCACATCTTTCCACCCAAAATCCCTACCTACCCTAAATCCTAAAAATTATCTTACCACCCCAAGACCCATACCCACCCTAACAACTAAACACCCCTTACCACCACAAATGTCATACCCACCCTAAAACCTAAAAATGCCCTTACCACCCCAAAACTCAAACCCACCCTAAAACCTAAAAATGCCCTTACCACCCCAAAACCCATACCCACCCTATAACCTAAATACCCCTTAACACCCCAAACCCCATACCCACCCTAACAACTAAACAACCCTTACCACCCCAAATACCATACCCACCCTAAAACCCAAATTTGCCCTTACCACCCCAAAACCCATACCCACCCTAAAACCTAAACACCCCGTACCACCCCAAATACCATTCCCGTCCTAAAACCTAAAAATGCCCTTACCACCCCAAACCCCATACTCACCCTTCAAGCTAAAAACACCCTTACCACTCCAAAACTCATGCCCACCCTAAAACCTAAACACCCCTTACCATCCCAAACACAATACTCACCCTAAAACCTAAAAACACCCTTACCAGCCCAAACACCATACTCTCCCTAAAACCTAAAAACACCCTTACCACCCCAAAACCCATACCCACCCTAATACCTAAAAATGCCCTTACCACCCCAACCCACCCTAAAACTTAAAAATGCCCTTACCACCCCAAAACCCATACCCACCCTAAAACCTAAAAATGCCCTTACCACCCCAAAACCCATACCCACCCCAAAACTCAAAAATGCAATTACAACCAGTAACTGTTACCCACCCTAAACACTATATATTGATTCCAACTCAGACTGTCCGCAGAAGCCGTTTCACTTTTTGGGCGGCCTCGGTGCTGCGGGGACGGAGACCCTTCTAAAATCCAAACAAACATCTCCAACAAAAGAGAAGTGTGCCGTTTAGCCAGTTCGCAGCACTAAAAGGCACTTTATTCATCCATTTCTGACGATATAATCAAATATTCTTTGTTTTTCCTGACGCGTTTCGTCTGTCCATACAAGCCTTAATCATAGGTACTTAATTAGACAGATTCAAAAAATACCCACGTGGTATAGAAGGCCACCCTTTTATCCTTTGGCCTTAAAGTCACAAGGTCCTTAAAGCAATCTCTTTTAAACACATTCCCCAAATACAACAGTTTTACATTTTTCTATGCCGAGTCTTATCCTTGTATTTCAACAAACACTGCATACATTATATATCTCTTATATTCCATTGCCGAAATTGATCTTTTTATAAGCATTGCTGACATTGATTAATTATTATTTCCTGTTTTCGGGGATGCGTTTAGACTCCATAGTGCTGAACCTATCAGCTTTCCTATTAGCTCAATTCTTATGAATTTTTCTTTCTAGCCGCATTCCATCCTTTACATCTGTTATTTACAATGTCAGTAGTTAACTACTTCTCTTTTTTTGGAGATGTTTGTTTGTATATATATATATATATATATATATATATATATATATATATATATATATATCAAGCCACTTAATAATCACCTGTACTTACCTTTAAGACCTTTAAACCTTTACCACGCATACACCTTTACCATTCATGCCTTTACAATGAAATTCGTTGTAAAGGCATGAGTGGTAAAGGTGTATCCGTTGTAAAGGCATGCGTGATAAAGCCATGCGTGGTAAACGCATATGCGTTGTAAATGCATCGTGGTAAATGCATTTCGTTGCATTCACGGCGATGTAAGTGATGTTTCCCGACATGCACACACATCTGTAAATAGATACATAAATGCATAGTAATGTACAGACATACCCCTGTGATGTTGCAAATAGTAGACTCCGTCTTCATGAGGCGTCACCCTTTTTGTGCCCTGATGCTGTATTGTTCAGGTCAGGTCGAAGACAACTCATAAAAGGGACCTGAGAATGCGGTTCATGGCCAGACCACCCCACACTAGTGTGCTGAGATTTTCATTGTGGGGGTACCTGTGTGCCGTACAGAGGCTGTAGCTACGGAGTTGGTGCGGGGCTCAGCTATTTCCCCCATAGGCAGAACAAATTGAAGATGGGGAGGTTGAGCACCCACCTGTGTTAGTGCTGTTACCCTGGTGCCGTGATTGTTAGTATTGTGCTCGCTCTCTGGTTGGGCCGTTTCTTCACCGATTGGGTTCACTCAAGGGGTGCTGGCCTGACCCCTTCCTATCATCCTGCTGCCTGCTTTGGGGAGGGCCTGCTCTGGATATCCTCCCTGTGTAGGTCTACTTTCCATCTGCAGTGGAGAGATTGCTGCAGTGATGTCTGCCCCAGTGCCCAGGCCCAAGCAGTGAGGCCCAGCAATTGCCTACAGTGATGCCTCTACCCTGCCTGGCCCCTAAGTGAGGCTCACGTGGCCATGCAGTCCTTCTGCTGGTGAGCACAGTGCCCATGTGGGGGATTCTGTGTTGTGACCCATTTCTACATGTACGTTGTGAGGTTTGGCGGAGGAGTCTGGAGCTGTCACATCACCTCATTTATCGTGGCTGCTACACCCGCTGGTACCTGCCAATAAGCCATTAGGGTGGCAGTGCTCACCCCTTACAAGGGTTGAATGAGGTTTACATGCACCATACAAGACTGCACCCTGTGCTCCACTAGCCACTTGCCAGGCAGGTCACAAAGGACTGTGCCTGATTTGTCAGTGCCATTCTGGGGTTCTGCTTCATGCAACCCTTTGAAGCATGCCATCAGCCAAGGTGATGATACCAGCCCTGGAGCCATTTGTGGTTGGCGGTCCTCCTTCAGCTCAAGCAGCTTACTGGAAGGCATAGATAGAGCACCTAGAGAACTCTTTTATAGTGGTGGGGATAGAGAATGGCAGGAAACATCCTCTGCTTCCTCACTTGGTGGGTGCAACAATCCACGAGATATCTAAGACTGTCACTGTAGCCAGCACATCATTTACCTAAAAACACTTTTAAGGCAGCCCTGATGGAGCATTTCGAGCCTCTGGCGAGCCCGGGTTACGAGCAGTTCCTGTTGTGTCAGGCTCGACAAAGCCCAGAGGAGCGTGCTGACGTATTGTATGCCCGTTTGGAAGACCTTGTCAGCATGTGTACTCTACCTGATATTGATGAAATACGTGCTCAAGGATGTGCATCAGTTTAGTTGAGGGAGCAGATTCTGAGAACTCCAGGTATGACCATGGCTAATATTCCGACCCTTTGGCACTCCAAAGAACTGTCGCAATCACGAGCGGCTCATAAGGAGGCTATTTTCCAGTGCTTAGTGAAGACGGAGTCTGTTAATCAAATATCATACTCTAAAACCACCACCCCAGATCCTAAGAAGGACACTCAGAAACCACCCTCCATAAACATGATGTGTCGCTAGTGTGGAGGGCGATACCCTCATCATGTTGAATGTCCGGCTTGAGGGAGGAAATGGTCCTCGTGTAGCAAGTTTAACCATTACATAAAAGTGTGCTGGTCTGCACCCCTACATTGGGGACAAAAGGCAATCAATGTAGTGAAGGCCACTTCTCACACAGAGGTAGAAAGCGACATGGACAATGATGACATGAAAGGGACGTTTCAGGTGATACACACCATCAAGCCAAATCAAAAGTTGAACAGAAGCACCCCGAGGTGCATCTTCACTGTAGCAGGTCACCAGATGTCAGCGCTCATAAACACAGGAGCTTCGAAGAACATCCTAGCTTACAACCTGCTCAAAACTCTCCTGCATCGACCCAAGCTAAGAGCAACCATGACCAAGGCATATGCCATTGTCACAACCATGCCACCCCACTGGCCAGCAGATTCACTACCAGCATTGCCCATGGGGCCAAATCACCCAGCCTAAGTACGTCACAAAAGGAGGTGCTGGCATGCTTCTTAGATGCCAAATGGCTAAACAGCTCCAGTTAAATATTGTTTGCTTTCAGCATTCATGCTGCCAGCATTGCCTTGCTAATGGAGGAGTTTATGCCTCTCAGGGTGACCTCTGAGCAAGAAGGCAAATTCTGGACAGTGACAGTAAAAAGTTAGGACAAAGTGACAAAATTTAGTGTAAAAATTCAGGCCAAAAGGTCATTTTTATGGACACATTTGAGGAGGCAGAAAGCTAGACAACAGACAGAAGTACAAATAAAAATAGGTTTATGTTTTTTAGTTGTATTAAACTTTGGAGTATTGGGCAAACATTCACATATAGCTGGATATACATTACAATGAACAAACTACTAATCATATACACCCCAAGCAGAATTTTACAGCTGACAATGAATGATAGTGCAGAAGCAGCGCTGTCTTACTGAACATAGATGTAGGGCCATATTTTATGACCTGGATTACTCGATATTTATGAAGCCACGCAAGACTACCATGCATGTCATCATAAATCTTGAGTAATGTAATGCAGTACAAATCGCTGCATTACATTACTCTGCACCAGGGAGGGGTTTCCATTGGTGTTGCATGGGTTTTCCCATGCAACATTCATGGATTTTGATGCATTTCCAGATTTACAAGAACTTGTAAACCTGGGAATGTGCCAAAAAGATACGTCTCCCTGGGAGAGCAGTAACGAGGACAGATATGTTTATTTCTCCTTATTATTTCCTCTTTCTATGTGTGCTCAGCACGTATAGAAAGAGGAAAAAGCCTCTCAGGATTAATTTTTGTGCAGGGAGGTGTCCCTTCCTGCACAAACCAATCCCGCATGCAACACAGGCACCCTTGCACCACCGTGCAAGGGTGCTTGTGTTGGTACAGGGGAAAAAAGAGCAATATGTGGTATTCTTTTAAATACAGCACATTCCTGCCATTTCCCTGTGATGCAGGATAGTGTAGTAAGGTGACCTGCTGTGCTGCCCTGTGCCACCAAGCCCAAAAACATGTGCCCTAGAGTTCAGAGGCTGTTGCAATACTAAAGAGTGTGAAACTGAGAGAGAAATGATGGTGAGAATGGAGAAAGAAGGATATACACAGAGGAGAGACAATTTTGGAACAGTGAGAGTGAACCCTGAGAGAAGGGGAAAGCAAGAGAGGGTCAGCCAGCTGAGAGAAAGAACAGATGGCGAAAGAAAGAAAAGAATAAGATGGGGCAAAAAAAAGGAGTGAAAAAGATACTGAAATATGACAGTTCAAGAAGGAACAAGCCTTCTCTAGTTGTGCTTCCTACATGAACAAATGTAAATGTATGCAATAAGTTCATCAGCAAGTCTAAAACCTAATGGGGAACCTGCCTTGTACTATGTGAAGTACATTTGTAGCTCAAGCTTACCTTTGGTTGTCTTTATTGTCAATCTTATTTGCTTGCTTTTTATTCAGTGGCTTTCCTTCTCCCACCTTGTCCAGCTTGCATTTATTCCTTCTTTGGAGCAAAGCCTCCTTACCATCTCTCTCATTAGCTGGCTTCTATTCTGCCACTGATCACTTTTAGGAAACCCTTTTTTCTTTTGGGTTAAGTACTCCGTAAGAGTGCATGTGTTTCAGATCTCTCCTTTTCACCTCGATGTGCTTTCCCCAAATGCCCAACCTGTGCTGTGTTTCTCTCTTGTGTACTTCTCACCCACCCTTCTCATGCCCATGTTGTTCTCGCCTTCATGTGTTTCTCCACCCCTGTTTGTGATGCTGTCACTTTTGGATGCTTCTCACTTTCTTGTTTGTTTCTTCCCCCTATGTTCTGTGTTCTTCTCTCCCCTATTTCCCTGTGCTGTGTTTTTCACTCCTCATGTGTTTCTCCCCTGGCTGCCAGTGTTACTCACTCCTGTGTGAGATACTTCCACTTCCTTACCCCCTTTGCCTCCTCCTTTACCCAACCACCTGCAGTATTTTCTAGGCACACTAAAACAAGTGTCCCACATTTGCAGATGGCAACCGTCTGTGAAGCACTACTTGGTTAATAACAGGTGATTCTGTGGGAAAGCCTTTTATAACCTGTAGGTCAGCAACATTGGATAGGCTGAATTGTCCATTCTCCACTGCATCTCACCTGCTGGCCTATGGACACTCATCTTCAGGACCATGAATCTCACTTTGCCCTTGCTCAATCTCAATTCCCTGTGTCTTTTCTCTGTTCTTAGGTCCTGAAGCTCATGCTCATTCATAGGAATCCCTAATTTTGGTCCTTAAGGGTCCAGCTTATGCACAGGCCTCATAACCGTGGCCTCAGTCTTAGCTCCCAGAGGTTCCTGATAAACCCTAGTTCAAAAAGGATCCTGGTCACCCTGCTTAACCTCAAGATTTGTAACATCCCTAAATCTAAGGTTCCTGAATCTGCTCTTCTCTTCGCCTCCAGCCCCTGAAGATACTGCTCAACTATGAGACATTAAAGTTCCACCTCTCTGTCCTGCCCCTAAAGTTCCTGTTCACACCACAGATCACTAAGGGGGTCATTCTGACCCTGGCGGTCATCGACCGCCAGGTCCAACGACCACGGAAGCACCGCCAACAGGTTGGCGGTGCTTCCTGGGCTATTCTGACCGCGGCGGTAAAGCCGCGGTCAGAAAAGGGGAACCGGCGGTTTCCCGCCGGTTTATCCCTGGCCCAGGGAATCCTCCATGGCGGCGCTGCTTGCAGCGCCGCCATGGGGATTCCGACCCCCTTCCCGCCATCCTGTTCCTGGTGGTTTTTACCACCAGGAACAGGATGGCGGGAACGGGTGTCGTGGGGCTCCTGGGGGGCCCTGCACTGCCCATGCCAGTGGCATGGGCAGTGCAGGGGCCCCCTAACAGGGCCCCACAAAGATTTTCAGTGTTTGCTTTGCAGACACTGAAAATCGCAACGGGTGCCACTGCACCCGTCGCACCCCTGCAAATACGCCGGCTCCATTCCGAGCCGGCTTCCTCTTTGCAGGGACTTTCCTGCTGGGCCGGCGGGCGATCTTTTGGAGATCGCCCGCCGGCCCAGCGGGAAAGTTAGAATGACCCCCGCGGTCGGAATGACACCCTAAATGTCTTGGTCATTTGCACATCCAGAATTCCTTGATGACACTGTTCGCTCAACACTACTACATAGTCTCCAGGTTTTACCTTTACTCCCTTCCAAGGTAGTGACTGAAATGTCACTTCATTGCATGAGAATACCTTCTGCTCATCCTCAAGTGCAACAGTGCTGCAGAACCTCAGGCTATTTGTCCTGTCTGAAAGAGCCAAGAGATCTGCTAGCTTCTGTCATCTGCCCCTTCGAGCTGCCTGCCTGTATTTGGAAGCTTCCCAAGACTCCTTTTCAAGTCCATGGACCCACTGAGAGTGGCCAAGAGTGAGATTGGTCTTCTTTGTATTTGAAGGTCTGAAGAAAACTACACAAAAACCTACTACATACAGTCAGATATAAACATATTTTATGAATATAGGTTAACAAGGACAGATGAATTACATTATTGAACAAACATGAAAAAACCCTGAATGATTTAAGTGTCTGTTTCAGAGGTTTTTGAGCAAATATGAGGTCACAGTTTGAACTCTGGCAGGGCCAATGCACCCTTTCAAGACTTAAAATTGTTGCCACTGAAGAGAGTACAGCCAATGAATATATGAATTAATTAATGATTATCATTGCTTAGCAGCTGCATGTCATGTGTTACACCTCTAGTTATACGCAAAAGTGAAACTACATTAAACCACATGTTCCAGAATGCAATGCTTCAGTGGCGCAATAGAAAGTAAGAGGGCCACCCCCCTGCAGAACAGGGTCAGGGACCCTAAGCCTCCTATGTATCACAGAAATTCATAGACCTTAGGCTGAATAGGGGACCTCTGAAGAGAGGTGTTCCCCAATAGTGCCACAGGACCTGCATTGCCCTACGTTACATCCCTGCAATGCTCTGTCAGTTTAAAAAAAAGATTGACAGAATGCGACCAGCATGGCATGGGGACACCTAGAAGCTATGAAAGAGTGTGAAACCTGGTGTGCCTTCTTGTCATCCTCTTGCTATACCTCCATAATCCTCACCAATCAGTGTCTCTTGGCAGCACTCTATGGTAAGATTGTTTTCAGTTATCAAGATAAGTCTCAAAAGGAGGCAGGTACGCCTGGTCTTGATAGCTTAAAGAAGCTCTTCTAGCACACATTGGTGCCAGTCATGAATGGCATGCCTTTCTAAAAAAAAAAGTAACAATACAGTCCATAGCAATGCCTTGCATTACCTTCTGCGTGCAGCAGGGTTGACTAAATTATGCAGCAAAAGACAAATAATGCAGAATAATGCAGCACATTTTTGATAGTATTACTTCATAATTTGTTTATTTGAATACATGGTAATACTGTCTGGGCAAAGATTTCAGCTCATTAGTACCATCTAACCACTAAGTACAGAAATAAGCAACAGAAAGATGGCTAGGTAAACTTTGTGAAGGGCCTTCCACTGCACATAAACACAAGTTGCAACTTTTCTAGTAACTTTTAATCCATTTGAGCTATAAACAATCTTTTTTTTGCTAAAATCTGGAGAATATGCAGCAGATGGTGGATTATGTGGCAAATGCAGCAAATCAATAATTATGAGAAAAGAAGTGCATAATTCCAGTGGCCCTGATTATACGTCGAGTGCTTAGCTGGGGGAAATACAAGCTCAGGGTTTAAAACATAACATAGTGGTTGAGGTTGTCCTTACCAATAAATATGTATTATTATTCTAAGCAACCAACTCTACTATTTACATAACAACACTTCTTTGATTTGCAAGTTACACTTTGTGCTTTGCAAGAGGCACGTTATCCCTCATCATATTATATGGTGAGTCAAAACTGGGATTAGGCAAAAGTTAGATATCTCTCCGAGAGATATAAACATATTAATCACCAGTGTTAAATTGACATTTTTATACTGGCTTGAAAATTGCAGGCAGGCAAAGAACGTAGAGGTCTTTGGATTTAGCCCTATCAGTTATTTCAAAATGCAGTGCCCATAGACCCACCCTCACACCTCCATGCCCACTCCCAAGCATGGCTCCTGTTTCAGTGGCACTAGCCCCTCAACAAAAGCAGAATGCGTGCCCACGGTTGATGCAGGAGTAAGACGCACCTCTTGCTGTAACTGCAGCATGACCCGTTGTCATTCTGTAGGTGAGAATTGGACATAGACAGAATGAAGATAGGCCAGTTGACAGTCTTTACAAGGTCGAGGAGGGGCTGTTGGAGCCTCTTCAGTTCAAAGAAGTGTGAGCTGGCCCCAACTGTGAGTGCTCTAAAACTTTTGAGACTTCTTGCAGGGGGGCAGCACAGATTGCTGCAATCCCCAGAATTAAGGACAAATGCAGTCCGTAAAAGGAATAATGACAGACAATGGATTTGACAACCAAATAACGGACAGTCTGTGTAATTTATGAACAGGTGGTCACCCTAGCTCCCCTATTCAACGGAATGGAGTGTTTGAAAGAAAGGATGGTCTACTTACACAAAGGAGAGTCCATACAACTAGTTGCCCTCCAACACCTGTGAGTGGCTTTTCATCTGCAGCCTAAAGTGGAAGGGGAGCTTCAGAAGCTCAAACAAGCAGACATTATAGAAAAGGTGGAAGGCCCCACCCCATGGGTCTCGCCCATTTTCGTAGACCAAAAACTCAAACAGCCCATAAAGGTCCGAATGTATGTGGATTTGCGTTTACCCAATATGGCGATAAAATGTGAGAGACATTTAACGCCAACCCTTGATGACATTGCTGCCGAGGTCTCTGGCACACAATAGATCTCCAAGATGGACCTAAGAGCTGGCAACCGTCAGATCCTGCTTGCCTCTGAGTTCTGGCAGATTACTACCTTTGTTAACCATGTAGGACAATACAAGTGTTTGAGTTTTGGCATCTCCATTGTGACAGAGGTATTCAAAGATGTCATTAGAGGTGTACTGACAGGTCTTACTGGGCATACTCAGTGTCAGTGATGACATATTGGTTCATGTGCTCACTATCGAGAAACAAATGACCCATCTTTAAGCAATGTTTCCTGCAGGAAAATGGACTCACTCTGTACCACTAAAATGTGTGTTCTTGAGGACTGAGATCAGTTTCTTTGGGTACCGTTTCTCCAAACACAGGGTCATATCCGACCCAGTCAAGGTCCGGGACATATAAACACCCCCTGCTCCTGGCAATGCGAGTCGTGTCTGCAGTTTTCTTAGAATTCTTACCTACTGTGGGAGGTTCATTCCCAACCAGGCAAACCTCATTGGCCCACTCAGAAACCTAATGAAGGCAAACACGCATGCTGCATGGCCCACCTCCCTGAGCCTATTTTGGCCTGGGGACCTTATCCCCTGGGGCCTCTTTTTATAATAGGTGGGTGCTGCGGTGCCTACATAGGGCACCCATCAACTAACAAGTTGGTGGCTGCCAGGGTGCCCCCAGGGCCATCATGACCCCAGCCTGCTCCCCGCGTAGTACAGGAGCCAGCAGTGTTCCCACCTGAAGCGAGCAGCTGCTTTTTGCATGCTCCCTCCAGACAGGAGCAATATATGTTTTGTTTCCCTAACAGCATCAGTGCGCTCAAGGAAACAGAAAACACCCCCACCCATCATAAAAATGGCAGCCCTGGGGGATGGGTCCCTGTGGATTTATTTGGCTCAGGGAGTGGGGACATGCACCCCCTTCACTAAAAATATATGCACGACCCCCTGCGTAATAGTCCACCAAGGAGGAATTATTAAAAGAAGCGCTGAAGCCCACACTTTTTTTTTTATTTTACTGTGGCTTTTCAGATCCTCTGTGAATTTGTGGCAACATTTAAAAAAAAACATATTTGACACCACCACGGCTAGGGGGTCAGGGTATCAGGGAATCCCTATCCTGCCCCCTTATGTCTTCATTTTAGTTTTTTGTTAGGACTCAAGACTTCCTGGTTAAGGTGGAAGCAGCAAATCAGACCTCAAGATATACAATTTGTTAGAACATTAATTGCTCAAAAACTACTGAACAGATTTACACCAAATCACAAAAATCAATCTTTTCGGACCAAGATCTAGCTTTCTGCCAAATCTGGTGTAAATCCGTTCAGCAGTCTGAGCTGTAGCTGCGTCTAAAGTTCTTAAGGAAAAAGGGAACTCATTCCCTGCTTCAGGGATCACTCTGAAACTTTCCATGTGCAAACTAGTCTAACTAGTCAAAAAGTAACACTTTCTTGGAAGGTTTTCTGAAGATTAGTTAAACAGTACTAAAGATATTAATGACACAAAACAAAGGCTTTTCCTATGGAAATGTGATCCTAACTATAACTACCCAGTGGCTACTGACATTGGGTGATATATATCTATAGTCACTGAAAAAAACAAAGGTTTACAGGGATGTTATAGTTAGAAAACAGAATTAAAAAAACCTTAGAAATTCACTGAAAAAAAACAAAGGTTACAAGGATGTTATAGTTAGATTACGATTTTGCACGCACAAAACCACACACAAAATCACTGAAAATCAACAGTTATAGTTATACTTATCTGAAGATGTTATAACTTGGGCCCTAAGGTAGCTATAACTTGCGCCCCCACCATGTGTAGTTTTTTCATTAATAATTTTATTGAAAATGTTGCAGTTAAATTATAAATTATGTCATAGAAGAGTAGTTCATTACCGTTGTAATAACTGGGGTGAGTAGAAGTGCATATTGAGGGCGTGAGTTACAGTTACCTTAGGGCATGTGTAGGAGTGACCAATTAGTAAAGGGGAGGAGGGCTGCGTGGACCACATCCCCTGGAGCCTGGCTAATTCGTGAAATGGGAGGTAGGCCCAGTGGCCATATCCCCTGGACCAATTTTGGTCCCGGGGACCTCATCTCCCATGGCCCAGCCAATTAATATAAGAGAAGGGTCCAACTTCCTAAGCTGAGTTTAGCCCTGGGGACCTCATCCCGGGGTCCTGCCAATTATTAAAAGAGGTAGGGGGGCCCCCTCCCTGGGCCAATTGTGGCTCCAGGGACCCCACCTCCCAGGGACTGGCCACTTAATCTTATGGGCCCTGGCGCCATCCAGGGCACCCAATGTGTAGTGTTGGAGACTGTGGGGGAGCCTTCATCCCCATGGTCCCGTCCAGCTCTCCGCCTCCAGCAAGAGCTAGCATTGCTCCTGCATACAGCTGTAACTTGAGCAAATGCAAGACCCATTGCACTGCAAATACTTGTTGTAATTGGGACTGGCATTGGGAAGGTGGCGGTCCCCGTGGTCATGATAGGCCTAGAAATGTGGTCCACATGGTACCCCCTCCTCTATATTTTTTTGGCTTTGTCCTGGGGAGGTGGTGGTCCCTGGGCTGAAAATGGCCTCCTCGTGATTTCGAGTTGGCATGGCCCTTTAGAGGTGGCTGTCTCCGGGGCCGATATTGGCCATGGGGAGGAGCGCCACATACCCCGCTCATAATAAATAATTAGCTATGATCCCAGGACCTGGCTCAGCCCCAGGGGCTCACTTAGAAACACGTGTGAGAGACCATGATTGTTTTTATTTTAATTCGTGGATCCTCCACTATTTGTATGTTTTAAAAAAAATAAAAATGCCTTTTGGCAGTGGCGCTGTCCCTCAGGGATCGCACCATCAGGCCTAGGTGGTTAGGCTATTCCTACCTTGCCCCCATCTCTTTTTATTTACTTTTTTTGTGACCCAGGTGAGTCAGAGTCCCAAAATGGCTGCCAACACTTCCTGGTTGAAGTGTTGGCAGCCAATCAGATATCAGCATGGGATCTGCATGGGATCTGTCGTATCCCTGGAGGATATATGTTGAGAACCCCCTTTTCTTGGTCCCTCTTGACACATCACCCTGAAGCTTTAAAAAACAGCATCTGAAATGAGTGGCAAACCAGTTTTAAAATTTTCATTATGATTTGTCAAATGTTGCCAAAGTTATTAGCAAAACAAAACACACTTTTCCTATGGAAACTAGGTCCTGCCTATAACTACTGCTATGAGTGCCAGAAAGTAATGTACATATATGGCCTGTGGTAGAGTGCCTGTGGGAGTTCCCCCACACTGCAGAAGGCTGAAGGCTGTGTGTGGCGTGGTGTGCAGCCAGGTCTTGCGTCCAACCCCTGCTGCGCACAGCCAAAGGCCATGCGCAGTGAGGGTTGGATTAACGTAAGGTAATTTAATATTACAGAGTGTTAAAAAACCTTTGAAATTCACTGAGAAAATCAAAGGTTACAGGGACGTTATAGTTAGAAAATAAAGTAAAAAAAACCTTAGAAATTCACTACAAAAACAAAGGGTAGAGGAACGTTATAGTTAGGTTCAGATTTTACACAAACAAGCTCTAAGGTTACTATAACTTGCACCCTCACCATGCACTTCTACTTACCCCAAATATTACATCAGTAATGCCATCTTCTAAGACATAATAAATAATATCACCACAACATTTGTAATAAAGTTATTAATGAGAAAAGTGTGCATGGTAGTGCGTAAGCTATAGTTACCTTAGAGCATGAGTTATAGTATCTTCAGATAAGTATAACTATAACTATAGAATTTCTATGGCTTTGTTCATGTAAAATCTGATCCTAACTATAACATTCCTCTAACCATTGTTTTTTAGTGAACATATATGTATATTTTTGTCTGTACATACATTTCCTTATATACATATAATACACTGACATAAACACACATGCAGATACATCCCTATATAAGGCCTATACCTATATCAATGCACACAGGTGTATGCATACAACAATGGGTACATATCTAGATACACAAATTAATTTAATACATAAATATACATATGTTCCCATACACACAGATATTTAGGTGCATATGCAATCGCATATACATACACATCATGGTGCCCTACCCATTAAAAGTACCTACCCATATACCTATGCATATGTATATACCCATTACAAAGTCTCTATAAGTAGACATATATATGTGTCTGTAAGGTATAAATATACATGCATAGGTGTATATGTAGCAGAAATATATTTTTTATTTATTGTTTTACTCTCTTGTTCATACTATTGCTGTACTTTCTTGTGTTGTGAGTATTGTGATCATGGAAGGAAGAGCCATCTCTTGACTAGTCTTCTGATGCTGAGGTAGTTTTTGTTGGGTCTTATTTTTGCACACAAGGGAGATATGGCTTGTGGTTTTGCATGTAGGAATTGTAAAACAGGAGAATTCTGAACTCTATTTAATCTTCTCATAGTTGATAAAGGTGAGCTATGATATAGACTATTAGCGTAATCTACCTTTGATGAGACAAAAAAGATGGTTGCTTGGACCTTATGGGAAAATGTGTCGCTGCATTTTCATGGTAAGAAAGTTTGATATGTATAATTTATCCGCTTGGTCATTCATGGACAAGCCACGGTAATTCCGGGGTTTTAGATCTCGTAGGAATTGTTTGGTGGTGGTAGATTGTCAGGCAACGTGGAGAAAAGGTCATAAGTTTTCCAGTCACCACAGGTGGTATTGTCGTAGCTGGACTCTTGCACTAGGCACAACTGCTGGTTTAGGGATGACAGCACTTTTTGCTGTAGGCAACTAAGACAATCCTACAACAGGTGGCCCAACCTTCCTGGCTCATAAGTAGTACTTCACCAAAAACATACTCAAGAGTACAACATCACAGGGGAGTCGTGGTTAAACGGAGATTACCCTTTTCTCACATGAACAACATGTCTCAATCACACACAGGCAATGAAGGAGAGTAAAGTTTTCACCAGGTTTTATTAACAAGACTGAAATCTACTGTACAATGCATGAGCTGCAATGATTAGGATAATGAACAATGCAAGAAGTAGAATTGTAAAGATCAGAGTTGTGAATACAAAGACCCCCGCCGTCTTGCAATAACTATAAGGTGTAAAATAGGCCCTAATATCCTCGCATTGAGAACCTAGGGCCAGATGTAGGAACCGTTTTGCATGGCGAAACTGTGAAATTCGCAGTTTGCGCCATGCAAAACGGGCATCGCGATGCACATTCCCATTTTGCGAGTCTGTACCGACTCGCAAAATGGGAATGCGACTCACAAATAGGAAGGGGTATTCCCCTTCCTATTTGCCAGTCGCACCGCGATGCAGAATTGCTTTGTGACTGCGGCCGCAAAGCAATTCGCAGTTAGAACCCACGTGAAGTGGGTGCTACCTCATTCGCAAAAGGGAAGGAGTCCCCATGGGACCCCTTCCTCTTTGTGAATGTTGCCAAAAATATTTTTTCAGAGCAGGCAGTGGCCACAGTGACCACTGCCTGCTCTGAAAAAAATGAAACCAAATGGTTTTATTTTTCTCGAGTTTATTGCAACTCGTTTTCCTTTAAGGAAAACGGGCTGCACTACAAAAAAAAAAAACTGCTTTATTAAAAAAGCTGTCACAGACATGGTGGTCTGCTATCTCCAGCATGCCACCATCCCTGTGAGTGCAGGGAATCACAAGGGGGTCGCAAATTGCGACCCATCTGATTAATATCAATGAGGTGGGTCTTTGCGACCCCGTTGCGATTCGCAGCTGGTGTCAGGGACCCTTGGTCACTCCTCGCACCGCCGCCCTGCGCCGCCTCCACTTGGCTGTTCCTTTTTGCTTAAAATCTCTACTGCTGCACCCTTGCGGCCCCTCCCGCCTCCCCATCTCCTCACCGTCCGTTTTCCTTTTCCTCATCCAAAACCCCCCCGCCGCTGGGTTTCCGCAGCCCATCCCGCCTCCCCCCACCTCCTCACCATCTGTTTTCCTTTTCCTCATCCAAAAACCCCTGCCGGTGCGTCCCCGCAGCCCCTCCCGCCTCGCCCACCTGCTCACCATCCATTTTCCTTTTCCTCATCCAAAAACCCCCGCCGCTGCATCCATGAGGCCCCGCCCGCCTCCCCCACCTCCTCACCGTCCTGTTTTCCTTTCCCTCATCCAAAAACCCCCGCCGCTGCATCCCCGCGGCCCCTCCCGCCTCCCCCACCTCCTCACTGTCCGTTTTCTTCTTTCTCATCCAAACACCCCCGCCGCTGCATCCCTGCGGCCCCTCCCACCTCCCCCACCTCCTCACCGTCCCGTTTTCCTTTCCCTCATCCAAAAACCCCCGCCGCTGCATCCCCGCGGCCCCTCCCGCCTCCTGCACCTCCTCACCGTCCGTTTTCTTCCTTCTCATCCAAACACCCCCGCCGCTGCGCCCCTATGGCCCCTCCCACCTCCCCCCACCTCCTCACCGTCCGTTTTCCTTTTCCTTATCCAAAAACCCCCACCGCTGCGCCCCGCGGCCCCTCCCACATCCCCCCACCTCCTCACCGTCAGTTTTACTTTTTGTTTTTCCCGCCGCTGCTAATCCCTGCGGCCCCACCCCCTCAGCCTTCCCATTCGCCCAGCCCTCCCTCCTCCCAGCTGCCACTCCCTCTCACCTCCCCATTTATGCCAGCCGCAGCGCGGTAACAAGGAGCAACCCTTGGTCGCTCCTCGCACCGCTGCCCCGCGCCACCTCCACTTGGCCGTTCCCTTTTGCTTAAAATCCCCACCGCTGCGCCCCTGCGGCCACCTCCTCACCGTCCAGTTTCCTTTTCCTCATCCAAAAACCCCTGCCGCTACCAACCTGCGGCCCCCTCCTGCCTCCCCCACCTCCTCACCGTCTGTTTTCCTTTTTCTCATCCAAAAACCCCCGCCTCTGCATCCCCGCGGCCCCTCCCACTTCCCCCACCTCTTCACTGTCCGTTTTCCTTTTCCTCATCCAAAAAACACCCGGTGCTGCGTCCCCGTGGCCCCTACCGCCTCCTCCACCTCCTCACCATCCGTTTTCCTTTTCCTCATCCAAAAACCTCTGTCCCTGCAGCCCCTCCCGCCTCCCCACCTCCTCTACCGTCCGTTTTCCTTTTTCTCATCCAAAAATCCCTGCCGCTGCGTCCCCGCGGCCCCTCCCGCCTTCCCCCACTTCTTCACCATCCGTTTTCCTTTTCCTCATCCAAAAACCCCAGCCACTGTGTCCCCCGGCCCCTCCCACCTCCCCCACCTCCTCACAGTCAGTTTTCCTTTTTGTTTTTCCCGCCGCTGCTAATCCCTGCGACCCCACCCCCCCAGCCTTCCCATTCGCCCAGCCGTCCCTCCTCCCAGCTGCCACTCCCTCCCTCCTCCCCATTTATGGCAGCCACAGCGCGGTAACAAGGAGCAACCCTTGGTCGCTCCTCGCACCGCCGCCCCGTGCCACTTCGACTTGGCCGTTCCCTTTTGCTTAAAATCCCCGCCACTGTGCCCATGCGGCTCCTTCCACCTCCCCCACCTCCTCACCGTCCGTTTTCCTTTTCCTCATCCAAAAACCCCTGCCGCTGCGCCCCTTCGGCCCCTCCCACCTCCCCCCACCTCCTCACCGTCCGTTTTCCTTTTCCTCATCCAAAAACCCCCGCTGCTGCGTCCCCCGCGGCCCCTCCCATCTCCTCACCATCCATTTTCCTTTTCCTCATCCAAAAACCCTTGCCGCTGCGGCCACTCCCACCTCCCCCACCTCCTCTATAGTCCGTTTTCCTTTTCCTCATCCAAAAATCCCTGCCGCTGCGGCCCCGCGGCCCCTCCTGCCTCCCCCCACCCCCTCACCATCCGTTTTACTTTTCCTTATCTAAAAACCCCCGCCGCTGGGTCCCCGCGGGCCCTCCTGCCTCCCCCACCTCCTCACCGTCAGTTTTCCTTTTTGTTTTTCCCGCCGCTGCTAATCCCTGCAGCCCCACCCCCCCAGCCTTCCTATTCGCCCAGCCCTCCCTCCTCCCAGCTGCCACTCTCTCCCTCCTCCCTATTTATGGCAGCCGCGGCGTGGTAACAAGGAGCAACCCTTGGTCACTCTTTGCACCGCCGCCCCGCGCCGCCTCCACTTGGCCATTCCCGTTTGCCTAAAATCCCTGCCGCTGCGCCACTGCGGCCCCTCCCGCCTCCCCCCACCTCCCCTGCCTCCTCACCGTCCGTTTTACTTTTTGTTTTTCCTGCCGCTGCTAATCCCTGAGGCCCCACCCCCCCAGCCACTCCCTCCCTCCTCCCCATTTATGGCAGCTGCGGCGCGGTAAGAAGGAGCAACCCTTGGTCGCTCCTCGCACCGCCGCCCCGCGCCGCCTCCAGTTGGCCGTTCCCATTTGCATAAAATCCCCGCCGCTGCGCACCTGCGCCCCTGCGGCCCCCCACCTCCTCCACCTCCTCACCATCCGTTTTCCTTTTCCTCATCCAAAAACCCACGCGACTGCATCCCTGTGGCCCTTCCCGCCTCCCCCTAACCTCCTCACCGTCCGTTTTCCTTTTCCTCCTCCAAAAACCCCTGCCGCTTCGTCCCCGCGGCCCCTCCCGCCTCCACCCCCACCTCCTCACCGTCCGTTTTCCTTTTTGTTTTTCCCACCGCTGCCAATCACTGTGGCCCCAACCCCCCAGCCTTCCCATTGGCCGTTCCCTTTTGCTTAAAATCCCAGCCGCTGCACCCCTGCGGCCCCTCCCGCCTCACCGTCAGTTTTCCTTTTTGTTTTTCCCTCCGCTGCTAATCCCTGCGGCCCCACACCCCCAGCCTTCCCATTCGCCCAGCCCTCCCTCTTCCCAGCTGCCACTCCCTCCCTCCTCCCCATTTATGGCAGCTGCGGCGCAAACGCGCGTAGCGGGCGCGCAAAAGGCATGCCAAATGCAAGCCCGTCTGCGCCTGTTAGCGGCAAGACCGCGCCCAGCGCCAGTCCCCCTGGCCCCCTCAGACAAATCTATTCCCCCCTCAACCTTCACTCACTCAACCCAGGCCCCCACCCCACCTGCACCCTTTCCAGCCCCACACACACTCATTGCCCCTTCACCTGCTACACTTGTCATTTCTCCTGCTCCTCATCCCTCACACCACACACCAACCATAGCGACCCCCCTACAACAAACACAACACCCCCAATGCAATACACACCTGCTTTGTCCCCACCAACCAGCCCCGCTGCACGCCACCCCACAACTAGAACACACCCCGCAACAACACCCTCATGCATCACACCAACACCACCCACCACAACCACCTCAACTGCCTGCTCCTCAACACCCGCTCCCTTCACAAACATGCCATAGAACTCTGGGACCTCATCACATCTCACTCACCTGACATTGCCTTCCTCACGGATACCTGGACCAACCCCTCCTTGGAACCCGACATAGCCATTGCCACCCCCAAGGGATACAAACTCCAACGCAAAGACCGCCTCAACAGGCCAGGTGGTGGCATCGCCATCCTATACAGGGATACTATCAAAGTCACCACCAGCTCCCAAGACACTATCGACAACACAGAACACATGCACTTCCTAATCCACATTAACAACAACTCCACCCTCAGAGGTACACTAATCTACAGACCCCCAGAACCACGCCCGCCTTCTGCGACACCATCGCCGACACCATCAGCTCACACGCCCTCGCCACCACAGACTACATCCTTCTTGGTGATTTCAACTTTCACTTGGAGAACCTTCAAGACCACAACTCAACCTCCCTCATAGACAACCTCACCAACCGCTGGCTCAAACAACTGGTCACCGCACCCACCCACTTAGCAGGACACATGCTTGACACAATTTTCACTTCAAGCCAACACATAGCCTTCACCCACACCACCAAATTCCACTGAACTGACCACCACTGCGTCCACTTCTCCTTCACCAAACCCCCCACACACCACCATCAACACACCACACCCTACTCCATGTCGGACAAGATCCCCACAGAATGCCTGAACTCCCAACTGGCCCACAACCCCCCCCCCCACCAACGACCCCAACACAGGAGCACACAACCTCTCTAAGTGGATCACTACCTGCGCAGACACACTAGCCCCCCTCAGAAAACACATCGCCACCGCAACATCAAGAACGCCCCATGGTTCACCCCCGAACTCCAAGACTCCAAGCGCAAATACCGCCAAGCGGAGAAAATATGGCGACAAGAACCCTCTACAACCAACTTCTCCTCCCTCAAAACTACCATTCGCACCCATCACCAACTCATACGCACCGCCAAAAGAGATCACTACAAGACACGCCTTGACAACAACCCTCAAAACAGCAAAGAACTTTTCACCATCATTAATGAGCTAGCCAAACCCAGAGCCAGCAACATAGACCCCACACACACACACAGTCCCTATATGACGCCATCTCCAACCACTTCCACCACAAAATCCTGGACATCCACAACAGCTTCATACCACACACACCCACCACACACACCCCTCACTCACCCAACTTAACCCCCACTAATGACCCCCCCCCACCACACTCACCACCAGGGCCCCCACCACACACGAAGAAACCGAAAAAACATGAACTCCATCCACTCTGGATCCCCCTCCAACCCCTGTCCTCATCGCATCTACAACAAAGCCGGACCAACCATCGCCCCCATACTCCGCAACATTATCAACTCCTCTTTCGACTCCGCCACCTACCCAGACCCCTGGAAGCACGCAGAAATCACTGTTCTCCTAAAAAAATACAAAGCTGACCCGGAGGTCTTCTCCAACTATCGCCCCATCTGCCTCCTCCCTTTCCCCGCCAAGGCTGCAGAGAAACTAGTCAACGCCTGCCTATCCCACTTTCTCGAAGATATCAACACTCTTGACCCCTCACAATTCGGGTTCCGCAAGAACCACAGCACGGAAACCTCCCTCATTGCATGCACTGAAGACATCAGGACCAAAGTCGAAAAATGCGAGACCGTTGCACTCATCCTCAGACCTCCCAGCCTTTGACACTGTCTGCCACCACACACTCCGCACACGCCTCCACAACACAGGAATTCGCCACAAAGCCTTAGACTGGCTCACCTCCTTCCTCACCGACCGGACCCAAAGAGTCCGCCTTCCACCTTTCCACTCCACCGCTACCAAGATCATCTCCGGAGTCCCCCAAGGGTCCTCCCTCAGCCCCACACTCTTCAACATTTACATGATCCCCCAAGCCAACATCCCCCGACCACACGGAATCACTATCCTCTCCTACGCAGACGACATCCAACTCATCCTCTCCCTCACCCGCAACCCCACCACCGCCAAAACCAACCTACACGCTGCTCTCCTCGACACCGCAAACTGGATGACAACTAACCACCTCAAGCTTAACTCCAACAAAACCGAGATCATCTTCAGCCCCAACAAAACCATATGGGACGACTTCTGGTGGCCCACCGCCCTAAGCTCCGCACCCACCCCCGCAAACCACGCACGCAACCTCTGCATCATCCTGGACCCTTCCCTCTCCATGACACAGCAAATCAATGCACTAACCTCCTCCTGCTTCCACACACTCTGCACTCTAAAAAAATCCTTCAAATGGATTCCCCCAGAGACCAGGAAGACAGTCACCCATCCACTCATCAGCAGCAGACTAGACTAAGGTAACGCCCTCTACTCCAGCACCACACTCAAACTCAAACTCCAGAGAATCCAAAACACAGCTTCACGCCTCGTCCTTGGCCTCCCCCGCCACAAACGAATCTCACCACACCTCAAATCCCTTCACTGGCTCCCCATAGACAAGAGAATCACTTTCAAGATCCTCATCCACGCACACAAATCCCTCCACAACACCGGCCCGACCTACTCAACAAAAGAGTGAACTTCCACACTCCCACCCGCAACCTCCGATCAGCCGACCTCTCACTAGTAACAGTCCCCCATATCCAACAAACCACCACAGTAGGCAGTGACTTCTCTTACCTCGCCCCCACAACCTGGAACTCCCTCCCCACCAACCTCCGCAAAACCAAAGACCTCCTACTCTTCAGAAAAAACCTCAAGACATGGTTGTTCGAACAGTAACCCCTCCCTCACCCCCCACAAGCGCCTTGAGACCGTCACAGGTGAGTAGCACGCTCTATAAACTTTTTTGATCGATTGATTGATTGAGGGACACCCTTCTGCATATGGTTTTCGAATCGCAAATTGCGAGTCGCAAAACCATTGCTACCTACATCTGGCCCCTAATCTCCAACCTAAAGAGAGCTAGGTGGGATAATCATAATCTGCCAGTACCATGTCCATTAGAAGAGCCCCCCCAACCCTTGTTACATTGGAATGAGTTCTCTAGATCAGACTCCATGGGGACACGAAGGCTGGATCTGCATCAAGGCGACATGCAGCACAGATAGCGTTGATGGCGTCAGGTAGGAATCCCTCTTATAACCTTGTCTGTGTGAGATGTATTTATACCGATCTAGTGAGACCCCTGACACAGGTATGTTCCCAAACAACAGATAAGGAGATATGCGTGGGGCAGCAATTAAATAAACAATTGCCTCCAAAAGTATATTATGTTCTTATCACACATAAAACATGGGAAAGGGACATGATGTGAATTCCTACGCATCTCACTTAACTTTGACGCTGATAGGGATGCCTTCACAGAGTGGCACTGATAACGTGAAATCAAAACATCTTCCTAACTATAAACATAGCAGCCATCTTGGAAGAAATAAATAAATAAATGTGCTAACACAGAGCAGGCTTAGTAGGTTAAAAGCCACTAGGTGACAGGGCGCAGGCCTGCAAGCCAGAAGGCTCAGCGAACTCATGATTCCCAATAAAACTAAATAGGATCCACTACAGTATTTCAGTTTTGGATGCGTTCAGTTTGAGGACACTCCATGTCATTCACTGGTTAATCACTCAGAGGCAACTGAATATATTTGAGTTTCCATTGTCCTTGGGTTTTTCCAAATTAAGTAGTTTCTGTGTGTGGTCTGCATAGTTATAGCAAATATACTCATAAACATTGATCAGTTCTGGTCATGATTTCATTTATATGCTGGAAAAGAGAGATGAGATTATAGAGCTTTCAAGGGCACCTACTTTTAAACTGTAGGGTTTCAATGAGAAAGGAGAAGGACTGATCACATTTGTTCAATTGTGTAGGTAAGATGAGATTCAAGTGAGAAAGGTACACTCTATGCCTGCTTCTTTAATTCCTAGGAATAGTGTGTTATGATCGTCTGTGTCAAAAGCAGCTGAATGGTCCAAGAGAAGTGGTGCAGCAACCCCATTCGGATGTACTGTGTTTTTAAGATTGCCTCATATTAATATTTGGGCTGACTGAATGCCTCTTTCTGAAAGGAATCCCTTTTGGCAGTCAGAAACTAGGGAGCATTTTCAATGAGACATCTGGATGAAGGCTGCCCTTTCTTTAGCTTTACCTATAAATGGTTTGTTTGTTATAATTTTTTTTTTGTTTTCTTTAAAAATGGGTGCCTTTTTAAGTCTTCTTGAAAACCTTCTATTGGATGATCAGTGTTTTGACTGGCATAGCTTCTGAAGTTGTTAGAGAAATGTGTTTAAAGATGTGTGGGGGGCAAGAGTCAGAGGAGAAACCAGCTGGCTGGCTTTGACAAGATCCTCCAATTCAGTTGGTGATACTTTTTTGAAGGAGTACAAAGGCTGTATCAACTTTCCCCAAGAGGAGGTTGTTGGAAATAGGTTAGTGCTGTTATTTTTTGTGCTAAGTATGAATCTAGCATTTCTACTTTGATTGCTGAATGAGTTGCCATTCTCTGATAGAATTCCTGAGAAATGGTGTGGGTTCCTTTGGTGCATTTTGGATAGTGAAACTCTAGGACTATTTAAAAAAAATTCTTTACTGGGACACTTTGCTTTGTGGATTCTGCTTGAATGTTATTTTTTTTAAAAACTTTTTTGATCGACTATTTAAATATTTTGTCTGTGTAGGAATATTTTGTTTTGATAATTTTATGTTTTGAGCCAGGTCTATTGAAGTTTTGTGATTTGTTGTTTTATCTTTATTTTAAACTGCATGTTTTCTTTTCTTATGTTTGGATGTTTTCTGTGGGATTAATATATCAAAACGTCAGGTAGCCATCCATAGAGTTTTTGTACTGAGTTTATTGTTTTCGGGTCTGTGTTCAAAGTAAGCTAGGTTTCTAGGTCCTTTAAATTCAGCTTGTTTCATGGTTGATATGTAGTTATAGGTAAGCTACGTTTTGCTGGATTGAGTTGTGCAGTTTTGTGTTGGAAGGCAACCAGGTGGTGATTTGACCTTGTGACTGGAATAATCCTTTGCAACACGACTAGGACTTGCTTTCCAAAAAGTACAGCTAAGATGGGTCCTGCAATGTGTGTTGGTTTCGGAATGAGTTGTAGGTTGAGCATGTCACACCTGTGAGGATTATTCTGAGGTTGGGTACATTAGGTTTGTAAAATTGTATGTGCAGCCTACCAAGGATTCATAAGTGTTAATATTTCGTAAGTAGATTTGAAAGTGTGCCTAGAAAGATGTCTGGGAAACTTCCATTGCCCGTGGAAGTCTGTAAAGAAGTAGAAAGTTACAGGCAAAGGTTGGCGTAGGGTTACATCTGACTAGGAGGGCCTCACACCCTTGTAAGGATACATCCTCAGATTTGATAAGAGCTGTTATTGCCTTAAATATGACAGTTACGCTGACTCCTATTTTGCTTATGTGATTTTGTGTAGTAGTATGATAGCCTGGTGAACCAGAACCATGCAATACAGGACGTCTCTCTCCAGCTATGACTCGGTTATGAAGAGTAAGTCAGGTTTGGTGTCTGTCAATAGATCAAATGTGCAGTAATTGTTTTTGGACATAGAAGAAGCATTTATTAGTAGTTAGTGTAAAAAAAAGCTGTTTTGGAAGTGGTGAGATTATGTGCTATCGGAGTGTAAGTATTGTCCGTGAAGAATGTTGATGGTGTGTTACTGATGCTTGTGCTACATATAGCAGAACAGAAATTGAGTTGTTTTGGGTGTTATCCTCATCCAACAGGCTTATAAGGCATTGTGTAGAGTCTGTGTGTGAGGGTAGTGGAGAGACTGGTTGTATTTCTGTAGACGGACTGTGCACCTGTCTTTGAATGGAGGCATTGTTGTGTTGTACTAAAGGGAAAGCAAGATTATGAAGAGTAGTGTGGCGTGGCCTTCATTTGCACATGTGGGAGGTGTGGGGATGAGAGGTGGAGTTGGAGCATTAGGGTCTGGTTTTATATCTCTGAATTCAGCAATGATGACAAATAGATGAGTGAGTCATGTTGTGCATTTGTGGACTGAGTGGCAATGTCTGTTGCTTAGAAACTGTGAGGCAGAGATGGGTGACAATGTGAGATATTTGTGTTGTATGAAATGGATAGGTGTGTAACAGTACTGTGGGATGGGGGAGTGTGTGAATGTCTGTGATGGCTTACAGAGAAAGGTTTTCTGGGTGGTAGGGTGTGTTTTGGCATGGTAGTATTGTCTGATATTGGTATAGTGATCTGAGATGCAAAATTAGAATCTGGAGGATTGGGGTGGTGAGGATGCTGAAGGAGGGGGGATAGGGTTGGTTGGTAAAGGAGAGTCTCTGAGGATTGTGAGGGGGATAAATATGATTTCGAAAGGTTAGTTGTAGGGTGAGGAGGGAGAAGAGGTATGCTTATTGGTGGAGCAGAGTGTTGAAAGAGTGTTGTCATGGGTTTCAGGTGGCTGAATGAGGATACAAATCCATGTTTCTGTGAACTGTACACTACGAAGCAATTTACAATAAACAGCTGATAAAGCTGTCTCTGACCTGATACCAGATACCTGATACCAGGGCATTCTGCAAACTCAAGGAAACCTGCATATCTGTATGTATCTGTATGTATCTTTACATTGACTTCATGATAGATGCTAGATTTAACCCTCAAGTCCTGAAAACACTTTTTTTCTAAACTCTTCAACTGTCCTTCTCTAAAACTCAATACTCTATTGGGAGAAGAGTATGGATGTCGGAATCACATGCATTATATTCATTATATATGTGATAACTAAGTTATTTACGTTAATTAGCCTTGTAGTGTATGCTCACCGTCACCTTACCCTTTCGACCTACTGAATATGGTAGCCTGCTTGTCTTTGTGCTTCTAAAGATAAAAATCATTGACAAAACCAATAGGTCCTGGCAGTGAAAACTATCCGCTTTACTAATGTTTTTTGTGTTACATGTGGTGGACGTGTGCACTTCCATGATGGTGAGAGTACGTACATTTTACTGCTGTTCCTCGTGTCACAAAAGTCATCAGAATGTGACAAATTTTAGTTTCTAAAAGTAAATAGTGGAAAACTAATGCAGAAAGCTGCACTGACATACATTTTAAATGTGGAACTTCTTGTAATTCAAAGTTCCACTTAGGTGCTTTTTGAATTAAATCATATGTGAGAAGGTTAAAACTGATGTTAAAATGTAACTTAGACTCTAAATTAACAGTGCATGTAGAAACAATATTGAATTTCTTGCGATTAATTAAAGAATTATGAGTTTAAGGTTTAAGGATGCATGCACAATGAGATAAGTGCAATTCTCTGTTATAGTTAACGGAAAGCCATAACAAAGCTTTTTCATTTAAAATGAAATGTTTTACTTATACTGATGAAATAATATTAATGTTGAGTTCATAAGTTTGCATATTATATGTGTTTTACTAAAACATATTAATTAAATGCATTTTATATTTTTTTGTGTTAGGATAAATAAGGCCTACTGAGCTTGCATTTTGCAGTCATGCAAAAGTATTGAATTATTTTTCATAATGTGAAATCTCCTTTCAGATTTCATTCTCATGAGAAGCAAAGTCCTTTTGTAATAAGTTAATTGTTAAAACATGGAGAAATGTACTCATTTGTCCTTGGAAATATTACAGTGTAGGAACATGAGATTGTGTACATTTATTTCAAACCTGCTTAGAGTCACACGAAAAGGAGCTGTCCCCATGACAGACTTGGGAAATTGTCGAACTGTTGCAATCTGAACTCTGGTGATGAATTATCTTTGGATGATGCCTATTCAACGTAACATGAACTGACACATTTTATAAATCAGAATACTTCTTGTGAATTGATATACCAATGGACATTCAAACTTTAGATTGTCTTAGCCTTGCTCTTGGTCAGTCTGCAGCATTTCAGGTTCTGAGTAGAACTTTGTGGCTTGCAGAGGGTGTCCTATGCTTGCTGATCCTGATGCTTTGCTGATGAAGATTCCCTGAAAGCTGTATCCATTGGAGAGGTATCTTCCTCTCTGCCATTTGCCCTTTCCTTTGATATGTCCCTTTAGCTTTAGAGGCACTTTATTTTGCCTTTCAGATGACTTGTGCCTGAGATTCTGATATGCCAATACTTTCTCTTTTTACTTATATTTTGCCAGACGTAGTTAGTGACCTGCAGTCTAAGATGATCTTTTTCCAAATTATTTTTGTCCTTTTTAAACATTTGTATTTTGTGCTCCTCCCCACTCATGTATTTCCCTGATTTGGTTAGTTGTAGGGTTGACCTGTGCCCAGCCAAAGATTATTGACTTCGCTAAATTTGAATTGACTACTGATTATAAATTCTGAGCATCGTGTAATTTCTGTGTCGCGGATATTCTTATTGACGCTGTTGGAAAACTGGGCTGATTGCAGAAGCCCCCTCACTTTTTGCCTCTATTTTTAGCTGATACTGGTGTTTTCTCACTCTGACTGTGCCCTGGGCACTGCTAACCAAACCCAGGGCTAGTGTTCTGTTTAAAATGGTATATGCAAATTAGGCCTAATTATAATTGGCTCTAAAAACCTACCTATAAGTCTCCAGTAAATGGTAGGGCGAGTAGGTGCACTGCTGTAGTGTCCAGTGTCATTGTAAAGGCAGGTCTGCATTGCTGGCTGCCCTTAAGTTAGAATTAACTCCAAATTTGACTTTAGAATGAAAACTACTTCCAAAGTCTCAGACTATCTTATTTTTGCATGTGTCAACCCTAAGGTCTTCCTTAGGTGCCCCAACAGTTATATTCCATGTAAATATAAGCAGGGACTTTATAAAAGACCTAGTGAGGGACAAACAGCCAACGTTATTTTCCCCATTGTAGTCAAGGGGCTCCATAGGCTAACACTGGGAGACTTTATTTTAAAATAATAAAGTATTTCTGACAGAGAGAAGCTAAATATATCATATTCGGTATCAAATTAAATGTTATTAAAAAAATCCAACAACTTGTCAAGGTTGAATTTATTATAACTAGCACAGAGAAAGAGTTTTAGAACTCTTTCTGAAAAGTTACCAGATTCAGCCCTGTAGTGCCCTTTCCTGATTGGTCAGCCTCTAGCAGTCTGAGACAAGCTACCTTAATGAGCTGTAAAGTGTCCTGGCTGAGACAGAGGAAGCATTTGGTGGGTGGAGAACTGCTGCAGCAGATGGCAGAGCAGGATGGGGGAAGAGTAGCCAAACTGGTCTTCAAAGGAGGGAAAGCCACTTGGGACAGACACTGGACCATTTCCTGCGCCCCAGACAGATGGGAGCCCCACTGATTAGATTAGGAGAGGGGCTGGAGGGGATGTGTTAGGGAGACTTAGCCACAACAGTGTGTGAATTCAGCCACATTTAACTTTCAAGGAAGAATTTTCTCTATGTGGATTTTCAGAGAATGTTGCTGTCTGGGATTGTTTTCTGCCACACTTCACAGGAAGTGGTCACCGTAGAGGGTGGCGGTCTGTACCCCATTGGACAGAAGCACCCCCTGCTTCCCCACCCAGGAGCACAGATAAATATTGGAGAGCTGCCCTACAATTCTGATCCCTGCTGGAAGAGGATACTGGAGAAGATGGACTGCCCTGTGGACCCCTGCCTGCACCTGAAGAATTGCACTCACCAGGACTGTACCACCTTGACATTTTAGGCTTCACGAAGAAAGGACTTTGCCTTGCTTCTGCAACTCCAGGAGTGGACTCCCTGTAAGCTACAGGTACAAAGGAGCTGACGAGAGTCCCCTGCATCAAGTCCTGCAAGACGACTCTAGCTGAGCAGCATCCAGTGACCACTTGAAGATTCTGACCAGGTGCATTCTAGGAACTGTACTCCCAGGTTCCTTGGATCAAGTTTGTGGACACTTCAAGGAACCAAAAAGGACTTCTGGAAGAAGAACCAGAAGTTTGGAGAAGTTTGGAGCAACTTTGAAAAAAGCTCCATAAGTGGACCGACCCGAGGTCGAGAGTCAAGCTGGCTACCTTCGACCGCAACCTGGCCTAAACTTCAGGTTCGTCTCGCTGAAAGCTCTGGAGCTCCAGATTTCCAGGATTTGACCGAGGGCTCACAGAAAGGTAATCCAACAACACTGCATCAAATCGGATTGCTGAGGAGGACCGCATGACATCGAGGTAGAAAAGCTCCAGAAATGTTTCTAAGAGTGAAGGTAAAACTTTGACCAAGGCCTCCCGCTCAGTGTATCTTAGCAGGGCACCATTGCAGTCATCCTCAACTTTTGCCTTTGTCCCTGTCAAGTGTGACCAGATGTCCCTGGTGGGCGCTTTTGGTTTTTAGGCACTGGAAAGCATTTCTTTCATTTTATCTTTAAATATTCTTATCTACGGTTCCCCACATTGGATTTTTGTCATTTTGCTGTCAATTTAAAGAGGAAAATATTATCTAGTTGTATGAATTGGTATTGGATTTTTATTGTGTGTTGTGTTTTACTTATTTACTGTTTTGTTGATATTAAATGCTTTACACACCTTACTCCTAAGCTAAGCCTAAGTGCTCGTGGGACAAGCTACCAATGGTTGAGCAAGGATTACTTTACTGAGATCGTGACTGTACCCAGTGGGGGTTTGGAGCCTGTTGCTAAGTGTAGGTACCTACCTACCCTTATCAATAACCCACTTTCCAATAGATGCTATCCATTATTCTTCTCGAATGCTTAGTTGTGTTACTGTTAGTTCATTTTAATTTATTTTCATGCCTTGGGCAACCCTTTGTGATTATGTATCTTTAAAACTTGGTTTTGCTCACTGTCTACATGACTTTGAGCTTGTGTTTGTAATAAATATTTTAATTTTATTCCTGATTGGAGTTTTCCTTCCATGGCCTTATTGGTCATGGTGTCTATATTGTTGGGGTTGTGTTGAAAACTGTTGATGGTTCACCAGACATCTGTCTGGGTCCAAAGGTCCATGGACCTCGTTGCGCATTTTATTCCTGCAAAGGATGAGAAATGTATCCACAATAGACATCTACATCTGCATTTGTTAATACATTACAGATTAATTCAAAGATGGCTATCTTGTATGTGTGCATATTTGTGGCGGCCCTCTTTGGATGCATTTTTAATATTTTAGCAAACCATTCAAAGAAGGTTGTTTTATAGGCGTGCACAGCTGCCATCTTTGAATGCACCTAGTTGGTGTGCCGTGTTTTAAGACCACCACTCAAATAAAGCCACCACAGATGCAAGTGCATTAATTTTTGCACGAACATCTACATCAGCCATCTTGAATTTATCTGTAACATGTTTACAAGCTCATTCAAAGGTAGCTGAGGTGGATTTATGTGCATCTGAAGTGGACATATTTGAATGGACTTGCTAAAATAATACAAATTTCTAAGACCCGTCTGCACAAGTGTGCTCATGTGAGCTTGTTGTTGAAATGGGAAACAAAAAAATTAAGATAGATACCTGACGGTAGTACAGCAGGTGCAAAAAAGTAAGAAAAAAAATTAAATGAAGTGGGAGGGGTTGCGTTAAAGGACAACAAGTCGGGTGGGGTGCTGGAGTAACAGAGGAGGAGAGGGGGTGTTTGGAATATTGAAAAGTGAGCAGCATGGGGATGAATGGAGAAGCAACAGACTAGCTGGGCGAGTGGGGCGATAGCAAAACAGAGAGTGAGGCGCACTAGGGGCAAAGGAAAGAGGGAAGTAGCACACTAGCGAGAGAGCAAGAAAACACATCCTCTTCCAAGGAGTGCTGAAAGCTAAAGATAAAAATAATGCTCTAATCCAGGCAAGGTCAAAAGTGAAAGGTCACAAGTCAACCAATTAGAGCACTGTGAAGCGGAAGTCCTCCTAGTTAGGAGAAACAAAAGTAGGAAAGAAGAGCATTGAACCAACAAAGCCTTCCAATCATGAACAAGGAGCTACCCAAACCCACTCTATCCTAAAATTATCTGTAACAAAGAGTTAAAAGGTAGGTACCTGCATTAAAACCCGAAGGCAAACAATAACCCTGATAGGAAAATATTTGGATGAGTCATTGAGGGCCAAATGTATGAAAGCATTTTGCATTTGCAAACGGTGCGAATGCCCGTTTGTAAATGCAAAATGCCATTTCAGAATGTATGAAAGATATTCTGAACGCAATTTTAAGGAATCGCTAAAATAGCGATTCCTTAAAATTGCGGCCCTGTTTAGAGAGTCGCAAATTGCGACTCTCTAAATAAGAAAACGCAAATAAGGAATCCTTATTTGCGATTCCTTAGCACATGTATGAAGCAATTCCCAAATGCGATTAGGGCATTTAGGAATCGCTATTTACCACCAAGTTGAACTTGGTGGTAACCATGTTCAAATTTTAAAAATGCATTTTTGGCATGTGTGCACCTTACATGATGAAAAAATAATTTTGGGGTGCAGCAGAGGGGGCCTTAGGCCCCCAGCACCCTGGGGTTTTGCATTTACAAAATTGCGATTTCTAGTTAAGAAATCTCAATTTTGGAAATGCGAACAATTTGCAGATATGGGCCAACAGGCCCATAGGTGCGAATGGGGCTGGTATCGCAATTTGCGATTCGGTAATACCATTTGCGATTTTTAAGAAATCGCTATTACCGATTCACAAATGTGATACATGGCATTTTCTTAAAAATCGCTATTTCCGAATCGCAAAAGGCCTTCATGATACATCTGGCCCATAGTTCGCATTCTATCTTCGAAATCAGAGATTTTATCATGCCTAAGAGTTTTGACCACTCATTGTGTGGTTCTGGGAAATAACTGTACTTTCTGGTGTACATGTTCCCTTTGACTTCCTCCAACACTCTGTTGGTTACTGTAATCTGCCGTGCCCAAATCGTTTATGTGAGCAGACGAGAAGTTGTTGCTGGAATGAAAATGGTCTCTCTAATGCCGGTTTTTAGCCAAGGTTCTTAGTATACAAAATATTTAAAATTCAAAATGAGAGACCATGTCAAATGCAGAGAACATTGTAATTAATGTCTATTAGGTATGGTTGTTTCTTTTGTTGGCTGAAAAATAAAACTAAACATTTTACCTGTATTTATGGATTAGTTTCGGGTTAGAAGGAGGGAGAAGGGAAGCAGCGCAATGCCTGCAAATTCCTAGCTAGATGAAGACATATTTTGTTTATGGGAAGCATTCCAGGCCCAAACCAACCATTGTAAAAGAGTACAGTACATGTCTGTTGAGGACTTAAAAGTATGTTTTGTAGAAATATTTATTTTGTCTTTTTTAAAGCGGTGCAAGTGAGCTATGTCATTACACTCAAGCCAATGGATTGCAGTGCCTCGTACCTCCCACCATCGGATAATAATGATAGTAAAGTCACCAATGTAAAGTCTGTCCTCACAACAGCTTATTCCCAGGACCTTCTCCTCATGTCCCTCATTACCTGCTGAGTTGTGCTGGTGGTAGGTGATCATCTCTGGAATGGTGCTGAAGAGGCGCTTCTCTGCCAGGTAGAACTGTCCCTGTGATGTCTCGCACACAACATAATGGCGGATTAAACCCTGGGGTTCCCTGAAAATCACGAAAGAACGTCAACTGCAAGAAAAATGCCTCTTTTATCCAGTTTAAAGTCATGAAAATTAGAATCTCTCACTCTCATTCTGTTTGTTGCAGTGCATTTCTTTGTTCCCTGTCACCTAGCAACATGTCATCAATACAACCATTAAGAAATATGAAAAGATGCAGCGAGCACTTCGCAGACTTCTCACAGGGTTATAGAGAATTGTAGACACACAATAACATGTCAAGTGTACCCGGGCATAGGCGCTCTTCTGCATGCATCTTTCAGCATACAGTGGTCCCAGGAAGCTCAGGTTTGAACCCCAAGACAGACGACTCAGTCTCTTGGGCTCAACTAAACAGGTAAAATACATTTTAGGGTAGTTAGATACAAATCAATGTAGTATTCCAGCCACATATCCAATCAGTATCTTTTCATGTTTGTTTATACAAGAATAGGTCCATCAACATGTTGCATGTGCTGGTAAGGTCAAGCCAATACTGTAGTATGGGTAACGTGCACATGTGCAATGTATGCCCAGGGAGTGCAATTTCAATACTGACTGGTAGCCAACAAAAAAAAGTAATTAGCATAAATGTTTGATATATCTCGGTTGCTATTTCCCTAGTTAAAACCAATGTGCATTGATTTAGCATGATTTCTAAATAACATCTTCACATCAACTAACCTGTGCACAGTTACCATCACTCCCTTTTAAACTTAATTATTTTAAAAAAAATGTATAAACAGAAGGCTGATTTCACACTTACAGAGTAAGACATACAGTACAAATAGTTCACCCATTATCCTTGTTCAATTTTAGTATAACCCCTTCCGGAAGCAAATTTTAAACACAGGAGAGGGGACTGTCCTGGGAACCGTATCTCTCAGAAGAGGCTATTAGTTTAGTGCTGCTTTCCGTATCCTGCAGTGGAACAGAGCTCTAATCTCCCTGGGACAGAAGCATTTTCAAAATTATATGATAAGCATGAAAGGAGTAGGAAAACTAGTAAAGACGACCAGTTTCTAGTAATCTTGACATATGAACAGATTCTGCATTATTTTCTACACAATAATTTATTGCCGAGGCGTTATGCTGTGTAAAAGGACAGACGGGCCAGCCAACACGTGTTTCGCCATTTAGTTGGTAGTAAACCTGGGGCTTTCACAAGGTGGGGAATGTTTTTGTTTTAAAGTGTTATAGGTTATGTAGTCTGGGTTGTGTGAAAGGAAGTCTATTGAAATATTGTTCAGTCTGTCATATCTAGTCAAAACTTGCAAGAAAGTATTATTCCATAATCACATAAACTGCACATTTGGGGCCTGACTGACGAGGGTAAACTTACACTTTTGTGTAAATTTACAATATTTCGCAATTCACAATGGAATTTTACGAGTAGTATCCCTGGCAGGTGAGCTCTCGTTTGGCCAAGATCAGTCCCAAGTCCTAAAACTTACTGGTCACTTTAGTTTTGGAGGCATGGGGGAATCAGCAAAGTAGTAAATGGCCTTGTGTAGTGGGGACCCCTCTGTCTATCAGCTCCGCTAGTATTCCTGCAAACCCCTCACAATATGGGATTAAGTGAGAACAGGCCCATATCATGTGTAAAGAATTAGCTCACACTTCCCCACATCTAGGACAGGAAGCGTCAGTCACTCCGAAATACCTGTTAATTCTATCTGGTGTAAGGAAGGCCCTATGCAATATGTAGAAATCAATCAGGTTGAATTGTGCATTCCTGGACACTTTGAGGGAATCATTCTAAGATTGGCTCCCAAGCCTTTTCGAGATGGGGGTCCCCCAGTTTTTTTCCCAGTGGGATCCGAGAGTCTCTAGTGGGCACACTGTATCTGTTTGTAGCAAGCAATATAGACATGTCACAGCTTTGTAAGTGACTAGGGACAGCGCCACATATCTACAACAGAGGTGAGCCTTGGGTTCAGAGCCACCTGATCTCCAATGTCTGTGGAAGGTCGCTGTTACTGAGACAAGCAGTAGAAAATGGCCTTGAGGTAAGTTGTAAGCTGCCCAAAGGTCTTTAAAAAGAAGTAGTAATGTTGGAGGATAATCTTTGAAATTAATATAAACATGAAAAGCTTGCAGTGTAATGTATAATGGAACCGCATAGAAATGTTTTAATATAGAAATAATAAACGCATTGAAACGTGCCCACGGGGAGTGGCCACCAATGTATATGATGATTAATGAAACTGACTAATGATGAATTAACAATGTACTAATGTGTGACTTTATATTAGTAATTGAGAGTTATATATTAAGGTTTTGCTAAATTAATCACTAGGCCTTAGTTAGCAAGGGTCTGGGCCTAGCTGCCTGGTCTCATATTAACTGTGTTTTTCTAACGTGCAATGTGCTGCTTTCCTGAAGGACACAAAGCAGAAGCTAGAGATATGTGTGTAGCCATAGTAAATTCTTTCTCATGGGACCCGACTTGCTCAAGAAGACATTCTTGCCGAATGCAACAGTGTAATTTCCGACAGGTGCAAGGTTTCCTGGACCAGGAGGAGACAATGGAACTACTGACTGGAGCAACAAGTGTAACTTTTCTTACCTGACATTCTACTCGATGAAGATGTCAATCACAGGAACCAATAAACTACATGAGAACTGTGTTAGGTGAAAATTATAGTAAGGTGTGTGATGGATCATTGGACAGAGATAACGATGCACCAAATATTGCCCAATGGGAAATTAAAGACTTGTTCGACAGATTTGATATAACGACGTGACACAAGAAGAAATCGGCAGTTCTTTGCCATTACTCGTCTTTATTCTGCCACTCTTGAAGCCATTATTCTTCTTAGCCATAACCTTGCTATTCTGAGGGACTTTGTCTTTAGCTGTCTGATACTTTGGACCATCCTCATCCTATTACCTGCCTAGTGCTTACTTCTCCTCCTTATGAGGGAAGAGCCCTAGTCTTAGCTATGCCCTGCTGAATTTGCCTGTTCTATCCTGGCTGATGGCGAATCGACTGATGTCCTGAGGACAAAGACTGACGCTGTATGCTGACCCATTTGGATGGGTAACTATCTGATGATATATTGTATTTGTCTGTTTGCCTTTTCTTTCTAGGTACCAACTGCTCTTTTGATAGAGGCCATAGTTAGATGTTTTCTAAATTTGTGTTGCTAAATTGTTTTCCATGAAGCCCAACATGCTGATGCTAATTCAAGGGTAGTTAAGGAGTTCACTAATACTGGATGAAAATAGACAAATGACTGAATGCTTGCTTTGTTGAATAACGTGCTAATGATACTCTGCTAAAACTGATTCATGTTAACGTTGTGCTTTGTGTTAATGTTCATGATCTATGCTCTGCTAAAGTCTTACACGAGTTGCCATATTGTAGTGGTTTTGATCTGTTTACTGATATTGAGACTAATAAATATGCTAGTAGATTGTAACTAATAGGGAATAAATATCCTAACTCTTACTACATTTGTGTGGTTATTCATGACCGCAAGGTCGAGGTGTTCGACTCTTATTGCATGATATTGATTGGCTCAATTGATTAGTTATTGTGAATATTGATGAGGTTATTGTCTTATTGATTGAAATGCTAAGCGGATATCTCATCCTGGGAAGTCCGGCAGATCCGGCATATACGAGACCAACGCTGATACAAACCGAGCCAACTCCACTTTTACTGCCTCAGGCACAGCAACAATTGATACCGAATTGCACCTCAGTTACAGGACCGCAGTCAGCCACAGCACCAATAATGAATCAGAATATGGGAGCTAATGCTCCACAGGGTTTGGGAAGCAGGCAGCCGCCAGCCGCCATATCATTACCTATTACAGTTGGTCCGCCAGTACCATTGCATGCACAGGCAAAGCCTAGCATATGTGATCAGGGAATAAAACCCAAGAGATGACAAAAGGGGGGTTCATAGGGAGCTCTCAAGAGATGACTCCAGTGGAACAGACAATACAGAGATTTAGATCCCTATTAGACTTCAATCCGATTGGGATTCCTCCAGATACCATGAGACAATCAGGTTTGGGACTGCTGACTCCGCAGATCTCAAGTGCGAATGTGCCGCAAACACATATGATGCAGGCTGGAAATATTTTGTTGCAAGGTTTAACTGCGCAACAACTGAACGAATGGTTAGATAAGTTAAATTCACCACAGTCTACTCCTGCGACAGCACAGTGGCCGGAAAGAGAAGAGTACCTGAATTTTGTGAGGTTGGGCATGGAGGCAGCTGAGCTAGTTGAAGGGAGCATGGGAGTGAACAGGCTAGAATCATATACTGAAGCAGGATTGAGGTATCTGTGCCCAAAGATAACTAAAGGTGCACCAGAGGTTGGCGAACCTGGCAGATAAATACGGCATAGACCTAGACAACACTAAACATCTGAAAAGGAGTTACAGGTTAGACTTCGAGCCTAAGAATTTTGATCACAGAAGGTCTACTGGGATGAAGGCACACCTTGAAAAAATACTGCAGAGTGCACAAGTTTGGGGAGCGTTAGAAAAGTGGGAAGGCAGATGGGCGAAGAAAAGAGATAAAAGGAAAAGTGACTGCCTGGAACAGCAGCAGGCGAAAGCCGTGCCGGATACTGGTACAATAAAAATGTTACCCATGAGAGAAACGGCCGGAGAGGTTCTAGTCCATGTACCGTGGTCTAGAGGTGACATTTTGTCTTTCACAAATGACTTCCCCAGGCTGAGGGAGAAGCCGATAGAGTGGTATCAGCAGACGGACAGGTTTGTGAAGCTTGCGAAGTGTCTTTGGGATGACCTGAATACCCTCTTTGAGATTATAGTTCCAGCTGATTTGTGGCTCGAGTGCAAGAGAAGTGTGGATTGGCCAACCGCAGAACCGTCAAGAGACAGAGTCACATGGAGCACTGTCTCCTGAGGTGATGAGGTATTACTATAAGGTGATTGAGTTTTTGAGGCAGATGGTTTCGCCGCAAAATATTGATTGGCAAAAGATTGATTGAACGGCACAGGAGGCCAAGGAGTCGATACATGCCTACTATGAGAGGTTGTTGAATGCGTTCAAGCACTACAGTGGTACAGAGGTTATTAGAGGCGAAGGACATGAATCACCTTGTGTTCAGGTTTCTTGAGGGATTGAGACCTGAGATTAGTCAGATGATCAGGAATCATTTGATCTGTTGGCAAGCGACGCCAATTGATGAGGTGCTGCAGTATGCAAGGTACTGTAATGACGAGATTGAGCTGAAGCAGAGAAAGTTAAAAGAGAAAGTGATGGTGATGCAAATTAAGGCAGCACAAGCAGGGATGCAGGGGAATGGTTTACAGCAGATGGTGCAACAGCCGCAAGGAAACTGGATGTTTCAGGCGCAAATTAGAGGCAGAGGTCGAGGAGGTTTTGTGAATCGCGGTCCAGATTTGAACACCGTAGTAGTCCAAAATGATGTGCAGGGGATGAAGAAGGTGTTACCTTGTCATGCTTGCGGGGGTGTTGAACATTGGAAGCGGGAATGCCCGATGATGATGCAGGAGGGTGTTGTTCTACAAAGCAATGATGTTAATGCATTCCAAAATGTTAAAGGACCAAGAATGAGGGGTCCAAATCCGAACTTTCAAAATAACATGGTTCAGATGCAGGGTCTCCAACCCATGCAACAAGTGCAGATGCCACGTGTACAACCAGTGTAGATGCAGCAAGTGCAACAGCAGATTCCCGCTGTACCTAGACAGCAAATGCAGTTGCCCTTAGCGCCAATGGGACAGCAACAGGTGATGCTTCCTCAACAGGTCACAGGTCAAGGAATGAGTCAAAATAATGCAGTACAACAGTTCCCATTGCATGGTGTGAATGGAATAAACAATGAATGGTTGGATGAGAGCTCAGACAGTGAGGAGTGCAGGCTTGCAGCGTCCCTAGAAGTAGATCAGAGAGGGCCGTATGCGCAAGAGAAAGTGATGGGTCACAAGGTTTCGTTCTTGGTTGACACAGGAGCTACACGCTCTACAGTCTGAAGTGCAGAGGTTCCGAAGTTGCCTCTTTCGGGACGTACAGTCAAGGTAGCAGAAGTGGCGAATCAGCTTTTGACTAACCCGATCACAGATCCGGTTCAGGTTGAGCTTGGCACCTTTCAGGGATTGCACAGGTTTGTAGTTTGCGATTCAAGCCCGTGTCCCTACTGGGACGAGACTTACTGTGCAAGACAAGATGTTCTATCACCTGTTCCAATTACGGAATTGAGGTGCAGACGAACAGTGACGATGAAAGGGACGATGGACAGATCTCAGAACCTGAAACGGAGACAACAGATGAGGAGTATCCTCTGATTAGCTTCTTCCCGATGTTCACAGTGACTGATCTGCCAGCAGATTTGCAGGGGACAGTCAGAGAGAAAGTGTGGGACTTGACAGGGAGAGAAGTAGGGCTGATAAAAGGAGTGGAAACAGTTAACGTTAGTGTGAAGCCGAACACTGTGTTCCCCCAGGTACCGCAGTACCACATGGCGCAAGATGTCCTCATACAGGTAATGCAGATAATTGCAGACTTTGTGAAGCAAGGAGTTTTGAAGGAGGTGATGAGCAGTCCATGTAATTCACCAATAATGGGACTGAGAAAGCCTTGTGGGAAAGTTCAAATTGTCCAAGGCTTGAGAAAAATCAATGACATAGTGGTAAAATGTTGCCCAGTAGTGCCAAATCCAGCTGTAATAATGTCCCAGGTTCCATGTGATGCAGAATGGTTCACTGTAGTGGATTTGTCCCAAGCATTCTTTTCTGTGCCTCTTCATGAGGACAGCCAATTTCTTTTCAGTTTTAAATTCTTGAACAAGGTCTACAGTTGGTGTCGAATTCCTCAAGGGTTTTCGGAATCACCTTTCATCCTCAATCAGATATTGAAGGATTTGGAGTCATCGGAATTGCCTTTTCAATCCACTTTAGTGCAGTACATTGATGATTTGTTGATTGCGTCTAAAACAAGAGATGACTGCAAGTACGTTTCGATTGCCTTACTGAACCACTTGGGAAAGAATGGGCATATGGTGTCCCCAAAGAAGCTGCAGTATTGTCAGAAAGAGGTGAAATACCTAGGTCATCTAATTGAGAAAGGGTCGAGGAAGTTATCCAGGGAACGAGTGACCGCCTTATTGCAGATGAATTCCCCAACGACACGGAGAGATGTTAAGATGTTTCTGGGAATGGCGGCCTACTGACTGATGGTTAAAGATGGGCCAGATGTCCTAACACTGACAGAGAAAGAAATGAAGGCGTTTACTGAGCTGTGAGAGTGTATGTGCAGGGCTCCAGCTTTAGGTATGTCTGATTACACGAAGCCTTTTGTTCTGTTTTATCATGAACGTGATGCATGTTCTTTGTCTGTCCTGACACAGGTCCAAGGAGATGTAAACCAACCAGTAGCATATTTTTCAGCTACTTTGGACCCAGTTGCAGCAGCCTTACCAGGTTGTCTGTGTGCAGTAGCAGCAGTTGGTCAAAGCCTCGCACAACGTGAAGGCATAGTGATGGGACATCCTTTAACAGTTATGGTCCTGCACTCAGTTGAGATCTTGTTAGCCCGTACCAAAACGCAGCACATGACAAACACAAGACTGACGAAATATGAAACGATTATATTGGGGTCACCAAATGTAACATTGAAAAGATGTACAATTCTGAACCCGGCAACTTTGCTTCTAAATGAGAATACAGATGTTGAGGATGCTGATGATGTAGAACATGATTGTCTTGAGATAACAGAAATGTGTACCAAACCAAGGCTTGATATTAAAGATACCCAATTGGAAGAAAATGACAAAATTATCTTTGTTGATGGCTCATGTTTGAGAGAGTCAGTAGGAGTACTGAGAGCCGGATACGCTGCGTGTACAATCACTGGTATCCTGGAAGCGTCTTGGCACGAGAGAGTGTATTCTGCTCAAGTGGCAGAATTGGTTGCTCTTACTAGAGCTTGCCACGCCGCCGCTGAATTGAGAGTAACTATCTATACTGATAGCAGATATGGATTTGGAATTGTTCATGATTTTGGCCAACTATGGTCGCAGAGGGGTTTCCTGACCTCTTCTGGCTCGCTAGTGAAAAATGGTGAAAGAATTAAGGAATTGTTGCATGCGATTCAGTTACCTCATGCAATTGCCATGGTGAAATGCAGCGCTCATGTGAAATCACAAGACTTTGTTTCAATGGGAAAATGGATATGCAGGTCAAGTCGCAAGGTTTTGTGCAATAAACTGTATATCATATAAAGATCAGTGGGAATTGTTCCCTGAAACAGAAAATGAGATATGCATCAAGTTACGCTTTGAGGGTGGTTGACACGTTGGAGGAATTAAAATTGTTGCAGGGACGTGCCAGAAAAGATGAGAAACGTTCTTGGGTTAGGATACAGTGTGTACAAAGACCAGATGACCTGTGGGTTTCAGATGAGAAGAAATGGTTTTGCTGAACAGTCTCCTGTCACAGTTTGCACGGTTTTACCATGGGCAAGCACATATTGGGAGAGATGCCATGATCAGGTTGTTCAAGATTGACTGGTTTAACCCAAAGTGCAGACAAGCTGTAGAAGTGATCTGTCACAGGTGCATCATCTGTCATCAGATGAATGCGGGGAAAGGGACAGTGGTGAATTTGAGCCACATTGGGAGAGAAGGAGGTCCATTTAGCAGAATGCAATTGGATTTTATCGAGATGCTGTATGTGGAGGTCTGAGATATGTGTTGGTGATTGTGTATATCTTTAGTCACTGGATTGAAGCTTACCCTACACGTAGGAATGACAGTCTCATGGTTGCGAAGCTGCTGCTTAGGGAATTTATACCACGTTTCGGGTTTCCGATCTCTTTAGAATCAGATAGAGGAAGTCACTTCAACAATGAGGTGGTTAAGCTATTGTGCGTAGATTTGAACATTGAGCAGAAGCTGCATTGTAGTTACCGCCCTGAAGCCTCAGGATTAGTGGAGCAGATGAATGGTACCCTGAAGTCGAGAATGGCAAAAATGTGTGCAGCTACAAATTTGAAATGGCCTGATGCATTGCCTTTGGTGCTAATGTCAATGAGAAATACACCCAACAAGAAAACAGGACTGTCTCCTCATGAAATTCTCATGGGTCGAGCTATGAGACTGCCCGCAGTGCCTGCAAATGCTCTTGTGAATATCACGGATGATATGGTGTTGGACTACTGCAAGGGTCTGGCTGACGTGGTCCGTTCTTTCTCTCACCAGGTGGAAGCAACCACACTGCCACCGATAAATGATCCAGGTCACAACCTGAAAGCTGGTGACTGGGTTGTCATCAAGAAACACATGAGGAAGTTGTGTTTGGAGCCATGTTGGAAGGGGCCATACCAAGTAATTCTAATGACTACTACTGCTGTGAAGTGTGCGGGAATTCCAAACGGGATACATGCCTGTCACAAGAAAAAGGTGACGTGTCCAACTGTTGAGGAAATTGAATTGTCAAAAGTAACAGCGACAGAAAAGGAAGTCTCAGGACCGGAGAGTAATCAAAGGGGAACTGAGACAGAAGGAGAGCCCTTTGAGGACGGCTTGGTCACTCCAATAAGAGACGAAGGAGAGGAGACCCAGAAGTGTGACGGTGAGCCTATCTCAACTGAGGCGCCAGGAGGACCGAGTCAGAAGGAGGTTCTCCCAGAAGCAGACGGATGTGGTCAAGAATTTGAGCCCCTGACAGACCCAGAAGGCGAAGGAGTTGAGGCGGATGAGAGTCAGAGTGTCCAGACTCCTCCTGAGCAAATTGCAGGTCCATCAAGAGAGAACACCATAGAATCGGAGGAGGGCGACGAGTTGCCACCAGGTAGATCAAAGACCAGAGAGACATTGACAGGAGATAAGTGGCCGGAACTGCAAGTGACAAAAGGACAAGTGGTTGTTGAAGATGCAATAGAGGAGGAGGTCGATACAACAAGGAGAGAAGATCTGAGTGAAGGAGAATTGCAGGGTGATTCCAAGTTGAAAAGAAAGAGAATAGCAAACAGAAGATACGCAGGTCCTGAATGGGCATATGCAACGTCAGCTGAGTGGCAACAAGAGTTCTTGGCGTTTTGTTTTGAGCGAGAAGTCCCAGGTCAGTACTTTACTAACTGAGTCTGGCCAGAGGAAGAGACTGTGCTGATGTGAAAAAATTGAATTAAAAAAAAGTTGAGAAAAGAGACTGATAAATTACCGGATGTGACACTGTTAACCTGAATAGACTTTTGAGAACTGGTTTTGACAAGCTGCTAACCTGAATTGACAAGGATCTTGGGAGTGAATGCGAAAGCTGTAAATAATTGCTGGAGAAAGACTTTGCTTAGCTTTGCTGAAAAGAAATATCATAATAAGCTTCAACCATCCTCAGTTGGTTGTTGTTTGAACTAATATTACTTTGCTTTCTGATTTTTTACAGATCATGGCTAACACTAGAAATGATAATAGAGGAAGTAGGCATTGTAAATGCTTGGGTGTTGTTGTAGGTGTCATATGTGTGATATTCATCATAGTTGTGATTATGGGCATGCCATTAGTGGATAAGAGTGAGACTAACAATGCTACAATTCCTGAGACCGCCGCTACACTAACAGCTTGGGAGAGGTTTGAGCAGGACACAAGATATTTGCATGAGGGAACTAACGTAAAAGGGGAACTATCTACTAATGTTTTCTATCGCTTGCTGAGTGAGTATGTTGATACTATGGATGTGAAAGATTGTTATGTGTGTACACAGATTCCTGTTTCGGTACAAGAGGGAGTTACCTGCCATAGTTTGCCCCTAACATATGGGATAAGCTGTAGTCTGTTACTAACACAATTCTATAACCAGGAAGAGATTCAGTACTTTTATTTGAATCATGATCTTGTGTTTTCTTATGTGCCTATCATAGAGGATTGTAGCTAAATACTATAGCATAAAATTAGTTAAGGGGTTCTTTGAAGCGAGATTAACAATTAGTACATCTTATGCACACCGCAATAATCTGACATGTTTGCTTACACCTGTAGAGAAAAGCTTTCTAGATCCCACAGAAGACAGGAGAAGGGCTTTGAAAGGAAAATTGGAGAAAGGATTGCAGCAGCGATCTTTTATTAGTAGTGAAAATTATAGTGCAGTTAGGGAACAGGGGAAATTAGCTTTAGATGCACTACGAGTAGGCAAGCTTTGCATTATGCGACCAAAGTCATATTATGACAATGTGTTTGTGGGAACGAGTAAATGTAAGCATGTGTTTTTGTTTCAGAGTAAATGGACATTCATGTTAAATGGACAGGATCCAGCGATCCCTGGGATCTAATATACATGTGGACTTAATGCTTATTACCGTCTTCCAAAGGAATGGTATGGGACATCTTATTTGGGGATAGTTTTCCCAAAGATATCTCAGTTAGAGGATTTCGAAATTGTCTAAATTACATCATTCTAGACAAAGGAGAGAGACTGCTGCTGGTGTAGTAGGAGACATATTTTGGGACCATAATTCCTTCAGTGGGGGTTATCTTAAACTCCGTAAAGATTCGAAAGTCGTCTACTATTGTGGATAACATGTTGACAAATTTTACAGGGGCTATACTCCTGATGGATACTGAAGTTGTTGCGGAGAGGGCTATGACTCTTCAAAACAGGCTTGCTTTAGACATTCTTTTAGCAAAAAATGGCAGAGTTTGTAAAATGCTTAATGAGCGACATTGTTGTGCTTACATACCTGATAATAGTAATGAGATTAGAAGTATGCTTACTAACCTAACAAGAGATAGAACAGATTTGAAGGAACTGAACGAGCCAGGTGTTTGGGAAAAGTTTGGAAAGGGACTTGCTGAAGTGCGAAGATGGTTTAGTAATATTTGACATGGGATATTGGCAAAAATAATACAGGGGATATTGATTGTTTTAGCTTGCTTATTTGGATTATGGTTGGCATGCAAACTTAGCAAAAGAATTAAATTGAAAATGGCGAAAAATAATAAGAGGAGGGAAGAAAAGAAAAGGGAGAAAATGTTCAGAGCAAAATTAGAAAAGGCAAAATTGAGGGAAGAAATTGAGATGAGGAAATTTTAGAATGAAATTGTAAAGGAAAAGGTTTGTGTGATGACAAGAGTCATCAGAGGAGGGATTGTTGGAGCGTAATCTTTGAAATTAATATAAACATGAAAAGCTTGCAATGTAATGTATAATGAAACCGCATAGAAATGTTTTAATATAGAAATAATAAATGCATTGAAATGTGCCCACGGGGAGTGGCCACCAATGTATACGATGATTAATGAAACTGACTAATGATGAATTAACAATGTACTAATGTGTGACTTTATATTAGCAATTAAGAGTTATGTATTAAGGTTTTGCTAAATTAATACCTAGGCCTTAGTTAGCAAGGGTCTGGGCCTAGCTGCCTCGTCTCATATTAACTGTATTTTTCTAACGTGCAATGTGCTGCTTTCCTGAAGGACACGAAGCTGTACTTTTCCAGAAGCTAAAGATATGTGTGTAGGCGTAGTAAATTCTTTCTCATGGGCCCTGACTTGCTCAAGGAGATATTCTTGCCGAATGCAACAGTGTAATTTGCGACAGGTGCAAGGTCGCCTGGACTAGGAGAAGACAATGGAACTACTGACTGGAGCAACAAGTGTAACTTTTCTTACCTGACATTCTACCCAATGAAGACGTCAATCACAGGAGCCAATAAACTACATGAGAACTGTGTTAGGTGAAAATTCTAGTAAGGTGTGTGATGGATCATTGGACAGAGATAACGATGCACCAAATATTGCCCAATGGGAAATTAAAGACTTGTTTGACAGATTTGATATTACGCCGTGACACAAGAAGAAATCGGCCATTCTTTGCCATTACTCGTCTTTACTCTGCCACTCTTGAAGCCATTATTCTTCTTAGCCATAACCTTGCTATTCTGAGGGACTTTGTCTTTAGCTGTCTGATACTTTGGACCATGCTCATCCTATTCCCTGCCTAGTGCTTACTTCTCCTCCTTATGAGGGAAGAGCCCTATTCTTAGCTATGCCCTGCTGAATTTGCCTGTTTTATCCTGGCTGATGGCGAATCGACTGATGTCCTGAGGATGAAGACTGACGCTATATGCTGACCCATTTTGATGGGTAACTATCTGATGATATATTGTAATTGTCTGTTTGCCTTTTCTTTCTAGGTACCAACTGCTCTTTTGATAGAGGCCATAGTTAGATGTTTTCTAAATTTGAGTTGCTAAATTGTTTTGCATGAAGCCCAACATGCTGATGTTAATTCGAGGGTAGTTAAAGAGTTCACTAATACTGGATGCAAATAGACACATGACTGAATTCTTGCTTTGTTGAATAACGTGCTAATGATACTCTGCGAAAACTAATTCATGTTAACGTCGTGCTTTGTGTTAATGTTCATGATCTATGCTCTGATAAAGTCTTACACGAGTTGCCATATTGTAGTGGTTTTGATGTGTTTACTGATATTGAGACTAATAAATGTGCTAGTAGATTGTAACTAATAGGGAATAAATATCCTAACTCTTACTAAATTTGTGTGGTTATTCATGACCGCAAGGTCGAGGTGTTCGATTCTTATTGCATGATATTGATTAGCTCAATTGATTAGTTATTGTGAATATTGATGAGGTTATTGTCTTACTGATTGAAATGCTAAGCGGATATCTCGTCCTGGGAAGTCTCCAAACGTGGTCAAAAGGTTCATTGGCCTAGAATGTGTCTCCTTGTAAGCTAAATTATCAAGTTTGTGACGAGTTATGAGTACCGATTCATGGAACAGATCTCCAGTCTTCTCGGCCTCGGCTGCCATCCATTCCTGTAGTGTGATCTGCTCCAATTCCCTTCATGTGGGAGCAGTGTCAGCATTTTAAGCAGCAACTCCGGAGAGTAGAGAACCCTGGTATGCATTTTCCACAGCCAGCGGGTCCAACATTTCTGGAGAACTGCACATTCCCTAAGGTCATTTGCTGACACTCAACCTACTTTTAGTATCGTCTTTACTAAGTCCTCATAGGGTAAGGTGGGATTAAAGGGCCAACATCCCTACCTGGTGACTGCCTAACCACCATCTATTGAGTGAAACAGTGGAGTTGGGCCGCCAAATAGTATGATTCAAAATCAGGGACAGACAGTCCCCTCCGTGAGGTCAGTTATTGTACAGTGGCTAGAGCCACCTGTCAGCAACCTTGGCCCCAGATAAAGGCTGTTAAAATAGTATTGAGGTCCATAAAGAATGATCTGGGCACCCCGAGAGAAAGCATTCCAAAAAGGTATAAAAAGTTGGGTAATATCACCATTTTTAGGATGACTTATTTGGCCTGCCACTGAAAACGGGAGAGTCTTCCAGAAATCTATGTGTTTTTTCAGGTTGCGTATCGCAAACCCAAAGTTCCGGTCAGTTATGTGCGATTGATTATGGTAGACTTTCATTCCCAGGTAGGAGAGGCATCAAGGTTCTCAAAGGAGGTCACCTGAAAGAAAGGGGGCTATAACATCTTCCCTAGTAGGGAATAGTCTGTTTTTTGCCAATTTACTTTCAGTCCCAACTGAGTGCCAAAGTTCTCTAAAAAGGTTCTGGCTCCCGTTAGGTTGTTCCCAGTGCTGTGGAGAAAACAGCAGGCTGTCATCAGCCTATAGAGCTATCCTCTGAGTGGCAATGACCACTATAGTAGGTCCCCGAGCGAGTCGAGCTCACAAGGGATTCCATTGCTATTGCACATAGTAGGGACTAGAGAGGGCAGCCCTGTTGAGAACCCTACCTGACGGTGTAACTATCTGAGATGGTGTACCCTGTGCGGACCCAGGTAGTGGATTTAGTGTAAAGTAGGCGTGCCCAGTTTACAAAGCCTTGACCCAGCCCCCTGTGGGTCATGATGCCATATAGGTGGTTCCACTCCAGGCTATGGAAGACCTTTTCAATATCTACAGACAGCACTGCTGCCCTCTCCCTGTCATATGTGGAGATCTCCAGGAGCATCAACAGCCGCCTCACATTGATTGCGGTGTTTCATTCTGGAAGGAAGCCTGCTTAGTTGGAATGAATCAGTTTTGTCATAAATGGGAATAGGCGATTAGACAATATTTTACACAGAATTTTATAATCGACTTCCAGCATTGAGAGCTGCCGGTAAGCCTTAAGTCATTGGCTGGTCTCCCGGGTTTAAGTGGGGGCACAACAAGCATCTCCCTGGTAGTTTGTGGTAGGCCTCTGGTGTCTCGAGCAGCTTTGTAAAGCTCAACCAGTTTAGTGCCAAGCTCTGTGGCATATGCAGCATAGAACTCTGCTTGTAGTCCGTCAGATCCCAGAGTTTTACCTCTCTCTAGACCCTTGATCGCCCCCAGGATTTCCAGGTGGGAAATGTCAGCTCCCAGGCCATCTGCCTCTTCCTCCATAAGGTGTGGAAGGGCAACTGACTTGAGGAAGTCTTGTAGGCCCGCATCATCATGTGGCATTTTACTTGAGTAGAATTCCTGGTAATAGTGCATAAAGCCGTTATTAATGTCGGTTTGTGTGTAGAAGATATCTCCCATAGGAGACGTTAGCTCTACTATGGTTGTCCCTCATCTAGTGGGGTTGAATATCCATGCCAATAAGTGGCCAGTGCGACTGCTTTCTGTGTGGGATCTTTCCATGCAAGCTCTGTAGTCAAAAGATCGTAGGAGCTCAGTATGAGTCGCTACTTGTTCTTTGACATCTAACAGCCTTTGTTGCAAGAATGGTTGACCTGGGTGATATATTTCTGCATCTGAGTATTTTCTCAGTGTCATAGAGCTCCTGGAGCAGTGTGGCCCGGATGCCCATCGATTCAGCAAGACATAAACTGTGGAGCACAGTTTTGAATGCATCCCTCTCCCCTGGTGGCTAGAGGCAGTCCCAGTGTTGTCATTGAAGTAAATTCCTATTATGACCTCTCTGAACAACAGATCCTGTAATAATTCTGGCTTTAACCTCCAAGTGGGGATCTTAGGAGGTGGTCTATGCCAGTTCAGGTATCTTAAAACTGGGTTATGATCTGAAATGTGCGCATGAGGTATTCCACCTCCTGTACTAGAGAATGAGTATCAGTCGAGCACAGAAAAGTGTCAAGGCATACATGTAAATCGTGCAAGGGAGAAAAGAAGGAATAGGCCCAGGTGCAGGGGATTCTGAAACACCAGGAGCCCAGGAGGTTCCAGTTCTCTTGCCAGTCTCTAAATGCTCGGGCTAGGAGATGGATAGGGGAATTGTGCAGTGGGGCTGGGAGTGGTCAAGCTCAGGGTCCGCAACACATTTCAAATCTCCACCAACTATTGTAGTTTAAGTTTAAAAAGGGGCTAGTTGTGCCTACAGCCTTGATGGGAATGCACTTTGATTTTCATTGGGGCCATAGATATTTATTATGTAATGTCCCTCGCTTTAAGCCTACCAGCCACTGCTACATACCTGCCCTTTGGGTCTACTACAGATTTCTGTTCTAGCCCAAATTAGGACTCCTCTAGAAAAAGAAGAATAAGTAGTATAGTAGGTCTTCCCCCTCCGCCGGCACTGCAGTGCTGCACCCTCTAGCTGGTAGGTGCGTTTTGTTGTAGTAGGTCTATGTGGACCCCCATCTATTTAAATAGGAGAATACCTTGTAACACATAGCTATGATGTGAATTCCCTGTATATTTGAGGATATCAGTTGCAGGCAGTGGTGTTTGCCATGTATGTGTGATAGGAAGCCCTATGTGATAACCCCCTTAGTGGGAACCAGACTTTTCCAGGGTATATGTGCATTTGCAGGGGTAATAGATTCAATGCAAAAACAACAAGTGATGGATGGAATGCTGAACATTGTCAAACATTCACCCCCAGTCATAGATCTGGGTTTAATCCATCGTTCTTTTGCTCACCATGCCACCCCAGTTTGGACCCAGCCATATGCAAATCAGTCTTGACCCTGTTCCTCATGGGAACAGTCCAGACCGAACTGCCAAGCCAGGTCCTCACTGGACCGGAAACAAGCATCCTGGGACCGGTTTCGGGGTTTCACCCCTCATCAGCCAGGCTAGCTTGAATCCAGTGGCATGGGAAGCACGGGACCCACGTCTGGGCATACCCTTCCCACTTAGGGCGACAAAGCAAAAACAACAAGTGATGGACGGAATGCTGAACATTGTCAAACATTCACCCCCAGTCATAGATCTGGGTTTAATCCATCGTTCTTTTGCTCACCATGCCACCCCAGTTTGGACCCAGCCATATGCAAATCAGTCTTGACCCTGTTCCTCATGGGAACAGTCCAGACCGAACTGCCAAGCCAGGTCCTCACTGGACCGGAAAAAAGCATCCTGGGACCGGTTTCAGGGTTTCACCCCTCATCAGCCAGGCTAGCTTGAATCCAGTGGCATGGGAAGCACGGGACCCACGTCTGGGCATACCCTTCCCACTTAGGGCGACAAAGCAAAAACAACAAGTGATGGACGGAATGCTGAACATTGTCAAACATTCACCCCCAGTCATAGATCTGGGTTTAATCCATCGTTCTTTTGCTCACCATGCCACCCCAGTTTGGACCCAGCCATATGCAAATCAGTCTTGACCCTGTTCCTCATGGGAACAGTCCAGACCGAACTGCCAAGCCAGGTCCTCACTGGACCGGAAACAAGCATCCTGGGACCGGTTTCGGGGTTTCACCCCTCATCAGCCAGGCTAGCTTGAATCCAGTGGCATGGGAAGCACGGGACCCACGTCTGGGCATACCCTTCCCACTTAGGGCGACAAAGCAAAAACAACAAGTGATGGACGGAATGCTGAACATTGTCAAACATTCACCCCCAGTCATAGATCTGGGTTTAATCCATCGTTCTTTTGCTCACCATGCCACCCCAGTTTGGACCCAGCCATATGCAAATCAGTCTTGACCCTGTTCCTCATGGGAACAGTCCAGACCGAACTGCCAAGCCAGGTCCTCACTGGACCGGAAACAAGCATCCTGGGACCGGTTTCGGGGTTTCACCCCTCATCAGCCAGGCTAGCTTGAATCCAGTGGCATGGGAAGCACGGGACCCACGTCTGGGCATACCCTTCCCACTTAGGGCGACAAAGCAAAAACAACAAGTGATGGACGGAATGCTGAACATTGTCAAACATTCACCCCCAGTCATAGATCTGGGTTTAATCCATCGTTCTTTTGCTCACCATGCCACCCCAGTTTGGACCCAGCCATATGCAAATCAGTCTTGACCCTGTTCCTCATGGGAACAGTCCAGACCGAACTGCCAAGCCAGGTCCTCACTGGACCGGAAACAAGCATCCTGGGACCGGTTTCGGGGTTTCACCCCTCATCAGCCAGGCTAGCTTGAATCCAGTGGCATGGGAAGCACGGGACCCACGTCTGGGCATACCCTTCCCACTTAGGGCGACAAAGCAAAAACAACAAGTGATGGACGGAATGCTGAACATTGTCAAACATTCACCCCCAGTCATAGATCTGGGTTTAATCCATCGTTCTTTTGCTCACCATGCCACCCCAGTTTGGACCCAGCCATATGCAAATCAGTCTTGACCCTGTTCCTCATGGGAACAGTCCAGACCGAACTGCCAAGCCAGGTCCTCACTGGACCGGAAACAAGCATCCTGGGACCGGTTTCGGGGTTTCACCCCTCATCAGCCAGGCTAGCTTGAATCCAGTGGCATGGGAAGCACGGGACCCACGTCTGGGCATACCCTTCCCACTTAGGGCGACAAAGCAAAAACAACAAGTGATGGACGGAATGCTGAACATTGTCAAACATTCACCCCCAGTCATAGATCTGGGTTTAATCCATCGTGCTTCCCATGCCACTGGATTCAAGCTAGCCTGGCTGATGAGGGGTGAAACCCCGAAACCGGTCCCAGGATGCTTCTTTCCAGTCCAGGGAAGACCTGGCCTAGCAGTTCGGGCTGGACTGTTCCCATGGGGAACAGGGTCAAGACTGATTTGCATATGGCTGGGTCCAAACTGGAATGGCATGGGCAGCAAAAAAAACGATGGATTTAGGCCCAGATCACTGTACTGGGGGTGAATGTTTGACAATGTTCAGCATTCCGTCCATCACTTGTTGTTTTTGCTTTGTCGCCCTAAGTGGGAAGGGTATGCCCAGACGTGGGTCCCGTGCTTCCCATGCCACTGGATTCAAGCTAGCCTGGCTGATGAGGGGTGAAACCCCGAAACCGGTCCCAGGATGCTTGTTTCCAGTCCAGGGAAGACCTGGCCTAGCAGTTCGGGCTGGACTGTTCCCATGGGGAACAGGGTCAAGACTGATTTGCATATGGCTGGGTCCAAACTGGAATGGCATGGGCAGCAAAAAAACGATGGATTTAGGCCCAGATCACTGTACTGGGGGTGAATGTTTGACAATGTTCAGCATTCCGTCCATCACTTGTTGTTTTTGCTTTGTCGCCCTAAGTGGGAAGGGTATGCCCAGACGTGGGTCCCGTGCTTCCCATGCCACTGGATTCAAGCTAGCCTGGCTGATGAGGGGTGAAACCCCGAAACCGGTCCCAGGATGTTTCTTTCCAGTCCAGGGAAGACCTGGCCTAGCAGTTCGGGCTGGACTGTTCCCATGGGGAACAGGGTCAAGACTGATTTGCATATGGCTGGGTCCAAACTGGAATGGCATGGGCAGCAAAAAAACGATGGATTTAGGCCCAGATCACTGTACTGGGGGTGAATGTTTGACAATGTTCAGCATTCCGTCCATCACTTGTTGTTTTTGCTTTGTCGCCCTAAGTGGGAAGGGTATGCCCAGACGTGGGTCCCGTGCTTCCCATGCCACTGGATTCAAGCTAGCCTGGCTGATGAGGGGTGAAACCCCGAAACCGGTCCCAGGATGCTTGTTTCCAGTCCAGGGAAGACCTGGCCTAGCAGTTCGGGCTGGACTGTTCCCATGGGGAACAGGGTCAAGACTGATTTGCATATGGCTGGGTCCAAACTGGAATGGCATGGGCAGCAAAAAAACGATGGATTTAGGCCCAGATCACTGTACTGGGGGTGAATGTTTGACAATGTTCAGCATTCCGTCCATCACTTGTTGTTTTTGCTTTGTCGCCCTAAGTGGGAAGGGTATGCCCAGACGTGGGTCCCGTGCTTCCCATGCCACTGGATTCAAGCTAGCCTGGCTGATGAGGGGTGAAACCCCGAAACCGGTCCCAGGATGCTTGTTTCCAGTCCAGGGAAGACCTGGCCTAGCAGTTCGGGCTGGACTGTTCCCATGGGGAACAGGGTCAAGACTGATTTGCATATGGCTGGGTCCAAACTGGAATGGCATGGGCAGCAAAAAAACGATGGATTTAGGCCCAGATCACTGTACTGGGGGTGAATGTTTGACAATGTTCAGCATTCCGTCCATCACTTGTTGTTTTTGCTTTGTCGCCCAGACGTGGGTCCCGTGCTTCCCATGCCACTGGATTCAAGCTAGCCTGGCTGATGAGGGGTGAAACCCCGAAACCGGTCCCAGGATGCTTGTTTCCAGTCCAGGGAAGACCTGGCCTAGCAGTTCGGGCTGGACTGTTCCCATGGGGAACAGGGTCAAGACTGATTTGCATATGGCTGGGTCCAAACTGGAATGGCATGGGCAGCAAAAAAACGATGGATTTAGGCCCAGATCACTGTACTGGGGGTGAATGTTTGACAATGTTCAGCATTCCGTCCATCACTTGTTGTTTTTGCTTTGTCGCCCTAAGTGGGAAGGGTATGCCCAGACGTGGGTCCCGTGCTTCCCATGCCACTGGATTCAAGCTAGCCTGGCTGATGAGGGGTGAAACCCCGAAACCGGTCCCAGGATGCTTGTTTCCAGTCCAGGGAAGACCTGGCCTAGCAGTTCGGGCTGGACTGTTCCCATGGGGAACAGGGTCAAGACTGATTTGCATATGGCTGGGTCCAAACTGGAATGGCATGGGCAGCAAAAAACGATGGATTTAGGCCCAGATCACTGTACTGGGGGTGAATGTTTGACAATGTTCAGCATTCCGTCCATCACTTGTTGTTTTTGCTTTGTCGCCCTAAGTGGGAAGGGTATGCCCAGACGTGGGTCCCGTGCTTCCCATGCCACTGGATTCAAGCTAGCCTGGCTGATGAGGGGTGAAACCCCGAAACCGGTCCCAGGATGCTTGTTTCCAGTCCAGGGAAGACCTGGCCTAGCAGTTCGGGCTGGACTGTTCCATGGGGAACAGGGTCAAGACTGATTTGCATATGGCTGGGTCCAAACTGGAATGGCATGGGCAGCAAAAAAACGATGGATTTAGGCCCAGATCACTGTACTGGGGGTGAATGTTTGACAATGTTCAGCATTCCGTCCATCACTTGTTGTTTTTGCTTTGTCGCCCTAAGTGGGAAGGGTATGCCCAGACGTGGGTCCCGTGCTTCCCATGCCACTGGATTCAAGCTAGCCTGGCTGATGAGGGGTGAAACCCCGAAACCGGTCCCAGGATGCTTGTTTCCAGTCCAGGGAAGACCTGGCCTAGCAGTTCGGGCTGGACTGTTCCCATGGGGATCAGGGTCAAGACTGATTTGCATATGGCTGGGTCCAAACTGGAATGGCATGGGCAGCAAAAAAACAATGGATTTAGGCCCAGATCACTGTACTGGGGGTGAATGTTTGACAATGTTCAGCATTCCGTCCATCACTTGTTGTTTTTGCTTTGTCGCCCTAAGTGGGAAGGGTATGCCCAGACGTGGGTCCCGTGCTTCCCATGCCACTGGATTCAAGCTAGCCTGGCTGATGAGGGGTGAAACCCCGAAACCGGTCCCAGGATGCTTGTTTCCAGTCCAGGGAAGACCTGGCCTAGCAGTTCGGGCTGGACTGTTCCCATGGGGAACAGGGTCAAGACTGATTTGCATATGGCTGGGTCCAAACTGGAATGGCATGGGCAGCAAAAAAACGATGGATTTAGGCCCAGATCACTGTACTGGGGGTGAATGTTTGACAATGTTCAGCATTCCGTCCATCACTTGTTGTTTTTGCTTTGTCGCCCTAAGTGGGAAGGGTATGCCCAGACGTGGGTCCCGTGCTTCCCATGCCACTGGATTCAAGCTAGCCTGGCTGATGAGGGGTGAAACCCCGAAACCGGTCCCAGGATGCTTGTTTCCAGTCCAGGGAAGACCTGGCCTAGCAGTTCGGGCTGGACTGTTCCCATGGGGAACAGGGTCAAGACTGATTTGCATATGGCTGGGTCCAAACTGGAATGGCATGGGCAGCAAAAAAACGATGGATTTAGGCCCAGATCACTGTACTGGGGGTGAATGTTTGACAATGTTCAGCATTCCGTCCATCACTTGTTGTTTTTGCGTAATAGATTCAATAACAGATTCAGACTCAGAGGGTTTCCCAATATGCAAGTTAAAAAAATCAAAGAAAACAACTCCCAACTCCCATACCCAGGGACAGGAAGTAGAAACTCCCCCATCTAAATTTAGGTCAAAACTAAACACACAGGATAGTTTCTTGGGAGAGATGTATAGCCAAGCCTAGGGCAAGTCGCCTAGGCACCCATATGACAAATGAGTTCGGATCAATTGCCATAGTGCGGAGAAATGTCAGGGTAGTACATGAAGAATCATAACAGTACCATGAGGAATGCTGGAAAATCCTCCCTTCCCATCCTCAGGTTTCAAGCTAAAGCCTTATTTTTAAATTAGTTAATCTGTGATCTTGGGGATAACATTTGGTAATGTGACACTAGAGAGCTCTGAGTTGGAGTCATGATCAGAGTCCGATCAACCCCATTTGTCTCTTGGGAAGGAGAGAATGGTCCAGAACCAGAGCCACTTAGGGATACTACTGCTGCAACCATTCTCTGTAATTCCTGTTGTGTCTCTGTCACTGTAGGGGTCATTGAGCTGCCCAAGTTTCTTCAACAGTGGGAGTGCAGGCGGCACCCTCTTGGTTTTTCCCGGGGCTCCCCGCTCAAAACTATTGATCCAGCCATGCCCACTTTTCTTGTGGTGAGTGGAAGAACTTACTGCCCTCAGAGGTTATCACTCTCAGACGAGCAGGGAATTGCATTGACAATGGGATCCCAAGTTCACGCAGTTTCTTATTAGCATCAGCAAATTCTGTCCGCTGGCACTGTACTTCACTGGAGAAATCTGGGAAAATAATCCCTCTGCTATTTTCTACAGTAAGGGTTTGCCTCTGACTAGTTTGCCTCAGGATGTGATCATGGTTCTTGAAATAGAGCAATTGTGCCACCACCTCCTTTGAGGAGTCCTTGGAGCGAGGAGTCTTAACAGCATGCATGGGTGCGCTCCAGCACAAAAAGTGTAGATATGCTCTCTGAGCCATGGCGGTTCGATGCCACCCCTCTAAATATGTCATCATGTAAAACTGTTAACTTCGTACTTGTATAGTGCACTACTCACCTGTTAGGGTCTCAAGGCGCTGTACGCATACCACTGTGGAACCCCTCCTGGTTTTTCTCTGTGAGGTGCCCACTCCTGGGCAACCTCCAAGGTGAAGCCAGGCATCCCAGCACTGTTGGGGCCGTTGTGGTGATTAAGCAAGCTATTGCCCAGAGTTACAGAGTGGGACCCATGAATTAGATTAGGCACTGATGCAAGAATTATCAGGTCCGAGGAAATTGAGCCCAAGACCTGCCGAGATGGGAAATTGAACCCTGGTCCCGGGCCAGATTTCTTCATCAGGTTCTGCCACTCTAACCATTGAGCCACACGGTTGACACGTCATGTCAGTGCCCTCAATCTTCTTAGGGAGTCCCATGATTCTGATATATTGCGGTGTGATCTATTTTCTATGTCTTCAGCTTTGACTTTTAGTGTTCTAAAGCGTGATTCCATGGTGGCAAGTTGACCATTGACAATGTAGGGGTGCACATCGGCAAGGTCCCTCTCAGCAGCTGTGACTCATTCAGTGAGGCGTCTATGATCATCCTGCAAAAGGCCTAAATCAGTGCCAAGAATGCCTATTTTTGTTTTGAGGGCCTTGCGTGAGGTTGTGATAGTTGTAATATGTCCTGTAGTATGGGAGTTAAGGTGGGACTCCGAGGATCAGGGTGGATATCTTCCCTGGTCTCACCATTTCCTATCCCTGGCCATGACATTTCTCCCATGTCCGGGACACACTTGCAAGTATTCTTCCCCATGGTGGCCAGGTAGGTAGGATGGTAGTCTTACCGGGAACAGGCAGAAAGTTGTTTCGGGGGAGAAGGGGTGAGACTCCATTTCCAATGTTAGAAAGGATAATCTGGGAGGGAGGGCCCATTTTCTGAGAGGTGCCAATATTTAGTCACTATGTAATCATCGGGAGGCCCTGAGTAGTGGCAAGAGGCAAAGGCGGTGAGCCACTTGAGGTCTATAAGCCACGGGTCAGGTAAGGTTACACAAGTGACCGTCAATGTGTATGGTGCACAGGGGACATATTCCTGTGGCTCCTGAGCAGTGCAAAAGAGAGTGCATATCTGAGGTATTGTAGTAAAGGACTCCAGGCAATTATATGAGGGAAAAAGTGCCCCCAAAGTTAGTTGCAGAATGGTGTCTCATAACCTGCCAGGAGCTCCAGCAGTGTCACCCAGGAGAGTTCCCAGGCACCCATCTGCCATCTCAGGGAGCCAAGTGGCGCAAGCCCAGCAGTGGTCAGGCTACAGGGATGTCCCGCCATAGTGGCCGTCAGTCTGCACCTTATTTCGAACTCCTCAAATGCACCCACAGTGGTCACCATACCATAGTCCCCAGAACTAATAGTCCATCTCAGCCCATCTGCAGGGTGCCTCCACCTCTGCTCCAGGCTCACGGATTTAGTGCCAACAAGGAAGTCCAAGTAGATGATGGGGATCGCCTTCCCCCAGGGGTTGTAGTGTGGGAAACTCTCAGGGGGCCCTGCTAGAAAGGCTCTCCACTCGGGGCTCACCTCCTCTCCAGTCCTACCATGCAGTCTTGTCCCCTTAAGGGGTATAGTCAGCTGGGTGGCCCGATCAGCAGCAAGTATGGTGGGGGCCGCAAGGATGCCAGCACCCCACTTCTGATCGTGGGCTGTCCCCCCTCCACCACGCCACCATTATCACCTTACTCTTCAGAGTACCAGAGCACCTGTAGCCACAGTTCAGTAGCTTAGGGGTTATTTTAGTTTAAAAAATATTGATATATAAGGATGCAGATCCTCTGCAGCTCTGGGGGAAAAGTAAGGCTCTGATTGGCTGGCCACAACCTGACAGAAAAGTTGCTGCTGCCATGTTGTTTGTCACATCGGCTGGGGGTGGGAAAAGAAGAGTGCAAAAACAGAGAAATGGTCAGGATGCAGGTATCCTTACCTTGTAGGACATATATAGGGATCACTCTATTGAGCGAAATGGCCCAATTTAGTTTTGTCTGATCCAGGGATCCACTGTGTGACTTGTGGTGGTGGTCAGGACCGCCGCTGCTGTGCTGGTCTGACTGCCCCATTTCGACCCTGGTGGTCAGGGTTCCGCCATCTTCACCGGGATTGGTGATTCCGATAAGGGCTGACTGTAACGGAGGTCGGAATCAGCAAGGGCGGCACTGCAGCAGCACTACCCTGCTGATTATGACCTGGTTCTCCGCCAGTCTTTTCATGGCAATATCACCACCATGAAAAGGCTGCCAGAGGACAGGTGCAGGGGACCACATGGGGGCCCGTGCACTGCCCATGCACTTGGCATGGGCAGTGCACAGGTCCCCCTGCCCAGCATTCTTACAGTGCTCACTGTCTGCTGTACAGACAGTGAGCATTGAGAGGGTTCTGGTGCACCCTGCGGTGGCAGCATTGCTACCGGCCTCATTACAAGCTGGCGACAATGCTACCACACACTTTCCTGCTGGGCTGACAGGCAGAAACCTTGGTTTCTGCCTGTCAGCCCAGCGTGAAAGTCGTAATGGGCCCAGCTCGGAGTAGCCAGCATGGCAGCAACCTCCCCATCAGAAGTTCAGCAGACAGGTTATCCCACAATGAGGGGGAAGTGTGGCCCTTGACTCCCACGGCAACAGTTACTTCTAAAAAGAACTTTGTAAACCCAAAAGGTCAAAGGTACTTATGAATATATCACTTTTATTCAATTGTTAACATGATTTAGCAAACTTAGCTGCTCCTAAGATAACGGTGCAGTGAAACATGATTAATTATAAAAGTGTCAAATGTTATCTACAATAGATACAGTTTGTGGTTAAAAATCTATAAGAGAAAAAGTGAACTTCTAGGGGACCCCTCCAGTCCAGGTGTTCTGAAGTCACTCATTACATTCTGAAATAAACCACAAGAATTAATGTCGACGTTTCAACCCCAAAAGGAGAACCAATCAATAAAGGGTCATCATCAGGACAAGAGTTTGTACAGGTAGCACACTCATCATAACAAAAATCAAGCTTTTCTTTGTGTTGCGTCCAATTCCCAATCAGTGATTTTTCCCAGAATCCCAGCCAAATTCTTTCCACTCATCGAAATGGAGTTCGTCTATGGAACTAGTAGTGGACGTAAGGGTTGCAAATAGTACAACAATTCCTACAGATGTGTGAAAGCAAACACACATGGAATAAGATTTATTTCACATATATTCACGACAAGTGGAAAGAACCTGGCTCGGATTCTAGTTTGGCAGAGGTATACACCCTTGTCCACGTAGGGACCACAGTCCTAGTCAGAGTAAGTCACAACACAATCCAAATTATCCTGTGCCCACTCCCTGGTAGCTTGGCACTGGGCAATCAGGTTGAACTTAGAGGGCAATGTGTAAAGTATTTGTGCAATAACTCATACAGTAACACAGCGAAAACACCACAAAAATACACCACACATGTTTAGAAGAATAGATAATATTTATCTGAATAAAATAAGGTCAAAGCACTGAAAATCCAACATACATAAGCAGAGTTATGAATTTTTAAAGATTAAACCCCACTAAAGTGCTTAAAAACAAAATAGCTCCCTCCAACTGGGGCTACTGACGGAGTTGTTCCTTATAGTCTGACACCACAAGCACCGGTCATGGAGTCACACGGACTCCCAGACACAGGGGGTCACTACAACCCTGGCGGATGGCGGAGAACCGGCGGTGAGACCGCCAACAGGCTGGCGGTCTCACCTTGGTGAATTATGACCATGGCGGTTACTGCCATGGCCATCCGCCGGTTCTCCGTCCCGACCGCCAGGGCGGAAACGACCGCTGGGCTGGAGACCTGAGTCTCCAGCCCTGCGGCCGTCAGTATACCGCCGGCGGTATTTGGACCCGGCTTACCGCCGTGGATTTCCGGCGGTTTGAATCGCCATGAAATCCATGGTGGTAAGCACTATCAGTGCCAGGGAATTCCTTCCCTGGCACTGATAGGGGTCCCCCCACCACCCCCTCCCCTACACCCCCACCACCCCTGTAACCCCCCAAAGGTGGCAGGGCCCCTGTCCCCACCCCGACCCCCAACATCACATTACTCACACACACACCCGACATGCATGCAGGCAGCACCAACACACACACGCACACACCCCGACATACATGCCCACAGCCACACACACAGTCAGGCAAGCACACCCACATTCAAACATACACGCACACATCCATACAGACATACCCACAGGCATACACGCACTCATTCCCATATACACAACACCCCCGCAAGCTTACACGCACTCACACCCCCCTCTACATACACACACGCACACCCCCATGCACGCACACAACACACAACACCCCTCGCCCCCCTCCCCTAACGGACGATCGACTTACCTTTTCCGTCGATCCTCCGGGAGGGGACGGGAGCCATGGGGGCAGCTCCGCTGACACAGCCACGCCAACAGAACACCGCCACGGCGAATCACAGGACGTGATTCGCTGGGCGGTGTTCTGTTGGCGTGGCAGTGGAGGTGGAGCAACCTCCACTCCCCTGCCGCCCGCATGTATGGCTGTTGGCGGCTCTCCGTCAGAATAACGACGGAGAGCAGCCAACAGTCATAATACGCCGAGCGGCAAACCGCCTGCACAGGTGGTCTTCCGCACGACGGTCCCTCGGCGGTCTTGCAAAAAGACCACCGAGGTCGTAATGACCCCCACAGTGTCTTTGAAAACAAAGACGTCTCATGGAGTCGTGGAGGTGAGGCGTCGCTGGAGCTGGTGCGGCGTCAGTCCCTTACGATGTCTGGGGAGGTGAGGCATCGGTTCTGTACTGCGAGGTAGGGGAGGTGAGGCGTCGGTTCCGTCCGGTTGCAGGTGGAGATGGTGCAGCGTCAGTGGTGAGGAGTTGATTTCTTGTGACCCGGAGGGGTCAATGGATCCAGTCAGTCAAGACGTAATGTGTTGACTTCACAGTGTTGCGATCACCCTGCGGTATGTTAGTGGCATTGAGGCATTGAGGCAACGTCAGACTTGCATTCCAGGCCGCTGTCAACTTGTGAGGACCACCGAGACAGATGATGCTGTGGTGTTGGGCAGCGACGTCAGTGCTGAAGTCCCTGAAGTCGGTTCTGGAGTAGCTGAAGATGGTGAACTAGCTAGTCTTAGTTGGCCCTGAGACTTCAGAACAGAAGCCAAGCTCATTCCAAGCCTTTGGAGAGCACTTTTAGGCAAGGCAGAGTCCTTCCAGCACAGTCAGAGGCCAGCAGGCAGCAGGGCAACAAGCAGGGCAGCAGTCCTTCTCAGCAGCCAGGCAGCTTCTCTAACAGAGTTCAGGTGTAGCTCCAGATGTGTATGATTTGGTGGGGTCAGTGACCCAGTATTTATACCCAAAAATGCCTTTGACGTGTGAGAGACTTCAAAAAGTGGTTTTGAAGTGCATAAGTTCCCCTTTCAGCCCAGTCCTGTCTGCCAGGATCCCCATGGGGGGCTATCAGTCCTTTGTGTGAGGGCAGGCCACTGGCCTTTGAACTGTAAGAGACAGCCCCTCCACTCTTCCTGCCCAGGGAGACCCATTCAGTATGCAGATGAATGCAGATGTGACTGAGGCCCGTATTTATACTTTTTTTAGTGCCGCATTTGCGCCGCTTTTTGACGCAAAACGGCGCAAACCTACAAAATACAATGGCATTTTGCAAGTTTGCGCCGTTTTTGCGTCAAAAAACTACGCAAATGCGGCACAAAAAAAGTATAAATACGGGCCTGAGTGTCCTGTGTTTATGGTTGTCTGGGTGGAATGCACAAGGGAAGCACAGACCAGCCTGTAAGGCACGGATGGCAGTAAGTGCAGAGAAAAGCCCACTTTCAAAACGTGGTATTTCTAAAATAGTAATATTAAATCTACCTTCACCAACAAGCAGGGTTTTTTATTACCATTCTGGCCATACTAAACATGGCGGGCTGATCCTTCCCCATCAGAATCTACCACTTAAAAGTATCTGAGGGCAGTTCTAATGCTAGTCTATGAGAGAAGTTGGCCTCACAGTAGTGGAAAACGAACTTGTGGATTTTTCACAATCAGGACATGTCCTGCCTTTTACTTACACAGCTCCCTGCCCTTTGGGTTCCCTCTGACCTACCCTAGGGATGACCTATATGAAGAAAAGAGGGTTTTAAGACTTGGCAAATAGTTTTAAATGCCAAGTCGAAGTGGTAGTGAAGCTGCACACACAGAAGCCTTTTAATGACAGGCCTGAGACATGGTTAAGGGGCTACTTATGTGGGGGGTACAAACAGTGCTGCATGCCCACTAGTAGCATTTAATTTACAGGCCATAGGGGGCACCTGTAGTGCACTTTACTAGGGACTTATAGGTAAATTAAATATGACAGTTGGGTAGGAACCAATGTTACCATGGTTAGGGGGGAGAGCACATGCACTTTAGCACTGGTCAGCAGTGGTAAAGTATGCAAAGTCCTAAAACCAGCAAAAACAGGGTCAGAATAATGGAGGGAGGCAGGCAAAAAGTTGGGGGATGGCCACCTTAAGGCTGTCAGGTCTAACAACGGCTATGAGTGCCAGAATGACAAGTTGTGGAGACAGTGACAGTGGGAGCTGGTGTGGCTCAGGGGCCCAGTGGTGAGAAGAACCCCCCAGGTTGGTGCAGCCTGACTGGGAAGGACCCGCGAATCCAGCAGGTGAGGCTGGCAGATGGGTGAAGATGCCGGTGAGGCTCATGATGGCCCTGGACACTGGCCCAAAAAGGTGGGAGGGTCTGCCCTCCACCCTCCCTAAACCGAGGGCACAGACATGTGACACTAGACAGAAGAACCACTCTATGTTGGAGAGAGACATGCTTGCGAGGAAGAGTGGGGAGTGGTGTGTCGAGCAGTGTATGAGGAGGGTTCAGGAGAGGATGAGCTGATGTTGGATTACGATGACGGCAGCGATGAATAAGAAGAAGGTGCACTATATGATGAAGATGATGTGGGGGTGACAGAGACACAATTAAAAAGGAGAGGTGAACCAACCAAAAAGTACAGTTGGTGTCTGTCAGAGGTAAAGGGAAGCACCGCTGGAATGGTTCAGGCAAGCGGAAAAAGTCACAAGGAGAAACGCAACGTTGTCAAAGTACCTTCAGGTAAAGGAGGAGATTGCTGGTCAACATGGAACAGTAAGGAGTCGGGGACTTGGGCAAAGGGATGTAAGTCAGTGGGTGTCAAGAATGGGTCATCGAAGAAGTTGGGTGAAGGTGCAAGAAGCTTCAAAGGGACGGATGACATCTAAGAAGGTGAGAACTGACAAGGTCAAAAAAGGGAAAGGGGTTCAAATAGAAGACCCTAAATGGACTGAGGATGCAGGGGGTGAAGAGGCATAGGAAGAGGAGACACATAAGAAAAGGCTGCCCTACATGGGACTGGTGATGCCCCTGGGGTCACATATTTCAGAAATAACTATGTGGATGTGTTTAAATTATCACACAGGGATATATAGGCTAAAGAAGTGTCCAAAGAGGAGGAGTGTGAACTGAAAAGGAGACCTAGGATGCCCATTAATATAGAGAATTGGATTCAGCATTTTTGATCTCTGCCAGCATTTATTGTGAGAAATACGCAGATAGGGCCATTGCATTTTTCAAATACATGGATATCATTGGGAAGGTGCAGATGCACTTTCTGGATACGTGTTACTTAGCTACGATGAAGAGTTCAGGGCATGTGTGAGTATTAACCTTGATAAACTATGGGGGAGGTAGATTCTGAATTGTGGATGCAGAGGATGTCCTCTACACAGTCCTTGGCCTCTACGCATATGGCGAGCTGCCATCTGATTACATACCGGCCCTTTCAGCCCCGTCCTGTTCCACAGGGAGTGGGATATGTGCCAAAGTCAACAGGACTCAATGTTGGAAATTCAACAAGGATTTTTGCATCAGACACCCATGCAGGTTTACACATGAATATTCCAAATGTTGGGGGAAACACCCCATCTTGCAGCGTTTCACACTGGCCAGTCCCGCAGAACAACGGAGGATGACCAGAGGGAGGGAACAGCAGGGCCCTGCTGTGCCAAAGGACTCCTATATCCATTAAGTTGGAGGTTTTGATCCCATGGCTTGCAGTCTGCCCAGACAGGGAGGCGGCGTTGAAGTTAGAGTGGGTTTTTAAGGAAGGGCTTTGTGTTGGTTACCAAGGCCCCAGGGGGAGTAGGTGGGCAGAAAATGTAAGGTCAGTGAAGGAAGTCACCGAGAGGGTGGTGGTGAAATTGGAGAAAGAGGCGGCAGAGAGGAGAATGGCAGGCCCATTTTTTGAGTGCCAAACGGAAGACTTGATTATATCCCCACACCATTTGTTGCAGCCAGAGGGAGTTTCAGTCAATGATTTAATTGCAGCATAAGACACTACGGTGGTGTATGCATTGGTGGATGACGCTATTTGTTTAGTGAGGCAATGTGGGCAGGGGACATGGCTACCAAAATGTGACATCAAGGGCCTGATTCTAACTTTGGAGGACGGTGTTAAACCGTCCCAAAAGTGGCGGATATACCACCTACCGTATTACGAGTTCCATAGGATATAATGGACTCGTAATACGGTAGGTGGTATATCCGCCACTTTTGGGACGGTTTAACACCGTCCTCCAAAGTTAGAATCAGGCCCCAAGTCTGCTTTTCTGCTGTTGCCTACACACCTCAATGATTTTCCATTATTGAGAATACAGTTTGGAGGTTCCATTTACGTGGACATGGTATTGCCGATGGGCTGTGCCATTCTGTGTGCATTGTTTGAGGCTTTCAGCACATTCTTGCCGTGGGTGTTCACTAAGAAGAGTGGGCATCAGGAGGAGTCCCATTACATAGATGATTTTTTGTTTGTGGGCAGGAAGGATGATGGCCTCATGGCTCTGTAACAATTTGAGAGAATGGCAGTGGAATTGGGAGTGCAGTTGGTGCCTGAAAAACAGAAGACCCCAGTGAAGTACTGCGGTTTATGGGTATTGAGCTGGACACTGACTTGTTGGTGGCAAGGATGCCTAAGGCGAAGGCACAAGAGATTCAACAGTCCTGGCAGAGGAGATCAGTGAAAGGAGGATCAAGTTCAGGATGGTGCAAAAGCTACTGGGGTTTTTGAATTTTGCATGCAGCGTGGTGAGTGGGATGTACTTTTTGTAGATGTTTGGGCATGCAATGTCAGAAGCAGTGTTGTCACATCACAAAATGTGGATTTCTTTGGCAGTGAAGGCTCATCTTTGCATCTGGAAGACCTTTTTGGAAGACTTCCATGGAGTACCTATGATGTTTCTGGAGGAGAACACTGTTTGGCAGGTGCAGATTTTTATGGATGTGGCAGGGGCTCATGGTTTCACTGTTTTGGGATGGTAGGTTGTGCAGAGGGATTGTAGCAGGGATGGAGCATTGCTTTTCTTGAACTTTTTCCATTTTTGGTGGCCTTGACAGTGTGGAGGAGGTACCTGGCAAACAGGGCGGTAATATTCATTGTGAAAAACATGACGGTGGTGTACTTGGTGAACAAACAGAAGTTGGGGGTTTTGAGGGTTCTGCGATTGTTGAGACGATTCATGCTGGGTTGTTTGTGTTTGAATATTGTTTTCATGTGTCGGGTGTCACCAATGATATAGCAGACTCATTATCTCATTCGCAGGGGGATTGTTTTCACAGCCTGGCACTAGGAGTGGAGGACAACAAGACCCCATTGACTGCAGACATTTGGGTCTGGGGGAAGTGAGAGTGGTTAGTCGGGCTCAGAGGACTATGGCTGAGTCCACCAGAAGGAGCTACTGTCTGGCAAGGAAGAGTTTGGGGAGCTTGAGTGATGTCCTCAGAGTGTTTTATGCCATTCATTGAAAAAGGTTTATTGCCCATGCCTATTGCGGGCAAGTTAGCAGGGGTTCCTTTTTATGGGAAATTGTATATGGGTTTCGACCTGACCAGGAATGAGAATTTGGGCAGGATTTTGAAGGGGTGGGGCAGCGTACGGGGGTTCTGTGTTGAGGGAAGCAACTACATTTGACCTGTTACAGGCTCTTCTTACGGTGTTGCCAGATTGTTGTTATGATCATTTTGAAGTGGCTGTGTATAGGTTATGCATGATTTGGATGTTTTGTGGTGCCTTTCGAGTGTCTGAATTGGTAGGGACAACCAAGGAGTCAGGTGTGCTACATGGAGAGATGTGTCTGGAACAGGGACAAATGGGAATTTCGCTGAGATTTTCTAAGACAAACCAGGCAAGGACAGGCAAGAGGGTTTGATTGCAAGAAGGTGGCAGTCATGAGACATGCTCAGTACAAGAGTGGTGTGGGTTTCAGGCTGAGCCTGGGTGCAGGCAGGAGGCTATGTTTTGCATGAATGAGGGGTTAGGGTTACTGCTTTGTTGTTGGCAGTGTTGTGCATGGTATTGCATAGACTAGGTAAGAATCTGACCAGTTTTGGGATGCACTAACTTAGGATTGGGACAGCGACTGCAGCTGCATGCTTTGGGTGGGTTTGAAGACAGATACTCCAGATAGGCTGATGGATGTTGAGAATCCGTCAGTTCTATAAGCAAAAATGAAGGGCTGCTTTATGATCGTTGGGGTGGGGGAGTGTAGTCAACTCTAACTCCTTCTTTTCTACCACGGGATGCATGCAGGGCCCTGGGAACACGCTGGTGACATGGATAGTTGGACACCCTTTCATGCACTGGCAGAGAAATATGAGGACCAACACATTTATGAATGAAGCCTGGACCTGCCCAGCAGAAGGCATGAGGTGATATGGTAGGGAAAAGGTGTGATGCGCTGTGGCAATCTATTGCCGTAGTTGGTGAAGCTGGTTCAGCAGTCGGATTGTCCGGGTATGCTCCTGGTGCTGTCAGGGCTGACTCTGCTTCAGCTCATGCAGCAGGACTTAGAGGCAATCCAGAAGAACTTTCTGGGGACATGTTTGGTTTGGACAGAGTTTATTCCACATAGATTCTGGAGTGGGTGTTGAAACTTGTTGCAATTGATAAGACTCAGAGGAAGCTCAACAGGCAATGAGGGTGTTTTGCATGGCGAGGGACATTAAAGTAATAGCCCACAGGGGCATAAGGGAGAGGAGCAGTGTCTCTTTTGGGACAATGGTGTACACCTTTCTCAGCTGGGGAATATGTATTACATGATGGAGATGAGGGATGTGGTGAGTAAGCTCTGGAATGAGAAAATCTGGTGCAACAGGTCATATCGATAAATTTATTGGAACTTGGCAAAGAGGGGGCAGTAAAAGACCCTTCTGGGTTTTCCTGGTTTGTGGGATTTTGAGGGGTGGAGAGTTGCATGTGAGCATATTCACTACTTGGGGGGATGAAGGGAGCACAGGCACAGGAAGACGGTGTGTGGGATTCTTTGATCAGGTCAAAAGGGTTTTTCATGAGGTGGGTGTTGTAGAGTGGACATGGATGAGTAATCTTTATGCCTCAACCGTTTGTGATCTTTTCAAGAAAATGTTCCTCTTGAAGTAAGATTAGATCTCGCTGACTCCTTTAAATGTAACCAGAACCTTTGTCTTTTGTTAAGCAGGTTTAGGCCCCTCACATTCATTGACAGGAGTTTTAGCATCTGTTTTAGAATCTTTGTGTTTTCTCAAAATTCAGCTCTCTGTGTAGCGTCTTGCATAGTGTTCTTTTTCTTGGTCAGGTGTGTGTGCCAAAGATCCCTCCCCTTTGCCCCATTCCTTACCATTATGAAACTCAACTTTGAAACAAAATCGAAAACCCTTTGTTTCTCTGCAAATGGGATCTGATTTCCGTGGGTATGAAGGGTGATTGCCTAGGCCCTCTCACGGGTCATTATCTGGCCCTCAGTGCCGGGGAGCATTGTAAAGGTGTAAGTAGTCTTACACACACAGGTGTACCTTTTCTTCATCTCGCCACTACCTTGTAGGTATAGTTCGCAATCTACTCCTCACTTTCATCCAGTACAACTGCCTTTTTAATGAGAGAAACTACATACATGTTTAGATTCGCTCCCTCCACTCCTTTTTGTACATTCAAAACTCTCAGGTTATTCCTTCTAGAACTATTTTCCAACTGTTCTAGTTTCTCTTGCAAATCCCGCTCGCTCCCTTTTAGCTGTTGAACTTCTACTTTATTCTTCCTCAACTTCTTCTTTATAATGTCCTCCTCCTTTATAATGTCAACTGATTCCTCAAGGGCTTAAGTGCCAGGAGGTCAATTTTGTTTTTCCAGAGATTCGCAAGCCACTTTAATTTCTCCTTGATTTGCTTCTGAGACCGCAAAACCTTTTTTAATATTATCTGAGAGTGACAAAAACATAACTTCCAGAGTGTAAGTTACCAACGGGGTGGCTTGAGCCTGATTATCTTTTGGAACCAAAGGGAGGCCAGGGCAAATCTAGAGTCTCAGACGTCTCCAAGATTGGCTCATCTAAGGTGTCCGTACCCCCATTACATTTACCTTGTGTTGTGAGGTTAATTTCTGTAAGGGGCAGCATATCACAGAGGGGGGATAAACCTCCCAAGACTTGCAAGGGAGAGGTCCCTCACCCAGATCCTGCTCTATTTGACTGCTGGTATTATTACCTAAAACTTGTGGCAGCGCTTTAAAGTATGCCCGTAGGTAGGGGGTAACTTTAGAGTGAACAATGCTTGATTTTCGATTGAGTTTATTTTTCCTGGCAGTATTACACATCTCCTCTCCTCTCAGAGGCCCTAACAGCCTGTCCTGCTGTTTTCCCCTCTCCTCTCCACCTCTTCAGCCTATGCTGTCTGTGATGCTTATTTTACCTTTCCTCCGGTGCCCTCTTTGTTTTTCTAGAGTCTGAGTGGGGCCTCTTACCATCTGCCACTTTTCCCTAGCTTTTGTACTCACAATTGTCTCTTCTGCCCCTCCACCTGCCCTTGTGGATCCAGGACGCTGCTAGACGCCGTTCTGATCCTTGCATCGGTCACTCTAGCTACTGCACGACTTGTGCTGGCTCTGCCTGCACTTCCCCGGAGGGGAACGTGTGACGCTGCTCTCCGGCTCCTGCAGAGCTCTAGGGTGGCATGAGCCCAGCTTGCGGCTCTGCTGGGACTGCCCAGGCTCCACCTGAGGCCTTCGGCAAGCCACCCGCACATCAATTAGGCTATGGACCAGCAGTGGCAGAGGGAACCACGAGGGAGTACGCTCATCACCCCAACAGCCAGAGAGCCCAGGTATGTGCTCAGGGAGCGGCCATCATGCCGCCCGCCATATTCTCCATAGTCTGTGCACTCCGCCTACTCCCCCTCCCACAAATGTTTCAACAAGGCACTCTAAGAGTACAGCTGCACTTCAGATTCACCTGCTAAAGTAATATCCAGTTATTCTCAAATCTGCCTTCTCCCTTCAACATATTTTATATTTCTTTTCATCATTCAGGACTTGCCCAGACCCCTTCCTGCAATGTCTCCCAGCGCAGACTCACCTGCTTAAGTGCCTCTGTTAATGGCCTCCACCTCTGCTCATTCCACCAGCACTACACCTGACTTCTTCGGGCATGTGACAGCAGAGGGCTCTAATCTAGCTGGCAAAGCCAAGCCTTCCCTTCATTGCCTGCCACCTCGGCATTCCCTGCACTTGACTCATAGGCACTGCCAAGTTGCACCATCCTCTTAATCCGCTTAGGTTTGGTGGACATCCCACTTTGTTGGCACCTATGGCTTGATTTCTGTGTGCCTGGCCTGTCTTTCAATTTTGCTTCCTTGAGCCCAGTTACCGTTCTATGGCTGCCACCATCTTGGGACCACTTGCTTTTGGAGGATTTTATCTCTGCTGCTGATCTTGCTCCACCCACACCCCCATTCAGGGTTTCTCATTCAACCTTCTCCGTTCCCCAGGGTAAGGACATCTCCACCAAAAAGTTGAGCGTTTTAACATTTCATGATCACTCATGTCTGTCTGTGTTCCACGGAGTGGTGTTTTGGAGCTGCTACTCCATCTCCATCTTGGCTAAATTAACCTGTGCTTAAACCTCTGGTAGCATGCAAAGAAGCAGTCAGGCTTAACTTAGAGCCAATGTGTAAAGTATTTATGCGGCAATTAAACAGTGATAAAGAGACAACACAAACCAAGAAAAACACCACACAAGTTTAGAAAAATAGAGTAAAATGTAATAAATTCTTTAACACCAAAACAACAAGAGTCCAATCAGTAGAAATTGAGTTATGAGAGTTATGAATTTTTAAAGTTTAAAGTGAAAAATAGCACCTAAAAGATAGAAGCACCAACTGCAGACATCTAGTCGCATGGGACCGGGGAAAAGTTTAAAGTTATGACTATCCACAATGGAGCGTAGTTTGAATGCATGAAGTGGATTCGGCCCATTCTTCCCTTACCTTCGGAAAAGTTTTTGTAGAAAAATGTCTGAGATGGTTAAGAGCAGCGGGGAACGGCAGCCGGCGGTGTCCAAAGAGGAGACATTGGGGATCATTCCGACCCTGGCGGTAAATACCGCCAGGGCCGGGGACCGCGGGAGCACCGCCAACAGGCTGGCGGTGCTCCCTTGGGCATTCTGACCGCGGCGGTTCGGCCACGGTCAGAACAGGAAAACCGGCGGTCTCCCGCCGGTTTTCCGCTGCCCTGGGAATCCCCCATGGCGGCGCAGCTTGCTGCGCCGCCATGGGGGATTCCGACCCCCTCACCGCCATCCTGTTCCTGGCGGTTCCGCCCGCCAGAACCAGGTTGGCGGTGAGGGGTGTGGTGGGGCCCCTGGGGGCCCCTGCAGTGCCCATGCCAATGGCATGGGCACTGCAGGGGCCCCCGTAAGAGGGCCCCACTTTGTATTTCAGTGTCTGCATTGCAGACACTGAAATACGCGACGGGTGCCACTGCACCCGTCGCACATCCTCCACTCCGCCGGCTCCATTCGGAGCCGGCATCCTCATGGAGGGCTGTTTCCCACTGGGCTGGCGGGCGGCCTTTTGGCGGTCGCCCGCCAGCCCAGTGGGAAACCCAGAATGACCGCCGCGGTCTTTTGACTGCGGTACGGTCTTCTGGCGGTTCCCTCCAGGCGGGCGGCTCCCGCCACCCGCCGGGGTCAGAATGACCCCCATTGTCTCCGGGAAGCTGCTGGACAATGTTGCAGTGAAGATTTCTATGTTTGTATTTAGTCACTTTGATCAAAGTCAAAAATCTCCAGTGGGCCAAAACTGCAGGCTGTAGCTGACGAGGGCTCCACATAGCTGGATACCCCATTTGCAAGGAACTACTGAACAGGTTTTGCTGCTACAGAGAAAAACATACTGTGAGCTACTGTGAAGTCAGGCTGACTGGCAATGCACTTTGGACATATCAGCAAGTAGGTAGGTCCCAGTCTCCTCTCAGTACTCAGGGCACTTTTTGGCCCGAAACTTGAAGAATATTTCCCAAGTCTTGAGTTTGGGATATCTGGGCACTTTAGCACAACTTCCAAGAGTCCAGGACTTGAAGGGCACCACTTGGAGGCCAAGACTCACCCAAGCTGGGGCTTGGCGCATGTTCAAGGTGGTTGGAACCTTGTCTGTCTCGGAGGTTCTGAACAAAAGGGAAATGATTAGCCCTTAGAGTCACTCTAGTAGTCTTGGGTTCAAGCACACAGGAAGATCTGAAGTAGCAGTGCAGTCTTTTGCGGGAACAAGGCAGGCTTCAGTCAGCAGGGTAGTCCACTTGACACAGCAGAACAGTCCTCTGAAGTACATAGCAGGACTCAGACAGCAGGCAGTCCTCAGAGTCCTCTGAAAGTCCAGAAGTGAACTGAAGAGTGACTCTGAAGGTCCTAATTTTATACCTGGTGCTAGCTTTAAAGTGGAAGAAACTTCTGGAGTTTTCCCCCACAGAAGTGTCTGGAAGTTCGGACTTCCCCGTCCTGGCCCCCGGATGTCTACTGGGCACAAAAAGCGAGTGTGAAGTTCTTTGTGTGTGAGCTGAGGCAGATGCTTTGAAGTACAAGTGGGGCTTTCCACAGTTTCGCCCCTCCCATCCTGTCAAGAAGGCCCATCCTGCCAGCACCCAATTCCTCTATCATGAGACTGTCTGGAAGGAATACGTAAATACAAACTGCCAGCTACACCTAGGAATGTGAGCAGGAAACAGGATGCAGGCACCAAATGGATAGGACATGAAAATGCCAATTTCCAAAAGTGACATTTTTAGAATCGTGACTAAAAATCCGACTTTACCATTAAAGAGGATTTTAAATTACTGTTCCTGAGACACCAAACATGACATTTCCACCTGATCCCAAACAACTGTTATCACTTATTAAATGTAACAAATTAACCCAATATTATCCTATGGGAGAGGTAGGCCTCACAGCAGCGAAAAACTAACTTAAGACTTTTTCACAACTAGAACATGTAAAACTTAAAAGTCTAACTTTTTAAATAAATGCACCCTGCCCTGGTGGCTGTTTAGGACCTACGTTAAGGGTTGCTTAGATGTATATTAAAAAGGCTAAGCAAAATAACTGTTTTGCTAAGTTGAATTGGCAGTTTAAAACTGCACACATGCTGCAATGACAGGCCTGAGACATGTTTTATGGGATTATTTAAGCAGTGAGACAATAAGTGTTGCAGATCCACTATTAGCATTTAATTTACAGACCCTGGGTACATGTTTTACCACTTTACTAGGGTCTTACATGTAAATTAAATGTGCCAATCAGGTGTAGGACATTTTTATCATTGTTTAAGGAAGAGAGCACAAGCACTTTAGAACTGGTTTCAAGTGGTAAAGTGCACAGACTCCTACAAAACGGGTTCAGAAAACAGAAGGGGTGGAGGAAAAAGATTAGAAGTGACCCAACAGAGAGGCCAAGTCTAACAGATCCATTGAGTCATTCTTGCATTCACAACTCGCCATCCACACACACACAGCACAAAGTCACCATTCAACAAATAGGTACTTTCAGTTATGTTTTATTGTATTTCTTGGAGCTCTTCCTATGCCTTCCTTATGGTTGTAGAACTTCCTCCAATAAGGTGAGTGTAAGGAGGCTAAGGGGACCGAGAGAATTAAGAGGTAATTTTTTTTATCCTATTTCAGCATCTTCTGCAAGAGTTAACTCTCTATTCACATGTTTATGGCTGGTGAGGTATTTAAAGCAGGAAGAAATGAAAATATGCAAATGACTTCTTAATGACTGACGTCAACTGATGTACATGTGCTGCATTGCTACTCATATAACAACCCCGACCTCATGACAGCACAGAGTCTAAAATAAAACATGCTCTGGCAAGGTATGAACAAGATCCTTCACGCAGAATGTAATTCTTAAATATAAGAAAGATTCACAGTGAAAAAAATAAAATGGCTGTTCAGAGCTAAACAGAAGACCAGGCCCTCTATCTCAAACTGTATGTTATCTCATCGACCTGTAATATATTGTAGGCATATTAACACTTTTGTCAAATATTAATGCTGCTATAAGTGAACTCATAGTGCAGTAATGCAGGGTAGTCACAGAGGCCTACCCAGAGCAGCTCTGAGCTGCAGAACCAGATCAAACCTTTGCCTATGTGAAATGTTATGTTATGGTACATGCTATGCTATGCTGCTATCAGTAAACTCACAGTGCAGTAATGCAGAATAGTCATAGAGGCCTACCCAGAGCAGCTCTGGGCTGCAGAGCCAGACCAAAGTTTTTCATATATGAAATGTTATGTTATGCTATGTTATGTTATATGCTAAACTATGTTTTGAGTGCACTATCACCTGGAGAGTATCCTGGCATTAAGCAGGTGTGACTCTAGCCTAACCTAGGGGCTAGTGGGACCAGTCAAAAAGCCAAGTCTTCAGCTTATTGCGGAATTCAAGAAATGAGGAGGAGGCTCTTATTTATAGTGGCAGCTCATTCTGGCCTTCATTACAACCCTGGCGGTCGGAGGTAAAGCGGCGGTAAGACTGCCAACAGGCCGGCGGTAAAAAAAATTGAATCTCGACCATGGCAGAAACCGCCAACATAGACAGCCACTTTAACACTCCGACCGTCATGGCGGTACAAACAAACAGCATGGCGGTCACCGCCAACAGACAGGCGGAAGACAGTGTACCGCCCACACCATTATGAGAGGCCAATCCGCCACCTTTTCTGGGGCAGATTCAACGCGAACAAAAACATGGTGGAAACTGGACTTGGAAGGGAAAACTCTCACCTCTACACACCCCACGAGGAACCAGGACGCCATGGAGCCGGAACTCCAAATTCTACCTGCCATTGTCTTCCTGCTCCTCTACCAGGAGCACGACCGACGGCGGCGACGACCACGGTGAGTACTGCACCTACGACACAGGGGAGGGAAAAGAGAGCGACACACACACGCAACACGCAACACCCTCACCCCCACCCTCACCCACTACAACACACACACCAGTATATGCTGAAACATTACATTTACACCTGCAACACCCTCTGGAAGAACGCAATGACAAAAGGAAATTATTTGAATGATTGTAATCTGGAAAAATCCAATACTCAAAAATATATATACAGTATTAAAAAATATGTACACCAAGAATTTAAGTTCATGTACTGCTCCTACATAGTCCGTGGACCACAGGGCCCAAAATGCATGGGCAAGGCCCACACTCAATACCCGATCCAAATGGAGAGAACACTGCAAGGGCATCAGATCGAAATAAAACAGGCACCTCAGGGGGGAGGGAAGGGGGGGCACCTCAGCCGGAGGAGTGCACGACGCCAGCTCCACGAGGGGGCTCCATGTCCATTGATGTATCCTGGGGAGTGCAAAGCCACAGTCTCTCAAGTCTTTTCAGTGGGTGGTTTGCTCACTGCTTTATCCTGGGGAGTGCAAAGCCATAGTCTCTCAAGTCTTTTCAGTGGGTGGTTTGCCCACTGCTTTATCCTGGGGAGTGCAAAGCCACAGTCTCTTAAGCCTTTACAGTGGGTGGGTTGCCCACTGCTTTCTCCTGGGGAGTGCAAAGCCACAGTCTCTCACGTCTCACAAGTGGGTGGTTTGCCCACTGCTTTATCCTGGGGAGTGCAAAACCACAGTCTCTCAGGTGGATAACAGTCTCCACTGGTTCTGGAGGGGGCTTTTTGCCCAGAGTGCTTCATCCTGCCAAGGACTGAGGTAGTGGATGCCTTTCTCCACTGGTTCTAGAGGGGGCTTTGTGCCCAGAGTGCTTCATCCTGCCAAGGACTGACGTAGTGGATGTGATTCTCCACTGGTTCTGGAGGGGGCTTTGTTCCCAGATTGCTTCATCCTGCCAAGGACTGAGGTAGTGGATGCCTTTCTCCACTGGTTCTGGAGGGGGCTTGGTGCCCAGAGTGCTTCATCCTGCCAAGGACTGAGGTAGTGGATGTGATTCTCCACTGGTTCTGGAGGGGGCTTTGTGCCCAGAGTGCTTCATCCTGCCAAGGACTGAGGTAGTGGATGCCTTCCTCCACTGGTTCTGGAGGGGGCTTGGTGCCCAGAGTGCTTCATCCTGACAAGGAAAGAGGTAGTGGATGCCTTTCTCCACTGGTTCTGGAGGGGGCTCTATGCCCAGAGTGCTTCATCCTGCCAAGGACTGAGGTAGTAGATGTGATTCTCTACTGGTTCTGGAGGGGGCTTTATGCCCAGAGTGCTTCATCCTGCCAAGGACTGAGGTAGTGGATGCCTTTCTCCACTGGTTCTGGAGGGGGCTTTATGCCCAGAGTGCTTCATCCTGCCAAGGACTGAGGTAGTGGATGCCTTTCTCCACTGGTTCTGGAGGGGGCGTTGTGCCCAGAGTGCTTCATCCTGCCAAGGACTGAGGTAGTGGATGTGATTCTCCACTGGTTCTGGAGGGGGCTTTGTGCCCAGAGTGCTTCATCCTGCCAAGGACTAAGGTAGTGGATGTAATTCTCCACCTGTTCTGGAGGGGGCTTTGTGCCCAGAGTGCTTCATCCTGCCAAGGACTGACGTAGTGGATGCCTTTCTCAACTGGTTCTGGAGGGGGCTTTGTGCCCAGAGTGCTTCATCCTGCCAAGGACTGAGGTAGTGGATGTGATACTCCACTGGTTCTGGAGGGGGCTTTGTGCCCAGAGTGCTTCATCCTGCCAAGGACTGAGGTAGTGTATCTGACATGGAAGCTGTCCAGGCCCCTGGAACTGACCACCAGCCTCGTACGACTGACCACTGGGGATGGCAGCCATGTCTGCGGTGGTGCCACTGGCACAGGATGTGGCGTGGCCGCTGGCGGTGCTGGCTGCGGCCTCAGTAGCGGCGGTGCTTGCGGCGCTCATTGGGCAGCGGTGCTGGTGGGGGGCTCACTGAACGTGCTGCAGGTAGCGGTGTCCTGGGTGGCGGTGCTGTTGGGGGGCTCACTGAGCGCGCTGCTGGCGACAGTGTCCTGGACGGCAGTGCTGGTGGGGGGCTCACTGAGCGTGCTGCTGGCGGCGGTGTCCTGGGTGGCGGTGCTGGTGGGGGGGCTCACTGAGTGTGCTGCTGGCGGCGGTGTCCTGAGTGCCGGTGCCCGTGGCAGCGGTGCATGTGGCGGGGCTGGTGGCGGTCTTGTCCGCCGTGCAGGTAGGCATTGACTTCACTTTCTTTCTCTGGCCCTTACCCACCTTGGATGGTGGCGCAGCTGTCTTGAAAACTCCCAACTGTTGTCCTGTCAGAGCCCTTGGTGGCAGGTGTTTTGGCCTTCTCCGTCTGGGCTGTGGCCAACTTCTTTTGTTTTTGAGGTGGGGGAATGTCATTGGCCTGGCTCCTTGGAACACTGGCTGCCCTGCTGCTTGGCGCTTTCCAGAAGACGGTTACTGCTGGGACCACTGTTCCTGGTGATGTGGTGGCTGAGGTGCTGGATTGGAACCTGGAAAGGTGGGCCCTAGGGGACGGAAGGGGTGGGGGAGGAGTAGTGAAGAGGTCAAGGTTTGACAGGAAACGTTTTCTAGACACACTGGGACGGGTAGATGGAGGGGGTTTGGGAGTGGAGGAAGAGGTAGTGGTTGTAGGGGGTGTTCGTTTGCTGACTTTGGGTGAAGGTGCATGGGCTGAAGGCTGTCCTGAGGTGGATGGCTGTTGGGTGGGTGTGTGACTGCGTTTGTGTAGTTTGGGATGTGGGCTCACAGACACACTGGGAGAGGACACAGGGGATGTGTGAATGGTAGTGGGGGTGGTGAGGGCACGTGAGCGGCGTGTGGTGATGGGCGTGCTGGTGATGGAGGTAGTGGCTGAAGAAGTAGTGCATGCAGGTGTGAGTGGAGACGTGACAGGGAGGGAGGAGGGAGACGTGGAGGAGGGGGACACAGTGGAGGGAGTGGATGTTGGTATGTGTCCATGGGTATGATGCTTGTGTCAGTGCCTGTGGGATGTGTGGTGCTTATATCTGCCAGACCTACCATTGTGTGTTGAGGTGTGTGCATGCTGGTCTGATAGTGTGCTTGGGATTGGGTCTGGGTGGAGGAAGTTGGAGGGGGAGGCTGGACACAGGGACAATGGCTGCTATCAGTGCTGAGGCCACAGTCTGAAAAGATCGCTGTTGAGCTGCCTGACCAGAATGAATGCCCTCCAGGTAGGCATTTGTCTGTTGCAACTGCCTCTCTACACCCTGGATGGCATTCAGAATGGTAGACTGCCCAACAGTGAGGGATCTGTGGAGGTCAATGGCCTCCTCACTGAGGGCAGCAGGGCTGACAGGGGCAGGGGCTGAAGTGCATGGGGCGAAGGAGATGCCCACCCTCCTGGGTGAGTGGCCACGGGGCGCACGCTGAGGGGCTGCTGGGAGGGCTGTGCTGGTGGGGGGGTGGCGGCTGTAGATGCGGTGGGCACAGAGGGGCCCGTCACCGCAAGGGTGCTCCATCAGAGGAGGAGTCGGTCTAGCTGGTCTCAGCTCCTTTCCCCGCCGTGGAGCTCCCGTCGCCCTCCGTCCCACTGGTGAATTTGGAGTCCATAGTCTCGCCCTCCAGGGCCATGTGGGATGCAGCTCCCTCCTGCTCCGGTGGCACTGCTCCTCCACCTGATGATGCTAATGCACACAAGAACAGGGAGACCACACAAAGTGGGGGAAAGAAAGTAGAAAGACATGTTCAGTGCATGCAATACCGCTACCGTTGGCGGACACTACAGACACAGCAGCCCTCTGCACTAGGCCATGCACTTAGAGTTCCCTAATTAGTCACAGGGCCATGGGGTACAAGCCCTATACCTGATTGCTGCACACATGGAAGTCACAGGACCCTGACTAGGGGCAGATGGCTCTTAACACTGGTGGGGTGGGGTGCCACATAGCCTTCCTCATGAAAGTAACTTGCCTACAAAACTCGCCCTGGCCTAGGGGAACCCACTGCCCACCTCCCCCAGCCAGACACCTCCCATGCGCGCTGAATCAGATGAATGTGACTGTACTAACCCCCTTGTGTCTGCTGTGATGCCCTCAAGCGCCCATCCATCTCCGGATATGCCACCGCCAGGATCCGGAACATCAGGGGGGTCATGGTGCACGGGCACCCCTCCCACGTTGGGAAGCCATCCCCAGCTGGGCCTCCGCCGTCTTCTTGCTCCAGCGGCGAATGTCCTCCCATCTTTTACGGCAGAAGGTGCTCTGTCTGTGGTGGACCCCCAGGGTCCGGACTTCCTTGGCGATGGCACGCCAAATATCCTTCTCCTGGTGGGCACTGACCTACAGGAATTGTACAGGGGAAAAGAAAAAACTATAATGTCCGGACCATCACAGTTATTGGCCCACGTTCCCATTCTTGCCCTGACGCACATACACTCACTGTTGTTTCATGCACGATTCATTCCCCCCCCCATCTCCCATCCACACCACTCCAAACAGGCATTGCCCATACAGCATGCTCACAGTGTACTCACCTGTTTGTCTGGAGGACCGTAGTGTAGCGTGTACTGGGGGAGGACCCCATCCACTAGTTTGTCCAACTCTTCCGATGTGAAGGCAGGGGCCCTTTCCTCAGACACTTGAGCCATTGTCGCTTCCAGACTGAGGTCACAGCAGCACTTGCAGTGTAGGTCCTCTCTTGTCGAAGATCAGGTATCAAGTGAGTGAAGAGAGTGAAAATGGCGGTCACGTCCGCGGCGGCGCCTAACGTCCCAGCCGGTGTACATCGTCATTGGCTCCTGGGACCCATAGGGTCCAATGTTAACCAATGCAGGATTGCACCGTGGTCTTCGACCGCCTACCGCAACGGTGTACAACGCCAGCACAGTTACCTCATATCCCATTGTCCCACATTACAGGTCAGGCAGCCGCCATTTCAGGGGGCCAGATGGCATTAATTTTACATGTGTCACACATATCTAGGCCTTGCATACACACTAAGACAGGCACATAGCTGATTGACAAATGTGTGCAATAAAGTTGTTTTTTTGTACCTCAGTGTTGGCTGACCCTCTGATCGCTGTTCTCATCCATAGAGCACGTCCGCTGGGGCAGGTGTGGAGATGTCGTCATCCTCCGGTGTACAGACCGCTGGTGGAACTGTCGACAATGGAAGACAGACACATCATTATCACCTACAGACTTGATCGTGCCACAATCCATGAACTGTGTGCCCAGTTGGAGCCAGACCTGATTTCAGCTATCCGCCATCCCACAGGAATCCCCCCTCTAGTGCAGGTCCTGTCAGTACTCCATTTCCTGGCAAGTGGTTTCTTTCAAACAACAGTGGCCATTGCATCAGGGATGTCCCAGCCTATGTTCTCCAACGTGGTGTCCGGAGTGTTGTCAGCCCTGCTGAAACACATGCGCAGCTACATTGTTTTCCCTCAGGTGGAAGATTTGCCCACAGTGAAAGGTGACTTCTATGCCCTGGGACATATCCCAACATCATAGGTGCCATTGATGGGACACATGTGGCCTTGGCCCCCCCTCCCGCAGGAGTGAACAGGTGTACAGAAACCGGAAGAGTTACCATTCAATGAATGTGCAGATGGTGTGTTTGGCCGACCAGTACATCTCCCATGTGAACGCCAAGTTTCCTGGCTCAGTGCGTGACGCTTACATTCTAAGGAATAGCAGCATCCCTTATGTGATGGGGCAACTCCAGAGGCACTGTGTGTGGCTATTAGGTGAGGACATGGACCCTATACAATGTGTATAGTTGTCTGGGTCTGGGGTTGTCCCAAAGGGTTAGTGTATGTCTAACAGTTGTCCCTCGACATTTGCAGGTGACTCTGGCTACCCCGACCTGTCATGGTTACTGACCCCAGTGAGGAATCCCAGGACAAGGGCAAAGGAACGCTACAATGAGGCACATGGACGAACTAGGAGGGTTATAGAGAGGACCTTCGGACTCCTGAAGGCCAGGTTCAGGTGCTTCCATATGACAGGTGGTTCCCTATACTACTCACCAAAGAAGGTGTGCCAGATCATTGTGGCCTGCTGTATGCTGCACAACTTGGCTTTGCGACGATAGGTGCCTTTTCTGCAGGAGGATGGTCCAGATGGAGGTCTTGTGGCAGCTATGGAGCCTGTGGACAGTGAAGAAGAGGAGGCAGAAGAAGAGGACATAGACAACAGAAACACCGTGATCCATCAATACTTCCAGGGAGACACAGGTAAGAAGACCTCACTGCCTCCTACATCTGATTAAATTGTTCGACCTCTCATCTGTCTCTCACTTTCACCCAGTGTATGGACCCTGATTTGTCACTTTCCCTTTCGATTTCACAGATGTGGGTCCCACTGTGTGACCTCTGCTATGTTACCTCATGGACTAGAGCTGTGTGACATAGGTATGTTGACAATACAATGGACATTGGTATTTTCCTTAGTTATAGCTAATACACATTTGTGAAAGCACAGACTGACTCCAGATTGTTTTGTGATTAAAGGGTGTTTATTTAAATGCAAAATAGTGGAGGGGGTTGTAAAATGGTCAGGGGTGATGGTGGAGGAATGTCCATGGCAGAGTCCAGTCTATTTGTCTCACAGGTGCATTGTCCAAAGGGGCACAGGAAGTGGAGTTAGGGCAGTTTAAGGATTGAGAGGGTGACAAAGTGGGACAGAAGGATGACAATCAGGGTGGTCTCATTTCTTGGCTGGGGTCTTGGTATAGTTCACTGCCTTTGTCCTGGATCTCAGGGACCGTTTACGGGGTGGTTCTCCATCTGCAGGGGGTGGGGTGCTGGTGTCGTGGTCCTGTGGCGGTGCCTCCTGTCCACTAGTGCCGGCAGAGGTGGTGGGCAGTTCATCATCCAGGCTAGTGTCAGGGGCCTCTTGTTGTGCCACAGTGTCCCTCCTGGTGTTCACGAGGTCCTTCAGCACCCCTACAATGGTGCCCAGGGTGGTATTGATGGACTTGAGTTCCTCCCTGAACCCCAAATACTGTTCCTCCTGCAGCCGCTGGGTCTCCTGAAACTTGGCCAGTACCGTTGCCATCGTCTCCTGGGAATGATGGTAGGCTCCCATGATGTTGGAGAGGGCCTCGTGGAGAGTGGGTTCCCTGGGCCTGTCCTACCCCTGTCGCGCAGCAGCCCTCCCAGTTCCCCTGTGTTTCTGGGCCTCTGTTCCCTGAACCGTGTGCCCACTACCACTGCCCCTAGGTCCCTGCTGTTGTTGGGTTGGTGGGTTAGCCTGGGTTCCCTGTAGTAGTGGACACACTGCTGCTTGACGTGTCCTGGGGACAGAGGGATGGGCCCGCTGGGTGGGTGCTGTGCAGGTGTTTCCTGAGGGGGCAGGCTCTGTGGTGGCCTGTGACTGTGTGAGGGGAACTGACTGTCCCGAGGTACCAGTTGGGCTGGGCTGGTCATCTAGATCCAGTTGGACAGAGCTGCTGTCATCACAGTGGGCCTCTTCTGTGGGTGGAGTGGACATGTCTGGAACCTCCTGTCCGGTGACATTGGGTAGGGGTCCTGCAGGGGTGTAAATGCATAGTTTTAGTATCTGTGTGTGCCATGGTGTGCAATGGGTGGGTGATCCTGTACCCTAGTGCTTCCATTCCTGTGTAGGACCTTGTGTGATAATTGTTTAGGGGTCTGTATGGGTATGTGTAGTGGACATGCATTTGTGATGGGTGTCAATGCTTTGTTGTTGCATGCAGGGCTTGGTGTTGGGATGTGTGGTTTGTGATAGTGGGACATATGTGAGGAGTTGGAGTGATGGGGATGAGGGCGAGGGTGGGGGTATGTGATAGCATGCAGGTAGGGTGTGGGATGAAGTAGTTAAATCTTTGACTTACCAGAGTCCATACCTCCAGCTACTCCTGCGAGGCCCTAAGGATGCAGTATAGCCAAGACTTGCTCCTCCCATGTTGTTAGTTGTGGGGGAGTAGGTGAGGGTCCGCCGCCAGTCCTCTGAACCTTAATGTGGTGTCTTGAGACCATGGAACGCACCTTCCCCCATAGGTCGTTCCACCTCTTCCTGATGTCATCCCGTGTTCTTGGGTGCTGTCCCACTGCGTTGACCCTGTCCACGATTCTGTGCCATAGCTCCATCTTCCTAGCTATGGTGGTGTGCTGCACCTGTGATCCGAATAGCTGTGGCTCTACCCGGATGATTTCACCCACCATGACCCTGAGCTCCTCTTTAGAAAACCTGGGGTGTCTTTGCGGTGCCATTGGGTGGAGTGGGTGATGTGTGAGGTGTTGTGTGTTGTGATGTGTGGGGTGATGTTTAGGGGTATGTGGTGTTTTGTGCGTGGATGTGTATGTGTGATGGTGTTGTGTGCCTCTGTATGCTGGTGTTGTCTTTGCTTTGCTGTCTCTCTGGCCTTCTGCAGATTTTTGGGTTGTAAGTGTTTGTGGGTAATGTGGGTGTGTGATTTATATTGTATTGGGTGTGTGGGAGTGGTGTGTGTATGTGTATCAGGTGTGTGTATTTTGAATTGTCCAATGTGGTTGTGTTTTGTAAGAGTGTGTGTATTTTGAGCGCAGCAGTGTGTACCGCCAATGGATTACCGCGGTTGAAAGACCGCGCGTGGATTCGTGGGTCTTGATAGTGTGGGCGTATTCTTGTTGGCGTGATGGTGTCAGTTTTGTTATCGCCAGTTCACTGACCTTTGGTGTGGCGGACTTGTGTGGGTGTCTAGATTTTGGCGGTTTCTGAGCAGTGGGTCGTAATAGCTGTAGCGGAATTCTGTGGCGGTGTGTTGGCGGTCTTCTGCACGGTGGTAAGCGGCTTTTACCACCAATGTTGTAATGAGGGCCTCTATGTCTTAGAAGAGATGTAGGAGAAGGCTCAATTGCTGGATCTGATTTCCCATATGTGTGGGATGTTTGCAAGTAACAGTATGGATACGCTGATGTTTTTCGAGGGTTTGTGAAAAGAGATTCAATTGATGAGGTATGATAGCAGTGTTATGTAGTGTCTCGATAATGTAAGCGGGGAGTTTGAAATGTGCTCGCTTGTTTATGGGAAGCCAGTGGAGCTCCTTCAGCTGTTGTGTGATGTGAGGGTGGCGTGGGATATTGAGAGTGAATCTGGCTGCCGAGGTCTGAATGGTCTGCAGCTTTCTGGCAAGTTTTTTGCTGATCCAGGAGTAGAGGGTATTCCTGTTGCCCAACTTCCTTGAGATGAAGGCATGCTTGACAGTTTTCTGAGCACTGATTTGGAGCCATTTGAAAATCCTCCTAAGCATCTTCGGGGTATGGAAACATGAGGAGGTGACAGCATTGAATTGGACGATCATGTTGAGTTTGCTGTTGATGTCAATCCCATGGTTCTTGGCATGGATTGTGAGGGTGGGTGTTGGCTCTAACTCTGTTGGTCATCAGGTGGAACCCCAAGATAAAGTGATATTCCCAAAGGTTACAAGTTTGGTCTTGTCAGTGTTTACCTTCAGACAGTTGGTTGACATCAAGTGAGCGATTTGAGTCATACAGGCATTGAACCGGGTCATGGTACTGGGCATCTTGTCCATGAGGGAGAGAATGAGTTGCAGCACTCATGTGTCCTACATTCTCGGTGTAGGAGAAGACGTTGATGTCATGAGAGCTTTAAAAAGGGTTAGGCTCAGGGTGTACCCTTTCAGGACTCTGCAGGTGAGGTTGCAGGCATCTGAGGTGTATGCTGCCAGACTGACTGAGTCGTTCCAGTCAGGATGGATCAAATCCACTGGAGTGTGTGTCTTTGGATTACGATGTTGTGTTGGCATTGAAGGTGAATGGGATAGAAGACTGTATCAAATGCTGCATAGAAGCCCAGAAGGATGAGGGTCACCATATTTTCCTTGTCCAGAGACATATGGATGTCATCCATGGCTGCAATGGGAGCAGTTTCTGTACTGTGGTTGGGTCTGAATCCAGACTGAGTGGTGTTTAGGAGTTGATGGTCATTAAGTTATTCAGTGAGGCATCAATCAACCAATCAATTAATCAGGAATTTATAAATCGCACTACTCACCCGTGAGCGTCTCAAGGCTCTGTTGATGATTTTCTTTAAGACCTTGATTGAGAATGGTAGCAGGGAGATTGGTCTGTTTGCGAGTGTTGAAGGGTCTGCAGAGGGTTTCTTCAGCAAGGGGAGGACAGTGTCTGGGAAGGTCAGCATTTGGGAAGGTCGTGGAAGAGGTGGAGGTATGTAGAACACATGTTAGAGTGGTGCTGATGGCTTGCAGTCCTCTGGAGATTACGTGGTGGGAGCAGGGAATCAGTGGGGCACGAGTGGATGAGTTTCATGGTGGTGGCGGTTTCTTCTGGCGTGATGATGGACCATGTGGTTAGCATTGGATTTTTGGATAAGACTAGGGGGTGTTTGGCAAGGTATGTTGGGTCCGGTTGTGAGTTGAAGTTGCTGTAAATGGCACTGATTCTGTTGCATTGACAAAGGTTGTTGCAAAGGTCCTGTGAGGGGGTGATCGACTTGGAGTCGGCTGCTGGTGAGGTGAAACCATTCACAGTGGCAAAGATACATTTGCCTGTGCTGGTGCTGGCATTGATGTTGTCTGCCACAGCAGCATGTCTGGTGTTCCGGATCATTTGGTGCTATTGTCTCAGGGTGGATTTGAACACGCTCCTGTCTGCATTGTCCTGCCTCATTCTCTATCTGTGCTATAGTTGTTTTGCAATGATGTTTCATCAGTCTGAGTTCCTCCGTGTGCCAACTGACCAGAGGTCAAGATCGTGTTGTATTGCCATGTTTGATTGAGACCGGGACTCGGAGCAAAAGGCATTCCAACTGGTGACATTTTTTATGGCTTTGGGGAAGCTGCAGATGTGTTCATGTTGGTGGGTGTTGAGAATGGTGTTCCAGTCCTTGTCAGTGATGCTATTTCATTTCAGAGGGCTGATCTGGTGGTAGTGCATGTGAATTAGACTGAGACAGGGATGCTAAACTTGACAGAAGCATGGTCTGTCCTGGAGACTGGTGTGGGCTCAACTTGAATGTTGTAGAAGGTCATGAAAATAGGGTCCAGCGGGTGTCCAGCTATGTGGACTGGCCCTTTACTCTGTTGTGTAGCCATTTTAGTTATAGCTTCATACACATTATTTTAGCTAAATAGGCCTGCCGCTGTGCACTTTAACCTAGATATATTTTATTCAGCTTTGTTTATTATTTTAACAATAGCCACGTTTGCTTGTTTTATTTTCTCTTTCTAGTTGTTCTTTGCCTAGGCCAGCACTGTGTTCTTAAACAAGACATTTCTTTCACTCTGTGCTTTTCTCAAGGCTGCAGTAAGATAGGTTGCAGGCAAACGTAATAACGCTTTGTCTCTAGTGTTCATAGAAACATACACACTCTTACGTAGGGATCCTTTCTTGGAACATCAGCTGTTTTACCATAAAACACTACTTTGACCCATGTATGTTACAGGGAGATTCCAGCCAGATGACCACGACTGTATGCTGATTCCTGAGTGCTTCGCTGCAGCTGCTTATGTAGACTACAGGGCTCTTGCTCAAGTATGAGGGATGATGTCTTCCCAGGGGAACCTGAAGGGCAGCATTAGAGATTAACATGCTGTGCTCTAGCATAGCCTAGGTATGAACTATTTTAACAACTCTAGTGATAATATGGTAGCATTATTTTTATGCTTTACTCTCCTTGTCTCAATTTTAATCCTGTCATGCTTCATCGTCCTAGTTATTGCAGTACATGCTTTATTATCTACGATACAGTTACTTCAATAAAACCTTATTGAATTCTATTCTGCCTCCGATTGTCCTTGTATATGTGAGACTAATTTAACTGAGAGAAGTGGATGAGATCTGAGTGACCACGATTTCCCTGAGAAGTCAATTGTGTCATGTGCTCGGTTGCCCAATCATCCCTGCTCTAGGGTGGAGATGAGGCAGTGCTAGTTAGCCAGAACAAAACCCATTTTAGGCCGACAGGTGTCACTGGAGTGGCTTCAGATCCAGTACCCCACAGTGCAAGTGATTCTGCCACCCAAATCCAGTAGTCTCATTAGTATGAGAGCCTACGCGACCACTCATTGGGTGAGCCCAGGCTTCCAAGGTCTTCGATGAATGCTTCTGAAATGGGGTCGGCATGGTCTTTGGAGTTCAGATCTCCATGTAAGATGTAATTGCTAGTGAGATGTAGATGAGAGTGTCACATAGGGTGAAGTTGGTTGTGACATGAAGCTTGAACGAAAAGTGTTTCATGTTGGAGAATAATGTGTTCCTGGAGTTGGTGCAGCTGATGGGGCCCTTATGGATGATGCGATTTCTCCTCCAGGCCTGTAAAGTTTGTCCTGTCTGGTGATCTTGTAACTGGAGGAGATGGTTGTGGCTATGGCAGGTGCCAATGTGGGGTTCAGACAGATTTTGATCAGGAAAAGTAAGTCCAGTGCATTGTTGTTCATCTGGTTCCAGAATTCCGTAGTGTGTTTGGTGAGTGAGCAGGTGCTGAGGAGCATGCATATGTGTGTGGAGTATTGTGTGGGTGGTTGCTGGACTGCGCAAGTGTGAGAGAGTGGAGTGTTGGGTGTTGTTTGTGCGATCAGTGTTGAGGGCTAGAAAGAGAAAGAAAAGTTTCAAGAAGAGCAGGACAACACTTCCTCTGTGTTGTGTGGTACAGCGAGACAGCAGTATGTAGAGCGACAGCTGGGGTTGGGGGTGCGGAGGGGCATAGCAGGGTAGTACAGGAGAATAGAGGACCAGTGTTCCTGGTGTTGGGCGTGGTCCAGGCATGGATGGGTGCAGATGGGTTTGCCTTTGGTGCACCAGCAGTGCACCCAGTGCGCGACTGTTCTGTGTATGTCATTAAGTAAGTCCTGAGAGAAAAAAGGAGTGATGTCACTTCCTGTGCAGATGGATGAAGGCAAATCTGATGATGTCACTTGCTGTGCAGATGGATGGTGGGAAATCTGGTGACATCACTTCCTGTGAAGATGGATGACGAGAAATCCTGTGATGTCACTTCCTGCGCAGATGGGTGATGGAAATCAGTCCTCTTACATGGCTTCTTCTTTTAAAGAAGGTTTTGGATGGAAATCAGTGATGTCACTTCCAGTGCAGATGGATGATGGTAAATCCAGTGACACCACTCTCATAGCAGTACAGACATAATATTTGATAGCTTTTCTTTTTTATAAACCAATCAAAATTTCTTAGTCTTGTGGTGTTTCCCTCCCTCCGCACACTTGTTGAGATTCCAGTGTTCTGAAGGAATGTCTGCTTCTCCTCTATGTTATATCACAAAGTGAGGTCGTAGCTTCCATTACTTTCCCATAGTATCTATATGCAAACTACAGACTAATATATATACATTTTGTTCTCCTTCCAGAACTTCTCACGTGTGCTTCAAGCTAAGGCTCCAATTTTATCACTTGTGTCCCCTCACTAAAGCTTAGTTTTCCCAGAACTGAGATCACATACATTCTGGTGCGATGGCTGCTGACACTAACCTCAAAGCTCTTTTCCCCTGAAGCCCTCTCTCTCCCTCTCTCTCTCTCTTCCTCCAAGGAGTTGTTTAATTATCACAACTACAACTGCTGCATATTCGATAAGGCAACACATTCCCACCCTCAATGTCAAGCCCCTAAAAATATGCTGGGAATGAGAAATCTGGATTACTGTAGTCATCTACTTGTTGAATTTCCACAATTCCCAGTTCTCCTGCGTTCCCGACTTGTGACAAAATCATTATTTCATCCAGGGGTTCAATTGCAGTTAACGTGCCTACTTCATCCACCACTGCATGTTGGCATGAAATAGCAAGGTTGTAAGCCAATTAAAGGGAGCAATACAAACTTGTCATTCTGATCTTTAAAGTTTTCATCAAATTGCTCATCATTCCCATATCCATCTACTCACTCATTCTCTCACATTCTGAAGTCTAAATATTTAATTATATTCTTTTGTCAACAGTTATCTCTTTCCAGTTATCTCCTACACAGAGCTTTGAGTGTGATTAAAAAACTGGGGGGTCTCAAAAAGGGGTGTGACAAACCTATTACAGGGATGTGGCTTACACAGTTTGGAGGCGTGGCCTAAATCGGAATGTGCTCTGTATAAAAACCTCTTTTGTGTTTGTTTTGAAAGCCTATGATGTTGCTTCATGTGTAATAACTGATGCCACACATAGGGTGCACTCACCTCCCTCTTAGTTCACTATTAGCATTGTTATAACGGTGAGGAAGGAATATTTGTCAATGCATCTTTAAAAAGTCTCACTTTTAATAAATGTCTCCTAATGGCAGTGCTTTAAATGGACAGGTACTGTCCGGTACTGAGTACCTGCTCTTCTTTGACTTGAAAGGGAGAGTACCTGCACTTCTCACCATTCCTGCAACACATTTAGTGGGAGAGTACCAGCACTTCTCAAGAGCAAACAGGTACTCGAAATAGTGAGTGCCTTCACCTCTATATTTTCATTTAAAGCACTGTCTAATGCAGTGATATAATGTGATGCACCAAGGTAAAACAATACTCTTTGTTAAAGAAATCCACTTTTAAAAAAATGTTGGAGACAGTCTATCAAATTCAAACATGATGTTTGTTTCACAATTTACATGTACATTCCGATTCTGACCAAGCAGGCACCAAGCACATGTCCTCCATGGAGGACGTAAATACATGCATTAAGATGATAAGGGGGTTCAGGGAAAGCTTATCCAGCTTTAGTGCTTTAAATCCTGACACTTCCTTAACATCTTGTGTAATTGCTTAAATAGCACTTGTGCATCAGTGTGCTAAATGCAAGCCCCCATCTCATTGTTGATTGTGCAGTGGGTGACATGACACACTCCAAACTTACCTGCCCGCCTTTGAGCAACTGCAGTGCCAGTAAATAAATGAACAGGACACATGAATGCCCACCAGTGGCGGCCGGTAGCTTTAGGAGGGAGGGGGGTGGGCGGGAAGCACACACACAGACTCATTCTTTCACACACAGACACGCACGCACGCACATCCATTAACAACACTCATAACATTCAAACATGCACGCACGCACCAAACATTCATTTTAAAAAGTTCACACACACTCATTCTTTCACACACGCACGCACATCCATTAACAACACTCATACCATTCAAACATGCATGCATACACCAAACATTCATTTTAAAACATCACACACCCTCATTCTTTTACACACGCATGCATGCACATCCATTAACACTCGTAACATTCAAACATGCACGCATGCACCAAACATTCATTTTAAAAGATCACACACACTCATTCTTTCACACACACACACACGCACATCCATTAACACTCATAACATTCAAACATGCACGCAGACACCAAACATTCATTTTAAAACATCACACACACTCATTCTTTCACACACACACGCATACACATCCATTAACAACACTCAGAACATTCAAACATGCACGCACGCACCAAACATTCATTTTAAAACATCACACACACACTTACCTTCAGCCTCGAGGTCCCAGGAGGGTTGGGACTGCTGCCTTCCCTCATTGACTGACCTTAGGTCAGTCAATGAGGGAAGGCAGCAGTCCCAGGCTCATCACAGAGTGGGATGGGGTCAGTGAGACTGCTGACCCCACCCCACTCTGTGACGAAGTGTCACTACACTCGCCCTGGGCACTTCAGAGCCTAAACCTGAAGCGCCCAGGTCGAAGTCAATGGGTGACGCTTTCCTCATCACCCGAGGGAGGGCCTCGAGGCACCTTTGCTGGGCCGAGGAGGTCACGCCCATAGGAGATGTGATCTCCTCAGCCCAGCAAAGTTCAGCTCAGGCAGCCGGGAGTTTGCGCTAATCGCGCATGTCTCACTCCTGACTGTCTGAGCTGAAAAGGAAGAATGTCTGTCAGGTTGACCTTTGTTCAGCCTGACAGACACTCTTAATAAGGGGCAAAAGGTAGGGGGGCGTGGCCCCTCCGCCCTAAAGAACGGGCTGTGCCTGATGCCCACATATATAAATCTCCTCCATGCCATATACATTAGTATATGACATACCTGAAAGGGGAAATGCACTGTCTTGAAACCATTACTTAAAACCAGTCAGTCCCAGTCAGGGGTGCAATCGTGACTCATCTTATTCTGCTGTAGTGTCTGTCCAGGGATGATTACTTTATGCCAACAATAAACCAGTAGCAAAGGTCAAGATGTGCAGTTGCAGGAGGCTTCCAAATTATTCTACACAGGTTGCTCAAGTATGAACAGGATACCTTTAATAAAAACATCCTGGGCCTTCCTTCTTCAAGTTCCATTTTATTGCCCCGTTTTGTGGTGGAGATGGGGATAGAACTGTCATTCTAAAGTGAGGCTCCCATAAAAGCCAAGTTTGCAAGGGCTGTCCATCAGTTGTTGCGAGGCCAAGGCATGAAAAAGGCCAGGGGTAAAAACAGAGCCCGATAGAGACCCGTTTGATGCCCCCTTTTCAAAACTGCCAGTGCTCAGCACCAGCAGGACCCAGCCCACTTCAAGCCCTGCTCCTACATGGTTTCATAGAACCGCTCGCCAAATAGATGAGTCCGAGTCTCACTCCATTGTCTATCAGTGTGATTTCTGTAATCCTCTTCACTGTTCATCATTTTTAATGAACTGTCTCATGCAGCGTAGCATACTCTTGTTAGGAAATGCAACATGTTGATTATTTAGAAACAAATATGTTTTTTTTTATTAATAGAAGTTAAGGCCTGGTGGGCTAGAATCTGTTTTGTATATTTCATAACATACACAAAGGCATCTAGGACATCAACAGACAATGTAGGACTGGAATTAGCTAACATTAAATGTTCCTCTACAATGAGACATTTTAAAAGCTCTCTTCTATGATGTAGACGTGTAGTAGAAAAAAGCTTAACCTGTGGCAATGTATTGACAAGGACTAGCCTTGAAGGCTCCTTAATCCTCCATATGATCAAGTTCTCTTAACGTTAAAGGTGCTTTGAGTGTACTTTTACACATCAGTTTGTGCCTTCTTTATTCCCCTTCCAACTCTTTGATCGCTATAAAGATGGTACTCACGCCATTGACTTGGCAAACACTGAGACAGTATATTTTCCTGGCTTCCTGGAATCTCTGACGATAAACCCACCTTCTTTATCCTGAAAAACAGAAAAGGACATCCCTTTATCAGTTACCCCTGTGGACAGGTCTAGGCTAATCCAAGGTCTCTGAACCCTCGAGACTGCTCCGTGAACAAACACAAGGCTGCATTCTGACATAGAACACCAGACTCAAACAGAGATGATGATCTTCAATGTGTCATCTTTTATATGAGATTGGCTAATTTTGATTTCGAGACACTTTTGAGCTGAGCGGGAATATACATGTTATGATAGCCTATCACAGTACTATGGTAATCTGTGTGGCTGGTGTGGCATGCGTCTTCTATAAATATGTCTTAGAAAACAAGTTCATGACGACCAATTTTACATTTGACAATTCCAATATCACTTACGATCAGAATATGTTTTACACATGTCATTTTCAAGAGGCTAAGTCAGACTGCTTTGGCGTGCAATATGAAATACAATATGTGTATCCACCAACATTGATTCAAATGAGTAAATTACCTAAATCAAATAGATTAGATTTCAAAATGGAGGAAAGGATAGATTGAGCGTTATATAACGCATCTGAAACACATAAATACATAATGCAAAGGAGACTATGGCAGTGATATTATTATTATAATAATGTTACATAGATATTTATGGGTGAGCCACAAAAAAAGGCTTTCAAAAGGTAACCATTGAGGATTATCCATGGTGCTCAGTTATGATTTATAATAATATATTTTCTCCGGTATTGAGTGTTTGGATCACTGTCTATGACATATAAAGAACTGGACAGGCTTGTCCCATCTTAAATTGAATCCCTCTAAGACTGAGTTTCTCTTTTTTTCGTCCTCTAATCAGACTTTTTTTTGTTCAGTCTTTACTGGCTTTGAAAATTGGTCTTTTTCAAACCTTCCTCAGTACAGACCCTTGTGAGCTCTGCTGATGTGCTCTCTGAACATGAATCTTCGTTCTGCCCTTTTCCACAGGTCGAGTATGCAGTTTGATGCCCCGCTGAGGTTCTCCTGGCCTGTCCTTGCTGCTGCTCATGCTGACTGAATGGAATCTCCTTACTAACCCAAGAAGTCTAGAGCCATTTACACAAAGTCTTACAAAGCACTATATGCCTCTAACCACAAACCTTAGAACTGTTGTCCAGTAAAAATTAACATCTATCAGTGCAGATAAATTGCGTGGCGCACATGTGTGCCAACCACTTGCCTTCTCACAGCTGGTACTAGCTTCCATGTGTGTCTAGTGTGAGCTAAAGTCCATCACCACCTGAATGGCTTGAGTGAAGGAACAAAAGTCCTGATCCTCACTTGAGAGGTCCCCTTGCCTGGCACATCCGCCATTGATCTGGCTTGTCCAACAGTAGGATTGGGCAATTTATTGTACAACACAAAGTGCAAGTATCTTTTTCTTGGATCTTCTTATTGCTAGCCAATGGCTGCGAAGAATTGATACCCAAGGATTACAGATTGATTAGAAATATTCTTGATGCTTTCTGAAATAGAAGGATGGGCTGGCTGTGAAGTACAAAAGGCAAAGTGATCCAAGGCCTTGCAGCAGCTACTGAGAAAGCACAGTCACCATATTTTACCATACAAGATCTAGGTACCTTGAAGGTAATAGTTCTGCTAGGAGCATGAGCTCCTGGCTGGTTTGTGCCCGTACAAATTTAAAGGTCATGAATTGTGACATCTTGGCATATAGTGCCTTGTGAACAATGATTAACGCTTTGAACAAGATCTGCGTCTTTACTGGCAACCAAAGAGATGTCTTAGTGTTGAAGAGATTGAATCTGACATCTTTAACCTGCATAGGAGCAAAGTCTGCTGTATTCTGAATTCGTTGGAGCCTTGAGATGAGATGTTTAGGAGCAGCTTCTGAGACAGCATTACTGTAATCAATTCTGGATTGAATTAGAGCATTGACTACTGGTGTCACTATGCCTTGTTAAAAAAATGGTACAATGGACCTGAGTGCTTCCAGAGGTAAAAAAAAAACGAGATCCAGATAGTAAGAATAGGGCCTTTGTGGTCCAAGTGCATGCTCTTATGTCTGTGTAAGTATTGGACCTTTGTGATCCAAGCGCATGTTCTCATGTCTGTAGACTCACACATCAATAATTCATGTACATTTGATATCTATCTGCATCACCCCTTGCACCAGTACCCACTTTGCAAATGACAGGTACACCATTGTCCTAAAGGTAGAGATACAATCATTCTTAACTGTGAACAGTTATGCACTTGCTTTCACTGTGTTAGAATCCTGACTTTCTTCCATTAGTTTCCACCATTTGCATTGTGTTTGCTTAGAATTTCTACTGTCCTTCATCAGTTAACGGCTACAAAGAGTGTTTAAAGATTTACCACGTGGGAGCACAAGATTCTAAATCAATTACCGATACAAGTGTTGAAGGTACATTTTGCTGTGTTTTCATATTTATTCAGTTTGTGTGATTTGCATTGTTTGATTACTATTTTTACTGTATATTGGGCCAGATATACGAAAATGCAATTTTGCATTTCTTAAGTAGAGACTTCCTAAAAATTGCTACTTAAGAAATTAAAAATGCAATGTACTAAGATACTGATACAAAGCTACAAAGTATGAATTGCTAAGAAATCCCATTGCATTGGAGTCAGTGGCCCGATTTTGCATTTCAATCACAATTTTGGAAATGCAAAATCTGGTGCACCCCAAAAATAGTGGTGCACCTGTAAAGCACATATACGTCCAAGGGGCTGGTGGATGCTCTATTGCAATTAAAAAAAGAAGCACTTGGGGTGCTTTTTTTAAATTGCACCTGGTTACCTTCAACTTCAAGTTGATGGTAATTGCATTTCCCAAATGCCCAAATATCATTATGCATGGTACATCAGAATAGGAATCGCAAATAGGAAATCCCTATTTGCGATTTCCTGTTCTGGTGATCACAAACTGCGATTTCTACAGGGTAGAAATTACAATTTGTGATTCCTTAAAGGGCTTTGTACATTAGAAAAGCCCATTCCGATTTGGGCCATCACAGAATGCAAACTGCCTTCGTACATCGGGCCCATTGAGCCTTGAGGTATTATTTCAAATGGTGTTCCTTTATATAAACTGACAAATCTGACTGGACACGTTTATTGTAATTGTGATAACTTCAGCCGTCTAAGCTAACCAGAGAGTCAGGGAGCCTGGAAGGACAACTTTCCATCTCAGGAGAGTAGCCGGTGACCCGGGTATTGAAGAATACCTGCGGTTTCACCTTTGATGGTATCAAGTGTGTTCGTGTGACTGCAAATATTGTGGGAAAATACTGCCAAAGCCGGTAATGTAAGTCTAAGCTTCTGGCTGAGGTCTGTAATTTTAAGAATTGTTTGACCTTTAATTATTCTATCTGGAATTTCCCAAGAGGATCTGTAGTCATAACACATAACTCAGACTCTACTTGGAAGGGCAGGATGAAAAATGCATGGAAGTACAATGTAGAGGTGATGAAAGATTCTACATAAATTTGATAAAATGTGAGGCCATGTGAAATCCAGATTCTAACCCAGATTTGGTAATTGGTCCTAGCACCTATAAGTCTTTGGCCAAATGCTATGGAATTTGTGCTGAAATCCTGCACCATTCACCACCATGTTTTTACGCTATTTTTGGAAAGAGTGACCATCCAACATTTCTGGAGAGTGTAAGGAGTCCCCGGTACATCATAAAATTGTTGGCATACTTATTGGTGCTTCTTCATAACTGATGTGAAAATTGGGTTGTTAAATGCAACAACTTGTGTTATTTATTTACAAAATGTTCTGGACTGAAGAGCAACCTAACACTTCTTCGAAGGCAGGTGTGGTTGCTCACTTCACTTAGTACAGTTCAAGATGAGTAATTACATCCTACAATTTTTAAACTTTAGTAGCCACCACCACTGTTTACATTCTCCACTTTGTTTACAATGGGAGATCGTATTTACAGTGTCAGGAACTCCCACCAGGTGAAAAGTATAATGACAGGAAAAAAGGAGAGAGGCGCACATACCTAGAGGCTTGTGCATGGGGCAAATTTAAGAGCCCCTAGAGCCTCCTTGCGCCACATTAGCGTCATGTATTTTACGCTAATATGGCCCAATGAGGCCAAATTTACAAAGTAGTACTTTTCATGCATTGCTCCACTTTGTAACCCTTTGCGCTAAATTATGCCTGCGCCAGGCATAATGTATGCAAATGGGGCATTCCCTTGTTGGGGGGGCGAAAAAATCTAAGAGATTTCTTTGCTTCGTTTTTTTCAGCACTTTTAACGCCTACTCAGAGCAGGCTTTAAAGGGAGGCACACCATTGTTTACAATGGGCCTCAATGGGCTTTGGAGGATGAGCATCAGAATTTTTAATGCTAATGCTGCAAAACTCCAAACTAGCAAAAAAGATTCTGACGCCAGTTCCCTAACTACTGCCATGGTGCTCCGTACCTTAGATATAGCGCACACATGGTGACATTAAGGGGGCACTGAGGGGCCCAAGAAAAGTGGCGCTGCACCCATTTTCCTAAATCAAGCCCAATGTGTCTTACGCCTCTGGACATTCCTTCATCTTGTTTGAAAGTTATTTCCTCCATGATTCAATATGTTTTGCAATTTCTGAAGATGAAGTGTAGTTTTATACGTTCTTAAAACAATTCTTGGGCCTATTCTGTAGTACTTGGGCACACAATAGCATGTTGAGGTATTTGCAATAATTGCATATTGTATGGGATTCATAAAGAGGTACATTATGTACACTCTTTTTTAATTCTCCTTCCATATTTCAATCACTGAGAGGATTGTGAGACACACCAATGCATCTGCTACACTCTCTCACCTACTGACTGTTCTTTTTTCTGCTATTGTTATTTAGTTCAATGAAGGCACTCACCGCACTTCGAAGCAATTGCTCTGCTTGACTTCTTGTCATGTTTTTTGAATACCATCTGTAAAACAAAATTTACATTTATCAAATGGCAACAGATCCCAATAATTAAGTGATGACTCACTTTGAGTTTTCATTTATATAACATACAATGGTGGTGTAGACAAAATATAATGTCTAAAATATGATAAGCTAGGAACTTAAAGAAAATTAAATCATTTAGTTTTGAGCGGATTAAAATCTTTGATTGAGCAGCCACTCTTTAACCTTACTTTGAACCAACTAAGTGATTTATGAATTATTAAGTAAATAACTGTTAGAAACGGGATCTCTAGTTGGCAGAGGTATACTTCCTTGTCCAAGTAGGGACCACAACCCTAGTCAGGGTATGACACAACCCAATCCAAATTATCCTGTGCCCACCCTCCGGTAGCTTTGCACTGAGCAGTCAGGCTTCACTTAGAAGGCAATGTGTAAAGTATTTGTGCAAGAACTTATACAAACACAGGGGGAGGAGCCAAAATGGCGGCTGTGTCGGGCGCCTAATCCGTGAGCTGTGTCTCTGGCTCACGGTATCCATCCTGCGGGGACGCTCCCAGAGTGAGGTAGGTGCCTAAAATGCCGTACTCTGGCCCTGGGGGCCATTGGGCTGCTGCAGTTCCAAGCGGCAATGAAAGTGAGGTTGTGAAGATCAATACTGGTGTGGGGCCGCAAATCGATCTGAGGCTGTGACCTCGCACGGCGGCGGATGCCCGTGGAGTTCGGGACGGCGCTGGGTTGAAGTAGAAGTGAGCGGAGTAAGGTGAGGGGGGCGAGCTGGGGGGGATTCCCATCGGGGGAGCCATATCATTACTCGGCTTCTCCCCTCTTTCCCCCCCTACTCCCCACTTCCATCGGATGCCGCCGCGCTCGACGCGGTTCACTTCAACCGGGCGGGACACCCTTATAACTATGGAGCAGGAATGGGGATGCAGACGCACCGCGATCTGGAGGCCGGCGGAGATCGTGGGCGTACCTAAAGCCCTGCAGGCTGGGCTTTAACGCTACAGCAACACCGCTGGGTGCCGCGCGCCGCCCCGCAGTAAGTACTTGCTGCCTTGAGCAGTTCCAGCGAGACGGAGACTGCGGTGAGGGCGCGGCACACTTAAAAAGGAGACTCTCTAGATAAGAAAGGGATCACCCTTGGCCGGCGTTGACACCCATATGATGGAGGGCTACTCCCTCCACACCACCAATAATTGAACTCTCTCCCCCCCCCCCCACGGAGCAGGAGCAACAACACCTTTGGCCTGAGTGGGGGGTTGATTGGACTGGAGGGACCGGGTTCTCACCCCCCAGCCTAGCTATCTCTCATCCTTTGACCTCCAGCCTTTACTTCCTGTTTCTGTCAGTGGCCACATATATATACCAGGGCGGTGCCCACTGTGGGTCGGCTGTGGTAACTCAGGGAGCCCCGGACCGCGCTTGTTGGCTGGACACACTGGAAAGAGAGTACACGCCCCTGTCCCAGGACATTCAAGTATCAGTGACAGTGTCTACTATCCATCGGTCCCCGCCCTGCGCTGCCACTGACCGGCTCGACCGGGGGGAGTGGTAGACAAGCCCGGCCCAACCACGGTCTTGGGCTCACAAACTGTGGAGCGCTCCTGTGCCAACTGCAATCCCAGAGACTCAAGTAGTACATATCAACACTGCCCTGCTTCACGAGAACTACCCAAAAGGCACGCAACATGGCTGGGAAGTCTAAAGCCGCAAAAAAACAAGAACAAAATGCGCCTGGACCGGCACCGAGTGACCAACAGCTACTTCCAAAACTGCAGTCGCTGGAAAACACACTACAAGCCCACTCCACACAATTCGAAAAAGTACTACAGGCGATCATGGACACTAAATCCTCTCTGGAACTCAGGATAGATACAGTATCACAAGACTTGAATCTACTCAGAGTAGACCACCACAATCTGGCAGAGAGAGTGAAGGCGACGGAAGACGCATTAAATACGACGTTAAGTTGTATGCAACAGGTCTACTCAGATTAAAGGGTTCACTGCTGCGGTTGCTAGCTCTAATTCTATACCCTGTGGGGGTGGTAATGTCCCGGACTGGTGTTGCTACCTGGATTGGGTTTCATATAGGTACACTATACAATGCTACATGACTCAGCACGCAAATCTTAATACACACCAATATGTAATAGTCACTTGGAACGTGAGAGGACTGGGTACACCAAGCAAGAGAGCTCGGGTATATGCACATCTCAGACGCCAGAGAGTACACATCGCTATTCTACAAGAAACACATCTTCTGGAGTCTGACTTGCAGGAGATTTGTGGGAAATGGGGTGGGCAGATAACAGGCCCAACATATTCAGCCTTCGCCAGAGGAGTGTTGATATGGATAGCGGGTGGCGTACCATTTACCCAAACCTTGTATAAGATAGACCAGGGGGGCAGATATGTGGTAATAGAGGGGCACTTAGATGGGAGACAACTATCAATAATAGGGATCTACGCCCCCAACAATGCGCTAGCGGAATTCCTGGGCATGCTCACTCCAGCACTATTGGTAAATACTGCAGCCCCGGCCATATGGGGGGGCGACTTTAATAGCATACCGAATGTTGTGTTAGACAGATCAAACCCCCCCCCAAAAGGACTAACAAACAGGAATGCCAGACACTCCTTGTCGACCTGGGAGGACAGCATGAGGCTCCATGATACATGGTGCATGAAACATCCCCAACAGAGGGAATACTCATTTTACTCAATACCTCATAAAGTCCACACTAGAATAGATATAATATGGGGGTCCCCGGACATTTGTGCATTGACCAATGAGACAGAATACCTGGCCAAAACACTGTTGGATCATTCGCCGCTCAGGCTGACATTAAATTGGGGCAGGAGACGTTCGTTGGCCCCCACTTGGCGATTACAAGTGGAAGCCCTCCAGGACCAAGCATTTGCAGAAGGCCTGAATACGACACTGAGTCAGTACTGGGAAATTAATAAAAATTCCACAGACACAAGAGCAACAGAGTGGTAAGCTCATAAAGTGGTTATCAGAGGACACTGTATCTCGTCCACATAGGGAGTAAGATGCGCCCTCCACGGAGAGATCAGTAAATTGGAAAAGGAATTGAGATTAATGGAAATTGCAGTAGCACAAGGGGAGACTCCTCACACAGTGCTAAAGGAGGCGCGCATAAAATACAATGAAGCAGATTCCTGTCTCCCCCGGCACGACCACAAATATAATTTAATGCGCCTACAATCGGAGGGGGACAGATCGGGCAGACTGCTGACGTGGCTCCTTCGTGGGAACCATCAGCAGGCTCCCATAGGGGCCATAAAGCTAGTAGACGGCAGAATGGCCACCACACAAGAAGAGATAAACGGGGCGTTTAGGGATTATTATATGAACCTTTACACCAAACGCACAGTATGGACAGCCGAACAACTTGAATCGTTTCTAGCAGGAACACATTTGGCGCATCTAACACAGGTGGATGGGGAAATGCTGGAGGCCCCACTAGGAATGGAGGAACTGGATTTAGCACTGGGACAGATGCCCAGGAACAAAGCGCAAGGTATAGACGGCCTTCCTATAGAATAAATACGCGAAGTATTCAAAACACTTAAAGCCCCACTTGCTGAAATTGTTTGAGGAGGCATGGCGCTGAAAGTTACTGCCCCCAACACAAAGAGAGGCAATGACAGTGGTTCTCCCTAAGCAAGGGCGAGATCCCACAGACGTTAAATTCTATAGGCCACTCTCACTCCTAAATCTCGATTGTGAAATCCTAGGCAAAATACTGACTAACAGGTTAGCTCCCATCATGCATACTTTGATACACGAAGACCAAAACGGCTTCATCCCAAAACGCAATACCTTTTTAAATATCCGTAGATTGCTGAGCGTAACGGGAGACACCCCCCCAGATGCATGGGATGAAATGGTGCTTTCGCTAGATATTGAGAAAGCTTTTGATACACTAGGGTGTGACTTTCTGTTCACCACCATGTGGAAAATTGGTATTGGCCCTAACTACATACAGTGGGTTCAGACATTGTATGCCAGCCCACAAGCCCAGGTGAAAACAGGAGGGGTTATATCTGAAAGCTTCCCGATCTGTAGAGGTACCAGGCAGGGATGCCCCTTATCTCCATTGCTGTTCACTATAGCAATGGAACCGCTAGCGTCTCGTCTACGGTCTATGGGAAATAATTGGGGAATAGTCAGGAATGGGCTACACCATGTTATATCACTATATGCAGACGGCGCTCTAATATACGTGCGAAAAGGGAGCGAGACGATACCCCTAGTAATTTCACTCCTGACTGAATTAGGGGAGATGTCGGGCTTGGAGGTAAACTGGGAAAAATTGTGTGTTCCCACTAACTATATGGTCCCTGCTGTGGAAAGATAGGGCCCCAGCGGGACAATTGAAATGGTGCTTTGATATGTTTCAATATTTGGGGGTCTACATATATCATAGAATGGAAGACCTCAGAGATGGGAACTTGGGGAGAACACTGGCTTCAATACAGGGTTCGCTGCAATTCTGGTGTAAACTACCGTTGTCACCCCTGGGCAGAGTAGCAGTGGCAAACATGCTACTATTACCCCGACTGCTATATCACTTTGCGGCTCTGCCACTATTGATCCCCAAGAGTTTCTTCTGCGACCTGAAAACTATCCTACTGCAACTAATATGGAGTGGGGGCAGAGCGCGCGTTGCACTTACCACACTACAGCGCCCAATAAGCGCAGTGGCCTGGAAGCCCCCAACTTCGAACTCTATTATGCGGCAGCACAGCTATAGTGGATATTGAACTGGATACATAGACCCACACAGGCGGAGTCCGCGTGGATGCAGGCGAGACTACAGGGTGAATCTCTGATCACTTGGCTAACAAATAAAATACCGAAAGGGACGTCTGAAAATCCGCTAATGCTGGCGGCACATTCATCTTGGAAGAGGTACATTCAAAACGGCCACAGTTCACTCCCTTGTTCACTGCTTATACCACTGGGACTGATTCCTGGATGCGCCAACGCGGCTAAGACGCACTCACTATCGGCCTTGGCAGAGGCGGGTATATTGAAAGCAGGAGACTGCTTCGAAGAGGGAAAACTGATGTCATTTGAATCTATGCAAGCCCTTACAGCAGTGAACCCCGGGCAATTTATAACATATTATGCTATATGCCACGCAATTAAGAAGGCATGGGAGGCTGGAGATCAAGAACCAGCGATCTCCCCTACACTACACTACATTCTACAAAATGACAATCAAATAAAGGTAGTGTCGAACTTATATAAAACCCTGAATAAACTCCCCGAACCCAACCTGGTAAATGTAAGGAAAGATGGAATGCAGTTCTACCAAGCCTGTTACCGCAAGAGGAATGGCTGTAATTTTTACAGCACACATGGGGGGTATCGAGAAATCCCAGATTTCGCTATACACAATTTAATTATACACACCAAATGGACCTTTCACCAGCCAGGATTAAACGCATGTTCCCTGACTCGGACCGAACCTCCCCTAGATGCAACGCCCCAATGGCACATTTTTATCATATGGTCTGGGACTGCACCCAAGTGAACAGGGAATGGAGTGGAGTTGTGGAAAAGGTTTCAGAGTTGACTGGTCTGGCACTCACAGTTGTTCCTAAATCCTGCCTGTTGGGGCTGAGACAGAAAGAAAAGAAACATAGGCACCTACATAAGTTCACAGATCTAGCATATGTGTTGTACAAAAGACTGATAGCTATGAATTGGAAAGAGCCCATAGCACCAGATTTGAAAACCTGGCACAACATGACATTGCGATGGACCCGCACAGAACTTCTGGTACTACGTAAACTAGCAAGGGAGGGCCAACAATACACAGGTTGCGAAGCCTGGGAAATTATAGTAAGACTGGAGGCCAAGAATGATGAAAGGCCGCCATGAACTCGACTAAGTATCAGCCTCAGGATAAATGGTCAAGCACCCGACTACCTCTAATATAATCAAGTAAGCAAGGCGAGATACACCACTAGGACTGAAAGTGCTTCCATTCCCACACCCCCAACCTGCCACAACATACAGCTGCTAACAAGAACTGAGCAAACAATTAGAATAAGTGCAACAAGCACTATCGCATCACACGCCATACTCAGACATCAGTCCGGATACCCCCCACCACCACAAACAAAACGCATTCTAGCAGGTAAGAACACAACCAAGCCCATCACCCAGGTACAGCAGTCAAATACATTTTGAGTATTATATCTAGACATAAGTTAAGTTTTCGTTGTTTGTTTTGAATGAATATTCTATAACAGTACAATCATACTCTGTCACTGTAAATGCAAAAGGATGGTTAACAGATTTGTATTGAAAATCAAAAAAAATATTTAAAAAAAACAAAAAACTTATACAAACACACAGTGAAACCACCAGAAAAATACACCACATAGGTTTGGAAAAATAGAGAATATTTATCTGAATAAAATATTGTTGAAATGACGAAAATCCAATATACAGAAGGATGAATTTTCAAAGATTAAATCCCACTAAAGCACTTAGAAACAGAATAGCTCCAACTGGGGCTATCACAGTGTCATTGACGGAGTAGTTCCCAATAATCCAGCGCCACTGGTGCTGGGGTCACGGAGTTGCACTGCCCCCCAGGTACCTTTTAAAAACAAAGAAACAAAGACACTGCACGAAGTCCGGGAAATGAGGCATCGCTGGGGTGGGTGTGGCGTCAGGCCCTTATGGCGTCTGGGGAGATTAGGCTCCGGTCCTGCACTGAGAGGCAGGTGGAGGTGAGGCGTTGATCCCATCCAGATGCAGGGGGAGCTGGTGCGTCACTGGTGGCGATGCGTCAGTTCCTTGTGACCGTGCGGGGTTGATGGATCCAGTTAGTCAATATGTGATGTGTCGACTTCACAGTGTTGCAATGACCCTGCATGACGCTGCAACCTTATACTTGCATTGCAGGCTGCAGTCATTGCGTGCAGTGATGTCCACGGAGCAGGGGTAGGCTGCGGCATCGGTGCTGGTATCACTGAAGTTGTTCCAGGCATTGCTGAAGTCGGAAAACTAGCTAAAAGCCAGCAGATGAAGTCTTTGCTGTCCCTGTGACTTTAAAACAGGAGGCAAGCTCAATCCAAGCCCTTGGAGAGCACTTGGGGAAAGCAGAGTCCTTCCAGCACTGTCAGAAGGCAGCAGTCAGCAGGGCAGCAGTCCTTCTCAGCAAAGCAGTCAAGAGGAGTCATTTGGGCAGCCAGACAGGTCTTCTGGCAGAGTTCAGGTGTAGATCCGGAATTGTCTAGTTTGGTGGGGTCAGTGACCCAGTTTATATACCCAAAAGTGCCTTTGAAGTGGGAGAAACTTCAAAGACTGGCTGTGAAGTGCACAGGTTCCCCTTTAAGCCCAGTCCTGTCTACCTGGATCCCTGTGGTGGTTATCAATCCTTTGTGTGAGGGCAGGACACTGGCCTTTCAAATGCAAGAGAGAGCCCCTCCACCCTTTCTGCCCAGGAAGATCCATTTAGTATGCAGATGAAAGCAGATGTGACTGAGGCCCTCATTACGACTTTGGCGGTCTTTTGGAAAGACCACAGTCGTTGCAGGTGCCCAAAGACTACCAGTGTTGGCGGTCCAAAGACTGCAGTATTAGGACTCACCCAAGGATTTCTGCCCATTTAAGGGTGGAAATCTGACACCTTCGGCCTGACCAACGGCGGGTGAGAGGCGGTTCCACCACCAGCACCCCGATGCCAAAAGGACTCCGCCTGCCGTATTACGAGACGTAATATGGCATAGCTGTTCCTGCACGGCGATGCAGCACTGGTGATGGAAACGCCAACACCCCTGCCCTCCCGGACGACCACCTCACCCAAACAGTTAGATGGACTGTCCAAAAGGGAGGAGGAGGAGAGGGTGTGTGTATTGTGTGCATGTGTGTGGTGTGTGTGTGTATGTGTCTGTGTAGCGGTATGGGTGTGTGTGAGTGCATGTATGTATGTATGTGTGCGTAGAGGGTGCGTGTGTCTGAATGTATGCAGAGGGGGGTTTTGGGATGTGAGGGTGTAGGTGTGTGTATTGGGATGCATGTGAGTAGGGGGATTTGTGTGGGTGCATGTGAGCGTGTGGGGGTGTGTATCAGGGAGTGTGTTGATTAGTGGGGGTGCATATATGAAGGTGTTTGGGTGAGTCAGGTGCATGTATGAAGGTGTGTGGATGAGTGTGGGTGTGTTTGCCGTTGACAGAAATTGAGATTCCTGTTGCTGGGTGCATTACCGCCAGGGTGTTCGTGGTGGTGTGACTGCCGCAAAAAGCCTGGTGGTTTGCCGACTGGTAATACCGCCGGTCTTACGTCTGCTGCTGGGCCGGATGTGCTCACTTGCGGCCTGGCGGTCTGACCACTGCAGTCATAATACAGTGGTCTTCACCGCCCGACCCAGCAGCGGTAAGTCTGCCACCGCGAGGGTGGCGGTCTTCACACTGCCACACTCGTAATGAGTGCCTGAGTGTCCTGTGTTTGTGGTTGTCTGGGTGGAATGCACAAGGGGAGCTGTCAATCAGCACAGACCAGACATGGATGGGAGACAGGCTGTAAGGCAGAGATAGCAGTAAGTGCAGAGAGATGCTCACTTTCTAAAAGTTGTTATAACAAATGAGGCAAACCCATATAACCCTTATACCTGGGTAATTTCAATATTAATCAACACAAATTAGGTCAACTTGGGGGAAGTATATGCCTAAACTCCCATGGCAATTGCAAAAATATTGTGAAAATAATAAAGACCTTAATTTAAACAACGACCCGAATTAATTTTGTCACTGTCTAACATTGGGAACATCTATTCTAATTTGAAGTTCTTATGATTAAAAAAGATATTGTTTATTAGATTGAATAATAAAAAGTGACAACATTAGTTTGGGAGAAACAGAACCATTGGAAGTCGGAACAGTTGGTTTGTGTTTCTACATTCTGCCCCTAGAAAATCATTTGAAAAAAATGTTTTAAACTTCTGCCATCTGCTTTCAAGATTAGATCGCTCCTTTCAGCGTCCATTGTTTGCATTACAAAAAAATACGAACATTGGGCAACAGAACATACAAGCATACATCTCTCTACCTGCAAAGAAAAAGGAATTACAGATGTTTTTGAGTTTGCCACCGTTGAAGGGACACCACAAATGTGGCACTTGTAGCATTTGCAATCAAACCCTTGAGGGTTTGCAATTTTCACATAACGAGGCCAAATGTCACCATGGGCCATTTTCATATTGCAAAATGAAAAATGTCCTTTTTCGGAATCCTTTGCCCATGTAAAAAATTGTATATTGGAAGAACTAATTAGGAAGTGAGGCACAGGATCATTCAACGTAAGAGAATTTGTTGAAAGGTGGTCACAGCACCTTTAGTAAATAATTTTTGGGAAAATGATCATAGTGTGGATGATCTGCATTGGACTGTGCTAGTTGGGCTGGAACCAATGGCGAGAGGCGGGAACCTGGAAAGCAGGCTTAAAGAAAAAAAGCTTATCTAATTTTCAATTTCCAAACCACGGTGGAGAATTATCTGACTTGCAAGACCAACAGACCAACATTCGGTGAGCATTAAGTATCAAAGGCACTATACTGATTAAATTTGGCATTTCCAAAATCTTTCTACTTTCCTATGGTGCTATTGAAAGGGTTATAGTGGTAGGAGATGCTTATGTTACCAGAAAAAAGGTCGTATCGATGATTAATTTGTAGGAATGACACTCCAGATTGTTTTTAGGGTCTGCCACCAGGCTTATATGGTTGAAATGCTTGATGAACATTACAGAGATTGGTACAGGACTACAAAACCCACAATGCACCATTTTGAGTACATGGAAGTGAACGTCATAGCTCGAAATTTATGTAAATTGCTCATACAAATATGCCATAGATGGGCAGTTTAGGATTAAAACAACATGTATAATGTGCTTTCTCTGCCACCAGACTCTGTAAGGGAAAGGTGTCAGTTTCTCTTTAACATGAGTTAACATCATGGCTGTGACATAACAAACTCAACTAACTGAAATAAGCCTAAATTCAGTGTTGAGTAGGGCCACTCATATGATGCGTGGGAGCGGCAAATGGAAAGTCGCTGCATTTCTGTAACAGAAAATATAAACGCTGTATGTACCAGGGAAGCTAATTTAGTCAAAACGGATTGGGTGTGAGAATGAGTGTTTATACTTAAGGTGAATTCAGTGCATGACAAGAAATCATTAGTTACCATGATTCGGTTTATGGGTTCTTTAAGCCTTTATCCTTCATGTGCATGCTGTAATGCTAGTACGGCAATAGTATATATTCCATGTCAGGACGGGGGATTTTAGATTATGCTTTCTCTTTCTTTACTATGAAACACAGCAGTCAATAAATAAACATTACTACATTTCCCTTGAGACCAACACAGCCTGCATATGACCCACCAACCAGGGCCCACCCTACACTACATAGTCCTTCACAAACATAGTACGTCCTCTTTCTTTGCTACTTACACAGAGCTAAGTACATTTCACTTAGTTCACTATTATTATTATATATACGATTGTTGAAACGTGGTGTGGCTTATTGCCATCAAGCGTCTGTCAAAGCTTTCCTAGATCGGTGTTGCACACGTGAACGTGCTGGTTTTCAGCTATTTCGACCAGGCGTGCCGTCTTTTATTCAATTACTGCTGGGCTGGTGAGGAGAGGATTGGGGGAGGCCCCATTACTCCATCAGACAGTCCTCTTTCTGCCGAGGGACTTGCGCATGCGCATATCGCCACTTGGGGCTCTTTGTGCGCGTGCGATCCCTCGGCAGCAGAACACATTGGTTTCTCCATGTGCCTCACTGCTACACCAGAAGGGGCTGCAATAATACCACAGAGCTTTGCTCCAGGGGATTTAGTGTTCCCTCCTCAGGTTTTATTCCAGTTCTTTCTAGTTTTTTCTTCTTGTCAGCAGAAAGGGCCTTTTTTAAGTGTTGTGTTCACACCTGGGTGTCCCCTCTCAATATCATTAAAGTGCAATTACATTTTGAGCTCTACTTGTTTTATTAGAAATAATTTGCTGTAAAATGGCACAACAATTCACAGATGATGATCAATATGGGGAATATGCTACCGATCTGCTTATGGAAGAACGTCTAGTGGAAGCTTTAGACTTCCATGTTCAGGTTTTAGTCAACAAGGCACTAGTTAAACCCCTGCGCCCTTTTGTGCAACCTGTTTTAAATTTTCGCTTCAGACTCTTTGGCGCAAACTCGGGGTTCCACACCCCTGTAGAGGTTAATATAAATGGGCCGGGCCGGTCTTACACAGACCCTTTTGAGCAAACTACTGAACCAGTACTCAAGGACCATGTTTATGGCTTCACTCGGAGTAGGGAGGCCTCCTCCTCCTCCTTTCAGACGTCCCAACAGATGACTTCACCTCTTCTGAGTCAGAGGAGAATACAGCTTCCAAAAAACCAAAGGGCAAACGTAAGCACAAATCGCGCCATGGTGATCGGTCGCCTTCCCCTCTGCCTAACAAGAATTTGCAGTTTAACCCAGATAGTATTGTACATCCTTGGTCCACGGAGTAGACTCCATGCCAAGAAGTGGCTTTGTAAGTTCAGTCATGTCTTCGAAAGGGATTTGAAAAAGACATTCGCAATACGTTGCGGTCTGAATACCCTCGCCCTTCGCTATCAGGGAAAGTGTCGGACACCCAAGAATTAGAATCTCACATGGTTACATTCCTTAAGAAATATGTGATCCTAAAAAGGCATGGACAGGGTTTGGCGCGGATGCTAGGATACGTTACTGGACTTATCCGGACCTCTCACAAATATCCTGGACTTAGCAGTCCAAGCCAAAGAGGCACAAAAACCCATTGACTCTGACGTCCTCTTAGAGTGGGCTCCAAGAGCTGTGTGCTTGTTAGTAAATGCCAATTGTTCCATTTCTACTGAAAGACAGAAATCTTTATTGATGTGTATTGACCCCAAATTGGCAGAAATAGCTCCCTCTGGTGCGGGTCCATCAGCTAATGGACTCTTATTTGGTGACAACTTCATAAAAGATCTTACCAAAAATGTTGCCAGATGTTGTAAATTGGAAACAGGGGGGATGGTGGTCCCCAGAGGAATTTCAGTTCCATATCAATTGTCTGGACCTTTTGGCAGGTTCTTTTGCAGCAAAACTCTATTTCCAGTCAACACAAAATGTTGTATTCTTCTGAGGGCGAACAACATTTCGGCAGTAAAGTACATCAACAAATGTGGGGGAATTTTACATCCCTGCTAAATACCCAACTTCCACGGTTTTACAGCAAGAGAGTGGACCCATTAGAGCCCAGTTCAGATGCCTTCCTACAGTCTTAGGGGAATTGAGCTATGCATCTCCCTCCTTTTCCATGATTCACAGAGTTCTATCCCAGGCTTGTTGTCAAATGGCAGATCTGGTTCTAGTTACCCCATTCTGGAGAGTTCAATCATGGTTTCCGGGCACAAGATTTGTATTGTGCTCCACCAGTGAAAATCTTGCCATTGGAGGATCTGTTGCTGGATCCAATGGGGCATCCATATCCTCTAATTCAAGAGGAACAATTGTCTCTCATGATGTGGAGGATTTCTGGGGACTTGAGCAAATCTCAGAATTTTCGGATAACAATAGATTCTTTCTCTCTCAGTCCCTGGCGCCTAGTGTACATAAGAGATATGCCTCTGTTTGGAAGTGACGTTGGATTGGTGCAGTGAGAGGGGTGTGGATCCCTTGGAGGCATTGAGCCAAATGATTGCCAATTTCTTGTCTGATTAAGCATTGCAAGATTTAGCCTACAGAACAATCAACAATTTTAGGTCAGCCATTTCAGCCAAACATCCTCACATCGACAGTAAGGTAATTGGGGAACATCCTTTAATTTGTAAACTCCTACACGGCGTGCATATGGTACGATTGCCTCTCCCAAAATATTCATCTCTCTAGGATGTTAATGTGGTCTTTAAATCCTTACAAACTTGGCCGGCTAATGAAGACCTTTCAAAAAAGCAATTATCAGTGAAACTCACGATCTTGCTTTGCTTGATCTCCTGTCGGATAGTGTTGGATGTCTAGGCTATGTACATTGTAGGTCGAGTTTTTACCTCAACCGGGGTTTCTTTTCGTATTTCTAAACGCACAAAATCAAATTCTAAATGTATCAGTTATCCGAGTTTCAGAGATAATGCTAAATTGTGTGTGGTACATGGCATAAAGGTATACGAGGAACTTACCCGTGTGCTCCAAGATCAATCTGGGTAGTTGTTAATTTCACTTTAAAAAACTTTTTGCCCAGTCTCTACAGCAACTCTGGCAAGATGGGTCAGATGGTTGTTGCAAGAGGCAGGGGGAGATATATCTATTTTTGGGGCTCATTCTGTTAGAGGATCGATGGCTTCAAAAGCTTTTGCCTCAGGGTCAAGGTTAGAAGATATTATGAAGGCGGACAATTGGTCGTCAGATTCTACTTTTAAACTGTTCTATCACAAACCTATAGTGGATGTTGCTTCTGGTATTATCGCTCAGCTTCAAACTAGCATAATCCAAAGCCTCCAGTCCTGACATAGAATCAAACATTTTCTAGCATTTGGGTCAAGAATTTTCAATTCTATTAAAGACACAGAGGTAAGGATTATCCCGCCCGAGATAGGGGGCACATTTTCATGTCCTGTCATTTTGATACTGTGTTATGATAAATTGTTTTCCCACCCGAAATAGCAGATGCAGTATTCTTTAGTTGTGGATGATACAACATTATTTTTTGTGCACATGAAAAACCTACTTGAGTAGGTCAGTGGCATTCTACCTGATGTCGAAGAAGTGGTAAAGAGTCGCTCAAGGTTGCACCAGTTGTATTGGTATGTTGCTGTTTATCAAGGCTGATACCAAGGAGTGGTTCAAACTTTTATGTTGGTTGGTGGGACTAGTTCAAGTTTTCAATGTATTATCAATGGACTGTGATGAGCAAAGAAAGAGGAAGGTCTATGTATGTGAAGGACTATATAGGGTAGGGTGGGCCCTGGTTAATGGGTCATATGGAGGCTTTGTTGGTTTCCTGGGAAATGTAGTAATGTTTTTTAATGGCTGCTGTGTTTGATAATAAAGAAAGAGAAAGCATAATCCTCACCTCTGTGTCCTTAAAAGAACTGAAAATTCTTGACACGAATGCTAGAACATTATCTCAAGAAATGTCTGTGTCGGTGTGTTGGGTGCAAATTGAGGCTCCAAATTCAGTCAGTGTAATCAGAGATAAAAAATGCATTGCGTCGCAAGGCAATCCAAGTTGGTTAGGACACCGGTATGAAGGTAGTATAAATGTGTGATTGGTGAAAAGCACTCAAAAAGGTTTACCAATAGGTCAGTACAGTTGAAATATATGTCGGACACTACCAGTATTTGTAAAGGACCACAAGACCCACAATGCACTGTCTGAGTGTATGGAAGGGCACATCATAGCATACGACTTCTACAAACATGTAATTGATGGGTAAATGCAGAAAATCGATCATTGCAATCGAAAAAGCGGCTCAGCGCTTGTGATTAAAACAGGTACGTGGCCTGGAGTGGAAGTGGTTCCTTGTTTACTTTACTCACATTACAGCGAAAAAGAGAAGAGACATCTTCACGATTAAATAGCATCTCCCCTGAATCATTGAAGAGTGAGTTTTCTGTTGCCTCACATTTAATAAGTAATTCTGTGCTTGTCATAATTTGCTATAACAAATTGCCTATTTGCATTCTGTTCCATCTGTATCTTTGCCAATTTACAAGCAAATAGGTCCTTTGGGTGAAAGCAGTTGAATTGAAGTAAGTACACGGCTTCAGGAAGCGTGTATAAAGTGGCGTCCCCAAAAGAAAATTTCCTTATGTTTTGTTTTGTTCTTTCTCCTTTTTTTTCAGTGATTAATTAAGTGAGGACTGTCTTGGACTACAGAAAGTAAGCATCATGGACATTAATCAATACATTGACAAGAAAATTTCTTCACTGTTCAGTCAAAGTTATTATTATTGTTTTTTTTGTTTCAGGTTGGAGTTTGTTATCCAGTTCACAGTCCTGAGGAGAACCCTGACTTGACAGGTTCGAAATGCATCAACAGTATTGTACTAGGGATATGGTTAGGAACCTGTAGGAATGCAACAAATTATCTTTGTTCCAATTTAAAATTTAGGTCCCTTTAAACATAAATATCATAAGCCTTCCATTCCCTGAGTATAGAGGCTAGGAGTTTTTCTGTTGGTTAATAATCAAAAAACTGTTTTCTCCAGCTTTGAGTGATAGAAATGGTCTTGATGTGGTTATAAAGTTCAATGATGCTGTCCTGTTAAGTTGTCTACAGATTTGGCCTAAACAGGGCTACATTGTCTATTGTCAAATAGTTGTGTCATTGTTATTTGTACATTTGAACATTTATGTGTTGTGTAAGAGAAAGATAATGGGGTGGAGAAGTTTTGTATCTTTAGGTTAAGTATGAAATTTTGATAATTCTCTGAAGTGGATGGCATGTTTTTTAAAAAAAATCTTCCTTAAAATGTTTTTATAATTCAAATTCATTACATAAATAAATTTGTGGTCACAATAATACATGCTGTTGCGCCCAATCAATAAACAGTGTCTAATCAAGTCAGTGAAGATATTTTTTTCTTTTTGTTCAACTTTTAGAAAGTTGGCATTTTCCGGCCCTAACTATTTAGTGCCTGCAGCCTGTTCCTGGGTCACATGACTGGGTGTAGTTGGTAGTTGGACTTTGTGTATTCCTCCTAGTCATTCACACACCAGAGGGATTAGATGTGACTGGATAGGCCATCACTGCCAGGATGGGGGGCAGAGCTGGGCAGAGCCCCATTTGCAAATCAAGCAGCTGTGACATGACTTCACACAAAGGACTTGTAAACACTGCATTGTTCATGCAGGCAGCCTGGATCCATCACAGAGGAGGCAGAACACTTTAAAACCTTCAGAGGGAATCCTCTAGAAACATTGATACTTCAAATATGGCACCAAGTATGAAAATAGCACAATACAAAGACGGGGATCGTTATATGTTCCAGTATTTAACAAAAAGGTCTTGTGCGAAAGCATAAAAGGAAACCGCGTAATGTATTATTCTGTGTCAGAGATATCCTACTGTGCTGTAGGAACTTGTGGTAATCAAAGGAGAAGTTGCCAGTAACACCAAAATAAAGGTAGAAATTAGGATCTTACTGTTTTCTGCAGAGTATTCTGTAGTCTCCGTGACAGGTAATTTTGCAAAGGCACCCACAAACATATGGAACGATGTCTGATGGGATTATGTAGAGATGAATTGGGTGATGGCTAAATGTCTGAAGGATGTAAGGAGTTTGAATGGGATAATGGGGGCTGCGTCTGAGAGTCCTACCTAAAACCGCACCAGATCCTCTTTTTCACCTCTGTCTCCTTCCATCTTTATCCCTCCCTGTCATACTTGCTGGTTGTAACTATATCTTGTTCTCTAGTTCACAACTTCCACCTTTGATATCGTGTTAGGTAGTATGTTGAAGTTACCTAGGGTGCATGATTTTTACCGCTAGCACACGAAGATAGCACTGATTTGAGACATATGCAAATGAGTGTGTGGGTTCATTTTAAAAAAGGATTCCAAGACGTCCCTTAGTATAGCATGGCTTTTTTTTACATCTAATCATGATTTGTCTTAGTCACAATATCCTTTTATATATTTGTTTATCATACCAATGAGTCTTCTATGGAGGATCGTACTTTGTGCTGCACAAATATCCAGTGTCTCACACAGATTTGGATAATTAGGGCTGGAGCAGCGAAGGAATCAGAGGCCCGATATGGCCTGGGAAACAGCATCTGAGATCCACTGGGAGTCACATATGGAAAAAATCTTATCCGTCTAAGTTTTAAACTCTTCAGATCAATCAAATGGCTCCTTGAAATGCAAGAATCCTCCCAGGACAATCAAATGACATGAGGGTGGCTGTTTGATCGGCAACTGTGGAACAATAGAATGGGGATATAACACCAACAAGAAGGGTCAGGTGGGGGGTTGGTAATCGGTTACGGTCCGATAGTTGAAGTGTTGTTGCCTCAAATTGGATATTTCCGCACTACATTATTCCTCTCTGCTCATCTTGCCACTCCCATGGGCCTGATCACTATACTCTTTCTCAGAATCCCAAACTTTACATCCTCCATTTCAGATGGTTTACTCAGCAAAGGTTTCTGGCAGCGTCTGGCTAGGAAGTTGCTTTTCCTCAAACAGAAGTTTACTCTGCCTGTGGTCATTGGGTGTGGTGTATTCAGAGAATTTCATATTCAGGGCTACTCCCTTTTGGTCTGCTAGTGGTCTTGAGATGCACCTCTTCAGTCTGCCCAGAGCTCAGACAGGCACTCTCGCTCCTTCAGGAGTGAGATCCTACAATGTCTCACCAGATTAGCAGGTAGCATGTTGATCTGACTCAAATGTACCACTGGCCATCAACTCACCACAGTTTGTGTGCCTACTCACAGCCAGCTATGGAAACACCTTTGTATTTGTATACTCTGCTGAGATTCTCAATTCTATCCTCACTTTCACTCATAGTCCTGGATTCGATTGTGATGAGAAGATAGTCGACCCTCTAAATGCAGGTTCTCTACTTTCAAGCTGCTTGCGGGCTTTTGTTGCAGCCCAATTAGTTTGGCCTCTTGAGGTCTAAGGCAACTGGTAGGTCAAGCCAATAGCAGGAGACCCATCATTTAGGCAAGTGGTTAACAGACCAATTAAGAGGGGTGCCTCTAGTGCCTTCAGCCTAGCCCAAAATGGTCACTATACAATTTTCTCTGTCTGACTCAGGTGTCTGCCTCTAGCATAGCTCAATGTAACATTTACCTAGACCCTCATCAGTTGCAGTTGACAGCACTGTCTCTTCTGCACACCCAATTCAGTGGGTGCACTGTGGGTGCAGTCCCTGTTGCCATTGGATCTCTGAAACCAAACACCTTAAGGCAGCATATCATATGGAAACTTCATCTTCAGATGTGCTCTTCTCTTGCTTATCTGCGAGTTCTCATCAGCACTGTTTATCTTTCATGGCCAAGAAGGGTTGTAAATGTATGCAGGCACAAAACACGTCCCTGTCAAATGATTTGCAACAGGGCCACACCCCCCCAATCTCAATGCATTTGAAAAGCATTTGACATTGGCAAAGCTAATATCACATGGCAGCATGGAGTCAGAATTGCATTGTATAGGAATGTGCTACAGAACAACATTCAGGGTATCAACAAGTTTGCCATCTGGCAAAAAGTGAGCCGTGGAGGAGTCAAGCACATTTCGGGCCTCAGTAAAAGGCAAAGGGAAGGTGCTGCGGGACAAGGTCCAGGCTATCTCAAGCCCATTTGTCAGAGCATGGTACAATGTGGATAGAAAAGGCAAAAGTCAAAAGGATGGTGGGAGTGACAGACAGGGTGATGGAATGTCTAAAAACTAGCTTTCACCCAATTAAATGGAAAGAACAAGACATACAAAAAAGAAAAATTGTTCAGTGATATCAGCAGTAAGAGGATACAACTCACCCAATCAAAAGTCAGGTAAAGAAAAAATGGCCCCAGGTGGACAAGCAGTCATTCAATAAAGAACAGACAACTGGAACGCCATCCAATCATGATCAAGGGACTAGCCCAAAGTCCACTCCATTAAAAATTGTATGCACAGTACCGTGACACACAGCTGGGGGTTTCTGTAGCAAGACTACAATAAAATTATTTAGCAGTTACTTTTCACAATTTATCTCACGCACTTTATAATTTTATTCACCTACTTGCAATACTTGCAATTTGGGCAACTTGTAACAATGCCAAACTACAAAGACCATGTGCCCAAAGTTCCTCAAATCAAATCGAAATACACATTTTTCGCACTGTATCCTCATGTGTCAACTGCAAAGTTTCCCAATATGTACCAATATATTGCTGAATTGGTGCCATTGGGCTGTCAATATATAAAATGAAACAAACAGTTAAGGTACTTACTATGCCATGCCATGGCCCTTTATCATTTCCAATGGTGTGCTCTCTGCCTATTACAATTGCACACCTGCAAGTCTTGGAAACTTCCATAGAAACATTTCAGTCTATATGGAGTTAAGACATGGAGTGTGCTATGTAAGACAGATGGTTATGACCAAAGTGTAAATTTATTTGATATTGTGATAATAGCAATAACACTGTTAACAGTTTATAAGGTAGTCACCACTGACTGAATTGTCCCTTACTTCTCACAAATGTTGATATCAAGCATTTTGTACAGTGTACAAAAGATGTAAAATGGAAGGTCTTGTAATTTGTCAATTGGCCTTATTAAGACGCGTTCGCTCCACAATGCAATCAATCATAGCATTTGTAAAGCGCACTACTCACCCATGAGGGACTCAAGGCGCTGAGGGGGGGGTGCTGCTACTGCTCGAACAGCCATGTCTTGAGGGGTCTCCTGAAGGTTATCAGATCCTGTGTCTGTTGCAGGTGGATAGGAAGAGTGTTCCACATCTTGGAGGTGAGGTGGGATCACGATCTGCCACCAGCGGTCGTTCTGTGGATGGATGGAAGGGTGGCAAGGGCAAGGTCAGTGGAGCGAAGCTGTCGGGTTGGGGGTAGAAGGAGAGCCATCTGTTGAGGTATTCTGGTCCGGTGTTGTGCAGTGCTTTGTGAGCGTGGGTGAGTAGCTTGAACGTGATTCTCTTGTTGACGGGAAGCCAGTGCAGGTCTCTCAGGTGGGCCGTGATGTGGCTGTGGCAGGGGATGGCCAGGATGAGGCGTGCAGAGGCGTTCTGTATGCATGGCAGTCTTTTCTGGAGGTTGGCCGTGGTTCCCGCGTAGAGGGCGTTGCCGTAGTCCAGTCTGCTGCTTACGAGGGCTTGGGTGATCGTCCTTCTAGTTCCGGTGGGGATCTATTTGTAGATCCTCTGAAGCATGCGGAGGGTGTTGAAGAAGGAGGAAGAGACGGTGTTGACTTGCTGGGTCACTGATAGCGATGAGTCCAGGATGAACACCAGGTTGCGTGCGTGGTCGGTGGGTGTCGGTGTGGTTCCCATTATGGCAGGCCACCAAGAGTCGTCCCAGGCAGAAGGGGTGGAGCCCAGGATGAGGACCTCTATTTTGTCAGAATTCAGTTTCAGGCAGCTGTTCTTCATCCATTTGGCAATAGCCTTCATTTATTCGTGGAGATAAGTTTAAATTGAGAGTTTTTTTTAGCATTACATTTTGATGAGAGGTACAGTGCTTCAGTCCCATCCACTTAGAGACAGCCATTTCAGTCAGGCCTCTGGCGTCCAGTAGATATGTTCTACCTGGGTTGAAAAAAGTTACTTACCTTCAGTAATGATGTTTAATGCAGATACTCTAGCTACATTTAGATTCATCATCTTTTTAATATCCCAGGGTCTGGAACCTTGTAATATAGCTCTCCCAACCCAGCAGGTATTAAAAGCTCCATTAGGGGGCCAGAAAAAAAGGTGGTAGTGATGTCAATGGGGCTACGTAGCTCCCTCCCGGGCACCGTGGTGTTAGTCCCCTGTCCATTTATTCCGTGCCCCTAGAGACTGAGACGTGAAAATTACATCAATTGTTGTACAGTAGTAAAGTGCAACAATTTACATTGCCATCTGCCATCTGCCATCTTAATATAGAGCAACGAAATGGGGTGTATAAATAAGGATCAATGGCGCTATGGGTGATATTCTACCCCCAATAGATTACGGGGAACCTCCTCAGGGAAACACCCTACCCTAGGAGAAAAAACAACTCCAACTACAAACTAAAGATAGCGAGGGTCCCCTCTTGTTATAAAGAAAACCAAAAATAAATAAATATTTTTTAGTGAATACTTCACAACACAAATTTTTATCAATTATATTGCATCAGTTCCAAAAGAGATCACAACAGTCTTGGAGTCAACTAGTTAGGTTGATTGATGAATCCACAGTCTTTTTATTCCCAATCTGATTCCCATTGCATAGTCTGTGATCCACAAGTCATGATCCTTCCAGCCAACACGTGTTTCGTCATTGGGAAATAATATGTCCCCTACGACTTCTTCAGGGCTAGAAATCATAAAGTAAATATAACATAATGAGTTGAAACTAAAATGCTCAAACGTCCACTGCACAGTGTGTAAACACTCCAAAAACCCAAAGGAGGTGAAATTTAAATGTAAACACCTGGAACAAATGATCAAGCAAGTGAAATCAAATCCAAAGTCCAACTGACTAAAGTGAAATCTACTTAACCCCAAGCCAACCATAGCTCCCAATGAATCTCTAAAAGTGAAGACACCCACATCATTACCAATCTAATGCCGAGCTGTAGAGACCCCTAAAGTGCACAAAAATTACCCAAATCCAAAAAGTGCAAAGAAAAAATATATACCTTCTCAATTGAGGCACTATTCCTCAATAATCAAAATCGTTAATGCTTCACTCCAAATCATAATCCATTACTCCGGTCCTATTTCAATGACTGCCATAGTAAAGAAAATTCATTAATTACTAATATGTAAATAAAAATTGTATCGTTGCTAATCATCATAAACAATTTAAGTACGTTAAACCAGTACAAATATGCCCGGGGTCAAGCTCCATCACAGCCAAAACTCACCCTATTATTCCGCAAGGTCTTCTTGAAGGGCTACGGCGTCTAACAGTAAAAGACGCTTCGCGAGTATGTGCTCGCGAGCAGCCGAACCCGGAAATAAATACGTTTCCGGGTTCGCGCTCCTGAGCCCGGGTTGTCATCATAGAAAACGGACTACTAATACGAGTATGGATGGAATGAGTAATTGAAAAACGCTCAAAACAAAACAGAAAATGCCTAAATAGGTGTTCCTACTAGTACGTCATCAAAGGTGTTCATTACTACCAAAACAACACACCAACAAGGTGAAATAAATAACTTAATTCAGTTCACAGTGTTACCACCGGAATATAGTTAGAAATAACATATTGCAAATAAGCAAACTGTTTAGTTAAGTAGTTTTGAAGAATAATTATAAGTCAGCAGTATTATTAAGCAAATGAACTACACAATATTAATAATTAAGCCACCGCCTTACTCCAATTTCTTTCAATATAGTCAAACTCAACAACTGAAGAATAATACTAGCGGGGAAGTATATCAATGAAGTACCCAAATAAATCCTTCAAAATTCTGGCGTTTGAGAATTTTAGTTGAATCACTCATGACAACAAAGACTTCTTTATGACATCATATCTCATACAATGTTCTTATAGGAAACAACGTTAATATATATATACAAACAATGTGTGACACGAAGATATACAAGGCTAAACAGAGTCCAGATATTATCATATAATTTATCAATCGCCCAGAAAGAATTCCAATTCTCTGTCGGAATTTAATCCTGTCTCTACAGCTCTTAATTTCATTATCCACATGGCTTCTTGTCTGCGCAGACAAAGTTCCCTGTTGCCCCCCCTAGAATCCCGGGGGATGTAGTCAAATCCAAAACATTCAAAACTCTTCTGAGTTGGTTGTCTAACACAAGACACAATATGTGCCACCACAGGATATCTGATATCAAGATTCTTCAATGCCCGTGCATGTTCACCTATTCTGATTCTGAGTGGTCGTATGGTACTGCCCACATAGATCTTAGAGCAGCTACAGCGTATAATATACACTACATAATTGGAATTGCAATTCATGGTGAAATGAATTGTAAATGTCTTGCCATCATGAGAAAATTCTTGTAACTTATGACACGCCAAACGGCAAACCCCACAGCACCCACATTTGTAGAAGCCCGTTTTTTTTCTTTGTGATAACCAAGTTTCTTTAGAGGAGATAGTGGTAAAACTAGGACTTAAAATGCTCTTGAGAGTCCTGCCTTTGCGAAATGTTGTCACCAAGCCCCCAGTAATTACATTTTTCAATGATTCATCTTGCGTTAGGATATTCCAATGCTTGTTCATATATTTTTTCAAGATCAATGAAGCATCATTGAAATCCGTTATAAACCTTACCAGGTTGGACGCTTCCTTAATATCATTTCGTACTTTAAGTTTCAAAGTATCCTTTCTGTCTAAATGTTTAACTCTATGCCTAGCTTTTTTTATGATTTTGTGGGAATACCCACGTGCCAAAAATCTATTTCCATGTCATTTATTTGAGAAATAAACTCATCATCAATACTGCAATTTCGTCGCGCCCTCATGAATTCACCAAAGGGAATTGATGCCACCTGATGTCTCGGGTGAGAACTTCGCGCATGTAAAATAGAATTGCATGCAGTTGCCTTACGAAACAGTCTACTATGAATTTTGTCATTGGAAATAAAAAGTTCCACATCCAAGAACTCAATTTTGACAGCACTAAATTGAAAAGTAAACTTGATGTTTAAATTATTAGAATTGATGAAATGGCAGAATTCAATGAGTTTCTCCTCACCTCCTGTCCAAATCATTAGACAGTCATCTATGTAACGACCCCAAAACAGAATAAATGTGTGCCACGCAGCGGCATCTGGGCCCCAAATGCATGTGTGTTCGAACCAACCCATAAACAAGTTCGCATATGATGGAGAAAATTTGGAGCCCATTGCCACCCCTTGTTTCTGTCGAAACCACATGTTATTGAATAAGAAAAAGTTGTTAGTTGTAATTATATCAATCATATCCAATAACATCAATGTATGGTCCCATAGATTTGCTGATCTCTTGTGAAGAAAGAATTTTAAGGCTTCTAAGCCTAATTCATGTTTAATGCAGGTGTAAAGAGATACCACATCTAAAGTTACCAGAAGCATGTTGCTATCCCACTCTACATCACTGAGAATACTCAGAATATGTGTGGTATCTCTAATGAAAGATGGAAGATTAAGTACCAGTGGCTGTAGAAAACAGTCATCAAACTCTGAAAGCCTTTCAGTAGGCCCGAGAATGCCTAAAACAATGGGTCTCCCCGGCGGGAAAGACAAACCTTTATGTATTTTAGGAAGAGTATACAAACACGGATAACGAGGGTGATGCACTTTCAGATACATGAATTCATCTTTGCTAAGTAACCCTTGATGATGCCACCCCACCAATTTGTTGTTGATTACTTGTACAAGGTTAGAGATAGGATTATGTGCAATTTTTTCATAACAAGACAAATCTGTTAGTTGAGATAAAATTTCATTATCATAGTCCACTTTGTTCATAATAACCACATTTCCACCTTTGTCAGCCTGTCTGATAACAATGTCTTTATTCAGTTTTAGTTCCTGTAATGCGGTTAATTCCTCAGTGCTTAAATTATTCGCACCATGACAACACTTCTTCTTTGCTAGATAGTTATCATAGTCCTTGCAGACCAAATCAAAAAAATTGTCTAGAGAGTTGGAACCCAATGATCTGGGTGTCCACCTGGATTTCTTTTAAAGACCACTGGAAATGCTACTATCGGAAATTATGTCTAAGTCATTCAGAATTCTCGCAGTAATATTGGGATCCTCGTCTCTTTCAGCTAAAGATAGTAAGATAGCTGTGTCATGTATATCCTTAATGGACAATGCACTCAATGTAGAACCAGTTACTTCAGAGTCTGTGTTCATGGAAGAATTGTATTGAAAAAAGTTTTTAAGTTTCAATTTGCGTATAAATTTGAACAGATCTATTTTAGATCTACAAGGATCACCAAAGTGACTGGGACAAAAACTGAGACCTTTAGATAAAAGGCTTTCAATCCCTGTGGTTAAAGTCAGACTTGAAAAATTCACTACGTTAATGGATGGTACATCATTGGGGGTTACATTTTCCTGTCCCTTGATCTCGTTTTGACACCTTCCATTTCTCTTGTTGCACTGACCCTTTCCTCTCCTACCCCTACTAGTTTTTTTGTGGTTGTAGACATCAACTCTCTGTTCTGGGTATTTTTGCCTCGTCTCATCCTTTTTAATTCCAATAAAAAACTATTTCCACTGAGGGTCCCTTGGGCAGAGGTGTTTGTTCCCTCTTCCACTTCACTATCACTCGTTAGTGAGGTGCTAATAGATGTTGAATCTGAAAATGTTGACACATTCGAAGAACCAGAGGGACCACCAGTAAGGAATAGGTGATCATACTTATTGGCAAATGTAAAAATTCTCCCAGTCATATAATCTTTCTCGTCCCGCTTGAGTTTGCGCGCTTTTCTTTGCATTATGTCATCTTGGTATTTCTTCAAAACCTCCTCTAGGATTTTATCGTTTTTTTCGGTGGCTTCTTGTAAATTTAAACTCTCAATTTCTTTTTCTAAACTGCTGATTTCAGCTTGATAATGACTCACTTTCCTCTCCGAATTGATGATCAAAATATCCATCAATTTCATAGAACTAGCTGTTAGTTCTTTATCCCATAACGCTAGTAGGTCATCATCCAAGTCATCATATGTGGGAAAGATCTGCGATCTTAAACCCCTGGGGATACGGTTAAGTTTTTTATATTGTTTGAGCGTTATTCCATCCCACCATTTAGATAATTCATTTTTCTTCAGTTTCTCAAGTCTTATAAATTTATTTTTTAAACCTTCCTTCTGTGTATTACCAACAGTAAAATTATATCCAGTACCTCCCTTGGCTAAATTTTCAAATAATTCTTCTGCTACTTTGTTCCTATCCATACTAAAATGAAAAGTGTTTGTGGGTTAACCCAAGCAGCCTCCTTACTAACAATGAAGCAACGAAATGGGGTGTATAAATAAGGATCAATGGCGCTATGGGTGATATTCTACCCCCAATAGATTACGGGGAACCTCCTCAGGGAAACACCCTACCCTAGGAGAAAAAACAACTCCAACTACAAACTAAAGATAGCGAGGGTCCCCTCTTGTTATAAAGAAAACCAAAAATAAATAAATATTTTTTAGTGAATACTTCACAACACAAATTTTTATCAATTATATTGCATCAGTTCCAAAAGAGATAACAACAGTCTTGGAGTCAACTAGTTAGGTTGATTGATGAATCCACAGTCTTTTTATTCCCAATCTGATTCCCATTGCATAGTCTGTGATCCACAAGTCATGATCCTTCCAGCCAACACGTGTTTCGTCATTGGGAAATAATATGTCCCCTACGACTTCTTCAGGGCTAGAAATCATAAAGTAAATATAACATAATGAGTTGAAACTAAAATGCTCAAACGTCCACTGCACAGTGTGTAAACACTCCAAAAACCCAAAGGAGGTGAAATTTAAATGTAAACACCTGGAACAAATGATCAAGCAAGTGAAATCAAATCCAAAGTCCAACTGACTAAAGTGAAATCTACTTAACCCCAAGCCAACCATAGCTCCCAATGAATCTCTAAAAGTGAAGACACCTACATCATTACCAATCTAATGCCGAGCTGTAGAGACCCCTAAAGTGCACAAAAATTACCCAAATCCAAAAAGTGCAAAGAAAAAATATATACCTTCTCAATTGAGGCACTATTCCTCAATAATCAAAATCGTTAATGCTTCACTCCAAATCATAATCCATTACTCCGGTCCTATTTCAATGACTGCCATAGTAAAGAAAATTCATTAATTACTAATATGTAAATAAAAATTGTATCGTTGCTAATCATCATAAACAATTTAAGTACGTTAAACCAGTACAAATATGCCCGGGGTCAAGCTCCATCACAGCCAAAACTCACCCTATTATTCTGCAAGGTCTTCTTGAAGGGCTACGGCGTCTAACAGTAAAAGACGCTTCGCGAGTACGCTGCTCGCGCGCAGCCGAACCCGGAAATAAATACGTTTCTGGGTTCGCGCTCCTGAGCCCGGGTTGTCATCATAGAAAACGGACTACTAATACGAGTATGGATGGAATGAGTAATTGAAAAACGCTCAAAACAAAACAGAAAATGCCTAAATAGGTGTTCCTACTAGTACGTCATCAAAGGTGTTCATTACTACCAAAACAACACACCAACAAGGTGAAATAAATAACTTAATTCAGTTCACAGTGTTACCACCGGAATATAGTTAGAAATAACATATTGCAAATAAGCAAACTGTTTAGTTAAGTAGTTTTGAAGAATAATTATAAGTCAGCAGTATTATTAAGCAAATGAACTACACAATATTAATAATTAAGCCACCGCCTTACTCCAATTTCTTTCAATATAGTCAAACTCAACAACTGAAGAATAATACTAGCGGGGAAGTATATCAATGAAGTACCCAAATAAATCCTTCAAAATTCTGGCGTTTGAGAATTTTAGTTGAATCACTCATGACAACAAAGACTTCTTTATGACATCATATCTCATACAATGTTCTTATAGGAAACAACGTTAATATATATATACAAACAATGTGTGACACGAAGATATACAAGGCTAAACAGAGTCCAGATATTATCATATAATTTATCAATCGCCCAGAAAGAATTCCAATTCTCTGTCGGAATTTAATCCTGTTTCTACAGCTCTTAATTTCATTATCCACATGGCTTCTTGTCTGCGCAGACAAAGTTCCCTGTTGCCCCCCCTAGAATCCCGGGGGATGTAGTCAAATCCAAAAAATTCAAAACTCTTCTGAGTTGGTTGTCTAACACAAGACACAATATGTGCCACCACGGGATATCTGATATCAAGATTCTTCAATGCCCGTGCATGTTCACCTATTCTGATTCTGAGTGGTCGTATGGTACTGCCCACATAGATCTTAGAGCAGCTACAGCGTATAATATACACTACATAATTGGAATTGCAATTCATGGTGAAATGAATTGTAAATGTCTTGCCATCATGAGAAAATTCTTGTAACTTATGACACGCCAAACGGCAAACCCCACAGCACCCACATTTGTAGAAGCCCGTTTTTTTTCTTTGTGATAACCAAGTTTCTTTAGAGGAGATAGTGGTAAAACTAGGACTTAAAATGCTCTTGAGAGTCCTGCCTTTGCGAAATGTTGTCACCAAGCCCCCAGTAATGACATTTTTCAATGATTCATCTTGCGTTAGGATATTCCAATGCTTGTTCATATATTTTTTCAAGATCAATGAAGCATCATTGAAATCCGTTATAAACCTTACCAGGTTGGACGCTTCCTTAATATCATTTCATACTTTAAGTTTCAAAGTATCCTTTCTGTCTAAATGTTTAACTCTATGCCTAGCTTTTTTTATGATTTTGTGGGAATACCCACGTGCCAAAAATCTCCTTTCCATGTCATTTATTTGAGAAATAAACTCATCATCAATACTGCAATTTCGTCGCGCCCTCATGAATTCACCAAAGGGAATTGATGCCACCTGATGTCTCGGGTGAGAACTTCGTGCATGTAAAATAGAATTGCATGCAGTTGCCTTACGAAACAGTCTACTATGAATTTTGTCATTGGAAATAAAAAGTTCCACATCCAAGAACTCAGTTTTGACAGCACTAAATTGAAAAGTAAACTTGATGTTTAAATTATTAGAATTGATGAAATGGCAGAATTCAATGAGTTTCTCCTCACCTCCTGTCCAAATCATTAGACAGTCATCTATGTAACGACCCCAAAACAGAATAAATGTGTGCCACGCAGCGGCATCTGGGCCCCAAATGCATGTGTGTTCGAACCAACCCATAAACAAGTTTGCATATGATGGAGAAAATTTGGAGCCCATTCAAACCCCTTGTTTCTGTCGAAACCACATGTTATTGAATAAGAAAAAGTTGTTAGTTGTAATTATATCAATCATATCCAATAACATCAAAGTATGGTCCCATAGATTTGCTGATCTCTTGTGAAGAAAGAATTTTAAGGCTTCTAAGCCTAATTCATGTTTAATGCAGGTGTAAAGAGATACCACATCTAAAGTTACCAGAAGCATGTTGCTATCCCACTCTACATCACTGAGAATACTCAGGATATGTGTGGTATCTCTAATGAAAGATGGAAGATTAAGTACCAGTGGCTGTAGAAAACAGTCAACAAACTCTGAAAGCCTTTCAGTAGGCCCGAGAATGCCTGAAACAATGGGTCTCCCCGGCGGGAAAGACAAACCTTTATGTATTTTAGGAAGAGTATACAAACACGGATAACGAGGGTGATGCACTTTCAGATACATGAATTCATCTTTGCTAAGTAACCCTTGATGATGCCACCCCACCAATTTGTTGTTGATTACTTGTACAAGGTTAGAGATAGGATTATGTGCAATTTTTTCATAACAAGACAAATCTGTTAGTTGAGATAAAATTTCATTATCATAGTCCACTTTGTTCATAATAACCACATTTCCACCTTTGTCAGCCTGTCTGATAACAATGTCTTTATTCAGTTTTAGTTCCTGTAATGCGGTTAATTCCTCAGTGCTTAAATTATTCGCACCATGACAACACTTCTTCTTTGCTAGATAGTTATCATAGTCCTTGCAGACCAAATCAAAAAAATTGTCTAGAGAGTTGGAACCCAATGATCTGGGTGTCCACCTGGATTTCTTTTTAAGACCACTGGAAATGCTACTATCGGAAATGATGTCTAAGTCATTCAGAATTCTCGCAGTAATATTGGGATCCTCGTCTCTTTCAGCTAAAGATAGTACGATAGCTGTGTCATGTATATCCTTAATGGACAATGCACTCAATGTAGAACCAGTTACTTCAGAGTCTGTGTTCATGGAAGAATTGTATTGAAAAAAGTTTTTAAGTTTCAATTTGCGTATAAATTTGAACAGATCTATTTTAGATCTACAAGGATCACCAAAGTGACTGGGACAAAAACTGAGACCTTTAGATAAAAGGCTTTCAATCCCTGTGGTTAAAGTCAGACTTGAAAAATTCACTACGTTAATGGATGGTACATCATTGGGGGTTACATTTTCCTGTCCCTTGATCTCGTTTTGACACCTTCCATTTCTCTTGTTGCACTGACCCTTTCCTCTCCTACCCCTACTAGTTTTTTTGTGGTTGTAGACATCAACTCTCTGTTCTGGGTATTTTTGCCTCGTCTCATCCTTTTTAATTCCAATAAAAAACTATTTCCACTGAGGGTCCCTTGGGCAGAGGTGTTTGTTCCCTCTTCCACTTCACTATCACTCGTTAGTGAGGTGCTAATAGATGTTGAATCTGAAAATGTTGACACATTCGAAGAACCAGAGGGACCACCAGTAAGGAATAGGTGATCATACTTATTGGCAAATGTAAAAATTCTCCCAGTCATATAATCTTTCTCGTCCCGCTTGAGTTTGCGCGCTTTTCTTTGCATTATGTCATCTTGGTATTTCTTCAAAACCTCCTCTAGGATTTTATCGTTTTTTTCGGTGGCTTCTTGTAAATTTAAACTCTCAATTTCTTTTTCTAAACTGCTGATTTCAGCTTGATAATGACTCACTTTCCTCTCCGAATTGATGATCAAAATATCCATCAATTTCATAGAACTAGCTGTTAGTTCTTTATCCCATAACGCTAGTAGGTCATCATCCAAGTCATCATATGTGGGAAAGATCTGCGATCTTAAACCCCTGGGGATACGGTTAAGTTTTTTATATTGTTTGAGCGTTATTCCATCCCACCATTTAGATAATTCATTTTTCTTCAGTTTCTCAAGTCTTATAAATTTATTTTTTAAACCTTCCTTTTGTGTATTACCAACAGTAAAATTATATCCAGTACCTCCCTTGGCTAAATTTTCAAATAATTCTTCTGCTACTTTGTTCCTATCCATACTAAAATGAAAAGTGTTTGTGGGTTAACCCAAGCAGCCTCCTTACTAACAATGAAGCAACGAAATGGGGTGTATAAATAAGGATCAATGGCGCTATGGGTGATATTCTACCCCCAATAGATTACGGGGAACCTCCTCAGGGAAACACCCTACCCTAGGAGAAAAAACAACTCCAACTACAAACTAAAGATAGCGAGGGTCCCCTCTTGTTATAAAGAAAACCAAAAATAAATAAATATTTTTTAGTGAATACTTCACAACACAAATTTTTATCAATTATATTGCATCAGTTCCAAAAGAGATAACAACAGTCTTGGAGTCAACTAGTTAGGTTGATTGATGAATCCACAGTCTTTTTATTCCCAATCTGATTCCCATTGCATAGTCTGTGATCCACAAGTCATGATCCTTCCAGCCAACACGTGTTTCGTCATTGGGAAATAATATGTCCCCTACGACTTCTTCAGGGCTAGAAATCATAAAGTAAATATAACATAATGAGTTGAAACTAAAATGCTCAAACGTCCACTGCACAGTGTGTAAACACTCCAAAAACCCAAAGGAGGTGAAATTTAAATGTAAACACCTGGAACAAATGATCAAGCAAGTGAAATCAAATCCAAAGTCCAACTGACTAAAGTGAAATCTACTTAACCCCAAGCCAACCATAGCTCCCAATGAATCTCTAAAAGTGAAGACACCCACATCATTACTAATCTAATGCCGAGCTGTAGAGACCCCTAAAGTGCACAAAAATTACCCAAATCCAAAAAGTGCAAAGAAAAAATATATACCTTCTCAATTGAGGCACTATTCCTCAATAATCAAAATCGTTAATGCTTCACTCCAAATCATAATCCATTACTCCGGTCCTATTTCAATGACTGCCATAGTAAAGAAAATTCATTAATTACTAATATGTAAATAAAAATTGTATCGTTGCTAATCATCATAAACAATTTAAGTACGTTAAACCAGTACAAATATGCCCGGGGTCAAGCTCCATCACAGCCAAAACTCACCCTATTATTCCGCAAGGTCTTCTTGAAGGGCTACGGCGTCTAACAGTAAAAGACGCTTTGCGAGTACGCTGCTCGCGCGCAGCCGAACCCGGAAATAAATACGTTTCCGGGTTACCGCATTACAGGAACTAAAACTGAATAAAGACATTGTTATCAGACAGGCTGACAAAGGTGGAAATGTGGTTATTATGAACAAAGTGGACTATGATAATGAAATTTTATCTCAACTAACAGATTTGTCTTGTTATGAAAAAATTGCACATAATCCTATCTCTAACCTTGTACAAGTAATCAACAACAAATTGGTGGGGTGGCATCATCAAGGGTTACTTAGCAAAGATGAATTCATGTATCTGAAAGTGCATCACCCTCGTTATCCGTGTTTGTATACTCTTCCTAAAATACATAAAGGTTTGTCTTTCCCGCCGGGGAGACCCATTGTTTCAGGCATTCTCGGGCCTACTGAAAGGCTTTCAGAGTTTGTTGACTGTTTTCTACAGCCACTGGTACTTAATCTTCCATCTTTCATTAGAGATACCACACATATCCTGAGTATTCTCAGTGATGTAGAGTGGGATAGCAACATGCTTCTGGTAACTTTAGATGTGGTATCTCTTTACACCTGCATTAAACATGAATTAGGCTTAGAAGCCTTAAAATTCTTTCTTCACAAGAGATCAGCAAATCTATGGGACCATACTTTGATGTTATTGGATATGATTGATATAATTACAACTAACAACTTTTTCTTATTTAATAACATGTGGTTTCGACAGAAACAAGGGGTGGCAATGGGCTCCAAATTTTCTCCATCATATGCAAACTTATTTATGGGTTGGTTCGAACACACATGCATTTGGGGCCCAGATGCCGCTGCGTGGCACACATTTATTCTGTTTTGGGGTCGTTACATAGATGACTGTCTAATGATTTGGACAGGAGGTGAGGAGAAACTCATTGAATTCTGCCATTTCATCAATTCTAATAATTTAAACATCAAGTTTACTTTTCAATTTAGTGCTGTCAAAATTGAGTTCTTGGATTTGGAACTTTTTATTTCCAATGACAAAATTCATAGTAGACTGTTTCGTAAGGCAACTGCATGCAATTCTATTTTACATGCGCGAAGTTCTCACCCGAGACATCAGGTGGCATCAATTCCCTTTGGTGAATTCATGAGGGCGCGACGAAATTGCAGTATTGATGATGAGTTTATTTCTCAAATAAATGACATGGAAAGGAGATTTTTGGCACGTGGGTATTCCCACAAAATCATAAAAAAAGCTAGGCATAGAGTTAAACATTTAGACAGAAAGGATACTTTGAAACTTAAAGTACGAAATGATATTAAGGAAGCGTCCAACCTGGTAAGGTTTATAACGGATTTCAATGATGCTTCATTGATCTTGAAAAAATATATGAACAAGCATTGGAATATCCTAACGCAAGATGAATCATTGAAAAATGTAATTACTGGGGGCTTGGTGACAACATTTTGCAAAGGCAGGACTCTCAAGAGCATTTTAAGTCCTAGTTTTACCACTATCTCCTCTAAAGAAACTTGGTTATCACAAAGAAAAAAAACGGGCTTCTACAAATGTGGGTGCTGTGGGGTTTGCCGTTTGGCGTGTCATAAGTTACAAGAATTTTCTCATGATGGCAAGACATTTACAATTCATTTCACCATGAATTGCAATTCCAATTATGTAGTGTATATTATACGCTGTAGCTGCTCTAAGATCTATGTGGGCAGTACCATACGACCACTCAGAATCAGAATAGGTGAACATGCACGGGCATTGAAGAATCTTGATATCAGATATCCCGTGGTGGCACATATTGTGTCTTGTGTTAGACAACCAACTCAGAAGAGTTTTGAATTTTTTGGATTTGACTACATCCCCCGGGATTCTAGGGGGGGCAACAGGGAACTTTGTCTGCGCAGACAAGAAGCCATGTGGATAATGAAATTAAGAGCTGTAGAGACAGGATTAAATTCCGACAGAGAATTGGAATTCTTTCTGGGCGATTGATAAATTATATGATAATATCTGGACTCTGTTTAGCCTTGTATATCTTCGTGTCACACATTGTTTGTATATATATATTAACGTTGTTTCCTATAAGAACATTGTATGAGATATGATGTCATAAAGAAGTCTTTGTTGTCATGAGTGATTCAACTAAAATTCTCAAACGCCAGAATTTTGAAGGATTTATTTGAGTACTTCATTGATATACTTCCCCGCTAGTATTATTCTTCAGTTGTTGAGTTTGACTATATTGAAAGAAATTGGAGTAAGGCGGTGGCTTAATTATTAATATTGTGTAGTTCATTTGCTTAATAATACTGCTGACTTATAATTATTCTTCAAAACTACTTAACTAAACAGTTTGCTTATTTGCAATATGTTATTTCTAACTATATTCCGGTGGTAACACTGTGAACTGAATTAAGTTATTTATTTCACCTTGTTGGTGTGTTGTTTTGGTAGTAATGAACACCTTTGATGACGTACTAGTAGGAACACCTATTTAGGCATTTTCTGTTTTGTTTTGAGCGTTTTTCAATTACTCATTCCATCCATACTCGTATTAGTAGTCCGTTTTCTATGATGACAACCCGGGCTCAGGAGCGTGAACCCGGAAACGTATTTATTTCCGGGTTCGGCTGCGCGCGAGCAGTGTACTCGCGAAGCGTCTTTTACTGTTAGACGCCGTAGCCCATCAAGAAGACCTTGCGGAATAATAGGGTGAGTTTTGGCTGTGATGGAGCTTGACCCCGGGCATATTTGTACTGGTTTAACGTACTTAAATTGTTTATGATGATTAGCAACGATACAATTTTTATTTACATATTAGTAATTAATGAATTTTCTTTACTATGGCAGTCATTGAAATAGGACCGGAGTAATGGATTATGATTTGGAGTGAAGCATTAACGATTTTGATTATTGAGGAATAGTGCCTCAATTGAGAAGGTATATATTTTTTCTTTGCACTTTTTGGATTTGGGTAATTTTTGTGCACTTTAGGGGTCTCTACAGCTCGGCATTAGATTGGTAATGATGTGGGTGTCTTCACTTTTAGAGATTCATTGGGAGCTATGGTTGGCTTGGGGTTAAGTAGATTTCACTTTAGTCAGTTGGACTTTGGATTTGATTTCACTTGCTTGATCATTTGTTCCAGGTGTTTACATTTAAATTTCACCTCCTTTGGGTTTTTGGAGTGTTTACACACTGTGCAGTGGACGTTTGAGCATTTTAGTTTCAACTCATTATGTTATATTTACTTTATGATTTCTAGCCCTGAAGAAGTCGTAGGGGACATATTATTTCCCAATGACGAAACACGTGTTGGCTGGAAGGATCATGACTTGTGGATCACAGACTATGCAATGGGAATCAGATTGGGAATAAAAAGACTGTGGATTCATCAATCAACCTAACTAGTTGACTCCAAGACTGTTGTGATCTCTTTTGGAACTGATGCAATATAATTGATAAAAATTTGTGTTGTGAAGTATTCACTAAAAAATATTTATTTATTTTTGGTTTTCTTTATAACAAGAGGGGACCCTCGCTATCTTTCATCTTAATATAGAGACCTATGACCATCCTTCAGAATAGGGAGGAGGTTGGGGTTGAGGAGGAACCTACAGGTAGATGCCAAGCCCAAGGTAGATGCCGAGACCAACGTTTCTTGGATGACTTTAGGAAGCATGCAATGGGACTGGTCACACGACTAGCAATCATGCCTGGAATCCAAGTGCCACAGACCATGATGCATGTCTGTAATGGACATTTGCCTGTCACAGGTGTGACAGGGCTTGGTCCTTGACTTATTTGGGGGAGGTTGTCACTAATGCACTGCACTAGAATTTTTATTTTTTGGCATTCGAGAAAACAACTCTGAAGAGAAAACCTCTGAGGAGAGAGCTCCAGATCTGCATTAGAGGTGCAGAATAAAGTAAATGATGTCAGGTTGCTGGGTTGGGCTCAATGTAACTCCAGTAATGCCACCATGACCTGCTTTCAGCTTTGTAATGGAATCACAAGAGTTGTCATGCCAGACGTTTTCAGATCCAGGATGTTCCACAGGTGAGGAATCTGAGGTAGAAGTATCCATTAGAAGATGCATATACTCACCACAGGCAGAAATGCATATACGTCTACTAGGAGACAACATAAAGGCTGAAGAGGAGAACTTTGAAAGTTTGACAAGGGCACTGTCTATCCTTGGGTTAAGGTGGTTCTGCATACTTTGTGGCTTGATTAGCATCAGGGTATGTAAGAAGTGCAACCAAGAGATTCTAAGAGACTTTCTGTGATCACACCCTATGTTTTGCTGGTTGATGTTATGTAGTGGTATATTATGTGTATTTTTATAGTGTCTTATCACCTGTTATGTTATGCTGGTGCTATGCAGGTGTCTGAAACTAGCTTTGGGGGGCTTACTGGAAGAGCCAGGTCTTCAACCTCTTGTGGAATTCATGATGAGGAGGCTTTAATGTGGTGTGGGCGGTTATTCCATACTTTAGGAGCAATGTATGAAAAGTCTTGATCTGTGTATGCATGGGATGCGAGCATCCAGCTGAGCAGAAATGCCTCTTGGGTTGGTAGAAATGCGCACACCTGTTCAGTTAGGCTGGGCCAGTGTTTTGAATGTGTGGGTAAGGAGCTTGAACTGTGTGTGTTTGTATATCAGAACCAGTGGCATTCCCTCAGATGAGGTGTGATGCAAGATAGGTTTGGGACAAGTCTGGCAGTTGTATTTGTGATGGTCTGTAGTCTTTTGATGAGCGCTTCCTCGCTAGGCATCCTAAGCCAGAAAGGGAATTATGGATGGAGGATGATCGGTGCATAAGTCCTGCCAATGATAATTCAAGAAAACACCCTGTCAAGTAGAATGACCATACAACATTGCTGTTGCAGAGTACATAGGCGAGAAGAAATTCATCAGAAGAAACATGATGGTGTAGAACTGTTATTTGGGTTAGCTGTGTGCAGTGCACTTTGTTCTAGCTCACAACCACTTAAAAAGAAAAACAATGGCCCAAGTAAAAGTTTGAAGCCTTATAAGATGTTGATTAGCATAGTGTGTTGTCCAAGCAACTGAAGAAAAACAGGTTCTATGGAGCAGTCAAAAGCTTATTTAAGAAAGCAAAAGAAAGAATGCTTTAGTTGGGCATTTTTTTTTTTTTTTTATCAAGCTTTTTTATGTGAGGGACTAGAGCACTTCACTGAGAACACAATCATATACAGTAGAATACGTTACAGAAAACTCAATTGAACACAAAAGATTCAAGTAAACGTAAACTAATTTTGAGATTATTCAGATGTGTTGGATGCCAGATCCATGTACCTGCGTTATAACAGGGGTAACTGTTGGTTTGCACTTGTCAGTTCAGAGTGTGCTTAAGGAATGTGATTACTTTTCAATTGGTTCATTTGAATCCAGATGGAAGAGGTGTGTTTCAGTCTCTCACTCAGTGTTGAAAGATTGGTGCTGTATAATATTCTGCAACTAGAGAGTTCCAGAAGGATGATGATGCACCAAAGAAGAATTTGTTTAGCACTTACAATGTTTCAAACATATGTGTGTTTCGAGGAGTAACAAGGATCTACACCTCAGATCACTTTTATCTTCTGAAAAGTTGAGAAGCTCAGCAAAGTTTGGGGGTTAATTTGATGGATGGCTTTCTAGGTGAGACATTAGGAAGGAAAACACTTTGAAAATCAAGAGATATAACCTTGTGATTATTGCTGCTTAACAGAGAGGCTGCTGGATGGTCTGTGGCAGTAGTTCTCTGACAGGTAAGCTCTGTTTTTGTGAGAACAGATTCATCAGCAGAATCCTAGTAATGCAAATAATGTCTTTTAACTTGTTCCCAACAAACGTAGGTTGTTCATTGGTGGATTTCTGAGAATCTTTACTCATTCTTTGGGTGTGCCTCTGTTAAGTAATAACATTATTGCCTCCTGTTCCTACCTTGTATTTTAAGAACACTCATTACAGAAGAAAAGGGAGAAGATCCTCTACATGAGGCATGCAACACATGCATTCACAGAGCTACCCCAAGAAAGAGGATTGCTTAGGAAGGATAACTCAAGCTTTGACATACCTTAGATTATACTGCAGGGCATATAAGGAAGGCCTCAATCTATTTTGTAGTAAATTAGAGAGCATTTGTTTCTGAGAAGGAAAGGTTGGAAAGTCTATAGGAATTATACATTTTCATTCTGCCCTGCTGTAAATGAACCATTGTGTGCTATGAGTTAACAGGTCTAGGAGAACCCTCTCATATCATATATAATCCCATCTTCTTCTACAACTCCTGTCTCAGTGATTCAAGTGCCTCTGCTACTTTGATGTCTTACAGGATGTGACCAGCATAGGCAGGCAGAAATGCTCTGAACTAAACTATTCAGCAATGAGTATTACTGCTTGGCAAAATTTCAGCAGATGGATCCTTATTCTCTTCTTAGCATTATCCTTTAGAGAAAAAGCCATAATTTATATAAAATCCCCACATTTCTGAATAGTTTCCAGAAGACCTGGTACTGACCTCCCCAAATCATTGTATACTTTGTGCCTTCTAATGCCTCATATCTGTACCACTGTGGAGCCAAGGATGTACTCATGACTCATCTAATTCATCTAATTCATTAAAACCTGTTAGAAAGGTGGGATTTGTATGTATGTATATGATATTTCTTCATAGCAAATCTAACCAAAAGGCGGCAGACCACTGTACATGGTAAAATACAAGCATAAGGTTAATGAGTAATAGTAGAGGAAATGGGTAGTGGTTAGTAAAACTCTGGGGTGTATTGCCTATGAGTTTACAAAGATCTTCATGCCTTAAATACAAATGTCCAGATTACCAACACAAAATGTATTTCTGGATTTACGAAGCCACACAAAGTCTGATTTCCTTGACTTTGCATGACTCAGTAAAAAAAACATAGTGCTGCCTAGTGTTACTTTGTGTCGGGAAGGTGTTCTATGGGTGGAGGATGGGTGTTCCTATGAACCCACCCATAGATTTTGACACAAATACAGATTTACTAAAGGCAGTAAATCTGGGTTTGTATCAAAATGGTGCACCTGTCCAAGGCTGGCACAATGAGTAGAAATATCTTCATTTGTCCTCATTACTTCCACTTTTTATGTGAGCTGCATTCTGTTCCACACACAGAAAGAGAAATATGCCTCTAAAGATTGATTTTGTGTAGGAAGGTATAACTTCCTGCGCAAAAACAATCCTGCCCATAAGGCAGGCACCCTTGCATCATCGTGCAATGCTGCCTGTGTCGGTGTTAGGCTGCCTGAAGTGGGTCAGCGCATTTCTGCTCTCTCCCTTTTAGGCAATGCAGCAAAGTGCAGCAAGTTGAGTTCCTGTGTTGCGTGAAAAATTATTAAATCTGGCCCACAAAGTCCAGTGTTTGGATTTCTACTATGAGAAACAATAGTCAGTGACTCCTCCCATCTAAGTGTTCTATTTTAATAAAAAAAGCACTGGGTTGACTGAGCTTTCAGCCTCCTAACCAACAGAACCATCAAGCACTGGCTGACCATTACAGTTCCTGGGATGCACTTTCTAGTTATGGCTGAGGGGAAGTCTGCCTCTACTGGAAGACTCAGTCTCACAGCACCTTCAACTAACTGCCAATTGTAAACATAATAATTCAAGAACGCATTAAAACCACTCATTTTACACATGCTAAAGGACAATGTGGATCATGCCATTAACCACTTGGTATTCTGAAAACTCAAACCCTTCATAGACAGTAACACAATCTTTTCGGCACAGAATTCAAGGAGATTCTAAAGTACTTACTCATACATTTCCAGGGGGTCTCGTGCCTCCGTGATGTAGTTATTTGGAATATAGCCTTCGAGCCTGCAGGGAGAATATGGTCATGAGTAAATCAGACAAGAAACAAGGGAAGGAATAAAGAATGTGAACATGAGTAATTTAATGCCAAACAGTTCTAATCTGAAGGACAAGGTGAAACTCCAAACAGCAGACCTATTGCACAATTACAGCATAAAGATCACAAGGAGCATGGTGCTTATTGTGATAAAGCCTTCTCCTTCAAACTCCTCACCCACGCACATAAGGCGCTCCACAATGCCGGACCTGTCTACCTGAACAAAAGACTCAACTTCTACATCCCCTCCTGCCAACTCCGCTCCACCAACCTCGCCCTCGCAATCGTCCCCCGCTTCCAACGCAAGACCTCTGGCGGCAGATCCTTCTCCTATCTCGCCGCCAAGACCTGAAACGTTCTCCCGACCACCCTGCGACAGACCCAGGATCTTCTCACCTTCAGGAGACTCCTCAAGACCTGGCTCTTCGACCAGTAGCAGCAGCCATCCCCCCTCCCCAGTGCCTTGAAACCCTAACGGGTACGTAGCGCGCTCTATAAATACTATGATTGATTGATTGATTGCTGCCAGATGCACTAGGCAGTTCCATACAGACCTGGACACACGTCACAAGAAGCCTCATTTAGAGATTTATAAATTATCTTACGTATTCCGTTGTGAATAGTTACTTGAATAAGGAGTGTGTCTAGGCTCATACTCAGTACCATTGTTCTGATAATAATGATGTTTCATTCCTGCTTACAATGTATAGTTTGAAATGATCAGTGTTTTTATCTTCACTGAGGTGTGGTTGTTCAGCACCCAGCAGCGATTAAATTTGCCTTCCTCAACTTCTCCCTCAAATGACTCATCATTACAAAGTTGCTGACCAGTTGGAGAAACCCCGGTTGGCAAAAGAGCCACACTATAAGAGCCAGTAGTCTTCAGGATCCATTGTTGAACAACTGGACCACAGAAGTCTTCTCCCTAACGGGCACCACTAATGCTCTTCTCCTTGGTAGGAAGGTGCTTTATGTTGCAACTTGTGTTTGGCTTTTACTCTGATCCTTAAGTGAGTTTCCTGATTTTCTCCCAGCGCAAGTGGTAAAGTGAGTGTCCATTGTGATGACACAGCATCTAGGGAAGCCAGCGTGTGGATGTTGCTCTTGTTGCCTTGGAGAACAAGAAATGTGGAACATGTCATTTGCGAGCAGCCATTTTGGATTAATGCCTCATTATGTTGCCCTTGAGGTCAGGGAATGTGCAATGTGAAGTCACAATTAAGATACACCATCTTGCATAATTATTTCTATTTTTTAACCAATTTTTATTGCATTTTGTATTATCAGCTTTTACATGCTTCACCTATATGCAGATCACTTTCACAATGGTAGACTCAGTATTCCCATTGCACAGTTATTAGCAAATTAGTGTCATCTCCACATCAGCAGGAGTGCTTGGTTCAGTCCTTACAAACCAGAACAAACAACAGCAGAAACAATGGTCATTTGGTGTTGTTGTCTCATTTTGCATTCTTATCCACAGCGTTATATAAACTTCTCAACTCGGGTAATATCTGTACATACAGAATTATGGTAGTGATATCAGAACATTAACAGGGCCTCTAAAAGGCCTCTTGGGTACTCTAAAGGATACTCGAGAAGGGCAACACAACATCTCTATGGGGGGACCATCACAAAATTTGGTGGGGGGTAATGGGGCAAGGTGGGAGGAGCCCTCGCAGAAGGAACATGGGGGGGCAGAATCACACTGTGACAGACTGTAGTATCGATCTCTTAACTCTTCCTTGTATGTAAGTCGTAAAGCAGCACTTCACAATCTGCTATGGGGTATTTTTGCCTTAGCATTTCTACGTTGGTCATTCCTTAGGAAGTACTGCCATCTTCATTTGGTCAACAACCTTCACCAGAGGTAGTGTCTTAAGAGCTACCTGTTTATTTTTTTCATATGTGCACCTCTATGGGATTGGAAAAGTTTATGGGGTATCAATCTTCTTTTGCGGGGTGTTGTTTGACAATAGCAGTAATTTTTAGTTATTGTGGTGAGCGTACAATCAATGTCACTTTTCTTGTGACTTTTGTTCTTCATGCACAGAGTGTCTTTGATAGTGTGCCACTCAGGAGAAATTACTACTACTGTATACACTACATTATTTTCCCAAGTATTTGCAGTTTTCAGTAGTAAGGTGCATTGCACAGACTTTCTTCTTTACTCCGCCTCTTTATTTTATGGAGGTCAGAGGTAAACCACGCTTAAAATGGCCTTAAATAAGGAGTACTTCATTAACTACACTGAAACAATCAAACGATCAAACTTGATGCAATTCACCTGAGAGAAAGAAGAAAATGTTGTTACATTTCTTAGGTCCTGAAAGTTTGAGAACTTCCAGTCATATGAAAGGATGTATTTCTACATGTATTAGTGGAGTTAGATGAACATTATGAGCAGTGTATTTGTATTGCTATTGACTGTCACAGTTTGTTTCACAGGAATCAAAAGCAGGATGAAAGCACTGAAGACACTCGGCCTGATTCACAAAGTTAAACTTACACAATAGGACAGGCATGTCTTTTTATGTATGAAGTTCTTTGCCCCAACTGTGGAGTCTCCACACTTGCAAACTAATTACTAAAATGCAGCTTTGTCAATGCCAAAAAAGTGTAAACCTACACAAACACATACATTTACCTTATGAATCTGAACCTATGTGTCTGTTTTTAAAAAAACGTGCCCTTACTTGTAATTTCGGTACTTCACGTGAACAATTTATTGGAGATCAAATTATAATGCATGTGAACAATGAAGCTATTCAAGGAAGGTTATGGGTATATGGGGATTCAGAATTGAAGGATGTAGGAGATATAGTGCAGAAGGCTGAAGTTTCTAGGAAGTGCACCAAGGCAGTCATTAATCATAAACACAAAGATAGCAGGGATTATGTAGGCAAGGTACACAATGGAAAAACTGAATGCAAAGTGGTTACAAGGAAGGGAAAGGAATCTACTATAACAGTTGTTTTTCACAAAAAGAAAGATTTTGGTAAAGGTAGTGATGAAAGGAAATGTTACAGATGTGTGAGTAAAAAACAGTTAGCTTACTGTAAGACTTTTCTGCAGTGAATCAGAAGTGTTCCTTCTTTGGTATTAAGAGTTTCTAGAATTTGTGAAAGGAACCAAGATAAAGTAAAAGTGGTGAAGAATGGTGAAACATTTTCTGATTCAAGAAAGATAGTACAGAATCAGATGGAAACAATGATTGTATGTTGTGTGATGGAATTGATAAACATCTCAAGAGTACAGTATGTGTGCTAAGTGCCAAATCACATAATAAACCTTTGTCTACTGTTTAGTTAGGGTGCGTGGAAATGTTGATGGTAGCAGATTCTGGCTTCCATACATTATCATGAATAAGAACACCTGGGAAGACAAATTTGTCATGAGGATAGGTGAGGAGTTGCTTCCCTCTGATGTTTGGCCAGAAAGTTTTAACAAAGTCCCAGTTTCTATGATAGGTTACTCCACAGTTTCCTTAGAATTAAAAAATTAGAAACATTATTGGTAAATTATACATGACTGAAGAAGGTCTGTCTGTCCTTAGTTGGATTAACCTGTGGGCTCTGAATGGTGGTGTAGTCGATCAGTGCATATTGAGTGAGGTCCCCAGTGTGTTTTCTGGTAAAATGGGTGCCTTGAAGGAATTAACCTATTAAATAGATCCTAATGAGAACGCTACCACCAAGATGTATAAAGCAAGGAACATACCCATGATAGTGAGGGATGAGGTGAACCAGGAAATTGAGACATTAAAACAAATGGCATCATAGAACCAGTAGAAGTTTCTGAATAGATTGCACTCTTTCGGGTCGCTTGACATTCAAATGGGAAGATATATTTGATTGTTTATTTGATATAAGAATAGTGTTGTGTAAAGGTTCCCTTTACCTAATATCTTAGCATTCACGAAAGGAATGCAATGTTTTTCTTTCACTGAACTGTCATCGTCATATTATTAGATTTGCATGCATCCTGAGAGTAAACCATTTACAGCATTCATGAACCCTACTGGCGGTTTCAAATATGTACATATGCTGTTTGGGTTAGTGTCAGCAGCAGCAAAGTCTCAACAATTAATGCACGCCTTTTCCTATCCTCATGAAGCTGTGATGCTTTTTCAAAATTACATCCTAATTATGAAAGAAAACAAGGAAACTCACAATAAACATCTCAGAAATGTGTTATGCACTTTCAGAGACTGTGAATTAACAGCTGAGCATGCAAATTGTACATCTACTGTACAGAAATTGAATTATGTTGGTGTGGAAGTAAGTCATGAAGGCATTAAACCAAAACCAGACTTATCCCATGCTATCTTTGATGCACGATCTCCTACCAGTAAGGATGAGCTAAGGTCTTTAATAGAGTTGTTTCAGTTTGATTGTAAATGTATTAACAATTTTGAGGAAATAAATGCATGCTATTCGACCATTATTGAAGAATAGGGTCACATTTGTCTGGTCAGAAGGTTGCCAAAAATAACTATTGTTGTTAATTGTTGTTAGCGAGTGAATTGTGTACTGCTTACCACTTCCAAGGTTTTGATTCTACCTTACAAACTATTCTAACAATGGAAGCAAGTTGTAAGGGATTAGGGGCTGTGTTACTTCAAAGGGATCATGGAGGTAAGGAATTGAAAACTGCCTTTGCTTTATGGACATTGTCTCTAGCTGAGACATTGTATTCAAATATAAAGAAAGAACCTCTAGCTGTTATTTGGTTTAGATCATTCCGACAATTTATTTGGGGATGACATGTTGTGCGATGTGATTATAAACACTTAGTCAAAGTTTTAACTGCAAAAGGATTTTTTTATGCCACTCTTAGAATGCTAAATTTTATGTAAGGTTGTTGGAGTATGGTTATAGTGTACAATATACTGTGGGTGTTAATAACAGAGCGGCCGATTGCTTGAGTAGCCCACCTTTGCTGCTGAAAGAAATTCCTCAGGAGAATATAGAGGATTTTAGTGTGGCCTGGTTGAATGATGAAATTTGGAAGAGTACTTCAAACAAAGAATAGTATAAAGCCAGTGAAGAAGATTAACTTTTGAGGGCATGAATATGTGGAGCAAGGTTGGCCTTCCTGGTGTAACTTGAATTCTAAAGTCAAATGTTTTTGGGAAATTCATACCAAACTACTATTGGAAGAAGGCAATTTACTAATAGGTTCCAAGGTTGTTCCTCCAAACCAGCTAAGGAAACAAATTGGAGTTATATCATGAAGGACATTTGATTGTCAGAACTATTGAAGGGATTTTACTGGTGGGTCAGGATTAGATAAACAAATGTAAACTCTAGTAAGATTATGTGTTGATTGTGAGGATGCAGACAAGTCACAACTCACTTAGAGACCACCTCCTCATTCGGTAGAGTGTCTCAACATGGTATGGGAGACAGTAGGTGTTGATATTATGGGACCAGTGATTGAATCTAATGGAATATAAGTTTTTGTGATAATGCTTATGAATTATTTTTCTAAATGGCTAGAAGTTACGTTTATGGAGTCTGCTGATACCATTGCAGTTGTAAAATTTTTAGAAGAACTATTTTGTAGAAAAGGCCTGCCTAGGAACATTGTTTCCAGTAAGAGTGCACAGTTTACCTCTGTGAAATTCACATACTTCTTGGAAAGGAACTATGGGGGTCATTCCGACCCCGGGGTCGGCGGGAGCACCGCCAACAGGCTGGCGGTGCCCCGCAGGGCATAATGACCGCGGCAGTTTGGCCGCGGTCAGAAGAGGAAAACCGGCGGTCTCCCGCCGGTTTTCCGCTGCCCGACGGAATCCTTCCGCTGCCCGACGGGATTCCGACACCCCATACCGCCATCCTGTTCCTGGCGGTTCGCCCGCCAGGAACAGGATGGCGGTATGGGGTGTCGTGGGGCCCCTGGGGGCCCCTGCAGTGCCCATGCCAATGGCATGGGCACTGCAGGGGCCCCCGTAAGAGGGCCCCACAAAGAATTTCAGTGTCTGCTGTGCAGACACTGAAATTCGCGACGGGTGCAACTGCACCCGTCGCACCTTCCCACTCCGCCGGCTCCATTCGGAGCCGGCTTCCTCGTGGGAAGGGGTTTCCCGCTGGGCTGGCGGGCGGCCTTCTGGCGGTCGCCCGCCAGTCCAGCGGGAAAACCAGAATGGCCTCAGCGGTCTTTCGACCGCGGAGCGGCCATTTGGCGGTTCCCGCCAGGCGGGCGGCTACCGCCGCCCGCCAGCCTCAGAATGAGGCCCTATATGTCACAAAGGCACAATTCAGTATATCATTATGTAATTAATGGTGAAATTGAGACATTTAACAGTTAAAAAATGAACATTACAGTATGCTAAAAATACTTCATTTAATTGGAAAGGAGAGGTGAAGGAGATAGTTTGGTCCTATCGCATCACTCTCTCTTTACCGGGATATAACACAAATTTTTATTATGCATGTGAGGACACCTTTTACTAAAGATAATCGGAGGTGGATGATAAGAAGTAAAATGGTTGGGTGGTCTCCTGATGTTGGGAAAAGACTATTTTGAAAGCACAGTTAAAGTACTAATGGGTGTATGATGAGTAGAAGGTTGTCAAGGACCATGTTTTGAAGAAAGGTAATTGTGTTGGGTTAAAAAAAAAGTCAAGGTTTGCAAGGGAGATTACATATTTTTGGATCCTTTAGAAGTTCAGTGCTGCCAAAATAAGTGACAATAGCTTGTAGTATATCAGTAGGCTGACAGTTTGCAAGAGTGGACCTAATCCACTACGAAGGAAAGCAGTGGGATTGGGAAGTAACATGATGTTGTGGTTGATGGATAAAGACACTGTTCAGATGAGTGAGGATGGTGGTGTGGTTGATTCAAGTTTGCCTTCTGGTGATCATTGCAATATTTGTGGTGTGGGTATAGATAAGAGTAAATTTGGACATAATATTGTAAGGCCTCCACAACTGAGTGATTTTATTACTACATAAATTCTGTCCTTAGTTAATTTAGAAGGTATAATTTTTGTCATTTATCTTAAGTAGGATTTTGTAATCATTTGCAGGGGAAAGATGTGTTATTTTGTGAATACTTACTTTAGATTAGAAGCATAACTAAGCTTGCGCTCAGTACCATTGTTCTGATAATGATGGCATTTAATTCCTGTTTGGAATATATTGTTTAAAATTATCAGTTGCTGTTATCTTGACTGAGGTGCAGTTGCTCAGCATCGGAGTTCTGATTAAACTTATCTCCTTCAACTTCTACCTCGTAGAACTCATCATTATATTAGGCCCTTATTTGATTTTAATAGCCTTTTATAAACTGCATTTTCAGGTAAGTAGTGATGTAAGGAGAAGCTTGTTTTAACCTGTAACACTAAGGTAAAAAAACAAGTACAGGAGAACCAGAATGAAATAACAATACTTTTCTACCATCCAAAAGATTTTATGATGTAATCTGTGATAACTACATATATAATTATTACATTCATACAGTTGCAGCTCCCCCACCCCGATTTTAGAAACATTTGTTGGCAAATGAAAAAGTTCTTAAATATGATGTAGTTCCAGTGGTTAGCTCTCTGCCCTTCAGCTCTCAGCCTCTTCAGTAACTCACAATACAGAGCACATGTTTGTGGTGTGAACTTTGCCTAATATGTGGCAATATATTAGGGTGCATGGAAGTACTCGTAAAAAGCAAGGTAAACATTTTGTGAGTCATTAAGAATTGAGGCCTTTTCTGGAGTGAAGCTTCTTCAAGATCCAATCCACTCCTTCATGTGGAATTTGCCTTCTCCACTGCAAAACAGATATTCCACCACAGGTCCTCTCTGGATAGGAAACCGTGTGATATTTCACCATTTTTAATAATTATATTGAAGAAGCACATATAGGCCCTCATTCTGACCCTGGCGGTCTTTGACCGCCAGGGCGGAGGACCGCGGGAGCACCGCCGACAAGCCGGCGGTGCTCCAATGGGGATTCCGACCGCGGCGGTAAAGCCGCGGTCGGACCGGCACCACTGGCGGGGTCCCGCCAGTGTACCGCGGCCCCATTGAATCCTCCGCGGCGGCGCAGCTTGCTGCACCGCCGCGGGGATTCCGACCCCCCCTACCGCCATCCAGATCCCGGCGGTCGGACCGCCGAGATCCGGATGGCGGTAGGGGGGGTCGCGGGGCCCCTGGGGGCCCCTGCAGTGCCCATGCCACTGGCATGGGCATTGCAGGGGCCCCCGTAAGAGGGCCCCTAAATGTATTTCACTGTCTGCTGCGCAGACAGTGAAATACGCGACGGGTGCAACTGCACCCGTCGCACAGCTTCCACTCCGCCGGCTCGATTCCGAGCCGGCTTCATCGTGGAAGCCTCTTTCCCGCTGGGCTGGCTGGCGGTCTGAAGGAGACCGCCCGCCAGCCCAGCGGGAAAGTCAGAATTACCGCCGCGGTCTTTCGACCGCGGAACGGTAACCTGACGGCGGGACTTTGGCGGGCGGCCTCCGCCGCCCGCCAAGGTCAGAATGAGGGCCATAATGTGCTTAAAAGCTTTTTTTTGTTTGTCAGCCTCTACTCAAACTCACAGAAAAATAATAGGTACCCAGAAAAAGAAAGATTGATGGGCTGGGGACCTAATAGTTGGAGAGCGAGGCACACCATGGATAGAATGGTTTCTGATGCCTTGATGATGTCAATAGGCCAACAGCCTGGATATTACAGCGATTCCCACTGAATAAGAGAGACATTCCCAGGATCCCTTTGTGTAGAATCTAACTGAGCCACAGTTGGGAATTTGATCAACCTTGGCTTTTAAGAACTAATTAATTCCTCTTTTAACTCTCTTGACGCCAGGGGTCTGTTTTGTTTACAACTCAGTATCAAAAGCTATGCATTAGTGCACATAACAAATACAATTACATAACACACCATTACATAACTTTAGTGGAGTCTGAACCTGGATAAATATCAGTGTCTGTAATGTATGGACACGTAACAGGAAGTATTCTGAATCCGTACCTGGAACCACTTTCTCTCTACAAATATTTCCTAAGTAAATAGCATTGTGATGGATCAGTCTAGTTGTCACCATGGCATTCATCATGGTGACAAATCACAAAAATCAGCTGTCTTTCTGTTATTTTTAATACAGAGTTTAATTTTAGAAAATGTGGAGGAACACAAGAAATTGATACTTAATAGCTTCCTCATGTATCTACGTATATGTGATATTTAGTCATGATGAGCACTAGTCTGACTGGGACTGTGGTCACAATCTAGAACTCTGAAACTTAGGTGGTCCTTGCACTCTCAGGTGATTTCACCTTTGATATGAGCCTCATAAAGTCTTAACTTCAAGCATAGTTGTAATCAAATTGATTAGGTTTTAAGAATGCTTATACTGAGTTTATACTCTATACTATGCCTTGTAAACATAAGAATAACTCTTCACCCTGCCTTACCGCCCCCTGCTTGAATGGCCTACAATTTTAAAAAATGAGACAAAAGGCAGTGTATTTAACCCCTCTACTATCCTTCGCTGCTGTGATGAATGCTTTATGGGCTCCTTAATCTATCACTTTAACTGAATTTGTTTCTTTACATTCTGTTCTAAACCCAGGAAGATGGTGGTGGTAGCACAAGCTATTGTTGGAGTCAAGCTTGATTGTGGGAAGGTGCCTTATTATGCAGACGTCTCAGTACGTACTCTACATGACGTACAAGTGCTCCAGAATTAGGCATCTCAATGGTGCCCATAACTAATCATCACATGCACCTGGCACAAGGATTTATTAACTTAAGCTATCTTTTAGTCATGCCTTTAAGTGCCTTAGAGGCTCTGTCTCAGATTCATTAGGTTTTTTATGGAAACATCTGGCTCTCTTTGAAGAAGTTTCATTTACATCAACTGCAGAAACTTGGTTCTCAGGGCAAAGTTCTTCTAGTGGTTACAAAATTCAAGTGAGATTCATCTGCAGGAGAAGGTTTTTTTGTGAATGCCAAAGGTTTTGCACCAACCTATCGTATTAATTTGACTAACACCTACCTAGTTTTCAGATTAAAGTGAAAATCTCTTTATGTTTAATAGCTATAAACTGCTTCACAATTTATTCTGCTGATTTGTTGCATGCACTAGTGCATATCGGTAATCGCCATCTGTCAGTTTTTTAAGTATTTTTGCTAAGGCGCTTGAATGCCCTCAAACTGGGTCTTTAGCACTTTACCCAAATTCTGTGATTTAACTTGTGATTGAATGACCTCAAAATGTCTGAATAAATTTGTCTTCAACACAGTGGATTACCCAATCCCATCAGAGAGACAACCCCTGTTTTGGGGGCCCTGATAGAGCTGGGTGATTTCATTCCTTAAGGATCAGTGAGCAGCTCCGCATTAGCATTTGGCCGAGTTTCTTCTGAGACAACACTCATTTTACCAGCTCAGAAACTTCCATTACTTAGACACTAACTCCATCCTCTCTCTGCAGAAACACCAGGTAGATGACTACAGTCACTCGTTCCTAATCTGCCCCCGGTCTCATCCTCTTCATGCCCTGACATACATTATTTTGCTTCCTCGCAGGTGTCTTAATTGTACCCCACCAAGTGATCTGGTTTCTGATGCAATCATCCCTTGTACTCTGTTTTTACATTTTAAAAACCCAGTAGGAAAGAGGTTCACCCTTACCTAAGTCGGTGCAATAGTTAGGAAGAGGAGATTCAAGCCTTTCCAAGTTTTTTCACAATACAGACCATAATAGAAAATGTGTTTTTTTATTGAAACGTTGAAATGTTTTACTGTCTTGTATACAATTGCCTAATAAATACTTTCAAAATATCTATACTTTAAAATTGTCATTATTCATGAAAACGAGTGCATTTGTAAATAGAATATAAAGTGTAAGTACTGATTCTCACCCATTTTTGTCACGCGCTCTCCACCATGATTGGTTGCCCTCTTCAAGAATGAGATACTCCTCACCCTTCTGCAGTGGGAGGTCATTGGCGTTCATGGGGGTGTAATCATACAGCGCCACCACCTTCTTCAGTTCTTCTGGTTGGGGAAGCTCTGGAGGCGGACGCCTATTCACCTTTACCTCAAAGGTAACAACAGAGAGATGTTAAAGACTTTAAAGATGGGACAAGTCCTAACAGGTCACTTCTCATCTGTTAGGTTACCTGTTGGAGTACATTTGTGTCACATTTAACAAGAAGGTCTCCAAAAACAGATACCTTGTCTTCTATTGGAGTCGGAGGAAGAGGTTTTTTGGATTTTCGATGTGATCTCGCTGGTTTTATACCTTTCGAATGTCAAAGAGAAAAGGAAGATACAAAAGAAAATGTTTATTGTACTCCATGGGAAGAATGGTTAGTAGTGTTTACTATAAAGCACCACATTATTTAAACTGACTACAACGTGCTTAAGATGCACAATAGCCAGGTTCCCAGAGAAGCAGAGAAAAGAGTACAGTAAGAGATGAAGGAAAGAAGAACTTCATGGGCCAGTGGTGGAAGGGTCCAGTATATTATGATTTGCTCCTGTCTGCTGGTGGGGGTGATTACCATCAGGTGTAGTAGTTTCCCAACAGGCATGGCTATAAGAGGGAAAATAATCCATCTTTATTTAATGTTTGCTTAAACATAGGTATGCACATAGGCTGTCTAATTGATGAAGAGATAGTGCTAATGGAATCAGGACTTGCTTGGTGAAACGTTCTGTTGAATTTTAGCATAAAGTGCGATATTCATTGTCTCTGAAAATGTTCCTTCAATGTACTCAGGATGCCCTAGAGTTTTGGACTGTCACCCTGGGCAGTAGATTGATCTCCTGCACCCCTAACGCAAAGCCCTAAACCTACCTACAAAGCCGAATATCTGGTAGACTGTGATAGTTTTGCGATCAATAATATAATCCAAGTGAGTGTGCCCATACCATTCATGTAGACTGTGTAGTATCGGGCGGTCCGGGACTGATCCCGGTATTGCGGCTTTGCAGCGCTGAATAAAATGAACACGCGGACACCAACTGTGTTTAACTGCCGGCCGAGTGGTCGGGTCGGGCCCAGGTACTCGCATCCGCGGTCCGGCGTGTTGCTTGCACACAGCCTCGCCGCTCCCTGTCCTGCCCTACCACGTCCCTCCTTTATTTATGGCCCCGGGTCAGAGACCTCGAGGCAAACCATACACACACAGAACAGAGGTAACATTTCCCTCTGACATCCAGGAATCACCCCGGCTGTTAGAAAGTGTTGAATGGCTGGTTACGTCACCAGCCATCGACACTTCATTCCTCCAAAAATTTATAAACCAGAAAACATACATAGAGTAACAACGAAAAATCACCCCTCACACAGGTGATCACGCAAACTCGTGGAGGGGCAGGGGTTATTACGCAAATTGTATTTGGTAACCCCTGACCGGTTCTGGGTAGAACCCGCATCGGACGGGGTGCTTGGCAGCTCAGGTGGCGTCTGGTCTGATGGACCGTCCGGTCGACCAACGGGTGATGAGTTGGGATTGTCATCCTCAAACGGTGGAGATGATGAGTCGTCATCATCATTGCTGCGAAACCCTTTCAAGAGACTCCCGCCTGACCGGTGGAACCTCTTGAATAAAGATATATTTTGGGTAATCGTCTCACTCCCACGCTGAGCGACAACAGCAGACCCCTTTCGCCGAATGATCATCCGGGGGGCAGTGTCAAAAAGCGTACGGAACTTACTTCCTGGCAAAACGTGCTTCAGCAATACCTGGTCCCCGACGGTGAGGTCTGACGGAGCCGCATTCCTGCTCTGGCTGGCATGTTGATTGGCCACACGCCGCTTCTCTTGAGCTTGGTCATGACTCAAGATGGGAGGATTCCACAACGAGTGATGAGGAATGGTATCCACTGATGCCCTCCCAAATGCAATGTGACTGGGTGCCCTATTTGTAGTGCAGTGCGGCGTCTGTCGATAATTGCGCAGAAATGAGAATATGGCATACTCAACTGCCTGACCGCCTGCAACAGCGATGCGAATTACTTTGTTCAGCGTCCGCATGAACCTCTCGACTTCGCCATTGGCCTGTGGCCACCTTGGTGTGATCCATCGATGATGAGTGCCAGTGACTCTTAGGTACTCCGCTAACTCTTGGCTTTGGAAAGGTGGCCCATTGTCAGTCGTTATTTCAGATATCAAACCATGAGTGGCCATGGCTTTCTCCAGGCCAGCTATCACCACGTCCGCCGTGAGGGCCGGTAGGATTTCCACCTCGAGGTACTTGGATAAATCGTTGATGAGAACAATGGTGTGACGGCCATCCGGTAGTCTCCCGAAGTCAAGGCTGGCGGACTTCCATGGCCCAGCTGGGGAGGACTCAGTCTCTATGGGGACAGGCTTGCTTGGTTCACCGATTACCTGACACCACACACATGATCTCACCAGGGTTTCCACTTGTTCGTCCATGAGGGGAAACCAGACCTTTGATTGCAGGCGCCCTTTCGTCTTGACCATGCCTTGGTGACCATTGTGCGCTAGCTCGATGGTTCGGGTGGCCAGGAATGATGGGAGAACCAGCCGGTTCCCTCTTAGTAGGCACCCTTCGGTATCAGTTGTGAGCTCATCTCTGACATTGTACAGACTGCTTATGATGCACTGGGACTCAGGTCAATAGCGGTAGTCGTTTTTTCAAGGCATGCCATTGATTGTTCCTCACAGTTACCAGGACCTTTTTGCAGGCACTCATCATTCCTCGTGGCTTGGACTATTTCCTCTTCTGACATAGGCAGTGGTCTGGACCGGTCTGTGACGTATCTAACATACTCTTCAGTCTCTCCTGCCTCATCAACATCTGTGTCCGACGCTTCTCGTGGACGTCTCGACAGGTAGTCTGCGGGGTTCTCTGACCCCGGGCGGTACTCCAGTTGGCAGTGATAGTCCTGCAGTTGTAACATCCACTTTTCAATCCTCGGCGGCAGTTTTGAGGCTGTGCCGTTGAAAAGAGGGAACAAAGGCTTGTGGTCTGTGGTCACGATGAATGGGCGGCCGTAGACATAGATGTGATAGTGTTTACAGCCCCAGTGCACTGAAATGGCCTCCTTTTCTATCTGAGAGTACCTCTGCTCAGTTTCGGTGAGTGACCTGCTAGCGTAGGTGACTGGGGCCCACATTCCCTCTGCTTGTTCTTGTAGAAACACGGCACCTAACCCTTTTGGTCCGGCATCAACGGCAATCTTCATGCTCCTTTTTGGGTCAAAGTACTTTAAAGTGGTTTTGATGGATAGTGCATCTTTGATAGCTTCAAACGTCGCCTGCTCCGCAGATTCCCACTTCCATGGTTCAGAGGCCTTTGTCAACCTCCGAAGTGGAAGAGTGAGGCTGGACAGATCTTTAATAAAACGGCTGCAGTAGTTGACCATTCCGAGGAAGCTCCGTACTTCCGTGGTGCTTGTCGGAGGGGTGGCACTCTTGATGTAATTCACCTTGGCCGGATCTGGGGCAACGCCACTTGCCCAGAAGGTGTAGCCAAAGAATTGTATCCTGTCCTTGAGGAACTCACACTTCCGACGGTGCAGGGTGAGCCCAGACTCTTGGATTCGCTGTAGGACGTTCTGGAGGCGAGAGTGATGTTCTGCAATGGTGGGTGCATGGACAAGGATATCATCGCTGACATTGAGGGTTCCAGGCAGGTCAGCCAGCAGTTCATGGATGACATTTTGGATCTGCAGACTTTTGCGAAGTGATTTATCTTCCCACAGCTGGAGCATATTCTGCCTCTCGCTGGGCATTCCGATGGTTTGTGTGGGACTCCCCCACAATATCCGCATTGCTTCGCTTGAACCCTGTTCAGCCGTTGTTTGATTTTGCTCATCGGTCCCGTGACCGTGTTGGCCGTCTCTTCTTTTATGGTGCGCTGTAGGGCTGCCTCCATGTGAGATGCGCGGGCTCGTGACAGCTCTTTCGTGCGCCCCATTTGCGGGATGTCCGGTAGAGGCTTTTCAGACTCTTCTAAGATGCGCTCTCTGAGTTTTAAGGAGGCACACCCCTGGATGAGTTGTCCTCTCACTTCTTCTGTTTCATCGTTGAACCGACAGGTGCTGGCTAACTCTCTCAGCCTCATGTAGAATGCATCCAATGACTCTTCTGCTTGTTGCCTGGCCTGCCTGAATATGAATCTCTCATAGTCGGTGTTGACTATGGGCTCGAAATGCCTGTTTAACGCAGCTATGAGTGTCGTGTGTGTTTTTGGGGCGTCTTCCACAAGACTTTTAGATATTTTATATATGTCTCTCCCTCCTATGTGGATAAGCATGGCGCACTTATGGTCATTCGCTACCTTAGTGGCCTCGAAGAAGAGGATACTCTTTCCACCCATTCCTTCCATCTAGGGGCTTGGGCAGAGGGGGCCACCTCGACTATGAACGGCTCTACCAGAGGTATGGCGGACATGAGGGCTGGTCAGACTGGGGTGATGTTCCGGTGGCAGGCAGGCGTGTCTCTTAGGTAATGGCAGTGTTGCCAAGTGTGGCTGGTGGATCTGTACTACCGGCACCGAGTGTAGGGGTGTCACAGTACTTACTGTTGTTCCAGGTGCATTCTTCCGTGAGGGGCGGGCATCAGCTGTTAGAGGGCTGGCCTTGTATTCAGGATCCTGTGGTTCAGGAGGTGCAGGATCTTATACTGGCGTTCAAAAATGCTCAGTAATGCCCAGGGGGTCTAATATCCGGCTAGTTCTTCCAAAGCGGCACGAGCACCGCGTTGTAGGCGGCTGCCGCTTTGATCTTGTTGGAGTTTGTACACAGATCGCACCCGCCGTACGAGCACCGCATGATTGGCGGCTGCAGCGGGGCAATCTTGGTGGCGTGGAGCCGCCTCCTCCGTTGCCAATATAGTATCGGGCGGTCAGGGACCGAGCTCGATATTGCGGCTTTGCAGCACTGAATAAAATGAACACGTGAACACCAACTGTGTTTAACTGCCGGCCGCGTGGTTGGGTCGCGCCCAGGTACTCGCATCCGCGGTCCGGCGTGTTGCTTGCAAACAGCCGCGCCGCTCCCTGTCCTGGCCGACCACGCCCCTCCTTTATTTATGGCCCGGGTCAGAGACCTCGGGGCAAACCATACACACACAGAACAGAGGTAACATTTCCCTCTGACATCCGGGAATCACCCCGGCTGTTAGAAAGTGTCGGATGGCCAATTACGTCACCAGCCATCGACATTACAGACTGAACTCTTACGTATCCCTTTTTATACCGCTCTTCATTTCGATAAAAAAACACACGCACATTTTACGGGACTACTGGCTTGGGCAAAAGCTCTATCTGACCTTGAAACAATGGTAAAAGAAGCAGTCCGTGATTGTTTATTTAACAATTTAGACAACGCAGTCTCATGCACATTAGATAAATGCAGGCATGTGCAGACACAGAAATTCAATTCAATTTTGGGAACACACCCAGACATAATCACTGGTTCCCGGATGAGTTCAGATCTCTGAAACCAAATGAGCAGTGCAGAGAGGCACTGATGCATAAATTATGATATAAGAAGGAGGACCACTTTAACTACTCTGGTAACAGGCTACAACTCCTGAATAAAAAACGTCAAGAAAATGTACTTTTGAGACCATATGAGACAAGGCTTAATCTTTCGGGAGAGCAGTTCAGATAATATTAGAATCACGATCAACCCTGGCCTTGTCTATCTACTCTGTGCCACTGAAAGACACCACTCTCTAAAACCTCTGGCTTTCGGCAGCATGGCACGAGGATTCAGACCCAAAAGAGCCTTAAACCACTGTGGAGATGACTTTTGACGTTCCACTCAACCAGTGTAACCTGTTCACAGTCCACTGAGGCGTGATAGGATTAGGCCAGCACCAAAGCCTCATTACTAGTTACCCATTTGATCCACAGCCTCCTTCAAAGCAGTATGTGCTTGGATCCATAGATCATAGTCATACCCCATTGCTAACACTCTGTAGAGCAGTTTCTGGTGATTGTTGCACAAGCACGTAGAGCCACTTATGAAAAGCAGGGCTTTGCCATCACTCAGCCTAATCAAACAATTCACTCCCAGGAGCTCTTGATGCAGAATCCAACTGAGCCATAGTTGGAAATGTGATCAAAACTTTGCTTTTAACAACTAATTGCTAACTCTTTTACCTCTCTTAAAGCCTTAGGTGTGCTATGTTTACAGCTCAGCAAGAAGAAGCTCTGCGTTAATGCACAGTCAAATAATTTACCATTACATAACTTTAGTAGCGTCAGAATCTGATTAAATATCAGTGTCAGTAAACTGAGACTCTAATGTGTGGCCTTTTAAGGGGAAGTATTCTCATTTCTTACATAGGACCACATCTCGCCTCTACATATGTTCCATTTATCTGACACAGTGACAGAACTACGTAAATATAACTCTGATGGATCAGTTCAGCTGACACCCTGATGTTCATCGTGTTGACTAAACTGGGCTTCCTGTCTGATTAAGCAGTGAGCCCTGGCTGTCTGTCATCTTTTATCAAAGGACACTTTTTATCAGTTCTTGTCATAATGGAAGTCAGCTAACCTGACGCTAGTGGTCATAGAATGCTCTGGTACAAGGTTTCAGGGTGCCACCCTTGGGGGAAGGGCTCTTTCCAGTTTAATAAAACCCAGCAGGAATTTATAGCTCCTCAGGTCTGGCCAACTGGTCTAGTCTCACTTTGGGCTTCTGAGGTTAGTGTTGCCTTTGTTGCTTAAAATTATGAAAGACTTCCAGGAGACATTCACTCTTGGACCCAGATTTAAGATTTTTCGACGGGGTTTCATCACTTTTTTGATGCAACCCTAGCACAAAATCATTTTTGGTATTTACAAAGCCATGCAGTTGTCGATTTGCATGTCTTTGTAAGACAAAGTAACGCAATGCAGCACATAGTAATGCCTTGTGTTACTTTGCATCAGGTAGGTTTTCCATGGCTAATGCCTGGGAGTTCCCGTGCATAGTTACAAACAGATATAGGGGGTCATTCTGACCCCGGCGGTCTCAGACCGCCGGGGCCAGGGTCGGCGGGAGCACCGCCGACAGACCGGCGGTGCCCCGCAGGGCATTCTGACCGCGGCGGTTCGGCCGCGGTCAGACTAGGAAAACCGGCGGTCTCCCGCCGGTTTTCCGCTGCCCTACAGAATCCTCCATGGCGGCGGAGCGCGCTCCGCCGCCATGGGGATTCTGACACCCCCTACCGCCATCCTGTTCCTGGCGGGTCTCCCGCCAGGAACAGGATGGCCGTAGGGGGTGCCGCGGGCCCCCGTAAGAGGGCCCCACTTTGTATTTCAGTGTCTGCTTTGCAGACACTGAAATACGCGACGGGTGCCACTGCACCCGTCACACCTTCCCACTACGCCGCTGGACTTAGAATCACCCCCATAGAGTTGGGTTTGTACCAAAATGGTACACGTTCCTGACGCCTGTGTAATAAGGGGAAATATCTTAATTTTTCTTTGTTTTCCCTCTTTGCAAGAGGAAAATGCCTCAAAGAATAGTTTTTGTGTTAGTATCTTGACCACAACCCAGACACACTTGCACATTGGCGCAAGGGTGCCTATGTTGGCTCTAGCTAGCATAAAGTGCACCAGCACAGGAAGAGAACAGATCTCCACCATTTTGTTGTAGATAAGAACCAGTTCTGCTCCTTCCAGTTCATGCAACGCATTACACTATCATTGCTTCCTGCGCTGCTTCGCATGAACTCTTATTAAATATTGGCACAGGTGAACTGAGCTATAGGTTGCTCCTGAATCTTCCTCTTTTACAGCAATTTTCTGGTGTTAGTCTCTGCCTCTGGAGCTTGGTTGAAAAAGCCCTGTTAATGACAAGAAAGGTCTGATCACACCTCATCCAGTGAAAGGGATATTGTGATAATCCTTGCATTTTCTGCTCCCACTGCATTTCACCTATTTTATATATTCATTATTTGAGTGCAAATTTTTCGTTTAGAAATGTATGTTGAAGTTAGCATTATTTACACATTTATATCATATAACATTTGTTTTACTATAATCTGATAGTTTAGTCACAATTTATAGTTGTACTGACATGTTTTATAATGCTGTATTGGTTTAAGTGAAGGTTCACAAAGGTCCATACATTAATTCTAGCATTTGACATCAATGGATGTGCAGCCTGCCCTTTTCAAAACAATAGAGAAGTCTATTTAAGCTGGGTATAGACAAGTAGAAGGCAAAGAGGAAATCTTACTTCCCAGGAACCAATTGAGCAATCAGAAGCAGTAAACATTCGAAGGTCACAGTCTAGCATCTCAGAGCTAGCCTGGCCTTACCATCTTGCTGTGATGCCATAGCTACGGTGAAGTGATAGATATTGACCTTCTTCACACAGAACAACACGTCTGTTGTTGAATGAGGTATGTGAGTGAGATGCCACCTGTTGTAAATGGGTTCTGCCCAGCTAGTAAGCCAAGAGAAAGTGAGCGCCTGATGCTCCACTGTATTTGCAAGATAAACCCTGTGGTAGGCCAGTGTCCATAAGTCAACCCAAGGAACAACTTTCAGGGAGTGTGCATTGGGCCCCCTTCTCAGACTCACCTTTGGTCCAGGTTCCCCATCCCTCAGGATTCAACACAATTAATGGAGTCCCAGGGATCTCCATACCCAAGGACAAAGCAGGGCTGAGAGGTGGGGTAGAGCAGTTCAAAAGGGGCCTGGGACCACATACCCAGACCCTGTTGTCTGGGGTGGAAGATGGGTACCCTTGACTGCAACCTGCAGCATTCTCTCACCTGCATGGACCGGGAAAGCACAGTATCAGAGGGCAGGGAAGGAGCTGGGCAGTGTGAGAATGTGCTCCTAGCACTACTACAAAGATGTAGGTGTCTGTGGGTGCCCTGGGTGAACTGGACCACGAAACCAGGTGGAAAACCAGAAACACAAAAGAGATGCACAGCACAAAGCCGCACACAAAAATTACACTGGGAGACCCATTGTTTGTTCACTTATTCCCAGTTGGAGTGCCCCATTTTGTTCTTCGAGGGGCCTATTCACAAATTTCTTTTCTTTGTGGTGGTCCATAGAGGGGCAAGGGCACCACCAACATATTTGCAATGTACAGTGGGGACTGCAGGGAGTGCAACAGACCAGTTTCCGAGTTTGGGCCCTCCGCACACTACCTTGCCGCGTGTTGCAGCTGTGCTTCCATAAAGTAAGGTTCCAAGTCTGGTAAACCCAGTCCTCCCTGTAGTTTGTCTAATTTCAGGACTTTTAGGTGTACTCTCTTCCTTTTTCTCACCAGACTAGCTGAATCGATAATTTACCCATCTCCCAGAAAACTGGCTTACAGTCAGGCTACATAGAATTTGGTAGCTGGTACAGGCAACAAGACAGCAATATCTTTTTTGCCAGGCCCACTTTGCTCATGACATAGGGAGGAAGGGAGATCCAAATCCTCACATATGATTCCAATCCCCTTAATGCTCTGCCCAGGTCGTAATTCATAGTGCAGTGCCACAGTATGTGACACCTGTTCGAAATGGGGTCTTTGGTTGGCAGTCAGGTTACCCCCTGTCCAAGGCAGGACCCACACTCTAGTCAGGGTAAAGGAGAATCACCCTCAGATAACCTCTGCTTACCCCCTTGGTAGCTTGGCAGAGCAGGAGGCTTAACATCAGAGTGCTAGGTGTAAAGTATTTGTACCAACACACAGAGTAACTTAATGAAAACACTACAAAATGACACAACAGAGGTTTAGAAAAATAGAGAATATGTATCTAAACAATACAAGACCAAAACAACAAAAATCCACAATACACAAGTCAAGTTATCACAAAAAATGCAAAAAGAGTCTTCATGTAATTTTAAACACACACTAACATTGTTAGTGTGAAAATGTACCTTGGGTGTGTCAAAAATAACCCTGCATGGGCGAGTGTGTGTCAAAAAGGGCTTGTGATGCTTCAATATCACTCACGAGAGAGACCTTGCGTTGTTTCTCCTTTAGTCGGGTCAGTCTGTGTCATTTCTTCTCTCTACAGGAGAGCGATGCGTCGATCAGGTCAGCACTCTCGGGTCCGGGCAGGCCTTGCGTCATTTTTACACGCCCAGCAGTGTTTGCGTCGGAAATCCAGCCACACGATGATCCGAAAACCATGCAGCGCGGGTTGCGATCTCACCAGCCTCTGTCAGCGATGCTGTGTGAAATTTCTCCAGCCCTAGGGCATCGATCTTCGGGTCGTGTTGCAGCCGAGCGTCGATTTTTAGCTGTGAAGCTGGCAGTGCGTCAATTTTTCAGCAGCAGATCAGAGTTGCATCAATCTTTTCCCCTCACGGCATTCTGTGCGTGGATTTCTCACTCTTGGGCTGTCAGCTTCTCCTTTCAGGGTCCCAGAAACTGGATAGGCACCACTTGGCAGAGTAGGAGTCTCTCCAGAGACTCTAGGTGCTGGCAGAGAGAAGTCTTTGCTGTCCCTGAGACTTCAAACAACAGGAGGCAAGCTCTAAATCAAGCCCTTGGAGATCTTCACAAGAAAGAAGGCAACACAAAGGCCAGTCTTTGTCCTCTAGCACAGGCAGAAGCAGCTCCACAAAGCACAATCACAGGCAGGGCAGCTCCTCTTCCTCAGCTCTTTAGCTCTTCTCCAGGCAGAGGTTCCTCTTGGTTTCCAGAAGTGTTCTAAGGTCTGTGGTTTTGGGTTTCCTTCTTATACCCATGTTCTCCTTTGAAGTAGGCTTACTTCAAAGCAAAGTCTCTCTTGATTGTGAAATCCTGCCTTGCCCAGGCTAGGCCTCAGACACTCAACAGGGGTTTGGAGACTGCATTGTGTGAGGGCAGGCACAGCCCTTCGAGGTGTGAGTGACCACTCCTCCCCTCGTTCCTAGCACAGGTGGCTCATCAGGAAATTCAGACTATACCCCAGCTCCCTTTGCGTCGCTGTCTAGTGTGAGGTGCAACCAGCCCAACTGTCAAATTGACCCAGACAGGGAATCCACAAACAGGCAGAGTCACAGAAATGGTTTAAGCAAGAAAATGCTCACTTTCTAAAAGTGGCATTTTCCAACACACAATCTTAAAATCAACTTTACTAAAATATGTATTTTTAAATTGTGAGCTCAGAGACCCCAAACTCCACATGTCTATCCGCTCCCAAAGGGAATCTACACTTTAATCATATTTAAAGGTCGCCCCATGTTAACCTATGAGAGGGACAGGCCTTGCAACAGTGAAAAACGAATTTAGCAGTATTTCACTGTCAGGACATATAAAACATATTACTATATCCTACATTAACCATACACCGCACCCTGCCCTTGGGGCTACCTAGGGCCTACCTTAGGAGTGCCTTACATGTAAGAAAAGGGAAGGTGGGTGGGTACACTTGCCAAGTGGAATTTACAGTTTAAAACTGCACACACACCCTGCAGTGGCAGGTCAGAGCCATGTTTACAAAGCTACACATGTGGGTGGCACAAAGAGTGCTTCAGGCACACTAGTAGCATTTGAGTTACAGGCCCTGGGCACCTCTAATGCACTGTACTAGGGACTTACAGTAAATCAAATATGCCAATCATGGTTGAACCAATTACATACACATTTAGTATAGGAGCACTTGCACTTTAGCACTGGTTAGCAGTGGTAAAGTGCCCAGAGTAACAAAAACAGCAAAAACAGAGTCCAGCACACATCAACAACCTGGGATACAGAGGCAAGAAGTTAAGGGAGACCACACCAAGGATGAAAAGTCTAACAACACCCATATTGCCAAATTGCTTAACTTGGTTTGCTCCCATATAAAGCCCAGATCAGGTAGACCTTGCTGTGCAACGTCCCTAAAGCCTGCTAAAGGGAACAGTGAAAACTTTTGCCTACTTTCACATGGGTCTGAATTTCTTGTAAACTCCTCTAACTCTCATAGCAAATGTGAGACTGATTCCTAGGGCTGGGGCAAGTATACTACAACTTAGGGATAACACATGGGCCACACCACCTGCCTGTATTGCCCAGGGTTGCATCGCGCTGTACAACTGGATCGCTAAAGATTCCATCGCAATTGTGAAGAGCAGGGGTGGGAAAGGGCACCCCTGCCTTGTTCCTTCCTCCACTTTCAAACTACTTGACAGTATCCCACCTGAATTACCTTTAGCAATAGTGTCACTGTATGGCAGGCCAATTCATTACAGGAACTGCGGCCACACCCCATCTTTTTGAGGACCTCAAGCATGTAATCAACTTAAATTTAATTTTTAATGCTAACATGTGTTTACTCGTCGACAGAGTCAATAGCCTTGCCTTGTACATACGGTTACTCCTTAATAAAGCCAATACGCGTGCCTTATTTATTGGCGTGGTGTTTCCTTGGTAAAGTCAATTGTTTGTCTTATATATTGATGTGGTGACTTCTAGGCAAAGCCAATAGACCTATTTTATTTGAAAAGATACCCCCCATTTTGGGATACTCTCTCTGGTATAGGTGGGGTATATTGTGATTTTTGGAGGGTCGTAACCCATTTGGAGCCAAATGTGATTTCAGAATGTCATCCAAGGGATTTTCCATTTACCTTAGCTATATGTGTGTAAATTAATGTATAGTAGTTAGTATTTAGTAGTTTAGGTGTAATAAATATACTTTTCCTTTTACAAAAGGAAAAAACAAAAAGTCCACACCACTTCCCCTGAGAAGGCCATAGACTGCTCTTCTTCCCTCTAATGAGAGAGTCAAGTGCTATAATGGAGTACTTAGTCCCCAGAAAGAAGATAATTGTGGACCTATTACTTGTGCAGACTTTTCATCATGCCCAACTAATAGTTAAAATGTTTACACCATCTTAGAAACTCACACAGGCTCTCTGGTGCTAAGAGAGCTTAGGTAGAGGCAAGAAGGGAGGGGTTGAAGGATAGAGATAGACTTCTTCATTTCATGCTAGAACATTCTGAATTTTAAACCACAGTTACAATGTTGCAATTCCTTTTAATATAATATTTATAAATCGTTTTCATTGTCACTAGCTTGTTCAATTTTATAGTTACATCAGTACACATTTTAACCCCTAGGGTACGATGAAGACTTTAATGAAAATATGAAACGTATCCTCATTGTGCATTCTTGTGGATATCTACTCGTGATCAAGAGGTTTGGAATCTGCTAACAACAAATAAGTGGTAAGTTGACATGGGGTCTATACTTTTGCCAGCGAGTATAAAACACCTACATTTTGGGCTGTATTTTGTGTGGAATCTAAAAGCGTATCACTTCAATCACAGGAGTATCTTAGTTCAAATTTTCCATGCAAAGCTAGGCAAAGAACAAATGACATGAAACATTGTATTTCCATAATGACCAAGAGATTAGTTTTAGGACTTTTGAAATCATCTTCAAAACTACAAAAGATCCATATTCAAGTTCTTCATAATTTGATCATTTGACCTTTGCAAAAAAGATTACCACAAACACAGTAAAAATAAAAAGTAGAGAATGTATAGATGGAACCAATGCAAACATGCATTGGCAAACCCAATAGGTCTCACCTGGCTTTGCCTAAGGTTTTTTCATATGCTGCTGTGAATGGCCTTGCCTACAGTGAGACATCTTGTATTGAAGTTTAAAAACATAGAAGAAAAGTCATGCCTGGAAAGTGGGAGACTCCAAGGAAGGAGGCCTAGGAAGTGGGTGAGCACTTTGGAAGTGGCCCTTAGAAGCGGGGCACTAAGGAGGGAAGCCTCTGAGGGTGAACCACATGTAGGAGACTTGGGAAGGGAGAGAACAAAGAAGGAGGTTTGGTAGATTTTGGCACAATTAAGGGAAACATAAGTTGAAGGTTACCAAAGATGGATAGCATGAACCAGGAGACACCAAAGAGGGAGGTGTAGGTCAGGTGAAACAGGAAGGACTTGGTCAGGGAATAGCCTATGACAGTATGGGACATGGAGAAGTGAAGGCAGGCATGGTACTGGAAATACTGAGGTGAAAGCCGAAGACATGGATACCGAGGACTTTTGGACGGCACTGGCCATAGTGCATGGGGAAGGTAGCGTCACCATCCACCTCCAGGATGGCTCGGAACATTTCGGACAGAATATCAGGATCAGCAACTCTGTTCAGGTCTTCATGTTCCATTGGGCCTGGAGAAGCATAGGTAGAGGGGATGCTGGTGGTGCCTGACAGTCAGATAGGCACCCAACCAGCACCTCCTCATCTTCAGGTTGCTCCTGCGGGGGAATGTGTGCTTGTCACAGCCTGCCTTCAAACTGAACTGGCCCACCAGCACCACTGCCTCAGCCAACAACCAGCCACCCCTACCAAACACAGCATCGCCATTGCTAGGCTTCTCACTAGTGTAGAGGTAGCAACTGCCAGAGATCAGGGGTCAGACTGGCCAGTATATAGAGAAGAATACTACAGCAGGTATGGAGGCTTTGGGAAGAGAAGGGCTTAAATGCCTTAGATGCACCAAAGCACAGAAGGAGCATGACGAGAAGAGCAGAGCCTACCAACCACACTCCAGTAGACAACTGTGCAGTTATACTGAGCCTACCCACAACTTGACACTACTAACTGTCAAAGTGAACGATGTGCCTGATCTACGCTGAGCAACTTCTGAACTCACTTTCGGATGCATATGTGGGATGGATTCTACATCCAACTCAGCAGCCATTATAGGATTAGGCAACCTTCACTTTGCCAAACTAAATGGAAGAATGATGGTATTAAAGCGAACGTTCTCCTGACGCCAGTACCAACGATGTTCGGTAATAATGCGGGCATTGCTGAACCGAATGACGCTCATGTGAGGTGTCCTTAATCTCATATAAAAGTTGTGTGTTACATCAGGCTCTACTGCATTAAACTTTAATAATGTGGCATCCTGCTAAGTGTTCCTGGTAGTATTTAAATGTGTCTATGTTGTAATAGAAATTCGAATGAACACAAAAAACTACAAGATTGGTGCAATACACATGGCTGCCATTTAGGAATGGTTTGATTTTACTGATGCTTGTAATATAATTCAACAAGCATTGGCAAAATCAAAGCTGCACCGGTGCTGGCACACAGTACTGGGTGAAGGCAAAAGACAGAGGAGCCCAAATCCTGCACTGTCCAAAAGGGGTGTAGTGGAGGACACAGGAGCAGTGATGGAGGTTTGGGGACAGCAGTAGGGAGGGTATATTTGTGACTATTTAAAGACCCATGTAAAGTTCCACGAAATGTAATGGCTTTAAGAACAGCTAGCTCAACCATTCACAACTCAAAACGGGCCAACAGCCAATGGCTTCAGGGAGTTGACCAAAAGCCTACTCTCGTTACGTCTGTATGTATGTATGTATGTATGTGGGTTGCACTGCGTGGGTAACACGAGGGCTCAGGCACACAGCTGCAGCTGTCTGTTGGTGAGACCTGCAAAAGAGGAGGTATTGATAGGGAACTTACCAACTGCTACAGTGACCGTTCACTTTAGACTCGTCAGGTCTCAAGAGAAAGAAAAACACAAAGACCTAAAGATGTCTCAGAGTGACTTATTTTTAGCTTTCTTATTTATTGCCTCTTTGATGAGGTTAGCTATCTTCCACGTTATCTTTTAAAAGTTCCAAGTAAGCATCAGTAGAACGAGTCATTTTTTCAGTAGAATGCACAAAAACGTATCTCATGCTACATTAATTTAAAAGCCCAATTTACCTCTATGTCTTTGCAAAAACCATTAAACCTTGTTCTGACTCATTTTGCACTCTAAACCCTAAACCAGACCCAATTACCTAGTACAGTGTCAGTTGTTAGTTTCTGGGCCTCATGTGGCGCAGAACTACAAATGAATACTAAAATCTTATTACCAAGTCCCTGTCAGTATCAGTGGCGTAACACAAAATAAAGGACCCCACTGCAGTATGTGAAGAGGGGCCCCTGAGTCTCTTAAATCTCACAAATAGTCATTGGCTTTCTTCTAAATGGGGTGCCCGGATAGGTTGGAGGCCCTTGAAGGGCTGAGGGCCCCTATGTTTCAAAGGGGCTGCAGGGGCCTGCGTTACGCTTTTGGTTATTATGCCTGGTAACATCACACCCCACCCAAAGTTACTAATACAAGGGCCATCTAGTAGGATTTACTGAGGATTAGAAATGGAACACCGAGGGCCCCTTATAAATGAGGGATTAGATCCCAAGCGGAGGTCAAGGTGGGCAGGAGAACGACGTTCCCAAGCTTTATGAATTAGATGAAAACAGTTTCCATACTTTTTTAAAACACAGAGGTTTCTGAATGGATGGGTTCCCGAAGATTGGAAGGGGAGAAATAAGATCCCTTCTACTGTGAAGTGAGAGACGTTAAGAAGAAACAAGCCTTCTCTCCAAGGTCCCTGCTACCTGAAAGAAATGTAAATGTGTACAATTGTTTAATCAGCAAGTTTAAAGGCTGCTTGGAAACTAGCATACACTTTAAGTGGTAGAATCTGTAATTTGTCATTTTAACAGAAACCTATAAAAGGGTTTGTACTAGGTACAGCAAGCATAAAAACTAAAAACATAACTTTTACAAGTACTGTAAAAATTTTAGCACAAGGATTTGACATGTTTTTTTTACAGGCTATGCGGTTTGCAACCTGCCCTAAACTGTGTGTACTAGTTTTTAGGTTGAGCGTGCAAGAGCTCTGACGTGTTGTAATCTATCTGTGGGCTTTTAACCACGCCCATCACTATCACTCGTTCCTGGGCTTGCCTTTCAAAAATCCTTCATCATCATTGGTAAATGCTTTACGTTTGTCCCTCCTTGGGATGGTTTTGTTACCACCTTGGCCATCGACCTTGCTACATGGATACTTGCACGTTTGCCGATACGTTTGACTGTGAGCAAACTTCTTTTACCTTTTGTGTGTCTCCTTTGTGCTCACGCTCATTGATGTCGTGACATTTTAAATTGGCTTGTTCAAGTCAACTGTTTTTACTTTTCATTTTCAATTTATGTTGCAAGAAAAGTCCAGTTAGGAATTTACACAGCTAATAGAGCTAACTCGAGAAAACGCGAGACCCATTGCATTGCAAATGTTACTAATTACGTACAAAGTGACAGTGCTTTTTGACAGAGACTTGGGTCTCTCAGCGTTATAAATAGAAGTCACTAGTTCCCCAGTGCACCGACCAGGATTTAAATCATTCCTCCTAGTTATGCCCACAGACATCTGAAGTGATTGCATTAACCAACCAAGCTTTCCAAACAAAAAAAAACATTTCCCACAGATATATTTTAATTGCGTAGATTTTTCATTTATGATGAGCGCATTATATTTTGTGTGCACTTACCTGTAGGTGGAAGGCCAACAAAATAATTACAGAATATTTTGTTCCTTTGAGTCTGTCTCTGAGTCCGCCCTCCCCACACACACATCACTGACCCCGCCCCCACCATACTCAGGATCAGAGTTCCCATACTTTTCTTTTTACACTTCTATCACTGGCTCTACGTCTATGTGAAAAGAAGAATTGGTCTTTGAAGAAAATATATGAAAAAGCAATTAAACATAGTTTGGATTACAGTCGAAATAATGTATGGTGTCCTGGGTTGTAAGGAAGTAATGAAGGCATCGTGCATAGGCACGTTATGGAACCAACAATTACACTGGCATAGTTTCCACAAGAATATATATAATATATAATGAGAGGATAAAAAAAACAAGTAGGGTAATGAAGAGAGACGGTTGATATACATGAAAAACGAATGCAAAGTAGAGGTGTGTAAGACAAGATGAAAGGTAGTGAGGCAGAAGAAAGGAGGCGCAGGAAAAAATGTAAAAGAGAAGTAGGGAGGTTTTCAAAGATATCAAGTTGTAGGGAACGAGATGAATATTTGAGATGCAAAGTAAATGTGTGAAATGAGACCTACTTCCGTTGCTGCTCATCAGGAGCTGGCACCCTGGGGCATTCTTCGATGTCTGAGCACAGCAGAGGTACTGTCCGTCAATCCAAAAGTTCGGGTGGTACTTCTGCACCGAGCTGTTAGTGTGTCGGATCACTGTAGCAGAAATACAGTAACATGGATGATAAATACATTACTCTGATTTAGCTAGAGCACCTTAGTCAAACATCCTGGGGAAATTAATAGGATGAAGATAATGTGCAGTTGTCCTGTAAAAATAAATAATTTGGCGATTTTTATTTATTTCAGACTTAAAAGTTTGAAATCAAATGCCAACACGTAACTAGGCAATAACTGTCTCTAGTTACGAATTTGAAATTGTGTTCACAACAGTTGGACTTGAAGCAGGTCTGGTGCTTGAACAGGAATGCCAACATTTTGAAATAATTTCAAGTATGCACATTATGCTACAGTTGAAAATACTGAAAATGCAGGGTTTGCAATTGAAGGTCTTAAAAATATAGGGCCTAATTACGAGTTTGGCGGGCTGACTGTCGGCCGCAAGACCCGTGGGGAGGAGCCCACAGAGGAGCCGGAGGTCTCCCCCACTGGCCCAATTATAATGTTTTCACCCGGCTGACACACGGGAACCTCTATATTAGAAGGGTTCTGCCAGTCAGCCCGGTGGAAACAGTGCAGTGCCATTGGCCTCGGCTCCCCAGGGAGCCAATGCCATCGCACAGAGAGTGCCCCCAACACCCTCAGAATGAGCACTGTCTGACATAGCAGATAGTGCGCATTTCATGATCATGGGCAGACTGGGGCCCCCAAGGCTCCCTAAGGCCTCCGGCACTGTCTTTCCACCAGCCCTCTCATGGCGGGTACCCCACCATGAAAAGGCTGGCAGAAAGGGAAGTCATATTCAGCCTGGGGGTGCTTAACTCAGCGCTGCCCCTGGCTGACCATGAATTTGACTGCCACCAACCCGTCGGGATCCCTGATCCTGGAGGTGTGACCACCAGGGTTGTAATCAGGCGGTTGGATCGCTAGGAGTGTGGCGGTCTAACCATCACTGTGAGTTTGCGGGCGCAAGACTGCCACACCCATAATTAGGCCCATAATTGTGTATTCTGTGAGAAAGGTCATTGCCTGCTTGCACTAACATTTAAGGTGGGATATACAATGATGTCACGCAGCGCAGTGACCAAAGTTGCATGAGAGAGAGCGAGAAGGAAAGTGCCTTATCTACCAAGATTTGGCACTATCCTGTTCTCTTCCTAGCACTAGTGCAAAATAAGGATGCCTGGCATCATTCACACACTTTTGCACCATAGTGATGTATATCATAGGTTTTATAAGTGAAGAGTATCCTTCAGTATAAAATACTGTGCCTAGTCAAACTTTTAAACTTTTTCTACTTTGGATGTAGCACACATAAAAAGTCAGAAAAGTTTGTTGAAATAAAAGCATTACTCCATGTTAACACAAACTCAAAGAGGTGCTATTTGTTGGTGCAAAACCCTGTCTACTATTGTTAGTAGATAGGGCTTTGCAACAAAAATTTGTGGATAGTTCCATGGAAAGGCACATTTACCACTCTTGGAACTCCTCCCGACACAAACTAACGCATAGCGCTGCTTTGCATTACTTTTAGGCAATTATTCTGTGCAAAACAAATGTTTCTGGGGATAGTAAATTCCAAATAAACCTTTTTTACTAATTTGCATCACGTTTGTGATATAAGCCTGGCACAAAATTTTAGTAGATCTGCCATCAATGAGATTAGGGCTGAAGACATCTGGAGAATGGGAACGGAGTATTGGTCATCAATCAAACATAAGGCTGAACTGGAGCTTTTGGGGCTAGTAAGAAGGTAAGGGGATTTTCCTCACCCTCCTCATCAACATTTGGAGTCAAGGCAAGGGAATTGTATGAGTGACATGATAAAGCCAGTAACTGAAGTTACTAATGCATCCGAATTATAGGTCTTATGAATATGGCAGCTCCGTGGCGCTTCCTAGAGAGATTTCTCCTACTGTAAGCAAGTGAAGCATCAAAGTGAAATACCAGGAAAAAACATGCAGGTATCAGGACTGTGTGTCTGATTCTAGCATGTTATTCCCCATAACCTTGTAATCCCCCTTATTTCCACCCTCCCAGAATTACTAGGCTGCCTGTTAGAGTAATCCTGAGGGAGGGAAATAACAGTGATTTTTTCTTACCCTCTTGTAATGAGGGAATTATTGTCCAGTCATACTCCCTAGTGACTGTTACCAACCCACTACATGTTCTGACCATCTGCCTGTCTTTGGATATTCTCCCTGTCTGCCTTCTGGCCCTTCTGAGTCCCAACCTTCTTTTCTGGGGCTAGATAAGCCTGTTAATGTTAAAACTTCCTGGCCAGGCCTCCTCCAGCTTAGTCTTCGGAGCTCATTTCAACACAATACCCTCAAACATCCAGACTGTCAAGACCAATCAATACTCCCTCTTCCCATGTAGCTAATTATAACTTCCAGATCTTCCACCAGTTTATTTTCCTTTCCCCTACACCAAGCCACATACAGAACATATTTCTTAAGATAGATGACAAATTACCACATGTCCTGCCCTCATGGTCTTTAGAGAGTTGCCCCATGTCCAAGTATTAGCTGTTCGACACTACCTTGCCCGTATGTATTCACAATGTTCCAATCCAATGAGGTTCTAGGATAGTCAGGGCACCTCTTTCCAATTACTCCTCTCTGGATGGAGAACCAGTTTGCCTTGCCATATAGCCTACACACAACTAGGCATTATCATACACTACATTTTTCAGACCGGGACACATTCTGTGATTTTCAACCTCTGACAGATACTTATATCCCTCTCCATTGCCCCATCCAACCTCTGCTACTCCACTGGGTTTCTTCTTATTAAGAAATAGGGAGCAGATCCTTTGCCTGATCAGCTTATAAGTACCAAACTTCCCACACCTAGGGCCAATGGAGCAGAGAGATACACTAGCTGAAAGTAGGGACATATATTTCTCTTTCAATTACCCTGTACCTAGAAAGTGACATGGACTTGAGGCCCAGGGATGGTGTCCTGAAAGAGGTCAACTTCTCCAGTATGTTATTTTGTACATTACCTTTATTTTTAATTGACTATTTTGTATTAGGATTTCACCAACAGATAACATAAAATAAAGCAACAATGAAAGTAGTTTTAGTAGTGTTTATCACAGGTGGTATCTAGCATAAAGATCTAAAAAAATAAAGCTTCAGCATAGAAATCTGAAACTGAAGCAATATATAGGATTACTAGTAACATGTGAACTCGTATAAAAAAGCAATAAAAATTGTAGGACTACTTAGAAGAGATTAGTAACTTCATGCCAAAAGGTAATGCAGAATAGAGACTAAGGGCCTGATTTAGATATTGGTGGACAGGTCACTCTGTCACAATGGTGACGGATATCCCGTCCACTGAAACCTAAACCCATTATGTCCTATGGGATTTAGATTTCAAAAAGGATTTCAGTGTTGTGACAGAGTAACCCGTCCGCCAATATCTAAGTCAGGCCCTGACTATATTAGTTGAAAACAGAGATAGAATCATGAAGGACGAACTACAATTATTTCAGTAGTAAAAATAAAATGGAATAACATATTTGTTTGCTATATTATAAAGGGTAAATGTTAAAAAATAATTAAGTTGGATGAAGCAAATGTGCTTGGTTTCACTGGTGTTATAGCTATAACGGTGGAAAGTGACAAAAGGAATTACTGCAACAAGGAAAAATCCTTTTGGGTTAGCAGTGCACTCTATACATAAAGCATCATTAAAATGAACAACGAAAAATTAAAGATGTTGATTTATCTTAAAGTGTATATAAATAGAACCATATTGTTTGTTTTTTTATCACCTTTAATAAATCATTTTCTCAAGTACAAGTAGATGAATGATGCTTATTCATTTCAAAATGTAAGGTCTATAACGTACAAACTAATAATGTTAACAAATGTAGCACCTAAACCAAACCAGGACAAAAAAGACTTAAGAAGAAATTAGCAATTCATTTTGTCAAAAGTCTTTCCTGCATCAAGATACAATAGACGTGGACAGCATTAGAAAAAAGTCTGGCATTGTCAGTCGTCAGTTTACTGTTAGCAACACCAAACAGATCAGGATACATGAGATAAGAGACTAAACATTCTAATCTACTTCCTAATAGTTTGTCAAAGTGTTGCATATTGATATTTGTCTATTATTTGAACAATACAGATTGCATTTTCATTTCATGAAAAGCAATGAAAGTAGAAATATGTTATATAAAGTCAGTGGAAATCCATTGGAGAGTAGTGATTTAGCCTGTTTATGTATAATACTGAATTTTTAACCTCTTCGAACTAAATATAATACTCTAATTTGCCAGAGTCCCAATCCAACTATGTCTCTGAATATTTTTAGAACAGTCATCTGTGTCCTTTATAGCTGCATAATAGAGAGATTTAAATGTTTTAGAGATACATTTATTAGACAGTAGCACACACCAAATGTAAACTGTTAGCTACCTTTTATATAAATAGCGTACATTTTGCCAAGATAGTCGTCACCATCATAAGATTTTGTTTTAACCTTCAGGAGTACATTGCTGAAAATATGTTTCACCATCTTATTTAAATTTACTTTTACAATAATGAGACCAGACACCACATCAGTGGACCTGTTTGTATAATAAAGATGTTCTCATGCTATAATTTGTATGAGAATACCATTATATTTTTCGTTAGCCGATGACTTCTGTGCAGTAGCAGATAAGATGATAAGTCCTAAAGTCTGCTTTGTATGAATCTCAATTACTATAGAATTTGAAACATCCATTTGCTTAATAAAAGTAGTCTGTCATTATTAAACAAAATCACTTTATTTTGGAAAATGTTTGTCAAACAATAGATAGTTGTAAATTATCAATCTACCTTTACTTTTATTCACACTAATTGAGTCAAATATTGTAACCACATGAGCATAATCTAAAAGATGCATAGAGCGTGCTTCAGATAACACTAAATTGGCAGTGAGAGTTTTAGTTGTGAATATATAATCAATCCTGGATTGGGAACCATGAAGAGAGGAAAAGAAAGAGTATTTCATAGTGTGAGCTGGCATATTATTTAAGAATCAGAAATGGGTGGGTTACAATAACAATGTTAAAAGCTATTTAGGCTTTTTTTAGGGTTATATTTATATTATGAATTTCTGTTAAGGAAATGAACAGATTAAATTTCATGCAACAGCAAGACTATTATTGTTTCAAAACTTGAATTTCATTTTTATTGGTTAAATGAGATTTATTTGCAAATGTAATCAAAGGAAGACCTTGTGAGTAATAGCGGAAGAGAACTATATTCTTCCAAACCATTTTCAAGCTTGAAATATTCCATGTCATTAGACTGTGTTTCTTGTAAAATACAGATAGAAGTAACTAGTTTGGCAAAGTGTGTATTTAAACTGGATTGCCTCAGCCTCTCACATTTCAGGGAATGAATGTTAAATAATATATTTTAAAAATGACATAAATATAGTCATAAGCATCATATAATGGAATATATGTGTGTAAATAACATTGGAATCATAAACAATTGTAGCTTCCTCAGCAAACTAAAATATAAAAGATATTTAGAATAAATTGTTCCATCATTAACAGAGAAAAGAAAGGAAGATGGAAACCAAAATCCACTATAGGGTATAACAACAATTCAGAGATGGAGTCCAGAATGAAAGATCAAAAAAGGAATGTATAAATAATTGTGACATATTGATGTCAGTGAAGTATGCACTCTAATGGACGTAAATGCAGCATCTGTGAATCTGACGCACCAAATAAATATATATTTAAACATCTGTGTGTGTGTGGGTGTGTGTGTGTGCGTGCGTGTGTGTGAGATAGAGAGAGAGATTGTGGGTGTGTGTGGGTGTTTTACCCAGTGCTGGCAGCCACTGGGTGATTATAGTTAAAATCATGTTTCCATAGAAAAAGCATTTTTGGTTTGCTAATAACTTTGGCACCATTTTATAAATCTTCACAAAACTTTCTGGAAAGTTTCAGGGTGAACAGTCAAGCGTGGGCCGAGAAAAAGAGGGAAAGGGAGTCTCAAAACATGTTTTCTCCATTCAGTTTTCCATAGGAAAAGTAGACACATCCACAACCAAAATGGCTGAACCGAATTGCACTAAATTTGACAGAAAGCTAGACCTTCATTCAAAAAGTGCATGTTTGTGACTTGGTGTAGTTACACTCCGTATTTTTAGAGATAATAAAGTTAAAACATGCAGATATTTCATGTCACAGAGGACATTCAGAGTCAACAGATCTTAAGATAAGATCTGATTAGCTGACACCACATTAAGAAAGATGTGGTGACAGCCATTTTAGGACTTGGGAACTCAGTCCCCTGTCCTGGAAAAAAGGTTAAAAAAAGATATGTATGCAGCACTGATTGTGCCACCAACTTGAATATCACTTTAAACATGTCTCAAGACTACCACTACAGCCTATATATATGCAGTTTTCAACTGCAATTTCGACCTAGCAAAGCAAACCTGTTGTCAAGCCCAGCTGTTCCTTTTTAGTACATATAAGTCACTCCTAGAGAAGGCCCTGGGCGGCCCAGAGGGCAGTGTCTAATGTGTTTAAATTGTAGGACATGTACTTTATATGTCTTGGCAGTGAAAAACTCTCATATTTATATTTCACTACTGCAAGGCTTATCTCTCCCATAGGATAACATTGGAGTTACCTCATTACATTTTAGAAGTGTAATCTCCAAATGGAAACAGGTAAGCATTTAATGTTTGGTGTCTCTGGAATTGTAAAGAAAAATCAAAATTTATGGTGAAGTTGGATTTTAGATTAAAATTATGAAAATGTCACTTTTCGAATGTTGGCATTTCATTGCATTAGCCATTTGGTGCCTACAGCTTGAGTGTAGTTGACAGTTGGGCTTTGTGCATTCCTCCGAGCCACACACAACGGGGAGTTTAGGTGTGATTGGACGTGCCATCACTGGCAGGAAGGGAGGGGGAGGCTGGACCCAGCTCCCTTATGCTTGAATAGGTTGTGTCCTGTCTCTACATAAAGGGCTGCATACCCCCTGCAGCTAGTCTGCAGCCAGGAAGGCAGGGCACTTGTGCAGTTCCAAGGCATGCCTCTAGAAGTCCTCCCGCACTTCAAAGTATCAACTGGTTATAGATACTGTACCTCAGACACTACCACTTCAATGCACTTCTGGGTCTGTGCATTTTCTGCCATTTAGTAGGACTGATGTGCTGCTGATAGGACTGCTACTCAGCTGGACTGCTGCTCTGCAGGACAGCTGCCCTGCTGTGCTGAGCTTCTACCTACTGCCCTCTTGTCTGGGTGAGAAGGACTGGACCTGCATCTCTTGAACCCAGAACACAGATTGACCGCCAGGGCTAGTGGGCCAACCTCCTGATCTGAAACCTCAGGGATACAACAGGCTTCCAACAACCTTGTACCTACACCTGGACTCTGCCATTTGTGATTTTACCCTGGCAAGTGGTGCCACCCCAGTCATGGACCCTTGGAAGTGGGCCTAAGTCACTTGCTAGCGTTTGTGGATCTGGCAGAGCCAACGCATCTCCTCTGCTCCATGGCGATAACCCTAGCAGAACTGATGCATCTCCACTTCACAAAGATTCACATTGCCTCTGCAGCCTGCAATGCCTTAGGAACCCCTGCTGTGCCATTGCATCTTTGGTGTAGACCCTCGAATCCCTTTCAATGCCAGCCTCGACAATAATGCCAGACTCCGCACTGAAGCCTCACAGCTCTGTGGAATCGACACATCACCCCGACTGCATGCCACATTCTCAGTACCAGACTTCGTATTGCAAGCCCTGCTGATGGGATCTTCGATTGTGACACAAGTCCTCTCATCACAGCCTAGCCACACCTAGGAACTGGCACATCACTTCAGCTATGTGACGCTTCTTCGATGCAGATCCTTGCAATGCTCTGCAAACCAGGAACTAAGGTACTCTGTTAAGCGGGCCTAACTGGGTCCCTGTACCCAGCCTGTGGTCCAACGTGGTTAGCCTGAACTTGTGACTTTGTCCCATCTAGTGTGACCAGATAGCCACAGTTGCTGCTTTGTGCTTTTTGGCACTATTTTACTTAAATTTCAAAAATTACATAACTCCAGGTCTCTTGATTGGATTTTGTTGTCATTTTGGTTGTGTTTCATTAATGAAAAAAAGTTCTATTTTTTTAACTTGGTGAGGGACCCTTTTTCTGTGGGATCTGTTTTGTGTTCACTTTATTACAGTTTGAAGTGTTGCACAAATACATATTGCCTCTAAGTTGAGCCTGACTGCTCTGTGCCAGATGGTTGAGCATAGGTTAATTTAGGGTTGGCTTGTTCCTCACCCAGACAAGAACTGTGGTTCCTGCTTGACCAGGGCTCACACCCCAGTCAACCAACAACCCAATTTCTTACACTTTGTGAATAGTAAGCTTACACAAAAGTGTTTGTTTCTCTTTCTGAATCAGGCCAACAGAGTTTCAATGTAGCATGTAGTGATATATTTTGTTTCTAATAGATGATTTACAAGGAGTTTCACAAGGCTCATGAATTTGTAATGCTTTACTTTTCTATTAGAATGTTTGTCCATGTGCATAAAGGGACTGCTTTTGTGCACCCTTGTTTTGCTTTGTGCACAATTACAAGCAAGTTTCCAGTTTCATGATACGATCTGGAGAAATTACTGCTTGGTAAATTTGTGATTACATGGTGCTGTCTCGTATATTTTAAAGAATATTTGTCCACTTTAATTATAAACGGCCACATTTTGGACTGAGTTCTGAATGAGAACTCATAAACTCATCCATTACCACGCTGTACACTTATACTTTATGAAGCAAGATGTGCAGGGTCCCTTAAAATGAGAAATACCAAAGAATGTCCATCAAATTAATGTGGCAGGATAACATCTGCATCAGACGTGCCAGGCCATTGAATGGTTCATTTCTGCACTGCTACATTGCCCAAAGGAGTAACTGTGCCCACAGAGCACGTGTAACCCTTTTCAACCATCAGTTACAGTGATAAAAACACCTGCCCCACAGTGAGGTGTACCACAGAATCAGCCTCTTACTAGCAAAACGTTTACACTGTAACCAGGTCACTATCTCTCAGTATAAGAAATGAGAATATTATTTGGGGTGGGTGACTGCCAACTTCAAGGAATAATCACAGCCCTTGTCAGGGTGACCCTCAAAGACACTAGAGTAGCCTGAGCTCAATCGCCTGGTAGCTATGCATAAGGGAGACAGCATTATCTTAGGGAAATGTGTAATATATTTATGTGGTATCAAAACAGTAATAAACTCAAAATGCAAACTAATAGAAATCTCAAATAGAATTACATAACTAGACCACAATGTAATAAAGAAAATGATACCAAAATTATAAAAGTCCTATAAGGTGAACCAGAGATTTTAATTGTTAAAAGTTTAAATATGAATAGCCCCATGAAGCATTAAGTGCCAATGTTAGTCAGCGGTCGCAGTAGACTGGGACCTAAGGGCAAATTGACGCTGACTGAGATGGAGCATGGGTCGGATACCCCACCTAGGTTTGTCCTGGTCAAAGACTTTACTTTCTGGCTTTAGTACATTAAGTCCCAAGCCTCCCAGGACCTCAGGTGAGGCACTTAAAGACTCGCAGGACCTCAGGCAGAGATCCAGTACAGGTTAAGGAGCCACTGATCAGCTGCACAGTTGCAGGTAAGGCCTTCAATAGCTTGTTGTATCCATGTTGCTGGAAAAGGAGGTCAAACTTATGACCCTGGGAGTATCGTCTTATGTCCTGGGCACAAGGGGGAGTAGACACAGTCCTTCAGAGTTCCTCCCAGGTCACAGCCAACTAACCCAGCCCTCTTCTGTTCTTCACAGATCCAGAAAGGGTTCTGAAATGAGTGCCTGGAGGGACCTGGAGTGCCACTGGCCTGGGCTAGAGGGTGAGAATGACTTTTTGGATACACAAGAATTGTTTCAGCATCCTGTTCCCCTTCCTTTCAAGTGCAGCCCCATTGTTATATGTAAAACTCTGAGACAGTTATCTAGTAGGATAAAGGAGGGTTCATCAGTAACCACACACTGGATATGCAAAAATTGTTTTGCTGTCCAGTTCTCTGCCTTTCACGTGTCCCAAAGGGTTATGTGTAAACCCAGCAGAAATGTCAAGCAGGCTTTGACACTTAATCAGGATTTGACACTATTGTCAAAATTGATGCTCGCATTACCCTCCCTGCATATTCACAGAGGTTCAAAGTAGTGGTCCCTGGCCTTTCAGGTCAGCTTCTTGTTTGCTTGTAGGGCACATTTCACATCTTTTCACACCTATTTAAAAGCCAGTCAGTGAATGGGACAAGTTTGACAGCAAATGTATATTAGCCTCCAGGAACTTCAGGCAAGGAAAAGGTAACTTTCGAAAAATTACTTTTTAATAGTTAATAAAATCCGACTTCACCATTGACTTGGAGTTTTAACAGCTATTAAGAACATTTTTTTAAATTATTGTTGTAACTAGTCCTATTTCTGAGATAGAGTATTAGGATTTATAATCTGTATTCTGATTTTTTACATAGGACAACATACCTGTTATCATGAAAAATAGCTTTTAGGTGATAGTTACTGTAAGGACACGTTAACAAAACACTTCTGCATGTCCTTTCAAATGCCATACACCCTACTGTTTGGCCACAAGGCCTACGTAGGGGTGAGTTATTAATATGTAAAAGGAGGATTGTGACCTGTCAAAATGGTTTATTCTGGGAGGCTGAATTTACACTGCTACAGTCAGGCCTGAAGCTGCGTTTGCACTGCCACAGTAATAAATGGCACAATAGGCGCTAATGTCCACCAGTGGCATTTAAAGTACAGGCCATGGGTACACTTAGTACCATATCTTAGGGACTTATAGGTACGTTAAATATACCAATTAGGGATATACCAATTTGATCATGTTAAAAAGGGGATCACATATACTTTACTACTGGTTAGTAGGGTTAAAGTGCACAGAGATTTAACATCAGCAAAAATATAGGATCCAGTAAAAGGCAAATAATTCAGGGGTTCACACAAAAAGACTTAGGGCCAGATGTAGTAAGCCGTTTGCATGTCGCAACCTGCAAAAATCGCAGTTTGCGACATGCAAACGGCCAAACGCGATGCTCATTCCCAAATTGCGAGTCGGTACCGACTCGCAATTTGGGAATGCGACTCGCAAATAGGAAGGGGTGTTCCCTTCCTATTTGCGACCGCATCGCAATTCAGAGTTGCTTTGTGACTGTGAATGCGGTCGCAAACCAACTCGCAGTTACCACCAGTGTCACACTGGTGGTAACTCATTCGCAAAAGGGAAGGGGTCCCCATGGGACCCCTTCCCCTTTGTGAATGTCGAAAAAAATATTTCGGTTTACTTTTCATTTTGCAACTCGTTTTCCTTTAAGGAAAACTTGCTGCAAAATGGAGAAAAAAAACAGCTTTATTTATAAAGCAGTCACCGACATGGAGGTCTGCTGACTACAGCAGGCCACCATCCCTGTGAGTGCAGGGACTCGCTATGGGGTCGCAAAATGCGACCCACCTCAGGAATATTGATGAGGTGGGTCTTTGCGACCCCATAGCGAGTCGCAGAAGGTGTCTGAGACACCATTCTGCATCCAATTTTGCGACTTGCAATTTGCAAGTCGCAAAATTGGATTTTCCTACATCTGGCCCCTATTTCCTACACCCAGTCACTAACAATTTCAGCCATGTTATTGCTCTATATTTTTCTCAGTAATTTCTTTTGGCTCCATAAATGACTGTCTTTATTATGAAACTCAGGGCCTCATTACAACCCTGGCGGTCAAAGACCGCCAGGGCTATTTTGCCGATTGTACCGCCAACAGGCTGGCGGGACAATCTTGCCGATTACAACCGCGGCAGAAGCGCCACGGTCGCACCGCCGACACCGGCGGTTTACCGCCATGGTTGTCCCAGCAGTTTTAATCCTCCAGGGCAGCGCTGCGTGCAGCGCTGCCTAGGGGATTATGAGTCCCCTTCCCGCCAGCCTGTCCATGGTGGTAGAGACCGCCATGGAAAGGCTGGCGGGAAGGGGAGTCGCAGTGCTCCTGGGGGCCTCTGCACTGCCCATGCACTTGGCATGGGCAGTGCAGGGGCCCCCACAACACCGCCGGGTCCATTAGGAGCCGGCTCCCATGTTGCGGCCGACATCCCCGCCGGCCCACCGGGGATTTCAAAATGGGGCTGGCGGGAGTGCTGTTGCATTGGCGGCCGCTCGGCGGTACAACCCTCAATCTGTTTTGTCCTCTCTTTCTCTGTCACCTCCTGTGAAGAAGTGCTACAAAAGTGTGGGTACTTGTCCGTAACTATTAGGCCTTATAGGTACATGAAGGAATATAACGTTATATCATTTGAAAATCTGCACAATATACAATGTAAATATTAAACTGTTTTAACATCACATGAAATAGCTTGTCCTCCAGATGGAGGCTAAGGAAACAAGAGTAATTTGTCTCTAGACCCTAAACAGTGCAACCAATGAGAGGAGCTACAGACCCTAATTTAATGTCAAAACAAATCACTTCATTGTATGGTAACTAAGTTAGGAACAACAAACAGTGTGCACTCCAATTCTGTATACAAGAGGTATATTAGGTGCTAGTTTCTGTACATCCCTGAACAGGCTTTTGTTAGACGTCTGGTTATACTGTCATGCCCTGGGGTGATGCCCTGGGGTCATCTAGGCTGAGATGGAGCCACAATTACATAGTAGACAGTCGCGGCCCACTTTACTCGAAAGGAGCAGGGCAGGTGTGGCGCGCAGGCGGGAGGGGGCACCTACAATTTAATAAAATTAAATTTTAAAAAACCAAAAACACTTACCTTTTTGGAGCAGTCCCACACTGCGTTCCTCTTCCCTGCTGGCTGCACGCAGGCACAGGCTCCCAGCCTGCCCTGTAGCCAATCCTGATGCTACTCAAAGCAGCATCAGGATTGGCTGAGAGCGCCCTGGCTGGGCACTCCCAGGCAGACTGTGACTGTGTTGCCGGGCTGGAGAGAGCCTACCGCACATGTGTGTTTGGCCAGCCCGAGACAGCCGGCCAAACATACATGCGCAGTGAGGGGGAGTGTTGAGCAGTCCCCCTCACAGCTCCTTACCCCGATGCCCTGCCCCATTCACAACAACGGAATAATAAACATAGTTTATTATCCCCTAATGAAAGTTTTGCAGCTTCTGCTGCTGACGGGGCTGACACTCCTCCACCCTAACAAAGGAGCTGTCCCTGATAGTAGAGGTGACTAGAGAATGGGTGGGGTTGCAAGACACAAACATGCTAGCAGGTAAGTAGTCCTGAAGCAGATATGTTAATTAAAATGCATTAATGAGTGTTTATGCATTTTGAATAATAATAATACATTGTAGAGAAATAAAATGTAGAAAAATAATGTGCATGTTGAAAATGTGCCCACTGAGAATGGCTACCAAGATTCACGAATTATACTAAAAATGACTAAAAATATGCAAAATGTTGAAAATGTGTAATAATAATGTAGTAATATGTCATATTGAGCTATATAACGTATGTTTTGCATTATATTGTAGATTTAACTTAGCTGAAGTTGTGGCCTAGTTTTGCCAGGCCTCATGCAGAAGCTGAATAATCATGCAATGTAGAGAAGCTGACGTGCTGAACTGACCCTGAACTACTCGTGTTAATAAAATCTGCTTAGCTAGAATTTTCTGCAATGAACCGACGGCCAGGAGATGAGGGAGTCAAAATTATATCAAGGACTGTGTAAAGCAGACGAGATGTACTTTCCCAGGACTCGAACAATAGAGACACTGACTGGGGAAGATGATGCAACATTTTCGATAACTGATGAGCCGGATGATGAGGACATCATACAGTGAACCAATCGACACCCTGAGAATGGCGTAATATTAGAATTCATAGATTTGAAGAGCTGAATGTATTGGGCAGCGTCATATATGGTGACTAATTGACTAATTCGGATTTGGGGGATAGTCTGGGCAACTTTAATATAATATCGTGACAAAGGGGGAAAACTTCAGATCTAGAGAGAGAACTGATGGGGAGATGTTAGAGGCAGATGATCAGGGAGAGACCTTTCCCTGAAATTGATGCGAGATTCTGTCATTGGACTAATGCTCTTGAAAGCCTGATGTGTTACTGATTGATTGATGACCTGAAGACGAAGACTGACTTTGTTGCTGATCCAGATCGTGGATAAGTAGCTATGACAATGTGACTGATTAACTATTGTGCCTTTTCTTTCTAGGCACCAACTGCACTGTTTTATAGTTTTTCTCCTAGCTAGATGTTTTTTCCAAATTCATGTTCTAAACTGTTTTTGCATGAAGTCCCACATGCTAATGCTAATCAAGGTTAGGTAGGGTTCCTATTCTGAGACACTGACATGTACGGTGACAAATGATTGATGGACTGATTTGCTGAACTCTGCTACTCATGTTAACATATTCATCATTATTGGCTTATGTTGAGACATTAGAATGACATGTTTTATCAAGTTTTGATTAGATTATGTTATTGATGGTTACTAATGAATTATTACTGAAGTCGATTGAATAAAGTTTGTATTAACCCTATGACTTAGTATTGTAACTAATAGGGAAATAAAATGTATAAAACATATAATTGGGTTGTGGTTCTTCATGAAATGTTGATGCTATCGACTGATGATTAATGTTTCCTTAATGGTTATCGATTTGTGTATTGATTATTGATGGTCATCGATTACTACATAGCTAGGCTACTCCATGCGAACCAAAAGGTTCATCGACCTATACGTGTCCCCTTGTAAGTTTACTTAACAAGGACTGAGCGCGCTTGCAGTAGAAACTTAAAACCCAAAGCGGAAAGAGGCAACACATTGAGACTGTGAAGGAAGGAAAATAAATAAAAAATCATACAATCCTATTTCATTGTCTGTGCAGTAGGAAACAACTGTGTGTGTGCACATACAGCTTAAAGGGAACATCAATTAGGAGCAGAGAGGCTAACCAGTCCTCTGTGGTGCATTTCTATTCAGGAGAGTGCCAAGAGATTTCATGGAGACAGACTAAAAGAAAGGTCAACAATTGTGGCTGTGTAAGAATGGTGCGCACTTCCAATATGTCTGCCACAATCTATAATTGAAGTTTATGATGAAAAAGTCATTATTTGTGAAGAAGAGTGCTCCAGTGGTAAGACACCCAGCCACAGGGTGTGAGGGTTGTTTCCTATGTAGGTCACAGTCCATCTATGAAATGAAGAAAACCACGGCACATCTCAAGGTCAAAGTATAAGCCATTTATTCCTTGGTGCTATAACAGGAGAGTTGGTGACCTGATCCAATGAAGTACACTAGGTAAGTGATTTATAGGCCAATACAATTTTTTGTAGTTGAAAGAAAACAGCTGACACGTGTTTCGTCACACTGGACTTTTTCAAGGCTGTAAACATATACAAATAGGATGTGTAAATAACAGAAATTGTCAATGGACTATTGACAGAACAAATTGTGGTGTAAACCATAGAACAAACCATTTGTTGATAAGTGATAAAGAGAGACCAAGTGCCAGAAATGAGTGATTGATTAATAAAACTACCATAAAAGCAGAGGGAGAAGTCCCCTTCCGCTCCCCATGTGTGTGGTAAGACACTCGAAAGATAGACCTATGATGTCCGCAGGCAGAGGTGGTAAGTATCAATGAAAGGTATAACAAGGAATGTCCCGGAAAGAGAAGCCATGCGAATATCATACAGCCAACTAAGCGATATTATACTTATTGCTCTGAAAATAAAGAAAATCACCCATGTGGTATACAAGAAAGCAACTCATATACGTATGAAGACATGCAAAAAGAAGAAAGGAAAAAAGAGAGAAAGAATCGAGCATACCTTTGACAATATGGAGGTATTATATATAATACGAGATTCCAGTTATCACGGATATAGAACAAGTACGCAAAGTATAGCATGAGTCAAAAGGGAGTCCAGAGACCATGATACGTCTGTAAAAGTAGAGGAAAATGATAAGCCAGCAAATCGAACAACGAGCCATAAAGGCAACGATGAACAGTAAAAGGGAAAAAGAGGATCAAATTGCAGCATGTATTTTAACAGCTGATTAATGAAAGAAAAAGACTTGGCAATTGCGCGTATTATCCAAATGACAGTAGCCTAAAAGGTGACCCTCCGTCTATTCAAAGTCCGCAATGAGGCTGAGAAGGTGTGTGGTGTCTTTAATATATGACGGTAAATTACAAACAAACGGTTGTAAATAAATGTCAATGAATTCAGAAAGTTTTTCAGTGGGTGAGTTGATCCCAGATATTATAGGTCTGCCAGGGGGAAAATGTGCTGTTTTATGGACTTTGGGGAGAATGTAGATGCAAGGGAACATGGGCGTGGGATTGAAGAGATACTTATATTCTGAGTCTGTTAATACACCTCTTTCCCTCCAGAAGCTCAGTTTGGTCTCTATGTCTCTGGTAACTGTGCCTATTGGGTTGTTGGGGAGCTTACAATAAGCTTTTTGGTCCTGAAGTTGTCTGTCTATTTCACCAACATAGTCCTTGCGATTCATTACGACAATGTTTCTACCTTTATCCGCTTCCTTGATGACTATATCTTTAATATCATCAAAGGAGCGTAAAGCCTTCTGTTCCTGTGGGCTCATGATGGAGACAGCAGTTTTCTAGTTTATCTGGTTTTGGCACACATTCCCCTTTTTTTAACTCCCTCGACAGTATTCCCCACCACCCCTAGCATTATTATGGCTGAGGACGATAGCACACACGGAACGCTAGCAGACCAATGTCAGTAATTATTTAGGCTACTGCCATTTGGATAATACGCGCAATTGCCAAGTCTTTTTCTTTCATTAATCAGCTGTTAAAATACATGCTGCAATTTGATCCTCTTTTTCCCTTTTACTGTTCATCGTTGCCTTTATGGCTCATTGTTCGATTTGCTGGCTTATCATTTTCCTCTACTTTTACAGACGTATCATGGTCTCTGGACTCCCTTTTGACTCATGCTATACTTTGCGTACTTGTTCTATATCCGTGATAACTGGAATCTCGTATTATACATAATACCTCCATATTGTCAAAGGTATGCTCGATTCTTTCTCTCTTTTTTCCTTTCTTCTTTTTGCATGTCTTCATACGTATATGAGTTGCTTTCTTGTGTACCACATGGGTGATTTTCTTTATTTTCAGAGCAATAAGTATAATATCGCTTAGTTGGCTGTATGATATTCGCATGGCTTCTCTTTCCGGGACATTCCTTGTTATACCTTTCATTGATACTTACCACCTCTGCCTGCGGACATCATAGGTCTATCTTTCGAGTGTCTTACCACACACATGGGGAGCGGAAGGGGACTTCTCCCTCTGCTTTTATGGTAGTTTTATTAATCAATCACTCATTTCTGGCACTTGGTCTCTCTTTATCACTTATCAACAAATGGTTTGTTCTATGGTTTACACCACAATTTGTTCTGTCAATAGTCCATTGACAATTTCTGTTATTTACACATCCTATTTGTATATCTTTACAGCCTTGAAAAAGTCCATTGTGAGGAAACATGTGTCGGCTGTTTTCTTTCAACTACAAAAAATTGTATTGCCCTATAAATCACTTACCTAGTGTACTTCATTGGATCAGGTCACCAACTCTCCTGTTATAGCACCAAGGAATAAATGGCTTATACTTTGACCTTGAGATGTGCCGTGGTTTTCTTCATTTCATAGATGGACTGTGACCTACATAGGAAACAACAGACTAAAAGAACACTGCCCCAGTAACTCAGTGGTTCAATATAAGGAGTGATATAAATGTGCATAGCAGTGCTCCATTTCTAAAAGATATATATCACCACTGGGAGTTCGCAGAGCAATCCAGAGTGACCCTGGAGCCATAACAAAGAGACATAGATTAATGATTGGAAGAAACAGCAGTGTTTTCTAGCAACGAGTACGTGATACATAAAGGTCCAACAATAAATCTATGCATCAGAGGAAACCAGAGAGGGTTTTGAAAAGTGGCTGAAGTATTTAATGAGCTGACAGCTTGGACCAAGTAAACATCTCAAAACTGCTCAGAAGGCTGGAATTAGTTTTAATCACACTGTGGTTGACTACTTGTTGTAGCCCAGTATACTTCAAAAACATCACTGTTTTCTTGAGACGTACCTTGTTCAATTAAAGATAGTTTTTTACCCCATCAAGCGTGCTTAGTAAGAGGCTTTCATGGGGATCATGGGTCAAGATGCTTTCATAGCCATTCTCTCAAACTAATGAAGGAACGGTTTAATATCTGGTAGCAATACAACATTACACTGTTCTATAAAGCTGTCTCAGCACATGCCTACCACGTGATCCGATAGTATTCTGTTTCAAGAGCATCATCCTACCGATCTTTGTCACATTCATACAGCGGCAGCTGCAAAATCTTTACAATGAAACGATAATAAACTGAGTTTATTACTGTTTCCTTGTAAAGGGGTGGGGCCACGGGGGTGACGAGCAGTGAGGGGAAGTGCACAGCACTCCCCCTGAGCGCATGTGTGTTAGGCCATCTCGGGCCAGCCAAACACACATGTGCAGTTAGATCGCAACCTGGCTGGGCGCTTCCAGACAATCCTGACGCTGCTTTGAGCAGTGTCACTACGGCCATAGGACAGGCTGGGAGCCTGTGCCTGCACTCGAGGACGGAGGAGTGGATGGAGCGGTGCAGTGGCAAGTGTTTATTTATTTATTTTTTGTACTCAATTTGTATTCCCTTTCCAACCCCCCGAACCCCTGCACACTTCCCCGCGCGTTCCGTGCGCTTCGACCCGCGACTGCATTCATAATTGTTTTCGATCACAAGGGTCTTTACAAAAATTAGACCGGGGCAGGCAGCTCTAAACAGGCACCCTCCTGTTCCTGGGATCCTGTGTACTCACCCTGGCTCCAGCCGTTGACACCACCTACTAGAAACTTTCTAACCCCCATACCGGTGTGATCTCAGCTCTTTGGGCTTCCTGCACAGTTGTCGTCTTCTCTTCTAGATGGCATCTTTCTGCAGGGCACAGTTCGAACACCATTTTCCACAGTGATTGTAACGTCTACCCTCAAAGCAGATGCAGCTTCTCCAACAGGAGCTCCTTAGTTATAATGCAGTTGGGGTGATGAGTCCACAAGGCTGTCATTTCCTTTAAGGAATGCCGTCCAGCAATCCTCTTCATTCCAGCGTGTAGTTCCTCCTTACTTCAAGCAGTGTACCGCTGTCCTAGAAGGGGTCTTGCCTAACAAAAGCACCTTTCCCTATATGTCTACAAACAGCTGGCCCTGTGTTAATAGACAGGCACTACAGGTTGCTGGTCATAATCCGATTTAAACAGAGCCTACAGTTTGTGAGACTATTCTAGGGAGGCTCACCACAATGCCGAGGCCAAAACAGCAGAGGTCACAAAGCAAAATAATGGGAATCTTCAGGAAATAAACCCCCTTTTCCCTACAGCATATCCATGGAGTGTTGGGATATTTAAATTGTGCCCTATGAGACCTCGGGGATTTGTAGCATATTTATGTGAAATATAATTTTCAGAAGGACCCTTTCAGATGCCCTTGGAGTAAGCCAATCTTACTTGCTTTATTCATTCACTTTTAAAGATCGCCAGCACTGTTACCTATGGCCTATAGCATGTACACTGATATATGAACCACGTCCATCTATTTAATGTTGTATTCTTAGCATACCTGTTGTGAATTTCTGGCACTTGTATGGTGACTTTTCATGCTATCCTAGACATTTTTTCTGACTGGAGCCACAATAGCCAAGGGGCTTTTTTGGGTCTGTGAAAAGGGGACTTTGTTGATGTACTGTGCATTCTAATGTTTCAGAGTATGCATGGGGTCTTGAACATATCTCTTGGCTCTAAACTGAAGTGCTGTGTTGCAGATACTAAAAACATTTATCGATTTTATTGCACACAGCACAAACGGAGTTACTTCTTGCCCTTTAAATAATATAGCTTCGTAGCAAGTTCTGGCTTTTTAGCGAAGAGCTCTTGAAGAGACCGGAGCTACTAGGCCCAGAATGCAACTCACTTTCCTTTCCTAAAAAGGCAGTTAAAACTCAGTGTTACCCATGATGACGAGGATCGCCTGGCTTAGTCAAATCTCCCTCTGAAACCCACGATGGATAAGCCTTTGTCATTGCACCGGCTTGAATACAGGGTTTTGCATCTGTCATTTCTTTATTTTGCTGCTTCCAGTCACTTTTTTTTAGCTTGCTTGTATTTAATAAATACCTCACTCACGTCCTCTGGACTAAAGCGATCTATGATCTCTTGCTTAGGGTGTGTTCAATGGGGCACCTATGTGGGTATAGCATGAAATACAACAAGCCTGCTGACATTACTTCTGGATGAGTAAAATCTAATTTTGCACATGGAATCTAGTAAGTGCGCATCGTTTGTATAGCACGAAAATGCAAAGTGTGTGTCCTTTGCCCAGCGTTCAAAGAGGGGAGAGATGGTTGGGCGGTGGGGGGGGAGTGATTGAGGAGGGCGGGGCGGTATCAGTCGGTTGGTGATGTGGTAACAAAAAAATCACAAAATTCTTTTAAAAAAATTGGTAATGCAAATTACATTTTCGCATGAATGGTAGGTTTTTTTATTCCTATGAAAAAATTGAAATCTATATGAAATTCAAGAAAAATGTGCAGTCTTCTTTCTGGTCGCCGCGTTTCTACGTGATAATTGTGTTACAGCATTGTACTCACCGTTCTTCAACTGATGAATCCAGCGTCTGCGTAGCTCCTCTGTTGGGGAGAAAATGTAGAGGGGCCCATCATCATAAACCACCTGATGAGAGAGAAGTAAAGAGTAAACCCTATATGTTGGCTTTTAATTTGGAAGCATGAGTAAGAATGAGAAAAAGACAAGAAAAACGGAATATTCGAGCCGTTTCTTCACGACGGCCTATAGGTATACTCACGTTGCTTGCCCTTCTCTCAAAAAGTAGTAGAAGGGCAGGCTTAAATTGGTAGGCGGTAGGCATGCTGAAAAATCAGTACCCTACTGCCTAAATGTTCAGAGTTGGTAAGTATTTGATTTTAGTATATTTACTGTCTCTATAGCGTTCTTGTTATGTCTTTTCTCCTAAACTTTCCTTGGCAAATAAATAGATATGGGGAAGTTATCACTTTCACAGGAAATTGCTTTTTTATATTGCTGGTAACTTTTGGTCATTTGTTGAATCTAAATGAAATTAGACACGTTCAACTTAGTATCTTCATATTTTAATTCCATGCGGATCACTCCGTTTTGGTAGGGTGCACACATTATTATATAAAGTAAAATAGTGTCTATCAATTTTTAAAACAAGGTTAGATTACGTCTGCTGTCTGCTACAGAAAAAAAAAACACTGAAGGGAATTCGACCAAACCTGACATGAAGGTAGGCTTTTAGTAAGAACAGACACTTTTTGAGGTTTGGTGTAAATGTGCTCAATTATTTTTGTGAAATGTTGTTACAAGTAGATGTCTGGTTGGAACTGAAGGCTTAATTGTATCTATAATAATAATGTGCGGTTTTCTTAACAACGAAATGACAAGTGAACTCTTCAGTAAGCGCGGCATTTAGGCCATGTTGGGCCAGCCACTGTAAAGCTGAAACGAAAGAAGCCCCACCTCCAATCGGGCAACAGCAACAACAGACCATCATATGTAGAATGTCCTGCTGGCCAGGGAGCCGTTATCCCACTATGCAGCTCCAAGGACCTTGGCAGTAGCTACTTTAGGAAACAAATACACTGAAGAGTGATCTATTATGACATAGTGGTATGGCAAAGAGCTCAGCCTTTTCGTGTCTACCTAAGGCAGACCCTCAACTGATGTCTCCCTGCAGAAAATAGAAAAGGAATGTGGCATATTTTCATACCTTTCCAGTTCATAAACGTGGACCCAGACAGGATACAATGTGGTGGTCACGGTGACGGAATGAACTGGGGTTTTAAGGAGGATACTGCTTCTATTGCAATCTGTAAGTTTAAAGTAGAGTCCTTAATGGGACTCACACTGGATATAGTACCTCGCCAGCTGGCCCTCACTTATATCTTACTAGAGATGGTAAGTGCCTAGAATTGCAGAGAACAACCATACTTGAGCGCGTTGTGGTCTTGTGATGGGTTTAAGAACCATACAAATGTTAAAATACATTACCTGTGCCAGTCAATAAAGTAAGGAAGTAACGTACAATAGCAGCTGCCTTTTAAACATTATAGCCCCTGGAGACTGATAAGGGCAGACGTAAAGGCTACTGCTGCACATGGCTCATCTTACAATGTGGTATCACATTATTGAAACTACGTTCCAAAACATAGATCAAAACAGTAATGAAAATCAAAATGTTCAACTGAACTTTGAGTCAACATTTAAACTTATTTCTATGGTGTCCTAGCTTTGACATATCAATCGTTGATTCAAACAATGATATACAACCCCGTTAGCCAGTGCTGAAACCCACCTGAACTTCAGTAGCGAATGGCTAATAAAGGGTGTCCAAAAGCCCCTTTCTGTATCTGTATTTATGAGCATTTTGTGTCTTGTGAATTGTGTGGTGTGTGTTGTGTATTGCAAAAGCTCTCACCAGACAGCTAAGTCTGCCTGTAGTCAATAAGTAAAAAGTGAGAAACTTTTTTCTGTAGATATTAGTAGTATGCTGTTTGTATATTTAGCAATGTACATCTCTCTTCCCTGACATGATGTGTGTTTATGACTCACTTGCCTTCTAGAATGTTGATCTAATTCACTAAGAGTTGGGAGTCGGTTGGTCTGAAGAAGAGGCTGTAACCTTCACCCTTCATGGCAGCTCAATACAGATTTTTACTTCATAAAGAACCGCAGCAGTACAACACTAATGTCTTTCTCGTTTTGGTCCTTTGGCCACGCTAACCTCTTATTTTATCTAATCTATGAGTTCAAATATCCTCCTTGTAACTCACAGGCATAAAAACATTTGTATATGTATACATATACTGTAGGAAAATGCTACTGTCGGCATGGTTACCACCTAACATTTTGCCTTTTGTTGCTGCTAGTTATGATTGAAAGTGTGCTGGGACCCTGCTAACCAGGCCCCAGCACCAGTGTTCTGTCCCTAAAACTGTACCCTTTTCTCCACAATTGGCACAGTCCTGACACACAGATAAGTCTCTTGTAAATGGAACCCTTGGTACCATGGGCCCTGTGGCCTGGGAAGATCTCAAAGGGCTGCAGCATGTATTATGCCACCCTGGGGACCCCTCACTCAGCACATGCGCACTGCCTCACAGCTTGTATGTGCTGGTGGGGAGAAAAAGACTAAGTCGATATGGAACTCCCCTCAGGGTGCCATGCCCACAACCCGCTGCCTGTGGCATAGTTAAGTCACCCCTCTAGCAGGCCTTACAGCCCTAAGGCAGGGTGCACTATACCACAGGTGAGGGCATAGCTGCATGAGCACTACACCCCTACAGTGTCTAACCCAATTATTAGACATTGTAAGTGCAGGGTAGCCATAAAGAATATATGGTCTGGGAGTTTGCCAAACAAGAACCCCACCGTTCCATAGTGGCTACACTGAATATTGGGAAGTTTGTTATCAAACGTCTCAGCACAATAAATCCACACTGATGCCAGTGTGGGATTTATTGAGAAATGCACACAGAGGGCATCTTAGAGATGCCCCCTGCATGCCAGCCCAGCTACTAGTGCTAGGCTGACTACTTTCTGCCAGCCTGCCACATCCAGACGGCTTTCTGGCCACATTGGGTGAGTGCCTTTGTGCACTCTCTGACCAGGAACAAAGCATGTCCTGGGTGGAGATGCTTCACACCTCCCACTGCAGGAACTGTAACACCTGGCGGTGAGCCTCAAAGGCTCAAGCCTGGTGTTTCAGCCCCCCAGGGAACTCCAGCTAGTGAAGATGTCCACCCCCCAGACACAGCCCCCACTTTTGGCAGCAAGCCAGGAGGAGATAATGAGAAAAGGAAGGAGGAGTCACCCTCCAGCCAGGACAGTCCCTAAGGTGTCCTAATCTGAGGTGACCCCTTCCTTAGAAAATCCTCCATCTTGCTTTGGAGGATTTCCCCCAGTAGGATTAGGGATGTACCCCCCTCCCCAAAGGGAGGAGGTACAAGGAGGGTGTTGCCACCCTAAAGGACAGTAGCCATTTGCTACTGCCCTCCAGCCCTAAACACCCCCCTAAATTGAGTATTTAGGGGCAACCCTGAACCCAGCAAAACAGATTTCCTGATGACCTGAACAAGAAGAAGGACTTCTGACTTGAAAGCCCCGCAGAGACTTACAGAGATGACAGAGACAACAACTGACTTGGCCCTAGCCCTACCGGCCTGTCTCCAGACTCAAAAAACCTGCAACAGTGACGAGTCCAGGGGGACCAGCAATCTCTGCCGACTCAGAGGAATGCCCTGCTACCAAAAGGACCAAGAAACTCCAGTGGACAGCGGCTCTGTCTGATCTACAAAGAAGAAACCATCTTTAAAGGGACTCTAGCCTCACTCCGGAAGCGTGAGTCCCCTAAACTCTGCATCCGACGCCCCTGGCTCGTGTCCAGAGAAACCAAAACTGCAGCGAGGACCCCCAAGCGAATTCCACGACGTGGACACCCTGAGATGACCTCCCTGCACCCCCACGGTGACACCTGCAGAGAGAATCCAGAGGCTCCCCCTGACTGCGACTGCCCAGTATCAAAGAACCTGCTGCCTGGAAGAAGCACTGCACCCAGGCCTGAGAGAAACCAACTACCGGTGCAGGAGTGACTAGTAGGTGGCCCTCATCATTGCCCAGTTGGTGGCTGGCCCTAGAAGCCCTCCTGTGCCCTTCCCGCATCGCCAGAGTGACACTCGTGTCCCTCCATTGATTTCAATACTAAACCCAACACCTACTTTGCACACTTCACCTGGCTGCCCCTGTGCCACTGAGGGTGTAATTTGTGTGCCTGTTTGTGACCCCCCCAGTGCTCTACAAAAACCCCTGGTCTGCTCCCCGAGGACACAGGTACTTACCTGCTAGCAGACCGGAACCGGAGCACTCCTACTCTCCATAGGCACCTGTTAGAAATGGGGTCTTTGGTTGTCAGTCAGGTTACCCCCTGTTCAAGCAAGGACCCTCACTCTAGTCAGGGTAAAAGAGAATCACACTCAGCGAACCCCTGCTTACCCCCTTGGTAGCTTGGCAGAGCAGTAGGCTTAACTTCAGAGCGCTAGGTGTAAAGTATTTGTACCAACACACACAGTAACTTAATGAAAACACTACAAAATGACACAACACCGGTTTAGAAATATAGGAAATATTTATCTAAACAAAACAAGACCAAAATGACAAAAATCCAACATACACAAGTCAAGTTATGAATTTGTAAAGATTAAACTCAAAAATAGCGCTTAGAATCAAAAATGCTTCGATGAGATGTTAACACGATGTCATGACGGAGTCGTTCCCAACAAGCCGACACCAGCGGCGCCGGACACGGAGTCGTTTAGACCCCCAAGTACAGTACCTTTGGTCAAGAGTGAAAACAAGCCGATGCGCGAAGTCGGGGATCGCGGCGTCTGTGCGAAACGTGGAATCCATGCGCTTCAAGTGGCGTTGGTCATGACGGGGTGCGGCGACTTCCACGGAGCCGTGGACCTCAGCGGGGCTGCAGCGGCGTCGGGCCTGGGAAGAGCGTCGCGTTCCAGCGAAGGTCACGACGTCGAGTGCAGGCGGCGTTACCGGATTCAGCAGCAGTGTCGGTCCGGAGTCGTCCGAAGTCGATTTCCTTGGATTTCCACCAGTTTTCCTTTCAAGGGCCCAGGAACTGGATAGGGCACCACTTGTCAGAGCAGGAGTCTCTCCAGAGACTCCAGGTGCTGGCAGAGAGAAGTCTTTGCTGTCCCTGAGACTTTAAACAACAGGAGGCAAGCTCTAACTCAAGCCCTTGGAGATTTCTTCACAATATGGAAGGCACACAAAGTCCAGTCTTTGCCCTCTTACTCTGGCAGAAGCAGCACTGCAGGAAAGCTCCACAAAGCACAGTCACAGGCAGGGCAGCACTTCTTCCTCAGGTATCAGCTCTTTTCCAGGCAGAGGTTCCTCTTGGTTCCAGAAGTGTTTCTGAAGTCTGTAGATTTGGGTGCCCTTCTTATACCCATTTTAGTCTTTGAAGTCACCTTTCTTCAAAGGGGACTCACACCTACTTGTGAAATCCTGCCTTGCCCAGGCAAGGCCTCAGACACACACCAGGGGGTTGAAGCCTGCATTGTCAGAGGCAGGCACAGTCCTTTCAGATGAGAGTGACCACTCCACCCCTCCCTCCTAGCAGAGATGGCTAATCAGGGAATGCAGGTTACACCCCAGCTCCTTTGTGTCACTATCTGGTGTGAGGTGAAAAACAACCCAACTGTCAAACTGACCCCGACAGGGAATCCACAAACACGGCAGAGTCACAGAATGGTTTAAGCAAGAAAATGCTCACTTTCTAAAAGTGGCATTTTCAAATGCACAATCTTAAAATCAACTTTACTAAAAGATGTATTTTTAAATTGTGAGTTCAGGGACCTCAAACTCCACATGTCCATCTACTCTCTAGGGGAATCTACGCTTTAATCATATTTAAAGGTAGCCCCCATATTATCCTATGGGAGAGACAGGCCTTGCAACAGTGAAAAACGAAGTTGGCAGTATTTCACTGTCAGGACATATAAACCACATTACTATATGTCCTACCTTATCCATACACTGCACCCTGCCCTTGGGGCTACCTAGGGCCTACCTTAGGGGTGCCTTATATGTAAGAAAAGGGAAGGTTTAGGCCTGGCAAGTGGGTACACTTGCCAAGTCGAATTTATAGTGTAAAACTGCACACAGAGACACTGCAGTGGTACCTGGCAGCATGATCTACTTAGGTGGGTGGCACAACCAGTGCTGCAGGCCCACTAGTAGCATTTGATTTACAAGCCCTGGCACCTCTAGTGCACCTTACTAGGGACTTACTAGTAAATCAAATATGCCAATCATGGATAAACCAATCACATACACATTTTACAGAGAGAGCATATGCACTTTAGCACTGGTTAGCAGTGGTAAAGTGGTCAGAGTTCAAAAGCCAACAGCAACAGGTCAGAAAAAATAGGAGGCAGGAGGCAAAAAGATTGAGGATGACCCTACATAAGCAAAAAAAGTCCAACAGCACCTATGTTTTTTGGGCCCTAATTTGACTTCTGCACCTGACCGGCCCTGTGTTACTGGTGCTGGGTGTTTGGGGTTGCCTTGAACCCCCAATGGTGGGCTGCCTATGCCCTGGAGACTGAACTTTTAAGTGCTTTACTTACCTGATAAACTAACTTGTACTTACCTCCCCCAGGAACTGTTGATTTTTGCACTGCCCACTTTTGAAATAGCTTATTGCCATTTTTGGCAAAACTGTGTACCTTACTGTTTTACTTCAAAGTTCCAGACTTACCTATGCTAAGTACCCTACAAGTTATGTACTTACCTGAATTCTGAATCTTGTGGTTCTAAAATAAATTAAGAAAAGAATACTTTTCTAAATAAAAACCCATTGGCCTGGAGTTAAGTCTTTGAGTGTGTGTTCTCATTTATTGCCTGTATGTGTTAAACAGATGCTTAACACTAACCTCTGATAAGACTACTGATCGACCACACTACCACAAATAGAGCATTAGTATTATCTGTTTTTGCCACTATCAACCTCTAAGGGGAACCCTTGGACTCTGTGCACACTATCTCTCACTTTGAGATAGTATATACATAGCCAACTTCCTACATTGGTAGCAGCGATGGGGTCTAAGACTTTGCATTTGGTGGACTACTCAGCCAATACCTGATCACACGACAAAATTCAAAAAAATGTCATTAGAAACTGATTTTTTAATTTTTGACTATTTTTCTAAAATTTTAAAAGTCCTGCTAGGGCCTTGTGTAAGTCCCTGTTAGCATTTCTTTTTAAGTTTAAAAGTTTGTAAAACTTAGGATGTAGGTTCTAGAAGTAGTTTTTAGTTTCTTAAAAAGTAATCCCAACTTTTAGACTCATAATGAGTCACACAGATGAGATGGTGATGGAACTCAACCTCATCCCTTACCTGCATCTAGGGATGTCAGAGCTAAGGTGCCTCTGTAAGATCAAAAAGATAAAGACTGGGTCCAACCGTACCAAGGTCAAGCTCTAGGAGCTCTTGGCAGAGTTTACAAGGGACCACCCCTCTGAGATGGAGGATCCTCTCTCAGATGGGGAAATTAGTGAACAGGAGAATGAACGCACCCCTCCTGTCCTAATTAGGGAGGACAGGGCTCCTAGAACCCTGTCACCACAAATCATAGTCAGAGAGCCTGGTTCTTCCACAGGGGAGTCCAGTGCTTATGTTAGCATTGAAGGCAGCCTCAATAAAGAGGACATCCTTCTAGCAAGGATGGCCAAGAGATTAGCTTTGGAGAAAAAGCTCCTAGCTATGGAAAGGGAAAGAAAAGAAAAGGGTTTAGCACCCATAAATGGTGGCAGCAATTTAAATAAGGTCAGAGAGAATACTGACATCCTAAAAATCCCCAAAGGGATTGTAACTAAATGTGAAGAAGGTGATGACATCACTAAATGGTTCACAGCTTTTGAGAGGGCTTGTGCAACCAGAAAAGTAAGCTGATCTCACTGGGGAGCTCTCCTTTGGGAAATGTTCACTGGAAAGTGTAGGGATAGACTCCTCACACTCTCTGGTAAGGATGCAGAATCATGTGACCTCAGGAAAGCTACCCTAATTGAGGGCTTTGGATTCTCAACTGAGGAGTAGAGGATTAGGTTCAGAGGGGCTCACAAAACCTCGAGCCACACCTGGGTTTATTTTGTTGACTTCTCAGTCAAAACACTAGATGGTTGGATGACTGCCAGTGGAGTACGTGATTATGATGGGCTCTATAATTTATGTATGAAAGAACATCTTTTAAGTAATTGCTTCAATGACAAACTGCATCAACATCTGGTAGACCTAGGTCCAATTTCTCCCCAAGAATTGAGATAGAAAGCAGTCCACTGGGTCAAGACAAGGGTGACCAAGACTTCCACAGAGGGCGACCAAAAGAAAGGGGTCATAAAGCCTCTCCAGGGGAAGGGTGGTGAGAAATCCAATGACAAAAACAAGGAGTGTTCACGAGAGCCCCAAAAACCTGCTCAGGAGGGTGGGCTCCGAGCCACTTCACAGTCCACAGATGGGCATAAGGGTAAAACCTTTAATCCCAAGAAGGCCTGGTGTCACAACTGTAGAAGGCATGGACACCCAACTGGAGACAAGGCCTGTCTCAAGAAAAGTCCCACAACTACTATTCCAGTTAGCGCTGGAATAGCCAGTCTCCAGGTGGAATCAACAGTGTGCCCAGAGCAAATCAGGGTTCACACTAAAGCTACTTTAGCCTCAGAGGGTGGGGTAGATTTAGCCACATTTGCTGCCTGGCCACCCAACATGCAAAAATACAGGCAGCAGCTCTTGATAAATGGGAATAAGGTAGAAGCCCTGAGGGATGCAGGTACCAGTATCACCATGGTGACAGAAAAACTGGTTTCCCCAGGACAGTATCTGGCTGGATACACATATCCAGTCACCAATGCTGACAATGAAACTAAAGTCAATCCCATGGCAATGGTGACTTCAGAATGAGGAGGGGTCCCTGGCCTGAAACAGGTAGTAGTCTCCTCTGCAATCCAAGTAAAGTGTTTGCTAGGGAATGATCTGGAGTCCCGAGCATGGCCTGAGGTAGAGCTCAAGACCCATGCAGCCATGCTGGGTATCCCTGAAGTACTGAGTGTTAAGACAAGAGCACAAAGCAGAGCACAGGGTGAAAAGAAGTGTTGGAGTCTGGAATAATGGCCCAACCTTCCAAGAGAAAAAGAAAGAAGACTTAGGGGGGAAGCTTCTACACAGCACAAGAAACAGGACCTCTCTTCTCAGGAAAATGTCCTATCCCCTGAGGGAACTGAGTCAATGGAGCTGGAGCCTTACGAGGTAGAGCTCTTGGGCCCAGGGAGACCCTCAAGGGATCAGCTGTGCCAGGGACAAAATACTTGTCCAACTCTTGAAGGCCTAAGACAGGAAGCAGCTGAGCAAGAAAACGGAAATGTCAGTGGATCCCACAGGGTCTATAGGGAGGATGGACTCCTTTACACTGAGGCAAGGGATCCCAACCCTGGTGCCACTAGGAGAGTGGTAGTGCATCAGGAGTTTAGAGAGCTCATCCTTACGTTAGCACTTGACATTCCCCTTACTGGGCATTTGGGACAAACCAAGACTTGGGAGAGATTAGTCAACCATTTCTACTGGCCCAATATGTCCCAGAAGGCAAGGGCGTTTTGCAGCTCCTGTGTCACCTGTCAAGCAAGTGGCAAGACAGGTGGCCATCTAAAGGCCCCCCTCATTCCACTTCCAGTGGTGGGGTCCCCTTTGAGAGAGTGGGAGTGGACATAGTGGGTCCACTTGAACCTCCCACAGCATCAGGGACCTAATATATACTGGTAGTAGCGGATCATGCTGCCAGGTACCCTGAGGCAATTCCCCTTAGGTCCACTACTACCCCTGTAGTACCCAAAGCACTCATAGGTATCTTTACCAGCTTGTGTTTTCCTAAGGAGGTGGTTTCTGACAGAGGTACCAACTTCATGTCAGCTTACCCAAAACATATGTGGAATAAGTGTGGGGTGTCTTACAAATTCACCACACCATACCATCCACAAATCAATGGTCTTGTGGAGAGATTTAACAAGCCATTGAAGGGCATGATCATGGGGCTCCCTGAAAAACTCAAAAGGAGATGGGATATCCTCCTGCCATGCCTGCTTTTCACATACAGAGAGGTGCCACAGAAGGGAGTAGGGTTTCCCCCTTTGAGCTTCTGTTTGGCCATCCTGTAAGGGGACCCCTGGCACTTGTAATAGAAGGCTGGGAGAGACCTCTCCATGAGCCTAAGCAAGATGTAGTGGACTATGTACTAGGTTCCCGCTCCAGGATGGCAGAGTACAAGGAAAAGGCAAGCAAAAAACCTTGAGGCCAGCCAACACCTCCAGAAGTTGTAGTATGACAAAAAGGCTGCAATGGTTGAAATTCAGCCAGGGCAGAAAGTCTGAGTTCTAGAACCTGTGGCTCCCAGGGCACTCCAGGACAGATGGAGTGGCCCTTACCCAGTGCTAGAGAAAAAGAATCAGGTCACTTACTTAGTGGACCTGGGCACTAGCAGGACACCAAAGAGGGTGATCCATGTTAACCACCTTAAACTCTACAATGGCAAGGCCGACATAACCATGTTGATGATTACTGATGAGGATAAGGAAGCAGAAAGTGAACCTCTCCCTGACCTCTCAACTGACCCTAAAGATGGCTCCATGGATGGAGTTGTCTACTCAGACACTATCTCTAGCCAACAGCAAGCTGATTGCAGACAAGTCCTACAGCAGTTTGCTGAGCTCTTTTCTTTGACCCCTGGTCAGACACACGAGTGTACCCATGATGTAGACACAGGAGACAGCTTACCTGTCAAGAATAAAATATTCAGACGGTCTGACCAACTCAAGGAAAGCATCAAAGTGGAAGTCTACAAGATGCTGAAATTGGGAGTTATAGAGCACTCTGACAGTCCCTGGGCCAGCCCAGTGGTATTGGTCCCCAAACCACACACCAAGGATGGAAAGAGAGGGGTGAGGTTTTGTGTGGACTACAGAGGACTCAACTCTGTCACCAAGACAGATGCTCACCCCATACCACGGGCAGATGACTTTATTGACAAATTAGATGCAGCCAAATTCTTAAGTACCTTTAACTTGACAGCAGGGTACTGGCAAATCAAAATGGCACCTGGAGCAAAAGAAAAGACAGCATTCTCAACACCTGATGGGCATTATCAGTTTACTGTTATGCCCTTTGGCTTAAATAATGGCCCTGCCACCTTTCAAAGGTTGGTGAATCAAGTCCTTGCTGGCTTGGAGTCCTTTATTGCAGCATTTCTAGATGATATTGCTGTCTTTAGCTCCAACTGGGAGGATCACCTGGTCCACCTGAAGAAGTTTTTGCAGGCCCTGCAAGCAGCAGGCCTCTCTATCAAGGCATCAAATGTCAGATAGGGTGGGGTACAGTGGTTTACTTGGGACACCTTGTAGGTGGAGGCCAAGTACAGTCATTACAACCCAAGATCCAGACTGTTCTTGACTGGGAAGCTCCAAAACCCCACACTCAAGTCAGGGCCTTCCTTGGCTTGAATGGCTACTATAGGATGTTTGTGAAGGGATATGGATCCACAGTGACTCCCCTCACAGAACTTACCTTCAATAAAATGCCCAGAAAGTTTAACTGGACCTTGGACTGTCAAAAGTCATTTGACACCCTGAAAGTAGCTATGTTCTCAGCACCAGTTCTGAAAGCTCCAGATTATTCTAAGCAATTAATTGTGCAGACTGATGACTCTGAACATGGTATAGGAGCAGTCCTATCCCAAACCAATGATAATGGCCTTGACCAGCCTGCTGCTTTTATTAGCAGGAGGTTACTCCCCAGGGAGCAGCGCTGGAGTGGCATTGAGAGGGAGGCCTTTGCTGTAGTTTGGTCACTGAAGAGGTTGAGACCATACCTGTTGGGTACTCACCCCCTAGTTCAAACTGACCATGTACCTCTCAGATGGCTTATGCAGATGAAAGGAGAGAACCCTAAACTGTTGAAGTGGTCCATATCCCTACAGGAAATGGACTTTCTAGTGGAACACAGACCTGGGATGGCCCATGCCAATGCAGATGGGCTTTCGAGGTTCTTCCACTTAGAAAATGAAGACTCTCTTGGGAAAGGTTAGTCTCATCCTTTTTTGTTTGGGTGGGGTGTGTGTGTGTGTAGGAAAATGCCACTGTTGGCATGGTTACCCCCTACCTTTTTGCCTTTTGTTGATGCTAGTTATGATTTAAGTATGCTGGGACCCTGCTAACCAGGCCCCAGCACTAGTGTTCTTTCCCTAAAACTGTACCTTTGTCTCCACAATTGGCACAGCCCTGGCACACAGATAAGTCCCTTGTAAATGGTATCCGTGGTACCAAGGGCCCTGTGGCCAGGGAAGGTCTCTAAGGGCTGCAGCATGTATTATGCCACCCTGGGGACCCCTCACTCAGCACATGCACACTGCCTCACAGCTTGTATGTGCTGGTGGGGAGAAAAAGACTAAGTCGACATGGCACTCCCCTCAGGGTGCCATGCCCACAACCCAGTGCCTGTAGCATAGGTAAGTCACCCCTCTAGCAGGCCTTACAGACCTAAGGCAGGGTGCACTATACCACAGGTGAGGGCATAGCTGCATGGGCGCTATGCCCCTACAGCGTCCAAGCCAATTCTTAGACATTGTAAGTGCAGGGTCGCCATAAAAAGTATATGGTCTGGGAGTTTGTCAAACACAAACTCCACAGTTCCATAATGGCAGCACTGAATACTGGGAAGTTTGGTATCAAACTTCTCAGCACCATTATTCCACACTGCTGCCAGTGTGGGAGTTATTGAGAAATGCACACAGAGGCCATCTTAGAGATGCCCCTTGCATGCCAGCCCAACTACTAGTCCTAGGCTGACTACTTTCTGCCAGCCTGCCACATCCAGATGGCTTTCTGGCCACATAGGGTGAGTGCCTTTGTGCACTATGTGACCAGGAACAAAGCATGTCCTGGGTGGAGGTGCTTCACACCTCCCCCTGCAGGAACTGTAACACCTGGCGGTGAGCCTCAAAGGATTGAGCCTGGTGTTACAGTGTCCCACGGTACTCGAGCTAGTGGAGATACCCGCCCCAGGGCCACAGCCCCCACTTTTGGCGGCATGTCCGGAGGAGATAATGAGAAAAAGAAGGAGGAGTCACCCTCCAGCCAGGACAGCCCCTAAGGTGTCCTGAGCTGAGGTGACCCCTTCCTAAGAAAATCGCCCCATCTTGCTTTGGAGGGTTTTCCCCAATAGGATTAGAAATGTGCCCCCACCCCAAAGGGAGGAGGCACAAGAAGGGTGTAGCCACCCTCAGGGACAGTAGCCATTGGCTACTGCCCTCCAGGCCTAAACACCACTGTTAGAAATGGGGTTTTTGGTTGGCAGTCAGGTTACCCCCTGTCCAAGCAAAAGCCCTCACTCTAGTGAGGGTAAGCCACAATCCAAGATTATCCTGTGCCCACCCTCTGGTAGCTTGGCACGAGCAGTCAGGCTTAACTTAGAAGGCAATGTGTAAAGTATTTGTGCAATAAATCATACAATACCACCATACAGCACCACAAAAATACACCACACCGTGGTTAGAAAAATATAGAATATTTATCAGGATAATTGTAGGTCAAAACGAATAAAGTTGCAATGTGAATTTGTAGAGATATCACTGAAAAGTGATACAAAGGGCCTGATTCTAACTTTGGAGGACGGTGTTAAACCGTCCCAAAAGTGGCGGATATACCACCTACCGTATTACGAGTCCATTATATCCTATGGAACTCGTAATACGGTAGGTGGTATATCCGCCACTTTTGGGACGGTTTAACACCGTCCTCCAAAGTTAGAATCAGGCCCAAAGTGTCTTAAGTCTTTAAAAAGCAAACAAAGTCTCTTTCAAGCACAAAGTACCTGGTTTGGAGTGGAAAATCTCCTCAGAGGGCCACAGAAGAAGAGATACGTGGAAAAAGGGTGTGTGCGTCGATTTCTCCCCAGCACACACGGACTTGCGGAAGTCGTGCGTCGTTTTCCGGCGCGCGGACAGTCTCTTTCTGTGGATTGTGGGGATTACCAGATGTCCTGTTTCTGTGCGTGGATTTTCCTGCTTGTTTTCTGGCTGCGCGTCGTTCTGCAGGGCTGCACGTCTAAATTACGATCTCACGGCAGGCGTCGCGTCGATTTCTCCTCTGGAGGTCGGCCGACGTTGTCCTTGCGAAGCCGTGCGTCGAAGTTCCGGTCGTCCCAAAGGCGTTGCGTCGATCAGCGTCGGTGTGCGGCGTTTTTCTCGCCGCGGAACAAGCTGTGCATCGAAAATTTCAGCGCACGGAGTGTCCAAGTGAAAAATAGAAGTCTTTTTGGTCCTGAGACTTCAGGGAACAGGAGGCAGGCTCTATCCAAGCCCTTGGAGAGCACTTTCACAGCCAGACAAGAGTTCAGCAAGGCAGCAGGCCAACAGCAAGGCAGCAGTCCTTTGTAGAAAGCAGACAGGTGAGTCCTTTGAGCAGCCAGGCAGTTCTTCTTGGCAGGATGTCGTTTCTGGTTCAGGTTTCTTCTCCAGCAAGTGTCTGATGAGGTGTGTCTGAGTGAATGCACAAGGAGCTGTCAACTAAGCCCAGCCAGACGTGGATTGTAAGGCACAGAAAGTTTTAAGTGCAAGGAAATGCTCACTTTCTAAAAGTGGCATTTCTAGAATAGTAATATTAAATCCAACTTCACCAGTCAGCAGGATTTTATATTACCATTCTGGCCATACTAAATATGACCTTCCTACTCCTTTCAGATCAGCAGCTACCACTTCAATACTGTATGAGGGCAGCCCCAATGTTAGCCTATGAAGGGAGCAGGCCTCACAGTAGTGCAAAAACGAATGTATGAGTTTTACACTACCAGGACATGTAAACTACACAGGTACATGTCCTGCCTTTCACCCACACAGCACCCTGCTCTAGGGGTTACCTAGGGCACACATTAGAGGTGACTTCTATGTGGAGAAAGGGGAGGTTTAGGCTTGGCAAGTACTTTTAAATGCCAAGTCGAGGTGACAGTGAAACTGCACACACAGGCCTTGCAATGGCAGGCCTGAGACAAGGAAAAGGGGCTACTTAAGTGGGTGGCACAACCAGTGCTTCAGGCCCACTAGTAGCATTTAATCTACCGGCCCTATGCACATAGAGAGCACATTACTAGGGACTTATAAGTAAATGAATAGGCCAATCAGGTATGATTCAAGGTTACCATGTTTTAAGGGAGAGAGCATATGCACTTTAGCACTGGTTAGCAGTGGTAAAGTGCGCAGAGTCTAAAAGCCAGCAAAAACACTGTCCAAAAAGTGGAGGGAGGCAGGCAAAAAGTTAGGGGTGACCACCCTAAGGCTGTCAGGTCTAACAACCACCCTAAATTTAGTATTTAGGGGCGACCCTAAACCCAGGAAAACAGATTTCCTGACGACCTGAACAAGAAGAAGGACTGCTGATCTAAAAGCCCCGCAGAGACGAGGGAGACAACAACTGACTTGGACCCAGCCCTACCGGCCTGTCTCCAGACTCAAAGAACCTGCAACAGCGACGTATCCAGTGGGACCAGCGACCTCTACCGACTCAGAGGACTGCCCTGCAACCCAAAGGACCAAGAAACTCCAGTGGACAGCGGTTCTGTCCAATCTACAAAGAAGAAACCATCTTTAAAGGGACTCCAGCCTCACTCCAGAAGCGTGAGTCCCCAACACTGTGCACTCCTGGCTCGTGTCCAGAGAAACCAACACTGCAGAGAGGACCCCCAGGTGACTTCCATGATGTGGACACCCTGAGATTACCTCCCTGCACCCCCACCGCGACACCTGCAGAGAGAATCCACAGGCTCCCCCTGACAGCGACTACCTGATAACAAAGAACCCGATGCCTGGAAGAAGCACTGCACCCGCAGGCTCCAGGCCTGAGATAAAACAAACAAACTGGTGTAGGAGTGACCAGTAGGCAGCCCTCATCATTGCCTAGTGAGTGGCTTGCCCGAGAAGCCCCCCCTGTGCCCTGTCTGCATCGCCAGAGTGACCCCCGGGTCCCTCCATTGATTGCAATACTAAACCGACACCTACTTTTCACACTGCACCCAGCCGCCCTTTGCCGCTGAGGGTGTATTTTGTGTGCCTGTTTGTGACCCCCCCCCCAGTGCTATACAAAACCCCCCTGGTCTGCTCCCCGAGGACGCAGGTACTTACCTGCTAGCAGACTGGAACCGGAGCACCCCTAGTCTCCATAGGCGCCTATGTTATTTGGGCCCTACTTTGACCTCTGCACCTGACCGGCTCTGTGTTGCTGGGAGTTTGGGGTTGCCTTGAACCCCCAATGGTGGGCTGCCTATGCCCCGGAGACTGAACTTGTAAATGCTTTACTTACCTGCTAAACTAACTTGTCCTTACCTCCCAAGGGAATTGCAGCGTCCACTTTTGAAATAGCTTATTGCCATTTTTGCCAAAATTATGTACCTTACTGTCTTACTTCAAAGTTCCATACTTACCTGAGCCAAGTACCTTACAATTTATATACTTACTTGAATTCTGAATCTTGTGGTTCTAAAATAAATTAGGAAAAGAATATTTTTCTATATAAAAACCTATTGGCCTGGAGTTAAGTCTTTGAGTGTGTGTTCTCATTTATTGCCTGTATGTGTACAACAAATGCTTAAAAATACCCTCTGATAAGCCTACTGCTTGACCACACACCACAAATAGAGCATTTGTTTTTTGTCACTATCAACCTCTAAGGGGAACCCTTGGACTCTGTGCACACTATCTCTCACTTTGAGATAGTATATACAGAGCCAACTTCCTACATATACCTTTAAGGGTTGCAAGTCAATCATACAAAAACCCACAATGCCCTTAACGGTGACCAGCGGACTTTTCAAAATGGAATACAATGTATTCTCACAGAGAGCCTTCTGTGAAACTGGACTGTGGAAATGCACAGTCAATAACCAGAAGACAATCAAATATACAGTGGACTTTAAATTAGTTGCGTCTCAAAATACAACAGAAGAATTAAATATGAAAAAATGAGAAAATCTACTTACTCTGCTAGTGTTTGGATGAGTTAATGAAAGTATGAGAGGGCCAAGGGATGAGGGTATCATCGGAGCATAGCCATGCAGTTCCATAAAGCTACTGACAATAGCTGAAGATAAAAGTTCAGCCTCACCATGCCACTCCGCCCACCCCTTTCCGAGAAATCTCTTAAAGGTTGTGTTAATCGCAGACATTTAATTTGGTATGTGACGCTAGACAGTATTCACCAAAGAACATTTTGAGTTTATAATCCATAGAACTCACCTGAAAAGGGTAAGGGAAACGCTCAATCTTAGAACGCTGCTCAGTTTCATCTTCATCAGCCCTTTGCTGAAATAAAAAGAAGCAAGGGAACTGTCAAAATATATTTCATTGAGTACAATCTACCTGGTCAAATATACTATATGGCACAAAATGGACCTTTGTAAGTCCAGAGGACACAGGCTACAAAGATTTATTCATACTAATCAATAATCGTGGCCTTAAACATGATGCCTAAATTAAAACCAGTCCCATGGGTTAGGATCCAAGCCAATTAAAGTACTACATTGGATTCGACTCAGTCTTTAGAATTAGCTCTGTGTGAGTGAAATGAAAGTTGCATTGTCACCAACTCTGATTCAGACAACGGACTTCAGGCAGTAAAGGCAATGTAGGAGCAATCAATGTTCCAATGGATAACCATTGCATAAGTGAAGACCAAGGTAAGTTCCTCACTGGCACTTACTTTTCCTCATCCAAAATTTACGGAGAGCAAGATTAAATTAAGGAGTGGACACCCTGAGAGCAACTAGTTAACAGAGCTTCCCTGCACCATCTCCCATAAGTAGTCCACTGCCTGGAGTACGTCCAGTGGACTTTTAAGGATTTGGCCAGGTGCATTGTGTGTAATTCCAAACTTCCAAGGGCCATCTCAAAGCCTCTAGATCATTGGATTTGTGTTTTGGAAACTTTGAACCCTCAATGGGAACTTCAGGATTTAGCTTGCTTCCCCATTTGTCCTATGTAAAATATAATAATGTATTGAAATGTTAGTTTAATCTTTAAAAGTTGCTTCTTTATGAATAGAGCTTGTCAATAGAAACGTATGAGAACTGGGGTAATCTCATGGAGTTATGTGCTGTACTTACCTTGACTTGTTTTGCCTTATAGAAAGAAGTGCTGAGAGAATGAAACCAAATTGATAATTGTGTTATGAGTTGTAGTTAAATGTATATTATGTTTAGAATTTGTTTTAGTTACTTTGCTAAATCGATGGAAACTGCCCTGTTCCCAAGAATATATCGTCATCCTATTGGTTCAGACAATGACCTCTCTTCACAAGACTTTGCAGAAAGTTGCATTTTGCCGATTTTGTTATATACCTGCATGTTCCCAGATTAAAGACTCTGGATTTTTCCTAGTCGGCTTGAGGGTCTCTTTTGCAGACTTTCTGGAGAGCAGTTCGATTCAGATACATTCTGACTCAGACTCTTTGCTGATGTTTCTGAGATTGATTCTGGGAAATACTTTTGATTCTACATTTGATCTCATGCTGTTCTGAGACTTTACTGAGTTTCTAAAACCTCTCTTTATGGGAGTTCTGTCACAACTTTTGTGCTTTTATTTCTCAAACCTTGAACTCTATGAGTTCTGGTGATATTCTTTTTCACATTATTTAGTTTAGAATAGGGATAATCTCTATGTAAAGCACTTTGCGCTTTGTTCTGTAATTGTATTGAAAATCTTATCACATGCTAATAAAGAATTGAATTACTAAACACATTTAAATAAACATTTTAAAGCTATACCAACAATCTCATTATTGACTCCTATAAAACTGAATGATATTTAAAAATGTTGAAAACCTGTTGATTGAATTGCAACTCTGACCAATTTCTTTTCACTTCAAAGGTCTCACGTCTTGGGCCCAGTGGGGTGTGGGAACTTCATGTTTCCAGCTACACTAAGGCCCTCATTCCAACCCTGGCAGTCTCTGACCACCAGGGCGGAGGGCAGCGGAAGCACCGCCAACAGGCTGGCGGTGCTTCCTGGGCTATTCTGACCGTGGCGGTAAAGCCCCGGTCAGAAAAGGGGAACCAGCGGTTTCCCGCCGGTTTTCCCCTGGCCCAGGGAATCCTCCATGGCGGCGCTGCTTGCAGCGCCGCCATGGGGATTCCGACCCCCTTCCCGCCAGCCTGTGTCTGGCGGTTTTCACCGCCAGAACCAGGCTGGCGGGAACGGGTGTCGTGGGGCCCCTGTGGGCCCCTGCACTGCCCATGCTACTGGCATGGGCAGTGCAGGGGCCCCCTAACAGGGCCCCACAAAGATTTTCACTGTCTGCTTAGCAGGGCTATTCTGACCGTAGCGGTAAAGCCGCGGTCAGAAAAGGGGAACCAGCGGTTTCCCGCCGGTTTTCCCCTGGCCCAGGGAATCCTCAGCACCGCCATGGGGATTCCGACCCCCTTCCCGCCAGCCTGTGTCTGGCGGTTTTCACCGCCAGAACCAGGCTGGCGGGAACGGGTGTCGTGGGGCCCCTGGGGGCCCCTGCACTGCCCATGCTGCTGGCATGGGCAGTGCAGGGGCCCCCTAACAGGGCCCACAAAGATTTTCACTGTCTGCTTAGCAGACAGTGAAAATCGCGACGGGTGCCACATGCACCCGTCGCACCCCTGCAACTCCGCCGGCTCCATTCGGAGCCGGCTTCATTGTTGCAGGGGCTTTCCCGCTGGGCCGCTGGGCGCTCTTTTGGAGGGCGCCCGCCAGCCCAGCGGGAAAGTTGAAATGGCCGCCGCGGTCTTTTGACCGCGGGGCGGTCATTCGGCGGTGACCGCATGGCGGGCGGCGACCACCGCCCGCCGCGGTCAGAATGACCACCTAAATCTTTAACTATTGGAGTTCCTATAGTCCCTGCTCCACCACAGGGTCTTAGAGAGAACAGAGAGTGCTGAAAGGGCAACCAATAGAGTCAAAGGCGAGCTTCAGAGGCACACAATAACTTGGAGCACCTTGTGAATGGCGCTAGATAGCAATGACAAAAAAAGTTCCAGGATTGCCCAAAATAGACTTTGCCTCAGAGTGACTGATAAAATATATCAGATGGCCGTCTTGGACTTTGGTGAAGTTTCTGATAATTTTCTAGAGCCTAGGCCTACTACACAACATATATATGTAAATAAGGAGTCCGTTGATTTGTTGAACACTGCATTAAAGTGCCTAGCAACTGTCCCTGATCCATCTGACAACTAAGGCAGTACCTTAGGTAGGTACTCATCAAGTTTAACTAACCAGGAGGGGAGGTTCTCTTATATGGGCGCGGGGGCACCATCCCCTTTATTGTTCCCCAAAAGTGCTTTTAATTTTCTTTAGTACTGTTAACAGTATTAAAAAAACAAAGATAAACTGGGGGCAGACCTTTAAATACACTCACCTCAGTGGAATACTTCTCCTGTTCTCGACCTTGACTAGCATCTCCAGGCTGCCGTCAATCACCAATTGCGGGCTGATGAGATCACAGCCCTGAAGCATGTGAGGTCATCAGCTTGGCAAAATCATTGCCTTCTGGTCTTAACTCCTCCACCTGATGACATGAGTGAAATGTTAGCCCCTGTAGCACCAGGAGCTGCACGTCCATCAAGAGTTGGAGCCAAGCTACCCACCTTTTCACTACTCGTCACAGGGAGGGGTGAGGTCTGCAGACTCAGTGACCCCACCTTAATCTGTGAGGAGCTGTGACCGGGTGGGATTACAGGCTGCAGGCGGCGAGCTGGGCATTTGAGTCTGTGCAGCAAAAGTTTTCTACTTCATGACAGCCTTTCCAGGTTCCAACGTCCTGCTTCCCAGACTTCCTTTGGAGTGTGTCTGTGCTCCAGAAGCATCTTTCCGTCCTGTGTTCCCACCAACATTTGCAGGCCTGGGGTAAGTCTCTTTTTGAAGTTTAATGGATTAATGGCATTGCTTTTAACTAAAATGTTTAAGGGATATGCATGAGTTTTTTTAATGGCATAATGATTGGCTCTTTAATGGCAAATAACGGAACTTTACACCATACGCACTTGAAATGGAAAAAATAATGTAAGTTAAGCTAATTGGGGAAATGCATTTTTACATTGTGAATGCTCTGATGATTAATGGAAGCATTGGTGATGTTTGTGTGTGTACATTGTAACATGCACAGTTTAAAGCAGACTGTCGGAAAATGTGCAAAACATTCCATGGATAATGTAAAAGGAGAGCTCTAAAATATACATTTTTTGAAACTTGCAATGACACTGTACTTAGAGGTAGGCCAAACCTTCCTTTCTTTATCAAGGAAGCACTTCAAAACGCAGCTGCTAACACCCTGCGTATTAAGAATAATACATTCAGAGACTGGCATTACCTGTTCAGGAGTGCTTGTTTTATTCCAAAAAGTATGTGAACTGTTTTTTGTGAAATATAAAAAGCTTGGGAATATCCCTCCCAATAGAGCCCTCCCACATTAGCCTTTGGTATTTCACTACATCTCTCTGTAGAAGCAAAGAGAGGAACACTACAACACGTGCCACACATGAAGTGCACAAGCTTGTTATCTTAGTATGATTTGTCCTGCATCCTGTTCCGTTAGATGTACTGACAGACCTAAACACGGCACAAAATGGACTCTTAGCCCTAAACCTCTTTGGCTTATTTTCTTTTGTTTATTGAAACTCATGATTTTAGTCTGCACCAACGTTACTAGTCCTAGGAGAAATTTCAATTATGCTGCATAATTTCTAGAATTTTGTTGTGCAAAATGCCTGAAATTACACCATGTTGCATAATTATTGCACAGCAAAAAAACAACCAGAACGCAAGCTGATGTTGATTGCAGATCTTCCATTTTTAAAGCTTCATTATTTTGAATGAAATGAGTCATTGCATTCAAAATGAATACCAATGCATTTTGTGAAAAATGCTGGATTTCCATTTTACCTATTTATTCATAATTTCACCCTACATTCCTAGAATTGTGCATAATTACAAAAAAGCAACCCCCAATCATTACCAGATCAGTCATGTCAAAAATATAGCATATCTCCCATTAATGACTAGTCTCTCTATTAAAAAAATGCATCTTTAAACTTTCTGTACTTTGAAAAAGTTGTGCTCACTCATTAATGTAGAATTGGTGGTTTCATTTTACACCTCACCACTTTCATACTTTACCAGCCGCCCCTGCTAACCAGTGTTGTTACAAGTGATGCCTCACCAAGAGGCCTTCCAACTAGAGTGCCAAATTCATAATAGCCAATACCCTGCCTTCTAAGCCCTTAATCAATTAGGGCATGGCCCTGACAGCAAGCCACTAATCACCATTATCAAAAGAGGCATGAAGGCAGTGTCTCAGTAGTTGGCTTTATGCTGCACCTGACCACAAGGCACTTGTATATAGACTGTGTGATGCAGGTACTGCTGCATACATTTGTGCTCTTTGCAAATGTTAGGTGTTCCTTCTTTTGACGAAATACCAAAAACAGTTTGATTTCCCCATGCTTGTGAGCCTCCAGTTTGGTAAATTATCAAAAGGTAGAGAAATTTGTTTTCATAAAAAATGTGCATAACTCGCCACTGGATCCCAAGTGTAATATGAAAATAAAAGTACAATCAAATACATTTCTTCTTATTTATAAACAGTAATTATACATACATTACATTTTTAGGAAAAGCAAGAGGCCAGAAATAGGGTTTGGGTGATGTTATGAATCAGAACACTCTGTTTTCAATATCTATCATGACGTGTGGTAAGAAGACGCAGGGATGGACAACAGATTAACAAAGATGATTGCAAAGGGAATAACAGGTAAAGATAACTAGGGGTATGATTTTTGGCCAGGGGGTGGGTAAACAGGAATGCTGGTAGCAGTATAGGTGTGGAGAGGCATAATGGGTAAAGGAGATGGGCAAGGATGTGAGTTAGAAGTGGTTAAGGCAAGAGAAAAGATAGGAGAAACAAGAGAGCCTCCTCCAGGTAGAAAAGCATAGGTGCACATGAGAAGAAATAGGACGCAAGTTTCGCCCTTGAAAATGGCAACTAAATGATCTATGTAATCCTGATCAAAAGAGGAACTGCATAAAATATGTGAAAATGACAGGAATTCTCCAGGTTGGATTCAACAACTTGGAAATGGCATTACTTTTGGGAACGTTTGGAGAAACCGTTTTGCTGAGAAATTTCCTCTAGTATAGGTTTCCAAAAGGCTGCTCAAGAACATATAAAAACGACTTGTCTACTAGCAAAAGAATAAGAAGTGTGAATAATACTGGGGCTAAGATACTAGGTTGTAGACAGGAACATCTGCCTAGGTGATTTTTGAAGCAGACTAGAAAACCAGCCGATGTGGACATATTCAATAGCCATCTCTTAAGAGAGGTCCCAGTCTGATTTAATTAAACACTAGGAGAGAGGGGAAACAAATGGCTTTGGTAATATAACAAATGGAGTTGTTTGTCTGATGACAATGACTCACGTTATAAAGTGAGAAGAAGCCACGCCGGTCCAGTACAAAGTTGCCAGAGTACACCATCAGGGAAAATGCCTCATAGCTGAGGAACGTTTACCAGAAACGAGCTCGTATGGGTCCTAGAACTATAGCCGAATGCAGCACACTTAAGAGGACTAGAAAAGGAAATTTCAGCCATTACTCTCTTACCAAAATCTGCCTCTCTGGTGGTGGGTTTTGTTCTGGGATGACTTTTTCAGCGCAGATGATTTTATCTATGTCAACTGTACCCTTCTTGCTGCCTTGCCGCTATAAAACAATAAGATGGCCAAAAAAAGTAAGAAAAAAAGTATCAAAGTTAGCTAATTAACCATTGCTTTAATTGACAATACAACATTTGCAGAAATCGAGGAAGTTACAGGTCCTACATGACATGGATCAGTTTTAGAGTATCCTATCACGTCTGGAAGAATGTAGAAAGTATTGGTCCCTGGCTAATTGCAGTAAAACTAAACCTATAATACCATATTAAAAACAAAATTGCAATTATAACACTCCCCCCCAAAAAAAGATATCCACCTTCGTTTACTCTCATATTATATATTTGAAGGAAAATGGCTTGTGAGTGGAGCATGGAATATCAGGCACAGACTCCTTCTCAAAATTTCCTAAACCGGGAAAAACAAAACTTCGAAACAAGCTTTCTCATCCATTACCCCACGACTTCTGATCACGGTAGACTTAACTCAGGCCAACTAACATTTCATAAACAACTGAAAACACACTCGCGCACTTCAGTGACTCAGAACTACCCGCGTTTTCTCTCATTCAGTATTGTTTTTTTATTTTGTAATATGTGTATTGTGATTCTTTATGTTAACTGCAAATATGTCATATGTAAGGCGCTCTGCTGCCCTTAAATAGATAAAATAAAAATCAATAAATATCACAATTGGAACAAGTTAGGCTGTGTCATTTGTATATCTGTGAAGCTGCATGTTTGATTTTAGACAGTGTTAGCATAAGTGGCCTTGGGCATGGAGAACAGACTGCACCACCTAGCCACCCAAACGCAAGCTGGTTTAAAGACTTTGTATAGTGGAGTCTTCCAACTCTATTAGTGTGTACTCACATAGGGCTGAACAAGATGGCCTACTCCAAAGACTTACTCCCTGATACTTCGCTGGTGCCACTGACTGCAGAACTACACTCACCCTGCACCTCTCCACTATGGATTAAGGAATTCATGTGTTTATTTAACAGGTAGCAGTTTGTAACATTCCAATCACAAATTGTGTACATTAGAACACATTTTCTTTTGTAGGACAACAGACGAACTGAGTGGGATTAAATGTTGATGGTATAAATTAAGTGAGCCCTTGTATTAGGGCACGAAAGCGGTACAAACAGACATCTGAATAAAGTACAACACAAAGCAAAGACAATTGACCACCTTCATGGGCAACATGGGCAAATGTCTCAGCTTGAGGCGTACATACAACATTTAAATAACTAAAGTATTTGGCCACTTTGTGTCCACAGTTCACTTCCATGGCCCTCAGTTTTCAAGAGGTGCATGTTTAGTGCTGTTTTAATTTTTTGTAGTGTTTTGTTGGTACTGATAATTTTGTGGGATAGTGGCCCAAAAAAGTGGAAGGACTGAAATCTGATTGACGCACAGGGCGGTTTAAGTATGGCTAGAGGGTGCTGACAGACTGATCTTAAGTTGCATGAGAGATTCCATCTTGATCATGTATCTGAAGTTCATTCATTAAATGAATAACATGTTTAGTTGAAAACGCAAATCTGTTTCTTTAAGAATAAGCTGGAAAGAAAAGGGTGCATGGGAAAGGAAATGTAATGTGGAAATAGGAATTACACTAACCATTAAGTGTTTTCTTCTACTCCTTACAATGGCGTTAACCTACGTTCAGTAGATAGTTTAGTTACAAAATGTGAACATGATAAATATAATGTTTCATATTTACTTTGTTTAGATAGATTAGTCGGTGGAGATGTCCTATTCTCATGAAGACGTCAAAGCCTGATTGGATGAACGAGTAGCGGAGACGAAGAAAGAAGTTGCAAATTACAAAACTGAATCATAAAACAATGTGTGTTCCTAAATTAGTGGCAATCAATCCTCTTCCCATTCTGAGACTCTGCCACTTGTTGAGGGTTTTCAGACTTCTCTCAGACATCCTCTGGGATACTTTTCAGACTCATTTGGAGCTGTTTAACACTAAGATTCATTCTGAGACTCTTTACCTGAAATGTATTTCCTATGAAACTTTACTGCATTTCTAAATGCTTTCACATCTCTGAATTTACAAAATTTGTATGGATTCTTCTGATTGACTGGTTATTCTTTTTCTTTACAAAATCATCCTTTAGATTAGATCAAGGAAATTAATTGTATAGAAGACACATTATGTATTGTTCTGTCTAACATTGATTTATTAAACTTTGAGTGTAAAAATGTGCTTCTGTTAATAAAGATGAGAAACTAAGAAAATTGATAGTAAAAATACTAAACTTTCATCTAACTCTCATCAATGACTCCTATAAAAATGTAATTGAAAATTTGATAATTGTTAATGAGTTGATTTGCAGCTTCTCCCTGGTCATAACAAACCTCTAAGAACTATTGTTTATGGTCAAGTAGTAAGCAGAGATTTTAAATGATTTATACTGAGGCACCGCTCTTACAAAAAGTTCCAGCTGACTGTCAGAGGTTGAAAAGAATGGTCAGGTTTCTTGTAGATGTGGCCATAGTCATTGTGTACAAAGGGAAGTTGAGAGTTAGTAGGAGGGTTGTCATAGAGAACATGGGAAAGAAAATGGCATCTGTTTTCATTGATTTCAGCATGATGGAGCAATTGATCATCCAAAGGCGAACAGCAACAAGAAAATGTCACAACACTGTTCAAAAGACCATGGGCAAGCAGGTGCCCCTGGGCTCAACCTTTTACTCTTGATGTCTAGGGCCCATCCTACTATGGGTCGTGAGCAACTGGGTCAAGTACTATACCGACAGCACTTGACTTTCAGTGGTAGCATAGGTCGAGCAGTCCAAGACTTCTTGGGTTGGGAGGGAAGTAGTTGAAAGGTGAACACAGGCTCAAGACTCAAAATACATTCAGCAACACCAATAAGTGAATTCCCATCCAGATACCCACTATTATGACAAAAGTCGTATTTATATATGAATACAAAGTGAAATGTGACACATACAAACCATATACACAGTCCTCGTAAGCCCAGAAATCTAGTGTAGTCTGGTCAGTATCCTGAACCCCATGTCCCTGTCTAATGGCAGTGGCTATTCCCATTTACGATAGAAAACATTCAGATATACCTCGCTAACAAATCCAAGCCTTAGAAGTTCAACATTGGATTTTTAGTGGTCATAGAGCTCCAGCGATATAACACTATGAGGCAGAGCAAATTCTCCTTAGCTCTCTCACACCACAATCAGTCTTACTCACTCTTGCTGATGTTTTGCAATAAGGCAGACCCTGGGAGCATTCAACACTCCAGCAATGCAATGGGCTGAAGCATCTGCTATGATGAGCAGTAGTCTTGTCACTGCAGGCCAGGGGGCTGGTCGCCTGTGGTGCTCCTCCAATGATGCAGTAAGTTCCTCTGATTTCAGTGGCAGGCGTGGCCAGTCACTCTGTTTCCTATGCTTCAGTTGTGTCTTCGGCACACAGCTCATCATCCACTGTTCTTCATGGTCACAACCTATACTCAGCAATGGCACTACCTCTTGGCATACTGTGCACCAGGGCGATGGCTCTTGTCCTTCATGGTAACCTACTCTTGCATATAGGGTCGCTGACTTTTGGTCAGCACATGGGCTGACGACCCAATCAGTGTTATCTTCAAGGTGGCTCCCTCTGACTTAAAGGGTTGTGGACTTTTCTCAGCACATAGGTGGATGGCCTGATTGATGGAACATCAGCAGTATTTTCATGGCAGCCCCCTCTGACATACAGAGTCACCAACATCTTTCAGCACACAGGCAGATGGCCTGATTGTTGCAAATGCAGTGATATCTTTGACGGCCACCTTTGGCATAGAAGGTTGCTGACTTTTCTTAGCACATGGGTGGACGGCCCAAGCAGTGTGACAGCTATTATCCCACATGTAGCTCTGGGGATTCCCCCACTGGACCTCATTCCCTCCAGGCACTCTTCTTCTCTTCTTCACATGGTCATCTGGTCTCGACAGGAAGTTAGGAGCACCAGCTGCAAAGCAAATGGTCTTGATTTCCTTGGGTTAGTCCACTCACACAGGTGGAAGACTGAGAGACCTTAATCCCCAGTCATTGTCACACAAGACAGAACTCTTGCTGAGCTTCTCCATGTCATGGTAAACAGCCACGGCTGACTGTCTCATGGCTGACAATATTGGTATTCGATCTTCTCTTTATATAATCCATTTACAGACTTGATATCATTTAGAGTTTTATGCTTTGAGGTTTGTGTTGTGGGGGGGTGCATCCTTTAAGGTGTCTGCTCCTCTGTCTTGGCCTTTGCTCATGGAGCAGTCTGTCACAGCAGGAGCAACTCCAGTATACATAGCCCCTCAACAGTCCATGGGAGTTACTTACAAATCAAACCTGAAGTCAGTCTCACTGATGTTTGCCTACCAAAAGGCTACACACACCCCCAGACCTATACTTCATAATTACATTTGCAGCCCCATCTCCTTCCTCAAATGTGCCAAGGCCCCACTGATCAGTGACTTTTTCAGAATCAGAAAGCCCTTTTGAAGTGCACTGGAGAACTTGACTCTCCCTTTCTCTAATTTGTGCCCCATCCAGCTCTCAGGATTGTATCAATCCACATATCATTCTGGGGCATTTCTCCACCTCCACATGCTTTCCAAGGCCATGGATTTCCAGAAGGGAACCCACAGGCCTCCTTGTATTGGACAACTCACATGCACACATAAATCACAGCACACAAATGCAAACCCACATGAGCTGCACTGCACTACATGCTAACATGATGTAGGCCAATAGTGAGTTAAGTAAATTGCTGCAGAACTTTACATTGGTGAGTTGGTAGTCCCCACTCCAGTGACAGGTAAAAATGCGTACTCAAACTACTGGTTATTATTACTAAACCATGGTATGCTGCCACCACTGTGCTTGTGCTACTTACCTCCTGGTAAGGACAGTAGTCTTTTACTACTGTGAGCACATCTCTTTGGGCATCCCACCCAGTCTAATAATATTGCAACCTGCGAGGCAGGCCTAAATCATAGTGCACACTCATGATCTGTGTTTGCAAATGCCTTAAAATTTGAACCAGGATCCAGATATATTTGCAGTTGGGGCACTTAGAGCAGGGGCGCATGTCCTTCAAAATCGAGGTACTCTTTCATCCCAGCAGACAGCCAGAGATAAATAATTGCAAGAGGGATTACAAAGTAGGGAACAAGAAGAATGTTTGGGTGTCATCTGCATATTGGTGGTTGGAGAACCTAAACAAGGAGATGATGTCACTGAGAGAAGTGGTGAAGAGAGAGAAGAGGCGTGGACCCAGGATAGACCCATAGAAGACACCAATAAGTATCTGCGTGGGATGTGGTTGTCAGTCAACAGAGGAGAACCATTCAGAAAGGTATGAGGAAAACCAGTTGAGAGAGAATTCTGGAATGCCAAGGGACTATAGGGGAGCTAAATGTGTTTAAAGCTGCAGATAGATCAAGAACTGATTGTTAATCTGATGGAGCAGAGAGTACAGAAACCTGATTGGAAGGAGTTGGTCATATTGTTAAAATCAGAAAGACAGACAGGGAGTTGCGTATGTTTGATGTTTGTGTCATCCGTCGCATGTAACCAATAACATCTCAAGTCTCATGTATCGTGAACTTGAAATGACTACATTTGAGGTTACAAATGGATGCTCCTTAAATCTGGTTCAATTCCATTTGTAAACCTATTCAGTTCAAAGTTTTAGTTTTCTTAAGAAATCCTTTGCTGCACTACTGATGTACCATGCCTGTGATAAGCATAACCAAACCAAATGTCAGTAGACTTACCCCACGTTCAAAATCGTATTCATAGTAGGTGAGCTTAGTTTCAGTCAGCACAAAGAGCCTTTTTTTAAAGTTGAGTGGAGATGTCTTCTTCTTCTGTTGGGAACGCTTCAGGAAGATGCTCTCTAGGATAACTCCAGCCATGGCTTTTTCCTAGGAGTTCTCCTGTTTATTACAAGCAAAATGATTATCAATGCCTACGTATTGATGAAAATGAGTTATCACACAGTAATTCTTCTGGGCAGAGGTATTCAATGTTCTAATAGGCACGATGCAGTTGGGCACTTCCTAACAGTGCAAGCTGCCTAAGATAGACCAATCAGCAAAATGCAATTGAAAAAAAATGAATTAATAGAATATGATGTTAATGATATTCATAATGTTGAATCTAAGTAGGAATTCAGATTCCAAAATTCTATAGAAGATTGTTGTTGGTCATTCATGCACATATAAAACTGGGAAGACGTTTACCAAAAACGAATTTATCTTTTTTGATCTGAAATTAAAGCATATTTTTGAAAAAAAAATTGAAAAAAGTTTAGGCAAGTGTAAAAGAAAAGTGATCTTGGTCAAGGGTTACAGCTAAGAAGACAGGATACTATTTCTCAACACAAGATATTCACTTTTTGGAGAGGCACTCCAATACGACCAAGATGTTATTTTGAGTGGGACTGGGTGTACGGAGTTGGTGTACTGCAGTGTAGCTTCCTAGTACCTCTCCTCCTTCAGGGATGAAAACCCTAGTGAACCCCCTTAGGGTAGGGCGTGGCATGAAGCTTATCAATAAGAACCATTTTGAAACAGATAGAAAGATATGTTTTTATTTGCTAATTATAAGACACCATTTTGCAGAATTTATTTTTAAGAGGGATAATTGATTATCTCCAATTGAGTCTCACACACAAAGTCCACGTCAGCGGTGTTGCTAACCCAACCTCCCCTCTTAGGGCAGCTCATCTGCATCCCTAGCCTTCATACCGCTCAGTGATTAAACAATCTTCATAGGTCCGATTCAGAATGATTTTTCTGTGATTAGTTGTGTCTTGCACAAGCCATAGATGTGACTTTCTCCCAGATTTCTTGGAGTAAAACATACTTTTTAAAAGGAAAATAAACTTTATGAATGTAGCTCTCAAGGTGTTAGCTACACTTCCAAATGCTTTGTGGATTATGCCCCCATCATGTTCTAACAGATATCTGTAAGAAGCTGCCCTGGTGTGTGGTGGGTACCTATGGTACTTATACCTTACACCGGGTCTAGGGTTCCCCTATTAGTGAAATGTAAGCACTTTCTAGAAGCCAGGCTCTCTAGGGGTAGCTGGGGATGAGCAGCCAAGGCTTATCTAGGAGGAATGCAAAGCTCATGCAATACCACTGCAGTCGCACAGCACTTACACACATGGAAGAAAACACTCAGTGTTACAAAAATAAAGGCACTTTTACTGACATAATTACCAAAAACACTAGGTAGGCAATACCCCAACAGGAAATATGTAAACAAAGTAAATATGTATACTAGTAATCAGAAATAGGCATGAACAGCAATAGAAACAAGCATTTGCAATGCAATGGGTCTCGCGTTTGCTCGAGTTAGAGCTATTGGCATTGTAAATTCCTACCAGGATGTTTCTTGCCACATAAATTGAAAATGAAAAGTAAAACAGTTGGCAAAAGCGAGTCGACTGAAAGTGCCACAGCCAGCATGAGCGTGAAGAAGACCAACAAATGGAAAAAGAAGTTTGCTTGCAGTCAAACGTATCGGCAAATGAGCAATTATCTATGTAACAGGGTTGATGTCCAAGGCGGTAACAAAACCACCCCATGGAGGGACAAACGTAAAGCATTTACCAATGATAACAGAGGTTTTTTTGAAAGGTAAGCCCATGAACAAGTGAAAGTGATGGGCGTGTGGTGGGCGTGGTTAAAAGCCCACAAGACTTACAACAAGTCAAAGCGCTTGCGCGCCGACCTTAAAACCAATGCTGAATACTAGTTCCATTGTTTGAAAGATTTCACAGCATCCCACGCATAAGCTGTCTCCATGTCCTTGATTTAATTTTTAAGGAATGCCACTAAGAGTTTTAAATCAGCTCCTTGCTGGAATAAGAAAGACGATGATCGTTTTCTGAAGTTCAAAAGACTGTGCACTGAGTACCTGTCTAGTAGTGATGCACTTCAACATCTACATCTGTGACTGATAAGACCCAACTTTTCAGGAACATACATATGTATCTAATAGAACATTCACAGCTCTGTTGTTAATTTATTCGCCTAGCGTGTGTAACGTTTAAGGAACCTCAAGTTTCACCTTTGAAGCAGCCGAAAATCTATACCCAGTAACACATCCGCAGGCTTGTTAACAAAGGGGCTTATGCAGTGTTTAATTTGTGCAGGTGCTTGGCTGTTGCGGGCAAAAGCACTGATTTTTGGCGACCATGACTTATTTTTAATCATTAAACTTTGACTCTGAAGGAAAGAAAGAAATGCCAAAAAAGGAAGAAAGAAGAAGGAAGAGAATGACTCAAAATCACTGACAGAGAAATTAGGGATGAAAAAGAACCCTCAAACGTGAGATAAAGAGACAGAGAGTGTAGGGTGATATAAGAAAGAGATATGAGGTGGAATCCAGCCTAAGCAGCATTGGTGCCTCGCAGCAGGCTACTAAGAAAAAGTTTGGGCCCTGCCCTTATATTTTTCACAATCAAGCAGTGCCATTAAGCCATTATTGTGAAGCTCTACACACACACTGGGTGCACCTGTCACAGACTGGAGCTGTGTGACTGACAAAAGTAAATGTGCTGTTTCCAGGCTGTGCAGTAGCTATAGAAGTAGTAGTGCAGACTCTGAAGCTATCCGCCTTGCCTGTGGGAGACCTTGAAGGCAACCACAAGAGTGGCAGTCGCAAAGTGCACCCACCTTCCTCAGGGCCCCATCAATATACCCAGTATGTGCACATGTACCTTTTGAAAGTTCATCCACGCCTACGAGTCTAAACACCCGAAAAACTTTACAAATAAATTATGCAAATAACACATAGGTTCAAATGGCTGAATATCAGCTCGTTTCGGAAGTGTGGGTGGTTCCACAGAATGTTTTGTCAACACACTTCTTCAATCTGTTTTCGGGGGTAGTGCCTCCCAGTAACAGAAAAGGAAACGCTGACTCGATCTAGATTTGTTGGTCTGCTTTAGCAATCTCTTATGATCTTAAAACATAAGCGGTCCCAGTCTTCCGTGAGCAGATATTATAACAAAAGCAAAATGGATAAAACTCTACCTCTTTTGGAACATATTTGGATCAGCTTTGCCTGGAAACTCTTTTGATGTAAACTTTTTTTCTGGTGAATCTGTTGAGAATTGTTTAAGAATATTTCAATTAATTGCCAAACTACTGGCAATAAACGTATGTTGTTTATTTATCCTTTCCGCCATGGTCTTATAGGATAGCTGTGGTTTAAGTAAAAAGCGTCCTTGTAGTTCAGCTCAGCTCAGAAATATGATAGGCAAGTGGGCCTGCTGGGATACAAACGTGATCTCCAGCCTGCAAATAGATGTTTGAAACAAATGCTTTACCTTACTGAGCTATCTCACTAAAAATAGGTTATTTTGCATATTTTTGTAGCGTAAACATCCTACCACATAGGGCTTTAAAGCTCTTAAGAGAAGTTACAGTTAATACAGCGAAAGCTCTGAGTGTAAGGGACAACACAAAGAAACGTGACACAGTACAGGTGCGGGATTTAAATGGTGGTAGAAAACCCCAAGAATTGTTCATCCATTTTAGGAAATCAATGCATGCATTGAATGGAATAAATCCAAGCATTCTTAAATTAAAAGAACAGGATCATCCTTGGGTGTTTCACTTGGATTTCCCACTACAGTGCCCAGTATCCACCTTGAAGAAGAACATATGACTAAGAACTATTTCTTAATTATGGTATTCAAATACAAAAACGAGTCCCTGAATGGCGTTAGCCGGCGTTAAATTTTTTGACGCACAACTGCGTTGGCGCAGTTGTGCGCCAAAAAGTATAAATACGGCCCTGCCTGTTTTGACATCCACATTCCTGCACTGACCACACCATCTGGTCTAAGCCTGTGTCAATACCGTGAGAAAGTGAAGCACACGCAGTAGTCTGCCCACGCCCCTCTCAGCAAAGAGAAGTGACAGTTTTGCTGTTGACACTTTAAAGACACACATGGATGCTGCCCTCACTGGAGACTGTCTTTCTGCTTTAGCAACTGCCAGGGTGTTGCTAATGGATACGTATTTGGAAAATAATCAACAAGAAAAGAAAACAAGTGAGATCGCGCTGCGAAAAAAGAGAAAAAGTAGTCCACAAACCAGACAGAAAACAGCAAGCCTCGTATGTTTTTAGTACTTGGTCGCTGCGCTTGAGGAGGGCTAACCACCAGAAAAAGCATGAGGTATGCACGCCTTCCACTAATGAAAGCAAGCAGATTTTAAAAGGCAAGCCCACGAACCAATGAAAGACACTGACGTGACATGGGCCGGGCTCCGAGCCCTTTTCTAACTACTACAGCATCTCGCAAGCGAGACGCATGCGCAAGCGCATGCTACGCAGGCTCGACCCTAAACAGTGCAATAGCAAAAGGCAATAGTGACCCTAGGGGGAGCCAAACCATAAACTAAAACAATGGAATGCAAATGCAGGACCCCCACTCAGGTAAGTGAAATCTGTAGAGGGGAGCTGGAGGAACTAGGAACCCAAAAAGATAAGTAACACAGTGTCCCCCAGCGACAAGGAAAAAAAGAGTAAATTACTGGATTATCTCCAAATTACAAAAGGGACTGAAAATAAGGATAATGCAACACCCAGACAAGACTGCAAGAAAACAGCGGTGGACCCTGAAGTGGGAAGACCTGAAAAAGAAGGGGACCAAGTCCAGAACTCAGAGAAGTGTCCAGTGGTGACAGGAGCAACTACCCACCTGTCTGTGGTTGCAGGAGTTGGTCGACGGTAGGACGAAGATGGTCAGCAATGCAGCCCCGGATGAAGAGTTCATGGAGGATGCAGTCGACATCCCATGCCGAATGGAAGATTGCACTCTGTCTGTGGCATGGAAAAGCCACCAACAAGCCTTGGCAAAGGCAAGAGTTGCGTTAGACAGAGAATGGAGCTGCCAGGGACCAGCAAGGTCCAGGAGGACTCAACCTACAGATGAGAACACTAGAGGGCCCTCAGCAAGGCAGAGAGTCCACAAAAGAAAAGGGAAGCCCCCACAGAAGACCCACTCAAAGAAGACCCAGGAGTCGCAGAAGAGCCCATGCAGCACAACTGAAGAAGGATCCCACGCCGTAGGAGAAGCATGCAGAGGTCTGTGCATCACAGGGAAGAGTGCACGGAGCCTGAAGATCCCTTGGAGGACATGCCAAAAAGCCTTGGTAGCTATGCGGTGCAGGGGTATACTATCCTGCATGGGAAAACAAGGGCTTACCTTCACCAAAGTTGGACTGCTGGCAGAGAGGCCCAAGGGGACCACTTCAGACCACCACCCATGATGCAGCATCCATGCAGCTCAAGATTAGAGGAGTTCCACACAGCTGATCGTTGTTGCGGTTGGTGCCCGCAGATGCAGGAAAGTGACTCCTTCAATCTAAGGAAGATTCCTCCTTCCTTCTTCTGCAGACTGAATACTTGTCGCCCTCAGAGGATGCACAGCTGGGGAAATGTTGCCGAAGTTGGAAGGAGCCATGGAAACAATGTTGCAAGCAGAGTCTTTGTCGCGGATGCAGCTTGTGGGTTCCTGGAGGGTCCAGTTGCAGTTCCATTGGCCAGAGGTTGAATAAACAATGCAGAGGAATCCTGCTGCAGTCTTGCTTGCCGAATCTAAGGACCCACCCAAGAGGGAGACCCTAGATAGCCCTGGAAGGGGGGTTGATCACTTAGCCAGGTGACCACCTATCAGGAGGTGGCTCTGACGTCACCTGCCTGACCTGGCCACTTAGATGCTCCCAGGGGCCTCTGCCCACCTTGGATTTAAGATGGCAGAATCAAGGGTTTCACGCCAGAGCAGGGACTGGAGAACCCTGAACTGGTGCAGACTGGTTTATGCAAGGAGGGCACCAAAAGTGCCCTTGAAAGCATACCAGTGGCTTGGGGAGGCTTCCTCTCCCAAGCCATTCAACTCCTATTTCCAAAGGGAGAGGGTGCTACTCCCCTCTTCCAAAGGAAATCCTTTGTTCTGCCTTCCTGAGCTTAAGATGATCAAGCAGCAGGAGGGCAGAAACCTGTCTGAGGGGTGGCAGCAGCGTGGGCTACCCAGAAAACCCTAGAAAGCTGGTAGGAGCAATGTTGGGGGTCCTCTAAGGAGCCCCCAGAGTGCATGGAGTCATACTTCCAATACTGGCAACAGTATAGGGGTATGATTCCCACATGTTTGATACCAAACATGCCTGGTTCGGAGTTACCATTATGTAGCTGGACATAGGTATCTATGTCCACTACACACGTAAAATGGTGTCCCCCCACTCACGAAATCCATGAAAATGGAGCTGGAGTTCATGGGGGCACCTCTACTCATACAAGGGTGTCCCCGCACTCAGGTACCTGCACCCTGCCCTCTGGGCTAGGAAGGCCTACCATAGAGGTGACTTACAGTGACCTGGTGCAGTGACCTGTAGTGAAAAGGGTGCATGTACCCTTTCACGCAGGCTGCAATGGCAGGCCTACAGATACACTTTGCATGGGCTCCCCATGGGTGACATAATACATGCTGCAGCCCATGGGGGACCCTTGGTGCCCCAATGCCTTGGGTACCTGGGTACCATATACTCGGGACTTGTATGGGGGCACCAGTATGCCAAATGTAGGGTGTGTGTGGTCCAAGCAACCACATTTGAAGGGAGAGAGCATAGTCACTGGGGTCCTGATTAGCAGGATCCCAGTGAACACAGTCAAAACATACTGACAACAGGCAAAAAGTAGGGGTAACCATGACAGAAAGTGGGTACTTTCCTACAATATCAAATAACCCATATTCTGGGCCTGATCTGTTCTGAGCCCCCAGATAAAATATTACTGTATAACTTTAACTTGTCACTTTCCGTTTGTGTCTTACTCTGGTTTTTCTCCTGCCCCTGGACTGTATGTGCCTTCCTTTTCTTCCCTCATTCACTCTTCTGTTTCCACTGTTCAATTTCCTCTTACCCCTTGTTTCGCCCTTAGCACCCTTCTAATCGCTCACTCCCAGTGACGTTCCCCTTCCTCCATTACGTCTTTCAAACAACTGCCCCCTCTGCTTACCCTCATTTCCCAAACTTGTAGAATGGTGGGCTCCACAATTTTCAGAATAACTGCTCTGCCACAGGCAGTGCTTAATTTGTAAATTGAGAGGTGCCGTGCTCAAAGCCCTTCTCTTAAACACGAGGCTGCTGTAATTAAATCTGCCAGCACTGAATACTGAGGCAGTGTAATCCTGAAGCCATCGTGGGCCTCTTCAATCCATTTACGGCCACCCCTGCCCCTTGAGCTCATCCTGCAAATTTCTACTTTCTCCCTTTATGCCGCTTTTTAGATTATCCTTCTTCCGTCTTTCACATATGTGTCTTTTGCTCGCAGCAAATGCTTAAGGCATAAGAATAAGCCCCGGCCCTCACACAAATGTGTCTTTTGATCGCAGCAAATGATTGAGGCATAAGAATAAGCCCCAGCCCTCACAAATAAGTGCCGGTGCTCAGCACCGGAAACAACAAGCACAAATTAAGTATTGGCCACAGGTAAATGTGTAATAACACAACGACCACTGCTATGCAGCTGCCGTATCATTGCAACTGTGGCTTCACTTCTTCCAATTCTCTCGGGGCAGTGCCCTCCCTCCACTTGGGGTCCTGCTTGCCTCCTACCTGCCTGCTTCTGCCAATTAACCTCTCTGTGTTCAAAGACCACGCTGAGAGCATAGCACAGAAAAAAGACACAACACTACACCAGTGCATTGTGGATTGCTGCCAAGAGGTTCTATGTCATGTAACTTTTTCAGGCATTCTTGGGTGTTTAGCGAACAACGTAGAGCATATGGCACTTTTAGTTTTCCTTTTAACATTACATGATTGAAATAAAGAACCATAGCATGCAAAGCCTTGTTGCCTAAAAAGGTAGGGTTATGGCATTGGTCTTCTTGGTAGGTATGGTAGATGCAGAAGATGGATTATTTTTGGACATATGGATAGGACCTAGACCACAGTTTACCTGTGTTAAAAAAAAGGGTGCTTGTACTGGTTCATTAACAATACAAACTGAAACCAATGGCAGCTTTGAATAATTAATAATAGAAGTGTAACTCGAATAATGTTAGAATTATTTCTAAAGGAGCAAAAACCCTTTTAATCCACCCCTAACGCAGCCATGATAGCAAGCAGGAGCATGTTTCCTTACTGTCCCAACCAGTTCAGCTCCATAGTTCACTGCCCAGGATTTGATGGAGAACAAAATTATAAAGCAGTTGCCCACAGGTGTCACAGCCGTCAATGTCATGTGCAACCAGATGACCCTCTGATCAACAATTTAGCCTTCAGCCCCTGTGCAATTGTGTTCTAGCCATTCCTTGTCATGTTAAACTTCAAAAGGCAAAATCCGGCAAAATAGAATGCACTGTTGGCTAAAAGTCCTGGAAGGGTTTAAAAGGTCACATCACGTGAGAGAACTTAGCAGCTTTGGCTGCATATGAATAGGAACATTGCTACCATAGCCAAAGCATGCCACAGTACTTTCTATACTTAAATTAAGGAGAAGGCAATCAGCCTGATGAAGATGCAATTTCAGCCTCGTGCAGGGGATGATGGGTAATCCAGGGGTAAAAACACTGTTCCTTCATGTTACTGTCTTTTCTGGCCACCACTGCAGGGAATTGTTGTCCCCATGCAGGATGGCACTTCAAAGACCACCATACTGCTCAACCGCAGTTTCACTCATAGAGCCTTGATAAACAGTGAGTGTGAAACCCAGAACCCAAAGTTTTTTGGGGGTCTTTAAGTATTGTCAATACCAGGTGTGTACAGCAACAGGATGTACAGGGTCTGAAACTGTTCGCGGTATTTCGAGGTGGTAATACCATGAGTTGAAAATGCATCAAATGGTCCTGTTACTAGCGCCAGGGCGCTCCCTTTGGAGTACCCCCGCATTTTATGAATGCTTATTGTATTGTATTGTATATTGTCTGGGAGTGGGATCTCTAGCAATGTGGAAACAAAACTTTCAGGGAAGATCACTTCTTGCCTTCAGCAGTCTGTCTCATTCACCCCTTGAACTGAGGAGAACCAACTTGTTAAAAATACGTTTTTCACTTCAAAGCTTCCTCATAAACCTTTATTAGATTTGTAGCATGTTTATCCAATCTCCTCTGGCAGCGAACCGATTGTAACTGACCACATTCAAATCTCCCCCAGAAGCTTGACACTCCCTGGAATGCTGTGACCTCAAAGTAATTGTCACTGCATTCCAGCCAAGTAATCTAGTGCAAACCACAACACATCTCCCTCCCTCATAATATCATATCAAAACACAACAATTAACAATCAATATTGAAATAATAAGTTTCTAATGAAACAAAATACATCCTGGAAATCATATGTGTACAAAAAGAAAACGAAACATATTATATACATATACACACATTCACTTTATGTAAAACAGTAAAGGGTTCCTTTATTTAATAAAATGTAGTTAATTAAGCCTGTAACTTGTAACTTTCCCGATTATGCAGTCCTTGTGCTAAGCAGATTTATATCTCTCTCTTATTAACAAAAACATTTTATCATCATTCAAATCCTCCACCCAATGGCACTCTTTAGGCATAGTTTCTGAACCAAATCTCATCTAGTTTTGGTAAACTAGATATACTCCAGACATCCCCTGAGTCTAAAATTGTGACATTCCTTTTAAAAGAAGTTTTCACAAAAGGACCCATGAATTGTGAATGCCCCAGTCTTATTATATTAGGTCTTTTCACTAAAACTATGTCACCAACCTGAAACTTTGATTCATGTACCCAATTCTTAGCAGCACAGAGAGTTTTATATTTATTTTGATGTTTCCTCCTACGCAGAACAAGCTCATCATTTGGAAAGTCCACATTTTGTTCCCCACTTATTTCTAGCCATACAGGATTGAGTTTACAATGTAGTTTCTTGCCTTTCAGTGAAACAAATGGAGATGTATATGATACACTATTAGGAGTGACACGGTGTGCCCACCAGGTTTCTTTCAACATTTATTTTAGGGATGACTTATTCAAGAGCTCACACTGTGCACAATTTTTTATTATTTTTGTTAGACTTGTCATCTTTGGCGTGGTCTCCCTTAACTTTTTGCCTCTGTTTCCCAAGTTGTTGATGTGTGCTGGACTCAGATTTTGCTGTTTTTGTTACTCTGGGCACTTTACCAATGCTAACCAGTGCTAAAGTGAAAGTGCTCCTTTACAGAATGTGTATGTAATTGGCTTAGCCATGATTGGCATATCTGATTTATTACTAAGTCCCTAGTACAGTGTACTAGAGGTGCCCAGAGCCTGTAAATCAAATGCTACTAGTGGGCCTGCAGCACTGGTTGTGCCACCCACATAAGTAGCTCTGTAATCATGTCTCAGACCTGCCACTGCAGTGTCTGTGTGTGCAGTTTTAACTGTATATTCGACTTGGCAAGTGTACCCACTTGCCAGGCCTAAAGCTACCATTTTCGTACATGTCAGACACCCTTAAGGTAGGCCCTAGGCAGCCCCAAGGGCAGGGTGCAGTGTATGGTTAAGGTAGGACATATAATAGTGTGTTTTATATGTCCTGACAGTGAAATATTGCTAAATTGTTTTTCACTGTCACAAGGCCTGTCCCTCTCATAGGTTAACATGGGGGCTACCTTAAATCTGATTAAAGTGTAGTTGTCCTTTGGGAGCAGATGGGTATATGCAGTTTGGGGTCCCTGAGCTCACAATTTAAAAATACATCTTTTAGTAAAGTTGATTTTAAGATTCTGTGTTTGAAAATGCCACTTTTAGAAAGTGAGCATTTTCTTGCTTATACCATTTCTGTGGCTCTGCCTGTTTGTGGATTCCCTGTCTGAGTCAGTTTGACAGTTTGGCTGGTTGCACCTCACACTAGACAGTAACACAAAGGGAGCTGGGGGGTAGTCTGCATTTCCTGATGAGCCATCTGTGCTAGGATGGAGGTGAGGAGTGGTCACTCACACCTGAAAGGGCTGTGCCTGCCCTCACACAATGCAGTCTCCAACCCCCTGGTGAGTGTCTGGGGTCTGGCCTGGGCACGGCAGGATTTCACATTCAAGAGAGACTTTGCTTTGAAGTAGGCCTACTCCAAAGGAGAAATTTGGTATAAGAAGGGCACCCAAAACCACAGACTTTAGAACATTTCTGGAAACCAAGAGGAACCTCTGCCTGGAGAAGAGCTGAAGAGCTGAGGAAGAAAGAGCTGCCCTGCCTGTGACTGTGCTGTGTGGAGCTATCCTGCAGTTGCTACTTCTGCCAGAATATGAGGGCAAAGACTGGACTTTGTGTGCCTTCCTTCTTGTGAAGATCTCCAAGGGCTTGATTTAGAGCTTGCCTCCTGTTGTTTGAAGTCTCAGGGACAGCAAAGACTTCTCTCTGCCAGCACCTGGAGTCTATGGAGAAACTCCTACTCTGCCCTGTGGTACCCATCCAGTTCCTGGGACCCTGAAAGGAGAAGCTGGCAACCTAAGAGGAAGAAATCCACGCACAGAACGTCATGCGGGGAAAAGATCAACACAACTCCGATCTGCGGCTAGGAAATTGACGTGCCGCGGGCCTTGCGGCTGAAAATCGACACTCGCCTGTAACTCGATTGAACAATCAATGCACGGAGCTGGAGAAATGACGCACAGCATCGCTGACAGAGGCTGCGAAATCGCAACCCGCGCTGTATGGTTTTCGGATCATCGTGAGGCTGGGTTTCCAACGCAAACGCTGATGGGCGTGTAAAAACAACGCAAGGCCTGCCCGGACCCGAGAGTGCTGACCGGATCGACGCATCGCTCCCCTGCGGAGAGAAGAAATGCCGTGCCTGAACCGACGAAAGGAGAAACGATGCAAGGTCTCACTCGTGAGTGAAATCGACGCATCGCAAACCCTTTTTGGCACACACTCGCCCTTACGGGGTTATTTTTGATGCACCAAAGGTACATTTTTAAGCTAACAGTATTAGTGTGTGTTTAAAACTACATGAAGACTCTTTTTGCTTTTTAATTGATAACTTGACTTGTGTATTGTGGATTTTTGTCGTTTTGGTCTTGTTTTGTTAAGATAAATATTCTCTATTTTACTAAACCTGTGTTGTGTCATTTTGTAGTGTTTTCATTAAATTACTCAGTGTGTTGGTACAAATACTTTACACCTAGAACTCTGAAGTTAAGCCTACTTGCCGTGCCAAGCTACGAAGGGGGTATGCAGGGGTTAGCTGAGGGTGATTCTCTTTTACCATGACTAGAGTGAGGGTCCTTGCTTGGACAATCTTATTCATACTCTGCTAAACCATTGGCTTGAGGTGAATAGAGGGCTGTCTTGAAATGAGTTATTGACAATTGTTTAAGAACATTTTTAATTTCCTGGGATACAAACTGTACCCCATTATCAGTTATAAAGGTTTTCGGAACACCCTCCCTAGAAAATATCATTACTATTTTAGTGTTTACCGTAGCCACACACTTCATGACCACCCACTTAGATGTATAGTCTACCAGCAGCATAATATATCGATCATTATTGGCTAGAAGATCAAATGGCCCTGCTATATCTAGACCTAGCTCAGTCCATCGCTCCACTGGAACCTCTACAGGTGACATAGGAACTGTGTGAGTTTTCTTTGTTTTGTCATTATTGGTACAATGACAACAATCCTTTACCATCACTTCAATCTCTTGATCCATTCTTGACCACAAGTACCATTCTCTCAACAGAACTTTGGTCAAATTTCTCCCTAAATATCCTTCATGAGCCAAGTTAATAAACTTCTGTCTCAAAACAGTGGAGGTACCACCCGTTCCACCCTTAATACTTTCCCATCACTAATGCTAAGTTCGTCTTTTACACAAAGAAATAGTTCCACATTAGTTGGTATAGCTTTCTTGTTTGGCAACCATTTATAATGAATTCCTTTAATGTAGATAATTCTAAGTCATTTGAAATAGCATTATCCCACTAACTTTCCTCCACATACTGATTCAAATACTCAATCTACAACTACTTCTTCACACACATCTACATTCTTGTTGATTTGCAATCTAGAGAGACAATCTGCTATTGCATTTCCTGCTCCAGATATATACTCAACTGTAAAATTATAACTGGTCAATCCATCTGTACTGCCATTTGATGGAGTTTGTTTGACCAATGACTTTGTGTTTCACCACTGCGCATATTAGCTGCTCAATGTTCACCAGTAGCACATGGTATGTTTTGTTCAGTTGAGCCGCCTATTGGCTTTGACATGGCATTAGCCATTACTTTCTGTATTCAGTTGAGCCGCCTATGGGCTTTGACATTGCATTAGCCATTACATTCTGTATTCTGCCTATTGGCTTTGACATGCTGTATCCAGTCTAGCCGCCTATTGGCTTTGACATTGCATTCCTATTGGCTTTGACATGATGTATTCAATTTAGCTGCCTATTGACTTTGACATGCTATTAGATATTCTGCCTATTGGCTTTGACATGATATTATATATTGCATTTTGTATTCAGCTTAACTGCCTATTGGCTTTGACATGATATTATACATTACATTTTGTATTCAGCTCCGCTGCCTATTGGCTTTGACATGGTATTATACATTGCATTTTGTATTCAGCTCAGCTGCCTATTGGCTTTGACATGATATTATACATTGCATTTTGTATTCAGCTCAGCTGCCTATGGGCTTTGACATGATATAAGACATTGCATTTTGTATTCAGATTAGATGCTTATTGGCTTTGACATGACACTAGACATTGCATTTGATATTTAGGTTAGCTGCCTATTGCCTTTAACATGACATTGCATTTGATATTTAGGTTAGCTGCCTATTGCCTTTAACGTGGAGTTAGACATTGCAGTTGAGAATCCAAGCTGTATTTTTCCAAGCTGTGTTTTTGCACCAGAGAACCAAGATGTTTTTCTCACAGTAGACTAGACCTGATAAGAGAGGGTACATGGTGTTGTTCTCTCTGCTTGAGCTTGGGAACAGGAGTAGTCTTGGAGACCTGGCCAGTCTCCAAAAGGCTTGCTCAGTTTCCCAGGTCTGAGAGGAGGGGGCACACCTTTGTAACGAATGTAACAGGCTGCAGAGAGTCAGATTCGAATCTGCCGGACCTCGTGCTGGAGCTTGGCGCCAGCTGCCAGCAATCCCGTGTGGGTAGATGAATCTCTTTCTCGCGGCTGACAGGGGTCATCAGCTTGCAGACCTTAGAAAGATGAAGCTGTGAATAATTCCCACACGGTGAAGTATTTGTTTTGCTTTGCATTCAATATCTTATAAATATAACCTGCTGTGTATATTGCAAACTGATATATTTTGTTTGATTAACGCGGACTTGAAAGCTACTAATTCGTCATTCATAAATATTGTGGTTGGGGAAGAATTAACAACAATAAAAGTCTTCTTTGACCTCAGAAGTGCATTTCTGTTGTGTTATGTTAGTGCTTAGAAACTAGTTAAGAGGAAAGCACTACAATTGGTACCAGGAGTGGGGTCGGTCATTAAGAGGTGATTAAGAGGGTGTTGACGAGTTGGTAGATTTCTAAGTGCACACTTTAAAAGTGTAATTGTTTTTTTGTTGTTTGGAGAATTACAGAAATTGTTTTCTGTTTGGGGAATTACAGAAGCACTGCAGACCATGTCTGAAAATGCATGTGTAGCTAAAATGCCTGATAATGCTTTGAGAAATAATTTCTGTTGTACATATGTAGAAAACGTGTGTTTTGGAAGTAATGATGACAGAAAGGTCTGGATACCTTTATCTGCTTACAGAGAAATGCAGGAGAAATGTAGGAAGTTGGAACATGAAAATAGGAATTTACGTGAGCAAATTAGCCAGGATACAATAATTCAAAATAATGCTGAAAGTTATAAAAATGAAGAATCTTTCTTTTCCCATTCCAGTAATGAGGGGGTTAAGACAGCTCCGAGCTGCACTGAGTTTTCGTGTGAGCCAGGGTTTTTGGCAGACAAAATGCATTCCTTAACTGATAACAGGGACGAGAGAGACCAGAATGTGATTTACGAGTTACCGTTGCAAAATGCACAAGTAAAACGAAGGATTTTAGAGCAAGACACCCCGAGTTTCATTAGCTTGTTTGATTTTTGGAAAAAGAATAGCTCTCATTTGAGTGAAATCCTAACACTTTTATATATGGTCACTGTGAAAAATAATATGCAGCTGCACGCTTGTGATTTGGCAAATGAAATAATGCAGACTTTAGGTTTTTGCGCAGTGCAAGAAGGAAATACTTATGTACATTTAAATCATGAACAAGGAAAGAAAATAGTGCCCCTAGCTAGGATCATACACTAGATCTGGTACTTGCAAGACAGGGCTAGAGTACCACAGATAAAAGAATTACCAATGAAATTGTGTGCACCATTTGAATTCGTGTCCACTGAAGATAAAAAGCATGTTTGTTTTACTAATGATTCATTGACTGAAATGTTGTTTTCTGGCACAGTAGAAGGAACAGCGTTGTATAATGTGTGTCAGATTTTAAAGCAAGAGCTACGTGAGATGTGTCATTTTTACGCTGATTTTTGGTTCATTGCTAATGTTTTAGCACCTAACTGGTTCAATTACCTTGCAGATGTTAATGAGAAAAATTCAGAGAGAGAAGTGTACACCCAGAATTCTGCCTTAGTGGGGATGGCTAAGTGGGTGCCCCAGAAATGTGAACAGCTGAGAGAAAAAGCCACTTACAGGTGGGCAGAGATGAGAGAGATGCACATTCCCCTAGATTTGATAAAAACTGTGCAGCACGCACAAAAGCAATCTGTCATGCAAGCAGTCACAGAGCAGTTGGGGAGAGGAAAGTTACCAGGACAGAAATGGCAAATTGAGCAGGTTTTAGGGAGAGTGATTGTTGCAGATTACCAAGGAAAAATCGAAATTATGCTGATACCTAGAAAAGAATCTGATTCATTCATACAAATTGGAGACAGAATGGCCCAAATTGACAAAAATGCAGTGAATGGAGGTTTGGTAAAGAAGGAGTCTGCCCCAGTCCTTCTGACAGTGCAAGAAAAGGGAAGCTGTGGTGCAGCAGATAAAAACCTCAGTGCTGATGTGTGGGCTGAAGCCCCAAGTGATCCTCCAAAACCTGCAGAAATTATAACAAAGGGCCCCAAAAACGTCCTGCTGATTATAAAACAGGGAAAGAAAGAGGAAGGGTGCAGTTTAAATGAAAAATGTTATTTGCAAGAAAAGTCATACTTGTTTCTTTTGCAGATCCTACCACGTTTCGCCACTGTCCCTGAGTGTGCTGTGTGGTCCCCCTTCCGGTGTGTGCGTGTGGGGTCGGGGAAGGGACCGAACCCCCAACCTGAACCTGGCTGAGTAAAGTGCCAGCACCATGGATCAATTTTGCGCAAACTGCGCCTTCAGTTCAAGTTCAACTTGTTTGATTGCATTCTTCCACTGGAACTAAGCTGTGTTTTTTTTTTTTTCCCTCTCGTATGGAACTCTGACTTTTGCTTACCTTCCAGAAAACCTTTCAGGTGGACCGTGCATCTTTACATGAGTAGAACTCATGCCACATCAAATTGCTAACACTGTTGAATTAGAGACTCATTCAGAGTATAAAAATTGCCCAGTCTTTTCTATGTAGATGTATCTGATGTGAAAGGTTATGAAATCTATATGTTAATTCACTTCTATTGCTTTACAGGGATCATTCAAATGTGACTTGCTGATAATGTTTTTTTTTTGTGCTGATGTTTTTTTTTGTTTTTGTTTGAAACAAGAGATATGTGAAACAAAAATTCATTGGTCAAAGGGCGGAATGTACTGCCATTTGATGGAGTTTGTTTGACCAATGACTTTGTGTTTCACCACTGCGCATATTAGTTGCTCAATGTTCACCAGTAGCACATGGTATGTTTTGTTCAGTTGAGCCGCCTATTGGCTTTGACATGGCATTAGCCATTACTTTCTGTATTCAGTTGAGCCGCCTATGGGCTTTGACATTGCATTAGCCATTACATTCTGTATTCTGCCTATTGGCTTTGACATGCTGTATCCAGTCTAGCCGCCTATTGGCTTTGACATTGCATTCCTATTGGCTTTGACATGATGTATTCAATTTAGCTGCCTATTGACTTTGACATGCTATTAGATATTCTGCCTATTGGCTTTGACATGATATTATATATTGCATTTTGTATTCAGCTTAACTGCCTATTGGCTTTGACATGATATTATACATTACATTTTGTATTCAGCTCCGCTGCCTATTGGCTTTGACATGATATTATACATTGCATTTTGTATTCAGCTCAGCTGCCTATTGGCTTTGACATGATATTATACATTGCATTTTGTATTCAGCTCAGCTGCCTATGGGCTTTGACATGATATAAGACATTGCATTTTGTATTCAGCTTAGATGCTTATTGGCTTTGACATGACACTAGACATTGCATTTGATATTTAGGTTAGCTGCCTATTGCCTTTAACATGACATTGCATTTGATATTTAGGTTAGCTGCCTATTGCCTTTAACGTGGAGTTAGACATTGCAGTTGAGAATCCAAGCTGTATTTTTCCAAGCTGTGTTTTTGCACCAGAGAACCAAGATGTTTTTCTCACAGTAGACTAGACATGATAAGAGAGGGTACATGGTGTTGTTCTCTCTGCTTGAGCTTGGGAACAGGAGTAGTCTTGGAGACCTGGCCAGTCTCCAAAAGGCTTGCTCAGTTTCCCAGGTCTGAGAGGAGGGGGCACACCTTTATAACGAATGTAACAGGCTGCAGAGAGTCAGATTCGAATCTGCCGGACCTCGTGCTGGAGCTTGGCGCCAGCTGCCAGCAATCCCGTGTGGGTAGATGAATCTCTTTCTCGCGGCTGACAGGGGTCCTCAGCTTGCAGACCTTAGAAAAATGAAGCTGTGAATAGTTCCCACACGGTGAAGTATTTGTTTTGCTTTGCATTCAATATCTTATAAATATAACCTGCTGTGTATATTGCAAACTGATATATTTTGTTTGATTAACGCGGACTTGAAAGCTACTAATTCGTCATTCATAAATATTGTGGTTGGGGAAGAATTAACAACAATAAAAGTCTTCTTTGACCTCAGAAGTGCATTTCTGTTGTGTTATGTTAGTGCTTAGAAACTAGTTAAGAGGAAAGCACTACACCATCTGACCACCTCCTGATTCTACGGGATACATTTTCAACCTCCTTCCATAAGAACTCACGAGTAGGTAGTCGATGATCTGATCTGACCACAAATGGTATTCCCCATAAAAAAAAACTTAAAGTGGATAATTGTCCAATATATAGCTAAGGTCTCTCATTCAATAATTGAACAATGCTATTCAGCACCTTTTAACAAGCGAGACGCAAAAGCTATCACCTTTATTTAACCGTTCACCATTTGGGCTAAAACTGACATCGGTCAATAAAATTGTTTTCCTATGAGCATCAAAATATCCCAAAGTTGGTAATTTTCCAACGCTGCATTTAAGACTGTTGAAATACTGATCACATTCTTCAGTTCAGTTGAACTGGATGTCCTTCTTTAGCAGCAACCTAAATGGTTGAGAAACACTAGCAAAAGTTTGGATATATTTTTAACAAAATTCTGCCAAACCAAGAAACAATGGTACGTGGTCTTTGTTCTCTGGTTTGGGGGCTTCCACAATACTGTTTGCCAAATCAATTTTTGGACCTATACTTTCACCCGAGATAGTGTGCCCCAGAGAAATTACAGTGGATATTCTGAACTTATATTTTTCCTTTTTATCACCAAGCCTGCATTCTGTAAGTGCTCCAACACCTCATCATGTTCACATTGGTTTCATCCATAGACTAAAATATCATCCTGGGGAAACACAACTTTGCCCAACCCTTCTAATCCTTTCTTCATGACCCATGAAAGCATGCTGCTGCAGAAGCCAGTCCAAAAGGTATCCGGATGAATCTAAATGCCCCCAAAAGGATTACAAATTATGTTAATGGCCTTGAGTCCGGATATAGCATAACCTGCTGGTAAGCAGAGGACACATCCATCACACTGAATAACTTAGCATCTTTGATTAAAGCCAGAGTTTCAGAAATATTCAGCAATGGTTGAGGATCAGCCCAGATGTGGGTATTTAATCCTCTCACAACAACACACATACTAATCTCTTTACCCCCATCCTTTGGTGCTAGAACTCTGGGGGCCAACCACTCTGAGCACTCAATTTCTTCAATAACTCCTATTTTTTAAAATGTTTGTAACTCTTGTTCGATTGCTGCTAACATCATATAAGGAACTTTTTTTACTTTAGACACACATGGTATTGCACCATTCTTGAGAACAATTCTATGTTCAAAATTCTTTAGTAACCCTAAATCATCTCCAAATACATTAGGAAACCTAGAAACTAACTTATCTGAGAATCCGTCATTCACCATTATTAACACTTAATGTTTGGAATTTGGATTTAATATTATACCCATTTCGCATGATGTCTCCAACCTAAAAGGTTATAACTCCTTTTCGCTACATACACTTTCCCAGTTGTTTCACGCTTATTAAATTGAATTCTCATCACCGGATAACCCAAAACATCTATTTTCTTGCCTCCATATCCAACAGTATTTATATCTGGTGGTAATAATTAAATTTCTCCATTCCCAAATATTGAGTTCCAATTCTTGTCACCAATCATTGTGTATGCTGATCCCGAACCAGCAAGTACAAAAACTTTTTTTCCCCTCCCACCACAATTTCACATTCTAGCATTTCTACTGGATTTGTGTCCACACATCCATCGATCCTTTACACTGAAAATACATTTTTCTTTAAATGTTTCTTCTCCTTCAATACAACTCACGCCTGTTGTTTATTACATCTACACACTCTGGCTTAGTGCCCTTTCTTACCACATCTCTTGCATATGACTAACCTTGCAAAGCATCCAGGACTATTGGAAAGATGTCCTTCGCACCCACATCTAAAACATCTCACACCTCCACTTTTTGTTGATATTAGAGTATCATTTTCAGAAAAATTATTCTTAAACTTTTTATCTTCCTCCTTGATCTTTTTTCTCTCATGTTTGTCTACTTTCTTCTCAGCATTTCTACCAACTACTCTCACTTCATTCACTGACTCATCAACAAGTATGTTACCTTTTTCATCATGCATTTCACGCATCCACATACTAGTATTCTCCATACCTTCAACTATAGCTATCGTCTCTTTCAAAGTGGGATTTTTTGCTAATAATTGTTCTTGTACTTTTACATTGTTCATGCACCTGACAATCTGGTCTCTGACGAGAGAATCAGTCAGTTGTTCAAATTCGCACATGCGAGCTAACCTTTCCAAGGCTGTAACCTACCTGCCAATTTTCTCCTGTTTCCCCTGTATTCTCATGAAAAATGTGTGCCTTCACAGTACCACATTAATTTGTGCACCAAAATCGTTCTCCAACATCATTACAGACATGTCAGAACCATTATCTGGTTCACCCTCCCATGACCAATGATGATTTCCTCCAAACTCTCATAAACATTTCTCCCTTCTATTCCTAAACTATGTAAAGATACAGCTTCTTTGCAAACTGCTGAAAAATGTTCTCCCCCAATCAGAAGTAAGTATGAATCAAATATCTGCTTCCATCTTTTCAATGGCATAATAGGACCACCCTTATCTGAAAGGAAATGAGGCGGTTCAGACATATTACTGCCTGCCATAATGTCTGAATATTTGAATTGTTAGTAACACTAGAAATACTTTGGGCTAACAACCTACTTCTCAGTTGTTCAAAAGGACTACAGTGTGCTGATCATATATATATATTTATGTATATATATATATATATATATATATATATAGGAAAAAATGAAATTCGGTCTCATTTATTGTCAGCAAATAAATAATATCAATGGTGTGCAGATCACTATTTGTTACCAAGTGATCCGCTTGTCAATAAATAATGAAATATCAATGGTGTGCGGATCATCAATTATTAACAAAGGTGTGTGGATCACCGCTTGTTGCCAAGTGATCTACGTGGCAATAAATAATTAAATATTAATGGTGTGCGGATCACCACTTGTTGCTGAGTGACACGCATGAGAAGGATTCATCAAAAATGGGTGTGGGCATTTACAAACAAGTTTTCCCTCGTACGTAAGAAGAAACATTGTTGCAACAAAACTTTTTGTTCTCCAGTACTCACGTTCCCCAGCTTTATCCAATCACACTGGACGGAACGCCACATGTTCACGACGTCAATCACGATGGATGGTGTCATATGTTCACGACGTCATCATTTTGCTCGCAGACAGCAATGAAAGCACACCTCTCTAATGACTCAGTGCCTTCAACCAGTTGCACACGAGCCAAGGTTCCGCTCACACCTCAGCTCAGTTCACTGCCTTCAACCGGTCGCAAAACGCGCCAAAGTTCCACCCACACCTCGGGTCAGCAAAAACATACACAGAGGTTCCACTCCCTCGGGGCAGCTCCCCCTCACTGCGGTGTCCACAATATCACTTCAAAAGATGCTTAATATGGGTGGTGTGGGTTCTGAGTCATCTAGGAGGTTGGCAACAGTTTCTCCCTTGTCGCCAGCATTAAGAATACGCTTTTAACTTCAAAGGTTCTTCATAAACCTTTATTAGTTTCATAGCATGTTTATCCAACCTCCTCAGGCAGCAAACCGATCGTAACTGACCACATTCAAGTCTCCCCTGAAGCTTGACACTCCCTGGAATACTGTTACCTCACAGTGATTGTCACCACATTCCAGCCAAGTGATCTAGTGCAAACCACAACACAAATTTAAAGTCTCATTGTCGCTGGCAGCCATTTTGGACATAACACTCCATAACAGTCCTCTGATCTATACAAACACACCTTCTAAACTGGTTGTCATGGCCTTCGAGTGACTCAGAAAGATCAACCTCAGTGAGGCGGAACGACTGATTCTAGCAGAGGAGGAGCTGAAGGAGGAACTGAGGCTCATGTTTTACCCAATGCAAAAGTTAGTGGCAAAATCTGGCAGGACATCAAACCCAGCACAGGAGAGAACAGCAAGTGAAAGTAATTGTAAGCTTGTTTTCTGCAACTTGTAAAGCATATGTTTTACTAATTCTACTTTTTCTCCAGTAGATAGATAGGCGGTGTTAACAAAGTTGCATTACTGTGCTTCTATACAAATTAAAAGGATTAATTATCAGAGAATAACATTTTGAATAGGAGTTACTGAATAAAAAGTTTTCTATTTTACCAAACATATGCATTTCTATAACACTGATATCATTTTTGCATCAGCGTGCTAAGATGTTTAAATGTCAAAATAGGCAATGCCACAGTAAATATTGGATAATTAGCTCTTATCTCATACATTTTACACAGTTTCCCATCCCTTGTTGCATAATTTAGTTGATCCCACTGCATAATTTTGCTTTTTACTTCCCCATGTTTCCAGTAGCCATGCCTACAGCCAATAAAATAGCTCTACCAGAACAAACTATGGACTGAAAGACAGGTCCCGATAAGTCATATCAGGAGTGAGTTTATGTTCCAAATCAGTTGAAAAATACCGCTTTGCATTTACCCGAATTATGAGCCACCGATAAAGTATCAAATGCAAAACAAAATGTAGACACATAATCTAAAATTATATGTCTCCGCACTTTAAAATACTCTCTACAGGATGTTTTCCTTTTCACTTTTTTCTCAGCATCTAAAAGTGGGAAGTAAATACTCGCACGTGAAGACCTTACCTGAAAGCTCAGATGGCCTCACATCTTGAGACCAAGGGCATGGGGTCCCTTCACTCACATGACGAGTGCCATGTGAAGCTTGAGTCTCTGGATGTGGACGATGCGTTCCAAGGGGTGTGTGATACTCTCAGCACATACGTTCGCAGTTACAGCTAAACACCCACACAGGCCTAGAACTGAGCCAAGGCCCCGGCCCAGCTACTGCAGCGAATAACTGAGCATGCAACGAACCATCGTGACAGCCAGTGATCAGTCTCTGGTCAGGGCTCAGCCAACACACATTAGTTCCCTTTCCTACTTGCGAACAACTTCCCGTTTGTTTAAAAATAAGCAGCACCCGAGTCCTGAAAGTACCTTAATTTGCATATGAGCCCAGGCTTGCATTTTACCCCTCATAAAAAGTCCCGTCTTTCTTAAGTGATACGTGGCCTCTTTCTTGAGGGATTGCACTTTTCGTGTGACACCTCCTCTTTTTCACTTTGACTGAGCATCCTACGTCTGCTGCAGCGCTAGAAAACACAGGAAAGCACATAAACCTCATTCGTTAGCTCCCTGCCAGTTCGTGGGTTTTATAAATTATGATTTCAGTCTTTCTTAACTTGTTTGCCATTCGCCACTGCCCCTTGCTAAGAGAATAGCAGGGCTGTCGTCACTGGTTAGAAACTATGGTGGCCCTGCAAGAAAGTACGCACGGTCGTTTTTGCACATTGCCACAAAATCCTGTGGTTCGAAAACCATTTATTCTTAAATAAATTCCTGTGTATTTAATCATTTCATGGGCACAATCAGAGGCGTAACAAAGGTCCTCGCGGTGCGTGGGGGTGCTAGGAGGCTGTGGCCGAGCTCCAGGGAGCCCCCTCAGCGCAGTAATCGAGCCTGAGCGCTCCTGATTAAGTCTGGAGGGGCCCTCTCCATGTACTTTGCGGGGGCACCCTTTTTACACCACTGGGCACAATCATAAGTTATAACGACGGTGGATATTGAGTTATCTCGCACCACTGCTCACCACATGGCAGCTGATGTGTATGAGTTGTGTGTATGAGGGAAGCTGCAATGTTACTGCAGAGGCTCACTTCCCCGACTTTGCCGATTACTAAATAAAGCTGCAGGCCAAGGCCATATTGCACTAGAGCCATCGACCAGTCTTGTCTTAGTGAAACAATCACATTTTATTGTAAAAATGTTGTGAAGTTGGGTATTTTAGAGAGTGTGTGGGTGGACGCCCTGCTATATCCCTTTTGCAAACACATTTTACAACAAGCATTTGCAATGCAATGGGTCTCGCGTTTGCTCGAGTTAGAGCTATTAGCATTTTAAATTCCTAACTGGACTTTTCTTGCCGCATAAATTGAAAATAAAAAGTGAAACAGTTGACTTAAGTAAACCGATTCAAAGCACCTCGGCCTCCATGAGTGTGAGTGCCAAGTAGAGACACGAAAGAAAAAAATAAGTTTGCATACATTCAAACGTATGGGTAAAAGTGCAATTATCCATGTAACAAGTGCGATAGCCAAGTCGGTAACAAAACGGTCCCAAGGAGGGACAAATGTAAAGCATTTACCAATTTCATCTAAGGAGTTTTGAAAGGCAAGCCCACGAATGAGTGAAAGTGATGGGCGTGAGGTGAGCGTGGTTAAAAGCCCACATAGATACCATCACGTCGGAAATGCAGCGCTTGTGCGCTGCTATGCTCGAACTAAAAAAACATAACAGTAGAGTACGAATCCAGATACGGTTTCTCTAAATGAGCGTCTGCTCAGAAGGTTTATTTTTCTGAGCACTTCTAGGCAGCCACAGCCACCCACAAAGTTGCTGCTTTAGTAAACCATGAAACCTCAGCATTACACATGACAACAGGTAATGAGTGGAGCAGATTTGAAGGTCAGAGCTTCAGAGATGTAAGCAACAGATGTGCAACACCAGCTCTCTGTGTCCCCTGCTAGGGATGCCACGCAGCTGTACTCAAAGTTCTGAACACACCTTCACACAGGGTAGGATAAGCTAAAGGAGATGTAGTTATTGCCCAGCGTGAATCACCCGGTTCAGGGTGGTCTTAGGTTCTCATGCATGCTCCAAACTTATACGATAATTGAATGTGTGCCCAGCAGGAGTAGGTCTTCCATGAGAGTGGAAGAGCATCGCGCTGCAAAAAAAATGCACCACAGCAGCTGAAAAATAAAATGGTAATAACGTTTACTTATTATCATTGTTTTTTTTAGCAACCCATCCTGAACTGAGTGTCAGGACGAGGTGAGGCAATTGCTGGTGAGTGGCAGTAGGGAGCTGTGAACTTATGTTAAAAGTGTGCATGTCTCTTTGGCCGGCTATCTTGCAACGGTCAGCCAGACATGCACATTTTAAACTTCTTTAATCTAGCTGTCTTAGACACCTGGGGTAGAGAAAGCACAGGCCTCCAGTGCTCTTAAGAACTCTGAGAGAGGCCGCTCCCCCCAATCCTGACAGTTCTCTCAATCTGTTTAACAGCATGAGAGCAGTGCCAGGATTGGATAGTGCAGTTTCCTGGGCCCGGAGCTTCGAGGAGAGAAGACACCAGAGTGAGGAGGACGTTGTGGCAAGTCATTTTTTTTATTTCTATTTGAATATCACCTGTATTTTGCCTGTCCCACCACTCTAAATACATACCATCTGTCACTGGTGCACAGCTACCTTTGTTTATATTTATTTCACAATTTTTATTCTTTACCACACTAACGGAGAAAGCCAAAAATGATTAAATAGTAGGTCAACGTTGAGGTACGAGAAGAAATCGGCAAGCACCACAGCACGCTATATAGCATTATACCCCTATTTTACAATTTTGGTTAGAGGTTCTTAATATTTGAAAGAATACAACAGGTGCTCACATGTGGAAATGTATTCATTATTTAGATTTAAGTTCAGTTAGTTCATATTATTCAGTTCAAAAAGACGGTCAGCCGACATGTTTGATGAGCAACCTTCCATTTTACACGGCTGTAAAATATTAATTTAATTGTCCATCAACAATTAAGTATACTCCTGAAATATGACCCCCCATCAGTCCATTTCACCCTTTACATCTACAATCTTTCAATAGCTTGGTCATTATAAATTGCCTTTTAGTTTACTTATTTTACGATGGTTTTCTGTGTATCCTTAGTTGAAAAGTGAAAATTCAAATACATCTATATTCATTGCTAATTTCAGGGTCTAAAGGTGAACAATGTATGATTAATATTAACATAAATATGTTGTCCAAGGACCTTATTTATGGGTATTTGGACTTTTTAAATTTCAGATGCCATCCACATATGACCGGTTTAAACAAAATAATTATGGATAATTACATGAGTTGTGAGTTCCTCATTTCTCAGTAATAGTTACATTTCTTAATATTTCTAATCTTATATTCATATTCCTATCAATTGAAAATCTACTTAGTTTTCCAGAAACAACAATGTGATGGGAAAAATATCTGAAAGATCTTGTAAATCACCACGACTATGTACAGTCTGGAGATGCACAACATTTCATTTAAGTTGTAATATTGATAACACATGGTAACAAATAATGAAAACATTAATTAATAAGGTCAAGTAATAAGTTGTTTTATTAGTTCATGGACTATGATAAACTCCCACCTTCTAAAAAACAAAATATACCAAGTTTTTTTTTCTTTCATAATCATTGAGCTCAATTCTAAATTTAAGATCCATGCAAAGAAATCCATTTCAGAACTGCAAACCCTGCAGTTCATGAAATGGCAGTTGTGCCGCACTAAAATTCCTTGTTTCCAATCACTGAACTTAATTTGTAAGTTGGAAATCCTTTCTGACTTGCGAAATGGGCTTTGCTATGCATTCTGAATTGCAACTAGGAGGGGGCATTAAAGGAGCGTCACCTCCCAATTTCATGTCTGAATACTATGTATCAATGGTTTGCAAACACAATTGCGGTCACAACACATTTATCGGTTGCCAACACCCTTGGGACACCTTCCCCTTTGTGATTCTATTCAGGTGACAATGTGGGAGAGGACATTAGGTAGTGGAGTAGGTAGTGGTCCAGGGACCGTTGCCTCCTTCTGATGCATTTCCAAACGGGGAACTTTTTTTAAGCAGCATCAGACCCTTTAAGGAACATGAATAACTTTAAAAAGATATACGTTTCCTGTTTGGGAATTCAAACACAGAGGTGGTGGTCTACTGTTTCTTGCAGGCCACCATGCCTGAGTTTGCAACCAATAATAAGTTGTCATATTGGAGACCACCCTAGTTAATATTACTTAGGCAGGTCATTCTGAGACCTCCTGTAACTAGAGGTTTTGCGATGCAACCTTTTAGTACATAAGTCGCATGGCGAAATCAGAGAGATCATAAGTCAGGCGTAATTTGTATCTGTCCTAAATATTCTTTCATTGTATTGCCTTAGTCCTGTCTTAGGACAGGGGTGGGAAGACTCACAGGATGAAGTGGAGATAGGGAGACAATAGGTTATCAGACATGAGTACTGCATGAGTAGGAAAGCAGCATGCAGTTAAGGTGAGTATAGCAAGGCAAAGAAATTTGGCTAAGGGGAGCTTGGTCAAGAACGGACAGTGTGACCGAGCTTTGGAAGAGGAAACACGAGTAGGCATATGATGGACACAGAATTAGGGAGGCACATGAGAAGCAGTTTTCCCAGGAGAAGCATGGCAAGGGTGAGTCCGTAAGCGATGTGCCTCCCTAATTCGGATGGGTAGAATTAACATGGGGTGCATGAGCCACAAGGGTTGGAAGGTGGGACAAAACGGATATGCTTTAAGCTATAGGATTTCTGAATTTTGGCTTAAAAACAAATGCCCATTATAACTTTCTGAAATGGAGATGGGCATTTTGGTTTAAACCACCTTTTTCCCTCAAGCCTCCGAACAGTCAAAGATGATCCCTGTATAAACTCACTATGGCAGGGGCCATCAGAAGCTAGTACGGTGTCATTGAAAGAACTGTCTAGGATGGTCTCAATTTGTAACAGTCAAACTGCAACATGGTAGAGGTGAGGGATTCCCCCTTTTTGGTTCCTTTTGGTTAGTGTTTTCATTCCAATACGGCTATCTTCTTTGGCTATAACCTTTACATCTGGCAATGCAAAAGTTAGATGCTGTAGAATCACTTCTGATGGTGTGTGGCAGGAGGTGTGGTGGATTAGTGTAGATCATATGGCAGATGCAAGGGAGGAAAGGAGTAACTTGGCTACATGGTCAGGGGGAACTGTGAAGGTGGCCACACAACAGAAACAGGCAGTGAGCAATTAACCTTTAAAAAGGAGCCCAGCTGGAGCCATGACTATGGCAGGGAGAAGGGCTGGAGTCTGTTGTCCCGCTAGACACATGAAGAAAAATGTAGTTTGGGAGGGTATTATGAGGAACTGGCTAAACATTGAAATATTGCACATAGTTGGAGGGAACTCGAGATTAGTTTCTCACATCTGTGTGAAGTTATTGCTATACATTTTTTGTGAGTGTGGTGAGCAAGTCTAACCTGTTTTGGTTTGAGACATGGCTAGTAGGATTACAGGTTGAGGGCAGAACGTAAGCTGCAGCTGCTGAAAAATGCCAGCACCCATTCCATGGAAAATGCATTCAAGGACTTAGCAGCCAGATGTATCAAATTTGATCACTACTATCCTTGCTCTTAAAATTTGTCTCCAGTTGTGTAAAGGTCACACCAGGAGCTGGATCAGGCATTTAGAAGGCAAACAATGCATTTTAACGCACTCATTGCCTCTGATGTACATACAGCATCAAAGGTGTCCTGCAAAGTTTAGAGAAAGCCATGTATTATGGTGTTACTTCATGAATCAATGAGATTATCCACTTAAGGAGTTTCTTAAAAATACGTCATTGTAGTTTCTACATAAAACATTTAATAAAAGAAACACCATTAAAATCTTTGCTCACTTCACAGACAACAGCTCAGTATATTCCACTATCATAAAGAAAGAGTAATTTTTCAAAACAATACCAAGAAAGTGTAATAAACCTTGGATCTGGATCAGTCAAATGGATTGGTATGTGACAGTGCTCACCTTGACATAGTATTCCACATGTTTCAGCATTTTCAGGACTCCTGGAATCAAGGTGTCAGGAGTGGTCATTCAAACTACAGTTTATTTATTGTACATATTTAGACAGAGCCTGGACCCTTGGATGTTTGGGCCCTTCACACAAAACGTTTACACACTAGAAGATTATTGTTTGGCCAGAGATTGACTGAATAGAGGAACTTTTAGATTGTTCCTGAAGATAGAAATAATAGTAAGTGTTATTAGCTTAGGTCGTAACGAGTTCCCAGTGGAGTTCATGGCTTCAGAGAATGTGGTTTGGGGAAATTACAACAGAAGTGAGTTCCAGCTCCTAGGTCCTCTTGGACATCCAGAAATGTTAAGTAATTTGAAAATAAATCATTGCCTTTGTGAACTGGACACAAGAGTTTGTATTATATTCATGGTGGGTTGGGAAGCTTGGGATATCCATGAATGGGAGTAATGTGGTCATGTTTCTTTGCTGAGTTTATTGATGAGCTGGCTGAATGCAGTGCAGCTTTGAGAGAAGTGATGGAAGTCTAGTCTTGAGTTTACCAGTGCTTAAATAACTGTTTCAAGGAGATCAAGTGTTGATTTTTCTTGAGGTTCTGCAAGTGAAAGTTGGCTGCTTTGGCGGTGCTATTTAAGTGTGGGGTGAAGGAGGGGTTCTTTACTAGTGTGAAACTGAGTGGTTTCACAGAGGGAGACAAGATTAAGAAAAGCCTTCTTGCCTCAGTGCATTGAGAACTGAAGAGCTAAACTTGCTCTTAATAGGGTTGGACAGTAATAGTATTTTGTCTTATAGGGGATGAAAATATGAACGTTGTTGTCTATTCAATTTTTAATTCTTGTGTTCTGGTTGTTTGACATGTCCACACCCTTAAGTATGCTGTAGCATAGCAATAAAACAATGTATTAAAAACTGTCCTAATGAGAAGATGTATTTCTGACCTAATTTCTTAATCCTCAGTTAGGTATTTACCTTTGTGATATTCTCCTAAATCTGGGGATACACCATACAGGCAAATTTAATGCCAATGCCATTTTGCATTCAGTTATCACATAGCATATTTTCCAACAACCATGTGCAAAACAATTAACTACTAGGAGATTATGCTGCCTAGGGAGATCATCCTAGATTTCTTCTAGTACAGTTAGAGGACTTAGGGCTGCCTTGGCCAGGTCACCTGGCAACCCACAACAGATGGGCCACTGGGTAGTATCTTTCAGAATCAGAGTCTCCCAGGCCACACTCAGAAAGTGGTGGCATCAGTTTTCTTAAACCAACAATATTGCTCTCAACACTCCAAACCAATTCCAATAGCATTATTCTTGGATTTCGAAACTAAACTCCACAAGTAGACATAAATAGACCAGTGAAAGATTGGCAAAGTAGTACAAGAGGCACCGTAGCATTACAACAATGGTAAAACTACCAACAAGATACAGTACAAACATGAATGACATGAATGACATGAATGACATTAACAATGACGTCTTTGAATCCCAACATTCATAGAATGTCAAATCGCTTGAATTCACCGAGACACCAACCTCTCCCTTGCTGAACACATTGCCAAAGAACACAAAGAAGGCCTGGAATCACCCCTCTATTCTAAAAAAAAATCAAACTGTTTCTTCCAGAAAGCAACTTCAAAACTGTTGTTTAAGTCCTTCTACTCTCACATCTGGATCGTGGCAACGCCTACTCCATTTCCTCCCTGACTCCACACTACCAACCCAGGGCCTGAAGAAATATGGGGCCAGATGTAGGAAAATCCTGAATTGCGACTCGCAAATTGCAAGTCAGAGCGACTCTCAATTTGCGAGTCGCAATTCAGGTTGCAGGATGGTGTCCCTGACACCCTCTGCGACTCGCAAGGGGGTCGCAAAGGCCCACATCATTAATATTAATGAGGTGGGTCGCAATTTGCGACCCCCTTGTGACTCGCAGCACTCACAGGGATGGTGGCTTGCTGGAGACAGCAGACCACCATGTCTGTGACTGCTTTTCAATAAAGCAGTTTTTTAAAACAAGATGCATTACAAAATGAAAAAATGAAACGTGTCAGTTTAATTTTTTCAGAGCAGGCAGTGCTCTGAAAAAATGTTTTCCAGGCCATTCACAAAGGGGAAGGGGTCCCATGGGGACCTCTTCCCTTTTGCGAATGGGTTACCACCAGTGTGACACTGGTGGTAACTGCAATTGCTTTGCGACCGCGGTCACAAAGCAATCTTGCATCACGCTGCGACTCACAAATAGGAAGGGGATCACCCCTTCCTATTTGCGACTCGCAGTCCCGTTTTGCGAGTCAGTAACCAGGTTACCAACTTGCAAAATGTGAATAGGGCATCGCGATGTGGGTTTTGCGTGTCGCAAACAGCGAAAATCGCTGTTTGCGATGCATAAAACCTTTGCTACATCTGGCCCATGATCACATCACCACCATCCTGATGAAACATCATTGGCCAGCCTGCAACAGCTTTAAAAACAGCTGCACCGTTTACAAAGCCATGACAACCAACACCCAATATTATTTTTCAGACAAGCTCACCATATCTGATGCTTCTCAGCAGAGCTGCAGTCAGGAAACTATCAGAGGGACGACGACTAAGAAGTGTAAAAAAGAAAACAACAAGACAACAAGCTTTTTCTGTCTATGCACCATGGATTTGAAAAAACATTGCTGTATCCATCAAAACCTCCCCAACGTTGTTCCGATTTCGCAAAGGGTTGAAGATGCCCCTCTTTAAAGAAGACTACATCATGGTGCATCAGCCATTCACTGCTCAGCTTCTTATCCTATTACTCACTGATTTTAGGCTTGTCTTTGACCTTGTACAGCGATCTACTACCTTTGGCTAATTTTGTGTTATATGAATAACATATTCACACATACATACATATATACATATACATTAAATTTAGTTAATGCAACTTAGCCCAACAGGAACATAAAGGTGCACCTCTTAAAGGAACATCACATGACAAGGCATAACCCATCCACAGCTCAACTAATTATCTTATTACTCACTAATTTCAGGCTAGCCTTTGACCTTGTGCAGTGATCTGCTGTCCTTTGGCTAATTTTGTGTTCCATAAATAACATATACATACATACATACATACATACATACATACATAATCAATTTAGTTCATGTGACTTGGCCCAACTGGAACAATTGAAAGTGATATGAAAAAGAAACAATACTCCACAGTAATTACACAGATCTCATCAGATTCCCCTATTAGCATCTTTTCCGCAATGATAAATTCTAGCTCCTAGATATTAAACATATAGCCGGTGCCAAGTACCACTAGGTATCATGCAGTAGGCAATGGAAGTGTTCTGTGCCTGGATGAAGGGAAAATACATGACTTTGCCTAATTTACTTCACGTCCATAAAGGTTGTCAAATGTAGCTTTCAACTGAAGGACATCATCAGTGTAAATTAAGGTGATATGGGTCTTACCATTCAGAGCGTGGAAAACAGGTTGTAAATCATGAAACTCCATTGAACTTATCCCGAGGGAGCTTACATTAGGAAGTAACATCGCCTGTCAGAGACACAGGTATTTAAGTGGGTTCCCTTCACCCTTTGTCCCAAGATGGAATACACAAGAAATTTGAGCTACCCTTTTACTTGATTTTATTACAAACAGCTGTAGTGCAGAGAATATGCAAAAACATCACAACAGTTAGTAAACATTATAAAAACCAGTCAGCAATCATATTATGTAAATTTCATTCTTACTGAACCCTGGTTTGTTATCATTCCGCACGTCTGTACATCCCTTTTGTCCCACACCTAAAGTTATTCGGAATGTTCTCAGTCAGCAACCTTGGTGAAGAGACAAGAAGTTGAAATGCTCTTCTCTGCTCGACAGAGATACGGATGCTCTTTTTATAATGTTTCTTTTGGCTATTATGAGAAACTGTCTCCGTGGTTAGTGAGGTAACGTGAGAGAAACTCATGGGAATTCTTCTATCTTATTAAAGATACACTTTGTCTAGTTCAATATTAAAACACTTATTATTATATGAATATATGACTATAATATCTAAAAGGTCCCTATCAGAACTCAGAATACGTGCTGCACATTGTCATAGAATTATGAGCATATATACAGAAAAATAATCATCAGTTTAAATAGGATATAACAAATGCCATTATACCATGGTTGGCAGGGTTTATTGTAAGGTGGGCACCTGATCTAACAATGCAAAACCGATGACACCCCAACAGGTGCCCTTTAAAGTCCGCAATAGATGGGATATTAGCTGGCTTGTACAGACTATTGTTTTAGCGCTGCCTGCTATAGCAGGGTTTAATCCATTATACGAGGCACAGCATACAAGAAATCCTGTTGCCAGGTTTCAAAGCCCTTCGTGACGATACTACAGTTGAACTTTATATAATATGAACAAGCAGCTGCAAATTGGGTGAAGTGCCTGTCAGCGATTACATCAATTTCGTCTGTATGTATCAATGCTAGCAGCACCTCTAAAATTCTAGTTGTCGATATATATATATATATTTTTTTTTTTGGTCCTTATTAATCTTCCGAAATTCCACTTCCGAAAAAAAAAAAAAAAAAATATCGACAACTAGAATAGTTGTCGATATTTTACACAGAACTTTGTAGTCCAGGTTTGGCAAGGAGAAGGCTCAATAAGACACCTTGTCCTTTAGGCTTTCGTTAGGTTTGGGAACCTCTTTCACCAACGCTTCTCTTGTGTGGAGAACACATTTCCAGTGGAAAATTACATAAATTCAACAGATGAGGTGTAAACAGGTCTTTAAATCCTGTATACATTTCCACAAGGGAGGCTGTCAGTGCCCCGGGCCTTGCCCCTCGGCAAGAGTTTAATTGCTTTCATCATGTCAGTTTGCGTAATAGGAGAATGTAATAGCTCCCTCAGTTCTATAGTCAGAACAAGAAGAGGCACGCCTTTTAAATAGGATACCAGATTGGTAGTACGTGGTGCTGGAGGGCAGAGTTGAGACAGAAGAAGTAACCTACTTTGATATCTCACTATACATCAAAGTCTTCTCCATTTGCAACTTGTAGTGCAGTCCACTCCTGTCTATTGGTATTTGCTTTGAGTATCTGTATTAGCAGGGGGCCATATCTATCACCCTCACTATGAAGTCTAACTTCATACTCTGGCTGCTTGCCCCACACTTTTTCTAATTGGACAGCAGATTGTTCTGCTCATTGCTTGCCAGTAAAGAGTTTAATAGAGAATAGTCCTGGACTATAATTTTACCAGGATCAATCAATCAGTATTGTTAAATCGCTGCTAATCACCGATGAGAGTATCCAGTTGCTTGGCTTGCAGGGCTCAGTTGAAAAGCCAGGTACTGACACTTTTTATGAATTCTGCCAGTGTGATGGATGTCAGCAGGTGAAGGCCATTCCAGGACTTGATGGTGAGGTCGGAGAAGGAACAGCCTACACTGTGGCTGCACTGTGGGTGCAACAGTGAGGGAGGCAGAGAGAAGGTCTCTGGGTGTTTAGTGAAAGTTCAGGCAGTGGTTGATTTATTACCATCCTAGGTCATGGAGGGCTTTGTAGATGTGTGTCAGAATCTTGAACTGGCAAGTTTTCAGGACCGATCTTATCCCACACCCTTGGAACCTCCACTGGGGTTCCAAGGGTGTGGGATAAGATTGGTCCATTTGGACAAGATGAGGATGAGTCTGGTTTCTGAGTTTTGTATTGTCTGGAGTCTCCTCATGAGTTCGGTGGTGGTTCCTGTGTACTGTGTGATAGTGTAGTCCAGCCAGCTGGTGATTAGAGCTTGAGTGACAATTTTACTTGTGCAGATGGGGAGCCATTTGAAGATTCTTCAGAGCATGCAAAGTGTGTGGAAGCAGGCTGTGTTGGTCTGTGTTTTCATGGTTAGTTTGCTGACCAGGATGATGCCGAGGTTGCGGCCGTGGTCTGTCGGTGTGGGAGTGATCCAAGTTCAGCTGCTCACCAGGTGTTGTTCCAGAGGGAGGTGTTGTTGCCACGGATCAACACTTCAGTTTTGACAGTTGGCCTTCATCCAGTAGGAGACATTCTTCATGCAGTTGTTGAAGTTAGACTTTGTAGTGGTGGGGTCTGCTAAGAGTGAGATGATAAGCTGAGTGTCATTGGTATAGGATATGATGCTGAGATCGTGGGTTCTGATGATGTTGCCTAGCAGTGTCATGTAGGTGTTGAAAAGGGTGTGTCTGAGGGATGTACTTTGAGGAACACCACAGATAGTGCTCACAGAGATCACACAGAACCTCTTCCTTGGCCAGTATTTCCTACTGCAGAGTGGTTCTGGTCCCAACAACAGGTTTTATAAACATTCCTCTCATTTAAAAGCACCCCCTCACTTCATGCTCACATTAGCCCGAGCCAAGTACATTCGTTCTCACAGAAATAGTGTACAGTGGTATCATGGATGTTGGTCATATACGCCAGGTGGTAGCAGTTCCCAAGACTGGATGTAGGTTACTAATTTATCCAATGACGTAGACAGTTAGAAGGGGAAATTGCTCAAAAATGCCAGCCTCAAATACTCAGTGTTACTGTCCAAACTTACTAATTGTAGGGAGGTGACAAATTGTCAGACCCAACTGAATAAGCCATTCAACAGGGAAAAGGAGGAATATTATCTGTCTGAGGGGTGAGTGTCTATTTAACTGCCCCTAGGATTCCAAACCATTGTCCATTCCCTGAAATGCAGAGCTGCGTTGGAAGCAAGTGTTTCAGGTAGAGGCAGAAATGATCTATCTAATGCAATTTCAACAATGCAGTTCTAGCCACTATACAAAATTTTAGCCAGGAGGCCCTATAGGAAAATCAGGATTGTGACATAAGGATCTTGAACAGAAATCATCCTAGTAGGTTCTCCATCAAATCTTCCCTGCACCAATAGGTATGTACCCTCTAAGTCAATCAACTTCTTGGCATGCTGAAAGGGTAACCTTGGTCTGGCCTAAATAAATACCTCTCTTGCATGCTACCCATTTACTCTCTCCCAGCAGAAATGACATGACAAGATGACGTGCTGAAATTTCACAAAAGACGTTCTTGTTAAACAATACTTTAACTGCAGCCAGTTAGTATGGAGACCCTCTCTATTCTTTAGAATCCTGAACCACACCTCATGTCTCAAATCTGCCACAGTTGTTTTTCCTTTTTATATACTCTTCACTACTCTTTTGTCTTTGCCTCATCAAAATCCTCACTCTTCTCTTCTTCTTTTTATCTGCCACCACCAATATTTCCCTTCTCCCTGTTCCACCTAGGATGCTGGTACAGTCTTCATATGCCTTCCCTTTACTCTACTGCTTATCTCCCTTTCCTTCTTTGACTCCATTAAAATATGCTATTACTGTCCCTCAATGGCCATTCCCTCTGCTTTCTCCAACTTCTCACATTCTCACGAATGACATTTGCACACTGTTGTGATATTGGAACATGAGACCTCAGTCTCCAGAACTAAGTTCTCATGTTTTTAGACTGACTGAAAACTGTGGTATTGCTTCTTGTTTCCTGTGGTCTTGAATTTTGACACTTCCAAACCACTTCCTGTGTTCCTGCTGTTTTGTCTGCGCTACTGACACTGTTGTTGCAGCCATTCATAATTTGCAGAGGGGCCTCTGTTGCCATCACCCTGCCTAACTTGGCATGTACAAAGAAATAGGTTTTTATATCAGACAGCACCTACATATTCCCAAAATGTACAGAATGCAGTGGCCAGGAGTACTTTCAGATCACATTTTTAACTCTGCAGTTGAGAAACCTAGCACTGACCGGGATGGTGAAGGCCCCTGGAGAGTGGTGAAGGTACCTTGAGTTCATGTGTAATTCAACAGAAAAAAATTAGAAAGACCTTTAAGACCTGCACTATTTAAAAGCCAATCTTCCAGAAAAAAACTCCAGTAGACCCCCAATATGAACATTGTTGGGCTTAGTGCAGCTTTCTGCATCCTTTACCTTATACTTCATAAACCTGACTCTCTCTATAAGGTCTCCCACTTGTCTATGTAGGTCAATTACACCAGGCTTTAGAGTTGTCATCTTTCTTTTATTCTCATTTACTCCATCACTCAATTTAAGTTAGTCAGCTCCCAGCAGGGTTATCTTTACGGCTATGGCATCTGTTTTATACTCTCTTGCTGATCTGGACTATTGGACAACCTGTAGCATCAGTCAACAGCATTGACTAATGATTGGCAGGCAAAACATCTGACACCATACTCTGTGTTTATGGTGGTTGTTAGACCTGCCAGCCTTAGGGTGGTCACCCCTAACGTCTTGCCTGCCTTCTTCCCCTTTATGGACACTGTTTTTGCTGGTTTTAGGACTTTGCACACTTTACCACTGCCAACCAGTGCTAAAGTGCTTATGCTCTCTTCCTTTAAACATGATGGCATTGGATCATACCCATTTGGAATATTTAATTTACTTCTAAGTCCCTAGTAAAGTGCACTATATGTGCCCACAGCCTGTAGATTAAATGCTACTAGTGGGCCTGCAGCACTGATTGTGCCACCCAGTGAAGTAGCCCCTTAACCATGTTTCAGGCCTGCCATTGCAAGGACTGTGTGTGCAGTTTCACTGCCAATTCGACTTGGCATTTAAAAGTACTTGCCAAGCCTTTTTCTACATATAGGTCACCCATAAGGTAGGCCCTAGGTAACCCATAGGGCAGGGTGCTGTGTAGACAAAAGGCAGGACATGTACCTGTGTAGTTTACATGTCCTGGTACTGTAAAACTCCTAAATTTGTTTTGCACTGCTGTGAGGCCTGCTCCTTTCATAGACTCACATTAGGGCTACCCTCATATACTGTTTGAGTGGTAGCTTCTGATCTGAAAAGAGTAACAAGGTCATATTTAGTATGGCCAGAGTGATAATGATAATACAAAATCCTGCTGACTGGTGAAGTTAGATTTAATATAACTATTTTAGAAATGCCACTTTTAGAAAGTGAGTATTTCTCTGCACTTAAATCCTTCTGTGCCTTACAATCCACATCTGGCCATAGGTGTTCAAGCAGGCCCCTGCAATTCCTGCAACACACGGGGGATTGGGAGCCTGCAGCACTCAGGGGGGGCTCATTCATTGAGATATGAGAGACTAAGGGGTGATTTATCACATCCTGCAGCAGAGGCATCATATTACATTAAGACACTGCATCTCCATTTGGCTCCAGGTGGTGAAGGCCCATTCCTGTCAAAGCTGCTCCAGCCTCGAGCGCACATCCTTGCGCTCACCAGGGACACACAAGAGCGCTGATAAATACCTCCATCACTCAGTGGTGCCTTGCGCTGCAACTGTTCCTTTGCCCTGAGTAGTGTTGGTAGTGGTGGTGATGGGGGTGTTCTGAGGGGCATGACGTGCCCATAATTTTTTGATTTTAGAAAAACAGTTACCCTACTTTTGTGAAACAACAACTGTCCTAGAACAGTTCATTCTGACAGCTGAAATGCTTCAGCTGAAGTCTAAGGCAGGGAATCTCCTTTGCTCTGAACCCGAGGGAGGAGCAGACAGTTAAACAAACCTTCTTGCCAGGGTACCTGTGGGCCTGAAAAAAATGCAGATGTGCACAACTGGTTAATCTGCAAATGTGAAGGGTTCTTGGAAGCTAGTATTGGCTTTAATTGATGGAATCACTTGAAGCTTCCTGAAGATGCACATTTTTTTTTTTGAGGGGTATTTGTTAGGGAGCTACCAGTCAAAATGCGAAATGTGTGCTTTTAAAATACAGTTATAAAAAATTGCTTCCTCGTGACACATTTTTATTCTTTTTGAGGGGTAATATAAGGGAGTTACCTGCTAAGGTGTGAAGTGTGTGCTTTTAAAAGACATACAAAAATTGTTCTATGTACAGTCTGGAAATTACTAAAATCTATATTTTGGGAGCCCTTTTTCATCTTAAACCTTTCTGCCCCTTCTGTAGCAGCCTAGTTTATACTGTGTAATGCAAGTTTAAAGTAATGACTTGCATGTTCATAGTGCTTTCTGTCACTGATTGGAACCTTGCAGCACTAAACATATGAAAATCACTATTCTCCACTACACCAGCCAAAATTGAATTATTTGGCTCTCTGGTGGACTGCATTAACTGATAAATGTTTCATATGGTACAATAGTGTATTTCCCACTGATTAACAGAACTCACATTTAATTTTCTTTTAAGCTGTGCATTATTTCATATTTAGTTACCTGACGGGGGAAAGACAGAAAAAAGTTACAGAATGTTTGTTTTTGAGCCTTGCCGTTAACCACGCCCCCACACTCACTCCCCCAGCCCCCATTGAACGCAGGTTTGCACTTATGCCGCTGTCGCTTAAGCCCTGAACCTATATAGCATATGTGTCCCCCACATTCAAGTCTCGTCTTTGCAAGTGAAAACTCCACTGCACATCACCTCATTTAAGAGACGGTCCTGCTGCAATAGAAATATTGCATGTGTAGTCGTTTTGGAAACACTGAACACATAGTTTCTGGCAAACGTTTCTTGTGCTAAAACGAACAATGACGAGCATGTGGCCACTGATTTGTGGAATTTGTCAAAACAATAGAAAATAATCACAGTATTACACAAAAAATACACTAAAAGTTGGAATCTTTAATATTCTACACACCATTAACATAGTGCCCGACTCGGTGCCCAGAAGTGAAACACACATTACAGCATATTCATAATATTCAGGAGATAGGCCAATGCGTTAATCGTCCACCTGCAGAAATCAGTTTGAAACACACATGGCACGTGTTAAAAAATTCACAGTTTTAGTCAGCCTCTCATCCTTCAGAGGTCAATTTTATCAAATGCCATTGAGCTATGCAACTACATCACAGGTGCTTTACAGATTGGAAGTTGAGGGCTCCCACAAATGCGATTGTCAGTTGTCTTTCTAAGTGCGACTCTCAGACACCGGGAAGCATGATTTTAATGTGAGCTTCCGAAATCAAAACAATGGCCTTTTTAAGAGTACGAACTTTAACGGGGATATTGCCACCGCACATCTCTCCCAACAAAAAAGTTCAAAGATTTGATGGAATTTGGCAACACTTCCTGGCTCAAGTAGCACACAGTTGAGCTATCTCTCAGGTCATAGAGATCTTTCAAACTTTAACTTTCAGATAGCAGACTTCTGTCTCCCATTTCACACAATTTACATGGGCAGACTCCACACAGAGATAACTTCAGCTCAAACAGAAATGCAAAGTTCATCTCTCAGGTCAGATAGATATAACGGGTGCTGGTTCTAAATAGCGGAGGTATCCCTCAGATGACAAATAACCTACTAGCTTTTGAAAAAGAGATCAGAGCTGCCTTTCTCACACAAGACAGAACGTACACAGTAAGGTGTGGGAAACAGAGCTATCCTTAGATATACTATGTACAGGTTGAGGACTCATGCAATAAAGCAGTGACACAGGTTCGGGGTCCAGAAGCAGACCTATCTCTGGAGTTTTAGCCCCCGATTAAAATTATGGCGACGGACGCGTAAACCTGAATATCTGACCGGCTCCGACCCCCCTTTTTTTTAGATCATCTAATGTAATAGTGCCTATACAATTGTATATATTTTTGCAAAACGAATTTAGTAGACACAGTATGCCTTGAGAAAGCCCTGGCGTACATGCCTGTGGGGCGAAACACGTGTTGGCTGAGCTTCTGCTTTCTTGTGGGACCCATCACTTTTGTTTGCATTTCAACCGGAAGTTACCTGCTTCCCAAAATAAACACTTGATTTTGAGCAACTAAGGCTCTCTGTGCAGCTCCTTCCATGAATTTCACCGATTGCATGACAATCAGATACAACTTTTTTTATTCATCCAGTAGGACCTTACCCTTTCCTGACTAGCCTATCTCTGGAGTTGCATAGACCTGACAGTCTACAACCATGGAAAATAGGGCTATCCCTCAGGTTACACAGACACACGTTTTGGATTGAGAGTGCAAACCTGACCCTTTGAAGAAACAGAAATCAAATACCTTAAACAGTAGGGATGTATGAGCTTAAGACAGCAGAGCTATCCCTCAGGTTAACCAGATCCCACAGGTGTCCACCTTCCCTATAGCTCAGGTTTCACAAACCTTTCAGGCTCAGGCCCCAGAGCAGGGCTATTCTTCAAGCAACATAGAATGGATATGATTTAACTCTACACAGTGGTACTATATGTCCCTTTACATAGATCTTACAGATGTTTTCTTTAAACATTATGGCTATCCTTCATTTTACAAATAATGCATAGATTATTTTATCAGATAACATAGACATCACTTAGTCAGTCTATACCAAACTTGTGGATTCGGGTGTTTGACAACAAAACAATCTCTGTCTAGAAGACCATGGGTAATACATCTTTTTAAGTATGAAGCCAGGTTATATATTATGTTACCGAGAGGGCCGCACAAGCGAGTGAAGTGAGCTAGCTTAACACTCCAGATGAAAGTTCAGAGGACTGCCCCTGCCTCCAAATATATAAACAGTCCTAAGAGATGCAAGTGGTCCATTTCCAGCCTAATTTGTCAGCAATTGAGCAAAAGATCACTGGTTTTATTTAGAGGCATTTCTGAAGGGAGATTATAATTGAGAATAGAGGTGTTTTTTGAGAGCAATTGTTCATTTGTACATTTTGGGACATCATCACAATCACATTATAACAATACATGTGAACCCACTCCAGCCTGCCCGCAGCTGCCCAGCCCATTGACCCTCCAGGCACCTGAGTTCACTCTTCAGTGAATGCAAGTGCACTGATTTTATACACAAAATGTTAACACTGTCAGGGTGGCAGCAACGTGAATGCGTTTTCTGTACAATTTGTGACCTGACTGGCAGGGTTCAGGTCCAAGGGAGAAAGGTCAGTGACTTCGCACACTTCTTGTAGAGATCCTTCTGTAATCTGCAGGTCACAACTTCTAACTTTGAAAAATAATTCAGTGAGTTATGCACCTTCTTCAAATATTTCTATGTTATTTGGTTGACATAAATTTGAATCCTACAAGGTTTTAATTTATTGGCTGTTCATAAAATGAATATAATTGATCCGCGAAGTAGTATTACTTCGTGCCAAAAAGAAATTCCACTTGTGGCGTGTGGTTAATACAATGTCATAATCACTAACAGTATAAATGCACATAAAGACATGATGCAGTGTAAATGACTGAAAGAAAGAAGACGTGATGCAACGTAGTTTCTCTTATTCTTGTTCTTCTGGCATCAGCATTCATCTTTCATTTGAAATCATTTTTCAGGCACCATGACAATAACAGTTGGGATTTTTCAATATATGCACGAACGCAAACCACCATATTGCATTCTGAAAACGCATGTGATGGGGCCAGCACCACGCTTGCCTTATTTCTGAGTAGTGTGGTTTAAAAAACAATGGACGCATTAGTTTCAGTGTGGGATGTTTACTCAATTTGTGGACTATGCATGACAGGCCTTCTTGTGGACCAGAGGTGGGCACAGTGGGATATGCTAATAATGTACACTGAAGTAAATCTTCCTTTTCGGCTCTGCTTGGGACCAGGGTCATAAGGAGAGGCCCTGCAGAAGCAATTATCTGCAGCTGTGGTGCATAGAAAATAAAGAATTGTATGTTTTTGCTGGTCTGGCAGTCAGGGCTCCAACAAAATGGACAGGCACCTGGCTGCCTCCCCCTTTCATTCAGCATCCTGCCTGAGAGAGATCACAGTCGGGCGAAAGATGGGTGGGCTGACAGGCAGATGAGGGGGTAAGTACAAGGTGGAGAAAGGGAACTATGGGGATGAAGGGGAGAGAAGTTAGTAAGACATGAAGGGAAAGAGGCAGGTGATAAAGGAACCACAGAAACAGGTAGGTGCTATAGGAAATGGAGAAGAAAAATCAGTTACCAGTGGAATGCGAGAGAGAGGAAAGAGGCAATTCCCTAATCAGATGCTCTTTGGAGCGTCCTGGCCAGTGGTGGCTGGTGACTGAAAGCAGTGGTGGGGCACAAATAGAAGACGGAATTGCACCTTGTGAGTGAGCCTCACTACCCACTTATTTCCATTCACCTACTCACCCGCTGCCTTTGGTCGCCTACCAATTCACTCATCCACTGCCATTCACACAACTCTTATACATTTTCTCAGCCACTCAGTCAAGCTCTGCAAACGCTTATTCAAACAAAAACACATTGCCTCACCCATCCAGTATCCAGCAGTTTCAGTGATAACGTCATTAGTCTGCAGAAGAAATAAAACAACTAGCCATGATAAATTACTGGAACCATTACTGCCTTTGAGAGACTAAATCACCTACAGAGGCAGTGAAGGGAAGGGAGAGAAGAGCTGAGAGAACAGATTATTTTTCCTATTGTCTGTAAAAAAGATAGAGCTCAAACTTACTTGTGTGCAGGGTTGTCTTTGGCATATTTATGACTTGAGGTCTTCAGGTCACCCTCCTGTCTCCCAGAAAGAGCCCCGGATAGAGTTATTTATTGTATTTATTCCATTTCTCTGCCACAGACTGCTTGTAATGCAGGAAAAGGGGATTTTGTTTGTGCAATGCCACATTCTTTTAATAAAATGTGACCTCTGGTACGTACATGCTAGAGTGAGGTGTGGTCAGTAAGGCCTTCTGATCACACCCCACCATTTGAGTATACAGGAAAGAGTGGATAGTAATATTGGAGTGGCATGAAGTTTTCAGAAACCCGGGCTGAACAAAAAACGCTCCAGGCTGTTTACGATCAGGGCTTCTGGTGGAGGAGGAGATAAGCCAGGGACGTCACTGCGTTCTGAGAAAACCTAAGGGCTTTGTGTGGGCAAGCCCTGTGTGCCCTACTGTGGAGCTTTCAGCCACATACTGATGCCGGCACAATGGGACTTTTCAAAGTGCACAACTTTCACTTGGAAAATGTTGTGCAGAAAATGTTTTACTTTCATCATGTAACTAAATATGTGCTTCACTAGAGAGGCCAGAAAAGGCTAGGAGCACAGCCCCTTAGCCCTTGAACACCAGCCGCCTCTGGTCCTGGCACTGCTTCAACTTATGATTCGGACGGAGGGTGAGAGAAGGGCACTTGTCAGAGCAGGTGAGACACCTCTTGATGAGATTATCTTCCACAGCAGTCTGCAGTGATTGCCATAGTAGTCAAGAGAGCACCCGACTATTTGTGTTTCACTTTATTACATTTTAGAGAGGAAGGTACACGATTTATAACGAGGTAGGTGAAACCTCGGTGATCTATCTGGTGCTTAATTTGTAAACTAAAAAGTGCTGGGGCCCCAAAGTTTTCCTCAGAAGTCCATACTGGTGCTGTGGAATGTCAGGATTGCCAGTTAACAATGCTGAATGATCTGGATTTAGCCTCTTGCTTCTTTGTGGCTTTCTTCTCCCATTTACACAATACCTACTTCTTTAGTTCATTAGTGCATTTTCTTTTTTCATCCCTGATTTCTTCCTTTAATAGTTTTTCTGTCTTTGTTTTTCTCATTCTTTCCTCCATTTCTGTTTTTCTCTTTCTTGCTCCGGGTCAAAGTTTGTTGATGAAAATTAAGGGCTGGCCCCCAGAAATGAGTTCTGCTGGGCCCTACGTGCAACCACGAGCTCAAATTATGCACTGGAACTGTCTTTCATCGTCAAGTCGAGAACTGAGTTTCCCTTTACCCTGTTTCTCTTCCTCTCCCTTTTCTTCCTCAATTGTATCTTGCCTTCTCCTTTTCTCTTTCACGTCAACATCTTTCCTTCCTTTTCTCTGCATCTCTCCAAAGCTCCCTTTTCCCTCTCCTTTTCCTCGCCCTGTTTCTCTCTATCTGTATAGCTCACCTCCTCAACTTTCCTCTTTGCTTTCCATCTCTGTCTCTTCATTTGACTCTTCCCTTTGCATCTCTCCCCTTCTTCAGCTGTACTTCCCCACTTTTTCTCTATGTATTACTTTCCTCTCTATTTGACCCTTCCTCTTCCACCACATGCTGTATATTTTTCCTTGGCTATCACACCCACTTTTCCATCAGTCTGAACAGCAATCCCTATCCATCCATCCATCCAACCATCCATCCATGTGGTACAGTGTTTTAATTTAATCTGTATAAAGCAGATGTATACCAAATCTATAGTGACAAATGTAATATTGTGATACCTATGGAACATCAGGTGCCCTGGTATTCTTATGTTGTATACTGCCCACTGCCCCTTCAACAGGTGCATGGGTTGTAAACAGGGACAGTGCACCATATTACATATAATGAACTACCCTCAGGGTATCTGTTACCTCCGCTTGACTGGGGCAGTGAATTAGTGAAGCAGTTGCTCCTTCTTTTACTTTGCAGATGGCACCTAGTTTTCCCTTCAAAAGGAGTTACAGGGGGTTAAGAGCCCCCCCTGCAGGCAGGTTTAAGGAATGACTGCAGTCCCCTGCAGAGAAATGTCTGGGGGCCTATGGGCTACTCTTTCAGAAGGCACCCTCAGACTTAGGAGGTACACTGACTGTGCCCCACTCCTTAGGTGAACAGTGAGTGTACCTCGTGATAGCCTCTTCGACCCGTCCACAATTTGGCATGAGTCTCAAAGACAAAGTGTTTTTCGCATGCAAGTGAGAGAATGCACTGGTGCTTATGTGTGTTAGCGCTATCTGTATTACAGTACGGGCAGCACAAGGGCCTGTGACCCCTGCTGTAAAACTACAGCTCTCATGAGACACCGAAAATAGACGCACATGCCCATTGCATACCTGGAACCCTGTATGTAATACAGCCACAGGTTTTTTAAGACGTGTAGGTTATAAATTTACCACCATAAAGTTCCAAAAATTACTGTAATATAGAAGACATTCAATCTTTCAGCTAGACTGACACAAGAAGAGAAAAACAAACGGGAAACACAAATTGTTTGAAATAAAATGTAAAAAAAGTCAAAGTAGTTGTAAGAGGGAGGTGGTGATCAAAAAAGAATGACGAGAGCTGTGGAGTAATTAAAGGCAAGCTCAGTGAAGAGAAAAATAGCAGAGCAAGAGTGGGAGCACGGTAGAAATGGGGGTGAGATGGGAGATGAGGGTGAACCCCACTGTAAATGGCGCCAATGAATATAACACCATAATAGCTGGCGTAACTTCCTTTTCCCGTGTCACTTTGACCTCTCCCATTACAACACATCTGTGGCTTACAGACAACAGATCAGACTGGGCATGGAACATTGATGATGCCCTTTCAAAGTGCTGTGTAGTTTCCTGTGATTTCTGCAGCTGAACAGACTTGAAAGCGTACACAGCTCGTGCCTATGCAGGTTGTACTTTTGTTATGAAAGCATGCACAATTGCTCCATGCTATACCTGTTTTTTGTGTGTGATCATTCCCTTTATGTATGTTTATAAGGAGTCATGCACTGATGCTTTCTGTTAAATCCTTCCTACGCTGATCCCATTGAGTGCCAGAGCGCCTTGTGCTGCCACTTCTTCACCATTAACTGTTTTCCAAGGTAGACATGTACAGTTCTATCTGTTTTGTGAGTCAGGTTTGTACTACTACTTCCTATGTTTTGTAAGAGAGACTTGGTCAGCTACTGCCCATGCTATACAGGTTTTAAGCGGGGGAGAGTTGCACAGTAACTTGGTGTGCCTTGCCTGTTCTGCATGGGGGTCATTTGCACTTCTGCTGCTCATACTTTGCTTCTTCTGTATGAGAGAAGCTTGCACTGGACGTAAGGGTCATTGTTTTGCTCTGGACTGCCAGACTATTTTCAACAAACCCTAAACAGAAAAAAATGTACATCAGAATGTCTGCCCAAAAAGGGTGGCTGGCCTCAGATACTTACACCAATGTCCCAAGTCTGTCAGGCCATCGGTGTAAGGTTGCTGTCGAAGAGTCAGCGTGGGCACTGCAGACCGAAACATGACAGCCTGTCCAATTGTAAATAGAACAGGTGGACCATCAGATTGAAGACAGTCATGTTTGTGGTGGCATACCCTGTCCGACAAATCTCTAACTAACCCACTATGGATTTTGGCCTCTTTAATTAGAAATTGGTGCTTTGAAATGCCCACGTTTCTGCAATATTTACTTGGGTAGCTATGGCCTCATCAAACTTCAATAGAAGGTTAGCTTCAGTAACCTATCCTTGAAAATTCCTGCCCAATGTCTTTAAGCATCGTGATGTAAAATGTATTCAGGGGGAGAATTTTTTTCGCTTCTCAGCAGGGAGGTCCAGGCTTTTTCACTTCCCTAGCTCTGTGCAATTAGTGTTATGGTTGAAAGTGTGGGTTATTATATATTTCTGGCTACTCCCTTAGTACTGCTACATGTGTACTATTGTTACATAAAAAAAGTAGCAACACAAAAGGATGCTTGTTTCTGGTCCAGGGAGGACCTAGCCTAGCAGTTCAGGCTGGACTGTTCCAGGGCTGGATCGGCAATTTAGTCCCTCAGACATTTCCCCAGTGGGCTGGAGCCATTAGATACTAGTTGTAAAAGACCGGGACCACTGCTGATGCCTCTGTAAAATTCCCCAGATTACAGAGATTAATTGGAGAAAGCAGAGCGAGGGCCACAAGAGAAAGAGAGAGAATAGGTAGATGGAAGCAATAGAGCAGGGACGGATTTAGGGTGGTGTGACCTCTGTGGTCACTAGCACATGGGGAGCAGGGTCAAGACTGATTTGCATAAGGCTGGGTCCAAACTGGGGTGGCATGGTGAGCAAAAGTACGATGGATTAAACCCAGATCTGTTACTGGGGGTGAGTGTTTGAAAAGTATCAACACTCGGTCCATACTCCTTTTGTGTTGCTAAAGTCAGCCTAAGTGGCGAGGGTAAACCCAGACGTGGGTCCCTTGCTCACTGTGCCACTGGATTCAAGCTAGTCTAGCTGATGAGGGGTGATACCCTGAAAACAGTACCAGAATGCTTGTTTCTGTTCCAGGGAGGACCTTGCCTGGCTGTTCGGAATGGGCTGTGTTCCCATGGGGAGAAGGGTCAAGACTGATTTGCATATGGCTGGGTCCAAACTTGGGTGGTATGGTGAGCAAAAGAACAATGGATTAAACCCAGATCTGTGACTAGGGGTAAGTGTTTTAAAAGTTTCTGCACTTCGTCCATCATCCTTTTGTGTTGCATCAAAAATAATGACAGGTCCCAACAACAACGTACAAACAAGAATGGAACCCAGATTTTAATCACTGTGGTGGCATTGGTGATCTAGAGGATATAGGTGTGGATTATGAGTTGGCGGGGGAACTCAATTTGAGACTCCAAATAAGGTGAATGGGCGTGCAATTTCTGGTGCCGCATATTAGTCCTTGTTTCAGGGCAGAAACACGGAATAGTATGATGCAGGGCAGAATTGGAATTAGTAAATTTGAGCTCAGTAACTCCAGCAGTCCTCCATTGTTCTACTCATAATTGGGGCCTTAGGCTTCACCTTTTAGGGTGGAATTTTTACGCATCAATTGGAAACATCGTTTAAACAGTGCTTGATTTGTAAAAAAAAAAAAAAAAGCATCGGGCCCCAACTTTTACTTAGAAGTCAGAGTGAACAAATATCGCAGGTGCCGAATACCAAGGCTGTGTTATCATGATTCCGTCTCATGCTTCTTTTCCCCAAAACCAGACACTCATAGGCACTCCGTGTCCCTTTTTCTCACTTTTCCCCCCTTTTGTGTTCTCTCTTTTTTTCTGGGGTGAATTGTCAATTGAGAAAAATACGTGCAGCTCCCAAAATGTATACCACAGGGCCCCGCCTACAACCACTAGCTAAAACTATGCACTTCCAATAGATACACTTTCTTTATTAGCTGCCCCTCAGTTTCTGTGAAGCAAGGACCTTACACAGTCAGCCCTTGCACCCCATGTTGTGAAAATGAGCAACACTGAATTTTATTTTGCACCTGCCCTGCTATGAATCACCACAGTATCTATACAATCCAACAAGGTTACATTTTTTCAGTTCAAAGTAAACTCTTACCACTAAAATTCCTGCAGATGTGTTATACATGCAATGCTTGGAGGATAAAGGTCAAGTACGTCTGTAGGGAATACGGCATGGGTATGACAGAGGACCCCCTCACGGTTTCGGCAAAGTGGCACTCTAAGGTTTCATTATGCCAATGCTTGAGATGAAAGACTTTGTGAATTCCCTGTGACCATCACCATCGTACCTTCCTTTCAGTGTTTGCTGAATCAAAGCACTAGTGTGCACCAATGTTGTGATCCAAGTAACCCATTCACTTAATTAGCATCATTCAGAATAGGTCGTTTTGCAGCATCCTGCGCTATCAGTCATTCCAAATATATAGGTTATGCAAAACAAAGCTCACTTACTTTTTAAAAGAAGCAACTAACCTCCTGCCTAAACGCATTCAAGGGGTTTCTTGCTATTTCACACCAGGGCTGGATTGGCAATTTGATCCCTCAGACATTTCCCCAGTGGGCTGGAGCCATTAGATACTAGTTGTGAAAGACCAGGACCACTGCTGATGCCTCTGTAAAATTCCCCAGATTACAGAGATTAATTGGTGAAAACAGAGCGAGGGCCGCAAGAGAGAGAGAGAATAGATAGATGGAAGCAATAGAGCAGGGACCTATTTAGGGTGGTGTGACTTGTGCGGTCACTAGCACTGACTTCAAGGAGGGGTGCTGCGTTGAGCAATAACTTCCACTTTAAAAACACTTGCTACAGAATTTCTTGTGCGACTAGCTTTCAGGCAGCAGTAAACATGTTAAAATAGCTCTTGTGATTATTGTTCCTGTAAGAGAAAGAGATCGGAGTTTTGTCTACTGGTAGTTTTAACTCAACAGAAGGAAGGGCAGAGGGTTAATATGCCTGCTGCAAAGAACACGCACAATGCAGATCACAGATTTGTATTTTATGTGGATGGCTGATTGGATTACTGCTTTTGCCCAGGAGATCCTTTTGCTGCCACAGTTCATAAGATACAACCATAGTATAGAACAGTTTCTGTTATAAACAGTCATCAAAGAGCTGCATGCAAACTGCAGAAAATAGGTTCCAACTTTATGTTCCCCCCAGCCTTTCATCATCTATTACATATGTTGCTAAAAAGTGCTTGTTTATGTAGGTATATGTTTGCGCATTGCGTCGGGAAGATTTACTCCCCGCCTCGGGTTCAGAAACCACAAACGTGCCAGTGAGACACCATCACTATTCTCACAAATAGAGGTCAACTAGATCTTTTGGACTTGACGAAGAGTGTAGCAGTCAGAATCATACAATCATAAATCAATGACATGAACCATAAACAATTCTAGACACCATGGACAATTAAACACTAAATCAAACTCCAAACTGAATAAGTTTCAAAGTTTTCTGATCAACGTCACATATATGGTGAGCAAAACTAAATTATAAACATACATGAAAACTATCAGCTGACCGAAACGTCTGGAAAGATTTAGCCTACTATACATCAACACTGATAGATACTCCAAAAGAAATATGTAGATTAGCAACAACACAATATGCACATTACTAATAGATATCAAAGCAGATGATGGTGACATCAGCAAATCATCAAAATAGAGTTTCCACAATCAGTTTCAGGTTTCAGGGCTGGGCCATTCCTATTGCTAAAACAAATTTAGACTTGCATGTGTGGGAACCGGCTAACACATGTGGGCAAAAGCAAAAAGGAAAAGAAAGACAAAAATAATTTGGAAAAATCATCTAACTAGGGCAACTCACTAAAACATATGCTAGTGTAATTAACTAACTGAAAAGAAAACAGGAAACCACATTTACTTATAGCTCTCCTCATGGGACAGCAGAAAGTAATACTTATGAATGTTCACTTTCTTCCGGCATCAGCTGACAGCAGCATCAGAACAGTGCAGAACACAGGCTGCACATAGGACAGATCAGCAGTTCAGAATTAGTTGGGCTTATTAGTAGTGAACCACATAACAGAACAGGGCAATTAAGACTAAGATGAGAAAACTCATCAGGGGACTTAAAGAAACAGAAGGTGACAGCAGACTTAAGACAAGAGTAGACGGACTTTGACAGAGTGCTGGACAGCTTCAAGGCAGGAGGACTAACTCCAAGTTTCAAAGTCTCTTACTAATCAAAAAATAACCAAAAAAAACTCTTGATTGCTCCTTCAGGTGACTCACTTCAGGTGTCAGTTTCAGTGTCCAATGGCTGTCCATGGCACTATCAGATTTGCAACTATTCCAGATTTTCTCAGCTAAAGTGCATTGTCATTTCAAAGATTTCACACAGTTCAGACAAAATATTACATTATCTAATAATTTGCACAATTAGGTTCTTCTTCTGCGCACAAAATGAAATAAAACATTTCTCATGAGAATCATAAGCTTTCTGTCTTGTTCGACAGCTAGAGCAGATAATACAACATTGTTATTAATGAACATGTTTTTTGCCTGCAATATAATAGAACATTCAACATCACATCAGCAACCTAGAAGAGAATTCAGGTGAGAAGGGAGAGAATAAAGAAGTGATTTTCCATTACTGCTGCAAATGAAACGTTCAGGCCTGATCAAGCTAAGAAATCTTATTACACGTTAATACACTTAGGGCCTCATTACGAGATCGGCGGTCTGACGGTAAGACCACTGCAGTGGTGGCCGCCAAAAGACCGCCATTTTGACGGTCATACAGACCGCCGTATTACGAGTTACACAGCCAGGACAGCCTAAACCCAGCCAGGACTCGGGATGGTGGGAAAGAGGCAGTTCCACCACCAGCTCCACCAGCCGCTCAAAATCTCAGAACCAATTACGACCCACAAAACACAATAGTAGTTCTGTCATGACAGTAATCCAATGGCAGTGCAAACCGCAGCAGTCAGCAGTCTACACAGCAATACACCACACCACAATGGATAGTTTGAATTCTACACACCTGACACACACCCGGCACACCTACAAACACACCCCTTCACACCCCACAATTCTTTGCATAAAAAATGCCATAAATACCAAGATAGAAGCCACACTCAGAAGGTAGGAACCATAGATTAGGCACCCCTCAGCATTCCAACTACCACTCATCACACACCTGCACATCATACATATCACACAATTTTGTTTTGCACATCAGACACCACCCGTCACCCACTCACAACATAGCGCCCACACCCCTTCACCCGTTTTTTTAACCTTATCTTGCTGTTCACCACTATCATGTCCCCAAAACATCCCTGCTTCACAGACGATGAGTTAAGGGCCATGGTGGATGAAATCATCAGGGTAGAGCCACACCTATTTGGAGCCACAGTCCAACAAACATCTATTGCCAGGAAAATGGAGATGTGGTAAAAGATAGTTGACAAGGTAAATTCTGTAGGCAGCTATTCACACACAGGGGAGGACATCAGGAAGAGGTGGAACGACCTCAGGGGGAAAGTACGTTCCATGGCCACTAGGCAACGCCACCAGGTACCAGCTGGCGGTCCTCAAGACTGGTGGTGGGCCCCCACCTCCTCCCCCAACATTCACATCACAGAAGGAGAAGATTGTGGGCATCCTGCATCCTGAGGGCTTGACAGGAATACCTGAGCGAGTCGAGTGGGGTAAGTCACAACACTTAAAATGTCACCCTAAATGTGTGCCCTGCAAGCTCACTGATCACTCTTGGACATCTTAGCAGCCAACACACTCACCACCCCTGTGTCCAATGTTCCAAATACCCCTCTCTGGCATACTGCATGTCAACTAAATTCTCCTGGGGAGTACAGTGTCTTTATATGGTGGGGATAGTACAGGGACTGACAGCAATACAGTTCCCAGCCAACACTGCTCTACCATTAAGAAAACCAAAACAGTGTACCAAAATGAAAATAGCCATGCATGTTAACTACACAATCAACTAAACCTACCTGAATGAACCATAATATCAAAGTGTAGGGCAGTGACAGAAATGCCATGGGCATCTGCCAGTACAATGTAACCAACACACAGCTACAGCTATAGCTGATGCTAAAATGGTCTTTTTAGCTCCCATCACCCATTGAAAGTTATTCACCTGAGAGGAACACATATATCTGAAGTGTGCAGTACAGGTGTAACCTGATATATGTGGCCAGGTAGATTGGTTACCCCTAAGCTGATGTACAGGTCAGTTTCCACTTCACATTCTGCAGCGGTCTGGTTTCTCAATACTGAACTATTGCTAACTGGAAGCTAACGTGTAATATTAAGTTACACAGCAGACAAGATATGAGTCTATCAACAGACATCCAAATGTCAAAATAATCTGGTATCCTGTAGCAAGGTGTATGTCATAGGAATTCCCTGTATCCCATATAGCAGCACTCAGTGGAGAAGTGTGACTCAATGGTTAGAGCGGCAGACCCTGATGCAGAAATCTGGCCCGGGACCAGGGTTCAGTTCCTGCCTCGGCGGGTCTTGGGCTCAATTTCCTCAGACCTGATAATTCTCGCATTAGTGCCTAATCTAATTCATGGGTCCCACTCTGTAACTCTGGGCAATAGCTTGCTTAATCTCCACAACGGCCCCAACAGCACTGGGATGCCTGGCTTCACCTTGGAGGTTGCCTAGGAGTGGGCACCTCACAGGTAAAAAAGCCAGGAGGGGTTCCACAGCGGTATGTGTACAGCGCCTTGAGACCCTAACGGGTGAGTAGTGCGCTATACAAGTACGAAGTTTACAGCTTTTACAGATTACTCCAGATTTAAAGCAGGTGTCACTGTTATTGCAGAGAATCAAGCTAAGCCTTTCTGTACATGGCTTAAAGCATATCTTCCAGGCAAAGTTTGATGCCACATGTTGTATTACAAGCAGTAACTGTTTGTTCCACTTCTTCAACAGGTCACCTATCCATTCCGACCAGAGAGGGGACGCCTGAAACAGCTACTTCCCTTCTGAATGACGCCCTCAGTGAGGAGAACACCCCTGGATTTGAGGACAAATGAGGATGGCTCTGGCCCTTCTGGGACACCTGGTCAGTCTACAACTGTCAGTCTCACCCTGCCTACATTGACACCTCTCAGCCCTGTTGCATCTACATCCCAAGAAACCATTCACCCCCAAACCTGTGCTCCAAGGACAGTTAATACCATCATGTGGCCCCCAGTACAGCTACTGGAGTCACCACTAGAAAACCCTGACAATGAAGGACTTTGCACCAGTAGGAGTGGGCAAACTGTGCCGGGGCACAGGAACGTGGGGGTAGGGTGTGTGGGAGGGATGGTGCAGGCCAGCGGATTGAGGCTCCTAGGGATACAACTGGCCAAGACACCTTCTCCCAAATCTTGGGAGCCTACCAACTGTCCCAAGGTGTTATGGGCCAGGTACTTGCCATGATGGGGGAGATTTAGCAGCTACAGAGGGACAACCACCAGAAACGTATGCAAAAGTGATAGGCCCACAATGCCAACATGGCCACCCTAACAGGGGTTCTGACAGACATAGATACCACCCTGAGTAGATTAGGTCCTCAAAAGCAGACCCCTTCCACTGGCCATGTAATACCAGTCCCTTCTACATCTGTGGCAGCCAGTGGAATGGAAGCTCTGCAATGGGAAGGACATGCCTCAGACACCCCAGCCTCTGTAGCTGAAGAACCCCACCCCCGCAAACGTGGATGTCCATCAAAACATCCAGGAGCAGCAGATGCCAAGACTTCAACCACTGCCAGGAAGTGATCCTCTACTCATTGGTTCCCTTGTTTGTCACAGATACACCCTGTTGACTGTGTTAAAACCACTCTCCATTTTCCAGTGGCACAGGGACACTGGACTTGAGACTCCAAATGATGTAGCAGCTACCCTGATAATTACATCGACCATGACTGAACCCTTCACTATTTGCACTAAATTATTTGATCCCAATCCTTAACTCCATCCCTGCCAAAGATGTAACAGTTACGTTCTTGGCTGCAGTGCTCAGTCACCAAGGACGTCAGTGTTACCCCAACCTCCCCAGTGATGTCTGATGAAATCACTGCACGATTGCGTGCTGAACTCATCAGAAGCCGACCCCATTGCGCTGGAAGCCCAGCTTCTAGCGCAATCAGAAGATAAATGTTTTGTATTTCTCTTCAGAGGACATGAAAGGAAATGAAAGTCCTTTCCTTTCATGATTGTCTGAGCATTTATGCGGCCTGATCGTAAAGCGATCGGGTTGAAGAAATGCCCACTAGACACCATTGATTTTTTCTTTTGTGCAAATAAACAATGAAGGGGAGCGACCCCTTGGACAAGGATCGCTCCCCTGGGTGCTATTATTTATTAGGTCTTTTCTGCCCCCCCCCTGGGGGCAGATCAGCCTATTTTAATAAGGCTGATCTGCCCCCGGGGGGGGAGGCAGAAGCCACTAGACATCAGCGATCATTTTTAAAAAACACTTTAGACGTGGGGAGCAACCCCTTAGGCAAATTGTTTTTAGGCCTATTTTTATTAGTCCAATCTGCCCTCAAGGGAGGCAGAAACCACTACGCACCAGGGATTTTTTTTTGCACCAAGTTCACGCAAGGGGAGCGACCCCTTAGGCAAAGGTCTCTCCACTGGGTGAGCAAATTTATTTTAGGCCATTTCTGCCCCCCTTGAGGGCAGATCTGCCTATTTCTATTAGGCCGATCTGCCACCGGAGGGGCAGAACACACTTAGGCACCAGGGATTGGTGTGTATGTGTGTGTTTTGTCTGGTGGGCAGCCCCTCGGGCAAGGGTCACTCCCCATGGGGGCACATTACTGTTGGCCATTTTTTGTAAGGCCCATCTGCCCAGAAAGCCCACCAGAGACCAGGGAAGATTTTTTTTCAAAAAGGAGGATGGGGGTATGACTATACCTCCTTTCCAAACAAATGGGGACAATGTTGTCCTGCCCACTGGTGGGCAGATGAGTCAATTACCCCCGATCCTCTCCTCAGGGGGGGCAGAAGCCTACTAGACACCCGGGAATAAAGAAAAAAGTAGTGGGCTGGTGGCTACCAACCAGTGTGGGTATGGTGATGCCCCCACCCCAACTGAAGAGAGTAACAGTCTTTCAGCTCTCCCCCCGCACACTAAAAGATCTTATCCCAACAGCAAGCAAGAGGACATTTGATTATTTTGGGTTTTGGCTTCACATTTGGGCCACAAGAGCTTGGCTAACTCTCAGAATCGTCCCATTTAGAATGGTGGGGCTGCACTTTTTGGACTTTAGGACGCTGCCATATAGAAAAATCTACGAGACCTAGACACATCTGAAAACTAAACATCTGGGTGAGTCCAGGGTGGTGTGCTTCACAGGCACCCTGCACCATTTTCTTACTCACAATGTCCTGCAAACCTCCAACTTTTGCTTGAAATCACACATTTTCCCCACATTTTTGTGATGGACCATTCTGGAATCTGGTGGAATCTACAAAATTCCTACCACCCAGCATTGTTGCATCTATACCGATAAAAATTCTGCCCCACTTGTCAGCCTAAAAAGGTTTTTTTCAAACTGCCCTTTTGGACCCACTTTGCTTCCCCCTCAATGTTGACATGTTTTTGGCTCTTCCCTGTCACAGGCGCTTGGCCCACCTACACAAGTGAGGTATCATTTTTATCGGGAGACTGAGGGGAACATTGGGTGGTAGGAAATGTGTGCTGTTGCGGTGATCTCACACGGAAATGCCTTCAAATGAGCCAAATCCTCATGTTGTGGAAATCTAATGTAGCTGTCCAGGTGTTTTAACAATGTAGAGTACATCCTTCAAGACTAGACTGAAGATAGGCTGGGACATGCTTGCAGTTAGGGCCACAGTATTCTGAAAGGGCCCTCTGGCTAGGAAATGCAGTACTGACATGACTTGTACAATGGGTGGTCTGCTATTTGGATGATGAATGGCAGGCATCAGATCTGGCTCCAACTGACGACAAGAATCCTTGATTGTCTGCCTATCCAGATGGTAGATCTGAATATCATGGTGATCCTCAATGGTCTGCAGGTCTGCTAGTGGATGGTACACTGGAGGTTGTCTGACCCTTCTCATTCCAGGGTAACTAGATGAAGGAATTCTAGAAGGTATATCTATCAGTCATTGTTTCCACTGTAAGTATGTGAATCCACAGATGTAACACATGATGCTTGGACATGCCATATGGAATAGTTAAACACTGTACACAGGACATACCTGGGGAAATAATGGCTTTTTGCTGCAATGTCAGCCCCTTTCCTCGATTATGAATAGGAAATGGATACTCATGTCAATGAAAGTCTCAGTGATACTGGGATTCTTATCATGTTTCACATATGATAGATACTAATCCCATCTATCCAATTGCCATGAGGGTGCAGAGCATGCATAACTCACATGTCATGTATCTTAAAGCATGTATAATAAATCAGAATTTAAATACATGGTTGTTCAAAGCCAGCACTGAAAACTATGGCGTAGGTATGTTTCTGACCTTGTGACACATCTTTATTTAAACTTTTCTGACCATCTAAGGACCTTAAAATGGCAGCAACATGACCTACTATACTGGACATTATGAAATAACCTATGTCCACCAGTGGAAGTCGTCATGGTGGTAGGCAGATACTACTGCGCTGGATATAGCCATTAGAACACATTGTTGCCTTTGGCAGTCTTGGGCCAGTGGTGATGTCCGCTGGCGGTGACAGTGTTTTACGTGGTAGACATGACCACCATCTCATACTTCATCTCTTACTTGACTCCTGATACTACTGCCAGCAAGACCTTCACAACTTGAGCTGCTGTGTACTGCCTCTGGGAGCACTCATGCCACGTCCTACAGGTGATATGGCCCCTGCCTTCTCACCCGAGAAGCTGGAGAAGCTGGAGGAGGAGGTCCCACCCCTGTATGAACAGCTCTATGGTGCACAAGAGGAGCAGGTATGTGCACATTTCCTTAGTTCAACTCCACTGTGTGAAACTAAGCAAGGGCTGATGGGCAACATTTCTGATTGTGTCCTTAAAGTGTGTAGGGTGCCAAAGGTGTGATAGAATGGGGTGAGTTCCTAGTCATGCACTTACATTTGGTGACAGATTGTGAGTCCTGAGACATTGCGGAGAGTGTCTGATGTATATTTCCTGACCCACCTTGCAACTGTTGCACGAGGTTAGTGCTAGTTAGTAATAGAATATTTGCTAATGTGTTTGCTGTCTGGTCATTTGTGATAACATGAGAGCTGGTGCTGGAGGTGCATGTTGTCCGCCTGTTTCCACCTCACATCTTGCCTGACCGCATATGCTCATCTATCCGTGGAGGGGATGTTAAAGACAGTCTGTGTTGACTTGTTTTTTTAACTAGTTATAACCCTGCCTATGGACATGACATACTTTTTTATCTATGTCATCCATACAGGTCAATGCCCACCAGAAAAAGGGGCCCTGGCATGCCATCGCTAAAAAATTTCGGACCCTGGGGGTCCACAGCCAGCAGAGCGCCCACTGTCAGAAGAGGTGGGAGGACATAAGACGCTGGGCACTGAAGACTGCAGAGGGCCTGCTGTGGATGTCCTCCCAATGAGGACAGGGTGCCCATCGTACTCTGACCCCCCTAATGATCTGCATTTTGGCAGTGGCCTACCCTGAGTTGGTTGGGCATTTGAAGGCAGCAGAGCAGCCACAAGGGAATAAGTACAGACCTAACTCATGTTTGTCCCTTTACCAGGTGATAGAAGGAGGGAACAGAATGTTGGCTCTGACAATGTGGTAAGTGCAAAGTGCTGCAGATCTTCTGTGTTTATATTGATGTACCAAGCCATCTGTGTGAACGTACAAATGTATTAAGAGGCATGTTACTCAACTATGTTGTTCCCTCACTACAACAGTATACAGTGGTGCACATATGACTGTGTCATATGTCTACCACTACACAGCATTTTCTAATTTGGTGATTGTTGGTACCTGCCAACAGGTCAATACTCCCAATGTCATGGTGGTAAGGTGTGTAGGTCCTTGATCTCTGACCTCTGCAATGTCTCAAGTTTCCTGTTTTTGTGCAAAATAGAGTCAGATATTTTCTATTCATCACTAGTTTCCTAATGCGTTCTGATAAGTGACAGCAGGATGTCAGGCTGTGATGTACATCTGACATGTCACATGACCTACAAGGTTAACATCTTCACACCTGTTACGAGATAGCCCCCCTTGGTAAGTGAGGGATGTACATAGACATTTGTGATGCCTTATCAGAATAGACAACAAGCATGTTGGGTACCATTGAAGTGTTCTGACATTTCTATGGGCATACGTATATTGACATCAGAAGTTAAGAATGTTACAGCCTTGCTAATGTTCTGTTAGTGGGAAGTGGCCACAGAGCATTGTCCTTGGGCATACTGGGCATACTGTTGTTGGCATAACACATAGGCAATGGTAGGCTATTCACATTCTTGACAGTAATGTATCAACATCTTGTATCATTTGAAAGGTTCAGGGACGATTCAACATTCCCAATAGTTATGTATACTTGCTCTTGCTATGAAGGATGTGGCAAATAAGTTCTGGCTGTTTGGGAGACTAATGTTGGCATTGTGTAGTAATGTAAATGTATCTAGCTCCCCACCCAGTTGGCTGTGCCCGCCCATCCAGTAGGATGGGCGTTTCCTTCACTGGAGGCACCTCTGCCCCAGCCCCTGTTAGCCCTGCTGCCCTCAGTGAGGAGGCTATTGACCTCCTGAAGACAATCTCTGTGGGTCAGGTGACCATTGTGAATGCCATCCAGGGACTGGCAACTCGGATCCAACAGAGCAATGCGTTCATGGAGGGCATTCACAGTACATTGGCTGGCCTACAGGGATAATTTCAGGCTCTGTCCTCCACACTGACTGCAGTCAGTCACCCTTTGTCTGCCATCCCACCTTCACCTTCCTCTTCCCAGTCTGAATCCCCCTTCCCTGACCCAGCCAAAGCACACAAACAGACAGGCATGTATCCACCTCAACATTCAAGGGTAGCACAGACAAACATAAGCACCACAAGACACACCACCGACACACACACACACAGACAACATCCACCTGCAGGCACACCAACAGTCACAACCTTCCCTGATATCCCCACCACCCCCAGCATCACAGACACAACACCTGGCATACCTACAGACACCACACCAACATTCAGTTATTCAGCCACTACACCTATCCTACCTGCAGACAGCACCCCAGCAGACCTTCAGATATCCACACGTCACCACACCTGCAGACAGCACATCACTGACACACCTACATGTACCACATCCACCATACCTGCAGTAACCACACCAACAGCCAGCCACCCACCCACCACGGCATCCCCTAGCACCTCCACCCCCCTCAGCCCAAAACACATAAACACTCACACTCACCCACCCGACAGACACCCACCTTCTCACTTAAATCCCCTTCAGATGACTGTCCCAATGTGTCCAAGAAAACTTTCCTTGCCGAGTTTGACCTTTTCCCTACTCGGTCTGTTTCCCTCCACCTCCCAGGCCTCCTCTACCCCCTGCCAGCACCCATGCCTCTCCCTCATCAAAAAAAGTCCACCCCTCCCCAAAAGCTCTGCCCCCTTCCAAGCCTAAGCCTAAACCCCCCCAAGCCTAAGCCCAAACCGCCCCTCCTCCCCCACTACCCTCCAAGGATCCCTGAAGTGCCTGCCTGCCCCCTTGCCGCCCTTAACTGTGGAGGTTACATGGCAGTCAGGAGTCAAGTAGGTGCCCAATTTAGTGCCTTCGGTGCTATTTTTCTTAAGTTGAGGACTGGCCTATGGCCTTGGATAATCTTTTTTAAAACATTATTTAATATAAAGTTTAAATTAACCAGTTGTAGGTTTTCAGGTTACATCTTTGTCCTGCATTTCCTTTCCTAGGTTTGAGTTGTTCATGGCTGACATTGTTTGTGTGGCAGTATTTGTGTGTGTGTGTGTGTGCTGCTTGATACTTCCAGTATTGTCTGTGCAGTCTGTGAGGTTGTGTGCAGTGCTTTTATCCCCCAGGGATAGGCTGTGCTTTGTGTGATGGGTAGGTAGATGAATTGTTGTTGTCATGGTGGTGTGTTGTGTGTTGATATGTGTTTGTTGTAGTGCTGTGTGGCTTTGTGTGTGTGGCCTGTTTGAGTCTGTGTGTATTGTGCATGGCATAATAGGTTTGGTGTACTGTGAGTGTGTATGATATGTACGTCGATTGGCAGGTTGTATGATGGTGTAATTGTGTGTGTCTCATCAAAGATGGTTGTATATTGTGTTGCATGTGCGTGGAGTCCCTAGCCAATGTCCATTGTGAGTGTTTGATATGTGTTCATATCAGTGCGGTTGTGGTGTTGTTGTTACAAATTCCTTTATTGTATATGAATTAGTGAGGCTGTTCCTGTGCTGTGTTGCCATGCATAAGTGTGTGTTATTGATGTCTGGTGTGTGTTTGTGCTGGCTGCAGGGTGCATGCTATGTATGTGTTAGTATATTTATTACTGTATGTGAGTGTGTGTGTCACTGTACTGTTACATGTGAGTATAGCCCTCGCACCACCCTCTCTATGGTATTTTATGTAACAGTTCAAACTCATACGTTTTACAGATGTAACATGAGTGTGTGTACTTATAGTTGTAGTCGCCCTCGTCGGCGATGATTCCGTTGTCTTTCGGTGAGCAGGAGCAGAGGGAAGAAGACTAGTAGTAGTTCAGTGGCGGCTCTGGACGAGTATGGCTTCCTGGAGGTGAATGTCTCCTTTTATCCTGTTATTTTCCGCCTGGTGTTCCGTGGTGGTCTGACTGCTGTGGTTATGTTGGTGGTGTGCAACCTCGCAATGAGTCCAGCAGAAAAGCAGTCCCTGCCGGACTGATGGTGGCTCCAGTCAACCATGGCGGTCTGACCACACTGGAGGTGCTGACAGTTCTTTGGTGGGATTCTGTACGCATCACCGCCAATGTCATAATTTGGCGGTCTTCTGCGCCAGCCAAATTATGACACTGGTGGTCGTAATGAGGCCCTTAATGAATTAACAAACATATTGCGATCAAATATGCAAAGCAAATTATTTAATTGCAAACATTTTTAATGACATTTTAGAAGTGATTTAAACATACATTTATTTTTCTGCACACGTGTAACTTGCATTGATAAAATCCATTTAATTCTGTCTAAGTACGATTACTTCACATTCAGTTAATACTTTTAAATCTTACTATTCATTTTTATAATAGCACTCTTTACATTAACCCATTATGGTACTTTATTTTAAAATGCATGCAAAATCTTTCATGTTAAAACGTGATGTTTATTATAAATAGCGCCCACATGGTCCACCATAATTCAAATGTGCACATTTTACAACTAATTTTCTGTGCTAGCTTTAAATGTAGGTTTATTAGTCACCATATCATATTCATCTCAAGCCTTTGGATTGAGTAAATGAAGGATAAACTCCCAACTAACACTTCTGGATTTCTTTCCTCCTCTACCCCTCCATTACTCCAGTCAATCTAACTAACAAACTCTCATATCCGCAACTCAAATTAACTCATAATAATACTCAAACTGTACTCCTTATTTAAATTATACTAATCCATCACTAATTCTTGTTGGGTACCGGAGTAGCGTGCTACTCATCGAAAAGCGCTTCGACGCCTCGTCAGGGGTAGTAAGCGCTATATAAATACGATTACAATTACAATTACAATTACAATATGCTAACTTCTATCCCACTAATATGTCAATAAAATGTGATCTCTCTCAGTCCCTCCTCTGATCATAATCTATGCTGTCATAAATAACGTTTTCTCATTTACAATCAGACAAAATCAAAACCTTGTAGTATGATAACGCATAGATCTAGGTTTGTGATCATTGTCAATTCTCTTCACCGTCTGATAAAAACTGTTTCTCATATTCTCCATTTCCATTTCTTCCCTCCCCCTGTTTATTCTTTGCTCTTTTCCTTTTCAAAAAATTGTAAGCCTTGCAAAATACAAGTTTACAAATAATGCACACTGTCACAATCAATAAAGGTTTCAGGATCATTCTCACAAAACAATTTCCCTAATTTCCAAACCAAGATCCTACTTTTGAGAATCCTTCACCTATTGTCTCCCATACATTTGTCTGTTTTAGGTAGTTTAAGTAATTGTTTAGACTTGTCAAATTAGATAAGTATCTCCTCATCTCCCTGCTATTATTGGGACCATAAGTGCAGCAGTGCTGTGACTTTAAAACTCGACAGACTCGGCCTTCCTTTGCTAAAAGGATGCTTAACGCAAGGCGATTCTGCAAAATCATGGATCTTGACGCAACTATTTATGGGTCCATGTGGAGCACTGATCTGAAAAATCAGTTGACATCTTATCTACAACCGTTGATAGCTTCCTTATCTTTATGTCACTTAAGATCACACCCACTGATGAAATAAAAGCTCCAAATATGTCACCTGTAATCTCTGAACTGCTTGCTCCTCTTTTAAGTCTCATTTTATGTCTCTCAGTCCCTGCTGGATTGTCAATGTTGTCCACTTGGTAGATTTTTAGAAAAAACACCGCTAAATAGCATGTACCATACCAGCCTTTAGGCAACTTGTAATAAGCGTTCTTACCACAGATGTAAGAGGTACAAGGTACAGCGGGGTATTGTCTATTTAACATAGAATCCCATGCATTCTTAAACAAAAACACATGTCTGCATTCACTCATTCCTACAAACCTATCGTCAGCTTTTGACTGTGGCCTTCCTACATGTTGCCAACATAAAGCTAAGTGTCCTTGTGTATCAGGTGTGTTGTGAACTGTTTTCTTCTTGTTAAATATAACCTTGTCTATTGTTTTTTTCATTGCCTTTCTTCTATCATCTACTTGATTAATGCGCTCTACCTAAGTGAGAAGCCATGTTAAGTTATTCCAGTGTGCATATGCTGTGCCAAAAGTCAGTGTAGGTCAAAGAATCCTCCTACTATATCTATGCTCCTAGCCTTTCAATGCTGGTCAAATTCCAATTAATGGGAGCAAAAGAGAAAACTAAATCATAGTTAGAAAAGAATATTATTTGTGTCCACAAACTCATACAGAAACCAATGCACACATATTCACATTTACTGTGTTTGCCCTACCAAGGGTTTATCATGACTTCCTGTAGAATCAGAGGAGAAAAGGAAAACAAAATATAAAAGCAAAAGCGAGCAAAATCAAAAACATAGCAGCTTTTCAAATCTTTGCACTATTTACCACAGTTCTCAATCTTCAAGAAAGTTCAAGATTGAACTAAAAACTCTCAAAAATAGTTCAATGTTCTTTTTCAATAGTATAGAGTCTGATGGTCCTTTATGGTTACTTCCAGAGTGTAATGTCTTTCTTTATCAATTGTCAAGCTCAGTTCAAGTGCAATTTCAAGTTTCAGAATGTTTAACTGAATTCTCACAGTCAAAACAAAAGACCATAAACTAATTCTTCCATTCATTTGTGACAAGGTAGATCCATTCAGGTGAAGAGTATCTCCGACTTGGCACTCTTTTCCTTTTCTTTCTTCTTACAGCACTATCTTTATCTTTACTCTGAGTTGACTCTTCAACTGCTTCTGTTATTGATTGGGAGTGAATCAGCTACTTGGGCAGACTTGATTTGTATCACAATTGCCTTTTCCCTCAGCCTTTTCTGCTTCAACTAAATTTTGTCACTACAATATTTTGCGTAATGCATTACTTCAACAATCAGCTTTCCTTGCCAGCAAATTAAATGATTCTGAATCATATTGCTAATTTCAGGCTTCCATCATTGAACGTATCTAAACACAAAATGAATGCAGGCCATTTATTTCATTTCACAGTTCTCTTTTCGGGTGCAACTGCATTCACGTTTGCTGTGCTAGCAGGAGTCAGCTGACTCTGACTTTGGTCTCCTGCACCTTTGTCTGCAAGCAGGCTACTTGCACCCTCACCACTTTGCATGATTTCTGCTTCAGCCATTAGTTCCATCCTCACAACTTGTTTGAACCAAACCCCTTCTTCTTCAGCATTCGCTCTTGCGGGATCAGGCTCTGTGTTTTCAAGAGGGCACAGAACTTTGCATGTTGTCATCACCAAGATAACTTGAAACAGTCCTTTCCACCTTGGCTCTAAGCATGTCTTCCTGACATGCTTTTTCATTAACATCTGATCACCAGCTTTCAGGCTGTGACACTGTTCTGGAGCCGTTTGAATCATTGCTGCTTCAACTTGATAAGACAAAGAGCAAACCACAGCAGCTAGACCTTTGCAATAATCCAGCACAGTAATCTGTTATGTTCACAAGTACATTTGCAGGTACTGCTCGTAGTCTTTTTGCACAACCTATCAGAATCTTGAGGGGAGACAATCCTGTCTTCCTACCAGGGGTGCTATGCATGCTCAACAGGACAAGTGACAATGCATCAGGCCTTTTCAATCCTGTAGAGGAACATAGCTTTGTTAATCAAGCTCCACTTATTGGTTTCACCTGTTCAGATGCCTCTGGTCTGTAACTGAAGTGCAATTTTCGCTCAAGGTTCAGTGATGCACCAAACAGATTTATAATCTCATTATTGAAATGAGTTCTTCAATCTCATTTTAAAGAAGTCGGGAACCCATACCTGGTTATCAGTTCCCTCAGCAGCAGCTTAGCTGCAGTAAGACTATCATTCCTACGTGTTGGATAAGCCTCGATCCAATGTAAGAACATGCATACAATGACCAGTACATACTTCAATCCATTACAAGCAGGCATTTCAATAAAATCAAGTTGCATTCTGTTAAATGGACCTCCAGATCTGCCTACAAGGTTCAAGTTAACCACTGTACGTTTCGCTACGTTCACTTGCTGGCATGGCACACATCTGCAGACCACTTCTGCAATCAATGTAAATCTAGGGTTATACCATGTCTGTTAGAATGTGCAAATCATTGCAGCTCTGCTGAGATGAACCTGACCATGATAATACCTAACCATTGAGTTCAACAAACAATCTGGCAACACAACTTACCCTTCATTTGAAATCCAGGGACCTTCTCCCTCTCTTTGAACACAATCGTCTTTTATCCAACCTCTTTGTTCTTCCACTGATGCCTCTTCCTGCAACCTCTTAATATTATCCCATGTATCACCCACTGACATCAAGACGTTTTGGTTTTTCTCACTGGTGTCACTTCCACTATTCCACTCTTTATAAAAGGTGACACAGTAGAGTGCACAATATATGGCAATTTGGTCAGCACAGGCATTGCCCAGTGAAACATAGTCATTCAGTTTTTAGTGGACTGTACGCCTTACAAGCCCAATCTTCTCAGGTAAATGTAAAGCATTCAACAAGCTATGATTTTTCTCTCCATTTTGAATGGGTGTACCTGACGAGGTCATAAAACCTCACTGGTACCATAACTGCCCAAAGTTGTGCACAACACTAAATCTGTATTGAATATCATCACTTTGAACCGTTCTGATACAGAGCATGCTCTTGTAAGAGCAACTAATTTGACTACTTGGGAAGAAACAACTCCTTCAAGCTATGAGGGAGAGGGTGCAAACTGCATATTCAGCTCTCGGAGTACCTTCACTGTCTCTTAAACAGGAGCCATCAACAAATACAACTTAGTTATTCTCCTCCAAAGGAGTATCCTGAATTTCAGGTCTGGGTTTGGTGCACAGTTCAGTGACATAGAGTCAGTCATGTTCCATTTCACTAACATCATTTAAATCATTAACATTTACAGGCAATAATATGGCAGGGTTTAAGACTGCAAACTTCTTGACAGGTACATTGGCTGACCCAAGAATCAATAACTCATAACGAGTAAGATAGGCACTGGTCAGATATTGGGTTTTAGACCTGGTCAAAAGTACGTCAACTGAATGTGGGACATAAACAGTTAAAGTGTATCCCATCACAGTGCCTTCGCCTTGACTTATGATCACACCAGCACTGGTCACAGCCTTTAAACAGTTAGGCAAAGCAGCAGCGACAGGAGCCAATGGGGCAGAAAAATATGCCACCAGCCTGTTTGTTCCTGGACATATGGTTATAGTAACTGTTACTGCTTCTTGTCCTGATAAATTCGTCAGACTTGGCGGGAACATTAATCCTTTACTTTGGCCAGTCAATACTGTACCAAAAGCTTGATTTGACTGATTCGGGGCAACATTCCTGTGGTGTCGTTACTGGGGAATACATAGGCATTGTCTGTCTCTGAATCACAAATTGTGCACGTCTGTAAATTAGGTGTGGGCTCAAGCTGAGTCATTCCTGCATTCTGAATTGGATGTGGCATAACTGGAGTTGGAGCATTCTGAGCCGTATTAACGAGTGGAATTGTCAGATAAACCACCTGCACCTGTGCAACATTAGTCACCTGTGCAACATTAGTAATAGGCCTATTTGGAATCATCTGAACCTGGCTTTGTGCAACTGGAGCTATGGCAGTATTCGGGACTACGTTCTGACTTACTGATGCAACTGCATTACACAGTGAGGGACGATTTTGCAACAACTGAGTTATAAACTCATCATCTAAATCAGTCTTGACATCTGCTACCCTTTTATTTTCACCCAGTTTCTGATCTGCATCTTCCTCAAATTTCCTTTTTGCTTTCTGCTTAACACTTCCATCACCTTCCTGTGTAATTGCTGGAAATAACTTCACTGCACATAATGTATCTGCTCTCCACATTTTCTGCACTGCATCCCATCTAGCTTCCGCTAACATCTTTTCTGCTTTCTTCATTCTCCTTCCAAATTTCGGAGCCTCCTTTTGTCTCACAACTAACTCCCAAATAGCAAGTGCTTTAAATTGTGCAGGTCTAGGAAGGGGCTTTGATTCATACAACACTCTCCTCAAATTCTCTATAATTCTCAAATTAAAGGATCCATAACAGGGAAAAGTTAACATACTTTCCTTCTCAGTTATTTTGCACCATTGATTTACCCAAAGACATGCTAAAACTCCCCTCTCCTCCATAGTCTTGAATGCTGGTATACCTCAGGTAGAGTAGTCTCACCCTCTCTAACTGGAATAAAAACATCTCCTCTCCTCGCACTCCTTAACGCTTTGAAAAACTTCATTTTTACACACATTTAATTCACAGACACAAAAACTTCGAACCCAAGAAGTAATTTTCAAGCCCACAATCTCTCTCCAAGGCTGTTCTCAACCTATAGCAGTGCAGTCTTGTCGACCAATCCGTGCGCAGCTTTTCTCGCCAACCGACCTGTCCCAGCTGTTAGAAATGGGGTCTTTGGTTGGCAGTCAGGTTACCCCCTGTCCAAGCAAGGACCCTCACTCTTGTCAGGGTAAAGGAGAATCACATTCAGGTAACCCCCGCTCACCCCTTTGGTAGCTTGGCACGAGTAGGCAGGCTTAAGTCAGAGACGACGTGTTAAGTATTTGTACAAACACACACAGTAATACAGTGAACCACTACACAATGACACAACACAGGTTTAGAAAAACAGTAAATATTTTATTGAAATAAACAAGACCAAATCTGATAAAAATCCACAATATACAGTTACAAATATGAATTTAGCACTTAAAAGCAAGAAAATACTGCAAGTTGGTATTATGCGGCATCATGACAGAGTTGTTTCCTACAATGTAAAGCCAATGGCGCCGTTTATGGAGTCATTCGACCCCCAGGTACAGTGCCTTAAGAAACAAGTAGAAAACAGGCCGGTGCACGGAGTCGGGGAGAGCGGCTTCGCTGGGTCCGATGCAGCGTGTCACAGGGCAGAAGGACTGCGGTGCTGCGCAGCGGCATCCAGTCCTCACTGCAGGGCGGTGGAGATGAAGTGGCGTCAGATGCGAAGTCGGTCCCTTGATTCCAGCAGATACAAGGACTGGCGGAGTCACGATGCTGCAGGGAAACCTCACGGGGTCAGAAGGACTGCGGTGTTGCGCAGCGGCATCCAGTCCTCACTGCAGGGCGGTGGAGATGAAGTGGCGTCAGATGCGAAGTCGGTCCCTTGATTCCAGCAGATACAAGGATCGGCGGAGTCACGATGCTGCAGGGAAACCTCACGGGGTCGCAATGATGTCAGAGGGCCACAGGCGCTGCAATGGTGTTGGATCATCACTGACATTGGACTTACCACACTCCAATGTCAGAGAAGTCGGGCAGGATCAGTGACTGCAGCGGTGTGAGGCCTACAGGGTCGCTGGACATCTACGAGGTCCATGGCCATGGGGCAGGTGGCGTTGCGGTTCAGGGGTAGCGGCGTCAGCTGACAGGGTCATCGGATTCGTCACACTCAGCGAGATCTTCGGCCTGGGGGCAAGCGGCGTCGCGGTTCTGGGCAGCGGCATCCTTTGCGAAGTCGCATGGTGGCGTCCAACGTTGTTAGACTTTTTTTTCTCCAGGAATTCACTTCCAGGGGTCCGGTAACTGTTATGGCACCCTCTGCCACGCTAGAATCCACAATAAGTAAAGTCAGGTCTGGTTGGTGAAGCCTTTGCTGTCCCTGAGGATTCAAAACAGGAGGCAAGCTCTACTCCAAGCCCTTGGAGTCACTTCTCAATCAGGAATGCACAAAGTCCAGTCTCTGGCCCCTTGCACAGGCAGAAGCAGCAACTGCAGGATAGCCAAACACAGCATCGTCACAGGCCAGGGCAGCACTTCTCCTCAGCTCTTCAGCTCTTCTCCAGGCAGAGGTTCCTCTTGAATCCTTGAAGTAATCTAAAGTCTGGTGTTTTGGGTCCTCTTCTTATACCCCCTTCTGCCTTTGAAGTAGGCCGACTTCAAAGTAAAGTCTCAAGTTCTGTAGTATCCTTTCTTGTCCAGGCCAGACCCCAGCCCACACCGGGAGGTTGGAGCTTGCATTGTGTGAGGGCAGGCACAGCCCATTCAGGTGTGAGTGACCACTCCTCTCCTCCATCCCAGATGGCTCAGCAGGATATGCGGGCTACACTCCAGACCCCTTTGTGTCACTGTCTAGAGAGAGGTGCAAACATCCCAACTGTTGAACTGACCAAGACAGGGAATCCACAAACAGGCAGGGTCACAGAATGGCTTAAGCAAGAAAATGCCTACTTTCTAAAAGTGGCATTTTCAAACGCACTTCACTAAAAGATATATTTTTAAATTGTGAGCTCACAGACCTTAAACTCCATATTTCTATCTGTTCCCAAAGGGAATCTGCACTTTAATAACATTTAAAGGCAGCCCCATGTTAACCTAGGAGAGAGATGGGCCTTGCAACAGTGAAAAACAGATTTGGCAGTATTTCACTGTCAGGACATGTAAAACACATTACCTGTCACACCTTTAACATACACTGCACCCTACCCATGGGGCTACCTAAGGCCTACCTTAGGGGTGTCTTAAATGTATAAAAAGGGAAGGTTTAGGCCTGGCAAGTTGGTACACTTGCCAGGTCGAATTGTCAGTTTAAAACTGCACCCACAGACACTACAGTGGCAGGTCTGAGCCATGTTTGCAGTGCTACTCATGTGGGTGGCAAAACAAGTGCTGCAGGTCCACTAGTAGCATTTGATTTACATGCCCTGGGTACCTCTGGTGCACTTTACTAGGGACGTACTAGTAAATCACATATGCCAATCATGGAAAAAACAATCACCAATACAATTTACACAGAGAGCATATACACTTTAGCACTGGTTAGCAGTCTCAGGGCCATCAACGACTTCCTCTGCCAGCACCTTGACTCTCTGCTGAGACTCCTGGCCTGCCAAGTGGTGCACTATCAAGTCTCTGGGCCCTTGAAAGGTGAAGCTGGTAGGACAAGGACTGAAATCCATGCACAGGGAGCCGTGCAGGGAAATTCAGATGCACTACCTGCAACGTGGCTGTAAAAACGACACACCACCCACCTTGTGGCTGAAATCGATCCACCAACCGCCTTGCAGCTGATTTCAACACATCACCTGCATCACGGCTGGAGAAACAACGCAACACCCACTTGCGGGTGCTGAAAATTACGCAAACCCCATGCAGCATGGTTTTCCATCACTATGTGACCAGGATTTCTCATGTATCATCACTAGGCATCAAAATCATAGTAAGCCTGCGTGGATTCGAGGTGCCCTGTCTGGAAATCGATGCATTGCTCTCTTGCTGGAGAGAAAAACAATGCATCGCCTACCCGACTGGAGAAGAAACGATGTACGGCCTCACTTGTGAGTAAGGAATCGACGCATGCAGCTTTCTTTTTTACCCTAATCAAGCACTTTGTGTAAAACAATGTTCTCATTATTTTCTATGGAGTGAGATTCAAATGTTTTAAAAATTTATAACTTTACTTGTTTATGTTGGATTTTTGTTGTTTTGGTCTTGTTTGCCTATTTTCCTAAACTGGTATGCTGTCCATTTTGTAATGTTTATAGTGTTTTCACTGTATTACTGTTCACTATTAGGATGGTTACTGGCCAAAATTCTCCTGGTGTCTTTAAGACCAGGGAAATGACTGAGGACAACCTATCTCAGACTTCTAAGCTTGACACCAAGACTAGTGCCCCTTTCTCCAGCTACAGCTGAATGCCAGCGAGACATATCCAATCAGTTTCCGGATTCCTCAAGAATGAAAGAAATTAAAGGGTTCTTTACCAGTTTTAAAAGAGGGAGCAATCCTGAGAATTCTAACACGTAGGCTAGTTTCACCAGTTCTTAACAACTTGTCTGAGACTGGCTTTTTACATGAGCCAACCAGACTCTGTATTGGTCCTTTACATCCAATACCTGAGCAAGATGCTGACCTTTGAATCCTCTTCTGTAAAAGGTTGCTGAAGCTCAACCTGTGTAAGCAGGAGACTTGGGCTTCATAATATGGAGGAACGTACCACCAGCCTGTTGGCAGTACTTTTCTCCATATTACCGCCGACCTCCGGGGTCATAATGACCCCCTATATCTTGGGCATTAAAAAGCAAAGCCTCAGAATTTGATTTGTTAATCTGATAGCCTCCCAAATTAGAAAAAGCTTATTTTCATTATTCTGTAATTCGGCTGCAAGATACAAAATGACGTTGTCTGCAAAATTACGTTGAGGGCACCTGACAGTGAAGTTTTATGGAAATAGCCTGCCTCAACGCAGAAGCTACAGGTTCAATAAAAAGAGCGAAAAGGACCAGAGACAAAGGGCATCCCTGATGAGACCCACGCCGTATTGAGACCTTGTCGACCATTCCTGAATTAATGAAGATCTTGACCTCTGCCCCTTGCTACAGATTTGAAAGAACTTGGACTAGTTTGTGGGGAAATTTGAACCTGCAGAGAATTGCAAAAAGAAGCTCCCATTATACTAGATCGAAGGCTTTTTCCACATCAAGCATAATTATGGCTGCTGTGATTTTATTCGCGGAATAATAATCAACAGCTTGGAGCAGGAAATTTGTGTTGGTGGAGGTAAATCTTCCCAGGAGATATCCACACTGATCGTGGTGTATTAAACCATGAGCTAAAGGTGCTATACGGGCTGCCCAGATTTTCATAAGTATTTTATAGTCCCTATGAAGAATCAGTTTTTTCACTAGGCTTATCTTTTTTAAGAAAGCTGACTTTTACACTTTTACTGCCCAATAAAAAGAGCTTGGTACTTTGTCTCCATCGCATTAAAAAGTGAGGCTAGGATCACTGTTATCAGGGGTGCCAGAATTTTATACAATTGTGCTGGAAGGCCATCTTCCCCTGAAGCTTTACCATTTGGAGATTTACGAATGGTTTCAGCTACCTCCAACTTGGCAATTGGCTGCAATAATGCAGACTGCAGCTCTTGGTTTAAGCCTGGTAGAGAGACTGCATCAAGATATGCGTTGATAAGATTGTTGCATATGGCTGTGCCGTGTGTGTAAAGTTTTGCATAGTGCGCTAAAATGACCCTTCCTATCTCTTTAGCCTGGTCGACCTTACATCCTAGGGACTCTTCAAAAATAGATTTGATTAGGGAAGCATTCTGGCATCTTTTAACATAATGCGCTTGAAATTTGTCTACATGCTCACTCTCTTCGTAATGCTGTTGGAAGCATGTACTGTGATTAATGATCTCTTGGTCCAATGAAAAAGATCTTTAATTGGCTTTTGGCCTCTTGAACACAAGTCCCCGACATGCGATCACTTACTACCTGATGTTGGTATGTAGCATGATTAAGTTCTTGCTGGAGGCTATTCACTTTTTCTTTCCTTGTTTTTCTAAGAAAGGCCTTAAAAGCTATGGCTTCCCCTTACATGACTCCAAGACTGAAAAGATAGAGGTGGTTGCTTCATTTCTAGTTAAAAATTCAGCAACTGAAATTTTAAGAACAGAGATCCAATCTTGATTTGTTATCAATGATTTATCTAAGGACCACCTGGACCTTTCTTGATGTTGATCAGGGAAAGGTAATTGAATGGATGGAACAGAATGATCCGAGAAGGGGTTAGACATTATGTCTGAGCCGGTTTGTTCCCGAGAATGTGGATACTAAGAAGAAATCGATTCTTGATGCTGAATTAAACCTTTGAGAAAAACAGGTATAATTATGGACTTGTCGATGGTCCAGTCGCCAGGGGTCTTGTAGAGCCAAATCGCAGGATACATTTTAGCAGAAATCGGTAGGATTGTGGTTTGTTTTGTGTACAATTTTTGTGGGAGGTATCAGGAGTCATGTCTTGAATTATATTAAAATCGCCTCCAATTACTAAATGGCCAGAAAAAAGTGCTCAGGAGGTCGTAGAGGATTTGCACAGAGGCAATTTCATCCTTAATGGGGCCATAAAAGCTTGTAATTTGGATTAACTGCCTACCCACCTTAATACTGACTACTACCCATCTTGCCTGGGGATCACAATGGACTTTAAGAATTTCCCCTTGGAATTCCTGAGTGAACAGGAATGCACCCCACGGACAGCTGCGCTGGAAGAGGCAAAGAAAGATTGAGAAATGAAGTTAGGAATTTTCGGACAGTTTGCCTGTTGTTTAGGATGGATTTCCTAAAAAAGAACCACCTGGGTTTGAGAGGATCTTAACCAATTAAGTATTGCTCTAAACTTCTGTGTATTATTTACGCTGTTCACATTACATGACATGACACAATTTTAGAAAACCTAGCTGAATGGATGCTAATTTGACTAGTGATCATTGATAGGACTTTCTGAGAGCCTATTGGCATTAAACCTGACCTTGCAGTTTATTCCTGACAGTATAAAGCCTATCATTAAGATTTTTTCCCCATTCTTTCTCAGCTGCATCATACTAGATCATAGATTAGCGATTTCTTTGCATTTCTAATCTGCTCTTTTCACCCCCATTGTGCAAGAACCCCATCACCCGGTGCTCCCACCCACCCACAAATCCTAGGCCTACCCGTCATGGCCTAATTCTCCCAGTGACCCCGACCCCTCCCAATAGTGAACCCCCAAACGAGAGTGCACTGGCGTGGCACCCATTAGGTCTGTGTCTGGGAAAAGTGGCAAGTGAGAACCGTTGAGGACCAGTGTATGATCTTAACAAAAAAAAATGATCGAACAATACGTATATCACCATATATCATCAGAAAGTGCGAGGAACTAACATCTTGTTTATTGCTCATGACATTCGTGACAAGCATCCAACATGCGTCTAACACATAAATTACTCATTTACAGCAGCAAGGAAGTCTTTTGCCTGTTGAACGCTTTGGAAGGTATGGGCCTGACCCTTATGAAAAACCTTTAATTTCTCCAGTTGCACTATACAAGCGGGGGCCCCTAGTCTTTTGAAGCCATCAATCAAACTAACAAATTCATGACATCTATGTGCTGTAGTTATGGACATATCGGAAAGGACTAGAAAGGAGAAGTCACTTTCTACTTTAAACATTCTCGTTTTAATGGCTTGAGATAACATCTGTTCCTTTATCCTGTAACCACCAAAATTGACCAAGATTGTACGTGGATATTTAGAGTTCTGGGGCCGTGCTGCCGGAACTCTATGGGCCCGGTTATGGTCAGATTTGAGTAAGCCAAGTTCTCATCAAGAAGAATATGGTTGTGAATCAAATCTGTTATCACTTTTGTAACTGAGGATGGAGTTTCTATCTCTTCTGGAATTCCGACAAATCTCAGATTAGAACATCTAGACCTATTTTCAATAACATTCAATTTAAATTGCAGCTTCTCGAGTTCAGCCTGAGTCTGGCTTGCCACAGTTGTGGATCCATGGTGAGTATCTTCAAGGTCTGAGACTCTCTGCTCCACTTGGGAGATCTGTGACGTCATATGTGCTATGTTAGAATTGAGTTGGACTAGTTGATCATTAGTTTTTTTATGATCCTGTTCGTGAGTTAGTTTTAGGTCGTGTAGTTCCCTTAAAATAAGGTTCAACATGGCCTCAACCGCGGGATTAGACAGAGTAGTTGATGTTGGTTGATGTAGGGGACTTGGAAGCAGAGCGGGGTTGTCATCCCCCGGATTCCTAATGAACAACTGATAGGATACCAGAGGAAGAGGATCGATGGAGCCTGGGATGGCCGAGGTGGTTGGAGCCTCCAAACAATTGAAAGGCTGATCATCTAATGTATTCTCAGTCAGGAGGGAGCTCTTCTATTAAGCTTTAAGAATAACGGATAAGAGGGTTTTCCTAAAGAACCTCCGTGTGCGAAGGAACAGGGGTGAAGCAGTGTCTATATTTACTGAGGAGGGTCTCATCCCGCTACTGAGAGAGAGACAAGAGGACCCCTCTCCCATTAGGTCTATAGTAGGCGTTAACAATGGTGATAGCGAGCCCGGAGTTGATGACGATACGGTCATTCCTGCTTCTTGATGGCTAGTACGAGAATTTGCTGATGGAAGTAGCTGGGGTGTCATAGATGTCGTAACAGGGTTTGGCCCATCCTGGAGGCTTTCCACACAGTCAGCATGGTCTTTCTTTGATCCCATTTTTTGCTTCCCTGTAAATAATGGGGTCAAGCCTTTGGTGTTGCTTATTTTCAATTATCTACCCGCTGCACAGGTCTTGGAAAAAGCATCACGAGTAATGCGTTTCATACTGTCCAGGATATACAATAGAGGGGGGAGCCGAAGGGAAAGCAAGATGCAACAGGCCACATCTGTGCTACACAGACCGCTTGTGCTGCTAACCTGAATTTTCACTCCACTTCTGGAGCTGCCTAGGGTAGGATCCGAGTTGCCACACACCCTATATGATCTTTATATAATCCTTGACCCGTGGAAGGAGGCAATAGTGTAATACGTTAAAAAGCAGGGGAGGGCTCAAGCTCTAATATTATCTGCAGGCACAATGATGCAGAATGGTGCCAACATACCAACATGCCTTATGATGTTTCGCCCTTAATATTCTCTTGCTATTTTCCTCAGTACGAATTGTAAAAAGCTGATACCAAATTGCGCCTCTTAATGCTTTTGCTTTCCTCTCTTAATCATTAAAAGCAACTATGCCTGAGGGATCTCCATTTCCAATGTAGTTAAGTATTTCATCGATTTTATCCTGGTAATTACCAACATAGGCAAGTAGAACCAAAGAAGTAGAGCCAAAGTCATCAAATCGTAGGAACAAATGTATTTTCTGAATATTTGCTTTTTTGTTTTTATATTTTTTACCTTCTTTCACCCCGCATATACTGTACAGTAACAATCATTGTTGAACCCTTCTTTGCCTTCCAGCCCTTCAGCGCACCCGCTGCACTTTGCCTCTGCTCATTGCCGCTATGGTGCAGCCATGCTGTTTAGGCTTACACGCTGCGAGGAAAGAAAGGGCGACGCTGGTGAAAAGATGATTTCAATTTGGTGCCTCCTGATGATTTGAGTGCCTGCCTCCATATTGGCTTCAGTGCTGCTGCTCATGCTACGGCCACGGGATTACGTGCAGGCTTTTCTGCTTTCCACTCGGCTTCCCATGGAGCTCCAAAACCACTTCTTGTTCACCGCTGTCGCCAAGCCGCTGCCTTTCCGAACACCTTCAGTGTGGCTCCAGGACTCCAGGACTCTGACACTACAGCCGGGTCATTGTTGCCTTTGCCTCCCTTGCTCGATCACTCGTCCTCGCACCATGTGCCTCGGTTCTCTGCTCTGCTGCACTCACCGGCCCATCATCCTGCCCTCCGACTAGGCCACAAACTAGTCACGGAGCAAGACGAGAGCTCCACGTGACCTCCTCAACAGGATGGTCAAATCCTATCAAGCAAAATGGCGTCACTCACAGGCCAACAGAGCCAGTGGCTAAAGTTAGATGAACTTTTGTCCCATGATGGATGCTTTTACTTGGGAAAGCTGATTGTGAATAATGCTCAAATAGACCAATGGAACAAGATAACTGACCCAAAGCCCTCCTATTTATCTATATGTATATCTACTTTTTGGATGAATTTATTTACTACAAGACAACTAAACTTAGAAAGCCTAAAAGGTCTAGCAAGGATTTACACAGAGCAACAATCTACCCCTGGGGTTTGTAAAAGGGATTAACCAATAGCAAAACTGTAGCATTTGTAAGATTTGTGTAAACAATTGCCTTTCAACAGGCTTTAACACAGTGTAATATCGTTCACATTAACATTGTCTAACAAGAATTCTCACAGTGCAAGTCTCTACCCTGAGGGTCCATCACAAGGGTCAACTAACACCAAAACACTTGCTTACTTAAGTAATCTATGTGATTCCATGTAACTAAAGTCTCTTTACATGCTTTAACACAGTGTAATAATATTCCATCCTTAATGACCTACTGCCTTAAACAAATGTTTTTCAGAAAAAATAGGCCTACTGCCTTAGTCAACTAGCTCAGGTCTGTAGACTTAGGGGCATATTTATACTCTGTTTGCGCTGAATTAGCGTCGTTTTTTTCGACGCAAATTCGACGCAAAACTAACTCCATATTTATACTTTGGCGTTAGACGCGTCTAGCGCCAAAGTATGAGGAATGAGCGTCATTTTTTTGCGTGAACGCCTTCCTTGCGTTAATGAGATGCAAGGTAGGCGTTCCCGTCTAAAACAATGACTGCGACGCAAATGCGTCGTATTTATACTCCCGGGCATAAATCACGCCCGGGAGTGGGCGGGGCAAAAAACCCCGCATTTGCGCCTCTTTTCAACGCCTGGGTCAGGGCAGGCGTTAAGGGACCTGTGGGCTCAAAATGAGCCCACGGCTGCCCTCCCATGCCCCCAGGGATCCCCTCTGCCACCCTTGCCCACCCCAGGAGGACATCCAAGGATAGAGGGACCCATCCCAGGGACATTCAGGTAAGTTCAGGTAAGTATAATTTTTTTTGTTTTTGTTTTAAAACATTTTTTTTTGACATAGGGGGGCCTGATTTGTGCCCCCCTACATGCCACAATGCCCAATGACCATGCCCAGGGGACATAAGTCCCCTGGGCATGGCCATTGGGCAAGGGGGCATGACTCCTGTCTTTACTAAGACAGGAGTCATGTAAATGGCGTCTGGGCGTCGTTAAAAATGGCGCAAATCGGGTGGAGGTGATTTTTGTGCCTCTACCTGACTTGCCCCATTTTAAGACGCCCTAACGCCATTTTCCCCAACGCCGGCGCTGCCTGGTGTATGTGGTTTTTTTCCACGCACACCAGGCAGCGCCGGTCTGCTAGCGCCGGCTAACGCCATTCAATAAATACGGCGCCCGCATGGCGCTTCAGAATGGTGTTAGCCGGCGCTAATCTTTTTGGCGCAAAACTGCGATAGCGCAGTTTTGCGTCAAAAACTATAAATATGGCCCTTAATCATTGACTTGTCACTTTAGCAACTGAGCATTGATGTATTTAATATCAAGGCAACATTGCAGTACACGCACTGGTTTTAGTGGAAACACACAACTTCTGCCAAATAAAATGCTGTAAACAAGGGTGTCAACATGTGGGCGCAACGCCCTCCCATTCCTAATAATTCTTAATATTCTTTCTGTTGACATCGTAGGTCTCTTGAAAGCTGCTCTGTCACGCCAGAACTAAAATGTACCTTACTTTGTGCTGTCAAGACGGATATAAAAGGCACTTCATATTCCAAGGAGTATGTTTGGAAAGCTGTGACAGGGGCACATTGCCAGATGTATTACTAGTCCGTTTTTGGACAGGATAATGCTATGAATTTACAATGATAAAGCCCTACGCGTACAGGGTTAGATTTATTTTCTCTCCTGATGGGCACTCTGTGTGAAAGAAGAGTGATGACTGTCATTTAAAAGGAGGCATGTACGCTTGAGAACCATGACAATCCCCCACCAAGGTTTTACTAAAATATTTTTTTTTTCCGGAAGATGACTTTTTTCCATAAAAAGTATGTTTTGGATTTTTCTCCGATAAACCTTTCATATTGCATACTTTCTTGAACAACTACATTAAAAAAAATCTATCTTGTTAATTTGACAAACTATATAAATATTACCAAATTGGTGACGTCCAGCTACCTTTTCATGCTCCTTAATTCAATTCTTCCCGCTTCTTTTCTCCTTTACGGAATGGGATTATACAGCACATTTATTATTAGAGTATTTGTTTTCTTGCATTCACATTGAATCAAACTCAACCTTATCTGCATTGCCATGTTTCCTGTTCCTTCTTCTCTTGTGCTGGGTTATGTCGAAGCAGAACGTGCGGTCTTTTTATGACTTCTCCAGAATGTATACCGAGCGTTTTTAACCAAACGCAGTCATGTAGTCGGAGCAATCTTCTTACATCTTGTCACCACACTGAAAATAACTCATGGCGTATATATATTAATAATTAGGACGTTCTATAGAGTGCCAGCGTGTCACCTTGTCGTCACTCCATAGCACTATGGAAGAAGACAGCAGAAAGTACAGAAAGGGAACGGAGTCAGGTAGAGTGAAAACAAATGTGCCCTTTGGCACCTCTGTGTGCCACTCCTCTGTCACTTCCAGGGTAATGGCCAATGTTCAGTGAACTCCTGCCTAAAGAGTGTTTTCAGACCAGTCCCCCCCCCCTTCCTTGCTCCCCCGCCCTTTAACTTTCCCCCTACAATGCACTCCTACAACACCTAAGAAACAGGAATGGTTCGTCCAAGGACAGTGGGTGAAAAGGAGTGGAAGGAAGTCTAGAGTTGAGGTAATGAGGATGACAGGTAAGTAATTGGACCATTATGCTCTTCCCAGCCTTCCTCGTCCCAATTCTAGCATCTGAGATCTTTCCAAACCAAAATATATGAAACTCAGACTCAAAATGTTTTCAACTCATTGTTGTGCTTCATCGTGAAGCTTCATTCAAAACTGAGCATTTAACTGTCAACTGCATTCCATACCCCAAGACCAAAGTAGCAGAATGCAGACCTCACATTGTTAATTTATATTTCACAAATGTATGAGGAACTGCCCAAGTTGCCACATAACAAATATTGTATAAAAAACTCACTTAAATGTAGCCCTTGAGGCTGAAACTCCTCGGGCAGACCTAGTTCCCACTATACCTGGCAGAGCAACCTCTGCTACGCCATATACTTTCAGAGTGGCCATGTGAATCCATCTAATGAGTGTACCTGTAAATGTCTTCTACCAGAAACACAAAACAAATAGATAGAGCATCAGTTTTTACGAAAGGCTACAGTTCTTTCTAGATAAACTTTTCCTGCTCTACGAAAACATCTTTCCTTGAATCTGGATTACGCAAAAAGAACCAGAAGGACCAATTCATACTCATCATGAAACCATGATGGTACTTTGTGGTGAAAAACATGACAAATATGGAGCATTATTTATTCTCATAACAATTGCAAATAAAGTTCAGGATCTACTAAAGCACTAAGCTCCTCAACCCTTCATCTAGAAGTAATTGCTACTAAAAACAATACAGTGGCTTTGTAACACACTTTCTACCAAGTCATATCCCAGTGTGGGACTCCAGAGAGGCTAGCAGGTTTTCTAATGAGAATATTCTACCAGCTAAAGAAATAATGCTGAAAATCAAAAACAGAGGAATGGAAAGTTTTTATATAGCCACCTGTTGTCCCCTCAAGGTAGACACGGCGAGCCTCGCCTTGTTTTGCTGCAGATTCAATGACACACATTCCATAAGATTTGCGTTGCTTAATCACCATGCTTGAGGTTCCCTGAGACATAATATTGTACTCAATTCCATCGCGTGCTGCTTTGATGCTGGGGACTATTGTTCTAGAATGAAAGTCACCAAGGGCCTCATTACGATTTTGGCAGTCTGAAGGTGAAACCTCCGTGGTGGTGGACGCCAAAAGACCACCATATTGGCACTCATCTGACAGCCATATTAAGAGTTACACAGCTCAGTCTGCCAAAAAACAACAAATTTCCCGAAACCGCCAGGACACTGGGGGCCAGAAAAAAGGTGATTCAACACCAGGACCGCCAGCCTGACAAAAAGCCAACACTCAAATTATGGTCCACAAATCACAACAGCGGTTCTGCCATGGCGGAAAACCATTGGCGGTGCAAACTGCAGCGGTCCAAAGTCACATCAGTCCGAACACAACACCACATTGGATAGTATGAATACCCCACACCTGACACACCTCCACACACCCTACACACTGCACAATAAAACACACCCCTACACAACTCACAATCCTTTGCAACCAGAATGCTACTCACAACCAAAGACTAGCAAAAAAATTAAAATAACTAGCAAAACAAACAATAGGCACCCCTACACATTTCACTCAGCACCCTTCCCACACTTGCACAATATACACAACACACAATTTTTCAACCCACACAATACACAACAACTGTCACCCACTCACATCAACGCACCCACACCTCATCACTAAAAATATTCTAACACCTTTTTCACTAACTCACCATCTCTTCCACCACTACCATGTCCCCACAAAAACACCTATGTTTCACTGATGATGAGTTGAGTGTCATGGTGGATGAAATCGTCAGAGTAGAGCCATACCTTCCGTTCCGAGTTGCTTGTATATTGTGAGTGCTTGCCAATGTGTTGATGATGGTGCGGTTGTGGTATTGTTGTGACGTGTCATGGTGTTGTGTCTTATTGTGTGAGACTGGGCCTGTGCTGTGTTTCTGTGCGTAAGTGTGTATATTTCACATGTGTGTGTCCTGGTTGTAGTGTGTGTACTGTGTATGTGCAGTTGTCTGTGTGGCTGTATATGAGTGTGCGTGTCAGTGTACAGTTACGTGTGAGTGTCGCCCACGCACCCCTTTCCCAATGGTATGTTGTGTGAGTGTACAAACATTGACAATACTCAACATTAACAGGGAAGTGTGTGTACTTACAGTTGCAGTCGTCATTGTCAGCGAAGATTCCAAAGTCTTTGGGTGAACAGGAGCAGTGGGACGACGTCTAATTGTAGTTCCATGGAGACTCTGGACGAGTATGGCTTCCTGGCAGTGAGTGTCTCCTTTAATGCAGTTCATGTGCCTGAGTTTCCATGTTGGTGTGACCCCAGCGGAAACCTTGGCAGTGTGCTACCTCATAATCTGTCTGGCGGAAACATGGTCTACGCTGCCCTGCAGGTGCCTTGCAGTGGTGGTGGCAGTGTTGCTTTGGCTGTATTCTTTTGGGAATACCACCATGGTCATAATTTGGTGGTCTTCTCCGCCAACCTGTTGGCAGTACAACCTCCACTACCAACATGGTGGTCCTGAGACCGCCAAACTCGTAATGAGGCCCCAAGTATTTCAGATGGTAATGGTCCGAAGTCATCAACCCTTGAAGCCTTTGCTGGTCTCTTATGTGGACTGATGTCTTCTTCAAAAGGGACTTTGTAAAAAATTGGGTTAATAATTGGGGCGGTCGACTACCCACCTCAAGAAATAATCACAACCCTTGTCAGGATGATCCCTTGAAGTCAATAAATTAACATAAGCTCAACCCACTGGTGGCAGATTTCAAACTGGTGCAACTTAAAGCAATGTATAAAGTATTTATGCAGTACCAAACCGGTAATAAAGTTGAAATGCCACACAGTAAATATCCCAAACTAAATTAGAAAAATAGAGTAAAATGTAATACTTAAATCAATTAAATTAGAAAACAAAATGACACCAAAATGACACAAATCCAACAGGGGAACCAGAGATGTGAATTTTTATTTTTTTTAAATAGGAATAACGTCAGGAAGCATAAAGTCCCAATGATGGTCAATGGTCACAGTAGACTGGGACCCAGTCACAATAGACTGGGACCCAGTCACAATTTTATGCTGCCCGCAATGAATACACCAACCAGTTACATTCTGGTGAAATATTTTAGCTCTTGACTTTACTCCTTTAAGTGGCAATCCACAAAGTAGTATACTTGTAAAGCAGGCAGAGGCAATACAGCAGGATGCACTCTGGGTCCAGTTACTTTTGGTCATCTGGGCAATTTCAGAAAAGGCCTCTTGTAGTCCCCATAGCTTTATCATGAGGTCAACCTGATTAACCTGTCAACATGGGTTATTCTGAGAGATCTCATTTCCAATTTAAAACTGTTACAGCCAGGCTACAAATGGTAGTCCAGCAGTTATATTTGCACTGTCACTGTAGTGGATGGCATAATGGGTGCTGCAGTCCAGTAGTGACATTTAACTTACAGACCCTGGACATCCTTTGTACCATATACTAGGGACTTACAGATAAGTTAACCATACCATTTAAAGGTATGCTAATGTAACCATGTTGAAAGAGAGCACTTTATCAACGGTTAACAGGGGTAAAGTGTACAGAGTTCTACAGCCAGCAAAAATATGGAATCCAGCAAAAGGTGAAAAATCTGGGGTGACTTTGCAGAAAGGACAAATTTCCCATGGACTTTAATAGTGTGATGTAGCATAACAGTTTTTAACAATGTCTGAAAATGTGCCCTCATAAAATCCAATTCTGTGAAGGGTGAAGATGTGATTTCTCCTTGTTCAACAAAAAATATTCTTGAAGGATTCTGAATAGGATGTTCAACCTCCTGAGTTTTGGAAAAAGAAGAAGCAACAATCAGCCAATCATCTAAATAGGGAACACACTCTAATTCCCTTTGCATGCAAACCAGCAGCCAATGGAGCTAGCTTCTTTGTAAAGAGTCAAGGAGCAGAAGACAAACTGAAAGAGAGTACCTGGAAATGAAACTGATGATCATTGGTTACAAATGTCAGCTACCTCTAATGAATCTGATAAATTGGTGTATGAAAATAAACATCTTTTAATGCTAAGGATATCATAAAATCCTCGGAATTTACCAAAGTGGTTATACACTGAAGTGCTGTTATCTTGAATGTCCAGAAAAGTCTTGAAATTAATACTGGTCTGAAACCTTCATTTGGGCTTGCTACCAAGAACAGAATGGAGTAAAGACCTTGATCATTTTGTGCATTCTGCACCATCTTCACTGCACCATTCTTAAGCAAGAGGCTTAGGTCAGTGCCTTTTTATTTACCTGAAGCTGAGGCAACAACTTGATTAGCAATACTGAAGATGGAATCTCCTTGAATTCCAATGAGCAATATGTCTCTCTTACCTCCAGCACCCAAGTATCTGTAATGTTCCTTTCACACGTTGATATAAAAAGGGATAACCTACCCTCTCCTGACAGTCCTGAAATATTTCCCATATATTCATGTTTTCAGAGGATTTGATTGGATGCCTGGGACACCAGAAGTTGCAGACTGGGACTTGTCCTAGAAGAGGGCCCCTGACATTGAGCTCTTCCTCATAAGGGTCCACTTGACTGGAAATGCTGCTGAACCTTTCCAAAAGAAGTAAAAAGTCCATGGCCGCAGGTGTTTGATTGTCTGAAGGGTAACAATGTCTTGTTTTCCACACACCTCTTGATTAGAGTTTGAAATTGGGAACCAAATAAAAGTGAACCAAGAAAAAGCAAATGAAGAAAGGATGTATGCAGAATGGCCACAAGCTTCCAGAATCACAGTCAAACATACCTGCAACAAGAAATTGCTTTCCCTAAGGCACTCACCGTTGCACATGGCTTATTAAATGTGACATGAAAGAACTAGAACTTGTTACACTTGTGCTAATATTGCAACAGGATCTTCCTCTTTACGCATGACTTCAAACCGATCCTGAACATCTTTAAACAAGACTGCCCTATATATGTAGCATAGCACTCACCTCTAATCACAATATGTGATGCAGAATAAAATCTTGTAAGCGTCAATCAATCGTTTGGCATATTGTCAGCCCGGGATGCATCATCAAATGCCAAAAGAAGGCTGTGACAAAGAGTCAGCTTTCATGACTATCGACAATACAGAGTCAAAATTATGTAGTCTCTGTTTCTTTGCTAGGAACTTTGGCAAGGGTGGCTTTCAATATCCTTCCATTCGTTGCCCAGTGAAGTTGCGACAGATATTGGTATGGATTCAGAGTCCCAAGAGTGAAATCTTGCAAAGAAATCCTCAAGTGATTTCTTTATCTATGGATAAGCAAAGCTCAGATTTTCTCCTATTATGTCCAATGCATTCTTTAACTCATTGCCTTGCACATATCTACATTTGGCTCATCAGAATCAGTCCCATCATCATGGTCCAGAATAATTATAGCCTACTTTTTTAAGGCATTATCCGCTGGCTTGTGAATTATTGTCTGTAGTTCCCCAGGAGACAACAAACTCCATTCACTGTACAATATGTTTTCTCTTCACAAGGCACTTCCTTTCTGGCTCCATGCTACATTATATCCAAACAGAAACATGCACAAATCCCAGAAGACACTTAAACAGGAGCAAGACTCCAGCTTCATCGGTAAAGAAGGAGACAAAAGGAGAAACTAACAGGCATTTCTCATAAGAGTGTGCTCTTGGACTTAAATCACTTAGCCACAAGCCCAGTAAGAATATTTAGCAAAACAAACACCACCCACTATATAAGGCTTTTATTTCCATTCTTGAGTGCTAAATAAAAGTGGTCATGCCACCAACATCCGCAGTGAAGAAGGCTTACTTATCGGACTGTGTCGGCTATAGCATAACATCAGAGGAGCTTTCCATATTGCGTTGTAGGTTAGCTTGAAAATTCACCCAACTTTTATTCTAAATGAAAAAGGACTGCAGCTTAATACAACCCTTTCAACAGGTTTCATATGTAAGGAGTCCCTCATCTGACTGGGAGGCCTGCTCGCCTACATAGTACTGATGTGGAGGAGGGTTCACTCGATTGATAGAAAAAAGGAAGGGAGGAACTAGCCATCTTCTTGGTGCAAGGTGAATAACTACACTTTGTGTGCTGTGCTGTAACTTATGCGTATAGTGAAGGCTAAGCCCAGCTTTATTGCTGTCCATCAGACAAAAGTCAGCAGTTGCAGAAAAACACGGGCTTCTGAAATCTAATCATGCATCTATATGATAACAGTGATTAGATGGGCACTTCAAGTGCCCTTAAGTGTAAAGTGGCCAGCTTGATGGTGTCCTCCCCAGTGCCATGTTGCCAGTCCGGCAGTCGGACTGCCATGATCATAATCAGGCCCATAATTCTTTAACGTTAGTACATTAGATGATATCACTCTATTGAGATGTCTTTACTAAAAGTGAGAGTTTCTAAACATGAACTGAGGAACATTCCTGTCCCCGCCCTGATGATAATGGTGATTGTGAACTAAAAGTAGGTTCCACTGGAACTATACATCAGGAAAAGACCAAATCATGGGGCAGGTTTTAATAAATTAGGCATCAAAAAAGCCAATTATGTGGCATAATGTGACACATTTTGTGATAGAATCACCTCATTATTTTGTAATTTTTCATGTTATTACTATTTGGGTGAGTGTTTCAGCCAGTCAATAATAAAAGCATGACACCCAAATACAGCAATAAGCAACAGAAAGATGACCAGTCAACCTTTGCGATGGGCTTTTCACTGTGCACCAGCATGTATTGCTGTGTTTGTAGTAACATTTGATCCATTTGAGCTAGAAACAACATTACGTTTTTGTTAAAAGCTGCAGATTATGTAGCAGATGGATTAAGTGGCAAATGCGTCCAGTCCATAATTATGCAGAAAATACATGAATTGCAAAATCGCATAATGCCAGTGGCCCTGACTAAGAGACATGCCAGGGTTCAGGCACCCTATATGTGGGCTAGATTATTGTTCAAGAGGGAACAAAATTATAGTCTATTGCATTAAACAAAACAGGTGTGCAACATACCCTCTAAATGCACACGTATTTGGAAGTGTCTTGATGTGTGATAATTAACAAAATGGAGGTTGGTAAATTAAGCATGTGCTTAAGATCTCACAATATGGTCAAGCAGGAAAGCTGGAATTGATTTTAGATCTTCCAATTTCTCACTGTAAAATTCAGACACTACATGGGTATTTCTTTACAACATTAAGACTTGCGGCCTGATTTAGATATTGACAGAGGGATTACTCTGTCACAACTAGTAAGAATATCTCTTCAGCCAACATCTAAATCCCATGAGGGGCCCTCTTCAGCACCCTGGCCTTAGGTTCCAGGGGGGCCATTTACTAGAGACTTACTTGTGGCTGAAGAGCCTGGTCACTTGGGGATCAAGTGACCAGGTGTCTTGGTTAGGGAAGGGGCACTGACACTGGGAACTGGCGAGCAGGAACCCAGTACATTTCAGTCAAAGTTACATATAAACACCAGGCAAAAAGTGTGTGGCGGATACTGCAGCTAGAACCCAGCTCCCCACAATATTGCTTTCCAAAAAGTCTATAGAAATCGGTTGGGGATTTTCTGTTTTGGGATACCCCTTTTTTCTCTGCCCCCACTTGATGGATTACCCTGAAACTTTCCAGGAAGTAACTGAAGAGAATTAACTTTTTTTGGAAAGGTTCATGGAGGTTCAAACAGCACCGAAGTTATCAGCAAACCTAAAAGTGCTCTGTCTACAGATCTAACTATAACTACCCAGTGGTGACCGCCACTGGGTAATATATATTAGGGACCACTGGAATTATATGATTGTGTGGCTGTGGAGCTTTTCACATACTTATAGATTTACTGCATTTGCCATCCATCATCTGCAGCATAATCTGCAGAATTTAAGAAAAAAATGGTGTCTAGCTCAAACAGTTCTAAAGGTACTAAAAATGCAGCCACATATGTTGCTGCGCAGTTGAAGGCCCTTTGCAAAGCTGGACTGGTCACCTTTCTCTGGATTATTACTATATTTGAGGGTTAAACTGCTACTAATGAGGTGCAGGCAAAGCCCAGATAGAGTTATGAAGTTTAGAAATTATGAAATAATGAAGTAATACTATTACAAAATGTGCTACATTATGCCCCATAATTTGCCTTTTCTTGCCACAAAGTTTGGCCCTCGCCTGTCACATAATTCCAGGGTCCCTGTGTGAGTGTGTGTATTTGGGTGTGTGTTTGGGTGGGTGGTCCCCATTAGGTAGTTATAGTTTAGACCATTTTCCATAGAAAAAGCATTTTTTGACTTGCCTGTATCTTTGACACCGTTGAAGAATCTTCACAAACATTTCAAAAAAGTGTGCTGATGGTTGTTGTTGCACATGGAAAGTTTCATGGTGATCTGTCAAACGGAGGGGGGGAGCGACAAAAAGATACCTATGACAGAGGACAGTGAGAACCAGAAAGTACTCAGGGTCTCAGATGTTCATCTAGTGAGGGAACTAGGGGGGTTGGAGAATGAGATTGATGGTTGCACTGAATTATTAACTGACCAGCATATCATCGAGTCAATGATCCTCAAAGTATATGGAACGGTTCAAAAACCTTCCACATTTGTGCCACCAGTGCCAAGAGACACGACAGATGCTTTTAAGAAGGTTGTCATTGATTAATTAAAAACACTTTGGGGCATATTTCCACGTCCCTTGCGCCATGTTAGCGCCGCCATAGCGTCCTTTTTTTACGCTCAGGTAGCACTAAGGTGGCTTGCCTGCTGTGCCATATTTACAAAGTGCTGCAATGCTTGCATTCGCCACTTAGCGACCCCTCATGCAAAAGGGGGCGTTCCGGCGCAGGGAGGCCCAAAAAAATGGCGAAGTGAAATTTAAAACATTTCACTGCGCCATTTTTCAAACTTTTTTAACACCTGCTGAGAGCAGTAATTAAAAGGACGCACCCATTACATTTAATGGACCTTCTTGTGCTTTGCTGCACTAGTGTCAAACTTTTTGATTCTAGTGTAGAAAAGCGCCACAATACCAACAAAAATTTTGATGCTATTGTGCGAACAACCGCCATGGTACACCGTATTGTAAATACAGCACAACCATGGTGTCGTTAGGTGCTGTTAGATGCCGGAAGGGGGGAGCAAGAAAAGATGATGCACCACTTTCTTGTAAATATGCCCCTTTGTACAATTCACAAATTAAAGACGTTGATTAAAAAGCTAAAAGAAAATGACCAAATAGTAATAAGAAGTTCAGATAAGGGAGGTAATTTCCTGTGGCCATTACAGATGTAAAATCAGGGTGATGAAGAGAGTGTGAAATATCATGTCATTGATGCAGTCCCAGCTCAACCAAGAGGGGGCAACAAAGAGAGGAGGCGCAGGAAAAAGGAAAGCAGATGCACCATTAGGTTGGACAGCAAAATACATAGTGGGCTCAATATGGAGGAAGAACTTTACACATTTTGTAACATCCCATTTTGTGGCATGAGCAAAAAGTGCAGTTAACATTTTTAGTCAGCAAAAACATGTGGACATTTTATGTCAAGATCTATCATGCCACTCAAACAAAAGATTGGTAACACTTTGCAGTAGGGGCAATGAGGTTTAGAATTGGTGCACTCATGTAATCTCAGGGTGGAGGATATGACAGATAATAAAGAGTGGACAGAGGATTCATAGATCCCAAATGGTGATGATATGAAATTTGGTGTTTATAACGTCTGGCAGAGGTACCACAGAATGGACAGGCTTAGCCTCTAGGGCTTGAATGCTTTGTTGGAGCTGAAAAAAGTTGGCAATATCTTTAAATCTGTGACCTGGATAATTACTCTGTCCATGGGGATTGCTTGAGATGTATGTTGAAATCAACCCTTTGTGCCCACACATAGTCTTTTTTTAAGTAAGCATATATTATTGATGGTGTATTTAGAATAATCATGTGCAATGACAAGTGATTATGCATACATTAGGGGTGTAATCATGGGGTTTGTGTAACACCGATGTAGTACACTTTTCTCTGTTAGCATGGGCTGTACAGGATGGACAAATTTGCCCATTGGGGCTAGACTGTTTTTTTTAGAAGTTATTTACAGTAGAGGGTTTTTTAATTGTGAGGCCTGGTCAATCACTCTCTTCATTGGGACTGCATGTACATATATGCCATAATCTACCCTGTGTGCTCAAAAATGATTTTTTGGACAAAACACATATCACTTTCGACTCAATGGCAATTGTAAATAGAAAAATGATTAGTGATATTCAGTGAATATGGGTGCACCATGGGTTTGATCATGAGAGTTAGGCAATATGGATGTTCAATCCAATATTATAATTACAAGTCAGCATAAAGGTTGCATGATTATGCTTTGTGAAATAACTCATATTATGTTTAGGTTTGTCAGGAGCCATGATTCACGTTATTGTCATAACATAATTTGAGGCCATGCAAATATTTTCAATTTGTTACCTAGCACATGATCTAAAATGCATGAATTTGTATGGGATAAAATTGAGTGCATCAATATATCATCTCAAATTTATTGTGATAAGAGATATGAACATTTTGACAAAGGAGTGTTACTAAATGTAGGTTACAAATGAAGGTATGCAAATTTATTTTTAGTGTTCATCATGAGGTGTAATATAAAAGTGATCAAAAAGGGGCTGCGTGTAATGTGAACAAGGCCAGTGTAGTGGCCGAAACGCGTCATGGCAGGCAGAAGCATGGAATAAAGCAGGTGCGATCAATAGCACAGTCTGCAACTGGTTTCTTCTACCAAACCATAAAAAATCACCTGTTATAGTTAGAGTTATTTAAAGTAACTATAACACGTGCCCTAAGGTAACTATAACTCGTGCCCCCACCATGCACAGTTGTCATCAATAATTTTACTGCAGATGTTACAGTGACATTATCAATGATGTTATCAAAGATGTCATGAGTGCTGTAATTTGTCGGGTACTTAGCAGTGCATGGAGAGGCCATGAGTTATAGGTACCTTAGGGTATGAGTTATAGTTACATAAATCAACATAGAATGCAAAAAATAGATTTTCTTGATGTTACATTTTACAAGGAGGGTTGACATAATTGCGCTGAACTTTTCCAAAAATCCACCGCATGCAACACAATCTTACCCGCAGATAGTGCACATCCTACTTCACAATTTCAAGCAATACATTCCAGTGAGTTGATTAGAATACAACGCAATTGTAGTGATGATTCCAGTTTCTGAAAGAGCTCCAAAAAATGGAGACTAGATTTAGAACTAGAGGTTATCGTGAAGAAGAAATCCTGGTAACTGCTAGAATGAAGATCATGAGGACCAAACAGCGATCTGATCACTAACAAAATAAACAAAAATAAGAGTGAACAATATAACAGACTTACTTTTACCACACCTTACAGTGCACTTACCATGGATGTTTATAGGATCCTTAACAATCACTGCATCTGTTACAAATTAATAATACCCTGAAAGGTGCCATCTCTCCCAAACCCAATATCACAAATGGTAAAGGCAAGACACTTAGGCATACACTGTGTCACAGTTATCAGAAACCATTAAATCACAGCACTTGGTTCCCTTTAACACCCAAAGATTTTCACAGACGTGGCTTGGGTAATGCTTGCCATTTTGCAAAGAACAAGACTGTAATGTTCTAGTGCAACACCACTAGACAGTTTTAAATTAACAAGTTTATTGACCGCATTACGAGAATTTTGGTATATTATATAATTTGTGATTGCAATGGCGTTTACATTAGGATTACTGTCAGACCCTTAAAGGAATGTATTCAGGAGCACGTAAGAACCATTAGGAGTAACAGTATTAACTACTCACTTGCGGTACAATCAAATGCATACCATAAATAGTGTTATATGATTAATAATAGATTTCATGGGATTTATACCATTGAGCCTTTACCTCGAGGTGGCAATAGAACATTGTCACTGAGACAACTTGAGAGTCGATGGATTATATGTTTGAGATCTGCTGACTTGGGTTTTAACACAGATAGGGAATTCAATGTCTTTTTGATGGATTAATTTTACATATAACCAATACCCACATTTGTGTTTTGAAATAAATACTGTGATGTTGTCAGAGTTTTCTGGATAATGAACAGACATTAGACCCAATAGGCCTCTTCTGTTGTCATTTACAAACTGCACCCTATGGCAATGTCATGAACATTTAATGTATTGATGTCTCTAAATTCTAGCTTGTTGACATCTGGGCATATGCTTTCTATCTGAGAAATTTGTAGATTGGTACTACCATCTGTATCTGATTGTTACTAGTGCCGGCTGTATCCATACTTACGTTGTTTCTGCAGTCTCATAATTAAAGTGGTTACCTGTTCCTAGGCATTGCACTAGGTATATATGTTCATGGACAATATGATATGCGTTATGGCATCATTGACACCTTTTTTTGTATTATTTCAAGGCACACCAGAAAATGCAACTTGCTTCTCTCTACTCTGCTTCTCTCTGGTGAAATTCAGGCTCTTTCTAGTTAGACCCTGTAGCTTATACTCTGGGCCATTCTCACCACTGTCTCTCTATACTGATTTCCTTTTTTACCAATTGTCATGACTTGGTAGATAGAGCTTCTCCAGGGATCTGTAATAGAGAGGCTGATGTTTACTTATTTATAGATTTACTGCTTGATTATTGTTTTTAAACATTATGTTAGTTCTTTTATAGGAATGTGACCTTTATTCCTCACTGACTGTGGTGGACATAACGATCATAATATTTAAGTATGACGACCGTCCTACTATAGCCTTTTGCACTTTTCGGCCTTTGTCAGCATATCCACTGAAATATAAAAGTTTGACACAAAAGGTATTGTCCCTACTTCGGCCCCATCCTTATCTGAGACACAGTCTTTTTCCTTTTTATAGTAGCAACAGCACCATTTGAATATGGCTGCTGTAGTACCATAGCCATCAGCACTTCTTAGTCCTCTTTCAGTGTTTACATGGAATAGCTTGACACAGTCAGTTCTATGTCAGGACCAGTGGTGAGGACTATGCATTAATTTCATCACCCTTTATTAACAGCAGGTTCAAAGTTCAAAAGATAAAACACAAAGACTACATATCCCATGGCCCAAGGGACAGTGTTGATAATAACTATCAACAATCCCCAAGCTGTCTGCAAGTCCATTTATAATCCAGATTCCCCTTGCTCTTTCTTCACTGAGCAATCAGTTAAGTCCCTCACTTTCCTTAATGCTTTAATCAGTGTTAATTTTGGGGTATTTGTTATTTAGCACTGTTCTTTGTACATTTTTACTGTATTTGACTGTCTTGATCTTCTCATCGATCTCACGGCAGGCTATGGCCCGAACGTATTTCCTCAGTGATGCACAGGCCCACCAGGTGGTGCTCTTTTGCGCTGACAGTGGTGACTGTGAGGCGTGTTACGATCCGCTGTGAAGCAGACTTGCAAACAGTGCATCACAGACTGCTAAAACCCACTAGAGAGTTTTCAGTGTGTTTCCCTAGTTTTTCCAAGGAACCAACATTCCTTCCCTACCAGCCCTCCCAAACACTGCGCTAGAGGTAAGTTGATTCAGGCCTTCACGCCTTTCCCATTGCCTCAGTGATGCCACCTGGTGGCTGTATAATAAATCTACCTTAAAGTAAGTTTTGCTTTGGAGCAGAAGCAAGGGGGCTGCCCTTTCAATACTTATTCAGGGCAATTGAAGATTTCAGGTGCTCCCACCCTCTGCCTCATGAGGTCCTTTAGGGACCACAAGTACTCACCAACCTTGCGTTGGAGGAGGAATGCTCCCCCCCCGGCACCACCTACCTGCAGAGTTTGACCAGCTCTTCTACCAGGCTAATGCCAAGGCACTTGCACCCCTGCAGGAAAGTGTGACCAACTTGACTGCCCAGGTATCTGATGGTGCAGTGCTTCGACTTTTTGAGAGAAGCCTTCCACAAGAGCGCACGCACATTGAAAAACGCACCCTACCAGGAGGAGGTTTTGCCCAGAGAGATTGGCGACAAGGTTGCCCCAGAACGTTACCCCGACATAGGGTTGCCAGAAACAGGGGAGGGCGAGATGGATGATGATGCCTCCTCTGATGAGGAACGCAACTTTGGCACACCTTGGCTTCAACCACTTCACACCCCTTTGAGGGGGATTCAAATGAGTCTGAGATGTTTGAAATGGATGGGCTCTACCACCCTAGGTCCTCAGACTTGCGATCAGACCAAAAAGTTGCGGATTACGTAGCTAACGAAATCCACCAACCCCTTGACAAGGTGGTCCAGGCCCACTTGCTGTCTGAATGCCCCAGACTCACACTAGATGGCAAGGTCACAATGACTCCTGATATTGACCCAAAATTGTGCACCTTTTTTGCCAAATACACGAGGGATCCAAAGAAGGCTATTGCTTGCTCCTGGGGGGCGTGTCAAGATAAACTTCTGGATGTTCTGTGAACCATTATCCAGACTATTCAATTGGCTGAACAAGCTAAACAGACAAGGGAACCTCTTTTCACTGATACTGTAGCAGGATGGGCTCATAGGGCGGTATGCCTTTTGGGCAACACCAACTGAGCTCTCTCGGCAGAGAGGCATCACTCCCTACTAATAAAAATGTACCCTAAGCTAGGTGAATTGTCCAACTCTGAAGCAGGGGTGGTGGCACAGGGCAACCTATATGGGGAACCCTTCGTCAAGGAGTTAGGGAAGTTTGTGGCCCCCTTCTTGGCGCTCGATAAGGCACAGGCCTCAATCAGAAAAATCTTCCCAGAAAAGGTTCTCACTGGGGTCTGAAGAGGTAGGGGTCACTCCTCCAGCTCCTCCAATTTCCAAGGCCCCAATAGAGGTCAAGCAAGATGCAGTAATGGATTGCACGATGGATGACAGGGAGCTTTCTTCCTCAACAGAGGAAGTGGAAGAGGCAGAAGCACCCGCAATGCCCACGGAGATGTGAACACACTCATAGGATTTAACAATAAGCAATACCCTTTCTTTCCCTCAAGGGAGGCTGCGGCTACTTGCACAGAAGTGGGCGGAGATCACGTCAGACCCTTGGGTTCTGCAACCAGTAAACGGATTCCACATAGAATTTTTCAGATCCCCAGTTCAGGTGGTAAAACCAAAACTGTTCTTCATTTCAGAAGCAGACATGGCATTGATCGATGCAGAGGTACAAGAGCTCCTCAGGAAAGATGTAATTCGCTGGTTGGTATTACACCCTCAGGGATTTTTGAGCAAACTATTCCTAGTGGAGAACAAAGACAAAGGGTTTTGCCCAGTTATAAACTTGCAAACCTTCAACGAATGGGTGATATTCTGCCATTTCAAAATGGAAGGCATTCACCTCCTCAGGGATGTCCTGTTGCAAGGGGATTGAATGATACGGCTAGACCTCAAGGATGCACATCTCACAGTCCCTACCTTTCGACCACACTGCCGCTTCCTGCAATTCATGTGGAAACACCAGGTCTTCGAATTCCACTCTCTCCCATTCAGACTTCCATCGGCACCTTGGTGCTCCACAAAACTCCTCAAGCTGGTAGTGTAAATCCTAAGAAAGAAAGGGGATCGGACTGATAATTTTACTTGGACGACATCCTCTTGATGGATCAGTCTCACCCCCAACTTCTATCTCACCTGACCACGAGTATTGTCTTATTGCGGGCCCTAGGTTTTGTCAAAAACCAACAGAAATCAGAACTAGTACCAGCCCAGAACATGAGCTTCCTGGGGTTTCTCATAGACTCCATGACGGCCAGGCTCAGCCTGTCGGAACCGAAGGCAGTCAAGATCAAGAAGAAGTTGAAGAAGGTACTGAGAGAGGACAGGATTTCCCTCAGACAACAGGCCAGGATAATAGGGCTATTATCCTCTTCTAAACAGGCCATCTTTCCTGGTACGCTCCATTACAGGGCTCTACAACAGGGGCATCTCACCTCCGGAGAGGCCTCATGTACTCGCAACTGATCTCTTTGACCTCGGAGGCCCAGACAGAGCTTCAATGTTGGATTGGAATGGCAGGGCGATTTTTGGATCCTCTCTGAACCTGATCATAGAGTCGGATGGCAGCTGACATGGATCGGGCACCATGTGTCGTGAGATCGCAGGGGGGCAGATGGACACAGGAGGATGTGAACCTACATATCAACTGCCTGGAACTCCTGGCAGGGTTGTTTGTGATCAGATTTCTGACTTGGGACAGGGTTTCCTGCTGCATCCTACTCAGAATGGACAATGTATTGATGGTCCAGTACATAAACTGACTGGGCGGGACATGCTCAAGGATACTAGTGGAACTGGCAAAGGATTTCTGGCACTATTGCCTCCAACACCAGATTTTGGTGACAGCAGAATATCTGCTGGGGTCCCAGAACATGATAGGCGACTGGAACTCCAGGTATATCAAGGTTTCCAGTGATTGGCAACTGGGCCAATCGGTCTTGCAGGTCCTCGTGGATCAGTGGGGCCCATGCACAGTGGATCTGTTTGCTTCCAGACTGAATGCTCAACTTCTGAGATATTTCAGTTAGTGCTTAAATCCAAGAGTGGTGGCAGTGGACGCCTTCCTTCAGGAATGGGCAACAGAACAGGCTAGCGTTCCTACCCTTTCACCTGATCCCAAGATTGATGGTTCAAGTCCATCATCAAGGGGCCTCAATCATTCTGATAAGACCCCTCTGTACAGTAAAGGCTTGGTTCCCTACACTCTGGAACTATCGTGGTAGACACCAATCTTCATTCCATCTTTCCCATGGATAATTTTGAATCCCTCGGGCCAGCCACAACCACTCATACTGCAGGGACATCTAGACCTCATGGCGTGGAAGATTTCTGAGGATGATGGGAAGACATCATACTTTCAAAAGAGGCTGAGAAGTTCATTCAACAGGCATAGGCCCCAGGGACAAGCAAGAGATACAGATCAGCCTGGGGCAGATGGGTGTATTGGTGTGTTGAGAGACACCTGGATCCTGTGAGGTCCCATGTTACATATATCCTGAATATCCTGGCCGAACTGGCAAGTTCTGGTCTTGCCTACTGCACATTGAACTCATTCAGAACGGCGATCTTGGCTGGACGTTCACCCATCAACAATACCCCTGTGGGGGAACATCCCTTAGTATGTAAGTTGCTCAAAGACATCAAGATGTCCAAACCCCCTGCACCCAGGTATTTGGGTTGTGGGATGTTAATTTGGTTCTGCGTTTTTTCTCGAGATGGCAAGATATCCAATTTCAGTGAAATTGGCTATGCTGCTTTGCCTGATTTCTTGTAAGAGTCTTAGATGTCAGAGCTGTAGACGTCACAGCAAGGGTGTTCACCCCACAGGGGGTTACGTTCACCATTTCTAGAAGAACAAAATCCTATACGATGTCAGTGACATATCCAGCCTTTGAGGCGGCTCCCAAATTTTGTGTAGTCAAATGACTTCAGGACTTCGAGGAGATGATGGCGGATGTCAGACCACCAGAGGAATGACAATTGTTGACTGCCATCAAGGTACCCTTTAAGGCGGTTTCGTCTTCCTCTATAGCCAGGTGGGTAAGATGGATTGTGGCAGAAGAGGGAGTTAACACCCTTGTGTTTGGAGCTCATTCAACGAGAGGGGCTATGGCTTTGAAGTCCATTCAGGTAGGTGGCACATTAGAGGACATTATGAACAAGGAGGTTTGGTCTTCTGAATCTACCTTCAAAAGGTTTTATTTAAAAGTGTAACATTGAAGCACCCACACCTGTGGTCGGTAAGCTTTCAACGCGCCTAATGCTCGCCTCCAGTCCTGATTTAAAATGAGAAAGTTCCTAGCTAACGAGAAGGAAAGTTTAAGTTCTATTAAGGACACGGAGATGAGGATTATCCTTCCCGACACATTGAGGATATGTCACCCACCCCTTCTGGAGATGACAAAAAGTACTTGTTAGACATTACAAGGTGGTATGTTAGCTTTATCTTCATAAGATGAAGAATGATGTGTTTTCTTGTCCTGTCAAAAGTACATTGTGACAAGTAGCATGATGCTTGTATCACTGAGTTTAATGGTGTATGTTTCTAAGTTACTCAGTTGTGATTGTAAGTATGCTTTGTTTTTAGACAATAGTAACATGTATGTTACGGATATAGAAATTGACTCAACAATTTATGTTTTATTCATAGGATCTGATAACAAGACCGAATAAAGCTGCTTGAAGTTAACCTCCTACAGTGAAGAGGAGGAAGGATTTGGGGAGCCTAGATTATATGACTTGCAGACTGCTTGGGGATTGGTTAATAGTTATTATGGACACTGTCCCTTAGGTTATGGGATATGTAGTCTTTGTGCTTTTTCTTTTGAACTTTGCATCTGCTGTTAATAAAGAGTGAAGAAAGTAATGCATAATCCTCACCTCCATGTCCTTAATAGAATCAAAGCTTTCCTTCTTGTTAGTTAGGAAAGTTCTTATTTTAGCACACGCTGAACTCTGCGTGTTGTCTGACTGTGCTGAGTTGGATTTACATGGACTTACTTTTTAGGTAACAGCTTTCTGGCTTTGTCGTCTGGGTTGTTGTTCGTTTACAAATTACTTTCTATATGGATATGCACTTTTGGGGTCTAACTATATTGGTATAAGTGATTGCAGGCATATCATAGCCAGTCGCATACTCTAGACATTTCTTGGGCAATGATATTACCTGTTACCATGTGGTTTACCTACAATATTATACAATATTTTGTGGCTTATTGGACTGCTTTTCTTTTTATGGTATTAATATATAATCTGGGGATATACACATTCTTATCTTGCATTAGAAAAATCTGGTGTATGGACAGGTCTCAACATATTACTGGTAGTTGCCACATTGGCATGTGACAGGCAGTGCTATGCCCCAGGAATGTTTTCAGACCCCGTTTTCATTATCTTCTTAGACTTCATTTACTTCTGTTTTCCACTTGTGTTTGCCGTCACATTTCAGTTTAGGACATTCTTAGGCTATACCATGCTTTTTTCTCTTACTTGTTTACTTAGTATTTATGTATTACTTGTGTATTTAGAGTTTAGAAGTGTTTTTCACCATAGGGTAGGGACACTGCCCTTGTAGTACCTGTTGGACTAGATGACTAGTGCATTTTCTTTGTTATCTACAGTCTCACTATATATATTATCTTTTTCTTTACAGCTATTTGGCTTCTATTTCAGTTTACCATCCATCCTGACTAGTGCTCTGGGTTATATCAAACAATATACGTACCCCACCATATTGCTACGATCATGTGGAGAAATCTGGGTGATCTCTTGGACTGGAAATCTTTTCCGGTTCCTTTTTCTTGTCACTTGTTCTTTCCCTCCTGATCCATTACTGCATGTTCTTTGACCCTTTGGGTACGGGTTCTTTTACTTACTTCTTGTCTGATTCACTTGATGTTCAAAATGGACCTTTCATACCGCAAAAGGAAGGTTTCTTTCTTGTTGGAGTCTTTCTCCACATTGGAGATCTATTGTAGTATGCATGGTGGACTGAGGTTCTTGAGGCTCTTCCACGCCTTTTTCTATTTTGCTGGGTCTCACACTGTCACATATGTCGTTGTTTTTGTCTCGTTGTCAGTCAGACTCACAAGTGATCTGGAGGAATGACCCCCAGTCCATGTAATGGAATATCTAAGCAAAGCACCCAGCACTTTTTTTTGGGGGGGGGGGCTTTGATGGGGCGAGACGATTTTATCTGAAACCTTTATTAGAGATCATAAAACTGCCCTAAAATATTTATGCACCCTAACAGATTTATCCATCTGTTTTACTGTTGCTTCATTTACAGGGCATGTGGTAAACATTAGGAAGACCATCATTCTATAAGATGGTACGAAGTAATTTGGGTATTTTATTTTCCCTATAGCTATACTATCTGCTGTTTGTAAAATGACTTTTATGTTTGTTTTTAATTGTTATATTTACTGATGGATGTATATACTGCTCTTATATAGTCAATTTATATGTACCAAATGGAGAAGAACTGACTGACGTGAGCCTCTTTTGACATGAGCCTCTTCATACACATTATTTGCAGCCTTCAAAAAGTCCCAGTCAAGAAGCACATGCCAGCTGCTGTGCTTTAGATAGATTGTTGTGTGTACAAGACTCTTGCAGAGACATTGAAGAATAAAAAGGCAACCTGAAGAAAACTGCCAACCTGCCTTTGGATTTATCATTGAAACTTTGTGTGCTTCAGTGCCTCTTGTGTCATGAAAGATACAGGAACATGTGCTGTGAGCACGAATAGAGATAAGGTTATCAAATACTTGGAAACGAGTCATGTATTATTATCTTTAGAGGAAATCCAGTTTCCCATCAGTGATGCGGGTAGAGTGTTTGAAAACGTCTTTGACTCTGTGCGGCCTGCGACACACTGGGTGGTTGCTCCCTTTATATTTCTAAAACAATTTTGTATTAGCCTTTAGGGCCCTCAGCTGCCTCTAAGCTATGGGCAACCCAAGGCCAAGGTGCTAAGCAGAAACCTTCTTCCCAATCGAAATTCTTTGACTGTGCTTGATCATTTGATCCCCTTTAAATCTGATGCGAAACCAACATGGTGTACCTCTGTTATTAACCACAAAGAATCCAGGATCTCTATAATTCCTATTTACCATGTTAGGAGTTGCAGACTGATTAAGAGATCATTTTACAGTTTTTTACAATGTTTGTGGACAGAGGTGGCTCGTGCATTCTGTCGAACTAAATCACGTATAGTGCCAAGTTAAATGAGGTGCCACTTTAAAGGAAAACAGTCAACATGAAAAAAAAAACACAGAGTGTGTCAGCTGCATGGTTCACATATGGTGCTAGGTGCTTGCTCCAGGTCTAGAGCCATTCCTGCCTACTGTATGGGAATGAATTCTTGTTGCTCCACCATAGGCTGAGACAAGGTCTCGCATCTTTCACTGCAGTCCTGCAAATGCTATAATCCGACGAGCCACTAGTCATATTTCAGGGAGTGTATTTCCTCTACGGAAGCCTTCTGTGGAAACATTTTTGGGATTTTTTAGAAAAAGTGAGTACAAGTACATGGCAAGTAGACCCACACATTTTCAAACTGTGTAAAATAATAGTGCTATCATAGGATTGCAAATAATTACAATGAATGCGCTGCTCATTAGCAAGACTGCTTTATGACACTCGCTTTGACCTACCTCATGTTGACAGGGTCGGGCTGGGACAGAAAATAGGCCCCAGGCACCAAAATAAAATCAGCCTCCATTAATTATCACCTAGCTAAAAAGTGGCCCTTGTTTGCAAATTGGGACAGTTTTGAACTTGTAAAGACTCGCTGTATAACTGTTTTGTGAGATATGGAAGTCTTCCTAGACTTGAGCTTGCTGGCAGGCAATGTTTGTTTTGATATCAGGTAAATCAACAGTAAACATCAGCACAGCAGATCGTAAAACAGGCACACAGCCCCACACTGATCTGTCAGAGAAGACCTTTAAGCACTGCATGCTTGCCCTATAGGCGAGCCCAACTCTGCATGTCCAATACACATTTTTTTTAAGGATTTAAGTAAAAGGAAGGTTAGAATATCAGTTTAAAATCATTTGTATTTCAATTTGTCATTATCTCTTCCGACTAAAAATGCAAGGTTTTTCACTTATATGTAGTGATGGGATTTGTTCCATATGCCTAACATTTCAACATTTGTTAGTACAATTTATATTTAGGTGAAAAAATTGGGTTATAGTGATACCTAGCCTAGCGCCTGTCCCTCCAAAACCAGTTCCCACTTGTAAGGTAATGTTTTATTCTCTCCAAAGTAGGTCCTCCGTTCCATAAAACCACTGAAACTCCGACTTGTCTCTTATCAATCTTTATACATATAGACACAATGTCCAAATAGTAACTAATTTTTGCAAAATCCTTTATTTGTGGACTAATCCAAAGTATACAGCCTTCTGGGTACACGTTCACTATGGACTGGAGCACAAATAAAGGACTTTGCATAAAATATAAAACTATTTGGACAACTGCTTAATGGCACAGATGCAAGAGAGGACGCCCTTTGGAGAAAAGTACACTTTGTAATTGTTTGTAAGTTGAGATGAAGCAAGTCTGAGGTGAGGTTGAGTTTAGGTATTTGTTTCAGGGGCGGATGGGGTTAAAATGTGGCATGGTTAAGTTAAGGCGATAGTGTGGTTAAGCATGAGGTTGAAAGAGGAGGGTTGAGGTTAAAGAGATGTTAAAATGAGGTGTATATTAAGTTGAAGTGATGAGGGGACTGAGATTGTGATGAGATGAGGCCAAGGGGTTAAGGTAAAAATAAGGTGAGTCTAGGTTCATGTTGAGTTGAGATGAGGTGAAGCTGGACTGAGGCTAATTAAGGTTAGGGTGATGTGAAGCAAAAGCTGCAGTGAAAGTGAGATGAGATTTACAGCGAACACGTTTATAGTACATTGAGTTTTAAGTGAGGTGAGGGTAACCCAGATTTGAGGTGAGGAGGTGTGAGATGATGTTTAGGTAAAGAGAGGGAGGTTGCGATGAGGGTTAAATATAATTGAGGATGAGATAAGGGGAGGATTATGTGATGAGGGGAGAGGGATTAAAGTTATGTAGATAAAGCTGTCTTTGTTTTAAAATGCAACCATTTTAATTAAGGGAAAATGGGATGCATTTAAACAGAAATGTTTCCTTTTTTCTTGTTTGTGTAAGAAGAGGTAGTGGCCCTGTGGACGAATGCCTCCTTGTTAGACCTCTCAGCCGTAGGGTGGTCTTCCCCCAAACCTTTTGCCTGCTTTGCCTCACTTTTGCTGATCTGTTGTTTTTGGTCCTAGGACTCTGGGCACTTAGCCACTGCTATCCAGTGCTAAAGTGCATGTTCTCACTCCCCTAAAACATGATAGCATTGTTGTATGCAGAACCTGGCATATGTAATTTACTTATGGGTCCCTAGTAAAGTGCACTATATGTGCCCAGGGCCTGTAAACTAAATACTACTTGTGGGCCTGCAACACAGATTATGACACCCATTTAAGTAGGATTTTAAACATGTCTTAGGCCTGCCACTGCAGAGCCTGTGTGTGCAGTTTGACTTCCAGGCAGGATAGGAGGAAGGCGCTGACACACCTGAATAGGCAGTGTCCTGTTCCCACACAAAGGACTGGTGAACCCTCTGTAGTAAGTCTGGAGCCAGGGAAGGAAAGGAGGACCTCTGTGCATTTTGAAGACAAGTCTTTGAAGTCACTCCCACTTCAAAGGCACAATCGGGTATAAGAACTGGACATCTCGCCCTACCAAATCATTCCACTTCTGGACCTGTGTACAATCTGCCAGGAGGAAGGACTGCTGTGCTGCTACAAGGAATTCTACTCTGCTGAAATGCTGCTCTGGAAGAACTACTTTTCTGCTGTGTTGGCCTGCCTTCTGTCTGCTGCCCTCTATGTCTGGGTGAGAAGGACTGGAACTACACTGCTTGACCCCAGAGTGACTTCAAGGGCTTGTCTCCTTGCCTCCTGTTCTGAGGTTTCAGGGACATCAAAGACGTCCAGCAACTCTACACCAGCACCTGGGCTGAGCTAACTGTGAGTTTTCCATGCCAAGTGGTGCAAATCCAGTCCGAGGCTCTTGAAAGTGGGATCCCTGTGCTGAACCAGCAAAATCCAAGTATTGCTGATGTTGCACCGGTCAGAAAAAACCTATCTCCTTCATTGCTGCTGCATTGCTGCTCGAGGACTTTGCATTGCTCAGTGTGCAGCTTAACGACGATGTATCACCTTCATCGCAAAAGGACTCACCGGCAACGCATCTCGACTGCATGGATTTGAAACAAGGCATCACCTGCGCATTGCCTCCTTTGCTTCTCGCATCAGGTCTTCTACGTCAAAGCATCCTCCATCCAAAAGTTCTTTTGCAGTGGGAAAGGTTGGCCCATGTATTCGACCCGCTCTCCATTGCAGTCGGCTTGACTTTTCCAATTTGACCTGGTCTGCCATGACCAGACAGCCCCAGTTGGCGCTTAAAGCTTCTAAGCGCTATATTTGCAGATAATCTTTTAAAATTTATATCTAAACTTCTACTTATTGGATTTTTGTCAGTTTAGTCTTGCTTTACTCATACCAATATACTATATAATATATTATTAATACTAGGTCTTCATATATATTATATACATAATATAATTTATTTTTCTAACTTGGTGTGGAGTCTTTTTTGGTGTTTTCACTGTGCTACTGTAAGTTAAGCCTTCCTGCTCTGTGCCAAGCTACCGGAGTGTGAGCACAGGTTCATTTATGGTGTGTAACTGACTTACCCTGACTGGGGTTCTGGTCCCTGCTTGGATAGGGAGCATACCTTTGCAACTATTTGTCTTGGTTCTGGTGGATCATGCCACTAGGTACCCAGAGGCCATACTTGCAAAGTCTACTACTGCACCCACAGTGGCTAAGGGCTTGATGGGGATTTTTACCCAAGTGGGTTTCCCCAAGGAAGTGGTGTCTGACAGGGGCACCAAATTTATTTCTGCTTATATGCAGTCAATGTAGTTGGATTGTGGAGTTATACGTTCTCCCCCCCGACCAGTCACAGACCAACAGGCTTGTTCAGAGGTTCAACAACACCCTAAAAGGCATGCTCAGGAGCCTGCCTGTGGCTCTGAGGAGTACTCTTGCCATGCCTTACCTTTAGTTACAGAAAGGTGCCACAGAAGGGGGTTGGACTTAGCCCCTTTGAACTTCTGTACAGGCACCCTGTAAGGGGACCTCTCAGTCTGGTGAAAGCAGAGTGGAAACAATCTCCCAGGAAACCTCCCTAGGATGTAGTTAGCAACATGCTGGCCTTTATTAGCCTGATGGCCAATCTGTGGAAGAAACCTTCAGACAACTTAGAGGCCAGTCAGGAAGTGAGGAAGCAGCAGTATAACCAAACAGCAGCCAAACAGCTGGCCCATGTGGAATTACAAACTGGGTAAAAGTGTGGATGGTAGAGCCCCTGGAGCCTGGGGTTCTCCAAGACCTTTTAACTGGGCCCCACAAGATTGTTGAGAGGAAGGGGGAGGCCACCTACTTGGTGGGTCTCAAGACCCCCAGGCACCCCCAAAGGGTTCTCCACTTCAATCGCCCCACTGCAAGAGGTTTGAGGTCACTATGTTGTTAGTGACAGATGGGGGGAGTGGGAGGAGAGTGAACCTCTCCCTGGCCTCTTGGCCTCCCAAGAAAAGGATGGGCCAGAAGAATGTATGAACATTTCTCCTATCCTGACTCCTGAAGAGCAAAGGGACAGCCACCAGATGTTGGGCCAATTTTCCTTTCTGTTTTCCCTCCCTCCGGAGGCTACACACATGTGTACTCATGACATTGATACAGGGGACAGTCTCCCTGTCAACAATAAAATCAATAGGCTGTCCATCAAAGTGGGGGCCAGCTTTAAGGAAGAAGTTTCAAAAATGCTGGAATCAGAAGCGGTGTAAGCTTCCAGTAGCCGCTGATCCAGCCCGTGGTGCTGGTACCAAAAGCTGCCCCAGAGGGCACCACACTAGCACACAGGTTCTGTGTAGATTACAGGGTACTGAATTCAGGCACTAAAACTGAGGCTGGGGGTTGACAGATTAGGACCTGCTCAGTTTCTGAGTACTTTGGACCTTACTTCAGGATACTGGCAGATTGCCTTAACAGAAGGAGCAAAGGAGAGGTCAGCCTTCTCCACTCCAGAGTTCCACTATCAAGTTTGAGGGCTGCAGTTTAGACTCAAAAATGCCTCTCTCACCTTCCAGAAGCTTGTGAATCAGGTTTTGACTGATATGGAGGCCTTCAGCGCTGCTTATTTGGATGATATAGCTGTCTTGAGTAATAGCTGGAAGGATCAGATCGCTCACCTCCAAAAAGTGCTTCAGGCCCTGCATAATGCAGGTATGACTATCAAGGCCAGTAAGTGCCAGATAGGGCAGGGGTCTGTGCAGTACTTGAGACACCTTGGGGGCAGGGGTAAGGTGCAACCACTCCGGGCCAAGATAGAAACCATCATGTTCTGGCAGCCCCCAAAGACTCAGACAGAGGGAAGGGCCTTCTTAGGCCTCACAGGATATTACAGGGGGGTTGTCAAAGGGTATGGTAGCATTGTTGCCCCCTTGACTGAGCTGAAATCAAAGAATAACCCAGAAATGTGAATTGGACAGAGGCATGCCAAAAAGCATTTGACTCCCTGAAGCAGGGCATGTGCACAGCCCCTGTGCTCAAGGCCTCTGACTTTTCCAAAGAATTCATAGTGCAAACTGATGTGTCAAAGCATGGCGTGGGGGCAATTCTCTCACAGCTTAATGAAGAGGGCCTAGACCAACATGTAGCTTTAATCTCCAGGAGGTTACTATCCTGGGAACAGAGGTGGAGTGCTATTGAGTGGGAAGCCTGTGCTGTTGTCTGGGCACTGAAGAAGTTGAGACCATACCTGTTTGGGACTCTCTTCCAGATTCAAACAGACCCCAGGCCCCTTAGGTGGCTAATGCAAATGAGATGTGAGAACCCACAAAGGTTAAGGTGGTCCATTTCCCTACAGGGAATGGACTTTAAGGTGGAACACTGACCTGGTTCAGACCACGCCATTGCTGATGATCTATCTAGGTTCTTGCACTTTAGTGATGAGATCTCCCAAGAGGTTGGGTAGCTTTCCCCACTTTCAGCTGGGGGGAGAACACGTGTTAGAGCTGTCAGCGTTAGGGTGGTTTTTGCCTGCTTTGGCTCACTAATACTATCTGTTTCAGTTGGCCTTAGGACTCTGAACACTTTACCACTGCTAGCCAGTGCTAAAGTACATGTGCTCACTCCCCTCAAACATGGTAACATTGGTGTAGCCACAATTGGCATACTTGATTTACTTATAAGTCCCTAGAAAAGTGCATTATATGTGCCCAAGACCTGTAAAATAAATGCTACTATTGGGCTTGCAGCACTGACTGTGTCACCCACTTAAGTAGCCGTTTAATCATGTCACAGTCCTGCCACTCCAGAGCATGTGTGTGCGGGTTCACTGGCATGTCGACATGGCAATTACATCCTCTTGCCAAGCCTTACACTTCCCTTTTATTATATATGTCAACCCTAAGGTAGGCCCTAGATAGCCCACAGGGCAGAGTGCGATGTAATGAAAAAGCAGGACATAAACCTTTAACTTTTACGTGTTATGGTAGCGAAAAACTTCACTACTGTGAACCCTACCCTTCTTATAGGTTAACATTGGGGATTCCTTCTTACATTTAATAAAATATCTTTCCTGATATAGAAGAAGTACCTATGGAATTGCAATGATAAATCCTCTTTAATGGTACTGCTATTACGATTTTGAAAATGCTACTTTTCGAAAGTTAGCATTTTCCTACTCTTAGCCCTGTGTTCCTGTAGCCAGTCTCCAATACACATCTGAGCTGGGGTTACTACTTGTTTCCTGCATTCCCTCTAAACAGCTTCACACAAAGGAAGAGTAGGTGTGACTGAGTGGCCATTTGCATGTTGATGGGTCATCCTGGGCAGGATGGAAGGGAGGAGCTGACACACCTGACTAGGCAGTGCCCTGCTCTCACACAAAGGACTGCTTAACCCAATGTAGTAGGTCTGGAGCCAGGGCAGGAAGGTAGGACCTCTGTGCACTTCAAAGACCTCTCTTTGAAGTCACCCCCACTTCAAAAACACAACTAGTTTTATGAATTGGACATCTGACCCTACCAAATCAGTACTCTTATGGACCTAAGGACGCTGCCAGGAAGAAGGACTGCTGTGTTGCTTCAAGGACTGCTACTCTGCCTGACTTCTGCTCTGGAAGGACTGCTTTTCTGCTGTGCTTGCCTGCCTGCTGCCTGCGGCCTTCTCTGCATGGGTGAGCAGGACTGGACCTACACCACTTGAACCCAGAGTGACTCCAAGGGCTTGTCTCCTTGCCTCCTGTTCTGAAGTCTCAGGGACATTAAGGACTTCCAGCAACTCTACAGCATCACCTGGGCTGTGCTAACTGTGAGTTTTCCCTGCCAAGTGGTGCCAATGCAGTCCTGGGCCCTTTCCCTGTGGTGAACCAGCAAACTCCAAGCATAGTTGCTGTTGCACCGGTTTGAACCGACACATCTTCTTCAATGCTGCCGCATTGCTGCTCGAGAACTTAGCATCGTTGGCTGTGCAGCTTGATGATGAAGCATTGTCTTCATTGCCAAAGGACTCGCCGATGATGCATCACCGACTATGCAAATCGTCACCAACACATCACCTACGCATCGTCTCCTTTGCTCCTCCCATCAGGTATCGATGACAACGTATCCTCCAGCCAACGGTACTTGTGCAGCAGGACGGTTTAGTCCCTGTATCTGACCTGTGCTCCATCACAATCGGCTTGACTGTTCCGATTTGACTCAACTAGCGTGACCCGATAGCCCCAGTTGGTGCTATAAGCTTCTAAGCAGTATATTTGCAGATAATCTTTTAAACTTCATATCTCCTCTTCTACTTATAGGAATTTTGTTGTTTTGGTCTTGTTTTACTCATAAAATGTTAATCTATTTTTCTATCTTGGTGTGGAGCCCTTTTGTATTGTTTTCACTGTGTTACTGTTTTAAATATTGCAAAAAAACTTTACAAATTGCCTCTAAGTTAAGCCTACCTACTCTGTGGCAAGATACCAGCGGGTGAGTACAAGGTAATTTATGATGTGTAACTCTCTTGTCCTGACTAATTATTTTAATTAGTTAATTCGGACAGTGGATTCCGCGATGGAGCTGTGCCTGGGGGCCCCTGCACTGCCCATGCCAAGTGCATGGGCACTCCAGGGACCCCCAGGGGCACCCTGAGTCCCCTTACTGCCAGCCTGTCCATGGCGGTGTTCACTGCCATGGCTGGCGGATTACGACTGCCGGGGCACCCAAGGCGGTATACCGCCGGTCCCAGCGGTATGACAGTGGCACTTTCACCATGGTCAAAATATGGTGTGTAGTACCACCAGCCTGTTGGTGGTACTACTGTCACATTTCCCCTGGCGGTCGCTGACCGCCAGGGTTGAAATGAGGGCCTGAGTTTCTGACACTCCTTTTAAACAAACTTTGTTTTTACTTTCACAAAGAGAAAGAGGTCTCCGGGGGACCCCTTCCCTTTTGTGGATGGATTACCACTGCAGTTATGTAGACTGTAGATTATTAATGTTTCACCACAGGAATTCAGCTACAAAAAATTTATAAATAACAATCTGTTAGACCTGACAGCCTTAGGGTGGTCACCCCTAACTTTTTGCCTGCCTCCCTCCACTTTTTGGACACTGTTTTTGCTGTCTTTTAGACTCTGTGCACTTTAGCACTGCTAACCAGTGCTAAAGTGCATATGCTCTCTCCCTTAAAACATGGTAACCTTGAATCATACCTGATTGGACTATTAATTTACTTACAAGTCCCTAGTAATGTGCACTCTATGTGCATAGGGCCGGTAGATTAAATGCCACTAGTGGGCCTGCAGCACTGGTTGTGCCACCCACTTAAGTAGCCCCTTTCCCTTGTCTCAGGCCTGCCATTGCAAGGCCTGTGTGTGCAGTTTCACTGTCACCTCGACTTGGCATTTAAAAGTACTTGCCAAGCCTAAACCTCCCCTTTCTCCACATATAAGTCACCTCTAATGTGTGCCCTAGGTAACCCCTAGAGCAGGGTGCTGTGTGGGTGAAAGGCAGGACATGTCCCAGTGTAGTTTACATGTCCTGGTAGTGTAAAACTCCTAAATTCGTTTTTGCACTACTGTGAGGCCTGCTCCCTTCATAGGCTAACATTGGGGATGCCCTCATACAGTATTGAAGTGGTAGCTGCTGATCTGAAAGGAGTAGGAAGGTCATATTTAGTATGGCCAGAATGGTAATATAAAGTCCTGCTGACTGCTGAAGTTGGATTTAATATTACTATTTTAGAAATGCCACTTTTAGAAAGTGAGCATTTCTTTGCACTTAAATCTTTCTGTGCCTTACAATCCACGTCTGGCTGGGCTTAGTTGACAGCTCCTTGTGCATTCACTCCGACACACCCCAAACACAGGGTGCTCAGCCTCACTTGCATACATCTGCATTTTGAATGGGTCTTCCTGGGCTGGGAGGGTGGAGGGCCTGCTCTCACACAAAGGACTGCCACACCCCCTACTGGGACCCTGGCAGACAGGATTGAACTGAAAGGGGACCTGGTGCACTTCTTAGCCACTCTTTGAAGTCTCCCCCACTTCAAAGGCACATTTGGGTATAAAACAGGGCCTCTGCCCTACCTCATCAGACACTTGCTGGAGAAGAAACCTGAACCAGAACCTGCATCCTGCCAAGAAGAACTGCCTGGCTGCCTAAAGGACTCACCTGACTGCTTTCAACAAAGGACTGCTGCCTGGCTGTTGCCCTGCTGCCTTGCTGAACTCTTGTCTGGCTGTAAAAGTGCTCTCCAAGGGCTTGGCTAGAGCTTGCCTCCTGTTCCTTGAAGTCTCAGGACCAAAAAGACTTCTCTTTTTCACTTGGACGCTTCGTGCGCTGAAATTTTCGACGCACAGCTTGTTCCGCGGCGAGAAAAGCGCCGCACACTGACGCTGATCGACGTGACGCCTTCGGGACGACCGGAACTTTGACGCACGGCCTCGCAAGGACAACGCCGCCCGACCTCCAGAGGAGAAATCGACGCGACGCCTGCCGTGAGAGCGAAACTTCGACGCACAGCCCTGCAGAACGACGTGCAGCCAGTAAACAAGCAGGAGAATCCACGCACAGACCCGGGACATCTGGTAATCCCTGCGATCCACAGAGACTGTCCGCGCGCCGGAAAACGACGCACGACTTCCCCGCGTGAAAAATAACGATGCAAGTCCGTGTGTGCTGGGGAGAAATCGACACACACACCCTTTTTCCACGTATCTCTTCTTCTGTGGCCCTCTGAGGCGATTTTCCACTCCAAACCAGGTACTTTGTGCTTGAAAGAGACTTTGTTTGCTTTTTAAAGACTTAAGACACTTTATATCACTTTTCAGTGATATCTCTACAAATTCACATTGCAACTTTATTCGTTTTGACCTACAATTATCCTAATAAATATTATATATTTTTCTAAACACTGTGTGGTGTATTTTTGTGGTGCTATGTGGTTGTATTGTATGATTTATTGCACAAATACTTTACACATTGCCTTCTAAGTTAAGCCTGACTGCTCGTGCCAAGCTACCAGAGGGTGGGCACAGGATAATCTTGGATTGTGTGTAACTTACCCTGACTAGAGTGAGGGCTTTTGCTTGGACAGGGGGTAACCTGACTGCCAACCAAAAACCCCATTTCTAACACATTCCAATTCGGTATTTAAAAGGGATGCGACTTCCAAAAACTGAATTGGTATTTGGTTGCAAACCAATATTGTGATATGGTAATGTGCTGTGTAGTCATAGTTTCGGTTTGTTATATACCAAAATGCTTTTTTGCAGTCACAAATGGGCAGAGTCTGCTAATCGACCACTTTGCAACCACAAAAAAGCTTCATACATCTGCTCAGCATGTGCCATATCACAGTAAGAGAGCACTGTAAATGGTAAGTTTAAACTGAGTCTTTGCCACTGTTTTGGACTGACGGGGTTCTTAGGTAGCTGAAGAGCTAAAGGGTGCTACTTTATCACCTTCAACAGTGGTTAATGGTTCCTTGCCATGAGAACTCTATAGAAATCTGCTGCCTTTGGCAGGAAATGCAGCAGCATTTGATGACATATTTAAAGTAAGCAACCAAACATAATAATGTATACAACACAACATTACAGCACATTAAATACATAACTAAGCATTTCCCAACAAAACAGTCAAAATGCAGTGCAACACAACTATTGCAGTACAATACAACAAACTCACATTGCAATAATGCAGCACAGAAACAGCAGCTTAAAAAGCAACAGAACACCTCTCCACCACAGCAAACCACCACCCAACAAAAATGCTGAAATGCACTTATCACTCATTACCACCTTCAGACTCATAATGCAGTGGTAAACGGTGGTTAAACAAGAACTACCTTAACTTACCACCAAGGACATTAACTAAAGCCAATCAAAAATGTTTTGAGATGTGGCACCATATCACACAAATGAGCTTTGAAGTGTACTTTTAATATGTGTCACTGCCACAATGCTGGGATGACTGGTGATTTAAATACTTAAAGAGCGAGGGCAGTGGTATTTTAAAATCTTAGTGGTAAATAATTGCATGATACTGGAACTTTAAATGATTGTACTACTTTTGTTTGGAAATGTAGCAACATATTTTGGCATCTCTAAAATAATTACAGAACACAACACAGTAGTATAACAAAGGGATACAACAACACAAACAAAGACATAGTAGGGCAACACATGAAAACATGCAAAAAGAGAACACAATACAACAGGTGTAGTATAACACAACAATAACACAATATAAAAATACAGCACAAAAACACAAGAGCAAAAAAACACAACAATACACCACCACAACAAGATGCAACCAAACAAATAAGCCCACATATTCTTGTCACACATTACTACCTCCATTAATCTGTTTTAATAATATGGTGAGAAAAAGGGATTGCACGAAGTACCCCCTCAATTACCCAGGAGATGTAGTAACACCAGTTAAAAATGTTTTGTTGTCCTGAATATCTCATATATTTATTAGAACAGAATGTGAATGATGTGGTTTCTATAGTCTGTTGGCAGAAAGGGGAACTGGCTGAGTTTGTCTCTTGCACGAGTTATACCTTGCCAAGCCCTAAACTTGTGCCAGGGGTGTTGCTTCTGAGAGATTGTGATTGGATTGAGCAGTGTGGGTTATACAGTAAGGCAGCAGAGTCCTTTGGGTTTATCAGAGTTTCTACCAGGGGCGGCTCCTCCATAAGGACGGAGAAACATTGTTCACCCGCCAGCAGCAAGCCCTGCAAATCCTTTCACAAGAAAGGAATAATAAACGGTGTTTATTATCCCTTTCTTGTGAAAGGGGTGGAGCTTTGGGAGTGACGAGCTGATGAGAGTGCACTGTGCACTCCCCTCAGAGCGCATGTGTGTTTGGCCAGGCCGGCCAAAAACACATGCGCACAGGTCTCTCTGCAGCCCAGCAACACAGTTGCTGGGCTGGAGAGAGCCTGCACAGGCTCCTGGCCAATCCCGATGCTGCTTTGCGCTGCGGCAGTATTGGCTGCAGGGCAGGCTCGGAGCCTGTGCCTGCGTGCAGCAGAGGAGCGACGCGGCGCAGGAATGGATGTACGTTTTTTTTTACTTTATTTTTTTAAATGTTAATTATTTCCTCCATGCACTGCCCCGCCCCCAGGAATCCCCGTGAGCCGCGACTGGCTTCTACACGTGCTAGCTGGGGCTTGCATGGGGTTTCTTGGGGTAAATCAGTCTCTCAATGCCCGACAATGTTTATAAGACCTATTAAAGTATGGCGTACTTGTGCGCTATGGGGCACCTGCTGAGGCTGTGCATGCATATTGTGCAACCTGATCACTGTTTGTCATGTTGGGTATTTCACAGTTGTGGTTCTTTTCCACACCCTCACATGACAGAATTACATTTTGGTCTTTTTCCAAATGTTTGGGTTGGAGATTTTAACTATTTTCCCATCTGGCCTCATTTCATGGTTTTTGCTTTCACAGAGCTCTTGAGACTGCTCTCTTTTTCCCCTTTGGTACATGCCAGGTGGAGTCAACAGCAGCATATGAAAGCATAGAGAGGAAGTACAACTGAAACCATGATCCTAAAATGTAAAACCAGCATCCTTAACTGTGATGAGCGGTGCAGACCAGCTATAAATGATCAACATCAAATGTTTGTCTTTTTTAATGTCTATTACTTCTCTCAGACCTAACATGCCAGTTTCACCCACTGTTTAACAACGTATTAATTACCAGTAAGCGTGATTACTCTTAGCCCAACTTTCCTCGCCCCAGCCATTACTTAATAAGATTAATCTCCACCTCTTAGAAAGAGGAAACAAAACAGAAATGTTTATAATAACCACAACCACCGTCAGCTGGATGCTATAAAAAAGCGCTGCAACCCCCAGTAATTCCTGTGATCCCAAACTTTATCAAAGACGTGGAACCACCTTGTAATGCCTTGGATGAAGACAAGCTGGACAAAGAGTAATGAATATTATTGGTAAGTAATCAGGTCATTACCGCAATGTCCCTTATCCGTGTCCTGGTCATTACTTTTTGAGCTATACCAACACACAAGGCTCTTGGCATAAATAATACTTTCACATATATAATTCAATACCCAATTATTAATTGCATAATAGTGAACCCAATAAACAGAGAACATGCAAAGTAGTCAAGAAGGCAAACAAAACCATTAAACAAGAACAGAATTCTGTACTCCAGAACCAGATTCTCATCCCTAATGAGAATGTTTTGTAAATGATAACGTCTAATGAAACAGTGTTCCGAAGGCTAAGTCCCAGCCCTTCAGAATTAATGTAAAGGCACAACCTGAAACACAGCCCAGGAATCTCAAATCCCTCTAGTTGATTCTCTATGAACATTTTCTGGGACACATTTTGCCTGATGAGTATGCAAGCAAAATAGTTTATTTAATCCAACAGTTTATCGTCATTTTGTATGCCTTCTTGTCTTCACCTGTCAAACTAAGGGTAACAAACCATTAGTTTTTCTGTTTACATTGGTTGTGTTATGATAAACAAACGATGCATGCTTTATATCCAACACATTTTAAAACCTTTCTTCATCAGAGATAGGTGGGGGAAAAAGATTGTAACGCTGATTTCTTGAAAGGGATGAAACTTACAATTTACTTTAGGCAGAAAAGAGGGAATAGGTTTGAGAACATCTGCATCATTCCAGAATCTCAAAAACAATATAAAAGAGCAGACAATATACAGCATCTTCGAGCTGACATGAACACCAGCAAAACAATTACCTTAAATAACAAAAACTTCAAATCAGCTGATAGGATTCAAAAGAAAAAAGCCTACAGGGATTTTAAAGCTAGAGGTAGAGCCCGAGGAGGAGCAGAAGAATGAAAAATATTTCTTGTGTTGAAAACCTCTTAAACCGTCTTGTCATCAGAACCTCAGTTGCCTGAAGAGATTTCTCAGCATCACAAAATGCTATGAACGCAAACCATTGTGACCCGAGTGAAGAAATGAATAGATTCCTTTGAAGCATATTTACTGGAAACTGGACAACAGATGTGATTGAACAAGAAATAAGAGGCATCAAATGTGAAGAACAACAAGAATCAATGGGCTGCATTACAAAATGCATTACTGTTTTGTTTAATGCCTCTGAGAGGTACAGATTATTATCATGACATAATGACTGGTACAAAGGCGAGGGACATATATCTAATGCAGCATGGTGTGTGGCGTGAAACTGAAAAACCAACCGACCATTTGTGTTCCTTCTACATTCACCTATGGGGTTTTTCCTTTTATCTCTGAAACCTATGATCACCTGCGTGACAGAGAGGTAGGAGTGCACTGCCATCTCTATGGCTCCCAGAAGGCCAGAACCCATTGTGTGGCGCATGATATGACTGCTGCACTCTAATGCCTGCAGCACAACGTAATCTGTTTGCACCGTCTACCACCTATTGCAAAGGAACCCTAACATCTTGAGATACACAATATCTCTGAAAAATGTGTTTATTCCACGTCAGGAGTGAATAGCTGCTCCCGTTCTAGTTTTCATCTCTCCATTCTGGTACTTATAGTTTGCATTTGCATACGCAAATCCCATAATGCAGGCAAAACAAGACTGAGTGGCTGTTCCACACCTGATAGTAGACACCTTGAGATACTTCTTCTTATATTTGACTAAGACTCAGGCACATCTGATGGTATTTTATTTTATGTCACATTAACTTTGTTGCAGCGCCGTCAACTGTGTAGGTATGCTTGTTAAACTCAGGCTGTTTACACAACTGCAAATCCTGTGTTTGATTAGGTGGTTTCATAGACATTTTATTGACATAACCTTCTATTACTTATACACATTCTCACAACATCGTCAGCAGCATTGTTTTTGACATCTTGATGGATTTGTTTTGACCAAGAATGGTGTGCATAGAATTATCATAAGGCTGTATGGGGGTCATTCCGACCCTGGCGGTCCAAGACCGCCAGGGCCGGGGACCACGGAAGCACCGCCAACAGGCTGGCGGTGCTTCCAAGCCCATTCTGACCGCGGCGGTAAAGCCGCGGTCAGAAAAGGGAATCCGGCGGTTTCCCGCCGGATTTCCCCTGCATGGGCTGAATCTCCATGGTGGCGCTGCAAGCAGCGCTGCCATGGAGATTCCGACCCCCTTCCCGCCATCCTGTTTCTGGTGGTTTTTACCGCCAGGAACAGGATGGCGGGAACGGGTGTCGTGGGGCCCCTGGGGGCCCCTGCTCTGCCCATGCCACTGGCATGGGCAGTGCAGGGGCCCCCTAACAGGGCCCCACCATGATTTTCACTGTCTGCTTAGCAGACAGTGAAAATCGCGACGGGTGCAACTGCACCCGTCGCACCCCTGCAACTCCGCCGGCTCCATTCGGAGCCGGCTTCATTGTTGCAGGGTCTTTCCCGCTGGGCCGGCGGGCGCTCTTTTGGCAGTCGCCCGCCGGCCCAGCGGGAAAGCCAGAATGGCCTCAGCGGCCATTTGGCGGTTCCCGCCAGGCGGGCGGCTCCCGCCACCCGCCAGGGTCAGAATGACCCGCTATGTGTTTAAATGGCTGCATGTGAAATTGCCAGTAGGGAGTGTGCACAACAATTTTAAAGAGATAGTATACTTGTGGTTAACACAAGTTCACTGAACTAGACTGAGTCTGAGTCTAGTGTGCATGGGATTTCCACACTGTTTATGCCATGTCATTTTACAAGGATGCTTTGCCTGGAAACATTGCAGCACTGGAATACGTGGAATGTCCACATTCTTAGTAAGCCTGTGTTGCGGTCGCACTACAGACAGCTTTTGCTGTCTTCACAGACAACACTGAGTAGGTTTCAGCCTCCTTTTGCTCATTACTGGATAGCTGTCTTCTATATTTCAATTCCCTGCTCCTGAATCAATGGCCTTCTTCCCTATTCATTTGTTTGTACCATCTCTGGATCATTTCCATCATACTTTTGATTAGCTCAGTGTATCCTTCCAGTGCTTACGTTGAGAACTATTTTTCTATTTGCATTTTTCTGTGCCATCTGAGCTTTAGCCCTATGCGAATGCATGTGCTACTCCTTGTCTTGCCTTCTTTTGCCCTTTCTCGCCTTCACTCTTTCTCACCGTCCCTTTTCTGTCCCCCTCCTCAGTCTCCAAACCCATCTTTGGTTACATTCTCTGTCCCTTCTGCAGCCAATATTGAGCACTGCTGTGGCTCACTGTCTCTCTCATTCTCTCCTCCAAAGCCTCTGTTTCCATACCCTCCACCCAATACCCACTGCCCTTTGCTGCTGCAATTGGCTATGACAATGCTTGTTTATTTGCACCAGCATTAGCAAGACCAATAACGCTGGGTGGCAATCTTGGAATTTGCTATAGCATGCTTTAAAGTTGGCTGTCACTTTCGGTGTAGATGAAATGTGACCTCCATCTTGGAACGTTATAACATGAGTATACACGATAATACTGATTTCTGTTCCAAGATGGCTTCCTTGTGTCTAGATGCGATGTGGCGCACATATTGGAATGCTGTTTTGTCTACTTAATTTTACACTGTTACGAGATAACCATCAAATTGCTTATAACCCAACGTGATGCTATCTTGGAAGTATACAAAATAACATTTCACAGTTGGATCCCGCCTACATTGGCTTTACTACCGCTTGCACAGCAGCTCTACAAGCACTGGCAAAGCCAAGTCCAGCAACAAACAAGCTTTGGCACTTACATACCATGTACATTGACATAAATGATTTGGCTGCTGTGCCTCGAATTTGTACATGACTAATTTGCATGGCTTTTATGCTGATGCACAAGCAATTTCCATCTAAGTTCCCCTCTGTCCCATTTGCATGGGTGTGCTTGGAAAAGGGATGTCTGCTGTGGGACACCTCCGTCAACATTTACAGGAGAATCTTTTTCTCAGAAGCAGTCTCAACATTGTTACTCTTGTGTTTTTCCTGCCTTGGATAGTGTTGCTACTTTAGCCATTTATTTTTTAATGAAAAGTGAGTAGTTTTAAAGCACATTTTCATTTGTTCTGCTTTTTAGCTATTGTGTTTGGTGTTTATTTGTAAATGAGAACTGCAGATAAGTCATTTTCTTTAGGATGCCATGCAAATGAGATCAGAGAAACGAACTAGACTAAAGAGCAGAAAAAGAGAGATATTAATAGAAAGTGAGCAAAACAAAGAAGAGAAGGAAGGGAGGCAGAGGTGGCAGACACAGCAACCAGGGAGGGACACATTGAGCTCTTGATATTTTGTCCCTTGGCTTTATATGTGTTAACATTTGACTAGGTGGCACAACAAATCTAAGAAAAAATGTTGTTTCAATGGCTTAGGCTACAAATTACTAAAACAAATCATTCAACTGTCTAATCGTTTCACGCATCTTACAACTGAACAGCTACAACACTGAATCACATCCTTTTTTCCACACCTTCCCCCTTCTCACATACAGACCACCCCCTTGAGGTTACTAGCACTCACAACCTCAGTTCCCCCTTCGTATAATTCTACCAGCCTCTAAACTACTGCCTCATTGACCTGATGTTCCTCAGTCTGTTGACTCATTTCCTTTTTTAACTCTGGTGGTGTTCACCATTTGGTTGCCAGTCCGTGACTAATTGTTCTGTACTTAAATAACTAAAAGTGTTCATCTTAAGTTGTAAGCTTACCTATAAGAAATAATTGACATTTTCCTGAACCACCCCAACTCCGAAATATCCCTCTACTAATTGTGCCACTTGTGTCCCACACTACCTCAAACTCTGATCATTCTCGCCTCCTGGATGCAAGCAGCACAGATTGACAAATCCAAATTAGGGCGAAAGTGGTCTTGGGCTGCCTGTGTGGCAGTTAATGGAGGACCTGGCCTGGAATTTCAGGCTGGACTGGTATTCCCAGATTTGGGTGCTGTGCTCACGGTGCTTCCGTAAAAATTTTGCACCTAACTGACAAGCCCTAATCAGGGAAACAAATGTGGGGTTGCTTGTGTTCTGGTGCATTCATGACCTGGCCTCGCAGTTCGAGCTGGACTGTTCCTACTGGAGCAGGGCAAAGACTGATTTGCATATGGCTATGCTCACAGTGAGGTGGTATGGTATGGAAAATAACAATGGATTAGGAAGCGGTCCGAAATAATCACCAGTGGCTGAGATTAATTCAAGCATTCCATCCATCACATTTTTGTAGACGTCGGTACTACTGCATTGCCACAAACCTCTAACTACGTAACTGAACCCCTGCATGAACCTTAAATTACATCAGCCTATATCCTTACACCAGTTTCCTTCAAGAAGGCACTCCTTATTTACCTTCCAATTTGCTTGTTCTAGATGTAAATTCACCACAATAGCAGTGTTAGCAGAAGTGACAATGTGCACCTTTTCACTCCTGATGCTGTCACATGGTTGACTCCTTATCAGACCTTTAACCTTTTATTAGCTTCAAATTTTCTTCTGAGGGCTAGAGACAAAGGAGTGAGTGAACACTACAGAAATTAAACAGTTCTTAGGTCCCTATTTACATGATATTCCCTTTTTTGGTTTATGGCTGGGTAGTGGTAGTGGGTGGTAAGGGTAATTTTAAGGTTTGAGTTGGTAAGAGGTACATTTAGGGTTTAGGGTGGAAAGTGGTAAAGGGTGGTTGGGTAATTTTAGGTTTAAGGGGTGAGTAGGGCAAAAGAAAGGTTGGGAGTAAATAAAGAAAGGGCTGTAAAAGTATGCCATGACATGTATCATATCATCATACAACCTGCAGAATCTGCTCAAAACCATGGAAAGTTTTCACATGGACATGTGGTCAGGACATGAGATCCTAATCTGCAACCTGAACAGCAAGTATTGGAAAGGGTGAACGTTGCATGTGTATATGTCCTCCAAGAAAAAGCTGTTGCAACTAGCCCACAGAAAGCCAGGATTTATTTTAAAGTTGGATTTATTCACATAATTCACGTAGCCCGAAGGTGTCATTAAGACCAATGGCGCTCCTTTGGGTCTAACTCGAGGAAAGAAAAAGCAATATTCCCAGCATGAGAGGTGCCCTAATACACCTGCAACTTCGGCCAGCGGAATCCATGGGATAGACACCAAACAGCTCCACAGCTCCACAGCTCCACAGCACGTGGAGACTCTAATGGCCATCCGTGTTTTACATCTGCTACTCTGGTTCTTGTGTGCAGGCCCAAAACACTACACCAGAAAGGTCTAGCTGTAGCCAAAGGGCAATGCGAAGAAGGATTTCAGAACAAAGAGTTTGCCACAGAAGGCAAAGACACTCTTTTTCAGCTACAAGTGTGTGAAAGATAAGCATCATGTATTGGTGCCCAACTGCTAATCCAATATGTGAAGCAGAGAGCTGCAAGACACACTACTGCATGATGGAGAGGGATTGGAGGACTGCTCCTGGGTACCACATAACTTGAGCATCACAGAGAATTCAAAGAGAAGGATAAAGGACAAACTGAATATGCGCTGCAATCAGATGAAAAGGACCCAGTCAAGGTCAAAAAGAGTCAGCGAGATGGTGCTATAGTTCCTTTATCATGCAAATGCATGACTTACATTAACTAGATATTGAACTTGGAATGAACCCAGTTCTACTGGGCTCACCTACTAACAGGTGTTGAATGGTACAGCATGAGTTGCACCCACTTGTTTTCCAGAAAGATCAAACACTAGAGGATGGCAAACATTGAACTCCTGAAAGCAGTAGACCTATGAATTTGGTTTTCATGGGCTGACTGTCACAGGCACCTAAAATAATGAGTTCCAAGAACATGCTGGTAATCACAATCCATTAGGCTCATAGAGCTTTCCGATGTAATAATCAGAAAGCATTCAGCAGAACCATAGTTTGCTGGGAGAAATTCTGTGTTCATTGTTCTCAGGATTCAGACTGGAAAGCCCCTAAAAGAAAGCACACCCACCAATTTGCATTTGTGTGAATGCTGGATGTCATGCGTTACATTCAACGGAATCTATTCAACATTTTCATATATAGACTATGAAGATAATCAAGACTATGGAGAACTTGAAGGTGATGCTTACACAGTAGGCTCAAGCATGTAACAATATCCAGTGGTAGAGCAATAATGGGGTGATAAGGTTCATTTTCTGGACTTGAGAGGCAGTGAAGACACAAAGCATCCTATTACCATTTCATCATTGCCTGGCAACATTTGTAGCTGTAGGGGCTCATGCTAACTTGGGTCTGTGCCCCTTGAATTTGTTATTTTTTCTCCTTTTCAATTTCAACTCAGGTTTCCCCTCACCATTGAGTTACCTGTTGTGGTCGTTGTTTTGATTGTGCTGTGCTCTCGTTTAAATTCTTACAGAAATCTTTGCCTATTCAGTGTTTTCTGTACCTTGGCATCCTAATGTTCACACCAGCATCCAGGATGGTGTTGGACTGTCATACCTCCCTCACCACAGAGAATAATAAGCCAGACACCTTGTTTATTATTACTGTTAATGGACCTATTTTCTTTAATATTGCTATGTGCTAATGTTTCAAAGTTATGGGCCAGATTTACAAAGTATTGTTCAGTCACAAATGGGCCAATTCACAGTTGACCCCAGCAGGCTACCATCCCTGTGATGGTACAGAATCGTAGTGTGTCACCAATTGCGACCTACCTCATTAATATTCATGAGTTAATTCTATTTACGACCCTCTATGAATTGCTCATTAGGAAATAAGGGCCAGATATAACTTTAGCACATTCACAGTATCGATTACCAAACAGCGATCTTCAAAATATTGCTGTTTGGTAATCACTATTACTAATGTTAGTACATCTGACCGTATGTGCTGTTTTCAAAGAAATCCTTGAATGTTTCCCTGCCACACCCATCAGGGGAGACACCATGGTGATGTGTGGTGCTGAAACCTGACAGGATGCCTGTGTTGTCCCTTTATCTCAAACTTCCCATTATTGCTTTGAGGGACACTATATGCGTACTATTGCCTTTGAAGCAATTTGTTAAGATTGAAACACTCATCTGGTTATCTTTAAACCTTTCTCAAAGATTGACAATCGTATAGCCAGACAGGCTATACTTTGAACAGGTATTATATGTGAACAAGGACAAACCCTCTAACCCACTTGGTCAGAGATAATTATAAAATATATAATAGAAGTCCTGTGGGCCTAATTTCACTTATTACAATTTGAAACAATCTCAATCAACTTAATATTGCATCAAGAATGTCAAAACCATTCTCTGAATAAATACAACGTTTTTTGAGCCTCTCTTTTGTCTTTTTCACTGAAATATATTTCTCCCATCAAACACTTAGAGTAAGCCTACACACTGCTCTCCAAAGTTGTTGCAGAGAACACCAAGCGGTCCTATGTCCACTATGACCAACAGGTCAGAGAACAGGAGTTCCTGCCAGAAGGCCAAGTAATGTACTTCACTGTTGGTAGAAAAATAAAGAACTGGATAGTGCACTAATTAAATTACATTGTGTGAAAGAAGCTTCAAACAAAACATAACAGTGCACAAGCATCAAAAAACTGGTCCGTCACCACAATCTGCTCTTCTCTTTGGGGTAACTGGTAAAGCTTCCAAACTACCCAAACATCAGGACCCAGAAGATAGTCGAGGGGCCACTACAGCAACCTCCTCACATGAAAAATCAAATACAAAAAGGCTCCATTCATAAATTTGACACACACCAGCATCAGTGGCAACTCTGCTCTCATTGACTGTGTAGGATAATCAAGATATTGACCAGACCATTGCTGTTATCAAGAGCCAACACTGCATGCTCTCTGCTCTCTAATCCCTCTTATCTTTATATCACCCCACACATTCCAAGGCCTGGTACTTTGGGTGGGGAATGTGTGACTCTGCAGAGATCAGAATGGGAGCACAAGGCCCACATGTTACTCACTTGTAGCGTATCTGACATCTCTAGATGTGTTTTGTGGTGTGGAAAACGCTATTGTGTAGAGCACCTGGTCCAATTTCTGAGATTGCCATCTTCCTAGTTATAGGTTAGGATGTTGTGATTTTTCAGGTCTCTGTTTTTGCATGCTCAGTAGGACTATTCTGCTCCCCATCATGCTCAGAAGTAAAGAAGAATTTTCAAAGCAGAGTGTATGGTATAGGAGGTGCTCTCTTTGAGTCATCTTCTCCTGGGACACAGTGTGGTTTATTAGCATCTAAGAGGTTTACCTACAAAACCCATGTTCTCACATTTCCACCAGATATAGTTTTGGCCAGTGTTTGCAATGCGGTTTCTCCTTGGGCTGAGGCTTGTCAAGTTGGAACCTGGGAATGATGACACTTTAATTGTATCTCCTTATTTTGCCTGTATGTGCAAGGACCAGGAGCAAGCCAGAGGAGAGAGATAGTTTAACTATAATGCAGCTCCAGCTCTCATCCATGCAGAACAAAACCATTCACCAACAAGGTTAGTACCTGGGACAGGTAGAGCAAACATCTAGTATGAGATAACAAGATCCCAGGTAGGCCTCACCACAGAGAAACAATGTGCATGAAAAGGAGAAAGGACAACTGACCATCCTTAGCCCTGATATCATATGCTCCCTGACATCATCACAACAAAAGAAAATACCAGTACAAGGGCTGGGAACTTTCCAGGGTCAGGCATCATCCTCATTATTCTATAAAGCCTCCCATCCCCAGGGAATGTTTGTCACTACATGGAGTCACCCTGAGAAAAAGAGAATTTTGAGAGCAATGGAACATGGAGCTCTCACTATTTTCATGTGTATCAAAGGAGAGTGGAGATATGGTGCTGAGCCTGCTGCCCTATAAGCCTTGATTTCTTTCTCATGCTGATGAGCCAGAAGAGTAAAGGGTCCCAGGGGAGGATTGGACCACCCTCAAAATGTGGTGGGGTGAATACCTCTGAACTGCCATCACCTGGGAAGCTTGGAGTTCACAGCTTCCTTGTCAGACAAGCCCTTCTGGGCATGCTGCCCTGATAACTTATCAGGATCTAGAACAAATCAGTTATAGACTAAAAACAATTTCCTTATGATCAGCAAAGAGCACCCAGAGGGAACGCGTTAGTGAACTCACCATTGGTAGAAAAGTTGTTGCTCTCCAGGAGTGAACCCCAGGCCACTGCGAACGACAAGCTGCTGTCTTCAACAAGATTGGAATTTAGAAAGTTAATATCTAATGGGATGCAATGTCCATTGCTTAGTGTACAGTTGTGTTTCTCTGTCCTGAGTCGCTCAATGCAAGTATCTGGTATCCTGTTTTTTTATTTTAGCCCCAGCCTCGAATGTGAGTGAAGGCCTGGGCCTGTCCCTTGACACGAGTGAGGTGCTGAATTTATCCTGTGACCTGCAGGAGCACATCAAGTGTGCCCTCTTTTCATTGACAGAGGACTACCATCTCTCTCATAAGATTACCATGCAGATAAGTGGTAGCAGCATAGCATGTATTGTAAATCAGTAGATGTTACCAGACCTTTTTATCTGTGTCAGTAGAGTGGAGCTCTACATGTAAAGCTTTGCTTCTATGTGCTAACCCAGATCCTTCTGCTAATTTCCCAAATGCGAGTTATAGTTGGGCATGTATGGGTAGTGTTATCCATACAGTGCGAATGAGTGAGCGAGGGTAATGGAGTTGTACATTCTCCACTTTGGAAGCCCTTGGCCCATTTCTGTGGACAAGATTTTGATGTTTGTTTCTCAGACGAGATCCAGAGACTGAATTGGGGAAAGGTGGAACAGGGCTTGTTCAGAAATCTGAATAAGTCCGTTTGCTGAAAGAAACTGCTGATTAGTCTTCCTGAGCGCTGCCATTTGGTAGATTCGGGGGCGGCGAAAGGTGGGACTGCAGTTTCTGTTGTTGAGAGTGAGGTAGGTCCATTCTATGATGCTAACCTTATGTCTCTCTCCTAATCGCTGTCAGTGTCGGGGTTAATGAGCGAGGTGCAGAAATAACATACCTCTTTCTGTCTATAATGAACATCTGGGAAACTTCAAATAGGCTCCCAGGACCGTGGCGTCTGTTATGATGGAGAATAGATAAGGAAACGTGTAAGTCTTTCCAATGTGTTATGTACCATAATGTTCGAGTGGAGTCTAAAACTCACTGTACTTGTCTAAAAAATCCGCTTAATGCGACGCCTGGAAGCCACTATTCAAAAGCTACTGAATGGTTACAAAATAGTTTGACTCCGACATCACCAAAGCTATCCTACATTAAAACTCAGGCTAGCTGGTTAAAAGATAACACTGACTAAAGAAGGGAAGTCCGAAAGGGTTAACTTGAACAAAATAAGAAAACAAAAAATAACGGTAACGTGTTTAATATAGCACCTATGTTTTTTTACCTCTGGATCACAAGTGAATTCCGTCTAAAGAGCGCAGATGCTATGAAACGTGGTCCTCTCAGGAGCAAGCCTTGAGCTTGCATCTATCTGTTGGTAGTGTGGAGAGACACCCGGGGTTCTTACTATTTGAGATTATAAATCTGTGCCAGGAAAGTGGGTCTAATTAAATGTAATTATACTTCTGATTACATTACTAAAACATGTATGGGCTGTTAATGTATATCTGTAGGAAAATATTCAAGGAGGTATTGTATTGATTTATATTTAACTTTACATCACACATCATCATTGTATTCTTTGCACATTTTATTGGGTTGAGTAATCATTTGCTTCTATGTCTAAGACATTTAATTACTGCATCAAGGTTCAATTGAATGATAATTTTTAAGAAATTATAATTACAGGTCTGATGTGTTTTCGAACAAACACTACATGCGGTTGTATCATTTTCTCTTATGTTTTAGTTAATAGTAACATATAAGGGGGCGTTTCTGTAATACAGGATCAATGTTTGTCTATGCAGCATCTGTGTAGCACAGTATTGTTTAAAAAGTGCATCATCCTAAGGTGAACGGTCTGCTACAAAGGATGCCAGTAGTTTGTATGTTATTCCTTTTAGAACATGAATGAAATAAAAGACTACATCACTGTTAAAAAACGTAGCCTTAGAAATGAGAGAGACAAGAAAGTAAGCCATTGCATTTTGAAAAAGGCCTAGATTTTGTCTCGTTTCTAGAAGTCTGGAAGAAAAACAGTGGCTTCGGTTTATAAACTGAAATGCAGCAGAATGGGTCAAGCTACAACTAGTGCCTGGAACAGTTCCATATGATCTACTTGAGGCTTGGGCCTAGTGTAAGAGATAGGAGAGCCTTTTCCTGGAGTATCATTGTATGTGGAATACATCCAGTGTGTAGAGCTATTGGATGTAGGAAGTGACAAAATTGGTAGACGTTAAGGAAAAATGGCATTGCAGTCAAATAAATTAATAAGAATTAACGTGACAGGTGAGATTCATGTGGTCTCTAAAGGCGAGGTTAAGGTACAGGAGTTCAAAGAAATCCTGTCACATACAGGCCCTTGTTACCTTGGATGAAAGAAGAAGATTAAGCTCAAGGGGTAGCACTAAGTCTGTTGGAAATTGACCCCATTGTGCTCGAAATTCCCTTCAATATATAAATAACTCACATGAATGAATCCAGTTGACAAAATCATTAACAGGGTTCCATTTTCAATTCAGGATTAACATAATTTTTAGAGATATGTATTCCTGGACAACTGCACTTCCAAATTGTGGATTTTTAAGATCAGTAAAGAACTCTTGAAATAATCCTACATGCCTTTGGGACTAGTCCCCCGCGTTTGGAGGATTGTCGTATGTCATGCAAACATTAATTGATTTCCTATTTGAACATTACAGATTAAATGCAGAGCTAGACATTTATAGACTAAGATGAGTAAGTGTTTAAGATCAATAAAAAATGATTAACAGAAAATGTGGCTTTGGTAGCCTAGCCACTTTTAATATTCACTAGCATGACAAGATTGTGGTTTGCGCTGCCACAAATGTCCGCAGGACCAAAAGCAGCAGCAGGTAAGATCACATGTGAGAATTGATTTTGAATTGAATTTCCATACTCTGTACGGCATGTAGACTGGAAAAGGAGGGGTTTCATTGGGAAAACCAATAGGCATGTTAAGTTTTGAGATTTAAGAATAAATACTGTCCCATAGATGTATGGTGAATACAGATTGATTGGCACAACGATAGAATGGCGAATTTAGAGACCCTCTGACATACAATGAAGGGTTGATCCTCTAGGGGAGGAGTTCAAGCTTGGATGGGAAGATGTGATCATTGATGTTCCGCTGATATCAGCTAGATCCACTTAATATTTGATAAAAAAGTGAACCTTGCTAGGAGACAGATATACTGAGGACGCCTCTTCCTTGGTTCCCAAAGTAAAGGATACGTGTAATTAGATGCTTGTGTTTAAACATCCCAGCTGTTTCTGCCCCCCTCTTCTCTATGGCTCAAAAACCTGGCTTAGCGTGTGAGTAAACCGCACATTGTGCTAATGGCAGTCTTTATTAGGAGATTGAAGGTTAAAGGCAGGAGAGGGGTGTAGTAGTGAAAGTTATAGTATTAAAATGTTTTGCTTTCCCGCCCCACAACAGATAAACTGTGGAAGTAGCTATGCTGGCCTCTTTGTATCTTGATGAACTGATATATTCTGAAGAGCATAGTTGATACTGCAGACTCATGAATTGAGTCATTTTCTTAATTAGAATCAACGTGACAATCATATCCATAAACATTCTCTCCTGACACAAAAACTATTCACAGGAAGTGGCGGTTACAAGCAAGATTGCCTTCTTCATTATTCATATCCGGAGGGAAAAGAGCTTTGAAATAGATGGGATGGAAACTAAGGCATGTCACAAACAGTGTTTTGTTTTTAATCCAGAATATTTATGGGTTGTAGATAAGCAGCAGATACTTGAAATTGCATGCTTATATTTACGGGCAATATACTTTTACAATGTGTTGTTTTCTATAACGTTTACAAAAAGCGAGGTTGGTGGCTAAGAAGACTAATGCCTCGTACAACTGTGTTTGAACTCATGTTCGGAGGGTCGATCTTCCTTTTATCCATCGAGGCCGATGAAATGAGTACCATTGAATTGAAAAACAATGCACAAATGTTATTCAGCCTCAAGGGGTGAACGTTTGCTTTACAATTACATATGTTATGTGTTAGAAATGGGGTCTTTGGTTGACAGTCAGGTTCAAGCAAGGACCTCCACTCTAGTCAGGGTAAAAGAGAATCACGCTCAGCTAACCCCTGCTTACCCCCTTGGTAGCTTGGCAGAGCAGTAGGCTTAACCTCAGAGTGCTAGGTGTAAAGTATTTGTACCAACACACACAGTAACTTAATGAAAACACTACAAAATGACACAACACCAGTTTAGAAAAATAGGAAATATTTATCTAAACAAAACAAGACCAAAACGACAAAACTCCGACATACACAAGTCTAGTTATGAATTTTTAAAGATTAAACTCAAAAATAGCGCTTATTAACAAAAATGCTTCGATGAGATGTTAACACGGCGTCGTGACAGAGTCGTTCCCAACAAGCCGACACCAGCGGCGCCGGACACGGAGTCGTGTAGACCCCCAAGTACAGTACCTTTGGTGAAAAGTGAAAACAAGCCGATGCGCGAAGTCGGGGATCGCGGCGTCTGTGCGAAACGTTGAATCCGTTCACTTCGAGCGGCGTCTGTCACAACGTGGTGCGTCGACTTCCACGGAGTCGCGGACTTCAGCGGGGCTGCAGCGGCGTCGGGCCTGCGAAGAGCGTCGCGTTCCAGCGAAGGTCACGGCGTCGGGTGCAGGCAGCGTCACCGGATTCAGCAGCGGCGGCGGTCTAGAGTCGTCCGAAGTCGATTTCCTTGGATTTCCACCAGCTTTTCTTTCAAGGGCCCAGGGACTGGATAGGGCACCACTTGTCAGAGCAGGAGTCTCTCCAGAGACCCCAGGTGCTGGCAGAGAGAAGTCTTTGCTGTCCCTGAGACTTCAAAAACAGGAGGCAAGCTCTAACTCAAGCCCTTGGAGATTTCTTCACAAGATGGAAGGCACACAAAGTCCAGTCTTTGCCCTCTTACTCTGGCAGAAGCACCACTGCAGGAAAGCTCCACAAAGCAGTCACAGGCAGGGCAGCACTTCTTCCTCAGCTATCATCCCTTCTCCAGGCAGAGGTTCCTCTTGGTTCCAGAAGTGGTTCTGAAGTCTGTAGATTTGGGTGCCCTTCTTATACCCATTTTAGTCTTTGAAGTCACCTTTCTTCAAAGGGAACTCACACCTACTTGTGAAATCCTGCCTTGCCCAGGCAAGGCCTCAGACACACACCAGGGGGTTGGAGACAGCATTGTCAGAGGCAGGCACAGTTCTTTCAGATGAGAGTGACCACTCCACCCCTTCCCTCCTAGCAGAGATGGCTAATCAGGAAATGCAGGTTACACCCCAGCTCCCTTTGTGTCACTGTCTGGTGTGAGGTGAAAAACAACCCAACTGTCAAACTGACCCAGACAGGGAATCCACAAGCACTGCAGAGTCACAGAATGGTTTAAGCAAGGAAATGCTCACTTTCTAAAAGTGGTATTTTCAAACGCACAATCTCAAAATCAACTTTACTAAAAGATGTATTTTTAAATTGCGAGTTCAGGGAACCCAAACTCCACATGTCCATCTACTCTCTAGGGGAATCTACACTTTAATCATATTTAAAGGTAGCCCCCATATTATCCTATGAGAGAGACAGGCCTTGCAACAGTGAAAAACGAAATTGGCAGTATTTCACTGTCAGGACATATAAACCACATTACTATATGTCCTACCTTATCCATACACTGCACCCTGCCCTTGGGGCTACCTAGGGCCTACGTTAGGGGTGCCTTACATGTAAGAAAAGGGAAGGTTTAGGCCTGGCAAGTGGGTACACTTGCCAAGTCGAATTTACAGTGTAAAAATACACTTACAGACACTGCAGTGGCAGGTCTGAGACGTGATTACAGAGCTACTTATGTGGGCGGCACAACCAGTGCTGCAGGCCCACTAGTAGCATTTGATTTACAGGCCCTGGCACCTCTAGTGCACCTTACTAGGGACTTACTAGTAAATCAAATATGCCAATCATGGATAAACCAATTACATACAATTTACACGGAGAGCATATGCACTTTAGCACTGGTTAGCAGTGGTAAAGTGCTCAGAGTTGAAAAGCCAACAGCAACAGGTCAGAAAAAAAGTAGGAGGCAGGAGGCAAAAAGACTGGGGATGACCCTGCATAAGCAAAAGTCCAACACAACCCCCTACCAGCCTAAAGCCAGGGGAGAACAATCAATACCTTGATGTACTTCCCTGATTGGGGCGATAGAACAAGGACCCAGGCCCACAACAGCAGGGGCATGTTCCAGTTCTATGCCTTCCTGACTCCAGTTGGATCCCTCTGTCCATACTCTCAGGGCCCACTAAGCTAACCCATGGGGAACCCTTCTACACATCTGCAGACACCATCTGTGCAGCATCTAACTTTGCTTTGCTCACAGATGTATTGCAATGGGCAGATAGTACCACCAGGGCCAACACAGTGGTGTTGCCCACTCCACCCCTGGGGTGTGACTCTCGTCCCACCCCCAGGGGCAACTCTGTCCACCAGGACAGCAAGCCACAGTGACCTCTGATGACTGTCAAGGATGAGAGCCTGACCTCAGGCCTCTCCACCCACTGTGACTGTGGAGAGTGGGGGGCGGTAGCCCCAGGTGCCTGACACCCTTTGACCACTCTCCCTTCCACCAGGTCAGAGAAGATAACCTGACCCTGGTCCTCCCCTCTGGGGCTCTGTACCCTCCTTCCAGGAGCGGCACCCCTAGAGTAAAAAATTGTCAGGGTGCTTGTAGAAGCAGTCCTGCACAATTCTTCCACCAGTGCAGGGATGTTACCCTGCAACTGATCCTCCAACCTGGGGTCTGTACCTTCAGGTTGGACCAGGGGTGAGGCTTCCCTCCCCCTGCCCTCTCTTCTGGGGTCCTGAACCACCCAACTAGAAGTGGCCCCCCAGAAGACAATATGTTAGGGGCACTGTTAGCAGTAGCCCCTTCCTCCAGGTCAGGGGGAACTATCCAGGAGCGAGATTGTGGGATAACATTGTGGATCAGCCCTATTCCCCTTCTTAAAAATAGGCATGATAATCGCTTCTCTCCAGGAATCTACTAGGAGGCCTGTCATAGCAGATCTCAAAACATTAGTAAGCAATGGTCCCCAGAATTCTGGCAGAGTTTTATATATATCAGCTGGGATTCTATCCGGGCCAGGTGCAGTCTTGAATAGCCTGTATTACATTGGCTACTTCTATTGTATTACAGAAGGTTGAGCCTACCAAGGCATTTCCCACTGCCATGGGGAAATGATTTTCTTCCTGGGGGACATTATTCTCTGCTTTAATGATTTTAGAAAAATGTTCCATCCAAGCTGAGCTGGAATAACAGCATCTATTATAGTTTTAATTCTTATCATTCAGCTACATTTAATTTACTTGTAAGTTCCTAGTAAAGTAGTAATATATGTACCCAGGACTTCAAAATTAAATGCTATTAGTGTGACTGCAGCACTGAATGTACCATCTACTTACATAGCCCTTTTAAACCCATCTTATGCCTGTCATTGCAGCCTTTGTGTGCAGTTTTAATTTGCTATTTAGACCTGGCAAGACAAATCTTTTGCAAGGCCTAAACCATCAATTTCAATACAATTAAGTCACCACTAGGGTAGGGCCTAACCAGCCAGAGGGCGTAGTGCAGTGTCCTTAAAAAGTTGGAGTTGTACTTTTAACTTTTACACGTCCTATTAGTGAAAAACTCTTAAACTTATGTTTACCTACTGCAAGACCTACCTCTCCCATAGGATAAAGATCAGTTACCTTATTGCATTTAATAACTGCTAACTTTAAATTGGGAGTAAGTCAGTATATTGAGTTTTGTGTCAAAAGATTTGTAATTTAAAACCCTCTTTAATAGTAAAGTCAGATTTTAAATAACAATTTTAAAAATGGCACCTTCAGAAAGTTGGCATTTTCTTGCCATAACCATTTGGTTCCTGCAGTTTGTATGCTGGGTCACCTGACTAGGTGTAGTTGGTCTTTGTCGATTGCTCCCATACAGTGAGACAAAGGAGCATAAGTGTTGGCAGGATGGGCCATCTCTACCTTGAATAGGGGGAGGAACTGTCGCCTACCAACCTTGCACATCGCTAAGCCTCTGCCTGAGAACACTCATAAAGAGTTTGACACTAGCCTTTTGTGACCCTGGACAATCAGGGCCAGGATAGCGAGGCAGGAAATTCAAAGCACCTTTGGGGAAGGTTGCCTTTACAACTTCTCCTACTTCAAAGTGGGCACCAGACTCAACTCTTTAGTACACCTCTGGACCTGTGGAAGACTCAGAAGGAAGTGGTGCTCTACATAAAGGGCTGCTAATCTGTTGCTCTCCTGCCTGCTGCCTGAGTAAAAGGACTGCATCTGCATCTTGACTCCAGAACCACAGAGTGACACCAAGGGCTAGTTGGATGGCCTCCGGATCAGAGTCTCAGGGAAAGAAAAAGGCTCCAACCACCTTGAACCCAGCACCAGGACTCAGTCTGCTGAGAGTCCTATCCCCCCAGGCGATGTCTCCCAAGTCCTGGACCCTCGGGAGTGCCCTAAAGGTGCTCTGCCAGCCCCGCTGTGGTCTTGTGGGCAGAACCGATGCAGCACAATGCACCTCCTTGCACCCGCATTGATCTGCAGCTGCACAACATATCTCCGATGGTGGACCTCTCATCACAGCCTGCATTGTCCTCGGAACTGCAACTGCATGACATATCCTCAATGCATGGCTCCCATTGTAAGCACCTAGTCCAAGGCATCCTTCATGAAGATGAGGACTCCTCATTGCAGCCCCGCAGCTTCTTTGGACTTGCTGTTGAGTGACACATTTTCAACACAGGACTTGCATAGCAAGCCCCTCATTGATGTCATCTGCAAAAATTATGAAGGAATCTGCATCGCAGCCCCACAGCTCCTCAGAACCTTTGCTGTGGAATGCATCCTTGACACAGGATCTCACAACGCTCTGCAGACCAGGATTTAAAGCACTTTTGTTCAGCTGTAGGGTTTGTTCTAACTTGGTCCCCATATCTGGCCCACACTTCATCGAGACCAGATACCTACAGTTGGTGCTTTGTGCTTTTAGGCACTATTTTTACTTACAAATTTGAAATTGCAGATCTCTGGTTCTACTGATTGGATTTCTGTCATTTTGATCTCAAATAATGTATTACATTTTAGTCTATTTTTCCAAATTATTGTGGGAATTTTCTTGTGTTGTGTTTTCACATTATTACAGTTTGAAGTGCTTCATAAATAATTTACACATTGTCTCAAAGTTCAGCCTGACTACTTTTGTGCTGAGCTACCAGAGGGTAAAGCACAGGGTAATTTGGGGTGTACTTGTGTATGACCCTGACAGAGATTGTGGTTGCTGCTTTAGTGTGGTTTCACCCTCTCAGCCAGTAACCCAATTTCCAACGCTTCCCAATTATATCAACAGCTCATGCCATCAGTCATTCAAATGTATTATTACTTTGTGTGTACTGTCTAAATGAAATGATTGTGGTAACCTAAATATTGAAAAGATAGATTACAAGACTTGCTCCTTCGACATTGGTTACTACTCCCAGTGAATAAGGAGGAAGCCACAAGAAAAAATCACCAACAAATAATTGGCTTCTCAGAGACTGGTATCAGGTATCTATAGAATATTAAGCATAAAATGCATGAGGAGCAATATAGAGTTTCCAGTCTAAATGGGCTAAACCTTTGGGCAGACACATTATATATGACGAGTGAAGGGCTGTACGGAACTGTATTCCCAACACAGAAGCATTTCAAATAAAGAATCAGCACAGAAGGTATTATATAATTGGTATATGATCCCAGAGAGGTTGCATCATATGTATGTCACAACACCAGAAACATGATGGAGACGTGGGCACCAAAGGGTACTGAGTTGCATACATGGTGAGAGTGCAACAGACTTGAGGAGTTTGTGAAAAGAAAGCTTGAGTCATATCAAAGGGGTGCTGGGATACCCCATTCCTGAAGGTTAGATATGGGGGTATGGGGGTTACTAGAGCTGATATTGGAGGCAATGTATGCAACAGACAGGGTGTAGTTATGGTAAATCACAGGAGTGGCTAAAATATTAATATCTATGAACTGGAAAAAGAAAGATTCTCTGGGGAATAGAAGACTGGTTCCATAAACTGTGGCACTTGGTAGCTAACATAAAATAACCGACAGCCTCTTGCATATTGTGGAAACGTTTTAAAAAATGTGGAGCCCATTAATTGGTTATGTGTCATCCATAGTGTATCTTTGATTTTCACAGCCTAAGTTAGGAGATTTACAGATATTTTCCTAGCTCGTTGGGTGTCTAAGGGTCCTATTTGGAAGTTTCAAGTTTTAATTATGGGAGACAGTTTATAGCCCGTTGCAAAGTTTACATTTACCGAGATTCTGTAGTGTGCATCAGGTGCAAGTAAATGGTGGTGGGAAACATTTGATTAAACAGTGAAACATTTGTTAAATATTGTTGCTAAAATATTACTGCAAGAAATGATTTCAAATATTATATCCGTTGATATAGCTTCAACACAAAACATTATCCAACTACTCCACCCTACCTAAACACATTAGATAGATTCAGACCCAGCAATCTAAGAACATCCTACTTGTTGCTATAAATATTTCTAACTCACCAGTGGAAGTAGATATTTTTGTCATCAGCTGGCAAATGATACAAAAAATGCAACTTAGTAGAGCAAATGTATCTCATTACATTAGCTTCTTGCAAAAAAAACCATTGCTTGCCTTTTCTCAGTTACCTAATCCTCTACTCTGGAGATGCAAAAGAAGAATTAATCAGTCCACCATCTGATAACATGTCCTAAAATGTTTGCAACCCCCTGTTAACCGTGTTTTGGAAATATTATGCTGAAGTGTAGTTCTGCAAACCTTTTTCTGACAAATGAGTGTAATTTTCTTCTAGTTATTGGAATATTTTAAATTAATTATTTAACTGCTGCACACCTCTTCCAACAGTCCTTGTGCATTAACTGCAATATATCATCTCTATTGGCTTTTCATGAAATATTTCAGGCTTCAGAACTAAACCATCTAATCTTAATCTAAATTTTTCTCTGAACACAGAGGTCAACTTCCATAACTGCATGCCTGCAAGAGAAAGCATTACATATTTTAAATCTAAATACAATAGAAAATTGGTTCCTTGCAATGCAGAATAACAAAGGGTAGGCAGCTTAAGCTTGAAATATTGTTGCCTGTTACATTGAGAAATCTACTTTCTGGTAGTGAGTTTACCTGTTCATAAATGAATTATAACGTTCCCCACAATGTGGACAGATTAGTAATTTAAGGCTAGATATACAAAGCTCTTTTGCTGTTGCAAGCGGGCCTATTCACAAAATAGGATTGCTTGTCAGTACAAAAATGAATTTTGGTATGTATTAATCCAAAACTGTGATTCAGTAACATGTTGCTGAAACACAATTCAGAATTGCAAATACATACCGATTAGGTATTTGAAAAGGGCGTGTTTACGGCATCTCTTCCAAATACCAAACTGCGGTTGCAAAACATTCGCACTTTATCACCAACTCAAAGTTGGTGGTAGCCCATTCATAAATGGCAAGCGGTCCACAAGGGACCCCATCTTCTTTTGGAGTGTTTGAAAAAATATATTTTAAGACTAGGCAGTAGGGCCACGGACAACTGCCTATTCTTACAAAATGATTCTGATTTTGTTTTCTTCTTTTTTTAAGTATCTCATTTCCCTTTAAGGAAAATGGTCTGCATTTAAATAAAATGCTTTATTAAAAAGCAATCACAGAGATGGTGGTCTGCTGACTCCAGCAGGCCACCATCCCCGTAATGGCTGCAATTCCTAATGGGTCAAAAACTGTGACCTCCCTCATTAATATTCACGAGGTAGGTCAACTAGCAATGCACTTGGAATCGATAAATGAAAATCAATAAGTTTCATACATTAAGAATAGTGATTTCCTAATTGCAATTCCATGATAATCGCAATTAGAAAATTGCTAATCTTAGTTTTAGTACATCTGGCCCTCAAACTTGAATCGTCTGCATATTTATGTACACTATGCAGAAGAGGTAGGTTAGGGCGAGCAAAAGTGGCCTTGTTAAATGAAGCAGCTATTTAGGAGTGGACTTCGGCTGAAGGTGCTTGAAATGAAAATACAAATGACACCTGTCACTGCAAGAGGGAATCAGGCAGGCTGTATGAGCTGCAGGCACTCTTCCCTCTACTGAACAACCTTATCATAAGGAGGATCCATGCCTTCCTCTGTCAGGTGAGTACAGCCTTGTTGCAAGTCTGACTGCGTGACGTCTAGATTAGACTGAAGTGGCCATGAATCCTGTGTCTAGGGCATAGCTAAAGGAAGATATTTTTTGTAACTGATTTTTTCAGATAGAGTTGTCTGGTTTAAAGCATTAAAAACTCAAAGTGTGTTTTTGTTACCATGCTTAATTCACTGAAAGACTTAAGACAGTTCACCACTTAATATGTACATTTATTGAGGACTTGCGTACGGACAAAAACAGTTTGTGTGCATACACATTCAAAATCATCAGGCACGCTAATTCCATTTACAACAGACCTTTCTCCCTTTCGTTTAACGTGCTAGCTAAATGAATGTCACTGGGTCATTAGCACATGCAGTCCCTCTTTCTGTTCCCCCATTACATTTTTCATCCATCACTCTATCCCTTTCTATCTGCAACTGTATTTAACTAAACATCTGACAGCGAGATAATTTAATTAGGAAAACAATTCGCCATCTAAGGTAATAATAGCATATATTGGAAATAATCAATGCAAGTTCTAATGACATGGTTAGGTTGTTGCAAGAAATAGCATCATTGGCATCCTAATATTAATGTGCACTTGAACGAAGGGAGGATGCTTGACTTAAGTTTTGCTATATTGTTTTATGACTGTTCACTATACTTGACCAGTTTAAACAATATGTTGAAGTAGAAAGATGTCAAGTTGGACCATTATTGAGTCTGGGTGTCAGTGTTTTTCAAGAGCATTTTTTTCCATTTAATTGTAAATTAAGTTAATAATCTTATTGCAATAATTATTGTTCCTCCTCTTAGCATCTATACCAGTTAAGGTTACGAGTTGCAGTACAATTTATAATTAATGTGCCATTCGAAATATGCCCTAAACTTGTATGTGCTCAGTCGGTGGACAAGGTCCAACTGAACATTACCTAACTGTTGGATTCTTGTGCTCTCTTCATGACCGGGTCTGTGCCATTTCGGGTTCCGATCGCCCCACAGATGTTTAAGCACTTGGGAGTTCACTTCTACAGAGACCCAGACATAAGGTGACCAGGCGTCCTGGATTTGCCCAGACAGTCCCAGTTTTTCAGTAGCTCTCCCAGCACATTTTGGGAAATTTAGCTCATGTCCTGATTTTTAGAGATAGTTAGAAGGTGTTATCAAAAATCAATTTCATTAAAAGGTATTATACTGGCTTTAAAAATTGCATTTTATTTATGTTCTTAGTGACTCTTCTGTAATTATGTGCTGATGAGCGCTGTCATTCCGCGCACTATGTTGCAGTAAAATTGTAGTCCTTCTTCTATTTTTCTGTGTGAAATGTCCCGGTTTTTGGCCCTAAAATTCTGTTCACCCTACCCAGATGGCCTCTGCGACAGTAAGCTCAACAGGCTGGTGGTGGCTCTGCACCTCTCTTCTGCCTTTTGGTAGCAGCTTCTACTCTCTCCGATGGGTCACAACCGTTTCTAAGATGTGTCTCTGCCAAGTGTGCTGTACCTGTTCATTAAAGGCTCCTTGCAAATACACAGCTCAGCGTTCTGTGAACTCAACAGCTGCCTTTCCGGCTCGATCTGGATGGAGAGCAATATCAGGTGGCCCTGGATAAATTGCCCCTCCCATTAGATGCTGTTGGACTGGGGCACCAGATTACGAGGATGCTACTCATCAACAAACCTGGATGGCTTCAGACACACTGCTCGAAGCACAGTATCCCTGGCCTTGTGTGTCTTGCACTGTGGTTTTAAGGAATGCTCTGTGGCTTCTCCCCGGGACACCCAGTCTCCGCTTCTGCTTTGTGTGATACGGCACAGCTGCATGCTGCACTCTCTTCATGGGCATAGTAAAACTGCCTATCTCCGTTATCTCTGGTGCCTGCTCATGATTGGGACATCAGCCACCTGGGCACTTTGGCATCAAGCGGCAATAGATATCCTGGGGCAGCTCTTCGCGTCACGCTACTCGAAGCACAATATCTATGGCCTCGTGCTGCTCGCACTGTGGTTTTAAGGGATTTCCCTGAGCCACCTGGTCTCCGCTTCTGCTTTGTGTGAAACGGCTCTGCTGGATGGTGCACCTTCGTCACGGAAATAATAGAACTGCCTATCGCCGGACCTTTCTCTCTGGTGCCTGCTTATGATCAGGATGCCGGCCAAGCCGGCACTTTGACTTCAAGCGGCAATAGATATTCAGGGGCAGCTGTTTGAGTTTAGGACGGCTCTCATGTTCACTGAGCATTTTGAGGTGTGCACGCTTTCATCGGGGCTCTCCCTGACACACGCTACACTAAGGGGTGCAATTGGTGTGATATAGATTCTTGAGACTGATTGCATCTTTAAATACACTTAACGTTAGCCTGACTGAGTTATTTTCCATTCTCAGACTCAAACAAGCTGCCTGCTCACTTTATGATGTGCAGGCAAATTCAGTTTGCACAACAACATCTACTTGTTTTATTATCAGCAGAATAGGAGACAATAGTATGGCCAAGATTCTCTGAACATCTGCTTCTCAGAGTCACCGAGTACAGACACCAAAATGTAGAAATAATATGTGCCCAGAGGTGACGCATATTATGAACAGTGCTTCTAGCTGGATTTTTCCATCACACTTTTGCCTTGTTTTTCACTCATAATCAGCAAGATTAACCAGTGGTCATCTTGTTATATAAGCCCTGGGACTTGACCAACTGAGTTAGTGAAGCCTTTGCTCCAACAGTATCCACAAGAGGTCAGATACCAGACCCAGACTGTTAATTGCTGTCCCTATCGGACTGAGTTTGGACACAGAACAGAAGCTGAGTTCAGCCAAACTCTGCTGCCAGAACACTTTTCATTAAAAACAACCATCCCATCCTCCTTCTGCACCAGCTAAGAGCCTGATAAAAACAGAGGCATGCTGTGTTCAGGTATGCACAGCAACAATCCAAATATTCTCCCATTGGACACAATAACTTTACTTTATGCTCACATAGGTGGTAATTATGAACATGGCGGGAAACACTGCACCACCGGCGGTGGCGGTAACTACCGCCAACCGGCTGACGGTCCGGTCTGCCAACTAATGAAGCCAATAAGAAACAAGCAGCGGGCCATCCACCCACCGCCATTTTGCTAGTCCCGCTGACGACGGGGGAGGCCGCTCTCAGGCCGGCAGAAAGGCCCTACCCACCCACCAAATTATGAAACACCACAACACCATCAGTTCTGGGGTGGGAACCACCGCCAGGCAAAGTGTGGCATAAACGACCCATATAAAGGGAAATACTCACCATCGCACACAGAACACGCCGATGCAGAAATGGAGCGAGAGTTGGAAATAATCCCAGTGCTTCTCCTTGCCATATTTCTCCAGGACCGTGACGAAGACGACGACGGTAAGTACCGCAGCCTAGTACACCTAGGAAGAAAGGGCACAGTTACACAACACACCGCAGAGGCACTCCCAACCCCTCCCACCATCCCAAGCCCTACCTACCATAACGAGATGTACTTCGCAGACACAAGCCACCAAATACCTGCACCAATGCACACACCTGTGCACACCACACTCCCACAGTGAAACGCTGCACAATGGCTTAGTATTGTGCCAACAGCTCTGCTGGGCACTAAAATTTATTGTCAATAAAAAAATATGAATTTCAAACAAGGCCATTGGCAAGTCCATTTCAAAGTCCCAGAGGGGCAAACATAGCCCACAGTTGAACCCTATGATGGTAAAGGAAACTTCACTGAGAAGGGGCATCAATGGGGCAGCCAGGCACGTCAGAGAACAGGGGCAGAGGGAGACAGGTTTTGAAGGGGGGTCTTGGGCTTCAGATGAGGAGGTGGAGAGGGTTTGGGCTTTCCCTTGGAAGAAGGAGGAGTGGGCCTGGACTGGGGGGTTAGCAGAGGGACCGGGGGCAACACGGGGCTTCTTCCTCCCTGGGTAAGGAGCACGGGAATGGGAAGGGTAGACTGGGGCGGACTTAGACGAGGAAGGAGTGGACTGGGCTAGGGCATGGGAAGGTTTAGGGACAAGACAGGGTGGGCCAGTGGGTTCAAACAGTTCAACATGGGAGGGGAAAAGCTTTTTAGATGCAGTTGGAGGGGATTTGGAGCCAGGTCTAGGAGTGGTGGTACAAGGTGTAGGTGTGCTGGACGTGGATGCAGGTGCCTGTTTAGTATGCATATGTATGGTGGATGTGTGTGGTGTGGATGAGTGTGAGCGTTTGCGTGTTTTGGGAGGAAGGGGGATGGACACAGTGGGAGGAGACAGGCTGCCAGTGTAGATGGATGTTGTGTGGGTGTCTGCAGGTCGGGTGAGTGTGCTACAAGTGGCTGTGAATGTAGTCGTGGTGAGTGCAGGTGTGGTGTCTGGGGTGCATGACTGGATGTCAGCTGTTCTGGTGACTACATGAATGGGTGCAGCAGCAGTGACTGAGGGTGCAGTGTATGTGGGTGTGCATGGTGAGGTGACAGAAAGGGAGGAGGGGGAGGCTGACACAGTGGGGGAGGTGGATGTTGTTGTGTGTGCTTTGGTTTGTTTGGTGTGTGCCTGCCTGTGGTGGGAGGTGTGGTGCTTGTGTTTCTCAGTGTGCTTCTTGTGTGTTGATCTGAGTGCATGGCTGTCTGCATGTGTGTTTCGGATGGGTGAAGGCAGTGGAGTTCTGGAAGGGGTAGAGGTGGTGGGAGGGGGGACGGAAAGACCAGGGACACTGGCTGCCGTCAAAGAGGAGGCCAGAGCCTAAAGAGATCACTGTAGGTCAGACATGGCACCGTAAATGCCTTCCAGAAATGCATTGCATTGCTACATCTGGGATGCTAGCCCCTGGATGGCATTCACAATGGTTGTCTGCCCTACGGGGATGGTTCTCAGGAGGTCAATAGCCTCCCCGTGAGGGCAGCAGGGCTGACTGGGGCAGGGGATGAGGTGCCTTGAGCAAAGGATATGCCCACCCTCCTGGGTGAGCAGGCACAGGCAACTCGGTGGAGAGCAACTGGGAGGGCGGTGATGGTATGGGGGGTGATGGTAGATGACAAAGAATGGGTGGGCCCAGTAGGGTCTGTCGCCACCAGGGAGCTGCCATCGGAGGAGGTATCAGAGTCACTACCTCCAGTGGTAGTTGCCTCCCCCGTGGTACTCCCCTTGCCCTCCAACCCACTAGTCCCCTTGGCATCGTTCAACTCTGCCTCCTGGGACCTGTGAGCTGCAGCATCCCCACTCGCTGGTGCCTCAGCTCCCTCGCCAGATGATGCTAATGTTCACAGGGACACAAGAGCACAGGGGTGGGGAAACAAAACATCAAAGAAGTATGTAAATTCCAGGAAATATGTGCATGTTGGGACACATACACTCCCACCCAGCTCAGGCACACACCCTCAGCAGACACAACACGTTAGGAATGTGCTCCTGACTGGTAGGCATGACCCCACAATACACTACATTCTCATCCTGACCCACTACTCTGATACACTTTGTGAAGTGAACCAATGAGAGAGGATGGTAAGCCAACACATCTACAAGTTCATGAGGCTACATTGAATACAATTGTCCAAACAGGGGACCCCTCACAGGTCTACAGACCCTGCCAAAACTGGCTATGACACTATCCGACGGACGTGGAGGGGGTCAGGACTGCAGGGACACAACTGTCTATGTGCCTGGCACTACTATGCATGCACCCCTTAGCATCTAACTACACTCATCACAATGGCATGACAACAGTGTTGGCACTCACCCCCTTGTTGCAGCTGTGCTGCCTTCAAGCGCCCATCCAAATCCAGATAGGCCACCGACAGAACGTGGGCCATTAGAGGGGGTCAGGGTCCGGCGGGCAACCCTCCCTCATTGGGAGGCCTTACTCAGCTGTGCCTCTCTGGTCTTCCTGGCCCAGTGCCTCAGGCCCTCCCATCACTTCCTGAAGTGGGTGCTCCGCCGGTTGTAGACCTCCAGGGTCCATACTTCCTTGGCGATGGCTTGCTATAGTCGCCTCTTCTGATGGGCACGGTCCTGCATGGGACACACAGAGTAAAGACACAGACGTCAGTGTGGTGCCTCGTACACAAATGCCATGCCCGTACATACTGACCTGGTCCATGGAGACATGCATATGAACAAATTACAAGCCGAAATTGCCAGACACACTACAGGTGAGCAGTCACACAGCGAACAAAAACGCATAAAGGCATCTGCCACATTCACACACATCTCAGGAGGACAGATAGCAACTCACCTGCTCCTCTGGTTGCCCATACTGCTTGGCATACAGGAGTAGGATCCCGTCCACTAGCTTCTCAAGCTCCTCCGCGGTGAAGGCCAGGGCCATTCCCCTGTCACACGTGCCGTCTCAGGGACCAGAGTCAGGACACAGCAGCACACTCAGTGGAGTTCTTACCTCCTCGTAATGCAGGAGTCAAGTGTCAAGGGTCTGTCAAAATGGCGGTAAATACCATGGCGGTGTGCACCGTCACCGCCAGCGGGGCTCATGATTGGCCCAGGTTCCCCATTGACAACCACGTAATCCAATGATCAGGTGTATGGCGGTGAACACCGCCTACCGCCATGACGACTAACTCCAGGGAATTAAGTCACTTCCACACTACAATACCTGGATGGCAGGAGGCTGCAATTTTGCTTCCACTGAGTCTCAATAGCCTGGCTGGGGGCCTCATCAATGGCCCTATTCACTCTCCCCTTCGTCATGTACTGACATGAGCACTGGTCCCCCACATGTAATCATGGTTGGAAGAGTGTCTACACTGTGATTCCATTATGACTGAGACACCCCACCACACATTAGTCTGACGGACTACCTCATTCTTTGTGTGTGTGTGCGCGTTACATATGTGTTACATTGTAGAAATGAATTGTGTCACCATGTGATGTAAGTGTATGTCCAAACTCAAAATGTGCTCCTTCATCACCCATAGGTACAGACCCATGTGGTGAGGGAGAGCCCCATTTGTTTACAGACCCCTAGTAGATCTGCCACCATAAAGGAACGTCACATCATCATAACTTACCAACCTAATCGAGCTACAGTCCCTGACTTCTGTGCAGTAATTGATCCTGTTCTGAAGCCGGCCAATAGGAATCACCATGCCATACCTACAACTGTGCAGGTACTATCTATGCTCCATTTTTTGGCCACAGGCTAATTTCAAGTGACAGCGGGCATGGTTGCAGTGGTATCTCAGCTAGTGTTCAGCCACATCCTGTTCAATTTCCTGGATGCATTCGTTCAACACTTGCAAAGTTATGTCCAGTTTCTCCAAAGGGCTGATCTCACCGCCATCAAATCAGGATTATATGCCTTTGCTAATATCTCCCATGTGATAGGTGCAATCGATGGAACCCACATAGCCCTCATATCCCCAAGAGTGAATAAACAGGTGTATCAGAATCGTAAAAACTATCACTCCATGAATGTCCAATTGGTGTGTACAGTTGATCAGTACATTTCACATGTCAATGCAAGGTTCCCAGGATCAGTCAATGATTCATTTGTCCTTAGAAACACATGCCACACATGATTGGACAACTACAGGGAGACAAAGCTTGGCTCATAGGTGAGTGTATATGACACTGGATCAGTTACATAGCTGACAGCCAGGATGTATGCATGTAAGATGTGTATGTTTCAACACTCATTCACCCACTTTTGCAGCGGATTCTGGCTACCCCAACATGCAATGGCTCCTGACACCTGTGAGGAATCCCAGGACAGATGCAGAGAGGAATTATAAGGAGACACATGGTCGTACTAGGAGGGTGATTGAGCGCACCATAGGACCCCTGAAAACAATATTTAGTTGCCTACATCTCCCTGGAGGATCCCTGTGCTATGTCCCTGACAAGGTGTGTACGATAGTGGTAGCCTGCTGCATGCTGCACAACTTGGCTGTAAAAAAAGCTATCCCACTTCTGGAAGAGGAGGATGCTGTCCAACCAGCCCTGCCACCTGAGCGGAGGGATGAGAGTGATGGTGAAGAAGGGGGGAAGATATCAACTCCAGGACCCAATTAATCCACCTATACCTCCAGTGACTCTCAGGTACTGTTCTATGCTGATCACTGCATTGTTTCAGTCTGACTCTTGTAGTAAGTACTGTGGTGTACTTTACCAGTGAAAATACTAAATCATGACTGAAGTGGCAGATGCCAGTGCACGCAATGGAATGTACAGTTTACATACTTCAGACACTACAGTCTGTTGGATCCCCTCCTGCAATAAAAGTGGCATTATGATGGTAACTCGCTAATGCATTCACATTCACAACTGATAGCTCATACTGAATAATGACTGATATTTTGAGTGCACAGCTGTATTTATTCAGAGTCAAAACATCCATGAGTGTTGGGACAGTAAAAAAGGAGTGGGCACATGGTGGACAACATACTCAGGTACAAATGCTCAGCTGTTGGTTGCACAGGGGTATCATCCATGGGGCCATTGGAAGATTGTGAGATGGCAGCGGCATGTCAAAGAGGTAGCTCAGTGGCACACAAGGGAGACAGTTCGGGGCAAAGTCACTTCCTGCCGCTGGGCTTGGTCTTGGCTGGTGTTTCAGTGGGATGTCTGGGTCTGAGGGCACGTTTGCGAAGGTGTAGCTGGGCTGCAGGGCTAGGGGTGCTGGTGTCCTCTGAGTCCTCTGGCAGGGCCACCAGTCCAGTGGATACTGCAGATGTAGATGGCAGGGCAGTGTCCTGGCTAGTGTAAGGGCCCTGCAGGTGGGTAGAGGGCTCACGCTGGATGTTTGTCTGGTGCTGCAGCAACCCTGCAATGGAGGCCATGGTGGCACTGAGTTGTTTCCATTGCTCCATGGCCTCCTGGTGGTGTGCTACCTGCAGCCTCTGATTCTGCTCAAAGGAGGCCAGGATCTGGCGCACCCTGTCCTGGGTTTGGTGGTATGCACCCCGGACCTCAGAAATCACCTCCTGGGCTGCTGCATCCATCCTTGAACCACCACCCCGGGCCACTGATGCCCTCCCACTGGCCCTAGCCCCCATGCCTGTGTCCCCTGCACAGGTCTGGCAGTCCTACTTGCAGTTGGCCCTTCATCACCCTGCCTAGTGGTGGGTGGAGACTCAGGCCTCTGTACATGTGGGAAGACAGTCTGTGGCCTGGAGACACTAGTGTGGGGTCCTTTGGCCAGAGCTGATGGTGGTGGCTATCTGGCAAGGGTGTCAGTGGTGTACTGGGTGGGGCTTCTGGAGGGTGACAGTCCGAGGTATGGGATGGGCCAGGGGTTTCATCTGTGTCCAGACATCCCTCTGCATTCTCCTGAGTGAGGCCTCTGTCTTCAGGTGGAGGACTGGCACTCCTTGATGTCTCCGTCCGGATGGCATGGGTGGTGGTGCCTGTGTGTGAGAGACTAGAGATGTGGGTGTCCTTCACTTTCTTGTCAATTGCAGCACTGGTCAGCAGTAATTGATGGTTAAATTACCATGTAATGGCATGCAAGGTCCCTTTGTGTACATTTAGATGCAATTATTGAGGGCGGTGGTGGTGCATTGTGGGTGATGTAGTGCTAGTGGGATACCATGCATGGTTTGGTGACTGGGCACAGGTAGCTGGATGGTGATTTGTATGGGGGATTGTGGGAATGCAGGTGACTTGGATGTGAGTGTGTGAGTGTGTGGGTGTTATGGACTGGGTAGGGGTTGGGGTCCTGGTGGTAGTGAGAAGGATGGGGTGATACATGCATTATAGGTGTGGTGACTGTTAAGGTATTGTAGTTGACTTACCCGAGTCCAGTCCTCCAGTGAGTCCAGTAAGCCCCTCTAGGTGCAGGATAGCCAGGACCTTCTCCTCCCAGTTGGTGTAATCGGGGGGAGGAGGTGGGAGACCACCACCAGTCTTCTAAATGGCAATGTTGTGCCTGGATGCTATGGAACTAACCTTCCCGCGCAGGTCGTTCCATCTCTTTCTGATGTCCTCCCTTGTCCCACTGTGTTGACCTTGTTGACTATCGTCTGCCATAGCTCCATCTTCCTGGTCACTGGTGTCTGCTGCACCTGTGCGCCGAATACGTGTGGCTTGACCCTGAGTATTTCGTCCACCATGGTCCTTAGCTCCCTGTCTGTGAAGTGGGGGTACTTAGAGGGTGCCATGGTGTGTGTTGTGGGTAGTGTGTTGTAGGTGTATTGGTGAGGGTGCTGTTGTGTGGTTGGGTGTGTGGCTTGTGATTGTGGTTGTGCTATGTATGAGTTCAGTGTATGTGTGTTGTCAATATCTGTCGTGCTATTGGTGTTGCAAATCATTGTGGGGTGTGTATATGTGTGTTTTAAAGTGTTGTGGATGTGTGTCAGGTGTGTGGTTTTCAAACTTGCCAATGTGTGCACTTGTTGTTGGCGGGTCCCATTGCTGGCCGTGGGGGTCCGTACCGCCAATGGTCATTCGACAGTCACTGTCTGCCGAGCTGATTTGTGCATCATTATTTGGTGGACGGGAGATTTGTCTGCATGGCGGTGGCGGGGTGAGGTGTACTGCCTTTCTGCCGTTGTTGGCCCTGGCAGTGGGTAGAGGTTACAAGATTTTTAAATGTTTGTCTTTTTGGTATCATTATACGGCGGTATGCAGTTCACCGCCACTGGCGGTGTTTTGTTCACCATCAGCACGGTGGTCGGCAGTGATTGCCGGCAAGTTCATAATGAGGGCCATAGTCCTGAGGGACATGGTAGAAGTGTTTGCCATTGTCACATTTCTAGTAACCATGATAACAGCAATATGTTTTATATGTCTTGAGTCACAATGCATGTACTATATAGCAGATCATAGTAATAAATGTTTTTCAATATACATTGTGTCATTATTCGTACAAATGCTTGAGTATGACATTCTAAGCACAAAAGGTGGGTTCCCAATTACCACTGAGTCCATGAAAACAAAGGGACCTGAAAGCACCCCATGACATGGGACAGGCTATGTGTCTGCAGTTCACCATATCTGCCATCCTGATAAATAGCACATTGAAGTAAGTCTGAGTTTTATAGGGTTAGGGGATCTAGACTTAAGATACCTAACAGGTGGCATCTGGGGTGTCCCCGATGCAGAACTAGACACCAACCCAGTCCTGAACATGCTCTCCGCTTGGAGCCGCAAAACACACACAATCACTAATGTGTACAGGGCTTTGTGTGGGGGTGTTGGAGTACTACTACTCCGTCCCTGGCTCTGCTAGAGCCAAGGCTTGTAGAGTGACCTGTCCGACCAGGACTGGTCCAGTATCCTGGGATGTGTCTCAAAACGAGGTTGGAAGCTGCTACAATTTAACTATGTTCATCGCACCTACCTGACCATGACACAACTGCACAGGGTATTTACTACTCTCATAGGTGCCCTAGATGCAACTCTGAACTTGCTGATTTTTTTCATATGACCTGGCAATGCCCTGTATTTAGGCCCTTCTTTACTGAGATCTGCGGCTGCCTCTAGCATATCACCAGTACACACCACATCAGTACCCCAAAGTCTGAATTCATTAAATCTGACTGTCTCAAAGTAGGCATTAGTGATGAACTAAAGGGTCGCTGCTGGCCCACTCATCCTTGCCTGGAAACTAGAACTCAAATGTTGGGCACAGGAACGATGTGTTCAGAAAACTATGATGCAAGGCTGGGAAGGCCACACACCACATGTTGGGATATAATATTATTGGTGTTAGATCCAGGCTCTGCTCCACAACCACCATAGTCTGGGTTTGATACTCTTCTACGATACCCTCACACCCTGCATAAACTCTTCTGTCACAGAGCTTGTGGACTCCTCTCGGCACACTCCATCTATTTGGCCCTTGTCCCATCCCTTTCTTCTCCCCTCCCCCCTCCCTCAAGTTGCCATAACTCCTTGGCCACAACACGGGTGCACTGGAGAGATCCTCCCACCACTGCAAACATGCCCCCCCCACCCTAATCCCCTTTGGTATGTGGTCCAAAACCTCTCAGGTATGGGCCAGCTCAGGCCACACAAATGGCATTGATAACTCTGTTCATTGTTGTAATGTTTCATGAATTCTTGTTCACGATGACCAGAAATGTATTTGAAGATCTTTCTTGCCTTGTATGCAATCCTTTCAATAAACAGGAATTAAAAAACGTGGATGTGCATGAATACACAAAATGTCATACTTACAAAACGTTGTACTACAAGTATAGACCTGGGGATTATACATCAATGTGTGTATCTTGAAACCGACTGCACATTAATGTTGAATTTACCACAGCCAATTAATTTTTTTCCATGTTAGAAATACAAAAAAAATCTACTGAATTGGCAATAAATAATATTTCCCATCATACAAGTGTGAGGCACTTTTATTGGAGTAAAGTCAACATCTGTTATGAAAAAGTAAAGCGAGAAGCTGAGGCGCAACTCATCCCAGACTTTAGCTCCATAACAGTAGTATGCCTTTTACTTATTAAAAAAAAATCTTCCTATAAGATAGAACATTCTGGAAACCACCAAAAAATCTCAACATGTGAAAAGTCTATCAGGATGAGGATGTAATTTGTGAATCTACAGAAAATAGACCCTTTCGCGTTTGTGTAACATTGTGTGTAATTGGCATAAACAATCACGATAGAAAAATATTTTGTCTCTAAGATCAGTGGTTCCCAACCTGTGGGCCGGGGACCCCTGGGGGTCCGCAAAGCCTCCTCAGGAGGTCCGCGACTGCTTCAAGAATTTAATAATATTAGGTCCCAGATACCAGTAATGACTCAGTGGGGGTCCCCGGGTTCCAATAATGATTCAGTGGGGGTCCCCGGGCTCCAGTATTGATAAAATGGGGGTCCACAGAAGTCAAAAGGTTGGGAACCACTGTCTAAGATCATTGAAACCCAGCAATAAAATCATATTTTGATAGCCTTGAACAGCACAACTTATCATAAAATCAATGCATTATCAATAAAAAATTAAACTGGTTCCAAAAACTGAGGCCATACTCTTTCACATGCCTCTTCTTTGTTTGGACCGTCAAACACTTCAGAAGAGCATTCATGTTGCACCAGATTTTAATATTGCCTGACAGTTGCCTCTATGGCGTCACGTGACATATAATATGAAATTCACAACCACTCCCCAGTCCTTATTTATACACGTGCAAAATGCTACAAAAATGTACATAAAAACATCATTCGGCTATGGTACCAGGAGGTAATTGTAAATTGTAAATGTATGCTTTGTCATGTCAACATTCAAACTCGAATTGTTTGTTAATTGTAAATTCCAATTTGCAATTCGCTGTAGATTTGTAAGAAATATGGTTATTTGGAGTTTTGTACTTAATGTTGAATACGTTTTGAATGTTGTATTACAACCATTATTCATTAATGTCACCGTGTATTTTTTTACAGCTGTTTTAATATTTTGAAAATGTGATAGGGTTTTTAATGTATATTGATATTTTTTTGTTCTGTATTTTTAATCGACTTGCATGGAAGGTCCCACAAAAACTGATAAACATGGACATTCAAAGTACCATACAACGAACAGCCCTCAATAGTGACTCATAATACCTATACAAGGGCATGGAAGGATGCAAGAGGCAAGGTGAATAAACTTGCAAAACAAAATCACACACGCTATTTAAAATGCAACAGATTGTGGCGGGGATACAATTTATATACGCTTGCATTCAACTAGAGTTCTGTGTCAGAACACGTAGGCGAAAATATTGCTTAAATCAATATCACATCTACAATTTAGCCCACTGTTATATCATCAGAGTAAGCATGTGTAGGTATTTATATATTTGTTATTCTTAACTCCACATCTGCTCATCTCAACGATTAGGTAAGTACATGTGGTGTTAAGAATAGTAAGTGTATACTTACCTGTATATGCTTACCTTGACAATATAGATATAGTCAATATTGTGGAGCTGGGAGAGCATGGCCAACCGTTGACGAAAGGGACTGCAAACCCGTCCATCAAACAAAAGCAAGATCTGCCGGACCTGGGGGAGCCAATTGTCAGAGTCTCAGACCCAGCACAGCCCTGGACAGTCACGCTGACATCTGGGGCCTGCACTGGCATGGAAGCCACGGCCTTAGGTGCAGACAGCCTCAGGCTAAAGAGGTCCCAGCACATTGGGCAAGAAGACTAATCTGGCCCAGCAGGAGTAGGAGGTCCACGACACCTTGACTACAGCTTTGCGGCTGCCAGTCAGTCAGCTCGACCTGCTGCATGGCAGACAGAATCCAAAACAGCACTCTGCCTACCCTAATCAGCAATGAAGGGAAACCCACCAGCTAGCGAGGGGAATCTCAAGAGGCCTGAGGAGGATGCCATGAGAAGGAGTGCCCTAGGCAGGCAGCAGGCGGCGGTGAATATCTCTGCAGTGCCAAGTGTGGCCTACTATAGCGGACCCACCAAGGATGACGGGGAGAAGGGGGGCTGGACCTCCCATCAAACGAAGTTAGATAAATAAATCTTGCCCAAGGACACAGCAACTGGGCTGGCTGTGGGGGTTCTCGAGATATCAAGCAGATGAGTTGCCCACCTTTACAGGCATTATGGAGGCAATACAAGAAGTCTGTGACTCCTTAGAAACAAAGATAGACTTGGTCACCACTGAAGTCACCCTACTTCAGGCTGAACTGTGCCCAATGGGGGAAAGAGTTAAAGAGAGGGAGAACTCTGTGGTGGTGCTAATAGCAGAAACTAAAAGCCTGAAAGTGCAGATGAATGTGTTATGAGTGGGCGCAAAGGCTATGAAGCAAGAGTAGACAATTATAAAGGCTTCTCCAAGAGAGTCGTTGGGTTCCCAGGGAGGGCAGAAGACCCCAGCACTAACCTCTTTTTAGAGGATCCTATCCTCAATACATTTCAACTAAGAGGTCTGTCCAAGTTCTTCTCAATACAGTGTGCCCACAAAGTCCCAGGAAGTGCACCACGGCTGAGGGCCATGCACCATTTTTGCTTGCATCTTCAATCACAGATATCAAGACATCATCCTACAGGCTGCATGGAGTAGCCCATCTCTCTGGTACGAAAATGCAACCATCAGCTTCTTCTCTCCGGAGTCTACCCTGCGGGTTCAATGTCTTTAACACAAGTTTGATGAGCAAAGAAAGAGTTGCGGAACTGGGAACTCAAATATTGAATGTTGTTCCCTGCCAAATTGAGAGTGGTGGCATAAGGAAAAACAAAGGCCCTCATTACGACGTTGGCAGTATTTTCGCAAGACCGTTGAAGCCACAGGTGCCAATAGAACACCAGTGCAGGTGGTCTTAAGATCGCCCTATTGTGACTGATTTTGGAATTCCGCCTGAAATCGGGTGGAATTCCTACACCAGTCATGCTGGCAGTCGGCGGTGCAGACGTGATACAGCCACCGGCACCGCCACGCCAAAGGACGCCACACGCTGTATTACAACCCGTAATACGGCATGGAGGTGTCATGATGGCGGGGCACGGCCAGCAGTGGAAGCTCCAGGACTCATCCCCTCCTGGACGACCTCCTCGACAGACGAGGTAAGTGGATTGTATGACAGGGGAGGGGTGTATGTGCGTGTGTGTGTGTGTGAGTGCGTGCTGTGAATGCAGAGGGAAGTGGGTGCATGTATGTTGGTGAATGCGGATAGATGGGGTGAATGGATGCATGCGGGGGAGGGGCGTGAATGTGGGTATGCATTTGAGGGGGGAGGGGGAGTGAATGCGTGCATGTCAGCAGTGTTTGTGTATGTTTGTCAGTGTGAATAAGTGGGTATGTCATGTTTGCATGGGTGAGTGGGGGGTGTTTGTTTGTGTGTAGAAGTGTGTGAGTGCATGCATGCAGGTATATGGAAGTGTGTGCAAGTGTATCCTGGCGATAGGAATGCTTATTCTTGTCGCTAGGATGCAAGACCGCCAACTTTTTCTAGCAGTGCAACCCCAGAAAAATGCTGGTGGTCTCCCACGTCGTAATGCCGCTAGCAGTATTACGGCATCCGGCGTGCTGGAGGTGCTCACCTCCAGCCTGGCGGACCACGGAAAAGTGTCAGGATGGGCAGAGCATCAGCGGTTTGGCGTCAGTCAAACCAGCAAACTCGGAATTTGGCAGTCTTCACTGCTGACCCGTCGGCGGTGAGTCCACCACCATGTCGAAATGATGGCCATAGCATTTTGGATCTCCTGAAGAGACATAGAAATGGTTCGAGGGTTGGAGACAAGTGACATTTTACCAGTCCAGGAAACCCTGGTAATACCAACCATGGTTTAGATTAATGGGGGTTCAGAATGGTAGCCCACGCGGGCTATACAAAGGGCTCAAGAAGAGTGGGAATCTTGGTGAAGCACACGCTCCCACTCATGATTCAAAGTACATGGATATACCCCCAAGGGAGGTGCATGGCCGTCTTGAGGTCCTGGGAGGGTCACACAAGCAATATCTGCTCAGTGTACATCCCTCCTCATCTATAAACCTTCACACTCTGTTCCTTACTACTGCAACTACCCAAGGGAATACTGCTGCTCATGGGGGCCAATTTCAATTTAGCAAAGGATGAGAAGAGTGATTGTTGGCCCTCCCGAATCACAAGCACAATTCACAGTCCCCTCGCACACTTTGTGTCCACCCTGGGGATGGTGGACATTTGATGTGAACACAATCCAGGGGTTCAGCAATACACCTATCACTCGGGTGCACACTGGAGCCTGTCCCATATTGATTATCTCTTCCCACACTACCAACCAGCACAACACTACGTAGAGGTTTGCCATCTGGCTAGATGGATAAAGGATCACTTCCCAATATGGGTAAAATTCATGCTGGGCTGAGGGTCTGGGTGAGGGATTGTCACCCTTCATGCAACAGACCATACGAGAGGGCCCGGTGTTGACAACGGACCATACTTTACAGAAAACTCGACTTCGAGTAGACACTTTGGGAGGCCTACAAGGCCATGGTCACAGGACAGGAGATCTCACAAATTTCTTTTTTTTTTTAAATATTGTTTTTTTTGTTTTCAGAAATAAAACAAGTATGACAAAAAGCAAGCAATAGATAACAGTACCGCAGGATAACCTTGTTCCATGTAAAAATAACAACAAACCTTAACCACCCCCTCTTTGCACCTTCCCTCCCCTCCCTCTCCCACAGACATTTTGGCTCCACATTGTTCGGATAATAGGATAGAATTCCAGAGTACAACCCACACCATGTCATGATAGTATACACAGGGACTCAGTGAAACCCTCCTCTCTCCTGCGTCTCGTGAAATTACAATACTTCGAGTGAATAATGCTCCAACCATTTGCCCCATACTTTACAGAATTTCCAGGGTCAGCCCCTACTGACGTACGTGATTTTTTTCAGCCACCAAGTACATATCCATACCCCTTTTCCATTCCTATAGTGTTGGGCACTCTCTGGACCCCCACTGTCTGGCTATGTCTCTCTTGGTGACCACTAATCCAAGATTACACAACAAAAGTTGGGCCCTGGGGAGATCAACATCATTTGCTAGGATCTAAAGAAACTGGCTTGGATAGGAGTTCACCAAGTTCCCCTGTGATTACCATCCAGTACTCCTATATGCGGGGACAGTCCCAGAGTGTATTGAGAAATGAGCCTTCTGTACTCTGACTCCGCAGAAAGTATGGATCCTGAGCAATCTCCAAAGCATGGAGGTGGTGTCTATCACAGTATACCCTTTGAAGTATCTTGAGTTGGACCAGTTGCAGTCTGGATTTTATAGCCATCTCCCTTGGATGTATCAGGGCTGCCTCCCAATCAACATCTTCCATTTTTCCCACCTCCTGCATCCATTTCTCCCTGAGTTTCACTAGCCTGTCCGGCATGATATTGTTGAGTGCTTTGTAAGTGACGGAGGTTGCCACCCTCCCCTTTTCATCCATCAGTAGTAGCCCCTCTGGAGGGGCATAGTCCCAGACGGCCTCCCCGGGTAGTCCCTGTGCCCTCCATGCATGCCTTATTTCTGAATATTTTAGAAATTGACTGTCATGCATGGCATAGTTGTGCTTAAGTGAGGCATATGTCATGATGTTACTGTTCTCAAGCAGGTCTCCCAGCTTGGAGATCTCAATCAGATCCCATATGTAAAAGCCCCATAGTTTTCGAACCTCAGGGAGCCAACATCCTTTCCACAATGGTGCTTCTTTCGTAGGTCTACCATACCACCCAATGGTTCTCACTGCATTCTCACAGGGTCTAATCACCACCTGTGTCAACATCAACATAATTTTCAAAATCCTTGTCCACACTCACAAAGCCCTCCACAACACTGGACCGGCCTACCTTAACGAACGAGTCAACTTTCACATACCAACTCGATAGCTCCGCTCTGCAGACCTCGCTAAAGTCCACCACATCCAACGCACCACCTCCGGCGGCAGATCCTTCTCCCACCTTGCTGCCAAGACCTACGCAAGACCCAGGACCTCCTAACCTTCAGAAAGCACCTAAAACGTGGCTTTTCGAGCGGTAACCGCCCCCTCCCTGCTCCCAGCACCTTGAGACCCTACCAGGTGAGTAGTGTGCTTATGAAATTATTTGCTTGATTGATTGTGGCCAGGAGGAGGCCAGAGTTCCACGGCCCCTATAGAGATAATGTAAATAGGAGGACCATTTTGATTGTTCCAGTTGGAATGTTGGGTGATCAAGAGGTGCAAAGACTTAGTCATTAACGTTGATGAGCTGAGATGCCCAGTAATAGGCGCGCAAACCTGGAAGGGCAATGCCACCATTGTATTGATTATGCTTCATAGTTGTAAGAGCAATCCTGGGATGACTGCCATTCCATATGAGCGTCTGCAGATCTCGGTTTATCATTGTGAACATTTCCAGGGAAATGGGGTAATATGTGTGCTGTAGACCATAGAGGAGTTTAGGCAGTGAAATCATTTTATGCACTCTCCCAATGAGTGTCAGAGGCAGTCCTCGCCATCTCTCTATGTTTTCTCAATAGACTCTCACCACTCTCCAGAGATTACGCTCAAAGGAGGTGTCTCTGTTCAGAGTCAGAAATATTGAGGTATTTGAACCACAAGGTGGTGAGTGGAAGTCACTGGGAAAGAGGGGGCACTGCAATCCCAGTGTGTGGGAGATACAGTATGGATTTATCTCACTTAATACAGTACCCTGAGTGAATCATGTACTCTTCAAATGTGTGGTTGTGTAGAAGACCTGGGGCAAGCAATGGGATGGTGCTGTCACATATAACAGGATGTTGTACGCATAAAGCAAGATCTTTTCCTCTGGCATGCCACTACCCGAGATAGTAAAGCCATGGATTTCTGGATGAGCCAGCACTTTGCATGCCAGCACCTCAATAACTAGAGCAAATAACATGAGAGGCAGGGGGCAACCCTGTCTCGTGCTCCTGCTGATGGGAATTTCCACAGACATCACTCCATTCACCCGTATAGAGGCCAGAGGAGCCTGGTATACCAGTCCAACCCTGCCCCTAAATATAGGGCCAAAGCCAAACTTAACCAATGTTTGTATGAGGAAGGGCCAATGTACTGCATCAAACGCTTTCTCAGCGTCAAGCACAAGAAGTGTATGAGGTTCCAGACGGTCCTTTATTTTATTTAACCAATTATGAGCATGTCTAAGATTGTAGCGTGTGTATCTGCCTGGCATAAAGCCTGATTGATCCAGGTGAAATAAGGGTGTTATGACCTGGAGTAATCTGGTTGCTAAGACCATTGCCAATATTTTACCTTTAGTACTGAGATATAAAATGGGCCTTTACAAGCTGCATTGGTCTCTGGGTTTACCGTCTTTGGGAATCACTACTACGACTGCCCATCTAAGGCTGGGTGGGAGAACTCCATCCTGTTCAGTTTCTTTGAACAAGTTAGGGAGATGAGGGCCCAGGAGAGCCATACACCATTTACAAAACTCCACCGGGATCCCATTAGTATCCGGAATGTTGTTGGAGTTGAGTTTCGTATGGCGGTGCAGACAACCTCCAGAGTAATGTCTGCTTCAAGTGTTTCATGATTCTCCATGACCAGTATGGGAGTCGTGATAGATGCCAGATAATCTATTATGCAGGATAAAGTCTGTAATGAAGGTGCTTTGTCAATTTACCCGGCATGGTCAGCAAATGCTTTGGCTATTCCCTCATCAGAGTCTAGGAACCCTCCCTCAGGTGTCGGCACTCGTGGACCAAACGTGTCTTTGCCTCTTTTTGCCCAAACCAGGCCAGAAGCATCCCAGCTTTGTCTCCTGTATCGTATCAGTGGTGCAGGGATGCCAGCATTTGACTTTTGGCGCCTTCTTGCACTAGGGTTTGTATTCATCACATAGCAGCACTAGCTGCCTTAGGAGAGTAGGGTTGGGTTGCAACGTTACGGCTTGCTCAAGTTCTAGAAGTTGACACTCTAGTTCAAGGGAGGCTGAAGACTTCCTCTTTATTTGTGCAATCAGATTTTGGGCTCTGTTGCGGAGGACCATTTGGTAAGCTTCCCAAAGGACTGTCTTAGATGAGACAGAATGCATATTTTCCTTAAAACAGAGCTCTGTATCTACTCTGAGCCCTATGGGGACCTCAGTATCTTGTAACTCCCTCACATTTAGCTTCCACCCCATCCCCCTTCTATGCCTACTGCCCAGTTTCTTCAGTAGGGGCAAGTGCTCTGACAGGCAACGGGCCAAGTATTAGTGTTGATGTATCATGATCAATTCGTCTGTGGAGGAGACAATATAATTGAGGTGAGAGAACACTCTGTGAGCCCCTGAGAAGGAGGAGTAAGTTTTCTCAAATGGGTGTACCCTCCTCCAAATGTCTGAGAGGCCAGGTGGGGTCATGAATCAAGATGTAAGTGGGGTGTGCAGCCGAGGTCATTGAGCTCGTTCTATGAGCATCAGTGTGTCATTGAAGTCTCCTCCAACCACATGAAGTGTGAGGGGGCTCCAGAAGTGTCTCAGACATTTTATCAAGCATGGGAGCCTAGAGGTGGGGAGGCATATACACTAACTAGTGTGACATATTGTCAGTCCCAATGACTCCTAACCCCAACATATCTACCCAGGGGGTCGGTCCACTTTCATAGAGCTGTGAAGTGTGGGTTCTTCTTCAGCAGGAAGCCACCCCTCTAGATAACATTTTGTAACCTGAGTGTGCCAGTGTGACATAAGTCCGTCTTGCCAGGAATTTACGTCTGCCTCTGAGATGAGTTTCCTGGAGGAGGACAACCGACAGTTGGAGTCATTTAATGTATTGGGTGACTAGGCCCCGTTTGACTCTGTCCCCCAGTCCGTTCACATTCCAGGAGAGTATGAATTTCTCTCTGGTGGTTGTAATTGGGGAGCCTATGCTGTATTGCTGAGAGAGAATAGAGAACAAGGAGAACGAGGAGGGAGCCATTCTCTGGAGCAGATTGGACTGAGCTGCAGGCCATTCTGTCTGTGGTGATTCTTCCGAATTGAAACAAAACCCATTCAATTAAAACATTAAACTAAATATCCTATCCACCACCCTCCCCACCCCACAAGGACCCCGTGAGTTAAACCTCCAAAGATTAACATAGTAACTGCACAGCAAGGATGATGAAAGATCTGTAGCCCACCACCCCCACTGGTTCAATTACCCCAAAGCGTTGAGAATTATAGTCATTGGGCCAGCTATCCCTGGCAACAGTGGCCTTCTGAGGGTAACCCAACGTTCACCTTCAAGCTCCTGAAGCTGACCATATAGGGGTATGGGAACACAATTTGATCTTCGGCAGGCCCCGGATCATGTGCCATTCGGCACATCACGGTGTTGCCTACAGATCAGCAGTAGATTGATGCAGTGATACGTTATCTTGAGTTTCTTGAAGAGCATTTATTGCCAGCACCAAAGGGTGAGGGCCTTCAGTGTCTGAATCGTGGCTCCCCCGTGTTAGCATCAGCAAGATTTGTTTCTTTGTTGACAATTTCATTCTTCTTTAAGTCCGCGGTTGGATCCTAGTCAAAGTCCAAGGCGGCCGCTTCATGGTCTGCGCCGCATGTTTGGCACGATGGTGGATTCAAGTCTTTTTGGGAGGGCTGCATGCCCCATTGCCAGGGTTACCATTGTTCTTTCTGTCAGGCCTCCTCTATTGCAAAGCATCAGGAACCAAGTTCCCGGTCCTGTCTCTGAAGAAGCCTGGACTGTTCCTCCAGCCAGTTCCAGGCTTTGTCAAGGGATTAAAAGAAGAAGGATTTCCTCTGAAAGAGGACTTTCAGCTTGGCTGGAAACATGAGCAGGTATTTCAGTTGCAGGGCCCGGAGTCTGGCCTTGACTTCATCAAAGGTGGGCCACTGCTTTTGGACTTCTCTAGTGTAATCAGGAAAAATACAAATTTTGGAGTTGGCATAGCAAAGTTCGCCAAGCTTGTGTCCCTCTGTTAGGATTGTATATCTATCTTAGTAATTTAGAAATCCTGCTATAACCATTTGAGGGAGGGCGGCTCTCCAATGCTCGGTGGGCCTGTTCTATTATAAAACAGGAGGAAAAGTTAGCTTGAGAGAGTATCATGAGCAACCAGTCAGTCAGAAACTGCACCATGTTGGAGAAATGCACTCCCTTGTGGAACCCCACAAAACGTAAATTGTTTCACAGAGCCTATTTTCGGAGTCTGTAGCACAATTATGTTAATATCTCCATACCACCATAGCACCATAGCACAATTTTGTTAATATCTCGGACCTCAGTCAGTTCCTTACAGAGGGTCTTCAATGTATCTTCCAGCTCTGAAACCCAGGATTCCGCTGCAGAGACTCTCCCCGTCACATTACAGAGATCTTGGCGGAGCAGAGCTACTTCCAAACACACTTCTTCTGTGCATACCTCCAGTGCTTTGTGGTAGGATTGTATGGCCAAGAGTAGGGCAGCATTGTCAGACATGGACAGTGTGAAGTTCTGCAGAGGAAGGGGGTGACCACTGCTGGGTATCGTCCAACTTTCCATGATGTGTGGGCTTGGGGTCTTTTTCCTTTGCCATGACTTCAATACGCGCTATCCTTTTAGGCATACCCCAGTGGCACAAAATGATCCCCTAGCAACCTCACAGGCAAGGTGGGACTCAGCCTCCTCACTTCACGCACTGACCCCCAATCAGCAGCAAGAGCTGTCTATGCAGAAGAGTCAGTCACACCATGAAGTTATCTTCATTGTAGGCACCCCGCTGCGGGGTTTCTATGATCATGTGGTCGCCTGACCCCCCAGGTTGAAGGCGTCATGGGATTTGGGTGCCTTCGCTTTGCTTTTATTTCACTTTTTACTCTCCTTCTGTTTTTCTCCCTTCTCTCCCTCTCTCTTCCTCCTTTCTCTCTCTCACTCTCCCTCCTCTCCTTCTCTCTCTCACCCTTCTATCTTCCTCTCTCTCCCTCTCTGTCTGGTTTTCGCTTCCTCCCTTTTTTTCTCTCTCTCCTCTGTATACCTTTCTCCCACTTTCTTTTTTTCTCTCTCTCCTTTTGTCTCTCTATCTCTATTTCTCAATGTCTCTCATTCCTCTCTTTCTCTTTCTTCTCTCTATTTTTCATTCTTTATTTCTCTCTCTTTTTCTTTCTATCTCTCTTTTTATATTTCATTATAACTCACCTTCTTTCTCTCACTTTCTCTTTTTTCTCTTTGTCTTTCTTACTCCTCTTTTTCTCTCTCTTCCCTTTCTCCTTCTCTCTCTTTCTTTCTCTTACTTTCTTTTCGCTCTTTCTGATAACTCTCTAATTCTATCTCTCTCTCTCTCTCTCTCCCTCTCTTTATCTCTCTCTCTCTGATTTGTCTCTCTCTCTCTTTCCCTCATTTTCTTCTCTCTCTCCCTCCCCGTCTTTCTTTCAACTCTATCTCTGCCTCTCTTTATTTCTCTCTATCTCTCTCCCTCTTTTCTCTCTCTAGCCCCTCTCTCTCCCACCCTCTCTCTTGCTCTCTTCCTCACTCTTTCTCTTTTCCTCTTTCTTCTCTCTTTATCTATTTCTCTTTCTCTCTGTCTTAATCTCTCAAACTCTGCTTCTCTCTCATTCTGTCTCTCTCTTCTCTCTTTCTTTCTCTCACTTTCTTCTCTCTCTCCCTCTCTGTCTGACTCTCTAACTATGTCTCTTCCTTCTCTTACTACATTTCTTTTTCTTTCTCTCTCACCCACTTTATCTATTTATTTCTTATTTCTAATTGTATGTCTCTCTCCTTACTCCCTCTCTCTCTCTCTTCAGTGTCTTTCTTTCTCTTTTTATCGCTCTCTTTCTTTCTCTCTCCTCTCTCTTTCTATCTCTCTATATTTGTCTCTAACTCTTACTCTCGCTCTCTATTTCTCCCTCTAGCTGTCTCTCTGTCTCCCTAACTCTCTCTCTCCCACCCTCTCTTCCTCTCTCTTTCTATCTCTCCCTCCTTTCTCTCCATTCTCTCTTTCCTTCCCACTCTCTTGCTCTCGCTCTCTTTCTTTCTCTCTTTTTCTTTCTCTCTCTTTTTATCTATTTCTTTCTATCTCACACTCCCTCTGTCTCCTGTACCAACTGGGAGTAGTTTCTGTTTTAAGGGCCTTGTTTAAAAAAATATTCAAGTAAGCCTACTAGCCCTTTAGCTATATGCAGGGCCACTGGAATTATGTGGCAGAAAGGACCAAATTATGTGGCAGGGTTAACCAATTAATGTGGCAAAAAAGTCCAGTTATGCATTTACAATGCCAATAGCTCCAACTCAGATGCGAGACCCATTGCATTGCAAATGTTTATTAAATCTTCTAAAAGGTGCATTGTACACCAAGATGCTTAGAAGTGACAAATCCGTTTAGGATGTTACAGCACCTGCGGCTGGGATCTGAGCTGACACGTAGTTTACAGCATCGAATTCTTGTGGTTTGACTCAGCATCTCTTCCTATGACTGCTACAATTGTGTTACCGTCTGTGATTTGAAATGTAGGCGATGCAACACGGTGCACCTGAATATTGATATTCATTTGTGAAACTTTGACATGTGATTCAGAAATTAAGAATCGTTAAAAGCAAACATAAGAAACACAGTAAACAACGTCATATATTTGCACGGATTTCTTTTCAGTGGCAACAAGGCAAGGCCTTACCTATACTCCCGTCTGTAACTAGTATTCAACGTGCACAGTGCTGAATACTAACAATTTTAAAGTGCAGAGCTAAATACTACAGCGGGTTGGTTGAGGAGGGCCAAACTGTGTTCTTTAGCACATTGGGGATCAGGTCTGGGGTCTTTTGCTGGTGCTGTTTGATGCTGACTTCACCAAACATGCCATTTTAGACACCCCAGCACTCACAAGTCATAATAACATCCTTGATTCATTAACTCCGCACACTTTCTTGAACAATATGTGTATCATTCGCAATATTTCTAGTGGATATTGACATAATTTGCAGGTGCTCAAATTAACATTTGAATACCATCACTATACAAATAGATTGTTATTAATTGTATTAGGATGAAAACATCATGGAATAATCAGCTAAGATTATTCCTCATCTCCTATTACCCATCCTTGAAATTACTAGCCACATTGTTTTTCGATTCTACAGATCATGAAATCTGGATAGGAGAGCGACCCCTGATAAGCCAGGGGTCCGCTTCATGGCCTTGATGAACCTTTGCCCTTTGTTGTGATCTCACTGATGTTCCGTGACTCATTGGCCTGAGGGCAAAATGAGACTCTGTGACCGTGCCAAACAGCTTTTATCAAAGTATGTCTCTGCTAAGGCCAGACACATTCTCCTAAGTGTCAATGTCTGGCCATTTCAGCTGTCCAGCACAGAGATCTCACCACCACCAGCAGCTTCTCCGCTGTCTTACTGCAGACATCAGATGCCAGGTGCTGCCGTCACTCTGCCAGCTTGTTTTAGCTTGGAGAGAATCCATAAGCAAGAGAGTGATCAAGAAATTTCCAATTCATTTACAGAAATTGCCTACTTTGTTAAGTTAGACCCCCAATGAAGCAGCCCAGCAGTTAGAATGTATCATCTTGCTTGTCACGTCATGGCATGCAAGAATATGACATCTCACAAGTCAGTGGGCTACTAGGTAGTTTTAGAAGAGAGTACTCACCAGTGCCTTTCTCACTTCTCCATATACCAGACGCAGTATGAAGAAGATGGCTCCTCCACTGCCTTCTGACTGTCTTCACTCCATCTCCTACCAGGAGGTCCGGGTGCAATGCTGCACCGGCGCTCACAACAGAAGTTTTCTCCACACCAGATAGGACAGAGAGGGCGGGGCACTGACAACCCCTCAGCAAGCTTCAATGCACTGTCCGCTCTGCTCTCCGTGCTGCGTTGCCATCAGCCACACCACATCACCTGATGCCAAACTCACTGTCCTAAAGAGACGCTATTTTATGCCTGCGAGCACTTCAGCATCAGGAGCTGAGATCAAGAAAGAAGGACTCGAAGATAACACCCCCGCCCTTTCAGAAGGAACTAGGCTTGCTTTTTTTAAGTTCCTCTTTTTCGTTTCCGGAGTATAATCTTTTTTTCCCAGCCGTTCGTTTTCTGGTTAAAAAGCCAAATTAATGACACCATCTGTGAGCTTGGCATGGCGAGCGTGGTGGAGTTATTCGCATTAGTGACTGGTAGAACTGTTTGCATGGAACCTCTAAAAGACTGTTCCTAAGCAGGGCATGGAAAATCCAAACAAAAAGAACAGACGAGTTTGTCTCGACAGAGGAATATGGTCTACACAGAAAGATTAGAGTGCTGCTGTAAAATGAATGTTATTTTTATTTCATGTCAAGGGTGTAGTTGATTCTCGCCTAAACTAAGTTGGACATTTGTTAAAAGCATATCTTATGTTACTACTTTTCAGAATATTGCCGTTCTTTGCTATTGTTTTCGGTATCCTATTTTACAAAAGGCTGAATTGTTTTTCTGAAGTAAAATGTTAATACATTTTTTCTTTTAAAAATAGAGAAACATAACGTCCTTAGAGAAAATAGGTGACGTCATAGAAAACTGTAGAAAAGGTATGAATATTAAGGGCCTTAGCACAACATGTCTGGAAAAATCCACGATAAACAACTTCCTCCATAATTACCGATACTGGGTGTCTCAGTACTACTGGTCCCAGTGGGATTACCAAGGGCACCAGTAAATAGGGTCTAAGAGGAGATTATGGGCCTTAATACAGGGGCACGGTGGTTTGGGTCATGGGGAGAGTTTGTTAATTCCAACTCACAGGGGGCCCATTATCTCCAACGGTGCATAATAAAAAGGGATTACAGGTAGAATCCTGAGAGTCACCAATGAAATGAGGTACTAATGCAGGAATATGTAAATCTGGGCCTTATTTCCACAGTAATTTCTCATTTGCCCCAGCAGTTTCTGTTTCAGAATTCAGTTGCTTTTAGTTTCTACCAACTGTGTAACTTCTGATGGGGATGGTAACTATAGTGTCTTGCTTGGTAATGATAAGGAGCCCCTTTTGGTTCCAGAGGGACTCTGTAGAACTGTGACGTAAGTGTTTGATGAATAGATTTCATGTTGAATGTAGAGTTTACGTTTAAAGGCAGAGCAATAAAGACTTGTAGGACCAAGTTCTATGTGTGTGTGGGGTGTAGTCATTTACAAGTACCCAGGCAGGGGAGGATGCTACAACTAACGATGAGATAGGTTACATATAACCCGAAGATTGACAGTGCTCTCCCAGAGAGTTTACCGTGGTCCAGCAAACTGTGTGTGCATGCCACATGCACCTCAGTCGAAACGAAGTTCGACGTTTGGCTCATGAAAGTCAGAGAACCACTCCAGACAGTGTGAAGCTGTTGAAGATAACAAATGCCTCATTGAGAATCTTATACATCGATGGCCACAAACTTGCTAGTAAGGTTGTGAACGAGGTACTGCGCCACTACACGACACTGAGCTACAAAATCATACAGCACAACAACGCTAAAAGCAGTCACAACCAGGTACAGAAAAGCGTTAAAGGCAGCGACAACTAGGTACAATGAAACGCTGAAGGCAGGCACAACCAGGTACTGAAATACAACAAGCATTGACAGGTGCAAGAGAATGCTGTGAGTAGAAACAAATACAATGCAGAGAGGCGAGAAGGATGAAGAACCTGTGCAAGGAACAAAGCTGCTACTCACTTGCAAAAGAAGAAGACAGCACCTCATTGACAGAGAGTAGGAGTGACAACCAACCTGGAAACATGCAGCTAGTGGTTGACAAAGGTGCCAGCACAAGTGGGCTGGAGGTGCTGTAGAACGAGCTCCCCGCTTAACAGCAGAAAGCTCCACAGGCTATGATGCTGCTGCAATTCTAAAACCACCGCCTCCTTTCAATATCGGCAAAAAGCAAAATATTAGTGGCCAATGGACTGCCTGGATAGAAATGTTTGATGATTTCATCGATGCACTGAAGAAACAGATGAAAGAAAGATTGGCAAATACCTCACAAACCTTGCTGGTGAAGGAGTAAAAGACGTAATAAAGATACTTTAGTGAACTGAAGAAATTACATACCGTCAAATTAAAGAAGCATCAAATCTCAAGTTTGATCCAATGGCGAATGGCGATTATGAAGGATATATTTTCAGTCTAGAATGGCAGAAAGTTGGTGAAGCAATCACATTTGTGGAAAGACTTCATATACTCGTCACACACTGTAAGTTCAGTGAAGTAAATTACGAAGGAGCCAAAGTTCTTCTAATTATTCACGGTTGTCTGTCAGATTCATTCAGACCACACATGCTGAGATAAACCCTTAAGGGCATATTTAAGAGCACCTAGCACCACCGGAGCATCACTTCCCGTGGGGCTCTGGTGGCGCAATGCCCTGTACCATATTTAAAAGGTGGCATTAAGTCACATTTTGTGGCTTAATGCTACCTTGTAAATATGGCCCCTTCACACGCACCACTTTGTGTGGAAGGGGCGTGCAATGGGTGTTGCTGTGGGTGGTCCACAGCAACAACCATTGCATTTTGACGCTACCTCAGATTTACGAGTTTTCGTAAACCTGAGGCAGCGCCAAAATCTAACACCCCTCTAGGGGTGGCGTTAGCATGGCACAACAGTGAGAAATGCTTCCATTTCTCCTCATTTTTTACTCTTTCTATGTGTGCTGCTTTCCGCAGCACACATAGAAAGAACAAATGTCCATTTAAGATTATTTTTGCGCAGGAACGTGTTCCTTCCTGCACAAAAACAGTCTCCCCCTCAACGCAGCCATCCTTGCACTATGGTGCAAGGGTTGCTGCGTTGGCGCACAGCAGCAAATTTAGCGCAGGGAGAAACACAGGAGTGCACCATATCCAAGGAAATACAGGAATCCCTGCATTTTGAAAATGATGCTGAGTGACGCTGCCAAATTTGGTGCAGTGCACTGTCATTTTCTCTTAAATCTGGCACTTAGTCTGGAGCAAGTTCTCAGAGCTGCCAGAGCTGAGGAACAAAGCTGAAGAACACAAAGTGATGTCTCCAAAGAAAAATAAACTGTGGTTTACATCTGGATTTTAGTTTCCACACAAAGGTAAATGTCCCACCATTGGACAAGCGTGCAAAGGTCTTGAGAAGGAGAACCATTATGTAACAATTTGCAAGGCAAAGGAAAAGCTAAGTGCGTCACAACAAGAAAACAAAATGGATGCCAGAATGTTCCAGAAGTGACATTCTACACACACCAACAAGGCCAAGTGGCAACATCATTTGAGGCAAATCAACTGCAAACCAAGTTGATCGACATCTAAATCTTCATCCAAGAGTCTTAATTGCCAAGTGACAGTGAGGAAGACGGATGTGCCATGTCGATATTTACCTCAGAAAAACGTGCGCATGTCAACCTGGTAGCATGCAAAGAAGAATTAGAGTCAAAGAAAAAGTCTGAAGATTACACTTAAAAGAAACAGTTGCTTCATACCTTTTATAATTGACGGTAGTGCGTTGCTAAACATTATGTGTAAGGAGAAATATGATGAACTTTCCCCACTCTCCCGCCTTACATCATTGAAAACTAAGGTGTATTCATGGGCTGCATTGATGCCATTAAAAAGTTAAGGTTCATTTGTAGCAACTATTGGACACAAAAAGACAAAGGTGCAAGCACTCATTCCAGTCACATACTTCAAGCTGTAGTGTCAAGTGCCTGCTTACTCAGTTTCAATAGTGCTGCTGATATGGGACAGATATCTGTGAACTACAACATGAATGCTCATCACAAAATAGTAAGTCACCTTCCGTCTTTGTTTCAGAGTTTGGAGAAACTTAAGACCAGATAAGTGAAACTACATATCAATGAAGACGTTCGTCTTGTTGCTCAAAGACAGACAAATTGTATTTTATCTACAAGAAGCTGTTGAGAAAGAGCTTGAGACATTGCTATAGCATGATGTAATTGAACGAGCTGGTGGTCGAACTCCATGGGTTTGGCCCATAGTGGTAGTGCTCAAAAAGGACGCTGTACTCATCTGTGTTGATATGCATCAAGCCAACAAACCAATTGAAAGAGAATGACATCCATGTCTACTCATTACTGACATGATCACACATCTAAATGGTGCCAAAGTATTACATCGCCTTGATCTGAACAAAGGATATCATCAGTTGAAACTCAAAGAAAATTGCAGGTAAATTACTACCTTTTCTACACACATTGGTTTGTGCAAATATAAGCGTTTACGTTTCTGAACTTCTTCAAGATGTAATTCAAAATATCATTCAACCTTTCATGAACGCTTTCAACTACAGTGATGACATATCAGTTTCCAGAGCTACTCAAAAGGAACATGATGAAGCTCTTACACAAGCGTGTTGTTTACTTGCTGATGCAGGTTCAACTATGAATTCTGAGAAATGTGAGTTTAACAAAATGAAAGTCAAATTCTTTGGCCATATCTTTTAGGGGTATGATGCCAGATACAGCAAAAGTACTAACTTTATCAGCCACTAAACCTTAAAAGATGTTAGCATGTTACATTCATCTATTGGCATTGGCCAGTTACTGTTCCAGATACATACCTGACTTTGCCACACTCAGTGCCCCCTTGAGAGACTTAACAAAAATAAATGCTTTGTTCTACTGGTCAAACAAACGTGAACAAAGTTTTAAGAAAATCAAACATGCATTTGAGAATGCCACTGAAATGGCTTACTTTGATTCAAAAGAGGTTGCAGTTGATATAAGACTGGTTGGGCTGGGCATGAACCTTGCCCAATACAGTCAACACCCAAATGATGAAAGGCATATTTTGCCAGATCCAAGCAGAGGTTTGTCACAAACTTAATGTGCCTATTCACAACATGAGAAGGAAAGTTTAGCAGTGGTGTGGGTTTGTGAACATTTCTACATATTCCCATGTGGAAAACCTTTCACTCTTGTAACCAATCATCAAGCCTTGCTCACTGTCTTTGGCAATTCAAAAGTCAAGATGCCTCCTAGAGTTGAACACTGGTGTTTGCGACTACAGGAAAGTGACTACAAACATGCACTGACCAGGGAAAGATCAAAACCGTTCTGACGACTTTTCAAGAGTGCCAGAACAGTGTCATGGCAACCCTTTAAAAGCGGCTGAAGCCTACATTAACTTTATTGTAAAGTCTGGAGCTCCCGCTCATAAGGAACAAATTATTGCTGCAATGAATAAAGACAGCAACATGCTGATACTGAAAGACGCTATTGCACATCAATCCTGGAAACAGCACAAGCGACCTCTCACACGTGACAGTGAATATCAGAAGTATAAAAATGTGAAAGACAAACTGTATGTTACTCAAGAAGGTATTGTTTCATGTGGTTCAAGATTTGTCATTCCAGAGAGTATGCAACAACAAGTAATTGAAGCGGCCGATGAAGGACATCGTGGAATTGTTGCCCTTAAACAAGCGCTATGATACCAGGTTTGGTTTCCTCATCTTGATGACAGATTTGAAAAATAGCTGAAAGTCTGTCATCTGTGCACTTGCTCATCTCCCAAAACCACTCACCATACCTTGAAAATGTTGGATTTACCAAAACATGCTTGAGATTTGCTGTTGATTTCTTTGGTCCTCTTGACAATAGGCATAACCTGATGGTTATTATCAATGAATACTCCCATTTTCCACTAGTAGAAGATTTTCTATCCATTACTCAAGAAAGCGTCACCAAGAAGTTAGATGACATTTTTGCGATATAGGATGTTACCTCAATACTGAAGTCTGACAATTCAGAGGTGAAGCATGAGAAAAGTACACCTCTTTGGCCACGAACAAATAATTTTGTCGAATGGTTTAAAAGCACCCTCAAAAAGACTGCACAGTTTACTAAATTGAAGAAGCTTAATCTGAAGTCAGCCCCCCATACTACTCTTTGGACTTGCAGGCCGAGCACTCATTTGACAACAGGTGAAAGTCTTGCCACCATGAGCCATGGTGACCAAGTTATCGCAATGGACCAACCAAAGATCTGCATCAGATGTTGAACTTTGTCAAACAGATGTGTGTCATAAACAAAAGATGAAAGTATATACCAAGCGTTGATGTCAAAGATATTGTGTTCAATAAAGGAGATCGGATCGAGTATTGGTGCAGCAACTAAGAAAACACAAATCTGATGCTCTCTTTGGTACGGAACCTTTCGAAGTTGTAACTAGCAAGGGACACATGGTGATTGCTAACTGTCCTGGAAAGCACATTACACAAGATTCTTTGCAGTTCTGGCATCTGCCTCCTCATTCGCCAGATCCTGACATCAAAGATGAGACTTGTTCAATCGAGACTGTAGAGAGTCCTTTGACTGCATCTTTCCTTACATTAACTGATCCACTCATGGACTTTTGGCCTCTTTTTCCACAACCTCAGAAGACACAATCTGGGCATTTATTCAGAGCTCTGCGACAACTGAGGAGTTGTAATATATATGTCTGTAAAACAAATACATTTTTTATTTAACAAGGGTGGAGTTGTAGTGACTTGTGTGTTAATGATTATGGGACCCTTTTGGCTCCTAAGGGACACAGAAGAACTGTGACATAAGTGTGTGCATGTCATGAATAGATTTCATTTTAGAATGTTGAGTTTGCGGTTAAACACAGAGCAATAAAGATGTGTAAGACCAAGGTCTGTGTGTGGCTTAGTCATTTACGAGTACTGAGGCTAGGGGTGATGCCACAGTAACTCAGATCATAACTCACATGAATAAAGGTCCCAGGATATGATCTATTGTCAGAGGAGATGTAAGGGGGATTTGCAGACCCACCTGTGACAACAGACACTGAAGCAAATTTGGTAATCTTTACTTGATCCCTTATGGTTGAACTAGCATTTCTACCCGGGGATGCTTCCTTTTCAGTGTACCAGATGCTATGTCTGTGTTTTGATCTCACAGTCTGTTTAGAAACATATCTGCGTGCTTACATTGTTCCTGTGTCCCTTTCACCAGAGTGGTAGTTTCTCTGTGCCAATGCAAGTGTCTGCTTTTTCACAAACTCTGTGTTTTCTTGTAACCGTGTCCCAGTTGACAACTTGCTTTACCTAGTCCTACAGTCCCTGTCTAATTTGTCTGGCCCTGTGCCTACATTTAGACTAATATTGAGATGCATGGAAACAGTATCCAGTAGCATTCAGAATTTTTTCTTTTAATCATACCTGGGACACCCAAAAGGAAGGGAAGCCGGAGTTGCAACTGGGTAGGTTAATCTTTAGACCGGAGCATGACAAGAAATATTCAAAGTGTTCCCTCCACCAAGGTTGAGCCCATCCAGGACTATAAAGTCCACAATGGGATCTGATGATGAAGCATGGCACTAACAGAGTAGAGAAGGGCATTTGAAAAACTAAAATAGAATTTACATGAGCTGGTTATGTTCTCTTTTTTAATTTGTTTTCTGGGTTCCAGGATATCTTTACAGACTGTAGCTGTTCCATCATCAACATCTCCGATTCTCATGAATGTCTCCTGTATTTACATTTAGCTCTACTGTATCCTCCTTCCTATTACAGTCTCTGTTTCTCTATGTCTGTCTACTGTCCACATGTCTATATTTCTGCATTAAATTGTGTGTGTTTGTGTTTCCAATTGCCTCTTTGATAATGTATACGTTTTGTTCTTGTGCCCGTGTTTCCCAACCACCACTTACCAGTTGCCACTCATGGGAGTCATTATCAAAGCTGAAGGCCATCAGGTTTGCTAGTGACTTGTTTGCATATGCTTATTGCATGTAAAAGGAGGTCAGCTAATTTGCCACCCTCTGCCAACAGGGAGTGTATATGTAAAAACAAAATGCAGATTTGCCTGAGCAAGTGATAGTGCAAGCACCGGCCTTCACTCAGGCAAATGCCTTATTTCCTTCCTCTCTCCATTGCTGATTGGCAGAGGGGAAAGAGACCTTGGTGGGACAAATGACTGCATCTGCCTATCTATGCTACTAAGCTGCCCCACGGAGCCTGTGAGTTCTTCAGAACTACTGCCAATATGTTATTTATTATATTATATTAATATTACGGTATCTCTTACAGAAATATGTAATATTATATATATTATATATTGTTATGTTATGCCATTTTATGTTCCGTTAACAGAGTTTTGTGCATGTGCATGAGTGAGTGTCAGTACATACATATCCTTGTTTCTAAAGGCAGGGGATGGTTGGGGGCAAGTTGATCTTATCATTGTCTCATGGGGCCCTTAATTGGCATCTTGTGGACATTCTTGGTGACATGCTGGGGATCACTGTACCACAGTGGCCCATCCTTGACATATTGCTAGAATTCTTGGCAACGTGCTCCCTATCACTGGCATTATTGTGTCCTATCACTGATATATTCATGGACATTCTCAGTGCTGGTTATCACTGCATTACAGTAGTCCATCTCTTTAACTTTGTCAGTATATCAAAAACATTGTTGTCTTAATTATTTAATTCTGCCAAAGGATGTCCAAACCTGTTACAACTAGTTATACAGAGGAGCAAAGATCAAAACTATGAGACTGAACAGAATCACAGATAAGACATCTAAGTCATAGAAGTTAGAAAAGTTGTAAAGCCCTAAGAAGAAACAGATCAGGGAACACTTACATGTTCAAGTATTGCCTGAACTGAAGAATAACACCATCACATTGGGACTCTACGTTAGAAATGTCGTTTTACTGATGGGCACACATTCTTCACTAATTTCATTGGAATTAGTACCAAATGTTCTTGAGATTAGTTGTCTCTCTCTGTAGAGACTGCACTCCGGAGAAGCGAGATCGCAATAAAAGACATTGGAGACCTAGAAAGAGAAATTCTCCAGGATGGTACGTTTAACAATGCCAACAAACAGAGTATATTGAGGAACAAATGGCAGAGTTCATAACAGTCATAATGAATCATAAGACTACCAAATAGGGTCGAGACATAAAGTAGTAGTATAATGAAAATACACATCCTTACTTAAGAGCCTTTTTAGCTCCAATAGTTCTACCAACATCAATCAACCATATCAAAGTCATTCTAGAAGGCGGTGGATTACATTTTCTGAAACTTCTTCTGACACTAGTCAGGAGGGGGCAGAAGGCTCCTAGCAACACCCTGACATCGGGCCTTTTTTAGACAGGGTGGAAAGAGAGGCAGGGGAAGAGGTCGAGGGGTCAGAGGGAAGGCAAAGAGCTCCTGGGAAATCAGTACCAGATGGAAGAAGTACAAATGGAAGAAAAATAAAATATCTCTATGTACAACTTATCCCAACACATGCTAACATCTGAAGAAACAGCTGTCGTGAACAAGGGAGTCTTTTTGTCTCCACAGCTACGACGGATGTAGGGGACACCAAGATAGAAGTCGTGCTTGTTGGACCTGGGTTTTTGACAGGGTCATCCCCAAACTTTTTGCCTCCTTCCTCCTATTTTTTTCTGACCTGTTGTTGTTGGCTTTTGACCTCTGGGCACTTTACCACTGCTAAAGTGCATATGCTCTCTGTGTAAATTGTACTGTTGATTGGTTTATCCATGATTGGCTATTTAATTTACTTGTAAGACCCTAGTAGAGTGCACTATATGTGCCTAGGGCCTGTAGATTAAATGCTACTAGTGGGCCTGCAGCACTGGTTGTGCCACCCACTTCAGTAGCCCCTTAACCTTGTCTCAGGCCTGCCATTGCAAGGCCTGTGTGTGCATTTTCACTGCCACTTCGACTTGGCATTTAAAAGTACTTGCCAAGCCTAAAACTCCCCTTTTTCTACATATACGTCACCCCTAATGTGTGCCCTAGGTAACCCCTAGAGCAGGGTGCTGTGTGGGTAAAAGGCAGGACATGTACCTGTGTACTTTATATGTCCTGGTAGTGTAAAACTCCTAAATTCGTTTTTACACTACTGTGAGGCCTGCTCCCTTCATAGGCTAACATTGGGGCTGCCCTTATACATTGTTGAAGTGGCAGCTGCTGATCTGAAAGGAGCAGGAAGGCCATATTTAGTATGGCCAGAATGGTAATACCAAATCCTGCTGACTGGTGAAGTCGGATTTAATATTACTATTCTAGAAATGCCACTTTTAGAAAGTGAGCATTTCTTTGCACTTAAATCTTTCTGTGCCTTACAATCCACGTCTGGCTAGGTTTAGTTGACAGCTCCTTGAGCATTCACTCAGACACACCCCAAACACAGGGTACTCAGCCTCACTTGCATACATCTGCATTTTGAAAGGGTCTTCCTGGGCTGGGAGGGTGGAGGGCCTGCCCTCACACAAAGGACTGCCACACCCCCTACTGGGACCCTGGCAGACAGGATTGAACTGAAAGGAGACCTGGTGCATTTCTTAGCCACTCTTTGAAGTCACCCCCACATCAAAGGCACAATTTAGTATAAAACAGGGCCTCTGCCCTACCTCATCAGACACTTGCTGGAGAAGAAACCTGAACCAGAACCTGCATCCTGCCAAGAACTGCCTGGCTGCTCAAAGGACTCACCTGTCTGCTTTCTACAAAGGACTGCTGCCTTGCTGTTGGCCTGCTGCCTTGCTGAACTCTTGTCTGGCTGCAAAAGTGTTCTCCAAGGGCTTGGATAGAGCATGCCTCCTGTTCCCTGAAGTCTCAGGACCAAAAATACTTCTCTTTTTAATTTGGACTCCTCGTGCAGCGAAAAATTCAACGCACAGCTTGCTCCGCAGTGAGAAAATCGCTGCACGCCGATGCTGCTCGACGCGACGCCTACGGGGCGACCGGAACTTCGACGCACGGGCTCGCATGGACAACGTCGCCCGACTTCCAGAGAGGAAATCGACGCAACGCCTGCCGTGAGAAAGAAGATTCCACGCACAGCCTCCCAGAACGACACGCAGCCGGATAACAAGTGGGACATCTGGTAATCCCGCGAACCATAGAAGGAGTCGGCCCGCGTGCCGGAAAACGACGCACGTCTTCCCCGAGTGAAAAATAACATTGCAAGTCCGTGTGTGAAGGGGCGCAACAGACGCACACACCATTTTTCCTCCTGTAGAACGACGCATGTCTCCCAGCGTGAAAAAATAACGACGCAAGTCTGTGTGTGAAGGGGCGTAACCGACGCACACACCATTTTTCCACGCATCCCCTCTTCTGCGGCCCTCTGCAGAGATTTTCCACTCCAAACCAGGTACTTTGTGCTTGAAAGAGACTTTGTTTACTTTTTAAAGACTTAAGACACTTCATATCACTTTTTAGTGATATCTTTACAAATTCATATTGCACCTTTGATCGCTTTGACCTGCAAATACCCAGATAAATATTATGTATTTTTCTAAACACTGTGCGGTGTATTTTTGTGGTGCTATATTATGTTATTGTATGATTTATTGCACAAATGCTTTACACATTGCCTTCTAAGTTAAGCCTGACTGCTCGTGCCAAGCTACCAGAGGGTGGGCACAGGATAACTTGGATTGTGTCTGACTTACTCTGACTAGAGTGAGGGTTCTTTCTTGGACAGAGGGTAACCTGACTGCCAACCAAAAACCCCATTTCTAACAGTGCTCTTTTGTTTTTTGAGAAAAATTACACTCAGGGTACATTTCAAAAGGAGGGAATCAGAGAAATCCCCTCTTGATACCAGATTAAGCAATACATTGCCCCTTTGCTCCTCCAGTAGTAAAATGACTCCGCAGGTAATTACCGTTGTGGAGATTATCATGCAAGAAGTTGATAAATTGCATAAAACAGGAGATGTTTTTCTATCACATCTCCAGCGAAGAGATGCAACTATTATGAGCTCTGGCCACGAACAGTGAAATTGCAATCAAACCCGCCAACAGGGATGCTAACGCGTCCCTTTATGGCTAATTTACTCACTCTGGGACTCGTTTTAGGCCAATGAATCTTATGACCCTGATTGAAGACACCTTAGGACGAGATAACTAATCAACATGTCAATCAATATGTCAATAACGTCATCAATTTACCATAATAAGACAATTCAGATTAGTCAAAGACATTAATAAAACTCAGACACCACCATGACCTTGCAGTCATGAATAACCACACCAGTTTTGTACTATTATATGAAGTTTATTCCCTATTGATTACAATTCTACTAGTAAGTTTATTAGTCTCAAAACAGAAACACATTAGCATAGTCACAATATGGCAACTCTGATAAGATTTCATCAAAGCAAGAATCACGAATATTAGAATATAGCACGTCGTCAACATAGGTTATCCTTAGCAGAGTGTCATTATCACATTATTCAACAAAGCATAGATTCAGTCATTTGTCTATTTGCGTCTGTTAGTGTACCCCTCATCTAGCCTCGAATTAGCATTGGCATGTTGGGCTTCATGCAAAACAATTTAGCAACACCAATTTAGAAAACATCTAACTATGGTCTCTGTCAAAAGAAGCACTTGGTACCTAGAAAGGAAAAGCAAACAGACAATTACAATTTCATTGTCATATAGTTACCCTCTGTATTGGCTCAGCATACAGCTTCAGTCTTCATCCTCAGGACATCAGTTGATTCGCCATCAGCCAGGAATTCAGCAAAGTTCGGTAGGGCAGGGTAAAAGGTACTCCCCTCATAAGGAGGTAAAGTACAAACGGGCAAGGTAAGGACAAAGTTGATTTGAAGAACCAAACAGCAAACTCTCTATGCAGAGTGACAAAGTGTCTGGGTCATAGCAAAATTCGCAAACGGCATTTCCCATCTCTCCTATCCTCTAGTCACCTAGTCTAATTTACTTCCTTGTGTCAAGGGTTTTTATCCCTTTTCTGTTGTATAGTCCCCTAAATTTTAATTGGTTGGGGTTGGCACCCCACTATCTCCCTCCAATAGGGTTTCAATTACTTAATTAAAATTTGCACCTCATAACAGTTCTCACGTAGTTTATTGGTCCTTATGATTGACGTCTCCAGTGGGTAGAATATCCGGTATGATTTCATACTCTCATGGTCCTCTTTGCATCTTCAGTCAGTGGTTCCATTGTCTGTACCGGTTCAGGCGACCTTGTACCTGCGACTAGTCTACACTGTTGCATTCAGCAAGAATGTTTCACTAAGCAAGTCGAATTTCATGAGAACGGATCTACTACAGTTACATTCATCTTCTAGCTTTGGAAAAATACGAGTTCATGTCCTTCAGCAAGTCAGCACACTGTACGTTAGAAAAAAACATTTAATATGAAACCGGGCAGCTAGGCCTCGACTCATGCTAACTAAGGCCTAATGATTTATTAGCAGAACTTTAACATATAACCTTTTATTATTAGTGCAAAATCATACGTCAACATAACATTTCATCATTATTAATCAGTTTCATTAGTCATTGTATATATTAGCGGCCACTCCCCGTGGGCACATTTCAAGTGCACGTTTAGCAAAATACATGAATACATTTTCTATGCAGCATTATTATGCATTAGTTCATAAACATTTCGGCCCGTATTTATACTTTTTTTGCACCGCATTTGCGTCGTTTTTTGACGCGAAAACAGCGCAAACTTGCAAAATACCATTGTATTTTGTAGGTTTGCGCCGTTTTGCGTCAAAAAGTGGCGCAAATGCGGCGCTAAAAAAAGTATAAATACGGGCCTTCATATTCATTTCTAAGTATATATAAGCTGCGCTCTCTCAGGGGTGTCAGGTTTTAAATATTGGAAGGTACAGCATATGATGGGAAAGTGCTGCACCAACTCAACAATGAATGACAATACTGTAAAACTCTTAATGATCCTACCCTAAATATATTAAAAAAACAAATCAAGAAAATTACAGAGCAGTGCCTCAAGAACGAATAGCGGAAAGTGGAAGAATGAAAAAATTATTTAGCTTACGCATTAGAATTTTCAATTCTATTAAGGACACAGAGGCGAGGATTATGCCATCTCTCTCTTTACTGATCCAAAACAGCAGCCAATCAGATAACATATAAACAAAAAACTACACGTCCGGTCCTGAAATAGAATTAGAGAACATTCCATTTGATCCACAGAGCGAGTAACTGGTGAGCTTTGACATAAAGTCATTGTACACCAATATACCGTGGGATGAAGCCCTGGCCATTGCTGCAGAAAATTTGGGAAAAGAGAAGCACTGCACAATAAGCCCACAAACCTTCAGATATAATTAGCCAAAATGTGTTTTTAATTTTTTTTCCTTTTTAAATCATAAATAGATCTTCAAGTAAAAGGGGTGGCTATGGGGTGGTGCTTTGAGCCTAAGACAGAAAATCTATGTATGGTGTATTTAGAAAACAAGTGGATCTATGGGGATGGGAATAAATTCAAGGTGTATATAAAAAAAACTGGTACCGCTATATAGACAATATCTTTACTATTTGGAAGGGCCCCCTTCACACACCGGAAGAGTCACATGTTTGGCTGAAGCCTTGTTCACCAGATCTTAAATTTACCCTGAATCAAGACAACAACAGACCGATTGTTTTGGATGTTTGTAATGAGCATGATGATGGCAAGTTATCTGTCAGCCTGTACACAAAACTCACAGACAGAAACACCTTGCTGCACTTTACCAGTGCTCACCCCCGATCCTTGAAAGAAAACGTGATGTGTTAGTCAATTCCTGTTGCAAGATTTGTAATAAAATATTGATTACTCCAAAATGCCAACTCTTTAGAAAAATAAATACTTCCAACAGGGACTCCAAACCTCTAGTCAGAAATGCTCTAACAAGAGCATGGTATACTCTACTAGAGAACAAAAGAAAATGAAAAGATGAATCTATTGACATGTGTGCTGACATTCAGCCCCAGTGCCAATACAATTAAAATGATTATTTTAAAGGATTGGAATCTTTTATACAATATAATATACCTAAACCACTTTTTTTGCGTTAAGAAGGGTAAAATTGTGCAACAGCACTTGGTAAAGGCAGGCCGAGATTCAAAGAAATTATCTGTGGATCTTCCAGCCTCACTGGTACGCCCTCCATTACAAGGTCATCATAAATGCAGCACACAAAGTGTGTGTAGATTTCCCACTAATTCAAAAGAAATTTGCCAAAGTGGAACCATCATTATACACCTCTCGTTTCCAAATGCAATGCAAAAAATGTAATTCACTGTAGCACATGTCCTTGTAATCTCCAGAAGCTATGGCAGACCACAGGAGTGATAAAAAGAAAAATTCACATGGATCCAGGAGTAGATGCAGAACTTTAAGAGCACCCTTAATTTGTACCATTACAAATATTTGAAACATGCAGAGATGTTTTGGCCAGTATTGTCCATGATAAAGGAAGATCAGGCAAGCTTCTTTTGAAGCTAAACTCAGCAGACGGGAGGCCAAGTTAATTGAAAAGATAGTCACAATCTCCAATTACATCAATGATCATGAGGAATTGTTCTCTTTATTGTAAGATACTTTGAAATGTGAAGGTTGTGTAGTTACTGCTACTGGTTGTAGATAAGTGTTTTGGAATTCTGTAGGCTAGCTCCTTTTTTGGAGTGTGCAGTGCTATTATGAATGATAATTATAGATGGTATCTAACAAGGATTGTTCTACAGTACAATACCACAAAAAGTAGGAGCGCACATTATCCATATAAATATGGTTGTAAAGGTGGTGTATTAACTTATCCACAATATCTACATTCACTGCACTCCAATATAGCATCCTAATTCACAAGAAGAAATGGCTTCAACAAATACATACTGACACACACACACACACGTGATATGGGAAGGTCTTTACTCAACATGTGAAGCGTCTGTGATGGCATTGTTTTCTGCATGCTTAGAATACATGGCGTCCGGGGGGCGGAGGTATGGGTCTTCAAAACTTAGATTGCTATGAAAACTTAAGCTCAGTTTTGGGCAATTTTTGGAGCAATGTCAGTGTTTGAAATAGAGGAAGCACTGCCCTTGCATCATTTCTTGGGCAACTGTGGCTCCCCAACATTCAAAGCATATACACTAAGGGGGTGATTCTAACCCTGGCGGTCGGTGTTAAAGCGGCGGCCAACCCGCCAACAGGCTGGCGGTAAAAAAAATGGGATTCTGAGCCTGGCGGGAACCGCCAACACAGACAGCCACCTTAACACTCCGACCGCCACGGCGGTACAAACAAACAGCGCGGCGGTCACCGCCAACAGACAGGCGGGAGACAATGTACCGCCCACACTATTCCAACTCACCAATACGCCACCTTTTCCGGGGCGGGAGCACCGCCGATAAAAACACGGCGGAAACGGACTACGGACGGGAAAACGCTCACCACTACGCACTCCAGGAGGAAGGAGGACAGCATGGAACCTGAATTAAACATCCTACCTGCTCTCGTCTACCTTCTCATCTACCACGAGTACGAAGTCCGGCGCAGACGACAACGGTGAGTACTGCACCTACGACACATGGGAGGGGGAGGACGAAAGGTCACGGGCACACACATATGCGACCCCCCCCCCCCCAACTATGTACTCACCAATGCAGAGCACCAAGTCACAGTGACACCACCCAAACACCCCTGAAAAATGCCAGGACGTAATCATATTTGGAATAAATATTTATGTACCAAAAAGCTCCAGAAAATTAGAGTACAACCATGAAAGATATCCACAACCAAACTAATGACATACACATCAGTGTATAACTGAAGTAACAAGTCCTGCACATCCTACGAATTCAGCATGTCCGTGGGCCAAAGTCTTGAGAAACAAGGGCAAAGCCCACACAGGAGACCTGAGTCCTTTGGAGAGAACACTGCAGGGGCATCAGATGTAAAAACTACAGGCACCTCAGGGGGAAGGGAAGGGGGGGGCACCACAGCCACATGAGTCCACGACGCCATATCCACGAGGAGCCACCATGCCCACTGGACCATCCTGGGGAGTGCAAAGCCACAGTCTCTCAATGTCTCTACAGTGGGTGGGCTGCCCACTGGACCATCCTGGGGAGTGCAAAGCCACAGTCTCTCAATGTCTCTACAGTGGGTGGGCTGCCCACTGGACCATCCTGGGGAGTGCAAAGCCACAGTCTCTCAATGTCTCTACAGTGGGTGGGCTGCCCACTGGACCATCCTGGGGAGTGCAAAGCCACAGTCCATCAGGTGGATGACAGTCTCCACTGGTCAAGGAGGAGGCATGGTGGGCACAGTGAACCATAAACGGTGCTTGAGACGGCGGTGCCCAGCGGAGCGGTGCTTGAGAGGAAGGGCCCAGCGGAGCGGTGCTTGAGAGGAAGGGCCCAGCGGAGCGGTGCTTGAGAGGAAGGGCCCAGCGGAGCGGTGCTTGAGAGGAAGGGCCCAGCGGAGCGGTGCTTGAGACGGCGGGGCCCAGCGGAGCGGTGCTTGAGACGGCGGGGCCCAGCGGAGCGGTGCGTGAGACGGCGGGGCCCAGCGGAGCGGTGCTTGAGAGGAAGGGCCCAGCGGAGCGGTGCTTGAGAGGAAGGGCCCAGCGGAGCGGTGCCTCAGAGGAAGGGCCCAGCGGAGCGGTGCTTGAGAGGAAGGGCCCAGCGGAGCGGTGCTTGAGAGGAAGGGCCCAGCGGAGCGGTGCCTCAGAGGAAGGGCCCAGCGGAGCGGTGCTTGAGAGGAAGGGCCCAGCGGAGCGGTGCTTGAGAGGAAGGGCCCAGCGGAGCGGTGCTTGAGAGGAAGGGCCCAGCGGAGCCGTGCTTGAGAGGAAGGGCCTAGCGGAGCGGTGCTTGAGACGGCGGGGCCCAGCGGAGCGGTGCTTGAGAGGAAGGGCCCAGCGGAGCGGTGCTTGAGAGGAAGGGCCCAGCGGAGCGGTGCTTGAGAGGAAGGGCCCAGCGGAGCGGTGCCTCAGAGGAAGGGCCCAGCGGAGCGGTGCTTGAGACGGCGGGGCCCTGTTCAGCGGTTCTCTTCTCCACGGCGGGGCCCGGTTCAGCGGTGCCTATCTCCACGGCGGGGCCCTGTTCAGCGGTGCTCTTCTGCACCGCGGGCCCTGTTCAGCGGTGCCTCTCTCCACGGCGGGGCCCTGTTCAGCGGTGCTCTTCTGCACCGCGGGCCCTGTTCAGCGGTGCCTATCTCCACGGCGGGGCCCTGTTCAGCGGTGCTCTTCTGCACCGCGGGCCCTGTTCAGCGGTGCTCTTCTCCACGGCGGGGCCCTGTTCAGCGGTGCTCTTCTGCACCGCGGGCCCTGTTCAGCGGTGCCTATCTCCACGGCGGGGCCCTGTTCAGCGGTGCTCTTCTGCACCGCGGGCCCTGTTCAGCGGTGCCTATCACCACGGCGGGGCCCTGTTCTGCGGTGCTCTTCTGCACCGCGGGCCCTGTTCAGCGGTGCTCTTCTCCACGGCGGGGCCCTGTTCAGCGGTGCTCATCCAGCAGGTCAAGGGAGCCAGACCTGGCCTCGACTCCCTGCTCAGTCGCCCTCGGACCGTGACGTTTCTGGACCCTTCGGGGACGGACTCCTGGCCTCCTTAGTGTCCTCCTTCCCAGCTGGGATGTGGCATGTGGGGTCCACCTTCTCCGCGCTCCTGCTGCCCTTCCGCTCCTTTGATGGGGCTCTCGGGCCCTTGCCTCCCCTAGATGGTGTCGGGGGTGAAGTGGCCGCACATTGCTCCTTGGGGGCAGCCCTGTCGGTCCTCGCACGGCGGTCCTTGGTTTTGCGGGTCCTCTTGCCGGGGGGGGGGCTGGACGTGTCCTTGCTGCTGATCGATGTGTCACTGCTGGCAAAGGGTGGGCTCCAGAACCCAGGCACAACAGTGACACCCGAAGCTGGGCTGGTGGTGGCTGCGGTGCTCTTGGGACTCTTTGAAGATGGATGGGGGAGGTCATCGGGGGGAAAGAGGTTAAGGTTAGCCAGGAAAAGTTTTTTAGGGCCAAGGTAAAGGGTAGGAGAAGTGGAGATGGAAGTGGAGGTAGAGGAGGTGGTTGTAGGAGAGTCAGGTGTGCTGTCATTGGGTGAAGGTGCTGGTGCTGTAGGCTGTCGTGAGGTGGATGGCTGTTGGGTGGGTGGCTGCCTGCGTTTGTGTGTCTTGGAAGAGGGGGTGACAGACACAGTGGGAGAGGACACAGGGGACGTGTACATGGCAGTGGGGGTGGTGACTGCACGAGTGTGGACTGTACTGGAGGGTGAGGTGGTGATGGAAGCACTGGCTGATGTTGGGGTGCATGCAGGTGTGAGTGTAGACGTCACAGGGAGGGAGGAGGGAGACGAGGAGGAGGGGGACACAGGGGTGGCAGTGGCTGTTGGCATGTCTGCATCTGGGTGTTGCTCGGGTGAGTGTTTGCGGGATCTGTGGTGCTTGTGTTTGGATGAGCTGCTCTTGGGTGTTGAGGTGTGTGCAGGCTGGTCTGATGGTGTGGATGGGATAGGCTGAGGAACAGGAGACAGAGACAGGCTGGAGGCAGTCAGAAGAGGGAGGCTGTAAACAGGGACAATGGCTGCCATCAGTGCTGAGGCCAGAGCAGTGAACGCTCGTTGATGGGCAGCCTGACCCGAATGAATGCCCTCCAGGTACGCATTGCTCTGTTGCACCTCCCTTTGCACACCCTGGATGGCATTCAAAAGGGTCGTCTGCCCAACAATGAGCGTCCTTACCAGGTCAATGAGCTCCGCACTGAGGGCAGCAGGGGCAACAGGGGCAGGGGCTGAGGTGCCTGGGGCGAAGGAGACGCGCGCCTTCCTGGGCGAACCGGCACGGAGCGAAGACTGAGGGGCTGCTGGGAGGGCGGGGCTGGTGCGCTGGGTGGCGGCTGTACCTGTAGAGGCGGGGGGCACGGATGTTGCCGCCACCCCTAGGGAGCTCCCATCCGAGGACGTGTCGCTTTCGCTGCTCTCACCAGCGGTCCCCGTCGGGGTGCTCCCCTCGCCCTCCGGATCACTGGTGCCCTCGGTGTCTGTTCCTGGGCCCACCGGGGCCTTGTGTCCTGCAGCTCCCTCGTGCTCCGATGCCATATCTCCTCCGCCTGATGATGCTAATGCACACATGCACAAGAAGATGAAGAGAAAGGGTGGGGGGAGAAAAAAGAAGACCAGGTTGAGTGCATGCAATGTCAACACCGTTGGCGGAGAGGACAGACACAGGTGCCTAATGCACTAAGCCGCGCATTCGGGGTACACTACTCAGTACTACTGACTAAGACAACAGGCCAAGAGACGTCAAACGTGCACATGGGAGATGCTGGACCTTCAATGGCTGTACTTGTCACCCTACAGAGGTGGGGGCCGGGGGCACAGGGCCATGCCTAAGGGAGAGGACTACACTACAGAAAGCGCCCTGGCCTAATGTCACCCACAGCCCTCCTCCCCCACCCAGACGCCTCCACTGTGCAGAAAGATAGGAGAATGTGCTGATACTCACCCCCTTGTGTCTGCTGTGATGTCTTAAAGCGCCCATCCAATTCAGGGTAGGCCACCGCCAGGATCCGGGACATCAGGGGGGTCATGGTGCGACTGGCACCCCTCCTAGGTTGGGAGGCCATCCCCAGCAGTGTTTCTGCGGTCTTCCTTGTTCCGCGGCGGATGTCCTCCCACCTCTTGCGGCAGTGGGTGCCCCGTCTGTTGTGGACCCCCAAGGTCCGGACTTCCTTGGCGATGGCACGCCAAATCTTGATCTTCTGATGGGTGCTGACCTATTAGACATGTACAGGGTGGAAAGGAGGAAATCATCAATGACCTGCATGTTAGATGTAATTGGCCCCCACCCACCCACTTTGCCATATGGCACATGCTCTCATCTGTCGGGCGTTGCACTCCTCATTCGCCCCCCACCCCAACAACTTACATCCACCCCAATCCACACAGGCATAGCCCATTCCATTAGCACCCGGTGTACTCACTTGTTGGTCTGGAGGACCGTAGAGTAGCGCATACTGGGGGAGGACCCCATCCACGAGCTTCTCCAACTCTTCAGACGTGAAGGCAGGGGCCCTTTCCCCAGGCGCAGCAGCCATTGTATCTTCCAGACCGAGGTCACAGCAGCACTTGCAGTATAGGTCCTCTCCTGTGGATGATCAGGTCTCGAGTGATTAAGCAGATAGAAAATGGCGGTCACGCCCGCGGCGGTGCGTACCGCGGCGGTGCGTACCGCGACCGCCGGCGCACTTCGTCATTGGCTCCTGAAACCCATAGGCTTCAATGTTAACCAATGCGGCTTTGCGCCGCGGTCTTCGACCGCCTACCGCCACGGTGTGCCCCGCCAGCGCATTGACCTCACATCCCATTGTCCCACTTCACAGGTCAGGCAGCCGCCATTTCAAGGGCCCACATGGCTTAATTTTGACTGCGACACACAGGCCTAGGCCTTGCATTGCCACACATACACGCCTTTCAACCCATTGCCATTCTTTAACTGTGCAAGCTGTCTGTACGTACCTGTGGTTTGCCTGACTCTGTGCTCCATGTTGTCCTTCCTAGGCACCGTCCGCTGGGACTTGCGATGAGAAGGAGGAATCCTCGCGTGTACCGACCGCTGGTGGACCTGTCGACAATGGAAGAACGCCATATAATACTTCGATACAGACTTGACCATGCCACTATCCATGAACTGTGTGCCCAGCTGGAGCCAGCCCTGATGTCCCCCATCCGCCAACCCACAGGGATTCCCCCTCTGGTGCAGGTTTTGTCAGTCCTCCATTTTTTGGCCAGTGGGTCATTCCAGACCACAGTGGCCATGTCATCTGGAATGTCTCAGCCTATGTTTTCTAAGATTTTGAGCAGAGTGTTGTCTGCCGTGATGAAACTCATGCGGAGCTACATCATTTTCCCCGAGGAGGGTGACTTGCCTACAGTGAAGGGTGATTTCTATGCCCTTGGACATATCCCCAACATCATTGGTGCCATTGATGGGACCCATGTGGCTTTGGTACCCCCAAAAGACGATGAGCAGGTGTACCGAAACAGAAAAAATTATCATTCGATGAATGTCCAGGTGGTCTGTTTGGCTGACCAGTACATCTCCCATGTAAATGCCAAGTTCCCAGGGTCAGTGCATGACGCGTATGTGATGCGAAATAGCAGCATCCCCTATGTGATGGAGCAGCTACAGAGACAACGTGTGTGGCTAATAGGTGACTCTGGTCACCCCAACCTGCCGTGGCTACTGACCCCAGTAAGGAATCCCCGGACAAGGGCAGAGGAACGCTACAATGAGGCCCATGGGCGTACTAGGAGGGTGATTGAGCGAACCTTTGGCCTCCTGAAGGCAAGGTTTAGGTGCCTGCATATGACAGGTGGATCCCTAATGTACTCACCAAAGAAGGTGTGCCATATCATGGTGGCGTGCTGTATGCTTCACAACCTGGCTTTGCGACGCCAGGTGCCTTTCCTGCAGGAGGATGGTCCAGATGGTGGTGTTGTAGAAGCCGTGGAGCCTGTGGAGAGTGAAGAGGAGGAAGACTCAGAGGACGACACAGACAATAGGGACAGAGTGATACAACAGTATTTCCAGTAACACCCAGGTAAGAATCACCCACGCCATTTCACAATTGCTTATAGCCTCCTGCATCTGTACTTTCTGTAGTTCCCCACAGATGTTTGTCATTGATTTTTGCCTTTCCCTTCCCTTCTCAGTGCTGTCTGACTCAGTACCTGACTTCTGCTTGGTTCGCCCATGAAATACAGCGTATTGACATTGGTATGTTGTCATGACTAAAATCATGAAATCGAACAGTAATATGTAATACATTTGTCAATAATACAGCATGACTCAAAACAGATTTGTGTGCAAAATGTGATTTATTTACAGTGCTAGATATCGGTACATGTGATTCTTAGGGTGATGGGTGGGGGTGGAGGAATATCCATGGCAGAGTCCAGTTCTCAGTCTCACAGGTGCATTGTCCTTTTGCCTGTGGAAGGATGGAGCATAGGCAGTTCATGGTTGGACAGGGTGGCAATGTGGGACAGTGGGAAGACTTGAGGGGGTATGTCCTGCAGGCGGGGGTCTTGACATCCTACTCTGTCTTTTTCTTTGGTCTCAGGCTCCTCTTACGGGGTGGTTGTTCTTCAGCAGGAGGTGGGGTTCTGGGGGGCTGTCGAGGTGTTGGGACCTCCTGTCCACTAGCGCCGGCGGAGGTGGTAGGCTGTTCCTGGTCCGGGCTAGTGACAGGGGCCCTGTGTGGTGCACCATGGTCCCGCAACGCATCCTCTATCCTGTGGAGGGCCAGGACGATGGTCCCCATTGCGGTCCCGATGATTCTCAGCTCCTCCCTGAAACCCATGTAGCGTTCCTCCTGCTGTGCCTGGATCTCAGTGAACCTGGCCAGTACCGTCGCCATCGTTTCTTGGGAGTGGTGGTATGCCCCCATGATGGTGGTGAGGGCCTCTTGGAGAGTGGGTTCCCTGGGCCTCTCCTCCCCCCCCGTCGCACAGCAGCCCTCCGAGCTGCCCGGTTTCCCCCGGCCTCTGTCCCCTGGACGGTGTGCCCGCCACCACTGCCCCCAGGTCCCTGTTGTTGTTGGGGTGTTGGGTTAGCCTGGGTGCCCTGTAGTGGCAGACACACCGCTGATTGAGCTGTCCTAGAGACAGAGGCATGGGCCCGCTGGGTGGGAGCTGTGCTGGTGTCGGCAGAGGGGGTCGGGTCTGGTGTGGCCTGTGGCTGCCTGAGGGGAACCGACTGCCCAGAGGTCCCCGATGGTCCGGGCTGGTCATCAGGTTCACTGTCGACAGAGCTGCTATCCTCAGTGTGGGCCTGTTCCGGTGGTGGGATGGACACTTCTGGACCCTCCTGGCTGGTGTGTTGTCGTTCGGGTCCTGCATGGGGTAAGAGAGTTTGGTTATTATTTCTGTGTGTGCAATAGCATGCGTGTTGTGGGTGCCCTTGTCCCCCAGTGCAGGCATTCCCTGGAGGGAGGTGTTGTGAGGGTATTTAGTGGGGGGGAGGGGTTAGTGCAGTGGTCATGCTTAGGTGATGGGTGCCCATGATTTGTGTTGGCATGCAGGAGTTGGTGTTGGGATGGGTGGGTTGTGCTGGTGAGACATTGTCAGGGAGGATGTGTGCTGGGGGGTTGGGGGTGAGGGTGGGGGTGTGGGTTGGCATGCTGGTGGGGTGGGGGGGATATAGTAGTTGAGATTGGACTTACCAGAGTCCATTCCTCCGGCTACTCCTGCGAGGCCCTGAGGATGCAGGATGGTCAAGACCTCTTGCTCCCACGATGTAAATTCGGGAGGGGTGGGTGGGGGTCCGCCGCCAGTCTTCTGGACCGCGATGTTGTGCCTGGAGACCATCGATCGGACCTTCCCCCGTAGGTCGTTCCATCTTTTGCGGATGTCCTCCCTATTCCTGGGATGCTGTCCCACCGCGTTGACCCTGTCCACGATCCGCTGCCATAGCTCCGCCTTCCTGGCTATACTGGTGTGCTGCACCTGCGAGCCGAAGAGCTGGGGTTCCACTCTTAGGATTTCCTCCACCATGACCCGGAGTTCTTGGTCCGAAAAGCGTGGGTGCCTTTGGGGTGCCATGGGGTGGTGTGGGTGAGGTGTGGGGTGGTGTATGTGATGAGGAGTGTGTTGGTGAGTGGTGCTTTGTGCTACTATGTGGTGTGTGTGATGGTGTAGTGTGCCTCAGTGTGTCTTGCTATGGATTGTCTGCTGTGTCTCTCTCTCCTTCTCTCAGTAATTAGGGTCGCAGGGGTTTGTGGGTGATGTGGGTGTGTGTTTTATAGTTGGTTGATTGTGTGGGAGTGGTGTGTGTATGTGTATCAGGTGTGTGTATTTCAAATTGTCCAATGTGGCTGTGTTTTGGTGATGTGTGTGTATTCTGACCGCGGCGGTGTGTACCGCCAATGAAATACCGCGTTTGAATGACCGCCGTGTGGATTCGTGGGTCGTAATGGCATGGGCGTATTTCTGTTGGCGTGACGGTGGAGGTTTGGTCATCTCCAGTTTATCGCTGCCCGCCGATGTGGCGGGCTGCAGTGGAGGACAGATTTTTGGAGGTTTGGCCGTTGTGGGTCAGAATGACCGTGGCGGTTGACCGCGGCCGCGGCGGTGTTATGGCGGTCTTATGACCGGCGGTAAGGGCATTTTACCGCCGAGGTCAGAATGACCCCCTAAATGTAGGATATACCACAACTAGAGAGGGAATTATGTCACCAACTGAGGGTCTAATCAAGGTGTCTCCAACTTGCCGATTGTGAGCTACCAGCAGCTCACAGACATCTTCAGAGATGCTCACCTTGAGTTAATTTTTAAATAAGCACAGGGTCCCATTTTTCTTTTAAAGTTAAGGGAGGGCTGTGTTTACCTTACATCATTATCATCAGGCTGCAGAAAGCAAAGCCTTATAATGAGCAGTGCTCAGTCAGATTTGTGAGCCAGGCTGGGAAAACAGAGGTGAAGAACTGAATCACTGAAGTATTTAACTCTTAAATAAAAGTTCATTTTGACTCATTATTGGAGTGTGAGAACAAAGTGATGTTTCAGAATGCCTTTCAATGGGAGAATATTAAAATGAAAAGTTACCTTAATGATTAACTCTTCATTTTAATTTTCTCCCAATTCAGAGTGTCATATTCACCTGCAGCAGACCTTTTGTTCCTTGTGAGTGGCCAGTAGGCACAGTGCCATCTTTGTAACTGGAAAATAGTCATTTTTTTAAATGGGAGAAATTTAAAGAGAAGAAATCTTTTTCTGTGAAACATTTAGGGCCTGATTTAGAACTAGGCAGAAGAGTTACTCCATCACAACGGTGACGGATATCCCATCCACTGAACTGAACCGTCTGCCGGGTTCTAAATCAGGCCCTAGACCTTAGGGCCTGATTACGACCTTGGAGGATGGGATACTCCATCACAAATGTGACGGATATCCTGCCTACTATTTCACAAGTTCCATAGGCTATAATGGAACTTGTTATACGGCGGACAATATAGCAGTATTCCATCCCCCTCGCTCATAATCAGACCCTTAATGTCTTTCTCCAATTTATATAAAACTAATTACATCTTAATGTTTCATGAAGCATGTTGCTTCACTTACAATTCCTCCCACTTAAACAAATGTATGTTGCTGTTATAAATATAGCACCATGTCTACAGGCCACTGGGAGCAAGATGCCTCATGTTTTTAAATGTAATACTTGGAAATGGCAAAAAATATAAATGATGAGTTTTATGGAATCCATATAAACAAAGTTAACTCTTCAGTTTCATTTTCTCGACACTGTGTCATATTCATAATTGAAAAAAACAGCCATTATTTTAAGTGGAAGAAATTTAAATTGCAGAAACAAGTTCTTTTTGCAGAACATTTTTGCACTTTAAATTTCTCCAATTTGAAACAAATAGTTGTATGTTTGTGTTATGCATGTAATGGTGCCACATATGGCGAAATGAATTTTCAGTGCCACAAGTACATATAACACAGTCTCAGTCACCTCTACACATATATCCCATTCATACACAACATGTTCAGACATCCCCAAGGACCATGCTCTCGCCGACACACTTGGCAGCCCTATCTAAGTGCCCCTAGTCAAAGTATTTTGTTCAAACCAAAGTATCTGGCTCTATGGACATTGGGCTTAAAGTCAATTAAGCTGGGCGTGTCTGGTAATAATGTACACGTTGCTCAACCGTCAGTAACTCACACTGATTTTCACTGATCAGAAGTACCTCTAATTACATAAAAGGCTGAAGACCCCTGGTCTAATCCTTTCTTGCTTTTAAATACAACACACTTTCAACATCGCCTATATAAGTTTTAGGAGGGTAATTTAGAATTTTGCTTGCATTTCCACAGCACCAAAAGCTGTCCTCAAGAACAGGAAAGTGGTGCACATCATCTGTTTAAGTTCCTCCGGTGGAGATAAAATATACAGAGGAAAAATTAAGAAATCTCTTGACCTACTCCAAGAGACAGCAAAGGACGATGAAGGGTGGGCTAGCTGAAATAATGACAGGATCATTGGTGTTCCGGAGGCTGCAATAGGTCCCAACACCACTCAATACGTGGAGGACTTGCTCCGTAACATGGAGTTTCTGACTGGCTTATCAGACATGTTCACAGTAGAAAGAGCACACCTGGTGTTGACATGGAAGCCCCTTCTTGGTGAACAGCTGCATCCTTTTGTATCTCAAATACTCACCTTTAAAGACAGGGATGTGCTCGTCCGCACCGCATGAGAAACTGCACCCAATACATTGGAGAACACACAAATCTCTCTATTCCCAGACCACATGGTAGCAGACCAACGGCAATGTTTCTCCTTTCAAGCAGTTAAGCGGCAGCTATGCACAGTGAGGCTCACATATGCCTTACTATTCCCAGCAAGACTCAAAGTGATCCATGAGCAGCGGGCCCTCTTTTAGGCATCCCGTTGGCAGTGTGGGTTTAGGTGGAGCAGCACTTTCCCAACTTCCGGAGCCCAGGGGCCTTGCGGCCACTGACGCCCAGCTTAATGGACATCCGGTTAGCAGCACCAGGGCCCAGCTCACCGTGTCCAAACAGAAGTGGCTCCATCTCCATAGCAGGCTCTGGAGGGCCAGAGAGCTGTCCTCAAGTCAGCAAACTCTCTGTGAGATACACGGCCACCCACCAGTACCATCCCATCGCCAGGCAGCGCCTTAGGCTCTTACTTTGGTTGCAGTATGGTGCTCTTCCCATCGGTTACCCCACAAACTGCTAACCTCCTGGGCTGACTACCATGAGTACTGTTATCTGAGGGACTCTGCCCCTGGTAAGGTATGAAACACTTGCAAGTTCACCCCAGCATGGGGGTCTTCCATGATCATCATTATGAAGGTACTCTCCTAGGTGGGGGTGCTAAAGATCTTCACTATGGAAACAGACAAATGAATGCTTCTGTTGTCTCCACAATGGAAAGGTGACTTAAGACGGTTGTCACTATCTCAGTATGTTTTGTAGTCAGTTTGCTAAACGTATTTGCCTTATATATTTGATTCTGGGGCTTTGTGTTTGAGTGGATTCCAGGACATAGATGGTCCTCCCGTCCCAACAGGGACATACTCACAGGCCCAATGCCACACAGCCCAGGAGCGAATGCGCTATGTATTATTTAGTTTTCATGTTTTTTTACAGTTTTGGTCAAATTAATGTTCATCGCTGTACCTGCTATTAGGGGTTTATATTAGGTTAAATGAAATTGTCACATGCAAATTATGTCCGCTATATTTTGCTATGTGGGATGTTAAGTGAAGTCCCTTATTCACTCTTAACACACGATGCTTGCTACTGAATGCAAATATAATGTAATTACTTGGAACATCAGGGGCATGGAGTTGGTGCAAAAAAGGTAAAGAATACTGATGCAACTGCACCATCATCAAGCGCACATTGTATACTTGCAGGAGACCCATCTTACTACCCAAGAAGCCCTTCAACTGCGTAAGAAGTGGCAGGGTCAACTATTCCATACTTTCTTCTCTGTCTGGTGCGCTGTGATATGGTTGCGTGCATGGACTCCCATAACGGCCTAAGACATTAGAATAGATGTGCATGGCTGTTGTATTCTCATCGGGGTACTGATGAAGTCGCAAAAGCGGTATGCATGAATACTTGTTTTATTCATCCTCACATGCACTGCATGCACGCCTCAATAGAACCCACTGCACCTTCCCCTCCTGACTAGTGTCACCCATGCAACATATCTAGGTACAACACTGTCGGACCACAACCTTCTAGAAATAACACTAGCATGAGGTCAGGTACCAACTTCTATACCAACTTGGCACATGTAGCCCCTGCTCCTGGAAGATGCGGTGTTTCGAGAGACAAGCATAAATGCAACTCACACCTATTTTGCTGAGAACACCAACATGGGACCTCCCCACTTGTGGAATGGGAAACATTTAAAATAGTAGTGCAATGGACATCCATTAATGTGGTAGTAGGAGCACCTAAAACAGTGCTCCATGAACTTACACATGTTGAGAAGGTGAGCGCATCTGGCCTTATTTGATTGCTAATTTATTCACAAGGGGATGCATTAGAGGTTCAATGTACCTTTTGACTAAGGCTTAGAGTGATTCTACTTTGTACCCAATCTTTACTTGTAACCTAACCAGCAACAATATAACATGTTCAACAAATTATTTATCAAAACCTTTGAATCATCAATCTTCACACACCATGACCCATGTGGCCATGAATAACCACACCTTTTAGTAAAGTTAGAAAGTTTGTTTCCCTAGATTAACAAGGCAAATGTCACACAGATTCATCTCGTGACCAAATGAAATGCATATACAAACAACACAGGCTGACCAAAGTGGCAAAAGAATCTCAATTTAACCAAAGCATTTACCATTAAACATTCAAGGATTACAGTACAAATCATTAGCAACAAGAACTGAACAAAAGAGATAGCATACATCTAGATTCGACAGGTGAACAAAATCAATTCCTCATTAATAACATTTGTTAACACATGGCACTCTAACTAACACTCCAATTCAAATCGCATGTTTGGGCTTCATGCAAAAGTATTTTAGTCAAAAGGTAATTTGGAAAACATCTAACTAAGGCTATACCAAAATAGCGGTTGGTACCTAAAAGAAAAGAAGAAAACCTATGACAGAAACAATAGCATTTTGTTAAACCTTTCCTGAACGGATCAGCAAGCTGTGATTTCTTTGTCAGTTGGACAGCCATCTGGTCAGCTTCAGCAAAGGATAATGTAAGGGATTAGTTCAACCACATTTGGGCTCTAAGTTAACTGAACCAACTTAGAAAGGGCATCAAGTTAAGAAACAACATCAGTAGCATCTACAATTAAACTATGAGTCTAAAGTTAGGAAGACATCAGGAACTGCTGTGCTCCTCGCACGGGACTGGAACAAGACAGAATAGAAAAAGAACTAATTTGTTTCTACCAAGTGTAGTCAGGATAATCTAAAATCCATAAAGTACTTTCTCACACCGTCATTGGCCAGAATATTGTGTGTTCACAGTGGAACCAATACACATTCATTTCTAAATCTATAATATAACTAGACTGTCTTTCACACACGATGATTGGCTCCTCTTCTCCCATTCCTATCACCAGTGTTGTCAAGTAACCTTTTAGTTGCAATCATAGCTCCAGTCAGTGAAGTCTTTGTTAAGGCCTGAGAACATTGGCCTCTCATGCATGAAGGTAGCAATTGTATCCACATGTAGTGTTCTACATTTCAGCAGACAGTTCTCAGAAGAAAGCTTAAGACATCAACTTGTTTAATATTGGAAGGTTACAAATCTATTGGACAAGTGTTAATGCTCTCCTTTCACAAAAAGAAAAACATTTATGAACATTTATTTTATGCCATGAAACCTGAGGCTCTGTTGACTAGGCCCAAGTCTCATATTTAATAAATCCACTAATACATTTTATTTCTACATATACAGATTATTTAAACATAAATGCAAATTTGTTATTAATGTTGTACATGTAATGGTTGCCACTCAAGTGGGTGCATTTTCCAAAACACACAATTTTCAGTCTAACTGAGGTAAATTCCAAACTATTAATCAATGCAAATTTATTAGTAATGAATTCCGCTTTCACAATCCCTCCTCTGATGACTAAATATGTCATCGCACTTCACATCACTTAACATAATATTTGTTAATCTAAAATTTTGTTTCATTATAACCTTTGATATTTCTTTTCCTTCTCCAATTTTCTCTAAAGTATTTTTCTAACTTAATTTCTTCTAATTCTGTCAGTGTAGTGGTTACTACAGAAGAAGTGTTATAACTTTTGTCTTTATTAAGCAAGCTCATATTCACAATCAATAACAAACATAATATCAGGCACACAATTGCTAAGCCAATACCTAAGAATGTCCAGCACCTATTGTTCCCAACCTGCTTGTTGTGGTTACTCATGATCTGTAAAGAATCAGAAAGTAGAGGGAAAAAAATTCAAATATGCAGCAAAATAAAAAGCTTCCTTGCAATTATTTACAGTGTTTCGTCTCTTCTCCAGAAATGGTCAAAAAACGGTTTAGCAGCTTGTCAAATCAGTTTATTTCAAAACTCTTTTTAGGTTGTTTCAATGTCTCTTTTCTTTATTTCAGTTTTCATAGAATTTTCTCAAAGCTCAATTCATGGACTACTTTCATGTGCAAAAGTGTTGACCTGGGATTTCATGATCAAAACAAAATGACAAAAATTCACTCTGCCAATCACTAGTTATTGTGTCTGCCCAATCAGGACCTGCGTACAACGATTTGAAATTTGGTTTATTTTTAGTCTTTGATTTCCATTTAATTATCCATTACTCAAGTCTTTTTTCCTTGTGGTGCCTACTTCTTCTTCGATTGTTGACACTATGATTGATTGTTTTCTCTTAGCTTGTGATTTCGGCCACTCATCTCCTTTCAGGGTTCCTTTGGATAATACTCTTTTCAATGCTAGACTTTCAGCTTCTTCGAATTTTGCAGGATTTTGATTTGAAGTAGCTGTGATTTTTCTTGGAGAAGTCAAATCAGTTTGACTTTGATCCAACTCAACTCTCCCCACCGGATCTGTAGGTTGCTCTGTTTGTCTTTCGAGATCGTGTGCTTCTGGAAAAGCCCTCCTCTGACTAGACTCTCCTTCTACCTCTGTTGAAGCTGGTTCAATGCCACTGTCCTGTAGGTTCTCTGTTTTATCTCTTACAGGAGTGACTGGATTTTCTTCTGTTTGCTCAGAGCCTGTCTCTGATTCTCCAGTTTCCTGTTCTGATTCTGGAGTTCGTCCGGATGTTGTTGGTACTCTCAACAACTCTTCTTCATTGTCCAGTGGACAGGGTACTTTCCGAGTATGACTGACCATGAATCCAGATCGGAAAGCCTGCACATTTCACAGCAGTAGTAGTAACCAGTACTACTTGGTGAGGACCCTTCCGCCGGAGGTCCAAGCAAATCTTCCTCACATGTTTACTGATCACAACCCAGTCTCCAGCTCTCATGTTGTGACTCTGATCTTGAGATGGCAGCACAGTTGTTGCTTCTACCTAATGAGAAAAAGAGCAAACCACATCAGCTAGACCCTTGCAGTAGTCCAACACCATATCATCTGTTATGTTCACAAGAGCATTGGCAGGAACCGCTGCCAACCTCAATGCTCTGCCCATGAAGATTTCATGTGGCAGCAGTCCAGTTTTCCTGTCGGGTGTGTTCCTCATACTCATCAGAAATAGTGGTAGAGAATCTGGCCATTTCAAATTTGTGTATGAACACATCTTTGCAAGTCTTGACTTCAGGGAACCGTTCTACAAGTCCTGGAGCTTCAGGGCGATAACTACAGTGCACCTTCTGTCGCGGTTCTCAACGGTCTTACCCTCGCAGCGGAGAGGCGTAGGGGAACGGTCCTTGTTCCGACGGGTTCTGCTCTGGCCGAGGTAGGGGCGACCCCTTCCGGTAGCCACGGTGCTGTTTGGTATGAGCGAACCACTACAGTCCGTGCCCTCCAGAAGGAGTCCCAGAGGAAAAACCCCAGTAGGGTAAAAAACCTCCACAGGAACTCCCTGAAACGAAAGGAGGACACCAGGGTATTAGGACCGCAGTTCAGGAAGGCAGGAAAACAAAGCAAATCAGGAACAGACAGGATTCGCAGAAGGATATCAAATAGGAGCGTGACTATCACCAAGGAGTGTTGCAACGCAATGAACAGGCAGTTGGAATCCCCTTAAATACCCCTGGACAGGAAACAGGAAACAGGAAGTAGAACACCGCCATCTTGGATTGGGGAAAAGAAAACAGTAATGAATTAGGTATGTGTGTTAGACAATGCATGCTGGATAGAGAGGAAGTGGTAAGCATGCTGGGAAGAGAAAAAAGGCAAGTATAAAGAACCCCCAGTGTAAGGGTTCGGTTTGTCCTAGGAACATCGGTAAGTGGTGGTGGGCAGGTGAATACATGCAAGAGAAATAAATGTTAAGCGCATAATGCGCTGTGTGCGGCCATGCCTGAAACCCCCTCGGGGTTTCAGGCTCTGCCGCGTCTGCCTTTAAGGCAGAACTTGAAAAAGGGGGAGCGGCGAGCGCCGTGACCCCCAGACCGGCTCCCTGGAGCCTTTATGGCCCTCGCCGGAGCCGCGGCGACCCCCGCGACCTGGGTGTCTGCCTCGGCGTCTACCGTGGCCCGGGCGTCGGCCGCGGCAAAATTAACGTGCCGCACCGCGGCAACCTGAGCCCGCGGCCGCAGCGAGCGCTGCGGTGTAACAGTATGCCCCCTCCCACCGAGGCCCCGGGTTTGTGAGGGAAGAGCCGAAAAAAGCGGCGGATTAAAAGAGGAGCATGGACTGAAGAGGCATCCTCCCAGGAACACTCACTCAAAGGGTACCCCTTCCAATGAATAAGGTATTGGAGGCGCCCATGGAAAAATCGAGAGTCACAGACCTCCTGCACTTCGTATTCAGGCACATTGTCAACCAACAAAGGAGGGGGACAGGGCAACTGCCTATGAAAGAGATCAGGACGGTAAGGTTTCAGTTGCGAGACATGGAATACTGGGTGGATCTTCCATGTCCGAGGTAGGCGAAGACGCATGGACACTGGGTTGATCTTCTTGAGAATGAGAAAGGGACCATAAAAGCGGGGCTTGAATTTGTTTTGGGTGAGTCGGAGAGGTAGGAATCTAGAGGAGAGCCAGACCTTATCATGGACTTGATATAGAGGAGCCGCACAGCGTCTCCTATCTGCTATTGTCTTCATGCGGGACTTGGTGGACACAAGGTTAGAATGGATAATTCGCTGTATACCCCGTAGCTGTCGAACGAAAGAGGAGATGGCGGGAAGGTTGGAGTTGTCTCTCAGGGGAGTTGGGAAGGCCCTGGGATGGAAACCATAGGAGCCATAGAAAGGAGAGACTTTAGAGGCACTGTGTAGAGAGTTATTATAGGAGAATTCGGCAAGCGGTAAGTAGGGAGCCCAATTACTTTGTGTAGCGTTACAGAAGCTACGTAAGTACTGCTCGAGACCCTGATTGAGTCGTTCTGTTTGTCCATTGGTTTGAGGGTGGAACCCGGATGACAAGGCCACCTGGATCCCCAAGATCTTGCAGAATTGGTTCCAGAAACGGGAGATATATTGGGGACCTCTGTCTGATATAATAACTTGGGGTAGCCCATGTAGCCTGAAAATTTCTTGAGTAAAGACCTGACTTAACTCCTTTGCCGTGGGTAACTTTCTCAAGGCCGTGAAGTGGGCCATCTTGGTGAAGGAGTCCACAGTTACCATTATGACGTGGTTTCCCATTGAGGAAAGTAAGGCGCACATAAAATCGGTGGATATGGTAAGCCATGGGCCTGGGGGAACAGGTAATGGGCGGAGTAAGCCCACAGGTCTGGTTCGGGGTGTCTTGGCTTGAGCACATGTAGGACAGGATAACACATATGCCTCAGTGTCAGCCTTGAGAGTTGGCCACCAGAAAGAGCGAAGCAAAAGATCTTGAGTCGCTTTCACTCCTCGATGACCCGCAATAGGAGAATCATGGCACATGTGTAAGGCTTCGATTTGCACTGTTTTAGTGGGTAAAAACAGGGCCTTATCATGATAATAGTAGTCATGATCTATGTGCAGCTGTGGACGTAACCTCTTTAGTTCTGTTTCGTGTAGACGGGCATATTCAGATTTAACTTGATCTAAAAAGGTCTGTGCTACCCCTATGATTTTATTGTTGTCGAATAAGTTTTGAACCGCGGAATCACCGCACCCAGGATAACGTCGGGACAGGGCATCCGCCAGGATGTTCTGAGAACCAGGGATGTAGGTGATATAGAAATCATACTGGCTGAAGAAGAAGGCCCATCGAGCTTGCCGGCTATTTTGGCACTGGAAATTTCTTAAACACTGTAGATTTCTATGATCGGTCCGGGCTTCGAAGGGCTCCTTTGATCCCATCAAAAAGTGTCTCCATTCAGTGCACGCGACCTTTAAGGCGAGTAATTCGCGTTCTAGCACGGAATAGTTTCGCTCAGAATCAGATAGAGTGTGGGATAGATAGAATACAGGGTGTTCTAGGTCATCATCGTCTTGTCTTTGTAACAAGGCAGCCCCAATGGCTCTTTCTGAGGCGTCTGTGACAACAATGAATTGTTTGCTAGTGTCTGGGTGTCGAAGAATAGGGGCTTGACTAAAGGCTTTCTTTAAGTCCTGAAAAGCTGACTCAGCGCCTGGTGTCCAACAAAAACCTTTCTTTAGGTGTTCCTTTTTGAGGGTTTGAGTAATGAAGCTGGTTCTCTGGGCAAAGTCTGCTATGAACTGCCGGTAGAAGTTGGCTAGTCCCAGAAAACATTGAGTCTCCTTGATGGAAGAAGGAGATGGCCAGTTCAATATAGCCTGTACTTTGTCTGAGTCCATGGCAATTCCGGTTTGGTCTATACAGTATCCCAAATATTTCACTTCTATCTGATCAAATTCGCATTTTTCAGGCTTACAGAACAAATGATGTTGTCGGAGTCTTTCTAAGACTTGGCGGACGTGTTTGGAATGTTCCTCTGGATGAAGCGAATAAATTAGGATATCGTCAAGATACACTACCACTGTTTGTTGCAAAAGATCAGAAAAGATAGAATCCATGAATCTTTGAAAGATGGACGGGGCATTAGTGAGTCCGAAGGGCATTACTCTATATTCGTAGTGACCAAAAGGTGTTCTAAAGGCGGTCTTCCACTCATCACCTTCTCTGACTCTTAGCAGATGATAGGCTCCTCGGAGATCCAGCTTAGTGAACCTCTTGGCTCCTCTGACTGCTTCTAAGATGTCTTTGATGAGGGGTAGCGGATACCGGTCTTTGATAGTGATCCTGTTTAACCCTCTGAAGTCGATACAGGGACGCAGGTCTTTGGTTTTCTTTGGTACAAAGAAAAGAGGAGCCCCGGCGGGTGAAGAGGAGGGAGTTATTAACCCACTTTGTAGATTTTCATCTAGGTACTCCTTCAGAATTTGTTTCTCTGGTTCGGTGAGGGAGTACATCCGCCCAAAAGGAACTACAGTGTCTGGCTCTAAAGAAATGGCACAGTCGTATTCTCTGTGGGGTGGCAATTCAGGTCTTTCTGGCTTCTGGAATACATCGATATAGTCCTGATACTGTCTGGGAACTCCCTGTAGAACATTAATGGATCCTCCCACCTGGGCAGGTGCTGTTGAGAGACTTTTTGGGGACCAATAATCCCCGGCCGGATAGCAATGGTGTTGACAAAAATGGGAGGATAACGAAATGGTTTTTGTTTCCCAGTTGATGTAAGGATTGTGCCGTGTAAGCCATGGAATTCCCAGGATCATGACATGGTGTGGTGATGAGATTAAGTCAAACGAGAGAATTTCCTGATGTTTACCGAACTGTAAACAGAAAGTAGGGGTGGTGTATTGTACCGGTCCAGAGGCCAAGAGTGACCCATCAACAGTATGTACCTGTTCTGGTATTTCTTTGGGTATTTGTGTTATTTGTTGTTCTTTGGCCCAGGTTTCATCTAAATATAGGCCACTGGCTCCGCAATCCAATAAAGCCAAAGTTCTTGCTTCGCGGCCATCAGTTAAATGGAGGATAACTGGTAAGAGAAAAAGAGCAGTTCCTTCCTCCCTGGAAGAGCAAATAGAAGGTATATCACGATATCCCGTCCTCACCCTTCTTACTGGGGACGGGAGTTGGCGTTTCCCAAGGGCTTGGTTGGACGAATGGGGCAGGCGCGAATTAGGTGACCAGCTGCACCACAATATAGGCAAAGCCCCTTCCTTCGTCTATGTTCCCTTTCGCTGGCGGATAGAGGTCCGCGAGCTGTGTCAATCTGCATGGGCTCTTCCTCGGTATTCCCTTTGGATTCAGGGCGGGCTTCCTCGGAACGATGGGCGAAGGGACGAGATGGTACTGAGTGAAAAGGCAAACGACTCTTCTTTTTCTCCATTCGTCGTTCATTTAACCGATACTCTATAGTTAGTGCTTGGTCCATCAACCCTTTGAGGTTTTCTATCCTGGCAGAATGTACTAGTTCATCTTTGATGTCCTCTCTTAGACCTCTACGGAAGAGTGTCACCAAGGTACGTTCCACCCAGGTTGTTTCTGCAGCTAATTGTCTGAAACGGGTGATGTATTGTAATACATCCTGACTCCCTTGTTGGACTTCGCAAAGAGCCTCTTCTGCTGACGCCTCGAGTCCAGGGCGTTCAAACATCTGTTTAAAAGTAGTGATAAAGGTGGAATAATTAGATAGACAGGGATCGTTTCTGGTTACTAGAGGTGTGGCCCAGGCCAAGGCTGGTCCTGATAAGGCACTAATCAAATACCCCACCTTGGTCTTATCTTGTACAAATTGCGAGGGGCGAAAGGCAAAGTACACCGTTAAGGCATCCAGGAATTCTTTTAATGTGGTGGGATCCCCGGAAAATCGAGGTGTAGAGGCGGCTACTGCAGGGACATCTGTGGTCCTGGAGGCAAAGGTTTGTCGATAAACAGTATTCTCAGTACGTAATTGCTGGAGTTCTTGAGCCTGTTGTTGTATCGTCGCCAGCAGGTCCTGGTTAGTAGGTTCCGTGTTTACCACTGGGTTATCCATAGTTCCGGACTGCAACAGGAATTGTGGGCGTTGCAATCTGTCGCGGTTCTCAACGGTCTTACCCTCGCAGCGGAGAGGCGTAGGGGAACGGTCCTTGTTCCGACGGGTTCTGCTCTGGCCGAGGTAGGGGCGACCCCTTCCGGTAGCCACGGTGCTGTTTGGTATGAGCGAACCACTACAGTCCGTGCCCTCCAGAAGGAGTCCCAGAGGAAAAACCCCAGTAGGGTAAAAAACCTCCACAGGAACTCCCTGAAACGAAAGGAGGACACCAGGGTATTAGGACCGCAGTTCAGGAAGGCAGGAAAACAAAGCAAATCAGGAACAGACAGGATTCGCAGAAGGATATCAAATAGGAGCGTGACTATCACCATGAGTGTTGCAACGCAATGAACAGGCAGTTGGAATCCCCTTAAATACCCCTGGACAGGAAACAGGAAACAGGAAGTAGAACACCGCCATCTTGGATTGGGGAAAAGAAAACAGTAATGAATTAGGTATGTGTGTTAGACAATGCATGCTGGGTAGAGAGGAAGTGGTAAGCATGCTGGGAAGAGAAAAAAGGCAAGTATAAAGAACCCCCAGTGTAAGGGTTCGGTTTGTCCTAGGAACATCGGTAAGTGGTGGTGGGCAGGTGAATACATGCAAGAGAAATAAATGTTAAGCGCATAATGCGCTGTGTGCGGCCATGCCTGAAACCCCCTCGGGGTTTCAGGCTCTGCCGCGTCTGCCTTTAAGGCAGAACTTGAAAAAGGGGGAGCGGCGAGCGCCGTGACCCCCAGACCGGCTCCCTGGAGCCTTTATGGCCCTCGCCGGAGCCGCGGCGACCCCCGCGACCTGGGTGTCTGCCTCGGCGTCTACCGCGGCCCGGGCGTCGGCCGCGGCAAAATTAACGTGCCGCGCCGCGGCAACCTGAGCCCGCGGCCGCAGCGAGCGCTGCGGTGTAACACCTTCTGCTCAATGTTTAAAGCTGAACATAGTAATTTAATTACTTCGTTATTCAAGTGACTTCCTCTATCTGATTCTAAAGAGAATGGAAAACCAAAACGAGGTATCAGTTCCCTAAGCAATAACTTTGGTAGAGTAAGGCTATCATTCCTACGTGTGGGGAATGCTTCAATCCAATGACTAAAAATACAAACAATCACCAGCACATATTTCAATCCTCCACACACAGGCATCTCAATGAAATCCATCTGCATCCTGCTAAATTGAACTCCCGCACTTGTAATGTAGCTCATGCTGACAACTGTTCTTTTACCTACATTCATCTGTTGGTAGATAATACAACGGTGGCAAATTGCTTCGCAACCTGTCTAAATTTTGGATTAAACCAAGACTGCTTAAAGGTGTGAATCATGGCAACCCTCCCAACATGTGCTTGACCATGATAATATCAAGCCATTTGAGTGAACAGGCAGTTAGGCATAACTACTTGGACTTCCCCTGATACCATATATCATCATCTCTCTGTACACATTTCATTTAAACCCACATTTTCTTTCTCCTCGTCTTTGTCAATATTTTCATGGATAGCTTTCAGCTCTTCCCAGGTGTCTACAACAGTCAAAGCATAACGCGTACAAATTTATTTTTCAGGTAACTTCTCCCATTTGTCTTTGAAAGATATCCAATTCAATGCGCGAAACCTTGCGACTTTATCCACCTATTCATTTCCCATTGACACAAAATCTTGCATTCTCTGGTGTGCACTGCATTTCACCACAGTGATCTTTTCAGGCATTTGTAAAGTTTGTAACAAATCATGAATTCTTTCATCATTTCTAATTGGTGAACCAGAAGAGGTCAGTAAACCTCTCTGTGACCATATCTGCCAGGCCCTTTTTTGGCTATTTAGGGCAGGGCGCGCTTAGGCCCTCATAACTTTTTGTCAACATAAGCTACCCACTCCAAATTTGCGTCCTTTTTTTCGAACATCCTAGGGATTCTAGAGGTACCCAGACTTTGTGGGTTTCCACAGTGAAAATTTACTTTTTTTTATAAAAAAATGGGAAAAAGGGCTACAGAAGAAGGCTTGTGTTTTTTTCCCTGAAAATTGCATCAACAAAGGGTTTGTGGTGCTAAAATCACCAGCTTCCCAGCTTTCAGGAACAGGCAGACTTGAATCAGAAAACCAATTTTTTCAACACAATTTTGGCATTTTACTGGGACATACCCCATTTTTAAAATGTTTCGCTTTCAACCTCCTTCCAGTCAGTGACAGAAAGGGGTGTGAAACCAATGCTGGATCCCAGAAACCTAAATATTTCTGAACAGTAGGCAAAATTCTGAATTCAGCAATGGGTAATTTGTGTAGATCCTACAAGGGTTTCCTACAAAAAATAACAACTGAATTAAAAAAATATTGAAATCGAGATGAAAAAAAAGCAATTTTTCTCCACGTTTTACTCTCTAACGTTTTCCTGCAATGTCAGATTTTTTAAAGCAATATAAAGTTACATCTGCTGGACGCTTATGGTTGCGGGGATATATATGGCTTGTAGGTTCGTCAAGAGCCCTAGTTACCCAGAGCCAATAAATGAGCTGCACCTTGCAGTGGGTTTTCATTCTATACCGCGTATACAGCAATTGATTTGCTGAAATAGAAAGAGTGAAAAATTAGGTATCGAGAAAACCTTTGTATTTCCAAAATGGGCACATGATAAGGTGTTGAGGAGCAGTGGTTATTTGCACATCTCTGAATTCTGGGGTGCCCATACTAGCATGTGAATTACAGGGCATTTCTCAAATAGACGTCTTTTTTACTGACTGTTTTATATTTGGAAGGAAAAAATGTAGAGAAAGACAAGGGGCAATAACACTTGTTTTGCTATTCTGTGTTCTGCCAAGTCTCCCAATAAAAATGGTACCTCACTTGTGTGGGTAGGCCTAGGGCCCGCAACAGGAAATGCCCCAAAACGCAACCTAGACACACCACATTTTCCCAAAGAAAACAGAGGTGTTTTTTGCAAAGTGCCTACCTGTGGATTTTGGCCTCTAGCTCAGCCGGCATCTGGGGAAACCTAGCAAACCTTCACATTTCTGCAAACTAGACACCTGGGGAATCCAAGATGAGGTGACTTGTGGGGCTCTAACCAGGTTCTGTTACCCAGAATCCTTTGCAGACCTCAAAATTTGGCCAAAAAAACACGATTTCCTTCCATTTCAGTGACAGAAAGTTCTGGAATCTGAGAGGAGCCACAAATGTCTTTCCGCCCAGCGCTCTCCCAAGTCTCCCGATAAAAATGGTACCTCACTTGTGTGGGTAGGCCTAGCGCCTGTGAAAGGAAATGCCCCAAAACACAACGTGGACACATCACATTTTCACAAAGAAAACAGAGGTGTTTTTTGTAAAGTGCCTAGCTGTAGATTTCGGCCTCTAGCTCAGCCAGCACCTGGGGAAACCTAGCAAACATGCACATTTTCTAAAACTAGACACCTAGGGGAATCCAAGATGGGGTGACTTGTGGGGCTCTGAGCAGGTTCTGTTACCCAGAATCCTTTGCAAACCTCAAAATTGGGCTAAAAAACACATTTTTCTCACATTTCGGTGACAGAAAGTTCTGGAATCTGAGAGGAACCACAAATTTCTTTCCGCCCAGCGCTCTCCCAAGTCTCCCAATAAAAATGGTACCACACCTGTGTGGGTAGGCCTAGCGCTTGTGAAAGGAAATGCCCCAAAACACAACATGGACACATCACATTTTCACAAAGAAAACAGAGGTGTTTTTTGTAAAGTGCCTAGCTGTGGATTTCAGCCTCTAGCTCAGCCAGCACCTGGGGAAACCTAGCAAACCTGCACATTTTTGAAAACTAGACACCTAGGGGAATCCAAGATGGGGTGACTTGTGGGGCTCTCACCAGGTTCTGTTACCCAGAATCCTTTGCACCCCTCAACATTTGGCTAAAAAACAATTTTTCCTCACATTTCGGTGATAGAAAGTTCTGGAATCTGAGAGGAGCCACACATTTCCTTCCACCCAGCGTTCCCCCAAGTCTCCCGATAAAAATGGTACCTAACTTGTATAGGTAGGCCCAGTGTCCGCAACAGGAAATGCCCCACAACACAAAGTGGATACATCACATTTTCTCAAAGAAAACAGAGGTGTTTTTTGCAAAGTGCCTACCTGTGGATTTTGGCCTCTAGCTCAGCGGGCACCTAGGAAAACCTACCAAACCTATGCATTTTTGAAAACTAGACACCTAGGGGAATCCAAGATGGGGTGACTTGTGAGCCTCTCACCAGGTTCTGTTACCCAGCATCCTTTGCAAACCTCAGAATTTGGCAAAAAAACACTTTTTACTCACATTTCGGTGACAGAAAGTTCTAGAATCTGAGAGGAGCCACAAATGTCCTTCCACCCAGCGTTCCCCCAAGTCTCCTGATAAAAATGATACCTCACTTGTGTGGGGAGGCCTTGTGTCCGCGACAGTAAATGCCCAAAAACACAACGTGGACACATCGCATTTTTCGATGGAAAACAGAGGTGTTCTTTGCAAAATGCCTACCTGTGGATTTTGGCCTCTAGCTCAGCCGGCACCTACTGAAACCTACCAAACTTGTGCATTTTTTAAAACTAGAGACCTAGGGAAATCCAAGATGGGGTGACTTGTGGGGCTCTCACCAGGTTCTGTTACCCAGAATCCTTTGCAAACCTCAAAACTTGGCTAAAAAAACACTTTTTCCTCCCATTTCGGTGACAGAAAGTTCTGGTATCTGAGAGGAGCCACAAATTTCCTTCCACCCAGCGTTCCACCAAGTCTCCTGATACAAATGATACCTCACTTGTGTGGGTAGGCCTAGTGCCGTGAGAAGAAATGCCTCAAAACACAATGTGGATACATCACATTTTTCCTAAGAAAACAGAGGTGTTTTTTGCAAAGTGCCTACCTGTGGATTTTGGCCTCTAGCTCAGCCAGCACCTAGGGAAACCTACCATTTTTGAAAACTAGAGACCTAGGGGAATCCAAGATGGGGTGACTTGTGGGGCTCTCACCAGGTTCTATTACCCATAATCCTTTGCAAACCTCAAAATGTGGCTAAAAAAACACTTTTTCCTCACATTTGGAGACAGAAAGTTATGGAATCTGAGAGGAGCCACAAATTTCCTTCCACCCAGAATTCCCCCAAGTCTCCCGATAAAACATGGTACCTCACTTGTGTGGGTAGGCCTTGTGCTCGCAACAGGAAATGCCCCTAAACACTACCTGGACACATCAAAATTAGCAAATACAAAACTACCTGTTTTTGCGGGGGCACCTGCGTTTTTGGTCCTGGGCTCAGCAGCCATCTATGGAAACCTACCAAACCCAGACATTTCTTAAAACTAGACACCCGATGGAGTCCAGGGAGGTGTGACTTGCGTGGATCCCCCAATGTTTTATTACCCAGAATCCTCAGCAAAACTCAAATTTTACTTACAAATCACATTTTTCCCACATTTCTGTGTGGGATCACCACACCTGGACAAATTTCCTACCACCTAACATTCCCCTCAGTCTCCCGGTAAAAATGATACCTCACTTGTGTAGGTGGGCCAAGTGCTTGAGACAGGGAAGAGCCAAAAACATGTCGAAATTGAGGGGGAACCAAAATGGGTCCAGAAGGGCAGTTTGAAAAATAACATTTTTAGCCTGACAAGTTCAGCAGAAATTTTATCGGTATAGATGAGACAATGCTGGGTGGTAGGAACTTTATGGATTCCTGCACATTCCAGAAGGTTCCATCACAAAAATGTAGGAAAAATGTGTGCTTTCCAGCAAAGTTGCAGGTTTGCAGGGCATTGTGGGTAAGGAAATGGTGCAGGGTGCATGTGAAGCACATCACCCTGGAATCAACTAGATGTTTAATTTTCAGATGTGTCTAGGTCTTGTGGATTTTTCTGCATATCAGCATCCCAAAGTAAAAAAAAGTGCAGCCCTCACCATTCTAAGTGGGACGATTTTTAGAGTTACCAAGCTCTTGTGGCCAAAATGTAAAACAAAAACCAAAAATAATCAAATGTCCTCTTGCTTGCCATGGGATAAGATGTTTTAGTGTGCGGGGGACAGCTGAAAGACTGTTAGCCCCTTTAGTTCGGGTGGGGGCATAACCAGGCCCATACTGATTGGTAGCCACCACCCCACTATTTTCTTTTATTTTTTTTATTCCCTGGCATCTAGTAGACTTTCTGTCCCCCCGGGGTTTGGATTGGGGGTAATCCCCCAATCTACCCACTGGTAGAAAGAACAACTTTGGCCCCATTTATTTGGGGTGGGGGTATGGTCATACTCTTATTTTGAAAAACAATCTTCCCTGGTCTCTGGTGGGCTTTTTCTGCCCCCCCCCCCCTTGGGGGCAGATGAGCCTTCCAAAAATAGGCCAATCTGCCCCCAAGGGGGGCAGTTATGGCCAACAGTAATGGGCCCCCATGGGGAGCGACCCTTGCCCAAGGGGCTACCCCCCGAACAAAACACACACATACACACACACCAATCCATGGTGTCTCAAGGTGGGCAGAATGGCCTAACAAAAATCAGCCGATCTGCCCCCAAGCGGGGCAGAAATGGCCTAAATACAATTTGCCCCCCCAGGGGAGCGACCCTTGTTTAAGGGGTCACTATCCATACATAAAAACATAAAGTAAATAAAAAAATATAGATATCCCTGGTGTCCAGAGGTTTGATTTGCCTAATTATATTAGGCCGATCTGCCTCCGGGGGGGGCAGAAAAGGCCTAAAAATATTTTGCCCCCCCCGGGTAGTGGCCCATGCCAAAGGGGCCGCTCCCCTTATGCGTTAGTATATAAAAAAAAAAAATACCTGGTGTCTTGTGGTTTCTGCCCCCTGGAGGCAGAAATGGCCTGAAAATAATTTGAACCCCCCACCACGCCCCCGGGAGCGACCCTTGCCTAAGGAGACACTCTCCATGCATTAAAAAAAAAATCAAAAAAATAAATTAGCCCTGGTGTCTTGTGGTTATCGGGCTAATTATGTTACGTGATCGGAGGAGAAATGCCACTTTCCAGGCCTAATCCTTCTGTTTTCTTACATGTAAGACACCCCTAAGGTGGGCCCTAGGTAGCCCCATGGGCAGGGTGCAGTGTATGTTTAAGGTAGGACATATACTAATGTTTTATATATCCTGACAGTGAAACACTGCCAAATTCGGTTTTCACTGTGCAAGGTCTAGCTCTCTCATAGATTCACATGGGGGCTGCCTTTAAATATGATTAAAGTGTAGATTCCCTTTGGGAGCAGATAGACATGTGGAGCTTGGGGTCTCTGAACTCACAATTCAAAAATACATATTTTAGTAAAGTTGTTTTTGAGATTGTGTGTTTGAAAATGCCACTTTTAGAAAGTAGACATTTTCTTGCTTAAGCCATTCTGTGACTCTGCTTGTTCGTGGATTGCCTGCCTAGGTCAGTTTGACAGTTGGACTGTTTTTACCTCTCTCTAGATAGTGACACAAAGGGAGCTGGGGTGTAGCCTACATATCCTGATGAGCCATCTGTGCTAGGAGGAAGGGGTGAAGTGGTCACTCACACCTGAAAGGGCTTTGCCTGCCCTCACACAATGCAGTCTCCAACCCCCTGGTGTGTGTTTGGGGCCTGGCCTGGGCAAGGCAGGATCCTATTTGAAGTAGGCCTACTTCAAAGGCAGAAAGGGGTATAAGAAGAGCACCCAAAACCCCAGACTTTAGATCACTTCTGGAATCAAGAGGAACCTCTGCCAACGAGAAGAGCTGAAGAGCTGAGGAGTGCTGCCCTGCCTGTGACTGTTCTTTGTGGAACTATCCTGCAGTTGCTGCTTCTGCCTGTGAAAGAGTGGACTTTGTGGTATATTCCTGCTTGAAGAAGAATCTCCAAGGGCTTGAACTGTGCTTGCCCCCTGTTCTGAAGTCTCAGGGCCAACAAAGACTTTCCCTACCAGCACCTGGACTCTCTGCTGAGACTCCTGCCCTGACAAGTGGTACCCTATCCAGTCCCTGGGCCCTTGAAAGGAGAAGCTTGTGAAAACCCATGAAAATCGACTACGGATGACTCAGGACCGACGCCACTGCCGAATCCCGTGACGCTGCCTGCAACCGACTCCGTGGTCCTTGCTGGAGTGCAGTGACCCTCGCAGGCCCAACACCGCTGTAGCCCCGAGAAGTCCGTGACTTCGTGGACGTCGCCACACCACGTTGTGAGCGACCCTGCCCAAAGTGAGCAGATTCAGTGCTTCGCACCGACGCAACGATCTCCAACTTAGCACACCCGCTTGTTTTTACACTTCACAATGGTACTGTACCTGGGGATCTGCGTGACTCCATGCCTGGCGCCGTTGGCGTTGGATTGTTCAGGACGACTCCGTCATGATGCCGTGTTAACACCCCATCAAAGAATCTGTGTTTCTAGGTGCTATTATTTAGTTTAATCTTTAAAAATGTATAACTTGACTTGGTTATATTGGATTTTTGGTCGTTTTGGTCTTGTTTTGTTTAGATAAATATTGGCTATTTTTCTAAACCTGTGTTGAGTCATTTTATGGTGTTTTTACTGTATTACTGTGTACGTTGGTACAAATACTTTACACCTTGTCTCTGAAATTAAGCCTACCTGCTCATGCCAAGCTACCAATACGGTGAGCGGGGTTAGCTGAGTGTGATTCTCCTTTACTCTGACTAAAGTGAGGGTCCTTGCTTGGACAGGGGGTAACCTGACTGCCAACCAAAGACCCCATTTCTAACACCTTGTCTTTACAAATTCTGCAATTATAGGTAAAATCCCTTCAATAGTATCCTGTGTCATGTAGTGTTGATGAATCTAGGGGAAAACTGTGTTTGGCATGACTGGGAGTTTAACTGGCTCAACTCCTTTGATTAGACCAATGTCTTTCCCTAAAAAATCCCATACTTTCATCTTAACTGTTCCCTGTAAGTCAGAAGGACGATCTCACACTGTAAAGACAGGAAATAAACTGATCAAGGGGTATTCTTTATTTACAATCGGTTATTTCAGGCTGGTCAACTTCATCATTACTATTTGCCTTAATGGCAATCCCATCATTTGAACAGGAAATTGAACATCTCATTTTGCATAGCAGGTCCCTTCCTGATAAGGAAACCCGGACTCGAGTCACAAACTACAAACTTGTGTAAGCCTTTGAAATTTCCAATTTTAACTGAAACTGGTTCTGTACTCAGGTTAGTCAAATACTAGTTTGCAACTCCCACAATCTGTACTGTTTTCCCTGTGAGGGGTAAGTTGGGAACTTCTGCAGTTCTCAAAGTAGAGCATGTAGCTCCTGTGTCAACTAAGACTGAGACTTTGTGACCCATCACTTTTCCCTTCAGATATGGACCTTTCTGGTCTACTCCTAATGAAGCAGCTAACACACATTCTTCTTCATCTGAACTCTCACTCACCCACTCATCATTCCCTCATCCTCACTGTGTAATGGGTATTGGTGTATTGTGTTATTACTCGTGTTAAACCTTTGACCTGTGCCCTGCTGAGTAAGCATCATCTATTGCTATTACATTGGCGCCTGATGTATTTGAATTTGTTGTCTAGGTAACATTTGATCTTAGGGTTGCATTTGTTGCAACTGTGGCATCTGCAAACGTGGCATTTGCATCTGTTGCATGGGCTGAGAGCACTGCACTTGATTCGCATTATTTTGTAAATTAAATATTTGGCCTCTCATTCTTGGTCCTTTCATGTTTGGAAAAGAATTGATTTCATTTGTCTGTGGAACAACACCTTCCTGTCCCACCATCAGGCACCCCACTTCCAATCTCCAAGGCCACTGCAAGCGTGACAACATTAAGTCCTTTTCATAGCCTACACATCAATCGGGGCAACTACCGTATTCAAATCAACATCACTGTTCACATTTCCAATTCCAACACAACCTCTACCTTTCACCTGGTTCTGAAACCACACGTTTCCCTGCTGCTGCTGTGGCAAACTCCCTTGCATTCCTGATTGTGCCACTTTAATCTGCATCACCATTGCCTTCTCTATCAACTTTATCTTCTTCAATTCAATCTCATCAATACAGTATTTAGCATATTGCAAGACTTCATCAATCAGCTTTGCTTGCCAACAAATCAAATGACTCTTAATCATCTGGCTAAACTCGGGTCTCAATCCTTCAGCAAATATGAACACAAGGTGAATCATGTCTTTCGGCTCAATTGTTTCTCTACCACTGTAATGTTTGAATGCTTGTAACAATCTCTCATAGTACACATGTATTGACTCATTTCCTTCTTGAGCTATTCTGTCTATTCTCTGCCAATTGGTATTCTTGGGAGAAATTCTCGTTTTCAGAAATTAAATTACCTTGTAATAGTATTTCATTTTATCTAGAGATGGTGCACCGGTAGCCAGATCTTGTGGAGGTTCTCTTGTCGGCCAATCTACACTCCTTTTGCATTCAACCCATAAGTCTGCTGGAACCACTATTTCTAATAGGGTATTCAAATCTTCCCACTGGCATTTTGCAAACTTCACAAACATATCTGTTTGTTGGTACCATTCCACTGGCTTCTCCCTCAATCTTGAGTAGCCATTTGTAAATGACAGAATGTCACTTCTATTCCAAGGTACATGTACAAAATTCCCTCATGGAATTTCCCTCATTGGTAATATTTTTACTGCATTATCAGTCTGCTGCACATTAGCAGGTAAATTCACAGAATCACTTTTCTTCTTGTCTTGTTTCTTTACCCATCTGCCTTCTCATTTATCTAAGGCTCCCCATGTCTGAATGTTGTGGATCAATTCCTTTATGCGAATTTTCATTCCCGGTATTCTCATGTTTTCAATATCTTTTGAGTCAAAAATGTTTTGTTTTCTCAATTTCTATGTCATATTTCTCTGCCAGGTCTGCTATTTTCTGGTGTACCAATCCTGCTTTGTTTGTAATTCATTTGCACAAGAAACACAATTCCTCTTCACTGTATGAATCAATTATTTTCAATCCAATTGTTACCTCAATTAATTCTCTACTTCTAATTTAAGCCTAGTCAAATTCAATTCAGCCTTTCCAGACATCCAGTTAATTGCTGGGCTGTCAAACATTGCAACAAGATATTATTATTATGTACATTGGGCACTTATTGTAACATTAGACAAGGATTCATCAAAAATAGATTAGGACCTATACCTGATCTCCCCAGATTATTCAGTGGAGTCCTGGAATAACTCAAGTGAATCAACGGACCTGTCATGTCAAATGTCAGTTTCCTCAGGGTCATGACCCCTGTTTTTACATTGAATCTTTCCACTTCTGCACTTGAATTGAACATTTTCTGTTCACTGCTCTTATGATTTCCTTGAGCAAACAAGGGTATAACGGGACCAGAAGTAACGGGTACTGACACCCCGTCTGGACTTGGTAGGACATTCTGATCCCTAGGTACATTACTCCTGTATTCTGATTTGGCAATACAGATGTATTTGTCTGAGACACTGTTATAGAGGTGTATCTCGGGATTGTCTGAGCTTGCATATGAGACATCAAATTAGGGGTAGACTCTATCTGGACCAGTGTCAGCTTGTGGTAAACCTGTCTCATTTATGGAACCTGTCCTTTTGGCACTATTAGGCTTGGTGTGGAATGTAAAATCAGGACGTCTGCATAAATTCCTAGGTGTCTGAATTGTGTAGGTGTTCGGGACAACATGGTTAAGCTGTATTTATCTTTGTGCAGTTTCATTGGGTCCCGGAGATGTAGGATCTGCACTAGTACTTTGGCTCATCTCATGTGCTGCATAAGGTGGGGGACGACTTCTCAATAGTTGCAAAATAAACTCATCATCACATGAGTCTTCATCATCAGTCCAAGACGTTCTAGACTCTGTCAATTTCTGCTCCTAATCCTCAGAAGGATACAAACCATTCTTCTTGGTATTATGTTTGGCATTGCTATCGTTCTCTTGCCTACTTGCAGGAAACATCTTAATTCCCTATAAAGTCTCAGTTCTCCAAAATTTCTGCTGACTATCCCATCTTGCTCACTGCCCCACTGGATTCAAGCTAGCCTAGCTTCTGAAGGGTGATACCCTGAAACCGCTCTGATCAGTATAAGGAAAGGAGCGGAAGACATTGTGACGCGAAGGGTTAATTAGCTTGAACAGTGTAGATGAGCGTGATGCCTGCCTAAGCCAGAGCAACGTGGAAGAAATTCAGGATGTTCGCTTTCAAGCTTGTTTTCTTTTGACATTCCGTAGATAAACTTATTCACAGCTGCATGTGCGAGAAACAGGCTGTGAGGGAGATTCAGTCTCAACCTTGAGAACGAGACCACAGTAAAAGATGGAATGAAAACAATGGCCAGGGAATGGGAAGGCAGCCAAGAGACATGTACTGATAACATAGCTAGAAAATACTGGAAGGGGGTAGAATCCAAGCTTCAGGTTATTTAAACACTGAAAGGTGGGTGAGGGAATTGAAGCTCGCAGATGGAGTTATGAAACTGTCAACTTCAGACCCAGAGCTGCCTCCCTGTTTTGCTGTTCCAAGACCGTGACGCTCGAGGGGTAGAGAGGTCCAAGCCGGCGGTAGAGGGCTTCCCAGCATTCGTGGACTAAATTAAGTTCCACCCAGGGCTGAAAGGCTTTTTGTTTCTCTGCTCTATTATTATGATAGATTATTATGCTTGCACTGTGTTTATAATCTGAGAAATTCAGCTTGTTTATAGTTTTTCTTCTTTACTGAACATCGTAGTGTGAATCTGCCACAGTAATTGAAATATGCATTTTAGTGTGCAGTAAATCAAAGCTTATCTGAAGTATTCAACTTGTTTATATTCTGCTCTCTGAAAATCGTAGTGTATCACATTTTGGTATACAGTTATTCCAAGTTTATATCTGTCAATGAACTCTTTTCTCAGATGTATACATAGATGCTCTTTGTAGTGTACATATATATATATATATATATATATAGATGCTTTTTTTATTGCTATTCTTATTCTGTCAATGAACTCTTTGCTCATACGTATACATAGATACTCTTTGTAGTGTACATATATATGAATAGATGCTTTTCATTGCTATTCTTATTCCACTATTGTTGATGTGCTAAATGCCTGCATTTACCTGAAATTATAGTAAAGCTTAATTGTATTCATAATTGGCGTGTGGTCCTTCATTGAGCATCCTTATTGACTTATACCGAACAGGTGTCAACCAGCTACCTGGATAAGACACGGTCCTAGGATGCTTGTTTCCAGTCCAGGGAGGACCTGCCTTGGGTGGACTGCTCCCATGAGGACAGGGTCTAGATTGATTTGCAAACGGCTGGATCGAACGTGGGGTGACGTGGTCAGCAAAAAAACAATGGATTAAACCCAGATATTTGTGAATGGGGGTGAATGTTTGATTTTCTCAGCATTCCGTCCATCTTCTGTTCTTTTTGCATTTGTTGCCCCACGTGGAAAGGGCATGCCCAGACGTGGGTCCTGTGCTCACTGCGCCATTGCATTCAAGCTAGCCCAGCTGATGAAGGGTGAAACCGGTCCTAGAATGCTTGTTTCCGTTCCAGGGAGAACCTGGCTTGGTAATTCGGGCTGGACTGTTCCCAATAGGAACAGGGTCAAGACTGATTTGCATATGGCTGGGTCCAACCTGGGGTGGCGTGGTGAGCAAAAAAACGATGGATTAAACCCAGATCTTTGTGAATGGGGTGAATGTTTGATGTGCTCTGCAATCCGTCCATCTTCTGTTCTTTTTGCATTTGTCACCCCAAGTGGGAAGGATATGTCCCGTACTCACTGCGCCACTGGCCTAGCTGATGAAGGGTTGTTGTGTAACCATTTTAGTTATAGCTCCATGCACGTTAGTTTAACACACTAGGCCGCTGTGCACTTTGACCTAGATATACTTTATTCAGCTTCGCATTGCTATTTTTACAATAACCAGTTTTATTGTCTTGTTTTATTTTCATCTATCTAACTGTTTTTGCTTAGCCCAGCACTGTGCTCTCAAACAAGACATTCTTGATCACTTTGTGCTTCAGTCAAGGCTACAGTTTGGTACATTGCCGGTGAACGTGGTAGAAGTTTAGTCTCCAACATTCGTAGAAAATACGCAGCCTTACGTAGGGACATTTTCTTAGAACATCAGCTGTGTTATTATAGAAACACTTCCTAGTCCCATTACACGTTAAGAGGGAGATTCCAGCCAGGGAACCATGACTGTATGCTGATTGCTTTGCTGCAGATGCTAACGCAGGCCTTTGCTCAGGTATGAGGGTCGATATCCTCCCGGGGGAACCTGAAAGGCAGAATTAGAGCTTAACATGCTGTGCTCAGATTATGACTTAGATAGGAAATAGTCTATAAATCCTAGTGACAATATGATAGCATTGTTCTTGTGCTTCACTCTCCTAGTCACCATTTTAATATTGTCATGTTGTGTTGTCTGGTTATTGCAGCTCATGCTTTGCTATCTAAGATGCAGTTGTTTTATTAAACTAATTATTAGAACAGATACTGCTTCTGTCAGTCATTTATGTATGAGACCGAATTGTGAATGAGAGAATTGGATGCGACCTGAGCGAACACGACTTCCCTGAGAAGCCTAATATGTCATGCGCTCAGCTGCCCATTCATCCCTATCTCTTGGTAGAGATGAGGCACTGCTAGTTAGCCGGAGCAAATCCCGGATTTAGGGCACAGGTGTCACCCACAGTGGGTCAGACTCAGTCTCCCACACCGTGGATGACCTTGCTGCTCAAAATCCAGTAGTCTTATTAGAATAATGAGAGCCTACGCGACATGGAGCCGCCAACATTTGGTCAGGCTCTAATTTTTGGGTCATCCGGAGTATCTCTGTCTCATTATATATAATGACACCTCAATGCCGTATGCGGAGACGTCCGTGGTGCTGAGGATTTCCACCACACAGCTGTGTAGGTAATCCTACTACAACTGGCGGTTGTTCAAGCTTGAACTTTAAAAGGAAACCCCATTTTGGTTTGCCTTCTCTGAACTCATACTGTTACTATCATGGCGAATCCCCAACAGGTACAAATAGCTGTTAATATGAGACAACCTCTAACACCACACTTACTAGCAAATGGCCTAACGGCCCAGGGAGGTCCAGTCACATTTGTGGTGGACGCCCATGCAGCTTATAGAACAGAACTTTTTTACTCTTGGGTCACATTTCCAGCAGTAGATGGGAATACAAATACTTTTCACCAATATACACCTGCAAATGCACCTGGACAATACAGAGCATACACATATTTAGAGATACCTCTATCTTATCAAGAACATAATATTACCAGTAAGGTTAGGTCCACTAAGTAATGACGGTCCTACCTGGCCTTTATTGGCCACCTATACACCACATCCTGCGGTTGCAAATTTAGCAGTAGCTGAGGTTCGTCACTTATATATTGAATTAATAGCAATATATAGACGACTAGTACAATTTGTGTTGCAAACACTAAATACAAACTCAGCACGTGTTGCTCCAGTGCATCCACATGCAGTAACGCCAGGTATAAATCCTGCGACTGTACATTAGACTATGGGTAAAGTACCCGCTAAATGAGAGGAAACTCAGTTTTGGTTAGCACAGAAAGTGAATACGCTGGAGGCAGTGGTTCCCTATACGGGACCTCAGGATAAACATAGAATACTAACAATGTGCTTGCCCTTTGGGATGGTCCCTACAGTAGAAAACTGTAATACTTGGGGCACGGTATTTGCCGCGCTCTACACCATCGCACACAGTACACCGACACTTGTCAATTTACCGGAAGTGCTGAAACAAATTCAAGATGAATATGGGGCTGCCCCGGCCCTGGATTTGGGGATGCAATTGATGGGCAATTTTGCCACAGTATCCTCAATCATTTTAAGTAACCTTAAAGGGGAAGCAGTTGCACTTGCAGTGCGCATGCGGCTTTGTGACGTACCACAGCAGGATCAAGAACGAGAGCTGCCTAAAATAATAGCAGAGACCTATTTAAGTATTGATCGAGATAGCTTAGGGGCCAGACCACAAAAAACTAAATTTCAGGGTAAATCAAACAAAGATACCCCCAAGCAAGCACCTGAGGGTAATAAGAAATGCTGGGATAAAAAGCAACAAACTCCTAAGAAAGAGAGGGGAGAATCTCCACGTATGGAGACCCCACAAAATAGGTATAATCTCAGAAACAGAGATAATATAAAAACGCCTGATAGATATCAATATACTGATACACGCCAATGTCGATCCTTTTAGGACTGATCAGAAAAAAGAAATGAGAGAGGTGGGCGATCAGAGTGAAGAACAGAGTACGTGAAACCGAGACAGGAATCACAACACTCTTCGGAGGTTTGTGTTAAAAAGGAAGAGAAACCCGGCCAACAAAAACAACAATTTAAAAAGAAAAAAGTGGCAGCAGTCGCAGTCCGACATGCCACACAGGAAGAGGGTTCTGTTGAAGAACAAGAATTGGGCTCTAGCCTTGCTAGACAGCGTGGCAGAGGTCACAATAGTTTGCCGGAATGTTCTAGAGCATCTGGAGGTGAAAGCAACTGATGACTTTATACAAGTAGAAACTGCGGACATGCACGTCTCCACACCTGATAGGATGTACAAAGTAACGCTACAGTTAGAAGGAGACATTGAACGCACAATAGACGCAATCTTTTGGGATTGCATAGTAAAAGTATATGATGTCTTGTTGGCTGAACAAGATTGGCCGCTTGACTTTGTCCGTCTCTGCCCATATGGAGAAGATGTCATTAAGCCTTCCTTCTCGCCCCTTGTTCCAGAGGAACAAGGTTAATGCTATTCCATTAAATGGGCTTTAGCACAAGCACCTGCATTATATGGAAATCACGTAGGATGGGATAGAGAATTCCCCTACTATGTAATTCCAATTAAAAGTGAACCTCAGCCACAACCACAGTATCCTATAAAACATGAAGCAAAAGCACCAGTGAGAGAAATACTAATGCAATTAGAGTACCAGGGTGTGATTGAACCCTGTGTCTCACCAATGAATAATCCATTATTCCCCGTGGCTAAACCAGACCTTTCATACAGAATAGTCTTAGACTACAGACATTTAAACAGTCATACACGTACCTATGCTATCCAAAATTCACATAGCACAGCACTAATGAGCAACATAGTGCGTAAAAAATACAAAACAACACTAGACATTTCCAATGGGTTTTTCTGCCAGAATATAGCGCCTGAGAGTAGAGACTTAACAAGTTTCAGTACACTAAGCTCCCAGAAAAAATTCTGTTGTTTACCTCAGGGGTGTAACAACAACCCAGGACTGTTCGCAGCTCGTGTCACTGCTATATTGCACGAGATTAACCGGGAAGCATTGTCCTATGTAGATGATATATATCTCATGGAAGATGAACTACTACAACATTTAAGACGGGTAGCCCGCATTGTTGTAGGGTTTGCCGAATTTGGCTACAAATTTAACTTAAAAAAAACAAAAATAGCCTTTCTCAGCGTCCTGTTCCTAGTATATCAGCTGTCAAGTGAAGGGAAGAGCCTAGCACCACAATTTTTAGAGAAATGTGCACAGTTACAACCACCGAATACGATAAAAAAACTCCAATTGTTATTGGGTTTCTTAAATTTTGGCAGAACCTACATTCCAGATTATGCTACACACATAAAACCTTTACATGACTTAATACGTCCCGATTTTTCAAGTAAATTCTGGAAAATCAAACATACCCACATTCTTCGAGAGTTGCAGACAGACATGCTTGCAGCACCACATTTACATACAAGGGACAATAAAATACATTTGGTCATCAGAGTAATCGCTGGGGCCATCGGTTTCACCTATGTGACATTTAATGAAGGTGAGACAGTCCCGATAGCATACACATTGCATTTGTATTCAGCAGCAGAACAACTCTTTGCTCCCACAGAGAAAATTCTCACTGCTGTACAGATGGCTGTCATTAAAGAGAGACCTCTTGCCCAAGGAAAACGCATTATTGTTGTTTCTCCAATCCCAGCCCTAGAGGCTGTTACAAAAGCGAGAGTTCCAAACGCAAAAGCATTACATCCATGTTGGATACAATGGGCCAAGTCTTTGACAGCCACTGATGGAGACTACATTTTTGACCTATTGATCAATATAATAGAGTCATGTACACTGATGGCTCTGCACAAACTGCAATTGGAACTAAACATCAATATTCTGCTACTTGCGCAGTCATAAGTGGCTATATGGAGGGCAATACATTTTGTCCTCTACATACTTTTACACAAACTCTAGGGGATTGTACAGCACAATTGGCTGAGCTAAAAGCTCTGCTGATGGCAATGGAACACACAGATCCGGCACAGCCTACGCTGATTGTTTGTAATTCATATTACTGTGTCCAGTCCTTTAATGAATACCTGCATTATTGGCGCCAGAATGGGTTCAGAGATTCCAAAGGCAACACCATTAAACACAGACTACTGTGGGGGAAAGTAGCTGACCTGAAAGAGATGCTACTGAATGTCCATGTTGTACATACACTTGAACACCAGTGCGTTGGAATACATTTTGTTGGAAATACATTGGCTGATGAAGCCGCAAAGTCAGCAGTAGCAGTAGCCACTGTAGCTGCAGTGACTTGCTCGAGTTCCAAACCAGACGCAGACATTTGGTCTGCTGTGAAAGCTAAGGCTGATGGTACGCCCCATCCCAAAGGATTTCCTAATAAATATCATTACAGTATGGGAAGTATGCTGAACGTTGAAGTTAAGATATCAGGCGTAGGTGTACGAGACATCCCAAGCAAAGACATAAGACCACGATTGATTAAAGCAGCGCATGAAGGGGTGGCATCTGCCCATGCTGGTGTGGCGGCTACAGTTTCGATCTTGCAGGCCAGTTATTGGTGGCCAGGTCTCTACAAAGAGACTAAGCAGTATGTCCTTTGTTGTGACATCTGTCAACAAATCAAAGTTTTCACTGCCAAGAGCCTGCTGCAGACACCCCTCTTAATTTCAAACAAACCATTACAATGTGTGTACTTGGACCACTGTGGTCCCTTAACACCTGATCGTGCATACAAATATATTTTAGTCGCTGTTGATTCATGCTCCAGATTTGTATGGGTGTGGCCACAATGCTCGGCTGACGCTCGGACTGTTATTAAAGATTTGTACATTTTTATCGGTGCATTTGCAGTTGCAGCTTTCCATTCGGACCAGGGACCTGCTTTCGCCTCAAGGGCATTCAGGGGTGCCATGGCTTCGTTGGGGGTCAAACTCCAGTACTCGTCTCCATTTCATCCCGAGGGAAATAGTGTCGTGGAACATTTAAACCATGATTTAAAGCAATCCTTAACAGCCTGAGTCTTTGGTACGGGTCATAGTTGGCTTAATCACCTATATGGAGCCCAGAGAGCACTAAATAACCTGCCTAGAAGGTCCCTGGGGGTCGTACTTCATATGAGTGTCTGTTCGGAACTCGAATGTCTGTTCCGGATCTTGATGGTCCTGGCGTGGAGGCAGCAGAAACACCTTTTGACATAAATGAACGTTTCACTGTCTTACAGGAATTGCAACAGTTTCATGATGATAATTTTTCCAAAAGTGCCGCCTCCACAGGAATTAAGGATGTGCCTGTAACATCTACCGGCTGGATTCCCAGAGTTGGGGATCTTGTACGTGAAAAAGTCACAGTGAAAAAGGAACTTGGCCCTTCTTATTGAGCACCAGTCCCTGTACTAGGGATACACGGTACCAGAACTGTTATTCTACCACCGTTGGCAGGTGCCAAAGAAAATCGTTTTGTCTCTATTGACAATGTAAAACTACACCATGTGGCCGATCCTGCACAGCCGACCAAGAGGAACATCCAGTAGTTTCCAAATCTCTCTCACTACAGGCGAAGAAGTTCCTCTACAAGTTGTTTACACCGACACCTCTCCGAGCATGAGGAGGGTGGAAGATGACCTTGCATTAATTCCACTAACGTCAACTAATTTAGAAACATTTGACCAAGTCAACTCGACTTCAAACCAAACGGATGGTGCAGTCTATAGTGTGCCATCGCAGGAAACACCAACTCCACCACTAACAACGGCTCTGCCATTTGCACAAACTGCCTCTGGTTATTTTGCTGACTTCAAGGATGATTTCTCAGACTCATTCGCCTCTTCGACAGCTGATCTGTCAAGTACACGTAAGCTAACAAACTGGCTTAAAGAAACGTATTTTATTTTTCCATGGAATTATCTATGGCTCTCTTTGACTGTCCTAGCCTTTCTACTTTGGATTGGTTTTGTCATTATCTTTTTCTTGATAATACCTGGTTGTTTTTCATCTGAAAGATCGACAGTTGAACTGGTGGAAGAGTTTTTGAAACCACATTTTTCTTCACACAAAGTCTGAAGAGCCTTATCCTTTGTGAACATTTTCGCAGTGCCAATTCCTGATGGGATTGTTTGGGACAAAGTAATGTTTGATATATATGGTCCCACGGAAGTTATTCAAATACCGTATGTGTTCAAATTATCAATGAATGATATAGTGATACCAGGCATTGTTTCTGATGATTGGGATGTGAAAACAGTTAGTTCTATGATGACTGAATTACAATATTATACAGTCTTTGAAAACAAAGATGTTTACCAATTTAAAGAAAGTGATGGTGATATGTTTTGCCATAATTACTATGGGCACCATTTCATACATAGAGCGAGCCATCCCAAAACTGTATTTAATTACACAGAACTTTGCCCAACTCCACCGCAAGGGAGCTCCAAAACATATTCTGAAAAGTTTGCATATTTTTCTGGGCACAATCAAAAGAATGCTGAGTCATATTATTTTAAGGTACCACCTACTAAGGATATGCACATGTTATTGACCAATACAAAATGTATATATTCGGAATCCTTTGTTTCCTGGTTATCGATAGAAGGCTATGAATATTGGTCCAAATCAATTGATCTGAAAAGTGTCTGGGGAACAAAAAATTGGCAAATTAAGGGAAAAGAAACATTGTTTAGAGCATGCCTCATTCCTGTATAAATGATCTTTTTAAATGAAACAGTGCAACAAACGAGTTGTTTAGGCTTAGCAACAATCAGGGAATTAAACATGCCCCGTATACCTGCCCCCGTAAAATTTTACAAATGGCAAAAATATACGAATGCAACTGAAGATAAGCTCGATGAGTGGGTCCAGAATGGTACGTTTAATGCTTCAATGATACGTCCTGGCGGGTGGTTATTGTGGCCAATAGATGCCAATGGGTGTCATCAACGCTTTATTAACTCCTCGGGGGTTTTAGGACGAGTAGGCCAGACCCTCGCTATATATCACCAGAGCATGCAGATATAATTACAACATTTTAGGCCAGATCTATCAAACATTTTTGCCTTTGCAAACGGTGCAATTCGCAGAAATCGGCCGTTTGCGAATGCAAAAACGTGATTTGCGATGTATGAAAGGCATTCGCACGGCAAAAACAAGGAATCGCAAAAATTTCGATTTTTTGCGAAGCTACATGGTTTTACGTGTCGCAATGTGCATATCGCATTTTTCGACATGAAATACCGAATCGCTATTTCCAACTCGCAAATTGCGAGTCCGAATAGCGACTCGCAAATACAGATTCGGTATTTCACGTCGCGAATTGCGATACGCACATTGCGGCACGCAAAACCATGTCGCAATTCGATGCATCAAAAATTCGCAAATTGCGAATATTCGCACAATGGCAAGGAGAATGAGGATCTTGGCAGGTTTGAGGAGAGTGAGGAGGAGACAGGAGCGCATTTTAAGAGTGTGCAATACCCTTTTTGACCAGACTGAGGAGGAAATATTTGAGAAGTACAGGTTGAGCAAAGCCATGATACTTGACCTGATAGCTGAGCTACAACCCATACTACAGCGCACAACACACAGGACCAATAGCATACCCACCCATGTGCAGGTATTATGCTCCCTGCACCTACTTGCCTCAGAGAGCTATGAAGGGGTCGTAGCAGCAGCTGGAGGGGTATCACAGAGTGCCATCTCTAGATTTTTCAATGCATTACTAAATGCCATGCTGAGCAGGATACACCAGTACATCAGATTCCCCCAAACCCCACAGGAAATACAGCAGACAAAAATCAATTTCTACCAGATAGCACAGTTCCCCCACGTCCTAGGTGCCATAGATGGGACACATGTTGCAATTTGCCCACCATCGGCCACAGAGTATGCATACCGGAACCGTAAATACCAACATTCAATTAACATACAGGTGATATGCAATGCCTCCTACATCATAACTGATCTCGTGGCCGGGTACCTAGAGAGCACAAATGATTCGTACATCTTTCGCCACAGCGGGATTCACACAAGACTGCTAGCTGGGGAATTTGGTGAAGGATATCTACTAGGTAATTTCCCTCTTTACAATGGTGCATTGATGGCAGTGTGACGTCAGATGACACAGCTACTCACTATACCCTCTGTTCAGGAGAAGGTGCCTATGCAGTGCACACCTACATGATGACGCCCTACCTAAATCCTGCAACACCAGCAGAGCGGAGATACAATTCAGCACACAAGGCAACCCGCAATGTTGTGGAGCGCACCTTTGGCCTGCTGAAGAGTTGCTTCCGATGCATCCACAAAAGTGGAGGGGCACTACAGTACAGCCCGGACACCACCTGCAGAATAGTGTCCACCTGTGCAATTTTGCACAATATAGCTACCACCAGGGGCATACCTCTGGAAATATCGGAGCCAGACTCAGATGAGGATGATCCCATACCACCCCTACAGCCAGCAGACAGGACCAGTGCAGCAGAGGGCAGGCAAAGGCGTGCTGACATCACGCACAACCATTTCAGATGTAAGTTATGACAACATAACCTCACTGACATGTATTCCGGTAGTTAGCACCTCTATTACCTTGACTTCAGGTAACATACGTGTCACTAGGACAAAGCAATACACATGAGTCTGACATGAGCCATTAACAGTGTCGCACTATTGTCATCATAGTTTACTGTATTGCTACATGTGAAGGTAGTCCCCCTGGCCCTTAATGTCACTTCTTACGACCACACAGTGGCCTTGCCGGCACCTCTTGTATCAGGCTCACAGGCACTACTGTGCCTGGCACTGCGATGCCTAGGATCCATCATGGGCACTGCAAGACTGCTGAGGCTAGATGACTCCTCAGTATCCCCAACTCCCAGTTCGCTGGGTGTAGCACTGCGTGCTGTCAGCATAGCATCCAGAACATTGGTAATTTGCACCTATCCCTGGGCAACATCCCAACTGCTATGTGCTGCCTCCACCTATGCGGCCACAGCACGCCGTGATATTAGGGCAGTAGATGTAGCTAGACGATTTACAGAACTGCAAAAGCCGTTGAACATTCCCATGAATTGTCTTTCGCGCCTGCGGTGGCTAACTCACTCATGCCTGATCTCAGTACAGAGTTCCTTAATGGCGTTTGTCAGTTCCTTGGTGTTCTCCGCAGCTGTTTGCCTCATGCAGCTTGCAGATGTTAGCATTCAGACACTCCAATTGCTTGTGCAGCCCCCCATATTGGCATTGTGTGACTGCATCTGCCTGTGCATTGCCCTCATGTTTTTGTTTTGCAGGTGCTGCACTTTGAGCATGGACGCTTCAAGGCCACCAAAGAATGATGGGCCCTCACCTCCATCTGTGTGCTGTGTGCCTGCATCATGAGGCCTCCTGCGGGGAGTTGAGACACGCTGGGGCAAGAACTGCTGCCTTCCTGTGGATCTAGCTTCTGGGGGTGGTGTGTGGCCTTCATCCGGCATTTCGTCGGAGTCCAGGTTTGAATCGTGGAGAGGTAACACCCTTGCCCTCTGTCTGATTGGTACTATACACAATGACTCTCTGGTGTTGGAGTAGGACAAAGGCTGTGTTTCTGCATCCCCCACATTGGCACATTCTGCTGCTGCTGGGCCTGAGCCATCTGCAACGACAATGTTCAGCATGTAATTTATGTTTGTGTCACCAAATGTCGCACAATGGTAATAAATGTACAGTTACATTGCATCACTATGAACTGGGTGTTTTGTTCTTCTAGGTGTCGCTCTACTTAATTGCATTCCATGTGCTATTTACAGCACTGGGTTGTGGACTACCACTCCCATAAGGCATTGTTGTGCCACATGTAAGATGTGGAATGGACTACTTATCACAATGTTTTGCACTACTTGCTATTTCCTAAGGGGCATTTGTACATGCGCATATGGGGTTAAATATAATTTTTGGGCTTACCTTTACTGTTGCTGGGTGTGCCGGAAGTGTCAATGTCAGTGACCCACTGACAGCTTCTGGAAGCAGTGTGGACTCCACCAGGTCTTCCATGGGGGTGGAGGGTGTCTAGGTGGATGGTCCGCCTCCTGTGTTCCTTGCCTCCTTTAGCCTGCTGGCCACCCTCTCCTTGGCACGGGAATGCAGGTCGTACCACCTCTTGCGTATCTTTCCGCTGAGCGCTGCGCAACCCCCACTGCGCAGATTTTGGTCTGGATGTCAGCCCAAAGTTTTCGCTTCTCACTCTCTGGTACCTGGAGAGAGCTCTTCCCAAATAGCCGGTCATGGTTTCTGACAACCTCCTCAGTGAGCACCTCCAATTCTTGCTCACTGAATTTCAGCTTCCTCTTCCTCTCTCCCTTCTCCTTCCCATTACCAGCATTGGTCATGTTGATGTCAGGTCCTGGCTTGCTCACAAACTTGCTCCCTGGGGCTAGTCTGTGACTCTCTGACTGCTCCTGTGGGTGTGGTACCTGGAAACAGCATGGGCTGACTCACTTCCTGCTTGTGATGTCATCAGGCTGTGTCAGGTGACCGTTTTCGCAATTTGCGATTTTCAAATACCGAATCGCAAATATTTCAGCGATTCGGTATTTGGACCTCGCAAATTGCATTAGCGATTTTTAAGAAATTGCTATGTCCGACTTGCAAATTTGTTACATAGCATTTTGTGACTCAGAAATAGCGATTTCTTAAAATTTGCTATTTCCGAATCGCAAATGGCTTTTTTCATACATCTGGCCCATAGGCCCTCATTACAACCCTGGCGGTCGGTGTCAAAGCGGCGGTAATACCGCAAACAGTCCGGCGGAGAAAAAAATGGGATTACGACCGTGGCGGAAACCGCCAACATAGCCAGCCACTTTAACACTCCGACCGCCACGGCGGTACAAACAAACAGCACCAACAGACAGGCGGAAGACAATGTAGTGCCCACCCTATAACAACAGGCCTATCCGCCACCTTTTCCGGGGCGAAACCAACGCAAACAAAAACATGGCGGAAACAGTACACAGAAGGGAAAACACTCACCTCTCCACACCCCACGAGGAACCAGGGCGCCATGGAGGCCGAATTGCAGATACTGCCATGATGGTCTTCCTGCTCCTCTATCTGGAGCTCCAACAACGGCAGCGACGACCACGGTGAGTACTGCACCTACAACACAGAGGAGGGGGGAGGGAAAAGAGAGTGACACACACACGCAACACACAACACCCCCACCCCTACCCCCACCCACAACACCATACACACAAATACATGCTGCAACATTTCATATACACCCCCACCCCCTGGAAGAACGCAAGGACAAAAGGAAATGATTTGAACGAATGTAATCATGTGAAATATCATTACCAAAATTCAAAATCCAGTATATACAATTATGTACACCAAATACACAAGGCTGGATAGTGCACCAATCATTGTCCGTGGACCACTGGGCCCAAAATGCATGGGCGAGGCCCACACATGATATCTGACTCCAAACGGAGAGAACACTGGAGGGGCATCAGATAGAAAATATACAGGAACCTCAGGAGGAGGGGGAGCACCTCAGCCTGATGTACGCACAACACCACTGCTCCACGAGGGGGCTCCATACCCACAGTTTGGTCCTGGGGAGTGCAAAGCCACAGTCTCTCAAGTCTTTCCAGTGGGTGGTTTGCCCACTGCTTTATCCTGGGGAGTGCAAAGCCACAGTCTCTCAAGTGGATAACAGTCTCCACTGGTTCTGGAGGGGGCTTTGTGCCCAGAGTGCTTCATCCTGCCAAGGACTGAGATAGTGGATGTCATTCTCCACTGGTTCTGGAGGGGGTTTTGTGCCCAGAGTGCTTCATTCTGCCAAGGACTGAGGTAGTGGATGCATCTCTCCACTGGTTCTGGAGGGGGGTGTGTGCCCAAAGTGCTTCATCCTGCCAAGGACTGAGGTAGTAGATGTTATTCTCCACTGGTTCTGGAGGGGGCATGGTGCCCAGAGTGCTCCACGTGCAGTGTGGCCGGAACAATACACTCTCCTGGGTGTGTGTGCCATGAGATTGCTGAGGTATAGGTAGCATGATACGCCATGGAGGCAGAGACATACCCCACACTGCTGCGGCTTCACATTCCATATGCAGGTGACAACTGTGATGACAGTGATGCTTCATGGAAGCTGCCCAGGGTCCTTGAACTCACCACCAGCCTCGGATGACTGACCACTGGGGATGGTAGCCATGTCTGCGGTGGTGCCACTGTCTGAGGACGTCACAGGGCCGCTGGTGGTGCTTGCGGCTGTGTCAGTCTTGGCGGTGCTTGCGGCGGGGTCAGTCGTGGCGGTGCTTGCGGCGGGTCTGTTGTGGCGGTGCTGGCTGCGGGTGTCACAGTTCACTCTGGGCTTACCGTCGAAGTTGATGAGAGGTGGGGAACAACCCTGGTTCCTGCAGGTCCTGCTTTGGCCGAGGTAGGGGCGACCCCTTCCGGTAGCCAAGGTGCTGTTTGACAATAGCAAACCACTATAGTCCGTGCCCTCCAGAAGGAGTCCCAGAGGAAAAACCCCAAAAGGGTAAAAAACCTCCAACAGGAACTCCCTGAAACAGAAGGAGGACACAAGGACGTTAGGACTGAAGATTCGGAAGTACAGGAATACTGGAGACGAAAGACTGGTCAAGAATAACTGGCTCCACAAGAGGAAACCAGCTGGAGCGTGACTACCACCACAGGAGTGTTGCAACGCAATGAGAAAGAAGCTGAATACCCCTTATATACCCCTAGACAGGAAGTAGAAAACAGGAAGTAGAAACACCACCATCTTGGATTGGGGAAGGGGTTATAACTAAGAATAAAGAACATGCGTCTAAACAAAGAGAAACAAAGCATGCAGGGAAAAGAGGAAGTGAACAGCATGCTGGGAAGGGGTAAGGCATGCATAACACACAACCATGTGCAGGCATCCGGCTTTTGCCTGTGTGACCGGTAAGTGGTGTTAGGAGTGGGTACCAGGAATCCCAATGTGTAATATTTATATGTGCGCCAAGTGCGGCAAACGTGGCACGCGCGGCAAGGACCGTGATCCGATTCGGGTCCTCTGGTCCTGCCGCGTCCGACCAAGAATCCGCGGCCGTAGAAAAGGGGTACGGCGAGTGCTGCGACCCTTGACCCGAGCTGCGGCTTCCCCCACCGGGCCGCAGCGGCTCCAGAGTGCTGCACCGCGGCGGCTGGTGCTCGCGGCCGCGGCGCGACAGTAGGTCCCCCCCCGAGGCCCCAGGTTTGTGAGGGAAAAGCTGGAAAAAGCGACGGACCAAAAGAGGGGCATGAACTGAAGGGGCATCTTCCCAGGAACACTCACTCATAGGGTAGCCTTTCCAATGAATAAGATATTGGAGACGTCCATGGAAAAACCGAGAGTAACAGATGTCCTGGACCTCGTATTCTGGCACATTATCAATCAACAGAGGGGGAGGACAGGAGAAATGTCTGTGAAATGGATCAGGAAGGTAAGGTTTAAGTTGTGAGACATGGAACACAGGATGTATCTTGAAAGTCTGGGGCAGACGAAGACGTACAGATACTGGATTAATCTTCTGGAGAATCTGGAATGGACCATAGTAACGAGGTTTAAATTTGTTCGGGGTAAGTCGGAGAGGTAAAAATCTAGAAGAAAGCCAAACCTTATCATGGACCTGATACTGGGGGGCCTCACAACGTCTTTATTAGCCATCCTTTTGATGCGTGATTTGGTGGCCACAAGGTTAGAATGGATAACACGTTGGACACCCCGTAGCTGCTGAACATAAGAGGAGATGGCAGGAAGATTGGAAGTATCTTTCAGGGGAGTTGGCCTTAGGATGGAAACCGTGTGATCCATAGAAAGGGGAGACTTTCAAGGCACTGTGTATTGAGTTGTTGTAGGAGAATTCTGCAAGTGGTAAATAGGTAGACCAATTACTCTGCGTAGCATTGCAGAAGCTACGTAAATATTGTTCGAGGCCTTGATTTAGTCGTTCCGTCTGTCCGTTAGTTTGAGGATTGAACCCTGATGATAAGGCCACTTCGATTCCCAAGATCTTACAGAATTGTTTCCAGAATCAGGAGATATATTGAGGATCCCGATCCAAGATAATGACCTGAGGTAATCCATGAAGTTGAAAGATTTCTTGTGTTAAGATTTGGCTTAATTCCTTTGCCGTTGGTAACTTTCTTAAGGCCGTGAAATGAGCCATTTTAGTGAAGGAGTCACGGTTACCATAATTACTTGATTTCCCACTGAAGAGGGTAAAGAGCACATGAAATCAGTGGAGATAGTGTGCCATGGACCTGGGGGAACTGGTAATGGACGAAGTAATCCTACTGGTTTAGTACGGCTTGAGCACATATAGGACAGGATGATACATAATCTTCAGTATCCGCCTTGAGAGTTGACCACCAGAAGGAGCGAAGCAGAAGCTCTTGGGTAGCTTTCATCCCTCGATGACCTGAGATGGGAGAATCATGGCACATACGTAAGGCTTCAGTCTGTACTAATTTAGTGGGTAAGAACAGGGCCTTATTATGGTAATAGTACCCTTGATCTATCTGAAGTTGCGGACGCAACTTATTCAGTTCTGTAGTTCCTAGACGGGAATATTCAGACTTGACCTAATCTAGAAAAGTCTGTACTAAACCAATGATCTTGTTATTGTCAAATAGGTTCTGTACAGGAGACTCGCTACACTCAGGGTAACGCCGAGACAAGGCATCAGCCAGGATATTCTGAGAACCAGGGATGTATGTGATATAAAAGTCATATTGACTGAAAAAGAAAGCCCATCGAGCCTGCCGGCTATTCTGACACTGAAAGTTTCTTAAGCATTGTAAATTTCTGTGATCTATCCTGGCTTTAAAGGGTTCTTTTGAGCCCCTCAAGAAGTGTCTCCATTCCGTGCACGTGGTCTTCAAGGCGAGTAACTCTCGTTCTAACACTGAATAGTTCCGCTCTGAATCGGATAAGATGTGTGAAAGGTAGAAGACAGGGTGCTCTAACTCATCATCGTCTTGCTTTTGCAGTAAAGCAGCCCCAATGGCTCTTTCTGAGGCGTTTGCGACAACGATGAACTGTTTACTGGTGTCTGGGTGCCGTAAAATAGGAGCTTGAATGAAGGCTTTCTTTGAGTCTTGAAAGGCTAACTCTGCGTCTTGTGTCCAACAAAAGCCCTTCTTTAGATTGTCTTTTTTAAGGGTTTGAGTAATATAACTGATTCTCTTGGCAAAGTCTGCTATAAATTGTCGATAGAAATTGGCCAATCCCAAAAACACTGAGGCCCATATTTATACTGTTTGACGCAAAACTGCGCTAACGCAGTTTTCCGTCAAAAAAATTAGCGCCGGCTAACGCCATGCGGGTGCCGTATTTATTGAATGACGTTAGCCGGCGTTAGCCGCCGGCGCCGCCTGGTGTGCGTTAAAAAAAACGACGTACACCAGGCAGCGCCGGCGTAGGGGGATATGGGGCTTGGACGTCAAGAAATGGGGCAAGTCAGGTTGAGGCAATTTTTTCGACGTGGGTCCTGTGCTTCCCATGCCACTGGATTCAAACTAGCCTGGCTGATGAGGGGTGAAACCCCGAAACCGGTCCCAGGATGCTTGTTTCCGGTCCAGTGAGGACCTGGCTTGGCAGTTCGGGCTGGACTGTTCCCATGAGGAACAGGGTCAAGACTGATTTGCATATGGCTGGGTCCAAACTGGGATGGCATGGTGAGCAAAAGAACGATGGATTAAACCCAGATCTGTGACTGGGGGTGAGTGTTTGACAATGTTCAGCATTCTGTCCATCACTTGTTGTTTTTGCTTTGTCGCCCTAAGTGGGAAGGGTATGCCCAGACGTGGGTCCCGTGCTTCCCATGCCACTGGATTGAAGCTAGCCTGGCTGATGAGGGGTGAAACTCTGAAACTGGTCCCAGGATGCTTGTTTCCGGTCCAGTGAGGACCTGGCTTGGCAGTTCGGGCTGGACTGTTCCCATGAGGAACAGGGTCAAGACTGATTTGCATATGGCTGGGTCCAAACTGGGGTGGCATGGTGAGCAAAAGAACGATGAATTAAACCCAGATCTGTGACTGGGGGTGAGTGTTTGACAATGTTCAGCATTCCGTCCATCACTTGTTGTTTTTGCTTTGTTGCCCTAAGTGGGAAGGGTATGCCCAGATGTGGGTCCCGTGCTTCCCATGCCACTGGATTGAAGCTAGCCTGGCTGATGAGGGGTGAAACCCCGAAACCGGTCCCAGGATGCTTGTTTCCGGTCCAGTGAGGACCTGGCTTGGCAGTTTGGGCTGGACTGTTCCCATGAGGAACAGGGTCAAGACTGATTTGCATATGGCTGGGTCCAAACTGGGGTGGCATGGTGAGCAAAAGAACGATGGATTAAACCAAGATCTGTGACTGGGGATGATTGTTTGACAATGTTCAGCATTCCGTCCATCACTTGTTGTTTTTGCTTTGTCGCCCTAAGTGGGAAGGGTATGCCCAGACGTGGGTCCCGTGCTTCCCATGCCACTGGATTCAAGCTAGCCTGGCTGATGAGGGGTGAAACCCTGAAACCGGTCCCAGGATGCTTGTTTCCGGTCCAGTGAGGACCTGGCTTGGCAGTTCAGGCTGGACTGTTCCCATGAGGGTCAGGGTCAAGACTGATTTGCATATGGCTAGGTCCACACTGGGGTGGCATGGTGAGCAAAAGAACGATGGATTAAATCCAGATCTGTTACTGGGGGTGAGTGTTTGACAGTGTTCAGCATTCCGTCCATCACTTGTTGTTTTTGCTTTGTCGCCCTAAGTGGGAAGCGTATGCCCAGAAGTGGGTCCCATGCTTCCCATGCCACTGGATTCAAGCTAGTCTGGCTGATGAGGGGTGAAACCCCGAAACCGGTCCCCGGATGCTTGTTTCCGGTCCAGTGAGGACCTGGCTTGGCAGTTCGGGCTGGACTGTTCCCATGAGGAACAGGGTCAAGACTGATTTGCATATGGCTGGGTCCAAACTGGGGTGGCATGGTGAGCAAAAGTACGATGGATTAAACCCAGATCTGTGACTGGGGGTGAGTGTTTGACAATGTTCAGCATCCCAGACGTGGGTCCCGTGCTTCCCATGCCACTGGATTCAAGCTAGCCTGGCTGATGAGGGGTGAAACCCCGAAACCGGTCCCAGGATGCTTGTTTCCGGTTCAGTGAGGACCTGGCTTGGCAGTTCGGGCTGGACTGATCCAATGAGGAACAGGGTCACGACAGATTTGCATTTGGCTGGGTCCAAACTGGGGTGGCATGGTGAGCAAAAGAACGATGGAGTAAACCCAGATTTGTGACAGGGGGTGAGTGTTTGACAATGTTCAGCATTCCGTCCATCACTTGTTGTTTTTGATCTAGATAAACAACCACTGTTTGTTGTAGAAGATCGGAAAAAATAGAGTCCATGAACCTTTGAAAAATGGAAGGGGCATTGGTGAGTCCGAATGGCATTACTCGATATTCGTAGTGACAGAAAGGTGTTCTAAAGGCGGTCTTCCACTCATCCCCTTCTTTTATCCTTAAAAGATGGTATGCTCCTCTGAGATCCAGCTTGGTGAATCTCTTTGCCCCTCTGACAGCTTCCAAGATGTCTTTAATGAGTGGTAACGGGTACCGATCCTTAATAGTGATCTTGTTTAACCCTCTAAAATCAATACAGGGACGCAAGTCTTTCGTCTTCTTGGGCACATGGAAGAGAGGAGCCCCTGCAGGTGAAGCGGAGGGAGCAATCAATCCACTCTGTATGTTCTCCTCAAGGTATTCCTTAAGAATCTGCTTCTCAGGTTCTGTTAGAGAGTACATTCGTCCAAAAAGAACCACAGCATCTGGTTCCAAAGGAATGGCGCAATCGTATTCTCTATGGGGTGGCAGTTCAGGTCTTTCTGGCTTCTGGAATACATCAGCATATTCTTGATAATGACCGGGTACTCCCTGTAGGACATTAATAGAACATCCCACCTTAGGGGGTGCTGTTAAAAGACTTTTTGGGGACCAATAGTCTCCTGCTAGGTAGCAGTGGTGTTGGCAGAAGTGAGAGGATAAAGAAATAGTTCTTGTTTCCCAGTTGATGTAAGGTTTGTGCCGTGTGAGCCATGGAATTCCCAGGATAATAACGTGATGTGGTGACGAAATTAGATCGAATGAAAGATTTTCTTGGTGTTTCCCGAATTGGAGACAGAAGGTAGGGGTGGTATACTGTACGGGTCCTGAGGCCAAGAGTGATCCATCCACCGTGTGGACTTGTTCTGGTACCTCCTTAGGTATTTGTGCAATCTGTCTTTCCCTTGCCCACGCTTCATCTAAGTAGATACCACTGGCTCCACAGTCCAACAAGGACAGAGTTCTTTCTTCCCGGCCATCAGTTAAGTGGAGGATAACTAGTAAAAGGAAAAGAGCAGTTCCTTCCTCCCTGGAAGAACAAATGGAAGGTATTTCACAATATCCCGTCCTCACCCTTCTCACTGAGGACGGGAATTGGCGTTTCCCAAAGGCTTCGCCAGACGAACGGGACAGGTGCGAATTAGGTGACCAGCTGCACCACAATACAGACAAAGTCCCTTCCTTCTTCTGTGTTCTCGTTCACTAGATGATAAAGGCCCTTGAGCCGTATCGATTTGCATCGGCTCTTCCTCGGTAACACCCTTAGGTTCAGGAAGAAATTCTTCGGTACGATGAGGGAAGGTGCGAGACGTCACTGAGTGTGATGGCAAACGACTCTTCTTTTTCTCCATTCTTCGCTCATTCAACCGATATTCTATCGTCAAGGTCTGATCCATCAACCCCTTAAGATTCTCTATTCTGGCAGAGTGCACCAGTTCATCCTTAACCGGTTCTGTGCCCAGGACGTAATGGTTACGTCCTGAGGCACAGTGCTGCTGTGCCCAGCATGTAACCATTACGTCCTGGTCACAGAGCCCAGAGGGAGCGCTAGCGCTCCCTCTGTGGGGTTCCCCCCACCCCCCAAGTCAGGGATGGAAGGGGAAGCCCTTCCCCTTCCACCCCGACCTCCCCCAACCCCCCCCCAACCCCCGTGACATCAGCGAGCGAGCGCGCGCTGTTTAGTCACAGGGTCTCCCCCATCGCGCTGATTGAAAGAGAAATGCAAAGCATCTTGGATTGGGGAAGAGGTTATAACTAAGAATAAAGAACATGCGTCTAAACAAAGAGAAACAAAGCATGCAGGGAAAAGTGGAAGTGAACAGCATGCTGGGAAGGGGAAAGGCATGCATAAAACACAACCATGTGCAGGCATCCAGCTTTTGCCTGTGTGACGGGTAAGTGGTGTAAGGAGTGGGTACCAGGAATCCCAATGTGTAATATTTATATGTGCGCCAAGCGCGGCAAACGCAGCACGCGCGGCAAGGACCGTGTCCCGATTTGGGTCCTCTGATCCTGCCGCGTCCGACCAAGAATCCGCGGCCGGAGAAAAGGGGCGCGGAGAGTGCTGCGACCCTTGACCAGAGCCGCGGCTTCCCCCGCGGCCCGCCCGCGGGCCGCTGCAGCTCCAGAGTGCCGCGGCGCGGCAGCCCGTGCTCGCGGCCGCGGCGCGACATCGGGGTCTGTGGTGGCGGTGCTGGCGGCGAGGTCTGTGGCGGCCGTGCTGGCAGAAGGGTCTGTGGCGGGGTCTGTGGCAGCAGAGCATGTGTCAGCAACAGCTGAGTGAGAAAGCAGGATGTCTCCTGCAGCCTCGGACGGCTGCCCACCTGGGAAGAGGCTGGGGACTGTCGCAGCAGCTGTAGACATGCCGGAGGCGGTGCAGGTAGCGGTGCTGGTGGCAGTGTAGGTGGTGGTGTTCTCCACCATACAGGTTGGCGTGGACGTGGACAGAAGGTGTGACACTGGTCCCTCAGTCGGTGCCACCATGCCCTCTCCTGACCTGCCCTTCAGTTTTTGGCCCTTCCCCACTTTTGATGGTGGCGCAGTTGTCTTGCCACTATCCCCTTTTGTTTTTGCTGACCCCTTGGGGGCAGGTGTTTTCGGCTTCTCCCTCTGGGATGTGGGCACCTTTTTAACCTTGGCAGGTGGAGGAATGTCCTTGCCCTCGCTCCGTGGCACACTGGCAGCCCTGATGGTTGGCCCACTCCATGACCCCGCAGTTGCTGGCACCACTGTGCCTGGGGATGTGGTGGCTGAGGTGCTGGGCTGGGACCTGGACAGCCTGGCCCTAGGGGAAGGATGGGGGGGAGGTGTAGGGAAGAGGTCAATGTTAGCCAGGAAACAGCTTTTTAGACACACTGGGATGGGTAGATGGAGGGGGTTTGGGAGTGGAGGAAGAGGTAGTGGTTGTAGCAGGTGTACGTCTGCTGAATTTGGGTGAAGGTGCATGGGCTGGAGGCTGTTGTGAGGTGGATGGCTGTTGGGTGGGTGTGTGCCTGCGTTTGTGTACTTTAGGAGGAGGGCACACTGACACACTGGGAGAGGACACTGGGGATGTGTGAATGATAGTGGGGGTGGTGAGTGCACGTGAGCGGTGTGTGGTGATGGGCGTGCTGGTGATGGAGGTAGTGGCTGAAGATGTAGTGCATGCAGGTGTGAGTGGAGACGAGACTGGGAGGGAGGAGGGAGACGTGGAGGACAGGGACACAGTGGGGGAAGTGGATGTTGGTATGTGTGCATGGGTATGATGCTTGTGTGAGTGCCTGTGGGATGTGTGGTACTTATGGTTGCCTGAGCCACTCTTGTGTGTTGATGTGTGTGCATGCTGGTCTGATGGTGTGCTTGGGATAGGCTGAGGTACTGGGGATTGGGTCTGGGTGGAGGAGGTTGGAGGGGACAGGCTGGACACAGGGATAATGGCTGCCATCAGTGCTGAGCCCAGAGCCTGAAATGCTCTCTGTTGGGCTGCCTGGCCAGAATGAATGCCCTCCAGGTATGCATTTGTTTGTTGCAAATGCCTCTCAACACGCTGGATGGCATTCAGAATGGTAGACGGCCCAACAGTGAGGGATCTCAGGAGGTCAATAGCCTCCTCACTGAGGGCAGCAGGGCTGACTGGGGCAGGGCCTGAGGTGCCTGGGGCGAAGGAGATGCCCACCCTCCTGGGTGAGCGGGCACGGGACACACGCTGAGGAGTTGCTGGGAGGGTGGTGCTGGTAGGGGGGTGGCGGCTTTACCTGTTGATGCAGTGGGCACAGAGGGGCCCACCACCGCAAGGGAGCTCCCATCAGAGGAGGAGTTGCTGTTGCTGGTCTCTGCTCCTGTCCCCGCCGTGGAGCTCCCCTCGCCCTCCGTCCCACTGGTGGCTTCAGACTCCGTTGTTTCGCCCTCCAGGGCCAAGTGGGATGCAGCTCCCTCCTGCTCCGGTGCCAATGCTCTTCTGCCGGATGATGCTATTGCACACAAGAACAGGGAGACCACAAAAAGGGGGGGGAAGACAGGAGAAAGACATGTTCAGTGCATGCAACACCACTACCGTTGGCGGACACAACAGACAGTGAGCAGCCCTCTGCACTACGCCATGCACTTATAGTTCCTAGATTAATCACATACCCATGGGGTACAAGGCCTAAGCCCGATTGCTGCACACCTGGAAGTCACAGGAGCCTGACTAGGTGTAGATGGCACTAACCACTAGTGGGGTTGGGGTGCCACATAGCCTGCCTCACAAGGGACCTTGCCTACCAAGATCGCACTGGCCTATGGGAACCCACTGCCCACGTTCCCCACCCAGACACCTTGTAATGTGCGCAGAGTCAGCTGAATGAGAGTGTACTTACCCCCTTGTGGCTGCTGTGATGCCCTCAAGCGCCCATCCAACTCCAGATACGCCACCGCCAGGATACAGAACATCAGGGGGGTCATGGTGCGACGGGCACCCCTCCCACTTTGGGAGGCCATCCCCAGCTGGGCCTCTGCCGTCTTCTTGCTCCAGCGACGCAGGTCCTCCCATCTTTTACGGCAGTGGGTGCCCGTCTGTGGTGGACCCCCAGGGTTCTAACGTCCTTGGCGATGGCACACCAAATAGCCTTCTTCTGGTGGGTGCTGACCTAGAGGAATAGTACGGTGGAAAGGAAATTCTTTACCCTTCCAGACCGTCATACTCATTGGCCCCCGTTCCCACCCTTGCCCTGACGCACATGCACTCACCGTCCACACATGCAGGCCTCAGCCCCCCTCATGTATCTTCCATCCACACCACTCAAAACAGGCATTGCCCATGCAGCATGCTCACAGTGTACTCACCTGTTTGTCTGGAGGACCATACAGTTGTGTGTACTGGGGGAGGACCACATCCACTAGTTTCCCCAACTCCTCCGAAATAAAGGCAGGGGCCCTTTCCCCAGACACTTGAGCCATCATCGCTTCCAGACACAGGTCACAGCAGCACTTGCAGTGTAGGTCCTCTCCTGTTGAAGGTCAGGTATCAAGTGAGTGAACAGACAGAAAATGGCAGTCACGTCCGCGGCAGTGCATATCGTCACTGCGGGCGTACATCGTCATTGGCTCCGCGGACCCATAGGGTCCAATGTTAACCAATGCAGAATTCCGCTGCGGTCTTCAACCGCCCACTGCGACGGTGTAGAACGCCAGCTCAGTTACCTTATATCCCCTTGTCCCACCTTACAGGTCAGGCAGCCACCATTTCAGGGGGCCACATGGCATTAATAATAACTGCGTCACACCAATGTAGGCCTTGAATACACACAGTTACAGGCACATTGCGGATTAATAGATGTGTGCAAATTACATTTTGTGATTCCTCAGTGTTGGCTGACTCTCTGCTCGCTGTTCTCCTCCGTAGGGCACGTCTGCTGGGGCAGGTGATGAGATGGCGGCATCCTCAGGTGTACAGACACATCATAGTCACCTACAGACTTGATCGTGCAACAATCCAGGAACTGTGTGCCCAGTTGGAGCCAGAACTGATGTTAGCTATCCGCCATACCACAGGGATACCCCCTCTAGTGCAGGTCCTGTCAGTACTCCATTTCCTGGCAAGTGGTTCCTTTCAAACAACAGTGGCCATTGCATAAGGGATGTCCCAGCCAATGTTCTCTAACGTGTTGTGCAGAGTGCTGTCTGCCCTGCTGAAACACATGCGCAGCTACATCGTGTTCCCTCAGGTGGAGGATTTTCCCACAGTGAAAGGTGACTTCTATGCCCTGGGACATATCCCCAACATCATTGGTGCCATTGATGGGACACATGTGGCATTGGTACCCCCAAGCAGGAGTGAACAGGTGTACAGAAACCGGAAGAGCTACCATTCTATGAATGTGCAGATCGGGTGTTTGACAGACCAGTACATCTCCCATGTGAATGCCAACTTTCCTGGCTCAGTGCATGACACTTACAAATTTGAGAAATAGCAGCATCCCTTATGTGATGGGGCAACTCCAGAGGCACTGTGTGTGGCTTATAGGTGAGGACAAGGACCCTGTGCAGTGTGAATAGGTGTCTGGGTATGGGGTTGTCCCTAAGGGTTAGTGTGTGTCTAACAGTTGTCCCTCGATATTTGCAGGTGACTCTGGTTACCCAAACCTGTCATGGCTACTGACCCCAGTGAGGAATCCCAGGGCAAGGGCAGAGGAACGCTACAATGAGGCACATTGGTGAACTAGGAGGGTGACTGAATGAACCTTCAGCCTCCTGAAGGCCAGATTCTGGTGCCGCCATATGATAGGTGGTTCTTTCTACTACTCACCAAAGAAGGTGTGCCAGATCATCGTGGCCTGCTGTATGCTGCACAACCTGGCTTTGCGATGCAAGGTGCCTTTTCTGCAGGAGGATGGGCCAGATGGTGGTCTTGTGGCAGCTGTGGAGCCTGTGGACAGTGAAGAAGAGGAGGTAGAAGAAGAGGATATTGACAATAGAAACAACACAATCATGCAATACTTCCAGTGAGACACAGGTAAGAAGATGCCACTGCCTCCAATATCACATACTATAATTGGAGCTAGCATAAGTCTGTATTTTACACTCAGTCTACGGACCCTGACTTGTCACTTTGGCTTTCCATTTCACAGATGTGGGTCCCACTTTGTGCCCTCTGCTATATTTCCTCCAGGCCTACAGCTGTATGTGCACAAGTAAATTGACATTGCTATATTCCATGGTTATTGCAATTAAACGTTTGTGAAAGCACAGACTGACTCCAGATTGTTTTGTGATTGAAGTGTGTTTATTTCTGTGCAAACAAGTGGAGGGGGTTGCAAATTGGGCAGGGGTAATGGTGGAGGAATGTCCATGGCAGAGTCCAGTCTATTTGTTTCACAGGTGCATTGTCCAAAGGGGCATAGGAAGTGGAGCAATGGCAGTTGAAGGATGGACAGGGTAACAAAGTGGGACAGAAAGGTGACATTCAGAGGGGTCTAATTTCCTGGCGGGGGTCTTGGCAATTTTCTCTGTCTTGTTCCTGGATCTCAGGGACCGTTTGCGGGGTGGTTCTCCATCTGCAGGGGGTGGGGTGGTGGTGTTGTGTTCCTGTTGCGGTGCCTCCTGTCCACTAGGGCCGGCGGAGGTGGAGGGATGTTCATCATCCAGGCCACTGTCAGGGGCCCCTTGTTGTGCCACAGTGTCCCCTCCTGGTGTTGACAAAGTCTTGCAGCACCCCTGCAATGGTGACCAGGGTGTTGTTAATGGACTTCAGGTCCTCCCTGATCCCCAGATAGTGTTCCTCCTGCAGCCGCTGGGTCCCCTGAAACTTGGCCAGTACCGTTGCTATCGTCTCCTAGGAATAATGGTAAGCTCCCATGATGTTGGAGAGGGCCTTGTGGAGAGTGGGTTCCCTGGGCCTGTCCTCCCCCTGTCACACAGCAGCCCTCCCTGCTTCCCTGTTTTCCTGAGCCTCTGTCCCCTGAACCGTGTGCCCACTGCCACTGCCCCCAGGTCCCTGATTTTCTTGGGTTGGTGGGTTTGCCTGGGTTCCCTGTAGTGGTGGACACACTGCTGATTGACGGGGACAGAGGGATGGGCCCGCTGGGTGGGTGCTGTGGTGGTGTTTCCTGAGGGGGGATGCTCTGTGGTGGCTTGTGCCAGTGTCAGGGGAACCGACTGTCCTGAGGTCCCTGAAGGGCTGGGCTGGTCATCTTGATCCAGTTGTGCAGAGCTGCTGTCATCACTGTGGGTCTCTTCTGTGGGGGGACTGGATATGTCTGGTACCTACTGTCCGGTGACGTTGGGTAGGGGTCCTGCAGGGGTGTAAAGGCATGATTATTGCATCTGTGTGTGCCATTGTGTGCAATGGGTGAGTGACCATGTACTCCAGTGCTTGGTTTATTGGCTTGGTCCTTGTGTGATATTTGGTTTGGGGACTGTGTGGGTATCTGTAGTGGACATGCTTTGGTGATGGGTGTCCATGCTTTGGTGTTGCATGCAGGGCTTGGTATTGGGATGGGTGGTTTCGGATAGTGTGGCATATATGAGGTGTTGGAATGATTGGGGTGAGGGTGAGGGTGGGAGTATGTGATGGCATGCAGGTATGGTAGAGGGGATAAGATAGTAAAGAGTTGACTTACCAGAGTCCAGTCCTCCTGCTACTCCTGCGAGGCCCTCAGGATGCAGTATTGCCAAGACTTGCTCCTCCCATGTTGTTAGTTGTGGGGGAGGAGGTAGGGGTCCACTGCCAGTACTCTGTACAGCAATCTGGTGTCTGGAGACCACGGAACGCACCTTCCCCCGTAGGTCGCTCCACCTCTTCCTGATGTCATCCCGTGTTCTTGGATGCTGTCCCACTGCATTGGCCCTGTCGACAATTCTGCACCAAAGCTCCATCATCCTTGCAATGGAGGTGTGCTGCACCTGTGATACGAATAGCTGTGGCTCTACCCGTACGATTTCCTTCACCATGACCCTGAGCTCCTCCTCAGAGAACCTGGGATGTCGTTGAGGTGCCATGATGTGGTGTGGGTGATGTGTAAGGTGGTGTGTGTTGTGATGTGTGAGGGGATGTGTTGGTGTGTGTTGTTTGAGGTGCGTGGATGTTGTGTGAGTGATAGTGTTGTGTGTCTGTGGATGCTGATGTTGTTTATGGTGGTGTCTCTCTCTGGCGTGGTTTCAGAATTCTGGTAGTAAGGGTTTGTGGGTGATGTGGGTGTGTGTTTTATATTGGATTAGGTGTGTGGGGGTGGTGCGTGTATGTGTCAGGTGTGTGTATTTTGATTTGTCCAATGTGGTTGTGTTTTGTAAATGTGTGTGTATTTTGAGCGCAGCTGTGTGTACCGCCAATGGAATACCGCGGTTGAAAGACTGCCGCATTGATTTGTGGGTCGCGATAGTGTGGGCGTATTCCTGTTGGCGTGACGGTGGAGGTTTTGTTATCACCAGTTTGTCACTGACCTTTGGTGTGGCAGACTTGTGTGGGTGTCGGTATTATGGCGGATTCCGAGCTGTGGGTCGTAATACCTGTAGCGGAATTCCGCAGCCGCAGCGGTATGTTGGCAGTCTTCTGCACGGCGGTAAGCGGGATTTACCGCCAGGGTTGTGATGAGGGCCATAGTGTGGGAAAATTATGCCAACAGTGGCTAAAATCATCCTCACTGAACACGGTTAGAGAACACATCAATCTCCTGTCTAACTCCACTGACTTCCAAGATTTTTTGTCAGGCCCTAAAACACCACGTAAGAAGCGTTTTTTATATGCAGTATACAACGAGATTTGGAAACTTTCCCAACAAGATGCTGCTGACCGGTTAAGGCAAATAGACTAGGAAAATGTAAAAAAGGCATTAGCTGTTGTGGATAATGGGATTAACACTTTGTCCGACCGGATATATACCATTAATAATATTGTCTTTTCTGATATAAACATTATACAATCCGATATGTCTTCCTTACACCATGGACAGAGTCAGATCAGGTCCATTATGCAGTTGGGTTGGACGCTTCAAACATTGAAGGCGGGTCGCGTTCCATGGCAGCACGTCAGTGCAAGGGAGATATTTTCTTCTTTTAATCTAACGGGACAACAACAACTAATGGCTAAGAAGGAAGCGACTTATGTCATGCTTAACATTGAGAAATTAGAAAAGTTGCCTTTTACCATGGCCGAAATACCATCGGCTGAGTGGTTTATACATGGGGTTATTAATCTGCCTATTTCCACACTACAATTCACCGCCTGTTTAAAACACATTCCGGTAGGAAGATATGAAAAGCTGGGAGATAGTTACATCCATGAGGTGTGGGAGCTTCCCTTCTCGTACAAATGCTTCAATGGCATGAAAGAGGTCTTTCTTAGCTGTAGTGAATGCAAGACTTCAGTCAGCCATTCGATGATTTGTAAACAGCTGTCCTTGCATGGGGCGTGTAATGCCGAGGCTGCAAACTTGCCTTGTTATCTTAAGGGAGTCCCAGTCCCTTTGATTAGACCTACGTTCCAGGTGCTTTCAAATGGCAGCTGCGTCCTTCTCAATAATGAAGGCTCTTGTGTCATGCGGGCCGGAATAGTTTACGCTGTTTCGATCTCTAAGGTCATTACATGCTGCAGGAACGTACTGTTCCCCCCACTAAATTTAAGGAGGTAGCTTATATTTGTCCTTACATTGCTACTTCAAACGTGAATTTTGTGCGCTAGACCTATGCACTTCAAGTGGCAAGGTCATCAGCAGAAATACAGTCCCTGTTAAATACGAATTTTTTGAGACACTTTGGTGAACTCGTGGGACGAACATTTAGTGCGTCCAGCACGACTGGAATCGCACATTTTTTCAAAGCTGTTGGTTCTGGTTTCATTCACACCTTCTCCTCTATATTCGGTTTGAAACCTTCAGCTATCCACTCAATTTTCGGTAGTATTTTTGGGGGATTTCCGATAACTTTGACTTTATTAGCTGGCATCCTGCTATTGCTGTTGTTTATGCGCAATGGCTGTCCTGCCGCAACGAGGAGAAATTACTGCGCTCCCATCAGCGCAGCTGTGTCATGAGCATATGATGCAGCATTTTGGAGCAACACTCCTGGAGCAATTGGAGTGTGACTGGTCTTTGTCATTTAGACCGGTTCTGTATTGTGTGCAGCCCGTGTTTCGGTGCCTCTGGTGCTCTTTCGAACATGCACTGAATGTTTGTCTTTCACAGCAGCCCCCCCAGCAATAGATGCTGATCTGTTGATGTTCTCGCTGAGGGTTCATTATCAGACATGCGCACTGAGGTTGCGTTTGCTACGTGAAGCTAATTATGACTTACCCTTCCTGGAGGAAGTTGCCGACAACTTATCAATGGGCACTCCACTGGATGCCGCCTTGGTTGGCACTGGGGCTATGAAATACACTTGCTCCTTGATCATTTTTGGCGCAGACTTTCCGGTTCTGACACCTGCCGAAGTGGAAGATCTCCTGTTTTCCATGGCTCGTACTTAGTTTGGAACTTTTCTAAATTGACATGTCCTTTGAATTTGGTTGTAAGTCACATGCTCATGTTTTAAATTGCCTCGTAGTATGCTTGTGTGTCCTTTTAACTTGTCAAAATTGACCTGGTTTTTACATATATCTTAGGTTGAGCTTTTAGCACTGAAATTTTAGTTTTGGCTTTGAACCACTTTCAACCGACAAGGGAAGGGTGTTGTGTAGCCATTTTAGTTATAGCTCCATGCACGTTAGTTTAATACACTAGGCCTCTGTGCACATTGACCTAGATATATTTTATTCGGCTTCGCAACTTGTTATTTTTACAATAACCAGTTTTACGGTCTTGTTTTATTTTCATCTATCTAACTGTTTTTGCTTAGCCCAGCACTGTGTTCTCAAACAAGACATTCTTGATCACTTTGTGCTTCAGTCAAGGCTACAGTTTGGTACATTGCCGGTGAACGTGGTAGAAGTTTAGTCTCCAACATTCATAGAAAATACACAACCTTACGAAGGGACATTTTCTTAGAACATCAGCTGTGTTATTATAAAAACACTTCCTAGTCCCATTACACGTTAAGAGGGAGATTCCAGCCAGGGAACCACGACTGTATGCTGATTGCTTTGCTGCAGATGCTAACGCAGACTACAGGCCTTTGCTCGGGTATGAGGGTCGATGTCCTCCCGGGGGAGCCTGAAAGGCAGAATTAGAGCTTAACATGCTGTGCTCAGATTATGACTTATATAGGAAATAGTCTAAAAATCCTAGTGTCAATATTATAGCGTTATTCTTGTGCTTCACTCTCCCAGTCACCATTTTAACATTGTCATGTTGTGTCATCCTGGTTACTGCAGCTCACGCTTTGCTATCTAAGATGCAGTTGTTTTATTAAACTAATTATTAGAACATATACTGCTTCTGTCTATCATTTATGTATGAGACCAAATTGTGAATGAGAGAGCCGGATATGACCTGAGCGACCACGACTTCCCTGAGAAGCCTAATATGTTGTGTGCTCCGCTGCTCATTCATCCCTATCTCTTGGTACGGATGAGACACTGCTAGTTAGCCGGAGCAAAACCCGGATTTAGGGTGACAAGTGTCACCTACAGTGGGTCAGACTCAGTCTCCCACACCGTGGACGACCTTGCTGCTCAAAATCCAGTAGTCTCATTAGAACAATGAGAGCCTACGCGACAGGGTGATACCCTGAAACTGGTTCTAGGATGCTTGTTTCCAGTCCAGGGAGAACCTGGCTTGGCAGTTCAGGCTGGACTGTTCCAATGAGGAACAGGGTCAAGACTGATTTGCATATGGCTGCGTCCAACCTGGGGTGGCGTGGTGAGCACAAAAACTATGGATTAAACCCAGATCTTTGTGACTGGGGGTGAATGTTTGATTTGCTCTGCATTCCGTCCATCAGCTGTTCTTTTTGAATGTGTCGCCCCCAAGTGGGAAAGGTATGCCCAGACGTGGGCCCCATGCTCACTGCGCCACTGCATTCAAGCTAGCCTAGCTGATGAAGGGTGATACCCTAAAACCGGTCCTAGGATGCTTGTTTCTGGTCCAGGGAGGACCTGGCTTGGTAATTCAGGCTGGACTGTTCCCATGAGGAGAAGGGTCAAGACCGATTTGCAAATGGCTGGGTCCAACTTAAGGTGGCGTGGTGAGCAAAACAACAATTGATTAAACCCATATCTTTGTGACTGGGGGTGAATGTTTGATTTGTTCTGCATTCCGTCCATCATCTGTTCTTTTTGCAATTGTCATCCCAAGTGGGAAGGGTATGCCCAGATGTGGGTCCTGTGCTTCCTGCGCCACTGGATTCAAGCTAGAATAGCTGGTGATGGGCGATACCCTGAAAACAGTCCTAGGATGCTTTTTTCCCCTGTCCAGGGAGGACCTAGCTTGGCAGTTCGGGCTGGACTGTTCCCATGAGGAACAGGGTCATGACTGATTTGCATATGGCTGGGTCCAACCTGGGGTAGCGTGGTGAGCAAAGAAACAATTGATTAAACCCAGATCTTTGTGACTTGGGCTGAATGTTTGATTTCCTCTGCATTCCGTCCATCATCTGTTCTTTTTGCATTTGCCGCCCTAAGTGGGAAGGGTATGCCCAGACGTGGGTCCTGTGCTCACTCCACCACTGCATTCAAGCTAGCCTAGCTGATGAAAGGTGATACCCTGAAACTGGTCCTAAATGACTTGTTTCCGGTCCAAGGAGAACCTGGCTTGGCAGTTCGGGCTGGACTGTTCCCATGAGGAACAGGGTCAAGACCGATTTGCAGATGGCTGAGTCCAACCTGGGGAGGCGTGGTGAGCAAAAAAACAATAGATTAAACCCAGATCACTGTGACTGGGGGTGAATGTTTGATTTGCTCTGCATTCTGTCCATCATCTGTTCTGTTTGCATTTGTCGCCCCAAGTGGGAAGGGTATGCCCAGACTTGGGTCCCGTGCTCACTACACCACTAGATTCAAGCTAGCGTAGCTGATGAAGGGTAATACCCTGAAACCAGTCCTAGGATGCTTGTTTCCGGTACAGGGAGAACCTGGCTTGGCAGTTCGGGCTGGACTGTTCCCATGAGAAACAGGGTCAAGAATGATTTGCATATGGCTGGGTCCAACCTGGGGGGCGTGGTGAGCAAAAAAACGATGGATTAAACCCAGATCTTTGTGACTGGGGGTGAATGTTTGATTTGCTCTGCATTCCGTCCATCATCTGTTCTTTTTGCATTTGTTGCCCCAAGTGGGAAGGGTATGCCCAGACTTGGGTCCTGTGCTCACTGCGCCACTAGATTCCAGCTAGCGTAGCTGATTAAGGGCAATACCCTGAAACCAGTCCTAGGATGCTTGTTTCTGGTACAGGGAGAACCGGACTTGCCAGTTCGGGCTTGACTGTTCTCATGAAGAACAGGGTCAAGACTGATTTGCATATGGCTGGGTCCAACCTAGGTTGGGGTGGTCAGCAAAAAAACAATGGATTAAACCCAGATCTTTTTGACTGGGGGTGAATGTTTGATTTGCTCTGCATTTCGTCCATCAACTGTTATTTTTGCATTTGTCACCCCAAGTGGGAAGGGTATGCACAGATGTGGGTCCCGTGCTCACTGCACCACTGGATTCAAGCTAGCCTAGCTGATGAAGAGTGATTCCCTGAAACCAGTCCTAGGATGCTTGTTTCCGGTCCAGGGAGGACCTGGCTTGGCAATTCGGGCTGGACTGTTCCCATGAAGAACAGGGTCAAGACTGATTTTCATATGGCTGGGTCCAACGTCGGGTGGCGTGGTGAGCAAAAAAACGATGGATTAAACCCAGATCTTTGTGACTGGGGGTGAATGTTTGATTTCCTCTGCATTCCGTCCATCATCTGTTCTTTTTGAATTTGTCGCCTTAAGTGGGAAGGGTATGCCCAGACGTGGGTCCCGTGCTCACTCCACCACTAGACTCAAGCTAGCCTAGCTGATGAAGGGTGATACCCTGAAACTGGTCCTAGGATGCTTGTTTACGGTCCAGGGAGGACCTGGCTTGGCAATTCGGGCTGGACTTTTAGCATGAGGAACAGGGTCAAGACAGATTTGCATTTGGCTAGGTCCAAACTGGCGTGGCGTGCTGAGCAAAAAAGTGATGGATTAAACCTAGATCACTGTGACTGGGGTGAATGTTTGACTTGCTCTGCATTCCATCCATCATCTGTTCTGTTTGCATGTGTCGCCCCAAGTGGGAAGGGTATGCCCAGACGTGGGTCCCGTGCTCACTGCGCCACTTGATTCAAGCTAGCCTAGCTGATGAAGGGTGATACCCTGAAACCGATCCTAGGATGCTTGTTACCGGTCCAGGGAGGACCGGGCTTGGCAGTTCGGGCTTGACTGTTCCCATGAGGAACAGGGTCAAGACTGATTTGCATATGGCTGGGTCCAACCTGGGGTGGCGTGATGAGCAAAAAAACGATGGATTAAACCCAGTCTCTGTGACTGGGGGTGAATGTTTGATTTGCTCTGCATTCTGTCCATCGTCTGTTCTTTTTGCATGTGTGGGCTTAAGTGGGAAGGGTATGCCCAGACGTGGGTCCCGTGCTCACTGTGCCACTGGATTCAAGCTAGCCTAGCTGATGAAGAGTGATCCCCTGAAACCAGTCCTAGGATGCTTGTTTCCGTTCCAAGGAGGACCTGGTTTGGCAGTTCGGGTCGGACTGTTCCCATGAAGAACAGGGTCAAGACTGATTTGCATATGGCTGGGTCCAACGTCGGGTGGCGTGGTGAGCAAAAAAACTATGGATTAAACCCAGATCTTTGTGACTGGGGGTGAATGTTTGATTTCCTCTGCATTTCGTCCATCATCTGTTCTTTTTGCATTTGTCGCCCTAAGTGGGAAGGGTATGCCCAGACGTGGGTCCCGTGCTCACTCCACCACTAGACTCAAGCTAGCCTAGCTGATGAAGGGTGATACCCTGAAACCGGTCCTAGGATGCTTGTTTCCGGTCCAGGGAGGACCTGGCTTGGCAATTCGGGCTGGACTTTTCCCATGAGGAACAGGGTCAGGACTGATTTGCATTTGGCTAAGTCCAACCTGGCGTGGCGTGCTGAGCAAAAAAGTGATGGATTAAACCTAGATCACTGTGACTGGGGGTGAATGTTTGATTTGCTCTGCATTCCGTCCATCCATCTGTTCTTTTTGCACTATCCCATCTTGCCTCAGCTAAAGAGTTCTCAGCTTTTCTCATTCTCCACTCAAATTTCTGTTGCTGTCTGGCTAACTCCCAAATAGCTAATGCTTCATATTGTGCAGGTCTAAGAGGAGGTTTTGAATAGTACAATGCTCTCCTCAAATTCTCTGAAATTCTCAAGTCAAAGGTTCCGTGGGCATGAAATGCTAATCTCCCTTCCTTTTCTGTATCTTTCCACCATTGTTTTAACTAAAGACATGGCACAGCACCTTGTTCTTTAAATACGATATATGCAGGTGTACCTCATGGCGGTGCATTTTCTCCTACTCTAACTGGAATGAACGCATTTCCCCTTAGGGCACTTTTTAAACCTTTGAAAAATTAAATTTCTGTATTTGAAGCTATGCTTCAATTAAATCAGGATGTGAATTTGAATCCCCAAATCCTTTTCACCTGCCTTCTCAACCAATAATGCTCCACGGTTGTCCACCAATCCGTTTGCAGCCTTTCTTATCAACTAACCTATCCCAGTGCGGCTCTAGTGACATCACACTCAAACATACAGTGGCTGACAAAGCCCTTTGGCTTGTTTTCCTCAATTCAGATCCGTGTCAAACTAAATGCAAATATTGCGAGCACTAAATGAAAATCAAGACACCAAATTTGTCTGTCTACTACAGGTAGGAAACACAGTCACTTCAGAAACCTTACCGAATTTTTAACTGCGGCTTTTAGCTCCTACAGATACTCCTTCAATCTCAGCTTCCCTGACTCGCAATCAAAATTCGACCAGCAAATTTTACCTTCAACAGATCAATGGATCTTCCTGGTGCACATAGGATTCATCAAATCTCCATCGAAACTAATACTCACTTTAACACACACTCTGAGTTTGACAACCATATTGACCTATTAAACAGACAAATTACAACATAAACGAAGTATCTTCTATACTTGTGCAATACTCTGGAGTCTTAGACCACGAAGGGTTCTTATACCAAGAACCAAGTGGGAATTTTGTTAGCACAAAGCGCCACTTATATGTGAAGTTCAATGACTTCCCTACACACACACTTTGGAGTACGCAAACCTCCTAAACAACTTCACAGGAGTACGCAAACTCCTTAACAACTTCACTTGGAGTACGCAGACTCCCTATCACTCAAAAACATCACAATTCACCAGCGATTTTGCTGAAGCGGTGCAAGAACAAATCTTATTCCATTCACACTCTCACTAGGAACGCTGAGAACATCTTCAAACAAGCATTGGCAAACTCCAAGGTCTTGGGAAAGTCATGTTAGGCTCTTAGGGAGACATGACGTTTTGTTTGTTCTACCAAAATATGTGGATCATTACAAGTGGTAAACCATGGAGACCTCTTAAGGAGACGTAACCATTTACTTTAATATCTATTGGAAAACCATGGAAAGCTCTTAAGGAGCCGTAATCCTCTGTTTCTGCTATGTCTGGGAAATCATGATGGCCTCTTAAGGAGTCGTAACCATCAATTTCTGCTACCAAAATCTATGAGCCCGTCTGGCCTTATTTGATCTTTGGTAATTTATTTATAACAGGACGTGTTAGAGGTCTGATAGATCTTTTGACTACGTTTGTACCCAATCTTTACTTGTAACCTAACCAGCAACAATATAACAAGTTCAACAAATCATTTATCAGAAACTTTGAGTCATCAATGCACATGCACCATGACCCATGTAGCCATGAATTACCACACCTTTTAATAAAGTTAGAAAGTTTATTTCCCTAGATTACCAATGCTAATGTCACGTAAATTAATCTCAAGACCAAATGATATACATATACATACAACACAGGCTGACCAAAGCGGCTAAAGAATCTCAATTTAACCAAAGCACTTACCATTAAACATTCAAGGGTTATAGTACAAATCAATAGCAACAATATCTGAACAATAGAGATAGCATACATCTAGATTTGACAGGTGAACAAAATTAATTCCTTATTAATAACATTTGTTAACACATGGCACTCTAACTAACCCTTCAATTCGAATGCCATGTTTGGGCTCCACGCAAAAGTATTTTAGTCAAAAGGTAATTTGGAAAACATCTAACTAAGGTTCTACCAAATACTGGTTGGTACCTAAAAGAAAAGAAGAAAATCTATAACAGAAACAATAGCATTTTGTTATACCTCTCCTGAATGGATCAGCAAGTTGTGATTTATTCGTCAGTTGGACATCCATCTGGTCAACTTCAGCAAAGGACAGTGAAAGGGATTGGTTCAGCCACAGTTGGGCTCTAAGTTAACTGAACCAACTTAGAAAGGGCATCAAGTTAAGAAACAATATCAATAGCATTTAAAATTAAAACATAAGACTAAAGTTAGGAAGACATCAGGAACTGCTGTGCTCCTCGCACGGGACTAGAACAAGACAGAATAGAAAAATAACTAACTTGTTTCTACCAAGTGTAGTCAGGGTAAACTATAATCCATAAAATACTTTCTCACATTGCCATTGGTCAGAATATTGGGGGTCATTCTGACCCCGCAGGGTCGGCGGGAGCACCGCCGACAGACCGGCGGTGCCCCGCAGGGCATTCTGACCGCGGCGGTTCGGCCGCGGTCAGACAAGGAAAACCAGCGGTCTCCCGCCGGTTTTCCGCTGCCCCTGTGAATCCTCCATGGCGGCGGAGCGCGCTCCGCCGCCATGGGGATTCTGACACCCCCTACCGCCATCCTGTTCCTGGCGGGTCTCCCGCCAGGAATAGGATGGCGGTAGGGGGTGCCTCGGGGCCCCTGGGGGCCCCTGCAGTGCCCATGCCTTTGGCAGTGCCTTTGCCTTTGGCATGGGCACTGCAGGGGCCCCCGTAAGAGGGCCCCACTTTGTATTTCAGTGTCTGCTTTGCAGACACTGAAATACGCGACGGGTGCCACTGCACCCGTCGCACCTTCCCACTACGCCGGCTCAATTCTGAGCCAGCGTCATCGTGGGAAGGTTGATTTGCCCTGGGCTGGCGGGCGGCCTTTTGGCGGTCGCCCGCCAGCCCAGGGCAAATCCCAAAATACCCTCAGCGGTCTTTCGACCGCGGAGCGGTATTTTGGTGGGGGAAGTCTGGCGGGCGGCCTCCGCCGCCCGCCAGACTCAGAATGACCCCCATTGTGTGTTCACAGTAGAACCAATAAACATGAATTTCTGAATCTATGATATAACTAGGCAGTCTTTCACATATTGATGATTGGGTCATCTTCTCCCGTTACCATCACCAGTCTTGTCAAGTAACTTTTTAGTTGCAAACACAGCTCCAGTCAGTTGAGTCTTTGTTAAGGCCTGAGAACATTGGCTTCTCACGCATCAAGGTAACAATTGTATCCATATGTAGTGTTCTACATTTCAGCAGACAGTTCTCACAAGAAAGCTTAAGACATCAACTTGTTCAACATTGCAGAGTTACAAATCTATTTGGTAAGCTCTGCGTGAACAATGGACAAGTGTTAATGCTCTGCTTTCACACAAAAAAAGCATTTACGAACATTTATTTCATGCCATGAAGCTTCACATGAGGCTCTGTTGACTAGGGCCAAATCTCATATTTAATAAATGCCTAATTTTTTAAGCAAATACATAACATTAATACATTAGTATGATTTACTAATACATTTTATTTTTACATGTGCAGGTTATTTAACTATAAATGCAAATTCTTTATTAATGATGAACATATTCTGCTGGCCACTTAAGTGGGCGCATTTTCCAAGACACACAATTTTCACTATGTTAGCCTAACTCATGTAAATTCTTAACTAATAACCAATGCAAATTTATTAGTAATGAACTCAGCTTTCAAAAGAACAGTCTTGGCCCACTAGAAAAAGCTGCCACAGAGAATGCCTGACATGCACCATAGTTGCAAGAAGCCAGGATTTAATACGCTGAGCTCCTCATGCCCATGTGCATAATAGATTACAGAGACTATGTGCAGAAGACTCACACTGAGGCAGACAAATCAAGTACATTACTGGCCCACATAGTCAGACTAGTGTTCTCGCCCACGCCTATCCTGTCCATAATAACACTTCAACACAACCATGTCAACACTCAATTGGATATTCATGCAGCGTTTTGTAACTTCTACTCCACCCTGTACAGTGCAACCCCAACCTCTGACCCTGCTGCCATACACTTGTTTCTGGAGCCGGCAGCACTTCCCAGAGTGTTGGCCATGTACAGGGAAGCCCTGGTTGTCCCCTTCACTGCTGAGAAGATAAGAAGAGCCCTCAAAAAACTTGTCCATAATAAAGGACCAGGCTGCAATGGCATTCCTTTTGAATTTTATACCACCATTGCTATGCACCTAGCCCCACTGTTAGAACAGCTCTATAAATCCTCAATAGAAAAAGGAATGCTCAATCTCTCTACTAGACAATCCCTATCCCTATATCTAATAGACATCCCTATTGAAACCAGGTAAAAGGCATACTGATATGTCCTCCTCTAGACCCTTATTACTACTTAACAAGGAATATAACATTCTGAGCCAGGTGCACCTGTGTAGGTTCCTCCCCCTACTCCCACAATTACTACACACAGATCAATGCGGTTTTGTTCTGCATCGGAACACTACTCATTATGCGCCACATACACCAAATTATGAATGCCGTCCAGTTACACTATCCGATGGCCAAATGTCTCTCATTAAATCTCTCACAAGCCTTTGACACCCTGGGATGGGACTTCATGTTTGTAGCCCTCACCCATTTTGGTATTCATCTCGATTACATACCCTAGGTAAAAAAAATATAAACCTGCCCCACTGCAAGGGCTCTGATGGGACCATACATCTCCTCATCCTACCTGGTGCTCTGCTGCAATAGCTAAGGATGCCCACTCTCACCACTATTCTTTGTTCTGGTGCTGAAGCCTGTGGCACAATGGATCTGACAAGATGCCCAGGGTTGGGGGATCTCCCTAGGCCACATGGCACACTTGCTATCGTTCTACTCTGACAATAGAAGTGAAAGATCTCCAAACGTTGATGGATGAGGCCTCCCGATTGCTCTCCACCTTTGTGGACTTTTCCAGTCTCCACCCTAATTTTGATTAATCCTATGTCTTCTCATTTGAGGATACATATGATGAGCCCCTTTTACCTTTTGGGGAAAGAAACATACAGGTGGCACCCCAGAAGTTCTGCTATCTGAGCATACAGATATACCGTGGGGCACTAGACTTAATGGAGGGAAATCTTATGAAAATGATTGCGTCCCTCAAAATGCAAATTCGTTTTTGGATCACTCTGGGGGTCATTCTGACCCCGGCGGTCTAAGACCGCCGGGGCCAGGGTCGGCGGGAGCACCGCCGACAGGCCGGTGGTGCTCCCAAGGGCATTCCGACCGCGGCGGTAAAGCCGCGGTCGGACCGGCAACACTGCCGGTCTCCCGCCAGTGTACCGCCGCCCTTTGGAATCCTCCAAGGCGGCGCAGCTAGCTGCGCCGCCGAGGGGATTCCGACCCCCCTACCGCCATCCAGTTCCCGGCGGTCCGCCCGCCGGGAACCGGATGGCGGTAGGGGGGGTCGCGGGGCCCCTGGGCCCCGTAAGAGGGCCCCTACAAGTATTTCACTGTCTGCTTGGCAGACAGTGAAATACGCGACGGGTGCAACAGCACCCGTCGCACCTTCCCACTCCGCCGGCTCGATTACGAGCCGGCATCCTCGTGGGAAGGGAGTTTTTCCCTGGGCTGGCGGGCGGTCTTTTGGCGACCGCCCGCCAGCCCAGGGAAAAACTTAGAATACTCTCCGCAGTCTACTGACCGCGGTGCGGTATTTCGGAGGGGGGAACTCTGGCGGGCGGCCTCCGCCACCCGCCAGAGTTAGAATGACCCCCTCTATCTTTATCAGTGACAGGTTGTCTGACACTTGCAAGTATAGTTATGCTGTCCCGGATCCTGCCTATGAAGACTTGATAGAAACACATTGAAATTCTTTAAACATGTTCAATCCAAATTCAATCTTTAATAAATAGAAATCAAGCAAAAAGGTTAGAGATTATGAACCAGACCATGTCTCTACATTCATATGAAAATTTAATGATATTGAAACATCAACACAAGTTACGGTGAGAGAACATGCAATGATGGAAGCTCAATCAACACTGAATCTAAATTCTCCATCTTTTCTGACCACCCCCTTGCTTCCCGAATAAGAGAAACACAATCAAGATAAGAGCCCTACCGACAAAAATACCACACAAGTCCAAAACGTGAAGGAAGATATTGCTGAAAAATACAAAGGTACACTCATGCCACCGTATTAATGATATCTTCTCTCATAATTCTTTTGGACTCATTAGTGATGTGTAATGTGTATTAAAATTTAACATGGCAGATGTATTTCATTTTGGATTAAAGTTGTGGTCCAAATTTACCATAGATTGCGGTGCTGTGAAATTTCTCATTGTGCCCACTGGCCTCTAAAACCGTAAGTAAACCCATGCAATGCTGGGCATCAACTTGTGTCAAATGAGCACCCATGCAAAACATAAGCGAGTAACCTTTCCCATCCTTCCAAAGTCTGCAACATGGCTGATTTGCATACTAATTTGTCTAGATTCTTTATAAAACTGAAATGTATAAACATCTTTCCTTAATCAGCATTATGCAATGATGTCACAGTTCTTCTGAAATACAGAAAAGAAATCCCAGGAACTGAATACATGGACATTATTTTCACTATCTGAATTTGACAAATAGAGTTATATTATTAATAGTTTCATGTTTGATTCAAATATTAATGTAGGTGAAACTACTTGCAGCAAGTTTAAAGTGAAATTCACCGTATGTAAACAACTGGAAATATGAATCCAGTTAATTATTTTCTTAAAATGTGTAACATTATTTACAGAACAACGTGATTATAAAATTTGCTGTAAGCATCTGGTGTCAATTTTCAAAATATTGAAATGTATTAGGCATAAATGTAGGAACAGTTGGCCAGATATTTCAGTTACCATTGACTTATTAAAAGGCCTTATTAAAACTGTGTCATTATTTGATTTAAAAAATAGATTTGTGTTCTGTTGAAAAAGAATCTCAATATTGCATTCTGTGGAAAATCTTTCATAACAGTAATATAATCCACATTTCACCATAAAGGTATGTATTTGTTTATCTCAGGGATCTCTGAAGTTCTAAACCATCAAACCAACCCTGCCAATAGAAAGCTTCAGCCTTCAAGCAAAGTATCAGAAAGCTCTAACCTTGCAGTCTGGATCCACCAGGAGTGATGTATGTTTCACACTTCACTGCATTTTTTACTTTGCTCAAACTGCTTTCATTTTGATTAGTCACAGGATTCCCCGTTCCATGGGTTTAGTTTGCTTTATGAACTGCTATTCATTTGTTCATTCATTCATTCAGAGTCAGTCACAAACACGTTTGCAGTATATAGGCAGGGTAAAGAGAAATGATATAAATGAGAAAACAGATGCATTGGATGTTGTCATTTGAACTCATCATTCTTCAGGACACTAGCTCTTATGGTTCACAGTGGATATGTAAGGATAAGACAAACATTTAGGCCCTCAGTATGTACACGGCAGTTGAGACCGCCACACCGGAGGTGGCGGAAATTAGCACCACCGTTATGGCGGTCTCGACCGCCATATTAATAACAAGGGAAGACTGCCACAGGCGGTCCTCCACCACCACCAGGCTGCCGCGGACAGGCAGCTTGACGATGGTGGATTACATTATCTGTCAGGGCAGCGCTGCAAGCAGCGCTGTCCTCTGGATAATGTACCCTGTTTCCCCCAGCCTTTCCCTGGTGGGTTCCCCTGCTAGGGAAAGGCTGTCAGAAGGGGTGCTCTGGGGCCTCCCTGGGGCCCCTGCACTGCCCATGCACTTGGCATGGGCAGTGCAAGGGCCCCTATGCAGTGCCATGTCGCGCAGGACACTGCCCGATTTACGAGCAGTGATCTGCGCGACGGGTGCTGCTGCACCTGCTGCACACCAACATGGAGCCACTGTCAATGTTAAGGCCCTTTTCCCTGCTGGGCCGGCGGCCAGAAACACTGTTTCCACCCACCGGCCCAGCAGGGAAAACATACAGCTGGTGGGGCGGTCGTCGCGCTGGCAGTCTTCTGTTGACCGCCAGCCGTGATCTCGGTGGTCTTTACTGCCGAGATCATAATGAGGGCCTACGTATCTAATCCTTAGAGGGCATCACTTATTCCTTTCTATATAACTGATATACCTTCAGAATATGTCTATTTTTAATCTTTCTGTGTTGTAGTGGAATGCTAGAATTCATGAAAACTGGAATATAAATAACATATCTCTAATCAATGTTATACAAACTTGAGAATAGCTCACTTTCTCTATGATAAGACAGTAACCTTCTAGTAGTGAATAATACTCTTTGCTGCCGTAATATATTCAAGATAGCCTTGGGCAAATTGTAATACAACAAACATTCATCAGTATTACGTAGTTTATATTGAATACAAATTGATTTCTTCCCTGAACAATACTGCTCCTTTAAATACATTGGGCCTGATTCTCAAACTACACTTTGTAGCATGTTTTGTAATGTTACAAAATGTACTGCAACTGCTATTCACAAACGTCATGCGAAGTTTACGCCTCTGCTGGTCGTATGTTTGTCTGTGAGGGGATTTCCGCCCCATCTTTGGAGTCTCCCCACATGTAAGTATGTTTGTTAGTAGTAAATGTGAGAGGAACAAAGTTAAGTGGGTGGAAACAGGGACTGGTGATTACTACAGGGAAGGGGTATACAGGGGAGTAAGGAGTGGTTTAGGGAGGGGCAGGTCGGGGTTTAGAGAGTAATGTTACACACTCAAAAAAGATTAAGGGCCTGATTACGAGTTGAGGTGTTGTTTATCACTCCTGATAAATAGTGATACTAAGGGGTATGTTATTTTTTGGGTTTGATAAATACCACTTTATGGGGAAAACATGTGGATTTTGGCGTTTAATGCACCAAAATGTGCATGTTATGGTAAATACTGTATGTTTTCCCCTGTTAAATTTTGGCAAGTTTGACCTGACAAAATTTAGTGTATTGATACGTTAAATACAACCAAACTCATAATTGCATCTCAAGGGTAAACAGGGGTTTATGCACGGGATGGACTTTAATGAGCCACTCATAATTAGGCCGTAAGAGTTTTAAGATTCCCAAACTGCACTTCTGTAGTTACTACAGGCCAAATTTAAAAACAGTAGTAAGTCAAGCACCACACATGGTCCAGCTCTGGTACTAAAACAGTCTTCCATAAGGCATAAATGAGCCAGGGTCTTTTCTAACAAATAAATACAAATAATTGTATATAAAATTGCTTTTTATCACTATTCGTATATTTAGTTTTTTTTATTAATTTGTAAAGGCATAGTATTGTTCCATTTGATAAATTAATCTTTAAATTTTTTATGTCTATCTTCTTGAAAAGTAAATTTACAAATCCGAAAGACGTATACCTAACACTAGTTTCAACACCTACTACATACCTGTTAATGTAATACTTGCTCTCAATTCCACCACACATCTACACCAGATTTGCAGCACATGAACAACCAATCACAGACAGGTTGAACACATGAAAGATGATACCACACAACCAAACACTTCCCTGCCTTCACTGTGTCTTGGAATGTGTTTGTGGGGTTGTTCCTGTTTTCTCCTTTTCTTGAGTAGAATTTTTTTGAGAAGAGATGAAAAAGGGTTACAGATGAAATATAAACTTATTTGGGATGTCCAGGGAAGCTTTTGTTTAGTGATATTTTTTCATACCTTACATCATCTTGGACAAGTTTGCTGACTGGGAGCAGGAGCTAGATTCACTGACAGGCCACTCCAAGGCTATCCCAACTTATGTGAAAGTAATAGGTGCACTATTGTTTTGCACCGTATCCTTCCGGAGCATGTCCTGTGACACTACTGGCATCTCTCAGACAAGCACTATGCTTGCACCAGGTCCTGAGATGCATCAACAGAAGAGTGGACCAGTTTATCACCATGCATAAGTCACTGGCAGAAAGGGAAAGGTTGGCTTGGCAATTTTACTTCCTTGACCACTTCCCTCACATGCTAGATGTCATTGAATGCATGACGTGGCACTTCACCCATGTCACCACATAGCACACATTTTACGTAACAGGCACTCCTAGCACTCTATGGATGTGAAGGCTGTCTGCGATGCCAGGGGCTAGTTCACAGATGTGTATACTGGCTTTCCTGAAAGCTCACTCAACAGCTTTATTTTCCATCAGTCACCTCTTGAACATCTTATGGTTGCTGGAGATGTCGGTGAAATGTGGCTCCTTGGTGTAGCGTCCTCCCCAGCCTGGGTACCCACCAATGAATATGCCATACACGGAGCTATGTATTACATGTCTTTATTTTTGAGCATGTAACCGCAAACTCAGCATTCTAAAATTGCATTCACTGCACTACATTCTAATACTTATGTCATCATGCTACGGAGTCCTTCAGGATCCAAAAAGGTTCCATCATTCATACTCACAAGACACAGCATCTTCCCCTCTGTTAAATAAAAAAAAATGTTTTTTTTTTACAACATATACATATTATAGTTCCTCAATGAGCATTCTTTTTGCTTTAACAACTCGTCCGGGTCGTGTTTTGGGAAACTGGGAATCAATAATCAGAGTGCTCATAATCTGCTTTCGTGATGTAGGAGGAATGGCAGTCTGGGATTTGCCACACATTTTCTCTGAGCAAATCTCTACATTGACATTAACATCCAATGAGCATGGGATCACCTGTCTGAAGTGCGGTGAATCTTGTGTGATAGATTTTCCTTGACGTTGGGCAGTTATCATGTGCCCTTTCGAGTTACAACTTCATTGGCTCGGCATCAAAAAAGGCATCCGATTTGCATCTTTATAACTGATGAACAAGCACTCAATCTCCTCACTTGCAAACAATGCTCTTTTCATGTCGCCTTTCATGAGCCACTTCAATCACTTTTTGTTGTAGGCTCTACAGAATGAGAATTTGTGAACTCCTCAGGATAATTCCTTCTTTTGTCAATGATAGTTCATCTTTGACATTTTTGTATTTCTGATACTCAATGTTACTGGAAAGAGGTGGAGTAGGTTTGTTCCATGACTGATATGTAATACTGTCGTTCAGATTCAACTTGTCACTATCTTGATTCATGGCAGTGACAATTTCTTCCAATGAAAAAGCAGCTGGTGTGCTTGATTTCACGATGAAATTTATTTAGGCTTCAGCAATCTTAAATTGGGTACCATTACGTTGTATAGGCATTCTTGAGAAGTAGTCTGCAGGGTTTTGAGCTTTCCCTGGCTGATGCATAATTGTGTAGTTGTACTTTTGCAAACGTAGGCCCCATCATTCCAATTAGTGGAGGAATGTTGGCTTTTGGTTTGACAAGTATAGTCATTAATGCTTGATGAGCTCTCATCAGCGTGAACGTTTTTCAGTACATAAATACATGAAAATGTTCACAAGCCCACACTACTGCTAAACTTTCTTTTTCTGGCTCTGAACATTTACTTGCATAATATATTTTAGAGCATTTGGCTGGTTGCTGTGTTGTGCAAGCCTAGCGCCTAACCAGAATGGACTAGTGTCAACAACAACTTCAGTATGTAGCTTTGGATCAACATATGCCATTTCAGTAGCATTTTCAATTGCTTGTTTAGTTCTGTTAAAGCTCTGCTTGCTTTCATGTGACCAGTGAAATGAAACATTCTTTTTTCGTCAACTCTCTCAATGGAGCACTCACAGCGCAAAGTCTCATATCTATCGTGAACAGTAACTGGGCATGCCAAGGAATGAATGCAACATGGAAACGTTTTGTGGAGGCCTAACAGTTGACAATGCTTGTATTTTTGTTGGGTCAGGTGTCATGCCCCCATTAGAAAAGGTATGGCGAAAGAACTTTAACTTTGTCTTATTAAGTTCACATTTCTCAACATTCAGCATTAAACCAGCATCAACAAGTAAATAACACACTTGCTGTGAAGCTTTGTTATGTTCCTTTTGTGTAGATTCGAAAACCAATATGTCATTGCTATAGTTAAAAGCATTTGTAACAGGTTGTATGATATGTCTAATGACATCTTGAAAAATCCCTGCAGCTGCTGGCACACCAAAACTTATGGCTTTCATTAGAGTTTGGTGGATAGGGTTACTCTGTCACAAACTTGATGGATATCCCGTCCACTGTATTATGATCCCATCATATCCTATGGGAATTGTAAACTTTAAATCAGGCCCCTAGTCTCTTGTATTGAAACAGACCAATATGTGTAGAAAACGTTGCATTGAATCTGCATTCTCTTTGAGTTCCAACTGATGATAGCCTTTGTTTAAATAAAGGCGAGAGAAGACCTTTGCACCGTTCATTTGTGTTATCATATCAGCAATCTGCGAAAAACTGGATGTCGTTCTCTTTCAATTGCTTTGTTTGCTTGGCGCATATCTACACAGAAGCGTACAGCTTCTGCACCGTCCTTTTTGGGCACTGCCACTATGGGAGAAACCCATGTGTCGGGCCAGTAGAATGTTCAGTGATATCATGCTTAAGTAATGTTTTGAGTTCCTTTTTAACTGTTTCTTGTAAATTAAATGCAATTCTTCTGTGTGTCTGAACAACAGGTTGAACATCTTCATTGATATGTAATTGTATATCTCATTGTACATCTATAGTCTTAAGTTTTCCTAACCTATGAAATAATGACAGAAACTGACTTACCAGTTTGTGATGAGCATTTATGTTGCACTTCACCGATATCAGTCTCATATCAGCATGCTGAAGTTGAGTAAAACAGGCACTTGATGCTGTACCTTGAAGCAGGTGAGTGGGCATTTGCACTTTTGTCTTCTTGTGTTTCCTGGTTGCTACAAATGAGTCTTTACTTTTTAGAGGCGTGGAAGCAGCCCACATGTACCCTTTTGTTTTCGATGGCATTAGTTGTCGTAAAGGAGACAGTTCCTTGTTTTTCTCCTCGGGCATAATATTTGTTTATTAATCAGATCACCTCACCTTACACAGCCACGTACAATCATTGAGGGAGGAGCCAGATTTTCAAGGCCCTTCTGAAGCTGAGAAGTTCGGATTGATGTCTGATACTTACAGGGAGCTGGTTCCAAAATTGTGCAGCCTTAATGAGGAAGGCCTGTCGGATCTTCTTAAACTTAGCAATGCACACCAGGTTGGCTGAAGATGAGGGCAAACATCTTCCAGGTGTGTATCTCTGGAAACTGTCCCTGAAATACATGGGGCCAGACCCTTGAAGCCTTACACAAGGCTTTAAAAATGATCCTCTGCTTAATTGGAAGCCAGTGAAGCTTACTTACAGCTTCTGAGGCTGAGATTATTCTAGACCAATTGAGCGCCAACTTGGCAGCTGCTGCCTGAACTGGGTGAAGTCTATGCAATGGATAGTCAGGTGCTCCAAGTAGGAGCACATTGCAATAATCTAGTCTACTCAAGATCACACTACGTACGACCATAGATTTGGCACAAGAAGGCAATAGGGGAAGAATCTTCTGTAGACCTTGTAGCAGTGAGAAACAAGTTAAGTTCCGGCTACTTTAGTAACATGAGCATCCAAAGATAAATTGTTATCAAATATTACCCTTAAATTATGGATAGTCTGAGTGGGTTGGGACCTGAACTTATTTGGCAGAAACAAAGGAATTTTATTAGTTTGACAGCAGAGAATCTCCATTTTATTCACATTGAACTTCAGGGTATTGACATTCAGCCAGCTTGCAATATCTTTCATACAATTGTGAAAGATTGTGGTTTCAGCTCAATGGTTGCCATCCAGTGCCATGATTAGTTGTGTATCACCCATGTTGTCTCTACGCAGATGTTATGCAATTTAATTAGTGTCACTAGGGGTTTCAGATAAAGGTTGAACAAAATAGAACGAAGGGCAGATGTGGGAAAATGGCTCTCTGTTGCAGTCCCCCCCTTTTTTGCCTGATATTGATGCTGAGTTCACTGAGAAGTGTACTGGGACCCTGCTAACCAGGCCCCATTACCAGTGTTCTTTCACTAACAGTTTACCATTGTTTCCACAATTGGCACACCTCTGGCACACAGATAAGTCCCTTGTAAAAGGTACCAGTGGTACCAAGGGCCCTGTGACCAAGGAAGGTCTCTAAGGGCTGCAGCATGTGTTGTGCCACCCTAAGGGACCCCTCACCTAACACATGCACACTGCCATTGCAGATTGTGTGTGTTCGTGGGGAGAAAAAGGCAAAGTCGACATGGCATCCCCCTCAGGATGCCATGCACACAAAATACTGCCTGTGGCATAGGTAAGTCACCCCTCTAGCAGGCCTTACAGCCCTAAGGCAGGGTGCACTATACCACAGGTGAGGGCATAGCTGCATGAGCTATGTGCCCCTACAGTGTATAAGTCTATTCTTAGATATTGTAGGTACAGTGTGGCCATATTAGGAACATGGTCTGGGAGTTTGTCAAAAACGAACTCCACAGCTCCATAATGGCTACACTGAATACTGGGAAGTTTGGTATTAAACTTCTCAGAATAATAAACCCACACTGATGCCAGTGTTGGATTTATTACAGAATGCACACAGAGGGCATCTTAGAAGATGCCCCCTGTATTTTACCCAATCCTTCAGTGCAGGACTGACTGGTCTGAGCCAGCTGCCACTGAGATGAGTTTCTGACCCCCTGGGGTGAGAGCCTTTGTGCTCTCTGAGGCCTGAAACAAAACCTGCACTGGGTGGAGGTGCTTAACACCCCCCCCCCCTTGCAGGAACTGTAACACCTAGCAGTGAGCCTCAAATGCTCAGGCTTTGTATTACAATGCCCCAGGGCACTCCAGCTAGTGGAGATGCCTGCCCCCTGGACACAGCCCCCACTTATGGCAGCAAGTCCAGAGCAGATCATGAGAAAAACAAGGAGGTGTCACCTAACAGTCAGGACAGCCCCTAAGGTGCCCTGAGCTGAGGTGACCCCTGCTTTTAGAAATCCTCCATCTTGGTTTTGGAGGATTCTGCCAATAGGAATAGGGATCTGCCCCCCTCCCCTCAGGGAGGAGGAACAAGGAGGGTGTAGCCACCCTCAAGGACAGTAGCCATTGGCTACTGCCCTCCCAGACCTGAACACACTCCTAAATTGAGTACTTAGGGGTGACCCAGAACCCAGGAAATAAGATTCCTGCAACCTACAACCAAAAGAAGGATTGCTGACCTGAAAGCCCCACAGAGACAATGGAGATGACAACTGACTTGGCCCCAGCCATACCAGCCTGTCTCCAGACTCAAAGAACCTGCACAGCGACGCATCTGACAGGGACCAGCGACCTCTGAGGAGTCAGAGGACTGCCCTGTACCCGAAGGACCAAGAAACTCCCAAGAACCGCTGCACTGTTCAAGAACTGCAACAACTTTGCAACTTTAAAACAACTTTTAAAGAACTCTCTCTTCCCGCTGGAAGTGTGATACTTCTCACTCTGCACCCGACGCCCCCGGCTCAAGTTTGGAGAAACAAACACCGCAGAAAGAACTCCCAGGCGACTACGATGACGTGGGTAACCTGAGTCCACCCCCCTGCACCCCCACAGCAATGCCTCCAGAGAGGATCCAGAGGCTCCCCATGACCGCGGCTGCCTGGTAACAAGGAACCCGACGCCTGGACCAAGCACTGCACCCGCAGCCCGAGGACCGAGAGGAACCACCTTCCAGTGCAGGAGTGACCAGCAGGCGGCCCTCTTCCTAGCCCAGTCAATGACTGGCCCGAGAAACCCCCGTGCCCTGCCTGCCTCGCCTAAGTGACCCCCGGGTCCCTCCATTGCTTTCAGTAGCAAACTTGACGCCTACTTTGCACACTGCACCCGGCCGCCCCTGTGCCTCTGAGGCTGTGTTTAGTGTGCCTGTTTGTGTCCCCCCCAGTGCTCTACAAAACCCCTCTGGTCTGCTCAACGAGGATGCGGGTACTCACCTGCCAGCTTACCGGAACTGGAGCACCACATTTCTCCATAGCCGCTTATGTGTTTTTGGCCCTCCTTTGACCTCTGCACCTGACCGGCCCTGTGTTGCTGGTGTGGTGACTTTGGAGTTGCCTTGAACCCCCAACGGTGGGCTGCCTATGCCCAGGAGACTGAACTTGTAAGTGTTTTACTTACCTCAGAAACTTAACCATACTTACCTCCCCAGAAACTGTTGATTTTTGCACTGTGTCCTCTTTTAAAATAGCTTATTGCCATTTTAACCTATTCTGTGTATGTTACTGCTCTGATTCAAAGTTCCTTACTTACCTGTGTTGAGTACCTTGCATTTTATGTATTTACTTCAAATCTTAAATCTTGTGGTTCTAAAATAAATTAAGAAAATATATTTTTCTATATAAAAACTATTGGCCTGGAGTTGAGTCTTTGAGTGTGTGTTCTCATTTATTGCCTGTGTGTGTACATCAAATGCTTAACACTACCCTCTGATAAGCCTACTGCTCGACCACACTACCACAAAATAGAGCATTAGAATTATCTAATTTTGCCACTATCAAGAAGGGGAACCCTTGGACTCTGTGCACACTATCTCTCACTTTGAGATAGTATATACAGAGCCAACTTCCTACAGCAGACTTCTGCTTCACTTCTCTACAACAGATTGAAATGGGGAAGAGCAACAGCCTGGCTACGTTCTGATAGACCAAATTGCAGCGACCTTAGCGCAACCCCATTTATTCCTGCTGCAGAAAATCTTTCTAAAAGAATATTATGGTCTACCATGTCAAAGGCAGCAAAAAGATCTAACAAAATCAGAGTACCTGGTCTGCCATCATCGATTGTCATACAGAGCTAATCCATAGCCATGATGTGGGCTGATTTGGTTCTGTGTCCTGGCCGGAAACCAAATTGAATTGTGCTCAAGATGCTGAGAGAGAATTTTACTGACATGCTGTTCCAATATTTTAATCAGAAAAGGTAGTAGGGAATTGGCCTATAATTGTCTCAGATGGATGGGTCTAACAAGGGTTTTTTTTCTAAATGAGGGATGCAAAAGCTTTCTTCCAAGTTGAAGGAACTGTGCCCGTGTTGAGAGATTGATTACGTATCAAGAGCGGGAAGGAATCTCCTGCCAGATCCATCCAGATTCTATTAGGAAACGGATCAAGGGGAGACCCTGAAGAAATAGAATTAGTCAAAGAGAGAAAAACATCCTCTGAAATGAAATTAGCGCACAGAGTGTTAGAGGTAGTTAGTTTGATGGAATTAAAAGCATAAGTCAAATTTGTATTAGAGTCTATCCCCAATACTGCTTGACTCGTAGGAAAAGAGGAAGTCTTAGGTCCTCATTACAACCCTGGGGGAGGGTGATAAAGTGGCGGTAATACCGTCAACAGGCTGGCGGTAAGTACCGCCAGATTATGATCATGGCGGTGATTTCTCCGATAGACATCCAATGTACCACACCAACCGCCAGGGCGGAAACAACAAGCACCACGGCGATAGCCACAAACAGCCAGGCGGAAGTCAAAGTTCCGCCCACCATATTTTGACCCTGCAAACTGCCACCTTTCCTGGGGCGGTACCAACGCCAACAAAAGGCTGGCGGAAACAGAGCACAGAAGTGAAAGGACTCACCATTGAAGACACAGGGAAGAACCCCGCCGCCATGGAACTTGCACTGCAAGTCTTCCGGATGATCTTCTACGTTATGCTCCACCTGGAACACCAATGCCGATGGAGACGATGACGGTGAGTACAGCCGCCTAGCACACAAGGGAGGAAGGGAGGAAAAGGAGAGTGACACAGACACGCAGAATACACACCCGCCACACACCATACACACAACCAGCTGCACTACAAAAAAATGTGCCCAGAAAATCAGTGGAATAATGCAAGGACAACAGGAATTGATAAAAGTAATTGTAATCAATTCAACATCAAAATTACTAATCTGATTTGGCAATGAAACAAATATGTACATATAAAAAAGAGGGACACTGCCCAATCCAAAGTTCAAAGAGCCCACATGGCCAAAGGGCACAGTCGAAGTCCCAACTCGAATCCTGAACAAATCCGGATAGAACACTGCAGGGGCATCAGTTTGCAAATAGGCAGGCACTTCGGGGGGAGGGGCACCTCAGCCGGGTGCGGGGACAAGTCCACTGGTTCTGGAGGGGGCAACGTGTCCATTGCTTTGTCCTGGGGAGTGCAAGGCCACAGTCTCTGGAGTGGGTGTCTTTTCCACGGGTTCTGGAGGGGGCAACATGTCAACTGCTTTGTCCTGGGGAGTGCAAGGCCACAGTCTCTGGAGTGGGTGTTTTTCCCACTGGTTCCTGAGGAGGCAACATGCCCATTGCTTTGTCCTGGGGACTGAAATGCCACAGTCTCTGGAGTGGGTGTCTTTCCCACTGGTTCTAGAAGGGGCAACATGCCCAAAGCTCTGTCCAGGGGAGTGCAAGGCCACAGTCTCTGGAGTCGGTGCCTTTCCCACTGGTTCTGGAGGGGGCAACATGCCGATTGCTTTGTCCTGGGGAGTGCAAGACCACAGTCTCTGGAGTGGGTGTCTTGCCCACTGGTTCTGGAGGGGGCAGCCCGTACAGTAGCCCCTGGAGGGTGGACTACATGGCGTCCGCCGGAGGTGATGGCTGCATGCTGGTGATGGTTGGTGGAGGCTCCTGGGCAGCCCCTGCACTCACTGATGGCTGCATGCTGGTGGTGGTTGGTGGAGGCTCCTGGGCAGCTCCTGCCCTCACTGATGGCTGCATGCTGGTGATGGTTGGGGGAGGCTCCTGGGTAGCCCGTGCACACACTGATGGCTGCATGCTGGTGGTGGTTGGTGGGGGCTCCTGGGCAGCCACTGCACTCACTGATGGCTGTATGTTAGTGGTGGTTAGGGAGGCTCCTGGGCAGCCCCTGCACTCACTGATGGCTGCACATTCACAGCTGGCGGTGGGGGCCTTGTGACAGCTGGTGGTGGTGGTGGTGGCGGTGGCGGTGTTTGCCTGATAGCTTACGCTGGTGTAGAGTGCCTCTTGTCCTCCTGGTCATGGGTTGGGGATCCCTTACCCTTCCTGGCAGGGGTGGATGGGCTCTTCCCCTCCCTGCCTGGCGGTGCAGGCTCCTTCCCCTTCCTCAAAGCTGATTCCGGACTCTTCCCTTTCATCCCTGGTGGTGCTGGCTTCTTCCTCTTCAGTGTTGTTGGTCTGGTATCCCTACCACCATGAGTAGGAGGTGCTACCACTGTCCCCGTGGACTGTTTGGCTGAGGTGCTGGAATGTGTCCTTGCTACCCTGCCCATACATGCAGGATGGGGTGGGATGGGTAGGGAAGAGGTCAATCTGGGAAAGGAAAAGCTTTTTAGGAACGTGGAGGTGGGAGGAGGGAGAAGTAATAGGAGTGGAGGATGAGGGAGTGGTTGTTGGAGGAGTATGTCTGCTGCATTTGGGTGCCGGTCCATGGGCTGTATTCTATTGTGAGGTGGATGGCTGTTGGGTGTCTGAGTGTTTGTGTCCTTTTGGAGGGGGGGACAGACACAGTGGGAGAGGACTCAGGGGACGCGTGCATGGATGTTGTGGAGGTGTCTGCCAATAAAGTGTGTGTTCTGCTTGGTGTGGTGATGAGGCTGGTAGTGGATATTGATGTAGTGCATGCAGGAGTGAGTTTGGACGTAAATGGATGGGAGGTGGAGGAGGTGGAGGAGAAGGAAGGGAGACAGTGGAGGCAGTGGATGTTGCAGTGTCTGCAACTGTATGGTGTTTGTGTGAGTGACTGTTGGATTAAGTGTGGTGCTTGTGTTTGCCTGTGCCGCTCGTGTGTGTTGTCTTGTGTGCATGCTTGTCTGCCTGTGTGCTTGGGATGGGTTGGGGTTGAGGAGAATAGGACTGGGAAGTGGAAGTTGGAGGGGGGACTGTTGAAACAGGGACAATGGCTGCCATCAGAGAGAAGGCCGGACCCTGAATCGATCCCTGTTGGGCCGCCAATCCACAGTGAATGCCCTCCAGGAATGCACTGCATTGCTGCATCTGGGATGCCAGCCCCTTGATGGCATTCTCAATGGTTGATTGCCCTACAGAGATGGATCTCAGGAGGTCAATAGCCTCCTCACTCATGGCAGCAGGACCCACTGGGGCAGGACCTGAGGGGCCTGGTGCAAAGGAGATGCCCTCCCTCCTGGGTGAGAGGGCACAGGCAACTTGCAGAGGGGCTACTGGGAGGGTGGTGCTGGTACAGGGGGTGGCAGCTGTACCCGCAGCTGGGGTGGTCACAGAGGTGTCTGCCACCACCAGGAGGTATCTAAGTCTGTGTTGTCCCCTCTAGTCTCCGCCGTGGTGCTTCCCTCGCCTTCGCCCCACTGGCTCCCTTGGCGTCAGTGGCTCCAGGGTCCTGTGGAATGCAGCTCCCTCTGTCGCTGGTGCCTCTGCTCCTCCGCCAGATGATGGACATAAGGACAGGATGACAAAACAAGAAAGGAGGGAGAGAGACAAAGGATACACTGGGTCAATGACTGCACCAACACCACCATTGGCATACACAGCACCTCACACACAGTGAACTGGCCTATGCACTATGCACTGCACTACCAGTGAAATGGCTAGTCACCAAGGCATGAGGAGGGACCCACGCAGCCCTGCCTAGAAGTGAATACTAACAAGCTAGGTAACCAGTATTTTCCATTCAACTCTTTGCCTCCAGAGGACCTACGCTGCTATGTCTGGCCTGGCCTTAGGGGCACCCACTAATACACAACCACCACCCGGATACCACCTCACCAGCCATAAGTTGTAATGATAGCCACTGTACTCACCCCCTTGTGGCTGCTGCGATGCCCTCATGCGCCCCTCCAGCTGAGGGTAGGCCATTGCCAGTATAAGGGCCATCAGGGGGGTCAGGGTCTGACGGGCACCCATTCGACATTGGAAGGCCATCCCCAGCTGGGCCTCCACGGTCTTCCATGCCCAGCGTCTTAGGTCCTCTCACCGTTTCCGACTGTGGGTGCTCCACCTGCCATAGACCCCCAGGGTCAGCACGTCCTTGACAATGACACACATATTCCCTTCTTTTGATTGGCGCTGACCTGCAGAGGCAATAGAGACAAGAGAACACCATTTGACAAACAGTCCAGGCTGTCACATAAAAGGCCCACCATACCCGTTTCCTTCACCATTGGCACACACATAGCCCAGCGCACAAAATGTACACCGCCAAGAGGAAATCCACCCCCCACTTACACAATGCCTCCACACACAAGTCCATGCATTCATGCCACATGCATCATGCCCTTAGTGTACTCACCTGTTGGTCTGGAGGCCCATACAGCTGTCCGTACTGGGGTAGGACCCCATCCACCAGTCGCTCCGACTCCTCCGAAGTGAAGGCTGGGGCCCATTCCCCAGTCATACAGGCCATGATAGGTTCCAGACACAGGTCACAGCAGCACATGTAGTGTAGGTCTAATCCTGTGGGAGGTCAGGAAACACCGGCGTACATCCCCATTGGCCACTGTTCCCCATAGGGCCCAATAATATCCAATGAACAATTGCACTGCGGTTCGTGGCCGCCTACCGCCACGGCGCACAACGTCAGGGGATTTACCTCACTTCTACCTGTCCCTCCACGCAGGACAGGCGCTTGCCATTTCAGGGGGGGTTAACAGGCCTATTGATACTTTCTGTGTCACAAGATATATAGGCACATACTTTAAAATTACACTGTCACAAAACATGATTGCACGATGTGGACTACTGTTGTGGTATAATTGTTCAAATTGTGATAGCCTACTAACTCTTGTGTCCCTTAGATACCTACCGCTGCGGATGAATAGGAGATGGAGACATACCCCTGTGTACAGACCCCTGGTGGACTTCGCTACACTGGAGGACAGGCACATAATGCTCACCTATAGACTGGTCAGGGCCCCAATCACAGAGCTGTGTGACCAGTTGGAACCTGACCTGATCTCAGCTATCCGTCATCTGACTGGGATCCCCTTCTTGTGCAAGTTCTATCAGTGTTCCATTTCCTGGCAACTGGTTCTTTCCAAGTGACAGTGGGCTTGGCAGCAAGAATGTCACAGCCAATGTTCTCAATAGTGCTGGCAAGAGTGTTGTCTGCCCTGATCAATCAATCAATCATTGAATTGATAAAGCGCGCTACGTACCCGTGAGGGTTTCAAGGTGGTGGGGGGGGATGGGGAGGAGAGCTGGTGTTATGGTCCTAGAGCCAGGTCTTCAGGAGTCTTCTGAAGGTGAGTAGGTCTTGAGTCTGTCGCAGGTTGGTGAGGAGGGTGTTCCAGGTTTTGGCGGCGAGGTATGAGAAGGATCTGCCGCCGGAGGTCTTTCTTCGGATGCGGGGGACAACGGCGAGGGCGAGGTTAGTGGAACGGAGCTGACGGGTGGGGTTGTAGAAGCTGAGTCTGTTGTTTAGGTAGGCTGGTCCGGTGTCGTGGATCGCTTTGTGTGCGTGGGTAAGAAGTTTGAAAGTGATCCTTTTGTCCATGGGGAGCCAGTGAAGGTTTCTCAGGTGGTGGGAGATGTGGCTGTGGCGGGGTACGTTGAGGATCAGCCGGGCGGAGGCGTTTTGGATACGTTGGAGGCGTAGTAGGTCTTTTGCTGGGATGCCTGTATAGAGTGCGTTGCCGTAGTCCAGCCTGCTGCTGACGAGGGCCTGTGTCACTGTTCTTCTTGTTTCTGTCAGGATCCACTTGTAGATTCTGCGGAGCATGCGGAGTGTGTTGTAGCAGGAGGAGGAAACTGCGTTGACCTGTTTAGACAAGGTGAGGGAGGAGTTGAGGATGGAGCCCAGGTTGCGAGCGTGGTCGGATGGTGTCGGCGGGGTTCCTAGTGCAGTGGGCCACCAGGAGTCGTCCCAGGCGGAGGGGGTGGGTCCGAGGATGAGGACCTCCGTCTTGTCCGAGTTCAGTTTCAGATGGTTGTTTCTCATCCAATCGGCAATGGATTTCATTCCCTCGTGGAGGTTGGTTTTGGCGGTGTGGGGGTCTTTGGTGAGTGAGAGGATCAGCTGGGTGTCGTTGGCGTAAGTGAGGATGTTGAGGTTGTGTTGTCGGGCCACTTGAGCGAGGGGGGCCATGTAGATGTTGAACAGCGTCGGGCTGAGGGATGAGCCTTGGGGGACGCCGCAGATGATGTCGGTAGCTTCGGAGCCTCTGGGTTCTGCCGGAGAGGAATGAGACGATCCAGTCGGGGGCTTTGCCTTGAATTCCGGTTTTGTGGAGGCGTGATTTCAGGGTGCGGTGGCAGACTGTGTCGAAGGCGGCAGATAGGTACAGGAGGATGAGGGCTGATATTTCGCTGTTGTCCATTTGGCGTCTGATAACGTCTGTGGCAGAGAGAAGGGCTGTTTCAGTGCTGTGGTTTCGTCTGAAGCCGGACTGGGAGGGGTCTAGGATGCTGTTGTCTTAAAGGTGGCTGCTTAGTTGTTTGTTGATGATTTTTTCAATCACCTTTGCTGGGAAAGGGAGCAGGGAGATAGGTCGGAAGTTCTTGAGGTCGTTGGGGTCTGCTTTGGGCTTCTTGAGGAGGGTGCGGATTTCAGTGTGATTCCATTTTTCAGGGAATGTCGCTGTTTTGAAGGAGATGTTGATGACCTTCCGTAGTTGGGGGGCGATGGTGGAGTCAGCTTTGTTGTATACGTGGTGAGGGCAGGGGTCTGACGGAGATCCTGAGTGGATGGAGTTCATGATCTTGCGTGTCTCTGTGTCGTTCACGTTGGTCCAGGAGGTCAGGTGGTTTGCACATGTGGAGTGTTCGGGGGTGGGGTCTGGCGTGGGAGTGGCGTTAAAGCTGTTGTGGATGTCGGTGATCTTCCGGTGGAAGAAGGTGGACAGTGCGTTGCAGAATTCTTGGGATGGAGGGATGTTGTTGATGTTGGCGCTGGGGTTGGAGAGTTCTTTCACGATGCTGAAGAGCTCTTTGCTGTTGTGTGAGTTGTTGTCCAGGCGGTCCTTGAAGTGGGATCGTTTGGCTTGTCTGATGAGTTGGTGGTGCTTACGGATGGCGTCCTTGTGGGCTGTGAGGCTGTCAGGTGTGCGTTTGAGGAGCCATTCCTTTTTTAGCTTCCCAGTCGTGTTTGGAATTTAGGAGCTCGTCTGTGAACCAGGCGGCTTTTCTTCTGGCTTGGTTGTCGGTGGGTTTTTTGAGTGGTATGAGGGTGTTGGCTCAGCCGTTGATCCACAGGGTGAGGTTGTTGGCGGCGATGTCTGGGTCGTTGGAGTCGGGGGGTGGGTTCTGGGCGAGGGCGTTGGTAAGCTGGACTTCCGTAACTTTGCTCCAGCATCGGCAGGGTGGTTGTTGGGTGCGGTGGTGCTCGGTAGGTTTCTTGTAGGTGAAGTGGATGCAGTGGTGGTCGGTCCAGTGGAGTATGGTGGTATGGTTGAAGGTGACGTGGGCGATTGAGGAGAAGATGGGATCAAGCGTGTGGCCGGTGATGTGGGTTGGTGTGTTGGCGAGTTGTCTGAGGCCTTGGTTGGTGAGGTTGTCGATCAGGGTAGTGGAGTTGGTGTTGTTGTTGTTCTCCAGGTGGAAATGTAGGTCCCCGAGGAGGATGTAATCCATTGAGGTGAGTGCGTGGGTGCTGGAGAGGTCGGCGAGGGATTCGCTGAATGGTGCTTGTGGTCCGGGGGGTCTGTAGATGAGCGTTCCTCTGAGAGTGGTGTTGGTGTCGGTGTGGATGCGGAAGTGTAGGTGTTCGGCGGTCTTGAGGGAGTCGTCAGTGTGGGTGTCGACCTTGAGGGAGGATTTGGGGGCGATGGCTATGCCCCCTCCGAGTCCGTTTTTGCAGTCCCTACGGATGATCTTGTAGCCGTCCGGGATGGCTATTGCGATGTCGGGCGCCGAGGAGTCGTTCCACCAGGTTTCGGTAAGGAAGGCTACGTCTGGGGCGGTGGAGTCGAGCAGGTCCCAGAGCTCGATGGCGTGCTTGCGTGCGGAGCGGGTGTTGAGGAGTATGCAGTGGAGGTGGTTAGTTTCGGTCTTTGTTGGTTTCGTTGATCTGTCGCACGTGAATCTGCAGGTGCGGCATGCAAAGGGTCCGTGGGTGTTCCTTGGTGAGGCCGTGTAGCGGCGTCTGGAGGTGCAGGGGTCTCGCGGACCAGGGGGGGTGGCGCTGGGCACGGTCCAGGTGCGGACGGGCACAGACGGGCACAGACTGGCTTGCCTTTGGCGCGCCAGAGGCACGCCAGCGGCGCGCCTACGGCTGTGCTGTGCTGCAACTGGCATAAGAGGAGGGGAGGGTGGGTGTGGCAGCTGGGAGGCAGGAGGGCCTGTCCAATGGGAGGGCTGGGGGGAGGGGCCGCAGGGGACGCAGCGGCAGGAAAACTGGCTGAAGGAGCGGTGAGAAGGAGGGGGGAGGGGCCGCAGGGGACGCAGCGGCGGGAAACTGGCTGAAGGAGCGGTGAGAAGGAGGGGGAGGGGCTGCAGGGGACGCAGCGGCGGGAAAACTGGCTGAAGGAGCTGTAAAAAAACGGGATGGAGCGCGGAAGGCAGAGCGGGGAGCGACCTGCCTGCAGTAGCTGGGTCAAAGGTTGCTCCCTGTCACCGCGCCGCAGCAGGCATAAGAGGAGGGGAGGGTGGGTGTGGTAGCTGGGAGGCAGGAGGGCCTGTCCAATGGGAGGGCTGGGGGAGGGGCCGCAGGGGACGCAGTGGCGGGAAAACTGGCTGAAGGAGCAGTGAGAAGGAGGGGCCGCAGGGGACGCAGCGGCGGGAAACTGGCTAAAGGAGCGTTGAGAAGGAGGGGCCGCAGGGGACGCAGCAGCGGGAAACTGGCTGAAGGAGCGGTGAGAAGGAGGGGGGCCACAGGGGATGCAGCGGCAGAAAACTGGCTAAAGTAGCCATGAGAAGGAGGGGGGAGGGGCCGCAGGGGACGCAGCGGCAGGAAAACTGGCTGAAGGAGCGGTGAAAAAACGGGATGGAGCGTGGAAGGCCGAGCGGGGAGCGACCTGTCTGCAGTACCAGGGTCAAAGGTTGCTCCCTGTCACCGCGCCGCGGCTGGCATAAGAGGAGGGGAGGGTGGGTGTGGCAGCTGGGAGGCGGGAGGGCCTGTCCAATGGGAGGGCTGGGGGTAGGGGCCGCAGGGGACGCAGCGGCGGGAAACGGGCTGAAGGAGTAGTGAGAAGGAGGGGGGAGGGGCCGCAGGGGATTCAGCAGCGGGAAAACTGGCTGAAGGAGCGGTGAGAAGGAGGGGGGCCACAGGGGATGCAGCGGCGGGAAACTGGCTGAAGGAGCGGTGAGAAGGAGGGGGGAGAGGCCGCAGGGGACGCAGCGGCGGGAAAACTGGCTGAAGGAGCGGTGAAAAAACGGGATGGAGCGAGGAAGGCGGAGCAGGGAGCGACCTGCCTGCAGTAGCAGGGTCAAAGGTTGCTCCCTGTCACTGCGCCACGTCTGGCATAAGAGGAGGGGAGGGTGGGTGTGGCAGCTGGGAGGCGGGAGGGCCTGTCCAATGGGAGGGGCCACAGGGGACGTAGTGGCGGGAAAACTGGCTGAAGGAGCGGTGAGAAGGAGGAGGGAGGGGCCGCAGGGGCCACAGGGGACGCAGCGGTGGGAAACTGGCTGAAGGAGCGGTGAGAAGGAGGGGCCGCAGGGGACGCAGTGGCGGCAAAACTGGCTGAAGGAGCGGTGAAAAAACGGGATGGAATGCGGAAGGCCGAGCGGGGAGCGACCTGCCTGCAGTAGCAGGGTCAAAGGTTGCTCCCTGTCACCGCGCCGCGGCTGGCATAAGAGGAGGGGAGGCTGGGTGTGGCAACTGGGAGGCAGGAGGGCCTGTCCAATGGGAGGGCTGGGGGGAGGGGATGCAGGGGACGCAGCAGCGGGAAACTGGCTGAAGGAGTGGTGAGAAGGAGGGGGGAGGGGCCGCAGGGGACGCAGCGGCGGGAAAACTGGCTGAAGGAGCGGTGAGAAGGGGGCAAGGGGGGAGGGGACGCAGGGGACGCAGCTGCGGGAAACTGGCTGAAGGAGCGGTGAGAAGGAGGGGGGAGGGGCCGCAGGGGACGCAGCGGCGGGAAACTGGCTAAAGGAGCGGTGAGAAGGAGGGGCCGCAGGGGACGCAGCAGCGGGAAACTGGCTGAAGGAGCGGTGAGAAGGAGGGGGGCCGCAGGGGATGCAGCAGCAGGAAACTGGCTAAAGTAGCCATGAGAAGGAGGGGGGAGGGGCCGCAGGGGACGCAGCGGCAGGAAAACTGGCTGAAGGAGCGGTGAAAAAACGGGATGGAGCGTGGAAGGCCGAGCGGGGATTGACTTGTCTGCAGTACCAGGGTCAAAGGTTGCTCCCTGTCACCGCGCCACGGCTGGCATAAGAGGCGGGGAGGGTGGGTGTGGCAGCTGGGAGGCGGGAGGGCCTGTCCAATGGGAGGGCTGGGGGGAGGGGCCGCAGGGGACGCAGCGGCGGGAAACGGGCTGAAGGAGTAGTGAGAAGGAGGGGGGAGGGGCCGCAGGGGACGCAGCAGCGGGAAAACTGGCTGAAGGAGCGGTGAGAAGGAGTGGGGGCCGCAGGGGACGCAGCGGCGGGAAACTGGCTGAAGGAGCGGTGAGAAGGAGGGGGGAGAGGCCGCAGGGGACGCAGCGGCAGGAAAACTGGCTGAAGGAGCGGTGAAAAAACGGGATGGAGCGAGGAAGGCAGAGCGGGGAGCGACCTGCCTGCAGTAGCAGGGTCAAAGGTTGCTCCCGGTCATTGCGCCACGTCTGGCATAAGAGGAGGGGAGGGTGGGTGTGGCAGCTGGGAGGCGGGAGGGCCTGTCCAATGGGAGGGCTGGGGGAGGGGCCACAGGGGACGCAGCGGCGGGAAAACTGGCTGAAGGAGTGGTGAGAAGGAGGGGGGAGGGGCCGCAGGGGCCGCAGGGGACGCAGCGGTGGGAAACTGGCTGAAGGAGCGGTAAGAAGGAGGGGGGAGGGGCCGCAGGGGACGCAGCAGCGGCAAAACTGGCTTAAGGAGCGGTGAGAAGGAGGGGGGCCGCAGGGGATGCAGCGGTGGGAAACTGGCTGAAGGAGCCATGAGAAGGAGGGGGGAGGGGCCGCAGGGGACGCAGCAGTGGGAAAACTGGCTGAAGGAGCGGTGAAAAAACGGGATGGAATGCGGAAGGGCGAGCGGGGAGCGACCTGTCTGCAGTAGCAGGGTCAAAGGTTGCTCCCTGTCACCGCGCCGCGGCTGGCATAAGAGGTGGGGAGGCTGGGTGTGGCAGCTGGGAGGCAGGAGGGCCTGTCCAATGGGAGGGCTGGGGGGAGGGGCCGCAGGGGACGCAGCAGCGGGAAACTGGCTGAAGGAGTGGGGAGAAGGAGGGGCGGCAGGGGACGCAGCGGCGGGAAAACTGGCTGAAGGAGCGGTGAGAAGGGGGGCAAGGGGGGAGGGGACGCAGGGGACGCAGCGGCGGGAAACTGGCTGAAGGAGCGGTGAGAAGGAGGGGGAGGGGCCGCAGGGGACGCAGCATGGGAAAACTGGCTGAAAAAGCAGTGAAAAAACGGGATTTAGTGCGGAAGGTGGAGCGGGGAGCGACCTGCCTGCAGTAGCAGGGTCAAAGGTTGTTCCCTGTCACCGCGGCTGGCATAAGAGGAGTGGAGGGTGGGTGTGGCAGCTGGGAGGCGGGATGGCCTGTCCAATGGGAGGGCTGGGGGGAGGGGCCGCAGGGGACGCAGTGGCGGGAAATCTGGCTGAAGGAGCGGTGAGAAGGAGGGGGGAAGGGCCGCAGGGGACGCAGTGGTGGGAAAACTGGCTGAAGGAGCGGTGAGAAGGAGGGGCGCAGGGGACGCAGCAGCGGGAAACTGGCTGAAGGAGTGGTGAGAAGGAGGGGGAGGGGCCGCAGGGGCCGCAGCGGTGGGAAAACTGGCTGAAGGAGCGGTGAAAAAACGGGATGGAGCGCGGAAGGCGGAGCGGGGTGCGACCTGCCTTCAGTAGCAGGGTCAAAGGTTGCTCCTGATAAAACACGTGCAGCTACATTGTTTTCCCCCAGGTGGAGGATTTGGCCACTGTGAAGGCCGGGTTTTATGCAATGGGAGATTTCCCCAATATAATTGGGGTGAATGACGGAACACATATTGCGTTTGTCCCCACCCCCGGAAAAATGAACAGGTGTACAGGCATCGCAAGAGTTTCCACTCCATGAATGTGCAGATGGTGTGCCTGGCAGACCAGTCCATCTCCCACGTCAATTCTAAGTATCTTGGGTGGGTGCATGATGCCCTTGTCCTAAGAAATAGCAGCTTCCCAAATGTGATGTCCCAACTACAGAGGCACAGGGTGTGGCTAATAGGTAAGCCTTGGCCCCCACCCAGTGTATGTTGGTGTTTGCCTATGCTGTTGGCCAAATAGGATAGTGTGTGGCTAAATGTTGTCCCTCAATATTTTCAGGTGACTCCGGTTACCCAAACCTATTGCGGCTGCTGACCCCTGTGAGGAATGCCAGGACAAGGGCAGAAGAACGTTACAATGAGGCACATGGGTGAACCAGAAGGATACTTGAAAGGAACTTCAGCCTCCTGAAGGCCAGGTTCAGGTGCCTCCATTTGACAGGTAGATCCCTGTGCTACTTACCCGAGAAGGTCTGCCAGATAGTAGTGGTATGCTGCATGTTGCACAACCTGGCTCTCAGACGCCGTATGCCTTTTCTGCAGGCGTAGGAGACTGGCGATGCCCCTGTGGCAGCAGTGGACCCTGAGGACAGTGAGGATGAGGAGGCAGAGGATGAGAATGTGGGCAACAGAATATTAGTGATCTGTCAGTACTTTCAATGACACACAGGTGAGACAGTGCAACTTCACATTTCTATAACTATTGGTGTATTCTGTGTGGCATTGGCATGCTGGCATTACCCAATTCTTTCCCCTACTTACTGTTACCTATGGCTATTCATTTTACAGATGTGGGTGGTATGACAACAATGTCCTGATGTGATCATAACAGCTAACAACAGGTCATTAATTGCATGCTCACGTTATGTACAGTTCATTTGCAATGGTTGTAGCTGTTTCAATCAATACACATTTGAAATACATGAAATACTAGTAGTCAAGTTTTATCCAAGGGTGTTGGAATGAGGGGAAAGTGCAATGGGATGGGGTGATGATGGAGGAAAGGCCAGGGTATTGTTCCAGTCTGTTTGTAGCACAGGTACAGTGTCCAAGGGGAACATAGGAAGGGACATAATGGCAGTTCAAGGTGGACAAGGTGACAGTGTGGGACACAAGAGGGACAATCAGGAGAGTTTCATTTCCTGGTGGTGGTCTTGGCAAGTGTCTCTGGCTTCTGTCTGGGTCGCAGGGAACGTTTGAGGGGTGGTATACCTTCTGCAGGGGGAGGATGCTGGTGGCGTGTGGGTCCTGTGGCAGGGCCTCCTGACCTCTAGTGGCAGCGGAAGTGGAGGGCTGTTCAGATGACTGGATAGTGGTAGGGGCCTGCTGGTGTACTGTTGCCTCCCTCATGATGTTGGCCATGTCTGCCAGAACCCCTGCTGTGGAGACCAGGGTGGTGTTGATGGCCTGCAAGTCCTCCCTGATCCCCTGATACTGTCCCTCCTGCAGCTGCCTGTTCTCCTGCACTTTGTATCGGATCTGGCCCATTGTGTCCTGGGAATGTTGGTAGGCTCCCAGGATCTCAGTGAGTGCCTCCTGGAGAGTCCATTCCCTGGGCCTGTCCTCCCCCTGCCTCACAGCAGTCCTCCCAGTGTCCCTGTTGGCTTGTGCCTCTGTCCCCTGAACCGTGTGTCCACTGCCACTGACCCAAGGTCCCTGATTGTCTTGTGGGTGAGTTGTGGCCTGGGGTACCTGCTCAGGTGGGCACACTGGTGATTGACATGTCCTGGGGACAGAGGTGTGGGTACGCTGGGTGGGTGCTGTGGTGTTGGTTCCTGATGGGGGAGGCTCTGTGGTGGTCTGTGAGTGGCCTTGGGTGACCGGCTGTCCAGTGGTCCCTGATGGGCCAGGTAGGTCGTCCAGATCCAGAAGCCCAGAGTCATCACTAGGGGCCTCTTCTGTTGAGGGACTGGATTGTGGTGGCACATCCTCTCCACTGACATTGGATGGGGTACCTGTGGGGATGTAAACAATGTATTATGCTTCAAGTGTATGACATTTGTACTTCTGTAGCTTCCCCTTTATGGTTGTGTTACCCTGCCAGCTTTTGCTTGTGTATGTTGGAGTATTGTGGGACTGGTAGTTTCCCTATGCTGTGAATGCTTTAGTGATGAGTGTCCATGCAGGGCTGGGAGGAGTGCCCATGCATTGGTACAGCATGCAGGGCCTGGCATTGGGATTAGTGAGATATGTTGGTGGAGTGGGTAGGATGTGGTGGAATGATGGGAGTGAGGGTGAGAGTGCGTGATGCCATGCAGGTATGGGGGTGATAATTACAGTATTAAATGTTGACTTACCAGTGACCAGTCCTCTGGCAACTCCAGGGAGTCCCTCAGGATGCAGTATTGCCAGTACCTGATCCTCCCATGCTGTGAGCGGTGGGGGAGGAGGTGGGGGTCCACCGCCAGTCCTCTGTATGGTGAGCTGGAGTCTTGCTGCTATGGAACGTATCTTCCCCCGTAGGTCGTTCCACCTCTTCCTGATGTCATCCCTTGTTCTTGGGTGCTGTCCCACGGTGCTGACCATGTCCACGATTCTCCACCATAGCTCCATCTTCCTTGTTATAGCTATCTGCTGTACCTGTGCTCCAAAGAGCTGTGGCTCTACCCTGACAATTTCCTCCACCATGACCCTTAACTCCTCCTCAGTGAAACGGGGGTGCCTTTGTGGTGCCATGGGTGTTGTGTGATGTATGTTGGTGAGGGTGTGTTTGGTAATTTGGTGGGGTGTGTGATATGGAGTGTGTGAGGGGTGTATGGGTGTTAGTGGTGTGTATGTCTAGTTGCCTCTGTGCTCTTCTTCTTAGTCTCCTGGCGGCAATTGTTCTTAAGGGGTTGTGGGTAATGTGGGGGGGTGTTTTATCGTGGTGTGGGTGTGTGGGTGTGGTGTGTGTATGGGTGTCAGGTATGTGTATTCAGTATTGTCCAATGTAGTGTTGTTTTGTTTGTGGATGTCATTGTGAGCGCATCGGTATGTACCACCAATGGTTTACCACCGTTGAATGTCCTCCGTGGTGATTTGTGGGTCATGATGTGATGGGCATTATTTTGTTGGCGTAACGGTGTGGGTTTTGGGACCACCACTTTAGCACTGACCTTTGGGCTGGTGGATTTGTGTATGTGGCTGTATTCTGTCTGATTGGTGTGCGTCTGTCATAATATGGTGAACGGATATTCGCCAGCGCAGCGGTAAGTTGGCGGCCATCAGTGTGGCGGTAAGCGGGATTTACCACCAATGTCCTAATGAGGGCCTTAATGTCTTCAAGGATTTTATATATCTTTTCCTCAAAAAATATTGAACGATTATTGCATAATTCCTGAGATGGAGCTGAGATCCTTTTGAGGCAGGCTGGATTGGATGATTCCCACATACTATTGAATACCCTTTTAGTGTTATTGGGTGCTGCCAAAATGGTTGAAGCATAATAATCTGCTTTAGCCACATTAATTGCTTTCTTGTATATCTGTAAATGAGACTTTAACAGTGCTTTGTCTTCATCCCTCCAAGAGCTACGTTATTTTCTCTCAGCTTGCTTACAAGTTAATTTTAGTTGCTTTAGTGAGGAATTATACCAGGGGACAGATTGGTGGTTACACTTTCTCCTGCCTTGCAGAGGAATCTCAGTGTCAATGATTTTATAAATTTATGAAAGGAGTTAATATATTTTTGCTTTAATCAACGTACCACTGTCAATGATAAAAGGTATTGCACAACCATTTATTTTCACTGTAATCTTTGAACAATATTTGAATGACTTGGATGCTTTCTCAGGTCTACTTTTCTTTGACTGGTATTTCTCTTCACATGCAGCCAGTCCAACTTGTGCGCATTACACTGAGGTAAACATTGACATAGCGCAATCATCTTCTTACGTTTCACTCAATACTGATACTGACAAACTTTTTACGATGATTTAGATGACGATCAATTTCATTTAGTGTTGATTTGCCTCAACAGATATGGCAATGCGATTTGTGGGTGCGCGTAGAATGTCACTTCTGGGACATTCAGTCGGCCATTTGGTCTTCTCGCCGTGACACACTTACTTTTTGCTTTGCCTTGCAGACTGTTTCAAAATGGGTCTCTTTACAACAGTTTCTGCATATCTATCCGATGGTGGGACATTTACCTTCATGTGGAAACGACAATCCACATCTGAAACATAACTTTTTTACAAGGAGACATCACCTTGTGTCTTTCAACTTTGTGTTTGTGGTTCCTTTTCATATTCAGGACTGATTCGTTTTGGGCACCTTTGGCCTCTCTGTCAGCAGCTTGTTGATCCGCACGCTTTTCAGCTCTGGCAGCCATGAGAACTTGCTCCAGTCTAAAAGTTTCTCTCAGCCTTAGTCGTCTAAATGAATCTGACAAGTATCCATCAATAACTCTGAGATGTATTGCTTCTTCATCATTAAATTAATTAAATCTGCAATGTTTCATGAGAGTATCCAGTCTATCAACAAGTTAATCTATGGTTTCACCAACTCTTTGTCATACTTGACTGAAAATGTACCTTTCCTAATCTACATTTGGCACTGGATTGAACTTCAGGTTCGAAGCTTCTTTGATTTGACAGTACGTAACTTCATCAGCCCGTGGCATTTTCTTTATAACTTCTTTTGCACCATCACCAGCAAGATTTTTGAGGTACTTGATGATCTTTTTGTTATCTGTTTCTTCCAGCGCATCAATGAAGTCATCAAATGTCTCTATCGAGCAGTCCATCAATTTCCAATATTTAGTTTTTTGGTGGTATCGAAAAGTGGTGGTAGTTTCAGGCAGCATTGTAATTCTTCACAGGATTAGCTGACACTGCGACTGCAGCTCTTTGGCTGCCCTTGCCACAAATCAGGATCTGTTCCATTCATGCCCCTACCCAGGCCCTGCGATATGCCGGTCTCTGGGTCATCTTTTATGGGTTTCATTGGCAGAACCTCTCATTGCTGCAGGTATGGACAGCTCCGTAAACACATCCCCAGTCACTCTCATCAGCAGTTTGATGGCTCCCTTTAATTAGTTCAGGTAAGCAGATGACCCTTTTATGTACTTGAGTGGTTGTGTTTTCCGGTTGATCTCTGCCATGCAGCATTTTTGATTCCAGCTTTATTGCATATTCTGCTGTTGCTAATTGCTGCACTTTCAAAACCCTATTGTATCCTCCTTTTGCTGTACCGCTCTGTATGCTGTATAGCTCTTTATTGCATAATAGTGCAGTACCTTTCTGTATGACTTTGTAGTTTCTTGACTAATGGCACGTAAACTTCTCAGTGAAGCTTTCGTTATCAAATGCTACACCACAGCTGGAGTTGTGATTTGACTCCACATGCACCAACCACTGGTTCGGCACTTCAACAAAGGCACACATACCATGCATGAGCGGTTTGCTTGGACCACAACAAACTCTCCGGAAGAGCACTGTTGATCTTTGGGTTAATTATCCCCTATCTTGTCACCAGTTGTAGCATCCTCCCCAGCCTGGGTGCCCGCCAATGAATATGCTACACATTGAGCTATGTATTACATGTCTTTAATCTTCAGCATGTAACCGCAAACTCAACATTCTCAACTTGCATTCACTGCACCACATTCTAACATTTACGTCATCATGATATGGAATACTTCAGGATCCAAAAAGAATCCATCATTTATACTCACAAGACACAACACTTGGTAAATAGCAAATCCCCTTACTGGGCTAGCATTACTGGGTGGCTTTTTAACAGTAATCCTGATTTAATTCAATTCAATCAACACACCTGACTCTGGCGCACACTGCATGTAGGCAGGCATGCAGAATCTACTTTCAATAGAATAGAGTGCCCTTTATTTATTTTGTGTTTTCACCCACTGGTGACACTGGTTATACTCTCGCACCCTTCCATCATCTAATCACAGTATCTCAGTAGAGGTACAATAGGCCACACAGACGTGCATAAGCCTTTATGAAATGCACTTTTGGGGTCCTCAAGTCATCATTCAGATGTTTTATCCATACACAGGGATGCTTTTGTATTCCCCTGAAGTTGTGTGCAAGACTTATGTAGGCGATTTGTGCTGCATACCATCACCATAGAAAGAGGCTTGCAGATAGATCTCAACATTCTCCTACATTCAAAATCATGTGTTGCCCGAAACCGAGGTCAGGGTATGCAGGTGTTTGATTGGCTGGTCAACCCTTTTTTCTCTTGAACTGCTTGTTAGTTTAGTGCCTTTATGCGGTTAGAAAGTCTCTTGACAATGATGAGTACTGGACATCTAACACACTGTCCATGAATACCACGTCACATCAACTCTGTTCACTTTGCACACGCATGTAACTCTCTGCTAGGCATCCACACACCCAGGGTTAAGCCTTGTTTGGCTATTTGGGGTAGTTTACTCTTAGGCTTCCAAAAGGTTCTGTGCATATAAGCTATCTACGCCAAAGTTGTGTCCTTTTTTCCAACATCATGGGTTTTTTAAAGGTATGCCAAGGGTTTGTGGAGTCCCCTGGAGAGTGCCAAGAAAATGGGCAATATATAGCAACATTTTGAGTTTTTTGGGGAAAAGGTACTGCAGAAGAAAGTGTCTGTTTTTTTCCTGAAAATTTGCATCAACAAAGGGTTTTGGGTGGTAAAATCACAATCTTCCCATCTTTCAGGAGCAGGCGAATTTAAATTAGAAACCAGATTTTCTTAACACAGTTTTGACCTTTTACTGGGACATGGCCAATTTTTCCTATTTTTTGTGCTTTCAGCCTCCTTCCAACTAGTGGTGGAGTGTCAAACCACTGGTGGATCCTGGAAAGCTACACATTTCTAGAAAGTAGACAAACGTCTGAATTCAGCAAGAGGTCATTTGTATAGATACTTCCTATAGAAAGTTACAGTTGAAATAATAAAAAATTTGAATTGAGTTGAAAAAAACAGCCATTTGTGTCTACGTTTTAATTTGTAGTTTCTCCTAACTACGGCAGATTTTCAAAAGCAATATACTGTTATGCCTGCTGAAGCCTTCTGGTTGTGGGTAAATATAGGGCTTGTAAGTTAACCAAGAACCATAGGTACCCAGAGCCAAGTACCTTGCAATTGTTTTTCATTGTATACCAGTTATACAGAAATTCATTTGGTAAAATATAAAGAGTGAAAAATACGCCTCAAGGAAACCTATGTATTACTGAACTGGGCACAAGATATGGAGTTTAGAAGTAGTGGTTAATGGCACATTTCTGAACTTGTGGGTTCCCATACTACCATGTGAATTGGAGGGCATTTCTCAAAATGACTTCTTTCTTACACACTGTCTTATATTTGGAAGACACAAAAACAGAGAAAGACAACTGGTAATAACACTTGTTCTATTATTATATGTTCCCCTAAGCCCGTGACAGGAAGTGGCCCAAAACGCAACATGGACACATCTCATTTTTCCACCCAAAAGTTACCCTTTTTGCAATGTGACTTGTGGTGGATTTTGGGCCCTAGCTCAGCAGGCACCCAGGGAACACTGGAAAACCTGTACATTTTTTACAACTAGACACCCAGGAGAATCCAGGATGGAGTGATTTATGTGGCTTTCATCAGGTTATGTTACTCATAATCCCTTGCAAACCTCAAAAGTTGTCTAAATAATACATTTCCCTCACATTTCTTCGATGGAAAGTTTGGGAATCTGAGGGGAGCCACAAACTTCCTTCCACCCAGCATTCCCCCAAGACTCCTGATAAAAACAGTACCTTACTTGTGTGGGTAGGCCTAGTGCCCGCAACAGGAAACAGCCCAAATGCAATATGGACACATCCCTTTTTTCCACGAAAACTGTCCCTTTTTTTGCATTGTGCCTAGCTGTGGATTTTGGGCTCCAGCTCAGCCAGCATCTAGGGAAACCTAGCAAACCTGCACATTTTTAAAAACTAGACACCCAGGGGAATCCAGGAGGGGTGACTTGTGTGGCTCTCACCAGGTGCTGTTACCCAGAATCCCTTGCAAACCTCAAAATGTGTGTAAAAAACACATTTTCGTCATATTTCAGAGATAGAAAGTTCTGGAATCTGAGGGGAGCCACAAATTTCCTACCACCCAGCATTCCCCCAGGTCTCCCGATAAATGTCTTCCTCACTTGTGCGGGTGGGCCAAGTGCCCATGACAGGGAGGGACCCAAATTTACTGTAGACACATCAAAATTATATGTCGCAAAACAACAACCTGTTTTTGCAAGGGGAGCACCTGCGTTTTTGGTCCTGGGGTCGGCGGCTATCTCGGGAAACCTACTAAACCCAGACATTTCTGGAAACTAGATCCCCAAGAGAGTCCAGGAAGATGTGGCTTGCATGGATCCCCCAGCGTTTTCTTACCCAGAATCCCGTGCAAATCTCAAATTTAGCAAATAAAAATCACATTTTCCTTACAGTGCTGTGTGAGATCAATGTGCCGGCACAAATTTCCTACTACCCAGCATTCCCCTCAGTCTCCTGATAAAAATGATATCTTACTTGTGCAGGTGGGCCACTTGCCTCTGTCAAGGAAGGGTCTAAATGTGTAGAAAATGAGGAGGAAACAAAGCGGGTCGAAAAGGGCAGTTTTTTACATACGCTCTAGGCTGACTCTGCTTTGGGCACCCACACAAGTGGGGCAGAGTTTTTATCAGTACAGATAGGGCAATGCTGGGTGGTAAGAATTTTGTGGATTCCGGAAGTTTCCATCACAGAAATGTGGGAGAAACCCATTATTTCAGGCAAAGTTGGAGGTTTGTATGGCACTGTGTGTAAGAAAATGGGGTTGGGTGCATCTGAAGCACACTACCACAGACTGTCCAAGATTAGTTTCCAGACTTGTGTGGATCTGATAGAATTTTCCAGTAGGCAGCGTACTCAAGACCAAAAAGTGCAACCGCTCACCATTGCAAGTGGGATGACACTAGAATTTAGCAAAGCTCTCTTGGCCCATATATAAAATCAAAACCCAAAAGATTCAAATGTCCTCTTGCTTGCAATTGGGATGAGATGCTTTAGTCTGCATGGGGGTGGGGAGCAGAAAGACGGTTGCCCTCTTCAATTGGGGTGGGGGCATAACGATGCCCATGGTGGTGGGCAGCCACCACCCCTCTATTTTTTTCAACAAAATTCCTATTTTAGTGGACAGCCTACCCCCAGGGGCCAATCAAGAGTAGTTACCTCCATCTGGCTCCCATACGGGGCAGAAAGACTGTATCCCCATTTATTTTGGGCGGGGCATGGCCGTGCCCAAAGTGGGTAGCCCCCACACCTCTTTTATAAAAAAACAAATCCCTGGTATTGAGTGGGCTTTCTGCCCCCCACAGGGTAGACCGGGAGTAATAAAACCCAATCCACCAGGATAAAAAGACTGTGCCTATTTTGTTGGGGGATTGCCATACCCATTCTGGACAGCCCCACCTGACATTTTTCTATTAAAAAAATAATCCCTGGTGCCTAGCGGGCCTTCTGCTCTCACAGGGGTGGGCAGATTGGCGGTAATTATCCTATCTGATCCTTGGGGTGGCAGAAAGACTTTGGTCCCCATTTATATGGGGTGTGAACATGGCTATGCCCATGGTGAGCTGCCTCCACCCCTCTTTTATAAAAAAAAAAACCCTGGTATCTAATGGGCTGCCTGTCCTTGCCCCAGGGGGCAGAGCATGGGTTATAATCCCCATCTGCCCCCAGGTTGGGCAGAAAGACTGTTGCTCTTTATGCCTGTAGAGGGGTGGGGCATTGGTATGCCCATTTTGGGTATCCCCCATACCTACTTATAATCAAAAAAATAATCCCTGGAGCCTAGGGGCAGATCGGGCTATTGCCTGGTGGGGAAGAAAGACTGTTGTTTTTGTTTGAGGCGGTGAGTGTATCAGCATGCCCTTTTGGGCAGCCCCCACCTGTAGGTTTGAATTTTTAAAAAAACTGATGTCTAGTGAGCTTTCTGCACCTCACCCCCACAGGGGGCAGATCGGGATCAGTTTGGGGGAAGTGGCAAAAATATTATGGGGGAAGCAAAAGCCCTTGCCCAAAGGGTGGCTCCTCCTGAGTGCCTAGTGAAGTGGATCCCTGCTTGGGGATCACCCTCCTGGGGTGATCACCAATCAGGGATCCACTATGAAAGGGTAGAATTGCAAAGGGAGATTCTCCAATGATACCCCTCCCATCTAAGATAGCCTCCTGAGCAGCAAGGCAGTGAAAGTGAAATGACCCAATCAGCTCATTTCACTTTAGTTTTCACTGAAATGACGTCAGAGCGCCGTGCACGCAGGTTGGCATTTCAGTATAAATGAAAAACAGCCTTGGGAGCTGGGAAGGCTCTTTCCCAGCTCCCAAGGCTGTGTTTAGAAAAAGCAAATCCCTCTGTTGTAAACGGCAGAGGGATATGGTGGTCGCGTGATGAGGACGGAACCGTTAAGTCCTCAGCACAGAAGGCTTCAAAGCTATGCTCAATACAAAATATTTTAATCTCTCTTATTTCTGAACTTTAATATTTTTCCCTATCTACAAGACAGTGTTTTTTAAATTGTAAATCATATGGTAACCTTACATAATTTTGGATCCATTCATCAAACATATTATTTGGGTATTTGTTAGTGTATGTATGGTATCTCCCTTTCACATGCTGCGTTTCTGCCCAGTACACAGAAGTTCTCGCTGCACACTTTGCAGAGACTCTTGACGTAGAGACTCTATACACAGGATGGGGAACTTCACTGACCACAAATAAGCAGAAAATAACTTATTGGAAGGAGAAGTCAGCCATTCTGAAATGATTCTGACCCATCCTCACCTCGGAGAAGCAGCCTCCTCCATATTGCTGCTCTTTGCCCAAATTGTGCCCACAACATGACTGAGGGACTTGAAGAGAAGCCCCCCTTCACCAAGACTGAATTAAGCATTGTTAGTAAGGGTGTCATAGCCTTGTTCTTTATGCATTGTGAGGGGCCAGATACCCAGCTGAGCAATGCAGCACAGGCCCAAATATAGAGGGACATCACCATGTGCTGCAATGCAGTGGGTGCCACAACTGGCAGGGGAAGCTGTGCTGGAAACGTTAAGGGGACCTGCATTGCTCGACCCATATTAATGCCCAGGGCATTATGGGCTTGTCCTCCCTGCCACATACACATCATCCTCACATGACACCACTGTACCAGAGGGTCCTGAAAGCTGCATTGCTGACCCTCCATGCTCAGCTGGAAGAGTTTGAGCAGGTGAGAGACAGTGAGTGTAGGTATACTGGTACATTATATGTTCTCACATTTACTGATTTATGTGCTGAATTTTGTTACTGAACAAATATATCACTGTAAATATGTAGTGTCAATGTTTTGTTGTTTGCAGATAAAAATAACATAAAAAAAGCATAAACAGTGCATGTAACCTGTTGGCAATCTACATTTCCAATAGGTATATATGTTCTTAAAAAAAATCTAAATTCACACATAACCTTGCTCATACTTCATTGTGTGATGTCTTATCTATATTATGGATTTGTTAAAAAAAGGACTTTTAATTCAAATCATTATCAAATAAAAGCATTGGGTAGAGAGTTGTTTGGTCAAGTTACCTCAATTTCAGCAATATTAATAAAGGCACGTTTTAAGTTAACGAAGGTTAAACGAATCCAATATTTGTGCATCTTTATTCCTTTTAAGTGGACTGGGCTGGTCAAGTAACAGCAAAGCATGACCTGAGTTCAGAAAGAAGATTCTTAGCTCGAACGGAGGACACGTCTCCTTAACACCACCAGCGAGGAGGTGGAGGAACCTAACACCAGCAGAAATAGTGCTCCATCTGGAGAATAACGTGTTCCACCACCAAGAGACTCGAGGGAGAGTCTTTTGGGGAGGGTATTTTAATGCACTCAATAGTTCAGCTATCCTTGATTTTTGGGTTAGTGGTTCAAGGAGAAGCACAAAGAGAAGAGGAGGCAACAGTTATCACTGCCTAATTGCTCTGTGTTTATGTATGGTTTCTATTAGATATCCGTCCACCCTGATAGCTGCTTCCAGTGATCCATATCCTGCCAATATCTATTTTAACACCCCTCTGAGAAACCCATGTTCAGCATAACTGATCTAATGAGCATCCAATCCACTCTATCAAAAGATGTCTTCGAGTCCAGCAATAGCAGCACCAGATGTTTGTGTTCTTTCTCTGCTATACCTAATATTCATTGCACCTTCTTAGTGCTGTCTCCCACTTGTCTTACTCTGATAAGTCCTGTCTGATCTGGGATGACAAAAACAGCCATGCTCTGCTCTAGTCAGGCAGCGAAGATACCTGCAAATAACTTGTAGTCATGTTTAGACGAGAGATAGGTCCTTCCCAGATTTCAATGGTTGGGCAACTATGAACATCCACATGCTTGGAGTGATATTTGTTGTATCCTGGAATGGATCAAACAACTCCACTAACAATTCCAGCAGTGTTTGTTAAAGACTTTATAAAAACTAGATGTAAACTCATTTGGGCATGAATATTCCGTAGTTTAAGGCACTTGATAGCTGCCAGTATTTTCTTCTTCACTGTAGAGCTATCCAATGAACCATCTACCTCCACTGAGCTTCTCAGCAGCTCAAATTACTCCAGATAGGCATGCATTTACTTTCTGCTAGACTGCTTCCTCTTATGTAGATTTTCATTGACGTTTTAAAAGGCTCTTCTCTTCCCTTCTTCCTTGTCAATATACACCCTTCCTTCCCCTAAGATTTCAAATAACTAATCATGTGTCCATGCACCTCTAAACCGGACCTTATTTCCTTCATTGTAATAGTGGAGGTTCAGTCAGAGTAGTGCATTCTCTGTTTTGCTCCATTGTACTAATGTACCCTTTACCACACATAACACATATACGCTGAGATTGTGTCGCCTCTATAATGCCTGCAATGCACTGCATATACAATTTTCCTGGCCTGGATTAGGAGCATATAAAGAGACTATTATTAACACGTGGACAAGACCCATCTGCTACTATAGTATTTGTGACATTCTTGCACCTGATACAAACTACAGACATCGTTAAGCTATTAAAATGCCTACCATTCCAGTTTTGGTATGAACTGTGGTTAAATTTCGCATGGGGAATTATATAGATCAGAATCTGTCTTGATCCTTGACCAGTTGTGATCCTGCTTTAAATCCTGCTTTAAATCCAACATTTGTTGCACTCTGTTCCTGTTCCTGCAAAATTGCTAGTGTTTTGGTGAATTATTCGACCTCTGACATTACAGGACATCAACGTAAAGATGGTCAGTTTATTATGGAGAAATGTGAAGAAATTTGTTAATAAATAAACATTTGTCCTCTTTTTTGGAGCATCTAGGAATACTACATCCCACCCAAACAGGTTTTCATCCCAGAAGTAGCATGGAAACAGCACTGTTAGCGCTCATTGAGGAACTGAAATAAATCCTTGATCAAGATGTGTCAACCACAGTTATATTGCTTGATCTGAGCACAGCCTTTTATACTGTATTCCACCCAATCCTAACCCAGAGATTGGAAAAGGCTGGAATAATTGGCTCAGCCTTAAAATGGTTTGCCTCTTCCCTGAAAAACAGAAGCTCTTAAGTGTGTGAGGGGCCTTCCTACTCAGCTTCTCATCTTTTAAAGTGTGGGGTCCTAAAGGGATCTTCACTGAGCCACACATTTCTTAATCTTTATGTCTGCCCACTCTCAGAGATCATAGGTTCCCATGGACTCTCAATTGTGTCATATACACACGACACACAGATTATTATCTCACTGCTGACACAGTAGCAATATCCTGTCAATTTAAATTTTGTTTAAAGCAAGTTTCATACTCAATGTCTGCCTGCAGTCTGAAATTAAACGGTGACAAAACTGAAGTACTAGTTGTTGACAGCAACCCATCCATTTGGAAGGAATTCTGTTGTCCTAACTCCCATGGAGACCACCCCTCCTATGAATCAGAAGCAAAAAGTGTAGGCTTTCTAAATGATAATATTCTTACTGTGGAGTTCCATGCCAGAAAACTAGCCTCAAGTTACTTTGGCCTACTGAGGACTCTCAGGAAACTGCTGGGCTGGTTATCATGCTCCACATGGATAGTGGTAGTACAAGGCCTAAGACTATGGGAACTCTGTCTATCTGGGGTGCCCACAATCGGTGATCAAAAACTCTAGGTGATTCGAAACGCAGCAGCCCAGACTCCTTTGGGATTACGGAAACATCACTCTGTCTCATTTGTATCAGCCTCCTTACACTGGCTACGGGTGCACAAGAGGATACAGTTGAAGGCTCTATGCATTGCCCATCTGGTGGTGCACTTGAAGGGACCCCAGCTTTTACAACACCTGAAATGTCCCTACTGCCCTAGAAAACCACTACAATCCAGGAATCTAGGACTACTCACAGTTCCCAAGATCAAGAAAGCTAGTAGCAGAGGGCGCTCGTTGGCCTATCTAGCGGCCAAATTATGGAATCCTCTACCAGCTACATTTAGCTGCACTGAAGACAAATTCAATTTCAGGAAACAGCTTAAGACATATTTTTGCACCTAAGAGTTAATGATTCTGAGACTCGTATGATATTTCAGCACTGGGAGGCATTTTGGGTAGCCATGCATTCTAGATGTGCTAGGAAGCGAAAATAGAATAGAATGTCTGAGGTTCCCCTGCTGACCATGGGCTTCACCACCTGTTCCTTCTTGCAGTTCTCCTGCATCCCCATCTCCTCATGAATGCTTGAGATGACCAATTATTTATATCCCACTCCTTTTCTCTATGATGCTTCCCTTGCTACAAGTATCTTGCTCCAAGTTTTTCCTCCCCTGCCTCTACCAACTCAACAAGCTAACTATAAGATAACCACCTTATTTGGGATCCCCTTTCTTTCCCCTCTATGTATTCCCCAACTTGCACTTCCCCTCCTGTGGTACAGGTTGATAGTGACCAATGAGAACAAAAAATTACCTTATCTTACATATTCTTCTCCCTACCCAATGCTACCCTGACTGCCTGCCAATTCTGATCCCCATCCTGATACCAACAACCCAGAGATATGTGAATTTGGTACTAGCCTTGCTATTGTTTGCCACATGTCTCTACATCTCATGCATTTCTAGATGTGTTCTGTTTTCAATGCAGAAGTGTATTGGCCTTCCTCCCTTCTTGCTGCTTAGTCATCATACCTGCCTCAGGACTTCTTTGGGTTCTTAGCTTTATTCCTTTTCAATGGGTGGTACCTTCGGCATTCTAGCCTCAGCTCAGCTAGATAAATTGATTTGGGGTGTCTCACTTTGGGGTCTCCTCCCTCTGTGAGTCCATTAATTCACATGCTTCTCCGAAAGATTTGGTTGTATACAGCTTGTTCTCCCAAGAAAAGAGGACTGAATGTCTCTATCTGTATCAAATGCCCTTTTTGTTTTTAAAGTCTATCACTGGCTTAACAGATTTCTGTTTCTGAAGGGTGAAGTTGGCAAGACTTCATATAAGCAAAATGAAACACTACTGTGTGAAATGTACCCTTGCTCTGCACCTTTGATATCAGATGTTCCTTGTCTTCAGAACAGTGTAGTGTTATCAGTATGTCAAAAGCAAAGAGTTTGGTGCTATTGGGTGAGGCTGTGTGATGCACTCAATCTAAACAAGGCTTCCCCAAGACCTGCTTCAAAATACCCTGCACAAATGCTTTAATATCTTTGCCTTCCACATCCCCAGAAACTCTAGAAAAATGTTCAAGATCTTCCTTCCATCTTCTTGGAGACGTATATTATTTTCGTTGAGTGCCAGCATCTGCGTTCTGTTGTGTTCCATGTCTATAACTGATTCATCCGTCCCCTCTTCGACTGAGCATACACATTCCCCTAGTTCAATAGGTTTTATTCATATCCATAAGTCCTCTTTGTAGGTCTATCTTTACTAATGAAATGCCATCCTTCAGGCTAGTGAAAAATCCTTCCATTAAATTTTGTGTTATTTGTGTGTGACCTACTTGACCAGACTTTGGGTTCACGACTTTACTTCAGCTGGTGGCCTGTCCACCATCAGTAATTCATGCTTTTATGGGTTTAATTGTGTTAATGTTGGACTATTTTTATTTTTCATTAAAACTAATCTGTTAAGCTTCAGACAGGCCCCACAACTGTGTACACCTGTCCTCATCAAACTTCTCAATGTTTTTGCTTGTTGGCTATGAAGGACTAGGTGGGCAATGTCCCTAGGTGTAGATTTAATTCATAGACAAATGACCTCTCATCCTGCCAATTCAGACCATTAGCCCCACTGCACACCTTCTCCAGTCACAGGGGGTGTTCAGTGTCACAATATTTGCATGTCTCTCTTGTGTTACGTTTTCATTAATTATGTGGATCTTGGATTGTACAATGCTTTTAATGTGTGCCAATCTAGACCTTGGCATAGGATGTAAGGGCAGGTCCAGTATTACCCAATCGCCAATTGCCCTCCACACATTCCACAGAAAGTACTGTAGGCTAAATCAGGATTTACAGGTCCTTTGCTGCAATGAAGTCTTTGCACACAGCCCCACTCTGCCTCTCTCAAGGGTAGCTCTGTCTTCCCTACAGTGTTTTACTGACATTGTGCAATTTCTTCTGCTCTGTTGCTAAAGTTCTGCCATTGGCTATTTAGGCCTGTTGAGTTTTGTATCACAAACATTTCTATCACAGACTGTCAGAACCCCATTTAGGGGGCCACAGAGCAAGCAGAAGCTACTAAGTCCAACTGTGGAGGTTAGGCATTTTACTCCTCATACCCCTGGGCCCAACTGTGAAGAATTGGATTTTTAATTGAGTGGTGTGGAAACTGGGCCTGGGCCGAAATATAATTCAGCTCGGGGAGTTGGAGTAATTTGGGTAACTCTGCATTACAATTGAAACATGGAGCTCCTGAAAATCCAGCCATTCGGCGATTAGCAGAATTACAGATCCATTTTTACATGTGAGACTCCATTATCACACGCTTCCAAGAGTGAACGAGATATTGTGATTGCAAGTGTGACTTCTGGTCACCAGAGAGCCTTCTGGTGCTGTTTTGTAATTCCAGCGACTGCGGGCGGTCGGGCCTCTGCTTCTCAAGTACATTTTCAACTTGAGAGGCAGGTAAATCAACTGTAAAATACCTTTTCTAGGTAGAGTTCTGCTCCAACTGATGGTTCAAGCTGTGTTTTTATTGCGAAAAGCATTGTTTATTTTACTTTTTTTCAACAGGAAGGAAGTGGCCTAGAGACTGCAACTTCCTCCTCCTCCTGTGCGGAAGGCCCCTCCCAGTGCTTTGTCCATCTCTGGGTCACTTTTCATTTGGATTTCAAGGTACTAGATTTTAGGGACTTTGTTTTTGTGACATCACAACAAGTATGTTAAAAAAAGTTTGGATAATGAGGTTGTTTGCTAGAGGGCATGCACCAGTATTTATTTGTCTGTTTATTCAACTTTCACATTTGATTGTCCTCCTACATGCTTGCATTCCTTTTTCAGAAGTGGATGTTTCACATTAGAGTCCCAGATAGAACTTCTGGCATGCAGCCTTCAACCTTCAGAGAGAGCAGTGTTGTTGTCTCACAGCAGCCAACACCATCAACAGCACCAGCAAAAACACCAGCAACAGACGAATTGGACCCAACATCTGCAGTGGTTTGGCTTCAAGTGGCAGGGCTTAAGTCAAGTGCAGAAGTGAAGGCAGCAGAGGTCAAACAAGTGGCAGCACCAATGACCATTCAGAGGATAGCCCCAGAGCGCCAATGGCAAGAGCTCATCAGGCTGGCAATTAAATAGCTGGCTTGTCCAGTAGCCAGTGTGTCTGCTGAGCGTGTGTTCAGTGCAGCTAACACAGTAGTCACAGTCAGAAGGACCAGTCTCTCGCTCCTCAAAACGTCAAAAGATTGACCATGATTAAAATGAGCCAACACTTCATACCACATGATTACACTGTTCCTGAAACACCACAGGAGGAGGATGAGGGCACTTGAGTTCGGAAACAAGTGCATTAGCAGACCAACTTCTGGACGAGCTCCCTGAGTCTGAGAATGAACTCTACTTCCCTGACTGACTAGATGTAGTGATATTTGTATGTTGACCACTGACTTCGTGTCGCACCACTTTCCACTTGTTTTAGCTGCCCACTGTCACATTAGTGGTCACCAGTTACAGACTCCATTTTGCATTTAGCTTAGCATTAGCTTTACTTCTTTACTGCCACGGTAGAGGTGCGATTAGTTTTTCACACAAACATGTTAAGCAACGTGTTTTCTATCTCTGCGTGTTCGCTTTCTCACCGAAGACCTAGGACATATTATCACTGAAGAGCTAGGACAAAATATGGCGGCGTTAGTCAGTCAGCATGATTAGGATGTACTAGACTGATGTTTATGGTACAGCATGGAACAGTTTGACTTTGGGAGGAACGCCTTGGGATTTTGCCTCAACATGTTTCTTTCAAAGCTTACCTAAACTAGCCAGCATTTTTTAATACTTCTCAAGGAGAGGGGTTTTCCAGAAAGCTCCTTTTCCAGTTCTTTAAAATATAAAAGATGCCCTTGATTGACAGTAGCAGATTCAGAGACATCAATCAGGATTCAGATGTCGAATGCCTGATATAGATTTCCCGTGAGGGCGAGGATCTCTTTTTCTCACAGTCGAACGGGGTCATCGGCTTGCTTGCATGAGAAAGATGAAGCACCTGACAGGCCATACAGTGATGCGTTTTTATTCATTATTTGCTTTGCATTGTGTATGAATATATATACAAATATCAATATCAGTGTTTGTGTTCATGCATGTATATATTTGCTGTTTTTAGATTGAAGATTCTTTATATATGGTCTTACTTCATTGTTGCACATTTTAAATGTACATTTTTTGCTATTCAAGCCTTCCTTCAAGAACCTTGCAAAAATCTATAATAAATGTCTTCCTCAGATTAAGAAGTGCATTCAAGAGAATATTTTCGACTCCTTTCAGTGTGTATATTTTGGCTCAGTCAAAAGTAAAGCAAAACACTTTGGCGTAGATCGGCAAGGGAAGGATTTGTAGATTAAAAGTGTACATTTAAAAGTGAAAATATGTTTAGCAGGAAGACTAAAACATCTGCTTCTCAAATCATGTGTGAAAAGAGTATTTTTCAAATTTCTGGATGGTGCCGTGCACCTTATGATAAATTAACTAGGGAATTTTCACATTTGGCTGGTTTATCAGAAATCTGGGATGGATGTTTGAATGAAGCAGAACCAGCAGATGTTTTACCTTGGTTAAGAAAAGTACCAGCTGAAGGGAATGATCTTTCAGTTCTTGGCAGACGGGGTGGATACTTTTGTCTGCCTACAGAAAAATGCATGAAAAATGTAAACAGTTAGAAAGGGTAAATGACCAACTGGCAAACCAGCTTGTGGATTCAAAGAATAGTGTTACTATGTTGTCCTGCCAAAATAAATTATTGCAGGATAAGGCAGACACATATCAAACCATCGCAGAATGTGCCGCAATCAAAATAGCTCAAAACAAATATCATAAACATAGACGAAGGATAAAGCAGAAAAAGGTCCATTTAGTCATTGCTAATGCTGGTTTAGATTGGTGCCCCGATTCGTCTTGGATGGATAGCGTTTGGACCAGCAGTGATCCGTCAAACTCTAGTGAAGAGGAGAGTGAAAAACGGTGGGGAACAGGGGGACCTACAGGAGCAGAATGTAGTGCGTACACAGCCAATATTTAGACAAACATTGCAGCATACACCACAAGATCCAGCAGGAGCAGTACTACATGCTTTAGAAGATTACAGTCAGCAAGAAGTAAATTACATTATGGCTCGCTTTAAACAGAGACCAGGGGAGTCCCTACTTGCTTGGGTTGTGAGGTTGTTTGAAAGTGGTGCTTCCGGTGTTATGTTAGATGTTGGGGACTCTCTCAAGTTCTGTACTTTAAGTTCTGATCCAGTAATACAGGAACAGTTCAGGGGTTTTCAAGGTGAACACCAGACTACTTTGTTACAACTAGTTGTTGACGAATGTAATCTGAAGTACTCCACTGATTCAGAGTGGCCTCCCAATGAGAAACCCTGGTATACTTTACATGACATGATGCAATGCAAAGAATTAAGAAGGAGGCAATGAAATCTGCCATTTCCTTGGCCAATGCACACCAATTGTTGATTGGACTGCTTATTGTGCCAATAAGAAACAAAATAATTTGCCTTGCTCCACCTGCCTATAAGCAAGTAATTATGGCTTTATTAATCAATCAGCCAGGGCAGGCTTTGAAAGATGTACTAGAAGCAGTAAGAGAGTTAGGTGAATTAGGAATCTAGGATAAACCTGAGAGATCTTCAAGGTCTAAGGGTTGCACAGATAACAACAGAGTGTCCAGAAAATACATGTTTACGGCGCTACTAAAAGATGGTGTCAAAAAAAGAACAGATTGATGGGAAAGATACCAAAAGCTTGTGGGAAATGTACCGTAAAAGGAGTTTAGATGGAAAGGAAAGCAGCAAAAAGATAAACAAGCAAGATAACAAGCGTGAAAGGCAGAGCCAGTCACAGTTATCAAGGGAAGGAAAAGAGAGGGAGAAAAATGTTCCTTCACAAGAGAGTGAGGAAAACCTGGACAGTGACTGGTTAACTTTTGAACACAGAGACGGGGGCGAGCCTGCTCGGAAATATGAAAGCATATATCCAGACTAGGAAACTGGCCAAGCTCTGATACCAAGTTGGGTTTGTCGTGATAACAGACCTCATGTTGATTTAGAAATACATTGGAAACACAAAAATGTGAAAAACGTTCAAGCCCTAGTTGACACCGGAGAAGAGGCCTCATTGATTTATGGAAACCATAAAAAGTTTAACGGACCGCATTATACTATCACAAGGGTGGGGGGAAGCCAGACCCCCGCTGTACAAACCACAGTACAAATGAAAATAGGGAGAATAGCAAAAAGAGAATATATTGTGCTGATTGTGCCTCTTTTGGAATACATACTTGGAACTTACATTTTGAAAGGAATTACTTTGTATTTGGATGATGGTTGTTATCAGTTTGGAATACAAAGATACATTTCAGTGGCTGTCATGAAAGTGGGTTGTTTAAAAATTCCCCCAGTGAAGGTGCCCTTGGCAACTAAAGTAATTCATTTGAAACAGTACCGCATTCCTGAAGGGCATGATGAAATAAGTGAAACTATAAAAGACATGATTGAGGCTGGTGCAATAGCTCCAACTACTACTGAATGGAACAATCCCCTCTGGCTGGTTATACAACCTGATAGGAGGTACAGAATGACAGTTGATTACCACAAGCTGAATAAACATACACCTCCTTTGAAAGCTGTGGTCCCATCACTTTCATTGCATGAATACAGAAACATACAGGAACATAGTATGCTACTATCAACATCGCCAATGCATTTTTCTCTATACCCTTGGCGCCAGACCAATTTTCATTATCCCACTGCAGAAGGCAATTTAAGATGTTATCTTTGCCATTGGGATATATACATAGTCCCACTATCTGTCACCGGCTGGTGGCAGAGCACCTGGATGAAGTATCTGTCATTCCAGGTGTGCAATTAACCCATTACATTGATGATGTGATGATTCAGGGAGAGACAGAAGAACAGGTGCAGATTCAGTTGGAGAGAATAGTGGAACTCTTGCAGTGTAAGGGATGGATGATTAACACAGATAAGACACATGGACCATCTCAACATGTGAAGTTTCTAGGCATTCAGTGGAATCAGGGACACAGAGAGTTGTTACCACAAGCAAAGCAAAAGATTCTCAAGTTTGCCACACTCCGCACTAAGCAGGAGACACAGAAATGTATTGGCTTGTTTAGTTTTTGGAGACAGCGCATCCCTCATTTGAGTCAGATCATGGCCCCTCTATACAAAGTGACAAGGAAGAAACATGAGTTCATGAGTTTGAATGGGGTGAAGAGCAGCAGCGTGCTTTTGATTTGGCAAAGGAAGCTATTCAACAGGCCTTAGACTTGTGGCCAGTACAGGAGGGTGACATTAAGTGACATGTAACTGTTCAGGGACAATATGCAAATTGGAGTATGTGGCAGAAACAGGAAAGGACGAGGGTGCACCTGGACTAGAAAACTACCTGACTCTGGGGAGCGCTATACTCCTTTTGAAAAACAGCTTTTGGCCTGTTATTGGGCTCTGGTGGATACTGAGCAAATAACAATAGGTCATAACGTAATTCTGAGAACTGAAATACCAATTATGCAGTGGGTGATGATTTCACCTAAATCTCACCATATAGGACATGCACAAGAGGCTAGTATCATACCGTGGAAATGGTACATACAAGACACGGCTCAAGTAGGACCGGCAGGCACTGCAGCCCTACATGAACAGGTGTCACAAGCCCCTGTACAGGATGAGGAGGGGGTGCAAGAGGTACCCAAGGTAAAAGAGTCAACAGTAAGATGGGGTGTGCCATTTGAATCCTTGTCCTTGTTCACTGATGGGTCATCCAAATATGTGGGTACCAAAAGACATTGGAAAGCAGTGTCATACAATCCAGTTACCAAAAAGTTGCTGACCATCACAGGAGAAGGAAAAAGTAGCCAATGTGCAGAGTTGTGCTCCGTGTATCTGGTTCGAAAGCAAGAGCTGCCTGGGACGTGTCATATTTACACTAATTCTTTGTCCATTGCCAATGGGTTAGCCACTTGGCTTCCCACATGACATGCACATAACTGGTTTATCCACTCAAAGGAGGTGTGGGGCAAAGAGTTGTGGCAGGATATTTGGGAAATGTTAGAACAGAGTAAAGTCACCATCTATCATGTGGATACTCATTGTCCCATTGACTCACTAGAACGCTGGTTCAATTCACTTGCAGACGATAAAGCCAAAATTTCAGAGACAGAAGTAGCAATACTGGATTCGAACTTGGTGGGGATGGCTAAATGGGCGCACAAAGATGTGGACACCTGGGAATAAAATCCACTTACAGGTGGGCAGAGATTAGAGGGATGCACATTCCCTTAGACTTGATAAAAACTGCAATTTTGCAATGTCCTATTTGTCAGCACACACAACAGAGATCTATCCCGCAAACAGTTAAAGGTCAATTGGGGAGAGGAAAGTTGCCAGGACAGATATGGCAAATTGATTACATTGGATCACTACCGATTAGTCGTGGGTGTCAATACACGTGCACCAAACTGGACACTTATTCTGGGTACCTGATTGCTCTCCCTTGCAAATGAGCTACTCAGTACAATACTATCAAGACTTTGGACCTATTAATGTTATACTCCGGAGTACCACTCCAGGTCCAGAGTGACAATGAGTCACACTTCAAAGGCAAATTGGTGCAGGACTACTGTTATCAGCACAATATTGAGTGGATATATCATATTCCCTATTACCCACAGGCCTCAGGACTGATTGAGAGAATGAATGGCTTACTGAAAGCTCAATTGCAAAAATTATTTGATGGAACTTTGAAAAACTGGAGAGAGCATTTACATGAAGCCCTCCAGATTCTGAACAATAGACCATTAACAAATGCTGAAACACCCCTGATGCGAATGTTATGTCTGGCTCTGCAATACAACCACATGTGGCCACCAACACCATCACATACTGGGAAATAAAACCTGGAGCCTTAGCCCCTTACAGAGCCACATCCAAATCTGCAGGTCTTGACTTACATGCTTTACAAGTTTACAGACTGAAACCACGAGACATAGCACTGTGTGAGACAGGTGTTGGAGTACAGATTCCCCCAGAGCATTTCGGATTGATTGCTCCCAGATCTGGGTTGGCCCTCAAAGGTATTCAGATTTTAGGGGGAGTGATTGATGCAGATTTCCAAAGAGAAATCAAAGTTATTATGTTAAATAGTGGAGAAGTTGATTTATTCATTCATATTGGAGACAGAATTGCCCACCTTGTCATAATTGCAGTCTATGGAGAATTGGTGAGGAAGGGGACTGCCCCAGCCCTTCCTACTGTACGTGGGGAAGGAGGTTTTGGTTCCATTGATAAAAACCCTGGTGCTAAAGTGTAGGTTGAATCCCCAAACGGCCCTCCAGAACATGGAGAAATAATAGCAAAGGGCCCCAATAATGCCCTGTTGATCATGAAACCAGAAAAGGAAAAATGGGAACATATTCCAGCTGTGTATCAGGGTTGTCATAACCCTGCGTGCACCGGTACAAGTGGGGCCGATGGTAGAGTGCCCCGAGGGCGCTTTTAGGAGCATCGCGCTGTTACAACGCAATGTCAAAAAGAACCAGGAAGTGAACGTGTACCCCCCCGAAGGAATAACGCACGCAGAAGGAGGACACGGAGGATGTGAGGGAGAAGAACGACCGGACGAAGATGACAGAAGAGGCTTCAAGACGAAACAAAGAGAAGACCTTGGAAAGCCTCACCCCGGCAAAAGCGGAGGTGGACGACTACGAACGAGTACCCCTAGGAAATTCAACAACCTGCCATATCAAAGCAGGTACGTGCCTGTATATGGGCTGTGAGTGCCTTCTGGGGACATCCAAGGGGGACGGGGGAAGCAACAAGAGCAAAAAGGAGAGCAGGAAGAAAATGTAGCGTTAATCTAAGTTAAGAGCAAGGGAGATATATATATATATATATAATAATACCTTGATTAGGGATCAGAGTGAGTTGACATAAAACAACCTTTCTTCCGACCTTGTTTTTTTTTATTGTTATTTTTTTTTCCTTAATATTCACAAACACCAAGGGGGTCATTCCAACCCTGGCGGTCGGTGTTAAAGCGGCGGCCAACCCGCCAACAGGCAGGCGGTAAAAAAAATGGAATTCTGACCCTGGCGGAAACCGCCAACACAGACCGCCACTTTAACACTCCGACCGCCACGGCGGGACAAACAAACAGCGCGGCGGTCACCGCCAACAGACAGGCGGCAGACAATGTACCGCCCACCCTATCACAACTCACCAATCCGCCACCTTTTCCAGGGCAGGAGCCCCGCCGATAAAAACACGGCAGAAACAGACGACGAACAGTAAAACGCTCACCTCTACACACTCCACGAGGAATCTGGACAGCATGGAACCAGAACTACACATCCTACCAGCAATTGTCTACCTGCTCCTCTACCAGGAGCACGAATGCCGGCGCAGAAGACAACGGTGAGTACTGCACCTACGACACAGGGGAGGGGGGAGGAGAAAAGATTACGGGCACACATATACGCGACACCCCCCCCCCAACTACCTACACACCAATGCAGAGCAACAACTCAGAGTGACACCACCCAAACCCCCCAGAAGAATGCAAAGACAAAATAATATGATATTGAAATTCAAATATATTGTAAGGCTAAGTAAATAAGTAATTCGAACATCCTATAACTATATACACATATGTAAATTGTCCCGTCAAAATTGGCTTTCAGTCATTGTACGTGGGCCAATGGTCCTCAACACATGGGCAAAGCCCACACAGGAAACCCAAATCCATTGGAGAGAACACTGTAGGGGCATCAGATAGGAAAACTACAGGCACCTCAGGGGGAAGGGAAGGGAGGGTACCTCAGCCAGATGAGTCCACGACGCCAGATCAACTAGGGGTCTCCATGGCCACTGTTCAATCCTGGGGAGTGCAAAGCCACAGTCTCTCAAGTCTCTGCAGTGGGTGGTTTGCCCACCGCTTTATCCTGGGGAGTGCAAAGCCACAGTCTCACAAGTCTCTACAGTGGGTGGCTTGCCCACTGTGCCATACTGGGGAGTGCAAAGCCACGGTCTCACAAGTCTCTACAGTGGGTGGCTTGCCCACTGTGCCATCCTGGGGAGTGCAAAGCCACAGTCTCACAAGTCTCTACAGTGGGTGGCTTGCCCACTGTGCCATCCTGGGGAGTGCAAAGCCACAGTCTCACAAGTCTCTACAGTGGGTGGCTTGCCCACTGTGCCATACTGGGGAGTGCAAAGCCACCGTCTCTCAAGTGGATGACAGACTCCACTGGTACTGGAGGAGTGTTGGTGCCCAGAGTGTATCGTGCAGCCCTGCCCAACACTGATCCGGGCCTGCCCCTTCTGCAAATGGGCCAGCGGTGCTTGAGATGAAGGGCCCAGCGGAGCGGTGCTTGAGAGGAAGGACCCAGCGGAGCGGTGCTTGAGATGAAGGGCCCAGCGGAGCGGTGCTTGACAGGAAGGGCCCAGCGGAGCGGTGCTTGAGATGAAGGGCCCAGCGGAACGGTGCAGAGACGGCGGTGCCCAGCGGAGCGGTGCTTGAGAGGAAGGGCCCAGCGGAGCGGTGCTTGAGATGAAGGGCCCAGCGGAACGGTGCAGAGACGGCGGTGCCCAGCGGAGCGGTGCTTGAGAGGAAGGGCCCAGCGGAATGGTGCAGAGACGGCGGTGCCCAGCGGAGCGGTGCTTGAGAGGAAGGGCCCAGCGGAGCGGTGCTTGAGAGGAAGGGCCCAGCGGAGCGGTGCAGAGACGGCGGTGCCCAGCAGAGCGGTGCTTGAGAGGAAGGGCCCTGTTCAGCGGTTCTTGTCTTGAAGGGCCCTGTTCAGCGGTGCTTGTCTTGAAGGGCCCTGTTCAGCGGTGCTTGTCTTGAAGGGCCCTGTTCAGCGGTGCTTGTCTTGAAGGGCCCTGTTCAGCGGTTCTTGAGACGGCGGTGCCCTGTTCAGCGGTTCTTGTCTTGAAGGGCCCTGTTCAGTGGTGCTTGTCTTGAAGGGCCCTGTTCAGCGGTTCTTGAGACGGCGGTGCCCTGTTCAGCGGTTCTTGTCTTGAAGGGCCCTGTTCAGCGGTTCTTGTCTTGAAGGGCCCTGTTCAGCAGTTCTTGAGACGGCGGTGCCCTGTTCAGCGGTGCTTATCTTGAAGGACCCTGTTCGGCGGTGCTTGTCTTGAAGGGCCCTGTTCAGCGGTGCTTGTCTTGAAGGGCCCTGTTCAGCGGTGCTTGTCTTAAAGGGTCCTGTTCAGCGGTTCTTGAGACGGCGGTGCCCTGTTCAGCTGTTCTTGTCTTGAAGGGCCCTGTTCAGCAGTGCTTGTCTTGAAGGGCCCTGTTCAGCAGTTCTTGAGACGGCGGTGCCCTGTTCAGCGGTGCTTATCTTGAAGGACCCTGTTCGGCGGTGCTTGTCTTGAAGGGCCCTGTTCAGCGGTGCTTGTCTTGAAGGGCCCTGTTCAGCGGTGCTTGTCTTAAAGGGTCCTGTTCAGCGGTTCTTGAGACGGCGGTGCCCTGTTCAGCGGTTCTTGTCTTGAAGGGCCCTGTTCAGCAGTGCTTGTCTTGAAGGGCCCTGTTCAGCAGTGCTTGTCTTGAAGGGCCCTGTTCAGCGGTGCTTTTCTTGAAGGGCCCTGTTCAGCGGTTCTTGAGACGGCGGTGCCCTGTTCAGCGGTTCTTGTCTTGAAGGGCCCTGTTCAGCGGTGCTTGTCTTGAAGGGCTCTGTTCAGCGGTGCTGGTCTTGAAGGACCCTGTTCAGCGGTGCTTGTCTTGAAGGGCCCTGTTCAGTGGTTCTTCACATGTGTCTCCAGGTCACCAGATCCGGCCAATATATGGTGTTCACTCGCCATCTGACTTCTCGCTTGCGGGGCCCTCCTGTTCTGGTGTCCCGTGCCCGTGGGTGTCCTCCTTCACCTCCGGAATGGGGCTGGTTGGGCCCTCCTGGGCTGCTCGCCTGCTGCCGGACTTGTCGGCCGTGCTGCCCTTGCCATACTTCCGTGAGTCTCTGTGGCCCTTGCCTCCCTTTGTAGATGTGCCAGGTGGCACCCCACTTCCTGACGGTGCCAGGGTGGTGGCTGTGGAGGCTGCCGTCTCTGTCCTCTCGCGCCGGGCCTTGCCTTTTTTCAATTTTTTCCCAGGGGGTGGGCTGGCTGTCCCTTTGCTGCTGGCCGATGTAGCTGCCCTCGAAGGTGGTGGACTCCAATATCCCTGGACTATGGTCCTTGTAGGTCCAGGGGTTGTGGTGGCTGAGGTGCTGATTGGACTTTTACGAGATGGAGGGGGTGGGTCAGGTGATGGAAAGAGGTTAATTTTTGAGAGCAAAAATTTTTTCGGAGCAATGGGAAGGGTAGGTGGAGTGGGTATGGGAGTGGAGGAAGAGGATGTGGTTGTAGGAGAGTCAAGTGTGCTGTCTTTGGGTGCAGGTGCTTGTGACGGAGGCTGTCGTGAGGTGGATGGCTGTTGGGTGGGTGGCTGCCTGCGTTTGTGTGGTTTGGATGAGGGGGTGACAGACACAGTGGGAGAGGACACAGGGGACGTGTAAATGGCAGTGGGGGTGGTGACTGCACGTGTGCGGAGTGTTCTGGTGGGTGTGCTGGTGATGAACGTAGTGGATGATGATGTTGTGTATGCAAGTGTGAGTGGAGACATCACAGGGAGGGAGGAGGGAGACGAGGAGGAGGGAGACACAGAGGAGGCAGTGGCTGTTGGCATGCCTGCATGTGGATGTTGCTTGTGTGAATGCTTGTGGGATGTGTGGTGCTTATGTCTGGATGAGCTGACCTTGGGTGTTGAGGTGTGTGCAGGCTGATCTGTAGGTGTGTCTGGGATAGGCAGAGGAACAGGGGAGTGGGACTGGGTGGAGGGAGTTGGAGGAGGGAGGCTAGAGACAGGGACAATGGCTGCCGTCAGTGCTGAGGCCAGAGCGTTGAACGATCGCTGATGGACAGCCTGACCCGAATGAATGCCCTTCAGGTATGCATTGCTCCGATGCCCCTCCCTTTCTACCCCCTGGATGGCATTCAAAAGGGTAGACTGCCCAACAATGAGCGTCCGGAGGAGGTCAATGACCTCCTCACTGAGGGCAGCAGGGGTAACTGGGGCAGGGCCTGAGGTGCCTGGGGCGAAGGAGATGCCCACCTTGGTGTGCGAACGGGCACGGGGCGAACGCTGAGGGGCTGCTTGGAGGGCGGAGCTGGTGTGCTGGGTGGCGGCTGTACCTGTTGTTGCGGTGGGCACGGATGTTGCCGCCACCACAAGGGAGCTCCCTTCCGAGGACGTGTCGGTGTCGCTGATGTCTCCACGTGTCCCCGCTGTGGAGCCCCCCTCGCCCTCCGTCTCACTGGTGAAATCAGAGTCCGTTCCATGGCCCTCCGGGGCCATGTGAGATGCAGCTCCCTCGTGCTCCAATGCCACTTCTCCTCCGCCAGATGATGCTAATGCACAAATGAACAGGAAGAGCAGACAAAAAAAGGGGGGGGGACAGAAAGACATGTTGAGTGCATGCATTGGCAACACAGTTGGTGGAGAGGACAGACACAGAAGCCCCCTGTACTACGCCGCGCACTTGGGGTACACTACTCAATCAGTGAGACTTGGCCTACAATCCAATGGACGACAACTGCACACATAGGTGACACAGGGCCATGGATAGCTGTACTTGGCACCCTACAGAGGTGGAGGGCGAGGGCACATGGCCATGCCTTACGGAGGGGACTAGCCTACAGAAAGCGCCCTGGCCTACGGATACCCACATCCCTCCTCCCCCACCCAGACACCTCCACTGCACGCTAAGATAGCAGAATGTGCTTGTACTCACCCCCTTGTGTCTGCTGTGATGTCCTCACGCGCCCATCCAAATCTGGGTAGGCCACCGCCAGGATCCGAGACATCAGGGGGGTCAATTGACGAGTGGCACCCCTCCTACGTTGGGAGGCCATCCCCAGCAGAGCCTCCGCGGTCTTTCTGCTCCCGCGGCGGATGTCCTCCCACCTCTTGCGGCAGTGGGTGCCCCATCTGTTGTGGACCCCCAGGGTCCGGACGTCCTTGGCGATGGCACGCCAAATGTCGATTTTCTGATGGGCGCTGACCTATGTGACACGTACAGGGAGAGAAAATAAAATATCATAATTTTCTGCATGCTCGATGTGAGTGACCCCCCTCCCCACCCTAGCCATGTGGCACATGCTCTCATCTGTTGTTTGATGCATGCCTCATTCGCTCCCCTCCGCACCATAGTTCATTCACCCCACTCCACCCAGGCATTGGCCACAAAGCATGGCCCCAGTGTACTAACCTGTTGGTCTGGAGGACCGTAGAGTAGCGCATACTGGGGGAGGACCACATTCACGAGTTTCTCCAATTCCTCAGAAGTGAAGGCAGGGGCCTTTTCCCCAGTCGCAGCAGCCATTGTCTCTTCCAGACCGAGGTCACAGCAGCACTTGCAGTATAGGTCCTCTCCTGTGGATGATCAGGTCTCAAGTGATTAAGCAGATAGAAAATGGCGGTCACGCCTGTGGCGGTGCGTACCACGGCGGTGCGTACCGCGACCGCCGGCGCACTTCGTCATTGGCTCCTGTAACCCATAGGGTTCAATGTTAACCAATGCGGCTTTGCACCGCGGTCTTCGACTGCCTACCGCCACGGTGTGCCACGCCAGCGCATTGACCTCACATCCCATTGTCACACTTCACAGGTCAGGCAGCCGCCATTTCAAGGACCCACATGGCTTAATTTCTACTGCATCACAAAGGCCTAGGCCTTGCATTGCCACTCATACAAGCCTTTCAATGCATAGAGAATCGCGTACTGTGCAAGCTGTGGGAACGTACCTGTGAGTTGCTTGACTCTGTGCTCCATGTTGTCCTTCCTAGGCACCGTCCGCTGGGACTTGGGAGGAGATGGTGGACCTGTCGACAATGGAAGAAAGACATGTCATACTGACATACAGACTTGACCGAGCCACTATACAGGAACTGTGTGCCCAGCTGGAGCCAGACCTGATGTCACCCATCCGCCAACCCACAGGGATTCCCCCTCTAGTGCAGGTTCTGTCAGTACTCCATTTTTTGGCAAGTGGGTCATTTCAATCAACAGTGGCCATTTCATCAGGGATGTCTCAGCCTATGTTTACAAAGGTGTTGTCCAGAGTGTTGTCTGCCCTGATGAAATACATGCGGAGCTACATTGTTTTCCCTGAGGTGGGCGATTTGGCTACAGTGAAGGGTGATTCCTATGCCCTTGGACATATTCCCAACATCATTGGTGCCACTGATGGGACCCATGTGGCTTTGGTTCCCCCCAGAGAAAGTAAACAGGTGTACAATAAGAGAAAAAGTTATCATTCCATGAATGTCCAGGTGGTCTGTTTGGCTGACCAGTACATCTCCCATGTAAATGGCAAGTTCCCTGGGTCAATGCATGACGCGTACATCATGCGAAATAGCAGCATCCCTTATGTGATGGAACAGCTACAGAGACACCGTGTGTGGCTAATAGGTGACTCTGGTTACCCCAACCTGTCCTGGCTACTGACCCCAGTGAGGAATCCCCGGACCAGGGCAGAGGAACGGTACAATGAGGCCCATGGGCGTACTAGGAGGGTGATCGAGCGGACCTTCGGCCTCCTGAAGGCCAGGTTTAGGTGCCTGCATATGACAGGTGGATCCCTAATGTACTCACCGAAGAAGGTGTGTCATATCATCGTGGCCTGCTGTGTGCTTCACAACCTGGCTTTGCGACGCCAGGTGCCTTTCCTGCAGGAGGATGGTCCAGATGGTGGTGTTGTGGCAGCTGTGGAGCCTGTGGAGAGTGAAGAGGAGGAAGATGATGGGGACGACACAGACAACAGGGACACAGTGATACTACAGTATTTTCAATAACACACAGGTAAGAATCAACACCAGCATTTTACAATTACTTACAGTCTCCTGCCTCTCTACTGTCTGTCCTATTCCCCCAGTGTATGTTAACTGAGTTGTGACTTTCCCTTCCAATTTCAGAGATGTGGGCCCCACTGCGTGACCTCTGCTTTGTTTCCCCATGGACTACAGCTGTGTGACAGTGGTATGTTATCATCACTATGTAACTGGACATTTTGGCAGCGTTATGTCTAATACATTTGTTCACAATACAGGCAGACTCCTGATTATTTTTGTGCAATAAGTGATTTTATTAAAGTGCTGAATTTAGGGACATGGTTGAAAATCGGTGATGGGTGATGGTGGAGGAATGTCCATGGCAGAGTCCAGATTTTCAGTCTCACAGGTGCATTGTCCATATGTCTGTGGAAGGATGGAGCAGGGGCAGTTTAAGGTTGGACAGGGTGACAATGTGGGACAGTGGGATGACATCAGGGGGTATCCTTTCCTGGCGGGGTTCTTGGCATCCTACTCTGTCTTCTTCCGAGATCTCAGGCCCTGCTTGCGGGGTGGTTCTTCTTCTGCAGGGGGTGGGGTTCTGGTGGCCTGTTGTTGTGTGGGGGCCTCCTGTCCACTAGCGCCGGCGGAGGTGGTAGCCTGTTCTTGGTCCATGCTAGTGACAGGGGCCCTTTGTGGTGCCACATGGTCCCGCAATGTGGTCACAATCTGGTTGAGTGCCCCGACGATGGTGCCCATTGCGGAACTGATGCTTCGGAGTTCTTCCCTGAACCCCATGTACTGTTGCTCCTGCAGTACCTGGAACTCCTGGAACCTGGCCAGTACCATAGCCATCGTCTCCTGGGAGTGGTGGTATGCTCCCATGATGGATGAGAGGGCCTCATGGAGAGTGGGTTCCCTGGGCCTGTCCCCCCCCTGTCGCACAGCAGCCCTCCCAGTTCCCCTGTTTCCCTGGGCCTCTGTCCCCTGGACCGTGTGCCCACTACCACTGCCCCCAGGTCCCTGTTGTTGTTGGGGTGGTGGGTTAACCTGGGTGCCCTGTAGTGGTGGACACACCGCTGATTGTCGTGTCCTGGAGACAGAGGCATGGGCCCGCTGGGTGGGAGCTGTGCTGGTGTTCCCAGAGGGGGTTAGGTCTGCTTTGGCCTGTGGCTGTGTGAGGGGAACCGACTGTCCCGAGGTCCCCGATGGGCCGGGCTGGTCATCTGGGTCCAGGGAGAGAGAGCTGCTGTCATCACTGGTGGCCTCTTCTGGGGGTGGGTTGGACATTTCTGGACCCTCCTGGGCGGTGGGGGGCGTTCGGATCCTGCAGGGGTATAGGAGTTTGGTTATGGCTTCTGTGTGTGCCATATCGTGCAATGGGTGGGTGCCCGTGTACCCCAGTGCTTGCATTCCTGTGTGGGGGCTTTTGTGAGGGTGGCTTGTGGGGGAGATGTGTATGTGCAGTGGGCATGCTTTGGTGATGGGTGTCCATGCTTTGTGGACGCATGCAGGGCTAGGTGTTGGGATGGGTGGGTTGTGATGGTGAGCCATTTGCAAGGAGTTGGGGTGATGGGGGTGGGGGTGAGAGTGGGGGTATGATTTGGCATGCAGGTGGGGTGGGGGGGATGAAGTAGTGAAGATGAGACTTACCAGAGTCCATTCCTCCAGCTACTCCTGCGAGGCCTTCAGGATGCAGGATGTGCAAGACTTCCTCCTCCCATGCTGTAAATTCTGGGGGAGTAGGTGGGGGTCCGCCGCCAGTCTTCTGCACCGCGATGTTGTGCCTTGATACCATGGAACGCACCTTCCCCCGTAGGTCGTTCCACCGCTTCCTGATGTCGTCCCGATTTCGTGGATGCTGTCCCACAGAGTTGACCCTGTCGACTATTCTTTGCCATAGCTCCATCTTCCTGGCAATGGTGGTGTACTGCACCTGTGTCCCGAAGAGCTGGGGCTCTACCCGAACTATTTCCTCCACCATGACCCGGAGTTCAGCGTCTGAAAACCGGGGGTGTCTTTGGGGTGCCATGGGGTGGTGTGGATGAGGTGTGGGGTGGTGTATGTGTTGTAGAGTGTGGTGAGTGTGGTGGTGTGTGGTGTTTTGTGCGTGGATATTGTGTGGGTGATGGTGTGGTTTGCCTCTGTGTGATGGTGTTCTCTATTCTGTGCTGTCTCTCTCTGGCCTTCTGTCGGTTTTTTTGGTCGTAAGGGTTTGTGGGTGATGTGGGTGTGTGTTTTATGTAGTATTGGGTGTGTGGGAGTGTTGTGTGCATGTGTATCAGGTGTGTGTATTTTGAATTGTCCAATGTGGTTGTGTTTTGTAAATGTGTGTGTATTTTGACCGCGGCGGTGTGTACCGCCAATGGAATACCGCGGTTGAAAGACCGCCGCATGGATTCGTGGGTCGGAATGGAATGGGCGTATTTCTGTTGGCGTGACGGTGGAGGTTTGGTCATCGCCAGTTTTACGCTGGCCGTTGGTGTGGCGGACTTTTGTGGATGCCGGGTTTTTGGCGGTTTGCCAGTTGCGGGTCAGAATGACCGTGGCGGTTTACCGCGACCGCGGCGGGGTGGTGGCGGTCTTCTGACTGGCGGTAAGCGCCTTTTACCGCCGAGGTCAGAATGACCCCCCAAATCACTGGGGCAGAATCACACAGTGAGAGGAGAGGAACCTGCACAGTTGCTTCACTTCCCCTTCACTCCTACCTTCCCTTTAATATATAGTCACAACAACCCCCAGACTTACCTCCTATTTTATATCCTGTATTTTTTCCATCGTGCTTCAGAGTGGCATCTCAAGCAGGCTCCCTATAAACCCCTGGAAGAAAACCAAGTAGAGGCTGTCAAATCTGATGGACAAAAGAGAGGAAGAGAGTATGCAAGCTTAGAAGGAAAAAAAAGGTGATTGAGGAAAACAGAAAAGAGAGAACTAGTAACATACAGAAACAAGGAAGATATTCCTCTTCTGTTTCCCCTTTCTTTATTATTATAATATAAATATATATTTTTTAACTCCTTAACCAAGCACTAGAAAGACAGTAATCTATACTATAGAATTAATAAAGGAAAGTGCCATACGGGATACAATAAAGCACATTCTTTATCATATAAATTTGCACGAACTGGCTGTGTTAGAGAAAAGGGAGGGCTCTAATAAATACACCCACTACATCTTGGTGTCAGAAGTGGGATTGGTTCCTAAGCGAAAAGGAACAATGGAGGAGAAACCTTCCCTTGAAGATATGATTAATCAGCTGGCGGGGGGACAGAGACATTTACAAATAGTGTGGGAAGAACAATTGTGAGAAGCTAGAAGTGACAGAGAAACATTGCAAAACGCCATTAAAAGTCAAGCTACAATCATAGCCAACAATCAGTTGGTTCATGAGACAGCCATTCAAAAATTGACAGACACTATAGCCTCTACGAGGGTTCACCCGAAAGTAACTAGTTCAGTACTACAAACATTTCAAGAAGGTGAAGATCCCGATGCCTTCTTTACGAATTTTGAAAGGGTGGTTGCTTTGGCCCCAGGATAGATGGGGGCAATACATAGCCCCTCTGTTGACAGGGACTCTACAAGGCTCATATAAAGCTGTAAGCCCTGGAGGAACCACCCCTTATGATACTGAGTATTATCGCATCAAGTTTATAAAAACTAAATGGATGCCCATGGGGAACCCAAGAGCACTATGCTACAGAATACAAGATTTAGGACTAAAGTGGCTGAGCCCTAGTAGCACCAATAGGGAAGAAGTGATACAGGTTATATTATTAGAACAGTTTCTAGAGGCATTACCTAGTAATACATTTAACTAGATCAAACAGCATCCAAATGTCACAACAACGACCGCCATTGAGCTAGCCTGTGCTTTCCACTGGGCTCCTGATTTTAGGGTAAACTCCTATAAAGGACAACCAATAACGGGGAAAACAGTTAGTACCATTTCAAGACCCCGGGTACCCAAAAGTCCTGAGGAAAGTCCCACCACCCGATTCACGCATAAAGAACCAAATCAAGCACCCCAATGTTATCATTGCGCAGAGTGGGGCCCTATAGCGCGTAATTGCCCGCACAGACTTCCAAATCCAAAACCTATGGAAATAGGAATAATCAGGGGGAGGGTGCTCTGTACCAGTTGTACAACAACTCGATATTCTACCGAAATGTTAGTAAACAAGAAACCTACAAGGGTATTGATTGACTCCGGGTGCAGTTAGTCTGTGATAAAAGCTGAGATATTAGGGAAAGAATTAGGGTGGGAAGAAGAAACCGTATCCATTTGCTGTATTCATGGGGATATGAAACGTTATCCCCTAGCAGGGATTACTATAAACTGGAGGGGATGGGATGAATCCATACAAGTAGGAGTGATACTTCACCCAGTTGAAGATATGATCCTAGGTACTGATTATTGTGTTTTCTCTAAAATCCTGGGTAACATCAACAGAGACCATGTACGCGTTTCTTGGCTCAAAGGTGCTCCTTTTTCCCACAGTGGCCTAACCCCGGGTAAGAAAAAAGAAAAGTTGAGTAGACGAGAGGAAAATCTATCAAAGAACTAGTCAAACCGACTCTGTTCCTGTGTTTCCTACAGAAACCACCATGATGACAAGTCCACCCCCTTTTCGAGTCAGTCAAAGGAATGACCCCGCGCTGAAACACGCTTGGGCTACTGCAGTTACTGAAACAACAGGACAGGTGGGTCCTTCCTTCCTCGTCCAAAATGGCTTATTATATAGAATAACCCAACAGGGCAAGGAACAAAAGGTAGTACCCACTCCTTATTGCATGCAAGTACTTCACTTAGCCCATAGTCAAGTTATGGGTGGCCATTATGGTCGGAGAAAACCGAACAGTACTTTCTCCGGCGATTCTATTGGCCAGGGTTTTTTTCTGAGATATGGAAATTCTGTGCACAATGCCTTAGGTGTCAGCTTATTAATCCAGGTAAGGTACGGAAAGCACCCCTTTACCCATTATTAATATTTCTTTTTCTAGGGTGGGGAAGGATTTAGTGGGACTGCCGACACCCTCCTCTCAAGGTTACATGTATCTTTTGGTTCTTGTGGATTATGCTTCCAGATATCCTGAAGCTATTCCTTTAACAAGCATGACCACAAAAAGCATGGCTCACGCTATGGTGTTTTTTTTTGCCCAAGTGGGATTTCCCAAAGAGACATTAACAGATCAGGGGACGCCTTTTATGTCTCACCTTACGTCCAAGATATGTCATATCCTTGGAGTAAAACACAATCGCACCTCCATCTATCATCCACAAACGGATGGACTAGGTGATTTAACTGAACTATCAAAACCCTTAAAAAAAATGATATCTGACTCAAGGAGGGACTGGGATAAGAAGTTACCCTTGGATTTGTTTGCAATAAGAACACAAATGCAGGCATCAACCCGGCATAGCCTGTTTGAGCTAGTCTTCGGTAGACAACCTAGGCCCCTTTTGGATATGGCTGTAGAGAAATGGGAGGAAAAAGATACAGAAAGTAGGAATATTCTAGGGTATACTCAACAGTTTAAAGACAATATACAAACTATATGGGAAGATGTCTGGTTACGTCTAGAAGAGGCTCAAGAAAAACAAAAAGTAAATTACAGTACCAGCTCAAGTTTAAGAGAACTAACTAATGGGGAAAGAGTCTTGATACCCTTACCTAGCTCTGAAAATAAGTTATTAGCAAAATGGTAAGGACCCTATGAAATAACTGAGAAAGTAAGCCCTGTTACCTATTGTGTGTTATTATAAACGTCACTGCAGAAACCCCAGATTTATCATATCAATCTGTTAAAGAAGTGGGAAAAAGGACACATACCAAATACCCCTATAGATTCTGTCTTATTGGTGAACCAAATAAAACCCTTAGATTTAGCCTTATGTCCTCACTAGGAGGATCTACATAAGTTACTACCCATCATGAATCTGGATCTACCTAAGGAGATGAAGACCCAACTTATCAAAGTTGTACAAAGATATAGTAAACCTTTTTCCACTAGTCCAGGAAGAACCCCCCTAATAGAACATAACATTATTACCAAAGAAGGGAGAATAGCCCGTCTAAGACCGTACTGAATACCGGAGGCCCGGAGGAAACCCGTGGAACAACAAGTGCAGAATATGTTAAAAAACGGTATCATAGAGCTTTCTACTAGCCCTTGGTACTTTCCAGTTATGTTGGTCCCTAAACCAAATGGGACAATTTGTTTCTGTGTCGACTTCAGACAACTAAACAGCATCTCAGATTTTGATACCTATCCGATACCCCGAGTAGATGAGCTGATCGAACAATTAGGAAAAGCACGATATCTGTCCACACTAGACCTCACATTATGGAATTGGCAAATACCCCTAAAACCACAGGCGAAAGAAAAAACAGCCTTTTCCACTCCTTCAGGACTTTACCATTTTACAGTACTACCCTTTGGTTTACATGGAGCTCCAGTAACATTTAAACGTCTAATGGACAGACAGACAAGACCCCAAATGGAGTATGTCGCTGCATACTTAGACAAAATTGTTATACATAGTGCAACATGGGAACAGCATATGCTCCACTTGTCCAAAATATTCCATACTCTACTTGAAGCAGGACTGACAGCCAACCCAGAAAAATGTAAATTAGCAAGAGAATCTATTTCATATCTTGGATATTCTATAGAAAAAGGTCATATTTGACCCAAAATCGACAAAGATGAAGCTATCAGGAACTTACCAACCCCGAAAACAAAGAAAAAGGTGTGATCCTTTTAAGGATTCATTGGCTATTATCGCGTTTCATTCCAAAATATTCCACCCTGGTGGCTCCTTTGACCAATCTCTTAAAGAAAGGACAACCAAACAAGATTGGTGAATTAAACACTTCTCAAAATGAGAGTTATAAAATGCTAAAAACCTTTCTAAGGCATAAACCTGTGCTCCACTGTCTGGATTTCCAAAAACCTTTTTTGTTACAGGCTGATGCTTCCGATGTTGGACTAGGAGCCGTACTATCCCAAAAAGATGAGTAGGGATTGGTACATCCGATAGTGTTTATTAGCAGAAAGTTGTTACCAAAAGACTGTCAATACCCCACCATAGAAAAAGAATGCTTAGCTATCAAATGTGCTAGAGAAAGCCTACAATACTACTTGTTAGGACACCCGTTTACGTTGATTACAGACATTGCCCCTCTGACGTGGTTAGCACGTCATAAAGATACCAATGCAAGGGTACTACGTTGGTTTATGGCACTGCAACCTTTTGTATTCCAGGTGCAACATTTTATACAAAAAAATCTGAAAAACTAATAGATGGCCCCAATAAAGCTATTTTTCGGGCTTTTTCTGATAATCATTTGGGCATTGGCAGACGGTATAAGACACTCCAGGGAAGGTGTTCAATTAAGGCAATTTCCCAACTTTTGGTCAAAGTAGAAAAACCTTACTGGGTGTAAAATAGGGATATAACAATGGAGAAAGTGCAATGAGGTGTCACAAAAAGCACTTGGCAGGGGGGTGAATAAAAAAAAACCTGCATTCTATTCCAAACTGCTGCTTCACTATACCCTCGCTAGAATAAAAGAAATGTACCCGGAGACATCAGATTTGTGCCCTCGTTGCCTAACGACCCAGGGGGATTGGCTCCACGTGTTTTTCATGCACACACCTGGCAGGATATTGGGAGAAGATTTTTCAAAGGATTACTGTCATGATATCGTATGAGTTAGTCCCTAGCCCATTAGTGGCATTATGGGGTATCTCGCAATGCGCAGACTTGTCTAGACAAATCATATTTGTGGGTACCTTGAAAGCCAAATCGTTGATTCTCCAGGTGTGGAAATCACCAATACCCCTTACATGTACGCCATGGGAGGCAAAGATGGAGGCAACACAGGTAAAAGAAAAATTGTAGCGCAACGGGTCGGAGCTCTGCAGAGATACCAGGGTATATGGGGGAAGATGAGCAACCTAGTGCATGATTAGGTCAGGAATGGGGAAGGAGAGGTCAAGACACAAGGCCCCTCTTATAGTCAAATTTTTCTAAATACTATTGGGATACGTGCACCTGAAAGAATGGCAGCACATTAAATTGGTTTACAGAAATTGTATGTCAAGATAAGATCAGGACCAAGCTTTGATTTATGCAAATGTAATTTCACCTGCAATAAAAATATATAATTTTATTTTAAAAAAAGATAAGAGGCTGTGTGCTGCAAAAGTGGCAAAGTTAACCTCCTCGAGCAACAAGACAGAACTAGTCTGTGTTGTTACCACTCTGGTAGTTGGGTCTTATTTGGGGATAGATAAAGTAAATAAGCTAGCAAATAAATATATAGCAAGGGACTTCATAATCAGATGGGGAAAGTCTTGGGAGAAAACTCGATGTAGAGTATGTGACTGTTCAGAGGGCAGCTTTTTGTCAATTATGAAAGGCTGCGCTAAAAGCAGTGCAAAGGCAGACTGCAAGTGATATGCAAGCAACACAAACAACCTATTTATTTTTTATAAAGAAAGCCCACCCTCTCCACCCACAACAGGCCCATCCCTCTCCCACACAAATACCTTGCCCCAATGTTTCATCAATGTCCAAAGTAAGTCCAAACTTTTCCCCAACTGCCCAGCCCAATTCCTACCCTCCCCACCCACAACAAAGGTCCCTCCCACCAAAATAAGTCTATTTCAAAAAGTGCTTCAGAGGGTCTCTAGGCAGGCATGAAGCCATGCCACCTTTTCAGCCAGGTTCTGCTGGCCCGTGCAAATCAGTGCCAGCTCATGTAGGGCACAGCACAGAGGATGGTCTGTTGTTGATGTTGAGGGTGGGTGCCACTAGGTGGCAGCAGTGGTGGCTCCTGGCGGCTGCTGGCAGAGCTGCTTATGGTGTGGCTCAAGGGACCAGAGGCACCTGCCGCCTCCCCCTCCGAAGCCACCAGCGATAATCTGCCTGGATGGACTCCATCCTGTGGCACCACAGCCAGGCAGCTATCTCCTGCCAGGATGGTGTGTGGAATTCCAGCAGCAATAATAGCTATATCAAGGAAGAAAAAAATGAAAAACACAAATTGTAATGTTCAGTGTAACACTTGTTTATAGTGGCACTGTAGCCTAAGGCCATTGGAATTTGTGATGTGATTAGTCACAGGGCCAAGTTTTACCTACACATGGATCACATCACATCGCAATAGCACTGATTAGAAGGAATTATGCCAGAATACCACCAGAATAAAAATGTATTTTTTACTCAAAGCAGTGGATTCCAACCTTTTGACTTCTGTGGACCCCCACTTTATCATTACTGGAACTCGGAGACTTCTACTGAATCATTATTTGAATCTGGGGACCCCCCACTGAGTCATTACTGAAAGCTGGGGACCTAATCTGTTAATAGTATATAATTTTCTAAGCAGTCGCAGACCCCCAGAGGAGGCTTTGTGGCCCCCCCAGAGGTCCCCAGACCACAGGCTGGGAACCACTGACTTAAAGGATTTCATAGTAAAAATAAACAGACACTTTGGGGGTCATTCTGACCCCGCCCGGCGACGGGAGCCGCCGGCCTGGCTGGAACCTCCAGAATACCGATGCGCGGTCAAAAGACCGCCGCGGTTATTCTGAGTTTCCCGCTGGGCGGGCGGGCGACCGCCAGAAGGCCGCCCGCCCGCCCAGCGGGAAACCCCCTTCCATGAGGATGCCGGCTCCGAATGGAGCCGGCGGAGTGGAAAGGGTGCGACGGGTGGAGTTGCACCCGTCGCGATTTTCAGTGTCTGCATGGCAGACACTGAAAATCTTGGTGGGGCCCTGTTACGGGGGCCCCTGCAGTGCCCATGCCATTGGCATGGGCACTGCAGGGGCCCCCAGGGGCCCCACGACACCCCTTACCGCCATCCTGTTCCTGGCGGCCAAAACCGCCAGGAACAGGATGGCGGTAACGGGGGTCGGAATCCCCATGGCGGCACAGCAAGCTGAGCCGCCGTGGAGGATTCCCCAGGGCAGCGGGAAACCGGCGGTACACCGCCGGTTTCCCGTTTCTGACCGCGGCGGTGATGCACCGCCAGCCTGTTGGCGGTGCATCCGCGGTCCCCGGCCTTGGCGAAAGGGAACATTTAAACAGGTGTAAATCTGTCATGGAAGCCATAAAATATAAATTACTTGGGCAGAAAAATGTGGCACATGCCAAGAATGCAATGTCCAATTATTTGGTAGTCTTGGATAGAAGGAAAGAATGATGGAGTGAAGTACTAGTGGGAGGTGACCAAGTAGGCACTGGGAAACACACCTACTTTTCAGTTTGTAATCTATTGCAAACTTTGCAATGACACATTAAGTGAAGAACACACACACTGCACAGCCAACACTGGAGTGCAGACTTGAACCATTCTGCTGTTAGGTCATGGGTGGTGAAATGCAGTGTGCAGGGTGCAGTGGACCGGGGGGGTGATGATGGGTGAGGTAGCCTCCTTCTTTAACAAATACAGTATGCTTAATTTGTCAATAAGCAAGCATTGTGACTTACCACTCGTCCCGACCACTGCTGGGGCACCTCCCCTTCAAACCACCTGGGCCTCCTCTGTCGCACTCCTTGCTGCCTCAGGCTGGCACTGGTTTTGGCACTGGTGGTCTCTGCAGTTAGAAATAACAAATTACCTTCTCTAAATACCAGAATCGCCACCTAAGCAATTATTATTTTGAACAAAGTACAACAATACCTCACTACAGTTTGGTTAGCAGTATCTTCTACAGAAACTATAACTTTGGGAGGTTTGTTTGTTGACAAAATATTTGAAAAGCCAGGCAGTCAAGTTAACCAAAACATTTTTCTCCTTTGCAAATGCAATTGAATCTCATTCCTTCTCTACCATGTTGCACTGTCAAGGAAACTACTGGTATTCTTTTAAAGATTAATACAAAATTGGGGGCGTCTATCCATGACCATGGCCACTCTCCCTTTTTTACTGTTTGAGAAAGAATGCCTTTTCAACAAACATGTGTGGTGAATAACAGCCTACTTGGGCCTGAAATCTTCTTCAAGACACCAAAACTCTGTTCACACTGTCTTAGAGTACAACAAGACATTTAACAGAGAGAAGAGGGAAAGCTTACTCAAAGAGCAGAAAAAAGCTACAGACAGGAGAATGCCAGCTACAGGACCAGGAAATATAGAAAAAAAAAATAATGTCAGGATAGCAAACATTAGATAGAGGAGCGGGAAAAAAGTAGACAGTATTACAAAAATACACAGGGCCAACTTATTTTACTAGTGGGTAGAGGTATAAATTAGGGAAACAGTAATAAACAGGACTTAATGGGGCGAGTAGAACCATCTGCTTCTGAGCTGGTGGTGCAACCCACCATGGTGCTGGTGGTGGCAGACCTTTTGTTTTCACCCTGTTCTGGTGCCCTTGGGTGCTCATGTAAGAAATAAAGATGGTTAAAAAAAAGATTTGTGGTAAGGTACTCTTTAAAAATTACTTCAACAGGTAACCACAGTAGCATGGTCCTTTCTGAATCAGATAGCCTGCTGCCCTTTCCTAATTTCCTAAACTACATTGTGAACTAATAATCCATTGCAATGCATGATTTATGCTTTGCTGCCCCTTTTGATGGCCCAAATAAATTTTCCTTTGTAAAGCATACTACACGTCAGGGAAATTGGCACTGTATATGCTACATAAATAAAGGCATGGAGAACGCTAACTCTCTGATGTACTACATTTTCAATAGCTTAATAGCGACAGGACAGAGGAGTCAGCATCACTTCTTAAATAATCAGCCCAAGCAAGCACTGAGAACCTGGCTAGATCAAGCTGGATTATATTCATAATGTAAACTGAGCTTACCTCTGAGAGTGAGAAGCATGCTATTTGAAAACAATATCAGATTTGTTTTTAAATAAAAAAAATTATTACTCACCAAACCTCGCAACATTGTTAAATACAGTCTAAGGCACACGTCACAAGTCAATTAAACGTCAATATCAATATCCTGTGTGTTCTCCAATTTTACTTCTTTTAATTTCATGCTTTTCAGTCTCCATTTTGATACAGAATCATGGTTCTTCACAACTTTTGTGAACATTTCAATTGTCCCAAGATGCCCATTAACATTTCAGCCAATTTTCCATTAGCACTCCAGCCAGCCAACAGGTGTTTCATCATGCAAGAAATAATCGATATGACTTCATCAAGGCTGTAAACTAACATATGTAATCTCCATTGCAATCCTAATTTGTAACTAAATTCCACACAGTATATAACCCATCCCCACGTCAGAGTTAGTTATATATCTGTGATATTTAATCACATGCTCTATCATCCAAACTGTGCTTTCCCTATGTAAAAAAATGGTGGGTCAAGTGCAAGCAATTAACTCATCAATGTCATCTGACGAGGAACACTATTCAAAAAGAAAAAAGAAAAAAAAGGTTCCATTTGTGCTGAACACATATAGGGGGTCATTACAACATTGGTGGTAAAAGGCGCTTACCGCTGCGCAGAAGACCGCCAATACACCGCCGCGGCCGCGGTAGACCGCCACAGCTATTATGACACACATCTCGGAATCCGCCGAAATTCAGACACCCACACAACACTGCCACACCAAAGGTCAGTGATAAACATGGGGAAACAAATCCTCCACCTCCACGCCAACAGAAACACGCCCATGCTATTACGACCCACGAATCCACGCGGCGGTCTTTCAACCGCGGTATTCCATTGGCGGTACACACCGCCGCACTCAAAATACACACACATCTACAAAACACCACCACATTGGACAATTACAAATACACACACCTGATCCACATACAAAAAACACTCCCACACACCCAACACAATATAAAACACACACCCACATCACCCACAAACCCCTACAACCAGAAATTCTGAGAGAAGGCCAGAGAGAGAGCACAGCTATTGACAACCCCATCACACAGAGGCACACAACACCATCACCTACACAACATCCACGCACAAAACACCACATACCAATACACTCACCACACTCATCACCACATACACCACCCCACACCTCACACACACCACCCCATGTCACGCCAAAGACACCCCCGCTTCTCCGAGGAGGAGCTCAGGGTCATGGTGGAGGAAATCGTACAGGTAGAGCCACAGCTATTTGGCTCACAGGTACAGCACACATCAATAGCCAGGAAGATGGAGCTATGGCGCAGAATAGTGGACAGGGTGAACGCCGTGGGACAGCACCCAAGAAATAGGGAGGACATCAGGGAGAGGTGGAACTACCTACGGGGGAAGGTGCGTTCCACGGTATCCAGGCACAACATCGTGGTGCAGCGGACTGGCGGCGGACCCCCACATCCTCCCCCACAACTAACAACATGGGAGGAGCAAGTCTTGACCATCTTGCATCCTGAGGGCCTCGGAGGAGTCGGTGGAGGATGGGACACTGGTAAGTCAAATCTTAACTATCACATCCCCCACCCTACCTGCATGCTATCACACACCCCCACCCTCACACCCTCCCCTATCACCCCACATGCTCACTGCACATACCCAGAACACCCCCCCAACCATCATCACACAAGCCCCCACACAGGAAGGCTTGCACTGGGGTACACAAACACCCACCCATTGCACACCATGACACATGCAATAATCATGTTCTCATACCCCTGCAGGAACCCGAAGGACCGTCACCACACCAGAGGGTCCAGACAACACCACTCCACCCCCAGAAGAGGCCCACAGTGACGACAGCAGCTCTGCCCCACTGGATCTTGATGACCAGCCCGGACCATTGTGGGCCTCAGGACAGTCGGTTCCCCTTGCCCAGCCACAGCCCAACACCGAGCTGCCACCCTCTGGTAACACCAGCACAGCACCCACCCAGCGGGCCCAAACCTCCCTACCCAGGACAGGTCATTCAGCGGTGTGTCCACCACTACAGGGCGCCCAGGATAACCCACCACCCCAACAACAACAGGGACCTGGGGGCAGTGGTAGTGGGCACACGGTCCAGGGGATGGAGGCACACGAACACCGGGGAACTCGGAGGGCTGCTGTGCGACAGAGGGAGGACAGGCCAAGGGAACCAACTCTCCACGAGGCCCTTTCCTCCATCATGGGAGCATACCACCACTCCCAGGAGACGATGGCCACGGTCCTGGACAAGTTGCAGGAGACCCTGCGCCTGCAGGAGGAGCAGTATTTGGGGTTCAGGGAGGAGCTCAGGACCATCGGCTCCGCCCTGGGCACCATCGTAGGGGTGCTGATGGACATTCAAAAGACCTTGAGGGACACCGTGGCACTCCAAGGGGCCCCTGACACTAGCCAGGGCGATGAACTGCCCACCACCTCCGCCGGCGCTAGTGGACAGGACGCCCCGCCACAGGACCAACACACCAGCACCCCACCCCGCAAGCGGTCCCTGAGATCCAGGAACAGGACAGAGCAAGATGGCAAGACCCCCGCCAGGAAATAAGACCACCCTGATTGTCCTCCCACTGTCCCACTTTGTTACCCTGTCCATATTCGAACTGCCCCAGCTCCACTTCCTATGCCCAGATGGGCAGTGCACCTGTGAGACTAATAGACTGGACTCTGCCATGGACATTCCTCCACCATCACCCATCACCATTTTACAACCCCCCTTCATTTTTTTAGCACGTAAATAAACACCCTTGAAACACTGAAAAATCTGTAGTCAGTCTATGATTTGGTACTTTGTATTATCAATCACAGTGTCATAATGGGTTACCCATTGTAAGGCTAACATACCTATGTCACACGCCCTTGAAGGATGCAAGCAGTTGACATGTAGGTTACCACACTTGTGAAACTGAAATGGAAGGGTACAACTCAATTAACAAATAGTGAGTGAAATGTAGGTACAGGATAGAGGTAGACGTGTGAAAGTTAATGTAATGTTAAACCAGAAAAATGTTCTCACCTGTGTGTCACTGGAAATATTGCTATATAACTGAATCCCTGTTGTCGTTTTCTTCTTCCTCAGCTTCATCCTCATCACTGTCCACAGGCTCCAGAGGCTCCACAGCTGCTACAACACCGTCATCTGGATCATCCTCCTGCAGAAAAGGCACCTGGCGTCGCAATGCCAAATTATGGAGCAAGGAGCAGGCGACGATGATGTTGCACACCTTCTTCGGTGAGTAGAATAGGGATCCACCTGTCATATGGAGGCACCTGAACCTGGCCTTAAGGAGGCCGAAGGTGCGTTCGATAACCCTCCTAGTCCGCCCATGGGCATCATTGTACCGTTCCTCTGCCCTGGTCCTGGGATTCCTCACTGGGGTCAATAGCCAGGAAAGGTTGGGGTAACCAGAGTCCCCCAATAGCCATACACAGTGCCTCTGGAGTTGACCCATCATATAAGGGATGCTGCTATTGCGCAGGATGTAGGCGTCATGCACTGAGCCAGGGAACATAGCATTTACCTGCGAGATGTACTGGTCTGCCAAACAGACCATCTGGACATTCATAGAATGATAACTATTCCTGTTCCTGTACACCTGTTCACTCCTGCGGGGGTGGACCAGAGCTACATGGGTCTCATCAATGGCACCTATGACGTTGGGGATATGTCCAAGGGCATAGAAGTCACCTTTCACTGTAGGTAAATCCTCCACCTGAGGGAATATGATGTATCTCTTTACGTGTTTCAGCAGGGCAGACAACACTCTGTACAAGACGTTGGAAAACATAGGCTAGGACATCCCTGATGCCATGGCCACTGTTGTCTGAAATGACCCACTAGCAAGGAAATGGAGCACTGATAGCACCTGAACGTCAGGGGGGATTCCAGTGGGATGGCGGATTGGTGACATCAGGTTTGGCTCCAACTGGGTACATAGTTCCTGGATAGTGGCACGGTCAAACCTGTAGGTGACGATGACGTGTCTTTCTTCCATTGTCAACAGGTCCACCAGCAGTCGGTACACCGGAGGATTCCGCCATCTTCTCATATGTCCCAGCTGACGGTGCCTACGAAGGACAACAGCGAAGAACCAGTCATTAATCCTCCAGGTATGTAGCCACTGTTACACACAAGACTACACCAGACACAAAACCCTTCCTGTATGTGTGTTGAGTGTACGCCTAGCTATGTGTGACGCAGTAGTAAATGAAGCCATGTGGGCACCTGAAATTGCGGCTGCCTGACCTCTAAACTGGGACAATGGGATTGTGGGGTAACTGCGCTGGCGTTGCACACTGTCGCGGTAGGCGGTCGTAGACCGTGGCGCAATGCTGCATTGGTTAACATTGGACCCTATGGGTCCCAGGAGCCAATGAACAGGTGCGCTGGCGGTGATGATGCGCACTGCTGCGGACGTCACTGGCATTTTCTATCTCTTCAATCACTAGATACCTGACCTTCGACAGGAGAGGACCTACACTGTTAGTGCTGCTGTGACCTCGGTCTGGAAGCGACGATGGCTGCTGCGTCTGGGGAAAGGGCCCCTGCCTTCACTGCACAGGAGTTGGAGAAACTTGTGGATGGGGTCCTCCCCCAGTACACGCTACTCTACGGTCCTCCAGACCAACAGGTTAGTACACAGGGAGCACGTTGTATGGGCTAGGCCTGGGTGGAGAGGGCTGGGTGGAAGAGGGAAGTGGGCAAAGTTGATTGAACATTAATGCATGGGAAAGAATGGGCCACATGGCCAGAGTAGAGAGGGGGGCCACTCACAACGACAGGGCACTTGGTAATGACTGTTCCTCTTCCCTTGTGCATGTCATGTAGGTCAGCGCCCACCAGAAGAGGGACATCTGGCGTGCCATCGCCAAGGAGGTCCGGACCCTGAGGGCACACCAGAGACGGGGCACCCACTGCCTTAAGAGATGGGAGGATATTCGCTGCTGCAGCAAGAAGACGGCGGAGGCTCAGCTGGGGATGGCCTCCCAACGTGGGAGGGGTGCCCGTCGCACCATGACCCCCCTGATGTTCCGGATCCTTGTGGTGGCCTACCCGGAGTTGGATGGGCGCTTGAGGACATCACAGCAGACACAAGGGGGTGAGTACAACCTCATTCTGCGGACTTTGCATGCAGTGGAGGGGTCTGGGTGGGGGAGGTGTGCTGTGGGTGTCCCTAGGCCAGGGCGAGTTAGGTAGGCAAGGCCCCTCCGTAATGTATGCCATGTGGCACTCAACCCCACCTCAGCAGAGTGCCAAGTCGAGGTTTATTTGCCCCTGTGGCATCCATGTGCGCAGATGTCCACCATTGCCATGTAGGCCATAACCCAGAAATTGCGTGTGCAGAGTGCAGGAGCACGGCGTAATGCAGGGGGCTGCAACGTCTGTCTTGTTCGCCAACGGTAGCGGAATACCATGCACTAAAACTCTCTTTCTTCTGTCTCCCCCCCTCTTCCTGCTCTCCCTGTCCTTTTGTACATCAGCATCAACAGACGGAGGTACAGTGGCACCGGAGCACGAGGGAGCTGCATCCCACATGTCCATGGAGGGCCACACCACGGACTCTGAATGCACCAGTGGGACGGAGGGCGAGGGGAGCTTCACGTCGGCCACCAGATCACCAACCAGCGACACAGACTCATCCGCCAATGGGAGCTCCCCTGTGGTGGCGGCACCATCTGTGCGCACCACTTCTACAGGTACAGCCGCAACCTCCCCTACCAGCACCGCCCTCCCAGCAGCCCCTCAGCGTTCGCCCCGTGCCCGCTCACCCAGGAGGGTGGGCATCACCTTCGCCCCAGGCACCTCAGGCCCTGCCCCAGTCACCCCTGCTGCCCTCAGTAAAGAGGCCATTGACCTCCTCAGATCACTCACTGTTGGGCAGTCTACCATTGTGAATGCCATCCAGGGTGTAGAACGAGAGTTACAACACGGTAATGCATTCCTGGAGGGCATTCATTCTGGTCAGGCTGTCCTTCAGCGAACCCTGCAATCTCTGGCCTCAGCACTGATGGCAGCCATGGTCCCTGTGTCTAGCCTCCCCCCTCCAACTTCCTCCACCCAGACCCAATCCCCTGTCCCCCAGCCCATCCCAAGCCCACCTACAGACCAGCATGCACACAAGTCAACACCCAATAGTAGCTCAAGCAAACATAGGCACCACACATCCCACAGGTACTCACACAAGCATCACACCCATACAGACACAGCAACATCCACTGTCTCCACTGTGTCCCCCTCCTCCTCTTCTCCCTACTCCCTCCCAGTCTCGTCTACACACACACCTCCATGCACCACATTTACAGGCACCAGGAATCGCACCAGGACACCCAGCACCACAAGCCACTCACCTGCACTCACCACCTTCACTGCCATTTACATGTCCCCTGTGTCCTCTCCCAGTGTGTCTGTGACGCCCCCTCCCAAAGTACACAAACGCCAGAAATCACTCACCCAACATCCATCCACCTCACGACAGCCTCCTGTACCTGCACCTGCACCCAAAACAGCTAAAGTAACACCTCCTACAACCACCTCCTCTTCCTCCACTCCCAGACCCCCTCCAGCTACCCATCCCAGTGTTCGTCAGAAACTGTCCCTGTGTAAAATTGACCTTTTTGCCCCCACCCCCCTCCCTCCAATTCATCAGTCACGTCGTAGCGCCTCAGCCAAAAAGCCTCCAATACCAGTGGTGCGTGTTCAGGGATTGTGGAGTGCACCGGCCACTAGGGCAGGCAGTAGGACCCGGAGCCAAGGCATTTGCAGCCTACCCCCTGTAATGGCTCTGAAATCGGAGAGTGGACGACGGGACCGTGTTAAGACTCCTGGTGGGACAACAACTGACCTGGGTTCGAAGGGGATTAGAGAGTCAGCTGTGACCCCACCAAAGGTGGGGAAGGTCCAGAGGAAGTCTTGCCAGCCTGTTGTGAGTGTCACGGCGGAGAAGTGCGCCATCATTTCCGGCGGTCCAGACACAACCGCCAGCACCGTCGTCACTGGTCCAGAGACCACCGCCAGAGTCACAGCCCAGGAGGGCCCCACTATCGTCACTGGTCCAGAGACCACCGCCAGAGTCACAGCCCAGGAGGGCACAAGTATCGTCACTGGTCCAGAGACCACCGCCAGAGTCACAGCCCAGGAGGGCACAAGTATCGTCACTGGTCCAGAGACCACCGCCAGAGTCACAGCCCAGGAGGGCCCCACTATCGTCACTGGTCCAGAGACCACCGCCAGAGTCACAGCCCAGGAGGGCACAAGTATTGTCACTGGTACAGAGACCACCGCCAGAGTCACAGCCCAGGAGGGCCCCACTATCGTCACTGGTCCAGAGACCGCCGCCAGAGTCACAGCCCAGGAGGGCACAAGTATCGTCACTGGTCCAGAGACCACCACCAGAGTCACAGCCCAGGAGGGCACAAGTATCGTCACTGGTCCAGAGACCACCGCCAGAGTCACAGCCCAGGAGGGCCCCACTATCGTCACTGGTCCAGAGACCACCGCCAGAGTCACAGCCCAGGAGGGCACAAGTATCGTCACTGGTCCAGAGACCACCGCCAGAGTCACAGCCCAGGAGGGCACAAGTATCGTCACTGGTCCAGAGACCACCGCCAGAGTCACAGCCCAGGAGGGCCCCACTATCGTCACTGGTCCAGAGACCACCGCCAGAGTCACAGCCCAGGAGGGCACAAGTATTGTCACTGGTACAGAGACCACCGCCAGAGTCACAGCCCAGGAGGGCCCCACTATCGTCACTGGTCCAGAGACCGCCGCCAGAGTCACAGCCCAGGAGGGCACAAGTATCGTCACTGGTCCAGAGACCACCACCAGAGTCACAGCCCAGGAGGGCACAAGTATCGTCACTGGTCCAGAGACCACCGCCAGAGTCACAGCCCAGGAGGGCCCCACTATCGTCACTGGTCCAGAGACCACCGCCTGAGTCACAGCCCAGGAGGGCCCCACTATTGTCACTGGTCCAGAGACCACCGCCAGAGTCACAGCCCAGGAGGGCCCAAGTATCGTCACTGGTCCAGAGACCACCGCCAGAGTCACAGCCCAGGAGGGCCCCACTATCGTCACTGGTCCTGAGTCCACCGCCAGAGTCACTGGCCCAGAGGGCCCCTGCTGCCACAGCCTCGCTGGGCAATGATGGAACGTCATGCCACACACCAATGCCCAGTGTAAAGATCATCATGCCACACACCAATGTCCGTATCAGAACCGCCATGGCAAAGCACCGCTGAACAGGGCAAAGACCGCCATGGTGAAGACCGCTGAACAGGGCAAAGACCGCCATGGCAAAGCACCGCTAAACATGGCAAAGACCGCCATGGTGAAGACCGCTGAACAGGGCATAGACCGCCATGGCAAAGCACCGCTGAACAGGGCAAAGGCCGCCATGGTGAAGACCGCTGAACAGGGCAAAAACCGCCATGGTGAAGACCGCTGAACAGGGCAAAGACCGCCATGGCAAAGCACCGCTGAACAGGGCAAAGACCGCCATGGTGAAGACCGCTGAACAGGGCATAGACCTCCATGGTGAAGACCGCTGAACAGGGCAAAGACCGCCATGGCAAAGCACCGCTGAACAGGGCAAAGGCCTCCATGGTGAAGACCGCTGAACAGGGCAAGCACCGTGTAGGAATGAATGGACCGCCACATCAGGCATCCTTATCCCATGTGCAGCTGGGACAGTGACAGGACATGAACTTTCACATGGCGACTCATCCAGTATGGGCACCAGTCCCACCCAGTACAAGTAGAGAACTGCATCTACTTGAGAGACTGTGGCTTTGCACTCCCCAGGATGGAACAGTGGGCAAACCACCCACTGTAGAGACTTGTGAGACTGTGGCTTTGCACTCCCAGGATACATCAATGGGCATGGAGCCCCCTCGTGGATCTGGCGTTGTGCACTCAACCGGCTGAGGTGCCCCCCCTTCACTTCCCCCTGAGGTGCCTGTTTTATTTCTATCTGATGCCCCTGCAGTGTTCTCTCCGTTTTGATCGGGTATGGAGTGTGGGCCTCGCCCATGCCTTTTGGGCCCAGTGATCCACGGCCTATGATGGTGGAATCCCTTGGACTTGTGTTCTTGGTGTATATAATTGTATATTGTATAAATGTATATATTTGTATATATTTTAGATTCATGTCTTTGAATATATCCAATTATTCGACTCATTTCCTTTTGTCCTTGCATTCTTCCAGGGGGGTTGGGGGTGTAACTGTAATGTATCAACATGTACTTGTGTGTGTTGTAGTGGGTGAGGGTGGGGGTGGGGGTGTTGCGGGTTGCGTGTGTGTGTGTGTAGAATCTGATGATGTTTTGAGACAACATATTAAGGAAGAGAAACACTATCTACTATTACCTAATTTTTCAAATAAACGATTATGATCAGTCAACTACTAATTAATATGTTTCCAACAGTGCTGGACTGATATATTCTAGAGATACAATCACAAGATGACGTAATGATTTCCCAGTTGGTTAATGTATTTAGACAGGGTGTAGAAATAAATAGAACAATATTCTATTAATGGGGAACTTTGTACTATACTTATGACTATATTACATATGTTGTCCTGAGACTGATAGTGGTCCTGGTATCATTTGGAATATTTATAATTATGACTGACAGAATGTGGCTCTTCCTTGCATTTTGGGATACACGATTATAGATTATAGAATACTCCCCATTACGACGGACAATGATCCTTCCTTCATTTAAGTACGAGGATATGGGCCCAGTTGAGGATGTCTAATGTCTAGATTGACGATCCAAATATACGTATCTGTACTGAGGCGTTTATACAAGTACATTTAGAAAATAGTTGGGACGATCTGACTTATAATATTGGTTTGTGTATATTATATATATGTTATATACGCTTTGTTCTCTTTTCAATGGTTAATGAACAAATAGCTCTTGAAATACCTTTCCAAAATGGCGGATGATATGGGGTTTTGTAGTTCTCCTCATCTTTGTATTTATGAATGAGGCCAAAGATGGCGGGGTTATTTCGGGTAATTTCTCACTGAGACAGATCACATTGTTAAAATGTGGTTCTTTCTTGAATTTTGAGGTACACAAATATAGATCATTGAATACTTCCATTATGGTGGATAATGTTGACACTATGCGATCCTTCCTTTATTTGTGTACGAAGATATTGGCCTAGTGGATGATGTCTAGACCGATGTTTTAAATATACATTTTTGCACTGAAAGTTTGGTCCAAATATTTTTTAGATAGTTAGTCGGGATAATTTGACTTATAATATTGGTTTTGTGTACACTTTATATATGTTATACACGCTCCGCTCTCTTTTCAATCATAAATGAACAAACAGTGATTGGCATACCTTTCCAATATGGCGGACAATATGGGATTCTATAGTCCCTCTTCTATTTTTGAACGTATAAATGGTGTCAAAGATGGCACCCAAGTAGATGATTTGTAAGCATACACGCCTGTATTGGAATGCCGGCAGGAATAAGAGAGAATCATGCCACTGGTGAGTTCAAGATGGATTGAATTTGTTTTTTGCATATAACGTGTATAGGTCACAGCGCGTATAGACCATTGTAAGCCACTTGTTGATATGATAAGTGTGATTATTCGGCTTAGATTATCATTATTTCCTTTGAATTTATTTTTATCACAATCTATTTTAAGGAACAAAGAAGAATATAAAGGCTGTTTCTGATGAATTGTGACTACTAATTCTTGGAAATTTCCTGACAAGGCAAGTAATGGTTGTAAGCCCTTACGATTTCACATATGTGGGTCCCACAGTGTGACATCTGCTTTGTTTCCTCATGGACTAGAGCTGTGTGACATAGGTATGTTGACATTACATTTGAAAGAGCACTTTGCCACTGTAATTGCTAATACACTATTTCAAAATCACAGACACACTCCTGATTGTTTTGTGCTTCAAGGGTGTTTATTTAAGTGATGGTGGAGGAATGTCCATGGCAGAGTCCAGTCTATTAGTCTCACAGGTGCATTGTCCAAAGGGGCATAGGAAGTGGAGCTGGGGCAGTTCAAGGATGGACAGGGTGACAAGGTGGGACAAAAGGATGACAATCAGGGTGGTCTTATTTCTTGGCGGGGGTCTTGGCATTGTTCTCTGTCTTTGTCCTGGATCTCAGGGACCGCTTGCGGGGTGGCTCTCCATCTGCAGGGGGTGGGGTGCTGGTGTCGTGGTCCTGTGGCGGAGCCGCCTATCCATTAGCGCCAGCAGGGGTGGTGGGCAGTTCATCATCCAGGCTAATGTCAGAGGCCCCTTGTTGTGCCACAGTGTCCCTCCTGGTGTTGAGGAGTTCCTTCAGCACCCCTACAATGGTGCCCAGGGTGGAATTGATGGATCTGAGTTCCTCCCTGAACCCCAAATACTGTTCCTCCTGCAGCCGCTGGGTCTCCTGAAACTTGGCCAATACCGCTGCCATAGTCTCCTGGGAATGGTGGTAGGCTCCCATGATGTTGGAGAGGGCCTCGTGGAGAGTGGGTTCCCTGGGCCTGTCCTCCCCCTGTCGGACAGCAGCCCTCCCAGTTCCCCTGTGTTCCTGGGCCTCTGTCCCCTGAACCATGTGTCCACTACCACTGCCCCCAGGTCCCTGGTGTTGTTGGGTGGTGGGTTAGCCTGTGTTCCCTGTAGTGGTGGACACACTGCTGCTTGACATGTCCTGGGGACAGAGGGATGGGCCCGCTAGGTGGGTGCTGTGCTGGTGTTTCCAGAGGGGGCAAGCTCTGTAGTTGCCTGTGCCAGTGTGAGTGGAACCAACTGTCCCGAGGTCCCAGATGGGCCGGGCTGGTCATCTAGATCCAGTTGGACAGAGCTGCTGTTATCACTGTGGGCCTCTTCTATGGGTGGAGTGGAAATGTCTGGACCCTCCGGTCCGGTGACGTTGGGTAGGGGCCCTGCAGTGGTGTAAAGGCATGATTCTTGCATCTGTATGTGCCATGGTGTGCAATGTGTGGGTGACCCTGTACCCCAGTGCTTGCATTCCTGTGTAGGACCTTGTGTGATGATGGTTTAGGGGGGAGTGTGGGTATGTGCAGTGGCCATGCATTGGTGTTGCATGCAGGGCTTGGTGTTGGGATGGGTGGTTTGTGATATTGGGACATGTGTGAGGAGTAGGAGTGATGGGGTGAGGGCGAGGGTGGGGGTATGTGATGGCATGCAGGTAGGGTGGGGGATGTAATAGTAAAGAATTGACTTATCTGAGTCCATTCCTCCAGCTACTCCTGCGAGGCCCTCAGGATGCAGAATAGCCAAGACCTGCTCCTCCCATGTTGTTAGTTGTGGGGGAGGAGATGGGGGTCCGCCGCCAGTCCTCTGTACCGCGATGTGGTGTCTTGAGACCACGGAACGCACCTTCCCCCGTAGGTCGTTCCACCTCTTCCTGATGTCATCCCTATTTCTTGGGTGCTGTCCCACAGTGTTGACCCTGTCCACTATTCTTCGCTATAGCTCCATCTTCCTAGCTATGGAGGCGTGCTGCACCTGTGATCCGAATAGCTGTGGCTCTACCCGGATGATTTCCTCCACCATGACCCTGAGCTCCTCCTCAGAGAACCTGGGGTGTCTTTGCCGTGCCATGGGGTGGTGTGGGTGATGTGTGGGGTGGTGTGTGTTGTGATGTGTGGGGTGATTTTAGAGGTGTGTTGTGTGAGGTGCGTGGATGCTATGTGGGTGATGGTGTTGAGTGCCTGTGGATGTTATTGTTCTTTCTGATGGTGTCTCTCTCTGGCCTTCAGTCGCAATTCTGGTCATGAGGGTTTGTGGGTGATGTGGGTGTGTGATTTATATTGTATTGGGTGTGTGGGAGTGGTGTGTGTATGTGTATCAGGTGTGTATATTTCGAATTGTCCAATGTGGATGTGTTTTGTATATGTGTGTGTATTTTGAGCGCGGCGGTGTGTACCGCCAATGGAATACCGCAGTTGAAAACCGCCGCGTGGATTCGTGGTTTGTGATAGTGTGGCCTTATTCCTGTTGGCGTGACGGTGGAGGATTTGTTATCGCCAGTTTATCACTGACCTTTGGTGTGGCGGACTTGTGTGGGTGTCTAGATTTTGGCGGATTCTGGGTTTGGGTCATAATGACCATGGTGGAATTCCGCGGCGGTGTGTTGGCGGTCTTCTGCACGGCGGTATGCAGCTTTTACCACCAATGTTGTAATGACCCCCTTAATTACTCTGGGAATGGTAACAGTAATACCCTAGAAATTCGAGGTGGTGTCAAACCTGGGACAAACTAGAAAATAAAGGTGGTGAGTGTCTTGCTGAAAGTCTGGAAAATGAATTAGATGACAAATCCTGTATCTGTCTTGGATAGGTCTGTCCTAAAGGGATTCTAGAGCCTGAATCCAAAGCACTCTCTTCCTGGGTTCCAAACACAGTTCCCACCTCAGAGTCAACTACAGCCTCATCCTTTTCACCCAGTGTCTCAGACCGGTTCCTAATGAAATTAGCAAGGACATCTCTGTCCCTATTCCTGGGAACCCTATGTCCCTACATAAATCCTTCATCAGATCTATGGACATGATGTTGAGGTCTATTGCCAACCCTGTATTCTCCATTGACTATGTGTCCTGACTATGTGCATTAAACTGGACTTATTCTGCAGTACTGGCATAAATTAGAAAGGGCCAATGCCAAACTTGTACCCAAAACTCTTAACCATTAGGGGCCCCACCGCTTGCACCAATTGTCAGAACCTAGGAGAGCCTTAAGGCAAGCAAGAAGTACTGGGCCCAACCATGGGGGTTGAAGCCTTTTGCTTCTGATGTCCCAGGTTCTAACCTGAGCAACAGGGCCAAGTACCCTTTCAGTACTTCACACTCAGAGGTATCACAGGTCATGCAGTCCAAGGCATCTCAGGAGGAAGTAGACACAGGAGGTTGAGCACAGACTCACAACTCAAAATACCATCAGTAGCAGCAATCAATGACTGTCCAGTCAAACACTTGCTTGTAAGAAAAAATAAGTATTTATATACAAACACAAAATAAAATACAAAATTCACAATTGATATACAAAGTCCAGTGAATGCAGTGCTCTAGTATTTTGTTGCCAGATCCCTGAGTCCCACTCCCTTCTTGCTAATAGTAGTAGTTATTCCCCACTATAGGTGACATTCAGGTTAAGCTCCCCTAGTAGCCCGAGTCTCAGGGGTCTGACTCTGACTCTTTATTAAGGTCAAAAGTGTTACAGCACTCAAACACTATATGGCAGGGAAGTTTCCCTAAGGCCGTCTGGTTTATAAATTAGTCTTACCCGCACCAGCAGGATCTGAGTGACCGGAGGCGGTGAACATGCCCTCTTCAAGGGGGCTGAAGGTGCAGCAGTTGTCTCTGGTAAGTTCCTCACAGGCGGCCCAAGAGGGGCATCTCTCGAGTATCCTAGAGTTCCTCATATGCGGTCCTTTGGAGGCAGCAGACCAAGGGGAATCCTCAATGCTCTTATAATGCTGGTAAGATTCTTGGGATCCTCCCCAGAGGTGGGAGGGGGCTTTGAAGCTGATGGTCGCTATGGTGACCTCCTCCTCACCTTGACGGTCTCAACCAGACAATGCTCCCCTGGGATGCAGGTCACTGTCTCCAATTTAAACACTGGCTATGGTCTGATTGGCAAGGCAGCACTCCTTAACGGCGGCCACACCTGGCATACAGGGTTGCAGACTTATAACTTGCCCACAGGAGATGACCAGATCAGTGCAGTAACAGTCGCAGTCCTATTGCATTCAAGGGTCTCCGGCTTTTCAAAGCACATGGGTAACAACCAAATTAGTGCAGCAGCCACCTCCTTACACCTCGATGCAAGATTCTAATCAACAGGATTCCCCCACTGCACTTTGCTTCTTACAGTACTCTTCTCTTCATCACAGAACTAACTGGTTGTGTCAAGAAGGCAGGCAGGCACTGGTGCTCTAGGCTATGGGGCAGGAGGTCTTGAAGTCTATAGGTGATGTCTCAGCATCAATCTGAGAGACTTGCAGAGCTTTGCCTCCAGTCCTAGTCACAGGCATACGTCTTGCAGAGCTGCTTCTCACACAGCCCAAGTAGCTGCTTGACAGTTAACATTTTAGGGGCCTCAAGCTCCCATCCTTATCATCCATTTACAGACATCAGAGTTGTTTTAGAGTCTTTGACGTATATGCTGGAACCCTCTGCTCTGCCCTCCCTCCAGAAAGCAGTATGTGACAGTAGGAACGACTCACAATGTGATAGCCCCACAGACTGTGAAAGAGACTAGAGGTTCACTCCTAGATGTCAGCCACAGTGATATGTATTTCAAATGTTTACCCCAGGGCCTTAGCCCTATTTTTATGATTGTCTTATCAGCCCTATTTTCTTCCTGAGATGTGCCTAGACAACTTTCTCTGAATCACAGAGTACCATTTAAGGTGTACTGAAGTGCCTGGTTCTCCTTTCCTCCAGTGTGTCCCACCCAGCTCACATAAATGCAGCAGTCCACAAATCTGTCTGGGGAGATTCCTCTACTGCCTCATGTTCCTCCAGTTAGACCTGATTCTCCTGAAATGCACAGCACTACATACTTCATGTATTGTACCATTCATAAGCACACAGACACTCAGCACTTGCATATAACATACACACACTGCACAGCATCAACCCTGACCTGTACCATTCAGAGGCATGCATACACAAGAGATTATGTACAACACACACACTGTGCAACACTCCATACCAAACTGATATAGGGCAAGGGCAAGTTCAGTACGTAGCAGGTGGAACTTTAATGAGTAGGCCTGTAAGCCTCACTCGAGTGACACAGGTGAAAAGGACCACTGAGCTCATGCTGCTTAACTCCTGGCAAAAGTATACAATAAAGTGATGGATGTGATGCTTGATTTAATCTCGGTCACAGGTAATTAATCTAGTCAAATCCATTGGCCCATCATTATTTTGCACACCATGCCACCTCCGTTTGGACCCAGTCATACCCAAATCAGTCTTGACTGTTCTACATTGGGAACAGTCAAGTCTGAATGCCAAGCCAGGTCCTCCCTAAACTGGAACACAAGCAACCAATAATTAAGTCTTTTTTTGGCAAAGTACAGGGCTGTATCTGAAGGGAGCTGCACGAGGCTGGATACCTTCTCTGCAAAGTTCTACTAAATGAAATTTGCTACTGTGGAGAAGCGCAGAGAAGGGGTAACTTTCTTTAGCCCTAGGGCAGCGCATCTAGGGCAGATCAGCTTGGCAGGTTCACAAGGGTAGTAAGGGTGACGAGTGCCGCACTTCTAGGTAGTAACACAGTACTTTATAACACATATATATGGAAGAGCAATGTCTGGTGCAATCAGGCCGAGTGCCCTACTACCCAGCAGGCACCAAAGCGAGTAACAGAATACCCACAGCCAAACCTAAAGAAAAATTGGCCAGAGCACACAGAATGTTGTGTCCAATAGTGTTGCAGGGATGAAAAACCCTGAAGGTTTGTTGAAAGTCTGAGGTTGAAGAAAACGTCCAGAGTCCTGTTAGTAGAACATGCCTTTATTCGTAGGTGTTGTTGCGCATGATAATCGTCATAGAAAAACAGCCAACACGTGTTTCGTCACACAAGTGACTTCATCAAGGCTGGGCCATCCGGCCTGAGTGATCACTGTTAAATAGCTCTGTGGGCTGAGATAGGTAATAATGACCTTATTGGATAGTGAGGTTCAAAGTGGTAAGGCTGCCTGAACAGCAGCAGGGTGGTTAGGTAAATGAGCACGTAGGTGAAGAATGGTACGGGAGGCCCTGATAAGCCTATGAGACAAGACCTTTGAAAGTCAGGCCGGGGAGGCGCGGTGAGCAGTAAAAGAGCGTCTTTCGGCAGGTTCGTCCAGGTCCTCTGTAATTTTTTAAGTTCAAAATGTTTCAAAGTCCCAGGTTTTCAGAGATGTTTTGAGAGGTCCAGTTAAACAAAGCAATGGTCCCAAGACTTCAGGTTCAACACTTGGAGGTTAAGACTGACTCCAGCACAGTCCATGTCAAGCCCAGCTGGGCTTCATGAAAAGCCTTCTTGCAGCTTGTTCTGGCCCTGTAGCTTAAACAGGCTATCAACCAACTGAACCCTGGAGTCTACTTCATTGTCCTGGATACAAGTAAGAGCAGGACCAGTCCTTCAGCTCTCCTCACAGGCCTTAAACAGCATGTACAATCCTTCTTCTGTTCTTCCATTGATCCAGAGTGTTCTGAATTAGGTGCCAAGGGGTGCCACATTTATGGCTGTGACTAGCCTGTGGGTAAGTGTAATCCTGCCCCCCCTCTCCAACCAATAGAGTAAAGGGTAAACCTACCCACTTACATAGCAGTTCCTCTGCCCCACTGCAAGCGCCATAACTGTACCCCTCTTTCACTATTTCAAAGATGAAGCAATTTTCAGACCTCATCAGGGTTATTCAGCAGCTGGGTGACAGTCAGAGGCTAAAGCAAAGTTTCCTCTGAGGCTTCAAGCAGGGAAAAGGTAACTTTCTTAAAGTCTATTTTCCTTAAAATTTTATATCAATCTGACTTCACCATTATGTTCTTGTAAGAAATTGAGTTATTGTTTGAGGTGGGGTGGAAACTCCATTCAGGCAACAACCACAGTCCTCGCTATTGTGAACCACAAAAGTCATTAAATTTACCTGTGCCTAACTCTCTTGGAGCTTGACACAAAAGTAGTCAGGCTTACCTTAGAGGCAATGTGTAAAATATTTATGCAGTACACAAACAGTAATGAAATAAAAACATATGAGAACAATCCCAAACCAATTTAGAAAGAAAGAGTAAAATGTAATAAATAAAATTATACTAGGATGACAAAAACAAGCATTAGAACCAGAGATATCCAACTTTAAAGCTGTTAGTGAAAATAGCACCTAAAAGCACAAAGGGCCACTAGCGGTTATTCAGTCATACACCGGGCAAGTCATAGGTTCAGGACCACTGCGATGGCACATGTGTCACATACAAGGATGAGGTTAGTCCCACTGAAATGTTACCTTGTGAGTCTGGTGAAAAGATTTCCATTTGTGTTGGAGGAGGAGCAAAATGAGGTCAGCAAACGGTTGTCACTGTAGCATGAAGAGCCACTTGAGCATCACAAACTGTAGTTGATGTAGCTTTGTTTTGGCAGTCATTGTTGTAGCATAAAGTGAAGGTTTCCTGATGCTGGTTCTCGCTGGCTGCTGCTATTGATGTGAAGAGCACGTCTCAATGGGACTTCGTGTTGGCGGTCATTACTGGCGGCAGAGTCTTGGCGCAAACAGGCCTGTTCATGGTTCACGAAGACCAAACTTCAGGATTTTCACCTTTTATTTAGGAGGAATACAGTCTGATATCAGCCAATGGCCCAGGACTTGGGGAGGCACCCCTTGGGGCTCAGGGACTCAGATTAGCAGAGGCCAGCAGGGCTAAGGCAGGTCCAAGCAAGTCCAGTTTCAGCAGGTCAGCTGGACAGCCTCAGGGAAGCCTCTGAAGCATGTTGTATCACTGTAATCACACAAAAGGATAGCCAACTGGCCACTAGAGGCACTCTGGTTAGCCTGGGATGAAGGCAGGCAGGTCTGATCTTCCTTCTCAGACAGCAAGGCAGTCCTTCGAGCAGCAGGGCAGTCCTAGTGCCAGCTTTTATGTGGGGGGACTCCCTCTCCACTCTGGCACTGGAAAGATCTTCCCCTGTCAAGGCTCCAAACCCTTTGGGGTAGCAAAAGGCAGGGCAGGCCTGGTATCAGGTTCCTTTGTGGGTGCAGGAGGCAAAACCTTTTGAAGAATAAGTGGGGCTGGGTAGAGCCACTCCCTAGTCAACCTGCCAGGATAGCCCATCCTGTCTACGCTTCAGCTCCCTTTTTGTTACTGTCTGAAGCAATTCACAAACTGCTCAAGCATGGCCATTCCTAGTTATGTGACCTAGGACAGTTGCAGAAAGCACAAATGGTTGGCACAAGAAAATGCTAACGTTCTGAAAGTGGCAGTTTCTGAATTCTGATTTAATATCCAACTTCACAATTAAAGAAGATGTTAGATTAAAATGTATTTGAGAATAAACAGCATATCTCTATCTCATCCCAATCCAACATTAGCATGTATTAGTGTAATAAGGTAACCAAGTGTTAGTCAGTGGACAAGATGGGTCTTATAAGAGTGAAAACCAACTTTAGGAGTTTTTCATTGCTAGGACAAATACAACTGAAGTATGCATGTCCTGTATTTAAATACAATGAACCCTGCCCTATGAGTCTTTAGGGCCTATCTTAGGGGTAACTTCCAACTATTAAAAAAGACAGGTTAGGCCTGGCAAAAGGTTTATTTAAACAGGTTGAAATGGCAGTTTAAAACTGCACTACGGGCTGCAGTGCTACATTAGTGGGCGGCACAGAGTGCTGTAGGCCCACTACTAGCATTTAATTTACAAGGCTTGGGTGCATGAAGTACCATTTACTAGGGACTTAGAAGTAAAATAAATGTGCCAATTACTCGTAGGCCAATTTTACCATGTTCAAAGGAAAAGCACAAAGGCTTTAGCACTGGTTAGCAGTGCCAAAGTGGACAGAGTCCAAAAGCCAACATAAAATAATGCATCAAAACAGGAGCAGTAAAGGCAAAAAGTGTGTAGGAATACCATGCCAAGGATATTAGATCTAACACGTGGCCCCCCCCTCCCTCGCTGAAAGCAGGGCAAACTACCCACCCTCATGGCATTTCACATCGCTAAGGCAGAAGAACCTGGAAAGTCCATCAGCAATGGTGTGGTTAGTTCCAGGGAGATGTTTCACCATAAAGTGCATTCGCTATGGGGAGATAGACTCCCTCAACAGTCTGGGATTCTCACCCATCATCTGCATTAGACATCTGAGGGGTCTGTGGTCTGTCTAAACCGGGACGTGTGTCCATAACAGGTATGGTCTCAACATCTTCAGTGCCCTAGCACTGCAAAGGCTTCCCTTTCTATAGCAATGATCCACCATTCCTCTGGAAATAAACTCCTATAATGAAGGCTACATGTTGGTCTAGACCATCTGCGATTAGCTGAGAGACCACAGCCGTTATGCCATGCATAGTGATGTCTGTCTGGACAATGAATTCCTTACAGAAGTTAGGGACCTTGAGCATGGTTGCTGGGCAAATGAGCTCATTCAAGGTGTCAAAAGCATTCTGGCACTCCTCTGTCCAGATCACCTTACTGGGCTGTTTCTTCAAAGTCAGCTCTGTCGCCCTTGAAGAATCTCCTACAGTAGCCTGTGAGGCCTAAAGTAGCTCTCACCTCAGTTGGTGTTTTGAGAAACAAAGACAGCAATTTTGTCTAGGTAGGTGTGTGGTGAAGCACGGGAGGGCCCGCGTTGAGTCTCCATTTTAGATTGCACACTTTAGCTTGGCATTGTTTTCAGATGGTGACTTTTTACAGCATTTTAGACGTATGCTATAATGTACTGAGAAGACATTGTACATGCAACCTATTCCTCGTAAGCGTTGCTGCCATGGAGTCTGTGCAATCTGTTCAAGGGTAGAAAGCTAGGCACACAGAACGTGATGCCCTTGTATTCTGATTGTCATTTAGAAACAGCTCTGAAGCTCCAGGCACATCATCACATCAGCTCTGCACTTCTAATACAGTGTAATCTGACCAGTGCTTTCATTAGATAAACTGCCTTTGTGCTACCTTTGGCAGAGGAGCACTTCTGCTGGGATTATCCTGGAACAAGGTGCACTGTGAACCAGATGCGGCCCTGTGACTCTGACCTCCATCCTGCAAAGGACGATAGGACAATAGCCTGCACTACATCAGACTGGCATCCTGGCTTCCTGGTACATCTTACCAAGGTATGGGGGGGTTAGACTATCCCAATCAATCTGGCAGAGGGTACTCACACTATGCTCTTGATAGTGTATGTAGTGGCAGATAGGAGTGTAACAGTGTAGAAATATTATCATGGTTGAATTGTTTAACTTTTTTACCATACTTATAATGCTGATTACCGTGCTTTGTTTCATCTGCCTAATAATCTCAGCTCATGTTTTCTGTAAAGAATACGATTGTTCCAATAAATGTTTGAAAACCCATTTTTGTTATTTTCTTGTGTCTTACCTTGGGCATGCAAAGTAACAACGAAAGGGTGGATCCGTTTCCATGATTTCCTTGAGAATCACAGTAAGCATGGTGAAGATTGCCAATACTATCTGGTAGTCTGGTAAGTTTATGGGATCAGATGGGGCACTGTGAGCTAGCTAGGAATTGTGTCAACATTTACTGATGGTATAGATGGATGGAGTCCCTATATCCTGAAGTTTATGTTGACCTGACACACAGCCGTACTTAATTCATAGGAACCATATAACAGGTGATACTAACAGCCTCCATCCCAGCCAGGATCTGGCTGCCAACCGTTGGAATCTGACAGAGGCATTCTTTAACCCAAAGGGCATAACCCTAAACAGAAAGTGGCCCTCTGGGATAGAGAGTGCAGACCTCACCTTAACTCTCTCAGTTTAGGCAATCTGCTAGTACCCTGACAATAAGTCAAACATGCTCAGGAAGCTGCTAGCTCCAAACTGGTTGATGAGCTCCTCAGCTTGAGCGATAGGGTGAAAATCAGTCTATGTGACAAAATTGAGCCTCCTATAGTTCATATGGAACAGAGTTCTGGTGCAGCACCTTGGACCAAGAACAACTGGACTGGACCAAGGGCTGTTGGAGGGCTCAATCAACCGTAACACAAGCATTTTGAATACCTCATACTTAATGTTGACTCTCACTTTATCAGACAGCTTGTAGATTTATTTTTGACAGGCATGCTGTCCCTGGTGCCAATGTCATGGGGACACCAAGTGGTGAGCCCTGGAGTAACTGAGCATAATGAGACAAACTGCCTCGGAAAGTGGTAATAGTCCATCTGTAGCTTAGGGGTCAGGGTAGGGGACAGGGCAACTACTTCCATTGACTCATCCTGCTCTTTGAAAGATAGGAGGTGAGGGAGAGGCTGGATTTCAGTTTCCACTCTATTATGTGTTAGCAGGAGCATGGTTACCATGGACCTTTTAAAGTGGGTCGTCAGGAGGTTCACATACATGACTGTAGGAGCCTGGCCTGGCTTATAGTGGGTACCAATGGTACTTACACCTTGTACCAGGTCCAGTTATCGCTTATTAGTAGAGTAGTAGCATTCTAGAAGTTTAGGTTGATAGAGGTAGCTATAGCAGAGCAGCCAAGGCTGAACTAGGAGACATGCAAAGCTCATGCAATACCACTTATATCATATAGGTATTATATCACAAGAAAGACAATACTCAGTGTTACCAAAAATAAAGGTACTTTATTTTAGTGACAATGTGCCAAAAATATCTCAGAGGATATACTCCCTTAGGAGGTAAGTAAAATACACAAAATATACACAACAAACTGAATCAGGTAATTGAAACAGTCAGAAAATAGTGCAAACACTGTAGAATACAATAGGATGCAATAGGCCTAGGGGCAACACAAACCATATACTAAGAAAGTGGAATGCGAACCACAAATGGACCCCCTAAGCTAGTGTAGTGTGCAGAGGGCCGCTGGGAGTGTAAGAAAACACCAAGGGTGTCAAAGATACCCCACCCCAAGACCCTGGAAAATAGGAGTAAAGTACTACTATTTCCCCAGAAACACACTAAAGTCGTGATAAAGGATTTTGCAAAGACCACAACAGACTGCAAAGCACTGAAGACGGATTCCTGAACCTGAGGGCTTGCAAAGGAAGGGGACCAAGTCCAAGAGTCGCGAAAGTGTCCGGGGGGGCAGGAGCCCACTAAACCCTGGATGAAGGTGCAAGATTCTGCAACAACAAAAGGAGGTAGGAAGTTCTTCTTCATGCAGAAGATGTCCCACGGCGTGCTGGAGGATGCAGAGTTGTTTCCTTGGCAAAATACCACAAACAAGCCTTGCTAGCTGCAAGAGTCGTGGTTGGAGAAAAAGGGTGCTGCCTGGGCCCAGGAAGGACCAGGGTGTCGCCACTTGGGAGAGGAGACAGAGGGGGCCCTCAGCAATGTAGAGAGCCCACGCACAAGAAGGTAGCACCCGCAGAAGTCCTTGAACACGGGTTCAAGAAGTCTGAACACGGCAGTCATATAAACACTGCAAAAGGAGGTCCCACAACACCGGAGATCAACTCAGGGAGCATCGCATCGCAGGGCAGAGTGCTGGGGACCTAGGCTCAGCTGTGGATGCAGGATTTCTTGGAGCAGAAGGATTTCTTGGCTAGCAGGATTCCAGTGAGACAGGCAAAAACAAACTGACATACATGTAAAAATGGGGGTAACATGCCAGGCAAGATGGCACTTTCCTACACAACCCCTCCATTTCGAGGGACAATAAGGCAACCTTGCCCAGATGAGTCTTCATTGTCTAAGTGGAAATGTCTGGGGAGTCCATCTGCATTGGAGTGGGTACTCCCAGGTCTATGTTCCACTGTATAGTCCATTCCTTGTAGGGAGATGGACCACCTCAACAATTTAGGGTTTTCACCTTTCATTTGTTTAGTCCACAATCGAGGTTTGTGGTCTGTTTGAACATTAAAGTGAGTACCAAAGAGGTATGGTCTCAACTTTTTCAAGGCCCAGACCATAGCAAAGGCCTCTCTCTCTATGGCAGACAAATGCTTTTCTCTAGAGTCAACCTCCTGCTGATAAAAGCAACAGGTTGATTCTGGCCCTCAGTGTTTAGCTGTGATAGAACTGCCCCTACCCCTAATTCAGAAGCATCAGTTTGAACTATGAATTTTTGGGAATAACAAGGGCTTTTTAGGACAGGTGCAGAACACATGGCCTATTTGAGCCTTTCAAAAGCCTTTTGACAGCTAGCTGTCCATAAAACCTTTTTAGGCATCTTTTTTGATGTTGGGCCATTAAGAGGGGCAGCTATAGTGCCATAAGTATTTATGAACCTCCTGTAGTACCCAGTGAGGCCTAGGACGGCTCTCACTTGAGTTTGAGGTGTAGGGGGAGCCCACTCCATAATGGTTTGGATCTTCCCCTGCAGTGTTGCAATCTGTTCCCCACCTACCAGGTGGCCTGGATAAACCTCTCCCCCTGCCCTAAATGGCACTTTGAGGCCTTGATAGTGAGGCCTGCCTCCTGCAGGGCCTCCAAAACTTTCCACAGGTGGACCAGGTGATCATCCCAGGTGGAGCTAAAGACAACTATATCGTCTAGATATGCTGCACTAAAGGCTTCCAATCTTTGGAGGACTGTATTCACCAACCTCTGAAAAGTGGCAGGTGCATTATTCAATCCAAAGGGCATAATAGTGAACTGATAGTGCCCTCCAATGGTTAAAAATTCTGATTTTGGTTTAGCATCTTCTGATAACTTAATCTGCCAATACCCTACAATTAAATCAAAAGTGCTTTATTACTTGGCAGAAGCCAGTGTATCTATGAGCTCAGTTGCCTGGGTATGGGGTGAGCATCAGTTTTGGTTACTTGATTGAGACCTCTATAGTCCACAAAAAACGCATTTCCTTTTTTCCATCTTTACTATGAGGTTTGGGGACAAACACCACTGGGCTAGCCCAGGGGCTTTCAGAAGGTTCAATCACTCAAAGATTCAACATTTTCTGTACCTCTTTTTTAAAACAGTCTCTGACATGGTCAGGCTGTCTATATATTTTACTTTTGACAGGTAAACTGTCTCCAGTATCAATTGTGTGCTCACACCAGGTAGTTGTACCTGGAACAAGTGAGAAGAGGTCAGAGAACTGATCAAGGAGATTTATGCAGTTGTCCTTCTGCTCAGCATTAAGGCAATCTGCTAGTACAACTCCCTCCATCAAGCCATCAGCTTCAGTGGTGGAGCAGAGGTCAGGGAGAAGGTTACTCTCTTCTTCCTGCCCTTCATCAGTGGCCATGAGCAGGGTTAAGTCAGCCCTATCATAATAAGGTTTCAGGCGATTGACATGAAGCTCCCTAAGGGGGCTTCTGGCAGTGCTCAGGTCTACCAAATAGGTGACCTCACCTTTCTTCTCCTAAATGAGATGGGGTCCATTCCATTTGTCCTGGAGTGCTCTTGGTGCCACAGGCTCCAATACCCACACCTGCCCTGGGTGGTACTGAGTCAGGACAGCCTTCTGGCCATGCCATTGCTTTTGGAGCTTTTGGCTGGCCTGAATGCTTTTACTGGCCTTTTTCATGTACTCAGCCATCCTTGATCTGAGGCCAAGCACATAGTCCACAATGTCTTGCTTGGGACCTTTTAAAGGTTGTTCCCAACCCTCCTTCACAAGAGCAAGGGGACCTCTTACAGGGTGTCCAAAGAGGAGTTCAAAGGGGCTGAAGCCCACTCCTTTCTAGTGTACCTCCCTATAAACAAAACGGATGCATGGCAACAGGACATCCCATTTCCTCCTGAGGTTTTCAGGGAGTCCCATGATCATGCCTTTGAGAGTTTTATTAAACCTCTCAAGCAATCCATTTGTTTGTGGATGATAAGGAGTAGTGAACTTGTAAGTAACACTACACTCCTTCCACATAGCTTTGAGATATGCAGACATCAAGTTTCTCCCTCTGCCGGATACCACTTCCTTAGGGAAACCCACTCTGGAAAAGATTCCCAGGAGGGCTTTTGCCACTGCAGGGGCTGTAGTGGTCCTTAAGGGTATAGCTTCAGGATACCTAGTAGCATGGTCCACTACCACTAGGATGAACCTATTTCCTAAAGTTGTTGGAGAGTCAAGGGGGCCAACGATGTCAACCCCTGCCCTCTCAAAGGGCACCCCAACCACTGGAAGTGGAATTAAGGGGGCCTTGGGTGTGCCACCAGTCTTGCCACTGGCTTGGCAGGTCACACAGGAGCGACACAACTCCTTGGTGTCCTCTGACATATGAGGCCAGTGAAACAATGAAATAAGCCTGCCCCAAGTTTTACTTTGGCCCAAATGCCCAGCCATAGGAATGTCATGAGCCAAAGTCACAAGACTGCAAAGGGATGACCAATCTCCTGGTAGCTCCAAGTTTAGGGTCCCCTGACTCAGTATAGAGAAGGTTGTCTTCCCAATAGACTTTGTGGGTATCAGTGGCATCCCCATTCTGCTGTTTGACAGCTTGCTATCTCAAACCCTCTAGTGTGGGACAGGTCTGCTGTGCCACACTCAGCTCTTCACTAGCAGGCCCCCCTGCACCCAAAAGTTCAGCAGTGTCTGTTGCCAGCTCATCTGGTGTAGGTTCTGCACAGGGAGAGGATTCCTCTTCCTCAAAAGGGGAATCTTCTGAAGAGGAAGGGATAATGGGCAAGGTTATACCCTTTCTACCCCTAGCTTTTGGGAGCACTTGGACCATTTTTCCAGGATCCAAGTTTCCCTGTCCTCCTTGCGTCTGGGCCTGAGCCATTGTGAGAGCAAAGATATGCCCTGGAATGCCCAACATTGCTGCATGAGCCTCCAACTCCACTTCAGCCCAAGCTGATGTTTCCAAATCATTTCCTAGTAAGCAGTCTAAAGGTAAATCAGTGGCTACCACAACTTTCTTTGGGCCAGTAACCCTCTTCCCTCCCAGTTGAGATTCACAACAGCCATGGGGTGGCTAAGAGTGTTGTTATGAGCGTCAGTCACTTGGTACTGCTGACCAAGTAGGTGTTGTTCAGGGGCAACCAGTTTATCTATCACCATGGTGACACTGGCTCATGTGTCCCTGTAGGCCTCAACCTCAACACCATTTATTAGGGGTAGTTGCTTGTACTTACCCATATTAAGGGGACAAGCAACCAAGGTCGCAAAATCCATACCACCATCAGAGACTAAAACAGCCTATGTGGTCCCCCTAACTAGACCAACCCCACTATGTTACCAATGGTGAGCTCAGCTACACCCATTGACTGGCTATTTGTAGTGTTCTTCCCACCACCACTGCTATTACTAGGGGCACTGGTGGATGCAGTTGGGGTTGTGGTGGTGGGAGCCTTGGTGTTTTTCTTTGGACAAGTGGAATCACTTGCCCAATGGCATTTACTTTTACGTACATAACACCATGGCTTCTTCTGATTGTGTGAAGAGGATTTGGACCCACCTTCCCCAGAGGATTTTTGTCTTTGTCTCCACCTTTGTCAGAAGACTTACCATCCTTCTTCTTGCCATCCTTGTCACCCCCTGCATGAGCTTTTCTGCTTCTTCTTGTTCTGACCCATTTGTCTGCCTTCTTTCCCAATTCTTGGGGAGAGGTCAGATCTGAGTCTACCAAGTACTGGTGTAACAAGTGAGACACACAATTATTCAAAATTTGTTCTCTCAAATTTAGATTATACAGACTTTCATAGTCAGTCACCTTACTGCCACGTACCCACCCCTCCAAGGCCTTCACTGAACAGTCTACAAAGTCTGTCCAATCTTGAGAGGACTCTTTTCTGGGATCTCTGAACTTTATCCTGTATTGTGCAGTGGTTAAGCCACATCCATCCAAGAGTGCATCTTTCAAAATGTTTTAATTGTGGCATCACTCTCCCTGACAGTAAGGAGTCTGTCCCTACCTTTGCCAGTGAAAGATAGCCACAATATAGCAGCCCACTGCTTTTGAGGGACCGACTGTACCATACAGGCCCTCTCAAGTGCAGAAAACCACTTGTTTATGTCATTCCTCTCCTTGTAAGGGGGGACAATCTTGTGCATGTTTCTTGAATCTGTTTCCCTAACAGGATGACAGGATAACCATATACTAGGGAATTATAAGGGTGTTCCAGTATGCCAATTGAAATTGGTAAAAGTGGGTACTATCCTATAGTGACAAATTTAAAGGCAGAAAGACCATGAGCACTGAGGTTCTGATTAGCAAAGCCTCAGTGACACAGTTAGGCACTACACAGGTATACACATCCAGGCCTCAAACTATGAGCACTGGGGTCCTCGCTAGCATGATCCCAGTGAGACAGGCAAAAACAAACTGACATACATATGAAAATGGTGGTAACATGCCAGGCAAGATGGTACTTTCCTACAATGACCGTTAAGTGATTCCTGGATGTCTTAAGGTCCATCAAGTAGGGGACCTCTCCCTCCCCCTCTGTATCCTCATGGGCAAAGTCCAGTAAATACGAAAGCTTAGTGCTCTTACTTGCTTTTAAAATGTGGCTTTTCTTCTAAGGCCTACATGTTATTTCTACATGTTAATTCCATTAATTTTCATTATTAAAAAACACTTTAGCAAACGCCTCCTCTGATGGTTTCTAATCATTATACAATTTAGATCAGATGATACCAAAGCTCACGCTCATCTTCAATTGAGTTTTTTCTCTTTCTTTTCAAATTTTCTCTTTCTTTTAGCCCATTGCATTCTTTGTTGGTGTGATCACGTAATTCTCAATCTTGTCTTATTAGTAATATATATTTTTTGTAATATAATTGTGATAGATTTGTATACTTCAAAGTAAGTCTAGAAACAAACAACAACAATTAATGCAGGTATTTATATGGCTTTGAGGATTCCTCTTCCTGCTATTGTGATCCAATTGCTTATTGCAGAAACTCCCTTTGTGAAACGTTTTACAATGCTAGTGGTTTCCAATGGTTCTAAATCAGGTTTTATGCCTGAAATGTTCTTTGCATATTCTTTGATTTTCTTACTCTCATCAGGAATGTATGCGTAACAATATTCAACCTTTAATATCTTGCAGAGTCAGCCTTTTCCTGCGAGTAAAATGTCTGTAGCAAATTTGTTTTGTAAAACCATTCATCTAACTGCTGCTAATTCTGTGTTAATTGCTAATAAACCTCCAGATGTACTAGTTTCCAGCTTCTCTACCTACTGTTGAAAATGTTGTAATCTTTTCATCATTTAGTATCACTCCTACTACTGGAATAATTGCTGGAATATGTCTCCCACTAGTTGTGTTACTTCACTAATACTATGTGTGTATCTGTGTGCAGGTGTCATTGTCAAAGCATCTAAACCTTCTACATGACACATCTTTGGAAATAGAAAACCTAAATAACAACTAGCCTCCCAATCATCTGGTAATTGGAAGATTGCATCCTGTCTACAAATGAAATGCACTCCAGGTATAGTTGTATCATCTCTCTGTATAATTTGCCATGAACCTCCTGATAATTCAAATGTATGCTCACAATTACTATTCCCTACAGGTCTCTTTACAAGATGATTCCTACTTCATACTGGATAAAACATGTTCCTTCTGTACACATCTTCCTTTTTCCAAACATTCTTCAAAATAACTTCATTTTGATTTTTGCTGTGTGCAAAATGTGTTCTCATTTAGCCTAACATGATGATAAAAGTTTTCTCTAGTGGACTCATTAAACAAGTTAGATTATTTTCACATGCCTTAACAGTGTCTATTGGTAGAAAAGTTCTACAATAATGCCAATCAGTCTCCATTTCTTTTGCCTGTGGCTGTAAATTCATGCTTTTTAGTAAAGGTTTATTTTGAAAGAATCATGTCAAAGTTAGAATAATAATATTCAAAGTGTCTTTGTCTATAAACTAAACTAAGTAAAATAATACAGTAGGTAGCTTGTGACAGATTAATGTGATGGTATGCCATCTCCTCGTCAGCCGACGAAGGTAAGTGCGCACCCATAACAATCCTTTGTATGTGAAGCTTGCATATACTCTTGAACTAACATAGAATAAACATTTTTTGAACAATTTTCATTTGTGTAATCTACCATTCACGTTTTCAGCTCATCTTCATCTATTTCAGGTACAGATGTTGTGCTAGCAAATGAAAATGCAGATCCCCCTTCTCTTGTGTAAAATGTATCACTAATATTAATGCTATGGGTATTAGTACTACTAATAAAAATGTATTACCTCCTCATCCATTTCTCGTCCCTTTCCTTACTACGTGAGGCAAGGCCTCACTACTAGTGGTGTGGACTACTAGGTGTGGACATACCAAGCACACTCTAAGTGAAATTAAAATAACAGCTCTGCCCCCTTTACTATTAAAGGGAGACAAGGACAAAGCTTTAAAACTCACACTAACACGAATCATTGACTCCCAAAGGATAAAAATTCAACTGTGATGACTAGTTGATTTGATTTGCAGCTCCTGGTTAATGTTATCTGCGTCCAAGGTCTGTCGGCATGGACTGCTGGTCTGATGAGGTGGTGAGAATAGAATATAAACCAAATACTTTACTAAAGTCCCGCTCCACCAAAGCTGCCAGTGAGAGGACTGTTTGCATAATGAGAAACAGTAGCTGTAATAATTAAAATTGCCCTGAAATAGATCGATGTTCATGTCCCATTTCACAAAGCCTGAGCTTGAAGATTGAAGAAGTGTTGTTCTCTAAGGCGATTGCTGCATTGGAGATGTATCAATAGAGTAATGTATCAAAATGGTCATTGATTTTTGGTTATTATGGTTTTATTTAAGATTTGGTATCGGTGTATGCGTGTTGAATGAGTTTTGAAACTTGAGAATTGCAAATGTTTATGCACTTTTATGAAAGAAGATAAAGAGGTCATCAGGCGTAGAATTTGTCTAAGATCCCAGGATAGATAAATAAATAGCTGATTTATGGTTATCTTGTTTGCTAATGAGTTGTGATGCAGGTCATGAGAAGTCGTCAACTACACTTTTGAAATAGCGACAATAACAATTTGTTGTAATTGTACTAATATTGGCCAATGTTTGCGGAACCTGATGTGCAAAGACGATACTGCATTAATTCAGAAAATTTCCCTCTAGTCGAGAGTTCATTGGTTTGCGACCTCTTGTTGATTGAGAAAATTTGGCGGTGTAAAAACCTGAATATTTTGGTTGTTGAATTGTTCTTTTTGTTTTCTTTAGAAGGAGCAGAAAAATACTGTTATTTTATATTGCACAGAAAAGTATAATTTTAGCTTTGTGTGAATATGAAGAAAATGTAAAGGAGGGTGAACTGCTGCAATGAGCAGGTTATTGTATCATATTGTACCACACTGGTATTGGTCAGTTGGTATGAAACACCACACTGTGATTGGTTGCCCTGTGTGAAGAGCCCCACAGTGATTGGTTGGTTGGTTGGTTGGTTGGTTTATAGAGCCATGCCGAGCTTGGGAGATGGGCTTCCTGAAAATTGATGTATATGGCACAGAATCAAAACATTGAAGATTGTTATTTCGTTATTTTTCCAGTTGTTGATTTAAATTCAAAATCATTAAGTTTTTCAAAGCTATTAGAAGTTTAAAGAGCGGTGATGTGCCTATTGCAGTATGGGAGGGTGAAGCAACACCTCCTAAGGGTACACCAGCTTATCATAAGATGATTGAGGAAGGGTTATATACATGTGTATGGCTTCACCAAAGGAGCAAGATCATTTCATTTGAGAATTATGGACAGACTACAAGAAATATTTTGTGACATGAAGCTTCTTCCTAGACCTACACATTTGAAGCACTAAGTACATGGGACAAGTCGGCTCAAACTAGGGATCAAGAGAACACTAAAGATGAACAAAGAGAACTATGAGAAATCACAGATGCATTATGGGATGAGCAACAACAGAGGTTGAGAAAGAATATAATGGAGAAAACTAGATTATATCCTGTCATTATTAATGACAAATCTGACAGACCTGAGAAACCAAAAAGGCCAACAATTAAGAAGGACGAAAATAAAAAAGATAATGAAAAGAACTCCGATTCTGATAGTGATTCCGGCAAAGAGATGCTGGATGAATTATTAGCTGCAATTATTAGCTGCATGTTCACCACCTTATGTGACTCTGGTGATAAGTACTGAGGGTACTTCAACTAATAATGTGACAGTAGCTACAGCCTCTGTTGGTCCATATGCTTTCCAGGTTGAAAGACTACTACAGATGACACAGCCTGTTATGACACACAGCCTGTTCTACATGTTATATTAAATAATGTGCCTGCTCAAGTTGAGACTGTACAGGAAGTGATTCCTACATGTGTTACTACTTCTATTGTGACTCTACAAGCACATGCTGCTAGAGTTATCACAGCACAGCAAGTAGAGATGTGCACACCAAATTAATATTGTCCTAAATGCTGTAGCTCAAGGAGCTGCTGAATGAGCACCTTCTAACCGGTTTATCCCGAATTCACAGAATTCACAGATTGTTGAATGGACACCACCACAAACTATACATTCATTAGGGGATGGAAGGAGGATTGGTACAATAGAGGTAATTGAAGTAAAGAGAAAGCCACTGCTGGGTCACTCAGATGACAGAGAAGCTTCGGCTTATCCATTAAAAGAAATACCAAGTGAAGGGTATGTTCATGTGCCTTGGGGTTAGGAGATCTTGCAACATTTAGGAACAATATTCCCAAGTTGAGAGAAAATCCCATGCAGTGCTACACATAGGTTGAAAGATTTGTTAAGATTTCAAAAGTACTGTAGACTGGTTTGATTACATTCCTTGTTATTAGTGTTTCAAACCATTTGTGGGCTGAATGTAAAATTACTATGCATTGGTCATATTCAGAGACATCGAAATATTTCTGCACTAATGCACCATCACCTTCTCTGAAGGATAAATAAAATGAGGTGATTACTTCCTGAAAGGTAGAGTTCCTCCTAAGGATCTGGAGTATGTGAGGTTGAACAGGATTCAACAGGAAGTAAAAGAGTCAGTGCATAAATATTATGAGAAGTGATTGAAAGCGTTACAGGACAAATGCATCTTGAGTCAAATGATATGAAAGTCTTCATTTGACAGATTTTTCTCAGATTGAGTCCTGAGATTAGTCAGAATATACATCAGAATGTGATTGGTTGGCAGACAAAGTTGTTAGATGAGATTCTGAAATATGAAAGTATTGTAATGATGAACAGGAGATGAAGCAGAAGAAGCTTCAGGAAAAGTTTATGTTGGTCCAGATGAAGATGGTTCATACGGGTTTTCAGAATCATTCACTTGCAAGGAATGCTGGTTGTAAGGAAATGCCTCCTTGGCATGGTTACCCCCTGACTTTTTGCCTTTGCTGATACCAAGTTATGATTTGAAAGTGTGCTGAGGCCTGATAACCAGGCCCCAGCACCAGTGTTCTTTCCCTAAAACTGTACCTTTGTCTCCCTGGCATCCAGGTAAGCCCCTTGTAACTGGTACCCCTGGTACCAAGGGCCCTGATGCCAGGGAAGGTCTCTAAGAGCTGCAGCATGTCTTATGCCACCCTGGGGACCCCTCACTCGGCACAAACACACTGCTTGCCAGCTTGTGTGTGCTGGTGGGGAGAAAATGACTAAGTCGACATAGCACTCCCCTCAGGGTGCCATGCCAACCTCACACTGCCCATGACATAGATAAGTCACCCCTCCAGCAGGCCTTACAGCCCTAAGGCAGGGTGCACTATACCATAGGTGAGTGCACAAGTGCATGATCACTATGCCCCTACAGTGTCTAAGCAAAACCTTAGACATTGTAAGCGCAGGGTAGCCATAAGAGTATATGGTCTGGGAGTCTGTCAAACACGAACTCCACAGCACCATAATGGCTACACTGAAAACTGGGAAGTTTGGTATCAAACTTCTCAGCACAATAAATGCACACTGATGCCAGTGTACATTTTATTGTGAAATACACCCCAGAGGGCATCTTAGAGATGCCCCCTGAAGACATACCCGACTTCCAGTGTGGGCTGACTAGTTTTGCCAGCCTGCCACACACCAGACATGTTGCTGGCCACATGGGGAGAGTGCCTTTGTCACTCTGTGGCTGGTAATAAAGCCTGTACTGGGTGGAGGTGCTTCTCACCTCCCCCTGCAGGAGCTGTGACACCTGGCGGTGAGCCTCAAAGGCTCATCCCCTTTGTTACAGCGCCACAGGGCATTCCAGCTAGTGGAGATGCCCGCCCGCCCCGGCCACGGGCCCACTTTTGGCGGCAAGGCCAGAGGAGATAATGAGAAAAGCAAGGAGGAGTCACTGGCCAGTCAGGACAACCCCTAAGGTGTCCTGAGCTGAGGTGACTCTGACTTTTAGAAATCCTCCATCTTGCAGAGGGAGGATTCCCCCAATAGGATTAGGGATGTGCCCCCCTCCCCTCAGGGAGGAGGCACAAAGAGGGTGTAGCTACCCTCAGGGCTTGTAGCCATTGGCTTCTACCCCCCCCAGACCTAAACACACCCCTAAATTGAGTATTTAGGGGCCCCAAGAACCTAGGAAGATAGATTCCTGCAACCTAAGAAGAAGAAGGACTGCTGACCTGAAGCCCTGCAGAGAAGACGGAGACACCAACTGCTTTGGCCCCAGCCCTACCGGCCTGTCTCCCCACTTTGAGAGAAACTGCAACAGCGACACGCTCCCCAGGGTCCAGCGACCTCTGAAGCCTCAGAGGAATACCCTGCATCTAAAAGGACCAAGAACTCCCGAGCACAGCGGCCCTGTTCCAAAGAAACCAAAACTTGCAACAAAGAAACAACTTTAAAAAGACTCCACGTTTCCCGCCGGAAGCGTGAGACTCTCCACTCTGCACCAGACGCCCCCGGCTCGACCTGCGGAGAAACAACACTACAGGGAGGACTCCCCGGCGACTGCGACCCTGTGAGTAGCCAGAGTTCACCCCCCTGAGCCACCCCAGCGACGCCTGCATAGGGAATCCATAGGCTCCCCCTGACCGCGACTGCCTGCTTCCAAGAACCCGACGCCTGGTAAAAACACTGCACTCACAGCCCCCAGGACCTGAAGGATCCACCCTCCAGTGCAGGAGTGACCCCCAAGTGGCCCTCTCCCTTGCCCAGGTGGTGGCTACCACGAGGAGCCCCCCCCCCCCTCTTGCCTGCCTGCATCGCTGAAGAGAACCTTGGGTCTCCCATTGAAACCTATTACAAACCCAATGCCTGTTTGCACTCTGCACCCGGCCGCCCCGTGCCGCTGAGGGTGTACTTTTTGTGCTTACTTGTGTCCCTCCCCGGTGCCCTACAAACCCCCCCTGGTCTGCCCTCCGAAGTCACGGGTACTTACCTGCTGGCAGACTGGAACCGGGGCACCCCCTTCTCCATTGAAGCCTATGCGTTTTGGGCACCACTTTGACCTCTGCACCTGACCGGCCCTGAGCTGCTGGTGCCCTGAACCCCCAACGGTGGGCTACCTTGAACCCAACTTTGAACCCTTTAGGTGGTTTACTAACCTGCAAAACTAACAAATACTTACCTCCACCAGGAACTGTTGAAATTTGCATTGTCTAGTTTTAAAATAGCTTATTGCCATTTTTGCCAAAACTGTACATGCTATTTTGCTGATTCAAAGTTCCTATGATACGTAAGTGAAGTACCTTTCATTTGAAGTATTGATTGTAAATCTTGAACCTGTGGTTCTTAAAAATAAACTAAGAAAATATATTTTTCTATATAAAAACCTATTGGCCTAGAATTGTCTTTGAGTGTGTGTTCCTCATTTATTGCCTGTGTGTGTACAACAAATGCTTAACACTACCCTCTGATAAGCCTACTGTTCGACCACACTACCACAAAATAGAGCATTAGATTTATCTCTTTTTGCCACTCTCATACCTCTAAGGGGAACCCTTGGACTCTGTGCATGCTATTTCTTACTTTGAAATAGTACATACAGAGCCAACTTCCTACACTGGTGAAATCCAAGATGCCGGTATTCAGAATGGCATACAAGGAGTTGGGTTTAAAACTGGATTGCAAGTATTCAAAGAGATGTGGTCGGTTCACAGGGAAGAGGTCAATGAGTTCTGATTGTTCCGAATTCAGGTGTAGATATTTCAATGTTGAAGAAAATGACTCCTTATCACTTCTGTAACAAAATCAGGCTTTGAAAGAGGGAGTGTTGACTGAATCCAGATAGAATGAATACCAATAATCAAATGCAAGGAGAGAATCAAATGCAAATGTAAAATGTACCTGTTCAACAAATAAAAGTGCTAATGCCAGCTCACGTTCAAATGATGCAGGCCCTACAAGCCCCGATGGTTCCAAAGAATGTGGTTAATCCTAAAATTAACATGAATCAGATGCCCAGAATAAGCAAACATCCATTACAGGTTCAAAACCAAAACATTTTTCAACAGTTCTCCATGCTGGACAGTGAGAAAGTTGGCTCTAATGATTGCCAATGATGGTGCCTGAGGAGGGAGGAAGATTGCATACTTGGCTCAGATTTAGACGTAGAGCAGAATGGACCACTTGTAGAAGGTGAGGTAAATGGCCACCAAGTGTCATTTCTTATTGACTCTTGTGCTACCTGTTCCACTGTTAGAACAGTGGAAGTCACAGACCTACCCCTCTCAGGAAAGGAGACCCAAGTTGTAGAAGTTACAAATAAACAGATTACAAATCCAATTTCAGAAGAGGGTCCTGTGAAAATAGGTCCATTTGAAGAAAATCGTCAGTTTGTTATATGTGATTCAAATCCTGTAAATCTGCTAGGAATGAACTTGTTGTTAAGTTAAGTTGCATAATTTATTGTACATCAGATGGAGTAGAGTTTCAAACCCACGATGAAAATGTAGAATTCAAGCTAACGCAGCAAGATGTTGTAGGGCTTTATCCAATGAGAACAAAAGAGGAATTGCACCCTGATTTGAGAGAGACTGTGATCACAGAAATATAGCATCTTACAGGGAAAGGCATTGAACTGATCAAAGGTGTAAAATCAGTCTTTATTAAAGTGAAGCCAAATGCTGTTTTCACGACGACACCACCTTATCACATAACCACAGACATAGTGGCAGGAATAACATCAATAATTGAGTGTATATTGAAGAAGGAGATCTTGTGGAAAATAGTCCATGCAACTCACCGATGATGGGTTTACAGAAGTCCAACAGAAGTTTGGAATAGTTCAGGATTTGTGAAACATAAACAGTATAGTTATTGCATGCTGTCCGGTGGTACTGTATCCAGCTGCCATACTTCATCAAATCCTGTGCACAGTAGAATGGTTCACTGTTGTTTTTAACCAGATTCTGAAGGAGTACCTTGAGACACTGAACATGCCTTGTAATTCAGTTCTAGTGCAATACATTGAAGACCTGTTTGTGGCATCAAGCATAAGAGAAGCCTGTAAACAGGATACCATTGCTCTCCTAAATCACCTAGCTGAGAATGAACATGATGTAGTATCCCCAAGCAAATTACAAAATACTGCCAAAAAGAAGACTAATATTTGGAATATACATGAAAAAGGAAAGTGAAAAGTGTCACAAGAGAGAGTGGGTGCCATTCTAAGGATGGGTCCTCTGAAAACGGAACAAGTCAAAATCTTTCTGGGGATGGGTGGTTACTGTAGACAGTGGATACCTAACTTTTAACTATTGGCTATGCCTTCACTGAGGTTGACACACAAAGATGTGCCTTATCCACTTCTATGGGACAACGTATGCATGAAAGCTTTCCTAAATACAAGAGAAAGTCTTTGCCATACCCCAATAAGGAATGCTAGATTACAATAAAATGGCTATACTGTTTTGCAGTGAGAAAGAGGTCTTCTCCCTCTCAGTGCTTACTCAGATGCCTAGTGTAGCAAGGAGATCAATGGCCTATTTTTCCATTACTGTTGACCCTGTTGCCTCAAGGCTGCCCAGTTGCTTGAAATGAGAGGCGGCTGTGAGTATAAGTCTTAAGAGGTATGAAAGCATAGTGGTGGGACATCCTTTAAGTGATATGGTCCCTCACTCCTTGAAAATCTTGTTTACCAGAATAAAAACCCAATATATGTCAAGTTCCAGACTTACAAAATAAGAACAGCAAATTCTTACATCTGACAACATCATGCTTAAGAGATGTCAGGTTTTGAACCCATGACTTTACTACTGTTAACTGAAAGTGATGTATCTGATGATTTTGAACATGACTGTCTTGATGTCATTGATTTATCCACCAAGCTAAGGCCCGCCATAAAAGATGAGACTTTAAATAGACCTGATTATGTGCTTTTTGTTGATGGCTTATGTTTAAGAACAAATAATGGTTACTTGAGAGCAGCTTACACTGTCTGCACAATCCAAGACATTGTCGAAGCTTCTTGCTTTAAGGTATTACCGCAACACAAGTTGAAGACGTAATTGCCCTTACCAGAGCTTGCAGCTTGACAGCCAATATGAGAGTGAGTACATATAAGGATTTTTTGGCTTCTGTGTGATCCATGACTCTGGGTATTTCTGGTCACAAAGAGATTTCATGACAAGATCTGGTTCACCCATAACGAATGGCAAACATGTGAGGACACTGCTAGATGCTTTGCAGCTTCCATCTGAAATTGCTGTTATTAAGTGTGCAGCTCACAGGAATGACAAAGAATATGTGACAGTGGGAAATAGGTATGCTAATGAAGCTGCACCTTATTGGGCAGTTGTGGCCTACACATTAAACAGAACATTCACAGATGAATCTCAAGAGGACACTGTATTTTCAATGTTGATGCCTACAGTCGACACATGGGAAGAACTCAAAGGTTTTCAGGAAAATATCACAGAAGCAGAACAGTAGGGTTGGATCACAGCAGGGTGTGGAATGAATGCAGATCACATTTGAATTTCAACAGGTGGGACACCAGTGTTGCCAGACATTTTATTATCCCCCATGGCACGACATTTACATGGCCCCACACACTTAGGAAAGGATGCAATGAGAAGGTCCTTTAGATAGGACTGGTTTAACCCTAGATGGATGCTTGCAGCAGATTTGTGTCACCATGGTGTAGCATGCCAACAGATGAATGTTGGGAAACAAACAACAATTACACTGAGTCATGTAGGTGATCCCTTCAGTACAGCACAGTTGGACTTCATTGAAATGCTTATTTGTAATGGACTGACTTACATCCTAGTTATAGTGTGCATTTTCTCCCGATAGGTGGAAACCAACCCAACAAGGAGAAATGGCAGTCTCACTGTAGCTAAACTGCTGTTGAACATGCTGGAATCAGATCAAGGAACTCACTTTAACAATGAGATCCTTAAGATGTTGTGTGCAGCATTAGAAAAGAAGCAGAAATTGCATTGTTACTATCGTCCAAAAACTTCTGGAGTAGTAAAGCAGATAAATGGAACAATAAAGTTGTGATTGGCAAACGTTTGTGCATCTACTTCACTGCAATGGTCTGATGCTTTGCCTTTCGTGTTGATGAGCCTTCGAAGTACACCGGACAGGAAGACAGGTTCATCTCTACACAAAATTCTGACAGGAAGAGCTATGAGATTGCCTGTTGTACCTATAAATGTACTTCTGAACATAACAGATTAAATTTTTCTCAATAACTGCAAATGGCTGATTTGATGCTTTCTGTTTCTCAGTAGGTTGAAGCTGTCACTGCAAATCTGCATGGGTGCTGATAAAGAAGAATGTGAAGAAATTCAGTCCGGAGCTGAGGTGGGAAGACCCCTACCAGGTGTTTTTAATCATGAACACTGCTTGCTGTTAAATGTGCTGGGGTGCCAAACTAGGCACACACCTCACATACCCAGAGAACAAGAGATATATATGAAGACATAGCCAGGGTTGGCGGGAGCACCGCCAACAGGCTGGCGGTGCCCCGCAGGGCATTCTGACCGCGGCGGTTTTGCCGCGGTCAGAAGTGGAAAACCGGCAGTCTCCCGCCGGTTTTCCGCTGCCCTTAAGAATCCTCCATGGCGGCGCAGCTCTCTGCGCCGCCATGGGGATTCTGACAGCCCATACCGCCATCCTGTTCCTGGCGGTTCGCCCGCCAGGAACAGGATGGCGGTATGGGTTGTCGTGGGGCCCCTGGGGGCCCCTGCAGTGCCCATGCCAATGGCATGGGCACTGCAGGGGCCCCCGTAAGAGGGCCCCACTTTGTATTTCAGTGTCTGCTTTGCAGACACTGAAATACGCGACGGGTGCCACTGCACCCGTCGCACCTTCCCACTCCGCCGGCTCAATTCTGAGCCGGCGTCCTCGTGGGAAGGTGTTTTGCACTGGGCTGGCGGGCGGCCTTTTGGCGGTCGCCCGCCAGCCCAGTGCAAAACCCAAAATACCCTCAGCGGTCTTTCGACCGCGGAGCGGTATTTTGGAGGGGGGAACTCTGGCGGGCGGCCTCCGCCGCCCGCCAGGGTGAGAATCACCCCCATAGTGTTCCATGAGCCAGCACCGAGAACACTGGTGACTTTACCATTACAAACTGTACAAGTAGCACAAGTTCAAGGAGCAAAAACACAAATGGCACAACAGCAAGAAGAAAGGGTTGATGAACCGTAGAAAGTTGCAGAAATCCAATTCTTGAATATCCCACAAAGTGGTATTGGAGCTTTTGATGTAGAAGGAGAAGCAAGAACTCAAACTGAAGTGACAGTTCAAACACATTTAGAGCAACAAGAAGATTCAGGAGAAGGAACAAGTACTGATTTGAGATCATGAAGAGACACCACAATGTTGAATGGCCAAAAACCTATAGTCGAGAGAAATTGAAATTAGGTGTGCCAGTTGGACCCAGACCCCAATAATTGCTGAGGAGACAGAGTCTAGCAGTATAAGTGAAACAGAAGGGGGAGATCAACAACCAGTGAGAAGATCCAAAACAACAAGAGTACCTTGCTGGAGGTATTGAGCACTTGAATGGACTTACTATGTGAGTCAAGTGCTAAATGTCCCAATATAAGATTTGTTTGCCTGGAGCAAAGAACTACCTGAGCCACCTTGAACTTGTTTTAAATTTAGTTTAGGGAAAGTATTCCTGAAAGAACCAAACTTTGTTGAAAACTCATTGGATGAGATGTCCTAATAGACTGAAATAAAAACTGATAAGTTGCTACGCAAAAACAAATTAAGAATATTTACCTAGGCTCAAGGCTGCGTAGAAGAGTAGGGATAACATTTTAGAAGAACACAAAGTAGGGTTAAGGAAGACTATACAAAGATTGCTGTAAACAAAGCTGCAAGAAACTAACTTACAAAGAAGAAAAATAAAGACTGTGCAAAAACGTAATTTTGAAAGCAAATAATTACTTCTTGCTGCTACATTTCTCATTTGAAAAGATCTGATTTTAGACAAACATGTGTGTTCTAACCAGAGCAGATGCATGATTCTCATGGGTATTTTTTGGATTACTTAGCAGTAATCTTCATAACTCCGATTCCTAATTCCTCATCCCATTATTTACATTGCTTCCCTCCCTCTTTATCTTTTAAAGAGCGGATGTGGAGGTTTGATATGTCGGAATATGCTTTGTGCTTTGAAACTCACACCAACTCTCATCACTGACTACCAAAGGAATGACATTGAAACTGTGATGACTAGTTGTTTTGATTTGCATCTCCTGGTGAATCTCAACTGTGTCCCAGGTCCGAAAGCCTGAACAAGTGGGGGCTTCTGATTTAATGAGTTGGTAAGATTATACCGTAATTTAAATATTTAACTAAAGTCCCCGCTCCACCAATATCTTTGTGCAGCATCAGTATTCCACTCAATCAAGAACAAGGTACGACATGCTGCAATAGCTGTCTCACTTGCCAAGGTCGAAGCCGTTACAACATTAAATAAGGTCTCTGCTGAATACTGGTCACTCCACAACTTCAAGTATGTCAGAACAGTCAGTCCCATCTTGAATGACTTTAAACACAGTTTTGCAATCTGTCATTAAAGACTACAACCTGTAGGCACCATAGATACTAATAGGGAGAAACAGACGAGATTCTGGTTACACTTTCTTCAAAGCAGAATGCGCTTTCTTCTCATTTGAGTTTTTCAAAATATCTTCATCTGCTATTGAAGATTTGCTAGCCAGACTACCCACTACATATTCAAACTAAATACGTCCAGTAGTTTATTCTCCATATCCTCCAAGGGACAGAGACTTTAAGTGAATCAAGACAAATTCATTCTATCAGGACCATTCCACTTTTTAAGAAGAATGCTCAGTACATGCTGATGAATGGGTACTCCTAAACTAGGAATCTTCTGAAAATAGTGATTCTTCAGAAGATCCCAGGATCTCAGCTGCAGAAAAACATTTATTCTCTTTGGTATGGGAAAGAAGATCTACGAAACATATCACTAGAAATGTATTTCCCTGTTTCCTATCCTGGAAGAAAACATTCTCACTGTCATCAAAAACTGACACATCCAAATACAAATCATCATGCTTTGTAGACTTCTTAGTAGAAGGGTATGACTTATACTCTTGAACAACAGCCAAAGCCTAAGTAATAATGTCCTTATTCTCTCCTTATCACTCCCTCTGCCATGTCTAGTTATTTGTAGAGAGAGAGACATTAAGGAGTATTATGATGGGGGCACCTACCTCTTCTAGCAGAATGTTTCCAAATAGCAAAGGCCACAATTACCCAGCCAGACTGGTACTAGAACTCCAAGCTGCCTTGCAATAGTCTTCTAATGTTCAGAATAGGGTATTTTATTCCATATAATACATAGTCACAGCATCATCCTTTCTGATAAACCGCGTAAGTTCTTTGGCCTGACATACACATTTTGCTGTCTCAAAGCCTGTGATTTCCAACAGCATATTTGCTTTTTGTTAAGTACTAAACCCATTTTGCGATTCAGAAACAGATTATCAAATGAGTTTAGAAATCCATAATGAATTGCTGTTTGGAAGCAGTGTATTCAGTGTGTCCCTTCCAAACAGTGATTCATTAAGGTATATCATTGGCTTGTAACTGAAATCCGATTGCAAAGCATTGAAATTGTACTGACACCTCATAGGAGATGATAACCCATTGGCAAATGGAAACCCATTGTGTTGTATTCTTTATATGAGTTCTTGTTGTATAAACTTTGTGAAAACAAATTAAACACACACAAAAACTTCATTACCACTATTACCATCATCATGTTAAATACAACTTACGGCCAGAACCGCTGAATAAAAGTGCATCATGTTTAAGACATTAACTTTGAGGTTTTCATTTGTACCACAAGCTGGAAATGTCATGTTTATACCCAGCCTTTGCCTTTGCTGAATTTCGAATATGAATAATAATTTGACAAGTCCAACTATAACTTCGCTTATATCCCACAGTTTTCGTGCAAATAAATAGAAGTAAGAACCCATTCTGAAGGAGTCTTAAAGGAGGCCCATGACACTAAACTGAAAAGGGGTTTGGCTAGTAAGAGAATGTTGACATATCTGCCTAGATTTGTCCTAACAATCCCAGGATGTAAACATTTACAGTGACCCCTGTACCTTCCAGGCGCCTAGCTAGTTCCCTGGAAAATAATATGTCGTCCAATTTGCTTCAACTGTAAGCAAAGCTTTTATTGTAGCTTATCTCACTCCTCAAGACCTCACAGTTGATGTCTCCATAATTCGGAGGAAACTACAGCAATCCTGTTTGGTCTATAGAAAAATAAGAATGGAGCACACAAAAAGTAATGTCCCTCTATTAACAATAGTCAAATAGTCATTGCACACTTAAACATATAAGGAAAACATAATATGAGTTTCCACTAGAGTGGTATCAGTGCAAAGTAGAATCATTGCAAAGTTCAGAAAAGCAAAAAAGATTTTTGATAGATAAATCATAAACATTGAATTTGATGTAAAAGAAAATTATTTCCATAAGGAATTGTTAATAACAAAAACTAGAATTTCATAACAAATAACCTATACATATATACAAACATTCAACCGACATTGAACAAATGTATGTGTTTAGTCAACACATGTGTGGTTCATCCCCTACTATGACCATTCAAAGTCCAAAAAAAGAGAAAAATGGTTATAGGGGTAGAAATTGTCCCCTCTGAAGATTAGGAAGCGGAAAAGAATTATCTTCATCCAAATAGAGATAAGGATTGTCCAGTTCTTCCAAACTCAGCCGACACGTGTTACGTCCTGCAAGGGACTTTATCAAGGCTGATGAAAACAAATATTGGATAATTTGTTTGTACCTATTATACCGCTAATAACAACAATAATAACCTAAACATGAAATGTCACACAATATATCGGCATGATAATGGCGATATAAGTGTCGTGAGATTAAAAAAGCTCCGTGATAGGATACATCTTGATACCACAAGTAGATGTTGTTAATGTTAAAATGTATTGAAAGCAAACAGAAACCATGCTTCTAAATACCATCACTCAGTATCAACAGATTAGTCTCCATCAAAGGAAGTGAAGAAGGAAATGAGGAAGGTATAAAACCAAGATAATGTGTGGAAGACACCAGTAAGCAGAATCACCTCATGCATATTTATAGTATCACCATTAGGAAAGTCCAAGATTTGTGAAAATTACCACAAAGGATCAAATATTGTGGATGGTTAGTGATTTAGTTTGTAGCTGTGAACCCAAAGTGGGTATATTGATTACTGAAAAGATATATTGAATTTAGTACCTTTCTCTTTTTATATAACTGTTGTTTGAGATCGAAATATTGGTCCAAACTATACAAAAAGTCAAGAAGAATCCGTAAAAGAGGGAGCCATAACTAACCCTTGTCCAAAATCTGGAAACCACAAGTTAGGTGTGTATTTAGTTAAATCCAACATTGTCACTAACCTGTGATTGGAAATCTCCATTACAAAAAATATCTCTACAGGTCCAAAGTTAACCTGACATCCAAATATAGGGTGCCTAGGATGAACCAAAGTGAGAGAGGTTCAATATATTATTCCAAAAGAGAGAAAGGAGTTAGCTAAATAGTTTCCCGAAATGTTTATGGAGTACACAGAAGTAACAGCAAACATGATTTATAAGTGGCTTCTTAAGTAAAAGAAATCTAAAAGGGGATTCACGCTGTACGAAGTTCCTAATTTTACCTCTACAGAAAGTATATCGTCCTAACCTCGGTCCTTCGGTAACGGCTTCCACAAGCCGAATGCCTCCAGGACGTTTGTTTTGAAGAGACAACGTAATAGAAGAAGGACTCCTCCTTCTTGGTAAACTCATCTATATAAAAGAATTCATCAAAAAAAGGCCGCCATCTTTAAATTTACCAACGGCATTTGTGCAGGGTGCCAGGTTGTCCGGATTTTAATACGAGGATACGGTAATATATCGTCATGGTAAAAACTTTTTGTGAGAGGATGATAATTCCTCGCAATGACAAGAAAAAAGGGGCAGACCGCCCAGTACCACGCAGCGCTAATGCTCGTGCATAGTTTTTGAAATGAGAGACACGAGCAGATAATAATTATATGGTCACGAGCCAGATCTAATCATCATAATCCTAGTTTGGTGACATTGAATGCAAAGCCCATCACCAAAGTGGCAAAATTGTGCCTATAAGGCAATTTACCTAAAAACTGGAAAGAGGAGACTGGTCCGCATTCCCGATATTGAATAGTATGTTGTCGCCATCTTGGAAGATCCATCCAACAGTATTAACTATTGTATTAAGTAAAAACAACGAGAATCAAAGTGTGTATGATGAAATCAAAAAGGCAGTGACCATTTTACAGTATGGGCAACTAAGTTGTTTCTGCAAAAAGTCGAAAACTAAAGATTAGACCAGACCAAAGGTGGACCCAGTATTGAGGGAGAAGTGACAGGGGAAATTACCTCCGACCTCACAGAATGTGCTGAGATGTTTCTAGCTTTGACGAGATGGTTGCTAGGTACGAGGTTGGTTGATCGGTGTCATAATTAAGAATTGGAGAGTGTGACCCTCATAGTGTCTAATGGCAAAAAAAGTTAACTTGTATATGTATAGAGTATGGATAAATTGTATGTGCCAACGACCTATCCAATATATCTATTCATAAATATCAATACGAGAGTATGATATAGTAACATATAAAAAAGTCAGAGATACACCAAATACATTAGTATCCATTGATGGAATTGAGGGGTGAGTCCCGTACCCATTACGTTCTAAAACGAAGAAGTCATATGTGAGGTGACAAAGATCCAAAAGATGGTACATCATACAGGTCATGTAACACATATTCATATGTAAACATCTCTACTCAATTACTTGTGGACATATGTGTCAGTCATCCAGAGAACACTGGAAATAGTTCTAACAGACTTATCAAAACCATATAGAGTCATAGAAAGTAATGTAATTCATGATCAATATTCATTCCCATTCGTATACTTTTTAATCTAAGTATCCATTTAGCCTCGTTTCTTCTGAGTTGCAACTCACGGTTTCCTCCTCAAGGATGTGCCTGTGTCTGACTGATACCCATATATTTCAATTTGGGGATTTCTATTTCAGAGTGTTCGCTGCTGACATGACGTACTATAGGTGACAAGGGATCATTGTTTCTCAAAGCTCATACATGTTCTTGGATCCTCTCCTTTAGAGGTCTGATCATACTACCAACATAGATCTTTCCACATTCACATATTAGTATAAAGACTACATATTTAGTATTACAATTGATAAACTCTTGAATTTTGTATGTCTTGCTGCCATTAAAGTTGAAACTAAGAGTCTTGTGCAGCGCAAGATTATATACATTACATCTGCTACAACAAAAAAAAGCATTCGGTTTAGTAGGTAGCCAAGTAGTCAATTTATCCTTGAATGGTGGTAGATAGCTTTTACACACAATATCTCGAATTGTAGTCCCTCTCTTGTGAGTCATTGTAGGTTTTGTCAGTAATAACTGTTTCAGAGTATTGTCAGTGTGTAAGATGCCCCAATGTTTACAAAGGATTTTATAGATATCCTGACTATTCTGACTAAACGGGGTACAGAATGACACCAATCCTTTAGTTCTATTCTTTTGTGCACTCTTTCTTAGAAGGGAAGATCTTTGGATTTTGTTAATTTTCTTTCTGGCTTTGCTTGTGGTTTGTACAGAATATCCCCTCTGAATGAATCTGTTCTCTAGTTTGTTTAGTTCAAAATCACAGATTTTACTGTTGCTGCAGTTTCTTTTTACCCGAATCATTTCCCCAAAGGGGATAGCATTTTTTTGTGTGGTTGGGTGAAAACTTCCAGCGTGTAGCAATGCATTGCAAGCGGTAGATTTCCGGTGTAAATTGGAGTGTACACCGTTGTTTTCTGCAAAAATTTCCAGATCTAAGAAGTGAATCCGATCTTTGCTATGTTCGTAAGTCATCCTGTGATCTATGAATTGCAACAACTGTGACTCATGACCAGTCCAAATCATAAGTACATCATCAATGTACCTTCCCCAAACGAATATATGTTCTGTCAAGTTGGGGGGACCATTAAGCCACACATGTGTTTTTTCATAAAGGCCCATATAAAGATTGGCATATGACGGCGAGAAGCGTGAGCCCATCGCAACTCCTTGTGCCTGTCTGTACCATCTGCCTTCATGGGTAAATACATTGTTGTCTAATATGAATACAATCATATCCACTAACATGTTAGTATGTTCAGAGTATGAGGCCGATCTACTAGCAAGAAAATGTTGAATCGCTTCCAGACCTTTGTTTTTAGGTATGCAAGTATATAAAGAGCTAACGTCTAAGGTTGCCCAACTCATTTCAGGGGACCATATAATGTCCTCTAGTTTCATCAGAACATCCCGTGTGTCTTGCAGATATGAGGGAAGATTTCTGATGAAAGATTGTAAGAAACTGTCTATATACTCTGAAAGTGTTTCAGTGGGCGAACCTATGCCTGATATAATGGGTCTTCCTGGTGGCGATGTATTGTGTTTATGGATTTTTGGAAGTATATATATGCACGAAGCCCTAGGATATGCATTGAAGATGTATTTATACTCTAAATCCGAAATTAGACATTGATCTAGCCATATATGTAATAATGCATCCAGGTCATGGACAATTCGAGGTAAGGGATTGTCTTTTAATTCAATGTATGATATACTATCCGTTAATTGACGGTTGATTTCAATGATGTAATCCCGTTTATTTAGGATGACTATATTGCCTCCTTTATCGGCTTCTTTTATAACTATGGCCTGGTTCTCACCTAGAACGTTTAGTGCCAATCTTTCCCTTTTGGTTACATTGTGTGAAATATGTGACTTTCCCTCATAAATTTTCTTCTCTAGTTTGTCTAGTTCATCCACTAGCCTATGGAAGGCGTCTATGACATTATCGTTTGGTAATACTGGAGTGAAGATGGATTTAGGGTTGAAACCACTATTCAGCGACAAATCTTGTGTAATGTTCAACTCAGTTAGAACTTGTTGCGTATCAATAGTTTCATCTTCCACAGTATTCAACGAAAGTAGAGTTTGAATATTCTCTATATCTTTTATTGTGTGTATACTAGGTAATGCCTCTGATGCCAACATATGTGTTTTATGGCTTTTTTCTGCAAAAAGTTTTTAAGTTTCAATTGTCTTGTGAATTTGTACAAGTCAATGTGTACCTCGGTCATATCACAATAACTAGCAAGACAAAAGCCCAAACCTTTGCCTAGTACATTTATTTGTTCCTCAGTCAGCACATAGTCAGACAGATTCACAATTGAAATACCATCATTGAGTGCATTGTCAACAGTTGTTTGTACATCACATGTGTCTAATGATTTCAAGTTTTCGAATGTTTGTTCTTGGATGCCCTGGTCTGTACTCCCATTGTATTGGAGGGCCCTCCTGGTCCTCTTTCTTTTGCCTCTGCGTGTTCTCTTGTATTTAATTGTGTTGTTTGAGGAAACTTTCTCCTGTTGCCCAGTCGGTACCTCTTGGCCTCCCGTAAAAAACCCGAGTGAACATTAAGATCTAAGTCAGAAGCTAGACTCGAACTATCAATTGGTGTTTCTCTTTCTTGTTCTCCAGATGTAATGGAAACTTAGGCTTTCTGTTGTCCAATTCCTCCAATGATACAGCAATCCTGTTTGGGGCTGATTTCTTCAGGAGTCTAAGGAGACATTGAGTGAGCAGGAAGTAACCCAGATGGGTAACACCAAACTGCATCTCAAAACCATCTTCAGTCTTCATGTACAGACACAGAAAAATCCTTTCATTGTTGATCAGTACATCCAGCCTGGGCTCGCCCTGGATCACCCAATGACAGAAACGGTGTACGGAACTCGGAGAGGCCAGATTCAAATGTCGGATGACTATCTCCCCGAACTCAGAGACGCCCCCCTCCACAACCTCGCTCAGGATGTCACAGGCCATCTCCTCTCCTCACAGCCTGTCTCTGCAGGCCAAGACCACCGCGCTTGTCTCTTCACTAGCTCGGAAGCAGTAGCTTTACCAATACCGCTGTTGCCACCAGTTATGATCACTGTCCTTGGGCCTGATGTAAAAAGCCATTTTGCCATCGCAAAGCCTGCGATTTTTCAACAGCAAATTGGCTTTTTGTTAAGTACTAAACCCATTTTGCGATTCAGTTACAGATTATCGAAAAAAGTTTGGACATTCATAATGAATAGCTGTTTGGAAGGAGTGTATTCAGTGTGTCCCTTTCAAACAGTGATTCATTAAGGTAGTGTCACTCCAAGTATCACACATTTGACAGTAAAATGTCACTCATACACCATCTTAAATAATAGAAATGTCACATATAGGCAAGCTTAAAACGGGCCAGTTGTAAGTAGGGGTGCCACTTTTACCAGAGCAAAATATCTGTTCACATTTTTAAGATTCTGCAAAAGCATGGACATGATTCTTATGTAGAACTTTATGTGAAGTCATCTGAATTAATGTTGAATATGGTGTTTCCCTCTTTGTTTACTTTAATTATCAACCAGGGGTCATTAAGGCAGCTGTAGAACTCATTTCAATGTGTTTTCTTCTAAAATCCACTATTTAAAGTATGTAACTGGAATGGTCAGGGGGGCAGGGTGTGTGTGGGATCAGCGAGAGGGAGACAGAGTATCATAGCATCCCAGGAAACGGGGCCATAATGACAGGCATGTGTTGCCGCATCCCCAGCTGAATCACCACAGAGCCCTACATCTATGGCCAAGGAAAGCAAGTACTGACATCAGGAGATGTGCACCCTGATTCGAAATGGAAAACAAACATGAATTTCTGTGCAGAGTCGTTTAAGGCCAACCCCACGTAATGGTAGAAATGATCAAAACAACTAAAATTAACAATATGATTACGACCTTATTAGCAGCCACTTTGCAGATTACACTTCAGGTGGAACGTTGTAATAAAAATAATAACTTCTAATCCTAGTATTTTATTACTTTTACTAGTGGTTTGCTTTCAGAATACCCACTCACATAACATGTTTTGACTAATGTTTTCCAAATGTCTAGTGCTGCATCTTTTTTTTAAGTAAATGAAATCAGAATGGGGCTAGAATAGAGGGGAACAAGTCTAATGCAGTTATTTGTAAATTCAGCATTGACAAAAGCAAACGTGCAGGCTCTTATTAGATTTCCCTTCTGATTTTGAGTGTAGTTTAAGATATATGTATATCATTTTTGGCAGTTGTGCTGCTTCTCACAGGAGGGTAGTCTCCACCCTGACACAACCCATAACAGAGGAACAAATAGATGTAAACGTTCATCATCTGCATATCAAAATCAACACTGGTCACTGATCAGGAATAGAGTCAAAAGCCTGTCCTCAACTAACGGACCATTCTCACACTGAACAATAGAGACTGCATTCCAACCCTTCCCTCCCCCAGATACTTCAGCACTGGTCAGCAGTGGTAAAGTGCTCAGAGTTCTAAGGCCAACAAAAAGATTCAGCAAAAAGTGGAGGGAAAAACACAAAACGTTTTGGATGATCCTTCAGAGAGGGCCACTTTCCAACAATGCTCTATTAGCAAGAGCTAAGCATCTGAACACATCAAAAAAGATGTCTGAAAGAAACTCAACCTTACGCTCCAATGACTCTAACAGAGGAAGGTAATCCTTTTTTCTCTTGGATGGCTTGAAATAGCAACTTGAAGTCTATAAGCAAAGAGTGAGTTGTATATGCCCCATAAGCTCCAGCTCTGAGCACAATCTGAAACCCAGGGGAAACTTTCTATAAGGAAGAATCCACCCTCTTTGCTGAGGGGTCTTTAGGAATGTTCTCTTCTGCCATGAAGGAACAGCACACCAAACTGGCCACATATGAATCCACCTAGATAGAATCAGGCAGAACATGCTCCATGTTTTCTCACGGTTAAAGTTTTGTCATGAACCTTGGCAGTGAGATCTTTTCAGGATCCTTGCATTTGCTCCTGATGACATCCAAAATATATTGATGAATATGAAGTACTAAATTAAGAGGTCTCTGGAACTGCAGCAAAATATTGCCATGAGAAGAGGAAGGTGTCTCCGCCACAGAAAAAGCTATATTCTCTCTGCCAGCACAAAGGTTCTTCTGTAATGCCTCCTTTGAGATATATTTTGTTATAAGATCTGGAGAAGGCAGGGGATCTCCACTGTCAGAGAAAACATCTGATTCTGAAAGAGGGTCCTCCAGAGGCTTCTGAATGAGTTCCGTTGCTGCTTCCCTTAGCAAATTTATCCTTGAAGGCCTTTGAAGTCTCTAGGACTATGTGGCAAATCCTCTCCTCCTCACCCTCCTCTCTACCCTTCTTTTGCATTTAGAGGGAGGAAGAAGATGCCTCATATCAACTGTAAGACAACAGGGACCTGGGGAGAGAAGTATGATGCCTCTTGGCTATGTGCTTCCCCATTATGCACAGATATGGAAACTGCCAGGATTCCAGTAAAAACATAGTAACTGTCAGCAACACAGCCAAATACTCCGCAGCATGACAGGAAATAAAAAAAATCTGATGTAATACCTCTGACAGACGTGCTTTAATACCATCCCCAGAGGATACTGTACTCTGGAAAGGAATTGAAAGGACTTGCATGCAGAGAACTCCGCTATTCTGCGCATACGCACTACCCATCATCAGCCACAGGATACCACCAACATCACTTCGCACCCTGGTCATGCCGACTGGGAAAAGGACGCAGTGCAGATTGGAGATGGTGGACAAATATGCCACCATAATCGAGGAGACCAACTCCTCAGACTCCACTCCACAGATACCCAACACTGGGAGAAGGAGTCCAGGTAGACGATGTGCACCGCTGCCTAGCGTGGTAAGTCCTCAACACTGTCCCACGCTGCAGAGCATGCAAAGGTCACAAGACCTGCAGGCAAGCCCCTCTTTTCCTGAAAAAACCTCTAATCCCATGTTCCTTATCTGAAAGGACGGTAAAAAACAAACAGGGAGATTCTGGGTAAGCCATGCGTTATGTGCCACCCAGGAGGGTGGGCATCGTTTACTAGAATTTTCCTGTGCTTTTTTTCTGACCAAGAGGTGGAGTCATCCTCATAGTGAAATGCCTGGGAAGAAAGACCTAGAGGTAATTTTGAGTTATAATAGCAGGTGCCCAAGCGAATCCCAGCTCTTATTTAATTGAAACGGATGTCTGAACACTCAAATATGTGTGTCATGTGACGCACTACAGTAGCTATGAAGAAAGCAAACATTAGAGACCACTTCACCAGTGCTCTTCAGTTTCTCAGATGTGTATGAATTAGTTCTTCCAGATCAGGTTTTTCTTTATGTTCTAGAATCTGTAGTCCTGATTAGGTCTGGCATTAGCCAAGACCTTTTAATTTTACTTAAATATGTATAATAAACTTACATTTAGGGGCTTTCAGCCACCTCTCTTCACCCATTGATCTGTTGTGTCATTAACCTTTTGCTTCCACTTACTATACTATATAGTTTGGGGCAGTGGGCCTGTTTACCTACATCACTGGTTAACCTTACTTTATGTTTTTTCTTTTTACTTTATCAATTTAGTGTAGCCTTTGTGTTTAGAACCTGATGTGATAACAGAATGCTTCTGATGCACATTCCATCTTTATCAGATCCCATTACCTGCCAATGGTGTTGTAAATTGGAGTGTTTTGCTTTTCTGATTGCTGCTATTTCACAGCATTTCAGATTATGTCCATTTGAAACTGTTCTGTAGTAGGTTATCCTCTTTTACTTTTTTCTTTCTTTCCTAATTTCATTCTTTCTTTTCTTTTCTTTTTTCTTTCCTTTTTTGCCTTCTTTCTTTTTTTGTATTCATTCCTACCTTCTGTCTTTCTTTTCTTTCTTTTTCCTTCTTTCTTTCTTTCTTAAGGTCAAGAGGCTTCAGCCAATGGGAGGCTGATATACTTTTTTTAGGTCTGTGATAGCCAAGACCTTTTTGATTTTACTAAAATTGTGTGTATAACATACTTACTTAGAGGGGTTTCAGCCAGATGTCATCCATTAGGCTGTGGTTGGTGTCATTCACATTTTTCTTTCACCCACTCCAGCGATTATTTTCTTATGTGTGTTGTGTTTTATCTTGGACACTTATTTTTGTAATTTAATTTATTGATTTTACATGTTGTCATTTTCGGTGATGTGAAGTACTTCTGATTTACAAGATAAATGTATTGTCATTTCCCCATAATGTCTGAGAAATGATTTTGATAATTAATGTTCTTCATTTATGTTGGTGTTTGTGAAATGTTTGAGAATTAAATGATCCTAGAGTTTTCCCAATGTCAATAAGCTTAATGAAGATGTTCTCTCTGTACTTGTGAAAGGGGACATGAAATAGGATTGAAGGTGGAGACATGTACTGTAAATATGACTCTACCCTTATGCGTCACAAATATGCAATATATATGTGCACTACATACTCTCTGTTTTCTGACGGTATTAATGTAATGTGTTGGACTTGAATTCTATACTGAAGTGCACTCACTGTAGAACTAGAAATTCATACTTACTGTGTGCCTTAACTTCATTAAACAAAACGTATTTTTTTAAAGATGGAATAAAACCATCCTCATGTTATTGAAATGTATTAACACCAGAAGCAAGAAATATTTATGTAAACACGTGCACTAATGTTTTCACATCTGAATTTATAATGTAGTTCCTGGTTGTATTTATATTCATGTGTTTCAAATTGCATTGCATTTACTAAATGTATCAAGAAATTAATTTGAACTTATATACTGACATTCTCATTTACTTGTAGTTACCTGTGCATAGTTGACACACATATCAAATGTGCACAATTTCATTGCATGTTTACATTGTCCTGACTAGGCCTGAATCTCTCTTGACATGAAATGTTGTTTTTCATTTCAGCTTGCATGTCTTTTTCTTTGCAAGAATGTTCACATGCAATGTTAGCTTGGGAATAGATGTTACAATGTCTTAGTAATAGAGAGCTTGACAAAAAGACCTTGATGGAAGACCATGGAGAAGCCAAGTGTGAGCTGAAAGTCTCTATTCAGTAGTCTTGCATGTGCTCAAGGACAACATTGTTCTTAGAACTGTTCTGGAATAAACTGTAGACGTTGCAGTTTATAACGTGAGATTGGAAAAAGACAATAGAGACCCTGATGGTGTGAACAAGGGGTGTTGCCTAGAAGGATTTGTGTGATATTAAATAGGGGTCACATAGACTGTTAGGAAGATCACCTTTTTACTTTGAGAGGTACAGACCTACATCTTTCCCATTCATTCTGTCCCCTTTTTTGCTAAGTGTAGCTGAGGCTAACACTTAATCTATGATTCTAAGAAGTCTCTTGACCAAGCTTATGAAATGCTGACATCTTCCTAATGTGCAGTGTTTGTAAGTGTATTATTGGTAAGGGCAGGTAGGTACCTACACTTAGCAATAGGCCACAAACCCCCACTAGGTCCAGTCAAGGTCTCAGTAAATTAATCCTTACTCAATCCTTGGTAGCTTGGCCCACGAGCAGCTAGGGTTAACTTAGGAGACAAGTGTGTAAAGCATTTAATATCAGACAAACAGTAAATAAGTAAAACACAACCCACAATAAAAATCCAACACCAATATATAAACATAGCAAATATTTTTATCTTTAAAATGACCCTAAAACGACAAACATTCAATGTAGGGAACCAGAGATATGAATGTTTAAAGATTAAAAGTAAACCAGAGCTTAAAAGCAAATAGATCTCAAAGGGTTAAAAAGGGTCGCATTGGACAGGGACAAAGTGCAGAATTCAGGTGACCCACAACGTAACAATGTTACACTTACTTTCAAAAGTGTTTCTTGATTCAGGAAAGTGGCCCACAGCAGCAGCCAAGGGTTTAGAGGCTCTGGTTTGCCTCTTGGGATTTGGGACTACAACTCCCACAACTCACCTCTTCAGCTTATGAAGCTGTTTACAACAGTTTCTCCAAATGTCTCCAGACTTCTGGATCGTCTTTCAGATGTCCTTTTTGGGTCCTTAAACTGTTCAAAAACTTTATCCAAGGTTCCAGAAGCTATAAGTTTCTCTGTGGGAGTTGGGACTACAATTCCCAGAATGCACCTGGTCAGAATCCTCAAAGTGCTACTGGTCAGCTGGGCCCTTCTTGCAGGGCTTGATGCAGGGGACTATGGTCAGCTTCATTGTACTGAAATCCTACAGGGAGTCCACTCCTGGAGTTGCAGAAGCAAGACAAAGTCCTTTTCCTGGTGAAGCCCAAAGTGTGCAGCTGGTGCAGCCTTTGTGAGTTGCAGTTCTTCAGGTGCAGACCAGGGGTTCAGCATGGCAGTCCTTCTTATCCGGTATCTTATTTCAGCAGGAATCTGAATTGTGGTGTAGTTCTGTCATATTTATCCTTGCTACTGGGGTGGGAAGCGGGGGTGGACTGATCATGTCCAATGGGGTGCAGGGCACCACCCTCTGTGGTGACCACTTCCTGTGAAGTGTTGCAAAAATACATCCCAGAAAGCAACATTTTCTAAAAATCCAAGATGGCACAAATTAATCCTTGGAAGTTAGATTTGGCTGAGTCCACCCACTGGTGTGGCTAGGTCTCCCTTAGCACACCTCTTCCAACCCCTCTCCTAATATGATCAGTGGTGCTCCCATCTCTATGGGGGAGCAGGAAATCGGGGAGGGGGGGGGAGTTTCTGTCCAAAGTGGCTTTCCCTCCTTTGAAGGCCAGTTTGACAACTCTTACCCCATCCTGCTCTGCCATCTGCTGCAGCAGTTCTCCACCCACCAGATGCTTCCTTTGTCTCAGCCCATGCCCCTTCACACCTCTTTAAGATAGCCTGGCTCAGGCTGTCAGAGGCTGACCAACCAGGAAAGGGCACTACAAGGCTGAATTTGGCAACTTTCAGAACGTGTCCTATGTATATTTAATGCAACATTGGCAAGTTGTTGGATTTATTATAGCATTTAATTTCGTACCAAACTTGCTATAGTTAGCTCATCTCTATTGGAAATAAGACTTTATTATTTTAAAATAAAATCTCCCAATGTTAGCCTAAGGAGCCCATTGACTACAATGGGGAAAATAATTTGGCTGCATTTACCTTACCAGGGCTTATAAAACATCCTTTATAAAGTCCTTGATTATAGTTACACTACACCCAACCCTAGGTGTACTTTTAATTCCAAGGAGAAATTTGGGGTTAATTGTAACTTAGAATTAGCCAACAAGGCAGGCCTGCCTTTACAATGACACCAGGGACCACACCACTGCACCCAGGGGTGCCCTATCTACCCTGGGGTTTCTAAACCTACATGCCCTACCACATACTAGGGACTTATAGGTAGGTTGTCAGAGCCAATTATAATTAGGCCTAATTTTCATAAACCATTTTAAACAGAGCACTGGCCCTGTGACTGGTTAGCAGTGCCCAGGGCACAGTCAGGGTCAGAAAACACCAGTAACAGCTAAACTTGGGGTCAAAAGTGAGGGGGCTTCTGCAATCAGTCCAGTTTTCCCACATGCATGACCATATTCTTTGACCTTTTCTAGCATTTTTCAGCCCTCAGAGATTGTTTCGTAGAGTTAGAAATTCTGGTTAATTTAGGTCATATGCTAGACCACTTTAGAAATTACTCATGTTTAGGAGAGGGAATTGAAGACTGTTCTCTGACCATCAAATCTCATTGCTAACTTTCTGTATTACTGTAACTGAACTCCTTGTATACCCTTTGCTGATGGGCCTAAGCTTCTTCATGAGATTTAGTTATCCTGTTGTGATCTTGTATCTTTACAGCATGTTTTTGAGAATAATTTACATTAACCTGAGTGTTAACCTGTAAAAAAATTCCTTAACTTTCTCCCTGATTCCAGGTCTTCATTGTGTAGCCTAATGTGTTTTTGTTGGACCTGGCCCTTTTTGCAGTGTTATCCCTAATCTTTTTGCCTCCTTCCCGCATATGCTCTCTGTGTAAATTGTATTGGTGATTGGTTTATCCATAATTGGCCTATTTTGATTTACTAGTAAGTCCCTACTAAAGTGCACTAGAGGTGCCCAGGGCCTGTAAATCAAATGCTATTAGTGGGCTAGTGAAGGGCTATGTGATGTGATTGCTGGAGAGCTTATGTCCAGTCCTTGTTTTCCAGAGCTACGCTAACAGCAGGTGGAGTGTGAGTTTTCTGATGAGTACCAGAGTGTCTGAAGAGGCATTTGGGGGTGCTCCTGAAGGGAGTGGTCTAGGTATTTCCCAACCAGGTGAGGTGGGGAAGGCGTGCAGTGTGCCAGATAGGTCCCAGTGTAGTGGGATGGGTGAGGGATCCCATGTCCAGTCTCAGAGAAGAACCCAAGATCCAGTGCCAGAACCTGGAGGGATCCATGAGTGAACATCGGAGGGGAGCCTAGCCTGTACCATAGGGCTGTCTGCTGAGGGAGACCCCATAATGTCAAGAGAACTTAAGGGGGGGGGGGGCGGCTGTAGCCAGCATCTCACCAGTTCTAGTGCCTGGCAGTACCACTCCTAGTGAGGGGGTGCAGAAGTCCATACAGAGGGTTGAGAGGGGCTTCTGGGTCCCAGTGGAGAACCTGGAGGCTCAGGGGTTGGCTCTGAGGTCAGAGCCCCCTCAGGAATGACATTGGTGATACAATTTCCGGGCTGTGGAGATCCAGGCTCTGCCAGATGGGCAGAGGTCAGGAGACCTGCGCCAGCCAGCCTCTCATGCAGCCCTTAGGGAAGGTGTTTCCCTTCGGGGGAGTAGGTGTACTCCCAGGAAGTCCTGGCTTTCCAGGAAGTGGTCCAGTCTCAGGGTGGTCACTCTGGATTGGATGGCCAGGTTCAAGGGGTAAGCTCTGACCTGATGGGGGGAAGGTGTGCCCCCCAGGAAGTCCTGGATTGCCAGGCAATGGGCCAGACTGAGTACAGACTCTAGGCTGGAAGGCCAGGTGCAGGGGGTAAACCCTGACCTGATGGGGGGGGGTGGTTTGCCCAATCTCCCTCCCCAGTGTAACTTCTAGGGGGTACTCTCCATGGTGAGGTGGGCAGAACCCTGGCAGTTGGGGCAGGGGATGGGGAGACTCACTCCTGACCCCAGTTCAATCCAAGGGTACAGACCCTGGATTGAAGGGCCAGGTTCAGGGAGTCCCCCCTGACCTGGATGGAGGGGCTTCTGGTAACAGTGCCCCTACCGTTTTGGATTTTGGGGGGATACTCCTAGTGGGGAGGTACAGGACCCCAGAGGATTGGGTAGGGGGAGGGAAGCCTCACCCCTAACCCTGGTCCAACCTGAGGGTACAGACCCCAGGTTGGAAGACCAGTTGCAGGTTAACATCCCTGCTCTGGTGGGAGAATTGTGCAGGGCTGCTTCCACAAGCAGCCTGACAATTCTGGACTTTGGGGGTGCCGCTCCTAGGGGGAGGGTACAGAGCCCCAGAGAGGAGGACCAGTGTCAGGCTGTCATCCCTGACCTGGTGGAAGGGAGAGTAGTCAAAGGGTGCCAGGCACCTGGGGCTAATGCCCCCCCCCCCCACTCTCCACCGTGACAGTAGTTAGAGAGCCTTGAAAGGCCTGCCTCTCATCCCTGACTGCTGTCAGTGGCCAATGTGGCTTGCTATCCAGGTGGACAGAGTTGCCCCTAGGGGGGGTAGGAGTCACACTGCAGGGGTAGAGTGGGCCAAACCACTATGTTGGCCCTGTTGGTACTGCCTGCCCCCTGGTACACATCTGTGAGCAAAGTAAGGTTAGGTGATGCACAGATGGTATCCACAGGTGAGGAGAGGGGTCCCCGTGGGTTAGGTTAGTGGGCCCTGAGAATATGGATAGAGGGATCCAAATGGAGTCAGGAAGGCGTAGAACTGGAACATGCCCCTGCTGTTGAGGGCCAGGGTCCATGTTCTATCGCCCCAATCAGGGAAGTCCATCAAGGTATTGATTGGTCTCCCCTGGCTTTAGGCTGGTGGGGGGTTGTGTTGGACCTAGCCCTTTTTGCAGGGTAATCCCCAATCATTTTGCCTCCTGCCTCCTATTTTTTCTGACCAGCTTCTTCAGGAGATTTGGTTATCCTGTTGTGATCTTGTATCTTTACAGCATGTTTTTTAGAATGATTTATATTACCCTGAGTATTAACCTCTAATAAAATTCCTTAATTTTCTCCCTGATTCCAGGTCTTCATTGTGTAACCTAATGTGTTATTGTTGGACCTGGCCCTTTTTGCAGTGTCATCCCTAATCGTTTTGCCTCCTTTCTCCTATTTTTTCTGACCAGTTTTTGTTGGCTTTCGGACTCTGGGCACTTTACCAGTGCTAACCAGTGCTAAAGTCCATATGCTCTCTGTGTACATTGTATTGGTGATTGGTTTATCCATGACTGGCCTATTTTGCTTTACCAGTAAGTCCCTAGTAAAGTGCACTAGAGGTGCCCAGGGTCTGTAAATCAAATGACACTAGTGGGTCAGCAGCACTGATTGTGCCACCCACATGAGTAGCCCTGTAAACATGTCTCAGACCTGCCACTGCAGTGTCTGTGTGTGCAATCTTGCACTGCCAATTGGACCTGGCAAGTGTACCCACTTGCCAGGCCCAAACCTTCCCTTTCTGTACATGTAAGGCACCCCTGAGTTAGGTACTAGGTAGCAACATGGGGAGGGTTCAGTGTATGTTAAAGGTGGGACACGTACTGATTTGTTTTCAATGTCCTAACAGTGAAATACTGCTAAATCTGGTTTTCACTGTGCAAGGTCTATCTCTCACATAGGTTAACATGGGGCTGCCTTTAAATATTCTTAAAGGTCAGATTTCCTTTGAGAGCAGATAGAAATATGGAGTTTGGGGTCCCTGAACCCACAATTTTAAAATACATCTTTTAGTGAAGCTGGTTTTTAGATTGATAGTTTAAAAATGCCTCTTCTAGAAAGTATAACAAGAAGTTTTGAGGCCCCAAGGGAGAAGTATAACCGTTACCCTCCACTGTAAGAATTATTTCTTTTATCAATAAAGTTAATCTAAAACATGTTCCTTTTGTTTAGATAATATTTCACACAATACAATCATTAGTTGGTCTATTCAGGTGCTCCTATAGTGACGGCGCAGCGAACGTAAATAATGTGACACATTTCTGCCAAGGGCTATATACAATATATACAAACAATGTGGCTAAAAAATATGGCGAGCTTTAAAATGGACCCCTCGAATCCAGGTGTCCAGAAGCCACCTATATCATCATACATTAACCCACAGTAAGTTGTGTCGACGTTTTGACCCCAAAAACAGAACCAATCATAAAGGGGTCATCATCAGGACAGAAATTATATTCTCAGGTAGCACCCTAAAAACACAAGATGTTTCAACTTAAATATAACTTTCTTTTCATTGCGTCCTACTTGCTGTGAGTATGTAGCCTCGAATTCAAAGGCGTGACCACTTATGTTGCAAATTATGAATATCCAATTCACCCGGATGCAGATGTCCTCTTCACATCCCATATCAATTATCTTTCTTTTACAGAGTAAATCATGCAAAACATTTCATCCTCAGGGATGGGCGTATGAACAACAGAGACTTTCCTTTGAAGTTTGCTTACTTCAGAGGCAAAAAGGGGTATAAGTAGTGGACCCAAAACCCCAGACTTTTAGGTCACTTCTGGAATCTAGAAGAACCTCTGCCAAAGAGAAGAGCTGAAGAGCTGAGGAGAAGTGCTGCCCCTGCCTGTGACTGTGCTTTGTTGGTCTACCCTGCAGTTGCTGCTTCTGCCTGTGAAAGGGAGAAAAGACTGGAGTTTGTTGTGCTTTCTTGCTTAAAGAAGAATCGCCAAGAGCTTGGAGTAGCGCTTGCCTCCTGTTTTGAAGCATCAGGGACAACAACGACTTCACCATCCAGTTTTGAGTCTGCATGCTGTGGTTCTAGCTTGCTGGAGGGCGCCATTCCAGTTCCTGGGCCCATGGAAGTGAAGTTCTGGAGGAAAACGTGTCTAACATCGCTGGACGCCACCGTGTAACTTCACTCAGGACAGCGCTGCACGGAAACCATGACGTCACCTGCCCCAAAGCAGTGGACCTTGCAGAAGTGTGATGACCCCACGACTCTGCAGGCCTCCCGGGCACCGCAGCTGTTGATCCTACACAACTTCTCTGAGATCGGAGTGTCATAAGTGCGATGTCCATGACATCTGATGCCATCGCAGCGCCTGCAGCCCTGTGACATCATCGCGACCCTGTGAGGTTGTCCTGCAGCATAGTGACTTTGCCGGACCTTGTCTCTGCCAGAATCAAGGGACCGACACCTCACAACCCACGCTGCCTCACCTCCACCACTCTTCAGTAAGGACCCAATGCCTCTTTGTGATGCCTCTGCTCCTCTGTCCCATAGCACCAGAACAGACGCCATATCGGATCTAGTGACCCCTCGCTCCCCGACTCAGTGCATGACCTATTCTCCACTTGTTTTACTAAGGTACTGTACCTGGTGGTCCGTACGACTCCGTAAAAGGCAACAGTGGCGTTGCATTGTAGGAAACAACTCCGTCATGACGCCAGTTAATCAAATTACAGCATTTGCGCCTCTAGGCACTATTTTTGAGTTCTTAATTGCTAAGTTCATATTCTTAAGGGTGTATTGTGGATTTTTACTGTGTGTGGGTACAAATACTTTACACATTGTCTCTGGGTTAAGCCTTTCTGCTCAAACCAAGCGACCAAGGGGGTGAGCGGGGGTTAACCTGGTGTGTTTTTCCTTTGCCCATACTAGAGTGAGGATCCTTGCTTGGACAGGGGGTAACCTGACTGCCAACGAAAGACCCCATTTCTAACAGTTATACTGTTAAATATGAATAGTTTTGACTGATACTAACTCACATCTTTCGAGTCTACTCACAAAGGTCCATTGGAGGACCAAATATAGAACAATGGCCCAGACGCTTCATCAACTGGTTGCAATGCCGGACTTTTTTGTCATCGAAGTGAGGGATTTAGGGTGTCCCATTTAGAAATTGCCCAGACCCAGCCCACATGCTAGGACCCCTTGGTTCATTTGGGGGAGTGAGGAGTTCCAGCAGTTCAGGAATTAGTTATAGCAGCTGAGGTGTGAGTATCAATAGGGATGCGCATTGTGATTGTTTATGCTTAGCTTGTGGTTTTGAAGTTATTGTGTTGTGTTCAGGACAGATCATTTGAGTTGTGTGTGAATGTGATGCTCAATGCAAAGAAGTTGAAGTGGTTATTGGGTCCGTCGTAGCCTAAGATCCTGGGATATGAGAAAAGTGTAGAATACACTATTCTTGTCTGCTGTGTTATGGTGTTGGTCGTGAGAAGTCGTTGACAACACTGTTGGATAGGGACCTTAACTCTGAGTGATGGTGAGAGGTCAGGATAGTGAAGCCTATCACTCAGTGCACAGGGAGGAACTGTAGCAATCTGACTGATACTCCACTGGTCGAGGTTTCATTTAAGTGTGAGTAAGGGTAGGTCAGAATTGTTTTTTCTCTGAACCATTTCTTGAAGTGATTGAAAACTTGAATTTCTTCAGAGGAGCATATAATATTAGTTACTGAAGTTGCTTGCATTTGTGTTTTTCCACGTAGATTGCTGAGTGAGAGAGTGCTCATGAGAAACTGTAAAGGAGGGGGAGCCGCTGCAAGGAGACAGGTTGCCGTCATAAAGTGCTGCTCTGGTATGGTGTAAAGCTGCACTGCTATTGGGGTAATATGTAATAGAGAGTCACGCTGGTATTGGTTGTGGATGCTGAACACAGAATTGTGGGTGAAGGATTATTTCCTGATTTGAGTGAAAAGTTATTGTGAAATGTGTATAATCTGATTGAAAAATAAAATTCTTTAAAGCATTACGAAGTCTGATAAAGGGAAATGTAACTATATCTGTTAGAACGGGCAAAGAGGCACTTTCCGAAGGTACACCAGGTCATTATCTGGCAATATGTGAGGGTCTTCAGCCATACATTTGGCTTGAAAAATAGCATAAGATCACTGAGAACGAGGGTGCATTGACATTTTCACCTTATGGTACACGTAATTTGAAAATCATTGAACATTTGAGGAGAATGTTAAATGAAATGAAACCATCTCCTAGGCCTACACAATATGAAGCATTTCATGCTTGGGAACACATAGGCTACCAAAACAAAAGAAGAAATATCAAGAAAAGGTTAAGAAGACAATACGCACTTGTGTGGACGCTAGATGTGATGCAGAACAAAAGACAAGGAGAACTGATGTGATTGAGGGAACTAGATTATAACTAGGGCTCTGAGTTTTATGGTATTTATTCCTTTTACATTTGTTCTGCCTTCCTTCTTATCTCGTATCAGAGCTTACAGAACATCTCTGGAATGCACTTCTGAGTTCAAAGAAGACCTTTATTGTTGTTAATTCTTCCCCACCCACAAGTTCTTGAGAGACGAATTAATAGATTTCAAGCACACGTTCAAATGATTAAAAGTATCGCAGCAATGAAAACAAAATATATCACAGTACTTCTCAGTTGCAATGTACACAGCAGGTTAGATATTTCATGCAAAGCATATACAATCAAATACTTCACCGTGTAAGGCCTATATACAGCTTCATCTTTCTGGGGTCTGCAAGTTGATGCCTCCGGTCAACTGCGAGAAAGAGATTATCTACCAACACGGGAGACTGGCAACTGGCACCAAGTTCCAGCTTGAAGTCAAGCAGATTTGAATCTGAATCTCTGAAGCCCCGAGTCATCCTTACAAAAGCGTGCCCCCTCCTCTCAGACTCGGGAAAACTACGCAAGCCTTTGGAGACTGGCCAGATCTCCTAGACTTCTCCTCTTCCCAAGCCTGAGCAGAAAGGAAAACACCAAATGTACTCTCTCTTATCATGTCTAGTCTGGTGTGAAAAAAACATCTTGGTTCATCTTGTAGAAAAACATAGCTTGGAAAAATACAGCTTGGATTCTCAACTGCAATGTCTAACTCCACGTTAAAGGCAATAGGCAGCTAACCTAAATATCAAATGTAATGTCTAATGTCATGTTCTAATATCATGTCAAAGCCAATGGACAGCTGAGCTAAATACAGAATGCAATGTCTAATATCATGTCAAAGCCAATAGACAGCTGAGCTGAATACAAAATGTAATGTCTAATATCATGTCAAAGCCAATCGGCAGCTAAGCTGGATACAGAATGTAATATCTAATAGCATGTCTAAGCCAATAGGCAGCTAAACTGAATACAGCATGTCAAAGCCAATAGGCAGAATACAGAATGTAATGGCTAATGCAATGTCAAAGCCAATAGTCGGCTAAACTGGATACAGAAGGTAATGGCTAATGCCCTGTCAAAGCCAATAGGCGGCTAGGCTGAACAAAACATATAGGGGGTCATTCTGACCCGGGCGGGTGGCGGTCGCCGCCCGCCTGGCGGGAACCGCCAAATGGCTGCCCCACGGTCAAAAGACCGCGGGCCATTCTGACTTTCCCGCTGGGCCGTCGGACACCCGCCAAGGGAGCGCCCGCCGGCCCAGCGGGAAAGGGCCTGCAACACAGAAGCCGGCTCCGAATGGAGCCGGCGGTGTTGCAGGTGTGCGACGGGTGCAGTTGCACCCGTCGCGATTTTCACTGTCTGCTATGCAGACAGTGAAAATCATGCTGGGGCCCTGTTAGGGGGCCCCTGCACTGCCCATGCCAATGGCATGGGCAGTGCAGGGGCCCCCAGGGGCCCCACGACACCCATTCCCACCATCCTGTTCCTGGCGGTAAAAACCGCCAGAAACAGGCTGGTGGGAAGGGGGTCGGAATCCCCATGGTGGCGCTGCTTGCAGCGCCACCATGGAGGTTCAGCCCAGCCAGGGGAAATCCGGCGGGAAACCGCCGGATCCCCTTTTCTGACCGCGGCTTTACCGCCGCGGTCAGAATGGGCAATGAAGCACCGCCAGCCTGTTGGCGGTGCTTCCGTTGCCCGCGGCCCTGGCGGTCGGAATGAGGGCCATAATGTGCTACTGGTGAACATTGAGCAACTAATTTGTGCAGTGGTGAAACACAAAGTCATTGGTCAAACCCAATTAATAGCATCACAACATTTCCGTCTGTATTTATTCAAATTTATTTTTTTCTAATGTTATCTTTATTTATCCATATTTATTTTGAGTTTTCTGAAAACATGTAGCTGAAATTAGTATATTTCTATAGTTATCTAACTGATAAATGTGCAGTCATACTAAAGTTTCAATCATGTGAAGAACCACATATATTAATTCAATACACTTTTATGAAAATATGCACATTTTATTATCAAAAATATGCAGATTTACAGCTGTTTAAGCCTCATTACTTAATTTGCTTTCTTTTTTAACCTATATAGCTGTCAATCCACACAGCTAATGGCCTGGAACCCATTACTGACACCATTTAGAAACACTGAAAAACACAACCTAATTTCCGTTTTGATAGACGTTTAAAAATAAATGCAAACAGGAAAATATATTTTTTCTGTATTTATCTGTAAAAATCAGTAAAAAGGGAAAACAGGGAGCCTTACTTATATATCCTGCATAGACAAGTGAGGAAGGGGGAGCATTAAATGCAGTGGCGGCTCTTCTGCTATGAGGGAGGGGTGTTGCCCCCCCTCGCCAGCAGCGGCAAAACCTTTGCAAGAAAACAATAATAAACTGTGTGTCTCTTGAAAAGGGATGGGGCCACGGGCTCTGACGACCATTGAGGGGGAGTGCATAGCACTCCCCCTCAGTGTGCATGTATGTTTAACGGGCTGTCTCAGGTCGGCCAAACACACATGTGCACAGGGCTCTCTCCAGCCAGGCACTTTGTTGCCAGGCTGGAGAGAGCATGCATAAGCTCCCAGTCTGCCTGGGAGCACCCTGGCTAGGTGCTCGTAGCCAATCCTGATGCTGCTCTGAGCAGCATCAGGATTGGCCACCGGGCAGGCTGGGAGCCTGTGCCTGCAGCAGAGGAACAGCGCGGTGGTGTCAGCAGTGGTGGGGGCGACGATCCAGGTAAGTGTTTTAAAAAAAAGAAAAAAAGAATGTTTATTCCCTCCTCCCCCCTGTGAGCCGCTCCACCCCTTCAGCAGGCTGTGAGCTGCAACTGATTAAATGAAAGGGAAAGAAAAAGAAGGAAGAGATAGATAACACAGAGAATATAAGAGAGGACAGAGATAGTGATTTAGATGAGGATTTCATAAATGAACTATTGTTGAATCCTCCAACCCCATAAAATGCAGCCCAAGTGGGAGGAGTAAGTAATGTAAACATCAATGTGAATTCTGATGTGCCTACTGCATCAGTAGAGGTAAGCTCTAATGCAATAGAAAAGGATTTAGGAGTTTTAATTCCTCAAAATGTATCTGCCTTAAATGCCTCAGGTGCATGACAATCTCCGTTACTGTAGGTCCAGTAGTTCCTTTGTATCAATCTGGAGTAGCAGGAAGTGCTACACATACTTTAGCTGTTCCTACTGAAATTGGTTTCACAGGTAAACATTCTGTGGGCTCGACAATAAGAAGAATCCCTTCAGTCCCAGGAAATGCTACATGTAGTACAAGTGCAGATCCAATATTAAGTCAGAAAGGATTTTTTCTGCATGAAAGGTTTCCTCAAAGAACACCACCCTCTTTCCTCCCCACAACAAATGTACCTCCTAATGCTAATAGCAGCAACCCTAGGACAGGAATACCCTTGGGTCTGCCAAATTCTCACATGTCCATTTGGAATTCACCAGGTAATGCAAATCCAAGTACCTCCAGAGGAGAAAAAATAATGAATATACCAGCAGATTAACCAGGTCTTAGTGCCCAAGAACTAGATGATTTGCTCAATGGCATACGTCTTCCAGATGGAGGTGAAAATTCGGGGACAAGTAGAAAGACAATTCAAACCCCAGAGAGAAAACAGGCAATCAATGTGGCTAAATTAAAATTGGAATTCAATTAAATGATACTTGGAACTCCTGACATGTCTCAATTAGATACCTACCAGGAAAATTAACTTTTGTTCTTATGTAAAGACATCACTAGATGTGAAGGACAGGCTTACGAGAGATTGGCTGACCTAGCTCAGAAATACGAAGTTGATTTGAATAAATCCAAAGTGCTATAGAAAAGTTATTGTAAGCTTCAATGACCAAGATCTCTTTAACATGAGACCATCAAGAATGAAATACAGATTAGGGAATTAATTGGCTACATTAGAAAATGGAGTGAGCTGTATAGATGGGAATGCAGATGGGTAATGAAGAAGGAACCAAAGAGTAAGATTAGAAATGCATCCAGTTGGAGCAGAGGAGGAAGAGGATATACAAATGCTCCCAATAAGAGAAGTTCCTGGTGGACACTACATTTGTGTGCCCTGGAGTAGGAGTGATCTTGCATCATTTCCAAATGATTTTCCAAAATTGAGGGAATTCCAGTGGAATGGTACAGACAGGTTCACAAGTTTGTGAAAATATCAAAGGTCCTGTAGATAGATTTGAAAACCTTGTTTGAGATTGTTGTCCCAAGTAATTTGTGGGTTGAATGCAAAATAGCTGTGGATGGGATGGGCCTGAGAAAGAACCATTGAGACTTCCAGAGACTAATGCTCTGTCTCCAGTAGTGATGAGAAAGTATCATCAGGTGATTACATTCTTGAAATCAAAGGTGTCTCCTAAAGACACTGATTAGGTTAAGCTTGCAGAACAAACCAAGAGTCTTAAGGGTGAATGCACTCCTATTACAAAAGATTGCTGCAGGCCCTTAAACAGTCTAGTGGGACGGGGACTATTAAGACCAAAGACACAGGACATTTTTAAGAAAAGTGGCGCTGCATCCAATGCACTCTCCAGTCCCCTTACACATCACCACGGACTAACTCATCCCAGTCGGTGGTCCCGCATTTATGGCCCATAGCTCAGGGTCCATCATGTTGGCCACAGGGAGGAAGCACATGCATCTCAGGGCCCCGTAGTTGGAAGCCTGACTATCTACATGACACCCAGTGCACAGCTCCTGCTCCTGGGACCGGGTGAGTCCTTCATCAATTCGCTTCGTGCAAAAAGGATGTGTCCGTGTAAACCGGTTCACGGCTACTGTGATTACTATAAATTGGGATTTACAATCTTTATGGACATTATGAACCTTAAAAGAAAAGGATTATCAAGAATAAATTTCCTTGAATAAAGATCTGTCTCATCGATAAGAAGTGTTGGAAATATGTGCCATCTCTTACTGTGGAGACAAAATATGTGGAAGTATTTACAATAAGAGCAATATATATGAGTACTGAGTCGGAAGAGTAAAAACCCGGTTCACGTTTGTGTTTACTGCCTTTACGTTTACTTCCACAGAATGGGTTTCCCCTGAACCCACAAGATGTTGAACATGTTGTGTTAGTATCAGTGCGACCCATACAGTCTTACTAACTTTCAATTAAGTTGTGGAAAGTGGCCTGATGTGATGCTAAAGGCAGGCTCTTGAAGTGTTAGTGGTAGTGCACATTAATGGAATACATACAGCATGCAGTTTACTTGCTGGGACAATAGAAGCGAGATGTTAGTCCAGATGCACGTTGTGGTGTGAGCTGCATATGTGCTTACATGTACATGCTTGTATTGATGTTAGCAGGAAGCTGTGTGAATGCATATTAGGGAGTTAATGACCTGATGGGTGGCAGTAGTTTCCTGACCCAGGTATGTGTATTATCCAGTGAGAGAAAGGACCATACTGTGCCCATATAACTGCTAAGTGTGTGCCATTTATTTGTCTTATAGAACTCTGCAAAAGCGTAATGTTGATATAGATGGCTGTGCTTCTAGATTTCCGCCAAATAGGCGGCTTATTATTGTTATAAGAGCAGAGAAGTAGACTCTCATGCAGCAAATGCAGCTTATTGAAATGCTCACTTGATTTTTGTCCAGAGGCTAGTGGCGGTTGCTGAATACCACTGGACTGAAAGAGCTGTCAGTTCATGACCTGAATGTACTTATTTACGCTAGCCATCCACACATTCTTTCAAATTCCTACTAGTTAGTTCCTAACACTGAATGGGTAAGCAGAAATGTAACAGGCGCAATCAATATTCAAACATGTAACATGCACGGTGAACATAAATATATATCCGCTGCGGGTATTCAACCCGCCAAACAATCTGTCTCATTGGCTTATGGGTAGAGCCTTAAGGAGGTACAAAAGCTAGAGACAAGTGCATGCTTTCTACATACACTGGATTGCTTCCAAAGCAGAACATGTACAGCAAAACAGCTTTTGTAACTGCCAGGAAAACAAGGAGATGCGCCCTCAGCTGCCTCTCTCCCTCATACAGATACCAAAGTGCACTCAGGGTCTGTGTTTTCTTAAGGTGGAACCATGGATTTCAAAGAAGCCTGAGTACTAGCTTTGTTTGGTGTTTTTATCATCGTAGTTTTAACATTTTCTATAACTCGCTGCTAAAGTGAAGTTGCGCTGATCCCACACGACAGCCATCCTAATGAGGCTCCTCAGTGCAAGGTGGAGGCTGAAACCTGAGGCCAGCTACTGTACTTTGCAGAAGCTAAGGCTCTCCGGCAGAATAAGTGCAGCCATTACTATGAAAGAGATCAGCCTGACTCACCCACTGCAGCAGGCTGAAACCCCTCCAGATACAAATGAAGATTAGAGCTGGCACGTGACAACTTGACAAGGCGATGCATCGATTACTTCCTCTGATGTGGCAGGATCCTTTTCTGTATCTCCACAAAATTCTACGGAGTGAAATTACACAAGCTATGCCCTGGCCTGAACATAATTTGTTGGCAGAGTAAATCAATTGATGAACTTCTGAGATATGCCAAATATTGTAGTGATGAATTGGAGATGAAGCAAAAGAAATTGAAAGAAAAGTTAATGGTGGCACAAATGAAAGCTGCACAACAGGGTCAGAATCAATAGTTCGTAGGGAAAGTTGGTTCTATGACGGGAGTGTATCAGCAAGCAGTTTTGATAATGCCATGTAGTAATGGATTTCAACAACAGAGAAAAGGTCGTGGTATTCCAGTTGATCCGAATACAGCAATCGATGTGGCTACTTTGAAAAAAACAAACCCTTGTACGTTTGCAGCAGGATGGGAAATTGGAAGTGTGAATGTTGTTTCAATGCTAATAAAATGGTGAATGAAAACCAGGTTCAGAATGGTGGATTTGTACAGATTCAGAAAAATAATCTGATTTAGACACAGCATGTACAGAGACAGAGAACCCAAAATGTTAATGCCCCCCAACAACAGGGAATGCAGATTCCACAAGCCCCAATGCCACAACAGAATGTAAATGCTCACAGATGTAACCTGAATCAGGTCCACAATGCAAACAATAAGCCATTTGTGAATCAGGGTAAGTTTCGACAATACCCTATGATACAAGCAGACGATTACTCAGACCTGTAACAATGATGGTGCCTGAGAGGGGAGGAGAATTGCACATTTGGCGCAACCTTGGAGGTCGACCAGAGTGGTCCACTGTTAGGTGGTGAAATGAATGGCCACTCCATATCATTTTTGATCAACTGTGCTACCCGCGCTACTGTGAGAACAGCAATCTACCTATCTTGGAAAAAAGAATCCAAATTGTAGGAGTTGCCAATAAACATTTGATTAACTCTGTTACAGAAGCTGTACCGGTTAAAATAGGGTAATTTGAAGAGGATCACCAATTTATGGTATGTGATTTGAGCCCTGTGAATCTGCTTGGATGTGATCTTTTCTGTAAACAGAGCTGTTCCATGTATTGTACCCTAAACGGTTTCGAATTTTAGACTCATGGTGAGGACATCAGATGGTATCCCATGTTGACAAGCGATGATTTGCCCCAAGTCCTCGGATACACAGTGTTGGAAATAGGGTCTCTGGTTGGCAGTCAGTTTGCACTCTGTCCAAGCAGGGACCCTCACTATAGTCAGGGTAAGAGGGATACACAGCTCAAATAACCTCTGCTCACCCCCTTGGTAGCTTGGCACTAGCAGTCAGGGTTATTCCAGAGGCAATGTGTAAAGTATTTGTACAAACATGCACAGTAGCACAGTGAAAACACCACAAAAGCACTCAACACCAGTTTAGAAAAATAGCCAATATTTATCTGAGTAAAACTAAACCAGATTGACAAAATTCCAACATACAAAAGCAAAGATATGAATTTTCAAAGATTAAACTTCAATATAGCCCTTAGAAAACACAATAGCTCCAACTTGGGCCATCCCAGAGTCGTTGACGGAGTTGTTCCCAACAATCTGATGCCACTTGCAAGGAGGGTGGCACTGGAAACGGAGTTCCACAGATCCCTAGGTACAATACCTTTGGTAATGAGGAAACAAGCAGATGAACGGAGTCAGGGAGGTGAGGTGTCGCTGAATCCGGTGCAGCGATGGGTTCCTTACTGCAGAACAGGGGAGGTGATGCGACGTCAATGTGAGGCGTCAGTTCCTGACAATCTGGTGAGGTCAAAGAATCTGGTGGGACAAGATGCGTTGGTCGACCTCTTGGGGTCCTGGTCATGCCACGCCATGGGGCTACAAATGCTGCTGCGGAGTCAGGTGTCACAGACATCGGTAACAGGGCACTCAGTACTTACAAAGTTGCGGGATGTTAGCGGGGCTGCGGCAGCGTCAGGTCTGCGGAGTCAGTCGCGGTCATCGTATTCCAATGGGGACCATGGCTTCAGATGCAGACGGCTGTTCGGAGTCGGGCAGTGGCGTCTGTCCTGGAGTCGTCCGGAGTTGATGCACATGGTTCTTCTTGTTTTTAGGCCAGCTTTCACCCCCCCAGGGCCCAGAAACTGGAATAGGCACCACCTAGCGAGTTAGGGTCCGCAGCAAGCGAACCCAGAGGCTGGTAGGTGAAGTCTTTGATGTCCCTGAGACTTCTTAACAGGCGACAAGCTCAGTCCAAGCCCTTGGAGAAACTTCACAAGCAGGATACACAGCAAAGACCAGTAGTTGTACTCTTTAGAGCAGGAACACCAACTGCAGGCCAAACCAGCAAAGCATGCACATCAAAGGGGCAGAAAAGTGGATTATTGGTAAGGGCAAGTAAGTACCTATACTCAGCAATAGGCCACAAACTCCCACTAGGCTCTGATCTGAGCTCCCTGGAGCCCTCTTCGGATATGCATCACAGGAGACCTTGGTGAAGAATTCTACCTTCAGACTTAGATGATTTTTCAGGAAGGAAATCTTCATCTGGGCCAAAGCTGAACCTTGATCTGACATCCCTGGAGCCCTCCTCAGACACGCTGCGCGTGAAGTCCAGGTTAACTTTTTACATTCGGACTTTGTCACTTTTTTGGAGCTTTTTTTCTCCGACATCAGATTACCCTCTATCGCAAGCTGATTTCAAGTAAACGTCACCCGATTACCTTTCCAGGAGCCCCCAGTGAAATCCTGGAATTCTGGGGCTCTGGTGCTTTTCAGCCGGACGAGCCTGCAAGTCAGGGCGGGTCAAGGTCGACATAAGCCTGCTTGACCCCAACAGCGGCCGGTCCCTTTATGGAGCTTTTTACCAAAAGTTTCTGAATCTTCTTCAAGAAGGTCTTTGAAGGTCATTTAGGAGTCCACAACTCACCCCAAGGTTCCAGATGCTCTGAGTTGCTCCTTGAGTGCTAAGACTCCAACTCCCAGAATGCACCTGGCCAGCGGTCAGTTGTCAGTTCCTTCAGGGTTTGATACAGGGGACTCTGGTTAGCTATTTGTCACCTGTGGCAAGCAGGGAGTCAAGTGGGCAGCTGGTGCACTCCTTCAGAGTACAGTGTCCAGGTGCAGGTCGGGGTCCAGCAAGGCAGTCCTTCTTCTGATTTTGTTCCTTGTAGGGATCTGAGGTGTGGGTGCAGCACTTCCAAATGTATCCTTGCTCCATGTGAAAAGCAGAGGGCGACAACTCTCCAATCACAGACAGGCCCCTACCCCCTTGGATGACCACTTCCTGGGAAATGGGGCAAAAATCAATCCCAGGGAGCAACATTCTTTAATAATCCATAATGGCTGAAACTGAATTTTAGAGGTTAGGTCTGGCTGAGACCACCCACCGGCGTGGCTAAAAATCCTTAACACTGCCTCTCCTGCTCTCTCCTAATATAATAAAGAGGGCACCTGGCTGTCTGGGTTTGAAGGAAATGAGGCAGATCCTGAGCTGCTCCAAATGTTCTTCTCTCCTTTAAAATCCAGTTTGGCTGCTCTCCCCCTCATCCTGTTTACTCCATCTACTGAGGCAGATTTCCTGCCCCAGGCACATTCTTTGTCTTCAGCCCAGGCCACTTCACACCACATCAAGGCAGCCTGGCCAGACTAACAGAGGCTGGCCAATCAGAGAAGGGCACTACAGAGCTGAAGTTGGCAACTTTCTGGTAGAATTCTAAAACTCTTTCCCTGAACTATTATCTCACCAGAGTTTATAAACAATTTTTATAAGGTCCCTGCTTATGCTTAAATAGCACCCAGCTCTATGGGCACTTAGGGCACACCTTTGGGGTGACATTTGTAAAAATAAGGTAGTTTAAGACTTTGGAAGTACTTTTAGCTCCAAAGTTGAATTTGCATATAACTTTAGTTTAAAAGCAACCAGCAAGACATGCCTGCATTTAAAATGACACTGGGTACCCCAGCAGTGCCTCTATGGGTGCACTATCTTTGCTGGGGTCCCTAAACCTACATGCCCTACCATGTACTAGGGACTTATAGGTAGGTTGATACTGCCAATTATAATTAATATAATTTACATATCCATTTTACAAAGAGCACTGGCCCTGGTACTGGTAAGCAGTACCCAGGGCATAGCCAAGAGTCAGTAACCACCAGTATCTGTCCAAAAGGTTTGGGGTTGACCAGGGCAAAAAGTAGGACTTTCCTACACTGCCCCCCCAAATGAAAGGTGATGGGCACTAACCTACACCTTGGTATTCCTCATCAGCTAAGTGGAAAAACCTGGAAAAGCCATCTGCGTTGGCATGGGTACTTCTAGGTCTATGTTCCACTGTGAAGAGCATCTTCTGTAGGGAAATGGACCACTATAACAGTTTTGGGTTCTCCCCCCTCATTTGCACCAGCCATCTGAGAGGTCTGTGGTCAGTTTGAACACGGAAGTGAGTGCCAAACAGGTATGGTCTCAACTTCTTCAGGGATCAGACCACAGCAAAGGCCTCCCTCTCAATACCACTGCATCTCTTCTCGCTGGGGAGTAGCCGCCTGCTGATGAAAGCAATTGGCTGACCCTGGCCCTCTTCATTGATGTGTGCTAACACTGACCCACTCCCTTCCTCTGAAGGATCTGTTTGCACTATAAACTATTTGCTGTAGTGAGTGGCCAGTAACACTAGTGCTGAATACATAGCCTTTTTCAGAGTATAAAAGGCTTTTTGACACTCTGGGATTCAAATGACCCTCTTGGGATTTTTCTTTGAGGTGAGTTCTGTCAAAGGGGCCACTATGGTCCCATAATTCTGAACAAACCTCCTGTAATACCTAGTCAGGCCAAGAAAGGCCCTGTCCTGAGTCTGGGTTCTAGGAGCCTCCCAATCTAGGATAGTCTGGATCTTGGGCAGGAGAGGCTGTACATGGCCTCCACCAACAAGGTGGCCCAGGTACACTACTAAACTCTGCCCTATCTGGCACTTGCTTGCCTTGATAGTCAGGCCTGCTTGGAGCAGGGCCTGAAGTACTTCCTTCAGGTGGACCAGGTGATCCTCCCAGGTGGAACTGAATGCAGCTATATCATCCTGATAAGCTGCACTGAAAGATTCCAACTCAGACAAGACTCTGTTCACCAAACGTTGAAAGGTGGCAGAGGCATTTTTCAGGCCAAAGGGCATCACCTTGAACTGAAAGTGACCCTCTAGAGTGGAAAATGCTGACCTCTCTTTAGCTCCAGGACTTAAGGCAATCTGCCAGTATCGTGAGGTCAGGTCAAATGCACTCAGGAACTTAGCAGCCCCCAACCTGTCAATGAGCTCATCAGTTCTAGGTATGCGGTGAGCATCAGTCTTAGTGACTGCATTTATATCTCTGTATTCCACACAAAATCTTAGCTCTTCTTTCCCACCTTGGGGATTGGTTTTGGGTACCAGTGCCACTGGACTGGCCAAGGACTATCAGAGGGCTCAATTACCTTTAGGTCCAACATCTTAGCCACCTCAGCTTTGCTGTTGGCCTTGACTTGGTCAGACAACTCGTACAACTTATTCTTGGCAGGTAAGCTGTCACCAGTGCGATTGTCATGGACACAACAATTGGTGAGTCCAGGGGTCAGAGAGAACAGACCAGCAAACTGCTCCAAAACTTGTCTGCAGTCGGTCTGCTGCTTGGCTGTCAGTTTGGGAGAGAATACCACTCCCTCCACTGACCCATCTTGTGCCTTTGGTGGACAGGTCTGGCTGAGATTCACTCTGCTCCTCCTTTCCCTCATCAGTGACCATAAACATGTCATGTCTGCCCTGTCCTGGTGGGGTTTTAGTCTGCTCACATGCAGGATCTGATGAGGATTCCTGGGGGTACCAAGGTCCACCAAGTAGGTGATGTTTCCATTCTTTTCCAAAATTGGATAGGGCACAGTCCATTTGGCCTGAAGTGCCCTGGGAGCCAAAAGGTCCAAAACCCACACCAGCTGACCTGGGTGATACTCAGTGTAGGAGGCTGGACTGGCTTGTAGTGGGTACCAAGGGGTAGTTACACCTTGCACCAGGCCCAGGTATCCCTTATTAGTGTAGAGGGGTGTCTAGCAGCTTAGGCTGATAGAAAAGGTAGCTTAGCAGAGCAGCTTAGGCTGAACTAGGAGACGAGTGAAGCTCCTACATTACCACTAGTGTCATATGCACAATATCATAAGAAAACACAATACACAGATATACTAAAAATAAAGGTACTTTATTTTTATGACAATATGCCAAAGTATCTCAGTGAGTACCCTCAGTATGAGGATAGCAAATATACACAAGATATATGTACACAATACCAAAATATGCAGTAATAGCAATAGAAAACAGTGCAAACAATGTATAGTCACAATAGAATGCAATGGGGGCACATAGGGATAGGGGCAACACAAACCATATACTCTAGAAGTGGAATGCGAACCACGAATGGACCCCAAACCTATGTGACCTTGTAGAGGGTCGCTGGGACTGTAAGAAAACAGTGAGGGTTAGAAAAATAGCCCACCCCAAGACCCTGAAAAGTGGGTGCAAAGTGCACCTAAGTTCCCCAAAGAGCACAGAAGTCGTGATAGGGGAATTCTGCAAGGAAGACCAACACCAGCAATGCAACAACAATGGATTTCCTGACGAGAGTACCTGTGGAACAAGGGGACCAAGTCCAAAAGTCACGATCAAGTCGGGAGTCGGCAGATGCCCAGGAAATGCCAGCTGTGGGTGCAAAGAAGCTGCCACCGGATGGTAGAAGCTGTGGATTCTGCAAGAACGACAAGGGCTAGAAACTTTCCCTTTGGAGGATGGATTTCCCATGTCGTGAAGAGTTGTGCAGAGGTATTTCTGTGCAGAAAGACCGCAAACAAGCCTTGCTAGCTGCAAGAGTTGCGGTTAGGGTTTTTGGATGCTGCTGTGGCCCAGGAGGGACCAGGATGTCGCCAATTGCGTGAGGGGACAGAGGGGGCGCCCAGCAAGACAAAGAGCCCTCTCAGAAGCAAGCAGACTCCACAGAAGTGCCGGAACAGGCACTACAAAGTGGAGTGAACCGGAGCTCACACGAAGTCACAAAAGAGGGTCCCACGATGCCGGAGGACAACTCAAGAGGTCGTGCACTGCAGGTTAGAGTGCCGGGGACCCAGGCTTGGCTGTGCACAAAGGAAATCCTGGAAGAGTGCACAGGAGCCGGAGTAGCTGCAAAACACGCGGTTCCCAGCAATGCAGTCTTGCGTGGGGAGGCAAGGACTTACCTCCACCAAACTTTGACTGAAGAGTCACTGGACTGTGGGAGTCACTTGGACAGAGTTGCTGAGTTCAAGGGACCTCGCTCGTCGTGCTGAGAGGAGACCCAGAGGACCAGTGATGCAGTTCTTTGGTGCCTGCGATTGCAGGGGGAAGATTCCGTCGACCCACAGGAGATTTCTTCGGAGCTTCTAGTGCTTAGAGGAGGCAGACTACCCCCACAGCATGCACCACCAGGAAAACAGTCGAGAAGGCGGCAGGATCAGCGTTACAAGGTCGCAGTAGTCTTCTTTGCTACTTTGTTGGAGTTTTGCAGGCTTCCAGCGCGGTCAGCAGTCGATTCCTTGGCAGAAGGTGAAGAGAGAGATGCAGAGGAACTCTGATGAGTTCTTGCATTTGTTATCTAAGGAATTCCCCAAAACAGAGACCCTAAATAGCCAGAAAAGGAGGTTTGGCTACTTAGGAGAGAGGATAGGATAGCAACACCTGAAGGAGCCTATCAGAAGGAGTCTCTGGCGTCACCTGCTGGCACTGGCCACTCAGAGCAGTCCAGTGTGCCTGCAGCACCTCTGTTTCCAAGATGGCAGAGGTCTGGAGCACACTGGAGGAGCTCTGGGCACCTCCCAGGAGAGGTGCAGGTCAGGGGAGTGGTCACTCCCCTTTCCTTTGTCCAGTTTCGCGCCAGAGCAGGGCTGATGGATCCCTGAACCGGTGCAGACTGGCTTATGCAGAGATGGGCACCATCTGTGTCCATCAAAGCATTTCCAGAGGCTGGGGGAGGCTACTCCTCCCCAGCCCTGACACCTTTTTCCAAAGGGAGAGGGTGTAACACCCTCTCTCTGAGGAAGTCCTTTGTTCTGCCTTCCTGGGCCAGGCCTGGCTGGACCCCAGGAGGGCAGAAACCTGTCTGAGGGGTTGGCAGCAGCAGCAGCTGCCGTGAAACCCCGGGAAAGGTAGTTTGGCAGTGCCCGGGTCTGAGCTAGAGACTCGGGGGATCATGGAATTGTCTCCCCAATGCCAGAATGGCATTGGGGTGACAATTCCATGATCCGAGACATGTTACATGGCCATGTTCGGAGTTACCATTGTGACGCTATACATATGTCGTGACATATGTATAGTGCACGCGTGTAATGGTGTCCCCGCACTCACAGAGTCCGGGGAATTTGCCCTGAACAATGTGGGAGCACCTTGGCTAGTGCCAGGGTACCCACACACTAAGTAACCTAGCACCCAACCTTTACCAGGTAAAGGTTAGACATATAGGTGACTTATAAGTTACTTAAGTGCAGTGGTAAATGGCTGTGAAATAACGTGAACGTTATTTCACTCAGGCTGCACTGGCAGGCCTGTGTAAGAATTGTCAGATCTCCCTATCGGTGGCACAAGAAATGCTGCAGCCCATAGGGATCTCCTGGAACCCCAATACCCTGGGTACCTTAGTACGATATACTAGGGAATTATAAGGGTGTTCCAGTATGCCAATGTAAATTGGTGAAATTGGTCACTAGCCTGTTAGTGACAATTTGGAAAGAAATGAAAGAGCATAACCACTGAGGTTCTGGATAGCAGAGCCTCAGTGAGACAGTTAGTCATAACACAGGTAACACATACAGGGCACACTTATGAGCACTGGGGCCCTGGCTGGCAGGGTCCCAGTGACACATACAACTAAAACAACATATATACAGTGAAATATGGGGGTAACATGCCAGGCAAGATGGTACTTTCCTACACAGTCCCCCCCCCCCCAAACGAAGGACAATAAGACTAGCCATGACCTGATGAGTCTTCATTGTCTAAGTGTAAATATCTGGAGAGTCCATCTGCATTGGAGTGGGTACTCCCAGGTCTATGTTCCACTGTATAGTCCATTCCCTGTAGGGATATGGACCACCTCAACAATTTAGGGTTTTCACCTTTCATTTGTTTTAGCCAAAGTAGAGGTTTGTGGTCTGTCTGAACAATGAAGTGAGTGCCAAATAGGTATGGCCTCAACTTCTTCAGTGCCCAGACCACAGCAAAGGCCTCCCTCTCTATGGCAGACCAACGCTTTTCTCTAGGGGTCAACCTCCTGCTGATAAAAGCAACAGGTTGATCCTGGCCTTCAGAATTAAGTTGTGATAAGACTGCCCCTACCCCTAATTCAGATGCATCAGTTTGGACAATTAATGTTTTGGAGTAACAGGGGCTTTTCAGGACAGGTGCAGAGCACATGGCCTGCTTCAGCCCCTCAAAAGCTTTCTGACAGTTTGCTGTCCATAATACCTTTTTAGGCATTTTCTTAGATGTGAGGTCATTAAGAGGGGCTGCAATGGAGCCATAGTTCTTTATGAACATCCTGTAGTACCCAGTGAGGCCTACGAAGGCTCTCACCTGAGTCTGAGATGTAGGGGGAACCCAATCTATAATAGTTTGGATTTTCCCCTGAAGTGGTGCAATCTGTTCTCCACCTACCAGGTGTCCCAGATAAACCACTTTTCCCTGCCCTATCTGGCACTTTGAAGCCTTGATAGTGAGGCCTGCCTTTTGCAGGGCCTCCAAAACTTTCCATCGGTGGACCAGGTGATCATCCCAGCTGGAGCTAAAGACAGCTATATCATCTAGATATGCTGCACTAAAAGCTTCCAGCCTATGCAGGACTGTGTTCACCAACCTTTGAAAAGTGGCAGGTGCATTTTTCAATCCAAAAGGCATTACTGTGAATTGGTAATGGCCTCCAGTGGTTGAAAATGCAGTTTTTGCTTTTGCATCCTCTGATAACTTGATCTGCCAATACCCTGCAGTCAAATCAAAGGTGCTTAGATACTTGGCAGATGCCAGTGTATCTATTAGCTCATCTGCCCTGGGTATAGGGTGAGCATCAGTTTTGGTTACCAGGTTGAGACCTCTATAGTCAACACAAAATCTAATTTCCTTCTTTCCATCCCTGGAATGAGGTTTTGGTACAAGTACCACAGGAGAGGCCCATGGACTTTCAGAGTGCTCAACCACTCCTAGTTCAAGCATTTTCTGAACCTCTTGTTTTATGCAGTCTCTGACATGGTTAGGCTGCCTATAGATTTTACTTTTGACAGGCAAGCTTTCTCCAGTATCTATAGTGTGCTCACACCAAGAAGTGGTGCCTGGCACAGTAGAAAAGAGTTCAGAAAACTGACCCAGGAGATTTATGCAGTGGTCTTTCTGCTCAGCAGTAAGACAATCTGCCAAAACTACACATTCCACTAGAGCATATTGTTCTGTGGAAGAGAAGAGATCAGGGAGAGGGTCACTCTCTTCTTCCTGTCCCTCATCTGTTGCCATGAGCAGGGTGAGATCAGCCCTGTCATAGTAGGGTTTCAGGTGATTGACATGGAGCACCCTAAGGGGACTCCTGGCAGTGCATAAGTCAACTAAGTAGGTGACTTCTCCCTTCTTTTCAACAATTATGTGGGGTCCACCCCATTTGTCTTGGAGTGCTCTTGGGGCCACAGGCTCCAAGACCCACACTTTCTGCCCTGGTTGGTACTGAACCAAAACAGCCTTCTGGTCATGCCATTGCTTTTGGAGCTCTTGGCTGGCCTGAAGGTTTTTACTGGCCTTTTTCATGTACTCAGCCATCCTAGATCTTAGGCCAAGTACATCAATCAATCAATCAATCATTAAATTTATAAAGCGCGCTATGTACCCGTTAGGGTTTCAAGGCGCTGAGTGGGGGGGGGCAGCTGCTATTGGTCGAAGAGCCATGTCTTGAGGAGTCTCCTGAAGGTGAGGAGGTCCTGGGTCTGGCGCAGGGAGGTCGGGAGTGAGATCCAGGTCTTGGCGGCGAGGTAGGAGAAGGATCTGCCGCCGGAGGTCTTGCGTTAAATTTGAGGAACGATGGCGAGGGAGAGGTTGGCAGAGCGGAGTTGACGGGAGGGTACGTAGAAGTTGAGTCTGTTGTTCAGGTAGGCGGGTCCGGCGTCGTGTAGTGCTTTGTGCGCGTGGGTGAGAAGTTTAAAGGTGATCCTCTTGTCCACGGGGAGCCAGTGGAGGTCCTTCAGGTGGTGGGAGATGTGGCATCGGCGGGGTATGTCGAGGATCAGGCGGGCGGATGCGTTCTGGATGCGTTGGAGTTGTTGGATGTCTTTTGCTGGGATGCCTGTGTAGAGTGCGTTGCCGTAGTCAAGTCTGCTACTGACGAGGGCCTGGGTCACCGTTTTTCTGGTTTCCGGCGGGATCCACTTGTAGATTCTACGGAGCATGCGGAGGGTGTTGAAGCAGGAGGAGGAGACTGCGTTGACCTGTTTGGACATGGTGAGAGCGGAGTCCACTATGTCTTGCTTTGGAGCTTTTAAAGGTTGTTCCCAACCCTCCTTCACAAGTGTTAGGGGACCTCTCACAGGGTGTCCAAATAGGAGTTCAAAGGGGCTAAAGCCCACTCTTTTTGGGGTACCTCCCTGTAAGCAAAAAGGAGGCAAGGTAACAGGACATCCCATCTCCTGCGGAGTTTGTCAGGGAGTCCCATTATCATTCCTTTGAGAGTTTTCTTAAACCTCTCAACCAGTCCATTTGTTTGTGGATGATAGGGTGTAGTGAACTTGTATGTCACACCACATTCCTTCCACATGGCCTTTAAGTAAGCAGACATGAAATTGCTTCCCCTGTCTGATACCACCTCTTTTGGGAAGCCCACCCTGGAAAAGATTCCCAGGAGGGCCTTTGCCACTGCAGGAGCTGTAGTGGTCCTTAGAGGAATAGCTTCAGGATATCTGGTGGCATGGTCCACTACCACCAAGATAAACCTATTGCCTGAAGCAGTAGGAGGGTCAAGGGGGCCAACTATGTCAACCTCTACCCTTTCAAAGGGAACCCCAACCACAGGCAGTGGAATAAGGGGTGCCTTTGGAGTGCCACCTGTCTTGCCACTGGCTTGACAGGTTTCACAGGACTTACAAAATACCTTTGTGTCCTCTGACATTCTAGGCCAATAAAACAAGGGGACAAGCCTGTCCCAAGTTTTCATTTGTCCCAAATGTCCAGCTAAGGGAATGTCGTGGGCTAGAGTTAGGAGGAACTTTCTGTATTCCTGAGGAATCACCAATCTCCTGGCAGCTCCAGGTTTTGGATCCCTTGCTTCAGTATACAAAAGGTTGTCCTCCCAGTAAACTCTGTGAGAGTCACTGACATCCCCATTTGATTGTTTGACAGCTTGCTGCCTTAGACCCTCTAGTGTGGGACAGGTATGCTGTGCCACACTCAGCTCCTCCCTGGCAGGCCCCCCTTCACCCAAAAGCTCAGCAGTGTCTGCTTCCAGCTCCTCTGGTGTAGGTTCTGCACAGGGTGGAAATTCTTCTTCCTCAGAAGTTGAATCCACTGTAGAGGGAGGGATTGTAGGTAGTGTTTTACTTTTACTAACCCTAGCTTTAGGGAGCACTTTTTCCATTCTTCCAGGATCCAAGTCACCCTGTCCTTTTTGCTTTTTGGCCTGAGCCCTGGTTAAAGCAAACATATGCCCTGGAATGCCCAGCATTGCTGCATAAGCCTCCAACTCCACTTCTGTCCAAGCTGATGTCTCTAAATCGTTCTCTAGTAGACAGTCTACAGGTAAATCTGAGGCAACCACAACTTTCTTTGGACCAGTAACCCCCCCCAGTTGAGATTCACAACAGCCATGGGGTGGCTAAGAGTGTTGTTATGAGCATCGGTTTCTTGGTACTGGTGACCAAGTAGGTGTTGTTCAGGGTGGACCAGTTTCTCTATTACCATTGTAACACTGGCACCTGTGTCCCTGTAGGCCTGAGCCTCAACACCATTTATTAGGGGTAGTTGCTTGTACTTATCCATATTAAGGGGACAAGCAACCAAGGTGGCTAAATCAATAGCCCCCTCAGAGACTAACACAGCCTCTGTGGTCTCCCTAACAAGACCAACCCCAACTAAATTACCAAACGTGAACCCAGCTCCTCCCTTAGATTGGCTATTATTAGGTTTGCTTCCACCACCACTGCTATTACTAGGGGCACTAGGTGTAGCAGCAGGGGTTGTAGTGGTAGGAGGCTTGGTGCTTTTCTTTGGGCAACTGGGATCAGTTGTCCAATGGCCTTTTATTTTACATAAATAGCACCATGGTTTCTTTTCTTTGTTTTGATTTGAAGAGGATTTGGGCCCACCACCCCCACCAGAGTGTTTTTGTGGGCCTGATGAAGACTCATTTTTAGGGTCGAGCCTGCGTTGCATGCCCTCGCGCATGCGTTTCGCAGGGAGACTCTTTTGTATTCATAAAAGGGCTGGGAGCCCTGTCAACTTCACATCAGTGTTTTTTATTGGTTGGTGGGCTTCCCTAACAAAATCCGCTTGCTTTCATTAGTCGAAGGAACGCATATGGCATGCCTTTTCCGGTGGCTAGCCCTCCTCCAGCGCAGCGACCAAATACAGAAACTTGCGAGGCTCGCTGTTTTCCATTGGGCTTGTGGACTTTTTTTTCTCTAATTTACGAGCCCGATCTCGCTTGGCAGAAGTCGAGCGCTTTACGTACTTGATTTCACCTTTTCGGGTTATGTACACAAATGCACTTTTGCCCGATAGGTGAAAAGTCGCGATCAGCTCTAACATGAGCAAACGCGAGACCCGATGCATTAGCAGTAGTCGGGATTTCAGAAAACGTCTGAATAAACGCGTTTGCTTTTATAGCTTATGCTGTGAACACCGTTTGCTCTTTTCACTCTAATATTTGGTGATTAGATGAGAGGCAACTCGGATCACAATGAGCCGAAATGAATTGTGCAGGAGCACGATGTTTAGGCGAACGGGCAATCCGGGACCCGAGATCTCCCATTGGCTCACATCTCCTGCTGAATTTATAAGCTGGCTCCACAAAGCTTCTTAGAGTTACTGAAACACAAGCATGCTTCCTGTGTTTGATGTCCCTGCTGGGGAGCCCAAAAATGCTGTACCCATGTTTGTACTGACCTCTGTTCCCCACCCAAAGCCCCAAACCAGTACGATTCTCTAAGAATAACACCCCCATCTATTTGTATCTTATGCATATTTTTTCGAAGCAAAAAAGTAACCACAAAGCGCTTACATTTTATGTACCAGGGATGGTCGCACACAGTGATGACCCCCCCCCCAACCCAAGTGAAGTTTGGAGCATACATTTATCACAATAACAGAATGTTTCTCAGTACAAATCTAAAGATAAGACTAATTTAGACGTGTGACATACCCTGGACTGCGAAATATGATAGTAAACTACTGTAGCGCTTAGAGGCTATCACAGAAGCATGTGCGTTAGACAAAACACCCATGCTCAAACGCTTAGAATTTTTTTTTTCTTCAGAATTTTCGTGGAAGGTTAATGAAAGGCTTTACTGCTTGTAGATGCCTTTTTTACATTAAATAGTTCACCTACACCCCATGCGCACCACAGTGGTGCAGTTGTACCACTGAACTGAGTAACAACAAGCAGTTGGTATGCAGTGTCAAGATGTCCCAATGGGTGAGCATGCTGTAGAGAATATGCTACTCCTCAAACAAACATCCCTCACAGGGTCAGCACAACATGTCAATCAGATCAGACCACCAACCTCAAATGCACAACACTGCACCAAAGTAAGTTTGCAGGTAATTCTATAAATGCAACAAAACACAACTGCCTGGACAGTTAATATCCTGTTGTGCACGAGGGCTCCCGGGATTCTAAGCAGACGAACTATGAGGGTCATGTGACTGGCTCCATCACTGTGATTTACTCAGCAGAGATGACACTGTAACACCTCAGACAAACACATGCATCTGGGCAGCAGGTAGCCATGATCCACTCGCCCACTAGCCAAAACACAGGAAAAACCCAGTATCTAAGACAGCAGCTCTCTGTACTATACTGGCATGGTCCCTCCACACGGAGGCGTACAAATGAACCTCTCCGGCACTTACATACATCTGTGAAGAAAAGCGCAATGGGGCCAAGTTTTGTGTGGAAATGTGCACTATTAATACATAACATTTCCCACTGATAAATATATTTTTTTAACATTAGATCTCCAACACTTTACGTGCACAGTGCAGCACCATTACATACAGCTGACGTCTCATCCTTCACCCCACCACCCGCCACAGAGCCAGCATTCTGGTTAATGAGACCAGCAGTCTTAGGTATAGCACTCATTACAATTCTGGCAAAGAGATGCCTCCAAAGACGGCAATATACAAGCAGTTATCAATCTACCTTTGTGGAACAAGATAAACAACAATGTCCTACCCTGGGGTCACTCATCCAGGCACGGACAAATGTCAAGGGACTCCCCACTAACGCTTAGAATCATACAATGGGCCCCCTGTAGAAGCAATAGGGATCTTCTGCAAACACTTTGCAGAAAGGACCCATCGTTACACAGGCCAGGCACAATGACTCTTGCCCATCACTACTCTGGTCAGAGAGAAATCCCAAACCAGTGGGGGCAAGCACTTTGGGCTTGCAATAGAGGCCATGCAAACAGCAGGAATGTGCTATGCAAGAGTAATTTGTTTTGAGCTAACTATAAAACAATCCAGCTATTTAGGTAGAGAGTAAAGTCCAAAGCTTTGACAAGTATATGTAGCACCTCTGGTTTGGGGTGGTGGCCAAGCAGGTAAAAGCCCATGGTGTGGATCAACTGTCCTTGAAGATGAATTTAATCGAGGAAATCAATATGGCCGAAGGTATTACCAGAGACTGAAGTCGTTAAATTCAGTTCGGGCTCATCACTTATCGTAATGCTGGACTTTTCATGTAAAGTTTGTTGTGATCACAGTTAGAGGTGAGTCTGTGCTTTCAAATTGATCCGACATGAGCTTCAGAGACTGAAAATCAAAGATTTTAAAGCAAGGTTTCTGTTGACAGGCGGAGTTAAAAGTGGATTGATGCTTTTAAACCACTGTGGCCAATAAAGCCAAATAGACTCCTGAAAAGTACTTGTCCTGACAGATGGTAGTAAAAATACACCACCCGCATCCTCAATGGCCAGATACGCTTCTTCCACCATTCAAAAGAGTGGAAACAGAAATAAAGCAATGTCAGACTTCATTTCTGCTCCTTCGGTGTCGCTGTCTTATGGCCTGAAGATGTTACTTTTTCATATAACATGCACTCACCAATTGCTTGGTCTCTTACGCTTTGCGCCAGGATGTTTCTGAATGTCAAGAGGGAGCCGAGACACCTCACCAGGAAGCAGGCTTTGGTCCTCCCTGGTATTGTTTGCCTGCAGAGAGCTCTCACACTGCTACGCTGACTGGTACATCCAAGAGATCTTAGCAGAACCGGAGTGGAGCCCAGTGGGACAATCAGTTTTGCACCACCCCCCCCCCCCCCATGACGTTCTCCTCAGATTCCATCATAACCCCCGTCCAAAAGTGGCCCTCATCTCTCCTTCACCCTTCTCTCACATACATTTCACTTGTTTTAAAGCACTGATAAAGACTGGCTTTACCAAAAAGAATGTATATCTGTCCAAACAAATTATTTTAGCAACATTAGCATTAGAGCTTCAAAGGCAGGGGGAAAAACATAACTTCTAACCTGTTCTATGCACTCTGCATGCAGCTCTCTGATGACAGTTGCTAACAGTTACTGATATAACAAGACAATCTCTGTGACAAAAGCAGTCATCTATTCAGCTATCCACATAAAATACAGATCTGTTCTTTGCAGCAGGCATATTTCCCAAGTCAAAACTGCCACCAGACAAAACTTAATCTCTCTCTCTAGAAAGAACCTTATTTACAAGAGATATGTTGACATTTTTATTGCTGCCTGAAAGCTGGATGCACAAGGAACGCTACAGCAGATGTTTTTACAGAGTATTGTTTTGCTAGTTACAGAGCTCCCCCCCCCCCTTAGATGAGCACTCCCTCCCCAGGGCAGCACCCGGTGCGGCTGCACCAGTTGCACTGCCCTAAAGCTGTCTCCTGGTCTCAGTGAAGCACTACATGGATAGGTCATCACAGGTGACTTTGGCACAAATTGGCCGGATTTCTGCTCTCAGTTATCCTTGAAAAGAGACCGCATCTCATTTCACATCAGTGGAAGGCGAGAGTCCAACAGACAGTGGCGCCCTTCACCCTAGCCTCAGGTACTGTTAGTAATCTGTCAAAACATGAGAGGAAATAAACTCTCCAACATATGGACGCCTGTTAAGGCTGAGCCCGATTTCTCTCCTCGCCATCGAAACTGGGGCGTGGACATAACTCGCCAATGGAGACAGGGTAGCCGGAGTGGTAAGGGGCATAACAAACACTGTGATGCTCGCTGCCCACACATGGTGCTTGAGCCTGGTCTCGGCCTAAACTCCACACCAGGCATCTATGTGCTGTCAAAAACGGGGTCGGAGGGGGGATACAAACTACAAAAAGCAAATCAAAGCCTTTTGAACTTTCCCTTTCTGCCTTCAAAGCCCTGCAGACCATGGGTAACGAGAACAGTGCCAAACCCCCAAGGGGTAGCAGCTTCTCTTCCCCACTGTAACGCAAAACATAATGAACCCAATGATATGCAGTACTCCAGGGAACGGGGGCTTCAAGGTACTGTAGCTGTTTATTGAAAGGGATGACACACATGTGTAAGTCTCTAGTGCTGGAAGGGTATCTCAGCGTAATAATGCACGTGCTGCATGGATGTGAAACTACGCTTGCGTTCGAGTTTCTGTGAAGTCCGCTCAAATTTCATCTTTCCGAAATTGATGCTTGGAACGCAGTTGAGGTGGGAAAGAGTAAATCCTGGAATTTGAAGTGAAATGACGCTACAACAGTGTTGCATCGAGTGCTATATTAAACAAGCTAATGTTATTTAATACAAAAAAAAAACAGACTGGCAGGGTTGTTAGTGCCTGTTTCCCCCTCACTCTATCCAGTCTGTTGTTGTGTTAGTTAGAACAATTGTCTGTACAGCACTTTCTCAGCTGTGTCTCAGGATTAAATGAAAAATGCTACATCACAGATAAGTGGTGGCTCTTTACCAGACAAAGATGAGTGTTTAAGTCGGCCCTGCCAGGATTCCCAGGTCCATGTGTGATGTGCTGCTCTAGTCCAGGTTTTTTATTGGAATTCCGGGGCTTGTGTTCTTGTTTATCCCATTATAAAACATGACTTCAGTCCCAGAATTCAAAGGAAAAAACCTGGCCTGGAGCAACACATCATGCATGGACCTGGGAATCTTGACAGCTTTGTTAAGATTCTTAACCTGTGATACTAATGTTAATCTGAACATGCAGCAGGTGTATTAACCCTACGAGCTTTCTTACCAGTTCCTTCTCTACTCTAGGAATGATATTAGGTTTAATAATATTAATAACGACCACTTATATTGCACACAACACAAACAGTACTGTTTCTAGGCTCTGAGCAATGGGTGGCATCATTATACAACTAAGGTATGCTTATTTTGTTGACCAAGGAAGGATGGTGGTTGAACGCACTTCTTGAAGGCATTCAGACCTCTAACCTGTGGATTTCTGTGCAGGCACTGTAAGCACTTGCTGAAACTCCATTGATAGCTTATAATTTTTTTATATCATAACTTTCATGGGAAAAAGTGTCTTACTTTAAAAAAGTGAAGATTACCAGTAATTCAAATGCCAACATGCAGACTGGAGGCATCTTTTTAGGTTGAGCATAGTGGCGCACAAGTGCTTCTTTTCCAACCGCTGGTATGTATGTGGGCTTTTAACCACTATCACTCGTTCATGGGCTTACCTTTCAAAAATCTGTTGATAACATTGGTAAATGCTCTACGTTTGTCCCTACTTGGGGCGGTTTTGTTACAGACTTGGGGACCAACCCTGCAACATGGATAATTGCACTTTTGCCAATATGTTTGACTGCAAGCAAACTTCTTTTTCCTTCTGTGTCTTTCCTTTGCGCTCACGGCGGCCGTGGCACTTTGAATCACTTACTTATGTCAACTGTTTTACTTTACGTTTTCAATTTATGTGGCAAGAAAAGTCCAGTTAGGAATTTGCAACGCTAATAGCTCTAACTCGATGAAACGCGAGACCCATTTCATTGCAAATGCTTGTTAGATTTGTCCCCACCCTTATCAGAAGACTTACCATCCTTCTTCTTGCCATCCTTGTCACCCCCTGAATGAACTTTTCTGTTCACCCTTGTTCTGACCCATTTGTCTGCCTTCTTTCCCAATTCTTGGGGAGAGGTCAGATCAGAGTCTACCAGGTACTGGTGTAACAAATCAGACACACAATTATTAAGAATATGCTCTCTCAGGATTAAGTTATACAGGCTTTCATAGTCAGAAACGTTACTGCCATGTAACCACCCCTCCAAGGCCTTCACTGAATGGTCAACAAAGTCTACCCACTCTTGTGAAGACTCCTTTTTGGTTTCTCTGAACTTCATCCTGTACTGTTCAGTGGTTAAGCCATAACCATCTAGGAGTGCATTCTTAAGAACTGTAAAATTATTGACATCACTTTCTTTAACAGTAAGGAGCCTATCCCTACCCTTTACACTGAAATATAGCCATAGGATAGCAGCCCACTGCCTTTGAGGGACTTCCTGTACAACACAGGCCCTCTCAAGTGCAGCAAACCACTTGTTAATGTCACCCCCCCTCCTTGTAAGGGGGAACTATCTTGTGCAGATTCCTAGAATCATGCTCTTTTGCAGGATGACTATTTGGAATACTGCTGCTGCCACCATGGGGTCCTAACCCCAACCTCTGCCTTTCTTTTTCTAAGTCAAATGCTTGTCTGTCTAAATCCAGCTGTTGCTTCTTGAGCTTCAGCCTGGATTCTTCCACTCTCAATTTATTGAGCTCCCTTTCTAACATTCTGTCTTCAGGGAGGGTGGGTTGGGCATGCCTTGTCACAGAAGAATGGTGAGAATGAACAGAGGGAGACCTGTCCCTAACAGATGGCACTCTAACATTCTGGCCTACAGAAGTAACACTCCTACTGTGATGAGAAGTAACACTCTTACTGTGATGTGAAGTCACATTAGTACCAGCCATGCTAGGTGGCCTGCTAATGGCCAGGGTGGGAAGGTTCCCTCCCAAATCTTTCACTGGGGGTGCCCCAGAATCAGAGTGGGAACCATCAGCTAATTTCTCACCTGAAGTGCCAACTAAGGTCTTATCTTGTTCAATGAGCATATTAACTAACAGTTGTCTTGAGGGATTCTTCCCTACCCCTAAACCTCATCTAAGCAGAGACTCCTTGCTTCCTTCCAGCTAAGGTTGTCATAAGCTATGCTGGCCAGATCAAGAGTTTGGCCTGTACCAGACATGATAGACAAGAGTTTAAGGGACAGAAAAAGAAAGAAAATGTTTTTAGAACTTTTTAAGGAACAGAAAAAAAACTTTTAAAACTTTTAAAGAACTTTTTGAAAGTTTAGAGGTACTTTTCAGCACTTAGAAAAGGAGTAAGAGAAGAAAAGCAAAACTTTTTGGTTAGGTGTACATACACTGAACTTGTTTTGTATATTTTTCTCTTATGAAAAGTACAATATGACAAAGTGGTAAGTAGTTGCAAGAACTTATTCCCACCGCTGCACAACCAATGTAGGAGGCTGGACTGGCTTGTAGTGGGTACCAAGGGGTACTTACACCTTGCACCAGGCCCAGGTATCCCTTATTAGTGTAGAGGGGTGTCTAGCAGCTTAGGCTGATAGAAAAGGTAGCTTAGCAGAGCAGCTTAGGCTGAACTAGGAGACGAGTGAAGCTCCTACAGTACCACTAGTGTCATATGCACAATATCATAAGAAAACACAATACACAGATATACTAAAAATAAAGGTACTTTATTTTTATGACAATATGCCAAAGTATCTCAGTGAGTACCCTCAGTATGAGGATAGCAAATATACACAAGATATATGTACACAATACCAAAATATGCAGTAATAGCAATAGAAAACAGTGCAAACAATGGATAGTCACAATAGAATGCAATGGGGGCACATAGGGATAGGGGCAACATAAACCATACACTCTAGAAGTGGAATGCGAACCACGAATGGACCCCAAACCTATGTGACCTTGTAGAGGGTTGCTGGGACTGTAAGAAAACAGTGAGGGTTAGAAAAATAGCCCACCCCAAGACCCTGAAAAGTGGGTACAAAGTGCACCTAAGTTCCCCAAAGAGCACAGAAGTCGTGATAGGGGAATTCTGCAAGGAAGACCAACACCAGCAATGCAACAACAATGGATTTCCTGACGAGAGTACCTGTGGAACAAGGGGACCAAGTCCAAAAGTCACGATCAAGTCGGGAGTGGGCAGATGCCCAGGAAATGCCAGCTGTGGGTGCAAAGAAGCTGCCACTGGATGGTAGAAGCTGTGGATTCTGCAAGAATGACAAGGGCTAGAAACTTTCCCTTTGGAGGATGGATGTCCCACGTCGTGAAGAGTTGTGCAGAGGTGTTTCTGTGCAGAAAGACCGCAAACAAGCCTTGCTAGCTGCAAGAGTTGCGGTTAGGGTTTTTGGATGCTGCTGTGGCCCAGGAGGGACCAGGATGTCGCCAATTGCGTGAGGGGACAGAGGGGGCGCCCAGCAAGACAATGAGCCCTCTCAGAAGCAAGCAGCACCCACAGAAGTGCCGGAACAGGCACTACAAAGTGGAGTGAACCGGAGCTCACACGAAGTCACAAAAGAGGGTCCCACGACGCCGGAGGACAACTCAGGAGGTCGTGCACTGCAGGTTAGAGTGCCGGGGACCCAGGCTTGGCTGTGCACAAAGGAAATCCTGGAAGAGTGCACAGGAGCCGGAGTAGCTGCAAAACACACGGTTCCCAGCAATGCAGTCTAGCGTGGAGAGGCAAGGACTTACCTCCACCAAACTTGGACTGAAGAGTCACTGGACTGTGGGAGTCACTTGGACAGAGTTGTTGAGTTCAAGGGACCTCGCTCGTCGTGCTGAGAGGAGACCCAGAGGACCAGTGATGCAGTTCTTTGGTGCCTGCAGTTGCAGGGGGAAGATTCTGTCGACCCACGGGAGATTTCTTCGGAGATTCTAGTGCAGAGAGGAGGCAGACTACCCCCACAGCATGCACCACCAGGAAAACAGTTGAGAAGGCGGCAGGATCAGCGTTACAAGGTCGCAGTAGTCGTCTTTGCTACTTTGTTGCAGTTTTGCAGGCTTCCAGCGCAGTCAGCAGTCGATTCCTTGGCAGAAGGTGAAGAGAGAGATGCAGAGGAACTCTGATGAGCTCTTGCATTCGTTATCTAAGGAATGCCCCAAAGCAGAGACCCTAAATAGCCAGAAAAGGAGATTTGGCTACTTAGGAGAGAGGATAGGCTAGCAACACCTGAAGGAGCCTATCAGAAGGAGTCTCTGACGTCACCTGCTGGCACTGGCCACTCAGAGCAGTCCAGTGTGCCAGCAGCACCTCTGTTTCCAAGATGGCAGAGGTCTGGAGCACACTGGAGGAGCTCTGGGCACCTCCCAGGGGAGGTTCAGGTCAGGGGAGTGGTCACTCCCCTTTCCTTTGTCCAGTTTCACGCCAGAGCAGGGCTGAGGGATCCCTGAACCGGTGCAGACTGGCTTATGCAGAGATGGGCACCATCTGTGCCCATCAAAGCATTTCCAGAGGCTGGGGGAGGCTACTCCTCCCAGCCCTGACACTTTTTTCCAAAGGGAAAGGGTGTAACACGCTCTCTCTGAGGAAGTCCTTTGTTCTGCCTTCCTGGGCCAGGCCTGGCTGGACCCCAGGAGGGCAGAAACCTGTCTGAGGGGTTGGCAGCAGCTGCCGTGAAACCCCGGGAAAGGTAGTTTGGCAGACTCGGGGGATCATGGAATTGTCTCCCCAATGCCAGAATGGCATTGGGGTGACAATTCCATGATCCTAGACATGTTACATGGCCATGTTCGGAGTTACCATTGTGATTCTATACATATGTCGTGACATATGTATAGTGCACGCATGTAATGGTGTCCCCGCACTCAGAAAGTCCGGGGAATTTGCCCTGAACAATGTGGGAGCACCTTGGCTAGTGCCAGGGTGCCCACACACTAAGTAACTTAGCACCCAACCTTTACCAGTTAAAGGTTAGACATATAGGTGACTTATAAGTTACTTAAGTGCAGTGGTAAATGGCTGTGAAATAACGTGGACGTTATTTCACTCAGGCTGCACTGGCAGGCCTGTGTAAGAATTGTCAGATCTCCCTATGGGTGGCACAAGAAATTCTGCAGCCCATAGGGATCTCCTGGAACCCCAATACCCTGGGTACCTTAGTACCATATACTAGGGAATTATAAGGGTGTTCCAGTATGCCAATGTAAATTGGTGAAATTGGTCACTAGCCTGTTAGTGACAATTTGGAAAGAAATGAGAGAGCATAACCACTGAGGTTCTGGATAGCAGAGCCTCAGTGAGACAGTTAGTCATAACACAGGTAACACATACAGGGCACACTTATGAGCACTGGGGCCACGGCTGGCAGGGTCCCAGTGACACATACAACTAAAACAACATATAGACAGTGAAATATGGGGGTAACATGCCAGGCAAGATGGTACTTTCCTACACTCAGGCATGGTAGCCTTCTGGGCATGCCAGAGCTTCATGAGCTCTTGGCTGGCCTCCAGGCTGTTGCTTGCCTTCTTCATGTATTCAGCCATGCATGACAGCAGGCCCAGCACATAATCCAGCACATTCTGCTTGGACTCTTTGAGAGGCTCCTCCCAAGACTCCTTCGCCAAGCACAATGGGCCTCTTTCAGGGTGCCCAAACAGTAACTCAAAGGGGCTGAATCCAACTCCCTTTTGTGGCACCTCCCTGTATGCAAACAGCAGGCATGTGAGGAGAGCATCACATCTCTTCCTGAGTTTGTCAGACAAACCCATTATCATGCCTTTCAGGGTCTTGTTAAATCTCCCCACCAGACCATTCATCTGGGGATGATAGGGGGTGGCAAACGTATAGGTGTAGGAAAGTAGCCTCTTTCTAGCATGGCTACCCCCATTTTTGACCTGTTTGTCAGTGTGCTTTGACTGTGTCACTGGGATCCTGCTAGTCAGGAGCCAGGGCTTATAGTTTGTGGCCTACTTGTCAGTATGTTTTACTGTGTTTGTCAGTATGCTTAACTGTGTCACTGGAGTCATGCTAACCAGAACTCCAGTGCTTATGCTCTCTCTGGTTCCAAATGTGTCCTTACATACTGGTGACCCAGTCTTTCACTCCAAATTTGCATGCTGGTCACCCCTCATAAGTCCCTAGTATATGATACCTATGTACCAGGGCATTGGGGTTCGAGGGGATCCCTATGGGTTGCAGCATTTCTTTTGCCACCTATAGGGAGCCCATGCAAAGACTTCTACAGGACGGCCATTGCAGCCTGTGTGAACTAGTGCATGCACTATTTCACAGCCTTTTTCACTGCACCAGGTCACTTATAAGTCACCTATATGTCAGGCATTTAGACCATGAAGGCTGGGTGCAATGTACCTGCGTGTGAAGGCACCCCTGCACTAGCAGGGGTGCCCCCATGTCGTCCAGGCCCATTATTCCGGACTGCGTTAGTGCGGGATGACATTTTATGCATGAACTAGTCACAGGTGAAAACCTATGCCTAGCTTCACAATGGTAACTCCGAATATGGCCATGTAAGGTATCTAACAACTGGGAATTGTACCCCAATACTGATTCTAGTATTGGTTTCACAATTCCATGCACTTTGGGTTCTCCACTATGGACCCCCAGTACAGCCATACCAGCCTTCTGAGGTTTTCCAGGCAGCCCCAGCTGCTGCCACCTCACAGACAGGATTCTGCCCTCCTGGTGCTTGAGCAGCTCAAGCCCAGGAAGGCAGAACAAAGGATTTAGTTTGGGAGAGTGGTGTTACACCCTCTCCCTTTGGTAATAGATGTTACAGGCATGGGAGGGATAGCCACCGAGAGCCTCTGAAAATGCTTTGAAGGGCACAGATGTGCCCTCCTTGCCTAATCCAGTATACACCGGTTCAGGGACCCCCAGCTCTGGTGCAAAACTGGACAAAGGAAAGGGGAGCAAACACTCCCCTGTCCATCACCACCCCAGGAGTGGTGCTCCAGAGTGTTCCTGGGTTCTGCCATCTTGTTTTCAGGATGGTCAGGGAACTCTGTGAGCATCTAAGTGGCCCGTGCCAGAAGGTGAGATCTGATACCTCTCCTGATAGGTGCTTACCTGGTTAGGTGACCAATCCCCCTCTCAGAGCTAATTAGGGTCTCTCCTCTGGGTGTTTCTTCAGATTAGGATTGCAAGAATCCAGCAGGAATCCTCTGCATCCTTTACTTCATCTTCTACCGACGGATCAGGATCAACCGCTTACTGCTCCAGGAACTTTACAAAACTGCAACAGAGAAGCAAAGATGACTTCTGCAACATTGTAACTTTAGCTCCTGCCAGCAACTGCAACAGTTTCCAGATCGTGCACGCTCCAAGGACTGTCTGTCTTCAGCCTGCACCAGAAGAAAAGAACCAAAGGAATCTCCTGTGGAGTGATGGAGTCACTTTCCTGCTTCAGCAGGAACCTCTCTGCAGGGATGACCGGTGGCTTGGGTCCCCTCTCCAGATGACAGGCGTGGATCCAGTGACACAGGTGGTAGACTAAAGTAACTCCGACAGTCCCAACATCCAGCTGTCCAACTTTGGTGGAGGTCCGAGCTTGCCTCCTCACACAAGATAGTACCCCCGTATACCGCGTGACTTTCAGTTACCAAGGCTTGCGAGCAACCTTCCAAGAATTTCTTTGTGCACAGCACAGCTTATGCCCCCAGCACTCCATTCTGCGACACACAGCTTCCTGAGTGGTTCTCTGTTGGCATGGGAATCCTTTGTGTCTTGCTGTGTGGGCCTCCATTTGCACCTTATTTGTCCCCGGACTGTGGGACTCCAGTGCGCGCTGCCTGGTCTTCTGAGGGCTCTCGGAGTTGCTGAGAGCCCCTCCTGTCTCCCCCTCCAGGGTAGAGTCGACCTGGTCCTTCCTGGGCCCGGGCAGTGCTATTTTCTGTTAACCGTGAGCTTTGCATTTACCAAGGCTTGTTGGCAGAATTCAGCGACGCAAACCATACTGCATTCATCCAGTAGGACATCTTCTGCACCAACCAGGAACCCAGATCTATCTCCTTTGGTGCAATACTGACTTTGGGGGGTATTCCAACTTTGGAGGAGGTGTTAATCCGTCCCAAAAGTGACGGTAAAGTGACTGATATACCACCAGCCGTATTACGAGTTCCATAGGATATAATGGACTCGTAATACGGCTGGTGGTAAATCCGTCACTTTTCCGTCACTTTTGGGACGGATTAACACCTCCTCCAAAGTTGGAATAACCCCCTTTGTCTTTTTACCGGTGGGTCTTCTTTTGCACCTTCATCTAAGTTAGCAGGGATTCCTGTTCTCCCTGGACTCTTCAGTGCTTCTTGGACCTGGTCCCCCTCTTCCACAGGTCTTCAGGTCCAGGAATCTATCATTGGTGTCTTGTAGTCTCTTCTGGTTCTTGCATAATCTTCTATCACAACTTCTAGTGTGTTTTAGGAAACTTGCTGTGTTTTACGTCTGCTTTCCTGGGCTCTGGGGGGGGGTATTTTACTTACCTTTGGTGTTTTCTTATGATCCTAGCGCCACCCTACAAACTTGACTAGGCGGGAAACTGACTTTCGCATTCCACTATTTTAGTATATGGTTTGTGTTTCCCCCAGGCCCAGTGCAGCCTATTGTGATTTTCACTACTTGCACTGTTTTCCTACTGTGCACTTACCTGTTTTTGGTTACTAGTGTATATATTATGTAATTTACTTACCTCCTAAGGGATTATAGTCTCCAAAGTATTTTTGTCCTTCTGTCACTAAAATAAAGTACCTTTATTTTTGTAACACTGAGTATTATCTTTCATGTGTGTAGGTACTGTGTGACTACAGTGGTATTGCAAGAGCTTTGCATGTCTCCTAATTCAGCCTTGGCTGCTCTGCCTACAGCTACCTCTAGACAGCCTGGCTTCTAGACACTGACTACATTTCACTGATAAGGGATAACTGGACCTGGTAAAAGGTGTAAGTACCTGTGGTACCCACTCCAAACCAGGCCAGCCTCCTACAATAAGTAACACCACACTCATCCCATATTGCTTTCAGATCGGCTGACATAAAGTTTGTGCCCCTGTCTGAGACCAACTCCTTTGGGAATCCCACTCTGGTGAACACGCCAAGTAGGGCTCTAGCCACCGTGGGAGCAGTGACTGTCCGGAGGGGCATTTACTCTGAGGACCTGGTGGCATGATCCACAACCTCCAAAATGTACCTGTTACCCGAGTCAGTTGGTGGGTCTAGGTGGACCAACAATGTAAATCCCCACCTTCTCATAGGGAGTCCCAACCACTAGTAATGATACTACTGATATCAAGTGAGCCTTTGGCTTGCCCCCTGCTTTGCCACTGGCCTGGCAGGTGACACAGGAGCCGCAAACCTCCTTGACTTTTTCTGACATATGGAGCCAATAGAAGTGATTGACCAGCCTATTCCAGGTCTTGGTCTGCCCCAAATGTCCAGCAAGGGAAAGTCAGGGCTTAGAGTTAGGAAGAATTCTCTATACTTCTGGGGGGCCACCACTGTCCTGGTTGCCCCTGGTTTGGGGTCACTTGCCTCAGTGTAGAGAACTCCATCCTCCCACTATACCTTGTGGGACTTACCAACATCCCCTTGTTCTTGTCTGGAGGCAGTCTGCCTCAGGCCCTGAAGAGTGGGACACTCTCTTTGTTCCTGGCACAACTCTTCTCTTGTGGGCCCACATGCCCCTTGCAATTCTGCCAAGTCCTACCGAGCTTGCAGGGGAAGGGTCCCTCCCTCATAGGTCAGATCCTCCCCCCTCAGGATTGGATTCCTCCTGAACCTCAGTGCTTGGTGGGGCTGGCAAGCCAGACACAGCATCCTTTTACTTGTTCTTGGATGCTTGGCCAATTGTTCAAAGGTCCAAGTGTCCAGACCTTCCCTGCCGTGCTGCCTGTGGCCTTGTCACAGCACACACCCATTAAGGGAGGTCGAGCATCTGTGCATGGACCCTTCTTTCCACCTCTGACCACTCAGATGCTTCCAGATCATTTCCCAGCCTCCCACATTCTACTGGGAGGGCAGGAGCTACTGCTACTTTTTTAGGGCCAGTCGCACCTCCCCATTCCAGGCTCACCATGGCCATGGGATGGAGTTTGGTTCTGCTGTCTGTATATATCACTTGGTGGAATAGACAAGGTAAGACCTACTCTAGAGAAACCAGTTTTCTGTGACCATAGTCACACTGGCTCCTGTATCTCTGAGATCCTCCACCTCAGTCCTATTGACTTTAGGCCTCTGCCTATACCTCACCATGCTGGGAGGTAAGGTGGCCTTGGTTCCAATGTCTACCCTACCCACAGACACTAAGGTGACCTCTGTGTTCTCTGAGCCCAACGTTGGGCCAACTTCCACCCCCACACCCACACTAGCAATCACATGGGACTGCCCACCATTGGGGGGGCCTCTTGGCTCAGACAGCATCCCCTTTTTTGTGTCTAGCTGGTTGCAGTCAAATCACTTGCCAGCCTTAGCAAGCTCCTGAAACGTTTCTGCCTTAACAGGATCATAATGTTTTCCCTGGTACGCCTTCCCCTTAGAACACTGAAAAGGTTTTGGGGACTCTTGTGAGGACTCCTTGGACTTTTTATCATCTTTCCCTTGGCTCTTCCCCTGAGAAGAACCATGTCCTCCCTTTTCCTGATCAACTCCTGGGGGTTTCTGGTTAACTCTGGTTCTCAGCCAGTCATCTGTTGCCTCAACCAGCTCTCTGCGGTCAGTCATCTTAACTAGTTACTGCTGTAGCTTCTCTTGGGCACAATTAGTTAGAAGGTGCTCCCTTATAATTAAATTGTAAAGACCTTCAACTGTACTTAACTTGTTGCCCTGTATCCAGCCCTCTAGTGCCTTAACTAAGATGTCCACAAAATCAACCCAGGACTGAGTAGCTGTCTTCTGGGTGTCCCTGAACTTGAGCCTGGACTGCTCTGGGATCAGACCAAACGTCTTAGTTAAGCACCTCTTCATACTAGGGTAGGAGTCTGTTTCTTCCCCACTTAGGTTCAGGAGCCTATCCCTCCCAGAAGTGGGGACCAACTCCCATAGGAGTGAACCCCAATACTGAGGCTTAATTATTCTGATCTGGAGGGCTCTCTCAAAGGCCCGAGCCATTTATTTATGCCACCCTCCTCTACATAAGCAAGGACAACCCCTTGGGTAGTCTGGGACAAAGCCCTCCACCCATGGAGATCTTAGCTTCACTGTCGCTGCCACCATATCTTTTCTTTTCCCTTACCTACTTTTTCTTCTCCAGGGCCAGCTTCTCTGCCTCCAAAGCTACGTATGCCAGCTGGGCTTCCAGCTCTCCCTCTCTAAGGGACAGTTTTTCTCCTTCTGAAGGGACCCCCTTCCCCCAACAAGCTTTGGGTATGGCCCTGGTGACTGTGTGAAGTGAGGACCAGTCTTCCTACTCCTTACTAAGGTTCAGATGCCCTTCCTCCCTTGAGTGGTTGGAGCTGGCACCTTCCCCTACTTCTTCCTCTAATACACAACCCCTTAAGCTGGACTACTGTCTTTGTGGGTAGGCTAGCCAGAGCAAGCTAAATGTTTCCCTAGTTTTGACACACAGAATTTTTTTTTTGAAAAACTGGAAGCAAGAATTTAGAAAAATCACAAAAATGCAATAATTGAAATTAGTCCATATTAAAAATCCCAAACTATTTTTGCACTAGGACAATTTAAAGGATTTGAATTTGCTTTACTTAAAACTGTAGTGTGATACTGAACACAAGTACTGGATCCCACCACTGCGCACCAAAAATATTGGAAAGTGAATTATTGGTAAAGGCAGATAAGTACCTACACTTAGCAATAGTCCACTAAGCCTCACGAGGTTCTGTTAGGTCTCAATAAATTAACCCTAGCTCAACCGTTGGTAGCTTGGCAATGAGCAACAAGGCTTATCTTAGGAGACAAAGGCCCTGATTATGACTTTGGCGGATGGAAGAGCCAGTCCACCGAAGTTCCGAAGGAAAGGTTGTCATCATTGTGACTGCCTCCCCACTGGGGCCATTTCGAGTTTCCCGCTGGCCTAGCGAGAAACGGCCTACAACATTGTCTCCGGCTCATAACCGGCGGCAATGCTGTAGTGCGTAAGGTTCACCAGCACGTGTTGCAATGTTTACTGTCTACCAAGCACATTCACCTTGCACCATGTCTCCACCAGTCTTTTCATGGCTGGGTTACCTCCATGAAATCACTGGCAGAGAAGAGGGTCATAAGCCCCAGGGCGGCCATGTAGATGAAAACTGGCAGTGCTGGTGTTCCAAGCATGGTGCTACCGCCGCGGTCATAATATGGGGCTTGGACCACCGCATTGGTGGCAGTCCGACCGCCACAGCAGCCATCACGTTCGTAATGAGGCCCAACATTTTGATACCAAACTTGAAATATCTGGCTCCTATTGGGACTCTATTAAATACAATAAAATATCCCACTTTTAGCCGATGGAGCCCATTCACTACAGTGAGGGAAAAACAAATGTGGATATTTTACATCACCAGGGTTTATAAAACAATTGTATAAAGTCCCTGATTATAGTTACCTAGCAGCCAGCCCTAGGGGCACTTAGGGCACACTTTAGGGGTGACATATGTAAAAATAAGTTAGTTTAAGACTTCGGAAGTACTTTTAATTCCAAAGTCAAAATTGTGTATAACTTCAGTTTAAAAGCAGCCAGCAAGGCAGACCTGCCTTTAAAATGATACTGGGTACCTCAAAAGTGCACCTATGGGTGCACTACCTATGCTGGGATCCTTAAACCTACATGCCCTACCATACACTAGGGACTTATAGCTAGCTTGATGCTGCCAATTAAAAGTAGCCTACTTTGCATATACATTTTACACAGAGCACTGGTCCTGGGACTGGTAAGCAGCACTCATGGCACAACCAAGTGTCAGTAGCCACCAGTATCTATCCAAAACGTTTAGGGATGACCAGGGCAAAATGGAGGACTTTCCTACAACTACTTATACTCATTTCTGCCTTTGAGGTAGACAAATTTCAAAAGAAAGTTTCTGTTGTTCACAAGATCCTGCGTAGCTCAGACCTGGCCCCTGACACACTCCAGAGGGCTGGAGACTGCATTGTGTGAAGACAGGCACAGCCCTTTCAGGTGCAGGTGTCAGCTCCTCCCTCCCTCACAAACAGTCCAACTGTCAGTCTGACCCAGACGTGGATTCCACAGACAGGCAGAGGCAAAGAATGGTTAAGCAAGAAAATGCCCACTGTCTAAAAGTGGCATTTTCACACTGACAATCTAAAATCCAACTCTGCCAAAAGATGTATTTTTAAGTTGGGAGTTCTGAGACCCCAAAATCTATATTTCTATCTGCTCCCAATGGGAAACTACACTTAAAAGATATTTAAAGGCAGTTCCAAAGTTAACCTATGGGAGAGATAGGACTTGCAATAGTAAAAAACAATTTTTTCAGTATTTCACTATCAGGACATTTAAAACATGCCAGTACATGTCCTACCTTTTAAATACACTGCACCCTGCCCATGGGGCTACCTAGGGCCTACCTTAGGGGTGACTTACACGTAGTAAAAGGGAAGGTTGGCAGTGCAAAACTGCATACACAAACACTGCAGTTGCAGGTCTGAGACATGTTTACAGGGTTACTCATGTGGGTGGCTCAATCAGTGCTGCAGGCCTACTTGTACAATTTGATTTAAAGGCCCGGGGCATGTCTAGTGCATTTTACTGGGGACTTACTAGTAAATCAAATATGCCAATCAGGGATACCCAATCCTAATCACAATGTATACAGGGAGCACTTGCACTTTAGCACTGGTCAGCAGTGGTAAAGTGCCCAGAGTACCAAAAATCAGCAAAAACGAAGTCAACACACAGTCAAAAATAAAGGGAGCAGAGGAAAAAAGACCGGGAAAACCACGCCAAGGATGCCAGGTCTACCACACAGTGTTGCCTGAAGTCTGATACTTTTCAGGGAAAGACGTAGATCTCATTAACGGTGTTGAACCTATCCGCATAACAGTAAAACCTAATTCAGAATATCAGAGAATCCCAAAATATAATCTGACTCCTGAAACCATTACTGGGATTACTCATGTGATTGGGTCAATCATTCAACAAGGCATAGTAAGGATTATGGAGAGTCCATATAATTTACCATTTATGGACTTGCAGCAACCCAATAGCAAGTACTGCATCATGCAGGACTTGAGAAACATTTATGCCATTGTAGTTCCTTGCTGTCCCGATGTACCAAATCCAGCTGTGATTTTATTTTAGATTCCATGTGAGGCCCATTGGTTCACTGTGATTGACCTTTGCCAAGCATTTTTGTGCATACCGTTGCATGAGGATAGCCAGTTTCTCTTCGCATTTTGGTTTGGAAGTCATGTTTTAGAATGGTGCTGAGTCCCACAAGGGTACACGGAGACTCCTTCCATTTTTACCCAGATTCTCAAAAAGAATCTGAAATCCGTGGAATTGCCCTTAAATTAATTCTTGGTTCAATATATTGACAACCAGTTGGTGGCTTCACATACTTGAGAAGCTGGCAAACATGATACCATTGCCCTTTTGAGCCACTTGGCTGAGAATGGACAGGAACATGAAGTATCCCTGACCAAATTGCAGCATTGTAAGAGAGAAGTTCTTTACCTGAGATATCACACTGAAAAAGGAGCAGGGAAGGTGTCACAAAAAAAAATCTAGATGAATATGCAGATGAAACCACCAACAACTCAGAAAGAAGTCAGGATGTTCTTGGGAATGGTGGGCTGCTGTCATCAGTGGATTCCCAACTTTACCAGGTGGCCAAACCTTTACAGAGGCTGACACACAAGTATGTGTCAGATCAGGGTACCTTGGGATGACATTTGCAAGTGTGCCTTCTCAGAGCTGAGAGAAAAGTTCTGTCATGCCCCTCCTCTTGGAATGCCTGATTACAAATGCTTCATTTTGTTTTGCACTGAGAGGAGGAATGCGCTCCCTCAGTGCTAACTCAGATGCACAGGATTGCTCACAGACACTTTGCCTATTTTTCAGCTACACTTGACCCAGTAACGCCAGCATTGCACTAATTAAAACTGTGGCTGCTACAGAAGATGACCATAATAATGTTTTTGCACTGCATAACAGTGGAAAAGCATTGTTATGGTCATCCTCTGAATGCTTTTGTCCCCCATTCTGTGGCGATATTGTTGACCAGCTTCAGAACTTAGTACCTCACAAAAAATCGTTTAATGGGGGGGGAGCAGATCATACTTGCTGCAACAAATATTTCCCTCAAGAGATGTATGACACTGAATAATGCAAATTTACTACCTGTTCCTGTGAATAATAATGATGTTGAAAAAGAAGTTGAGTATGACTGTCTAGATGTTACTGAACTGTGCACCAAGCAAAGACCTGACATCCAAGATGTGCCACTGCCTGACTCAGATCATGTAATGTTTGTTGATGGCTCTTGCTTAAGAGACCATCAAGGAAGCCTGAGAGCTGCCTATGCAGTCTGTACTGTCTCAGGTGTGGTTGAGGGCTCCTGGCTTCAAAGAGTATTTTCTGCACAAGTGGCGGAATTGATTGCTCATACTAGAGCATGCTGTGATTCAGACCAGCTGAGAGTGACCATTTTCATGGATAGTCAGTATGACTTTGGTGTCATCCATGACTTTAGACAGCTATAATCACTGCGAGGTTTTATGACCTCTTGAGGTTTCCCAATACGAAACAGGGATAGGGTGCATAACTTGTTGAAAGCATTATAGCTACTTGCCCAAATTGTAGTTGTCACCTGCCCTACACACCGCAAAGGGAATGATTATGTAACAGTAGGAAATAGGTATGCTGACGAAGTTACTAAATACTGTGCTTTAAATGCTTATACTTTCAAAATGAGGGAACAGATAAAAACAATCACAACCTTTTATTAACTGCAGAAGATATCCGGGAGGAAGTTAAGAGGCTACCGGAAGAATTGTCAGAAGCAGAACAGCAAGGTTGGGTTAGAGCTGGTTGTGTCAAAAGAGATGAGGATGATGTTTGGGTTTCAGCTCAAGGAAGACCTGTAATGCCAGATAGCGTGTTACTTCCAACGACGAGACATTACCATGGACCAGCTCATGGCGGGAGGGATGTTATGGTGCAACTTTTTCAGCAGACATGAATTAATCCTAGGTATGGACTGATAGCAGAAGCTTTGTGTCACAGGTCTGTTACATGTAAGTAGATGAATGTAGACAAAAGAAGTGCAGTAACACTGAGTCACATAGGGAGATCAGGAGGTCCCTTCAAAAGAATGCAGCTGGATTTCAACAAAATGCCTTTGTATAACAGGCTGACATATGTCCTGATGATTCTCGTGTTGGGTCGAAGCTTACATGAACAGAAGAAATGATAGTCTCACAGTAGCTAAGCTGTGGTTAAGGGAACTTATTCCCTGATTCGGGTTCCTGACTTCTCTGGAGTTAGATCGAGGGAAGCACCTTAACAATAAGGTCCTGAAACGGTTGTTTGCAGCATTGCAAGAGGAGCAGGGGCTACAACGTCGTTATCGACATGAGGCTTCAGGTCTTGTGGAACAGGTAAATGGAACACTGAAATCCAGACTGGCAAACGTGTGTGCTTCTATTTCTATGAAATGGCCTGATGCTTTGCTCCTTGTGTTGATGAGTCTTTACAGTAATTCTGACAGGAGAAAAGGATTGCCTCTGCATGAAATCATCATGTGTAGCGCCATGAGATTATCAACTGTACCTGCAAATGTGCTTGTGAACCTTACAGATGACATGGTTCTTGATTACTGCAAAGGATTGGCTAACATGATGCATTCTGTATCTCATCAGGTTGGAGAAGCCACAGCTGCTCCTCAACAGGAGCAGTGCCTTGACCTCAACCCGGCAACTGGGTTATGGTGAAGAAACACGTCTGCAAAACATGTTTGGAGTCTCAGTGAAGAGGATCGTACCGGGTTATCTTGGTCACTACGACAACTGGGAAGTGAGAAGGTCTCCCCAACTGGGTGGATGCAGCACAATTGCAGAACTGGTTTACAGTGAGACAAAGAGAGAAGGTTAATCAATCTGTCAGGGACCGACAAGAGTATAGGACAGCTCATGGAGAAATTATTGGTGCAATTATTCTATCTGTAGGAGAGATACTTACTTCAGACAGGATTTTCTTGACTTAAAGAATCACTTTCTAAAATTCTTATCTGACATTTCTCAGACTCCTTCAGTCAGACTAGACTAAACTGTTACTCTATTCTTTAAAAGAACAATGACCACTCTCCAAATAGAACTAAGACGAAGAGGGTAGGGAAAGATTCAGGACACACTTTGAATGATGTGCTTTAAATTTAATTGATTAATAAAACATATTACTCTTATTTTAACAAATGTTTTTAACCATTCTCAACTCTCTTTATTGTTTCAAAGAGAATCGACCTACATTAACAAAGTTCTTTTTTCAGCTTACTATTAGAACTAACAGCCACTGCAAAGGTTCAACGACCAGAGGTGGGCTCAGTGACGAAAAAGCAGCATAAAACATTATTGATACAATTTATAAGGTTGGGCTGCCGCAAATAATGTGGTATTGAGAGCATGGTTACGAGGGCTGGGCAAATACAAGCTGTGAAAAAAATTAAGAAGATAGGGAGTATAAAGTAATGAAACTGAGTGCACAATGTCCAAACTTGATTGCAAAGACCGATGAGGTGTGGCTTCCAAAGCAGTTACAGTTGTCAAACACAGAATTGGTGAAAAAATTGATGGGTGTGAGTATCAATAGGATTAATATGTTGATATATATATATATATATATATATGTGTGTGGTGTTTGTAATGTATTCTTTGCTAATTTGAATTGCAATTGCTGTATTATGTTTTTGATTGTTTTATTATGCCAGCAAATCTCTTGATGGTTGAGGGAGGGTTACATATCTGTCTTTGGCATCGCAAATGGAAGAGACGTTGAGATTCCCTAGGTAGGGGACATTTAATTTGTGAATCCTTAGAAAGTTGAGGGATGTCGTATGATGTCAAACAAACTCCTAGGCATACGCAATTTGAAGTATGATGTGAATTGGAAAGAATGGCATTAAAACACAACAAAGGGAGGAATGCAATGAGAAATAAAAGAGCAGGAAGAAATTATGCAGATGCAGTTTGGGATCATAGAGCACAGGTATGGAGAAAAAGTATAGCTGAAGGAACTAGATTGTATCTTTTGCATATAAAAGAATAAACTGGCAGGACAAAGGATTGTGATAAACCAGCTAAGAAGAAATGTAAAACTGTTAATGAGACAAAGATTAAACAAAATATTGACACAGAGACAGACTCTAGAGATTACATATTGGATGGGATGTTATCAAAACATCCACGACTCTAAGTAGACCCTATAACAGACAATGGAAATTCAGTACTAAGTAATGTAGTCACTGTAGATCATGCACTTTCACAGATTACTAGTCAGATGCAAACAGTAATGCCGGTAAAGGTGCAACCTGTATTAACACAGCTGATTACATCACAGCCAATGATAGCCCAACCGACTACTGCACAGTCATTTTATTGCACATTGTCTGTAGTCCAATAAGCAGTTACCCAAACTCCAGCACAAATCAGAATGCCTCAGATGATACCAGTAGCAAATGTGCCAGTTAACATGGTCATAACCATGCAAGTGACAGGGTAAGTTCCACAGCAGACAGTACCTGCACAGGCTACACCGACTACATTGATGCAACAGACGACTGGGAACACTTCAGTAACTAGGTTTGTCCTGACCTCACAAAATTCACAGATTGCTGTGTGGACCACAAACCATTCACGCATTAAGGAAAGGAAGATGTTTTGTTTTTGCGACACAAACATTATCAGGGGAAAGAGATGCAGATGGAGGGTTATTTCCTTTTTGGTTTGAAGAAGCTGTTCAAAACTGTGAAAGGTTGAGGATGCAGAAAGAACGAGTACTAGTACAAGTTCCAAGACAAGTCCAGTTGCACAGAGGGAAAGACTTTTAACTGTGCCACAACTGAAAGCTGACTTGGACGAAATTTTAAGGGGATGTTTAAATCTTGAACATATAGAAGAGTGTCAAGAGAAAGAATTGCTTTACTTGTGTAAAGAGATTATAAGAAAGGCTACCATGCTACATGACCAATTAACTGAATAGGCCAATAAATATGATGTAGACACCTCTAAAACTGTACCTCTGCAGAGAGGTTTTAGAATGCTGCTAAATGATATATCTATTGCAAACATGCGTTCACCAGGATTATGAATACATCTCACAGAATTAATAAAATGTGTACGCAAATGGGGTGAGATGGATAAATAGAAAATTAAATGGGCACAAAGACAAGATGAGAAAAAGAAGCAAGATAAGGAAGTGGAAGAGAAAAGAAAGCATAAAGAATAGATAGGGAAGAAGGATGTAGTTTGAGGGAAAAACTAGGAGTGTAGGTACATGCACCTTGGAGTAGGGGAGATCTTTTATCATTTACAAATAATTTTCCAAAATGAAGAAACAGTCCAATGCAGTGGTATACACAGGTTGATAGATCTGTGAAATTGTCCAATGTGTTATGGACTGATCTAAATACTTTCTTTGATGTTGTGGTTCCAAGTGATTAATGCGCAGAATGCAAGTTTGCTGTTCAGTGGCCAGGTATAGAACCTCCTAGAGATCCTGTTATCAATGGACCATTGCCTGTGGTGGTGACCAAGTATAATAAGGTGGTAACATTTCTGAAAGGTAGAATTCCATCTAGGACTTAGAATACTAGAAACTGAAATGAATACAATAGGAAAATAAAGAAACTGCATGAATTCAATGAACGGTTGATGAAAGCTTTGCAGCAGCATACGGGACAGATGCATCTTGATCCACGTGACGTGTATTTCATTACAACATTTGTGCTTGGCTTGAGGCCTGAGATTTGTCAGAATATACAGCAAAATGTGATCTGTTGATAAACGAAGACTTTAGATGAGATTCTAAAGTATGCACAGTAATATAGCGATAAGAAAGAGATGAAGCAGCAGAAAATTTAAGAAAAGTTAATGTTGGCTCAGACGAAGTTTGCACAACAAGGGTTTCAGAATCCGACGGTTGCTGATAATGTTGGTGCTGTTCAAAGCATGAGAGGAGTATTATTAAACGGAGTTCAAAATGGAATGCAGGGAGGTGTTGTGGTATTGCCTGAAAGAGGAAGAGGTGTTTCTTTTGAGTCAGGTACAAGTTTTGAAGTCACAACAGTGAAGAAAATGACCACTTGTCACATGTGCAACAGGGTGGGGCACTGAAAACACGAATGTAGGTTTAATCCAGAGAGAAACTAAATAATCAGATGCAAGATGTGAATCAAAGCCAATTGTCAAATGTTACCACACAACAGGTGCAAAACCCAATGCAAAATCGAAGTCAATTCGTACCTATGCTGCATGCCCCTTTGATTCAACCTACTATGAATGGAGTTCATTTTAATCAAAACCAACTTCTTAGAATGAATCGAAATGTGATGCAGGCTCAGAATTCCAATGTAATCCAAAAAATCCTAGTGACTCATACAGCAAGATGCTGATCTCTAGTACGCCACAATGATGGAGCCCGAGGGGGGAGGAATATTACATGCTTGGTGGAATCTTAGAGGTAGATCAGAGTGGACCATATTTAGATGGGAGTGTGAATTAATACAAGTGTAATTTCTTATTGACCCCGGAGCTACTCACTCCACTGTGCAAACAGAGGAAGTGCCAAAAGTACCCCTCTTGGGTAGAGAAATACAAGTTGTAGGAGTTGCTAATAAAGAAGATACCGACCCGATTTCAAAAGAAGTTCCTGTAAAAACAGATTCTTTTGAAGAAAAACACCATTTGTAGTGTGTGATTCAAGCCCTGTTAAATTACACCATTAATTCTACTCCATATGGGATTGAGTTTCAAACACATGATGATGACAATGAGTTTAAATTTGATTCAAATAAAACTGCAGAGTTTTACCCTATGTTGGTGTTAAATGATTTGCCCAGTGAGTTAATTGAAAAAGATGTGACAGGAACAGGGGTTTTATTGATCAAGGGGGTTGAATGAGTCAAAATAAACATGAAGCCAAATGCAGTTTTTCCACGAACACCACCCTACTCAATGACTCAAGAAGTGGTAGAAGGAATTACACCATTGATTAATGAGATGCTAGAGAAGGGAATTCTCAGGGAACCAATTTGAAGTCCATGCAACTCACCAATTATGGGATTACAGACGTCCCATGGCAAGTTTAGAATAGTGCAGGTTTGAAGAAAAGTAATGAGATTATAATCCCATGTTGTCTCAGGTACGGAATCCAGCCACCATATTCTATAACTTACATGTACAGCTGAGTGGCTTACAGTGATTGATTTGTGATAGGCCTTCTTTTCAATACATTTACATGAAGATAGTTGATTCCTATTCTCCATCGTGTTCAATGAGAAGGTATTAATATGGTGTCATGTCCCAAAAGGGTATTAAATGAATTGCCCAGTGAGTTAATTGAAAAAGATGTGACAGGAAGTCATCCCTTTTTAATCAGATACTGAAAAAGAATTTAGAGCCCTTACAATTAACTGTAAGTTCAATTCTGATTCAGTGAATTGATGATTTACTGAATGCATCAAGTACTAAAGAAAAATGTCAAATTGATTCTATAGCAATGCTAAATCATTTCGGCAGAAAATGGACACAAAGTATCACTTAACAAATTGCAATACTGTCAGAAGGAAGTGAAATACTTAGGACACAGGGGTTCATTCTGACCTCGGCGGTAAAAGCCGCTTACCGCCGGTCAGAAGGCCGCCACAATACCGCAGCAGCCGCGGTCAGCCGCCACGGACATACTGACCCACAACTGCAAAACCTCCGAAAATCCGCCCTCCACTGCAGTCCGCCACATCAGCGGCCAGCGGTAAACTGGAGAAGACCAAACCTCCACTGCCACGCCAACAGAAATACGCCCATCCCATTATGACCCGCAAATCGACGCAGCGGTCATTCAACCGCGGTATTCCATTGGCGGTACACACCGCCGCGGTCAAAATACACACACCTTTACAAACCCCTACCACATTGGACAAATTGAAAGGCACACACAAGAAACACATACACACACCACTCCCACACATCCAATACCATATAAAACACACACCCACATCACCCACAAACCCCTACCAACAAAAACCAGAGACGAAGGAGAGAGAGACACATCAGAGAATAGAGAGCCAGACACACAGAGGCACACCGCAACATCACACACACCACATAGAAGCACAAAGCACCACACACCAACACACACATCATCACATACACCACCCCACACCTCATACACACCACCCCATGGCACCACAAAGGCACCCACGCTTTTCGGACCAAGAACTCCGGGTCATGGTGGAGGAGATCATAAGAGTGGAACCCCAGCTCTTCGGCTCACAGGTCCAGCACACCACCATAGCAAGGAAGGCGGAGCTCTGGCAGAGGATCGTGGACAGGGTCAACGCGGTGGGACAGCATCCCAGAAATCGAGAGGACATCCGCAAACGATGGAACGACCTACGGGGGAAGGTGCGCTCGATGGTCTCGCGACACAACATCGCAGTGCAGAAGACTGGCGGGGGACCCCCACCCACTCCTCCCGAATTCACAACATGGGAGCAAGAGGTACACAACATCCTGCATCCTGATGGCCTCGCTGGAGTACACGGAGGAATGGACTCTGGTAAGTACAAGGCCAACCACTTCACCCCCCCAGCATGCTAACCCCCACCCTCACCCCCAACCCCCCAGCACACATCCTCCCTGAGAATGTCTCCCCAGCACAACCCACCCAACACCAACCCCTGCATGCCACCCCCAAACTATGGACACCCATCACCTAAGCATGACCACTGCACATACCCATCACCCCCCCCCCACAAAACACCCTCACAACACCTCCCCCAAGGGAATGCCAGCACTGGGGGACAAGGGCACCCATAAAACGCAAGCTAATGCACACACAGAAACAATAACCATACCCTCTTACCCCATGCAGGACCCGAACGACAACACACCGGTCAGGAGGGACCAGAAATGTCCATCCCACCCCCGGAACAGGCCACTAGTGATGACAGCAGCTCTGTCGACCTGGAACCTGACGACCAGCCCGGACCATCGGGGACCTCTGGGCAGTCGGTTCCCCTCACCCAGACACAGGCCACTGCAGACCCAACCCCCTCTGGAAACAACAGCACAGCTCCCACCCAGCGGGCCCATGCCTCTGTCTCTAGGACAGGTCAAGCAGCGGTGTGTCTACCACTACAGGGCCCCCAGGGTAACCCACCAACCCAACAACAACAGGGACCTGGGGGCAGTGGGAGTGGGCACACCGTCCAGGGGACAGAGGCCCAGGGAAACAGGGCAACTCGGAGGGCTGCTGTGCGACAGGGGGGGTAGGAGAGGCCCAGGGAACCCACTCTCCAAGAGGCCCTCACCACCATCATGGCTGCCTACCACCACTCACAAGAGACGATGGCGACGGTACTGGCCAGGTTCCAGGAGATCCAGGCACAGCAGGAGCAACGCTACATGGGGTTCAGCGACCAACTCAGCAACATCTCAACCGCTATGGGGAGCATAGTCCAGGCCCTGAACCGCATAGAGGACACGTTTCGGGACCATGTGGCATCACACAGGGCCCCTGCAACTAGCCAGGAACACGAACAGCCTACCACCTCCGCCGGCGCTAGTGGACAGGAGGCCCCACCACAACGACAGCCCACCAGAACCCCACCTCCTGCTGAACAACAACCGCCCCGCAAAAGGAGCCTGAGATAAAAAAAAACGACAGAGTAGGATGTCAAGTCCCCCGCCAGCATCACATACCCCCTGAAGTCCTCCCTCTGTCCCACATTGCCACCCTGTCAAACCTTGAACTGCCCCAGCTCCATCCTGCCACAGGCATATGGACAATGCACCTGTGAGACTGAGAAATGGACTCCGCCATGGACATTACTCCACCCCCACCCATCACTGTTTCACTATCATGTACCAATATCTATGCACTAATAATAAATCACACATTGCACTGGAATCAATCAGGACTCAGCCTGTCTTATTTACAAATGTATGACACATTACATATCAATTACGTATTGTTAACATTGTGAATTACACATACCGAGGTAACTTAGCATTAGTCCATGGGCCAACCAAGCCGAGGTCACGCAGTGGCTCATACAGCACAGAAAAGGGAAGGGAAAATCAAACATCATGTTCATAGGTCTGGGGGGAAACCGACAAAGTTGAGATGCAGGAGGCTTTCAGGAAATGTAAAATGGCATGGGTGATTATTACCTGTGTGCTACTGGAAATACAGTTCTATTACTCTGTCCCTTTTGTCTGTGTCGTCCTCTGAGTCTTCCTCCTCTTCACTCTCCGCAGGCTCCACAGCTGCTTCAGCACCACCATCTGCACCATCCTCCTGCAGGAAAGGAACCTGACGTCGCAATGCCAGATTGTGAAGCATACAGCAGGCCACGATGATGTGGCACACCTTCTTTGGTGAGTACATCAGGGATCCCCCAGTCATATGCAGGCACCTAAACCTGGCCTTCAGGAGGCCAAAGGTCCTTTCGATGATCCTCCTAGTTCGCCCATGGGCCTCATTGTACCGTTCCTCTGCCCTGGTCCGGGGATTCCTTACTGGGGTCAGTAGCCAAGGCAGGTTGGGGTAACCAGAGTCACCTATTAGCCACACACGTTGTCTCTGTAGCTGCTCCATCACATAGGGGATGCTGCTATTTCGCATCACATACGCGTCATGCACTGACCCTGGGAACTTGGCATTTACATGGGAGATGTACTGGTCAGCCAAACAGACCACCTGCACATTCATCGAATGATAACTTTTTCTGTTTCGGTACACCTGCTCATCGTCTTTTGGGGGTACCAAAGCCACATGGGTCCCATCAATGGCACCAATGATGTTGGGGATATGTCCAAGGGCATAGAAATCACCCTTCACTGTAGGCAAGTCACCCTCCTCTGGGAAAATTATGTAGCTCCGCATGAGTTTCATCAGGGCAGACAACACTCTGCTCAAAATCTTTGAAAACATAGGCTGAGACATTCCAGATGACATGGCCACTGTGGTCTGGAATGACCCACTTGCCAAAAAATGGAGGACTGACAAAACCTGCACCAGAGGGGGAATCCCTGTGGGTTGGCGGATGGGGGACATCAGGGCTGGCTCCAGCTGGGCACACAGTTCATGGATAGTGGCACAGTCAAGTCTGTATCGAAGTATTATATGGCGTTCTTCCATTGTCGACAGGTCCACCAGCGGTCGGTACACGCGAGGATTCCTCCTTCTCATCGCAAGTCCCAACGGACGGTGCCTGGGAAGGACAACATGGAGCACAGAGTCAGCCAAACCACAGGTACGTACAGACAGCTTGCACAGTTAAAGAATGGCAATGGGTTGAAAGGCGTGTATGTGTGGCAATGCAAGGCCTAGGCCTGTGTGTCGCAGTCAAAATTAAGCCATGTAGGCCCTTGAAATGGCGGCTGCCTGACCTGTGAAGTGGGACAATGGGATGTGAGGTCAATGCGCTGGCGGGGCACACCGTGGCGGTAGGCGGTCGAAGACCGCGGCGCAAAGCCGCATTGGTTAACATTGAAGCCTATGGGTTTCAGGAGCCAATGACGAAGTGCGCCGGCGGTCGCGGTACGCACCGCCGCGGTACGCACCGCCGCGGGCGTGACCGCCATTTTCTATCTGCTTAATCACTCGAGACCTGATCATCCACAGGAGAGGACCTATACTGCAAGTGCTGCTGTGACCTCGGTCTGGAAGATACAATGGCTGCTGCGACTGGGGAAAGGGCCCCTGCCTTCACGTCTGAAGAGTTGGAGAAGCTCATGGATGGGGTCCTCCCCCAGTATGCGCTACTCTACGGTCCTCCAGACCAACAAGTGAGTACACCGGGTGCACATGAAATGGGCTATGCCTGTGTGGATTGGGGTGGATGTAAGTTGGTGGGGTGGGGGGCGAATGAGGAGTGCAACGCCCGACAGATGAGAGCATGTGCCATATGGCAAAGTTGGTGGGGGGGGCCAATCACATCTAACATGCAGGTCATTGATGATTTCCTCCTTTCCACCCTGTACATGTCAAATAGGTCAGCGCCCATCAGAAGATCGAGATTTGGCGTGCCATCGCCAAGGAAGTCCGGAACTTGGGGGTCCACAACAGACGGGGCACCCACTGCCGCAAGAGGTGGGAGGACATCTGCCGCGGAACAAGGAAGACCGCAGAAACACTGCTGGGGATGGCCTCCCAACCTAGGAGGGGTGCCAGTCGCACCATGACCCCCCTGATGTCCCGGATCCTGGCGGTGGCCTACCCAGAATTGGATGGGCGCTTTAAGACATCACAGCAGACACAAGGGGGTGAGTATCAGCACATTCTCCTATCTTTCTGCGCAGTGGAGGCGTCTGGGTGGGGGAGGAGGGCTGTGGGTGACATTAGGCCAGGGCGCTTTCTGTAGTGTAGTCCTCTCCCTTAGGCATGGCCCTGTGCCCGCGGCCCCCACCTCTGTAGGGTGACAAGTACAGCCATTTAAGGTCCAGCATCTCCCATGTGCGCGTTTGACGTCTCTTGGCCTGTTGTCCTAGTCAGTAGTACTGAGTAGTGTACCCCGAATGCGCGGCTTAGTGCATTAGGCTCCTGTGTCTGTCCTCTCCGCCAACGGTGTTGACATTGCATGCACTCAACCTGGTCTTCTTTTTTCTCCCCCCACCCTATCTCTTCATCTTCTTGTGCATGTGTGCATTAGCATCATCAGGCGGAGGAGATTTGGCATCGGAGCACGAGGGAGCTGCAGGACACAAGGCCCCGGTGGGCCCAGGAACGGACACCGAGGGCACCAGTGATCCAGGGGCGAGGGGAGCACCACGACGGGGACCGCTGGTGAGAGCAGCGAAAGCGACACGTCCTCGGATGGCAGCTCCCTAGCGGTGGCGGCAACATCCGTGCCCCCCGCCTCTACAGGTACAGCCGCCACCCAGTGCACCAGCCCCGCCCTCCCAGCAGCCCCTCAGTCTTCGCTCCGTGCCCGTTCGCCCAGGAAGGCGCGCGTCTCCTTCGCCCCAGGCACCTCAGCCCCTGCCCCTGTTGCCCCTGCTGCCCTCAGTGCGGAGCTCATTGACCTGGTAAGGACGCTCATTGTTGGGCAGATGACCCTTTTGAATGCCATCCAGGGTGTGCAAAGGGAGGTGCAACAGAGCAATGCGTACCTGGAGGGCATTCATTCGGGTCAGGCTGCCCATCAACGAGCGTTCACTGCTCTGGCCTCAGCACTGACGGCAGCCATTGTCCCTGTTTCCAGCCTCCCTCTTCTTACTGCCTCCAGCCTTTCTCTGTCTCCTGTTCCTCAGCCTATCCCATCCACACCATCAGACCAGCCTGCACACACCTCAACACCCAAGAGCAGCTCATCAAAACACAAGCACCACAGATCCCACAAACACTCACCCAAGCAACACCCAGATGCAGACATGCCAACAGCAACTACCACCCCTGTGTCCCCCTCCTCCTCGTCTCCCTCCTCCCTCCCTGTGACGTCTACACTCACACCTGCATGCACCCCAACATCAGCCAGTGCTTCCATCACCACCTCACCCTCCAGTACAGTCCACACTCATGCAGTCACCACCCCCACTGCCATTTACACGTCCCCTGTGTCCTCTCCCACTGTGTCTGTCACCCCCTCTTCCAAGACACACAAACGCAGGCAGCCACCCACCCAACAGCCATCCACCTCATGACAGCCTACAGCACCAGCACCTTCACCCAATGACAGCACACCTGACTCTCCTACAACCACCTCCTCTACCTCCACTTCCATCTCCACTTCTCCTACCCTTTACCTTGGCCCTAAAAAACTTTTCATGGCTAACCTTGACCTCTTTCCCCCCGATGAGCTCCCCCATCCATCTTCAAAGAGTCCCAAGAGCACCGCAGCCACCACCAGCCCAGCTTCGGGTGTCACTGTTGTGCATGGGTTCTGGAGCCCACCCTTTGCCAGCAGTGACACATCGATCAGCAGCAAGGACACGTCCAGCCCCCCCCCCCGGCAAGAGGACCCGCAAAAACAAGGGCCGCCGTGCGAGGACCAACAGGGCTGCCCCCAAGGAGCAATGTGCGGCCACTTCACCACCCACACCATCTAGGGGAGGCAAGGGCCCGAGAGCCCCATCAAAGGAGCGGAAGGGCAGCAGGAGCGTGGAGAAGGTGGACCCCACATGCCACATCCCAGCTGGGAAGGAGGACACTAAGGAGGCCAGGAGTCCGTCCCCGAAGGGTCCAGACACGTCACGGTCCGAGGGCGACTGAGCAGGGAGTCCAGGCCAGGTCTGGCTCCCTTGACCTGCTGGAAGAGCACCGCTGAACAGGGCCCGCGGTGAAGAAGAGCACCGCTGAACAGGGCCCGCGGTGAAGAAGAGCACCGCTGAACAGGGCCCGCCGTGGAGAAGAGCACCGCTGAACAGGGCCCGCCGTGAAGATAGGCACCGCTGAACAGGGCCCGCCGTGGAGAAGAGCACTGCTGAACAGGGCCCGCCGTGAAGATAGGCACCGCTGAACAGGGCCCGCCGTGCAGAAGAGCACCGCTGAACAGGGCCCCGCCGTGCAGAAGAGCACCGCTGAACAGGGCCCCGCCGTGGAGAAGAGCACCGCTGAACAAGGCCCCGCCGTGCAGAAGAGCACCGCTGAACAGGGCCCGCCGTGAAGATAGCCACCGCTGAACAGGGCCCCGCCGTGAAGATAGCCACCGCTGAACAGGGCCCGCCGTGCTGAAGAGCACCGCTGAACAGGGCCCCGCCGTGGAGAAGAGCACCGCTGAACAGGGCCCCGCCGTGAAGATAGCCACCGCTGAACAGGGCCCCGCCGTGAAGATAGCCACCGCTGAACAGGGCCCGCCGTGCTGAAGAGCACCGCTGAACAGGGCCCGCCGTGAAGATAGGCACCGCTGAACAGGGCCCGCGGTGCAGAAGAGCACCGCTGAACAGGGCACCGCCGTCTCAAGCACCGCTCCGCTGGGCCCCGCCGTCTCAAGCACCGCTCCGCTGGGCCCTTCTTCTCAAGCACCGCTCCGCTGGGCCCTTCTTCTCAAGCACCGCTCCGCTGGGCCCTGCCGTCTCAAGCACCGCTCCGCTGGGCCCTTCTTCTCAAGCACCGCTCCGCTGGGCCCTTCTTCTCAAGCACCGCTCAGCTGGGCCCCGCCGTCTCAAGCACCGCTCCGCTGGGCCCTTCTTCTCAAGCACCGCTCCGCTGGGCCCCGCCGTCTCAAGCACCGCTCCGCTGGGCCCTTCTTCTCAAGCACCGCTCCGCTGGGCCCCGCCGTCTCAAGCACCGCTCCGCTGGGCCCTTCTTCTCAAGCACCGCTCCGCTGGGCCCTTCTTCTCAAGCACCGCTCCGCTGGGCCCCGCCGTCTCAAGCACCGCTCCGCTGGGCCCTTCTTCTCAAGCACCGCTCCGCTGGGCCCTTCTTCTCAAGCACCGCTCCGCTGGGCCCCGCCGTCTCAAGCACCGCTCCGCTGGGCCCTTCTTCTCAAGCACCGCTCCGCTGGGCCCTTCTTCTCAAGCACCGCTCCGCTGGGCCCCGCCGTCTCAAGCACCGCTCCGCTGGGCCCTTCTTCTCAAGCACCGCTCCGCTGGGCCCCGCCGTCTCAAGCACCGCTCCGCTGGGCCCTTCTTCTCAAGCACCGCTCCACTGGGCCCTTCTTCTCAAGCACCGCTCCGCTGGGCCCCGCCGTCTCAAGCACCGCTCCGCTGGGCCCTTCTTCTCAAGCACCGCTCCGCTGGGCCCTTCTTCTCAAGCACCGCTCCGCTGGGCCCCGCCGTCTCAAGCACCGCTCCGCTTTGCCCTTCTTCTCAAGCACCGCTCCGCTGGGCCCCGCCGTCTCAAGCACCGATCCGCTGGGCCCTTCTTCTCAAGCACCGCTCCGCTGGGCCCCGCCGTCTCAAGCACCGCTCCGCTGGGCCCTTCTTCTCAAGCACCGCTCCGCTGGGCCCTTCTTCTGAAGCACCGCTCCGCTGGGCCCCGCCGTCTCAAGCACCGCTTCGCTGGGCCCTTCTTCTCAAGCACCGCTCCGCTGGGCACCGCCGTCTCAATCACTGTTTATGGTTCACTGTGCCCACCATGCCTCCTCCTTGACCAGTGGAGACTGTCATCCACCTGATGGACTGTGCCTTTGCACTCCCCAGGATGGTACAGTGGGCAGCCCACCCACTGTAGAGACATTGAGAGACTGTGGCTTTGCACTCCCCAGGATGGTACAGTGGGCAGCCCACCCACTGTAGAGACATTGAGAGACTGTGGCTTTGCACTCCCCAGGATGGTACAGTGGGCATGGTGGCTCCTCGTGGATCTGGCGTCGTGGACTCATGTGGCTGTGGTGCCCCCCCCCTTCCCTTCCCCCTGAGGTGCCTGTAGTTTTTACATCTGATGCCCCTGCAGTGTTCTCTCCAAAGGACTCAGGTCTCCTGTGTGGGCTTTGCCCTTGTTTCTCAAAACTTTGGCCCACGGACATGATGAATTCGTAGGATGTGCAGGACTTGTTACTTCAGTTATACACTGATGTGTATGTCATTTGTTTTCTTGTGAATATCTTTCATGGTTATACGAGAATTTTCATGAGCTTTTTGGTACATAAATATTTATTCCAAATTTGATTATGTCCTAGCATTTTTCTGGGGTGTTTGGGTGGTGTCACTGTGACTTGTTGCTCTGCATTGGTGTGTACATAGTTGGGGGGAGGAGGGGGGTCGCATATGTGTGTGCCCGTAACCTTTCGTCCTCCCCCCTCCCGTGTGTCGTAGGTGCAGTACTCACCGTTGTCGTCTGCGCCGGACTTCGTACTTGTGGTAGATGAGAAGGTAGACGAGAGCAGGTAGGATGTTTAATTCGGGTTCCATGCTGTCCTCCTTCCTCCTGGAGTGCGTAGTGGTGAGCGTTTTCCCGTCCGTAGTCTGTTTCCGCCGTGTTTTTATCGGCGGTGCTCCCGCCCCGGAAAAGGTGGCGGATTGGTGAGTTGTGATAGTGTGGGCGGTACATTGTCTGCCGCCTGGCTGTTGGCGGTGACCGCCGCGCTGTTTGTTTGTACCGCCGTGGCGGTCGGAGTGTTAAAGTGGCTGTCTGTGTTGGCGGTTCCCGCCAGGGTCAGAATTCCATATTTTTTACCGCCAGCCTGTTGGCGGGTTGGCCGCCGCTTTAACACCGACCGCCAGGGTTAGAATCACCCCCATAATATTGAAAAGGGAGTGAGGAAAGTGTCCAGAGAGAGTTGGGTTGATTTTGAAAATATATCATCCGAAAAGAGAAAAAGAAGTTAGGATGTTTCTTGGAATGGTTGGCTAGTGTAGACAGCTTTTCCTTGGTGACAAAACCTCTACCGAGGATGAATCACAGGGATGCAACTGATCCAATTCCATGAGACAACAAATACCTGAAAGTGCTCCTAAAGCTGAGAGAAAGTCTCTGTCGTACCCCGAAATTGGGAATAAAAGATTATACAAAAGAGTTCATTCTGGTTTGCAGTGAGAGAGAGGGCTTTGCTCTCTTGGTCCTAACCCAAATTCACGGAAGCCATAAAAGGCCCATTGCTTACTTCTCAGTGACTCTTGATCCTATGGTGGCCGGTTTGCTGGGATGCCTGAAAGTGATGGCTGCAGTGAGTGTGAGTCTGGAGAAATGTGAAAACATTTTTATGGGATTTCATGTGATAGTCATGGTCCCTCATTCAGTTGAGGTGTTACTGACAAAAACTAAAACACAGCACCTCACAAATTCGAGACTGACCAAATATGAGCAACAAATACTGGTGGGTAACACTGTTGTGCTAAGGAGATGCCAAGTCCCGAATCCTAGCGCATTGCTACCCATTCCCGATGAAATTGGAACTGACTACTTTGAACATGATTGCCTTGAGGTTACGGATCTATTCACCAAACCCAAACCACCGATAAAAGATGAGCCATTGAATAATCCAGATTGTGAACCTGATTTACAGCTTGACGGAAGTTCCATCATCCCGCCTTAGTGGCAGTTTCAAGTACTCCATCAAACTGACAGATTCCTTGCCCACCATATTTAGACCTATGACAGGTGAACCTCTGTCCTTGTCAATGGAGGGGAGTCTGCTGAATATGCAGTTACCCGCTGCTAATGTGGCGGACTACAATGCTAGTGAAAAGTACACTGTTGCAGTAAGGGCGGCAGGTTTGCGCCTAGCAAATTTAGATTTCACAGTTGTGCTGGCGTTGTTCTGGTGGCATATTTCTGACTGCGGAGTCCATTGCGGGGCCAGCTCAGCATTGTACCATGGGTGTGGCTCTTAGATGGATAGCAGCAGCACACAGCTGATGCATATTGGCTAATTGTGAACACTTGCATTCCACACTATAAAACACACTCCATTGCAGACCATGATCCTTTGCCATTACCAATTTGAGGCTGCAAGTAAGAAGCAGGAGTCAGGTTAATTTCTTATTATTATTTCTCCCATCTCTTAAGATAGTTTTTAGTCATTTATTTGGCAGGTGGGAGAAATCCCCATTTTATGGAGGGAGAATTGCCAGTCATGATGGATGAAATCATTTTTTGGAATGACCTGCGGGGGAGTGTATGTTCCCTGGCCTCAAAGCATCACCTATAGACCCTGAGGACTATTGGTGGTTCTCCCAGCCCACTTTACAACATTTTCCCTGGAGTAGAAGGTCTTGCAGATTCTACATCCTGAATGCTTGACTGGAATACTTAGTGGTGTGGAGACTGGTAATTTACACTTCTCAATGTCAAGAAACAGAAATATGTGTTTGCTCTTAGGTTAGCTATTGATAATGTGGTTTCCACCCTTGTAAAACAGATAAGCCCAAATGTAAAGCTTAAACATCTAATCTCATTATCAAAATAGTAGCAGTATGGAACTATCGCTCATTTCACTCCTGGGCAGTATGTTTGGGCAATATGTATGTTGTTCTTAATCAATCATTTTTACAAATCACCTGAATGTATTTTGTTCTACCTAAGATAACAGGTTCCCAACTCTATTTATTAGAGCATGAAGGTAGGAAGATTGTGTTTCTTCAGCTATCAACCTATTATACAAATGGTATTCTTTTGTAAATATGTGTACATCTAGACAGCATATATTTCACTAGGAATGTTCAAATAACATTTTTCAAAGTGTTGGTAATGTTAAGTTGAAATGACTACAACTACCATCATGCTTTGTTTCTGTATCTGGAAACATGTTTGCACTGCGATGTTTGTCATCCTCTCTTTTCTAACATACACGTGTTAAAGTCTCATGCATTAGACAAACCCCAATGATGCAATGAAATAAAATAGCATGATTTCAAATATTGTATGTTGCCTCTTGCTTGTCAGCACATAGATTTGATGTAATTGGTCTCACAAATCTATCTAGCAAAGTCGATGTGATGACTAATGTCAGAAGTCCTACCAAGTTGCTTGATAGTCAGATTATTATCAGGCTAGGCCTTAGACTGGTCTCCTTCACATTCCTCCTCTCAACTGAGTTGCTTTGACTGTATGGTATATCACATGTACCTCTACTAAGTAAGTATTACTTTCCAGGACTTGGCTGTCCTGGACAAGGGTTGCTCCCTTTTTAGGGGTAAATGCTGTGGCCATTCGTGCCCCCCTTGGGGGCAGATTGGCCATATATATTTAGTAATTAAATAAACACCTTTCTCTCCTATATCTTTCTACGTACAAACAAAAATACAAATCCTTCTCAACATCTATATATTTTTTATTGTACAAAAAAATATTTTACTTTCCTCAAAATATAAAACTAGAATATCAAAACAGACATGGAAGCATGAAGACAAACAGACAAAATATAATCATAATAATAATGATCACTCAAACCCCCTCGATCATACTCACATTCAACCAGCAGCAACAGATAATCACATTTTACCAAAGTCAATTCAACGAATATATGATCACAACGCATATTCTTCTACTGTTTTTTGTTTTTTGTTATTCAATACGACCTTGTACCAAATAATTTGATTACAATCGCATTCAAAATATCAATACATTAAATTCTTATAGCCAGCTTTAATCATAATGCATAGAGTCCTTAAGCCAGCCGCAAGCAAGTGATTCGAAGTACCGGACGCTGGTTTTACATCGGATGCCAGCACAGCACATGGAGACTGGGATCAGAAGGAATGCATGTCGGTAAAAGGTGAGTAGCGCGTCCATCCAGTAGCTAGTGACTATGGGACGCGAGTAATTAGGCGCCTTTAGTATGAGAACTATAAGCTATGGTGGGAACGCGAGGCCGTGGGTTTATTATATAGCGCGGGTTATTTATTGAACCCGATGGACCAGTAAGTGCGTTAAGAAGAGGCGCGGTCCAAGTCTAGGGAGTCTAGCTCTCTTGTGGTATCACCAGTTAAAAGAAAAGTAAAGGGATTGTTTTGGTTATACTTCTTCCCTTTTGTAGGAACTACTAAAGCTTTTGATCTATGGCAGCCTGATTCTTTGATGTATAAGACATTTATCAAAAGAACAGGTAATGAGAGTACACGTGTATACAGCACACTTGTTTATTTATGTTTCTCGTGTTTGCTATCACTCACCTGGATATGCGTTTTTGAGGTGTGCATTCTTTTCTTGTTATTTTGTGATTTAATAAAATTGGGTATCTGTGTTAATTGGTGAGTTTTTGTTTCATGTCACAGTGGTGGCTTTTCTTTAGTTTCCGGGTGTTAGTAGGACACAGTCACTACATCACCAGTGTAAATTAAGATATGGTGGCACTAAGAAATCGTTATTAAAAGGACATTTAAGATATAAAATGAGAGATAATATCAGTATTTTTGAACCCTTGTTTCAATATAGAGTGTTTTCCAGTTCACTGATGAATTGTGATCTATGGCCCTGAGGCAGGTGGCATAAAGTATTAAGCAATTTCGGGATCCACCGAAACGCGCGTTGGCAGTTGAATTTGTGGCTGGACAATCAAATCTGCGACTGGCAGATACGGAGCACCAAGGATGGGTGCCATTCATGGATCTGACCATTAGAGATGGGTTTGGCGGCTGGCTTAAGGACTATATGCATTATGATTAAAGCTGGCTATAAGAATTTAATGTATTGATATTTTGAATGAGATTGTAATCAAATTATTTGTTACAAGGTCAATTCGAATAACAAAAAACAGAAAGCAATAGAAAAATATGCGTTGTGATCATATATTCGTTGAATTGACTTTGGTTAAATGTGATTATCTGTTGCTGCTGGTTGAATGTGAGTATGATTGAGGGGGTTTGAGTGGTCATTATTATTATGATTATATTTTGTCTGTTTGTCTTCGTGCATCCATGTCTGTTTTGATATTCTAGTTTTATATTTTGAGGAAAGTAAAATGTTTTTTTGTACAATAAAAAATATATAGATGTTCAGAAGGATTTGTATTTTTGTTTGTACGTAGAAATATATAGGAGAGAAAGGTGTTTATTTAATTATTGATTTGATTTCCTAGGGTTCTCTCTTTTATATGATCTAGGGACCCCTGTGTTTGATTCTTCCGAGTCATATATTTTTAGGCCCATTTTCCCCCAAGGGGGGCAGAAGCCACTAGACACCAGGGATTTTATTTTGGGGCAATATTATTGTTGTGGGAGCAGCAGCTGGGACAAGGGTCACTTCCTTTTTGGGGGTGAACATTGTAGCCATTTTTTTCCCTACTTGGGGCAGACTGACCATATATCATTAGACCCATTTTCCTCCAGAGGGGGGCAGAAGCCAGCAGGCCCCAGGGATTTATGCAAATAGCAATTGTGTTGTTTTGGGGAGTGGCCCCTTGGTCAAGGGTCGCTCCCTTTTTGCGGGTGAACGGTTTGGCCGTTTCTGCCCCCCCCGAGGGTAGATCAGCCATATATTATTAGACTCATCTGCCCCCGGGTGAGCAGAAACCACTAGACCATCAAGGATTTATTTATATAGAAATTCTGTTGTTTTAGGAAGTGGCCTCTCAGGCAAGAGTCGCTCCCCTTTTTGGAGGTAAATGTTTTGGCCATTTGTAGCACCCTTGGGGGCAGATTGGCCATTTGTTTAGGCTCTTGAGCCCCAGGGAATGTTTTTGTGTGTATGAACTGGAGTTCGGCTGACGGTCTGTATGTGCTGGCATCTGGCTGGCTGTGTGTGTACAGGTATTTGGCTGGTGGTGTGTGTCAACTTTTTTGTACTGTTTACTCCAAATGAGAATCATCGCCTTGCATAAATTAGTTTTTTTCTAAATGGTCTAATAATAGCAGCCTATTTAGCTTCTATTTTATTGTGTGTGATATTCCCCTTGAATTTGTGCACCATGTGTATTGTGTTATCTTGTGTGTAATTTTCTTTTGTTTTCCTATCTAGTGGGATATCGTTGGTGCTTGCTGTGTCTGAGCAGAGTGGGTTTAGGTCATCATGAGTGTAGCTGGCTCTGGCAATTGAGTGGCATTATATTTTAGTATAAAGATTTTTGTGTGATTTGTATTGAGTGACTTTTCCTTCCAGGTTACTATATGCCCATAGCTTTACTTTCTGCTTGCTCAACCTTTGGTAGCTTGGCCCACAAGCAGTTAGGCTTAACCTAGGAGACAAGTGTGTAAAGCATTTAATATCAGACCAACAGTAAATAAGTAAACTCATCACACAATAAAAATCCAACACCAATTTATAAAGATAGGAAATATTTGCATCTTTAAAATGACACCAAAACAACAAAAATCCAATGTAGGGAATCAGAGATATGAATTTTTAAAGATTAAAAGTAAACCTAGAGCTTAAAAGCAAATAGCGCTCACAGGGTTAAAAAGGTTGCACTGGACAGGGACAAAGTTGAGAGTTCAGGCCACCCACAATGTAACACTGTTACACTTACTTTCAGAAGTGTTTCCTGATTCAGGAAAGTCATACAGAGCACCAGCCAAGAGTTCAGAGGCTCTGGTTTGCCTCTTGGGGTCTGGGACTACAACTCCCACAATGTACCTCTTCAGCTTATGGAGCTGTTTACAACAGTTGTTCTAAATATCTCCAGACTTCTGGATCTTCTTCCAGGAGTCCTTTTAGGGTCCTCAAACTGTCCACAAACTTGATCCAATGTTCCAGAAACTCTGAGTTGCTCCATGGGAGTTGGGACTACAATTCCCAGAATGCACCTGGTCAGAGTCTTCAAATGGCCACTGGACACTAGAGCTGGACTCTTCTTGCAGGACTTACTGCAGGGGATAGTGGCCATCTCCATCTTACCTTTAGCTTACAGGGAGTCCACTCCTGGAGTTACAGAAGCTAGGCAAAGTCCTTTTCCTGGTGAAGCACAAAGTGTGCAGCTGGTGCAGTCCTTGAGAGTGCAGTTCTTCAGGTGTAGACCAGAGGTTCAGCAGGGCAGTCCTTCTTCTCCAGTATCTTCGTTCAGAAGGGACTGGAATTGTGGGGTAGTTCAGCCATATGTATCCTTGCTCCTGGGGTGGGAAGCAGGGGGTGTTCCTGTCCAATGGGGTGCAGGCCACCACCCTCTGGGGTAACCAATCCCTGTGAAGTGTGGCAAAAATCAATCACAGAAAGCAACATTCTCTAAAAATCAAGATGGCAAAAATTCATCCTTGGAGGTTAGATCAGGCTGAGCCAACCCACTGGTGTGGCTAAGTTTCCCTTAACACACCCCTTCCATACCCTCTCCTAACGTAATCAGTGTGGCTCCCATCTGTCTGGGGGAGTAGGAATTGGGGGAGGTCCAGTTTCTTTCCCAAGTGGCTTTCCCTCCTTTGAAGACCAGTTTGGCAACTCTCCCCCCATCCTGCTCTTCCATCTGCTGCAGCAGTTCTCCATCCCCAGGATGCTTCCTTCGTCTCAGTCCAGGCCATTTCTCACCTCATTAAGGTAGCGTAACTCAGGCTGCCAGAGGCTGTCCTATCAGGAACGGGCATCACATGGCTTAAGACCGCTATACTCATGTTGGAGGTCGGACCGCTGCCAAAGTGGCAGTCCAACCTCCACATTACAACCGTGGTGAAAGTGCCACAGTGGGACCGCTGGCACCACCACTTTTAGGCTGGCCGACGGCCTGGCGGTGCCGGCGGTCTTAATCCGCCAGGGCAGCGCTGCATGCTGTGCTGCCCTGGGGATTACGACTCCCGTGTCCGCCACCTTTTGTATGGGCCCACCATTATGCAAAGGGTGGCGGAGACAGGGTGCTGGGGGCCCCATGGGAGACCCTGCACTTGGCATGAGCAGTGCAGGGGCCCTCATGGACAGCCTCATTGCACTTTTTACTGCCTGATTGACAAGCAGTGAAAAGCGCGATGGGTGCTGTCGCACCCGACGCACCACAACATTACCGCCAGCTCAATTATGAGCTGGCGTCAATGTTGTGGTAAGTTTCCTGCTGGCCCAGGGGGAAACTCATAATAGGGCCAGCAGGCAGAAGACCAGAGTTGTGGTCTTCCGAACCAAGGAGTTTGGTGGATGGCCTTGGCTGCCTGCCAAGCGCAAAATTAGGCCCTGAATTTGGTAACTTTCAGAAAGAGTTCTAAAACTCTTCCCCTGTGATAATTATATTACATTCAACATTGACAAGGTGTTGAATTTCTTATAGCATTTAATTTGGTGTAACCTTACGCACCTTACATCACACACCCCAACAAATCACCCCACACACCCTCACCCACATAACTCACACTACACCCATGGCACCACAACGAGACCCCAGGTTCTCAGAGGAGGAGCTAAGGGTCATGGTGGAGGCAATCATCCAGGTAGAGCCACAGCTATTCGGATCACAGGTGCAGCAGACATCCATTGCAAGGAAGATGGAGCTATGGGGGAGAATCGTGGACAGGGTCAACGCCGTGGGACAGCACCCCAGAACAAGGGACGACATCAGTAAGAGGTGGAACGACCTACGGGGGAAGGTGCATTCCACAGCACCATGACACCAAATAGCTGTACAGAGGGCTGGCGGTGGACCCCCACCACCTCCCCCACAACTAACAACATGGGAGGAGCACGCCTTGGCAATCATGCATCCTGAGGGCCTGGCAGGAGTAGAGGAGGACTGGACTCTGGTAAGTCTAATCTCTATTACTATCACTGCCCTACCTGCATGCTATCACAAGCCCCCACCCTTACCCTCACTCCCATCACTCCACCACCTCACACACACCCCACCATTACAACCCAACCCTCCCAATACCAAGCCCTGCATGTAACACCAATGCACGGACCCCATCACAGATCTGCATGGACACCCATCACTGAAGCATGCACAATAGAGAGAATCACCTAGGCCACAAAATACCTACTCACACAAGGTAAAGCTGACAGGGCAATAACAACCATAGAGGGCAACACACCCATGCACAAGATGACACACACAGAAACATTAACACTGCATTTACACCCCCACAGGTCCCTTACCCAATGTCACCAGAGAAGAGGTGCCAGCAACATCCAGTCCCCCCAGAAGAGGCCCACAGTGATGACAGCACCTCTGGCCGCCTGTATCTCGATGACCAACTAGGCCCATCAGGGATCTCTGGACAGTTGGTTGCCCAGGCACAATCCCATACCACCACAGAGCCTCCCCCCTCAGGAAACACCACCACAGTACCTACCCAGCAGGCAGGACATGTCAATCAGCAGTGTGTCCACCACTACAGGGACCCCAGGCCACCCCACAAACACAGGACAATCAGGGACCTGGGGTCAGTGGCAGTGGGCACACGGTTCAGGAGACTGAGGCACAGGACAAGGAAGCTGGGAGGACTGCTGTATTACAGGGGAGGACAGGCCCAGGGAACCGACTCTCCAGGAGGCACTCACCAGCATCCTGGGAGCATATCACCATTCCCAGGAGACGATGGGCCAGATACTGGACAAGTTGCAGGACACCCAGCGGCTGCAGGAGGGACAGTACCTGGGGATCAGGGAGGACTTGAAGGACATCCACACCTCCCTGGTCACCATTGCAGGGGGGCTGGCAGACATGGTCAACACCATGAGGGAGGCAGTGGCACACCAGCGGGCCACTGACACTAGCTAAACCGATGAACAGCCTTCCACCTCCGCTGTCGCTAGTGGACAGGAGGCCCCGCCACAGGAACAACAGGCCACCAGCACCACCTGCAGAAGGAGAACCACCCCGCAAACAGTCCCTGCGATCCAGGCAGAAGCCAGAGACTATTGCCAAGACCCTCGCCAGAAAACTATGTATTCGTTTAACAAGCTTTAAACACTGCAACACAACTATACAGTAATGTATACATAGGAATGGCCTGTAGTTGGCTGCAGTCAACACACCAGGAGCAATAGTGGGGCGCAAATATCTGCAAACAGAGATGCCAAAGGGTACAGTAAGGGGACATAGAAGTGGGAAAATCAGTCTGCCAGTGACAATGTCAAACACAAAACTGTCAATGTAGAGTGAAAATACAGTGTCTTACCTGTGTGTCATTGGAAGTATTGTTTTATTATAGCACTTCTGTTGTCCTCATCCTCTACCTCCTCATCTTCACTTTCCACAGGGTCCACTGTTGCCACATGGCCATCTCCAGGCTCATACCCCTGCAGAAAAGGCACCTGGCGACGTAAGGCAAGGTTGTGCAACACACAGCATGCCACGATGATCTGGCACACCTTCTTGGGTAAGTAGTACAGGGATCCACCTGTTAGATGGAGGCAACGAAACCTGCCCTTCAGGAGGCCGAATGTCCTTTCTATTCTTCTTCTTGTTGAAACGTTCCTCTGCCCTTGTCCTGGGATTCCTCACAGGGGTCAGTAGCCATGAGAGGTTGGGGTAACCAGAGTCACCGAGAAAATATTGAGGGACAACTGTTAGCCACACACTAACCCTTAGGGCCCACACCACACCCATACACCAACACCTACTGGGTGGGAACCAGGGCTCACCTATTAGCCACACCTGATGCCTCTGGAGTTGAGCCATCACATATGGGATGCTGCTATTCCTCAGGATAAAGGCATCATGCACAGACCCAGGATAATTTGCATTATCATGGGAGTTGTACTGGTCCGCCAGGCACACTATCTTCAAATTCATGGAGTGAAAGCTCTTTCGATTTCTGAACACCTGTTTATTTCTCCGGGAGGGACGACAAATGCAATATATGTACCATCTATTGCCCCAGTAATGTTGAGGATATGTCCCATTGTATAGAAATCTGCTTTCACTGTGGCCAAATCCTCCACCTGGGGGAAAACGTTGTAACTGCGCATGTGTTTAATCAAGGCAGACAACACTCTGGTCAGCACTACTGAGAACATTGCCTGAGACATTCCTGCTGCGAAGCCCACTGTCACTTGGAAGGAGCCAGTTGCCTGGAAATGGAGCACTGATAGCACTTGCACAAGAGGAGGGATCCCGGTGGGCTGACAGATAGCATATATCAGGTCAAGTTCCAATTGGGCACACAGATCTGTGATTGTGGCCCTGTCCAGTCCATAGGTGGGGATAATATGCCTGTCCTCCATTGTTGCCAAGTCCACCAGGGGCCTGTACACGGAGGGATGTCTCCATCTCCTACTCATCTGCAGCGGTTGCAATCTAGGAGGCAAACGGTAAACAGATGGTCAGTATTCCATATTTCCAAACACTACACTGCATTGCATGTTGTGACTGTAGCAGTATATTGTTGGATAAGCCCAAATGGTGACTATGTGTACTGTGAGGCAGTTAAGTGCCATGGCCGCCCCCCCCTGAAATGGCGTCTACCTGTCCTGTATGGAGGTACAGGTGGAAATGAGGTAATTCCGAGTTGTGCGCCGTTGCGGGAGGCGGTCGAGACCCGCCATGCAACTCCTCATTAGATACCATTGGGCCCTATGGGTTACAGCAGCCAAAGGTGATGTACGCCGGTGGTGACGGTACGCACTGCCGCGGACATGACCGCCATTTTCTATCTGTTCACTCACTTGCTACCTGACCTTCAACAGGAGAGGACCTACATTGCAAGTGCTGCTGTAACCTGTGTCATGAACCGACCATGGCTCGTGTCACTGGGGAAAGGGCCCCTGCCTTCACCGATGCAGAGTTGGACAGACTGGTGAATGGGGTCCTACCCCAGTACCGAATGCTGTATGGGCCTCCAGACCAACAGGGGAGTACACTGTGAGCATGATGCATGGGGCATGAATGCAGGGAGTGCTGTGTGTGAGGGCCTCATGTGGGGGGGTTGGTAGAAGGGCGCTGGGCAGCAAGCTCCGTGTATGGTGGGAAATGTCTGTGCATAAGGGGATGTGAGGGATATGGTATGCCATGAGTGTAACAGGCAGGACGGTCCGACTGATACTTTTTCCTATGTGTATTTCTCTGCAGGTCAGCACCCATCAAAAAAAGGGCATATGAGGTGCCATCGCCAAGGCAGTGTGGACCCTGGGGGTCTACGGCAGGCGGAATACCCACTGTCGGAAAGGGTGGAGGACCTGAGACGCTGGGCACGGAAGACAGCAGAGGCCCAGCTGGGGATGGCCTCCCAACGACGAAGGGGTGCCCGTCAAACCATGACCCCCCGATGGCCTGTATACTGGAGGCCTATCTGGAGTTGGATGGGCGCTTGGGGGCATCACAGCAGCCACAAGAGGGTGAGTACAGTGCCCCAATATACTACTTGCACATGGTGGGGTGGCATTCGGGTGGGGGATGTGGGCCTGTGGGTGCCCCTAGGCCAGGCCGGATATTGCAGGGTCGGTCCCATGTTGAGCAGGGTCTGATGTACACCTCCTCCAACCAAGCTAGTAGGCATCTACCACTGGGCAGGGATCTGTGGGCCTCAGCTATGCTGCAATTGGTGTAGGTATCCCTGTCCATGGGCTGGTGACCTGCATTGTGACTGTTAGCACATAGCCTACTGCGTAGGGCTGTTCCAAGTGTGTGTGTGTCGTGTAGGCCAACTGTGGTGTTGTTGCCGCCATTGACCAAGGATATCCTTTGTCTCTCCCCCCCTTTTTGTTTTGTCACCCTGTCCTTATGTGCATTAGCATCATCTGATGGAGGAGCAGAGGCACCGGTGACGGGGAGAGCTGCATCCCACAGGGCCCATGAGGCCAAATCCACCGGCGTTTAGGGCACCAGTGGAACGGAAGGCGAGTGGAGCACCACAGCAGAGACTGGAGGGGACAGTTCTGACAGTGATACCTCCTCCGATGGAAGCTCCCTGGTGGTGGCGGACACCTCTGTGCCCACCCCAACTACAGGTAAGCCGTCACCCCCGTACCAGCACCCCGCTCCCAGCAGCCCCTCAGCGTGTTTCCCGTGCCCGCTCACCCAGAAGGGTGGGCATCTCCTTCGCCTCAGGCACCTAAGGCCCTGCCCCAGTGAGCCCGGCTGCCTTGAGTGAGGAGGCTATTGACCTCCTGTGATCCATCTCTGTTGGGCACTCAACCATTGTGAATGCCATCCAGGGGCTGGCAGGCCATTTGCAACAAACAAATGCATTCCTGGAGGGCATTCACTCTGGAATGGCTGCCCAACAGAGATCAATCCAGGCTCTAGCCTCCCCCCCTCCAACTTCCTCTGCCCAATCCCATTCCCCTCAACCCCAACCTATCCCATGCACACAGGCAGACCAGCATGCACCCAGGACAACACACAGGAGTGGTTCAGGCAAACACAAGCACCACACATCATCCCACAGGCACTCACACAAACACCATACAGAATCAGCCATACCAACATCCAATACCTCCATTGTCTCCCCTCCTCCTCCTCGTCCACCTCCCTCCCAGTTGCATCTACACTCACACCTGCATGCACTACATCCTCATCTACTACCACCATCACGCCTATCACTACACGCCCCTCACTGGCAGTCACCACCCCCACATCCATGCACATGTCCTGTGTCCTCTCCCACTGTGTCTGTGCCCCTCCTCCCAAAGTACACAAACGCAAGCACTCAGACACCCAACAGCCATCCACATCACAACAGCATCCAGCCCATGCACCTGCACCCAAACACAGCAGACAGACACCTCATACAACCACTCCCTCTTCCTCCACTCTCAAACCTTCACCCTCTTCCTGCCCCAATGTCCCTAAGAAGCTTTTCTTCTACACCCTTGACCTCTTCCCTACCACTTGCCCCCCCACGTCCTTTTCATCTGGCCAGGGTGGTTAGAACCCAGCCGAGCACCTCAGCCATGCAGTCCACGGCCACAGTAGTATCGACAGCTACTGCAGGTGGGAGAGGATCCAGGCAGCAACAATGACAGGGTGCCTGCACCAGGTGCATCAAGGAAGAGCAAGGAGGCACCACCAGCTGCGACAGGGAAGGGCAAGGGGCAATCCCCAGCTGCTAACAGGAAGGGCAAGGGGAGTGCACCAGCAGGCAGGAAGGACAGGAGGCCTGGTGCTGGGACTCATTCCGAGCCCCCACCACCAACCATGGTGGTTCAGCCGTCTGACAGTGCAGGGGAAGGGCTGGAGCCTCCCCCCACCACTGCCAGCACTACCACCAGCACCGCCACCAGCACCGCCTCCAGCACCACTGCCAGCAGCAGCAGCCCCAGTGGGCAGCCGCCCAAGACTGCAGGGGAAGGGCTAGAGCCTTCCCCCAGCACTGCCACCAGCACCTCCACCAACACAGCACCCCTGTCAGCAGCAGCAGCCCCAGTGGACAGCCATCCAAGGCTGCAGAGGATGGGCTGGATCCTCCCCCCACCACTGCCAGCACCGCCACCAGCACCACTGCCAGCTGCAGCAGCCCCAGAGGGCAGCCGTCCGAGGCTGCAGGGAATGGGCTGGAGCCTCCCCCCACCACTGCCAGCACCGCCACCAGCACCACTACCAGCAGCAGCAGCCCTAGTGGGCAGCCGTCCAAGGCTGCACTGCCAACAGCAGCAGCCCCAGTGGACAGACGTCCGAGGCTGCAGGGGATGGGCTGGAGCCTCTCCCCACCACTGTCAGCACCGCCACCAGCACCGCCACTGCCACCACTGAGCAGCCGTCACCGCTGGCAGACTGTGTGTAGTCCTGCCTCCATGGGCTGTTGTGCGTCCTGGCCCCTGCAAAGCATGTGGGTCTGACACCCAGGTAAGAGACTGAACTTGCACTCTCCAAGATCTGCATCACAGGGCACATTGCCCCCTCCAGAACCAGTGGAAGAAGCCATCCACTCACCGCATCCTTCCAGGATGAAGCACACTGGGCACTAGGCCCCCTCCAGAACCAGTGGAAGGAGCCAATCACTCACCGCATCCTTCCCAGAATGAAGCACACTGGGCACAAGGCCCCCTCCAGAACCAGTGGAATAAGCTATCCACGCACCGCATCCTTCCCAGGATGAAGCACAATGGGCACAAGGCCCCATCCAGAACCAGTGGAGAAGCCATCCACTCAACACATCTTTCCCTGGAAGAAGCACACTGGGCACAAGGCCCCCTCCAGAACCAGTGGAGAAGCCATCCACTTGCACTCCCCAGGACCAAGCAGTGTGCAAACCACCCACTAGAGAGACTGAGGCCTTGCACTCCCCGGGACCAGGCAGTGGGCAAACCACCACCTATAGAGACTGTGGCCTTGCACTCCCCAGGACCAAGCAGTGGGCAAACCAGCCACTTGAGAGACTGTGGCCTTGCACCCCCAGGACCAAGCAGTGGGCAAACCACCCACTAGAGAGACTGTGGCCTTACACTCCCCAGGACCAAAAAGTGGGCAAACCACCCACTAGAAAGACTGTGGCCTTGTACTCCCCAGTACCAAGCAGTGGGCAAACCACCCACTAGAGAGACTGTGGCCTTGCACTCCCCAGGACCAGGCAGTGGGCAAACCACTCACTTGAGAGACTGTGGGCTGGCACTCCCCAGGGCAAGAAGTGGGCAAACCACCCACTTGAGAGACTGTGGCCTTGCACTCCCCAGAACTAAGCATTTTTCAAACCACCCACTAGAGAAACTGTGGCCTTGCACTCCCCAGGACAGCGCACAGGGCATGTTGTCCCCTCCTGGACCAGTGGTGTGGTACTGTCTTCCGGCCGAGGTGCCACCCCATTCCCTGTCCCCCTGAGGTGCCTGTGTATTTTCGGCCTAATGCCCCTGCAGTGTTCACTCCATGTTGTTGCAGGAGTGAGGTGGGCCTTGGGCTATGTGATGTGGCCCTGTGGCCCATGGACATTGAGGACTAGGCGGTGTCCCTCCATTTGTAAATATGTATATACATTTGTATTTTGATGCACGTATTCATGTTATTTCATCATATTACATTAATTTTCTTCCAATTCTGTTGTCCTTGCATTATTCCTGAGGGGTACGGGGTGGATATGTAATGTTTGTGCATCTGCTTGTGTGTATGATGTTGGGGGTGGGGGTGCTGCGTGTTGCGTGTGTGTATCACTGTCTTTTTCCTCCTCCCCTCCCTTGTTGCTAGGCAGCAGTACTCACCATGGTCATCTTCACCGCCGTTGCTGCTCATGATGCAGGAAAAGGTAGACGAGCATGGGAAATATGTGCAGCTAGGGCTCCATGGCGTCGTGGTTGTTCCCTGAGTCTCCAGAGGTGAGTCCTTTGACTTCTGTTTCCGCCGTGCTTTTGATGTCACTGGTAGTGGCCCGAAAAAGGTGGTGGATAGGTCTGTCATAATAGTGTGGGCGGTACATTGTCTTCCGCCTGGCTGTAGACGGTTACCGCCATGGTGCTTGCTGTTACCACCGTGGCAGTCGGTGTGTTAAAGTGGCTGTCTGTTTGAGCGGTTTCTGCCGTGGTCTTAATCCATTTTTGTTATCGCCGGCCTGTTGGCGGTATTACCGCCGCGTTATCACCGACCACAAGGGTTGTAATGAGGTCCTAAATTCTTTAAATCATTACGAAGTCTGATAAAGGGAGATGTAACTATACCTGTTGGAACGGGAGAAGAGGCACTTCCTGAAGGTACGCCAGGTCATTATCTGGCGATAAATGAGGGTCTTCACCCATGTATTTGGCTTGAACAATGGCATAAGATAATTGAAAAAGAGGGTGCATTGACATTTCCACCTTATGGTACGTATAATTTGAAAATCATCGAACATTTGAGAAGAATGATATATTAGATAAAAACCGCTTCCTAAACCTGCACAATATGTAGCATTTTATGCTTGGGAACTTATAGCTCATCCAAAAACAAAAGAAGAAATATCAAGAAAAGGTTAAGAAGGGAATACACACTTGAGCGGATGCTAGATGTGATGCAGAACAAAAGACAGGAGACAAGGAGAACTGATGTGATTGAGGGAACTAGATTATATCTAGGGCTCAAGGTTTTATGCTATTTATTCTTTTTACATTTCTGTCTGTATTTATCCATATTTGTTTTTTGTTAATGTTATCTGTATTTATCCATATTTATTTTGAGTTTTCTGAAAACATGTAGCTGAAATTAGTATATTTCCATAGTTATCTAACTGATAAATGTGCAGTCATACTTAAGTTACAAATATGTGAAGAACCACAGATATTAAATCAATACACTCATATGAAAATATGCACATTTTATTATCAAATGTATGCATATTTACAGCTGTTTAAGCCTCATTATTTAATTTTCTTTCTTTTTTAACCTATATAGCTGTCAATCCACACAGCTAATGGCCTGGCACCCATTACTGACACCATTTAGAAACACTGAAAAACACAACCTAATTTACATTTTTTTAGATGTTTAAGAAAAAATGGAGACAGGAAAATACATGTTTTGTCTATATTTATGTGTAAAAATCAGTAAAAAGGGAAAGCAGGGAGCCTTACTTATATATCCTGAATTGGTGAGTGAGGAAGGGGGGGAAATTAAATGAAAGAGAAAGTAAAAGAAGGAAGAGGTAGACGACACAGGGAATAGAAGAGAGGGCGGTGATAGTGATTTAGAGAGGATGTCATAAACAAACTATTGTTGAATTGTCCACCCCTATATAATGTAACCGAATTGGGAGGAGTGAATAATATAAACATCAATGGGAATTCTGATGTTCCTACTGCACTAGTAGAGGTAAGTTCTAATGCGATGGAAAAGGATTCAGGAGTGTCAATCGCCCAAAATGTACCTGCCTTAAATGCCCCAGATGCATGACACTCTCCATTACCATAGGTCCAGTAGTTCCTTTGTATAAATCTGGAGTAGCAGGAAATAATACACATACTTTAACTGTTCGTACTAAAATCGGTTCGACAGGTAAAATGCCTGTGGCCTCGACAATGAGAAGAATCCCTTCAGTCCCAAGACATGGAAATACTCTATGTAGTGCAATTGCAGATCCACTATTAAGTCAGACAGGACTGTTCCCGCATGAAAGGTTTCCTCAAAGAACACCTCTTTCCTGCCCACAGCAAATGCACCCCTAGGACAGGAATGCCCTTGGGTTTGCAAAATTTTCACATGTTCATTTGGAATTCACCAGGTAATCCAAATCCGAGTACCTCTAGAGGAGAAATAATAATTAATACCCCACCAGAGGAAACAGGTCTTAGTGCCCAAGAATTAGATAATTGTCTCAAAAGCATAGGTCTTCCAGATGGAGGTGAAAATTCTGGGACAAGTGGAAAGACAATTCAAACCCCAGGAAAAGAACAGGCAATCAATATGGCTAAATTAAAATTGGAATTAAATTAAATGATACTTGGAACTCTTGACATGTCTCAATTAGATACCTACCAAGAAAATGAACTCTTGTTCATATATAAAGACATCACTAGACGTGAAGGACAGTCTTATGAGAGATTGGCTGACCTAGCTCAGAAATATGAAGTTGATTTGAATAAATCCAAAGTGCTACAGAAAAATTATCGTTTAAGCTTCAATGACCGAGATCTCTTTAACATGAGACCATCAGGAATTAAATTACAGATTAGGGAATGAATTGGTTACATTAGAAAATGGACTGAGGTGGATAGATGGGAATGCAGATGGGTAATGAAGAAGGAACCAAAGAGAGTAAGATTAGAACTGCCTCCAATTGCAGCAGAGGAGGAAGAGGCTATACAAATGGTCCCAATGAGAGAAATTCCTATTGGAGGATATGTTCATGTGCCCTGGAGTAGGAGTGATCTTGTGTCATTTCAAATGATTTTCCAAAATTGAGGGAAAAACCAGTGGAATGGTACAGACAGGTTGACAGGTTTGTGAAAATATCAAAGGTTTTATGGATAGATTTGTAAACCATGTTTGAGATTGGTGTCCCAAGTGATTTGTGGGTTGAATGCAAAATAGCTGCGGATTGGACTGAGAAAGAACATCCAGAGATAAAAGGTCCATCTCAAGCAGTGATGAGAAAGTATCGACAGCTGAATACATTCTTGAAGTCAAAGGTGCCTCTTAAAGACATTGAATGGGTTAAGATTGAAAAAATAAACCAAGAGTCTAAAGAGTCAATACACTCCTATTACAAGAGATTGTTGCAGGCCTTAAACAGTATAATGGGATGGAGGCTATTGAGACCAAATACATGCAACAATTTGTGTTCAGATTTGTGGACTGATTGAAACCTGAGATTAGCACAATGATACAGCAACATTTAATTAGCAGTGGATGGTAAACTCGGCTCTGCTGGTTGAGTTCACAGTTTTTGCTACTGTGTGCTCTGCCTGGAGCTCGGAGTTCAGCAAAAACTCTGCCAACCAGTGCTCAATTTGTGCTTGTTGTGCAAGAGTGAGATGAAGGGGAAGTGAGTGGCTTTAAATGGATTGAAGAGGCCCGAGATGATTTCAGGATTACGCTGCCTCGGTATTCCGTGTTCGCACATTTAATTGAGGGCATCCGCGTGTTTAAAATGAAGGATTTGGGCACCGGCACCTTTTTATTTACAAATAAAGCACTGCTGCCAACCACTATGTGACTGCGTTTACCGGCATGCACACCGCAGAGCCAAGAAGCTGTCTGTGGAGTTGGGTGCTAGCACCTGGGGGGAAGCTGCGAATAACCTGAGCAAAGGGGAGGAGGGCTGAGAGAACCAACGGAAGCGGGAAGTGGCATATATATGAGAAGAACTAGGGAAGCAACGTTTAACAGCAGTCTGTGAGCAGCACCATGGGAAACGAAGGTATTACCACTCACCAGCGAATCAATGTATTTCCTGCCCCTCCGCTTACAAGAGATATCACAGCTGGTGAGGGGGAGATGACGGTGCATCTCCATTCTCCAGTCAATTTACATACCACCGTGGACTAACTCATTCAGTCAGCGGTCCCGCGTTTATGTCCCGCAGCCCAGGGTCCCTCATGTTGGCCGCATGGAAGTACATGCATCTCCGGGCTCCGTATTTGGAAGCCTGACGATCTGCACTGTACCCAGCGCACAGCTCCTGGGACCTGGTGAGTCCTGCATCAGTGCGCTTTGTGCAGAAAGGCTGTGTCCCTGTAAACTGGTTCACATATGTGTTTACTGCCTTCATTTTAACTTCCATAGAATGTTGATATAGCTGGCTGTGCTTCTAGAAGTTCGCCAAATAGGCCGCTTATTATTATCGTAGGAGCAGAGAGGTAGACTCTCATGCAGCAAATGCAGCTTATTGAAATGCTCACTCGATTTTTGCGTGGGGGTTGAGGGGTGTTGTTGAATACTACTAGACTGAAAGAGCTGTCAGTTCATGACCTGAATGTACTTATTTACGCTAGCCATCCACACATTCTTTCAAATTCCTACTAGTTAGTTCCTAACACTGAATGGGTAAGCAGAAATGTAACAGGCGCGATCAATATTCAAACATGTAACATGCTTTCTACATACTCTGGATTGCTTTCAAAGCGGCACATGTACCGCAAAACATTTTTTGTAACTGCCAGGAAAACAAGGACATGCGCCCTCAGCTGCCTCCCTCCCTCACGCAGACACCAATGTGCACTCAGGGTCTGTGTTTTTTTAAGGTGGATTTTAAAGAAGCCCGAGTTCTAGCTTTGTTTGGTGTTTTTACCATCATAGTTTTAACATTTTCTATAGCACGCTGCTAAAGTGGAGTTGCGCTGATCCCACAGACAGCCATCCTAATGAGGCTCAGTACAGCGTGGAGGCTGCAACCTGGGGCCAGCTCCTGTATGGAGCAGAAGCCAAGGCTCTCTGGCAGAATTAGTGCAGCCATCACTGCGAAAGAGATCGCATCATAGATGTCAATGGAGAGTAGAGGTGGCATGTGGCAACTTGCCCAGGTGGTGCACCAATGACTTCCTCTGATGTGACTGTAGCCTTTTCTGTATCGCCATAAAACTTTGCGGACTGACATTCTACGAGTTATGCCCAGGCCTCAATTTAATTTGTTGGCAGAGTAAGTCAATTGATGAAATTCTGAGATATGCCAAATATTGTACTGATGAACTGGAGATGAAGAAAAAGAAATTGAAATAAGTTAATGGTGGCACAAATAATAACTGCAGAACGAGGTCTGAATCAAAAGTTTGTAGGGAATGTTGGTCCTATGACGGGACTGTATAAGCAAGGAGTTTCGATAACGGCAGATGCAAAGGATTTCAACAACAGAGTAGAGGTTGTGGTATCCCAGTTGATCCGAATACAGGAATTGATGTGGCTACCCTGAAGAAAACATATCCTTTCCACGTTTGCAGCAGGATGAGCCATTGGAAGCATGAATTTTGTTTCAATGCTAGCAACATTTTGAATGAGAACCAAGCTCAGAAAGGTGGATTTGTATAGATTCAGGTTAATAATCCGGTTCAGACACAGCATGTACATAGACAGAACTTAAAATGTTAATGTCCCCCAGCAACAGGGAATGCAGGCCCCACAAGCCCCAATGCCACTACAGAATGTAAATGCTCCCAGATGTAACCCGAATCAGGTCCGCATTGCAAACAATAAGCTTTTTGTGAATCAGGGCACGTTTCGACAATACCCTATGATACAAGCAGAAGAGGATTACAACTCAGACCTGTTACAATGACTGTGCCTGAGAGGGGAGGAGGATTGAGTACTTGGCACAACCTTAGAGGTCAGAGTGATCCATTCATAGGTGGTGAAGTGAATGGCCATCCCATATCACTTTTGATCGACTGTGCTACCCGCGCTACTGTGAGAACAGCATAGGTTCCCAATCTACCCCTCTCGGGAAAAATAATCCAAATTGTGGGAGTTGCCAATAAACATTTGACTAACCCTGTTTTAGAAGCTGCACCTGTTAAAATAGGGTAATTTGAAGAGAATTACTGATTTGTGGTTTGTGATTTGAGCCCTGTGAGTCTGCTTGGATGTGATCTTTTGTGTAAACATAACTGTTCCATTTATTGTACTCTAAACGGTTTAGAATTTCAGACTCATGATAAGGACTTTGCCTTCAAACTTGTAAGTCAAAATTAGGACATCAGATGGTATCCCATGTTGACAAGCAATGATTTTCCCCAAGACCTGAGAGCACAGTGTTAGAAATGGGGTCTCTGGCTGGCAGTCAGTTTTCATTTTGTCCAAGCAGGGACCCTCACTCTAGTCAGGGTAAGAGAGATACACAGCTCAGATAACCCCTGCTCACCCCCTTGGCACCTTGGCACAAGCAGTCAGGCTTATTTTAGCAGCCATGTGTAAAGTATTTTTACAAACACACACAGTAGCACAGGGAAAACATCACAAAAGCATTCAACACCAGAAAAATTGCAAATATTTATCTGAGTAGCACAAGACCAGAACGACAAAAATTGAACATACACAAGCAAAAATATGAATTTTTAAAGATTAAACTTCAATATAGTGTTTAGAAAACACAATAGCTCCAACTTGGGGTATCACGGAGTCCTAGACGGAGTCATTCCCAACAATCCAACGATACTTGCGAGTAGGGCGGCACCCGTCACGGAATTGCGTCGGACCCGAGGTACAGTACCTTTGGCAACGAGGAAACAAGCAAGTGCACAGGATTGGGAAGGTGTGGCGCCGCTGGATCCGGTGCGGCATCGGTTCCTCACTGCAGAGCAGGGGAGGTGATGCAGTGTCCGTGTGAGGCGTTGGTTCCCGACGATCTGGCAGGGTAGGTGAATCCGGCAGTCAAGATTCGTAGTATAATGAAAGGTTTGGGCCTGGCACGTGTGTACAGGTCGAATGGGCAGTGCAAAACTGCACACACAGACACTGCAGAGGCAGATCTGAGACATGTTTACAGGGCTACTCATGTGGGTGGCACAATCAGTGCTGCAGGCCCACTAGTAGCATTTGATTTATAGGCCCTGGGTGCCTCTAGTGCACTTTACCAGGGACTCACTAGTAAATCAAATGTGCCAATCATGGAAAAGCCAATCACACATACACTTTACACATGAGCACTTGCACTTTAGCACTGGTCAGCAGTGGTAAAGTGCCCAGAGTACCAAAAACAGCAAAACAGAGTCCATCACTCAGTCAAAACATGGGAAGCAGAGGCAAAAAAGACAGCAGAGACCACACCAAGGATGCCAGGTCTAACATGTGTCCTCCCCAGCTGAGAGTGGGGCGAACTACCCAACCTCATGGGAGTTCTCATCACTAAGGCGGAAGAATCTGGACAGACGATAAGCATTGGTGTGTTCTGTTCCACGGTGGTGCTCCACCGTAAAGTCCATCAAGTAGGAAAATGGATCACTTCAACAGTTTTGGATTCTCACCCCTCATCTGCATTAACCATCTGAGGGGACTGTTGTTCGGTCTGAACCCGGATGTGAGTCCCAAACAAGTAGGGTCTTAGCTTCTTCAGCTCCCAGACCACAGCAAAAGCTTCACACTCAAGTGCACTCCACATATGTTCCCTGGGAAGTAACTTCCTACTAATGAAGGATACCGGTTGATCTAGGCCCTCTTCATTTAGCTGTGACAACACTGATCCTACACCATGCTCTGAAGCATCAGTCTGCACAACAAATTCTTGTGCCTTCAGCACGGGTGTCGTGGACATGGCTGCCTTCAGGGCATCAAAAGCTGTCTGGCAAAACTCTGTCCAGATCACTTTTCTGGGCTGCTTTTTGGAGATTAACTTAGTCAAGGGAGCAACAATAATGTCATACCCCTTGACAAACCTCCTATAGTATCCGGTTTGACCTAAAAAGGCTCTCACCTCAGTCTGGGTTTTGGGAGGCTCCTAAGCCAGAATGGTGTCAATCTTAGGCTGTAAGGGTGCCACCTGGCCACTCCCCACCTGGTGTCCCAAGTACATCAGAGAACCCTGCCCTAGTTGGCACTAGCTTGCCTTATTAGTGAGGCCTGCCTTCTGCAGGTCTTCCTACACTTTGCAGAGGTGCTGCAAGTGTTCCTCCCAAGTAGAGCTGAACACAGCAATATCATCCAGGTAGGCTGCACTGAACTCATCCAGTCCAGCCAACACCTGGTTAACCACCCTCTGAAAGGTGGCAGGGGCATTCTTCATCCCAAAGGGTGTCACCCTAAATTGGTAGTGTCCATCTGGGATGGAAAATGCAGACCTCTCTTTCGCCCCCTCAGTCAGAGCAATCTGCCAATATCCAGAGGTCAAGTCAAAAGTACTTAGATATTTGGCAGCTCCTGACCGATCAATGAGCTTGTTAGCTCAAGGGATGGGGTGCACACCAGTCTTAGTGACTGCATTGAGTCCCCAGTAATCCACACAGAACCTGAGTTCTGGAGTGGCACCATGAGAAGAGGCTTTTGGGACCAAGACCACAGGGCTAGCTCAAAGGCTACTGGAAAACTCAATAACCCCTAGGGCTAACATCTTGGATACCTCATCCATGATGTAAGTCCTAACCTTGTCAGTCACTCTGTAAACCTTATGTTTAACAGGAGGACTGTCCCCAGTGTCCACATCATGTGTACACAGATGACTGACCCCTGGGATGAAGGAAAATAGGGAGGCAAACTGTTCCAACACTTGGCAACAGCCCCTCTGTTGCTCTGGGGTTAGTGAGGGGGAGAGGTTCACACCCTTCACAGACCCATCCTTCAATTTGGCAGATAGAAGGTCAGTAAGAGGTTCACTCTCTTCCTCATCCCGATCATTTGTTGCCAAGGGCATTGTTACCTCTGTCCTCTCAAAATGAGGTTTGAGTCAGTTCACATGCAAGACCCTCAACCTTAAGCTCACTATATAGGAGGCCATCCTCCCAGTAGATGAAGTGTGATCCATGCACCTTGCCAGACACCTGGCCTGCAGCCTGCTACCGCAAACCCTACAGGTTAGGGCATGTCTTCTGTGCCTGACAGAATGCCTCACTGATGGGTCCCCCTTCCTGCTGCCACTGAGTCACCTCAGGGACCTCTCCCAGTTCAGCCACTTGTTCCCCTGTAGGTTCCAGGGCATCCCCATTCATGTTCAGCCTCCTCATCGACTGTGGGAACTTCTGGAGCTGGTATCCCGTGGCTCTTACCCTTCCTGCTTCTAGCAGACACCAGGGCCACTCTTTCAGGCTACAGGGTCTCCTGATCATCCTGACGGGCTGCCATCAACTGGGTGAACATGCACACCCACACAGGCAGACCCAACATCTCCAAGTGAGACCTGCGTTCCACCTCCATGCAAGTGGAATCCTCCAAGTCATTGCCAAGCAGACAATCTACAAGCATGGTTGTGCTCTCAGATACTCTCAAGGCATCTGAGTCCCCCCTCACCTGCTCTTCAGACATCAGGTGACTTGTCACAGTAGTCACACTGGCTCCTGTGTCTCTCAGAGCCTCTACCCTCTATCCATTGATGGTCACCCACTGCTTGAACTTCTTAGTGTTCTCAGGCAGAAGGGTTCTCTGGACCATCTCACTGTCCCCTAGTAAGACAAGGGTCATCTCAGCTGGTTCCCACCCACCTGGAACCAACTCCTCCCCAAGTGCTACACTGGTCAATCCATGTGACTGAGCACCAGTGTGTGCAGGTGTCCACTTGGGACATTCTGGGCCCCCCACATGACCCACCTGGTCTCATGCATAATATTTGCGGGAAGCCCCTCTGCAGGTTTCCCTTTAGAAAACCAAGGCTTCACTGGGGGCTGGAAATCCCTACCTGGTGAACTAGGTTGGGGCCCTTTTGAGAACTCCCCCTGTTTACCCTTACCCCCCCTTATTCTTCTGAGAGGGACCCAGCCCACCCTTGGCGTGGTCTCCCCATACCTCCTCCGGAACCTGGTGCTCTCCCAACGGTCCTCTTCATGTGCAAGCTTCCTGGGGTCAGTCAGCTTGATGTCAATTAGGTGCTGGTGCAGCTCTGGAAAACAAAGACTATACAAATGCTCCCAAGCAATCAAATTGTACAGCCCCTCAAAAGTTGCTACCTTACTGCCCTTCACCCAACTGTCCAGTGACCTGCAAAAATAGTCAACACATTCCAGCAATGTTTGGGATTCCTTCATTTTTGTAGGGCCTAAACTTGTCCTTGTACTGCTCAAGGGTGAGACCATACCTTGTGAATAGGGCATCCTTCATGATAGAGTAAGTGAGTCCCTGAGGATGCCCTAAGGATGTCAGAGTGTCCCTCACCTCTACCTCAAAGTGATTCCACAGACCCGCCCCCCCAATGTGCTTCAGGGACCATGTTCATGTGGAGAGCAGACTCATCCCCTTTAAATCACAAGTATATGACATCCTCCCTCATATAATCCTTCAGTAGGTCTTTGGGAATGTGTACCCTCCTCTCTGGCTGCACTGCGGTACTGCTGCCACCATCTCTGCTAGACTGGCTCCTCTGGTCCAGCTCCTTTAAGCTGAGCTCATGAGCCAAGAGCATCTTTCTCTCGTCAACGGCCAGCCTCTTCTCTTCCATCTTAAGTTTCTCTATATCAAGTAGGTGTGCCCTCTCTGCCTGTCTGTCCTGCAACTCTTCAGGAGTCAGACCCTTAGATGACACACTGCTACCTGTCCTGGAGACCCTCCCCTCAGGTATAACCGGTACATCCACTACACCATTGGGAACAGTGCCCTTCCTCATCCTCCTCCTCTGTGTGCCCCCCAGCCTCCTTGGCTGTCACCCAGGCCCTCAGTGCCTTTTGCAGCTCCTCTTTCCTGGTGGAACTCTTAATGGGACAGGCAAGATCCTTACAGAACTGTTTCAGTTGAGCAACTGTGTAACTTTTTTCAGTTTCCCTAATTTAAAAACAGCTCCAGCTGGTGTACCTCCAGATTGAGGCATGATGGTAAGTCAAAAAGTGCAAAGGTCCAAGGCAGAAAAAAAGAGTTCCCAATGAGAAGTTAAAAAAATCAGCAAAAGATCACCAAAAATATGGAAGCAGGAAAAAAAGTCCAAAAAGAGAAAAATCAAAACAAGTAGTATGTGGTCACGTAATGGTCTTAACTGAAAACAGTGGTGTAGACTTAATCACTGTATATCAAGTACAAATACAAGTCCAATCCTCACTGGGGATCACCAATGTTAGAAATGGGGTCTCTGGTTGGCAGACAGTCTGAACTCTGTCCAAGCAGGGACCCTCACTCTAGTCAGGGCAATGGAGAAACACACTTAGATAACCCCTGCTTACCCCTTTGGTAGCTTGGCACAAGCAGTCAGGCTTATCTTAGAAGCAATGACTAAAGTATTTGTACCAACACACACAGTAATACAGTGAAAACTCTACAAAATGGACACAACACCAGTTTAGAAAAGTAGGTAATATTTATCTAAATCAAACAAGACCAGTCAACAAAAATCTCACATACACAAGTCAAGATATGAATTTTCATAAGAATAAGAGCCTTACTCCATAGAAAACAATGGAAACGTTGGTTTTACACAAGGTACCTGGGTTGCGTCAAAAATAAAGCAGCACGGGCTTCCGTGCACTGGAAACGTCAGTGATGCATCGATTCCTTACACGCAAGTGAGACCACAAGTCGTTTCTTCTCCATTTGGGTAGGCGATGTGTCGTTTTTCTCCCCCGCAAGAGAGCAATGCATTGATTTCCAGACAAGCCACCTCGGATCCGCGCAGGTTCACAATAACTTTGATGCCCAGTGTAGATGCGTGAGAAATCTGGTTGCACGGTGTTAGAAAACAGCGCTGCATGGGGTTTGTGTCCTTATCAGCAGCCGCAAGCGGGTGTTGGGTTGTTTCTCCAGTCGCGATGCATCAATCTCCCAGCCGTGATGCAGGTGGAGCATCGATTTCAGTCGCGAAGCGGGTGGTGCGTTGTTTATCAGCAGCATTGCAGATTGTGCATCGAAAATTTCCCCGCACGGTGTTCTGTAGGTGGATTTCAGTCCTTATTCTGCCAACTTCACCTTTCAAGGGCTCTGGGGACTGGATGGGGTACCACTTGGAAGGGCAGGAGTCTCAGCAGAGAGTCCAGGTGCTGGCAGGGGAAGTCTATGATGGCCCTGAGACTTCAAAACAGGAGGCATGCTCAGTTCAAGCCCTTCGAGATTCTTTTCAAGCAGGAATACACAACAAAGTCCAATTTTGTCCCATTTCACAGGCAGAAGCAGCAACTGAAGGATAGCCCAACAAAGCAAAGTCACAGACAGGGGCAGCACTTCTCCTCAGCTCTTCTCCTTGGCAGAGGTTCCTCTTGGTTCCAGAAGTGATCTAAAATATGGGGTTTTGAGTCCACTACTTATCGCCCTTTCTGCCTTTGAAGTAGGCAAACTTCAAAGGAAAGTCTCTGTTGTTCACAAGATCCTGTCTTGCCCAGGCTGGGCCCCAGACACACACCAAGGGCTTGGAGACTGCATTGTGTGAGGGCAGGCACAGCACATTCAGGTGTAAGTGACCACTCCTCCCCCCACTTAGCTCAGATTGCTCATCTGGATATGGAGGATACACCCCTGATCCCTTTGTGTAACTTTCTAGAAGAGATTCACAAACAGCCCAACTGTCATTCTGACCCAGACAGGGAATCCACAAATAAGCAGAGTCACAGAGGCCTTCATTACAACCCTGGCGGTTGGTGTTGAAGTGGCGGTAATACCGCCAACAGGCCGGCGGTAACTACCGCCAAATTATGATCATGGCAGAAAGATCTCCGATAGACAACCAATGTACCACACTGACCGCCAGGGAGGAAACAACAGCGACTACGGAGGTAGCTGCACACAGCCAGGCGGAAGTCAATGTTCTGCCCACCATATTAAGACACAGGAAACTGCCACCTTTTCCAGGGCGGTACCAACGACATCAAAAGCCTGGCAGAAACAGACCTCAGAAGGGAAAGGACTCACCATTGGAGATACAGGGAACAACCACCCTGCCATGGAGCCCGAGGTACATGTCTTCCCCATGATCTTCTACGTGCTGCTCCACCACAAACATCATTGCCGGTGAAGACGACGAAGGTGAGTACAGCCGCCTAGCACACAAGGGAGGGAGGGAGGAAAAAGAGAGTGACACACGCACGCAACACCCTCCCCCCCACACCATACACACAATCAGCTGCATCACAAAAAAGTTTTACCTCGTAACTCCGATGAATAATGCAAGGACAAATCAATTTTGAAAAAGGGAATGTAATGAGAGAAACACATCAAAATAAATAACTTAGGCAACATAATAGATATATACATATGTCCACAAAAAGGGACACAGCCCAGTCCACAATGTTCGTAGGCCAAATGGCCACAGGCCAAAGTCCAAGGCCACACATGTCACCTTCATCAACACAGAGAGAACACTGCAGGGGCATCAGTTGGTAAATAGGCAGGCACCTCAGTGGTATGAGGGGCGGGGGCACCTCAGCCGGGAGATGGAACAAGACCACTGGTTCTGGAGGGGGCAAAATGCCCTGTGCTTGGTCCTGGGGAGTGCAAGGCCACAGTCTCTCAGGTGGGTGACTTGCCCACTGGTTCTGGAAGGGGTAACATGCCCTGTGCTTGGTCCTTGGGAGTGCAAGGCCACAGTCTCTGGAGTGGGTGCCTTTCCCACTGGTTCTGGAGGGGGCCTCGTGCCATGCGTTCTTGATCCTGGGTAGTCCTGGCGATGTGGATGTCATACCCACTGGTTCTGGATGGGGCCTTATGCCCCATGTTCTTGAACCTGGGGAGTGCAAGATCACAGTCTTTCAGGTGGGTGTAATACCCACTGGATTTGCAGGGGACAGGCCGCACAGCAGGCCATGGAGGCAGGATTACATACCGTCCGCTGGCAGTGACGGCTGCTCAGTGGTGATGCTGCTGCTGGTGGGGGAAGGCTTCTGCCCATCCCCTGCAACCTCGGATGGCTGCCCACTGGAGGTGGTGGTGCTGCTGGGGGGTGGAGGCTTCTGCCCATCCCCTGCAACCTCGGACAGCTGCCCACTGGAGGTGGTGGTGCTGATGGACGGGGGAGGATCCTGCCCATCCCCTGCAACCTCAGATGGCTGCACAACCATGGTTGGTGGTGGGGGCTCCATCGCAGTTCCTGTCCCAGGCCCCTTGCTCTTCCTGCCTCCTGCCCCAGGCCCCTTGCTCTTCCTGCCTGCTGGTGCAGGCTCCTTGCTCTTCCTGGCAGCTGGGGCAGGCTCCTTTACCTTCTAAGCAGCTACTGGGGCAGGCTCCTTGCTCATTCTGGCAGCTGTGGCAGGCTGCTTTACCTTCTTAGCAGCTGCTGGGGCAGGCTCCTTGGTCTTTCTGGCAGCTGGGGCAGGCTCCTTTGTCTTCAGGCTGCCTGGTGCAGGTACCTTCACCTCCAGGACATGTGGCCTGGATCCTTTTCCATCACAAGTGGTTTTGGTGACGACTGGGCCCGTGAACTGGCTGGGTGAGGTGCTTGGCTGGGTTCTCCCTACCATGGTCATACGTGCAGGATGGGGGGGAGGGAAGAGGTCAATGGTGGACAGGAACAGTTTTTTAGGGACATTGGGGCGGGAAGAGGGAGAAGGAATAGAAGTGGAGGAAGAGGGAGTGGTTGTTGGAGATGCCTGTCTGCTGATTTTGGGTGCAGGTGCATGGGCTGGATGCTGTTGGGTGTCTCAGTGCTTGAGTTTGTGTACCTTAGGAGGAGGGGGGAAAGACACAGTGGGAGAGGACACAGGCGACGTGTGCATGGCTGTTGTGGAGGTGTCTACCAGTCTTTCCTTCTTGAAAGGGAACAACGCTGTGTCCTCAAATTACGCACTCATCAACTAGGTCTCAACGAAAACATCCCATGGGGACAACTATTGCAACATTAATTACTGTTCACCGCCCTTGAGCAAGACACCTAGAGGTTCAACACCATATGTGGACTTAACTTTTTGTGGATTCCTCGATTAACATCAAGCCCCTTTTTTCCAGCCTTAACGAATGAGAATTTTTTGTGTTATTTGCGTCAACCTCCATCTCCCTCCTTCTCCTATTTTCCCCCTTTTTCCCTTCCCTTTGTTCCTCTTTTTTCCTTTACTTCCTCCTGTCCCTCTTTCTCTCTTTGTATTTGGATTGTTTATTTTTTTTATCTATTTTTTTCCCTCTTCAATCTCCTTTTTCTTTTCCATTAGACCCCTCCCTCTTGCCTCCCTCCCTTTCCACCTCCTTTTTTCCTCCTTTTCTTCTTTTCTTTGTTCCTTTTTTACCCCTCTTTATTTTTTATTTATTATATTTTTTTCTATATTTAGTATATATTTTCAACTTCCTTTCATTTCTTTTCTTTCCTTTTAGTTACTATATTATATTTTTTCTTGTCCTTTTTCTTTTTCTGTATACCCCTATCCCCCCTTTTTCCCCTGTTCTTTTCCCCCCATTTTTCACCCTCCCTCCCGCTTGCGCACCCACCTCTCTCTCTCTCTCCCCCCTGCCGGGACTTTTCCCTGTGTGTCGCCTTCTTTTTCAAAGATACAGGCATCTCGAGGGGCATTCCCTATTCAGGACCCTTTTAGCCCTTCACCGGGCCACCGACGACCGCCATCTTTGTAAGGTTGTCAGTCTAGTGTTCTCACGCTCCGACAGGCCTGGTCATGTGAGCACTTCTCCATTACTTAAACAGGATCCCTACAGGGATCGCGGTCTTGTTTCTGGCCACGGTGAGGTGGGGAGTAGGTTTTAAGGCGGGAGTGTTGCTTTGAGGATGTAAGTACTCTGTATGTCCTAGACCACCGGCAGTGATTAGAACGCACTCGTTGAGCTTGACCTTCACCGCATTTTTATTTGTGTATATTTTACAGCGTGTGACTATAAGCACACCCCCCTCACGGAGGACCTATGATGCAATTAGCATAAACACTGAAAGTAGGTCACACATGCACCACGTGTGTTTTCTTAGAGATGCCTCACGTTTTTTAAGTGTTTTGGAGTGTTTCCTGTATGTAGTACGTCTTGTATTTGTTTTTATGTATAAACTAATGATGCCATTTGGCTGGGTGATGGTGACAACTCCCCCACACCCCTGAGAGATGCATTTACGTCTACTATTTTCTATTTTCTTCCACACATTTGCCCAGAAGAACATTGACACTGATAGGTAGTATTTATTTACTTTCATTTAATTGGTACATATCACCTTACCACAGTAAATAGTAAAAGTACTTCTACTAGTGTAAGGCGCATGAGGAGTGATACTAGGGAGATCACTTTGGTCCTGAAGAGGAGTTTAGGGGTAAACTCCGAAACATGTAGATCACTAAGGAGGACAGGTACATAATATACCCACCCTCCTGACCCCCTTTTTTAATCACACGACCTCTGTAAGACATATTAAACTAGTAATATCATCCGGGGGGTATTTTTAATTTACCAAGACCCCACCACTCCTATCCTTTTCTAGCATCCACATCGCTGATACCAACAGTGCTCACACATATTCTGCGGTCGCAGCACGCCTCGTTCTGCAGCAGAACGGGAAGAAACCCAATGATGAAGCAAGCCACCAAGGGGTAACCCTGGTGGGTAAGGGTTTTTCTAACAAAAAACTTGTTTTCTGTAGAAGTTTTTTCCCCTCTGGGTTGGGTCTCTAAATACATTTACTGAAGCTTCAAGAAGGATAGACCCTCCCCTTTAACCTTCCTTCTCCCCTCTTTGTTTAGCATGCTGTTTTTTCACACTTCTATGCCCACTTACTGAATCGGCAATTCATTTTGCAGATGTTGGTGACCTCACATATGCTCCTGGTGTGATCACTGCAGCCAGCTACAGGTCATTAATCTGTGCTCATTTTCTGTACAGTTGAATTGCAATGTTTGTACCTGTTTAAAAGAATACATACTTGAATAATTTGACATACTCCAAACTTCTTTTTTTCCAAGGGTGTTTATTGAAGTGCTAAAATATTGAGGGGCAGGTGCAATGGGCTGGGGTGATGATGGAGGAAAGTCCAGGATATTGTTCCAGTCTGTTTGTAGCACAGGTGCATTGTCCAAGGGGACATGGGACGGGGAGCAATAGCAGTTCAAGGTGGACAGGGTGACAGAGTGGGACACAAAGGTGACAATCAGGACCGTCTTATTTCCTGGCGGGGGTCTTGGCAAGTGTCCCTGGCTTCTGTCTGGATCGCAGGGAACATTTGTGGGGTGGGTCTTCTTCTGCAGGGGGAGGGGTGCTGGTGGCCTGTGAGTCCTGTGGCGGGGCCTCCTGGCCACTAGCGGCAGCGGAGGTGGAAGGCTGTTCAGATGTCTAGCTAGTGGCAGGGGCCCACAGTTGTGTGACTGCCTCCCTCATAATATTGGCCATGTCTGCCAGCACCCCTGCTATGGAGATCAGGGTGTTGTTGATGACCTGCAAGTCCTTCCTGATCCCCTGGTGCTCTCCCTCCTGCAGCTGCCTGTTCTCCTGCACATTGTCCAGGATCTGGCCTATAGTGTCCTGGGAATGTGGATATGCTCCCAGTATCTCTGCAAGTACCTCCTGGAGAATTGGTTCCCTGGGCCTGTCCTCCTCCTGGCGCACAGCACTCCTCCCAGTTTCCCTGTTGGCCTGTGCCTCTGTCCCCTGAACTGTGTGCCCACTGTCACTGACCCCAGGTCCCTGATTGTCTTGGGTATGAGGTGTGGCCGGGGCTCCCTGTAGAGGTGGACACACTGCTGATTAACGTGTCCCGGGGACAGAGGTATGGGTACACTGGGTGGGTGATGTGGTGGTGTTTCCTGATGGGGGAGGCCCTGTGGTGGTGTGTGACTGGGCCTGGGTAACCAGCTGTCCAGAGGTCCCAGATGGGCCAGTTTGGCCATCCGGATCCAGAAGACCAGAGTTGCTATCATCACTGTGGGCCTCTTCTGTTGGGGGACTGGATATTGCTGGCACCTCCTCTCTGCTGGCATTGGCTGGAATACCTGAAGGATGTAAATGATGTGTTATGGTTTCTGTGTCTGACATAGTGTGCATCCGTGACTTGCCCTCTTTGATTGTATTTGCCCTGGCATTTTTCACTTGTGTACGCTGGTGTATGGTGGGATGATTAGTTCTCTATAGTGTGCATGCTTTAGTTCTGAGTGTCCATGCAGGGCTGTGAGTGGTGTCCATGCATTGGTAGAGCATGCATGGCTTGGCATTGGGATAAGTGAGATGTGATGGTGGGGTGTGTGGGAAGTGGTGGAGTGATGGGAGTGAGGGTGAGGGTGGGGTATGTGATGGCATGCAGGTGGGGGGGTGATATTAGTGGAGAGTTGACTTATCAGAGTCCAGTTCTCCAGGTCCTCAGGATGCAGGATTGCCAAGACTTGCTCCTCCCATGTTGTTAGTTGTGGGGGAAGAGGGGGTCCACCGCCAGTCCTCTGTACAGCGAACTGGTGTCTTGCTACAATGGAACGTACATCCCCCATAGGTCATTTCACCTGTTCCTGATGTCATCCCTAGTTCTTGGGTGCTGTCCCACGGCGTTGACCCTGTTCACGATTCTCCGCCATAGCTTCATCTTCCTAGCTACTGATATCTGCTGCACCTGTGCTCCAAATAGATGTGGCTTTACCCTGATGACTACCTCCACCATGCCCCTTAGCTCCTCCTCAGTGAAGCGGGATGTCTTTGTGGTGCCATGGTTGTTGAGACAATTTAGGGACAATGTACACCCTGGCAGGTGAGGGTGTGTTGAGTAAAGTGTTGGAGTTTGTGATGTGGAGTACGTGAGTAGTGTATAGGTGTGAGTAGTGTGTGGCTCTGGTTGTATCAGTGGTCTTGCTGTCTCTCTGGTGGAAATTGTTTGTAATGGTAAAGGGTTGTGGGTACTGTGGGTGTGTGGGTGTGGTGTGTGTATGGGTGTTAGGTGGTGTTGTTTGAATTGTTCAATGTGGTGTTGTTTTGTATGTTTGTGTCGATTTTGAGCGAGGCGGTACATACTGCCAATGGTCTACCCCCCATTGAATGTCCGCCGTGATGATTTGTGGGTCATAATGTGGTGGGCGTTGTTCTGTTGGCGTAACGGTATGGGTTTTGATACCGCCAGTTTATCACTGATCTTTGGTCTGGTGGATTTGTGTCTTGGCTGAATTCTGTCGGATTGGTGTGTGTGTGTGTCATAATATGGTGAATGGATATCTGCCGCCGCAGCGGTAAGTTGGCGGCCGTCATTGTGGTGGTAAGCGGGCTTTACCGCCAATGTCATAATGAGGGCCAAAATGTCATCATCAAAATAGTAGCAGTATGGTACTATTTCTCATTTCACTCCTGGGCAATATGTGTGGGCAATATGTATGTTGTTCTTTATTGATAATTTTTTCAAATCAACTGTGTCTTTGTTTGAATGTATTTTCTTCTACTTAAGATAACAGGTTCCTAACTCCATCTATTAGAACAATAAGGTATGGAGATTGTGTTTCTTCTGCTATCAACATATTTCACAAATGGTATTCTTTTGTATACAGGTAGACAGCATTTATTTCAATACGAATGTTCAAATAACATTTTTGTTGGTAATGTTAAATTGAAATTACTACAACTACCATGATGCTTTGTTTCTGTATATGGAAAACATGTTTACACTGTGAAGTGCTTCATCCTCTCTTTTCTAACATATAAGTGTTAAAGTCTCTTGTATTAGACAAACCCCAATTGATGCAATGAATGAAAATAGTATGATTTCAGACATTGCATGCTGTTTCTTGCTTGTCAGTACATTGATTTGATGTCATTGGTCTCACAAATCAAAGTATGTTGATTTAAAGATTTACTTACAAGTCATGTTGCAAGCAGAACCTGCTTTGTAATGATATTAAAGGTACCTAGCAAAGTTGATATGATGACTAATGTCAGAATTCCTTCCAAGTCACTTGACAGTCAGATTATCATCAGGCTAGGCCTTCGAATGGTTTCCTTCACATTTCTCCTCTCGACTGACTAGAGTTGACTGTGTGGTATAGCACATGTACCTCTCCTAAGTAATTATATCTTTCCAGGATATGCCTTACCTGGGCAAGGGTCGCTCCTCTTTTAGGAGTAAATGTTGTGGCCATTTTTGCTCCCCTGGGGCAGATCGCTCATAGATTATTAGGTCCATTTGCTCCCAGAGGAAAAGCCAATAGATACTAGGGATTTTTTTTGGGGGGGCACTATTGCTGTGGGAGTGGCCCCTTGGACAAGGGTCGCTCTCCTTATAGGGGCGTTTGTTGTTTCTGTTTCTGCCCCCTTGGGGGCAGATTAGCCATATGTTATTAGGCCCATCTGCCTCCAAGAGGGGCAGAAGCCACTAGACACCCGAGATTTTATTTTTGGGCAACATTGTTGTTGTGGGGATTGGTGCCTCAGGCAAGGGTCACTCCCCGCTCCCTTTTCCTTTTTGAGGTAGATTGTTGTGGCCATTTCTGCCCCTTGGGAACAGATCAGCCATATATTATTAGGCCCATCTGCCCCCACAGGGGGGCCAGAAGCTACTAGACACCAGGAATTTTTGAATATAGCAATTGTGTTGTTTTGGGGACTGGTCCCTTGGGCAAGGGCTGCCCCCCTTTTGGGGGTGAATATGTTGGCAATTTCTGCTCCCTTGGGGGCAGATTGGCCATATATTATGAGGGCCATCTTCCCCCACTGGGGGCAGAAGCCACTAGACACCAGGGAGTTTATTTTGGATCAATATTGTTTTTGTGGGATCGGTCCGTGGGACAAGGGCCGCTCCCCTTTTGGGGGTGAATGTTACAGCTGTTTTTGCCTCATTTGGGGGCATATCGACCAAATATTTTTAGGTCCATCTCCCCTCAAGGGGGTCAGAAACCACTAGACACCAGGGATTTATGCATATAACAATTGTGTTGTTTTGGAGAGTGGCCCCTTGGTCAAGGGTTGTACCCCTTTTGGAGGTGAATGGTTTGGCGGTTTTTGCCCCCCTATAGGGTAGATCAGCCTTATAGTATTAGCACCATCTGCCCCCAAGGTGGGCAGAAGCCACTAGACCACCAGGGATTTATTTATATAGAAATGCTGTTGTTTTAGGAAGCGGCCCCTAGGGCAAGAGTCGCTCCCCTTTTGGGGGTAAATGTTTTGGCCATTTCTGGCACCCTTGGGGGTAGATTGAGCATATGCTTAGGCGCTTGTGCCCTCCAGGGAAAGGTTTTGTGTGTATGAACTGGAGTTTGCTGACAGTCTGCATGTACTGGCATCTGGCTTGCTGTGTGTGTACAGGCAATTGGCTGGCAGTGTGTGTGGACTAGCACATTATTTGCATTTGTGATCGTAATGTTTTATTTCTCATTTTTAGTCCAAATGCAAAGCTTTTGATTCCTTTGCTGTGACTTATGTTTGAGGTTAACAAGCATCCTGGGACCAGTTTCAGGATTGAACCCAGATCTCTGTGACCGCAGGTGAATGTTTGCATTGTTCAGCATTCTGACCATCATCTGTTCTTTTTGCGTTTGTCACCCTAACTAGGTAGAGTATGCCCAGACGTGGGTCCTGTGCTCACTGTGCCACTGGATTGAAGCTCACTTGGCTGATATGGGGTGATACCCCAAATTCAGTCCTAGGATGCTTGTTTCCGGTCCAGGGAGAACCTGCTCTGGCAGTTCGGCCTGGACTGTTCCCATGAGGAACAGGGTCAAGACTGATCTGCATATGACTGGGTCCAAACTGGGGTGATGTGGTGGGCCAAAAAACAATGGATTAAACCCAGATCTCTCTGTATGGGGATGAATTTTGCATTGTTCAGCATTCTGTCCATCATCTGTTCTTTTTGCTTTTGAACAATATTTGAGGGACAACAGTGCCAGACTTAAGCCCCACTCTAGAGCTACCCAGTAGATTCCCACAAATCTGGATGACTTTAAGACATTCCTGGGTTTAACTTAGTTGATGGGCTTGATAATGAAGCCGTCGCTGACTTCATATTGATCTACCAGTCCCTTGATGGCAATGGCCATGTTTCCTGCAACCACGAGTCATGATCATTATTTGCTTCTGCTTCAGATGCTGCATTCTGTTGATAATGCTTCAGCGTTGCCACAAGATGACCCTGATTGTGACCCTCTTTTTAAGATTCGGCCTGTCCTTGATTACTTTGTAGATTTTCTTTAAGAGATCTATGTTCCAGGGAAAGAAACAGCTGTGGATGAGTCTTTGGTCCTGTTCAAGGGCCATTTGGTTTTTAGGCAGTACATTCCTAGCAAAAGGGTGTGTTATGGAATTAAGATGTATTTGCTGTCTGACAGTAGTAGAGGATAGGTCTCTAATTTCAGGGTGTACACCGGTAAGCATTCCACTATTGACCGCCCTGGTTGTCCTTCCACTTTGGGAGTTAGTGAGAAAATTGTGTGGGACCCTGGTGTGCAATTGTTCAGGGAATTGTTCAAAGAGGACACTGTTGCTTGTGGCACAGTCTGCTCTAACCGTAAAGGTTATCCGAAGGACTTTGTTTGCAAAACACTTGAGAGGAGACAGTGCAGTGTCTTGTGTAGTGATGAACTGTTTGCAATGAAACGTGCAGACAGGAGAGAAGTCCTACATGCTGACTACCATCCATGATGAAAGTACTTCACTTGTGGCTGTTTGGGGTCAAGTTTCTGAAGTACGCAAACCTGTGTGCATTTTAGACTACAATGAGCACATGGGTTGTGTAGATAAAGCAGATCAGAGGTTGTAATCTTACACTCCTGGTCATAAGGCTTACATTTGATATAAGTTGCCTATTCATTTGTTTATTATAGCAACCTTCAATGCTTTTGCTGTACTTAAAGATTGTTCTTGAGAGTCAAAGATGACATTTGTTCAGTTTCAGCAATCTGTGATAGGCACCCTTATTGAAGTGGAACAAGGCAAGTGTTCCTAGAGTTAGAGTGGTAGAGAATGTGGCTAGATTGAAAGATAGCCATTTTGCTGATTAAATTCCTCCTACACCCAAAAAAACAATCCCTGTAAGAGATGCAGAGTCTGCATGTGAAGAGGCCTGAAGAAGGAGAATTGTATGCACTGCAGCGAGCCTCCTTCTAAACCTGGGCAGTGTGTTCCTGCATTTTTTAAATTGTACCAAACACAATGGAGTTTTTGGAAGCAACCATGAGCATAAAAGTGAACTGACTGGTCTGTATCATTTTATATTTTTTGTTCAGTTTAGCAGTTGGCATTAGTTTCATGTATTTAGTTAGAGCTGTTGTGTTTGTAGTTATAGTTCTGCGTTTACTTCCAATTGGTTTGTGTTTTCTTTTTTGTTAAAAAAAATGTGATGGTGGTGTGCGTAGACTTGCGCTTGGCTGGAGGTGTTTGTGGACTAGTGCGTGGCTGGCAGTGTGTGTGGACTGATGCTGGGCTGGTGGTGTGTGTGGACTGGCGCTTGGCTGGTGGTGTGTGTGAGCTGGCGCTTGGCTTGGGGTGTGAGCTGGCATTTGGCTGGTGGGGAGTGAGTAGTGACTTGTGCTGGTCACTACACACACTGCTAGCCAAACACCAGTCCACTCACTCCGTCAGCCACCAGCTGGTGTGATTGCTGTGTCTGTCATGTGGGTGTATGAAAGTGATGGGCCTTTGAATGGCACTGCCTGTTGATGTGAGGGTTGTAATGTGCTGGGCCCATGGCTGGCGGTGTGAATGGTCTTGCGTGTGGAACTTACGAAAGGCATGTGAATGGACTGTAAAGCAGTTGGTGCCTTGACACAGCTTTACAGCTCACAAGCTGTGAGTCATTGGTTCCGTTTTTTTACTTTTCCGTTATTAATAGTGTATGTCATGTTTTGTGAAATCTCTTGTTAATAAAATTTTACATTTTGAACCATCACTCACCCTTGTGCCAAATCCAACTAGTATATGTGTGTACTAGAGGACTATATGGTTATGCAATAATATTTGTCTTTTCTGTCTTACTCTGCCAGAGTGTACATTGTCTCTAAATTGTCTGTTGATGTGAGAGTTGTAATGTACTGGGCCTGTGGCTGAGGGTGTGAATGGTCTTGTGTGTGTCACATATAAAAGGTGTGTGAATAGACAGGAAAGCAGTTGGTGGCTTGACGCGGTTTTAGAGCTCACAAGTTGTGAGTCATTGGTTCCGTTTTTTCACCTTTTAATTATTAACAATGTATTTCCTTTTTGTTAAATTTCTTAATAACATTTTGGATTGTGAACCATCACTCACACTCATGCAAAATCCAACTACTATGTGTGTGTACTTCAGGAACAGATGGTTGTGAAGTAATATCTGTCTTTTCTGTTTGTCTCTGCCAGGGTGTACATTGTCTCTAGTGAAAATGTACCAACTCTAGATATTTTTGTAAACTAGACATCCAGGGGAGTACAGGGTGGTGGGCCTCTTGTGGATCTCAACACATTTTCTTACTCACAGTGTCCTGCAAACCTCAAAATGTGACTAAAATCACACATTTCCTTGCGTTTCTGTGCCATATTCTTCCAGAATCAGAAGGAAACCACAGAATTCCAACCACCCAGCATTTCCCTACTTGTCTCCATAATAATGCTGCCCCACTTGTGTGGCTGATTCTAGTGCCTGCGACTGGAACTGATCAAACGTACATCAATAGGAGTCCTCATGAAGGGACCCTCCTTGACCTTGGTTTGATTTGTTCTGGTGCAGGCATTAGGCTCAGCCACACAAGTGAGGTACTATTTATTTCAAGAGACTTGGAAGAATGCTAGGTGGAAGAAAGTTCCAATTCTCCACGGATTCTAGAACTTTCTATCACAGAAAACTGAGGGAAATTAGCTTTTTAATCAGTCACGTAAGTCAGTCCACCCTAGATGTCCAATTTTCAAAAACATAGAGGTTGGCTAAGTTTCCCTCAGTGCCAGCTGAGCTAGGGCCCGAAATCTAGAGCTACCCACATTTGAAAAAGAGGGTCAGTTTTGGGTGAAAAAATGTGCTGCGTCCATGTTGAGTTGGGCCATATCGTGTCCCAGGCACTAGCTCCACCCACACAAGTGAGGTATGATTTTCATCGGGAGACTTAGGGGAATCTCGGGTGGAAGTAGGTTTGTGGCTCCCCATGGATTCTAGAACTTTCCATCACAGAAATTTGAAGAAAATTTGTTTTTAGTCAAGGTTTCAAGTTTGCAAGGAATTCTGAGTAAAATACTGTGGTAAGAGCCATGCAAGTCAGGCCACACTGGATGCCCCTAAGTGTCTGTTTTTCAATAATGTACAGGCTTTCCCGATGGTAGAAGCTGAGCAAGGGTCCAAAACCTAGAGCTACTCACATTGGGAAAAGAGGGCCAGTTTTGGGTGGAAAAATGTGCTGCGTCCATGTTCCGTTTTCGGCATTTCCTGTAACAGGCACTAGATCTACCCACGCAAGTGAGGTATCACTTTTATAGAGAGACTTGGTGGAATGCTAGGTAGTAGGAAGTTTGGGGCTCCTCACAGATTCTAGTATTTTGTATCACACAAATGTGAGGAAAATATGTTTTTTCTCAAAGTTTCAGGTTTGCAAGGGATTCTGGGGAACAAAACCTGGTAAGAGCTATGCAGATCAGCCCACCCTAATTACCCCTAGGTGCGTAGTTTTTACAAACGTACAGGTTGGCTAGGTCTCACTAATCAGTACACAGGAAGCGTACCAGCATACCGCTCTTTTACCATATCTACATACCTTGGATCCGCTATTGGCCTCTACTTGAATTCGAGGAGCGACAAAAATCATTAAATGGTATCCATCAGTACGGTCAATGTCAGCCAACTTCAACTAGTTCATCTCTTCTCATAACAACAGGCACTTTTGTGCCTTTCCATGAGATTGAAACAGCCATCAGTCATCCGTATCGCTCAAACTGATATCCAGAACCTATTACTAAACTGACCAGAAAATTTGGCTGCTAAGAATAGATTACTACTGAACAGTACCATTGGGAATGGCCCTGATGAAGGTGACCTATACTATCTAGGAACATCAAACACGCGTGAGCCTCTGGTCCCCACGGTACCTCTCTGACAGAGCAACGTTACCATTGTTTACTTTTCCATACAAATTATTTTTGTATCAGAATATTCAATATTTGTATATTTTTATCATTGAGAACTTTTTTAGTCTCCTTGTGTTATTAGGTAAAGCACAATACGTGCAGATTTTCACTTGTATATATTTTTTTCATTGTTTCATTTCATTTAGTCTGAGTGTGGTTTGTCTGAGTTAGGTATCTCGTTGTCCCTCTTTCTTGATTGCCTTTTATATTTAGCATCTATGTATTCTAATGATTGTATAATTACTTAATACAAATGTACGAATTTGTAATAGAATTATCTTATTTGTGATTATTTATCAATGTTCAGCAGCTCTGTATCATTTGTCATTGATAGGTTCTAAAATATAGTGTTGCAATTATCAATATCAATAGTGATTTGTTCCTGAAGATTATTATATCTCCAGGTCTATTATTGTAGTTCTCTTAGTAGTTTTTCCGACATAGGTCTCACTAAGTGGAAGCTAAGCCAGGGTGCAAAATCTAGTGATACCCACATTGGGAAAAGAGGGTCAGTTTTGGAAGGAACAATGTGCTGCATCCATGTTGCTTTTTGGGTTGTTCCCTGTTGCGGGCACTAGATGTACCCACACAAGTGAGGTACCCATTTTAGTGGGAGACTTGGTAGAATGCCAGGTGGAAGTAAATTTGTGGCTCCCTACGGATTCTATAACTTTCCATCATAGAAATCTGAGAAAAATGTTTTTTTTAGTTTGAGGTTTGAAACTGGGTATCAAAATGTGGTGAGAGCTGTGCAAGTCAGCCCACCCTGGTTACCCTTAGGTGTCTTGTTTTTAAAAATGTACAGGTTGGCTAGGTTTTCCTAGGTGCCAGCTGAGCTAGGGTCAAAAATCTAGAGCTATCTACACTGGAAAAAGAGGGTCAGTTTCAGGTGGAAAAACTGTGCTGCATCCATGTTGTGTTTTAGGCCATTTCCTGTCCCGGGCACTAGGTCTACCCACCCAAGTGAGGTACCATGTTTATCAGGAGACTCGTGGGAGCATAGAATAGTAGAATATTTGTTATTACCAATTAGATTTTGCTGCATTTGTGTCTTTCAAATTTAAACCAGGGTATAAGAAAGATGACATTTAGAAAAATATCTTCCAAATTATTTGCTAGTATGGGTACCCACAGATTCAGAAATGTAGAAATAACCACTGCTCTATATCTTGTGCCCATGTCAGAAATACATAGGTTTCCTTGATACCCATTTTTCACTCTGCCTATTTGCCTATAAGATTTTGTCTATACTATGTACTCAATGAAAACCCATTGCATGGTGCAGCTCAGTTGTTTGCTCTGGGTACGCTGGGTTCTGGGAGAACTTACAAACTCTACATATTCCTGCAACCAGAGGGGTCTAGCAGGCGTAATGGTATATTGCCTTTGTCCAGCTGCAACAAAAAGTTACAGATGAAAATGTCAGAAATGCATGTTTTTTCCTTCAATATTTATTTATTCCAACAGTTATTTTCCTTGGGAAAACCTTGAGAGATCTACATATATGACCCCTTGCTGAATTCAGATTATTGTCTATTTTTGCAGAAATGTATAGCTTTTCTGAATCACCCATGGGTTTCACACTGGTTTCTACCACAAACTAGACATAGGTTGAAAGCACAAAAAATAGGAAAAATAGGCTACCTCTCATGAAAATGCCAAAACTGTGGTACAAAATTAGGTTTTATGATTCAGCTCTGCATGTTCCTGAAAGTTGGGAAGATGGTGACTTTAGCAGAGCAAGCCGCTTGTGAATGTCATTTTTAGGAAAAAAACAGACACTTATCTGGAGGACTTTTCCCCTATTTTTTACGAAAAATCTAAATGTTGCTATATTTTGCCTATTTTCTCAGTCCCTTCCAAGGGAATCCACAAATCTTGGGCATTTTTAGATTCCCCAAGATGTTGGAAAAAATTAAGCACATTTGGCATGGTTACCTTATCTGGAAAAAAAGCTATGGAGTTTTAAGCGTGAACTACCCCAATCAGCCAGAAAAGGGCCCAGCACTGCAGGAAGGGGAGCTAGCAGCGAAGGGGTTAACTAAAAACAGTGTTGTATGTATTTTTTTATAACCATCTTTAGTGATTTATGTACATAACAACAAGTCACATTACAGGAGAAGGCAACTTGTGGTGTCACAATATAATACCATTTCAACAGCCCACATATTAGATATACAAATCATTTTTGATCATGCAGTTTCCAACAATTTGGCCCAAAACTTATTGTATTTTTTCAGGCAGCCTCTAACCTGATGCACAGGTCATTCCAACTGGGCACATCAGTCCATCTCCCGCTTCCATCGGAGCAATAAAGGAGTTGTACTCATCGCACAACACATGACAATGTCTCTTTTTACTAGAAGTAGCGCAGTACCCAGGAATATTCGGAGCGCCTAAGAGCCCCCGACTCCCTCCATCACACCCAGTAGGACCATCAGTGAGGAGGGCTCCAGGACGAGACCCAGCACCGTGGAGAGTTCATTCAGAATTTGCGTCCAGTATCTCATAATATTGGGGCAGGACCAGGTTACGTGAAAAAAGGCAGCAGGTGAGTGGGGGCACCTATTGCATTGAGGGTTAGGTCTTAGCCCGGCCCGGTGAAGTCTGGCCGGGATTAGATAGGCGCAGTGCAAATAATACATGTGCACCAAACATAGGTGGTCATTACAACCCTGGCGGTCGGTGTTAAAGCGGCGGTAAAACCGCCAGCAGGCCAGCGGTAAATTTTTTTTAATTATGACCGTGGTGGAAAACGCCAACATAGACAGCCACTTTCACACTCCGACCGCCAAGGCGGTACAAACAAACACCGCGGCGGTAACCACCAACAGACAGGCGGAGGACAATGTACCGCCCACAGAATTAGAACAGTCCAATACGCCACCTTTTCTGGGGTGGATTCACCGCAAACAAAAACACAGCGGAAACAGGACTTGGAAGGGAAAACTCTCACCTCTACACACCCCACGAGGAACCAGGACGCCATGGAACCGGAACTTCAGATACTCCCAGCCTTTATCTTCCTGCTCCTCTACCAGGAGCACGAATGCCGGCAGTGAAGACCACGGTGAGTACTGCACCTACGACACAGGGGAGGGGGGAGGGAAATAACAGTGACACACACATGCAATACGCAACACCCCCACCCTCACCCACTACAACACACACACAAATACAACATGATACATTACAGTTACACCCCCAACCCCCCTCCTAGAAGAATGCAAGAACAAAAGGAAATGAGTCGAATAATTGTAATATATTAAATTACATAAATCAAAAATATTTACATATATATACATTTACACTATAAACAATTATATACACCAAGAACACAAGTCCAAGGGATTCCACCATCATAGTCCATGGACCACTGGGCTCAAAAGGCATGGGCGAGGCCCACACTCAATACCCCAACAAGACGGAGAGAACACTGCTGGGGCATCAGACAAAAATAAAACAGGCACCTCAGGGGGAAGGGAGGGGGGGGCACCTCAGCCGGATGAGTGCACAACACTAGATCCACAAGGGGGTTCCATGCCCACTGTTCAATCCTGGGGAGTGCAAAGCCACAGTCTCTCAAGTCTCTACAGTGGATGGGTTGCCCACTGTTCAATTCTGGGGAGTGCAAAGCCACAGTTTCTCAAGTTTCTACAGCGGGTGGGTTGCCCACTGATCAATCCTGGGGAGTGCAAAGCCACAGTCTCTCAAGTGGATAACAGTATCCACTGGTTCTGGAGGGGGCTTGGTGCCCAGAGTGCTTCATCCTGCCAAGGACAGAGGTAGTGGATGTAACTCTCCACTGGTTCTGGAGGGGGCTTGGTGCCCAGAGTGCTTCATCCTGCCAAGGACAGAGGTAGTGGATGTAGCTCTCCACTGGTTCTGGAGGGGGCTTGGTGCCCAGAGTGCTTCATCCTGCCTGTGGGGGCCTCAGTAGCGTTGTAATCATTGGCTCTCACTGTCCTGCGGTGGTGCTGGCGGTCTTGTCCTGGGCAGCGGTGCTGCTGGTGGTCTTGTCCTGGGCAGGGGTGCTGCTGGCGGCTGGGCCCTGGGCAACGGGGCTGGTGGCGGTCTTGTCCTGGGCAGCGGGGCTGGTGGCGGTCTTGTCCTGGGCAGGGGTGCTGCTTGTGGCGGTCTTGTCCTGGCCAGTGGTGCTGCTGGCGGTGGGGTCCTGGGCAGTGGGGCTGGTGGTGGTCTTGTACTGGGCAGCGGGGCTGCTGGCTGCGGGGTCCTGGGCAGCAGGGCTGGTGGCGGTCTTGTCCTCGGCAGCGGGGCTGGTGGCGGTCTTGTCCTGGGCAGCGGTGCTGCTGGCGGTCTTGTCCGCCATGCTGATCTTCCCAGACTTGCCTGTTTTACTGTGCCTCTTCCCCACCTTGGATGATGTCGCAGCTGTCTCCACACTCCCAACTGTACCCATGGGAGGAGCTTTGGTGGTTGATTTATTTCCCCTCTCCCGCCAGGCACTGGCCAACTTCTTATGCTTGACAGGTAGGGCACTGTCCGTGCTCTGGCTCCTTGCCACACTGGCTGCCCTGCTGCCTGGTGCACTCCAGAATCCGGTGACTACTGGCACCACTGGTCCCGCCGATGTTGTGGCTGAGGTGCTAGGTTGGGATCTGGAGAGTTGGGCCCTAGGAGACTGAAGGGGTGGGGGAGGTGAGGGAAAGAGGTCAAGGTTGGACAGGAAATGTTTCTTAGGAACACTGGGACACGTAGCTGGAGGGGGTTTGGGAGTGGAGGAAGAGGTAGTCGTTGTAGGAGGTGTACGTTTGGTGACTTTGGGTGAAGGTGCATGGGCTGGAGGCTGTCGTGAGGTGTGAGGTGGATGGCTATTGGGTGGGTGTGTGGCTGCGTTTGTGTACCTTGGGAGGTGGCCTCACAGACACACTGGGAGAGGACACAGGGGACGTGTGAATGGTAGGGGGGGTGGTGACTGCACGTGAGCGGGGTGTGGTGGTGGGTGTACTGGTGATAGAAGTAGTGGCTGAGGATGTAGTGCATGCAGGTGTGAGTGGAGACGAGGCAGGGAGGGAGGAGGGAGACGAGGAGGAGGGGGACACAGTGGAGGCAGTGGATGTTGGTGTGTCTGCATGTGTCTGATGCTTGCGTGAGTGCCTGTGGGATGTGTGGTGCTTATGTCTGCCAGAGCTTCCCTTGTGTGTTGAGGTTTGTGCATGCTGGTCTGATGGTGTGCTTGGGATAGGCTGAGGTACAGGGGTGTGGGTCTGGGTGGAGGAAGTTGGAGGGGGGAGGCTAGAGACAGGGACAATGGCTGCCATCAGTGCTGAGGCCAGAGTCTGAAAAGCTCGCTGAAGGGCAGCCTGACCAGAGTGAATGCCTCCAGGTATGCATTGGTTTGTTGCAACTGCCTCTCTACACCCTGGATGGCATTCAAAATGGTAGACTGCCCAACAGTGAGGGACCTGAGGAGGTCAATGGCCTCCTCACTGAGGGCAGCAGGGATGACTGGGGCAGGGGCTGAGGTGCCTGGGGCGAAGGTGATGCCCACCCTCCTGGGTGAGTGGGCACGGGGTAAAAGCTGAGGGGCTGCTGGGAGGGCGGTGCTGGTAGGGGGGGTGGCGGCTGTACCTGTAGATGCGGTGGTCACAGATGGGCCCGCCACCACAAGGGAGCTCCCATCAGAGGAGAAGTCCGTATCGCTGGTGTCAGCTCCAGTCCCCGCCGTGGAGCTCCCCTCACCCTCCGTCCCACTGGTGAATTCAGACTCCGTAGTGTCGCCCTCCAGGGCCATGTGGGATGCAGCTCCCTCCTGCTCCGGTGCCACTGCTCCTCCGCCTGATGATGCTAATGCACACAAGAACAGGGAGACCACAGAAAGGGGGGGAGACAGAAGAAAGACATGTTGAGTGCATGCAATACCGCTACCGTTGGTGGATACAACAGACACAGAAGCCCCCTGCACTACGCCGCGCACTTGGAGTCCATTATTCAATCCCAGGGACATGGGTTACAAGGCTATGCCTGATTTCTGCACACATGGATGTCACAGGAGCCTGACTAGGTGTAGTTGGCACTGTACACAGGTGGGGTGGGGTGCCACAGGGCCTACCTTAAGAAGGGTCCTTGCCTACTAAACTCACCCTGGCCTAGGGGAACCCACAGCCCACCTCCCCCACCCAGACACCCACAATGCGCGCTGAATCAGCAGAATGAGATGTACTCACCCCCTTGTGTCTGCTGTGATGCCCTCAATTGCCCATCCCACTCCGGGTATGCCACCGCCAGGAGTATGCCACCACCAGGATCCTGAACATCAGGGGGGTCATGGTGTGACGGGCACCCCTACCACGTTGGGAGGCCATCCCCAGCTGGGCCTCCACCGTCTTCTTGCTCCAGCGGCGAATGTCCTCCCATCTTTTCCGCCAGTGGGTGCTCCATCTGTGGTAGACCCCCAGGGTCCGGACTTCCTTGGAGATGGCACGCCAAATGTCCTTCTTCTGGTGGGAGCTGACCTACAGGAATTGTACAGGGGAAAAAGAGAAGTAATTACCAACTGCACCGTCACAGTCATTGGCCCCCATCCCTGCCCTTGCCATGACGCACATGCACTCACCGTCGTTTCATGCACGCCTCATTCTCACTCCCCCCTTTCTTTCATCCACCCCACTCCACACAGGCATTGCCCATACAGCATGCTCACAGTGTACTTACCTGTTTGTCTGGAGGACCGTAGAATAGCGTGTACTGGGGGAGGACCCCTTCCATGAGTTTCTCCAACTCCTCCGTGCTGAAGGCAGGGGCCCTTTCCCCAGACACACAAGCCATTGTCTCTTCCAGACTGAGGTCACAGCAGCACTTGCAGTGTAGGTCCTCTCCTGTCGAAGATCAGGTATCAAGTGATTGAACAGACAGAAAATGGCGGTCACGTCCACGGCGGTGCGTACCGTCACCGCCAGCGTACATCATCATTGGCCCCTGGGGCCCATAGGGTCCAATGTTAACCAATGCAGGATTGCGCTGCGGTCTTTGACCGCCTACCGCGACGGTGTACAACGCCAGCGCAGTTACCTCAGATCCCCATGTCCCACTTTACAGGTCAGGCAGCCGCCATTTCATGGGCCCACATGCCATTATTTTGGACTGCGTCACACATATCTAGGCCTTGCCTAAACACTCATACAGGCAAATTTCGATTTGCTAATATTTTCAGAGTAAGCTGTGTTTAAATACTTCAGAGTTGGTTGACTCTCTGCTTGCTGTTCCCCTCCATAAGCAACATCCGCTGGGGCAATTGAGGAGATGGCGGCATCCTCCGGTGTACAGGCCGCTGGTGGACCTGTTGACAATGGAGGAGCGACATGTGATCATCACCTACAGGCTTGATCGTGCCACAATCCAGGAACTGTGTGCCCAGATGGACCCAGACCTGATGTCAGCTATCCGCCATCCCACAGGAATCCCCCCTCAAGTGCAGGTGCTGTCAGTACTACATTTCCTAGCAAGTGGGTCTTTTCAAACAACAGTGGCCATAGCATCAGGGATGTTCCAGCCTATGTTTTCCAACGTGTTGTCCACAGTGTTGTCTGCCCTGCTGAAACACATACGGAGCTACATCGTTTTCCCTCAGGTGGAGGATTTGCCTACATTGAAAGGTGATTTCTATGCCCTGGGACATATCCCCAACATCATAGGTGCCATTGATGGGACACATGTGGCCTTGGCCCCCCCTCAGGAGTGAACAGGTGTACAGAAACCGGCAGAGTTACCATTCCATGAATGTGTAGATGGTGTGTTTGGCAGACCAGTACATTCCCTGGCTCAGTGCATGACACTTACATCCTGCAGAATAGCAACATCCCTCATGTGATGGGGCAACTCTAGAGGCACCGGGTGTGGCTATTAGGTGAGGACATGGACCCAATACAGTGGGAATAGTCTGGGTCTCTGGATGTACCTATGAGTTAGTGTGTGTCTAACAGTTGTCCCTCGCCATTTGCAGGTGACTCTGGTTACCCCAACCTGTCATGGCTACTGACCCCAGTGAGGAATCCCAGGACAAGGGCAGAGGAACGCTACAATGAGGCCCATGGGCGAACTAGGAGGATTATAGAGCGGACCTTCAGCCACCTGAAGGCCAGGTTTCGGTGCCTCCATATGACAGGTGGTTTCCTATTCTACTCACCAAAGAAGGTATGCCAGATCATCGTGGCCTGCTGTATGCTTCGCAACTTGGCTTTGCGACGACAGGTGCCTTTTCTGCAGGAGGATGGTCCAGATGGAGGTCTTGTGGCTGCTGTGGACCCTGTGGACAGTGAAGACGAGGAAGCAGAAGAAGAAGACATCGACAACAAGAACACGGTGATCCTGCAATACTTCCAGTGAGACACAGGTAAGAAGATAACACTGCCTGCTACATCTGATTTTAATCTACTACCTCTCTACTGTCTGTCATTTTCACCCAGTGTATGGTCACTGAGTTGTCACTTTCCCTTACGATTTCACAGATGTGGGTCCCACTGTGTGACATCTGCTTTGTTTCCTCATGGACTAGAGCTGTGTGGCATAGGTATGTTGACATTACATTTGAAAGAACATTTTGCCACTGTAATTGCTAATACACTATTTCGAAATCACAGACAGACTCCGGATTGTTTTGTGCTTTAAGGGTGTTAATTTAAGAGTTCAATATTGGAGGGGGTTGTAAAATGGTGAGGAATGGCCATGGCAGAGTCCAGTCTATTAGTATCACAGGTGCATTGTCCAAAGGGGCATAGGAAGTGGAGCTGGGGCAGTTTAAGGATGGACAGGGTGACAAGGTGGGACAAAAGGATGACAATCAGGATGGTCTCATTTCTTGGCGGGGTCTTGGCATCGTTCTCTGTCTTTGTCCTGGATCTCAGGGACCGTTTGCGGGGTGGTTCTCCCTCTGCAGGAGGTGGGGTGCTGGTGTGGTGGTCCTGTGGCGGTGCCTCCTGTCCACTAGCGCCGGCGGAGGTGGTGGGCAGTTCATTGTCCAGGCTAGTGTCAGGGGCCGCTTGTTGTGCCACAGTGTCCCTCCTGGTGTTCACGACTTCCTTCAGCACCCCTACAATGGTGCCCAGGGTGGAATTGATGGATTTGAGTTCCTCCCTGAAGCCCAAATATTGTTCCTCCTGCAGCCGCTGGGTCTCCTGAAACTTGGCCAGTACCATTGCCATCGTCTCTTGGGAGTGGTGGTAGGCTCCCATGATGTTGGAGAGGGCCTTGTGGAGAGTGGGTTCCCTGGGCTTGTCCTCCCCCTGTCGCACAGCAGCCCTTCCAATTCCCCTGTGTTCCTGCGCTTCTGTCCCCTGAACCGTGTGCCCACTGCCACTGCCCCCAGGTCCCTGTTGTTGTTGGGGGGGGGTGGGTTAGCCTGGGTTCCCTGTAGTGGTGGACACACTGCTGCTTGACGTGTCCTGGGGACAGAGGTATGGGCCCGCTGGGTGGGTGCTGTGCTGGTGTTTCCAGAGGGGGGAAGCTCTGTAGTGGCTTGTGCCATTGTGAGGGGAACTGACAGTCCCGAGGTCCCAGAGAGGCGGGGCTGGTCATCTAGATCCAGTTGGACAGAGCTGCTGTCATCACTGTGGGCCTCCTCTGAGGGTGGAGTGGACATATCTGGACTCTCCTGTCCGGTAAAGTTGGGTAGGGGTCCTGCAGTGGTATAAAAGCATGATTATTGCATCTGTGTATGCCATTGTGTGCAATGGGTAAGTGACCGTGTACCCCAGTGCTTGCATTCCTGTGTAGGACCTTGTGTGATGATGGGTTAGGGGGGTGTATTGGTATGTGCAGTGGACATGCTTTGGTGATGGGTGTCCATGCTTTGGTGTTGCATGCAGGGCTTGGGTCTGGGATGTGTGGTTTGTGATATTGGGACATGTGTGAGGAGTTGGAGTGATGGGGATGAGGGCGAGGGTGGGTGTATGTGATGGCATGCAGGTTGGGTGGGGGATGAAGTAGTAAAGATTTGACTTACCAGAGTCCATTCCTCTAGCTACTCCTGCGAGGCCCTCAGGATGCAGTATAGCCAAGACTTGCTCACCCCATGTTGTTAGTTGTGGGGGAGGAGGTGAGGGTCCGCCGCCAGTCCTCTGAACCACGATGTGGTGTCTTGAGACCACGGAACGCACCTTCCCCTGTAGGTCGTTCCACCTCTTCCTGATGTCATCCCTAGTTCTTGGGTGCTGTCCCACTGGGTTGACCCTGTCCATAATTCTTCGCCATAGCTCCATCTTCCTAGCTATGGAGGTGTGCTGCACCTGTGATCTGAATAGCTGTGGCTCTACCTGGATGATTTCCTCCACCATGACCCTGAGCTCCTCCTCAGAGAACCTGGGGTGTGTCTGCAGTGCCAGTGGGTGGTGCGGGTGATGTGTGGGGTGGTGTGTGTTGTGATGTGTAGGGTGATATTTAGAGGTGTGTTGTGTGAGGTGCGTGGATGTTATGTGAGGGATGGTGTTGAGTGCCTGTGGATGCTAGTTTGTAGATGGTGGTGTCTCTCTCTGGCCTTCAGTCGCATTTGTGGTCGTAGGGGTTTGTGGGTGATGTGGGTGTGTGTTTTATATTGTATTGATTGTGTGGGAGTGGTGTGTGTATGTGTATCAGGTGTGTATATTTCGATTTGTCTAGTGTGGTAGTGTTTTGTAAATGTGTGTGTATTTAGAGCGCGGCGGTGTGTACCGCCAATGGAATACCGTGGTTGAAAGACCACTGCGTTGATTCGTGGGTCGTGATAGTGTGGGCGTATTCCTGTTGGCGTGACGGTGGAGGTTTTGTTATCGCCAGTTTATCACTGACCTTTGGTGTGGCGGACTTGTGTGGGTGTGGCGGTGTGTTGGCGGTCTTCTGCACGGCGGTAAGCGGCTTTTACCGCCAATGTTGTAATGACCCCCATAGTCTGGTGCTAGCATGTGGCGCCATCAGCACATCCTGCCAGTCCTCGTCTTCTATTAGACCGATCCAGGCCTCCTAGCAAGACTGCGGGGTTGGATAGATGGAGAAGCATTCAATATGCGGGAGCAATATATCTGTGAAACCCCCCTGCACCCAGTGTCTCCATCATCGTCTTGACCTCCATAGGGCTAAATTAAGGTATAAGGGTATCTTTGGTAATGTCAACCTTTAATGCATGTCTCAGTTGTAGGAACTTGTGAAACTGTGTTTTGGCACTACATATGTCTCCTGGAGTTTTTGAAAAGACATATGAGTACCTTCCCAGACATCTCCCACCACTGTAAGGGCTATAGTATCCAATCGCGAGAATCCCTCTAGGGTCGCAACTTGCCGCAGCCATGTTCCTCGCCATAGGGCAGTGTGTTGGGTAATCCGGCCCCACCACCCTGTCTGTCATTGAGCTGAGCACCGTGGAGCACCTGACTTGTTACCTCTGGTGTGGTTCTAAAAAAGGGACTGCTGAATAGCATGTCCATAATGCGTGAGAACCCCATAATTGAGCGCTCCAGACGGTATGCTGGATCATCCCGCCCCGTAAGCCACTCACTAATGGTGAGTACCTGAGCAGCTAAAGAGTAGAAATATAAGTTGGACATACCTAAACCACCGTCATATGTACCTCGCTGGCATGTACCCCAGGAGAGGCGTTGCCTGCCGCTATGCCAAATGAAGGGGCAGGCAACTGCGTCCATTTCCCGAAACCAGTGGCATGAGAGTTGAATGGGGAGATTTTGAAGAATGTAAAGGAAGCGGGGCAAAATCAGCATCTTATAAAGTGCTATACAGCCCATGACATTCAGCGTCAATGCCTGCCATTACCCCAGATCCGCCTTCACCTTACGGATAGGAGGGGTAAGATTAAGGGCCCAGGTAAGGGCAGCGTGAAAATGCCAGTCTAACATCAAGGTAGGTAAAAATAAGAAGCCGGGTGGGGATATTCGATTGCCAATCAACAAGATCAAGAGAGCCTGAAAGGGGGACCAGGAGAGATTTTTTATGATTCACCCAGAGGCCTCCCAAAATACACATAGCAGCTGGAGACATCTGGGTCCATTCACCGCCGGATGCGATAAATACAGTAGCACATCATCAGCATAGAGTGCAATGCGATCCTCTTCCACCCCCCCATTGTCATCCCGTAAGGAAGGCATCCTGGCCAATCAAGTGCACTAGTGGTTCTATGGCTAGGATGAAGAGGAGCGGAGACAGAGGACAGCCCCGTCTTGTACCTCTCCCGATGGGAAAGCCTCAGAGGGCACCCCATTTACCAGGACACGAGCTGTCGCCGTTTGGTATGGAAATTGTATCATGCGGTGGAAAGAGCGTCTCAGCCCCACTTTTTGGAGAACGAGATCTAAGTACCCCCAGTCCACTGTATGGAATGCTTTTTCAAAGCTGATTAATAAGAGGGCCAGTGGAGAGGGTAGCATGTGTCGATGTGCCAGGGCGACAAGTAACCTTTGCAGGCAGTGCCTAGTGCTGCAGGTTGGTATCAAACAGTATTGATCGAGGTGGATCAGGTGATTCAAGACCGTCCTCAGACATGTGGCCAATATAGTGGCATATATTTTCATTTTGCTGTTGATTCACGATATTGGCCAGTAGTCTGCACAGGCCACTGAGGGGGAATGAGACTTTGGAAGTACCTCTATTGTAGCCTGGTCTAGATCTTGAAGAAGGCACCTCTTTCCAAGGCCTCTTTTTAAAAGACAATGGAGTTGGGGTGTCAGTATATCTTTGAATTTAGAATAGTATTCTGCAGGATAGCTGTCTGGGCCAGGAGTCTTGCACAACTTCAGGGTCAGAATAGCCTCACAGATCTTCTCTATGGTTATGGGTTTGTCTAAACTTTTGCCAACAGAGGCCGAAAGACAAGGCATATCCATATAGTTCAGGAGTGGTGCCTCACGTTCAATGTCTGGTCCAGGCTCTGCTGTGTACAGAGCTGCATAATATTGGGCGAAGGTAGATCCTATGTCCTGGAGTATGGAGTGTCACAGTCACATACGCTATCTCAGGGATCACCCTCCCCGCCAGTGGTCTGCTAGCCAGCCAGTAAAGCAGTTTACTTTTCTTGTCACCCCAAACATAAGTGCACGCCTGCGAGGCCTGCCAGATTTGTTTCGCTCTCCCCCCCCTCCCCATCTAGTTTGCATTCCAACTGAAGCACTTGAGCTTCAAGGTGAGCTATATGTGGATGTTTCTCCTTCTCCTGGTGCCGCAAGAGGGCCTTAGCATGACTGCAGATTGTAGCCTTACTCGCTGTCCAGATTGTGAGGTTAGACTGGACTGTGCCCTCATTGTCTCGAAAATAGTGTTCAATCTCCTTGTGGAGGCCAGTAGAGTAAGTCTCGGCCTGTAGGAACCAAGGGGGTTATTACAACTTTGGAGGTGGTGTTAATCCGTCCCAAAAGTGACGGTAAAGTGACGGATATACCACCAGCCGTATTACGAGTCCATTATATCCTATGGAACTCGTAATAAGGCTGGTGGTATATCCGTCACTTTACCGTCACTTTTGGGACGGATTAACACCTCCTCCAAAGTTGTAATAACCCCCCAAGTGTTGAGACGCCACATGCGTCTTCAATTGCACTCAGGGTGGCCAATGGAGAGTCGGGCGTGAATCGAGAAGCCGCAGGCAAGTATTTGCGCTTGGGTGACTAAGGGAAGGTCAGTAGCAGGCATAAGGATCATGTCTATGCAAGCATGTGTGTGTTGTGCCGCAGAGGTGTGAGTGTATTGTCGGGAGCGAGGGTGGCAGGTCCATCACACGTCGCAAAGGTCAAAACTGCGGATTATATATCTCCATATACAGTGATTATATGTTCATGCTCAATGCAAAACTAGAAATAATAATCAAAAATAATTCATCACCATAGGGCTCACTTGCTTCATCCCCTTGCCAGAAACAGGTTGTGAACCCAGTTGACTGTGAAAAGAGAGAACTACCCTCAAGGGAGTGGTGGGGCAAAGGTGTCCCTTTCCCTCCTGAGTTCAATTTCTCCTAGTTGTCTAGTTTCCTCCTCTTATTTACTTTAAACAAGCTAGAGAAGAGAAGTCTAGAAATCCCTCCTCTCATCCAGTGAGTTGTTGTTCAAACGCTGGCCAAAGCAGATTGGTTTTGGGAAGGGCACGTTGAAGATTGGCCACATCCCAACACCAAACTGTTCCTTGCCGTACCATAAACTTCAAAAGAAACGAGAGAGGGCCCTCCACACCTATCACCCAAAGGGGACAGGGCACTGTGGTACAGTGAAGAAAAAAGAATACCCCAATGGAATCAAATCAAAGTTCACACACAACACACAATATTAATCACTCTGTACTTCCAATTATCAATCTATATAAAGGAATTAAGAATAAAAAATATAATTCAAATTTATTAATGAATCTAAACCCATGAAATCATAAGATAAAACTGCCCAAACAAACCCAAACCAATGATAAAACCCTCACATATAAAAACCATACATAAGGGAGACAAAACAAAAAGACATCCACTATAGTCTATTATATACACGCTGTCCTAATTTTGGTATATATGGGGCTATTGATTTCTGTCCACAGTCTCTGTTCAATTTTAGGTCAGTTCCAATGGGTCCAGCAATCCAATTTGTGTTGACGCGTTTCAGTGGTTTTCCAAAAGTCCTTCAACCACCTTCTTCAGGACATTAAGATATACTCCCCACATATATCTTTCAAATCTATTCAAGACAAACAAACAGACATATATCAATTCCCAATTTATTAACCCATCCTTTAAGGTTTAAAACAACACCAGTATAGCTAAACCCTCCCGTTATCATCACCACCAATTATAAATTCAAACCTCAAATTCCTTTATAAAGAGTATCACAAAGAGGAATTCACTACACACGTTCAATTTATCTATGTATATTCTCAAGCAAAAAGCATCCATACTCTTCTTCCATCATTTGCTACTCCACTCACCTGCATATACCATAGATTAAGTAGATGCCTTTTAACCAAATGTTTAAAAACACAATCTTAGGTTTCACAGGAGTTCACCCAACGGAAGTTTCCATAGAAAAGAAATCTACTTGGAACGGACCACATGGCGGGGAGCGCCAGACGCCCACTGGATAGGACTGCTATATATGAAATGGAGCTTGTGTTTGCGTGGGGATCCGAACAATTCAAGACCTTCCGCCCCTGCGTGACATCAAAGTACAAAGCAAACAACAATGCAACAACACAAGAGTGTACTGATTAACACCCCTAACTCCCCCCTCCACATACTTCCCCTCCCAATTGAAGAAGCATCTTTTGCCCTTTAAGCAAATCCCAACGATGACCCAAAGGAAAGGAATAGAAGAATACGGTATGGAGTGGTGGACCCCTCCAGGAGACTGAGGGCCTGATTCTTACCTTGGCGGTCGGCGGAGAGGCGGCGGTCGGACCGCGAACAGACCGGCGGTCCAAAAAATGGCATTCTGACCGCGGCGGTCACCGCCGCGATCGACCGCCACTTCCCCACTCCGACCGCCGCGGCGGTCATGACCGACGGGCTGGAGTTCGCACACTCCGGCCCGGCGGTCGACCCAAGACCGCCAACCGTATCATGACCCTGCTTACCGCCGCGGTTTTTGGCGGTCGGGAACCGCCATGCGAACCATGGCGGTAGGCACTATCGGGGCCAGGGAATTCCTTCCCTGGCACTGATAGGGGTCTCCCCCACCCCCCACTGCCCCCCACGAGTCCTCCCCCCACACCCTCCACCCCCCCTGCCACCCCCCAGAGGTGGTACGAACCCCCTGCCCCCCCCACCCCGACATGCACATACACGCACCCCGACATGCACGCACCCCCAACATGCACATATGCACACCCCCTACACACACACATACACAACGGGGGCACATACCCGCACACATACATGCCGACATGCGCACCCGCCGAACTACACACATTGCCCAAAGGCACAGCAGCACCCCCCGCCCGCATGCACGCACTCACACACCCCCTCTACACACCCCCATGCACGCACACATCACCCAACACCCCCCCACCCCCTCCCCTCACGGACGATCAACTTACCTTGTGCGTTGGTCCTCCGGGAGGCGACGGGAGCCATAGGGACGTGACTGCCAACAGAAGACCGCCAACAGAAGACCGCCACACAGAAATGTGGGTCGTAATTCTGGGGGCGGTGTTCTGCTGGCGTGGCGGTGGAGGTTGACCAGTCTCCACTTTCCCGCCGACCGCCAGTGTGGCTGCTGGCGGTATTCCGGCGGAACGCTCCCAGCGGTCGGAATACGCGCAGCGGCATACCGCCGCGGTCGGCGGTGTTTACCGCGGCGGTAACTCGGCGGTCTTGCGAAAAGACCGCCAAGGTCAGAATCAGGCCCTGAATCTCATGCATACCATAGTGCTGAACCTGCCCAGACCTCACTCAACACATGAGGTCAGTTAAATTGGTGGTGTTTGACGCAGTCTCTCTCCCCCCATTGGGGGCATCTGATCCCAGGGTGCCGGTTCATGGGAGGCATCTTCCCACTGCGAGGGCGGCAGCGTATGAGACCCAAAGCTGAGTGATCGCAAGGCAGGCCGAGACCTTCTTCGCCTGTGGCGGGAGCCAGTGTGTGAGCGCCCAGGTCAATCGTCTCCTCTGTATACGCCCCAGGCGAATGGGCAGAGGCTCGATGGGAGGAGAGGGCGCATCAGCACATCCCGGAGCAATTACTCCTCCGTTGCCTGCTCCCATGTGGATTCCAACATGTCAAAGAAGTTGACCTTGCCGGCATACAAAACCTTGAGTGGGTCCGGAAAAGGGAGCATGTATTGCAGGCGCAAGGTCTTCAGTATTTGTTTCACTTGTTTATAAGAGTGTCGCTTGGGTTGAAATTCGTGAGAGTAATCTGGAAAGACAGACTTTTCAAGTTCTGGAGGTGGATCTCAGTTTGCAAATGGGCGTCTTGAAAAATACTGTCATGATCTCGGAAGTTAGGAAAAGAGGCAATTAATGCGGCGGTTTGGTGGAAAGAGCTCTGAGGGCTCGCTCGATGGCAAACCACGGGGGCATCCCACCGGAGGGCATCAACGATTTAAGCCACGTCTCCAGAAATTCAAGGCTGGGGACCTTTGGCGAAGTCCAATGAAGCATTGATTTTTGCATCTTGATCGGTTCTCTGCATCCTCTGTGAGCTGTTGTAACTCATGAGTGTGAGTTAGTTAGCGGGGCACCTTCGTTTTTAAGTCCTGAATTTCATCCTCCACTGATGACAAACGTGCCTCAGTGAGGTACGCCAAGGCGTTCTTGAGATCCTGTCTAACAGGGTCATGTCCACTCAAAGCTCTTTGATCTTATTTTCGACAGCCACCTGTGAGGACTGAATGGCCCGTAAGATCTTGTCAGTGTCACCTACGTCGGACAAAGAGTTCTCCATGATGTCTCCTGCTTGAGCCCCAGCTGAAGTTGTGAATTTGTCAATGCAGGTTAGGAAAGAGGATAATTTTGCTTATCTTCCCCAAGGTTTAAAACTCATGGATGATTGCTGCCAAAAACGCCACTACAGTCACACCCACGGCTCCAGTGGTTAGGGATGTGAGTGTATGGCACCCCCCATGGCCAGTCCTGGTGTTGCCGCAGTGATTGTTCTGGGGGGGGGGGAAGGTGAAACATCCTAGTCCTACATTTCTGCCTCCAACCCCATCTATATCAACTTCCGGGAAGGACACAAAGCACGGGAGTCCAAATTGTGGCACCAACAGTAAAAGCAACACAGATGGGGTCAAGACAGTCTATGGGTAGCAAAGGACAAGCCTAATTGGATCACCTGTAGGGTCCCCGAGATACAACAGGCCCTAACCAGAAAAGGCCAGCTGGAGCACAGACGGCCCCCGGCCTCAATATGTATGGCTGGAATCCTCTTGATGGAATGCGTACAGTGAATAGATGAGGGTAGGGGGTGACTGTGGTTAACACAGGAGAAGGGACAAGCCGTTCAAGTCTGTCCTGGTCTCAGGGCACCAGCCACAAGGCTTACAGTCAGGATGCCCCCACGCGGCCACCGGGCGGCAGTCATGGGTAGTCCGGCTTAAGTCCGCTGCAGCTCACCCTGGCTTGTCCCTGGCCAGGAAGAATAATGAGGGGGCCCAGTCACAGGCAGGCGGGGCCACAGCTTCTCCACGTAGTCCCAGAGGCAGAGGCAGTAGTGGATGGCAGGAGGCACAGGCTGTGCCCCTAGTGAGACCTCCAGGGGGGTGCACTTACTACAGGTTTGGCGTCACCTAAGGCCACCTAGGCCAGACGGCCTGCCCCTTAGCGCCTCATGACAGGTGCGAGTCCAGCAGGCTGGATTGAGTCCACCACAGCCCTGTTCCCTTCACCCGCCCCGACATCTGGCTGGGTGTGGGAGGAAACAGGACTTGCTATCAGTCAGCGGCTCCCTCCACGTGGTCCTTGACCCAGCTGCAGCAGCCGGCGGACACACCACGTCCATCGTCAGTCCTCCGGGGTGGGCTTGGCCGCCACGGGATCAGTGTCGCTCGGGGCGTCTTTGGCCGAATGGCCTACCCTTCAGTGCCCCAGGACAGATACGAGCCTGGCGGACCACTGCAGCCCCTCCACTAATGCTGTTACAGCTCCGCCTACAGGGGTCAGGTGAGTGCAGAGGCAGACCCCAGGCTAGAGGACTCCCGTGCGTGGCCACAGACCGTGGGGGCAGCACACCACAGAAAGCTAGGTGGATTCAGCAGGCACCCGTCTCTGCCATTTTGTCTCTCTGCTTCTGTCTTACCTGTAGAGTTGGGCCTCACAGCAGGAAGGGGGCCCATAATGCCTACCCTCCAGCCCACAGTTTTCTCTCAATGAAAGAAGGCCAGTAGTACAGTTTGGGCAGGTCCCCAAATGGCGTGGTTGGTGGCGGATGACGGAGGGGTCCAGAGCACTCTCAGAGTGTGACCGCAATCTTGATGCCCGAAACCACGCCCCGGTGTTGTATGTATTTTGCATTAGTAAACAAACTAGCCACCATTTTAGTGATGGTGACAGACTTAACATTTAAATATACACTGGTTCACATCCTAAAATGGCAGCCATCTGACCTTGCCATCAGGACATTAGCAATCTGATGTGTATTGGCGGAAGTTGACCATGTAGTAGGTGTAACACTCCCAGACGGGCACAGTCATACACTAACGTGTGTGATAGCTACGTGAAAAAGCCAATGGCTGTGTCCGTCTCCGTCGCAGATTACGTGTGTCGTGTACATGTATGCGGCATTAGGAAAAAACTCACTTGCCTCCTAACACTGCAGCCATCAAAACATCCACAACTTTTTCTGCTGTTATTGTTCTCTAGGAGTCAAGATGCCAGGCAAAGCAGATGACAGGGCCTTTAACATCTCCAATGAGAAGTTGGAGCTCCTCACCACTGAGGTACTGTCCCTGTGCAGCCAGCTGTATGGGAACCCACAGGAACAGGTACATGGTTGTTTGGAAAATGTATTTCTAAAAAACATGTTTCTTCTTGAGGCACAGACTAATTTGTCTCTTTTAGTTCCAGAGTGAAGTTTTGTGAAGTCAACTCAATAATTTGGCAGGGGACATAATGATGTATATCAATGTTTGTAATGTCTGTGAATTGAAATGAAAAGTCATCCTAATGACTAAGGTGACTTTTCATTTCTGTTTAGTGAAAAATCAAAATGTATTGTTAAAAACTACATGTGTCTTACTTCCAGTAGCAAGTAGACACTGTACCATATGTTTAAGTGACAAATGCAGTCATATGTTGAAATGAGAGCAACGTAGAGTGCAAGGAAAAACGTTAAAGTTATGGTCTTGTCTGAATTTTGTTTTGCAACTTAAATATCTCCCATTTTGTGATAAATGACGATCTGTATGTTTTACCCATGTCATGGTGCCATATATGGGGAATGGTATATCCTGTGCTGCAAGTAAGTATGACACTGGCTCTCAATCAGCCATACAAGTATGTCCCATTCCTACACACACACACACTTGTTTATACATTACCAAAAACAAAATGATCTCACTGACACATGTGGCAGCCCTTCCATACTGCCCTTAGCCATTGTATGTGGTTCAAACTATAGTATCAGCCTCTAAAAAGATTAGGCATTACGCCAATGTAGCTGTGCGTGGGGTGTTTGTAAATAATGTACAGATTGTTTAGCCTTCAGTAACTCACAATGATTTAGCCTGATCAGAAGTGGCTCTCACTACTGGAAAGGTTTCAGGGCCCTGGCATAGATGATGTTTGTGGCCTGGGTTTGTAACATGAAGACATTGTTACTGCTGCGGGAACTCAACAGGTCACGACAAATTAGTATTTCCTAAGAACTTTAAAATGTTGTAAATAAGTCTTTTATCACTCCACCACAAAATAATTTTCTTAATTTCTTCAACAGTATTGGTATCTACATAGTGTGAGATACATTGCTAAGCTACTTCAGTAGAGAATCCATATAATATTTTTTACATTTGAAATATACTTTAGTTATTTGAAGTAACTGTTAGCACTGTGAATTGCCCAAGGAAAGGAAACAGGCTTTCGGTTTATACGAATACAACATTGCAGCATTTGTAGGCACACCTTGATTTATATTTTACTTTTTGCGAATGTAAATACTGCAGATTTTTGGTCCTTGTAAACACATTTTATACATGTATTTTTGTTTTATATCCTTTTTGGTGAGATAGGTTCACTATTCTAAATAACAAAGCCCAACCAATCAAAGGTGTTAAACAGTTCCTACAGATACATGTAAATGGAAAAGAGAGAAGGTCATATATTATATAGGAGCTATCATGGGAATTACAAAATTATGACAAAATGTTTTTTGAAAATGTCACCTACATGCCTGAGATAATGATAATAAAGAAACAGAATCTGAGAGCCTTGAAGCTGGTGAAATACGAAGACTTGGAAAATATTTTGTGATCAAAGTTCATGATCAGTTCTATCTACACAGATACAATAAAACTATTGAATATATCATTGCAGAATCAGAAGCAGGTGGAGGAGACATTGGCCACATAGGCGGGGAAGCAGCTGGCCACTATGGTTCTTGTGCTGAGACCACCGACACCGAGGGACCCAATGACATGGAGGGTCGGGGACTGGAATGGAGGCCACAAGCTCATCAACATCATTTTTGGAGGCCCACACAAGTGACCAGTCTCTAGTGGTGGCAGAGTCTACAACAACTGTTGCACCTGAATCCTTGTCTGCCAACCAGAGAACCATCTCCTTCCTGGCTTTTGCTCCCTCTTGAGTTGGTGAAACCCACCCACACTGTGCTGAGTGAGGAGGCTATTGACCTCCTATGGAACATCTCTGTAGGCCAGACTGCACTCTCGAATGCCATCCAGGGGCTTAGTTGCCATATGCAACAAATGATAGCATACCTGGAAGGCATTTACAGTGCTATGTCTGGCCTACAGAGATCATTCCAAGGTCTAGCCTCCTCACTGACTGCAACCTCCCAACCATCCCAACCCCAACTCCTGCCCCTTCCCCATTCCAATTCCATATTCCCAGTCCTGTCCTAAGCATGCTCATTCCTTTGCATGCACCCACTCCAACATACACAAGCAGCATACAGACACCCACCCACCACTACCGCCACTACCACTACCACCACTACCGCCAGCACCAGCACCAGCACACCCACAGATGCCGCACCCACCACCACACCCAATGCACAACCACTACCACCACCATACCCAGATGCACCACCATATCCATAAGCACCACAAGGCAAGTGCAACCTCAACAGACACACGCACATTATCCACTTCCACTCCCTCTACCTCCCAAACTCACCTCCCTGCCAAGCATCCTACCTATTTTCCCTGTGACGATGTTTTATTTTCCATTAACTTGACCCCTTCCAAATCCCAACCCACCCCTCCCAAACACAAATCCACCCATTCCAACCCCAAGTCAGCCCATACCCATAACCACCCCTCCCAAACCCAAGACCACCATTTCCAATCCCAAACCGCCCACTCCCAGGAAAGATCATTGAGGAGCCTGCTCTGTGCCTTCTCGATGCCCTTTCCTGAGGAGGATGCCGTTGGCAGTTGTTTAGGAGGCTAGCTTAGCACTACAGCACAATAGTGCACTAAACATCATTATGGACACTTGTAGTGCCATTTTTTCAATATTTTGTTTGAGATGCATATCTCATTGGTTTAATAAGCTACTATTTTGATTTCATCAAGTTTGTTCTCACATTATTTTTCCATGGCAATTGTTGGATTCTTAGCAATGTTTCTAAAATGTGAAGTACATATTTTAAATTACTGTTATGGCAGGTAAAACAACATTTTTTATGTTTACTTTTTAAGCGCATGCACTGGTTCAAATAGTATGTGAATGTCATTTGTATTTAGCTGCAGCCATTCATCATGATAATGAAAACTTGCAGAAACAAAGAAATGTTTAGACTATTACATTTGGATATAATACAGGGCTACTAGACAAGGGGAAATGTTACATGGAAGATATGTTGAATTATTCAAATTTGAGACTGACATTGATTTAACCGGTTGTAAATAAGGTAAAGGTTACACCCTGTCTAGTAAAGTTTCTGAATCATGTTACTTTGCACTTATCCCAGGGATGTGTGGTGCATATGTTTTTATGGATCAAATCTGTTTATTATTATTTTCAATTATAAACATCACATATGCAGTGCATCAAAATAGTACAGTTGCCGTGGTATCAGGCATGCTCCATGTATAGTGACAATAAACATGAACAAAACTTTAACTTTGTTTCCCTGCTACTGGCACGTCATACAGCCATTACTCGATCCCAAGCCTTGTTCCCATGTGATCTTGGTCCTCCATATAAATCTCTACTGCTCGCTCAATTCAACTCCAGCACCCTCAAGTAGGCCGGACATGTCAATTCTGTGAACTCCGTGGACAGTATTTGTAAGAATGGTTGCCAAAGTTCCTTAAAGTTGCCACTGCGCCGCTGTGAAGCCATAGTGAGCTTTTCCATAGCGAGAATGAACCACCGCTTATGAGCCATGATGTTACTGTCGAGATCTTGTCAGTCCCCCACACGGCCAGCAGCAGCTACAGTGCCGCATTCAAGGCCAAGGCCATCTGCCGTCCCTTCAGTGATCTTAGGGGGAAAGTAAGCGAGTTAGGCAGGCCCAGCAAAGTATACGCCGGAAATCTGGGGATCTGAGTATCAAACGCCGCATCAATAGTGTCTAAAATATTCTCCCAGTACCGATGAAGCTTAGGGCAATGCCATAGTAAATGCACAAGCGACCCTCCGCCCGCACCCCCTCCAACAAAGGCTAGACTTAGTGGGATCCCAAGCATGAATCCTTGCTGGGGTGCAGTACCAATAGAAGGCCACCTTAAAGGCTGTCTCTGTGCCTGCCGCATTGGAAGCTGTGTGGTGAGTCCTGTAAAAGATGCCCTCCCATTCCTCATCAGAGAGCCCCCTCTCCAGTTCCCTCTCCCACCTCAGCTGACCCTTAGTCTTAGGCGAACGGGCTTCCCCCCTTAGGAGACCGTAAAGCTCCGAAATCACCCGCTTATCATCCTTTTCAATAAGATCCATTTTTCAAACGGTGTTAACGGCCTATCTATTAATGTTCTATTGGCTGGCAACATGGCCCAATGTCATATTTGGTAATCCATCGTCCTGTCTGCCTCCGTTAAGCCATATGCCTCCCTCATCTGTTCAAAGGAGATCACCCCCTCCTCGTCGAAAAGGTATCCTAGCCTTTTGCAGCCCCCTTCATACCAACCACGTAGAGCCTCCCGTTGCAGGCCCGGGCCAAAATCAGGGTTCGCACCTAAGGGAGTCATTGGGGACGGGAATGTCGTCAAGCCCAATCTGCTAGCTACCACATCCCACAACCTCATCAACACTTCCGTGACCAGGGACGCATACAACCCCCGCGCTCTGTGATGGCGCTGGAGCCAGGGCTCCTTCCATATATGGGAACCCGCCACCGCTTGGTCCATGAAACACCAATGTTTCTCGCAAGACGGGTGACTCCATTCTAATAAAAAACGCAATTGTGCTGTCTGAAAGTATCGTAGAAGGCAGGGGACCGCCAATCCTCCCTCCCGCTTAGGGCTATACAACACCCGACGTGGTAACCGCGTCGCCTTTCCCTCCCAAATACATTTTAGAACCACTGTTTGGAGGGTTGCTATCGTCCGTGGTGGGGGCGCCACCGGAAGTGCCTGGAACACATTCAGAACGCGTGGTAGGATGGTCATCTTCACTGCTGCCACCCTACCCAGCCAAGACAGTTTAAGTCTGCCCCAGGTCCCTAGGTCGCGCTGTACCTCCCGAGTCAGTTTCGTGTAATTCAACGTCGCCGTACGAGCAACAGTGGACCCTAAATCAATCCCCAAGTACGGGAGTTTTGAGGAAGACCATATAAAGTGAAATCGGGCCTTCAAATCTCTTTCATGCTCGGCACTAATAAACCTGCTCATGGCCTGCGACTTTAACATATTCATCCGGAATCCCGAGACTCGTCCAAATTCATCTAATATCTCCATTAGTGCAGGCAGTGAGGTCGCGGGTTCCGCCAGGGTAAGAATCACATCATCCGCGTACAATGAAATGATGTGCTCATCTCCCCCAAACTTCACTCCCATGATCTGAGGGTTATCACGAAGCCGATGCGCCATGGGCTCCATATGGAGCGCAAACAAAAGAGGCGGCAGCGGGCACCCCTGCCAGGTCCCTGTTTGAATTGAGAACGGCAATGAGAGCGTCCCGTTGACCCGGACCGCTGCCCGAGGTGCCTGATAGATACAACGGATCCATGCCATGAAACCCGGGCCCAGTCCAAATCGCTCAAGCACCCTGAACAGGCATGGCCAATGGACCCTGTCAAACGCCTTTTCGGCATCAATAGAGAGAAAGAGCGCCTCCCTGCGTGAGCGATCAGTTTTAGCCAATAGATGAAGCAGTCGCTTGGTGTTATCACTACACTGCCTATGCGGTATAAATCCTGCTTGGTCGGGATCCACAAGGCCCGGCATGTAATAATTGAGACGGTGTGCCAGTATGCCAGTGAACAATTTGGCATTGATATTCAAGAGAGAAATTGGCCTATAGGAGGCGCACTCCTCGGGATCCTTCCCCGGCTTCGGAATAGCCACAATAGTGGCGTCCAGCATGCTGGCCGTGAGAACCCCCGTCTGTCGAAAGGAGTTGAAGAATTGCACTAATATCGGTACAAGTTCCACACAGAAGGTCTTGTAAAAAAGTGCGGAAAAACCATCAGGGCCAGGTGACTTCCCGACCTGCAAACGTGAAATTGCTGATATGACCTCTTCCGCCCTTATAGGTTGATCTGATGAAGTCGCCTCTCTCTCGGTCAAAGAAGTAGTTGCTATACCCTCTAGGAAGACCTCTGGAGATGCATTACTGGAATCCTCAGCCCCATATAGTCCCCGATAGAATTCCGCAAACGCCTCCGTAATTTGGTCGCTCGTGCGCGCTTCCGCTCCAGAGGGAGAGCGAACCATTTTTATCATTGACGTCGCGCCCTGCGCTCGCAACCGATGTGCCAGTAGCCTCCCACATCTATTGCTTCCTATATAATACTTATGCTTAAGGCGTACTACCGCATACTCTGCCCTGTCCCAATCCAACCTCCTCAACTGCTTCCTTACTTTCTCAAGCTCTCGCCAGACTCTCTGTGCACCGTTATGCTTATGTGAACGCTCCAATACTCTCACTCTCTGTTCTAAATCCTCTCTAAGCAGTCTCCTTGCTTTATTATCCCTAGCGGACAGCGACATCACCTCACCCCTCAATACAGCCTTCAGTGCCTCCCACAGCGTCGCCAAGCAAGTGGTCCCATCATCATTAAGGCTAAGGTAGTCTATTATTGCACTACGAATCGCCTCTACTGTTGCACCATTCTGAAGCAGAGTCCCTGAATCGCCACCCCAATACGCCCACGCGCTTCATACTCATGACAACCTCAACAGTAACCGGAGCGTGATCCGACAGGGCTCGAGGCTCAATCACTGACTCCCTAACCCGGGGAAGAAACTCCTGCGAGGCCAAGAAAATGTCAAGCCTAGCGTATGTCTTGCTGCCGAGTAAAAGAAATAGTCCCTTAACGTGGGGTGCGCCCTCCTCCACACATCCTCCAGGCCACACTCACTCAGCCATTGACGACGCGCCACTGTCATTGACCCCGTCTGCCCATACTGGTGACCTGAGCGATCCAAATAACCATCCATCACCAGGTTAAAATCGCCCCCCACCAGGATGGCACCATCAGGAGATTGTAGCAGCGGGGTCAAAGCCTGTTTTAGGAAGACTTCCTGCTGGGAATTAGGCGCATATAGAGAAGCTATAGTGAAGGAAAAAAACCCGAGTCTCAATCTCATGGCTAGAAGCCTACCTTGCATCTCATGCAGTTTTGTCACCACTTCCCCAGGGAATGAGCGCGCCAACAGTATCTCAACCCCTGCATGTTTCGATGATGCCGAAGACCAGAACTGCCTAGGGAACCACTTAGAGCGCATGCGATAAATATCTTTTGGGACGAGATGTGCCTCCTGCAGCAGGCACATATGACTCCCCGACCTCTCTAAGGCAGACAGGATGGCTAGCCTCTTCGTAGGATTATTAAGCCCACGGAGATTCAAGCTTTGACATTTAATAATCATACCCTAAAATGAGAGCAGTATTCAAGAAGGCAGGGACCTCACAGGAAGAGCACCCCCCGTGCTAGATGATGAACCACCTCAAACACCAAGGCCTGAGAATATCTCCACACAGAAGCCAGCATTGCAGGGAAACACAACAACATTCAAACAATGCGCACAACAGGTGCACACAACCAAGAAGTCCTTGCACATCCAGCTCCACGAGGAGAAATGTCCACAGGGCCGTAGATCCATCCATTTTTGGTAAACCAGGTCCAACGCCCCCGCCGCCCCGACCCTCTTCAGTGGCCGACAAGCCGTTAGCATCATCGCCATCCGCAGTTCGGGTCTCTCCTACCCCCCCTCCTCTAGGCTAAAGTTCCGGCAGCCACGCTGTTCAGAATGGATTCCCGCTCCAACCTCAGCTCCGAGGCCGTAGGGCGCTGCAGTTTCCTTCTTTTCTCCTTCTGCCACCAACGTGGGAGGCCCACAACGGGCAAGGTCGACTTCTCGCTCGCGTCGTGGCAGTTCTCCTCAAAGCCTAAGATCCGAATTCCTTCCGAAATGGATCTCACCTGGCGGAGCTGATCCTCCCAACGGAAGAGCAGGCGGAACGGGTGGCCCCAGTTGTAAGACACATTGTGCGCCCGCAAGTGCTCCGTGATAGGTCTAAATTCTCGCCGCCTCTGCGAGGAATCTCACCATCTTCCAGCTGCCCCACTCGATCTCCCAGGGAGGTAACCTCTCCTCACAGCTCCTTCACTTCTTGGGATATGCCCCTACGAAGCTCCTGGATGTCGCTCCGAAGCGAATCAAACAGGGAGGTCAAAAAGCCATTCGTGACTGGGGATCCCTCATCCGACTCCATCTCCGTCCGACCCTCCAGGGATCTCGTCGCCAATGGATCCTCAGCCATACCACCCGATGCCAGGCGGGCCCCTGTCAACATTTCTCTCACTGAGCGTTCCCACTTGGATTTGAATGCCGCCATGGCTCGCGGGCACGGACTCGGTTCGCCGGGTCACCCCCGAGTTTCTCCAACAGCTCCGTCCGGGACTAAATCACCAGGTGTCACCGTGTCAAAGATTGCGTCTGGCCTTTGCACTTTGTAGGCTCCTCCTACGAATCTTCGCCTTATGTAGCCTCTACAGCCTCACGCAGGGGCCCGCACTTACTTGTACTCCTTGCTGGTGAGTATGGTGACTTCGGGGCAAAACGATGGCCTCTGCTATCTTTGCCCGCGCCTCCAGGCCCCACCGCAGTCCTGGAGAGACCCTCTGGGGAGGGCGGGCTCCCCTCCAGCCCCTGACCAGGTCCTACAAACTTCTGCGCCCAGGGTGCCTACTAATCCTGGGGTCAAGGCCCCCTCCGTGGTCCCGCCACTAGCGGGGCCCAGCGCGAACCTTCTGGGGCTCCGGCCCCTCCGGTACAGGGCACAGGCAGCCGCCGGAGAGAGGCCTGCCTCGCGGCCCAGGCCGCCGCCTAAGCCGCTCCGCGGCCCCGAACACATTTCGGAGCCAGATACTCCTCGCTCCCCAGGAGCAGCATCTTGTGCTGCTCAGCCCCCGTCAGGCGGCCACCAGCACACAGCAGCGTCCGGTGCTTCGGGGGGGCCTCAGGACGTCCCCCTGCCAGGCCAGTCGTCGGTGTTCCGGGCCAGGGCGGCGGAGCTCGGACAGGCACGTCCTAGCGCGCCACCATCTTGGCCACGCCCCGTGCATATGTTTTTAATTTGACAATTTATTAAATTAAATAAAACATCTTTATGGTGATTTTTTTTAAATTTAGGATTGATATCCTTTTTAGTGTAAGTGTCCATTTAATGAAATGCAGCTTGCTGCAAATTCATAAATACAATATAATCATACAAGTGTGTTTCTTTGAATTTCTTAAACGTCAACATGACACACATATGTGTTGCTTGTAAGAGAGATTTTAAAAAATGCATGAGTCCAGTGCAAATGTAAACAGACAAGTTAAATGGTAACAGGTAAAAGTGGAGCTTTCCATCGATTTCGACCACAGTGTTTTGGATTTTGTTTGTCATCAAGCAGCAGGAACGGCAGTACTTGGAAGATTTTGTCCCTTGCAGAAAAGGAAGCAGGAAAGTGAGAAAAGGTGAGTTTTTTGCCTTATATTGCTTCAAAACCGCCAACTCATGTGTGGAGGTTTCCCCGCCACAGTTACTTCGGCAGGAAGGCACATTGTGATTGGCCCAGAGGGAAAACTGGCAGTCCTCCCTCTGCCAGCTAATTTTGCCTATGGCACTGTTGATCCGGGTGAACATACCTGGCAGAGTCAGCGGCACTCCAACAGTCTTTCGTGAACCACCTAGCAGGTGGACAGAGAATCCATTGAAAAAGTGATGGCGGGACCAATACCACCAAGATCTAAATCAGGTCTTATATCTTATTTGTGGATAGCTCATGTTTTTGTAAAAAATGACGGGTACTTAAGAGCAGCGTATGCAATATGCACCATCCAAGAAATAGTTGAGGCTTCATGGCTTAAAAGTATTTCTTCAGCGCAAGTTGCAGAATTAATTGCCCTTACAAGAGCTTGCAGCTTGACAGCAAAAACGAGAGTGACAATATTCACTGACAGCCAATATGGGTTTGGTGCCGTCCACGACTATGGGCAATTATGGTCACAGAGATGTTTCATGAACTCTGCTGGAACGCCCATCATAAATGGGAAACAAGTAAAAGATTTGTTGGAAGCTTTGCAGGAGTCTACTGATATTGCTGTCATGAAATGTGCAGCACATAAAAATGACTGTAGATGTGTCACAATTGGAAACAGGCACGCCTATGGCTTTGTTGTGCTGGCCTGCTGCTGCTACATCTGCCCTGGGAGTAAAAGGACTGGACTTTGCTTTCTACATCCTGCTTTCTAAGGTTCTCCAAGGGCTTGAACTGAACTTGCCTCCTGTTGTGAAGTCTCAGGGACATCAAATACTTCATCTGCTAGTGCCTGAGCTCTTCTGCTGAGAGTCCTGACTTCTTGCCAAGTGGTGCCAAATCCAGTCCCTCGGCCCTTGGAAATGGAAGCTGGTGACCTAAATAAAACTCCATGTACTGCGGCCGTTGCAGCAGAAAAATCGGCAAAGCACCTGAACAGCGGCTGAAAAATCAATGCAGCGCCAGCAAAATTGATGCATCGCCTGCTTCAGCACAGATCCATCATTGCTGTGCATCTGGATTTTCCACGTATCGTCCCTGGGCAGACAATCTCTGACATCAGCACCAGGAATTGAGGCCGTGTGAGTGGAAATCGAGGCATCATTCTCCTGCAGGGAAAGAATCGACGCAACACCTACTCAGTGGGGAAAGAAACGAGTCACAGCCTCACTTATGAGTAAGGAATCAACGCATCACTTGCTTTTCAGACGCATCACCTCTCCTGCAGCTTTATTTTTGACACTTACCAGGTACTTTGTGCTAAAACAATGCATCCATTGATTCCTATGAATTAAGACTCTTTAAAAATTGATAAGACTTTGGAAACATTAACAAGGACACCAGTACACAGGAGGCACATACAAAGTGTGAGCAAAGGAACACAAATGGTGGGAGACATATTTGGAGCTATAATACATGCTGTGGGTGTACTTTTGGATGATGAGAAAATTAGTAGCTTGTCAACCGTAGTTGACAAATTGGCAATCAAGCACATCTGGAGCCATATTATTAGAAAACACAAAGCTTGTAGCCAGTATATGTATGGGTCTTCAAAATCGCTATGGATAAAACACACTTTGAGCTGTTAAAGATGGAGTCTGCAAGATGCTGAACACTGAAAATTGCTGTGGCTACATACCAGATGAGAGTAAGAAGATACTAGACAATGAAAAGAAAATAATTTGACTTAGAGATTGATCTTAAACCTTTGGAAACTCCTAGAATAGCCCATTTCCAAAGGATTTACAACAATGGCAACCTAGTTCAAAGAATTGGGAGGAGGAATCCTTAAACCTATATTATTACCAGTATTAATACTAGTTGTCTGCCTTTTAAGTACCACTGGCATATATAAAGCTTTTAAGATGATTTTGATAAGGAAAAGTGCAAGAGAAATAAATAAGAGAATGAATAGAGATTTGGAATCATGTGACAGTTAAAGAAAAAAATAAGAAAATTAAAGAAAGAGAAAACTTGAAAAAAGAAAAGAGTCCAACATTGATGATAATGACGATGAATTGTAAAAAATAAATTTGTCAAGATAAGGTTGTGATGGTTCCAAAACATCAAAGGAGTTAAAATGCTAAAGTTTTCAATTAATTATAAATTATCATGAAATTCCTAAACAAGAGAATGCAGCGAGCCTAACTGCAGTTGCTTTTCGTAGTCATAAACTTGTTTTAAAAGCTGCATGATCTATGTGATCTGACATACTGAAAACTGTTGGCGTTAACACATTCTGTGCAAAACAAATGTTTAGCTTTTAAACTTTGCATGGCCTATGTATGTTACAAAACGTCTTCTGTCTTGAACAACGGAAGCAGTATTAGGTATACTTTTTGCTTGTTAACCTGCTTTTGAATGCACTGAATTGCACAAGTTATATTCTAAATTGCATCTTTTATGGATGGACCCAGAGAGTGAAAGCTATGTGAAAGGAAATAATAACAGTTAATCATGCCTGTGTTTTATTTTTTAAGAAGCAAAGGAATGCACAGGGAATACAGGGCAATGTTGCCAATTCTGTTCTGAATTGAAGTTGATTCTGCTTGAGAAGCTTTGCAACACAAGAAGAATTAATTACATTTTATGATACATTGTTATTGTTGTTAGCAATGATTTGTTATAAACGATGTCTGAGAGACAGAGTAGGGGTTTCCCTATGCAAAGCCGGTTAGAGACGAGAGGGAGCTGCTTGGGTTCCTGGCATCCGGGCATATTATTTTAGCCTATTTTGCTTCTTAGCCGGAATAGTCTTCCAGACTATTACTAGGCAGAGAGAGTGAACTGGATACACTGCTTCAGACCAGTGTGGTAGTTATAGCTCATTGAGCTGATAGCCATGAGAACTGTGTTACAGTTAGAATAAAGAATTACTTGCTAAAATTCTTAACTGCAATTTCTCAGACTTCTTCAGTCAGACTAGATCAGACTGTTACTGTATTCTTTAAAAGCACAGTGAGTGCTCACTAAATAGAACTAAGACAAATAGAGAAGGGAAAGATTCAGGACACGCTTCATGCAATGTTCTGTAAATGTAATTGATTAATAAAGCCTATTACTTATATTTGAATAAATATTTTAAACCATTCTGAACTCTCTTCATTGTTTCATAGCGAATTGAATTGCATTAACAAAGTTCTTGTAGCAGATTATTATTATACCTAACAGCTGCCTCAAAGGTCCAACAACCAGAAGTGGGCTCATTGAAGAAAGGGTGGTGTAAAACATGATTGTTAAATTTGTAAGGTTGTGCTGCCCCAATGCTAAGATGGTAGCAATTAGATCAATGGTATGCATTGGACCTGGCTCTTGTTGCAGCAACATTCCCAAACTTTTTGCCTCCTTCCTCCTATTTTTTCTGACCTGTTTTTGTTGGCTTTAGGACTCTGGGAACTTTGCCACTGCTAATCAGTGATAACGTGCATTATGCTCTCTGTCTAAATTGTACTGGTGATTGGTTTATCCATGATTGGCATATTTGATTTACTAGCAAGTCCCCCAGTAAAGTACACCAGAAGTCCCCAGAGCCTGTAAATCAAATGCTACTAGTGGGCCTGCTGCACTAATTGTGCCACCCACATTAGTAGCCCTGTAAACATGTCTCAGACCTGCCACTGCAGTGTCTATATGTGCAGTTGTGAACTGTCAATTCGACCTGGCAAGTGTACCCACTTAATAGGCCCAAATCTACCATTTTCATACATTTAAGGTACCCCTAAGGTAGGCCCAAAGCAGCCCCATGGGCAGAGTGCACTGTATTTAAAAGGTAGGACATGTACTGGTGTGTTGTACATGTCCTGATAGTGAACTACTGCTAAATTTGTTTTTCACTATTACAAAGCATATGTCTCTCATAGGTTAACATGAGGATTGCCTTTAAATATCTTCAAAGTGTATTTTCCCGTTGAGAGCAGATAGAGATCTGGAGTTTGGGGTCTCTGAACTCACAATTTAGAAATACACCTTTTGGTAAAGTTGCTTTTTAGATTGTCTGTTTGAAAATGCCACTTTGAGAAAGTGGGCATTTTCCTGCTTAACCATTCTGTGCCTCTGCTTGGCTGGTGAATACACGTCTGGGACAAACTGACAGTTGGCCTGTTTGTGAATTCACTCTAGACAGTGAAACAAAGGGAGCTGAGGTGTGTCGTATATATCCTGAGGAGTCTTCCAGGGCTAGAGTGGGAGGGAGGAGCTGACACATGTACTTGCAAAGGCTGTGCCTGTCCTCTCACAATACAGTCTCCAACCCCCTGGTGTGTGTGTCTGGAGCAGGGCAAGAAAGAGGCAGGGTCTTGTGCACTACAAAGACTTTCCTTTGATGTTTGCCTACTTCAAAGGCAGAAATGGGTATAAGTATTGGACTGCTGACCCCACAACTTTAGATTATTTCTGGATCAAGAGGAACCTCTGCCAAGGAGAAGAGCTTGGTGCTTGAGGAGGACTTGCCACTCTGCCTGTTGGTTTGCTGTGCTGGTCTGCTGCTGCTTCTACCTGAAGAGGGAAAGGACTAGACTTTGCTTTCTGGAAACCTGCTTGTTAATTTTCTCCAAGGGCTTGGACTGAGCTTGCCCCCTATTCTGAAGTGTCAGGGACATCAAAGGCTTCATCTGCCACTGCCTGGGCTCATCTGCTGAAAGTCCTGACTTGCTGAGTGGTGCCAAATCCAATCCCTTGGTCCTTAAAACTGGAAGCTGGCAGCCTGGGGGAAAATTCATGCACAACTGTGTGCGTGCCAGAATAATTGATGCAGCGCCTGTCCTGAGGCTGAAAATTCGATGCAGCGATTGCCTCGCCTCAGGAGAATCGACACAGGACCTGTTGTCAATGGGAACGCTTCGCACTGTGCGTCAGAATTTTCCACGCACCGGCCCTGGGCACCAAGATCTTCAACATCACAGCACAGACCAGAGGCTGCCTGTCCAGAAATTGATGCATCCCTTCCCTGCGAAGAACGAATCGACGCATCACTTGCCCGGTAGAGAAATAATCCACGCACAGCATCGATGCATCACTTACTTTTCTGATGCACGCTCGCCCGTGCAGCTTTATTTTTAATGCATAACAGGTACTTTGTGCTGAAACAAAGTATCTATTTATTTCTAGGGATTAAGACTCTTTTTACTTTAAAAATTAATATATTTGCTTGTGTATGTTGGATTTGTGTCGTTTTGGTCTTGTTGGATTTAGATAAATATTGGCTATTTTTCTGAACTGGTGTGGCATCCTTTTGTGCTGTTTTCACTGTGTTACTGTGTGTGTTAGTACAAATAGTTTGCACATTGCCTCTGAGATAAGCCTGACTGCTTCTGCCAAACTACCAAGGGGGCGAGCAGGGGTTACCTGAGCTGTGTATCTCCCTTGCCCTAACTAAAGTGAGGGTCCCAGCTTTGACATGGTGCAAACTGACTGCCAAATAAAGACCCCATTTCCAACAATATGCAAAACAGACTTTGGTTAGGCGTTCTTCTCACAAAGGAGGGCATAGTCTGTCGGACATTAAAGTTTCAGCAAAGCTGTACTTTCATCCCTGAACAAATTAGGGACTTGAAGAAAAACATTAAGAATATTACTGATTTAAAAAAAGATGTGAAGGAAACGGAAGCCAAAGATGCATGGGAATCAATAGGGAATGGATTTTCTAATGTTGGCAGATAGTTTGGAAATTTAGGGAAAGGAATTGTTGAAAGCATCTTGAGATCCCTCTTGATTATTTCTCTTTGTTGAATAAATATGCTTACATTTTATAAGGGATATAAACATGCACAGGTGAAGAAGGAAGTAAAGAGGAAAAGAGCAGACATGGAATTAAATGATAAACAGTGCAGATATTACAATCACGTGAAGCATCTGGAGGAATCCAGATGTAAATTTCTGACTATACCTATAAGGCTTTGAATGTTCTATCTCATAAGTGATTTATATTTGATGTGATGGCTTAATACACCATCAGAGGAGGGATTGGAGATGTGTAAATTGGACTCCACTCCTATTCATCACAAATACAAAATATTTATTTGTATGTAGCACTACATACTCTGTGTGTTCTAATGTTATTAATGTAAAGTGTTGCACTTGAACTCTATTCTGAAGTGCATGCACTGTAGAACTAGAAATTCATATATACTCTGTGCCTTAACCTTATTAAAAAAAGATAGAATAAAACCATCCCCATGTTATTGTAATGTATTAACACAAGAAACAAGCAAGATTCATGTGTGTGTACTAATGTTTTCACATTTGAATTCATAGTGTAGTTCCTATTTGCATTTATATTCATGTTTCGATTGTGTTGCATTTACTAAATGCAACATAAAATTATTTTGAACGTATGTACTGACATTCCCATTTTCTTGTAGTTACATGTGCAAATTGACACGCATGTGCACAATTGCATTATATGTTTAAATTGTCCTGACTAGGCCTGAATCTCTATCGACATGAAATGTTTTCCATTTCTGTTTTTGTATCTTTTTCTTTGCAGGAACGTTCACATAAAATATTAGCTTGGGAATAGATGTTATACTCTCTTAGTAATAGAGAGTTTGCGAAAAAGACCTTGATGGAAGAACATGGAGAAACCGAGCATGAGCTGACAGTCTGTATTCAGTAGTGTTGTGGGTGCTCAAGGACAGCATTGTTCTCAGGACTGCTCTGGGAGAAACCGTAGATGTTGCAGCTTACAGTGTGAGAATGGTATAAGACAATTGAGCCCCTGATGGTGTGAACAAGGGGTGTTGCTTAGAAGGATTAATGCGATAATAACTAATGCTCACATAGATTGTTAGGTAGATCACGTTTGGGCTTTGAGAGGTACAGACGTCTATGTCTCCCCTTCATTCTGTCCCCTTTATAGGTCAAGCGTGCAAGTGCTTCTGACTCCCATGTCACAGCCATTACTTTCATTCATTTGTGGGCTTGCCTTTTAACATTCCCTTGATTTCATTTGTGAAACACATTCATACATCATGCCCTTTCCAGTGTTTAGCCCTCCGCGAGAGCACCGGCCAACTACTGAAAACATACGCAGCTCCATGCTTTCAGTGTGGTTTCTGGGCTACTTTTTATTTTTATCTCCTACACAGCACGATCGTGCTCGGCATTATTGGAGAGATTTGCATGCCAACCAGTTTACTTCCATTGTTTATTCCTGTTTTTTTTGTTTTTGTCACAGATGAAAGTAAATGTAAAAGTCGTGGATGTGTGTAAATGTATTTTAAAAACCAACTTTTTGTGTGTTTATATGGTAACCAGAGTTGCGTGGTGACAAAATAAGCAGATAAATCAACAAAAGTTTGCTTCTAAAAATACGTTTTTGTGGAATGCGACATCAAACAAAATATAGGTCCTCATAACAATCCTGGGCGTTGGTGATAAAGCGGCGGTAAAACCGTCAACAGGCCTGGCGGTAATAATTATTAAATTATGACCATGGCCGAAACCGCTCAGACAGACTGCCACTTTAACACACCGACCGCCAGGGCGAAATCAACAGGCAACATGGCGGTAACCGCCTACAGCCAGGTAGAAGACAATGTTCCGCCCACTGTATTATGAGATACCAATCCGTCACCTTTTCCGGGGTGGTACCAACAATATCAAAAGCCTGGCAGAAACACTGCACAGAAGGGAAACGACTCACCTGTGGACACTCAAGGAAGAACCAAGCTGCCATGGAGCCCGAGTTGTGTTCCCCATGATCTTCTACCTTCTGCTCCACTACAAATACCAACGCCGGCGAAGACGACCACAGTGAGTACTGCCGCCTAGCACACAGGGGAGGGGGGAGGAAAAAGAGAGTGACACACACAAACAAAACCCCACTCCCAACACCATACACACAAGCAGATGCACAAACATTACATATTTATTCCCCTCAGGAATAATGCAAGGACAAAATGAATTGATTAAAGAGACTGTAATAAGATCAATTTAGTAGCAATACGTGCATCCAAATAAAAAAGTATATACATATTTACAAATGTAGGGACACTGCCCAGTCCTCAGTGTCTGTGGGCCACAGGGCCACATCACATAGTCCCAGGCCCCACCTCATTCCTGCAACAACACGGAGAGAACAATGCGGGGGCATCAGGTCAAAAATAGCCACGCACCTCAGGGGGACGGGGAATGGGAGGGCACCTCAGCAGGAAGATGGTACAATGCCACTGGTCCTGGAGGGGGCAACATACCCATCACTCTGTCCTGGGGAGTGCAAGGCCACAGTCTCTCAAGTGGGTGACTTGCCCATTGGCTCTGGAGGGGGCAAAATGCCCTGTGTTTCGTCCTGTGGAGTGCAAGGCCACAGTCTCTCAAGTGGGTGACTTGCCCACTGGCTCTGGGGGGGCAACATGCCCTGTGCTTGGTCCTGGGGAGTGCAAGGCCACAGACTCTCAAGTGGGTTACTTGCCCACCGTTTCTGGAGGAGGCATTGTACCCAGTGAGCTTCATCCTGTGGGGGATGGGGTGAGTGGATGACTTTTTCCACTGGTTCTGGAGGGGGCATTGTGCCCAGTGAGCTTCATCCTGTGGAGGATGGGGTGAGTGGATGGCTTTTTCCACTGGTTCTGGAGGGGGCATTATGCCAGTGATGCAGATCTTGGGAGTGCAAGGTCACAGTCTCTCAGCTGGGTGTCAGAGCCACAGGATTTGCTTGGGCCAGGCCGCACAACAGCCCGTGGATGCAGGACAACACACTGTCTTCCGTCGGTGACGGCTGCCCAGTAGTGGTAGTGGTGGTGCTGCTGGTTGAGCTGGCAGTGGTGGGTGGAGGCTCCAGACCTTCCCCTGCAGCCTCGGCCGGCTGAGGCTGCTGCTGCTGGCAGTGGTGCTGTGTATGTGGCGGGCTGGCAGTGGTGGGGGGAGGCTCCAGCCCTTCAGCCTCGAATGGCTGCCCACTGGGGCTGCTGCTTCCCCTGCAGCCTCGGACAGCTGCCCACTGGGGCTGCTGCTGCTGGAAGTGGTGGGGGGAGGCTCCAGCACTTCCCCTGTAGCCTCGGACGGCTGCCCACTGGGGCTGCTGCTGCTGGCAGTGGTGCTGGTGGCGGTGCAGGTGGTGGTGCTGGCAGTGGTGGGGGAGGCTCCAGCCCTTCCCCTGCAGCCTCGGACAGATGCACCACCATGGTTAGTGGTGGGGGCTCAGAATGGATCCCTGCACCAGGCCCCTTGTCTCAACTGTCTGCTGTTGCAGGCACCTTGCCCCTCCTTCCTGCAGCTGGTGCTGCCTCCTTGCCCTTCCTTACCGCAGCTGGGGCTGCCTCCTTGCCCTTCCTTCCTGCAGCTGGGGCTGCCTCCTTACCCTTCCATCCTGCAGCTGGGGCTACCCCCCTTGCCCTTCCATCCTGCAGCTGGGGCTGACTCCTTGCCCTTCCTTGAGTGGATGTTGGTATGTCTGATTCTGGATGGTGTTTTTGTGAGTGCCTGTGGGATGAAGTGTGGGCTTGTGTTTGCCATGTCCACTCTTGTGTGTTGACCTGGGTGCATGCTGGTTGGACTGTATGCTTGGGAAAGGTTGGGGCTGATGGGAATGGGATTGGGTAAAGGAAGTTGGAGGGAGGAGGCTGGGCCACTGCCAGTATGCGGGCCATCAGGGGGGTCAGGGTTCGATGGGCACCCCTTCCTCGTTGGAAGCCCATCCCCACCTGGGCCTCCGCGGTCTTCTATGCCCAGCGTCTCAGGTCCTCCCACCGTTTCCGAAAGTGGGTGCTCCACCTGCCGTAGACCCCCAGGGTCCACACGTCCTTGGCGATGGCATGCCATATACCCTTCTTTTGATGCGCACTGACTTGAAGGGAAATGGACATAGCGAAAGGTATTAGTCCGAACATCCTGCCTGTTACACTCATGGCCCACCATGCCCCTTCCAATCCCCATTAGCGCAGACATGGCCGACCATACATGTGGCACACTGCCCAGCGCCCATCCACCACCCATCCCCTACATGAGGCCTTCACACACAGCACTCAATGCATTCACGCACCATGTATCGTACTCACAGTGTACTCACCTGTTGGTCTGGAGGCCCATACAGCATTCGGTACTGGGGTAGGACCCCACCCACCAGTCGCTCCAACTACGCCGAGGTAAAGGCCTGGGGCCCTTTCCTCACTCACACGAGCCATGGTCAGTTCCTGTCACAGGTCACAGCAGCACATGCAGTGTAGTTCCTCTCCTGAGGAAGGTCACGTAGCAAGTGAGTGAACAGATAGAAAATGGCAGTGACGTCCGCGGCGGTGCATACCGTCACCGCTGGTGTACATCACCATTGGCCACTGTACCCCATAGGGCCCAATGTTAACCAATGAGGAGTTGCACGCGGTGTTCAACCGCTTCCCGCTACAGCGCACAACGTTAGCGGAATTACCTCATTTCCACCTGTCCCTCCATACAGGACAGGTGGACACCATTTCGGGGGGAGCAGGCCGTGGGTCCTAACTGCGTCACAGTACACAAATGCACCATTTGGGCATCTCCAACAAAATACTGTTACAATAACAACATTAATTGAACTGTAGTGGTTGGAATTAAGAGATAATGACCACCTGCTCACTATTTTACCCCATAGTTTGCAACCGCTGCAGATGAATAGGAGATGGAGACATCCTGTGTACAGACCCCTGGTGGACTTGGCAACAATGGAGGACAGGCACATTATCCTCACCTATAGACTTGACAGGGCCACAATCACAGAGCTGTGTGCCCAACTGGAGCCTGACCTCTGCCATCCGTCACCCCACCGGGATCCCCCCTCTTGTGCAAGTGCTATCAGTGCTCCATTTCCTGGCAACTGGCTCCTTCCAAGTGACAGTGGGGTTGGCAGCAGGAATGTCTCAGCCAATGTTCGCAATAGTGCTGACCAGAGTGTTGTCTGCCCTGATTAAACACATGTGCAGCTACATCGTTTTCCCCCAGGTGGAGGATTTGGCCACAGTGAAAGCTGATTTCTATGCAATTGGGACATATCCCCAACATAATTAGGGCTATTGATGGAACACATATTGCATTTGTTCCCCCCCCCCGGGTGAAATGAACAGGTGTTCAGAAATCGAAAGAGCTTTCACACAATGAATGTGCAGATGGTGTGACTGGCGGACCAGTACATCTCCCACGTCATTGCAAAGTATCCTGGGTCTGTGCATGATGCCTTTATCCTGAGGAATAGCAGCATCCCATATGTGATGGCTCAACTCCAGAGGCACCGGGTGTGGCTAAGAGGTGAGCCATCGTTCCCACCCAGTATCTGTTGGTGTATGGGTATGGTGTGGGCCCTAAGGGTTAGTGTGTGGCTAACAGTTGTCCCTCGATATTTACAGGTGACTCTGGTTGCCCCAACCTCTCATGGCTACTGACCCCTGTGAGGAATCCCAGGACAAGGGCAGAGGAACGTTACAATGAGGCACATGGGCAAACAAGAAGAATTATATAGAGGACCTTTGGCCTGCTGAAGGCCAGTTTTCATTGCTTCCATCTAACAGGTGGATCCCTGTGCTACTCACCCAAGGTCTGACAGATCATCATGGCATGCTGTATGTTGCACAACCTTGCCTTGTGTCGCCAGGTGCCTTTTCTGCAGGAGGAGGAGGCTGGAGATGGCCGTGTGGCAGCAGTGGACCCTGTGGACAGTGAAGATGTGTAAATTCACATTTAATTGACAGTTTTGTGTTTGACATTGTCACTGGCAGGCTGTTTTTCCCACTTCTATGGCCACTCACTGTACCCTTTGGCATCTCTATTTGCAGATATGTGTGCCCCACTATCGCTCCTGGTGTGTTGACTGCAGCCAACTACAGGTCTTTGCTATGTATACATTACTGTACAGTTGAATTGCAGTGTTTAAACCTTGATAAAGGAATACATACTTAAATCATTTGACATACTTGTATTTTTTCAAAGGGTGTTTATTTAAGTGCTAAGAAGTAGAGGGGGTATTGGAATGGGCTGGGTTGATGATGGAGGAAAGTCCAGGACAGAGTCCAGACTATTTGTATCACAGGTGCATTGTCCAAGGGGACATAGGAAGGGGAGCAATGGCAGTTCAAGGTGGAGAGGGTGACAGAGCGGAACACATGGGTGACAATCAGGAGAGTCTTATTTCCTGGCGGGGTCTTGGCAATAGTCTCTGGCTTCTGCCTGGATCGCAGGGAATCTTTGCAGGGTGGTTCTCCTTCTGTAGGGGGACGGGTGCTGGTGGCCTGTTGGTCCTGTGGTAGGGCCTCCTGTCCACTAGCCACAGCAGAGGTAGAGGGCTGCTCATCAGTTTGGCTAGTGTCAGGGACCCGGTGGTGTGCCACTGCCTCCCTCATAGCGTTGGCCATGTTTGCCAGCACCCCTGCAATGGAGACCAGGGTGGTGTTGATGTCCTTCAAGTCCTCCCTTATCCCTGGTGTAAGGAAATGCCTCCTTGGCATGGTTACCCCCTGACTTTTTGCCTTTGCTGATGCCAAGTTATGATTTGAAAGTGTGCTGAGGCCTGCTAACCAGGCCCCAGCACCAGTGTTCTTTCCCTAAACCTGTACCTTTGTTTCCACAATTGGCACATCCTGGCATCCAGGTAAGTCCCTTGTAACTGGTACCCCTGGTACCAAGGGCCCTGATGCCAGGGAAGGTCTCTAAGGCTGCAGCATGTCTTATGCCACCCTGGGTCCCCTCACTCAGCACAGACACACTGCTTGCCAGCTTGTGTGTGCTGGTGGGGAGAAAATGACTAAGTCGACATGGCACTCCCCTCAGGGTGCCATGCCAACCTCACACTGCCTATGGCATAGATAAGTCACCCTTCTAGCAGGCCTTACAGCCCTAAGGCAGGGTGCACTATACCATAGGTGTGGGCATAGGTGCATGAGCACTATGCCCCTACAGTGTCTAATCAAAACCTTAGACATTGTCAGTGCAGGGTAGCCATAAGAGTATATGGTCTAGGAGTCTGTCATACACGAACTCCACAGCCCCATAATGGCTCCACTGAAAACTGGGAAGTTTGGTATCAAACTTCTCAGCACAATAAATGCACACTGATGCCAGTGTACACTTTATTGTGAAATACTCCCCAGAGGGCATCTTCGAGATGCCCCCTGAAAACATACCCGACTTCCAGTGTGGGCTGACTAGTTTTACCAGCCTGCCACACACCAGACATGTTGCTGGCCACATGGGGAGAGTGCCTTTGTCACTCTGTGGCTAGTAACAAAGCCTGTACTGGGTGGAGGTGCTTCTCACCTCCCCCTGCAGGAACTGTTACACCTGGCGGTGAGCGTCAAAGGCTCACCCCCTTTGTTACAGCGCCCCAGGGCACTCTAGCTAGTGGACATGCCCGCCCCCTCCGGCCACGGCCCCACTTTTGGCAGCAGGGCCGGAGGATATAATAAGAAAAACAAGGAGGAGTCACTGGTCAGTCAGGACAGCCCCTAAGGTGTCTTGAGCTGAGGTGACTCTGACTTTTAGAAATCCTCCATCTTGCAGATGGAGGATTCCCCCAATAGGATTAGGGATGTGCCCCCCTCCCCTCAGGGAGGAGGCACAAAGAGGGTGTAGTCACTCCATTGGCTACTAACCCCCCAGACCTAAACACACCCCTAAAGTGAGTATTTAGGGGCTCCCAGAACCTAGCAAGATAGATTCCTGCAACCTGAAGACGAAGAAGGACTGCTGACCTGAAAGCCCTGCAGAGAAGACGGAGACACCAACTGCTTTGGCCCCAGCCCTACGGGCCTGTCTCCCCACTTCAAGAAAAACTGCAACAGCGATGCGTTCCACAGGGTCCAGCGACCTCTGAAGCCTCAGTGGACTACCCTGCATCTAAAAGGACCAAGAACTCCCGAGGTCAGCGGCTCTGCTCCAAAGAAGAAACATTTTTGCAACAAAGAAGCAACTTTTAAAGACAACACGTTTCCCACCGGAAGTGTGAGACTTTGCACTCTGCACCCGACGCCCCCAGCTCGACCTGCGGAGAAACAACACTACAGGGAGGACTCCCCGGCAACTGCGACCCTGTGAGTAGCCAGAGTTGACCCCCCTGAGCCCCCCAGCGACACCTGCAGAGGGAATCCAGAGGCTCCCCCTGACAGCGACTGCCTGCTTCTCAGAACCCGACACCTGGTAAAGACACTGCACCCGCAGCCCCCAGGACCTGAAGGATCCGACCTCCAGTGCAGAAGCGACCCCCAGGTGGCCCTCTCCCTTGCCCAGGTGGTGGCTACCCTGAGGAGCCCCCCCCCTTGCCTGCCTGCATCGCTGAAGAGACCCCTGAGTCTCCCATTGAAACCAATTGCAAACCCGACACCTGTTTGCACTCTGCACCCGGCCGCCCCCGTGCCGCTGAGGGTGTACTTTTTGTGCTGACTTGTGTCCCCCCCGGTGCCCTACAAATCCCCCTGGTCTGCCCTCCGAAGACGCGGGTACTTACCTGCTGGCAGACTGGAACCGGGGCACCCCCCTCTCCTTTGAAGCCTATACGTTTTGGGCACCACTTTGACCTCTGCACCTGACCGGCCCTGAGCTGCTGGTGTGGTAACTTTGCGGTTGCCCTGAACCCCCCACGGTGGGCTACCTTGGACCCAACTTTGAACCCTGTTTACTTACCTGCAAAACTAACATACACTTACCTCCCCCAGGAACGGTTGAAAATTGCACTGTGTCTAGTTTTAAAATAGCTTATTGCCATTTTTGTGAAAACTGCACATGCTATTTTGCTGATTCAAAGTTCCTAAAGTACCTAAGTGAAATACCTTTCAATTGAAGTATTACTTGTAAATCTTGAACCCATGGTTCTTAAAATAAACTAAGAAAATATATTTTTCTATACAAAAACCTATTGGCCTGGAATTGTCTTTGCGTGTGTGTTCCTCATTTATTGCCTGTGTGTGTACAACAAATGCTTAACACTACCCTCTGATAAGCCTACTGCTCAACCACACTACCACAAAATAGAGCATTAGAATTGTCTCTTTTTGCCACTATCTTACCTCTAAGGGGAACCCTTGGGCTCTGTGTATGCTATTTCTTACTTTGAAATAGTACATACAGAGCCAACTTCCTACACCCAGGTACTGACCTTCCTGCAGCTGCATGTTCTCATGCAACTTGTCCAGTATCTGGCCCAGCGTATCCTGGGAATGTTGGTGTGCTCCCAGGATCGTGGTGCATTCTTCCTGGAGAGTCGGTTCCCTGGGCCTGTCCTCCCCCTGTCTCACAGCAGTCCTCCCAGCTTCCCTGTTGTCCTGTGCCTCTGTCCCCTGAACCGTGTGCCCACTGCCACTGACCCCAGGTCCCTGATCATCCTGTGTTTGTGGGGTGGCCTGGGGTCCCTGTAGTGGTGGACACACTGCTTATTGACGTGTCCTGGGGACAGAGGTATGGGCCCGCTTGGTGGGTGCTGTGGTGGTGTTTCCTGAGGGGGAGGCTCTGTGGTGGTGTGTGACTGTGCCTGGTTAACCGACTGTCCGGAGACCCCTGATGGGCCAGATTGGTCATCCAGGCGACCGGAGCTGCTGTCGTCACTGTGGGCCTCTTCTGGGGGAGACTGGATGTTGCTGGCACCTCTTCTCCAATGACATTGGCTGGGGTACCTGTGGGGATGTGAATGCAGTGTTTTGTTTCTGCATGTGACATATTGTGCATGGGTGTGTTGCCCTCTATGGTTGTTGTTGTTGCCCTGGCAGATTTGCCTTTGTGTGAGTTGCTATTTGGTGGCCTAGGTGATTCTCTCCAGTGTGCATGCAGTGGTGATGGGTGTCCATGCAGGTCTGTGAGGGGTGTCCATGCATTGGTGTTGCATGCAGGGCTTGGTATTGGGATGAGTGAGTTGTGATGGTGGGGTATGTGGGAGGTGGTGAAGTGATGGGAGTGAGGGTAAAGGTGGGGGTTTGTGATGGCATGCAGGTAGGGGGGGGTAATAGTAATAGAGACTTGATTTACCAGAGTCCAGTCCTCCTCCTACTCCTGCCAGGCCCTCAGGATGCATGATTGCCAAGACTTGCTCCTCCCATGTTGTTAGTTGTGGGGGAGGAGGTGGGGGTCCACCGCCAGTCCTCTCTACAGGTAGTTGGTGTCTTGCTGCCACGGAACGCTCCTTCACCCGTAGGTCATTCCACCTCTTCCTGATGTTATTCCTTGTTCTGGGTTGCTGTCCCACGGTATTGACCCTGTCCACGATCCTCCGCCATAGCTCCATCTTCCTAGCAATGGATGTCTGCTGCACCTGTGATCCGAATAGTTGTGGCTCTACCCGGATGATTTCCCCCACCATGACCCTTAGCCCCTCCTCTGAGAACCTGGGGTGTTTTTGTGGTGCCATGGGTGTAGTGGTGTGGGTGAGGGTGTGTGGGGTGATGAGTTGGGGTGTGTGATTTAAGGTGCGTGGATGGTGTATAGGTGATGGAGTTATGTGGCTCTAGTTGTGTGGGTGCTCTTGCTGTATCTCTCTCTCACTTGTGGCAATTATTTCTAATCGTAAAGGGATGTGGGTAGTGTGGGTGTGTGTTTTATAGTGGTGTGGGTGTAGTGTGAGTATGGGGTGGCAGCTGTGTGTAGTTTGAATTGTTCAATGTGGTGTAGTTTTGTTTGAGTGCGTGTATTTTGAGCACAACGGTATGTACCGCCAATGGTTTACCGCCATTGAATAAAAGTCCGCCACGGGGATTCGTGGGTCATAATGTGATGGCCGTTGTTCTGTTGGCGTAACGGTGTGGGTTTGGATACTGCCATTTTATCACTGACCTTTGGGCTGGCAGACTTGTGTGTGTGGCTGTATAGTGATGAATTGGTATGTGTGTGTCATAATATGGTTGGCGGGTATCCACCACAGCAGCATTATGTTGGCGGCAGTCGGCATGTCGGTAAGTGGGATTTACCACCAATGTCATAATGAAGGCCATAATGTTATATTGCAGTAACCGTAATAAAGCGCTATAATGTAGCAGCAATGTCTTTTGTCATTGCCTTTGTACGCTCAAGAAGCACTGCAACATTATAATGCTTTATGCGCTTTTCTCTTGTGCTACCACCTTGAATAAAACCACAGTTTTTATCCAACAACGTAAGCCCACACCATAAACGAGTACATGTTCCATAGACAATCGCAAAAGAAAGTGCTGCTATATTTTAGTGCTTTGTTACAGTTGTACACTATAAAATTATAATATATGATATAGCAACTGTAATAAAGTGCAATAATGTAGAAGCACTTTTTTTGAGGTTGCTTTGAAACATGTTTGTGTCCCCGTTTTGCACTCATGTTGCTGAATATAAACAGTGGTTTTGTTCCAGGTAGTAGCACAAGTAATAAAGTGCTACAAGTCGCGGTTGTTCTTAAATACATTTTAAACAACACATTTTTGTGAGTTTATATAGTAACTGGAGCAGGGTGGTGACAAAATAAGCAGATAAGCACAGAAAACATTGCTTTTAAAAATACATTTACGTGGAACTTGACATCAAACAAAATATAATGTTATATTGTAGCAACCGGAATAAATTGCTATAATGTAGCAGCACTTTCTTTTGAGATTGCCTTTGTACATGCAAGAAAGCGCTGCAACATTATAGCGCTTTATACGCTTTTCTCTTGTGTTACCACCTTAAATAAAGCCACTGTTTTTATTCAACAACGTAAGTCCACACCATAGATGAGTACATGTTCCAAAGATAATCTCAAAAGAAAGTGCTGCTACATTATAGCGCTTTATTACAGTTGTACACTATAAAATTATAAAATATCATATAGCAACTGTAATAAAGTGCTATAAGGTAGCAGCAATTTCTTTTGAGGTTGCTTTGGTACATGTACGTGTCCCCATTTTGTGCTCATGTTGCTGAATATAAACACTGTTTTTGTTCCAGGTGGTAGCACAAGTAATAATGCGCTACATGTCGCAGTTGTGCTTTAATAAATGTTAAACAACAAATTTTTGTGAGATTATATAGTAACTGGGGCTTGGTGGTGACAAAATAAGCAGATACGCACACAAAACATTGCTTTTAAAAATACATTTACGTGACATCAAACAAAATATAGGTCCTCATTACAACCCTGGCGGTCGGTGTTAAAGCAGCAGTAATACCGCTAACAGGCCGGCGGAGAAAAAAATGGGATTAGGACCGTGGCGGAAACCGGCAACATAGACAGCCTCTTTAACACTCCGACCGCCATGGCAGTACAAATAAACAGCGCAGCGGACACCGCTAACAGACAGGGGGAAGACAATGTACCACCCACCATTTCACAAGAGGCCTATCCGCCAACTTTTCAGGGGCGGGACCAACGCAAACAAAAAGACGGCGGAAACAGTACACAGAAGGGAAAACACTCACCTCTCCACACGCCACGAGAAACCAGGACCCCATGGAGCCCGAATTGCAGATACTGCCGATGATGGACTTCCTTCGCTTCTATCAGGAGCTCCAACGACAGCGGCAACGACCACGGTGAGTACTGCACCTACAACACAGGGGAGGGTGGAGGGGGAGGGTAGAGGGAGTGACACGCAACACCCCCACCCTCACCCACAGCAACATACACACAAATACATGCAGCAAAATTACATATACACCCCCCCACCCGGAAGAACGCAAGGACAAAAGGAATTGATATGAACATATGTAATCATGTGGAATCTCATTATCAAAGTTCAAAATCCAGTAAACGCAATTATGTACACCAACTACACAAGTCCGGATAGTGCACCAATCATTGTCCGTTGACAACTGGGCCCAAAATGCATGGGCGAAGGCCACACTAGATACCTGACTCCTAATGGAGAGAACACTGCAGGGCCATCAGACAGAAAATATACAGGCCCCTCAGGGGGAGTGGGAGGGGGGGCACCTCAGCCAGATGAACGCACAACGCCACTGCTGCACAAGGAGGCTCCATGCCCATTGATGTATCCTGGGGAGTGCAAAGCCACAGTCTCACAAGTCTTTACAGTGTGTGGTTTGACTGCTTTATCCTGGGGAGTGCAAAGCCACAGTCCCCCAAGTCTTTCCAGTGGGTGGTTTGCCCACTGCTTTATCCTGGGGAATGCAAAGCCAGAGTCTCTCAAGTCCTCTCCAGTGGGTGATTTGCCCACTGCTTTATCCTGGGGAGTGCAAAGCCACAGTCTCACAAGTCTTTCCAGTGGGTGGTTTGCCAACTGCTTTATCCTGGGGAGTGCAAAGCCAGAGTCTCTCAAGTCTCTCCAGTGGGTGATTTGCCCACTGCTTTATCCTGGGGAGTGCAAAGCCACAGTCTCACAAGTCTTTAAAGTGGGTGGTTTGCCAACTGCTTTATCCTGGGGAGTGCAAAGCCACAGTTTCTTAAGTGGATGTCAGTCTCCACTGGTTCTGGAGGGGGCTTTGTGCCCAGAGTGCTTCATCCTGCCAAGGACTTAGGAAGTGGATGCAGTTCTCCACTGGTTCTGGAGGGGGCTTTGTGCCCAGAGTGCTTCATCCTGCCAAGGACTGAGGAAGTGGATGCAGTTCTCCACTGGTTCGGGAGGGGGCTTTGTGCCCAGAGTGCTCCACATGCAGTGTGGCCGGTACAATACACTCGCCTGTGTGTGTGTGCCACGAAATTGCCGAGGTACAGGTAGCATAAAACGCCATGGAGGCAGAGACGTACCCCACACTGCTGCGGCTTCGCATTCCATATGCAGGTGACAACTGTGATGACAGTGATGCTTCATGGAAGCTGCCCATGGTCCTGGAACTCACCACCAGCCCCGGACGACTGACCACTGGGGATAGTAGGCATGTCAGCAGTGGTGCCACTGTCTGAGGACTTCGCCGGGCCACTCGCGGGGCTTGCGGCGGTGTCAGTCGTGGCGGTGCTGGGTGCGGGGTCTGTGGTGGCGGTGCTGGCTGCAGGGTCTGTGGCGGCGGTGCTGGAGGTGGGGTCTGTGGCGGCTGTGCTGGCTGCGGGGTCTGTGGCGGTGGTGCTGGCTGCGGGGTCTGTGGCGGCAGTGCTGGCTGCGGGGTCTGTGGCGGCGGTGCTGGCTGCAGGGTCTGTGGCGGCGGTGCTGGAGGCGGGGTCTGTGGCGGCTGTGCTGGCTGCGGGGTCTGTGGCGGCAGTGCTGGCTGCGGGGTCTGTGGCGGTGGTGCTGGCAGCGGGGTCTGTGGCGGCAGTGCTGGCGGCGGTGCTGGCACGGGGTCTGTGGCAGCAGAGCCTGTGTCAGCAACTGCTGAGTGAGAAAGCAGGATGTCTCCTGCAGCCTCGAACGCCTGTCCACCGGGGAAGAGGCTGGGGACTGTCGCAATGGCTGTAGACGTGCCGGAGGCGGTGCAGGTGGCGGTGCAGGTGGTGGTGTTCGCCGCCATACAGGTTGGCGTGGACATGGACAGAAGGTGTGACACTGGTCCCTCATTAGGTGCCACCATGCCCTCTCCTGACCTGCCCTTCAGTTTTTTGCCCTTCCCCACCTTTGATGGTGGCGCAGTTATCTTGCCACTATCCCCTTTCGTTTTCGCTGACCCCTTGGTGGCAGATGTTTTCGGCTTCTCCCTCCGGGATGTGGCCACCTTTTTAACCTTGGCAGGTGACAGAATGTCCTTGCCCTACCTCCGTGGCACACTGGCAGCCCTGATGGTTGGCGCACTCCATGACCCCTCAGTTGCTGGCACCACTGTGTCTGGGGATGTGGTGGCTGAGGTGCTGGGCTGGGACCTGGAAAGCCTGGCCCTAGGGGAAGGACGGGGGAGGTGAAGGGAACAGGTCAAGGTTTGACAGTAAGTTTTTTAGACACACTGGGACGGGTAGATGGAGGGGGTTTGGGAGTGGAGGAAGAGGTAGAGGTTGTAGTAGGTGTACGTCTGGTGAATTTGGGTGAGGGTGCATGGGCTGGAGGCTGTTGTGAGGTGGATAGCTGTTGGGTGGGTGTGTGCCTGCGTTTCTGTACTTTGGGAGGAGGGCTCACTGACACACTGGGAGAGGACACTGGGGATGTGTGAATGGTAGTGGGGGTGGTGAGGGCAGGTGAGCGGTGTGTGGTGATGGGCGTGATGGTGATGGAGGTAGTGGCTGAGGATGTAGTACATGCAGGGGTGAGTGGAGACGAGACTGGGAGGGAGGAGGGAGACGTGGAGGAGGGGGACACAGTGGAGGAAGTGGATGTTGGTGTGTGTGCATGGGTATGATGCTTGTGTGAGTGCCTGTGGGATGTTTGGTGCTTATGTTTGCATGTGCACTCTTGTGTGTTGATGTGTGTGCATGCTGGTCTGATGGTGTGTTTGGGATAGGCTGAGGTACAGGGGATTGGGTCTGGGTGGAGGAAGTTGGAGGGGGGAGGCTGGACACAGGGACAATGGCTGCCATCAGTGCTGAGGCAGAGCGTGAAATGCTCTCTGTTGGGCTGCCTGGCCAGAATGAATGCCCTCCAGGTATGCATTTGTTTGTTGTAAATGCCTCTCAACACCATGGATGGCATTCAGAATGGTAGGCAGCCCAACAGTGAGGGATCTCAGGAGGTCAATAGCCTTCTCACTGAGGGCAGCAGGGCTGACTGGGGCAGGGCCTGAGGTGCCTGGGGCGAAGGAGATGCCCACCCTCCTGGGTGATCGGGCACCACGGGACACACGCCTAGGGGCTGCTGGGAGGGTGGTGCTGGTAGGGGGGGTGGCGGCTGTACCTGTTGATGCGGTGGGCACAGAGGGGCCCGCCACTGCAAGGGAGCTCCCATCAGAGGAGGAGTCGCTGGTCTCTGCTCCTGTCCCCGCCGTGGAGCTCCCCTCGCCCTCCGTCCCACTGGTGGCTTCAGACTCCGTTGCTTCACCCTCCAGGGCCAAGTGGGATGCAGCTCCCTCCTGCTCCAGTGCCAATGCTCCTCCGCCTGACAATGCTATTGCACACAAGAACAGGGAGACCACAAAAAGGGAGGGGGGAGACAGGATAAAGACATGTGCAGTGCATGCAACACCACTACCGTTGGCGGACACAACAGACACAGCAGCCCTCTGCACTACGCCATTCACTTCTAGTTCCTAAATTAATCACATGCCCATGGGGTACAAGGCCTAGGCCTGATTGCTGCACACCTGGAAGTCACATGAGCCTGACTAGGTGTAGATGGCTCTAACCACTAGTGGGGTTGGGGTGCCACATAGCCTGCCTCACAAGGGACCTTGCCTATCAAGATCGCCCTGGCCTAGGGGAACCCACAGCCCACCTCCCCCACCAGACACCTCGTAATGCACGCAGAGTCAGCTGAATGAGAGTGTACTCACCCCCTTGTGGCTGCTGTGATGCCCTCAAGCGCCCATCCAACTCCGGATACGCCAAAGCCAGGATCCGGAACATCAGGGGGGTCATGGTGCGACGGCAACCCCTCCCACGTTGGGAGGCCATCCCCAGCTGGGCCTCCGCTGTCTTCTTGCTCCAGCGGCGCAGGTCCTCCCATCTTTTACGGCAGTGGGTGCTCCGTCTGTGGTGGACCCCCAGGGTCCGGACATCCTTCGCGATGGCACGCCAAATAGCCTTCTTCTGGTGGGCGCTGACCTAGAGGAATTGTACAGGGGGAAAGGAAATGATTTACCCGTCCTGACCGTCATACTCATTGGCCCCCGTTCCCACCCTTGCCCTGACGCACATACACTCACCGTCCGCTCATGCAGGCCTCAGCCCCCCCATGTATCTTCCATCCACACCACCCCAAACAGGCATTGCCCATGCAGCATGCTCACAGTGTACTTACCTGTTTGTCTGGAGGACCGTACAGTTGTGTGTACTGGGAGAGGACCCCATCCACAGTCTCTCCAACTCCACAGCGGTGAAGGCAGGGGCCCTTTCCCCAGTGACACGAGCCATGGTCGCTTCCAGACACAAGTCACAGCAGCACTTGCAATGTAGGTCCTCTCCTGTTGAAGGTCAGGTATCAAGTGAGTGAACAGACAGAAAATGGCGGTCACGTCCGCGGCGGTGCGTACCGTCACCGCCGGCACACATAGTGATTGGCTCCTTGGACCCATAGGGCCCAATGTTAACCAATGCAGAATTGCACCGCAGTCTTCGACCGCCCACCACGACGGTGTAGAACGCCAGCGTAGTTACCCCATATCCCCTTGTGCCACCATACAGGTCAGGCAGCCCCCATTTCAGGAGCCCACATGGCATTAATAATAACTGTGTCACACCAATGTAGGCCTGGAATACACACAGTTACAGCCACATTGCGGATTAATAAATATGTGCAAATGACATTTTGTGATACATCAGTGTTGGCTGACTCTCTGCTTGCTGTTCTCCTCCATAGGGCACGTCTGCTGGGGCAGGTGATGAGATGGCGGCATCCTCCGGTGTACAGACCGCTGGTGGACCTGTCGACAGTGGAAGAGAGACACATCATATTCACATACAGACTTGATCGTGCAACAATCCAGGAACTGTGTGCCCACTTGGAGCCACACCTGATGTCAGCTATCCGCCATTCCACAGGGATACCCCCTCTAGTGCAGGTCCTGTCAGTACTCCATTTCCTGGCAAGTGGTTCCTTTCAAACAACAGTGGCCATGGCATCAGGGATGTCCCAGCCAATGTTCTCTAACGTGTTGTCCAGAGTGTTGTCGGCCCTGCTGAAACACATGCGCAGCTACATCGTGTTCCCTCAGGTGGAGGATTTGCCCACAGTGAAGGGTGACTTCTATGCCCTGGGACATATCCCCAACATCATTGGTGCCACTGATGGGACACATTTGGCATTGGTACCCCCCGTAGGAGTGAACAGGTGTACAGAAACCGGAAGAGCTACCATTCGATGAATGTGCAGATGGTGTGTTTGGCAGACCAGTACATCTCCCATGTCAATGCCAAGTTTCCTGGATCAGTGCATGACGCTTACATTTTGAGGAATAGCAGCATCCCTTATGTGATGGGCCAACTCCAGTGGCACCGTGTGTGGCAAATAGGTGAGGCCAAGGACCCTATACAGTGTGAATTGGTGTCTGGGTATGGGGTTGTCCCTAAGGGTTAGTGTGTGTCTAACAGTTGTCCCTCGATATTTGCAGGTGACTCTGGTTACCCCAACCTGTCATGGCTACTGACCCCAGCGAGGAATCCCAGGACAAGGGCAGAGAAACGCTACAATGAGGCACATGGGCGAATTAGTAGGGTGATTGAACGAACCTTCAACCTACTGAAGACCAGATTCCGGTGCCTCCATATGACAGGTGGTTCTCTCTACTACTCACCAAGGAAGGTGTGCCAGATCATCGTGGCCTGCTGTATGCTGCACAACCTGGCTTTGCGACGCCAGGTGCCTTTTCTGCAGGAGGATGGTCCAGCTGGTAGTCTTGTGGCAGCTGTGGAGCCTGTAAACAGTGAAGAAGAGTAGGCAGAAGAGGAGGATATCGACAATAGAAACAACATAATCATGCAATACTTCCAGTGAGACACAGGTAAGAAGATGTCACTGCCTCCCATTTCTCATACTATTATTGGAGCTAGCATTAGTCTGTCATTTTCACTCAGTGTATGGACCCTGACTTGTCACTTTGGCTTTCCATTTCACAGATGTGGGTCCCACTTTGTGTCCTCTGCTATATTTCCTCCAGGCATACAGCTGTGTTACATCGGTATGTGCACAAGTAAATTGACATTGCTATATTCCATGGTTTTTGCAATTACACGTTTGTGAAAGCACAGAGTGACTCCAGATTGTTTTGTGATTTAAGTGTATTTATTTCTGTGCAACTAAGTGGAGGGGGTTGTAAAATGGGCTGGGGGGATGGTGGGGAAATGTCCATGGCGGAGTCCAGTCCATTTGTTTCACAGGGAGCATAGGAAGTGGAGCAATGGCAGTTGAAGGATGGATAGGGTGACAAAGTGGGACAGAAGGGTGACATTCAGGGGGGTCTCATTTCCTGGTGGGGTTCTTGGCAATGTTCTCTGTCTTGTTCCTGGATCTCAGGGACCGTTTGCGAGGTGCTTCTCCATCTGCAGGGGGTGGGGTGCTGGTGTCGTGTCTCTGTGGCAGTGCCTCCTGTCCACTAGCGCCGGCGGAGGTAGAGGGCTGTTCATCGTCCAGGCTAATGTCAGGGGCCCCTTGTTGTGCCACTGTGTCCCTCCTGGTGTTGACAAGGTCTTGCAGCACCCCTGCAATGGTGACCAGGGTGTTGTTAATGGACTTCAGGTCCTCCCTGATCTCCAGATAGTGTTCCTCCTGCAGCCACTGGGTCTCCTGAAACCTGGCTAGTACCGTTGCCATCGTCTCCTGGGAATGATGGTAAGCTCCCATGATGTTGGAGAGTACCTTGTGGCGAGTGGGTTTCCTGGGCCTGTCCTCCCCTTGTTGCACAGCAGTCCTCCCAGCTTCCCTGTTTTCCTGAGCCTCTGTCCCCTGAACCATGTGCCCACTGCCACTGCCCCCAGGTCCCTGATCATCCTGTGTTAGTGGGGTTGCCTGGGTTCCCTGTAGTGGTGGACACACTGCTGATTAACGTGTCCTGGGGACAGAGGTATGGGCCCACTGGGTGGGTGCTGTGGTGGTGTTTCCTGAGGGGGAGGCTCTGTGGTGGCTTGTGCCAGTGTCAGGGGAACCGACTGTACCGAGGTCCCTGATGGGCCGGGCTGGTCATCTTGATCCAGTTGTGCAGAGCTGCTGTCATCACTGTGGGTCTCTTCTGTGGGGGGACTGGATTTGTCTGGTACCTCCTGTCCGGTGACTTTGGGAAGGGGTCCTGCAGGGGTGTAACAGCATGATTATTGCATCTGTGTGTGCCATTGTGTGCAATGGGTGAGTGACACTGTACTCCAGTGCTTGCATTCTTGGTTTGGTCCTTGTGTGATATTTGGTTTGGGGTCTGTGTGGGTATCTGTAGTGGACATGCTTTGGTGATGGGTGTCCATGGTTTGGTGTTGCATGCAGGGCTTGGTATTGGGATCGGTGGGTTGTGATAGTGGGACATATGTGAGGTGTTGGAGTGATGGCGGTGAGGGTGAGGGTGTGGGTATGTGATGGCATGCAGGTAGGGTGGGGATTATAGTACACATAGAGTATTCGCACACGTGAACAAATTATACTCAGTTTCCCTTAATGTAAGAAAGTATATTCAAATCTTATTAAGTCCAATTCATTAACATTCCTTACAAAAAAAAGATATCATAAGCATTCAAAAATATAGCAGAGTTAAATACTCTTAATGTCCATAATCCAAATCAAAAGTCATAACTTCATATAGAATCCAGATGAAGATCCGAGCTTATCTCAAAAATTCCTTTCGCGTTTCAATCCTTCCAAAATTGTCCACTAAATTGTTCGTCCGTCCGTCAACACATGTTTCAGCCGGGGAGTACCCCTGGATTTCATCAGGACCCCCTTTCAAAGTGCTCCAATTGTCTATATTTAGTGGACAATTTTGGAAGGATTGAAACGTGAAAGGAATTTTTGAGAGAAGATCGGATCATCATCTGGATTCTATATGAAGTTATGACTTTTGATTTGGATTATGGACATTAAGAGTATTTAACTCTGCTATATTTTTGAATGCTTATGATATCTTTTTTTTGTAAGGAATGTTAATGAATTGGACTTAATAAGATTTGAATATACTTTCTTACATTAAGGGAAACTGAGTATAATTTGTTCACGTGTGCGAATACTCTATGTGTACTATGGGGTAACAATTTGTTACTAGGTTAGGGTTATTGGAAGGTGTAACCCTGATATTTGCACCGTGTGCCACGGGACACAACACAGAGCTATTTTATGAGGGTGGAAGCGCCTTACACTCAGTAATCACCTCCCCTTTTTTCTTTTGGGGGATATAGTAGTAAAGCTTTGACTTAACAGAGTCCAGTCCTCCTGCTACTCCTGCGAGGCCCTCAGGATGCAGTATTGCCAAGGCTTGCTACTCCCATGTTGTTAGTTGTGGGGGAGGAGGTGGGGGTCCACCGCCAGTCCTCTGTGAGACCACAGAACGCACCTTCCCCCGTAGGTCGTTCCGCCTCTTTCTGATGTCATCCCTAGTTCTTGGATGGTGTCCCACTGCGTTGACCCTCTCGACAATTCTGCGCCATAGCTCTATCTTCCTTGCAATGGAGGTGTGCTGCACCTGTGATCCGAATAGCTGTGGCTCTACCCGGACGATTTCCTCCACCATGACCCTGAGCTCCTCCTCAGAGAACTTGGGGTGTCGTTGAGGTGCCATGATGTGGTGTGGGTGATGTGAGAGGTGGTGTCTGTTGTGATGTGTGAGGGGATGTGTTGTGTGTGGATGTTGTGTAAGTGATGGTGTTGTGTGTCTGTGGATGCTGGTGTTGTTTAAGGTAGTGTCTCTCTCTGGCGTGGTTTCAAAATTCTAGTAGCAAGGGTTTGTGGATGATGTGGGTGTGTGCTTTATATTGGATTGGGTGTGTGGGTGTGGTGTGTGTATGTGTATCAGGTGTGTGTATTTCGATTTGTCTAATGTGGTTGTGTTTTGTAAATGTGTGTGTATTTTGAGCGCGCCAGTGTGTACCACCAATGGTTTACCGCGGTTGAAAGACCGCCGCGTTGATTCGTGGGTCGTGATAGTGTGGGCGTATTCCTGTTAGCGTGACAGTGTCGGTTTTGTTATCGCCAGTTTATCACTGACCCTTGGTGTGGCGGACTTGTGTGGGTGTCTGTATTATGGCTGATTCCGAGCTGTGGGTCGTAATGCCTGTAGCGGAATTCCGCTGCCGCAGCGGTATTTTGGCAGTATTCTGCACGGCAGTAAGCGGCATTTACCGCCAGGGTTGTAATGAGGGCCATAAAGTTATATTGTAGCACCCGTAATAAAGTGCTATAATATAGCAGCACTTTCTTTTGAGATTGCCTTTGTACGCGCAAGAAAGTGCTGCTATGGTCTAGTGGGCTGGCATTTTGTGGCAGCATAGTTAGGTTTCCAGTTGCTGAGTAAGTTTGTGATAGTGGTATGGTATAGCTTGATGTCCCATGTCATATTCTCATAAAAAAAAGCAGTTTTTTTACATAATATAATAAAACATACATAACTGAAATGCACCAACATGACCTTGAAATAAAATAGAAAGCAGCAACGAATTTTTAAAAGTTTCTAGTAATTATCTACAAGGTATTCATTGCCTTTACGGTAGCTTTACACCAAAAGGTGATGGTAATGCATTCATATTTTTTTTTAAGGAACAAGGGTGCCCCAAGCAGTCTGGGCTGGAGTGAAAGCTTTGAATAGTAGTCTACGTGTTCCAACAGGAGACAGGATGGTACAAGGAATTTGTGAATCTTCCCATGCCGTTGTTTAGGGCACATGACTCAATGTGTATTCAACATATGGTGCTTCACCAAAGGATCTTTACTACAAGGCTAATTTCCTCCTTATCATGCCATTTGTAGAAGGAAACGTGTGGCAAGCTGAAATGAGAGCATAGTGGGGACAAACTAAGCAGACAAACAAACACAAAGGTTGCCTATAAAAATATATTTACGTGGAACCCTGACATTAAATTTAAAAAAAATGTTATAGTCTAGCAAAAGTAATAAAGCGCTATAATGTAGCAGCGTTTTCTTTTGAAGTTGCCTTGGAACAGGTACTTGTCCATGTTTTGCACTCACGTTGCTGTATTTGTTCCAAGTGGTAGCACAAGTAATAAAGCGTATACCTTTATGTGTAAATGTATTTTAAAAAACAACTTTTGTGTGTTTATATGGTAACTGGAGCTGCGTGGTGACAAAATAAGCAGATAAGCACACAAAAGGTTGCTTTTAAAAATACATTTATGCGGAACGTGACATCAAACAAAATATGTTATATTGTAGCAACCGCAATAAAGTGCTATAATGTAGCAGTGCTTTCTTTTGTGATTGCCTTTGTACACGTAAGAAAGTGCTGCTATATTATAGAGCTTTATCACGTTTGCTGCAGATAGAGGAAGAAGGTAAATGGAAGTGCTTTAGTTATATGCAGGACAAATGGAATTATGTGACAGGAAAGAAAACAGGAACAAAATTAGGAGGTAGGGTTGACCAATTTATATGGCAAGAAAAGTCCAATTAGGCATTTGGAACATCAATGGCTCTAACTCTCGCAAATGTGAGACCTACTGCATTGCAAATGCTTGTTTTGCTATGTGTAGGTTAGGATAACACTTAGGCTCCAATTATGAGTCTGGCGGGCGGAAAAGGCCACCCGTCAAGCTCCCGTGGTCGGGTTACCGCCTATGCGGCAGCCCTCCCAATTATGAGTTATTGTGAGATTATGAGTTTTGCGCCTGCTGGCCCAGCGGGAAACACACAAAACACACAAAAATGACGCCCGCTCCTAATAGAGCCGGCAACAATGCTGTTGTGTGTCGGGTGCACCTGCACCCGTCGCGCAAATCGCAGTGATTTGCATGACTGGGCTGGCCAGGAGAGCCCCTGCACTGCCCATGCCAAGTGCATGGAAAGTACAGGTGCCCCTGGCACCCTGTCTCTACCAGCCTTTACAAGGCAGTGAAACTGCCATGTAAACGCCGGCGGAGAGAGGTGTCGTAATACTGCTAGCGCAGGTGTTTTAATTGGAAATTTATTAATAAGTGTTTATGTTTTTTGAATAATGAGTTATGTAGAAAATGGATAACGTAGAAAATAATGCACACATTTTAAAATGTGACCTCGAAGAGTGGCCACCAGTGTTCACAAAATGTACAAATTAATAATTAATGCTTATAAAATATTGAATATCCACTAGACTACTGTAGTAATATGTCAAATTAAGGGTTATGAAGTATACTCTAGCTTTATTAATTGTAGACCTTAACTTAGCAAGTATCTTGGCCTAGTCTTGCCAGGCCTCATGCAGAAGCTGTATTTCTTAGCGTTAATAAACATGCTGACAGAGTGAATTAAACTGTGAAATGTCCATTGTCTTGTTAAAAGTGCTTAACAGACACTTTTCATGAGAACCGACTGTAAGGAGATGATGTTCCAGCTAGTGTAACAACTTATGTATAATGTGTGTGAGATGTACTTTCCCAGGACGAGAACAATGACGATACTGACGGGAGCTGAAGATGCAACAATATTGTTTCCTGACGAGCCGGAAGATGAGATCATCATAAAGGGGACCAATCAACTGCATGTGAAGAGTGAAATATCAGAATTAATAGATTTGGAGTAGAAATATTATTGGATAAAGTATAAACGTACGATTAACTGACCAATAGGGAATTAGGGGATAGTTTAGGTAACTTTGATATAACAACGCGACATAGGAAAATTATTCAGACTTAGCCAGGAGATCTAGAGTGACTTTTAGAGAAGAAGAAACTTTAGGAGAGATTCGAGACTCATACTGACAATGGGCTCATATCTGACTGAGAGCCTGATACTTTGCCGATCGACTGATGACCTGAGGACGAAGACTGATTCTGCTTTGCTGACCCATACCCAGGATAGGTAAATATAATGGAAGGTGACTGTTATTCATTTTATGCCTTTTCTTTCTAGGTACCAACTGCACTGTTTTGACAGATCCATAGTTAGATGTTTTTCTAAATTTGTGACTCAAAATTGTTTTGCATGAAGCCCAACATGCTGATGCTAATCTGATGTTTGTTAAGTGCCCTCACAAATTGACTGACAATTACAGAGACTAATAATTGATGAATTATCCTGCTGAATTTCCATATATGTTATATCTTTGTTGCAACTGACTCTGCTATTGATTTGCACTGTAGCTCTAGGATTTGTTGTGGTTCAAGCTTTGATTAGATTGCGTTTCCTCCATCACTTTGGATAACCAGTTTTGTTTTTAAATGTGTTTCATTTGACCTTAGCATTGTTAATATAGGGAAATAAAATTAATAAACTTTTATTAAATTAAATGTGTGGTTATTCGTGGCTGAAAGGTCATGGTGTGTGACATTTACCTACTCTTGATTATTTATTTTATTGATTGCTAATGATTATTGATTATTGTGTATTAATTATTGATTATGTACCGGAGCTATGGTAAGAATGTCTTAATTGCGAGTCAAAAGGTTAATCAACCAATTCGCGTCCCCTTGTAAGTATACTTATTAAGGTCTGACGCGCTAACAGTTGTGGTAGCAGAGGATGGTTATTCTCCTGATTTGATATGTCTGGTTTAGTAGGTTGCTCAGGCGTGGTCAGCAAGCCAGTGTATGAGTTAAAGTGGGCGAGAGAAAATTTCGACTGAGATTTGGTGAGTCCTATGTGCATCAGGACAGACCCATTGATCAGTTGAGAGAAGAATTTGGGGGTCGAATTTTGCTTGCGAACGTGGGAGACCGAGAAAGAGGAATAGCTGCATGCGCGAAAAGAGCCATCAGTGAAAATCTGTTTGCATTCGTTTTGCGTGAATCGAAGTTTAGGAGGACGAGCCACAAGACTTTGTCAGCCGCAGTACATATGAGTGTGACGTCATTGGAGCCGCGCTGGGATAGGTTGGTTAGCGAGAAGAGTCGCACACGGATTAGTAGCCGTCTGTGAGAGGCAATTGGTTGAGACCGCAGGTGAAAGGAATCTTGGGATTAAAAGTAATTTCCTGATTTTATTTTGAATAAACAAAAGTATAAAAAATGAAGTTTTTTAAAGCATTGAGAAGTGCCCTAAGGGGAGATACGTAAATTGGAGCGATTGTAGGGGAGCCTACATCGCCAGAGAATACAGCGGCTTACATTGTAATGGAAGAGAGAGGTGTCACGCCATGTCTTAGGTTAAAGCAATTGTGTAAGTTGACAGAGAAAAATGGAAACTTAGGGGGTCATTCCAACCTCGGCGGTAAAAGGCGCTTACCGCTAGACAGAAGACCGCCATAACACCGCCGCGGTCGCGGTAAACCGCCACGGTCATTCTGACCCACACTAGGCAAACCGCCAAAATACCGCCATCCACAAAAGTCTGCCACACCAAAGGTCAGCGATAAACTGGCGATGACCAAACCTCCACCGTCATGCCAACAGAAATACGCCCATGCCATTACGACCCACGAATCCATGCGGCGGTCTTTCAACCGCGGTATTCTATTGGCAGTACACACCACGCGGTCGAAATACACATACTTCTACAAAACACTACCACAGTGGACAAATCGAAATACACACACCTGATACACATACACACACCACTCCCACACACCCAATACAATATAAAACACACACCCACATCACCCACAAACCCCTACGGCCAAAAATTTCGAACGAAGACTAGAGAGAGACACCACAGTCAACTACCAAGCATCCACAGGCACACAATACCAATACCCACAGAACTTCCACGCACCTCACACAACACACCACTAAATAGCACCCCACCTATCACTACACACTCCACCCCACACATCATCCACACCACCCCATGGCACCTCAAAGACACCCCAGGTTCTCAGATGATGAACTCAGGGTCATGGTGGAGGAAATCGTACGAGTAGAGCCCCAGCTGTTCGGGACACAGGTGCAGCACACCACCATTGCCAGGAAGATGGAGCTATGGAGCAGAATAGTCGACAGGGTCAACGCTGTGGGACAGCACCCAAGAAATCGGGATGACATCAGGAAGAGGTGGAACGACCTACGGGGGAAGGTGCGTTCCATGGTATCAAGGCACAACATCGCGGTACAGCGGACTGGCAGCGGACCCCCACCTCCTCCCCAGAATTTACAACATGGGAGGAGCAAGTCTTGAACATCCTGCATCCTGAGGGCCTCGCTGGAGTATCTGGAGGAATGGACTCTGGTAAGTCTCATCTTCACTACTTCATCCCACCCACCCCACCTGCATGCCAACTCATACCCCCACCCTCACCCCTTTCACAACTACCCCTTGCAAATGTCTCACCATCACAACCCACCCATCCCAAAACTTAGCCCTGCATGCGGCCCCAAAGCATGGACACCCATCACAAAAGCATGCCCAATGCACATACCCATCACCCCCCCCCCAAAACACCGTCACAACAGCCCCCACGAAGGAATGCCAGCACTGGGGTACACGGGCACCCACCCATTGCATGCCATTGGCACACACAGAAGCAATAACCATACTTTTATACCCCTGCAGGACCCGAACACCAGGTCACGGCGCAGGAGGGTCCACAAATGTCCACTCCACCCCCAGAAGAGGCCCACAATGATGACAGCAGCTCTGTCTCCCTGGATCTTGATGACCAGCCTGGTCCATCGGGGACCTCGGGACAGTCGGTTCCCCTCAGACAGTCACAGGCCACAGCAGACCTACCCCCCTCTGGGAACACCAGCACAGCACCCACCCAGCGGGCCCATAGCTCTGTCCCCAGGACACGTCAATCAGCAGTGTGTCCACCACTACAGGGAACCCAGGCTAACCCACCACCCCAACAACAACAGGGACCTGGGGGCAGTGGTAGTGGGCACACGGTCCAGGGGACGGAGGCCCAGGGAATCAGGGGAACTGGGAGGGCTGCTGTGCGACAGGGGGGGACAGGCCAAGGGAACCCACTCTCCACGAGGCCCTCTCCTCCATCATGGGAGCATACCACCACTCCCAGGAGACGATGGCGACGGTCCTGGCCAGGTTTCAGGAAATCCAGCTTCTGCAGGAGCAACAGTATATGGGGTTCAGGGTGGAACTCAGAAACATCAGTTCCGCAATGGGTACCATCGTAGTGGCCCTGAATGAGTTAATCACCACATTGCGGAACACTGTGGCACCTCAAAGGGCCCCTGTCACTAGCATGGACCAAGAACTGGCTACCACCTCCGCCGGCGCTAGTGGACAGGAGGCCCGACACAAGACCAACAGGCCACCAGAACCCCACCCCCTGCAGAAGGAGAACCACCCCGCAAGCGGGCCCTGAGATCCAGGAAGAAGACAGAGTAAGATGTCAAGACCCCCGCCAGCAAAGGATACCTCCCTGATTGTCATCCCTCTGTCCCACATTGTCACCCTGTCCAACCTTAAACTGCCCCTGCTCCACTTCCCACAGGCATTTGGACAATGCACCTGTGAACAAGGTAGTCTGGACTCTGCCATGGACAATCCTCCACCATCACCCCTCAACGATTTGCAACCACCCATCCAAATTAGAGCACTTGAATAAACACACTTATTGCACATAAACAATCTGGAGTCTGTCTGTGATATTAACAAATGTATTAGACATGACAGTGGCAAACTTTTTCTTCACATTGTGATGCCAACAAACCGCTGTCACACAGCTGTAGTCCATGGGGAAACTAAGCAGATGTCACGCAGTGGGGCCCACAGCTCTGAAAACGGAAGGGAAAGTCACAACACAGTTACCATACACTGGGGGAAAAAGTCAGACAGTAGAGAGGTAGGAGTCTTTAAGTAAATGTAATATGCTGGTGTGTACTCTTACCTGTGTGTCACTGAAAGTATTGCTCTATTACTGTGTTCCTGTTGTCTATGTCGTCCTCTTCGGCTTCCTCTTCTTCACTCTCCACAGGCTCCACAGCTGCTACAACACCACCATCTGGACCATCCTCCTGCAGAAAAGGCACCTGGCGGCGCAAAGCCAGGTTGTGAAGCATACAGCAGGCCACGATGATCTGGCACACTTTCTTTGGTGAGTACATTAGGGATCCACCTGTCATATGGAGGCACCTGAACCTGGCCTTCAGGAGGCCAAAGGTGCGTTCGATCACCCTCCTAATCCGCCCATGGGCCTCATTGTAGCGTTCCTCTGCCCTGGTCCTGGGATTCCTCACTGGGGTCAATAGCCATGACAGGTTGGGGTAACCAGAGTCCCCTAATAGCCACACCCGGTGCCTCTGGAGTTGACCCATCACATACGGGATGCTGCTATTCCGCAGGATGTAGGCGTCATGCACAGAGCCAGGGAACTTGGCATTAACATGTGAGATGTACTGGTCTGCCAAACAGACCATCTGTACATTCATCGAATGATAACTTTTCCTGTTCCTGTACACCTGTTCACTTTCTCTGGGGGGTACCAAAGCCACATGGGTCCCATCAATGGCACCTATGATGTTGGGGATATGTCCAAGGGCATAGAAATCACCCTTCATTGTAGACAAATCCTCCACCTCAGGGAAAACGATGTAGCTCCGCATGTGTTTCAGCAGGGCAGACAACACTCTGGACAACACCTTGGAAAACATAGGTTGAGACATCCCTGATGATATGGCCACTGTTGTTTGAAATGACCCACTTGCTAAGAAATGGAGTACTGACAGCACCTGCACTAGAGGGGGGATCCCTGTGGGTTGGCGGATGGGTGACATCAGGTCTGCCTCCAGCTGGGCACACAGTTCATGTATAGTGGCTCGGTCAAGCCTGTATGTCAGAATGACATGTCGTTCCTCCATTGTCGACAGGTCCACCAGCGGTCTGTACACGGGAAGATTCCTCCATCTCCTCGCATTGCCCAGCGGACGGTGCCTAGGAAGGACAACAGCGAGCACAGAGTCAATCAACCCACAGGTACATTCCCACAGCTTGCACACAACACGATTCACTATGCATTGAATGGTGTGTATGAGTGTTGAGGAAAGGCCTAGGTATGTGTGACGCAGTAGAAATTAAGACATGTGGGCCCCTGAAATGGTGGCTGCCTGACCTGTGAAGTGTGACAATGGGATGTGAGGTCAATGCGCTGGTGTGGCACACCGTGGCGGTAGGCGGTCGAAGACCGCGGCGCAAAGCCGCATTGGTTTACATTGAAACCAAAGGGTTTCAGGAGCCAATGACGATGTGTGCCGGCGGTCGCGGTACGCACCGCTGCGGTACGCACCACCGCGGGCGTGACCGCCATTTTCTATCAGCTTAATCACTCGATACCTGATCTTCCACAGGAGAGGACCTACACTGCAAGTGCTGCTGTGACCTCGGTCTGGAAGAGACAATGGCTGCTGCGACTGGGGAAAGGGCCCCTGCCTTCACTTCTGAAGAATTGGAGAAACTCGTGGATGGGGTCCTCCCCCAGTATGCGCTACTCTACGGTCCTCCAGATTAACAGGTAAGTACACTGGGAGCATGCTTTGTGGGCAATGCCTGGGTTGAGTCGGGTGGATGAAAGATGGTGGGGAGGGGAGCGATTGAGGCATGCATCAGACGACAGATGAGAGCATGTGCCACATGGCAAGGGTGGGGATGGGGGGCCACTCACATCGAGCATGCAGAAGGTGATGACAATTTTTCTCTCCCTGTACATGTCACATAGGTCAGCGCCCACCAGAAAATCGCGATTTGGCGTGCCATCGCCAAGGACGTTCGGACCCTGGGGGTCCACAACAGACGGGGCACCCACTGCCAGAAGAGGTGGGAGGACATCTGCCGCGGGAGCAGGAAGACGGCGGAGGCTCTGCTGGGGATGGCCTCCCAACGTAGGAGGGGTGCCAGTCGTCAATTGACCCCCCTGATGTCCCGGATCCTGGCGGTGGCCTACCCCGATTTGGATGGGCGCGTGAGGACATCACAGCAGACACAAGGGGGTGAGTACACTCTCATTCTGGTGACTTTGCGCGCAGTGGAGGTGTCTGGGTGGGGGAGGAGGGCTGTGGGTCTCCCTAGGCCAGGGCGATTTCTGTAGGCTAGGCCCCTCCGTAAGTCATGGCCCTGTGCCCCCGCCCCTGCCTCTGTAGGGTGCCAAGTTCAGGTATCCATGGCCCTGTGTCATCTATGTGTGCAGTTGTCGTCCATAGGCTTGTAGGCCATGTCCCACGGATAGTGTAGTGGACCCCAAGTGCGCGGCATAGTGCAGGGGGCTTCTGTGTCTGTCTTGTCCGCCAACGGTAGTGGTAACCCATGCACTCAACATGTCTTTATTTCTCCCCCCCCCTTTTTGTGGTCTTCCTGTTCATGTGTGCATCAGCATCATCAGGCGGAGGAGAAGTGGCATCAGAGCACGAGGGAGCTGCATCTCACATGGCCATGGCGGGCCATGCAACTGACTCGGATTTCACCAGTGAGACGGAGGGCGAGGGGAGCTCCACAGCGGGGACTCGTGCTGATGTCAGTGGCAGCGACTCGTCCTCTGAAGGGAGCTCCCTTGTGGTGGCAGCAACATCCGTGCCCCCCGCAACAACAGGTACAGCCGCCACCCAGCGCACCAGCACCGCCCTCCCAGCAGCCCCTCAGCCTTCGCCCTGTGCCCGCTCACCCAGGAAGGTGGGCATCTCCTTCGCCCCAGGCACCTCAGGCCCTGCCCCAGTCACCCCTGCTGCCCTAAGTGAGGAGGTCATTGACCTACTGAGGACCATCATTGTTGGGCAGTCTACCCTTTTGAATGCCATCCAGGGTGTAGAAAGGGAGGTGCACCGGAGTAATGCATACCTGGAGGGCATTCATTCGGGTCAGGCTGCCCATCAGAGATCGTTCAACGCTCTGGCCTCAGCACTGACGGCAGCCATTGTCCCTGTCTCTAGCCTCCCCCCTCCAACTTCCTCCACCCAGACCCAATCCCCAGTACCTCTGCCTATCCCAGACACACCATCAGACCAGCCTGCACACACCTCAACACCCAAGGGAAGCTCATCCAGACATAAGCACCACACATCACACAAGCATTCACACAAGCAACATCCACATGCAGACATACCAACAGCCACTGCCTCCACTGTGTCCCCCTCCTCCTCGTCTCCCTCCTCCCTCCCTGTGACGTCTCCACTCACACTTGCATGCACAACATCTTCAGCCACTACGTCCATCACCAGCACACCCACCAGAACACTCCGCACACGTGCAGTCACCACCCCCACTACCATTTACACGTCCCCTGTGTCCTCTCCCAGTGTGTCTGTCACCCCCTCTTCCAAAGCACACAAACGTAAGCAGCCACCCACCCAACAGCCATCCACCTCACGATAGCCTCCTGCCCAAGCACCTGCACCCAAAGACACCAGACTTCACACTCCTACAACCACATCCTCTTCCTCCACTCCCATACCCACTACACCTACCCGTCCCTCTCTTTCCAAATTGCTTTTTTTTTCAAAACTTGACCTCTTTCCTACAACTCCCCCACCCCGTCCATCTCATAAGACTGCAATCAGCACCTCAGCCACCACCAAACCAGGACCTATCAGGACTGTTGTCCAAGGACTGTGGAGTCCCCCACCCTCAAGGGCAACTACTCCGGCTAGGAGCCAAGGCACGGCCAGCCCACCCCCGGAAAAGCACCCAAAAGTTAGCAGTGCCCGGCGCGAGAGGCCACGGACACCAGGGACAAAAATCCCTACCCTGGTTCCGTCTGGAAGTGGGGTGCCACCTGGCACACCGCCAAAGATGTCAAAGGGCCACAGACGACCAGGGAAGGATGGGAAGGGCAGCACGCCTGACAAGTCCGGCAGCAGGCCAGCTGTCCAGGAGTGCCCCACCAGCCCCCTCCCAGGTGTGCAGGAGGACACCCAGAGGCCCAGTACGGCAGCCCAGGAGGGCCCCGCAAGCCAACGGACAGATGGGCAGGAAGGCCCCGCCAGCCACATGTCAGGTGGCGAGTGACACCCATGCCTGGGCCGGAACCGCTGAACAGGGCCCTTTCAAACAAGCACCGCTGAACAGGGCACCGCCGTCTCAAGCACCGCTGAACTGGGCACCGCCGTCTCAAGCACCGCTGAACTGGGCACTGCCGTCTCAAGCACCGCTGAACTGGGCACCGCCGTCTCAAGCACCGCTGAACTGGGCCCTTTCAAACAAGCACCGCTGAACAGGGCACCGCCGTCTCAAGCACCGCTGAACTGGGCACCGCCGTCTCAAGCACCGCTGAACTGGGCCCTTTCAAACAAGCACCGCTGAACTGGGCACCGCCGTCTCAAGCACCGCCGTCTCAAGCACCGCTGAACTGGGCACCGCCGCCTCAAGCACCGCTGAACTGGGCCCTTTCAAACAAGCACCGCTGAACAGGGCACCGCCGTCTCAAGCACCGCTGAACTGGGCACCGCCGTCTCAAGCACCACTGAACTGGGCCCTTTCACTCAAGCACCGCTGAACAGGGCACCGCCGTCTCAGGCACCGCTGAACTGGCCCCTTTCACTCAAGCACCGCTGAACTGGGCACCGCCGTCTCAAGCACCGCTGAACTGGGCCCTTTCAAACAAGCACCGCTGAACAGGGCACCGCCGTCTCAAGCACCCCTGAACTGGGCACCGCCGTTTCAAGCACCGCTGAACTGGGCACCGCCGTCTCAAGCACCGCTGAACTGGGCCCTTTCAAACAAGCACCGCTGAACAGGGCACCGCCGTCTCAAGCACAGCCGAACTGGGCACCGCCGTCTCAAGCACCGCTGAACTGGGCACCGCCGTCTCAAGCACCGCTGAACTGGGCACTGCCGTCTCAAGCACCGCTGAACTGGGCCCTTTCAAACAAGCACCGCTGAACAGGGCACCGCTGTCTCAAGCACCGCTGGCCCATTGGCGGAAGGGGCAGTGCCGCATCTGTGTTGGGCAGGGCTGCACGAAGCACTCTGGGCACCAGTCCCCCTCCAGAACCAGTGGACACTGTCATCCACTGTAGAGACTGTGGCTTTGCACTCCCCAGGATGTAACAGTGGGCAACTCAGCCACTGTATAGACTTGAGAGACTGTGGCTTTGCACTCCCCAGGATGTAACAGTGGGCAACCCACCCACTGTCTGGACTTGAGAGACTGTGGCTTTGCACTCCCCAGGATGGGACAGTGGCCATGGAGGCCCCTCGTGGATCTGGCGTTGTGTACTCATGTGGCTGAGGTGCCCCCCCTTCCCTTCCCCCTGAGGTGCCTGTAGTTTTACTATCTGATGCCCCTGCAGTGTTCTCTCCGTTGGTGGCAGGTATCTTGTGTGGGCCTTGCCCATGTGATTTGGGGCCCAGTGGTCCACGGACAATGACAGCTAAAATTATCAGGCTTTTAATATTTATGTATATATTAGTTTTAAATGTGTGATATTTTTATAAGGCAATAATACAATATTTTCGACTGTTTATGATCATTTCCTTTTGTCTTTGCATTCTTTCGAGGGGGTTTGGGGGTTGTAACAGTGATGTATTGCTATGCATTGATGTGTGTGTTGTAGTGGGTTGGGGTGAGGGTGGGTGTGTCGCATATGTGTGTCCCCAGAATTTTTTGCCTCCCCTGTGTCGTAGGTGCAGTACTCACCGTTGTCTTCTGCGCCGGCGTTCGTGCTCCTGGTAGAGGAGCAGGAATACAATAGCTGGTAGGATGTGTAATTCGGGTTCCATGCTGTCCAGATTCCTCGTGGGGTGTATGGAGGTGAGCGTTTCCCGTTTCAAATGTCTGTTTCCGCCGTGTTTTATCGGTGGGGCTACCGCCCCGGAAAAGGTGGCGGATTGGTGGGTTGTGATAGGGTGGGCGGTACATTGACTCCCGCCTGTCTGTTGGCGGTGACCGCCGCGCTGTTTGTTTGTCCCGCCGTGGCGGTCGGAGTGTTAAAGTGGCGGTCTCTGTTGGCGGTTTCTGCCAGGGTCAGAATTCCATTTTTTTTACCTCCAGCCTGTTAGCCGCCGCTTTAACACCGACCGCCAGGGTTGGAATGACCACCTTAGTGTTTCCTGAAAATGGGATGTTCAATTTGAGGATTCTGGAGCAATTGTGGATGGCGCTATATGAATTGAAGCCCTTTCCGAGACCAGCACAGTTTGAGGCATTATCAGTTTGGGAGCTGGTAGCTAGACAGCAACAGCAATTGAAATCCGAGAGAAGGATGAGAAAGGCAGAAAAGACTTTAGCGGAGGCTAAATAGGATTGGGAGCAGAAGAGATGGAGATCAGAGACTTTGCAGGGAGTTAAGTTGTTCCCACCTATTATGCAGGAGGATGAGAAAGAAGGAAAGAAAGCGACTAAGAAGACTAATAAAAGTCCATCCGAAAGTAAGGGAGCCAGAAAATCTTCAACAGTAGAGGCGGAATAAGATAATGAAGAGTTCCTTACACAGTTTTTGAGAGACCGATCACCACCATATACAGTACACAAGTATTTTCCGAGTACTAGTGCTCATCCAACAGCCTCAACACAGGTAACTGGGACAGCGAGCCCAGTGCAGGTTAATACTAACATGACACTGAATGGGGTGCAAAGTGGTTCTAAGGTGCCAACTACTCCTGTGGTGCTGACACAGATGCAGCTGCCATAGATAGAGAATTTGTCCTGATGTGCCAATTTTAGAAACTACTTTGAACTTAGTGGTGCCCACAAGACCAATACTGGTCCAGACTGAGCCGACTCCAATTTTGTTGCCCCAAGTGCAGCCGCAGATAATGCAAGATTTACGCCAATGGCAGGGACACAGTCAGACTTGACTCCGATGATGAATCAGAGTATGGGAGTTACTCTCCCACAGAGTGCAGGTGCCAGAGCAGCCCCGGATGCAATATTGCTGCTGATTACTGTTAGTCCAGCTGTACCATTATTTGCACAAAAGAAACCGACTGTGAGTGAACAGGGGGCAATGGCCCAGAGTCTAATGAGGGCAAGATATTATGAACAAGTTCAGGTAGTCTCTTCCGTGGGTCAGACTTTTGACGGATTGAGATCATTGTTAGATATTATTCCCCTTGCTGCACTTCCAGATGCCGTGACTGGACCAAATGTAGGTCAGAGCCTGAAATTATTGACACAGCAGACTCCAAATGCAGTGGCACAGCAGGTGCCCCTGGTCCAAGTGAGTAACATTTCGTTACAGGGACTAACAGCTCAGCAGTTAACTGAATGGTTAGACAAGCTAAATACCCCACAGAATACCCCTAAAGGAGAGGAGTATTTGAATTGTGTCAGGCTAGGCATGGAAGCAGGTGAACTCGTTGAGAGAACGATCGGGTGAATAGGTTAGAGTCTTACACCGAGGCAGAGTTCAGATACTTGTGCCCAAAGATGACGAGAGAGGTGAGCAGAGTGCATCAGAGATTAGCAGATTTGGCAGAGAAATACGGCATAAAAATTGAGTAAATGAAACATTTGAAGAGGAGTTACAGATTAGATTTTAAAGCAAAAGATTTTGAACATATGGTTTTGGCCGGAATGAAGGCACACCTTAAAGAATTACTGCAGAGTGCTCAGATATGGGGAGCATTAGACAAATGGGAAGGCAGATGGGCAAAGAAAAGAGTTAAGAAAAAGAGATTCTCTGGAGTTGACTGAGAATGTGCAGTCGGAGAAAGATCCAGGAAAGAATTTACCAATGAGGAAGATTCCCAGGGGAAATTTTGTTCATGTCCCTTGGAGCAGAGGTGACATTCTATAATTTACGAATAATTATCCAAAATTGAGAGAGAAGCCAGTAGAGGTTTGTGAAAGTTGCGAAGTGTTTGTGATAGGACTTGAACACATTACTGGAGATAGTGGTTCCAGCTGACTTCTGGGTCGAGTGTAAGAGGAGTGGCGACTGGCCAACAAGTGAGCCTGAGAGAGACAAGAATACAGGTGCACCGTCTCCTGAGGTAATGAAATATTACTATAAGGTGATTGAGTTCCTGAAATTGAGGATTTCACCCAAAAACATTGATTGGCAGAGGATTGATAGGACAGTGCAGGAAGCAACAGAGTCAATACATGCGTACTATGAGAGATTGTTGCAGGCATTCAAGCAATATAGTGGTACAGAAACAATTGAGCCAAAATACATGCTATATTTTGTGTTCAGATCTGTGGAAGGATTGAAGCCTGAAAATGGTCAGATGATTAAGGGTCATAAGATCTGCTGGCAAGCGAAGCCGATTGATGAGGTATTGCAGTATGCAAAATACTGTGGTGACGAGATTGAGTTGAAGGAGCAAAAGTTGAAAGAGAAATCGATGGTGATGCATATTAAAGCAGCTCAGTCAGGAGTACAAGGAAATTTTGTACAGCAGATGCAGCTGCAGCAGGGAAATGCCATGTTTCAGCCCCAGATGAGAGGTAGAGGTCGTGCAGGTAATATGAATCGTGGTCCAGATTTGAATACTGTGGTGGTTCAGAATGATGTGCAGGGAATAAAGAAGCTATTGCTGTGTCACATTTGTGGAGCCGTGGGACATTGGAAATGGGAGTGTCCTATGATGGTGCAGGAAGGCGTTGTTCAGCACAGTAATGACATCAATTCATTTCAGAATGTGAGCGGACCGAGACTAAGGGGTCCCAATTCAAATTTTCAGAATAATGTGAATCAAGTGCAGAATTTCAAAAAGGTGCAAATGCCGTACACAAATGTCACAGTTGCAGCCGATGCAAAAGCTGGTTCCCATGGTACCTAGACAGCAAATGCAAATATCTCAGGACCCGATGGAGCAGCAACAGATGATGTTTTCTCAACAGGTCAGAGATAAGAAGGAAGTAGTAACACAGTGCTCCAATTCACGTTACACAGTGAGGATGGAATAAATGGTGAATGGACGAGTGACAGTTAAGACGAGGAGCCATGTGTGCTTGTGACTTCTTTAGAAGTAGATCAGAGAGGACCCTATGTGAGGGGAAAGATTATGAGTCACAGAATTTCATTCTTGGTGGACAAGGGAGCTACACACTCTACAGTGAGAAGGGCAGAGGTTCCAAATTTGCCCCTTTCAGGAAGGACAGTTTAGGTTGTTGGGGTAGCAAACCAATATCTGGCAAACCCGATTACAGATCCAGTGCAAGTCGAGATTGGCAATTTCCAGGGACTGCATAAATTTGTAGTCTGCGATTCAAGTCAGGTATCCCTATTGGGAAAAGACTTGCTGTGTAAAACAAAGTGTTTGATTACTTGTTCAAATGACAGAATTGAGATTCAGACGAATAGTGATGATGAGGAAGACCAAGCCCCAGAAATAGAGTGTGAAAATACAAATGAGGAATACCGATTAATTTAGTTTTTCCCAATGTCCACAGTGAAGGAGCTCCATCCTGATTTGCAGGAAACAGTACAAGAGAACGTGTGGGATTTTACAGTAAAGGAAGTAGGTCTGATTAAAAGGGTGGAGCCAGTCAAGGTTACCATAAAGCCAAATGCAGTTTTCCCTCAACGTCCACAGTACACCATGACACAAGATGTCCTGATGAAAGTGGCACAGATGTGCAGATTTTGTGAAACAGGGGGTTCTAAAGGAAGTGTTGAGCAGTCCATGTAATTCACCAATAAAGGGTTTGAAATACCTCTGTGGGAAGGATCGGATTGTTCAGGATTTGAGAAAAATAAATGAGATTGTGGTGAAGTGTTGTCCCGTAGTGCCCAATTCAGCTGTGATACTATTCCAGATTCCATGTGATGCAGAGTGGTTTACGGTCATTGATTTGTCACAAGCATTCTTTTCTGTGCTTCTTCATGAGGATAGCCAATTTCTCTCTTGTTTCAAATTCCTGGATCGAGTCTGTTGCTGGTATAGAATTTATCAAGGGTATACGGAGTCACCTTCCTTATTCAACCAGATCTTGAAAAATAATTTTGAGTCGTTGGAATTGCCTTTCCGATCAACTTTGGTGCAGTACATTGATGACTTATTAATTGCATCCAAAACAAGGGACGAGTACAAGTATGATACGATTGCCCAGTTGAACCATTTGAGAAAGAACGGCCATAAAGTGTCACCACTGACATTGCAGTACTGTCAGAAAGCAGTGAAGTATTTGGGTCACCAGATTGAGAAAGGGTTGAGAAAGATATCCAGAGAAAGGATTGCAACGATACTGCAGATAAGTCCCCCAACCACACAGAGTGATGTCAGGATGTTCCTGGGGATGATGGGCTATTGTCGCCAATGGATCCCAAATTTTTCAATGATTTCAAGACCATTGCAGAAACTGACTCGTAAGGAAGTCACTGATCCTATAGTGCTAGACCAGGATGAAATGAAAGCGTTCACTGAACTGAGAGAGAGTTTGTGCAGAGCTCCAGCATTGGGTATGCCTGACTACACAAAGCCTTTCACATTGTTTTATCATGAGCGTGATGCATATTCATTGTCTGTCTTGAAACAGGTCCGTGGAGGGAGTCATTGCCCAGTAGCATATTTTTCAGCTACTTTGGACCCAGTTGCAGCAGCCTTACCAGGTTGTTTGCGTGCAGTTGCCACAGTTGTTCAAAGTCTTTCACAGTGTGAAGGTGTAGTGATGGGATATCCTCTGACTGTAATGGTCCCTCACTCTATTGAGATTTTATTGACAAGGACGAAAACCCAATACTTGACTGGTGGTAGGCTGACTAGGTATGAAATGAGTATTTTGGGGTCACCAAACGTGACACTGAAAAGATGTACAGTGCTGAACACGGCAACCTTACCTGCAAGTGATACTGTTTAAACTGAAAAAGAGGAAGACATTGAGCATGATTGTCTTGAAGTAACTGAGTTGTACACAAAACCGAGACCTGACATTAGAGATACCTGATTGGAAGAAAATGACCAAATTATTTTTGTTGATGGTTCTTGTCTGAGAGACAATACAGGGACACTGGGAGCAGGATATGCTGTGTGCACAATTACAGGTATCTTGGAAGCTTCTTGGCTTCAAGGAGTGTATTCTGCCCAGGTAGCAGAATTGGTCGCCATGCGTGCCATGTTTCTGCTCAATTGAGGGTTACTATCTATACGGATACCCAATATGGATTTGGAATAGTTCATGGTCTTGGTCAATTGTGGTCATAGAGAGGTTTCCTGAACTCTAAAATACTCTAAGAGGCGGTGCACCGCAATATATGCAAGTAAATATATAATATAAGAAGAAGAAAAAGTCCGATGTTCTGACAGTGCAGATGAACAGTCCTTTTTTAATATTTCATTGCAAGTCCAAAGTGTTGATTCCACACAATTCCGTAGGTGAAATAAGTTAGAAAAAAGAGTAATAAAATAAAACAGCCTTGTGTTCTTGAAATTCCATAGACAAATTGAATGATACTCAGGATGAACAGCTAACGCGTTTCGCCCAATAGAAGGGCTTCTTCAGGGCTGTAATACAACCAGAAACACATATGTATACTATGCTATCCATTGCATAAAAGATGTAACTATATAGGTAAGTGTAAAAATACAAATTATGGAAGTGAATCAAGAAAGAAAATACTGTGTACCAACACGTTAATAGAAGTGATAAGCCCGTGCAAAACATGTTCCATACCATGCAGAAAGAAAATTATATTGTGAGGGATATGTGAAAATTGGCCAAACGATAGTTAATTAAAAATAGAATTGGAATATATTATATAGAAATGTATACGTGAAATGTTAGTATATGTCCAATGAAAAGTGAAATCCCAAAAAGAGAGGGGGGGGCATCCAAGTGTCAAGTCAAGCAAATAGAGCAAACTACTAAAAAACATACCATCAATGGTATCCAGTCAGTAATAGTAGTAACAAATATATTGATAAATCAGTGACCTAAGAAAAACGAAACCAAGGGAGGGAAGAGTAAATAAAGGTATAGAGCACAGGGGATGTTTCATATGAAAAAAGGTTATTAAAGTAACATATAAAGTAAGCGCTTCAAAGTGGCAAAAACTAAACCACGTGCTTACATCAACTTAATAAAATAAAGTATAAGGCAATGAGATAAGGAAAAGCGCATCCATCCAAGTAGCGCTCCAATGCTAAGGTAAAAAAGAAAATCCCCACCGACCATGACTAATCAGACCCCAAAAATAATAACATATTGGGGCAGGTGAAATGTCCCTTGGGTCACATTACCAGAGGCATATCCGAAGTATTACAAACTCTAAGAGCCGAATATCTGAAAGAATATAATAATTATATAGAAGAATTCTGAATACACAGAAAAGTGAAAAACTTAACGCTCGTGCTGTAATGCGGCATGCCCGTGTTCTAAAGGGCTTCAAAAGCGCAATCAAAACGACCACGAGAGATCACATGCGGCCGGCCCAAGTGTAAAGTTGCCCGCCACAAGGGAACCCCTTGAAGGAAACCTCTGGTCTGGGTGTACTGGAAATAGATGCCCGGAACCACGAAAATAAAACCTCCTAAAAATAGAAGAGGGACAAAACCAACCGCCATATTGAGGCTGGTTGTGATTGAAACTGTGTGCATACTGAAAATAAAAATAAAAATAGGACAAAAGAACAACCGCCATATTGGGGTTGATTCCCGAAAAATAATAATAAGAAGAAAATAAATAGAAGTAAAACAGAAAGATTGCGAAGCAAATTATTGGAAAGGGAGCAAACTATATAAGACTCACTGGGTACCCCATAGAACTTGAATAAGTTGAAAAAGTAAGTGTACCATGGAAAGGTGGAAAGGAGAGAGTAAGGTGGGGGAGGGAGAAGGGAAAAGATGAGGAAGGGCAGGTAAGCCCAGACAGGTGATGTGATCAAGAAAAGTGTGGTTAGCATGAGAGGAGACATATATATATTAATGAAAGAAATGTGGACACTTATGAAAATGCATATGATAACAATTCTAACCAATTAGCACATGATATCAGTCATAAAGTTGGAGCAACAAAATATTCACAATATTTCAAGATGAAACATAATTGTGAAAAAATCAAAAGAGTATATCAGAGGAACAGTGAACATAATGTAAGTGTATTACAAACAAATAGCAAAATATTACCCGCCCCCAATAGCACATTGACAATCATGGTGAAAAACACATGAAATTTCAAGCCAAACAAACACACTAGAGAAAATAATGGAACTCATGATCAGTATTATGGCCCAGTTCTACCGCTTGGAGGCAGCAGATCCAGGCCGCCTCTTTTTGGCGCAAAGTCATTTCTCTATTTCCCCCTCTGGAGTGAATGGGAACTGTCGCGCCACACCACGCGGCGCGAGCCGAGCATTCAGCTCGCGCCGCACAGCGCGTCCTCAGGACGCGGCGCGCCCCGAGCCTTCTGTGCACCTCACGAGGCCCCAGATTTTGCTTGGGGCCTCGCTCTGCTTTTCCTTGCGTCCCTGGTACCCCCTGACCCCTCCTTACCTGTTCCTTTTTCTTGTTTTCTTCTTTGGGGCATTTTGTTGTACTTTCTTTATGTTTTTAGCCCCTTCCCATGTTACCTTTTTCTTCCCAGCATTCCTTGTTCCCTATTCTCTATGGTTCCTACTCTATTCTGTTCTATGTACTTTTCCCTATCTAAGATGGTGTCCTTTTACTTCCTGTTGGTCATTTCCTGTTTCTTGGTATTTAAGGGCTCTGTTTTCTTCCTTTCCTTGCGCTGCAACACTTTCTGCTCTGATTGTGTCTTCGCTCCTGATTCTTTGCCTTCGGTTCTGAATCTTGTCAAATTTCGTGTTTACCTGCATTTTTGTTTCTTTTTGATTCCTGGTTTTTGTTCTTGTTTCAGGAATCTACTGTTTGGAGTTTTTTTCCCCTTTTTAGGTTTTTTTTCCCTCTGGCGCTATTTCTAAAGGGCACAGTCTGTTCTTGGCGTTACCATTGCCTACAGCACCGTGGCTACTAGAAAGAGTCGCCCATTTCTGGGCCAAAGCCGAACCTTCAAGACCCACGCCACTCGATCTGCGGATTCCAGGCGTAAGCAGCACGTGAGTCGTGACAGATTGCAGCGCCAAACCATCCCGACGTCTTCTGACACCATGGATGATACAGTGGCGGCTGCTGCAGATCCTGATCAATCTCTTCTGACTAATATTCAGCAACAAGCTCAGGAATTGCAACAACTACGCAATGAGAATGCTGTGTTACGACAGGCTTTGGCCTTCCGCAGTGGCGATGTTCCGACTATCTCCGCTTCTACTCCTCGTTTCTCTGGTGAACCAACTAAACTGCGTGAATTCCTTGATGCATTAACGGTGTATTTCGCCTTCCGACCTACCCAATTCTCCCATGACAGGACAAAGGTGGGATATCTTATCAGTGCATTATCCGGTCCTGCCTTGGCCTGGGCAACCCCGATGGTGTCATCCAACGATCCGGTACTGTCGGACTATTCCGCTTTCGTGACTCGCATCAAACAAATGTTTAGTCGTCCAGGATTGGAGGCCTCAGCGGAAGAAGCCTTATGTGACATCCAGCAAGGCTCACAAGATGTCCTTCAATATATTACACGTTTTTGTCAGCTAGCGGCAGAGACCACCTGGGTGGAGCGTACCCTGGTGACTTTGTTTCGCAGAGGACTTAAAGAAGAAATAAAAGATGAATTAGTACATTCCACCAGAGTTGAAGATCTTCGTGGCCTGATGGATCAAGCACTTTCCATCGAGTATCGTCTTCAAGAGCGACGAATGGAGAAGAGAAGGAGTAGAGGGTCTTCCCAGCCAAGCACTTCACGGGTGTATCTGCCTCGTTCTGAGGAATCTCGTCCTCCTGCTAGAGACTTAGAGGGGGAACCCATGCAAGTGGATACTACTCGAGGGCCGCTCTCCGCTAGTGAGCGGGAATACAGACATAAGAAAGGATTGTGCCTATACTGTGGTTCTGCTGGTCACATGCTTCGTACCTGCCCTGTACGTCCACCAAGACCCTCGGGAAACGCCACTTCCCGTCCTCTGTAAGAAGGGAGGGGACGGGATCATCGGCTATACCTTCCATCAGTTCATTTAATGACAATACGACATACTTGTTCATGTTACCTGTCATGTTACAACTACCTGATGGCCGTCAAGAAAGGACTATGGCATTACTAGATTGTGGTGCTAGTGGTATTTACATGGATAAGACTTGGGCCACTAATCAACAGATTCCAACACAACCCAAAGACATTCCTGAACAAGTGCACACAGTGGATGGATCCTTGATATCCTCTGGTCCAGTCGATACTACTACCTTGATGTTAAATTTACAGTTTGGTAATCATCAAGAACACATCTCCTTTGATCTCATATCATCTCCCAACCATACCATCATTCTCGGAATTCCGTGGTTTACAAGACATAGGGGGTCATTCTGACCGCCAGGGCCAACGACCGCGGGAGCACCGCCAACAGGCTGGCGGTGCTCCCATGGGCATTCTGACCGCGGCGGTACAGCCGCGGTCAGAAATGGAAAACCGGCGGTGTCCCGCCAGTTTTCCGCTGCCCTGGGGAATCCTCCATGGCGGCGCTGCAGGCAGCGCCGCCATGGGGATTCCGACCCCCTTACCGCCAGCCTGGTTCTGGCGGTTGTGACCGCCAGAACCTGGCTGGCGGTAACGGGTGTCGTGGGGCCCCCTAACAGGGCCCCACTAAGATTTTCAGTGTCTGCATAGCAGACACTGAAAATCGCAACGGGTGCAACTGCACCCGTCGCACCCTTCCCACTCCGCCGGCTCCATTCGGAGCCGGCTTCCTCGTGGAAAGGGGTTTCCCGCTGGGCGGGCGGGCGGCCTTCTGGCGGTCGCCCGCCCGCCCAGCGGGAAACTCAGAATAACCGCGGCGGTCTTTTGACCGCGCAACGGTATTCTGGCGGTTCCCGTTTGGCTGGCGGCGCCCGCCACCAGCCAATGTCAGAATGACCCCCATAATCCGTATGTGAACTGGGTAACCCGGACTATTTCCTTGTCCTCACAGTTTTGCCATGAGAACTGTTTTGCTTCCGACAAATATTGGTCACCGAACAGATTAACACCTATTAAAAGTACTACGGAATATTCCATCAATACAGTCCAAGGAGTCTCTGAACACTATTTAGAGTTTCAAGATGTGTTCCAAAAACCATCCAGACCTGTATTACCTCCACATCGAGAGTACGATTGTGCTATTCCCTTGGAACCTGGAACTGTTGTTCCCTTTGGGAGGATGTATTCCCTCACGGAACCTGAAAAGGAAGTTCTAAAGGAGTATCTGGAAGAAAATGTACAGAGTGGTCTTATTGTTCCATCGTCTTCTCCGGCAGGGGCTCCTCTCTTTTTTGTACCCAAGAAGACTAAAGATCTTCGTCCTTGCCTGGATTTTCGAGGCCTGAATAAGATAACTATAAAGGATCGTTATCCTTTGCCACTCATCAAGGATATTCTAGAGGCAGTCCGAGGGGCTCAACGTTTTACCAAATTGGATCTTCGGGGAGCCTACCACCTCTTACGTATTAAGGAAGGAGACGAGTGGAAAACAGCATTCAGGACACCATTTGGTCATTTTGAGTACAAGGTCATGCCTTTTGGTCTTACGAATGCCCTCGCAATATTTCAAAGATTTATGGACTCAATATTTTCTGATCTTTTGAACCAGACAGTTGTAATCTACTTAGACGATATCCTTATTTATTCCAGACATCCCGAACTCCATTCTTCCCATGTGAAGCAAGTCCTTCAAAGACTCAGGGCACATCAACTATCCTGTAAACCCGAAAAGTGTGAGTTCGATAAGACGGAAGTCAAATATCTGGGTTATCATTTAAGTCCCACCGGCATAGCTATGGACCAAGAAAAAGTACAAGCAATTCTCGATTGGCCTTCTCCCTCTTCTATTAAAGAAACACAATGTTTCCTAGGATTAGCAAACTTTTATCGGCAGTTCATTCTAGACTTTGCTAAACAGACCAGCCATATAACTCACACTCTAAAGAAGGAAAATTTAAAGAAGGGGTTTGTCTGGACTAAGGCGGCTGAAACAGCTTTTCAAGATTTAAAGAAGGCTTTCACTCAAGCCCCCATCTTAAGACACCCAGATACCAACAAACAATTTATTGTAGTTACTGATGCTTCTGAAAGAGCTATTGGAGCTGTCTTACTCCAACAACAAGAAGATGATGGTCTTGAACATCCTGTTTTCTATTTGTCCCATATACTCTCTACAGCAGAACAACATTACTCAGTACTAGAAAGGGAGTTATTAGCTCTGAAAACAGCCTGCCTAGAATGGAGACAGTTTCTGATGGGTTCCAAGGAGCCTTTTGAGGTGTACACAGACCATCGTAATCTACAATGTCTATGTAATTTTGTATGCCAGAATAGTCGCCAGGCCCGTTGGGCCTTTTTCTTAAGTCAGTATGATTTTTACATCACCTATATTCCTGGATCCCAAAACATTCTGGCTGATGCTCTGTCTCACCGTTATCCAGATTATACTCCTTCCCCATCCCAGTATCTACTTGAACCCAGTAAGATCATTGGAGTTGCTCAATCTTTTCTGGAGGAGGTACAACTGGAGTACTCCAGCCTGTCTAACAGCGAAGTAGAGAAACTAAGAACCTTTTTATGCAAGAAGGAAGGATACTATTATCATCAGAATCTGTTATTCCTCCCTACTAACAGAGTTCGAGACAAGGCATTACAGATGTGCCATGATTCGCCGGTTGCTGGTCATAGAGGCATCAAGGCCACACAAGAACTTCTCTCGCGATCTTTCTGGTGGCCTACCTAGAAGTCAGATGTTGAAAGATACGTTCAGGCTTGTCCCATATGTGCTCAAGTCAAGATTCCCCGTACCAGACCTGCAGGGTTACTACAGCCTTTGCCTGTTCCACCAGCTCCATAGCATACTATTTCTACTGACTTCATGTGTTCACTTCCACCATCAGATGGAAACCGGGTTATCATGGTCACTGTTGATTCCTTTACTAAAATGGCTCACTTCACTCCCCTAAAAAAGTTACCTACATCCCAAGAATTGAGCCAGATATTTATCGACCATATTTTCCGTCTCCATGGACTTCCACATACCATTGTATCTGACAGAGGACCTCAGTATATTTCCCGGTTTTGGAAATATTTTTGCAAGACACTAATAAGGGCCTCATTATGACCCTGGCGGGCGGCGGAGGCCGCCCGCCAGGATCCCGCCCTCCAAATTACCGCACCGCGGTCAAAAGACCGCGGCGGGTATTACGAGTTTTCCCCTGGGCTGGCGGGCGGTTCCAGTTAAACCGCCCGCCAGCCCAGGGGAAAACGACCTTCCCACGAGGATGCCGGCTCGTAATCGAGCCGGCGGAGTGGGAAGGTGCGACGGGTGCTACTGCACCCGTCGCGTATTTCACTGTCTGCAAGGCAGACAGTGAAATACATTTTGGGGCCCTCTTACGGGGGCCCCTGCCGTGCCCATGCCATTGGCATGGGCACGGCAGGGCCCCCCAGGGGCCCCGCGACCCCCCCTACCGCCATCCTGTTCATGCCGGCTTTCCCGCCATGAACTGGATGGCGGTAGGGGGGGTCAGAATCCTCATGGCTGCGGAGCGCGCTCCGCAGCCATGGAGGATTCCAATGAGCAGCGGAAAGTCAGCGGGAGACCGCTGACTTTCCGCTTCTGACCGCGGCTGAACCGCCGCGGTCAGAATGCTCATTGGAGCACCGCCAGCCTGTCGGCGGTGCTCCCGTGGTCGGTGGCCCTGGCGGCCACCGGCCGCCAGGGTCAGAATGACCCTCAAAATATCAATATAGCACTATCATCCGGTTTCCATCCTCAGACCAATGGACAGACCGAGCGTCTGAACCTAGGATTAGAGCAATACCTTCGCTGTTTTTGTAATTTTTCCCAAAGCAACTGGAACACTTATCTCCCTATTGCTGAATTTTCCTACAACAATACTGTCCATAGTGCCTCCAAGGTCACTCCTTTTTTCTGTTCCTATGGCTATCATCCTACCTCTTTTCCTACTTCTCCTCAATCTACCTCTCCTCTGCCTGCGATTACTTCTTTTTCCAAACGTCTCCTGCAAATCCATAGGCTAATTAGATCTAATTTATTGAACACCAAGAGATATATGAAGAAGATCGCAGATAAGAGACGTGGACCCACTCCAGATTATCACCCTCCAGATAAAGTCTGTCTTTCCTCCAAATTCTTGCCCTCACACCTTTCTCTTAATAAGTTCACACCTCGCTATTACGGGCCTTTCCGTATTCTTCAGTTGATCAATCCTGTCACTGTCCGTCTTCGCTTGCCTCATACTTGGAAGATTCATCCGGTCTTTCATGTGTCCCAGCTCAAACCTTATGTACCTGGCCCTTTCTCTCGTCAGTTTCCTTGTCCTCCTCCTGTGTTGGTGAATGATGTACCTGAATATGAGGTTCAGGAAATTTGTGACTCTCGCCTTTTTCACAGACGTCTTCAGTATTTGATTCACTGGAAGGGATATCCTCTTAGTGAATGCTCTTGGGAAGATGCATCTTCTGTTCACGCACCTCTTCTAATTTCTCGTTTTCATCGTTTGTTTCCCTTCAAACCTGGGACTTCGGGGGGGGACCTACTGCCACGCCGCACCACGCGGCGCGAGCCGAGCATTCAGCTCGCACCGCACAGCACGTCCTCAGGACGCGGCGCTCCCCGAGCCTTCTGTGCACGTCACGAGGCCCCAGATTTTGCTTGGGGCCTCGCTCTGCTTTTCCTTGCGTCCCTGGTACCCCCTGACCCCTCCTTACCTGTTCCTTTTTCTTCTTTTCTTCTTTGGGGCATTCTGTTGTACTATTTTTTTTATGTTTTTTCCCACTTCCCATGTTACCTTTTTCTTCCCAGCATTCCTTGTTCCCTATTCTCTATGGTTCCTACTCTATTCTGTTCTATGTACTTTTCCCTATCTAAGATGGTGTCCTTTTACTTCCTGTTGGTCATTTCCTGTTTCTTGGTATTTAAGGGCTCTGTTTTCTTCCTTTCCTTGCGCTGCAACACTTTCTACTCTGATTGTGTCTTTGCTCCTGATTCTTTGCCTTCGGTTCTGAATCTTGTCAAATTTCGTGTTTACCTGCATTTTTGTTTCTTTTTGATTCCTGGTTTTTGTTCTTGTTTCAGGAATCTACTGTTTGGAGGTTTTTTGCCCTTTTTAGGTTTTTTTTCCCTCTGGCGCTATTTCTAAAGGGCATGGTCTGTTCTTGGCGTTACCATTGCCTACAGCACCGTGGCTACTAGAAAGAGTCGCCCCTTTCTGGGCCAAAGCCGAACCTTCCAGACCCACGCCACTCGATCTGCGGATTCCAGGCGTAAGCAGCACGTGAGTCGTGACAGGAACGTGTTCGATGCCATGAAACCAAATAGTTGGATCATTGGGATGGGCCGATATCATATGTGTTGCGATTGGATATGCAAAATCATGTTTTCTTATGGCTCGTAAGTGTTCCTGTATTCTAAGTTTTAAGGGGCATTTCGTGCTGCCCACATAGACCTTATTACAAGCGCAACCCAAAATGTAAACAACAAATTTGGTATTACAATTAATAAAATGATAAATGGTGAATCTCTTCGTGTTGTGATAGCAAAAATCTTTGGTTTTGTTACGACCAAAAATACAAATATTACAATCATGACAAGTGTAAAAACCCTTAGGTTTTATAGAAAGCCACGTGGCGGGACTGGGAGAAGAAATGTAGCTGGGACATAAATGGTCTCTAAGAGTTAGCCCTCTACGATAGGTAATCTTAGGTTTGTTGGGTATGGTTCCTTTAAGGCCCGGGACATCGGTCAATAAGGGCCAATGGCTTTTAAGAATTTTAAAGATACCCTGGCTGTGGGCCGTGTACAGAGTCACAAAAGATAAGAAGTTCTTCCGAGTCTTGTTATTCCCCTGTGTTTTGACAATCAAGGAGTCTTTTCTAGATGTTTTCATGATACGATGAACGGCCTGTGTGAGGATCTTGGCGTCGTAGCCCCTGTTAGTGAATCGGTGTCTAGTATGCTGAATCTGTGTGCAAAAAATGTCGTTGGTACTGCAATTACGTCTAACGCGTACCATTGCTCCATATGGTATGTTTTGAATAACCAAAGCAGGGTGGGCACTGGTAGCGTGAAGAAGACTATTACATGCTGTGGAGGGTCAATTGGGTTTGCCAAATAGCCTGTTGTCTCAAACGGCAAGGTACTATCATGTCAGGCACATATTGGGAGGGATGCCATAGTTCGTCTGTTCAAAATTGATTGGTTCAACCCCAGGTTTAGACAAGTTGCTGAAGCAGTTTGCCATTGTTGTATCATTTGTCAGCAGGTAAATGCGGGGAAAGGGACAGTGGTTAACTTGAGCCAAATTGGGAGAACAGGAGGTCCATTCGGCAGAATGCAAATGGATATTATTGAGATGCCTATGTGTGGAGGTTTGAGATATGTGTTGGTGATTGTTTGCATCTTTAGTCACTGGATTGAAGCATACCCTACACGAAGAAATGATAGCCTCACAGTAGCGAAACTGCTGCTTAAGGAACTCATACCGAGTTTCGGGTTTCCGATCTCTTTAAATCAGATAGGGGAAGTCACTTCAATAACAAAGTAATTAAATTACTGTGTGCAGCATTGAACATTGAGCAGAAGTTGCATTGTAGTTACCGCCCTGAAGCATAAGGACTAGTGTAGCAGATAAATGGTAACTTGAAGTCAAGAGTTGCAAAGATGTGTGCACCTACGAATTTGAAATTTCCCGATGCATTGCATTTAGTATTGATGTCAATGAGAAACACCCCTGACAGGAAGACAGGACTGTCGCCTCATGAGATCCTCATGGGTAGAGCAATTAAGGTACCAGCGGTGCCAGTAAATGCACTTGTCAACATTACAGATAATATGGTGTTGGATTACTGCAAAGGTCTGGCTGATGTAGTCCGCTCTTTTTCTCAGCAGGTGGAGGCTACCACACTTACATCGATCCATGACCCAGGGCACAACATGAGAGCTGGGGACTGGTTTGTTGTCCGCAAGCACAGGAGAAAGATATGTTTGGAGACTCGTTGGAAGGGACTGTACCAAGTGGTCCTAATGACTACTAAGTGTGCAGGGATACCGAACTGGATTCACGCAAGTCACACGAAGAAAGTGGCATGTCCACTGGATCATGAAGAAGCATTGTTGAGAGTACCAACAACAGTGCGACAAGTCCCAGGGCTGGAAGAAAAGCAAAGAGGAACTGAGACCGGATCTGAGCACGTTGAGGACGGTTCAGTCACTCCTGTGAGATACGAGGGTAGAGACCTCCAGGAGAGTATCGCAAAACCTATCTTTACTTAAGTACCAGAGAGACAAGTAGAGCAATTGCCAGCCCCAGAAGGGGAAGGAGTTGAGGTGGATCAAAGTCAAAGTGATATGACTCCTCCTGAACCTGTTACAGATCCGTAAAGAGAAAACACCACAGAGCAAGGAAAGGGTTCAAGTTCAATCTTGAAAAGAATACTGACAGAAGGTCCAGTGAAAGGAGATAAGTGGACGAAATCGCAAGTGGAGAAAAGGAAAGAAGTGGTTGTCGAACCAACAATCGAGGAAGAAGTAGATACTACAAGGAAGAAGATCTAATTGTAGGAGAGCTGAATGGTGATCGAAAACTGAAGAGAAAGAGAATAGCAAGTTTAAGATACGCAGGTCCTGAATGGGCGTGTTCAACTACAAACAAATGGCAGCAAGAGTTTAGGTCTTTTTGTTTTGATAGAGAAGTTCCAAGTCAATATTTTGAGGTGGCGTGAAGAAGATTAATAAACTGAACTGTTGAAACAATCTGAGAGATAATATTTTTGAAAAAGAGACTACTGAAAGTAACCGGAAGAGACACTGATAACCTGATTTGACTTTTGAAACCTGATTTTGACAAAGCTGCTAATCGATTTTGACAAGGAAGAATGGTTCCTGGAAGTGAAACTGAACTGCTGAAAGAAGAGTTGTCTGTTTATGACATTTGCTGCACGTTTCTAAGGGCCAGATGTACAAAGCCGTTTGCATGTCGCAAACTGCGAAAAACACAGTTTGGAGCATGCAAACGGCTGAACGTGATGCTCATTCCCAAATTGCGTGTCGGTACTGACTCGCAATTTGGGAATGCAACTCGCAAATAGGAAGGGGTGTTCCCTTCCTATTTGCGACCGCATCGCAATTCAAAGTTGCTCTGTGACCGCGAATGCGGTCGCAAACCAACTTGCAGTTACCACCAGTGTCACACTGGTGGTAACTCATTTGCAAAGGGGAAGGGGTCCCCATGGGACCCCTTCCCCTTTGTGAATGCCGAAAAAAATATTTTTTCAGAGCAGGCAGTGGTCCCATGGACCACTGCCTACTCTGAAAAAAACAAAAACAAATGGTTTCGGTTTAGTTTTCATTTTGCAGCTCGTTTTCCTTTAAGGAAAACGGGCTGCAAAATGTTAAAAAAAACTGCTTTATTGAAAAAGCAGTCACAGACATGGAGGTCTTCTGACTACAGCAGGCCACCATCCCTGTGAGTGCAGGGACTCGCTATGGGGTCGCAAACTGCGACCCACCTCCTGAATATTGCTGAGGTGGGTCCTTGTGATCCTATAGCGAGTCGCAGAAGGTGTCTGAGACATCTTTCTGCATCCAATTTTGCGACTTGCAAATTGCGAGTCGGTCAGACTCGCAATTTGCAAGTCGCAAAATTGGATATTCCTACATAAGGCCCTTAATTCCTTCTGCTTTCTGATTCTATACAGATCATGGCTGACTTTAATAAACAGGGTAGAGATGCTAACCGCTGTAAATATATGAGCATTGGTTTGGCAATTATGTGTGGGATATTGTTTGCGGTGTTGACTGTGGGGATGTCTGTTCTTAATGTGAAAGGAGCCAACCATACTTCTGCTTTTGAGGGGACTACTGCACTAAGGGCATTAGTGAGGTTCAAGTTAGAAGAGAAATATTAGCATGACTATACTAATGCGCAGGGAAAACTTTCTTCTAACGTTTTCTATCACTTGTTGAGTGAGTATGTTGAGACGATGGATGTGAAGAATTGTTTTGTGTGTACACAGTTTCCTTCCTATCAGTTGAGGAAGAAGTCACCTGTCATAGTTTGCCCCTAACCTATGGGATAAGTTGTAGTCTGTTACTAACAAGATTTTATAATCAGGAGTATATTGAGTACTTCTATTCGAATCAGGATGTCGTGTTTTCGTTTGTTCCTATAATTAGGTATTTGAGTAAGGTCGCTAAGGATAATGACATAGTATTAGTTAGAGGATTCTTTGAACCTTCATTGACGTTTGGCACAGCTTATGCGCATCGCAACAATTTGACAAGCTTGCTTACACCTTTAGAGAAGAGCTTCTTAGATCACACTGAGGACAGAAAAAAGGTGTTAAAGGAGAAATTAGAAAAAGGCTTAGAGAAAAGGACTTACTCTAAGCGCTGACCATGAACTGCTCATTGTTTTAATGAAATGCTTAACTAGAGCTTCTGTGAGAACCAACGGACAGGAGATGATGTCTCTAGAAATGTAACTAATAATGTGTAAAGTGCATGAGATATACTTTTCCAGGACTCGAACAATGAAGACACTGACTGGAGAAGAAGATGCAACATTTCGATACCATGATGAGAACATCGTAAAGCGGACCAATCAACGACAAGTGAACTGTGAAATATTAGAAAACATAGATTAGGAATAGTACAACTATTGGGTAGAGTCATAGCTTGCAATTAATTAACCAATTGGAAATTGGGGGATAGTCTGGGCAACTTCGATATAACAATGTGACAGAGAGAAGAGACTTCAGAGAGGATGCTAGGGGAGCAATACTGTGAGATCATAGAGGTGATTCGAGATTCTGTCATTGGGCTCATACTCTCTGAGAGCCTGATGTGATGCTGATCGACTGGTGACCTGAGAATGAAGATTGACTCTGTTGCTGACCCATACCGAGGATAGGTAGATATGACAATGTGACTGAATTATATTCTTGTGCCTTTTCTTTCTAAGTACCAACTGCGCTGTCTAAATAGTCTTTTTAGCTAGATGTTTTTCAAAATTCTTGTTTCTAAATTGTTTTGCATAAAGTCCCACATGCTGATGCTAATCTGGGTTAGGTGAGGGTTTTCCTTCCATGACGGTTGACAGATTACAGAGACAAATGGTTGATGGACTAAATTGCTGAACTCCATGACACAATTTGACTCATTTGTTGACTTATGCTAATGCTTTAGAATGTACTCTGATGCAAGGTTTGGTTAGGTTATGTATTTGGCGCCTTCTAATAAATTAATGCCGGATTTGGTTGAACTGAATTGAGTTGAATTAATCTCATGACCTAATATTGTAACCAATAGGGATAATAAAATTACTTAAACGTATACCGAGTTGTGGTTATTCATGACTGAAAGGTCATGGTGTGATCTTTATTGATTATTGACTTATCTAATGGTTATTGAATTTTGTGTATTGATTATTGGGGAACATTAGTCATGCCATAGCTAGGATACTCCATGCGAATCAAAAAGGTTCATCGACCTATGCGCGTCCCCTTGTAAGTTTACTTATTGAGGATCAGGTGCCCTATCAGTTTTTGGTAGCAGCTTGATGGTTATGGTGGTAGTTTAAGATTGGTTAGTTATCCATTATTGAGATTTAGATTTTATTTTTCGACATGGCAATTGTAGCAAGAATGATGTTCGCATTAACCCCAGAAATGACTTTCCCAGATCCTGGATCCTGCTAGTAGAATTGAGTATGTTCTTGGTGTTTTAGTGATAGTGTGAGAGTTATAGGTTGCGCTTGCACAGCTTATGCAAATCGCAGGTGAATTGTGACGCATGTAAGGGAAAATAGGGAGTCTGTGTACTCCAGATAAGGTTTTAGTAGGAGTGTGCGTACTCCGCAGTATGAGAGTAGGGAAATCGTCGAACTTCACATGCGTGTGGCACTTTGTGCTAAAGAAAAATTGTCCATGTGGTTGTTGATGTACGGACCCTGCGTGGTCTAAGACTCCGGAGTATATTGACAAGTGTAGGAGACACTTGGTTATATGTTGTAATCTGTCTGGTTTAGTAGGTTGATCGGGTGTGGTCAACAAGTCGGTGTGTATGTAAGGATGGGTGAGAGAAAAATTTGGGCTGAGATTTGGCGAGTTCTTTGTGCACCAGGACAGACCCACTGATCAGTTGAGAGTAAAATTTGCGGGTCGAATTTTGCTTGCGAATCTGGGAGACTGAGAAAGAGGAATAGCTGCATGAGTGAAAGGGCCATCAGTAAAACTCCATAAGGTCTCTGAAGTGATTGTGTTACCTTCATGTAGTAAACCAGCAGATTTGTTTTTGGATATTGGTTTTTGGTTAGTGCTCGCAATAATTTGCATTAGTTTTGTGTGAATTGGAGTATAGGAGGACGAGCCGCATGACTTTGTTAGCCGCAGTGTGTGTGTGAGTGTGACTTCACTGGAGCCGCGCTGGGATAGGTTGGTTAGTGAGAAGGGTCACGCGCGGATTGGCTGCCGTCTGTGAGAGGCAATTGGTTGAGAACGTGGCTGAAAGGAATCTTGGGAGTAAAAGTCATTTCCTGATTTGAGTCGAATATCCAAAAGTAGAAAAGATGAAGTTTTTCAAATCATTTAAGAGCGCCCTCAAGGGAGATACATACATTAAGGCGACTGTAGGGGAGCCTACCCCACCGGAAAATTCTCTGGCTTCTATTGTGATGGAGGAGCGAGGTGTCGCGCCGTGCCTTTGGTTAAAGCAATGGTGCAAATTGACAGAGAAACAAGGAACTTTAGGCCCGTATTTATACTTTTTTTGCGCCGCATTTGCATTGTTTTTTGACGCAAAAACGGCGCAAACTTGCAAAATACCATTGTATTTTGTAGGTTTGCGCCGTTTTGCGTCAAAAAGCGGCGCAAATGCGGCGCTAAAAAAAGTATAAATACGGGCCTTCGTGTTTCCTGAGCATGGAACGTTTAATTTGAGAATTGTGGATCTGTTGCAGATGGCGCTGTATGAAACAAGGCCCCTTCCGAGACCAGCACAGTTTAAGGCGTTAGCAGTTTGAGAGCTGACAGCAAGACAGAAGCAAGAAATAAAGTTCCAAAAGAGAATAAGAAAAAGAGAGAAGTCTCTAGTGGAAGCAAGATGGGATTGGGAACAGAAGAAGTAGGGAACAGTGACATTGCAGGATGTTAAGTTGTTTCCTGCTATCACAGAGGAAGGTAAGATGGAAGGGAAAATGGAGACTAGCAAAGGTGATAAGAGTTTGTTTGAAAGTAAGGAGGCAAAAAAGGCTTCCAGAGTAGAAGACTCAGATGACAAGGATCTTATTACTCAGATACTGAGAGACCGACCTCCACCATATGAGGTGCATGAGGGGGGTCCAAGAACTAGTTCTGCTCCAACTGCCCCGGCACAGGCAATGGGGACAGTGAGTCCAGAGCAGGTTGATAATGGACAGGTACAAGGTGTGGTGCAGAGTACTCCTAACGTGTTGACTGCTTCGGTAGTCTAGGCACAGATGCATCCGCCATCGATACAGAGAATTTAACCTGAAGTGCTGATTCTTGAGACAACTTCAAACTTAGTGGTGCCTACGGAACAAGTGGTTCCAAGACCATTGTTGATCCAGATTGAGTCGACTCCGATATTGATGCTCCAGGCACAGGGTATGCCAAGGTTTACACCATTGACAGGGACACAGTCAGATTTGACTCCGGTAATGAATCAGAGTATAGGAGTAACTCTTCCACCGAATGCAGGAGCTAGAGCAGCCCCAGATGCAATACTGTTGCCAATTACTGTTAGTCCAGCAGTACCAGTGTTTGTGCAGAAGAAATCAATCACAGGAGAACAGGGTGAGATGTCACAGAGCCTCGTGAGGAGGGGGTGAGAGAACACATGCAGGTAGTCTCTTCCATGGGTCAGACCTTTGATGGATCGAGGTCACTAATGGATCTCAGTCCATTAGTCGCACTTCCCGATGCTGTAAATGGCCAGAGTGTAAGTGAGAGCTTGAAGCTCTTGACACCGCAACCTCCAGGTGCAGTGGTGCAGCAAGTGCCATCACCAAATGCGAGTAACATTACATTACAGGGAATGACAGCACAGCAGCTGAATGAGTGGTTAGATAGTCTGAACACTCCACAGAATATGTCTAAAAGTGAGGAACCGATTGATCATGTTAGGTTAAGTAAGGAAATAACTGAATAAGTTGAAGGATCAATGGGGGTGAATAGGTTAGAATCCTATACAGAAGAAGAGCTGAGATACTTATGTCCAAGAATCACAAGGGAGGTGGGTAAGATACATCAGAGATTGGAAGACTTAGCAGAAAAACATGATACAGAAATGGGAAAAAAACAAAACATTAGAAAAGGAGCTACAGGTTAGATTTTGAGGCAAAGGATTTTGAACACATGAGGTCAGCCGGAATGAAAGCGTATCTTAAAGAATTATTGGAGAGTGGTCCGATTTGGGGAGCATTAGAAGAGTGGGAAGTCAGATGGGCAAACAAGAAGGATAAGAGGAATCGAGATTCATAAGAATGGTCCGAAGGTGTACAGAAAGGTAAGGATTCGGTAAAAGATTTACCAATGAGGGAGATCCCAGGAGGGCAGTTTGTTCATGTTCCTTGGCACAGGAGTGATATTCTGTCATTCACAAATAATATTCCAAAATTGAGGGAGAAACCGGTCGAATGGTACCAGCAGACAGATACGTTTGTGAAGCTTTCGAAATGTCTGTGGGAAGACCTGAATACTTTATTCGCAGATAGTGGTTCCAGCTGATTTGTGGGTTGAATGCAAGAGAGCTGAAGAATGGCCAACAAGTGAACCAGAAAGGGATAGAACTACAGGTGCACCATCACCTGAAGTAATGAAGCATTATTATAAGGTGATTGAGTTCTTGAAGATGAGAATTTCGCCTAAAAATATTGATTGGCAAAGGATTGACAGGACAGTGCAGGAGGTACAGGAGTCGATACACGCATACTATGAGGGCGTTCAAGGAGTACAGTGGCAAGGAAGCAATTGAACCAAAAGACATGCTGCATTTTGTGTTCAGGTTTGTGGAAGGACTGAGACCTGAAATAGGTCAGATGATTAAGAGCCATTTGATTTGTTGACAAGTGAAGTTGATTGATGAGGTGTTGCAGTATGTGAAATTGAGTTGAAGCAGAAAAAACTGAAGGAGAAAGCGATGGTGATGCAGATTAAGACAGCTCAAACAGGAGTGCAAGGAACTTTTGTTCAACAGATAGCACAGCAGCAGGGAACTGTCATGTTCTAACCTCAGATGAGAGGTAGGAGTCGTGGAGTAAATATGAATGGTGGACCAGATTTGGGTACTGTAGTAGTTCAGAATGATGTGCAAGGGATGACGAAGATGTTACTGTGTCACATTTGCGGGGCCGTGGGACATTCGAAGCGGGAGTGTCCGACAATTATGCAGGAAGGTGTCGTTCAGTAAAGTGGTGATGTCAATACATTTCAAAATGCAAGAGTACCAAGAATGAGAGGTCCTAATCCTAATTTTCAGAATAACATGAATCAGATGCAGAATTTCCAACCCATGCAGCAGTTGCAAAAGCCTTGTGCACAAATGACACAGTTACAACCAGTGCAGCAGCAGGTTCCTATGGTACCAAGACAGAAAATGCAGATACCTCAAGCCCCAATGGAGCAGCAGCAGATGATGCTTACACAACAGTTCACAGGTCAGAGACAAGACAGAAGTAGTGACACCGCGCACCAATTCCCATTACACAGTGAGAATGAAATAAATGGTGAATGGATGAGTGATAGCGCGTATGAGGAGACATGTATGCTTGCAGCCTCCTTAGAGGTAGATCAGAGAGGACCCTTTGTGAAAGGGAAGGTGATGGGTCATAAGGTTTCATTTTTGGTGGACACAGGAGCTACACGCTCTACAGTGAGGAGTGCGGAGGTTCTGAATTTACCTCTTTCAGGAAGAACAGTTCAGGTTGTGGGGGTAGCGAATAAGCATTTGACAAATCCGATCACAGATCCAGTACAAGTCGAGATTGGCAACTTCTAGGGACTGCATAGGTTTGTAGTCTGTGATTGAAGTCCAGTATCCCTGCTGGGAAGGGACTTATTGTGCAAGACCAAATGTTCAATTACTTGTTCAACTGCTGGAACAGAGATACAGACAAATAGTGACAATTAAGAAGAACTAACTCCAGAAACTGAGAGTGAAACTACCAGTGAAGAGTACCTATTGATTTAATTTTTCCCGATGTTCACAGTGAAAGAACTTCATTCAGATTTGCAGGGAACAGTACAGAAAAACGTGTGGGATCTGACAGGTAAAGAAGTGAGTTTGATTAAGGGAGTGGAGCCGATTAAGGTTACTTTGAAGCCGAATGTAGTGTTCCTGCAGCTTCCACAGTACAATATGCCACAAGATGTCTTGATAAAAGTGGCACAGATAATTGGAGATTTTGTGAAGCAGGGAGTCTTGAAAGAAGTGCTGAGCAGCCCATGTAATTCACTGATAATGGGTTTGAAGAAACCTTGTGGGAAGGTGCAAATTGTACAGGATTTGAGAAAAGTAAATGACCTGGTGGTCAAATGTTGTCCTGTCGTGCCAAATCCAGCCGTAATAATGTTCCAGATTTCATGTGATGCAGAATGGTTCACAGTGGTTGACTTGTCACAAACTTTCTTTTCTGTGCCTCTTCATAAGGATAGTCAGTTTCTCTTTAGTTTCAAATTCTTAGACAGAGTCTACAGTTGGTGCAGACTTCCTCAAGGGTACACAGAGCCACAGTCCTTGTTTAACCAGATCCTGAAAAAGAACCTGGAGTCATTGGAATTGCTGTTTCAAACAACTCTGGTCCAATACATTGATGATTTGCTGATTGCATCCAAAACAAGGGACGAGTGTAAGTATGACTCGATTGCTCTATTGAATCATTTCGGAAGATTTGGTGTCACCATTAAAATTGCAGAACTGTCAGAAGGTAGTGAAATATTTGGGTCACCAATCTGAGAAAGGGTCAAGGAAAATTTCCAGACAAAGGATTACAATGATATTGCAGAGAAGTCCCCCGACTTCACAGAGGGATGTCAGGATGTTCCTGGGGATGGTGGGTTATTGTCGTAAGTGGATTCCAAATGTTGCTGACATTTCAAAGCCATTGCAGAAACTGACACATAAGGATGTCACTGATCCCATAACATTAGACCACAGATGAAAGCGTTCACTGAGTTGAGAGAGAGTTTATGCAGAGCTCCAGCGCTATGTATGCCTGATTACATGAAACCATTCACATTATTTTGTCATGAACGTGATGCATGTTCTTTGTCTGCTTGACACAGGTCCACAGAGGTGCTTATCCCCCAGTATCTTACTTTTCAGCTACCTTGGAACCAGTTGCAGCAGCCTTCCCAGGTTGTTTGCGTGCAGTTGCTCAAAGTCTTTCACAATGTGAGGGAGTAGTGATGGGATATCCCGTGACAGTAATGGTCCCTCACTCAGTTGAGATTTTACTGACAAGGACAAAAACTCTGTATTTGACTGGTGCCAGACTGACAAGGTATGAGACGAGCAATTTAGGTGCTCCAAATGTAACACTGAAAAGATGTACAGTACTGAACCCGACAACTTTGCTTCCAAGTGATGCTGTAAAAAAAATGAAAAAGAGGAAGACATTGAGCATGATTGTCTTGAAGTAACTGAGTTGTGCACAAAACCGAGACCTGACATCAGAAATACTTGATTGGAAGAAAATTACCAAATTGTCTTTGTTGATGGTTCATGTCTCATTTCGGTACAGGAACATTGCGAGCAAGCTATGCTATGTGCACAATTACAGGTACTTTAGAAGATTCTTGGCTTTGAGAAGTATATTCTGCACAAGTGGCAGAATTGGTTGCTCTTACTACAGCGTGCCATGTGTCTGCTAGATTGAGAGTCACAATCTATAAAGATAGCCAATATGGATTTGGAATTGTTCATGATTTTGGTCAATTGTGGTCTCAAAGAGGTTTTCTGACCTCTACTGGTTCACCAGTGAGAAATGGCGAAAGAATAAAAGAGTTGCTGAATGCAATACAGTTGCCTGAAGAAACTACTGTGGTGAAATGTAGTGCACATCTAAAGTCACAGGACTACGTGTCACTGGGAAATAGATATGCGGATCACGTCGCAAGGTTTTTCACATTGAACTGTACATCGTTCAAAGAAAAGTGGGAATTGATGTCTGAAGAAGACACTACGGGGGTCATTCTGACCCCGGCGGTCTTAGACTGCCGGGGCCAGGGTCGGCGGGAGCACCGCCGACAGGCCGGCGGTGCCCCGCAGGGCATTCTGACCGCGGCGGTAAAGCCGCGGTCAGACCGGCAACACTGGCGGTCTCCCGCCAGTGTACCGCCGCCCTTCGGAATCCTCCAAGGCGGCGCAGCTAGCTGCGCCGCCGAGGGGATTCCGACCCCCCCTACCGCCATCCAGTTCCCGGCGGTCCGCCCGCCGGGAACCGGATGGCGGTAGGGGGGGTCGCGGGGCCCCTGGGGGCCCCTGCAGTGCCCATGCCACTGGCATGGGCACTGCAGGGGCCCCCGTAAGAGGGCCCCTACAAGTATTTCACTGTCTGCTTGGCAGACAGTGAAATACGCGACGGGTGCAACAGCACCCGTCGCACCTTCCCACTCCGCCGGCTCGATTACGAGCCGGCATCCTCGTGGGAAGGGAGTTTTTCCCTGGTCTGGCGGGCGGTCTTTTGGCGACCGCCCGCCAGCCCAGGGAAAAACTCAGAATACCCTCCGCGGTCTACTGACCGCGGTGCGGTATTTCGGAGGGGGGAACTCTGGCGGGCGGCCTCCGCCGCCCGCCAGAGTTAGAATGACCCCCTACATGTACAAGTTTCGCATTAAAAGTGATTGACACAATGGAAGAATTGAAAACTTTGCAAAGCAATGTTGACAAGGAGGAAAAAAGGTCATGGCTTAAGATGAAGTGTGTCCAGAGACAGGATGAGCTATAGGTATCAGAAGAGGGTCAGATGATTTTGCCAAGTAGTTTTTTGTCACAAATGGCGAGGCACTATCATGATCAGGCACACATTGGGAGGAATGCCATGGGATGTTTGTTTAAAATTGATTGGTTTAACTCCAAGTTTAGACAAGCAGAAGAAGCAGTATGCCATTGCTGAGTTATTTGTCAGCAATTAAATGCGGGGAAAGGGACCGTGGTGAACTTGAGCCATATTGGCAGAGCAGGAGGTCCATTCAGCAGAATGCAATTGGATTTCATTGAAATGCCTGTGTGTGGAGGGTTGAAATACATATTGGTGATTGTGTACATTTTTAGTCATTAGATTGAAGAGTACCCTACAAGAAGGAATGATAGCCTCACAGTAGCAAAGCTGCTGCTTAGGGAGTTTATACCACGTTTCGGATTTCCGATCTCTTTAGAATCAGATTGGGGAATGCACTTCAATAACGAGGTGATTAAACTTTTGTGTGCAGCACTAAACATTGAGCAGAAGTTGCATTGTAGTTACCGCCCTGAAGCATCAGGACCAGTGGAGCAAATGAATGGTACTTTGAAATCAAGAATTGCCAAGATGTGTGCAGCTACAAATTTGAAATTGCCAGATCCATTGCCTTTGGTGTTGATGTCAATGAGATATACACCTGACAGGAAGACAGGACTGTCGCACCATGAGATACTTACGGGCAGAGCAATGAGGTTGCCAGCAGTTCCAACCAATGCACTTGTCAATATTACAGATGATATGGTGTTGGACTACTACAAAGGTCTGGCTGATGTGGTTCGCTCTTTCTCTCAGCAGGTGGAGCCACCACACTGCCACCAATTCATGATCCTAGGCACAACCTGAGAGCCGGCGACTGGGTTGTTGTCTGAAAAAATGTTTGCAAGACATGTTTAGAACCACGTTGGAGAGGACCTTACCAGGTGAGCTTGACGACTATGACAGCTGTGAAGTTTGCAGGAATCTCGAACTGGATTCACGCGAGTCACACAAAGAAAGTGGCATGTCCACTGGATCATGAAGAAGCGTTGTTGAGAGCACCAACAACTGGGAAGCAAGTTGCAGCACCTGAACCAGAAAAGGAACAAGGAGAACCTGAAATCGAACAAGAGCTTGTGGAAGATGGTTCAATCACCTGTGTAAGAGACACAAGTGAAGAATTACAGGAGGGTGCTGGAGAATCAATCTCGACAGATGCAGCAGGAGAGCCTAGCACAACAAGGGTTCTCCCAGAAGTTGTCGGCTCTGAGAAACGAACAGAGCAAATGCCAGACCAAGAAGGGGATGGAGTAGAGCTGGATCAAAACCAAAGTGATCTGACTCCTCCTGAGCCTGTTGTAGGTCCCTCAGGAGAAAACACCATAGAAAAAGAGAAAGAGACGAGTCCAATCCTGAAGAAAATATTGACATATTGACAGCAGGATCAAGAAAAGGAGATAATTGGCCTGAGTCACAAGTAGAGAAAAGGAAGGAAGTGGTTATTGATCAAACAATAGAGGAAGAAGCAGATACCACAAGAAAAGAAGAATTAAGTGAAGGAGAGTTGAGTAGTGATCGAAAGTTGAAGAGAAAGAGAATAGCAAGTCAATGATCCGCAGGTCCTGAATGGGTGTATGCAACTACAAACGAATGGCAACACAAGTTTATGTCTTTTTGTTTTGATAGGGAAGTTCTGAGTCAAAATTTTGATGTAACCTGAAGATGCGCAAGAAGTTGAACTGTTGGAACTAATCGGAGAAAAGAGACTGTTGAAAATAAATTGGAAAAGACATTGATAACCTGATTTGACATTTGAAAACCGGATGTGACAAGCTACTAATCCATTTTAACAAGGGAAAAGGGTTCCTGGATGCAAAACTGAACTGCTGAAAGAAGAATTGTCTATTTTTGATGTTTGCTGCACTTTTCTGAGTTACTTCTACTTTCTGATTCTTTCCAGATCATGGCTGAATTCAATAACCAGGTTAGAGATGCTAAGTGCTGTAAATATATGAGCATTGGGTTGGCAATTATGTGTGGGATTCTGTTTATAGTGGTGATTGTGGGAATGTCTGTTCTGGATGTGAAAGGAGACAACCATACTTCTGCTTCTGAGACTACTACATTAAAAGCTTTGGAGAAGTTTAATTATATAAGAAATATTTGCATGATTATACTAATGCTCAAGGAGAGCTTTCTTCTAACGTCTTCTACTGCTTGTTGAGTGAGTATTTTGAGACTATGGATGCAAGGGATTGTCTTGTGTGTACGCAAATTCCTTCATCAGTCGAGGAAGGAGTTACGTACCATAGTCTTCCATTAACCTACGGGATAAGTTGTAGTCTGCTACCAATAAGGTTTTATGACCAGGAATATATTCAATATTTTTACTCAAATCAAGATGTTGTGTTTTCGTTTGTCCCTATTGTAAGGTATTTGAGTAGAATAGCTAAGGATCATGACATAGTATTGGTCAGAGGATTCTTTGAACCTACACTAACGTTTGGGACGGCTTATGCTCATCAAAATATTCTAACATGCTTGCTTACACCTTTAAATAAGAGCTTCTTAGGTCATACTGACAACAGGAGGAAAGCATTACAAGAGAAATTAGAAAAAGGCTTAGAGAAAATAACTTACAAGAATGATTATGCTTACACTGCAATTAAAACACAAGGGAAATTAGCTTTAGATGCATGACACATAGGGAAGCTTTGTATATATAGGCCAAAATCGAGCACTGACACTTTATTTGTGGGTACGAGTGACTGTAGGCATGTGTTTCCGTTTCAGAGTAAATTGACTTTTATGGTGAATGGTCAGGACCCTGCAATTCCAGGTATCTACTATATTTGTGGACTTAATGCATATTACCATCTTCCAAGAGGATGGCATGGGACATGTTTTTTGGGAATAGTGTTCCCAAAGATTTACCAGATAGAGGACTTGAAAAAGTTTCTGAAATTGACTGAATTACATCATGAGCGACAGAGGAGAGAATCCTCTTCTGCGATAGTGGGAGATATATTTGGTGCGGTGATTCCTTCACTGGGAGTTATCCTGAATTCGATCAAGATACAAAAGTTGTCTACTATTGTGGATAACATGCTGACAAATTTTATAGGGGCAATACTCCTGATAGATACGGAATTGGCTGCGGATAGAGGTATGACTCTTCAAAATAGTCTTGCTTTAGACATCCTGCTAGCGTAGGACGTCAGAGTCTGTAAAATGATTAACTCTAGGCATTGCTGTTCGTACATCCCTAATAACAGTAAGGAGATAAGAGACTTAGGCCCTCATTCTGACCTTGGCGGTCTTTTCGCGAGACCGCCGAGTTACCGCCGCGGTGAAGACCGCCGACCGCGGCGGTATGCCGCTGTGCGCATTCCGACCGCTGGGAGCGTTCTGCCGGGAAACCGCCAGCAGCCACACTGGCGGTCGGCGGAAAAGTGGAGACTGGTCAACCTCCGCCGCCACGCCAGCAGAACACCGCCCACAGAATTACGACCCACATATCTGTGTGGCGGTCTTCTGTTGGCGGTGTTCTGTTGGCGGTCACCTCCCCATGGCTCCCGTCGCCTCCCGGAGGACCAACGCACAAGGTAAGTTGACCGTCCGTGAGGGGAGGGGGAGGGGGGGTGTTGTGTGATGTGGGCGTGCATGGGGGTGTGCGTGTGAGTGTGTAGAGGGGGTGTGTGAGTGCGTGTATGCGGGCGGGGGGGCTGCTGTGTCTATGGGTAATGTGTGCTGTTCGGCAGGTGCGCATGTCTGCATGTATGTGTGCGGGTATGTGTCCCCGTTGTGTATGTGTGTGTAGGGGGTGTGTATATGTGCATGTTGGGGGTGTGTGCATGTCGGGGTGCATGTATGTGCATGTCGGGGTGGGGGTGGGGAGGGGGTTCGTACCACCTCTGGGGGGTGGCAGGGGGGTGGAGGGTGTGGGGGGAGGACTCGGGTGGGTAGTGGGGGGTGGGGGAGACCCCTATCAGTGCCAGGGAAGGAATTCCCTGGCCCCGATAGTGCTTACCGCCATGGTTCGCATGGCGGTTCCCGACCGCCAGAAACCGCGGCGGTAGGCAGGGTCATGATACCGTTGGCGGTCTTGGGACGACCGCCGGGCCGGAGTGCGCAAACTCCAGCCCGGCGGTCATGACCGCCGTGGCGGTCGGAGTGGGGAAGTGGCGGTCGATCGCGGCGGTGACCGCCGCGGTCAGAATGCCATTTTTCTGACCGCCGGTCTGTTCGCGGTCCGACCGCCGCCTCTCCGCCGACCGCCAAGGTCAGAATGAGGGCCTTATTTACTAACCTGACTAACTCAAGTAGTGATTTGAAGGAATTGAAGAACCCAAATGTTTTGGAAAAGGTAGGAAAGGGATTTGCTTCAGTGGGGATTGGCTTAGTAATATTTGGTATGGGGTACTACTAAAAATCATACAGGGAATATTGATCGTAATTGCTTGCATATTAGGAATATGGGGATTATGTAAATTATGTCGAAAGATTAAATTGAAATGGTCTCAAAATAATCAGAGGAGGGAAGAACGAAACAGGGAAAGAATCTATAGTGAAGATTTGAGAAGAAGACAAAATGCTGGGGAAACTGAATTATAAAATGGAAAAAAGGAAAAGTAGTGTGATGACATATTTAGTCATCAGAGGAGGGATTGTTAACACAAATGACTTAATTAGAAAATATTAATGAATGTTTATGTATTTTGAATAAACGGAATAAGTAGAAAATGATTAACGTAGAAAAATAATGTGCACATTTGAAATTGTGACCTTGTAGAATGGCCAGCAGATTTCACAAATTGTACTAAAGGAGTGATTAATATACAGGAAATATTGAAAACGTATTAGATATATGTAGTAATATGTCATATTGAGAGTTATAACCTATGTCTTGCAATAATTGTAGGCCTTAACTTAGTGAGTGCCTAGTTTTGCCAGGCCTCATGCAGAAGCTGAATTTCTTAATGTCTAATGGAAAATGCTGACAAAAGGAACTGACCATGAACTGCTCATTGTTTTAATAAAATGCTTAACTAGAGCTTCTGTGAGAACTGACGGACAGGAGATGATGTCTCTAGCAATGTAACTAATAATGTGTAACGTGCATGAGATGTACTTTCCCAGGACTCGAACAATGAAGACACTGACTGGAGAAGAAGATGCAACATTTTTGATACCTGACGAGCCGGCTGATGAGAACATTGTAAAGCGGACCAATCAACGCCATGTGAACTGTGAAACATTAAAATACATAGATTAGGAATAGTACAACTATTGAGTCATAACTTGCGATTAATTAACCAATTGGAAATTGGGGGTAGTCTGGGAAATTTCGATATAACAACGTGACAGAGAGAAGAGAGTTCAGAGAGGATGCTAGGGGAGCGATACTGGGAGATCGTAGAGGTGATTCGAGATTCTGTCATTGGGCTCATACTCTCTGAGAGCCTGATGTGATGTTGATTGACTGGTGACCTGAGGACGAAGACTGACTCTGTTGCTGACCCATACCAAGGATAGGTAGATATGACAATGTGACTGAATTATATTCTTGTGCCTTTTCTTTCTAGGCACCAACTCTGCTGTCTAAATAGTCTTTTTAGCTAGATGTTTTTCAAAATTCTTCTTTCTAAATTGTTTTGCATGAAGTCCCACATGCTGATGCTAATCTGGGTTATCTGAGGGTTTTCCTTCCATGACAGCTGACAGATTACAGAGACAAATGTTTGACGGACTAAATTGCTGAATTCCATGACACAATTTGACTTATTGCTTTTGATTCATTTGTTGACTTATGCTAATGCTTTAGAATGTACTCTTATGCAAGTTTTGATTAGGTTATGTTTTTGGCGCCTTCTAATAAATTAATGCAGGGTTTTGATTGAACTGAGTTGCATTGATCTCATGACTTAGTATTGTAACTAATAGGGAAATAAAATTACTAAAACGTACACCAAGTTGTGGTTATTCATGACTGAAAGGCCATGGTGTGATGTTTATTGAATATTGACTTGTCTAATGGTTATTGAATTTTGTGTATTGATTATTAGGGAACATCGGTCATACCATAGCTAGGATACTCCATGCGAATCAAAAGGTTAATCAACCTATGCGCATTCCCTTGTAAGTTTACTTATTAACGACCAGGCGCGCTATCATGCACAAGCATATTTTTTCCCTTATCCAGCACTTTTCAGTCTTTAGACTAGAGATTTTCTTCCCTAGATTTAGAAATTCTGACTAATTTAGGTCCTAAACTGGATGACTTAAGAAATTACTCATGTTTAGGAAAGGAAATTGAAAACTGTTTTCTCAACACCAAATCTTATTGTTAATTGTCTGTATTGCTGTACCTGAATTCCTTGTATACCTTAGGCTGATGTTCCTAAATTTCTTCAGGCAATTTGTTTATGCTGGTGTGATCTTTTATCTTTACAACATATTTTTGAGATTGATTTACATTAACCTGACTGTTAAATTGTACTAAAATTGCTTAACTTTATTCCATATTCCTAGTCCTCGTTGTATAGCCCAATGTGTTACACCTTTAATGGGAGATTGTTTTGACTGATGCTAACTCCCAACATCTTTCGAGTGGGCTCACAAAGGTCCATCGGAGGACCGAATATAAGACAGTGGCCCAGGGGCTCCATCAAAGCTTTCTCTGGCCATGGGGCCCGGAGTAGCTGCGAGGCATACAGTAGTGTATCCTGTATCAGTTAATGGGCGTGGGGGCTTTTGCCCTTTCACATGGAACACATCCACCCACAAAGTAGCTCCCTTCAGTGCCAGTAAGTACTACAGTAATTTGTGTTTGTTTTTTACAAAAAAACAATTTGGCTTTCTTTTACATTGAGATTCGCAAAGAATACAATTTTGACAAAACCATGACAAAACAAAGCAAGAGTTGCCTGAAGGTTGGTGGCTAACGCCAGATCTATTTGCTGCCAATGCTTGATTTATGTTGGGAGCAAAAGCTGGATGAGATACTCACTCACTCGATTGGTTCATTTGGGAGCTCTGCATCACTCACATGATGTGCGAGTTGGTCTTATTAAAGCATTTCCAAGGACTTGAAAGTGTTTGAATACTTCAATGTGCATAACGTCAATATAACTTTAAATAACATAACTAGCGGGTCTGTGCACGTTTCTCAAATGTTTACAAGCACTACGTTTAATAATGGCCGCCGTGCTCACGTTGAAGGCGGGGCCATTAGTGCTTTTATTTTATTTTTTAAGGCGTCACAGACGCAATCCTAAAAGGAAGGCCATGTTGTAGCGGGACGTTTTCATTAACAGCTATGCTAAGACTGCGTATCATCTCTAAAAACAAGTTTTCAAAATATACTTTAGTCGAGATGTTTCTTCAAAGACATTGATGTGTGCACATTTTTGTTTTGAATACAGGAATATCTTTCCCTTTCTAAACCATCCCTCGATATCGCTTTTGTTTATTGGTGGCGTGGCACGTGTGAGCTCAAGAAACATTCACTTTATGTGAAATGTATATAAATCCTGCCGTCCACAGAGCTATCAGTTGGTCTAGTGTTCTTTGGCGTTGCTCACCAGCACTTCCTGTTCATGCAATTAATTTTCGCTCACACGTTTCTTCTTCCGGGTGACTTTTCGAACGCACATATACAACCACTTCCGGGCTAGTTTCGCTCTCTTCGGTCTGCTGCTGCTGGCAAGATGGTGAGGGTCTATGGGTTTCCGCTAATTTGTATCCACGTTCATCCTGCTTCTGTAACGATGCCTGCTTTACTAAAATCCCACAGTATGTTCTTTACAGCCCACCCTCTCTTCTAATGTCCCTATTATGAGGGCTTTGTGTGTATGGTAACGCCATATGACTCGAAGTAACAATTGTGTTCTCTCCCCGCGCTGGAATTGGCAGTTCTTTGTTTTTGTGTTTACGACTGAACACTTTACGAATATCTTGGAGTACTCTTTATAGGCAGGCAAATGAAATGAAGGCTCTGGTAGTAGTTTCGGGATTGTAGCTTAAGTGAAGCTCGATACAAAAATGAGTACATAAGGGGGTTTGGTTATATTTTGTTATGCTGTCGGATTTTTTGAGGTTACTGATTTAGTGTTAGTGTGCTCCCGAACTGTGACGTCCTATGCGGGAGTGTGAAATACGTTAAAATCGCGGTGTTTGGGAGTCTGAGAGGAATGCTGTTAATTTATTTTTTACATGTAGTTTGCCACGCCAGTAATTGTCCTGTTAACTTTACCTTGTTTGCTTTGCGTTTTGATTAACTCCATTTTCGTATAATCCACCACCCCAAGGTATCCCTTTGCGATTTTGTTATTCTGCGAAGTTAAATTGCGTTACTTGGCTTAAAATTTTCATACGTACCAAATCTGGTTTCAGAGAGAAAGTGCTGTTTTCTAGCCCCAGACACGCACATTTTAGTAACGAATCTTTGTAATTCATAACCGTTTCGATAGATGGACGCCTCCCAACATGACAAGTTGGAACCCTCTGACGAGAGTTGTTGATTGCTCTGTAACTTCCACGCCAGACCACGGGAAGCGTTGGGCCCTTTTGAATCTTCACTGAGTTTGAAGTCAACGTTTTATTAAGCCTCTCCGTGAAAGATAAAAGCACTACTTACTAAATTGGTTAACGTTAAGTATTATAGAGCTTTGCGAGTGTTTTAAATCGACGTATCTCTGTTTAGGATTCGATTGGTACGTGCAGTCCTTAACAACCTTTGTGTTTTAATGGCGCTGACATGAGTACGTTTAATGAAAGCAGGATGATCACTTTGTACTAGCTTTGTTACCAAAATTGAGCTCTAGGGACTTCAGCTGCGCTACAGTTTAACCGTAAAACGGAAGAGTATGACATTACTATCCATGCAGTGTTCTTGTAGGTTCTCTCTATTAGTTTGTCGTGCGTGTGTCCTTTTGTGTTAATTCATGAGTATCGATTTATTTGTAGGTGAACGTCCCGAAAACTCGCAGGACATACTGCAAGAAGTGCGGGAAGCATCAGCCCCATAAGGTTACCCAATACAAGAAGGGAAAGGATTCCCTCTATGCGCAGGGTAAGACCTAACTATTATGCATAGTGATGTAAACTTTGGACTTTAACCGTCTCAGAGATCTGATTGTGAATAATGCCTTTTTTTTTTTTGGTAGGAAAGAGGCGATATGATCGTAAGCAGAGCGGTTATGGTGGTCAGACAAAGCCCATTTTCCGTAAGAAGGTGAGGATTGTTTAAAGTCCTTTAATGGCTAATTTGCAAGCTATGTGGACTGTTATTAGTTAAGTTATGTATTACATGTTCTGCTGTTAGTTATGTTTATTACTATTCAGAAAATCTTAATTTGCTAAAGTAATGTTGTAGGAAGCTGGCTCTGAATATACTATCTCAGTGAGTGTGCGCATAGTCCAGGGGTTCCCCAAGAGGCTTGACAGAGGCAATAATAGAAAATACTAATGCTCTAATGGTGGTGGTGTGGTTATGCAGTTAGTGCCAAACAGGCACACAAAATACACTCTCAGAGGCGGCCAGGTGCAGTGTGCAAACAAGACATCGGATTTTGTATTGAACTCAATGGAGGGACCTGGGGGTCACTGACGATGCAGGTGGGGGAGGAAGGGGGCTTCTCGGGCCAGCCACTGACTGGGCAAAGGTGATGGCCTGGTGGTTACTACTGCACCAGTAGTTGGTTCCTTGTGGGCCTGGGGGCTGTGGGTGCATTGCTTCTTCCAGACGTCAGATTCTTTGTTACCGGGCAGTTGCAGTCAGCGGGGTTTTCTGTATTCTCTGCAGGCGTTTGGGTGCAGGGAGGTAGTCTCAGGGTGGACACGACAGTCGACTGGGGGGTCCTCTCTGCTGTGTTGGTTTCTCTAAACACGGGCCAGGGCATCGGGTGCATAGTGGTGGGGACTCGCGCTTCAGGGGTGAGGTGGAGTCCCTTTAAAGATGGTTTCTCCTTGTTGCATCTATGGAGGAGATGCTGTAGAGGGAGGAATACGTGTTAACATGATCATTCTTAGAGGCTCTGTCGGACGAGTGTCTTCAACCAGTTGATTGCGAATTACTAGTAGCTCACATCGTTGAGTTCAGCACAGGGTCACATTTTCCTCTTGAAGTTAAGGAAATGCTATGTTTTACCTAATTTTATGTATTTCCTGGGTGGAAATTCCTTCTACCCAGCATTAACAAAGTCTCCCGATTATTTAAAAAAAAAAAAAAAAGCACCTCACTTGCATTGGTAGGACTAGTGCCCATGAAAGGAAATGCCTCTGAACACATCAAAATTAACAAATACAAAACTACCTGTTTTGCGGGGGGAGGTGTAACAGCTGCAGGTTTTGGTCCTGGGCTCAGCAGCCATCTAAGGAAAAGTACCGACCCCAGACATTTCTGAAAACGAGACACCCAATGGAGCTCAAGGAGGTGTGCCTTTCATGGATTCCCCAGTGTTCTTACCCAAAATCCCCAGCAAACCTCAAATTTAGCTTTAGAAAAATCACCTTTTTCCCACAACCCTGTGTAGGATCACTGAGACAAATTTCCTATCACCTAACGTTCCCTCACCGGCAATAATGATACCTCCCTTGTGTAGGTGGGCCAATTGCCTGTGATAGGGAAGAGCCCAAACATGTCGAAATTGAGGTGGAACCAAAGTGGGTCCAAAAAGTCAGTTTGAAAATATATAGTTTTAGGCTGATAGGTGGGGCAGTGTTTTTATCGGTATGGGTGAGACAATGCTGGGTGGTAGGATTTTTGTGGATTCCTGCAGATTCTGGAATGTTCATCACAAAAATGGGGGGGGGGGAATCTGATTTCCAGCAAAGTTGGAGGGTTGCAGGGCATTGTGGGTAAGAAAATGGTGCAGGGTGCGTGTGAAGCACACCACCCTGGATCCACCCAGATGTTTAGTTTTCAGATGTCTAGGTCTTGTGTATTTTTCTGTATGGCAGTGCCCCCAAGTCCAAAAAGTGCAGCCCTCACCATTCCAAGTGGGACGATTTTGAGAGCTAGCCAAACTCTCCTGGCCCAAATTAAACCAGAACCTAAAATAATCAAATGTCCTCTTGCTTGCTGTGGGATAAGATGTTTTAGTGTGGGGCTGGGGGGTGAGAGACTGTTACCCCCTTCAGAACAGCTCAACAGGAGTTGGCAATACCTCGCTTACCTTTATATACAAGTGAGACAGATTGGCATTGCCAATGTTTGTGTAAAGTATTCTTCAGTTTCTTCAGTGTGTAATGTTTACATATTTCTTCAGTTTTTTAGTGATCACTAGGTGGCACTGAAGGGCAGCAAACTGGTGTTTGGACATGGCAGTGCTGTGTTTGAAGTTTGACAAATATAACTCTGATTGTACTTTGATTTATGTAGTGCATACTACGCCTGATGAGTTGTGGAATAATTTTACGGCGAGTAGCACGCTACTCTAGAACCCAAGCATTAGGGCCGTAAGACCTGCTGGAGGGGTGACTTAACTATGCCACAGGCAGTGTTTTGTGGGCATGGCACCCTGAGGGGGATGTCATGTCAACTTTGCCGTTTTCTCCCCACCAACACACACACACACACTGCAATGGCAGTGTGCATGTGTTAGGTGAGGGTTCCCTTAGGGTGACAACACATGCTGCAGCCTTTATGGACCTTCCCTGGTCACAGGGCCCTTGGTACCACTGGTATCTTTTTATAAGGGACTTTTCTGTGTGCAGGAAGTGTGCCAATTGTGGGAACAATGGTACATTTTTAGTGAAAGTACAGGGCCTGGTTAGCAGGATCCCAGCACACCCTCAAGTCAAGTCAGCATTAATATCAGGCAAAAAGATTAGTGGGGGGGGGGGTTAACTACAACAAGGGCCATTTCCCTACAGAGGGTATTAAATCATGTACACTTAATAAAATAAAAAAAAATGTATTTACTGCAGTTACTTTGATTGGTTAATACCAAGTAGGTGTGATCATTAGTGGGGCTGTGGTTTCTGGTGAATAGTACTGGTGAAGATTTGGTATTGTTAAATTACAGGCATAGGATTTTAAAGAGGAAATGTTGTGGTCTATGAAATACAGTATCAACCAATTGCAGAATTGCAATAAGGATTAACAGGGATTTGACTGAGAGGAGGGTATGCTCTGAACTCAAAAGCAATAGGCGCAACAAGGTTAATTTTTCATGCATGGTTTTAGGAAGTGTGTGAAGGCTTTCTGATCTACAGGAGAATGTAAGCTGTAGAAGAAACATTATACATAGTGCGCCATATCCAGGGCAGGCAGTTTAAACATGTGATTTAGTGTAAACATTTAAATATTAAGAACCCTAGCTTGTTGCGTGCCAAGACTAGGACAACTCTTTTAAACAGTCTTGATTGTCCCAACATTGTTACAGGGTCTGTATGCTGCACAAGGGGAGTTGGTGCCCCAAAAATGTCTTGCTTAAAGATCCTCAATATCCTGCAAATTAAAGTTTAGATTCAATTTTCCGTGTCCTATGCCTGTTGCGCAGAATTTGGGGCGATGCTGTTTTCCCAAACAGTGAAAGTGTATTAGGATGCAGGAGTCCCAGACAGTGAAGCGAAGGAGACAAGGCTCATAGAAAATCATTTAGGGTCTTCTAGGTAAAACCACTGTTCTCTTTCCTGGCCACTGCATCCGTGACTGTTCATAGCCAGGTGCAGATAGCTCACGCTTCTGTGCCTCTATTGTGGGTGCTCCAGGGGTGACTGCCCTACTGTGAGGAGCATCACCTCGCATAGACTGTTCGTGGAATTGCAGAGGCATTTGAAAAGGAAGCCACCCGAAAACAGTTCTTTTGCCTGTGAAATTGTAAATCAAAAGTCACGAGTGAAACACACACAATGATTATAACTAAACTTTAACAATTCGCTTGTACTGGGCAGTAAAGACATGATTTTCATTAGCTAAAAAGAATGACAGGAAGTCACAAGGTTTCTGGGAAACACAACACCTGACTTGCAGGGATATTACTTGGAGAAATGAAAAATGCCACCCATTCAAACTGCAACTATGCAATGAATAGTCTAGTGTGCATTAAATAACTTTTGTTGATGAAACAAAAAGCTCCAGTGGATCAAACACAGGAAAGGAGGAAAGCAACAAATAGTAGCAAAAGCAACTGATAATCATCAAAGCAGATTTGTTGCTGTGGACTATGGGAGGCAGTGCTATCTGGCAAAAAAAAATGGAGCATTTAATTTACCTTTGCAACTTAAAGCAGTTAAGGTGGTCAGTAAACAATTACGTTTTGTTGTCCTTAAATTTTAATGAGCTGGTAATGTATCTTTAGTCATGCTCATTATTGACTTCGAGCTTGTTAAAAGGTCAGAGGGCAGTCTTGAAAATAAAGGCAGATTCTCAGTGAGTGATAGCAGCCAAGTGGTCCCATATAATGTGACTCTTTAAGGTAGGTATATGACTAAGACTCTATTTTGCATTTTGAGTGCAAGACTGAGAAGATGCATTGTATGGGATGCACTACGGGTGCCTAATAGAAAACCGGTTTTTGGCTTGTCACATCTGTTGTGATGTTAACGGTACTTGCCACTGGAAATATTTTCTAATTATCTGTAGCCCAGCTAACTCTTAAACATGGCTTCCGGAAATCGATTGCATGCTGAATCCACTTTGGGCGATACTGGTATTTTTCTTCTCATTCTTGATTAGTTGCCTGCATCTTAATTGTCCGTGGGTGTATTTTAAGTGCTTACACCAGAAGTCTTTAGTAGTTGCTGGGACATCTTCAAGGCCTGTATACATTAGTTATCTGACAGACTAGGATTTAATTTTTTGTAGCATGCTATTGGTTACCATTATGTAAACAGTACTGCGATTCTGGACTGAGCGTGTTTAGTCATTCAGCTTTTGTTGAATGAGTGCCCACTTGCATAACTTTTTTTTTTTCTGCAACAGTCGTGTGACTTTAATTGAGCAGCCAGATAGAAGGTGGGCGACATTTGGAAAATGATTGTCAGAAGTATGCTACTGGCAGTGCTTAGAAGCAAGTTGTCACTAGTCACCACAACAAAATAACGTTAACTTGTTTTAATTACCTGTGGGGACTCTAGCTCCATGTCAGTGGCTGTATGACTTGATACATCAGTATTTTAGTTGCAAGATTATTCCCATAGAAATGCATTGCTGATATTTGTAATTATTCATCTAACACATCTTTGTTTTGGAACGTATTATATTTTAACAATTAAATAAGCATCACTTTTTTTTCCTGTAGGCTAAGACCACGAAAAAGATTGTATTAAGATTGGAGTGCGTTGAGTCAAACTGCAGGTCCAAGAGGATGCTGGCCATCAAAAGATGTAAACACTTTGAATTGGGCGGAGACAAGAAGAGAAAGGTATGTTTAAGGAAAAAGGGGGGGGTCGGAGGGGGTCTGCGTAAACCAAAGTTCTGGTTAACATGTTTTTAGAAGGGGTTTTTCACATGCACACTAGAAGATCAATAAATTTAATGGGCACTGTGTAGATATTTATGGTATGTGGTCTCCTGACTACATCCCATTATGTAGTGTGGTTATTATTGCTTGGTCCTTGGTTTAAAGATAGCTTTTGGTGGTCTCAAAGCAAATAAGCTATAATGGAACATATTTAAAATTGGGCACTGACACCTACAGTCTCGTTATGAATCAAGAGTTTGTGTGCTGAGGTGTTGTCTACATCGGTGTTAACAGGCATATAGAAACAGATTGAGAAGTTAAACAAATATATATACATACTGGTTGTGCATCTTGCCTAGTTTGAGTGTGCAAACCAATGGGGTAAATGTGACTCAGAACGTTGTAGTTTCATTGTTAAATCAAAACAATGGTTTACAGATGAGGAAAGGTAACGAGTAACTCCTTATAGACCTAGTCACCGGGTGAATAACGTCTCTAAATGATGGGGAGTATGTGACCTTTTTGAGTAGTGGTTTACTTCAACCCTAAAGCTTCCTGAAAGTGTGGAAGACGTACAGCAGACCCCAGACAAACTGATAAGAGATGAAAACAAGAATGGGTGTTTCTAAATCAAGGGATTCGACCACCCCAGGTCCTTAAATAATACTCTTACCCTCACTGTTCGTTATGAATAGTCTTACCTTGGGCGTCAAGGAGGGAGACTGAGTCATGGAAAGCAAGACTGTTTAGGCTTCCTGCACCGTCCTTTGTATTTGGGTCTTTTCATGCTGTCTGAAATACATACATTTAACTGAGGTAGCTTAAGCTTAGTTCCCTGGGTGCTCCAGTTTTGACGTTAAGCTCTTCACGCTGTTATGGCCAGCCCTATTATTACTAACCTAGGGTAGCTTGTGCTGAGCTTAAGTTGTCATAATGATAATCTTTCCAGACCTAGGTGCTCTTGACCCTGGCGAGTGCTTGAGTTCACATTGAGGGGAGCGTGTGTTGGTCTATTAATGCACTTTACAGTTCGGAGTTTCATAATTTCACCGTTGTCTTCACTTTGGCACGGTCTCTTTATATTTGGCTACATGCAGTTGTAAAGACATTTTGTAACTTTCATTATGGCTTGCTGTTGTGACTTGTACGGATTAAGAAGTGGCTAGTTCAGATGTGTTGTGTATATATGCATAATGAATCCTTGTCGCAGACTTGACCTTCAACGCTTTTTTTTCTATTTCAGGGCCAAGTCATCCAGTTCTAAGCTCAATGTTTGTGTTCGATGTGCAATAAAATAAATTAAAAGTATTTACTGTTTGTTTCGTCAAGTTGATTTATAACCGAGTTAAGTGCATTTCTGTCGGGTGATGCAAACTGTTATAGTTCGAGGCTTAAGAGTGAAAATTGCTACTATAAGCCTGGCACTAGAATTGCTTGTCAGGTTAGCCCAAGTTATGTGGCAGGATAAGGCGAATGTGCTGCATGAGAAACTATGCAAGGCATTGCTTGGCATTATGTTCCTATTTTAACCAATCACAAAAGGGATTAAAGTACTTTATAATATCCACGTTTCTTAATGTCCTCACATTTAGCAGATCCTAATTAAAATATTACCCCACAAGTGCTTTTTACATGGGAGCATAGGAACATCATATCTACTGTTTTTACCTGCTAAGCAAAATAGATTGTATGGAACATTGTTCATATACAACGGTGCACTAAGCCAAAAACAGTATATGTAACAATTTGTAATGTGTGCCTTATTCGTCACATGTCTTGCAGACCTGAGATGTTTAAAGGCTACTTAAGTGGGTTGCGCACAGTAAGTGCTGCAGAGCCGCTAGTGGTATGTAATTTACAGGCCCTGGGTACATGTAGTACAACTTTACTATACTAGGCACTTGTAAGTAAATTGAATGTGGCAATATGGTGTAACATAGTTTTACCACGTTTTCGGAAGAGAGCACACACTTTAGGCACTTGATCCAGTGCTAGAGTCCTAAGGCCAACAAAAAACAAATTGAGAAAATTAGAAGGGATGGAATCAAAGTTTAAGGATGACCCTACAGAGAGGGCTGGCTCCAACACCATACTGGAGGAGGAAGAATTCCTCATGGGAACAAAACACTTCATGCAGTAACTTATTGTGCTAAAGGAGATGCTCAAACCCACTGCAGATATCTTTACCAAACTTGTTATGAATGGGATGGCTGCTCCTAGAGTGGGGTAAATATAAGCCGCCTTCCTCGCCCCCTATTTACATCAGGATGCTGCCTTTAATCAAAAGACACAGGGTCCTACCCCACTGGCTAAGCAAAGCAAGAGAATTGATGCTGCAGGTAAGAGGGTTGCAGTGGGGTGACCAGAGATGCATTGCCAACTGGGTGGGTCTACTCCTCCTTTTAGGGCCCAATCGGAGTAGCTGGGCAGTATGTGATTGCACATTCTAGAGCAATTCAGGAAAAGGGTGGAGGAAATTGTATTGTAACATTCCTCGCCAGTGGCACCTCGTGGTGTGCGCTTCGGATGCAGCCAAGAAGGGTAACGCCTCAGTGATCCTAAGAAGGCATTTGTGGTTCTGTATGTTTGGCTTTCAAGTGTGCAACACCTCATCGGCCGGCTCTTTGATACAGCACTTATGTCGACAAGTCAACCAAATACTGGAGAAAATTAAGCGAGATTGGTATATCTAAAAGGATGGGGGGCTTTCCAAACAGTATCTACCAGGAGCTCCTTTTTGTAGGCAGCAGAAAAGGCAGGAAAACTGGAATGATGTAGCGTGAGCGGGCCAAATTATGCAGCAGGGTTCAGTAAATTATGCAGCAAGAAAAGTAAAAATATTCAGCACTTTTTGTAATAGTATTACTGGATCATTTTCAAACTTGATAACGCTGTCTGGGCATTGGCTGCACCTCAGTATCATTTCACTACCCATATATCGCAACCAGTAACAAATGAGTGACATGTCCAGCTTTGCAAAGTGCCTTTCACTGTGCAGCAGCACATGTTGCTGCATTTTTAGTAATTTTTGAACAGTTTGAGCTAGAATTTTTATTTTCAATCTGCAGATTGCGCTGGTGATGATGATTATATGGCAAATCTATGGCAGCCGCACTATCATAATTCCAATGGTCTTTGGAAGTTCCAGAACTGCTTCAATCTAGCAGGATACACTAACTCCAATAGAGTCAAATGTGGAGGTCCTCCCAGCAAGGGCACCTCCACTTCCGAACTTTCCATGCAGACCATATCACATCTCACTGGGTTAAAGTGGTTTCTTCCTTGGGAAGAAATTCCCTGAGGCTGCTGGGTTCCAAGCATAGTCCATCACAGATAATGTATAGAACTTTTCACCCCACCAAACATTCCACCCATGCACACACACCCCAAGTGAAGAACATCTTCAAGAAGTGCAAGCCCTCCTGTTCAAAGGAGCAATCGAGCCGGTGACTTTACACCACCAGGACAAGGTGTACTCCCTATACTTGCAAATACCTCAAAAAGAGGTTCCCTTGTACAGTTTCGCGTCCTCTAGCTCTCAACGGATATTTCACTCTAAACATTTCAGGACAGGCTCCACAGGATGTTATCTCCCTGCTGCCGCAAAGTGACTTCATGACAGCTGTTGATCTGAAGGGAGTTTACTTAAACATACCAATACATACAGCTCATTTGTTACCGTTGCTTCATGGTAAGTGGACACTACTACCTTCAGGGTCACCTTAGCCTGCAGGATGTTTACAAAATGCCAATTGGCTGTAGCTGCTTACCTCCGAAGGGGAGGCACCCATCTTCAATCTTGATGATTTGATGATAAACGGAAGGGACAAGCAGCACCCCTCAGCTGCCATGTCCCCACTCCAGATTGGAATTCACGAACTACAGTCTCCTACCTTCAGTCCCCATAGATTCAACCCTTTTCTAGGTTAGGTCACAGGCAAGGCTGGGCACAGCCCTTTAAGTGCTAGCTGTCACAGCAGCTGCTGCCTCTCTCCTCTCTCCCCCCAACCAGAGGGTAAAACACAAGTTTATTAGTTAATTAAAACCATAAAACTTTCCTTCCACAAACATTTAACAGAACAATTTTAGTGCAAGAAGGCAATTACAGTTATTTAGCTTAGGGTAAAATGGTTAGAGAAATTTCCTTCCACAAAGATTTTACGAAAAGAACGTACTAGTGCTAGAAGGCATTAATAATAGGGCAACAGAACAATCTTATTGTGGGTAACATAAATACAGCGCCAAATAAAATCCTGTGTTTAAAATGAAATGATATATGAAATTTCCTTTCACAAAGAAATTTAAAGAGAACAGTAACAGACCAATGAGGCATTGGTAAAAATAGGACAAAGTGGGAAGAGACCTATCCATTTTATTTACCCCTACTGAAGTCTGATTGTTGATACCGGACTTTATTACGACACCAGCTAAACAACCCAATGGACTACCTAGGAGCCTTCCCTTCCTTAAGATGTTCAAAGTGGGTTATAGGGATTTCGCTTTAGTTTCTGCCCTCCCTCTGTCTTGGTTATTTCGAGAGGCTGTGGTTTTAAGAGTGAAAATTTCCAAAAATTGAACCAGCCTTATGTTTAATATTGTATTTCGAGGGATAAAATCTGCAATTAGTGCTTGTCTGCAGGATCTAATTTTTAAACCGTTAAATTCTTTTTTCAGTAAGTCTCCTTTCGGCAGCCAAGGCTGGACAAATGCAGACCACATGCATCAAGTTTTCATCTGCTAGATGACACAGACAGCACTCCTGGGAGCCTACTTGCCGCTCTTTCCATTTTGGCATGAGGTCTAAAGTAGGGACTTCACCCAGCCTAAGTTCGAGAAAGGATTGCTTGATTTTCCATGAGTAGAGCCAGCCATAAGTGGTGATTTTTTAAAATGTTTTGTAGGAGTTAAGATCAGCCAACTATGCTCCCTTTTGGACAATGAGATCTTATCTCTAGCAAGCTCTGTAATTTACTCGCTTTATTGAAAATGGGGATGGGTAGAGACTCCTTTCAGTCAGTGCATAGTCTCTTAGGAATGATGGCTTCTTACTTAGCCATGGTTTCCCTCCCCTGCCAGATTGTACTCAGGCCTATTGCAGCACAATGGTCCCAAGCTGAGGATCATCAATGGGATCTAGTGTTAAGGGTCTGTACTTGTTCTCGGCTTAGGTGGAGTGTAGGAAATTAACTTCTTTGACATGGTTACCCCAATATTTTGCCTGCTGTCAGTATGCGTTGGCTGTTTTCACTAGGATCCTGCTAAACAGGACCCCAGTGATTGTTCTTTCCCTCTAAATTTGGTTGCCTAGGACTTAGCACACTCCACAATTGGCATACTGCTGCCCCCTTATAAGTCCCAAGTTTGTGGTACTTTGGTGCCCAGGGCATTGGGGCACCAGGGGAATCCCCGTGGGCTGAAGCATCTATAACATCGCCGATGGGAGCCCATGCAAAATGTCTGCAGGCCTGCCATTGCAGCCTGTGTGAAAATGTGCACGCACCCTTTCACTACAGGTCACTGTCACCCCTATGGTATGCCCTCCTAGCCCAGAGGGCAGGGTGCAGGTACCTGTGAGTGAGGTGCCCCTACGAACTCCAGTTCACTGGACTTCGTAATTGCGGGGAAGCCATTTTACCTGTGTTCTGTCCAGTTACACAATGGCAACTCCGAACTTGGGCATGTTTGGTATCAAACATGTCGGAATCATACCCAAATACTGTTGTCAGTATTAGTTGTTTGATTCCATGCACTCTGGGGGCTCCTTAGAGCAGTGGTTCCCAACCTTTTGATTTCTGTGGACCCCCATTTTATCAATACTGGAGCCTGGGGACCCCGTCTGAATCATTATTGGAACACGGGGACCCTCGAGGAGCCATTACTGATAGCTGGGACCTAATATTATTAAATGTTTTAAGCAGCGGCGGACCCCCTGAGGAGGCTTTGCGGACCCCCAGGGGTCCCAGGCCCACAGGTTGGGAACCACTGCCTTAGAGGACCTCCAGCATTTTTCCTACCAGTCTTCGGGGATTTTCCAGGCAGCCTGTGCTGCTGACACCGCTGATAGTTCTGCCCTCCTGCTGCTTGACCAACTCACGCAGAGGAAGGCAGAACACATTATTTCCTGTGGGAGAGGGAGGTAACACCATCTCCCTTGGAAATAGGCGTTATATGGCTTGGGAGGGGTAGCCTTCCCAAGCCACCGGTATGCTTTGAGGGGCACATTTGGTGCCCTCCTTGCATAAACAAGTTTCCACCAGTATAGGGACCCCTGGCCCCTGCTTTGGAGCGAAACAGGACACAGGAAGGGGGAGTGACCAATCCCCTGTCCATCACAATAGGGGTGGTGCACAGAGCTGCTCCAGGTGGCCAATTATGCCATCTTGAATCTAAGGTGGGCAGTGGCCCCTGGGAGGTCAGGTAGGTGACAAATCCCCCTTTCTGGGCTATTTTAAGGTCTTCCTTTTAGGTGGGTCCTCAGATTTGACATGCAAGATCCCAGCAGGACTCCTCTGCATTGTTTACTTTGCCCACTGGGACTGCAACTGGACCCTCCAGAAACCGTCAATCTGCAACTTCAGTGACAACCTTGCTCCGCAACATTGTTTCTTCGGCTCCTTCCAGCAACTGCAACATTTCCCGGGCTGTGCATCCTCTGAGGGCGACAAGTCTTTCTTCTGTACAAGAAGTGAGAAGGAATCTCCCTTGGAGTGAAGAAGTCACTCCTCTGCAGGCACCAACAGCCAGCTGAGTTGATCTGCTCTCCTCCAGAACTGTGTGGATCCTGCATCACAAGTGGTGGTCTGGAGTGGTTCCCTTGGTCCTCTCTACGAGCTTTAGCAACACAAAAGGATGATGGACGGAGCGCTGAACAATGCAAACACTCACCCCCAGTCACAGATTAGGTTTAATCCATTGTTCCTTTGCTCACCATGCCACCCCAGTTTGGACCCAGCCATATGCAAATTCGTCTTGCTGGATTTAGGCCCAGATCTCTGAACTGGTGGCGAATGTTTGACATTGTTCAGCATTCCGCCCATCACTTGTTCTTTTTGCATTTGTCGCCCTCTCTACTAGCTATCAAACTTGGGAAACTGTAAGCCTACCAAGGCTTGTTTGCTCCAAGGGATCCAGCAATTTTCCCAGTTCTAAAGTGCATATGCTCTCTCCCTTAAAGCATAGTGAATTTGGCTCATACCTAATGCTCCGGGATTTCTCCGCATCGTCCCCGGGGTGTCCAAATATCCTGCAAACCGAAGAGGAACCAAGCCTGCGTGGAAAAGCATAGATGCGTCTGTGCACCTGGAGAAACTGACTCGCACCTCCCTGTTTTCCATGCTTCTCCTCTGCAGTCCCCTGCGGATAACTTAGACACAAACCAGGTACTTTGTGCTTGCAAGAGACACTTGTTGCTGTTTAAGAACTAAAGACTGTTAAAATGACAGTGTCATTTTAACACCTACTTATCAAACCTTGATCGCTTTGATCTGCTTGTTATCAGATAAATATATTTTTCTAAACCTGTGTAGCGTCTTTATAGTGTTCCACTGTTATTGCATGATTTATTGCACAAATACTTTACACATTGCCTTCTAAGTTAAGCCTGACTGCTCAGTGCCAAGCCACCGGAGTGTGGGCACAGGATAATTTGGATTGTGTGTAACTTACCCTGACTAGAGTGAGGGTCCTTGCTTGGACAGGGGGTAACCTGACCGCCAACCAAAGACCCCATTTCTAACACCACTACTTGTGACTCTACAGACTGCTGAGGGTCACCCTGGACTCCCCTACTTGGGTTGAGGCCCGTGGGCCTTGCTGGTCATCTTCAGCCTCGCAGCTTGTTTTCTTTGTCTTTAGCATTTGCCAAGGCTTGTTGGTGGTTCTCCAGCACCACTGACCAACTGCAACCTGACAAACAGCATGGGACACCATCTGCATCACTTCAGGAACTCCTCTGCATCTCCTGTGCTGCACAACTGGTCGTCTTTGTCCCCCGTTGACCTGGTCCTTCATCCACAGAAGGGTGGGTAGTGGCTCCTGCCACAATCGTATACTCCATCACGAACTGGACTTCGTTCCATTCCTTTGCAGGTTCTCTTCTGCCAGAACCCACCTTTGGGTTCTTAGAGTCTTGTTTGGGTCTTGCACAGTCCTTTTCCATGTGCCCCCTGTTGGGTTTGCTGAAAACCAGGTACCTATCTCTGACCTCCTGGTCGCTGGGGGTCACTTTGGTACTCACATCTGGGGTTCCTATTTCTTCCAGCTCCCCTCTAATGACTCCACATCCCTTGGAGGGGAGGAGGGAATGGACTGTATCTCACATTCCACTTTTTTAGTATATGGTTTGGCCCTCCCCTAGGGCCTACACTTTCCTATTTTGCCAATGCTTATTGCTAATGTGTATATAATAGTGTTTACTTACCTCCAGTTTGGGGGACTGCCAATTAGTATTCTGGTATTTGTGTTACCATAATAAAGTACCTTTTATTTTTGTAACACTGTGGTACTTTCATGTGTGATAGTGCTGTGTGACTATTGTGGTATTGCATAAGCTATGCATGTCTCCTAGATAGGTCTTGGCTACTACTCTCCAGTTACTTCTATAGAACCCTGGCTTCCTAGACACTACCTACACCTCACAAATAGGGGATACCTAGACTTATTATAGGGTGATAGCACCATAGATGCTCACCACACCAGCTTCCTACAAGGAGCAGCAACAGTCTGCTGCATGACAGTCCCTTTGCAGATGCCATTCTGCTGGTGACCACAAACGTCTCTTTGTAGCATCTCTATACAATGATAGTTCAGGTTCTCTGGTCACCCCAAGAGCGGTTTCAAACCATCTACCTCAAGCTACTTTCCACCCACCTGGCCCTCAGAGCCTTTGTTCAAAACAAAGTGGTACTGATAAAACCCTGAGAACATGTTATGTATTACTTAAAGAAATAGTGTGGAACTCAATCACCAAATCTGTCAGCATTAGCAGGGATTTGGATGATTCCCCATGATATACACCTAGTGGTGTACATTGCAATAGTAGACAATGACTTTATGGATCTGCTTGTCTGGATATATCAGCAAGTACACAAGCGGTAACTCCAGTCACATGTCCTACTCTCAACAATTGGGGTTTCCACAAATAGACATATGCCACATATGAAAACACAAAATTCCCAAACTTCAGCTTTTCCTCATTCAGTCCATGGGCAATTCACTATGGATGAACTGGTCAGGGATATTTGCCTATACTTCACCTCCTTCGTTACTTGGTAAGGAAGCTAGCCAAACACCCCTCTCCCTAATCAGGACAGCCCTCATGTGGGCCAGGCAACTTTGGATGTGCAGTGTGAATCTTTTCTGGGTTCACATGCTGTGCGTTCTGCCACCTAGTGGTTTGGTCCAGAATCGCTCCACCTTGATGTCTTAAACCCACATGTGGCTTCAACATGTTGGACTTTGTCGGAAAAGGGCAAAATCAGGCATCCAGACCTCTGGCAACTCAATCTAGTACCTTAGGTCTTAGAATTTGGTTACCCAAGTATTCCACAAGAATGTATGGACACCCTGAAAGGAGGTCACTGACCTACTACTGCCTGCCATGTGGAAAAGGTTTGTCACTGTTGAAACTACAAGACCCTGGACCACCCTTAAACTGTCAGTCCAAGACATTGTCTGCTGTTTTCTTCACCTATGGAAAACAGGGTTAGCATATACTTCCACATGACTACGTCTTGCAGCCTTTGTTGTAGATATGCAAATTAGCATTCCTGTCACTAAAGCCTTCATGAAAGGCCTTAAGAGTGATTCCACCTAGAGAGCCCCCTCTTTCTCTCTGGAAACTCTATCCTTTGTAGTTTCCTGGAGCGTGGCTTTCCTCCTAACAATCACCTCACTAAAGCTCATAAGTCAGCTATGAGCCCTCACTTTGCAAGAATCTTTTACTGAAGTTAATACTGATAGGATTGCGCATAGAAACAACTCTAAACTCCTTTTTAGGTGGTCTCTTTTCAGTCTTTAATCAAGTAATTGAGTCTGCTTGCTCCCCCCTCGCCCAACCCAAACTCTGTAGCAAGAGGGCTCTTCATCCTGAGAGCCTTAATGTTCTATATAGAGAGAACCAAACCTTTACAAAAACAAAACAGCTGTTTGTTGCTTTTGTGGACCCTCATAAAGGTCACCTTGTATCAAAAGCTGGCATAGCTTGATGGATTAAGTGCATTTAAAATGTTAACCTCATAGCAAAAGGGTTCTCCTCATTCTGTCTAGTCTGTACTCTACTGGGAAGGAGCAACCATGGCATTTCTGTGGATTAGTTCCTTAGCGGACTTCTGCAAAGCAGCTACATGGTCAACTCAATGCACTTTTACTAAACACTAGTGTGTGGATATGCTTGCCCATTAACGGGCTAGAGTTTGCCAAACAGTATTATGAATTCTTTCAGACATATGCACCAACCACTAACTAGCCACTACTTTGGGGAGTACTGCTTTACTGAAAAGTCCATGTAGAGAATGTGTATCTGTACCATACTGTACCAACCGCTGCCAAGGCACCCTGGATAAATACATTGGCACTGTCAGACGATGTAAACAAATGTCTGCACATTGGCACTCCAGCAAACTCTGTACCCACCTCGTTCAATGACCCACCCTGAATGGATCTTACCCTTCATGTTGCACAACCCTGCAAAGATGCCCTGGACATAAGGAGAGGTGTGCTCAGATGTGTTGTAGCTCAGACAAGCTCTAAAAATGCCATAGAGTGAATCTTGATAACAGGCTTGGGTCACATGACAAGGCAGGTGCTTGCTGACATGAGGCAATAATTTAATGCCCTTACTAAGCTGACAAATACATTAGAACTTAGAACCAAGAATGCGGAATTCGGAAGCCTGGATGGCCTGCAATAACCTTTGCTTTCATGGATTTCCAGAAACCATCAATACTAGTAGCTTAGCCCTATTCCTAAGAGTGGGAGATTTGTGACTAGGTCCCAGGAGTAACTTGAGCGCATTGTGCTCTGATGTAGAAGCTACCTGTGGGACTACAGCCATTCCTGATCATTGCACTAGTCTTTACCTACAAAGTTAAGGGCATCATTTTAGCTGTGCCAAGAAAAGCTGATACATTAGAATTTAAATCGCACTGGATCATGATCTTTCTGGATTTCACAGAGCACATTAAAAAAAGATACAAATTGTTCAAGGCAGTCAAGGATGAACTACAGGCCATGGAGCTAAAATGTATGCTGATCTACCTGGCCTTTCTGAAGGTAATCTCTCAGAATATCCCACTCTTCTTTTAGAACCAACAGTATGCCTGGGAGTGGGTGGAAACAAAGCTGAAAATAAGGGAACCTTTTGGGATGGGTGCGCTGAGTGGAGTGGGAAGAACTCACGACCAAGACCACAGTTGGGACCCAGCTGAGGTAGGACCAGATAGAGGCACCGTGCACCAGAAGACCGAGACTGGAATCAGAAGATAAGTTAATATGCCAATGGGCTCTCAAGAAAAACAACACATGGATCGAGAATCACACCTTGATGCAAATGTCGCTGCATCCATGGCTAATGCTGCCAGGAACAATGTGGCACCTTGACACAATGCTTCCATACCTTTTCCTCTTTCCCATCCAGATATTATGCTATGGTGTTTTGAAGGGACAGAGGTACTTGATTGAACTAACCTGATTCCCTCACACAAGAACATGTTTAGTCCTGCCCTTATTGGTCACAACGGTGGTGAGGAGTTCCTTTGTTCTGTAAGGTTGGGTTGTTGTCTTAAGAGAAATTGTGGGGAGGGGACATGTTCACCCTTATATTCTCAGACCAAGGTCTGCTATAGGCTGACACTTCACAACAGATGCTTCATGTTCCCAAGTATAAAAGAGTACTTTTTTTGTTTAGGTCCTTTCAATTACCACAATTCATTTATATAAAGGGAAATCCTACAGTAGTCAGAAGGAATCCAGGTCCCTTGGTCTTACATGACAGAGGATGACTTAAGTACATTGCCCCAGTATGCAATGCTAACAATCACGTTATTAAAGGTAATAGATGTAGTACTCGGCACTGCAAACCAATATGGAGCTGACAAACTTATGTTACAGGAGACATACTTGATGGGCTATCTTTGTCCCAGCCTCAAAAGATATGTTTCAATCCAATACTTCAGTCAGGGTCCAATTTTATTGTGTGAATGCTTGCCAATGATAATTATGCACAGATGAAGGGACATGGGAAAATGATGTGCTATGGTAACAGGCACCCTGAATGACCAACCCATTACCTTGTGCTCAGTCTATGCACCACCACCAGTGTCCAGGGAAACTATGACTAAAGTCAGTTCAGTACTCTTAGAGGAACCAACTAGATTGACTATCACTGGAGGAGACAATGATCTGATGGATTTCACCAAAGTCTCAGCAGGACTGCATCTGGGAATGTCACCCACACCTCTCCACCTGTGATTTCTCCAACTCAATAGGCCTTTGCAATATATATATATATATATATATATATATATATATATATATATATTGGGTCTCTGTCGTTTTTGGATCCCACACATCTTTCTCTAGGCTAGACAAATTTCTCATGCTGATTTCCCATGTATATCGGGTTAAAAACATATCTCTGCATGCGAGATGTCTGAGACAATGTCCAGTCAGCCTTCTATTCTATGGCAAACCATATGGTGGATGACAAAACAGAAGGGTTAGGGATAACTTAGGTAAAGAGAAAACGTACTACTTTGAAACAAATCAGGGTACTGTGGACTCACACGCTGCACTGTGGGAGGCCTACAACCCGTTGGTTAGAGGTGAGGCCAGTAACCCCATTTTTCCACAAGTAATAGAACAAACATTGGCAAAGCCAATAGGTTTCTCCTTTTGTCCATGTCATTGCGCTTTTAAAAAAAAAAAAACGTTGTTATATTGCACAGCAGTTGAAGTGCTCTGCACTATAAAAATTAACAATGTCAATAGAATTTGCATAGTAGAAACCTAATGGCTTTGCCAATGGTTGTTTTTATAGTGGCAATAGTCGGGCATCTCATCCAACAACAGTTTTACCCCAAAAAAAGTGACAAAACAAACAGTAACAAAGTTTAATGACTAGCAGGAAATGTTAGATCTCTTAGTTTTACCGTGAAGAATAAAGAAACCGTTAACAGACTGAGTGCCAGTTCTAGGAAAAAAAAAAACACATTGGATGAGTGATTGAACTTTCAGCAAGGCATGAGATACACCACAGGAATGTGTGCCTCAACGGGGTCTTCGTGGCACTAATCAGTTTGCAGATGCATGCAAGTAAATTCCTTCATACAGCTGCCTTACAACGTTTAAAACAATATTTCAGGAGATACTGTAATGTGCGCAAACACACACCAACTCCTTGTGCCATGACTGTAGGTGGTGTGATGATGAAAGGACTCAGGCTGAGAAGGGCACACAGGGGAGGAGGAGAGGTGGTGACACAGTACTATCCGAAGGCTCATGCTGCTAGTGTACCTTTGTTGGTTATTTGGGTATTTCGTGGACACAAATTCTCGCTCCTATTTATAGACTGCGAGATTTTACTTTTGAAAAGTAAAACATATTGATATTGAAACAAAGCAGTTGGAGCTTTAAAGTGGCGCGCTTCATGCCTACAAAAATGAACGTGTCCTTGTGAAAAAGTAACTGGTGCTCATGTGAAGGGCTCCAATACCTTCAAGTGGTGCTTGGTCTGTATATAAGTGAAATAACTGGACAAAAACATTGGACAGCAAAGGGAGTTCAGCAGGGGCAGCAGCGACCTGCGGGTGGTGGTGGTGGGGGGACAGGCAACCAACAAATAATAAAGGCAGGCAAAGGGAGATTAAGTGATTTGCCTGTAATTTCAAAATGCTCAGTTTACGCCTGGAATGATGCATTAAGATGCAATGCAAAAAAAAAAAACATGCGGGAGAGGAGGGAAGATGGCATGTCGACATACACATATGGAGTGTGGATAAGAAATGGGAAAAAAGTACCTTCTGGGTAAATAGCCTGTGGAAGGATAGTGGCCAGTGATCAGAAGCTGTACTTGGTCCAGGCTCTACTCGATGGCATAGACGGCAAAAGCAGAGCAAGTACTGAAAGCAAGTAAATGAGATTGGCATTGGAATGAACGAATGGTAAGTTCAAGTAAGTAAGGGGCAGGTTCCAAACCCCTTTTAAGATTTTTTTTTCTTACAAAAGATTTCACAACCAAAATCAAAAAATTGTGCTCACTCCACAAACTAGAGCAGGATGCTCTGCAAGAGGAACAGAAATATAGATCCAATCCCACAGATAATGATATCAACAAACTCAAATGTATAAAATTCCCTCACAGGCAAACTAGCAGGGCAAGGTGACATAAGATGTGGCTAGTGGCCCAGAGTAAGATAATCAAACAGATAAGATAGGCAGGCTGACAATGGCTTGCCTGTAGAGACCTGGGGCCGTCACCTTTCACCAAAACTTGGCTGAAGGGACACCTGTCTGACCTTGGTGAAATGACCAAAATTTTGGCCAAATATTATCAGACACACTACAGATGGAGTGGCATGCTTCTGCCTCACAATCTACATGAATATCAGACGTCCATAGCCATGCTTAGACCCTGCCATGGATATGGCTTAACTTGATACACCCATTGATGTGGACGAAGCCAACTATCCAATGGTAAGACCCCCTGGACTAGGGGGCTGCCCAGTGGAATTCTTTAAGTACCTCCCCACCCTGATGTCCCAGCCCTTGTTTGATGAGTTTGAACAGGCTAGAGAACAGGCAAGCTTTCCCAATTAGCCTCAGACAGAGCATATAGTCAATATCCCCAAACAGATATCACTCAATATCATTAATTGATACTAAACCCCAAATCCTTGCTAACATATTGGCACAGAGTGCAAAAAAAAGAGAGCACACTGCCTCACACTCCGGCAGAAAGTTGGCCCCAATGCATCTTGGTAAATGCAGTCAGATTCGTTTCACATTAACAAAAGTAATCAAAGTCTTTCCCCTTAGTAGGTGCAGCAAGTGCAGTGTATCTCTGGACACGTGTTTCTGGGTTTCACCCGTCATCAGCAGAGAGCAGCATATTTTGTGGGGTTGCTTGAAATGCCACCAAACGTCTTCTCAGGTTTATGTACCATTCTGGCACCCAGGAGCCTCACCAAGGCTCGTCAGCCTGTTAGCTCAAGGGAGCCGTCATTCAACACACTGCAAAAAAAAAGGGAGCACACTGCCTCACCCACCAGCAAAACGTTGGCCCCAATGCATCTTGGTAAATGCAATCAGATTCGTTTCACGTTAAAAAAAGTAATCAAAGTCTTTCACCTTAGTAGGTGCAGCAAGTGCTGTGTATCTCTGGACACGTGTTTCTGGGTTTCGCCCATCATCAGCAGAGAGCAGCATATTTTGTGGGGTTGCTTGAAATGCCACCAAACGTCTTCTCAGGTTTATGTACCACTCTGGCGCGCAGGTACCTCACCAAGGCTCATCAGCCTGTTAGCTCAAGGGAGCCGTCATTCGACACAGTGCAAAAAAAAAGGGAGCACACTGCCTCACACTCCAGCAAAAAGTTGGCCCCAATGCATCTTGGTAAATGCAGTCAGATTCGTTTCACATTAGCAAAAGTAATCAAAGTCTTTCACCTTAGTAGGTGCAGCAAGTGCTATGTATCTCTGGACACTTGTTGCTGGGTTTCGCCCGTCATCAGCAGAGAGCAGCATATTTTGTGGGGTTGCTTGAAATGCCACCAAACGTCTTCTCAGGTTTATGTACCACTCTGGCACGCAGGTGCCTCACCAAGGCTTGTCAGCCTGTTAGCTCAAGGGAGCCGTCATTCGACACAGTCCAAAAAAAAGGGAGCACACTGCCTCACACTCCAGCAAAAAGTTGGCCCCAATGCATCTTGGTAAATGCAGTTGGATTCGTTTCACATTAACAAAAGTAATCAAAGTCTTTCACCTTAGTAGGTGCAGCAAGTGCTGTGTATCTCTGGACAAGTGTTTCTGGGTTTCGCCCGTCATCAGCAGAGATCAGCATCTTTTGTGGGGTTGCTTGAAATGCCACCAAACGTCTTCTCAGGTTTACTGAGTGGTACAAAAACCTGTGAAGACGTTCAGTGGCATTTCAAGCAACCCCTTCAGATATATTTTCTCTCTGCTGATGACGGCCGAAAGCCAGAAACACGTGTCCAGAGACACAGCACTTGCTGCACCTACTTAAGGTGAAAGACTTTTTGAAAAAAATCTCTATCTTTAAATCAAATGACTGCATTTACCATGATGTACTGGGGCTATTTTATGCTGGAGTGTGAGGCAGTGTGCTCCCTTTTTTGTGTGTATCTAATTGACGGCTCCCGTGAGCCTACGAGCTGACGAGCTCTGGTGATGCACCTGTTCGCCTACTGAGTGGTACAAAAACCTGTGAAGACGTTCGGCGGCATTTCAAGCAACCCCTTCAGATATATTTTCTCTCTTCTGATGACGGCCGAAAGCCAGAAACACGTGTCCAGAGATACGGCACTTGCTGCACCTACTTAAGGTGAAAGACTTTTGGAAAAAATTCTCTATCTTTAAATCAAATGACTGCATTTACCATGATGCATTGGGGCTATTTTATGCTGGAGTGTGAGACATTGTGCTCCCTTTTTTTGTGTGTCTAATTGACGGCTCCCGTGAGCCTACGAGCTCTGGTGATGCACCTGTTCGCCTACTGAGTGGTACAAAAACCTGTGAAGACGTTCGGCGGCATTTCAAGCAACCCCTAAAGATATATTTTCTCTCTGCTGATGACAGCCGAAAGCCAGAAACACGTGTCCAGAGATACGGCACTTGCTGCACCTACTTAAGGTGAAAGACTTTTTGAAAAAATTCTCTATCTTTAAATCAAATGACTGCATTTACCATGATGCATTGGGGCTATTTTATGCTGGAGTGTGAGGCAGTGTGCTCCCTTTTTTTGTGTGTCTAATTGACAGCTCCCGTGAGCCTACGAGCTGACGAGCTCTGGTGATGCACCTGTTCGCCTACTGAGTGGTACAAAAACCTGTGAAGACGTTCGGCGGCATTTCAAGCAACCCCTTCAGATATATTTTCTCTATGATGATGACGGCCGAAAGCCAGAAACAGGTGTCCAGAGATACAGCACTTGCTGCACCTACTTAAGGTGAAAGACTTTTTGAAAAAATTCTCTATCTTTAAATCAAATGACTGCATTTACCATGATGTCACTGGGGCTATTTAATGCTGGAGTGTGAGGCAGTTTGCTCCCTTTTTTTGTGTGTCTAATTGACGGCTCCCGTGAGCCTACGAGCTGATGAGCTCTGGTGATGAACCTGTTCACCTACTGAGTGGTACAAAAACCTGTGAAGACATTCGGCGGCATTTCAAGCAACCCCTTCAGATATATTTTCTCTCTGCTGATGACGGCCGAAAGCCAGAAACAGGTGTCCAGAGATACAGCACTTGCTGCACCTACTTAAGGTGCAAGGCTTTTTGAAAAAAATCTCTATCTTTAAATCAAATGACTGCATTTACCATGATGCATTGGGGCTATTTTATGCTGGAGTGTGAGGCAGTGTGCTCCCTTTTTTTGTGTGTCATATTGGCACAGAGATTGGCTACAGTAATATCCAGCCTGATCTACCCCAATCAGAATGACATTTTATGTCTCAGAGACCCTCTAGGCATAACATTTGCAGAGTGTTCAATGCCGTGGCATTGCTCAACAATTAGCCCACTGCCTTGATATTGATCTATTTAGAGAAGGTGTTTGACAGTGCCTCCTGGAATACATCTCCGAATTGGTGACCTACATGGAGCTGGACCTTTGTTCTGTCACTTCTACTTGTTCCTTGTATGTGGGATTCATGACCCAGGTTAACATGGGCAACTCCCACTCTGATCCAATGAAGTTTGAGAGAGGTGAGACAGGATTTGCCCCTCTCCCCTTTACTGTTTGACCTAGCGATAGAGATCCTGCCCCGCCAAATGAATCAGGCAAGACAGGTATTGGGCTTCAGATGGTCAGACCTTCTGAAAAAGATTTCACACTATGCTGACTATCATATATTTGGATCAATATTCAGGAAAACAACAGATGCCTCCTACTGCCCGGGTGTGGAAACAGGCCATAGATGGATGACGAAACCTAGATCTTCCTATACACAAGGCTTGTGGCTGTCACCAAAAACATAAAAAAGATATGGGATAGGTGGATTGAATGAGTTTACAGGTTTGTGGAATAGGGTTAGGGATGTAGTGGCTGGCAATTATAGGATTGGAGTTAGGTGAACAGGGCATTGGGTCAAGGGGTACAGGTTGGGTGTTAAGGATATAGGGTTAAGTTATGGGGTATAGCATTGAAGTTTAAGTGGATGGGGTGCAAAGTTAAAATGAGTAAGGCATATGGTTAAGGGTAGGCAGTTAGAGTTTAATGATAAAGGGTATAAGGGGTTTAGGGTATATGGGGTAAGGATTGAGGGTATGGACAAAAGGGTAAGACAATATAGTTAAGGATTTGGGGCGTAAGGGAAAGGGGTTAGGTTATAGAGACTGTGGATTAAGGGAGGTCACAGTTGCCAATGTATTTAATTTAATGTATTGATAAGTGTTACAGTTATTTTTTATTAGATCTACAAGAGAAAACAAATCTGGTGTTTATTTTCACAGTAGCACTGCACCTTATTGCAAAGAAACACATTATACTCCAATCTCCAAGTGATGCAAATAAATGTGTTAAAATGAACTCAACACTATTTCTCAATTAAAAAAAAAACAGTCAACAAGATACAACCTACTAGCAATGGCACAGCAGTGCAGAATTGATGAAAAGTATTGGATGACTTGAAATCTCAACAGCAATTGTATCTCTCAACTCTACAGGATACCGATCATTGCAGACAGTTTATCATGGCTATGTCTAACCTGTTGGACTCTCACAAACTAATTCATAGATGGAATCAAACCTTCTAGCTGAATGTTAGAAAATCTGAGCAATGTTTTCATTTGACTTTCATTTGCACTTTGTGTGTCTCCGAAGAGCAGAAAGCTCTCCCAAGAACCCCTGACAGCAGGCTCCCCAATAATTATCCTATTACCTATAATTTCTCCAGAGAGACCATTTCCCAGACACCTGGCAAAAACCTACAGCTTTCACCAAACCAGTATGAAAAACTAGAAGTGAGAAACTTGCTGCTAATGACCCATGTTTGAAGGACATAGCAGGGGCTAAAAAAAAAAAAAAACACAACCATAGAGAAACTAGCTGATTAAATCTACTTGCTGACCCAGAAAAACAAACATTGAATGCTGCCACAACACCGAGCGATGGAAAAGCACCATCTGTCAGTGAAGTGGCTTCTCCTTTTTATGGGTGGAGTGTAAGCTTACAGCCTCTTGTATACTTTTAGCATACTTAGGCCCATATTTATACTTTTTTTAGCACCGCATCTGCGTCATTTTTTTACGCAATGCAGTGCAAACTTACAAAATACAATTATGTTTTACAAGTTTGCACCACTTTTGCGTCAAAAAATGATGTCCCTCCTTTTTCTTTTTGAGAGCAGGGACCGATTTTTTTGCCTCAGCCTGACTTGCCCCATTTTTGGACACCCAAACGCCATTTTTCCCTACGCCGGCGCTGCCTGGTGTACGTCGTTTTTTTTCACGCACACCGGGCAGCGCCGGTCGGCTAACGCCGGCTAACACCATTCAATAAATACGACGCCCGCATGGCGCTTCAGAATGGCGTTAGCCGGCGCTAATTTTTTTGGCGCAAAACTGCATTAGCGCAGTTTTGCGTCAAAAAGTATAAATATGGCCCTGAGTCCTTCAACTCTTAAAAAGTCTGAAATCACTATCCCAAAAGAAAGCAAAGGGAAAAAAAAGCACACCCTTACTCCTTCGTGGACGAAATTAAACTGGCATCCCAATACAATCTACAACACATTGGCCCTGAATATACAGGTCTACCTTAGTATCAACACTCCCAGAGAGAAGTAAATCTCCATGCGCTGCGAGTATGCTGCCATACTATCTCTTCACAGGATAGTCCCTCTTCCACTACTTCCTGAAATGGAGGAAATAAACACAAACACAGGACTACTATCCCATTCCCTACTACATAATAGACACAAACAAAGGACTTCCCTAACCCCTGATCCCTGGAATATTTATATAGTCCTGGGAGGGATAGGAGTCAAACAATCAAGCAAACTTGGCTCTGAAAACTTCTGTGAAATGACCCCCAGAGCATCCATGATTAGAACAACAGAGGCTGTGCAGAATGAGATGCTTGTCATGTTCGAGGCCCTGGGAGTCAGTTTGTATTCCGTGCACAGCCGCTCGGAGCAGGTTTTAAAAACAAATGTTAAAAAAATAGAGGCAGGCATTAAACAGTGTTGAAAAGAAACTGCCCACAGCTTACACCAAATTTACCTGTGTAATGTTTGGTATCCCATGCTGTTTGGCAACCTTCAGAGGTTTTGCCTACTGGACAGCTCGGATGGGCCCACGGAAGCCCCACCCACTTCAGCAGCGGTGAGCCCCGGCTTTAGCAGGCAGAAGCAGCAGCTCTCTTGGCAGACCTGCCCCTAGAAATGCACCCAATGGTCTGCTTATAGGGGACAGACAGCAAGGGTCTCAATAAAGTGTTTGTAAGGAAATGCCTCCTTGGCATGGTTGCCCCCTGACTTTTTGCCTTTGCTGATGCTATGTTTACAATTGAAAGTGTGCTGAGGCCTGCTAACCAGGCCCCAGCACCAGTGTTCTTTCCCTAACCTGTACTTTTGTATCCACAATTGGCAGACCCTGGCATCCAGATAAGTCCCTTGTAACTGGTACTTCTAGTACCAAGGGCCCTGATGCCAAGGAAGGTCTCTAAGGGCTGCAGCATGTCTTATGCCACCCTGGAGACCTCTCACTCAGCACAGACACACTGCTTGCCAGCTTGTGTGTGCTAGTGAGGACAAAACGAGTAAGTCGACATGGCACTCCCCTCAGGGTGCCATGCCAGCCTCTCACTGCCTATGCAGTATAGGTAAGACACCCCTCTAGCAGGCCTTACAGCCCTAAGGCAGGGTGCACTATACCATAGGTGAGGGTACCAGTGCATGAGCATGGTACCCCTACAGTGTCTAAACAAAACCTTAGACATTGTAAGTGCAGGGTAGCCATAAGAGTATATGGTCTGGGAGTTTGTCAAACACGAACTCCACAGCACCATAATGGCTACACTGAAAACTGGGAAGTTTGGTATCAAACTTCTCAGCACAATAAATGCACACTGATGCCAGTGTACATTTTATTGCAAAATACACCCCAGAGGGCACCTTAGAGGTGCCCCCTGAAACTTAACCGACTGTCTGTGTAGGCTGACTAGTTCCAGCAGCCTGCCACACTAGAGACATGTTGCTGGCCCCATGGGGAGAGTGCCTTTGTCACTCTGAGGCCAGTAACAAAGCCTGCACTGGGTGGAGATGCTAACACCTCCCCCAGGCAGGAGCTGTGACACCTGGCGGTGAGCCTCAAAGGCTCACCCCTTTGTCACAGCCCAGCAGGGCACTCCAGCTTAGTGGAGTTGCCCGCCCCCTCCGGCCACGGCCCCCACTTTTGGCGGCAAGGCTGGAGGGAACAAAGAAAGCAACAAGGAGGAGTCACTGGCCAGTCAGGACAGCCCCTAAGGTGCCCTGAGCTGAGGTGACTCTAACTTTTAGAAATCCTCCATCTTGCAGATGGAGGATTCCCCCAATAGGGTTAGGATTGTGACCCCCCTCCCCTTGGGAGGAGGCACAAAGAGGGTGTACCCACCCTCAGGGCTAGTAGCCATTGGCTACTAACCCCCCAGACCTAAACACGCCCTTAAATTTAGTATTTAAGGGCTACCCTGAACCCTAGAAAATTAGATTCCTGCAACAACAAGAAGAAGGACTGCCTAGCTGAAAACCCCTGCAGAGGAAGACCAGAAGACAACAACTGCCTTGGCTCCAGAAACTCACCGGCCTGTCTCCTGCCTTCCAAAGAACTCTGCCCCAGCGACGCCTTCCAAAGGGACCAGCGACCTCTGAATCCTCTGAGGACTGCCCTGCTTCGACGACGACAAGAAACTCCTGAGGACAGCGGACCTGCTCCAAAAAGACTGCAACTTTGTCTCAAGAAGCAGCTTTAAAGAACCCTGCAACTTCCTGCAAGAAGCGTGAGACTTGCAACACTGCACCCGGCGACCCCGACTCGGCTGGTGGAGAACCAACACCTCAGGGAGGACCCCCGGACTACTCTACGACTGTGAGTACCAAAACCTGTCCCCCCTGAGCCCCCACAGCGCCGCCTGCAGAGGGAATCCCGAGGCTTCCCCTGACCGCGACTCTCTGAAACCTAAGTCCCGACGCCTGGAAAAGACCCTGCACCCGCAGCCCCCAGGACCTGAAGGACCGGACTTTCACTGCAGAAGTGACCCCCAGGAGTCCCTCTCCCTTGCCCAAGTGGAGGTTTCCCCGAGGAAGCCCCCCCTTGCCTGCCTGCAGCGCTGAAGAGATCCCTTGATCTCTCATAGACTAACATTGAAAACCCGACGCTTGTTTCTACACTGCACCCGGCCGCCCCCGCGCTGCTGAGGGTGAAATTTCTGTGTGGGCTTGTGTCCCCCCCCGGTGCCCTACAAAACCCCCCTGGTCTGCCCTCCGAAGACGCGGGTAGTTACCTGCAAGCAGACCGGAACCGGGGCACCCCCTTCTCTCCATTCTAGCCTATGCGTTTTGGGCACCACTTTGAACTCTGCACCTGACCGGCCCTGAGCTGCTGGTGTGGTAACTTTGGGGTTGCTCGGAACCCCCAACGGTGGGCTACCTTGGACCAAGAACTGAACCCTGTAAGTGTCTTACTTACCTGGTAAAACTAACAAAAACTTACCTCCCCCAGGAACTGTGAAAATTGCACTGTGTCCACTTTTGAAATAGCTATTTGTGAATAACTTGAAAAGTATACATGCAATTGAAATGATTCAAAGTTCCTAATGTACTTACCTGCAATACCTTTCAAACAAGATATTACATGTTAAATTTGAACCTGTGGTTCTTAAAATAAACTAAGAAAATATATTTTTCTATAACAAAACCTATTGGCTGGATTTGTCTCTGAGTGTGTGTACCTCATTTATTGTCTATGTGTATGTACAACAAATGCTTAACACTACTCCTTGGATAAGCCTACTGCTCGACCACACTACCACAAAATAGAGCATTAGTATTATCTCTTTTTACCACTATTTTACCTCTAAGGGGAATCCTTGGACTCTGTGCATGCTATTCCTTACTTTGAAATAGCACATACAAAGCCAACTTCCTACATTGGTGGATCAGCGGTGGGGTACAAGACTTTGCATTTGCTGGACTACTCAGCCAATACCTGATCACATGACAAATTCCAAAATTGTCATTAGAAATTGATTTTTGCAATTTGAAAAGTTTTCTAAATTCTTTAAAGACCTGCTAGGGCCTTGTGTTAGATCCTGTTTAGCATTTCTTTTAGAGTTTAAAAGTTTGTAAAAGTTTGAAATTAGATTCTAGAACCAGTTTTAGATTCTTAAAAAGTATTCCAACTTTTAGAAGCAAAATGTCTAGCACAGATGTGACTGTGGTGGAACTCGACACCACACCTTACCTCCATCTACAGATGAGAGAGCTAAGGTCACTCTGTAAACTAAAGAAAATAACCATAGGCCCCAAACCTACCAAAATACAGCTCCAGGAGCTTTTGGCAGAGTTTGAAAAGGCCAACCCCTCTGAGGGTGGCAACTCAGAGGAAGATGATAGTGAATTGGAGGAAGATTCCCCCCTACCAGTCCTATCTAGGGAGGACAGGGCCTCTCAAGCCCTGACTCCAAAAATACTAGTCAGAGATGCTGGCTCCCTCACAGGAGGGACCAGCACCTCTGAAATCACTGAGGATAACTCCAGTGAAGAGGACATCCAGTTAGCCAGGATGGCCAAAAGATTGGCTTTGGAAAGACAGATCCTAGCCATAGAGAGGGAAAGACAAGACATGGGCCTAGGACCCATCAATGGTGGCAGCAACATAAATAGGGTCAGAGATTCTCCTGACATGTTGAAAATCCCTAAAGGGATTGTAACTAAATATGAAGATGGTGATGACATCACCAAATGGTTCACAGCTTTTGAGAGGGCTTGTGTAACCAGAAAAGTGAACAGATCTCACTGGGGTGCTCTCCTTTGGGAAATGTTCACAGGAAAGTGTAGGGATAGACTCCTCACACTCTCTGGACAAGATGCAGAATCTTATGACCTCATGAAGGGTACCCTGATTGAGGGCTTTGGATTCTCCACTGAGGAGTATAGGATTAGATTCAGGGGGGGGGTCAAAAATCCTCGAGCCAGACCTGGGTTGACTTTGTAGACTACTCAGTAAAAACACTAGATGGTTGGATTCAAGGCAGTGGTGTAAGTAATTATGATGGGCTGTACAATTTATTTGTGAAGGAACACCTGTTAAGTAATTGTTTCAATGATAAACTGCATCAGCATCTGGTAGACCTAGGACCAATTTCTCCCCAAGAATTGGGAAAGAAGGCGGACCATTGGGTCAAGACAAAGGTGTCCAAAACTTCCACAGGGGGTGACCAAAAGAAAGGGGTCACAAAACCTCCCCAGGGGAAAGGTGGTGAGACAGCCAAAACTAAAAATAGTAAAGAGTCTTCTACAGGCCCCCAAAAACCTGCACAGGAGGGTGGGCCCAGAGCCTCTTCACAAAACAATCCTGGGTACAAGGGTAAAAACTTTGATCCCAAAAAGGCCTGGTGTCGAAACTGTAGTCAGTCTGGACACCAAACTGGAGACAAGGCCTGTCCCAAGAAAAGTTCCACTCCAAACTCCAATCCAGGTAACACTGGAATGGCTAGTCTCCAAGTGGGATCAACAGTGTGCCCAGAGCAAATCAGGGTCCACACTGAAGCTACTCTAGTCTCTGAGGGTGGGGTGGATTTAGCCACACTAGCTGCCTGGCCGCCTAACATGCAAAAATACAGGCAGCAGCTCTTTATTAATGGGACAAGTGTAGAGGGCCTGAGGGATACAGGTGCCAGTGTCACCATGGTGACAGAGAAACTGGTTTCCCCTGGCCAATACCTGACTGGAAAAACGTATACAGTCACCAATGCTGACAATCAAACTAAAGCACATCCCATGGCAATGGTAACTTTAGAATGGGGAGGGGTCAATGGCCTGAAACAGGTGGTGGTCTCCTCAAACACCCCAGTAGACTGTCTGCTTGGAAATGACCTGGAGTCCTCAGCATGGGCTGAGGGTAGAACTAAAAACCCATGCAGCCATGCTGGGTATCCCTGAACTGGTGTGTGTAAAAACAAGAGCACAATGCAAGGCACAGGGTGAAAAAGTAGAGCTGGAGTCTGGAAAAATGGCCCAGCCTACCAAGAGAAAAGGAAAGTCAGTTGGGAAACCAACTGCAACACAGTCAGAAAAAGAGAACCTCTCTTCTCAGGAAGAAGTTCTGCCCTCTGAGGGAACTGAGCCTTTGGAGCTTGAACCTTATCAGGTTGAGCTCTTAGGCCCAGGTGGACCCTCAAGGGAGGAGCTGTGTAAGGGACAAGAAACCTGTCCCTCTCTTGAAGGCCTTAGGCAGCAAGCTGCTGAAGAGTCCAAGGGCAAGAAAAATGGAACACATAGGGTCTATTGGGAAGATGGACTCCTGTACACTGAGGCCAGAGACCCCAAACCTGGTGCCACTAGGAGAGTGGTAGTGCCTCAGTCGTTCAGAGAGTTTATTCTGACCTTAGCCCATGATATTCCCCTTGCTGGGCATTTGGGACAAACCAAGACGTGGGAGAGGTTAGTCAACCACTTCTACTGGCCCAATATGTCCCAGAAGGTTAAGGAGTTTTGCCTCTCCTGCCCCACCTGTCAATCCAGTGGTAAGACAGGTGGGCACCCAAAGGCCCCCCTCATTCCACTTCCAGTGGTGGGGGTCCCCTTTGAAAGAGTGGGTGTGGACATAGTTGGTCCACTAGAACCTCCCACAGCCTCAGGAAATATGTACATCCTAGTAGTAGTGGATCATGCTACTAGGTATCCTGAAGCTATTCCCCTTAGGTCGACTACTGCCCCTGCAGTAGCCAAGGCCCTCATTGGTATTTTTACCAGAGTGGGTTTCCCTAAGGAGGTGGTGTCTGACAGAGGTACCAACTTCATGTCAGCATACCTAAAACACATGTGGAATGAGTGTGGAGTGACTTACAAATTCACTACACCATACCATCCACAAACTAATGGCTTAGTTGAGAGATTCAACAAGACATTAAAAGGCATGATCATGGGGCTCCCAGAAAAACTCAAAAGGAGATGGGATGTCCTCTTGCCATGTCTGCTTTTTGCTTACAGAGAGGTGCCACAGAAGGGAGTAGGATTCTCACCCTTTGAACTTCTGTTTGGTCATCCTGTAAGGGGACCACTTGCTCTTGTTAAAGAAGGCTGGGAGAGACCTCTTCATGAGCCTAAACAAGACATAGTGGACTATGTACTTGGCCTTCGCTCTAGAATGGCAGAGTACATGGAAAAGGCAACCAAAAACCTTGAGGCCAGCCAACAGCTCCAGAAGTTTTGGTATGACCAAAAGGCTGCACTGGTTGAGTTCCAACCAGGGCAGAAAGTCTGGGTTCTGGAGCCTGTGGCTCCCAGGGCACTCCAGGACAAATGGAGTGGCCCTTACCCAGTGCTAGAAAGGAAGAGTCAGGTCACCTACCTGGTGGACCTGGGCACAAGCAGGAGCCCCAAGAGGGTGATCCATGTGAACCGCCTTAAGCTCTTCCATGACAGGGCTGATGTGAATCTGTTGATGGTAACAGATGAGGATCTGGAGGCAGAGAGTGAACCTCTCCCTGATCTTCTGTCATCAGACCCAAAAGATGGCTCAGTAGATGGAGTGATCTACTCAGACACCCTCTCTGGCCAACAGCAAGCTGATTGTAAGAGAGTCCTACAACAGTTTCCTGAACTCTTCTCCTTAACCCCTGGTCAGACACACCTGTGTACCCATGATGTGGACACAGGAGACAGCATGCCTGTCAAAAACAAAATCTTTAGACAGTCTGACCATGTTAAGGAAAGCATCAAGGTGGAAGTCCACAAGATGCTAGAATTGGGAGTAATTGAGCGCTCTGACAGCCCCTGGGCTAGCCCAGTGGTCTTAGTCCCCAAACCTCACACCAAAGATGGAAAGAAAGAGATGAGGTTTTGTGTGGATTACAGAGGGCTCAATTCTGTCACCAAGACAGATGCTCATCCAATTCCTAGAGCTGATGAGCTCATAGATAAATTAGGTGCTGCCAAATTCTTAAGTACCTTTGACTTGACAGCAGGGTACTGGCAAATAAAAATGGCACCTGGAGCAAAAGAGAAAACAGCATTCTCCACACCTGATGGGCATTATCAGTTTACTGTTATGCCCTTTGGTTTAAAGAATGCCCCTGCCACCTTCCAAAGGTTGGTGAATCAAGTCCTTGCTGGCTTGGAGTCCTTTAGCACAGCTTATCTTGATGATATTGCTGTCTTTAGCTCCACCTGGCAGGATCACCTGGTCCACCTGAAGAAGGTTTTGAAGGCCCTGCAATCTGCAGGCCTCTCTATCAAGGCATCCAAATGCCAGATAGGGCAGGGAACTGTGGTTTACTTGGGCCACCTTGTAGGTGGGGGCCAAGTTCAGCCACTCCAACCCAAGATCCAGACTATTCTGGACTGGGTAGCTCCAAAAACCCAGACTCAAGTCAGGGCATTCCTTGGCTTGACTGGGTATTACAGGAGGTTTGTGAAGGGATATGGATCCATTGTGACAGCCCTCACTGAACTCACCTCCAAGAAAATGCCCAAGAAAGTGAACTGGACTGTGGAATGCCAACAGGCCTTTGACACCCTGAAACAAGCAATGTGCTCAGCACCAGTTCTAAAAGCTCCAGATTATTCTAAGCAGTTCATTGTGCAGACAGATGCCTCTGAACATGGGATAGGGGCAGTTTTGTCCCAAACAAATGATGATGGCCTTGACCAGCCTGTTGCTTTCATTAGCAGGAGGTTACTCCCCAGGGAGCAGCGTTGGAGTGCCATTGAGAGGGAGGCCTTTGCTGTGGTTTGGTCCCTGAAGAAGCTGAGACCATACCTCTTTGGGACTCACTTCCTAGTTCAAACTGACCACAGACCTCTCAAATGGCTGATGCAAATGAAAGGTGAAAATCCTAAACTGTTGAGGTGGTCCATCTCCCTACAGGGAATGGACTTTATAGTGGAACACAGACCTGGGACTGCCCATGCCAATGCAGATGGCCTTTCCAGGTTCTTCCACTTAGAAAATGAAGACTCTCTTGGGAAAGGTTAGTCTCATCCTCTTTCGTTTGGGGGGGGGTTGTGTAAGGAAATGCCTCCTTGGCATGGTTGCCCCCTGACTTTTTGCCTTTGCTGATGCTATGTTTACAATTGAAAGTGTGCTGAGGCCTGCTAACCAGGCCCCAGCACCAGTGTTCTTTCCCTAACCTGTACTTTTGTATCCACAATTGGCAGACCCTGGCATCCAGATAAGTCCCTTGTAACTGGTACTTCTAGTACCAAGGGCCCTGATGCCAAGGAAGGTCTCTAAGGGCTGCAGCATGTCTTATGCCACCCTGGAGACCTCTCACTCAGCACAGACACACTGCTTGCCAGCTTGTGTGTGCTAGTGAGGACAAAACGAGTAAGTCGACATGGCACTCCCCTCAGGGTGCCATGCCAGCCTCTCACTGCCTATGCAGTATAGGTAAGACACCCCTCTAGCAGGCCTTACAGCCCTAAGGCAGGGTGCACTATACCATAGGTGAGGGTACCAGTGCATGAGCATGGTACCCCTACAGTGTCTAAACAAAACCTTAGACATTGTAAGTGCAGGGTAGCCATAAGAGTATATGGTCTGGGAGTTTGTCAAACACGAACTCCACAGCACCATAATGGCTACACTGAAAACTGGGAAGTTTGGTATCAAACTTCTCAGCACAATAAATGCACACTGATGCCAGTGTACATTTTATTGCAAAATACACCCCAGAGGGCACCTTAGAGGTGCCCCCTGAAACTTAACCGACTGTCTGTGTAGGCTGACTAGTTCCAGCAGCCTGCCACACTAGAGACATGTTGCTGGCCCCATGGGGAGAGTGCCTTTGTCACTCTGAGGCCAGTAACAAAGCCTGCACTGGGTGGAGATGCTAACACCTCCCCCAGGCAGGAGCTGTGACACCTGGCGGTGAGCCTCAAAGGCTCACCCCTTTGTCACAGCCCAGCAGGGCACTCCAGCTTAGTGGAGTTGCCCGCCCCCTCCGGCCACGGCCCCCACTTTTGGCGGCAAGGCTGGAGGGAACAAAGAAAGTAACAAGGAGGAGTCACTGGCCAGTCAGGACAGCCCCTAAGGTGCCCTGAGCTGAGGTGACTCTAACTTTTAGAAATCCTCCATCTTGCAGATGGAGGATTCCCCCAATAGGGTTAGGATTGTGACCCCCTCCCCTTGGGAGGAGGCACAAAGAGGGTGTACCCACCCTCAGGGCTAGTAGCCATTGGCTACTAACCCCCCAGACCTAAACACGCCCTTAAATTTAGTATTTAAGGGCTACCCTGAACCCTAGAAAATTAGATTCCTGCAACAACAACAAGAAGGACTGCCTAGCTGAAAACCCCTGCAGAGGAAGACCAGAAGACAACAACTGCCTTGGCTCCAGAAACTCACCGGCCTGTCTCCTGCCTTCCAAAGAACTCTGCCCCAGCGACGCCTTCCAAAGGGACCAGCGACCTCTGAATCCTCTGAGGACTGCCCTGCTTCGACGACGACAAGAAACTCCCGAGGACAGCGGACCTGCTCCAAAAAGACTGCAACTTTGTCTCAAGAAGCAGCTTTAAAGAACCCTGCAACTCCCCGCAAGAAGCGTGAGACTTGCAACACTGCACCCGGCGACCCCGACTCGGCTGGTGGAGAACCAACACCTCAGGGAGGACCCCCGGACTACTCTACGACTGTGAGTACCAAAACCTGTCCCCCCTGAGCCCCCACAGCGCCGCCTGCAGAGGGAATCCCGAGGCTTCCCCTGACCGCGACTCTCTGAAACCTAAGTCCCGACGCCTGGAAAAGACCCTGCACCCGCAGCCCCCAGGACCTGAAGGACCGGACTTTCACTGCAGAAGTGACCCCCAGGAGTCCCTCTCCCTTGCCCAAGTGGAGGTTTCCCAGAGGAAGCCCCCCCTTGCCTGCCTGCAGCGCTGAAGAGATCCCTTGATCTCTCATAGACTAACATTGAAAACCCGACGCTTGTTTCTACACTGCACCCGGCCGCCCCCGCGCTGCTGAGGGTGAAATTTCTGTTTGGGCTTGTGTCCCCCCCGGTGCCCTACAAAACCCCCCTGGTCTGCCCTCCGAAGACGCGGGTACTTACCTGCAAGCAGACCGGAACCGGGGCACCCCCTTCTCTCCATTCTAGCCTATGCGTTTTGGGCACCACTTTGAACTCTGCACCTGACCGGCCCTGAGCTGCTGGTGTGGTAACTTTGGGGTTGCTCGGAACCCCCAACGGTGGGCTACCTTGGACCAAGAACTGAACCCTGTAAGTGTCTTACTTACCTGGTAAAACTAACAAAAACTTACCTCCCCCAGGAACTGTGAAAATTGCACTGTGTCCACTTTGGAAATAGCTATTTGTGAATAACTTGAAAAGTATACATGCAATTGAAATGATTCAAAGTTCCTAATGTACTTACCTGCAATACCTTTCAAACAAGATATTACATGTTAAATTTGAACCTGTGGTTCTTAAAATAAACTAAGAAAATATATTTTTCTATAACAAAACCTATTGGCTGGATTTGTCTCTGAGTGTGTGTACCTCATTTATTGTCTATGTGTATGTACAACAAATGCTTAACACTACTCCTTGGATAAGCCTACTGCTCGACCACACTACCACAAAATAGAGCATTAGTATTATCTCTTTTTACCACTATTTTACCTCTAAGGGGAACCCTTGGACTCTGTGCATGCTATTCCTTACTTTGAAATAGCACATACAGAGCCAACTTCCTACAGTGCTTAACTGTTCCTTTTGTTTATCTTGCTGTGACCTTTGACTATTTGCACCGACAGCCTCAAAATATTAATTACATGTAAAACAAGGGAGAAAAATAAACGGAGATCAGGAATACTAAACAAAAATATTATCCTAGTAATAAACAAGTAAAAACAACTTGGCATTTTCAACGGCAAGAGCTTGTAGGGAGATGGTGTGGTGTAAGGACTAGAGCTGCCGACTTTGGAACTGAGGACCCGGGTTGGAGTCACGGCTTTGGCTCAACATGACTTAATCAAATATTTGCTGTTCATAAGGGTTTCAAGCTCTTGGTCTTGCACAAAGCACACATCTTCTAAATGAGAGCAGTCAGAAGACATTAATTCTGGATCCACTACTTCCTACCAACTCACCCAAGAAGCCACATTTTAAAGTTATTATTGGGATGATGGTTCCACATGACTTAAGTAAGCATAAATTGCTGGGGAATTCAGTCTTATCAAGTTCCCTCTGTAATGCACCGTACATCCTCAGCTAGCTATTTGACAGTATGGCTCTCATTATGACTTCGGCGAACGGAAAAGCCTGTCCGCCGAAGTTCCAATGGTGAGGTTGCCACCATTGTGGCTGGCTGCCTCCCCACCGGGGCCATTACAAGTTTCCTCCTGAGTCAGCAGGCGTAAATACAGATTCCGTTTGCTGGCCCAGCAGGAAATAGCCTACAGCATTGTCTCCTGCTTGTAATAAATCTAGCGGCAATTCTGTAGTGCGTAGGGTGCACCAGCACTCGTCACAATGTTCACTGTCTGCTAACATTGCGACGGGGCTGGCCAGGGGGGCCTTGCACTACCCATGCCAAGTTCATGGACAGTACAGGGGCCCCACTGGGGTACCCTGCACCCTGTCTCTGCCAGCCTTTTCATGGTGGGGTTACCGCAATGAAACTGCTGGCGGAGAAGGGGTTCATAATAGCCAGGGCGGCAATGCTTGCAGCACTGCCTTGGAGGATTAGGACAGTCAGCAACACCAGACCATCATGGAGACAAAAACTTGCGGTCCGACCGCAGCGCTACCACCACAGTCATAATGTGGCAGTCGGACCACCCCATTGGTGGCGGTCCGATCGCCACCGCAATCCTGGAGGTCATTAGACCATCAGGATCGTAATGAGGCCCAATGTATGAATGCTTCCCTAACTTTCCTTATTTCCAGTGAACATTGATTAACCCTCTGTCCACTTTTTACTTCTTTGTCATTATATTGTGTTTGAATGTTATATATAAAGCACTTTAATGCTGCTTTTGTTGCAGCAACCCCAGAGAAGAAATATGAACAAAAATAATAAGGCCATATTTATCGGAGTTGTGCAGTTCTTGTACCATGCAACATGGTACACGAGCAACAGAACTCTTAAGGCAGATTTATCGAGCCAGGAAAGGCCACCTTGCCTGACTTGATAAATTTAGAGTAACGCAACACAGCGCAAATCATGGCAGTGTGTTTCTCTGCTCTGTGGAGGCGTTCTATGGGTGTTCCCACTTCCCAAGCATCCGCCCAAGGATTTTGGTGCATTCCAGATTGGCCATTACTAGTAAAACTGGGAATGTGTTATAAAAAAAAAAACTACCCCCAGGTGAGGCATATTGAGGAGAAATATCTTTATTCCTCCTTGTTACTTCCTCATTCTATGTGTGCGGTGCAGCACACGTAGAAAGAGAAATATGGCTTTAGGGGTTGTTTTTGTGCCAGATGGTGTCCCTTCCTGCACAAAAACAATCCTGCCATCACCACTGACATCCTTGCACCATGGTGCAAGGGTATGTGAGTTGGAGCTAGGCAGCACATTGTGTGCCAGTTCTGGGAAAAGCCAAAGATGCGCCATACAATATTAAGTATGCATCGTTCCTTCCCTTTTCCTATCATGCAGTTCAGCAAGGTGGCTTGCTGCTCATCTTGATTTAACGATAAATATGTCCCATAATCTGTAACACAATAAACCACAACATTGACAGGAATTTGCCATTTAATTGACACATTAGTGATCCTAACTACACGTACAGCTACATGTGTACCCTGTGGAAGTCACAACTCTTACATGGCTTATCTTTCATTTCCAAGCAGGGTTCTCTGGTTATCTACTGTGGCGCTGCCTACTAACACCTCTACATGATCCTGCTACTTCAACAGAACATGCATATAGCTAGTCATTGTCCGTCAACATATTTCTGACTGCTTTACAGCATGGCCATTGGGAACATGTCAGTAGCTGTACATGAAAAGTAAATGCTTCTAGTGAAATCACCAGCATATTCTTTCTGAATTCAAAGTCATGACATGAAGGAAAAGCTTCCTGTGTCCAGAATTTGGTATTTGATTTTTTTTTGTTTTGCTGTACCACCAGCGTGCACAACACACTGAGGCCACACCAATGAAATGGTCTACTTTTACTCTTGATACGTACAAGGGGTATAACTATGAGCACCAATCAACATGGGAGAGGCAGCCTTGGAAAGGGAACAATTGCCCCTTTCCAGCACTGTCTCTTCTTAGTGGATCGCTGCTTGGTGATCGCACAAGGCATGTGATCCCCAAGCAGGGATCCACTCCACTGGACTCCAGGTATACTGATTGTGGGGGTGTCGTGTCCCCCTACACTCACCAACCCCCGTGAATGGGCCGTGATCTCCGACCCCTGTGAGGCACAACAGTTTTCACAACTCCTCCCCCACCCCCAAAAATGTATAGGAAACACAATCTGCCTGTGCAGGGAAGAAAGCCCACTTGACCACCAGAGATTTATTTTATTTACTGTTTGGGTGGAGAAGCGCCCCCATTGGCATGGACTTGTGCTCCACTCTCTGGTGCAACCGTCTTGGAAAGGCTAGGGGGTGTATTTTCTTGCAATCTGCCTCATCAGGAGACAGCCCATAAGACCAAACATTTTATTTACTGTATAGGGAATGAGTAGCCCCCATGGGCATGGGTCTTTGCTCCAGTCCCAGGCACAATAGTCATGGAGCAGATAGATGGGGTTTACTCTAAATCTGCTTCCTGGGAGACAAACAGTCCAGTAGACCCTCAGAGAAAGATTTTATTTACAGTTTGGGAGAGCAGCCCCCTAACCCGCAGGTAATGGGCCTGAGCTTGCCCCAGGCAGAACAGTCAAGTGGGCAGATTAGGGCATTTAACCCCCATTCTGCTCCCTATAGAGCAAAAAAAGCCCACTGGATCACCACAAATTGATTTTATGTACTGCTTGTTGGGAGCAGCCCCTAAGAATGTCCAGTGCTACGCATCAAGCCCGGGTACAACATAGCCCCATTTACCCTTCCAGGGTGATAAAGCCTACTAGACATGAGGGGAAAAAGCCAGACGACACATCCCTCGCTCCATAATAGGTCCAACGTTCTTTCTGTCTCTCTTGGTGGCAGATTGAGGGTATTACCCTCAATCTTGCCCCAGGCTGGGTAAGGGGAGGCAGTGGCAGAGAGCTGACTAGACACCAGGGAAAAATGGTCATAAAATATAGTAGGGTTAGAGTCGGCCGGTCAAGACATTGGGCAGTGCCCCCATCCCAGAATGGGCCCAACTGTCTTGCCATTCCCTGGGCAGCTAGGGGTTTACTCTCCAACATGCCTCCCAGGATCATCAAGACCACTAGGCACCAGGGAAAAATGGTCACAAAAAAGGTAGGGGTACGAGTGACAGGCCCAGGCATCAGTCTGTGCCCCACACTGGAATGGGCCCAACAGTCTTTCTTCCCACCCTGAGAGCAGACTGCATTGTTAACCAAAAATCTGCCCTCAAGGAGCAGGAAGTCAACTAGACACCAGTGATGTATATAGTTTCTTTTTAGGAAAGAAAATATGGGGCAACCAAGCGTTGGGCCTATCCCCCACCCCTACACATGGTTCCTGGTTTAATATATTCCTGTCTCATGTGCTAATTTCTGAGCTTTCCCTCACAGATATATGAGGAATATGTGGGATTTTAGTTTAAGGTTTGCAGGGCTTTGTGGATATGAACGTATGGGGTGCTCCACACAAGTCACACCATCATGGACTCTTCTGGGTCGTTTTCAGAAATGTCTAGGTTTGATAGGTTTCCCTGTGTGGTGGCAGAGTCCTCAGTTGCCCACATTGCCAAAAAGGAAAAATAAACTATGTCTCCATGTTGCATTTTGAGGCCTTTCCAGAGGTGGGCTAAAAGTAGGGTACTATTTTTTAACCACACGAAGTGTTGAGGACAGTATTAGACATTTGTTGTTTCTAACTGGATTTCACTCCATTTTGCGCTTCCAAATGTAAACTAGTGGTCAATAAGGAACTCATTTTTCAAAATGCTCTCTACATCACATAATAGTATCTGGGTTCAATCATAGGTTTCACATGTTTCCACCACAAACTGCAAATAGGAACAAGCATTGGCATAGTCATTAGGTCTCGCCTTTTGGACCGTATATGTATTTACTAACCTTTGTTGACCAGGAAGGGTCACATTAGGAAATAAGACGTATTTGACTTTCAACAAGCTGCCCGAGTTGACGCTACAGTGCAAAACATTTCCCACAAACTAGTCAATCAGATATAGCAATGAGTAGAAAACAAACTGATACGTATTAATAAAAGGGAATCAATGAGTTAAAAATATACCAGGTTTAACCCCAAAATACTGCAGTAATAAGCAAACAGGAACAGTTCCAGTCCAGACCTTCTTCAAATAGTTTATTTTCTGAGAGGGAGTGTTACTTATGGAGTATAATTAAAAATGAAGTTGCTTAAAATAAGTGAGTTTCGGTCGCGCTCACTTTAGATGTGGAATAAAGTAGAGTATGCAGGACTTCCTGTGTGAGATTTGGTAAACGTAGGAATGTTTTGGGGTGAGGGTTAAATTGTGCTGGAGTGAGGAATGTGCTTGAGGTTTGGGAGGGTGTCTCATGGTGGCGGTGATTTCCTGGAGGCAGAATGGTATGGGAATCTTCTGGTGGCTGCAGGAGAGATGCTCTGGTCGACAAACAAATACGCTGGAGGATGGTAGGAATACACCAGCGTCTGACACTCTAATACGATGTCTGTATATACCTCCCCCTCTCTTGAAGGCTACTCGTGCATCCCTGGCCACCGCACGTCCTTACATCCTCTGGCATCTCTGTGAATGTGGCACAGAGGCAGAAGTGAAGAAGGAATGTCCAAGGTTAGAGTATATTTAGAAAAAGGGAATTGGTGCAGCTGCCTTGTTGGCAGCAGAGGGGTTAGCACTGAGACATGTTCTCCTGCCTGGGGGTGCAGGGGGAAACAGAAAAGAGCAGCACTGGTGGCACAGAGGTGGGGGGCTGTGGAAGGAGAAAGACTGCAGACAAAGGACTAAACCACATGAGGTGGGACTAGATGCCAGATGCCTATTGAGAACAGAGGAAAAAGTGGGAGTGTCAGTGTGTACTGAGGGGGTACTCTGGCGAGGGATTGTACTTTCATGAGTGTAAAGAAATGTCTCCCTGTTGCAGTTACCCCCCCACTTTTTGCCTGATACTGATGCTGACTTGACTGAGATGTGTGCTGGGACCCTGCTAACCAGGCCCCAGCACCAGTGTTCTTTCACCTAAAATGTACCATTGTCTCCACAATTGGCACAACCCTGGCACCCAGGTAAGTCCCTTGTAACTGGTACCCCTGGTACCAAGGGCCCTGATGCCAGGGAAGGTCTCTAAGGGCTGCAGCATGTCTTATGCCACCCTAGGGACCCCTCACTCAGCACAGACACACTGCTTGCCAGCTTGTGTGTGCTGGTGGGGAGAAAATGACTATGTCGACATGGCACTCCCCTCAGGGTGCCATGCCAACCTCACACTGCCTGTGGCATAGGTAAGTCACCCCTCTAGCAGGCCTTACAGCCCTAAGGCAGGGTGCACTATACCACAGGTGAGGGCATTGGTGCATGAGCACTATGCCCCTACAGTGTCTAAGCAAAACCTTAGACATTGTAAGTGCAGGGTAGCCATAAGAGTATATCGTCTGGGAGTCTTTCAAAAACGAACTCCACAACTCCATAATGGCTACACTGAATACTGGCAAGTTTGGTATCAAACTTCTCAGAATAATAAACCCACACTGATGCCAGTGTTGGATTTATTAAAAAATGCACACAGAGGGCATCTTAGAGATGCCCCCTGTATTTTACCCAATTGTTCAGTGCAGGACTGACTGGTCTCTGCCAGCCTTCTGCTGAGAGACGAGTTTCTGACCCCATGCGGTGAGAGCCTTTGTGCTCTCTGAGGACAGAAACAAAGCCTGCTCTGGGTGGAGGTGCTTCACACCTCCCCCCTGCAGGAACTGTAAAACCTAGCAGTGAGCTTCAAAGGCTCAAGCTTCGTGTTACAATGCCCCAGGGCACTCCAGCTAGTGGAGATGCCCGCCCCCTGGACACAGCCCCCACTTTTGGCGGCAAGTCCAGGAGAGATAATGAGAAAAACAAGGAGGAGTCACTGGCCAGTCAGGACAGCCCCTAAGGTGTCCGGAGCTGAGGTGACTCTGACTTTTAGAAATCCTCCATCTTGTAGAAGGAGGATTCCCCCAATAGGAATAGGGATGTGCCCCCTCCCCTCAGGGAGGAGGCACAAAGAGGGTGCACCCACCCTCAAGGACAGTAGGCATTGGCTACTGCCCTCCCAGACCTAAACACACCCCTAAATTCAGTATTTAGGGGCTCCCCAGAAACTAGGAAACTAGATTCCTGCAACCTGCCAGAAGAGGACTGCTGAGCTGAGAACCCCTGCAGAAGAAGAAAAGAAGACACCAACTGCTTTGGCCCCAGTCCTACCGGCCTGTCTTCTGCCTTCTAAAGAAACCTGCTCCAGCGACGCTTTCCCCAGGACCAGTGACCTCTGAATCCTCAGAGGACTGCCCTGCTTCAAGAAAGACAAGAAACTCCCGAGGACAGTGGCCCTGTTCCAAAAAGACTGCAACTTTGTTACAGAGGAGCAGATTTAAAGACCCCTGCAAATCCCCGCAAGAAGCGTGAGACTTGCAACACTGCACCCGGCGACCCCGACTCAACTGGAGGAGAACCAACACCTCAGGGAGGACCCTCCGGCGACTCCAAGACTGTGAGTAACCAAAGTTGTCCCCCCTGAGCCCCCACAGCGACGCCTGCAGAGGAAATCCCGAGGCTCCCCCTGACCGCGACTGCCTGACTCTAAAATCCCGACGGCTGTAAAAGATCCTGCACCCGCAGCCCCCAGCACCTGAAGGATAGGAAATCCAGCGCAGGAGTGACCCCCAGGAGGCCCTCTCCCTTGCCCAGGTGGTGGCTACCCCGAGGAGCCCCCCCCTTGCCTGCCTGCACCGCTGAAGAGACCCCTTGGTCTCCCATTGAAAACCATTACAAACCCGACGCGTGTTTACACACTGCACCCGGCCGCCCCCGCGCTGCTGAGGGTGTACTTTTTGTGTGGACTTGTGTCCCCCCCGGTGCCCTACAAAACCCCCCTGGTCTGCCCTCCGAAGACGCGGGTACTTACCTGCTGCCAGACTGGAACCGGGGCACCCCCTTACCTCCATTGGAGCCTATGTGTTTTGGGCACCTCTTTGACCTCTGCACCTGACCGGCCCGGAGCTGCTGGTGTGGTAACTTTGGGGTTGCTCTGAACCCCCAACGGTGGGCTACCTTGGACCCAAATCTGAAACCTGTAAGTGATTTACTTACCTGCAAAATCTAACAATACCTCCCCCAGAAACTGTGAAAATTGCACTGTGTCCACTTTTAAAACAGCTATTTGTGTTTTATGTGAAAAGTATATATGCTACTGTAATTATTCAAAGTTCCTAAAGTACTTACCTGCAATACCTTTCAAATGAGATATTACATGTAGAATTTGAACCTGTGGTTCTTAAAATAAACTAAGAAAAGATATTTTTCTATACAAAAACCTATTGGCTGGAATTGTCTTTGAGTGTGTGTTTTCTCATTTATTGCCTGTGTGTATGTACAACAAATGCTTAACACTACTCCTTTGATAAGCCTACTGCTCGACCACACTACCACAAAATTGAGCATTAGTATTATCTCTTTTTGCCACTATCTTACCTCTAAGGGGAACCCTTGGACTCTGTGCATGTTATTCCTTACTTTGAAATAGCACATACAGAGCCAACTTCCTACAATGAGGGCACAGAGTTAAACCAAATGGCAACTTGGAGAGCCTGGCAAGGTCGGGAGGCTGAGGGGCTGATGGCTCAGGGGTAAGCATAAAAAGAGATGGGCTCGAAGGGCACAGAGTATACATGAGTCAGAGGGATCTGCTCCCATCCATCAGCTCTCATAGCAGAGGAGTAACACAGTCAGAGGGAGCAGCACTGAAGCTACCGCTCTAAAGGCGTGCAACCTCCTAAAGCAGCCGCCATGCTTAAAGATGAAGCATGGTGGCTGCGAAGCAGGGGCCGTGCTGATCAAGGGAAATGCATGAACGCTTGCATGAAGTGCTGTTTAGAATGGAAAAAAAGTCACAGAGCCAGTAGTTAGAATGGGACAAGTGGAAGGGTACACGTAATGGGAGCCTGCTCCATGGGAGGGCAAAAACAACATAAAGGAGGGACAAATATGAACAAATAAACACTTGTAAGCAAGGATTTTCAAAGGACACAGAAACAAAAATGAAAAGCAGTGGGTGGGATGTAAGCACACAAAGTATATAAATATTTCTTGAAGAGACAGGACAAGCACTGTCGATGCTCATCCTAAACATAGACTACCAGACAGAGAAAAATGCAAGAACTGTGGTATTTTTTTTTTTTACAGCTCTATTTGTTCTTGAAAGCTGGTAAGATGATGATCTTAGTCCAGAAAAACGTTCATGACGTCATTTTTAGGAGGAAAACAAACCATGCACTTTCTTGCACAGCAATTTTCATTTTCACAAGCAAAAAAACAATTTTGCTATATTGTGGCTGTTTTCTCGGTACCCAAGAGAATCCACAAAGCCTGGGTATCTTTAGAATTTCAAATATGTGGAGAGTAGGACGCAAATATTTCCTGGCTACTTTTGGTGGAAAATATTTATGAAGGCGCAATTGCATAGTGCTTCAAACAGCACAGGGGGAATATGATTCACATGCTGATGATGATCGGCCACAAAGCCAAGAGGGACAGCAGTGGCAGGATGACAATGCAGCTGCACCCACGGATGAACCTGTTCAAAATTACTTTTGATTACTCCACTATTGGTATTCACCAGTTTTGCAGAAACTGTTAACATTTCCAATTTAGGAAAGTAGAGTAAAGGTTTAGGAAATGACACCAAACTGACAAAAATCCATAAAGTGGAACTGGGGATAATAAGTTTAAAGTTCTAAGTAGAACTAGCACCAAGAAGCAGAAAGTGACCATGATAGTAAATAGTTGTGGTGGCCTGAGACCTAAGTGAAATTTCACGCTGACCATGATGGAGCACGGTCAGATACACTAACCTGACATTGGTCCTTTAAGTCCCACCCCACAAAAAGATAAACTTCTAAAGCCCCCCCAGGATATTAGTGAAGAGTATAGAAAAGGCCTGTTGTCCCTTGTTGTATCCCTGTAGCTTGAGCAATTAGTCTTATTACCCTTGGAGTCCACATTTTTGTACTGGGTTTCACTGCAGTGGGTGGCATAATGTGTGCAGCAGCCTCCTTGTGATATTCAACTTACCGGCCACGGGTACACTTAACTAGAATTCCATAGTATATGGTTTAAGTAAAATGTGCCAGTCATGTGTATACCAATTTCATTATGTTTAAAGGAAGAGCACAATCACTTTTTTACTGGTTAGCAGGAGTAAAGTGTACAGAGTTCCATGGGCAACAAAATCAGTCACGGCCCAAATACAGGGGAGTATCATGCGAAAGACAGCCATTTCCAAAATGAACCAAGGAGCCAATTCGTGGACCAAATGTGAAACAGCTGAGAGATGTTATAGGGCATTCAGGGACTCAGTTATGAGTAAGGCTGGTACAAAAGCAATGAAAAAAAAGAAGTACAGGCCAGACAAGCCATTACAGTTGGAAATGCTGTGGTTTTGCATAACCTGCAAAGTATTTTGTGACAATAGATTCGGTCATCTCCAAATGCATGTCTACACCAGATGCAAAAAGCCATTCTCACAGATAGCCTTTCATTTACATGTGTTGTACTTTTTTTTAGTTAAGCATTTTAAATTATAGGCATTGTCCGTGAACATAATAAAAACAAACAGGAAAACTATATCTCAAGTACTTCTAAACCTTTTTGCTGTCCAATAGAGGGATTTAGGAAGTGAGGGTATGTGAAGAAATATTTACAGTATATGAAGATACAATAAATTGGAAAACATTAAAGAAAATGGCACCTTGCTACTATTTATGAATGGTTAGACATTCCTCACTGATTTATTCACCACAGCTGTTAAAATATGAAATTTCCAAGGGCTACTAGTAACCAGACTAGAAATTGACCACTTATGTAATTGTCACAATGAAGAGAACAAAAGTGTTAGTAACAACTTTTAATCCACTTTGTGAGATCTGCCAATTCCACTACTAACTGTGTATCTGAAGAACAGTCAACCTATCCACATAATGGCATTCACTGCAACCTGGAGTGAGTTGCAGATATATTTCACTAGGAATGCTGTCATAGTGGAAAGTTCTGAAATACTTTATCATTGGTGTAGTATCTAATTTGTACCAACATAGAAGACTGATAGGTTTAATGACATCACTACATTCAACAGATTACCCCTTCTGCATGCTTCAGATCTGATAGTTCAAAGTACTGCCATACCCGCTCTAAAGAGGTCCAGATCGACCAATCCCCACTAATGGGATAGATTATCCGTGGGTTTGTAAATCAGATATCTGCAATGCTACCCACTTCTGGTTGCCTGTCCTGTGTAGTTTCTCCAGCATTAGCCATAGTGCAGTATCAGATTGAAATCTAAATTAAAGTTATCTTCCCATCTCTATGAAGTTGTCACTGAAGGCAAGATATCCAGCTATGAAAAAATAGCAAGTGTTTACCATTGTAAAGTAAATCATTTACATTTCTAAGGTAAAAGGAATTGGTTAGTGTCATGTCCTGTGACCATGATGCTAACTTTCTGACTAAGTGTTACTTTTCTTAGATGGTGTACAGGAGATGTTCTGTAATATGCCATATTTGAAAGGGTCGGTGTTAATGGTAAATGCAAAATTGATTTCATTATAAAAAAGTAATACACATATTGCATATATTTTAAAGGTCAATGTAGTTTTAGTAACAATTTACAAACCTATTTATTCTCAAAAGTAATATTTTCTATTTTCAACGTAAGCTATACTAAAGTAAAGCTAGATTGGAAACATCAAGTATCCTGTTTGAAGCCTCTGAAAAAGAGCAACACTGCACAAGTGTTCCATTTCTAGTCCGGTTCCTAAAAGCCCTGGGAAATTTAATATGTTAGAACTCCCTGTGAAATATGGGTTTTATAACACAGTATTGTGTGCAATAAAATACCCACACTTGTTACTTATGTACACACAGTTGTTTGTAGAAACATACCTTTTGACATATACATTTATTTATATATAAACATAAGTATAGACATATGTAAAATAATATGCAGTTGAAAATAATGATAACGTTAACAATAGATATGCAAAGTAAGGTCATTTAAATATATAAAAATAAAAATCTAGGAATACGTTGGAAAATAGTATTTTTGCAAGTATTACAAATAAAACAGTAAATGGAATACCAACATGACCAAAACATATAATATATATGCATATGATACGGATACATACAAATTAAATACGTAGAGCAAAATGGTGAGGGATTTAAAAAGAAATAAGTTAGATATAAAAGAACAAGTGGACAGAAGGCCTTACCCACCCACAAGGGCAGAAAAAACTATTTAAAATGAAAGATTATTTGATAGCAGTATAAACATACATTTACTTGCAAAGTACTGACTCTTGAGCTCATTTTACCCTAAAGGAGTGGCATACAACCCTCCAGGGAAATGTGATGTATAGTGGCCAATAGTGGAAAGACAGTGTAGGTAAACAACATTGTTTATGCAAATATATGCTTGCTGCGGGACACAGAACCATGCCAGGAACAAGTGCACACTATTTGCAATCAGTAATTTGGCAGCCAGCTGGAAGTCAAACAAAACTAAAATACACATTTAATAATAAAAAAATATAAAGTATTATAGCAACTTTATAGTTATATGCAAGTGAGAGTTTCCATAGAAAAAGCGTTTTTTCTTTTGCTAATGACTTGGCCACCACCCTGCTCAGGGAAAGATAGACAAGTATGCTAGGTCCACTTATGGTATGTTATGTTGAAACAATGTATACAGTGCATGGCAGCCCCAACAACAGGGCTTCCCAGCGCTTCTCCATTAATTTAGGATATCCCACAACAGAAACTAAACAGAGAGGTTGAAATACATTATACGAGCCAGGAAAACGACTTTAATCTGTAGGCATTTCTCAATGGGCAATCAGTGGGGTTCCTGAGATTAAATAAAATTTAGGGAGAGAAACAGTAATCTGGCAGCAGCATTTTGGACCAACTGTAGCCTGTTAATAACCAATTTTTTGGCAGCTAGGTACAAGATGTTACAATAATCCAGGCACGACAGGATTAGACTGAATAATCAAATGCCAAATTTGAGGTTGACAAAAAAACATAATTGGTTTGAGTCCTCTTGTAAGGCCAAATCAAAAGGCCAAATTGTTTATGGGAGATATGGGTTTAGGGGAAGGCTGAGGCCTTTCATCCACCAGTGGTCTCCTCAGGTCTGGGAATGCTTTCCAAACAAAAGGATCTTGCTTTTATTGGTATTAAGCTTTAAGCAGTTTTCTTTTCATCCAGCTCGCCACTGCAATCATGCATTCCTGGAAGTTGCCTATGTCTTTGGTTGCATCCGCAGAGAGAAACGTGTTGTGTATTATCCACATATGGAAATAGGGAGACCCCAAGGGCTTCACAACCTCTGCCAACGACCTGACAAATATTAAAGAGAGTGGAACTCAGCGCTGAGCTGTCAACAACTTGCAAACCCAATTCATCACATGACTTTGCGACCTGCATGCCACACTTTGCCGGAAGTATGGCAGCAGCCGTGGGTTACGAGCAATAGCAGGACACACCAAGGTCCAAGGACACAACATGGCCCAGAAAGGAAATATGTTACACCTGTGTGCGCTGTGGCTTGAGGCTCAGTAAGAGCAGGGCAGGTCAAGCTCTGCCCATCGGTAAGACTTCAATTGTGATGTTGAGAGCTGAGTCAGTCGGTTGTGGCCCAAGAGCTGATTTAGTTGGGTGTGGCCCAAGAGCTGAGTCAGACAGGCATGGCCTGAGAGCATAGTCAGGCAGGTGTGGCCTCAGAATATTTAAAAAAGCCCATGTCCCACCCCAACTGCCGTGCTTCCAGACCTGGCAGCAGCCTTTTGTTCCTTTGAAGTGCTTTGGCTGGATTTCTTCAAATTTAAAGGTCAAAGACTTCTCGCTAAGACTCTGAGGTAAGCCTCATTTTGACGGAGTTCTATCTATCTATCTGTCTAGGGATTTGTAGAGCACAGCAGCTACTTAATGAGTGTCAGTGCTGTTAGTAAGTACTTATCCCGGGTGTCCTGGAGCTCAAAATACCAAACCAAAAAGCCAGGTCTTGAGCAGGGGCTTGAAGACCAAGTTATTGTCTGTGGCCTAATGCTGCTGTGGGAGGGCATTCCAGTCTTTAGCAGCCAGGTAGGAATAAGAGCTGTCAACCCGCTGTTTCCTTCAAAATTTGGGGATCACCTCCAGAAGGGAAATGGAGGAGCAAAGCAATCTAGGTGGATGCTAGAGGATAATCCTTTTCAACAGGTATTGATGACATGAGTGAAAGGCTTTATGTGTCATAGTAAGTCCCTTAAATCTCACCCACTCCTTGATGGGAAGCCAGTAAAGTTCTTTCAGGTGAGGTTGGATGTGAGTCCTCATGGGCAGTCTCAGTTGCAGTCACGCTGTGACATTCTGCACCAGCTGCAGTCTTCTCAGAAGATACTCCCAGATTGTGGGCCACATTGCATTACATTGCAGGTTGCTGGTGCACATCTAGTAAAGAACTACATAAATTCAAGCCTTAAAATTACTGGTAGCATTTAGGGCTTTTTTTTTTTTTATCTAGGGTGGGGAGCAATTATGTATCGTCGGCATATGACAAGGGTTGCCAAGGGGGACATACAACCATTAAATAGTGTAGGACTCAGTGCAGACCTTTGGGGTACCCTCAAAACCCAGAGGCTTTGGTTCTGAGGTGAATGTGGCTATCCATATGGATTGATACCTATCTTAAAGGAACGACGGAGTCAGGCAAGTGCAAAGCCACCCACACTGATGTCACCTAGGAATTGTAATAAAATGGGATGCGAGTGTCAAAAGCTGACGAAAGTATGAGTCTGACAGAGAAAAAGGTGCTTGGGGAAAAAAATCTTTAAATGTTGTGAGACTGTTGATTTCATCTAATAGGCGGACAAGACTTGAGTGAAAGCGTGTTTGCATTGGATTGTTCCAATATTTATATGCAGTGGAAAAGTTGATCAAAATGCATCTGAAGTTATCAGTTTTAAGAACAAAAAAAACAAAAAAAAACTGTTAAAGAGAAGTTGTAAGATAACAAATTTCCAACTTTGCCTCAGTCATCTGATGCAAGGTTCAAAATACTTACCTCATAAGAATCCTAACCCCCTGGATTTAAGGCCGTGAATACAAAATAAAACAGGATCAGATTCAGCTTGAAAGGACGGTATTGCACCAATGTCAAGAGGGCCATAATGTTATTTGGTTCTTTTGCGGACCTATAGTTGCGGTCAACAGATTCCCTAAAACCCCTACTGCAGTTTGACATCAGATGAATTTTAAAGTTCATTCTCTGCTGTCGACAATCTTGGGTTAGCAATTGAAGTAGGAGAACCTTTTGTATCTATTTACAGACTAAAAGTACATGGTCTATTTAAAAAACAGAGGGCAATTAACTAATCAAAACCATATTCTCTTCACAGGATCTGCTTCCCGGTGCCCTGTCCTAGCCCCCACCCCCTCTTGCCTTTCAATCAGTTTGTCATGTGTTTCACTTGCAACTGTGCACCTAGGTACGGTGGCTAGTGGTTGCACTCTGCTCCTGCGAAAGTATCTCTGGGACCTTGACATGAGCCCTGGGGAACACCATGCTCAAATGGTCTCTGTGTAAGAGAAGGGTGTGAAAATTACTTAGAAATGACGGTTGCTAAGAATGGAGGCAAACCATGCCAAGGTCTTTCCTTGTATGCCTCTATCATGGAAGGATAGGAGAAGCACCTTATGCGATACAGTGTCAAAGGCAGTACTCAGGCCTAAGAGAATAAGGGCCGATGAACCCCCTTTGTCTGCTGCTCTACGGAGCACATCTATCACTGCTAAGAGAGCCAGCTCAGCACTTCGGGATTGCCTAAAGTGATTTTCGGGAATATCTAAAACATGGTTAGCCTCTAAAAAAGTAGTCAGAATACTATTTATGTACTTTTCCACTACTTTGGCTAAGAAAGGAAACAAGGAGATGGGACAGTAATCTTCAGATTTGGCCACATCGAGGGATGTTTTCTTCAAAGGGGGAATTACTTTCACATGCTTCCATGTCCGAGGTACTGTAGCTGTGGACAAGGAAAGGTTGGCAGCCTCTAAGAAGGATGAACTCATGAAGTTTTAACACCTTTTGGTTTGATTGGGTTATTGGGCAAACCAGATTTCACTTGTTGCATAGGGCCGTTTGAGAGACTAAGTCAAGTAATGCTAGTTTCTGCTCTTTTCATAGCTCACCTATCTGACATAGACAGTCCTCAGCTTGAAAGTTTGTGGGAAAATGGAATAGATGGCATTAATCTTTTTGACAAAAAAGTGAGCTAATTTATTACAGTGGTTAGTCAAGGCCTCGACGGGCCCTGCAGGAACTATCGGTTTCATTAGACTGCTGACAATAGAAAAGATTTCTATTGCTGGATTGTTGCTATTTATGATTTTAATCACTCAGCCCGAGTTTTCCTGATAATTTTATTATAGGTTTTTACTAAATTTCTCCATGCTCGCTCAAGCTCTTTAGAGATGTTTTTTCCAGCAACCAGAACATCATCAAAACAGGAAGTAGAGGGTCTTTTATTTTTTCTGACCCTGATGGACAGGTATGAAAATGTCAAGGGATGAAGTGAGCCATGACTTTATCTAGAGTTAGAGTATAGCTGGGGGACAGTGGCAGCAATGTTGCTACCAAGTTCAGACAAATTCAGTTTTTGCCATGGCCGTTTTGTAATTATGTTGGTGGCAGTAGTACTGATGATACTGGTCAGATTGATAGTCATAGGTATCATGCAGTAGTCTGACCAAATTATGTGCCAAGGGGTAGACACCTGCAGATAGGGGAAACAATGGGCCTAAGAGGTGAACTGCTGAGTGCGTTGGGCCCACCACTAGTTGACCCAGCTGCATAGATGCCAAATCATCCATCAAGTCCTGAACCACATTGACACTGGGCTGATCAAAGTGAAGATTTCAGTTTCCAATAATGTTAAAATTGGATAGCTTAAGTACTTTTACCTCGGAGAGGCCTGTGCACCGCAAAGTTGGGGCCAGTGCGCTGCAAGACTCCACTGTCCATCCTGCAGGCCATTCAAGACTTGAGAATTTCCCTGAGGAAAAGATTGGCGAGTTGAACCTTGACTGTTCATTGCTCTGGCAGGATCTCAGGAACACAGCAGGCAGACTAACTGAGCAGTGGGTCAGATATTGGAGCTAGAAGACAATCCAGACCACAGTTTTGGGCCTTCAACAAACGGTCAACCAAACAGAGACCCAAATAGAGGATTCTGAGGGCATATCTATAAGGGACCATATCTGCAATGAGGGTGTCCCGCTCTGCACACTTAATCACAGAGTGGCTGAAGTCATAGCTCCAGAAGGAGGTGTTTTCACCATGTTTTGTTGTACAGCATACCCACAGGTTGCTGGCAGTTTGTCGGTTTCCTTGAGACACTCATTGACCATTAATCACCTGAAACTTTGAGGACAGAAACGTAATCCTACATGAACCTTATAAGCAGGACAAGTTCCACTGTGAATCAACCATTGTCGTGCTTTTTTCAGATTATACACAAAGTACAAAAACAACATTGGCCCATTTTTGGCAGGGAGGGAAAAGCTGAAGGCCATACAAATACAGTACATGCTACTGTTTCCAACATGACTCAATGCCCTTTACAAAGAGAAATCCCTGTTTCACACATTGGGGAGTACATGTCCTGGATAGAGGAGCTCTCACTTCAGCCATCGAATTTCACCTCCTCCAGATTCACTTCAGAAGAGAAAGGTGGTTATCATCTGGAAACAACTTCCACATCATACCAGGAAAAACAGGAGGCACTGATCGGAGGACTGATGTCTCACAATCCCATACATCTGCATCCCTTATCTGCAGGTGACTCCTCTAGGACTGCAAATGAGGACACAGGCGAATGTAATGAAGGTTCTTTTTCCTAATGTTTTACTTAATTGCTGTTGAGTCTCATGAAACACCATGGATATGGGCTTTCCTCACCCACTGCCTGGCTTTGATTATTTAGTTATGTTACAGTTTTGTGAATTTAGAGTTAGCACGACAGATGCTTTATGGGAAGAAGTGTAGCATGTGGGGAGGAGACATTGTTGCTTGTTATGGACAATGGTTTGCTTTACTATGTATTTTGTTCACTTTCAGTTTACAGTGCCAGTGGTAGCTGGAGTCTCTTCATAATGCACTTTCCGCTGCATTCTTGACTTCCCCAATATCTGAACTCAAGGGGTTGTGTAATATCCTGCAACGTCAATAGCATTAATAACAAACACAAAAGGGGTGTTGTTATGTTGTATGTTAAGAGGTTCCATCCAGCTATCTTGATGTTTCAGGAGACCCACTTATTGGGTATGAATTGTTCCTTCTTGCATAGATAGTTATTTCAGCGAGTACCACAGAGAATATACTCAAGGCTCCTAGGTGGAATAACTAGCCTTCTAAAGAAAACTTTTCCCCTCATTGAGCACAACACATCTACTGACTCCCTGGGCCAATATACACAGGTCTCCCATATCCACTGCAAGATTTCCTCTCTCCCCCTCCCCCAGCCCGCCTAAAACCCATTTATTAGATTCCACATTGGGTGTGGTCTCAGTTTCTGGCTGAAACGTACCCAGGCTTGGTTCTTATCAGGGGATACTTTAACATCATAAGGAATGTGTGTTGTATTGGGTGTTCATTCTCTGCAGCCACTAGATCACTGAGACTATGGGGAACGGTGGTGCTTAGTCTTGTTGACAATTGGCAGTTGTAGCACAGCAGGGACTTACAGTAGACAATATTCAGTACCTCTTCTCTTATAATTTTTGTATTCCCTCTATGGACATTTCTCACACACAGATACTCCAGAGGGTGATTTCTGAATATTCTCCTATAGAACAGACCATTCATACATTGGTGAGTGGAGAGAGGTGGAGCCTGTCATTTGAACACATGGGGGTTACTAAGCAACTCCTTCAGTGAGTTTCTCAATGGCACCAATAAGGAGTATTTTGACTTTTACAAAGGCTCGGACTCCTCCCTGACCACTCCTTGGGAGTTAAAACCAGTTAACCGAGGCAAAGCATGGTCCTTCATTAAGGGTAAAACTAGAAACTATTAGGCAGAGCTACTACAACTTCAAATGGATGTCTCAAACCTCAAGAGTGCAGATGGTATTAAGCCCATCGAAGTAGCAAGACAAAAATTTGACCTCACTGAATAGCTCTCAAGTAAAAACTTAGATATGTCGCATTTGGTCTGGCTTCACTCCCAAAAGGACAGTATATGAGATGGGTGACAAAGTAGGGAAATAGTTTACTTGCTTGCAACTAAAAATAGTGTTCATTTATTTGTCTCTGAACTCCACATCTCTAGTTGAAAATCATTTTGGACAGCATTGCATATAGCCAGATTACAGTGCTCTAATGCCCACCTGCTATCATCCACATCTGAGAGAGACAACCATATCATACAAGAGTTTCCTGGCCGAACCCTACCAGTGACAGAGAAAGATGAACTGGACCTCTGGATCGAGATAGATATCTATCTATCTCGGATAGTATTTCAATACTTTCAAGTAAAGACCTGGTCCGCTGGAGCACTTTAAGAAATACGCCTCCTTGCTCACCCTCGCTTACAGGTACCATATGAGGAGACTTATAAGTGACAGCCACTGCGGCACAACTTGAGACCTTAACAGTTATCCTTAAACGGGCAGACTTCATGAAGTATGTGCCTCCTAGTGCCTTATATCATAAATTATTATTGAATCTAAAATCCTCATCATGATTATGGCCATTCGCCTGGCTAAGATAGTGCATCTGTCTCGTCCCTGAGGATCAACATGGCTTTAAGCCTAATGGAAGAGCCAAGCACTGTTTAAAGGTTCTTGCATGTGGTCTTGGCTCACAAAGACAAATTAATAGAGAATAACGCCCTCCTTCTGGTAGACATAGAGAATGCCTTTGATATAGTGCACTGGCCTTTTCTGCTAGCAGTCTTACGAGAGATGCAATCCAGTCCTGGCTTTTTACATTGGGTTGAGACATTTTACAGTGGCCTGTGGTCCTATGTTAGGGTCAACACAGTGTTGTCCACCTCCTTTCCTATAGAGTGGCACCAGTCAGGGATACCATTACTCTTCACCTTAATGGTGAAACCACTTGTCGATGCGAGTGCACAAATTTCAGAGGGTGGGAGGGGGCAAATGAAGACAAAATATCCCTCAATGCCGATAACATGCTTCTGTATGCCATATCACCAATCCCCCACCTCAAGAAAATACTACAAGTGTACAGATATGCATCAGGTCTCAGGGAGAATTGGGGGACCCCCACTATGGCACTGATAAAAGGAGATTCACAGACAGCCCTGATGGAGACCAGACTCCAGGTGGTGGATAGTTTGTCACCTAAGCATGCCAATCACCCAATCCCAACAATGATACTGGGAATTAAATATAACAAGGCTATTATCAAAAGTTAAAAACGATCTCAGGGTATGGGCATCACCACCACTCATTTTGGCTGACCATGGAGTGTTATTTAAGATGGTCTCCCTCCCCTATTTAATGTATGTCCTGCAGGATTACGATTTCATATTGCCACCAGCTTTCTTTACATACCTGCAGACTCAATCAGTACTTGCCTCTGGGCAGGTAGAACCCCCTCACATTTCATTTGAGAAATGTTGCCAGTCCAATTATGACACTGGGCTGAGGTCAATTTGTACTGTTGGGGCTCCCAGATGTTTTTAATCATTGACTGGCTATATGGTGATAGACACAACACCATCAAAATGCTGGAGCTCGAATTTGTTAATCCACGTGGGGTGTTAACTTACTCTTCAGTAAAGCTCCCTCCCCAACAACAACTCCTCATCCTTTGCTGGCAGGCAGCGCTTCAGCATATCAAACAGCATAACAAGGTAACACGCAGCAATGCTTTGTAGTAGGGCATGTAGTTGGCTGAGACAGTGAAACTTCTTGTGTCTCAGCCCTCTGGGATATCTGGACAGGCGAAAAACCTCAAATCAATCCATGAATTGGAAGCAGAATTTCATTTATATTAAGCATAGTGTTGTCAATATTTACAGTTAAGGTACACCATAGACACATACCAAGACAGACTCTCTGTGGTTCCCAAATATAACCTTGTAGAGATTGGACAGACTTGGCAAAAGGGGCATCTCATGGTATTATCCAATTTAAATATGTTCCCAAGTTTTATTTTCCTTCCTGAAACGAGGATATTGGTCGGGCCATTATCCCTGCCTATTTTAGCTGTGGCTCTGTACCTTTTACCAGATGTCTGGGGGTGTCCAGTAATCTACAGCTATTGGTGCACATTCAATAGAGCTTTAAGTGATTTTGTGGGCAGAAGTTTAGATTTAGACCCCAACATTGTTCTCTTGAGAATGAGACAATTCAGTGGCTCACAGTGTCTATACCCTAGTGGCTATATGAATCCTGGCTGCAAAAAGAGAAATAGCACCGCACTGGAAAGATGCACATACTCCTTTGGTTGCAGAGTGGATAAGCATGCACAGGATATATATATATATATATATTTTTTTAATATGGGATACGTAGATTAACACCGGCATAGTTTTAGGATAGGTGAGATAATCTGTTTGTAATTACTATTTTGCAATGCTGAACGGAGTTGGAGTCTGCTACAATGTCTACTATGATGGTATTTACAGAAGGATTGCAACACCTTTTAGCACATGTTTACATGATGTATTTGTTTGATGCTATAAAAATCAATAAAAAGAGCTATAAATAAAAATGAATTGTGATTGGCTAAACCTGTAGTGCTCACCTCGGACCAAACCATGATATTGGCAGCCGCAACATTAAGAAAAATGTTGTGGCCACTGTTATAGTACTGGGTGAACTTCAATGCTAGGGAGGGGAGTGGTGGGGGTTGACCACCAGCAAGGTGTTGGGCACAGGCCCTGCAGCAAACCTCTCTGCTGTGCAGGGCTAAAGATGCAGACCAGGATTTGAGGCCAAACACCAACCGCACTGCGCATGGTTTAACTCTTCAGGTCAAATGCCATGCACACCAGGGATTGGCTGCAAACGTATTGTAAGATGATATTACTATACATTAAAAAAAAAAAAAAAAAAAAAAAAAACCCCACACACAACATTGAAATTCACCAAAAGCCAGAAAGGTTAAAGTAGAGTCATTCATACACGAAGATGGTAGTAAGATTTTTACCTCACTTAAATTTTTTTTTTTAAAAAAGCCTCATAAATTCACTGGAAAATTACTACCATATAAAAATTAAAAACAAAAAAAAAAAAAACACTAAAATTCACCATCTATACGTAAGTGATATAAGTATATCGAACTGCTCTGATAGGACCTCACAAATCACATCCCTGATGGCATTTAAACTCTTATGGCAGTGCAAGTGCAAATTTCAGTTTTCATTTGGTTTTTAAACAGTAGTGCTTGTTCAGTGTGCGGATAACTTTTTTTAACACAATTTAAAATGTTACTACCTTCCTCATGTTCAACTTTTTTTTTTTTTTTTTTTTTTTTCCAGTAAACATGTAAGATCTTACCTAATGGTAAAATAACCTCCCACTATACCATAACCAGGCGTTACCTTAGTGGTACCATGCAAACTTCAACCAGTAAACCTTACCTGGTCCTACGTATGACTCCTACAGGAGAATTGCTGTAATTTGTGGAAGGGCTGCGATGAGTACCAAAAATTTTTTTTTTTTTTTTTTTTTTTCTTCAACCATTCAGGAATCCTTAGTATGGCCTCATATGATTTTCCTTAACATGTTCGCAACACAGGGCCAGAATGTCCTGTAATAGCACCTACACATCACTTTTCATCTAGGTGCTCTCAGCCGATCAGATCTTACTGTCCTGCAGGATTGGTAAGAGCAGACGAGAGATCTCTCAGCCAAACAGAAACTTTTTTTTATATTTTATTGTACTGCAGGACTCCAATGGGACCAAACGTCCAGATATACTATTTTTTTTTTAACCCTCTCATGATCACCCACCCAAGCACTTCTTTAAACAAATTTCTGAAAGGATTTACACCAAGTCATGAGAAGCAGGTTTTCTGGATACATTTAACTTTCTGCTAACTAACCTAACTATAAATTCCACTGTGTGATAGATAGATATGCAGAAAATGACAATGCAACTCATTTGGAATGTGAAAGATGCTAGTCCAAGATGGCTGTCAGTCTCTGATGCATTAATTAACCTGCAGGTAGCCTTGAACCTGCCACTTTTAGTGTAGCTTTAGCTGTACCACCGCCTCAGACCCCAGCATCAGACATGGCAAGCAAGCAATGCCTACCAGTACCAACTGCAACGCGGAACTGGCTCCCAGACACTACATCCAGAAATGCCTGACCAAGACCGTTCACTAGCAGCTGGTGCGGCAGTGCACAGCACCATGGCAGGGTACTTGGAGTCCTTGTGGTGGCTGAGACTCCTGCACACAGGAACTCCAAGCTCTCTCTTCAGTCAATCACTGCCGACAGCAGGACTCACAGTGACTAAGTGAGAGATACAAGGCCTTGTCCGTGTCTGAACAGATTAAAACTTCAGCGTACTTTATTCCATGCATACAATGTATTATTTTTTTATTTATTTTTTAACTGCACCAGCCTCACACCCTTCTTCGTAGAAGACTTTCATACTTACGTTGCTTCATAACTTAGTGTCATTCAGCATTTCTAAAATGCTCCGACAGGTTCCTTCAAAGTGACATGGTCTACAGCCACAAAACCACAAAACACCATCACATCAGAGTACTCTCCACGGATCACAATTCTATTGAAAAAAAGGCTGACTACAATCCAAATCAATTAATTAATGGGAGTCCATTCGTCAAAGATGTCCTACTTAGTCAATGCCAATTTTTAAATGACTAAAATATACTGAATCCACAACCAGAGCATAACTCGGATGGGTTCACAACAGCCATATAGCATGAAGACAATTGAGTTTACTAGACTAGTAGTAGGCACTTACAAGAAGCAAACCCTCAACTTAGCCTCTCATTTCAATCAATCTATGATAAGTTTGTTTAAATGAACCATAAAAACACAAGTTGACTTAACACACACAATCTTCTGTACACAAAGCATTTAAGCAAGTTTGTTACATTGAGATCTTCTCTTTGTAATCAGCTGTATATATTAACAGCCAGTTAAAAATGACCTTTTCCAAAACAGGTGGAGGGCTATGATAACATATGCAAATATAAAAGGGTCACTCTACATCTTGTAAAACTTACTCTTACGAATAAAATACTTAATCCTGGCAAAAACATGTATAGGTGAATTTTCACAAAACCACACTTTTCAGGAAAATACAACATATGGGTGGTGTAGTGTCATGAGACTAAGTGCACTACAACCGTTGCGACAGCACCTAGGTCCAAGGACTCACTACAGCAAGGTCACCAGCAAGATCTGGTTGTTCCTGGTCAGCTAGGCACTCTAGAGAAAAGGCCTCCAGCAGCTTGTTATGCCCCTGAAGCCACAAAAGGTCAGCCAACTGACCTTTGTAGTCCACTTCTTTGTCCTGGGTACAAAGAGGAGCCAGTCCAGTCCTTCAGGTTTCCACTGTGGTCACAGTTAGCAGGACCAGTTCTCTTGTTTTCTTAATCATGTCCAGAAAGTGTTCTATGCAAGTGCCTTGGGGGTGCCACATTGATAACTGGCACCAGCTAGTGGATGGTGACTTATGCACTCCCAAACTGATAGGACAAATGTTTCCAGGGTAACCATGCCCACTTTTTGCAGTAGTTCCCATTTGTCCTACTGTAAACAGGCACAAAATGCCATGTTATTTTCAACATGATAAAAGTATTTGACCACACTGAATTTAGGTGATGGGTATGTAGAGGAATATATTAAGGTATTCACGTGTGTCCTCCCACATCCAACACCAAAATTCAGTTTGTTGCAGGCAAGAACTGTCCTGGCATCCTGTTCTCCATCTTTCAAGTGCACCTAAGTGTTACATGTAGCTTAATTAATCTTTCAGGCAAGATTTGACACTGTGGTGTCAACAGAAAGCCCACAGCCCCACCCTCCATATTCTATTGAGCTCAGAGGAGCCACCTGTGCTTTTTCAGGTCAGCCTATTATCTGCTCCTGGAAGGAATTTCACACCCGTTTCTAGGTTAGGCAAAGGCAGGGGAGGGGGGGTGGCTTTAAAAAAAAGTTATTTTCCTTAATTGTTATAAACGCTCTGACTTAAGTCAGTGAATAGAATTTAATAATTATTAAAAAATAGTTGTTTGATCACTATTCTGGCTGGTCCCAATCCAGAGATAACTATTAGTGTTTATTTAATATGTAATATGATTTTCTATACAGGACACCTAGGCCTGCCAGAGTGAAAATGGCTTTTATGACCTTGTCCCTGTGGTGACATACTATGAATTTTCTACCTGTTCCACTTTGAAATACTATGCACCCTGCCTTATGGGCTACAAGGCTGAAATAGTGGTGATTCACTAATGTTTAAAATGCAGGACATTATCTGTCAGAAGGGTTATTTTGACAGGCAGCACTGCAGATTTTATACTTCAGCAGTCACAATTCACCGGGGTAGGCCTGAAGCCATGTTTGCTTTACCACTTTTGTGGATGGCACAAATAAGTGCTTCAGTCCACAAGTGACACTTAACGTTTAGGCCGTTTGCCCTTTCCAAGCCATATTCTAGCAGCTTACAGGGAATTTAAACCTGCAGCTCAAGCCAGCAAAAATAGGGTTCAGGAAAAAAAAAAAAAAAAAAAAAAAAAAAAAAAAAAACACATTTAAAACTTGGAAAAACCATATAGAAGGTGTATTTCATAAACTAAGCAATTGTTTCTTTTTGGGCCTACAGGAGTCAGCTGGCACAGACGTTATGAGGTGACCATTTTCGGCAACTGCAGAATCAGTCATGGACATCAAGTGGCACTAAAAAGGACATGCCTCAGTATGTCCTCATTGTGACTTGGACTACCTACACATTTATTACAAGTAGTTATCATCATGTCCTATCATGAATACTGATTAGCATTAATTTGTCAAAACATATGAACAATTTCTTCAATGAGGACTCCCGCCCCCAAAACCTCTCGCTCCAAGACACTCAATATTGGAAGCCGGTTGCAGCTTAGGACAGCAGTGATTTTACACTTATCCTGGTGGCAGCAACAGCTTAGTATGTAAAAGGAAGTTTAGTTAAACAACTGATAGGTGTGTACATAACCCATCCTTTTTTGAGCCACGGGGAACAAATGCCAGGAGGCGAGTGGTGGGGCAATGGCAGTGGGCTGAGGCTCCAAATGCCAGGGCATACTTTAATCCCTCAGTGTTGCCGACTTCTAGCCCTCTTTATGTAGAGTTGTAATTATAAATCTGACAAATTGAAGGGGTGCTGCATTCACACTGCAATTAGACATAGAAAAAACACAAGCCCTTACCTGAAGGCCAGCACTTTGATAAAGACTGGCCTCAGGAGCGAGAGCATGGTAACACCCTGGACCAAGATAATCTATTATTTTACCTTTTTTTGGTGCTTCACAATATAGAGCTCGGCTTCACGGTTGCAGGTGGCTTTCGGGCTCATCTCTGCACCTCTATCACCAGGTGAAGAATTGTGCTTGGAGCAGAGACAGACCTACCTCGTGCTAGTATCCGACATTTGCTGATGGCAATCCTTATGCGGCTAGAACCCAGTCTTAGGTGGGGGACATGTACCTAGCACACTGGTAGAATTTTAAGAAGGGGGGTGGGGAAGAGCTCCTTGAGAGCAGAGCCATCTGTAATTGGGGATGGCACCGATTTAACAGCCCCCAACATCACATACAGGTTGTTATGGGCGCAACACCAGCACAAAAGGGAGTTATGAAAATCGTCGGGATCCAGCCTGGCGCAGAAGTGAAATTCACAAGATGAGGGATCTGCGGTTGTAAGCCTTTGCCAGAAAATTAAATTAACATGAGGTCCTAGCTCGGTGCTGACCTGAAGCAGGATCATAACAGTAAATTGAGACTGACTCCAAGATTTAAGTCAGTGAGCCGGAGGAACCATAAAATAGTTTATTGGTTCATCCTTTTGGGATGATGTGAGGAGTATGCTCTGTACCATCTTACCCTCTTCCTCCATCAACCAGATATGCACAAGCAGAAACTTTAAAGTCATACACAAACACAAAATATAGATCATAATCTGTTCAACAGTTTGGTTGTTTCTCTGAATCAGTAATGCTACTGCTCGGCATTCTATCGAGTGGTCTGAAGGTGATGTAGCTGGCTTTATACAACTATGTCTAATTGCTTAATAGGACAACTGCTAGCTGTTTAATCTAGTTCGAGCAGAAAGCACAAACACTGTCTAATCAAAAGGTTGTGGACTTCTTACTTTCAGGAAAGCCACTGACCCTTCACCTGAAGGTCCTAGTTACATGAAACTGTTTTGTAAAAATTAACCATAAATAAAAAAAAAATTAAAAACACACGACATGGACACATGACTTTGTGAGCATTTAATGGTTTCAATGAAAAATCCAGCACTTTATATTCAACCTCAATTTGAGACTAACAATCATTATTTCGCAAAAAGTGTACAATTTCTTGATTGAGATAGCATTGAGCGGTGTTCCCTTCAGCCCTAAAGTGCACTTTGCAGAAGACATTGTTAAAAAACAAATAAAAAAAAAACAAACACTTAATTACCTTAATATCCAAAACACATTTAATCTATTGATTTAATAAAAAAAAAATAATAAAAAAAAAACAGCATTTCTGAGCAGTAGAGGTTTTGCTTTCATACTTATCACTTAACGTCCCTTTGCGGAATACAATATATACACATTGATTAGGGCAGTTTTAAAAACTGACTAGTCAGCAGTGGAACGATTTTTTTCCAGAGTGTTAATTTGGTGTTTATTTCAATGGAGGTTCTTTCCAATTGAGATATTTTCCAGTTTAGTTATAAATGTAAAAGGCGAGAAGGCAAGAATCCTCTTTCCAAACAACTTAGAATGAAGAGATTTGGAATGTATTGTATTCTTTAACCTTATTATTAAGGGGGGGAATTTGTACCAGCTTTACTAATAAATCTAACACAAGTACCAGACAGAAATTTGAAGATAAGTGGAAAGTGATCATTATATTGGTTATTCATACAGAATTCAATAAATTCACAATAATGTATATTTGAAGGCAACACGTTATAACTGGTTCCACAATGGAGAAATTACTCAATGGAGAAGACACAAACGAGTTAAGAAATTTGATTTCTTTTTCTTCTATACAAACAGCTTTGAGCAGAATTTATTTTACAGTAACTACTTTTTTTTCATCTCCTCTTTAATGTTTAACAGCACTGCATACTTTTTTTTTATATTCATGCAGTATTAGTGTACATTCATTGCACTACCCAAATATTTCATAATGAATTTGTGCTGCGTTGGGTGGAGAATGCACGTTTTTCTGCGCATTAAATCGCATGCACCTTCTTCAAACAACATTTTCTAAGGTGTAAAACAGAAGTGCTAGAAGCTTTCTGCAGAGCACAGCACAAGTGTTTAAAAAAAAAAGCTAGGAAGGAAATGTCCCCCTGGGGTAACTGGCTCCCAGTTCACTTGGCTTAGTGGTCAGAGGACACGCAAAATATCTAGGTTAAAAAAAAAAAAAAACAAGTGAAAATACTAAGTTCTTTTCATTGTAAGATTACTGTGAAAAACAAGGTTCCAGGAGATGGAATTCAAATCTTTAGCTGAAGTGAGTAAAAAAAAAAATCCCCTGTCCATAGAGGCAGACAAAAAGAAGTCATTGTAGTGAAGGCAACGATCTATCCAAACAGTTCCATCACCAGACTCCTGGTAGACTGGTGCAGGGTCAATTTTTAGTTTTTAAACAGACATCATAGGGCAAGACTGCAATCTATTGCAGACATCATAAACGTTTGCCTGCTACAAATGATTTCAATAAAGTAAAATGTATTAAAGATCCATCTAGTACACACGCTTTGCCAATTGTCACCTGTTACATTTCAAGCATACCCTCTATGAAAGTGACATCAGAAAAATATGGGTCAATTTGAGTGTTATTATAGTAGCACTTTATGACATCTTATGTCCCTTTTTAATAAATCCTCTGAAAATATTTACATCAACTGTAGGGGCTACAACACAACTTACTCAATTTGACCAATTACTACTTTAACAAGTTAAGTGTTAGTGCATTTTCAATACGGCTGCCCATTAACAATGGCGAACGTTTATCAGAGTATTCTGGAGTCTATTCCATCTATTAAATTCAAGTAGCATGAAGAACAACATCTTAAAATCACCTAATAGAAAGACTGTTTAACATCTTATTTTGCGTCCATTCCAACCACCAAAACAACCATTTATTGACAAAGCATTTCGAACGTTTTGATATTTCAGCAAGGGGAGACTGACTCTGTAAGTAAAAGATGATTCATTGGAGGATGCCCCACAACCTCTGGACCACACAATTTGTAGGTAACAAACAATAGAAGTAGTTTTAAGGCTTAAATGTTGCTTTTCTGCTAGGTCGAGCTGAAACAGTTGTTGGTAAACAAGGTGCCTCGACACCACGTTATAACAGCAGTGTTCCTACCACAAACAGGAGGTACTTTTGAAAGTTGTAGTCTTGCTACGCCCTGTGACTGCTGAAAGTGCAGGGGAGCAGCAGGAACACTACCTCTAGAGAATAACTCTAGCCAGAATTGCTTAAGCTGGAGGAACTTTCTAATCAATGCAGCTGCTACCCAAACAGGAGTTCAGAGTTGAACATATACCCACAGCTTCAGGTCCTAGCAACAGAAGAAAAATATTGTCTCTCGTGCTCATAATATATCATTTCGGTGCTTGTCCTCGTGCACAAAAGTAAGCTTTGGGTAAAGCTCTCTATGCACGGTTACCTTCAGCAACACAGTACTTGTTGGGTTTACTTTGATTTCTAAGGCATGGTTTGAACGCTGCCATCCAAAGTCCCATCTGTAAGGCAGGATCTGGGTAATGCCGCATCCTTTAATGCATGCAGTCCCATCACCAATGAAATATAACGGAAGCTTGAAAACTCTGGGGCCACCAATTTCAAGTCTGTTGAAAACAGCAACGGCAAATGATGCATTTGCTAAAGGTCGCTCCCACAGTTCAAAATTGTTCACCTGCAAACAAAGAAAGAATATTTCAGGCTACACCAAAAACTACAATTTAGTCACAAACATCAATCAAGATACTAATTAAGTCACGGTTTCTATTAAGTGAAAAAAATGGGGTCATTGCAGGCCAGAGGACTGAGACCTTAAGCAAAAGGAAACTTAACCAGAGCATATACCATTACCTTATTACAATCCAGTGTAGGAGGCTGGCCTGTAGTGGGTACCAAGGGGTACTTACTCTGTACCAGGTCCAGTTATCCCTTATTAGTGTAGAAGAGGTGTTTCTAGCAGCTTAGGCTGATAGAAGGTAGCTATAGCAGAGCAGCTTAGGCTGAACTAGGAGACATGCAAAGCTCCTACTATACCACTGGTCTCCTATGCATAATATCATAAGAAAACACAATACACAGATATACTAAAAATAAAGGTACTTTATTTTTATGACAGTATGCCAAAAGTATCTCAGTGAGTACCCTCAGTATGAGGATGCCAAATATACACAAGATATATGTACACAATACCAAAAATATGCAGTAATAGCAAAAGGAAGTAATGCAAGCAGTTTAAAGTTACACTAGATTGCAATAGGAGCACATCGGTATAGGGGCAACACAAACCATATACTCCAAAAGTGGAATGCAAACCACGAATGGACCCCAAACCTATGTGAGCTTGTAGAGGGTCGTTGGGACTAAGAAAACAGTGAGGGTTAGAAAAATAGCCCACCCCAAGACCCTGTAAGGTAGGTGTAAAGTGCACCTACAACCCTCAGAGAGCACAGAAGTCGTGATAGAGGGGATTCTGCAAGGAAAACCAACACCAGCAAAGCAACAACAGTGGATTTCCGGACCCGAGTACCTGTGAAACAAGGGGACCAAGTCCAAGAGTCGCGACAGTGTCGGGAGTGGGCAGATGCCCAGGAAATGCCAGCTGAGGGTGCAAAGGAGCTGCCACCGGATGGAAGAAGCTTGGTGTTTTGCAAGAACGAAGAGGACTAGGAACTTCCCCTTTGGAGGATGGATGTCCCACGTCGTGAAGAAGCTTGCAGAGGTGTTCCCACGCAGAAAGACCACAAACAAGCCTTGCTAGCTGCAAGGGTCGCGGTTAGGGTTTTTTGGAAGCTGCTGTGGCCCAGGAGGGACCAGGATGTTGCTACTTGGATGAGGAGACAGAGGGGGCGCCCAGCAAGTCAGGGAGCCCTAACAGAAGCAGGCAGCACCCGCAGAAGTACCGGAACAGGCACTTAGAGGAGTGAACCGGAGTCCTCCCGAAGTCAGAAAAGGGAGTCCCACGACGCCGGAGGACAACTCAGAAGGTTGTGCACTGCAGGTTAGAGTGTCGGGGACCCAGGCTTGGCTGTGCACAAAGGAAATCCTGGAAGAGTGCACAGGAGCCGGAGCAGCTGCAAATCACGCGGTACCCAACAATGCAGTCTAGCGTGGGGAGGCAAGAACTTACCTCCACCAAACTTGGACTGAAGAGTCACTGGACTGTGGGAGTCACTTGGGCAGAGTTGCTGAGTTCCAGGGACCACGCTCGTCGTGCTGAGGGGACCCAGAGGACCGGTGATGCAGTCTTTTGTTGCCTGCAGTTGCAGGGGGAAGATGCCGTCGACCCACGGGAGATTTCTTCAGAGCTCCTGGTGCAAGAAGGAGGCAGGCTACCCCCACAGCAGGGCAGAAACTGTCTGAGGGGTTGGCAGCAGCAGCTGCAGCGAAACCCCGGGAAAGGCAGTTTGGCAGTACCCGGGTCTGTGCTAGAGACTCGGGGATCATGGAATTGTCTCCCCAATGGCATTGGGGCATTGGGGAGACAATTCCATGATCTTAGACATGTTACATGGCCATGTTCGGAGTTACCATTGTGACGCTATACATAGGTAGTGACCTATGTATAGTGCACGTGTGAAATGGTGTCCCCGCACTCGCAAAGTCTGGGGAATTTGCCCTGAACGATGTGGGGGCAGCTTGGCTAGTGCCAGGGTGCCCACACACTAAGTAACTTTGCACCCAATCTTCACCAGTTGAAGGTTAGACATATAGGTGACTTGGAAGTTACTTAAGTGCAGTGGTAAATAGCTGTGAAATAACGTGGACGTTATTTCACTCAGGCTGCAGTGGCAGGCCTGTGTAAGAATTGTCAGAGCTCCCTATGGGTGGCAAAAGAAATGCTGCAGCCCATAGGGATCTCCTGGAACCCCAATACCCTGGGTACCTCAGTACCATATACTAGGGAATTATAAGGGTGTTCCAGTATGCCAATGTGAATTGGTGAAATTGGTCACTAGCCTGTTAGTGACAATTTGGAAAGCAGAGAGAGCATAACCACTGAGGTTCTGGTTAGCAGAGCCTCAGTGAGGCAGTTAGTCATCACACAGGGAACACATACAGGGCACACTTATGAGCACTGTGCCCCTGGCTGGCAGGGTCCCAGTGACATACACTAAAACAACATATATACAGTGAAATATGGGGGGTAACATGCCAGGCAAGATGGTACTTTCCTACATCCAGCCATCCACAATTTGGAGCTCTGTCAGAGGACTTTGAAGCAGAGCATGCATTTATTTTTTGTGTGACAGAAAAATTCCTGGGTGCAGCCTTCAGTGGTTGTACTTTAGGTTAAGGAATTCTGTTCTGTGAAGTGTCAAAGATGGTCAGGGTAGCGTTCAGCTGATGATTACATTGTTAAACACCGCCTGTAAGAAACAAGGAGTCTACTCCTTCAGCCTGAAGAGTGCTGCCAACTTTTGTAGGTTTAGGCTGCATAGGAAACATGGGAGAAGGTCGTCCTGAACTAGTAATGGTGGGCGGACTAGTTGGAAGCACCGGTGCCACTGTACCCGACTGCCTATGGTATGAGAAGGTAAGACAGCATTTTAATCAATAACATGTTGTGAGGTAAAGTAGCGTGTAACTGCTTCATGAGCACTGCTAGGATGCCCAGTAAGAGACTGCATCTGGTGGATTGAGTAACTGATGATTGGGATAGCCTTACAGTTATGAAAGAACGATTCTGTGAGAGTGTCAGCTTTGGGATGTCTGGAAAAAAGAGCCACAGCAGTTAACAAAAAAAAAAATAATAATAATAATAAACCACACACAACACACACACGACCGCTAGAGCTAACCTCGAGCGTTCCCATTGCCTAAAAATGATCAGAGAACAAACAATACGTATTAGATACTATTTTAGGCAGTATTCACAGCTAAGAGTTTGTAACCCCGTCTCATGATCCCTGCGCAAAAGTCTGGTCTCATGAAGTAGACTTGATGTATGTTTAACACTGTTACAAAGTTTTTACTAAGTGTGGGCTGGAGAGATAAAATCAGATTCTCAGAACTGACAGGCAAATCGGTGATCCAGTTGATAGCACTGGTTTGATCTGAATATGTGGTGCAATTTGACACTGGATCACAAGGGGGTAAACCTCTTCCCTGGGTTCAGCCTCTCAGATTAGAAGATAATTGAATGAAGAAACCAAACACTTCAAATCACAGCAGCGAGCTTGGGAGTTACGTTTTTTTCTGAGCCACAGGGAGGTTTGCCTGCTAAAGGTGTGTAGCCTGTATCTTTTCTTGGAGGTAAGGCAAGGCTGATTAAAGGTATTTCGTGGGAAAAAAAAAAAAACAAACAAAAAAAACAACAAAAAAAAAAAAAAAAAAAAAACACACACACACACACACACACACACACACACACACACCACCACAGGTCTTGCAAACTAATATTTTGTTTGGGGAAGTTATTTATCTGGAATGATCGTTCTATATCATGGGTGTCTTAATAACATTAACATCTTTAAATTGTAGAAATTAAAGACTGTCCCATTAAAACTAGTGATTTGCTCTGTTCCTATTTGTCTATGAGGTGGAGTTCGATTTAAAGAACATTACATATAAATGATTTAGATGGGCTGGTAATACCTAGTAGAAAAGGGCACTGCATAATTATGCTGAAAACTTTTGAATACATTGTCTCAAAAAGAAGTCTCCTTCTTCTCGTGTTTATGTTAACTGCGCGAGAAAACGAAGGAGACTTGCTTCTCGGCAACTGCAGATTTACAGGTTGTTTTTTGCAGATATGTCGTGTGGACGCTGCCATTCAGTGTTGGGGTTGGAATATCAACTTATCAGTGCGAATAGAATGACTTGCAATCACGTCCTCCAAAGCCGACATTCATGCAGGAGAAAGACCCCTCAGAATATAATAATCAATGTCCATTTTGTGCGTCGCTTAGCCTCGAGAGGTGGGACGGACACGTGCATGAGAAAACCAGTGGTTACAAGTTAATTAACATTTTCTGTTTACAGAATGCATGTCCTACATATTAGACACAGACCAGAATGCAGTATCCACTTCACACAAAGCAGTATGTATGCTGTATAGTGGAGGGCAAACAAGCAGACATCTGTAACACAATCTAAACATTTCAAGTTCGGGAACCTTAAGGCTTTGAACTCTTAAAACGCAACCTATCCGACTTCACTTGTGCATTACTTAGCCACCGCTTATATGATAGTTATTGAAATCCTTTAAGAATTATGGCATGGAGTAATTCTGTGTGCCCAACGGAAATGCATTAAACAATCCAAATAACAGATCAAAGTCTAGTGCCCCCCCCCCCCCCCCGCAGGTGTGAAATATTTTAGTAAACTTGTCTATGTCCCACTTACGTCTTTTCTGATGATCTGCAAACTTGTTTGATGTACAAGAGTGCTAGTAAGTCTAGAAGTTGGCTACATTATGGTGTGGCTTATGTCAGGGTAAATATGTGCAGTGCACTTTTAGAGACCAGTCCGAGGTCGAAGAGTATCTGCACTGGTCTGCATTGTCATTTTTTTTGAACGGTTGACAGGGCGAACAGTTAAATTCCACATGGTCAGAGGGGAAGCAGAGGATGCAAACTGATCGTCTAATCACATGAACTTGGAACTGCACTTAAGAGCAAAAGTGGCAGGGTGTGTCCTCATTACCACTTATGTTTGTAAGAAACACACCACAAATCACAACATCTAGAGCAGCATATGCTACAAACAAAAAGCTTCTCAGACTTGGAAGTAGGTACGCCTGCTACCCTATTGGAAGCAGACTAGCAAGCAAATGTTCCAATTCTGGGTAGATGTTCTTTCCTATACAGATTTGCAAACCTCACTGGCTACCTACCACTTGTCATGGCCTAAAGAGAAGGAGAAGCACTGGACCCCAAGGCAGAAGGCCTGAGCTAGCAAATGGGTCTTTTTTTCCTTCTTAAGTTTCACATATTCTTCTATTCCTAAATATTCTAGCTGCCATCTAGTTTTCTCAGATTCTGAGCACCATAGGGAAATCAACTAAGCTAGTTCAAACATGTCTGAACAAGATTGTTAACTGCAGACGCTGCATCTACTGAAATTGGAACCAGCACCAAAGAACAGGGGGGCGCTGAAGGAAACAGGACTTTTGCAGATTTCCCTCCCCAACTACTAGATGCTGGTTTTCAACTGACTGTGCACTAAGGCCTGCTAATCAGACCTCACTGACAGTGCTATGGTCCCTCAAACAAGTAAGGCCTAATTGTAACCCATCTGGCATGGCATTCATAATTCCCTAGTATATGGAACACCTGGTACCTAGGAAATGGGCACTAAACAGGGTCCCTAAGGACTGCAGCATTTCTTCTGCCACTTTAAAAAGGACCCACCATTAATCAATCAATTTTGAACCATTTAAAATACACACACAAAAAAAACACCACTACTTAAAAATCCGTTGTTCATGCAATCGTTATTCAGGCAAAACAGTTTACCACAAAGTACTGAACAACTACTGTCTAGAGACTTTAGTTGTTTAGCAGTAGTGGTTCAGGCAAGTAGTGGTTTAGACCTCGTTGTTTAGGATGTTTCCCGTAGGAGACTGGTGTCAGGATGGGGAAAGGGGTCGGCGGGGGGGGGTGCATTGCTCTTAAAACCAGGGCACAAATTACAGCTGTGAGTCCTTTAGGTCTCACCTACACACAGCACTTAACTGTCTGCTGTTGAAAGACCTCTTGTGGACCAAACCAATAACTTAGTGGGCTATTATTCAAAGACGTTCCTTACACATTTTGCATATGTCCCTTATCTGGGCAATAGGTGCTTTACTGTCCTTTTAATTGGAGGTATCATATCCTTCCACTGCTCACATTCAGGGACCTGTTCTTTATTCAGCACTCCATGAGAGTGCATGCGTTTTCTTGCTCTCCCTTGCATGCCACTGACCCAGTCCCCTAATGTCCATCTTACACTGCCAGTGCTGCCCAAGAACCCTCCCAGCTAGCCTGCAAGAGCACAGGAAAAGGTTTTGTTTTGCAGGATACAGCTAAACAGCTGACTTGAAGGCTTGCTTTTGTCTCATCTCCTGTATTACACATTTTGCATCAAAGCACAGACCTCTGCACACTTTTTACGATACTGGGGTAGAGGCAGTATGCTGCACTCTCAGTTGGGCTTTGAGCATGAAAGTGTACTTAGGACTAAAAGGAAATGTCTTCTGGAGGCCCTTAAATCTGTGCCCTGTCCTACTGCAGAAAACCAAATGTTTGGAGCATCTATTTCAGTTCAGGCTTTTGTGGAAATTAAATTAGACCTCAGCATGCGGTTTCTTTTGACTTCGGACACTCCCTTATTTCGTAATTCTGTTTAGAGATTAATAGAAACGTATTTGAAATATAAACAATGGCAGTTATTAAAAAATATACTGACTTCCATATGCCGTTTTGAGATCCCTGGAGATCTGTTTACTTTCCTTTCCTTTTTTCCCCTTTAACAGTGCTTTACAAGAAAGCATTGGCAATGCTAATAGAACAGCACTACTGCCATTGCCAAAGCTTTTTGTAGTTCTAGGGTTCGTGAATTACTGGGACCACATCCCATGCTGGTACTTCAAATTACTAACTGGTTTACCAGTTGTAGCATTTGTTACTCCCCGTGTCACGTGATTCTCTTCATATTAGGTCCAAACAGTCCCGCCTTACTCAATGACATGCAGGCTAGTGCATTGCATGGATAAGGGTGGGAGTAGAACAAGCCTTGGCAAAGTCAACAAATAGGACACTTAGCTAAACTTTCCTTAAATAAGTTACTAAGTGTCAATGCGGTTGGTTATAAATACTGTAAGTTAATAACTCCCGCAGGGAGATGGTCAAGGGGACCAGCAATATCCTCAAGAACAGTTACCTTCATAGAAGCAGCAGTCCTTCAGCAGTTCCAGGCACTTTAATCTGCCTTGAAATGGACTACTAGCGAGTAATCCTGATACAAGGGATGAAGACGCTGCAAGAATGTGACTGGTCGACAGGGGTCTTCCTGCAGGAATTCCTTGGTACAAAAATATTTGGGGGGGGGGGGGGGGTCCTGCTTACAGGGTTGGCAGCCCATTAAGTCCTCACTGAACGGGCTGAAGTCCAGCCACCACTGGACTACCTGTCACAGGCCAATCCTTCCGGAGTCAATAACTTGCCTTCTAAGGGACTCATCAACTCTCCAACAGCACTCCTGGCCTCAGTAAACTGTGTTGGGCCTCTGTGCTACACAATGGCAGTGGTAGCAGCTGGAAGACTTTGGGCGACCGCTTGCTCTAGGTTGCTTCTTCAACTATTGACACCCTGTGCTGCAAACTGGAGGCCTAGCAACTGGCTCTTTGTGTTCTTTTGGCTTGACTAGGCTTTGAAGACAGCTTCTCCTTGAAGAAGACATGGTATACTAGCCACCAGGTGCAGTCTTTGTCAGTGCAACCTCTTTGCTTCTCCCTCCATGTAGCAGGGCAGTCCCTTTTTGGTCTTTCTTCCAAGTCTGTCGAGATCAGAGTGCCGTATTTATCTAAGAAAATTCCCTCAGAGTAGGATGCAGTTGGTAGCCAATGGGCTACAAAGTTCCTTCCTTCCTGATGACCATTTCCTGGGAAGTGTGGAATATGGCTATCCCAGGATGCACCATTCTGCCCACTCATTGTGCCAAGACCCCCTTCCCAGCACTCGGGGCTCTCCAGCCCATTCCCAGAGGTTTGGCTACACACCCCTGGAAAAAACTGGTTTGACACTTGGCTTCTCTCAGCAGCACCAGCTCGTCTGCCTAACCAGGGTTCCCCTCTACTAAGTGTTACCCATTTGCCCTTCAAAAGGTGCTTCTACGAAGCTCGCCTTTTGGGCTAACATGTGACTTTCTGCAGGAGGGAGGTAACAACTCTCTCCATTGCAGGTCCTTTCCAGGAAGTCTTTAGCACGTCTTCCCAGGAGGGCAGAAAGACATCTGCAGGACAAGCCCTGTACACATCAGTAAACGGGCACTGGAAACCTTGGGCATCTAAAGTGGAAACTTCTAAAACCGCACCTTGCCCACCAGTGACCAAATTTGATGTAACCATTAAAATTGGATTTAATGCACAGATTCTTCTGATACTAAATGGTCCCATCCTTGGTAGTTCTATCCAGAAGCTGGCAGGGCTGGGGTGCCAGCCTGTGACTCTGTACTTTCCAATGGGGTTACTAGCCTTTCCACAGTAAAGCACACAAAATTACATGTTTCATTTGCTCATTAGCCTTACCCTAGGAGTGGCTTACATATTTTAAAAAGGAAGGTTTGGGCTTTGCAAATACTTTACATGCCAAAGGAGTTAGTTTCACACTGCCCTTACAGTCAGCAGTGGCAAACTGGAAGCCATGTTTAACCTGGTCATACTTGTGCAGTCCCATGGAGATCTCAGCCTACTGGCCCCAGGCAACCCAGGTACAATACACTAGGGACTTACAAGTAGGTTGGGTTATGCCATTTGGGAACAAGCCAATTAAACATACACCATTTTAAGGGTCAGAGCAAATGCATCAACTCCTGTTTACTAGGGCATTTCCACTACACTTATAACTAGTAGTTAAAATGGAGGCAAAAAGTTGGGTTAAACCTTCAAAAGGCCTGTTTCCTTACTGGCATCCTTCTCAGATTTTTAATTCAGGCAGGAATACATAAATGGTTCATGACCACAACTGATGAATTACAGACCTCTGTGACCCCCCCATCCTTGTTAATTAGGGTATGATGCCAAATTTCTTACAATAATACTTTAACACAAGCAGGACCCTCCTAGTTTCAGGTGAACCAGTCCTTTGGGGACAACATGGTTGTGGAACGATTTCGGGGAGCATGGAGATTGGGTAGGTCATATGGACCGCTACGTTCCTGGAAACAATTAGTTCTACTAGCACCAAGGTTATACCTAAGGGTCCTGATCACCTGACTAAGGATTATTTCATTGGCAGAACGACTAGTGACCATGTGAGAAAGTGTCAACTTTTCAAACCTGTAAAGAATTTTCTTGCAAAACGTACTTACCAGATTTTATTCTGGTGCATATGAGAGAAGATACTTTTAATTTTGTAAATTGGTGTGGCTCTCCTTATTGAGTTGTGAGACTCATTTGACTGTGTGCATATGGTAAATGTCTAACACTCTTCCCTGATATGCCTCCATGATCACACTACCCCCCCTAAGAGGAGCACCATGGGATTGCTAGAGACAACCCCTGTCTGCTAGAAAGGGAACTCCTGGACTCTGCAAACTATACCACATTTTGGTATACCATATAAAGAAACATCTTTCTACAGTGCTCTATACTTCAAGTGACTACTCCCATCCAAAATAAAATAAAAAAATAGCAGCAAACCAAAGTGCCACTGACTTACACTTTCACATGTGTGACAAGAGAGCAGAGAAAGGATTTGGCAGCTCTACTCTCTCCCCGTTGCAATGCGCTTCAAGCATTTACAACAGTGGCCAGCCAACCATGCTCTCCTCCCAGAAGTCAAGTTTATCCTATTGGAATTTGAAAACTACACCAGGAGCCGCAGTGTATCACACTGTGTCCCAAGCTCCAGGTGCTGTACTGCCAGCCCTTCTCCCTTCTGGCTGCCTTTACGATGTGAGCTTGGAATAACGTCAAAGTACTTGGCCATGGGTGGGGCCAGACAGCTTCAGGACACCTATCCCGAGACGACAGTCCCAGTTCTCACAAATAAAGCGCTAGGGATGCCCACCAGAAAATGAAGGTAAGTTTGAAAAGGAGGTAAAAATCTGCAGGGACAGGCAAAAATGGTAATAACAAAAGCAAGGGAGGAGGGTATTATGGGACATGGTGTGATGGTAAAGCAAGAAATGGCTGAAAGAGAGGTGGGGATGGAATCCATGACCGTGATTGTGAGGGAGGGAAGGAAGGAACACTACTTAAGCAGTAGTAGGAGAATGTAACTTATGGATACCCTGGTAGGCCTGTTCTGAAAGCCAAATCTCTCACCCCAAACCCTTGTATGCACTTGTCTGCTGTGTGAGTGTGGTCAAGTCAAGATAATAGCTCTTGCCAACTGCCATAGGTGCCTGTAGGGAAGACTAAAAGGAAAGTCGTTGTTTAGGTATCCATTCAATGAAAAAGCTATGGTAAATGTTCACACAGTTCCAGACACCAGAGCACTATTTTCACATCACTCAGTAGTGCTGAATAGCACAGCCCTCTGTAGGTTTAGCCAGATCTCGGAAAAGACATTCGACGACAGGTTGGTTGCTCAAGTTACACAGCTTTCAGCAGCACTTTAACACAGTTACTTACTTCAATATTAAAGAGCATGCCAATTAATAGAGGCTCTGGCCAGCCAGGGAAGCATAATGCACCACCCAAGTAAACAATAAACCACTGTGGCATTTCAGACAGCTGTAAATGATGAACTACATCTGGAGTCACTTCAGCAAACCCTTGGTGGCTTACAATGAGTATGTCAATTTACAAGATTCAAATTGAAACACCATGTACAAATATGGTCATTTTAAAAATATTATGCAGCAGTTCAACTCCCTTTTGTGGTTAAGCATGTGATGGAAGCCATGTTACAGCAAGTTTCTCAAAAATGCTTTTGCCCTCCCTCTTTTTGCAAGTTTAGTACCTTGATCTCATTTTAACAGATGAATTATCACTTCACCAGAACAAAATTCCATCACCACATGAAATGGATTACCTTAAAGAATTGCCGTCCTTGAACACCCATTGGATCCTGGTTGATGGCGATTACATCTCTGTTCTGCAGCAGTGCCTTAGACCTAGGGTCTATCATCCTGAGGTCATTCGACATGAGTAGTGGTGCTGCCATGATGGCCCAAAGTGCCATATGGGTTATCTGCTGATCCCAGCTCAAACCAAAGTTTCCAATCACCAGCTGATAGACCAGTAAATAGAGGAGAGAAAAAAAAAAGCAGAGAATACTTAAAATGATGGTATACAGTGAACAGTTTTCTTTAGTATGGTACATTAAAATATGGTGATTTTAATTTTACATAAGTGAACTAAATTGTCAAAAGTATTTGCTTTAGTGAACACCAGTGCACAAACACAAAATGTTATAGAAAACCATTTGATGATCTAAAAATATAGCAGCTTGATTTGGGTTCACCCGTACAATCTGTGGCTGCACATACGTACACACAAACATTTAAGTTAAATAGACTTCTTAATTGAATCAAGACACGCGAAAGCTATATATATATATATATATATACACACACACACACACACACACACATATATATATAAAAAAAAAAAATATTAAAAAAAAAATCCTCAGATCTGTCCAAATATATGTTCATAGAAGTGTTACAATAGTTTTAAAATGCCTCTCGAAAACAACCCAATAAGGAACCAGTTTTCAAAAATGGTAACATCTGGTGCAGCAAGAGGTAAATAAAACTGACAAAGTACTCCTCAAAGGTATAGGCACTTTTTAAATGGGAACAATTTTTAGGAGTCCTAAAATGGATATTGCCACAGGTTCCACTACAATCAAACTGATTAGAGGCTAGCACAAGCTCCGTAGGTAAATCTCATATACAACTGTAGGAAAGTATCATCTTTCCTGGCATGTTACCCCCATTTCTACTGTATGTTTGTTTGTTTTTGCCTAGGTGTCACTGGGATCCTGCTAGCCAGGACCCCCGCGCTCATAAAGTATGCCTTGTATGTGTTCCCTGTGTGGTGCCTAACTGTATCACTGAGGCTCTGCAAACCTGAACCTCAGTGTTAATGCCCTCTCTGCTTTTAAAATGGTCACTGCAGGCCAGTGACACATTTTACCAATTCGGATTGGCACATTGGAACACCCTTATAATTCTCTAGTATATGGTACCTAGGGTATTGGGGTTCCAGGAGATCCCTATGGGCTGCAGCATTTCTTTTGCCACCCATAGCGAGCTCAGACAATTCTTACACAGGACTGCCACTGCAGCCTGAGTGAAATAACGTCCACGTATTTCACAGCCATTTTACACTGCACATAAGTAACTTACAACTCACCTAAATGTCAAACCCTCACTGAGTGAAGGTTAGGTGCTAAGTTACTTAGTGTGTGGGCACCCTGCCACTAGCCCAGGTGCCCCCACATTGTTCAGGGCAAATTCCCCGGACTTTGCGAGTGCGGGGACACCATTACACGTGTGCACTACAGATCGGTCAATACCTATATGTAGCGTCACAATGGTAACTCCAAACATGGCCATGTAACATGTCTAGGATCATGGAATTGTCACCCCAATACCATTCTGGTATTGGGGGGACAATTCCATGCATCCCCGGGTCTCCAGCATAGAGCCCAGGTACTGCCAAACTAACTTTCCGGGGTCTCCTCTGCAGCTACCGTTGCTGCCAACCACTCAGACAGGTTTCTGCTCCCCCCCCCCCCCCCCCCCGGGCCTGGGCAGCCTGGTCCCAGGAAGGCAGAACAAAGGACTTCCTCTGAGAGAGGGTGTTACACCCTCTCCCTTTGGAAATAGGTGTAAAGGGCCTAGGAGTAGCCTCTCCTGGCCTCTGGAAATGCTTTGAAGGGCACAGATGGTGCCCTCCTTGCATAAGCCGGTCTACACTGGTTCAGGGAGCCCCCAGCCCTGCTCCGATGCGAAAATGGACAAAGGAAAGGGGAGTGATCACTCTCCTGACCATCACCTCCCAGGGGAGGTGCCCAGAGCTCCTCCAGTGTGTCCCAGACCTCTGACATCTTGGATGCAGAGGTCTGAGGGCACAATGGACAGCTCCGAGTGGCCGGTGCCGTCAGAGACCCCTCCTGATAGGTGCTTACCTTTCTCTGTAGCCAATCCTCCTCTGTGGGCTATTTAGGGTCTCTCATGTGGGTGTCTCACCAGATAAATGCAAGAGCTCACCAGAGTTCCTCTGCACTTCCCTCTTCGACTTCTGCCAAGGATCGACCGCTGACTGCTCCAGGACGCCTGCATAACCACAACAAAGTAGCAAGAAGACTACCAGCAACATTGTAGCGCCTCATCCTACTGGCTTTCTCGACTGTTTCCTGGTGGTGCATGCTCTGAGGGATGTCTGCCTTCACCCTGCACTGGAAGCCAAGAAGAAATCTCCCGTGGGTCGACAGCATCTTCTCCCTGCCAACGCAGGCACCAAATTTCTGCATCACCGGTCCTCTGGGTTCCCTCTCATCCGGACGAGCGTGTTCCCTGAACACAGGAGCTGGGTTCAGGTGTCTGCGACAGTCCAGTGACCTTTCTGTCCAAATTTGGTGGAGGTAAGTCCTTGCCTCCCCACACTAGACAGATAATAATCCTGTGTAAACTGCAGCTCCCCAGAGTGGGTTCTCTGTGTTGCTGTGCGCCCCCTCTGTCTCCTCCTCCAATGGGCGACCTCCTGGTCCTTCCTGGGCCCTGGCAGCACCCAAAATCCTCAACCATGACTCTTGCAGCTAGCAAAGCTGGTTTGCAGTCTTTCTGCGTGGAAACCACTCTGCATCGTCCAGCACGTTGTGGGACATCTTCTGAGAAAAGGAGAAGTTCCTGGCACCTTCCGTTGTTGCAGAATCTTCGGCTTCTTCCACCCGGAGGCAGCCCTTTTGCACCTTCATCCGGGGTTTAGTAGGCTGCTTACCCCCCCCCCCCCCACCCCCCCCCCCCGGACACTTGCGTGACTCTTGGACTTGGTCCCCTTCCTTTACAGGTCCTCAGGTCCAGGAATCCATCTTCAGTGCTTTGCAGTCAGTTGTTGTCTTTGCAGAATCCCCATCTTGACTTTACTGTCTTTCTGGGGTAGTCGGGGAACTTTACGCCTACTTTTCAGGGTCTTGGGGTGGGGTATCTTGGACACCCTTAGTGTTTTCTTACAATCCCAGCAACCCCCTGCACGCTACAATAGGCCTGGGGTCCATTTGTGGTTCGCATTCCACTTTTGGAGCATATGGTTTGTGTTGCCCCATGGCCTATTGTCTCCTATTGCATTCTATTGTGTTCTACAGTGTTTGCACCACTTTTCTAACTGCTACTTATCTGATTTGGTTTGTGTGTGTATATATATTACTTACCTCTCAAGGGAGTATATCCTCTGATATACTTTTGGCATATTGTCACTAAAATAAAAAGTACCTTTATTTTTAGTAACTCAGAGTATTGTGTTTTCTTAGGATATATCACTTAGCACTATAAGTGGTAAAGTAGGAGCTTTGCCTGTCTCCTAGTTCAGCCTAAGCTGCTCTGCTATAGCTACCTCTATGAGCCCAAGCTGCTAGAACACTTCTAATCTACTAATAAGGGATAACTGGGCCTGGCACAAGGTGTAAGTACCACTAGGTACCCACTATAAGCCAGGCCAACCTCCTACAACAACTGATCCACTGGTTGCATTTAGCCAAACTCAACCAGGCAATGGCAGCTCAGTGGTAAGTCATTATGTCCGAGTGACCAAACATGCATGAGTATCGAGCACCATCATTCTTTTCAGTAGCCAAATAGAGTCATCACCTCTACGCTGTTACTCCACAAGAAAATATAACAGGGGGGCATTGCTAATGGTATTCCTTTGATTTCTGTAAGAGAATCAATAAATAACATGACTGGTCTGACACATGCCAATGGATGAGTTTGGAAAAACTGCTGTGAACTTCAATGATGAAAAGGTTTAACAAATCCTTAACTAGAAGCTTCTCTGTATCAACAATCAATCCTACAGCTGGTATAAGAGTTGGAAATGTCATTAAAAGATGATCCATTTCTTCTACCGCTGGTTCCAACCTGGATATTAGCTAGTATGCTGTGATGACACGTTAAGGACAGTCGGAGGCAGTCTCTAAGACTGCCAACCTTCGTTCCTTAGTGGAGACAGCTTAGCGGTCAGGAGAGTCCCAGCTTACAAAACATGCTAGAGAGACTAAAACGAGGTAGAAAGCTTATATCGGGAAAATCACGTGAACTAGGGTTAACCTTACAGTTAAGAGACTTTTTTGTAGGTATATGGGAAGTCTGTGGTTCTGGGCCACAATCCTGTGTGAGTTCTGCAGTTTACTACAAGTTTCAGGGCTACAACACCACTGCACTACAAATGCACACCAAATTACTCCCTTAGCATACTTGACTAATGGTAGATGGTCAAGACTACTCTGGAGTGTACATCTAGACAAGCATCCTTAAATAATGCGATGGTAAGTGTTAGACACTTCAATATTAACTCACACAATAATACTTAAAGGCTGCAGTGTCCAGTCAGTGCTAGAGCAAGTAATTATAAACACACAGTAAATGAATTACAATCTGGACCTGCAAAAAGAAGCCAGAGGTGCTAGCAATTTCTTAGGGTTGGGATACGGCCAAAGACTTTTCTATATCGTCTAATCAAAGAGTGCTAGATTGTTCCTCCTTATGGCCAATGAATCCTATGAAGCTGGCTCAGGTAAACGTAGGCATCTTCTGAACTCGGATGGTCTTGGCTTCTTGGAGCGTTTTTCAGGGAAGGGATTTGTATTTGTGCTATTCGTATACATGTGGTACTGCCAAATGAAATTCATGAACTGGTCCAGCCTAAGGAACCAAGCTAAAACAGCTCAGTGGACTGATCCTTCAGCTGTTTAGTTTCCAGCATCTAAAAGAAAGTACTCAAATATACCGTATAACAAAACACCAGTCACCCAAGGCAGCCAGGACATCCTTCCAAGAAGACACAGGTGCAGTGCCAAGATCTGATGTTAATGCTGACAGGGTGTCAGGAGCCACTAGTAAGACATTTCCCAAATCAGGACACCAATTTAGGACCCAGTTTGATACAAGACACTAAAACAGGAAACTTAACTTACTATGGTGCTCAAGTACAATTGTATGAAACAATACTGTGAAATGCTGGGCAACTACAAAATAGACATGCTGTGGAAAGACTGCACCATTAATCCTTTTAATGATATAATGAAAAATTAACACAGTCCTTGTTCTGACAACAAACAGTCCCTCTAATGTTAAAAGCCACAAGGAGGATAAAGCACAAAATGCTAAATGATGTAGCATGTAGTCTAACCAATACCATCAACTATCACCGATTTTTACTATATAATAGACAAAGAATGTACAATGAAAAACAAAACTGATCTCAGCCTGTAAGAATAGTGCTTGTTCATACCATATCAGGGTCGTTCCAGCCTCCTGGTCCAGCCGCCTCTACAATTACATCCTGGTGTCCCGCTGACCAGTCCACAATGCTCTTGACGCTGTCCCAGGAGTCACAGATATCATTATAGTTTCTCCAGTGATTACAGTACTTTCTGATCTCTGTGAAATTGGGCTGTAATGAAATGTAAAAGTAAATGACAATGTAATGTGAACAAGTAAAACAAGCCTGAACATGCACTTCAAAATAAGCAGGTCAATAGCCTTGCTGGTACAGTGGCACCTTTAATATTTGCAACCCTGTAGTGTAATTCGTTTGGCTATGCTGCAGGCGAGTTTACCCCCCTTGAGATAGTATTACGTCAAACTGATTACAATAGAACCGTAGAAAAATCTCTACACCGACTAGCATGGCTGCTACATTGTATTAACCACAGCAGCTGCTTTTTGTCAGAAAAAGCAAGCACTGACTAGAGCAAGTTCTTAAAAAAAAAAAAAAAAAAAAAAAAACACACCTCACACAATTCTTTTTTTTTTTTTTTTTTTAAACAGCTGAATTGGCATACTCTGTACACCAGCCTAATGATTTGGTTTTGCCACCTTACTGTGATCCAATATGTCCTACTTGGAGTTAAATTACGTGGAGCGCTTGTGTTTTTAAAAAAAAAAATGAAAACTTTTTTTTATTTTATTTTTTTATACTGATTCTGCCATTTTAATATACAGATAAAGTAAACACTGCTCTATATTTGGGCTGTTTTGGTTACTGCAGTCACTCATTGGGATAAAACATTGCAGAGAAAAAGCAAGGGACTGCTAAGCAAATACTATAGGATAGCAGAGGTAAAGCGCCAGGTTAAGATGATCGCTTCGGGAATGCAACAGGATACAGCCCTAGGAAAAAAAAAAAAAAAGAAGGAATAAGAGTATACGGATAGAGCATAGCAAAAAGGAGTACAACCTTTTAATTTAACTGTGTTCCTGCTGGAAGCAGAGACACCACTGTTATGTAGAGAAGTGTCATTGGTACAGCCTTGGTGGAGGCGATGACAAGCGTGCAAGGTTGGCGTGCCAATGATGCATGAGTTTATGGGTGGAGGTACAGAAAAGCAGTTACAGGGGAGGCAGAAGGGTTTCGAGTTCACTGGTGTTATGGCTAGTGGATGAAGGAAACCTACTGGGTGTGAATGTGGGATTAAACAGGGATGCTTTGTAACTGGTGCAGGGAGGCATGGGATAAGTGCAGAGAGTACTTTGAGGTGTGTACAAGTCTGCTGTTTGGTGTGCTGTAAATTACCCGAGGTATTCTAATATTTGTACATTTTAGAAGAACATAAAATAAATATACTTTGGTGTGAATATGATGACTCCATGGGAAAGGTATCTTTTTTTTTTTTAGCTGGATACAGTTTGCATAAAACACCCACACCTGCAAAGAAAACTATCAGCGGGCTGGATGCCACTTCAATCTGAGATGCTACAAAGACAAAAAGGGCTTTTTGGGGGGGGGGGGGGGGGGGGGGGGGGGGAAGGGGAGAAGAGGTTTAAAACAGAAAAAAAAAAAAAAGTGGACCAGATGTCCACAGCCAGTAATCTCAACCTCTGCCAAAGCAAATTTAATCCTGAAGCACATTTTACCTTGAGCTTTCTCTCAAAATATGTACAAGCATAAAAAAAAAAAAAGGTAAGCTATTCAGTTGTTGAAAAAGCCACTGATCATTAAATAAAAGGCTGCAGAGACACCTTGGGTCTAGTCTCAAAATAGGTGCATTGGACGCATGGTTTAAATATTGATGGAGGTGTCAATCAAGGGCCAGTATCCATTAAAATGCATGTTTGATAGCTGAAAATCATGTGGAAAGTTACTAGAGTGAGAACACCCCTAAGGCCATGAGACACGAAGGAACAATGCGACTCCTCATCTATTGTTACTTTATTGGCATAACTGACTACTTACGAGAAAATAGCCTGGGTACCAACCTTGAGGTTCGAACGCTGTAATAAATATTTGCGATTTTATATTGCATGCCAAGCCATCTCTATCATCACTGTTGCGAGCTGCCCAGTCTCCTCTTATTCGCTCATGCGATGGAGCCCATGCCTGTGTGGGCTCGACAGGAATTGTTGCATTGTATTCGGGGAAATATGCGATATCCTATCATTATATGCACAAGACATCTTATGTTACAGAGGGCCCCACTGGAGTATTAGGGTCCAGTTATGGCTGTTGAGCGAGTTTGGACTGATGTCTGGATTGCTAATGCTAATAGCAGAAGGGACACCAAGCTAGGGGATAACGTAGCCCCATGGAGGGCCCTGGGAGAAAGACTTGAAACCCCAGGTGATGCATCTGAGTGGGGGTGGACAGAAGCGGAAAACTAGGCTGCATGAGACCCTGGGTGAGGAGAGGGTGAACACAGCTTGCCTGGCAAGCCCTGCTGCCTCGGAGGCATAATGATTAATTCCAACCTGCCCACTTCCCCTACTCCGGTCTGCTTAGAACTACCATATTCCTTTAGGGTTTGATCCCCCTACTACACACTATGTACTGGGACTGTTTGTTGATGTTGCATTGTTATAATCAACCAAAACTGAAAAAAAAAAAAAAAAAAGTTTTAAAAGAAGCAAAAAATAAGTGAAAATATTAAAAACATTTTGTAAATGTGAAGAAATTTGAAATTGAAGGCTAAAATTGAAGTTCGTATCGTCAGACTGATTCATGGGATCAGCGCAAGTGCAGCAAACTGAATAATACGGAACGTGGGTTTGTGAATTAAATAAAATATTTAATCCTTTGTGTATTTGATGATTGCTTGTGTCTCTATTTGTAAACTGTGTTCTGGTTTTAATCCCTCAAATTGCTTAGACCGACATCCCTGGCTCCCAGTAATGACTAAGTGTGAGGTCACGGCTCTCAGTAATGACTCAGTGAGGGTCCCCGGATTCCACTAACTATTAAGTGAGGGTCCATAGAAGTCAAAAGGTTAGACTACTTAGGCCAAAACTGATGGAGATCAGATGCCTGAAATGGCCACACTTTAGCATTAGTGTTGGGTTGATTGACATTATTCAAAGACCATGACCGGCAGAGAAATGGTTAAATAAACGACCAGAAAAAGAGACTGATTAAGTCCTAGAAAATAAAGGTAAGACAAAGATTAGGGAAATAAAGAAACTCAAGCTTGAGATGATTTCGATTAAAGGAAATAGGAACCAATGCAAGAGACTATACTTCCAACTATAGTAAAGGCGGGCAAGTCTTCCCACGACTGACCAATGATTAGCATACACTTCTGTGATCTGAAAGTTGAAAATCAAAGCACCATCTTAGTTTCCAAGTAATGGCAATGTATTTTAGATGTAGCCTTCTGAATACATATTTCCATTGCTTACAAGATGCTTGTACTTTTCTAATTGTAAGAAAGGAATTATGTGGATGGCAAGACCCAGCTAATCATGGCATGAAAACAAAGTAACCTTTAGCATCACCTACCTTCTGAAGTGAAAATTCATACAGAGGCCACTCGCATGAATATACAATGCTTCTGCCAGTCTTGTTCAGTGCAATGGACATGTTTCTGTATCCTGCAGGAAGGAGTTAAAAATTAAAAATGGTCAGTCTCCATTCAAATATAAAAATGGCATGCAAGAACATGGTGGCGGGGTCAGCTTGGAGAGGTGAATTGAAGGCGTGGGGGGGGGGGGGGGGAGGCAGTCTCAACAAAACCCATGGCTCGGTGGAGACTAAATAAATACTAACTATAGATAAGAATAAGTTTGCCGCACACAGACTTTACAATTACTTCTGTAACGGATTCTATGATAAGCATGTAGTGCAGTGCATCAATTTCGTTTTTTTACCCCTTCATCGTAAGTCGTGTTGTTGCGAAAGAACAGTTTTGACCGAACTTTACTTGGCATTCAGTCCACCATTTGCCCTCAGCCTTGAAAAACTAGGACAGGATGAAACCAGTGTTGGCTGCCTTGATTGTGTTATGTAATCAAGTATTCTTTCATAACGACTACATAAGTTTGACCACCTGCAAAAACATTGAAATTGATGCAAACTCTATGCCCATCACAGACTTAATGAATACTTTTGTAAGTGATTCTATGTGTGCTCCAACCTTTCTCTTAGGTTTAGAGTGCACCCTTAATTTTTAGGGAGCCTAGACATCAGAGGTAGCAGAATGTTTGTTCACAGCATCACCGTTTTATTAGGTCAGATCAACTTTTGGTTGGTACGATTTCTCTTTACTAATGCCACACACTTGCATTAGGATGTGAAACTAGTTTGTCACTTCGGCTATTGTAAATGTTAGCTATCACCAACTGAAGAAAAACACTCCTTTCACACCTGAGACCACTGTTTGATGCTTCACATTAAAGTACAATGATATTGTTCTTTTCTCACAGAGGCACTTGGATTATGTTCAGAGGACAAGTAGTTATCTCTAGTGGAGTCCATCCAAAGTCAAATCCTGACTTGCAGACACTTTGCGTGCACAATATCAACAGATAGAGCTATAGTACAGTAAAAGCACTGCATGGTGTCTGTTAAGAGGCCACTACAGAGCTTCAACTATCTCCTAATTTACATTAGTTATCTGACTGGCCGGAAGTATCATTTTGCACTGGTATGTCAGATATAATCAAAGGATGGTTAGTTAGCCTTACAATGCCTGCATGTCACATATAGGCTTCTTATGGTACCTTCAGCCAACAGGTCCAAAGTCCCAAAGCCGCAGCCATCAAACTTTAGTAGATCTACTCCCCACTCAGCAAATGTTTTGGCATCCTGTTCATAGTGACCAAAGCTACCAGGAAATCCAGCACACGTTTGATTTCCGACATCTTGATAAATCCCTAGCTTCAGTCCTTTAGAATGAACCTGCAATCACAAAAAAATACCATTAGAAAGCTATGGAGGCAATATGGGTCCTATAAGTGAAATACTGTAACAAGGAATTCATAAAACCAGATGTTGACTTTCAGAACTTCTTGGAAAAGTTTCCCAACAGGTAGTCCTAGTCAGTCAAGGGTTATTGGGCTCAGACTAAATCTGCATTTTACCACCGGTGTCTTGGGGCTTAACCCTTCTTTTGAGCAAACAGAGCATCAGCTACGATGCTTTAGCACCTGAAAAGCAGGGTCAGGAAGTTCAGCATTCCAAGCCTTAGTAGGGGGAATGAATGTGGGGTTAGTGACTCCGAACTCAAGCATCAAATCAATCTCCAGCCTTTACTTTATGAAAATGAAATACTTTAGCACTACTTTGCATACGTTTCACAATCAACACCGTGCATTTATCTTTGGTGCCAACAGCAAAATACCTCTAACCTGAGAGAATCTGAGAAAGCATGCAGAGTACACTTTCAGTAATGACCTGGGAAGAGAAGGAAGAACTTACCTGTCAGTTAAAGAGATGAAGTGAGTCTACCATGAGGCACGACAAGACTACCAAGAAGGCCTGCAAAAGGCTGACCTGACTGTAAGGAATTGCACAAGGATAACTGATCAGTCCTGGAACCATGAATTTGCTTCAGTCCAGCTGCCAGAGAAAAAGGCAGGACAAACTCCTTGGTCAAGGAGCTGCTATACCACCTTCAAGGATGAAGGCTGGTAAGCCTGCATCCTCCCCAAGCCCTTGGCTGTCTGTAGAGTGTGCCTATTCAATACAAAGGATCACTTGGGTCCAAAACAGATCTTTGAACACCAGTGAACAAGACTATCTCTGCCCCAACTCAGACATTGGAGACTGGGGAACAATTCACTGCGACATCAAAGTGATAAAATATATTTTAACACAAAAAAAAAAAACACAAACAAAAGGTTACACGAACTTTCTAGTTAAGTTCAGATTTTACATGCAGAAAACCATACAAATTCAGCTGTTATAGTTTGTTATTTCAAGTAACTATAACTTGTATGCTCATCATGCACAGTTCTCATCAATAATTTTACTGATAATGTTGAGTTACATAATATCTGGAGTAATTAGAAGTGCATGGTGAGGTGCGAGTTCTAGTTACTTGAAATAACTAACTGCTAAATTTCTATGGTTTTGTGCAAGTACAATCTGAACCCAATTATAATGTTCCTGTAACCTTAGTTTGTATTGTGTGAATTTCCAAGGTTTTTATTTTATTCTATTTCCCAACTATAACATCCCTATAACCTTTGGTTATTTAAGTGAATTTCTATTTTTTTTACGCTTTGGTGGTTGGCCACATGCATCCAGTCCCCCATGCCTTCAACCACATGCCGTGCACACCCTTCAAGGATGAAGCAAGGATTAGGCACACAAAAAGTGGGGAGAAACAATGAGAAGGTGGGAAGGGCAAGCAGGAGGAAAGAAAAAAAGAAAAGAAAAAAAAAAAAAACAAGCAAAAACAGGGGGGTGGGGTGAGGAAGAGGCAGAGCAAGGAGAAAGCAGTGCGAATGAGGTAAAGTCAAGGAGCAGGCATGCATAAAACAGATGAGAAAAGAGGGGGCCATTTAATGTTTGCAAAGTTCCTAGTCTCTCGCACTCTCTCTTTTTCTTTTTTTGCTCCCTTGTCTGTTTTTCCTCTTTAGGACCCTGTTAAAGCCAAGTCCTAAAATCGCTGCCAACACTTCCGGGATCCTTAATCCTGTTGCAGGTCCAAAAAAAAAAAAAAAAAAAAAAAAAAAAAAAAAAAATGGCAGCAGCACCACCAGATCTGGAATCCTAATTGTCTTTTTTTTCTATTTACATTATAAAGTGCTCGGTGCAGATTAATGAAAATGCCGAGGAGTTTCGTCCAAAGCCTTAGACTGGCAACAGTGTTTTGCCAAAGCTTCAGTTCCAGATCATCCGAGCATTTATTCTCAGAAGAAATGGCAGTAAGCTAGAATCCTGACACATTACGTTTAATAACGAGTGATATTTTTAAAGTGAAACACATGAATAGATGATTATTAAGCATGTGGCCACTTTATTCTCAATCTAAATGCACTGTTGCAATTGTGAAATAGGACTGTGGCATTTAGATGCTATTATAGCAGAGTCAAATATTAAGCTACAGTGCAATGAATCCTTATTCAAACATTATCAGTGCATTATGGGAGATGTATGCTATTACTACAGGGTCACAACGCATTTGATTGATAAACACATGTGTTGTGTACACCTTAAACCACTCACCTGTGATCAAGGCATTCAGCCGAAATGTTTGGATGTTACCGGAACTGAGGCTTTGGCATTTTTGTTTGGACTTTAAGTATGGGTTTGGGGCACCCCGTCCGGAGGAGGTTGTTGGAAATATTATATTATATATATATTTTTTTGTTTTAAAAATGGGCTGAGGGCTAGTGGAGCAAGATCTTTTTCTGTATTCATTGGACATGGACTATGCATTAGATTCATCTAGGTATGAAGTAATAATGTAGACCATTCTAGTATCCTTGGCTGGATGCAGTCTAAAAAAGAAGCACTGGCAAAGCTAATAGGTCTCACTGTTTTTTTCCTATTGCCCTTGCAAATTCAATTAGCATAGGAAGGGGGGGGAAAAAATAAAATAAAAAAATAAATAAAAAAAACACACCCTGGTTTGCATTTTCCACTTGTATGCTAGACCTTTTTCGAATGTTGGAAATACAGTAACTTAAAAAGGATTTGCACACTTCCACAGTATTGCATTTCACTTGACAATGTATAATTGAAACGATAAACAACCACATTGCAAAAATGCACAAGTCTATGCGGTTTCTCCTAGGCTCTGTGTTGCCTGCTACACCCACTAATGTATTTCATGTATGATTGACAATGCTTTCATTCACCCACTGTCTCACCACTCTGTAAGAGTTTTCTTTTGCACATGTGACATGATGCATATATCTTACAGAACAACTTTGTACCAGTATTCCTCACTTTTCAGGTAAAATTGTTCCTTTTCTCTCCCTTGTGAATTATGAATGTCCCTAGAACCTTTTGCATGCCTCATGTCTTTCTGCCTTAATCTCTTTTTGCCCATATTCCTGCTACTTATTAAGAATTAATTCCAGCACAAATTGCTTCTCCTATAGCCCACTCTAATGGTCACCATCACATCAGTAATGTTTCAGAAAGGAACTAGAGTAATATGTATGGATAGTTTCCTTTGGAGAGGGAAAAATACAATAAAAAATCCCAGTAACCAATTGAAGAATGTGTGGGAGACAGCTGAATAAAACCTGCAATCATGGAATGCTTCACGGGGGGTTGGAGGGGCGGACACACACCCACACACAACACATCTACAGGTTTCAGAGTCACCTGTTCCAAGTCCTATACAACACTGGCCAGATAGCCAATCGTAAACAAAAATTAGCAGCCAGCTCTAGGTAGCTCTTAAGACATACAGGACGATCATATCTCAAACTGTAAAAGTCCAAGCACCTGGTTTCTTGTGTTTATTTAACTGTCCCTTCCCAAAAAAGGCAATGATTGGACAGAGGTTACTGAATGTTATTTCCTGTGTCACTCTGAATTATAGTTTCTAACCCTCTCCACCTCAAGGTGGTCAAGTACCCTGGGTATTCAATTTTTGTTGCACCAGTCCCATCACCCTGAGTGTAGCACACAACACTACCAATTAAACAGGAATTTAAGACGTGGTCTGATTACCTACACACCAAAAAACCCTACCCATGTAAAAGTGATTAACATATTAGGCGAATTAGGTAGCAGCATTTACATCCTCACAAACATCAAAGATTTAGGACAAATGGTAAATATATTCCCGTCTAAAGAATGTTTTTGCAGACTGCTGGAACACAATTCCACTACATGGCTTGCAAGAACTGTGCAACCATGTGCTGTTCAATTTTGTTGCCTTGTCTTTCTCTTCAGTGAACTAAAAAATGAGCAAGTTCACAAGGCAGTCTCCAATAATTGAGGTCTCTAGCTTACCCTCCCCTCATATATGGTGTGTGGGTTGACAAAGTCTGTGCTGTTTACTGTCGGGTAGCAACACAGGCCTTCTTGACAATTGCCAGCCACAAGATTAATGAGAAATAAGGACTTGCTGTTTTGGAGCGCCTCTGTTCAGGCTTCACAGTTTTGTCACAAAAGCTAAATAGGATTATCAGCAAGCCAGTAATGTTACATTGTTGATAATGTGACCTTTATGCAGGGGTCAGCCCAAATTCTTTTGCTAAAGACCATCTTTGCTGGCTGCAGAACTCTGTGCACTTTAACCTGATAACAAGTGGTAAAGTGCTTGTGCTCCTCCTTTCAAACTGGAGCAACTGGCATACCCACCTTACCAATAAGTTTCTAGTATATAGTGCCAAAAGTGTATTTAAGGTCAGTAAATTAAGTGTCAATGGTGGCCTGCAGCACCCATTATGCCACCCACTGCAGTGACAAAGCAGGCTTGTCACCAGTAGCCTGGCTGTGCAGCTTTAAACTGCAAATTCAGCCCATCATAATAATGCAGACAGGCTTAAAACCCTACTTTTAAATATTTATAAGTCACCACTAAGTCTTACTGCCCATTAAGGCAGGATGCATTGTATTTAAAACTAGGCTTTGCAAATGGTAATTTTACACATGTCCTAATAGTGACTAACACCTCAAAACTATTTTCATTGTACCAGAGTTGGCGGTTTCATAGAAAGGCACTGGGATACCACATTAGGTCTAATAAAGGTTATATCCACTTAGGAAAGTTACGTATATAATTAGTAAATGTTTTGAGAGAAAAAAAGTTTTTTGTACCAGCTTGGAAAAAGTCATCAAATCATATTTTAAAAGATAAGTCTGATGGCCTCAACCAAATCCATGCACTAGACGAGTTCATGACTTCATGCCATTGGGCAGCTTGGCTTTTACCTGGCTGCATACTGCACTAGGAAATGTTATACAGACAGACCTGTAATGATCCATGAAGTCACCATTTAAAAAAAAAAAAATAGCCATTGTTTTTATTTCAGCTTCCTTTATCTAAATGGTTTGAAAAATTAGCCACTACTCACGTAATCAGCTAGTTTACGGATCCCACTAGGGAAGCGGGTTGGATGCGGCTGGAGACGGCCCTTGAGATCTCGAGAACTATCTAGCCAGCAGTCATCAATGCAGACAAATTCATAGCCAGCCTCCTTCCATCCTTCTGTAACCATGACATCTGCCATCTGCATGAACAGGTTCTCACTGTTGGGGACAAAAATCAAACATCACTAAAGTTACAATTGAAAAGAAATCAATCAGAAAAGACAATGAATTCTGGCAGCAAGAATGTCCTCATTAAGGCACTTATCCATGTAAGTCACACCCCTCAAACCCACCATTCAGAAATTACAGGATTAGTCAGCTTCTCTACCTTCATATTTTATTGGACGTAACTTGCCACTATATTTACCATCACAAGAGACATTTAAAACTGCATTTATAAACTTAGGCAAACACCAACATTTCTGTAGCCAACCCGCCCATCATATGATCCATGCATATAACAATCCAACACAATTAGGTGCCCATTCAAATAACGGTTTCTCTTGAGTAGTCAGCAAGCAGAAAGAGTAGCCACTCTCATGCCCTCCAGGTTGAAAACATGGTCCTGAAAAGTTATTTTAAAAGGGTTGCTAGCACACCACTTCACAGATCACAAGTCTCTCAAGGGTCCCTCATTCAGTTCTTTTGATTCTGTAATTTCAGTACAGTTCCAGCCGGCCAACCAGTGATTAATTTGTAAATGAATGAGTACCTGTACCTAAAGCGCCACTCAGATGCCCCGTGCCAGTGCTATTAAATGTCAGTGCACCGAATACCAAGGCTATGTAGTCTCAAATTCACCTCAGGCCTCTAATCCACTACCAGACACTGCCTGCCTCTATCTCTTGAAGGTTCCCACTTTCTCCCTTTGTAACTGTTTCCCTGTCTTTCGCCTTTCCAGTGTGTATGTTTTTCCCCATTCACTCGATATGTGATAAGGGAAAATAAGTGGTGGTCCTCAAAAACAAGTGGTAGTGGGCATCACCAGCTCAAATTAAGCATTGCAGTTGATGTATTTAGTCAAAGCAGGTGTTACGCAAGACTGCACAAGGTTCATATTTCTAGTGAAATGTATTAATTATTTTTCACATTTATCCACGTTAGTCTGTTTTATGCTGCTGTAATCAGTATAACTATGAATTGTTAAAGAGGACCAGCAGTATTGCTCATAAACGGTATCTTTCTCAAGAGGGCCCCGCTGTGACTATCATGTGTGTGAAAAAATGTGGAACTGACCTGATGAAGCACGGAATATTTAAAAAATAAAATAAAAAAAAAGTGAATGAAGAACTGTTTAGTGACTTACCATCTGTGGAGTGTAATGCTAGCAACTCTTACAATATATTTATAAACATCTTTTGAAGAAATTCATACTTCCTAATGTTCTACTGCAAGTTAAACACTTTTCTTTTAATTAGGTGTATACCACTTTTGGGATTAAAGTCCTCTACAGAGAGTGTGAAAGTTGTGCAATCCTGCCCTCTATTTATTTTCTGATCACATATGTTTTTGTCCTGCTTTTAGTTGGAAAATCAGTGCAGTCACCTGGTGAGACTATCCCTTTACTTCTCCATCACCATCACCAGAGGTGGGTAAGTGTATCCTCCTTGATCCGTACTGTCAACTGGGCACAAATGTTAGAACAAGTCTCATGAAGAGTGGGCATGCTTCTGCAGTTACCAGAGGATCGACAATTTCTGCTTCTCCCATCTAGGTCTTTGTCCAGTGCTCCTGCCAGATACTAAAAGCCAGTCTCAGGCAATATGCAAGAGACGGTACCAGGAAGGGGGGCAGTGGAAAATATTTTCATGTGTGAGAAAGTGCATGCAGGTAATCCTAAACTGGTTACTTAATTTTTTTAGATGCACACTGCATTTGGCTCAGCCACAGACCAGTCCACGAAATGCGCAAGTCAGACTGTTAGTTCGATAAAAGGAGTATTTGCATACCAACACAAAGGAAAATACGGCATTCACAAACAATACACAAAGTAACCTGAGGTCAAAGCTCTAGCTTTCTAACAGGCGGTGTTAGACCTGGTAGCTTTAGTGTGGTCTTACCCCAACTTTTTTGCCAGTCTCCATTTTTTGTTTTTTTAAATCTGGTTTTAGAACTCTGCGCACTTTACCACTGTTGATTAGCACTAAAGTTATTGTGCTCTCTCCACTAAACACGGAAACATTAGCAGATTTAAATGTACTAATAAGTCCCTAGTAAAATATGCTCAGAATCTGCTTTACAGAGTTGCGCAAGCACCTAGTTGACAGTGAACTGTGACCTCAAGAAGCTTGATGAGGAGGCGAACCTCTGAGCTAGCACCAGAGTGTCGGGTATCAGGGGTAGAAAGGGACACACACAAAGGTGGTCTGGGCTCCCACCAAAAGAAAGGTGAAGGGGGGGGGCGCAGGAAGGGTGGAATAAGGTTCTCTAAAGACCCCCAAAAATAATTCCCAAAGGAGTAGTGGTAACCAGTCCCTGCCTACTACTAAAAAAGGGTTATTTGACCATAAGACAGGGAGGTTTGTTCCCTTAGAGTGCTCCATGTTTGGTCACTCTAAGGGCAACTACAAATGTCCCAAGAGAGCATAACCTCCCACCAGTGGGCAGACACCTGGGTTGGCTAGTATAGAGCTTGGGGCGAAGGTAGTCCCAGAAAGTTTTGAGGAACAGATAGAGATAACCCTTGTGCCCTGGGGGATAGACTAATGGTGCTTAAAAAAAAAAAAAAAAAAAACTCACATGCCTACAAATGTTTCCAAGTATAGACAGTGGGTCACTATTAATGGTCAACTGGTCATGGGAGCCAGCATGACAACTGTCATGTGTCAGCTGAGCAGGTCCTACCGAACACATGCCACCAGACATCTGCCAAGGAGTGGGGTGGGGAGTAAAGGACACAGGAAACTGGTCCCTGAAGTTCCCGCAGTGGAGTCTGACGGAGTCCCAGAGGAGGAGCCCCAAAAGAGTCAACTGGGGAGGACATTGCTGCCCTAGGTGACCTAACCGAGCTTGCTGGCTGGCAAGTTTAGAGTGGGCCCACCAGGGAGGAATTCTGCAAAGCGCAGAGAGTGTCCCACCCTTAAGGGCTTGAGGCGACAGGCCTCAGCCCATGCAGCAGTTAAAGCCTCTGGGGATCACCTAATCTACTGGGTGAATGATCTCCTCTGCAGGGAACCTAAGGCTCTGGGTACAGGGGCTGCTTGTGTGATGGTGGTCCTCCAGTATTACTGAGCGTTCCTACTGGGTTTGGCTCATAACATACCCCAGGGAAGATATTTAGGGCAAGACAACACCTTAGCCAGGCTTGTTTCCCACTTCTATTGGCCGAGAATGAAGACAGCCTCAGATACATTCTGCAGGACCTGACACCTGCCAGGCCAGTGGGAAGTCAAGGAAAAAGCTTCCCTGATCCCAGTCATTGGAACCTCCTTTAAAAAGGGCTGGTATCAATGTTATTGGACCCCACAGCAGCCCTCGATAACAGGCTTATCCAGGTCTTGGTGAACCATGCCACACGCTTCTCAGAGAAAACCCCTCAAAAGGATGGTGACTGCACCTGTGGTGACTAGAACGGAGATGGGGATCCCCAAGGAGATAGTGTCTGACTGAGGCAATAGTTTCATGTCTGATTACATGAATTATATGTGGGATCAGTGTGGGGTAATTTACAAGTTCACCACACCCTATCACCCCCAAACCATTGGTCTAGTTGAAAGATTCACCAAGACCTTGAAGGGAAAGACTGCGGGCCTACCTGAGGCCATGAGGCATAAGTGGAATGTCCTCTTGCCATGCCTTCTCTTTGCCTACAGGGAGATGCCACAGAAAGGAGTAGGGTTCAGCCCCTTCGAACTCCTCTATGGCCACCTTGTCTGGGGACTTCTGAGTATTGTCGAGGAGGGGTGGGAGAAAGCTCTGAGGAAACCCCACCAGGATGCGGTCAGTTACCTGCTGGCCCTCTGGAACCAGATGTACTGCTGTTGGAAAAAGGCCCAGAGCAATCTCAAGGCCAGCCAGGAGGTAATGGGACATGGTATGTTCAGCAGACCACTAGTAGAGTTTTAACCTGACCAGAAAGTATGGGTCATGGGGACAGTAGGGCTCAGAGCTCTCCAGGACCTCTGCACTGGCCGATACGAAGTCAAGGAGTGTAAGGGGGACGCCACTTAGTGAACCTCCAAACCCCCTAGGAACCCACTAAGGGTGCTCCATGTCAACAGGCTAAAGCCTCACTGAGAGGACCGAGGTGAGCATGCTCCTTTGGACATATGAGAGTGTGAACCTCTCCCGGACCACCTCTCTGCACAACGAGAGGTCAGTGGAGAGTGCCAACCTCTCTGCCACAATGACCCTAGAACAGTAAGGTGAATGATACCAGTTGCTGAGACAGTCAGCCTCAATGTTTTCAGTCATCCCTGAACTCACACACACACACACACACACACACACGTGTGTCCATGGTATTGAAACGGGAGACAGCCCCCCGTAAAAAACTAAATTTACAGTTTGTCCAACAGGGTGAGAGTCTGCATCAATGAGGAAGTCTCTAAGATGTTGGCCTTACGGGGTGATTGAGACCTGTAACAGTCCCTGGACCAACCCTGTGGTGCTGGTACCAAAGGCTTCTCAACCAGGCACCAAGCCATAGCTCCGGTTCTTCACAGACTACTCAACTATCACCAGTACTGATGCACACCCATCCGCAGAGCAGATGAGCTCACTGACAGGCTAGGCGCTGCCAAATTCCTCAGTACTTTTGAATTGAGATCAGGGTACTGGCAGATCGCCTTTACTGTCAGCTTTCTTAACCACAGAGGGGCAATACCAGTTCCGGGCGATGCCCTTTGGATTGAAGAATGCCCCTGCTACCTTCCAACAGTTGGTTAACAGGGTCCAGGCTGGAAAGGAGGATTTCTGTACTGCCTACCTAGACAATATTGCAGTCTACAGTTCTAGCTGTGAGGAACACCTGCATCACCTCCATGAGGTGCTTTAGGCCCCGCAGCTGGCAGGCCAGACAAACAAGGCCAGTAAGTGCAAGTTTGGGCAAGGTTCTGTGGTATATGTAGGACACCTGGTAAGTGGAAGAAAGGTAAAGCCCCCCCAGGCTAAAATTCAAACCATCATGGCCTGGCAACCGCCTAAATCCTAGACAGATGTTACAGTCTTCCTAGGCCTCATTGGCTACTAGGGAAGATGTGTTAATGTCTATGGCACAATTGTTGCCACCTTAAGCGAGGGGACTTCCAAGAAGCAGTCCAGATTGGTCCTCTGGACAGAGGCTCACAGAAACCCTTTGATTCCCTCAAAGAAACCATGTGTGCAGCACCTGTGCTCAGGACCCCCGATTTCTCCAAGAAATTCAGCATGCAGACAGATGCTTCAGAACATGGCACAGGGATAGTCTTAGTACAGCTGAATGAGGAGGGCCTAAACTGTTAGCCTTCAGTAGCAGGAGGCTATTTCCATGCGAACAGAGGTGGAGTGTCATTGAAAGAGAAGCTTTTCCTGTGGTCTGGGTACTGAAGAAGCAGAGACCATACTTGTAAGGAAATGCCTCCTTGGCATGGTTGCCCCCTGACTTTTTGCCTTTGCTGATGCTATGTTTACAATTGAAAGTGTGCTGAGGCCTGCTAACCAGGCCCCAGCACCAGTGTTCTTTCCCTAACCTGTACTTTTGTATCCACAATTGGCAGACCCTGGCATCCAGATAAGTCCCTTGTAACTGGTACTTCTAGTACCAAGGGCCCTGATGCCAAGGAAGGTCTCTAAGGGCTGCAGCATGTCTTATGCCACCCTGGAGACCTCTCACTCAGCACAGACACACTGCTTGCCAGCTTGTGTGTGCTAGTGAGGACAAAACGAGTAAGTCGACATGGCACTCCCCTCAGGGTGCCATGCCAGCCTCTCACTGCCTATGCAGTATAGGTAAGACACCCCTCTAGCAGGCCTTACAGCCCTAAGGCAGGGTGCACTATACCATAGGTGAGGGTACCAGTGCATGAGCATGGTACCCCTACAGTGTCTAAACAAAACCTTAGACATTGTAAGTGCAGGGTAGCCATAAGAGTATATGGTCTGGGAGTCTGTCAAACACGAACTCCACAGCACCATAATGGCTACACTGAAAACTGGGAAGTTTGGTATCAAACTTCTCAGCACAATAAATGCACACTGATGCCAGTGTACATTTTATTGCAAAATACACCCCAGAGGGCACCTTAGAGGTGCCCCCTGAAACTTAACCGACTATCTGTGTAGGCTGACTAGTTCCAGCAGCCTGCCACACTAGAGACATGTTGCTGGCCCCATGGGGAGAGTGCCTTTGTCACTCTGAGGCCAGTAACAAAGCCTGCACTGGGTGGAGATGCTAACACCTCCCCCAGGCAGGAGCTGTGACACCTGGCGGTGAGCCTCAAAGGCTCACCCCTTTGTCACAGCCCAGCAGGGCACTCCAGCTTAGTGGAGTTGCCCGCCCCCTCCGGCCACGGCCCCCACTTTTGGCGGCAAGGCTGGAGGGAACAAAGAAAGCAACAAGGAGGAGTCACTGGCCAGTCAGGACAGCCCCTAAGGTGTCCTGAGCTGAAGTGACTAACTTTTAGAAATCCTCCATCTTGCAGATGGAGGATTCCCCCAATAGGGTTAGGATTGTGACCCCCTCCCCTTGGGAGGAGGCACAAAGAGGGTGTACCCACCCTCAGGGCTAGTAGCCATTGGCTACTAACCCCCCAGACCTAAACACGCCCTTAAATTCAGTATTTAAGGGCTACCCTGAACCCTAGAAAATTAGATTCCTGCAACTACAAGAAGAAGGACTGCCTAGCTGAAAACCCCTGCAGAGGAAGACCAGAAGACGACAACTGCCTTGGCTCCAGAAACTCACCGGCCTGTCTCCTGCCTTCCAAAGATCCTGCTCCAGCGACGCCTTCCAAAGAGACCAGCGACCTCGACATCCACTGAGGACTGCCCCTGCTTCGAAAAGACAAGAAACTCCCGAGGACAGCGGACCTGCTCCAAGAAAGGCTGCAACTTTGTTTCCAGCAGCCTTGAAAGAGCCCTGCAAGCTCCCCGCAAGAAGCGTGAGACTTGCAACACTGCACCCGGCGACCCCGACTCGGCTGGTGGAGATCCAACACCTCAGGAGGGACCCCAGGACTACTCTAAGACTGTGAGTACCAAAACCTGTCCCCCCTGAGCCCCCACAGCGCCGCCTGCAGAGGGAATCCCGAGGCTTCCCCTGACCGCGACTCTTTGAATCCAAAGTCCCGACGCCTGGGAGAGACCCTGCACCCGCAGCCCCCAGGACCTGAAGGACCGGACTTTCACTGGAGAAGTGACCCCCAGGAGTCCCTCTCCCTTGCCCAAGTGGAGGTTTCCCCGAGGAATCCCCCCCTTGCCTGCCTGCAGCGCTGAAGAGATCCCGAGATCTCTCATAGACTAACATTGAAAACCCGACGCTTGTTTCTACACTGCACCCGGCCGCCCCCGCGCTGCTGAGGGTGAAATTTCTGTGTGGGCTTGTGTTCCCCCCGGTGCCCTACAAAACCCCCCTGGTCTGCCCTCCGAAGACGCGGGTACTTACCTGCAAGCAGACCGGAACCAGGGCACCCCCTTCTCTCCATTCTAGCCTATGCGTTTTGGGCACCACTTTGAACTCTGCACCTGACCGGCCCTGAGCTGCTGGTGTGGTGACTTTGGGGTTGCTCTGAACCCCCAACGGTGGGCTACCTTGGACCAAGAACTGAACCCTGTAAGTGTCTTACTTACCTGGTAAAACTAACAAAAACTTACCTCCCCCAGGAACTGTGAAAATTGCACTAAGTGTCCACTTTTGAAATAGCTATTTGTGAATAACTTGAAAAGTATACATGCAATTGAAATGATTCAAAGTTCCTAATGTACTTACCTGCAATACCTTTCAAACAAGATATTACATGTTAAATTTGAACCTGTGGTTCTTAAAATAAACTAAGAAAAGATATTTTTCTATAACGAAACCTATTGGCTGGATTTGTCTCTGAGTGTGTGTACCTCATTTATTGTCTATGTGTATGTACAACAAATGCTTAACACTACTCCTTGGATAAGCCTACTGCTCGACCACACTACCACAAAATAGAGCATTAGTATTATCTATTTTTACCACTATTTTACCTCTAAGGGGAACCCTTGGACTCTGTGCATGCTATTCCTTACTTTGAAATAGCACATACAGAGCCAACTTCCTACAATACTCGTTTGGCAACTCACTTCCAGGTTCAGACAGACCACAGGCCCCTCGGTTGGCTCATGAGGATAAGGGGTGAAAATCCTAAACTCTTGGTGTTCCATCATAAAGTCCATTCTGTGTAGGAAGATGGAACATTGCCCAAGGTCTGACCACGCCATGCAAATGCTCTCTCTGGATTCTTCTTTCTTAGTGAAGAGAGCTCCCAAGGGGTTGGGTGGCTCTCCCAACTTTCAGCTGTGTGTGTGGGGGAGAGGGGGGTTTGGGGGGGGGACACGTTAGACTTGACAGCCTTGGGGTGGTCCAGACACCCCCCAAAAGTATTTTGCCTGCCTACCTTTTTTTCTAATTTTTTTTTGCTGGTTTTAGGACTCTGCACGCTTTTCCAGAACTAAAGTGCTTATGATCTCTCACCTAAACATTCTGCTATTGGCTCCTACCCAGTTGGCATATTTTATTTATTTATAAGTCCCCAGTAAAGTGCACACAATGTGCCTAGGGACCATAAATTACATACTAATAGTGGGCCTACAGCACTGATTGTGCCACCGACATAAGTATCCCCTTAACCATGACTCAATTGCAAGGCCTGTGTGGTCAGTTTACTGCCACCTTGACTTGGCATTTAAAACCCCATGACAATCCTTAAACCCCCCTTTTATTACATATATGTCACCCCTAAGGTAGGCCCTATGTGACTCACAAGGCAGGGTGCAGTGTATTTAGAAGGCAGGACATGTACATGCCATTTTTCACTATTGTAAGGCCTACTCCTCTCAAAGAAGACCAGCATTGGGAAATCCTTAATATACTTTTAAGCTGTAATTCCAGATCAGAACAAAGTAGCTATATCATCCTCTTTACCTGTTAAGTCGGAAAAACATTACCATTTTAGAAATGCCACTTTTAGAAAGTAGCCATTTCTCTACTCTTACTGTGGTGTATGCCTTACAGCCTGTCTCCAATGCACGTTAGGGCTGGGTGACAACTGCATGTGATATTTCCATCCACACAGCCACAAACAAAGGACGCTCAATTGCATCTGCATATTGATGGATCTTCCTGGGCAGGAAGGATGGGGAGGGGCTCACACTTCAAAGGGTAGTGGCCTAACCCCATACAAAGGATTGATTACCCCCCCCCACAGATAGCCTGGCAGACAAGGCATTGCTGAAAGTGAACTGGTGCACTCAAAGCCACACTCTGAAGCCCTCTTCCACTCCGCCCCCCACACATACCCCAAAAGCACTTTTGGGTATATGTAAGGAAATGCCTCCTTGGCATGGTTGCCCCCTGACTTTTTTGCCTTTGCTGATGCTATGTTTACAATTGAAAGTGTGCTGAGGCCTGCTAACCAGGCCCCAGCACCAGTGTTCTTTCCCTAACCTGTACTTTTGTATCCACAATTGGCAGACCCTGGCATCCAGATAAGTCCCTTGTAACTGGTACTTCTAGTACCAAGGGCCCTGATGCCAAGGAAGGTCTCTAAGGGCTGCAGCATGTCTTATGCCACCCTGGAGACCTCTCACTCAGCACAGACACACTGCTTGCCAGCTTGTGTGTGCTAGTGAGGACAAAACGAGTAAGTCGACATGGCACTCCCCTCAGGGTGCCATGCCAGCCTCTCACTGCCTATGCAGTATAGGTAAGACACCCCTCTAGCAGGCCTTACAGCCCTAAGGCAGGGTGCACTATACCATAGGTGAGGGTACCAGTGCATGAGCATGGTACCCCTACAGTGTCTAAACAAAACCTTAGACATTGTAAGTGCAGGGTAGCCATAAGAGTATATGGTCTGGAAGTCTGTCAACCACGAACTCCACAGTACCATAATGGCTACACTGAAAACTGGGAAGTTTGGTATCAAACTTCTCAGCACAATAAATGCACACTGATGCCAGTGTACATTTTATTGTAAAATACACCACAGAGGGCACCTTAGAGGTGCCCCCTGAAACTTAACCGACTATCTGTGTAGGCTGACTAGTTTTAGCAGCCTGCCACAAACCGAGACATGTTGCTGGCCCCATGGGGAGAGTGCCTTTGTCACTCTGAGGCCAGTAACAAAGCCTGCACTGGGTGGAGATGCTAACACCTCTCCCAGGCAGGAATTGTCACACCTGGCGGTGAGCCTCAAAGGCTCACCTCCTTTGTGCCAACCCAGCAGGACACTCCAGCTAGTGGAGTTGCCCGCCCCCTCCGGCCAGGCCCCACTTTTGGCGGCAAGGCCGGAGAAAATAATGAGAAAAACAAGGAGGAGTCACTGGCCAGTCAGGACAGCCCCTAAGGTGTCCTGAGCTGAGGTGACTCTAACTTTTAGAAATCCTCCATCTTACAGATGGAGGATTCCCCCAATAGGGTTAGGATTGTGACCCCCTCCCCTTGGGAGGAGGCACAAAGAGGGTGTACACACCCTCAGGGCTAGTAGCCATTGGCTACTAACCCCCCAGACCTAAACACGCCCTTAAATTTAGTATTTAAGGGCTACCCTGAACCCTAGAAAATTAGATTCCTGCAACTACAAGAAGAAGGACTGCCTAGCTGAAAACCCCTGCAGCGGAAGACCAGAAGACGACAACTGCCTTGGCTCCAGAAACTCACCGGCCTGTCTCCTGCCTTCCAAAGATCCTGCTCCAGCGACGCCTTCCAAAGGGACCAGCGACCTCGACATCCTCTGAGGACTGCCCCTGCTTCGAAAAGACAAGAAACTCCCGAGGACAGCGGACCTGCTCCAAGAAAGGCTGCAACTTTGTTTCCAGCAGCCTTGAAAGAACCCTGCAAGCTCCCCGCAAGAAGCGTGAGACTTGCAACACTGCACCCGGCGACCCCGACTCGGCTGGTGGAGATCCAACACCTCAGGAGGGACCCCAGGACTACTCTGATACTGTGAGTACCAAAACCTGTCCCCCCTGAGCCCCCACAGCGCCGCCTGCAGAGGGAATCCCGAGGCTTCCCCTGACCGCGACTCTTTGAATCCAAAGTCCCGACGCCTGGGAGAGACCCTGCACCCGCAGCCCCCAGGACCTGAAGGACCGGACTTTCACTGGAGAAGTGACCCCCAGGAGTCCCTCTCCCTTGCCCAAGTGGAGGTTTCCCCGAGGAATCCCCCCCTTGCCTGCCTGCAGCGCTGAAGAGATCCCGAGATCTCCCATTGACTTCCATTACAAACCCGACGCTTGTTTCTACACTGCACCCGGCCGCCCCCGCGCTGCTGAGGGTGAAATTTCTGTGTGGGCTTGTGTCCCCCCCGGTGCCCTACAAAACCCCCCTGGTCTGCCCTCCGACGACGCGGGTACTTACCTGCAAGCAGACCGGAACCGGGGCACCCCCTTCTCTCCATTCTAGCCTATGTGTTTTGGGCACCACTTTGAACTCTGCACCTGACCGGCCCTGAGCTGCTGGTGTGGTGACTTTGGGGTTGCTCTGAACCCCCAACGGTGGGCTACCTTGGACCAAGAACTAAGCCCTGTAAGTGCCTTACTTACCTGGTTAACCTAACAAATACTTACCTCCCCCAGGAACTGTGAAAATTGCACTAAGTGTCCACTTTTAAAACAGCTATTTATGAATAACTTGAAAAGTGTACATGCAATTTTGATGATTTGAAGTTCCTAAAGTACTTACCTGCAATACCTTTCGAATGAGATATTACATGTAGAATTTGAACCTGTGGTTCTTAAAATAAACTAAGAAAAGATATTTTTCTATACAAAAACCTATTGGCTGGATTTGTCTCTGAGTGTGTGTACCTCATTTATTGTCTATGTGTATGTACAACAAATGCTTAACACTACTCCTTGGATAAGCCTACTGCTCGACCACACTACCACAAAATAGAGCATTAGTATTATCTATTTTTACCACTATTTTACCTCTAAGGGGAACCCTTGGACTCTGTGCATGCTATTCCTTACTTTGAAATAGCACATACAGAGCCAACTTCCTACATTGGTGGATCAGCGGTGGGGTACAAGACTTTGCATTTGCTGGACTACTCAGCCAATACCTGATCACACGACAAATTCCAAAATTGTCATTAGAAATTGATTTTTGCAATTTGAAAAGTTTCCTAAATTCTTAAAAGACCTGCTAGGGCCTTGTGTTAGATCCTGTTTAGCATTTCTTTTAGAGTTTAAAAGTTTGTAAAAGTTTGAATTAGATTCTAGAACCAGTTTTAGATTCTTAAAAAGTATTCCAACTTTTAGAAGCAAAATGTCTAGCACAGATGTGACTGTGGTGGAACTCGACACCACACCTTACCTCCATCTACAGATGAGAGAGCTAAGGTCACTCTGTAAACTAAAGAAAATAACCATAGGCCCCAAACCTACCAAAATACAGCTCCAGGAGCTTTTGGCAGAGTTTGAAAAGGCCAACCCCTCTGAGGGTGGCAACTCAGAGGAAGATGATAGTGAATTGGAGGAAGATTCCCCCCTACCAGTCCTATCTAGGGAGGACAGGGCCTCTCAAGCCCTGACTCCAAAAATACTAGTCAGAGATACTGGCTCCCTCACAGGAGGGACCAGCACCTCTGAAATCACTGAGGATAACCCCAGTGAAGAGGACATCCAGTTAGCCAGGATGGCCAAAAGATTGGCTTTGGAAAGACAGATCCTAGCCATAGAGAGGGAAAGACAAGAGATGGGCCTAGGACCCATCAATGGTGGCAGCAGCATAAATAGGGTCAGAGATTCTCCTGACATGTTGAAAATCCCTAAAGGGATTGTAACTAAATATGAAGATGGTGATGACATCACCAAATGGTTCACAGCTTTTGAGAGGGCTTGTGTAACCAGAAAAGTGAACAGATCTCACTGGGGTGCTCTCCTTTGGGAAATGTTCACAGGAAAGTGTAGGGATAGACTCCTCACACTCTCTGGACAAGATGCAGAATCTTATGACCTCATGAAGGGTACTCTGATTGAGGGCTTTGGATTCTCCACTGAGGAGTATAGGATTAGATTCAGGGGGGCTCAAAAATCCTCGAGCCAGACCTGGGTTGACTTTGTAGACTACTCAGTGAAAACACTAGATGGTTGGATTCAAGGCAGTGGTGTAAGTAATTATGATGGGCTGTACAATTTATTTGTGAAAGAACACCTGTTAAGTAATTGTTTCAATGATAAACTGCATCAGCATCTGGTAGACCTAGGACCAATTTCTCCCCAAGAATTGGGAAAGAAGGCGGACCATTGGGTCAAGACAAGGGTGTCCAAGACTTCAACAGGGGGTGACCAAAAGAAAGGGGTCACAAAGACTCCCCAGGGGAAGGGTGATGAGACAACCAAAACTAAAAATAGTAAAGAGTCTTCTACAGGCCCCCAAAAACCTGCACAGGAGGGTGGGCCCAGAGCCTCTTCACAAAACAATGGGTACAAGGGTAAAAACTTTGATCCCAAAAAGGCCTGGTGTCATAGCTGTAAACAGCATGGACACCAAACTGGAGACAAGGCCTGTCCCAAGAAAGGTTCCACTCCAAACTCCCATCCAGGTAACACTGGTATGGCTAGTCTCCAAGTGGGATCAACAGTGTGCCCAGAGCAAATCAGGGTCCACACTGAAGCTACTCTAGTTTCTGAGGGTGGGGTGGATTTAGCCACACTAGCTGTCTGGCCGCCTAACATGCAAAAATACAGACAGCAACTCTTAATTAATGGGACTAGAATAGAGGGCCTGAGGGATACAGGTGCCAGTGTCACCATGGTGACAGAGAAACTGGTTTCCCCTGGCCAATACCTGACTGGAAAAACTTACACAGTCACCAACGCTGACAATCAGAGAAAAGTACATCCCATGGCAATGGTTACTTTAGAATGGGGAGGGGTCAATGGCCTGAAACAGGTGGTGGTCTCCTCAAATATCCCAGTGGACTGTCTGCTTGGAAATGACCTGGAGTCCTCAGCATGGGCTGAGGTAGAACTAAAAACCCATGCAGCGATGCTGGGTATCCCTGAACTGGTGTGTGTGAAAACAAGAGCACAGTGCAAGGCACAGGGTGGAAAAGTAGAGCTGGAGTCTGGAAAAATGGCCCAGCCTACCAAGAGAACAGGAAAGTCAGTTGGGAAACCAACTGCAACACAGCAAAAGAAAGGGAACCTCTCTTCTCAGGAAGAAGTTCTGCCCTCTGAGGGAACTGAGCCTTTGGAGCTTGAACCGTATCAGGTTGAGCTCTTAGGCCCAGGGGGACCCTCAAGGGAGGAGCTGTGTAAGGGACAAGAAACCTGTCCCTCTCTTGAAGGCCTTAGGCAGCAAGCTGCTGAAGAGTCCAAAGGCCAGAAAAATGGAACGCATAGGGTCTATTGGGAAGATGGACTCCTGTACACTGAGGCCAGAGACCCCAAACCTGGTGCCACTAGGAGAGTGGTAGTGCCTCAGCTGTTCAGGAAGTTCATCCTAACATTGGCCCATGACATTCCCCTTGCTGGACATTTGGGACAAACCAAGACGTGGGAGAGGTTAGTCAACCACTTCTACTGGCCCAATATGTCCAACATGGTTAAGGAGTTTTGCCTCTCCTGCCCCACCTGTCAAGCCAGTGGTAAGACAGGTGGGCATCCAAAGGCTCCCCTCATTCCACTTCCAGTGGTGGGGGTTCCCTTTGAAAGAGTGGGTGTGGACATAGTTGGTCCACTGGAACCTCCCACAGCCTCAGGAAATATGTATATCCTGGTAGTAGTGGATCATGCTACCAGATATCCTGAAGCTATTCCCCTTAGGTCGACTACTGCCCCTGCAGTAGCCAAGGCCCTCATTGGTATCTTTACCAGAGTGGGTTTCCCTAAGGAGGTGGTGTCTGACAGAGGTACCAACTTCATGTCAGCATACCTAAAGCACATGTGGAATGAGTGTGGGGTGACTTATAAATTCACTACACCATACCATCCACAAACTAATGGCTTAGTTGAGAGATTCAACAAGACATTAAAGGGCATGATCATGGGGCTCCCAGAAAAACTCAAAAGGAGATGGGATGTCCTCTTGCCATGTCTGCTTTTCGCTTACAGAGAGGTGCCACAGAAGGGAGTAGGATTCTCACCCTTTGAACTTCTGTTTGGTCATCCTGTAAGGGGACCACTTGCCCTTGTTAAAGAAGGCTGGGAGAGACCTCTCCATGAGCCTAAACAGGACATAGTGGACTATGTACTTGGCCTTCGCTCTAGAATGGCAGAGTACATGGAAAAGGCAACCAAAAACCTTGAGGCCAGCCAACAGCTCCAGAAGTTTTGGTATGACCAAAAGGCTGCACTGGTTGAGTTCCAACCAGGGCAGAAAGTCTGGGTTCTGGAGCCTGTGGCTCCCAGGGCACTCCAGGACAAATGGAGTGGCCCTTACCCAGTACTAGAAAGGAAGAGTCAGGTCACCTACTTGGTGGACCTGGGCACAAGCAGGAGCCCCAAGAGGGTGATCCATGTAAACCGCCTTAAGCTCTTCCACGACAGGGCTGATGTCAATCTGTTGATGGTAACAGATGAGGATCAGGAGGCAGAGAGTGAACCTCTCCCTGATCTTCTGTCATCAGACCCAAAAGATGGCACAGTAGATGGAGTGATCTACTCAGACACCCTCTCTGGCCAACAGCAAGCTGATTGTAGGAGAGTCCTACAACAGTTTCCTGAACTCTTCTCCTTAACCCCTGGTCAGACACACCTGTGTACCCATGATGTGGACACAGGAGACAGCATGCCTGTCAAGAACAAAATCTTTAGACAATCTGACCATGTTAAGGAAAGCATCAAGGTGGAAGTCCACAAGATGCTGGAATTGGGAGTAATTGAGCGCTCTGACAGCCCCTGGGCTAGCCCAGTGGTCTTAGTCCCCAAACCTCACACCAAAGATGGAAAGAAAGAGATGAGGTTTTGTGTGGACTACAGAGGGCTCAATTCTGTCACCAAGACAGATGCTCATCCAATTCCAAGAGCTGATGAGCTCATAGACAAATTAGGTGCTGCCAAATTCTTAAGTACCTTTGACTTGACAGCAGGGTACTGGCAAATAAAAATGGCACCTGGAGCAAAAGAGAAAACAGCATTCTCCACACCTGATGGGCATTATCAGTTTACTGTTATGCCCTTTGGTTTAAAGAATGCCCCTGCCACCTTCCAAAGGTTGGTGAATCAAGTCCTTGCTGGCTTGGAGTCCTTTAGCACAGCTTATCTTGATGATATTGCTGTCTTTAGCTCCACCTGGCAGGATCACCTGGTCCACCTGAAGAAGGTTTTGAAGGCTCTGCAATCTGCAGGCCTCTCTATCAAGGTATCCAAATGCCAGATAGGGCAGGGAACTGTGGTTTACTTGGGACACCTTGTAGGTGGAGGCCAAGTTCAGCCACTCCAACCCAAGATCCAGACTATTCTGGACTGGGTAGCTCCAAAAACCCAGACTCAAGTCAGGGCATTCCTTGGCTTGACTGGGTATTACAGGAGGTTTGTGAAGGGATATGGATCCATTGTGACAGCCCTCACTGAACTCACCTCCAAGAAAATGCCCAAGAAAGTGAACTGGACTGTAGAATGCCAACAGGCCTTTGACACCCTGAAACAAGCAATGTGCTCAGCACCAGTTCTAAAAGCTCCAGATTATTCTAAGCAGTTCATTGTGCAGACTGATGCCTCTGAACATGGGATAGGGGCAGTTTTGTCCCAAACAAATGATGATGGCCTTGACCAGCCTGTTGCTTTCATTAGCAGGAGGTTACTCCCCAGGGAGCAGCGTTGGAGTGCCATTGAGAGGGAGGCCTTTGCTGTGGTTTGGTCCCTGAAGAAGCTGAGACCATACCTCTTTGGGACTCACTTCCTAGTTCAGACTGACCACAGACCTCTCAAATGGCTGATGCAAATGAAAGGTGAAAATCCTAAACTGTTGAGGTGGTCCATCTCCCTACAGGGAATGGACTTTATAGTGGAACACAGACCTGGGACTGCCCATGCCAATGCAGATGGCCTTTCCAGGTTCTTCCACTTAGAAAATGAAGACTCTCTTGGGAAAGGTTAGTCTCATCCTCTTTCGTTTGGGGGGGGGGGTTGTGTAAGGAAATGCCTCCTTGGCATGGTTGCCCCCTGACTTTTTGCCTTTGCTGATGCTATGTTTACAATTGAAAGTGTGCTGAGGCCTGCTAACCAGGCCCCAGCACCAGTGTTCTTTCCCTAACCTGTACTTTTGTATCCACAATTGGCAGACCCTGGCATCCAGATAAGTCCCTTGTAACTGGTACTTCTAGTACCAAGGGCCCTGATGCCAAGGAAGGTCTCTAAGGGCTGCAGCATGTCTTATGCCACCCTGGAGACCTCTCACTCAGCACAGACACACTGCTTGCCAGCTTGTGTGTGCTAGTGAGGACAAAACGAGTAAGTCGACATGGCACTCCCCTCAGGGTGCCATGCCAGCCTCTCACTGCCTATGCAGTATAGGTAAGACACCCCTCTAGCAGGCCTTACAGCCCTAAGGCAGGGTGCACTATACCATAGGTGAGGGTACCAGTGCATGAGCATGGTACCCCTACAGTGTCTAAACAAAACCTTAGACATTGTAAGTGCAGGGTAGCCATAAGAGTATATGGTCTGGAAGTCTGTCAACCACGAACTCCACAGTACCATAATGGCTACACTGAAAACTGGGAAGTTTGGTATCAAACTTCTCAGCACAATAAATGCACACTGATGCCAGTGTACATTTTATTGTAAAATACACCACAGAGGGCACCTTAGAGGTGCCCCCTGAAACTTAACCGACTATCTGTGTAGGCTGACTAGTTTTAGCAGCCTGCCACAAACCGAGACATGTTGCTGGCCCCATGGGGAGAGTGCCTTTGTCACTCTGAGGCCAGTAACAAAGCCTGCACTGGGTGGAGATGCTAACACCTCTCCCAGGCAGGAATTGTCACACCTGGCGGTGAGCCTCAAAGGCTCACCTCCTTTGTGCCAACCCAGCAGGACACTCCAGCTAGTGGAGTTGCCCGCCCCCTCCGGCCAGGCCCCACTTTTGGCGGCAAGGCCGGAGAAAATAATGAGAAAAACAAGGAGGAGTCACTGGCCAGTCAGGACAGCCCCTAAGGTGTCCTGAGCTGAGGTGACTCTAACTTTTAGAAATCCTCCATCTTACAGATGGAGGATTCCCCCAATAGGGTTAGGATTGTGACCCCCTCCCCTTGGGAGGAGGCACAAAGAGGGTGTACACACCCTCAGGGCTAGTAGCCATTGGCTACTAACCCCCCAGACCTAAACACGCCCTTAAATTTAGTATTTAAGGGCTAACCTGAACCCTAGAAAATTAGATTCCTGCAACTACAAGAAGAAGGACTGCCTAGCTGAAAACCCCTGCAGCGGAAGACCAGAAGACGACAACTGCCTTGGCTCCAGAAACTCACCGGCCTGTCTCCTGCCTTCCAAAGATCCTGCTCCAGCGACGCCTTCCAAAGGGACCAGCGACCTCGACATCCTCTGAGGACTGCCCCTGCTTCGAAAAGACAAGAAACTCCCGAGGACAGCGGACCTGCTCCAAGAAAGGCTGCAACTTTGTTTCCAGCAGCCTTGAAAGAACCCTGCAAGCTCCCCGCAAGAAGCGTGAGACTTGCAACACTGCACCCGGCGACCCCGACTCGGCTGGTGGAGATCCAACACCTCAGGAGGGACCCCAGGACTACTCTGATACTGTGAGTACCAAAACCTGTCCCCCCTGAGCCCCCACAGCGCCGCCTGCAGAGGGAATCCCGAGGCTTCCCCTGACCGCGACTCTTTGAATCCAAAGTCCCGACGCCTGGGAGAGACCCTGCACCCGCAGCCCCCAGGACCTGAAGGACCGGACTTTCACTGGAGAAGTGACCCCCAGGAGTCCCTCTCCCTTGCCCAAGTGGAGGTTTCCCCGAGGAATCCCCCCCTTGCCTGCCTGTAGCGCTGAAGAGATCCCGAGATCTCCCATTGACTTCCATTACAAACCCGACGCTTGTTTCTACACTGCACCCGGCCGCCCCCGCGCTGCTGAGGGTGAAATTTCTGTGTGGGCTTGTGTCCCCCCCGGTGCCCTACAAAACCCCCCTGGTCTGCCCTCCGACGACGCGGGTACTTACCTGCAAGCAGACCGGAACCGGGGCACCCCCTTCTCTCCATTCTAGCCTATGTGTTTTGGGCACCACTTTGAACTCTGCACCTGACCGGCCCTGAGCTGCTGGTGTGGTGACTTTGGGGTTGCTCTGAACCCCCAACGGTGGGCTACCTTGGACCAAGAACTAAGCCCTGTAAGTGCCTTACTTACCTGGTTAACCTAACAAATACTTACCTCCCCCAGGAACTGTGAAAATTGCACTAAGTGTCCACTTTTAAAACAGCTATTTATGAATAACTTGAAAAGTGTACATGCAATTTTGATGATTTGAAGTTCCTAAAGTACTTACCTGCAATACCTTTCGAATGAGATATTACATGTAGAATTTGAACCTGTGGTTCTTAAAATAAACTAAGAAAAGATATTTTTCTATACAAAAACCTATTGGCTGGATTTGTCTCTGAGTGTGTGTACCTCATTTATTGTCTATGTGTATGTACAACAAATGCTTAACACTACTCCTTGGATAAGCCTACTGCTCGACCACACTACCACAAAATAGAGCATTAGTATTATCTATTTTTACCACTATTTTACCTCTAAGGGGAACCCTTGGACTCTGTGCATGCTATTCCTTACTTTGAAATAGCACATACAGAGCCAACTTCCTACAGTATAAGTACTGGGTCTCTAACCACACAAAAAAAAACAATTTGATATTTTTTGGATGAGGAAGTGAACCTTGGTCAGATGGACTTGCTGTGCTGCTCAAAGGACTCAAGTGGACTGCTTTCTGCTTGTCCTGTTGCCTGCTGCTCCCTGACCCTGCTGGATGGGCGAACCATCCACTACTGTTTGACCAACATGCCTCTGCCCTCCCTCCAAAGTGATCTCCAAGGGCTTGCCCCCTGATCTCGGCAGTCTCAGGGACATCAACGACTGCCTACAACTCTTCTGGTGCTGCTTGACTATGTCATCTGTCAGCCTCTCCCTTGCCTGAGGTGCCCCCTCAAGGCTCTGGGCCTTGAGAAGTGGGTTCTGCTGGACTATGCCTGCTGCAAGTCTCACCCTTGCCTCTGATGTGCCCCCCTCCAAGCTCTGGGCCTCAGAAGTGGGTTTTGTAGATGTTTGCAAAACACAAAATATTGCCTTGATTGAGGGAGAAATTCAACTGCATCACTCCTTCGACACTGCTGCTGTTCGATGACAGTGGATTCACAGATGCACGGTGTGGAAAATACAGATGCATCGTACCCTCGAAGTTGATGCTTTGCTCCATCCAAGGTACTATTTCAGCAGACCCTGTGTGAATTCTGTAGCAGACCTATCATCCATCGTAGTAAGTCTGAACTTTGGATTTGCACCAGACCCTTGCAACCTCAAGTAACCTTTTGACAACAAGTGACTTCTAAGCACTATTTTGGATTTAATCTTTAAAAATTAATCTCGGCTTCTACTGGTGGGATTTGTCGTTTTGGTCTTGTTTTACTCAAATAAACACTCTCTGTTTTATTTAAGTCGAGTCTTTTTGTTGTGCTTTTACTGCGTTACTGTATGCATTATTGCACAAATACTTTAAACACTGTCTTAAGGTAACCTGCTTGCTCCTTCCCAAGCTACCAGAGGGTGAGCACAGGATAATTGAGGATGTGTTGTGACCTACCCTGACTAAGATTGAGGTCCCTTCTTGGACAGGATGCATATCTACCAACTAGAGACCCAATTTCTAACAGGCAGGTTCCCGAGTCCCGCTCCCCTCTTGGTAGTGTTTATTCACACGCAGCGCTAGGAGGAACCAGTTGCCAGGTGTTCTTGAGTTCCTCAATGTTCGGGTCCTCCCCATACGTTTGGGAGGAGGGTAGGGTGTGTGAGTGTTAGGCTACTGGTGCTCATCCTCAATCAGGCCTTGGGCCATCATGGAGGATACCTCCTCTCAAAAGCAGTCTCTATTAGATCATGCTCCCTGCCTTTCTGCTGTGGCCCCCGGCATAAGGGGTCAAAGTCCTCACTACGCACGCAGGCTACATACTGTTTTATTGGCACACCAGCCCCACCTGGCATATGGGGCTCACCAACTTTAACCTGCAAACGGGCAATGACCCACTCGAGGTCTCCTCACACCTCACTACAGGGATCCAATCCCCCTCCCACTGGATAATTTCTTTATAGTCCATTCACAGACACATACACTTAAAATGTATGTAACACACACAAGCCCTGCGTCATCCCTGTATTGTACCAATCACACATACACCCAGTAACTTGTATAAAACACGTACGGACCAGCACTACACACCATACCAATATAGGCAAAGGGATTTTAAATAAGTGAGTCTGTAGGCCTCAATCTAGTGAGGCAGGTAAAAAGGCCTGTTAACTTCTACTGGTCACTGTACGGTAAGCTGCCACCCCCATGTGCCCCTTCCAGTCCAAAAGGACTGCAATCCAGGACACATGCTTATGTCATGGCATACATGACAACCAGTGCTTTAAATGGGCCGGTACTGAGTACCAACACTTTTATTTTGAGATTTAGAGTACCTGCACATCTCAAGAAAAACATAAGACTTTTAAATGGAGAGTACGAGCACTTCTCAGAAACAAGCAGGTACTCAGACACAGAGTACCTGTCCTTTAATGTTTGCATTTCAAGCACTGGTGACAACAAATCAGCATCCACTTTGGGCACATTTCTATCACGGTGCAGGGAACTTTTCGGTTCCAACACCTCCCTCTTAGAAAAAAATGAACTACCTATTCGAAAAATGCAAAAGCAGTGGCAAATATATATATTTTAAATATGACCCGGTCTGTGTCCGAAGGGTTGAGAAGACGGTAATCCTAGAACAGCAAACCTTTTATGCCGTTTTTAGAAGAAGAAAAAAAACAAAAAAAAAACACCCACCACCCACAAACCTAAATTTAGCTATTTGCTCAACTTCCTTCCCTCCAGGAGAATCTGCAAACCCTGGGTATCTTTATAACCCTCAAGATGGTGAAGGAAAAAAAAAAAAACACACACACACACACATTACACTTGCTTGGCATGAATAACTTCTGGGCCAAAACGTTCTAAACGTTTAAGCGAAATCACCCCCAACACATCAAAAAACACAAGAAAGCTTAAAACTGGGAAGAACTGAGTAGTCACCTGATGCAGTTGTGCGGGTCAGATTTACAGTCTGTGTTACACATGAACCTCTGCCAATGAAGCCACCCCATGGTGGGAGTCAGAGCCAGTCCATTGTCCAACGCCCGGGTTCCACCCAAGCAGAACAACAACAGCAGAACAGCAGACATCATTAGCTCTTCCTACAAAAACACCAAAAACTCTCTAATCCGCTTCGAAAACTCCTCGATTTATCTTCCGGCTTCTCTCCCACGCCCAACCCCTCAGCCAATGGCGTGACAGCTCAGACTCGTTGTCCAATCGGACTCACGCTGAAAGTTAGGGAAGTATCTCAGGAGGCTGTGCGCGCTCCACCTCCGGTTTCAGGGGTATCGGAGTCAAGTGATTTCAGTGTGATGAGACCCCTGAGATCATCTGACACAATGTGACTCGTGACGTAGCCGCAGTGGGAGGACTGACCTGTTTCTTGGACCGCGTCAATATCAACAAACAGAGCCGCCATGTTAGACTGGTATTTTGTTTACAGGGTAAAGTAATAGCCGTAAATTTCATTAGCGTTGTGTTTTTGCCACAGAGGAAACTATAAAGGGCTACCTCTGAAGGTTGCAAACCCCATATATTCCACATATTTCCATATCCCTTCGTGTACATGGAGGGTTAACTACCGTAAACTTTTTTGAACATAGCTGTTCAGCCATTTTTCTGTTTTACTTCAAGGTCTTGCTTTGTTCGATAAAAACAGTGAACTACGCAAAACCTATAACTCGTTCGCTAGTGATCCCCGCAGTGTCTTTTCTCGCTCTTCACGTTCTGCATAGCCCAGGGCACACGCTGGCCAACTTTAAAGCAAAGGGCGAGCTCTTCTCGGAGACGGAGCACTAAAGGTTGTGTAGATAAACAAGCGGACAAGCAGGTCTCAAATAGTGGGTAGGTACGCGCAGGTAGACTGTCTACCCACAATTTTAATAGGGTGTACGCCGGGTCCCCTGCAAAAAAGTTTAGCCACAGTGAAAAATTTACTAGCATTCCAGCCAAGAATGAGCAATTTCCTAGCTATCAAGAAGGAAAGTTTCAATTCTATTAACCCTTTGTACGCCACCGACGTAATGGTTACGTCCGTGGCGGCTTATCTCAGGCGCCACTGACGTAACCATTACGACTGTGTACCGGCCCTCAGGGGGAGCGCTACGCTCCCCCTGAGTGCCCCCACCCCCTCCAGGTCAGGGTTGGAAGGGGAATCGCTTCCCTGTCCACCTCTGACCACCCCCCGCCCCCAACATCCCACCCAGCGCCTGATGATGTCAGTGCACGCTCCATCGCACACTGACCTCATTAGAGGCCTGCTAGCGCGGATCGAAAGAGAAATGCTTTTGCATTTCTCTTCCGGTCACTGGAGGGGCCGAAAAAGGCATGAAAGGAGAGGAAAGGCCTTTTTTTTCCTTTCATGTCTTTCTCAGCATTTCTGCTACCCACTAGACACCATTTTTTTTTGTTGAATGAGGCAACGGCCCATTGGGCAAGGGCTGCTCCCCAGCGGGGGAAATAATTTTTCGGCCATTTCTGCCCCCAGGGGAAAGGAAGGGCCAGAAAACACCTAGACACCAGGGATAATTTGTTTTTGTAGTTTGTTTTTTTTATGTGTGGGGAGCCAATTTGTTTTAGGCCATTTTAGCGGGGGGGTGTAGAAACCTCTACACACCTGGGATTTTTTTTAAGTATTATTCTTATGTATAGGGAGAGCGGCCCTGGGGGGGCAAAATATTTTCAGTCCATTTCTGTCCCCCGGGGACAAATATAATTAGGGATATAAAAAAAAAAAAATAATAATAATTTTTGTATGTGGGGAGCGACCCCTTTGGCAAGGGTCTGTCTCGCGGGGGCCGAAGCCATTAGACACCAGGGATTTTATATTAACGCATAAGGGGAGTGGCCCCTAGGTCAAGGGCAGCTCCCCGTGGGGGAGGAGAATATTTTTAGGCCTTTTCTGCCCCCCTTGAGGCAGATCAGCCTAATATAATTAGGCACTAGACACCAGGGAGATATATATATTTAGTTTATGTTTTTATGTATGGGAATTGACCCCTTAGACAAGGGTCGCTCCCCTGGGGGACAAATTGTATTTAGGCCATTTCTGTTTGGGGGGGGGGGGTAGCCCCCTGGGCAAGGGTCACTCCCCACAGGGGCACATTACTTTTGGCCATATCTCGGCCTATTTTTGGAAGGCACATCTGCCCCCAAGAGGGGCAGAAAGCCCACCAGACACCCAGGAAGATTTTTTTTATTTTACACACAAAATAAGAGGGTGGGGGTCTGGCCATACCCCCACCGCAAATAAATGGGGCCAAAGTTGTTCTGCCCACCAGTGGGAAGATTGGGCAATTACCCCCAAACCATACCCAGGGGTGGGGGGGGGGGGCAGAAAGCCTAATAGATGCCATGGAATTAAAGAAAAAACAAAAAAATAGTGGGGTAGTGGCTACCAACCAGTATGGGCCTGGTTATGCCCCCACCCCAACTGAAGGGGGTAACAGTCTCTCAGCTCTCCCCCGTACACTAAAACATCTTATCCCAAGGCAAGCAAGAGGACATTTGATCATTTTGGGTTTTGGTTGTACATTTGGCCCATGAGAGCTTTGTAACTCTCAAAATCGTCCCACTTGGAATGGTGAGGGCTGCACTTTTTTGACTTTGGGATGCTGCCATGTAGAAAAATCCACAAGACCTAGACACATCTGAAAACTAAACATCTGGTTGATTCCAGGGTGGTGTGCTTCACATGCATCCCACACCATTTTTTTACCCACAATGCCCTGCAAACCTCCAACTTTGCTGGAAATCACACATTTTTGTGATGGAACCTTCTGGAATCTGCAGGAATCCACAAAATTCCTACCACCCAACATTGTCTCATCTATACTGATAAAACGTCTGCTGCACTTGTCAGCCTAAAAATGCTTTTTTTCAAACTGCCCTTTTGGACCCGCTTTGGTTCCCCCTCAGTTTCGACATGGTTTTGGCTTTTCCCTGTCACAGGCACTTGGCCCACCTACACAAGTGAGAGATCATTTGTATCGGGAGACTGAGGGGAACGTTGTCCCGGTGCGCTGATCCGACACATGTGGGAATTTTTTTTATATTTTTAGCTATATTTGAGGTTTGCGGAGGATTCTGGGTAAGAAAACTTTGGGGGATCCACGCAAGTCACAGCTCCCTGGACTCCCTCAGGTGTCTAGTTTTCAGAAATGTCTGGATTTGGTAGGTTTCCTGTTATATCTGAGTTCTTAGAACTCCTGTGCGTGTGGAAGGAATGTGGAATGAGAGACTCAAGGTGAGAGAGACAGGACGGCTGCGGGGAGGAGACGGAGGTCGAGATGCTTTTCCTGTATATGAACTTAATCTATACAATAAAGACAAGGTTTATTACTTTACCGAGATCTTCATCTTCGATTGTTACATTTCCATAGATGGCTGCTGAGCCCAGGATGAAAAACGCAGGTGTCCCACACAAAAACAGGTAGTTTTGTATTTGATAATTTTGATGTGTCCAGATAGTGTTTTGGGACATTTCCTTTTGCGAGCACTAGGCCTAACCACACATGTAAGGCACCATTTTTATCAGGAGACTTTGGGGAGTGCTGAATGGAAGGGCATTTGTGGCTCCTCTCAGATTCCAGAACTTTCTGACACCGAAATGAAAGGAAAAAGTGTTTTTCTGGCCAAATTTTGAGGTTTGCAAAGGATTCTGGGTAACAGAACCTGGTGAGAGCCCCACAAGCCCCCCCATTTGGATTCCCCTAGGTGTCTAGTTTTAAAAAAATGCAGAGGTTTGCTAGGTCTCCCTAGCTGCCGGCTGAGCTAAAGGCCAAAATCTACAGCTAGGCACTTTGCAAAAAACATGTCAGATTTCAAGGTAAAAACGTGATGTATCTGTGTTGTGTTTCCTGTTGCGAGCATTAGGCCTACCCATGCAAGTGAGTACCATTTTTAATCGGAAGACCTGGGGGAACACAGAATAGTAAAACTAAATCATCAAATCATTAACATTTATAAAGCGCGCTACTCACCCGTGCGGGTCTCAAGGCGCTAGGGGAAAGGGGGGGGGTTACTGCTGCTCGAATAGCCAGGTTTTTAGGAGTCTCCGGAAAGCGGAGTGGTCCTGGGTGGTCCTGAGGCTGGTGGGGAGGGAGTTCCAGGTCTTGGCCGCCAGGAAGGAAAAAGATCTCCCACCCGCCGTGGAGCGGCGGATGCGAGGGACGGCAGCGAGTGCGAGACCAGAGGAACGGAGGAGGCGGGTGGGGACGTAGAAGCTGAGGCGTCGGTTGAGGTATTCCGGTCCCTTGTTGTGGAGGGCTTTGTGTGCGTGGGTGAGAAGTCGAAAGGTGATCCTTTTGCTGACTGGGAGCCAATGGAGGTGTCTCAGGTGTGCGGAGATGTGGCTGTTGCGGGGTACGTCGAGGATGAGGCGTGCCGATGTGTTTTGAATGCGTTGCAGGCGATTTTGGAGTTTGGCTGTGGTCCCGGCGTAGAGGGTGTTGCCGTAGTCCAGGCGGCTCGTGACGAGGGCGTGGGTCACGGTTTTTCTAGTGTCTGCGGGGATCCAGTGGAATATCTTTCGGAGCTAACAAGTGTTATAGCCCCTTCTCCGTCGCTACATTTTTTCCTCACAAATTTAAGACCGTGTGTAAAAAACGCATCTATTTGAGAAATGCCCTGTAATTCACATGCTAGTATGGGCACCCTGGAATTCAGAGATGTGCAAATAGCCACTGCTTCTCATCACCTTATCTTGTGCCCATTTTGAAAATACAAAAGTTTTCTTGATACCTATTTTTCACTTTTTATATTTCATTTAATGAATTGCTGTATACCCGGTTGTTAGAAATGGGGTTTTTGGTTGGCAGTCAGGTTGCCCTCTGTCCAAGCAAGAACCCTCACTCTAGTCAGGGTAAGTCACACACAATCCAAAATCAGCCTGTGCCCACCCTCTGGTAGCTTGGCACGAGCAGTCAGGCTTAACTTAGAAGGCAATGTGTAAAGCATTTGTGCAATAGATCATACAACACCATAGCATAACACCACAAAAATACACCACACAGTGTTTAGAAAAATATATAATATTTATCTGGGTATCTTCAGGTCAAAACGATCAAAGTTGCAATATGAATTTGTAAAGATATCACTGAAAAGTGATATAAAGTGTCTTAAGTCTTTAAAAAGCAAATAAAGTGTCTTTCAAGCACAAAGTACCTGGTTTCTGGTGGGAAATCTCCTCAGAAGGCCACAGGAGAAGAGATACTTGGAAAAATGGTGTGTGCGTCGATTTCTCCCCAGCACAAACAGACTTGCGTCGTTATTTTCCACGCGGGGAAGTCGTGCGTCGTTTTCCGGCGCGCGGACAGTCTCTTTCTGTGGATCGCGGGGATTACCAGATGGCCCGGGTCTGTGTGTGGATTCTCCTGCTTGTTTTCCGGCTGCGCGTCGTTCTGCGGGGCTGCGCGGCGAAGTTTTGGTCTCACGGCAGGCGTCGCGTCGATTTCTCCTTGGAAGTTGTGCGGCGTTGTCCTTGCGAGGCCGTGCGTCAAAGTTTCGGTCGCCCGGAAGGCGTCGCGTCGATCAGCGTCGGAGTGCGGAGATTTTCTTGCCGCAGAGTAAGCTGTACGTCGAAAATTTCGGCGCACGGAGCGTCCAGGTGAAAGCGAGAAGTCTTTTTGGTCCCGAGACTTCAAGGAACAGGAGGCAAGCTCTATCCAAGCCCTTGGAGAGCACTTTGACAGCCAGACAAGAGTTCAGCAAGGCAGCAGGCCAACAGCAAGGCAGCAGTCCTTTGTAGAAAAGCAGACAGGTGAGTCCTTTGAGCAGCCAGGCAGTTCTTCTTGGCAGGATGTAATTTCTGGTTCAGGTTTCTTCTCCAGCAAGTGTCTGATGAGGAAGGGCAGAGGCCCTGTGTTATACTAAGTTGTGCCTTTGAAGTGGGGGTGACTTCAAAGAGTGTCTAAGAAATGCACCAAGCCCCCTTTCAGTTCAATCCGGTCTGCCAGAATCCCAGCAGGGGGTGTGGCAGTCCTTTGTGTGAGGGCAGGCCCTCCACCCTCCCAGCCCAGGAAGACCCTTTCCAAATGCAGATTTATGCAAGTGAGGCTGAGTACCCTGTGTTTGGGGTGTGTCTGAGTGAATGCACAAGGAGCTGTCAACTAAACCTAGCCAGACGTGGATTGAAGGGCACAACAAGATTTTAGTGCAAAGAAATGCTCACTTTCTAAAAGTGGCATTTCTAGAATAGTAATATTAAGTCCGACTTCACCAGTCAGCAGGACTTTATATTACCATTCTGGCCATACTAAATATGACCTTCCTGCTCCTTTCAGATCAGCAGCTGCCACGTCAACAGTGTATGAGGGCAGCCCCAATGTTAGCCTATGAAGGGAGCAGGCCTCACAGTAGTGTAAAAACAAATTTAGGAGTTTTAAACTACCAGGACATATAACTACACAGGTACATGTCCTGCCTTTTACCTACACAGCACCCTGCTCTAGGGGTTACCTAGGGCACACATTAGGGATGACTTATATGTAGAAAAAGGGGAGTTCTAGGCTTGGCAAGTACTTTTAAATGCCAAGTCGAAGTGGCAGTGAAACTGCACCCACAGGCCTTGCAATGGCAGGCCTGAGACAAGGTTAAGGGGCTACTGAGGTGGGTGGCACAACCAGTGCTGCGGCCCACTAGTAGCATTTAATCTACATGCCCTAGGCACATGTAGTGCACTCTGACTATTTAATTTACTTGTAAGTCCCTAGTAATCATGGATAAACCAATCAATAGTACAATTTACACAGAGAGCATATGCACTTTAGCACTGGTTAGCAGTGGTAAAGTGCCCAGAGGTCAAAAGCCAACAACAACAGGTCAGAAAAAATAGGAGGAAGGAGGCAAAAAGTTTGGGAATGACCCTGTCAAAAAGCCAGGTCCAACACCGGTATAGAATGAAAACCCATTGCAAGGTGCAGCTCATTTATTGTCTCTGGGTAGCTATATATCCCCACAACCAAAAGGGTCCATGAGACGTAACTGTATATTGCTTTCAAAAATCTGACATCGCAGGAAAAAGTTACAGAGTAAAACGTGGAAAAAAATTGCAGTTTTTTTTTCACCTCAATTTCAATGTTTATTATTTCAGCTGTTATTTTCTGTAGGAAACACTTGTAAGATCTACACAAATTTCCCCTGGCTGAATTCAGAATTTTGTCTATTGTTCAGAAACGTGTAGCTTTCTGGGACCCAGCATTGGTTTCACACCCATTTCTGTCACTAACTGGAAGGAGGCTGAACGCACAAATGTTAGAGGACGGTTCTGACCATCAGGTCTGCCCGGATTTTTTTCTTTTTGACCACCTGGTTTTTGACTTTTTACTGTGAGGAAGCCTCCAATGAGGGGACTCACCCACAGTAAACACATGGTAAAATGGACTGTGCGTGTTTACCGCCGGTGCCGCCATGCTAAGGAAAGGCTGCTGTGGCGCATCAAGGGCAGGAGGCCCCAAGCAGGTTACATGTGATCATGTGTGCGCATGGATGTGCACCCATGTGAGGGCTGTGGGAGAAGGATTCCTGGTGTGCACAGCCCAAGAACTGCACTTGGGTAATCCTGGTGCAGGAGGAACTATGCAGAGTGGGTGGTGACCTGGAGTAGGTCTCATGAGAGGGTGTACACATGTGAGGGAGAGTCAGTGTGCTTACTGTCTTTTCACTGTAGGGACACTCAGTTCAATGCCAATGTCAGTGTGCTTAACGTATTTTCATTGTGGGGATACTATATTAAATTTCAATGGGAAAGGAGGGCCTAGAGTGCAACTCCAGTTCTCTGGGGTCCACCGAGACCAGAGTCACACCAAAGTACACTGTAACCTGTAAGAAAAGAATGATGCAGTAGGTTACAAGAGCATAGTTGTACAACTTATGGGTCATCCAGGGATGTCATCTTTCTGACTCAGCTCAGGATTAGGGCCAATTACTGCTCTGTCCAGTTGCTTGAGCAGGGCCTTGCATCAATCTGCCAGCTGTCATTCCGTGCCAGGAGCAGGCTGGAGAGCACCTGCGAGGAATGTCAGTGAGAAGGGGCTGAGACTTTCAGAGCACATGTGGCAACTTACTCCTGGAGGATGCCATTTTGAGCTATCCCAGAAGACTGTGCAAGAAGGAGGGGACGGGGGCAAGGAAGTGATGTGGCACAGCTGGATAAGCCAGAGATGCAGACCTGCTGGACACTTCCGCCCCCACTTAAAAGGTCCTGCACAGGGGAGAGCTCTCTCTCTTGGCTGTGCTTCACTGCTGGATACTGGAACTGCAGATGGGTGTCATGGATAACTGGAAGGAAGAACCTCCTGACTCTGCCCATGAAGGATTCCAGGCCAGTGAGGCGAATGCCAGGGCCAGGCAAGCTGGCCTCCTTACGCCCCCCCCACCCCGAGGACTAGTTGGGGGAAGGACTGGGCTAGCACAAGGAGAGCACGCTGCCCAGAAGGAAAAGAGGGAACCCAGATGAAAGGATGGCGCAGGAAGTCAGTGGGACTGGCTTCCTACCCTGGGACCCTTTGAGGCCAGGAGGGTGCACTTGGTGGCAAGGGCTTGTCACCAGGTGCGAAACGACACAAGAATGATAAAAAAAAATAAAATAAAAAAAAACACAACACACACGGACCTTGGGGGCCCTGAGATATCCCAGGAAAAAGGATGGCGACTTTTGGAAAAGCTGCTACGAAGCTCGTGGGGCTCCGCAGCTGCTCAAGAGTGTGCCCCAGGAGGAATAGGAGTGAGGGGAGTGCCATCGCACTCCCCCTCTGGAGGAGGAAGGGGCCCCGGACCCCATCCCGGGGCCCCATGAAGCCTGGCCCCAAGTGAGTTGATGGGGTGGTGCTGTCGCGCCCCCCCTGCCGCGGTGGGTAGGGGCCCCGGACCCCTTCCTGGGGCCCCCCTGTGGCAAAGCAAAGCCAGGGAGCTCCATTGCGCTCCCCGCGAAGATGTGAGGTTAGGGCTCCGGACCCCATCCTGGGTCCCAGTGAAGACAGAGGAGTGGGGGGCGCCGTTGCGCACCACCAGATGCCGTTGTCCCAGTAAAATGGCAAAATAGTGTTGAAAAATTGGGTTTTCTGATTCAAGTCTGCCTGATCCTGAAAGCTGGGAAGATGATGCTTTTAGCACCGCAAACCCTTTGTTGATGCCATTTTCAGGAGAGAGAAAAAAAAAAAAATTCACACTAGCCTTCTTCTGCAGCCCTTCTCCCTATTTTAAAAAAAAAAAAAAAAAAAAAGAAATGTTAACTGTACTTTGGATAATTTATTGTTCTCCTTCAGGGGAACCCACAAAGTCTGGGTACCTCTAGAATCCCTAGGATGTTGGAAAAAATAAAGAACCCAATTTTGGCGTGGGTAGCTTATGTGGGCGAAAAGTTATGAGGGCCTAAGCGCGAACTTCCCCAAATAGCCAAAAAAAGGCTTGGAACCTGAGGGGTAAAAGGCCTGGCAGTGAAGGGGTTAAGGACACGGAGGCGAGGATTATGCATATCTTTCTTCATTCAACTGCAAGTTCAAAGTTCAACAAGTCTACAAAAAACTACAACTCCCATGAGTCAATGTTCCCATGGTAACCATTGTCCAATCGACGCTGCTTCCGACTATGTGTATAAATATCCCTTGCTGCCTTTGTCCGCCCTTGACTTCACTGCAGAGCAAAGTTCAGAGTCCTCAGCTTGTTGCGGTCTCTGATTCTACGAGAGCAACATCACAGATTAAACAAAAGAAAGACTTGATTCCAAGAAAAACTAAACAAGTGACATGTGCCTACCCTGGATAGACTACATCTCTCTTCAAACACATTAAATATGTGAAACAATTATCAAATGAGCAATAACGAAATTTAGAATTCGTATACATCAAGTGTAAACATAGAAACCACCTCGACAGATGATGCTTCCAAACCGCTCCCGGGTGGGAGACACATTCCTTGTGTAGGGTGGGATAATCCTCGCCTCTGTGTCCTTAATATAATTGAAACTTTCCTTCTTGATAGCTAGGAAATTTCTTATTCTATGTCAGGACCGGAGGTGAGGAATATACAAGTTTAAAGCTGCTTAATGAATAGGTTTAAAGTATAATTTTTTAAAAGTAGACTCTGACGACCAATCCACGGCATTCATGATATCTTCTAACCTGCCGCCTACTTGGATGGCTTTGGAGGCCATAGCACCCCTGGTGGAGTGTGCCCCAAAGACCTGTACATTGATGCCAGCTTCCACCAAAATCCATCTGATACATCTAGCTATGGAAGGAGAAGAAACTGCCTTAAAAGGCTTCTTTATCGAGATCAACAATTGTCGCTCTCCAGGAGGCCGAAATTCAGTTGTCGCCTCCTCATAGCTTTTGAGGCATCTTACCACGCACAGTTTCGGTACGTGAGGAAAACCTGTATAGATTACTGACCTGATATTACACTTGGTCCTCCTGTATACCGTGAAGGTCACCCCTTCCGGGGGAAAAAAACCCTTGCTGAGACATCCAGAAATGGTTTTTTTGGTTGGCAGTCAGGTTACCCCCTGTCCAAGCAAGGACCATCACTCTAGTCAGGGTAAGTCACACACAATCCAAATTATCCTGTGCCCACCCTCTGGTAGCTTGGCACTGAGCAGTCAGGCTTAACGTAGAAGGCAATGTGTAAAGTATTTGTGCAATAAATCATACAATAACACCATATAGCACCACAAAAATACACCACACAGTATTTAGAAAAATATATAATATTTATGTGATAAGATGCAGGTCAAAACGATTAAAAATGCAATAAGTAAATGTTGAGATATCACTGTAAAAGTGATATAAAGGCCCTCATCGTCATGCTGACTGCCGCCAACATACCGCTACGCGTATTATGACCCACTCCTAGAAATCCACCACTCTACGGACACACACACACAGGTCTGCCAGCCCAAAGGACAGTGATAAACTAGAGGTACCAAGACCCACACCGCTACGCCAACAGAAATACACCCACAGCATTATGACCCACGAATCGCCACGGCGGTCATTGAACCACGGTAAACCGTTGGCAGTACAGACCGCCATGCTCAAAATACACAGACACATACAAAACAAGACCACCTGACACACATACACACACCACCCCCACACACTAACACCACTATAAAATACACACACTACCCACAACCCTTTCTGAAAAAAAAAAAATGACAACTGAGAGAGAGACACGCCAGGAGCACCCACTGAATCAAAGCCACATAACACCATTACCCATACACCATCCACCATCCACACACCTCACAGCACACACCCCAACACATCACCCCACACACACTACACCCATGGCACCACAAAGACACCCCTGGCTATCAGAGGAGGTGCTAAGGGTTATTGTGGAGGAAATAATCCAGGTAGATCCACAGCTATTCAGGTCACAGGTGCAGCAGACGTCCATTGCTAGGAAGATGGAGCTATGGCGGAGAGTCGTGGACAGGGTCAACGCTGTGGGACAGCACCCCAGAACAAGGGAGGACATCAGGAAGAGGTGGAACGACCTACGGGGGAAGGTGCGTGCCGGGGTAGCAAGACACCAGATAGCTGTACAGAGGACTGGCTGTGGACTCCCACCTCCTCCCCCACAACTAAGAACATGGGAGGAGCAAGTCTTGGTGATCATGCATCCTGAGGGCCTGGCAGGAGCAGGAGGAGGACTGGACTCTGGTAAGTCAAATCTTTATTACTTTCACCCCCCTACCTGCATGCCACCACAAACTCCTACCCCTACCCCCACCCCTATCACTCCACCACCTCACATATACCCCATCATCACAACCCACCCATCCCAATACCAGTCCCTGCATTTAACACCAATGCATGGACATCACAGACCTGCATGGACACCCATCACCACAGCATGCACACTAGTGACAATCACTTAGCCAACCAAATCACAACTCACACAAGCCAAAGCTGCCTTGGTAATAACAACCATAGAGAGGAACATACCCATGCATAAGATGTCACACGCAGTAACAAGAACACTGCATTTACATCCCCACAGGACCCCCACACAATGCCACCAGAGAGGAGGTGCCAGCAACATCCAGTTGCCCCCAGAAGAGGCCCACAGTGAGGACAGCAGCTGTGCACGCCTGGATCAGGATGACCAGCCTGGATCAGGATGACCAACCTGGCCCATCAGGGACCTCTGGACAGTCGGTGACCCAGCCACAGTCCCAAACCACCACAGAGCCTTCCTCCTCAGGAAACACCACCTCAGCACCCACCCAGCGGGCCCATCTCTCTGTCCCCAGGACAGGTCAATCAGCAGTCTGTCCACCACTACAGGGAACCCAGGCAACCCCACAAACACAGGACGATCAGGGACCTGAGGTCAGTGGCAGTGGGCACATGGTTCAGGGGACAAAGGCACAGGACAACAGGGAAGCTGGGAGGACTGCTGTGAGACAGGGAGAGGGAAGGCCAACTCTCCACAAGGCACTCACCAACATCCTGGGAGCATACCACTATTCCCAGAAGACTATGGACCAGATACTGGCCCAGCGGCTGCATGAGGGACAGTACTTTCGTAGTTTGGACTCTTGCCCTGGGCAAGACTGCTTGTTTAGGGATGACAGTACTTATGTTTGTAGGTGACTATGCCTGTCCTACAACAAATGACAACTGTAGTTCCAAACCTTCTGGCTCACTAGCAGTACCTCACCAATAACCCAAACAGTCAAAGGTGATTTGTGGCAGCCTTCATGCATGGAGTCAGAAATATGACATCTCAGGGAATGTCGTGGTTAAACAGAGATTACCCCTTTCTCACAGATACATTATATCTCAACCGGAGACAGGTAATAACAAAGATGCTGTAATGTTTCAATAGTTTTTATTCAGCATAACGCAGTAAATCATATTGGCTGCAATGATTAGGGTAATGAACAGTACAAGAGATAGAATTGTAAAGACGAGGGTCATGATTATGAAGACCCCCACCATCTTGTATTAGCATAGGAAGACATGAAGCATATGGTCCGTGTACCCTATCATAACAGGCCTAACCTTCTACCTAGAAGAGAGCTGGGTATGTTAAACCTAATCTGCCAATGACATGTCCCTTGAAGAAACCCCCAACCCTAGTTACCTTGAACGAAGTCTCGAGCTCAGACTTCGGCAGAACACGATGTCCGGATCAGCGTCAAGGCGACATGCAGCATTGATAGCAGTGATGGTATCTGGTCGGAATCCCTCTGATTATCTGTCTAAAGTGTGATGTATTTATACAAATCTACTTGGACCTCTGACGTAGGTTGTTCCAAAACAATAGATAACGCTGCCTGCTTAGGACGGTAATTTCTAATGTGAGCCCCTATAGTTTGTTTGTCTTTGTTGTATGAGTGGACGCCTTAGCGAGGTGACACTGATAGTCCCTTTTGTTTAGAGTTACGCTAACTGTAAACAGGGCAGCCATCTTAAAATATATATTTAAATAAATGGTCTAAGACAGATGAAAGATAAGTAGGTTAAAAGTCACTAGGTGACGGGGGCACAAGTCTGCTACCAAAAGCTAAGCTAACTCCCCTTATCCCATTAAAGAAAACTAGGATTCACTACACCCTCCACATTGCCGTAACAAGTATGACGCCAGTACTGGTCGCCACCGAAGGTGTGGTGATCCAAAAAGGTAAAAAGCTGCTCTGAACTAAAAGCAAAGCATAAAAACCAACGCTAAAAACAGTTAAAAAAAATAATAATAATAATAATAATATTGAACTTATAAAACATACTACAGAGACTTAAAGTCAACCATGACAAGCACAGCAGGCCAAAGTAGATCATTGTGGCGTGGAACTATAGTCATGATCTTGAAGACTAGCTCCGAAGTCACCTTGTAAAAAGTTATCAAAAAAATGAGGCCAAATCATCTGATGGGAGATCGATCACTTGGGCGGATGGATTCACGGAGCACAAGTGTGCAATAGTCTCAAGTGTGGGTCCACCTGCATCAGTGCCATTGTCCATAGATCGTAGAACCAACTCTGAGTGTTGATAAGTGGCCTCGCGGATCAGCCTCAGTCCCATGGGGCACGACCATGTATGAACCCTCATCGGGGACATCAGCAGTTCTGGGTCCACAGGAGATAATGGCAGGATGGCAAGGCACACAGTTGGCAAATGTTCGAAGAAGCACCAAAAGCAGCGAACGACTGGCTGTACGCACCAGAGGAGTGGTCGAAATGACAAAGACCAATTCCACTCTAGCTCCTCCAGCAAGGAAACATTGAAGGCCTGAACCATGTGTTCACGGCACAGGTGGGCTGGTGGCAGTTGTGCCATCGCTCCGTGTAGCTGTAAAGAGACAACCACTGCGAATCAGAAAAAAACAGCAGCAGTATCCCGCCAAGTATTGCAAAAATTATATGAAAGCCACCAAACACACTTGAAAAGAGTGAATGGATGGCCGATGGGATGACTCCGAAGATAACCTGGAAGATGGATACAAATCCAGACCCGACAGCCTTAAAGAAATGGACAATCCCAGTAGTGCTTGAAGCATTGAATATTCTGGATACCAGCTCACCAAAGTGCTTGGGGAAGGTGGCATTTAATAGGGATTGTATCTCAGCTGATGATCTCGCAATCTGGAGCGCATACGTCTCTCGAGCGGATGTCAATGCGACCTGTTCCTGAAACAGTAGCACCTTCAGTCTACTCAGCTTGTCATAATTTACATTAATGGTATCAATGTGAGGCCACATTTCTGATACTTTTATCTCTTATGTGGGGGGGGAATAAAACATGTCCACAACACGTAACGAACTTCGAGACCGAAATTGTGTAGGCAATGCCTGGTCACATATCCCAACAGCTTTGATCGCTCAGCACCACGTAACTGCCATTGTTAAGCACATGAAATGCTGGTCGAATCAAAGAGACGGGAGTACCCTTAAGAAAACAGGCCAAGTTTGCGACCCCCGCATTGCAGTGGCCATGAAGGGACACCTGCTTGCATATCATAGAAAGACTAACAGTAGTCTCACAGTCACTTCCGCTAAGAAAGACTTCTGTTTCGCCGTTCAGACATTTATAATCAAAAGGAAACTCCCACTCTTCCTTAATATAGCTATCACCCAACGCTCATACCTGCCCACAGCAAGATGTTTCAAGCACTGCGATAAATGAAAGGTGGATATGGGTAGATTAATAATGCCATATATAAGCCAGACAGTCGAAGGACTCTCAGCTATCGTAAAAGGCGACTTTTCCAACTTCTCTATATGAAGCATGGTAAATCTTACTTCCCTTTTAGCCATTGTCTGTTGTTTCTCAGAGAGATTAAAAGCAGCGAACAGTTCACTACCATTAATGCACCTCCATGGAACCCGGCCATTTTTCAGTGTTTGTAACGTCCAACCAAGCTGCATGATGGAACACAGCTGACTTTGTGCATGGTATAAACGGGACATGTCTGACTGAATAATATCAATCGTAGATGGCACTATATTCGTGAGCGAATAAAATCTGTTGGACTGGGTGTTCATGCCGTTATCGACAACTGCCAAAGTTCTTTCTAAATTTTTCTTATCTAGCTGCCTCAAGCGAGCAGCGGCTTCTATCTGAGAAAGTTATACAGCGTATATACATATCTTTTAGAGCGCTGTTTCCTAGGACCCAACAGAAAGTCCTGCCAGTCTGTATTTTCAGGTGTTCTTTAACTGCGGCTTACGTGTTAGACTGTACTCATTGTTGACACAGTTTACCCACGCTATACGTAGTAACTATCCCCGCATGTTGACCTGAGATGAAGCGAGGATCTGGCCAGCTAATCTTAAAACTCTGAGGAATCTAAAAAACGAGCCCGACATCCATTTATTGCCAATTGGCTAAATCAACCACCCGCCGGGATTGGAAAGTGAAGAATTATAGGTACCAGCCTGAACCTTTGCATCTAGCTCTTCTTCATTGTTATTCAAAAGGAATTGCCAACCATTAAATTTAGCCGGTGTGGGGATACTGGGCGTGTTCATTTCTTTTATTTTTGTTAACCCAAGGCAGGACATCTGTTGAACAGTGTCATTTAAAAAAATCATTTGTTCAGGTATCAGACATGCCCTAAGCAAGGCCTCCCTAACCTGTATTTGCCAATCCTGTGTCCTCCATAAACTTTTTAAATCCGTATTCTTCCAGTGGTCATAACCTTCAATGGTAAGACGGGAAACAAAGGCAACTGAATATATCCGTTTTGTATCAGTTAGCAAAATTTTCCTAATTTTTGAACAAGGCAGGTGTTTCTTGTATCATGCCCAGTAAAGTAAGTGAATTTCTCTAAATAAATTTTGGACTCCCCACTGGTGGTGTTGAACAATGTTCCAATTGTGTGCAATTAAGAACAAGTCTATGTCTAGTTGCACAGTGCAGGCAGTAATATCCCCAATTGTTGTAGCAGAACATTTCCCCATAATTCATTGTATTTACATAAACATCATCACTTTCAAATATCAAATAGTCCTTCATTTCAGTTAACATATTAACTGTCTGGACATCCCAATCATCAGAAACAACACAGGGTGTAATTACATCTGTCATTGATATTTTGAACACATATGGAATTTGAATAACCTCAGTAGGCCCGTATATTTGAAAAGGAACCTTGTCCCACACAATCCCATCAGAAACGGGTACTACTGAAATGTTCACCTGGGACAATTCTCTACGGACCTTGTGTGAGGAATGCTGTGGAGTCAAAACTTCATCTATTGGTGTTATAATCGCGCGTTCAGGGATGTAATGGCCATTTATAAGCAAAAAAAAAAAAAAAAACACACCACACACAGTCACAAATCCAATCCCAAAAAAATAAAGTAATGAATGTCAAGCAGAACCAAAAATAGTTCCATGGATATATCAAGTAGTTCTTCTTGACATTGATAGACCTTGCGCGTCTTGGAATCATTTTCAACTGTATGAGTCAATGAGTCCGAAGAAAAGTCATCAATGTCGACAAAGTAGCCAGAGCCAGTCACTGCAAAAACAGGAGCAAGGGCAGTACTCGTAAACGTGTTGACTTCTCGTGGGGGCTCGTGGTAAATTGTGCCATCAGTCTGTGTTGTATTGGTGTATAAAATGGCCAATTCTTGAGTAGGAGTTGTGGAATTGGTGACTGGAACCAGCAGGAGTTCATTCTCTGCCTTCCCCATGGTCGAGGAGGTACTCATGGCATTGCTGGCCATCGTAACATAGTCCTTAGTATTATTGGCCACTCTATTCTGAAGAGGAATGTCCTGTTTGGTAGTAAGAAGGGAATCGGGAACCACCCAAGGGACATCTGCGTCTACTGTGCAGGATCGGCCACATGGTGTAATTTGACATTTTCAATTGAAACACATCTGTTTCCTCGGGAACCTGGCAACGGTGGCAAGATTCCTGTTATGGTACCTTGTATTCCCAAGACTGAGACTGGTGCTCTGTAGGATGGACCTAATTCCTTCTTCACAGCAATCTTTTCACGAAGTAGATCCCCAACTTTAGGAATCCAGCTAGTGGAAGTTGTTGGAATATCCTTTATTCCTAACGTGGCAGCACTGGTAGAGGATTTTTCATCCCAAAATTGTTGAAGCTCCTGTAAGACAGTGAGACGGTCATTTATGTAAAAGAGTGTTTCTGCTGTCACCATACCAGAACCATCAAGATCTAGGTAATATATAGATATACCAAAGAGAACGTCAAAGGTAGTTCGTCCCCCCAAGGACCGTCTTGGCAGATTATTCAATGCTCTCTGGACCCCATATAGGTGATGAAGCCAGCTGCAGCCAGAACCTAATACCCTTGCTGTTAAGGACTGCTTTAGATCACAGTTCCGCCTCTCCATGACCGAATTTCCCTCAGGATGGTATGGTGAGGAGTAATGGAGTTCAACATTCATTGTCCCCATGGTGTCCCTGAATGCCTTAGAGGCAAACTCAGGGCCCTGGTCCAAATGGAATGCTGCAACCGCATATCTACCTCAGCAAGTTTTTTTAAACAGTCCAAGCGTCAGCTGACCGCTTCGGCCATACCTATAGGAACATAGAACAAGAGTCTACAGTGACTAAAATATATCTGTATGCACCATCAGGTTGAAGTGGACCGCAGTGGTCCAGGTACACACTTTGTAGTGGCCTACTGGACACTACGAGGGATGTCTGCGGGGGGCGTTTGATGTTGGAGCCTTTAATTTGTTGGCAAATGTCACAACAGAGAACGTATTGTTTTGTCCATCTGCATAGACCAGGCCACCAGAAGCGTTTCTGTAAGAATGTTATTGTGGCCGAAATACCAGCATGAGCAGAAGCGACACCCTCATGTGCTGCTTTCACTAGACCTAACCTCTGGTCTTCGTTGGGGATCACCTGATCTCCAACCCCAGGAATTGTTGCATAGGCAACATTCTGTGCACTGATATGGTATGAATAGTTTGTAGGGTACCCTTTCGGGAGAGACTTGCCCTCAGCCGAAGCTTTTACGGAAGTCAACATTTCATTATCCAGTCTCGTATGGGAATGAGTCACTGCAGCCACAGAGGCCGTAGCCACTGCAGATTTGGCTGCTTCATCAGCCAAAGTATTACCGATAACGTGTGCTCCTACACGTTGGTGGCCCAATGTATGTACTACATGGACACATGGTAGCTTCTCCTTAAGATCAGCCACCCACCCCACAACGTTTTATGTTTTATGGCGTTCCCTTTAGAATCTGTGAACCAGTTCAGTTTCCAATGATTAAGATAATCATTGCAAGACGGAACACAATAATGTGAATCACAGACTATCAAAGTCAGTCTTCCTGTTTTAGTTTTTCCTAGCGCTAAATTAAGGGCTTTAAGTGCAGCCAACTGAGCTGTGCAGTCTCCTGAGGTCAGCGTATAGGTATTGTGAGTGTGGAAAATCCCATCCTTCATCACTCCACTCACGGCTGCGCAAGCAGCTGAGTATTGATGTTTGGTACCTACAGCTGGTTGGGGTGAACCATCAGCATAAATGACAACATCATAGTTGTCTAAGGGTAAAAGATGTAGAGGAGCAGGGCACTCTTGTTCATATTCGAGAAATTCTTGTGTCTGAAGTTTTGGATCAAAAATATAATCCACATCAGTAGCTGTCAGAGAAGTCGCCCACTGAATCCAACGTGGATGTAATGCTTTAGCGTTAGGAACGCTCGCTTTGGTGACGGCCTCTAGTGCCAGCACCGGGGTAACCACAATGATGTGTTTCCCCCTGGGCAAGTGGTCTCTGTTTTATGACAGCCATCTGAACTGCAGTTAGAATTTTTTCTATGGGCGCAAAGCGTTGCTCTGCATTCGAGTATAGATGAGATTTATATGCTATGGGCACCGTGTCATCCTCATTGAAGGTGACATACGTGAACCCAAGGGCACCAGCAATTATTCTGATGACCACATTTTTCATGTCTCGGGTGTGTAAGTGTTTAGCTTCTAGCATATCCTGTTGCAAATCCCTAAGGATGCGTGTATGCTCAATTGTCCAGTGTCTGCTAGAAAAGTCTGAGCGTATTAAGTCATACAGTGGCTTAATGCGTTGTGCATCAGGAATGTAAGTTCTGACAAAATTAAAGAAACCAAGCAGAGACTGTAGTTTCCTTAGCGTATTTGGTGTGTGCAGTTGTGCACATTTGTTTAGGAAATGTGGGGCCAGACTCTTTGCTTCGTTCGATAGCTCATATCCCAGAAACAGTACACTGAGAAAGGCGATCTTACTTTTCTTAAAGTTGAATTTATAGCCGACTTCTGCAAACCCCCAAATTATACGATCGACCCTTACAAGATGAACGTTCAGGTTGTCTGTGAGGTAAATGTCATCCACATAGGATAACGCCTCAGAATCAATGTCATGTAGTATTGACGTTACTCGGGCTGAGAACAGCCCTGGGCTGTTCTTATAGCCCTGGGGTAAACGGCAAAAGCGTTTCTGTGAGCCAAATGAGAACGCGCTCAGGTCCCTACTTTCTTCCGCTAAATTCTGACAGAAGAACCCGTTGGATATATCCAATGTCGTTTTATATATTTTTTTTCGCACTATTTTATTTATGAGTGCTGTGCTATGTGAGTTTTGTATAGCATATGTACGGATATGGCTGTTTAAATGTCTGTAATCTAAGTCTATTTTATAGGAATGATTTGGCTTCGCAACCAGGAATAACGAGTTATTCATTGCAGAGGCACAGGGCTCAACTACCCCCTGAAATTCCAGCTAAGTGAGGATCTCCCTTACTGGAGCTTTCGCCTCGTGTTTGACTGGATATTGTGGCTGAGGCTGGGGTGTAGACCTGATAGGTATTACATGACATAGAGAATCCCTATCCCAACCTACATGATTGTGTTTTAATGCAGGTGCCTGTGCGAGAGCCCAACTGACAGCGTAGGCTTCCTTTTTAGCCGCTGGAACAAGATTTGAGAAACAAGGCAAAATGACATTTTCCCCATGTGGGAGCTTACAGGCGGCCAGTCGCTTTCGGCTAATAGGATGTCACAATTAAGTTTGTCCCAAAAGGTCACACCAATGGTGCGTTCCACATCTCCCTCAATCTGGATATTTAGGTCATAAAGTCTATCTGGTGGGAGTACATGCCCGTCCGCCGTTTCAACTGCAACAAAATGGCTAATTGCTGTCGCATTAAAATGTTCTTTCTTTGGCGACATATTGTGACCTCTGCTGCGCTGTCTAGCAGTGTCACTGCCCACGTCTTGTTCTTCAGCAAAGTTCTCAAGTATATTGGCATTTTTAAGCGATAATGCTGCCACCTTTTTCTTTTTAAACTATAGCTTTTGTTGCGAAGTCTGTTCTTTTCTTACTGTAGACTGTGGTGAGGCTTTATGTTTCACGTATTCCGGACGTCGGTCAGGACGGCCCCCTCTCTCGCTACATCCATCCGGAGTGTCCTGGTGTCCTGAAAGGAATGAGAGGGACATGAATCAGTATATATATATATATATATATATCTCAGGAGTTCTAATATTCTCCCTATTTCTGAGAGTATGGCGGTCATTACAACCCTGGCGGTTGGTGTTAAAGCGGCGGTAAGACCGCCAACAGGCCGGCGGTAAAAAAAACAAAAATAGAATTACGACCGTGGCAGAAACCGCCAACATACACAGCCACTTTAACACTCCAACTGCCACGGCAGTACAAACAAACAGCGCGGCAGTCACTGCCAACAGACAGGCTGTACCGCCCACAGTATCACAACCTACCAATCCGCCACCTTTTCTGGGGTGGATTCACCGCTAACAATAAGACGGCGGAAACTGGACTTCGAAGGGAAAACGCTCACCTCAACACACCCCACAAGGAACCAGGACTCCATGGAACCAGAGCTTCACATTTTCACAGCTTTCATCTTCTTGCTCCTCTACCAGGAGCATGAACGCTGGCGGCGAAGACCACGGTGAGTACTGCACCTATGACACAGGGGAGGGGGGGAGGAAAAAAACCAAGGACACACACGCGCAACACCCCCCCCCACTCCCAACAACACACACACTAATACATCACAGTTACACCCCCCCAAGCCCCCTGAAAGAAAGCAAAGACAAAACGAAAGGAGTGTAACCATTGTAATCTATTCAAATCCAGTACGCAAAAAAAAAAAAAAATATATATATATATACATATATATGCACACACACACACACACACACTATTAACCAATATATACACCAAGAATAGAAGTCCAGGTATTGCTCCATTTAAGTCCGTAGAACACTGGGCCCACACTGCATGGGCGAGGTCCACACAAGGTACCCGGACATGACGGAGAGAACACTGCAGGGACATCATATAGAAATAAAACAGGCACCTCAGGGGGGAAGGGAAAGGGGGGGGCACCTTAGCCGGATGTGTGCACGACTCCAAATCCACGAGGGGGCCACATGCCCACTGTTCAATGCTGGGGAGTGCAAAGCCACAGTCTCTCAAGTGGATGAAAGTCTCCACTGGTTCTGGAGGGGGCTTTGTGCCCAGACTGCTTCACCCTGCCAAGGACAGAGGTGGTGGATGCCTGTCTCCACTGGTTCTGGAGGGGGCTTTGTGCCCAGAGTGCTTCATCCGGCTCGTGGCGGACTCAGTAGCGTCAGTGCTCTTGGCGCTGATGGGCCAGCGGTGCTGGTGGCGGCGGTGTCCTTGGCAGCTGTGCTTGTGGCGGCGGTGTCCTTGGCAGCGACTCAGCTGCTGGTGGTTCTTTCTGGGCCTGCGGGGCTGGTGCTGGCTGTCCTGTCCGGGCCTGCGGGGCTGCTGATGGCGGTCGGAGGTTGTGGTTGTAGGTGTACGTTTGGTGACTTTGGGTGAAGGTGCATGTGCTGGAGGCTGTTGTGAGGTGGATGGCTGTTGGGTGGGTGTGTGCCTGCGTTTGTGTACTTTGGGAGGTGGCATCACAGACACACTGGGAGAGGACACAGGGGATGTGTGAATTGTAGTGGGGGTGGTGACTGCACGTGAGCGGGGTGTGGTGGTGATGGTAGTGGCTGTAGATTTAGTGCATGCAGGTGTGAGTGGAGATGAGACTGGGAGGGAGGAGGGGTGCGAGGAGGAGGGGGACACAGTGGAGGCAGTGGATGTTACTATGTCTGCATGTGTGTGATGTTTGCGTGAGTGCCTGTGGGATGTGTGGTACGTATGTTTGCCTGAGCTTCCTTTGTGTGTTGGGGTGTGTGCATGCTGGTCTGATGGTGTGCTTGGGGTAGGCTGCGGTACAGGGGTGTGGGTCTGGGTAGAGGAATTTGGAGGGGGGAGGCTAGAGACAGGGACAATGGCTGCCATCAGTGCTGAAGCCAGAGTCTGAAAAGCTCGCTGAAGGGCTGCCTGACCAGAATGAATGCCCTCCAGGAATGAATGTGTCTGTTGTAACTGCCTCTACACCCTGGATGGCATTCAAAAATGGTAGACTGCCCAGCAGTGAGGGACCTGAGGAGGTCAATGACCTCCTCACTGAGGGCAGCAGGGGTGACTGGGGCAGGGCTTGAGGTGCCTGGGTCGAAGGTGATGCCCACCCTCCTGGGTGAGCTGGCACGGGGCAAAGGGTGAGGGGCTGCTGGCTGTACTTTTAGATGGGGAGGGGGGCACAGATGGGCCCGCCACCACAAGGGAGCTCCCATCAGAGGATGAGTCCGTATCACTGGTCTCAGCTCCTGTACCCGCCATGGAGCTCCCCTCGCCCTCCGTCCCACTGGTGAAATCCAACTCCATAGTGTCGCCCTCCAGGGCCATGTGGGATGCAGCTCCCTCCTGCTCCGGTGCCACTGCTCCTCCGCCTGCTTATGAACACAAGAACAGGGAGACCACAAAAAGGGGGGGGGGGAGGAAACGACGACAGAAGACAGACATGTTGAGTGCATGCATTACCGCTACCGTTGGAGAACACGACAGACACAGAGGCCCCCTGCTCTACGCTGCGCACTTGGGGTCCACTAGTCAATCCCTGGGACATGGCCTACAAGGCTATGGCCGACATGGATGTCACAGGAGCCTGTCCAGGTGTAGTGGGCACTGTACTCAGGTGGGTTGGGGTGCCACAGGGCCTGCCTGAAAAAGGAGACCTAACTAGCACACTCGCCCTGGCCTAGGGGAACCCACAGCCCACCTCCCCCACCCTCCACTGCGCGCTGAATCAGCAGAATGAGTGTACTCACCCCCTTGTTGCTCCTGTGATGCCCTCAAACGCCCATCCAACTCCGGGTACGCTACTGCCAGGATCCTGAACATCAGGGGGGGTCATGGTGCGACGGGCACCCCTCCCACGTTGGGAGGCCATCCCCAGCTGGGCCTCTGCCGTCTTCTTGCTCCAGCTGCGAATGTCCTCCCATCTCTTACGGCAGTGGGTGCTCCGTCTGTGATAGACCCCCAGGGTCCGGACGTCCTTGGCGATGGCATGCCAAATATCCTTCTTCTGGTGGGCCCTGACCTACAGGAATTGTACAGGGGAAAAAGAGAAGTTATTTCCAACTGCACCGTCACAGTAATTGGCCTGCATCCCTACCCTTGTCATGAGGCACATGCACTCACCGTTGTTTCATGCACGCCTCCTCTTCCCCCCCCCCTTATCTTTCATCCACCCCACTCCACACAGGAATAGCCCATAAAGCATGCTCCCAGTATACTTACCTGTTTGTCTGGAGGACCGTAGAGTAGCGTGTACTGGGGGAGGACCCCATCCACGAGTTTCTCAAAGTCCTCCGATGTGAAGGCAGGGGCCCTTTCCCCAGACGCATGAGCCATTGTCTCTTCCAGACTGAGGTCACAGCAGCACTTGCAGTGTAGGTCCTCTCCTGTCGAAGATTAGGTATTGAGTGATTGAACAGATAGAAAATGGCTGTCACGTCCGCAGCGTTGCGTACTGTCACCGCCGGCGTACATCGTCATTGGCTCCTGGGACCCATAGGGTCCAATGTTAACCAAAGCATAACTGCACCGCGGTCTTCGACCGCCTACCGCGACAGTGTACAACGCCAGCACAGTTACCTCATATCCCATTGTCCCACTTTAAAGGTCAGACAGCCGCCATTTCAGGGGCCCACATGGCTCTATTTGTAACTGCGTCACACTTAACTAGGCCTTGCCTCAACACTCATACATGCTTATTTCGGATTATGAATCGTGTTCTGTGTAAGCTGTGTGTACGTACCTCTAAGTTGGTTGACTTTGTGCTCGCTGTTGTCCTTCATAGGCACCGTCCGCTGGGACATGTGAGGAGATGGCGGCATCCTCCGGTGTACAGACCGCTGGTGGACCTGTCGACAATGGAGGAAAGACATGTAATCATCACATACAGGCTAGATCGTGCCACAATCCTGGAACTGTATGGCCAGTTGGAGCCAGACCTGATGTCATCTATCCACCATCCCACAGGAATCTCCCCTCAAATGCAGGTGCTGTCAGTACTCCATTTCCTTGCAAGTGGGTCATTTCAAGCAACAGTGGCCATAGCATCAGGGATGTCCCAGCCTATGTTTTCCAACGTGTTGTGCAGAGTATTGTCTGCCCTGCTGAAACACATGCGGAGCTACATCATTTTACCTCAGGTGGAGGATTTGCCTACAGTGAAAGGTGACTTCTATGCCCTGGGACATATCCCTAACATCATAGGTGCCATTGATGGGACACATGTGGCCTTGGTCCCCCCCGCAGGAGTGAACAGGTGTACAGAAACCGGAAGAGTTATCATTCGATGAATGTGCAGATGGTGTGTTTGGCAGACAAGTACATCTCCCATGTGAATGCCAAATTCTCTGGCTCAGGGCATGGCGCTTACATCCTGCGGAAGAGCAGCATCCCTTATGTGATGGGGCAACTCCAGAGACACCAGGTGTGCCTAGTAGGTGAACACCTGGAACCAAATCAGTGGGAATAGTTGTCTGGGTCTGGGGATATCCCTACAGTTGTCCCCCACCTTTTTCAGTTGACTCCAGTTACCTCTACCTGTCGTGGCTACTGACCCCCAGTGAGGAATCCCAGGACAAGGGCAGAGGAACGCTACAATGAGGCCCATGGGCAAACTAGGAGGATTATAGAGCGGACGTTCGGCCTCCTGAAGGCCAGGTTCAGGTGCCTCCATATGACAGGTGGTTCCCTATTCTACTCACCAAAGAAGGTATGCCAGATCATCGTGGCCTGCTGTATGCTTCACAACTTAGCTTTGCGACCACAGGTGCCTTTTCTGCAGGAGGATGGCCAAGATGGAGGTGTTGTGGCAGCTGTGGAGCCGTTGGACAGTGAAGACGAGGAAGCAGAAGAAGAGGACATCGACAACAGGAACTCAGTTATCCTGCAATACATCCAGTGAGACACAGGTAAGGAGACAAACCTGCCTACTACATGTAATGTAACACTACTACCTCTCTACTGTCTGTCGTTTTCACCCAGTGTATGGTCACTGAGTTTTCACTTTCCCTTACGATTTCACAGATGTAGGTCCCTCTGTGTGACATCTGCTTTGTTTCCTCATGGACTAGAGCTGTGTTGTAGTGTGGTTAGTTTTACGTATCCTTTGCGCGTTAGCTTCAGGCCTTTGTGCACTTTGCCCTGGATGTATTTTATTCATTTGCTTGCGGCTTAGAGCCTCTGTGCACTTTGCTCTAAATGCTTTTTATTAGGCTTCGTACTGTTATTTTTCAAATAGCCAGTTCTACGGTCTTGTTTTATATTCATATCACACTGTTTAGCCTACTTCAGCACTGGAGTTCTCCATAACACATTCCTGTTCACTCCGTGCTTCAGTCAAGGATACAGTCTGGTACATTGCAGATAGACGTGGTAGGAGTTTAGTCTTTGGTATTCCAATGTAGGGACATTTTGTGATCACGCTGACATGTTAGTTATAAAATCACTTCTTTGACCCAATACACGCAAGAGGGAGATTCCAACCAGGGAACCACAACTAGACGCTGACTGCCTCGTTGCAGATGCTGAACCAAGATCACAGGCCTTTGCTCAGGTATGAGGGCTGATGTCTCCCCAGTGATTCAGAAAGGCAAGCTAGAAGCTTAACATGCTGTGCTCGAAATAGATCAAGCAGAGGGCGAGTAGAAACGAATAGACCCGATGACAGCTTTGTTCTTATGTTTTACTCTCCTGGTGACTATTTCAATCCTACTGTGTTGTATGGTTCTGGTTATTGTGGCTCACGCCTTATTATCTAAAATGCAGTTGTTTTATTAAAACATTATATAAAACTTATACTGCCTTTGTCATTTGTATATGAGATCATATTGTAGATGAGAGAGTTTGTTTGGATCTGAGTGACCACGACTTCCCTGAGAAGTTCCAAAGATGTCATGCGCTCGGCTGCCCAATCATCTCTTCCCCGTGGGAGAAATGAGGCACTGCTAGTTAGCCGTGGGAAAAAAACGGATTTAGGGTGGCAGAGTTCTTTACACATGGGTTAGACTCAGTCCCCCACACCGTTATCGATCCTGCTGCCTAGAAATCCAGTAGTCTCATTTAGGATAATATGAGCCCACGCGACATGGCGCCGCCAACGATTGGTCTGTCTCTAATATTTAGGTCCGGCTGACTCTCTCGGTCTCATATATATTTTGACTACTCGGTTCCATAAGCGGAGATGTCCGTGGGGCTGAGGATTTCCGCCGCCACGGGATAGGTACATCCTATTACTTAGTGGTTGGTTGTTCAAGCTTGAACTTTGAAAGGAAAACCCAGATATTGGTGTGCCTTCTCTGACCTAGTGCTGTTTTTTACAAATGGCGAATCCTAATGTAGTGAACATAGCGCTTAATATGCGACACCCGCTCACAGGACATCTGATAGCACATGGACTGACAGTCCAGGGGGGTCCGGTCACTTTTGTGGTGGACGCCCATGCAGCCTATAGAACAGAACTTTTATTCTTGGGTCGTATTTCCAGCTGCCAAAGTTCTTTCAAAATTTTCCTTATCTAGCCCCTTATGGGGGGTACAAACACTTTTCACGAACACACTGTTGCGAATGTCCCTGGACAATACAGGGCTTATGCATATTTAGAGATACCTTTATCTTATCAAGAACACCATAATTGGCTTGATGGCGCCCTCCCACACACAGTAGCACAAGTTAGGTTAGGTCCACTAAGTAATGATGGTCCTATCTGGCCTTTATTGGCTACATATACACCTCATCCTGCGGCTGCTCAATTGACAGTGGCTGAAGTTCGTCGTTTATATACGAACTTAACGGCTACATATAGACGATTAGTTCAGTTTGTAATGCAGACACTAAATACAAACGCAGCGCGTGCTGCTCCAGCGCACCCACAAGCAGTGGTTCCAGGTATTAATCCGTCCACTGTGCACTCAGTTATTGGTAAAGTACCGGCTAAACGTGAGGAAACTCAATTTTGGCTGGCGCAGAAAATTAATACGCTGGAAGCTGTATTTCCCCATACGGGACCTCAGGATAAACATAGAATTTGACGATGTGTTTGCCATATGGGATGGTTCCTCCGGTGGACCTTTGTAATACCTGGGGCACAGTGTTTGCCGCGCTCTACACTACGGCACACCGACATTAGCTAATTTACCGGAAGTGCTTAAACAAATTCAAGATGAATATGGGGCTGCCCCTGCCTTAGATTTGGGCATGCAGTTGATGTGAGCAATTTTGCCGCAGTTTCTTCTATTATTTTGAGTAATCTCAAGGGAGAGGCAGTAGCACTAGCAGTGCGAATGCGTCCTTGGGACGTTCCGCAGATTAATCAGGAGCGGGAACGTCCGAGAATAATAGCAGAGACATATTCCAGTATTGGTCGCGATAGCCTAGGGGCTAGACCGCAAAAACCCCAATTACAGGGTAAAAATAATAAAGATAATGCTAAACAACAGCAACCTGAGGGTACTAAAAAGCGTTGGGAAAAGAAACAGCAAACACCTAAGAAAGATGGGGGACAGTCTCCGCAACCGGAGACCCCGCAGAATAGGTATAATCTCAGGAATAGGGATAATTTGAAGACGCCTTAACATATCAATATACTGATACACGCCTATCTTGTTCCTTTCAGGACTCCTCGGACAAGAGAAGTGAGAGAGGTGGGCGGTCAGAGCGGAGAACTGAGTACGTGAAACCAAGACAGGATTCACAACGCTCAACGGAGGTTTCTATTAAAGAAGAAGAGAAACCACTGCAACAAAAACAATTTAAAAAGAAGAAAGTGGCAGCAGTCTCAGTTAGACATGCAGCTCAAGAAGAGAGTTCTCTTGACGAACAAGACATGGGCGTTAGCACTGTTAGACAGCGCGGCAGAGGTCACAATAGTTCGCCGGAGTCTTCTAGAGCATCTGGAGGTGAAAGCAACTGATTACTTCATACAAGTCGAAACGGCGGATATGCGAGTCTCTGATCCTGATAGGGTATATAAAGTAACTCTGAGATTAGAAGGGGACATTGACCGCATTGTACACGCCATCTTTTGGGACCATGTGGTAAAATCATATGACGTTCTGCTGGCCGAACAAGATTGGCCGCCTGACTTTGTTTGCGTCTGTCCGGTTGGGGGAAGAGGTTATTACACCTTCCTTCTTACCACTTGTTCCGCGAGAACTAGCGGAGGCCTATAGTAAAATATGGGCTCTAGCTCAGGCCCCTGCTCTATATAGAAATAATGTGGGGTGGGATAGACAATCACCTTATCATGTAATTCCAATAAAGGGCGAACCGCAACAACAGTATCCTATCAAATTTGAAGCAAGGGCATCGGTTAGGAATATTCTTACACAATTGGAGTACCAGGGTGTAATTGAGCCCTGTGTCTCGCCGATGAATAATCCCTTATTTCCAGTTGCTAAACCGGACCATTCATATAGGATAGTGGTGGATTACAGACATTTAAATGGTCATACACGCACATATGCAATACATAATTCACATAGCGCAGCGCTTATGAATAATATAGTGCTTAAAAAATACAAAACAACGTTCGATATCTTGAATGGATTTTTCTGCCAAAATATAGCGCCCGAAAGTCGGGACTATACCAGTTTCAGTGCGTTTGGCTCTCAGAAAAAGTTTTGCCGTTTGCCTCAGGGGTATAAGAATAGCCCAGGACTGTTTTCGGCTCGTGTAATTGAAATTCTGCACGAGTTGGACCCTGAAGGGTTATCATATGTTGATGACATATTTGACAGACGATGAGGTTTTGCAACATATAAGGCGTGTATCACGCATTGTTGTGGGGTTTGCTGAAATTGGCTATAAGTTTAATTTTAAGAAATGGAAGATTGCCTTCCTCAGCGTCATTTTCCTGGGATATGAGTTGTCGAGTGAGGGCAAGAGCTTAGCGCCACATTTTTTGGAGAAATGTGCTCAATTGCAGCCTCCTCATACGGTTCGGAAGCTCCAGTCATTGTTGGGGTTTCTGAATTTTGGCAGAACTTACATTCCTGATTATGCTACACGTATAAAGCCCTTATACGAGTTGATTCGTCCGAATTTTTCGAGTAGATTTTGGACGATTGAGCATACACATATACTACGAGATTTGCAAACTGATCTCTTAGCAGTTAAACACTTACACACACACACTGGACAATAAGACACATTTAGTCATCAGGGTGATACCTGGGGCTGTTGGGTTTACATATGTCACCTTTAACGAGGGTGAGACAGTCCCGATTGCATACAAGTCTCATTTATATTCAGCTGCAGAACAACGATTTGCACAAACTGAGAAAATACTCACTGCAGTACAGATGGCTGTGATGAAAGAAAGACCGCTTGCCCAGGGCCAACGCATCATTGTCGTTTCCCCGATTCCAGCCTTAGAGGCTGTTACAAAAGCGAGTGTTCCTAATTCGAAAGCTTTACACCCGCGATGGATACAATGGGCTACGTCTTTGACAGCCACTGATGTAGATTACATATTTGACCCTAAACTGCAGACTCAAGAATTTCTTCAATATGAAATGGAGTACCCAGTTCCTGCTGGCACATTGCCTATTGACCAATATCAGGTGGTCATGTATACCGATGGCTCTGCGCAACCAGCGGTTGGGACTAAACAACAGTATTCTGCTGCATGTGCGGTGGTGAGCGGCACTATCGAGGGGGAAGTGTTCTGCCCCCGACATACTTATACTAAAACCTTGGGAGATTGCACGGCACAGCTGGCTGAGCTCAAAGCTCTATTGTTAGCGTTGGAGCACGCGGATCCGGCGATTTTAACCTTGCTGGTCTGTGACTCCTACTACTGTGTTCAGTCTTTCAATGAATATTTACACTATTAGAAGTTGAATGGGTTCAGAGATTCTAAGGGGAACACCATTAAACTCAAATTGTTGTGGGGTAAGGTTGTGGATCTGAAAGAAACGCTTCCTAAGGTCCATGTTGTACATACACTTGGACACCAGCGCGTTGGAATACACGTTGCTGGGAATACTTTGGCTGATGAAGCCGCGAAATCAGCAGTGGCTGTCGCCACTGAGGCCGCAGTGCACGTTCGAGTTCCAAACCAGACACAGAGATTTCAGCTGCCATAAAAGCTACGGCTGATGGCACGCCATTTCCTACAGGATTTCCTTCTAAATATAGTTACTGCTTGAATGGTGCGCTAAATGCTACTGTTACAATTCCAGGCATTGGTGTACGTGAACTACCCAATAAAATTGAGAGACCTCGATTAATTTCTGCAGCACATGAGGGGGTGGCATCTGCACATGCTGGTGTGGCTGCCACGATTTCACTTTTACAGGCTCGTTACTGGTGGCCTGGTCTCTATAAAGAGACAAAGCAATATGTCCTTTGTTGTGACGTTTGTCAACAAATTAAAGCTTTGTCGGCTAGACGCCTGCAGCAGACGCCCCTTCTGATTTCAAATAAGCCTTTACAGTGTGTGTACTTGGATCATTGTGGTCTGCTGACACCAGATAGTGCATACAAATATATTTTGGTTGCTGTAGATTCGTGCTCCAGATTTGTGTGGGTCTGGCCACAACGCTCGGCTGACGCTCGGACTGTTATTAAAGATTTGCGCATCTTTGTCGATACATTTGCAGTTGCGGCTTTTCATTCAGACCAGGGCCCTGCTTTTGCCTCTAAGGCATTCAGGGACACCATGGCTTCGTTGGGGGTCCAACTCCAATTCTCGTCTCCATTTCACCCCGAGGGAAATTCTGTTGTGGAGCGTTTAAATCGTGATTTAAAGCAATCCTTAACGGCCAGAGTTATAGGTACGGGTCGTAGTTGGCTAGCCCACCTGTATGGAGTACAGAGAGCACTTAATAACTTGCCTAGGAGGTCACTGGGGGGTCGTACTTCATATGAGTGCCTGTTCGGAACACAGATGTATGTTCCTGATCTAGATGGTCCTGGTGTGGAGGCGGCAGATACGCCTTTTGACATAAATGATCGTGTCACTGTTTTGCAGGATTTACAACGATTCCGTGAAGATAACTCTTCTGCAAGTGCTGCCTCCTCAGGAATTAAGGATGAGCCAGTAACTCCTACTGGTTGGATACCCAGGATTGGGGATGTAGTGCGTGAAAAGGTCGTAGTAAAGAAAGAATTTGGTCCTTCTTATCGAGCACCTGTCCCTGTGTTAGGGGTTAGCGGCACGAGAACTGATTTTACCGCCGCTGCAAGGGGCCCAAGGAAATCGCTTTGTTTCCATTGATAATGTCAAGTTACAACATGTGGCCGATTCTGCACAGCAGACCAAGAGGGACACCCAGTAGTTCCGGAATCCCTCTCACTACTGGGGAAGAGGTCCCGCTGCAGGTGATTAACACCGACGCTGTTTCCTCTCCGAGCTTGGGGAGGGTGGAAGATGATCTTGCGATTGTTCCACAGACAACGATTAATTTGGAATCTTTTGATCAAGTTGCTGTACCTTCTACTGATGTTTCTGAACATGTGATTTATAGTGTGCCAAGGCGAGAGCCTCCATCTGCTTCTTTGTTCACAGTTGCACCTTTTGCAAGAACTGCCTCTGGCTGCTTCAACGACACTGATGATGCAGTGTCCGGCTCCTCGTCCTCAATGTCTTCAGTCCGAGGTCCACGTAAGCTGCTGTGTTGGCTTAAACGCACATATTTTGTTTTTCCTTGGAACTATTTGTGGCTTTTTATGGCTGTTATGACTTTTTTTGTGGTTGGGATTTGTGGTTACTTTTTTTCCTAGTAATACATGGTCATTTTCTTCCTGAACAATCTGACATTGAGCACGTGGAGACTGTGTTAAACCCACATTTTTCGTCTCATATGGTTCGAAGAGACTTGTCCAATGTAAACATTTCTGCAATACCGATTCCAGATGGGATTGTGTGGGATAAAGTAATGTTTGATATATATGGTCCCACTGAATTGATTAAAATACCGTATGTCCTCAAGTTATCAATGAATGATATTGTTATACCAGGCATTGTTTCTGATGATTGGGATGTGAAGACAGTAGATTCTATGCTGACAGACTTGCAATATTATACTGTCTATGAAGATGCTTACCTATTTAGAGATAATCATGGTGACATGTTTTGCTACAACTATTATGGACACCACTTTATTCATAAAGCAAGTAGCCCTAAGTCCATATTTGATTATGTGCAATGGGAACATTGCCCAACTCCTCCACAAGGGAGTTCAAAAACGTATTATGATAAATTTGCATACTTTTCTGGGCATAATCAACAAAATGCTAAGTCTTACTATTTTAAAGTTACTCCGTATGCTAATAAGCAAATGTTATTGACCGATACTAAATTACTGTATTCAAATTTGTTTGTGTCTAAACTTTCGGTTGAGGGGTATGAAGACTGTTGATTGGAAAAGTGTCTGGGGAACTAAAAACTGGCAAATGCAAGGCAGGGACACATTTAGAGCATGTATTATCCCTGTGCAGATGATTTTCCTCAATGACACAGTACAACAGACTAGCTGTTTGGGCTTGGCAACGATTAGAGAGTTAAATTTGCCTAGTATACCTGTCCCTTCCAAATTGAACAATTGGCAGCGATATGTTAATGCTACGTTTAGTGAGTTTACACACTGGGTCCAGAATGGTACGCTTAACACTTCATTGGTACATCCGGGCGGGTGGTTATTATGGCCTGTAGACACTAATAAGTGTCATCAAAGTTTTGTCACCTCTTCAGGGGGGTTCAGGACTAGTAGGGCAGACCCTCGTTACATTTCACCAGAACATGCTGATATCATAACTACATACAGCGTGGGAAAGCTTTGTCAGCAATGGTTGAAATCATCCACGCTGGATGCAGTTAAATCACATCTCACGTTACTGTCTAATGATACTGACTTACAAGATTTTTTTGTCGGGACCTCAGAAGAAACGATTTTTATACGAAGTATATAATGAGATTTGGAAGCTTTCACAACAGGAGGCAGCGGCCCGGCTGAGGCAAATTGATCAGGAAAACCGGATACAGGCTTTATCTGTTGTGGATAATGGCATGCATACCCTTTCTGACCGTGTTTACACGATTGACAGCATTGTTTCCTCTGCTATAGACATTATTAAATCAGATATGTCTTCCTTATATCATGGGCAGAGTCAGACGCGGTCCATCATGCAGCTGGGTTGGACTCTTCAGACCTTGAAGGCAGGTCACGTTCCGTGGCAGCACATTCGTGCCAGAGAGATCTTTGTCTCCTTTAATTTAACTCGTCAACAACAGCTGATGGCTAAAAAGGAGGCAACGTATGTCATGTTGAATATTGAAAAATTGGAGAAACTGCCTTTCACGGTTGCTGAGATTCCGTCAGCTGAGTGGTTGATTCATGGGGTAATTAATCTGCCTATCTCCACTCTGCAATTTACTTCTTGTTTGAAGCACATTCTGGTGGGTAGATATGAACGGTTGGGAGACAGTTACATACACGAGGTGTGGGAGCTTCCCTTTCTATACAGATGTCTTAATGGTTTGAGGGAGGTTTTTCTTAGCGGTAGTGAATGCGAAACTTCTGTCAGCCATTACATGGTTTGTAAACAGCTGTCCTTGCACAGAGCGTGTAACGCTTCGATTGCTAACTTAGCTTGTTATCTGAAGGGAGTTCCAGTCCTGGTTATTAAAAACACTTTCCAGGTGCTTTCTAACGGCAGTTACATTGTTCTTAACAGCGAACGCTGCTGTGGCATGCGTGACGGAATAGTTTACGTTGTCGTTGTCTCCAAGGCCGTTACGTGCTGCAGGAATGTGTTGTTTCCCCCCACTCAAATTAGGGAGGTACCGGACATCTGGCCTCATATTGCTACTTCCAAGGTTAATCTCGACAAGTTGAGTCGACTAAAGGCTTTATTGTTTCAAAAGCATGTGGCCCTTACATCTGCTAGCGAGACCTACGCACTACAGGTGGCGAGGTCATCAGCGGAAATACAGTCCCTTTTGAATACCAACTTTCCGAGTCACTTTGGTGAACTTGTGGGACGTATATTTAATGCGTCCAGCACTGCTGGAATTGCAAATTTTTTCAAAGCCGTTGGGGTTGGTTTTGCTCACACCTTCTCTTCCATATTCGGTTTGATACCTTCGGCTATACACTCTATTTTCGGAAGCATTTTTGGGGGTTTCCCGATTACATTGGCTGGAGTCTTGCTATTGTTGCTATTTTTTCGCAATGGCTGTCCCGCCACGACGAGATCCTATATTGCTGCTCCCGTCAGCGCAGCTGTGTCGTGAACGCATGATGCAGCATTTTGGAGCAACACTCCTGGGACATTTGGAGTGTGACTGGTCTCTGTCATTCCGACCAGTTTTGGATTGTGTGCAACCCGTGTTTCGGTGCCTTTGGTGCTCGTTTGAACATGCACTGGCTTTCTGTCTCTCACTGCAGCGCCCTCCAGTGGTGGATACTGATCTGTTGATGTTCCCGATTAGGGCTCATTCCCAGACTTGTGCACGTTTGCTTCATGAGGAAGTTTATGAGATTCCCTTCCTGGAGGAAGATGGTATTGTCTTGTTCATAGGCCCTGCACGGGGTGCCGCCCTGAATGGTTTTGGGGCTTTGGAACACACCTGCTCCATGGTACTTTGTGGCGTGAATCTTCCGATATTGACATATATCGAAGTGGAGGAGCTCCTGCTTTCTATTGCTTCTGTCTGACAATTGGATTTTTTTTTCTCCTGATAAATTGACATTATATTGAATTTGGCTTTATCGTCACATGTTTCCTAAATTCATGACTTTGTTGTCTTCTGACCTTGTCGAAATATATATATATTTTTATGTATGGTTTATATCTGGGGCATACTTATATTATTGGAACCACTTGCTACCGACAAGGGGAGGGTGTAGTGTGGTTAGTTTTACGTATCCTTTGCGCGTTAGCTTCAGGCTTTAGGCCTTTGTGCACTTTGCCCTGGATGTATTTTATTCATTTGCTTGCGGCTTAGAGCCTCTGTGCACTTTGCTCTAAATGCTTTTTATTAGGCTTCGGACTGTTATGTTTCAAATAGCCAGTTCTACGGTCTTGTTTTATATTCATATCACACTGTTTAGCCTACTTCAGCACTGGAGTTCTCCATAACACATTCCTGTTCACTCTGTGCTTCAGTCAAGGATACAGTCTGGTACATTGCCGATAGACGTGGTAGGAGTTTAGTCTTTGGCATTCCAACGTAGGGACATTTTGTGATCACGCTGACATGTTAGTTATAAAATCACTTCCTTGTCCCAATACACGCAAGAGGGAGATTCCGACCAGGGAACCACAACTAGACGCTGACTGCCTCGTTGCAGATTCTGAACCAAGATCACAGGCCTTTGCTCAGGTATGAGGGCTGATGTCTTCCCAGTGATTCAGAAAGGCAAGCTAGAAGCTTAACATGCTGTGCTCGAAATAGATCAAGCAGAGGGAGAGTAGAAACTAATAGACCCGATGATAGCTTTGTTCTTATGTTTTACTCTCCTGGTGACTATTTCAATCCTACTGTGTTGTATGGTTCTGGTTATTGTGGCTCACGCCTTATTATCTAAAATGCAGTTGTTTTATTAAAACATTATATAAAACTTATACTGCCTTTGTCATTTTATATGAGATCATATTGTAGATGAGAGAGTTGGTTTGGATCTGAGTGACCACGACTTCCCGGAGAAGTTCCAAAGATGTCATGCGCTCAAAGGATTGAGACAGACGGGTAGGGCTGGGGCCAAAGCAGTTGTCGACCGTCTTCTCTGCAGGCTTGTAGGTCAGGAGTCCTTGTTTCTTCAGGTTGCAGGAATCTGATTTTCTGGGATCTGGGGTGCCCCTAAATACTAAATTTAGGGGTGTGTTTAGGTCTGGGAGGGCAGTGGCTAATGGCTACTGTCCTGGAGGGCGGCTACACCCTCTTGCTGCCTCTTCCCTGTGGGGAGCGGGGCATATCCCTAATCCTATTGGGGTAATCTTCCAAAACTAAGATTGAGGATTTCCAAAGGCAGGGGCCACCTCAGCTCAGGACACCTTGGGGGCTGTCCTGACTGTTGGGTGACTCCTCCTTGTTTTTCTCATTATCTCCTCCAGTGTTGCCATCAAAAGTGGGGGCAGTGCCCGGAGGGGCAGGCTTCTCCACTAGCTGGGATGCCCTAGGGCGCTGTAACAAAAGGGATGAGCCTTTGAAGCTCACCACCAGGTGTTACAGTTCCTGCAGGGGGAGGTGTGAAGCACCTCCACCCAGTAGAGGCTTAGTTCCTGGCCACAGAGTGACAAAGGCACTCTCTCCATGTGGCTAGCAACATGTCTGGTGTGTGGCAGGCTGGCAGAAACTGGTCAGCCTACACTAGAAGTTGGATTTGTATTCTGGGGGCATCTCTAAGATGCCCTCTGGGTGTATGTTACAATAAATTGCACACCGACATCAGTGTGCATTTATTGTGCTGAGAAGTTTGATACCAAACTTCCCAGTTTTCAGTGCAGCCATTATGGAACTGTGGAGTTTGTGTTTGACAAACTGCCAGACCATATACTCTTTTTTTTTTTGTAATCTTTTTATTGAATTATTTTAATGAACAATTCTTACAGTAATCTAATATACAGTATTAGCTAGAGTAACATTGTGGAGTTCCTTTTCCACTATCTTGCTTCTTATGTTGTTGATTATTTAATGATTTACAGCTTGTATCATTGTCACATTTGGATAGGTACGCACAGTAAAAATGATAAGGAGAAAACAGTGAAAGAGAGAAGGGAAGAAGATATGTAGCAGATTGGGGGGGGGGGGGCTGATGCAAACAGGGGGAGATGCTCTTTTTTGCCCGTCTCCTTTTTTTTTATTTTATTTTTTTATATCTTGTTTTAGAACTCTGTGCACTTTACCACTGTTGACTAGCACTAAAGTTCTTGTGCTCTCTCCACTAAACACGGAAACATTAGCAGATTTAAATGTACTAATAAGTCCCTAGTAAAATATGCTCAGAATCTGCTTTACAGAGTTGCGCAAGCACCTAGTTGACAGTGAACTGTGACCTCAAGAAGCTTGTTGAGGAGGCGAACCTCTGAGCTAGCACCAGAGTGTCGGGTATCAGGGGTAGAAAGGGACACACACAAAGGTAGTCTGGGCTCCCACCAAAAGAAAGGTGAAGGGGGGGGGGGGAATGGGAAGGTTGGAATAAGGTTCTCTAAAGACCCCCCAAAAAAATTCCCAAAGGAGTAGTGGTAACCAGTCCCTGTCTAATACTAAAAAAGGATTATTTGACCATAAGACAGGGAGGTTTGTTCCCTTAGAGTGCTCCATGTTTGGTCACTCTAAGGGAAACTACAAATGTCCCAAGAGAGCATAACCTCCCACCAGTGGGCAGACACCTGGGTTGGCTAGTATAGAGCTTGGGGCGAAGGTAGTCCCAGACAGTTTTGAGGAACAGAGAGATAACCCTTGTGCCCTGGGGGATACACAAAAGGTGCTTAAAAAAAAAAAGCACCTCACATGCTTCCAAGTATAGACAGTGGGTCACCATTAATGGGCAACTGGTCATGGGAGCCAGCATGACAACTGTCATGTGTCAGCTGAGCAGGTCCTACCAAACACACACCACCAGACATCTGCCAAGAAGGGGGAGGGGGAGGGGGAGGGACACAGGAAACTGGTCCCTGAAGTTCCCGCAGTGGAGTCTGACGGAGTCCCAGAGGAGGAGCCCCAACAGAGTCAACTGGGGAGGACATTGCTGCCCTGGGTGACCTACCCAAGCTTGCTGGCAGGCATGTTTAGAGTGGGCCCACCAGGGAGGAATTCTGCAAAGCGCAGAGAGTGTCCCACCCTTAAGGACTTGAGGCGACAGGCCTCAGCCCATGCAGCAGTTAAAGCCTATGGGGGATCACCTAATCTACTGGGTGAATGATCTCCTCTGCAGGGAACCTAAGGCTCTGGGTACAGGGGCTGCTTGTGTGCTAGTGGTCCTCCAGTATTACTGAGCGTTCCTACTGGGTTTGGCTCATAACATACCCCAGGGAAGATATTTAGGGAAAGACAACACCTTAGCCAGGCTTGTTTCCCACTTCTATTGGCCGAGAATGAAGAAAGCCTCAGATATATTCTGCAGGACCTGCCAGGCCAGTGGGAAGTCAAGGAAAAAGCTTCCCTGATCCCAGTCATTGGAACCTCCTTTAAAAAGGGCTGTTATCAATGTTATTGGACCCCACAGCAGCCCTAGACAACAGGCTTATCCAGGTCTTGGTGAACCATGCCACACGCTTCTCAGGGAAAACCACTCCAAAGAATGGTGACTGCATCTGTGGTGACTAGAACTCAGATGGGGATCCCCAAGGAGATAGTGTCTGACTGAGGCAATGACCAGGATGTGGTCAGTTACCTGCTGGCCCTCTGGAACCAGATGTACTGCTGTTGGAAAAAGGCCCAGAGCAATCTCAAGGCCAGCCAGGAGGTAATGGGACATTGGTATGTTCAGCAGACCACTAGTAGAGTTTTAACCAGAACAGAAAGTATGGGTCATGGGGACAGTAGGGCCCAGAGCTCTCCAGGATCTCTGCACTGGCCCATACGAAGTCAAGTAGTGTGAGGGGGAGGCCACTTAGTGAACCTCCAAACCCCTAGGAACCCACTAAGGGTGCTTCAAGTCAACAGGCTAAAGCCTCACAGAGGACCGAGGTGAGTATGCTCCTTGGGACATATGAGAGTGTGAAGGAGTAGAGTGAACCTCCTCCTGACCACCTCTCTGCACAACAAGAGAGGTCAGTGGAGAGTGCCAACCTCTCTGCCACAATGACCCTAGAACAGTAAGGTGAATGATACCAGTTGCTGAGACAGTCAGCCTCACTGTTTTCAGTCATCCCTGAACTCACATACACATGTGTCCATGGTATTGAAACGGGAGACAGCCCCCCGTAAAAAACTAAATTTACAGTTTGTCCAATAGGGTGAGAGTCTGCATCAATGAGGAAGTCTCTAAGATGTTGGCCTTACGGGGTGATTGAGCCCTGTAACAGTCCCTGCACCAACCCTGTGGTGCTGGTACCAAAGGCTTCCCAACCAGGCACCAAGCCATAGCTCTGGTTCTTCACAGACTACAGAGTACTCAACCATCACCAGTACTGATGCACACCCATCCGCAGAGCAGATGAGCTCACTGACAGGCTAGGCGCTGCCAAATTCCTCAGTACTTTTGATTTGATATCAGGGTACTGGCAGATCGCCTTTACTGTCAGCATTCTTAACCACAGAGGGACAATACCAGTTCCGGGTGATGCCCTTTGGATTGAAGAATGCCCCTGCTACCTTCCAACAGTTGGTTAACTGGGTCCAGGCTGGAAAGGAGGATATCTGTACTTCCTACCTAGACAATATTGCAGTCTACAGTTCTAGCTGTGAGGAACACCTGCATCACCCCCATGAGGTGCTTTAGGCCCCGCAGCTGGCAGGCCAGACAAACAAGGCCAGTAAGTGCAAGTTTGGGCAAGGTTCTGTGGTATATGTAGGACACCTGGTAGGTGGAAGAAAGGTAAAGCCCCCCCAGGCTAAAATTCAAACCATCATGGCCTGGCAACCGCCTAAATCCTAGACAGATGTTACAGTCTTCCTAGGCCTCATTGGCTACTAGGGAAGATGTGTTAATGTCTATGGCACAATTGTTGCCGCCTTAAGCGAGGGGACTTCCAAGAAGCAGTCCAAATTGGTCCTCTGGACAGAGGCTCACAGAAACCCTTTGATTCCCTCAAGGAAACCATGTGTGCAGCACCTGTGCTCAGGGCCCCCGATTTCTCCAAGAAATTCAGCATGCAGACGGATGCTTCAGAACACGGCACAGGGATAGTCTTAGTACAGCTGAATGAGGAGGGCCTAAACTAACTGTTAGTCTTCAGTAGCAGGAGGCTATTTCCATGCGAACAGAGGTGGAGTGTCATTGAAAGAGGAGCTTTTCCTGTGGTCTGGGTACTGAAGAAGCAGAGACCATACCCGTTTGGCAACTCACTTCCAGGTTCAGACAGCCCAAGTATTTTGCCTGCCTCCCTTCTTTTTTCTAATTTGTTTTGCGACTCTGCACGCTTTTCCAGAACTAAAGTGCTTATGATCTCTCACCTAAACATTCTGCTATTGGCTCCTACCCAGTTGGCATATTTTATTTATTTATAAGTCCCCAGTAAAGTGCACACAATGTGCGTAGGGACCATAAATTACATACTAATAGTGGGCCTACAGCACTGATTGTGCCACCGACATAAGTAGCCCCTTAACCATGACTCAATTGCAAGGCCTGTGTGGTCAGATTACTGCCACCTTGACTTGGCATTTAAAGCCCCATGACAATCCTTAAACCCCCCTTTTATTACATATATGTCACCCCTAAGGTAGGCCCTATGTGACCCACAAGGCAGGGTGCAGTGTATTTAGAAGGCAGGACATGAACATGCCGTTTTTCACTCTTGTAAGGCCTACTCCTCTCAAAGAAGACCAGCATTGAGAAATCCTTAATATACTTTTAAACTGTAATTCCAGATTAGAACAAAGTAGCTACATCATCCTCTTTGCCTGTAAAGTCAGAAAAACATTACCATTTTAGAAATGCCACTTTTAGAAAGTAGCCATTTCTCTACTCTTACTGCTGTGTGTGCCTTACAGCCTGTCTCCAATGCACGTTAAGGCTGGGTGACAACTGCATGTGATATTTCCATCCACACAGCCACAAACAAAGGACGCTCAATTGCATCTGCATATTGATTGATCTTCCTGGGCAAGGAAGGATGGGGGGTGGGGGCTCACACTTCAAAGGGTAATGGCCTAACCCCATACAAAAGGATTGATTACCCCCCACAGATAGCCTGGCAGACAAGGCAGTGCTGAAAGGGAACTGGTGCACTCAAAGCCACGCTCTGAAGCACTCCCCACTCCCGCACCCTAAAAGCACTTTTGGGTATAAGTACTGGGTCTCTAACCACAAAAAAATATATATTTTTTTTTGGATGAGGAAGTGAGCCTTGGTCAAACGGATTGCTGTGCTGCTCAAAGGACTCAAGTGGATTGCTTTCTGCTTGTCCTGTTGCCTGCTGCTCCCTGACCCTGCTGGATGGGCCAACCATCCGCTACTGTTCGACCACCATGCCTCTGCCCTCCCTCCAAAGTGATCTTCAAGGGCTTGCCCCCTGATCTCGGCAGTCTCAGGGACATCAACGACTGCCTACAACTCTTCTGGTGCTGCTTGACTATGTCATCTGTCAGTCTCTCCCTTGCCTGAGGTACCTCCTCAAGGCTCTGGGCCTTGAGAAGTGGGTTCTGCTGGACTATGCCTGCTGCAAGTCTCACCCTTGCATGATGTGCCCCCCCTCCAAGCTCTGGGCCTCAGAAGTGGGTTTTGCAGATGTTTGCAAAAAAATAAATATTGCCTTGATTGAGGGAGAAATTCAACTGCATCGCTCCTTTGACACTGCTGCTGTTCGATGACTCTGGATTCACAGATGCAGTGTGTGGAAAATACAGATGCATCGTACCCTCGAAGTTGATGCTTTGCTCCATCCAAGGAGCTATTTCAGCAGACCCTGCGTGGATTCTGTAGCAGACCTATCATCCGTCGCTGTAAGTCTGAACTTTGGATTTGCACCAGACCCTTGCAACTTCAAGTAACCTTTGACCGCAAGTGACTTCTAAGCACTATTTTGGATTTAATCTTTAAAAATTAATCTCTGCTTCTACTGGTGGGATTTGTCGTTTTGGTCTTGTTTTACTCAATTAAACACTCTCTATTTTATTTAAGTGGAGTCTTTTTGTTGTGCTTTTACTGCGTTACTGTATGCATTATTGCACAAATACTTTAAACACCGTCTTAAGGTAACCTGCTTGCTCCTTGCCAAGCTACCAGAGGGTGAGCACAGGATAATTGAGGATGTGTTGTGACCTACCCTGACTAGGATTGAGGTCCCTTCTTGGGCAGGATGCATACCTCTACCAACTAGAGACCCAATTTCTAACAGGCAGGTTCCCGAGTCCCACTCCTCTCTTGGTAGTGTTTATTTACACGCAGCGCTAGGAGGAACCAGTTGCCAGGTGTTCTTGAGTTCCTCAATGCTCGGGTCCTCCCCATACGTTTGGGAGGAGGGTGTGGGAGTGTTAGGCTACTGGTACTCATCCTCAATCAGACCTTGGGCCATCATGGAGGATACCTCCTCTCAAAAGCAGTCCCTATTAGATCATGCTCCCTGCCTTTCTGCTGTGGCCCCCGGCATAAGGGGTCAAAGTCCTCACTACGCACACAGGCTACATACTGTTTTATTGGCACACCAGCCCCACCTGGCATATGGGGCTCGCCAACTTTAATCTGGAAATGGGCAATGACCCACTCGAGGTCTCCTCACACCTCACTACAGGGATCCAACCCTCACCCCCTCCCCGGATAATTTCTTTATAGTCCATTCACAGACACATACACTTAAAATTTACATAACACACACAAGCCCTGCGTCATCCCTGTATTGTACCAATCACACATACACCCGGTAACTTGTATAAAACACTTACTGACCAGCACTACACACCATACCAATTTAGGCAAAGGGATTTGAAATAAGTGAGTCTGTTGGCCTCAATCCAGTGAGGCAGGTAAAAAGGCCTGCTAACTTCTACTGGTCACTGTACGGTAAGCTGCCACCACCATGTGCCCCTTCCAGTCCAAAAAGGCTGCAATCCAGGACACATGCTTATGGCATGGCATGGCATACATGACAACCAGTGCTTTAAATGGGCCGGTACTGAGTACCAACACTTTTATATTGAGATTTAGAGTACCTGCACATCTCAAGAAAAACATAATACTTTTAATTGGAGAGTACGAGCACTTCTCAGAAACAAGCAGGTACTCAGACACAGAGTACCTGCCCTTTAATGTTTGCATTTCAAGCACTGGTGGCAACAATAATCAGCATCAGGGATCGAGAAATCATTCCACTTTGGGCACATTTCTATCACGTGGCGGGGAACTTTTCGGTTCCAACACCTCCCTTTTAGAAAAAAATGAACTACCTCTTAGAAAAATGCAAAAGCAGTGGCAAATATATATGTTTTAAATATGACCCTGTCTGTGTCCAAAGGGTTGAGAAGACGATAATCCTAGAACAGCAAACCTTTTATGCCGTTTTTAGAAGAAGAAAAAAAAAAAAAAAAAAAAACACCCACCCCCCACACACAAACTTAAATTTAGCTATTTTCTCAACTTCCTTCACTCCAGGAGAATCTGCAAACCCTGGGTATCTTTATAACCCTCAAGATAGTGACGAAAAAAAAACACACACACGTTACACTTGCTTGGCATGAATAACTTTTGCGCCAAAACGTTCTAAACGTTTAAGCGAAATCAGCCCCAACACATCAAAAAACACAAGAAAGCTTAAAACTGGGAAGAATACGAAATTTCATAGCTATCGTGAAGGAAAGTTTCAATTCTATTAAGGACACGGAGGCGAGGATTATGCAGATCTTTCTTCACTTTTTATTAATTAGCAAGTTCAAAGTTAAACACAATATGAACAGAAAAACTACAAGTTCCATGAAGCCGCCGCCATGGTAACCAGCATCCAATGAGGACCCTCCAATCACGTCCATATAAATATTCCCAGGTGCGTCAACCGTCCTCGACTTCACTGCGGAAAGAATCCTGGTTGAATCAATTGGTTGTAGCCTCGGAACCTACAAAAGATGATGATATTAGGGGCTATACTGATAAATAATGTCACAATGCGTAGTTATGAAAGAATGGAAACATACACGTTCTGAAACTGTAATGCCAAAGTACAAGCATAATAGTTATCAATTCCCTTTAATGAAAGTAAACATAAGAGCAAATATAAGAGAAATTTTTTGCAAAGATATATACCACCTCAGTACGAAGACCAGATCGGGTGGGAACAGACTCGTGAGTAGTATGTGGGTGGGATAATCCTCGCCTCCGTGTCCTTAATAGAATTGAAACTTTCCTTCACGATAGCTAGGAAATTTCGTATTCTATATCAGGACCGGAGGCGAGGATTATGCAGGTTCAAAGCTTACTCACCACCAGAGAGGCTGCATCATGAATTGGTTTAAAGTAAAAACGTTTAAAAGTAGATTCAGAAGACCAATCAGCCGCATGCATAATGTCTTCTAATCTACCACCCAACTGTACAGCCTTTGAAGCCATGGCTCCTCGAGTCGAATGGGCGCCAAACACCTGAATATTAATACCTGCCTCAGACAGGATCCATCTGACCCATCTGGCAATGGAAGGAGAAGAAACCGCCTTAAATGGTTTCTTTAAAGAAATCAATAATTGATTTTCTCCTGCAGGCCTAAGATTCACGGTCACTTCTTCATACACTTTAAGACATCTAACGACGCATAATTTTGGTGAATCAGGGAAAGCTGGGTAGGATACTGACCTGGTAAGATTCTTCGTTCTCCGTGAGATAGTAAAAGTGACTCCCTCTGGGGTAAAGATTCGAGATGAAACATCCAGAGCTCTGATATCTGATACCCGCTTACATGAGATGAGGCACAAAAGTATGGCTAATTTGGCGGACAATTCCTTTCTCGACAGAAGGTGATTATCCTGCCAAGAGGTTAACAGATTAAGAACTGTGTTGACATCCCATAGTTCTGCGTATCTGGGTTGAGGAGGCCTAGAGAGTCTAATACCCTTGAGAAGTTTACAAATCCAGGGGTGTTCCCCAATAGTGTCAGGTGCTAGCCGGCGCCTACAGGGCCGATCGGGAGATTGTAGTCATTAGGGACTACACCTCCCATGAAGCCCAGCGCGGTAGAGATCGCGTAAAAGTCGGCGCACCCTGGAAAGGGTGTGCGTTATTTGTGCTAATGAGGCAGGTCGGAGCCTCAACGAAGTAGGAGCGGACGGCGTTCCCCAGGGGGGAATTCATCGGCGGCCGGAAAGGAGGAATGAGATTCATCAGGGCCCCCTCCTGGAAACTGACTTTTTACCGGCAGAAGGAGTTCCTAGCTGCTCCTCCTTTCGAATTCCAAGTACTAAGAAGGTGGTAAGCGGCAAGCTTGCTACTTGCCGGAGGCTATCGCCTTTCTTTATTTCTGCATTCCTTACGGCCAGGTTGTGGGTGACTGTCATATATTGGAGCACTTTACTTTTTGAGGTACCATAATAAAGGAACGGCGATCTTATGAGACATAATCTTTTGGCTGTTTGTTGGCGGCAATTCAGAATGAGATTTACTGTTTGCAGGATTCCAAACAGCCGGGACAAATAATTCTTGTCAACATTCACTGAGATATGAACGAGTTACTTCTTCAAATATACGTGACATTAACGAAAGGCTTAGTGGGTTAACTGAATCATAGGAAGAAGTACAAAATAGATTTTCTTCACCTTATTCTTTCTCCTCATGTTTGTTTCGTTATACGTACTGTAGTATTGTTTAGGAGGAAGGGCGGTGAGACCCTTAGGTGATTATTAGTGGCCGTAGTTGGCTTGGGTCATCCATTGGTGATACTGATGGAACATAGTCAGGCTTTGGACTAGTTCTGCCCTTATGAGTTATGGGCAGGCCAGGTCGTTTTGGTTTTAGTGAGACCTTATGAGAATAGACAGACAATGTGATGATTAACACTGTGTATTTTTCTTTACAGTTATCCCGTCCCTGCTGATCCTTCCCCTTCCTTCCCTCGCTTGATTACTCCAATGCACTGTGGTTTTTTATCAGTGACTTGGTGGTGTCAGGAGGTGGACCTTGTTTGCATCACACCGAGTCTGAGGAGTACCTACACCGTGACAGAATAACGCACCCACGAATAATACTCCTCCTGCTCGGTGTAATGCAAAGATGGCATCTATGGATGATGTATTACAGGCGTTAGTGTTAGTGCAGCAAGAGTTGGCAGATTCTAGGGTGGAGGCAGCGGCACTAAGGGACAAGGTAGAAAGGCTTACTAGGAATCCCTTCGATGCCTCAGCATCTACACCGCAGATAACCGTGAACGTCTCCCCTCCAATCCCTTTGGCCAGTCCGGAACGGTTTTCAGGGGACCCCAGGAAAGTTCAGGCTTTTTTAACGCAGTTGTCTCTTCAATTCTCATGTAGACCGGCGTCTTTTCCCTCTAACCTTTCCAGGGTAATGTTCGCTATTTCTTATCTCTCGGGAGATGCAGCCAACTGGGCAGTGCCGTTAGTTAGAAACGATGACCCATTATTATCGGATTGGAATGCCTTTCGGTCGGCCTTTGAGAAGGTGTTTGATCACAGAACAACCACCTTTAGTGCTGATAGAGAATTGCTGGAACTGAGACAGGGGAGGTCTGACCTGGTTACTTATCTTACCACCTTCAATAGACTGGTAGCGGAATCAGAGTGGCCAGAGGAGAAAAGAATGTCTCTCTATTATCAAGGATTAAGAGACGACATGAAGGATATCCTAGCCCAAATAGATCCACAGCCTTCCACGTGTACTGAACTTGTGAATCTTACCTTGAGATTGAATCATCGGCTAGCAGAGAGAAGGGGAGAGCGTAGAGCGGGTGATAGGCGGCCGGTCATTCCAGAAAGAGAGGGGCGACCAGTTCCTAATTCCCATGATTTATGCGGGGAACCTATGGAAGTGGGAGCCGTTAGGGCACCTCTGTCAAAGGCCGAAAAAGAGAGTAGGAGGGTACAGGGGTTGTGCATGTATTGCGGCAGGAAGGGTCATTATGTGAGAGAATGTCCCCAAAAACCAAGAAAAAGGTTCTCCTACTCCCCCACTCAAAAGGCCGCGGTGACGTCAGGGAAGATATCAGAGAAAGAGGATTTGCCCTTTATAGAACCCCTATCGGGGTTCCGGTTGACTTCTTTAACCCTCTTGCCACAAGAAGAAAAGGCGTCACACCTGTTGTTATCCGTAGAGCTGGTGTCCCAAGATCGAAACCATCCTGTATGGGCAATGATAGACTCAGGAGCCACGGGAAATTTCATAGATGAAGGGGTGGTTAAGAGACTGGGACTTCTGAGAATTCCAAGAAAGAACCCCGAAATTGTGTTGGCAGTTGACGGTACACCACTGAAGTCTGGACCCCTTACTGAACAAACTGAGGATGTGGGGTTGGTTTTCAGTGGAGTATCTCCGGCACGCAGAGAAATAATCAGGCTAGATATAATAGAGGCTCCTCAGTATGAAATAATTTTGGGAATGCCCTGGCTAAGAAAGAGCAATCCTGTTATCGATTGGCAAACCAAGACGGTTAGTTTTCAGTCCGTGAGGAGTGAGAAAGTCTGTTCCTTATATGATAACCCCCCCGTTAGCGTTGGCTCAAGGGTTACAGTTGGCCACAGTGGTGGAGAAAGCGGTGATATTGCCCTCTGTTTAAGCCAAGTTCAAGGATTTGTTCGACGAAGGTCAGGCGGAGACATTGCCACCCCATCGTATATACGATTGCAAGATAGATCTGATTCTGGGAGCACTCCTTCCTTCTTGTAGGGTATATGCTCTATCAGACCCAGAAACCAAACATTTGCGAAGATATCTGGACCGTTTCCTGGAAATCGGGTTCATTAGACCATCTTGTTCTCCGGCAGCTTCTCCACTCTTTTTCATAGCTAAAGCGAATAAAGAGTTGAGAACCTGCATCGATTATCGAATGCTGAACAAGAACACGATAAGGAATAGATACCCTCTTCCCCTCATTCCTGTGTTATTGGAACAGGTGAAAGAGGCAACTATCTATACAAGGTTGGATCTGAAGGGGGCTTACCATCTGGTCAGAATCCGTGAAGGGGATGTATGGAAGACGGCGTTCAAGACCCGTTATGGCCTGTTTGAATACTTGGTAATGCCGTTCGGGTTGTGTAACGCCCCGGCGGCTTTCCAATACTTTCTGAACGATGTTCTCAAAGAATACGTAGACCACTTTGTGATCGTTTATATAGATGACATATTGGTGTATTCTACCTCCTTAGAGCGGCACATGGAACATGTTTCCCTAGTACTCCAGGCATTGCAACAGCACCATCTTTATTGCAAACTGAGCAAATGCGAGTTCCATGTACAGAAGGTTGAGTTCTTGGGGGTGGATTTAAGCCCGGAAGGGTTCTGCATGTCGACAAGAAAAATACAGGCGGTTCAAGAGTGGCCAGTGCCCACTAGTGTGAGAGACGTGCAATGCTTCCTGGGGTTTTCCAATTACTATAGAAGATTCATCTGTCATTTTTCCCACATTGTGTCACCTATAACAAGGTTGCTAAGAAAGGGAGTGTCTTTTGTTTGGTCAGAGGAGGCAGAGGAGGCCTTTTGCTTCTTAAAACAGGCCTTCTGCTCAGCGCCTATACTTCAGCATCCACAGCCAGAAGTACCTTTTATAGTCGAAGCAGATGCCTCGGATATAGCCATTGGGGCTGTGTTATCCCAAAGAAACAAGACCTCGGGACAGCTTCATCCGGTGGCGTTTTTATCTAAGAAGCTATCTGCTGCGGAACTCAACTATACGGTGGCAAAAAAAGAACTACTAGCCATCAAGAAGGCATTTCAGGAATGGAGACACTATCTCTGGGGGGCCCAACACCCGGTCACGGTATATACTGATCACCGAAACCTGCAGTATATGAAGGAGGCTAGACAGCTTACCCAGCGGCAAATGAGGTGGATGCTGTTCTTTTCAGAATATGAGTTTGTAGTAACCTTCCGTCCTGGGGTCGACAATCGCAAGGCAGATTCACTGTCTAGACAAAGGGACGCGAGGAACATCACTTCAAGACCTGATGAAGCAATCATCCAACCGGAAAAAGTACTTTGTGCCCTTCATATATCTCACTTCCTAGAAAAGGTCTCTAAGCATAAGTCTGCTGCTCAGTGGAAGGAGTGGGCCGAAGTAAGTCAGGACCGTACCCTTAAGCATGGAATACCGTTGCAAGATAATCGTTTGTATTTACCAACACCTGAACTTCGAATGCAAGCCTTCAATTGGTGTCATGATGCGGTAACAGCTGGTCATCCGGGGTACACCAAAACTGCGCAAATAGTTCAACGACATTTCAGGTGGAAAGGTTGGGCTAAGGACGTTGCGACATGGGTAGCTCGGTGTGAGATATGTGCTCGATCCAAGGGAGAAAACGAGAAGAGCCAGGGCAAGCTGATGCCTTTGCCCACTCCGGAAAAACCATGGCAAACCATCAGCGTGGATTTTGTGGTAGGATTGCCAATGGATCAGGGGTACAATGCTATCATGGTGGTAATCGATAGTCTTACCAAGATGGGTCACTTTCTCCCTTGTAGAAACCTACCTACAGCAAGTCAGACCGCCCATCTAATTCTGTCTCAAGTGGTGCGGTTACATGGTTTACCAAGAACCATTATTTCAGACAGAGGCCCCCAGTTCGTTGCTAGGTTTTGGCGCATGTGGTGCAAGGTTCTGCGCATTGAATCCGCCCTATCCACCAGTTTTCACCCACAAACCGATGGCCAGACGGAGCGTCTCAACCAAACCCTGAAGAAATATCTGAGGTGCTATGCAAAAGACGCGCAGGAATCGTGGGTGTCATTGCTATGGCTGGCCGAACTATCGTACAACAATGCTTGGCATAGCTCGATAAGGGAGTCTCCTTTTCGTGCTAACACAGGGTTCCACGCGGAGATGTTGCCCATAATCATACCTCGGGATGTCACGGATCAACCTACTGTCCATGCTATGGTTAAGAACCTACAATCCATGCAAAAAAAAATACGACTTAATTTGGATAAAGCCAAGGAACAGTATAAGAAATGGGGTGATGTACATCGGCGTGAGGGGCCGGTGTATCAGCCAGGGGACCGAGTGTGGCTTTCCACCAAGTATATACGTTTTAAGATGCGTAGCATCTTTCATCCTCGTTACATTGGTCCTTATGAGGTGGTACGCAAGATAAACCCTGTGGCTTACCGTCTCAACTTACCTGCTTCCTTAAGAATCCATCCGGTGTTTCATTGCAGCCTTTTGAAGCCAGCTCTGTCCGCGACCCGGCGGGCGGTGCCTCCGGTGGTTAGAGACGGGCAGCTGGAGTATGAGGTGCGCAAGGTGTTGGATTCCAAACTACGGGGGGTAAGTTATGGTACTTGGTGTCGTGGAAAGGGTATGAGGCCGAGGAGGATTCATGGGAGCCGGAAGGCAATGTTCATGCCCCTAGGGCGGTGCAACGGTTTCATGCTTGTCATCCCACTAAACCTGGCCCTAGGAGGCGCTTTGGAGGTGGGCGTACTGTCAGGTGCTAGCCGGCGCCTACAGGGCCGATCGGGAGATTGTAGTCATTAGGGACTACACCTCCCATGAAGCCCAGCGCGGTAGAGATCGCGTAAAAGTCGGCGCACCCTGGAAAGGGTGTGCGTTATTTGTGCTAATGAGGCAGGTCGGAGCCTCAACGAAGTAGGAGCGGACGGCGTTCCCCAGGGGGGAATTCATCGGCGGCCGGAAAGGAGGAATGAGATTCATCAGGGCCCCCTCCTGGAAACTGACTTTTTACCGGCAGAAGGAGTTCCTAGCTGCTCCTCCTTTCGAATTCCAAGTACTAAGAAGGTGGTAAGCGGCAAGCTTGCTACTTGCCGGAGGCTATCGCCTTTCTTTATTTCTGCATTCCTTACGGCCAGGTTGTGGGTGACTGTCATATATTGGAGCACTTTACTTTTTGAGGTACCATAATAAAGGAACGGCGATCTTATGAGACATAATCTTTTGGCTGTTTGTTGGCGGCAATTCAGAATGAGATTTACTGTTTGCAGGATTCCAAACAGCCGGGACAAATAATTCTTGTCAACATTCACTGAGATATGAACGAGTTACTTCTTCAAATATACGTGACATTAACGAAAGGCTTAGTGGGTTAACTGAATCATAGGAAGAAGTACAAAATAGATTTTCTTCACCTTATTCTTTCTCCTCATGTTTGTTTCGTTATACGTACTGTAGTATTGTTTAGGAGGAAGGGCGGTGAGACCCTTAGGTGATTATTAGTGGCCGTAGTTGGCTTGGGTCATCCATTGGTGATACTGATGGAACATAGTCAGGCTTTGGACTAGTTCTGCCCTTATGAGTTATGGGCAGGCCAGGTCGTTTTGGTTTTAGTGAGACCTTATGAGAATAGACAGACAATGTGATGATTAACACTGTGTATTTTTCTTTACAGTTATCCCGTCCCTGCTGATCCTTCCCCTTCCTTCCCTCGCTTGATTACTCCAATGCACTGTGGTTTTTTATCAGTGACTTGGTGGTGTCAGGAGGTGGACCTTGTTTGCATCACACCGAGTCTGAGGAGTACCTACACCGTGACAAATAGGGTGATTGTTCAGAGGGGGGTGGCCCGCAGAGATGGCTGAACGAAAAGAGTTGATCGTACAATAAGCTAGACCAGACTCCGCTAATTCTGCTAGGAAATTCATGATGTCTGTAATACTGGCCCCCACGGGATCACAGTGTTTGCCCACACACCAACTGGCCCATCTGTTCCATGCAGATCTATAGCGCTTGCATGTCCCAGGGGCCCATGCATGCGCAATGAAGTTTTTAGCTGCTTGCGAAAGTCGGTAGTCTTGCCGACGATGCCTGAAATCTTCCAGGCCATGAGGAAAAGATGACCCTGAAGGACCAGGGGGTGATAAAGCCCCGACGGATCCCTGAGGATCAATGGAAAAACCGGGAGACGAAGAGGGCACTCGCAAGAGAGTTCCAGTAGAGTTGGGAACCACGCCTGAGATCTCCACCAGGGGGTTATTAGAATCACTGTCGCCTCCTGACGCCGCACCTGAGCTGCGACCCGCGGGATAAGAAGAAAAGGTGGGAAAGCATAACCCTGAAGCGTCCCCCAGTGCTGGAGAAACGCATCTACTGCCGCTGCTCCCGGATCCGGGCGCCAGCTGAAGTATAGGGGAAGATGAGCATTCCATCTGGAAGCAAAGAGGTCTACTGAGCAAGGACCCCAACGGGCCATGATCGCCTGAAAAATTGAAAGATGTAGTTGCCAATCGCTGGAGTCCGTGAGAAACCGGGAATTCCAGTCCGCCCGAACATTCTGGGCTCCTGGGAGATATTCCGCTGTCACCGAGACTTGATGTTGAAGGCAAAAATGCCAAAAATCCTTTGCCAATTCCGCTAAGGCTCTCGATCGTGTGCCCCCTAAGCGATTTATGTATTGTACCGCCGATATATTGTCCATCCGTAGTAGCACTACACATGAGACCCTGTCCCTCGTCAGAGACCTGATCGCAAACGATCCCGCAAGGAGCTCCAGACAATTGATAGGCATGGTCAGTTCTTGCGGGGTCCAGCGTCCCCCAAACGAGATGTCCCCGCATCGAGCTCCCCATCCCTGGCGACTGGCGTCCGACTCTATTACCAGGTCTGGGGCGGCCCCGAAAATGGCTCTGCCATTCCATGCCTCCATGTGATCCAGCCACCAACGTAGTTCCGTGCTTGCCTCCTGAGACAGGGAGATGAGCTCGGAATACGTTACCCCTCGACGAAGGTGAAAGGCCTTCAGGCGCTGTAGGGCCCGGTAATGCAGGGGACCTGGAAAAATGGCCTGAATTGAGGAAGAAAGTAGACCGACCACTCTGGCTAATTGCCGTAGCGAGATGCTGTCGCGACGAAGGACTTTCCTGATTTCCTTTTTTATTTTGGATATCTTGGTCGTCGGAAGACTGAGGGACGCTGACCGAGAATCTATGCGGAAACCGAGAAAGATTAATGACTGGGTCGGAGAGAGCTCCGATTTTTGCTGATTGATGACGAAACCCAGATCCTGGAACAGAGCAATAGTTGTGTTCAAATTGAATAACAGTTGAGACCTGGATTGGTCCATTAAAAGGATGTCGTCCAGGTAAATGATGAGACGTATGCCTTGTGATCTCAGGGTTTCCACGACCGGTTTGAGGAGTTTGGTAAAGCACCACAGTGCTGAGGATAGCCCGAAAGTTAGAGTGGTGAATTCGAAGACCTGATCGTTCCAGAAAAATTGCAGGAACCTGCGATGAGGGGGAAATATAGGGACTGTGAGGTATGCGTCCTTGAGGTCTAGACGCACCATCCAGTCCCCTTCCAGGAGGAGGTCTCGGAGCATATGAATACCCTCCATTTTGAAATGTCTGTAAATGACCCAATCGTTGAAGGCCCGAAGATTGATAACAGGCCGAAACCCCTTGTCTTTCTTTTCTACCAAGAAGATGTTGCTTACGAAACCTGTGGGGTGAAGGGACGCTAAGGATATGGCGCCCTTGTGCAGAAGATCTTGAACTTCCAAGTCTATAAGCCTGGAGTTTTCTGCTGAGAACACTATCGGTGTTGGCAGAGAATCCTGACACGGGGAACCCCAGAATTCTATCTGGAACCCTGATACTGTCTGTAGAATCCATGCATCTGATGTAATGCGCCTCCAATTGTTCTTGAAAAAATGCAATCTCCCTCCGAAATCGCGAGGGGAAAAAGGGATAATCCTTACCAGAGGGACCTCCTGGGGCATTGGCTGCTCCACGTGCGATCCTAGAGGATCTGCCTCTCCCTCTTCCCCTGTTGGGGAAGAAAGTTCCCTGTCTGCCGTCACGCCAGCCGTTGTTTCGGGAGGCACCGGGGTCTTGTTGGTAAGGACGGCCGGAAGAGCGACCCCTGCCTCGCCCGGCCCCGCCAAAAACCTTCTTCGGAAAAATCTTTTTAATGGATGATTGGGCCTTATCGAGAGCCGAAAACGTAGCCACGAGTTTGCCCAACTCCTTAACAAAAGGGTCACCAAATAAATTGCCCTGGGCAACAGCCCCTGCCTCCGAGTGAGAAAGTTCCCCTAATTTGGGGTCTATCTTGATTAATAAAGACCTGCGTCTTTCTGCCGAAATGGCACAGTTCGCATTGCCCAGAAGACAGACTGCTCTCTGGGCCCACCCTGCGATAATGTCTGTTTGAAGGGTAGTGTTTGATTGCTTGGCGCGTTCCACCAATTGCATAATCTGAGTGAGGGGGCCCAGTATATCAAGAAGTTTATCCTGGCATGCCCTCCAGGAGCGGTCGATTCCCTTCTTGGGATCTTTAGTGTACTTGGCAAAAAATGTACACATTTTCGGGTCTATTTCCGGAGTAAAAGCAACCTTATCGGAAAGAAAAGGGCGTGGGCATTCCGCCCGTAAACGGGCACGCACTTCCTTGTCCAAAGGTTGCCTAATCTTGCTGGCCACATAGTCGGCCACCCTGTGGTCAGGATGCCACTCTGATGAACGCGGATGATAGATACCCTCCGGTTCAAACATATCAGAGTCCGAATCCCCCAGCTCCGAAGGATCTGGTAGCGAAGCGCCAGGACGCCAAGGACGGCCTGAGTCATCATCCTCAGAGGACCCGTCGTCTGAACCTTCTAAGATGCCTCTAGGTGACCCGCTATCAGGGTTCCATAGGTGGTGACTGAAATCACCCATTGCTCCTGGCAAACGGCCCTCCCGGGAGGGTAAACGCTTATGCGCGCGCGCACTCTTGGAGTGAGATAGAAATTCACTATCCTCCAGGTGCCCCGCGTCGCGCTTGCGCTGTTTCTTGGGAGCCGGAAGGGTAGAGGTAGTACCTTCCACTCCCGTCATACCAAACATGCCCGTCCCCTTGGAGACTTGTTCCGTCAGTTTAGCGACGGTGTCCCTAAGGGGGGCCAACGCATGTGAAATTGCCTGTGAAAACAAAGCGTCCATCCCAGGGGGAAGGGCACTGTGCGAGGGACCCTCCCCTGGGGACATGTTGGTGAAAGGTTCATGTTCCTGAGAGGAGTGCATACTGAGGTTCAGACGAAAACAAAATAATGACAGAGAAAACACCCTATAGATTTTATAAAGGGTAATTCCCTACCCCCTCTGTCGTATTATAAATTATTTTCACAAGAAAAAAACTAAATTACTTCCCTTCGGGGTAATATCCTACCAATGAGGTGTCACAGGGCAGGGAAAACCAAGCAATTACAACTTTGTTACAAACAACTGTGAATAAAATTGGAAAAACCTTTGTAATTTCGAGCGTCGAGTTTAAAACACTCGAATCCCGAAAAAACGCTGCAAAAATACACCTCTGGCGCCCTCTAGTGGGCCCGACGTGTATTTATAAATAATAATAGAAACGAAGGAAAACAACGTGCGAAGCCCTGAAAGCAAATAGGCTAACGCGCTAGCAAACAAACATTAACTTCAAACCAAACTCTACTCGGAGGCAGAAAAAACGGCACTTATCTGACTTCGTAGCAGTGAAGAAAGAGGACGGTTGACGCACCTGGGAATATTTATATGGACGTGATTGGAGGGTCCTCATTGGATGCTGGTTACCATGGCGGCGGCTTCATGGAACTTGTAGTTTTTCTGTTCATATTGTGTTTAACTTTGAACTTGCTAATTAATAAAAAGTGAAGAAAGATCTGCATAATCCTCGCCTCCGGTCCTGATATAGAATTGAGTAGTCACCTGATGCAGTTGTGCGGGTCAGATTTACAGTCTGTGTTACACATGAACCTCTGCCAATGAAGCCACCCCATGGTGGGAGTCAGAGCCAGTCCATTGTCCAACGCCCGGGTTCCACCCAAGCAGAACAACAACAGCAGAACAGCAGACATCATTAGCTCTTCCTACAAAAAACACCCAAAACTCTCTAATCCGCTTCGAAAACTCCTCGAATTATCTTCCGGCTTCTCTCCCACGCCCAACCCCTCAGCCAATGGCGTGACAGCTCAGACTCGTTGTCCAATCGGACTCACGCTGAAAGTTAGGGAAGTATCTCAGGAGGCTGTGCGCGCTCCACCTCCGGTTTCAGGGGTATCGGAGTCAAGTGATTTCAGTGTGATGAGACCCCTGAGATCATCTGACACAATGTGACTCGTGACGTAGCCGCAGTGGGAGGACTGACCTGTTTCTTGGACCTCGTCAATATCAACAAACAGAGCCGCCATGTTAGACTGGTATTTTGTTTACAGGGTAAAGTAATAGCCGTAAATTTCATAAGCGTTGTGTTTTTGCCACAGAGGAAACTATAAAGGGCTACCTCTGAAGGCTGCAAACCCCATATATTCCACACATTTCCATATCCCTTCGTGTACATGGAGGGTTAACTACCGTAAACTTTTTTGAACATAGCTGTTCAGCCATTTTTCTGTTTTACTTCAAGGTCTCTTTCTTTGTTCGATAAAAACAGTAAACTACGCAAAAACTATAACTCGTTCGCTAGTGATCCCTGCACAGTCTTTTCTCGCTCTTACTTCACGTTCGGCATAGCCCAGGACACACGCTGGCCAATTTTAAAGCAAAGGGCGAGCTCTTCTCGGAGGCGGAGCACTAAAGCTGCTCGTTAGGAGAGTTCTGTAGATAAACAAGCAGACAAGCAGGTCTCAAATAGTGGGTACGCGCAGGTAGACTGTCTACCCACAATTTTAATAGGGTATATGCCGGGTCCCCTGCAATAAAGTTTGGCCACAGTGAAAAATTTGCTAGCATTCCTGCCAATAATGAGCAATTTCCTAGCTATCAAGAAGGAAAGTTTCAATTCTATTAACCCTTTGTATGCCACCGACGTAATGGTTACGTCCGTGGCGGCTCCTCTCAGGCGCCACTGACGTAACCATTACGACTGTGTACCGGCCCTCAGGGGGAGCGCTACGCTCCCCCTGAGTGCCCCACCCCCTCCAGGTCAGGGTTGGAAGGGGAATCGCTTCCCTGTCCACCTCTGACCCCCCCCCAACATCCCACCCAGCACCTGATGATGTCAGCGCACGCTCCATCGCACAGTGACCTCATTAGAGGCCTGCCTCGGCTTCTAGCGCGGATTGAAAGAGAAATGCTTTTGCATTTCTCTTCCGGTCACTGGAGGGGCCGAAAGAGGCATGAAAGGAGAGGAAAGGCCTTTTCTTTCCTTTCATGTCTTTCTCAGCATTTCTGCTGCCCAATCGCTATGCGATCGGGCAGCAGAAATGCCCACTAGACACCATTTTTTTTTTTTTGTTGAATGAGGGGAAGGGCAAGGGCTGCTCCCCAGGGGGGGAAATCATTTTTAGGCCATTTCTGCCCCCAGCGGTGGGGGTATGGGGGGAGAAAACACCTAGACACCAGGGATAATTTGTTTTTGTTGTTTTTTTTTTTTATGTGTGGGGAGCGACCCCTTAGGCAAGGGTCGCTCCCTGGAGGGCCAAATAGTATTAGGCTATTTTGGCCCTGGGTGGGGGGGGCAGAAACCTCTACACACCAGGGATTTTTTAAATATTATTCTTATGCATAAGGAGAGCCGCCCTGGGGGGGGGGGCAAAATATTTTCAGTCCATTTCTGCCCCCCGGGGCCTAATATAATTAGGCCGATCTGCCCCCGGGGAGGGGGGGGCAGAAAACCTGCAGACCAGGGATACAAAAATGATTATCTTTTTTTTTTATATGTGGGGAGCGACCCCTTTGGCAAGGGTCTCTCCCTGGGGGGGGCAAATTATATTTAGGTGATTTCTGCCCCCAGGGCAGAAGCCATTAGACACCAGGGATTTTATATTAACGCATAAGGGGAGTGGCCCCTTGGGCAAGGGCAGCTCCCCGTGGGGGGGGGGGATATTTTTAGGCCTTTTCTGCCCCCCTGGAGGCAGATCAGCCTAATATAATTAGGCACTAGACACCAGGGATATATATATATTTTTATTTAGTTTATGTTTTTATGTATGGGGAGCAACCCCTTACGCAAGGGTCGCTCCCCTGGGGGTACAAATTGTATTTAGGCCATTTCTGCCCGCCTTGTGGGCAGATTGGCCTATTTTTGACGCAATGGATTGGTGTGTGTGTATGTGTGTGTTTTGTTTGGGTGGGTGGCCCCCTGGGCAAGGGTCGCTCCCCACAGGGGCACATTACTTTTGCCCATATCTCGGCCTATTTTTGGAAGGCCCATCTGCCCCTAAGAGGGGCAGAAAGCCCACCAGACACCCGGGAAGATTTTTTTTCCAAAATAAGAGGGTGGGGTCTGGCCATACCCCCACTGCAAATAAATGGGGCCAAAGTTGTTATGCCCACCAGTGGGTAGATGGGACAATTACCCCCAATCCACACCCGGGGGGGGGGCAGAAAGCCTAATAGATGCCATGGAATTAAAGAAAAAACAAAAAATAGTGGGGTAGTGGCTACCAACCAGTATGGGCCTGGTTATGCCCCCACCCCAACTGAAGGGGGTAACAGTCTCTCAGCTCTCCCCCCGTACACTAAAAACATCTTATCCCAAGGCAAGCAAGAGGACATTTGATCATTTTGGGTTTTGGTTGTACATTTGGCCCATGAGAGCTTTGTAACTTTCAAAATCGTCCCAGTTAGAATGGTGAGGGCTGCACTTTTTTGACTTTGGGATGCTGCCATGTAGAAAAATCCACAAGACCTAGACACATCTGAAAACTAAACATCTGGTTGATTCCAGGGTGGTGTGCTTCACATGCACCCCACACCATTTTTTTTACCCACAATGCACTGCAAACCTCCAACTTTGCTGGAAATCACACATTTTTTCCACATTTTTGTGAGGGAACCTTCTGGAATCTACAGGAATCCACAAAATTCCTACCACCCAACATTGTCTCATCTATACTGATAAAACGTCTGCTGCACTTGTCAGCCTAAAAATGTTTTTTTTCAAACTGCCCTTTTGGACCCGCTTTGGTTCCCCCTCAGTTTCGACATGTTTTTGGCTCTTCCCTGTCACAGGCACTTGGCCTACCTACACAAGTGAGATATCATTTTTATCGGGAGACTGAGGGGAACGTTGTCCCGGTGCGCTGATCCGACACAGAAATGTGGGAAAAATGTGATATTTTTAGCTAAATTGGAGGTTTGCTGAGGATTCTGGGTAAGAAAACATTGGGGGATCCACGCAAGTCACACCTCCCTGGACTCCCTCGGGTGTCTAGTTTTCAGACATGTCTGGATTTGGTAAGTTTCCTGTTATATCTGAGTTCTTAGAACTCCTGTGCGTGTGGAAGGAATGTGGAATGAGAGACTCGAGGGAAGGGGAGAGAGACAGGACGGCTGCGGGGAGGAGACAGAGGTCGGGATGCTTTTCCTGTATATGAACTTAATCTATACAATAAAGACAAGGTTTATTACTTTACCGAGATCTTCATCTTCGATTGTTACATTTCCCTAGATGGCTGCCTGTGATGCTGTTAATTGTGTTTGACCAATGACTTTGTGTTTCACCACTGCGCATATTAGTTGCTCAGTGTTCACCAGTAGCACATTATATGTTTTGTTCAGCTTAGCCGCCTATTGGCTTTCACATGGCATTAGCCATTACATTTTGTATTCAGTTCAGCCGCCTCTTGGCTTTGACATGGCATTAGCCATTCCATTCTGTATTCTGCCTATTGGCTTTGACATGCTGTATTCAGTCTAGCTGCCTATTGTCTTTGACATTATATTAGACATTACATTTGATATTTAGGTTAGCTGCCTATTGCCTTTAACGTGGAGTTAGACATTGCAGTTGAGAATCCAAGCTGTATTTTTTCAAGCTATGTTTTTCCACAAGATGAACCAAGCTGTTTTCTTCACACCAGACTAGACCTGATAAGAGAGAGTACATTTGGTGTTTTCCTTTCTGCTCAGGCTTGGGAAGAGGAGAAGTCTAGGAGATCTGGCCAGTCTCCAAAGGCTTGCGTAGTTTTCCCGAGTCTGAGAGGAGGGGGCACGCTTTTGTAAGGATGACTCTGGGCTACAGGGAGTTAGATTCGAATCTGCTTGACTTCAGGCTGGAACTAGGCGCCAGTTGCCAGTCTCCCGGGTGGGTAGATAATCTCTTTCTCGCAGTTGACCGGAGTCATCAACTTGCAGACCCCAGAAAGATGAAGCTGAAGATAGGTCCTACTTGCTCATACGGTGATGAATTTTGATTTTTATGCTTTGCTAGTATAATCATATAAAGGTATATATATATGCTGTGTACATTGCAACTGTGAAGTACTGTGATATATTTTGCTTTCTTGCTGCAACTACTTTTGTGCTTGAAATCTATTAATTCGTCTCTCAAGAACTTATGGGTGAGGAAGAATTAACAACAATAAAGGTCTTCTTTGAACTCAGAAGTGCATTCCAGAGAGGTTCTGTAAGCTCCGATAGGAGATAAGTAGGAAAGCAGAACACTGCCGAGCCCAGGACGAAAAAAACGCAGGTGTCCCACACAAAAACAGGTAGTTTTGTATTTGATAATTTTGATGTGTCCAGATAGTGTTTTGGGACATTTCCTTTTGCGATCACTAGGCCTAACCACACAAGTGAGGTACCATTTTTATCAGGAGACTTTGGGGAGTGCTGAATGGAAGGACATTTGTGGCTCCTCTCAGATTCCAGAACTTTCTGTCACCGAAATGAGAGGAAAAAGTGTTTTTTCAAGCCAAATTTTGAGGTTTGCAAAGGATTCTGGGTAAAAGAACCTGGAGAGAGCCCCACAAGTCACCCCATCTTGGATTCCCCTAGGTGTCCAGTTTTAAAAAATGCACAGGTTTGCTAGGTTTCCCTAGGTGCCGGCTGAGCTAGAGGCCAAAATCCACAGCTAGGCACTTTGCAAAAAACAGCTCTGTTTTCTTTGGGAAAATGTGATGTGTCCACGTTGTGTTTTGGGGCATTTCCTGTCGTGGGCGCTAGGCCTACCCACATAAGTGAGGTACCATTTTTATCGGGAGACTTTGGGGAATGCTGAATGGAAGGACATTTGTGGCTCCTCTCAGATTCCAGAACTTTCTGACACCGAAATGAAAGGAAAAAGTGTTTTTCTGGCCAAATTTTGAGGTTTGCAAAGGATTCTGGGTAACAGAACCTGGTGAGAGCCCCACAAGCCACCCCATTTGGATTCCCCTAGGTGTCTAGTTTTAAAAAAAGCAGAGGTTTAATAGGTCTCCCTAGCTGCCGGCTGAGCTAAAGGCCAAAATCTACAGCTAGGCACTTTGCAAAAAACATGTCAGATTTCAAGGTAAAAATGTGATGTGTCCGTGTTGTGTTTCCTGTCGCGAGCATTAACCTACCCACGCAAGTGAGTACCATTTTTATCGGAAGACCTGGGGGAACACAGAATAGTAGAACAAGTGTTATTGCCCCTTGTCTTTCTCTACATTTTTTCCTTACAAATTTAAGACCGTGTGTAAAAAATAAGTCTATTTGAGAAATGCCCTGTAATTCACATGCTAGTATGGGCACCCTGGAATTCAGAGATGTACAAATAGCCACTGCTTCTCATCACCTTATCTTGTGCCCATTTTGGAAATACAAAGGTTTTCTTGATACCTATTTTTCACTTTTTATATTTCATTTAATGAATTGCTGTATACAAGGTATAGAATGAAAACCCATTGCAAGGTGCAGCTCATTTGTTGTCTCTGGGTACCTAGGGTTCTTGAGGAACCTACAAGCCCTATATATCCCCACAACCATAAGGGTCCAGCAGAGGTAACGGTATATTGCTTTAAATAATCTGACAGCGCAGGAAAAAGTTACAGAGTAAAACGTGGAGAAAAATTGCAGTTTTTTTCACCTCAATTTCAATGTTTTTTATTTCAGCTGTTATTTTCTGTAGGAAACACTTGTAAGATCTACACAAATTACCCCTGGCTGAATTCAGAATTTTGTCTACTGTTCAGAAATGTGTAGCTTTCTGGGACCCAGCATTGGTTTCACACCCATTTCTGTCACTAACTGGAAGGAGGCTGAAAGCACAAATGTTAGAGGACGGTTCTGACCATCAGGTCTGCCCGGATTTTTTGCTTTTTTGACCACCTGGTTTTTGACTTTTTACTGTGAGGAAGCCTCCAATGAGGGGACTCACGCACAGTAAACACATGGTAAAATGGACTGTGCGTGTTTACCGCCTGTGCTGCCATGCTAAGGAAAGGCTGCTGTGGCGCATCAAGGGCAGGAGGCCCCGGGCAGGTTACATGTGATCATGTGTGCGCATGGATGTGCACCCATGTGAGGGCTGGGGGAGGAGGATTCCTGGTGTGCACAGCCCAAGAACTGCACTTAGGTAATCCTGGTGCAGGAGGAACTATGCAGAGTGGGTGGTGACCTGGAGTAGGTCTCATGAGAGGGTGTACACATGTGAGGGAGAGTCAGTGTGCTTACTGTCTTTTCACTGTAGGGACACTCAGTTCAATGCCAATGTCAGTGTGCTTAAGGTATTTGCATTGTGGGGATACTCCATTAAATGTCAATGGGAAAGGAGGGCCTAGAGTGGAACTCCAGTTCTCTGGGGTCCACCGAGACCAGAGTCACACCAAAGTACACTGTAACCTGTAAGAAAAGAATGATGCAGTAGGTTACAAGAGCATAGTTGTACAACTTATGGGTCATCCATGGATGTCATCTTTCTCTGACTCAGCTCAGGATTAGGGCCAATTACTGCTCTGTCCAGTTGCTTGAGCAGGGCCTTGCATCAATCAGGCAGCTGTCATTCCGTGCCAGGAGCAGGCTGGAGAGGACCTGCGAGGAATGTCAGTGAGAAGGGGCTGAGACTTTTAGAGCACATGTGGCAACTAACTCCTGGAGGATGCCATTTTGACCTATCCCAGAAGACTGTGCAAGAAGGAGGGGACGGGGGCAAGGAAGTGATGTGGCACAGCTGGATAGGCCAGAGATGCAGACCTGCTGGACACTTCCACCCCCACTTAAAAGGTCCTGCACAGGGGAGAGCTCTCTCTCTTGGCTGTGCTTCACTGCTGGACACTGGAACTGCAGATGGGCATCATGGATAACTGGAAGGGAGAACCTCCTGACTGCCCTTGGGGCAGGGTCTCTGCCCCTGAAGGATTCCAAACCAGTGAGGCGAATGCCAGGGCCAGGCAAGCTGGCCTCCTTACACCCCCACCCCCAAGAGGACTAGTTGGGGGAAGGACTGGGCTAACACAAGGAGAGCACGCTGCCCAGAAGGAAAAGAGGGAACCCAGAGGAAAGGTTGGCGCAGGGAGTGAGTGGAACTGGCTCCCTGTGATCTGGGACCCTTCGAGGCCAGGAGGCCTGAGGAGAGTGCTCCTGGTGGCAAGGGCTTGTCACCAGGAGTGAAACTACACAAGAATGATGTAAATCGGCCCTTGGGGGCCCGAGATATCCCAGGAAAAAAGGATGGTGACCTTTGGAAAAGCAGCTACGAAGCGGGTGGGGCTCCGCAGCTGCTCGAGACTCTGCCCCAGGAGGAAGAGGAGCGAGGGGAGTGCCATCGCACTCCCCCTCTGGAGGAGGAAGGGGACCCGGACCCCCTCCCGGGGCCCAGTGAAGCCTGGCCCCAAGTGAGTTGATGGGGCGGTGCTGACACGCACCCCCCTGCCGCGGTGGGTAGGGACCCCGGACCCCTTCCTGGGGCCCCCTGTGGCAAAGCAAAGCCGGGGAGCTCCATCACGCTCCCGCGTGAAGGCCGGGGAGTGGGGGGCGCCGTTGCGCACCCCCACCAGATGCCGTCGTCCCTGTAAAATGGCAAAATAGTGTTGAAAAATTGTGTTTTCTGATTCAAGTCTGCCTGTTCCTGAAAGCTGGGAAGATGATGCATTTAGCACCACAAACACTTTGTTGATGCCATTTTCAGGAAAAAAAAAACACAAGCCTTCTTCTGCAGCCCTTCTCCCCATTAAAAAAAAAAAAAAATGAAATGTTCACTGTACTTTGGATAATTTATTGTCTGGGTACCTCTAGAATCCCTAGGATGTTGGGAAAAAAAGGACCCAATTTTGGGGTGGGTAGCTTATGTGGGCGAAAAGTTATGAGGCCCTAAGCGTGAACTTCCCCAAATAGCCAAAAAAAGGCTTGGAACCTGAGGGGTAAAAGGCCTGGCAGCGAAGGGGTTAAGGACACAGAGGCGATGATTATGCATATCTTTCTTCATTCTTTATTCAACTGCAAGTTCAAAGTTCAACAAGTCCACAAAAAACGACAACTCCCATGAGTCAACGTTCCCATGGTAACCATTGTCCAATCGACGCTGCTCCCGACTATGTGTATAAATATCCCTTGCTGCCTTCGTCCGCCCTCGACTTCACTGCGGAGCAAAGTTCAGAGTCCTCAGCTTGTTGCGATCTCTGGCCCACAGTGAGGACAGCAGCTGTGCACGCCTGGATCAGGATGACCAACCTGGCCCATCAGGGACCTCTGGACAGTCGGTGACCCAGCCACAGTCCCAAACCACCACAGAGCCTCCCCCCTCAGGAAACACCACCATAGCACCCACCCAGCGGGCCCATCTCCCTATCCCCAGGACATGACAATCAGCAGTCTGTCCACCACTACAGGGAACCCAGGCAACGCCATAAACACAGGACGATCAGGGACCTGAGGTCAGTGGCAGTGGGCACACGGTTCAGGGGACAAAGGCACAGGACAACAGGGAAGCTGGGAGGCCTGCTGTGAGACAGGGAGAGGGCAGGCCAAGGGAACCAACTCTCCACTAGGCACTCACAAACATCCTGGGAGCATACCACTATTCCCAGGAGACGATGGGCCAGATACTGGCCCAGCGGCTGCAGGAGGGACAGTACTGTCGTAGTTTGGACTCTTGCCCTGGGCAAGACTGCTTGTTTGGGGATGACAGTACTTATGTTTGTAGGTGACTATGCCTGTCCTACAACAAATCACAGCTGTAGTCCCAAACCTTCTGGCTCACTAGCAGTACCTCACCTATAACCCAAACAGTCAAAGGTGATTTGTGGCAGCCTTCATGCATGGACTCAGAAATAAGACATCTCAGGGAATGTCGTGGTTAAACAGAGATTACCCCTTTCTCACAGATATATTATACCTCAACTGGACACAGGTAATAACAAAGATGCTGTAATGTTCAATAGTTTTTATTCAGCATAACACGGTAAATCATATTGGCTGCAATGATTAGGATAATGAACAGTACAAGAGATAGAATTGTAAAGACGAGGGTCGTGATTACGAAGACCCCCACCATCTTGTATTAGCATAGGAAGACATGAAGCGTATGGTCCGTGTACCCTATCATAATAGGCCTAACCTTCTACCTAGAAGAGAGCTGGGTATTTAAAACCTAATCTGCCAATGACATGTCCATTGAAGAAGCTCCCAACCCTGGTTACCTTGAATGAGGTCTCGAGCTCAGACTTCGGCAGAACACGAAGTCCGGGTCAGCGTCAAGGCGACGTGAAGCATCGATAGCAGTGATGGTGTCTGGTCGGAATCCCTCTGATTATCTGTCTAAAGTGTGATGTATTTATTCAGATCTACTTGGACCCCTGACATAGGTTGTTCCAAAACAATAGATAACGCTGCATGCTTGGGACGGTAATTTCTAATGTGAGCCCCTATAGTTTGTTTGTCTTTGTTGTATGAATTGACACCTTAGCGAGGTGACACTGATAGCGTAGCTCTAAACAAAAGGGACTAACTGCAATCAGGGCAGCCATCTCAAAAGATTTAATTAAATAAATGGTCTAAGACAGAGCAAGCTAAGTAGGTTAAAAGTCACTAGGTGATGGGGCACGAGTCTGCTAGCAAAAGCTAAGCTAACTCCCCTTATCCCATTAAAACAAACTAGGATTCACTACACCCTCCCCATTGCCGTAACAAGTATGACGCCAGTACTGGTTGCCACCGAAGGTGTGGTAATCCAAAAGCTAAAAAGCTGCTCTGAACTAAAAGCAAAGCATAAAAACCAATGTTAAAAACATAGTTTAAAAAAATCGAACTTGGAAAACATACTACAGAGACTTAGGGCCAGATGTACGAAAGGATTTTACCCATTCTGTGTCTATGGGAAAAAGCTTTCGTACATATGGCCCTTAAAGTCAACCATGACAAGCACAGCAGGCCAAAGTAGATCATTGTGGTGTGGAACTATAGTCATGATCTTGAAGACTAGCTCCGAAGTCACCTTGTAAAAAGTTATCAAAAAATGAGGCCAAATCATCTGATGTGAGATCGATCACTTGGGCGGATGGATTCACGGAGCAAAAGTGCACAGTAGTCTCAAGTGCGGGTCCACCTGCGTCAGTGCCATTGTCCATAGATCGTAGAACCAACTCTGAGTGTTGATAAGTGGCCTTGCGGATCATCCTCAGTCTCATGGGGCACGACCATGTATGAACCCTCATCGGGGACATCAGCAGTTCTGGGTTCACAGGAGATAATGGCAGGATGGCAAGGCACACAGTTGGCAAATGTTCAAAGAAGCACCAAAAGCAGCGAAAGACCGGCTGTACGCACCAGAGGAGTGGTCGAAATGACAAAGACCAATTCCACTCTAGTTCATCCAGCAAGGAAACATCGAAGGCCTGAACCACACGTTCACTGCACAGGTGCGCTGGTGGCAGTTGTACCATCGCTCCGTGTAGCTGTAAAGAGACAACCACTGCGAATCAGATAAAACAGCAGCAGTATCCCGCCAAGCATTGCCAAAATTATAGGAAAGCCACCAAACACACTTGAAAAGAGTGAATGGATGGCCGATGGGATGACTCCGAAGATAACCTGGAAGATGGATACAAATCCAGACCCAACAGCCTTAAAGAAATGGACAATCCCAGTAGTGCTTGAAGCATTGAATATTCTGGATACCAGCTCACCAAAGTGCTTGGGGAAGTTGGTATTTAATAGGGATTGTATCTCGGCTGATGATCTCGCAATCTGGAGCGCATACGTCTCTCTAGCGGATGTCAACACCACCTGTTTCTGAAACATTAGCACCTTTAGTCTACTCAGCTTTTCATAATTTACATTAATGGTATCAATGTGAGGCCACATTTCTGATACTTTTATCTCTTATGTGGGGGGGAATAAAACATGTCCACAACACGTAACGACCTTCAAGACCGAAATTGTGTAGGCAATGCCCGGTCACATATCCCAACAGCTTTGATCGCTCAGCACCACGTAACTGCCATTGTTAAGCACATGAAATGCTGGTCGAATCAAAGAGACCGGAATACCCTTAAGAAAACAGGCGAAGTTTGTGACTCCCACATTGCAGTGGCCGTGAAGGGACACCTGCTTGTAGATCATAGAATGACTAACAGTAGCCTCACAGTCGCTTCCGCTAAGAAAGACTTCTGTTTCTGCGTTTAGGCATTTATAATCAAAAGGCAACTCCCACTCTTCCTTAATATAGCTATCACCCAAACGCTCATACCTGCCTATAGCAAGATGTTTCAAGCACTGCGAAAAATGAAAGGTGGATATGGGTAGATCAATAATGCCATATATAAGCCAGACAGTCAAACGACTCTCAGCTATCGGAAAAGGCGACTTTTCCAACTTCTCTATATGAAGCATGGTAAATCTTGCTTCCCTTTTAGCCATTGTCTGTTGTTTCTCAGAGAGATTAAAAGCAGCGAACAGTTCACTACTGTTAATGCACCTCCGTGGAACACGGCCATTTTTCAATGTTTGTAACGTCCAACCAAGCTGCATGATGGAACGCAGCTGACTTTGTCCATGGTATAAACGGCACATGTCTGACTGAATAATATCAATCGTAGATGGCACTATATTCATGTGCGAATAAAATCTGTTGGACTGGGTGTTCATGCCGTTATCGACAACTGCCAAAGTTCTTTCTAAATTTTCCTTATCTAGCTGCCTCAAGCGAGCAGCGGCTTCTATCTGAGAAAGTTTCCATATCTCATTATACAGTGCATATACATATCTTTTAGAGCGCTGTTTCCTAGGACCCAACAGAAAGTCCTGCCAGTCTGTATTTTCAGAAAGTGTGTTCAGGTGTTCTTTAACTGCGGCTAACGTGTTAGACTGTACTCATTGTTGACACAGTTTACCCACACTATACGTAGTAACTATCCCCGCGTGTTGACCTGAGATGAAGCAAGGATCTGGACGGCTAATCTTATAACTCTCTGAGGAATCTAAAAAACGAGTCTGACATCCATTGGTGTCTATTGGCCAAATAAACCACCCACCGGGATTGGAAAGTGAAGAGTTATAGGTACCAGCCTGAACCTTTGCATCTAGCTCTCCTTCATTGTTATTCAAAAGGAATTGCCAACCATTAAATTTAGCCGGTGTGGGGATACTGGGCGTGTTCATTTCTTTTATTTTTGTTAACCCGAGGCAGGACATCTGTTGAACAGTGTCATTTAAAAAAATCATTTGTTCAGGTATCAGGCATGCCCTAAACAAGGCCTCCCTAACCTGTATTTGCCAATCCTGTGTCCCCCATAAACTTTTTAAAGCAATATTGTTCTTCCACTGGTCATAACCTTCAATGGTAAGACGGGAAACACAGACATCTGAATATATCAGTTTTGTATCAGTTAGCAACATTTTCCTAATTTTTAAATAAGGCAGGTGTTTCTTGTATCATGCCCACTAAAGTAAGTGAATTTCTCTAAGTAAATTTTGGGCTCCCCACTGGTGGTGTTGAACAATGTTCCAATTGTGTGTAATCAAGAACAAGTCTATGTCTAGTTGCACAGTGCAGGTAGTAATGTCCCCAATTGTTGTAGCAGAACATTTCCCCATAATTCATTGTATTTACATAAACATCATCACTTTCAAATATCGAATAGTCCTTCATTTCAGTTAACATATTATTAACTGTCTGGACATCCCAATCATCAGAAACTACACCGGGTGTAATTACATCTGTCATTGATATTTTGAATACATATGGAATTTGAATAACCTCAGTAGGCCCATATATTTGAAAAGGAACTTTGTCCCACACAATCCCATCAGAAACGGGTACTGGTGAAATGTTCACAGGGAGAATTCTCTACGGACCTTGTGTGAGGAATAGTGTGGAGTCTATTGGTGTTATAATTGCGCGTTCAGGGATGTAATGACCATTTATAAGCAAGAAAAAAACAGTCAGAAATCCATTCGAAAAAAAATAAAGAAATGAATGTCAAGCAGAACCAAAAATAGTTCCATGGATATATCAAGTAGTTCTTCTTAAGCTATTTGATAGAGCTTGCGCGTCTTGGGAACATTTTCAACCGAAATGAGTCGATGAGTCCGAAGAAAAGTCATCAATGTCGACCAAGTAGCCAGAGCCAGTCTCTTCAAAAACAGGACCAAGGTCAGTACTTGTAGACGTGTTGACTTCTCGTGGGGGCTTGTGGTAAATTGTGCCATCAGTCTGTGTTGTATTGGTGTATAAAATGTCCAACTCTTGACTAGGAGTTGTGGAATTGGTGACTGGAACCAGCAGGAGTTCATTCTCCGCCCTCCCTATGGTCGAGGAGGTACTCATAGCATTGCTGGCCATCGTAACATAGTCCATAGTATTATTGGTCACTTTATTCTGAAGAGGAATGTCCTGTTGTGTAGTGAGAGGTGATCGGGAACCACCCAAGGGACATCTGCGTCTACTGTGCAGGATCGGCCACATGGTGTAATTTGACATTTTCAATTGAAACACATCTGTTTCCTCGGGAACCTGGCAATGGTGGCAAGATTCCTGTTCTGGTACCTTGTATTCCCAAGACTGATACTGGTGCTCTGTAGGATGGACCGAATTCCTACTTCACAGCAATCTTTTCACAAAGTAGATCCCCAACTTTAGGAATCCAGCCAGTGGAAGTTGATGGAATACCCCTTATTCCTAACGTGGCAGCACTGGTAGATGATTTTTCATCCCAAAATTGTTGAAGCTCCTGTAAGACAGTAAGACGTTCATTTATGTCAAAAGGTGTTTCTGCTGCCACCATACCAGAACCATCAAGATCTGGGACATACATAGATATCCCTAAGAGAACCTCATAGGGAGTTCGTCCCCCCAAGGACCGTCTTGGCAGATTATTCAGTGCTCTCTGGACCCCATATAGTTGATGAAGCCAGCTGCGGCCATAACTTAATACCCTTGCTGTTAAGGACTGCTTTAGATCACAGTTCTGCCTCTCCATGACCGAATTTCCCTCAGGATGGTATGGTGAGGAGTAATGGAGTTCAACACCCATGGTCCCCATGGTGTCCCTGAATGCCTTAGAGGCAAATGCAGGGCCCTGGTCCGAATGGAATGCTGCAACCGCATATCTACCGACAAAGATCAGCAAGTTTTTTAAAACAGTCCGAGCGCAAGCCGGCCGCTGCGGCCATACCCATAGGAACATAGAACAAGAATCTACAGTGACTAAAATATATTTGTATGCACCATCAGGTTGTAGTGGACCGCAATGGTCCAGGTACACACTTTGTAGTGGCCTACTGGACACTACGAGGGATGTCTGTGGGGGGCATTTGATGTTGGAGCCTATAATTTGTTGGCAAATGTCACAACAGAGAACGTATTGTTTTGTCCATCTGCATAGACCAGGCCACCAGAAGCGTTTCTGTAAGAATGTTATTGTGGCCGAAATAACAGCATGAGCAGAAGTGACACCCTCATGCGCTGCTTTCACTAGACCTAACCTCTGGTCTTCGTTGGGGATCACCCGATCTCCAACCCCAGGGATTGTTGCGTAGGCAACATTCTGTGCACTAGGGTACCCTTTCGGGAGAGACTTGCCCTCAGCCGAAGCTTTTACGGAAGTCAAAATTTCATTATCCAGTCTCGTATGGGAATGAGTCACTGCAGCCACAGAGGCCGTAGCCACTGCAGATTTGGCTGCTTCATCAGCCAAAGTATTACCGATAACATGTGCTCCTACACGTTGGTGGCCCAATGTATGTACTACATGGACACATGGTAGCTTCTCCTTAAGATCAGCCACCCCCCCTACAAAATGTTATGTTTTATGGTGTTCAATTTAGAATCTCTGAACCCGTTCAGTTTCCAATGATCAAGATAATCATTGTAAGACTGAACACAATAATGTGAATCACAGACTATCAAAGTCAGGCTTCCTGTCTCAGTTTTTTCTAGCGCTAAATTAAGGGCTTTAAGTGCAGCCAACTGAGCTGTGCAGTCTCCTAAGGTCAGCGTATAGGTATTGTGAGTGTGGAAAATCCCATCCTTTATCACTCCACTCACGGCTGCGCAAGCAGCTGAGTATTGATGTTTGGTACCTACAGCTGGTTGGGGTGAACCATCAGCATAAATTACAACATCATAGTTGTCTAAGGGTAAAAGATGTAGAGGAGCGGGGCACTCTTGTTCATATTCGAGAAATTCTTGTGTCTGAAGTTTTGGATCAAAAATATAATCAACATCAGTAGCTGTCAGAGAAGTCGCCCACTGAATCCAACGTGGATGTAATGCTTTAGCGTTAGGAACGCTCGCTTTGGTGACGGCCTCTAGTGCCGGCACCGGGGTAACCACAACGATGCGTTTCCCCTGGGCAAGTGGTCTCTGTTTTATGACAGCCATCTGAACTGCAGTTAGAATTTTTTCTATGGGCGCAAAGCGTTGCTCTGCATTCGAGTATAGATGAGATTTATATGCTATGGGCACCGTGTCATCCTCATTGAAGGTGACATACGTGAACCCAAGGGCACCAGCAATTATTCTGATGACCACATTTTTCTTGTCTCGGGTGTGTAAGTGTTTAGCTTCTAGCATATCCTGTTGCAAATCCCTAAGGATGCGTGTATGCTCAATTGTCCAGTGTCTGCTAGAAAAGTCTGGGCGTATTAAGTCATACAGCAGCTTAATGCGTTGTGCATCAGGAATGTAAGTTCTGCCAAAATTAAAGAAACCAAGCAGAGACTGTAGTTTCCTTAGCGTATTTGGTGGGTGCAGTTGTGCACATTTGTTTGGGAAATGAGGGGCCGGACTCTTTGCTTCGTTCGATAGCTCATATCCCAGAAACAGTACACTGAGAAAGGCGATCTTACTTTTCTTAAAGTTGAATTTATAACCGACTTCTACAAACCCCCAAATTATATGATCAACCCTTACAAGATGAACATTCAGGTTGTCGTCTGTGAGGTAAATGTCATCCATATGGGATAATGCCTCAAAATCAATGTCATGTAGTATTGACGTTACTCTGGCTGAGAACAGCCCTGGGCTGTTCTTATAGCCCTGGGGTAAACGGCAAAAGCATTCTTGTGAACCAAATTAGAATGCACTCTGGTCCCTACTTTCTTCTGCTAAATTCTGACAGAAGAACCCGTTGGATATATCCAACATCGTTTTATATTTTTTTCGCACTATTTTATTTATGAGTGCTCTGCTATGTGAGTTTTGTATAGCATATGTATGGGTATGCCTGTTTAAATGTCTGTAATCTAAGTCTATTATATAGGAATTATTTGGCTTCGCAACCAGGAATAACGGGTTATTCATTGCGGAGGCACAGGGCTCGACTACCCCCTGATATTCCAGCTAAGTGTGGATCTCCCTCACTGGAGCTTTCGCCTTGTGTTTGACTGGATATTGTGGCTGAGGCTGTGGTGTAGACCTGAAAGTGATTACATGACACGGAGAATCCCTGTCCCAACCTACATGATTGTGGTATAATGCAGGTGCCTGTGCGAGAGCCCAACTGACAGCATAGGCTTCCTTTTTAGCCGCTGGAACAAGATTTGAGAAACAAGGCAAAATGACATTTTCCCCATGTGGGAGCTTACGGGCGGCCAGTCTCTTTCGGCTAATAGGATGTCACAATTAAGTTTGTCCCAAAAGGTCACACCAATGGTGCGTTCCACATCTCCCTCAATCTGGATCTTTAGGTCATAAAGTCTATCTGGTGGGAGTACATGCCTGTCCGCCGTTTCAACTGCAACAAAATGGCTAGTTGCTGTCGCACCCAGATGTTCTTTTGGACTCTGGCGACATATTGTGACCTCTGCTGCGCTGTCTAGCAGTGTCACTGCCCACGTCTTGTTCTTCAGCAAAGTTCTCAAGTATATTGGCATTTTTAAGCGATAATGCTGCCACCTTTTTCTTTTTAAACTGTAGCTTTTGTTGCGAAGTCTGTTCTTTTTTTACTGTAGACTGTGGTGAGTCTTTCTTATGTTTCACGTAGTCCGGACGTCGGTCAGGACGGCCCCCTCTCTCGCTACACCTATCCGAGTGTCCTGAAAGGAACGAGAGGGACATGAATCAGTATATCTATCAGGAGTTCTAATATTCTCCCTATTTCTGAGAGTAAGAGTATGGTGGTCATTACAACCCTGGCGGTCGGTGTTAAAGTGGCGGTAAGACCGCCAACAGGCCGGCGGTAAAAAAAATGGAATTACGACTGTGGCGGAAACCGCCAACATAGACAGCCACTTTAACAGTCCGACCGCCACGGCGGTACAAACAAACAGCGCGGCGGTCACCGCCAACAGAGAGGCGGAAGACAATGTACCGCCCACAGTATCACAACCTACCTATCCGCCACCTTTTCAGGGGCGGATTCACAGCTAACAAAAACACGGCGGAAACTGGACTTCGAAGGGAAAACGCTCACCTCAACACACCCCACGAGGAACCAGGACTCCATGGAACCAGAGCTTCACATTTTCCCAGCTTTCATCTTCTTGCTCCTCTACCAGGAGCATGAACGCCGGCGGCGAAGACCACGTGAGTACTGCACCTATGGCACAGGGGAAGGGGGAGGGAAAAAACAGGGACACACACATGCAACACCCCCACCCCCACCCCCACCCTCACCCACGACAACACACACACTAATACATATTGATACCTCACAGTTACACCCCCAACCCCCCTGGAAGAATGCAAAGACAAAAGGAAATGAGTGTAACCATTGTAATCTATTAAAATCCAGTACGCAAAAATATATATACACTATTAACAAATATATACACCAAGAATAGAAGTCCAGGTATTGCTCCATTTAAGTCCGTGGAACACTTGGCCCACACTGAATGGGCGAGGCCCCCACAAGGTACCCGGACATGACGGAGAGAACACTGCAGGGGCATCATAAAGAAATAAAACAGGCACCTCAGGGGGAAGGGAAAGGGGGGACCTTAGCCGGATATGTGCACAACTCCAAATCCACGAGCGCACCACATGCCCACTGTTCAATCCTGGGAAGTGCAAAGCCACAGTCTCTCAAGTCTCTACAGTGGGTGGGTTGCCCACTGTTCAATCCTGGGGAGTGCAAAGCCACAGTCTCTCAAGTCTCTACAGTGGGTGGTTTGCCCACTGTTCAATCCTGGGGAGTACAAAGCCACAGTCTCTCAAGTGGATAACAGTCTCCACTGGTTCTGGAGGGGGCTTTGTGCCCAGAGTGCTTCATCCTGCCAAGGACTATGTGAGTAGATGTAAATCTCCACTGGTTCTGGAGGAGGCTTTGTGCCCAGAGTGCTTCATCCTGCCAAGGACAGAGTTAGTGGATGCCTGTCTCCACTGGTTCTGGAGGGGGCTTTGTGCCCAGAGTGCTTCATCCTGCCAAGGACAGAGGTAGTGGATGTAAATCTCCACTGGTTCTGGAGGGGGCTTTGTGCCCAGAGTGCTTCATCCGGCTCGTGGCGGACTTGGAAGCATCAGTGCTCTTGGCGCTCATGGGCCAGTGGTGCTGGTGGCGGCAGTGTCCATTGCAGCGGTGCTTGTGGCGGCGGTGTCGTTGGCAATGACTCAGCTGCTGGTGGTCCTTTCTGGGCATGCGGGGCTGGTGCTGGCTGTCTTGTCCGGGCCTGCGGGCTGCGGCTGGCGGTCAGAGGTTGTGGTTGTAGGAGGTGTACGTTTGGTGACTTTGGGTGAAGGTGCATGTGCTGGAGGCTGTCGTGAGGTGGATGGCTGTTGGGTGGGTGTGTGCCTGCGTTTGTACTTTGGGAGGTGGCATCACAGACACACTGGGAGAGGACACAGGGGATGTGTGAATTTTAGTGGGGGTGGTGACTGCACATGAGCGGTGTGTGGTGGTGATGGAGGTAGTGGCTGTAGGTGTAGTACATGCAGGTGTGAGTGGAGACGAGACTGGGAGGGAGGAGGGGTACGAGGAGGAGGGGGACACAGTGGAGGCAGTGGATGTTGCTATGTCTGCATGTGTGTGATGTTTGCATGAGTGCCTGTGGGATGTGTGGTGCTTATGTTTGCCTGAGCTTCCTTTGTGTGTTGGGGTGTGTGCATGCTGGTCTGATGGTGTGGTTGGGGTAGGCTGAGGTGCAGGGGTGTGGGTCTGGGTAGAGGAAGTTGGAGGGGGGAGGCTAGAGACAGGGACAATGGCTGCCATTAGTGCTGAGGCCAGAGAATGCATTTGTCTGTTGCAACTGCCTCTCTACACCCTGGATGGCATTCAAAATGGTAGACTGCCCAACAGTGAGGGACCTGAGGAGGTCAATGGCCTCCTCACTGAGGGCAGCAGGGGTGACTGGGGCAGGGCCTGAGGTGCCTGGGGCGAAGGTGATGCCCACCCTCATGGGTGAGCGGGCACGGGGCAAAGGCTGAGGGGCTGCTGGGAGGGTGGTGCTGGAAGGAGGGGCGGCGGCTGTACCTGTAGATGGGGGGGGCACAGATTGGCCCGCCACCACAAGGGAGCTCCCATCAGAGGACGAGTCCGTATCACTGGTCTCAGCTCCTGTCCCCGCCGTGGAGCTCCCCTCACCCTCTGTCCCACTGGTGCAATCCGACTCCATAATGTCGCCCTCCAGGGCCATGTGGGATGCAGCTCCCTCCTGCTCCGGTGCCACTGCTCCTCCGCCTGATGATGCTAATGCACACAAGAACGGGGAGACCACAAAAAGGGGGGGGAACCGACAGAAGAAAGACATGTTGAGTGCATGCATTACCGCTACCGTTGGCGGACACGACAGACACAGAGGCCCCCTGCACTACGCTGCGCACTTGGGGTCCACTATTCAATCCCTGGGACATGGCCTACAAGGCTATGGCCGACATCTGCACACATGGATGTCACAGGAGCCTGACTAGGTGTAGTTGGCACTGTACCCAGGTCGGGGGGTGCCACAGGGCCTGCCTGAAAAAGGAGACCTAACTAGCACACTCGCCCTGGCCTAGGGGAACCCACAGCCCACCTCCCCCACCCAGACACCTCCACTGCGCGCTGAATCAGCAGAATGAGAGTGTACTCACCCCCTTGTTGCTGTTGTGATGCCCTCAAGCGCCCATCCAACTCCGGGTACGCCACCGCCAGGATCCTGAACATCAGAGGGGTCATGGTGCGACGGGCACCCCTCCCACGTTGGGAGGCCATCCCCAGCTGGGCCTCCACCATCTTCTTGCTCCAGCGGCGAATGTCCTCCCATCTCTTACGGCAGTGGGTGCTCCGTCTGTGATAGACCCCCTGGGTCCAGACATCCTTGGTGATGGCATGCCAAATATCCTTCTTCTGGTGGGCCCTGACCTACAGGAATTGTACAGGGGAAAAAGAGAAGTTATTTCCAACTGCACCGTCACAGTATTTGGCCCGCATCCCTACCCTTGCCATGTGGCACATGCACTCACCGTCGTTTCATGCATTCCTCATTCTCCCCCCCTATCTTTCATTCACCCCACTCCACACAGGCATAGCCCATACAGCATGCTCCCAGTGTACTTACCTGTTTGTCTGGAGGACCGTAGAGTAGCGTGTACTGGGGGAGGACCCCATCCACGAGTTTCTCCAAGTCCTCCGATGTGAAGGCAGGGGCCCTTTCCCCAGACGCACGAGCCATTGTCTCTTCCAGACTGAGGTCACAGCAGCACTTGCAGTATAGGTCCTCTCCTGTCGAAGATTAGGTATCGAGTGATTGAACAGATAGAAAATGGCGGTCACGTCCGCGGCGGTGCGTACCATCACCGCCGGCATACATCGTCATTGGCTCCTGGGAACCATAGGGTCCAATGTTAACCATTGCAGAATTGCGCTGCGGTCTTCGACCGCCTACCGCGACAGTGTACAACGCCAGCACAGTTACCTCATATCCCATTGTCCCACTTTACAGGTCAGGCAGCCGCCATTTCAGGGGCCCACATGGCTCTATTTGTAAGTGCATCACACTTAACTAGGCCTTGCCTCAACACTCATACATGCTTATTTCGGATTATGAATCGTGTTCTGTGTAAGCTGTGTGTACGTACCTCTGAGTTGGTTGACTTTGTGCTCGCTGTTGTCCTTCATAGGCACCGTCCGCTGGGACATGCGAGGAGATGGCGGCATCCTCCGGTGTACAGACCGCTGGTGGACCTGTCGACAATGGAGGAAAGACATGTAATCATCACATACAGGCTAGATCGTGCCACAATCCTGGAACTGTGTGCCCAGTTGGAGCCAGACCTGATGTCAGCTATCCGCCATCCCACAGGAATCCCCTCTCAAGTGCAGGTGCTGTCAGTACTCCATTTCCTTGCAAGTGGGTCATTTCAGGCAACAGTGGCCATAGCATCAGGAATGTCCCAGCCTATGTTTTCCAACGTGTTGTCCAGAGTGTTGTCTGCCCTGCTGAAACACATGCTGAGCTACATCGTTTTCCCTCAGGTGGAGGATTTGCCTACAGTGAAAGGTGACTTCTATGCCCTGGGACATATCCCCAACATCATAGGTGCCATTGATGGGACATATGTGGCCTTGGCCCCCCCTGCAGGAGTGAACAGGTGTACAGAAACCGGAAGAGTTATAATTCGATGAATGTGCAGATGGGGTTGTTTGGCAGACAAGTACATCTCCCATGTGAATGCCAAATTCCCTGGCTCAGTGCATGACGCTTACATCCTGCGGAATAGCAGCATCCCTTATGTGATGGGGCAACTCCAGAGGCACCGGGTGTGGCTATTAGGTGAGCACCTGGAACCAAATCAGTGGGAATAGTTGTCTGGGTCTGGGGATATCCCTACAGGTTAGTGTGTGTCTAACAGTTGTCCCCCGCCTTTTTCAGGTGACTCTGGTTACCCCTGCCTGTCATGGCTACTGACCCCAGTGAGGAATCCCAGGACAAGGGCAGAGGAACGCTACAATGAGGCCCATGGGCGAACTAGGAGGATTATAGAGCGACCTTCGGCCTCCTGAAGGCCAGGTTCAGGTGCCTCCATATGACAGGTGGTTCCCTATTCTACTCACCAAAGAAGGTGTGCCAGATCATCGTGGCCTGCTGTATGCTTCACAACTTAGCTTTGCGACGACAGGTGCCTTTTCTGCAGGAGGATGGTCCAGATGGAGGTGTTGTGGCAGCTGTGGAGCCTGTGGACAGTGAAGACGAGGAAGCAGAAGAAGAGGACATCGACAACAGGAACTCGGTTATCCTGCAATACTTCCAGTGAGACACAGGTAAGAAGACAAACCTGCCTACTACATGTAATGTAACACTACTACCTCTCTACTGTCCTTTTCACCCAGTGTATGGTCACTGAGTTTTCACTTTCCTTTACGATTTCACAGATGTGGGTCCCACTGTGGGACATCTGCTTTGTTTCCTCATGGACTAGAGCTGTGTGACATAGGTATGTTGACATTACAATTGTAAGAGCATTTTGTCACTGTAATTGCTAATACACTATTTTGAAATCACAGACAGACTCCAGATTGTTTTGTGCCTTAAGGGTGTTTATTTAGGTGCTCAATATTGGAGGGTGCTGCAAAATGGGGAGGGGTGATGGTGGAGGAATGTCCATGGCAGAGTCCAGTCCATCAGTCTCACAGGTGCATTGTCCAAAGGGGCATAGGAAGTGGAGCTGGGGCAGTTTGAGGATGGACAGGGTGACAAAGTGGGACAAAAAGATGACATTCAGGGCGGTCTCATTTCTTAGCGGGGGTCTTGGCATCATTCTCTGTCTTTGTCCTGGATCTCAGGGACCATTTGCGGGGTGGTTCTCTATCTGCAGGTGGTGGGGTGCTGGTGTGGTGGTCCTGTGGTGGTGCCTCCTGTCCACTAGCGCCGGCGGAGGTGGTGGGCAGTTCATCTCCAGGCTAGTGTCAGGGGCCCCTTGTTGTGCCACAGTGTCCCTCTTGGTGTTGAGGACTTCCTTCAGCACCTCTACGATGGTGCCCAGGGTGGAATTGATGGATCTGAGTTCCTCCCTGAAGCCCAAATACTGTTCCTCCTGCAGCCGCTGGGTCTCCTGAAACTTGGCCAGTACCGTTGCCATCGTCTCCTGGGAATGATGGTACTCTCCCATGATGTTGGAGAGGGCCTCGTGGAGAGTGGGTTCCCTGGGCCTGTCCTCCCCCTGTCGCACAGCAGCCCTCCCAGTTCCCCTGTATCCTGGGCCTCTGTCCCCTGAACGGTGTGCCCACTGCCACTGCCCCCAGGTTCTTTGTTGTTGTTGGGGTGGTGGGTTAGCCTGGGTTCCCTGTAGTGGTGGACACACTGCTGATTGACGTGTATTGAGGACAGAGGTATGGGCCCGGTGGGTGCTGTGCTGGTGTTTCCAGAGGGGGGAAGCTCTGTGGTGGCCTGTGACTGTGTGAGGGGAACCGACTATCTCGAGGTCCCAGATGGGCCGGGCTGGTCGTCTAGATCCAGTTGGACAGAGCTGCTGTCATCACTGTGGGCCTCTTCTGTTGGTGGTGTGGACATGTGTGGACCCTCCTGTGCGGTGACGTTGGGTAGGGGTCCTGCAGGGGTGTAAAAGCATGAATTTTGCATCTGTGTGTACCATGGTGTGCAATGGGTGGGTGACCGTGTACCCCAGTGCTTGCATTCCTGTGTGGGACCTTGGGTGATGATGGTTTAGGGGGGTGTATGGGTATGTCCCGTGGCCATGCATTGGTGATGGGTGTCCATGCTTTGGTGTTGCATGCAGGGCTTGGTGTTGGGATGTGTGGTTTGTGATAGTGGGACATGTGTGAGGAGTTGGAGTGATGGGGGTGAGGGCAAGGGTGGGGGTATGTGATGGCATGCAGGTAGGGAGGGGGTTGTAATAGTTAAGGTTTGACTTACCAGAGTCCATTCCTCCAGCCACTCCTTCGAGGCCCTCAGGATGCAGAATCGCCAAGACTTGCTCCTCCCATGTTGTTAGTTGTGGGGGAGGAGGTGGGAGTCCGCCGCCAGTCCTCTGTACCGCAAGGTGGTGTCTGGATACCACAGAACGCACCTTCCCACGTAGTTCGTTCCACCTCTTCTTGATGTCATCCCTATTTCTTGGGTGTTGTCCCACTGCGTTGACCCTGTCCACTATTCTGCGCCATAGCTCCATCTTCCTAGCTATGGAGGTGTGCTGCACCTGTGATCCGAACAGCTGTGGCTCTACCCAGATGATTTCCTCCACCATGACCCTGAGCTCCTCCTCAGAGAACCTGGTGTGTCTTTGCCGTGCCATGGGGTGGTGTGGGTGATGTGTGGGGTGGTGTGTGTTATGATATGTGGTGTGTTGTGTGGGGTGCGTGGGTGTTATGTGGGTGATGGTGTTGTGTGCCTGTGGATGCCTGGTTATAGATTGTGGTGTCTCTCTCTGGCCTTCAATTGCAATTGTGGTCGTAAGGGTTTGTGGGTGATATGGGTGTGTGTTTTATTTTGGATTGGGTGTGTGGGAGTGGTGTGTGTGTATGTGTATCAGGTGTGTGTATTTCGAATTGTCCAATGTGGCTGTGTTTTGTAAATGTGTGTGTATTTTGAGCGCGGCGGTGTGTACCGCCAATGGAATACCGCGGTTGAAAGACCGCCGTGTGGATTCGTGGGTCGTGATAGTGTGGGCGTATTTCTGTTGGCGTGACGGTGGAGGTTTTGTTTTCGCCAGTTTATCACTGACCTTTGGTGTGCCGGCCTTGTGTGGGTGTCTGAATTTAGGCGGATTCTGAGCTGTGGGTCATAATAGATGTGGCGGATTTCCGCGGCCGCGGCGGTGTGTTGGCGGTCTTCTGCACGGTGGTAAGCAACTTTTACCGCCAATGTTGTAATGACCCCCTATATCTCCTTTCGGGGTTATCGGGATGTGGAGAATCTGCTCTTTTATTCTGTCTTTCTTTAAATTGTTTTGGCTTCTCACCGCGCTTTTTCGAATTTTCTTGTGTCCGTTTAGTACCTTCTTTAGGGGTGGTACTGTGTACTTCCAATTTCTTCGGTTTGGCTCCCAAACCATCCCGTCCTATACTAGTATAGGTCTCGGAAATAATTTTTGGTAGCTGTCTCTCTTGTTCCAAGTGTGCAGTTTCTTGGAGACGCTGGCATATAGCCAGTGCTACCGCTTCCCCTTTAATATTCGAGGAAACTGCGTCAAAATTACACATCAAATTCATCCCCAAATCTAGGGCTGGGGCTGCCCCATGCTCATTCTGAATTTGTTTTAACACTTCCGGTAAATTGGCAAGTGTCTGGGTACCATGTGTGGTAGTATATATTGCAGCGAAGGCTGTACCCTAGGTGGCACAGTCATCCACCGAGGGAACACCCCAAAAGGCAAGCACATTGTTAGAATTCTATGTTTCTCCTGTGGTCTTGTATGGGGAAACACAGCTTCCAGCTGATTAGTTTTCAGGCCTATCCAATAAGGTATTTTCTCCCTGTCTGTGGGTACTTTACCCATAATAGTATGTACTGTTTGTGGATTAATCCCAGTAGCCAATTGATATCCTGCAGGTGCTGGTGGTGCTGTGGTGCTGGGCGCTTGCTGGGTGTTCAAAGTCCGCATTACAAACTGAACAAGCCTTCTGTATAATGTTACAATTTCATTATATAAGTTTCGCAGGTCTGCTACTGGCATGTTCTGTATTTCTGGGTGCGTTGTGTACGTGGCAAACATAGGCCATGTTGGTCTGTCATTACTCAAAGGACCTAATCTCACTCGCTGTATAACATTTGGAAGGGCGCCTTCAAACCAGTTCTGATGCTCTTGATAGGTGAGCAGTATTTTGTGATACTGGTATGCTTGGTGTCGTTGAGGTACGTCAGCAATTTTATATGTGTGAAAGGTAGCTGACCTTGCGTCTTCCTCAGGAAAGGTGACCCAGGCATAGAATGTTTCAGTTTGGTAAGCTTCATTAGCTTCTACTATGAAAGTGACGTCCCTGCCATCGCCCCTTAAGCCATGCGCTACAAGATGTAAAGTTAATGCCTGTCTAGCATTTTCAGGAATGTCTAAGGGTTAGCCATATTGAAAAAAAAATGGGTAAAGAGATGGAACACCAAGTGTGGAGTATCAAGTCCTTTTAAGAGTTTGAGCTCGAACAACCTACAGCTTCGTTAGGTGTTTCCTGTTCAGCTGAGGAGGATTTTCCCAAAGACCACGGACGTCTCCTGTAAGGAAATGCCTCCTTGGCATGGTTACCCACTGACTTTTTGCCTTTGCTGATGCCAAGTTATGATTTGAAAGTGTGCTGAGGCCTGCTATCAGGCCCCAGCACCAGTGTTCTTTCCCTAACCTGTACTTTTATTTCCACAATTGGCACACCCTGGCATCCAGGTAAGTCCCTTGTAACTGGTCCCCCTGGTACCAAGGGCCCTGATGCCAAGGAAGGTCTCTAAGGGCTGCAGCATGTCTTATGCCACCCTGGGGACCCCTTCACTCAGCACAGACACACTGCTTGCCAGCTTGTGTGTGCTAGTGGGGAGAAAAAGACTAAGTCGACATGGCACTCCCCTCAGGGTGCCATGCCAACCTCACACTGCCTATAGGTATAGATCGGTCACCCCTCTAGCAGGCCTTACAGCCCTAAGGCAGGGTGCACTATACCATAGGTGAGGGCATAAGTGCATGAGCACTATGCCCCTACAGTGTCTAAACAAAACCTTAGACATTGTAAGTGCAGAGTAGCCATAAGAGTATATGGTCTGGGAGTCTGTCATGCATGAACTCCACAGCACCATAATGGCTACACTGAAAACTGTGAAGTTTGGTATCAAACTTCTCAGCACAATAAATGCACACTGATGCCAGTGTACATTTTATTGTAACATACACCCCAGAGGGCACCTTAGAGGTGCCCCCTGAAACCTTAACCGACTACCAGTGTAGGCTGACTAGTTTTAGCAGCCTGCCACACACCAGACATGTTGCTGGCCACATGGGGAGAGTGCCTTTGTCACTCTGTGGCTAGTAACAAAGCCTGTACTGGGTGGAGGTGCTTCTCACCTCCCCCTGCAGGAACTGTAACACCTGGCGGTGAGCCTCAAAGGCTCACCCCCTTTGTTACAACACCCCAGGGCACTCCAGCTAGTGGAGTTGCCTGCCTCCTCCGGCCACGGCCCCACTTTTGGCGGAAAGGCCGGAGGAGATAATGAGAAAAACAAGGAGGAGTCACTGGCCAGTCAGGACCGCCCCTAAGGTGTCCTGAGCTGAGGTGACTCTGACTTTTAGAAATCCTCCATCTTGCAGATGGAGGATTCCCCCAATAGGGATAGGAATGTGCCCCCCTCCCCTCAGGGAGGAGGCACAAAGAGGGTGTAGCCACCCTCAGGGCTAGTAGCCATTGGCTACTAACCCCCCAGACCTAAACACACCCCTAAATTGAGTATTTAGGGGCCCCCAGAACACAGCAAGATAGATTCCTGCAACCTAAGACGAAGAAGGACTGCTGAGCTGAAAAACCTTCAGAGAAGACAGAGACACCAACTGCTTTGGCCCCAGCTCTACCGGCCTGTCTCCCCACTTCAAAAGAACTGCTCCAGCGATGCGTTCCACAGGGTCCAGCGACCTCTGAAGCCTCAGAGGACTACCCTGCATCTAAAAGGACCAAGAACTTCCGAGGACAGCGGTTCTGCTCCAAGAAAGAAGCATCTTTGCAACAAAGAAGCAACTTTGAAAGAACACACGTTTCCCGCCGGAAGCGTGAGACTTTGCACTCTGCACCCGACGCCCCCTGCTCGACTTGTGGAGAACAAACACCACAGGGAGGACTCCCCGGCGACTACAAGACCGTGAGTAGCCAGAGTTGGCCCCCCTGACCCCCCACAGCAACGCCTGCAGAGGGAATCTCGAGGCTCCCCCTGACCGCGACTGCCTGCTTCAAAGACCCGACACCTGGTAAAGACTCTGCATCTGCAGCCCCCAGGACCTGAAGGATCCAACCTACAGTGCAGGAGCGACCCGCAGGTGGCCCTCTCCCTTGCCCAGGTGGTGGCTACCCCGAGGAGCCCCCCTCTTGTCTGCCTGCATCGCTGAAGAGACCCCTTGGTCTCCCATTGAAACCTATTGCGAACCCGCCGCTTGTTTGCACACTGCACCCGGCCGCCCCCGTGCTGCTGAGGGTGTACTTTTTGTGCTGACTTGTGTCCCCCACGGTGCTCTACAAAACCCCCCTGGTCTGCCCTCCGAAGACACTGGTACTTACCTGGTGGCAGACTGGAACCGGGGCACCCCCTTCTCCATTGAAGCCTATGCGTTTTGGGCACCACTTTGACCTCTGCACCTGACCGGCCCTGAGCTGCTGGTGTGATAACTTTGGGGTTGCCCAGAACCCCCAACGGTGGGCTACCTTGGACCCAACTTTTAATCCTGTAGGTGGTTTACTTACCTGCAAAAACTAACAAACACTTACCTCCCCCAGGACCTGTTGAAAATTGCAGTGTCTAGTTTTAAAATAGCTATATGTCATTTGTGTGAGAACTGTATATGCTATTTTGCTAATTCAAAGTTCCTAAGTGAAGTACCTTTCATTTAAAGTATTGTTTGTAAATCTTGAACTTGTGGTTCTTAAAATAAACTAAGAAAATATATTTTTCTATACAAAAACCTATTGGCCTGGAATTGTCTCTGAGTGTGTGTTCCTCATTTATTGCCTGTGTGTGTACAACAAATGCTTAACACTACCCTATGATAAGCCTACTGCTCGACCACACTACCACAAAATAGAGCATTAGAATTTTCTCTTTTTGCCACTATCTTACCTCTAATGGGAACCCTTGGACTCTGTGCATGCTATTTCTTACTTTGAAATAGTACATACAGAGCCAACTTCCAGCGGTGGGGTACAAGACTTTGCATTTGCTAGACTACTCAGCCAATACCTGATCACACGACTAAATTAAAAAAAAATTCATTAGAAACAGATTTTTGAAATTTGCGCTATTTTTCTAAAGTTTTAAAAGTCCTGCTAGGGCCTTGTGTTAGTCCCTGTTAGCATTTCTTTTAGAGTTTAAAAGTTTTGAAAAAGTTTGAATTGAGTTCTAGAGATAGTTTTAGATTCTTAAAAAGTATTCCAACTTTTAGAAACATAGGTGGTCATTACAAGCCTGGCGGACGGTGTTAAAGCTGCGGTAATACCGCAAATAGGCCTGCGGACAAAAAAAGGGAATTATGACCCTGGCGGAAACCGCCAACAAAGACAGCCACTTTAACACACCGCCCGCCACGGCGGTATAGACAAGCAGCGCAGCAGTTACCGCCAACAGACAGGCGGGAGACAATGTACCGCCCACACTATTACAACCCGTCAATCCGCCACCTTTTCCGGGGCGGATTCACCGTGGATATAAACACGGCGGAAACAGATTTTGCAATGGGAAAACACTCACCTTAACACAGTCCACGAGGAAGGAGGGCACCATGGAGCCGGAACTACAAATACTCCCTGCCCTTGTCTTCCTGCTCGTCTACGAACACCAGCAACGCCGGCGGCGAAGACAACAGTGAGTACTGCACCTACGACATAGGGGAGGGGGAGGCAAAAGTAAGGGGGACACACACGCAACACCCCACCCCCACCCCGACCCTCGCACATTACAACACACACACCAATGCATTTCCAAACATCACAGTAACAACCCACAACCCCCCCAGAAGAATGCAAAGACAAAAGGAAATAAGTTCAACCATTGTAATGTATCAACACACAGTAACCAAATATATACAGATATATATACACATTCTAGAATTTATACATTACGATTAGTAGTGCAGGTATGCACATATCAATGTCTGTGGACCTCTGGGCCCACAAAGCATGGGCGACGCCCACACTAGATACCTGTCCACAAACAGAGAGAACACTGCAGGGGCATCAGATAGAAATACAACAGGCACCTCAGGGGGAAGGGAAGGGGGGGCACCTCAGCCGGATTACAGCACCACGCCAGATTCACGACGGGGCTCCATGCCCATTGATGTATCCTGGGGAGTGCAAAGCCACAGTCTCTCAAGTCTCTACAGTGGGTGGTTTGCCCACTGTTACATCCTGGGGAGTGCAAAGCCACAGTCTCTCAAGTGTCTAACAGTGGGTGGATTGGCCACTGTACCATCCTGGGGAGTGCAAAGCCACAGTCTCTCAAGTCTCTACAGTGGGTTGTTTGCCCACTGTTACATCCTGGGTAGTGCAAAGCCACAGTCTCTCAAGTCTCTACAGTGGGTGGTTTGCCCACTGTTACATCCTGGGGAGTGCAAAGCCACAGTCTCTCAAGTCTCTACAGTGGGTGGATTGCCCACTGTACCATCCTGGGGAGTGCAAAGCCACAGTCTCTCAATTCGATAACATTCTCCACTGGTTCTGGAGGGGGACTGGTCCCCAGAGTGCTTCATCCTGTGCAGGAAAGAGGTAGTGGATGCATGTATCCACTGGTTCTGGAGGGGGACTGGTGCCCAGAGTGCTTCATCCTGTGCAGACTGAGGTAGTGGATGCCTGCCTCCACTGGTTCTGGAGGGGGACTGGTGCCCAGAGTGCTTCATCCTGTGCAGGACTGAGGTAGTGGATGCATGTCTCCACTGGTTCTGGAGGGGGACTGGTGCCCAGAGTGCATCACGCTCCCTGTGACGGTCCCAGTTCCGTCACTGTCCTAGCTGCACATGGGCTAACGATGCTTGAGTTGGCGGACTTTGCCCTGTTCAGCGGTGCTTGACTTTGCGGTCTTTGCCCTGTTCAGTGGTCTTTACCATGGCAGTCTTTGCCCTGTCCAGCGGTGCTTGACTTTGCTGTCTTAGACCTGTTCAGTGGTGCTTTGCCATGGCGGTCTTTGCCATGTTCAGCGGTGCTTTGCCATGGTGGTCTTTGCTCTGTTCAGCGGTGCTTGACTTTGCTGTCTCTAACCTGTTCAGCGGTGCTTTGCCATGGCGGTCTTTGCCCTGTTCAGCGATTTTTACCATGGCAGTCTTTGCCCTGTTCAGCGGTGCTTGACTTTGCTGTCTCTGACCTGTTCAGCGGTGCTTTGGCATGGCGGTCTTTGCCCTGTTCAGTGGTGCTTGACTTTGCTGTCTCTGACCTGTTCAGCGGTGCTTTGCCATGGCGGTCTTTGCCCTGTTTATCGGTCTTTACCATGGCGGTCTTTGCCCTGTCCAGCGGTGCTTGACTTTGCTGTCTTAGACCTGTTCAGCGGTGCTTTGCCATGGCGGTCTTTGCCCTGTTCAGCGGTGCTTGACTTTGCTGTCTCTAACCTGTTCAGCGGTGCTTTGCCATGGCGGTCTTTGCCCTGTTCAGCGGTCTTTACCATGGTTGTCTTTGCCCTGTTCAGAGGTGCTTGACTTTGCTGTCTCAGACCTGTTCAGCGGTGCTTTGCCATGGCGGTCTTTGCCCTGTTCAGCGGTGCTATGCCATGGCGGTCTTTGCCCTGTTCAGCGGTCTTTACCATGGCGGTCTCTGCCCTGTTCAGCGGTGCTTGACTTTGCTGTCTCTGACCTGTGCATTGGTGTGTGGCATGACGGTCCCTCAGTGCCCAGCGGGGCTGTGGCTGCCGGGGCCCTCCAGGGCACTGGCGCTGGCGGTGGTCTCCGGACCAGTGACGATACTGGTGCCCTCCAGGGCACTGACTCCAGTGTTGACTCTGGAGGTGGTCTCCGGACCAGTGACGATACTGGTGCCCTCCAGGGCACTGACTCTGGCGGTGGTCTCCAGACCAGTGACGATCTCCAGACCAGTGACGATACTGGTGCCCTCCAGGGCGCTGACTCTGGCGGTGGTCTCCGGACCAGTGACGATACTGGTGCCCTCCAGGGCACTGACTCTGGCGGTGGCCTCTGGACCAGTGACGATACTGGTGCCCTCTAGGGCACTGACTCTGGCGGTGGTCTCCGGACCAGTGACGATAGTGCTGGCGGTGGCGTCCTGGCCAGCGGGGAGGATGGCGGCCTTCCCCGCCGTGCTGCTCCTACCAGACTTTGGAGACTTCTTCTGCCCCTTCACCACCTTGGGAGGAGTCACAGCTGACTTGGCACTCCCCCTGGGACCCTTGTGAGCAGTTTTGCCGGCAGGAGTCTTCACCCCCTCCCGTCTGGCACTGTCCAACTTAAGGTGCTTTACAGGGGGTGGACTGGCAGTGCTTTGCTCCGTGTCACACTGGCTGCCCTGGTAGCCGGTGCACTCCACAGACCTCTAACACGCACCACTGGTACTGGACTTTTTTTGGCTGAGGTGCTACTACGGGACCTATGAATTGAAGGGGTGGGGGTGGTGGCCCAGAAGTCAACATTGCTCAGGAAAAGTTTCTGACGAAGACTGGGATGGGTAGCTGGAGGGGGTCTGGGAGTGGAGGAAGAGGAGGTGGTTGTAGGAGGTGTAACTTTTGGTGATTTGGGTGCAGGTGCAGGTACTGGAGGCTGTCGTGAGGTGGATGGATGTTGGGTGTGTGGGTGCCCGCATTTGTGTACTTTGAGAGGGGGCATCACAGACACACTGGGAGTGGACACAGGGGATGTGTAAATGGTAGTGGGGGTGGTGAGTGCGGGTGAGCGGGGTGTGGTGCTGGGTGTTCTGGTGCGAGTCCTAGTGCCTGTAGATGTAGTGTATGCAGGTGAGAGGGTAGACAACACTGGGAGGGATGAGTGAAACGACGACGAGGGGGACCTCCGCTTGATGATGCTGATGCACAAAAGAACAGGGAGAGCAGAAAAAGGGGGGGGGAACGACAGAAGAAAGACAGGTTGAGTGCATGGCGTACCGCTACCGTTGGTGGACAATACAGACACAACAGCCCCCTGCACTACGCCGAGCTCTTGGCCTCTACAGATGCAATTCCTGGGATATGGCCTACATGGCTATGGGTGTCATCTGCCCACATAGATGACACAGGGGCATGTCTACCTGTACTTGGCACTCTACAGAGGTGGGGTGGAGTGGCACATGGCCTGCATTACGGAAGGGCCAGCCTACGTAACTCGCCTTGGCCTAGGGAAACCCACAGCCCTCCTCCCCCACCCACACCCCTCCACTGCGCATAAAGTCCGCAGAATGAGAGTGTACTCACCCCCTTGTGTCTGCTGTGATGCCCTCAAGCGCCCATCCAACTCAGGGTAGGCCACCGCCAGGATTCGGAACTTCAGGGGGGTCATGGTGCGACGGGCACCCCTCCCACGTTGGGAGGCCATCCCCAGCTGAGCCTCCACCGTCTTCTTGCTCAAGCGGCGAATGTCCTCCCATCTCTTCCGCCAGTGGGTGCCCCGTCTCAGGTGGACCCCCAGGGTCTGGACGTCCTTGGCGATGGCGCGCCAAATGTCCTTCTTCTGGTGGGCGCTGACCTACATGACATGTACAGGGGAAGAAGAGAAGTCATTACCAACTGCACCGTCGAAGTGAGTGGCCCACATCCCTACCCTTGCCATGTGGCACATGCATTCACAGTCCTTCATGCTTGCAGAACTCTGCCCCCTTCCATCTTACAACCAGCACTCTCCACCCAGGCATAGCCCATACAACGTGGTCCCTGTGTACTTACCTGTTGGTCTGGAGGACCGTAGAGTAGCGTGTACTGGGGGAGGACCCCGTCCACGAGCTTCTCCAACTCCTGAGCAGTGAAGGCAGGGGCCTTTTCCCCAGACGCAGAAGCCATTGTCTCTTCCAGACCGAGGTCACAGCAGCACTTGCAGTGTAGGTCCTCTCCTGTCGAAGATCAGGTATCGAGTGATTGAACAGATAGAAAATGGCGGTTACGTCCGCGGCGGTGCGTATCATCACCGCCGGCGCACTTCATCATTGGCTCCTGGGACCCATAGGGTCCAATGTTAACCAATGCAGCATTGCGCCGCTGTCTACGACCGCTTACTGCGACGGTGTACAACGCCAGCGCAGTTACCTCACATCCCATTGTCCCAGTTTAGAGGTCAGGCAGCCGCCATTTCAGGGGCCCACATGGCTTCATTTACTACTGCGTCACACATACCTAGGCCTACACTCAACACACATACAGGAAGAGTTTTGTATTTGGTGTCGTGTTCTGTGTAGCTGTGGGTACATACCTGAGATTTTGTTGACTCTGTGATCGCTGTTGTCCTTCTTAGGCACCGTCAGCTGGGACATTTGAGGAGATGGCGGAATCCTCCAGTGTACCGACCGCTGGTGGACCTGTTAACAATGGAGGAGTGACATTTGATCATCACCTACAGGTTTGACCGTGCCACAATCCAGGAACTGTGTACCCAGTTGGAGCCAGACCTGATGTCACCAATCCGCCATCCCACAGGAATCCCCCCTGAAGTGCAGGTGCTGTCAGTGCTCCATTTCCTTGCAAGTGGGTCATTTCAAACAACAGTGGCCATGGCATCAGGGATGTCCCAGCCTATGTTTTCCAACGTGTTGTCCAGAGTGTTGTGTGCCCTGCTGAAACACGTGCGGAGCTACATCGTTTTCCCTCAGGTGGAGGATTTGGCTACTGTTAAAGGTGACTTCTATGCCCTGGGACATATCCCCAACATCATAGGTGCTATTGATGGGACCCATGTAGCTCTGGTCCCCCCGCAGGTGTGATCAGGTGTACAGGAACCGGAAGAGTTATCATTCGATGAATGTACAGATGGTATGTTTGGCAGACCAGTACATCTCCCAGGTAAATGCAATGTTCCCTGGCTCAGTGCATGACGCCTACATTTTGCAGAATAGCAGCATCCCTTATGTGATGGGTCAACTACAGAGGCACCGGGTGTGGCTATTAGGGGACTCTGGTTACCCCAACCTGTCATGGCTACTGACCCCAGTGAGGAATCCCAGGAACAGGGCAGAGGAACGCTACAATGAGGCCCATGGGTGGACTAGGAGGGTGATTGAACGCACCTTCGGCCTCCTGAAGGCCAGGTTCAGGTGCCTCCATATGACAGGTGGTTCCCTATTCTACTCACCAAGGAAGGTGTGCCAAAGCATCATCGCCTTCTCGATGCTTCACAATCTTGCTTTGTGACGCCACGTGCCTTTTCTGCAGGAGGATGGTCCAGATGACCGTGTTGTGGCAGCTGTGGAGCCTGTGGACAGTGATGAGGAGGAAGCTGAGGAAGAAGACATTGACAACAGGGAGTCAGTCATACAGCAATATTTCCAGTGACACACAAGTGAGAAAATTTGTTTACTATTATATTCACTTTCACACTTCTACCTCTATCCTGTCTGTCAATTTGAAGCAGTATTTGGTAACTGAGTTGTACATTTCTATTAGGGTTTCACAGGTGTGGTTACCAACGTGTGTCATCTGCTTGCTTCCTTCATGTACTTGTGCTGTGTGACTTAGGTATGTTGACATTAAAATTTCGAACGGATTTTGTCATAGTCATAGCTAATACACATTTTCAAAATCACAGACTGACTCCAGATTGTTTTGTGCTTCAAGGGGGTTTATTTAAGTGCTAAAAAATGGAGGGGGTGGTAAAATGGTGATGGTGGAGGAATGTCCATGGCAGAGTCCAGTCTATTCGTCTCACAGGTGCTTTGCCCATATGGGCATAGGAAGTGGAGCTGGGGCAGTTCCAATCTGGACAGGGTAACAAAGTGGGATAGTGGGAGGACAATCAGGGTGGTCTCATTTCCTGACGGGGGTCTTGCCATCTTGCTCTGCCCTGTTCCTGGATCTCAGGGACCGCTTGCGGGGTGGTTCTCCGTCTGCAGGGGGTGGGGTCCTGGTGTGGTGGTCCTGTGGCGGGGTGTCCTGTCCACTAGCGCTGGCGGAGGTGGTGGGCAGTTCATCGTCCAGGCTAGTGTCAGGGGCCCCTTGGAGTGCCACGGTGTCCCTCATGGTCTTTTGTATGTCCTTCAGCACCCCTACGATGGTGCCCAGGGCGGAGCTGATGGTTCTGAGCTCCTCCCTAAACCCCAAATACTGTTCCTCCTGCATGCGCTGGGTCTCCTGAAACTTGGCCAGGACCGTAGCCATCGTCTTCTGGGAATGGTGGTATGATCCCATGATGGAGGATAGGGCCTCGTGGAGAGTGGGTTCCCTTGGCCTGTCCGCCCCCTGTCGCACAGCAGCCCTCCCAGTTCCCCTGTGTTCCTGTGCCTCCGTCCCCTGGACCGTGTGCCCACTACCACTGCCCCCAGGTCCCTGTTGTTGTTGGGGTGGTGAGTTATCCTGGGTTCTTTGTAGTGGTGGACACACAGCTGATTGACGTGTCCTAGGTACGGAGGTATGGGCCCGCTGGGTGTGTGCTGTGCTGGTGTTACCAGAGGGTGGAAGGTCAGTGTTGGGCTGTGCCTCTGCAAGGGGAACCGACTGTCCCGAGGCCCACGATGGTCCGGGCTGGCCATCAGGATCCAGTTGGCCAGAGCTGCTGTCGTCACAGTGGGCCTCTTCTGTGGGTGGAGTGGAGATGTCTGGACCCTCCTGTCTGGTGACGTTACGCAGTGGTCCTGCAGGGGTATAAGAGCATGATTATTGCATGTTTGTGTGTCATGGTGTGCAATGGGTGGGTGTTTGTGTACCCCAGTGCAAGCATTCCTGTGTGAGGGCTTGTGTGATGATGGTTGGGGGGTATTATGGGCATGTGCAGTGAGCATGCTTTAGTGAGGGGTGACCATGCTTAGTTGTTGCATGCAGGGCTTGGTGTTGGGATGTGTGGTTTGTGTTATTAGTACATTAGTGAGGAGTTGGAGAGATAGGGGAGGGGGTGAGGGTGGGGATGTGTGATAGCATGCAGGTAGGATGGGGGATATGATAGTAAAGATTTGACTTACCAGTGTCCATTCCTCCAGCGACTCCTCCGAGGCCCTCTGGATGCATGATGGTCAAGACCTGCTCCTCCCATGTTGTTAGTTGTGGGGGAGGAGGTGGGGGTCCGCCGCCTGTCCGCTGAATCGCGATGTTGTGCCTGGAGACCACTGATCGCACCTTCCCCCGTAGGTCGTTCCACCTCTTCCTGATGTCCTCACGATTTCTTGGATCCTGTCCCACAGCGTTGACCCTGTCCACGATTCTTCGCCATAGCTCCATCTTCCTGGCTATGGAGGTGTGCTGCACCTGTGATCCAAATAGCTGTGGCTCTACCCGGATGATTTCCTCAACCATAACCCTGAGTTCCTCCTCGGAAAACCTGGGGTGTCTTTGGCGTGCCATGGGGTGGTGTAGGTGATGTTTGGGGTGGTGTGTGTGTTGATGAGTGTGGTGATGTGTAGTGGTGTGTGGTGTTTTGTGCGTGGAATGTTGTATGGGTGATGGTGTTGTGTGCCTCTGTGTGGTGGGGTTCTCTATTGCTGTGCTCTCTGTCTGTCGCCTTCGTCTCTGATTTTGGGTCGTAGGGGTTTGTGGGTGATGTGGGTGTGTGTTTTATATTGTATTGATTGTGTGGGAGTGGTGTTTGTATGTGTATCAGGTGTGTGTATTTCGCATTGTCCAATGTGGCGGTGTTTTGGAGATGTGTGTGTATTTTGAGTGGATTCGTGGGTCGTGATAGCATGGGCGTGTTTCTGTTGGCGTGACGGTGGAGGTTTTGTTTTCGCCAGTTTAACACTGACCTTTGGTGTGGCGGACTTGTGTGGGTGTCTGAATTTCGGCAGATTCCGAGATGTGTGTCATAATAGCTGTTGCGGAATTCCGCGGCGGTGTTTTGGCGGTCTTCTGCACGGCGGTAAGCGGCTTTTACCGCCAATGTTGTAATGACCCCCTATGTCTTGTTATTGCAATAAAAATTAAGATTATTATTTTTTCCTTGTGGCCAATTATCATGCCCTCCAAATAGTAGTTTGTGTGGCTCACTGCTAGGTCAATTTTCCATTTTGTTGAACGGGGTGAATAAGAAAGATGGTTTTTGTTTGGCTTGATGGGTCCGTTTTATTTTGTGAGCCAGAAAGCATGCAAAGAAAACATGTTGATTAATATGCACTCCATTTGTTCTGCATTTATTTATAGGTTCCCATTAGCATGTGACCATAAATGGGTCTTCTAGTTGTTCATGTAATAAATCTGAAACTTTACATATGCAGTCTAGTTTATTTTTGGGGCGTCCTTGCTACTTTTAGTAGTATTGTCACAAACTCCTCTTGTGCCCCATGGGGTTTGTGCTCAGGGCTCATGTCGCCTTTCCCCAGTGGCTCCTCACTACCTTTTGCAACCCCTTGTTTCTATCCCGGACCTCTTCACCCTCTTGGATCTCCTGTACTATTGCTTTCCCTGGTAACAGGCCTGTATGAGTATCACATGTTTCCTAATTAAGAGCCCTATCTGCCTTTATCTGTTGCATGTGACGATTAAGGGTATTTTTCCATTTACTTTGGTTATTGGCACCAACTAGCATGACATTGACTTTTGGTTCTGGCAATTGATTACTTGATTTCCAACCGTTATTTGCACCTGCACTTCTGTTAGGTTAACGTGTTGTCTCCCAGGTTTCTGTTGGAACTTTACAACTCCTCCATGTGAGCCAAGTGCCCCTTCTGGAACCGTCTTCCCATTAGGTATATAAACGCATCAAAACCCAGAGTCAGGTTGGCCTTGTTCCAGTCCTGTTCAGGCATCTTCCCTGCATACATATTCAGAGTCTCCCAAAACCTCCAGTGTTCTAGTCTTCCAAGCCTTCCTGTGATCCCATGATCCTGTCTCCGTCAATGTCTCCAGTGCCTTCCCACCTTGAGGTACAATTCAACCTCCTCTTGTTGCTTTTTGGTCCGCAGCTGTCGGCCTTCCTGTAGGTTCCTGTAGAAGAACCTACTTCTAGGATAAGTACTGCTTTCCAGGCTACTGCGCACTAATCCATAGCTCAGTTTTGAGCATTGCCTATAATCGAGATCTTTTGAGGAGATTTAACCAGTTCTTGGAATATTCTCTGATCCAAAAGTGTTAGAAATGGGGTCTCTAGTTGGCAGTCGGTTTACACCCTGTCCAAGTAGGGACTCTCACTCTAGTCAGGATAAAGGAGATACCCAGCTCCGATGACCCCTGCTCTCCCCCTTGGTAGCTTGGCACAAACAGTCAGGCTTATCTCAGAAGCAATGTGTAAAGCATGTGCACATAACACACAGTAATACAGTAAAAACACTACAAATGGACACCACACCAGTTTTAGAAAAATAGCCAATATTTATCTGTGTAAAACAAGACCAAAACAAGAAAAATCCAACTTACAGTAATAAAGATATGAATTTAGCAAGAATTAACTTAGAAATACAGTTCCTTGAAGTCGATAGCTCCATCTGGGGCTATCACGGCATAGTGAACAACAAATCCAACAGTTCAGGCCAGCTTCAGTGTCGCGGGCTAGCTACGGTGTCAGGAAGACCCGCAAACAGTACCTTGGAAATGTAGGGCGCTGTGATCCTTGCGATGATATTGGAGGGTGTCGTCGCTGGTGTCGTAGGCTTCTATTCTGGAGGTCGGTGCAGGGGCCGTCAGGCCTTTGAAGTCACAAGCATTGCAGATCCAACCCTGGGCTAATGGCAAAGTCAGGTGTGCTGGCGTAGATGGCATTGGGGCTGTGGTGTGAGGCGGGGCGATGCAACGTGCAGTGCCCACATGTCCCAGTGTAGACAGCAGCTTGATGATGGCACCCTACGGCGCCGGTGAGACCAGAGCTGCTGCGTGAAGCAGGGAGGTGCAATGTACAGTGTCTCCAGGTCACGGTGCAGGCAGCTTCATCATTGTTGCTGAAGCACTGTCATCAGTAGGCTCAAGGTGGCGGTGCGGCACGGGGCAGGCTCCGTGCAGCACCCACTGGTCATGGTGCAGACAGGAGCATCTGTTGAGGACACAGGAGTCAATGGCGCCGGCACCGGTGGGCCGGGGCTGCAGTGTGGGACGGGATAGTCCTTCGTGTACCTCACAAGCGGTGTCCAGAGGCCACGGTGCAGATAGCAGCGTCGATGTCAGCATGGAGCGGCATTGTCGGGGATACCACGGCTGTGGTGTGAGTAATGCAGAGTGTGGGCCCACAGGTCATGGTGCAAGCCGCAGTTCCACGACGTCATCACATGGCAGCATAGGTGAGACCAGAGTTGTGGTGCGATGTGGGGCACAGCTCAGTGTGGCATCCTCAGGTCACGGAGCAGTCAGCAGCATCGTTGACGGCGTTGTGGTGGTTTTTCTACTGTTGCAGCACAAAACTCACAGTTTCCAGTGCTGTAGGCAGATGAAGCTGAAGTCTTTGATATCCCTGAGACTTCCAACAAGAAGCAAGTTCTGCTCCAAGCCCTTGGAGAAACTTCACAAGCAGGATACACAGCAAAGTCCAGTCTTTGCCCTCTTTAAAGCAGAAGCAGCAACTGCAGGCCAACCCAGCAAAGCATACACAGCAAAGGGGCAGTACTCCTCCAGCTCTTCTCCTTGTCAGAGGTTCCTCTTGGTCCAGAAGTGTTCGAAAATTCTGGGGTTTTGGGTCCACTACTTATGGGCCCCTTTCTGCCTTTTAAGTTGGCAAACTTCAAAGGAAAGTCTTGGTTGTTGACAAGATCCTGCCTTGCCCAGGCCTGGCCCCAGACACACACAAGGGGGTTGGCTACTGCATTGTGTGGGGACAGGCACAGCCCTTTCAGGCGTAAGTGTTGTCTCCTCCCTCCCCTCTCTAGCCCAGGAGACTCATCAGGATATGCAGGCAGCACCCCAGCTCCTTTTATGTCACTGTCTAGAGGGAATTCACAACAGCCCATCTGTCAGTCTGACCCAGATGTGGAATACACAAACAGGCAGAGGCACAGAATGGCTTAAGTAAGAAAATGCCCACTTTCTAAAAGCGGCATTTTCAAACAGACAATTTAAAAAACAACTTTCCAAAAAGATGTGTTTTTAAATTGTGAGTTCAGAGACCGCAAACTCCACATTTCTATTTGCTCTCAAAGGGAAACTGCACTTAAAAGTTATTTAAAGTCAGCCCCTATGTTAGCCTATGAGAGAGACGGGCCTTGCAACAGTGAAAACCGAATTTGGCAGTATTTCACTGTTAAAACATGTAAAACACACCAGAACTACTTTCTAAATACACTGCATCCTCCTCATGGGGCTACATAGGGGCTACATAGGGCCTACTTTAGGGGTGCCTTACATGTAGTTAAAGGGTAGGTTTGGGTCTGGCATGTGGATACACTTGCTAGGTTGAACACGCAGTTTAAAACTGCACACGCAGACACTGCTGTGGCATGTCTGAGATATGTTCATTGGGCTACTCGTGTGGGTGGCATTTGATTTACAGGCCCTGGGCACCTCTGCACTTTGCTAGGGATTCACTGGTAAATTCAATATGCCAATCATGGATAAACCAACCACCAATACAATTTACACTGATCTGCAGTGGTAAAGTGTGCAGAAACAATAAACCAGCAAAAACAGATCAGAAAAAATAGGAGGAAAAAGGCGAAAAGTTTGGGGATAACCCTGCAAAAAAAGGCCATTTTCAACAAGTTTCTTGTATTTAGAACTTGAAAAGACTCTGAGCACATTACTGTTATTCTCCAAATTTTGTTATTAACTTTGTTACATTTGGACATTCTGTGATGTGGCAGAAAACTCTGGTTTTACCCTTTCAAGCCAAATTTTACGATGAAGCCTGTAAATGTTATTGTTGTTATTATCTGTTAAAAACAATATGCTAAGGACTGTTAGTAAACTACTTTTTGTTGTTGTTTCTAGTGCACTGCACCCACATCCACATACTAAGGTCCATGGAGGACAGAGCCGCCCCTGCAGCGTTGCAATCCAGTAGAGCAGATCCTGTGATGCAAGTCAATCTTTTTTCTTGTTTTATCCCAACCCCCCATTCCCCTCAGAGGCAGTGGGTGAATTAAGGTTATTAGTACTTGTTTCATTCGTTGCCCCAGGTGGGATCGGAGGTCAAGCATTGTCTCCACGGTTGGAACCAGGTGAGTGGATGACAAGTATTGTGCTACAAGATATCACAAAGTTGAAAAACCTTATCACTTAACTTTTACTTTCTCTTCTTACCTGCAGTACTCCACAGAATCATCTGTGCACTCTAATATGTAAACTGTCAAATTTCATAAAATTCTAGCTGATGGTTTTTGCACTATGCGAAATAAAAAAGTCTCTGGAAAATGCACTGGATTTGAAGCCTGTTTTGGGACCCCACTTTTTTCTTTGCACCCCTTTGACCAAATGCAACAAAATGTTCAGTTCTAGCCAAATGAAACAGGGGCAGCAGTTTTGCAAAGTTTCATGCACATTTGGCATACACAGGTGCAGACCTCTTCAGAATCATCACCAGTTATTGCTACTAGTACTCCTCCATAACGCATTTCGCCCACAACACTGGGCTTGTTCACACAACGCGTGGTGCCATTATCCGATCCTTTTAAACCACCCATGTGAATTGACCAGAAAAACAACATAAAAACAGACTACTTTGTTCATTCGACATGAATGTGAATCATTAGCTCATGGAAAGACATATCCATTCAAGGTTATGAGCTCTGACTTGAAAGAGTTTTTCGCAATCAAAGTCCATGTACAAAAAGAAGTGGTAAGGAGCTAATAACATGGACCTCCACAATTCATTGTTGACTGCATCCTCACATACTGTAGATAATGCTGTCATTATTCTTTGTGCGAGGCTGTTGGTTCAAATCTGAACTGATTGCTAAAATGCTTAAAATAAATATAGTACATTGGCATGTGTGCAATAACTATTTATATTACTTTTATGATGTTTACAAATGTCTTCACCTGCCCTACAGTGCTATAATAATTAGGAGTGTCATACACGAGCCCCAGTTGGCTAATATTTCAATGTAACACAACCAAATACTGTTGCAAAATAACCAAACATCAATTCCCGGGGCAAAATTGAAACTTAATCCCAGTTTTCATATTCACTGAGGGATACTGCAGATACATTTCATTGTTCAGCTTTCCTTCGCAAGTGGACAAGTGCCCAAGTGGACCACTTCTATTATTTCGATCACACATCTTGCATAGTTTGAAACATCCTAGTACTACTTCATGGGAGAACCGAAGAATGAATATATATATGTATCTATCTATATATATATATATATATATATATATATATATATATATATATATATACACATTTTATACTTTGTTCTTTGCATTGCATTTTGTCACCTGGCTTCCGCCGCTACTTTTTGACCTTCAGCGATTTGGTAACAATCTAGAATAATCAAAGCACCAGCTTCTGCAGAATGCAGTGTAGCCCTTTATAGCGGGAGAAGGACGAACCTCCTCCCGGCTGTCCCGCTTCCTAGACTGGGTTTGGGTCTCTTGGGATTGGGAGAGCATCAGCTCTCGTGAAGTGTGCTACAATTCTACCTGTGGATGGAGGGCACATCGGGATCCCACATGGGTGTTTGGAACTGATTATTTCCTGTTTAAGTGTTAAGAAGTAGCAAGGGTTTCCCCCAGTATGCTAGCGGGGCAGCCAGAGGCGTTTAAGTATTGATATTGTGTCCTGAGTACGTGAGACTCGGGCTGTCATTGCACAGGAATATGGATGAAGTTCGGCATAAACGTGTGGAAGAGGCCCACAGCTTGTTTAACGAAGATGATGGTGATAATAGTATTTCAGCTAACAAGTCAGGAAGTGGCAATGGAGAGATCACTAAGATGCTGAAACAACAGTTGTTCCAATATTAGAGACTGTTGAAGAGGTTAATCAATCACTGGTGGGAAACTACGTCGCTACGTAATTACATAGAGGTGGGGTTACATAGAGGTGGAGATGGTGCAGAGAGGCTTACGGATCCTCTTTACTGCCAACTATCAAAACCTGGATCCTAGATTACTGGAGGAATGGTCGGCACTGATGGCATCCACTTGTAAAGCCATGATGGATTTGTTGTCCAAATATGCTAAATTGGAATTGAAGCGAATTTGTGACGAGATCTCCACGTTAAAAGGATTTCTCAATCAACATCAGGAAGAAATTCAGGAGTTTTTTACCCAAATGGAACAGAGACTGTCCAAATATGAAGGGGAAATTCAAGCCAAGAGACGGCATAAATTACTATGAGAAAAGCAAGATTATGCGAATGGTGGCATTTTGATCTTTGGAAGGAGATTTGATAGTGCGGTAAGAGAATTATAAACATTTAGGGGTCTTGGAGTGCGAGCTGTTTGTGTCGACGACTAGCTTAATACTATATATATATATATATATATATATATATATATATATATATATATATATATACACACACACACACACACACAATGATTTTTAACTTGTGCAAATACTGTGGCTCCTTCCACTGATATTTTGCATAGGTGTGTTATACTTTTGTCTAACTAGAACTTCAGCCACTTCAGGCTGTGGAGGCAGGCAAGGAAGACCATCCTGCTGAGGGGGAGACCAAAAGGCTGCTAGAAAACCTGGTTCACTTTTCTTTCTCAATGACTACTTCTGCATTTGTTATGCTATTTCTTTCTGTCAAGCCCGGATACCAATTCTTTTTAAATTATCCACCTTCCTTTGTTTCTGTATTTGCCCCTCTTCCATTCAAAAGAGATCAGGAGAAGAAAAGGTGCATTGCCTTATGCTCAGACATACCTTTGGCCACTCCATTCTGTCCCAGCCAGCCGATATTCCCATTTTTGCACAGTTTCTGCCTAAATGTCTTCTCATGGTTTCTCATATTGGAAAATTTAGGTAAGCAAGATGCATGATGAGTTAGTGGGCAGAGCATATACTGGTGCAGTGGAATACCTTTAACTAAGAATCAATTTTGGACTGATCCCAGACAACCAGACAGCTAGCTGTATGTGCTAGGTTAATCACCCAAACAATAAAAAAAAATAACTGTCCCCATCGTATGACAAGCCCAGGCCACAACCATTAATTACAGTTTGCCACTTGAGCCACTAGTCCATTATCCTAATCAATGCACTTCTCTATAGTCAACGGGGGTAGGCCTTTTAGAGCTCTCTTGTTTCTCATAAAAGTAAATAGACATTGGTCATTCTTCTAGCTGTTGTCAATGGTGCTTTCCGATTTTATTTCATCCAGAAAGTTATCAACCTCTTAACTCTTGAACGAGAGAATAACAAAATGACAATTAAGTAAAGCAGCAATCCCACTGACAATGGAAGCATCTATCCAGAATGATCACCCAAACATTACTTATCAATTTTAGTTTGCATGAAAAGTCTTTCCCAGCCATCGTTATATAATCATCATTTGGCATTCATTGCTACAAGCTACCTGTTCAAAGTATGGTTTTCATTTACCTGTGTCTCTCCTTTTTATGGAAATGATTTACAATATATATAAGCTGCATGAGAATGAAAGAAAGGATAGGATAGGAGGCATCTTCTTGTCTGTTTTATTAAATGAAGGCTTCCATTGAGACTGATCTGTGTCTAGGTGTGCTACATTTGCTCTCCAGGATGATGGATGTAGCAAAGTGAGTTATTAGTAGGTGGAGGTATGCAATTTCAGCTAGTAATAATACCACAGTGCGGTTGGACGATGACAGCTAGACTCTCGTCATCGATGTCGGTCTTCTTCTTGAGCTTTTTCACAAACCACTGCCAAAAGTTCATAACTTTCAGATCTTCTTCTGAAAGGTTTCCTGAGGGTCAGAAGGTGCCCAGCAGCTCCAACCAAGGGTTCAGAAGCTCTAGTTTGCCTCATGGGGTCTGGGACACAATCTCCCAACTGGTCAATCCAGGAAACTCCAGGTAAAGCTGGTCAACTGGAGTAGTCCTTTGAATATTGCAAGTGGTTTCTTCCAGCACTTTTCTACCTGCTGCTGCTCAGGGAGTCCACTCATTATCCTTTAAGACTGCCACACTGCTTTCTTGTGTGGATGCTTGTGTGTGCAGCAGGTGCAGTCCTTCTGAGTACAAACATTCTGTGGTGCAGTCCAAGGGTCCAGCGTAGTAGTCCTTCTTTTCCAGATGATTCAGGCAGGGATCTGAAGGGCTCCTGCACACCTCCCATATTTGTTACGCATTCTGAGCTTGCAAGAGTAGGGGGACCCCAATCAATGAGGTTTAATTTACCATCCTCTGTGATGACCACTTCCTGAGAATTGTGGCATGTTTTTGTCCCAGAACGCACACGCCTCAAAAATCTAAATGGAGAAATTCTCTCCTTGAAGTACAGGGTTGCCTAACTCAACACACTGGTGTGGCTGACCTTTGCATACACTCCCCTTTCGGGACCTTTCCTAATAAACTTAGGGGGGCGTCCATCTGGCTGAGGATCAAGGAAGTGGAAGCTGGCCTGAGTTCTGTGACATCTGTGCTTCTTCCTTTGAAATTCAGTTTATCTCCCCATTCCTGCCCTGGCTTCTCCAGGATACAGGTCTCCTCCCACCAAACGGCTATATGATTTCAGCCCAAGGCCTCTTCACACCTACTCAGGGAGGAGCTTAGCTCAGGCTGTAAACAGGCTGACCAATAAGAAGAGGCTGCTACAGGGCTGCTTTAGGTAACTTCAGGACAGTAAGTTCTAAAACTACTTTACTGTAAGAGTTATAATAAATCTGACCTTGGCAAGTTGTTGGATTTATGGTAACTATTATTTTGATACTTTGAATCATTTGCTAGCTAACTCCAATCAAAAGTTAGATTTTATGAAAGTTTAATAAAGCCTTCCCAGGTTAGCCTATGGGGCTAGCAGCACTACAGTGGAGGGGATGACTTTGCCTGTTTTCCCCACCAACGCATATAAAACATCTTTTATATTGCCCCAGCTTTTTATAGCAAGGCACTCTACCCCTGGGGCACCTAGGGAAGATCTTAGGGGTGATATTTATGTAATGAAAAGGTCGTTTTGGGCATTGGAAATACTTTTAAATCCAAACTTTAAAATGCCACTAGACACCACAAAGGTGCACACTTAAATACATTAAATCCACAGGGGTTCCTAAACCTACATGCCCTACCATATACAAGGGACTTACAGGTAGGGTGTCTTGGCCAATTTGAATTATTCCAATTACCCTATACTTTTAAGGACACAGCTCTGGTTCTGGGCCTGGTTATCAGAGCACAGGGCAGTTTCAGAGTCAGTAACCACCAGTATCAGTCCACAAATGGGGGTGATCAGGGCAAAAAAGGATGGCTTTCCTATAATAGAGGTGTGTGTTATGAGAGGAGCGTAATGGCGAGCAGGAGGGTGCAGCGACATGGCCTGTGAATATGTTGGAGTAAATGTCAGTGTAACGCCACAAGCTATATCTATGCCCATGCTAGTGGAACTCAGCTGCCAACCTAAGCCAGTGACTACACCATATAAACCATTGGATTTAGAGCTGGAAGTTGCTGCTCTTTTCCCCCTAGAATGCAGTATTAAATTAAATGCAGATTGACACACTTTTGTTTACAAGAATTAATAATCAATTTGTGTCCTTTAGCTTGGTTAGATTTAAATGCATTTGCCTCTAACACAATGTTTCACAACCTTCTGACTCCCGAAGACCCCCACTGAATCCGTACTGGAAGCCAGGGACCCCCAATAAATTTGTACGATTTAAATTTCTAACATTAAAACAGTAATTCGGAAAAAATACACAAACAAGTACATGCCAAACAAATACTCAAATTAGTAAAGATATCATTATTTTATATTTGAAAAAATTGTAAAAATTGGAAACTTTAATGGGAAGGTTGGTGCTGCATCTCGACGACTGACTTTTCAATGCTTGGTTTTATTTAGGACAGCTGAATCCTCAAGTCACATTCTACATTTCCCAAGCAATATTTGTTTTTATTTTTTAGATACAGAAACTTTTTAATTTAATGTGTGGTGGGCAAAGGAAGTAAAACCATATAGGCCTCTCATCTCTCCATAGCCTCTCTGTCACATGTATTTAATTTGATTTATAGCATCTCTCATACCAGTTTAGGGTGTTAAACACTTTACAGGGGACTACAAGATGTAGGATTCACCTCATCCATACTGTTAGGCATTTTCTAAGAGTGCTTGGTCTGGAGAAACACAAACTCAGGATTCAGAACATAACACAGTGGTTAGCCTTGACTTTAATAATAGCGTACTCCTATGCAAGCAAACCTTTTTTAGCAGTAATGAAAGAATTGGAAGAAAATATAATTTTCTAATTTGTTCCATGTAGTTCCTTGTTGGCAGTTCATAATTCACTGTGCTAGATCATAATTGTGACTTATGAACTGTACAATAACAAAAGAATCTCTGTGACAAAAGCGGTAACCCAGTGTGCTATGCACATAAAATGTGGTTCTTTGCATGAAACACGTTCTTTGCATCTGGCATATTAACCATCTGCACTACCTCCAATGAGTCAAATCTGCCACTAGACAAACTCCCATCTCTCTAGCAGGTACATTAATCACCAGAGTCATCTTGACACTTTTATTTTTGTTGGAAAGCTTACACTGAACTTTGCAGTGCTTTTAAAGCTGCTGTACAAATGAAGAAACAGATAAAAAAGCATGCACATGTTTCTGTAGAGGGCCCAGCTGGAGAAGTGCCTTGATGCCGTTCCAGGCCTGCGGACCCCCTGGGATTGTCATGGACCCCTGGGGGTTCGTGGACCACAGGTTGGGAAACGCAGCTCTAATATATTTAGTATTTGTCTCAAATTCATTTCATGTAACAAACAGCATTAAAATACACATGAAAATGAAGCTAGCAAATATAAAATATACGCAGTGGATGAGAGTAGTAACACTTTTCTTAAAATCAGAGTCATGGTGGACATTCCTGTTGGCCAGTAATAATCTTTTTGGGCCAGCTCAGGCATAGGGTAATTTTTAAACACATGCAGTATCATATTTATATAAGAATATTTTAATTTCTGTGTACACACACTGGTTTGTCTTTCTTATCAGTTTCTTTGAACACCCTTTGAGTTTTTTATTCACAAAGTTTAATTAAATAACCACATTCATGATGTTTAAACAAAACCCTTTTACACGAATGCTCTCCATTCCACATCTGTTTGCTGCAGATACTTGTTAATTATAAACCACCACAATCACTGACTTTCTGAGTTTCATGAAAGATTTTGTTGTATCATTTTATATCAGAGTTTAATGCACCATAATTAGTTAATCTAAAAGACATTGTTTACATGTGGGCTGCTCCTCATATAATGCTGTGCATTGCAGCTGCAGTTTGCTGTGTGATTCATGACTAAAGTGGCCAGTGGCAAGAGGATCACTTACTGTGAGATCTTGATTCTAAGCCTGACCTCTCTTAGTTGTATTCTGGTAAAATTGCAAGGATTTCATTGGTGGTATAAAAGTGCAGCAGTCTGGCTGAGAAAACCTGAGTAATATCTATCATCATACTACTTTAATTAATGAAACTACAGAAGACAATTTGGTTTGTTTTGTGTACTATATACTAGGCCCAAAGAAATTTTGATCACATTGGTCTAATTAACGGTATTTCGGGAACTTCCAAAGTTATATTGTTATGCCACATTGCGCAATTATGCACTATTCGGGGCAGAGAATTTATCTTAAATGAACAAGACATACGACAAAGCATGAGAAGCTGTTGTCTTTGGTGCTCTTGTTTCGTTGCACGATTAATTTAGCCTGAAATGTACCCTCCCTACCACAATAGACACAAGAACACATTTCATGTTAAAATAGATCTCAAACTGCCAGTTTAGTATTTCACATTACGAAACATAATTTTGCATAATTGTGCCAAATTTTCAAATAATTATGCATAAGCAAACTAAGCAAATTTTGCTCACACCTACTACATGCACACACCAAGCATATTTAGTGCATGTAAAATCACACTATTATATAGTATAGTTGGTGGGGCACACTAAATATAAGGCAAACATATTTAGGGTGTGAAAAGCCAAACAGTTATAATTATCAGAACATTTTGCATGTATGCCTTTGTTGTACAAATCAGTTATCAATCTAACCTTGATGTCATTAGAATAGACAGCCCGGTTTCCTGATCATGATTCCATCTTAGCAAAGGAGGATTTTTGCAAAGCTATTTGCAGCTGTACTTGGGAATGTGACATCTCCTCTGTTTTCACTTTTTCTATCATATTTGCATACATGCCAAAATTTAACAAAAAGAACGTGGGAGATTTAAAAAAAGATGATAATCAATAAAATGTGTTTCCCCCTTTGACTTAATTGGAAACAGAGGTGATTTCAGGTGTGAGGCATCCAAAATTAAGCTATTCTGGCTTCCAAAATTGGAATTCTCCCTCCAGAATCAGGACTATTGGCATGTATGTATTGGCACCATTGCCATTCCATGGCAGCACTCTAGTGGTGGTAATCTAAATAGAGTTTATCTGCTTCAAAATCTTTTCTCCAGATTTCTTTTTATATTGCTTTTATTATGTGAATGACAAAGCTGGTGATTTTTGTTGTTCGTCGACATGAAGAGTTGACTAGGAGCTAGCTTTTACATGTATTACCAAAAACAGTGACATCATTAGGCTCAACAGGAAACAACAAGAGAGCTGAAAGGGGCTTATCGGCAAGTTAGTCAGATAAAAGCCATTTGACAATAAGGATTTCTACATCTTAAGTTTAATTGTCACAAATTTCAATTGTCTAAAAGCTGATATTTTAGAATAAGTAAAAGCATAACAGGTACCAAGTTACATAAAGAATGCTGATTATCCAGAAAGTGTGTCCCATAAAAGAAAAGCCCTAATCTAAATTTAGGAAGCATAGGTCAAAAAAGGCATTTGTTTAGGCAAATAGATGAGGTGTCAGCTCCAGAATACCAAATAAAGGCTTCTGAAAAGAGAGTAAGAATTATCAGGCATGAAGCCTTTGTACTGGAATTGTGGAGATTTGCAGAGGTGAGAAAGATTTTCTCAGTTCAAAATCAGTGACTACCTCCCTCTGATGCACAAAGTGTGTGAGAGACAGTAAGCAGGGGAGTCCCACCCCATCCTAAGGAACACATGCTAATATAATATAATACTAAAACTCTTATTGCAACATTTTAGATAGTTCCCACTCCCAGGAACCAATCATTCACCTCCAAAAGCTGGGAGCAGGTAAACTTAGTTCCAGTGTTTTCACAATTGTTCATACATGGCTATGTCCTTGAGTTGTTACACTGGGCAGAAACTCTGATGCAAACAGGTCTTCTCACGAGTCACAATTCATGGCATCTTTGCCTCCTTCTGGTGAGAACCTCCCTATCAGTTGTCTAATATTTAACAAACACCTATTCACTAGCTAATAGAAGTCTTCTGGAAAATTACAGCAACTGCAATGGAAGAGAAGAAAAAAAACATAACTTGCAAAACAACAATATGTGAGCAGGGTTCTTAGTCGTGCATATATAAAGTCGACTTTCAAAATTATATTAGTTTTAGGTTAACCTATTTTGTCACCGCATGTTAACGCGAGTGTTGCTTGTAATAGCTAAGCTTGGTTACCTACTAGAAGTTATAAATAAAATAGACACATGCTATTTAGCATTGTAATTCTCAGTTCGTTAATGAATGCGTTTAGATTTTTGCAAAAGAAATTCACACTCCATCTCTTCGATGCACTGGTTTTGCCAGATACAGATTTGAAAGCATTTTCTTCTGAATAGTGATGATATATTAAGAATTTTGGGTATATTTGGAACGTAACCGTGAATAGAGCTGGTTGATTTTATTATGTGCATACGAGTGACTTTTTTTTTACCACAACTAAACTGTATGTAGCATTTATCATTAGACAAATAGCAAAAACAGTAGGAAATGCGAAGATTGAATTCTAAAAAGAGAAATATGTGCAATGGGCTCCCTCTAGTGCCTAATGATCAACACTCACTTGATTAAAAACTTTCTCGTAAGATGTTTCAAATATAGTACACACTTGATACATATAGAATTGGGACTTTTTGTTGCCAGTCCTGTAAGAATCACAGTTCTCTTACGAAATATGAGACTTTATAGCACCCAAAAGCTGAAATTAATGTTTACTACACAAATAAGAATTTTCCTTTAATTTAAACAAATGGCCATGTCAACAACATATGTACAACTCTGGGTATCCATGGGTATCGTGCTACTTGTCCAGAAACGGAAGGGGCATCCATGACAGTCTTCCTAACACCTCCTAAGACTGGCACTAGCCAGTCTGTACACATAACCAACCTACAGATTGAAGTAAAAGTAATTACACAAACGCTTCGGAAACTGAATAACCCGAACTCTTTATGTGATTATCCATGAGTAGCGTGCTACTCGTCTGGAAAGTATTTAATTGCTTCTCTAGGGACACTGAGCACTACAATTCACCTGGGCCCATATTTATCAAACTTTGACCCAGGGCAACACAGCGCTGTATCAAATGGAGAGGGCAGGAGTGTGCCATATATAACAAGATATGTCTCATTCCTGCTCTCTCCTTGTGCTGGCTCACTCAGTACAGCCCAGCATCAACACAGGCTCCCTTGTGACATGGTGCAAAGGAGCCTGCATTGTAGAAAGCATTGTGTTTGTGCAAGAAGGGACCCCCTCCTACACCAGAAAAATCATTAGAGGTTTTTTTCCTCTTTCTAGGTGTGCTGAAGAATGAAGCACAATGAGAAACAGGAAACAATGAGAAATAAAGATAGTTCTCCTCGTTGTGCCTTGGAACATCTCCCTGGGGCAGAGTCAAGGCTGTGACTTGCTCTGCCTTGCATTACTCCGGATTTCCCAACACACTCAGGGGCAAGCAAGGTGGGCTTGGGTTGCTTGGTAAATCTGATTTACGGATTGTGTTGCTCCTGCAACACCATGTGTGACGCAAGGACAACCCAATCCACTGATAAATCTGGCCCGTGGACTATTATTCTGATACATCAATAAGAAGACATTTTCTGTAACAGAATCACCAAATATCATAGACACATTCAGATAGTTGAGATGATTCTCATCCATCCTAGGGGTACAGATATAAACGTTTGTCTCAAAAAGAAGCTTTCCCAAATTATCGATGAACATTATGAGATGCCCGATGCCCAGTAAATTCATTTGGGCTGTTAACAGGAGTTACTGAACCCAATAGAATTACAAGAGGGCATTATGTTTACTGATCTGGCATCTTTCACCAGTGACTCCACCTTCTGGAAGGATGAAAACGGAGTTGAGCAGTAGCCAGAGCAGTGAGGACCAGAAGTAAAAACTTCTGCTAACTCCTAATTTCTCATTGGACCCTTAGGATTTCACGTGTAACATCCAGTAACTATGCCCCCCTCCTCATCTCTATGATACCAATACTCTTGATATCAGTATCTCTGAGGGAGGCATCATTTATTGGACATAATTCCATGGACCTCTGAATAAGGCCCTCAAAGCACATTTGCCAAATAGTCATTCCTTTTATTTTTAGTGTTTTTTTTTTTTTTTTTTTACAGACGATTACATAACGTTTTGTTAGGGTATGCATAATGTTCCAATGTATTCACAGTGACCACTTTCAAATTTTCTAATTACTCTTTACAGTTTACGTTGCATTAATGATTTATCTTTAAGTTTTTTTAAAGTGTTAATATTCTTTCTGTCTTCACCTGATTAATAACATACTCACGATTTAAAATCACTTCATTAGATGGTTGAGCGGAGGCACGAGGGAGTCATCTGGAACCAGTGCCAGATAAAACGTGGACATTTAACAATTAAGAGGGGGCTCAAATGGGTATTGAAAGGACAGAGGGGCACTACTTGCTGAGTAGGTGGGAGGGTGAAGATTTTAGACCTGCATATGTTGCCTATGCTGTTGCTTGCTCCTGAGATATTTGCTATATTGACACTGGGTGACAATGCTGCAATGTCTATTGTTTGCTTTGATTGTGAAGGGCCTGGGTGCCCTGATGTTACTGAAGGAGAAACGTTAATAAAAAGTTTCCATTAAAAAAAATCACCTTATTAGGATAGTTTGCTGTAAGAACTATATTATGCTCAGTTGTAAGAATTTGGGCACAAGAATATATTACAAGTTTCACAATTCCTAGGGGCTGGAAAGCCTCGTCGCATGATCGGTATGAATGATATAATTTGTTGGTGTCAAGCCGTTCATGAGGAGGTGGAGGAACTAACTGCCTCATTACGAGTTTGGCAGTCCCAACATAGGACCGCCAAACTTGCATGGAGGATGCCACCAGCATGGTGGTGGCACCCCCGCCTTATTTCAATGTTCCAACAAGTCTGACAGGTGGAAACATTGTGATACAGCATTCCTGCCATCAGACCTTAAAGGAGCTGAGTGCTATCTCGTAGCACAGATGGGGCTGACCAGCACGCTTGGAATGAGCAGTCTGCAAAGCAGACAGTGCGCATTCCAATGGTGCAGGGCAGGGGGCCCCTGCCATGGGCATAGGCAGTGAAATTCTTCCTGTGGCCCCAGCACACCCTCACCACTAGCCTTTCCATGCCGGTGAAACTGCAATAGAAAGACTGGCAGTGAGGGGAGTTGTAATCAGCTAGGTGGTGCTGAGTTCATTGCGGTCCTGGCTGAGAACAACTCAGATCGAAGTCACCACATGGGGAATCATGTTACCGGCAGTCCCTTGGTGGGTCCACCCACCAGGGTTGTAATTGGACGATGGAACTGCATGGAGTGCGGCATCACAGATCTGGCTGATGAAAGGCGATCCCAGGGTCAGGATTGATTTGCATAAGGAAGGGTTCAAAGTGGGGTGGCATGGTGAGAAAAGAACATTGGATTAAACCCAGATCTGTGACCGAGGGTGAGTGTTTGAAAGGTTTCAGCACTCGGTCCATCATCCTTTTGTGTAGCTAAAGTTGCCCTAAGTGGGAAGGGTATGAAAAGACGTGACTCCCGTGCTCACTGTACTACTGGATTCAAGCTAGCCTGGCTGATGAAGGGTGATACCCTGAAACCGGTCCCAGGATGCTTGTTTCTGTTCCAGGGAAGACCTGACCTGGCAGTTTGAGCAGGACTTGTTCTGTTGGGGAACAGGGTTAGGACTGATTTGCATATGGCTGAGTCCAAACTGTGGTGGCATGGTGAGCAAAAGAACAATGGATTAAACCCAGATCTGTGACTGGCGGTGAATGTTTGAAAAGTTCAGCACGTCCATCATTCTTTTGTGTTGCTAGAGTTCCAAAACTAAACACTATTACTATGAATTGAGTATGAAAGTGCAGTATATGAGTGCTGTTTGTATTGAAAGTAATTCTTGGCCAAATCAATTGCAGAGGATCATTTTCCTAAATATATTCCAGTGAATATTAGTTGCAGCATACGAAGTGTAGCTAACAAGGTTCTCAACCATTCTTTTATATATTAGAGTTTAGAAACATTTGTTACATCTGTGAGAAGCATGCGTATGAAAGAGCATTGAAAAGTTTAACAAAGGAAACAGGCATAGAACAAAGACGCCTGTAAATCGCAGAAAATGAAGGCACAGGGATCCGGAGCAGTTGGTTAACACACTCCACCTAAAACAAGTATGGTCCTGAAAACTATGCTAAAGAATAGCATGCCGGATTAGTAACAACGCCAACAAAGATTTTAGATTTGGCAACGGTGTGCTTGAACAGAACAATACATGTTTGTACTCCTACAAACATGGGAAGTCTGGAAAAACTAGTTGTAATTAACAAGTAAAATGACTCCGACCCACCTCGTTCGCCAGCTTATGCTCAGGCTCTCCTGGGAGAATGAGGGAATCGCCGTGGCAAGCAGAGCCAGTGCATGCAGCCCACGAAGTCGCCGAACTCGATCTCCAGGCTCCGAGATTGCTCCACCTTCCCCATGAGCTGGGAGTGGTACAGCCAGAGTAATCAGACAGAGCTTGCTTACTTTTTGCTCCGTTCTGGCAGCATCAATAACGAGTCATTTGAATCACATGCAGCTATAAAGCATAGTTTTAGTGCACAGAGAAGTGCATTTACTGAGCGTGATTGTCAACAAAGGTAGTTATATTGGCAAGACTGAGAAGCTTGGCCTCAAAGGAGTGAGTAAATCAACTGAGTCCAGGCATCCTATGCCCATTTAGCAAAAGTTAATAGCGACTGAAGAAACAGAGCCATCAGCTCTTGCATCTGCACGTGATCTCATCCAAAGGCACAAGAGATTTTCTGAAATGTTTATCATGGTTCACAACTGTTTAATTGTAAGTGCTGACAACAGCCCCTAATGACCCCCTGAAATGCAAACACTGCTGAGAGCATGCCCTTAGTGCGTCTATCTTTTGAGAAACCTTTTGAGGGATACTTCTAGAAACTATTCCAGGTTTGGGAAATCTGGGAATGCATAAAAAATCATGTGAGTTGCATGGGAACACTTATGCAACACCCATGACACGTTTCCCTAGAGCAAAGTAAGGCAACACAGCAATTTGTGTTGCATTGCCTTACTCCATATTTTTGAAGCTATTTAAAGAAACACAAAGTGGATGTGCATGGCTTCAAAAATATGTCTTAGTGGTTTGTGCCCGCACGTACCACACTGCATTGTGCAAGCATGGCACAAACTCCTCATAAATATGCCCCTGAGTGTTTTGAGGAGAGGTCCGTGGCGTTCACATTCATGCCCAGTGCCAGTCTGTGGCTGAAGAGCAAACCTTTACCCACTACCTAAACCAGTTCTGGTCAGTTCCTCCCCTCTCATAGGGTTTGGGGCTAGCCTGACTAGAGAGACAAATGGGTGGCAGGCCTTGGTGTGAGATTCTTCTGCAAGTAACAGGGTAAGCATTTTTTAAAACTCAGAAGCCACAGCTCCAATGCCATCCTATCAAGGGAGAATGCTATCTCCCCACAGCCTGACTCCTTTATCCACTGTCAAGGAGCAATATACATCTCACAACAGGGGAGCCATTAGAGACCAGGTGAAAGCTGCACAGTGGTAGGAAAGCCTTTTCTTTTAGGCTGAAAAATGACAACTTTCTAAAAGTGTAATTGCCAACATAGTAATATAAAATCTGACTTGCCCATTACGTTGTCTTTAAAATTACTATTAAAAAAGTCCTCAAAGTACTTTTCTAGCTATTCTGAAATTGAATTGAACACTTATTAAATGTAAAAGTGTAGAGCAGTGTTAACCCATGGGAGTGCCAGCCTTGTAAACTTGAAAAATGGCTTTGGAGATTTCACTGCCAGGATATGTAAAACATTAAATAAACTTTAAAGGCCTACCTTAGGGGTGACTAACAAGTATTAAAAAGGATAGAGCAGGGCTGGCAATTTTGTCAGGTTGAAATGGCAGTTTAAAGCTATACACCCAGGATTTATTGGCCAGCCTTACAGTGCTTCTTTAGTGGGTGGCACAATGAGTACTGCAGCCCACTAGTAGCATTTAATTTGCAGGTCCTGGGGACAAGTAGTACCATATGCCAAGGACTTACAAGTAAACTGAAAGTGCTGTTTGGGTGTATGCTAATGTTACAATGTTTATAATGGAGAACACTAGCACTTTACCCCTGGTTAGCAGGGTTAAAGTATACTGAGGTCTATGGCCAACAAAACAGTTTAGCAACAGAAGGCAAAGCTCTTTGTGGTCAGCACTCAAAAGGTGGTCATTCCAACAATCTCTTCAAAAGCTAATAAGCAGAAATGGCTGTCTTCAGTGACCTGGGAATCTTTTAACCATGACTCCACTCTTTGCATGACTCACCCCCAAATGCCACTGTTAAACTTGATTTTTCCCACTAAAACGTCAAAGTAGCTGCCTGGAGAGAATAGAGACAGTGTCTGCAATGTTTCTCTAGTAAGGGAATGCCCAGGCTTGTCAGGCAGTGTGAATGCAATTACTCTTTGCCTTCAGAGGAACAACATTAATCTCTTCCAGATGGGCCTACTGTGTTACTGTATGGATAGGGCTTTGATTTAACTGCTGGCCAACAGGGTAATTAATTTGGCCCAACAAGGTAGTTCAAAGCCTGAATCAAATTAAAGGCAGACTCCGAGAAACATCACTAAAACTCAGAGTACATGAAGGAGTGCAAATATATATATTTGCACACCTTTATGTACTTCATGTACATTCAATGCTTCTTTAGGGACACTGAACACTACAATTCACCTGGGCCCATATTTATCAAACTTTGACACGGGGCAACACAGCAAGACATCTTGCTGTGCTGTGTCAAATGGAGAGGGCAGGGATGTGCCATATATAACAAGATATGTCTCATTCCTGCTCTCTCCTTGTGCTGGCTCACTCAGTGCAGCCCAGCATCAACACAGGCTCCCCTGTGCCATGGCGCAAGAGAGCCTGCATTGCAGAGAGCATTGTGTTTGTGCATGAAGGGGCCCCTTCCTACACAAAAAACAATAATTAGAGGTGTTTTCCTCTTTCTAGGTGTGCTGAAGAATTCAGCACAATGAGAAAGAGAAAACAATAAGAAATAAAGATAGTTCTCCTCGTTGTGCCTCTATTGGGAAGGGATAGCATGTTGACCCATTCCCAAGTTTTTCAGTCTTGGTAAATCTGGGAATGCACCAAAATCCATGGGTGGATGCGTGGGATCACCCATATATTTGTATATATATCTGTTGGACGTAGCCCCTTTGCAGGGTCATCTCCAAACTTTTTGCCTCCTCCTCCTATTTTTTTGGACCTGTTTTTTGTTGGTTTTAGGACTCTGGGCACTTTACCACTGCTGACTATTGCTAAAGTGCATATGCTCTCTGTATAAATGTATTGGTAATTGCCATTTCCATGATTGGCATATTGGAATTACTAGTAAGTCCCTATTAAAGTGCACTAGAGGTGCCAGGACCCACAAATCAAATGCTACTAGTGGGCCTGCAGCACTGATAGTGCCACCCCGATGAGTAGCCCTGTAAACACGGCTCAGACCTGAAGTTTTTAATCTGCCAGTTTGACTTAGCAAGTACACTCACTTGTCGAGCCTAAACCTTCTGTTTTTATATATGAAAGGCATCAGTAATACAGGTCATTGGTACCCTCATGAGCAGGGTGCAGTATATGTTAAAGGTAGGCCATGTATTGATGTGGTTTACGTGTCGTAAGAGTGAAATACTGCCACATTTATTTTTCACTGTTGCAAGGCCTATCTCTCTCATAGGTTAACATGGGGGTTGCTGTCAACATCAGGGCAGTGCACGCTCTATGGTTGACTGGAATGCAAGAACCCAGCACTTATGAGATAACGTAATTCATGCATTATGTTGATATGCTGTTGTCTAACCTTTTGCATTGCAGAGTTTAATCCTGAAGACTTATTTTCAAGGTGCTTGTCAATACTGTTCATTTGCAATGTATTGCTGCAGGCTTTCAGAGTGTATCAGGGTGTGGTCCCTTTCCAGGGCCTTCTAGAAGCTTTCTCTGCAGCATGACTGGGTGTGGTTGTGGGCTGGGCCAGACTCTATATAAGGAAGCCAGCCCAGCTCCACATGCTCACTATTCAGAGGTCCCGGTGCAGAGCAGCAGCAACTTCCTGAACTCCTGTTCTGGAGGCCTAATTTGATCTTCCAGGCCTTGCCCTTCCTTGTATTGGTGATCCTTGATCAGGGCGGTAAGACGGAGGTCGGGCTGGGTCCCCGATCCCGTTTTCAGAGGCATTCGATTTCTTGGGCCTAATTTTCATGTTGAGAGAATTTACCTTGTGCATGTGAATGTGCGCTACCATTTCTTGGAAGTTACATGGTGGCATTCGAATCGGCAAGACGCGCGATTCATTCCCTGTGCATTAACATGTTGATATTCGAATCGGCAAGACTCGTGATTCATTCCCTGTGCATTTACATGTTGATATTCGAATCGGCAAGACACGCGATTCATTCCCTGTGCATTTACATGTTGATATTCGAATCGGCAAGGCGCGCAATTCATTCCCTGTGCATTTACATGTTGATATTCGAATCGGCAAGACGCGCGATTCATCCCTCGTGTTTAACTCTTGATATTCATTGTGCGCTACCATTTCTTGCCAGTTACATGGTGGCACTCGAATCGACAAGACATGCGAATCATTCCGTGCATTTAACTCTTGATATTCATTGTGCGCAAGCATTTCTTGGCATTTGCATGGTGACATTCCAATCGGCAAGATGTGCGATTCATTCCTTGCATTTAACTCTTGATATTCATTGTGCGCAAGCATTTCTTGGCATTTGCATGGTGATATTTGAATCGGCAAGACGCGCAATTCATTCCTTGTGCATTTACATGTTGATATTCAAATCGGCAAGACGCGCGATTCATTCCTCGTGTTTAACTCTTGATATTCATTGTGCGCAACCATTTCTTGGCATTTGCATGGTGGCATTCAAATCAGCAAGATGTGCAATTCATTTCCCGCATTTAAACCTTGATGTACAGATCGCTTACAGTGTGCGCAATCATTTCATGGCATTAGCATGTACTTGTGGGAATTGGCAGTGTTTGCGATTCATTTCCTGCATTTAAAACTTTGATGTGTAGTGCTTCCTGAAGTACACACAATTATCCAGGGCCCTTGAATTTTCTGCAGAGGTGTTAAATTCAAGATGTTACATTCTATCTGAATGTTAAGTCTTCAGTACAATTCCTATTGTTTTCCAGGGAATGTTTGGATGGATTTTGTCCTCATGTAATGAGGCAGTGCTTGTTCTGGGACATTGTTCTAGAAGGTTCTTGTATTCCTAGACAGTATGTTACAGTTCATTAAAAGTTCATATGAAACATTGTACTAACCATTCTTGATTCTTTTCCAGGTACCTACATTTCTTGAGACCTAATTAGAGTCTAGTTCTAGGCCATTCATGTTTCTTCAGTCTAAATGTTATTTGATGCTCCTCGTATCATTGAACTCTAGACTCAACAGAGTGTTATTTCATATTCCGAGTATCACAGAACTCTAGACTCAACAGAGTGTTATTTCATGTTCCGAGTATCATTGAACTCTAGACTCAACAGAGTGTTATTTCATGTTCCGAGTATCACTGAACTCTAGATTCAACAGAGTGTTATTTTATGTTCCGAGTATCATTGAACTCTAGACTTAATACAGTGTTATTTCATATTCCAAGTATCATTGAACCCTAGATTCAACAGAGAGTTTTTATGAATCTAAATGTGATTTTATTCTGATGTTGTGTTGTTTAACCTTTTTGTTTCCTACAGCTCTCCTTCCCAGCTGTTCCCTACCTAATCCCCTTTTCCCCATTTGGACTCTCTTAGACTCTGTGACATTCTAATCAGAGTATTGGAGCTGTCTTGTGGTGGACACGTTGGGAATGTGCGCAGACCCCGAGGATCTGGTGACTCTGACAGAATAGTGAGCCCAAAAATGTATTATCCTCCTGGTTTGCGTGTGTTCTCAGCATGGCTACACTGGACGAGCTAGTCAAGGTTATCACAAAGCTCCAAGCAGAGGTAGTGTCATCAAAAGATATAGCAGCCAGTTTAGCTGAGCGAGTGAGTCAGTTGCAGGAAAGAGTGGGAAAGATGGAACAAGGTCCTTTGGGCGCGGGTTGGCTTGGTCCTCCTCCTCAAGGTACAAGAGGTAACCCTCCAACTAATATTTCTCTCAACATTCCCTCAGCCATTCCTCTGGCTCCTCCAGAACGGTTCTCAGGTGATCTTTTGAAAGCGCAATCCTTTTTGATGCTAGTATAATTGCACTTTACCTCTCAACCAAATGTTTTTCCGGATGCCCAATCCAGGATGGCCTTCTTGTTATCATACCTGACTGGGGACGCAGCCACCTGGGCAATCCCTATTGTGCGTAAAGACAGTCCCCTGCTTTACAATTGGAGACATTTTGTTCGTGAGTTTGAACGAGTGATCATAGAACTGTGACATTATCAGCAGATCATGAACTATTAAGACTTGCGACAAGGTAACCAAGATCTAGTTTCTTACTTAGCTAATTTTAATCGGCTAGTAGCCGAAACATCCTGGCCTGAAGAAAAGCAAGCAGCCTTGTTCTACCAAGGACTCAAGGACGAGTTAAAAGACATTCTTGCTCAGATAGACCCGCAGCCTAGTGATTGTCAAGATCTAATAAACTTTGTTTTGAGATTGGATCATCGTCTGGCAGAACGAAGGGGAACACGCAAAAAAACGGAGAAATATTCCTGGCGTGTTCATGATAACAGTGAATGACAAGTTCAGAAAGAGAACTATGAGGAACCAATGGAAATGGGAACTCTCAGACGGTCTTAACGACTGCAGAGAAAGACCTACGCCGGAAAAAGAGACAATGCTTATATTGTGGCCAAGAAGGTACTTTTGTTGAAGAGTGTCCAGTAAAACCAAAGAGCAAATTGCCTGTTGCGAAAAAGGTTGTGACAAAACTAAAATCCCCAGAGTGCAAGGAAAGTTTAGTCTTGGGAGTAACCTCAGACCCTTCTCAGGAAGAGACACCACCGTTAAGAAAATCACAGTATTTGAAATTGGATCTAGAAATTCAAGTAAAAGGACACACCTACCTAAGAGAAGCTTTAGTGGACTCAGGTGCTACTGAGAATTTCATAGACACTCAATTGGTGGAAGCATGGGGGATCCCGTGTGAGAAAAAGAAAACACCAGGGTTAGTGGAATCTGCAGATGGCAAACTCTTGACTGGAGGTCCAGTGACTCTACAGACCCTGCCCTTGTCAATAACTTGTGATGGACAAACTTATGACGCTAAACACGTCGAGTCCGTAACCTTTGATGTTATTCACGCTCCTCAGTATGGAATCATCCTCGGAATGTCCTAGTTGAGTTACCATAATCCTCAGATAGACTGGGAGGAGAGAAAGATAATATTCCAGTCATCCCTTTGTAAGACAAGATGTCTTAAAACGTTGAATGTTCTAAATCTGAGTGAATCTCCGTTAGCTATAGTCGCTACAAAGGAAATTACATTACCTACACAAAACGTATCATGTACTGGTGTGGAAGGGGCAAGGAAAAACAGAGAACCCTTCTTGAGGTCTCCAGAAGCTGATAAGGCCTTTTCAGTTTCAGAGAAAGTCTTTTCTAGTACTCCTATCCGGACTCGTTTAGAGTCTGAAAGTCTCATTGCCACAGAAATCTGTCTCCAGACATCCAGTGGTATAGATCCTCAACAAGCCCACACAACCAAGGATGCTGAAAAAGAAGACTTCTCCACCGTCCCAGTCTTGACTAATCCTGATCTTGACCATCCAGTCACAGTAGAAACAGGTGCTTCAGATGGAACAAGTGGTGGCGTGTTATCGTACCGCAATAAAGACAGACAAAAGCATGCAGAGCATCACGACAAGAAACACTGTGAAGGACCTCAATATAAAACAGGTGATAGAATGAAGATTTCTACACGACATATTGACTTCAAGAAAAGACATGTGTTTAGTCCCAAGTTTACAGGTCCTTACACCGTCTTTCAACAAGGCAACCCAATAACCTATGAACTGCAACTCTCTCGGAAAAATTACGGTCTTGAGAGTAACTCATGGGACTCCGCTTTTGACATTCATGCTCTACGATTAGTGAGGCGTTTTCATCGCCTAAAACTAGGCAAACCAGGCCCTGGAGCGCGCTTGGGAGAGGGGAGTACTGTCAACATCAGGGCAGTGCGTGCTCTACGGGCGACTGGAATGCAAAAACCCAGCACTTATGAAATAACGTAATTCATGCATTTTGTTGATATGCTGTAGTTTAACCTTTTGCATTGCAGAGATTAATCCTGAAGACTTATTTTCAAGGTGCTCGTAAATACAGTTCATTTGCAATGTATTGCTTCAGGCTTTCAGAGTGTATCAGGGTGTGGTCCTTTTCCAGGGCCTTCTAGAAGCTTTCTCTGCAGCATGACTGGGTGTGGTTGTGGGCTGGGACAGATTCTATATAAGGAAGGCAGCCCAGCTCCACGTGCTCACTATTCAGAGGTCCAGGTGCAGAGCAGCAGCAACTTCCTGAGCTCCTGTTCCGGAGGCGTACTTTGATCTTCCAGGCCTTGCCCTTCCTTGTATTGGTGATCCTTGATCAGGGCGGTAAGACGGAGGTCGGCCTGGGCCCCCCATCCCGTTTTCAGAGGCATTTGAGTTCTTGGGCCTAATTTTCATGTTGAGAGAATTTACCTTGTGCATGTGAATGTGCACTACCATTTCTTGGCAGTTACATGGTGGCATTCGAATCGGCAAGACAAGCGATTCATTCCCTGTGCATTTACATGTTGATATTCGAAACGGCAAGACGCGCAATTCATTCCTCGTGTTTAACTCTTGATATTCATTGTACGCTACCATTTCTTGGCAGTTACATGGTGGCACTCGAATCGACAAGACGCGTGATTCATTCCATGCATTTAACTCTTGATATTCATTGTGCGCAAGCATTTCTTGGCATTTGCATGGTGACATTCGAATCGGCAAGACGCGTGATTCATTCCTTGCATTTAACTCTTGATATTCATTGTGTGGAAGCATTTCTTGGCATTTGCATGGTGACATTCGAATCGGCAAGCCACGTGATTAATTCTTTGCATTTAACTCTTGATATTCATTGTGCGCAAGCATTTCTTGGCATTTGCATGGTGACATTTGAATCGGCAAGATGCGTGATTCATTCCTTGCATTTAACGCTTGATATTCATTGTGTGCAAGCATTTCTTGGCATTTGCATGGTGACTTTCGAATTGGCAATATGCGCGATTCATTCCTTGCACTTAACTCTTTATATTCATTGTGGCAAGCATTTCTTGGCATTTGCATGGTGATATTCGAATCGGCAAGACACGCGATTCATTCCTTGTGCATTTACATGTTGATATTCAAATCGGCAAGACTGGCAATTCATTCCTCATGTTTAACTCTTGATATTCATTGTGCGCAACCATTTCTTGACATTTCCATGGTGGCATTCGAATCAGCAAGACGCGCAATTCATTCCTCGTGTTTAACTGTTGATGATATTCATTGTGCGCAACCATTTCTTGGCATTTGCATGGTGGCATTCGAATCAGCAAGACATGCAATTAATTTCCCGCATTTAAACCTTGATGTACAGATCGCTTACAGTGTGCGCGATCATTTCATGGCATTAGCATGTACTTGTGAGTATTGGCAGTGTGTGCGATTCATTTCCTGCATTTAAATCTTTGATGTGTAGTGCTTCCTGAGGTACACACAATTATCCAGGGCCCTTGAATTTTCTGCAGAGGTGTTACATTCAAGATGTTACATTCTATGTGAATGTTAAGTCTTCAGTACAATTCCTATTGTTTTCCAGGGAATGTTTGGATGGCTTTTGTCCTCATGTAATGAGGCAGTGTTTGTTCTGGGACATTGTTCTATAAGGTTCTTGTATTCCTAGACACTATGGGGGTCATTCTGACCTCGGCGGTAAAAGGCCCTTACCGCCGGTCAGAAGTCCGCCATTCTACCGCCGCGGCCGCGGTAAACCGCCACGGTCATTCTGACCCACAACTGACAAACCTCCAAAAATCCGACATCCACAGCAGGCCGCCACATCAGCGGCCAGTGGTAAACTGGAGATGACCAAACCTCCACCGCCACGCCAACAGAAACACGCCCATGTCATTCTGACCCACAAATCCACGCGGCGGTCTTTCAACTGCGGTATTCCATTGGCGGTACACACCGCCGCGCTCAAAATACACACGCAGCTCCAAAACACAGCCACATTGGACAATTTGAAATACACACACCTGATACACATACACACACCACTCCCACACACCCAACCCAATATAAAACACACACCCACATCACCCACAAACCCCTACGACCAAAGATCAGAGACGAAGGAGAGAGAGACACATCACAGAATAGAGAGCTACATCACACAGAGGCACACTACACCATCACACACACCACATAGAAGCACAAAGCACCACACACCAACACACTCATCACCACATACACCACTCCACACCTCATCCACACCACCCCATGGCACCCCAAAGGCACCCACGCTTTTCGGACCAAGAACTCCGGGTCATGGTGGAGGAAATTATAAGAGTTGAACCCCAGCTCTTCGGCTCACAGGTGCAGCACACCACTATAGCCAGGAAGGCGGAGCTATGGCAGCGGATCGTGGACAGGGTCAACGCGGTGGGACAGCATCCCAGAAATCGGGACGACATCCGCAAACGCTGGAACGACCTACGGGGAAAGGTGCGCTCGATGGTCTCGCGACACAACATCGCAGTGCAGAAGACTGGCGGGGGACCCCCACCCACTCCACCCGAATTCACAGCATGGGAGCAAGAGGTACTAAACATCCTGCATCCTGATGGCCTCGCTGGAGTACACGGAGGAATGGACTCTGGTAAGTACAATCTCAACTACTTCACCCCCCCCCAGCATGCTAACCCCCACCACCACCCTCACCCCCAACCCCCCATCACACATCCTCCCTGAGAATGTCTCTCCAGCACAACCCACCCAACACCAACCCCTGCATGCCACCACAAACTATGGACACCCATCACCTAAGCATGACCACTGCACATACCCCCCCCCAAAACACCCTCACAACACCTCCCCCAAGGGAATGGCAGCACTGGGGGACAAGGGCACCCATAAATCGCACGCAATAGCACACACAGAAACAATAACCATACTCTCTTACCCCATGCAGGACCCGAACGCCAACACACCGGTCAGGAGGGTCCAGAAATGTCCATCCCACCCCCGGAAGAGGCCCCCAGTGATGACAGCAGCTCTGTCGACCTGGAACCTGATGACCAGCCCGGACCATCGGGGACCTCTGGACAGTGGGTTCCCCACACACAGACACAGGCCACACCAGACCCAACCCCCTCTGGGACCAACAGCACAGCTCCCACCCAGCGGGCCCATGCCTCTGTCTCTAGGACAGGTCAATCAGCGGTGTGTCTGCCACTACAGGGCACCCAGGCTAAACCACCACCCCAACAACAACAGGGACCTGGGGGCAGTGGTAGTGGGCACACCGTCCAGGGGACAGAGGCCGGGGGAAACCGGGCAACTCGGAGGGCTGCTGTGCGACAGGGGGGGGAGGAGAGGCCCAGGGAACCCACTCTCCAAGAGGCCCTCACCACCATCATGGCAGCCTACCACCACTCCCAAGAGACGATGGCGACGGTACTGGCCAGGTTCCAGGAGATCCAGGCACAGCAGGAGGAACGCTACATGGGGTTCAGCAATCAACTCACCAACATCTCTACCGCTATGGGGAGCATAGTCCAGGCCCTGAACCGTATAGAAGACACGTTGCGGGACCACGTGGCACCACACAGGGCCCCTGTCACTAGCCCGGACCAGGAACAGCCTACCACCTCCGCCGGCGCTAATGGACAGGAGGCCCCACCACAACGACAGGCCACCAGAACCCCACCTCCTGCTGAAGAACAACCACCCCACAAGAGGAGCCTGAGATCAAAAAAATAGACAGAGTAGGATGTCAAGACCCCCGCCAGCATGAGATACCCCCTGAAGTCATCCCACTGTCCCACATTGCCACCCTGTCCAACCTTGAACTGCCCCTGCTCCATCCTTCCACAGGCATATGGACAATGCACCTGTGAGACTGAGAACTGGACTCTGCCATGGACATTACTCCACCCCCACCCATCACCGTGTTAATATCATGTACCATTATCTAGCACTACAAATAAATCACTCATTGCACTGAAATCTATCAGGAGTCAGCCTGTATTATTTACAAATGTATAACACATTACAGATCAATTATGTTCGGTTAACTTTGTGTTGAAAACATACCGAGGTCAATAAGCATTAGTCCATGGGCTAACCAACCAGAAGTCACGCAGTGGGTCATACAGCACTGAAAAGGGAAGGGAAAATCAAACATCAGTCTAAAAGAACTGGGGGGAAATAGACAAAGTTGAGATGCAGGAGTCTTCAAGTAAATGTAAAATGGCGTGGGTGATTCTTACCTATGTGCTACTGAAAATACTGTTGGATAACTCTGTCCCTGTTGTCTGTGTCGTCCTCTGAGTCTTCCTCCTCTTCACTCTCCGCAGGCTCCACAGCTGCTTCAACACCACCATCTGGACCATCCTCCTGCAGGAAAGGCACCTGACGTCGCAATGCCAGATTGTGAAGCATACAGCAGGCCACGATGATCTGGCACACCTTCTTTGGTGAGTACATCAGGGATCCCCCTGTCATATGCAGGCACCTAAACCTGGCCTTCAGGAGGCCAAAGGTCCTTTCTATGATCCTCCTAGTCCTCCCATGGGCCTCATTGTACCGTTCCTCAGCCCTGGTCCGGGGATTCCTCACTGGGGTCAATAGCCAAGGCAGGTTGGGGTAACCAGAGTCACCTATTAGCCACACACGTTGTCCCTGTAGCTGTTCCATCACATAAGGGATGCTGCTATTACGCATCACATACGCGTCATGCACTGAACCAGGGAACATGGCATTTACATGGGAGATGTACTGGTCAGCCAAACAGACCACCTGGACGTTCATAGAATGATAACTTTTCCTGTTTCTGTACACCTGCTCATCGTCTTTTGGGGGTACTAAGGCCACATGGGTGCCATCAATGGCACCAATTATGTTGGGGATATGTCCAAGGGCATAAAAATCACCCTTCACAGTGGCCAAATCAACCTCCTCAGGGAATAGAATGTAACTCCGCATGTGTTTCGTCAGGGCAGACAACACTCTAGACCAGAGGTCTTCAAACTGGGGGGCGGGCCCCCCTTGGGGGGCCTTAAGTGATCCCAGGGGGGGCGCCAAACTCTGGTGAAAATAAATATTATACAGATAACATGCCTTTGTTTTAAGCAGAAGCATGTTATTGTAGTTTAAAAAAGGTAACAGTACTTAATTGCAATGTTTAAATAGGTTTAGATATATTTAAACATTGCCATCTTTCTAAAATAATTGTGAATAATTCTGAGGGGGGGCACAATGATTTTTATTTTTCAACTGGGGGGGCGCGGCATTAAAAAGTTTGAAGACCTCTGCTCTAGACAAAACTTTTGAAAACATGGGCTGAGACATTCCAGATGACATGGCCACTGTCGTCTGGAATGAGCCACTTGCAAGAAAATGGAGGACTGACAGAACCTGCACCAGAGGGGGAATTCCTGTGGGTTGGCGGATGGGGGACATCAGGGCTGGCTCCAGCTGGGCACACAGTTCATGGATAGTGGCACGGTCAAGTCGGTATCGTAGTATGATGTGGCGTTCTTCCATTGTCGACAGGTCCACCAGCGGTCGGTACACGTGAGGATTCATCCTTCTCCTCGCAAGTCCCAGCGGACGGTTCCTAGGAAGGACAACATGGAGCACAGAGTCAAGCAACTCACAGGTACGTTCACCACAGCTTGCATAGCACACGGTTATCTATGTATTGAAAGGCGTGTATGTGTGGCAATGCAAGGCCTAGGCCTGTGTGACGCAGTACAAATTATGCCATGTGGGCCCTTGAAATGGCGGCTGCCTGACCTGTGAAGTGGGACAATGGGATGTGAGGTCAATGCGCTGGCGTGGCGCACCGTGGCGGTAGGCGGTCGAAGACCGCTATACGAAGCCGCATTGGTTAACATTGAAGCCTATGGGTTTCAGGAGCCAATGACGATGTGCGCCGGCGGTCGCGGTACGCACCGCCGCGGTACGCACCGCCGCGGGCATGACCGCCATTTTCTATCTGCTTAATCACTCGAGACCTGATCATCCACAGGAGAGGACCTATACTGCAAGTGCTGCTGTGACCTCGGTCTGGAAGTGACAATGGCTGCTGCGACTGGGGAAAGGGCCCCTGCCTTCACGTCTGAAGAGTTGGAGAAGCTCGTGGATGGGGTCCTCCCCCAGTATGCGTTACTCTACGGTCCTCCAGACCAACAGGTAAGTACACCGTGTGCACATGGAATGGGCGATGCCTGTGTGGAGTGGGGTGGATGTAAGTTGGTGGGTTGGGGGGCGAATGAGGAGTGCAACGCACAACAGATGAGAGCATGTGTCATTTGGCAAAGTTGGTGAGGGGGGGCCAATCACATCTAACATGCAGTTCATTGATGAATGTTTCCTTCCCACCCTGTACATGTCAAATAGGTCAGCGCCCATCAGAAAGTCGACATTTGGCGTGCCATCGCCAAGGAAGTCCGGACCCTGGGGGTCCACAACAGACGGGGCACCCACTGCCGCAAGAGGTGGGAGGACATCCGCCGCGGGACCAGGAAGACCGCCGAGTCACTGCTGGGGATGGCCTCCCAACCTAGGAGGGGTGCCAGTCGTACCATGACCCCCCTGATGTCCCGGATCCTGGCGGTGGCCTACCCTGATTTGGATGGGCACTTGAGGACATCACAGCAGACAGAAGGGGGTGAGTATCAGCACATTCTCCTATCTTTCTGCGCAGTGGAGGCGTCTGGGTGGGGGAGGAGGGCTGTGGGTGACATTAGGCCAGGGCGCTTTCTGTAGTGTAGTCCCCTCCCTTAGGCATGGCCCTGTGCTCCCGGCCCCCACCTCTGTAGGGTGACAAGTACAGCTATTGATGGTCCAGCATCACACATGTGCGCGTTTGTCGTCTCTAGACCTGTTGTCCTAGTCAGGAGTACTGAGTAGTGTACCCCGAATGCGCGGCGTAGTGCATGAGGCTCCTCTGTCTGTCCTCTCCGCCAACGGTGTTGACACTGCATGCACTCAACCTGGTCTTCGTTTTTCTCCCCACACCCTTCTTCTTCATCTTCTTGTGCATGTGTGCATTAGCATCATCAGGCGGAGGAGATTTGGCATCGGAGCACGAGGGAGCTGCCAGTCACAAGGCCCCGGTGGCCCCAGGAACAGACACCGAGGGCACCAGTGATCCGGAGGGCGAGGGGAGCACCACAACGGGGACCGGTGGTGAGACCAGCGACACAGACACGTCCTCGGATGGGTGCTCCCTAGCGGTGGCGGCAACATCCGTTTCCCCCGCCTCTATAGGTACAGCCGCCACCCAGCGCACCAGCCCCGCCCTCCCAGCAGCCCCTCAGCCTGCGCTCCGTGCCCGCTCGCCCAGGAAGGCGGGCGTCTCCTTCGCCCCAGGCACCTCAGCCCCTGCCCCTGTCACCCCTGCTGCCCTCAGTGCGGAGCTCAGTGACCTCCTGAGGACGCTCATTGTTGGGCAGACTACCCTTTTGAATGCCATCCAGGGGGTAGAAAGGGAGGTGCATCGGAGCAATGCCTACCTGGAGGGCATTCATTCGGGTCAGGCTGCCCATCAACGATCGTTCAATGCTCTGGCCTCAGCACTGACGGCAGCCATTGTCCCTGTTTCCAGTCTCCCTCTTCTGACTGCCTCCACCCTGTCTCTGTCTCCTGTTCCTCAGCCTATCCCATCCACACCATCTGACCAGCCTGCACACACCTCAACACCCAAGGGCAGCTCATCCAGACACAAGCACCACAGATCCCACAAACACTCACCCAAGCAACACCCAGATGCAGACATTCCAACAGTCACTACCACCTCTGTGTCCCCCTCCTCCTCGTCTCCCTCCTCCCTCCCTGTGACGTCTACACTCACACCTGCATGCACACCAACATCAGCCAGTGCTTCCATCACCACCACACCCTCCAGTACAGTCCCCACGCGTGCAGTCACCACCCCCACTGCCATTTACACGTCCCCTGTGTCCTCTCCCACTGTGTCTGTCACCCCCTCTTCCAAGACACACAAACGCAGGCAGCCACCCACCCAACAGCCATCCACCTCACGACAGCCTACAGCACCAGCACCTTCACCCAATGACAGCACACCTGACTCTCCTACAACCACATCCTCTTCCTCCACTCCCATCACCACTTCTCCTACCCTTTACCTTGGTCCTAAAAAACTTTTCCTCGCTAATCTTGACCTCTTTCCCTCCGATGACCCACCCCCTCCATCTGCAAAGAGTCCCAAGAGCACCTCAGCCACCACCAGCCCAGCTACGAGTGTCACTGTTGTGCATGGGTTCTGGAGTCCACCCTTTGCCAGCAGTGACACTTCAATCAGCAGCAAGGACACATCCAGCCCCCCCCCCAGGGAAGAGGACCAGGAAACGAAAGGGCCGCCGTGAGAGGACTGACACGGCTGCCCCCAAGGAGCAAAGTTCGCCCACTTCACCTGCCACAACATCTAGGGGAGGCAAGGGCCCGAGAGCCACATCTAAGGAGCGAAAGGGCAGCCGGGCGGAGAAGTCAGGCAGCAGGAGCGCGGAGCAGGTGGGCCCCACATGCCACGTCCCAGCTGTAAGGGAGGACACCCATGGGCCCAGGACTCCGTCACCGAAGGGTCCAGAAACATCACGGTCAGAGGGGGACTGAGCAGGGAGTCCAGCCCAGGTCTGGCTCCCTTGACTTACTGGATGAGCACCGCTGAACAGGGCCCTGCCGTGTACATAGGCACCGCTGAACAGGACCCGCCGTGCAGAAGAGCACCGCTGAACAGGGCCCCGTCGTGTAGATAGGCACCGCTGAACAGGGCCCGCCGTGCAGAAGAGCACCGCTGAACAGGGCCCCGCCGTGTAGATAGGCACCGCTGAACAGGGCCCGCCGTGCAGAAGAGCACCGCTGAACAGGGCCCCGCCGTGTAGATAGGCACCGCTGAACAGGGCCCGCCGTGCAGAAGAGCACCGCTGAACAGGGCCCCGCCGTGTAGATAGGCACCGCTGAACAGGGCCCGCCGTGCAGAAGAGCACTGCTGAACAGGGCCCCGCCGTGAAGATAGGCACCGCTGAACAGGGCCCGCCGTGTAGATAGGCACCGCTGAACAGGGACCCGCCATCTCAAGCACCGCTCCGCTGGGCCCTTCCTGTCAAGCACCGCTCCGCTGGGCCCCGCCGTCTCAGAACCGCTCCGCTGGGCCCTTCCTGTCAAGCACCGCTCCGCTGGACCCTTCCTGTCAAGCACCGCTCCGCTGGGCCCTTCCTGTCAAGCACCGCTCCGCTGGGCCCCGCCGTCTCAAGCACCGCTCCGCTGGGCCCTTCCTGTCAAGCACCGCTCCGCTGGACCCCGCCGTCTCAAGCACCGCTCCGCTGGGCCCTTCCTGTCAAGCACCGCTCCGCTGGGCCCGCCGTCTCAAGCACCGCTCCGCTGGGCCCTTCCTGTCAAGCACCACTCCGCTGGGCCCCGCCGTCTCAAGCACCGCTCCGCTGGGCCCTTCCTGTCAAGCACCGCTCCGCTGGGCCCTTCCTGTCAAGCACCGCTCCGCTGGGCCCCGCCGTCTCAAGCACCGCTCCGCTGGGCCCTTCCTGTCAAGCACCGCTCCGCTGGGCCCTTCCTGTCAAGCACCGCTCCGCTGGGCCCCGCTGTCTCAAGCACCGCTCCGCTGGGCCCTTCCTGTCAAGCAATGTTAACGGTTCACTGTGCCCACCATGCCTCCTCCTTGACCAGTGGAGACTGTAATCCACCTGATAGACTGTGGCTTTGCACTCCCCAGGATGGCACAGTGGGCAATCCACCCACTGTAGAGACTTGTGAGACTGTGGCTTTGCACTCCCCAGGATGGCACAGTGGGCAATCCACCCACTGTAGAGACTTGTGAGACTGTGGCTTTGCACTCCCCAGGATGGCACAGTGGGCAATCCACCCACTGTAGAGACTTGTGAGACTGTGGCTTTGCACTCCCCAGGACGGCACAGTGGGCATGGTGGCCCCTTCGTGGATCTGGCGTCGTGGACTCATGTGGCTGTGGTGCCCCCCCCTTCCCTTCCCCCTGAGGTGCCTGTAGTTTTTTCATCAGATGCCCCTGCAGTGTTCTCTCCAAAGGACTCAGGTCTCCTGTGTGGGCTTTGCCCTTGTGTTGTTACACTTTGGCCCACGGACACTTCGATTTACTTTTGATGTACGGAACTAATTGCCTCGGTTATCCATTGCAGTGTATATAGTATTATTTTGGTATGAATAGTTTGCATAGTTGACCTATATTTGTCAGAGCCTATTTATTACATAAATTTTTCTTCACAATTGAATTATGTCTTTGCATTTTTCAGGGGGGTTTGGGTGGTGTCACTGTGACTTGTTGCTCTGCATTGGTGTGTACATAGTTTGGGGGGTTGGGGGTCGCATATGTGTGTGCCCGTAACCTTTCCTCCTCCCCCCTCCCGTGTGTCGTAGGTGCAGTACTCACCGTTGTCGTCTGCGCCGGCGTTCGTACTCGTGGTAGATGAGCAGGTAGACGAGATCAGGTAGGATGTTTAATTCGGGTTCCATGCTGTCCTCCGTACTCGTGGAGTGTGTTTCGGTGAGCGTTTTCCCGTTTGTGGTCTGTTTCCGCCGTGTTTTTATCGGCGGTGCTCCCGCCCCGGAAGAGGTGGCGGATTGGTGAGTTATGATAGTGTGGGCGGTACATTGTCTGCCGCCTGCCTGTTGGCGGTGACCTCCGCGCTGTTTGTCTGTACCGCCGTGGCGGTCGGAGTGTTAATGTGGCGGTCTCTGTTGGCGGTTCCCGCCAGGGTCAGAATTCCATTTTTTTGACCGCCGGCCTGTTGGCGTGTTGGCCGCCGCTTTATCACCGACCGCCAGGGTTAGAATCACCCCCTATGTTACAGTTCATGAAAAGTCCATATGAAACATTGTACTAACCATTCTTGATTCTTTTACAGGTACCTAGATTTCTTGAGGCCTAATTAGATTCTAGTTCTAGGCCATTCATGTTTCTTCAGTCTAAGTGTTATTTGATGCTCCTCGTATCATTGAACTCTAGACTCAACAGAGTGTTATTTGATGTTCCGAGTATCATTGAACTCTAGACTCAACAGAGTGTTATTTCATGTTCTGAGTATCACAGAACTCTAGACTCAACAATGTGTTATTTCATGTTCTGAGTATCATTGAACTCTAGACTCAACAGAGTGTTATTTCATGTTCCGAGTATCACTGAACTCTCGACTCAACAGAGTGTTATTTCATGTTCCGAGTATCACTGACCTCTAGACTCAACAGAGTGTTATTTCATGTTCCGAGTATCACTGAACTCTAGACGCAATAGAGTGTTATTTCATGTTCCGAGTATCATTGAACTCTAGACTCAATACAGTGTTTTTTCATATTCCAAGTATCATTGAACCCTTGATTCAACAGAGAGTTTTTATGAATCTAAATGTGATTTTATTCTGATTATGTGTTGTTTAACCTTTTTGTTTCCTGCAGGTCTCCTTCCCAGCTGTTCCCTACCTAATCCCCTTTTCCCCACTTGGACTCTCTTAGACTCTGTGACATTCTAATCAGAGTATTGGAGCTGTCTTGTGGTGGACATGTTGGGAATGTGCGCAGACCCCGAGGATCTGGTGACTCTGACAGAATAGTTCTCAGCATGGCTACACTGGACGAGCTAGTCAAAGTTATCACGCAGCTCCAAGCAGAGGTAGTGTCATCAAAAGATATAGCAGCCAGTTTAGCTGAGCGAGTGAGTCAGTTGCAGGAGAGAGTGGGAAAGATGGAACAAGGTCCTTTGGGCGCGGGTTTGCTTGGTCCTCCTCCTCAAGGTACAAGAGGTAACCCTCCAGCTAATATTTCTCTCAACATTCCCTCAGCCATTCCTCTGGCTCCTCCAGAACGGTTCTCAGGTGATCCTTTGAAAGCGCAATCCTTTTTGATGCAAGTATAATTGCACTTTACCTGTCACCCAAATGTCTTTCCTGATGCCCAATCCAGGGTGGCCTTCTTGTTATCATACCTGACTGGGGACGCAGCCACCTGGGCAATTCCTATTGTGCGTAAAGACAGTCCCCTGCTTTACAATTGGAGAAATTGTGTTCATGAGTTTGAACGAGTGTTTGATCATAGAACTGTGACATTATCGGCAGATCGTGAACTATTAGACTTGCGACAAGGTAACCAAGATCTAGTTTCTTACTTAGCTAATTTTATTCGGCTGGTAGCCGAAACATCCTGGCCTGAAGAAAAGCAAGCAGCCTTGTTCTACCAAGGACTCAAGGACGAGTTAAAAGACATTCTTGCTCAGATAGACCCGCAGCCTAGTGATTTTCAAGATCTCATAAACCTTGTTTTGAGATTGGATCATCGTCTGGCAGAACGAAGGGGAACACGCAAAAAAACTGAGAAATATTCCTGGCGTGTTCATGATAACAGTGAATGACAAGTTCAGAAAGAGAACTATGAGGAACCAATGGAAATGGGAACTCTCAGACGGTCTTAACGACTGCAGAGAAAGACCTACGCCGGAAAAAGAGACAATGCTTATATTGTGGCCAAGAAGGTACTTTTGTTGAAGAGTGTCCAGTAAAACCAAAGAGCAAATTGCCTGTTGCCAAAAAGGTTGTGACAAAACTAAAATCCCCAGAGTGCAAGGAAAGTTTAGTCTTGGGAGTCACCTCAGACCCTTCTCAGGAAGAGACACCACCGTTAAGAAAATCACAGTATTTGAAATTGGATCTAGAAATTCAAGTAAAAGGACACACTTACCTAAGAGTAGCTTTAGTGGATTCAGGTGCTACTGAGAATTTCATAGACACTCAATTGGTGGAAGCATGGGGGATCCCGTGTGAGAAAAAGAAAACACCAGGGTTAGTGGAATCCGCAGATGGCAAACTCTTGACTGGCGGTCCAGTGACTCTACAGACCCTGCCCTTGTCAATAACTTGTGATGGACAAACTTATGACGCTAAACACGTCGAGTCCGTAACCTTTGATGTTATTCACACTCCTCAGTATGGAATCATCCTCGGAATGTCCCGGTTGAGTTACCATAATCCTCAGATAGTCTGGGAGGAGAGAAAGATAATATTCCAGTCATACCTTTGTAAGACAAGATGTCTTAAAACTTTGAATGTTCTAAATCTGAGTGAATCTCCGTTAGCTATAATCGCTACAAAGGAAATGACATTACCTACACAAAACGTATCATGTACTGGTGTGGAAGGGGCAAGGAAGAACAGAGAGCCCTTCTTGAGGTCCCTAGAAGCTGATAATTCCTTTTCGGTTTCAGAGAAAGTCTTTTCTAGTACTCCTATCCGGACTCGTTCAGAGTCTGAAAGTCTCATTGCCACAGAAATCTGTCTCCAGACATCCAGTGGTATAGATCCTCAACAAGCCCACAAAACCAAGGATGCTGAAAAAGAAGACTTCTCCACCGTCCCAGTCTTGACTAATCCTGATCTTGACCGTCCAGTCACAGTAGAAACAGGTGCTTCAGATGGAACAAGTGGTGGCGTGTTATCGCACCGCAGTAAAGACAGACAAAAGCATGCAGAGCATCACGACAAGAAACACTGTGAAGGACCTCAATATAAAACAGGTGATAGAATGAAGATTTCTACATGACATATTGACTTCAAGAAAAGACACGTATTTAGTCCCAAGTTCACAGGCCTTTACACCGTCTTTCAACAAGGCAACCCAATAACCTATGAACTGCAACTCTCTCGGAAAAATTACGGTCTTGAGAGTAACTCATGGGACTCCGCTTTTGACATTCATGCTCTATGATTAGTGAGGCGTTTTCATCGCCTAAAACCAGGCAAACCAGGCCCTGGAGCACGCTTGGGAGAGGGGAGTACTGTCAACATCAGGTCAGTGCGTGCTCTAAGGGTGACTGGAATGCAAAAACCCAGCACTTATGAGATAACGTAATTCATGCATTTTGTTGATATGCTGTTGCTTAACCTTTTGCATTGCAGAGTTTAATCCTGAAGACTTATTTTCAAGGTGCTCGTAAATACTGTTAATTTGCAATATATTGCTGCAGGCTTTCAGAGTGTATCAGGGTGTGGTCCCTTTCCAGGGCCTTCTAGAAGCTTTCTCTGCAGCATGACTGGGTGTGGTTGTGGGCTGGGACAGACTCTATATAAGGAAGGCAGCCCAGCTCCACGTGCTCACTATTCAGAGGTCCAGGTGCAGAGCAGCAGCAACTTCCTGAGCTCCTGTTCCGAAGGCCAATTTTGATCTTCCAGGCCTTGCCCTTCCTTGTTTTGGTGATCCTTGATCAGGGCGGTAAGACGGAGGTCGGGCTGGGCCCCCGATCCCGTTTTCAGAGGCATTTGAGTTCTTGGGCCTAATTTTCATGTTGAGAGAATTTACCTTGTGCATGTGAATGTGCACTAGCATTTCTTGGCAGTTACATGGTGGCATTCGAATTGGCAAGACGAGCGATTCATTCCCTGTGCATTTACATGTTGATATTCGAAATGGCAAGACGCGCGATTCATTCCTCGTGTTTAACTCTTGATATTCATTGTGCGTTACCATTTCTTGGCAGTTACATGGTGGCACTCGAATCAACAAGACACTTGATTCATTCCATGCATTTAACTCTTGATATTCTTTGTGCGCAAGCATTTCTTGGCATTTGCATGGTGACATTCGAATCAGCAAGACGCGTGATTCATTCCTTGCATTTAACTCTTGATATTCATTGTGCGCCGGCATTTCTTGCCATTTGCATGGTGACATTCGAATCGGCAAGCCGCGCGATTCATTCCTTGCATTTAACTCTTGATATTCATTGGCGCAAGCATTTCTTGGCATTTGCATTGTGACATTCGAATCGGCAAGACGCGCGATTCATTCCTTGTGCAGTTACATGGTGGCATTCAAATCCGCAAGATGCGCGATTCATTCCTCATGTTTAACTCTTGATATTCATTGTGCGAAACCATTTCTTGGCATTTCCATGGTGGCATTCGAATCAGCAAGACGCGTGATTCATTCCTCATGTTTAACTTTTGATATTAATTGTGCGCAACAATTTCTTGGCATTTGCATGGTGGCATTCGAATCGGCAAGACGCGCGATTCATTTCCCGCATTTAAACCATGATGTACAGATCGCTTGCAGTGTGCGCGATCATTTCATGGCATTAGCATGTACTTGTGAGAATCGGCAGTGTGCGCGATTCATTTCCTGCATTTAAAACTTTGATGTGTAGTGCTTCCTGAAGTACACACAATTATCCAGGGCCCTTGAATTTTCTGCAGAGGTGTTAAATTCAAGATGTTACATTCTATGTGCATGTTAAGTCTTTAGTACAATTCCTATTGTTTTCCAGGGAATGTTTGGATGGCTTTTGTCCTCATGTAATGAGGCAGTGTTTGTTCTGGGACATTGTTCTAGAAGGTTCTTGTATTCCTAGACAGTATGTTATAGTTCATGAAAAGTCCATATGAAACATTGTACTAACCATTCTTGATTCTTTTCCAGGTACCTAGATTTCTTGAGGCCTAATTAGATTCAAGTTCTAGGCCATTCATGTTTCCTCAGTCTAAGTGTTATTTGATATTCTGAGTATCATTGAACTCTAGACTCAACAGTGTTATTTCATGTTCCGAGTGTTTTTGAACTCTAGACTCAACAGAGTGTTATTTCATGTTCTGAGTATCACAGAACTCTAGACTCAACAGAGTGTTATTTCATGTTCCGAGTATCATTGAACTCTAGACTCAGAGTGTTATTTCATGTTCCGAGTATCACTGAACTCTCGACTCAACAGAGTGTTATTTCATGTTCTGAGTATCACTGAACTCTAGACTCAACAGTGTTATTTCATGTTCCGAGTAGAGTATTTTTTCATGTTCCGAGTATCATTGAACTCAAGACTCAATAGAGTGTTATTTCATATTCCAAGTATCATTGAACCCTAGATTCAACAGAGAGTTTTTATGAATCTAAATGTGATTTTATTCTGATGTTGTGTTGTTTAACCTTTTTGGAAGGAATATACAACAAAGTCTAGTCTTTGTCCTCTTTCAGGCAGAAGCAGCAACTGCAGGCAAACCCATCAAAGCATAGTCACAGGCAAAGGGGCAGTACTCCTCCTCCAGCTCTTCTCCTTGACAGCGTTTCCTCTTGGCTCCAGAAGTAATTTAAAGTCTAGGGTTTTGGGTCCACTACTTATACCCCTTTCTTCCCCTGAAGTTACCCACCTCCAAAGAAAAATTTCTGTTGTTTACAGGATCCTGCCTTGCCCAAGCCTGGCTCCAGACACACACCAGGGGGTTGGAGACTGCTTTGTGTGAGGGCAGGGACAGCCCTTTCAGGCGTAAGTGACCACTCCTCCCTCCCGCCTAGCCAAGATGGCCCGTCAGGATATGCAGGTTACACCCCAGCAACCTTTGTGTCACTGTCTGGTGGAGGTGCACAAACAGCCCGACTGTCAGTCTGACCCAGACAAAGAACCCACAAACAGGCAGGTTTAAGCAAGAAAATGCCCACTTTGTAAGACATTGAGGGCCTAGGTGGCAGCCAAGGAGGCTAGGGGGCACACAGAGGAGGAGAGTGAGGGTGAGGAGGTGCAGAGTTATCCGAATGGTGCAGTGGATGTACCTGTTCTGCATTGGGTGAGGGTCTCCAAAGCAGAAGCAGTGTATCATCCAAGTGCCTGACTCCTGAGGATTTGCAGGGTAGACAGGCAGAGAGGGTGCACCAGTTTGAGGTAGAGAAGCTTAGGATGAAGTTGAAGGAAAGAAGTCCAGCTTTAGAGGCAAAGAAGCAGCTCTTGGCTCATGAGCTAAGGTTGAGAAGGCTGGAAGCCCTGTTCAGATGGTGGTAGCAAAAGTCGTATGTCCAGTATGGAAGAAGTGCACATGCCCAGAGACTCGATTCCCAACTTGAAGGACAGGGTTAACATACACCAGGAGGTTCAGGGTTATGAGGTAGCTCGAGTGGTGCGCAGGGTCCCTGAGGTGGATTGGGCTAATGGCATGGGAGTCATATTCCTAGTGGTGGGAGGGACACTCTACTGGCTCTAGGTGAGAGTGAAAGGGAGAGGGGTGCCCCCGGGTAGAGGTCCTGGTTGTGCAGTATGGAGACACCCCAGAAGAATGTGGGTTTAGTGTCAGGGACAGTCAGGTAATGTCTCACCAGTCTCAGGTGGTTGATGTGGGGTACCTTTTCAAGGCTGAGGCACTAGATGGTTGGGTAAAGGGTAGTTTGGTTAACTCATGTGAGGGGCTGTGTGAGGTGATTGCTGGAGAGTATATGTCCAGTCCTTGATTTTTAGAGGTACACCAACACCAGGTGGAGTGTGAGTTATCTGACCCCAGGGAACTTGCACTGGAGGCAGACGACTGGGTGAGCACCAGAGGATCTGAAGAGGCATTTGAGGGTGCTCCTGAAGGGAGTGGTCTAGTTATTTCCCAACCAGGCGAGGTGGGAAAGGCTTGCAGTATCCCAGGTAGGTCCCAATGTAGTGTGATGGGTGAGGGATCCCATGTCCGGTATCCTAGGAGAGGGAATGGGAGTGGGCTGAGTCTCAGGATCCTGGAGGGTTCCATGAGTGAATGCCAGCAGGGGAGCCTAGACTGTACCATAGGTCCCTCCACTGTGAGGGGCCGCATGGTGTCAGAAGAACTGGAAGGAACGCTGTCACCAGCTTCCTACCAGTTCTAGTGTCTGGCAGTACCATTCCTAGTGAACGGGTGCAGAAGTCCAGACATAGGGCTGAAAGGGTGTTGTGGGCCCCAGTGGAGAACCTGGAGGGTCAGGGGTCAGCTCTGAGGTCAGAGCCCCTAAGGAATGACCTTGGTGATGCCATTTCTGGGCTGGGGGTATCCAGGCTCTGCCTTATGGGCAGAGATCAGGAGGCCAGCCAGCCTCTAGTGCAGCACTTAGGGAAAGTTTTTCCCCTGTGGGGGTACGTGTGTCCCCCAGGAAGTCCTAGATTGCCAGGCAGGGGTCTAGTCTGAGGGTACAGAGCCGAAGCTGGAGGGTTAGGTGCAGGGGGTAAACTCTGACCTGATGGAGGGGGCGGTTTGCCCAATCACCCCCTCCGGTGTAACTTCCAGGGGTACTCTCCATAGTGGGGAGGTGCAGGACCCCAGAAGGAGGGGTAGAGAGAGGGAAGCCTCACTCCTGACCCAGGTCCAACCTGTGGGTACAGACTCCAGGTTGGAAAACCAGTGGCAGGTTAACCTCCCTGCACTGCTGCGAGAATCGTGCAGGACTGCCTATACCAGCACCCTTATAATTCTGGACTCTGGGGGTGCCGCTCTTAGGGAGAGGGTACAGGACCCCAGAGGGGAGGACCAGTGTCAGACTGTCATCCCTGACCTGGTAGAAGGGAGAGTGGACAAAGGGTGCCAGGCACCTGGGGCTATTGCCCCCCGCTCTCCAAAGTCACAGTGGTTGGACAGCCCTGAAAGGCCTGTGGCCTGGCTCTCATCCCTGCAGAGCTGAAACATATGATTAAACATGCAAAGTACAATGGTTAGAGGATTAATACACCTCATATATTCATGATCCTCTACCTTTTCACTGAATTATCAACTCGATATCCATAAATGTGAATACCTTCACCCCAATTACATATACAATAATATACTGGTAACTATACCACATCATCATACTGCGGATTTATAAGGAAATGCCTCCTTTGCATGGTTACTTCGTAACTTTTTGCCTTTGCTGATGATAAGTTTTGATTGAAAATGTGCTGGGACCCTGCTAACCAGGCCCCAGCACCAGTGTCCTTTCCCTAAACTGTACTTTTGCTTCCACAATTGGCACAGCCCTGGCACTCAGATAAGTCCCTTGTAACTGGTACTCCTGGTACCCAGGCCCTGATGCCAGGGAAGATAAGGGCTGCAGCATGTCTTATGCCACCCTGGGGACCCCTCACTCAGCACATGCACACTGCCTCACAGCTTGTGTGTGCTGGTGGGGAGAAAAAGACTAAGTCAACATGGCACTCCCCTCAGAGTGCCAAGCTAACCTCACACTGCCTGTGGCATAGGTAAGTCACCCCTCTAGCAGGCCTTACAGCCCTAAGGCAGGGTGCACTCTACCACAGGTGAGGACATATGTGCATGAGCACTATGCCCCTACAGTGTCTAAGCAAAACTTTAGACATTGTAAGTGCAGGGTAGCCATAAGAGTATGTGGTCTGGGAGTTTGTCAAACATGAACTCCACAGTTCCATAATGGCTACACTGAAATCGGGGAAGTTTGGTATCAAACGTCTCAGCACAATAAATACACACTGATGCCAGCGTGTAATTTAATTTAGTGTAACCTTAGAGATACACACAAATACCAATCTGACTTCTAGTGTAGGTTGACCAGTTCCTGCCAGCCTGCCACATACCAGACAAGTTGCTGGCCACATGGAGAGAGTGCCTTTGTCACTCTGTGGCCAGGAACAAAGCCTCTATTGGGTGGAGGTGCTTCTCACCTCCCCCGTCAGGGACTGTTACACCTGGACGTGAGCCTCAAAGGCTTACCCCTTTTGTTACAGCGCCCCAGGGCATCCCAGCTAGTGGAGATGCCCGCCCCTCCGGCCACTGCCCCCACTTTTGGCGTCAAGGCTGGAGGAGATAATGAGAAAAACAAGGACAACCCCTAAGGTGTCCTGAGCTGAGGTGACCCCTGCCTTTAGAAATCCTCCATCTTAGTTTGGGAGGATTCCCCCAGTAGGATTAGGGATGTGCCCCCCTCCCCACAGGGAGGAGGCACAAAGAGGGTTAGCCACCCTCAAGGATAGTAGCCATTTGGCTACTGCCCTCCCAGACCTAAACACACCCCTAAATCTAGTTTTTAGGGGCACCCCAGAACCCAGGAAATCAGATTCCTGCAACCTGAAGAAACAAGAAGGACTGCTGACCTACAAGCCTGCAGAGAAGACGACAACTGCTTTGGACCCAACCCTACTGGCCTGTCTCCTGACTCGAAAACCTGCAACCAGCGATGCATCCGACAGGGACCAGCGACCTCTGAAGCTTCAGAGGACTGCCCTGGACTAAAGGACCAAGAAACTCCTGCGAGCAGCGGCTGTGCTCAACAACAGCAACTTCTTTTCAACAAAGAAGCAACTTTTAGAGAACTCACATTTCCCGCCGGAAGCGTGAGACTTCCCACTCTGCACCAGACACCCCCGGCTCGAGATCCAGAGAACAGGGAGGACTCCCCGGTGACTGCAACCCCGTGAGTAGCCCGAGACGACCCCCTTGAACCCTCTCAGCGACGCCTGCAGAGAGAATCTAGAGGCTCCCCCTGACCGCGACTGCCTGTAACAAGGGACCCGACGCCTGGAACAAGTACTGTACCCACAGCCCCCAGGACCTGAAGGAACCGAACCTTAGTGCAGGAGTGACCCCCAGGCGACCCTCTGCCTAGCTCAGGTGGTGGCTGGCCCAAGAAGCACCCCCGTGCCTGCCTGCAGTGCTAGAGTGACCCCTGGGTCCCTCGATTGAATCCTATCTAAAACCCGACGCCTGCTTTGCATACTGCACCCGACTGCCCCTGTGCCACTGAGGGTGTGTTTTGTGTGCCTAATTGTGTCCTCCCCCAGTGCTCTACAAAATCCCCCTGGTCTGCCCCCCGAGGATGCAGGTACTTACCTGCTGGCAGACTAGAATCGGAGCACCCCTGTTCTCCATGGGCGCCTATGTGGTTTGGGCACCTCTTCGATCTCTGCACCTGGCCGGCCCTGAGCTGCTGGTGTGGTAACTTTGGGGTTGCCTTGAACCCCCAACGGTGGGCTGCCTACGCCCAGGGACTGAGACTTGTAAGTGTCTTACTTACCTCACAAATCTAACCTTTACTTACCTCCCTCAGGAACTGTTGATTTTTGCACTGTGTCCACTTTTAAAATAGCTTATTGACATTTTAACCAAGACTGTGTATGATATTGCTTTTATTCAAAGTTCCTAACTTAACTGTGTGAAGTACCTTGCATTGTATGTGTTTACTTCAAACCTTGAACCTGTGGTTCTTAAAATAAACTAAGAAAATATTTTTCTATATAAAAACCTATTGGCCTGGTGTATGTCTTTGAGTGTGTGTTCCTCATTTATTGCCTGTGTGTGTACAACAAATGCTTAACACTACCCTCTGATAAGCCTACTGCTCGACCACACTACCACAAAATAGAGCATTAGAATTATCTAATTTTGCCACTATCTTACCTCCAAGGCGATACCCTTGGAATCTGTGCATACTATTTTTTACTTTGAAATAGTATATACAGAGCCAACTTCCTACATTGGTGGATCAGCGGTGGGGTCTAAGACTTTGCATTTGCTGGACTACTCAGCCAGTACCTGATCACACAACTAAATTCCAAAAATTGTCATTAGAGAGATTTTTGAAATTTTAGCTATTTTTCTAAATTTTTAAAAGTCCTGCTTGTGCCTTGTGTAAGTCCCTGTTCGCATTTCTTTTAGAGTTTCAAAGTTTGTAAAAGTTTGGATTTAAGTTCTGGAAGTAGTTTTTAGATTCTTAAAAAGTTATCCCAACTTTTAGAGAAATAATGTCTAGCACAGATGAGATGGTGGTGGGTTGATTTTGTTGACTTCTCAGTCAAAACACTAGATGGTTGGATTAATGGCAGTGGTGTAAATGATTATGATGGGCTGTATAACTTGTTTATGAAAGAACATCTGTTAAGTAATTGTTTTAATGATAAACTGTATCAACATCTGGTAGAGCTAGCACCAATTTCTCCCCAAGAATTGGGAAAGAAGACAGTCCACTGGGCCAAGGCAAGGGTGGTCAGGACTTCCACACAGTCGACCGCAATAGAGTTGCTGCACTACTTCTCTTGGACCTCTCGGCTGCCTTTGATACAGTTGACCATGACACCTTAATTTAAAGACTCCACAAAGCCGGCATGCAAGGGACTGCTCTTGACTGGATTACTTCCTATCTTTAGATTTAATATCATCTACTCGCCCCCCCTTCTCATACAAACCCTACCTCACAAAAGCAGGGCTCCCCCAAGGATCAATCATCTCACCTTTGCTTTTCAACGTCAACATGATATCATTACCAGAACTGGTCAATGAATTCATCTCACATGCTACAACTATGCAGATGACACACAAATACTACTTAAATTAGAATGCTCCAAAAAGATTGAAAACTCAGAAATCTTCAGTTGCCTCAGAGCCGTTGATCAGTGGATGACCTGGAGCCATCTCAAACTAAATACCTCCAAAACAGAAATACTCATATGTGGTGACTGGAAAAGTTATGACCCTCTGTGCGTCTGGCCTGACAATCTCGGACCACCTCCTCAATTATCCAAGGAAGTTAAAAACCTTGAAATCACCATGGCTTCCAAGTTAACTATGAATGCCCAAGTGGACAAATTAGCACGAACAAGCTTCATCACCTTGAAGACTCTACGACGCACCTTCCCCCACCTCGGATTTTCACACAAGGTGCAAGCTACTATCTCGCTTGTACTATCCAAACTGGATTATGCCAATGGCCTCTACCATGGATCATCTTAATCTATTATGAAAAAACTACAACGTATTCAGAACTCCGCAGCCAGGCTACTATTACATGTAAAGCCGCAAGCCCACATTTCCCCTGCCTTGAGAGCACTACACTGGTTACCCATTGCCAGAAGATGCACTTTCAAGCTACTTTGTATCACTCACAAAGCTATACATGGAACAGGACCACTTTTTATCAGGAACAAAATAACCAAATACATCCAGCAAAGAAACCTCCGCTCAAGATTGGCACCCCGCCTTAGAACACCACCATACAAGAAAAAGACTATAGGTGGTACATCCTTCTCCGTTCAAGCAGCCAAACTATGGAATTCATTACCCCCAACTATAAGAGCCACAAATAACTTTCTTGTCTTCAGAAAACTACTCAAGAGTTGTCTCCTTCCTTCATAACCTCCATATATTCAAACAGCTATAGACTCAATAGGCCTATGTTGATACATATTTTTTCTGATTATGTGTATATTTCTAGTTATGTATAGTTCTTTAGAAAATATGTATCGCTACTATGTCATAACAATAAAATACACACACTCTTTGAAACCTGTTTAACTAAGTATATTTACCCATTGTTCTAATTATGTATTGTCTGTTCATATATGTGTGCATATGTGAGTGTATTCATTTGTGTATGTATGTGGGTGTGTGTGTAAATATATATATATATATGCATGTATGTGTGTATGTTGTTTCTGTGCTTGGCATGTTCGTGGGTCATTGCATGGCTCCTGGGTGGGTTGTTATACTAGATATCTATGAATCCCTGCGATCATCTTATCACACTTATCTACCCATCATCATATGTCATGTCTCTATCAATCTCTCCTCCATTCCTACTCTGACTCATCCCAAATCCATTCTACTACTTTCATCTCCTAAATAACTCTACCTAAGCTCTTCCCTCCGCTTCCACATATAACTCACGAAACCTCACTCTACTACCATGACCTCCCAAACAACCCTACTAAATTTGCCCTCATTTATCTCACCCTGCTCCTATGATCTCCCTAACCTTTCCACAGGCTCTTCCCTCCTCCATCCCCCTTTACTCATCCCAAGCCTTTGGGATGAGTAAATGAGGGATATACTCCCACTTAACACTCCTGGATGTCTTTCCTCCTCCACCCCTCCATTACTCCAGTCATTCTAACTAACAAACTCTCATTTCAGTGGCTCAAATTAACTCATAATAATACAAAAACTTTACTCATATTTCTAGATACTAATCCATCACTAATTCTTGTTGGGTTCCGGAGTAGCGTGCTGATTGCCGAAAAGCGCTTCAACGCCTCGTCAGGGGTAGTAAGCACTATATAAATACTTTTACAATACAATGTTAACCGCCTCAAACTCTTCCATGATAGGGCAGATGTAAACATGCTGATGGTTACAGATGAGGACCAGGAAGCAGAGAGGGAACCTCTCCCTGATCTCTTCTTCGCTGACCCTAAGGATGGCACAGTAGATGGAGTGATCTATTCAGACACCCTCTCTGGCCAGCAGCAGGATGGCTGCAGGCAAGTCCTCCAGCAGTTTGCTGAGCCCTTTTCCCTAACCCCTGGTCAGACACACCTGTGTACCCATGATGTGGACACAGGAGACAGCATGCCTGTCACCAACAAAATATTCAGACATTCTGATCAAGTTAAGGAAAGCATCAAAGTGGAAGTCCACAAGATGCTGGAGTTCGGAGCGATTGAGCACTCTGACAGTCCCTGGGCTAGCCCAGTGGTCTTAGTCCCCAAACCTCACACAAAAGATGGTTTTGTGTGGACTGCAGAGGGCTTAACTCTGTCACCAAGACAGATGCTCACCCCATTCCAAGGGCAGATAAATTAATTGACAAATTGGGTGCTGCCAAGTACTTTTATACCTTTGACTTAACAGCAGGGTACTGGCAAATAAGAATGGCGCCAGGAGCAAAAGAGAAAACAGCATTCTGTGCACCTGATGGGCACTACCAGTTTACTGTGATGCCCTTTGGCTTAAAGAATGCCCCTGCCACCTTCCAGGCCATCCGGTGCTCCTCCGTAAGCCAGTCCCATGCCGCCTCTGGTGAATCAAAGAAGAATGACTTTCCGTCATGGAAAACCTTGAGGCGAGCAGGAAAGAGGAGCATATAGGTCAATTGCATCACCTGGACCTTCTGCTTGACCCCCCTCATATGAATGTCGCTTGACCTGCACCTCACGGGTATAATCGGGGAAGATGAGGATCCTGTGGTTGTCCCAGCAGAGGTCCGGGCACGCCCTCGTCTCTTGTAGGATAATGTCCCGATCTTTGAAGTTGAGGAACCGCGGGATCATCGCCAGCCGAGGGCCGCCCCGGGGGCCGGGACGCCAGAGCCCTATGTGCGTGTTCAATGGCGAACCAGGGGGAGAGCCGCTGGTCGGGGACCCATGACTTGATCCAACGTTCCAGGAAATCAATGGTGTGCCCCGCCTCTGCCTCCTCCGGTAATCCCACAAAGCGCATGTTATTCCGCCTTGCACAGTTTTCAGCATTGTCTGCCCTGTGGTGCAGTTCACCCCTGTGAGTCTGCAGCTGCGCTACCTTGGCCTTGAGATCCGCAATCTCATCCTCGGCCTGCGAGACACGGTCCTCCACCTCCTTGATACGACCCACTGTATTCCGTAGGTCCTGCCGCAGTAGGCCAACATCCTCTCGCACCTCCCCGACTTTCATCTCTACCGCCAACTGCGAAGACTGGATGGTCTGAAGAATTGTATTCACCCCTTCAGCTGCTGCGGTCTCGGGGGCCCGGTCACCCACCGCCCGAAGGGATGTCTGCTTGGCAAAGTGATCTATGCACTGATGCGACACTGGTGGACGATTACTTGCTTTGTCTTTCCCCACCACTGTTTCCAGTCCAGCAGCATCAGCGAGACAAGGATTCCCTCCAGGGGCCCAAGCACCAAATGGTATGTGGGAAGGCCGCTACAGTCTCACCCCTGGCTCTTCAATGCCATCCCCCGGCAGGCGACCAGTTAGGCCAGGGGTGGCCGCAACCGCGGGGGGTCCTATCCGGATCCGTCGAAGCAGTGGCAGCACACTTAACTCCCACCCGGTCAAGCACCAACACTGGCCCCACTGGGGCGGGCACCAGCCCTGTCCACCACAGATCACCACACTTCGCTCCTCACGACTCAGGCCACTTCCCTCACATTGGCTCTCCGCCTCATACTGCTCTTCTCAGGCCTCCACGATTTCCTCGTAGCCCCTGCGTCGACTGGGGGGCCACCAGACCCCTCCTATTTCTGCAGATTGGTCTGTCGACGGCGCACACTGACTGTGCCGCTGCAGCATCTTCTCTCCACTCTGACCGTGCTACCCGAGCTCCAGCCCCAGACACCAACTCGGGCGGGCCACCGGCTCCGGCTCCTCCGGCCGGCCCTCCTCTAGCCGCCAGGCAAGACCGCCCAGTGCTCTGCCAGACTTGAGGGCCCCCCCAACCAACAGTCACTCTTCACCCCCGGCGCGGCCCTCTGCACGCTGTCCGGGGGGGCTCCGGCACCCCCAATCCTTCCACCGCCTTCCGAAGCCGAAAAAGAGGGTGGATAGCTGCAGATCAGGCCCGCGGCACCCCTGTCCCAAGGGGCGCTGCTTGAAGAAACTCCCCGTCGCTCCTGGGGCATTGCCTGGAAAGGCTCTTCGCTGCCCCGGGAGGCCACTGCACCCCCGCCGAGGCCACACTTCACGCCGTGGGCCTCCCGTGTAGGTCGCAAGCGCCAGCCCAAGGCCGCCGGGCTCTGGTGTAGCTCCGGCCCAAGGTAAAATCCGGGCCCCCGGCCACTCCAGTCGGCCCACTCACGGACGGGGAGTCGGCCGGGAACAAACGAGTGCCGGGACAGCTGGGCCTAGCAGGGCGAATGAAGGAGGGGTCCAGAGCACTCTTAGAGCGTGACTGCCATCTTGACGCCCGTGGCCGCTGGTGAATTTTAAATTCAAATAATTCTCTTTAAGGCTTGTCACAAATCCTACCGTGCTGTTATGATCATCTCTTCACATTACAAAAATGTTATCCATGTAGCGCATAGGTTGTCACCTCTCCTAGGGGGGACTGCTGAGGACCTGCTCCTCCTACGAGCCCATATGCAAATTTGCATAACTTAGGGCAAAACAAGTCCCCATCGCAGTCCCCTGTTGTTGTTCAAAGATATGGTGATTAAAAAAAAAGATGGTATGTTCCAAGCACCACCTCATCATGGCCAGGAGCATCTTAGTATGCTTGTAAAATACGATTGGTCTTGGTCGCACAAACTATTCTACTGCTCAGAGTCCATCCCCATGTCCGATACTCGTATAGAGTGAAGTCACATCTAATGTTATTAGGAGAGAACCTTCCTTCCAGGGCATGTCAAAGATGTGTTTTAGGAAATCAGTACTATCCTTAAGGTAAGAAGGGAGGCTTTCAACAAATGTCCTTAAAAAGGAATCTATGTATTGCCCACCGGGCATACAGATCTGATGATTTTTCATGCTTGCCTATTCTAGAAAGATGGTTACATTGAATTACTAAATGCAGAGGTTAATTGAGTATCAAAAAATATTAGGGGTATGCCTATTTGGTGTAAATCTGTTCAGTAGTTTTTGAGATATTAAAGGAAATCCAAATTTGTATATCTCTGGCTGGGATGACTTCTTGAATATTGATGAGCGTGTGAAGGGAAATGCACAGCTCTGATTGGCTACCAACACTTCAAGGCAGGAAGTTTTGGCAGCCATTTTGAAATTCACCTTCAGCTAAGTCCCACAAAAAAATCTAAAAAAAAAAAGTCAAGGGGCCAGAGTAGAGACACTCTGGCCCCTATCTCTGGTTCTGAGATCCCAGATCGACCGCCCAAGGGGTGAAGATCATTTTTAATTTTTTCTTGTCATGATTCACGGATGATCTGGTGAAAATAAAAAAATTAAAATGAAGCACTGGCTCCCGCACTTCATAATCCTGAAACCCCCAGGTGGGCCAAGCCCTGGGGATATTTTTTCTTTGTAATGTGGGGGGGGGGGTCACCTGTGTCCCCTGCAGCCTCAGGGCCTGCCACCTTCCCGGGCATTTTATTATATGTAATGGGGGACACTTGGCCCCCCCATCGCAGCCCTGGGGACTTCCACCGCCCGGGGCACAGTTTTAATTGCACTGGGGGGTGCGATCGCCTCCCGCAGCCCTAGGAACTGCCCCCTCCCTGGGGTATTTATTTATATGTATCCAGGGCCGCATGCCCCCCGCATTCCCGGGCCCCACCACCTCCCCGAGGCATTCAAGAAATTTGTGTGCAGGGAGGCCACGTGGCCCACCGCAGCCCCGGGGACCACCACTTCGCCAGGGCTACAATAGAAAAGTGAAGGGGTACTATTACAGACCCCCCGCAGCCCTGGGGACCACCACCTCTCCGGGATTCTTTTTATTGGAAGGGGGCCACGTGGCCCCCCTCATGGAGTCACTGATGGCATTGGGGACCGCCATCCCCCTAAGCCGGCTCCTGCTATGTCCTTGAGTGCCCACGCCAGGACATAGCTGTTTGCTTTTGCTTGGTGGGAGCTCACCGCTCCAACAAGCAAAAGTAAACAAAGTTTGCTTTCTGACAGCGGGATCTGTCAAACAGGTCCCACTGGCAGAAAGTGGAGTTTTTATCTGTCTTCATGCAGGAAGCGGGAGTCATCTGGGGCCACGGGGAGGTCTTGAGACTCCCCCTTCGGTCCCAGATAACCTGTAAAGGAAAAAAAAAGTACAAGAAAAAAAATCCTATGGCCTATTGGTTAAGGTCTCACACCCTCACACTGAAAGTTGAGGGTTCTATTCCAGGTGTGTCTGTGATCATTTCCCTCCTTTAATTTCTTTTAAACTTCAAACTGAAAGGTGATGTCACTCTTTTTAATTGAGAAATACATTTTTGTTTTCAATTTGTCCAGAAATATCTCATTCTAAGTTTATCATCCTTCAAAGCCTAAACATCTTTCTATCTCTCTCCCTTTCACTCTTTTTTCTTTCTATCTCTTTCTCCAACTCCCACTCCCACTCCCACTCCCACTCAGACCCTAATGCACCCACTAACATACCCACCCAGACACTCACCCATCCACTCACAGATCCATTCAGACCCTTGTGCACCCACTCACAGCCCCACTCAGACCCTCACGCACCCACTCGCAAGCCCATTGGACAGTCACACACCCACTCACAGACCCACTCAGACTCTCACACATCCACTCACAGATCTACTGACACCTTCATGCACCCACTCAGAGACTTGCAAAGACACTGACACACTCATGATGCATGCACTCTCACACCCAGAGAGAGACTCCCAGATACATCCTGCTACACCTACTCTCACATCCAGTGAGACAGGCTGTGTCCAACTCCTGCTGTGCACGGTGAAAGGGCCGTGTGCAGAGTAGGGTTGGGTGGTTAGAGGTGTTGGTTGCAGAGTCTGCCGCAGGCCAGGCCTTTCTGACAACCCTTGCCACTCATGGGAAAAGGCTGTGCACGGTGCAAGGTTGATGTTTATAGGGGGTTGGCCTCAGGGACTGGCCGCAGGTGAACCACTGCCTTGCACTGCCAAAGGCCATGCATGGTGGTGGTTGGATTAACGTATAGAAATGAAAATTACTATACGTAAAAAAACATAGAAATTCACTGAAAAAATCAAAGCTTACAGGGACGTTATTGTTAGGAAATAGAATTTAAAAAAACGTAAAAATTCACTTAAAAAAACAAACGTTACAGGGACGTTATAGTTATATTCACATTTTAAACATACAAACCCATAGAAATTCACCTGTTATCGTTAGAGTTATCTCAAGTAACTATAACTCATGCCATAAGGTAACTATAACTCACACCTTGGGCATGCACTGCTAATTACTCCATAAATTACAGCATTCAGGACATCTTTGATAACGTCACTGATAATATCAATGTAATATTTGCAGTAAAGTTTTTGATGAAAAAACTGTGGATGGCGGAGACGTTCACTATTTTTCCCTCAGGACCAAATCAAATGCCTTCCTCAAATCAATGAAGGCGACATAGAGATGGTTCTGCCTGAGAATAATATATTTTCAGCACAATATTTTAAACCAAAAAACTAGATCAAGGGTGCTAACTCCTTTCTTAAACTCTGCCTGGTAGTCCTCAAGAATATGATGTTTGGAGATCCAGGATTGGAGCCTTACCAAAACATCCCTACAGAATACCCGATGTCAATTAGGCTTATTAGTCTATAATTAGCCAGTGAATCTCTGTTTCCCTTCTTGTATATCAGCACCATCACCGTGACACACCATGTAGAAGTGATCCCATCACCCCTCGTGATGGCATTACTTTGCACATTAAGGTTCAGTACCCAGACCTCAGGATGCGATAAATACAGGTCACCAGGAATATGATCTAGACCAGGAGCCTTTTCTTGTTCAGTAATTTTAAGGCCTGAGACATTTCCTCTGGACTAAAGTTGAAGAGCTCTCTTCTATGGTCTCCCCCGGCTTTATATCCAAGGGAAAAGACAGCATTCACATCCTTGTGAGTTTAATGCTGCACCATATCACAGGGCCATTCCATATAGAGCTCCTCAAAATGGTTTACCCACATCTCCGGCTGGATTACTGGGTCAAGATGACTATCAGTGGTAAGTGTACCAACAGCCACCAATTTCCAAAAGAGCTTTGTATTTTTCTCCTTTAAGGCTTCAGTTAAATTTGCTCATTGCTTAGACCCCCAATCCCTTGAGCTTCCCTTAGTGTTACTTTATATCTCCCACTTGAGGATTTATTTCAGTAATATTCCCCTTTTAATTGGTGCTAAGAGAGAATTTTGGGCAATTCTGCAGAGTTTTTAATACCATCTAGGGTGTTTTTTTGTATACCACTCCCCCTCCACTTTACTTCCATAAACAGAGACATAATTTGCTCCATCAGTTCACAGTGTAGCGTGACAAAACTTACCTTTGATAGATCGCAGCACTCCACCAGGACCATTCTCTCTATGAACAAGTTATGTATTTGAGCCTGAAGCTTATTATTATTTTCCTTGCACTGACCATTTTACATTTGTTGTTTGTTGCCTCAATATTGTCACTATTCTTGTTGCCAAGATGTTACATTTAAACGGACATGCATCAGACATCACTTAGCACTTGGTGATCACTATCAGCTCTTGAGACCACAGTCATATCCAGAAAAAAGGCCAGAGTGCTTGATCCAGCTAGATGGCTTGCGAATGTTCCTCTTTTAAACGTAGGTATAGGCTGGGTATCCTACTTGGTGCTTCCATTTACTAATCTTAGACCCAATATCACAGCCAGCTCCTCTAGTTGGGCTGCCATCCCTGTAGATTTTCTCGACTTTCCCTGGACAACCCTAGACATACACGTAGGCCCAACTCAATGGTAAGTCAACAGTGAATCCTTCAAATCTGAGGATATGAGCATTGCAGTCCCCTGCCATAATTACTTGAGCACCCCTGTTCAGTTTGGTCAGCGCATCTACTATTTGCTCCACTGCTGCTGATTAAGTATTCTTATGGACAGATGTTATGTAGATATTCAGAATGGCTAAACACTTAGGCCCTCATTACGACATTGGTGGTAAATGCTGCTTACCGCCGTGCTGACTGCCTCCAACTTACTGCCACGTTGGCGAATATCCGTTCACCATAATATGACACACATACCAATCCAACAGAATACAGCCACATACACAAATCTGCCAGACCAAAGGTCAGTGATAAACTGGCATTCTCAAAACCCACACCGTTACTCCAACAGAACAACACCCATCACATTATGATCCACAAATCACCATGGCGGACATTCAACGGTGGTAAAGCATTGGCAGTACATACCGCCGCACTCACAATCACAATGGACACCCACAGACAAAACAACACAAATTGGATAATTCAAACAACACATACCTGATGCCCATACACTCAACACACCATCACCACTATAAAACACATACCCACAGTAACCACAACCCTTTACGAATATAAATCGTTGCCACCAGACAGACACCAAGACCACTGCAACAACTGGACACACACACCACTCACACCCATACACCCCTCACGCACTCCACATCACACACCCAAACACATTACCCAACACACCCTCACCAAAACACATCACTTAACACCCATGGCACCACAAAGGCACTCCCGTTTCACTGAGGAGGAGTTAAGGGTCATGGTGGAGGAAATCGTCAAGGTAGAGCCACAGCTCTTTGGAGCACAGGTGCAGCAGATATCAATAACAAGGAATATGGAGCTATGGCGGAGAATTGTGGGCAGTGTCAATGCCGTGGGACAGCACCCCAGAACAAGGGAAGACATCAGGAAGAGGTGGAACGACCTACAGGGGTAGGTGCATTCCAAAGCAGCAAGACACCAGCTCACTATACAGAGGACTGGCGGCGGACCCCCACCTCCTCCCCCACAACTCGCAGCATGGGAGGGGCAGGTATTGGCAATACTGCATCCTGAGGGCCAGAGTTGGAGGAGGACTGGACACTGGTAAGTCAACTTTTAACAATTATCACCCCCCATATTTGCATGCCATCACACACCCTCACCCTCACTCCCATCACTCCACTCCATCCCACGCACTGCATCATCACATCACACTAATCCCAGTGCCAAGACCTGCATGCTGTATCAACGCATGGACACCCCTCTCAGCTCTGCATGGACGCTCATCACTAAAGCATACACAGCATAGGGAAACTAACAATCACACAATACACCAACATACACAAGCAAAAGCTGGCAGGGGAACAACAACCATAGAGGAGAAGCTAGGGAAGTACAAATGTCAGACACCTGAAGCATAATACATCATTTACATCCCCACAGGTATCCCAGCCAATGTCACTGGAGAGGCGGTGCCATCACTATCCAATCCCGCAACAGAAGAGGCCCACAGTGATGACAGTAACTCTGGACTTCTGGATCTGGACGATCTACCTGGCCCATCAGGGACCACTGGACAGTCTGTCACCCAAGCCCAGTCACAGACCACCACAGAGCCTCCCCCATCAGGAACCAACACCACAGCACCCACGCAGCGTACCCACACCTCTGTCCCCAGGACACGCCAATCAGCAGTGTGCCTACCTGTACTGGGATCCCAGGCCAAGCCTTGCACACAAGAAAATCAGGGACCTGGGGTCAGTGGCAGTGGGCACACCATTCAGGGACAGAGACACAGGCCAAAAGGGACACTGGGAGGACTTCTGTGCACCAGTGGGAGGACAGGAGCAGGGATCCAACTCTCCAGGAGGCACTCACCGAGATCCTGGGAGCCTACCAACATTCCCAGGACACGATGGGCCAGATCCTAAACAACGTGCAGGAGAACAGGCGGTTGCAGTAGGGACAGTATCAGGGGATCAGGGAGGACTTGCAGGCCATCAACAACACACTGATCTCCATAGCAGGGGTGCTGGCAGACATGGTCAACATTATGAGGGAGGCAGTGTCATACTAGTGGGCCCCTACCACTAGCCAGTCATCTGAACAGCCCTCAATGTCCGCTGCTGCTAGTGGCCAGGTGGCCCTGCCACAGGACCAGCAGGCCAGCAGCACCCCTCCCCTTGCAGAAGGTGAACCACCCTGCAGATGTTCCCTGGGAACCATACAGAAGCCAGAGACTCTTGCCAAGACCACCACCAGGATATGAGACTCTCCTAAATGTCCCCCTTGTGTCCTACTCAGTCACCTTGTCCACCTTGAACTGCCATTGCTCCCATTCCTATGTCGCCATGGTCAATGCACCTGTGCTACAAACAGACTGGAACAATACCCTGGACTTTCCTCCATCATCACCCCATTCCATTGCACTTTCCCATCTATATTTTAGCACTACAATAAACACCCTTGGATAAAACTCAACTACTAATTTTTAATGTATTGCAAATTTGTATTGTTTGAAACAGCTTCAACCATTGCAAATGAACTGTGCATGGAATGAGCATAGAATTAATGACCTGTAGCTGGCTGTTGTAATCACACCAGGAAAATGTGTCATATCACCAACATCTGCAAAATGAATATCCAGCAGTAACAGTAAGTGGGCAGAGAAGTGGGAAATGCCAGCATGCCAATGCCACACAGAATGCAACCAAAGTCATAGAAATGTAAAGATGCACTGTCTCACCTGTGTGTCATTGGAATTACTGAGGTATCACAGATGTTCTATTGTCCATATCCTCATCATCTGCCTCCTTATCCTCACTGTCCTCAGGGTCTACTGCTGTCACAAGGGCATCTACAGTCTCCTCCTCTTGCAGAGAAGACATATAAAGTCTGAGGGCCAGATTGTGCAACATGCAGCATGCCGCTGCTATCTGGCAGACCTTCTTGTGTGAGTAGCACAGGGATCCACCTGTTAAATGGAGGCACCGGAACCTGGCCTTCAGGAGGCCAAAGGTCATTTCAGTGATCCTTCTGGTTTGCCCATGTGCCTCATTAAAACGTTCTTTTGCCCTTGTCCTGGCATTCCTCACGGGGGTCAGAAGCCATGATAGGTTTGGGTAACCACAGGCACCTGCAAATATTGAGGGACAACATTTAGTCACACACTATCCTATATGGCACACAGCATAGGCATACACCAACATCTACTGGGTGGGAACAAGGGCTCACCTATTAGCCACACCCTGTGCCTCTGTAGTTGGGCCATCACATTTGGGATGTTGCTATTCCTCAGGACAAAGGCATCATGCACCGACCCTGGATACTTAGCATTGACATGGAAGATGTACTGGTCCGCCAAGCACACCATCTGCACATTCATGGAGTGGAAACTCTTACGATTCCTGAAAACTTGTACCTTCTGGTGGGGGCACAAATGCATATGTGTACCGTCAATCGCACCAATTATATTGGGGATATGTCCCATTGCATGAAATCCGGCCTTTACAGTGGCCAAACCCTCAACCTGGGGGAATGCAATGTAGCTGCACATGTGTTTTATCAGGGCAGACAACACTCTTGTTAGCACATTTGAGGACATTGGCTGTGACATTCCTGCTGCCAAGCCCACTGTCAATTGGAAAGAACCAGTTGCCAGGAAATGGAGAACTGATAGCATTCGCACAAGAGGGGGATCCCAGTGGGGTGACAGATAGCAGACATCAGGTCAGGCTCCAATTGGGCACACAGCTCTTTGATTGTGACCCTGTCCAGTCTATAGGTGAGTATTATGTGCCTGTCCTCCAGTGTAGCCAAGTCCACCAAGTGTTTGTACATGCGGTATGTCTCCATCTCCTATTCATCCACAGCATTAGGTATCTAAGGAACACAAGAGTGAGTAAGTAATCAATAGGCCTATTCACCCCCCCTGAAATGGCGTCCGCCTGTGCTGTGTGTAGGGACAGGTGGAAGTGAGGCAATGACGTTGTGCACCATGGTGGTAGGCCGTCATGAATCGCCGTGCAATTCCTCATTGGTTATTGTTGGGCCCTATGGGGTACAGTTGCCAAATGTGATATACGTTAGCGCTGACTGTATGCACCGCCGTGAACGTGACCGCCATTTTCTATCAGATCGTCACTTGTTTCCTGACCTTCCATAGGAGAGGACCTACCCTGCATGTGCTACTGTGTCCTGTGTCTGGAACCTACCATGGCATGTGTGACCGGGGAAAGGGCCCCAGCCTTCACTTCTGAGGAGTTGTAGTGACTGGTGGATGGTGTCTTACCCCAGTATGGACTGCTGTATGGGCCTCCAGACCAACAGATGAGTACACTGTGGGCACGATGCATGTGGCATGAATGCATGGAGTAGTGTGTGAAGGCCTCGTGTAAGGGGGGTGGGTGGATGTCCTCTTGGCGGTTTACATGTTGGGGGCTGGGCTATATATGTGCCAATGGTGATGCAATTGGGTATGGTGGGCCATTTGTGTAACAGGCTGGACTGTTTGACTAATGGTGCTCTCCTGTCTGTATTGCCTCTGCAGGTTAGCGCCCATCAAAAGAAGGGAATATGGCGTGCCATCCCCAAGGATATGCAGACCCTTGGGTCTATGGCAGGCAGAGCACCCACTGTCACAAACAGTGGGAGGACCTGAGACGCTGGGCACGAAAGACCGCGGAGGCCCAGCTGGGGATGGCCTTTCAATGAGGAAGGGATGCCCGTCGGATCCTGACCCCACTGATGGCCCGCATACTGGCGGTGACCTACCCTGAGCTGGATGGGCGCTTGAGGTCATCACAGCAGCCACAAGGGGGTGAGTACAATGGCTATCATTACAACTTATGGCTGGAGGGGTAGTATCTGGTGGTGGTTGTGTGTCAGTGGGTACCCCTATGCCAGGCCAGACATCGAAGCGTAGGTCCTCTGGTGGCTGAAGGTTTGAATGTGAAATACTGCTTACCTATCTTGTTAGTATTCACTCCTGCTAAGGGCTGTGTGGGTCCCAGGTGTGCTGCAGTTGGCGGTGTGTGCCCCTTCTCATTCCTTGGTAACTAGCCATTTCACTGGTAGTGCCATACATAGTGCGCAGGCCTGTTCCCTGTGTGTGAGGGTGCTGTGTACACCAAAGGTGGTTTTGGTTCAGTCACTGACCCTGTGTATCCTTTGTCTCTCTCCCCCCTTTATTGTTTTGTCATCCTGTTCTTATGTGCATTAACATCATCTGGTGGAATAGCAGAGGCACCCCTGACAGAGGGAGCTGCATCCCACAGGACCCTGGAGGCAGAGTCCACCGACGCTGAGGGAACCAGTGGGATGGAGGGCGAGGGGAGCACCACAGCAGAGACTGGAGACGACAATACAGACTCAGGTACCTCTTCCGATGGGAGCTCCCAGGTGGTGGTGGACACCTCTGTGACCACCCCAGCTACAGGTACAGCTGCCACCCCCGTACCAGCACCGCCCTCCCAATAGCCCATCAGCGAGTTGCCCATGCCTGCTCACCCAGAAGGGTGGGCATCTCCTTTGCCCCAGGCACCTCAGGCCCTGCCCCTGTGAGCCCTGCTGCCCTGAGTGAGGAGGCCATTGACCTCCTGACATCCATCTCTGTAGGGCAAACAACCATTGTGAATGCTATCCAGGGGCTGGCAGCCCAGATGCAGCAATCAAATGCATTCCTAGAGGTCATTCACGGTGGATTGGCAGCCCAACAGAGATTGATTCAGGCTCTGGCCTCCTCTCTTATGGCAGCCATTGTCCCTGTTTCAACCGCCCCCTCCAACTTCCACTTCCAAGTCCCATTCTCCTCAACCCCAACCCATCCCAAGCAAACAGCCAGACGAACATGCACCCAAGACAACACCCAAGAGTATCACAGGCAAACACAAGTACCACACTTCATCCCATAGGCACTCTATCCCATAGGCACTCACACAAACACCTTTCAGTTGCAGACACAACAACATCCACTATCTTCACTGTCTCCCGCTCCTCCTCCTTCACCTCCCACCCAGTAACATCCACACTCACACCTGCATGCACTACATCAATATCCACAACCAGCATCATAACCACACCAAGCAGAACACACACCTCACTGGCAGACACCTACACAACATCCATGCATGCGTCCCCTATGTCCTCTCCCACCGTGTCTGTCCTCCCTCCTAAAGTACACACATTCAAGCACTCAGACACCCAGCAGCCATCCACCTCACAACACCATACAGCCTAAGCACCTGCACTCAAATCCAGCAGACAAACATCTCCAACAACCACTCCCTCATCCTCCACTCCCATTAGTCCTCCCTTTTCCTGCCCAACGCCCCTAAAAAGCTTTTCCTTCCCCAGATTGACCTCTTCCCTACCACCCCGTCCGAGTTCTCCACGTATGGGCAGAGTAACAAGGACCCAGCCAAGCACCTCAGCCAAACATTCCATGGGCCCAGTGGTAGCCTACTCGTGGTGGAAAGGATTCCAGGCAAACAATAATGAAGGGGAAGGAGCGGCACCAGCTGGTAAAAAGGGGAAGGAGCCTGCACCAGATGTAAAGAAGGGGCAGGAGCCTGCAGCAGCTGAAAAGAAGGGGAAGGAGTCTGTAGCAGCTGCAAAGAAGGGGAAGGAGCCTGCAGCAGCTGCAAAGAAGGGGAAGGAGCCTGCACCTGCAGGCAGAGGGGGGAAGAGCCCATCCACCAGTGCCAGGAAGGGTAAGAGATACCCAATCCATGAGCAGGAGGAGAGGAGGTAATCTACGCCAGCGGAAGCTGCCAGCCAAACACCGCCACCACCACCAGCTATCACTGGGCCCCCACTGCCAGCTGTGGCTGTGCAGCCATCAGAGAGTGCAGGGGCTGAGCAGGAGTCTCCCACAACGACCACCTGTTTTGCTTTCCTTATCAAATGACCGAGCTGACAAAACTTTGGAATGCACTTCTTAGTTTAAAGAAGACATTTATTATTATTACTTCACCACGAGGTTCCTGAGAGATGAGATTAGTGGGTTGGAAGCACACGTTTAAAAGTAGTCGCAGCAATGAAAGCAAAATATATCAAAGTACTTCTCAATTGCAATGTACACAGCAAATACATGTGATTATATTATAGCATAACTTCAAACCAAAGAATAAAAGTCCAAATTCGTCACCGTAGGACCTATCACTGCTCGTCATCTTTCTCATGCCTGCAAGTTAATGACTCCTGTTCAACTGCGAAAATGAGATTTTCCACCCAAACGGGAGGTCAGGTAGCTGACGTCTGCTCCTGACTGAAGTCCTGGAAAATTCCCCCTTGCTGCTGCCCAGGGACATCGTCTTATAATGCAAAAAGCCTACTAACAGGCCCCTTAGTCAAAACATGCTGGCTACTGTACATAGAGGGAACAGAACAAGAGTTGGAGAGTAGCCAGTCCTCTAAACCTCGCTCATTCTCAGGCTGGATAGAAAGGAAAACACAAAATATACGCTCTCTTATCACGCTAGGGTTCGGTGTAAACACAATACGAAAAACACAGCTTGGTCTATCATGTGGAAAACACAGCTCATCTGCAATGTCTCAACTGCAATGTCGAACTCCACCATAAAGCCAATAGGCAGCTAAACTGAATACAAATTGTAATGTCTAATGCCACGTTATAGCCAATAGGCAGCTAAACTGAATACAGAATATAATGTCTAATGCCATGTTAAAGCCAATAGGCTGCTAAACTGAATACAAAATGTAATGTTTAATGCCATGTTAAAGCCAATAGGCAGCTAACCTAAATACCAAATGTAATGTCCAATGCCACGTTAAAGCCAATAGGCAGCTAAACTGAATACAACATGTAATGTGCTACTGGTGAACATTGAGCAACTTATATGCGCAGTGGTGAAACACAAAGTCATTGGTCAAACACAATTAATGGCATAACACCACCACAGTGCAGCCATTGGAGGGTGCAGGGGCTGAGCAGCAGCCTCCCACAACCACCACCACAGTGCAGCCATCGGAGGGTGCAGGGGCTGAGCAGGAGCCTCCCACAGCCACCACCACAGTGCAGCCATTTGAGCGTGCAGGGGCTGAGCAGAAGCCTCCCACAACCACCACCACAGTGCACCCATCTGAGGGGGCAGGGGATGAGCAGGAGCCTCCCACAACCACCAACACAGTGCAGCCATCGGAGGGTGCAGGGGCTGAGCAGGAGCCTCCCACAACCACCACCACTGTGCAGCCGTCACCGCCTGCGGACGCCATATAGTACAGCCTCCAAGGGCTGCAGTGCGGCCTGCCCCCACCTGAACCAGTGTGTGAGACACCCACTCGAGGGACTGTGGCCTTGCACTCCCCAGGACAAAGAGCAATGGGCATGTTGCCCCCTCCAGAAACAGTGGGCTTGTTCCCACATCCGGCTGAGATGCCCCCCCCCTTTGAGGTACCTGCATATTTGCCAACTGATGCCCCTGCAGTGTTCTCTCCAGATTAGTGCAGGATTCGAGTGGGGCCTTGGACTGTGCACTGTGAACTATGAACTGGGCAGTGTCCCTTTTTGTACACATGTACAGATCTGTTTAATGTGTAAATCAGATTTTTTATTTTATTGTTGGACTGATTACAATCATTTTCGGAAATTTGTGTTGCTTTATTCTGCAGATTTTCGTGGTCAAATTGTTTTTGTAATGCATATGGCTGTGTGTATGGTGTGTGTGTGTCGGGTGTGTATGGTGCTTGTGTGTGTCACTCTTGTTTTCCTCCCACCCTCCATTGTGTGCTAGGATGTTGTACTCACCGTCGTCGCCTTCACCGGCGTTGGTGTTCCTGGTGAAGCATAACGTAGAAGATCACCGGAAAGACTTGCAGCTCAGGTTCCATGGTGGCGTGGTTCTTCCCTTTGTCTCCAATGGTGAGTCCTTTCTCTTCTGTGCTCTGTTTTTGCCAGGCTTTTGATGGCGTTGGTACTGCCCCGGAAAAGGTGGCGGTTTCATGAGTCAAAAAATGGTGGGCGGTACTTTGCCTTCCACCTAGCTGTGGGCGGCTACCGCCGTGGTGTCTGTTGTTTCCACCCTGGTGGTCGGTGTGGTACATTGGCTGCCTATCAGAGATATCTACGCCATGGTCATAATTTGCCAGTAATTACCACAAGTCTGTTGGCGGTAATACCACCACTTTATCACCGACGGCCAGGGTCGTAATGGAGGCCTTAGTCCCTGTGTGACTGGCAGTTTTGAGCTTAACGGCCAGTTCATCATTACTCTTTGTGGGAATTACCTTAACTGCTGTAAATAAGCCCTGCTTCAACCAAATTACCAGACCACCTGATGCTTACCCCACAGGTGAGGGAGCTGCATAAGCATTGAATGCCAAAAAGCCAGTTTCAACTACTGATTCAGTTGTCCAAGATTCTTGTAGTAAGATAATATGGTTTTGATCTATCAACTTAAACCATTTTGGATCGCAAAGTTTCACTCTGATGCCAGCCACATTCCATGAGAGTAACTTAATTATAGCCCCATCTGGCACTCCACTCCTAGCTACATACTCAGAGTTACTTCCTAATTCTCTGCTGTCCCACATCCATTAACATGATTTCCTCTGAGTTCCCTCGAATAGTGGGCATTACCTCCTTGTTCTCCCTCCCTGAAGGGCATAGACAAGGTAAAGCATGTCATGCTGTTTGACCAACAGTTTAAAGCTCTCAGTCCTCCAATATGTGCTCTGCTAAGCTAGATCACTTTGCCTATGTCTGTCATTTGGCATTTGCCCCCTCAAGATATTGGATTTAATGCTAGGAGTTATCTCTTCCCCTGCTTTGGCCATCCTAGTAACAGGCTGTGCTGTTTTAGCAGGCACATTCGCTCCTTGTGCACACCTGTGTTTCTTCCAGTATCTGTTGCCGTGATGCGAGGACTATCCTAAAGAAGCTGGGGGCTTAATGGGGCCCTTTGATGAGGTGTTTATGTTTGCTACCAAGATTGACAGACTTTTTAGTTTCTCATTCAAAACGTAACTTAACCTACTCATATATTCACATAAACTCTTAATTTCATCCCTCAGGTGGTTTAACTGCGAGTTAGTGGCTTCTCCCTCCTTTGCACCATCTGGAGTGGGCCCGTAATTGCTGGAATCTTTACACTGCTCATGTTCAAAAGACCCCAACAGTACAAAGTGGTTTGAGCAATCGATACCAACTGCTAGGGAAGGGAAACGACTCTGTTGATCGTTTTGGAGGTCTATCTTGGGGGCCACTAATAAAATCTCTGTAGCAGGTGAAATGGTAGGGTCGATTTCACAGGTTAATTTAGTTGAGATGTTTTGCTTTTCTGACTTTTTAAAATTAGACTTAATACCTTTTACTGGTGCCCCTATCTCCCTCTTTCCACACATATCACCCATATCTTTTGGGGCAAGCAAGCCCTTGACATCCTCAATCATTTCATCAATCTGGTCCATAGCACAATCCTCTGTCAAACCTCTGTGGGATTCCCTGGCCCTCCCGGCCCCGTCTGTTTGACACAAGCCTTCCCCATTACCAGATTCTTAGAAGTCTTGAGCTTGTATGCCTTGTTAGCTATTAATTGGGCATGCAGCCACCGATCAAGCAGTCCCCAAGTGATTCTTGATACAAGTTGAATGACCCCAGTCAAACAGCTGGGAGGTTATATTCCTATCACTAATGATTGAGCTGGCCTAATTAAGTAGTTGAACAATATCCCCCATGGATAGTCTCCCCGTACAGAATAAGTCCCAGGTCATGAATCCCCGAGGTAGGCAAAGCAAACAATGAACACACAGAGCAGGCCAATGGACGACAAACAATGGATCAGTTTAAGTTCTACATGATTAATCTGTGGCCTTTTGTCACAGTTAAATATTCAACCAAGATGGTGTTGGTGTAAACTGCCCAGCACACAGTCAAAGACTGGGTTTTTAAAACAGATAACTTAATGATTAGTGCTAATAATAGGGCTTACCAGTCACAGAGGCCCAGCGGAATTTGACGAGGTGGCCAAGGGGGCTTGCCCTCCCATTTCCTATGGCTGACACACACGGATGGGCCCACATGCGTCCCGCGCAGTGGAGCACCTTGTGGCGCTTTATAGTGCTTGTCAGCAGTCTTGTCCCCCTGCAGGATTGGCAAGAGGAGCGCCTCGTGGCATGATGGTTCCTGGGACCTTGAGTCCCTTTACGGCAGTGGTGGGGTGGTGCAGGCATCCTGTGCAGTAGGGTACCTTGTGGTGCTTTACAGCACTTGTCAGCAGTCTCCTCCCCCTGCAGGTATGGCAACCGGAGCGCCTCCTGGCGCAACGGTTCATGGGACCTGGAGTCCCTTTGTGGCAGTGCTGACAGTAGTGCAGGCGCCAATATTATATTTGCACTCAGGACCTTTGTTTACCTAGATAAGCACAGGTTAAACATCTCTTTAGTTCAGGACAATCAAAGTTCTGATTTTGCTGAAACTTCTATCAACAGTGTGAATTCAGAAAAGACATAAAGACTTACAGTGATGCTTGACTGACTCACATTATATTAAAAAACTCAAGCTATATAAAAAAAGAAATGAGGATATTTCTTTTAGAATGCCTTTTAGACCTAGCATCCTTGGCATGGTTTCCCCCTATCTTTTTGCCTTTGCCTCCTGTATTATTGACTGTGTGCTGGGTTTCGTTTTTGCTGGTTTTGGTACTCTGATCACTTTACCAGTGCTAAAGTGCAAGTGCTCCCTATGTAATTTGTGATTATGATTGCCATATTTGATTTACTTGTAAGCCCCTAGTATAGTGCACCCAGAACTCCCTTTTTACTACATGTAAGTCACCCCTAAGGTAGGCCCTAGCTAGCCCTATGGGCAGAGTGCTATGTATGTAGAAGGCAGGACATGTGCCTAGTAGCGTGGCCTGCCCTAGTAGTGACAAACAGTTTATTTGGCTTCTCACTACTGTGAGTGCTGCCTTCTCATAGGATTGCATTGGAAATGCTCTGCCTTATGTCTAGGGAGTACTGTCTGATTTATGAGGGGTAGCGTAGACATGTTTGGTATGGTTGTAATGGTAATGAGAAATGCTGCTTACCGGTGTAAATTGATTTTGTATTACTATTACAGAAATGCCCCTTCTAGAAAGTGAGCATTTCTCTGTGCTTATGACTCTGGTGTTTTGCAGCTTGACTCCAATCCATGTCTGGGCAGAGTGACAGTTGGGCCTTGTGCTTACCTCTCAGACACCCTGTACACACGGAGGGGGGAGATGTCACAGAGGTGCATCTGCATTTTTAATAGCCTTCCTGGGCCGAGAGAAGGGGAAGGAGGGGCACACATGCATCTGTAAAGACTGTGCCCTGGCCTCACACAAAAGGATTGTTTACCCTCAACTGATGTTTGGAGCCTGTGCTGGAGGAGAGAGGGGACACTCATTGAACCAGTTGTAACTGGTTGAAACCCCCTCTTCTCCTCATTGGAAATGCTTTGCAGAACTGAGTATAAGTACAGGGGATTTTTCCCCACAATTTACACCAGAAACCTACTTGTAACTGGACACAGAATGCTGCTGGAAGGACTCACCAGGGACTGCCATGGACTGCTGCTGCTGTGCTGACCTGGGTCCCAAAGGAGGGACTGCCACTGGTTGCATCTAATTTATGCTGGCCTGTTGCTGGTCCCTATCGCTCTGTGGTTCATCTTGTGTCCCCCCTGTCTACCTATTCCAGAGTGCTTTGGGAGCACTTGCCCTTGGTGCAAATTAGCGCCCTGTGAATGCTTTCATTTTTACTTAGATTGCGCTCCTCAGGCACATTGCTGGGTTAAAAATTGCCCCCTGGAGCTGTAGAGGCACTTTGCTGCTTGCAGAGTTCACCACCGCGACTCAGACTCCCCAGGATCCGAGCGCGTTGGAGACACGCTACTACTGGTGCCCCCAGGACAGGAAGACACGATGATCGGAAATGCCAGGCTTCTTTAAGTGCTCCCGGGGTGAAGCACGCTGAGAGAGGTGCCCCTGGGGCACAAGCAGGCACCTACGTTTGTGCTGCTTCACTGCTGCGGCCCGGAAAGGGCTAAAGAGCAGCATGCACACCGCAACGGGTGTGGCTGTTCCTAGAGCGGGTTGGGAGCCTCCTTGGAAGTCCCCTGCTCTACCAGGCCCCGTCTCAACTAGGAACGTAGGTGGGGAAGGAGGCATCAACGGAGGTTCCCCACCCCACCAGGCCCCCTTATTGCCATATTGGAGACCCCTGCACTGCCAGGTCTCTCATTCTCCCCCGTTGGCTGGGTTTTTGTTCTGCACCCCCCCACTATTGAAGGGCCAGTAGTGGCGTGGGGGGCCCCAAGAGATCGTGGGTCCCAGGAGGGGCCCTGATATAAGAGCCAGAAGTGGTGCGGGCCACCCCTTCTCCTTCCAAACATCACCATGAGGCCCCCATTGAGCGCACAGAGCACCAGGGGCCCCCCTGAATGTTTCAGGGCACTAGAGGGGCCCCTCCAGCAACCACAGGTACTTTTATTTGACATATGCTGTGCCCCCTGTTCCTTTTATGGGCCTGCTGGGGCTGATAGGTTAACCTGTTCCTTTTGTTGATGTGCCATACATGTGTTGATGTTCCTTCTATGGGCATTCTATGGCAATATGTGTTTATGATCTGCCATACCATATGCTGACTAATGTTCCTGCTATGGGCATTTAGGATATGTGCATTTCTTTAGTAATGTGATTCCTGATTACTGCTTATGTTCCAGAATGGTAAGTAACTTATGTGCTCTATTATGACTACTGCTTATTCCGCATAGTACCATATGATGTTCTGACAACTGCTTAGGTAGCGGGATATTAATGACACGTTATGTTTGGTTTAATTATGTTTTGTGCAATACAGTTTATTTTTACTTAACTTAGTGTTGTGTTCCTTTGTGGTGTATTTATTGTGTCACGTGTGTTGTGCAAACGCTTTACACATTGCCTCCAGGTTAGGCCTGACTGCTCTTGCCAAGCTACCAAGCGAGCAGGGGTTATCTTGGATGTATATCTCACTTGCCCTGACTAGAGTGGGCGGGGTTCTGCCTGGCCTAGGTGCATTCCCTCGCCAAACAGAAAACCATTTCGAACAAGGCAACAGTTGACAAATGGAGATTTAGCGACCACTCAGAAAGTTCACGCAGTGGTCTCCACACTGTGCCTTCTGGCGCGGGCCCCTGTTTGTCAAGCATGGGGGAAGGGCCGCTTTGGGACACACGCTGTTCACAGTGGCACCCAGCAAAGCCAGGCACTCCAATACACAAATAGTTATGAATTCCGCACCTCCCTGGTAGAGGGCACAACATCTGCGGCGCAATGACTTGGGTCGTCCTGGACAGTCCCGGTTGCGCATGAAGAGTTACCAAATCCCACCTCCCTTTAAGGAGGCGCAAAATCTGGTGCACAAAGACTTGAGTCACACAAGGCAATTCCGATTGCTCACAAAGAGTTAACAATGCCGTTCCTACCCAGAATGAGGCACCACATCTGGTGTGTGATGATTTGAGTTGCCCCAAACAAATATGGACTCACACCAAGAGTTTCAATCACGTGCCTCCCTGGAACAAGGCACAACATCTGATGTGCGATAACTTGAAGACGCACCAGACAAATCCAGTCTGACACACACAGAGATGCAAGTTCAGCAGTGCCCCATGAGGTAGAATGAGACACTGCTCCAGGTATGACCCCACCTTACAGGGGTCGCAACCAGTGAATCAGATACCGCACACAATGAGCATGCAGTTGAGTGTCACACAAGAGAAATGCAGCACTCTCGACAAAAGGATCCTGAGACCGGTGAGTTTGCTCACTACCAACAAGACGCTTATGTGTGTTTTGGCCCATCGATGAAGGTCCAAGCTCCTTGAAGGTGGGCAGTTCTTTGAAGGCTCCGCACTAGGCAAATCTGGTCCCCAGGTGCAATACTTAATTCTACTCCCACACCGCTGCTACCAGGTGATGTCAAGCAGACGATATAGGCACTTAAGAGGGTACCGCTCTCCAGATGACCTAAGTAGAAGGTGTAGGTCCCTTGCGGGAGGACTTTGATGTCCCTGAGACCTCCACAAGAGAACAGAGGGCTAGCCAACAAGCACTTTGAGAGCACACTTCAGGGTGCCACATAGCAGCAACCAGATTGCCCAGGCCAGCCACGATGCAGGAAGGGTGTGCCGTGCCTTCATAGGGTAGTAATTACTCCTTTCGCACAATAGATTCTTCTGGCACTGTGCACTACGTGTACCAGGGTCTCCGCCCCATGTTCCTGCAGTGTAACTCCACCTTGTTGCAGTGTGGCACTGGTAGTTATACTGTAGTGTGCCTTTGAAGTTGGGGGAGGTTCAGAGAGTTCCCCTTTGGACCACAGATGTCTCCCATAAATGTCAGTCCTGTCTGCCATGTGGCAGTGGAATACAGATCTTAATCTTTAGTGGGGCCATGATCTGGCTTTGTGAGGCCATGCCTCAGAACCTCTCCCTCTAATGTATCCTTCCAGGCCCACAAATGGCAGAGGTCTTTATTCTGATTGTGTGCCCAAGATTTATAATTGTCACTGGCGAATACACAAATGTGCTCCTCTATCCCGTTGCAGACTCAAGTCAAATTAAAAGGCAAAAATAGCATTTTATGGCAGAGAAATGTCTACTTTCTTGAAATGGCATTGCTCCATGATTATTAAAAAAGTACACCTTTACCATGAAAATGGGTTTGTCAGGACGAATCCAATGATAGTAAACAATATGAGGCTGCTCTGCTGCATTCCAATGTTGCAGCTAGGACTAAGTGTAACACTTCCCCCATGTTAACCTATGGGCAGAACAGGTCTCCTATGCAGTGAAAACACACATGGGTATTCTTCTCTCTTTGGGCATACATGCCCCATGCACATACACAAGCCTGCATGAGCAGGCTGGACACATCTTTAAAAGCACCATAGGTGCAATTGTGCATATAAGCCTGCTAAGACAGGTGGGATACATCTTTCAAAACACCTTTGTTCCTGGTGCACACACACAGGCCTGCACCACTTCCCAACATATGTGGGGAGGCGTGTGTGCACTTTCCCACTGTACTTACAGTAGGAAAGTGCTCAGGGCCCTAAGGCTACTAAGGGGGAATCAGCAAAACCTACTAGAAAAAGCAAAAAGGTTTGGGGAAACACCATCTCAGCATGGCAGGTCTAAGACCTCTCACCCTCTGCAACTGTTAATATTGGCACCTTTCGGTTCCCATAGCAGCCATTGACAGCAGAGTTATGTCCCGCCCAGTGCCCACCACTCAGCTTCATCGCAGCACAAGCTCCAGCCTCCTCCATTCCTCCAATCCCTGCAGGGCCCTGGTATAGCATGGGCTGCAGTGCTCTTTGCCCAGCAGCTGCTTTATCTCCCACACCCCAGCACAGCTACCAATGGGGTCACCAGCAACGGCCCTGCCCGGTCTTCATCATGGGTGTCTGCAGCAGGCTGCCACCATTTAGCAGTCTCTCAACGGCAGCATTAACACTCTCAGGTCCTTCTCCAGCTAACAACAGTGTAGGCCCCAGCCACACCCATCCAGTAAGGCTGAAACAATCTTGTCCAATGCCGGCCAACTGAAGGATATTTTCACTTCTCCATGTACTGCAATTGCTCCCCGATGTAAGGAGAGAAGCAGTCAGCTGTGAGGTTTCAGTTTGAGTATGGATTTGTGCAGTATTTCAAACCAGGGTTAGAGAGCTGCCGCAGAGCATGTCTTTACAGCATGGTGGCTAAGCCATGCTACATCTTAAAATGACTGCTTGGGGCCAGATTTCCAAACATGTTGCCCTGTGTATGTGTTACAAAAGTGAGGCAAACCAACACAATTTATTTTTTATTTACTTTCCAGCGCAAAACTTATTTTGTGATGGAAAGCTGCCTAAAATTAACGCAAAGCAGCACATTTTGCATCACTTAGTGTCAAGGTGCATTAACTGGGTGGCACCAGGGCATTCCCATGCAAATACCAATGTTTTAGACACAAAACCCCAACTACCAAAAATGTGAGAGGATTTTGCATCAAAAATAATTGCCACTTGAAAGCAGGTGTTAAAAGGAGAAATGTTTTCATTTCTCCTTTGTTCTCGACTTTGCATATGTGCTGCACTGTACAGCACACTTACAAAGTTGGAAAAGTTTTAAAATGTGTCTGTATAGTATTTTGTACTGGAAGGGAAGCTTCCAGTACAAAACCTAAGCTAGACTCACGCGCTCACGCTTGCACTATGGTGCAAAGGTGTGTGTGTGGCGCTGAGCAGCAAAATTCTACAGAGAGGGGAACAGATCGCCATATCTCTGCAGATATGGCACTCTCCTGCTCGCTCTTTCTCACGCAGTACAGCGCGGTATTTTTAGCTATTGCGTGAGAATTCTGTAAATCAGGCGCTTGGCGTCCTCCTTGGGAGCAGCAAAGAGGCATAGTTATTTTTTAAAGGTCTTTTCTAAACATAGCCTCTCTCTCTGAGTCTCATCAGAATTGTGTGGAATGGGATCACATTTTACGTAGAATTAGCACGCCTTGGGCCATATTTATACTTTTTGACGCAAAACTGCGCTAACGCAGTTTTGCGCCAAAAAAATTAGCGCCGGCTAACGCCATTCTGAAGCACCATGCGGGCGCCGTATTTATTCAATGACGTTAGCCGGCGTTAGCCGGCGTTAGCCGCCGGCGCTGTCTGGTGTGCGTTAAAAAAAACAACGTACACCAGACAGCGCCGGTGTAGGGGGAAAATGGCGTATGGGCGTCCACAAATGGTGCAAGTCAGGCTGAGGCAAAAAAATCGCTACAACCCGATTTGCGCCATTTTTTTACGACGCCCATCCCCCATTGAAATGACTCCTGTCTTAGCAAAGACAGGAGTCATGCCCCCTTGCCCAATGGCCATGCCCAGGGGACTTCTGTCCCCTGGGCATGGTCATTGGGCATAGTGGCATGTAGGGGGGCACAAATCAGGCCCCCCTATGCCACAATTTAAAAAAAAAAAAAATACTTACCTGGACTTACCTTAATGTCCCTGGGGTGGGTCCCTCCATCCTTTGGTGTCCTCCTGGGGTGGGCAGGGGTGGCAGGGGGTGTCCCTGGGGGCAGGGGAGGGCACCTCTGGGCTCATTCTGAGCCCACAGGTCCCTTAACGCCTGCCTTGACCCAGGCGCTAAAATCCGGCGCTAATGCGGGTTTTTTAGACCCGCCCACTCCCGGGCGTCATTTTTGCCCGGGAGTATAAATACGACGCATATGCATCGGAGTCATTTTTTAAGACGGGAACGCCTACCTTGCATATCATTAACGCAAGGAAGGTGTTCACGCAAAAAAATGACGCTAACTCCATGAACTTTGGCGCTAGACGCGTCTAACGCCAAAGTATAAATATGGAGTTAGTTTTGCGTCGAATTTGCGTCGAAAAAAACGACGCAAATTCGGCGCAAACGGAGTATAAATATGCCCCCTCGTGTTTATGAGTTTTGCTGTGTGTTGCAACACCCTTGGTAATACAAAGCCTGTTATCACCCTCACCAGTTGCCGACCGTACTGTAATAAGACAGGAACTGTGATGGTGAGATCACCGAGTTTCAGGAACATTTCTGCACATACTTTTACCTACCTTCTGTAGTTAAAAAAAATCTGCGTGGACAGGCATTTGGTTTTGGAACCCCACACCAACCAGAATCTGTAATTGTGCTGGATGGTAACTCAGTAAAAGCACGCTCCACTAACTGATGATTAGATACGTTGTGATTTAATGTGTCTGCTTTATGATAGGCACCCTTTCGGTTTTCACTGAGGGAATCATAGGTTTGAAAAGGATTTTATTTCACCTCTTTCCTGCAGAGGGAAACGATACGAAGCATTCTGTATTACTTGCGTGTTCATGACTTAAAAAAAATAGGATTGCCTTTCACATCTATTAGGACAATTTGAAAACGGGTCAGCGCTAAATAAAACAACTAAATAAAAAAAGATTAATCACTGAATTTATTCTTGTATTAAAATCTGTACGGGAGAATATTTTTATGAATACATATAGATTCTCCGCTTTTTTTCAGTGTTAAATTGGGTCACATGATGCAAAACGAAATTTTTCTAACTGATAAAAAACAATTTTTCACTTGGCTTATTTTCCCATTAGTCCGCATCAATTTCTGCCAAGTGCAACGAAATATACGCATACATTTGCTAAATGGATCACTGATGTTACAAAACACTGCAGCCATTTTAGAGTAAAGAACGAGGCTATGCTGTCCCCAATGTATCCACCAGAGGGCAGCAAAGCTCCACAACATGTTAAAAGATTCGTTCATCACAGCAGATTTTGGGCCAGATGTAGAATTATTCCAAATTGCGACTTGCAATTTGCGAGTCCCAGCGACTCGCAAATTGCAATTCGCAATTTGGAATGCAGAAATGTGTCTCAGACACCTTCTGTGAGTCGCTATGGGGTCGCAAAGACCCACCTCATTAACATTAATGAGGTGGGTCGCAATTTGCGACCCCATAGCGATTCAGGGCACTCACAGGGATGGTGGCCTGCTGGGAACAGCAGACCACCATGTCCGTGACTGCTTTTAAATAAAGCAGTTTTTTTTTTTCAAAGTGCAACCCGTTTTCCTTAAAGAAAAACGAGCTGCACTTTGAAAAATAAACCGAAACCTTTTGTTTCGGTATTTTTCAGGGCAGGTAGTGGTCCATTGGACCACTGCCTGCTCTGAAAAATTATTTTTAGTGCCAGACACAAAGGGGAAGGGGTCCCATGGGGACCCTTTCCCGTTTGCGCCTGGGTTACCATCCACTTCAAGTGGATGGTAACTGCGCTTTCATTTGCGACCGCAATCGCGGTCGCAAATGAAAATGCATACCATTGCGACTCGCAAATAGGAAGGGAACACCCCTTCCTATTTGCGACTCGGAAATGCATTTCAACATAGAAAAGTGGTTTTAGCGAGTTTAGCCGTTTGCGAGTCGCTAAACCTTTGCTACATCTGGCCCTTTGTTCTTTTCAAAGGAATCGCTTCATTTATGTAGTCCCAGTATACATACTGAGGATTAAACGGTATTGAAGTGAGAAATTAGTTTAAAAGGAGCATTGGTCAATACACTCCCATAGAATGTCCTGTAATATTTTAAGATGAACATATCAACTGAATACTGGAATGGAATTTGATTTGGGGAAATATTATTCACCACAAGTTCTTAAATTAAGAATAAACCGGGCTGCTTTACTGGACTCCAAGAGGAAGTGACGTTAGAAAGATAAACCTCAGAAATAAAAAAGCTTTTTATGTGACAATTTCATAACAGAAATACTTTATCCAAGTTGTGCTTATTATTCATACTCTCATCCTTTGGCAGAAGCTTGGCTCTCAGTTTGGGCGGGAGACTTTTTTTTCATACCCATGGATGACATTGCTTTTTTACCTTTCAGCAGTGTATTAGCATCCTGAGGCCGATTCCCCTCAGGATGCCCTGTCTCTGGTTGCGCAGCAGGACGTCTTTAACAAGGTGTGCCAGTGGGAAACATGTACGCTGTTCTTAAACTAAGTGTCTGGCGTGGGGCGATGGTAGGGAGTGTTGCTGCAGCATCCCCAAAATATTTATGTTGGAGTTCAGAAAGAGAATGAGCATTAAAGACGTCTTTCGTATTTTAATTTTTTTATTACAGGGGTCCAATGTTAGGCGTTGTCTTATGACAAATTGCTGCTTATTGTTTCAACGTGGAGACTGGTGTTTACTTTTCTTTCTCTGAGTGCAAAGTGAGAAGATTCAGAGATTGAACTATCTTGCTGAGTGTGAAAGACAAGGTTGTAGGGTGTTATTTTTTTTCCTAACACACAACAAAACGTGAACTGTACAAATATATCAAACTATATCAGAAGAAAGGAAAGCACAATTGAAGCACTTTCCTTTTTAGGGTCGATCCTGCGCTAGCATGTGCTTGCGCATGTGTATTGATTTGCGAGACTCTGTAGTAGTTACAAAAGGGCTTGTCACGTCACGTCATGTCAGTGTCTTTCATTGGTTCGTGGGCTTGCCTTTTAAAATATGCTTGTTGGACTTTTTTGCTTATGCAGGGTCATCCCCAATCTTTTTGCCTCCTGATTCCTATTTTTTCTGACCTGTTGCTGTTGGCTTTTGAACTCTGAGCACTTTACCACTGCTAACCAGTGCTAAAGTGCATATGCTCTCTATGTAAAATTGTATGTAATTGGTTTATCCATGATTGGCATATTTGATTTACTAGTACGTCCATAGTAAAGTGCACTAGAGGTGCCAGGGCCTGTAAATCAAATGCTACTAGTGGGCCTGCAGCACTGGTTGTGCCACTCGCATGAGTAGCTCTGCAATCATGTCTCAGACCTGCCACTGCAGTGTCTGTGTGTGCAGTTTTAACTGTAAATTCGACTTGGCAAGTGTACCCACTTGCCAGGCCTAAACCTTCCCTTTTCTTACATGTAAGACACCAATAAGGTAGGCCATAGGTAGCCCCAAGGGCAGGGTGCAGTCTATGGTTAAGGTAGGACATATAGTAATGTGTTTTATATGTCCTGACAGTGAAATATTGCTAAATTCGTTTTTCACTGTTGCAAGGCCTGTCCCTCTCATAGGTTAACATGGGGGCTACATTTAAATCTGATTAAAGTGTAGATTCCCATTGGGAGCGGATGGACATGTGGAGTTTGGGGTCTCTGAGCTCACAATATAAAAATACATCTTTTAGTAAAGTTGATTTTGAGATTGTGTGTTTGAAAATGTCACTTTTAGAAAGTGAGCATTTTCTTGCTTATACCATTTCTGTGACTCTGCCTGTTTGTGGATTCCCTGTCTGGGTCAGTTTGACAGTTGGGCTGGTTGCACCTCACACTAGACAGTGACACAAAAGGAGCTGGGGTTTAGTCTGCATTTCCTGATGAGCCATCTGTGCTAGGAGGGAGGGGAGGAGTGGTCACTTACACCTCGAAGGGCTGTGCCTGTCCTCACACAATGTAGTCTCCAACCCCCTAAGGAGTGTCTGGGGCCTGGCCTGGGCAAGGCAGGATTTCACATTCAAAAGAGACTTTACTTTGAAGTAGGCGTACTTCAAAGGAGAAATTGGGTATAAGAAGGGCACCCAAAACCACAGACTTTAGAAACACTTCTGGAACCAAGAGGAACCTCTGCCTGGAGAAGAGCTGAATAGCTGAGGAAGAAGAGCTGCCCTGCCTGTGACTGTGCTTTGTGGAGCTATCCTGCAGTTGCTGCTTCTGCCAGAGTAAGAGAGCAAAGACTGGACTTTGTGTGCCTTCCATCTTGAGAAGAAATCTCCAAAGGCTTGATCTAGAGCTTGGCTCCTGTTGGTTGAAGTCTCAGGGACAGCAAAGACTTCTCTCTGCCAGTACCTGGAGTCTCTGGAGAGACTCCTACTCTGCCCTGTGGTTCCCATCCAATTTCTGGGACCCTGAAAGGAGAAGCTAGCAGCCTAAAGACAAGTAAATCCACGCACAGAGCGCCGTGCTGGGAAAAGATTGACGCAGCTCCGATCTGCGGCTGAAAAAACGACGCGCCGCCAGCTCTGCAGCGGAGAAAACGATGCTCGCAGGAAACGCAACTGAAGAATCGACACACGGAGCAGGAGAAACGGCGCGCAGCTTCACTGAAGGAGGCTGGGAGAACACAACCTGCACTGCGGGGATTTCGGATCATCGTGCGGCTGGATTTTCAACTCACATACCGCTGTGCGGAGTTATTTTTGACCCACACCCGCCCATGCAGGGTTATTTTTGACACACACCTGGTACATTTTCACGCTAGCAGCGCCAGTGTGTGTTTAAAACTACTTAAAGACTCTTTTTGCATTTTTATTGATAACTTGACTTGTGTATTGTGGATTTTTGTTGTTTTGGTCTTGTTTTGTTTAGATCAATATTTCCTATTTTCTAAACCTGTGTTGTGTCATTTTGTAGTGTTTTCATTAAGTTACTGTGTGTTTTGGTACAAATACTTTACACCTAGCACTCTGAAGTTAAGCCTACTGCTCTGCCAAGCTACCAAGGGGGTAAGCAGGGGTTAGCTGAGGGTGATTCTCTTTTACCCTGACTAGAGTGAGGGTCCTTGCTTGAACAGGGTGTAACCTGACTGTCAACCAAAGACCCCATTTCTAACAATGCTTGCTTTCATTAGTGTAAGGCATGCATACGTCATGCCTTTTCTGGTGGTTGGCGCTCATCGAGCGCAGCGACCAAGTACTGAAAACATACGAGGCTCGCTGTTTTCTCTCCGGTTTGTGGGCTACTTTTTCTCTTTTTTTCTCAGCACGATCTCGCTTGGAAGAAGTCTAGCGCTTTGCATGACATTGACCCTGTTACATAGTTAATTGCACTTTTGCCGGTTACGTAGATAATTGCACTTTTGCCAATAGGTTTCACTATGAGTGAACTGTAGCAGTGCGATTGTGCTCTTTTTTTCCATTTAATGAGGCAAGAAAAGTCTGGTTGGGAGTTTACAACTGCTAATAGCTCTAACTCGGAGAAATGCGAGACCCATTGCATTGCAAATGCTTGTAAATTCTGAAGTGTGATGGAAACAAATATTTTAATAGGATCAAAACAAACCAAGATGTTTTAGTTGGTGTTATGCAAATTATAACTATTAACTGAAACTGGACTTCTACACATTATTACTTGTGTGCTATATAATTTTATCAGTAAAACTACATATATGCGCACATTTTTAGCCCTTTCAATGTCAGATGTGCTGTCTGTAAATGGCAGTACATTACCACACAAGGATTTAGTAATGTATTTGGAACAGTAGGCTCCAAAACGTACCACTGGCTACATACCACACCCTTAACACACTCCTGCTAAATGGACATGGCTAATTCTTTGTTAAACATGTTCTTTGTGTGATGCTTGAATTTTTCAGATCCATATAACATTAGTGATGTAACACTGATGGCAGCACCTCCACTCTGAAAACTGATCCAGAACTGACTGCGCCGTATCACATATACTACGCCGTACTGAGGGCAGCAATTTAGTGAAAGACTGTGCTCCATCTTTCACAGAGATATCATCTCCCTTCTTGTACTCCCTTCCTACATTCTTTGGAATGTGTACTATTCTGTCTGAGTGCACTGGGATATCGCTGCCACCATTGATGCTGGATCTTCTCCTCTAATCCAAAGCATCTTCTTTTCTTCCATGGCCTGCTTCTCCCTTTGGTCCTCTATTTTTAACCTCTCCAACTTTATCTGATGTTTCCTACTTTCCCTCCTGTCCACCAGCTCCTCTGGCGTCAGACCCTTGGAAACTCTACTCTTGTCTGACCCAGAGGGTACCTCTCCCCTGGCAGCTCCTGCACCCTCATCACATCTTCCCTTGGATTTGGTTCCATGGTCTCCCCAATAGGATCCTCAGAATGCCCACTGGCATTTGTGGCTGCTACCCAGGCCCTCAGCACCTTTAGTAGCTCCTCCTTCTTGGTGAGGCCTCTAACTTGGACTTAGATGCTTTTGATAACTGACGTCAGTTTCATCAACGGTGTGGGTTTCCAACCTATCCTCCTCAAAAACCAAATCCAGGGATGTAACTGATGATGCTCTTGAGTGAGACATGATGTAGTAGGAAATTTAACTTGAAATTAAGATAAAAAATAGATCAAAAGAAAAATCCCAAAACAAAAAACCTGTATATGGTACATAGTGGTCTGTGATATGGTAGTAGTGTACACCAGTCACTGTAGGTCAAGTGCATATGCAAGTCCTAAACCACCGCTGCCACCAGTGTTACAAATGGTGTCTCTAGTTGGCAGTCAGTTTGCACCCTGTCCAAGTTGGGACCCTCACTCTAGTCAAGGCACATGAGATACCCAGCTCAGATAACCCTTGCTCACCCCCTTAGTAGCTTGGCACAAGCAGTCCGGCTTATCTCAGAAGCAATGTGTAAAGCATTTTCACATAACACACAGTAATTCAGTGAAAATACTACAAAAGGACACCACACCAATTTTAGAAAGGACACCACACCAGTTTTAGAAAAATAGCAAATATTTATCTGTGTAAAACAACACCATAACAAGAAAGATTTTGCAAGAATTAAATCAAAAATACACTTCCTTGAAGTTGATAGATCCGCCTGGGGCTATCATGGCATCATGAACAACAAATCCTACAGTACAGGCTGGCCGCCGGGTCGCGGGCCAGTTACTGTGTCAGAAAGATCCACAAACAGTTCCTTGGAAATGTAGGGCGTGCGATCCTTACAATGGATCTAGAGTGCGGCATCGCTAGTGACCGCATGCATTGGCTGGCGTCGATACAAGAGATCGGTGCAGTGGTCATCAGGCCTTTGAAGTCACACATGCATTGCAGATCAAACTCAGGGCTGATGATGAAATAAGCAGCACTGGCATTGATGGCTTCGGGGCTGCGGGGCAAAGTGGGACAATGCGACATGCGGTGCCCACAGGTCACTGTGCAGGCAGTGGCTCGGTGATCGCATCCTGCAGCATTGGTGAGACCAGGGCTGTGGTGTGAAGTGGGGTGGTGCGACGTGTGATGTCTCCAGTTCGCATTGCAGGCTGCGGCGGTATCATCGTTGCTAAAGAGCTGTCATTGGTAGGCCCAAGGCAGCTGTACAACACAGGGCAGGCTCTGTGTGGTGCCCAGTGGTCGCGGTGCAGACAGGGGCATCTGTTGATGATTCTGGAGTCGATGGCGCTGGCATCGGTGGACTGGGGCTGTGGTGCGGACTGGACGGTGCTTCGTGTACCTCATGAGTGGTGTCCTCAGGCCACGGTTCAGGCAGTGGCATCAGTGTCAGCTTAGAGCGGCGGTGTCGGGGATACCAAGGCGGCAGTGTGAGCAAGGTGATGCAGCTTGCGGGGCCCATAAGTCACTGTGCAAGCAGCCGCTCAGTGACGGTGTCAGGTGGCGTTGTCGGTGAGGCTAAGGTTGCAGTGCGAAGCAGGCCATGCTCCTTGTGGCCTCATAGGTCACAGTGCAGGCAGCGTCGTCGTCAATGGCGTTGTGGTGGTTTTTCTTCTGTTGCAGCACAAAACACTCAGTTCCGAGTGCTGTAGGCAGATGAACCTGACGCCTTTCATATCCCTGAGACTTCCAAAATGAGGCAAGCAGTACTTCAATCCCTTTGAGAAACTTCACAAGCAGGATACACAGCAAAGTCCAGTCTTTGTCCTCTTTAAGGCAGAGGCATCAAATGCAGACCAACCCAGAAAAGCACACACAGCAAAGGGATGGTACTTCTCTTCATCTCTTTTCCATGGCAGAGGTTCCTCTTGATCCAGAAGTGTTCTAAAAGTCTTTGGTTTTGGGTCCACTACTTATACTCATTTCTGCAGTTGAAGTAGACAAACGTCAAAGAAAGTCTCTGTTGTTCACAAGATCCTGCCTTGCCCGGGCCTGGCTCCAGACCCACTCCAGTGTATCAGAGACTGCATTGTGTGAGGCAGGCACATCGCTTTAAGTAGCAGGTGTCAGCTCCTCTCTCCGCATTCTGGCCAAGGAGCTTAATCAGGATATGCAGGGCACACTTCAACTCCCTTTGTGTCACTGTCTAGAGGGAATTCACAAATATCCCAACTGTCAGTCTGACCCAGACGTGGATTCCATAGGCAGGCAGCGGCACAGAATGGTTAAGCAAGAAAATGCCCACTTTCTAAAAGTGGGATTTTCAAACAAACAAAAACCAACTCCACCAAAAGATGTATTTTTAAATTGTGAGTTCAGAGACCCCAAACTCCAAATCTCTATCTGCTCCAAATGGGAAAATGCACTTAAAAGATATTTAAAGGCAGTCCCTATGTTAAACTATGGGAGAGTTAGGCCTTGCAATAGTGAAAACTGAACTTGGCAGTATTTCACTATCAGGACATGTAAAACACACCAGTACATGTCCTACCTTTTAAATACACTGCATCCTTCCAATGGGGCACCTAGAGCCTAAGCTAGTGGTGACTTACATGTAGTAAAAAGGAAGGATTGGGCCTGGAAAGTGGTTACACTTGCCAGGACGAATTGGCAATGCAAGACTGCACACACAGACACTGCAGTGCCAGGTCTGAGACATGTTTACAGGGCTACTCATGTGGGTGGTACAATCATGTCTGCAGGCTCACAAGTAGCATTTGACTTACAGACCCTGGGCACACGTAGTGCACTTTGCTAGGGACTTACTAGTAAATCAAATATACCATTAATGTATAAACTAACTACCGACACAATTTACACAGGTAGAACTTGCACGTTAGCACTGATCAGCAGTGGTAAAGTGTCCAGAAACAATAAACCAGCAACAACAGATCAGAAAAAGGAGGAAAGAGGAGGAAGAAGGCAAAATGTTTGGGGATAACCCTGCAAAAAGGACCATTTCCAACAGATCGGCCTGCATGAGAGTGTAGTAAATGGCTGCCCCCCCTTCAGGGAAATACATGGTCATCTATGTGTCCCTCTTTATCATAGTGTGCCCTTTGGGGGCATATTGAATATGTGCCACCTATTTGTGGGACACAGTCAATGCACCTTTTGGCAGACTTTTTGCATATGTGCAGGTGTCCATAATACAGTGCAGGTGCAGGTGCAGGTGCAGATGAGTCTTTCCCTCATTTAGATAGGGCCACGCTCCCATTCAACTGAAGGTATGTCCCATTAAGTTAGCACCTATCCACTATGTGCTCTGACACTTTCTGTATTACAGCAGGGGCCACACAAGTGTCTGCAGCCACTTCTGTAAAACTACTTCGCATTGGGGGTGCAGAAAACAGGTGCTCATGCCTATTGTGCTAATGTTTTCAGGTATCAGGGAGAACTAGAATAACTCCTAAAACTTTGGTACGCACACTATATGATTATATAGTGATTTTCTATAGGGATAAATTATTCTTCTTTACATGAAAATAGTGCTCAATAGTCATATAATGTATATTTAGTATGAAGCCTACTCAATAAAGACTTTCCACACTGTTGCTTTTGTATTCTTACTCATCTCTGGGACCATATAATTTGCTCTTCAAAAGTGCAATACTCATTTTATGCACTTATTTACAGTAAAGAAATATGTCTAACATTTTTTAAACATTTGTTTATTAGTTTATATTTTACATCTGAAATATTGAGTACAATCGTCACAGCAATGAATGACATGCCGCCTTATGCGGTTCAGGTCGATATATATTAGAACAAGATTCAATCGATTGCTGTCTGGGTACGATTAAAGAAACAAACATATGAATACTGTCAATAAACATTGTATAACAATCAAACATGGTTTAACAGACTCATGGAACTATGGGCCAGATGTAGCAAGGGATTTGCGAGTCGCAAACGCCAAAAATCGCCATTTGCGAGTCGCAAAAGCCACCTTGCTATGTAGAAATGCATTTTGCGAGTCGGATCCGACTCGCAAAATGCATTTCCGACTCGCAAATAGGAAGGGGTGTTCCCTTCCTATTTGCGACTCGCAATGCTATGCATTTTAATTTGCGACCGCGATTGCGGTCGCAAATGAAAGCGCAGTTACCATCCACTTGAAGTGGATGGTAACCCAGGCGCAAACGGGAAGAGGTCCCCATGGGACCCCTTCCCCTTTGTGTCTGGAAAATAAAAAAAAAATTCAATGGACCACTACCTGCCCTGAAAAATACCGAAACGAAAGTATTTTTTTTTTTTCAAAGTTCTGAGACACCTTTCTGCATTCCAAGTTGCAATTTGCGAGTCGCTGGGACTCGCAAATTGCAACTCGCAATTTGGAATCTTCCTACATCTGGCCCTATATGTAGTGTGAGATAGACCATACTTTACCTAGGGATAGAGAGAGTACCAATGTGAATATCTATGGAGCTTGGCCGGTAGCTGGAAGTGGGAAACGCAAGATAGATAATGAGCAGCTTATCATGTGTAAATGGGCATGCGTCGTGAGCCAGTGCAATTGTCAGGGAGGGCGGCAGTCGTTATTAGCTTCTACATTCGGTAGAAAGGTCTCCAGCATTCTCCCCCAGAATGGATGATTCTGCATACTTATAACCACTGAATAGTGTGGGCCTCTGTGCGTGTCCATGACAGCAAATCACAAAGCCACTGATGAAAGGCTGGTGGGGGGGCTTGTGATTTCCACGACTTAGCCACTCTATGCTTATACAGTACAAAGGCGAGTTGATGAATCTGTGGAGATACTTATCGCCTTTTTTGGGGGGACGAAGACCTGGTAAGCAAGAAGTGGGTGTGGGAAGAAGGACATGTGTAGTTATTTCCGTTACAATTTCAGTCACCTTGTGCCAAGTAAGTTGTAATATCGGGCAATCCCACGCCTTGTGATAAAATCCCACTAATGACAATGTACAGTGTGGGCATCCAGGGGAGAGCAGGGGGAACAGGCATTGGATGCAACAGGGGTCTAAATAAGCCTGATGGACACATTTTAATTGTGTGAACCTGAACCTAGGGTTCCGGGACACCCTTTTCACTAGGTGGAGCACTCTAATCCAATCTGCATCAGAGCGGTTGATGTAACACTGCATCCCATTTGGCGCGTGCGTTCGCCATGACACTTGGTGTGGTCACGTGTAACGCCGTATAAAGAGTGGAGATAGCGTGTTGTGTGCCCCTCGCCAATAGTATAGCATGTGATACAGGCAAAGTGGGAGGTTCCCTGTCCGCAGCTTCCCATGAATTTCGCAGTGCATGTTGTAAAGTGTAGAAAGTAAGAAATTGTCTGGGTGGGATAGGGTATATCTCAGCGATGTCCTAAAAATGTCATAAGGGTGCCCTCGAAGTATAAATCCCCCACATTGATGAATCCTGTGGCCTTCCACAGATCTCGGTGGGCAGCCCATATTGCCTCATTCAGTTTAGGTAAGTCCCACACAGGGAGGTCTGATGAGAATGGGAGGTGGAGGTCCTTGGGGAAGACAATAACACCAACGTGTGCGAGTCATCTTCATCCTGTGTGAGACACGCTGGTAGGGTCTGGGTGAGTCCGACAACCAGGTGTAAACACTAATGCCTCCCAGCGTTGCTTGAACTGGGGGCATTTGTGGGCAGTTGGCGGATCAAAACCAAGCCATTGGCCACTGCAATTGTGCTGCAGCATAATAGGGTTCAAAGTTGGGGGCTCCCAGCTCGCCTTCTGACAGTGGTCTCTGAAGTATGAACAGGGCCACTAGGCTGCAGCCGTTGCACCATCTGATCTCAAGCAGGAGGCCATTGAGCATCCAAAATAAGGCACAAGGAATCACTATGGGCAGTGCCGCAAAGAAGTATAGCAATCTGGGCAGTTGCAGCATCTTAGACATGGCAACACATCCCACAGTGACAAGGGCAATGACTGCCAAAAGCGGAGGGAGAAGTGGATTCTGGCAACTGCTTTGTCAAGGTTGCCTTCTCGAAGGTCCCTCACTGTGTGATCAATACTAACTCCCGGTACTTTAAGGAGTCATAACTCCACCGGAGGTGCATGCCAGTCATGACTTCCCTGTGTGACAGTAGATGCGGTGCCAAAGGGAATGACATGATTTGGGCCAATTAACCTGTAGTCCTGAAGCAAAGTGTGGCCTTGACATCATGGAGACAGACTAGGATGTCGTACGCACATAGTGAGATAAGATGATGGGTTCCTAATTCAGGAACTCCCCAGGCTCTCACCCAATCTTGCAGTTTACTAGCAAGAGGTTCCATGGCTAGTGCAAAAATAAGCGGCGAGCTTTCCATATCATCTGGCCTACCCTTACTCTAGCCACAGGGTCCATATACAAGGTACAAACTCATCTCAGAAACCAAGGCCCAAATCCCATATTTTTAAGGGCCAAAAATAGGAAATCCCACCCTAGGGTGTCAAAGACTTTCTCAATGTCCAGTGACATGACCACCTGATCAAGGGCATCTGAGGAGGTGTTGTGAATGAGTCGCAGCAGATGTCGTACGTTAAGGAAGATGCTACAACCCGGTATAAAGGCTGATTGATTGGCATGGAATAGCTTATGAATGACAGGAAGCAGGCGGTTTGCCAAGAACTTACCTAACATCGTCCAGTCACAATTTGGCCCAATTCACCTGTAGTCCCGAAGCAAAGTGTGGCCGTGACATCACGGAGATAGACTAGGGTCCTGTCCGCATACAGTGAGATAAGATTATGGGAGCCTAATTCAGGAACTCCCCAGTCCCTTGCTCAATCTCGTAGCTGACAGGCAAGAGGTTCCATGGCTACTGCAAAAATAAGAGGCAACAACGGACCCCTCTGACAGGTTCCCCTCTGAATGGCAAAGCTTTCCTATACCACCTGTTCAGTCCTAACTCTAGCCACCAGATCCATATACAAACCCATCTCAGAAACCGAGGCCCAAATCCCCTATTTTTAAGGGCTGAAAAGAGAAAATCCCAACCTAAGGTGTCAAAGGCTTTCTCAATGTCCAGCGACACGGCCACCTGATCTAGGGTGTGTGGGGGGTGTTGTGAATGAGTCGCAGCAGACTTTGTACGTTAAGGAAGGTGCTACGGCCCGGTATAAAGGCCGGTTGATTGGCATGGAATAGCTTATGAATGACAGGAAGCAAATGGGTCGCCAAGACCTTACCCAATATCTTCCAGTCACGATTTGGGCCAATTCAGCTGTAGTCCCGAAGCGAAGTGTGGCCTTGACATCACAGAGATGGACTAGGGCGTCGTCCGCATACAGTGAGATAAGATGATGTGAGCCTAATTCAGGAACTCCCTAGGCCCCTGCCCGATCTCACAGCTGACAAGCAAGAGGTACCATGACTAGTGTAAAAATAAGGGGAGACAACGGACACCCCTGACGGGTTCCCCTATGAGTAGCAAAGCTTTCTGATATCAACTGGCCAGTTCTTACTCTAGCCACTGGGTCATGTACAAGATACAAACTCATCTCAGAAACTGAGGCCCAAATCCCATATTTTTAAGGGCGAAAGGAGGAAATCCCACCCTAAGGTGTCAAAGACTTTCTCAATGTCCAGTGACATGGCCACCTGATCAAGGGCCTGTGGGGGGTTGTTGTGAATGAGTTTCAGGAGATGTCATACGTTAAGGAAGGTGCTACGGCCCAGTATAAAGGCCGATGGATATGAATGACGGAAAGCAGGTAGTTCACCAAGACCTTACCCAATATCTTCCAGTCAAGATTCAGTAGTGAAAGGGGGCAATACGACTTGACATCCGTGGGATTTTGACCCGGTTTGGGTAAGACCACTATCAGTGGGTCCGGTAGTTGGCCGCGGTTGTGTGCTTCCTGAAACACGTCAGAAAGGCGTTGTGTGATGGATGTAGAAAAGGTAGCATAATACTCGATTGGTAGACCATCTGTGCCTGGGGTTTTACTATGGGAAATCTGGGATATGGCTGCACGAATCTCATTGACTTGAAAGGGCTCCTCAAGGGCATCCCGTTGAGATGTCCCAGATAACAACTCAAAAACACAGTCATGGTTTGGGGAGACAGGCTTAATGTGTAATTCTTGATAGTAGGCATGAAATGCATCACTAATTGCTAGTTGAGAAGTGGCCATAGTTCCGTCAGCAAGGCTAAGTGCCACGACTGGGGCACCATGTAGCTCCTTACAGAGAAGCCAGGCAAGTAATTTGCCTGAATGATCCCCATGAGCATATTGCATGGCCATCTGCTTCCGAAAAATCATGGTGACTCAGGGAGGAGTCCGATTCATTGTGATGCTCGTGCAGCTGGCAAAGTTGGGATGGCGACTCCATTCGGGTCCCGACCGTGTCTCCAACAGCCATATATCATGTTAATTGGCGGTAAGTTCTGCAGCCAATTGGCATTGGATACCCCAAAAGGAAACAACATAATGTCCATGGGCCACTACCTTGTGAGCATCCTATTCTAAGGCGTGGGAGGAGGCAAAGCCAGAGTTCACTTCAAAATAGTGAGTAAGGCATTGTAACAAAGTGTCACAGAAAGGAGGATCCGAGAGCAACTCGGGTTAGAGTAGCCAAGTGGGTATGGCGGGCATTGTTTGCCCTAACTAAGGGTTAATAACAATGGACAATGATCAGAGAGTGATCTAGAGTGATATTCTGGTCAAATTATTAAGGGGCCAATCTGATCCATACAGAAAATAAGATCGATCGATCCTGGTACGTAAATCATGAACTGGCAAGTACAACGTGTACTCACGATCATGTGGATGGCTTATGCACCATACTCATGTAGGTGCATACCTGTGTGGCAATTAATAAAGTGGCAGGTAATGCAGGCAGTCGTGGCTTCAGGTGAAGGGCAATAAGAGAGGTTGAGCTGCAAGTCGGGGACACAGTTAAAGTCTCCTTCATAGCGCAGGATGTAATGATCCCGGAGGAGTGCTAGAGTGAGGACATCAAGGAATCCCACCCGATATGCATTAGGGACATATATTACCACCAGGCTGATGGGGGTGCCATCTAGGAGGCCCTCTGGATAACATATCGGCCACCCATGTCCACTCTTTGGGGATTCAGGGTGAAGGGGACGCCAGGGGCTATCCAAACAAGCACCCCCACGCATATGCTGACATAGTAGTGCCATACACTTGTCCCCGCCACCTAGCATTTAGACAGTCCAAATCAGAAGCTGTGAGGTGCGTTTCCTGAAGCATGGCTATCTGTACATGCCGACCTCTAAAGTATGTATACACTCTGTGAATATGCTAGTGTGGGATGTGTAAGTGTCAGGGTGGCTGTCATCTGGCTGCCATATGGTTTCATTTCGGCTGCACACGCGGCGGTCGACGCCAGCAGAGCTGGGTTTAGGTGTCACCCACGTACCATCCTTGCCTTCCCCCTCATTGGTGGTAGTGAGGCCCTTGGCATTGAACAAGGCCCATACATCCTCCAGGGTGTGAAAGATGTGGGAAGTTTCGCCATCAATAACCTCACTCTTCACCAGAAAGAGGAGAGCATACAGGAGTTGGAGTTCTCATAGGCACTGCTTGACCCTCATGTAAGAGCTATGTTTACGCTGGACTTCTAAAGTGAAATCTGGATAGGCTAAGATGGTGGCGTTCTCAAGGTACCAGGGGCCTTTAGAGCTTAAAAATTGAAGGATGAGGTCCCGATCTCGGAAATTTATGAATGATAGGTGTGGTGGTGCTCCTGCCCTTGGTGGGCACCCTGGTACGTGATCTGCCCTTTCCACTGAGAATAGGTTGGATATTTTGTCTTTTAGGACAGTGGTCAGGGGCCATTCTTCAAGAAAAGGTTCAACACAAGGAAGATCCGATCTCTCAGAAAATCGATAAGCCGGATGTTGTTGCGACGTGAGGGCCCCTTCGGCGTCTTCCTCCCTTTGGTGTAAGGAGGATATCCCCTTTTACATTGATGTGAGTTTAGACTGCTGGTCATGCACCATTGGGATGATGCCATGTATCGCTGATTCCGTTTCACTAACGCAGTCAGACAGCTTGCAATGAACTGCACAAAGGAGGCTCATGTCCAGGGACACTAAGTTAATTTTTGCCTCCAGTGAGGGTTTGATATCAAGAATAGCATTGAGAACCTTCTCAAACTGTTCTGAATGTTTAGTAAGCGTGTATTCAAGATGGCAGAAGGCATCCGTGGTTAGGGGTGGCATGGTTTGGCTGGCATCACCCATCGCCGTTGTATACAGCCCGATCTTTGCAGGCCACATTTTCCCAATGAGGGTGCAAATAGGGGAAATGATAGTGTTCAAGTCGCCTATTCCGCAGGGTACGGGGGTTCCAGTGCATGTGGATGAGAATCACAGACCTCAGTCTTTGTTGCAGTGAGGGGTACCAGCTAGCACAGTGGGGGAGACTCGTGGACAAAATCCATTAAATATTTAGAGCAATATGTACAGAAGATAGTGCCTGATAACGTGGGGCTGCTGAGGCTAGGATATCACTAGGTATGTCTGGTACACACTCTCACGAGTGGGCCCTTGGGTCTTGTGATGGGGTGTGTACTAATCTTAAACGAGTAGGCCTGTAAAGCAATTCCTCAATCCAGGTGCATAGAGTCAATGCACATAGGATTAATTACTGTGCACGCGGCCCCCCTCCAGCCATGCAGCAGCACAACTGAGTACTTGGATGGCACAATATGGCAAGCCCAACTAAACCATGCCACTTCCTCCCCATGCGGGTCCCTCGCGGAGGTCAGTGCTGCAGTGTCTGAAATCATGCAACCATTGTAGTCACCCTGTAGTGGTGGAGGGTCCCCATGGAGCACTCACATAGCGCTCAACATGCAGCCGTAGCCCCTCAGTGCTCGCCAGGGTCTCAGGGCACCAAGGGAACAGCCCACAGTGGAGCAAATAATGAAGACCCCTCACCTTTCACACTCCTCTCAGTGATCAACCAGAGCTTTAAATGCAGTAATGTCTCAGTAAAGACGGGCTTCAGGCCCGAGTGAAGAATTTTAGTGGGGTGTTAGGGGCGGTGGTCCGTGTGGGCCAACAGTCATGTTCCTTCCCAGCAGTCCAGTGCCAGATAGGAGCGGCAATGGGGCAGAGCAAACAGCCCCATGCAGCTGGACCAAGAGCTGGAAAGCACATGGGTGGGTGAGCGGCTCACGCAAGTCCCATCCCGCACACCCACTCAACCAGATCCTGATTGCTCTGGGCTTCTTCAGTTGGGCTCACAGCTCCACACCCCTTGCCGGCCGCACCAGTGGCCCACAGCAGACAGAGGCCCTCATTACAACATTGGAGGTAAAAGCCGCTTACTGCCGCGCAGAAGACTGCCAACACACCGCCGCGGCAGCAGAATTCCGCCAGGGTCATTACGACCCACAGCTCGGAATCCGCCAAAATTGAGACACCCACACAAGTCCGCCACACCAAAGGTCAGTGATAAACTGGCGAAAACAAAACCTCCACTGTCACGCCAACAGAAATACGCCCACACTATCACGACCCACGAATCCACGAGGCAGTCTTTCAACTGTGGTATTCCATTGGCAGTACACACCGCCTCGCTCAAAATACACACACATTTACAAAACACTACCACATTGGACAATTACAAATACACACACCTGATACACATACACAGACCACTCCCACACACCCAATACAATATAAAACACACACCCACATCACCCACAAACCCCTACGACCAAAATCCCAAAAGAAGGCCAGAGAGAGACACTACAAACTACAACCAAGCATCCACAGGCACACAATACCATCACCCACATAACTTCCACGCACCTCACACAACACACCACTAAATATCACCCCACACTTCACAACACACACCACCCCACACATCACCCACACCACCCCATGGCACGGCAAAGACACCCCAGGTTCTCTGAGGAGGAGCTCAGGGTCATGGTGGAGGAAATCGTCCGGGTAGAGCCACAGCTATTCGGATCACAGGTGCAGCACACCTCCATAGCTAGGAAGATGGAGCTATGGCGAAGAATAGTGGACAGGGTCAACGCAGTGGGACAGCACCCAAGAAATAGGGATGACATCAGGAAGAGGTGGAATGACCTACGGGGGAAGGTGCGTTCCGTGGTATCAAGACACCACCTTGCGGTTCAGAGGACCTCACGGCGGACCCCCACCTCCTCCCCCACAACTAACTACATGGGAGGAGCATGTCTTGGCTATTCTGCATCCTGAGGGCCTCGCAGGAGTAGATGGAGGAATAGACTCTGGTAAGGCAATTCTTTACTACTATATCCCCCACCCTACCTGCATGCCATCAGATACCTCCACCTTCGCCCTCACCCCCATCACTCCAACTCCTCATAAATGTCCCAATATCACAAACCACCCATCCCAACACCAAGCCCTGCATGCAGCAACAAAGCATGGACACCTATCACCAAAGCATGGCCACTGCACATACCCATAGACCCCCCTAAACCATCATCACACAAGGTCCCACACAGGAATGCAAGCACTGGGGTACACGGTCACCCACCCATTGCACACCCAGATGCAATAATCATGCTTTTATACCCCTGCAGGACCCCTACCCAATGTCACCGCACAGGAGGGTCCAGACATGTCCACACCACCAACAGAAGAGGCCCACAGTTATGACAGCAGCTCTGTCCAACTGGATCTAGATGACCAGCCCGGCCCATCTGGGACCTCAGGACAGTCAGTTCCCCTGACACAGTCACAGGCCACCACAGAGCTTCCCCTCTCTGGAAACACCAGCACAGCACCCACCCAGCGGGCCCATCCCTCTGTCCCCAGGACACGTCAATCAGCAGTGTGTCCACCACTACAGGGAACCCAGGCTAACCTACCACCCCAACAACAACAGGGAATTGGGGACAGTGTCAGTGGGCACATGGTCCAGGGGACAGAGGCCCAGGGAAACAGGGGAACTGGGAGGGCTGCTGTGCGAGAGGGGAGGACAGGCCCAGGGAACCCACTCTCCACGAGGCCCTCTCCAGCATCATGGGAGCGTACCATCATTCCCAGGAGACGATGGCAACGGTACTGGCCAAGTTTCAGGAGACCCAGTGGCTGCAGGAGGAACAGTATTTGGGGTTCAGGGAGGAACTCAAATCCATCAATTCCACCCTGGGCACCATCGTAGGGGTGCTGAAGGAAGTCCTCAACACTAGGAGGGACACTGTGGCACAGCAAGCATGGACGATGAACTGCCCACCACCTCCGCCGGCGCTAGTGGAAAGGAGGCACCACCACGCCAGCACCCCACCCCCTGCAGAGGGAGAACCACCCCGCAAACAGTCCCTTAGATCCAGGACAAAGACAGAGAATGATGCCAAGACCCCCGCCAAGAAATGAGACCGCCCTGAATGTCATCCTTTTGTCCCACCTTGTCATCCTGTCCATCCTCAAACTGCCCCAGCTCCACTTCCTATGCCCCTTTGGACAATGCACCTGTGAGACTAATAGACTGGACTCTGCCATGGACATTACTCCACCATCACCCCTCACCATTTTACAACCCCCTCGAATATTGAGCACTTAAAAAAACACCCTGAAAGCACAAAACAATCTGGAGTCTGTAAGTGATTTCGAAATGTTGTATTAGCAATTACAGTGATAAAATGCTCTTTCAATTGTAATGTCAACATACCAATGTCACACAGCTCTAGTCCATGAGGAAACAAAGCAGATGTCACAGATCTAAGACTGGGGGTGAGTGTTTGACAATGTTCAGCATTCCGTCCATCACTTGTTGTTTTTGCTTTGTCGCCCTAAGTGGGAAGGGTATGCCCAGACGTGGGTCCCGTGCTTCCCATGCCACTGGATTCAAGCTAGCCTGGCTGATGAGGGGTGAAACCCCGAAACCGGTCCCAGGATGCTTGTTTCCGGTCCAGTGAGGACCTGGCTTGGCAGTTCGGTCTGGACTGTTCCCATGAGGAACAGGGTCAAGACTGATTTGCATATGGCTGGGTCCAAACTGGGGTGGCATGGTGAGCAAAAAAACGATGGATTAAACCCAGATCTATGACTGGGGGTGAGTGTTTGACAATGTTCAGCATTCCGTCCATCACTTGTTGTTTTTGCTTTGTTGCCCTAAGTGGGAAGGGTATGCCCAGACGTGGGTCCCGTGCTTCCCATGCCACTGGATTCAAGCTAGCCTGGCTGATGAGGGGTGAACCCCCGAAACCGGTCCCAGGATGCTTGTTTCCGGTCCAGTGAGGACCTGGCTTGGCAGTTCGGTCTGGACTGTTCCCATGAGGAACAGGGTCAAGACTGATTTGCATATGGCTGGGTCCAAACTGGGGTGGCATGGTGAGCAAAAAAACGATGGATTAAACCCAGATCTATGACTGGGGGTGAGTGTTTGACAATGTTCAGCATTCCGTCCATCACTTGTTGTTTTTGCTTTGTCGCCCTAAGTGGGAAGGGTATGCCCAGACGTGGGTCCCGTGCTTCCCATGCCACTGGATTCAAGCTAGCCTGGCTGATGAGGGGTGAAACCCCGAAACCGGTCCCAGGATGCTTGTTTCCGGTCCAGTGAGGACCTGGCTTGGCAGTTCGGTCTGGACTGTTCCCATGAGGAACAGGGTCAAGACTGATTTGCATATGGCTGGGTCCAAACTGGGGTGGCATGGTGAGCAAAAAAACGATGGATTAAACCCAGATCTATGACTGGGGGTGAGTGTTTGACAATGTTCAGCATTCCGTCCATCACTTGTTGTTTTTGCTTTGTCACACAGTGGGACCCACATCTGTGAAACTGCAAGGGAATGTGACAACTCAGTGACCATATACTGGGTGAAAAGGAAAGACAGTAGAGAGGTATTAGTGTTAAAGTACATGTAGTAGGCAGGTTTGTATTCGTACCTGTGTCTCACTGGAAATATTGCAGTATCACAGAGTCCCTGTTGTCGACATCCTCTTCTTCTGCTTCCTCGTCTTTGCTGTCCACAGGCTCCACAGCTGCCACAACACCTCCATCTGGACCATCCTCCTGCAGAAAAGGCACCTGTCGTCGCAAAGCTAAGTTGTGAAGCATACAGCAGGCCACAATGATCTGGCACACCTTCTTTGGTGAGTAGAATAGGGAACCACCTGTCATATGGAGGCACCTGAACCTGGCCTTCAGGAGGCCGAAGGTCCTTTCTATAATCCTCCTAGTTCGCCCAGGGGACTCATTGTAGCGTTCCTCTGCCCTTGTCCTGGGATTCCTCACTGGGGTCAGTAGCCATGACAGGTTGGGGTAACCTGAGTCACTTGTAAATGGCGAGTGACAAATGTTAGACACACACTAACCTGCAGGGATATCCCCAGACCCAGACAACTATTCAGATCGATTTGGTTCCAGGTGCTCACCTAATAGCCACACACGGTGCCTCTGGTGTTGCCTATCACACAAGGGATGCTGCTATGCTGCAGGATGTAAGCGTCATGCACTGAACCAGGGAATTTGGCATTAACATGGGAGATGTACTGGTCTGCCAAACACACCATCTGCACATTCATGGAATGGTAACTCTTCCGGTTTCTGTACACCTGTTCACTCCTGCGGGGGGACCAAGGCCACATGTGTCCCATCAATGGCACCTATGATGTTGGGGATATGTCCAAGGGCATAGAAGTCACCTTTCACTGTAGGCAAATCCTCCACATGAGGGAACACGATGTAGCTCCGCATGTGTTTCAGCAGGGCAGACAACACTCTGGACAACACGTTGGAAAACATAGGCTGGGACATCCCTGATGCTATGGCCACTGTTGTTTGAAATGACCCGCTTGCAAGGAAATGGAGTATTGACAGCACCTGCACTTGAGGGGGGATTCCTGTGGGATGGCAGATAGCTGACATCAGGTCTGGCTCCAACTGGGCACACAGTTCCAGGATTGTGGCACGATCAAGCCTGTAGGTGATGATTACATGTCTTTCCTCCATTGTAGACACGTCCACCAGCGGTCTGTACATCGGAGGATGCCGCCATCTCCTCACATGTTCCAGCGGACGGTGCCTATGAAGGACAACAGCGAGCACAGAGTCAACCAACTCAGAGGTACGTAAACACAGCTTACTCAGAAAACCATTCATAACCCGAATTTTGCCTGTATGAGTGTTGAGCCAAGGCCTAGGTATGTGTGACGCAGTTATAAATCAAGCCATGTGGGCCCCTGAAATGGCGGCTGCCTGACCTGTAAAGTGGGACAATGGGATGTGAGGTAACTGCGCTGGCGTTGTACACAGTCGCGCTAGGCGGTCGAAGACCGCGGCGCAATTCTGCATTGGTTAACTTTGGACCCTATGGGTCCCAGGAGCCAATGACGATGTACGCCGGCGGTGATGGTATGCACCGCCACGGACGTGACCGCCATTTTCTATCTGTTCAATCACTCGATACCTGATCTTCGACAGGAGAGGACCTACGCTGCAAGTGCTGCTGTGACCTCAGTCTGGAAGAGACAATGGCTCGTGCTTCTGGGGAAAGGGCCCCTGCCTTCACCACGGAGGAGTTAGAGAAACTCATGGATGGGGTCCTCCCCAAGTACACGCTACTCTACGGTCCTCTAGACAAACAGGTAAGTACACTGTGAGCATGCTGTATGGGCAATGCCTGTGTGGAGTGGGGTGGATGAAAGAGAGAGGGGGAGAATGAGGCGTGCAGGAAAACCACGGTGAGTGCATGTGACACATGGCAAGGATAGGGATGCGGGCCAATGACTGTGACGATGCAGTTGGTAATAACTTCTCTTTTTCCCTGTACAATTCCTGTAGGTCAGCGCCCACCAGGAGAAGGATATTTGGTGTGCCATCGCCAAGGACGTCCGGACCCTGGGGGTCTATCACAGACGGAGCACCCACTGCCGGAAAAGATGGGAGGACATTTGCCGCTGGAGCAAGAAAACGGCAGAGGCCCAGGTGGGGATGGCCTCCCAACGTGGGAGGGGTGCCTGTCGCACCATGACCCCCCTGATGTTCAGGATCCTGGCGGTGGCATACCCGGAGTTGGATGGGCGCTTGAGGGCATCACAGCAGCAACAAGGGGGTGAGTACACTGTCATTCTGCTGATTCAGCATGCAGTGGAGATGTCTGGGTGGGGGAGGTGGGCTGTGGGTTTCCCTAGGCCACGGCGAGTGTGCTAGTTAAGTCCCCTTTTTCAGGCAGACCCTGTGGCACCTTCCCCACCTGGGTACAGTGCCAACTACACCAAGTCCGGCTCCTGTGACATCCATGTGTGCAGATATCGGCCATAGCTTTGTAGGCCATTTACCAGGCATTGAATAGTGGACCCCAAGTGTGCGGCGTAGTGCAGGGGGCTTCTGTGTCTTTCGTGTCCGCCAACCGTAGCGGTAATGCATGCACTCAACTTGTCTTTCTTCTGTCTCCCCCCCACTTTTTGTGGTCTCCCTGTACATGTGTGCATTAGCATCATCAGGTGGAGGAGCAGTGGCACCGGAGCAGGAGGGAACTGCATCCCACATGGCCCTGGAGGGCGACACTATGGAGTATGATTTCACCAGTGGGACAGAGGGCGAGGGGAGCTCCACGGCAGGGACAGGAGCTGACACCAGCGATACAGACTCGTCCTCTGATGGGAGCTCCCTTGTGGTGGCAGCCCCATCTGTGCCCCCCACATCTACAGGTACAGCCGCCACCCCCCCAGCACCACCCTCCCAGCAGCCCCTCAGCCTTTGCCCCGTGCCCGCTCACCCAGGAGGGTGGGCATCTCCTTCACCCCAGGCATCTCAGCCCCTGCCCCAGTCACCCCTGCTGCCCTCAGTGAGGAGACCATTGACCTCCTCAGGTCCCTCACTATTGGGCAGTCTACCATTTTGAATGCCATCCAGGGTGTAGAGAGACAGTTGCAACAAACCAATGCATTCCTGGAGGGCATTCATTCTGGTCAGGCAGCCCTTCAGCGAGCTTTTTAGACTCTGGCCTCAGCACTGATGGCAGCCATTGTCCCTGTCTCTTGCCTCCCCCCTCCAACTTCCTCCACCCAGACCCAATCCCCTGTACCTCAGCTTACCCCAAGCACACCATCAGACCAGCATGCACACACCTCAACACACACGGGAAGCTCAGGCAAACATAAGAATCACACATCCCAAAGGCACTCACGCAAGCATCACACACATGCAGACATAGCAACATCTGCTGCCTCCACTGTGTCCCCCTCCTCCTCGTCTCCCTCCTCGTCTTGTCTCCACTCACACCTGCATGCACTACATCTACAGCCACTATGTCCATCACAGCACACCCACCACCACACCCCGCTCACGTGCAGTCACCACCCCCACTACCATTCACACATCCCCTGTGTCCTCTCCCAGTGTGTCTGTGACGCCATCTCCCAAGGTACACAAACGCAGGCACACACCCACCCAACAGCCATCCACCTCACGACAGCCTCCAGCGCATGCACCTTCACCCAAAGTCACCAAACGTATACCTCCGACAACCACAACCTCTTCCTCCACTCCCAAACCCCCTCCAGCTACCCGTCCCAGTGTTCCTAAGAAACCTTTCCTGTCCACCCTTGACCTATTTCCCACACCTCCCCCACCCCGTCAGTCTCCTAGGGCCCGACTCTCCAGGTCCCAACCTAGCACCTCAGCCACAACATCTCCGGGACCAGTGGTGCCAGTACTCACCGGATTCTGGAGTGCACCAGGCAGCAGGGCAGCCAGTGTGGCAAGTCCCCCACCTGTCAAGCATCAAAAGTTGTCCGGTGCCCGGGGGGAGAGAGGGAAGACAACAGTCAGCAAAGCTGCTCCCAGGGGCACAGGTGGGAGTGTGGAGTCAGCAGCGACACCTTCCAAGGTGGGGAAGGGGCACAAGAAACCCGGCAAGTCTGGGAAGATCACCACGGAGTAGAAGACCGCCAACAGCCCCGCTAGCCCAGACAGGACCACCAGCATCAACCCCACTGGTCCAGACAGTACCGCCAGCATCAGCCCAGCTGCCCAGGAGGCAACCACCAGCAGCCCTGCTGGCCCAGAGAGGACCACCAGCAGCAGCCCCGCTGGCCCAGAGAGGACCGCCAGCAGCAGCCCCGCTGCACAGGAGGCAACCTCCAGCAGCCCCGCTGGCCCAGACAGGACCACCACAAGCACCGCTGCCAAAGACAGGACCGCCACAAGCATTGCTGCCAAAGACAGGACCGCCACAAGCACCGCTGCCAAAGACATGACCGCCACAAGCACCACTGCCAAAGTCAGGACCACCACAAGGACCACCACAAGCACCGCTGCCAAAGACAGGACCGCCACAAGTACCGCTGCCAAAGACAGGACCGCCACAAGTGCCGCAGGCCCATGAGCGCCAAATGCACTGATGCTACTGAGGCTGCCAGGAGCAGGATGAAGCACTCTGGGCACCAAGCCCCCTCCAGAGCCAGTGGAGAGTTACATCCACTACCTCTGTCCTTGGCAGGATGAAGCACTCTGGGCACCAAGCCCCCTCCAGAACCAGTGGATTATCACATCCAGTACCTCTGTCCTTGGCAGGATGAAGCACTCTGGGCACCAAGCCTCCTCCAGAACCAGTGGAGACTGTTATTCACTTGAGAGACTGTGGCTTTGCACTCCCCAGGATTGAACAGTGGGGAAACCACCCACTGTAGAGACTTGAGAGACTGTGGCTTGTCACTCCCCAGGATTGAACAGTAGGCAAACCACCCACTGTAGAGACTTGACAGACTGTGGCTTTGCACTCCCCAGGATTGAACAGTGTGCAAACCACCCACTGTAGAGACTTGAGAGACTGTGGCTTTGCACTCCCCAGGATTGAACAGTGGGCAAACCACCCACTGTAGAGACTTGAGAGACTGTGGTTTTGCACTCCCCAGGATTGAACAATGGGCAAACCACCCACTGTAGAGACTTGAGAGACTGTGGCTTTGCACTCCCCAGGATTGAACAGTGGGCATGTGGACCCCTCGTGGATTTGGCGTCATGCACTCAACTGCCTGAGGTGGCCCGCTTTCCCTTCCCCCTGATGTGCCTGTTGTATTTCTATCTGATGCCCCTGCAGTGTTCTCTCCGTCACGTTCGGGTATCTTGTGTGGGCCTCGCCCATGCAGTGTGGGCCCAGTGGTCCACGGACTTTAAGGGTGGAATACCCTGGACTAATATTCTTGGTGTATATATTTGTAAATAGTGTATGTATATTATTTGACTACTGAATTTTAATATATTACAATCGTTCAGCTCATTTCCTTTTGTCTTTGCATTCTTCCGGGGGGATTGGGGGTGTAACTGTAATGTATCATGCTGTATTGGTGTGTGTGTTCTAGTGGGTGAGGGTGTGGGTGGGGGTGTTCCGTGTTGCATGTGTATGTCACAGTTTTTTCCCCTCCCCTGTGTTGTTGGTGCAGTACTCACTGTGGTCTTCGCCGCCGGCGTTCGTGCTCCTGGTAGAGGAGCAAGAAGATAAAGGCTGGTAAAATGTGGAGCTCTGGTTCCATGGCATCCTGGTTCCTTGTGGGGTGTACAGAGGTGAGCGTTTTCCCTTCTGAGTCCTGTTTCCGCCGTGTTTTTGTTTGCGGTTAATCCACCCCGGAAAAGGTGGCGGATTGGTAGGTTGTGATACTGTGGGCGGTACATTGTCTCCCGCCTGTCTGTTGGCGGTGACCACCGTGCTGTTTGTTTGTACCACCGTGGCGGTCGGAGTGTTAAAGTGGCTGTCTTTGTTGGCGGTTTCTGCCACGGTCGTAATTCCCTTTTTTCCGCCAGCCTGTTGGCGGTCTTACCGCCGCTTTAACACCGACCGCCAGGGTTGTAATGACCACCAGAGTCCTTTTGCGCAGCTCCCTCTGCCGCTGCCACACACTACCCTGCCGCATTCACCCGCTCAGCCGAGTCCACGCAGTGCGGGGCCCCTCCGATGGCGCAAGCAGTGCCACATCCTCAATTGGCCACTCCAGTAGCCCACCGCAGACCTCTCACGCGGTGCCCTCTACCTCCGCTACGCCCAGCTCTGTCATGTTCACCTCCCCAGTCACGTCCTGGTGGGCCGGTGCCCTTCAGTCAGCACCAGCAGTGTCACCTCCTCCAATGACGTAACCGTTACAGCCTTGAAGTGGCCACTCCTTGGCGCCCCCAGTGCAGGGATAGAAGGGGAATTGCTTTCCCTTCCACCCCCGCCCCCCTCACCCCCGTGGCGTCTGATGACATCAGCGCGTGATCGCATGCTGACCTCATCAGAGGCCTGCACCTCATTTTTGCATTTCTCCTCCGATCGCGTGGAATGGGCCAAGAGAGGCATCAAAGAAAAGGAAAGGCCTTTCCTTTCCTTTGATGTTTTTCTCAGCATTTCTGCTGCCCGATTGGACACCAGGGAAGTTTTTCTTTTTTTAGGTTATTGTCATGAGGGGAGTGGCCCAGGGAGGGCGAAACCCCCTAAACACCAGAGATAATTATTATTATTATTTTAATTTGTGGGGAGCGACCCTTTAGCAAGGGTTGCTCCCCAGGGGGCAAAAATTACTTTTAGGCCATTTCTAGCCCCCTTGGGGGCAGATTGGCCTATTTTTATTAGGCCAATCTACCCTTAAGGGAGGCAGAAACCACTAGACACTAGGGATTTTTTTTATATATTATTGAATGAGGGACGTGGCCCCTTGGGCAAGGGCCGCTCCCCAGGGGGACAAAATATTTTTAGGCCTTTTCTGCTCCCCCTGAGAGCAGATTGGGCTATTTTAATTAGGCTGATCTGCTCCCGGAAGGGGGGAGGGGCAGAAACCCCTAGACATTTTTTGTTTACTTTATTTTTTTATATATGGGGAGCGACCCGTTAGGCAAGGGTCACTCCCCTGGGGTGCAAATTGTATTTAGGCCATTTGTGCCCCCATGGTGGCAGATCAGTTTATTTTTATTAGGCAAATCTGCCCCCAAGGGGGGGGGCATAAACCACTAGACACTAGGGATTTTTTTTTTTTGCCTCCATTTTGCGCAAGGGGATAGACCCCTTAGGCAAGGATCATTCCCCTGGGTGGGCAAATTAATTTTAGGCCTTTTCTGCTCCCCTTGGGGGCAGACCGGCCTATTTTTATTAGGCCGATGCACTAGGGTTTTTTGTGCCAATTTCATTAATTAGGCATTGGGGGCAGATCTGCCTATTTTCGGAAGGCCCATCTGCCTCCAAGGGGGCAGAAAGCCCACCAGAAACCAGGGAAGAATTTTTCCCCAAAATAAATGGGGCCAAAGTTGTTCTGCCCACCAATGGGCAGATAGGGCAATTATCCCCGATCCACACGCCGGTAGTGGGGTGGTGGCTACCAACCAGTATGGGCCTGTTATGCCCTCACCCCAACTGAAGGGGGTAACAGTCTTTCATCTCTCCCCCTGCACACTAAAACATCTTATCGCACGGCAAGGAAGAGGACATTTGATTATTTTGGGTTTTGGTTTTACATTTGGGCCATGAGAGTTAGGCTAACTCTCAAAATCATCCCACTGGGAATGGGGAGGGCTGCACTTTTTGGACTTGGGACGCTGCCATGTAGAAAACTCCACAAGACCTAGACACATCTGAAAACTAAACATCTGGGTGAGTCCAGGGCGGTGTGCTTCACATGCACACTGCACCATTTTCTTACCCACAATGCCCTGCAAACCTCCAACTTTGCTGTAAATTTTTGCGATAAAAATTCTGCCCCACTTGTCAGCCTACATTTTTTTTTTCCAACTGCCCTTTTGAACCCGCTTTGCTTCCCCCTCAGTTTCAACAAGTTATTGGCTCTTCCCTGTCACAGGCACTTGGCCCACCTACAAAAGTGAGGTATAATTTTTACTAGGAGACTGAGGGGAATGTTGGGCGGTAGGAAATTAGTCTCAGTGTGGTGATCCCACATAGAAATGTGGGAACAATTAGATTTATTTCGCAAAATTTGAGATTTGCTGAGGATTCTGGGTAAGAAAACACTGGGGCATCCACGCAAGTCACACCTCCCTGGACTCCCTTGGTTGTCTAGTTTTCAGAAATGTCTGTGTTTGGTAGGTTTCCCTGTATGGCTGCTGATCCCAGGGCCAAAAACGCAGGTTTCCCCTCCTCCTGCAAAAACAGGTAGCTTTGTATTTGATAATTTTGATGTGTCCAGATAGTGTTTTGTAGCATTTCCTTTCACGGGCACTAGGCCTACCCACACAAGTGAGGTACAGTTTTTATCGAGAGACTTGGGGGAATGCTTCATGGAAGTAAATTTGTGGCTCCTCTCAGATTCCAGAACTTTCTGTCACCGAAACTTTAGAGGTTTGCAAAGGATTCTGGGTAACAGAACCTGGTGAGAGCCCTACAAGTTACTGCATCCTGGATTCCCCTAGGTATCTAGTTTTCAAAAACGCACATGTTTGGTAGGTTAACTTATTTTCCGGCTGAGCTAGAGGCCAAAATCCACAGCTAGGCTCTTTCCAAAAAACAGCTGTTTTCTTTGGGAAAATGTGATGTGTCCACGTTTTGTTTTGGGGCATTTCCTGTCGTGGGCGCTAGGGCTACCCCACAAGTGAGGTACCATTTTTATTGAGAGACTTGGGGCAGTGCAGGGTAGAAGGAAATTTGTGGGTCCTCTCAGATTCCAGAACTTTCTGTCACCGAAATGTGAGGAAAATGTGTTTTTTTCGGCAACATTTGAGGTTTGCAAAGGATTCTGGGTAACAGAACATGGTGATAACCACACAAGTCACCCCATCCTGGTTTCCCCTAGATGTCTACTTTAAAAAAATGCACAGGTTTGGTAGGTTTCCCTAGGTGCCGGCTAAGCCAAGGGCCAAAATCTACAGCTAGGGACTTTGCAAAAAACACGTTAGATTTCAATGTAAAAATCTGATGTGTCCATGTTGCTTTTCCTGTCGCAAGCATTTTCATTGGGAGACTTTGGGTAACACAAAATAGCAAAACAAGTGTTATTACCCCTTGTCTTTCTCCACATTTTTTCATTCCAAATGTAAGACAGTGTCTAAAAAAGACGTCTATTTGAGAAATGCCCTGTAATTCACATGCTAATATGGGCACCCCGGAATTCAGAGATGTGCAAATAACCACTGCTTCTCAACACCTTGGGGGTCATTCTGACCCTGGCGGCCGGTGGCCGCCAGGGCCACCGACCACGGGAGCACCGCCAACATGCTGGCGGTGCTCCCACGAGCATTCTGACCGCGGCGGTTCAGCCGCGGTCAGAAGCGGCAAGTCGGCAGGCTCCCGCCGACTTACCGCTGCTCGGGGGAATCCTTCATGGCGGCGGAGCGCGCTCCGCCGCCATGAGGATTCTGACCCCCCCTACCGCCATCCTGTTCATGGCGGGAAAGCCGCCATGAACAGGATGGCGGTAGGGGGGGTCGCGGGCCCCTGGGGGCCCCTGCCGTGCCCATGCCAATGGCATGGGCACGGCAGGGGCCCCCGTAAGAGGGCCCCGCAAAGTATTTCAGTGTCTGCCTTGCAGACACTGAAATACGCGACGGATGCCACTGCACCCGTCGCACCTTCCCACTCCGCCGGCTCGATTACGAGCCGGCATCCTCGTGGGAAGGGAGTTTTTCCCTGGGCTGGCGGGCGGTCTTTTGGAGACCGCCCGCCAGCCCAGGGAAAAACTCATAATACCCTCCGCGGTCTTCTGACCGCGGAGCGGTATAATGGGGGCGGAATTCTGGCGGGCGGCCTCCGCCGCCCGCCAGAATCAGAATCACCCCCCTTATCTTGTGCCCATTTTGAAAATACAAAGGTTTTCTTGATATCTATTTTTCACTCTTTATATTTCAGCAAATGAACTGCTGTTTACCGGGTATAGAATAAAAACCCATTGCAAGGTGGAGCTCATTTATTAGCTCTGGGCACCTAGGGCCAGATGTAGCAAATTCCCAAATTGCGACTTGCAATTTGCGAGTCCCTGCGACTCGCAAATTGCAAGTCGCAATTTGGGATGCAGAAAGGTGTCTCAGACACCTTCTGCGTGTCGCTATGGGGTCGCAAAGACCCACCTCATTAATATTAATGAGGTGGGTCGCAATTTGCGACCCCATAGCGAGTTAGGGCGCTCACGGGGATGGAGGCCTGCTGTAGTCAGCCGACCTCCATGTCCGTGACTGCTTTTAAATAAAGCAGTTTTTTTTTTCAAAGTTTAACCCGTTTTCCTTAAAGGAAAACGAGCTGCACTTTGAAAAATAAACCAAAACCTTTTGTTTCGGTATTTTTCAGGGCAGGTAGTGGTCCATTGGACCACTGCCTGCTCTGAAAAATTATTTTTTGGTCCAGTCACAAAGGGGAAGGGGTCCCATGGGGACCCCTTCCCGTTTGCGACTGGGTTACCATCCACTTCAAGTGGATGGTAACTGCGCTTTCATTTGCGACCACGATCGCGGTTGCAAATGAAATTGCATACCAGTGCGACTCGCAAATAGGAAGAGAACACCCCTTCCTATTTGCGACTCGGAAATGCATTTTGCGAGTTGGTTCCGACTCGCAAAATGCATTTCACATAGCAAAGTGTCTTTAGCGACTCGCAACTGGCGATTTTCGCCGTTTGCGAGTCGCTAAAGCTTTGCTACATGTGTTCTTTATGACCCGGCAACCAGAAGAGTCCAGCAGATGTAACTGTATATTGCTTTCAAAAATCTGACATCGCAGGAAAAAGTCACAGAGTAAAACGTGGAGACAAATGGCTGTTTTTTTTTACCTCAATTTCAATTTTTTTTTTATTTCAGCTGTTATTTTCTGTAGGAAACCCTTGTAGGATCTACACAAATTACCCCTTGCAAAATTCAGAATTTTGTCTACTTTTCCGAAATGTTTAGCTTTCTGGGATCCAGCATTGGTGTCACACCATTTCTGTCACTAACTGGAAGGAGGCTGAAAGCACAAAAAATAGTAAAAATGGGATATGTCCCAGTAAAATGCCACAATTGTGTTGAAAAATTAGGTTTTCTGATTCAAGTCTGCCTGTTCCTGAAAGCTGGGAAGATGGTGATTTTAGCACCGCAAACCCTTTGTTGATGCCGTTTTCAGGGAAAAAACCACAAGCCTTCTTCTGCAGCCCTTTTTTCAATGTTTTTTTTTTTAAGACATTTTCGCTGTATTTTGGCTAATTTCTTGGTCTCCTTCAGGGTAACCCACAAAGTCTGGGTACCTCTAGAATTCCTAGCATGTTGGAAAAAAGGGCAAAGATTTGGCGTGGGTAGCTTATGTGGACAAAAAGTTATGAGGGCCTAAGTGCGAACTGCCCCAAACAGCACAAAAAAGGCTCAGCACAGGGGGCTGGGGGGGTCAAGCCCAGCAGCTAAGAGGTTAAGTAGTGCAGTTGTTTAAATGTGTAGCTCTGTGCTGCTTCTCTCTTCCCATAGCTGTGAAACTATCTTTCAACAAGCTGGAGGCAAGGGTCAATGAGCTGAATCTTGATTTCTTTAAGAAAGTAGAAACGGAAGATCATGAGTATGAATCTTCTGTAATACTACAGTGCTCGGAGACACAGAAAACAGGCGCAAGCGCCCATTGTGACCATGGTGCACCGAATGTGATAGCCCTCGGTGGTTAAAGTGCAGTGGATAAACTCTGCTTGAAGTGCAATGGTGCATTTAAGTAGTGCAATCGTGTGACTCCCTGCTGTTTCTCTCCTCTCTCAACTGTGTAACTATCCTTCATTATGCTGGAGGCAGAGGTCAATGAGCTGAACATTCTTTTTTACAACAAAGTGGAACGGAAGATTACGAGTTCGAATTTCCTATAATAGTCAGTAAACTGAGCAATGATAATGTATTATTTACAATGCAATATCAAAAGCTAAATATAACATTGCAAACTATATGCTGTTTGATCAGAGCTGTTAGAGGAAGGCGGATCAAGTTGTGAGGTTAGAAGTTATTTGCTGCTTGTTTAAAGTGCCTTTGCAGGAAGATGGGTGAAGAAGGGAGGCTCTCGATGGTATGTTTGAGGGACCCCACCAGGACAGGTGTGACGAAAGGCAGGGTAAATGTTATGAACATTCTTGTACACACAATTTTGCATTTGGAAACCTGGCTCTATAGACAGTAGTGGTGACACTAAGGGCCAGATTTAAGTAAAGTGGCGCTGCACCCAGTGCAGCGCCACTTTCCTTTCGCCCCCCTAATGCCACCATGTGTGCTCCCTATCTAAGATACAGTGCACCATGGCGGTAATTAGGGAAACTAGCGTCAACATTTTTGACGCTAGTTCGGAGCTTTGCAGGACTTCCGTCAAAAATGTTGATGCTAATCCTGCAAAGCCCATTGAAACCTATTGAAAACAATGGTGTGTGTCCTTTTAATACCTGCTCTGAGCAGGCATTAAAAGTGCAGAAAAAAATGATGCAAATGTCTTACATTTCTTTGCGCCATTTTTTCGGTCCCTCTAACAGGGGAATGCCCACTTTGCATACACCATGCCTGGTGGAGGCATAATGTAGCGCAAAGGGTTACAAAGTGGCGCAATGCATGCATTGCGCCACTTTGTAAATATGGCGCAGTGATTTTGGCCTCGTTGGGCCACATTAGCATAATAAAATGACACTAATGTGGCGTAAGGAGGCACAAGGGGCTCTTAAATCAGCCCCTAAGAATCCTATTTAATTCTTCATGGTTAGACTGTTTTCAGCAAGGGAGTTAAATACTCAGGGCCATATTTATACTTTTTGACGCAAAACTGCGCTAACGCAGTTTTGCGTCAAAAAAATTTGCGCCGGCTAACGCCATTCTGAAGCACCATGCGGGCGCCGTATTTAATTAATGACGTTAGCCGGCGTTAGCCGCCGGCGCTGCCTGGTGTGCGTGGAAAAAAACGACGTACACCAGGCAGCGCCGGCGTAGGGGGATATGGAGCTTGGGCGCCAAAAAATGGAGCAAGTCAGGCTGAGGCAAATTTTTCGCCTCAACCCGATTTGCGCCATTTTTTTCGACTCCCAACCCCCATAGAAATGACTCCTGTCTTAGCAAAGACAGGAGTCATGCCCCCTTGCCCAATGGCCATGCCCAGGGGACTTCTGTCCCCTGGGCATGGCCATTGGGCATAGTGGCATGTAGGGGGGCACAAATCAGGCCCCCCTATGCCACAATTTTTTTAAAAAAAAATACTTACCGGAACTTACCTTAATGTCCCTGGGATGGGTCCCTCCAGCCTTGGGTGTCCTCCTGGGGTGGGCAAGGGTGACAGGGGGTGTCCCTGGGGGCATGGGAGGGCACCTCTGGGCTCCTTCCGAGCCCACAGGTCCCTTAACGCCTGCCTTGTCCAGGCGCTAAAAAACGGCGCCAAAGCGGCCGTACGTAATTTTTTTTGACCCGCCCACTCCCGGGCGTGAATTTTGCCCGGGAGTGTAAATACGGCGCACATGCCTCGGAGTCAATTTTTTAGACGGGAACGCCTACCTTGCATATCATTAACGCAAAGTAGGTGTCCACGCTAAAAAATGACGCAAACTCCATGGACTTTGGCGCTAGACGCGTCTAACGCCAAAGTATAAATATGGAGTTCGTTTTGCAAAAAAACGACGCAATTCCGGCGCAAACAGAGTATAAATATGCCCCTCAGTTTCCCTGGTGTTGGTCCTGACTGCCAAATTTAGAAATGCCCATTAGGCTGATGGACATTTCTAACATTCCCAGGGACCTCGGTCATGGTGGTTCCTGTGAATACATTGGAACTTTGCCTTATTGCTCCATTGAACATGACGGAGCCGTAAGGCAACATTTCAAAAGTTTTTTTATTTTTAAATACAAAAACCCAAAGTGACACAATGCCTCCCCCTTGTCATGGGAGTCACCTCCCATAGCGAGTGGGGAACTGTTTGTTTTTCATTGCCCCTTACTGCCAGAGTGTGCTTGGCAGAGACGGGCAGTAAGAAATTGATAAATGTCCATCCATCCTAATTGGGTAGATGGACATATAGTCAATTCTCCGATGGCCTTTAATCTGTCGGCCTGTCGGTGAAGTTTGGTCATGGCGGAGATGCAGTAGTTTTCTGGCGTGGTCAAGCTATGGTTCTCCTGCTTTTAAATTCACTGATCTGACTATCATGTTGGCGATAAACACACTCCGCCACCTTTGCGACAGAGTATGCTAAACACCAACATCTAAGCCAGGCTCTAAACTTTTACAATAAGATATGAAAGTTCAGTTTTGAGGGTTTATATAATGTTTATAGATTAATGATGTTATAACAGATCAATAATGTAAATTATGTGCTCTTATTTATATTCTTTTGTGCATAATGAATGGATTGATTTAAAGCAATCGTTTTCTGTGAACTTGTTTTTATGCAGTGCTTCACATCACATGCCTGCTAATTCTAAGTGCTGAAAGTAACAATTATTCCTATCAACCTATTTAAGGATATTCAGTTTACTGGTCTCCGAAGGATGTAAAGCTGTCCAGTCTTGCCATGTTGAAACTTTCAGATTACCGTATTGCTGAGTGATCATCCTGCTGTTTAAAAACATTAAAGTACAATGCATATACGTTATTAAAGAAAGATGCCAGAGTAGGGCGATAGAAGAATACTACTCCAGCGATGGAGCAGTACCATGCTATTGCTAGTTTCATCTTCTTTGGCTCTATACCAGGTGTTAATTTCTCAGGCTGTATTACTAAAAGTGCCTCGGGTAGAACAGGAGACCCTATGTCATGTCAGTATTGCAGAAGGGCCTGAAGACACTTAGGTCCATATTTATGAAAAATGGCGCACAGCTGCGCAAACGCAGATGTGCGTCATTTTTCTTAACATGAACTAACGCCATTCCCTAATGACATCCGTGCGCAATACTTAAAAAATGATGCACGATTGCGCTAATGAATGGTTAGCGTGAAAAAAAAGATGCTAGCCGGGGGAGAGGGGGATGGCGTTAGGGGGTCAGGAATAATGTTAGACTAGTTAGCAGCAAAAATTCTGACACTAGTCAGCCTAGCCTCATTTTCTGACGTGCAAGCAGCCCAAAAATGACTTCTGCCTAGTTTAGACAGAATTTATTCCCACCACCCCAATGCCCACCACAGGTGACCAGTGTCACCTTGGCAAGCCCTACATACCCAGTGCCAGCAGGGGACCCCATGTGAGGGGGCCCCAAAGGCACACCACACACATACACAAACGCTTACCTGCAACTTACCTTGGATGGGCTCCCTCCTCCTGCAGAGTCCCTGTGGAGTGGGTGGTGGTGTTGCTGGGGCTTAGGGTGGACATATTTTTGCACATTCCATGGTGTCTCACCATGGAAATCGGCCTACCTGCACTCTAACGCCTGGTCTGACCCAGTTGTTGAAAAATGGACCTAAGTGGGCTTAGTGCCATTATTTGGGTCTGCCTCCCACCTGCGCGTCATTTCTGCACCAGGAGGTAAATATAGTGCTGGGGGGCTAGCATCATGTTTAGGACAGGGACGCCTACCATGCATCTCATTGACGCAAGGTGGGTTCGCGCATTCTAAACATGGTGCTTACTCCAATATTTTGATGCTAGACGGGTCTATCATCAAAATATAAATATGGAGTGAGCGCCGCTTTAGCACCAAAATAAATGGCACTAAGGCGATGCTACGGTTCCATAAATATGGGCCTTACATAGCCCCATAGCCCTTTCTGTATTATGATTTGCTACAGTGTGTATTTTCTACAAGTGTGATTCCAAAGGGAAGGTCCCTCATTTACATCTGGGCATGATCCCTAGGAAAATAAGGTAAAGCCTTAGTCAACTGCACTAATTTTGTATTACAGAAAAGGGACATCCAAGCTGTCAAGAGGTGCACTGATTTTACAGCTGATAGTGCCCCACTTGTTAGGAGGGTGGCACAGGTAACCCTAAGAAACCCTTAAGCACCCTCCACAGGTAAGTACAGTTATGGATTCCAACTGCCTGTTTGGGGATGCCTGCCCTCCACCTCCCCTGAAACTGAGGCCAAGTCTGCAATCTGCACTGAAAGGAAGACTGTTGGGGCCTCATTGGCGAGGTCATAGCGGCACACTGCACCACCGGAGCCTCATTTCTTTTTTTTTTATTCACAGTGTACCAGTCCATATTTACGAGGCCATGCAAAACCACCTTGAGTGGCTTTTCAAGGCCTTGTAAATAGGGACACTTTTCATGCATAACACTGCGTGAAAGGGGTGCTCCATGGACGTGGCTTGGGGTGTTCCAGCGCAACACCCATGGAACCTGAAAGAATCTGATGCAGTCCCAGATTTACAAGTCTGGGAATGTGTCAGATTTCTACGCCACCTCAGGTGTGGCATAAGAGTTACGCAACGGGGAGAAATATCGTTATTTCACCCAATTTATACTCTTTCTATGTGCGCTGCACTATGGAAAGAGGAAAACACCTCTTGTGATAGTTTTTCTGCAGGAAGGTGTCCCTTCCTCCATAAAAACAGTCATCTCTACCACCCAGACACCTTTGCACCATGGTGCAAGGGTGCCTGCAATGGCGCATGGCATCAATTTGTGTGCCAGTTCAGGAGGTGAGGACTTAGATGCGGTGCATCTTGTAGAAATGGCACATTTCTGTCCTTTCCCAGTGGCGCACAGTGGTGCAGCACAGCACTTGCTGTGCCATTCTGCCCCACGGGCCTTGTAAATGAACAGCTGATCCACCTTTCATTAATCCATTGCAGGTGCGAGTTCAAAGGAGTCTGCCTACCTTAATGGATTGGTGTTACTAGCTGAGGAATATAAACTTGGGTTGTGTCAGCAGAATCTAAAAGTTGAACACATGATTACTAGTCAATTGCTGCAATTTCTAAAGACTTGTTTGAGGTAGCCCCATTCACAATGCAGGAAACCACTGGAAGCACCAACTATCAATCACCAGTCTTATAGTGCAAGCAATATTATTTGGCTACTGGCAACTAGTGGTGATCGTCAGAAAAACAATGTCCTGCGGGTTGGCCTCACCGAAATAAACAGTAACCATTGACCAATGTCGTACATTGGTCCAGAAAAAGGAAACATGCTGGAGACTAAGGTGGTCATTATGACATTGACTGTTAAAGTGGCGGAATATCACCAACAGGCTGGCGGTAATTACCGTCAAATTATGAACATGATGTTGATACCTCCCATAGACAGCCAATGTACCACACCACCGCCAGGGCATTAACACCACTGACCATGGTTGTAGCCATCAACAGCCAGGCGGAAGACAAGGTACCGCCCACCATATTATGACAAAGCAAACCACCAGGATTTTCGGGGCAGTACCAACGCCATCAAAAGCCTGGCGGAACCATAACACAGAAAATGAAAGACTCACCAACAAGTACACAGAGGACTCCACCTCCGCCATGGAATGGAGCTTCAAGTCTTCCCGATGCTCTTCTATGCCATGGCCTTCCTGGAACACCAACGCTGATGAAGATAACGACGGTGAGTACAGCCACCTAGGACACAAGGGACGGAGGGAGGAAAAGGAGAGTGACACATGCACAACACACACCATTCACACACACAACATACACAGAACCAGCTGCAGAGTTAAACCAATGTCACAGGACACACGTTAAAATGAAACAAGGACCACAATGATAATCAAAAAACACTGTCATTTGATGCCAACAGCCACCATGTTGTCCATTCAAATACAAATGCAGGTGACAATGTCCAGAATGGGTCTTTGGCCAGTCCAAAGTACAAAAGGGCCACATGGCCACAGTCCAAGGTCCAACTTGACTCCTGACATAATCCGGAATCCATTGTTCAGGGATCATGTTGGAAATGAGCAGGCACCTCAAGTGGAAGCAGGGAGGGGTGGGGTGCACCTCAGCTGAAGTGGGGAACTTGCCCACTGATTCTGGAGGGGGCTCCATCCCCATTTGTCTTTGGTGCGGAGTGCAAGGCCACAGGCTCTGAAGTGGGGAACTTGCACACTGGTTCTAGAGGGGGCTCCATGCCCATTTGTCTTTGGTGGGAAGTGCAAGGCCACAGTCTTTGAAGTGGGACACTTGCCCGCTGGTTCGGGAGGGGGCTCTATGCCCATTTGTCTTTGGTGGGGAATACACGGCAACAGTCTCTGAAGTGGGGAACTTGCCCACTGGTTCTGGAGGGGGCTCCTTGTACAACAGTCCCTGGAAGGTGGCCTACATGCCCTCTGCTGGAGGTGAGGGCTGCTGTGCCTTTGCTGGAGGTGAGGGCTGCTGTGCCTGTGCTGGAGGTGGGGGGCTCCTTGCCCTCTGCTGGAGGTGAGGGCTGCTGTGCCTGTGCTGAAGGTTGGGGCTCCTTGCCCTCTGCTGGTGGTGAGGGCTACTGTGCCTGTGCTGGAGGTGGGAGCTCCTTGCCCTCTGCTGGAGGTGAGGACTGCTGTGCCTGTGCTGGAGGTGGGGGCTCTTGTGCCTCAGCTGGAGATGAGGGCTGCTGTGCCTGTGCTGGAGGTGAGGGCTCCTGTGCCTCAGCTGGAGGTGAGGGCTGCTGTGCCTGTGCTGGAGGTGAGGGCTCCTGTGCCTCAGCTGGCAGTGAGGGCTGCTGTGCCTGTGCTGGAGGCGGGGGCTCCTTGCCCTCTGAGGTGGAGTGGGCCTCTTGCCTTTCATTGGTGGTTGAGTGGGCCGTTTTCCTTTCATTGGTGGTTGAGTGGGAACCTTACCTTTCATTGGTGGTTGAGTGGGAACCTTCCCTTTCATTGGTGGTTGAATTGGAACCTTCCCTTTCGTTTCTGGTGGACGGAGATCCATGTGTCCCCTCTTGTGGCGGGTTCCCTTGGCCGTTGACATGTCACTTGTGTCCTTGCCTCCAGGACTAGAAGTTGCCTCCACTGTCCCCGTCTCCTGTCCCGTGCTTTTCACCACCCTAGTCCCCCCTTTCTGAGCCAGAGGTGTGCCCTCAGTAGAAGTGGCAGCCGTCACACAAATACTTGTGCCAGAAGCTGATGATTTGATGGGAGCAGTGGCAGACTGTTTGAGTGAGGTGCTGGGCTGGGTCGCTGGGAGCCTGCTCTTACGGGCAGGACAAGGGGGTGTGGTTGGTAAGGGAACAGGTCAATTTGGGCAAGGAAAAGTTTCTTAGGGATGTTGAGGTGGGATGTGGGAGGAGGGATGGGAGTGGAGGTTGAGGGAGTGGTTGTTGGAGGTGTACGTCTGCTGGACTTGGTGCAGGTGCATGGACAGTGTGCATGTGTGAGGTGGATGGCTGTTGGGTGTCTGAGTGCATGCGTTTATGTCTCCTAGGAGTGGGGCAGACAAAGGGGATGCGTGGATGGATGTTGTGGAGGTGTCTGCAAATGAGGTGTGTGTGCTGCTTGATGTGGTGATGGTGGTGGTGACTGCTGATGTAGTGCATGCAGGTGTGAGTGCAGATGTTACTGAGCGGGAGGAGGAGGGGGAGACAGTGGAGGCAGTGGATGTGGTTGTCTGTGCAACTATCTTTTTGTGTGAGTGCTTGTGGCCTGAAGTGTGCTGCCTGTGTTTGACTGTGCTACTCTTGTGTGATGTTTTGTGTGCATGCTTGTCTGTAGCTGTGCCTGGGATGGGTTGGAGTTAAGGAGACTGGAACTGGGAAGTGGTAGTTGGAGGGGGACGATAGGAACATGGACACTGGCTGCCATCAGAAAGGAGGCCAGAGCCTGAAACAATCTCTGTAGGGCTTTCATCCCACTGTGGATGTCCTCCAGGTATGCATTGCATTGCTGCATCTGGGATGCCAGACCCTGGATGGCATTCAGAATGGTTGACTGACATACAGAGATATATCTCAGGAGGTCAATAGCCTCCTCACTGAGGGCAGCAGGGCTCACTACGGCAGGGCCGGAGGTGCCTTGGGCAAAGGAGATGCCCACCCTCCTGGGTGAGCATGCACAAGCAACTCGGTGAGGGGCTACTGGCAGTGGCGGCTGTACCTGTAGCTGGGGTGGTTCCAGAGGTGTCCGCCACCACCAGGGAGCTTCCATCAGAGGAGGAATCAGAGTCAGTGTTGTCACTTCCTGTCTCCGTCGTGGTGCTCCCCTCACCCTCCATCCCACTGGTCCCCTCGACATCAGTGGACTCTGCCTCCTGGGCCCTATGGGATGCAGCTCCCTCAGTCACAGGTGCCCCTGCTCCTCCGCCAGATGGTGCTAATGCTCACATGGACAGGATGACAGAAGAAAATAGAGGGGGGGGAGGCAGCACTGGGTCAATTGCAGCACCAATACCACAGTTGGCATACACATTACCATTTCACACAGGAATCAGGATTGAGCAGTATGCATTGCACTGGCATTCCATTGGCTAGGTGCCAGAGCAAGATGAGAGCCAACCCTCCTGGGACCCACTAAGCCCTGTCTGACATGGAATGCAAACTAGCTAGGGTACTAGATTTAGCTATACACCCATTTATCTTGAACTGGATCACACAGCAATGGCTGAGCTAGCATTAAGGGGCACCCACTAACTGAAACCCACCACCAGGATCTCATGCCACCCAAAAATAATTGTTGTCACGCTCACTGTACTCACCCCCTTGTGGCTGCTGTGCTGCCCTCAAGTGCCCATCCAGCTCTGGGTAGTCCTCCCCCAGTATGCAGGCCATCAGGGGGGTCAGGTTCTGATGGGCTCCCCACCCTCGTTGGGAGGCCATCTCCAGCTGGCCTCTGCGGTCTTCCAGGCACAGCGTCTCAGGTCCTTCCACCTTTTCCTACAGTGGGTGCTCCGCCAGGTATAGACCCCCAGGGTCTGCACGTCCTTGGCGATGTCACGCCACAATCCCTTCTTCTGATGGGTGCTGACCTGCAGAGGTAATACAGACAGGAGGACACCATTAACCATACAATCCAGCCTGTCACACATATGGCCCACAAATACCATTTCCATCTCCATTGGCACACACATCACTCGGAGCCCTGCATGTACACTACTACCAGACAAACGCCATACCCAAATGACACACGACTAGCACACACATCCCCATGCAACCTTGTCACATGCATCATGCCCATGGTGTATTCACCTGGTGGTATGGAGGCCCATACAGTTGTCCATCCAGGGGTAGAACACCATCCACCAGGCGCTCTAACTCCTCCGAAGTGAAAGCAGGGGCCCTTTCCCCATTCACAAGGGCCATGGCACGATCCAGACACAGCAGCACAGGCAGTGGAGGTGTTGTCCTGTGGAAAGTCAGGAATCAAGTGAGGTTTAGATAGAAAATGGTGGTCACGTTCGCGGCGCTGTACACCGTCACTGCCGCCGGTGATCCCCATTGGACACTGTACTCTATAGAGCCCCATTTTAGCCAATGAGGAATAGCACGGCGATGCAAGACCACCTTCCACCATGACACCCAACGCCGGCAGAGTTAACTCACTTCCACCTGTCCATACTTACAGTACAGGCGGTCACCATTTTATGGTGGTGGACAACATTCAGAAATTAGAAACTGCATCATTGCTGTAAATTGCACATACATTGCCCTTCACATTGTCCGATTATATACATACAATGTCTATGTACACTGAGGTGGTGGTTCCATAGTTCAGTTTGTGACACTTTACTCACTCTTGTGTCCCTTAGATACCTACCACCACAGAAAAATAGGTGGCGGAGACAAGACTCCATATACAGACCCCTTGTGGACTTGGCTACACAGGAGGACAGGCACATTAAACTCACCTATAGACTGGACAGTGCCACAATCACAGAGCTGAGTGCACAATTGGAGCCTGATCTGATCTCAGCTATCTGTCATTCCACTGGGATCCCCCTCTTGTGAAAGTTCTATCAGTGCTTCATTTCATGGCAACTGTTTCTTTCAAAGTGAGAGTGGGCTTGGCAGCTTGAATGTCACAACCAATGTTCTCAATCAAGCTGACAAGGATTTTTTCTGCCTTGGTCAAACACATGTGCAGCTACGTTGCTGTCTCCCAAGTTGAAGATTTGGCCACTGTGAAACCTGGATTCTATGCAATAGGACATATACCAAGTATTAGTGGGGCAATTGATAAAACACATATTGCATTTGGGCCCTCCGCACCCTCCTACCACAATGAACAGGTGTTCAGGAATAGGAAGAGTTTCCACTCACTCAATGTGCAAATGGTATGCCTGGCGGACCAGTACGTCTCCCACGTCAGTGCCAAGTATCCTGGCTACCCAAACCTATTGTGGCACTTGACCCCTGTGAGGAATGCCAGGTCTGGGGCTAAGAATCGGAATAATGATGCACATGGGTGAACCAGGGGGATCATAGAACGTACCTTCGGCCTCCTGCAGACCAGGTTCAGATGCCTCCATCTGACAAGTGGATCCCTCTGCTACTCCCCTGAGAAGGTTTGCCAGATAGTTGTAGCATGCTGCATGTTGCACAACAAGGCCCTCAGACAACATGTGCCTTATCTGCAGGAGGAGGAAATTGGAAATGCCCTTGTGGCAGCAGTGGACCCTGAGGTCAGTGAGGATGAGGAGGCAGAGGATGAGGATGTGGACAACAGAACATCAGTTATACATCAGTACTTCCAATGACTCGCAGGCGAGGCAGTGGAACTGACCACTCCTCTGATTATTTATGTTTTCAGTGTGGCTGTAGCAGGATGGCATTCACTTCCTTTGCATCTCAACTGACTGTCACCTATGCCTTCTCATTTTGCAGATGTTGGTGTTGTAACAACTGTGTACTGATGTGATGAATACAGACAGCTACAGCTCCTCATTATTTGTATGCTATCACAGAGTGCAGGTCATTTGCACAAGATGTAACTGTTACCATAATTGCACATTTTCATCACATAAAGCACTATCACTCAAGTTGTGTTCAAGGGTATTTATTGTAGTCAAATTTGTAGACAGAATAGTGCAATGGAATGGGGTGATGGTAGAGGTAAGTCCAGGTTATTGGTCCAGTCTGTTTGTAACACAGGTCCAGTGTCCAAGGGGCAATAGGAAGGGGAGCAAAGGCAGTTCAAAGTGGAAAAGGTGACAGAGTGGGACACAAGGGGGAAATTCAGGAGGGTCCCATTTCCTGGCAGTAGTGAGGGTCTTGGCAAGTGTCTCTGGCATCTGTTTGGGTAGCAGGGAATATTTGCGGGCTGGTTCACCTTCTGCAGGGGGAGCGGTACTGGTGGCCTGTGGGTCCTGTGGAAGAGCCTCCTGTCCACCAGCTGCAGCAGATGTGGTGGGCTGTTCAGTTGATTGGCTAGTGGAAGGAGCCCGCTGGTTTGCTGTATATTCCCTCTTTATATTGGCCATATCAGCTAGCACCCCTGCTATGGAGACCATGGTGGTGGTTGAGGGCCTGAAAATCTTTCCTATCTCCTGATGGTGTACCTCCTGCATCCGCTGGCTCTCTTGCATGATGTCAAGAATCTGGCCCATCTTGTCCTGGGATTGTTGGTAAGCCCCATGGCAATTAGTGAGTGCCTCCAGGACAGTCGGTTACCTGAGCCTGTCCTCCCCCTGGCGCACAGCTGTCCTCCCAGTGTCCCTGTCCCCCTGTGCACGTGTCCCCTGAATGGTGTGCCCGCTGCCACTGATCCCAGGCCCCTCATTGTCTTGCCTGTGAGGTCTGCACTGGGGTGCCTGTACAGGGGGGCACACTGCTGATTCAGTGTCCTGGGAACAGAGGTGTGGGGATGTTGGGTGGGTGCTGTGGTGTTGGATACTGAGGGAGGAAGCTCTGTGGTGGACTGGGAGTAGGCTGGGGTGGCCGACTGACCAGTGGTCCCTGATGGCCCAGGAAGTTCATCCAGATCCAGACGTCAGAGTTACTGTCATCACTGGGGGCATCTTCTGTTGGGGGACTGGATAGCCGTGGTACCTCCTCGCCGCTGGGATTGGCTGGGGCAGCTGCGGGGATGTATGTGATATATTATGCATCATGTCGGTGACATATTCTACATCCCTAGCTTCCCTTATATCGTTGTTGTTGCCCTGCAACCTTTGTTTTTGTATGGTGATGGATTGTGGGATTGTTAGTTCTTCATGATGTGCATGCATAGGTGGTGGGTGTACATGCAGGGCTGAGAGGGCTGTACATGCAGTTGGTATGGCATGCAGGGCTTGGCATTGGGGTTTGTCATATGTTTAGGTGCACTGTGTGGGATGGAGTGGAGTGTTAGGACTCAAGGTGAGGAGGTGAGATGGCATGCAGGGATGGGGGGGTGATAGGTCGTAAATTGTGACTCACCTGTGTACAGACGTCTGGCTACTCTAGTGAGTCCCTCAGGATGCAGTATTGCCAAGACTTGCTCCTCCCATGCTGTCAAATGTGGGGGAGGAGGTGGGGGTCCACCGCCAGTTCTCCAGATGGCGAGCTGTTGCCTTGCTGCCATGGAACCTACCTTCCCCCGTAGGTCGTTCCACCTCTTCCTAATGTCATCCCTTGTTCTTGGATGCTGTTCCCAGGCGTTAACCCGATCCACAATTCTCCGCCATAGCTCCATCTTCCGTGCTATGGATATTTGCTGTACCTGTGCTCCAAACAGCTGTGGTTCTACACTGACTATTTCCCTCACCATGACCCGCAACTCCTCATGGGTGAAACGGGGGGTGCCTTTGTGGGGACATGGGTGTTGTGTGGTGTGTGTTGTGCACTGGGTGTTAAAAGATGTGGTGGGGTGTGTGATGGATGGCTGGGTGTTAGTGGTGTGTGTTAGTGGTGTGTGTAGTTGTGTCTGTGATTAGCGCATCTGTCTCTTGGCTATTTCTTGCATTCATAAAGGGTTGTGGGTAATACAAGTGTGTGTTTTATAGTGCTATGGGTGGGTGGGTGTGGTGTGTGTATTAGTGTCAGGTGTGTGTTTTTGGTATTTGCCAATGTTGTGTTGTTTTGTTTTTGGGTGGCCATTCTGACCGCACCAGTGTGTACCGCTAATGGTTCACCGCCATTGAATGTCCATCGTGGTGATCCGTGGGTCATAATGTGAAAGGCGTTGTTTTGTTGGCATTACAATGTGGGTGTTCGTACCAACACTTTACCACTTACCTTTGATCTGGCGGATTTGTGTTTGTGGCAGTACTCTGTTGGTTTAGTGTGTGTGTGTCATAATATGGTGAACGGATGTTTGCCTCCGCAACAGTATGTTGGAGGCCGTCATCCCGGTGGTAAGCGGGATTTACCGCCAATGTCATAATGAGGGCCAAAGTCTCGTTTAGCAGCAATGCTTTCAAGTGACAACCTAATGGTCCAACCAGAGCATCCATCAGGCAGCATTAAGCCCCTCTGGCTTAAGCAAATACCTTACAACAGACTCACTCTCCGTGTCGTGCCCCAACACACTATTCAAATTAAGATTAGACTAAAATGTAATAGTTGGTGAATCTCATCTATGTGGTCTATGGTAATACATTACAAGTCACCTAAGTCTCTGTTTGAAAGTAAGGAACACTGTATCAAGGGCAGTACCCATGGATGCTTTTGCCCAGCACTAACTGGTGGCGCTATTCTATAGTTTTTTATTTAAATAGAGGGAAGATGCCTACTGGCCTTCTTGGTTTAAATTAATATGTTGACCTGTAGCCAATGAGGCTCTCCCAGTTTATTTATTTGTAGTAGCTTCAGATGACTGTGAACAGTAGGTGCACGGTTTTGCAAAAATTGTCTTGAGCATTGCAGTGAGTGCAGACACAAGATTGAGGCAAGTGACCTTCTGTGCACTTGTTACCAAGTACACCCTTCTGAATGGGAAACGTTTTTATTGTGCTTACACTTTGGTTGCCCTTTGGATCAGGCTTCTTTCTGGCTCAACCCTTCAGTCTCTAGGTATGTTTCCCTGGATGTGGAACTATTAACCCGGAGTTGCTAAAAAGCATAGATCAGGAGATATTCAATGTTTCCGTGTACTCATAAACTGTAATCCCAAAACAGGATGCATGCAGGTTTTCCAGTTCCTGATCTCTTCTTTCCAAACAACATTACAGTTTTGGCAAGATTTACTTAGAAATGATGCAAAGCAGAGCAGCATTCAAAGTTGAAGGGCGGCTTTGTGGGAAATGGATGCAGCAGATGAGCAACTTCTGTACAAGGATAGGGCGCAGCTGCTATCATCCCCTGAGCTGCCACAGTTTAAACTAACTTGCACCATATTCACGCTGTTACACCTTAGAGCAGGGGTTTAAGGGTTTGTGTGTCAATTCTAGCATAGGTCTTGTACTCGAAGGTTACTCTTCCAATCCAAAATACAATCTTTTACATTTTTCTCACTTTGTATGTGTGCTGTACGTTACAGCATGCATGAAAAGGTAGAAACGTTTTCAGAAAGTAAAACGTTTCTCAAATGTTACCCCTGCCTTGATGAGGTGTATATTTTTGGTAAAAAGCCCTGCCTATCTTTTTTATTAGTACCAAAACCCATGGATGGTTGCAAAGAAATGACCATGCGCTACCCATCAGATGCCCCTTTGACATAAGGGGGAATATTTACAAGCCCCTAGCTCCACCGGAACATCACTTGTTTTGACGCTCTGGTGGCATGCGCACTGCCATATTTACAAGGCGACGCTAAGCCACGTTTGTGGTTTAACGCCACCCTGAAAAAATAGAGGCCCCTGCAGTACAGTTTTCTGTGGGAGAGGGGCATGCAATGGATGTTGTTGTGGGCATTCCATTGCAACACTCATTGCTTTTAATGCTGCCCCAGATTTAGAAGGAATCATAAATCTGAGGCAGCGCCAAAAACAAATGCCAACCCAGGTGTGTTAGCATGGTGCAACGAGGAGAAATACTTTTATTTTTCTTCGTTTTTACTTTTTTCCATGTGTGCTGCATTCTGCAGCACCCATAGAAAGTACAAACACCATAAATAATTGTTTATGTATTTACACTCTGAAATCTTTTTTAGATGACAGATCTAAGTTGCGGGGACTTCACAGCACCCGCCTATCAACTACTGTGTGGGGTCCCTCAAGGCTCCTTGCTTAGCCCTACGTTATTCAATTTATATGTAGCACCACTGGCCAGACTCATTTGATCTTTCGGCTTTCTTACCACCTCCTATGCAGATGATACTCAATTATTCATCCCCCTTCATAGGAATTGGGAGGAAGCCGCTGATTGATTTCATAACTGTATGAGGGAGATCAACAGATGGATGGGCCTGAACTGGCTTAAGATTAATGGTGATAAAACAGAGATCTTGCTTTTTTGGCTCTAGTAGGCACATTTGGAGCCCACGTTGGTGGCCATCTACATGTGGAGATCTTTCTACCCCCATCAGTTCTACTAAGAAACTGGGGATAGTTTTTGACAATGGCCTATCCTTTAAGTCTCAAGTAAATTTCATCACTAAGGTCTGCTTCTGGACGCTTAGAATTTTGATTTTTTTCCCCGTATTTACAAAACAAGCTTAGAACTACAGTACATCTTGCTTTGGTAATCTCCAAAATAGACTATTGTATTGCTTTAATGCTTACTATAGACAAGACTTTGCTTAATAAACTTCAACTAGTTCAGAACACAGCTGCCCGACTATTATTAGATCTTCCCCGCTCAGTTTCGGCCAGTGGTAGTCTGAGGCAGTTAGATTGGCTACCTGTTAAGAAGCACATTATTTTTAAGACATTATGTCAGACGCACAAGTCCTTGCATATGCATGGATCTGAATACCTGTTGTCTAGGTTAACCTGGTACACTCAAAGTCGCCAGCTCAGATTAACAGGTTTCTATTTGGTGCATGTCCCTCGCACTTGTAAGGCTAGATGGGGTGACAAAGCATGTATAGTGCTAAACACTGGAATTCGCTCCCAGTGACAATTAGGAAGGAACACAATTTCATGGCCTTCAGAAAGCAGGTAAAGACCTGGCTTTTATCCCAGTAGTTTTATTCTTCTTTCTTTTTGTTTTCTCTTGGTCACTTTACTCACTTCTGCCTAGCACTTCGATGCCATGGCCGGAATGCGCTTTATAAATACAAATAAAAACATACAGACATACATGTGCAGGGAAGTGTCACTTTCTGCAGAGAAACAATCATTCAATAATGCTGCAGCACCCATAGAAGTTCCAACTCACCATTGTAGATTGTTTAAGTGCTGGAAGGGACACCTTTCTGCACATAAACAATCATTCCCTTCAATGCTGACACCCATGCACTTTGGCGCAAGGATGCCTGCTTTGGGGGGGCAGCTAAATTTAGCGCCAGTGCTAGGGGAACACCATATTTTTGTAAATACAGTGCATCCCTGCATTTCAGGACAGATGCATCTGGCCAAAGTTTCACAAAGTAGCACAAAGCTCTCCTCTGCTTTATTTTAGGGCTACTTTTCAGCACAAATCAAGATTTACATGAAAAGTAAATCCTACTGTTTACCAAACTCTCATTAAAATTTAACATTGTTTGGAGACAGGATTGCAATCTCCTGTGTTCTCTTTTGTTTACACACTGTCCTGGGTTCGTAATCATTTAGTCATTGAGAACAGTAGATATGTTGTGTGGAGCTTGGTTGCCCTGTGTTACAACAGCAGTTTATTGTGCAACTTTGATTCTTTATTTATTGGTTTGGATACTTTTTTTCCTTTACATAAATTGATATAATTGAGATTTTATGAACATATTGTTCTTTGTTATTAAAATGACATTTCTGGTTAGACATTCTACCTTTATTACAATTGCAATAATTGTAGGGTATTGTACTTTTGTGCAGGCTTGAGAAATCATTCTTCCTTCACAGACAAGGGGACTCATTATGACTTTGGTGGTCCCACCACAGGACCGCCAAAGCTGCAGGGAGGACATTGCCATCATGCCGGCGGCATCACCCCTGTCGTAATACAATATCCCTACGTGCTGACTGGCAAGAACACTGATTTATGACTTCCCACTGGGCGGACCGGTGGGAACACTACTAGGAAATTGGTCTCTGCTTCCTTAAGGCAGCCAAGGCTAATAACGTAGCACTACAGTACACTTAGAATGCGCACTATCTGAAAAGCAGACAGTGCTCATTCCGAGAGAGTTGGACAGGGGGCCCTTACACTGCCCACAACATGGTCGTGGGCAGTGCAGGGGCCACCTGTGGCCCCCTGCACTGTGTTTCTGCCAGCCTTTTCGTGGTGGGGCCCCCACTATGGAAAGGCTGGAGGAGACAGGAGTCGTGTTCAGCACAATGGCGCCGAGTTCAGTGCTTCTGTGGCTGACCATGAGTCTGACCTCCATCAGCCAGTCAGGAACCTTGTTCATGGTGGTAACGGTGGTCCCCTGGTGGTCCGACTACCAGGGTTGCAATGTGGCGGTCAGACCTCGTAATTAGCCCCAAAGTATCCAGTACACTGGTTAGTGCAGAACACCTACAATCTCACAGTTGATCTTTCCAGGTTGTCCTTGCAGCTGCAAGATTCAGGGGAAGCGCATATTTAACAGCTCTTATCTTAGAAAGCACACAATATACCAGAACTGATCGCCTGAAGAAGGTTTTAAACCAGGCAAGGGACTAAATCGCCACTGACCACACATTGACTTGCCATACCTAAGACAGAGTGTGATACACTTTTAATTCCAAATTGTTATCCCACTAATTAGGTTTGAAGTTGAAAGTGAGAGTCCATCATCTGTCTTTTCACCTAAAGCATGAGCATGGAGTAATCTATGAAAGACTGCTCAGGTGACTGTTTTTCTTTTTCTTTTGCACAATCACATTGAGAAAGACAAAGGTTGCTGAAACGCGTCTGTGGTGCAAAAAATTGGATTTAAAGTACCCATGAGTGCTCTATCCCTTTTTGTTTCAAAATTAATAACGTGCAGCCACTCGCACATAATGGATGCACCCATTAAGAATTTGGCATTTTTTGTGGACTTTGGTTAGTAAATATATATGTGTGTATATATATATATATATATATATATATATATATATATATATATATATATATATATATATATAGATATGTATATATATAGATATATATATTTATATGTATATATATATATATATATATATATATATATATATATATATATATATATATATATATAGTTAGTTTCTAGTTGGCAGTCGATTTACACCCTGTCCAAGTAGGGACCCTCACTCTAGTCAGGGTAAGGGAGTCACACTCCTAAGATAACCCCTGCTCACCCCCTTGGTAGTTTGGCACAAGCAGTCAGGCTTATCTCAGAGGCAATGTGTTAAGTATTTGTATCCACACACAATAACACAGTGAAAACACTACAAATGGAGAACACACAAGTTTAGAAAAGTAGCCAATATTAATCTAAGTAAAACAAGACCAAAACAACAAAAATCCAACATACACAAATAAAGATATGCATTTTTAAAGGTGAAATCTCAATAAAGCATTTAATAACACAATAGCTCCAGCTGGTGCTATCATGGAGTCTTTCCCCACAGTCCGACGCCAATCGCGAGGGATGGCGGCACCGGTCACTGAGACTCGTGGACCTCAGTTACAGTACCTTAGAAACAAGGCAGAGTCAAAGACATGGAACGAGTCAGGGAGGTTAAGCGTCACTGGAGCCAGTGTGGCATTGGTTTCTGTACTGCTACGCAGGAGGTGAGGAGAGGCAGCATCGTTGGCGAGGTGTCCGTTCCTTACGATCCGGTGAGGTCAATGAGTCCAGCGTGTCAAGATGCGATGAGGTGATTTCACAGTGTTGCAGACACACCAAGGGCCATAGGAGCCATGGCAGAGTTCTGTGTCACGGACATTGATGACATGGCACTTGGGACTCACAATGATGTGGGACTTCAGAGGCTCTGCAGTGTAATTGGGCCTGCAGTGTCGGTTGCGGTCATCAGACTTCAGAGGGGACCATGGTTTCCGGTGCAGGCAGCGCACCAATTCTGGAGTGTGCTTGGTTCTTCTTGTTTTTGTGCCAGACTTCACTCCCAAGGGTCCAGGAACAGGAGTGGGCACCTCTTAGCAAGTCACGGTCCTCAGCAAGAGAACCCATGGTCTGGCAGGTGACGTCTTTCATGTCCCTGAGATTTCTTAACCGGAGGCAAGCTCAGTCCAAGCCCTTGGAGAAGCCTCACAAGCAGGATACACAGCAAAATCAAGTCCCTGTCCTCTCCAAAGCAGAAGCAGCAACTGTGGGCTAATCCAGAAAAGCATACACAGCATAGTGGCAGTACTCCTCCTCGCAACCCTTTAGCTCTTCTACTTGGCAGAGTCTCCTCTTGATCCAGAAGTGTTCTAAAAGTCTTGGGTTTTGAGTCCAATACTTATACTCATTCCTGCCTTTGAAGTAGGCAAACTTCAAAGGAAAGCCTTTGTAGTGCACAGTATCCTGCCTTTCCCGCCCCGGTCCCAGGAACACTCTAAGGGGTTGGAGACCATATTGTGCCAGGAGAGGCAAAGCTCTTTCCACCACTCTAACCCAAGAAGACCCATCAGGATATGCAGGATAAACCTCAGCTCCCTTTGTGTGACTGTCTAGGGTTAATTCTAAACCAGTCCAACTGTCATCCTGACCCAGACGTGTGTCCCACTGTCAGGCAGAGGCACAGAATGGTTAAGCAAGACAATGCCCACTTTCAAAAAGTGGCATTTTCAAACATAAGTTAAAAACCACCTTCACCAACATATTTATTTTTAAATGGTGATTTCAGAAACCTCAAACTCCATATCTCTTTATGCACCCAATGGGAAATTACACTTAAAAGATATTTCAAGGCAATCCCAATGTTAACCTATGGGAGAGATAACCCTTGCAATACTGAAAACTGAACTTGGCAGTATTTCACTATCAGGGCATATAAAACACACTAGTACATGTCTCAACTTTTAAATATTCTGTACCCTGTCCATGGGGCTACCTTTGGCCTGCCTTAGGGCTGTCTTACATGGACTAAAAGGGAAGGTTTGGGACTGGCAAGTGGGGTGCACTTGCCAGGTGGACATAGCAGTTTAATACACAGACACTGCAATAGCCGGTCTGAAACATGTTTACAGGGCTACTCATGTGGGTGGCACAACCAGTGCTGCAGGCCTACTAGTAGCATTTGATTTGCAGGCCCTGGGCACACATGGGGCACTATAATAGGACCTTACTAGTAAATCAAAAATGCCAATCATAGATAACTAATCATAATCACAATTTACACAAGGGCCACTTGCAATTTAGCAGTGATCAGCAGTGGTAAAGTGCCCAGGGAACCAAAACCAGCAAAAACAAAATCCAGCACACAGTCAAAAATACAGGCGGCCCCTATTGTGCAGGTATTGTTTGCATTGTGAGCTTTGGATATTTGTCTCTCTGACTATTGTGCAACCTATTATCCTTCCATTGTGGTGCAATGTGGGTAATGTGTGGGTCCATTACAGGGATGTTTAATGGGAGGGTAGTTTGTTTTCAATGACACAACCATACATATGTGTGTTAAATCTGACAACAGTCCATGACACTTATGCAATGTGAGGGTGTCAGTTGTATTGGCAGATTTGATGTTGCTGTGTTGTTGCTGTTGTGTGACGCAATGTTGTGTATCCTTTACTGTCCCTGTGCCTAAGATGTGCGGACATGTGTACTTGGTGCCCGACTCATGTAGATGTCGGCGTGATTATCTGTTGTTGAGTGTAATGGCGCAGGTAGGTGTGTATACTTACCACTGGTTGCGTCCAATGCGGCGTGGATTTTTGGCTCCATCGATGAGCAGTAGTAGTGCCAGGACATGTGTGATCAACTCCAAGGACCCACAGGATGTGTAATACTGCCTGCAGCTAAGTTGCTCCCTTTATACTCTCAGTTTCCACCTGCTGAGATGTGGTGATTGGACAATCATGGTCACATTGGTAGTGTGCAACATCATAATGTGTCCGGTGGAAACACAGGCTCCGCTGGCCTGTTTGTCTTGCCATGCCACCACAGCGGTCTGTGCTGCCTGGCATGCCGGTGTAACTGGGACGGTCTTTGCTCCACAGGCCTGCAAGACTCGTAATGCAGTGGTCCGACAGCAAAGTTGATAGAGGTCGGACCAGCACCGCTGCCATGGTGGTGGACGTACCGCCAAACTCTTAATGAGGCACTTAGTAATGCATTTTGCACAATGTTTAACACTCATTAAAATACATTTTATTATTACGTTGTCATTGTCTTAATGTACTTTAATAAACAGATTTTAACAAATATATTTTATATTGTACTATGACATTTCTCATTAATTTCACAAATACATATATTGTTCTCAAACATTAATAAGTATTATTAACTAAAGCATATATTTTAAAGACCTTTTTAATATATTTTAGATTTTTTAAGCATTTTGTACATTTCAATTACATTTAAAAAACATTTTGTAAACTATTTTTAGATATATAGGGGGTCATTTCAAGTTTGGCAACGGACAAACCCTTCCGCCAAACTCCGGACAGGGTAGCCTCCGCCTACGCGGTGGCCTTCCCACCAGAGTCATTAAGAGTTTCCTGCTAGGTCGGTGGGTGGAAACCTAATTTTTCCTACTGCCAGCCTAGTGAGAAACAGGCTACAGCATTGTGTCCGGCTCATAATCGAGCCGGCAGCAATGCTGTAGCCAGCACCCTCGCAATGTTCACTGTCTGCAAAGCAGACAGTGAACATTGCGAGGGTGTTGGACAGGGGGGGACCTGTCCTGCCCATGCCAAGAGGTCGTCATCCTGCATGCATTAGGATCTTCATCACCTCCAGAGCTCTGGGATCCAAGATCCTGGCAGAGCTGGCGGTTCCCTAGCGCTCAGACTGCCGAAGTTGTTATGTGGCAGACGGACAGCCACATCCTCAGCAGTCCAGACAGCCACCACTAATGTGGCGGTTGTAAGACTGCCACATTCGTAATGAGGCCCATGGTATTTATTGTTGCATTTCATCTTTTTAATGTCTATTGATTTTTATAGATAGGTAGTCTTTTTTATTTTCATTTGACTGCTGATTTCTTTTTTACTCCTACCATCCTTTTTTAGTTTAGTCACCTCATTTTGGGTTGTTTCTAGTTGATATCAGTCGCGGTTCCCCGCTGCTGCTCTACGAATCAGGTAAGAGTACTTTTAAGTTACTTTTTGGACATTTTGGTGGTTTAGAGATGTGCTTAGGGTTACTAAAGTTAGTAAAGGTTAGTGTTTTGTTATGGCTTATTATTTTGGACGGTAGTTTGTAGTTTAACCCTGTGTCATCTAGTACAGTAAGCCTCGATGTACTATGTATGGATATTGGGTTGTATGTATGTTTTTTCATAATTTATGCTATTTTGTTTACAGGATTTATGCCTTTAACTGTGCTGTGTGCATGGGTATTTTGTATTTTATTACAGGTTTTTCATTAGACTAGAAGATTTTCACTATTGTGGGTGTTTTATTTAAAGGAAATATTTTTGGCTATATATTAACCAACATTAAGTTGTATTTTTTTTTTTTTTCCCAGAGCATTGTTTTCAATTTCTTTTTCCATTTTTTATGGTTTACTTGGATCACCATTTCCCCTGTGAATATGTTCTTTGTATTACTTTTTTACACTTTTGGGTTTTTTAAAATCTATTTTCGTGGAATAATTGCAGATCATGACAAAACTGTAAGTTATGTTTTGCATTGTTTTTAGTTGGTTGGAAATGTTTATTTGTTTTTATTTATTTATTATGGTGCTTGAGTAAGGGCCCGATTCCGAGTTTGGCAGTTGGACTGCCAGACCACTGCGGTGGCGGTCCCAAGAAGACTACTGCGCCAGTGATCTCCTGGCTGCTTTATTACGATGTATGCAGATTGAACCGCCTACCACGTCAAAATTTTGTTGCCTGCCAGAGGTGCAGAGGCTGCAAAGTTGGTAGTGCGTACTCCATTGCTGTCATGACCAAGGCCCATTACAAAAATACAGTTGCCATGGTGGCCCCTTGTGCCAGTTAGCTGACAGTGGTTGGCCATCACTGTACACTCACAGCAAAGCATCAGAAGAGTGACTACTGGACAGATTCAAAAACAGCACAGCTGATGTCCACTGGCCAAGTGGACACACCTGTAAATCACACCCCATCCCAGACCATGATCCTTTGCCTCTTCACTGCAGCACAGCAAGACAGAGACCACACTACTTATTGTAAGTGTTGTTAGATATGACAGCCCTTTTTCCTATCACATTTTACACCTTTCACACACTTCAAATTTTTCATTTTTGTCCCAAATATCACTTGTCTTGTTTAGTTTGTCACTGTCACCCACTTTAATTTCAGTCATGTCATTTCCCAAAAATCCATGTTTTTCAGAGGATTAGTTGAGAGTCATGCTGGATGAAATCATAAGAGTAGAGCCACAATTGTTTGTAGCCCAAGTCCAACATACTCCTCTCAGTAGTAAAATGGAAATGTGCCAAGGGTAGTCGACAGAGTGAATGCTGTAGGCCCCACTTTGAGTATGAAGGAGGATTTTAGGAACAGGTGAATGCCTTGGAGGGGAAGGTGTGTTCCCTGGCCTCGAGGCAACACCTGGAGTCCCTGAAGACGGATGGTGGTCCTCCCAGTGCCCCTTTACAACTCTTTCCCTGGGAAGAGAAGGTCTTGGCCATCCTGCATCCTGAGGGCTTGACAGAAAAAGCTGGAGGAGTGGAGTCTAGTAAGTCACACCACAAACTGTCACAAAACTTCAATGTCCTATATGCTCTCATATCAGATTTGGCCATTGTGTTAAACATCTACTTTCATATCCTGCAATAAACAAAGTATCAGAGACTGTAGACTATCAATGTGTATTGCCGTACAACATCACATGTATCAATCTCCAACACATGACATATGTTGGAATGGGATCTCCAAGTGTTTTAATATCAAAACATCATCCCAAGACCCATGGTATGTGTCAAAATGTAATTGTATGGTCGAACCTAACTGCAGCATGGCAACATGTATGTCAGCTTACACATTTGTCAAGTGTTGGGAGGTAATTGTAACTGTAATTGTATTTATATAGTGCTTACTATCCCTGATGAGGTGTCAAAACACTTTTCGGAAAGTAGCACGCTACTCCAGAACCCAAAAGGATTATAGATGTGGGAAATATGAGTATGGTACTAGTATTAGTATAGGGAGGCATGAGTCTGTAGAAAGGGACTAGGGAGATCATAGTAGTTAAAAGGGGTGTGGGATGAGTCAAAGGAGAGATAAACAAGGGAGAATTTAGTAGGGTTGTTTCGGAGATCAAAGCCGTAAACTGAGGTTTGGGGTGAGACAGGAGGGATAGAAGAGGGAAGAGTTTTTTTTGGAGATCATAGTAGTAGAATGGGTTTGGTATGATTAAGAGAGTGGAGATAGAGGATAGACTGATAGAGGTATAGGGTGATAGTCAGACAGAGTAAAGCTTCCGAGTAAGTAATCTTTTTATTTCTCTTGTACAGTATGATTAGATTAGTAAATATATAGATACAGGATTACATAATCAAGGGAATAAATGTGTAAGTAGAAAGAGTGACATGCCTGCAACCACCATGAGGACCTCTTGGTGAGCAAAATAACAGTGGATTAAACCCAGATCTGTAACTGGAGGTGAGTGTTTGAAAAGTTTCAACAATCTGTGAATCATATTATTTTGTGATATTGCTATGTGCGCCTTAAGTGGCAAGGGTATGCCCAGAGGTGAGTCCCTTGTTCGCTGCGCCACTAGATTCAAGCCAGTCTGGCTGATGAGGGGTGATACACCGAGAGCAGTCCCAGGAGGCTTGTTTCTGTTCCAGGGAGAACTTGCCTTGGCAGTTCAGGCTGGACTGTTCCCATGGGGTGCAGAGTCAAGACTGATTTGCATAAGACTGGGTCCAAATTAGGGTGATGTGCTAAGCAAAATAACAATGGATTAAACCCAGATCTGTGACTGGGGTGAGTGTTTGTAAAGTTTCAACACTTCATCCATCATTTTATTTTAGTTTTGCAATGTGCGCCCTAAGTGGAAAGGGTATGCCCAGATGTGGGCCCTTGCTCGCTGCGCCACTGGATTCAAGCTAGTCTGGCTAATAAGGGGTGAAACCCCAAAAACCAGTCCCAGGATGTTTGTTTACGGTCCAGTGAGGATCTGGCTTGGCAGTTCAGGCTAGATGTTTCCCAGGGGGTGTGGGGTCAAGACTGATTTGCATAGAGCTAGGTCCAAACTGGGGTGACGTGGGGAAAAAATAACAGTGGATTAAACCCAGATCTGTGACTGGGGGTGAGAGTTTGAAAAGTTTCATTACTCTGTCCACCATTTTATTTTGGTTTTGCTAAGAAAGGATATCAGACATTGTCCTGTAAAATAGACCAAAATGAATTTGGTTGATGTCATCAGCTGGAGCCATATCACCTACCTCACAGAACAGAATACAACATTGCATAATGTAACATTCAGACAAATGGCAGTATGACAGTTCCTGATCATAGGGTCATTAGAATCCACTCCTTCTGCTTCTGGTGGAATCACACAAACAAATGTCAGTAATATGCTTACAATGATGAAACACATCAACAGCTACATATAGTTTGAATAAAAAGAGTGTTTAGCCAATGTGAAGTAAAACTAACATGGATTAGGCACACAACTATATAAGTACTGACCACATGATGACACATAATGCATCATGGCCGCCACCACACAACAAGGAATAAGTCCAATGGAGTCTCCTATCACTGTGCAAGCTGTCTTGGCACAGGTCTTGTACACCTACAATCTGTGACATACATTCCCAGGAACAATCCATGTCCACATCATATGTCCCAACAGCATCATATATCTGCCAGTGTCACAACTCTGAAAGGTCCAAATGAAGATGCTATGGTGAAGGTACCTAAACAAACACAAAAACAAAGAGAATAGTTTTTAAATCATACATATTACACACTTTGCATAGCAAATGTATAGAGAACACAGTCTATGACAAAAATCTGACATAAACAAAGCAACATTTACCGAACGTGAATGTGTCAAAAGCTTCATTACCAATCATCCTTTGCCAAATTTTTCCAGAACTTAAGCCCCCTAACAATTTTCAAAAAACACACTCCTCAAATCATCACAACAAGAGTTCATTGTACAATTAAAGTCATTGCATACTTACACTCATGAGAAAAAACTGTCCATGAGGTCTTGTCACAAGTCAGCTCCTTTCTCTTCACCACTATCATCATCATTTGGCATTTCAGGATCCCCAACCCAAGGCACCTCAGGTTCTCCCTCTTCTGCGAAGTAAGGTATATTCCTTTGCAGTGCGATGCTATGGCACGTGCAGCAGACCACAGTGATCTGATACCGCTTCCTGGGTGTGCAGAAGAGGGCCCCCCTAGTCTTGTCAAGACAGTGAACTCTGGCCTTTAGGAGCCCAAAAGCCCACACAACTGGCCGCTTTCCCTGGCATAGTTGGATTCCTCACAAGTGTTTACAACCAAGGATGGCTGGAATATGCTGTGTCTCCTGTTTTGTAATGAGACATAAGAGCTACAATGATTCACACAGGTGAATATGGCACCTGACATTGCACACACAAAGTTAGAACGGATGTTACTTACCAACAAGCCAGACCCTTTCAGGTTACAGTTGTGACATCAGTTGGGGGTATGGTGCTGTTCCACATTACAAAGGAATCATGGGCTGAGCCTGGGAACTGGGCACAGACACTTGAAATGTACAGATCTGGCAAGCAAACAACGTACATGTTGATTGAATCAAAGTGCTTCCTGTTTTGATAGACTCGCTCACTTGCATGCAGTGGCACTAATGGCTCCCACTACATGTGGGAGGCTACCAAATCCATAGAAGCCAATCTTCACATTGGCTAAATCCTCATGTCTGGGGATCCTTATGAAGCTGCCACTGTGCTTCGTCATTGCTGATAGCACGTCTTTTAAAACACAACTGAACGTAGGTTGTGACCTACCACCAGCTATAAGCACTTTATACTGAAAAGACGCTGTGGCTAAAAAGTGTGATACTGCCATGAGTCTCACAATGGGTGGTGTTAGGAATCCCCAAGGTGCCTCCTGCGTTTTCTGTCAGCATCCCCAGGGATTAGAGTTAAATCATATCTCTGTTCTTGCTTAAACATTCATGTTTCTAAGTAAACATAATGTGCTGTGTTACACAATTGGTTTTATCAGTGCTTTTTTTCCAATGCTTGTTTGCTAATGTGAGCAGGTGTAGACATGTGCTCCTAATTGGGTGTGGTGACTCATCCACATGTGGAAACACAACTGCTTTCCTGATTGGCTATAAATAGCAGAGTGAAGCATGCCTCCCTGCTTAGCTTTGTTTTGCTTCCTGATCTCAGCATCTGATTTGGCAGTCCAGCCCCGGCTGTCATCCTCGTATTCAGGACTTTTGAGGTAATTATTTTCTTCATCCCTGTACCAGCTGACAAGAGGCATTCCTCCAGCACTTCGGAAAAGACTGCAGCTAAGTGGTTAGTATTCTCCAGGGAGTTTGTTCTTTGAGCACTGCGCTTTCCTAGAACAGCTGGTGTATTCCAGACCTCGCATTTTGGATGAGTGCTTATCTTGAAGAGACAAATGCATTTCTGAACATTCTACAATATCATTGTAGTTACTTGCCTAAATGTGCTTCAGGAAATCTGTTTGACCTCAAGTACTACAAAAAGTGACAGTGCAATTTTAAAAGAGCATTAATGTGACTTTTCTTTCTCTAATAGCATAGCTCTTGTATTTAAATTGTGTCATTCATGCCTGTGTTTCAGGTTTGAGGAATTTACTTTTTGAAGGGTTTTTTACACACAGAGTGAAACCAAACAAACTGTGACACCCTAACTGTTTGAACCCAGAATGGACATTTGTATTTCTTGGATTGTTTTTGTTCCTTTTAGTTTAACCTTATGCATGCAGGAAAGTTATATGTGATATAATTAATGCCCTTGTTTGTCTTTCTTGTGCATGATAAGTGCAACCACAGTTCTAATTGTAGTGTGCAACAGTGAAGCTCTGTGAAGCTAGCCCTAGTGTCGCAGTACTTATTGTTATGGTACTAAGTTTGGGTTTTTGGTAATGCAGTGTTAGTAATTGTGCCAACAGTTCTTATTATCCAAGAAAAGTGCTGGAGCATCCCGGTGTTCTTCTACCACTCCCGTGCCCATATCAGAAAGAGAGATTCAGTTTCAAGGAAGTTGAGTGCACTAACTCTACTATCACTCTGTCAACAACGACCTGCCCCCGAAGATACAGGGTGCCTGGCTGGACCGGCAAGATGTGGCAATGTTTTGTCTCGTTCTCTTCCACTCCCCCTTTCCTTTTGGGATACCTGCCAGGGTTTCTGTGTCCTCCAGGAAGTGCCGAGAGGTATTCCAGGAGGTCGAGGGCATACCATCGCCCCTACAGACATCCTGCTTTTCAGGTGAGTGACCCCGTCTAGACATAAAGCCAAGCCACTACATACAGGGCTGCCTGGACAATGGATTCCTCAATGGGTACTTTCAAAGGTTTAGCACAGGCTTTACCAGCTGCTCAGGATGGTCCATCTTTATTAGATTTAACTAGGGCCCTAGCAGGATTACAGAAGGAAGTTCTTTCCTTAAAGCAGGAGAACCTGGAGTTGCACACTGAACTATAGCGGTATAAACCACAAGAAACCCCCTACGGAGGAGTCAAATTAAAACAAAGATCTCCAGTACTACAGGCTCCTCGGTTTGACCCGTCTAATCATGTTCCTAGACCTGATTCAGACCCAACGACTTTAACCACACAACCCAGCAGGTCAACACCAACCCCTGTGCCCTTAGCTCCTCCAGAAAGGTTTTTTGGAGATAGTGCCAAGTTCAACATTTTTGTTAACCAGTGCCAGCTAGAGTTTTTGTGTCGGGCAGCTGCATTCCCCAACGATGCTGCAAAGGTAGCTTTTATTATTTCTTATTTGGGAGGCAATGCAGCTAATTGGTCTATTCCGCTGGTGAAGCGCAATTACCCTATACTGTATGATTTCAACCGGTTTAAGGAAGCCTTGCAGAAACTGTTCGCCAAACACCTTTTCGTGCAAGCCAGTGACAGTGAGTTGCTGAATTTGTGCCAGGGAAACAAGGATCTACTGTCCTATATCACCTCTTTCAATCGGTTGGTGGCAGAGACTGAGTGGCCCGAAGAGAAGAGGACCTCCCTCTTCTATCGTGGCCTTCGGGATGATCTCAGGGATGTTCTAGCCCAAATTGTGGAACCTCCTACGGAGTGTTCTGTGTTCATTGATCTGGTGGTACGATTGGATCACCGATTCAGTGAACGTAAGGGAGAACAATTCCGGGGTGACACACACACTTAGGGGGTCATTCCGACCCTGGCGGTTGGTGTTAAAGCGGCGGCCAACCCGCCAACAGGCAGGCAGTCAAAAAAATGGAATTCAGACCCTGGCGGGAACCACCAACACAGCCCGCCACTTTAACACTCCGACCGCCACGGCGGGGCAAACAAACAGCGCGGCGGTCACCGCCAACAGACAGGCGGCAGACAATGTACCGCCCACCCTATCACGACCCACCAATCCGCCACCTTTTCCGGGGCGGGAGCCCCGCCGATAAAAATACGGCGGAAACAGATCACGAACGGGAAAACGCTCACCTCTATACACTCCACGAGGAATCTGGACAGCATGGAACCCGAATTAAACATCCTACCAGCAATTGTCTACCTGCTCCTCTACCAGGAGCACGAACGCCGCCGCAGGAGACAACGGTGAGTACTGCACCTACGACACAGGGGAGGGGGGAGGAGAAAAGATTACAGGCACACACATACGCGACCCCCCCCCCCCAATCCCCACACACCAATGCAGAGCAACAAGTCAGATTTACACCCCCCAAACCCTCCGGAATAATTCAAAGACAAAATAAAATGATCATTAAAATAGAAGTATATTAAAGCATATTTGAACTTAAGTGAAATATTAGATTATTAAAACAAATAAATCACAACATGAAGAATATGAACATAGTCCAAAAGTCCGGCACATATTGGCTACATGCCATTGTCCGTGGGCCAATGTGCATAAACACATGGGCAAAGCCCACACACGAAACCCGATTCCATTGGAGAGAACACTGCTGGGGCATCAGATAATAAAACCACAGGCACCTCAGGGGGAAGGGAAGGGGGGGCACCTCAGCCACATGAGTCCACGACGCCAGATCCACGAGGGGCCTCCATGCCCACTGTACCATCCTGGGGAGTGCAAAGCCACAGTCTCACAAGTCTCTACAGTGGGTGGATTGCCCACTGTACCATCCTGGGGAGTGCAAAGCCACAGTCTCACAAGTCTCTACAGTGTGTGGATTGCCCACTGTACCATCCTGGGGAGTGCAAAGCCACAGTCTCACAAGTCTCTACAGTGGGTGGATTGCCCACTGTACCATCCTGGGGAGTGCAAAGCCACAGTCTCACAAGTCTCTACAGTAGGTGGATTGCCCACTGTACCATCCTGGGGAGTGCAAAGCCACAGTCTCACAAGTCTTTTCAGTGGGTGGATTGCCCACTGTACCATCCTGGGGAGTGCAAAGCCACAGTCCATCTGGTGGATTACAGACTCCACTGGTTATGGAGGAGGCATGGTGCCCAGAGTGCTTCGTGAAGCCCTGCCCGACACAGATCCGGCCCTGCCAATGGGCCAGCGGTGCTTGAGATGAAGGCCCCAGCGGAGCGGTGCTTGAGATGAAGGCCCCAGCGGAGCGGTGCTTGAGATGAAGGGCCCAGCGGAGCGGTGCTTGAGAGGAAGGCCCCAGCGGAGCGGTGCTTGAGATGAAGGGCCCAGCGGAGCGGTGGTTGACAGGAAGGGCCCAGCGGAGCGGTGCTTGAGATGAAGGGCCCAGTGGAGCGGTGCAGAGACGGCGGGGCCCAGCGGAGCGGTGCTTGAGAGGAAGGCCCCAGCGGAGCGGTGCTTGACAGGAAGGGCCCAGCAGAGCGGTGCAGAGACGGCGGGGCCCAGCGAAGCGGTGCTTGAGAGGAAGGCCCCAGCGGAGCGGTGCTTGACAGGAAGGGCCCAGCGGAGCGGTGCAGAGACGGCGGGGCCCAGCGGAGCGGTGCTTGACAGGAAGGGCCGAGCGGAGCGGTGCTTGACAGGAAGGGCCCAGCGGAGCGGTGCAGAGACGGCGGGGCCCAGCGGAGCGGTGCTTGACAGGAAGGGCCCAGCGGAGCGGTGCTTGACAGGAAGGGCCCAGCGGAGCGGTGCTTGAGATGAAGGGCCCAGCGGAGCGGTGCTTAACAGGAAGGGCCCAGCGGAGCGGTGCTTGACAGGAAGGGCCCAGCGGAGCGGTGCAGAGACGGCGGGGCCCAGCGGAGCGGTGCTTGACAGGAAGGGCCCAGCAGAGCGGTGCTTGACAGGAAGGGCCCAGCGGAGCGGTGCTTGAGATGAAGGGCCCAGCGGAGCGGTGCTTAACAGGAAGGGCCCAGTGGAGCGGTGCTTGACAGGAAGGGCCCAGCGGAGCGGTGCTTGACAGGAAGGGCCCAGCGGAGCGGTGCTTGAGATGAAGGGCCCAGCGGAGCGGTGCTTAACAGGAAGGCCCCAGCGGAGCGGTGCTTGACAGGAAGGGCCCAGCGGAGCGGTGCAGAGACGGCGGGGCCCAGCGGAGCGGTGCTTGACAGGAAGGGCCCAGCGGAGCGGTGCTTGACAGGAAGGGCCCAGCGGAGCGGTGCTTGAGATGAAGGGCCCAGCGGAGCGGTGCTTAACAGGAAGGGCCCAGCGGAGCGGTGCTTGACAGGAAGGGCCCAGCGGAGCGGTGCTTGACAGGAAGGGCCCAGCGGAGCGGTGCTTGAGATGAAGGGCCCAGCGGAGCAGTGCAGAGACGGCAGGGCCCAGCGGAGCGGTGCTTGAGAGGAAGGCCCCAGCGGAGCGGTGCTTGAGAGGAAGGCCCCAGCGGAGCGGTGCTTGACAGGAAGGGCCCAGCGGAGCGGGGCAGAGACGGCGGGGCCCAGCGGAGCGGTGCTTGACAGGAAGGGCCCAGCGGAGCGGTGCTTGACAGGAAGGGCCCAGCGGAGCGGTGCTTGAGATGAAGGGCCCAGCGGAGCGGTGCAGAGACGGCGGGGCCCAGCAGAGCGGTGCCTGACAGGAGACTGCGGGTCCCAGCGGAGCGGTGCTTCTCACGGCGGGGCCCTGTTCAGCGGTTCTTCTCACGGCGGGGCCCTGTTCAGCGGTGCTTGTCTTGTGTTCCTAGGGAACCAGATCTGGGCAATCATTCCCGCTCAGTCGCCATCCGACCTATCGCTTGCGGGGCCCTCCTGTGTTGGACTCCTGGGCCCGTGGGTGTCCTCCGTCACACCCCAAATGGGGCTGGTGGGGCCCTCCTGGGCAGCTCGCCTGCTGCCAGACTTCTTCGCCCTGCTGCCCTTGCCCTCCTTGGACGAATCTCTGGGGCCCTTGCCTCCCTTGGAAGTATCTCTGGGGCCCTTGCCCTCCTTGGACGAATCTCTGGGGCCCTTGCCTCCCTTGGAAGAATCTCTGGGGCCCTTGCCTCCCTTGGTGGATGGGCCAGGTGACGGTGCAAGGCTGGTGTCCTTGGGGGTAGCCGTCTCAGGCCTGTGGCGCCGGCCCTTCACTTTTTTGCTTCTTTTCCCAGGGGGTGGGCTGGCTGTCCCCTTGCTGCTGGCCGATGTTCCTGCCCTAGGAGCTGGTGGACTCCAATAGCCTTGAACGATGGTCCTAGTAGGTGCAGGGCTTGTGGTGGCTGAGGTGCTGGTTGGACTCTTACGAGATGGAGGGGGTGGGTCAGTTGTTGGAAAGAGGTCAAGGTTGGAAAGGAAAATCAATTTCGAAAGACAGGGACGGGTAGTTGTAGTGGGTATGGGAGTGGAGGAAGAGGATGTGGTTGTAGTGTGCTGTTCAGGTGCTTGTGACAGAGGCTGTCGTGAGGTGGATGGCTGTTGGGTGGGTGGCTGCCTGCGTTTGTGTGGTTTGGAAGAGGGGGTGACAGACACATTGGGAGAGGACACAGGGGACGTGTAAATGGCAGTGGGGGTGGTGACTGCACGTGTGCGGACTGTTCTGGTGGGTGTGGTGGTGATGGACGTACTGGCTGATGGTGGTGTGCATGCAGGTGTGAGTGGAGACGTCACAGGGAGGGAGGAGGGAGACGAGGAGGAGGGGGACACAGTGGAGGCAGTGGGTGTTGCTGTGTCTGCATGTGGATGTTGCTTGGGTGAATGCTTGTGTGATCTGTGGTGCTTATGTCTGGATGAGCTGCCCTTGGGTGTTGATGTGTGTGCAGGCTGGTCTGTAGGTGTGTCTGGGATAGGCAGAGGAACAGGGGAGTGGGACTGGGTTGAGGAAGTTGGAGGGGGGAGGCTAGACACAGGGACAATTGCTGCCGTCAGTGCTGAGGCCAGAGCGTTGAACGATCGCTGATGGGCAGCCTGACCCGAATGAATGCCCTCCAGGTATGCATTGCTCCGATGCACCTCCCTTTCCACCCCCTGGATGGCATTCAAAAGGGTAGACTGCCCAACAATGAGCGTTCACGAGGAGGTCAATGACCACCTCAGTGAGGGCAGCAGGAGTAACTGGGGCAGGACCTGAGGTGCCAGGGGCGAAGGAGATGGCCGGCTTCCTGGCCGAGCGGGCACGGGGGGAAAGCTGAGGGTCTGCTGGGAGGGCGGAGCTGGTGCGCTGGGTGGCGGCTGTACCTGTTTTTGCGGTGGGCACGGATGGTGCCGCCACCACAAGGGAGCTCCCTTCCGAGGACGTGTCGGTGTCGCTGACGTCTCCACGGGTCCCCGTTGTGGAGCCCCCCTCGCCCTCCGTCTCACTAGTTAAGTCCGAGTCAGTTGCAGGGCCCTCCGGGCCCATGTGAGATGCAGCTCCCTCGTGCGCCGATGCCACTTCTCCTCCGCCTGATGATGCTAATGCACACATGAGCAGGAAATCCAAAAAATAAGGGGGGGAGAGAAGAAAGAAAGACATGTTGAGTGCATGCATTGGTGGCACCGTTGGCGGAGAGGACAGACACAGAAGCCCCCTGCACTATGCCGCGCACTCGGGGTACACTACTCAATTATTGTGACTTGGCCTACAAGTCTATGGACGACAAATGCACACATAGGTGAGCCCGGGCTATGGATACCTGTACTTAGCACCCTACAGAGGTGGGGTGGCGGGGGCACAGGGCAATGTCTAACGGAGGGGCCTAGCCTACAGAAACCGCCCTGGCCTAGAGATAGCCACAGCCCTCCTCCCCCACCCAGACGCCTCCACTGTGCGCTAATATAGCAGAATGTGCTGATACTCACCCCCTTGTGTCTGCTGTGATGTCCTCACGCGCCCATCCAAATCGGGGTAGGCTACTGCCAGGATCCGGGACATCAGGGGGGTCAATTGACGACTGGCACCCCTCCTACGTTGGGAGGCCATCCCCAGCAGAGCCTCGGCGGTCTTTCTGCTCCCGCGGCAGATGTCCTCCCACCTCTTGCGGCAGTGGGTGCCCCGTCTGTTGTGGACCCCCAGGGCCCGGACGTCCTTGGCGATGGCACGCCAAATGTCGATCTTCTGATGGGCGCTGACCTATGTGACGTGGACAGGGTGGAAAAATAAATATCATCATTTTTCTGCATGGTCGATGTGAGTGGCCCCCCCTCCCCAACCTTGCCATGTGGCACATGCTCTCATCTGTCGTGCGTTGCTATCCTCATACGCTCCCCTCCCCACCATCTTACATCCACCCCACTCAACACAGGCATAGCCCATACTACGTGCTCCCAGTGTACTTACCTGTTGGTCTGGAGGACCGTAGAGTAGCGCATACTGGGGGAGGACCCCATCAACGAGTTTATCCAATTCCTCAGATGTGAAGGCAGGGGCCCTTTCCCCAGTCGCAGCAGCCATTGTCTCTTCCAGACCGAGTTCACAGCAGCACTTGCAGTATAGGTCCTCTCCTGTGGATGATCAGTTCTCGAGTGATTAAGCAGTTAGAAAATGGCGGTCACGCCCGCGGCGGTGCGTACCGCGGCGATGCGTACCGCGACCGCCGGCGCACATCGTCATTGGCTCCTGAGACCCATAGGGTTCTATGTTAACCAATGCTGCTTTGCGCCGCGGTCTTCGACCGCCTACCGCCACGGTGTGCCACGCCAGCGCATTGACCTCACATCCCATTGTCACACTTCACAGGTCAGGCAGCCGCCATTTCAAGGGCCCACATGGCTGAATTTCTACAGCGTCACACAGGCCTAGGTCTTGCATTGCCACTCATACAAGCCATTCAATGCATAGCGAATCGTGTACTGTGCAAGCTGTGGTTACGTACCTGTGGGTTGCTTGACTCTGTGCTCCATGTTGTCCTTCCTAGGCACTGTCCGCTGGGACTTGCGAGGAGATGGAGGAATCGTCCCGTGTACAGACCGCTGGTGGACCTGTCGACAATGGAAGAACGACATGTCATACTGACATACAGACTTGACCGAGCCACTATACATGAACTGTGTGCCCAGCTGGAGCCAGACCTGATGTCCCCCATTTGCCAACCCACAGGGATTCCCCCTCTGGTGCAGGTTCTGTCAGTACTCCATTTTTTGGCAAGTGGATCATTCCAAACAACAGTGGCCATATCATCAGGGATGTCTCAGCCTATGTTTTCTAAGGTGTTGTCCAGAGTGTTGTCTGCCCTGATGAAACACATGCGGAGCTACATTGTTTTCCCTGAGGTGGCCGATTTGGCTACAGTGAAGGGTGATTTCTATGCCCTTGGACATATCCCCAACATCATTGGGGCCATTGATGGGACACATGTGGCCTTGGTTCCCCCCAGTGGCAGTGAGCAGGTGTACAGGAACAGAAAAAGTTATCATTCTATGAATGTCCAGGTGATCTGTTTGGCTGACCAGTACATCTCCCATGTAAATGCCAAGTTCCCTGGGTCAGTGCATGATGCGTACATCATGCGAAATAGCAGCATCCCTTATGTGATGGAACAGCTACAGAGACACCGTGTGTGCCTAATAGGTGACTCTGGTTACCCCAACCTGTCGTGGCTACTTACCCCAGTGAGGAGTCCCAGGACAAGGGCAGAGGAACCGCTACAATGAGGCCCATGGGCGAACTAGGAGGATTATAGAAAGAACCTTCGGCCTCCTGAAGGCCAGGTTTAGGTGCCTGCATATGACAGGGGGATCCCTAATGTACTCACCAAAGAAGGTGTGCCATATCATCGTGGCCTGCTGTATGCTTCACAACCTGGCTTTGCGCCGCCAGGTGCCTTTCCTGCAGGAGGATGGTCCAGATGGTGGTGTTGTAGCAGCTGTGGAGCCTGTGGAGAGTGAAGAGGAGGACGACGACGGGGACGACACAGACAACAGGGACACAGTGATACAACAGTATTTTCAGTAGCACACAGGTACGAAACAACCACGCCATTTTACATTTACTTAAAGTCTCCTGCCTCTCTACTGTCTGAGTTCCCCCCCAGTTCCTGTGAACTGAGTTGTGACTTTCCCTTCCGTTTTCAGAGCTGTGGGCCCCACTGCGTGACCTCTGCTTTGTTTGCCCATGTACTACAGCTGTGTGACAGTGGTATGTTGTCATCACAATGTAACTGAACATTTTGGCACCGTTATGTCTAATACATTTGTTCAAATTACAAGCAGACTCCAGATTTTTTTAGTGCAAAAAGTGATTTAATTCAAGTGCTAAATTTATGGAACATGATTGTAAAACGGGGATGGGTGATGGTGGAGTAATGTCCATGGCAGAGTCCAGTTCTCAGTCGCACAGGTGCATTGTCCATATGCCTGTGGAAGGATGGAGCAGGGGCAGTTCAAGGTTGGACAGGGTGACAATGTGGGACAGTAGGATGACATCAGGGGGTATCGTTTGCTGGCGGGGGTCTTGCAATCCTACTCTGTCTTCTTGTGAGATCTCAGGTTCCGCTTGCGGGGTGGTTCTTCTTCTGCAGGAGGTGGGGTTCTGGTGGCCCGTCGTTGTGTGGGGGCCTCCTGTCCACTAGCGCCGGCAGAGGTGGTAGGCTGTTCCTGGTCCAGGCTAGTGACAGGGGCCCTTTGTGGTGCCACATGGTCCCGCAATGTGGTGACTATCTGGGTTAGGGCCACGACGATGGTCCCCATTGCAGAACTAATGTTCCTCAGTTCCTCTCTGAACCCCATGTACTGTTGCTCCTGCATGACCTGGATCTCCTGGAACCTGGCCAGTACCGTAGCCATCGTCTCCTGGGAGCGGTGGTATGCTCCCATGATGGAGGAGAGGGCCTCTTGGAGAGTCGGTTCCCTGGGCCTGTCCCCCCCCGTCGCACAGCAGCCCTCCCAGTTCCCCTGTTTCCCTGGGCCTCTGTCCCCTGGACGGTGTGCCCACTACCACTGCCCCCAGGTCCCTGTTGTTGTTGGGGTGGTGGGTCAACCTGGGTGCCCTGTAGTGGTGGACACACCGCTGATTGACGTGTCCTGGAGACAGAGGCATGGGCCCGCTGGGTGGGAGCTGTGCTGGTGTTCCCAAAGGGGGTTAGGTCTGGTGTAGCCTGTGGCTGTCTGTGGGAACCGACTGTCCCGAGGTCCCCAATGGGCCGGGCTGGTCATCAGGCTCCAGGGAGACAGAGCTGCTGTCATCACTGGGGGCCTCTTCTGGGGGTGGGATGGACATCTCTGGACCCTCCGTGGCGGTGTGGTGGCATTTGGGTCCTGCAGGGGTATAAGAGTATGGTTATTGCTTCTGTGTGTGGCATTTCGTGTAATGGGTGGGTGGCCGTGTCCCCCAGTGCTGGCATTCCCTTGTGGGGGCTTTTGTGACGGTGGCTTGTGGGGGTGATGGGTGTGTGCAGTGAGCATGCTTTGGGGATGGGTGTCCATGCTTTGGGGAGGCATGCAGGGCTGGGTTTTGGGATGGGTGGGTTGTGATGGTGAGCCATTAGCAAGGAGTTGGTGTGATGGGGGTGGGGGTATGATTTGGCATGCAGGTGGGGTGGGGGGAATGAAGTAGTGAAGATTTGCCTTACCAGAGTCCATTCCTCCGCCTACTCCTGCGAGGCCCTCAGGATGCAGGATGTGCAAGACTTCCTCCTCCCATGCTGTGAATTCTGGGGGAGTAGGTGGGGGTCCGCCGCCAGTCTTCTGCACCGCAATGTTGTGCCTTGATACCATGGAACGCACCTTCCCCCGTAGGTCATTCCACCGCTTCCTGATGTCGTCCCGATTGTGTGGATGCTGCCCCACAGCATTGACCCTGTCCACTATTCTGCTCCATAGCTCCATCTTCCTGGCAATGGTGGTGTGGTGCACCTGTGCCCCGAAGAGCTGGGGCTCTACACGTACTATTTCCTCCACCATGACCCTGAGTTCTGCGTCAGAGAACCTGGGGTGTCTTTGGGGTGCCATGGGGTGGTGTGGAAGAGGTGAGGGGTGGTGTATGTGTTGTAGAGTGTGGTGAGTGTAGTGGTGTATGGTGTTTTGTGCGTGGAAAGTGTGTGGGTGATGTTGTGATTTACCTCTGTGTCATGGTGTACTCTATGCTGTGCTCTCTCTCTCTGTCCTTCACTCGCAATTGTGGTCGTAGGGGTTTGTGGGTGATGTGGGTGTGTGTTTTATACTGGATTGGGTGTGTGGGAGTGGTGTGTGTATGTGTCTCAGGTGTGTGTATTTTGAATTATCCAATGTGGATGTGTTTTGTAAAGGTGTGTGTATTTTGAGCGCGGCGGTGTGTACCGCCAATGGAATACCGCGGTTGAAAGACCGCTGCCGGGATTTGTGGGTCGGAATGGCATGGGCGTATTTCTGTTGGCGTGACGGTGGAGGTTTGGTCATCGCCAGTTTCCCGCTGACCTTTGGTGTGGCGGAATATTGTGGATGTTGGGTTTTTGGCGGTTAGCCAGTTGCGGGTCAGAATGACCGTGGCGGTTTACCGCGGCGGTGTTATGGCGGCCTTCTGGCCGGCGGTAAGCGACTTTTACCGCCGGGGTCGGAATGACCCCCTTAGTGGTACTCAAAACTGAGAAAAACGAGTCCACCATTCCCACTCATGATACACCTGAGCCCATGCAAATTGGTAGTGTGAGGGGCCCACTATCTACGGAAGAGAAAGAACGTAGGAAAAAATTTAAGCTGTGTTTATACTGTGGTAAGGCAGGGCATTTTGCTCGGGAATGTCCTAACAAGCCTACTGCTCCAAAGAAAGCCATTGGAGCGGTAATAGGGCCTGAATTTTCTCTTCCTGACCAGGTGGAAAACTAACTGGCTTGATAACTTCTGAGACCATTTTATCGAGTGGTTCTTTCAATATGGTCACACATCTTCTGGCTAATACCACCAGTCCAGTACCTCAACATCTAACTCTTATTGTGACGTTAGTGTTGTCCCCTCAGGTTCGTAAGGGCATTCCCATATTGGTTCACTCTGGGGCTACCGGAAACTTTTTAGACTTGGGTTTGACTAAAGCCCTAAATATTAGGACTGTCAGAAAAGAAGTCCCGGAACCAGTTAGAGCTGTGGATGGCTCAGAATTGTCCTCCGGGCTTAGCGTTTATCAAGCAACACCCTTGTCATGCTTTGTGCAAACAACCATACAGAACAAATTCAGTTTTACCTCATAGATACCCCAGTATTTGGAGCCATTTTGGAAATACCCTGGCTTCAGTTACACAATCCCAAAATTGACTGGGCAGCAAGGACAGTGACATTAGACTCTAAACATTGCTGGCACTCCTGTTACTAGGACAAACCATTACTAGTGACACCCTTGCATTGTTGGTCCACAGATAGTACGGCTATCAAGCCGGACGACACACTGGCCATTCCTGCACCATGTAAAGACTTCCATGATGTCTTTAGTGAACAGTAGGCCACCCAGCTGCTGCCACATAGGTCATATGATTGTCGTATAGACTTGATTCCAGGGGCAACACTACCATGTAGTAGGGTGTATGCTCTTTCTGAGCTTGAGAATCGATACCTGCAAGACTACCTGGATGATTTATTGGCTAAGGGTTTCATTCGTCATTCAACATCACCAGTATCGTCGTCTTTGTTCTTCGTGCCCAAAAAGAATCACAAGTTGCGCGCCTGTATAGATTATCGCGCAGTGATCAAAGTGACCATAAAAGATCAGTATCCTCTTCCGTTGATCCCAGTACTTATAGATCAGGTACGTCAGTCGACCATTTATACTAAACTCGACCTCCGGGGCGCCTACCACTTGATGCGAGTGATGAAGGCGGATGAGTGGAGGATGGTGTTCCGAACTAAATTCAGACTCTTCGAGTACACAGTGATGCCGTTCGGGGTGTGTAATGCTCCTGCAGTGTTTCAATTTTTCATCAATGAAGTGGTGCAGGAGTTTCTGGATATCTGTGTAGTGGTATACATAGATGACATTTTGATCTATTCATCTTCCACTGAGGAGCATATAGGGCATGTAAGAGTGGTTTTACAACGGCTTTGTAAGCATCATTTCTTCGCCAAGCTTGAAAAATGTGTTTTTCACTCTACAACTGTAGAATTCCTGGAATATGTGATCACTCCCGATGGAATTTCCATGGATAGGTCCAAGGTACAGGCCATCCTGGATTGGGTAGCCCCAAGATCCATCAAGGAAGTGCAACAGTTTTTGGGCTTCACAAACTTTTATCGGAGATTTATACCCCACTTTTCTACCGTGGTATGTCCCATAACTCATCTCCTACGAAAGGGGGTTAAGTTCCTCTGGGATGCAGAAGCTGAGAAAGCCTTCCGACATCTTAAAAACACATTCCCCGAAGCACCCATTCTCCATCATCCCGACTCGGCTCAGCCATTTTTCGTGGAAGCAGATGCTTCCCAAATGGCAATGGGTGATGTCTTGTCCCAATGAGATCCTGAGTCTGGGCATTTCCATCCAGTAGCTTACTTCTCAAAGAAATTGTTAACCGCAGAGCAAAATTATAGGGTGGCGGAGCGGGAACTTCTAGCCATCAAGCTTGCCTTCCAGGAATGGCGTCACCACTTATAGATCACCATAATGTACAGTTTTTTCAAGCGACCAAGGCCCTGACACCTCGTCAATTACGCTGGCTACTATTCTTTAACAAGTTTGACTTCGTAATCACCTATAGGGCCCGGTACTACACAACAAAAGGCAGACACGTTGTCTAGGATGGGTTTTTCCTCTGATGTTGCGTTAGAACAGGTCAGAAGCATTATACCCCCAGAAAAAATCGTGGCTGTGTGCACTTCCCAAGAATTCCTTGAGAAAATACGGGTAGCCCAACACAAGGTTCCCTGTTCAACTGATGTGTATGAAAAAGAGGGTTTACTATACCATGCTGATCAGTTGTACGTCCCTACCAAAGAATTACTGGATACAGTATTACATTGGGGACATGATTCTATCCTCACAGGTCACCCGGGTGTGAAAAAATCTCTGTCAAAGATGATTTTGGTGGCCCACACTTGTGCAGGATGTCAGAAGCTACGTCCAGACTTGTTCCACCTGTGTTCGTGCTAAAACCCCACATACTCCAGCCACAGGATTGTTACTTCCCATCCTAATTCAGGTGGCCCCATGGCACACCATAAGTATGGATTTTATTTCTGATCTCCCAGCTTTTAATGGACACACTGTCATATGGGTGGTTGTAGGTTACCTAACTAAAATGGCTGATTTTGTTCCATTAAAATGCCTCCCTGCAGCTTCCAAGCTCTCTGATTTGTTTGTCCAACACATTGTACGGCTTCATGGGTTGCTCACCACAATTGTTTCCGATCATGGCCCCCAATTTATATAACGGTTTTGGCATAGCTTCTGTTCCTCTGTCGGTATGGATGTCCGCTTGTGCTCTGCATATCATCCACAAACGGATGGGCAGACGGAACATGCCAACCAATTGCTGGAGCAAATCCTGAGATGTTGCATTGACACATGGTCTACTTAGTGGGATAAGGCTTTACCTCTTGTTAAATTTGGATATAACAACAGTGTCCACATGGCTCAAGGAGTATCCCCATTTTACTGTTTGTTTGGTCTGCACCCTAGAATGCTACCTATAACTGGGTCCCAAACATCCACAAGAGTCTCATCAGTACAGACACACCATAAAGAGTTACAGGAGATTCAAAAACAAGTACAAAACCATTTAAAACTCTACCAAGTTCAAGTAAAAAAAACAAGCAGACAAAAGAAGGAGACCTGCTCCCTCTTATCAGATAGGAGATCAGGAGTGGCTCTCATCAAAAAATCTCCATCTTGCAGGATCCAGAAAATTAAATCCCCGATTTCTAGGCACCTTTCCTCTTGCCAAAATCATCAATCCTGTGGTAGTAGAACTGATATTGCCAGATGATTTCAAGGTACACCAAGTGTTTCATGTGTCGTTACTCCGTCCCTATCCCCTGATTCCTGCGATGCACCACCACCTCCCCTGGTAAAAGTACACGGGCTATGGGAATTTGAAGTGGCCGAAATTCTTGACTCTAGATGCGTCCGTGGTGTTCTGCACTATTTATTGGCTTTGAAAGGCGATGGGCCTGAGGACAGTTCCTGGGAACCCGCGTCCACAGTTCATGTTCCACGTCTTACTAAAAAATTCCATCTCCTGCACCCTTCCAAGCCCCGCCCTTTGAGAGGGTCCTTGGTGGGGAGGACTTTCAGGAATCCCCAAGGTGCCTCCTGCACCTTGAGGACTGTCAGCATCCCCAGGGATTAGGGTTAAATCATATTTCTGTTCTTGGTTAAACCTTCCTGTTTCTAAGTAAACATAATGTGCTGTGTTACACAATTGGTTTTATCAATGCTTGTTTTACCAATGCTTGTTTGCTAATGTGAGGAGGTGTAGACATGTGCTTCTAATTGGGTGTGATATAGACATGTGCTTCTAATTGGGTGTGGTGACTCATCCACATGTGGAAACGCAACTGCTTTCCTAATTGGCTATAAATAGCAGAGTGAAGCATGCCTCCCTGCTTGGCTTTGTTTTGCTTACTGATCTCAGCATCTGATTTGGCAGTCCAGCCCCTGGCGTCATCCTCGTATTCAGGACTTTTGAGGCAATTCTTTTCTTCGTTCCTGTGCCAGCTGACACCAGGCATTCCTCAGCACTCCAGAAAAGACTGCAGCTAAGTGACTAGTATTCTCCAGGGAGTTTATTCTTTGAGCGCCACGCTTTCCTAGAACAGTTGGTGTATTTCAGACCTCATATTTTGACAGAGTGCTTATCTTGAAGAGACTAATGTATTTCTGAACATTCTACAATATTATTATTGTTACTTGGGGTTTCTGTGTCCACCAGTAATTGCCGAGAGGTGTTCCAGGAGGTCAGGGGGTATACCATCAGACATCCTGCTTTTCAGTGGTCCCGTCTCAACAGGTGGTATACATGTTGGATTGGTGTTTTGAGGCATGAGATCTGGCTCCAACTGATGACATAGAGCTTGTATAGTTTTCTTATTCAGATAAAACTGTATTATTACATCAATTTCTTCCATGGTCTGAAGGTCTGGAAGTGGAGGGTACACTGGAAGTTTTCATCTTCTCTCTCTTTCAGGGTACCTATGTGTGGAATCAAATAAATAAGTGCATCAGTCATACTGTCCAGAGCTGCATATATGATGAGTAAGACAAAAGTGATGTGACAAAACATTGCTGGCTAAAAGAACATTACACACATTACACATTTCAATTGTCTACTCCCCAAGATCTAGCTATAATTCCCATTGTTGTCTACACATGTGCCTACAACATATGCCTACAACATATATGTGCACATCATACACCTATATAGTCCCCCTTGTAATAGAAAATATGTATTGTCTTCCCAAAACATAGTCGCCGGCGGTGTACAGTGCACTGCAGTGATATGGCATTTATAACCAGTAACGCACTACACTGGTGATTGTGTACTAGAAATTACACATCAATGGAGTATTACATATGTGTACATGTGCATGAAAAATTTGTAGTGGCGCATTTACCAGTTAGCAATACTGTAGTTTCAATTGCTAAAATAGCGGATGACTGTCCTCGTATAATTGACTTTTGGAAGCTGCCGCTGGAGATGGAAGTCGACCGCGTGGTGGGTGGTTTCATCACGGCAGCCCCAGCCATAGGCTAACGTTGTTGACTGTGATGGTCGTGGACCAGTGGCTGTGCCCATCTACGGTGATGACCGCGTACATGTATGCCATGGTTTGAAAAATGACTCAGTTGCCTCCTGACACTGCTGCCATTAACACCTCCGCCACTTTAGCTGCTGTTTGCTGCCTCTGAGAGCAATCATGCCAGGCAAAACAGGTGAAAGGGCCCCTGCCTTCTCTTCACAGGAGCTAGAGAAACGTGCTGATGAGGTCCTTCCCCTGTATGCTCAGCTCTTTGGCTCACCAGAGGAACAGGTAACTATCTCACATAAACATTTAACTATGCTCAACACCATCCTTTACCTTGCCACAGGCTACAATGTGCCTCTGAGTGCCAGATATGTTTTGGATGACTGTAGTTACATTTTGATTTTGTGGTCCATACATAGGATGTACATGTCATGGATTGTGGAGCCCTGTACTTTGGGTATTTCAAATGGCCATTGCGTTGTGTGATAAGCCCTAGTTCCTCCTTCTGTTGCATTCACGTGTCTATGCAAGTAAACTTTTCAGGGTAACAATGTTATATATGATGGTCAGATGATGGTAAATGGGAAATTAAATGTATTTGCATTACAGCATGTGCTGTATATGTGCACTGTTAGAAGCAGTTGCGGAGGGTGTTAGCAATGTGTACAGTCCCACATATCACTCATCTCAGGTCAAGCCTCAACAAACTGTTGTCTAAGAGCTATCTAAACCTTAATGACCCCTTCAGAGTGCCACAGAACCTTGAGCTCACATACAGGAAGGCCACAAGATGTACTGTGAGTATGTTCGCCTGCAGAGAGCAAGGCCTGCCAGAGGTTGTCCAATTAGGGGCCATAGCCCAGGCAGGGGCAGAGTTACTGTGGCAATGCAACTGATGCAGATGGTAAACTCCCTGTAGACCTGCAGATCCTTGGATGTCCCCAAAATGAGCCTTCAGAACTAATAATAGGCCTGAATACCTATATTTTGAATGATGACTGAGGTAAGCCCTTGACCTGCTACATCTTTCTATTGACTTACTATGCGAATGTGTGACTTTTACTTCAGACAGGTCACTTACTCCCACAGGTCTGTTGTCACTTTCGCCTAAGTCATGGTTGCACTGTACTGGACTCTTGCACAAGGGGCAAACATACAGTGCAGATATTAGGTTAGTTCTGGAGAGATCATTAGATGTAAATCACTAGCTTTGTTTCATTGAACCAATCAGAGCAAACATACCTTGGTATGTTGAATCTCATCTCTGTAAGAGGGCTACGTATGGTAAGATGTGTCTCCTGCGATACCAGTACATATCACATAAACTCAATCAGATGTAGCATTAGATTCCCTCATATAGTCCACATGTCCGCACATCCACATAGAGGAAGCTGTCAGTGATACCCATGCCAGCCCTTTCATTGCCACCTATGTTTTAGGGAGAGGCCTTGACTATGGTAGTAGCCTGTACGGACCATATGAAACAAGTCAATGTGCCTGGATGTAAAGGTGCCTGTACAGTCACGTACAAATAGTTTACCCTTCAGAAGGCCACAATGGTGTGTTGTGTTTCATAGTGGCTCACATACATGTTGGTTGGCCCAGGGCTATATGCTGTTAGTTGGCTTGGTTAGACAGTGTGGGTCATGACCAGTGTTGTAGATAGTCAGCAGATGACTACAAAAGTGTGCATTTATGTCCCTTTACTTATCAGCATGTGGAAATCAGAAATGCTTGTGCTAGGTGTCTGCAAAATGTGTGTTGATGAAACAGTTATCCTAAATTATGCAGACATGATCTCTTCGTTCGTCCATTGTATCCATACAGGTCAACACCAATCAGAAGCAAGCCATTTAGAGAGTAGGCCTGGGCGGAGTTCGTGGAGTTCTGCTACACGGAACTCCGCGAAGTGCCATAAAAACTCTGCTGTACTATGAGTTTTAGTAAGGCACGCTGTTCGCACTGATTCTCAGTGCAGAAGTTTCTCCTGCGCTGTAAAATCAGTGCAAACAGCGGCATGTGGAGTGCAAAAGGGCGCTAACTTCTTTTTGCCGCTCGAGTAGATTTTCTACTTGAGTGACAGCTTCCTCAATGCAAGCTGCAGCTTTCTCATCGTGAGTGGGTGTGGCCTACCGCTCACGTTCAGAAATCTAGCTTGCAAACTTAATGATTTCTCTCCCTCGCGCTCACCAACCTAATGTTGGTGAGGGCGAAAAAAAACTCTGCTCCATGTCACTTCGTGGAGTAGGGAAAACTCCACGAACTTTGCCGGTGGAGCGAAATTCTTCGCCCACCCCTATTGGAGAGCCATTGCCTGGAAGGTGCAGACCCTAGGGGTCTAAAGCCGATACAGAGTCCATTGTCGGAAATGATAGGAGGACCTGAGATGCTGGGTCCAGAAGATCATGGAGGTCTAGCTGGTTCTGTCCTCCCAACGTGGAGCATGCCGGGCTCTGACCCTCCTAATGGTCTGCTTACTGGCGGTGGCCTACCCGGAGCTGATGAGCATTTGAAGGCATTTGAGGTAATCACAGCAGCTACAAGGGGTTAAATCCTGAGCAGATTCATACATGTCACATTGTCACTTTTATGTGTTTGAAGCAGCCATTTCCCCCTGGATGTTGAAGTTGGCTCACGTGCGATTCACAAAAGGAGTTGATGTTTGTTAGGTGCAGGCTGATGTGCCTTGCTTATTGTCTAAATGACCAGGTACACAACAGAGTCCAGTCCATTACCAATAGGCTCTCTTGAGCACACATATGACTGAGTACAGTGATCTATCAGCTCATGTTGTTTGATGTTGTGGGTTACATTTGTACCCAACAGGCAACTTGTCTTCAGTGTGTCATGAGTGTTGGTAACTCACTACTGTGTCTCATGTGATGGTGGCCCTCATTCCTGTGACATGGTATATCATGCACTGACCATTAATTTCCCTTGTAGAGTTACATGAGTTTGCTAACATCACTGTTGCTAACATAATTTGTGCCTACATGCTTGCATGTGTACCATTCACATTAGTAGTATCCTTTACACTACTGTTTCCCACGTGATCAACCTCTCTTCATGGGATGATATCTGATTCCATCACATATGTGTGCATGCAATCATTAATTTGAAATTAGTTGTATGTGCAGGGTATGCAGTTCATGTGTTACCCCAGAGAGGAGTGTTTCAACATTGGTTGGCGGGTCACACACTTCCTAATCCAATATTCAGTGTCATTTGCCATGTACAATTGCTGAAGCAATGAAGGACTGACAAGTCGACCTACGGTACTTATCCAGAATGTGCAGTTCCATGTCATTGATGTGGAATTATTACGTTTAGTGAAATGCACATGTTTATTGGTGAAGGATTATTAACTAGTTGTTCACATGCATCAGAGAGAGACATGCAGAAGTATGTGAATCATATGTGAGTGTGTACACTCAGTAATACATTGGAATTTGTGTCTACATAAAAAGTAGGTACAGTACTGTGCCCCCCATTGTAAAACAATTTAAACCACCTCTTCAGCTAATGGAGTTTCTCTGACCCTCAACAACATTTAATGGACTATTGGCTTTTAGTTATGCAATGTTAGAACGGAGTTCTCATCAGTACCAATTGCAACTAGTAAGTTGCCTAGACCTAGCTGATTCATTGTGTTGTGGATATTTGGAGGCAAATCATCCAGACATATTGAGCAGATTGTCTCCAGTGCATTTTACAGTGCAACATGTGTTATGTTGCGAAGCTATATTAGTTCCTCCTTCATTACACTATTTTGACAATGGACATATTAGGAAATTACAATTGGGAAGTTTCTGCAGTATGAAACAAGTTTTTCCATGTCACCTTTTTCCAGCTACCGTACTTCTTGCTGCAATAGCTGTATCAGGTAACCATCATTTCATCATGATGTGGTATGAGGTATGTGAACATAAGCAGATTGCATGGCCATGTGTGGAATCAGTAGGAAACAAATGTGCATGCCCATGCTATTTGACAATAACAGGTTACTGAGATATGCTGCAAGAACCATTTCAAGGTGACTAGGTTTGATATATGGGTATTGTGAATGCACAACTTCACTTATGCAATTGGAGTTGTCTATGATTCTGACTTTACAGTGGTCAACTGCTTACACTTCATGTAGCATGCGTGCATGTGACATTGCAAATGTCGAAGCCACCTTGGTGGACCTTGTAGGTGGAGTCTACTGTACATTATAGTAATGTTATGTGATCTGTATTTGTCATTTCAGCATCATCCCAGGCAAGCAGAGTAGACAAGGCTGACATTTGTAGGGGAGCAGCTGGCCATGGTACCTCCAGTCGGGACACCACAGAAATGGAGGTACCCAGTGGCCCAGAGTGTGAGGGGAGTGATACATGGGACACCGACTCAACATCAGCGTCGTCCTACTCCAGCTCCAGTGGACACTTCCGAATGACATGCAGGATCAGTTCCTATATCATCCTTGTATGCCTCCCACTACCATCTCCACCCTCCCTGTTGCTCCCCACATAGTTTGCCGGGCCCACTCTCTCAAAGGGGGAGCCATTTCCTTGGCTCTAGGCACCTCACCCCATGTTCACCCTGCTGCCCTGAGTGAGGAGGTTATTGACCTCTTGAGAAACATCTCTGTGGGTCAGACAGCACTACTGAATGCCACCCAGGTACAGGGCAGCCATATGCAACAGATCATGGCCTACCTGGAAGACATCCATAGTTCCATGTCTGCCCTGCAGAGATCTTTTCAGGCTCTGCCTCCTCTCTATTGGCAGCCTTCCACCCATCCCATACTTCCACCCCACCACTTGCCTCTTCCCCATCAAATTTCCACATTCCCATACCTGTCCCAAGCATACTCACACATAAGCATGCACTCACCTCAACAGCCCCAAGCAGCATATGTAAACAAAAACACCACAAAACACACAAGCACACAACCACTCACCAGACACTCACCCCACTCACAACCACCACCACCCCACCATACTGCAGATATCATAGCCACACACACAGACCACCAACCACCCCATCATTCCCCCAGATACCACACTCAAACCAACAGACCCTGGCACCACTCCCACAGTGCCCCCAAACACCACACCGACACATCCACCACTCCTACCATATGACCAACACCACACCCACAACAACAGACACATCCCCCCTCCCAGAATACCCAGCACATCCACATCACACACCCCAAAGAAACGCAAACAGCCACCTTCACCCACAGAATGGACACCTAGAAAACACAAACATTATACATCAGACATACAGACATCAGAAAAAACAACACACACCCTACGTGACACTTCCACTTCATCAACCTCCCAACCCCTGATCCCTCCTGGATACCTAACTTATTTCCCTAAAGAAAGTCTAGTTTTTGCCCTCGACCTTACCCCTGTAAGAACAACCCCTCCCAAAGTCAAAGGGACCAGAACCACATACCAACCCATCCCTTCCACATCCAAGTCCTCCCCTGTAATACCTGATGCCCAAGCACTGAACCCAGCCCTAGCCTGAAGAAACCCCCCAAAAAGACCCCCTCCCAAACCCAGGCCTACCCGTCCCAAAACCAAACTGACCCATCCCCAAAACCAAACCCACCCATACCAAAACAACCCCCCCTCCCAAAGGACATCATTGAGGTGCCTGAACTGCCCACTAGATGGCCCTTCCTGGTGAGGTTCCCACGGTAATGTGCTGAGAGGGAAGTTAAGAGGCACAGCAGTGTGCTGGACCACCTATATTACTACTGGACTGGCCACTGGCCTTACCTACATGTGTTTATTTGTTTAAGATAAAAAAGAGGTTGCTAGGTTTGTCTTGCCATTACTTTTCTACCATTTTGATGTTCATGGAAACTTTGGGATGTATGACTACAGTTGTGTTTGTTTCACTCTGATTGATGATCCATTGTATGTGGTTTGTATGATCTGACATTGGAACCAGTTCTGGAGTCACTCAAGACAAGGGCAAATGTACAATGGATCGATATGTGGCATGGAATCTCTTTGGGGCTGAAATTGCATTGGGTGGTATTTTATGAGGTAAGTATTTCATCTTGTGACCCCTGACCTGTTTTGGACCAGGAGTACACACAGCTCCACCGATTTGTTCTGAGCCTGCTGCTGCATCCCCGCCCCCTCGCACCCCTATGCTCTGATTGTACCCGTTCTGCTTGCCAGCTCTTGCCGGTTTGTTCTGAGCCTGCCGCTGCGTCCCCTGCAGCCCGCCCCCCTCACACACCCATTGACCACTCCCTCCCGCCTCCCAGCTGCTCCTCCCTCCCACCTCCCTTTCTTAATGGCGGCCGCTGCGTGGCACCTAGTGTGACCCCTGACCTGTTTTGGACCAGGAGTACACTCGGCTCCACCAGCCTGCCTCCGTGCTCCTGACCCCGTTGTTGCTGCAAATAGAAGTTATAGAAGTTTGAGGCCCTCCACCACCCGCAGGCACCCACCTGCGCCTCATCCCTGGTACCCAGTGGTAGGCGTATCTAGTGTGCTTTTGTACTGTGTATTTTGCTTTTTGTATATCGTATTTCATTCCTTGTAATTTGTCTTTCGTTTTACACACTGTTTTGGACTCTACCTGTGCCCATTTTCTGCTGCGCTTCGTATTGCTGCCGGCTCTTGACAGTTTGTTCTGAGCCTGCCGCTGCATCCCCTGCGGCCCTGCCCCCCTCGCACCACCTTGCTCTGATTGTACCCATTTTGCTTGCCGGCTCTTGCTGGTTTGTTCTGAGCCTGCCGCTGCGTCCCCACCCCCCTCACTCCCCCATTGGCCACTCCCTCCCGCCTCCCAGCTGCTCCTCCCTCCCACCTCCCCTTCTTAATGGTGGTCGCTGCGCGGCGCCTAGTGTGACCCCTGACCTGTTTTGGACCAGGAGTACACTTGGCTCCCCCAGCCTGCCTCTGTGCCCCTGACCCCGCCGTTGCTGCAAATAGAAGTTCGAGGCCCTCCACCACCCGCAGGCACCCACCTGCACCTCATCCCTGGTGCCTAGTGGTAGGCGTATCTAGTGTGCTTTTGTACTGTGTTTTTCGTTTTTTGTATATCGTATTTCGTTCCTTGCAATTTGTCTTTCGTTTTACACACTGTTTTGGACTTTACCTGTGCCCATTTTTTGCTCCACTTCATATTGCTGTCTGCTCTTGCCGGTTTGTTCTGAGCCTGCCGCTGCGTCCCCTGCGTCCCCGCCCCTCGCACCCCCTTGCTCTGATTTTGCCCGTTCTGCTTGCCGGCTCTTTCTGGTTTGTTCTGAGCCTGCCACTGTGTCCCCTGTGGCCCGCCCCCCTCAGACCCCCTTCCTCTGATTGTGCCTGGTCTGCTTTCCGGCTCTTGCTGGTTTGTTCTGAGCCTGCTGCTGCGTCCCCTGCGGCCCCACCTCTCTCGTACCCCCTTGCTCTGATTGTGCCTGTTCTGCTTGCCGGCTCTTGCCGGTTTGTTCTGAGCCTGCTGCTGCGTCCCCTGCGGCCCTGCCCCCTCACACCCTCATTGGCCACTCCCTCCTGCCTCCCAGCTGCTCCTCCCATTCTTAATGGCGGCTGCGCACAGCAGAGGCGCGCCAGAGGGAAGCTTGTCTGTGCCTATCCGACTGCGCAGAGCACCCGTCCCCCTGGTCCACGCTCCTCCGGCCCCCCAAGCGCACACCGCCTCCACCCAGGCCAACCCTAGACACACACAACAACACCAACAAGCACCACAACAACACCAAACCCCCCACTCACCTCAACTGCATCCTCTTTAACACCCGCTCCGTCCACAAGCACGCCATCGAGCTTTCGGAGCTCCTCACCACAAACTCTCCCGACATCGCCTTCCTCACTGAAACATGGATGAACTCCTCATCTGAACCTGACATCGCCATAGCCATCACAGAAGGATGCAAAATCACCCGTAGAGACCATACCCACAAACCAGGAAGAGGAATCACCATAATACACAGGAATTCCATCAAGATTTTCACTGACACCCTAGACAGCGCAGAGCACCTACACTTTCAGGTACATATCAACGCCAACACCACCCTCAGAGGAACCCTCATATACAGACCACCAGGACCCCGCCCACCATTCTGTGACACCATCGCCGACACTATCAGCTTCCACGCCCTCATCTCCACAGACTTCCTACTCATTGGTGACCTTAACTTTCATGTGGAAAGCACCCACGACTGCAACTCCACAGCCACTCCACAGCCCTGCTAGACAACCTCGTAAACCTCGGCCTTAAGCAACTGGTCACCTCACCCACCCACTCAGCCGGACACATGCTAGACGCCATCTTCACCTCCAGCAGCCACATCGCCTTCACTCACACCACCGAACTCCACTGGACTGACCACCACTGCGTCCATTTCTCCTTCCTGAAACCCCCCACCCACCACCAACAACATCCTACACCCTACCGCAAATGGAACAAGATATCCAAAGAACAACTGATCTCCAACCTCGCACTAGCCCTACCTCCCAGTACCAACGACCCCAACGCCGCCGCCCTCAACCTCACACGATGGCTAGAAACATGCGCAGACTCCCTCTCCCCATTCAAAATAAAGAACGACGCCCGCACCACTAAGACTGCCCCCTGGTTCACCACAGAACTTCAGTCTTCCAAATGAGAATGCCGAAAAATTGAGAAAGCCAGGCACCACGAACCCTCGATGAGCAACTTCTCAGCCCTCAAATCATCCATGCGCAAACATCACCAACTCATCCGGACCACCAAACGATCCTTCTATAAAGAACGCACAGACAACAACACACACAACAGCAAGGAACTCACCAAACCCAAATACTGCACCTTCGACCCTCCACACTCCCAAGACCTCTGCAACTCTCCCTCCAACTACTTCCTCCGCAAGATCGCAGACATATGCGACAGCTTCTCATTGTCATCACCCACCATCACCACCACCGACACAACCAACACCACAACACCCTGCCGCACCAACCTACTGAACACCTGGACCCCCACCAACAATGAAGAAATCAGCAAAACCATGAGCTCTATCCACTCAGGCTCCCCAACAGATACTTGCCCCCACCACATCTTCAACAAGGCCAGCCAAATCATCGCTCCCAAGCTCGGGCCATCATCAACAGTTCCTTCGAGGCCGCAACCTTCCCAGATATTTGGAAACACGCCGAAGTCAACGGTCTTCTCAAAAAACCCAAAGCAGACCCTGAAGACCTCACAAACTACCGACCCATCTCTTTACTCCTCTTCCCCGCAACGATCACAGAGAAGATAATAAACATACAACTGTCTCACTTCCTAGATGACAACAACATACTCAACATCTCCCAGTCTGGATTCCGAAAAAACCACAGCACTGAGACCGCCCTCATCACCTGCACAGTTGACATCAGGACCAGACTGGACAAGGGCGAAACAGTCACCCTCATCCTCCTAGACCTCTCTTCAGCTTTTGACACAGTATGGCACCAAACCCTCCGCACATGCCTTTTCGACCCTGGAATTCACCACAAAGCCCTGGACTGGCTAACCTCCTTCCTCTCTGAAAGAACCCAAAGAGTTTGCCTCCCCCCTTTCCGGTCTACAGTCACCAAGACCATCTATGGGGTCCCCCAAGGATCCTCCCTTAGCCCCACCCTTTTCAATATCTACATGGCTACTCTTGCCAACATCATCCGCCCCCACAGCCTCACCATCATTTCATACGCTGACGACACCCAGCTCATCATCTTCCTCACAAGGAACCCATCTACTGCCAAGAATAACCTACATGCTGGACTCCTCGCCTTCGCTAACTGGATGACAGCAAGCCACCACACATTGAACTCAGAAAAAAAAACTAGATCGTCATCTTTGGTCCCAACAAGACAGCATGGAATGACTCCTGGTGGCCCACCACCCTTGGACCACCCCCAACATCCACCACCCACGCACGCACGCACGCAATCTTGGCATCATACTGGACTCATCTCTCTCCATGACTCAGCAAATCAACGCCATATTATCCTCCTGCTTCAATACCGTTCGCATGCTACATAAGACCTTCAAATGGATTCCTTTAGAAACAAGAAGAACAGTCACTCACACCCTCATAAGCAGCAGACTGGACTATGGCAACGCCCTCTATGCAGGGACCATAGCCAAGCTTCAGAGAAAACTCCAGCGAATCCAGAACGCAGCCGCACGTCTCATCCTCAACCTTCCTCACCACAAACACATCTCCGCCCACCTCAGATCCCTACACTGGCTGCCCATCAACAAAAGGATCATTTTCAAAATACTTGTCCATGCTCACAAAGCCCTCCACAACACCGGACCGGCCTACCTCAATGAACGAATCAACCTCCACAAACCAACTCGACAGCTCCGCTCCGCCGACCTCACCCTCGCTACAGTCCCCCTCATCCAACGCACCACCTCTGGCGGCAGATCCTTCTCCCACCTCACAGCCAAAACCTGGAACACCCTCCCCACCAACTTACGCAAGACCCAGGACCTCCTAACCTTCAGAAAACACCTCAAGACATAGCTTTTTGAGCAGTAACCCCCTCCTGCACCTTGAGACCCTACCGGACGAGTAGTGCTCTTAAGACATTTGATTGATTGATTGATTGATTGGAATCTCTTTGGGGCTGAAATTGAATTGGGTGGTATTTCATAAGGTAAGTATTTCATCTTGGCTTGGTCAATGTCAACATCAATTTGGTTCCCTTTCTCCCTATGATGTAGGTTGGACATTTGTTTAATGTGTGCAGGCCAGAGATTTGTTTGCCCACACGTTTTCATACCTTTGTATACATTTTAATGGAAATTTGTCCATTTTCATGTGTGTACATTGCACTGTAAATGCGTGACCCATGTTGTTACTGCTGTATTTGGTTTCATGACTTACACTTACACATTTATCACACATGCATGGCTCTTCGTTATAATTTTGGCTGTCCCTGATATACATCAAGCCATAGTTCCTGTGAAGATAGTGGTATGGAGGGATTTGCAAAATGGCATGTTTGCCGGAGGCACACCTCTTCCAGGGGTCCTCCCGGTAGAGGCATTCTTATTCTGCAGGTATTCTTTACATTGTGACCTTTGAATGTTTCTCGCACTGATTATTTTGCATCCCATTTACCTTGAATTAACTTGAAATGTGGGTGATATGTGGAAGTCCATAACAGAGGTTCAGCAGAGGAGGTGGGGTTCATCCATACAAATGTATCTTTGATATCACAACAGGCCATGGCATGTAAGCAATGTGAGGGTGTCACCTAGATATGTAGGTGGGATACTGATGATGAGTTGCTGTTGTGTGACACAACGGTATGGACACATCACTTTCCCAGAATACTGGTTGTGCACGCATTTACAATCTATAAGAGTGTACTTGTGCAGTGTCAGTGACCTGGCCAATGAGGGCATCACAGGGCTGTGATTGGGTTATACGATCTGAACAGGGACACACAAAATATTTTTGACAATGGACCATGTACCCCATGCCAGGTCCATGGTGGGTCATCGATTTGCTGTGGAGTTGTTGGTAACGGGTACGTTTTTGGCTTACCATTGCTTGTGTCCATGATGGCGTTGGTTTTGGGTGGCATTTATCAGCACAAGCAGTGGAAGTGCATATATGATCAGCTCAATGGCAGCACCGGATGTGTCAAGCTGAGTACAGGTGAGTTTCAGCCTTATATGCCTCCCTTTCTGCCTGCTCAGGTGCGGTGGTTGGACTGCCACAGTCACATCAGCGGAATGCCTCGTCATAATTGCAACAGTAGTTGCACTGGTGGTTCGTCCTCCAACAGACGCATTGGCCTATCTCACCAATTCTGCAGTCTGGATTTGCTGGTGGTGTCGGCAGGACCACAGCAGTCTTTTTTCTATGTAACTGATTGCATCATAAAACGGAGGTCGGACCACCAACACTGTGGCAGGGTCACCTTCACCACGGCCATGGCGGTCCCAGGACTGTCAAAGTCATAATCAGGTCTTAAGTGTTATGTATTTTATTTATTAATTGCCAATTTGTAGTAGGCTTTGCCTTTTTAAATTGTTGTGTAGATTTTTATTTTATTTTAATTGTTAATATTTATTTAGATTGTATTTTCTATTCAGCCTGCCTTTGTTTTATTCATAGTAATTTATATATGTTTTAAAATGAAAAGTAAAATAATTAAAATGTTATATATACATACATTTGTTAGAAATGTATTTATCTGTACTGATATTTTACTTCTAGTTGGAGTATTTGGATTTTTAGAATAGAGTTCTTGCAATGGATTCTAGGAAAGATATGCCTCAGTTGAGTACAAATATTTGTACTTCACATTGTGGGATTTGGTACATTTCTTTGATTTGTTTAGATATTTTAGGTTTTTGTTAGTTCATACATTGTTCTATTCCAAGTTGCTGCAAACTTTGCTGTTTTTTAATATTGCTAGAAATTGATATAGGGTTAGGTGGCCTCTGCTTTGTATATCTTGAAAGGTGCTGTGCCACCCTTCCCCTGCATTGTTTTGGTTTATTGAGTAATAATGCTGTGATATGCTCCACCATAGTACCTGATACTTGGGTTGATGTCTGTGGCCAGATCAGTGTAGTCTGCCCACCCAAGTATCCTCACAACAGTCATGAGGTGACTTATTTGTCTTTGTGTGTTTTTTAGTATGGTGATTCTATAAGGAGGTTGAAGTGTTTTGTTACTTCTGTTACTAGTACATATACTATGGAAATTATTTATTTTTTCCTATAGGCAAACTGTGAATTAGTTTAGTACTCCACATTTAGGGAGAGTTTTGGAGATGTGTCCAAATGCTTTGCTTGAAATAATCGTAACAGTCTTGTAAGGCTGGCTGTATGTGGGTAGTTTTTAGTATGGTAGAAATAATTGCTTGCAGTCAGTGATAATTTTTTGGGCATAGTAGTTGTTAGTTTGCTACTTTATTTGACTAGTTGAGTAGTTCGTATGTAGCACTTTATGTTTTAGGAAGTAGTGCATACACAAAAGGTATGTTAGTACTGTGGCACTCTCGGTGTATGCTATAAATCTGTGTGAATTGTGGAGGCATTATTTAAGAACGCTATTGTAAGAAATGGGGTTATTTGCTAAGAGGGGTAGAACACAGTCCTTTTTGGGAGTACCACAAAAGTTGCTAAATAAACCTGTGCTTAATCATCTGGTAGCTTGGCACACAAGCAGTCAGGCTTACTTTAGAGGTAACGTGTAACATGTATGCAGCACTCACACAGTAACAAAGTGACAATACAACACAAGGCAAATCCCAAATCATTTAAAAAAAAAAATAATATGGCACCAAAATGACAAAAGTTCAATCATTAGAGCCAGAGATATGAGTTTTTAGGATTTTCGGTGAGAATATAGCCAAACAGTACACAGCGCCATTCATGGTTATGTGGTTGAGCTGGACAAGGGAAAAGCCACAAGCTCAGGCTGAACCTGATGGAGCATGGGTCAGATACTGGGACCAGATTCATCCCTCTAAAATAAGGTTGTTGCTGTGCAAGGAGCTTGGGGTGTCACTGTTGTGGCACTTGAGCTTCATGCGGCCTGTCAATGCAGGCAGCCACTGTCTACGTGAATGGCAGGTCTCGTTTGAGCCTCGCGTTGCCAGTCATCATATATGGTTACTGTCGGTGCGCAGTGCAGGTTCCGCTGGTGCTTTGCTTTTGTGGTTGTCACGGGCAGTAAATTCTAGGTGCCATAAGGTCACTTATTGTGTGAGGACCCCAAAACACTGTATTATCAGCTTTTCTTCAAGAGAGGTATACTCCAATGCTAGACAAGGGTCCAGGACCTGTGGGCACCTCTTGGGGATCACAATTCATTCCAACAGAGGCCAGCAGCAGGGCTCAGGCAATTCCAGGCAGGTCCAGTTCATGCTGGTCATTTGGGCAGTTGCAGGGAGGCTTCTTGAAGCTTGCTTCCCAATAGCATAGCCAACCAGGAGGTCAACCACATGACCCTTGGAGTCACTTCTGGAGAGCCTGGCTTCAAAGCAAGCAGGCCCAGTTTTCCTTCTTCAGATATCTGGGTGTCCCCCTTCTGAATATTCCATAGGTCTGAGAGTGCTCTGAGAAGACGTTCCAAAGCTCCCGCTTTTATACATGGTGCCAGTGTTTGTGTGGGGGAATTCCCTGGCCTACCTGCAAAACTGGTTCTGGTCAACTTTTTCCCTTTGCCAGGTCCTTCCTCCAACCTTTTGAGGGTGCAGAGGCGTACACCATGTCCAATAGGGTAAATCATCTGCACACCATAAATTAATCTGTGCTTACCCTCAGGTACATTGGCACAGAGCAGGCAGAGCCAATGTGTAAAGCATTTGTGCAACACTTAAAACAGTAAAACAATGACAACACCAAACAAAAAGAACCACACCTGGTTAGGAAGATATATCTCAATTTAATGAACAAAATAAGACCAAAGTGACAAAATCCAATAAGTAGAAGTTGAAATATGGATTTTTAAAGAATAAAAGGAACTGTAGTGCTTAGAAACATGAATTGCCAACCAGGGCTATCTGGTCGCACGAGTGCAGGTTGGATACAGGGACCAGCCTTGGACCGATGAAATCAATAACTTGATTGGGGTTGTGCTGGCATTGAGGGAGGAAGCGAGGATCGATGCAAGGTATAGCTGGGTCAATATGTTGTTGCTGATCCTGGCAATCTAGGTGATGCATTTGTTCCGAACAGCGCAATCGGGGATGTGTCACTGCTGAGCCCCTTAGATGTAGGTGATGTGTTGCCATCAAGCCGTGCAACCGGCGATGCAATTCCTCCTGAAGCGGTGATGCATTGATGTCAAAGGAGATGTATTGGTTCTGACCAGTGCAATGACAGAGATGCATGGATTTTGGTAGTTGCAGCACCTTATACCTACTTCAAAGGATCCAGGATGGGATAGGCACCACTTAGCAGGGCAAGACTTGCAGTAAGCAAGGTCCAGGTGCTGTTGTAGGTTATGTTGGAAGTCTTTTGTGTCCTCGAGACTTCAGAAGAACAGGAGGCAAGCCAGCAAGCCCTTGGAGTCACTCTGAGTTTGCGGTCAGGTGTTGTGGATCCAGTCCTTCTCACCCAGGCAAGGAAGACGGCAGGCAGAAAGTAAACACAGCAAGGAAGAAGTTTCTCCAGAGCAGCAGTGTAGCAGTCCTTGTAGCAGCACAGTAGTCCTACTTCCTGGCAGAGTATCCACAGGTCCAGACGTGTACTGAGTTGGTAGGGTCAGAAGTCCAGTTTTCATACCCAGTGGTACCTTTGAAGTGAGGGAGACTTCAAAGAGAGGTTTGGAAGTGCACAGAGGTCATCCCTTCCTGCCCTGGTTTGAGACTCACTACAGGAGGTTAAGCAGTCCTTTAGGCCGGAGCAGGACCCGGCCTATTTAGGTGTAAGGGTCTGCTCCTCTTTCCATCCTGCCTAGAATGGCCCATCAACATAAAGATGGCCGCTCAGTCTCACCTACCCTTCTTTTGTGTGAGGCTGTCTAGAGGGAATGCAGAAAACTAGCTGGAACCCCACCCCATCCCAGATGTGTATTGGAGACAGGCTGCAGGCATAGGTGGCTGAGAGTGGGAAAATGCCAACTTTCTAAAAGTGGCATTTTCTAAATTGCAATAATAAGCCAGACTTTACCATAAATTAGGATTTGTCATTGCAATTCGATAGATACTAAACACGACAGGTCTACTCCTTCTCAATTCGGAATTACAACCTATTAAATGTAATAAGGACATGTAAAACTTAAAAGTATATGTTCTGCCTTTTAACTGTATAGCACCCTGCCCTCTGGGCTACTTAGGGCCTAACTTTGGGGTGGCATATTTAATAAAAGGGGAGATTAAGATTTGGCAAGGGGTTTTAAATGCCATGTCGACGTGGCAGTGCAACTTCACAGACAGGCTATGCAATAGCAGGCCTGACACATGTTTTAAAGTGCTTCTTTATTGGGGGGCACAATTAGTGCTGCAGGCCCGCTAGCAGTATTTAATTTACAGGCCCTGGGCACATGTAGTGTACTTTACTAGAGACTTATAGATATATTAAGTATGCCAATTGTGGATGTACCAATCACGCCATGTTTAGAGAAGAAAGCACATGCACTTTACAACTGCTCAGTAGTGGTAAAGTGCTCAAAGTCCTAAGGCCAACAAAAAGAAATCAGCAAAATGTGGGGAAGACAACCCTAAGGCTGTCAGGTCTAAAAGGTGACAAAAGCAAGCACAGACCTGGTGTGAGATTCCTTTGTGTGCTGCTGCCAGGGACTTTTGAAGAGCAATCAGGTCAGTGCACAACTGCTCCCTAGTCAATCTATCAGGAAGATCTTCTCCCTTCACACCTAGACCTCTTTTGTCCCAGTGTCGGGAAAGGATACACAACCCGCAACAAGAGAAGCATTCACAGACACTTGATACTGGCTGAAAGACAGATGATTTGGACAGAACAAAATCCAACTTTCTAAAAGTGGCATTTTCAAAATTGTTCTGTAAAATCTGACCTTTCAATGAAAGAGGATTTTCATTTGATTGAAAACAGCATTTATATATCTGGAACAAAATTGAAGTTATCACTTATTAAATGTAATAGGGTAACTCATTGTTATTCTATGGAAGAGGTAGCCTTACTACAGAGAAAAATGACTTTAGGAGTTGAATTTATCACTGTCAAGACATGTGAGCTTAAATCCACATGTCCTTCTTTCTAAATACCAAGTACTGAAGGGGTGGTATGGTCCTACCTTAGGGGTGACATATAAGTATAGGCCCGTCAAAAGTTTTTTTTTTGCCAGATCAAAATGGCAGTTTGAAACTGCACTACAGGCTACAGTGGCGGGCCGGTGATATGTTTTACAGCACTACTTTAGTGGGTGGCACATTGTTTGATGAAGCCCACATGTAGCATTTCATTTATAGGCCCTGTGTACTTGCAGGATCACTTACTAAGGACTTATAAGTAAAATAAATGTTGCAATTGGGTGAATGCCAATTTTACCATTTTCAGAGGTGAGAAACCTGGCACTTTAACACTGGTTTACCGGGTGAAAATGCACAGAGTCCTAATGCCTACAAAAATGAGCCCAGCAAAGATCAGAGCGTGAAGGAAAAATGTCTCAGGAATACCATGCCAAGGATGTAAAGTCTAACAGCCATCCGTGATCCAGGTTTTGCTTTGTGTTATTGTTAGTAGGTTATTTTTTGTGTGGCATGAATAATTATTCTTTTATAGTTGTAAGTGTTGTCATACAAAAATTAAGGATTTGTCATTATGTGTGGCAACTAAATTATTGGGAATATTTATGTCTTCTATATTGTTTTTAATCCAGCAAGGTTTTTGAGTTTGTGCGAATAGTCTTTTTATGTTCAGGATGCCTGGTAACTGTCCTGTAGTACAGTCATTAATTTTTGGTCTAATATTTTTTAGAGTGGTTCGTGGTGGTTATTGCAAACTATTGCTACTTCATTAAGGTATTGTAAAACGTATGTAACTTCTATTTCAGCAACATTTAGAGGGTGATTATGCTCCCTAACCTTTACTGCAACATCGTCTATAGCTGTAGACCTCCCATAAAATGCAATTTAACAACACTTTGTGCATTTCCAATGTATATTTTCTGTGCTTGTGCGCTCTTGACTATAAGTGTATCTCATGTGATATCATTGTTTCCCTTTTTGAGACACAATGTAAGTGACATCATATCTGTGGAATTCAGAGTCATATATTAATAAAATGGTTGTAATAAATATATGTTTAACTAGCATTATTATTGTAAAGTGTGTGATGTGTTTTAAATATTACATACACACATGTTTTAAATATTACATATTTTTTACATTTATTATTACATATTTGATTTTCTAGAGAAGCTTTGTTTCCTTGTCATATTTGGTGACTTCTGAGACATGGTCTTGATTTTTGCCTGTTTGAAAAAAAACGTGTTTGTAACTTTTAAACATTTGATACTGCTTTGGCTAGTTTAATGGCTTATTTAATGTTTACTGGGTTTTGGAATGCTATATGTTAATTTAATTTTACTTACTTGTTTAAGTTTATTTATGTAGAGAGTTGAATTTTGGATTTTTGTGTTTTGCTTTTTGACTTTTCTTTTTTGTAGTTTCCTATGTTAGAGAAAAGCATTGCAATAGTATTTGTGTTTAAGTTTAACATACTTATTAGTAATTTACTAAGTGTTACTTAGGGCCCAATTACAAGTGTAGTGGTCGGACCGGCAGTCCGCTGCGGTGGTGGTCCCAAGAAGACAGCTGTGCTGGCGGCCTACAGTGTTGGTGGTGTGTACTCTGTCGCCGTCATGGCTGTGGCAAACCACCGAGGTTATTATAAAACACAATTGACAAGGCAACTCCCTAGTGCCAGTTAGCTGACAGCTGTCACAGTACGATCACAGTTAAAGAACCAGAAGAGAGCTCATTGTATGAACTCTAAAACAACAGAGCTGACATCCATTGGCCAAGTGGACACAGCTTCATATTACACTATAAAACACAGCCCATTCCAGACCATTATCCTTTGCCTCTCCACTGCAGCAAAGCAAGTCAGAGACTACATTTATTTTTTTCATTTTTGCAACATAAAGCAGCCTTTTTTCCCATCCCATTTTACACCTTTCACACCCTTTCTTCAAATTTTTCCCCACTATCACTTGTCTTGCTTAGTTACTCACCGTCACCAACTTTAATTTTCAATCATGTCACAGCCTAAAAATCCACTTTGTTCAGAGGATGAGTTGAGAGCTATGGTGGGTGAAATCATAAGAGCAGAGTCACAATTGTTTGGAGTCCAATATACTCCTCTCAGTAGGAAAATGGAAATGTGGCAAAGGATAGTCAACAGAGTGAATAATATAGGCACCATCTTGTGCACAAAGGAGGGAATTAGGAACAGGTGGAATGACCTGAGTGGGAAGGTGTGTTCTCTGGCTTACAGGCAACACCTGGAGTCCTTGAAGACTAGTGGTAGTCCTCCCAGCGCCCCATTACAACTCTTTCTCTGGAAGGAGAAGGTCTTGGCCATCCTACATCCTGAAGGCTTGACAGGGATAGCTGGTAGAGCAGCATCTGGTAAGTCACATCACAAAAACTGTCATAAAACCTCAATGTCCTGTATGCTCACATCTCAGCTTTTGCCATTGTGTTGTTCATCTACTGTCGTGTCCTGCAATACCCCAAATATCATAGATAGATTGTCAATGTCTATTGACATACATAACATCACATGTATCAATCTCCATTACATGTCATATCTTCAATTGGAGCCTGTAATTGTTTAATATCAAAAGATCATCCCAGAAACAATGGCATGTGTCAACATGTAAATGAATGGTCCAACATAACTGCTGTGTGGCAACAGGTATGTCAGACTAAACATTTGTCAGGTGTTGGGAAATAGAGAGAGCAAAATGACTAAAAGTACTAAGAGACCCCCTCTCTGTAACTCAAAACAAGAGGCCATTGTACACTTGCCCAAAGCCATATCACAATTGATGTTGACTCATGATGGAGTTCACCATTGTGCTAGTGTTGGGAGTTAGAAAGTGATATGACTACAACTACCATGAGGCCCTTTTTTTGTAACTCAAAACAAGAGACCATGGTTCACTTGCCAAAAGGCACTTGTTAGACATGTCACAACTGATGTTCACTCATCATGGACTGAGCAATGTACATATCAGGCTTTATTATGAGACATGTATGCTTACCTTCCTTGAAGTTGTTCTGTTAACCCCAAATGACACTATTGATGTCATGAATGACACCTTACCAAGTGTGTACATCAAGTAGTTGTAAGGCATTCAGCTGTTTCAGCCAAATGGAAGTGGCAGGTGACCTACTGTCTCTGCACTGCTCACATGATGTCTACTGCTACATATACAACCAAGTTGTGTGTTTGCCTGTATCATATACAGCTAGGCATTGGAATGGTCAAATACACGTTACTTCCCCACTGTGTTGGCTTAACTGTTTGTTAGATGTCATATTCATTCCTTAATCCAATATGCAAGCTATCAGCTCATCTAATGAGCTGCTCAATCCTAATAGCTTTTGCAACCTCCACGTCTTGTCAACAGCTTCAATACCATGAAAACATATCACAATAGGAAACCACACATAATAACATTTCCGTGGTCTCTACTTACTGTTTGGGTATGCTGAACCTCCTGTTTTGTAATGAGACATAAGAGCTATAATGAGTCATACACTTCCTGATCATAGCACCTGACATTGCACACACAGTTTAGGACAGATGTTACTTACCAACAGGCCAGGCCCTATCTAGATGCATTTGTGACATCAACTGGGGTATGGTGCTGTTCCGTATTACAAAGGAATCATGGGCTGAACCTGGGACCTTGCACAGGTGTTTGAAATGTGCAAACTTTCACGTTGATAGAATGGAAGTGCTTCCTGTTTCGATAGACTTGTCGACTTAGGTGGCACTAATGCTATTAATGGCTCCCTCTACATGTAGGAGACAACCTAATCCATAGAAGCCAACATTCGCATTGGCTAAATCCTAACACCTAGAGAACCTGATATAGCTGTCAATGTGTTTCATCATTGCTAATAGTACGTCTTTTAAAACACCACTGAAGATAGGTTGTGACATATCACCAGCTATGGCCGCTGTATATTGAAAAGACCCTTTGGCCAGAAAGTGTAATACGTCAATGAGTCTCACATTGGGTGGTATACAGGTTGTATTAGTGTTTGGAGGCATGAGATCTGGCTCTAACTAGATAGATCGTGCATAGTTTGCTTATTCAGACAAAACTGCTTTTTCACATCCCTTTCTTCCATGGTCTGAAAGGTCTGAAAATGGACAGTATACTGGAGATTGTCGTCTCTTCCCTCTCATAGGGTACCTATGTGTGGAATCAAACAAATAGATCAATCAGTCACAGTGTCCAGAGCAACATACATGATGAGTAATACAAAAGTAATGTGACAAATCATTACTGGCTGAAAAATCATTACACACACTTCACATTTCAATTGTTCACACCCCAAGATCCAGCAATAATTCTAACTGTTGTCTACACATGTGTCTACAACATATATGTGCACATCATACACCTATATGGTCCTCATGTGCACCTTGATATAGAAAAGTATGTTCCTCTGACCCAAAATATTGTCACTTACGGTGTACAGTGCACTGTGTTTATATGGCATTTATGACCAGTAACGCACTACACTGATGATTGTGTATTAGTAATTAAATGTCAATGGAGTATTTATTACATATGTTTATATGCTACAACACAATTTTAGTAGTAGTGACGCATTTACCAGTCAGCAATACTGTACTGCTAAAATGACAAATAGCTGACCGCGCATAATGGACTTTTGAAAGCTGCTGCTGCAGCTAAAAGTTGACCATGCGATGGGTGGTATCATCCACGGCGGTCACAGCCATAGGCTAGCGTTGTTGACTGTGATGGTTGCGGACCAATGGATGTGCCCATCTATGCTGATGACTATGTACGTGACATACATGTATGCTGTGGTTGGAGAAAGAACTCACTTGACTCCTGACTGCTGCCATCAACACCTCTGCCACTTTAGCTGCTGTGTGCCACCTCTGGGAGCAATTGTGTCAGGCAAAGCAGGTAAAGGGGCCCCTGCCTTCTCTCCAGAGTAGCTGGAGAAACTTTTTGATGAGGTCCTTCCCCTGTATGGTCAGCTCTATCGCTCACCAGCGGAACAGGTACCTACCTCATATACATATTTGACTACATTCAACATCATCCTTTCCTTTCCCACAGGCTACAGTGTGTCTCTGAGTCCCAGATATTTTTTTAGATGACTGTAGTTACATTTTGTGGTACATACATGGGATGTACATATCATGGATTGCGGAGCCTTGTACTGTGTGCATTTCAAATGCCCATTGTGTTGTGTGATTTGATGTGTGTAAGCCCTAGATCCTCCTTTTTTTGCATTCACATGTCTATGCAAGTGAACTTTACAGTGTAACAATGATATATATTATGATCGGACTTTGGTCAATGATAAAATAAATGTATTTGCATTACAGTGTGAGCTGTGTATGTATATTGCTAGAAGCAGTTGAGGAGGATATTAGCAACGTGTACAGTCCCAGATATCACTCAGCCCAAATCAGACCTTGGCAAACTGTTGTCTGAGAGCTATCTAAACCTTACTGAACCCTTCAGAGTGCCACACAACCTTGAGCTCACATATAGGATGGCCACAAGATGTACTGTTATGCAGTGAAGTGATGGAAATATGGGGCCTAGTTCACAAAGGTAAACTTAGACCAAAAGTCTAACTTTAGACCAAAAGTCTAAACGTAGATTAAAAGTCTAACTTTACTCGTAATAAAGTTACACTTTTGAAATAAGTTTAGACTTTTGGTCTAAACTTAGACCAAAAGTTTAAACTTAAACCAAAAGTCTAACTTTATCATGAGTAAAGTTAGACTTTAGGCCTAAACCTAGATTTCTCATCTAAGTTTATCTTTGTGAATTGGGCCCATGATGTTCATGTTGGTTCAGTATGCTCAGCCTGCAGAGAGCAAGGCCTGTCAAAGGTTTTCTCATTAGAAGCCATAGCCCAGGCTGGGGCAGAGTTACTGTGGCAGTGCAAATGATGCAGAGGGTAGACTCCCTTTAGACCTGCAGATCCTTGGATGTACCCAAAATGAGCCTTCAGAACTAATAATAGGACTGAATGTTTTTACATTGCCTACATTTTAAATGGGGACTGAGGTATCCCCCCTGACCTGCTACAGCTTTCCATTGACCCGCATTGTCAATGTGTGACATTTACTACTGACAGTCCCATTACCTTACTCCCATAGGTCTGTTGTCGCTTTTCCCTAAGGCATGTTTGCACTGTTGTAGCCTATTGCACAAGTGACAAAAATACAGTGCAGATAGATGGTTATTTCTGGTGAGATTATTAAATGTCACTAGCTATGTTACATTGAACCAATCAGACCAAACACACCTTTGTATGCTGAATGTCATCTCTGTAAGAGTGCCACATATGGTAAAAGGTGTGTCCAGTGATACCAGTACACACCAGACAAACTCAACTAGATTTAGCATGTGATTCCATTAGGTAGTCCACATGTAAACACATCCACCGAGAGGAAGTTCTCAGTTACACCCATGTCAGCCCTTCCTTGTCACCTAAATCTTCGGGTATGGTCTTTACTATGGTAGTAGTCTGTATGGACCATATGCAAGAAGTCAATATGCTTGGATGTAAAGGGGTCTGTACAGTCATGCACAAGTTGTTTACCCTTCAGAAGTTCACAATGGTGTGTTGTGTTTCATAGTGGTTCACATCAGGGTACATGTTGGTTGGCCCTGGGCTACATGATGTTAGGGGGGCTTGATTATTCTGTGTTGGTCATGACCAGGGTTGTGGATAGTCAACAGATGGCTACAAAAGTGTGTGTGTATGTCTATGTACCTATCAGCATGTGAAACTTCCACATGTAGTGTGTTAACTTTTCAAACATGCTTGTGCTAAGTGTCTACAAAATGTGTGTAGTCCAAAAGAAAAACCTAAATTATGCAATTATGATCTCTTCATTCTTCTTTGTATCCATACAGGTCAACTCCCATCAGAAGCAAGCCATTTGCTGAGCCATTGCCTGGAAAGTGCGGAACCTGGGGGTCTATAGCTGATGCAGCATACATTGTTGGAAAAGTTGGGAGGACCTGAAATGCTGGGCCCAGAAGATCATGGAGGTCCAGCTGGGGCTGTCTTCCTAACATGGACAGGGCCAGTGTTGGAACCTGACCCCCCAATGGCCCACATTCTGGCAGTGGTCTATCTAAGGCTTGATGGTTGGTTGAAGGAATCACAGCACCTACATGGGAGTGAGTCCTGGGCAGACGCATACACGTGATATTGCCAACTTTATGTGTTAGAATCAGCCATCTTCCCCTGAATATTGGAGATGGCCAATGTGTGACTGTAGGAAAGTACCATCTTGCCTGGCATGTTATCCCCATATTTCACTGTATATATGTTGTTTTAGTTGTATGTGTCACTGGGACCCTGCCAGCCAGGGCCCCAGTGCTCATAAGTGTGCCCTGTATGTGTTACCTGTGTGATGACTAACTGTCTCACTGAGGCTCTGCTAACCAGAGCCTCAGTGGTTATGCTCTCTCATTTCTTTCCAAATTGTCACTAACAGGCTAGTGACCAATTTCACCAATTTACATTGGCATACTGGAACACCCTTATAATTCCCTAGCATATGGTACTGAGGTACCCAGGGTATTGGGGTTCCAGGAGATCCCTATGGGCTGCAGCATTTCTTTTGCCACCCATAGGGAGCTCTGACAATTCTTACACAGGCCTGCCATTGCAGCCTGAGTGAAATAACGTCCACGTTATTTCACAGCCATTTACCACTGCACTTAAGTAGCTTATAAGTCACCTATATGTCTAACCTTTACCTGGTAAAGGTTGGGTGCTAAGTTACTTAGTGTGTGGGCACCATGGCACTAGCCAAGGTGCCCCCACATTGTTCAGGGCAAATTCCCCGGACTTTGTGAGTGCGGGTACACCATTACACGCGTGCACTACACATATGTCACTACATATGTATAGCGTCACAATGGTAACTCCGAACATGGCCATGTAACATGTCTAAGATCATGGAATTGTCACCCCAATGCCATTCTGGCATTGGGGAGACAATTCCATGATCCCCCGAGTCTCTAGCACAGACCCGGGTACTGCCAAACTACCTTTCCCGGGGTTTCACTGCAGCTGCTGCTGCTGCCAACCCCTCAGACAGGTTTCTGCCCTCCTGGGGTCCAGCCAGGCTTGGCCCAGGAAGGCAGAACAAAGGACTTCCTCAGAGAGAGGGTGTTACACCCCCTCCCTTTGGAAAAAGGTGTCAGGGCTGGGGAGGAGTAGCCTCCCCCAGCCTCTGAAAATGCTTTGATGGGCACAGATGGTGCCCATCTCTGCATAAGCCAGTCTACACCGGTTCAGGGATCCCCCAGCCCTGCTCTGGCACGAAACTGGACAAAGGAAAGGGGAGTAACTACTCCCCTGACCTGCACCTCCCCTGGGAGGTGCCCAGAGCTCCTCCAGTGTGCTCCAGACCTCTGCCATTTTGGAAACAGAGGTGCTGCTGGCACACTGGACTGCTCTGAGTGGCCAGTACCAGCAGGTGACGTCAGAGACTCCTTCTGATAGGCTCTTACCTGTGTTGCTAGCCTATCCTCCTTCCTAAGTAGCCAAACCTCCTTTTCTGGCTATTTAGGGTCTCTGCTTTGGGGAATTCTTTAGATAACGAATGCAAGAGCTCATCAGAGTTCCTCTGCATCTCTCGCTTCACCTTCTGCCAAGGAATCGATCGCTGACTGCTCGGGACGCCTGCAAAACCGCAACAAAGTAGCAAAGACGACTACTGCAACCTTGTATCGCTGATCCTGCGGCCTTCTCAACTGTTTTCCTGGTGGTGCATGCTGTGGGGGTAGTCTGCCTCCTCTCTGCACTAGAAGCTCCGAAGAAATCTCCTGTGGGTCGACGGAATCTTCCCCCTGCAACCACAGGCACCAAAAGACTGCATCACCGGTCCTCTTGGTCCCCTCTCAGCACAACGAGCGTGGTCCCTGGAACTCAGTAACTCTGTCCAAGTGACTCCCACAGTCCAGTGACTCTTCAGTCCAAATTTGTTGGAGGTAAGTCCTTGCCTCCCTATGCTAGACTGCATTGCTGGGTACCGCATGATTTGCAGCTGCTCCGGCTCCTGTGAACTCTTCCAGGATTTCCTTTGTGCACAGCCAAGCCTGGGTCCCTGACACTCTAACCTGCAGTGCACGACCTCCTGAGTTGTCCTCCGGCGTTGTGGGACCTTCTTTTGTGACTTCGGGTGAGCTCCGGTTCACTCTTCTTCGTAGTGCCTGTTCCAGCACTTCTGCGGGTGCTGCTTGCTTCTGAGTGGGCTCTTTGTCTTGCTGGACGCCCCCTCTGTGTCCTCACACAAATGGCGATATCCTGGTCCCTCCTGGGCCACAGCAGCATCCAAAAACCCTAACCGCGACCCTTGCAGCTAGCAAGGCTTGTTTGCAGCCTTTCTGCACAGAAACACCTCTGCAAGCTTCTTCACAACGTGGGACATCCATCCTCCAAAGGGGAAGTTCCTAGTCCTCTTCGTTCTTGCAGGATCCACAGCTTCTACCATCCAGTGGCAGCTTCTTTGCACCCTCAGCTGGCATTTCTTGGGCATCTGCCCACTCACGACTTGAGTGTGACTCTTGGACTTGGTCCCCTTGTTCCACAGGTACTCTTGTCTGGAAATCCATCGTTGTTGCATTGCTGGTGTTGGTCTTCCTTGCAGAATTCCCCTATCACGACTTCTGTGCTCTCTGGGGCACTCAGGTGCACTTTGCACCCACTTTTCAGGGTCTTGGGGTGGGCTATTTTTCTAACCCTCACTGTTTTCTTACAGTCTCAGCGACCCTCTACAAGCTCACATAGGTTTGGGGTCCATTTGTGGTTCGCATTCCACTTCTAGAGTATATGGTTTGTGTCGTGTTGCCCCTATACCTATGTGCTCTCATTGCAATCTATTGTGACTGTACATTGCTTGCATTGCTTTCTATTGCTATTACTGCATAATTTTGGTATTGTGTACATATATATTGTGTATATTTGCTATCCTCATACTGAGGGTACTCACTGAGATACTTTTGGCATATTGTCATAAAAATAAAGTACCTTTATTTTTAGTATATCTGTGTATTGTGTTTTCTTATGATATTGTGCATATGACACTAGTGGTATAGTGGGAGCTTTGCATGTCTCCTAGTTCAGCCTAAGCTGCTCTGCTAAGCTACCCTTTTCTATCAGCCAAAGCTGCTAGACACCTCTTCTACACTAATAAGGGATACCTGGACCTGGTGCAGAGTGTAAGTACCCCTTGGTACTCACTACAAACCAGGCCAGCCTCCTACAGTGACGCACAAGAAGAGTTATTGTTTGTGTACGTCTGGTAGTAGGTGCATGCTGATGTGCCTTGCATATTGTCCAAATGATCAGGTACACACCAGAGTCCAGTCTAATGCCAATATGCCCTCTTGAGCAGACACATGGCTGAGTACAGCTATCGATCAGCTCATGTTTTTTGATGTTGTGGGTGACATTTGTACCCTACAGGCCACTTGTCTTCCGTGTGTCATGAGTGCTGGTACCTCACTACTGGGTCTCATGTGATGGTGGCCCCCATTCATGTTACATGGCATGTAGTGCACTTTGGGTGCAGTCACTAAGCAATACATTCCCCTGGTTAGTGGGGAATGTACAGTTACATGAGGTAGCTAACATCACTGTTGCCAACAGTATTTGTGCCTAAATGTTGGCATGTGTTCTTTTCACTTTAGTGGTATCATTTACACTACTGTTTCCCATATGATCAACCTGTCTTCATGGGATGATGTCTGATTCCATCGCAAATGTGTGCATGCAAGAATATATTGGAAAATAGTTATATGTGCTGGGTATACAGTTTATGTGTTATCACAAACAGGAGTGTCTAAACATTGGTTGGTGGGTCACACATACCCTAATCCATTACTCATTGTCATTTGTCATGTCCAATTGCTGAAGTAATGAAGGACATGACAGGTAGACTTAATGTAATTATTCATAATGTGCATGTCCATGCTACTGATATCGAATTATTAAGCTTAGTTTTTCATTAACTGACTGTTGACATGCATCAGTGAGTGACATGACAGAAATGTGGGAATCACATGTGAGTGTGTACACTAAGCAATACAATGGAATTTGTGCTTGCATGAAAAAGGTACAGTGGTGTGTCTACACATTGAGAAACAGATTAAACCTCCTCTTCAGGTACTGGAGTTTCCCAGAGCCTCAACAGCATCCGATGGACTATTGGTTTTCAGCTGCAATGTCAGAATGGAGTTCTCACCAGTACCAATCACAACTGGTGATTTGCCTAGGCTTAGCTGATTCATTGTGCTGTGGGTATTTGTTGGCAAGTCTGCAAGACATCTTGAGCAGATTGTCTCCAGTGTAGGTTTCTGTGAGACATTTTTTATGTAGCAAAGCTGCATTAGTACTACTTCATGAGGCTATTTTGACAATGGACATATTAGGAAGTTACAGCTGGGAGGTTTCTACAGTATGACTACGTACTGCACATCTTGCGGCAACCTAGCTGCAATAGTTAGCCATCAGTTCATCATGATCGGGTATGAGGTATATGAACATTTGCTGATTGCAGGGCCTTGTGTGGAATCAGTAGGAATACATTTGGCACTGCCATACTATTTGATGCCAAAAGGTTACTGAGGTATGCTGCAAGAGCCAAACTATTCAAGGTGACAAGGTTTCCTACTTGATATATGGGTATTGTGATTGTACAGCTTCCCTTACGAAATTGGAGTTGCAGTGGACAACTGTTTGCAGTTCATGTAGCATGCATTCATGTGGCCTTGCAAATGTTGAAGCCACTTTGGAGAACTTTGTAGCTGGGGTCTACTGTACATTATAGTAAATGTTCTGTGATCCTTACTGTTGGACAAGTGTGTTCTGGCATATACAATAAACCTATTTGTAATTTTCATTTCAGCATCATCCCAGGCATGTGGAGGAGACAAGGCCAACATCTGTGGTGAAGCAGCTGGCCATGGTGCCTCTCGTCATGACGACACAGAGGGACCCAGTGACCCAGAGGGTGATGGGAGTGCCATGGAGGACACCGACTCTACATCATTGTCATCCGAGTCAAGCTCCAGTGGACACTCCCTAGTGGTGTTGCACATGCAGGACTAGTTCCTAACCATCTTTGTCTTCCACCCCCACTACCATCTCCACCCTCCCTTTTGCTCCCTACCCAGTTGGCCGGGCGTGCAAGCCCAGGAGGGGAGCCATCTCCTTTGCTCCAAGTACCTCTTCCCCTGCCCCTGTTCGCCCTGCTTCCCTGAGTGAAGAGGCTATTGACCTCCTGAGAAGAATTTCTATGGCTCAGGTGGCACTACTGAATGTCATCCAGGTGCAGGGCAGCCATCTGCAAACAGATGGTGACCTACCTGGAAGGCATTCACAGTTCTATGTCTGCCCTACAGAGATCTTTTCATGCTCTGGTCTCCTCTCTCACAATAGCCTTTCACACATCCCATACTCCCACCCCACCACCTGCCTCTTCCCCATTCAATTTTCCTATTCCCCCACCTCTCCCAAGCACACTCACTTATAAGCATGCACACATCTCAACAGCCCCAAGCACCACACATAAACAAAATTACCACAAAACACACACGCACACAAGCACTCACCAGGCACTCACCCACTCAAAACCACATTCCACCACCCCCACAGACACCACAGCCTCACCTACAGACCTACCGACCAACCCCACCATAGCCCAGACACAGCACCCACACCCACAGGCACATCCTCCACTCCCACCATACCCGACACCACACCCACACCAACAGACACATCCCCCACTCCCAGCATACTCAGCACAACCACATCACACACTACAAAGAAATGCATATGCCCACACTAACTCACACAACAGACACCTACAAAATACAAATCTCATACTTCAGATACACAGACAGCAGCACTAATAGTACACACACCAACACCTGACATGTCCTCACCCTCCCACACCCTAAGCCCTCCTGGGCACCCTACCCATTTCCCTAAAGAACGTTTGATGTTTGCCCTTGCTCTTAACCCTACAAAAACCACCCCCTCCCAAAGCCAAAGGGTTCAAATCCACATCTCAACCTATCCCTTCCACATCTAAGGCCTCCTCTGTGACAACTGATCCCCCCACTGAACCCAGCCACAATCCAAAGAAACCCCAAAAAAGACACCCTTCCCAAAGTCAGGCCCACACTCCCTAAAACCAAACTTATCCATCCCAAAACCGACACCATCCTTACCAAAGGACATCATTGAGGTACCTGAACTGTCCACTAGTGCCCCTTCCTGGTGAGTGTTCTGATAGGCAGGTTTAGTGGCAATGTGTTGGACCACCTATTGGACTGGCAAATGGGATTTTGCCTACATGTGTTTATTTTTTTCAAATAAAAAAGAAACTGCTAGTTGTCATAGACATTAATCCTGCCATTACTTTTGTACTATTTTGATATTCATGGATACTTTGGGATGTATGACTACAGTTGTGTTTGTTTCACCCTGATTGATGATTAATTTCATGTGGTTGGTATGATCTGACCTTGGAACCAGTGCTGGAGTCATCCAGGACAAGAGGATGTAATCTTATTGGGGCTGACATTGGATAGGGTGGAGTTTCAGAGGGTAAGTATTTCATCTTGGCTTCGCCAGTGTCAACATCAATTGGGTTCCCTTTCTCCCTATGATATAAGTTGGGCATTTGTTTAATGTCTAGTCTACAAGCAAGAGATTTGTTTGTCCACACATGGAGGGTATTCAGTTGTCATTCCTGTGTATACATTTTAAGGGACATGCGTCCATTTTCATGTGTGTACTTTCGACCTACTTTAACTAAATGTGTGACCCATGCTGTTACCGCTGTATTTGCTTTCATGCCTTGCACTTACTTACATACATGTCACATGTGCGTGGTACTTGGTTATACTATTGTATGTGCCTGATCTACATCAAGCCACAGTTCCTGTGCAGATAGTGGTTTTGAGGGATGTGCAAAGTAGTTTGTGGCCCAGGGTACCAGTCTTCCAGGAGTCTGCCTGGTAGAGACATACCTATTGTGAAGGGATTCTTTACATTGTGACTTTTGAATGTTTCTCACACTGATTAATTAGCATCTCATTTACCTTGCACTATCTTGAAATGTGGGTGATATGTGGAAGTCTATAACAGAGGATTAGCAGAGAAGTTGTGGTTCAGTTTCATGATACATCCATACAAATGTATGTTTCATATCACAACAGGCTATGGCATGTGTAAAGTGTGAGGGTGTCACTATATAGGTGGGATATTGATGATGAGTTGCTGTTTTGTGAAACAATGTTATGGACACATCAATTTCCCTGAGTTGTGCACACATTTAACATTTCATAGAGTGTGTCTGTGCAGTGTCAGCGATCTGGCCAAAGAGGGCATCATAGGGCTGTGGCAGACATTGAGTACAAAACCAAACAAGGGCACACAAAGTATGTTTGACCCACGGACCATGCACCCCATGCCAAGTCCATGGCAGGGCATTGATTTGCTGTGGAGTTGTTGGTAATGAGTAAGTGTTTGGCTTACTGTGGGTTGCGTCCATGACAGCATCAGTTTTGGGTGTCATCTAGCTGCACAAGCAGCAAAAGTGCATGTACAATCGGCTCCATGGTGGCACATGATGTGTGAAGCTGAGTACAGGCATAATTCAGCCTTCTATGCCTCCCTTTCCGCCAGCTCAGATGCAGTGGGTGGACTGCCACAGTCACATCAGCGGAATGCCACATCATAATTGGTAAGGCTGTTGCACTGGCGGTCCACTCTTCAACAGAGGCAATGGCCTATCTCGCCAATGGAGCGGTCTAGATTTGCAGGTGGTGTCAGCGGAACTGCAGCAGTCTTTCGTCTTGTTGTGTAGCCATTTTAAGTATAGCTCCATGCACGTTAGTTTAACATACTAGGCCGCTGTGCACTTTGCCCTAGATATATTTTATTCAGCTTCGTACGGTTATTTTACAATAACCAGTTTTTACGGTCTTGTTTTAATCTCTTCTATCACACTATTTAGCTTCGTTCAGCACTGTGTTCTCAAACAATACATTCTTGATCGCCCTGTGCTTCAGTCAAGGCTACAGTCTGGTAAATTGCCGGTAAACGTGGTAGAAGTTTAGTCTCCAACATTCGTAGAAAATACACATCCTTATGTAGGGACATTTTCTTAGAACATTTGCTGTGTTAGTTATAAAAAAACACTTTCTAGTCCAAGTACACATCAAGAGGGAGATTCCAGCCAGGGAACCACAACTGTATGCTGAATGCCCCATTGCAGATGCTGACGCAGAGTACAGACCTTTGCTCAGGTATGACGGTTGATGTCCTCCCATGGGAACCTGAAAGGCAGGCTTCGAGTTTAACATGCTGTGCTCGAAATATAATTTAGAGAGGGAATAATCCATTGATACTAACGGCACTATGATAGCCTTATTCTTGTGCTTCACACTCATCGTCACTATTTTAATATTACTGTGTTGTGTAGTTCTGGTTATTGCAGTTCACGCTTTGCTGTCCAAAATGCAGTTATTTTATTAAACCAATCTTCAAAACTTATACTGCCTTTATTGTCATTTATGTATGAGACCTTACTGTGTTTGAGAGAACCGGTTGTGACCTGAGTGACCACGACTTCCCTGAGAAGTACTGATATGTCATGCGCTCGGCTGCCAATTGTCTCTACCATTTGGGAGAGATGAGGCACTGCTAGTTAGCCGGAGCAAAACCCGGATTTGGAGTGACAAGCGTCATCCACCGTGGGTCAGACTTAGTCCCCCACATAGTGGACGATCTTGCTGCTCAAAATCCAGTAGTCTCATTAGGATAATGAGAGACTAAGCGACAGTCTATGCAACCGCATGCATCTTAATATAGCGGTCGGACCACCAACACTGCGATGGGGTGACTGTCGCCTCTGCCATGGCGATCCCAAGATTGTTAAAGTTGTAATCAGGCCCTTGCTTTTTAAGGTTGGAAATCTTTATTTTGTGGTTTGATTCTTCTTTTCTCCTCTGTTGATTCTAGCAGAGTACACCTTTCTCCAGGTACTATCATTTCTGCTTTACAAGAATGCATGTTTTTGTGTCCTTTTTAATTTAATCAGTACAATGTTTGTGTTGGTTACCTTACTTTAAGTTCAATTCAATTAGTTGTATTGTTTGAGTTTTCATTTTATTCATCACATTTGTTCATTATTTGGTGGACCTTAATTACCTTATAACACACACACACACACACACACACACACACACATATTGTTTTGGGAACTAAATGTATTTAATACATTTGCAGAAAAAATGTCATGCTTTAATGTAATGAATTAACATTGTTTTTTTTGGTTGTTTCATTTTATTTAATTTACATTTTAATTTAAAATGTTTGTGAATAAACTAGACTATAAAATTATAGTTTGTTTAATTTAAATTTGATATATTTTATAAAATGTGTCTTAATATTTATTTTGTGTTTATATGTTAAGTACATTTATGTAAATATTTTTGTGCATTTTTGACTATTTTACAGAGTTTACAATTGGTAACACGTAAATAAAAACATTTTTAAATTGTTCTCGCATATGTTTAATCATATTGTCGTCACTAATTATATTTTTGATATTTGGACTGTGTTATATATATTTATTGTAATGGCAATATTTTGTATTTCCACATTTGCGTTGTCAATGATAAGTGTTTCTAGATATTTAGTACAGTGATATTTTTGTAGTTGATATTTGTGTTTTTCTAGTTTAAGTAGGACAACAATGTTTTTGTAATCAATATTTTTGGGTGATATTTGTATGAGTAAATATTGTTGTGATCGATATTGTGTCATACCACCACTCAACCCAGCTGAGTGCTGTGTGGCCCCTGCTTTCTCCATTGTCCTCATGACTACATCACTGTGGATGCTGAGCCTTTTAATCTCCCAAAAATATGTATTCTGACAAAATAATTATTCAAGCCATGCAGAAATTAAAAGAAAAACAGTTTTTAAGATAAACTCATCTCAAGAAAAACACATTTAATATGTTTTATTCAGCAACGAGATCATCATAATAACAACATTCAATCAAGAATATTGCAGTGTACAAAAGTAATGTATGTTTTGTGCAAAGCAGTTAACTAGTACAGATCTATATAGAATTTGTCAACACTGGTCTTCTTGTTTCACTGTGATTCACATTGCATGTGCCAGAAAAATAATTATATATATATATGTAACAAGTGTAACAGCTATATTCATTAAGCCACTTTGGTACCACATAACCTGATGGTTCAATCCAATATTTCTCGCTTTGAAGGAGCATTGTTTTGGCTCCCTAAGGTCTCATACAAATCCTATGTTTGTGTAATAGTTTTATCTAGCTTTTAAATAAAGTCTCACTTGGAAATTCAGGAAGCTGGAATCTCAACATTTTTCTGCAGTACATACTTTGTATGATTGTTTGCAGGTAGGGCCCAGCTGGCACTCATTTTTGAGGACTGGCACTTATTTTACCTCATATTCTTTTGAGCAAGAGAGAGAGAAAACCACAAATGGTGAAAAGAAGGAGAAAGAGAAAGATAGAAAACAGTGACAAAAAAGAAAGCAGGGATTAAAAAAGAGAACATGCAACAGTGTGATAAATGGTTAGGAGTGTCTGGCGGTGATTGGAAGAGGCATGAGGTGGAATTAAGACAATGAGACCTTTGTATTTGATAGCACCAGACATAGGCATCTATGCAAAACTGGGCACCAGCAACAATCCTTTACAAATTACACACTGGAGAAGTTATATTGTTTCTCAATGAAATGTTGAACAGTCTGTGATTTCATGTTTTTGGGTATGATCAATGATATAGGTTCTCTTGTCTTCACTTTTATAAGCCCTTATGGTATTTCAAAGAATACATAACAAATGTAGAGACCCATATGTAAAAATGTTTTCCATCAACGTGTTTTCCACTTACAGGTTACTATTCCATATCACCTTCCAGTATTGTGTTGCAGTGAAATAATTTGAGGTGCAAATACTTCCTTATTAACTGTTTGCGATAGTTCATGATGTTTATAACCATTTTTACATTGCTTTGCCAGTCATTCTCCGATGAATCTTTCAACTCAGTTGAAAATCAGTATATTCTTTGGATACTGTGTGTGTATGCTCATCATACCAAAACAGTGACCAATCCTTTTAGGAAACATTTCTGATGCCATTTCTTTTGTCAGAGTACTGACTACCAAATTTCTGAAAATTGCTGTTTTTTCTCTGGTCATCCTATAAACCAATTTTGTAATTTGGTACTTGACCTTTCCTCAAAGTAAGATGCACATCTTGTGCTTTGTAACCCCTCTTTATGACCTGTGTTTTATAGCTTCAACTTTACCCGAAAAATGAAATAATCTGTGCTTTTCTGGAAGGAGATGTTCAGTCCTTGGGCAAAGACTTCTTGCAAGTAGAAAACTCAACCAGAGTCAATGAGATTATGAATCCTGAATAGTGTTCACATTATATCACCTAGAAGTCACTCCAATATGGGCTATATAGGTCCATGCATTAGGTGGACCCATGCCTGGTCATGTGAGATATTCAGGATGTCCATTTAAGGTGGCATATCAAGGGTGATTATTATTTGATTTTTCCAAAGGTAAGATTAATCATCCAAGCCAGCCACACATCCATGGGCTTGTTCAGTGAATATTTCCGCAACCAATATAATAAAAAAATATGTCAAGGTTGCAGAAATTATTGTCAAAAGAAAAGGAGAAGGGACAGTTAACTCAAACCAGCTTCCCTTTTTCACAGTTTGACTACCCAATATTTAAGAGTCCACCAACTACAAGTAGGAAAAGGTGAGCAATTTCCATCATAGAGGACTCTAGGACAGGACAAGCCGAGACCACCACCAAACAGCATCAAACACAAATTATTTGAAATACTTAAAAATATAAATAAATATAAATTGATATTAAAAAATATATACAAATGGTACATCTTTGCTATTTAAGTATACATATTTTAATGAGGTCTGCTCCACAAATGTAACATACACTGTTAAGCAATTCACACTTTTGAGTAAGTTTATTATTACATTAATTGTTAAATTCAAAATACGGTATTAAATATTTCCTAATTGAATAATATATAGGTACTATTTTATAAATGTTTTAACATTAAATTATATTTATTTAACTAATAAGTATTTCAAAAATGTAATTTACTTTACCGTTTTTTCCTATGGGATTTTATTTTAATTCCCTACTTCCATTATTTTCTATGGGCTGGTGTTGTAATGCCGAATGCAGAATGCAGCACACATAGAAGTAGCCAACCAACATTATTTAATAATTGTTTGTGTGCAGGAAGGTACACCTTCCTGCACATAGACAATCATTAATGGTCTTTTGCTCTGTCTATGTCTGCTGCAGAATGCAACACACATAGAAAAAGCAAAAACGAGGAGAAATGAAAGTATTTCTCCTTGTTGCCCCATGCTAACACCACCCTGGGGTGGCGTTAGTTTTTGGCACTGTCTCAGACTTATGTTTCCTTGCAAATTTGGGGCAGTGTCAAAAAGCAATGGGTGTTGCGTGGGTACGCCCGCAGCAACACCCATTGCACGCCCCTTTGCTGAAGAAAACTTCTTCGGGGGGCATATTTACAAAGCGGCATTAAGCCACAAAAACAAAAATTGGCTTAATGCTTCCGTATAAATATGGCACAGGGCACATCCCCACCGGAGCATCACAAAAAGTGAAGATCTGTGGTGCTAGGGCCTTGTAAATATGCCCCAAAGCCTTTCCTGGATGGAGGTGTTACACCTCGTCGCCCAAGTAAGCACCAGGGCCAAGTAGTCAGTTTCTAAGGCTTTACAGCCTTGGAAATCTGACCTCTGACTCTGCTGCTACCAGCAGGTGGCTGCCCAAGTTTTCCCCCACTTCATGTAGTTTTAAACAAACACTAACACTGTTAGCGTGAAAATGTATCTTGGGTGCGTCAAAAATAACCCAGCACGGGTGAGTGTGTGTCAAAAAGGGCTTGCGATGCGTCAAATTCACCCATGAGCGAGACCGTGTGCCATTTTTCCTTTCGGCAGGTCGGGTGCGTCGTTTCTTCTCTCTGCAGGAGAGTGATGCGTCAATCCTGTCAGCACTCTCGGGTCTGGGAAGGCCTTGTGTTGTTTTTACATGCTCAGCGTTGTTTGCATCAGAAATCCAGCCGCACGATGATCCGAAAACCACGCAGCGCGGGTTGCGATCTCACCAGCCTCCGTCAGCGATGCTGCGCGTCATTTCTCCAGCTCTGGGTGTCGATTCCTTGGTCGTGTTGCAGGCAAGCATTGATTTTCAGCCGTGAATCCGGCGGCGCGTCAATTTTTCAGCTGCAGATCGGAGTTGTGTCGCTCTTTTCCCCGCACGCCGTTCTGTGTGTGGATTTCTTCTTCTTAGGCTGCCAGCTTCTCCTTTCAGGGTCACAGGAACTGGATGGGCACCACAGGGCAGACCAGGAGTCTCTCCAGAGACTCTAGGTGGTGGCAGAGAGAAGTCTTTGCTGTCCCTGAGACTTCAAACAACAGGAGGCAAGCTCTAAATCAAGCCCTTGGAGATCTTCACAAGATGGAAGGCACACAAAGTCCTGTCTTTGCCCTCTTACTCTGGCAGAAGCAGCAACTGCAGCAGAGCTCCACAAAGCACAGTCACAGGCAGGGCAGCTCTTTTTCCTCAGCTCTTCAGCTCCTCTCCAGGCAGAGGTTCCTCTTGGTTTCCAGAAGTGTTCTAAAGTCTGTGGTTTTGGGTGCCCTTCTTATACCCAGTTTCTCCCTTGAAGTAGGCCTACTTCAAAGTAAAGTCTCTCTTGAATGTGAAATCCTGCCTTGCCTAGGCCAGGATATTAGATGGACTATAAGACACTCGAGAGGACCTCTAACCTTCTAAAAATTGCCAAGAACCTCCCTCCAGAGTGAAGGCATTGCTCCCTGCACCCAGCAGGCAAGAACCAGTGAAGTACAGTTCACTGACTGGTCACTGACCAGTGAACTGGACACAGCAGCCTAACCAATTTCCACCAAATGGACCTGGAGGACAAACCCTGCCAGTGTGCCATGTTTGGTGGCACTGCAACCTCCAGTGGCAGAGAAGTGCCATAGTCTGGGACATGGGACTCACAACATTGGACACCCAAAAGAAAAGTCCACTCCGGACTCTTTGAGGACCTAAAGCAAGCACCAGTTGAGGGACTTCAGATCAGCTAAGAACCACGCTCCCCATAGTGGCCCTGCTGACCTGCAATTCATCCTCAAAATGTGACCTGTACCTGCCCCCAAAGGCTCCTTGACTCACAGCACGTAGCTGACCTATCTACACTGCCCCAGGCCTCCCTGCATCAGAAAACCAGATGTGCTGTAGGGGTCCCTAACCGCTTGCGATCCCTACACTCCAAGGGAACCCACCAAACTTACCTTTAAGTTCACTTGTGCAGTGTGATTCCAAATGGTCCCCTTCTCCGTTCTGCACAAGCTCCAAGACTTTCAGTCTCAGCTCCCGTTGAAATGGAAACCACCCGAACTTCTCTGATTGGCCCACAGGACATCTCAACAACCTAAAAAACAGAAGGTGACACTTGTGAGAACATTGCCTGATTTTATATGCATTTTTAAAGTTTTCTCCAATTGATTCCTATGGTGTGTAATTACGCACAAAAAGTCTATTTTAGCTAAACTTTAAAAAATCATAACTTAAAAAGTACTAACCCAATTGTGATGATCTTGGTCTAAAAAAATGTTTATACAAATCCGAAGTATTTTTGTAAATTGGTCTTGAGTTATTCTTTTGAGTGTGTGTCAACATATATTAAGACTGTGAGTACTACAGATGCTTAGCACATCTCCAAGATAAGCCTAATTTCTTGCCCACACTACCACAAATACAGAGCATTAGGTGGTCTGCTTTTTACCTCTGGTTACCAAAGTGGGGTTGCTTGGACTCTCTACACAGTGCACATCTTTTTCTTTCACTGTATAGAGAGCCAGCCCCCTACAACGGACGCACTGAGATTTGCAACGTATTTGCGAATAATGTGCATGGTGAAAAATAATCTTCAGAAGTTCATAATTTCATCCTGAAAGACCCCTCTACAACATCCCTGCGATCAGGGTACCTCCACCCTGACCCCTTCTGCCCCTTTTATTTATGTATTTTAATTTTTTACTCCTTTTATTTTTCAGCCCCGATAACCATGTCCTGTTACCTAAAATGGTGGCCGCAACTTTCTGGTCAGGTTGCGGCCAGGCAAGCATTCCTGTTGGGGCGCGCATTCGCAAATACACCTTGATTGTTGTAAAAATGTTGCAACAGATCCACAGTCATAGATATACAAATGTATTTCCCCTTTGATCCCTCAAAGACTACTGAATGGATTTACACAAAAAATAAAAAGCGTAATCTGCATACCGAAGCGTAGCTTTCTGCCAGATTTGTTGTTGTTCCACCCAGCAGTTCGGGCAATAGTCGTGTTCATATCTCCTATGGATATTAACATGGGAAACGCATGCTTTTTGATCCTCCCTTTTTCTTAGCCCCCACTTGAAGGATCACCCCAAAACTTCCTATATGCAACAAGAATCACCAGCACATTTTTTGGGGAAAACTTTGTGAAGATTCGTCAAGCGATGCTAAAGATATAAGCAAGTTAAAAAATGCTTTTCCAGCGGAAACATGGTCCTAACTATATATATGTGTGTGTGTGTGTGGGTGTATATGTGTGTGTGTGTGTGTGTGTGTGTGTGTGCCTGTGTGTATGTGTTTGTGTGTGTTGTTGGGGAGTGGGGTGTGGATGGGGAGCTTGAGTGTGTTATTACAGGCATTATGATTGTGCAATTTCTAGTGAACCAATGACAACCTCTCCTTACAGTAAGATACACTTACTTTTACAAAAAATGTGGCCTCACCTGTTTCCATTGATAAATGCTTTTAGTCCACTATCTAGTGAGATTGTATTTCCTTCAGTGCAAGATGGAATAAGGAACAACTTGTGGGGAGAAACCTCTGCACTTTTGTTTACATACTTTCTGTAATTCAAAGGCATAATATGTAGTGAGGAAGAGCAGAGGTAATTCTCAGCCCTGACCTTTTGCTTTTTCTCAGTTCCCCAGTACTTAAAATGGATTCTACCTACTAAAGCATAGCTGATCCCCCTCAACCCCAATGCTGGGTATTGATCCAACAGTGCAGGCCTGCTTTGAGGCAACTGCTGAATCCAGGAGCAGTCAGTGATTTCTAGGCAGCACATGTGGTGGATGCAGTTGCTTATCACTGGTGTTCTAGAGCTGTATATATAACTGTAAAGCAATTTGATACCTAAGGGTCTGATTTAGAGTTTGGTAGAGGGGGTTACTCCATCACAAATGTGGCGGAGATACTGTCTGCCATATTACAATCCTGTAACAGCTTAAGGAGATTGTAATACGGCAGATGGGATATCCATCATGTTTGTGGCGGAGTAACCTGCCTGTCAAACTCTAAATCAGGCCCTAAGAGCTTTCTGTATACTCCTGACTGTGAACTGTTGGGTTAGCAGTCTAACTAAGAATATTCTGGCAGGTGATAGTAGGGGCCATATGTACGAAAGCCTTTTCCCATAGACACAGAATGGGTAAAATGCTTTGGTACATCTGGCCCTAGGTGTGGAGTTTAAATAGATTATGGAACTGTAATCGCATAAATAATTAATGTTCCAGTTAGAGTCATCATTTAAAAAGAAAAGTGGCCCACTTAACAGTCTGAGCAGCTTAAAAACAGTTTCTGACCCTGACAGATTGTTTTACATAGGACACCCATCTATATTTAGACATGGCCATCTCTGTGGCAAATGTGTAGCAAATCGCTAGGATTTCTTGCACTGTATGTAGACATCTTCCAATGAAGACAAACACTATCTGTACTCAGATTCTCTATTATGTTGTGTTTTTCTAGAGTTTTAAAGATTGAATTGAAAAGTGATAGTTTAACAGCAACACTAATATTATTTTGTACATTTATTGAAATCAGCAAAGACTTTGAGCAGTTCATCCCACTGTATTCATGTAGCTCTGTGTATACTAGCAGAATTATCAACTACACCTCAGTCAATGGACAGTAATACTTGATAGCAGTCATGACGTTCCATGGTACACAAAGGTGTGGTTGGTAGCCACTGGGGGCCACTTGACACACAAGCTTCGGGCTTGAGAATACCAAACTATCAGACTATGATACCTCAAAAGCTTTAAATTGCAGTATGATGGTTTAACCTTTCTGAATTTGTGGAAACTAGAAAGCCAATGGCATACAATTTAGAGGTCTAGGGTAAAAGGATGCTAAGCACTAACAATTCTTTTACAGCTATGGATGGCTAACACTGGCTCTCAAAATGTTAAGGTGGAATTAAGCAACTTCTCACTATTCTTCAGTCAGCCACTAGAGCCACAAGATCACAGGACCTTCTCTCTTTCAATTTGGGCTTCCTCCTAGCTCTCAGGGGGAAAACAACAACGTGCCATAGGCCAATTGTCCCTTCTGGGTTGTTAAGCACATATCTGTTCTCTAAGTTGAGAAGCTGGGAAGAAAAGAGAGAAGGTCTCACTTGATTTTCTTATACACTATTAACCAAGGAAGAAAAGTATATATATTAAAATACATGTTTGTAACCCATTCTGCAGCACACATAAGAGTAACAAATTGCCATTTATGTGCCGGAATGGACACCTTCCTGCTCATGGACAATCATTCCTTGCAACGCAGGCACCCTTGCACCATGGTGCAAGGGTTCCCACATTGGTGTTAGGCAGCTAAATTTATAGTGCTAGGGGAAACACAAGGATGCACTGTATTTTTTTAAATACAGTGCATCCCTGTGTTTCTGAAGTGACCCAGCACAGTGCTGCCAATTTTGGCGCAGCGCTGCACTACTTCCTTGTAAATATGCTCCTTTGTTATGTGGCTCCTGAGAGCAGAGGCACTCACCCCACGAGTCCAGATTTGTGTTTGGTGGAGGCAGGCTGGTAAAAAACAGTCAGCAACCATGCCAGGGCTGTTAGGTTTTGCAGGGGCACCTATAAGGTGCCATCTGGGTACATGCTATAATAAATCTAACTCTGGCATCGGTGTGGGTTTATTATTCTGAGCTGCTTGCTATCAAACAACTCAGTATTCAGAGAGGCCATCATATAGCTGGGAAACTCGTAATGACCAGTGCCCAGCACATGTATTTGCTATTGCTTCCCTCTACACTTACTATGTCTTAAGGTTTTGTAAATAAACAGTAGGGACATATTTTCTCATGCAAACATATGCCCTCATATGCATTATAGTGCACCCTGCCCTAGTGCTGTAAGGCCTGCCAGATGGGTGACTTACCTATAGTGCATGCATTGTTAGTGGACAGAGCACCCATGGTGAGTGCCATGTAGAGTTTGCAACTTTTAAGTACACCTTGTCATGCAATTGCAATGACAGTCTGCATAAGGCCGTTGTGATGCCTCTCCGAGTGGCACTATTGGTGCTACAGCTCTGGGGGCCCTCTTCAGTACCCATACCCCAGGTACCAGGAGTACCATTTAGAAGGGACGTATAAAGGTGGCTGAAGTGCCAATACATAGTACAGTTTTGGGGAAAGGGATTTGGCCCTGGGAACCTGTTTAGCATGGGCCCAGGGCACTTACAGTTTAAAACCCCATCATTTTCCAGGCAAAAAGTGTGGGGCTACCATGTCAAAAAAGGCCCTTTTCTCACAACCCCCCTATGTAAAGTTGCGAGGAAATTGCGAATATCAGAGGAAAGAAAAATTCACAGATTCATTCATACACTAATTAATCCCCTCACAGACCCACTTAGATTCTCATGCAAACACTCACAGACCCAGTCAGACACTGAAGTACCTACTCACAGACCCACTCAGACCCTCATGCACCCACTCACAGACCTACCCAGACACTGATGCACCCACCTACAGACCCACTCATACCCCTATGTGACCACTCACAGACCTACTCAGACACTGACACACCCACTCACAGACCCACTAAGACCCTCAAACATCCACTCACAGATCCACTCAGACACTGACTTACTGACTCACAGACCCACTTAGCTACTGATACTCCCACTCACAGACCCACTAAGAAACTCATCCACCCCCTCACAAATCTACTGATGCACACACTCACAGCCCCACTCAGACCATCATGCATCCACTCACAGACCCACTCAGACACTGACACACCCACTCACAGACCCATTCAGATTGTCATGCACCCACTCACAGACCTACTCAGACACTGAAGCACCCACTCACAGTCCCACTCAGACCCTCATGCATCCACTCACAGACCCACTCAGACACTGATGCACCGACTCACAGACCCACTTAGCCACTGACACACCCACTCACAAACCCACTGAGATACTCATCCACCCCCTCACAGACTTACTGAGGCACTGACACACCCACACACAGACCCATTGAGATCCTCATCCATCCAATCACAGACTCACTCATACACTGACACACCCACTCACATACCCATTCAGACCACCATCCACCCACTCTCTGACCTACTCAGGCACTGATGCACCCACTCGCAGACCTACTCAGACCCTTATGCATTCACTCACAGACCCACTCATACACTGGCACACCCACTTACAGACCCACTCAGACCCTCATACATCCACTCACAGACCTACTTAGACACTGACACATGCACGCACAGACCCATTCAGTCTCTCATGCACCCACTCACAGACCCAGTTAGACACTGATGCACCCACTCACAGACCCACTGAGGCTGTCATGCATCTACTCACAGACCTACTGAGGCACTGACACACTCACTTACAGACCCACTCAGACCCTCATCAACCTACTCACAGACCCACTCAGACACTCATGCACCCACTCACAGACTCACTCAGAGACTCATTCACCCACTCATAGATCCACTCAGACATTCACACACCCACTCACAGACCTACTCAGACTCACGCACTCACTCACTGACCCATTTAGACACATGTGCACCCACTCAAGGACCCACTCAGGCATTCACACACCCATTCACAGACCCACTCAGACTCTCACACATACAATCACAGACCCACACAGACACTCACACACACAATCACAGAGACACTCTCACACCCACTGTCACACCCAGAGACATCCTCTTACACATACTCTCACACCGAAGACAGACATTCTGACACACACTCTCACATCCACATAGACCCTCTCACATCCACTATCACACCCAGGCAGTCACTCTCACACCCAGAGACACTCTCGCACACCTATTCTCACAGCCAGAGAGACAGGCCCTGCAGCCAACTCCTGCTGCATTCAGCCAAAGGCCATGCGCAGCATTGGGTTGGTGGTTATGGTGGTTTGACCACAGGGTCTGGCCCCAGGCCAGGACCTGCAGCCAACCCTTGCTGCGCACGGCTAAAGGCCGTGCACGGCGGAGTTTGGATTAACGTATAGTAATGAAAATTACTTTGCATTATTAAAAATATAGAAATTCACTGAAAAACCAAAGATTTCAGGGACGTTATAGTTAGGAAATAGAATTAAAAAATCCTAGAATTTCACTTAAAAAACCTAAGGTTACAGGGACATTATAGTTAGGTTCTGAATTTTTCACACAAAACCACAGAAAGTCAGCAGTTATATATATACTCGCGCCCCCACCATAAACTGCTAATGTTTCATTTATAATTTTAATGACATTATAGAAGTTGTCATGAGTGCTGTAATATCTGGAGTAATGAGCAGTGCAAGGCGAGGGCGTGAGTTATAGTTTCCATAGGGAGTGAGTTACAGTTACTTGAAATAACTGATGAATTTCTGTGGTTTGGTACGTTTAGGGTGTGAGCCTAACTATAACTTCCCTGTAACCTTTGGTTTTTAAGTGAATTTCTATGCTTTTTTAAATTCCATTTCCTAACTATAACATCCATGGAACCTTTGGCTTTTTAAGTAAATTTCTATGTTTTTTTAAAAAAGTAAAGTCATTTTAATTACTATACGTTAATCCAACCACCGCCGTGCATGGCCTTCGGTCGTGTGCATAGCAGTGGCTGAATTAACATATAGTAATTAAAATTACTATATATATATATATATATACACACACATAGAGTTACGATTTTTCAGCACAAATGCCTTGGTGTGCACTGTTCAAGTGCATCATTTATTAGTAAAAGTCTGGAAATTCAGTGACATCGTGTTTTGTATTAACGTCTATCACTTTAAATAGTTCATGAATGCATTTAGGGAAAAAATCCGGAGATTCCAATTAGCCAGACACTTTCCGAGCAGGATTAATAAGTGTCCTATTTCCAAAGTGTGTGGGTGGATAACCGTCATTAGCATACCTCTCAAATCTTCTCTTATAAGGGGAATACTTCTGATTTGAGACCTATATATAGTCATTTTCTTTGTCTTTTTATTGGCTGTTCTCTTTGAACATTTACTCTGCTCGGTGTAGTTAAATGGCGAATTCGTCCTACTTTCTCTCTTAGTCTAAATGGCTCTTCAATTTCTTGATGATGAGATGTGTGAAAACCCACAGGAACATGCTTAGATCACCCCGGATATGGTTCTGGTTGTGCAGAAAAAGAACATGTCTTTTAAGGGACATCTTGCCGCACAATCCATTGCATCTATTATGACTTTTACTTGGCCTTAAATCTATGACTGATGGTCTGCAAATCCTCTTTAGGCACAGAGAGTTGTGACTATGTGAAAAGCTTCCTGTTATCAATTATTTAAAACATTTATAATAATGAGAACTACAGAGAGGTAGTGGGGTTAGGATCAGTCCTATCAGCCAGTAACTTTTACCTGTTTTTCACAGTTTGCCACTACTGGGATGGGTTGTTCATCAAGGCTTTGGTATCTGTGCATGGTAACATTGTCCTGTGTATGTTTTCATTAGGTTTTGGTGACACGACTTTAAGTAGTCCTTTTGTTGGACTGCAAAGGCATCATATAGCTTAAAATTAAAATGAAGTGTGTTTTCGTTCATGTATTTACTTCTGCTAAGCAACAAATGTATTTTGATGCTTTATAGCTGTTTTGTTCAAAAAGTTAATTGCTCTTCCACGTTCATATATTTTACTTTGCTGTCATGATAATAGTGTTGTATTTACTGCATTTTTTATCATGAAGTAATGACATATGCTTCCTTAAATGATGCAAAAAAAAAAGATTGTGAGAAGTATCTACTTTGCAATAATTTGCAATGTATGTCTTTTAAATTCCTGACATGTAATACAAAAGTAATATTGCTACGACTGCTTTTCATAGCACTCTTCTTTATGGAAACATCTTAAATCTCCTAGTGAGCTATGTTCAACAAATGGACGTTTTTAGTTATGAATTGACACTGCGCCTGTCTTCATGACAGTCATGAAATATACATAGATTGAACCTTGTCTCCACCCACAGGGCTATTTTTCTCTCATCTCATGCTATTGTTTTTGTAATGTATCATGCTGCCTCTTGTTGAGTTCTTGCCTTGCAGCCAGGGGGTAGTATTTTACATCTTAAAAATATACTAATTCATTTCACGTTTAATCATTTATCTCACACATGTATTGTGAACAGGAAACAATCCTGTATTGTTTTATTTTTTACTGCAGCAGGCTTTTTTTTACTGTGACATAGTACTCTCTCTGCCAAACTCATCATCCCTCTGCCTGAGTTAGAGGCAAGAGTCTACTTTGGCTCCATCAGCAGCATACTCTTCCATCAGGCTGTACATTCCTTTGGACATTAGTCTGCTAAATTTTGAGGTTGGGTGGCTTGTTTGCCATCTGTTAGAAACTGGGATGTTGGTTGACTGAAGTGTAAGCCCTGGTGAAGCAGCAATCACAAGGGAAAGGCACAAGCAAACCCTAAATTAACCTGTGCTCACCTTCTGGTAGCTTGGCACAGGACAGTCAGGCATAATTTGGAGGCAATGTGTGAACTATTTGTGCAGTACTCCAAACAGTAAAACTGTGAAAACACCACACAAAAACATTCCACACCAAGTTAGATGAATAGATCTGGATTTATTCAATAAAACAAGACCAAAATGACAAAAAAAACAATAATTAGAACTGAAGACATTGAATTTCAAAGTTTTAAGAAAAAATAGCACCAAGAAGCCAGAAGCGCTATTGGGATATCTGGTCATGCAGAACTGGGACAAAGTCAAATGCTCAGGCTGACAACAATAGACAAAGGTACCTTGAATCCTGGTTGTGGAGGTTTGCGTGGAAGTACGTCAAAGAAGCGTCAAGCAGCAGAGGCGATGCATTGATTCTGAAATGTGGTGAGCAGCTGTGTGAGGTTCTGTTGCATCAACATACAGGATCCTGTGAATGGGGCTTGTGATGCGAAGACAGGTGTTGAGGATGCGTAGTGCTGTCAAGATGATTTGTCAGTTTTGATGAGTGATGAAGCTGTTGCCATCAATGGGAGATGCGAGGAGCTTGCACCGGGAAAAGCATCACAAAGTGGCGGTACTGAAGACGATGCATCGAACCCCAGTTGTGGCATGTGGAGGCAATGTGAGTCTTTGACAACAGGTCCAGTCCACACAACAGCAACCATGCATTGGTTCTGCTCAAGGATGCGCTTCACTTATCAGAGGATATGTCTTTTCTGTTGAGAAGACACCTTCGGCCTACTTCTAGCAGTCTAGGACTAGGCAGGTTAGACTCACAAATGGCAGAGTCCAGAGCCAGAAGCAGGGTGGTTAGAAGCCTTTTATGTCCCTGAGACTTCAGATCAGGAGGCTAGCCAGCTAGTGTCTGGAGTCACTCTGAGTCCAGTAATTCTCACCCAGGCAAGGGAACAGCAGACAGCAGGGCAGTACAGCAAGGGTGGAGTCCAGCAAAGCAGCAGTCCAGCAGAGTGACAGTTTTTGAGCAGCACAGCAGTTTTTCTTCCTGGCTGAGTATTCACAGGTCCAGAAGTGTACTGAAGTGGTGGTGTCTGAGGTTCAGTTCTTATACTCAGTGGTGCCTTTAAAGGGGGGGCGGCTTCAAAGACTTGCCTTTGTAGTGCACAGTGGTCCTCCCTTCCTGCTGTGTGGAACACAGGGCCAGATGTAGCAAATAACCAATTTGCGACTTGCAAATTGCGAGTCCCTGCGAATCGCAATTTGCAAGTCGCAAATTGGTCTGCAGTACGGTGTCTCAGACACCGTCTGCGACTCGCTATGGGGTCGCAATGACCCACCACATGAATATTCATGAGGTGGGTCGCAAATTGCGGCCCCATAGCGAGTCTAGGCACTCGCAAACATGGAGGCCTGCTGTAGTCAGCAGACCTCCATGTTCGTGACTGCTTTAAATAAAGCAGTTTTTTTTTTTTTTTAAGTGTAGCCCGTTTTCCTTAAAGGAAAACGAGCTGCACTTAAAAAAAAATCCGAAACCTTTAGTTTTTTTTTTTTTTCAGGGCAGGTAGTGGTCCCTTGGACCACTACCTACCCTGAAAAAATATTTGTGGGTCCATTCACAAAGTGGAAGGGGTCCCATGGGGACCCCTTCCAATTTGCGAGTGGGTCACCATCCACTTGAAGTGGATGGTAACTGTGACACCATTTGCGACCGCATATGCGGTCGCAAATGGTATTGCATACCACTCAGAATCGCAAATAGGAAGGGAACACCCCTTCCTATTTGCGATTCTGAAATGCATATTGCGAGTCGGTACCGACTCGCAATATGCATTTCTGCATAGGGAAACGCAAATAGCGAGTCGCAAACGCCAATTTTTGCCGTTTGCGACTCGCTATTTGTTTCCTGCATCTGGCCCACAGTCTATTCAGGTGTTTGTGAGGCTGAGTCCAGCTCCTCCCTCCCATCCTGCCAGGATGGCCTCAAGCCACAACTAAGTTCCCATTGTGTGTGGCTGTCGAGTGGGAATATACAAAGCTCAGCTGTCACCCACCGAGACATGTGATCAGAGGCAGGCACCAAATGGTCAAAGTAAGAGGATGCCAATCTTCTAAAATTGTATTTTCAAAGCTGAAATTTAAAATCCGGCCTCACTATCAGTTTGGATTTTAAATTGTGTTTCCAGAGACACCAAACTTGAAAAGTCTACCTCTTTGCAATTGGAAATTACACTTATAAAATGTAAAAAAGGTAATCTCAATGTTATCCAATGGGAGTGATAGGGATTGTAGTAGTGAGAAACGACTTTGGGAGTTTTTCATAACTAGGACTTGTAAAACCTAAAGGTCCATGTCCTGCCTTTTAAATATATTGCAACCTGCCCTCTGGGTTGGTTGTCCAGGGCCTACATTAGGGGTGACTTATATGTATAAAAGGTTTGAACCTGTCAAAAGGTTTTTTGCCAGGTTGATATGGCAGAGTAAAACTGCACACCCATGTTCTGCAATGGCAAGCCTGAGACACGGTTAAGGGGCTACTTAAGTGGGTGGCATAATCAGTGCTGGGGGCCCACCAGTATTAGTTAATTTAAAGGTCCTGGGTACACATAGTACCACATTACTAGGGACTTATAAGTAAATTAACTATGCCAGTTGGGGATAAGTCAGTGTTACTAGGTTTAGGGGAGAGAGCTCAAACACTTTAGCATTGTTTAGCAGTGGTAAAGTGCACAGAATCCTAATGCAAGCAAAAACTAGGTCAGAAAAGTGAATGAGGTAGACCAACGTTGGAGGGAAGATCATTCTAAGGCAGTCAGGTCTAACAGGGTGCCCCCTAGATGAAAATGGGAAGAGCTACCAAAACCATTGGGAGTTCTCTTCTCTAAACGGAAAGAACCTGGAAAGACCATCAGGACTGGTATGGGCTGACCTTGGACGGTGTTCCACCGTAAAGTCCATTCCTTGTAGAGTGATAGACTACCTCAATGGTTTGAGATTTTCACCTATAATTTGCATGTACCATTTTAGGGGCCTGTAGTCTGTCTGAACCTGGAAGTGAGTCCCAAACAGTTCTAATCTCAACTTCTTAATGACCCAGACCACAGCATGAGCTTCTCTCTCAATCACATTCCACCTTTGTTCATGAAGGCTACTGATGGGTTCATTCAACAGTGCTCAGACTGCCTCTGTGCCATGTCCTGAAGCGTCCATCTGCATGATGAATTCCTTGGTGTAGTCAGGAACCTTGAGTATAGGCGCTGTACGCCTGGCCTCCTTGTGGGTATCAAAGGATTTTTGGCAAACCTCTGTCCAGATCACGACTCTGGGCTACTTCTTCAAAGTCAGCTCAGTTGAGGGGGCAACAATGGTGCCATAGCAGTTAACAAATCTTTGGTAGTATCCTATGAGGCCCAGGAAGGCTCTCCTGTCTTTCTGGATTTTAGGTGGTTGCCAGGCCATGATAGTCTCACTCATGGCCTATTGGGGCTGCACATTGCTCCTATCCACCAGGTGACAGAGGTACACCACAGAACCCTGCCCTATCTGGCACTTACTGTCTTTGACAGTCAGGCCTGCCTCTGGAAGGGCCTGAAACACCTCGCGGAGGTGGTGCAAGTGTTCCTCTCAGCTACAGCTGTAACAGTGATGCTGTCCAGGTAGGTAGGTAGGTGGCACAAAAGACTTCCTTACCAGCTAGGATCCTGTTAACCATCTCTGGAAGGTGGCAGGGGTATTCTTCAACTAAAAGGGCATCACGCCAAATTGGAAGCTGTCTTCTGGGATAGAGAATGCTCACCTTTCTTTGTCTTTCTGGTGGCTCTGTGACCCATACTTTCCGTCCAGGCTGGCATTCTACCACATTCTGGGTGGGTTTTCTGGGAGCTTGCTCCCACCCCTCCCTGACAAGGCTCTGAGGCCCCCTAATAATGTCGCCATAGACGAGTTGAAAGGGGCTAAACCCTGCTCCTTTCTATGGCAACTCCCTGTATGCAAAGGAAGACACAGGCGGAGGAGGTCCCACTTATGCCTCATGGGCTCGGAGAGGCCCATAATCATGCTTTTCAAACTTAGTGATGTCTGCCACCTCCGAGTACATCCCTATACATTGACTGGGGCCGCCTTTATGGAGCTGTAGTAAACGTTTGATAGATATCTATGTCAAACATGGCAGCCAGCTGTTCAATCAATCAAGCAATCAGTTTTTGTAAAGCGCGGCTACTCACCTGTGAGGGTCTCAAGGCACTAGGGGGGAGGGGCTTCATCCGAAAAGCCACGTCTTGAGGTTCTTCCTGAAGATGGTGAGCGCCCGGCTTTGTCTGAGGTGCAGGGGGAGGTTGTTCCAGCTCTTTGTTGCGATGGAGGTGAAGGATCGTCCTCCAGTGGTGGTTTTGCGGATGCAAGGGATGATTTGACATTTTTTTCAAAGTTTAGTTTTTGACAACAAAACACAAAGTGTATTTTTTTTAATCAAAAACTTGTTGGCTACCACCCCTCTTCATGGGAGTGTTCCCCTATCGTGTGGAGGTATTTGATTTTCTTTTTGGTTTTTATTTTCCCTCTCAACAAGTGTAGGAAAGTGGATTATTATGTGGTGGGAGGGGTAGTCCTCACCATGTAATACTTTCACAATACCCCAAAGATGGTCCTTGGATTCACACTAATAAATCCCTAGCTCAGTCCTGGTAGTGTGGCAAAGAGTAGTCAGGCTTTACTAGAGGAACATGTGTTAAGCATTTCAGAGTACCAACATGGACGATAAGTAATTAACATAACTCAAAAGAAATCCGACCCAAAATGAATAAAATTGTATCAGTACAACTGGATTCATAGATTCTAGAAGCAAAATTAAATCACAGCAAAAGTAGGCATTTAAAAGTAATGAGGAAGTCAAGAGAAAAAACACTAGTGATAAACGAACACTTTGAGCTCAAGTTACGTGGAACCTTTGCAGGGTTAAGGTGGTGCGGGTCCTAGGACCAGGCCATGACAGTCAGTTCAGTTTTTCCTGCCAATTGGTGCCCCAGTGCAGAGTTGTCCTTGCTATCTGTGGCGCTGAGCGGTACTCGTGCTGGTGCTGATTTTACCGCTTACACGATGTGGCAGAAAACAAGATACAAAGACTCAGCAGGGCCTGGGTTGTCGATGTTGGATGCAGGCTGCACAGTGTGCCCTGCAGTTGCAACGTCAAGGCAACCAACAAGCCTTGGCAGCAGTAAAGCTGAAGAAAAGCTTTAGGAACTTCACAGGGTCCAAGGGAGTGTCTTAGCAGCCTAACATTTCGGGCAGGTGCGACTGCAACTCTGAGAAGATATAGGACCTCCTGGATTTGGGCAATCCCATTGAGGGCCCGACGGCCGGTGAATCTTTGGATCTTGTAGTCTTATGTGCTTTCAGTTTGCAGGGGAATAGTGCCACTAGTCCAGGGGAGAATGAGGATGCTGCTGATGTCTATGTGATGTCCACAGGAGTGCCGAGTTTGAGCCAAGGACAAGTTTTGATCATGCAGTTCCCAGTCTGTTGCCTCAGGGACAGGGTATCTCTCTTTTGCTTTGTTGAATTGAGTAAAATACGGTTGTCAGCAAGACAGGGCTCCTCTTAGTCCTTCATCGAAGTCGATCTGAGGTTCAAGTGTCATGGGTGTCCCTTAAATCCTGGAATTAGGGGAGTTAGGGGTACTGAGGCTAGTGGCCAATGGGCCGCTAGCTAGCTCCTGCAGCTAATCTGCTCCTGAGGTGACCACATCTGGTGAAGTGGATCATCTTTTACTACCGAGAACCCTCTATTCTGCCACTCCTATTATGGTAGAAATCAAAATTTAGTACAAACTTCTAAGGTGCTACCTGGTTACATGCCAGCTGTCCCTGGACACCTGATTCATGTCAGGGGAGAGAAGACACTATGGCCCAAATCCAATCCATCCAATGCAGCACTACTTTTCTTGCGCCCCTTAGTGCCCCTCTACCGCCACCATGTGTGAGCCGTATTTAATATACGAAGCACCATGGTGCAGGGTAGGGACAGTAGCGTCAAACTTTTTGATGCTATTGGTGTACAGTGCAGGATTAGCACCATAGATTTTGGGCTGAGCCTTCAGTGTACGTAGGGGCCCATCGAAAACAATGGTATGCCCCCTTTTACTGCCTGCTCTGTGCAGGTGTTAAAATAGCCACTAAAAATGGCACAGGGGAATCTCTTAGATTCCCCTGTGCCATTTTTGTGGTCCCCCTAATGGGGGGAACACCCTCTTTGCATACATTATGTATTGTGCAGGCATAATATGGCTCAAAGGGTTACAAAGTGGAGCAATTACATGCATTGTGACATTTTGTAAATATGACATGGCGAATTTGGCCTCGTTTGGCTAAATTAGCATCATAAAAAATCATGCAAATGTGGTGCAAGGAGGCGCTAGGCCCTCTTAAATCTGGGCCTATGGTTTTACATCAAATTCGACATACCTCAATGGAACTAGCAACCTGGGTCTGCCCGGGTGCAAGTCCCATGCTATCCTATAGTCCAGCTATCATTGATAGTGTACCCAGGACCGACCTTAAGCAGACTGCCAATGCAGGCTGTGAGACAAGGTACTCCCAAAAAGTGAAAACACGACATGGCACACACGCGTGCCATGCCCCTTAAATACTGCTTGTAATTTTTGTAAGTTACTCCTGAGCAGGCCTTTCAGCCCTGAGGCAGGGTACATTAAATTACTAGTGAGGACATATATGCATGAGCAAATATGCCCCTACTATGTCTTTGTTGATTCTTAGACACAGTAAGTGTGCAGTGAAACTATTTAAAATACATGTGCTGGACACTGGTGAATACGAGTTTCCCATCTATATGATGGCTTCACTTAATCTAGGGATGTTGAAGTCACTGACCAGTTCTGGCCAGTCTGCCTCCAACAGATGAGAATCTAACTCCCCAGGGTAAAAACTGTCACTCTCTGAAGGTCAGAAATAAAATCCTGTTCAGGCTGGGGTGTGGAACACCGATCCCTAAGGGATGGTCTGCTTCAAAGAAGCCCACTGCCTTTAGTATGCAGATCCAACCTCGCTCAGAGGAGGGTTCCAACCCCCCTTCCGCAAGTCCCATCTGGCACCTGGACTGGTGGGAGAATTTGCTATGCAGGAGGCGTGTCACAATTTTAGACTGGGCACCCACCTAGGGTGGCCAGCCTGAAGTGGACTCCACCTGGGAAATTCCACCATCATGTGTGTGGTAGAAATTTGGACCTCTGGACAGGGTGATGCCCACTTCCCACAGGAAGTGGGTATCTAGTAGGCATAGTGACCCCAAGGGTAAGTAGCCTATTCGCTATTACCCTTGTCTCCCCCTTAATGCCCCTTAAATAAAGGTTTTAAGGGACCCCTGCTACCAGATCCTTAGATTTTCGCTGGACATAAAAGAAGAAGTGGACAAGAAGCCTGCTGAACATGAGAACCGAGGAGCTTGACTGACTTCACACCAACCCTGCCGGCATGCCTGCTGCACCTGACCCTCGAGAAGCAACTGACCTGTCTTGCCACTGCAACCTTCAAGAAACTGGGAGAGCTTCCAGTGCTTTGTAAATCACCAGGAAGAACTCCCTTGAAAAAGAGAAGCTGCTCCCCTGCATCAGCAGGCACCCAAGAAAGAACTGTGAGGACTGGGACCACTAAAAAACCAAGTGCAGGACATCACCACTGCACCTGAGCTGAAGGGGGCCAACCGTGTCAGCGTGGTCCCAGGCCCTCCAGAGACAAATTACACCCTGAGTTTGCCCACTGTGAACTTCAAGATGGTGCCTGCTGCCTGTTTCTGCAGACACCTCTGCAACTGCGAATGGCCAAGAGACAGGAAACTGACACCTAAGGACACCTCTGCGCCCATCCACCCTGGAAAGAGGAGAAGAGACTCAAGGGTGACCCTACATCTACCAGCCTCTTGAGACCTGAGCCTACTTTTTGGTGTGGTTGGACAGGACCCTCAGTCCACACCTGCAGACTGTTTCTGAAGGCCCCCCTGCAACCATGAGGAACTCCCGCACTGGACCCGATGACAAAAGACAGAACTGCACCTGAGCCCCACAGCCCAAGAAGAAGTGGACCGGTGGTGTCTCCACATGCCCAAGGACCTCAAGGGTTGAGCCCTTCTGTGGGTTCCCCCAGACTGGCCTTCCAGTCCCAACTTGTAGCAACTTTCCAACCGGACAGTTTCCTATTAAAGTGAATGGGACACCCGAAGCCGTAACACACGTCTGCACCTGGATGCACCAGAGCCTCCTGAGGTGATCTGTTGGTGTGGCCTTGGACCCTGCCCCACACTTACCTTACGTCCTGAAGAACAGTCCCATAAGTCGCTGTGAAGTGCCTTAATGCAGTACATGGTTTTCCCCCATTGGATAATATTACTGCACCCAAAAATTGCACTGTCAACTTTTAAAAACTGTAAAAATTCCTATCTCGAAAAGTACACACACCTGATTCTGGTGATCCTGGTATCAAAAGTTAGATAAAAGTACATGGTATTTTTATGAATAGGTGTCATATTTCTTTATTGAGTGTGTGTCTCACTTACTGCATGAGTTTTTGCCTTACATGCTTAGCACTACCATCCGACTGCTGAATGCCTAACTGCTCGACCACACTTACCAAAAAGAGAGCATTTGGGATGTCACTTGTGCCTCTGTGGTACCTCTGGAGATTGCTTGGACTCTTTGCACTGTGTACCTCATTTTGCTCTACTGTATAAAGAGCCACCTTCCTACAACTACCACTAGTACACGATGGGGATTCCAGTGAAGTGAATGTGATACATGGATAGGTGTATCTTATTCTGTCCATGGCGGGTAGTAGTCCCAATAAAAGAGACATAGTGGTATCTGATAAACACATTTATAGACTGCTAAAATGAATAGTTGGCTTTTAGGAAAGAAAAATATATTTTGAAAAATGCTTTTGTTTTGCGAAATTGAGTTTATTTATTGAAAATGAAAAGTTGATTTTTGGAAACAAAATGGGTGATTTTAGTGAATGACACATAGGTGTTTGTGCACAAAACGATGGCATATCCATAATGTATGTATAACTGATGTTTGATGAATAATTCACACAGATTTAGGCAGGTTTACTGCTTATGCATTCTCCTTGGTTACAGAGGACACGTAGTCCTCTGGCTGTAACTTAATGACTCATGATCAGCAATGTCATCATCTATATTGCTACAAATGGTAAAGTTATGATGTGTCAGCACTGCCAACCTGTAAGAACACTGTAATGGAACTGGTAGAGCTAGTGTCTGAGCCAGTGAGATCTCTGTATCCTAAAGGGTAGACCTGCTGTTTCCCGACTGATAATGAGATCTGCATATCTTTATATTTCCTCTTTGTCCCCTGAACATATGTTCTCAATTTTATAAGAAAGTGATAAAGGAGGTGGGAAGTATTTATGTGTTTATTTATACATTTGTATATCTCACATTGCATAACTGAATTTCTGAGAGAGCATGAGTTGAGTTGGACCACAGCAGTCAGAGAACAGAATAGAAAGAATTTAAGTTGTTTTCTGAATACCAAGCAGTTGTTAAATTATGTAGTTAATGAGGCAGGTTATATCACAGTTGTCAGACCTGACACCCTTGAGTGGTAGTCCCCCAAACTTTTTGCCACCACCCCTCCTGTTTTGCAGAACATTTTTTTGTTGGCTTTGGGATGCTGTACACTTTACAGTTGCTAACCACTGCTAAAGAGCTTGTGCTCTACCCCTAAAACATGGTACAATAGGCCTACACTTAAGTAGTGTTAGAAATTGTGTCTCCAAATGGTAGAGGTTTGCACCTTCTCCAAATGGGAACCACAATCTTAGTCAGCGTAAGCCAGATACACCCCCCAAATTTGCATTTGCTTACCCCCTGGTAGCTTGGCACAAAGGAGTCATAGTGAAAAGCCCAATGTTATAATCCTTGAGTCTTCTCCCTCCATCTTCACCTCCTGGTGGTGGCCAGAAGAATGAACATTTTCCTAGCTATTGTAACAGAAAGTTTTAATTGTATTAAGGACTCGGAGGCAAAAATTATGCTTATCCTTTCTCCACTTTATTGAATAGCAGCGGATCACAACAACAACAATTAACTACTATTCTCATGAAACCTTGGGAATCGAAGTGTATAGAAAAAAACATCCAATAGGAATTAGGTGAGTAACGTGTCCAATCAGATATTAGTAGTCCAGTGTATAGTCCATCATCTGTTTTTCCCCCTGCTCTTTTATCACGCGAGACCTGCCGTGATTCACTCCTATCCATCCTGTTTAATCATCTCAGTTCCTAAGAAGAGAGGACAATTTTTTAAAATAAAGAAGTTGGAATTTCAAAAAGAATAACCTTGGAGAAAGAACAACAGGTGTTAAATTCATCAAATCAGGCACATGGGAAATCACCACAAGAACCAATATGAATGAATAATGACATCAGTGCATAGTAGATACAGGGAGGGTTCTTTTGATTGAAGAAAAACTGGGGTCGGATAATCCTCGCCTCTGAGTCTTTAATAGAATCTAAACTTTCCGCTACAATAGCTAGGCAATTTTTCATTGTATGCCAGGACCAGAGGTGAGGATTATGCTAGTTCAAAGATTGTCCACAACTAATTGAGCCATATCAAAAACTAGTTTGAAATAGAATCTTTTGAACGTCGAGTCCGAAGGCCAACCTGCTGCATTCATGAAATCTTCCAATCGAGTACCTAGACTGAACACCTTAGGAGCCATGGCTCCACATGTGGAATGAGCACCAAAAAGGGACAAATTGATTCCAGCTTATTGCATTACCCAACAAACCCAGTGAGTAAGGTGGGTGAGGATACCGCATTGTGTGTTTTCTGTAAAGCAATGAAAACCTGCCGTTCCCCAGGAGGACGAAATTCTGAAGACATCTCCTCATATACTTTGAAGCAAGAAGAATAAATAGCTCTGGGATGTCTGGTAAAGCAGATAAGAGATCACTCTGGTATTACTTTTCGTTTGACTACTTATTGTGAAAGAAACTCCTGATGGAGAAAAAGTCCTATTTAAAATAGCTAAGGCATAGACATCTGAGACTCTTCTGCAGGATATAAGACAGAGAAGCATAGCTAACGTAAGTGAAGGCTCCTTTCTGGACAGATACTGGTTAGGCTGCAAGGACAAAAACAGTTTCAAAACTTGATTGACATCCCAAAGGGATCACTAACGGGGTTCTGGTAGAAGGAAAAGTCTGATTCCTCGTAGGAGACAACACGCAAACCTATGTTCTCCTATAGGAGAGCTATCTACCATAGAATGTCCAGCTAAAATAGCTGATCTAAAAGTATTAATAGAATGATATGCCAGGCCCTCTGTAGCGAGGCTGGCTAGAAAATGATGTACCTGAACTACATCAGCGTCCACGGGATCTAGATGTCTTCACAAAACCAAGAGGACCATTAAACCCCTGCTGATCTGTAACATTCAGACGTGCTGGGAGCCCATGATTTGGATAAAATTTCTTCTGCTTGTTGTAAAAGGCCTGAAATTCACCATGCCATCAGAGATAGAGATCCCTCCAGAACCATTTGATGCAGCATATGGTCCGGATTGAGGAGAATCGAGGGAAATAGGGGTAGTCGGATTGGAGAAGCCCAAGAAAGTTTCAGAAGAACTGGAAACCAGACTTGAGAATTCCAAATGGGTGTAATCAGGACCAGAGTGGCCTGTTGGCGTCATACTTGAGTGGATGTGGAAGTAATCATCTTAAAGGTAGGAAAAGCATATCTGCTCTCTTGACTCCAGTCTTGTAGGAAAGCATCTGTGGCTGACACCAGGGGATCCCGCTTCCAACGGAAGAATCTGGGAAGTTGATGATCCAACCTGGATGCTAATAGATCTACTGAGAACAGACCCCACAGATTCTGGAGATGCGAAAACATCTCTGTGTGGAGTTTCCACAGACTGGAATCTCGGAAGTGTCTGGAATGGAAATCTGCAGTCTGGTTGTGTTTACCTGGAAGGTATTGAGCTGTGACCGAAAGTTGGAGATCTAGACAATATTGCCAAAAATTGGTCACCAGATTGGAAAGGGTTTTGGAATGGGTGCCTCCCAGGCGATTGATATGGTGGACCGCTGACACATTGTCCATTTTAAGGAGAACACATGACTGAATTGAATCTTTGGTCCAGCACTTAACTGCAAAAGAACCAGCTAAAAGCTGCAGACAATTTATATGCAAAATGTTGTTCCTCCGGAGACCATAGTTCTCGGGTGGAAAAAACTCCACACTGTGCACCCCAACCTGACCTGCTGCCATCTGATTGTATGATGAGATCCGGGGCAGAGCCAAAGATTGCTCTCGTGTTCCAGTCCTCCATTTTTCAAAGCCACCAACTGATCTCCTCTCGTGATTCATCTGAGAGAGGGACTTTTTGAAAGTATGTCAAGCCTATTTGAAGATGTGCAGCCTTTAAACATTGTAGAGCTTGATAATGGAGACGACCGGGAAAAATTGCCTGGATATAAGACGACAGAAGTCCCACCAGGTGAGCTTTCTGCCGAAGGGAAACATGTTGCTTGACCAGGATGCACCGCAATTTGTCATTTTGCAAGATGGAAAACTTAGTGTGGCAGAGACTGAATCTATGGTGAAACCCAGGATTTTTTTTTTTGAGAAGGGACTAACAGGGATTTGGATTTGTTTATGACAAGCCAAGTTATTGCAGTAAGTTGACAGCCACCTGCAATTGAATGGAGAGTTTTCTGGGACACTGAGCTAAAAGTACCATGTCGTCGAAGTATGAAAATAGGTATAGTCATGTAAGCGTCCTTTAAACCGAGACGCACTAGCCAGTCCAGAGGACGTAAGACATTGCAAACGAGGTGAATCCCTTTCATTTTGAAATGCCGCTAAACCAACCATTCATTGACTTTGTGTAGATTGGTAACTGGTCGTTGACCTTCGTCATCTTTGACGACCAGGAACAGATTGCTGATGAACCCATGAGGATGCAGCATTGCAGTGGAAATAGCACCTTTGTCTAGCAATGCTGCAACCTCTGTATCCACCAAAGCGGTATCATGAGAGGAAAAAAGAAGGGGACGTAGACGGAAGTCTTGTCTGGGAATGCCAAAAAATTATATCTGAAAACCTTTGATCATTTGTAAGACCCACGCATCCCTTTCTGATCTACTCCCATGCCTAGGTAAAATTCATCAAGCAGCCCCCTACTTTTAGAAGGGAAGAAGGGATAACACTTACGGAAATAGGATGTAGCGGAAACTCCCCTACTGTTTCAGCCTTGGAAACAGCGGCCTCTTAATGGGTAGAAAGTGGTGAAGCGGGTTTGATCTTGGAATTGTCCTTGTAGGGAGCCTTGACCTCTGAAAGAGTTCTGTGCTTGAGCACGGCTGTCCAAGCGGCCCCTGCCTCAACTGGCCCCATGTAAAATTCAGGAAGGAAAGACACTTTTAATAGAATTTTTTGCCTTATCTAAAGATGTGAATGTGTTCACAAATTTTCCTAGCTCTTTAATGAAAGGTTCTTTGAGTAAATTTCCCTGTACCACAGTACCCGCTTCGGAATCAGCCAGGTCTCCTAGCTTAGGGTCTACCTTAATAACGAAGAGCGGTGACGCTCAGTTGAAAGGGCACAGTTTGCATTGCCCAGGAAAATAATAGTGAGTTGTGCCCAACCTAGGGGAATCTCTGGAGATATCAAGGAAACCGAGGCTTTAGCATCCTCAGCCATGCCTAGGATTTTTGTTAATGGGCCCAGGACATCCAGGAGCTTATCCCGATATGCACACCAGGATCTATCAAGTCCCTTTTTTGGGTCTGAAATAAACTTTTGTAGGAATTTGGACATTCTGCGGTCCAATTCAGGTGTTAGGGCAAACTTATTTATTAAAGAAGGTCAGGGACACTCATCTCCGAGGCAATTATGGGATTCCTTCTACAACGGTTCTCAGATTCGTCCTTTTACATAATTTGTGACTTTGTCGGACGGGACCCATTCGAAAGACCAAGGATGAAAGGTTTTATTGGGATCCAGCAAATCAGAGAAATCTGGTGGAGAGTCCTGAAGTGGAGGCTGAGAAGAAGGAAGCCAAGGTCTAGATGGACTGGCATCATCATCCGAATCACCAGAGGAATCAGTGTACTCAGGGATCGGGAGTGGGGAGATTGAATAGCTAGAAAACCTGAGGATCTAGGGAAAGAGAGGATTCTAGTTGGGGCAAAAGAGAATGTTTGACAAGGTCAAAAACATTGTGATCATCTCCAGCAACGCTTTGCTGGAGTTGCGCCAATAGATGAAGGTTGGGAATCATTTGGGGGTAAAGGAGATGCTGAGGAAGTTAGGGTACAAGCTGATAGTTTGGCACACTCATGTGCAATCTGTTGCAAAAGCCTCTCTTCAAGGTGACCAATGGCCTCAGAAACTGTCCTGTAAATAGATGCATCCACAGCATCATAGAATTCCTCCTTATCATTATTATCCATTGTTCTAGTAAGAATGAGAAGTAATTAGGGCAACAAAACCACAACAAATGGTAGTATAAGAAAAAAGGCTGGAAAAAACGGTATGTATTATATATATGTATATATATATATACATATATATAGGCAACCCCTTGGTGTCAGCCTATATGATTTTAAGTGGGCGAAGCCGCTCTGAAAGAGGGTCTCAGCCAGCCCAGGACACTTCACCCCTGGTGCATTAAAAATTTGTTAGTAGGGGATTTCTCCCTGGGAGTGTGTCCCACTAGGGAAATAATATGCCCCAAATTACAGACCTGAGTTTGGCGTCTAAAATAATAGTACAGACCCGTGTATTCTAACAAGGCGTCAACGCAAAGAAGAACTGGGGCATAACTCTCCAGGCAGCATAGGCTCAGCTGAAAGTGAGGAGCAGCTTCGCTCCCGATGTGAGGGAAAACAAAGCTGTGTGTTTACTTCAGCGCATTCACTTCAGCACGAGTGCTCAAAATGTGTGCCACCTAGTGACCGATAAACCCTCCGAACACTGCAGGAGCTGCACCACGTAAGGGTAAAGCCACGAAGGAGCGATACCGTTCCCACAGCTGATAATAATAACATACAAACTATACGAAAATACTAATTTTAACAACCATCATAAACCTGAACAAAAACACCAAGTAAATAAACAGTAAGCACAGGTAAATAATTAAGGAAAAACAGAGAGTAAATTTCTCTCAGCTGAGAGCAGTGAAGAAAGAGGAGGGGGAGAAACAGACGATGGACTATACTCTGGACTATGACTATACTCTGGACTACTAATATCTGACTGGACATTACTCACCTAATTCCTATTGGATGTTTTTTCTTTACGCTTCGATTCCCAAGGTTTCATGGGAATAGTAGTTTATTGCTGTTATTTGTGATTGGCTGCTGTTCAATAAAGTGGAGAAAGGATAAGCATAATCCTCGCCTCTGGTCCTGACATAGAATTAGGACAATTGTCATCTCCAAGGAAATCAGCTAAAAGTCTAGAAATCTATATGTATTATAAACTCTCTTTTCGCACACAAATTATCAAAGTGCACTCGCCCTGGATTTTTCATAAATACTTGCTTCGTAAAATCCTGTCCTACCTTCCGATAGGCCACAGGACGACTTTGATCCTGGTGGCAATTCATTCTCATCTTGACTATTGATACAGACTGTATGTGAGATTATCAGTAGACTGCAGCTGATTCAGAATGCTGCAGCAAGTCTTTTGCTAAACCACACTAACCTCTAAAAACAACTAAGCAGGGGCAGTTCCTCCGCAATGGCGTTGCCCCCCACCAGCGGCAGCAGCTGCAAAATCTTTACAGTAATTATGTTTTTAGTGCAAAAAGGGCAGGGCCACGGGCGAGACAGGGACAGAGTGGGAGTGCACAGCACTCCTCCTCAGTGCGCATGCCGGCCAAACACACATGCGCACTAGGCTTTCTCCAACCTGGCAACAAAGTGCTGGGTTGGAGAGAGCAGGCAGAGGCTCCCACTCTGCCTTGAAGTGCCCTGGCTGGGTGCTCCGTCCCATCCTACTGCTGCCTTCATGCTGCTGGCAGCATGAAAGCAGCGCTAGAATTGGACGCAGGCCAGGCTGAGAGCCTGAGCCTGTGTCTACAGCTGAAGAGCGGCGCCTTGGTGGCATGGCGAAAAAGGTACTTTTTAAAATTATTATTCTTTTTTTTGTCGCTTAACCATGCGGCCCGCTGCCCCACCCCTTCACCCTCCTGCGAGCCACGACTGCAACTGAGAGAACTTCACTGACTCCCTATTCATTAACAGAGTAATGTTCAAGCATTGTGCGTCTGCCCCCAGACCGCATTGGGCAAGCTCTTCCAGACTATGGTGGTCATTACAACCCTGGTGGATGGTGTTAAAGCGGCGGTAAAACCGACAACAGGCCGGTGGTAAAAAAATAGGAATTATGACCGTGGCGGGAACCGCCAACAAAGACAGCCACTTTAACACTCCGACCGCCACGGCGGTACAGACAAACAGCGCAGCGGTCACCGCCAACAGACAGGCGGGAGACAATGTACCGCCCACAGTATCACAACCTACCAGTCCGCCACCTTTTCCGGAGCAGATTCACCGCGGATAAAAACACAGCAGAAACAGCCATTTCAAAGGGAAAACACTCACCTCTACACACTCCACGAGGAAGAGGGTCACCATGGAGCCGGAACTCCATATTCTGCCAGAGATAGTCTTCCTGCTCCTATACGAGGATCATCAACACCGGCGGCGAAGAGCACGGTGAGTACTGCACCTATAACATAGGGGAGGGGGGAGGCAAAAAACAGGGACACACACAACCAACATCCCAACCCCCACCCCAACCCTCACCCACTACAACACGCACACCAATGCATATCTATACATTACAGTAACACCCTCCAACACCCCTGGAAGAATGCAAACACAAAAGAAAATGAGTAGATCCACTGTAATATATCAAAATACAGGAAGCAAATATATGCATACATACACTATCAACAAAATATACACCACGATTAGTAGTGCAGGTAATGCACCATTCATTGTCCGTGGACCACTGGGCCCAAAATGCATGGGCGAGGCCCACACAAGATATCTGATCAAAACAGAGAGAACACTGCTGGGGCATCAGATAGAAATACAACAGGCATCTCAGGGGGAAGGGAAGGGGGAGGCACCTCAGCCGGATGAGTGCACCGCGTCAGATCCACGAGGGGGCTCCATGCCCATTGATGTATCCTAGGGAGTGCAAAGCCACAGTCTCTCAAGTCTCTGCAGTGGGTGGGTTGCCCACTGTACCATCCTGGGGAGTGAAAAGCCACAGTCTCTCAAGTCTCTGCAGTGGGTGGGTTGCCCACTGTACCATCCTGGGGAGTGCAAAGCTACAGTCTCTCAAGTCTCTGCAGTGGGTGGGTTGCCCACTGTACCATCCTGTGGAGTGCAAAGCCACAGCCTCTCAAGTCTCTGCAGTGGGTGGGTTGCCCACTGTACCATCCTGGGGAGTGCAAAGCCACAGTCTCTCAAGTCTCTGCAGTGGGTGGGTTGCCCACTGTACCATCCTGGGGAGTGCAAAGCCACAGTCTCTCAAGTCTCTGCAGTGGGTGGGTTGCCCACTGTAGTATCCTGGGGAGTGGAAAGCCACAGTCTCACAAGTCTCTACAGTGGGTGGTTTGCCCACTGCTATATCCTTGGGAGTGCAAAGCCACAGTCTCTCAAGTGGATAACAGTCTCCACTGGTTCTGGAGGGGGCATTGTGCCTAGAGTGCAGCACACACCCCGTGACGGTCCAAGTTGCGTCACTGCCCCTGCCGCAAATGGGCTAGCGGTGCATTCCATGGCGGTCTTTGCCCTGTTCAGCGGTCCCTGCCCTGTTCAGCGGTGCTTGCGTTGCCAGTGTCAGACCTGTTCAGCGGTGCATTCCATGGCGGTCTTTGCTCTGTTCATCGATACCTGCCCTGTTCAGTGTTGCTTGCCAAGGCGGTCCTTCATTGCTCAGCAGGGCTGTGGCTGGCGGGCCTTCATGGGTCAGCTGGGCTGTGGCTTGCGGGGATCTCCTGGCCAGCTGGGCTGTGGCTGGCTGTGGCCTCCTGGCCAGTGACGTGGGGCTGGCGGTGGCCTCCTGGGCAGTGACTCTGGGGCTGGTGATGGCCTCCTGGCCAGTGACGATGGGGCTGGCCTCTTGGGCAGTGACTCTGGCGGTGGCCTCCTGGCTAGTGACGATGGGGCTGGCCTCCTGGGCAGTGACTCTGGCGGTGGCCTTCTGGCCTGTGACGATGGGGATGGCCTCCTGGGCAGTGACTCTGGCGGTCGCCTCCTGGCCAGTGATGATGGGGCTGGCGGTGGCCTCCTGGCCAGTGACGATGGGGCTGGCCTCCTGGGCAGTGACTCTGGGGCTGGCGGTGGCCTCCTGGCCAGTGACGATGGGGCTGGCCTCCTGGGCAGTGACTCTGGCGGTGGCCTCCTGGCCAGTGACGATGATGCTGGCCTCCTGGGCAGTGACTCTGGAGGTGGCCTCCTGGCCAGTGACGATGGGGCTGGCGGTGGCCTCCTGGGCAGCGGGGATGATGGTGGTCCTCTCCGCCGTGCTGCTCCTCCCAGACTTTGGAGATTTCTTCTTCCCCTTCTCCACCTTGGGAGGAGTCACAGCTGAGTCGACACTCCCCCTGGGACCCTTGTGAGCGGCTTTGCTGGCTGGAGTCTTCCCCCTCTCCCGCCGGGCACTGGCCAACTTCTGGTGGTCCACAGGGGGGGGGGGACTGCCTGTGCTGTGGCTCCCTGCCACATTGGCTGTCCTGGTGGCCGGTGCACTCCACATAGCTGTAACAATAGGCACCACTGGTCCCGGAGATTTTTTGGCTGAGGTGCTAGTACGGGACCTATGAGTTGGACGGGGGGTGGTGGGAAATAGGTTAAGGGGGGCCAGGAAAAGTTTTTGGGAGACACTGGGACGGGTAGATGGAGGGGGTTTGGGAGTGGAGGAAGAGGTGGTGGTTGTAGGAGGTGTACGTTTTGTGGATTTGGGCGCAGGTGCATGGGCTGGACGCTGTCGTGAGGTGGATGGCTGTTGGGTGGGTGTGTGCCTGCGTTTGTGTATCTTGGGAGGGGACGTCACAGACACACTGGGAGAGGACACAGGGGACGTGTAAATGGGAGTGGGGGTGGTGACTGCACATGAGCGGGGTGTGGTGGTGGGTGTGCTGGTGCGGGACGTAGTGGCTGTAGTGGTAGTGCATGCAGGTGTGAGTGTAGACGAGACTGGGAGGGAGGAGGGAGACGAGGAGGAGGGGGACACAGTGGAGGCAGTATATGTTGGTGTGTCTGTATGTGTGTGATGCTTGCGTGAGTGCCTGTGGGATGTGTTGTGCTTATGTTTGCCTGAGCTGCCCTTGTGTGTTGACGTGTGTGCATGCTGGTCTGTAGGTGTGCTTGGGATAGGCTGAGGTAGAGGGGATTGGGTCGGGGTGGAGGAAGTTGGAGGGGGGAGGCTAGAGACAGGGACAATGGCTGCCATCAGTGCTGAGGCCAGAGTTTGCAGTGTTCGATGAAGGGCAGCCTGACCAGAATGAATGCCCTCCAGGAATGCATTTGTGTGTTGCAATTCCCTTTCTACACCCTGGATGGCATTCAAAATGGTAGACTGCCCAACAGTGAGAGACCTGAGGAGGTCAATGGCCTCCTCACTGAGGGCAGCAGAGGTGACTGGGGCAGGGGCTGAGGTGCTGGGGCGAAGGTGATGCCCACCCTCCTGGGTAAGCGGGCACGGGGCGAAGGCTGAGGGGCTGCAGGGAGGGCGGTGCTGGTAGGGGGGGTGGCGGCTGTACCTGTAGAAGTGTGGGGCACAGATTTTGCCACCACCACAAGGGAGCTCCCATCGTAGGACGAGTCTGTGTCGCTGGTTGCAGATCCTGTGACTGCCGTGGTGCTCCCCTCGCCTTCCGTCCCACTGGTGTATTCTGAGTCCGTGGTGTGGGCCTCCATGGCCATGTGGGATGCAGCTCCCTCGTGCTCCGGTGCCACTGTACCTCTGCCTGATGATGCTGATGCACACAAGAACAGGGAGACCACAAAAAGGGGGGGGGCGACAGAAGAAAGACAGGTTGAGTGCATGGCTTACCGCCACGGTTGACGGACAATACAGACACAGCAGCCCCCTGCACTACGTCACGCTGTTGGGCTCTACAGATGCAATTCCTGGGATATGGCCTACATGGCTATGGTCGACATCTGCACACGTAGATGACACAGGGGCATGAATACCTGTACTTGGCACTCTACAGAGGTGGGGTGGGGTGCCACATGGCCTGCATTATGGAGGGGCCTAGCCTACGGAACTCGCCCTGGCCTAGGGAAACCCACAGCCCTTCTCCCCCACCCAGACACCTTCACTGCACACAAAGTCCACTGAATGATAGTGTACTCACCCCCTTGTGTCTGCTGTGATGCCCTCAAGCGCCCATCCTACTCAGGGTAGGCCACCAATAGGATCCGGAACATCAGGGGGGTCATGGTTCGACGGGCACCCCTCCCACATTGGGAGGCCATCCCCAGCTGAACCTCCGCCGTCTTCTTGTTCCAGTGGCGAATGTCCTCCCATCTTTTCCGGCAGTGGGTGCTCCATCTGTGGTGGACCCCCAGGGTCCGGACGTCCTTCGCGATGGCACGCCAAATATCCTTCTTCTGGTGGGCGCTGACCTACATGACATGTACAGGGGAAGAAGAGAAGTCATTAACAACTGCACCGTTTAAGTGATTGGCCCCCATCCCTACCCTTGCCATGTGGCACATGCATTCACGGTCCTTCATGCACGCAGAACTGTGGCCCCTTCCTTCTTACAACCAGCCCTCTCCACACAGGCATAGCCCATACAACATGCTCCCTGTGTACTTACCTGTCGGTCTGGAGGACCGTAGAGTAGCGTGTACTGGGGGAGGACCCCGTCCATGAGCTTCTCCAACTCCTCTGCAGTGAAGGCAGGGGCCCTTTCCCCAGACGCAGCAGCCATCGTCGCTTCCAGACCGAGGTCACAGCAGCACTTGCAGTGTAGGTCCGCTCCTGTCGAAGATCAGGTATCGAGTGATTGAACAGATAGAAAATGGCGATCACGTCTGCGGCGGTCACGTCCGCGGCGGTGCGTACCATCACCGCCGGCGTCCATCGTCATTGGCTCCTGGGACCCATAGGGTCCAATGTTAACCAATGCAGCATTGCTCCGCAGTCTTCGACCGCCTACCGCGACGGTGTACAACACCAGCGCAGTTACCTCACATCCCATTGTCCCAGTTTAGAGGTCAGGCAGCCGCCATTTCAGGGGCCCACATGCCCTAATTACCAACTGCGTCACACAGACGTAGGCCTTGTCACACAACACAGATACAGGCCACATTTTGTGTATGAATGGTGTTCTGTGTAGACTGTGGGTACATACCTCTCAGTTGTTTGACTCTGTGGTCGCTGTTGTCATTCCTAGGCACCGTCTGCTGGGACATGTGAGGAGATGGTGGAATCCTCTGGTGTACCGACCGCTGGTGGACCTTTCGACAATGGAGGAAAGACATTTGGTCATCACCTACAGGTTTGACCGTGCCACAATCCAGGAACTGTGTACTCAGTTGGAGCCAGACCCGTTGTCAGCAATCTGCCATCCCTCAGGGATCCCCCCTCAAGTGCAGGTGCTGTCAGTGCTCCATTTCCTAGCAAGTGGGTCATTTCAAACAACAGTGGCCATGGCATCAGGGATGTCCCAGCCTATGTTTTCCAACGTGTTGTCCAGAGTGTTGTCTGCCCTGCTGAAACACATGCGGAGCTACATCGTTTTCCCTCAGGTGGAGGATTTGCCTACAGTTAAAGGTGACTTCTATTCCCTTGGACAGATCCCTCACATCATAGGTGCCATTGATGGGACCCATGTAGCTCTGGTCCCCCCCCCCACAGGAGTGAACAGGTGTACAGGAACTGGAAAAGTTATCATTCGATGAATGTACAGATGGTATGTTTGGCAGACCAGTACATCTCGCAGGTAAATGCTATGTTCCCTGGCTCTGTGCATGACGCCTACATCGTGCGGAATAGCAGCATCCCTTATGTGATGGGTCAACTCCAGAGGCACCGGGTGTGGATATTAGGGGACTCTGGTTACCTCAACATGTCATGGCTACTGACCCCAGTGAGGAATCCCAGGACCAGGGCAGAGAAACGCTACGATGAGGCCCATGGGTGGACTATGAGGGTGATCGAACACACCTTCGGCCTCCTGAAGGCCAGGTTCAGGAGCCTGCATATGACAGGTGGATCCCTATTCTACTCACCAAAGAAGGTGTGCCAGATCATCGTGGCCTGCTGTATGCTTCACAACTTGGCTTTGCGACGACAGGTGCCTTTTCTGCAGGAGGATGGTCCAGATGACGGTGTTGTGGCAGCTGTGGAGCCTGTGGACAGTGATGAGGAGGAAGCAGAGGAAGAAGACATTGACAACAGGGACTCCATTACCCAGCAATATTTCCAGTGACACACAGTTGAGAACACATTCCTGCCTACTACAAGTACTTTCACACTTCTACCTCTATGCTGTCTGTTGATTTCAACCAGTATATGGTAACTGAGTTGTACATTTCCCTTACGGTTTCACAGGTGCGGTTTACAACGTGTGTCATCTGCTTAGATTCCTCATGGACTTGAGATGTGTGACATAGGTATGTTGACATAACAGTTGAAAACGCATTTTGTCACTGTCATTGCTAATACACATTTTCTAAATCACAGACTGACTCCAGATTGTGTTGTGCTTCAAGGGTTTTTATTTAAGTGCTAAATATTGGAGGGGGGTTGTAACATGGTGATGGGTGATGGTGGAGAAATGTCCATGGCAGAGTCCAGTCTATCAGTCTCACAGGTGGATTGCCCATATAGGCATAGGAAGTGGAGCTGGGGCAGTTTAAATATGGACAGTGTTACAAAGTGGGACAGTGGGATGACAATCAGGGTGGTCTCATTTCTTGGCGGGGGTCTTGGCATCGTGCTCTGTCTTGTTCCTGGATCTCAGGGACCGCTTGCGGGGTGGTTCTCCGTCTGCAGGGGGTGGGGTGCTGGTGTGGTGGTCCTGTGGCGGTGCCTTCTGTCCACTGTTGCTGGCTGAGGTGGTGGGCAGTTCATCGTCCATGCTAGTGTCAGGGGCCTCTTGGAGTGCCACAGTGTCCCTCCTGGTGTTCAGTATTTCCTTCAGCACCCCTACGATTATGCCCAGGGCGGAGCTGATGGTTCTGAGTTCCTCCCTGAACCCCAAATACTGTTCCTCCTGCATGCGCTGGGTCTCCTGAAACTTGGCCAGGACCGTTGCCATCGTCTCCTGGGAGTGGTAGTATGCTCCCATGATGGAGGAGAGGACCTCGTGGAGAGTGGGTTCCCTTGGCCTGTCCACCCCCTGTTGCACAGCAGCCCTCCCAGTTCCCCTGTGTTCCTGGGCCTCCGTCCCCTGGACCATGTGCCCACTACCACTGCCCCCAGGTCCCTGTTGTTGTTGGGGTGGTGGGTTACCCTGGGTTCCCTGTAGTGGTGGACACACAGCTGTCGTCCTTGGGAGCACATTTCTTTAGACTTTATTATAGGTATACCAGTGGTTCAACAACATTCAGTAATCCTGGTGGTAGGTGGTATTTCTCACGAAATATGGACATTTCATTACCTGTAAGAAATTGCCCACCTTCAGTGAACTGGCAACTATTTTACTGAATAGAGTGGTTCGTTATCATGGACTTCCAAAAATGATCCTCTCAGATCGGGGGTCACAATTTGCCTCCAATTTCTGGAAGACATGGTGCAAAACACTCCAAGTGACATCTACACTATCTGCTAGTCACCATCCTCAAACAGATGGTCAAATGGAGAGACTAAATCAGACTCTGAAGCAATACCTACATGCCTACGCTGAAAATGCATTTCATTCTTGGACCTCAATGCTCTGGTTAGCTGAGTTAGCCTACAATAACTCATTCCACACTTCTACTGGCGTTACACCTTTTTTTGGTTTGTTTGGCTATCATCCTGACACCTTGCACATCACAATCCCTCAAGAAAGTTCTCTTACTCCAGCTGTGTCAGAAACCATTCAACATCTTCATCAAACCCATAAATTGATTCAACAGCATTTAGAAAAGGCCAAACAAAAATACAAAAAGCATTATGACAAGAAACATTGGGAGGGACCGCAGTATCAACCAGGTGATAAAGTGTGGCTTTCCACAAAACATATAGGTGGTCATTACAACCCTGGCGGACGGTGTTAAAGCTGCGGAAATACCGCAAACAGGCCGGCGGACAAAAAAAAGGGAATTATGACCCTGGCGGAAACCGCCAACTAAGACAGCCACTTTAACACACCGCCCACCACGACGGTACAGACAAGCAGCACGGCGGTCACCGCCAAATGGACAGGCAGGAGACAAAGTACCATCCACAGTATTATAACCCGCCAATCCGCCACCTTTTCTGGGGCGGATTCACCGTGGATAAAAACACGGTGGAAACAGCCATATCAAAGGGAAAACGCTCACCTCAACACATTCCACGAGGAACGAGGACTCCATGGAGCCAGAACTCCAAATACTCCCTGCCACTGTGTTTCTGCTCCTCTACGACCAACAGCTACGTAGGCGCCGAAGACAACGGTGAGTACTGCACCTACGACACGGGGAGGGGGGAGGCAAAAGTTAGGGGGACACCCACCAAACACCCCCACCCCCACCCTCGCATATTACAACATACACACCAATGCATTCACAAAAATCAGAGTAACAACCCACAATCCCCCTGGAAGAATGAAAAGACAATGCGAAATTCGGTCAAACATTGTAATGTGCCAATATACATGGCATACACAAATATACAGATATATATTTGAAAATCTGTCAGAATTATATACAATACGAGAAGTAGTGCAGATATGTACATAACAATGTCCGTGCACCAAGAGTCCAAAAATGCATGGGTGAGGCCCACTAACGATACCTGACCACAATCGGAAAGAACACTGCCGGGGCATCAGATAGATATACTACAGGCACCTCAGGGGGAAGGGAAGGGGGGCCACCTCAGCCGGAGGAGTGCAAAGCCAGATTCATGACGGGGCTCCATGCCCATTGATGTATCCAGGGGAGTGCAAAGCCACAGTCTCTCAAGTCTCTACAGTGGGTGGCATGCCCACTGTGCCATCCTGGGGAGTGCAAAGCCACAGTCTCTCAAGTCTCTACAGTGGGTGGGTTGCCCACTGTACCATCCTGGGGAGTGCAAAGCCACAGTCTCTCAAGTCTCTACAGTGGGTGGCTTGCCCACTGTGCCATCCTGGGGAGTGCAAAGCCACAGTCTCTCAAGTCTCTACAGTGGGTGGGTTGCCCACTGTACCATCCTGGGGAGTGCAAAGCCACAGTCTCTCAAGTAGATGCAGGTCTCTACTGGTACTGGGGGGGACTGGTGCCCAGAATGGATGAGTCTCCCCGTGAAAGGTCGTGTCCGGTCACTGTCCCAGCTGCACATGGGATAAGGATGCATGATGTGGCGGTCCATTCATTCCTACCCGGTCTTTGCCCTGTTCAGCGGTGCTTTGCCATGGCGGTCTTTGCCCTGTTCAGTGGTGCTTTGCCATGGCGATCTTTGCCCTGTTCAGCCTTGCTTTGCCATGGCGGTCTTTGCCATGTTCAGCGGTGCTTTGCCATGGCGGTCTTTGCCCTGTTCAGCGGTGCTTTGCAATGGCGGTCTTTGCCCTGTTCAGCGGTGCTTTGCCATGGCAGTTCAGGACTGTTCAGCGGTGCTTTGGCATGGCGGTCTTTGCCCTGTTCAGCGGTGCTGTGCCATGCCGGTCTTTGCCCTGTTCAGCGGTGCTTTGCCATGGCGGTTCAGGACTGTTCAGCGGTGCTTTGGCATGGCGGTCTTTGCCCTGTTCAGCGGTGCTTTGCCATGGCGGTTCAGGACTGTTCAGCTGTGCTTTGGCATGGCGGTCTTTGCCCTGTTCAGCGGTGCTTTGCCATGGCTGGTCAGGACTGTTCAGTGGTGCTTTGCCATGGCGGTCTTTGCCCTGTGTAGTGGTGCTGTGCCATGCCGGTCTTTGCCCTGTTCAGCGGTGCTTTGCCATGGTGGTTCAGAACTGTTCAGCGGTGCTTTGTCATGGCGGTTCAGGACTGTTCAGCAGTGCTTTGACATGGCGGTTCTGATACGGACATTGGTGTGTGGCATGACGTTCTCTACACTGGACATTGGTGTGTGGCATGACGTTCTCTACACTGGGCATTGGTGTGTGGCATGACGTTCCAACATTGCCCAGCGGGGCTGTGGCAGCCGGGACCCTCCAGGGCACTGACTCCGGCGGTGGCGGTTGTCTCCTGACCAGTGATGATACTTGGGCTCTCCTGGGCTGTGACTCCGGCGGTGGTCTATGGACCAGTGACGATACTTGGGCCCTCCTGGGCTGTGACTCCGGCGGTGGTCTCTGGACCAGTGACGATACTTGGGCCCGCCGGGGCTGTGACTCTGGTGGTGGTCTCCTGACCAGTGACGATACTTGGGCCCTCCTGGGCTGTGACTCTGGCAGTGGTCTCCTGACCAGTGACGATACTTGGGCCCTGCTGGGCTGTGACTCTGGCGGTGGTCTCCTGACCAGTGGCGATACTTTCGCCTTCCTGGGCTGTGACTCTGGCGGTGGTCTCTGGACCAGTGACAACGGTGCTAGGGGTTGTGTCTCAACCGCCGGAAATGATGGTGCACTTCTCCGCCGTGACACTCTCAACAGGCTGGGCTGACTTCCTTTGGGCCTTCCTCACCTTTGGTGGAGTCACAGCTGACTCTCCAATCCCCTTGGAACCCATGTCAGTTGGTTTCCCACCAGGAGTCTTCACATGGTCCTGTCGTCCACTCTCCAATTTTAGAGCCTTTACAGGGGGTGGGCTGCCAGTGCCTTGGCTCCGGGTCCTACTGCCTGCCCTAGTGGCCGGTGCACTCCACAAGCCTTGAACACGCACCACTGGTATTGGAGGCTTTTTGGCTGAGGCGCTATGACGGGACTGATGAATTGGAGGGGGGGTGGTGGGGGCAAAAAGGTCAATTTTACAGAGGGACAGTTTCTGACGAACACTGGGATGGGTAGCTGGAGGGGGTCTGGGAGTGGAGGAAGAGGAGGTGGTTGTCAGAGGTGTCACTTTAGCTGCTTTGGGTGCAGATGCAGGTACTGGAGGCTGTCGTGAGGTGGATGGATGTTGGGTGAGTGATTACCGGCGTTTGTGTAATTTGGGAGGGGGCGTCACAGACACACTGGGAGAGGACACAGGGGACGTATAAATGGCAGTGGAGGTGGTGAGTGCAGGTGAGCGGCTTGTGGTGCTGGGTGTCCTGGTGCGATTCATGGTGCCTGTAGATGTGGTGCATGCAGGTGTGTGTGTAGACGAGACTGGGAGGGAGGAGGGAGAAGAGGAGGAGGGGGACACAGTGGAGTCAGTGGATGTTGCTATGTCTGTATGTGGGTGACGCTTGCGTGAGTGCCTGTGGTGTGTGTGGTGCCTATGTTTGCTTGAGCTACTTGTGTGTGTTGACTTGTGTGCATGCTGGTCTGTAGGTGTGCTTGGGATGAGCTGGGGTACAGGGGATTGGGTCTGAGTGGAGGAAGTTGGAGGGGGAAGGCTAGACACAGGGACAATGGCTGCCATCAGTGCTGAGGCCAGAGATTGCAGGGTTCGCTGAAGGACAGTCTGACCAGAATGAATGCCCTCCAGGAATGCATTACCGTGTTGCAACTCTCATTCTACACCCTGGATGGCATTCACAATGGTAGACTGCCCAACAGTGAGTGACCTGAGGAGGTCAATGGCCTCCTCACTGAGGGCAGCAGGGGTGACTGGGGCAGGGACTGAGGTGCCTGGGGCGAAGGTGATGCCCACCCTCCTGGGTGAGCGGGCACGGGGCGAACGCTGAGGGGCTGCTGGGAGGACGGGGCTGGTAGGGGAGGTGGCGGCTGTACCTGTAGAGGTGGGGGGCACAGATGGTGCAGCCACCACAAGGGAGCCCCCATCGGCGGACGAGTCCGTGTCGCTGCTTGGTGATCCGGTGGCCGACGTGAAGCTCCCCTCGCCCTCCATCCCACTGGTGCATTCAGAGTCCGTGGTGTGGCCCTCCATGGCCATGTGGGATGCAGCTCCCTCGTGCTCCGGTGCCACTGTACCTCCGCCTGTTGATGCTGATGTACAAAAGGACAGGGAGAGCAGAAAAAGGGGGGGAGACAGAAGAAAGAGAGTTTTAGTGCATGGCATACCGCTACCGTTGGCGGACAAGACAGACGCAGCAGCCCCCTGCATTACGCCGTGCTCCTGCCCTCTGCACACGCAATTTCTGTGATATGGCCTACATGGCAATGGTGGACATCTGCGCACATGGATGCCACAGGGGCAACTATACCTCGACTTGGCACTCTGCTGAGGTGGGGTAGAGTGCCACATGGCCTAGATTACGGAGGGGCCTTGCCTACCTAACTCGCCCTGGCCTAGGGACACCCACAGCCCACCTCCCCCACCCAGGCACTTCCACTGCACGCAAAGTCCGCAGAATGAGAGTGTACTCACCCCCTTGTTTCTGCTGTGATGCCCTCAAGCGCCCATCCAACTCCGGGTAGGCCACCGCCAGGATCCAGAACATCAGGGGGGTCATGGTGCGACGGGCACCCCTCCCACGTTGGGAGGCCATCCCCAGCTGAGCCTCCGCCGTCTTCTTGCTGCAGCAGCGAATGTCCTCCCATCTCTTCCGGCAGTGGGTGCCCCGTCTCTGGTGGGCCCCCAGGGTCCGGACCTCCTTGGCGATGGCACGCCAGATGTCCCTCTTCTGGTGGGCGCTGACCTACATGACATGCACAAGGGAAGAGGAACAGTCATTACCAACTGCACCATCGTTGTGAGTGGCCCCCTTCCTACTCTGGCCATGTGGCCCATTCATTCCCATGCATTAATGTTCTCTGAACTCTGCCCCCTTCCCTCTTCCAACCAGCCCTCTCCACCCAGGCCTAGCCCATACAACGTGCTCCCTGTGTGCTAACCTGTTGGTCTGGAGGACTGTAGAGTAGCGAGTACTGGGGAGGACCCCATCCACAAGTTTCTCCAACTCCTGTGCAGTGAAGGCAGGGGCTCTTTCCCCAGACGCAGCAGCCATCGTCGCTTCCAGACCGAGGTCACAGCAGCACTTGCAGTGTAGGTCCGCTCCTGTCGAAGGTCAGGTATCTAGTGAGTGAACAGATAGAAAATGGCGGTGCGCATCATCACCGCCGGCGCACCTGTTCATTGGCTCCTGGGACCCATAGGGTCCAATGTTAACCAATGCAGCATTGCGCCGCGGTCTACGAGCGCCTACCGCGACGGTGTACAACGCCAGCGCAGTTACCCCACAATCCCATTGTCCCAGTTTAGAGGTCAGGCAGCCGCCATTTCAGGGGCCCAAATGGCTTCATTTACTACTGTGTCACACATAGCTAGGCCTACACTCAACACAAATACAGGAAGGGTTTTGTGAGTGGTGTAGTCTTGTGTGTAACTGTAGGTACATACCTGGAGGAATAATGACTGGTTCTTCGCTGTTGACCTTCGTAGGCACCGTCAGCTGGGACATATAAGAAGATGGCGGCATCCTCCGGTGTACCGACCGCTGGTGGACCTGTTGACAATGGAAGAGAGACATGTCATCGTCACCTACCGGTTTGACCATGCCACAATCCAGGAACTATGTACCCAGTTGGAGCCAGACCTGATGTCACCAATCCGCCATCCGACTGGAATCCCCCCTGACGTGCAGGTGCTGTCATTGCTCTGTTTCCTTGCAAGTGGGTCTTTTGAGACTACTGTGGTCATGGCATCAGGGATGTCCCAGCCTATGTTTTTCAACGTGTTGTCCAGAGTGTTGTCTGCCCTGCTGAAACACGTAAGGAGATACATAATTTTCCCTCAGGTAGGGGATTTGCCTACAGTGAAAGGTGCTTCTATGACCTTGGACATATCCCCAAAGTCATAGGTGCCATTGATGGGACCCATGTGGCTCTGGTCCCCACCCCACAGGAGTGAACAGGTGTACAGGAACAGGAAGAGTTATCATTCGATGAATGTCCAGATGGTATGTTTGGCAGACCAGTACATCTCGCAGGTAAATGCTATGTTCCCTGGCTCAGTGCATGGCGCCTACATCCTGCGGAATAGCAGCATCCCTGATATGATGGGTCAACTCCAGAGGCACCGTGTATGGCTATTGGGGGACTCTGGTTACCCCAACCTTTCCTGGCTATTGACCCCAGTGTGGAATCCCAGGTCAGAGGAACGGTACAATGAGGCCCATGGGCGGACTAGGAGGGTGATCGAACGCACCATCGGCCTCCTGAAGGACAGGTTCAGGTGCCTCCATATGACAGGTGGATCCCTATTCTACTCAACGAAGAAGGTGTGCGAGATCATCATCGCCTGCTCCATGCTCCATAATTTGGCTTTGCGACGCCAGGTGCCTTTTCTGCAGGAGGATGATTCAGATGACGGTGTTGTAGCAGCTCTGGAGTCTGTGGAGCCTGTGGACAGTGATGAGGATGAAGCTGAGGAAGAAGACAACGACAACAGGGAGTCAGTCATACAGCAATATTTCCAGTGAGACACAGGTGAGAACATTTTCAGGTTTAACATTACATTAACTTTCACACGTCTACCTCTATCCTGTTTCTCGATTTAAATCAGTATTTGGTAACTGAGTTGTACCCTTACATTACGGTTTCACAGGTGTGGTTACCTACGTGTCAACTGCTTGCATCCTTCAAGGGCTTGTGATGTGTGACATAGGTATGTTAGCCTTACTATGGTAAACCCATTATGACACTGTCATTGATAATACATATTTACTAAATCACAGACTGACTCCAGATTGTTTTGTGTTTCAAGGGTGTTTATTTAAGTGCTCAAAAATGGAGGGGGGTTGTAAAATGGTGATGGGGGATGGTGGAGGAATGTCAATGGCAGAGTCCAGTCTATTAGTCTCACAGGTGCACTGCCAATCTGGGCATAGGAAGTGGAGCTGGGGCAGTTCGAATATGGACAGGGTAACAAAGTGGGACAGTGGGAGGACAATCAGGGTGGTCTCATTTCCTGGCGGGGGTCTTGCCATCTTGCTCTGTCCTGTTCCTGGATCTCAGGGACCACTTGCGTGGTGGTTGTCCGTCTGCAGAGGGTGGGGTGCTGGTGTGTTGGTCCTGTGGCGGGGCATCCTGTCCACTAGCGCCGGCGGAGGTGGTGGGCATTTCATCGTCCTGGCTAGTGTCAGGGGCCCCTTGCCTGCTGTATGTCCTTCAGCACCCCTACGATGGTACCCAGGGCAGAGCTGATGGTCCTGAGCTCCTCCCTGAACCCCAAATACAGTTCGTCCTGCAGGCGCAGGGTCTCCTGCAACTTGTCCAGGACCGTCACCATCGTCTCCTGGGAGTGGTGGTATGCTCCCATGATGGAGGATAGGGCCTCGTGGAGAGTGGGTTCCCTTGGCCTGTCTGCCCCCTGTCGCAGAGCAACCCTCCTAGTTCCCCTGTGTTCCTGGGCCTCCGTCCCCTGGACCGTGTGCCCCCAGGTCCCTGTTGCTGTTGGGGTGGCAGGTTAGTCTGGGTTCCCTGTAGTGGTGGACACACCGCTGATTGACCTGTCCTGTGTAGGGAGGTTTGGGCCCGCTGGGTGGGTGCTGTGCTGGTGTTACCAGAGGGTGGAAGGTCGGTGTTGGGCTGTGCCTGTGCAAGGGGAACCGACTGTCCCGAGGCCCACGATGGTCCAGGCCGGTCATCAGGATCCAGTAGGGCAGAGCTGCTCTCGTCACTGTGGGCCTCTTCTGGGGGTGGAGTGGTGTTGTCTGGACCCTCTGGTGTGGTGACAGTCCTTCGGGTTCCTGCAGGGGCATAAGAGCATGATTATTGCATGTGTGTGTGTAATGGTGTGCAATGGGTGGGTGTTTGTGTACCCCAGTGCAAGCATTCCTGTGTGTGGGTTTGTGTTATGATGGTTGGGGGGGGTTTCTGGGTATGTGCAGTGGGCATGCTTTAGTGATGGGTGTCCATGCTTAGTTGTGTCATGCAGGGCTTGGTGTTGGGATGGGTGGTTTGTGTTATTGGTACATTAGTGAGGAGTTGTAGTGATAGGGGAGGGGGTGAGGGAGGGGGTGTATGATAGCATGCAGGTAGGGTGGGGGATATGATAGTTAAGATTTGACTTACCAGTGTCCGATCCTCCACCGACTCCTCCGAGGCCCTCAGGATGCAAGATGGTCAAGACTTGCTCCTCCCATGTTGTTAGTTATGGGGGAGGAGGTGGGGGTCCGCCGCCAGTCCGCTGAACCGCGATGTTGTGCCTGGAGACCGTTGAATGCACCTTCACCCGTAGGTCGTTCCACCTCTTCCTGATGTCCTCCCTATTTCTTGGGTGCTGTCCCACGGCGTTCACCCTGTCCACTATTCTGCGCCATAACTCCATCTTCCTGGCTATTGATGTGTGCTGCACCTGTGAGCCAAATAGCTGTGGCTCTACCCGTACGATTTCCTCCACTATGACCCTGAGCTCCTCCTCGGAGAATCAGGGGGTGTCTTTGTCGTGCCATGGGGTGGTGTGGGTGATGTGTGGGGTGGTGTATGTGTTGATGAGTGTTGTGAGTGTAGTGGTGTGTGGTGTTTTGTGCGTGGATGTTGTGTGGGTGACGGTGTTGTGTGCCTCTGTGTGATGGGGTTGTCTATTCTGTGCTCTCTCTCTGGCCTTCGTTCGTGATTTTTTTGGTTGTAGGGGTTTGTGGGTGATGTGGGTGTGTGTTTTATATTGAATTGGGTGTGTGGGAGTGGTGTTTGTATGTGTATCAGGTGTGTGTATTTTGAATTGTCCAATGTGGCGGTGTTTTGGAGATGTGTGTGTATTTTGAGCGCGGCGGTGTGTACCGCCAATGGAATACCGCGGTTGAATGACCGCCGTGTGGATTTGTGGGTCGTAATAGCATGGGCGTGTTTCTGTTGGCGTGGAGGTGGAGGATTTGTTTCCGCCAGTTTAATACTGACCTTTGGTGTGGCGGTGTTGTGTGGGTGTCTGAATATCGGCGGATTCCAAGATGTCATAATAGCTGTGGCGGAATATCGCCGCCGCCGCGGTGTATTGGCGGTCTTCTGCACGGCGGTAAGCGCCTTTTACCGCCAATGTTGTAATGACCCCCATAGACTTAAAAAAGAAGCACATGTTCAACCCCAAATTCATAGGTCCTTACACTGTCCTTCAGCAAATCAATCCTGTGACCTCTAAACTGCAATTGCCAAGATCATTACAGATTCATCCAGTTTCCACACTTCCCTCTTGAAAAAGGCAGTTCAGAAGGTCCACCCTCATCCAGCTCCAGTTCTGGTAAAAGGGGAAGTAGAATACAAAGTCAAGAAAGTGTTGGATTCTAAACTGAGAGGGTGTAACCTACGGTACCTAATCTCATGGAAAGGTTATGGCCCTGAAAGTAACTCATGGGTTTCTGCATCTGATATCCATGCTCCAGTACTTGTGAGGCGTTTTCATCATCTCAATCCAGACAAACCAGGCCCTAGAGCGCGTCTGGGAGAGGGGAGTACTGTCAACATCAGGGCATTGCGCGCTCTAAGGGCGACTAGAGTGCAAAAACCTAACAATTTCAAGCTAACATAATTTATGCATTGTGCTGATATGATGTTGTTTAACCTTTTGCATTGCAGAGTTTAATCTTGAAGACTTATAATCAGCATGCATATAAATACAGTTCACATGTAATGTGCTGCTGCAGGCTTTCAGACTGTGTCAGGGTGTGTTCCCCTTCCAGGGACTTCTAGAAGCTTTCCCTGCAGCATGCCTGGGTGTGGTTTGTGGGCTGGGCCAAGACTCTATATAAGGGAGCCAGCCCAACTCCACGTGCTCACTATTCAGAGGTCCCGGTGCAGAGCAGCAGCAACTTCCTGAGCTCCTGTTCCGGTGGCCTACTTTGATCCTCCAGGCCTTGCCCTTTTCACTTTGTTGGTGATCCTTGATCAGGGCGGTAAGACGGAGGTCGGGCTGGTCCCCCGATCCCGTTCTTGAAGGCTTTCGAGTTCTGGGGCCTAATTTTGCATGATAAACAATTTTACTCTTCTGCGTGTGAATGTGCGCTTGGTTTTTCATGGCATTTACATGCTGATGCGCGAATCGGCAAGATGCGTGATTCTTTGCTTGTGTGTAACTCTTGATATTCATTGTGCGCTACCATTTTATGGCATTTACAAGGTGGCATTCGAATCCGCAAGATGCTTAATTCATGTTATTCATTGTGCGCTACCATTCCTTGGCAGTTACATGGTGGCATTCGAATTGCCAAGACGCGCGATTCATTTCTCATGCTTTCACCCTTGATATTCATTGTGTGCTACCATTCCTTGGCAGTTACTTGGTGGCATTCGAATCGGCAAGACGCGTGATTAATTTTTTGTGTGTAACTCATGTTATTCATTGTATGCTACCATTTCCTGACATTCATATGGTGACATTCAAATCGGCAAGCCGCGCAATTCCTGTTCTGTGTTTAAAATTACGGTGTTCATTATACGCTACCATTTTAAGGCATTTACTTGGTGGCTTTTGAGTTGGCAAGACGCATGATTTATTTCTCGAGTCTAATTTATGTTATTCATGGTGCACAATCATTCTATGGTATTTACAACCTTTGTAAAAATCTGCAATGTGCACAATTCATGTTCCGGCAATTTTGAGAGAACAAAAAAGCTAGAGTTCTAGATGTAATGTTGTGTGTACATAATAAGTTTCTCCAACACGATTCATATGATCGTTTAGAAATCATTCATGATCCTCATGCAAAAGATAATACTTGAATTTGAAAGTTGCATTTACCTTTCTTGATTCCCTCACAGGTATCCAGTCATCTTGAAGCCTAGTCATTTTAAGTCTATGCTTAGGTTGTCCATGTTTTCAGAATGACAATGCTTAGAGTCATAGCCTAGTATTGATTCATATGATATAATGTTGATATTGTGTGTTTTAACCTTTTTGCTTCCTACAGGTCTCCTTCCCAGCTGTTCCCTTCCTAATCCCCTTTTCCCCACTTGGACTTTCTTAGACTCTGTGACAATTCTAATCAGAGTATTGGAGCTGTCTTGTGGTGGAAGTGTTGGGAACGTGCACAGACCCCAAGGACCTGGTGACTCTGAAACATCCACTACTAGCATCACCACCACTCCAAGCAGAACACACACCTCGCTGGCAGACACCCCCACAACAGCCTTGCACACGTCCCCTGTGTCCTCTCCCACTGTGTCTGTCACTCCCCCTTCCCAAAGTACACATACACAAGCACTCAGACACCCAACAGCCATCCACCTCACAACAGCATCCAGCCCATGCACCTGCACTCAAACACAGCAGACAGACACCTCCTATAACCATTAATTCTTCCTCCGCTCCCAAACCTTCTCCCTCTTTCGGCCCCAATGTCCCTAAGAAGTTATTCCTCTCCACCATTGACCTCTTCCCTACCCCTCTTCCCCGTCCTTCACGTCTGGCCAGGGTGGTAAAAATCCAGGCAATCACCTCAGCCACCCAGTCCACGGGCCCAGTATTCTTAACATCCACCCGTGGTGAGAAAGGATCCAGGGCACCAGGAAGCCTCAAGGAAAGGGTGCCTGCTCCAGCTGCTGCCCGGAAGGGCAAGGAGCCATCCCCAGCTACTGCCAGGAAGGGCAAGGAGCCATCCACAGCTGCGGGCCAGAAGACCAAGGAGCCATCCCCAGCTGCTGGCAGGAAGGGCGAGGAAACATAACCAGCTGCTGCCAGGAAGGGCAAGGTGCCTGCCCCAGCTGCTGCCAGGAAGGGCAAGGAGCCAGCGCCAGCAGGCAGGAAGGACAAGGGTCCTGTTGCTGGGACTCAGACGGAGACCCCACCACCAACCATGGTTGTGCAGCCATCTGAGGCTGCATGGGATGGGCTGGAGCATCCCCCCTCCAGCACCACCATCAACAGCAGCAGCACTACTACCACCAGTGGGCAGCCATCTGAGGCTGCAGGGGATGGGCTGGAACCTCCTCCCAACAGCGGCTGCAGCAGCACCACCACCACCACTGAGCAGCCTTCACCCCTGGCAGACGGTATGTAGTCCTGCCTTCATGGGCTGCTATGCGGCCTGCCCCCTGCAAATCCAGTGGTATGACACCCACCAACACTAACCTCCCTAGGATCAAGAGCACAGGGTACTATGCCCCCTCCAGAACCAATGTGTAAGACACCCACCAACCCTAACCTCCCTAGGATCAAGAGCACAGGGCACTATGCCCCCTCCAGAACCAGTGGGTAAGACAGCCAGCCTCCCTAGGATCAAGAGCACAGGGCATGTTGCCCCCTCCAGAACCAGTGGTGTTGTTCCATCTGCCAGCTGATGTGCCCCTCCGTTACCCATCCCCCTGAGGTGCCTGCCTATTTTACAACTGATGCCCCTGCGGTGTTCTCTCCGTGTTGGTGCAGGTGACAAGTGGGGCCTAGGACTTTGGCCTGTGGCCCACACACACTATGGACTGGGCAGTGTCCCTTGAACTGTACATATGTATATACCATTACATTGCATTTTTGTTTTTTTACTGTGTTATTATTACACTCACTTTTGCACAATCCTGTTGTCCTTGCATTATTCCTCAGGGGTACGGGGTAAATATGTTTTATTACTGCAGCTGTATGTGTGTATGGTGTTGGGGGTGGGGGAGGGTGTGTTGTGCTTGTGTGTGTGTGTGTGTCACTCTCTTTTTCCGGCCTCCCTCCCTGTACTCACTGTGGTTGTCTTCTCCGTCGTTGGTAGTCGTGGTGGAGCAGGACGTAGAAAATCAGTGGGAATATTTGAAGTTCGGACTCCATTGCGGCATGGTTCTTCCCAGTGTCTCTAAAGGTGAGTCCTTTCACTTATGTGCAGTGTTTCCGCTAGGCTTTTGATGTTGTTGGTCCCGCCCTGGAAAAGGTAGTGGTTTCCAGGGTCTTAATATGGTAAGCGGAACATTGACTTCCGCCTGGCTGTAGGCGGCTACCGCCGTGGTGGCTGTTGTATCCGCACTGGCGGTCGGTGTGGTAAAGTGCCTGTCTATCTGAGTTCTCACCGCCCTGGTCATAAGTTGGCGGCAGTTACCGCCAGCCTGTTGGTGATATTACTGCCACTTTATCACCGACCGCCAGGGTTGTAATGAGGGCCATAGTGTCCTACTCGCATGCTTCTGTCTTTTTCAAAGATGCTCTTACAAAAGTATTGCTCTAAGAAAACCACACTGGAAGGGCGCTTGTTCTTCAACCATACAAACAAAGCATGGAATTCTCTTCCTCTCGAGCTTCAGTCGGAGTATGATGACCTATCATTTAGAAAAATCCCCAAAACGTGGCTGTTTTAACCTTGATTTGTCCTCGTTCCCATCTTGAGCTGACCCTATGACACCAGTTGTAGGGTATCTCTGAACTTTATCAACGTACACATAAATATTTAAACAAATAAATGAATTGTTAGGCAAAAGTTGTTATTCATAATAGTTTAAAGAAAGAAGATGTATACATCCATGCCAATTTGCATATCCAAATTCTTTGAAATTCCTCTAAAGGTTGGGTCTTTTCATCCGAAGTTTAGAGAAAGTTGAATGAAAATGCTCTATTTTACCACCAGATTTTTGAAATATGAACTCTCAACACATTTGCACATTATCAAACTTGTCTGACCTACCATTAAAGCATTATTCTATTCCATGAGTGTCTCTAAAGATCTTCCTAGAAAACATGGGTCATGTTTAGCTAAATTATATGAAGATTATGCTTTAACTGGCTTTTTCAGAAATTACATGTGGGGAGAGGGAACAGCCTTGTGATACAGGCGACCCCCAGTGGGAATCCTTAAATGTTTGGTGTACTTAATTTTTGCTTATTTAGAACTGTGTGAGAAAGTTCTACTTTTTGCAAAGGTCGTCGATATTTCTGAATCTTGAGATCAAAATCACGGACATCCCTATTAGATCCAAAACCAGAACATAGATAAAGGTGGTCGAAGGTTCTGTTGCCTTAGGCCTCCAGCTGGAGTACTACGCTCCTAGTAATTCTTCACACATATCTGTTTCTCATTCTTAACAGGCTCATTCTTAAATTTCATCTATTTGAAGATTGCTGTCCATTTTGCTATTTGACTGTTTTTGACTCGTTTGCGGGCAATGTCGGTGCTGTATTGCTATCGTGATGAGCGAGTGGTTCGATCATGTAGCAAAGTTACCGTAAGACTATCCTACAATTCCCTTTAGTTTTTCATTCAGCATACGTTTGCGATTCATGGTAATGAAACTTTTCTTTGAAAATGTAAATAGATGGCTCTGTCAACAAGAAGCAGTTAAAACTGTACATAATGAAGTAGTTTATCTACTCATTAAAAATGGATCTGTCGGGGTTAGAAACGGGCTGTACACGTTGCCTACGTCTCTGTCTCTCTTCCTCCTGCTTTCAGTCATAAAACACGAGAATTAAATCCACCGGTTTATGCAGAAATGCACAGGTGTCTGAATTTGAAGAAATTCTCAGAATAAGGGTGTTCAGTTTTTCCGTCAGCAATTTGTGGACGGTGAAGCCCGAAGTTGTCATAGTAACTATATCTAGCAGGAATGGGATAAATTAAAATCATAACTCTGGAGAGAAAAAATGAAATTCTGGAGGAATGCCGTCTCCACAGCTGCTGCCTATGTGCTTTAGAGTTGAAAGAAAATATAATTTACGGCAGATGCAGGATCTATCCCGATGGGGATGCAAATTGTGATGCCAAATTATAACGAAGTGAAAGGAAGCATCAGTGTGTTATGCTAAAATTCACTTGGCGTCTGTGCAAGAAATGCGTATTTGGCGTCCATTCGTGATTGAGCATTCCCGTGGAGGAAAAAAAGCGGTGGATACAGTGCTTAATTTGTAAATAAAAAAGTGCCGGTGCCCATTGCTCTCCTTTGAAACACGCGGCTGCTACAATTAAATGAGCGACACGGAATACTGATGCAGCGTAATCCTGAAGCCATCTCAGACCTCTTTAATACTTTTACAGGTACTCCCTGGCCCTCCACCTCACTCTTGCAGGTTTCTGCTTTCTCCCTTTGTGACCCTGTGCAGTCTTTCTCTTACTCCTTTTTCATATGTGTCTTTTGCTCGCATTAAACACTTGAGGCAGAAAAATAGGTGCCGGCCCTCAAAAATAAGTGCTGGTTCCCAGCACCAAAAACCACTGGCTCAAATTAAGCACAGGATGGATGCTAACACAGCCTGTTGCTCAATGAAAGCTATAAGGCCCATATTTAAGAAAAAGTGGTGCATCAGAGCTGATACGCCACTTTTTTTGTGTTCCCCTAACGGCACCTAATGACACCCTGAATGCACCGTATTTATAATATGACGCACCATGACGGTCGTTAGCAAAATAACGTCAACATTTTTGATGCTGTTGTGGCGCTTTGCTACACTAGCGTCAAAAATGTTGACACTAGTGTAGGGAAGTGCAAGGAGGCCCATAGGTTTCTTTGAGAGCGTCATTTTAATCCCTGCTCTGAGCTGGCGTAAAAAATGATGCCAAAAATGGCGCAGTGACATCTTTTAAATCTCACTACGCCATTTTTGTGGGCCTCCTAGTGCCAGAATGCCTCCCTTGCATAAATTATGCCTGGCGCAGGCATAATTAGGCACAAGGGGTTACAAAGTGGTTCAATTCATGCATTGCACCAATTTGTAAATATGACGCATAGAAAAGGCCACTTCAACACTGCCTTAGCATCAATAAAACAACGTTATGGCAGAGCTAAGGTTTCACTATGGTCTCTTTAGTATGCCCCTTAGGGCCATATTTATACTTTTTGACGCAAAACTGCGCCAACGCAGTTTTGCGTCAAAAAAAATTGCGCCGTCTAACGCCATTTGGAAGCGCCATGCGGGCGTCAAATTTATACTTTGACGTACGGCGGCGCAACCAACAGGTGGGAGTCATTATTTCGTGACGCACACAGCGTCGGTCTGTCGTAAAGGAAACCAACGTAAATGCGACGCACATCACTGTGGGTCGATTTACGACAGCGCAATCGTGAAAACGCCGTTTTTTTTCACGCTATTGCGTTACATTTTTGCACGAAAACTGCCCTTTCAGGAGAGGAGACCCAAAATGGATCCTAGATGCCCCAACAAACCCCAGGAGGATGAGAGCAGACCAGGAACCAGCCAGGAGGAAGCATACAGGAACCAGGACATTTAAAAAAAAAAAAGAAAGTGTCGCTTCAGTGCAGAGGAGCAGGAAATCCTGGTGAAAGAGGTGACGGAACACCAGCACCAACTTTTCATCTCCTCAAAATTGCCACTCAGTAGGAGAGAGGCCATCTGGAAACAAATTGTGGACAAGATTAACAGTGTGGCTGTAAAACGCCGGACAGTCACCGAGTGTAAGAAACGCTGGCATGACTGCAAACGTAGGACCAAAGAGAAAATGGCCAGGAACAGGAAGGCAGCAATGCAGACTGGAGGGGGGAGTCCAGCACAACAGGAGGCCCTGGACCACATGGAGGAGATGGTCGCAGCCGTCATCCCGGAGGAGATCGTCACAGGGATTCAAGGACTGGACAGCGCAGACTACCACGACACAACGCACATGCAGGGTAAGTCGCATGGGGAATTCAAATGCAATAATGAGGATTGTAAGCAGGGGGGGGATACCTACTACACAATGCATGTAAGTCAGCACATATATGAAGTGGCATGGGGAAAGGGGCACGGTAGGGGGGCATGCCCAGTACTGACCGAAGCTGGGGCACGACAAAATACAGCAACAACAACAGTCCCACGGGGACATCCTGTAATTACAACAAGAGATCCAAGGGAAAGCAGTGACAGGTGGGAAGGACACTACCTCAAATCCACATCCAGGCACTTGTCTTGCAAAATCTATTCCCCATCACCTAGGTCCCTACCTGTAATGCTGTAGCAAATACAACAACTGCAACTTAACTGCCACCACAGTTGACAATAACACCTCTCATCTCTGTGCAGCTATAGTACCAAATGGCAGGAACCCCACCCTGGAACATACATACCTAAAATAGGGGGTGAGGATGACATCTGCAATTACTCCTAGAAATAAGACAAAGGTACCAGTACACTCAAATGCCGAATGTCCACAACTGACACATACATAACCCTAAGTAAACAGCAATAGGAGCCACACAGCACTAACAACACACACATGCTGCATACGTCAGGGTCCCTCATGTGCCTGGCTAACTAGGCTACATCACTAATGTCATACTGCTCAGACAACAACATTGAGGAGGGGACACAGGCAACTGGTCACTGAGACACATCTGCACAGTCTTACAAAAAAATAGGACATTCATACGATAAACAGGCCAATCCAGTAAGACACACATTATACCCCATCATATACAAACATCAACAATGTTTACATCCATACCACATCCTAACATTGACATGCATAGGTAATGCCACGTAGCATGTACAGATCATGCAATGTGAATAAAAAGTGTATGGGGCAGGGCCTGAGAGGCAAGTGTGCTGGCAGGGCAGTCACAACACCCACAGTCAGTCAAAGTGTAGTGTGGCAAGTGAAACGTATACTTTGCGCATTAGCCTCAGGCTGGAGGCCTTTGTGCATCTTACCCTGAATGTACTAATACTCATTTGCTCACATCTAAGAGCCTCAGAGCACTTTGCACTAAATGATTCTCATTGCCCTTCCTATCAGTTAATGTAGCAAATAGTCAGTCCTAGGGTGTTGTTAATTAGTCAAATCACCCTGTTTTGCCTACTTCTGCACTGGAGTTTGCCAGAACATATTCACTCTGTGCCCCAGTCAAGGATACCATCTGGTACTTTGCTGATAGATGTGGTAGGGTTGAAGGTTTGGCATTCCTGCGTAGGGAAACCTTGTCATCACCATGACATATGTCTTTTAAATTCACTTCCTCGTCCCAAGGCACGCATGGGGGAGTTTCCAAACAGAAATTCACAACTAGATGCTGCCTGCCTTGCTGCTGATGCACAACCAGATCCCAGCCCATTCCTCTGATATGAGGGATGATGTCTCCCCTGTGATTCAGACAGGCAAGCTCCAAACTTAACATGCTGTGCTATACATAGAACAAGCAGAGGGAGAGTAGAAACTGTTAGGCACCATGATAGTTGTGTACTAATGTATTAGTCTCCTGCGGACTATTCCAATTCTAACAGTGTGTATTGTTTGGGTTATTGGGGCTCACACCTAAATTCCTACAAGTCAGTTGTACAATGAAACTTCATATCAAACAAATACTGTCTTTGTCATTTGTGTATGGGAACATACCGGAAAAGATAGAAATGTGTAGGACCTGAGTGACCACCACTTCCCTGCGAAGTTCCAAAGATGTCATGCGCTCGGATGTCTAAACATTCCTTTGATGTGGGAGACCAGAGGCACTGCTAGTTAGTCTGAGCTAAATTGAATATCTGGGTGACAGAGTTATATACAAGTGGGTCAAACTTAGTCCCCCACACCATTAGCTATCCTGCTGCCTAGAAAGCTAAGAATCACATGTAGGATAATGAGAGCCCACCCAACAAAATGTCCCTCCATAACAATAGTGAAACACCGAGTGAGGAGTAGGACAAAAAAACGCCTATTTCTAAATAATTACAAAGCAACACCTAGAGGCGACCTGGCAGACATGTCTGAAAGGTCCATATCATACATGTGACACACAGGTGGGCCATAGGCCTACAACAATGCCCTATGACGGACAGCAGATACCAAGACAAACACAGAGTACAAAGTTAAGGCATCCAAAGGCTTGTATCTTAAAGCAAAATTGTCACAACACAGACAAACTAATTGTACCCTGTTTCATTGCAGAGGAACACAGATCTCCTGCCGATCTGCCTGTCCATGAGTTCCCTGATGACATGGATGACGAGACCATCAACCTCCCACAAGAGACCCTTGACATGGTCCTTGAAAGCCTCCAAACCCCACCTTCAGTCACAAGGAGGAGCACAGAAGAAGCAGCCACCACAGTAGAACCACCCGCCACCCCAATTGTAAGACCTGCCAGCTCCAACACAGCTGAGGACTCTGACGACACTGGCACCAGCTTCGAAAGAACTGTCGTTGGGGTCCAGCGGGAGCTGGCCAAGGAGGTGCGGGTGGGGATGCAAACTATGGTAGCCAGCCTTGAGGGGGTGCGTTCGTGCATGTTGTCAACTGCTGATCAGGCAGCTGCAATGCAAGCCAGAACATCGCTCTTGGAGGAACTTTTAAAAACACAGAAGGAAATCTGCACAGCTGTCATTCAGTTGACACAACAACTCCAACTGCAAGCCAGTCAACGTGTGCACGAATGCAACATAGAACCCCTCAGGGCCGACCTGGCTGCCTACCATCGGGATGTGGCTGCCATTCTGAAAAACCAGCAGGCCCTCCTTGCTGCAGTACTGCCCTTCATTACTCGACAGGGATCAGCCCCCGGGATGTCTGCCTCCATGTCTTCTAACACTGAGGTGTGTGTTGCCCCTTCACAACCAACAACAACAAGGATACACCAGGCAACACACACATCAGAAGAAGAAGACATGGAACAGATAACATTCACACGCAAGAGTACCCGGAAGCCCTAGTCCCTGCACCATGGCCTACTCTGACCAAGGTCCTACGTTTTGACACATGCCAGTCTCACTACAACTACCCTCAATGACTGTTCGGCAATCCACTGTATGACTTGTCCCCATTGGCAGTGAATGTTTCTCTCCTACCATTTGGCAATTCATGTTCCTCTGCACCGTCTGTGACCTCACCCCAGCATGTCAGGAGCATCATCCACACCCCGTCTGTAGGATCACCATGTAAGAATGCACCAGAACGGACTCAGCTAACATTGTGAATGGACATTTTGCATTACACCACCTACAAATAAATTTCACTTGCACACCTATTGTGTCTCTGTGTCATTTCACACTTCAACTGTGCAGTAGATAACTCCAAAGTGGCTGTGTGGCAACCATGTCGATTCTCTATACTACTGTCCTGATTTCATGTATACTGAAACATCTGTGCAGTGGCCAGGATTGCATCATAGCTTTACTATACTGAGGAAAATAACTGATGAAGGGACTAAGCACACACAATCATGCTGTGTTGGACAGAATGATGCACCATCTACAGCTATTCTAGACAACTAATGGTGGCTGAGAAATGTAGGCAACATGCGATACTAAAATTGGAAATTATGCTGTAAAATGAAAGGAGTGATAAACAAATTACACTGCATCAATCACCCTTACGGCGTATACTTCCATGAAGGAAAGTCATGCTGAATCAGTACACACATGATGTAGGTCAGCAATGACAGCAACAAGACAAGAGTGTGAACAAATCCTCATCTACAAAGCTCTCCCTGAACTTCACAATGCTGTCCGACCTATCTATTTACCTACAATAACAAGTCGGGAAGCACTCTTTGTGAAGTAGGATACATACCAACCCCAAACCTTGATGATCAATGCACACTACCAATGTTGGCTCTCCCACATGGTGGATACTTACCAAGTTAGCACACGGGTAGCTGGCATGTTAAACCTCATTAGCCTGGGGATAGCGAGCATGGAACACAAATGTCATACTAAAACTTTCTGCTACACTGATGTCAAGGCTATGAAAAGGTAGCAACTAACGCATCAGGTAAAGGGTTAACAAATTTTTTATTTCAAAGTAGTAATAAAAGAGGCAACTAAGGGAAAGGTAAACCTACACTAATCTAACCTGACTACTACTAACCCACAACTGTCCCTAACTAACCTAAGCTAAACTTACTCTACACATGTAACGAAACGATCTAAACATCAACCCCCCACCCACCATTAAGAGACAAGACACATGCAGGACAACACTTACTAACCTACACACATACTATACTATCCTAAACAAACATATATATATATATATATATTTTTTTTTTTAATTAAACAGGAATCCCAACATTGCCCCCCACCCACCCACCCTTGCGGATCAACCTGTCCAATTTTCTGGACAATGCCTGGAAGGCTGCAGGGTCAATAGGAGGGTCAGTGCTGGTCTGGGTGCCGGTGGAGGTGGAGGTTGTTGCTGGAGTGGAGTGGCCACGGGACAGCCCTGCTCCCAACACACGGCTGGGTCCAGGTCTGGATGAAGATGCCTGGTCCGTTGCTGTGTCCCCTTGGGCAGACCTGGTGGATGTAGTGGCGGTGGTTGTTGGTGGCACCGTTGGGGGAGCCTGTGGTGTGGCATACCACGCCCCGGAGGCCCGATCCGAATTATATCTGCGGGCCATCCTCCGATACCCACACTGCACCTGCAGGATGTGCCTGTACCTCATTGCACGGCGCTCGAAATGGTTGCGCTCTGCGGCACTCAGGTTTGCAGCTGTGAAGAGAAAAGGGAAATATTGAGCATTGAATCTACAGTGGGTTGAATACCACCATGGGTCATTTGTCCATTACTAGAAATTTATTTTTTGCAGCAATTGTTACAACATAGTTCACGGAAAGGCTCAGAGGAAGTACATGTGAATCCTGCATACCTAAGGGCATATCACACCTAGCATATACATGTCTCTACATGATGGATGACATCACCCTAAACTACTCAACCAAATCATACCTAAGGCATGAGACATTATGGCACCAGCTCTTCCGCATACTGACTTCACTACATATGTCATTCTATGTGATAACAATCACACTCCTCACTCAATGGCATTTGGAATTAGTTGTGTGCTAAGATTGAACCCCTGGCCCAGAATCATATGTCCACACTAGGGGTCAGATGTAGGACTCTTGAAATAACAACTAGCAATTATGCAAAGCAGAATGGTGTCTCTGACACCGTCTGCGAGTCGCTATGGGGTCCCGAAAACCCACCTCATGAACATCAATGATGTGGGTTCCAAGTTGCCCCACCGTAGCGACTATGGGCACTCACGGGGATGGAGGCCTGCTGGGACCAGCAGAAATCCATAGACGTGACTGCTTTTAAATGAAGCAAGTAATTTTTCCCCAAGTGTAGGCCGTTTACCTGAAAGGAAAATGAGCTGCAATTAGTTTAAAAACACAACAATTCAACTTGGAAATTTTCACGGTAATTATTGGTCCCTTAGACCACTGGCTGTTTTGTACAGGATTATTTTGGTCCACTCACAAAGGTGAAGGTTTACAATGAGGACCCCTTCCAGTCAGCAAGTTGGTTACCATCCACTTCAAGTGGATGATAACAGCTACTCACTTTGCAACCACGTACTCGGTTGCAAATGGGATTGCCTACCACTGTGATTTGCAAGTAGGTCTGGTAAACCCCTTTATCATTTCCATTTTGAAAAGCATTTTCCTAATATGTACATGACCACCAAATACATTTTGGAATAGGAAACAGACGTTTGCAAATCACAAACATATATTTATGCCATTTGCAACGTGTAGACATTTTTCTCACTCTGGCCCTAGGTACTAACTCAAGTCACAAAAGGTGTTAAGTACGTGTAACATACTGGTTGCTACAGTCCTAGGTACCCTGTTTCACAGTAACATCCCAGTCTTTGTGGGTGGTGTGGGAAGAACAACCAACAATCCCATGTTCAATGCACACCCAGGAGTGTACAGAAAGTTCAACAAGTATGTGCCTTCACACACAACACCTATGAAGGGCTAGCAACACGTTGTAGTCAGCCCAACCTTGTCACATCCCAGGTCCACACATGTCAAAATGATATGACTTAGCCCAACATAACATACTATTAGTGAGGCATGTTTAACAACACACACAGAGGAGGTAGAACACCCATTCACATGATTCAACTGAACACCTAGGCCATTGCACTCAAGTCACATACACTTCGAGTTCACCTTGTGGAAGTACATGGCCCCGGAAGATCCGACCTACAGTGTACACAGTCCATCCTCAACTAGGAAGAAACACTTGTCATCAAAGCCATGTGCCTAAGCTATCTGGGAGACTGTCAGTCTGATATGCAGACTCAGTTGATGGCAAGTCCCTGACCAAGTCTAACATTGACCAGTGTATTCCAAATGAGTCATACCATTCCCAATTGCCGCCCTAATTGAATGGGCTACAACCCCTCAATCTGAGAGATGACTAGGTATTGCTTTACAGAAACATTATTCAAATTTGATATCACACTAAAACAACAAAGCCAATGAACGGCCAGCACATCAAATCATGAATTCTCTTGAACACACAGTAATCCATCATGCTTCATTACCAAACAATGTAAATAGCACTCAGGCGACACTCACTGTAGGTATCGGGGTCGTCAAAATGGGCCACCTCTCCCACGGTGTACAGGGCTGGTCCACCTGTAAAGCCTGAAACAAAGATTATACTCAGACTGGGTGAACGGACAAATAATTTCTGTTACAATGACACTGTGTGAATATGACATGGTAATGATAGACTTTCACACATGCTCATCCTGCATGGATGACTTTGTATTCAACATTATCATTGGATGAGTCTCCTGCTCCAGTGTCACACCCTACTAAACTCATGCAGTGGCCAGGACAGTCATGTGTCGTCCAAGTTAATCCTCCATTAGTATGCCCCAACAATAATGTTAACCATACATCTCAGCATGTGCAGCCCAGAGAGACATTCCAAAACTGGTTCCATGAGGACTGCATGACCACTCACAATCAAACAGGCTATGTGGACAGGTTCAACACACAGCAACCAGACACACATGTGACATATGTGTGAACAACATGACTAACTTCATGTGACGTGAAGGCAACACACATGTATAGCATCATCATGTGTTTCCAATTTTCTGTCTAGCTATGGCGTCTGCATATGTAGGTATGTTGTTTCTACATGACGTACTCACTGGCCATTATGACCAGTGGAGTACAAATAGAGCAGTTCACGTGTTGCTTTTCTGACACAAATGCAACACTACATTACTTGCAGCTACAGGCATCTGGTATGTGTTGCAAAAATGAGCCATCGGACTGGTAGCATAGGTCTTCATACACATTCTGCAACAAATACACATTAGGACACATATGTATACCTTTGTAGCGCAGCATTTGCAACATTTTGTGACGCAGAGAGGGGGCGACTTAGCAAAATACAAATAGATGTTGGATTTTAATGCTGTTATTGCGTGTACATGTGTTGCAAAATATGGGGATTTATGTGTACAACCATGGGCCTAGGTTTCCCTAGCATTACACAGAGTCAGCTACTTATTTTGCAGATTGGCTAACAATCATCACATGTTCACACACAGATTTCTATCATTCCCATTTAATTGATTTTTACTCACCAACATGGCCACCAATCCGGAGTCCCAGGTGGTCCAGCAGGTCCTGTTCCCTGGTGATCAGATCTGCCCAGCGGTGCTTGAGTTGGTGTACATTTCTCTGACTCCCGTAGACCCGGACCAGGTGATGGCGCACCTTCTCCCACCGGATTTTCCTCGCCTCCGTGTGATACCCCTGTATCACACGGCCCCCAGCTTCCAGCATTAGTGGGAGGAAATGGCTTACTAGCCATATGAACCCCCCCAATTCGTCTTCACCCATCCTGGACAGGCGAGGCCTACCTGACATATTGAGAGGACTAATAATGGACAAAATAAATATGAAAGTAAAAGTGGGAAATGGGGAAAGGTAGAGGTGTGAAAGAAAAAGAAGAAGGAGAAAAATAGCCCAACTAACCCCCCAAACTATGCTACCCACAACAGACTCCCACTGACAATACAAACTATCACAGGTATAGACAAAATAACACTAAACAGACTGAGACAATGTTATACAACAATAATAGATTGACACTAAGACAAAATACAAGGCACACAGGACACAAAAGCAGTAAAACACAGGACAACACCTTTCACACAACCACACAGTCTAGATAAATCTGAGACTGCAAAGTGAAAGTGAAAGTTAACTCCCAGTACAGATTTTGTAAACAGGATATCCTATTACATCACTTCCTGCAGAAAATGGCCACCGTTTTTATTTTCCCGTTATGCGTCATATTTTCACGCATACACAGTTGTGCGTCATTTTTTGTTGACGCATTACAGTGCACATGATGCGGAGTGAAAAAATATGATATGAATATTAATAATTTATAATGTACATGAGATGACCAACATATTGTCCATGTAGCGTCAATTTTACCACGCATACAGCATGGGCGTCATTTTTTTTACACGTACAGTAGTGCACATGATGCGGAGTGAAAAAATATGATATGAATATTAATAATTTATAATGTACATGAGATGACCAACATATTGTCCATGTAGCGTCAATTTTACCACGCATACAGCATGGGCGTCATTTTTTTTACACGTACAGTAGTGCACATGATGCGGAGTGAAAAAATATTATATGAATATTAATAATTTACAATGTACATGAGATGACCAACATATTGTCCATGTAGCATCAATTTTACCACGCATACAGCATGGGCGTCATTTTTTTACACGTACAGTAGTGCACATGATGCAGAGTCAAAAATTTTGTGGATGTAAATTATACTTTGAAGGCGAAATATTAAGACACTTTTGGATACATTTGTATTTGACTCTGCATTGTGTGCACTCATGTACGTGAACAAATTATGACGGCCATGCTGTATGCGTAGAATATGGAGCAAATTTATCCTTATGTCTTCATGTTTTTAGCTTTGGAAAGGTGATTTGTCATGGTCAAACGGTGCGATGTGATACACATTTGTGTTTGTATATGACACATGTCCGTTGTTTTATGTATAGAAGGCATTCACACTGTAATGTTTGGGATACGTTAACTAATGTATTGACCATATTTGACGACATATTTGGTGTAATTGCTGATGGCTATTTTGAAATGATGGATGGGATACCATTATGTATTCCGTCTCCAAAATGTGTCCACATTTATGATGGTGATGCTTTTATCTGTAGTCCTAACAGGGAGTGGGAGAGTCACTTTCAGTTTTTATGGGGCTGAGCATGTCCCATTATGATTTTGTGTTTCAGATTTGTGTTGGACTTGTGACATGGAGGCCACACATGTGCCTTATGCATGTGTTTAGTTCACAAGTACATGATTCTTGTATGTTTTGGGGGCGGTAGAGGTGGACTTAGGCCCCCAGCACCCTAGGATTTGACCATCCAGAATAGCTACTGTATCCATGGAGTATATTTATTATATCATGGCAAACCTGCAGCAGCGGGCTAATGTAAGGCCATATGGTATGAATGACTGTTGACCATTCATTGATCTCATTAGCCCATTTGACGTTTGCAGTAATGATGAATTGGAGCTAACTTGCATACCATTTTCCTATGACTATGTTTGCAAGACTCTCAGCGTTCCCGATGTGATAATGAGAAGAATATTTTGGTTGTCTGTGTCCCTTTCTGGATAAACTGGTTTAGTGTCATGTTACAATCTTCCTGCTAGGTTCAAACTGGGACACAACTGTGATGGTCTACTTTCAAATATTAGATTGATTGTATGACATATGTGTACATGTGTGTGGGAATGTGGATCCACTATCACCTGTCTGGGTGTATGTTGTCACTGTAACTTCAAGGTCTCCTCCTGAGTTAGTGGCAGCTGATGTTGTAGCTATTGTGTATTGCTCATATCACACACTTGAGAGTAGCCATTGATGACATGGTCACGTACACATGGATGGTCCCACCCAGTCTCTGAACACGTGTAATGTGACTTTCAAATGATCTCCAATTTTGGGCTGGATGAGAGACTGTTTCAGTTGTTTGGATCCGGCATGTGTAATTGTCACATTTGTACTCTTGTTGGGCTCTGTGTATGGAAATGTATCATGTCACATCCTACCCTCTGTGCATACAGTTGTGATGTTTATTTTTGGTGTGATGAATTTTAATGGCATTCTTGATCAATGAGACGACATTCATCTTCAGCTATTTCAAACTAAAGGTGGTCAGAAATGAATAGGCCAAAGCATGATGTGGTGTTTGTTATCTGTGTTTATTTACAAGTGTGGAATACAAGTGATTATAATAACTTAAGTAAAAAAATTGTTCACAAGCTGTTGGCGCCTACGCACTCCTGCTGCCGTGTTAGGTTGTTCCCCCTTCTGTTGCAGGCCAGCATCCTCCTCATCATCATCCTCAGGCATGTCTGGGTCCGGTTCAAGGAGGGGAATGTTCCTTTTTACACAAATATTGTGTAATATGGCACAAGTGAGTATGATCTTACAGACCATCTCTGGGGAGTATAGTAGGCTACCGCCAGTAATGTCAAGGCAGCGGAACCTTGACTTTAGGATCCCAAAGGTCCGCTCCACAATGCTGCGTGTCCTCTTGTGGGCGTCATTGTATGCCCGCTCAGCAGCAGTATTTGGGTTCCCATATGGTGTCATTATCCAAGGCTGGATGCCATACCCCTGATCAGCTGAAAGAGAAACACAGAATGGTATCAATTAGATGTAGGAGGCACTGTTGTACGTATCTTTGATGGAAGTAGTTGTGTTGTGTTGTCTGTGACTATTTTGTGTACTAATGTGACAACCTATGGTTGTTGGTGGAAACTTTGGCATTGTTTTTTTTCCTTGGCTGAGCAAGTGTTTGTTGGCTAACTGTTTGTCAGCAGGATGTATTGGTTTCTCAAGTACAGTGTGCCCTCCCTTGCATTGTGACTTGTGACACAGGTGTCCGTGTGTCCTCACTGGGGGTGTGATGATAGTTCCATGCAGAGTTGAAACATGAAAGTGTATTAGAAACGTTCAATTGAACATACCCAGGCCATCCCATCCCTTCAAACTTATGCATTTTATTAGTGTACAGGTTATTGTGAGACTTCCAATTTGCAAGGTGACATTTAGGCAACCACAGTCATGAATGTCTTCACACTAAGCTGTAGAGTAAATTCCAATGTGTGAGAGGTTCAATGGTGACTTGTGAAACATGGCTAGTGATGTGAGTATCTCAGTGTGTTCCTGTCTAGGTGTTGCTATTGTGGTGCATGGGTTGTTTATCCTAGAGGGTTTCTGTGCAGTGAGTATATAAGTAGATTTTTGTCCTTACCAACAAGTAGTCCATTGCCATACCGTCCATCCTGGAAGTGTTGGTTGATGGTGCAGTGACGGAAGATGAATGCGTCATGTACACTCCCAGGATATTTAGCCACAATGTTGCTGATCAGTCCTTGGTGATCGACTATGGCCTGCACGTTGATGGAATGTGTGTGCTTCCTGTTGCGGTAGAGGTGTTCACTCGCAGCAGGTGGCACAAGGCGTACGTGTGTGCAGTCGATTGCACCAAGGACGTGCGGAAAGCCACTGATGGCGTAGAACCCCTGTTTAGTTTCCTGCTGCTTCTGCACTGTGTTAGGGAAGCAGATGTGGCGGGGTGTCAGTCCAATGATGGCATCCAGTACTTTAGGCAGGAATGCGGAGAAAGATGGTTGTGAGATTCCACCAACCAGGGCACCAGTTGTCTGAAAGGAGCCACTTGCCAGCATGTGAAGTACGGCAAGCAGCTTTATTTCTGTTGGGATAGTACGTGGAGTCACTAAAGTGGGGGCCAATTGCTGTTCAATATTTGTCAGCAGCTGCTGAATGGCCTGCCAGTTCAACCGGTACCTCTGGATGATGTCTCGTTCCCTGAGGCCATGCAGGGTTGTTCTTGGGCGGAATATCCTCTCCTGCCTTCTGCGCTGTCTTTGGGGTCCCTGCTGTTGTTGTTGTGGCTGCTGTTGTTGCTGCAGGGCTCTGCGTCTATGTGCACGCTGAAGAAAAAGCACCTCCATGTCTCCCTGTTGCTGCTCTGCTGCTCTGCTGCTCTGTTGTTTGTTCTGTGTGTTCTGATTAAGTACAGGTGTGTTTGCCCCATTTTAACGCCTGCCCTGACCCAGGCGTTAAAATTTCACGATATTCGTGCTTTGCGTGATTTTTTTGCGCTGCCTGCCGCGTGGGAGTGATTTTTGCCCGGAAGCATAAATACGACGCACCGCTAGGTGCGTCGGTTTTTGGACGGGAACGCCTACCCTGCATGTCATTAACGCAGGGCGGGGTGCCGCTTCCAAAAACTGGCGCACATAGCGCCATTTTCCTGGTGCGCCGGATCGGGCGTCAGGGTTTAAATATGGGGCAACGTTTGCGCTGAAAGTGCGTCAAAATTTTTGACGCACATTCGGCGCAAACGGAGTATAGATATGCCCCTTAATGTTCAAAATTTCAAAGCCTCAGCTCAACCGAAAAGCCACATTCAACACTTGGAAATGATTTATTGGCCTCTTCACTACTGGACCCACAATTGAGCACCAAATGCTTCTTTAGAACTTGATTCTCAGGATGACGAGGCACAGTGGCCCAAGCCTGACTCAAAGAGATGGTGTGGGCTACCGATCAATAACTGATCAGGGACAATTAGAACATTGAATAACGCTATCAGCCCAGTCATTGTTTTTACTTTCAAAATAAATTTTGCACACAGCTAAATACTGCACAGGAAAACATAAATAAACAAGGAAAATAACAATAAATGTAAACAGTCGTTTCACAAAAAAACAGTTCTTGGATATTTGATTTTACTTGCTTTTATTTATTTATTTTGAGGTTTTATGGAGTGCTACAGGCCACCTGTTAGCCTCAGAGCGCTGATTACAGTGATAACTGGATGGTAAAACCTTAGCATGGATAGTCCGTGATTGGTCCAATGTGGAAAGGAGGCTCATTTTAGGCAGCTAACCAGTCCGCGCCTGGAGCAGGTCATGGCAGCAGCTGAAAGGGGTTAGCCATATGATTGTCTGCATTCAATAATCAATAAACTACTGCATAATGGCTTTGATAACAGCTTTTAATAATAAGTCCCCTGCCAATAGACTTTGACGGAGTGATTTCCACAAGGAATAAGCCACTTCCGGTAGACTTTGACATCAGATTTTGACAATAAATACGCCTCTGCTTGTTGGCTTTATAATCAGGTTTTATGAGGGCTTACATAAAGGGGAAACAAATGGTTACTGTTTTCTCTTCTGAAATGCTTATCACATGGAGGCTCCAAAAGCCAGGGCTTTCCTCCTGGCCGACTTTGAATAAAACTTACAGGGTTTCAAAAAGGGAGTAGCCTGACATGCTAAAATATTTCCCACTTTGAACCAAAACTCTGATGGCACCAAACAAGTGAAGCATTTGAGCCCAACCCTCCCCAGAAGAGCTCCCTTGCCTCCTCCATCCAAGCATCTGTCCAACCTCCTTTCACCCTTCCTTCCACCTGCTGATATCCAATATTTAATTTTACATTATGTCATCAATTCTTTCATCCTTATCCAGTCTTTCTCCATCTCATCCATCCATTGGCCGTGTCATCCATCCATCTGTTCACACATCCATCATCTTTGCATGCATCCATTCACCCATTCATCCATAATTCACCTTACCCATCCATCAATAAAAGCTTTCTTCCATCAATTGATCATTTTGTTCAGCCATTCATTCATCCATCCATCATTCTCTCAGATTTTCATTTACTTCACTATCCATCCATCCTCTCCGATTTCCTTAGCATGTACTATGCCATCAATTCATCCTCTCAGATTCCATTTACTCTGCTATCCTTTTACTTGTCCATCATCCATCCATCCTCAGTTTTACATTTACTCTGCTACACTTCAGTCCATCCATCCTTTCAGATTTCCATTTACTTTGCCACTTTTCATCCACCCATCTACCAATCCTCTCACCCAGTCACCCACCCATCCTTTCACCCCCGACTCACCCATCCATTGTTCTTCTACCCATTCATCCTTTCACTTGCTCATCTATCCTTTCATCCACTCATTCATCCATCATTTCACCTTCTTCATTTCACCCACTCATCCATCAATCCTTTCCATCAGCCATCCTTTCCCTATCTCCTCCATCCTCATATCTACCCATCCATCCTTTAACTCACCAATCCTTTCACCCCTCATCCATCCATACTTTCATTCAACCATTTTTTCAGGCACTATGTTGGAGGCGGCACGTTCTGGTTGACTGAGGTGAGGCCCTAGCCAGACAGAGCTTACCACTCTTGTCAGGGGTGGGTGATCACACTCACTGTATAACCTGCACTCACCCTTGAGTAGCATTGCACAGAGCAGTCAGGCTTATCACAGGGGCAATGTGTAAAGCAATAGCACAGCACTTCCACACAACAGTTACAATGAGCATCACAAAAGAGACTTCACACGAGGTGTATGTGAATAACGTTTGTATTCGACACACACATTATTTAAATAGCATGGTCATCATGTAAAGCTGGGCATAAATCACATTTAGAAACATTACTTGCAGTACTAGGCCCAGCTGTGTTAAACACCATAAACGTTATGTATCTGTGAGAAAAAAACACTTTCCCTCTCAGCACCTTCATGTGGTGCCAATCATTCTCAGCATGAGACCCACCCTAGAGATTACAGAAATTCAATAGTACACTATTGCTCGGTGCCCCCTGGTTCACAACTTTTCCACTAATATGTACATACTAAGACTTGCACCACTTTTAATTAGCTCCTCGGCCTGGACCACACAAAGAAAATTCAATGTCAACCATGGGAGGCCACAGGCAAGAAATAATGTGTATGGCACCACCACCATGTTGTTCTATCAATCACCCGCACTCACTCCCTTACATTCACTCCCCACCGCAATGTGGTGCCACAGATATCATGTGGCTCGCACACACCTAGACACACTTTCATACACTCGCTCCTAGCACCCTAATGCTGTGCACTGATATCTGGCAGGTTAATGTCACTGTGTTCATAGACACCCGGGGCCCTAAACATTCCTCCACCCACCAACCAGTTCCTGCTACCTCGCACCCCACTAGCTGGAGATGAAGCAACCTTTCCCTGGATACTAGGCAGCTCCCGGCCAAAGTCACACTTTTCAGGATCCCGGGAACAAGCTGGGGGGAAGACAGAGATAACGGCTGATCAGGCAACAGTTAACATATAGAGGTTTGGGAACCAATCAGGAGGTTCACCAAGACATCTGTAAAGCATAGGGGAAGGGTTGCTGGGGCCACACGCTCATCACAGTGGCACCCAGCCAGGCACTCCAATACCCAAATAGTTACCAAATCTGCACCTCCTGTGAATGAGGCACACATTTGGGTCAAGATGACTTGATCCACCTCAACAATTCCGGTTGTACACAAAGAGTTACCAGGTCCGTACCTCAGGGGAAGAAAGGCACAACATCTGATGAGCAATGACTTGAGTCCGGAGTGAGGCAATAGTCAGGTTTGTGATGACTTGAGTTGCACCAGACAGTTTCGGACAATCACATGAAGAACTCTAATGCTGCACCTCCTGGGAACGAAGCACAATGCCTGGTGCACAATGACTTGTGTTGTCCCAGACAATCCGCCCACACACAAGTATAGGAAATAGCCCTTTTTGCAGGGTGATCCCCAAACATTTTGCCTTCTTCCTCCTATTTTCTCTGATCTGTTTTTGCTGGTTTTAGCACTATTCACACTTTACCACTGCAGATCAGTTCTAAAGTGCAAGTGCTCCCTGTGTAAATTGTATTGGTGACTGGTTTATCCATGACTGGCATATCTGATTTACTATTAAATCTCTAGTATAGTGCACCATGTGTGCCCAGGGCCTGTAAATCAAATGCTACCACTGGGCCTGTAGCACTGATTGTGCCACCCATGAGTAGCCCTGTAAACATGTCTCAGACCTGGCATTGCAGAGTTTGTGTGTTCAGTTTTGCACTGCCAATTCGACCTGGCAAATCCTTCTCTTTTACTATATGTAAGTCAGCCCCATGGGCAGGGTGCAGTGTATTTAAAAGGTAGAACATTTACTAATACGTTTTACATGTCCTGATTGTGAAATACTGGCAAATTCATTTTTCACTATTGCAAGGCCTATCTCTCCCGTAGGTTAACATGGGGATTGCATTTAAATTCCTCTTATGTTTAATTTCCCATTGGGAGCAGCTAGAGATGTGGAGTGTGTGGTCTCTGAACTCACAATTTGAAAATATATATTTCAGTCAAGTTGGCATTTTCTTGCTCAACCATTCTGTGCCTCTGCTTGGCTGCTGAATCCACGTCTGGGTCAGACAGTTGGGCTGCTGGTGAATTACCTTTATAGAGTGACACAAAGGGAGCAGAAGTGTGGCCTGCATATCCTGGTGGGTCTTCCTGGGCTAGACTGGGAGGGAAGAGCCTACACCAGCACCTGAAATGGCTGTGCCTGTCCTTATATAATGCAGTCTCCGAGCCCCTGGAGTGCCTCTGGAGTCAGGCCTGGGCAAGGCTGGATCTTGTGAACAACAGAGACTCTCCTTTGAAGTTTGCCTACTTCAAAGGCAGAAATGAATATAAGTAGTGGACCCAAAACATCAGACTCTTAGAATACTTCTGGATCAAGAGGAACCTCTGGTAAGGAGAAGAGCTGAAGAGATGGAGAAGGAGTACTGCCCCTTTTCTGTGTGCTTTGCTGGGTTGGCCAACAGTTTGCCGCTTCTGCCTTAAAGAGGACAAAGACTGGATTTTGCTGTGTATCCTGCTTGTGAAGTTTCTCCAAGGGCTTAAAGTAGAGCTTGCCTCCTGTTGGAATTCTCAGGGATATCAAAGACTACAGGTTCATCTGCCTACAGCACTGAGAACTGTGTGTTTTGTGCTGCAACAGAAGAAAAAACTACCACAACGGCGTCAACAATGCAGCTGCCTGCACATGACTTGATGATGCCGCACGGAGTCGTGCCCCACTTCGCACCGCAACCCTGGTCTCACCGATGCCGCAGGGTTCTGTCACTGAGCCGCTGCCTGCATGTGACCTGTGAGCACTACACCTTGCATCGTCCCGCTGCGCACCGCAGCCCTGACGCCATCAATACCAGCGCTCCTGACTTCGTCATCAGCCTGGAGTTCAATCTGCAACGTGTGTGACTTCAAGGGCCCGATGACCCCTGCACCTTCCTCTGGAACTGACGCCTGCTGATGCCTGCCGACACAAACAACTCCTCACTCCGGGTCATATTGTGAGATTCACAATGAGCTACATTTACAAGGTACTGTTTGCAGGTCTTGCCCACACCGTAACTGGCCCGCGCCCCCGCGGAAGGCCTGAACTGTTGGATTTGTTGTTTACAACACCATGATTGCCCCAGGCGGAGCTATCAACTTCAAGGAACAGTATATTTAAGTAATTCTTGCAAAATTCATATCTTTATTACAGTATATTGAAGTTTTCTTGTTTTGGTCTTATCTTACACAGATAAATATTGGCTATTTTTCTAAAACTGATGTTGCGTCCTTTTGTAGTGTTTTCATTGTATTACTGTATGTTATGTGCAAATGCTTTACTCATTGCTTCTGAGATAAGCCTGACTGCTCGTGCCAAGCTACCAAGAGGGTGAGAAGGGGTTTTCTGTGCTGGGTATCTCTCTTATCCTGAATAGAGTGAGGGTCCTTACTTGGACAGGGTGTGAACCGACCACCAGGTAGGGAACCCCTTTTCTAACAACAAGGAACTCCACTTCCATGCCTCCCTCGAATGAGGCACAATGCCTGGTGCGCAATGACTTGAGTCGCATCAGACATATGCAAGTTCAGAGGTGCCACATGAGGTAGAATGTGGCACTGTTCTGGATGCACACCCACCCCGAGTGGTGCAACCTATAAATCGTGCACTGCACACAATGAGCAGACTATCGGGTGTTGAATGAGAGAAATGTGATGCACTAGACAAAAGCGGGCCATGCGGAGTCCGGCAACCAGTGAACCCACTCAAAACAAACAACACATTGATGCGTGCAGTGGCCCCATGATGAAGAGCCACACTCTGTAAATGTGGGCAGTACTTTGAAGGCTCAACGCCAGGCAATTCTGGTCCCCATGGTGTAATACTTATGCTACGCTAACACCGCTGCTACCAGGTGGAGTCCAGCAGACATTGTAGGCACGGAGAAGGGCACCGCTGTCCAGATGACACCAGTAGACAGTGTATGTAGGAAGCTGGCCTGGTGTGTGGTGGACACCTGTGGTGTTTACACCTTATACCAGGTCCAGGAAACCCCTTATTAGTTAGTGACAGGGTCTAGGAAGCCAGGGCTCTCTAGGGGTAGCTGTGGGCAAGCAGCCAAGACTTATCTAGGAAGAGTGTAAAGCACTTGCAATACCACATTAGCCAAACAGCAACTTATCACATATGAAAGGAACCACACAGTGCTACAAAAATAAAGGTACTTTACTACAGTAACACTAAACTAGATTACTTCCAGACACCATATATATATATATATATATATATATGTATATATATATATACACACACACAATCAGTATTAGGAATTAGCATAAAGGGATAAAGGAACAACAAGCATTGGCAAGAACTACTGGAGAATAGCTAGGGCCCTGGTGGAGGGCCAAACTATATACTAGCATATTGGAGGGCAAAGTTAGTTTCCCCACCCAAGGATGTGGAGTGGTTAGTAGGGAAGCTGGGAGAACTCGGAACCCCAATAGGTGAGTACTTAGATGACCCCCTAGTGACCAGGACAGAAGAGGTAAGTTAACTGGTTTTACCATAGACTAACAAGGGGACTTAGAAAAGGAACTTTGCAAGAACAGGACCAGACCAGAGAAACCCAAAGGTGAGTTCTGGAAGAAGAGGACCTGCAAAAGAAGAGGACAGAGTCCAGTTCATGATGTCGTGTCCAGCCGGGGCAGGAGCCACTGCCCCCGTCTGTGGGAGAAGATCTGTGTTGACGAAGGAGGATGAAGACCAGCTGCGGAGTCCAGGAGCTGTACAGGAGTCCCTGGAGTCATGCAGACGGTGTCCAATGCTGGTTGTCGGGTTGTAGACTGGTTAGCAGTAAGGAGGACTACCAACAAACCTTGGCAAATGCAAAGTAGGGCAGAAGAGGAGTTGCAGAGCTGGCTGAAGAGGACCAACAAGGATCTAGGGACTCAACCCTTGGAGGGGAGTCCTGACTAACCCTCAGCAATTGGGAGAGCCAGCAGAAGCAGTCGCAGCCCCCACAGGCAACCCACAGGCAGCAGGCACAGCAAGTTGCAGTGAGGTCCAGTCAACACACCTGGGGAGGAATCCCGTGCCGCTGGAGCAGTAGAGTGGAGACTGTCCTTGCAAGGATGAAGTGCTGGAGACCAGGGCTACTTGTAGCCTGAAGATCCCTTGGAGCAGGAGTCCACAAGCTTTGGTTTCTGCAAGAGTTGTGGCGGACGGGGTACTGTCCTACAAGTAGAGGTAAGGGGTCACCATTTCCCAAGTTGGACAGAGGGCAGAGGGGTCCAAGAGGACCACCCCAGACAACCACCTGTGTTGGAGGATCCACGCAGTTCCTTTGGAGGACAGATCCACACAGCCAGACGTTGATGCCTTAGGTGCATACAGATGCAGGGGAGTGAGTCCTTCACTCCAAGGGAGATTCATTCTTGCTTCTTGGTGCAGCTGAAGTCTTGCTGACCCAGAGGATGCACAGCTGTGGAAATGTTGCAGTTGCTGGAAGTAGCCAGGGACACAATGTTGCAAGATGAGGTAATCTCAGGAGTTGCAGTCTTGTTTGGTTCCTGAAGTGTCCAGTTGCCTTCCGGTGGACAAGGGAAGAAGAGGTTGATGCAGAGGAGTCCTGGTGGAGTCTTGCATGCCGAATCTAGAGACCCACCCACAAGGGAGTCCCTAAGTAGCCCTAAAAGGGGGTTTGGTCACTTTGCACGGTGACCACCTATCAGGTGATCACTGACGTCACCTGCCTGACCTTGCCACTCAGATGCTCCCAGAGGCCTCTGCACATCTTGTTTGCAAGCTGACAGAGTCGAGTGGCCAGCTAGAGGAGCTCTGGGCACCACCCCTGGGGTGGTGATAGACAGGGGAGTGTTTGCACCCCTTTCCTTTGTCCAGTTTCACACCAGAGCAGGGTTTGGGGGTCCCTGAGCTGGTGCAAACTGGCTTATGCAGGGAGTGCAATAAATGTGCTCTTCAAAGAAAACCAGTAGTTCAGGGAGGCTACCCCTCACAAGCCTTGAAACTCCCTCTCCCACGGGAAATCCTTTGTTCTGCCTTCTCCTGCCTGAGTTGGTCAAGCAGCAGGAGGGCAAAACCCTGTCTAAGAGGTGGTAGCAGCTTGGGCTGCCCACCAACCCTGGAAGACTGGTAGGAGCAATAGTCAGCGGTCCTCTAAGGAGCCCTCAGAGTGCTTTAAATTATGCCACAAATACCTGCATTGGTATGGTGGTATGATTCTGAAATGTTTGATACTAAGCATGCCTAGCTTCAGAGTTACCATTATGTAGCTGGACCACAGGTAGTGTGACCTTTGTCCAGTACACGGGTTAAATGGCTTCCCCGCAGGCCAGTACATTGGAATATGAGTTCGTAGAGGTACCTCTGCTCATGCAGGGGTGCCCTCCCACACAGCGATCTGCACCCTGCCCTCTGGACTAGGAGGGCCTACCATAGGGGTGACTTACAGTGACCTGGTGCAGTGACCAGCAGTCAAAGGGTGCATGCACCATTTCAGGCAGGCTGCACTGGCAGCCCTGCAGGCACTGTTTGCATTGGCTCCCACTGGTGGCATAATACATGCTGCCTCCCATGGGGGACTCCTTGTGTACCAATGCCCTGGGTACCTGAGTACTATATAGGAGGGACTTACAGGGGTACACCAATATGCCGATTGTGGGGTGTAAAAAGGTACGAAAGCAACCAAATTTAGAGGAGAGAGCACAATCACTGGGGTCCTGGTTAGCAGGATTCCAGTGAAAACAGTCTAAACACACTGACAGACAGGCAATAATTGAGGGTAACCATGCCAAAAAAGAGTGACTTTCCTACAGTGTAGATCCCTCGCAAGAGGTCTTTGATGTCCCTGAAATCTCTATACAGAACAAGGGGCAAGTCAACAAGCCTTTGGAGACCACAATTGAGACTGCCACACAGCAGCAGTCAATCTGCCCAGGTCAGCCACGATGCAGGAAGGTTGCACAGATCCCTTCCAAGAATAGTAAATACTCCTGTGCACAACAGATTCCTCTGGCAGAGTGCACCACGTAGTCCAGTGGTACCTGTCCCATGTCTCTGCTAGTGTATCTCTGCGTTGCTGAAGTATAGTACTCGTAGTTATACCCATCTGCCTTTGAAGTTGGGGTGGTTCAAAGGGGCCCCCTTTGAACCACAGATGTCTCTCCTAAATTTCAGTCCTGTCTGCCATGGGGCTGTGTGTAGGAAGCTGGCCTGGTGTGTGGTGAGCACCTATGGTATTACCACCATATACCAGGTCCAGGTATCCCCTATTAGTGAAGTGTAGGCAGTGTCTAGTAAGCCAGGGCTCTTTAGCGGTAGCTGTGGATGAGCAGCCAAGACTTATCTAGGAGACATGGAAAGCTGATGCAATACCACTATAGTCACACAGCACCATCACACATGAAAGAACCACAAAGTGTTACAAAAAGAAAGGTACTTTATCAGGGTAACACAAATACTAGAATGCTAATAGGCAGTCCTCCAACTGGAGGTAAGTAAACACACTATTATATACACATTAGCAATCAGTAAAGAGCATAAAAAGCAACAATCATTGGCAAAAGTAATAGTGAGGGCCCTAGGAGAGGGCCAAACCATATACTAAAAAAGTGGAATTAGAGATACAGTTCACCACCCAAGGATGTGACATCGGTAGAGGGGAGCTGGAGGAACTAGGAACCCCAAGAGGTGATTACCAGACTGAGCCCCAGTGACCAGGAGAGAAGAGGTAAATACCTAGTTTTTCCCAAACCCAACAGGAGAACTTTGGAAAACAAGACCCCAACAAGACTGGAAGAACCCAAAGATGGATTCTGGCAGAAGAGGATCTGCAAAGGAAGGGGGCCAAGTAAAATTTATGATGGAGTGTCTGTTTGTGGCAGGAGCCACTACCCACCCTTCTGTGGAAGCAGGACCAGGTCGACAGGGGATGAAAAAGACCAGCTGTGCAGCACAGGAGTGGAAGAGGAGTCCATGAAGTGATGCAGTTGGTGTCCCACATCAGCTGTCAGGTTGCAGTGGGTCAGTGGTGGAGGAAGACCACCAATAAGCCTTGGCAAATGCAACAGAAGTAAAAGGAGTGTTGCAAGGCTGAAGAGGACCAGCAAGGCCCAGGGGACTCGACCCAAGTCCGGGAGTCCGGATTGACCCTCAGCAGTCAGGAGAATCACAAGAAGAGGAGGCAACCCACTGGCAGCAGGCCCAGGAAGTCGAAGTGAGGCCCACTCCGCACACCTGAAGAGGAGTCCCACGTCACTGGAGAAGCAGAGTGGAGGTTGTGCTTGGCAGGACGAAATGCTTGGGGCTGGGGCTATATGAAGCCTGAAACTCCTCAGAGGAGCAAAGAAGCCTTGATAGCTTCAAGAGTCGCGGTGCACAAGGGTACTGTCTTGCGAGGAGACGCAAGGGCTTACCGTCTCCTACTTTGGACAGCTGGTAGAGAGGACCAATAGGACCACTCCAGATCATGACCTGTGATGCAAGAACCATGCAGTTCCAGAGGAGAGAAGATCCACGCAGTCGATTGCCATTACAGTTGGTGCCTGCAGATGAAGGGGAGTGACTCCTTCACTCCAAGGGAGATTCCTTCTTACTTCTTGGTGAAGGCTGGAGCCTCGTCGACCTCAGAGGATGCACAGCTGGGGAATTGTTGCAAAGTTGAGTCATTGCTGAAGTTGCAGATTGTTGGTTCCTGTATATAGAATCCAGTTGTGATTCCAGTGGCCGGAAGATGAAGTAAACAATGAAGAGGAGTCCTGCTGGAATATTGGACATTAAATCTGAGGTCCCACCCAAGAGGGAGACCCTAAATAGCCTAGGAAGGGGGATCGGTCACCTAGCAAACTGACCACCTATCAGGAGCACCACCCCTAGGGTGGAGATGGACTGGGGAGTGGTCACTCCCCTTTCCTTTGTCCAGTTTTGCACCAGAGCAGGGACCAGGGGTCCCTGGACTGGTGCAAACTGGTTTATAAAAGGAGAGCACCAAATGTGACCTTCAAAGCATACCAGTGGCTTGGGGATGCTACCCCTCCCAAGCCATGTCACACCTATTTCCAAGGGGACTGGGTGTTGCCTCCATCTCCCAGGGGAAATCCTTTGTTCTGCCTTCCCCTGCTTGAGCTGGTGAAGCAGCAGGAGGGCTGAAACCTGTCTGTGGGGTGGCAGCAGTGCGGGCTTCCCAGAGAACCCCAGAAGCCTGTAGGAGCAATACTGGGGGTCCTCTAAGGAGCCCCCAGAGTTCATGGCAACAGTATTCGGGTATGATTCTGAAATGTTTGATACCAAACATGGGCCGGCTCGGAGTTACCATTATTTAGCTGGATACAGGTCGTGACCTGTGTCCATTACATGGGTAAAATGATTTCCCTGCACTTATGAAATCCAGGTTAATGGAGCTGGAGTTCGTAGGGGCACTTCTGCTCATGCAGGGGTGCCCTTACACACAGGGACCTGCACCCTGCCCTCTGGGCTAGGAGGGCCAACCATAGGGGTGACTTACAGTGACCTGGTATGTGACCTGTAGTGAAAGGGTGAATGCACCTTTTCACACAGGCTGCAATGGCAGCCCAGCAGACACATTTTGCATGGGCTCCTAACCCCTACTTTTCCAATACCCTGGGTACCTAGGTACCATATACTAGGGACTTATATGGGGCACGAGTATGCCAATTGTAGGATGTGCAAAGTCTTAGCAACCAAATTTAGATGGAGAGAGAACAGTCACTGGGGTCTTGGTTAGCAGGATCCCAGTGAAAACAATCAAAGCATACTGATAGCAGTCAAAAAGTGGGGGTAACCATGCCAAAAACAGCGTACTTTCTTACACCCCCCACCCAAACGAAGGACAATAAGACTAACCTTGCCCCTTTGGTTCTTCATTGTCTAAGTGGAAATATCTGGAGAGTCCATATGCATTGGAGTGGTTACTCCCAGGTCTATATTCCACTGTATAGTCCATTTCCTGTAGGGATATGGACCACCTCAACAATTTGGGATTCTCACCTTTCATTTGCTTTAGCCATAAGAGGGGCTTGTGATCTGTTTGAACAAGGAAGTGAGTACCAAACAAGTATGGCCTCAGTTTCTTCAAAGCCCAGACCACAGCAAAGGCCTCCCTCTCAATGGCTGACCAAAGATTTTCCCTAAGGGGTCAACCTTCTGCTTATGAAAGCTTCAGGTTGGTCCAAGTCATCATCATTCAGTTAAGACAGTACTGCCCCTATCCCTACTTCAGAAGCATCGGTCTGCACAATAAATTGCTTGGAGTAATCAGGGCTTCTTAGTATGGGAGCAGACCACATGGCCTGTTTGAGGTCATCAAAATATTTTTGGCAGCTAGCTGACCATAAAACTTTCTTGGGCATCCTTTTTGATGTGAGGTCATTTGAGGGGGCTACAATGGAGCCATAGTTCTTAATGAACCTCCTATAGTACCCTGTCAGGCCCAGAATGGTTCTGACCTGGACTTGAGTTGTAGGGGCAGTCCAATCTAAGATGGTTTATGTTAAACTTGACAGCCTTAGGGTGGTCATCCGCCAACTTTTTGCCTGCCTCCCTCCACTTTTCTGCTGGTTTTAGGACTCTGTGCACTTAACCACTGCTAACCTGTGCTATAGTGCATATGCTTTCTACCTTAAACATGATAACATTGGTTCATTCCCAATTGGCATATTTGATTTACTTGTAAGTCCATAGTAAAGTCAACTGCATGTGCCCACGGCCTGTAAATTAAATGCTACTAGTGGGCATGCAGCACTGATTGTGCCATCCACATATGTGGCCCCTTAACCATGTCCCAGGCCCGCCATTGCAAGACCTGTGTGTGCAGTTTAACTGCCACTTCCACTTGGCCTTTAAAAGCACTTGCCAAGCCTTAAACTCCTTTTTTTCTGCATATAAGTCACCCCTAAGGGTGTTATGTAGGTAAAACGCAGTAAATGTACATGTGTGGTTTATATGTCCTAGTAGTGAAAAACTCCTAAATTCATTTTCCACTACTGTGAGGCCTGCTCATTTTATAGGCTAGCATCAAGACTGCCCTCATATACTGTTTAAGTGGTAGATTCTGATCAGAAAGGGGTAACTAGGTCTTAGGCCAGAATGGTAATAGAAAATCCTACTTAGAGTTGAGGTTGGAGCTTATATTACTATTTTAGAAATGTCACTTTTAGAAAGTGAGCATTTCTCTGCACTTAAAACCCATTTGTGCCGTACAGCCTGTCTCCAATCAGAGTCTGGGCTGGTTGACAGCTTTCTTGTGCATTTCACCCACACAACCACAAACACAGGACACTCAGTCACACCTGTGCTCATCTGCATACTGAATGGGTCTTCCTGGGCTGGAAGGGTGGAGGGTCAAACACTTACATTTCAAAGGCTAGTGGCCTGCCCTCACACAATAGACTGCCAAACTCCCTACCTGGACCCTGGCAGACAGAACTGTACTGAAAGGGGATCTTGCGCACTTCAAAGCCACTCTTTGAAGTCTCCCTCACTTCAAAGGCATTTTGGGTATATAAACTGGGTTTCTGACGCTACCAACTCAGACACTTCTGGACCTGAACCTGCAACCTGTCAAGAGGGACTGCCTGGGTGCCCAAAGGACTCATCTGGACTGCTTTGCTGAGAAGGACTGCTGCCCTGTTGTTGCCTTGCTGCCCTGCTGACCTCTGACCTCTGACTTTGCTGGGAAGTGCTCTCTAAGGACCTGGATTGAGCTTGCCTCCTGTTTTCCGAAGTCTCAGGGCCAAAAAGAATTCATCTGCTGAGGAAACTCCTTGTGCACAGCCTGACGGAAATGACGCACAGCCTGCCTTGCAACCGAGATATTTCCTCACAGCCAAACCAGAAGGACGCAGCCCAACTTCCAAACGGAAATTCAACTCATCGCGTGCCTTGCAACAAAAAATTAATCGCACCGCCCTACTAGATAGATGCACAGCCAGAATGACGCAGCTGATTCCCCGGGTGGGAAATCGACGCAGCGCCTGCCGTGTGACAGAAAATTCAACACATCGTCCTACCGGATCGACGCAATGCCTATGACTTTTTCCAGTGTGGCCAGGATTTCCCCGCACCGTCTCTTGGTGTCAAAAAGATTCCTACATCGCAGTGAGGAACCAAGACTGTGCCCCGAAAAATGACGCAAGCCGCTTGCAGCATGGAAAGAAAAGATGCATCGCCTGTGCCACGTCAGAAAATCGGATACACACCATATTTTTCCACAGATCTCCTCCTCTGCGGTCTCCGAGTGTGTTATTTCTGAAGCAAACCAGGTACTTTGTGTAATCAAGAGACAACTGTTGATTTCTAAGATTTAAGACTCTTTTTTTAAACTTACAAAAGTGATATTTCAACTTGTTCTTATTGAATCTTTATCGTTTTGACCTTATTTAACCCAGATAAATATTATCCATTTTTCTAATCCTGTGTGGTGTATTTTTGTGGTGTTTTCAATGTGTTACTGTATGATTTATTGCACAAATACTTTACACATTGCCTTCTAAGTTAAGCCTGACTGCTCAGTGCCAAGCTACCAGAGGGTGGACACAGGATAATTTGGATTGTGTGTGACTTACCCTGTCTAGGATTGTGGTCCCTACTTGGACAAGGGTGTATACCTCTGCCAACTAGAGAACCCATTTCTAACAGTTTGGGTTTCGCCCTGGAGTGTTTGAATCTGGCCTCCACCTACCAGGTGACCCAGATAAACCACCTTTCCCTGCCCTATCTGGCACTTTGATGTTTTGATTGTGAGGCCTGCCTTTTGCAGGCGTCCAATACACTCCCAAGGTAGACCAGGTGATCCTCCCAGGCCTTGGAGAACTGTATTCACCAGCCTTTGGTATGTTGCAGGGGCATACTTCAGTCCAAAGGACATCATTGTAAAGAGATAATGGCAGTGGAGAATGCTCTTTCTGGTTTGGCATCGTCTGATAACTTGATCTGCCAGTAGACATTAGTCAGATCAAAGCTGCTTAGATACTTGGCAGAATCCAGTGTATCTATTAGCTCATCTGCCCTAGGGATAGGATGAGCATTTGTTTTAGTTATAGTATTGAGGTGTCTGTAATATACACAAAATCTCATCTCTCTTTTGCCATTTTGAGAGTGTGGCTTTGGGACAAGCACTCCAGGACTAGCCCAGGGGCTGTCTGAAGGCTCAATAGCTCATAGGTCTAGCATCTTTTGCACCTCAGCCTTGATGCGCTCCCTGACAAGAACAGGCTGCCTGTAAGTTTTACTTTTGACAGGCAGGCTGTCACCTGTGTCAATGGTGTGTTCACACCATGTAGTTTGACCAGGGGTCAGAGAGACCATTTCAGAGAACTGCCCTAGGAGATTTCTGCAGTCGTCCTTTTGTGACTCAGAGAGGCAGTCTGCAAGTACAACCCCATCTACTGAGCCATTCAATCTATTGTGAGAGAAGAGATCAGAGAGTGGGGCACACGTTTCTTCCTGTCCTTCATCAGTTGCCATGAGCAATGTGATGTCAGCTCTATCATAGTAGGGTTTCAGGCTGTTCACATGAAGCACCCTGTAGGGGCTTCTAGGAGTGCCTAGGTCAACCAGATGGGTGACCTCACCCTTTCTCTCTACAATAGTGTGTGGGCCACTCCACTTGTACTTAAGTGCCCTGGATCCACACCTTCTGTCCTGGCTTATACACAGTCAGCACAGCCTTCTGGTCATGCCACTGCTTCGGCAGTTCTTCGCTGGCCTGAAGGTTTTTGGAAGCCATCTTCATGTATTCGGCCATCCTAGATCGGAGACCCAATACATAGTACACAATCTCCTGTTTTAGAGGCTTGAGATGTTGCTCCTAGCCTTCCTTCACAAGGGTAGGAGGACCCCTGACAGTGTGTTTAAAAGGGATATAGCCCACTCCCTTTTGTGGAATTTCCCTGTAGAGAAAGAGGAGACAAGGTAACATGACATCCCCCTCTTTCTGAGCTTCTCTGAGAGTCTCACTATCATGCCTTTGAGGGTTTTGTTGAACCTTTTAACTAACCCATTTGTTTGGGAATGGTAAGGGGTGGTGAATTTATAAGTGCCATCACACTCCTTCCTCATGGGTTTAAGATAGGCAGACATGAAGTTTGCATCTCTGTCTGATGCCACCTCTTTAGGAAAACCCACTGTGGAGAAGATTCCCAGGAGGGCCCTGGCCACTGCAGGAGCTGTAGTGGTCCTAAGAGGAATACCTGGTGGCATGGTCCAGCATCACCAGTATAAATCTGTTTGTAGAGGCTGTTGGAGGGTTGAGGGGCCCAACAATATCTACCCCAATCCTCTCAAAGGATACCCCAACCACTGGTAGAGGAAATAAGGGGCGCTTTGGGGTGCCACCAGCCTTGCCACTGGCTTGGTAGGTGACAGGGAGTGACAAAACTTCTTAGGCCCTCATTATGACCCTGGCGGACGGTGGTAGAGAGGCGGTAAGACCGCAAACAGGCCGGCGGGAAAAAAAAAGGAATCTTGACCGTGGCGGTTACCGCTGCGGTCATCCGCCACTTCACCATTCCGGCCGCCATGGCGGTGATGACCTCTGGGCCGGAGATTTCGGTCTCCAGCCCGGCGGCCGTGACTAGACCGCCAACAGTATCAGGATCCTGCATACCGCCATGGATTTTGGGTGATTGGGAACCGCCATGAGATCCATGGCTGTAGGCACTATCGGTGCCAGGGAATTCCTTCCCTGGCACTGATAGGGGTCCCCCCACCCCCCATCCCCCACGAGTCCTCCCCCTACACTCCCACCCCCTGCCACCCACAAAGGTGGCACAAACCCCCTCCCCACCCCCACCCCAACATGCACATATACACACCCCTACATTCACACCCCCAACATGCACATACACGCCCCTCTACACGCATACATACACCACAACAACACATACCCGCACACATACAAACAGCCATGCACACTGACCGACCTGCACACATTTCCCATACACACAGCACCCCCTGCACGCCTACATGCACTCACACACCCCCCTACACACTCACATGCACACCCCCATGCATGCACACAACACACATCCCCCCCCCGCCCCCCTCCCCTAACGGACAATCAACTTACCTTGCCCATTGGTCCTCCGGGAGGGGACAGGATCCATGTGGCAGCTCCGCCACCAGCACACCATCACTAGAACACCGCCACACTGAATCATGGGACGTGATTCTGTGGGCGGTGTTCTATTGACATGGCGGTGGAAGTTGAGCAGCCTCCACTTTCCCGCCGACCGCCAGTATGGCTGCTGGCGGCCTTCCGTACGGAAAAGGACGGAGGGCTGCCAGCGGTCATTATACACGTTGCGGAAGACCGCCACCACTGGCGGTCTTCACCACGGCGGTACCTCGGCGGTCTTTCGAAAAGACCGCCGAGGTCGTAATGAGGGCCTTAGTGTCTTCAGACGTGTGGAGCCAGTGAAAGTGAGGGACAAGCCTGTCCCAAGTCTTGCTTTGCCCCAAGAAGCCTGCAAGGGGTATGTCATGTGCAAGGGTTAACAAGAACTTCCTGAACTTCAGAGGGATGGCCAGTCTCCTGGTGGCACCAGGTTTAGGGTTCCTTGCTACTGAGGAAAGGAGGCTGTTATCCCAGTATACCCTATGGGTACCACTGACACCCCTTGCCTCTTGTGCTGCAGCTTGCTGCTTTAAGCTCTTCAGTGTAGGGCAGGTTTGCTGTTCTAAACTGAGTTCCTCCCTGTGGGCCTCCCTATACCCAGAGCTCAGCTCTGTCATCTTTGAGCTCCTCTGGTGTAGGTTCCACCCAAGGAGTAGATTAATCTCCCTCAGGAGTAGAATCTTCACTGGAGGCTTGAGAAGGGGGTAACCTTTTACCCTGTCTCTCCTTCTTTTTCTGAGGCTTCTTAACCATTGTTCCAGGGTCCAGGGCTTCCTGTTTCTTTGTCTTTTTGGCCTGTGTTCCTGTCAGGGCAAAAATATGCCCAGGGATGCCCAGCACTGCTGAATAGGCCTCGAACTCCACTTCAGCCCAGGCTGAAGTCTCCAAGCCCTTACCTAGCAGACACTCTACAGGTAGATCAGAGGATACTACAGCCTTTTTAGGGCCAGTAACCCCACCCAGTTAAAGTCAATAACTACCATGGGGTGGCACAAAGTGTTACTGTGCGTATGTGTGACCAAGTAGGTGTAGGTGTTGCTCAGGTGACACCAGTTTATCAGTCACCACAGTGACACTGGAACCTGTGTCCCTGTAGGCATCAGCCTCAACACCACTAAGGGATACTGCCTGTACTTATCCATGTTAAGGGGACAGGCAGGTAAGGTGGCAAGGTCAGTGCTACAATCAGAAACCAACACAGCCTCAGAGGTCTCTCTGAGTAGCCCAGAGCCCACTACAGTCCCACAGGTGAGCCCAGCTACACTTTTGGACTGACTACTATTATTACTATTACCACTACTTTTGCTATTGCTATGGGAACTAGTGGTAGAAGTGGTATTAGTAGTGGTAGGGAGCTTGGTGCATTTCTTAGGAAAGGTGCTGTCACCTGCCTTATGCCCTTTATGCTTACACATGTAGCACCAAGGTTTCTTAAAGATGAGGAAGAGGAATTCATCCCACCCCTGGAAGAGTTTTGTGGGCCTGCTGAAGACTTTTTTGGTTTGTCTTGGTTCCCACCTCTGCCCTAATGCTTACCTGCTTCCTTTATTTTGTGGTCACCCCCTGTGTGAGTCTTTCTACTCACCCTGGTGCGGAACCACATGTCTATCTTTATACCCAATTCTTGGGGAGAAATCAGATCAGAGTCCACCAGGTATTGATGCAGCTGATCAGAAATACAGTTATTCAGAATGTGCTCTCTCAGAATCAAATTATACAAGTCCTGATAGTCACTTACTTTGCTCCCATTTAACCAGCCTTCCAGAGCTTTAAATGAGCAGTCCACGAAATCCATCCAATTCTGGGAGGACACCTTTTTGGTCTCCCTGAACTTAATCCTATACTCTTCAGTGGTTAGCCCAAATCCATCTAAGCATGTATTTATGAGTGCCGTATAATCATCTGCATCTTCCTTTCTGACAGTGAGGAGTTTATCTCTGCCTTTGTCAGAGAAGGAGGGCCACAAGATTGCTGCCCACTGTCTTTGGGGGACCATTTGTACTTTACAGGCCCTCTCCAAAGCAGTGAGCCATTTATGAATGTCATCTCTCACCTTGTAATGTGGGACCATCTTGTTCAGGTTCCTAGAATCACAGAAGTCCTTCCTGACCATGGTGTCCCTAAAGCTAAGATTGCTGCCATCATGGGGAGCTAATCCCAATTCCTGTCTCTCCCTTTCCACTGCTAAGGCCATACTATCTAGGGCTAGCTGCTGCAGCCTCAGCATGGCCGCTTCCAAACTCAGTTTCCTGAGTTCTCTATCTAAAGATTTTCCTCTGAGTTGTAGCAGTGGGTCTCCTCATATACTGAGGAGACATGGGTGTTGACAGAGGAGGACCTATCCCTCCTTCTAGGGACTCTCTGAACCAACCCTCTAAGAGTAAAAGTGGGCCTACTGGAATGACCCCGCTGTTCACTATCTACAGTGCTCCTAATAGGGCTGTGGTGTTCCCTGGAGTCTTCCTGACCCTCCTTAGAGTAGCTTAGATCTACCCTGTCTGAGATGGAAGGGTCAGTTTCTACTACCTCCTCCTCCTGGCTACTTGCATTGTTTTGATCAGTCGGGAGTAGTAACCCCAGAAGTAGACTTTTGTTGGGATTTCTCCATGTCTTCAGCTTCCTGGAAACTGATATCTCCCTCAGTTCCTGAAAGGTGCAATTCTCATTTCGAGAATCTGAGACCTGAGCTGTGTGATCCACGGAAGACATCTTGCAAGAGTGCTGTGGGTGCACCCGACTATTCTAACAACTAGGCTCCCTAGAAAGGTTTGGAGAAAGAGCTAGTCTAGACCACTAACTTACCCAAAGTAGGACACTAGAAATCCTGATCACTAGGTGAAGTGTATACCTAACAACTAGTAGTGGTCTCCCCTCTGGAAAGTGACTAGTGACATAGTGGTAAGGCAATTGCAAGTGTCTTATCCCACCGCTGTACCACCAATGTAGGAAACTGGCCTGGTGTGTAATAAGCACCTAATGTGTTGTCACCTTATACCAGGTCCAGGTATCCCCTATTAGTGAACTGTAGGCAGTGTCTAGGAAGCTAGGGCACTCTAAAGGTAGCTGTGGATGAGCAGCCAAGACTTATCTAGGAGACATGCAAGACTTATGCAATACCACTATAGTTATGCAGCACCATCACACATGAAAGAACCACACAGTGTTACAAAAGTAAATGTACTTTATTAGAGTAACACAAATACTAGAATACTAATAGGTAGTCCTCCAACTGGAGGTAAGTAAACTCACTATTATATACACATTAGCAATCAGTAAAAGAGCATAAAAAGCAACAAGCATTAGCAAAAGTAATAGGAAATAGTAAGGGCCCTAGGGGAGGGCCAAACCATATACTAAGAAAATGGAATGCGAGATACAGTCCCGCACCCAAAGATGTGGAATCAGTAGAGGGGAGCTGGAGGAACTAGAAACCCCAAGAGGTGAGTACCAGAGTGACTCCTCGCAACCAGGAGAACAGAGGTAAGTATCTGTTTTTTCCCAAACCCAACAGGAGGACTTTGGAAAAGATTTGTGAAAGACTCAAACAAGACTGGAAGAACCCTAAGATTGATTCTGGCAGAAGAGGACCTACAAAGAAAGGGGACCAAGTCCAGTTTGTGATGCAGTGTCCAGTTGTGTCAAGAGCCACTACCCACCCTTCTGTAGATGCAGGACCAGGTTGAAGGGCAATGAAGAAGACCAGCTGTGCAGCACAGGAGTCGAAGAGGAATCCCTGAAGTGATGCAGTTAGTGTTCCATGTCGGCTGTCGGGTTGCAGTGGGTCAATCATGCAGGAAGACCACCAGCAAGCCTTGGCAAATGCAACAGAAGAAAAAGGAATGTTGGAAGACTGAAAAGGACCAGCAAGGCCCAGGGGACTCAACTGAAGGAGGGGAGTCCGGAGTGACCCTCAGCAGTTGGGAGAGTCACAAGAAGAGGAGGCAGCCCCCACAGGCAACCCACTGGCAGCGGGCCCAGCAAGTCGCAGTGAGGCCCACTCAGTACATCTGAAGAGGAGTCCCATGTCGCTGGAGCAGCAGACAGGAGGCTGTGCTTGGCAGGAAGGCAGGGGGCCGGGACTATACGAGGCCTGAAACTACCTTGGAGGAGGAGCAAACAAGCCTTGGCAGTTGCAAGAGTTGTGGTGCACCGGGGTAATTTCCTGCACGGACAGGCAAGGGCTTACCATTGCCCACATTGGATAGCTGGCAGAGAGGACTAAGGGGACCACTACAGATCACCACCTGTGATTTAGAACCATGTAGTTCTGGAGGAGAGAAGATCCATGCAGCCGGTTTGCGTTGCAGTTGGTACCTGTAGATGCAGGGGAGTGACTCCTTCACTCCAAGAGAGATTGCTTCTTACTTCTTGGTGCAGGCTAGAGTCTTGAAGACCTCAGAGACTGCACAGCCAGAAAAATGTTGCATTTGCTGGAAGGTGCTGGAGAAACAATTTTGGAAAGCAGAGTCGTCACTGAAGTTGCAGATTGTTGGTTCCTGTAGAGTCCAGTTGTGGCCAGAAGATGAAGGAAATGATCAAGCGGAGCCTGCTGGAATCTTGCACGTCAAAATAGCCCAGGAAGGGGGATTGGTCACCTAGCAAGGTGGTCACCTATCAAGAAGGGGCTGTGACGTCACCTTCTTGACCTGGTCACTCAGATGCCCCCAGGAGCCTCTGCACATCTTGGCCTGAAGATGGCGGAATCAAAAGCCCCCTGGAGGATCTCTGGGCATCACCCCTGGGGTTATGATGGACAGGGAGTGGTCAGTCCCCTTTCCTTTGTCCAGTTTTGCACCAGAGCAGGGACTAGGGGTCCCTGGACTGGTGCAAACTGATTTATACAAGGAGGGCACCAAATGTGCCCTTCAAAGCATACTGGTGGCTTGGGGAGGCTAACCTTCCCAAGCCATGTCACACTTATTTACACAGGGAGAGGGTGTTGCCTCCCTCTCCCACAGGAAATCATTTGTTCTGCCTTCCCCTGCCTGCGATGGTCAAGCAGCAGAAGGGCAGAAACCTGTCTGTGGGGTGGCAGCAGCAAGGGCTACCCGTAAAAACCCAGAAGACTGGTAGGAGCTATACTAGGGGTCCTCTAAGGAGCCCACACAATGGATGGATTCATATAACCAATACTGGCAACAGTTTTGGGGTCTGATTCCCACATGTTTGATACCAAACATACCCAGGTTCGGAGTTACCATTATTTAGCTAGACACAGGTAGTGAGTGACCTGTGTCCATTACATTGGTAAAATGACTTCCACACACTTATGAAGTCCAGTGTAATGAAGCTGATGTCCGTAGGGGACCTCTGCTCAGGCAGGGGTACCCTCACACACAGGGACTTGCACCCTGCCCTCTGGGCTAGGACAGCCTACCACAGGGGTGACTTACAGTGACCTGGTGTAGTGACCTGTAGTTAAAGGTTGCATGCATCTTTTCACGCAGGCTGCAATGGCAGGCCTGCAGACTCAATTTGCATGGGATCCCATGGGTGGCACATTACATGCTGCAGCCCATGGGGAACCCCTGGTGCCCCCAAAGCCCTGGGTACCTAGGTACCATATACTAGGGACTTATATGGGGGCACCAGTATGCCAATTTTGGGGTGTGCAAAGTCCTAGACAACCAAGTTTATAGGGAGAGAGCACAATCCCTTGGGTCCTGGTTAGCAAGATCCCAGTGAAAACAGTCAAAGCATACTGATGGCAGGCAAAAAGTGGGGGTAGCAATGCCAAAATGAGGGTACTTTCCTACACTGTGGAATGCAGATCTTTATCTTTAGAGGTGCCATGATCTGGTCCGAGAGCCCAAGTGTCAGTACCTCTCCCTCCAGTCTATCTGGCTAGGCCCTCAAATGGCAGTGGTCTCTCATTCCAGTTGCCTAAGTTTTATAGCTGTCTCTGGGGAATGTACAGATGTGTTTTTCCCAAGCTTCCAGTAGGATGAAGCTACATTAAAAGACACACTGTTATAAATGGGGTCTCTAGTTGGCAGCCAGTTTGCACACTGTCCAAGGAGGGACCCTCACTGTAGTCAGGATAAGGGAGATACCCAGCTCAGATAACCCCTGCTCACCCCCTTGGTAGCTTGGCAGGAGCAGTCAGGTTTAACTCAGAAGCAATGTGTAAAGCATTTGCACATAACACACAGTAATACAGTAAAAACACCACAAAAAGAAACCACCACCTGTTTTAGAAAAATAGCCAATATTTATTGGTGCTACTGTCAACCAACTAATCAGAATCACTACATCAGCCTACTTGCATTTAAAACCATAACCTTCGGATTACACAGGGATAGCTGCATTTAGCTCTCAACCAGAGGTGAGTTACCCCTTACACACCGACAAGGGACAGGGTGAATAGCAAGGCAGAAAAAATATATTTCCCTTTCGTATCTTAATATTCCGCTTGTAACCCTGGATTTACACACTTACACCTTAATCAAATGTATATTCATTTATTTTTCGGTACATCCCTATTATAGTAATTCATAGAAAAGCTTTTTTAGTATACATTTAAAGCACTTTCATAAATTATAAATCACTGGCAATAATATACTTTACTAGTTAAAAGATCACGAAAAACCAATACAAAGTCTTCACCACAGCGGTACCTCGGCGGTCTTTCGAAAAGACCGCCGAGGTCGTAATGAGGGCCTTAGTGTCTTCAGACGTGTGGAGCCAGTGAAAGTGAGGGACAAGCCTGTCCCAAGTCTTGCTTTGCCCCAAGAAGCCTGCAAGGGGTATGTCATGTGCAAGGGTTAACAAGAACTTCCTGAACTTCAGAGGGATGGCCAGTCTCCTGGTGGCACCAGGTTTAGGGTTCCTTGCTACTGAGGAAAGGAGGCTGTTATCCCAGTATACCCTATGGGTACCACTGACACCCCTTGCCTCTTGTGCTGCAGCTTGCTGCTTTAAGCTCTTCAGTGTAGGGCAGGTTTGCTGTTCTAAACTGAGTTCCTCCCTGTGGGCCTCCCTATACCCAGAGCTCAGCTCTGTCATCTTTGAGCTCCTCTGGTGTAGGTTCCACCCAAGGAGTAGATTAATCTCCCTCAGGAGTAGAATCTTCACTGGAGGCTTGAGAAGGGGGTAACCTTTTACCCTGTCTCTCCTTCTTTTTCTGAGGCTTCTTAACCATTGTTCCAGGGTCCAGGGCTTCCTGTTTCTTTGTCTTTTGGGCCTGTGTTCCTGGCAGGGCAAAAATATGCCCAGGGATGCCCAGCACTGCTGAATAGGCCTCGAACTCCACTTCAGCCCAGGCTGAAGTCTCCAAGCCCTTACCTAGCAGACACTCTACAGGTAGATCAGAGGATACTACAGCCTTTTTAGGGCCAGTAACCCCACCCAGTTAAAGTCAATAACTACCATGGGGTGGCACAAAGTGTTACTGTGCGTATGTGTGACCAAGTAGGTGTAGGTGTTGCTCAGGTGACACCAGTTTATCAGTCACCACAGTGACACTGGAACCTGTGTCCCTGTAGGCATCAGCCTCAACACCACTAAGGGATACTGCCTGTACTTATCCATGTTAAGGGGACAGGCAGGTAAGGTGGCAAGGTCAGTGCTACAATCAGAAACCAACACAGCCTCAGAGGTCTCTCTGAGTAGCCCAGAGCCCACTACAGTCCCACAGGTGAGCCCAGCTACACTTTTGGACTGACTACTATTATTACTATTACCACTACTTTTGCTATTGCTATGGGAACTAGTGGTAGAAGTGGTATTAGTAGTGGTAGGGAGCTTGGCGCATTTCTTAGGAAAGGTGCTGTCACCTGCCTTATGCCCTTTATGCTTACACATGTAGCACCAAGGTTTCTTAAAGATGAGGAAGAGGAAGAGGAAGAGGAATTCATCCCACCCCTGGAAGAGTTTTGTGGGCCTGCTGAAGACTTTTTTGGTATGTCTTGGTTCCCACCTCTGCCCTAATGCTTACCTGCTTCCTTTATTTTGTGGTCACCCCCTGTGTGAGTCTTTCTACTCACCCTGGTGCGGAACCACATGTCTATCTTTTTTCCCTATTCTTGGGGAGAAATCAGATCAGAGTCCACCAGGTATTGATGCAGCTGATCAGAAATACAGTTATTCAGAATGTGCTCTCTCAGAATCAAATTATACAAGTCCTGATAGCCACTTACTTTGCTCCCATTTAACCAGCCTTCCAGAGCTTTAAATGAGCAGTCCACGAAATCCATCCAATTCTGGGAGGACACCTTTTTGGTCTCCCTGAACTTAATCCTATACTCTTCAGTGGTTAGCCCAAATCCATCTAAGCATGTATTTATGAGTGCCGTATAATCATCTGCATCTTCCTTTCTGACAGTGAGGAGTTTATCCCTGCCTTTGTCAGAGAAGGAGGGCCACAAGATTGCTGCCCACTGTCTTTGGGGGACCATTTGTACTTTACAGGCCCTCTCCAAAGCAGTGAGCCATTTATGAATGTCATCTCTCACCTTGTAATGTGGGACCATCTTGTTCAGGTTCCTAGAATCACAAAAGTCCTTCCTGACCATGGTGTCCCTAAAGCTAAGATTGCTGCCATCATGGGGAGCTAATCCCAATTCCTGTCTCTCCCTTTCCACTGCTAAGGCCATACTATCTAGGGCTAGCTGCTGCAGCCTCAGCATGGCCGCTTCCAAACTCAGTTTCCTGAGTTCTCTATCTAAAGATTTTCCTCTGAGTTGTAGCAGTGGGTCTCCTCATATACTGAGGAGACATGGGTGTTGACAGAGGAGGACCTATCCCTCCTTCTAGGGACTCTCTGAACCAACCCTCTAAGAGTAAAAGTGGGCCTACTGGAATGACCCCGCTGTTCACTATCTACAGTGCTCCTAATAGGGCTGTGGTGTTCCCTGGAGTCTTCCTGACCCTCCTTAGAGTAGCTTAGATCTACCCTGTCTGAGATGGAAGGGTCAGTTTCTACTACCTCCTCCTCCTGGCTACTTGCATTGTTTTGATCAGTCGGGAGTAGTAACCCCAGAAGTAGACTTTTGTTGGGATTTCTCCATGTCTTCAGCTTCCTGGAAACTGATATCTCCCTCAGTTCCTGAAAGGTGCAATTCTCATTTCGAGAATCTGAGACCTGAGCTGTGTGATCCACGGAAGACATCTTGCAAGAGTGCTGTGGGTGCACCCGACTATTCTAACAACTAGGCTCCCTAGAAAGGTTTGGAGAAAGAGCTAGTCTAGACCACTAACTTACCCAAAGTAGGACACTAGAAATCCTGATCACTAGGTGAAGTGTATACCTAACAACTAGTAGTGGTCTCCCCTCTGGAAAGTGACTAGTGACAAAGTGGTAAGGCAATTGCAAGTGTCTTATCCCACCGCTGTACCACCAATGTAGGAAGCTGGCCTGGTGTGTAATAAGCACCTAATGTGTTGTCACCTTATACCAGGTCCAGGTATCCCCTATTAGTGAACTGTAGGCAGTGTCTAGGAAGCTAGGGCACTCTAAAGGTAGCTGTGGATGAGCAGCCAAGACTTATCTAGGAGACATGCAAGACTTATGCAATACCACTATAGTTATGCAGCACCATCACACATGAAAGAACCACACAGTGTTACAAAAGTAAAGGTACTTTATTAGAGTAACACAAATAATAGAATACTAATAGGTAGTCCTCCAACTGGAGGTAAGTAAACTCACTATTATATACACATTAGCAATCAGTAAAAGAGCATAAAAAGCAACAAGCATTAGCAAAAGTAATAGGAAATAGTAAGGGCCCTAGGGGAGGGCCAAACCATATACTAAGAAAATGGAATGCGAGATACAGTCCTGCACCCAAAGATGTGGAATCAGTAGAGGGGAGCTGGAGGAACTAGAAACCCCAAGAGGTGAGTACCAGAGTGACTCCTCGCAACCAGGAGAACAGAGGTAAGTATCTGTTTTTTCCCAAACCCAACAGGAGGACTTTGGAAAAGATTTGTGAAAGACTCAAACAAGACTGGAAGAACCCTAAGATTGATTCTGGCAGAAGAGGACCTACAAAGAAAGGGGACCAAGTCCAGTTTGTGATGCAGTGTCCAGTTGTGTCAAGAGCCACTACCCACCCTTCTGTGGATGCAGGACCAGGTTGAAGGGCAATGAAGAAGACCAGCTGTGCAGCACAGGAGTCGAAGAGGAATCCCTGAAGTAATGCAGTTAGTGTTCCATGTCGGCTGTCGGGTTGCAGTGGGTCAATCATGCAGGAAGACCACCAGCAAGCCTTGGCAAATGCAACAGAAGAAAAAGGAATGTTGGAAGACTGAAAAGGACCAGCAAGGCCCAGGGGACTCAACTGAAGGAGGGGAGTCTGGAGTGACCCTCAGCAGTTGGGAGAGTCACAAGAAGAGGAGGCAGCCCCCACAGGCAACCCACTGGCAGCGGGCCCAGCAAGTCGCAGTGAGGCCCACTCAGTACATCTGAAGAGGAGTCCCATGTCGCTGGAGCAGCAGACAGGAGGCTGTGCTTGGCAGGAAGGCAGGGGGCCGGGACTATACGAGGCCTGAAACTACCTTGGAGGAGGAGCAAACAAGCCTTGGCAGTTGCAAGAGTTGTGGTGCACCGGGGTAATTTCCTGCACGGACAGGCAAGGGCTTACCATTGCCCACATTGGATAGCTGGCAGAGAGGACTAAGGGGACCACTACAGATCACCACCTGTGATTTAGAACCATGTAGTTCTGGAGGAGAGAAGATCCATGCAGCCGGTTTGCGTTGCAGTTGGTACCTGTAGATGCAGGGGAGTGACTCCTTCACTCCAAGAGAGATTGCTTTTTACTTCTTGGTGCAGGCTAGAGTCTTGAAGACCTCAGAGACTGCACAGCCAGAAAAATGTTGCATTTGCTGGAAGGTGCTGGAGAAACAATTTTGGAAAGCAGAGTCGTCACTGAAGTTGCAGATTGTTGGTTCCTGTAGAGTCCAGTTGTGGCCAGAAGATGAAGGAAATGATCAAGCGGAGCCTGCTGGAATCTTGCACGTCAAAATAGCCCAGGAAGGGGGATTGGTCACCTAGCAATGTGGTCACCTATCAAGAAGGGGCTGTGACGTCACCTTCTTGACCTGGTCACTGAGATGCCCCCAGGAGCCTCTGCACATCTTGGCCTGAAGATGGCGGAATCAAAAGCCCCCTGGAGGATCTCTGGGCATCACCCCTGGGGTTATGATGGACAGGGAGTGGTCAGTCCCCTTTCCTTTGTCCAGTTTTGCACCAGAGCAGGGACTAGGGGTCCCTGGACTGGTGCAAACTGATTTATACAAGGAGGGCACCAAATGTGCCCTTCAAAGCATACTGGTGGCTTGGGGAGGCTAACCTTCCCAAGCCATGTCACACTTATTTACACAGGGAGAGGGTGTTGCCTCCCTCTCCCACAGGAAATCATTTGTTCTGCCTTCCCCTGCCTGCGATGGTCAAGCAGCAGAAGGACAGAAACCTGTCTGTGGGGTGGCAGCAGCAAGGGCTACCCGTAAAAACCCAGAAGACTGGTAGGAGCTATACTAGGGGTCCTCTAAGGAGCCCACACAATGGATGGATTCATATAACCAATACTGGCAACAGTTTTGGGGTCTGATTCCCACATGTTTGATACCAAACATACCCAGGTTCGGAGTTACCATTATTTAGCTAGACACAGGTAGTGAGTGACCTGTGTCCATTACATGGGTAAAATGACTTCCACACACTTATGAAGTACAGTGTAATGAAGCTGATGTCCGTAGGGGACCTCTGCTCAGGCAGGGGTACCATCACACACAGGGACTTGCACCCTGCCCTCTGGGCTAGGACAGCCTACCACAGGGGTGACTTACAGTGACCTGGTGTAGTGACCTGTAGTTAAAGGTTGCATGCATCTTTTCACGCAGGCTGCAATGGCAGGCCTGCAGACTCAATTTGCATGGGATCCCATGGGTGGCACATTACATGCTGCAGCCCATGGGGAACCCCTGGTGCCCCCAAAGCCCTGGGTACCTAGGTACCATATACTAGGGACTTATATGGGGGCACCAGTATGCCAATTTTGGGGTGTGCAAACTCCTAGACAACCAAGTTTATAGGGAGAGAGCACAATCACTTGGGTCCTGGTTAGCAAGATCCCAGTGAAAACAGTCAAAGCATACTGATGGCAGGCAAAAAGTGGGGGTAGCAATGCCAAAATGAGGGTACTTTCCTACACTGTGGAATGCAGATCTTTATCTTTAGAGGTGCCATGATCTGGTCCGAGAGCCCAAGTGTCAGTACCTCTCCCTCCAGTCTATCTGGCTAGGCCCTCAAATGGCAGTGGTCTCTCATTCCAGTTGCCTAAGTTTTATAGCTGTCTCTGGGGAATGTACAGATGTGTTTTTCCCAAGCTTCCAGTAGGATGAAGCTACATTAAAAGACACACTGTTATAAATGGGGTCTCTAGTTGGCAGCCAGTTTGCACACTGTCCAAGGAGGGACCCTCACTGTAGTCAGGATAAGGGAGATACCCAGCTCAGATAACCCCTGCTCACCCCCTTGGTAGCTTGGCAGGAGCAGTCAGGTTTAACTCAGAAGCAATGTGTAAAGCATTTGCACATAACACACAGTAATACAGTAAAAACACCACAAAAAGAAACCACCACCTGTTTTAGAAAAATAGCCAATATTTATTGGTGCTACTGTCAACCAACTAATCAGAATCACTACATCAGCCTACTTGCATTTAAAACCATAACCTTCGGATTAAACAGGGATAGCTGCATTTAGCTCTCAACCAGAGGCGAGTGACCCCTTACACACCGACAAGGGACAGGGTGAATAGCAAGGCAGAAAAAATATATTTCCCTTTCGTATCTTAATATTCCGCTTGTAACCCTGGATTTACACACTTACACCTTAATCAAATGTATATTCATTTATTTTTCGGTACATCCCTATTATAGTAATTCATAGAAAAGCTTTTTTAGTATACATTTAAAGCACTTTCATAAATTATAAATCACTGGCAATAATATACTTTACTAGTTAAAAGATCACGAAAAACCAATACAAAGTAAAAATTAGAGCACAGATGTTTTGACCCGAAAGAGAAATACATTTGCTCTGCCTGGATATCTGCATTTATTGAGTTAACGTCAGGACTTTTAAAGGAATGACAACGAAGAGGTATTTTAAAATGTCCATGAAGGATACAAAGGGTACGAATTACAAGCGTGCACGAATGCCAAAAGTTGTGCTTACAACGCGGTGGTTAGCAGGCACTCCTCTGGTTGTGCCTTCAATTGACTTTTGTTTAAATCTTGGCTCAGGCACACTGGGAGATTGACGGTCCCTGCGCAGTGGTGCCGGCAGCGATGCCCTGCAGTGCTCTGCTGTTCCCAGCTGTCAACAAAGCCTGACTCTGTGGCCTGGCTTGCACTTCATGGCACCCAGGGACAGACTGGGCTGCTGCGATTGGCTGATGACAGCTGGTGTTTTCAAGCTCCGGGTCCCACGGCGGGGAAGCAGGAGATGGAGGGAACGGGACAGAGTCGTGGGTGCTCGCGACGGGAGGTAGTGTGCACTGATTTATATGCCTTCACCTTGAACTGCTCAGGTAAAGAATTGCATGCCGGGTCGGACTGGGACAAATAAATGGACCAAAAAAAAGTGACCCCATTAGTGAATTAGATCACTGAAAAAAGTGTGCCTCGATTACAATTTGGGGACGTTTAAATGTGAATGTGTAAAGCAATCTATATACGTCTTCGCAAGGTACAGAGGACTGCATGGATTTGAGTTTGTTGCAGGCAATGGTTGTTTTCATATCAGGCTAATCAACAGTAAAAATCGTCCCAACAGACCGTAACGCAGGCCCATAAAAAACGACCCACACTCTTACCTGTGAAATCATCCCGTAAGGCGCTGCCTGATTTCTCTATAGGACAATGTATGCGCAACTTCCTATTTCTAGTGACAGAAGGTCAGGTGTAATTTCATAGATATTGAGGAGTTTGTTGTTATTTCTTCTCTTCTGGTGCAGAAACCGCTGGAAGGACGCTGCAGGGCGCAACATTCTGTTTACCATCATGTCCGGCCGACTGTGATACAGCATGCCATGGCTTCAGGTGTTGCAGCTGGCGTGGGTCACGCACGGACAGGCCAGAAACGGAACATATATTGCTTTGAGGACTTACGCTCTCCATGTAATTATGAATGGTACCCTAAAATGTCTTTTTCTAACATAATTCGTACACCACTGCACCCCCCAAGAGCCAAAATTAGGGATATCAGAAGGAATAACATTTTATTTGTTGCTACATTTGTAGGCATAGTGTTCTTGCTGTCACCACTTGTACAACAGAAAACACAAATACACGTAACAGTTTAAACATACATGGAAGCTGCATCGTAGACCCACTTGGATATTAGTACCACAACCAACCACGGCCAATGAGAAACACCCGATGAAGCTTAGGGCCAAATATGTCAACGTTTTGGGCGACCAAAAACCTAGTTTCAGATTTGTCAAGCCACGCAAAGCCACCATGGATGGCTCCGGGTAGCTTGGTAAATCCGGTGTAATGCAAGTCGCTGTTTGAGTTACACTGAATGGTGGGGGTATTTTATGGGTGGAGTGTGGGTGTTCCCACGCATCCTCTCATGTATTCTGATGCATTCCCAGGTTTACAAGCACTGGTAGACCTGGGAATGCATCAGAAGTGTATGCCTTTCTACCAGAGGCGAATCAATTAGAAATATCTTTATTTCCTCCTAGTTTCCTTTTTCTGAGTGTGCAGCACATTTAGAAAGAGGAAACCGCCTCTGAGGATTGTTCTTGTGCAGAAAAAACAATTCTGCCTACAATGGAGGCACCCTTGTACCACAGCGCAAGGATGCCTTTGGAGCTAGGCAGCAGATTGTGCAGAGCACAGTGAAGGCAGAGAGCAGGAATGTACAGGAATGTGCCATACATTGGTACATTTGGTGCATTCCTGCCTTCTCCCTTTCACGCTACATAATCAGCAAATTTACACAAAAGAGATAGATCAAAATTAGTATATCAACAATGAAAATATTAATAATTCATTGGAAAGATTTCTATTTCTTATGCCTCTTTTATTTACTTAATCTATGTCTCTTTTTTTGTATTACTCCCATACAACATAAGAGGACAAACCAATTCCCTTAGTTACACACCATCTACAAAAAACATTTCAACATATACTGTTATATATATTTGATAAAACAATTAAAAACAGTCCATTTCACAAAATTGTCCTTTTCAACCATTCTAAAACAAATCCGCTGCTAAACCTTTGCTTCAGGCAAACAGTCTTTGGATTGAGGTAGTCCTATTTTTGTACCAACTTTAGTAGGATATTACTTCTTGTTTTTTATGTGTGGTACTGTTGCATTCTTCTTTTTGTATTCAACAATTAACTTATTTTCCCTTTCACGCAGTGCAGCGCAGAGCAGTGCAGCACAGCAAATTGTCTTGCTGCAGTTTGTTCTGTGAAACATTTATAAGTATGGCCCCTAGAGTTGAAAGCCAGATAGCTGACCTCACACAACTGCGGCTAAAATCACTATTCCAGAGTGTTCTGCCACAAAATCGATCTATAGTTACATTGACTACACAATATTGACTACCAATAGAGTATCGACTACTGACATATCTTCAAAGAAAGTTGAATGAGGAATTAAGAATAACAAATCTATGCTCACCATGACAATATTTTGGTAGAAAATATTGTGGAATTAAGTATTGTGCAGGACTATATGACTTACCCTGATATTGTGGCACTAAATCCCAAAACACTGTATAAAATGGATACCCAAATAAAGGACAATACATTTATTGCTTCTTGTAATAAATTGGATTGTTAGTTGAGAGTGTTGCTAGCCCTACTCAATTAATAATGACAGTTCTTGTCAGGATGGACTACATAACTCATTAAATAAACCTGTGCCCCTAACCCTTTGGTAACTTGGCACAAAAGCAGGCAGGCTTAACTTAGAGGCAATGTGTAACATATTTCTGTAACACTCAAACAGTATTAAAGTGAAACACAACACAAAAAAATCTTAAACCCATTTAGAAAAATAGAGTAAATTTTAATAAATAAAATGACAACAAAGCAACATAAATCCAGTAAGTAGTACTGGTGTTACACATTTTCAAAGTTTTAATAAAAAATAATGCCAAGAAACACAATTGTCATAGTTTGACTCTTGCTCTAGGCAAGACTGCTGGTTTAAGGATGACAGTACTTATGTTTGTAGGTAGCTACGCCAGTCCTACAACAAGTCGCAACAGTTGTCCCAACCCTTAGGGCTCACAAGCAGCACCTCACCAAAAACCCAAACAGTAAAAGGGTAAAAGGTGATTTGTGGTAGCCTTTACGCATGGACTCAAGAGTGCAACATCTCAGGGAGTGTCTAGGTTAAACGGAGATTACCCCTTTCTCACATGAACAACATGTATCAACCAAACACACAGGCAATGAAGGAGATGCAGTAAAAGCTTAAAAGGATTTTATTAACAATACTGCAATCTACAATACATTGCATGGGCTGCAACGATAAGGATAATGAACAGTGCAAGAAACAGAATTGATAAAATGAGAGTCATTAGTACAAAGACCCCCACCATCTTGCAATAATATAAAATGACAGGCGATATGATATATGTCTGAATACCCTAACATGATGAACCTAACCCCTAACCGAAAGAGATCTAGGTGTGATAAAACTAATCTGCCAATGCTGTCTCCATGAGAAGAACCCCCCAACCCTTGTGACCTTGGAATGCTGTCTCTAGATCAGACTCCATGGGGGCACGAAGGCCTGGTCAGCGTTAAGGCGACGTGCATCATTGATAGCGTTGATGGCATCTGGTAGGAATCACTTTGACTGTCTGTGTTAGATGTATTTATACAGATCTGATCGAACCCCTGATGTAAGTCTGTTCCCAAACAATAGATAACAAGACACTCTTGGGGTGGCAATTACATAAACAATTCCCTCGAAAGTACAAAGAGGGAAAGTACTTAATGTGAATACCTACAGTTTGTTTATCTTTGTCACTTGATAGTGACTCCTTAGCACAGTGGCACCAATAACATGAAACTAAAACATTGGCCTAACTAAAAACAATGCAGCCATCCTAGAAAGATATAATTAAATAATTGCACTAAAACAGAACAAGCTAAGAAGGGTAAAAGTCACTGAGTGAGGGGGTACAAATCTACAAGCCAGAAGGTTAAGCTAACTCCTGCTTCCCATTAAAACAAGATAGGTTTCACTAAACCCTCCCCATTGCCGGAACAAGTATGACGCCAAAAGAGGAAGCCACCGAAGGCGAATGAATCCAAGCTAAAAAAATGCTCTGGACTTAAAACAAGCTAAAATCATTAAAAACTAGCTAAAAATAGTATTTAAAAACATGTTACAAAACAGCTAAAAACATACAGAGAGATATAGGCCCTCATTATGTTCCTGTCGGGCTTCTGACCGCCAGGGATAATGTGGCCATGTAACCGCCAACAGGCTGGTGGTACATACCGCCACATTATGAGATTGATGGGTTGGTTGCAGCCAACTCGCCACTTCTCCACTCATACCGCCATGGTGCTTTGAGCCGCTGGGCCGGAGATGTCTATCTCCAGCCCGGCGGTCGGCATAGTACTGCCCATGGCATCATGAGCCAGCCTACCACCATGGTTTTCATGGAATTAGCAACGCCACGAAAACCATGGGGTTAGGCCCTACCAATGACAGAGAATTCCTTCCCTGTCACCGGTAGGCAGCTTTCCCACCCCACCCAACACTCACCTGACACCCTCCACCCCCATCCATCCAAGCTCACCCCCCACCTGATACACATACTAACCCCACCACGCCCCTCTGATCCACTCATTCACCCCGATACACGCACACACCACACAACTGACCACATCCCCACAGCCACAGATGCACACATCACCCACTCTTCCCCCACCCCCACTACAGTCACAGCGCTCCTCACCTCACACTCTCCCTCCCGCATACACGCACCAGGTATACACCTATTCACTTACAGTGACATACACGCATTCATTCACACACTGACATATGTGCATTCATTCATGCACACTTCCAGACATGCTCACACACATTCTTACACACAATCACACTGACATGCAGACAAGCACTCACTTCACCATTCTTACACGCATTCACTCACACACATATACCCACGCAAATAACACAACGCACACAGATGCATTCACACACACACTAAGACGGTCATGCACACACTCAGACATACACACACAACACCCCCACCCTCCCACCCACCTCCCCTGTCAGAAGCCCGACTTACCTTGGGCGAGGAGGTCTTCTAGCAGAGAAGGGGCATTGCTACGTCCAGCAGTGCCCCACCAGCAGAACACTGCCAGCTCGTATTGCTGGTCATAATACAGCTGACGGCATTCTACTGGCGTGGCAGTGCTAGTGGTAGGAGCGCCAGGTTACCACCGTCAACCACCATGGGCACTGCTGAATTTCCACCCTTATTGTGGCAGAAGTCAGGCAGTGCTCATAATCTGGTGGACGGATGGTAGCCGCGGTGGCGGTATGTTGGCAGCCGTCACCATGGCGGTAGGTGGTATGTACAGTTGATGTTAAAATGAGGGCCATAATGTTCACCATGACAAGCAGAGCAGGCCAAAGTAAAAAGGCAATCTTTGAATTTGGTGAGATAAGCCAATCATTGAATCTATTTAACAGTAGTCATGACCTTGAAGATTGTCTTCAAAGCCATTAAATAGAAAGGCCCTCAGAAAGGAGGACACACCGTCAGATGTTGGATTGATGACAGGATAGGCAGATGGACCCACGGAGCAATAGTGTGTGTCAGTCTCTTGTGCAGAACCTCCTGCACTCTCCACAGCGCCAAAAAGAGCCAGATTGTTCACTAAAGGCGGCTCATAAGTGGCCTTGCAAACCAGCCTTAGTCTCAAGGGGCATGGCCGTGAATGAACCCTCATCGGGGACATCAGCTGTTCTTGGAAGGCACTGGGGAAACAGTAAGGCACACTGTAGGTAAATGTTCAAAGCGGCACCACATACGGCGAAAGACTGGTTGCACGCACCATAGGACTGGTCTGAAGGGCAATGACCTGTCACACTCCAATTCTTCCAGCAACAAAGCATTAAAGAACTGAACCATGCTTTTACGGCACAACTGAGCTGGTGGCAGTGGTTCCATCACTCCACTTAGCTGGAAAGGCACAACCACTGTGAACCAGAAACGCTAGCAGTAGTATTCTGCCTGTTAAAGCCAAAGTTATAGGAAAACACACTTGAAAAGAGTAAATGGATGGCTGAAGGAATGACTCCGAAGACAGCCTGGAAGATGGACACAGATGCAGACCCGACAGCCTTAAACAAATAAACAATCCCCGTAGTGCTCGAGACGTTGAATATTCTGGATACCAGCTTTCCAAAGGGCTTTGGGAAGTTGATATTTAATAGGGATTATATCTCAGCGGATGATCTTGCTATCTGGAGTGCATAGTCTCTACCCGATGTCAATGCAACTTGTTTTTGTAATAGTAGTGCGTTTAGTCTGCTCAGCTTGTCATAATTTACATTAGCAGTATCAATTTGTGGCCACATTTCTGCTACTCTTATCTCTCGTGTGGGGGGGTAATAAAAGATGTCCGCAACACGTTACGACCTTCAAGACTGAAATTGCGTAGGTAATTCCTAGTTGCATACCGCAACAGCTTTGGTCACTCAGCATCACATAACTTCCATTTGAAAGTACATGAAATGCTCGTCGAACCGCAGTGATGGGAGTACCCTTCAGAAAACAGCCCAAGTTTGCAACCCCTGCATTGCAAAGGCCATGAAGGGACACCTGTTTGCAGATCATTGAATGACTAACAGAAGTCTCACATTTGCTTCCGCTAAGAAAGACGTCTGTTTCGACGTTCAAACATTTATATTCAAAGGGCAACTCCCCTCTTCCTTAATATAGCTATTGCCTAGTCGCTCATATCTGCCCACAGCAAGATGTTTCAAGCACTTTGAAAAAAGAAAAGTGGAAATGGGCAGTTTTATAATGCCATGTAAGAGCCATACCGTTGATGGACTTTCATCAACTGTAAAAGGCAACTTCTCTCATTTTTCTGTGTGAAGCATGGTGAACCTCGCCTCCCTTATAGCCATTGTCTGTTGTTCCTTGGATAAATTAAAAGCAGCAAACAAGTCACTACCATTAATATACTTCCACGGAACGCAGCTGTTTTTCAGAGTCTGTAATGTCCAACTTAACTGCTTGATGGAACGCAGCTGACTTTGTCCACGTTATAATAAGGACATGTCATTCTGAATGATGTCAGTCGCATCTGACACTATGTTATTAAGGGAATAAATCCTGTTGGACAGAGTGTCCATGCCATTGTCAAGAACAGCTAAAGCCTTTTGTAAATTTTCTTTGCCTATCTGCTTCTATCTGAGAAAGTTTCCAGATCTCATTTTATATGGCATAGATGAATCTTTTAGAGTGTGGCTTTCTAGGACCTAACAAGAAGTCCTGTTAGTCTATATCTTCAGAAAGATTGTTAAGATGTTTCTTAACTGTGGCTAACGTGTTAGTCTGTACCCACTGTTGGGACAGTTTACCCACACTGTATGTTGTGACTATACCTGTGTGTTCACCAGAGACAAAGCAAGGGTCTGGCTGGCTAATTTTGAAACCCCTTGAAGAATTCACAAAATTTGCCTGACACCCATTTGTGTCTATTGGCCATTTAACCACCCGCCGGGCCTGGAAAGTGAAGAGTTATAGGTACCAGCCTGAACCTTTGCATCTAGTTCTTCCTCATTGACATTCAGGAAGTATTGCCAGTTATTACATTTTGCTGGTTTGGGGATATTGGGCGCACTAATTTCCTTCATTTTTACTGACCATAGATAGGATGTCTGTTGAATGGTGTCATTCAAAAGGTCATTTGCACAGGAATAAGGCACGCTCTAAATAACGCTTCCCTACCCTGTATTTGTCAACCTTGTGTTCCCCATGCACTCTTTACATCAATAGCATTCTTCCAGTATTCATAACCTTCTAGTGCAAGACAGGAAACAAAGGAATCTGAGTAAATTAACTTTGTATTAGTTAGCAAAATTTTCCTAATTTTAGAAGGTGGTAATTTGAAGTAATATGACTCTGCATTTTTTGTATCATGCCCAGAAAAATAAGTGAATTTATCCGCACAAAGTTTTGGGCTCCTCACAGGTGGAGTTGAACAGTGTGACCACAGTGCGTAATTAAATACTGTTCTATGCCTAGTTGCACGGTGCAGGTAGTAATGTCCCCAGTTGTTATAGCAGAACATTTTCTTGTAATTCTTTGTGTTGGTATACACATCATAATTTTCAAATACTGCATAGTCTTTCTCTTTCATTTCAGTTAACAGTGAATCAACTGTCTGGACATCCCAATTATCAGACACAACACCAGGTGTAATTACATGAGTCATAGATATTTTGAAGGCATAAGGAATCTGAATGACCTCAGTAGGCCCGTTTATATTGAATGGAACTTTATTCCACACAACCCCATCAGGAATTGGTACAACTGAATTGTTCACAAGGGACAAGTCTCTTTGGACCTTATGTGAGAAATGATATGGAGTTAAGACTTCATCCACAGGCTCAACAGAGGAGTGTTCAGGAAGGTAATGACCATTTATAAGCAGGAAGAAAACAGTCACAAAACAAATCCATAGAAAAAATGCAGATAATGTCAAGAAGAACCATAGGTAGTTCTATGGGTGTATTAACTAGTTATTTTTAAACCATATATACAGCTGACGTGTCTTTGAAACAGTTTTAATCACAGGAGTGGATGAAGTTGAAGAAAAGTCATCAATATTGATGAAGTAACCAGAAGCAGTCTCTGCAAATGCAGGAGCAGTTGCATTACCAGTGGATCGACCCACTTTGCGTGGAGGCTCATAGTAGATGAAGTCGTCAGTTTGTGTTGTGTTGGAATAGAAGCCAGCCACATCTTGGACAGGTGATGTTGTTGAAGTGATAGATGGCAAAATATCTAGAAGTGCGGGATACTCCTGTTCGTATTGGAGAAATGTTTGTGTCCGAAGTTTTGGATCAAAGATGTAATCTACATCAGTGGCAGTCAGGGAGGTTGCCCACTGAATCCAGCGTGGATGTAATGCTTTAACGTTTGGAACGCTTGCTTTGGTGACAGCCCCTAAGGCTGGCATCGGGGTAATGACAATAACGCATTTCCCTTGAGAAAGAGGCCTCTCCTTAATGACAGCCTTCTGAACTGCAGTTAGAATTTCTTCTGTGGGTCCGAAACATTTGTAGGAAGTTGGCTCTGTATATACTATTTCAAAGTAAGAAATAGTGTGTCTAAGGGTTCCCCTTAGAGGTCAGATTGTGGCAAAATTAGATCATTCTAATGCTCTATTTTGTGGTAGTGTGGTCGAGCAGTAGGCTTATCAGAGGGTAGTGTTAAGCATTTGTTGTATACACACAGGCAAGAAGTGAGGAACACACACTCAAAGACTTACTCCAGGGCAAAAGGTTTTTATATAGAAAAATATATTTTCTTAGTTTATGTTTAGAACCACAAGTTCAAGATTTGAAGTAAACACATAAAATGCAAGGTACTTCACACAGGTAAGTTAGGAACTTTGAACAAAAGCAATATCATATACAGTCTTAGTAAAAATGGCAATAAGCTATTTTAATAGTGGACACACTGCAAAAATCAACAGTTCCTGGGGTAGGTAAGTAAAGGTTAGTTTGTGAGGTAAGTAAGAGACTTACAAGTCTCAGTTCCTGGGCATAGGCAGACCACCATTGGGGGTTCAAGGCAACCCCAAAGTTACCACGCCAGCAGCTCAGGGCCAGTCAGGTGCAGAGGTCAAAGAGGTGCCCAAAATACATAGGTGTCTATGGAGAACAGGGGTGCTCCGGTTCCAGTCTGCCAGCAGGTAAGTACCTGCGTCCTCGGGGAGGGAGACCAGGGGGGTTTTGTGGAGCACTGGGGGGGATACAAGTAGGCACACAAAACACACCCTCAGCGGCACAGGGGCAGCCGGGTGCAGTGTGCAAAGCAGGCGCTGTGTTTCAGATAAGAAACAATGGAGGGACCTGGGGGTCACTCTAGCGATGTAGGCAGGCACAGGGGGGGCTTCGTGGGACAGCCACTACCTGGGCTAGGCAGAGGGTCGCCTGGGGGTCACTCATGCACTGAGGTTTGGTTCTTTCAGGTCCTGGGGGCTGCGGGTGCAGTGCTAGTTCCTGGCGTCGGGTCCCTTGTTACAGGTAGTCACGGTCAGGGGGAGCCTATGGATTCTCTCTGCAGGCGTCGCTGTGGGGGCTCAGGGTGGTCATCTCGGGCTACTAACGGGGTCACAGTCCGCAGTCGCCGGGGGGTCCTCCTTGTGGTGTTTGTTCTCTGGAGCTCGAGCCGGGGACATCGGGTGCAGAGTGGGAAGTCTCACGCTTCTGGCGGGAAACATGAAGTCTTGAAAAGTTGCTTCTTTGTTGCAAAGAAGTTGCTGTTGTTGAGCAGAGCCACTGCTCATGGGAGTTTCTTGTTCCTTTAGTCCAGGGCAGTCCTCTGAGGCTTCAGAGGTCACCGGTCCCTGTCGGATGCGTTGCTGGTTGCAGGTTTTCGAGTCAGGAGACAGGCCGGTAGGGTTGGGGCCAAAGCAGTTGTCATCTTCCGTCTTCTCTGCAGGCTTGTAGGTCAGCAGTCCTTCTTGTTTCTTCAGGTTGCAGGAATCTGATTTCCTGGGTTCTGGGGTGCCCCTAAATACTAGATTTAGGGGTGTGTTTAGGTCTGGGAGGGCAGTAGCCAAAGGCTACTGTCCTGGAGGGTGGCTAACACTCCCTTTGTGCCTCCTTCCTGTGGGGAGGGGGGCACATCCCTAATGCTATTGGGGGAATCCTCCAAAATCAAGATGGAGGATTTATAAAGGCAGGGTTCACCTCAGCTTAGGACACCTTAGGGGCTGTCCTGACTGGTGGGTGACTCCTCCTTGTTTTTCTCATTATCTCCCCTGGACTTGCTGCCAAAAGTGGGGGCTGTGTCCAGGGGTGGGCATCTCCACTAGCTGGAGTGCCCTAGGGCATTGAAACACGAAGCCTGAGCCCTTGAGGCTCACTGCTAGGTATTACAGTTCCTGCACAGGGGAGGTGTGAAGCACCTCCACCCAGGGCAGGCTTTGTTTCTGGCTTCAGAGAGGGCTCTCACCCCAGGGGGGGTCAGAAACTCGTCTCTCAGCAGCAGGCTGGCACAGACCAGTCAGTCCTGCTCTGAAGGATTGGATAAAATACAGGGGGATCTCTAAGATGCCCTCTGTGTGCATTTTTTCATAAATCCAACACTGGCATCAGTGTGGGTTTAGAATTCTGAGAAGTTTGATACCAAACTCCCCAGTATTGAGTGTAGCCATTATGGAACTGTGGAGTTCGTTTTTGACAAACTCCCAGACCATATACTTTATATGGCCACCCTGTACTTACAATGTCTAAGAATAGACTTAGACACTGTAGGGGCATATTGCTCAAGCAGCTATGCCCTCACTTGGTGTATAGTGCACCCTGCCTTAGGGCTGTAAGGCCAGCTGGAGGGGTGACTTACCTATGCCACAGGCAGCATTTTGTGTGCATGGCATCCTGAGGGGGATGCCATGTCGACTTTGCCTTTTTCTCCCCACCAACACACACAATCTACAATGGCAGTGTGCATGTGTTAGGTGAGTGGTCCCTTAGGGTGGCACAACATGTACTGCAGCCCTTAGAGACCTTCCTTAGTCACAGGGCCCTTGGTACCACTGATACCTTTTACAAGGGACTTATCTGTGTGCCAGGGATGTGCCAATTGTAGAACAATGGTACATTTTTAAGTGAAAGAACACTGGTGCTGGAGCCTGGTTAGCAGGGTCCCAGCACACTTCACAGTCAAGCCAGCATCAATATCAGGCAAAAAGTGGGGGGGTAACTGCAACAGGGAGCCATTTTCCTATGACATTGTTCTGCATCGGAGTATAAATGTGATTTATGTGCTATGGGCACCATGTCTCCTTTGTTAAAAATGACATAAGTGAACTCAATGGCACCAGCACTCATTCTGATGACCAAATTTGTTTTGTTGTCACGGGTGTGCAAGTGTTTTGCTTCTAGCATGTCCTGTTGCAATTTCCTAAGGATGTGTGTGTGTTCTACTGTCCAAGGTCTGCTAGAAATATCAGGACGTATTAAGTCATAAAGTGGCTTGATATGTTGAGCATAGTCAGGAATGTATGTTCTGCCAAAGTTAAAGAAGCCAAGTAAGGACTGTAGTTTCTTAATTGTATTTGGTGGTTGGAGTTGAGCACATTTTTCTAGAAAGTGCAGGGCCAGGCTCTTGTCCTTGTTTGATAGCTTGTATCCCAGGAACAATACTCTTAGGAATGCTATTTTTGTTTTCCTAAAATAAATTTGTAGCTAAGGGCTGTGAATCCTAGAATGATCCAATTGACCCTGGCAAGATGAATGTTGAGGTTGTCATCTGTGAGATAGATGTCATCCACATAAGACAACGCCTCGGGATCAATATCATGTAATATTGATGTTACATGGGCTGAGAACAGCCCTGAGCTGTTCTTGTAGCGTTGGGCAAACAGCAAAAACGTTTTTGTGAGACGCAAGAGAATGCACTCAGGTCCTGACTTTCATGTGCTGAGTTGTGGCAGAATAAACGGTTTGAGATATCCAAGGTTGTTTTGTATTTCTTATGCACTATGTTGTTAATTAGTGCTGTGGTATGTGAATTTTGTACAGAGTACGTGCGTGTATGACTGTTTAAATATCTGTAATCTAAGACTTTTCTGTATGAAAGGTCTGGTTTTGAAACGGGGAATAACGGGTTATTCATTCCAGAGACACAGAGCTCAATTACACCCTGGTACTCCAGCTGAGTGAGGACCTCCCTCAGTGGAGCTTTTGCTTCGTGTTTAACAGGATATTGTGGCTGAGGCTGGGGAGTAGACCTGATAGATATTACATGACAAGGAGAATCATTGTCCCAACCTACAGGGCTGTGATATTATGAAGGTGCTTGCACTAAAGCTCAGTTGACAGTGTAGGCTTGTTGTACCGCTTCTGGACAAGATCAGAGAAAGAAGGAAAAATTACATCTTCCCCATGTGGGAACTTATGGACGTGCTCAGGTGGCCAGTCCCTTTCGGCCAGTAGGAAATCACAACTAAGCTCATCCCAATATATCACACTAATGGTGCTTTGTAGGTCCCCTTGATTTGAATATTTAAATCATAAACCCTGTTGGGTGGGAGGACACACCCGTCCACAGTCTCAACTGTAATGATGTTGCTAATTGGGGTTGCATCCAGAAGATCTTTCAGACTCTGGTGACAAATCATGACCTCTGCTGCACTGTCTAGCAGATTCACTGCCTACATCTTGTTCTTCAGCAATGTTCTTAAGTGTACTGGCATTTTTAATTGACAGTGCTGCCACGTTTTTCTTTTTGAATTCTGGCTTTTGTTGTGTGGACTTGTCTTCTTTTTTGTCTGAAGACAATGGTGAGTCTCTTCTGTTTCATGTATTCAGGACATCGATTAGGACGCTCCCCCCCTCTTGCTACGTCTATCCTGTGCTCCCTGAAAGGAATGAGAGGGACGTGAATCAGTATATCTGTCAGGAGCTTTTATATTTTCTCTATTTCTGAGAGTGTATCTCCTAATGGAGTTCTCCGGGTCTGGAGAATCTGCTCTCTGACTTCGTCTGTGTTTAAATTGTTTTTGTTTATCCCAGTGCTTTTTAGAACCCTCTTGTGCTTCTTTAGTACCTTCCTTAGGGGTGGTACTTTGTATTTCAGGCTTTTTCTGCTTGGCTCCCAAACTGTCCCGTCCTATACTGGTATAGATGTCGCAAATAATTTTCGGTAGATCTTTCTCCTGGTCCAACTGTGGAACTTAATGTTACCGAGTATTATTGAGGAGACTGCATCAAAGTTACGCATTAGTTTCATCCCCAGATCTAGGGCTGGTGCAGCCCCGGGCTCATTCTGTATTTGTTTTACCACTTCCAGTAAATTGGCAAGTGTTGGGGTACCATGTATGGTAGTGGTATGGTAGTGCATATTGCAGCGAAGACTGTACCACATGTGGCACAGTCATCCACTGAGGGAACCATCATGAAAGGCAAGCAAATAGTGAAAATTCTATGTTTTTCCTGTGGTCCCGTGTCCAGCTGATTTTTTTTCTGGGCTATCCAGAACGGGATTTTCTCTTGTTCTGTGGGCACTTTACCCATGATGGAATGTACTGTTTGTGGATTAATCCCAGTAGTAGCCAATTGATATCCTCAGGTGCTGGTAGTGCTGGATGTGCTGGTGTAGTGTTCAGAGTTTGCATTACGAATTGAACAAGTCATGTACATAGCGTTACTAGCTCAATGTATAAATTGCGCAGATCTGCTGCCTGCATATTTTCTATACCTGGGTGAGGTGTATATGTGGCAAACATATGCCACGTTGGTCCGTCATTACCTAAGGGACCTAATCTCACCGGTTGTATTACGTGAGGTAGGGCACCATTAAACCAGTTTTGATGTTCTTGATAAGTGATCGGTATTTCAAGATACTGGTATGTTCGGTTCCATAGTGGTACATTAGCTATTCTCTATGTGTGGAATGTATGTGATCTTTGGTCTTCCTCAGGAAAGGGGACCAATGTGTAGAATGTTTCTGCTTGGTAAGCTTCATTAGCTTCTACTATGTGACATCCCCGCCCTCATCTGTTAAGCCATGCGCTACTAGGTGTAATTTTAATGCTTGTCTAGCACTCTCAGGAATATCTATGGCATTAGCCATATTGTGTAATGGGTAACAGAGATGGAACACCAAGTGGGGAGAAAACGTCCTTTTAATAGTTCGAGCTCAAACAACCTACAGCCTAGTTAGGTACTCCTTGTTCAGCTGAAGAGGATCTTCCTTAAGACCATGGATGTGAGTACCTGATGTGTGTGAGACAGTGATAATCAGGGTATCTGTAAATTAGTGCCTAAACACCATCGTTGGTGGGGCCATGTCGTAGTTTGACTCTTGCTCTAAGCAAGACTGCTGGTTCAAGGATGACAGAACTTATGTTTGTAGGTGACTATGCTAGTCCTACAACAAGTCACAACTGTTGTCCCAAGCCTCCTAGCTCACAAACAGCACCTCACCAAAAACCTAAACAGTAAAAGGTGATTTGTGGCAGCCTTTACACATGGACTCAAGAGTTCGACATTTCAGAGAGTGTTGTGGTTAAATGGAGATTACCCCTTTTTCACGTGAACAACATGTATCAATCAAACACACAGGCAATGAAGGAGATGCAGTAAAAGCTTAATAGGTTTTTATTAAGAATACTGCAATCTACAATAAATTGCATGGGCTGCAATGATAAGGATAGTGAACAGTTCAAGACACAGAATTGTGAAAACGAGTCAGTTCAAAGACCCCTACCATCTTGCAATAACATAAAATGACATGACATATGATATATGTCCTAATACCCTAACATGAGGAACCTAACCCCTAACCCAAAGATAGCTAGGTGTGATAGACCTAATCTGCCAATGCCGTGTCCATGAGAAGAGCCCACCAGCCCTCATTACCTTGGAGTGAGGTCTCTAGATCAGACTGGGTGGGGACACGAAGACAGGGTCTGCGTCAAGGTGACCTGCAGCTTCAATAGCGTCAATGGCATCTGGTAGGAATCCCTCTGACTATCTGTCTGTGTGAGATGTATTTATACAGATCTGATCGAACCCCTGAAGTAGGTCTGTTCCCAAACAATAGATAACAAGACATGCGTGAGGCAGCAATTACATAAATAATTCCCTTGAAAGTGCAAAGAGGGAAAGTACCTAATGTGAATACCTACTGTTTGTTTATCTTCGTCGCTTGATACTCATGCCTTAGCACAGTGGCACTGATAACATGAAACTAAAACATTGGCCTAACTAAAATCAATGCAGCCATCTTAGAAAGATATAATGAAATAATTGCGCTAAAACAGAGCAAGCTAAGTAGGGTAAAAGTCACTAGGTGAAGGGGCACAAGTCTACAAGCTATAAGCTAAGCTAACTCCTGCTTCCCATTAAAACAGGATGCATCAATCACTGTTATCCAGTCATGTTGGACTGGATCAAAGTCAAAAGTTCAGAATGATTACGATAGAGCGTGAGTCAGGTACAGGGACCAGCTTCACCCTGGTGGAAAGTTTACCTTTTAACTTAGTCCAGTTCCCCATGAGGAGCCTCAGTCAGAGCTTCACGTTGGTGGGGGACTGTGAGGAGGTCATTGTTAGTGCGAAGAGTTGGTTGCTGGTCAGAGCTCCGGGTAGGGGAAAAAAAGAGCACTGTGTGGGTGAAGTCCGGAGTCTAGAGTTGGGAAGGTCGCATTGGCAGTTCGATGTAGGTCCTGTATTGGCTTCGGTGACGTAAACTCATGAGGAGACCAGGTACTGTTTATTTTCAACGCAAAGAGCGCCCAAGACCTTTGTATTTTCACCTGGAACTCAGTTCTTGAGTCTTTTAAGTTGGAGGTGTACCTTCTGATAGCCATGAGGCAAAGACCTGGGGGTTGTACCTCTTCAGGGTCAGGTCTTACTCTAACAGAGGCCAGTAGAAGGGTCCTAGCAGGTCCTGTTGGTACTGGTCAGCTGGGCAGTTGCAGGGAAGGCTTCTGGAAGCTTGTTGTGTCTCTGTAGCTCAAACAGGAGATCAGAGAAGTGACCCTGGGAGTCACTTCTGGAGTCGAGGGTTCAGGGCACGCAAGTCTAGTCTTCCTTCAGGCATCAGACAGCAGAGCAGTCCTTCTTTGAGAGTGTTCTATTTTGAGGTTCTGAGGGTTCTTGGTTCTGAGGATGCCACTTTTATACCCAGTGCCAGTCTATGTGTGATGGTCACCCTCTTTGTCTAACCTTACACTGGTTCTGGTCAGTGCTTCTCTTTCCCCTGTGTTTTGTTCCCACCTATGGAGGAGAACCAAAGACCAAGCTGGCCTAGGTGTGAAATGCACTTGCCAGTGACAGAGCAGGCACCTTCAGAAGTCAAGAAGGGAATGGACCAACCCCGTGGGCTTTTTTAACTATTTGAAGTTAAGGAAGGGCTAAATACAACCCCAAAGGCCATCTGGCTCAGGAGAGGAAAAATGTTAGAAAGTGGGTCTCTAGTGGGCAGAGATATACACTCTCTCCGGATAAGTCAGATAAACACCCTAAATTAGCCTGTGCTCACCCCCTGGTAATTTGGCACAGAGCAGTCAGGCATAACTTAAGAGGCAATGTGTAAAGTATTTGTGCAAAATTTCATTTACAGTAACACAGTAAAAACACCACAAAATACTCCACATCAGTTTAGAAAACTATGGACTATTTGTATGAGTAAAACAAGACCAAAACAACAAAAACTCAATAAGCATATCCTGAGATATGTAATTTAAAAACTTTAGATGAAAATAATGCATAAAAGCACAAAGCCTCAGCCATGATTATCTGGCTGCACTGAGCCGGGGCAAAGTCAAGAGTTCAGGCCTACCACCATTGTGTGGACTGGATTCAGGGACCCACTTTGGCCTGCTGAACATAGTACCTGTTGTGTGGTCTGCCTGCCTTGCTTTGTGAGGCTTTGCAGAGGTTCTGGTGAGGACATCAGAGGTCAGAACACCTTAGGCCCACTTCCAAGAGTCCAGGACTGGGTTGATACAACTTGGCAGGACAGACTCACAGATGGCAGAGTCCAGTTGCAGGAGCATGCTGATTGGAAGCTGCTTGTGTCCCTGAGACTTCAGATAACAGAAGACCAGTCAGCTGGCCCTTGCAGGTCTAGTCCTTTTCACTCCCAGGTAATAGGGCAGCAGGCACAGGTCAGCACAGCAAAGCAGGAGTCCAGCAAGGTAGCAATCCAGTAGAATGGCAGTCCTTTCTGCTGCACAGCAGTCCTTCGTCTTGCGGAGTATCCGCAGGTCCTGAAGTGTACTGAAGTGGTGGTGTCTGAGGTCCAGTGTTTATATTTTGGTGCCCTGGTTCTGGAAGGTGGGAGAAGCTTCTAGAGGCACACCTTTGAAGTGCTCAGATGCCTTGCCTCCCCTGTCCTAGCTCCAAGCTGCCAGAAGAGACAATGCAGGTTCATTAATCCCTGTTGTGGATGGACAGGACAAGCCTATTCAGGTGTAAGGGAGGTAGTGCTAAGTTCTGCTCTCCTTCAAGCCAGTTAATGGCCCATTAAGGCCCATCAAGTCACACCTAATCTCCCATTGGGTGTGGCTGTCTAGAGGGAATGCACTGAAGGAACTGCTGCCCTGCTGTGCTGACCTGCTGCATTTTGCCTTCTTGCCTGGAGAGTAGGAATTGGACCTGAAACTTCATCTTAAACCTAGGGCTCCGTGAGTGACTCCAAGGGCTAGTACGCTGGCCTCCTGATCTGAGCCTCAGAGCCATAAAAGACTCCCCAACATCCTGTACCAACCCCTGGGCCCAGCTATAGTGCATTCCTTACCCCCAAGTGGTGCCTCGAAAGGACCTGGATCCTTGGCTAGCTTAGTGAGCCGAAATCTAGCATTTGGGCTCTTTGCGCAGCGAAGGGGCCCTTCGCGCCAAAAGCTCACCCCTTACACCGCGACTGAGCGTAAAGCTCTGTCAGCTTCACTATTCGTGCTCCAGCATTGACTGCTCTCAGGGACTGACAACACGAAGCTCCAGCAAAGCCCACCCACGATGCCAGCCAACTCTTCATGCTAAGCCAACAGCCTCCCACAATGCTCTCTCTGCTCCTCGTGGCTTTAGCGCATACAGGACTCTTGGCACAGACTTGAGAAGGTAAACTTCAATGGGCCTAACTTGGCGACTGTATCCATCTGGTGCAGCTTTGCGGTCGGCTTGAAAGTGTGACTTTGATCCGGTCCAGTTGGACCAGATACCCCGAGTTGGCGCTTTGTGGGTTTTGGCGCTATTTTCAGTAAAATCTTTAAAAATTCATAATTCTGTTTCTACTGATTGCATTTTGTTGTTTTCGTCTTGTTTTATTTATTAAATTTAGCTCTATTTTTCTAACTATGTGATCCCTTTTGAGTAGGCTTTTTCACTTTATTACTGTTTGAAGTCATGTACAAATACTTTACACATTGCATCTAAGTTGTGTGCCTACTCTGTGACAAGCTACAAGGGGGTTGAGCTCATATGAATTTGGGGTTTGCTTGTGCCTTACACTGACTAGAATTGTGGTTGCTGCTTGACCAGGGCTCACATCCGTCAACCAACAACCCAATTTCTCACAGCTTTCTGTTATTTCATCAAGATATCACACAAATATCAGACATGCACCTAAAACATTCCAGACCTATCGATTTTGCCAACGTTTGTTAGCACAGAGAAGTGTACAGCAATGATTTTGTGTGAATAATTAGATTTGAAAATATTTAAATTCAGGAAATGTGAGGCTGTGAATTGAATGTGACTGAAGTCTGTGGAAGGGATAGTGGCCTTCTGAGGATCACAGTCACTGCAGTTCTACTCTTCATAAGGCTTTCCCATGTAGCATCTCTGTTAGACATCCCTTCACGTCCTGCTTCCTTCTGAAGTCATCCATCTACATGCTTCACACCTCATCTGTTTCATCTTCTGCACCCTCTTTTCACTCTCTCCTGTATGCACCTTCTTGCATCTCCTTCATTAAACCATCTAGAAATTACACACCCACTTTGCTGTGCGCACTGGATTTTTATTTATTTTAGCACTGTGAATAATTTGATAGCCGTGTACATCCTTAACAATCTTTTTTTCCTAGAATCACAATTGCCACTCGTGACCATTGCTCTCTACAATTTGAAGCGAGGCCAAGGAAGGCGTGATCATGTATTCTGAATACCTTTAAGCCCCTCTGACAGGCACTGCGAGAGACTCGCTCTGTCTTTAGCCTCAGCTCTAGAGTTTTCAAAAGTGCTGTGTTATCCACCTACAAATTGACTTGCACAGATACCAAGAAAACAACAGAAAACAACATTTAGGAAAAAAAGCAGATACTCTTGTGAAATCAATTAAAGTAAACATGTGAATTGCAAACAGGAGCTACCTTGATGACATGGTTTGTCCTAATGGTTTGTACAGGCATTGTTCGGAAATCAATCAATGTTGGTCCCTGTGAAGTAAAGAACAGAACGTAAGGCCTAAAATGGACCCCTTTCAGTGTAAGCTTTTAACTACTGTAGGGTCTCTGACCCGGAACAACCTACCCCACTTAAGGTTGTGGCTATAAATGATTCAGGCTCGGGACCTCAAGGGTTTATATAGTCCTTTAGTGTACCCTTCACACTATCCAAAATAGAGGCTACATATTTCGCAGTGTGACTGTCTTCGCCTAATACAAGCCAGGAACACACCAGAAAGAACAGGAAGTGGGTGGTGACAAAGCCACAGATCACAGAACTTAAGGCCCATTGAATAATATAATTGTTGCTAACACTATTTTTGAGGCAAGGTGAACACATTTGTTGGCTGCATTTTGAAGCATCTTAATTTCTGTGATTCTATCACTGTCTCATTATATGTTTGTTCAGTATCAGCTGCTGCATCGCAACAAGCATTGGCAAAGCCAATCGGCCTCAGCAATCTGAAAGCTATAGGCGTTGAGAATGTAAATGTATAAGTGTACGGCTCTGGGGCTGTTCTTATTGATATACACAAATGCATTAACATTGCCAATGCCTGTAGCTATGATATTGCAAAGTGCCATTGGCTGTGCCAATGCTTGTTGGTTTTAGTTGCAAGAAAGTCTCACACATTTGACAATAGAATGCCACTCATGTGCACATGGAAACCATGGAAATGTCACACATAAGGAATCGGAAATCCTGGCAGCTATCCTAGCCATGGGGTCCAAACCTACTGTTCTCAGTCTCCCTATAAGATCATAGGCTGACATTATTCTAAGACTGGCATGAAGCTGGCATGAAGCTGTACACAAAAACATTAGCAACACAAAACAATTCAAAAAAGCTCATTTGAATTTGCAGAGGCATTGTGCTGTTTCATTTTGACACCAGTCAAGCATTAAGATTGGGCAAAGCTTCACAAATCAGACATTTGTCGTCCAGTACAAAAGAAAGACGTTGTGCATGTACTCTGATGGGCTGGAGGAATGCTGATAATAAACATAGGAAGTTCATACAGGTTGTAGGTGAAATCCAAACCCCCTTCCTGTTTAAAAGGCTCCTGTGAGCCTGTGAGCTAACAAGCTTTGGAGATGCACCTGCGTGCCTGTGAGTGGTACTTGACCTGAGAGGAATTTGCCAGCATTTCCAGCAACCCAAGATTAATTTTCTTTGTTCTCTACTCTCTACTGAAGAATGGCTAAACTCAGAACAACATGTCTAGAGATATACAGCAATGTCTGCACCAACTTTGGTGAAAAATACAGATACTTTTAGTTAGAAATGGGGTCTTTGGTTGGCAGTCAGGTTACCCCCTGTCCAAGCAAGGACCCTCACTCTAGTCAGGATAAGTCACACACAATCCAAATTATCCTGTGCCCACCCTCTGGTAGTTTGGCACTGAGCAGTCAGGCTTAATTTAGAAGGCAATATGTAAAGTATTTGTGCAATAAATGATGCAATAACACAGTATAGCACCACAAAGATACACCACACAGTGTATAGAAAAATATATAATATGTATCTGATAAGATGCAGGTCAAAACGATTAAAACACAATAAGTATATGTTAAGATATCACTGTTAAAGTGATATAAAGTGTCTTAGGTCTTTAAAAAGCAATAAATGTCTCTTTCAAGCACAAAGTACTTGGTTTGCGTGCACAATCTCCACAAAGAACCGCAGAGGAGGAGATGCATGGAAACAAAGGGTGTGTGTGTCGATTTCTTGGGCCGCACGCTTCGTTTAGTTTTCATGCAGGAACGGAAGTGCGTCGATTTCTGGAGCCTGGTCATGGATCCTCTTCTGGTTGTGGGGTTTTCGGACGCCCCGAGGATGTTGCGTGGATTTCCAGTGCTGACAGGACAAAGTCACAGGGGCTGCGTCGATACAGTGGGCGTTGTGTAGAAATTTCTACTGCGCGGCAGGCGCTGCGTCGATTCCTTTCTGGAAGTCCGGCTGCATCATTCCGGCTCGGCTGTGCGTCGATCCAGTGGGCTGTGCATTGAATTTCCGGTTGCCACGCTGGCTCTGCGTCGATCTTGTTGTTGTGATGTCGAGCTGTATCGTTCCGGTTTGGCGTGTGGTGAATTGTTTACCGCAGGGCAGGCTGTGTGTCATTGCTGGCAGGCTGTGCATCGATTTCCACCGCACAAGGAGTCCTTCTTGTAGAGATGAAGTTTTTTGGGTCCTGAGACTTCAGGGAACAGGAGGCAAGCTCTATCCAAGCCCTTGGAGAGCACTTCTCACCACAGCCAGAGACAAGCAAGCCAGCAGGACTACAGCAAGGCATCAGTCCCTCACAGAAAACAGCCAGGTGAGTCCTTTGGGCAGCCAGGCAGTTCTTCTTGGCAGGATGCAAGTTCTGGTTCAGGTTCTCTTCTCCAGGAAGTGTCTGTCTTGGTAGGGGCAGAGGCCCTGTTTGAATACCAAATGTGCCTTTTAAGTTGGGGAGACTTCAAAGAGTGGCTTAGAAGTGCACCAGGTCCCCTTTCAGTTCAATCCTGTCTGCCAGGGTCTCAGTAGGGGGTGTTGCAGTCCTTTGTGTGAGGCCAAGCTACAGTCCTTTGACATGTAAGTGTCAGGCCCTCCACCCTCCCAGCCCAGGAAGACCCATTCAAAATACAGATGTATGCAAGTGAGGCTGAGTATCCTGTGTACGGGGTGTGTATGAGTGAATGCACAAAGGAGCTGTTAACTAAACCCAGCTAGATGTGGATTATAAGGCACAGAAGGATTTAAGTGCAGAGAAATGCTCACTTTCTAAAAGTGCCATTTCTAAAATAGTAATATTAAATCCAACTTCACCAGTCAAAAGGATTTTGTATCACCATTCTGGCCATACTAAATATGACCTTCCTACTCCTTTCAGATCAGCAGCTACCACTCAAACTGAGGGTAGCCCCAATGTTAGCCTATGAAGGGAGCAGGCCTCACAGCAGTGTAAAAACGAATTCAGGAGTTTTACACTACCAGGACATGTAAACCTGTCCTGCCTTTTGCCTACACAGCACCCTGCCCTATGGGTTACCTAGGGCCTACCTTAGGGGTCACTTATATGTAGAAAAGGGGGGGTTTAGGCTTGACAAGTACTTTTAAATGCCAAGTCGAATTTGGCACTGAAACTGCACACACAGGCCTTGCAATGGCAGGCCTGAGACAAAGTTAAGGAGCTACTTAAGTGGGTGGCACAACCAGTGCTGCAGGCCCACTAGTAGTGTTTAATCTACAGGCCCTGGCATATATAGTGCACTTTACTAGGGACTTATAAGTAAATTAAGTAATCCAATTGGGTATGATCCAATGTTATCATGTTTAAAGGAAGAGAGCATATGCACTTTAGCACTGGTAAGCAGTGGTAAAGTGCGCAGAGTCTTAAAACCAGCAAAAACAGCATCTAAAAAGTGGAGGGAGGCAGGCAAAAAGTTAGGGGTGACCACCCTAAGGCTGTCAGATCCAACATGTGTCCCCCCCAGCTGAAAGTGGGGAGAGCCACCCAACGTCCTGGGAGCTCTCATCGCTAAGGCGAAAGTATGTGGAGAGACCATCAGCGTTGGCATGGTCAATTCCCGGGCGATGCTCCACCCTAAAGTCCATCCCCTGTGGAGAAATGGACCACCTCAAGAGTTTAGGATTCTCACCCCTCATCTGCATGAGCCATATGAGGGGCCTGTGGTCTGTCTGAACCCAGAAGTGAGTCCCAAACAGGTATGGCCTCAGCTTCTTCAGTGCCCAGACCACGGCAAATGCTTTTCTTTCAATTGCACTCCACCTCTGTTCCTGTGGTAATAGTCTTCTGCTAATAAAGACTACAGGTTGGTCTAGGCCCTCCTCATTTAGCTGTGCTAGAACAGCCCCTATGCCATGCTCTGAAGCATCTGTCTGCACAATAAATTCCTAGGAGTAGTCAGGAGCCTTGAGCACGGGGCCGTGCACATGGCTTCCTTCAGGGAGTCAAAGGCTTTCTGACAAGCCTCTGTCCAATTGCTTTTTGAAGTAAGTTCTGTCAAGGGTGTAACAGTGAAACCATAGCTCTTGACAAACCTAATGTAGTATACAGTGAGGCCTCAGAAGGCTGTCACTTCTGTCTGTGTTCTAGGTGCCAGGCCTTGGGCCAGGCCTTGATAGTTTCAATCTTGGCCTGCAGTGGCTGCACCTTGCCAACACCTACTAGGTGTCCTAAGTATACCACGGAACCCTGCCCAATCTGGCACTTACTAGCCTTGATGGTCAGGCCTGCCTGTTGCAGAGCCAGAAGCACCTCCTTGAGGTGGAGCAGGTGTTTCTCCCAGCTGGAACTATAGATGGCTATGTCGTCGAGGTAGGCAGCATAGAAGGCATCCTTGCCAGCTTGGACCCCGTTAACCAACCGTTGGAAGGTAGAGGGGGCATTTTTCAACCCAGAGGGCATCACCCGGAACTGGTAATGGGCATCAGGTGTGGAAAATGCAGATCTCTCTTTAGCCTCCTCAGTCAAGGCGATCTGCCAGTACCCTGAAGTTAGATCAAAAGTACTGAGGAATTTGGCAGCGCCTAGCCTGTCTACGAGGTCATCAGCTCAGGGGATGGGGTAAGCGTCAGTCTGTTTGACTGAGTTGAGACCCCGGTAGTCCACACAGAACTGAAGTTCTGGCTTGGCACCGGGTGCAGCAGCCTTGGGTACCAGCACCACAGGGCTGACCCAGGGACTGCTGGACTTCTCAATACCCCCTAGTGCCAACATCTTGGAAACCTCCTCCTTGATGCTGGCCTTCACCTTATCTGACAACCTGTAAATTTTGTTCTTTACAAGGGGACTGTCTCCCGTGTCAATATCATGGACACACAAGTGGGTGAGTCCAGGAGTAAGGGAAAACAGGGAAGAGAACTGCTCTAACAACTCTTAGCAGTCTCCTCTCTGATTCAGAGTCAGGGTGTCAGAGAGATTGACACCCTCCACTGACTCATCACCTTCTTTGGCAGAGAGGAGTTCTGGGAGAGGTTCACTCTCCTCTTCCATACCCTCATCTGTCACAAGGAGCATACTGACCTCAGACCTCTCAAAATGAGGCTTGAGTCGGCTATGGTGAAAAACCCCTAGGGGTGTCTAGGGGTCTTGAGGTCCACTAGGTAAGTGGCCTCCCCCCTCTCCTCCTTGACTTCAAATGGGCCAGACCAGCGGTCCTGGAGAGCTCTAGGCTATACTGGCTCCATTACCCAAACCTTGTCTCTAGGTGAGAACTCGACCAGGGTAGCCTTCCGGTCATACCACTCCTTCATCACCTCTTGACTGGCCTCAAGGTTACTTTTGGCCTGCTTCCAGAAGCGTTGGGTTTGGTTGTGGTGGGCCAGCATATAGCTGATCACATCCTGGGGAGGTGTCTTGGGAACTTTCTCCTAGCCCTCTTTTACTATGCTTAGCAGTCCCCTGACAGGGTGACCATAGAGAAGCTCAAAGGGGCTGAACCCCACTCCTTTCTGGGGCGCCTCCCTATAAGCAAAGAGGAGACATGGCAAGAGGACGTCCCACATACGCCTCATGGCCTCAGGTAGGCCAGTGATCACGCCTTTAAGGTCTTGTTGAATCTCTCAACAAGCCCATTGGATTGAGGATGATAAGGGTGGTAAACCAGTTGGTCACCCCACACTCATTGAACATGGACTTCATGTATGCAGACATGAAGTTTGTTCCTCTGTCAGACACAGCTTCCTTAGGGAATCCCACACGGGTAAATATTCTCATCAGGGCTCTGGTCACCACCGGTGCAGTCACTGTTCTCAGAGGGATTGCCTCTGGATAGCGGGTGGCATGGTCCACCAAAAACAGGATAAACCTGTTGCACAAGGCAGTTTTGGAGTCCAAGTGACCAATGACGTTGATGCCCATTCTTTCAAATGGGGTGCCACTGACGGGGAGTGGAATCAGGGGGTCCTTAAGCCTTTTCCCTGTCTTCCCCCTAGCCTGACAGGTGGGGCACGCCCTGCAGAAATTATCTGAGGCTACCCTCATTCTAGGCCAATGGAAGTGGGTGACAAGCCTGGCAAAAGTCTTGTCTTGGCCCAAATGTCCTGCCAGGGGGATGTTGTGAGCCAGACCTAGTAGGAAGGCCCGGTAACACTGGGGACTACCAGCACATGTGCTGCCCCAATGGCCGTAGCCTTAGGCTCACTGTAAAGGAGATCATTCTCCCAGCAGATATGGTGATCGCCAGAGGCTTCACCAGCTGCTTGGGCTGCTGCCTGTTGCCTCAGACCCTCAAGGGTGGGGCATCCTTCTGCGCCTTGTAGAATTCTGCCCCTGTTGGCGCACCCTCTACGTACCAGCCAGCAAGTTCAGGCAGGTTGCCCAGGTCAGCACTATCCTCTCCAGTTGGCTCACGGGCCTCCTCCTCTGGGACCCCATCCACCATTGTGGGAATATTTGAGGCGGGTTTCCCTCACCTCTTGCTCTTCCTCTTTGCAGCTGTCTGGGCCATTGTAACAGGCTCCAGAAGCCGTTGACTCCCTTCCAAGGCAGCCTTGGACCTTGTGGTCATGCAGACCCACTCAGGCAAACCTAACATCTCCAGGTGGGATCTGAGCTCCACCTCTTTCCAAGCAGTATACTGTAGATCATTGCCTAACAGACACAGACCACCCCCCCACTCGAAGGAAACCAGAACCACTGGTATGTGACTCTCACGATTGTGACCTAGTGGAATGTATTAGGGACTATCTGCTCTGCTTACACCAGCTGACTCTTGACAGTAGTCGTACTGGCTCCTGTGTCACGCAGAGCCTCCACCCTTTGCCCATTAATGGTAACACACTGCTTATACTTGGAAGTGTTGGCAGGCATGTGGGCTTTAGGCACCATCTCCTTATCTCCCAAGGATACTAGGGACACCTCTGTCTGCCCCCCAAAAGCTAACTGGGACTGTCTCCCCCCGAGCGCTACACTAGCCAACCCAGGTGTCTGCCCTCCAGTGGTGGGCTCTGCTCTCTTGGAACACTGGGAGTCGCCCTTAGAGTGTCCATGCTGGTAGCACTCCAAGTATTTGTGGATGAACTTCCCTATCTTCTTATCGAAGTACCCTGGTTTCTTCCCAAACTTACCACCCCCCCCGGAATTGTTTCGGGGGCCATTTGAGAGTTTGTTTCCCTCACCTCTTGCTCTTCCTCTTTGCAGCTGTCTGGGCCATTGTACCAGGCTCCAGAAGCCATTGACTCCCTTCCCAGGCAGCCTTGGACCTTGTGGTCATGCAGACCCACTCAGGCAAACCTAACATCTCCAGGTGGGATCTGAGCTCTACCTCTTTCCAAGCAGTATGCTGTAGATCATTGCCTAACAGACACAGACCACCCCCCACTCAAAGGAAACCAGAACCAATTTTTCTCCCCCTTCTTTCTTCTGTTGGGAACCCTGAGCACCTTTGTGGGTGTTCCCCCCCCCCAGATACCTTTTTGGACACTCTGGTGCTAACCCAGAGGTCCGCCTCTTCAGCAAGCTTCCTGGGATCAGTCAGCTTACTCTCCACTAAGTGCTGGCACAACTCTGTAAAAGAAATATTGAGCATATGCTCTCTCAGAATCAAGTCATATAACCCTTTGTAATCATTTACTTTGCTGCCCCGAACCCATCCATTCAGTGCCTTATTGGAGAAATCAAAACAATCTACCCAAGTCTGTGTGGAAAGTTTGGTGCTGTCCCTAAACCTCTGATGGTATTTATCAGGGGTCAGCCCAAACTTGGCCAGTAAAGCACAGGCCCTGGAAGAGCAAACTGAGTGGTTGACCAATAGTATTTTGGGCAGTCAGATTGCGACTTGAGAGGTGGCATTCAACCAGTATCAAACCAAAAGGCGATGCACAAAGTCTCTGAATGAATGAAGGGCGCAGCTCTCTGCAGAGATGGCCAGTGGCCTATTATAGGATTTGAGGGGGGGCATCTGTTATAAAAGAAAAAAGAAATAACTGCAGGTCTGGAGTGAAACTTGCGGAAGAGAGCATGAGCAACGGGCTAGAGGCTGCTACAATGAGCCAGAGGACTTTATGGGGTGGGGACAGGGATGCTGGACCAAGGGAGAGGGCTGAAGAGAGAGAGACAGAGAGAGAGAGAGAGAGAGAGAGAGAGAGAGAGAGAGACAGACAGAGTTTTGTGACCTAAACAAATAATCTCCTAATGATTTGGAGTGTTCGAACAAGATTCTTGAAATTGAAGGAAATTTAAAAAACTAAAGTGTAATGTTCCTAGAGACATGCTGCAGATGAAGCAAAAAAAAAAAGCCTGCAGAGTGACCTGCATGTATGGAAAAACTCAGGCTAATTCAGACAACAATGTGTGGGGGAACAGTCTCCCATGTAAAAAAGTAGTCCAAAACAATAGTTAAAAAATGGCTGCTATGTAAGTTTATAGTACTTTGCCAGTGCTCTCGGAGAGGGCTGCACACTGGAAGAGGCATGACATATGCATGCCCTTGTCAAATTGGGAGATATAAGAAAAAGTAGGGGTCTACCCTACTAACCCTACTAGACCTAGGTAAATTAAGACATAATAAGGAAAAAGTGGTACGATAGTAGGAAATTATGGACAGTCGTCAGTCCAACATTGAAACTGTAAATCAATCACTGGAACAACAGTTAATTTATACAATTCTTTTCATATGTTTTTAATCAGATGATAAAAAAGCCCAAATCCACATATAACAATAATGCACAACAGAAATCATACACAAACAATATATGTACATAAGGTCATAGAATTACAAATCAACAGAAATCGTACTTCGATTTTTCTTCTACTTTTTCAAAATGTGGTTGTTAACAATACTTTGCATGTTAATCCCCATGGGAGATGGTTGGACCATATTTACATCTCAGCATAATGGCTGCTATTACTTGTATTTAGAAAAAAGATGTCTATTGTAAACATTCCTTATAGGTATAAATTAATATTTCTCACAGCCCCCCCCTAAGTAAAAAGGTTGACACGTTTCGACCCATTCTAATTGCAAAACATATTCTTGCAAACATTCTACAGGTTCATAGTTAAACAACACATAGCCAAGTTTAACATTTCCTGGGAATAATCAAGCATTTCATGCAAATCTATATATCGCATACCAAGCACTAGTAAAACATAGCAGTTGAGCAACAAACTCTAAGTTCTGTCCTTCCATTTGGGTCACAAACTACACAGACTGTGCTCAAAGTAAGCATTTCAGTCAAGCGCTTAAAATGGGACTCGTTACCATCTACAAGGATGTTTCAAATGCAATCCTGATTCTTTACTTTCTTGTTTTCTTCTCTCCTTTAGGTCTCCAGCAGTGGCAGTGAATCAGCACAGACTAGAAGAGGATCAGGCGGAAGTTGCACGGAATGTGGGTCCTTCTTTGGTGAGTATTGAAACAGCAACGAGGTTTCAGAAGGTGCATGTGGCCTTAAATTGTGGCCGCACCCAATGATGGCCACCTGTTCATGCAAGATTTCTGTGATCTTGTTAGAGTTTGAGTGCATTCGCTTATCTTTTTTTTATCCAAAATCTGGGTCTAAGGACCATGAGTAACCAGCGCTTTTAGGCTGCGGTTAATTGTACAGTTTTTGTGGTGTGACTACCAGCATGGTTCTTGTTTCCCAGAAGAGGAAACAAGTATAGGGTTCTCAAGGTTAAGTGTGGTGGGTCTGACAGCAAGAGCCGGAGTTTTATCACACACCCCGAACAAAGAGGTAGGGGGCAGTGTACCCCACTTCTGGGCCCTGATGCACGGTGTACAGGGGGAAGCGCTGTTTTGTTCCCAAAAGCAAAGGAGGAAAAGAGCCTGGCCCCTATCTCCAGGCCCCAAACGACAGACCGGTAATTGGGAGCACTGTGATAGGGTTATCCCCACTGCCTGTGCCTGCAGCTGGGAGGGAGCTGGATGGGGACCAGACAAAGCGGGCCAGGTAGACAAAGGCTGCCAGCTCCAGTGTCACTAGTAAAGGAGGCTGGGCGGGGAGCAAGGGGGGCAGCCAGGGCTGGGCTCCGCCAAGCTGCCCCCAATAGAAAAACCAGGGGCACCCACAACAAAAATTATGAATAATTAAAAAAAAGAAGGTGCACAGCATGATGCTGCATGCCCATCAGCAAAAGTGGATGAAGGCGCTCATTAGTTATTCACACTTTCAGTAGAGAGCACCCCGTAATGCCCTGTGAGGTTTTCACCTGCACAAGTTTTCCCTTAATGTGTTGGCCCCATGAAGTTTAAAAGCTGGCCCTAAGTATGCAGGGTCAGAGAAATTACGACCACCCCCACTAGGATTTCTACTATTCTTTCAGGCACTCCCTGGGCTGGAGCTTTTGCTCTACAGCTTAGAGTGCAGAGCCCTTTAAGGGCTGGCTTCATGGCTGCAAAGCCTAAAGTTCTATTTGAAAAGACACAGAAACGTGTTATGTTCACTACAAATGCTTTAATCATAATTTAATGTTGACAGTGATTTCTTAAATAATGTCAAAATGCTTTATTGACATTAGTGATTGCATTTGTGAATGCTTATACATTATAGTGAAATTATGGTGGTTTTAACATATGGTTGTTAAGTCTTTTTAATGTGGTGCCCCTAGACAAAGCCAATAAGATTGCCCCATATATTGATGCAACCCATTGGCAAAGCTGATAGGCTTTTTTTTAATATATGGATGTGTAATATGTGACAAAGCCAATAGGCCTCTTTTATTTGAAGTGATACCCCCCTATATTGTGATGTTCTTTCTGGTATAAGTGAGGGCGTGTACTGTGATTTTAGTGTTCAGAGGTCACATGTGATTTCAGAGTTTTACCAAAGTATATTACCAAGATAATTCTATCTGCCCTAAGTATATATTTTTAAAAAAATTCAAAGTATTTATTGATATGTGTGAAATAAATGTCCTTTTCCTTCTTCAAAAGAAAAAGCGCTGACTGAACAGTCATTATTTGAGTGTTATTATTGCGTGCCAGAGAATGGTGATTACTAGCCCACACCACATCTCCTGGCAGGAGGCTTTGGACTGCTCTTTTTTCTACTCTGAGAGACTCAAGCACCACAGTGCATTGCTTGGTTCCCAGTAAGGGGAAATTGTGGACCTATTACTTGTGCAGGGCTCACATGCATTGCAACTAATAACTACATTTCTTACAACTACCATGCTCCTCCATATTTGCACCAGTTTGTAGATTCTACAGTCTCTAGCTTTGTGCTTACACCAGCAATAAGATTAAGTCCCTGTGACTGTACTGTTGTGTATCTTGGGTTCTAGACCCCCTGGTCTGCAAGGTTTGGGTTCCTAACCCACAGGTGCAAGGACTTAGTTCAATGCACAATCACTGAGTAAGAAAGTCCAGTTTAACTGGAGCCCGCAGAGCCTATTGGGCATTCCTGTGAGTGTGGTGTTTGTATTTCCTCGGTTATTACCAGTCCTGTAAAGGTTTCAGTGACACAGCGGCAATTCAAACCCAATTTTATTCTTAGAATAGCACACTCAAGCATAGCACTACGAATGACGTTGTATATTTTAAAGCATTTATTTCAACAGCCTTATTCTGTTGCTTAGTTAATGAATATTAACCACACAGAATATATTTGAAACTGCACTTATGCATGTTGTGAGCAGAGAGAATAAAATGAACAGTTTTATATGTTTTAGAATGTTCCGAGAATCCTACCACCCTAACATTTCTTATACGCGGTACACTATGAGAGCATAGGATAGCTAACCTGCCTCTAAAGTTTCTTATGTCCTGTGCACTGCATACCTGTTCACAGCAGAACAGCTGTGTTATCAGACTTCACTCAGGAAGAGAGTGTGGTTTTAGAAGGTAATAACACTATCACCTGGACTCAGCTTTTCTCATCACTGGATTGACTCTTGGCATAAGAGTGGATGCTCCTCCAGTCTTGGGTGACCCTCATGATAATCTGTTGTGAAGGCCTCACCATCTTAATGGTCAATTACTGAGGTTTATATAGGATATTAACTACTGACTTTTAACCTCAATTGCAAAATAAATTTGGGATTTTCCAAAATCTGCGAGGCAACCAGTCTAAGCCAGCGAGGAGTTGTGTCTGACTTGTGTCACCTAATGTGATAAAAAAATCAGTGATTAGGTGAAAATGACACATTCACAAGTTTTGTGAAAGATAATGACATGCTGACTGTGGACCTAAGACAGACAGGCTAACTTAATGCTTTAAAATGGAGTATGGGTTGGGGTGTAGTCGCAACAGTACATGGCATGATGTGTGCAGTAACAATAGCACTCTCCTTCACACAGTCCATTCCAATTGAAGCGGTAATGACATGCGTTTAAAATGCATTCCTCTTATTGTGATTTGTCCGCATACTCTGTCTTGAGAGCTGCTTCAAGCATTTACCATCAGTTTTGTTGTGAGGAACTTGTGTTGTTACTCCTGAGACTCTACCAAATATGTTTGGTATAACAAGGCTTGGTTCTTGACCTCGTCCTAGAAACATGATGTTGCCTCTCATGTGACTTGCTCATCTAGTCCAATGTATTTATACCACTAAGGTAAGTACATGCCTCTATCATAGCTCCCCTTTCCTTGGGTTAATTTGAAAGGAGCATATATTTCATTTCAGCCCTTCAGAGGTGTCAGGAAGGATGCACATTATTGCATTGCCTAGTGGTTCTCTGATTGATCCAACTTATGCCACTGGATCTTATGTTATCTGTATTTTTATAGCGCTCATCACCCGCAAGAGTGTCAATGTATTTGTGGTGTGTGAAGGCTTACTCGAAGAGCTAGTTCTTCAGCTTGTAGAAGAAATCAAGAAGGGAGGAGGAGGATCTGATGTGTTGAGGGAATTGTTCCAGGCTTTACGAGCCACCTATGAGAAGGCTCGATCCACCCTATCTGCTTCTTTGTATACATGGGCTATGTGCTAGTGAGAGTATGGTAGAGAGGGAGTGTCTGGAAGGTTGGTTGAAATGTATACAGCTGTTCAGATAGGCAGGGCATATGTTGTGGAATGCTTTGTATGTGTAGGTAAGGAGTTTGAAGTGTGCGCACCTGTGGATCTCTCAATGGGGTTTGATATGGTGAACCAGGCAACACATCTGACTATATTTGTTTCCGTTATGGGAGCTGCAGGTTTATCCATTTATAAGATTTTTGTGGGGTGCCTTCGGAGTCGTTCCATATTCAATCTTTATATGGAGTCATTGTGTGATGTGATAGGTGGGTGTGGAACCCCCAGTACGTTGATGAAGTAGCTCTATTTTGTAAATGAATTGATTAATTAATTTATTATAGTATATTTGTACTCTCCTATATAGTTGCAAGGCGATGCTTCCAAGCACATGGAGAAACAGGGAGGAGCGGGGAAGATACCAAGCAAACCAATTAAGATGCCAAGAAAGTGAAAGAAGTTAATTGAATAGGTAGGTCTTGAGGTACTGAATCTGAGAAGGTCAAAATTGTCTCACAGATTGGTTGACAGAAAGTTCTGTAAAGGAAGCGGCACAAAAGAGAAGCTGTCACTTGAGGGTGATTTTTGCCCTGGGGATTGCCTCTTGCTGACAAAAATTAATCTAATCTATGGGTCTGTGAGGCTGGAGAAAATGGAATAGTAGTTTCAACTCTGGCTGGGGCTGCATGGTCTTATTACTTTCTCTTAGACCCCTAGCTTACTCTGCAAGCATATACTACCAAAACCCGGACTTTCTCTTAGACCCCTAGCTTATTCTGCAAGCATATACTACCAAAACCCTGACAGATTAATTCCAGCTCACTTCTTAGTTGTGTCAAACCTTTCCTTCCTCCTACCTCCTTTTCGATAGCAGTACAGTCCTTAATTTCTTACATCTGGATGATGGCAACACTAATTTAGTTAGGCTGCCTACATGCAATTTATATTTTCTGAAGCTGTGTTCAGCTCAGCTGTATGCTCATTCAGCCAGTGGCATAACAAAACTTGAGGGGGCCCCTCTGCAAAATACGTGAAGGGGACCTCCGTGCACCTCCCTTTTTTAGTTCTGGTGGCCCCTAGTGCGTTAGTCTTTTTTGGCAAACCCCCATGATCTCCTTTTCCACTAATTACTTCACTACTTCTCCAATTACTTCTCCAACAGTGCCCCTCGCCTCTCCATAGCCCCTCTCTGGTACACATTTATTTTTCTTTTTTGAAGCGCTACTCATAGTACACTCACAGTAGTGTGAGCTGCATGGTTTACATTCTTTGCAGCAGGCACTTTATCCCTCTGCACTACTTTATGATGAGTAAAAACTGCCACTAGACCAAAATTTGGATCTCTCACCAGCTGTAGAATTAATCACCAGAGTTATATTGACATTTTTAGAGTTGACCCTGTGAGTGCATGCGCTAGCTCATACGTCTCGCTTGGGAGACTCTGTTGTGTACAATAAAGAGCTTGGAGCCTGCCTGTGCTCAACATTTGTTGGCTTGTGAAACACTCTTCTTAACAGCCTCGTAATGCATCCACTTCAGGCCTGGCATAATTTCTGTTCCTTCCTGTGGTGCAAGGACCAAACACTGACTGATTCAACTTAATCAATGCCTGTCTTCTGCTCCCAACATGACAGAGGTACTATTTTGTTCTTTTTAACTTCTAGTGCTCTGCAAACAGAAAGCATATGACTGGCAAAAATGCACAAAGCAAGACCAACAAAAATTGCAAAGTTTGCATTTTTATAGCTAAATTTAAGTCATCTTTTCTCACTTGTCACATGTTTTATTTTTTTGCCCGTGGGTGCTCTTCTCAAAAGATGACTATTATCTTGTTCAAAATATGGCAATGTGAAGTTGTTTCTTTGTTTAGTGTAATTTATGAAATTATACTTTAACACATAATCATGCAGTACTCCCCAAACTACCCAACTCCAATCCACCCCACTGCAATTCACTGCACTTCACCTCACACCAATCCACCTCACTCCAATCCCAAACAAGCCACTTCATTCCAAAACAATGTGCCCAACTCAAATCCAATCCACCTCTCCCCAGTCCAGTCCACACACCACAATCCCAATTCACCCCACTCCACCCAACTCCAATCCACCACACTACAATCCAGTCCACCCCACCCCACACCATCCAGCACACCCCACCCCACTCCAGCCCAATCCAGCCCCGTCCACTCTACCCCACTGCAATGCAATCCACCTCACCCCACTACAATCCACCCCACTACAATCCAATCCACCCAATATCCACTCCAGTCCAATGTACCTCAATCCACTCTGGTCCAATCCACCCCACTCCTCTACAGTCTAATTCACCCCACTTCAAGAATGATTCCCACCACTCCAGACCAATCCACCCCACTCCAGTCAAATCCACCCCACCCCAGTCCAACCCACCCCATTCCAATCCAACCCACCCTACTCCAGTCCAACCCCCTCCAATCCAACCCAGTCCACCCCACTCCAACCAATTGCACCCTACTCCAATCCACCTCACCAAATCCAACCCACCCTCACTACCCAGTCCGTCCCACTGCAACACAATCCACATGAATCTGCCCTACTTCAATCCAATTCACCTCACTCCAAACCACCTTAATCTTCCCCACTTCAATTCAGTGCACCCCTCTCCAATCCATCTACCCCACTCCAATCTAATCTAATCCACTCCAATCCAATCTATCCAACTCCAGTCTAATCCACCATAATCCACTCCATTCCAATTCACCCCACCCCACACCAATCCAAACCACCCTATCCAATACAGCCCAATCCAGTCTACCACACTCAGTTGAATCCACCCCACCCTAATTCACCCCCCACACAATCCAATCCACCTCACTCCAGCCAACTCCACACCACCCTAATCAGATTCACCTCAATCAGATACACCACAATCCAGTCCTCCAACCTCAATCCCAATTCACCCCACTCCAATCCACCACACTCCAATCCAGTTCACCCCACTCCAGTCCAATCCAGCCCAGTCCAATCTACCTCACTCCAATCCAATCCACCTCACTCCAGTCAAATCCACCCTACTACAATCCAGTCCATCCAATATCCACTCCAGTCCAATCCACCTCAATCCACTCTGGTCCACTCCACCCCTCTCCACTCCAGTCCAATCCACCTCACTCCAGTCCAATCCACCCCATCCCAGTCCAACATACCCTACACCAGTCCAACCCACTCCAATCCAACCCAACCCAACCCACACCAATCCATCCCACCCCACCCCACTCCAATCGAACTCACCCTACTCTGGTTCAATCCACCTCACCGAATCCAAAACACACACGCCACCCAGTCCATCCCACTCCAATACAATCCACATTAATCTGTCCAACTCTAGTCCATTTCACCCCACTCCAAACCACCTTAATCTGCCCCACTTCAGTCCAGTCCACCCCTCTCCAATCAATCCAATCCAATCCAATCCACCCCACTCCAATCTAACCTAGCCCACTCCAAATCAAATCTATCCAACTCCAGCCCTATCCACCACACTCCAAACCAGGTCACCCCACCCCACTCCAATCTACCCCAACCCAATCCAACCTAACCCACACAATCCAAATCACCCCACACCTACCCAATTCAGCCCCATCCAATCCAATCCAAGACACTCCGTCCAATTCACCCCACTCAATCCAGTCCACCCCACTCAATCCAATCCACCTCACTCCAATCCACTCCACACCACCCTAATCAGATGCACCTCAATTAGATACACCCCAATCCAGTCCACCCCACTGAAACCCACCCCATGCCAATCCACTCCGCCTCACCTCAATGCAATCCACCCCAGTCCAACCTACCCCACCCAGTCCACCCATCCCCAGTCCAACCTACCCCAATCCAATCCGCCCTCTCCAGTCCACCTCACCCCACCCAATTTCAATATAATCCACTCCACTCCAACCCACCCAATCCAATCCACCCACTCCATTCCAATTCACCCCACTCTACCCTAATCTACCCCAACCCATCCCAGTTCAGTCCACTGACTCCAATCCAATCCAGCCAGCCTACCCTGCTGCAATCCATTCCACTCCAATCCACCCCAATCCAATCCAGCACATCCCAATCCATTCTACCCCACCCCATTTCATTCCACCCCACCCCATTCCAATCTACCCCACTCATTCCAATCCACCACACTCTACTCTACTCCACCCACTCTATTCGATCCAATCCAATCCACCCCACTCCAATCCACCCCTTTCCACTCCAATCTAATCCACCACACTCCAGTCCTATCCAATCTACCCCAATCCAACCACTCCACTCCTATCCACCCCCTCCAGTCCAGTCCACCCCACCCCACCCCACTCCAATTCAGCGAATCTAATCTACCCCACTCCAATCAAATCCACCCCACTCCAATCTAATACACACCACCCCGCTCTAGTCCAATCCACGCCACCTCAATCCAACCCACCACACTCCACCTTTATCACTCCAATCCAAACTGCCCAACCCAATCTAATTCACCCCACTCAAATTCACCCCAATCTCCTTCACCTCATTCCATTTCAGTTCACCCACCCCACTCCAATCCAATCTACCCCACATCACTCCACCCCACTCCACTCAATCCACCCCACTCAACCCAGTCCAATTTACCGCACTCTATTCCAGTCCACTACGTCAATCCACTCCAACCCACTCCACCCTATTTCACAACACTCCAGTCTACGACACTCTCTGCCACTGAACTCTACTCCCCTCTACTCAGCTCTGACACTGTACCCCACTCCACTTGACAACATTCCAATAAATCCACTCTACGACACTCTACTCCCCCACTCCACTCTACTAACTTTTAGCCATGCGGAACAGCAGCCACACAGGTGTACAACATGGTAAAACACATAGCCAAAGCCAATAGCTCTTGTATAGGTGAGACCTATTGGCTTTGTCAATACGTGCTGTTGATACCTGAAAACTGCTGGATGCATAAGCAAATGTATGTGGTTCTAAACCCATGAGTTATTTTTAAATACAACAATACACCTAAGTCAGTGCACCGATCATACCGCCCTAAAGCCGGATCTGCCCACATGCTACGAAACCCACAGGCCAATGGCCCGTGCACACTGCCAGGGTGTCCCTTTGGTGCTTGGGGCCCCCCCACTGTGGGGCCTGCTGGGGCTAATGTTTCGCCGCTGCATTCAGCCCAGACCCACACTGCTCTCTCAGGGCCCAGGCACACAGTCTGTTCTTCCAGGGCCCAGTTACATACCCTGCTGTGCCAGGGCTCAGACACACACCCTGCCCTCCTAGGGCCCAGGCACAGGCTGTGCTCACAGAGTTCATAGTCTTATGACGAGTTCACCAGACTGGGGCACACACCCTGAATTCATGGGGTCCGGGCGCCTGTTGTAAAGGGTCATGGCCAGCTGAAGAGGTCAGGGATGCATCTGAGGGCAGAGAGGCATAAATGAGACCCCCAACTGCACAAGAGTTTACAACCTATCAACTACCCCCCCACACACACCTTGCTGGCTTGGCCACTACTTGTGACCTTCTTTGTGCTCTGCTACTCGAGATTTCAGGAATACTCTTGTTACCTGGGAGCAGGAAAAGCTATACGTCAAAATCAAAACCACCGCCACCTTGCTTCACCCCTTGTCATAAAGGAGACTTCTGACGATGCTGCCCTGCTCTTTCAGGAAGTGACAGTCAGACTGCTAAAAATTATTTTCCTTCAGCAGATGAAGGATAGAAATAGACAGCCTTGTAGGGACATGCTTGAACGTCTTGGCAGGCGCTGGCACACTTATGGGACATGTTCACAGTAATACAGTCATGAAAAGTGCATGTTCTGCACATTTAGGGGCATATTTATCAAAGTTTTGCATCACCCTTGCGTCACGCAAGGTAACGTAAGGGCTACGCAAAACCTAGTTGTGATTTAGCAAGCAACGCAAGGCCACAAGGCCACCTTGCGTCACCCTGCAGTGCTTGGTAAATGTGGAGTGACACAAGCCAGCGCAAGTCACTGTGTTGCGTTACTCTGCCCTAGGAAGGCTTTCCATGGGTCGAGTGTGGTTGTCCAATGCATCCACCCATTAATTTTGGCACATTCCAAGATTTACCAGAGTGGTAGACCTTGGAATACAACAAAATGCTATGCCTTTCCAGGGAAGGTGTAATGAGGAGAAATATGTTTATTTATTTTTGTTTTTTCCTCTTTCTATATGCCCTGCATTCTGCATCACACGTAGAAAGAGGAAAAAAGCCTCACAGGATTCTTTTTGTACAGGAAGGTGTCCTTTCCTGCACAAAAACAATCCTGCTTGCAACACGCGCAGTCTTGCACCATCGTGCAAGAGTGCCTGCATTGGCACTAGGCAGCCAAAAGTGAGCCCGCGCAAGGGGAGAGCAGGAGTGAGCCATATCTTGATAGATACAGCACACTCCTGCCCTCTCGCTTTCATGCAGAGCAGCATAGCAAGGAGCCTTGCTGAGTTGCTTTGCGTGAAAAAATGATAAATATGGCCCTTAGTTTCGAATAACTGTTCCTGCTAGTTGAAGTGTCCAATACAATTACTTCTCGTTTTTGGTTGCAGACCAGAGGCTCCCATTAAGCCAGAGTTCTACATATTGTTTGAGTGACTACTGTTGCTTCAGTTATAGAATCTTGCATTCGATGTATGCAGATAGAAATGCAACTGTCGTTCACAACATTGTAATTGCTGAAATATCTCACAACCCTAGTTGGGGGAACCTCCAGAGGCTTCCTCGTGAGTATATCTTGTCAGGCATTTTGAATTATAAATTTATCAGCAGGCATTGCCTCCCACCCTACACACACAACATCCCCACATCTCGAACAATGTGCTCCATCTCGTTCACATTCTCAGTCTAAAGGCACTACACATATTTCTATAAACACCTCTCACCGGAACCGGAGTATCTTTACGGCATGGCGCAAGCAACAATTTGTGGATATAATTTGTCCTGCTGTAATCGAACTGTGACCTTTCCCGTCAGCACAAAGCACTGTATTCCATCTGATTCGAGAGGGCCCAAGGCTGATTCCTTTTTTGATTCACTAAAATGCCTATACATATAATTCTTTCCCCTGAGACTTCTGTTTTAAGAGTGTTAATTTCAGCCGGGGGAAGGGGTCGCTGTGGAGGAATAAAGAGAGGAAAAAGATATTACAATGCCGGACACAGTTGTAGCTATTGATTACTTTGTTAATTTTAGCTAAGCTACTACAGGTTTACAGCAAAACCAATTGTCTTGGATTTATCACATCATATTTCATGTAAGCTGTGCACTCTGCAGAAATTCCTTCTACTGGGACCCCCGCCCCCGTCTGCTTTCACTAACCTTTTATTAGGCAGGAGGGACAGCCGACCTCGGAAACCTCGGGTACCAGTAGCACGCTTAAACCTCTGTAAAGCAGTTTTGTCTTATCTCTTAGCCGGTAATTTAATACACAATTTTCCTTTTATGAATAGCAATATAAATAGGAAGTAGGTGCAGTTGTGAGCTCCCTTTAATGGATTTATATTTTTATATATTATTTACAATGAGCAAAATTACGTTTTACTCTTGATTTCACATGTGGAGACTAATTAGTGTAGTTAATTTTGAAACAAATTTTCTATGATGTTTAGAAGTGTCATTTCCTAGTTGATGTTAACTAGGCCACATTTTAATGTAAAACGACATCTAGGCCAAGATGGAAGTCTTCCATGTCACTCATCTTGTGCTTCTACCCCTGGTCACCTACCCCCACCCCTGGTCACCTACTCCCCCCCCCACCGAACCCACCAGCCCCATCCCGCACACATCCTCTCCCCATCAAGCTCTGCAGCACACAGTCAAGCTGAAATGTATTGCAATATTTGCACTATTGTTTTCTGATCAGAATGACATTCTCCACTTCATGTATGTTAGACTTGACATCCTTGGCGTGGTCTCCCTTAACTTTTTTCCTCTGCTTCCCAGGTTGTTGGTGTGTGCTGTTTTTGATACTCTGGGCACTTCACTACTGCTAACCAATGCTAAGCTGCAAGTGCTCCTATGTAAAATGTCTGTCTAATTGGCTTATCCATCATTGACATATTTGATTTACTAGCAAGTCCCTATCAAAGTGCATTGGAGGTGCCCAGGCCTGTAAATCAAATACTACTAGTGGGCCTGCAGCACTGGTTGTGCCACCCACATTAGTAGCCCGGTAAACATGGTTCAGACCTGTCACTGCAGTGTCTGTGTGTGCAGTTTTAAACTGCCAATATGTCTTGGCAAGTGTACCCATGTGCCAAGCCCAAACCTTCCCTTTTTATACCTGGAAGGCACCCTAAGGAAAGCCATGGGTAGCCACATGGGCAGGGTGCAGTGTATGTTAAAGGTGGGACATATCCTGGTGTGTTCTACATGGGAAATACTGCTAAATTTGTTTTTCACTGTTGCAAGGCGTATCCCCCTCGTAGGTTAACGGGGGGTGCCTTTAAATATCTTTTAAATGCAGTTTCCCTTTAAAAGCAGATTGAGATATGGAGTTTGGGGTCGCTGAACTCACAATTTAAAAATACATCTTTTGATAAAGTTGTTTTTTATATTGTCAGTTTTTTACTAGGTCCAGTCAGGTCTGAATAATTTAAGTTAGGGGTTCAACGTTTGGGAGCTGACCTATCTGCAGAGAGCAGACAGGTTTAAAATTAGTTAAATGCGTAAAGCATTTGTCAGTACCAAAACTGTTAAAAAGCAGAAAACAGAACACATTAAAAATCTCACTCCAATAGACATCAAAATGACTAAAATGTAAAGTAGGAAACCGGAGGTGTGATTTTTCAAAGGGTTACGTGTTTCTAGGGCCTGACAGCATAAAGTGCCAACTGTGGGGATTTGATCATTCTAGACCAGGTCAAAGTTGAAAGTGAAAGCTGAGTGTGATGGAGCACGGATCGAATACAGGGACCAGGCTCATCCATGTGGAAATTTTTCCTTCTCTCTTAGTCTTTTTGTTTTGCAGAAAATTCTCATCAACAAGGTCATCAGCGGGTCTGGGTGTCAGCTAAATCCAAAGAGGGATTTGTCAACAGCAGTTGGCTGACCTGCAGTACCTCGGGGGGATCCTTGGCTCTTGTGGGAAGTTTGAGGCTCTTGATGTTGATCCCTTGAAAACTCAGAGTGGGTGAAGTCCAAAGATCAGGCCCAAGAACATGTCATCATCTGCGGGGTGCTGCTCAGCATTGATCCCAGTTAAGTTCTCTACATTTGGACTTAGAAACCTTTATGGAAGTCAGGTTCCTTTCAGTAGGGTAAACTGGCAAGCTGAGTCTGAAAGGCAGTTTGACTTCGCTGCTGTGGCTCGGAGGCAGTCCAGTGGTAGCCTCTAGTTCTTTTTGCAAAAAGTTCAGAAAAACTTTCTAAGTGTCCAGTCTTACAATTTTGAAGGGGAGCTGAATTGGAGGCTAGCCAACTAACCCTAGTCCTCTCCTTTGTCCTGAGTACAAGTGAAGGTGAGGTCCAGCCCTTGGGCTTTCTTTCCACAGGTTCAACACCAGGTGCAGTCCTTCTTTTGTATTACTTAGGTCAAGAGAGGCATTCAGTAGAGAGTACCGAGGGTGCCATTTTATGCCCAGTACTAGGCTGTGGGTGAGGGAAACTCCTGGCCATTCCCTAATTAATGGAATGAAAGGTCCAAGAGGCGGCCCTACCTGGCCCTACCTAATTTGCAGCACTTCCTGTGTATTGTACTGTAAACTACAACATTCATAGAATAATAGTTCAAAATCCAACTTGACCATCAGATTGGGGTTTAAATTACTATTAACTTGAGTTCTTGAATCCAGGTCCTAACTATACCCAAACTGATGTTATGCATGATAGGATGTTATAATGTAACCCTTTGCTTTTCTATGGATGAGACTGCTTTGCCACAGTGAAAAACAACTTTGGAGATTTTTGACTGCAGGACATGTAAAACTCAACTACACACATCCTTCTTTTTAAATACCATGAACCTTGCTCTATGGGAAGTTACGGCCTACCCTAGGGGTGACTTGCCAGTATTGAAAAGGGCGGTTTAGGCCTGACAAAAGGCTTATTTTGAATTTGAATTTGTAGTTAAAAAAAAAAAAAAAACACTTAGGCTGCGGGGGCAGGCCTGGAAAAATGTTTTGTCTTGTCACTTTAGTGGTGGCACAATAGGTGCTGCAGTCCAGTACTGATGTTTAACTTACAGACCCTGGGTACACGGAGTACCTTATACTAGTTTTTATCAGTAATTTAAATATGCCAATCAGGGATTATCCTATTCTGCATGTTTTAGGACATACAGTGGGAGCTGGACAGCAGCACTCCGGTGTCTAGAGTCCATATATCAGCAATAAAATCCAGGAAAAAGTAGGGGGAGGGGTGGTTATGAAAAAAGTCATTTTTTTACATAACCTAGTTATAATCCAATCTTCAATAAATGGCCATACCAATTTTGAGTAGTTCTGTAAGGCTGAATGCTGGAGAGGATGGACAGTTCAGGATGGAAGAACAATAGAGGGATATAAAGCAAAATCTATGTAGTTAGCTAGTTTGTGGGCATGTTTAGTCATGCTTGTGCTGGGCGTGTCTTCTGTGCATCAGACATGCAGGGGCCTTTAAGACGGCACTTATTGTGGTACTGGAACACACTTACATATTTGGCTGATGATTTTTATTGAGTAGCCAGCATAATAATTTGCCATGTGAGAAGTTACTGCTGTGTTGTTATTTGGTATTTCTTATTATCTGTCTTTTGCACTGGTTCATTTCTTCCTTTGTAATTGATATTATTATTGTGACTCATCAAATTTTAGCCTCTTTGTTCTTTTCGTTGGATCATACTGGGAAATATATGTCTCTCTTCAAGAGTTTCAGCGCTTTTTATTTTTGGCGAGTCATATAATGTTGAATCCTGTTGCTCATCGTACAACTATTGAGATTATAGGGTAGCATTGGTCCGTCAATCTTATTAAGTTCGGGTAAAAAGCTAGGTCTTCAACATTTTATTGAATTCCAGAATGTTATCTATGGCCTGAGTCCCTAAAGGTTTTGTTCTCGTAGTGTGGGATGATTAGTTAGAGTGCTAATATGAAATGTATTTTCTTTTTCTGCAAGCTTCATTTATGTTGTATCTAGATGAGAACTGGCCTTTTTCTTTATTATCTTGTGAGTAATGCAGAGTATGTTGATAGTAAATCTAATAGGTAGAGGGAGCAAATGATGAACCTTTAGGACGGTGAATGTGGTGCAGCGGTTGCTCTCTATGGATGTCTGTTGGGGCTGACACCAAGGCACCATGACCCAAGTGGTGTTAGACCAGACAGCCTTGGGGTGGTCTTGCCCCCAACTTTTTGCCTACATCCTCCACTTTTCTAACCTAATTTCTGCTAGTATTACGACTCTGTCACATTACCACCGCTAACCAGTGCTAAAGTACTTGGGCTCTCTCTTAAAAACATGGTAACATTGGCTTAACCCCAGTTGGCACATTTAAGTTACTTGTAAGTCCTTAGTAAAGTGCACTGCATGTGCTCAGGGCCTGTAAATTAGATGCTACTTGTGGGCCTACAGCATTGATTGTGCCACCCACTTAACTATGGGTCAGGCCTTCCATTGCAGAGCCTCTGTGTGCAGATTTACACTGCCATGTCAACCAGGCAAAATAACTGTTTTTCTAGACCCAAACCACCTTCTTTTAGATTTGACAACCATAAGGTAGGCCCTGGACAACCCAGAGGGCAAGGTGTGATGTATTAAAAAAGCAGGACATATACCTTTAAGTTTACATGTCCTGGTGGGTAAAAACTCCCAAAGTTGTTTTCCGCTACAGCAAGGTTGGGATTACCTTAATTAAATTGTAATTCACAATCTGGAAGAGATAAAAATGTTGAGATTGGTGTCTCTGGAATCACAATTCAAAAGCATAACTTATGGTGAATTAGGATTTTAAATTGCAATTCTGAAAATGCCATTTGGTGCCTGCTGCCTATCTCTGATCACTTGTCTGAGGTGAGTGACAATTGGGCTTTGTGTATTGCCCCTAGACAGCAACACATGATGGGAGCTTAGGTGTGACTTGATGGGTAATCCTGTAGAGGATGAGATGGAGGAGCTGGACCCGCCTCAATCCTGATAGGCTGCCCCTTGTCTCCAAAGAAAGGGTTGTATACCCCCTATAGTGGCTACCCATACACATGAGACACACTGTGACACAGGCCCTGATCACCAGCCAACAGGACTAAGTCCACACCCTCTACGTAGGAATCATCGCACACCTCCTACACAGAATGCCACAGCCAGACTCATCCTTGACCTTCCCAGATGAACCCACATCACAGCCCACCTCAGGCAACTCCACTAGTTCCCCATACAGAAGAGATGCTAATTCAAGCTGCTGACCCACGCACACCAACCACTGCCTGAATGTCCACCAACCATCAAGAAGAATATGCTGCCTCCCTTTCACTTCCCTATACTCCCCGCATCTACCAAAGCAGAAGTGGACGATGCTCCTTCTCTCACATAGCAGCAAAAACCTGGAACACATAGCAGCAAAAACCTGGAACAGCCTCCCCACACACCTCCGGACCATCACCTCACTTCCAGAATTCCGAATGGTCCTCAAGACCTGGCTGTTCAAATAAACCTCCAGGACCTGCAAGCGCGTGGATACCCTATTGGGTGATTAGCTTCGCTTTATAAATCCTGATTGATTAATTGTAGTGATTTAGGAGCCAAGGCAAGAAGGACATGTCCTTTATGTACTTCAAAGGCCTGTCTATGAAGTCTCCCCCACTTCACAGACCCAACTGCTTATGAGTATTGGACCTCCAACATTACCAGGTTAGTACACTGTAGGACCAGTGAATACTCTGCCAGGAAGAAGGGGTGCTGTACTGCTGAAGGACTGCCACTCTGCTAGACTGCTGCTTTGCTGGACTCCTGCCTTGCTGTGATGACCTGCTGCCTACTGTTCCCCTGCTTGGGTGGTAAGGACTGGACCTGCATTGACGGAACCCAGAGTGACTCCAGGGGCTAGCTGGCTGGCCTCCTGATCTGAAGTCTCTGGGACAGAAAAGACTTCCAACCACCCTGCTTCTGCACCTTGACTCTGCCATCTGTGAGTCTACCCTGCCAAGTGGTGCTACCCAGTCCTGCACCCTTGGAAGTAGGCCTAAGGTGCTTTCTCAGGGTAACCGATGCATCCTCTGCTGAGCGAAGCATCTCCCTGCCAAGTCGATGCACCACCTAGGCAAATCGGCGCATCTTTTCACAGAACCAATGCATCACTTCGGAACCACCAATTCCCAACTCTTCCTCGTGCAAAGACATCACATCCACGCTGACAGCAACCTTGACGATGCCGCTGAAACTCTGCATCATAGCTTCAATGCACGCATCACCTTGACTGCACAATGCATCCTCCACACTAGTCTTTCCATTGCAAGCCTCATCGACAGGATCCTCAATGTCGGCTCATCAGGATTTCACAGCCTCAGCACATCTTGGAACGGGCACATCACCTCTGGTGCACAATGCATCTTCGACCCGAATCCACGCAATGCTTTGCAAGCTTGGATTGAGGTACTTTTGTTCAGCGGGCCTAACAGAGTCACTATGGCTGGCCCGTGCCCCATTGCAGTCAGCCTATACATTTTTACTTTGTCCCTGTCCAGCACAACCAGTTAACTCCTTTTAGCACTTTACGCTTCTTACACTATTATTACTCAGAACATGTAAAGATCAATATCTCAAATTCTAAGTATTTGATTTTTGTTGTTTTGGTCCTGTCTTATTTACTAAAGTCAGATCTATTCCCAGCTAACTTGGTGTGGTATTTTTTTTGTGTGGTGTTTTCACTGTTTTACTGTATGAAATGTTTCACAAATTCTTTACACACTACTGCCGTAGGACTCTAGTTACTGGAACGTAATTGCTGGATTCAGGGTGGCAGCATCATAATTTGTGGGTGACTGAGTCAATTCCACACCATCTTGGCAGGTGTCAGCCCAACCCTTTCTGCTAACTAGCAGCACCTCACCCAAAGCTGAAAGAAAAGGTGATTTGTAGCAGCCTGATGCATGACACTCCCTAGCTTCTCAGGGGAAGTCATGGTCGACAAGCCTCACTCCTTTCTCTCATTACCAGAAGGTCTCATACACACAGAAGGGCCAACCAAAGGATGCAGGATAGTTTTTAATACATTTATTGAAAAGACTGCAATCTACGATCAAATATATGAACTGCAATTATTAGGGCACTGTTACATAACAGGATTAGGATTGTGATGACTAGAAAGAAGGAAATAAACAGCCCCAACATATTGGAATAATATAGATAGCTGAATTCTACCTAACCCTATCTCCTTAGCGAGAGCATAGTGGAAATAGCCCAATCTGTCTGTACTTAGTCCACAAGAGGAGCACCCACACCCATTACCTGAAAGAAATGGGACTGCCTACAGTCTCTTTGGCTGGTTGTAGAGACAAGGCTAAAGTGAGCAATGAAATGGCATGCAACGTGGGCGAAATCCTAGCCGGATCAACCTCCCTGTTGTCCCATTGGCCTGTCCAGTGTTTTTATAAGAAACATATTTCTGTTCCATGTGAAAGGCCTGACGTGGGCATGTGCCTAAGTTTCAGACTGTTTACGTACTATTGTAGCAACATTTTCTAGCTGGATTATCTCATTCTTGGACAGAGATACATGGTGAAATGTTGAGCACAAAACAATAATAACAATGCTCTTGCAGAATCACAGGCTTACAGCTGATTAGAAAATAAAAACATCCCTGTTGCAAGCAGGCTAACTAAAAAGGAATAAAACTGAATACATGAAATCAGAGCACATTTGTAGGTGAAAGGGCACAGGCCATAGGCCTAAACTAAGCTAAAATGTGTATGCCTAAGCAGAATGTATAATAAACCCACAACACTGTCTCTGAGTTAAACCTTACTGTTCTGTGCCGAGCTACCCGAGGGTGAGAAAAGGTAAATTTAGGGTTTTCCTGACACCCTGACAAGGATCTAGGATTGTGGCTGCTGTTTGAAGAAGACTCACACCACAGTGAACCAAAAGCCCAATTTCTAACAAGACTAATGCTTTCCCAATTAAAGAGCTTACGTATGTAAACTGCGACCAACCAAACTCAGACTGTTTGTTTAGGTGATACACCATCTATGATAACTCAGTTGCAAAAACAAAATGTTAAATCTCTTTTTAGCAAGATATTACATTCTGATAACAGTATTTATTGTAGACAACTAATTTTGATTGAATTAAAACATGTGCGAAGTGAAAACCTTAGGGCACCTATAACAAATAAATTAAAACCAATAAAGCATGTGTACTGTTCAAATTTCAAAGAGCAGATCATTGTGGACATCACCTACACATTCAACAAATTATGTTTTCATTTGCACTCAAAAGAATAATTGAACATCATTGGACAATGCCCAGATTAACATGAATTTGATGTCAGTAGGTCCTTGGGCAAGGTCTCCTAAAGTATGGGATGATGGCAAGCTATATTTGAGTCTTAGCATTTTGTATTTGCCATAAAGTGAGCCAAAATTAATATTGATTTGGTATGATTGTCAAATGGACCAAAACACAGAAGATTTGTAGGACTGGCCCTTAGGAGAACTTGGCAGTTACCTGAAAATCTTCCTTCCAAATCTTGTCAAGAGCATTCTCTCCTGAGAGTTATTTGCCATTGCAAGACAATTGTCAGAGTCTCTGAACATTTTCAATGGGAGATAGGTATTTAGAGATAGTTTCAATAACTGTGATACTTTGTGTTCTTCTCATCCTAATGTTTGAAGTGCATTATTAAAGAAGTATGAAACTTGTATTAGTAGGAGTGAATCACAACTAAAATTATATTCACTACAATACAGTAAATGAAAATGAAATGTCATAACACAACCACGATCAATGCATATTACCTGCTATATACTAAAGCAACAAATAAACATTCTAGTGAACAACTAAATGGTATAACTTAGCATTTTTTAAATTTTCTAATAGGAAGGACTGAAAAAGGGAAAGAAAAGGGGAGAAGCCTATTAATTGAAAGAGAAGAGTATAAGCTACTACGGAATCATATTGATGATCAATAACAGTGAAAGAAATAAAATAGAGCTAAGGTGGGTCATACTGATGAGTAGTAGTAGGGGAAGTAAGCAATTTTCAAGAAAGAGAGGAGGAAAGAGGCATCTACAGAATGTATCTCTTGATTAATTGCTTAATGAAAGTCATTGCAGCACAGTCTAATCCATGCTGATTGCAGGGCGTATTCCACCATTTAAGGAAAGTAACTGATTGGGCATTTTTCCAGCTGTACAGTGTAACTTGGAAAACAATTGCAATTGACAAATCTGCAAACGTCCCCTGCATCACAGAGGTATTCCATATAGGAAAAGCACTACCCAAAAATATGCATTTTATCACCTGGAGAAGAAATCATGCAAATATCAGTAATGGTAATCCAAACTTGTAACCAGAATCAACTGATGAGGGCACAGTACGAGCAAGATCACTCCTCTCTTTTTTGGCAAGTCAGATATTAATTGTCCATGGATAATTTGTATTTATATAAATATAAATGGGTGAGGTATAACCTGTTATAAAAATAAAATATATCTATGTAGTAGTGGCAGAGCGAGAAGTGGTGTGAATTTTAGACCAATTCTTTTGTCATGACTGAGCAGGAATTTACTGTTGTAGACCATCTTCCCACTGAGTTTGTATAATTGTTTTTGGTCTGTCTAAGGCAGCCTGTGAGTGATTGTCAATAGTTTTAGAGATGAAGGTGGCCTTCGTGAGACTTGTGAAGCTGAATATAGGGGAGCTATTGTTTGAAGCCTGTGATGAGGTGATAGTGAGCGAGGGTAATTGAGAGAAAAATGTCTTAAGTTGGTTATATTTAAGAAATGGTGAAGTGGGTAGTCCAAATTTAGTTTGGAGAGTGGAGAATAGCACAAGGCCGGTGTCAGAGAAGAGTTGATTCACTCTAACAAAACTCTGCTGGAGCCAATCCTTCCAGAATATAACTCTTGTTTATTTTAATGGGTTTATTTTACCAAATAGAGGACAACAGTAGGTACTCTTTATCATATTGGGAATGTCTAAGAAGGGGTTTTGCTATGCAGATGGAGTAAGTAATAAGCAGTAAAGAAAAATATTCAGGCGGGTGTGAAGGACGAACCAAACTGATTAGAAATGTAACTTTCCAGTCATTGCCATATTGTAGGGAGGAAATCAGGATTCTCATTTTGAGAAGACCAGATTTGTTTGAGAGTAAAAGCTTGGTGATATTTTCTGAAGTTTGGAAAATTCAACTCCTCCAGGGCTTTGGATTGTTGGAGTTTTAGTAAAGAAATGCAAACTCCTTTGTGTTTCCATAACATATTACTGATCATGCTGCTTTAAAAGAGACAGAAGGATTGAGGGACCTTTACCAGTAGTATGTATAGGTTGAAATTAAAGATGGGCACCAGCATCATCTTAATGGTGTCTAATCATTCCCATTAGGATACAAATAGTGGTGACCATTGCTCCGAGAGTTGGGGTATTTTTTGTTTAACAGTTGACAATTTGCCATGTATGATTTCTTGCAATGAAAAGGAGTATTGCATTTCCAAGCAGTTAATATAGGTGGGACACTACGTGACCCCTGTATCTCAAAACATTTCCTTAAGACAGTGAAGGTTAAGGGGAGTGCTCCTTATTTATGTATATTCAATGTGTAATCTGATAACAATTAAAATTCCTTAAATAAAGTGAAAAAATGTGGAATAGTTTTAGTAGGATCTGAAACAAAAGAGATGACATCATCAGCATATGCTGTAAATTTGATCTCATTGTCTTTGTATTGAATTCCTATGAAGTTGCTAGATTTACATATCTTTTCCAGAAATGTTTCAAGAAAAAGAATGAGTAATAATGGGGAAACTGGACATCCTTGCCTAGTACTTCTATTTAAATGAAAGAATGAAGACTGAAAACAATTGAGAAAAATAGAAGTGGTAGAGGATGAGTACAGCAAAGTAATATATTATAAAATAGTGGGCCCATAACCATGTGATTTAAGTTCTCGAAACATGAACTCCCAATTCACTCTGTCAAGTGCTTTCTCTGCATCTAGACTGACATCCATGACTGGCATTTGGAGGCTAGATGTATAATATAAAGAAAAGTCCTAGAGATATTGGTAATATGTCACCCTTTAACGAATCCTGATTGCTCTGAACCGATAAGATCAGGGGCAATATTATTAATAAGTTGAACCTATAGCTTTGAAAAAATCTTTCAATCTGTATTCATGAGCAATATTGGTCTATAATTCTCTCCCAAAAACAGATCCTTATCTTTTTTGGTATTAAGCAGAACATAGCCTGAAGGAGGGATCCTGTGCTTTATTGATGGAGGAAAAGTGTTTAAAAATTGAGAGAAGTTTAGGGATGACTATTTCAGATAATCTAGGCAAAACATTCTACAGAAAACCTATTTGAGCTGGGTACTTAATCCTTAGGTAATTTAGTCAGTGCTACACAAATTTCAAATGTTGAGAAATGTTTGTCGAAAGATGGAAGATCAACAGACAAATTAAGATTTTTGGGGATGGAATTAGTGCTTCTGTGGAGGGGGACATTTCAGAGCTGCATAAATTAGTGTAGGATGGAAGCATTGTGAAATGTCAGCATCAGTGTGATGAGTAGTCCTGTGTTCATATTTGAAAAAGTGCATTTTAGATGTTTGATGTTTGATTTTTAGGTAATTAGCAAATAATTTACCAGCTTTATTACTTCCCTCATAGTATTTAGCATTGAGTTTTAAAAGATAACTTTTTGTGTGTTAAATCGAATTTTTGTTGAATTAAAGTTTAGCGGTAATGAGTTGAGAAAGTCCGCCCTTACTTTTAGAGGTAATGTATTTTTGCTCTAGTGTCTTGATGTGATTGAGCATAGAGGAGTATTCTTTGAAGGCACTTTTTATTTGAGGAACATTCTCAATAGTAAAACCCCTGGCGGAAGCTTTAATAGCTTCCCAGACAAAGTACATTTGAAAATCTTCTTTCCTGTTAAAAACAAACAATTGGCTAGGGAATTGTTCCAATTTTCCAACAGAGGTTCCATCTTCTAAAAGATAGTTGTTAAATGTGTGCTTTGTGATATTACGACTAAGTCTACAAGACTGGAACATGATTGGAAATAATAATGGACCCAAATTCGGCCTGTGCTAGGTTTTGTATGTTGGCATGTGTCCCAAATGTGTAATCCAGGTGTCTCCAACAGGTCTATTGCGGGCTACCAGTAGCTCCTGACCCCTTTAGAGTAGCTTGTGGCCGTGAGTTAATTTTTAAATAAGCACAGGGTCACATTTTTCTTCTAAAGTTAAGGGAAAGCTGTGTTTATTTTACATTATTATCAGCAGGCTGCAGTTAGCAAGGCCTGATAAGGAGCAGTGCTGGAGTCAGATTTATGACCCAGGGCACGTAGGTGAAGAATTGAAGCACTAAAGTATTTAACCTTTAAGTAAAAACCCTTGTCAACTTAATATTGGAGATGATAACACAATTATCTTTCTCAATGCTTTCAAATCAGAGAAAATGAAAATGAAAAGTTACCTTATGATTAAGTTAACTTTTCATTAGAATGTTCTCAATTTCTTTTCAAAGTGTTGCATTTCTAAACAGCAGGCCTTTTGCTCCCAATGGCCAGTAGGACACCGTGCCATATTTATAACTGAAAAATAGTCATTGTTTAAATGGAAGAAATTTAAAGTGCAGACAAATGTTCCACATTATGTATATTTTTGCACTTGTACTTTCATGGATGCTTTTGCACCCAAATAGGTTGTTGAATTGAATATTTTTGCACTTTAAATTTCTCCCATTTAAACAAAAATGGATGCATCTTTGTGCTATACATGTAACAGTGCTACATATGTCAAAAGGTATGTCCTGTGCCACAAGTACATATGACATAGGCTCTCAGTTACCGGTACACATATATCCCATTCACATGCACACATGCTCATAGGTTCCCAAAGACCATGCTCTCACTGACACGCATGGCAGCCCTGTCATAGTACCCCTAGTTAAAGTATTTTTTTCAAACTATAGTATCTGGCTCTATGGATATTAGGCTTAAAGTCAAGAAGCTGGGTGCGGGCATATCTGGTAATAATGCACAAGTTGTATATCCTTTGGTAGCTCACAATGATTTTCACCAATCATGAGTAGATCTTGCTACAGAAAAGGTTAGGGACCCCTGGTGTAATCTAGTCTAGAAATGGATTGGTGAACAGGAGAATGGAACAATTATGATAAAGAAACCTCCATAGATAAATGAGGCGCAAGAAATTAATGACTTTTGCAAAGGATTTTTGCATCCTTTTAGGAATGTATCTAGGTGTGAAGCGAGGATCTATAAAGGGGTCCATGAGTTGATTACAATCCCCTCCCACAATTATGTTGACTTGAGGACACGCTTGCAATAATCAATGAGAATTGATCCCAAAATTGAAAGTCCCCATCGGAGGGACCAGAGACATTCCATATAGAGATAGGATCATTGTTGATTTTAAGTGACAATAGTAACCATCTGCCATTCACATTAATAGCAACAGTAACCACATCCAGAGCTATAGATTTATAAAATAGGATTTCCCACCAATTGTTTTTTAGGAGAGTTAATATATTTTTCTACAAGGCAAGTTTCCTGTAATAAAGCAACCTCGCAATTTAATCATGATAAATGTTTTATTAATGGGATTGTACATAGACTACCCATAAAAAGTAAATGGGAAGGGTACAAATACGTTAACCAATTACATATTTTTAAATTAAATAAAACCGTATTAGAAATTGAAAAAACTTACAAAAGTAGCCTGATCAACATGGAATAGAAAGGGAAAGAAAATATCAAATAAATAAGGCTAAAGTAGAAATATCAACGAAGAACAGAAGATAACAAGGGAAGGAAATAGAGGACAGAAAGGGCAGAGTGAGGACAAGGGGAGAAGACAAAGGAGGGGGACCACCAGACTCCCCATGATAAGCAAAAAGTAGATGGTAAAAAGTCCAAGCATTTCAAACATCTATGTGAAAGTAGAAAACAGTGAACAGGGAAAGTGAGGGAGGGCTAGGACAGAGACCAAGAAAGGTGCCTAGCCTCCTGGAATGAGACATAATGATAAGAATGAGAAAAATGAAATAAGGCACAAACTTTAATTTTAAGAGAAGGAGTTACAGAAAGAAATGGATAGAGAAGTGACAAGACTGCAAAATGTAAACATAAAACCTAGTGACACATTGAGCAGTCTACAACAACCAAGGCAGCCGTTAGATACATGCATAATATAGACTGTAGACAGATAAGGATGACAATACATGGGATCACAGTACATGTCAATCCAAACTCTGAAGTGTGCAGGAGATCTGTGAAGGAAAGAGAAAAAGAGATCCATAAATCGCCTAAATCTAAACAAATAGATAACAACAAGAACAACATTCAGATTAGTTGCAAAGAAGAAATTATGAAAGAGTTCAAGTTTTGCCAAGGTCCATTGCCTTTCCTTTATGAAGATGAGAGAACTTCCTCAAATCTAGGGCTTCAAAAGTATGAGATCTATCCTGATATGTGGCCTGGACTAAAGAGGGATGAATGAGGCCATATCAAGCATTTATGGATTTCAGAGCAGGGCAAAACTCAAGACTTTTTTCCCTTCTGAGAGCTTTTGAGTTCCTCGGTGATGAAAATCTTCTGCCCTAACCTCAGCACTCCTTTCCTTTATTTGGAGGCAGAAATACTGTCATTAACTCAGAGTATTGCAAGAAATAGTCAACGATTCCTTAAGGACAAGCTGTAGAGGACTTAGATGGAGGGCCAACACAGTGAGTTCTTTGTATGTTAAAGGGAGGATAGTTATTTAGCTCCACAAGTTTAGGAATAGTGAGTTGTAGAAAGGAAATAGTATCCGAGCCCTGGGAGGCAATAAATCTGAGATTGTTGCATCAATTAAGGTTTTCCAAATCCTCTGTCTGTTTTTGGATTTGTGAAATGTCCTTAGACTTATTATCCACTTTTGTAGTGACGTCCAGACCATCACTAATTCATTGCTCAATTTCAGATCCCCATGAATTCTTTGGAGTAACATTGGTTTCGATGACAAAATACTTCAGGCTTTTTATTTCATCCATAAGGTCCTCTAGAGTGAGGGGTAAAGGAGACTTAGTGGGAGATGTTGGGTCCTTTTTAGACTCTTGTTTACATTTCCTGTTTGTTACTTCCTCCAGACAGCAGAGGGATGGGGTAGATCAAAGTGTTTGGAAGTGGACATCATTTGCAAAATCCATGGTATATATTTAAATTTTGGTGAAGATAAATAATCATATGCACAGCATAAAAGCAATAGAGTGTAAGAACCCATGAAGATTATTGAGGTGGATAAAGCTATGGGAAACAATTTCTAATGCAAGAGGGACACTGAAATATTCCGGTGAGGACATTTATGGTGAAGCAAAGAATCAGGACAAAATCAAAGAGAACGGCTCCAATGTAACTTGTAAAGAGAAAAATTCTGAAAGATCCTCCAAGTAAGAATTCAGCAATATCCTCTTGAGGACTTTCCTTCCACATGTGGTTGATTAGTAATGCTACCCGCCTGCCACCATTGCAAATGCAGAAGACGACTCCCCAAAATGGCATCCCCAGCAGCTTGACATGAAGAACAGTGTTATGCTGGTGTATATATGCCAAAAAACCTTGACTCAGTCAGAAAACTTATTGTGTCACTCCTCAGCTGCTCGAGGACTGTTGTGTGCCATTCTTCATTGTCAGGAGGCAGTGGAACCACCAAAAGACTTAGCACCCAGTGACCATGTTGGAGCGCTCCAGTGTGTACTCTCTATATTCTTCTCATCTTAAGACAAAAAACATTTTCTAGTGTAGGAGTTATCCTGAGATGTAATGGTATTTGGGGCGGAAAACAGAGAAGGGCAACTTAAGGTGTCACATATGTTCCATATGTTTGCTGGCCATGGGATATGAATATGATAGCCCTTGACTAGGATTTTGTTAAGTGTTAAACAGTTGAAATGAGCTTCCAGCTTCACCCAAAGCCACAGAGACAAAGGGATAGAAGGTTCTGTGCCCTAGTCACAAAGGTATATTTACACATGCAGATTTACTCATGTATAGTTTTGCTTCTACACCTAGGTTACCTGACTCCATTGCTTTCTGTGGGAGTATTTTTCAGTAAATGTCAGTAGCCATGTGTGGTGCTAGACCTATTCTAAGGTTGGGCTGGAGTACATTTACTACTATTTTAGTCCCTTTTGTCACTAGTAACTTAAAAAGTGTAGTTTGAGAACAGCAATGGATGTACTCCTTTGTGTGTGGGTTTTTGCATTTGCATGTACCTCTGTAGAACCCTCCTTAGGCCTCCCTAAGGCTTCGACTATGACTCTCTAATCTTCTCATATTTAGTACTAAGTATCCGCCATTTTCCAGCCGCTTCCCCATTATCCGTCCTTATTTAATACTAAAACATATACATATGTGTGCAGAGATCCCCACACAAAAAATAGGTTAGGCTGTAGGTTTGTGAATACCATTTTGTAGTGCATGAGTAGTTCTACTGTAGTAATACTTCATGTACTACAAATTACACTTTGTGACCCAGAGTGCCTTACAGTCCTAGGAAAACTGTCTCCTGGTGCACAGGGATGTAGTTTTCCCCATAATAATGTATTTTCTGATAAATAGTTGGGTACAAGTGCTTTCAGTCAGGTATGGTGAGGTGTCTGTTGGATTTGACCAGGACGTTTTACATACACACAGAAAAGAGCACACACTCCCTTTCTGTTGTGAAAGTACTCATAAATGTTGGATATTTAAAAAAATATTGTAATTTGTATCACTTAGTACCCATACCAATCTGCATTCCTCTCCCTTTCCACTGCACCTTAGACCCCTCTTACTTACCTTGCTTATCATATAATGTATTTTAACAAGAAATGCCAGTGTGATTGTTGGAAAATCTGAAGCTTACACACCCCTAACCTTACTGACAAAGTTATGCCCCTGCTGGTGCATAAGGTGACTATAAATCTGTTGTTAATGCCATGTTTTTAAAATGCTTTTTTAGACTTGCCTTCTGTGTTGCAGTGATAGTACGCTATGGAAAGCTGTTAGTTCTGATACTCAGTGTGCATACCTGAAGTAGCCTGATCTATATCACATGGATGGGATTTAACGATGCCCTGTAAAAAGTGACTACTTCATGGATCAATTATGATTCACTGATTTGAGATTTCAAGGCAAATTAGCACCGGCCAAAATGAGAAGATGTTGTGTTTGATTAATTGTTACCTAAGTTCATGCACAAAAGCATTGCTTTTTTTAGAACAACCACAACAGTTAGTGTTGTTTTCAGAAGACATTTCATGTTTTTGTGACTCAAGACACTATGGGGCTTACATACAAGCCCCTTTGGCGTAGGGCAGTGGAGCAAGTGTCTTGCGGCACTGCCCTGCGCTACCAGGAAATGGCAGAAATGCACGATATCTACAAGATACAGCACATTCTGTCCTCTCCCCCTGCGCTAGTGCTAAAATTAGCTGCATAGCGCCAACGCAGGCACCCTTGCACTACACTGAATAATTTGCACGGAATGGTTGTTTATGTGCAGGAAGGTGTCCCTTCTAAATTTGTGGCAGTGTCAAAAGCAATGGGTATTGCATGGAAATGCCCACAACAATACCCATTGCACACCCCTCTGCTGCAGAAAACTGTGTCAGGGGCCCCTATTTCCAAGGTGACGTTAAGCCATGCAAAGGGGCTTAGCACCGCCTTGTAAATGTGCAAGTGGGTAAAGTGCCACTGCAGTGTCAATAAAAGTGACGCTCCGGTGGTGCTAGGGGCTAGGAAATAAGCCCCTTGATGTGGCTAAGATATTTTCAAAAGAGGAAGGGGAGGGTGCATGGCATTTAAAAGTGTAAATTTAACATGTCTATGCAGCGACAAGCCCCCAAAAGAAAAATAGAGTACAGAATAACATATTAATTCTGCATTCCTGGGTTTGGGACAAGCTAGAGAAATAGTTCAACCACTCTTTTTAATATTTATTACCCAAGTCAATGTAGAAATTTGGTTTTTACTAAATATTTGCAAAAATAACATTTATAAAATGACCATTATCCTGCCTGACGCTCCTGGAGGCCATTTTATATTAGCCTGAAAGCAGCTGTATCAGTGCTCGCTATTAATGAGGTATGAAAACTGCTCCCAGGTCAGGACAGTGACTTAGTCCTGGGGACAGGATGGGATGAGTGTGGGGAAGATGATCCCTGTCAGCTTAGGAAGGGCTGCTGAGGCCATTTCAGAAACTTCTTCAACTTGAAAGGGACAAAGGTGAAGCCTGCCAATTCATAGTTTAGTCTAAGGGGAGATCTGAGGAAGAGGAATCCTTTCTTCTTTAGACAAAGTAAGCTAATTGGACACCAGCCAAGTGGGGTTGGGGAGCTGGTCCTAGAACCCGTTTGGTGTAGCTTAGGAGGCGGGGACTGCTCATTTACCTAAACACATCCATGTCTGGCACACAAGCTCTCTGTAAGGTCAGAAGGCCTGTGCCATCATGGATTTCCCAAAATAGTGCATTATGGACCAGTGTGCTGTAAAACACAGAGGGTGTGCTCAAAAGTGGGCAGGATTGCCCCCGGAAACATTTGCCCCATTGAGTATGGAGTGTCGGGGACTTACCTCCATTCATTAACTACTGAAATGTGTAAAAATGAACCTAATCTCCAGCTCCTCAGGACACTTTCTGGACTTGTAGAAGAACAGAAGAAGGACTGCACTCACTGTTTGAGACCAGTGAGTAGACCTGAGGGATTGGACCTTCTCCCACTTGTACCAGGGACAAAGAAATGGACTACAAGGTCAGCTTGCTAAGGATTTGCATCCATCAGGCATCACACGACCTTGCTCAGTGTTCAAAGCAGTATTTACAAAGTTGCAAAGTATAGGATTTGTGTGATTTTACATAGTGCAAGATCTGCATTCTGTTGTGCTGTGTTAAAACTTTATTTCAATGTATACAAGATGCGAGGGGCCTCACAAATCCATCAAAATGTATGCACTTTATTGCTAAAAGTGTCATTAGGGAGGAGAAAATCTTGGACAGCTCAGATGAGTACTTTTCACACCTTGAATGACCCTGACCCTTGAACAATGAGCCAACAATTCTGAAAAGAAGAAGCAGGACAAAAGGCTGACACAGAGCCTCTACAGAAACCACTGCAGTGAACAAAAGGAAAGAAGCCTGAAGAAAAGAACCTCGACAAAAAGAAACCACATGATGTTGAACACCCTAAAAAATATGTGCAACATCGTTGCTTCCCCCAGGAAGAAATTGCCAAGATCTCATTTACTAATCCTAAACAAGAAGCTGTCCAGCATTCACTAGCATCTGTGTCTTGGATTGGGAAGAAACAGAGGAGAATCAGTGAAAAGGCAAAAATCTTTCCTTAGGAAAGAAAATTGCAGGAAATTCCTTCTTCCAAGGAATCCTGGAAAGAGGGAGAAACGGCTAAAGCAGAAAGCGCAGAAAAGAATTCAATATGCAACACGGTTATGTAGACGGACCGTGTCACTGCCTGAGAAGAAATTAATGCCAACCAAAGGTCATCCTACAGAAGTAAGTGTGGGGGGACCTGGATGTGCTGTGTTTGCAGCAGTCAGACTGCAGTGGATGTGGCACTCTGTCCTTGTGCAACCTTTGACTGGAACAACATGAGTGCAAGCTGTTCTTGGTCTGCTTATGTGGCTACTGCATGACATACAGTGTAACACTATGCTCAAATTGCATTGAAAAAATGATCCATGGTCAGAGTAGGGGTAAAAAGCACTGCAAAACCACAAGAATTCAAAGGACCCTGACAAAATCCAGTAACACTAACATTATCTAAAATATTTATGCTGCTAAGAGGTGATGCAAAGAAATGCAAATCAATGCAAATCAGCACGTTGGCATTTATTTTCTAGTCAAAAAGGTATTTTGCGCAACAAAGCTACCATTTCTATGCGCAAAATGGTATTTGTGCTGCTATGCATTGCCTCAATTAGTTGCTACTTGGGTGGAACTGTGAAAACCACCAGAGATTTTACGGCCAATTGGCCAGGCCAGACTTTTCATCAAAAAGTAATGCATCCTTGAAGCAGGCATTAACAAAGGAAAATGTTTTTTATTTAAAATGAAAGCATTGCATGTGTGCTGAAGAGCATAGCACATATCAAATGTATGGGCAAGGAAAGCTAATTAGATTTCTGGAAGGGAGATGATAGAAGCAGCAGGCACATGTTTGCAAAAATGGCTCTGAGCTGAGCTATTTCTTCAAGCTTGCTCAATGCAGGTGAAAGAATTGGTTGTCTGTCCTATGTTATGTGATAACTTATCAAAAGTGCCCCACAGTGTTAATAAATCTCATTTTACATTTATATTAATTGCAGTTTGATTATAAATTAAATGAATTGTTGCAATTTTGTCAGCTTCAAACGGAGGTAGTCCACCTATAAAATCAAAGGTTAAAATATTAATTAGATCAATATTGTTTTTAAAAATGTGTTAATTTTTTAACTGGTAGTACAGCACACATCCAAATAAAGTTATAATTTTAAACAAAAACAAATATTAAATTTTTCTAAATTATTACTTACCTTAATCATTGTTTATTTCAATTCAAGATGGTGAAGAAAGTCATCTTCTTGGTAAAGAATGTCAGCCCAACAATGCTGCCCTTGTTGTGTGAGAGTGTGAATTTTCTAAAATGTTTATTTATGATTTTGGTATACTAAATGTATAATAGATTAACGTGTAAAATGGGAGACTTGAAAATGGTTGTCACAGTTCATTTTCTGTACCTAACTGAGCAAAATTCAAACTAAATGTTGTGGTTATTTTACATAATTTAATGCTTACATTAAATTGCATTCGGTGTTGTAATAGATGTGTCCACAGCTACCCCTAGTGGGTTGCTGAATTATGTCTTACAAGGCCATGTTTTAACTGGGCATTGCATAAGTTGAATGTTCTATTGTTTGAGAATGTTACTAAAACGTGATTTTTCCCTTGAGGATGGAAGTGAAGTTTGTAACTGTGGAAGTTTCTTCCTGAGAAGAGAAGCTTGGGCGAGATGGATCAATGGAGCCACAAACGAGGTGGAAGAGGAAAAGTTACTATTAAGAAAATGTTCTAGTCAATGTAGTTGGGATTTTCTAGAGTCAGACGAGATTGCAGATTTTAGCGGGAGAGATTGAACCTGTTAGATTCCAGTGTTCCTGTAGCAGTGTGGGTTTAGCTGTTGTTAGGCCCACTTCTTGTGAAGACATATGTGATGGTGTCCCCTTGCTGAAGTAGACTGCTGGTTGCTATCAATTTTGGTAATGTATGTCATTGTAATGTTACATGTGTCTCTTTTGCTTTCCAGGTACCAGCTGCAACTTATAATTTGATGGCTGCGTATTAATAATATTCTTTTTTTTATTGTAAACCCAAGTTAAAAAGGTTTTTCTAAATTTGTGTTTCTAAATTCTTTTTACATGAAGCCCAACATGTGAATGCTAATTTGTGGTTAGTGAGGGAATTAATTTGAAATGCTCATGACTTACATTGACATCTTTTGAGTGTTGTACTAATGTATACGTTGCCATTATCATCAGTTCTAGTATTATTAATAAGTGTAATTCTTTTGGAGATTATTTGCTTGGTTGTTTTGATTAAACTGAGATATATGAGACGTTCTAATCAACCACTATTAATTCTAAATGCTTATCATTTGTGTTTGAGAGTTATTTTAGTAACATTAGCGTTGTTAATCTAGGGAAATACATTTTATAATTCTTTTTAATAAACTGGTGTGGTTATTTGTCTGAAGTTTAATATTATTGATTATGTTGATTATTGTTGATGCTTACATTGCTCATTGATGACATCCCCTCAAACCTATGTCACTTCAATCCATTGACCTCTAGCGCCAAATTCATTAAACAGTAGAAATAATAGATAGGATTCCGTGGCGCTGCAGCAGTTGCAACATCCTCCCATTGTTGCACGTCACTAAAATAGCCAGTGACTCTCTCCTACCATTGGTGTTATTCTTGGACTGTATAGGCCTAGCCAACTCTCCCACCTGCCCCTAACATTCTGAACAGGTAGTGGAGCATTAGCCAGCCTCTCCCTCATTATATTTTACCTGCCTCCTTCCTTCCCTACTTCCCCAGGTATTCTTAACTGAATTTCCCATAACCATTTACGCCCCCAAAACACAGGGTCCAAATTAGTTTTCTACCTACTGTGACTTGAGCCTGGGTATTTAGGAGCATCCTACAAATTATTAGGAGAAGCCCTTCTTTGCAGCTCCAAGTGAAAAGAAGTAGTGTTAAAGCTGCCATTTGCTACGTCAGATGTTCCTGCCGCTCTCAGACAGCTAACATTCACTCAGCAGCCAGCAGTTAACATATATTTGCTGTTCTTGGGCTCATAGGATGGTTATTAACTGTCCCAGCCAAAGATGCGTATTTTAGATCTGAAGGTGTGATGAGTGGTTGTTAGAAATGGGGTTTCTGGTTGGCTAGGGTATGCACCTCAGCAAGGCAGAACCTACCCATTCTTGTCAGGGCAAGGGAGTTACACGTCCAAGATAACCTCTGCTCACCCCTTGGTAGCTTGGCACGAGCAGTCAGGCCTATCCAAGAGGCAATGTGTAGATTGTTTGCACAACACACACAACACATGTGACGCAATATCCCCTCCACAAAGGAAACACAACACCAGATTATATGAAAATATACTGTATTGCACACAACGCAATTATTAGACCAAACATCACATATCAGTAGTATCCTGCTACCTTAGCAGTTGTCAGAACGCTGCTATTTAGTTACTCTGCAAACTAGCAGTAGTTACATGTAATACACAGGTTACTCAGTATTCTGCAATATAAGCAGTAGTCAGGAAACATGTTATTACACCAAAGCCCTTATCATAAGAATATCGTAAACGCCCATAGTAGGAAAATTATAAACCATATGGCAAGTCATAACACATATTAGTATGTTTGCCCATAATAGGAACAAGTTCATACCTATCAACACATCAAACGCAGGTAGGCAATTTATGTATTCATCAAGTCTGTAGAAAGAACTTTACAATAAGTATATGGTTCCTTTTTGGCAGTACCTGTGGTAATGATGAAGGCACCTCCAGTGCCTAGAAGACGAAAAAAATGGGGCCCCCTGCGCTCCTCTGCGCAAAACGGGGGCCTCCGGTATCCATTGGCCTAGCGGAGGGCAGCACGCACCTCCTCTGTACTGTGGACGGGCCCCTCTGGGGGCCCGTGTTCACTGGGCCCCCCGGGCCTTAATCAGCTCTCTTACGAGGGGGGCCAACATCCTCCGGATAATGTAGGGGGAGGGGGACACCACGCAACCCACTCTGATTCGTAACGGTCCCCTCCTGGGGCCCGCGATCTCTTAGGGTCTTCCCTGGGCCTGCTCTGGCCTTCCGCTGTGTGGGGAGACCACCAAACTGGCACAGGCCCATGAGGGGGCCAATGAGGAGTCTGTGGTGCGGGCGAGCCTCCGGTGAGGCGGCCGCCCCGCCCGCAGATTAGACAGAAGCCCTCCGAGGCTTAGTAGGCGAAGGAGAGGCGTCCTCTTCTCCCTTCTTCCGATGATGTTCTGGTCCAAGGCAGGGCCTTCCGGTGCCCCGGGGGTGCTCTATAGAGCAGACCTCGCCCCGGTGGGCACCTATAGGAGCACGCTTGCTCCAGCTTGAGCAAAATAGGAAGCGCACTCACCCATGCTTAGGTGGAGCAGATTCCCCGGGCTGCGGCGGTGATTTCTGCCACCACGATGGGCTTTCTCAAAAGCGCTTGAGCCACAAATGAAGCCCGGGTCGTGGCAGGGATTTTCTCATGACACAATGAATGAGCGATTTTTAAGGTGCCAAACACAGGAAAAGGGAAGCGCTTTCAAGCGCTAAAGAAATCCCCCAAAAAGCACTTTCCCAAGCGATTAACTTGGAAATACCTGCTTAAAAGTGGATTCAAGGGGCTGGGGCCACAGCACCCTGCCCCTCAGGAGCAGAGTTCCAGGAAAAGGCCCACAGGTGGAGGGGCCCAGCAACAGGCCAGCATAAAGAGGATGCAGCAAGTGGCAAGTCCTTTATAGTGACCAAGCAGGCCACAGGTTGGCACAGCAGCAGCAGTCCATGGCAGTTCCTGGTGAGTCCTTCCAGCATTTCTGTGTCCAGTTCCAAGATGATTCCAAGAGTCTCCAAATTGTGGGGAAAATTCCCCTGTACTTATACTGAGTCTTTACAATGTTTTGCAATGGTAGGGAGAGGAGGTTCCAGCCAGTTACAACTGATTCTGGGAGTGCTCACTCTCTCTTTCAGCAAAGGCTCCAAACATCAGTGGGGGGTAAACAACCCTATTGTGTGATTACTAGGGGCACTAGGTGTAGCAGTAGGGGTTGTGGTAGTGGGAGGCTTGGTGCTTTTCTTTGGACAACTGGCATCAGTTGTCCAATGGCCTTTTATTTTACATAAATAGCAGCATGGTTTCTTTACTTGATTAGAAGAGGATGTGGACCCACCACCCCCACCAGAGTGTTTTTGTGGGCCTGATGAAGACTCATTTTTAGATTTGTCCCCACCCTTGTCTGAAGACTTACCATCCTTCTTCTTGCCATCCTTATCACCCCCTGTATGAACTTTTCTGTTCACTCTTGTTCTGACCCATTTGTCTGCCTTCTTTCCCAATTCTTGGGGAGAGGTCAGATCTGAGTCCACTAGATATTGGTGCAACAAATCAGACACACAGTTATTAAGAATATGCTCTCTCATGATTAAGTTATACAGGCTTTCATAGTCAGAAACTTTATTGCAATGTAACCACCCCTCCAAGGCCTTCACTGAATGGTCAACAAAGTCTACCCAGTCTTGTGAAGACTCCTTTTTGGTTTCTCTGAACTTGATCCTGTACTGTTCAGTGGTTAAGCCATAACCATCTAGGAGTGCATTCTTAAGAACTGTAAAATTATTGGCATCACTTTCCTTCACATTAAGGCGCCTATCCCTACCCTTTCCACTGAAAGATAGCCATAGGATAGCAGCCCACTGCCTTTGAGGGACCTCCTGTACAACACAGGCCCTCTCAAGTGCAGCAAACCACTTGTTAATGTCATCCCCCTCCTTGTAAGGGGGAACTATCTTGTGCAGATTCCTAGAATCATGCTCTTTTACAGGATTACTATCTGTAATACTGCTGCTGCCACCATGTGGTCCAAACCCCAACCTCTGTCTTTCTTTTTCTAATTCAAATGCTTCCCTGTCTAGATCCAACTGTTGCTTTTTAAGCTTCAGCCTGGACTCTTCCACTCTCAATCTATTGAGCTCCCTTTCTAACACTCTGTCATCAGGGTGGGTGGGTTGGGCATGCTTAGACATAGAAGAATGGTGTGAATGAACAGAGGGAGACCTGTCCCTAACAGATGGCACTCTAACAACCTGGCCTAAAGGAATGACATCCCTACTGTGATGAGAGCTCACATTAGTACCAGCCATGCTAGGTTGTCTGCTAAGGGGCAGGTTGGGAAGGTTCCCTTCGAACACTCTTGCTAGGGCTACACCAGAATCAGAGTGTGAACCATCAGCTAATCTCTCACCAGATGTGCCAGCTATGGCCTTATCATTTTCTATGAGCATATTAACTAACAATTCTCTAGAGGGATTCTTCCCTACCCCTAAACCTCTATCAATGCAGAGACACCTTACACCTTTCCAGTTAAGGTGGTCATAAGCTGTGCTGGCCAGATCCAGAGTTTGACCTGTACCAGACATGATAGGAAAAGGTTTAAGGGACAGAAAAAGAAAGAAAAAGTTTCAGAACTTTTTAAAGAACAGAAAAAAAAAACTTTTTCAACTTTTAGGAAACCTTTTGAAAGTTTTAGAGGTACTTTTCAGCACTTAGCAATAGAGTAAGAGAAGAAAAGCAAAACATTTTGGTTAGGTGTACATACACTGAACTTGTTTTGTATATTTTTCTCTTATGAAAAGTACAAAATGACAAAGTGGTAAGTAGTTGCAAGTACTTATCCCACCGCTGCACAACCAATGTAGGAGGCTGGCCTGGTTTGTAGTGAGTACCAAGGGGTACTTACACTCTGCACCAGGTCCAGGTATCCCTTATTAGTGTAGAAGAGGTGTCTAGCAGCTTTGGCTGATAGAAAAGGGTAGCTTAGCAGAGCAGCTTAGGCTTAACTAGGAGACATGCAAAGCTCCCACTATACCACTAGTGTCATATGCACAATATCATAAGAAAACACAATACACAGATATACTAAAAGTAAAGGTACTTTATTTTTATGACAATATGCCAAAAGTATCTCAGTGAGTACCCTCAGTATGAGGATAGCAAATATACACAAGATATATGTACACAATACCAAAATTATGCAGTAATAGCAATAGAAAGCAATGCAAGCAATGTACAGTCACAATAGATTGCAATGAGAGCACATAGGTATAGGGGCAACACAAACCATATACTCTAGAAGTGGAATGCGAACCACAAATGGACCCCAAACCTATGTGAGCTTCTAGAGGGTCGCTGGGACTGTAAGAAAACAGTGAGGGTTAGAAAAATAGCCCACCCCAAGACCCTGAAAAGAAGGTGTAAAGTGCACCTAAGTTCCCCAGAGAGCACAGAAGTCGAGATAGGGGAATTCTGCAAGGAAGACCAACACCAGCAATGCAACAACGATGGATTTCCAGACGAGAGTACCTGTGGAACAAGGGGACCAAGTCCAAGAGTCACACTCAAGTCGGGAGTGGGCAAATGCCCAAGAAATGCCAGCTGAGGTTGCAAAGAAGCTGCCACCAGATGGTAGAAGCCGTAGATTCTGCAAGAATGAAGAGGACTAGGAACTTCCCCTTTGGAGGATGGATGTCCCACGTTGTGAAGAAGCTTGCAGAGGTGTTCCCGTGCAGAAAGACCACAAACAAGCCTTGCTAGCTGTAAGGGTTGTGGTTAGGGTTTTTGGATGCTGCTGTGGCCCAGGAGGGACCAGGATGTCGCCAATTGCGTGAGGAGACAGAGGAGGTGTCCAGCAAGACAAAGAGCCCACTCAGAAGCAAGCAGCACCCGCAGAAGTGCTGGAACAGGCACTACAAAGAAGAGTGAACCGGAGCTCACCTGAAGTCACAAAAGAAGGTCCCACGATGCCGTAGGACAACTCAGGAGATCATGCACTGCAGGTTAGAGTGTCGGGGACCCAGGCTTGGCTGTGCACAAAGGAAATCCTGGAAGAGTGCACAGGAGCCGGAGCAGCTGCAAATCACGCTGTACCCAGCAATGCAGTCTAGCGTGGGGAGGCATGGACTTACCTCCACCAAACTTGGACTGAAGAGTCACTGGACTGTGGGAGTTACTTGGACAGAGTTGCTGAGTTCCAGGGACCACGCTCGTTGTGCTGAGAGGGGACCCAGAGGACCGGTGATGCAGTCTTTTGGTGCCTGCGGTTGCAGGGGGAAGATTCCGTCGACCCACGGGAGATTTCTTCAGAGCTTCTAGTGCAGTGAGGAGGCAGACTACCCCCACAGCATGCACCACCAGGAAAGCAGATAAGAAGGCGGCCGGATCAGCGATACAAGGTTGCAGTAGTCGTCTTAGCAACTTTGTTGCAGTTTTGCAGGCGTCCAGAGCAGTCAGCGGTCAATTCCTTGGCAGAAGGTGAAGAGAGAGATGCAGAGGAACTCTGATGAGCTCTTGCATTCGTTATCTAAAGAATTCCCCAAAGCAGAGACCCTAAATAGCCAGAAAAGGAGGTTTGGCTACTTAGGAAGGAGGATAGGCGAGCAACACAGGTAAGAGCCTATCAGAAGGAGTCTCTGACGTCACCTGCTAGCACTGGCCACTCAGAGCAGTCCAGTGTGCCAGCAGCACCTCTGTTTCCAAGATGGCAGAGGTCTGGAGCACACTGGAGGAGCTCTGGGCACCTCCCAGGGGAGGTGCAGGTCAGGGGAGTGGTCACTCCCCTTTCCTTTGTCCAGTTTCGCGCCAGAGCCGGGCTGGGGGATCCCTGAACCGGTGTAGACTGGCTTATGCAGAGATGGGCACCATCTGCACCCATCAAAGCATTTCCAGAGGCTGGGGGAGGCTACTCCTCCCCAGCCTTGACACCTTTTTCCAAAGGGAGAGGGTGTAGCACCCTCTCTCTGAGGAAGTCCTTTGTTCTGCCTTCCTGGGCCAAGCCTGGCTGGACCCCAGGAGGGCAGAAACCTGTCTGAGGGGTTGGCAGCAGCAGCAGCTTCAGTGAAACCCCGGGAAAGGTAGTTTGGCAGTACCCGGGTCTGTGCTAGAGACTCGGGGGATCATGGAATTTTCTCCCCAATGCCAGAATGGCATTGGGGTGACAATTCCATGATCTTAGACATGTTACATGGCCATGTTCGGAGTTACCATTGTGATGCTATGCATATGTAGTGACATATGTATAGTGCACGCGTGTAATGGTGTCCCCGCACTCGCAAAGTCCGGGGAATTTGCCCTGAACAATGTGGGGGCACCTTGGCTAGTGCCAGGGTGCCCACACACTAAGTAACTTAGCACCCAACCTTTCCCAGGTAAAGGTTAGATATATAGGTGACTTATAAGTTACTTAAGTGCAGTGGTAAATGGCTGTGAAATAACGTGGACGTTATTTCACTCAGGCTGCAATGGCAGGCCTGTGTAAGAATTGTCAGAGCTCCCTATGGATGGCAAAAGAAATGCTGCAGCCCATAGGGATCTCCTGGAACCCCAATACCCTGGGTACCTCAGTACCATATACTAGGGAATTATAAGGGTGTTCCAGTATGCCAATGTAAATTGGTGAAATTGGTCACTAGCCTGTTAGTGACAATTTGGAAAGAAATGAGAGAGCATAACCACTGAGGTTCTGGTTAGCAGAGCCTCAGTGAGACAGTTAGTCATCACACAGGGAACACATACAGGGCACACTTATGAGCACTGGGGCCCTGGCTGGAGGGTCCCAGTGACACATACAACTAAAACAACATATATACAGTGTAATATGGGGGTAACATGCCAGGCAAGATGGTACTTTCCTACAACAGCCTTTACAAATGTAGGTGTGCCCCGCCTCTCCCTTCTCTCAGCCCAGGAAGCCTATTCAGTATGCAGATGCACCTCTGTGACCCCTCCACCCTCGCTGTGTACAGGCTGTCTAAAAAGTATTCACAAAGCCCCAACTGTCACTCTGCCCAGATGTTGATTGGAGTAAAGCTGCAAAACACCAGAGTCATAAGCACAGAGAATTGAGCACTTTCTAGAAGTGGCATTTCTGTCATAGTAATAAAAAATATACCTACACCAGTAAGCAGCATTTATTATCACCATCACAACCATACCAAATACGCCTACGCTACCCCTCATAAATGAGACTACCCCTAACACATAAGGCAGGGCATTTCTAATGCAATCTTATGAGAAGGCAGCACTCACAGCAGTGAGACACCAAGTTAGGCTGTTTGTCGCTACCAGGACAGGCCACGCAACCTGGCACATGTCCTACCTTCTACATACATGGCACCTTGCCCATAGGGTTAGCTAGTCGATCCCTTAGGGTTGACTTACATGTAGTAAAAGGAGAGTTCAGGGCCTGGCAAGTAAATTTAGATGCCAGGTCCCTGTGGCAGAAAACTGCGCACACAGGCGCTGCGCTAGCAGGCCTGAGACAGGTTTGAAAGTCTACTTCAGTGGGTGGCGCAAGCAGCGCTGCAGGCCCACTAGTAGCATTTAATTTACAGGCCCTGGGTACAGGGATACCACTTTACAAGGGACTTATAGGTAAATTAAATATGCAAGTCAGGTATAAACCAATCATACCAACTTTAGATGCAAGAGCACCTGCACTTTAGCACTGGTCAGCGGTAATAATTTCCTCAGAGTCCTAGAGCCAACAGCGAGAGGTCAGAAAAAATAGGAGGAAGGAGGCAAAAAGACTGGGGAGACCCTGCATAAGGGAAAAAGTCAAACAGTGGTTGTAAGCCAACTCTGGCTCAGCTGCCTAAAGTACATTTTTATAAAGTTATTTTTTCACACTAACCCCAATATGTAGTGCTCCTATTTTCATCTATTACCACCTTGCCCTATTCGCTTACAAGGCGCAATTTAGAGGTGATGTATGAATATATAAAAAGCTGCTTTTTCTACATGGCAAAGGCAATTTTCCCTGCCTTGTGTCACTGTAGTGCATTTAAAGTGCAGCACGCCAAAACTCCCGGGATATCTATTTTTGTAATATAATAATGGGGTTTTATATATACAAACTGCAGCCTCCATGTGACATTAACTTTCCATGCCACAGATGCCTATTCTTTGCCATTTACAATGGTCTTACAGGACACTTAAATGGGCAAATTTGGTGACAACTGTTTTACCACTTTCTTTTTAAGTCCAGATAACATTCACTGTGACACTGTGACAAGTTTTTGAGAGTGCTTTAGAAAGTTAACACTTGTGTATATCTCTGCTATTTTAACTCGAGAGTAATGACTCCCACATCCTTTCAATCATTTTTTTAACAAATAAAATCAGCTGGATAAGGGCTTTGGAATTTTTTTACAACCATCTTAAGTTGGCACCTACCCTCGAATTTCATTTTGTGGGAAAATGTTTGCCACAGCCATGGAGGGCCCACAGAGGTCACTCACTCTATAGGCGTGCTACGGGGAACCAAGAAGCAGAGAAAACTCAAGGCACACATACAAAAACAATGTTGGAAATGGCACACGATTCAAGAGTCAAAAAGAAATCATGAGCAGTCGTTTTAGGTGATAAATCAACCAACATTTGTTAGTGACTTGCAAATCACTTCTGACTCGTGAGTTTCAGGCAATGAAAAAATAACACTAGCAAAGCCTGACAAAACAATGAGCTCCTTAGGAGGTTAGAAGCAGGTCGGCCACAGGCAAGGCATTGCACTCAAACCCTGCGTGGACATCCAAAAGCCTTGCGCAGTGGGGGTTGGTTGATGGCAGGAGGTGGGATGCAGACCCTGCACCTAACTTCTGCCGTGCATGGCTGAAGGCTTTTGATCGTGGGTGTTGGCTGATGGCAGAAGGTGGGACTCTGGCCAGGCTCTATGCCCAACCCCACTGCGCATGTTGTTTGATTAGGCACAATGGGGGTTGATAGATGGGAGGTTGGGTGCTGAGCCTTGCTGCTGTAAGCGCAGGTGTTTTAATAAAAAAATATTAATGAGTGTTCATGTATTCTGAACACTGGATTTGTGTAGAAAATATAATACTGTAGAAAAATAATGCACACATTTGAAAATGTGATTACAATGAGTGGCCGTCAATGTTCACAAAGTGTACTTATTAATTGTCTAATGCTGTGAAATGTTGAATATATGTTTGACTAATGTCAATATATGTCATATTAAAGGTTTTGCCTTATGTATTAGCTTTATTAATTGTAGGCCTTACCTTAGCAAAGCTCTTGGCCTACTTGCCAGGCCTCATGTCAAACCGTATTTCTTAATGTTTAATAAATGGCTGTCCCAGAGAGTTAAACAATAATTTTCCATTCTATTGTTTAAATGTGCTCATAGATGAAAAGTTTTCTCATGAGAACCGACTGCTAGAAGATGCTGTTCTTGCAAAACGTAACATTATGTGTGTGATGTGAGTACGACTGACTTTCCCAGGAGGAGAACAATGGAGACACTGACTGGAGTAGAAGCTGCAACAATATTTTTACCTGACGAGCCGGACGATGAGGACATTGCAGGACAACCAATCAACGACATGTGAACGGAGTAATCGTAGAATTTATAGATTTGGAGTTTTCGTTTTATTGGATAAAGTGCGAACATGCGATCCCTTGACCAATAGGGATTTGAGAAATAGTTTTAGTGAATTCAACGTAATGAGACTGCACCAGGAGAAGAGACCAACATTGCCTTTTTTCTTGCTGGCCGAAAGGTCAATATTTTCTTGTGCATCTTGACAAGAGTCGTGCTTAACTTTATTGCTTAAAGACTTTGCGTTTTCTGAACTTTGATGCTGAATCCTGGTGCCTTGCTGATCGACTGATGTCCTGATGACAAAGACTATCTTGTGTTGCCGATCCAATTGAGGGGAGGTATAACTTAGATCTATGTGTCTGTTATGCATATTTGCTTTTTCTTTCTAGGTACCAACCGCACTGTTTTGATAGAGCCATAGTTAGATGTTTTTCCAAATTCGTGATACTAAATTGTTTTGCATGAAGTCCAACATGCTGATGCTAATCTGATGTTAGTTAAGGATCCTCACTAATGAAAATCTGTTAATAGGGAATAATGCTTGAGGAATTTCTCTGCTGAACTTAAATGTGTGTGATCACGTTGACGCAATTGTCCTTGTTATTAACTTGTATTGTAACCTTAGAATGTGTCGTGTTGATTAGATTGCGGTTCTTCCGCCGCTTTGGACAGCCAGTATTGTTTCTGTATGTGTTTCATTTGATTTTGAGATTGGTGTACATGACTTTAGCATTGTTAATATAGGGAAACATGACCCATATTTATACTTTTTTAGTGCCACAATTGTGACGCTTTTTGACACAAAAGCGGCGCAAACTTACAAAATACAATTGTATTTTGTAAGTTTGAGCAACTTTTGCGTCAAAAAGCAGCGCAAACACGGAGCTAAAAAAGTATAAATATGGGCCTAAATATTCTAACTTTTACTAAATGGTGTAGTTATTCATGGCTGAAAGGTCATGGTGTGAGACAATTACTGATTCCATTGATTATTAATGTTATTGATTATTGATGTGTATTGGTTATTGATTATTGATCTGCATGCACTGGAATTATGGTGGGATCATCTTAATTGCGAGTCATAAGGTTAATCGACCTATTCACGTCCCCTTGTAAGTTTACTTACTTACTTAAGGTCATACGTGCTAACACTGCCATATGCCAAAAGGTTTGGCTTCTGGCAGGAGGTTCAGCCAGGCCCTGTGTCCTATCATTAAAAAAACAATGAGAGTCATTTAAAGAAAGTACACTTTAAAGGTGAGATATGTTTACAGCTCAAACACGTAAAACCACTTTTCGCCTCCTGTATTTTTGACTGTGTGCTGGATTTCGTTTTTGCTGGTTTTGGTACTCTGGTTACATTAACACTGCTGATCAGTGCTAAAGTGCAGTTGCTCCCTGTGTAAATTGTGATTATGATTGGTTATCTATGAATGGCATATTTGATTTACTAGGAAGTCCCTGGTATAGTGCACCAAGGCCCTGATTTATACTTTTTTTGCAGCACATTACCGTCATTTTCTGACGCAAAGGCGGCGCAAACTTACAAAATACAATTGCATTTTGTAAGTTTGCGTCGCCTTTGCATCAGAAAATTACGGTAGTACGGCGCAAAAAAAGTATAAATCAGGGCACATGTGTGCCCGGGGCCTGTAGATCAAATGCTACTAGTGGGCCTGCTTCAGTGATTGTGCCACCCACATGTGTAGCCCCGTAAACATGTCTCAGACCTGCCATTGCAGTGTGTGTGCAGTTTTAAACTGCCATGTCGACCTGGCAAGTGCACCCACTTGCCAGGCCCAAACCTTCCCATTTAATACATGTTAGGCAGCCCTAAGGCAGGCCCAAGGTAGCCTCATGGACAGGGTGCAGTGTATTTAAAAGGTAGGACATGTACTAGTGTGTTTTATGTGTCCTGATAGTGAAATACTGCCAAATTAGTTTTTCACTATTGCAAGGCCTATCTCTGCCATAGGTTAACATGGGGATTGCCTTGAAATATCTTCACCGACATCTGTGACACCTGAATCCGCCGTGGCACCTGAGGACCTGTTGTGTGACTGTGACACCGCAAAGTTGGCTCATCGCGTCTTGACCCGCCGGACTCATCGACCCTGCCGGATCGTAAGGAACCGACACCTCGCCGCTGCCTCACCTAAGCTGCCTCCGTAAGGAACCAATGCCTCACCTCCTCTGCGTAGCAGTAGGGAATCGACACCTCACCTCCTCGACTCAATGTCCCGTCTTTGACCCTGCCTCATTTCTAAGGTACTGTATCTGGGGTCTGTGTGACAGGCGAGTGGCGTCAGACTTTTGGGAACAACTCCGTCACGACTGTGATAGCATCAGATGGAGCTAGAGTGTTTCTAAGTGCTTTATTGGGATTTAGGACCCGATGTATCAAACAATTTTGCTTTCGCAAACGGTGTGAATTGCAAAATTCCACCATTTGTAAATGCAAAATAGCATATCAGGGTTTATGAAAGGCATTTGCAGTGCAATTTTAAGGTATAGCTAAAATAGCAATTCTCTACAATTGCGACTCCATTTAGTGAATCGCAAATTGCGATTCCCTGCATAGGTAATTGCAAATAGGTAATACCTATTTGTGATTACCTATGCACATGTATCATGCACTTCCTAAATGCGCACTGGATATTTAGGAAATGCAATTACCACAAATTCAAATTTGGTGGGAACAATGTGCAATTTTTTTTTAATGCATTAAAAATGCATATTTAAAAGTGCCATGTAGCGCACACAAGCCCCTGTGCACAATCTTTTGCATGAAAGGGGGCCTTGGACCCCCAGCACCCTTGGATTTGCATTACCTAAGTTGCAGATTCCTAACAGGAATTCACAAATTTGGAAATGCAAAACCATTGGCATCTATGGGCCTTCAGGCGATTAGCGATTCCCTAATAGTGATTGCAAATTTTAAGAAATCACTAGGGATTCACTATTTTCTTACGTTCAATTTTGCTGCCTCTTAGAGGGAGTCGACCACCTCCTCCCCGGCCCACTTGTAGATTTCTGCCAGGAATCCATCTTCTCTGGGGGCCTTATGATATGGGAGTTTGGGTATGGCCTGCGCTATCTCAGTTTTGCTGATCTCCCTGTCTAGTAAAGTCCATCCTTCAGCCAATAAATGGGGTAGCTGTACACCTGCCATAAAGGTCGTTGTCCGATTGGCACTGGCTACCTTCTCTGAGGTATATAATCATTGATAGAATGCAGCAAATTTGTTAACAATTTCTTGCGGTTGTTTAAGGAGCTCACCGCCTGAAGAACAGATAGCTGGAATGACTTGTGTTGCTTCCAGTTGTTGGAGCTGTGCCGCCAATAGCTGGACATCCTTTTCCCCCTGCTCATAGTGTTGACTCTTCAGTCTCTGCAATGCATATTCTGCCGTAGATGTATAAAGTTCGTTAAGAGCCACACAAGCTTGTTCCAAGTGGCGGTGCATGAGCAGCGAGGGTTGAGCAGTATACCAGCAAGTACAGGACGAGATTTGATCCTCGAGTTCCCTTTGATGGGCTATAGTTTGTTTATTGAGTAATGCACATCTCCCATTATTTGCCCCCGAATAGTAGATTTTGCCGCTGATCACAGTTCCCTCTGGGATGTAACAGAGCCCATATTGTCCATATTGTCCTGTCCTGTAGATTAGTAGAAACAGGCAATCTCGGATGAAGTTTACCTTGAAGGGTGCGATATCTTTGCACGGCTAATCACCAGGGTTTGCGGCCCAGAGAAGTAAAGCTTATGTCTGAAGTTATCAGGACTGGGACATGATCGGAGAGTGCAGTTTTCAGGATCCGGGAGTCCCAAACAGAGGATATCATGTTCCGCGAGACAAAAGAGTAATCCAGACGCGACTGTGTTCTGTGAACTGATGATAGAAAGGTATATTCCCTGTCCTCTGGATGAGTAAGTCTCCAATCATCTATCATCCCATGATCTGTGGTTAAGTCCCTCAATAAGGCCCTGTCCAAATTGTTACATACATCAATGGGACCGGTCCTATCAAGCACGGCATCCCAGGCAAGATTTCAGTCACCCCCAATGAGATTGCGGAAAGCCCCTTTTTCAATGAAGAGGCAATTAAGCCAAACCAAGAATGAGTGTTTGGACCCCGTAGGTGTGTAAATGGATCCTAGACACAATGAGCTGCAATCTACCTTCAGTTTTGCAAAAACAAACCTACCATCAGGGTCAGACCATGTCTTGATTATGGTAACAGGCAATGTCTTATGAAACAAAAGAGCCACTCCCCACTTCCTGGATGGACCGCATCCTAGCGGCGGCGATGTTGGATGTTGACTTACCCTTCCCACCCAGTCTCGAGGTCATTGAGGTGGGTCTCCTACAAGAGGGCGACATCTACTGGTTTCGATTGAAGGTAGTGGAGTACTTTCTTGCCCTTTCCATAATAGTTAAACCATGGACATTCCATGACAGAACTCATAGCAGGTGTAGGACGGGGGAGGCTTGGGCAGTTGTCATTGGATAGCGTAGGGGGGGAGCGATGTGAGAAGAGGGGGAATTTAAGGGGTGGGGGAGCACTGGATGGAGAGGAGGAGTCACGGAAGGGGGAAAGGAGGGTAGGTTGGGCACAGGGAATAAGGAAAAAAGTGAGGGGCTCTCCCTTCAGCCCCAGGCCAGAAGAAAGAGGGCAGAGGCCACAGTAAACACCCTGAAAAGGATAAGAGGAGATAATCAGAAAGTAAAATATGCAGTATACCTTGAAGGAAAGAAGGAGGAAAAAAGAGAGAGATGGAGGGAGGAAAAGTTAAATGAAAAATTTGGCACAGGCCCAAGTGGAGCCTCAAGGGCTCATATCTGTAGACCGCGGGTCTAAACTTGTGGAGTCAGCGAGGCGGGAGGGCCCACTCCGGGAGGCAGGGTGCCCGAGTGAGAGAATATATATAATTAGTGAGGTCCTCTGTTGGGACTAAAGGGCAAATGGTGAAACAGCCTCTGCAAGGTAGGAGGGAGAGTAAGAGTAAGGGTAAGGGTAGGAGTAAGAGTAAGAGAAAGAATAGCAGATATGGGTCCTGGTGGAGGCAGGAGAACGAGACAATGGTAAGGGAAAGGTAGAGGTAAGCCGAGACATGGATGAGAGGGAAAAAGAAGGAGTTGGAGTCATAGCAGAAGTAGGAGGTGAGGAAGAACAAAGAAGATAGAGGAGATATCGAGCTGGCAGCTCGATGCAGCATCCATGCCATTCAAAGGACAACAGAACCCACTGATACGGGCACGGCAAGCCTAAGCGTATGGTGTTAGACAGAGCATTCCACCATGATAGGGGGTGTTCGGGCAAACATCTCTGTGCTGATTCAATATCAGTATTGCAGACTGGAATAATCATTCGTAACTGGCATGATAGTGATAACGGTGTGAACAAATAAACAAATATACAGGTAACATATGTTGGGCATGCGTTCTGCGCCAAGTAGAACAATAACATGCAAAGCAGGACTAGACCCTGTGGCTGAGTAGTAAGAAAAAAGGGAGGGGTGAGGGAGCTTTAGGGACATGAGACGTCCCTATTACAGCAAAATAACAGTCAACAAAGTTAGTGTGACGCGATCCTAAATGCTACACATTATTGAAGAACTATAGCGCATAGGAACCCATCAGCATGGAGGAGGGTACTCATCCTTCTGTGTGGAGTGAAGGTGCAGATCACATGCCATTGACCCAGGGTGCAGGCGAGGACGATGCACCAAAGGTGATATCCAGCTCAGTCCAGAACAGGCGGGGGGTTCAGAGGCAACCAGAATTTGTCTCCTGGGACTGAGTGAGGTGTGCCACTGCCTTAAGCACTTGATCTTGGTCACCCTGGGGTAGGGGAAGTCTCTCCGGATCTCGGCCTCTATGATGCGAACTGCCTGTGCTATAGTTTTACTTTTGTGGACAGCAGTGCCGGGGCAGAGATTCTGAGGGGGTGTCAGATAGCGGTGGGGATGAGGCAAGGGTGTTAGTGTCCATGGCCTGGGGTAGTAAGCCATCTCGGAAAAGGCATAAGTCCTTAGGGTCAAAGAAGTCTCTTGATTTACTGTCATTAGTAATCCACATACATGCTGGTGCAAACAGGCCATATTTTATGACCAGATGGCGGAACCAGGGTTGGAGGGACAGGGACGCCTTACGACAGTCGTTGGTCTCCTTCGAGAAATCTCATGTCCCTAATACCTGTAGGGGCCATGACAGCAGTCTAGTCTGTCCAATCTGGGGCCCACCACTGTGATTTCCTGTAATATGCACTCCATGATGTCAGCCTGTTCTGGGCTAGGAAGAGTCAATGAGTAAGTGAACATCAGCGTTCCCTTAGCAGCAGCCGTGGGGCGATGCTGGTGGAGGGCATTCTGAGAAGAGGAGTTGACGTGTGGATTTACTCACAGATGTGCTGTTATTTTTTCATAATGGCATCTCCCATCTACTCACAGGGGCAAGGCCACTGGGATACGGACTGAGGGACGCTATCTGTAGAGGAGGGGGGAGTGCTGTCCCAAGCAGGGTGGTAAGGTTGTAGAAGCAGTCCGCTAGTCACTTTTACGCTTTTACAGGGGGGAGGCCAAAGATAGCCTGGTCACAAAACATGTAGCAAAGTGTAGTTTGAGGTGTAGCCAGTGTAGAGAAGGAGGAGAGGTGGTCAGCTCTTTGTTGGCAGATTGGGGAGGAGACCCAAGAGTTCCAAAAGGCGTTATCAACTTGCAGCAGCCAGGAGAAGGAAGTGCAGAGCCGGCAAGGTGCTGTCATGACCAGAGGGAGACACTGTTAGGTGGTGAGACTGTAGGGTTCAACATTGCTCAGGGGAGGTTGCGGTGCCCTTCGGTTAGGGAGGCAGTAGACAGCAAAGGTATAGAGTCAAATGCTCCTGTTTGGGCATGTGTCAAACGCACACACAATATTAGGATAGGCTAGGCCAAGCCCTGTAGCAAGTAGGGAGGTGAGAGGCAGAGCCCTACCCCCTGTTGAAGTCTGCGAGTTCCCAAAGCTGGCCAGGTCCTCCAGTCGAGGTAAGCCTCCAGAGGAAGGACCAGGCCAACAGCGGCTCCCCTACTCCGCTGGAGTATTCACACTTGCCACCTCTGAGGTATGGCAGTCTTAAAGTCCAGATGGGTGAAGATGGAGAAGGCACCTGGAGGGATCCGTCCAGGGAGGTGGGGGGGCAACTACTTGCACCAGGTGCCACCACGTGACGGGAACAATTCATTTGCTACCTGTGATCATGGCTGTAGTCAGAGCCACATGTCGTCAGGTAAAAAGTGTCCACTCGGCTATGCCCCACTCTTCCATGTTTGAGAGCAGGTCGGGAGCCAGGTCTCCTCGCTCCCCCACTGGGAGAAGCTAGACCTTAGGACTATAGCCGAGGGAGCTGCATATGTCATCTGACAGATACTGGTGGTGGGGAGGGCACCAAGCACCGGTCGGCCCCCTTTTCGGTTGATGGCGGTTTGTATCCTTGAACTGCAGGCTCAAACTGGGCTCCAACTGAGCACTGTGGCTTCTCCCTGCGCACTAGGCCCTGCACTCCCTGGACCAACAATCAGGGCCAACCTCCGGCACATGGGCATGTCCTGACCGTCTGACTCCAGCCTCTTGGCAGGAGCAAACTTTTACACCCATTTAGGGGCCCCCTGTCTTGATCAGGATGCCACTGCCTCTGAATAGGGCCTGCCGGCACATGGAGCTCTGTAATCAAGTGTATATTAGGGCTCATGCCGAGACCACGTCCCCAGCTATTTTTCTAAACTGGTGTGGTGTCCATTTGTGGTGTTTTTTTACTGTGTTACGGTGTGTGAGTACAAATACTTAGGGCCATATTTATACTCTGTTTGCACTGCATTTGCATCATTTTATTTACGCGAATCCGGCGCAAACTTAACTCCATATTAATATTTTGATGCTAGACATGTCTAGCATCAAAATATTGGAGTTAAAGTAATTTTTTGCCTGCGGAAAACTACCTTGTGTCAATGAGATGCAAGGTACGCATTCCCAGGCAAAAAATGACTCAAAGGCTCTAGCGCCGTATTTATCCTCCTGTGAGGAGGGTCTTAAATAATGGCACTAAGCATGCTTAGCACCATTATTTAACGCCTAGGTCAGGGCAGGCATTAGGGGACCTGTGGGGCTTTTCCCATGGTCAGAGACCATGGAAACAGCCCATAAGTACCCTTCCCTGACCCCAGGGACAACCCCACCCTCCCGCACCCACACCTGGAGGACACCTAAGGATGGGAGAGCCCATCCCGGGTAAGTCCAGGTAAGTCTTTTTTTTTGTTGCAAAGTGCCATAGGGGGGCCTAAGTCCCCTGGGCATGGCCATTGGGCTGGGGGGGCATGACTTCTGTCTTTACTTAGACAGGAGTCATGTCCATGGGGGTTGTGCGTGGAAATAATGACGCAAATCAGGTTAGAGTCATTTTTATTACTCTAACCTGACTAGCAGTATTCTTTCATGCACAACCTCCAGTTTCCCCTACGCCTCCCCCACCCGGTTAGCGTCAATATTTTTTACACTAACTGGGCCTTATTGCCGGCTAGTGTCATAGCTTAAATATGATGCCTGGCTGGCGTCCAGGAATGGCGCTGTTTGGCAGTATACCTTTTGATGCAAACCTGCGCTCACGCAGGTTTGTGTCAAAAAGTATAAATCAGGGCCTCAATGCATTGTCTCTGAGATAAGCCTTACTGCTCATACTAAGCTACCAAGTGGGTGAGCAGAGGGTATCGTAGGAGTTTGACTCCCTTACCCTGACTATAGTGAGGGTCCCAAATTGGATAGCTTGCAAACTGACTGACAATTAGGGACCCATTTCTAACAATATACCACTATTAAATTTGCATGCCATGCTCAAAATAATAATTTGACTATTGAACAGGGAAAAACCAATGCAGCAAGACTATGTTAATTATGATGCATGTTTTGTGCACCGTGAACCATAACTGGTGGATTTCAGTCGTTTAAATCAGAACCATAACTCACTGAAAAAAAACAGTGAATTTATGGCCAGAAAACTTATACTTCAAACCATAGAAAATTCCAAATTATCCTCAGTTAGGTAAACTAACCATAAATTGTACCTCCATGTCATGCACTGCTCATGACCTCACATATGACATTAATGATGACTTGTTAAATGACATCCATAATGACACCACTGATGACATTTCAAATGACAGCATTGCTGACATTACTGATACAATACATGCACCTGGTTTACACCATTGCAATAACAACGGTTATCCCAATCTGGTACAATCAGGGAACATATTTGAGATATATGGCGGCAGCGAACCACGGTGGACAAGGTCTACTCCTTCTACTCTGCCCCACACTCCCTCCACGTGCACCTAGACAGAATGGTTTGCACCGTGAGCTTCACCCCCGGTGATAGTGAACTCGGACTACTTGGGGCACACGCACTCGGATGACAACCCATTGCTTGTGCGCCTGTGTTGGGGATCCTCCCGTCCGGCTGTTCCCACCTGGAGGCTGAGGCCGGAACTGCTAGAAGACGCTGCTTTCAGAGCATCACTGAGTGCTGTAATCCCAGAATTTTTTTAGCACAATGAAGGCACGGCTTCGTCGGGTTTGGTAGAATGGGATGTATTCAAAGTTTTCATCCGAGGGCACTGTCTGGGAACTCAGTGTAACTTGCGTCGTTCTGTTGAACGTGATCTGACCCGGGTAGAGCGGGTTCTGCTATGACTGGAGGGGGAGGTAACTAGCAGTCAGGCTGAAGATTCGATGTTACCAGCGATACGTGCTGAGCACCTGTTGCTGCTAGAGTGTCTGCGATGTCTGAATCATACTGCGCACTCTGCGAGAACCCATGCTTCGGCTGACAAAGCAGGTAAGCTCTTAGCTTGGCTGATCCACCGAGATTGTGAGAGGAGACCGATAGTGGAAAAACGCTCACAGACGGGGTGACTGATACACACACCCGGGGAGATACAAGCCAAATTCACGAGGCATTACAAGGAGCTTTACGCCTAGGGGGCGCCTCCCGGGGATAATTCCGGCGCCAGGTTCCTCGCAGGGGTGGATCTGCCGTGCTTAGAGGATGACCAAATTGGGGCACTTGAGGCACCTCTCGACCTTGAAGAGATCAGGTCTAGTATCCGTGAGCTTGCATCTGGCAAGACGCCGGGCCCGGATGGTTTGCCAGTTGACTTCTACAAGGCCTTCGCACTGCAATTGGCGCCCAGGCTGCTTCATGTATGCGAGGCGGCTGAGCAGGGGGGTAATCTATTGGCTACTCAGAGAGAGGTGTTGTTGGTCTCCCTTCCCAAGCCTGGGAGGGATCCAGTGGAAATAGGTTCGTACAGACCCCTGGCAATGCTGAACACCGATTATAAAATATTAGCTAAGGTGCTGGCGACGCGCCTTGCGCCAAGTGTGCCGGGTCTGATCCATCCCGACCAAAACAGGTTTGTACCGGCTAGAGACACCTCCCACAATATCAGAAGGTTGTTCCGGGTAATGCAGTATGCGAGGCGTGATTGGCCGCGAGTGGGCTGGCTTGTCCTGGATCTGGAGAAGGCCTTTGACTCTCTAGAGTGGCCCTACTTGTTTAGGGTGTTGCAGCAGTTTGGTATGGGACCATCCTTTATTCGTCTAGTTAAACTGCTATACACCAGGCCGCAGGTCCGGGTGAGGCTGGGATCTGAGATATCGGAGCCAATCCGGGTGTGCGGAGGCACCAGACAGGGCTGCCCTCTTTCGCCGTTGTTGTTTTCACTCACTATGGAGCCTCTGGTGGCGGCCTTGCGCAGAGAGGGGAGGGCCTTGGGAATCCCTCCAGGGGACAACCTGCACATAGTGTTGTTGTATGCTGACGACCTCCTTCTGTACTTCAGAGATGTCACGCATTTCCCGCCGGAGGCTGGATCGCTCCTACAGCGCTTTGCGTTGATATCCGGCTTCAAGGTCAATTGGTCTAAGTCGTGCCTCTTTCCCTTTGACCCGGGGCTTTCGGATCCGGGCCTTAATCTGGCTGGGAGCCCTGTTCCATGGCAGCCATGCACGTTCAGGTATCTGGGCATTCGAGTCTACCACTGCGAGGAAGATATATTCGAGGGCAACCTTGCAAGAGTGGTGTCCTCGGTCAGGTCTCAAATGTCATTTTGGAGGACATTGCCGCTGTCGGTAGCGGGCAGGATAGCACTCCTAAAGCTGGTGGTCCTGCCACGACTTTTGTATTTTTTCTCTAACCTCCCGCACTATGTTTCCCCTGTTTTTTTCAGGGCCCTGGAGACGGGGCTCAGAGACTTCATCTGGAATGGCGGCCGATGCAGAGTTGCCCTAAAGAAGTTGTACCTGCCGCCAGACTGGCAGTCCCTAATTTGGAACACTACTACCTGACGGCCCAGCTTCAGTGGATATCCAGGTGGTTGGTGGACGCCCAGCTCGCAGACGCAGCGTCGGAGCGGGGTCCCTGGTCACTCCAGCAGATACAGCACTTATTTCACCTGCTTACACGTGTACTGACCCCACGGCAGCTGTTTCTCAGGGTAGCCTATAAATGTTTCCATAGATCCCTCCGCCTCACGGGGTCGGTGATCCCATTTGCTCCGGCACTGGCGCTGTCAGGTACGCCACGGGGCCCCAGAGTCACGTCGGACTCCGAATTACGCACGTGGCACAAAATGGAGTTGTGTACATTGGGTGATCTGTATGAGGAGGGCCAGCTGCTCCTGTTTGCTAGGCTCCAGGAGCTGGGGCTGCCGCCTGGTCAGTTCCTATTATACTGCTCCTTGTTACGGGCCCTGAGGTCCGGGTGGAGGGATGTCTCGGTGGCTCCTCCCACTCATTTGCTGATTCAATACCTGCAGGTGATGGGTCGGGGTTGTCGCCTGATTAACTGGCTTGCAGATGCGCTGAGAACTCAAACTGCCCTGGAGAGTGAAGCGCTACATGCGGCGTGGGAAGTGGACGCGGGCTGTCCAATTGCGGAGGCACAGTGGAGATTAGCTCTCTCAGGCCACCTTAATGTGCCCCGTAATTCTCAATTTCGTTTAATTCAGTACTATATAGTACACAGAGCCTACCTTATGCCAGCCTGCGTGAACAGATACTTTGCCCGCGGGGACACGGCTTGTCCCCGGTGCCGCGAGGTTGGCGCAGACTTGTTACACATGGTGTGGTCCTGTTCTGGTTGTGCTCCTACTGGAGGGTGGTAATTTATCTGACTGCACAGCACGACCGATTCCCTTCACGTGGGAGGCATGTGTACTGGGGCTATTCCCCAGAAGCAAGCGGCACAGAGCAGAAGTGTGCTTCACGGACTTGGCACTTATTGTGGCAAAGCGATTAGTGACTCGTAGGTGGAAGTTACCAGATCCCCCGCTGGTACAGGCCTGGAGGCGCTCTCTCGAGGTGTGGGCAGGGGCAGAGGGTACAGCACTGAAACGGGAGGAGGTGTTGGGGCTGCGCCAGTTTACGCTGTCTACCTGCTGGGAGGGGCTGATGTTGCGGCTGCGAGGCACAGGCGGGGACCCAGTGGAAGGAGGTTTGGACTAGTACGAATGAGTATCTATTGAAGAAGAGATGCACTGCGTAGGAGGACTGAGTTTGGGAATTAGCGAGATCTGCTATAGCGCTGGGAGGCGGGAAGGCAGTATTTACTGAACTTGACACTTGGCTCAGTCCCTCTACCGCCATGCTGGTCTGTTGCAGTTTGATCCACAACCTGATCGGGAAGCGATTACATGTGAAATAATTGTATAGACATCCGCAACCAGCAGTTGTTACTGTTGTTTTTGTTTTAAGGTTAGTTTATATAAAGTTCATAATATCTGCCCCCTTAGCAAAGACACCCAAGTTGTAAACTTGTGATGGAAGCAATGGTGCGCCAGCGAGTGCTGCCAAGCGGCATGCTCACTAATAGACGTTAAGTAAACTATTAACTTCTTAGGCTGCACCTGCGAAACAGGTTGATAACGGTAGAGTACACCAAACGAGAAAACACTGCTGGACATAATTCGCAGGTAACGCAGTAGACGAACTACACGCCTGAGCAATTGCACGTTTATGCTGAATAGTATATTACACCATCGCATTATTGTCTAACCGAACAATACTCAACGCTGTTGCCGCTGCACACTGCACTATGTTAAAATGATATTGCAACACAAACATGATGTAATGTAATGATAAAATGTCAATAAACAGATTTATGAAAAAAAAAAATCAGGGAACATATTTTTCATCCTACAGTCAAACATAAATTGCTCTGAAACTCCATCTAAATACTTCTTTTCTTTCGCATTGGACAATTGTTCACATGCACTTCTAGTCCAACTCACCATTGCCAGTTAATCACCACAAATTAGAAGGTGGTGCTTGTTAGCTGTGCTAGATATGTTTCACTGAAGAACAAAAGATCTCCATTCCTCCACTATCATTTTATGCAAAACCCCTGGAGGCCCCTAAGCCAAATATTTTACAGTTTAAAACACCCAATGGCAAATTTGGACACCTCTAGATTATTTGCCTTATGAACCCCCTTGCAAGATTATGTCGATGTAAAAATTCACTAACCTTTGTGGTTGGTTCTCCTGCAGGAACAATGTCACATTTCTCACATGCTAGGTGCCAGGAGTACATGTTTTGATTGGACAGGCATTGTGTACTTCCACAACGAAGTGCTTACCGTTCACCAGCTGTGATCATTTAGTTTATTTATCCAGCTGGCTGAGCTTGACCTTTACGGGTGCACACATTGCCATTGTATTAATGCTGTAAAAGTGTCTTAAATAACTACATAATTAATTGAGTTTGTCATTCTCTGGCAGCAGCACAGTTAGGAGGAGGGCAATCATTGACCAACATGGATTTTCAGGCCTGGCTTGAAAGTGCAACTGTCACCTGATCTTTTAACCTACACCAATATTATTCAACTTTTCTTTGCTCTCACATAAATACATATGCTTCTTACTTATAATTCTTAACATTATCTTATTGCATTCTGCAAATTAAAGTTCCAATTGTTAGGACTGTTTTAATGAAGAGCACAACACAACCACTTATGTAGCACCTAGACCTCTGGTTGTGAGCTTAATAGCAGCTGAAGAGTTTGGTGTTCTGTTTTTTAAACTTCTGTCTGGTCCAGGCTTGTTTTTTTTCCTAAATAAGCACTCTTGCTCCTTTAGACAAACATGTCTCTCATGCTACTGGTGCTTTGTAACTCTGGTGTGAAAATGATGCTTTGGTTGAAAACTTGTGTCAAACTATTGACTAATATAATGTCTCTAGGCAATACGTCTTGCCATCCTGTCAAGACTACTGGATCAAAGTAATCTCTAAGTACCATGACTTGCTCTTTTATCTTATCTTCATATGCTTGATCATTTAGGCCCTCATTATGACCCTGGCGGTCGGAGGTAATATGGTAGAAAGTACTGCCAACAGGCTGGCGGTACTTTCCACCATATATTGGCCAAGGGTAAACCGCCAATGTACCGTACCGACCGCCACGCGGTTGTCACTGTACCGCCTGCGGGATAATGACCCTGCCTACCGCCATGGTTTTTGTGGCTTCCTTACTGCCATGAAAACCATGGCGGTAGGCACTATAGAGGCCTTCCCTGTCCCCACCCCCCTCCCCAGATTCCCCCACCTCTTCTTCCTTTCCAACACTTCCTTCATTCACGCCCCTCCCTTCACACACGCACACATGCATACACACACTCATACCCACATACATCCACGCATGCATACATCCATTCACACACACATCAGCACACACTTTCATACATACATGCAGACACGCATTCACAGAACACAACATGCACGCACTCACACATCCATACATGCACCCACATCCAACACGGAACACACACCCACATACATGCACGCACAAACATTCACACACACACCCACACACACACACACAACACCCCCCACCCTCCTCCCCTGTCAGAGCACCCACTTACCTGTGTTCAGGGGGTCCTCCGACAGGAGACGGGACGGGGCACTGCTGCCAGGAGCAGCGTCCACCAGCAGAACACCGCCAGGACGTATTATGGGTCAGAATATGGCTGGCGGCGGTCTACTGGCGTGGCACTGCTGCTGGCAGCAGCTCCACCTTAGCGCCATCCGCCGACATGGCGACAGCCAGATGTCTGCCATCCTTCTGGCGGAAATACAGCTATGGTCATATTGCGGCAGACCGGTAGTAGCCGCAGCGACGGTCTTTTGGCTGCCGTCACCGCAGTGGTAGGCTGTTTATACCGCCAATAACATAATGAGGGCCTTAGTGGACATGATCTAGAATTTATAAATGTATACAACTTGTTTTCTTTTTGTAAAAGAACCTTGATTTATTTTTTTGTATTTTTTCTTTCTTCCTGAGAAACGCCTGAGTACTCCACAAAGTTGAGGGTTTTCCTATGACTAAGAAGCACAACTGGATAGAGGGGGGTCCAACTGCGAGGCACGTCAGGAAGACCAGGAAAAAGAAACACAATGAGAAGCAGGTAAGATTACCAGCGCAAAGGTAGGTAAAGAGCTAAGCATCAGGTCTGTATTTGTGTGTAGATTAAATAGACCCACACCAACAATGGCTGCCACACCTGAGCTCTTGCTTTATTATTGCAGGACTTCAAGATCCTGCATGACATCAGGCTAATCACTCCATGGGGAATCGGAGGAGTTGTGAAGGCCTTGGGAGAGTGTGGTGTATCTTGGCCAGTGACAGTTGACTGTGGCACTGGTAAATGTATCAGATAGACACTAGGAGAAATCCAGGGACCTGGCGGAGGTCCAGGTGATGTGGTAGCAACCAACTCTTGAGTGTTCCTCAGGTGGCAGCAGTCAGACCCCACTGGAACTGCACAGGAGGATCCACAGAAGGATAATATTCATACTTCTGGTAAGGGTGCACCACTAAAGTCACTAAATAAACCTGTGCTGGCCCGTCTTGTAGTTTTGCACCGTTAGGTTTAATTTAGAGGCAATGTGAAAAGTATTTATGCAGCCCTTTAACAGTAATAAAGAGAAAGCACAGCACAGAAATAATGACAAACCAATCTAGACAAAAATAGTCCATTTTATTAAACAAAATGACAAAAACCAATAGGTAGAACCGGAGATATAAATTTCAAAGTTTGAATTAAAAATAGTTCTGAAAAGCACAAAGCGGCAACAGCGGGTATCTGGGATTGCTAGACAAGGTCAAGGTCAAACATTAAGGCCGACCACAATGGATCATTGTTCAGATACAGGAACCAAGTTTGCCTGAGTAGAAAGTTCACATTCAGAATTAGAAACATTTATATAGAAAAAGTGTTCGTTGATGAGTCATTGGTGGGCAAACTGCAAGCTGGATCTGAAGCAGGCTGGGCGACTGTGGATTGCTGTAGAGCAGGGTTGTTAGAAATTGGGGTCTCTAGTTGGCAGTGGTTTGCACCCTGTCAAAGTAGGGACCCACGTTCTAGTCAGGCTAAGGGGCCCACACAGTTAAGATAACCCCTGCTCACCCCCTTGGTAGCTTGGCAGTCATGCTTATCTCAGAGGCAATGTGTAAAGTAGTTGTACACATACACAGTCACATAGTGAAAACACCACTAAAGTACTCCACACCAGTTTAGAAAACTAGCCAATACTTAGGCCCTCATTCTGACCCTGGCGGTCGGTGATAAAGCGGCGGCCAACCCGCCAACAGGCCGGCGGTCCAAAATATGCAATTCTGACCCTGGCGGGAACCGCCAACACAGCCCGCCGCATTAACACTCCGCCCGCCACGGCGGAACAAACAAACAGCGCGGCGGTCCCCGCCAACAGCCAGGCGGCAGACAATGTACCCCCCACCCTATCACGACCCACCAATCCGCCACCTTTTCCGGGGCGGGAGCACCGCCGATAAAAACACGGCGGAAACAGACTACGAACGGGAAAACGCTCACCTCCACATACTCCACGCGAGATTCCGGCAGTATGGAACCCGAGTTGCAGGTCATCCCCGCACTCCTATACCTGCTCCTGTACCAGGAGCACGCCCGGCGGCGCGGAAGACATCGGTGAGTACTGCACCTACGACACAGGGGAGGGAAAAGATTACCGGCACACATCCACCCACCCACACCCACTACAACACACACATCAATGCATTCCCACAGATCACTGTCACAACCCACAAACCCCCCCCTCCGAAATAATGCAAAGACCAAAAGAAGAGATCCTAAACGGGCAGATATATTGAAAAATGGACAGCAGTAATCCCAATAAATAAATAAACTATGTACAAAATATATACAGCTTCTAAATGTAGTCCAACCACTGTCCGTGGACCACAGGGGTCCTGAGCAAAGGGGCAAGGCCCAGTCCCACGACAAGAACTCCACGGAGAGAACACTGCAGGGGCATCAGAAAGAAAAAAGGACAGGCACCTCAGGGGGAAGGGAAGGGGGGGCACCTCAGCCACTTGAGTACACGACGCCAGATCCACGAGGGGACTCCATGACCACTGGCCCATCCTGGGGAGAGCAAAGCCACAGTCCAAACAGTCCATACAGCGGGTGGCCTGCCCACTGGGCCATCCTGGGGAGAGCAAAGCCACAGTCCATACAGTCCATACAGTGGGTGGCCTGCCAACTGGGCCATCCTGGGGAGAGCAAAGCCACAGTCCATACAGTCCATACAGTGGGTGGCCTGCCCACTGGGCCATCCTGGGGAGAGCAAAGCCACAGTCCAAACAGTCCATACAGTGGGAGGCCTGCCCACTGGGCCATCCTGGGGAGAGCAAAGCCACAGTCCATACAGTCCATACAGTGGGTGGCCTGCCCACTGGGCCATCCTGGGGAGATCAAAGCCACAGTCCATACAGTCCATACAGTGGGTGGCCTGCCCACTGGGCCATCCTGGGGAGTGCAAAGCCACAGTCCAAACAGTCCATACAGTGGGTGGCCTGCCCACTGGGCCATCCTGGGGAGAGCAAAGCCACAGTCCAAACAGTCCATAACAGACTCCACTGCCACTGGAGGAGGCATGTTGGCCAGAGGACATCCTGCAGCCCTGCCCGAGACAGATCCTGCCCTGCCACGTCTGCCAAAGGGCCAGCGGTTCCTGCCTGGAAGGGACCAGTTCAGCGGTTCTTGCCTTGTAGGGCCCAGTTCAGCGGTTCTTGCCTTGAAGGGCCATTTCAGCGGTTCTTGAGATGGCGGTCCCCAGCGGAGCGGTGCTGGAGACGGCGGGGCCCAGTTCAGCGGTTCTTGCCTTGAAGGGCCCAGTTCAGCGGTCCTTGCCTTGAAGGGCCCAGTTCAGCGGTTCTTGCCTTGAAGGGCTCAGTTCAGCGGTCCTTGCCTTGAAGGGCCCAGTTCAGCGGTTCTTGAGACGGCGGTCCCCAGCGGAGCGGTGCTGGAGACGGCGGGGCCCAGTTCAGCGGTTCATGCCTTGAAGGGCCCAATTCAGCGGTTCTTGGGACGGTGGTCCCCAGCGGAGCGGTCCTGGAGACGGCGGGGCCCAGTTCAGCGGTTCTTGCCTTGAAGGGCCCAGTTCAGCGGTTCTTGAGACGGCGGTCCCCAGCGGAGCGGTCCTGGAGACGGCGGGGCCCAGTTCAGCGGTTCTTGCCTTGAAGGGCCCAGTTCAGCGGTCCTTGCCTTGAAGGGCCCAGTTCAGCGGTTCTTGAGACGGCGGTCCCCAGCGGAGCGGTGCTGGAGACGGCGGGGCCCAGTTCAGCGGTTCTTGCCTTGAAGGGCCCAGTTCAGCGGTTCTTGAGACGGTGGTCCCCAGCGGAGCGGTGCTGGAGACGGCAGGGCCCAGTTCAGCGGTTCTTGCCTTGAAGGGCCCAGTTCAGCGGTCCTTGCCTTGAAGGGCCCAGTTCAGCGGTTCTTGAGACGGCGGTCCCCAGCGGAGCGGTGCTGGAGACGGCGGGGCCCAGTTCAGCGGTTCTTGCCTTGAAGGGCCCAGTTCAGCGGTTCTTGAGACGGCGGTCCCCAGCGGAGCGGTGCTGGAGACGGCGGGGCCCAGTTCAGCGGTTCTTGAGACGGCGGTCCCCAGTGGAGCGGTCCTGGAGACGGCGGGGCCCAGTTCAGCGGTTCTTGCCTTGAAGGGCCCAGTTCAGCGGTTCTTGAGACGGCGGTCCCCAGCGGAGCGGTGCTGGAGACGGCGGACATTCTATGGCCAACTGCTCATTGCCTGGTGGTGCCCTCCTGGGCAGCGGGATGGTGCTCCTTCAATGCCCACCTGGGCTGTGGGTGGTGGGGCCCTCCTGGACAGCTGGGCTGGGTCCTCCCTGGGCAGCGGCTATGGGGGTTGCGGGCTCCTCCTGGGCAGCTGTGACGGGTCCTCCATGGGCAGCAGGCCTGCTGCCTGACTTCTCCGCCTTGCTGCCCTTGCCCTCCTTAGTCGGGAGTCTGTGGCCCTTTCCTCCCTTTGGAGCTGTGGCTGTTGACGGTGGCTGGCTAGTGTCCTGGGGGGATATAGAATCCGGGCTCCGGCGGCGGCCCTTCCGCCTTCTGCTCCTCTTCCCAGGGGGTGGGCTGGCTGTCCCCTTGCTGCTGGGCGAGGATCCAGACCTGCGGGCTGGTGGGCTCCAATACCCCTGCACCCTTGTCAAGGGGGCTGCAGGGCTGGTGGTGGCTGAGGTGCTCTTCTTACCCCGACGAGAAGGAGGGGGGGGCTCAGGGTCAGGAAAGAAGGTAGCAGTAGAGAGATAGATTTTCTTGGGACAATGGATAGTGGTAGGTACAGTGGGAATGGGAGTGGAGGGAGAGGATGTGGTTGTAGGCGAGACAAGTTTGCTGTCTTTGGGTGCAGGTGCAGGAGCGGGAGGCTGTCGTGAGGTGGATGGCTGTTGGGTGGGTGGGTGGCTGCGTTTGTGTGGTGTGGAAGAGGGGGTGACAGACACAGTGGGAGAGGACACAGGGGACGTGTAAATGGCAGTGGGGGTGGTGTCTGCACGTGTGCGGACTGGGCTGGAGGGTGTGCTGGTGATGGAAACACTGGCTGATGGTGAGGTGAATGAAGGTGTGAGTGTAGACGTCACAGGGAGGGAGGAGGGAGACGAGGAGGTGGGGGTCACAGAGGTGGTAGTGACTGTTGGCATGTCTGCATCGGAATGTTGCTTGTGTGAATGTCTGCGTGATCTGTGGTGCTTATGTTTGGATGAGCTGCTCTTGGGTGTTGAGGTGTGTGCAGGCTGGTCTGATGGTGTTGGTGGGACAGGCAGAGGAACAGGAGACTGGGAGGAGGGAGTTAGTAGAGGGAGGCAGGAGACAGGGACAATGGCTGCCGTCAGTGCTGAGGCCAGAGCCTGGAACGATCGCTGATGGGCAGCCTGACCCGAATGAATGCCCTCCAGGTACGCATTGCTGCGATGAACCTCCCTCTCCACCCCCTGGATGGCATTCAAAAGGGTAGTCTGCCCAACAATGAGCGTTCGGAGGAGGTCAATGACCTCCTCACTGAGGGCAGCGGGGGTAACAGGGGCAGGGCCTGAGGTGCCTGGGGCGAAGGAGATGCCCGGCTTCCTGGCAGAGCGGGCACGGGGCGAACGCTGAGGGGCTGCTGGGAGGGCGGAGATGGTGCGCTGGGTGGCGGCTGTACCTGTAATGGCGGGGGGCACGGATGGTGCCACCCCCGCAAGGGAGCTCCCTTCCGAGGACGTGTCCGTGTCGCTGCAGGGTCCAGTCGTCCCCGTTGTGGAGCTCCCCTCGCCCTCCGTCTCACTGGTCCAGTCAGACTCTGTGGCATGGCCCTCCTGGGCCATGTGAGATGCAGCTCCCTCCTGCCCCGATGCCACTTCTCCTCCGCCTGATGATGCTGATGCACACAAGCACAGAAAGACAAACAAAAAGGGGGGGGGAGAGAGAAATAAAGAGATTTTGAGTACATGGATCACCGGTACAGTTAGCGGACATGACAGACACAGATGCCCCCTGCACTAAGTTGCACACTTGGGGTCCGCTACGCATTCCGTGGAACATGCCCTACACGCCTAGAGTTGACAACTGCACCCATGGATGACACTGCCCAGGGATGGCTGTACTGGCACACTACTGAGGGTGGTGGCTGGGGACACAGGGGCTTACGGGGGTGCCCAGCCTACAGATATCGGGGGGACCCACAGCCCTCCTCCCCCACCCAGACACCTCCACTGCGCGACAACAGAGTAGATTATGCTTGTACTCACCCCCTTGTGTCTGCTGTGCTGCCCTCACGCGCCCATCCAAATCAGGGTAGGCCACCGCCAGGATCCGGAACATCAGGGGGGTCAGTTGACGGCAGGCACCCCGCCTACGTTGGGAGGCCATCCCCAGCAGAGACTCGGCGGTCTTCTTGGTCCCGCGGCGGATGTCCTCCCACCTCTTGCGGCAGTGGGTGCCCCGTCGATGGTGGACCCCCAGGGTCCGGACTTCCTTGGCGATGGCATGCCAAATCCCGATCTTCTCATGGGCGCGGACCTATGTGACACGTACAGGGAGGGAGAAATACCACGTTCAAGTTTGTCTGCATTTTCGTTGCCAGTGGCCCAACGCCCCCCATCCCCGCCAGGCCCCCGCCATGCCCCCCGCCAGGCCCAACATGCCCCCCATCCCCGCCAGGCCTCCCTCCAGGCCCCCCGCCAGGCCCAACATGCCCCCCATCCCCGACAGGCCCCCCGCCAGGCCCAACATGCCCCCCATCCCCGCCAGGCCCCCCTCCAGGCCCCCCGCCAGGCCCAACATGCCCCCCATCCCCGCCAGGCCCCCCGCCAGCCCGAACATGCCCCCCATCCCCGCCAGGCCCCCCGCCATGCCCCCCGCAGGCCCAACATGCCCCCCATCCCCGCCAGGCCCCCCTCCAGGCCCCCCGCCAGGCCCAACATGCCCCCCATCCCCGCCAGGCCCCCCGCCAGCCCCAACATGCCCCCCATTCCCGCCAGGCCCCCCCGCCATGCCCCCCGCCAGGCCCAACATGCCCCCCATCCCCGCCAGGCCCCCCTCCAGGCCCCCCGCCAGGCCCAACATGCCCCCCATCCCCGCCAGGCCCTCCGCCAGGCCCAACATGCCCCCCATCCCCGCCAGGCCCCCCTCCAGGCCCCCTGCCAGGCCCAACATGCCCCCCATCCCCACCAGGCCCCCCTCCAGGCCCCCCGCCAGGCCCAACATGCCCCCCATCCCCGCCAGGCCCCCCGCCAGCCCCAACATGCCCCCCATCCCCGCCAGGCCCCCCTCCAGGCCCCCCGCCAGGCCCAACATGCCCCCCATCCCCGCCAGGCCCCCCGCCAGCCCCAACATGCCCCCCATCCCCGCCAGGCCCCCCGCCATGCCCCCCGCCAGGCCCAACATGCCCCCCATCCCCGCCAGGACCCCTCCAGGCCCCCCGCCAGGCCCAACATGCCCCCCATCCCCGCCAGGCCCCCCGCCAGCCCCAACATGCCCCCCATCCCCGCCAGGCCCCCCGCCATGCCCCCCGCCAGGCCCAACATGCCCCCCATCCCCGCCAGGCCCCCCGCCAGGCCCCCAAGCCAGCCAGTGGCCCCAAATCCATATTGAATTAAACTCACTTGTTGGTCTGGAGGACCGTAGATTAGCGCATACTGGGGGAGGACCCCATCCACAAGTTTCTCCAACTCTTCTCCAGTGAAGGCAGGGGCCCTTTCCCCAGGCGCAGCAGCCATTGTCCCTTCCAGACCGAGGTCACAGCAACACTTGCAGTATAGGTCCTCTCCTGTGAAAGTTCAAGTCGCAAGTGAATAAGTAGATAGAAAATGGCGGTCACGTCCGCGGCGGTGCGTACCGCCACCGCCGGCGCCCTTCGCCATTGGCTCCTGAAACCCATAGGCTTCAATGTTAACCAATGCGGCTTCGCGCCGCGGTCTTCGACCGCCGACCGCCGCGGTGTGCCACGCCAGCGCATTGACCTCACATCCCATTGTCACACTTCACAGGTCAGGCAGCCGCCATTTCGAGGGTCCACATGGCTCAATTTCAACTGCGTCACACAGGCCTAGGCCTTGCATAGCCACTCAGACACTCCATTCACTGCATAGAGAATCGTTTACTGTGCAAGCTGTGAGTACGTACCTGTGGGTTGCTTGACTGTGTGCTCCATGTTGTCCTTCCTAGGCACCGTCCGCTGGGTTTGGCGAGGAGACGGATGAATCCTCCCGTGTACAGGCCGCTGGTGGACCTGTCGACAATGGAAGAACGCCACATTATCCTGACCTACCGTCTTAACCGTGCCACTATACATGAACTGTGTGCCCAGCTGGAGCCCGACCTGATGTCCCCCATCCGCCAACCCACAGGGATTCCCCCTCTGGTGCAGGTCCTGTCAGTACTCCATTTCTTGGCAAGTGGTTCATTTCAGACAACAGTGGGAATTGGTTCTGGGATGTCTCAGCCCATGTTTTCGAAGGTGTTATCCAGAGTGTTGTCTGCCCTGATGAAATACGTGAGGAGCTACATCATTTTCCCTGAGGTGGGCGAATTGGCTACAGTGAAGGGTGATTTCTATGCCCTTGGACATATTCCCAACGTCATTGGTGCCATTGATGGGACCCATGTGGCTTTGGTTCCCCCAAGAGACAGGGAGCAGGTGTACAGGAACAGAAAAAGTTACCATTCCATGAACATCCAGGTGGTGTGTTTGGCTGACCAGTACATCTCGCATGTAAATGCCAAATTCCCAGGGTCAGTGCATGACGCCTACATCCTAAGGAATAGCAGCATCCCTTACGTGATGGAACAGCTAGAGAGACACTGTGTATGGCTATTGGGGGACTCTGGGTACCCCAACCTGTCGTGGCTACTGACCCCAGTAAGGAATCCACGGACCAGGGCAGAGGAACGGTACAATGAGGCCCATGGGCGTACTAGGAGGGTGATCGAACGCACCTTCGGCCTCCTAAAGGCCAGGTTTCGGTGCCTGCATATGACAGGTGGATCCCTAATGTACTCACCTTAGAAGGTGTGTCACATCATCGTGGCCTGCTGCATGCTTCACAACCTGGCTTTGCGCCGCCAGGTGCCTTTCCTGCAGGAGGATGGTCGAGACGGTGGTGTTGTGGCAGCTGTGGAACCTGTGGAGAGTGACGAGGAGGAAGACGACGGGGCTGAAACAGACAACAGGGACAGAATCATTGAACAGTACTTCCAATAGGACACAGGTAACAATTCAAACATAATTTAGTAAATGTGAACTACTCTCCTGCATCTCTGCTGCCTGTCTATTTGCCCCAGTGTATGATGACTGAGTTGTGGCTTTTCCCTCCCTATTTCAGATCTGGGGTCCCCACTACGAGTCCTGTGCTTCGTTTCCCCATGGACTACAGCTTTGTGGCAGCTGTTTGTTGACTTCACTATGTACAACGACATATTTGCACTGTCATGTCAATTACAATATTTTGAAATCACAGCCAGACTCCAGATAGTTTTGTGCAAAATAGGTGTTTATTTCAATGCTCAAAATGGGATGGGTGGTTTCAAGTGGGTGGGGGCTATGGTGAAGGAATGTCCATGGCAGAGTCCAGAGTAACAGTCACACAGGTGCATTGTCCAGAGGCCTGTGGAGAGATGGAGCATGGGCAGTTCAAGGATGGACAGGGTGACAATGTGGGACAGTGGGATGACATCAGGTGGTATCCTTTGCTGGCGGGGGTCTTGACATCCTACTCTGTCTTCTTGCGAGATCTCAGGGCCCTCTTGCGGGGTGGTTCTTCTCCTGCAGGAGGTGGGGGTCTGGTGGGCTGCTGTTGTGCGGGGGCCTCCTGTCCACTAGCGGCGGCGGAGGTGGTTGGCTGTTCTTGGTCCAGGCTAGTGGCAGGGGCCCTTTGTTGTTGTTGAGTGTCCGTCCTGGTGTTGATGAGGTCCTGCAGCAGCCCTACCATGGTAACCAGGGTGGAGGTGAGGGCTCTGATGTCCTCCCTGTACCCCCGATAGTGTTCCTCCTGCAGTACCTGGATCTCCTGGAACCGGGCCAGTACCGTCGCCATCGTCTCCTGGGAGCGGTTGTATGCTCCCATGATGGTGGTGAGGGCCTCGTGGAGAGTGGGTTCCCTGGGCCCGTCCCCCCCCTGTCGCACAGCTGCCCTCCGACTTGCCCTGTTTCCCTGGGCCTCTGCCCCCTGGCCGGTGTGCCCACTACCACTGCCCCCAGGTCCCTGTTGTTGTTGGGGTGGTGGGTTATCCTGGGTGCCCTGTAGTGGTAGACACACCGCAGATTGATGCGCCCTGGAGACAGAGGCATGGGCCCGCTGGGTGGGAGCTGTGCTGGTGTTCCCAGAGGGGTTTGGGTCTGTAGTGGCCTGTGCCTGTGTGAGGGGAACCGACTGTCCAGAGGTCCCCGATGGTCCGGGCTGGTCATCAGTGTCCAGGTCGACAGAGCTGCTGTCATCGCTGACGGCCTCTTGGGTGGGGGGTGTGGAGAATTCTGGGCCCTCCGTGGCGGTGTGTTGACGGTCGGGTCCTGCAGGGGTATAGAGGTATGGTTATAGTTTCAATGTGTGGCATATGGGTGTATCTGTGGGTTCCCGTGTCCCCAAGTGCTGGCATTCGTGTGTGGGGGCTTTGGTGAGGGTGGCTTGTGGGGGGGATGTGTATATGCATTGGGCATGCTTTGGTGATGGGTGTCCATGCTTAGTGGACGCATGCAGGCCTAGGTTTTGGGATGTGTGGGTTGTGATGGTGAGACATTGGCAGGGAATAGGTGTGCTGGGGGTGGGGGTGAGGATGGTGGTGGGGGTGAGGATGGTGGTGGGGGTGAGGATGGTGGTGGGGGTGAGGGTGGGGGTGAGGATGGGGGTGGGGGTGAGGGTGGGGTTCGAGGATGGGGGTGAGGGTTGGGGTATGATTTGGCATGCAGGTGGGGGGGAAGCAGTAGTGAAGATTCAACTTACCAGAATCCATTCCTCCGCCGACTCCTGCGAGGCCGTCTGGATGCAGGATGTTCAAGACTTCCTCCTCCCATGTTGTAAATTGTGTGGGTTGAGGTGGGGGTCCTCCGCCAGTCTTCTGCACGGCGATGTTGTGCCTGGATACCATGGAACGCACCTTCCCCCGTAGGTCGTTCCATCGCTTCCTGATGTCTTCCCGATTTCTGGGGTGCTGTCCCACAGCGTTGACCCTGTCGACAATCCTCTGCCATAGCTCTGTCCTCCGGGCAATGCTGGTGTATTGGACCTGTGTGCCGAAGAGCTGGGGCTCTACCCGAACGATTTCCTCCACCATGACCCTGAGTTCTTCGTCTGAGAAGCGGGGGTGTCTTTGGGGTGCCATGGAGTGGTGTGTATGATGGGTGGGGTGGAGTATGTGTAGTTAAGTGTGTTGAGTGTGGTGGTGTGTGTTGTTTTGTGTGTGGATATTGTGTGGGTGATGGTGTAGTGTGCCTCTGTGTGATGGTATTCTGTGATCGCTGATGTGTCTCTCAGTGCTTCTTTTCGGATTTTGGTCGAAGGGGTTTGTGGGTTATGTGGGTGTGTGTTTTATATTGTATTGTGTGTGTGGGAGTGGTGTGTGTATGTGTATCAGGTGTGTGGAATTCAAATCGTCCAATGTGGCTGAGTTTTGTTTGTTTGTGTGTATTCTGACCGCGGCGGTGTGTACCGCCAATGGAAAACCGCGTTTGAAAGACCGCCGCGTGGATTCGTGGGTCGTAATGGCATGGGCGTATTTCTGTTGGCGTGACGGTGGAGGTTTGGTCACCTCCACTTTTCCGCCGACCGCTGGTCTGGCGGTCTGTTGTGGCTGTCGGATTTTCGGAGGTTTGGCTGCTGCGGGTCAGAATGACCGTGGCGGGTTACCGCGACCGCGGCGGAATTATGGAGGATTTCTGACCGGCGGTAGGCGCCTTTTACCGCCGAGGTCAGAATGACCACCTTAATCTTTAAAAATGTATATCTTTGCTTGTGTATGTAGGATTTTTGTCATTTTGGTCTTGCTTTTCTCAAATAAATATCTGAGTAAAACAGGACTAAAAATACAAAAATCCAACACACACAAGCAAAGATACGTATTTTTAAATATTAAATCCCAGTAAAGTGCTTAGAAAAACAATAGCTCCATCTGTTGGGGCTTCAACAACGTCTTGACGGAGTCATTCCCAACAGTCCAGCGCCACTCGCAAGGGAGTGTGGGCCGGTCACAAAGTTTAATGGACCCGAGGTACAGTACCTTGGAAACAAGGAAATAAAGATGTTGCACAGAGTCGGGGAGGTGAGGCCTCACTGGACCAAGTGCTGTGTTGGTTCCTTACTGTTACCAGGGAGGTGAGGTGTCTGTTCCTAATGGTTGCAGGGGAGGTGATGTAGTGTTGGTGGTGAGGTGTTGGTTCCTTACGATCAGGAGGGGTTGATGAATTCAGCAGGTCAAGACACGAGGCTTCGAATTTGCAGTGTCACGATCACACCACGGGGCCACAGGTGCTGTGGCAGAGTCTGAGTTGGGAGACCTGGACGTTGAGGACACAGCACTCAGGACGCAGATTGTGGTGTGACTTTGGGCCTGCAGCGTCGGTCATGGTTGTTGCACTCAGTGGGGACCACAGCTCCAGTGAAGGCAGCGGCATGGAGTCAGACACCGGCGCCCGTTTAGAAGTCGCTCTGGAGTTGATGTACTTGGTATCTTCTTGGTTACACCAGAATTCACTCCTGGAACTGGATTTGGCCCCATGTGGTGAGCCAGAACTTTCAGCAAGATAGCTCAGGTACCTGCAGAGGAAGTCTTTGATGTCCCTGAGACTTCTAACAGGAGGCGGACTCAGTCCAAGCCCTTGGAAAACGTTTGAAAGCAGGATGTAGAAAGTTGAGTCCAGTCTTTCTATCCCAGGACAGAAGGAGTAAGCAGAGGCACATGTCCTACCTTTTCATTACGCTGCACCCAGCCCCTGGGGCTACCGTGGGCCTACCTTAGGGGTGCCTTATATGTAGTAAAAGGGAAGGTTTAAGCATGGCAAGTGAGGACATTTGCCAGTTCGAACTGGCAAGTAAAACTGCACATACGGCAATGTTTGAAGTAGCACACTGAACTAAGAGAGCATGGTCCTTTTATATCCACGCAGGGTCTAAAAAAGAAGGTGATACAATTATAGAAGCAAGACTTATATACATATAAGGTCATATGGAAATGCACAGTCAACAGGTAGGAGGGGCTAACAGTTTTCAAGGGCTAGTAGACACATTACTGTCTATTACTAATTACTAACAGCTGCAGATCTTACTGGGCATGTGCGAAAGTGTAAGAGTACATGCTATTTGAGAGTGGTTTTTAGGAAAACTTAGCAAATAGACAACATTGGCCATCCAGATGGGACTGAGAGACCGAAAATGAGATTTAGAAGAGGACAAAGTGGTTCAAAGATTACAGGAGGTATTTATAGAGCTTTTATTCCATCAGTGGATGTGAACTTGAATGACATAAAGATAAGAGAGTTATCAATGATAAGTCATCAATAGTAATAAAAAAACAAGTGTCTTGTGTCCGTGGAACAGTGAAGTGCAGGTCATAAATGTTAGAGCTCAGCAAAAAGTCCTCCACGGGCATGAGAAGTGGAGGCCTTTCAGTGCAACAAATTGCCACATGCGCATATTCACACTTACTTAAAGTGTTTTTTAATATTAATGAGCTTGAATATCACTGTTCGCAAGTATCAAAAGCATGGTATTAATTTGACAGCCCAACTGTTACACTTACCGTACACATACAGGCCACAACATATGTTGAGTGGAAAGATAGACCTACTCTATAGTTCATAAACATCAAACTAAACACCTTACCAAACTTGGCATGGGCATAGCTCATGGCATGGCTTGGATGGCCCAATGGTCACAAATACAACAGACAAATACATGCAGCATGGTATGTTGGGTGAAAAAAATAAGCTTTAGAATTTAGACTTTCATATGGGTTTGTGAAGACTAAACACCTCGAAAAATGCAGCATGGGAGAAGGTCTCATTCTGGTGAGTAGCAGTGCCGCATGCACCTGACCCGCATAAAAGACAGAGCTTAGGTTGGGTGCAAAAAAACAGACCTACTGAAAATGTGTGAACATAAACTAGACATATCAAAGAACTTTGCATGGTCAAATGTCTTGCCTTGACTCCAGTGAGCTCCATTGTAACACATATTACATACACTTACAGGCCACAATTTATGGTGGATTTCAAAATCCAACTCACTCCACTGTATTGTATATCAACCAAAACACATCCACAAACCAAACATTGATATATTTTAAAATGCATAATGTTAGAAATGGGGTCTTTGTTTGGCATTCGGGTTACCCCCTGTCTAAGCAAGGACCCTCACTCTAGTCAGGGTAAGTCACACACAATCCAAATTATCCTGTGCCCACCCTCTGGTACCTTGGCACTGAGCAGTCAGGCTTAACTTAGAAGGCAATGTGTAAAGTATTTGTGCAATAAATCATACAATAACACCATATAGGACCACAAAAATACACCACACTTTGTTTAGAAAAATATATAACATTTATATGATAAGATGCAGGTCAAATCGATTAAAATGAAATAAGTATATGTTCAGATATCACTGTAAAAGTGATATAAAGGCCCTCATTACAAGCCTACCCTGTCCACGGCGGAAATCCGCTACAGGTATTATGACCCACACAGAGAAATCCTCCACAATACAGACACCCACACAAGTCCGCCACACCAAAGGTCAGTGATAAACTGGCGATAACAAAACCTCCACCGTCACGCCAACAGAAATGCGCCCACACCATCACGACCCACGAATCCACGCGGCGGTCTTTCAACCGTGGTATTCCATTGGTGGTACACACCGCCGCGCTCAAAATACACACACATTTACATAACACAACCACATTGGACAATTTGAAATACACACACCTGATACACATACACACACCACTCCCACACACTCAATACAATATAAAACACACACCCACATCACCCACGAACCCTTACGACCACAAATCACGAACGAAAGCCAGACAGAGACACCACCATCAACAACACTAGCATCCACAGGCACACAACACCATCACCCACATAACTTCCACGCACCTCACACAACACACCACTACATATCAGCACACTTATCACCCCACACACCACCCCACACATCACCTACACCACCCCATGGCACGGCAAAGACAACCCAGGTTCGTGGAGGAGGCGCTCGGGGTCAGGGTGGAGGAAATCATCCAGGTAGAGCCACAGCTATTCGGATCACAGGTGCAGCACACCTCCATTGCAAGGAAGATGGAGCTATGGCGAAGAATAGTGGACAGGGTCAACGCAGTGGGACAGCACTCAAGAAATCAGGAGGAAATCAGGAAGAGGTGGAACGACCTATGGGGGAAGGTGCGTTCCGTGGTCTCCAGACACCACCTGGCGGTTCAGCGGACTGGCGGCGGACCCCCACCTCCTTCCCACAACCAACAACATGGGAGGAGCAGGTCTTGGCGATTCTGCTTCCTGAGGGCCTCGCAGGAGTAGGTGGAGGAATGGACTCTGGTAAGTCAAAGCTTTACTATTACATCCCCCACCCTACCTGCATGCCAGCACATACCCCCACCCTCACACTCACCCCTATCACTCCTACTCCTCACAAGTGTCCCACTATCACAAACCACCCATCCCAACACCAAGCCCTGCATGCAACAACAAAGCATGGATACCCATCACTAAAGCATGCCCACTGCACATACCCATACACCCCCCCTAAACCATCATCACACAAGGTCCCACACAGGAATGCTGGCACTGGGGTACACGGTCACCCACCCATTGCATACCTTGGCACACACAGATGCAATAATCATGCTTTTATACCCCTGCAGGACCCCTACCCAATTGCACCGTACAGGAGGGTCCACACATGTCCACACCACCAACAGTAGAGGCCCACAGTGATGACAGCACCTCTGTCCAACTGGATCTAGATGACCAGCCCAGCCCATTGGGGACCTCGGGACAGTCGGTTCCCCACACCCAGTCACAGGCCACTACAGAGCTTCCCCCCTCTGGAAACACCAGCACAGCACCCACCCAGCGGGCCCATACCTCCGTCCCCAGGACACGTCAATCAGCAGTGTGGTCCACCACTAAAGGGAATCCAGGTTAACCCACCACCCCAACAACAACGGGGACCTGGGTGCAGTGGTAGTGGGCACACGGTCCAGGGGACGGAGGCCCAGGAACACAGGGGAACTGGGAGGGCTGCTGTGCGACAGGGGGCGGACAGGCCCAGGGAACCCACTCTCCACGAGGCCCTCTCCTCCATCATGGGAGCCTACCACCACTCCCAGGAGACGATGGCAACGGAACTGGCCAAGTTTCAGGAGACCCAGTACCTGCAGGAGTATACGGGCTTCAGGGAGGAACTCAGAACCATCAATTCCACCCTGGGCACCATCGTAGGGGTGCTGAAGGAAGTACTCAACACCAGGAGGGACACTGTGGCACTACAAGGGGCCCCTGACACTAGCCTGGACGATGAACTGCCCACCACCTCCGCCGGCGCTAGTGGGCAGGAGGCACAGTCACAGGACCAACACACCAGCACCCCACCCCTTGCAGATGGAGAACCACCTCGCAAACGGTCCCTGAGATCCAGGAAAAAGACAGAGAACCATGCCAAGACCCCCGCCAAGAAATTAGACCACCCTGATAGTCATCCTACAGTCCCACTTTGTCACCCTGTCCATCCTCAAACTGCCCTAGCTTCACTTCCTATGCCCATTTGGGCAATGCACCTGTGAGACTACTAGACTGGACTCTGCCATGGACATTCCTCACCATCACCCCTCACCATTTTACAACCCCCTCCAATATTGAGCACTTAAATAAACACCCTTAAAGCACAAAAATATCTGGATTCTGTCTGTGATTTCGGAATACTGAATTAGCAATAACTGTGGCAAAAAGCTTTTTCATTGGTAATGTCAACATACCTATGTCACACAGCTCTAGTCCATGAGGAATCAAAGCAGATGCCACACAGTGGGACCCATATCTGTGAAATCGTAAGGGAAAGTGACAACTCAGTGACCATACACTGGGTGAAAACGACAGACAGTAGAGAGGTAGTAATGTTTGAGTACATGTAGTAGGCAGGTTTGTATTCTTACCTGTGTGTCACTGGAAATATTGCTGGATCACTGAGTCCCTGTTGTCCATGTCTTCTTCCTCTGCTTCCTCGTCTTCCCTGTCCACAGGCTCCACAGCTGCAACAACACCGCCATCTGGACCATCCTCCTGCAGAAAAGGCACCTGTCGTCGCAAAGCCAAGTTGTGAAGCATACAGCAGGCCACGATGATCTGACACACCTTCTTTGGTGAGTAGAATAGGGATCCACCTGTCATATGGAGGCACCTGAACCTGGCCTTCAGGAGGCCGAAGGTCCGCTCGATCACCCTCCTAGTTCGCCCATGGGCCTCATTGTCGCGTTCCTCTGCCCTTGTCCTGGGATTCCTCACTGGGGTCAGTAGCCATGACAGGTTTGGGTAACCAGAGTCACCTGCAAATGGCGAGGGACAACTGTTAGACACGCACTAACCTAGAGGGATATCTCCAGACCCAGACAACCATTCCCACTGACGAGCTTCTAGGTGCTCACCTAATAGCCACACACGGTGCCTCTGGAGTTGATCCATCACATAAGGGATGCTGCTATTCTGCAGGATGTAAGCGTCATGCACTGAGCCAGGGAACATGGCATTCACATGGGAGATGTACTGGTCTGCCAAACATACCATCTGTACATTCATCAAATGATAACTCTTCCGGTTTCTATACACCTCCTGTGGGGGGGTACCAAAGCCACATGTGTCCCATCAATGGCACCTATGATGTTGGGGATATGTCCCAGGGCATAGAAATCACCTTTCACTGTAGGCAAATCCTCCACCTGAGGGAAAACAATGTTTCAGCAGGGCAGACAACACTCTGGACAACACGTTGGAAAACATAGGCTGGGACATCCCTGATTCTATAGCCACTGTTGTTTGAAATGACCCACTTGCAAGGAAATGGAGCACTGACAGCACCTGCACTTGAGGGGCGATTCCTGTGGGATGGCGTCAAGCTGACATCAGGTCTGGCTCCAACTGGGTACACAGTTCCTGGATTGTGGCACGGTCAAGCCTGTATGTGATTATCACATGTCTTTCCTCCATTGTCGTCAGGTCCACCAACGGTCGGTACACCGGAGGATGCCGCCATCTCCTCACATGTCCCAGCGGACGGTGCCTATGAAGGACAACAGCGAGCACAGAGTCAAACAACTCAGAGGTACGTACCCACAGCTTACACAGAACACCATTCATACTCAAAAAGTGGCCTGTATGTGTGTTGAGTCTAGGCCTAGGTATGTGTGACGCAGTTGAAAATGAAGCCAATTGGGCCCCTGAAATGGCAGCTGCCTGACCTCTAAAGTGGGACAATGGGATGTGAGATAACTGCGCTGGCGCCGTAAACCGCCGCGGTAGGCGGTCGAAGACCTCGGCGCAATGCTGCATTGGTTAACATTGGACCTTATGGGTCCCAGGAGCCAATGACGATGTACGCCGGCGGTGGCGATACGCACCGCCGCGGACGTTACTGCCATTTTGTATCTGTTCAATCACTCGATACCTGATCTTCGACAGGAGAGGACCTACACTGCAAGTGCTGCTGTGACCTCGTTCTGGAAGAGACAATGGCTCGAGTATCTGGGGAAAGGGCCCCTGCCTTCACATCAGAGGCATTGGAGAAAGTCGTGGACGGGGTCCTCCCCCAGTACACGCTGATCTACGGTCCTCCAGACAAACAGTTAAGTACACTGGGAGCATGATGTATGGGCTATGCCTGTGTGGAGAGGGTTGGATGTAAGAAGGAAGGGGGGAGAGTGCGGCATGCATGAAACGACGGTGAGTGCATGTGCCACATGGCAAGGGTAGGGATGGGGGCCAATCACTTTGACGGTGCAGTTGGTAATAAGTTTCTCTTCCCCCTGTACAAATCATGTAGGTCAGCGCCGACCAGAAAAAACATATTTGGCGTGCCATCGCCAAGGACGTCCGGACCCTGGGGGTCTACCACAGACGGAGCATCCACTGCCGGAAAAGATAGGAGGACATTTGCAGCTGGAGCAAGAAAACGGCGGAGACTCAGCTGGGGATGGCCTCCCAACGTGGGAGGGGTGCCCGTCGCACCATGACCCCCCTGATGTTCAGGATCCTGGCGGTGGCGTACACGGAGTTGGATGGGTGCTTGAGGGCATCACAGCAGCCACAAGGGGGTGAGTACACTTGCATTCTGCTGACTTTGCGCGCAGCGGAGGGGTCTAGGTGGGGGAGGTGGGCTGTGTGTTTCCCTAGGCCAGGGCGAGTTCCGTAGGCAAGGTCCCTCCGCAAGGCAGGCCATGTGGCACCCCACCCCACCTCTGTAGAGTGACAACTACACCTAGTCATGCCCCTGTGTCATCCATGTGTGCAGATGTCGTCCATAGCCTTGTAGGCCATTTCCCAGGAATTGAAGAGTGGAGCCCAAGAGCGCGGCGTAGTGCAGGGGCCTTCTGTGTCTATCGTGTCCGCCAACGGTAGCAGTAATGCATGCACTCAACATGTCATTCTTCTGTCGTCCCCCCCTTTTTGTGGTCTCCCTGTTCTTGTGTGCATTAGCATCATCAGGCGGAGGAGCAGTGGCACCGGAGCACTAGAGGGGCTGCATCCCACATGGCCATGGAGGGCCACACTACGGAATCGGACTTCACCAGTGAGAGGGAGGGTGAGGGGAGCTCCACAGCGGGGATAGGAGCTGATACCAGTGACATGGACTCGTCCTCTGATGGGAGCTCCCTTTTGGTGGCGGCAACATCTGTGCCCCCCCCCATCTACAGGTACAGCCACCACCCCCCCTTCCAGCACCGCCATCCCAGCAGCCCCACAGCCTTCGCCCCGTGCCCGCTCACCCGGGAGGGTGGGCATTACCTTCGCCCCAGGCACCTCAGGCCCTGCCCCAGTCACCCCTGCTGCCCTCAGTGAGGAGGCCATTTACCTACTCAGGTCCCTCACTGTTGGGCAGTCTACCATTTTGAATGCCATCCAGGGTGTAGAAAGGCAGTTGCAACAAACCAATGCATTCTTGGAGGGCATTCATTCTGGTCAGGCGGCCCTTCAGTGAGCTTTTTAGACTCTGGCCTCAGCACTGATGGCAGCCATTGTCCCTGTGTCTAGCCTCCTCCCTCCAACTTCCTCCACCCCAACCCAATCCCCTGTACCTCAGCCTATCCCAAGCACACCTACAGACCAGCATGCACACACGTCAACACACAAGGGAAGCTCAGGCAAACATAAGCACCACACATCCCACAGGCACTCACGCAAGCATCACACACATGCAGACACACCAACATCCACTGCCTCCACTGTGTCCCCCTCCTCCTCGTCTCCCTCCTCCCTCCCTGTCTCGTCTACACTCACACCTGCATGCACTACCTCTACAGCCACTACGTCCCTCTCCTGCACAGCCACCGCCACCCCCCCTCACGTGCAGTCACCACCCCACTACCATTTACACGTCCACTGTGTCCTCTCCCAGTGTGTCTGTGACGCCCCCTCCGAAGATACACAAACGCAGGCACACACCCACCCAACAGCCATCCACCTCACGACAGCCTCCAGCGCATGCACCTTCACCCAAAGTCAGCAAACGAACACCTCCTACAACCACAACCTCTTCCTCCACTCCCAAACCCCCTCCCCTCCCGTCCCAGTGTGTCAAAAAAACTTTTCCTGTCCAACCTTGACCTCTTTCACACACCTCCCCCACCCCGTCCGTCTCATAGGTCCCGAACTAGCACGTCAGCCACAACATCTCCGGAACCAGTGGTGCCTGTAGTCACCGGAATCTGGAGTGCACCGGCCACCAGGGCAGCCAGTGTGGCACAGAGCCACAGCACAGACAGTCCCCCACCTGTGAAGCATCAGAAGTTGGCCAGTGCCCGGCGGGAGAGGGGGAAGACTCCAGCCACCAAACCCGCTCCCAAGGGTCCCGATGGGAATGTGGAGTCAGCTGTGACACCTTCCAAGGTGGGGAAGGGCCACAAGAAACCCAGCAAGTCTGGGAAGAGCAGCACAGCGGAGAAGACCGCCATCATCCCGGCTGCCCAGGAGGCCCCCGCCAGCACAAGCCCAGCTGCCCAGGATGCCACCGCCAGCACAAGCCCAGCTGCCCAGGAGGCCACCGCCAGAAGCAGCCCAGCTGCCCAGGAAGCCACCGCCAGCACAAGCCCAGCTGCCCAGGAGGCCACTGCCAGCACCAGCCCAGCTGCCCAGGAGTCCACTGCCAGCACAAGCCCAGCTGCCCAGGAGGCCACCGCCAGCACAAGCCCAGCTGCCCAGGAGGCCACCACTAACACAAGCCCAGCTGCCCAGGAGGCCACCGCCAGCACCAGCCCAGCTGCCCAGGAGGCCACCGCCAGCACAAGCCCAGCTGCCCAGGAGGCCACCACCAGCACATGCCCAGCTGCCCAGGAGGCCACTGCCAGCACCAGCCCAGCTGCCCAGGAGTCCACCGCCAGCACAAGCCCAGCTGCCCAGGAGGCCACCGCTAGCACAAGCCCATCTGCCCAGGAGACCACTGCCAGCACCAGCCGAGCTGCCCGCTGGGCCATGAAGGACCGCCAGCAAAAGCCCCGCTGGGCCATGAAGGACCGCCAGCACAAGCCCCACTGGGCCATGAATGACCGCCAGCAAAAGCCCCGCTGGGCCATGAAGGACTGCCAGCAAAAGCCCTGCTGGGCCATGAAGGACCGCCAGCAAAAGCCCCGCTCGGCCATGAAGGACCGCCAGCAAAAGCCCCGCTGGGCCATGAAGGACCGCCAGCAAAAGCCACGGTGGTGTGGTTGTACAACCTCATTGTGTGGTAAACCTATAAACCCATCTTGGATTCAGTCAGGTTCGCTTGCAAGACCATAGCTCAACCCTGGGCGGCTGTGGCTTTGAGCAGTCAGGCTGTGTTAAAGGAACAAGTGCAAAGCATTTAGAAGTGCCAAAACTGTTGAATAAGAAAGAAACACAACATAGAAAAGCACACCGATTTGTAAAAATAACTCTTATTTGCATGAATTTTTAGACACCAAAACACTCAAAATCCACCAGAGGGTTCTAAAGATATAAATTGTTAAACAAACAATTATTTGCTGCTTTTAATCAAATCTCAAGCAAGTATTAACAACTACCACAGTTAGCAGTTACTTGGAAAACATTTGAAAACTTTTGTGAAGTTTTATTTGATTACTCCGCCCCGCTTTGGGTGACCAACAATGACAGGGAGCAATTCACAGGATGCCAATGAGGCTCACCAGGACAGTTATCCTGCAGGCAAAGTAGTCTCAAGGCCAGTTCCAGGCTCTCTGGGTGAACCATCACAGACATCAATGGAGTGGTGCTGATGCAAGCGATAGAGGATGTTGAAGATGCTGAAGGATGCTGAGAATGTTGATCCACTGATGGGGGGTGTCCCTGGGGCCACCCCTTGGTCCACAAACATGATGAGGAGACATAGACTAAAGGGGTCAATGTCCGGATGAAGTCCAGACAAAAAACACATGCTACTGGTCCTCGGTTACACCAAAATCAGCAGTTCCCTTTAACTGAGCCTAGGGGCCAGATGTAGCAAAGTGTTTGCGCCTCGCAAACAGCAAAAAACGCCGTTTGTGAGGCGCAAAAACCTCTTTGCTATGCAGAAATGCATTTTGCGAGTCAAATCCGACTCGCAAAATGCATTTCCGACTCGCAAATAGGAAGGGGTGTCCCCTTCCTATTTGCGACTTGCAATGGGTCGCAAATGAAATCGCAGTTACCATCCACTTGAAGTGGATGGTAACCCAGTCGCAAACGGGAAGGGGTCCCCGTGGGACCCCTTCCCCTTTGTGATTGGAAAAAAAAATATTTTTTCAGGGCAGGCAGTGGCCCAATGGACCACTGCCTGCCCTGAAAAAAAACGAAACTAAAGGTTTTTTTTTTTTTCCCAAGTGCAGCTCGTTTTCCTTTAAGGAAAACGGGCTGCAGATGGAAAAAAAAAAAACTGCTTTATTAAAAAGCAGTCACGGACATGGTGGTCTGCTGACTCCAGCAGGCCACCATCCCCGTGAGTGCCCATACTTGCAATGGGGTCGCAAAATGCGACCCACCTCATTAATATTAATGAGGTGGGTCTTTGCGACCCCATTGCGAGTTGCAGAAGGTGTCTGGGACAACTTTCTGCATACCAAATTGCGAGTTGCAATTTGCGAGTCGCACGGACTCGCAAATTGCAAGTCGCAATTTGGTTTTTTCCTACATCTGGCCCTAGGATCCTTCTTGGGGTGACCAAAATGCACACTGCCAACTTGTGAAGGCCCAACATACTCAGGTGGAAGATTTGAGCATCAAGACTCAGTTTCACAGGCTGTACTTCAGTGGTCAGTGGCGGTCATTAACTTGTGGCTACCAACTCACCAAGGTGGGCTTCTTCTGTTTTTATGGCCCTAGAGCATTAACACAAAGTCAACCAACTGACACTTGAAGTACACCTCTTCTGTCTGGGGCTCAGGGTGGCTCTTCCTCCTCATGCATGGCACCACAAGCACAGTCCTCTTTTATCTAGCCCAAGGATCAGCAGATGCAGTCCAGTCACTGGTGTGGCCTCTCTTTGCAGAAAACAGCAGGGGAGTCCTTCTTCAGCCTTTTCATTAATGCAGATGTGATCTGAAGTAGGGGTGCCAGGGGTGCCACTTTTATGGTCACATCTTGACCTTAGGAGATGTGATGGCAACTAGCCAATGCAACTAACCTCCCCTAAGAGGGCAGAATGCTATCTTGTGGGCATCAACTGTAAACAGTCACTAGAAACGTGAGCGGCAGAGTGGCAACTTTCTCAAGTTGCTACCTGCACTATTCAGTCTTAAGAATTTAGTTCACTAAGTACACTACCACCAGTGTTCCCTCCTGGGATTTATTTCTTGTTGTAAAATCTTCAACAATTACTCATATGTAGTCCATCACACAATGAGATATTTCCTTACGGTTTTATTTGCAAAAGACAAATTCTGTTTCTCAAATGTATTTGAGTATCCAATGTAAATTCCTAACTGCCACTTACATTGAAAATGAAAAGTAAAACAGTTGACAGAAGCAAGCCCAGTCAAACTGACATGGCGGCCCTGACCATGAGTGCGAAGGAGAGACACAAAAAGAAAAAGAAGTTCGCTCACAGTCAAACGTATCAGCAATCGTGCAATTATCCATGTAACAGGGGCAGTCTGCAAGACGGTGACAAAATTGTCCTAGAAGGGACAAACGTAAAGCATTTATCAATGATAACAAAGGATTTTTGAAAGGCTAGCACACGAACAAGTGAGTGTAATGGGTGTGCTGTGGGTGTGGTTAAAAGACCACAATACTTACAACAGGTCAAAGTGCTTCCACGCTCGACCTAAAAACCATGCTTCATCTCAAACTGCAACACAGCATATAGCTCAGTGGCATTTCACATGGCAGCCATGTTGGTGCAGGATAATCCGACCAGTTAAACGTAAAATCTGTTCACATGACCCCCCTAACTGGTCTGTGATACTTAAGCTAAGAAGTTGTTCTCGCCCGCCATCTTAGAATGGTGAAACACAAAAGGTATTTACACTTATCTTATACAACTTCAATTGGTATTCATCATAACTCTCATTAGTCTAAATGGCAAAGTCGAGTTAGCAGTTCAAAAGCTGTTCTGCCGGACAAGGGTGGCAGGCTTGGAGTCTTGACTTGCTTTGTCACACTTGTAGTGGCACAATAGGGGCTTAAAAGTACGTTAATATGCCAGCTGTGGGTGAGCTGATTAGGCATACATGTTCTAAGTGTCAAGCATTGGCACTGAGGTCTAGTTAGGAGGCATCAGTGCACACACAGTCGAAAAAACAGCTGCATCAACCCAAAACTTTGCTGGTGAGCATGCAAAAAGAGGCATTTCCTTAAACAACTCCACCTGAGTTCTTGAGCTGTAAATTGATTCCCCGTCCTTGGTGTGTTTTTGCCACCTTCTCCTTTCTGTACGAGTTGTGAATTTACAAACTTAAAATGACTCTCTGCTGCTCTTTAGTGTTAAGAGAATTTCTTCATTGTTGCATTGTATTTTCCAACAATGAGGAAACTAGAACTTATACACATTTGAAGGGGAAGAGTCTTCAATGGAAAAAATAAAAATATTTCATACTTCTCACTACAGATACTTTAATTTTTGACAGCGTAATTTCAATCCACTGTAAAACATTTGATCACCGTTGAACATCCACATGTTTACCTTCAGGGCTATGAAGCGGAAAGGGGATTTCCCTGTACGCGCTTTGGGCGCTCTGCCGTTGCTGAGTTGACAATGTAAAACTAGGATGCATTTAGGCGAGGTCATACAACACTCTATTTGTCATGATAACATGAAGCGTTCCCCATTTTAACAACTATTGCAAAATGTATTAGCACTTAACATTGTGAAGGCTTTAGTGCTGCCACTGTCTAGGGAAATCTGAACACGGGCCATTTACTTCAACGATGACAACAGAAGTGCACTATCAAACTCCATTTTTGCTGTTTCAAGAGTTACCATTTGCATTAAGTCATGGATTTCTATAAGTGGTAACCTTTTCATGCATAGCTCTAAGAAGCATTCAGATTTGTTGAGATGCACCCTCTCTTCAATGACACTAAACAGTATTGGCCATGTAACAAAAAGTGAGCACTATAAGTGGTAATTTAAGACATAGGCCCTTATTATGACATTGGTGGTAAATCCCGCTTACCGCCATGCTGATGGCCGCCAACTTACCGCCGCTATGGCGGATATCCATTCACCATTTTATGACACACACACACCAATCAAACAGAATTCAGCCACATACACAAATCCGCCAGACCAAAGGGCAGTGTTAAAATGGAGGTCCCAAAACCCATACCGTTACGCAAACAAGACAACACCTATCATATTATGATCCACAGATCACCACGGCGGACATTCAATGGCAGTAAACCATTGGCGGTACATACCGCCGCGCTCAAAATGAACACCCACATAAAAAACAAAGCCACATTGGCCAATACGAAAACACACACCTAACACACATACACACACCCACACCACTATAAAACATACACCCACAGTGCCCACAACACCTTACAAACAACAATTGCCACCAGGAGACTGAGGAGAAGAGCACAGAGACAACTAGACACACACACCACTTACACCCATACACCCCTCACGCACTCCACATCACACACCCCACCACATTACCCAACACACCCTCACCAACACACATCACATAACACCCTTGGCACCACAAAGGCACCTCTGTTTCACTGAGGAGGAGTTAAGGGTCATGGTGGAGGAAATTGTCAGGGAAGAGACACAGCTCTTTGGAGCACAGGTACAGCAAATATCCATTGCAAGGAAGATGGAACTATGGCGGAGAATCTTGGACAGGGTCAACACCGTGGGACAGCACCCAAGGACAAGGGACGACATCAGGAAGAGGTGGAACGACCTACGGGGGAAGGTACGTTCCATAGAGGCAAGGCACCAGATCCCCATACAGAGGACTGATAGTGGACCCCCACCTCCTCCCCCACAGCTCACAGCATGGGAGGAGCAAGTAATGGCAATACTGCATCCTGAGGGACTCGCTGGAGTAGCTGGAGGACTGGACACTGGTAAGTCAACATTTACTGATCATCACCCTTCACACCTGCATGCCATCACACACCATCACCCTCACTCCCATCACTCCACTACATTCCACACACTGCACCTACACATATGACTAACCACAATGCCAAGCCCTGCATGCTATACAAATGCATGGCACCCTTCCCAGCCCTGCATGGACACCCATCACTAAAGCATGCACAGCATAGGGAAACTAACAATCCCACAATACATCACCGTATACAACCAAAAGCTGTCAGGGAAACTCCAACCATAGAGGGGAAGTTAGTCATACACTTAAAACATAATACATCATTTACATCCCCACAGGTACCCCAGCCAATGTCAGTGGAGAGGAGGTGCCACCACTATCCAGTCCCCCAACAGAAGAGGCCCCCCAGTGAAGACAGTAACTCTGGACTTCAAGATCTGGAGGACCTACCTGGCCCTTCAGGAACCACTGGACAGTCAGTCACCCAAGCCCACTCACAGACCACCACAGAGCCTCTCCCATCAGGAACCAACACCGCAGCACCCACCCAGCGTACCCACACCTCCGTCCCCAGGACACGTCAATGAGCAGTGTGCCCACCTGTACAAGGACCCCAGGTCACACCTCGCCCCCAAGACAGTCAGGGACCTGGGGTCAGTGGCAGTGGGCACACGGTTCAAGGGACAGAGGCACAGGACAACAGGAACACTGGGAGGACTGCTGGGCAACACGGGGAGGACAGGCCAGGGAACCGACTCTCCACAAGGCACTTACCAACATCCTGGGAGCTTACTAACAATCCCAGGAGACGATGGGCCAGATACTGGACAAGTTGCAGGAGACCCAGCGGCTGTAGGAGGGACAGTACCTGGGGATCAGGGAGGACTTGAAGGATATCAACACAACCCTGGTCACCATTGCAGATGTGTTGGCAGACATGGCCAACACCATGAGGGAGGCAGTGGCACGCCAACGGGCCCCTGACACTAGCCAAAATGATGAACAGTCTTCCACCTCCGCTTTCGCTAGTGGACAGGAGGCCCTGTACAGGACCAACAGGCCACCAGCACCCAACCCTGTGTAGAAGGAGAACCCCCCCCCCCACAAACTGTCCCTGTGATCTAGGCAGAAGCCAGAGAACATTGACAAGACCCCTGCCAGGAAATAAGACTATGCTGATTGTCACCCTTGTGTCCCACTCTGTCACACTGTCCACCTTCAACTGCCATTGCTCCACTTCCTTTGCCCCCTTGGACAATGCACCTGTGATACAAATAGACTGGAACCCTTACCTGGACTCTCCCCCCAGCCTATAGCAATACCCCATCCACATATTAGCACACAAATAAACATCCTTGTAAAAAATACAAGTATTGAGTTTGTCAAGTGATTGAACTATGTATTCATTTAACAATCTGTAGACATTGCAATTCAACTGTACAGTAATGTATAGATAGGTATGACCTGTAGTTGGCTGCAGTTAATACACCAGGAGCCAAAGTGGGGCACAGATATCTGTAAATAGACATGTACAGGGTACAGTAAGTGGCAATAGTAGTGGGAATATCAGCCTGCCAGTGACATTTTACAATACAAAACTGCAATGGAAGGTGAAGTTAAAGCGTCTTACCTGTGTGTCACTGGAAGTACTGTTGTATAATTGATGTTCTATTGTCCACATCCTCATTCCTCTGCCTCATCTTCATCACTGTCCACAGGCTCCACCGCTGCCACACGCCCATCTCCAGCCTCATCCTCCTGCAGAAAAGGCACCTGGCGACATAAGGTAAGGTTGTACAAAATGGAACATGCCACGATGATCTGGCACACCTTCTTGGGTGAGTAGTACAGGGAACCACCTGTTAGGTGGAGGCACCGAAACCTGGCCTTCAGGAGGCTGAAGATTCACTCTATAATTCTTCTTGTTCACCCATGTGCCTCATTGTTTCTCTGCTCTTGTCTTGGCATTCCTCACTGGAGTCAGTAGCCATGAGAGGTTGGGGTAACCAGAGTCACCTGCAAATACCAAGGGTTACCTGTTAGCCAGACACTAACCCTTAGGGCCAACCCCATACCCATACACCAACATATACTGGGTGGGGACCAATGGCTCACCTATTAGCCACACCCTGTGCCTCTGGAGTTGAGCTACCACATATGGGATGCTGCTATTCCTCAGGATAAAGGCATCATGCACAGACCTAGGATACTTTGCATTGACATGGGAGATGTACTGGTCCGCCAGGCACACTATCTGCACATTCATGGAGTGAAAGCTCTTTCGATTTCTGAACACCTGTTCATTTCTCCGCGGGGGGACAAATACAATATGTGTACCATCAATTGCCCCAATGATCTTGGGGATTTATCCCATTGCATAGAAGTCAGCTTTCACTGTGGCCAAATCATCCACGTGTGCGAAAACAATGTACCTGCGCATGTGTTTCATCAGGGCAGACAACACTCTGGTCAGCACTATTGAGATCATCGGCTGTGACATTCCTGCTGTCATGCCCACTGTAACTTGGAAGGAGCCGCTTGCCAAGAAATGGAGCACAGATGGGACTTGACCAAGAGGGGGAATCCCAGTGGGGTGACGGATAGCAGATATCAGGTCAGGCTCCAATTGGGCACACAGTTCTTGGATTGTGGCCCTGTCAAATCTGTAGGTGAAGATAATGTGCCTGTCCTCCATTGTTGCCAAGTCCACCACGGGTCTGTACACGGAGGGATGTCTCCATCTCCTATTCATCCTCAGCGGTGTAATCTAGGGGGGCAAACAATGAGCATCTGGTCAGTATTTGTAGGAGGCTGGCCTGACTTGTAGTGGGTACCAGAGGTACTTACACCTTGTGCCAGGTCCAGTTATCCCTTATTAGTGTAGAAGAGGTGTTTCTAGCAGCTTAGGCTGATAGAAGGTAGCTATGGCAAAGCAGCTTAGGCTGAACTAGGAGACATGTAAAGCTCCTGCTATACCACTGGTGCCATATGCACAATATCATAAGAAAACACAATACACAGATATACAAAAAATAAAGGTACTTTATTTTTATGACAATATGCCAAAAGTATCTCAGTGAGTACCCTCAGTATGAGGATAAGTTATATACACAAGATATATGTACACAAACCAAAAGTATGCAGATAATAGCAAAAGGAAGTAATGCAAGCAATGTAAAGTTACAGTAGATTGCAATAGGAGCACATAGGTATAGGGGCAACACAAACCATATACTCCAAAAGTGGAATGCGAACCACGAATGGACCCCAAACCTATGTGAGCTTGTAGAGGGTCACTGGGACTGTAAGAAAACAGTGAGGGTTAGAAAAATAGCCCACCCCAAGACCCTGGAAGGTAGGTGTAAAGTGCACCTACTACCCCCAGAGAGCACAGAAGTCGTGATAAGGGGATTGTGCAGGCAGAAAAAACACCAGCAATGCAACAACAGTGGATTTCTGGACCTGAGTACCTGTAAGACAAGGGGACCAAGTCCAATAGTCACGACAGTGTCGAGAGTGGGCAGGAGCCCAGGAAATGTCAGCTGAGGGTGCAAGGAAGCTGCCACCTGTTCGAAAAAGCTTGGAGTTCTGCAAGAAAGAAGAGGACTAGGAACTTCCTCTTTGGAGGATGGATGTCCCACGTCGCGAAGAAGCTTGCAGAGGTGTTCTCACGCAGAAAGACTGCATACAAGCCTTGCTAGCTGCAAGGGTTACAGTAGAGGTTTTTGGGTGCTGCTGTGGCCCAGGAGGGACCAGGATGTCGCCATTTGGAGGAGGAGACAGAGGGGGCGTCCAGAAACGTAGGGAGCCCTCACAGAAGCAGGCAGCACCTGCAGAAGCACCTGAACAGGCACTTGGAAGAAGAGTGAACTGGAGTCCATGCGAAGTCACAAAAGGGAGTCCCATGACGCCGGAGGATAACTCAGAAGGTTGTGCACTGCAGGTTAGAGTGTCGGGGACCCAGGTCTGTGCTAGAGACCCAGGGGATCATGGAATTGTCCCCACAATGCCAGAATGGCATTGGGGTGACAATTCCATGATCTTAGACATGTTACATGGCCATGTTCGGAGTTACCATTGTGACGCTGTACATAGGTAGTGACCTATGTACAGTGGACGCGTGTAATGGTGTCCCCGCACTCACAAAGTCCGGGGAATTTGCCCTGAACGATGTGGGGGCACCTTGGCTAGTGCCAGGGTGCCCACACACTAAGTAACTTTGCACCCAACCTTCACCAGGTGAAGGTTAGACATATAGGTGACTTATAAGTTACTGAAGTGCAGTGGTAAATGGTTGTGAAATAACGTGGACGTTATTTCACTCAGGCTGCACTGGCAGGCCTGTGTAAGAATTGTCAGAGCTCCCTTTTGGTGGCAAAAGAAATGCTGCAGCCCATAGGGATCTCCTGGAACCCCAATACCCTGGGTACCTCAGTACCATATACTAGTGAATTATATGGGTGTACCAGTATGCCAATGTGAATTGGTAAAGTTAGTCACTAGCCTGTTAGTGACAAATTTGGAAAGCAGAGAGAGCATAACCACTGAGGTTCTGGTTAACAGAGCCTCAGTGAGACAGTTAGGCATCACACAGGGAACACATACATGGCACATACTTATGAGCACTGGTGCCCTGCCTGGCAGGGTCCCAGTGACACATAGACTAAAACAACATATATACAGTAAAATATGGGGGTAACATGCCAGGCAAGAAGGTACTTTCCTACAGTATTCAACATTTCCAAAAATGTACAGTGCATTGCATGTTGTGACAGAAACAGTATGTTGTTGTATAGGCCCAAATGGTGCCTATGTGTGCTGTGACACAGTTAGGTGCCATGGCCTGCTCCTCGAAATGGTGTCCGCCTGTCTTGTGTGGATGGACAGGTGGAAATGAGGTAATGCCGCTGATGTTGTGCGCCGTTGCGGGAGACGGTCAAGTTCTGCGGTGCAACTCCTCATTGATTGTCATTGGGCCCTATGGGTTACACTAGCCAATGGTGATGTACGTCGCAGACGTGACCGCCATTTTCCATCTGTTCTCTCACTTGCTACCTGACCTTCAACAGGAGAGGACCTACACTGCATGTGCTGCTGTGACTTGTGTCTGGAACCGACAAAGGCTCGTGTCACTGGGGAAAGGGCCCCTGCCTTTACCGCTGCGGAGTTAGAGAGACTGTGGATGGGGACCCCAGTACCGAATGCTGTATGGGCCTCAGATCAACAGGTATGTACACTGTGAGCACGATGCATGGGTCATGAATGCATGGAGTGCTGTATGTGAGGGCCTCGTGTAAGTGGGGTGGTTGAAGGGTCCTGGACAGCGTGCTGCAAATATGGTGGGAAATGTTTGTGCGTAAGGGGATGGAAGGTATATGGTGGGCCATTAGTGTAACAGGCCGGACGGCATGACTGATGCCCTTTTTCTATGTGTATTTCCTCTGCAGGTCAGTGCCCATCAGAAAAAGGGTATATGGCGCGCCATCGCCAAGGATGTGCGGACCCTGGGGGTCTGTGGCAGGCAGAGCACCCAGTGTCGCAAACGGTGGCAGGACCTGAGACGCTGGGTAATGGAAGACGGCAGAGGCCCAGCTGGGGATGGCCTCCCAATGAGGAAGGGTTGCCCGTTGAACCCTGATCCCACTGATGTTCAGCATACTGGTGTTGGCCTATCCGAAGCTGGATGGGCGCTTGAGACCATCACAGCAGTCACAAGGGGGTGAGGACAGTTTCCCAATATACTACTTGCACATGGTGGGGTGGTCTCAGGGTGGGGGATGTGGGCCTGTTGGTGCCCCTATGGCAGGCCGGACATTGCAGGGTAGGTTCCTTGTTGGGCAGGGGCTGATGAACTCCACCTCCAACCTAGCTAGTGGGCATCCACTGCTGGGCTCTGTGGGTCTCAGGTATGCTGCAATTGGCGTTAGGTATTACTGTCCATGGCATGGTGACTAGCAATGTGACTGGTAGTGCATTGCCTAGTGCGTAGGGCTGTTCCCTGTGTGTTGTGTGCACCAACAGTGGTGTTGTTGCTGCCATTGGCCAAGTGTATCCTCTGTCTCTTCCCCCCTTTTTGTTTTGTCATCCTGTCCTTATAGGCATTAGCAGCATCTGGCGGAGGAGAAGAGGCACCGGCGATGGAGGGAGCTGCATTCCCCAGGGCCCATGAGGCCGAATCCACAGACTGTGAGAGCACCAGTGGGACGGAGGGCGAGGGGAGCACCATGGCATAGACAGGAGGGGACAGTTCTGAAAGTGATACCTCCTCTGATGGAAGCTCCCTAGTGGTGGCGGACAGCTCTGTGGCCACCCAACTACAGGTACAGCCGCCACCCCCGTACCAGCACCGCCCTACCAGGACCCCCTCAGTGAGTTTCCTGTGCCCACTCACCCAGGAAGGTGGGCATCTCCTTCACCCCAGGCACCTCATGCCCTGCCCCAGTTAGCCCTGCTGCCCTGAGTGAGGAGGCTATTGACCTCCTGAGATCCATCTCTGTTGGGCAGTCAACAATTGTGAATGCCATCCAGGGGCTCGTAGGGCATTTGCAACAAACAAATACATTCCTGGAGGGCATTCACTCTGGCATGGTGGCCCAACAGAGATCATTCCAGGCTCTGGCTTCCTTCCTGATGGCAGCCATTGTTCCTGTCTCTAGCCTCCCCCCTCCAACTTCCTCTGCCCAGTCCCATTCCCCTGAACCCCAACCTATCCCAAGCACACATTCAGACCAGCATGCACTCAAGACAACACACAGGAGTGGCTCAGGCAAACACAAGCACCACACATCATCCCACAGGCACTCACACAAATACCATCCAGATGCAGACACACCAACATCCACTGCCTCCACTGTGTCCCCCTCCTCCTCCTCGTCCACCTCCCTCCCAGTAGCATCTCCACTCACACCTGCATGCACTACATCCACACCCACCGCCTCCATCACCATCACGCCTATCACTACATGCCCCTCACTTGCAGTCGCCACCCCCACATCCATGCACATGTCCCCTGTGTCCTCTCCCACTGTGTCTGTACCCTCTCCTCCCAAAGTACACAAACGCAAGCACTCGGACACCCAGCAGCCATCCACCTCAAAACAGCATCAAGCCCATGCACAGGCACCCGAACATAGCAGACAGACAACTTCAACAACCACTCCCTCTTCCTTCACTCCCAAACCTTCACTTTCTTCATGCCGCAGTGTCCCTAAGAAGCATTTCCTCTCCGCCGTTGACCTCTTCCCTCCCCCTGTCCTTCACATTGGGCCAGGGTGGGCAGAACCTAGGCTAGCACCTCAGCCACCCAGTCCGTAGTAGTTTCGGCAGCTACTGCAGGTGTGAGAGGCTCCAAGGAAACACCCATCAGCACCGGCAGTGTGCCTGTATCAGCTGCCAAGGGGAAGGGCAAGGATGTACCACCAGCTGCCAAGGGGAAGGGCAAGGAAGTACCACTAGCTGCCAAGGGAGAGGGCAAGGATGTACCACCAGCTGCCAAAGGGAAGGGCAAGGATGGGCCACCAGCTGGCAGGAGGTAGGAGGCCCCACCAGCTTACAAGGGGAAGGGCAAGGAGGCACCAGCAGCTGGCAAGGTCAAGGGCAAGGAGGCACCACCAGTTGGCAAGGTCAAGGGCAAGGAGGCACCACCAGATGGCAAGGGCAAGGGGCCTGCCCCTGCAGGCAGGAAGGACAGGAGGCCTGGTGCTGGGACAGAATCTGAGCCCCCCAACACCATCCATGGCGCTTCAGCCATCTGAGGATGCAGGAGAAGGGCTGGAGCCCCCTCCCACCACTGCCTGCACCGCCACCAGCACCACTGCCAGCAGCAGCAGCCCCAGTGGCCAGCCGTCCGAGGCTGCAGGGGAAGGGCTGGAGCTTAACCCCACAACTGCCTGCACCGCCACCAGCAGCACCACCTGTACCGCCACCTGCACCGCCACCAGCACCACTTCCAGCACCACTGCCAGCAGCAGCAGCCCCAGTGGGCAGCCGTCCGAGGCTGCAGGGGAAGGGCTGGAGCCTCCCTCCACCACTGGCAGCACCAACACCAGCACCGACACTGCCTCCACTGAGCAGCCGTCACCGCTGGCGGCCAGTGTGTAGTCCTGCCTCTGTGGACTGTAGTGCATCCTGACCACTTCAAATCGTGTGGGTGGGTCTGACACCCAGGTGAGTGACTGTTACCTTGCACTCCCCAAGTGCTGTATCACAGGGCACAAAGCCCCCTCCAGAACCAGTGGAAGAAGCAATCCTCTCACCCCCTCCTTGCCAGGATGAAGCACACTGGGCACAAAGCCCCATCCAGAACCAGTGGAAGAAGGCATCCACTCACCCCCTCCTTGCCAGGATGAAGCGCACTGGGCACAAGGTCCACTCCAGAACCAGTGGAAGAAGGCATCCACTCATCACCTCCTTTCCAGAATGAAGCTCACTGGGCACAAGGCCCCCTCCAGAATCAGTGGAAGAAGGCATCCATTCACCCCCTCCTTGACAGGATGAAGCACACTGGGCACAAGGCCCCCTTCAGAACCAGTGGAAGAAGGCATCCAATCACCCCCTCCTGTGCACAAAGCCCCCTTCACAGCCAGTGGACGATGGCATCCACTCAACCCATCCTGCAAGGATGAAGCACACTGGGCACAAAGCCCCCTCCAGAACCATTGGAGAAGCCACCCACTTGAGAGACTGTGGCTTTGAACTCCCCAGGACCAAGCAGTGGGCAAGCCACCCACTAGAGAGACTGAGGCCTTGTACTCCCCAGGACCAAGCAGAGGCAAACCACCCACTAGTGAGACTGTGGCTTTGCACTCCCCAGGACCAAACAGTGGGCAAACCACCCACTAGAGAGACTGTGGCTTTGCACTCCCCAGGACCAAGCAGTGGGCAAACCACCCACTAGAGAGACTGTGGCTTTGCACTCCCCAGGACCAAGCAGTGGGAAACCACCCACTTGAAGGACTGTGGCTCAGCACTCCACAGGACCAAGCAGTGGGCAAACCACCCACTAGAGAGACTGTGGCTTTGCACTCCCCAGGCCCAAGCACAGGGTATTTTGCCCCCTCAAGGACAAGTGGTGTTGTACCATCTTCTGGCTGAGGTGCCCCCCAATCCCTGTCCCCCTAAGGTGCCTGTGTATTTTTGACCTGATGCCCCTGCATTGTTCTCTCCATGTTGATGCAGGAGTAAGATGGGGCCTTGGCCTATGTGATGTGGCCCTGTGTCCCACGGACATTATGTACTGGGCAGTGTCCTTCCATTTGTATATATGTAGATACTGATTTGATTTTTGAGGATGTATTTCCAGTATTTTATCTTATTACACTCACTTCAATCAATTCCTTTTGTCCTTGCATTAGTCCTGAGGGGGTACAGGGTGGATGTGTAATGTTGTTGCATCTGTTTGTGTGTAAGCTGTTGGGGGTTGGGGTGGGGGTGTTTTGTGTTGCATGTGTCACTCCCTTTTTCCTCCCCCTTCCCTGTGTGCTAGACAGCAGTACTCACTGTAGTCGTTGCCACCGGTGTTGGTATTCCTGGTGAAGGAGGAGGTAGACCAGCATGGGGAACATCTGCAGTTCGGGCTCCATGGCAGCGTGGTCTTCCCTGAGTCTCCAGAGGTGAGTCCTTTGCCTTTTGTGTACTGTTTCCACCGTGCTTTTGATGTCGTTAGTACTGCCCTGGAAAAGGTGGAGGATAGGCCTCTTGTAATACAGTGGGCGGTACATTGTCTTCCGCCTGGCTGTTGGCGGTTACCGCCGCGGTGCTTGTTGCTACCGCTGTGGTGGTCGGTGTGTTAAAGTGGCTGTCTGTGTGGGCGGTTTCTGCCGTGGTAATAATTAAAAAAATGTTACCGCTGGCTTGTTGGCGGAATTGCCGCCGCTTTATCACTGACCTCCAGGGTTGTAATGAGGGCCTAAGTCTTTTTGGCCCTGAGACTTAAGAAAACAGGAGGCAAGTCCAATCCAAAACCTTGGAGAGCACTTCTCAGCAGAGCCAGAGGGCAGAAAGGCAGCAGGGCAAATGCAGGGCAGCAGTCCTTTGCAGAAAAACAGTCAGGTGAGTCCTTTTGTTGAAGTAAGCCTCAGCAAGGCCTACTAGTGCAAGGGGTTCACCCTTCTCTGCACAAAGTCCTCAGACCATATAGGAAGAAGTTGGCACAGAAACTGAAATAAAAGACAACGTTTATTAAACCTCATGAGGTGGTACTACAGTTCAAACAGCACCCTTCAGTAATGTTTGAAGTAGCACACTGAACTGAGAGAGCATGGTCCTTTTATACCCACGCAGGGGCTAAAAGGAGGTGGTACGATTATAGAAGCAAGACTTGCATACATGTAAGGTCATGTGGAAATGCACAGTCGACAGGTAGGAGGGGCTAACAGTTTTCAAGGACTAACAGCTGCAGACCTTACTGGGCATGTGCGAAAGTGGGAGATGCTAAATATAACTTGTCACTAGGCAGATGTTCAAGGGTAGTTAACAGAAAGGTAGGACAGAGCACATGGTGAGCACATGGCAGCATGTAGCAGAGAAAATGGCTGCCATGAATACAAAATGGATTCCGCGAAATGTTCACAATAGTTACTAAATACAAGATGTCTTCTGCTAATGCTTAATCTAATCGCTGCTAAACTACAACAGACGACCCTTTCAGCATTAGCTGAAGACATTCGTCTTTCTGGGATAATCTAAATATTCATCTTGTATATTTATGCTCATCATTTCAGCTATTTCCTTATCTAACATGTGTTGTGCTTTCATTTCTGTAATATTTCTTTTGGTAGGCATATAAGCAGTAATACACATGGAGCAGAACATTGGACCACACTGAATACAGATACAGCATGTGAACAATATTGCAATTATTACACACAGGATAGTCAGTTTCCAGCCCCAGGCAGAAACAAGAGCCCAAAACCATCCAGAAAAAGTCCAAGTACCAGTCTCTGTGTGGATTTCTGCAGCAATTTTATGCAATTTAGATATTGCATCATATACTGAAGGTGAGTGATCTGGAATAAAAACACAGCAACTACTACCGATGATGCGACATGCACCACCTCGGTCAGCTAATATCACATCTAGTACCATACGATTTTTGAGCGCTACAATCCTCGCACTTTGGAGCTCCTCAGTAATATTCCCAAGTGCCAGAGCTGCCTGATTGGTAACAGCTTCCACAACCCTAATCAATCGTCTCACTTTCCTACTGTTTAACGCAGCAGCAACAAAGGAGAACAACCCTAAATTAAAAATCAACATATTGTTGCAGGCTAGTATCCGTTTGGTCTACCTCATTTGTACTTATTGCCCTTTTATATCTATTTTTAATGATGTCATTGAACAGTTTAAAATCTTGGTGATATGATGCAGGGGCCAAAAACACAGGGGGGTAATAGAAAAGATACATAACACACACCTGACCACCCAACAGGTAGTTGGTAATATCCATAGTTACCACAAACAAAATACGTATTATGTGAAGCTGTAAAACTACTATTATTTACACCCTCAATAGTTAAAATCAAGGTACAATCGCTTATCCCTACTGGAATTCGCCCAATGCTATGTATACATAAACCTGCTTTAGTTTTTGTAACAGAAATCACAAATTGTTCTTTCTTGTCAGAGTCTCTTATATTTGTGAAGACATATGGTATTGAAACATTGTCCGGTTGATATTCTTCCCATTCCCATTTAGTTCCTTTGGCTTGGGGATACCCATCTTTGTCTTGGTAGCATACTTTATTAAGGCGAAAAGGAAGTCCGCCCTCTGTACATTTTCCAAATGCAAACAAAAGCGTATATAAGCTTGACAAGAACCATTGTGTGAAAAAGGAAGAGGAATGAAAGGTGTTCCTCCTTTCTTTTGATGCGCAGGTATCATTCCACATACCCAACAGTTAGTAGTATTTGTAGCATTATGAGTATGATGCAACATCTGAATGAAAGTATTATTGAAGTATGATTGGCGGTGCTTCTGCTCCTGATAGGGAAGCGTAAAGTAATAGTGATCCTCTGGTACTGGAGTAGTGGCAACAAAAAACTCACGAGCAGGAACCTTATTTTCAACAAACCAAGTGATTATTGCTATAATCACCAAAACAACAACACACCCCATAGTACTAATGATCAGTTTGTTATTCATTTTAGCAACAGTGATAATCGACCCTTTCAGAAATGAATTATAAACAATCGTTGGAGCTCTTATCCCTGGGCAGCCGCTTATTTCTTCACCACAGGCCAAGACGGTTGTCACTACTCTAATGCATGGGTGATCCCCCCCTCCTTGCCACATTGGCTCTCCGTTTCACTAACCCAGGGCGGTAGCTCAACCAGTTTTTTTCAAAAACATTTCAGATTCTTTCCTCGGTCTCAAATTCTATAGCAACACTCCAGAAGTCGTATGGTCCGGGAAGGCCTCTGCAGATTCGTCAGGTGATATAGCACGGCCTTTCTCCGTAGTCAAAATCTCTCGATGATCGGTCAGCACAGCAGGTTCCACCTCTCTTGCAGTGAGTACTATGGACCCAATTCTTTCGGTTCGTCACTCGAACTGCTGTCCTTGTCGCAAGGAGCACCTGTTCTGGGCCTCGACACCTTGGTTCCAGGCTGCTTGATCTTTCAAAGGACTTAATCATCACCTGGTCACCAGGTCGGAGTTCATGGCCTTCACCTGTAGATCTGTCAGTGCTTCTCGAACCTGTTGATGAATAGAAACCAAATTGTTGTTTAACTGTGCCAAATAACCATTCATCAGGACACAAGGTACATCATATACAGAATTTGGCTTAGGAACTCCCCAAATGTTCATTGGCCTCCCAAAAACCACTTCATAAGGACTAAGGCCGATTCAAGAGTGTGGCACTGACCTAATAGACAATAATGCCAACGGTAATGCATCCGGCCAAGTTAAGGATGTGGAAGCCTGTATCTTCGCTAACTTCAGCTTCAAAGTAGCATTATACCTTTCCACCAACCCTGCTGATTGTGGGTGGAAAACCGCATGGAACTTCTGTTTGATCCCTAATCCTTTCAGGACATACCTAATAACTTCCCCAACAAAATGAGGTCCGTTATCATTCCATAAAAGTCTGCAAACACCAAACCTAGGGAAAAATACTTTCAAAAGCACCTTCGCTGTGGTAATGGCAGTATTATCCTTTGTGGGGTACGCCTCTATCCATTTACTAAAGGCACATACCACCACCAAGACATACTTTAAATTGTTGCAGCGTTCAAGCTGAATATAATCCATTTGTAGAACTTCAAAAGGTGCAGTTGGTGTAGCAAACCCTCCCGCAGGAGTACGTGTCCCTTTTCCAGGATTGTATTGAAAACAGATCAAACAAGACTGTACTAATCTCTTAGCTGTACTGGAAATTTCTGGATGCTCCCAAACTTGCGTAAGCAACTTTGTTATTGTTGAAGCTCCAACATGTGCCAGCCCATGTGCCATCTGAACCATAGGTTGTACAAAAGCTATAGGCAATTTCCATTTATCCATCTGCTTATTCCGCCAACAGCCCTCACCATCCAATTCTCCTTCTTCAGACCATTGCTCACGTTCTTTCACAGAAGCAGATTTCTGTATATCTAATACGTCTTGTCTAGCATTATGCCAGCGTTCAGCTTGTGACTTCACTACATACATAGAAGTAGTACTTCGCTGCATCGCAGTCTCACGTGCTATGCGGTCCGCAAGAGCATTACCTTGCCCTATCTTATCGGTCACTTTCTTGTGTGCACCACATTTCACAATAGCTAGTTTCTTTGGATATTGCAATGCAGTCAAGAGGTTATACACTAATTCTCCGTGCATTATCTGTATCCCGTGGGATGTGAGAAAATCTCTCTCCTTCCAAAGCAAACCAAAATCATGAGCCACTCCAAAAGCATAGCGGCTGTCTGTATAAATGTTCACACATAAGTCAGTACTAAGCTCACATGCTTGTGTCAAAGCTATTAGTTCAGCTGCTTGAGCTGACTTCTGTGGTATACGAGCTGTCTCCACTACCGTGTGTATTGTGGTGATTGCATATGCAGCTGAGGTCGTACCGTCTGGCAACTTCAAACAAGACCCATCAACCCACAGTTCCCCGTCTACATCTGGAAGGGGCGTATATTGTAAATCAATACGACCCTTTGTCTGTTCTTCTGTAAGGAATATACAATCATGTGTTTCTTGTGACTGAGGCTGAGTCACCGGATATGGCAACAAAGTGGCTGGATTTAGTGTTGCACATCTCTTCAGTGTAATGTGAGGAGCCAGCAATGTCAATTCATATCCTGTCATGCGAGCGCTAGTTAAATGTTGTGTCTTTGTTTGATTTAAAAGAGCATCAACCGCATGGGGTACTAACACCAACAGCTTATGTGACAAAACTATCCCTTCACTCTGACGTATTGACACAGCTGTTGCGACAACTGAACGAAAACACCCAGGCAACGCTCGAGCGACAGGGTCAAGTACTGCTGAAAAATATGCACAGGGACGCTGCTTATCACCATGTGTCTGTACTAAAACTGACAATGCACATCCATCTTTCTCATGTACGTAAAGTTCAAAAGGCTTCATGTAATCTGGAGTACCTAACACTGGTGCTGAACAAAGGGCTTGTCGTAGCTGCCGGAAAGCAGTCTCACATTCATCTGTCCATGGGAGGGGCATTGGAGTATCTTTAGTCAAAAGTGCTAGCAAAGGTTTGACAATGTGTGAAAACCCTAATATCCATAGCCTACAAAAAGAAGTAAGACCAAGGAATGCACGAACATCGTTCTGAGTAGAGGGTACTGGTGTGTCTAAAATTGCTTGAATACGATCTGATGTAAGTGCACGGCCCTCCTTAGACAAAAGGTGATCTAAATAGGTTACCATTGGTCTACAATATTGCAATTTCTTTCGTGACACTTTATGATGGTGTGAAGCAAGAAAAGAAAGTAAGGACAAAGTGCACTTTTCACATTGCTCAGGGGTATCAGCCGCCAACAAAATATCATCAACATATTGTATGAGAGCCACACCTTCAGGCAAAACAAAAGAACCAAGTTGTTGTTTTAACGCTTGACTATAAAGACTTGGACTCTCAGTATAGCCTTGAGGAACTCTGCAAAATCTAAATGATCGTTTATTCAAAGTAAAACCAAACAAATATTGGCTGTCAGGATGAATAGGGATTGAAAAGAAAGCATTCTTCAAATCTATCACAGAGAACGTAGTTGCTGTCGGGGTAACCAAAGTAAGAAGTGGTGTGATGTCAGATACCACAGGATATTGTGGTATCACAATCTTATTGACTTCTCGTAAATCAATAATGAATCTGTAAATCCTGATATCAGTATCCTTTTTCAGAATAGGAAGTATCGGACTGTTACAAACATTATACAGAACTTCCTCAACAACTCCAACTGCAATAAGATCATGCACAATTCGTGTGAGTGCTTCTTCGCCCTCCTGTGAAATTTTGTATTGAGGCAAACGTGGCAATACAGCTCCCCCCTTGACACTAATATGTACCGGTGGAATAATCATTTGTCCCACATCAGTATCCGAAGTAGCCCACAAAGTACTAGGGAGTGAAGCTAATGCAATATCCTCTTTAACAAGACAAACTATTTTCATCACAGGATGATTATCATTTAAAATAGCACGCACCCCTTCAGGAGAGCATCGTACTGTAGCCCTGAAATACTTGAGCATATCAAGACCCACAATATTGTCTGGTGTATTTGGAGAAAGCAAAAATTGACATGGACGGTAAATTTATCAACATGGAATGCAAGTGGTTGTGACAATGGGCTAGGGGAAGGTGTTCAATCGAAACCTATCGATGTAATGGTTAAGCCAGACAGGGGAGCCCTTGGAATCAATTGTTTAGATGACAAGGCGCTACGAGTAGCTCCTGTATCAACCAGAAACTGACCAGTAGAACCCAAAACATGTGCTGTAACATAGGGACCCCTCTGATCTACTGGAACTTCAACTGATTCCTTACCCCATCCTAGGCAATCCTATGCATAAGCAGAATCTTGGAAATCAGGCTGCACATGGTTAGACATCTGGAATTGGTTCCGTCTATCAAAAGTGTTAATCCCATCCTGCCCTCGTACATTAGCATCAACCCTAGCATGATCATTCGTGCTTCTTCTAGGTCCTGAATATCATGAGCGATTTCTCATTTGTCCCCGACCACGTGAACACTGCTGAACACGTAGTGCTGGACAATCGGCAGCCCAATGCCCAAATTTCTTACAATACGCACACTGATCAACAGAAAAATTCGAACGAGTGTAAGAAGAACCATAAGATCCACGTCCACCTCTATCACTACCTCTAAAAGGCGGACCATAAGCTTGAGCTAACATAACCTTCGTCTTTAATTCTTTAATCTTTTTATCCTCGCTACCTTTTGCTTCTAATTCCTGACGTTCATAATACTGAGCCATAGTCAAAAGAGAAACTGGAGTAGAGGTAGTCCATGAACTTTCACTAGCTTTTAGATGACTAGCTATTCTGGTAACAGATGGGTATCCCCAAGCATATTTATCGACAAACAAATGTCTGCCCGTATCAACTGACAATAACTGGCCGTTAAAATCATGAAATGCTTCTTCAAAGCGTGTAAAGAAATTAGAGACCGATTCATCTGCCTTTTGCTTACAAGACGCTAAAACAGTCCAATCTATCTTTTTAGGGGGAATAATCGTTTTTAACTTAACTAATATGGCTGCAGGAAGATCTAGAATCAACTGATATGGCTTTTTCGCAGGTTCCCTATCCCTGTCCATCTGTTCTAATTCTTTCCATGACGCCCCAAAAACTACACGATCATCAATTTTACGAACAGTTCTCCACATATCTGGCGGTAATATCAATCCAAAAAATAAATCAATGTCAGCCAAAGTCATAGTACAAGAACTAATTGCTCCCTCAACTTCCTCATAAAAGGCGGCTGGATTTTTCCGCGGGTCAGGTAATGCTGTTTTAAGTGCCATTACATCTGCCCTATTCCAAGGAGTATACACCCAATTATAAATAAAATAACCCTTAGCATCAACAGAAGTTTTATCATCACTTGTACCCAATCCTTTAGGAGGAACATACAAAGGCGCGGCCTCCCGCATTGGTTTCGCGTGAACTATCATAGTCTTATCTGTTCCAAAGATGGAAGCTTGCACCCCGCCGGTCTGGGATGTCCGTGCAACTACGTCCACAGCCCTTTTCTCCTCTTGCAAACGGACTGCCACAACACATAATTTCACCAAACGCCTGATTGCATCAGCCACCTGGGAGAAAACAAAAAGACCATCACGCATTTGCTTATGATCAGCTGCTATATCATCGGGCTCTAACTCATCAGAATATTTCCGATATAGTTCAATAACTTCTGAGCCAAATGCCTCAGTAAAATATTGCTGCTCCTTTTCCGTCCACCCTTTCATGTTGTCTAAAACATGAAATATTCCCGATATAGTTTGATATAGTTCAATAACTTCTGAGCCAAATGCCTCAGTAAAATATAGCTGCTCCTTTTCCGTCCACCCTTTCATGTTGTCTAAAAGTTCAGAAGCAGAGACAACGCTACGAATTGTTTTACGAGCAATAGATCTAAGCTCAGACGCACGGTCAGCAGGCAACATAGAGCGACTGTCTTGCATCTTCTGTTGCTCCGAAATGGAGACCTTAGCTAACTCATGAGGGGCAGAAGGAACGACATTCGGAGGTGGAGGGCGATCTAGTAACAAAAAATCATCATGTGGTTTAGTAAGGATAGGATAGAGAGGTTGCCTAACGGTGTATTGTCCAGTTACCTGTAATTTACGTTCTTTCTCTTCTAGCTCCTTTAAGTCATTTCTTTCTTTCTTTCTTTCTCGTTTCCATTGCTTTCACATATACATTCTTCCACTGCTCTTTCTCAAGCAAGGCTTGCTCACGCTTCACTCGTCCAGGCACTTCTTTCTCCCACATTCGTACACAGTCAAACATATCTTGCCTAAACTTTTGCTTACACATACATTGCTCCACATACTCAATCTTTTGCAAATCAAATGACCCATGCATAGGCCAACGTAACTCAGGATCCGCACGAGTGTATTTATTCGATAATGTGCTGTACATTATAGAAGAAAGACCATGTTTAACATACATATCTCTATTGGGCGTCCCCTCTGGGGGTGCCGGTTGCGATTCTTCCAGTCTCAAATTGGTACCATTATAAAAGCAACACATCCTACGAAGTGCGCTAAAAACAGGCATACCAAAAATAGTGCAGAATATGCAATATTATAATCAAAGTAGCACTTAAGGTGCTGTTCAAATCAAAATTAAATTGGAGAAAATTCTCCTCATTACCTGCCTATATAAATTGCAATTTATATATCAATTCAAAGGACACAAATTGACTAGTCACCCAAAACACGAGAGCCACAGTAAGTAGTGCTAAACTTCATTACCAAACAAAGGCATCAAAACCCACAGCAAGTGCCGTAAAACGGCTCATACCAATCACAGGGTGTCCAGGTTCCAACTGCCAAGTTCTAAAATCAACCAAATGGTCACTGCATGACGAATGAACAAAAAGGATCTCAGTCGAGGACCGGCGCCACCTGGATGGTCAAATCAGAAAGAAGGGAAAAACGCTGTGGTTGCCAAGACTCGGGTCTCCTCAGGCATTGATCGTCCGCAGCGAGATCCCAATCCTTCGTCGCGACCAATCCGTTGGGTGTCCGAGTCGCCGATGAGTCCCTGTTCGGGCGCCAATTTGTTGAAGTAAGCCTCAGCAAGGCCTACTAGTGCAAGGGGTTCACCCTTCTCAGCACAAAGTCCTCAGACCATATAGGAAGAAGTTGGCACAGAAACTGAAATAAAAGACAAAGTTTATTAAACCTCATGAGGTGGTACTACAGTTCAAACAGCACCCTTCGGTAATGTTTGAAGTAGCACACTGAACTGAGAGAGCATGGTCCTTTTATACCCATGCAGGAGCTAAAAGGAGGTGGTACAATTATAGAAGCAAGACTTGCATACATGTAAGGTCATGTGGAAATGCACAGTCGACAGGTAGGAGGGGCTAACAGTTTTCAAGGACTAACAGCTGCAAACCTTACTGGGCATGTGCGAAAGTGGGAGATGCTAAATATAACTTGTCACTAGGCAGATTTTCAAGAGTAGTTAACAGAACAGTAGGACAGAGCACATGGTGAGCACATGGCAGCATGTGGCAGAGAAAATGGCTGCCATGAATACAAAATGGATTCCACGAAATGTTCACAATAGTTACTAAATACAAGATGTCTTCTGCTAATGCTTAATCTAATCGCTGCTAAACTACAACACTTTGGGCAGCCAGGCAGCTCCTCTTTACAGGTTGGAGTTTCAGGTCCAGAAGTGTCTTCCCCAGTGGTATCTTGTCCAGACGTGTCTGAATTTGAAAGGTCAGAGGCCCTGTTTAAATACCCAAATGTGCCTTTGAAGTGAGGGAGATCTCAAAGAGTGGCTTAGAAGTGCACACGGTCCCCTTTCAGTTCCATCCTGTTTGCCAGGGTCCCAGTACGGGGTGTGGCAGTTCATTGTGTGAGGGCAGGCCACTGTCCTTTGACATGTAAGTGTCAGGCCCTTCACCCTCCCAGCCCAGGAAGACCCATTCAGTATGCAGATGTATGCAGGTGTGACTGAGCATCCTGTGTTTGGGGTTGTCTGAGTGGAATGCACAAGGGAGCTGTCAACTGGCCCAGCTAGACGTGGATTGTAAGGCACAGAAGGATTTAAGTGCAGAGATATGCTCACTTTCTAAAAGTGGCATTTACTAAACAGTAATATTAAATCCAACTTCACCAGTCAGCAGGATTTTGTATTACCATTCTGGCTATACTAAATATACCTGGGTTACTCCTTTCAGATGAGAATCTACCACTCAAACAGTATATGAGGGTAGCCCCAGTGTTAGACTATAAAAGGAGCAGGTCTCACAGCAGTGGAAAATGAATTTAGGAGTTTTACACTACCAGGACATACAACCTACACAGGGATATGTCCTACCTTTTACATACATAGCACCCTGCCCTATGGGTTATCTAGGGCATACTTTAGGAGTGACATATGTAGAAAAAGGGGAGTTTAAGGCTTGGCAAGTACTTTTAAATGCCAAGTCGAAGTGGCAGTGAAACTGCCACATACAGGCCTTGCAATGGCAGGCCTAAGGCATGGTTAAGGGGCTACTTATGTGGGTGGCACAATCAGAGCTGCAGGCCCACTCATAGCATTTAATCTACAGGCCCTGGGAACATGTAGTGCACTTTACTGGGGTCTTACAAGTAGATCACAGAAGCCATTTGGGTATGAACCAATGTCACCATGTTTTAAGGGAGCGAGCATATGCACTTTAGCACTGGTTAGCAGTGGTCAAGTGTGCAGAGTCCTAAAACCTGCAAAAACAGTGTCCAAAAAGTGGAAGGACACGGGCAAAAAGTTAGGGGTGACCACCTTAATGCTGTCAGGTCTAACAGTGAGGGTCTGTTAGAAATGGGCTTTCTGGTTGGCTAGGGTATGCACCAAAACCAGGCAGAACCCACCCACTCTAGTCAGGGCGAGGGAGTTATACACCCAAGATAACCCATTCTCACCCCCGTGGTAGCTTGGCACAAGCAGTCAGGCTTATCCCAGAGGCAATGTGTAAAGCGTTTGCACAACACACACAACACATGTTACACACTATTCCCACCACAAAGGAAACACAACACCAAGTTATACAAAAATAAACTGTATTGTACACAACATTATTAGGCCAAACACAACATGTCAGTAATACACTGCTACCCAAGCAGATGTCAGAACGTTACACAATACCATTACTCTGCAGAAATCAGCAGAAGTCACACATAACACACAGGTTACTTGTTATTCTACAACATAAGCAGTAGTCAGGAAAACATTACTATAGAAATACACTTGTCATAAAAGTATCATAAATGCCCATAGCAGGAACATAAGAAAACACATGGCAAGTCATGAAAGCATATTAGCATAGAATGCCCCCAAAATGTCATTTCACCTGTAAAATTGTTTCTCTCTTTCATCGATGACGTAGGCACCTCGAGTGCTATGGGGAAAGACAAGGGGGCCCCTGGAGCTCCTCTGTGCCTACCTGGGGGCTGCTCTGGTGAAGGGGAGTAGCACGTACCCCCTCCGTTTTCATAACAGGGCCCTACCTGGGGTCCCACGCACAAACCGGGCACCTGCAGTCTCTGAGCACCCTGGGACACAATCGGCACTCCCAGAGGGGGGGCAGAACCACTTGGTGAAAGCGGTCAAATGGTTCTGGAAGGGCCTCTGATGAGGCTTCCTCCCACCCGCGACCTCTGACAAAGAAAATAGGGGTCCGGTGGGGCAGGGAGCCTTTGATGAGGCTTCTTCCCTGCCCGTCCATCATGGAACAACAAAGAGCCCGGTGGGGTGGGGAACCTCCGATAAGGCTTCCTTCCCCGCCCGTCCTCGCACATCTGACTGACCTGCACCGATCTGGTTCACAAGTCAGGTGCAGCCCGCCCCAAAAGTAGATGCAGGCTGGTGCCCCGGGGGCGATCCTTGGAGCGTGTTGTCCCCGGGGGCACTGTTAGGAGCGCACTCGCTCCATTCTTCACTTGAAGGTGCCCCTGGGGCACTGTAAGGAGCATGCTTTTGACCTGCTGAGGTTCCCAACCCGCCCGGGTTGCGGAGGTGATTTTGGGACTCCGGAAACACAGAAAGTGCTCCTTGGTGCCTAGTGATGAAAACAAAGGTGCTCTCAAAGCGCGAAGCCTACCAAAAGAAAGCGCTCCCCTGACGCTTTATCAAAGAAAGTGGGGCACTCTCCAGGTAGCTGGCAGAGCACTTCTCCAGGCGCTAGGCCGGCAGTTGCAGGTGTCAGCGCCCAGCCCCTGGGGGACACAAAAAGATGGAGCATATGGTGGCAGGGTCCAGCAGCAGGCCAGAAAAAGGAGATGCAGACAGTGGCAGTTCCTCAAAGTGACCCAGCAGGTCACAGGTCACAGGTCAGCCCAGCAGCAGCAGTCCAAGGCGGTTCCCGGTGAGTCCCACCAGCAGCATTCTGTGTTCAGTTACAAGCATGTTTCAAGTCCAAAGTGTCTCCAAACTGTGGGGAAACTCCCCTGTACTTATACTCAGTTTTTCAAAGGTTTAACAAAGTGGGGGAGAGAAGGTTCCAACCAGTTACAACTGGTTCTGGGAGTGCCCCCTCTCTCCTCCAGCACTGGCTCCAAACATCAGTTGTGGGTAAATGAACCCTTTGTGTGAGGCCAGGGCACAGCCTTTACATATGCATGTGTGCCCCACCTCCCCTTCTCTCAGCCCAGGAAAACCATTCAATATGCAGATGCACCTCTGTGACACCTCCACCCTGTGTACAGGCTGTCTGAAAAGTATGCACAAAGCCCAACTGTCAGTCTGCCCAGATGTGGATTGGAGTCAAGCTGCAAAATAACATAAGCATAGAGAAATGCTCACTTTCTGAGTGGCTTTTCGTAATGATAATAGAAAATCCACCCACACCAGTAAGCAGCATTGCTCACTACCATTACAACCATACCAAACATGCCTATGCTACCCCTGATAAATCAGACAATACCCCCTAGACATAAGACAGGGCATTTCCAATGCAATTCTATGAGAAGGCAGCACTCACAGCAGTGAGAAACCAAATAGGCTGTTTGCACTACCAGGACAGGCCACGCAAGCAGGCACATGTCATGCCTTCTTCATACATAGCACCCTGCCCGTAGGACTATCTAGGGCCTACCTTAGGGGTGACTTATATGTAGTAAAAGGGGAGTTCTGGGCCTGGCAAGTAAATTTAGATGTGAGGTCCCTGTGGCAGTAAACTGTGCATGCAGGCCCTGTACTAGCAGGCCTGAGACAGGTTTGAAAGACTACACCTGTGGGTGGCGCAGGCAGCGCTGCAGGCCCACTAGTGGCATTTAATTTACAGGCCCTGGTTATAGAGATACCACTGTACAAGGGTCTTAGAGGTAAATTAAATGTGCCAATTAGGTATAAGCCAATCATACCAACTTCAGAAGGGAGAGCACCTTCAATTTAGCACTTATCAGCAGTGATAAAGTGGTCAGAGTCCTAGAACTAACATCAAGAGTTCCAAAAAAATAGGAGGAAGGAGGCAAAAAGTCTGGGGATGAACCTGCAAAAAGGGCCAGGTCCAACAGGGTACATTTGATAGACCTGACAGCCTTAGGGTGGTCTTCCCCCAACTACTTGCCTCCTGCCTCGCTCCATTTTTCTGATCTTGTTTTTGCTTCTTTTAGGACTCTGCCTTCTTTACCACTGCTGAACAGAGCTAACGTGCTTGTACTCCCTCCCCTAAACATGGTGACATTGGCTCCTACCCAATTGGCATATTTAGTTTGCTTATAAGACCCTAGTAAAGTGTACTATATGTGCCTAGGGCTTGTAAATGAAATGCTACTAATGGACCTGCAGCACTAATGGTGCCACCCACATAACTAGCCCCTTAACAATGTCTCAGGCCTACCTTTGCAATGCCTGTGTGTGCAGTTTTACTGCCACCTCTACTTGGCATTTAAAATCTGTTGCCAAGCCTTAAACTCCCCTTTTATTACATATACGTCACCCCTCAGCTAGGCCCTATGTAACCCACAGAGCAGGGTGCAGTGTATTTAAAAGGCAGGACATGTACTTTTGAGTTTTACATGTTCTGGTAGTGAAAAACTATCAAAGTCATTTTCACTACTGTGAGGCCTGCTCTTCTCATACGCCAGCACTGAGAATTCTATAATGTATGTTTAAGCTGTAATTCCTGATCAGAAAGGAGTAGCTACAGCATACATCACATCTCTGGAATGTTAGTGATAAATCCTTTTTACTGGTAAAGTCGGATTTAACATTGTTATTTAAGAAATGCCACTTTTAGAAAGTAGGCATTTCTCTGCTCTTACTGCTTTGTGTGCCTTATAGCCTGTCTCCAATACATGTTTGGACTGGGCTGGTTGACTTGGGCATTCCATCCAGACAGCTACAAACACAGGACACTCAACTACATTTGTATTCCTCTGCATACTGATGGGTCTTCCTAGGCAGAAGGATGGCAGGGGCTTTCACTTATGCTTCAAAGGGTAGTGGCCTGACTCCACAGAAAGGACTGATTACCCACCACAGGGGGGCCTGTCAGACAGGACTGGACTAAAGGTGAACTAGTGTACTTCAAAGCCACTCTTTAAAGTCTCCCCCACGTCAAAGGCAATTTGGGGTATAAGTACTGGGTCTCTGACCCCCTAAAACCAGACACTTCTCGACCTGGAATTGAACCACTGTCAGAAGAACTGCTGTACTGCTCAAATGACTCAACTGGACTGCTTTTCTGGAAGGACTGCTTTTCTGCTTGTTGCCCTGCTGCCTGCTGATCTCTGGCTCTGTTGGAAGAACTCTGCCTCCCCCCAGAGTGATCTCCAGGGGGTTGCTGTGTCAATCCTATTCTCCTGCAGTCTCAGGGACATCAAAGACTGCCTACAACTCTCCTGATGGTGCTGGACTCTGCTCTCTGTGAGTCTCACCCTTGCCTGAGGGGCCCCCTCCAAGTTCTGGGCCTCAGAAGTGGGTTCTGCAGCTGCTTTCTGCAAAAAGTGATACATCGCCTCCAGTGCAGAAGAAAAATCGACCCGGCGGCTTCTCGATGACAGTGGATTCACTGCCTGCATGGCTTGCTGATGATGCTCTGCGTGGGCCAACGACGATGCATAGCATTCACTTCCATGGAGCCCTATGACGACTCAGTAACCCAACTGTGTGGAAAATATCAACCCATCATGCCCTCAGTGTTGACGATTTGTTCCATCAAAGTTACTGTCCCACGGACCCTGAGTGTGTTCTGTAGCCAACCCATCCTCCATCACCATTGGCCTGGATTTTGGATTTGCAGCAATCCCTCGCAACCTCAAGTAACCTTTTGACCGCTAGTGACTTCTAAACACTGTTTTCACAATTAGGGCTTCATTATGAGCATGGCGGTCTGAGGACCGCCATGTTGGTGGTGGCAGTTGTACTGTTAAAAGGCTGCCTGGAGAAAACCGCCAAATTATGACCATGGTGGTATTTGCTATGGAATACAGCCAAACCAACCACCGCCAGCACCTCCACTGCAGTCTTTCCACTACAGACACCGGTAGCCACCGGTAGGACGGAGGAGAACATGTTTCCCCTGGACAGATTACGATGCAGCACACCACAAAGGTTTCCATTGCGGTCGCCACCACATAAACCCAGGCAGAAGCCAACTGTATAAAAGGAGACAGTCACCTTCAGGAAGCCATACTCGTCCAGAGCTCCCATGCAATCAGAGCTACATGTCTTCCCGCTGCTCCTCCTTTCCTATCGACTTCAGAATCTTGCGACGACAACAGCAACCGTAAGTACACACACTTACCTGTCACTGTTGTAAAATCTCTAGGTACGTACTCACACATAACATACCAATTGGTGAATAGGGCAATACGTAACCTCACAATGATAAGCACACTCACACACAGCCACATACATACCTACACATACACAGAACACACTCTACATCCATCACATTCACACACACACATGTCAGTAACACATAACTACCCCCAGAAACAGGGCACTGGCACACCCACATACAACAACACACAACACCACCAAACTACACAACAAAACCACAACCGCAAAAACATCAAAGCATTGACAAGCACCCACAATAGACACTATCCAATGACAAATCACACATACAACAGAACTAACCACCAAAAGGGAACGCACACTTACTATCTTACAACCATACAATACAGCCGCCAACATACCCCACAAACACACATCACAACATATCTGACATAACATTTACCACACCTGCTCACGTACACAGTCCAAGCATAGAAAGGCACACAACACTGCAACAAACACATGTCAATACAAACACCACTCAATACCATCACAATAACAGATCCCGAACATACACATGCCCATTACGCAACACACACCCATCACTGGTAGACAAATGCACTGCACACAACCTCACATACTGCCTAAACAACACATGTAGCTCAAGCACCACACACAGACACATACAGACACACAACTTATGTCAGCCAGGAACAACTCCATACTAGGCAACGAAATGCTTGACAAAGATAGGAGCTATGTACCAGCAACACGTTGGTTAAAATATATTGACAATAAATAGTTTTTTAAAACTCAAATCCCATAGGCCAGTCCACGCTTAAAGTGCAGTATGCACACAATGCACATATGTGCACCCCCAAACTTGACTCCTGACTGCCATGTAAGCTCCACAGGTAGGGGCATTAAGGGGGCAGGCTGGCACCTCAGGGATTGATCTGGTATGGAAAGGGGGATTCATTTAGGATTAGGAGGGGGACCTTTGGGATTGGGCTTGGGAGAGGGGGTTTAAGTCTAGGCTTAGGAGGGGGTTGGGTACTCTTGGGAGAGGTAGACTTCTCAGTGGTGGAAGGGGCATGGGTACTTGAAGGGGGAAGGGGAGGTCTTGGAGGGGGAAGGGCTGGACTTGGGGAGAAACACAGCACATTTAGGGGTATCTCGTGGTAGGAGAGGAGTAGGGAAAAGGGAAAACTCTGAAAAGAAAGCTTTCTTACATACACGGGATGGTCAAAAGGGTTTGGATGTGGAGGGAGAGAGAGTGGTTGTCTGAAGTGTTGGTGTGGATGTCTTGGCTGCATGTTTGTACGACATATGATTGTGGGTGGTGGGTGTCTGTCGGGTGGGTTAGTGTGGGCGTTTATGTGCCTTGAGGGAGGGGAGGTGAAGGTGCTGGGAGATGTTGTGATTGGTGGGTGACTGTTGGTTGGGGTGGTGACTGCAGGTATGGTGGATGTGCTGCATGTAGGCATGTCTGTGGTTGTAGTGTCAGTGGATGTGGTGACTAGGGTGGATGTCTGAGGGTCTGCTGTCATGCTGTCTGTTAAGATAGGTGTAGTGGCTGGATTTGTGAATGTTGCTCTGGTGTCTACATGTGTGTCTGGTGTAATGTCTGTGAAGCTGGGGGTGGTGGGGTATCAGGGAAGGTTGTGACTGTTGCTGTGTCTGCAGGTGGATGCTGCTTATATGCATGCCTGTGGTGTGTCTTGTGGTGCTTGTGTTTGTGTGAGCTACCCTTAGATGTTGAGGTGGATGTACGCTTGTCTGTCTGTGTGCTTTGGCTGGGTTATGGAAGAAGGGTTTGGGATTGGGAAGAGGAATTTGGATGGGTGACGGAAGACAAAGGGTGACTAGCTTCTGTCTGTGTGGAGGCCAGAGCCTGAAAGGATCTCTGTAGGTCAGCCAGTGCACCATGAATGCCCTCCAGGAACATATTACTCTCTTGGACTTGAGTTGCCAGACCTTGTATGGCATTCATGATGGCAGACTGACCCATAGATGTTGACCTCAGGAGGCCAAAAGCCTCCTCACTGAGGGCAACAGGGGTAACAGGGACTGGGGCTAAGGTGAATGCGGCAAAGGAGACACTCACCCTCTTGGGTGAGTGGGCATGGGCAACTGGGTGGGGAGCTACAGGGAGGGTGGTGGTAGAAAGGGGGGGTGGCAGACAAAGATGGTGCTGGGGTGATCCCAGATGGGTCCACCACCCCCAGAGGGTGTCCTCTGGAGGAGGATTCTGATGATGAAGAACTGGATCCTGTCTCTCCCATGGCATTTCCCTCGCCCTCAGGGTTACTGGGTCCCTCACTGTCGGTGGTCTCACAAATAGGGAAAGAGAGAGACAGAGGGTCATCACATTCTTCACACACACAAATACCACAACATACATTACAGTATCTATACCTCTCCTTCTAGGAAAGTCCCACTTAAAAAGCCTTCAGAGCCTACTTCATGTCACAGCAAAGATACTTCCAACTTTCCTATCTGACAACAGTCTCACCCAGAACATAAGCCAACCATCTGACCACTCCTTGACCAATCCATCTATTCTGCTGTTACTCAAAAGCATCATGCACATGAAGGATTGCCTAAACCAATACATATATCCACATATAGTTCATCACTGTCCATCATCACACCAGTCTAAGGAAATGCAGGTGACTGATAACACAATATCAAGCCTACTCTGACTGACAGCACCCACAAATCAGATACACCCACAGACTACCACAAGGAGCATAGTTACAACAAGAACACTATGGACACCATACAATGTGCTTGATCGGCTCATACCATTTGTTAGACTTGGCATCCTTGGCGTGGTCTCCCCTAACTTTTTGCCTCTGTTTCCCAGGTTGTTAATGTGTGCTAGACTCTGCTTTTGCTGTTTTTGTTACTCTGGGTACTTTACCAACGCTATCCAGTGCTAAAGTGCATGTACTCCTATGTAAAATGGATGTGCAATTGGATTTCCATGATTGGCATATTTGATTTACTGGTAAGTCCCAAGTACAGTGCACGAGAGGTGCCCAGGGCCAGTAAATCAAATGCTACTAGTGGGCCTACAGCTCTACTTGTGCCACCCACATTAATAGCCCTGTAAACATGGCTCAGACCTGCCACTGCAGTGTCTGTGTGTGCAGTTTTAAACTGCCATTTCGACTTGCCAGGCCTAAACCTTCCCTTTTCTTACATGTAAGACACCCCTAAGGTAGGCTCTAGGTAGCCCCATGGGCAGTGTGCAGTGTATGTTTAAGGTAGGACATATACTGATGTGTTTTATATGTCCTGACAGTGAAATACTGCCAAATTCGGTTTTCACTGTGCACAGCCTATCTCTCTCATAGTTTAACATGGGGGCTACCTTTAAATATGATTAAAGTGTAGATTCCCTTTGGGAGCAGATGGACGTGTGGGGTTTGGGGTCTCTGAACTCACAATTTAGAAATACTTATTTTAGTAAAGTTGGATTTGAGATTGTGTGTTTGAAAATGCCACTTTTAGAAAGTAGGCATTTTCTTGCTTAAGCCATTCTGTGACTCTGCCTGTTTGTGGATTACCTGTCTGGGTTTGCACCTCTCTTTAGACAGTGACACAAAGGGAACTGGGGTGTAGCCTGCATATCCAGATGAGCCATCTGTGCTACGAGGGAGGGAAGGAATGGTCACTTACACCTGAAAGGGCTTTGCCTGCCCTCACACAATGCAGTATCCAACCCCCTGGTGCATATCTGGGGCCTGGCCTGAGCAAGGCAGGATCTCACAAACAAGAGAGACTTTCCTTTGAAGTATGCCTACTTCAAAGGCCAAAATGGGTATAAGAAGAGCATTGAAACCCCTGAAAATGAGATCACTTCTGGAAATCAAGAGGAACCTCTGCCAAGGAGAGGAGCTGAAGAGCTGAGGAAAAGTGCTGCCCTGCCTGTAACTGTGCTTTCTGGAGATATCCCGCAGTTGCTGCTTCTGCCTGTGAAAGGAGTCAAAGACTGGACTTTGTTGTGCATTCCTGCTTGTGAAGAAATCCCCAAGGGCTTGACCTGAGCTTGTCGCCTGTTGTTGAAGTCCCAGAGCCATCAAAGACTTCTCCTGCCAGCTTCTGGACTCTCTGCTGAGACTCCTGCCCTGCCAAGTGATGCCCTATCCAGTTCCTAAGCCCTTGAAAGGTGAAGCTGGCAGACAAAGAATGAAAATACACACACAGACCGCCGTGCGGGGAAATTTTCGACGCACCTTCCGAGACGTGGCTGAGAAACGATGTGCCCTCTGGCTTCACGGCTGACATCTACGCTCCAACTGCATCGCTGCTGGAATTTCGACACAACGCAGCTGGAGAAACAGTGCACAATACCAGCTGATGGAGGCTATTAACGTCGCAACACCACATAGCGCAGTTTTCTGATACCGTGCAACTGGATTTTTGATGCAAACCTCACTGGGTGCGATAAGCCAACGCAAAGCCTGCACGGACCCGAGGTTCCTGCATCGCTCTCTTGCGGAGAGGAAAAACAACGCACGCCGACCCGACTGGAGGAGGAATGACGCACGGTCTCGCTTGCGAGGTGCAATTGACCCATCGCTTGCCGTTTCCGACACACACTCGTCCGTGCGGTGTTATTTTGACGCTACCCAGGTACTTTTGCTCGCTAACAGTGTTAGCACTGTTTTCTAAAGGATTTAAGGATCTTTTTGCTTTTTAATTCATAACTTGACTTGTGTCTGGTGAATTTTTATCCTTTTGGTCTTGTTTAGTTTAGATCAAAATTACCTATTTTTCAAAACCTGTGCTGTGTCATTTTGTAGTGTTTTCACTGAGTTACTGTGTGTGTTGGTACAAATACTTCACACCTAGACTCTGAAGTTAAGCCTGCCTACTTGTGCCAAGGTACCAAGGTACCAAGGGGGTGAGTGGGGGTTAACTGAGGGTGATTCTGAGGGTGATTCTCCTTTACTCTGACTAGAGCGAGGGTTCTTGCTTGGACAGGTGGAAACCTGACTGCCAACTAAATACCCCATTTCTAACACTATTCCACCAGACATGCTGAATAGAAGCCTTTACATGATAACATCAGAACACCTACATAACTAAGAACTGTCCTGACGTGATTCCTACTACCTATGTTCAGACTGAACACTTACACAACTGATAGCCTTTGTATACATGAATGACACACACACCTAGAGTCAAGGAAAAATACTGACAACACATCCCACAACACCAACAGGTGTATGTGACATGGAACATCTTCTACACCATTAAGTCAGGCAGAAATGATCTGACCCATAACCATACCTGTCCAGACAGCCTCAGATCAGCTATGGTAAGTGTGGGAAAAAAGAGCCTAACATATCTATTCACCCCAACGTATCATTTGACACATGATGTAGACAGCAAATGGCATATGTAGAACTCATATAGGTATGGAATTAGTCTTTCCGGTATTGACAATAAACATGGGCTAAGGGGTAAGCAGTCTAGCCACTTGCCTTCTCTACAACAAATACATTGGGAAATAAGCAATTTGTAAAGATGTCAAAGTCATACTGTGAAATGTGAAGGTAAAATAGACAACATAAGTTCAACATAGTAGGATGGCCAGCCTTATCAAATGACCCATTTCCCATTGTATGAATATGACATGACAATGGGGTCACCTCCTCAGACCTTATAAGGACTATACTAAGTTGCCCTTTACAAATGCCTGACTTGGATGCCAGCCTTCCATGAAGTGTCCAACTATATCAGGACACAGGATTACTTGGCCCTGTAACTCATCTGTCAGACCCAATGTTGCACATAGAGCAGACCCAGTGAAATAGGAGTGTTTATACACCTTTGAGCTACATCACACACCAATTGGGCGAATGGACTTGGGGACACTAGGTGGGAAGGATGACACAGGAGGTAACAAATATATATGGCTCAGTCGAGTCACACATATGATACAGTCACATGTGTATCTCCACATGCAGTCATGCTATATGGTTGACATAGTTAACTAACATGTCCATATTCACAATACAATGGCCACATCTGCACTTACCACAATGTCACAGCTGCAATAGTTTGACATCATGCACTTAACTGGCAGAGGCAAGTACATGGGTACTGTCACTACTTACCCCATTGTGTCAGCTGTGCTGCCCACAAATGCCCATCCACATCAGTGTAGGCTACCCAAAATGCAGGCCATTGGGGGGGTCAAGGCACGACAGGCACCCCTCCCTCATTGAGAGGACATCCCCAGCTGGGAATCTGCGGTCTTTCGGCCCAACGTCTCAGGTCCTCCCACCACTTCCTACACTGGGTGCTCTGCAGTCAGTGAACCCCCAGGGTCCTTAGTTCCTTGGTGATGTCATGCCAAATTCCTTTCTTCTGATGGGTGTTAACCTGCATGGATGACACAGACAAAAGGAGAAAGTCATGTCCACATGAACCACACCGATAGTACTGGACAGAACACTTCAGTAACAGCAATTAGGCAAACATTCCCCATCCTCTCATCTAACACACCTTCATAATATGCTATCTGCATGCATGTACACCTTCACTAGTTTACAATAATGGTACACCTTCATACACCACACCTATCACACATTGGTATTACATTGGAATCACCTGCGCCTCTGGTGCTTCATATAGTGGTTCATACAGGGGTAGGACCTCCTCTGCAAGCTTATTAAGCTCTTCTGGGTGAAGGCTGGGGCCGTATCACCTGCAGGACATGGCATGATAGTTCCCAGAGGCAGTACACAGCAGCTCAGGCCATTGAGATCTTGCTGGCAGGAGTTGAAGTGAGCAATACTGCAGAAGATGTCGGTCACGTCCGCAATGCACATGACCGTCAACACCGGCGAACATCGCCATTGGCCCAAGTCAACCAAAGGCAGCAATGTGTTGCAATGGTAATAAACACCAAGGTTGTGACTGCCTACCGCCATGATGACTTCCACCGGCAGACTTAGGTCACTTCCACATGTCCAGTACAGTAGATCAAGCGGCTGCCATTTTAAGCACATTTTGTGTATGGAACTGTTTAATAATCTGCGTCATGAACTATACCCCATATTGTGCAGTACATCTGTGAGCACTGCCCTCATGTTGGTGACTGCTTGTGCATGCATGCTGTAAATGCTGTATTATTACAGGACATGTGGACATGTGGTCATACCAATGTACAACTACTCTGAGGTTCCTATGTCTGTCGATAAAATCAATAATGTCCTACAAAATTATTGGTCTTACATATATGTACAGTGACAGATGAACTGGGAAGTGTTGACCCATAGTTGGTTGAGGGAATGTACACCAAGGAGGGCATAATCAAATGCATAGCTAGGCGCTGTACTGTATATGTCAGAAGTAGTATGTGTCCTCGACAGCTGTTATGTGTGAGTAAGTTGATTAAATGTACTTGATGTGAGCATTCTGCATGTCACATACCATGTTTACATCTTTCCACATAGTTACCCTGCCATGAGGATGGGAAGAAAACCACCAGTGTATCGTCCACAAGCTGACCTGCACACAGTGGAAGAAGGACATCTCATACAAGCATATCGTCTGAATTGTCGTACTATCATGGATCTATGTAAACAGTTGGAGCTAGATCTGAAGCCTGCTAATCGGAATTCCTATAGCATACCTCCCATCGTTCAAGTCTTGTCAGTGCTACACTTCCTGGCCACTGGCTCCTTTCAAAATACAGTGGCTCTAACTGCAGGGATGTCTCATCCCATGTTCAGTATGGGCCTGAGGGATCTACTTTGTTCATTGTTGAAACTCCTGGACAGCTACATCAGGTTTCCATATTGAGCGGATTAGGCCTATGTGAAGGGAAACCTTTATGCTATGGGACACGTTCCACATGTGGTAGGAACCATAAATGGCACACTTGTAACTTTGGTCCCCCCCAGTGACAATGAACAGGTGTTTAGGAACCAAAAAAACTACCATTCCATCAACGTTCACGTAGTGTGTCTGGCAGACCAATACATTTCACAAGTCACTGCCAAATATCTTGGATCAGTCCATGATTCCTTCATCATGCGGAACAGCAATGTCCTACTGCTGATGACACAACTCTACAGAGGGCCTGACTGGTTGGTAAGTTAGATTTTTAATGTGTGTTTACAATGTATTACTCCTGCCATTACAATGTTGCATGTCGCACATATATGTATGTGTTGTTCAACCATTTTGTTCTCAGGTGACTCTGACTATCCAAACCATCCTTGGCTGTTGACACCAGTGAGGTACCCAACCACACCACGGAAAATTCACTACAATGAGGCCCACGGGAGGACAAGGCATGTAGTTGAGTGGGCTTTTGGACTCCTGAAGGCAATAATTAGGTGCTTGGACTCATCAGGAGGAGCTCTCCTCTACGCACCCAACCAGGTATGTCAATTAATAGTTGCCTGTTGCATGCTCCACAACCTTGCCCTGAGACATCAGATAGCATTTATACCAGATGAGGGGGAGGAAGCAGAACCTGTGGGTGGTAATGCACATATGCCAACTGATGAAAAGCCAGAGGAAGAAGAAGCAGGAAACTGTAGGGCAGATCTCATCAATCAGTACTTCAACTGACTAATAGGTATGTGAAGTTCATCTACTGTCATGATGTAATTGTGCAACCAGATGTTGATAGCTAGCACGTCACCTCCTTCCATGCATCATATGTGGGGGTGTGGTGGGGTCCAATGGCTATGGGTGATTTGAGAATGCAGACTGAAAGTCTGTATTGTGTACAAGACAGAGTGATGTACTTTATAATGTAGTGTAACAGCTGATGCAAAGTTACACTTGTGAACATGACTTCTCTGATGTGAGGAATGTATTCTGGTATGTCCTGGCCCTTTTCCTTTTCACTCACAGATTTGACCAGATCTTATTTGGCTCTGCTACCTTTGGAGATGAAAAAGAGTGTCAGAAGCAGATGGGATTTGCTGACAGATATGAGAATTGGACATAGCTGAATCCAGGTGATAATAATGTTGTGCAAGTGGGGTCTACCCTAGATTGTTATACTGTCAGGACACTGGGGTACTAAGGTGTTTTCCAATAAAAGGTCATGTTGGGTACAGGAGGTTGTCAAATGTTTTATTTTGTGTAAAGAGATGTGTCTGTCTCATATGTAAGAAGTTAGCCTTTCCCGTCACAATGGTTTCAGTAGTTTGTAAACTTGCTTGAACCTAGCTGTCTGTGTGCTCCAACTTTGCAGACCAATGTGCATGTCACTGTGGACTGACATAGGTAGGTGACAAGCCTACAGGTATGGGAACAATGTAAGTGTAAGATTTCAGGACGAGGCTTTACCAGGTGATACAGAGGACCTATCTGTGTGCCTCTTGCCTTGTAGGAAGTCTACCATGACCCTTAAGTTCTGTATCATATTTAGCATTGTGTGACACCTTAGGAAACATCCAGAAGCTACTCTCACTCAACCTCTATGTGCTGTTTGCAAATCTACCTATAAATGTGTGTAGAGATACTTCTTTGGTATCTGCCCTGTCACATTTCTGTAGTATTGAGTCTCCTGCTGATGGAGTCCCAGTTTGCTGTCCATAACAATGGGTATACTATACAGAGAGACATTTTAAGAACAGAGTTGGCATGCATTACTAGTGTACATGGATGTTAAATGACACATACACAGGAACTGAGATGCAGTGTGATTTATTGTGCATATCAAAGGAACATCTGTGACTCTAAAGAGAATAAATTAAAACAAAAAAGTAATGGTTGAAGGTATGGTGGACGAAATGATCGGGGTAGCTGCTACACCAGTTGAAAACACAAGTCCTGTGTCCTTGTACCATGGGAACATGGATTTAGGTTTCAGAACAGTCAACAGGGTGTATCTGTGGCACACAAGGGGAAGAATTCAGGAGAGGTCCCCTTCCTGGCAGCAAATTTGGTCTTGACATCTGCTCCTGCTGGATGTCTGGTTGGACTACCACATTTGCAGGGGATTCTTCCACTACAGAGGGAGGGGTACTTGAGGCACGCCCTTCCCCTGGTAGGGCCTCCATTCCACTAGCAGATGTGTAGGGGGCCGATGTAACAGTGCTAGTGGAAGGGGCTAGATGTTAGGTACAAAACCTACTCAGGGTGGTATTCATGTCCTCAGCACCCCTGCAATGGATGCCAGGTAGGCATTTTGTTGCTGCCACTGCCCCATGACTTCCTGGTGGTGATCCCTCTACAGTGTTTGGATTTCCCCCAACATGTTGATGACTTGGCCCATCATGCCTTGGGAACTTTGGTAGGCTCCCAAGACTTGGGAGATTGTTCCCTGGTCGATGGAGTCCCTTTGAGGCCCCATCGTCTAGCCCAGAGTTTCCCTCACACGCACCCTACCCCCACGTGCCTGTGCCCCTGGCACAGTGTGCTCACTCCCAGTGGTTGCAGGTCCATCTTTGTCAGGGGTGGCACACAATAGATTGAACAGTCCTTGGAATACAGGTTTGGGGGTGAATGGTTGCCTGAGGTGTCAAAGCAACAGGGCTGGGAGGAGTCGAGGTGGGCAGGGTGAGACTGAGTGTTATGGACTGACCAGGGGTCCCAGATGGGCCAGATCTTTCGTCCGAGTCAGGACATCAAGGGTTTTGTCCTTACTGGGGCCTTCATCTAGAGGGGGACTGACACTCTCTGGTATCCTCTCCATGGTGCTAGGGCAAGGTTACCTGTGGAGGGAGTGAGGCAAAGAGTTCCGGTTACAATGGGTGTATTGTTGCAGTTGTGTGAGATGTAGACAGTGGCTTAACATGCTCCCCTGCACTGACATTGACAGCTGCTGCACAGTATAACTTCGTAGCACATACAACTCTGTGACTTGATTTCCATATGCCATGTGAAGAGTTGTTAGACTAGGTTGGTAGTGATAGTACTGCTGATGGCATCTGATATTGTCTGATTATATACATGACTCTTCACCTCTGTCACCTAGTGAAGTGTCTGACATACAGATGGCACTAATAAGAGCTGTACGATGCACATCGTTGTCCTTGTAGGAACACAGTATTTGTGTAAGCAATGGACATTGCCCTGTATCTAGATGTACTGCATGTGCATCGACTCAGGCAGCTAAATTTCCAACCCAGGTGAGTCTATTCCTAGCTGGGGATCTTTAATCTGTGGCCATAATAAATGGGCACTCAGCTATACCTGTGTTTTGCTTGAGATGCTAGTGTGAGTGAGCCATTGCTGTCATTACCATTTACTGTTCATATAAGTACAATCATGATGGTGTTCATTATGAATTAGTTAAACAGGCATGACGTGATATTTTGTGCACTTTCCAGGTTTTCACAATAATAGGATGTTGCATTCTGGGAGTTGTAGTGATATGATTAGCCACTAGTGCACATGCTATTTCCGAGGGCTGTGGAGCCAGATGAGTACAGTAGAGAAGTGGCATGCCAGAGAAGGGTACAGTGGTGTACTGGGTGAAAAGTTAATTGGGCTGGGTTTAGGTGGTGAGGGAGCATAAAGGACAAGTCAATAGTGTGCCATGTATGTTGTGGTTACTTACCAGATTCTACTTCCCCAGGTTTTCCTGTGAGACCCTCAAGATGCAGGATGGTCAAGACCTTCTTCCATGCTGTGAAAATAAGGTGAGGAGGTGGGGGCCTACCGCCGGTCTTCAGCAAAGCTAGCTGGTGCTTGGATGCCATGGAACGTGCCTTACCCGTAGGTTGTTACACCTCTTTCTGATGCCATCCCTTGTGCATGAACAACTGCCTGCAGAATTGACCCAGTCTACTATCCTTTGCCAAAATTCCATTCTCCTGGCAATAGAGGTTTGTTGGACTGTGCTCTGAACAGTTGCGGCCCTACCCTTACAATTTCATCCACCATGACTCTCAACTATTCATCTGTGGAACGTGGGTGTTTATGTGGGGACATGGTTGTGGTTGTGAAGCTGGTGTGTGGGGGTGTTGTGAGTAAAAGGATGCAGTATTTGGTAAAAGGTGAGGTGTAGGTGCTGTGATGTGAGTGGGTGATGGTTTAGGCAGTTTCTGTGTGATAGTGATGTGTGTATTGTGATGGTTGTGCTGCTGTGGGTTGAGTACTGAGTGAAAGGTGTGTGTGTGTGTGTGCCTATAGTGTTTAGAGGCAAAAACTAATGGGTTTGGGTAATCCGGCAATGTGAGGGGCCTTCTGGATGCAAAGGATTGTGGGATGTGTAGGGGTGTGTTATATAGTGCAGTGTGTAGGTGTGTTGGTATTCTATAGGTGTGGGGTGTTTAAACTATCCAATGTGGTTTTGTGTTCTGACTGAAGTGAGTTGAGACCACAACACTTCGCACCGCCAATGATTTTCCACCATGGAAGAACCGCTGTTGTGATTTGTAGATCCTAATTTGATGGAAGGAATTTTGTCTGATTGGCAGTGCTGGTGGCGGGACCGCCTCTTTTCCGTCTTCCAGTGTCCTGGCGGTTTCAGAAATTTGACAGTTTTTTGGCGGTGTTCACAGTGTGAATCGTAATATGGTGGTGGTATGACCACCAACTAAGCAGTATATTGACGGCGGCCACTGCAGCAGTCTTCCCCAAAGACCGCCAAAATCATAATGATGTCCTTCATTTTTAAAAATTCACATCTCAACTTCCATTGAATGGATTTTTGTTGTTTAGGTCTTATTTCAATCAGATAAGTATTCTCTATTTTTCTAACCTGGTGTAGAGTTATTGCATAAATACTTTACACATTGCCTTCTAATTTAACCCTACCTACCCTGTGCCAAGCTATCAGAGGGTAAGCACAGGATAATTTAGGTTGTGTTGTGACTTACCCTGAGTATGATTGTAGTCCTTACTAGGACAGGGTGCATACTTTTGTCACCCAGAGACCCAGTTTCTAACACCATGCATCCTAGAAAGAAAACCTTTTTTGCCCTGAAGGATTATTCTGCTCACAATTTGATCAGAATTGCCCATCTACATGGAACTGCACAATATATATTGTTATTTGTAATTTTATGGGATGACATGGGCTGGACCAACCAACCTTCTTCCCATTTCTTTTTGCATTAACAACTGTTCTACTACCATCTCTTTAAATAAATGTACTCAGTGTCTTGGGTTTACTCCATAAATAAAAGGGTATTAGCAAACCTTTTGGACTTTGACCACACATCAGTTTAAAAAAAAAAGTACAATTAACAGGCACATTCAATAGAAATTCAAAGCCACTGGCTTGTGTTCCACTCTCACCTTTGATAACACATCTGCCTGGAAAATCAAACAGCAGTCCTGACATTTGTGCTGATACCCACCTTCTCCCTAACCAAACACATTTAAAACAAAATTGAGTTGCAAACTTGAGTTGCTCCTTTTCCAACACCATCTGCTTCATTGAATTCTGCAGAGGACACAGAGTTAAAATAATGTAACTAGAGAAGTCACCAAACTGTACCAGATGCAGGGGAATCTCCACCCACCTATTGCAAAGGATAAGCACTCTGTAGAAGAGCCAAGAGCACACTCCTGTAGTTTGTGTGTGTACTCACCAGCACCTCACACACTGAGAGCTAATCATCCACCCTTTGGGCTAATCATCCAGCCTTCTGTTGTGGTGCACAAATGACATACCTTCAGTCTTTGTGGAAAGGTATGAGGTCCCACTAGAGGGAGGGGAGGAAGGTTACACCACCCATTACAAAAGGGAGGGCAATAACAGAAAGTGGTGCTACAGACCCAGATACATGCAGTGTATCTCCAGTCTCAGTGTACTGATGACTCTGTGGAAAGTCTGTCTGTCAGGGAACCAGATGGTTCCCTGGAAGAGGCAAAGATTTCATGGTACCCACCTGGTCCTCTGCAAAACTCACTCTTTGTGAATCATTATCTGTTCTTACTACAAGAAACCCTTTGGGAATGTGATTTTTGGAATATAGATATATGCATTGCTAGACAGATAGATAGATAGATAGATAGATAGATAGATAGATAGATAGATAGATAGATAGATAGATAGATAGATTGATTATTTAGAGGAAACAGAGAATCATCTCACTTACAGGAAACCTTCATGCACATTAGGGATGACCAATTAATAAATAGAGTTTGAAGATCTCTGCCAACACATTTCCTACTACTAAAAGCAATTATAAATGCAATTAGCTTCTCCTTTCGTACTCCAAAACCCAGATTTTGTCTTAGGTGTTTTCTATTCAACCATATGTCACTTGCTCTGGATCCAGTCTTCTGTGAGCATCCTTGATCTTTAATGTATTAAAACTATTTATATGTGTGCTTTGGCACTATAATTCCATGGCTTCCAACAATATTCTAATAATTGCTAGCGTTGAGCCACAGCCAGCATCATTCTAGGATGGGCACCATCATGCCATGTTTGCTCACAATATGTCATGAATAACCGCCATAAGGCAAAGGCAATCATTATAGAGGTGTTGATCCCATTTATGCCCATATTATATCAAGAATTACCAGTATTGTGCATTGCAACTATACTGCCAGAACCATCACTGTGCCACGGATGCTCACATTATGTCAGAAATGACCACCACTGCACCATGGTGAGCATTATGGCAAGATTGGGCACCATTGTACAATGAATGCCTATCATTTCCCAATATTTACCATCATACAGCCAGTACTATTATTATGGTGGGATGCTTTTGCTCTGCAGTACAAAAACTGTGCCTGAAAAAATACGTAAGAATGATCACATTCTGTCAAAACCAGCCATTTAACAGAGATAGAAATCATCGTACCATGGATGCCCACAATATGGCACAGCAGGAAATATCACAATAATGCCAAGGCCCACATTTTACCAGGGATGAGCAATATGCATTGGATGCTCACAAGTGGTGCAGATTTAACACCATTATGCCGGACCAAGTACTTTAATGGGGACGAGTACCATTCTTTAGATGCGTACAGGTTGCACAAAAAGATCTTCATTGTGTGAGGTCCATCATTTTACCTGGTATGGGCAATTGCTATAATTCCATGGATGCCTATAGGTTTTCAAGAATTATCAACATTAAGGGGGGCAGTATCTTACTGTGGTGAGCAAATGGCATTATCCTATAGATGTTCACATATTGCCAAGAATTCCAACCTTTGTGTGATGGGGGCATGGTTAGAAATTGGGTCTTTGGTTGGTAGTTAGGTTTCCCCCTGTCCAAGCAAGGAACCTCATTTCAGTCAGGGTACGTCACACACAATGCAAATTATCCTGTGCCCACCCTCTGGTAGCTTGGCACTGAGCAGTCAGGCTTAACTTAGAAGGCAATGTGTAAAGTAGTTGTGCAATAAATCATACAATACCACAATATAGCACCACAATAATACACCACAGTATTTAGAAAAATATATAATATATATCTGGATAAATGCAAGTCAAAACGATTAAAGATGCAATAAGTAAATGTAGAGATATCCCTGAAAAGTGTTATAAAGTGACTTAAGTATTTTAAAAGCAAACAAAGTCTCTTTTAAGCACAAAGTACCTGGTTCACATGAAAAATCCCTGCAAAGGGCCGCAGAGGAAGAGATCCGTGGAAACAAAAGGGTGTGCATCGATTTCTTGGGCCGCACACGGCGATGCGTCGTTTAGTTTTCACATCTGTGTGTCGATTTTTGGCGCTCGGTCGTGGATCCTCTTTGGGTTGCGGGGTTTTCAGATGCCCTGGGGGCGATGCGTGGATTTCTGGCACTGCTAGGACAAAGTCACAGGAGCTGCGTCGATCCGGTAGGCGTTGCGTCACATTTTCTACCGCACGGCAGGCGCTGCGTCAATTTCTCTCTGGAAGTCGGGCTGCCTCGTTCTGGCTCGGTTGTGCGTCAATCCGGTGAAGCCGTGTATCGAAGTTCCGGTCGCTACGCTGGTGCTGCATCGATCTTCTTGTTGCAAAGTCAGGCTGCGTCCTTCTGGTTCGGCGTGTGGGGAAATTTTCACCGCAATGCAGGCTGTGTGCCATTTCTGGCAGGCAGTGCATCGGATTTCGCCGCACAAGAAGTCCTTCTTGTAGACATGAAGTCTTTTTGGTCCTGAGACTTCAGGGAACAGGAGGCAAGCTCTATCCAAGCCCGTGGAGAGCACTTCTTCACCGCAGCCAGAGATCAGCAAGGCAGCAGGGCAACAGCAAGGCAGCAGTCCTTCACAGAAAGCAGACAGGTGAGTCCTTTGAGCAACCAGGCAGGTCTTGTTGGCAGGATGCAGGTTCTGGTTCAGGTTCTTTTCTCCAGGCAGTGTCTGAGTTGGTAGGGGCATAGGCCTTGTTGTTATACCCAAATTTGCCTTTGAAGTGGGGGAGACTTAAAACAGTGGCTTAGGAGGGCACCAGGAACCCTTTCAGTTCAATCCGGTGTGCCAGGGTCCCAGCAGGGGGTGTGGCAGTCCTTTGTGTGAGAGCAGGCCCTCCACCCTCCCAGCCCAGGAAGACCCATTCAAAATGCAGATGTACGCAAATGAGGCTGAGTATCCTGTGTTTGGGTTGTGTCCGAGTGAATGCACAAGGAGCTGTCAACTAAACCCAGCCAGACGTGGATTGTAAGGCACAGAAAGATTTAGGTGCAGAGAAATGCTCACTTTCTAAAAGTGGCTTTTCTAAAATAGTAATATTAAATCCAACTTCACCAGTCAGCAGGATTTTGTATCACCATTCTGGCCATACTAAATATGACCTTCCTACTCCTTTCAGATCAGCAGCTACCACTCAAACAATATATGAGGGTAGCCCCAATGTTAGCCTATGAAGGGAGCAGGCCTCACAGCAGTGTAAAAACACATTTAGGAGTTTTACACTAGCAGGACATGTAAACTACACAGGTACATGTCCTGCCTTTTACCTACACAGCACCCTGCCCTAAGGGTTACCCAGGGCACACCTTAGGGGTGACTAATATGTAGAAAAAGGGACATTTTAGGCTTGCCAAGTCGAATTGGCAGTGAAACTGCACACACAGGCCTTGCAATGGCAGGCCTGAGGCAAGTTTAAGGGGCTACTTAAGTGGGTGGCACAATCAGTTCTGCAGGCCCACTAGTAGCTTTAATTTTCAGGCCCTGGGCACATATAGTGCACTCTACTAGGGACTTATAAGTAAATGAAATAGCCCAATTGGGTATGATCCAATGTTGCCATACTTAAAGGGAGAGAGCATATGCACTTTAGCACTGGTTAGCAGTGGTAAAGTGCACAGAGTCTAAACACCAGCAAAAACAGTATCTCAAAAGTGGAGGGAGTGTGATGCTATTAATTGTGTTTGACCAATGACTTTGTGTTTCACCATTGCGCATTTTAGTTGCTCAATGTTCACCAGTAGCACATTATGGGGGTCATTCTGACCTCGGCGGTAAAAGGCGCTTACCGCCGGTCAGAAGACCGCCATAACACCGCCGCGGCCGCGGGAAACCGCCATGGTCATTCTGACCCAGAACAGGCAAACCGCCAAAAACCCGACATCCACAAAAGTCCGCCACACCAACGGCCAGCGAAAAACTGGCGATGACCAAACCTCCGCAAAGCAAAACAAAAACGCTGTGGGATAGCGTAACTGGATAGACGGAATGCGGAACCAATCAAACATTCACCCCCAGTCACAGATCTCGGTTTAATCCATCCATTATTTTGCTCACCATGCCACCCCAGTTTGAACCCAGCCATATGCAAATCAGTCTTGACCCTGTTCCACATGGGAACAGTCCAGCCCGAACTGCCAGGCCAGGTTCTCCCTGGACCGGAAACAAGCATCCTGGGACCGGTTTCGGGGTTTCACCCCTCCTCAGCCAGGCTAGCTTGAATCCAGTGGCACAGTGAGCCCGGGACCCACGTCTGGGCATACCCGGCGCACTTAGGGCGGCAAAAGTAAAGCAAAACACAAACGCTGTGGGATAGCGTAACTGGATAGACGGAATGCGGAACCAATCAAACATTCACCCCCAGTCACAGATCTGGGTTTAATCCATCCATTATTTTGCTCACCATGCCACCCCAGTTTGAACCCAGCCATATGCAAATCAGTCTTGACCCTGTTCCACATGGGAACAGTCCAGCCCGAACTGCCAGGCCAGGTTCTCCCTGGACCGGAAACAAGCATCCTGGGACCGGTTTCGGGGTTTCACCCCTCCTCAGCCAGGCTAGCTTGAATCCAGTGGCACAGTGAGCCCGGGACCCACGTCTGGGCATACCCGGCGCACTTAGGGCAGCAAAAGCAAAGCAAAACACAAACGCTGTGGGATAGCGTAACTGGATAGACGGAATGCGGAACCAATCAAACATTCACCCCCAGTCACAGATCTGGGTTTAATCCATCCATTATTTTGCTCACCATGCCACCCCAGTTTGAACCCAGCCATATGCAAATAAGTCTTGACCCTGTTCCACATGGGAACAGTCCAGCCCGAACTGCCAGGCCAGGTTCTCCCTGGACCGGAAACAAGCATCCTGGGACCGGTTTCGGGGTTTCACCCCTCCTCAGCCAGGCTAGCACGAATCCAGTGGCACAGTGAGCCCGGGACCCACGTCTGGGCATACCCAGCGCACTTAGGGCGGCAAAAGCAAAGCAAAACACAAATGCTGTGGGATAGCGTAACTGGATAGACGGAATGCGGAACCAATCAAACATTCACACCCAGTCACAGATCTGGGTTTAATCCATCCATTATTTTGCTCACCATGCCACCCCAGTTTGAACACAGCCATATGCAAATCAGTCTTGACCCTGTTCCACATGGGAACAGTCCAGCCCGAACTGCCAGGCCAGGTTCTCCCTGGACCGGAAACAAGCATCCTGGGACCGGTTGTAGGAGGCTGGACTGGCTTGTAGTGAGTACCAAGGGGTACTTGCACCTTGCACCAGGCCCAGTTATCCCTTATTAGTGTATAGGGTGTCTAGCAGCTTAGGCTGATAGATAATGGTAGCTTAGCAGAGCAGCTTAGGCTGAACTAGGAGACGTGTGAAGCTACTACAGTACCACTTAGTGTCATATGCACAATATCATAAGAAAACACAATACACAGTTATACTAAAAATAAAGGTACTTTATTTTTATGACAATATGCCAAAGTATCTTAGAGTGTACCCTCAGTGAGAGGATAGGAAATATACACAAGATATATATACACAATAGCAAAAATATGCAGTATAGTCTTAGAAAACAGTGCAAACAATGTATAGTTACAATAGGATGCAATGGGGAAACATAGGGATAGGGGCAACACAAACCATATACTCTAAAAGTGGAATGCGAACCACGAATGGACCCCAAACCTATGTGACCTTGTAGAGGGTCGCTGGGACTATTAGAAAATAGTGAGAGTTAGAAAAATAACCCTCCCCAAGACCCTGAAAAGTGAGTGCAAAGTGCACTAAAGTTCCCCTAAGGACAAAGAAGTTGTGTTAGAGGAATAATGCAGGAAAGACACAAACCAACAATGCAACAACTATGGATTTCCAATCTAGGGTACCTGTGGAACAAGGGGACCAAGTCCAAAAGTCACAAGCAAGTCGGAGATGGGCAAATGCCCAGGAAATGCCAGCTGCGGGTGCAAAGAAGCTTCTACTGGACAGAAGAAGCTGAGGTTTCTGCAGGAACGAAAAGGGCTAGAGACTTCCCCTTTGGTGGACGGATCTCTGTCGCCGTGGACAGTCGTGCAGAAGTATTTTCCTGCCGAAAGAACGCCAACAAGCCTTGCTAGCTGCAAATCGCGTGGTTAGCGTTTTTGGACGCTGCTGTGGCCCTGGAGGGACCAGGAGGTCGCAAATTGGACCAGGAGAGAGAGGGGACGTCTAGCAAGACAAGGAGCCCTCTCAGCAGCAGGTAGCTCCCGGAGAAGTGCCAGAAACAGGCACTACAAGGATGCATGAAATGGTGCTCACCCGAAGTCGCACAAAGGAGTCCCACGTCGCCGGAGACCAACTTAGAAAGTCATGCAATGCAGGTTAGAGTGCCGTGGACCCAGGCTTGGCTGTGCACAAAGGATTTCCGCCGGAAGTGCACAGGGGCCGGAGTAGCTGCAAAAGTCGCGGTTCCCAGCAATGCAGCCCAGCGAGGTGAGGCAAGGACTTACCTCCACCAAACTTGGACTGAAGAGTCACTGGACTGTGGGGGTCACTTGGACAGAGTCGCTGGATTCGAGGGACCTCACTCGTCGTGCTGAGAGGAGACCCAAGGGACCGGTAATGCAGCTTTTTGGTGCCTGCGGTTGCAAGGGGAAGATTCCGTCGACCCACGGGAGATTTCTTCGGAGCTTCTTTTGCAGAGAGGAGGCAGACTACCCCCACAGCATGCACAAGCAGGAAAACAGTCGAGAAGGCGGCAGGATCAGCGTTACAGAGTTGCAGTAGTCGTCTTTGCTACTATGTTGCAGGTTTGCAGGCTTCCAGCGCGGTCAGCAGTCGATTCCTTGGCAGAAGGTGAAGAGAGAGATGCAGAGGAACTCAGATGAGCTCTTGCATTCATTATCTAAAGTTTCCCCAGAGACAGAGACCCTAAATAGCCAGAAAAGAGGGTTTGGCTACCTAGGAGAGAGGATAGGCTACTAACACCTGAAGGAGCCTATCAGAAGGAGTCTCTGACGTCACCTGGTGGCACTGGCCACTCAGAGCAGTCCAGTGTGCCAGCAGCACCTCTGTTTCCAAGATGGCAGAGGTCTGGAGCACACTGGAGGAGCTCTGGACACCTCCCAGGGGAGGTGCAGGTCAGGGGAGTGGTCACTCCCCTTTCCTTTGTCCAGTTTCGCACCAGAGCAGGGCTAAGGGGTCCCCTGAACCGGTGTAGACTGGCTTATGCAGAATTGGGCACATCTGTGCCCAACAAAGCATTTCCAGAGGCTGGGGGAGGCTACTCCTCCCCTGCCTTCACACCATTTTCCAAAGGGAGAGGGTGTCACACCCTCTCTCAGAGGAAGTTCTTTGTTCTGCCATCCTGGGCCAGGCCTGGCTGGACCCCAGGAGGGCAGATGCCTGTCTGAGGGGTTGGCAGCAGCAGCAGCTGCAGTGAAACCCCAGGAAGGGCAGTTTGGCAGTACCAGGGTCTGTGCTACAGACCACTGGGATCATGGGATTGTGCCAACTATGCCAGGATGGCATAGAGGGGGCAATTCCATGATTATAGACATGTTACATGGCCATATTCGGAGTTACCATTGTGAAGCTACATATAGGTAGTGACCTATATGTAGTGCACGCGTGTAATGGTGTCCCCGCACTCACAAAGTTCAGGGAATTGGCTCTGAACAATGTGGGGGCACCTTGGCTAGTGCCAGGGTGCCCTCACACTAAGTAACTTTGCACCTAACCTTTACCAGGTAAAGGTTAGACATATAGGTGACTTATAAGTTACTTAAGTGCAGTGTAAAATGGCTGTGAAATAACGTGGACGTTATTTCACTCAGGCTGCAGTGGCAGGCCTGTGTAAGAATTGTCAGAGCTCCCTATGGGTGGCAAAAGAAATGCTGCAGCCCATAGGGATCTCCTGGAACCCCAATACCCTGGGTACCTCAGTACCATATACTAGGGAATTATAAGGGTGTTCCAGTAAGCCAATGTAAATTGGTAAAATTGGTCACTAGCCTGTTAGTGACAATTTTGAAAGAAATGAGAGAGCATAACCACTGAGGTTCTGATTAGCAGAGCCTCAGTGAGACAGTTAGGCACTACACAGGGAACACACACATATAGGCCACAAACTTATGAGCACTGGGGTCCTGACTAGCAGGGTCCCAGTGACACATAACAAACATACTGAAAACATAGGGTTTTCACTATGAGCACTGGGCCCTGGCTAGCAGGATCCCAGTGAGACAGTGAAAACACCTTGACATACACTCACAAACAGGCCAAAAGTGGGGGTAACAAGGCTAGAAAGAGGCTACTTTCTCACACCGGTTTCGGGGTTTCACCCCTCCTCAGCCAGGCTAGCATGAATCCAGTGGCACAGTGAGCCCGGTACCCACGTCTGGGCATACCCGGCGCACTTAGGGCGGCAAAAGCAAAGCAAAACACAAACGCTGTTGGATAGCGTAACTGGATAGACGGAATGCGGAACCAATCAAACATTCACCCCCAGTCACAGATCTGGGCTTAATCCATCCATTATTTTGCTCACCATGCCACCCCAGTTTGAACCCAGCCATATGCAAATCAGTCTTCACCCTGTTCCACATGGGAACAGTCCAGCCCGAACTGCCAGGCCAGGTTCTCCCTGGACCGGAAACAAGCATCCTGGGACCGGTTTCGGGGTTTCACCCCTCCTCAGCCAGGCTAGCTTGAATCCAGTGGCACAGTGAGCCCGGGACCCACGTCTGGGCATACCCGGCGCACTTAGGGCGGCAAAAGCAAAGCAAAACACAAACGCTGTGGGATAGTGTAAATGGATAGACGGAATGCGGAACCAATCAAACATTCACCCCCAGTCACAGATCTGGGTTTAATCCATTCATTATTTTGCTCACCATGCCACCCCAGTTTGAACCCAGCCATATGCAAATCAGTCTTGACCCTGTTCCACATGGGAACAGTCCAGCCCGAACTGCCAGGCCAGGTTCTCCCTGGACCAGAAACAAGCATCCTGGGACCGGTTTCGGGGTTTCACCCCTCCTCAGCCAGGCTAGCTTGAATCCAGTGGCACAGTGAGCCCGGGACCCACGTCTGGGCATACCCGGCGCACTTAGGGCGGCAAAAGCAAAGCAAAACACAAACGCTGTGGGATAGCGTAACTGGATAGACGGAATGCGGAACCAATCAAACATTCACCCCCAGTCACAGATCTGGGTTTAATCCATCCATTATTTTGCTCACCATGCCACCCCAGTTTGAACCCAGCCATATGCAAATCAGTCTTGACCCTGTTCCACATGGGAACAGTCAAGCCCGAACTGCTAGGCCAGGTTCTCCCTGGACCGGAAACAAGCATCCTGGGACCGGTTTCGGGGTTTCACCCCTCCTCAGCCAGGCTAGCTTGAATCCAGTGGCACAGTGAGCCCGGGACCCACGTCTGGGCATACCCGGCGCACTTAGGGCGGCAAAAGCAAAGCAAAACACAAACGCTGTGGGATAGCGTAACTGGATAGACGGAATGCGGAACCAATCAAACATTCACCCCCAGTCACAGATCTGGGTTTAATCCATCCATTATTTTGCTCACCATGCCACCCCAGTTTGAACCCAGCCATATGCAAATCAGTCTTGACCCTGTTCCACATGGGAACAGTCCAGCCCGAACTGCCAGGCCAGGTTCTCCCTGGACCGGAAACAAGCATCCTGGGACCGGTGTCGGGGTTTCACCCCTCCTCAGACAGGCTAGCTTGAATCCAGTGGCACAGTGAGCCCGGGACCCACGTCTGGGCATACCCGGCGCACTTAGGGCGGCAAAAGCAAAGCAAAACACAAACGCTGTGGGATAGCGTAACTGGATAGACGGAATGCGGAACCAATCAAACATTCACCCCCAGTCACAGATCTGGGTTTAATACATCCATTATTTTGCTCACCATGCCACCCCAGTTTGAACCCAGCCATATGCAAATCAGTCTTGACCCTGTTCCACATGGGAACAGTCCAGCCCGAACTGCCAGGCCAGGTTCTCCCTGGACCGGAAACAAGCATCCTGGAACCGGTTTCGGGGTTTCACCCCTCCTCAGCCAGGCTAGCTTGAATCCAGCGGCACAGTGAGCCCGGGACCCACGTCTGGGCATACCCGGCGCACTTAGGGCGGCAAAAGTAAAGCAAAACACAAACGCTGTGGGATAGCGTAACTGGATAGACGGAATGCGGAACCAATCAAACATTCACCCCCAGTCACAGATCTGGGTTTAATCCATCCATTATTTTGCTCACCATGCCACCCCAGTTTGAACCCAGCCATATGCAAATCAGTCTTGACCCTGTTCCACATGGGAACAGTCCAGCCCGAACTGCCAGGCCAGGTTCTCCCTGGACCGGAAACAAGCATCCTGGGACCGGTTTCGGGGTTTCACCCCTCCTCAGCCAAACCTCCACCGTCACGCCAACAGAAATACGCCCATCTCATTCTGACCCACGAATCCACACGGCGGTCTTTCAACCGCGGTATTCCATTGGCGGTACACACCGCCGCTGTCAAAATACACACACAGCTCCAAAACACTGCCACAATGGTCATTTTGAAACACACACACCTGATACACATACAAACACCACTCCCACACACCCAACACAATATAAAACACACAACCACATCGCCCACAAACCCCTACGACCACCATTTATTGACTAAGGCCAGAGAGAGACACCACCAGCTAGTACAGAGCATTCACAGGCACATAACACCATCACTCACACAACATCCACGCACAAAACACCACACACCACCACACTCACCACACTCATCACCACAAACACCACCCCACACCTCATCCACACCACCCCATGGCACCCCAAAGACACCCCAGGTTTTCAGACGCTGAACTCAGGGTCATGGTGGAGGAAATAGTTTGGGTAGAGCCCCAGCTCTTCGGGACACAGGTGCAGAACACCACCATTGCCAGGAAGATGGAGCTATGGCAAAGAATAGTGGACAGGGTCAACGCTGTGGGTCAGCATCCACGAAATCGGGACGACATCAGGAAGCGGTGGAACGACCTACGGGGGAAGGTGCGTTCCATGGTATCCAGACACAACATCGCGGTGCAGAAGACTGGCGGCGGACCCCCACCTCAACCCCCAGAATTTACAACATGGGAGGAACAGGTCTTGGCGATCCTGCATCCTGAGGGCCTCGCAGGAGTAGGCGGAGGAATGGACTCTGGTAAGTCTAATCTCAACTACTTCATCCCCCCCCACCCACCGGCATGCCAAATCATACCCCCACCCTCCCCCCGCCCCCATCACACATCCTCCTTGCTAATGTCTCACCATCACAACCCACCCATCCCAACACCAAGCCCTGCATGCGACCACAAACCATGGACACCCATCACCTAAGCATGCCCACTGCACATACCCATCCCCCCCAAACCACCGTCACAACAGCCCCCACAAGGGAATGCCAGCACTGGGGTACACGGGCACCCACGCATTGCACGCTATGGCACACACAGAAGCAATAACCATACTCTTAAACCCCTGCAGGACCCGAACGCCACAACACCGCCCAGGAGGGTCCAGAAATGTCCATTCCACCCCCAGAAGAGGCCCACAGTGATGACAGCAGCTCTGTCTCCCTGGACCCAGATGACCAGCCAGGCCCATCGGAGACCTCGGGACAGTCGGTTCCCCTCAGACAGCCACAGGCCACAGCAGACCTACCCCCCTCTGGGAACACCAGCACAGCACCCACCCAGCGGGCCCATGCCTCTGTCTCCAGGACACGTCAAGCAGCGGTGTTTCCACCACTACAGGGCACCCAGGTTAACCCACCACCCCAACAACAACAGGGACCTGGGGGCAGTGGTAGTGGGCACACGGTCCAGGGGACAGAGGCCCAGGGAAACAGGGGAACTGGGAGGGCTACTGTGCGACAGGGGGGGGCAGGCCTAGGGAACCCACTCTCCACAAGGCCCTATCCTCCATCATGGGAGCATACCACCACTCCCAGGAGACGATGGCGACGGTCCTGGCCAGGTTCCAGGAGATCCAGGTACTGCAGGAGGAACAGTTTATGGGGTTCAGGGAAGAACTCAGAAACATCAGTTCCGCAATGGGCACCATTGTTGTGGCTCTCAATCAGATTGTCAGCACATTGCGGGACCATGTGGCACCACAAAGGGCCCCTGTCACTAGCATGGACCAAGAACAGGCTACCACCTCCGCCGGCGCTAGTGGACAGGAGGCCCCGACACAAGAACAACAGGCCACCAGAACCCCACCCCCTGCAGAATGAGAACCACCCCGCAAGCGGGCCTGAGATCTAGGAAGAAGACAGAGTAAGATGCCAAGACCCCACCAGGAAAGGATACCCCCTGATTGTCATCCCACTGTCCCACATTGTCACCCTGTCCAACCTTAAACTGCCCCTGCTCCACCTTCCACAGGCATATGGACAATGCACCTGTGAGACTGAAAATCTGGACTCTGCCATGGACATTCCTCCACCATCACCCATCACCGAATTGCAACCATTTCCCAAAATTGAGCACTTTAATAAACACACTTATTGCACAAAAATAATCTGGAGTCTGCCTGTATTTTTGAACAAATGTATTACACAGAACCGTGCCTAAATGTCCAGTTACATTGTGATGACAACATACCACTGTCACACAGCTGTAGTCCATGGGGAAACAAAGCAGAGGTCACGGAGTGGGGCCCACATCTCTGAAATTGGAAGGGAAAGTCACAACTCAGTTAGCATACAGTGGGGGGAAACTCAGACAGTAGAGAGGCAGGAGACTTTAAGTAAATGTAAAATGCCGGTGTTGATTCTTACCTGTATGTCATTGAAAATACTGCTGTATTACTGTGTCCCTGTTGTCTGTGTCGTCCTCTTCGTCTTCCTCCTCTTCACTCTCCGCAGGCTCCACAGCTGCCACAACACCACCATCTGGACCATCCTCCTGCAGAAAAGGCACCTGGTGTCGCAAAGCCAGGTTGTGAAGCATACAGCAGGCCACAATGATATGGAACACCTTCTTTGGTGAGTACATTAGGGATCCACCTGTCATATGGAGGCACCTAAACCCGGCCTTCAGGAGGCCGAAGGTCCGCTCGATCACCCTCCTAGTACGCCCATGGGCCTCATTGTACCGTTCCTCTGCCCTTGTCCTGGGATTCCTCACTGGGGTCAGTAGCCAGGACAGGTTGGGGTAACCAGAGTCACCAATTAGCCACACACGGTGTCTCTGAAGTAGTTCCATCACGTAAGGGATGCTGCTATTTCGCATGATGTACGTGTCATGCACTGACCCAGGGAACTTGGCATTTACATGGGAGATGTACTGGTCAGCCAAACAGACCACCTGGACATTCATCGAATGATAACTTTTTCTGTTCCTGTACACCTGTTCACTCGTGCTGGGGGGGACCAAAACAACATGTGTCCCATCAATTGCACCAATGATGTTGGGAATATGTCCAAGCACATAGAAATCACCCTTCACTGTAGCCAAATCGCCCACCTCAGGGAAAACAATGTAGCTCCGCATGTATTTCAGCAGGGCAGACAACACTCTGGACAACACCTTGGAAAACATAGGCTGAGACATCCCTGATGAAATGGCCACTGTTGTTTGAAATGACCCACTTGCCAAAAAATGGAGTACTGACAGCACCTGCACTAGAGGGGGGATCCCTGTGGGTTGGCGGATGGGTGACATCAGGTCTGGCTCCAGCTGGGCACACAGTTCCTGTATAGTGGCTCGGTCAAGCCTGTATGTCAGTATGACATGTCTTTCTTCCATTGTCGACAGGCCCACCAGCGGTCTGTACACCGGAAGATTCCTCCATCTCCTCGCAAGTCCCAGCGGACGGTGCCTAGGAAGGACAACATGGAGCACAGAGTCAATAAACCCACAGGTACGTTCCCACAGCTTGCACAGTACACGATTCTCAATGCATTGAATGGCTTGTATGAGTGTTGATGCAAGGCCTAGGTATGTGTGACGCAGTAGAAATTAAGATATGGGGGCCCTTGAAATGGCGGCTGCCTGACCTGTGAAGTACGACAGTGGGATGTGAGGGCAATGCGCTAGCGTGGCACACCGTGGCGGTAGGCGGTCGAAGAGCGCGGCGCAAAGCCGCATTGGTTAACATTGAACCCTATGGGTTTCAGGAGCCAATGACGATGTGCGCCGGCGGTCGCGGTACGCACCGCAGCGGTACGCACTGCTGCAGGCTTGACCGCCATTTTCTATCTGCTTAATCACTCGATACCTGATCATCCACAGGAGAGGACCTATACTTCAAGTGCTGCTGTGACCTCTGTCTGGAAGAGACAATGGCTGCTGCGACTGGGGAAAGGGCCCCTGCCTGCACTTCTGAAGAATTGGAGAAACTCGTGGATGGGGTCCTCCCCCAGTATGCGCTACTCTACTGTCCTCCAGACCAACAGGTAAGTACACTGGGACCATGCTTTGTGGCCAATGCCTGGGTTGAGTGGGGTGAATGAAAGATGGTGTGGAGGGGAGCGAATGAGGCATGCATCAAACGACAGATGAGAGCATGTGCCACATGGCAAGGGTGGGGATGGGGGGCCACTCACATCGAGCATGCAGAAGGTGATGTTTTTTTTTTCTCCCCCTGCACATGTCACATAGGTCAGCGCCCATCAGAAAATCGACATTTGGCGTGCCATCGCCAAGGACGTCCGGACCCTGGGGGTCCACAACAGACGGGGCACCCACTGCCGGAAGAGGTGGGAGGACATCCGCCGCGGGAGCAGGAAGACCGCGGAGGCTCTGCTGGGGATGGCCTCCCAACGTAGGAGGGGTGCCAGTCGTACTTTGACCCCCCTGATGTCCCGGATCCTGGCGGTGGCCTACCCCGATTTGGATGGGCGCGTGAGGACATCACAGCAGACACAAGGGGGTGAGTACAAGCACATTCTGCTGATTTTGCGCACATTGGAGGTGTCTGGGTGGGGGAGGAGGGCTGTGGGTATCCCTAGGCCAGGGGGGTTTCTGTAGGCTAGGCCCCTCCGTTAGGCATGGCCCTGTACCCCCGCCCCACCTCTGTAGGTTGCCTAGTACAGCTATTCATGGCCCTGTGTCACCTATGTGTGGAGTTGTCGTCCATAGGCTTGTAGGCCATGTCCCACGGATTGAGTAGCGTACCCCAAGTGCGCTGCATAGTGCAGGGGGCTTCTGTGTCTGTCCTCTCCGCCAACGGTGTCGCCAATGCATGCACTCAACATGTCTTTGTTTCTCCACCCCCCCCTTTTTTGGTGGTCTTCCTGTTCATGTGTGCATTAGCATCATCAGGCGGAGGAGAAGTGGCATCGGAGCACGAGGGAGCTGCATCTCACATGGCCATGGAGGGCCATGCAACTGACTCTGATTTCACCAGTGAGACGGAGGGCGAGGGGAGCTCCACAGCGGGGACACGTGGTGACACCAGCGACACAGACACGTCCTCGGAAGGGAGCTCCCTTGTGGTGGCGGCAACATCCGTGCCCACCACAACAACAGGTACAGCCGCTACCCAGCGCACCAGCTCCGCCCTCCCAGCAGCCCCTCTGCGTTCACCCCGTGCCCGCTCACCCAGGAAGGTGGGCATCTCCTTCGCCCCAGGCACCTCAGGCCCTGCCCCAGTTACCCCTGCTGCCCTCAGTGAGGAGGTCATTGACCTCCTGAGGACCATCATTGTTGGGCAGTCTACCCTTTTGAATGCCAGCCAGGGTGTAGAAAGGTAGGTGCACCGGAGTAATGAATACCTGGAGGGCATTCATTCGGGTCAGGCTGCCCATCAGCGATCGTTCAACGCTCTGGCCTCAGCACTGACGGCAGCCATTGTCCCTGTCTCCTGCCTCCCTCCTCCAACTTCCTCAACCCAGTCCCACTCCCCTGTACCTCTGCCTATCCCAGACACACCATCAGACCAGCATGCACACACCTCAACACCCAAGGGAAGCTCATCCAGACATAAGCACCACACATCACACAAGCATTCACACAAGCAACATCCACATGCAGACATGCCAACAGCCACTGCCTCCTCTGTGTCCCCCTCCTCCTCGTCACCCTCCTCCCTCCCTGTGACGTCTCCACTCACACTTGCATGCACAACATCTTCAGCCACTACGTCCATCACCAGCACACCCACCAGAACACTCCGAACACGTGCAGTCACCACCCCCACTACCATTTACACGTCCCCTGTGTCTTCTCCCAGTGTGTCTGTCACCCCCTCTTCCAAACCACACAAACGCAGGCAGCCACCCACCCAACAGCCATCCACCTCACGAGAGCCTCCAGCACAAGCACCTGCACCCAAAGACACCAGACTTCACTCTCCTACAACCACATCCTCTTCCTCCACTCCCATACCCACTACAACTACCCGTCCATGTCTTACTAAATTGCTTTTCCTTTCCAACCTTGACCTCTTTCCAACAACTGACCCACCCCCTCCATCTCATAAGGCTCCAATCAGCACCTCAGCCACCACAAAACCTGGACCTACAAAGACAATAGTCCAAGGATTTTGGAGTCCACCACCTTCAAGGCCAGCTACTTCGGCAAGGAGTAAAGAGACGGCCAGCCCACCCCCTGCAAAAAAAGCCAAGAAAGCCAGTGCCCGGCGCGAGAGGCCAAAGACAGCAGGCTCCAAAGGCACTACCCTGGCACCGTCAGGGAGTGGGGTGCCACCTGGCACACCGGCAAAGGGAGGAAAGGGCCACAGACGAGCAGGGAAGGGTGGCAAGGGTAGCACGCCCGACAAGTCCGGCAGCAGGCGAGCTGCCCAGGAGGGCCCCACCAGCCACAGCCCAGCTGCCCAGGAGGGCCCCGCCAGCCACAGCCCAGCTGCCCAGGAGGGCCCCGCCAGCCACAGCCCAGCTGCCCAGGAGGGCCCCGCCAGCCACAGCCCAGCTGCCCAGGAGGGCCCCGCCAGCCACTGCACAGCTGGGCTGCCCAGGAGGGCCCCGCCAGCCACAGCCCAGCTGCCCAGGAGGGCCCCGCCAGCCACTGCCCAGCTGGGCAATGAAGGAGCGCCAGCCACAGCCCAGCTGGGCAATGAAGGAGCGCCAACTCAAGCAACGCTGAACATGGCAAGGACTGCCAAGGCAAGCACCACTGAACAGGGCCCTTCAAGTCAAGAACCGCTGAACTGGGCCCTTCAAGTCAAGAGCCGCTGAACAGGGCACCGCCATCTCAAGCACCGCTGAACTGGGCCCTTCAAGTCAAGAACCGCTGAACTGGGCCCTTCAAGTCAAGAACCGCTGAACAGGGCACCGCCATCTCAAGCACCGCTGAACTGGGCCCTTCAAGTCAAGAACCGCTGAACTGGGCCCTTCAAGTCAAGAACGGCTGAACTGGGCCCTTCAAGTCAAGAACCGCTGAACAGGGCACCGCCATCTCAAGCACCGCTGAACTGGGCCCTTCAAGTCAAGAACCGCTGAACAGGGCACCGCCATCTCAAGCACCGCTGAACTGGGCCCTTCAAGTCAAGAACCGCTGAACTGGGCCTTTCAAGTCAAGAACCGCTGAACTGGGCCCTTCAAGGCAAGAACCGCTGAACTGGGCCCTTCAAGTCAAGAACCGCTGAACTGGGCCCTTCAAGTCAAGAACCGCTGAACAGGGCACCGCCATCTCAAGCACCGCTGAACTGGGCCCTTCAAGTCAAGAACCGCTGAACTGGGCCCTTCAAGTCAAGAACCGCTGAACAGGGCACCGCCATCTCAAGCACCGCTGAACTGGGCCCTTCAAGTCAAGAACCGCTGAACTGGGCCCTTCAAGTCAAGAACCGCTGAACAGGGCACCGCCATCTCAAGGACTGCTGAACTGGGCCCTTCAAGTCAAGAACCGCTGAACAGGGCACCGCCATCTCAAGCACCGCTGAACTGGGCCCTTCAAGTCAAGAACCGCTGAACAGCGCCCTTCAAGTCAAGAACCGCTGAACTGGGCCCTTCAAGGCAAGAACCGCTGAACTGGGCCCTTCAAGTCAAGAACCGCTGAACTGGGCCCTTCAAGTCAAGAACCGCTGAACAGGGCACCGCCATCTCAAGCACCGCTGAACTGGGCCCTTCAAGTCAAGAACCGCTGAACTGGGCCCTTCAAGTCAAGAACCGCTGAACAGGGCACCGCCATCTCAAGCACCGCTCCTCTGGGCCCTTCATCTCAAGCACCGCTCCGCTGGGCACCGCCGTCTCTGCACCGCTCCGCTGGGCCCTTCAACTCAAGCACCGCTCCGCTGGGCCCTTCATCTCAAGCACCGCTCCGCTGGGCACTTCAAGTCAAGAACCGCTGAACTGGGCCCTTCAAGTCAAGAACCGCTGAACAGGGCACCGCCATCTCAAGCACCGCTGAACTGGGCCCTTCAAGTCAAGAACCGCTGAACTGGGCCCTTCAAGTCAAGAACCGCAGAACTGGGCCCTTCAAGTTAAGAACCGTTGAACTGGGCCCTTCAAGTCAAGAACCGCTGAACAGGGCACCGCCATGTCAAGCACCGCTGAATTGGGCCCTTCAAGTCAAGAACCGCTGAACAGGGCACCGCCATCTCAAGCACCGCTGAACTGGGCCCTTCAAGTCAAGAACCGCTGAACTGGGCCCTTCAAGTCAAGAACCGCTGAACAGGGCACCGCCATCTCAAGCACCGCTCCTCTGGGCCCTTCATCTCAAGCACCGCTCCGCTGGGCACCGCCGTCTCTGCACCGCTCCGCTGGGCCCTTCAACTCAAGCACCGCTCCGCTGGGCCCTTCATCTCAAGCACCGCTCCGCTGGGCACTTCAAGTCAAGAACCGCTGAACTGGGCCCTTCAAGTCAAGAACCGCTGAACAGGGCACCGCCATCTCAAGCACCGCTGAACTGGGCCCTTCAAGTCAAGAACCGCTGAACTGGGCCCTTCAAGTCAAGAACCGCTGAACTGGGCCCTTCAAGTCAAGAACCACTGAACAGGGCACCGCCATCTCAAGCACCGCTGAATTGGGCCCTTCAAGTCAAGAACCGCTGAACAGGGCACCGCCATCTCAAGCACCGCTGAACTGGGCCCTTCAAGTCAAGAACCGCTGAACTGGGCCCTTCAAGTCAAGAACCGCTGAACTGGGCCCTTCAAGGCAAGAACCGCTGAACTGGGCCCTTCAAGTCAAGAACCGCTGAACTGGGCCCTTCAAGTCAAGAACCGCTGAACAGGGCACCGCCATCTCAAGCACCGCTGAACTGGGCCCTTCAAGTCAAGAACCGCTGAACTGGGCCCTTCAGGTCAAGAACCGCTAAACTGGGCCCTTCAAGTCAAGAACCGCTGAACAGAGCACCGCCATCTCAAGCACCGCTGAACTGGGCCCTTCAAGTCAAGAACCGCTGAACTGGGCCCTTCAAGTCAAGAACCGCTGAACAGGGCACCGCCATCTCAAGCACGGCTCCGCTGGGCCCTTCATCTCAAGCACTGCTCTGCTGGGCACCGCCGTCTCTGCACCGCTCCGCTGGGCCCTTCAACTCAAGCACCGCTCCGCTGGGCCCTTCATCTCAAGCACCGCTCCGCTGGGCCCTTCAACTCAAGCACCGCTCCGCTGGGCACCGCCGTCTCTGTACCGCTGGCCCATTGGCAGAAGGGGCAGGCCCGCATCTGTGTCGGGCAGGGCTGCACAAAGCACTCTGGGCACCATGCCTCCTCCAGAACCAGTGGAGTCTGTAATCCACTTGTGAGACTGTGGCTTTGCACTCCACAGGATGGCACAGTGGGCAATCCACCCACTGTAGAGACTTGTGAGACTGTGGCTTTGCACTCCCCAGGATGGCACAGTGGGCAATCCACCCACTGTAGAGACTTGTGAGACTGTGGCTTTGCACTCCCCAGGATGGCACAGTGGGCAATCCAAACACTGTAGAGACTTGTGAGACTGTGGCTTTGCACTCCAAAGGATTGAACAGTGGCCATGGAGGCCCCTCGTGGATCTGGCGTCGTGGACTCATCTGGCTGAGGTGCCCCCCCTTCCCTTCCCCCTGAGGTACATGTAGTTTTGCTATCTGATGCCCCTGCAGTGTTCTCTCCATTGGAGTCGGGTATCCTGTGTGGGCTTTGCCCATGTGTTTGGGCCCATTGGCCCACGAACAATGGCTGATACCCAATTTGGACAGGACAATTTACATATGTTTATATAGTTATAGATGTTTGATATATTTTTTTACTTAGCCGCACAATATACTTCAAATTTCATGATCATTTTTTTTGTCTTTGCATTCTTCCGGGGGGCTTGGGGGTGTCACTCTGAGTTGTTGCTCTGCATTGATGTGTATGTAGTTGTGGGTGAGGGTGAGGGTGGATGTGTCGCGTATGTGTGTCCCTGTAATTTTTTTCCTCCCCCTCCCTTGTGTCGTAGGTGCAGTACTCACCGTTGTCTTCTGCGCCGGCGTTCGTGCTTCTGGTAGAGGAGCAGGAAGACAATAGCTGGTAGGATGTGTAGCTCGGGTTCCATGCTGTCCAGATTCCTCGTGGAGTGTGTAGAGGTGAGCGTTTTCCGTTCGTAATGTCTGTTTCCGCCGTGTTTTTATCGGCGGGGCTACCGCCCCGGAAAAGGTGGCGGTTTGGTGGGTTGTGATAGGGTGGGCGGTACATTGTCTTCCGCCTGTCTGTTGGCGGTGACCGCCGCGCTGTTTGTTTGGCCCGCCGTGGCGGTCGGAGTATTAAAGTGGCGGTCTCTGTTGGTGGTTTCCGCCAGGGTCAGAATTCCATTTTTTTTACCGCCTGCCTGTTGGCGGGTTGGCCGCCGCTTTAACACCGACCGCCAGGGTTGGAATGACCCCCTATGTGTTTTGTTCAGTTTAGCTGCCTATTGGCTTTAACATGGCATTAGCCATTACATTCTGTATTCAGTTTAGCTGCCTATTGGTTTTGACATGGCATTAGACATTACATTCTGTATTCAGTTTAGCTGCCTATTGGCCTTGACATGGCATTAGCCATTACATTCTGTATTCAGTTTAGCTGCCTATTGGCTTTGACATGACATTAGACATTACATTTGATATTTAGGTTAGGGCTTTAATGTGGGGTTAGACATTGCAGTTGAGACATTGCAGATGAGCTGTGTTTTTCCACATGATAGACCAAGCTGTGTTTTTCACACCAGACTAGACCTGATAAGAGAGAGTACATTTGGTGTTTTCCTTTCTGCTCAGCCTTGGGAAGAGGAGAGGTCTAGGAGATCTGGCCAGTTTCCAAAGGCTTGCATAGTTTTCCTGAGTCTGAGAGGAGGGGGCACGCTTTTGGAAGGATGACTCTGGACTACAGCAAGAGGTAGATTGAATCTGGACTACAGACAGGAACGTAGATAGTCAGTTGCCTGTCTCCCGTTTGGGTAGAAAATCTCTTTCTCGCAGTTGACCGGAGTCATCAACTTGCAGACCCCAGAAAGATGAAGCTGAGCTCTGGGCCCTACGGTGATGAATTTTGACTTTTATGCTTTGCTTTGAAGTTATGCTATAATATAATCACATATATTTGCTGTGTACATTGCAACTGAGAAGTACTTTGATATATTTTGCTTTCATTGCTGCGACTACTTTTGTACGTGTGTTTCCAATCTACTAATTTAGTCTCTCAGGAACCTTGCGGTGAAGAAACAATAACAATAAATGTCTTCTTCAAACTCAGAAGTGCATTCCAGAGAGGGTCTGTAAGCTCGGTTATGAGATAAGAGCAGGAAAGCAGAACATTTGGGCTTAGTCGTCAGTTTTCAGAGTCGGAAATTGGAGTTTCGAAGTGCACAATCTAAAAGTGTAATTGTTTTTTGTTGTTTAGAGAATTACAGAAGCACGGCAGACCATGTTTGAAAATGCATGTGAAGTTAAACTGCCTTATGGTGCTGTGAGAAACATGTTTTCTTGTTTATCAGGACTTGATGAGTGCTGTGATAAAGCATATTTAGAAAATGTGCCTTTTGAAAGAAATGATGTTCCTTTTTTTTCTTGACAGAAGGGTTAGGATACTTTTATCTGCTTACAGACAAATGCAGGAGAGATGTAGGCAGTTAGAACATGAAAATAAGAATTTACGTGAGCAAATTAGCCAGAACACATTAAAGCAAGATGATGCTGAAATCTATAAAACTGCTGTTTTCGAAAAATCTGGCTTTTCCCATTCCAGTAATGAGGGGGTTAAGACAGCTGTGAGCCAGTCTGAGCCTCCGTGTGAGCAAAACACCCCTCAGTTTTTGGCAGTTGAAGAGCATTCCTTAACTGATAACACTGAGAACAGAGCTCAGAATGTTATTTAGAAACCGCTTCTGCAAGGAAAAATTGATTTGGACATGGCAGAAGTACCATCGCAAAATGTGCAGTTACTGGCACAAGTCAAACAAAAGATTTTAGAGTTTCTTACTGTTTGCACTAAGCAAAAGACACCGAGTTTCATGAGCCTGTTTGATTTTTGGAAACAGTATAGCCCTCATCTGAGTGAAATCTTAACACTTTGGGCCTGATTCTAACTTTGGAGGACGGTGTTAAACCGTCCCAAAAGTGGCGGATATACCACCTACCGTATTACGAGTCCATTATATCCTATGGAACTCGTAATACGGTAGGTGGTATATCCGCCACTTTTGGGACGGTTTAACACCGTCCTCCAAAGTTAGAATCAGGCCCTTTGGTATAAAGTAACTAGGAAAAAAAAAATGAACAGCTGCGCGCTTGTGATTTGGCAAATGAAATAATTCAGACTTTAGGTTTTTGCGCAGTGCAAGAAGGAAACACTGATTTACATGTAAATCAGGAACAGGGGAAGACAAGAGTGCCCCTGGAACTTTGGAGTAAGCTTTTGACTGTTATCAGTGGGTGATGAATTCACCTAAATCTCACAGTTTAGGGCAGGCACAGGAAGCTAGTATCATACACTGGATCTGGTACATGCAAGACAGGGCTAGATTCACTGCAGCACTACATGAACAGGTGTCACAAGCCTCTTTTCAGGATGTGGAGAGGGTGCAGGGACTACCACAGGTAAAAGAGTCACCAGTGAAATTGAGTGCATCATTTGAATTTGTGTCCCCTGAGGATAAAAAGCATGTTTGTTTGCTGAAGTGTCCACACAGAATTCTGACTTAGTGGGGATGGCTAAGTGGGTGCACCAGAAATGTGGACATCTGGGAGAAAAAGCCACTTACAGGTGGGCAGAGATTAGAGGGATGCACATTCCGCTAGATTTGATAAAAACTGTGATTGTGACTATTTGTCAGCATACACAAGAACAATCTGTCCCACAAACAGTCAAAGATCAATTGGAGAGAGGAAAGTTACCAGGACAGATATGGCGAATTGATCAGGTTTTAGGGGGAATGATTGCTGCAGATTACCAAGGAGAAATCAAAATTATGCTGATAACTGGAAAATAATCTGATTCATTCATACAAATTGGAGACAGAATGGCCCAACTTGTCAAAAGTGCAGTGAATGGAAGTTTGGTAAAGAAGGAGTCTGCCCCAGCCCTTCTGACAGTGCAAGGAAAGGGAAGCTGTGGTGCAGCAGATAAAATCCTCAGTGCTGAGGTGTGGGTTGAAGCCCCAAATGACCCTTCAGAACCTGCAGAAATCATAACAAAGGGCCCCAAAAATATCCTGCTGATTATAAAACTGGGAAAGGAAGAGGAAGGGCACATTTCAGATGACAAATGTTATTTTGCAAGATAAGTCATCCTTTTTTCTTTTGCAGATCCTACCACGTTTCGCCACTGACCATGAGTGTGCTGTGTGGTCTCCCTTCGGGTGTGTGCGTGTGGGGTCGGGGGAGGGACCGAACCCCCAACCTGAACCTGATTGATTAAAGTACCAACCCCATGGATCCATTTCGCGCAACTGGCGCCTTTAGTTCAAGTTCAACTTGTTTGATTACATTCTTCCACTGGAACTAAGCAACCTTAACCAGCAAACCTTTCGGATGGACCGTGCACCTTTACATGAGTAGAACTCATGCTATAACAAATTGCTATTTTAGAGACACTGTTTTTCAGTCATTTCAGTGCAGATGTATCTGATGCGAAATATTATGAGATCAATGTGTTAATCCACTTCCATTGCTTTTATCATTCAAATCTGATTTGCTTATAATTTTTTTGCTGTTGATGTTTTTGTTTTTTGTTTTTGTTTGAAATAAGAGGTATGAAACAAAAATTCATTGGTCATAGGGTGGAATGTGATGCTATTAATTGTGTTTGACCAATGACTTTGTGTTTCACCAATGCGCATATTAGTTGCTCAATGTTCACCAGTAGCACATTAAGGGTTGGCGGGAGCACCGCCAACAGGCTGGCGGTGCCCCGTAGGGCATTCTGACCGCGGCGGTTTGGCCGCGGGCAGATGCGGAAAACCGGCGGTCTCCCGCCGGTTTTCCGCCGGTTTTCCGCTGCCCATTAGAATCCTCCATGGCAGCGCAGCTCGCTGCGCCGCCATGGGGATTCTGACAGCCCATACCGCCATCCTGTTCCTGGCGGTTCTCCCGCCAGGAACAGGATGGCGGTATGGGTTGTCGTGGGGCCCCTGGGGGCCCCTGCAGTGCCCATGCCAATGGCATGGGCACTGCAGGGGCCCCCGTAAGAGGGCCCCACTTTGTATTTCAGTGTCTGCTTTGCAGACACTGAAATACGCGACGGGTGCCACTGCACCCGTCGCACCTTCCCACTCCGCCGGCTCAATTCTGAGCCGGCGTCCTTGTGGGAAGGGTCTTTTGCACTGGGCTGGCGGGCGGCCTTTTGGCGGTCGCCCGCCAGCCCAGTGCAAAAGCCAAAATACCCTCAGCGGTCTTTTGACCGCGGAGCGGTATTTTGGAGGGGGGAACTCTGGCGGGCGGCCTCCGCCGCCCGCCAGGGTGAGAATCACCCCCTATATGTTTTGTTCAGTTTAGCTGCCTATTGGCTTTGACATGGCATTAGCCATTACAGTCAGTATTCAGTTTAGCTGCCTATTGGTTTTGACATGGCATTAGACATTACATTCTGTATTCAGTTTAGCTGCCTATTGCCTTTGACATGGCATTAGCCATTAAGGGCCAGATGTAGGAAAAAAGCAATTTGCGACTTGCAAATTGCGAGTCCCTGCGACTCGCAATTTGCAAGTCGCAAATTGCTATGCAGTACGGTGTCTCAGACACCGACTGCAACTCGCAATGGGGTCGCAATGACCCACCTCATGAATATTCATGAGGTGGGTCGCAAATTGCGGCCCCATTGCGAGTATAGGCACTCGCTAACATGGAGGCCTGCTGACGTCAGCAGACCTCCATGTTAGCGACCTGCTTTTAAATAAAGCAGTTTTTTTTTTTTGAAGTGTAGCCCGTTTTCCCTAAGGGAAAACGAGCTGCACTTTAAAAAAAAACGAAACCTTTAGTTTCGTTTTTTTTCAGGGCAGGGAGTGGTCCCTTGGACCACTCCCTGCCCTGAAAAAATATTTTGGGCTCCAGTCACAAACTGGAAGGGGTCCCATGGGGACCCCTTCCAATTTGCGATTGGGTTACCATCCACTTGAAGTGGATGGTAACTGCGATGCCATTTGCGACCGCATATGCGGTCGCAAATGGTATTGCATCCCAATGCGACTCGCAAATAGGAAGGGAACACCCCTTCCTATTTGCGAGTCTGAAATGCATTTTGCGAGTCGGTAACGACTCGCAAAATGCATTTCTGCATTGGGATACGTGTTTTGCGATTCGCAAACGGCAAATTTTGCCGTTTGCGAGTCGCAAAACGTTTGCTACATCTGGCCCTAGATTCTGTATTCAGTTTAGCTGCCTATTGGCTTTGACATGACATTAGACATGACATTTGATATTTCGGTTAGGCTCCTATTGGCTTTAACGTGGGGTTAGACATTGCAGTTGAGACATTGCAGATGAGCTGTGTTTTTCCAAGCTGTGTTTTTCCACATGATAGACCAAGCTGTGTTTTTCACACCAGACTAGACCTGATAAGAGAGAGTACATTTGGTGTTTTCCTTTCTACTCAGCCTTGGGAAGAGGAGAAGTCTAGGAGATCTGTCCAGTCTTCAAAGGCTTGCGTAGTTTTACCGAGTCTGAGAGGAGGGGGCACGCTTTTGGAAGGATGACTCTGGACTACAGCAAGAGGTAGATTTAATCTGCTTGACTTCAGACAGGAACGTAGACTTCAGTTGCCTGTCTCCCATTTGGGTAGAAAATCTCTTTCTCACAGTTGACCGGATTCATCAACTTGCAGACCCCAGAAAGATGAAGCTGAGCTATAGGCCCTACAGTGATGAATTTTGACTTTTATGCTTTGCTTTGAAGTTATGCTATAGTATAATCACATATATTTGCTGTGTACATTGCAACTGAGAAGTACTTTGATATATTTTGCTTTCATTGCTGCAACTACTTTTGAACGTGTGCTTCCAATCTACTAATTTCGTCTCTCAGGAACCTTGCAATAAAGAAATAATAACAATAAATGTCTTCTTTAAACTCAGAAGTGCATTCCAGAGAGGTTCTGTAAGCTTGGTTTTGAGATAAGAGCAGGAAAGCAGAACAGGGAGGCAGGCAAAAAGTTAGGGGTGACTACCCTAAGGCTGTCAGGTCTAATAGGCTTCATCACTTGCAAGTCCATGTATCGGCAGGTATTTAACCATAGTGCGCATGCATGTGTGTGCTTGCGCATGCACATACACATACACACACCACAAAATTTTATTAACTCCTTTTTGCTACTCTGGGCTGCCAATCTCTCTCACAAGCTAGTGCCTTCACCCAACCGGTACCACCAGGAGGAAGGAGGGCAGATGGCCATGCCTTGGGTAGCCAAAGGGATGTTTGCAAGCTGTAATGGCAAGGGGGAATAAGGGAATACCAGGATACTAGGAGAGTAGGCAAAGATAACAAATGGTGTGCCTGGCGGGAGCAGATCAGTAAGAAAGAGACACACAGCTGGGGAAGGGGGCCATCGGGTTTGCTTGCATGACCATGTGGAGAAAGCCATTGGACAGGCTATAGAATGGAGTTCTCATACCTTCCACTGGTGGTCGAAGCACTAGTGATGCTTGCCAGTTACCAGTGGGAATCTTTGGAAGTTTTTTCCTTGCTAGAAAGGCTTATAGAAGAACTCTTTTGATGCATTCTTCCACCTGCACAGTAACAATAAAATGGGTGGTCCCTTCAAGTGTATCACAACACACTCTTGTGCTCTCTGTACAGTGACTTTGATGCACAGTGCTCATGTTTGTATTTTCCCTGTGGCATTTCATGGCCTCCTGCAACACCAGGATAAACACCCCTAAGGCCCCATGGTCCCACTACACTTAACCCCTTAGCAGGCTCCTAACTAAGGGGCTAAGGCTCATAATTGGGCTACTCCACTCATTGAAAATAATGACCAGGTGTTACATGTTTTTGGAAGGTTTAAAGAGACAATGCATCGTCTCTTTGCCAAAGACACCTTTGTTTAAGCTAGGGATAATGAGTTATTAAACTTAGGTCAGGGCAACAAGGATCTTTTGACGACTTACATTACAACCTTTTGTAAGCTGGTTACAGAATGATTTATGGGAGTGCCAGAAACTCCAGCCTAAAATCTTGATTTGTACCTGCACTCATGCAGGACTTTTGGTAAAGCCTGTAGGTGTACAATATTGTGAATAACTACATAATCTTTGTATGCTGAGAGCGGTTGGTAAACTATTCTTCTCGTTGTTTCCAGTGCACTACATTCACACCAACACAAATGGTCCATGGAGTGCAGAACCTCTTACTCAGTGTAGCAGAGCAAAAGCCCACCTTTACCTAGAGGGCAGTGTATGATTTAAGGGTTTAGGGTTTCTTGATCATGGTCTGCCCTCCAGAGGGATAAGAAGTCCAGCATTGCCTTCAGGGTTGGAACCAGGTGAGTGCATGACAAAGTGTGAGCAATCAGTTTGGGTAAACGTTAGATTTGGCTCAAGGCACCACTAGGCGGTGTTTCTACTTACAAACCTACAAAAATATGTCTAAACAAATCCTCATTTAAGTCAATCAAGTTGTATGTTCATTTTCATGAGGCACCGCAAAAATTAGCATGTAATTTATGAAATATTTTCATATTTTCATGTTTCTTGAAATGAGCCATCGTAAGTCTCACGTAAGCAGCCAGTGCCCTAAAATCACCAACAAAAACTTATCAACAATCTCTCCGATGTAAGGCAAACCGTAATTGCCAAGCCATGACATTAACACTTCCCTAAATGCAATGTAGAGAGGCACTAGAGAAATGTCATAATAAAATCAGTATGCCTTCAGAAACCATTAAATCTAACCAGAGCTTTTAAATTAGTAGATCAAAAGGCTTTTTGTCTGTAAGAAATTGTAGTGAAGTCCTCTCTGCTGTGTTTCTCCTCCTGCATAGCTAACTTCAGAGAAAATAAACCTATGACTGTACAAATTTGACTTTTCTAGGTCACATTCAAAATTTAGCAAGGATCATTTTCTAGCAGTGCTCTTCAGCAATGTCTTTCATTTGTAAGCAAAATCTTAACTGCTTTGCCAACTACTTGCGGCACCAACCAAACCTTAGTTCCTTATTTTTTCTTTTTTGTCTAAAGTCTACCTGTTGTTTGCCATACACTTAACCTGTGTTGATGCGGCATTCTCATTTTTGCCTTGTTTACATTTTTTCTAGAGCTTGATTATTTTGCAGTCTCTTTCGGTGAGACCAAACACAAAAGGTCAAAAAAGGGAGGTGATTATTAACCTCATATAGAGAAGCATTTTTATCAATAACACACATAGGTCCACGTATCTCAAACTTTCACGCAGAGCACCACAGCAAGCCATCTGCTGTTCTGTGTTAAAAAGGAAAGGGCAGGACTGTGTTATTTTTAACATTATCTGGTGCATTCCTGTGCTTTACTTGCTCTGGTGCTGTTTTGGCTGCCTAACGCCAATACAGGCAGGATCGTTCTTCTTCAAGAAGGGGCACCTTCCTGCATAAAAACATTATTCAGTGGCATTTCCTCTTTCTAAGTGTGCTGCAGAAATTGGCAACAAAGAGGAAAAAAATGTTTTCCTTGTTGTGTCTCCCCTGGAAGAGGGAAGCATTGTGATGCACTCCACACCAAAATCCATGGGTGGATACATGGGAACACCCATGCTCCACACAATGGAAGGCCTACCTGGGGCAGAGTAATGCAAGGTAGCAGTTTGGCATGCTTTGCGTTACTCTAGATTTATCAAGCCATGCAGGGCCAAACCTCACTTAGGTTTTGCATCAACCTTGTGCCCCCTTTGCATTGCGCAGGGGTGACGCAAAATCTTTGAGCAATATGCCCCATAATGTGCAACCATTAGAGCTTCGAGGCACCCCTAAATCAACAACAATGATAATCCAGATAGAGGGCTTATCAGAGGCAGAAATGAAACTACTAAATGCCATAAATGTTCTTTCAGCCTAATTTTAAAATAGGAATGTGAAGTAATGAGACGCAAGCTAGGAGTCAAGATGTTCCAGGGCTTGTCACCTACATCACCAAGCAATTAACTGACATATCTCACAATTTCCATTTGGAGCAATACGTTTTGGGTCACTAAAAGAGCGCAACTCTCATGAGCAGTTTTTTTAAGCTGAAATCATGGTTTTACGTAGCTAGGGAAAATACAGTGTATCATAGTCTTTGAGGGAGGAGATGGTCCCAGTCATTTTGGAGGAAAGAGGAGAGGTGACCTTAGTATCCCTGAGGGAAAAGAAGATGGTGCCCAATGCCCACATGCCTTCAAATACTTTCAAGGACAGGTAATTGGTCACTATCAATTAGCACAGCGTGGAGGCTCGGAGGGATGCAGGAGCCTAAAAGACTAGTGTAAGGTGTCATCTGGTGTCCTCAGAGCAGGTGGTATGCAATACATTCCACCAGGTCATAGTCACAGACAACTGTTAGAGTAACTACTCAGTGGTTCTGGTTCCCTTTGAGTGGAAGGAGGGTCTCATGTTCTCTAAAAGTAGTTGTAATCCATGCCACGCCAGTAGATTGTCTGTTAGGCAGTGACCTAAAGCGCACTGTTTGGAAGTGAAGTTCGACTAATACCTGGAGATGTTATTGTTGCCTAAGTGGGTCTGCATGACCACGCAGTTCATGGCTGCCCATGAGGGGAGTTGTAAAAAATTGGGTTGCTGGTTGAGTAGGGAAGTACCCTATTCAAGAAACAGTTGCACTCTTTGCCAGGGTGAACCACAATAAGTCACTAAAGCAACCTGTGCTTAAACCTCTGGTAGCTTGGCACAAAGCAGTCAACCTTAACTTAGCAGCAATGTGTAATGTGTTAATGGAGTACGCAAACATTAATAACATGTGATAGAAATGGGGCCTCTGGTTGGCAGTCAGTTTGCAATCTGTCCTATCAGGGACCCTCACTTTAGTCAGGGCAATGGAGATACACACTCAAGAAAACCCCTGCTCACTCCCTTCCTAGCTTCGCACAAGCAATCAGACTTATCTCAAAGGAAATGTGTAAAGTATTTGTACCAACACACACAGTAATACAGTGAAAACACTATAAAATGGATACCACACCAGTACAAAAAAATAGGCAATAGTTTTCTAAATCAAACAAGACCAAAACGACAAAAATCCAACATACACAAGACAAGATATGAATTTTCAAAAGAATAAGATCCTACTCCATAGAGAACAATAGAAACGTTGCTGTTATACAAAGTACTTGATTTGCATCAAAAGCAAAGCTGCACTGCCGAGTGTACCTCAGAAAAGTCAGCGATGCATCAATTCTTTACTCGCAAGTATGGCCGTGAGTCGATTCTTCTCTGGTTGGGTCATTATTCTCTCCCACAAGAGAGTGATGCATCGATTTGTGGACAGACACCTCGGATCTGCGCAGGCGTGCGTTCATTTTTAATGACCAGGGATGATGTGTGACAAATCCAGCCTCACGGTGTTAGAAAACTGCTCTGTGTGGGGTTTGTGTCGTTATCAGCAGATGCAAGCGGGTGTTGCGTCATTTCACCAGCTGCGATGTGCCAATCTCCTTGTCGCAATGCTGGTGGAGTATCGATTTTAGAAGCGAAGCGGGTGACGCATTGTTTTTAAGGCGCGTTGCAGGATGTGCGTTAAAGTTTTCCCCGCATGGTGTTCTGTGTGTGGATTTCAGTTCTTGTTTTACCAATTTCACCTCTCAATGGCCCAGGGACTGGATGGGGCACCACTTGGTAGGGCTGGAGTCTGAGCAGAGTCCAAGTGCTGGCAGAGGAACTCTTTGATGGCCCTGAGATTTCAGAACAGGAGGCAAGCTCAATCCAAGCCCTTGGAGATTCTTCACAAGCAAGAATATACCACAAAGTACAGTCTTTGTACTCTTTCAGGCAGAAACACCAACTTCAGGCCAACCCACCAAGGCACAGTCACATGCAAAGGGGCGCAGTACTCCTCCTCCAGCAATTCAGATCTTCTCCTTGGCAGAGGTCCCTCTTGATTCCAGAAGTAATCTTGAAGAAATCTAAAGTCTGGGGTTTGGAGCCCAATACTTATACCCCTTTCTGCTTTTGAAGTTGCCCAACTTCAAAGAAAAGTCTCTGTTGTTTACATGATCCTGCCTTGCCCAGGCCTGGCCCCAGACACACATCAGGAGGTTGGAGACTGCATTGTGTGAGGACAGCCACAGCCCATTCAGGTGTAAGTGACCACTCCTCCCTCCACTCCAGCCCTGATGGCTCATCAGGATGTGCAGACTACACCCCAGCTCCCTTTGTGCCACTGTCTTGAGGAAACAGCCCAACTGACAGTCTGACACAGACAGGGAATACACATGCAGGCAGAGTCACAGAATGGGTTAAGCAAATAAAATCCCCAATTTCTAAACTGACAATCTAAAAACCAACTCCACTCAAAGATGAGTTTTTAAATTGTGATTTGAGCGACCCCAAACTCCATATTTCTATCTGCTCTAAAAGGGAAACTGCATATTAAGGATTTTTAAAGGCAGCCCCCATGTCAACCCATGAGTGCGATAGGCCTTGCAAGAGTGAAAACCGAATTTGGCGGTATTTCACTGTTACGACATGTAAGACACATCAGTACATGTCCCACCTTTAACATACACTGCACCCGGCCCATGGGGCTACCTAGGGCTTACCCTAGGGCTGCCTTACATGTATAAAAAGGGAAGGTTTGGGCCTGGCAAGTGGATACACTTGCCAGGTAAAATTGGCAGTTCAAGACTGCACACACAGACACTGCAGTGGCAGGTCTTAGCCATGTTTACAGGGCTACTCATGTGGGTGGCACAATCAGTGCTGCAGGCACACTAGTAGCATTTGAGTTACAGGCTCTGGGCACCTCTAGTGCACTTTACTAGGTACTTACTAGTAAATCATATATGCCAATCAGGGATAAACCAATCACCAATACAATTTACACAGAGAGCATATGCACTTTAGCACTGGTTATCAGTGGTAAAGTGTCCAGAGTCCTAAAGCCAACAAAACCAGGTCAGAAAAAATAGGAGTAAGGAGGCAAAAAGTTTGGGGTGACCCTGCAAAAAGGGCTAGGGCAAACAACATGAAAACACAATACAAGAAAAACCCCAAACTAATTGAGAAAAATAGAATACAATTAAAAATAATTATTTGACAAACAAATGACAAAAAATGTAATCAGTAGAACCACACATTTGCAATTTTTTAGGTTTCAGGTAGGTATAGCGCTTGAAAGCACAAAGTGCCACTGGCAGTTATCTGGTTAAGCCAGAGTGGGTGAAAGTCACAAGTTCATGCCGACCATGATGGAGCATGGTGGGATACAGGAACTAGGCTAGTCCAGTTGCAAAAGTTACCTTCTAGAGTTTAGTGCGAAGAGTTCCATTTGTGGTAGAGTAGGCTGTGATGAGCATGGTGTAGGAGGCTGGCCTGGCTTGTAGTGGGTACCAGAGGTACTTACACCTTGTGCCAGGTCCAGTTATCCCTTATTAGTGTAGAAGAGGTGTTTCTAGCAGCTAAGGCTGATAGAAGGTAGCTATGGCAAAGCAGCTTAGGCTGAACTAGGAGACATGTAAAGCTCCTACTATACCACTAGTGTCATATGCACAATATCATAAGAAAACACAATACACAGAAGTACTAAAAATAAAGGTACTTTATTTTCATGACAATATGCCAAAAGTATTTCAGTGAGTACCCTCAGTATGAGGATAAGATATATACACAAGATATATGTACACAAACCAAAATTATGCAGATAATAGCAAGAAAAGTAATGCAAGCAGTGTAAAGTTACAGTAGATTGCAATAGGAGCACATAGGTATAGGGGCAACACAAACCATATACTCCAAAAGTGGAATGCGAACAACGAATGGACCCCAAACCTATGTGAGCTTGTAGAGGGTCGCTGGGACTGTAAGAAAACAGTGACGGTTAGAAAAATAGCCCACCCCAAGACCCTGAAAGGTAGGTGTAAAGTGCACCTACCACCCCCAGAGAGCACAGAAGTGGTGGTAGGGGGATTCTGCAGGAAGAGCAAACACCAGCAATGCAACAACAGTGGATTTCTGGACCTGAGTACCTGTAAGACAAGGGGACCAAGTCCAATAGTCGCGACAGTGTCGAGAGTGGGCAGGAGCCCAGGAAATGCCAGCTGAGGGTGCAAGGAAGCTGCCACCAGTTGGAAGAAGCTTGGAGTTCTGCAAGAAAGAAGAGAGCTAGGGACTTCTCCTTTGGAAGACGGATGTCCACGTCGCGATGAAGCTTGCAGAGGTATTCCCATGCAGAAAGACTGCAAACAAGCCTTGCTAGCTGCAAGGGTTGCGGTAGAGGTTTTTGGGTGCTGCTGTGGCCCAGGAGGGACCAGGATGTCGCCACTTGGAGGAGGAGACAGAGGAGGCACCCAGCAACTCAGGGAGCCCTCACAGAAGCAGACAGCACCTGCAGAAGTACCTGAACAGGCACTTGGAAGAAGAGTGAACCGGAGTCCACGCGAAGTCACAAAAGGGAGTGCCACAATGCCAGAGGACAACTCAGAAGGTTGAGCACTGCAGGTTAGAGTGTCGGGGACCCAGGATTGGCTGTGCATGAAGGAAATCCTGGAAGAGTGCACAGGAGCCGGAGCAGCTGCAAATCACGGGGTACCCAGCAATGCAGTCTAGCAGGAGGGAGGCAGGGACTTACCTCCACCAAATTTGGACTGAAGAGTCACTGGACTGTGGGAGTCACTTGGACAGAGTTGCTGAGTTCCAGGGACCACGCTCGTCGTGCTGAGAGGGGACCCAGAGGACCAGTGATACAGTCTTTTGGTGCCTGCGGTTGCAGGGGGAAGATTCCGTCGACCCAAGGGAGATTGTTTCAGAGCTCCTGGTGCAGGGAGGAGGCAGGCTACCCCCAGAGCATGCACCACCTGGCAACAGTCGAGAAAGCCGGCAGGATGAAGCGATACAAGGTTGCTAGTAGTCGTCTTGCTGCTTTGTTGCGGTTTTGCAGGCGTCCTGAGCAGTCAGCGGTCGATCCTTTGGCAGAAGGTGAAGAGGGAGATGCAGAGGAACTCTGGTGAGCTCTTGCATTCATTATCTGGTGAGATCCCCAAAGCAGAGACACTAAATAGCCAGAAAAGGAGGTTTGGCTACCTAGGAAGGAGGATTGAATACCAAGAGAGGTAAGAGCCTATCAGAAGGAGCCTCTGACGTCACCTGCTGGCACTGGCCACTCAGAGCAGTCCAGTGTGCCACAGCCACATCTGTTTCCAAGATGGCAGAGGTCTGTGACACACTGGAGGAGCTCTGGGCACCTCCCCTGGGAGGTGCAGGTCAGGGGAGTGGTCACTCCCCTTTCCTTTGTCCAGTTTCGCGCCAGAGCAGGGCTGGGGGATCCCTGAACTGGTGTAGACTGGCTTATGCAGAGATGGGCACCATCTGTGCCCATCAAAGCATTTCCAGAAGCTGGGGGAGGCTTCTCCTCCCCAGCCTTCACACCTATTTCCAAAGGGAGAGGGTGTTACGCCCTCTCTCAGAAGAAGTCCTTTGTTCTGCCTTCCTGGGCCAGGGGTGCCCGGACCCCAGGAGGGCAGAAACCTGTCTGAGGGGTTGGCAGCAGCAGCAGCTGCAGTGGAGACCCCAAAAAGGCAGTTTGGCAGTACCCGGGTACTATGCTAGAGACCCGGGGGGGTCATGGAATTGTCCCCCCAATGCCAGAATGGCATTGGGGTGACAATTCCATGATCTTAGACATGTTACATGGCCATGTTCGGAGTTACCTTTGTGACGCTGTGACCTATGTACATTGCACGCGTGTAATGGTGTCCCGCACTCACAAAGTCCGGGGAATTTGCCCTCAATGATGTGGGGGCACCTTGGCTAGTGCCAGGGTGCCCACACACTAAGTATCTTTGCACCCAACCTTCACCAGGTGAAGGTTAGACATATAGGTGACTGATAAGTTACTTAAGTGCAGTGGTAAATGGCTGTGAAATAACGTGGACGTTATTTCACTCAGGCTGCACTGGCAGGCCTGTGTAAGAATTGGCAGAGCTCCCTATGGGTGGCAAAAGAAATGCTGCAGCCCATAGGGATCTCCTGGAACCCCAATACCCTGGGTACCTCAGTACCATATACTAGGGAGTTATATGGGTATACCAGTATGCTAATGTGAATTGGTAAATTTAGTCACTAGCCTGTTAGTGACAAATTTGGAAAGCAGAGAGAGCATAACCCCTGAGGTTCTGGTTAGCAGAGCCTCAGTGAGACAGTTAGGCATCACACAGGGAACACATACAGGGCACATGCTTATGAGCACTGGGGCCCTGCCTGGTAGGGTCCCAGAGACACATAGACTATAACAACATATATACAGTGAAATATAATGGTAACATGCCAGGCAAGATGGTACTTATCTACTCAAACCCCTCCAAACGAAGGACAATAAGATTAGCCATGACCTGATGAGTCTTCATTGTCTAAGTGGAAATATCTGGTGAGTCCATCTGCATTGGAGTGTGTACTCGCAGGTCTATGTTCCACTGTATAGTCCATTCCCTGTAGAGATATGGACCACCTCAACAATTTAGGGTTTTCACCTTTCATTTGTTTTAGCCAAAGTAGAGGTTTGTGGTCTGTCTGAACAATAAAGTGAGTGCCAAACAGGTATGGCCTCAACTTCTTCAGTTACCAGACCACAGCAAAGGCCTCCCTCTCTATGGCAGAGCAACGCTTTTCTCTAGGGGTCAACCTTCTGTTGATAAAAGCAAATGGTTGATCCTGGCCCTCAGAATTCAGTTGTGATACGACTGCCCCTACCCCTAATTCAGATGCATCAGTTTGAACAATGAATTTCTTGGAGTAACATGGGCTTTTTAGGACAGGTGCAGAGCACATGGCCTGTTTGATCTCCTCAAAAGCTTTCTGACAGCTAGCTGTCCACAATACCTTTTTAGGCATCTTCTTACTAGTGAGATCATTAAGTGGGGCTGCTGTGGTGCCATAGTTTTAATGAATCTCCTGTAATACCCAGTGAGGCCTAAGAAGGCTCTCACCTGGGTTTGAGTTGTGGGGGGAACCCAATCTATGATTGTTTGGATTTTCCCCTGCAGTGGTGCAATCTGTTCTCCGCCTACCAGGTGTCCCAGATAAACCACCTTTCCCTGCCCTATCTGGCACTTTGAGGCCTTGATAGTGAGGCCTGCCTTTTGCAGGGCCTCCAAAACTTTTCAAAGGTGGACCAGGTACTCATCCCAGGTGGAGCTAAAGACAACTATATCATCTAGATATGCTGCACTAAAAGCCGCCAACCCTTGCAGGACTGTGTTTACCAACCTCTGAAAAGTGGCAGGTGCATTTTTCAAACCAAAGGGCATCACTGTAAATTGGTAGTGCCCTCCTATAGTTGAAAATGCAGTTTTAGGTTTAGCATCCTCAGCCAATTTGATCTGCCAATACCCTGCAGTCAAATCAAAGGTGCTTAGATGCTTGGCAGATGCCAGTGTATTTATGAGCTCATCTGCCCTGGGTATAGGGTGAGCATCAGTTTTTGTTACTTGATTGAGACCTCTGTAGTCTACACAAAACCTCATCTCCCTTTTTCCATCTTTTGAGTGAGGCTTTGGTACAAGCACCACAGGACTTGCCCATGGGCTTTCAGAAGGTTCAACCACTCCTAGATCACGCATTTTCTGAACCTCTTGCTTTATGCAGTCCCTGACATGGTCAGGTTGCCTATAGATTTTACTTTTGACAGGCATGCTGTCTCCAGTATCAATTGTGTGTTCACACAAAGATGTGGTGCCTCGCACAGTTGAAAAGAGTTCGGAAAACTGTCCAAGGAGATTTATGCAGTTGTCTTTCTGTTCTGCAGTCAGACAATCTGCCAAAACTACTCCCTCCACTAAAGCATCATTTTCAGTGGTGGAAAAGAGATCAGGGAGAGGGTCACTCTCTTATTCCTGTCCCTCATCTGTTGCCATGAGCAGGGTGAGATCAGTCCTGTCATAGTAGGGTTTTAGGCGGTTGACATGAATCACCCTTAGGGGACTCCTGGCAGTGACCAGGTCTACCAAATAGGTGACCTCGCCCTTTTTCTCAACAATTAGATGGGGTCCACTCCATTTGTCTTGGAGTGCTCCTGGGGCCACAGGCTCCAATACCCACACCTTCTGTCCTGGTTGGTACTGGATCAGAACAGCCTTCTGGCCATGCCATTGCTTCTGGAGCTCTTGGCTGGCCTGAAGGTTTTTACTGGCCTTTTTCATGTACTCAACCATTCTGGATCTTAGGCCAAGTACATAGTCCACTATGTCCTGTTTAGGAGCTTTTAAAGGTTGTTCCCAACCCTCCTTCACAAGTGTTAGTGGACCTCTTACAGGGTGTCTAAAGAGGAGTTCAAAGGGGCTGAAGCCCACTCCTTTCTGGGGTACCTCCCTGTAAGCAAAAAGGAGGCAAGGTAACAGAACATCCCATCTCCCCCTGTGTTTTTCAGGGAGTCCCATTATCATACCTTTGAGAGTTTTACTAAACCTCTCTACCAGACCATTAGTCTGTGGATGATAAGGAGTGGTGAATTTGTAGGTTACACCACATTCCTTCCACATTGCTTTCAAGTATGCAGACATAAAGTTGCTACCCCTGTCTGATACAACCTCTTTAGGGAAACCCACCCTGGAAAAGATTCCCAGGAGGGCCTTTACCACTGCAGGAGCTGTAGTGGTCCCTAGAGGAATTGCTTCAGGATATCTTGTGGCATGCTCCACAACCACCAAGATAAACCTATTGCCTGAAGCAGTAGGGGGGTCAAGGGGGCCAACTACGTCAACCCCTACCCTTTCAAAGGGGACCCCAACCACAGGTAGTGGAATAAGGGGAGCCTTTGGTGTGCCACCAGTCTTGCCACTGGCTTGGCAGGTCACATAAGACTTGCAAAAATCTTTAGGCCCATATTTATACTTTTTGACGCTAAACTGCGCTAACGCAGTTTAGCGTCAAAAATTTTTGCGCCGTCTAACGCCATTCTGAAGCGCCATGCGGGCGCCGTATTTATGGAATGGCGTTAGCCGGCGCAAGCAGACCGGCGCTGCCTGGTTTGCGTGGAAAAAAACCACGTACACCAGACAGCGCCGGCGTAGGGGGAAAATGGCGTATGGGCGTCTTAAAATGGGGCAAGTCAGGTTACGTCGAAAAAATCGTCGTAACTCGACTTGCGCCATTTTTTTTCGACGCCCATCCCCCATCAACATGACTCCTATCATTGTAAAGATAGGAGTCATGCCCCCTTGCCCAATGGCCATGCCCAGGGGACTTATGTCCCCTGGGCATGGTCATTGGGCATAGTGGCATGTAGGGGGGCACAAATAAGGCCCCCCTATGCCACAAAAAAAAATTGAAAAATAACAAAAATTATACTTACCTGAACTTACCTGTACTTCACTGGGATGGGTCCCTCCATCCTTGGGTGTCCTCCTGGGGTGGGCAGGGGTGGCAGGGGGGGTCCCTGGGGGCAGGGGAGGGCACTGTGGGCTCATTTTGAGCCCACTTGTCCCTTAACGCCATCCCTGACCCAGGCGTTAAAAAGCGGCGCAAATGCGCCGTTTTTGGCCACGCCCACTCCCGGGCGTCATTTTTGCCCGGGAGTATAAATACCACGTAAAGGCCTGGGAGTCATTTTTTAAGACGGGAACGCCTCCCTTGCATCTCATTAACGCAAGGAAGGGGTTCACGCTAAAAAATGACGCTCACTCCGGGCACTTTGGCGCCCGAAGCGTCTAACGCCATAGTATAAATATGGCGTTAGTTGGCGTTAGTTTAGCGTCGAATTTGCGTCGAAAAAAACGACGCAAATTCGGCGCAACCAGAGTATAAATACGGCCCTTAGTGTCCTCTGACATCCTAGGCCAGTGAAACAGGGGGACAAGCCTTTCCCATGTTTTGATCTGGCCCAAATGCCCAGCCAAAGGAATGTCATGTGCAAGAGTTAGGAGGAACTCTCTGTACTGCATGGGAATGACCAATCTCTTGGCTGCTCCAGGTTTTGGGTCACTTGCCTCGGTGTACAAGAGGTTGTCCTCCCAATAAACTCTATGTGAGTCACTGACATCCCCATTTTGCTGTTTGACAGCTTGCTGTCTGAGACCCTCTAATGTGGGACAGGTTTGCTGTGCCACACTCAGCTCTTCCCTGGCAGGCCCCCCTCTATCCAAAAGCTCAGCAGTGTCTGCCGCCAGCTCATCTGGTGAAGGTTCTGCACAGGAGAATCATCTGTAGAGGGAGGGATAGTGGGTAGGGATTTACCCTTGCTACCCCTAGCTCTAGGGAGCACTTGGTCCATTGTTCCAGGATCCAAGTTACCCTGTCCTTTTTACTTTTTGGCCTGAGCCCTTGTCAAAGCAAAAATATGCCCAGGAATGCCCAGCATTGCTGCATGAGCCTCCAACTCCACTTCTGCCCAAGCTGATGTCTCTAAATCGTTCCCTAGTAGACAGTCTACAGGTAAATCTGAGGCAACCTCAACTTTCTTTGGACCAGTAACCCCCCACCCCATTTGAGTTTCACAACAGTCATGGGGTGGCTAATAGTGTTGTTATGAGCGTCTGTGACTTGGTACTGCTGACCAAATAGGTGTTGTTCAGGGTGCACCAGTTTCTCTATCACCATGGTAACACTGGCCATGTGTCCCTGTAGGCCTGAACCTCAACACCATTTATTAGGGGAAATTGCTTGTACTTATCCATATTAAGGGGACAAGCAACCAAGGTGGCCAAATCAATGGCACTATCAGAGACTAACACAGCCTCTGTGGTCTCCCTAACAAGGCCACCCCCAACTAAGTTACATAAAGTGAGCCCAGCTACTACCTTGGATTGGTTATTAGTAGGTCTGCTCCTACCACCACTGCTACTACTAGGGGCACTAGAATTTGCAGTAGGGGTTGTGGTAGTGGGAGGTTTGGTGTTTTTCTTTGGACAACTGGCATCAGTTGTCCAATGGCCTTTGACTTTACACAAATAACACCAAGGCTTTTTAGGTTGATTATTGGAAGAGGATTTGGACCCACCACCCCCACCAGATGATTTTTGTGGGCTTGATGATGACTCGGTTTTACTTTTGTCCCCACCCTTGTCAGAAGACTTACCATCCTTCTTCTTGCCATCCTTGTCACCCCCTGTATGCACTTTACTGATCACTCTTGTTCTGACCCATTTGTCTGCCTTCTTTCCCAATTCTTGGGGAGAGGTCAGATCTGAGTCCACTAGATATTGGTGTAACAAGTCAGACACACAGTTATTCAGAATATGCTCTCTCAGAATAAGATTATACAGGCTTTCATAGTCAGAAACTTTACTGCCATGTAACCACCCCTCCAAGGCCTTCACTGAACAGTCAACACAGTCTATCCAGTCTTGTGAGGACTCTTTTCTGGTGTCTCTGAACTTAATCCTGTATTGTTCAGTGATTAAGCCAAATCCATCCGAGAGTGCATCCTTCAAAACTGTAAAATTGTTAGCATCACTTTCTCTAACAGTAAGGAGCCTATCCCTACCCTTTCCATTGAAAGATAGCCACAATATAGCAGCCCACTGCCTTTGAGGGACCCCCTGTACCATACAGGCCCTCTCAAGTGCAGCAAACCACTTGTTGATGTCACCCCCCTCCTTGTAAGGGGGGACTATCTTGTGCAGATTCCTGGAATCATGCTCTCTAACAGGATTACTATCAGGAATACTGCTCCTGCCACCATGGGGTCCTAACCCCAATCCCTGTCTCTCCTTCTCCAGGTCTAGGGATTCCCTATCTAAGGCCAGCTGTTGCTGTTTAAGCTTCAGTCTGGTCTCTTCAACCCTCAACTTTTTGAGTTCCCTTTCTAACATGTTGTCTTCAGGGTGTGTGGGTTGGGAATGCTTGGACACAGAAGATAAATTGGAAACAACAGAGGAGGATCTGTCCCTAACTGACTGAACCCTAATAACTTGGCCTCCAGGAATAAAGACTCCCCTACTATGATGGGAATCTCCATTACTACCAACATTACTAGGTGTCTTGCTAGGGGGCAGATCTGGTACAGAACCCTCCCCACCTCCCTCAAGGAGATCCCCTGAGTCAGAATGGGAACCTTCTATTAACCTCTCATTTGATGTGCCTGCTTGGGACTCATCATTCACAATAAGCATGTTATATAGAAACTCTTTTGTAGGGTTCTTTCCTATCACTAAACCTCTATCTAAGCAGAGACTCCTTAGGCTCTTGTAATTTAAATTGTCATAAGTAGTCTTGACCATTTTAAGAGTAGAGTCTTCTACAGACATGATAGTAAAAGGTTTAGAAATAGTGAGAAGGAAGAAAACGTTTCAGAACTTTTTAAAGAACAGAGAAAAAAATGTTTTCTAACTTTTTAGAAACTTTTAGAAGTTTTAGTAAACTTTTCAGAACTTTGTAAAAAGTTAAAGAGGAGAAAAGCAAAACTTTTTGGTTAGGTATACATACACTGAACTTGTTTTGTATATTATTCTCTTATGAAAAGTACACAATGACAAAGTGGTAAGTAGTTACAAGTGCTTATCCCACCATGCACAACCAATGTAGGAGGCTGGCATTGCTTGTAGTGGGCACCAGAGATACTTACACCTTGTGCCAGGTCCAGTTATCCCTTATTAGTGTAGAAGAGGTTTTTCTAGCAGCTTAGGCTGATAGAAGGTAGCTATGGCAAAGCAGCTTAGGCTGAACTAGGAGACATGTAAAGCTCCTACCATACCACTGGTGTCATATGCACAATATCATAAGAAAGCACAATACACAGAAGTACTAAAAATAAAGGTACTTTATTTTTATGACAATATGCCAAAAGTATCTCAGTGAGTACCCTCAGTATGAGGATAAGATATATACACAAGATATATGTACACAAACCAAAATTATGCAGGTAACAGCAAGAAAAGTAATGTAAGCAGTGTAAAGTTACAGTAGATTGCAATAGGAGCACATAGGTATAGGGGCAACAAAAACCATATACTCCAAAAGTGGAATGCGAACCACGAATGGACCCCAAACCTATGTGAGCTTGTAGAGGGTCACTGGGACTGTAAGAAAACAGTGAGGGTTAGAAAAATAGCCCACCCCAAGACCCTGAAAGGTAGGTGTAAAGTGCACCTACTACCCCCAGAGAGCACAGAAGTCGTGATAGGGGGATTCTGCAGGAAGAACAAACACCAGCAATGCAACAACAGTGGATTTCTGGACCTGAGTACCTGTAAGACAAGGGGACCAAGTCCAATAGTCGCGACAGTGTCGAGAGTGGGCAGGAGCCCAGGAAATGCCAGCTGAGGGTGCAAGGAAGCTGCCACCGGTTGGAAGAAGCTTGGAGTTCTGCAAGAAAGAAGAGAGCTAGGGACTTCTCCTTTGGAAGACAGATGTCCCACGTCACGATAAAGCTTGCAGAGGTGTTCCCATGCAGAAAGACCGCAAACTAGCCTTGCTAGCTGCAAGGGTCACGGTAGAGGTTTTTGGGTGCTGCTGTGGCCCAGGAGGGACCAGGATGTTGCTACTTGGAGGAAGAGACAGAGGGGGCACCCACCAACTCAGGGAGCCCTCACAGAAGCAGGCATCACCCCTAGAAGTACCTGAACAGGCACTTGGAAGAAGGGTGAACCGGAGTCCACACGAAGTCACAAAAGGGAGTCCCACGATGCCGGAGGACAACTCAGAAGGTTGTGCACTGCAGGTTAGAGTGTCGGGGACCCTGGCTTGGCAGTGCAAGAAGTAAATTCTGGAAGATTGCACAGGAGCCGGAGCAGCTGCACATCACGCAGCACCAATCAATGCAGTCTAGCGTGGGGAGGCAAGGACTTACCTCCACCAAACTTGGACTGAAGAGTCACTGGACTGTGGGAGTCACTTGGACAGAGTCACTGAGTTCCAGGGACCACACTCGTCATGCTGAGAGAGGACCCAGAGGACCAGTGATGCAGTCTTTTGGTGCCTGCGGTTGCAGGGGGAAGATTCCGTCCACCCACGGGAGATTTCTTCAGAGCTCCTGGTGCAGGGAGGAGGCAGGCTACCCCCAGAGCATGCATCACCTGGAAACAGTCTAGAAAGCCGGCAGGATGAAGCGATACAAGGTTGCTACTAGTCGTCTTGCTACTTTGTTGCGGTTTTGCAGGCGTCCTGAGCAGTCAGCGGTCGATCCTTTGGCAGAAGGTGAAGAGGGAGATGCAGAGGAACTCTGGTGAGCTCTTGAATTCGTTATCTGGTGAGATCCCCAAAGCAGAGACCCTAAATAGCCAGAAAAGGAGGTTTGGCTACCTAGGAAAGAGGATTGGCTACCAAGAGAGGTAAGAGCCTATCAGAAGGAGCCTCTGACGTCACCTGCTGGCACTGGCCACTCAGAGCAGTCCAGTGCACCACAGACACCTCTGTTTCCAAGATGGCAGAGGTCTGGGACACACTGGAGGAGCTCTGGGCACCTCCCCTGGGAGGTGCAGTTCAGGGGAGTGGTCACTCCCCTTTCCTTTGTCCAGTTTCGCGCCAGAGCAGGGCTGGGGGATCCCTGAACTGGTATAGACTGGCTTATGCAGAGATGGGCACCATCTGTGCCCATCAAAGCATTTCCAGAGGCTGGGGGAGGCTACTCCTCCCCAGCCTTCACACCTATTTCCAAAGGGAGAGGGTGTTACACTCTCTCTCAGAGGAAGTCCTTTGTTCTGCCTTCCTGGGCCAGGGCTGCCTGGACCCCAGGAGGGCAGAAACCTGTCTGAGGGGTTGGCAGCAGCAGCAGCTGCCGTGGAGACCCCAGAAAGGAAGTTTGGCAGTACCCGGGTACTATGCTAGAGACCCGGGGGATCATGGAATTGTCCCCCCAATGCCAGAATGGCATTGGGGGGACAATTCCATGATCTTAGACATGTTACATGGCCATGTTCGGAGTTACCATTGTGACGCTGTACATAGGTAGTGACCTATGTACAGTGCACGCGTGTAATGGTGTCCCCGCACTCACAAAGTCTAGGGAATTTGCCCTGAATGATGTGAGGGCACCTTGGCTAGTGCCAGGGTGCCCACACACTAAGTACCTTTACACCCAACCTTCACCAGGGGAAGGTTAGACATTTAGGTGACTTATAATTTACTTAAGTGCAGTGGTAAATGGCTGTGAAATAACGTGGACGTTATTTCACTCAGGCTGCACTGGCAGGCCTGTGTAAGAATTGTCAGAGCTCCCTATGGGTGGCAAAAAAAATGCTGCATCCCATAGGGATCTCCTGGAACCCCAATACCCTGGGTACCTCAGTACCATATACTAGGGAATTATATGGGTGTACCAGTATGCCAATGTGAACTGGTAAATTTAGTCACTAGCCTGTTAGTGACAAATTTGGAAAGCAGAGAGAGCATAACCACTGAGGTTCTGGTTAGCAGAGCGTCCGTGAGACAGTTAGGCATCACACAGGGAACACATACTGGGCACATACTTATGAGCACTGGGGCCCTGCCTTGCAGGGTCCCAGTGACACATAGACTAAAACAACATATATACAGTGAAATATGGGAGTAACATGCCAGGCAAGATGGTACTTTCCTACACATGGAGAGTGTGGTAAATGGTCGGTGTTGTGGTGTAGAACTGCCCAGGTGTCGCAGAAGGTCTTTGCTGTTATGTGAAGATCTTGTTGGGCATCAAATCCAAATGTTTGATGGAGAGTCAAATTGGCAGTCACAGTGGACTGTAGATGCTCTGGCACAAAGTGCTGATCTCTTGTTGCCAGTTATCGAAGGTGGTCTCTATAGTGTGAAGAGTTAAGTTCACCAAAGATTATCATTGGCGGTTGGCAGGATGCCAGTGACACGGGCCCATTTGTGATCATAAAGAGCCAAAAACCTCAGGATTTCTGCTTTTCTTCAAGGAGGAACTCAACTAATGCCACACCAGGTGGAGGCACCTTTTGTGGTACAGGGACTCAAAGTGGCAGAAGCCAGCAGGGCTCATGCAGGTCCAGTTGTAGGTTCAGACTGGTCCAGTTGCAGCAGGTCAGCTAGGCAGTTGCAGAGAGGTTCCTCAGGAGCTTGTTATGTTCCTGTAGCTCAGAACCAGAGGTCTGTCAGCTGAGCGTTGGAGTCACTTCTGCCTGAAATGAAGGGTGCAGGTCCAGTCTTCCTTCTCAGTAAGTGATGCAGGCCTCAAGCAGCAGGGCAGCAAGATGTTCTTTTTCTGTAGTACCCATAGGTCCATCAGAGGTGGGCTGAGGGCCCCCTTTTTATATCTGGTTCCCACTTTGAAGTGAGAGAGGCTTCTGGACCTTTCCTCTTTAGGGCTGTCTGAAGTTTCCTGCCTCCTTACCCTGTTCACAGTCTATCTGGCGGCACAATTGGCTAGTGTGAATTCCTATGTGTATGAGATGAACCAGGGGCTTTGAGGTGCGAATTTGGTAGCTGACAGCTCTGCCCCATCTTGTCAGAGATTTGTCATCCTGCCAACATCCAGACCTTCTTTTGTGATTCTGTCTGGGAGGAGTACACAACAGTCAACTACACCTAGTCATGTGACTCAGTTACATGCTGCAGGCACCAAATGGTTTGGACAAAAAAGTCAGCTTTCTAAAAGCGGCATTTTCAGAACTGTGACTTATAGTCCGACTTTTCCATTAAACATGATTTTATATTGCAGTTCCTCAGACACCAACATGACTTTCCTACCTGCCCCCACTCAAAAGTTATCACTTATTAAATGTAACAAGGTAACCTAATGTTATCCTTTGAGAGAGTTAGACCTCCTAGTAATGAAAAATGAATTTGTGAGTTTTTCACTACCAGGACATGTACAACTTAAAAGCACATGTCAAACATTTTATTTACAATGCGCCCTGCCTTATGGGCCTTCTAGGGCCTACCTTAGGGGTGACTTATATGTATTAAAAAGAGAGTTTTAGACCTGGCAAGGGGATTATTTTACAAAGTCGACTTGTCAGTTTAAAACTGCCAACAGGTATCAATGGCATACCTGAGACATGTTTAAAAAGGCTGTTAAAATGGGTGGCACAAAGAGTGTTGCAGGGCCACTAGTAGCATTTAATTTACAAGGCCTGGGTACATATAGTACCGCTTTACTAGGGACTTACAAGTAAATTAAATGTGCCAATTGAGCGTAAGCCAATTTTACCATGTTTAACAGAGAGAGCACAAGCACTTTAACAATTTTAGCAGTGGTAAAGTTTGCAGAGTCCTATGGCCAACAAAAACAAATTGAGCATACCAAGAGGAGTGTGGGCAACAGACTTGGGGGAACATCACCCTAAGGCTGACAGGTGTAACATGTGTACCCACAGATGGAAGTGGGGGGAACTACCCAACCTCCTGGGAGTTCTCATCACTAGGCAGGGCGGCATGCTGAGGCAATGACCATCCGTGAAGCTCGGCCTGCTCTTTGTGCTACAGCGACAATCATCCACAACTCTGTCCCTGCTTCTCACTGCTTCTTCCAACCTGAATGGACCTCTTAGCGCTGGAGAATAGAAGGTAACTTTTTCAGTGGGACTAACCTAATCCCTGTATCAGGCCCACACTTCACTGCGGTGGGCCTAAACTTGCGACTTTCACCCTCTTCCACTGCCACCCAGCAAGTCCTGTTGATTTTTTTATGATAGGTGGGCCAAGACCTGGGGGGGCAGTTCAGCAGCTTCCTTCTAGGTTTAGCTACAGTGTGGGATAACCGTTCGTAGCACTGCAGTGCAGTAACCAGGCCCCGGTGAGAATAAGTAGGTTAGTGAGTTTTGTGTGAATTCTTCTTGCATTATTCATTTGGAATTTGGGTGCATTGATTTTATGTGCATTTTGGTGTTTCTTGTCATGCTAATAACTCACAGAAGCAGGCCTTGTTGTATGTGAATGCTGACAGACAGTCTAAGACCAGGCAAGCTTAGTAGGCACGCCTGACAGCGACCCCTCATTTAGTCCTCTCAAAAAGTTCCTAATGTGCATTTAGTTTATTGGGCTCTGAGGCTGACAATGGGTCAGGGGAACAGATCGGTCCAGAGTTGTCTGAGCCCCTTTCTTGGGGTACAATAATGTACAAAAGTGTATGTGCGGCAGATCCCAAAGGTGAAGCCATCCGTTGTTGCAGAGCTCCTCATGTTCCCAAAAATGTCAAGATAAGGCTGTTGAATAATGTACTTGCAGAAGAGATCAATTTTTCTTTGGTTGCAATTCAGGGGTGCGACCAACACTTCAAGCTACACTGCAGGCCCCCACAGTCCTAGCTGTCCTCATAAGAAATAACAGGCATTTACAATTCAATTGGTCTCGCATTTACTTGAGTTAGAGCTATTGGCATTGAACATGCATAACTGGACTTTTGTTGACATGGAGGATGTAAATAATAAACCCTGTGTTCTTCCCATCATCAATTGAGTTGGTGAGCCGTGTATCGTGGCACCAAACACACACACATGCGGCCGTTTACAGTTTTAGGTACAATAGAGGTGGCATCAGGGAAAGAAACAAGCAGGAAACAAAGGCATCTAAGACTGACATCGAAACTCACAGCGAGCCAAAGTTACATTTCTTAAAGTGTACTTTTTTCATGTGGGATCTTCGAGCTCGGTTGCCATGGGTAACAGTCTTTTGCTGGCAGTGGTAGGAGCGAGAGTCGGAATAGGTGAATATGTAGTTGAATTCAGAAGCAGACAGGAAACCAACAAAGCTCTGCGTTAGTGTGCATACCTGGCTCGACTACAAAGCATAAGAAACGACAGGGGGAGAGCGGAGGTTGCTCCTCTGAAAACAGAGTTAGTGAACAGAAGGACGAGGATGGTAAGGAAGTAAACTGCGACCGCCAAGGCATAAAAAAACACACGTATGAATTGCAAATGTAATGACGTTAACGGAAGGACATAGGCATAGCTGGAAAAAACTGAACCCTTTACATCTGCAAGCAGTGGTGTCAGTGAAGGAGCAAAGGCGAATGTGGGAGAAGGCCTGAGAGTGCACGCATGAAGAATAATGACTTTGAGAGCGTGGATGTATGTGTGAGAGACTGCGCCTGTGAAACTGCGTGAGAGATGTTTGTGAGATGAGTATGTGTGCAAGTGCACATGTGAGTATATGAAGGCGTGGGATTGTGTGTGCGCTCAAATGAGAACAAATGACGGCAAAGTGTGTTAATGAAATTGCACACTTTTTAATTTGTGTTCCTGTCCAAAGAGAAAATTTGAAAGCGTGCAAGTCCGTTTCTGCGGTGTGTCACAGCAATTGAAGCAGACTCGTTTTTTAAGTGGGGCTTAAAAACAATTTTTACGGGGGTTGCGCGTAAACAGAAAGAAGAATTTGACAGTGGACGCCTACCATAAAACTTTCCATCCAGTCAGGGGATCCAAGTCAGAGTACATCCTTTGTAAAGCGCCAAGTGGAGCCAGGAGGCAGCGGCAAGAGGACAACAACAAAATAACTATGTGCTTTATGAAACTTCGAAACAGCATGGCTGCCATGGAACAGAAGGAGAGACAAAGTAACTGGTAGTCATGCAAAGCACTCTAATACCGCTGATGAAGTTAGCACTGTCCGTCGAGCTTTATGGAAGTTGAAAGCAGCATAGCTGCCACTGAGCAGAAGGCGAGACAAAGTAACTGGTAGTCATGCCAAGCGCTCCAATACCTCCTATGGAGTTTGCGCTGTCAGAAACTTCAAAGCACCATGGCCACCATGAGCGCGAAGGAGAGACACAAAACAAAAAAGAAGTTCACCCACACTAAAACGTAGCGTCAATCGTGCAATAATCCATGTATCAGGGTCAGTCTGCAAGGCTGTAACAAAACTGCCTCAAGGCGGGACAAACGTGAAGCCTTTATCAACGACATCAAGGGATTTTTGCAAGGGAAGCCCACGAATGAGTGAAAGTGATGGACATTAGGTGGACGTGGTTAAAGCCCACAGATAAATGACAACACATTGAAAAGCAGTGCTTGCACGCTGCTATGCTCAACCTAAAAACGCAGCCTAACAGTTGCCGCTTCTGCAGAGGCTGGCTGAGTTGGAGTGGGTTCCAGGTCTTACAATACATAGTTGGTGGGACCCCTTCAGAGTTCGGTGAAGCCTGTCAGCAGCACAGTGAGCAATCCTCCCCTGCCTTCATCCCAAGAGCAGAGAAACCTGCTGGAGGATGAGGTCCAGGCAGAAGACACATGGAAGGCGTGTACACACAAGCATCCTAGATTTATCTTCTGTTTTTTTTTTTCATAATGCATTGGGGAACCGAAAGAGTGAATGTGAGTGAAAAATAAAAGGAATGAAAATAAAGTGAAAGGAAAAAGAGAAGAATGGGAAAGGACAAAGAAGCAATACAAAAGAAAGAGAAGCCAATAGAGGATAACTATAAGAGGGAAGTTACCAAAAAAGTGGTAAAGGCACCAAAGAAAGATGTTATAGACAATAAAGATGAGATAAGGGCTAAAAAAAGAATTGAATGGGAATGATAGACATGAAAGAGAAAATAGTGAAAAGAGAGCAAAATGAGACAGTAAAGAGAACAAATAAAATGGGAGGGAAGAAAAACTGACGGAAAAATAAATTAAAAACAAATGGCAAAGAGGAAGAATAAAGGGAATTGAGGGCAATGAAAGGAGGCAGAAGAGGATGAATGACAGAGTAAGATAAAGATGAAAAGAATGTGGGACAAGGCGTGAAAGAGGGGCCTGAGAAGAAAGGTAACACAGAACCGGGGCAGACAGTAAAAGAGGGAGGGAACCATCCAGTTAAAGGTTTAGGAGGTAACAGATGGTAGCCCTATGACAAGCAATGTGGGCCCTCAAAATTTCACCACAGATTGCTACTCTGAGTTTAAGTATACAATTCAAGCAAACCGAGGATATTGAGGCTAGTTGCACCACTATATATCTGTGTTGTGTCTTTGGCTGTAAACTGTCTGAATATGGTGCTCTTCCATTGCTCTAAACAATATCAAGTACATGTTGTAGCACCCTGGCAAAATGGATAGAGATTAAATGGCAGTATTTGTGGTATTGGGTCATGTGTGACGTAGTATCATGGTATTATCTATAACCAGACGACTAAAATTGCTGACTGAAACTGCAAGGTTATTAAATAAGGGTAATCCATAGCAGACACTAGATAAGGCACTTTGTGCAGTCATAAGAACAATATGGTATCAAACAAAACCACTGGTAAATTAAACATTCCTTTCTTAATTGATCAGCACCCCTTTGATCCATAAGTGTTGTTTGGCTCCTTCAAGATTTGGATTCATCGCTGCACTAGAGTATTAGAGTACCCTAAAATAGTCAAGCAAAGTTTATATTGGAAGGAATCTGCCATTGTATGACAGCACACGTAACATGCAATTTTGTCTGACAGTAAATAATACCACCCGATTTTCTATTATTCTATTGTGAAATCAACAATATATACGATACTTCACTTTCCAGCACATACATTTTAGGAGCTTATACAGGATTTGCCAATGCAAAGAAATATTGCTTCTGTAGTGGAATTTTGTATATATTTCCACGTGCAGAATAACCCGCTAAATACCCTTAGGATGTATGTTGATTTAAGTTTCAGAAATAACAGGGACACATTCTGTCAGCAGCACATCAGCCTCATTATCAAAATCAAAAACAGTGACATTGTTTTTAATGTCCTCTATTGTCACTCTAATGATAGTGTGTGTTTATCACTCAGGGTTATCAGTATACCTTTTATGAGAGTAGTATCATAAAACTCATGAAATTGAGTTCTGTGCGGTAAGAAGTAAAACACCTTTCATGACTGGTGTCAGTTTGAGGGTTTGAGGACCACTCACCATACCTTGCGCGAGGGGGGGAGAAGGGCTAAAACTTTGCTAAGCCACAGTTGCAGTTTTGACTCATCCTAAAGTGGGGAACAGGATTAATGTGCCTCCTGCAAAGTCACAACATCTATCCAAGAGTGGGTGTGGTGTAAAGGACAGAGCTGCTGACTTTGCAGCTGGGGGGCCAGGTTTGAGTCTTGGTGTCAGCTCAACATTCTGTGACTCAGGACTAATCATTTAATCTCCCTGTGCCTAATAAGCGTTCTCATGCCTTTGAGTCGAGTTTGCAGTCGATAAAACTGCAAAAAAAATCCTGAGGTCACATTACTGTATCTCAGTGGGTTAGTGCTTTTGTTACAGAGAGCCTTTTGGTATCTGCAGTTCATAAGTTACAGTCCTAGTATAGTATAGTGAGCTATGAGCCATCAAACAGCTGCAGGCAAACTGCAAAGCACAGGTTTCTGCAGAACCTTATCGTTTTTTTCCACAAACTTTCATTAGCCTAGGATTTCTAAAAAAAAAGGGTTTTAAATCCCAATCACTGCGTTATGTTTTAAATCTCAAGTTTGTAGTTCCCCAGGCCATGTACTCTTAACATTTAATTCCCACAGGTACGGATGTCATGTGACTCACACACCATAAAGTCCTCATTTTCCTTTGTAGCATTTCCTTTATATTGAGTTGCACAGTTAGATTTTTTATTGTCTCTGTGATTTGCACATAATGTAATGCTCTCTGACACCCTACACTGGGATGAGTAACGCAATGGGCTATCGATATATATAGGGGCTGTGGAGTGGTGCATGCATAAGCAAATAAGGGCCTTGAGGTGTATACACTACACTGGAGTACACTGCATAACCATGAGTGCCTTTACATAATGTGCATACTCCTGGGTGCCCTTAGATGCTTATGTATGGGCACAAAATTGTATGCACTGCAGGGGAGTACACACCATACCTTTCGGTACCCTTTCATATGTACATAGGGGCCCTTGTTGCCCTTACATGAGTAAGTAAGGGTACTGAGGTGTATGTGCTGCACTGGAGTGCACCGCCTACCCCATGGTGTCTGCCCCTGACGTAAGTATGTAAGGGCACTGAGGGTCATGCACTTAAGTGCATAAACCTCAGTGCCTTTAAATGCTTATCTAAGGGCAACAGGGGTATGCACTGCACTGCACTACAGTGCAGCACATACACATTGCTGCCCTTACATAAGTATGTAAGGGCACAGAGGGGTATGCTCTTCACTAGAGTGCCATGCATACACCTTGGGGCCCTTACATGAGTATGCAAGGATACTGGAGTGCAGTGCATACCTCTGGGTGCCTTTACATAAGTTCATATCGCTCGGTGACTTGACATACTTATGTTAGGGCAACGAGGTGTATGAGCTGATCTGTTGTGCAGGGCATGCCCCTTGATGCCCTTACACTGAGGGATATGCACTGGAGTGCAGTGCTTACCCTTCAATGACCTTACATAATTTATTTTCAGTGTGCACGTTTACAACTTCATTTTATCACAGATGTGTGTCCATCATAGGTCCAGGAGGGCTTGACCAGACCATAGGTTCAGGATATCAACAGAATGAAAATCGATACACGTTCAATATAAATGCAAGTTATTTACTTTGTCAGTGGTTTACCTGAAACTACGGTATGGATTCCCTCTGCCTGCACCTTAATTGGACTCTGTGTTCTTGAAATGTTGACTGCATCTATCTGCACCAATTTTTGTGCATTTGGACCTCGGCCTTTCATGTTGTCATGTATTACCTGAACTTACAATTATGAATACTTGTTTGAGGCTCAGTGGGGAAACTCAGTGATCTGTGATGAAATACACCATTAAGTTTATTATTTCTCAGTTCTTTGGAAAGTGTCACACAGGTCAAAAGGAACTTCTTTTAGAAATGTGAAAGGAGGTCCCATCATGGGATTGAAAGCTGTTATCTGCACCCTGCACATGTCTCTGTTGTAACTGCTTAACAAATTGCATTAGTTTGATTTCTCATTTTGACTTACTGTGTGAAACTAGGCAAAGGGCAATCATTTAAACCTGTTTTTGTCTGTATACTTGCCAATAACTCGAGTGGAAATTTGAATATGCTCACTACCAGAATAGGTTTTGTGAGCATCTGTATATGACACATTTGAATGCTTATTAGGAACAGACTAAGGACCTTATCAGTAAGACGTAGTAAAAACATTTTATAGTTACATTGTGTTCTTCTTTTCGTGTGAAGTAATCTATCTTCAGCCAAGCCTGGCTACACATATGCAGATTCTAATCTCTTTGTCTACATCAGCTAAAGGGCCTGTTGTGGTTCAAATGGTGTCATTAGGGTTTTGGGAGCTGATAAAACCTTTTGGTTTATTGCATCCTTCTGTTTCTTCAAGGGGAGCCATCTTCAGCAAGCCTGGCATCCCACACCCAGGTTCTGATCTCTTTCATTATGTCTAACTTACTTGTTTATATTTGCCAAAACACCTGCTGTGTGTTACATAGTGGCTCAAAGGTGTCACTGTATTTAATCTGCCACTTTGAATCAATAAACAGTCGTGGAAATAAAACGTGATGGCCTTATGGCCTACATGTCACCTTGTGGTTTAGTGCACTAATGCAGCCACTGTAGGGATCTGTCTTTCATCCATGAACACAGACTCTAATCCCTGAAACTGATAAAATGAGTACCACTGAAACTGGTGATGGCAAATATTTATTATCTGTCAACGATGCCAAGAGACTTTCTTGAGTCTGAACTTTGAGCTCAGAAATCAACTTGAACTGGCCTCGACTGTGGTAGTGAAAACATGGCATCATAAGCAGACAGTGGTGTCAAAGCCTCTGATTTCATGTGCCTCGTACTGCATTTCCATCAAACCTGGCACATAAAACTGGCATACACTAACTTGGTGTTAGGCCTTTGGTATCTGAGAAGGAGATGTCAGTGGATTATAGCGCCCCTTGGAAGTTGGTACTTCATCCCAGTATTGGGCTATTGGCAGGGATGATTGTGAGAGGACACTGAATGAAACCTACATCAAGAATTTTCCTTCAATCACTCAATCCAGGTCTCCATTGTCCAGTTGGGGAATCTGTCATACCTTAAATGTTGATCTGCCAAACACCTAGGGCCAGATGTAGGAACCACTTTGCGAGTCGCAAACGGCAAAATTTGCCGTTTGCGACTCGCAAATGTGTGATTCCTATGCAGAAATGCATTTTGCAAGTCGGGACCGACTCGCAAAATGCATTTCAGAATCGCAAATAGGAAGGGGTGTTCCCTTCCTATTTGCGATTCGCAATGGTATGCAATTCCATTTGCGACCGCGTATGCGGTCGCAAATGGAGTCGCAGTTACCATCCACTTGAAGTGGATGGTAACCCATTCGCAAACGGGAAGGGGTCCCCATGGGACCCCTTCCCCTTTGTGAATGGACCCCATATTATTTTTTCAGGGCAGGGAGTGGTCCAAGGGACCACTCCCTGCCCTGAAAATTCCGAAACTAAAGGTTTCGGAATTTTTTGAAATGCAGCTCGTTTTCCTGTGAGGAAAACGGGCTGCACTTCAAAAAAAAAAAAAACCTTTATTTAAAAGGCAGGTCGCTAACATGGAGGCCTGCTGACGTCAGCAGGCCTCCATGTTAGCGAGTGCCTATACTCGCAATGGGGTCGCAAACTGCGACCCACCTCATAAATATTTATGAGGTGGGTCTTTGCGACCCCATTGCGAGTTGCAGAAGGTGTCTGAGACACCTTTCTGCATGTCAAATTGCGACTTGCAATTTGCGAGTCGCACAGACTCGCAAATTGCAAGTCGCAATTTGATTTTTTCCTACATCTGGCCCCTAGTTCTGTTCAGTATTCATACTATTTGCGCTAGTTAACTGGCAGCTACATATGTAACCAAACTTGTCAGCTGTCAGCTTCCTGCCTTGAGCTGCCTGACAAGCTCTTAATTGTGTTTCCATGTGGGTCAGTAATTTTCTATTAAGTGTCCCTGGCTATATGATTGTTTTGGGGGTATTTATTTTATTTGAGCTTGAAACAAAATATGTCTCTGGACTGGAGGAGAATGTGTTTAATGATATTGAAATACTAAACAAAGTGGTACTTGCTTTATCTATTTTGTAGTTGGGGGCCTAGAAAGCAGCATGAAAGGAATACTTGACACTCTCTTGATGGATCTGTCTTATGCCATCTAATTTTTTTAGTAATTGCCATGTACGGTGTTACCACCTGTCTGGGCCTTGATGAATTGATCAACCAATACAGTAAAGAGGCAGAGATGTGCTATGGGTAGCAAACACTTGGAGTGCTTGTTTCCATTGGCTGGATGTGCTTGTCTCAGGGGTAAATTTGCAAGCAGTCCAGTTTTACGATTGGGGAAAGTTTTGACTTGTTTCAAATGTTTTCTTCAAGCTTGTGCTTTAAAATGCTATATTTGGATTCCCCTTTTTCAACAATTTGCAGTTAAAATCAGGTGTAAAATCTACAGTTTGAATCAATTTTTTCAGAATTGTTATGCAGGAGGACAACCCCACCGCACTCTCCTTTTACACTTCAGGCTCGCTCCCATATTACATTCTAATATAAAAGTTCTGCCCCACCACTTTGAAAATCCACCAGCTGCCACTGTTAAGCACAGGTTAATTTAGCTACTTTTGTGGTTCACCTTGACAAGAACTCTGGCTGTTGCTTGAGAAGGGCTCACATCCGCTCAACCAACAACCCTATTCTTCACAGTCATAGTAAAAAAAGCAACAAGCAATATGTCCTAGAAAGTTGATAACCTCAATTTTGTCTTGGCTTGACATAAGTATCCTGTAACTCAGTGTTTTACAATTGATATGCTGTTTAAAAACTACAACCTCTGCTTCAGCCTTTTAACAACTCTCATTCCACCACTTTGTTGTGGTAAGCCTTTCAAACAAAAGGAGGGATGGAAGCAGACTGCCCCACATCCCAGCACAGCGTGCCTCTTTGCATTGTGGTAAATGCAGTACCCAATTGGCACTTCAATATTACCTGCAGTTTTTCACCAAAGTTGGTGCAGATAGTACTGTACTTCTCTAGACATGTGTTTCTGGATTTCATCCTTCACCAATAGAGATTAAAAAAACAGTTTCATCTGGAGTTGCTGGAAATGCTGCCTGAGTTTTGACAGGTCTCAGTACCACTCACAGGCAGACAGGTGCATCTCCAAAGGTTTGTCAGTTTGCTGGCTCAAGGGAGCCTTTTAAACAGAAGAGGGGTTGGGAACAGTTTTTCACCAAAGTTGGTGCAAATAGTGCTGTACATCTCTAGACACGTTTCTGGATTTCATCCTTTACTAGAAGAGATCAAAAAACAATTTTGTCTGGGATTGCTGGACATGCTGCCAAATTCTTCACAGGTGTCAGTACCACTCATAGGCACACAGGAGCATCTCTGAAAGCTCATCAGCTTGCTGGCTCAAGGGAGCCTTTTAAATAGAAGGAGGGTCAGGAACACACTGCCTCACTTTCACAACTTACTCGTTGCTTGAGCCTGGAGTCCGTTGAACGAGTGACGAGGTTCTTGTTCTTGTAGGTTCTGCCTTGGTCCAGATAGGGGCGACTCTTTCTGGTAGCCACGGTGCTGCAGGTGATGGGAACGCCAAGGGCAGTCTGTGTCCTTCAGAAGGAGTGCCAGAGGGAAAAAACCCTAAAAAGGGGACAAATCCTCAAAAAGGATCTTCTGGAATAAGAACAAAAAGATCAATAATTTCAGAACACGAGACCAAAAATGAACAGGAAAAAACTGGAACAAAAAGCAGAACCAGTATCTGATGCAAGGGAGAAGGAGCGAAGCCCACCATCCAAAAGGAAGTGTTGCAGCGCAAAAAGGAAAAGAATCACAGCCCTTAAATACATAGAACAGGAAACGACCAGCAGGAAGTAAAAGGACACCATATTGGATAGGGAACAATACATAGAAGGCAATAGACAAGGCACCATAGTGAGTAGGGAACCAAGGTATGCTGGGAAGAGAGGGGAATGATGGGAAAAAAGGATAACATAAAAGGGGAGAAAAAACGAGGGCGACAGCAAGAGATGGAACACAATAGCAGGTAAGTGGGGGAAACGCTGTCATTTAATGGGGGTGCGCTGCGCCAGAAAAGAAACGAGGCCCCATGCCCAATTTGGGGCCTTGAGTAATGCAGAAGTGGCTGGGGCCGCAGCGCGTCCCAGTGACACGCGCCGTGGCCCGAGCCGAGTGTTGGGCTCGTGCCGTGCGTCGCAGCGCAGTACTCACATTCCAGCACAGTTTGCCTTTTTGCATTGTGGTAAATGCAGTATCCAATTAGCGCTTATTTCAATATTTAACTTTAGTTTTTCACCAAAGTTGGTGCTGATAGTGCTGTACGTCTCTAGACACACGTTTTTCTCGATTTCATCCTTCATCAATAGAGATCAAAAATGATTTCATCAAGGGTTGCTGGAAATGCTGCCAAAGTCTTCACAGGTCTCAGTACCAGTCACAGACACACAGGTGCATCTCCAAAAGCTTGTCAGCTTGCTGTCTCAAGGCAGCCTTTTAGACAGATGGTGGGTTGGGAGCACACTGCCCCACATCCCAGCACAGCACACCCCTTTACATTATGGAAAATGCAGTACCCAATGAATGCTTACTTCAATATTAACTGTCGTTTTTCATCAAAGGTGGTGCATAAAGTGTTGTACATATCTAAGCTCATGTGCTTCTGGATTTCATCCTTCATCAGCAGAGATCAAAAAACGATTTTATCTATGATAGCTGGAAATGCTGTCAAAGTCCGCGTCAGGCTCCCATGTGCATCTCCAAAAGCTCGTCAGCTTGCTGGCTCAAGGGAACTTTTTAAACAAACAGGGGAAGGAGCACATTGCCTCACAACTCAGCACAGTTGCCCCTTTTCATTGTTGTAATTGCAATACCCAAATGGCACTTACTTCAATACTAACTGTAGTGTTTCCAGTGTTTGTGCTGGCAGTGCTGTACATCTCTAGACACATGTTTTTTTCTAGATTTCATCCTTCATCAGTAGAGATCAAAAAACCAATTTCATCTGGGGTCACTGAAATGCTGCCATAGTCTTTGCAGGTCTCAGTACCCCTCACATATAGACATGTGCATCATCAAAAACCCATCAGCTTGCTGGCTCAAGTGAGCCTTTTAAACAGAAAGGTGGATTAGGAGCACTCTGCCTCACATCCCAGCACAGTTCATCTCTTTGAAGTAAGCATACTGCATTTACCAGATTGCAATGGATTGAATTGTGCTGGGATGAGAGGCAGTTTGCTCCCTCCCCCGTTGTTTTCAAAAGGCTTCTTTCAGCGAATGAGCTGATGAGCTCTCTTGGGATGCATCTGTGTGCCTGTGGAGTGGTACTGGGACCTGTGCAGACTTGATCAGCATTTCAGTAACCCCAGATGACTTTCCTCTGCTCTCCTACTGCTTCAGCTCTCTACTGATGAAGGGCTAAACCCACAAACATGTGTCTAGCACTATCTGCACCAACTTTGGTGAAAAACTGCAGCAACATTGATGTAAGTGTACTGTATTTACCAGAATTCAATGGGGTGAACTGTGCTGGGATGAGAGGCAGTGTGCTCCCTCCCCCCTTGTTTTCAATAGGCTCCATTGAGCCAACGAGCTGATAAGCTCAATTGGGATGCACCTGTATGCCTGTGGAGTGGTACTGTGACCTGTGACTTGTGCAGCATTTCAACAACCCCAGATGACCTTCCTCTGCTCTCTGCTACTTCAGCTTTCTACTGAGGAATAGCTAAACTCAGAAACACATGCCTAGTGATAACAACATTATATGCAACAACTTTGGTGAAAAACTACAGCAGCTTTAAAATAAGCATACTGCATTTACCAGAATGCAATGGGGTGAACTGTGCTAGGATGAGAGGGAGAGTGCCGCCTCCTTGTTTTCAAAAGCCTTTCAAACAAGCATCAAATCCAGGCTCAGGGGAGACTCTTTACAAAGCTGTAACATTTGCCACCTGACAAGGATTGGTGGACAGGGACTGCTATCGTTTAATCCATACTCTGTGAAAAACCTTTAAAGTTTCCGATGTTCCTCCCTTTCTCAGTACATCTAAACAAGCCAAGACTGTGGATTGGTATTTCAACTGTAGAGCAAAGTTGGTTTTCACCTAATCTGTTGCCAGAGTTGGCACATGTTTTAAATGACAGTGATCGTTCAGGCGAATACCTATGGGATGTATAATTGGCCCCTGAGTTAAAATCTTGATTTGAGTGCAGATAGGAGTTTGTGCCTGAATTAAGACTTGCACAGGAATTAATTGAGAGCAAGTATGGTCTTTCTGACAGCCCATGTATTGTTTCCTGTTTTGTAGGTGAACTAATTATGTATTGTAAGCATTTGATGCTACCTGCTACTGAAAGCTTTTTTATCTTATTTGTCAGAGGACCATAGTGTATTCTTTCCACAATATCCATTAACCATGTTTTGAGTGTTGTATTGGACCAAAAGTAAGTGAAATCTGCTTTAGAGTTTTCAGAGCTGTGTTTGCTCTCTGTTCCTGATGTGTCCATTCTCCCTAGAATGGTGGTAGCAAGGGCAATGGCAAAGATATTGGAAGCCAATTTGGATGTTGCAGCTGCTACCACTGGCTGTCCCTAATTGAGTTCCATAGGTATGCCAAAGCATACCACCTGGCTACGAAAAGGAAAACACATCTAATGGAACTGCATTGGCTCTCCTTGCAGGCCAACACCATCTTCAAAGCCAGCTGTATGGTTTTCGAAGCCATCACAACCAGCCCCCCCAATTATTTTGAAGACAAGTTCATCCCCACAGCTAGGAGTGCAGACTAAGAAATGTCGAAAAGAAAAATAAAAGACAGCAGGACTTTTCCATCTGTGCACCCAGGCTCTTGAACAACATCCGTATTTCCATTAGGAAAGCCCCAAATATGCTCCAATTTAGAAGAGTCTTTTTAAAGAACACTACACCAAGAAGCATTAATAGTCCACAAGCCAGCTGCTCTAGTTACTGCTCCTGGAATTTATGTTGGGCTTTAATCATGTACAGGACTCCGCTATTTGCTGTTTGGGATATAGAAATGCCACATACATACAAAACATACACACACATAAATATACATACCTTTCATCATTACTTTCTCATCCAGACGAGATACTTCAGTTGTTGTTACAAAATGCCTCATTATCCGCTAATCCATGCATTCAATAAACATTCACTCTATATTGAGTACTTGGCTTTTTATGGACAAAATGTTCTTGCTTTTTGGAAAATGCATACTCAGGGTCTATGCACTCTGAAGCAACATCAACGTTTTTTTTTTCAGAGAAAAGCTACTTATTTAGTAATTCATGTGCACATATATTATTTCCTGCCAGAGGGATTAGAATTAAAAAACAGGCCTCTCTAATTTATTACTGACATGTTCAGCTGGCAGCAACAAGCAAGTGCAAACACAAAATAATGAGCTATGGAATGCACTTCTGGAAAAGCAAGTACATGCTTATCCTGTCCTGAGAATATTCACACAGGGAAGATGCTGAATAAAAGAAAACACTAAGACTAGATATACATATTCCCTTCTGGTCCTGAATACTAATGAAAGCAGTTTGAGCGATGAGGATGAAGAACCTCCCAGTGTACAACTGTAATTGTTCTTTAATCGTGTTATTGTGGTATAGGATGAATAGAAGCCCGAGGACAAATAATAATAATGCCTTCGATAGAGAGAACCAGAGGAACATTTTGTCAGTATGCAGTGTGCGTCTCCATCGATCACATTAAAGGTGTGATAGTCCATAGAACCTAGCGTAATTACAGAGATACAGTCCGACCATCCATAGAGGAAATTACTTTCGAAATTCAAACTTTTTTAGGTGCAGAAGGGCTGATAGGTGTATATTGATGAAGAGGATCAAAAGATGTAAAACGGTCCCAAGTGCAGACAAGTTCTAAATTAGGATGTGAGCAACCATGCAGGAGTTTCTGCATGAAGAACTAAAAAAAAGCTTCAAAACAGTCCACCAAAGTTGCGGTCTCGAAGTGTTACGTGCAATTTGCTTTAGTTTGATCATTCTTGTCCCGCTGTTTTGGAGATAGTGAGAGAGAGATCACATTTTAGTAATATATTAATGGTATTTAAGTTAGCATATGGTGATAAGTTTACGCGCATTTAAAGGACGAACAGAGAAAATAACATGAGTTGTAAAATGTGCATGTTTTCAATATGGTGGGCCATGTGGCCGCCATTCGTGTTGTGCACCACAGTTTAACATGAGAGATTTTGCATTCATGTTGAATGGAGTACTAAAATGAGTTCACACTAAAGTGTTTTTATCAATACGTAGATTACGATGAATGAAACGTACTTATATTGAATTAAATTAATTTTATAGATGCAAGTTATATGAGTGCAGAAACAAAAATGGACGCTTAAATTAATTTTAACATGTCATAAATAATATTTCCAATTAAATGATGTGCTTTGCATTTCGATTTCAATTGTAAGGTGTGCAATGGGTTTTACTGAATTATTAATTCCAATAATGTGTATTTAGACTTCTTAGCTTGACTAGGCGTGAATTTTTTTTTTTGCAGCAGTAATGGGAAATTATTTGTTTATTCTGTTCTCCCTGACCTGAATTATTTTCCTAGGATGTTCATGTGATGTTGAATGTTGTATTGTATTGAAGGCAGAGAAACATATTTCAGAATCAACAATGTTGCATTATTTGATCAAGCTGTTGAACAAGACAGGATATTTGTTGTTCTCATGTGAAAAGTATACGTTTAGTTCATTGTCTATTGTGAGAAAGGATCTCAAGTAACAAATAACTAGAGAATGTAATATTTTGTCGGGAACGTGTAAAGTCATGGGATTAACAATGTACTTTAGCTGAGAAGATTTGGAATAGTAGCATAATTGGTCGTGCCATGTGCTGCCATTGGATGCTGAATCTGATGTCCGAAGTGCGCCCATCTAAAGGACCAATAAATGGATTGTGTATATTTTAATTAGTGAAAAACGTTAAACTTGGAGTCGGTCTTCAGATCGTTTTGTCCCCTGCATCGATGTTGATTAGAACTGTGTCTGAGTCTGTTTGAGTCTGCTGTCACCCTCCTATTCTCTGTAATCAGATGAGTTTTCTCATCTTAGCCTTAGTTGTCCTTTTCTCTTCTGTGGTTCAGTACTAATAAGCCCAGCTAATTCTGAACTGCTGATTTGTCTTATGTGCAGCAGGTGTTTTGCACTGCCCGATGCTGCTGTCAACTGACGCCGGAAGAAAGTGACTGTCCTGTCTGAAGAACTGCTCTTGTTTGCTGTCCCATGAGGAGAGGTATAACTAAATGTAGTTTCTTGTTTCCTTTTTAGTTAGAAAATAACACCAGTGTAATTTGTACAGTGAGTTGCCCTAGTTTTAGATGTTTTTCCAAATTATATTTGTCTTTTTTTTATTTTTGCTTTTGTTCGCATGTGTTAGCCTGTTCCCACGCAAGTCTAAATCCATGTTAGTGACAGGACTGGCCCAGCTCTGAAACCTGAAATCTGAAATTGATTATGATAAAAACTGTATTTTGATGTTTTAATGATATCATCTTCATCGGCTGTAAAAAGTCTGATAATAATGTGTATTTTATGTTGTTGCTAACCTATATAATTTTTTGGGGAGTGTTTATCAGTGTTGAGGTTTAGCAGGTTAAATCTCTTCAGACATTTCAGACAGCCTCTGGCTTTCATGTATGTTTAGAACTTAGTTTTGCATACCATATATGTGACATTGATTTTGGGATTGTGATAAATCTTTGAAACTTTATTCAGTTTGGAGTTTGATTTATTATTAAATTGTTCATGGTGTTGAATATTGTTTATGGTTAATGTCAGTGATTCTGACTACTACACTCTTTGCCAAGTCCACAGATTTCAATTGACCTTCAGAGGTGAGAAAAGGTGTGGTGCCTTACCTGCACGCTTAGGTGGTTTATAAACTGGAAGCTGGGAGAAAAATATTTTCCTGGGCCAGCACGCCATCAGTTTTTGGTAGCAGAGTTACAGTTTTGTCTTGTGAGGAGGAGAGTCCGAATTTGCCCACATTATGAATTGTCATGGTGTAGTGTAAGAGTTGATGAAATCCCAGCATTGTGTTACAAGGGTACGGTATATGTTTTGATTAGGGATTTCACTTCCAATGCTTTGGCTAACTTGCAGTGAAGTGGGATGTATGAAGTGAGTTGAGTTTGGAGTTTGCATACTCCAAGCAAATTCAGTAAGGAGTTTGCATACTCCAAGGAAGAGAGTGGGGAGTTGGTGTACTCCAAGTAAATTCTGAGCATTGTGCTAGAGAATTGCCCACATGGTTGCTGTTGATGGATCCTGCGAGGTCTAAGACTCTGGAGTGTTCTACAAGTGTATGGAGACACTTGGTTAAATTATTGTCTGAAGGTAAGGTTTCGGTCGATTGAGAGCTGTCCTCAATACCAGTAGACTTCCCTTGACTCCATGGAGGATTTGTATCAATCAGGGTGAGGTTTGTGGGTCAAATCTTACTTGCATTTGTGAGAAAGCCATAGCCAGAAGAGAAGCTATTTGTCCAAAAGGCCACACTTGAAAGTTCTGTATAGTTTTCAAAGTGTTTGAGTCCTGCCTATGGTGAGTAGACAGGTTTTGATTTTTGTGCTCACAATATTTGCATTTACATACATACATTTGTGTGAGAGGTGTATGAGATGGCTCTGAAGTGAGTCACAGCTGTTGAGTGAAGTGATTGTGACAGCATTTGGCCCGTGCTGGGATAGGTCAGTTGGTGAGAAAAGCCCTGCATGGATTGGTAGACAAGACTGCACTAATATATGTTGAGAACAACTTGTGAAAAGGACTGTGGGATTGAAAATTATTATTACTTGATTTCGTAGATTTTGTGTTTGTGAGTTAGATTTGTGTGGAAATCAAGTTTTTCAGAGCTTTAAGTAGTGTGTTAAGAGTAGATGTGTTTATTCCAGTTAGAGAGGGTGAGCCTACTCTACCTGAAGGTACACCAGCATTCGAGGTAATGGAGGAGAGAGGAGTTTCAGCATGTCATTGGGTAAATCAATGGTGCAAAATAACTAAGAAGGAAGGCACCTTAGCTTTTCCTTGTTATGGAACCTTCAATTTGAGAATTTTGGAGGATTTGAGGAGGATGTTGTATGAATCAAAACCCCTTCCTCAACTGGCACAATTTGAAGCACTTGCAATTTGGGAGCTAGTTGTGAGACAAAAAGAAGCTCAGAAATTTGAAAAGAGAATGAGAAAATCAGACAAGATGCTAGTGGAAGGTTGATGGGATGCAGAGCAAAGAATATGGTAAGCAGATACATCACGTGCAGTGAAGCTATTTCCAGCAATTGCTCAGAAGGTGATGGACGTGTTAAGCCCAAAGCCAAAAGGAAATCTGCGGAAGATACAGAACAGAAATTGAGTGAAAATAAAAGGGTAGTAGATGTTGACAGTGATTCAGATGATGAATATATAAATCAGTTGCTGCAAAATCATTATCCACCATATAAAGCACTCACATCAGTGATCCAGAATGTAGTCTCGCATATTGCCACAGCTCCAATTGCACAAAGTCAGATTCAGATTACTCCAAATATGTCTACTGCAAATGCTGCCCAGGTGCCCGCAGTTTATTCAACCATTCCAAATGTTAATACAATATTCAGTGTTCCAGTTCCATGTATATCACATCCAATTCAGAATGCAGAAATGACTCAGTTTGAATCTACACATAATGTACAGACCCCTGCAGAAGTCATGAACCAGAGACAGACGATGCCAATGTATTCCCCAGTAATGACACTGCAGAATCTTGCCCGAATCAGTCAAATCAGACTTTTGATGCAGTATTGACTAGCCTAAGTAAAGGATTAATCTAATAAGTCAGACACATTTGTCAGGACCAGTAGCATTGACTGTAATCACAGGTCGAGTAGTCCTGTTGTATGCCCAGGATAATACTGAGAATGGTCCTCAGATTTCAGATCCAGTATTGGCAATTAATTCGCCTTTTGGAAATACTGCATAAATGGAGAAACTGAGCACTACTGTGCCAGCAATGATCCCTATGAATTTTTTGGGTTTACCTCAGACACATAACCGAGTGAATCCACTGATTGGTGTGACATGTCCCCCATGCTCAATGGGATCATCTGTGACAAATGCAGCACACACAGAAGTGCCAAAGCATAATTTTCAAATTATTGTTTATGTGCAGGAAGGAAAATGGAGAATATGAGAAATAGGTACTATCAGACAATGAAGATAATTGACAATTGCCGCAAACCTATGCGTTATCAGACTACAAGGTTTTGATTTTGTCTCATTGTAAATGAGAAAAGTTATTTTGTGACAGCATAGATTGCCATCAGAGGAGAGACTGAGAGAGATCAAATTTGATTAAAATATTAATGGTATTGAAGTTAGCATATGGTGACACAGTTATCTGCATTTAAATGACTAACAGCGAGTTAGCAATAAGAAAGCAGTTCACAACACACCTGATACATAAAGCTTAGCTTTAGATTGGCAGGGATATAGGGAAGCTTTGTATGTATAGGCCGCAGTCAAAAGCTGACAACAAGTTTGTAGGAATGAGTGAATGTAGACATGTTTTTCTGTTCAAGAGTGTATGGGAATTTATGTTGAATGGATAAGGCCCCGCTGTCCATTCAACATAATGGACAGGTGTTTATACATCTGTGGTAAGAACGCTTATTAAAAGTTGCTGAAAGGCTGGTAGAGTACATGCTATTTGAGAGTGTTTTTTATGAAAACTTAGCAAATAGACAACATTGGCCATCCAGATGGGATTGAGAGACCGAAAATGAGATTTAGAAGAGGAGAAAGTGGTTCAGAGATTACAGGAGGTATTTATAGAGCTTTTATTCCATCAGTGGATGTGAACTTGAATGACATAAAGATAATAGAGTTATCAATGATAAGTCATCAATAGTAATCAAAAAACGAGTGTCTTGTGTCCGTGGAACAGTGAAGTGCAGGTCATAAATGTTAGCGCTCAGCAAAAAGTCCTCCACGGGCATGAGAAGTGGAGGCCTTGCAGTGCAACAAATTGCCACATGCGCATATTCACACTTACTTAAAGTGTTTTTTAATATTAATGGGCTTGAATATCACTATTCACAATTATCAAAAGCATGGTATTAATTTGACAGCCCAACTGTTACACTTACCGTACACATACAGGCCACAACATATGTTGAGTGGAAAGATAGACCTACACTATAGTTCATAAACGTCAAACTAAACACCTTACCAAACTTGGCATGGGCAAAGCTCATGGCATGGCTTGGTGGGCCAAATGGTCACAAATACAACAGACAAATACATGCAGCATGGTATATTGGGTGAAAGAAAATAAGCTTTAGAGTTTAGACTTTCTTTTGGGTTTGTGAAGACTAAACACATCGAAAAATTCAGCATGGGAGAAGGTCTCATCATGGTGAGTGGCAGTGCTGCACGCACCTTACCCACATAACAGACAGAGCTTAGGTTGGGTGCAAAAAAACAGACCTTCTGAAAAATATGTGAACATAAACTAGACATATCAAAGAACTTTGCATGGTCAAATGTCCTGCCTTGACTCCAGTGAGCTCCATTGTAACACATATCACATACACTTACAGGCCACAATTTATGGTGGATTTCAAAATCCAACTCACTACACTGTATTGTATATCAACCAAAACACATCCACAAACCAAACGTTGATATATTTTAAAATGCATAATGTTAGAAATTGGGTCTTTGGTTGGCATTCGGGTTACCCCCTGTCTAAGCAAGAGCCCTCACTCTAGTCAGGGTAAGTCACACACAATCCAAATTATCCTGTGCCCACCCTCTGGTACCTTGGCACTGAGCAGTCAGGCTTAACTTAGAAGGCAATGTGTAAAGTATTTGTGCAATAAATCATACAATAACACCATATAGCACCACAAAAATACACCACACAGTGTTTAGAAAAATATATAACATTTATATGATAAGATGCAGGTCAAAACGATTAAAATGAAATAAGTATATGTTCAGATATCACTGTAAAAGTGATATAAAGGCCCTCATTACAACCCTACCCTGTCCGCGGCGGAAATCCGCTATGGGTATTATGACCCACACAGAGAAATCCTCCACAATACAGACACCTACACATGTCTGCCACACCAAAGGTGAGTGATAAACTGGCGCATTGTCACGCCAACAGGAATACGCCCACACTATCACGACCCATGAATCAAGGCAGCGGTCATTCAACCGCAGAAAACCATTGGCGGGACACACCGCCGCACTCAAAATACACACACACACTTATAAAACACAACCACATTGAACAATTCAAAATACACACACCTGACACACATACACACACCACACCCACACACTCACACCACTATAAAGCACACACCCATATTACCCACAACCCCTTACAATGAACATTTTTGAAGAAGCAAAGAGAGAAAAAAGCCACACCAGTATCTAGAGGCACACAACACCATCACTCATACACCATCCATGCACAAAAAACCACACACCCCAAAACATCACCCCACACATCACATCACACATCACCTCACACATCACTCACACCACATCATGGCACCTCAAAGACACCCCAGGGTTTCTGAGGAGGAGCTCAGGGTCATGGTGGAGGAAATCATCCGGGTAGAGCCACAGCTATTCGGATCACAGGTGCAGCAGACATCCATTGCTAGGAAGATGGAGCTATGGCAGAGAATTGTCAACAAGGTCAATGCAGTGGGACAGCATCCAAGAACATGGGATGACATCAGGAAGAGGCGGAGCGACCTACGGGGGAAGGTACGTTCCGTGGTATCCAGACACCAGGTAGACATACAGAGGACTGGCAGTGGACCCCCACCTCCTCCCCCACAACTAACAACATGGGAGGAGCAAATCTTAGCAATTATGAATCCTGAGGGCCTCGCAGGAGTAGCAGGAGGACTGGACTCTGGTAAGGCAAATCTTTACTAACATAGCACCCACCCTACCTGCATGCCATCACAAACTCCTACCCCTACCCTCACACCCATCTCCCCACCACCTCACATATACCCCACTATCACAACCAACACATCCCAATACCAAGCCCTGCATGTTACACCAATGCATGGACAGCCATCCCAGACCTGCATGGACACCCATTACTAAAGCATGTCCAAGGGAGAGACTCACCCAGGGCACACAATCACCACTCACACAAGGGGCAAGGCGATATTGCAAGCACAGTAATAGAGGGAAACACACCCATTGCACAAGATGGCACACACAGATAAAATAACAATGCATTTACACCCCAACAGGACCCCTACCCAATGTCACTGGACAGGAGGTGCCAGCCATACCCAGTTCCCCCACAGAAGAGGGCCAAACTGATAACAGCAGCTCTGCACGTCTGGATCAAGATGACCAATCCGGCCCATCAGGGACCTCAGGACAGTCGGTTCCCCTGCCACAGTCCCAAGCCACCAGAGAACCTCCCCCCTCAGGAAACACCACCACAGCACCCACCCAGCGGGCCCATGCCACTGTCCCAGGACCCGTCAATCAGCAGTGTGTCCACCACTACAGAGACCCCAGGCAAACCCACTAACCCAAGCAAATCAGGGATGTGGGGTCAGTGGCAGTGGGCATATGGTTCAAGGGACAGAGGCACAGGACAACAGGGAAGCTGAGAGGACTGCTGTGTGACAGGGGGAGGACAAGCCCAGGGAACCCACTCTCCTCGAGGCACTCTCAAACATCATGAGAGCATACCACCATTCCCAGGATACCATGGGCACGATACTCGCCAAGTTTCAGGAGACCCAGCAGCTGCAGGAGGGACAGTACCTGGCTGATCAGGGAGGACTTGAAGTCCATTAACACCCCCCTGGTCACCATTGCAGGGCTGCTGGCAGACATGACCAACACCATGAGGAAGACAGTGGCATACCATCGGGCCCCTGACACCAGCCCAACGATGAACAGCCTTCCACGTCCTCCGGCGCTAGTGGACAGGAGGCCCCGCCACAGGACTAACAGGCCACCAGCACCCCACCCCCTGCAGAAGGAGAACCACCCCGCAAACGGTCTCTGCGATCCAGGCAGAAGCCAGAGAACATTGCCAAGACCCTATCCAGGAAATCAGACTCTCCTGATTGTCACCCTTCTGTCCCGCTCCGTTACCCTGTCCGCCTTGAACTGCTATTGCTCCCCTTCCTATGCCCCCTTGGACAATGCACCTGTGATACCAAGAGACTGGACTCTACCCTGAACTTTCCTCCACCATCACCCCAGCCCCTTCCACATACCCCTATACACATTAGACCATAAATAAACACCCTTGAATCACAAACCTATCTGGAGTCATTCTGTTCTTTCACAAATGTATAATTACAACATCATCCATAAACATCAATGTAAATGTTCATTTGCTCATACCAATGTTGGGCAGCAGTAAATATAGCAAAAGGCAGAATTAGGTACCCAGATCTGTGAAATGGAAAGCCAAAAGTGAAATGTCAGTGTCCATAGACAGAGGTTAAGAGGCTGAGTTGTACAATGTCCTACAGTAGTCAGATATGAGATGAGCAGTGCCAGTCTCTTACCTGTGTGTCACTGGAAGTACTGCATGATGATGTTCGTGCGGTTGTCAATATCTTCTTCCTCTGCCTCCTTTTCCTCACTGTCCACAGGCTCCACAGCTGCCACAAGACCTCATCAGGCCCATCCTCCTGCAGAAAAGGCACCTGGTGTCGCAATAACAGGTTGTGCACCATGCAGCATGCCACGATTATCTGGCACACCTTCTTCGGTGAGTAGTATAGGGAGCCACCTGTTAGATGGAGGCACCGGAATCTGGCCTTCAGTAGTCTGAACGTCCTCTCAATAATACGCCTAGTTCGCCCATGTGCCTCATTGTAGCGTTCCTCTGCCCTTGTCCTGGCATTCCTCACTGGGGTCAGTAGCCATGAGAGGTTGGGTAACCAGAGTCACCTGCAAATGTCGAGGGATGTCTGTTAGACACACACTAACCCTTAGGGACTACCCTATACCCAGACACCTATTCATACTGTGTGGGGACCTTGGGCTCACCTATTAGCCACACCCGGTGCCTCTGGAGTTGGCCCATCACATAAGGGATACTGCTATTCCTCAAAATGTAAGCGTCATGCACAGAGCCAGGATACTTGGCATTTACTTGAGAGGTGTACTGGTCTGCCAAACACACCATCTTTACATTCATAGAATGGCAGCTTTTTCGATTTCTTTACACTTGTTCATTTCTGGGGGTGGGGACAAATGCCACATGTCTACCATCAATGGCACCAAGGATGTTGGGCATATGTCCCAGGGCATAAAAGTCAGCTTTCACTGTGGGCAAATCCTCCACCTGGGGGAAAACGATATAGCTGCGCATGTGTTTCAGCAGTGCTGACAACACTTTGGTCAACACTGTAGGAGGCTGGACTGGCTTGTAGTGAGTACCAAGGGGTACTTGCACCTTGCACCAGGCCCAGTTATCCCTTATTAGTGTATAGGGTGTCTAGCAGCTTAGGCTGATAGATAATGGTAGCTTAGCAAAGCAGCTCAGGCTGAACTAGGAGACGTGTGAAGCTACTACAGTACCACTTAGTGTCATATGCACAATATCATAAGAAAACACAATACACAGTTATACTAAAAATAAAGGTACTTTATTTTTATGACAATATGCCAAAGTATCTGAGAGTGTACCCTCAGTGAGAGGATAGGAAATATACACAAGATATATATACACAATAGCAAAAATATGCAGTATAGTCTTAGAAAACAGTGCAAACAATGTATAGTTACAATAGGATGCAATGGGGAAACATAGGGATAGGGGCAACACAAACCATATACTCCAGAAGTGGAATGCGAACCACGAATGGACCCCAAACCTATGTGACCTTGTAGAGGGTCGCTGGGACTATTAGAAAATAGTGAGAGTTAGAAAAATAACCCTCCCCAAGACCCTGAGAAGTGAGTGCAAAGTGCACTAAAGTTCCCCTAAGGACAAAATAGTCGTGTTAGAGGGAAAATGCAAGGAAAACACAAATCAGCAATGCAACAACGATGGATTCCTGTCTGAGGGTACCTGTGGAACAAGGGGACCAAGTCCAAAAGTCACAAGCAGCTCGGAGATGGGCAGATGCCCAAGAAATGCCAGCGGTTGGTGCAAAGAAGGTCTTACTAGGCTGAAGAACTGTGAATACTGCAGGAACGACAAGGGCTAGAGACTTCCCCTTTGGAGGATGGATCCCCCACGCCTTGGAGAGTCGTGCAGAAGTGTTTTCCCGCCGGATGGACGCCAACAAGCCTTGCTACATGCAAATCGTGCGTTTGGCGTTTTTGGACGCTGCTGGGGCCCAGGAGGGACCAGGAGGTCGCAAATTGGACCTGCCGAGAGAGGGGACGTCGAGCAAGACAAGGAGCCCTCACTGAAGCAGGTAGCACCCGGAGAAGTGCCAGAAACAGGCACTACAAAGATGCATGAAACGGTGCTCGCCGAAGTTGCACAAAGGAGTCCCACGTCGCCGGAGACCAACTTAGAAAGTCGTGCAATGCAGGTTAGAGTGCCGTGGACCCAGGCTTGGCTGTGCACGAAGGATTTCCGCCGGAAGTGCACAGGGGCCGGAGTAGCTTGCAAAGTCGCGGTTCCCAGCAATGCAGCCCAGCGAGGTGAGGCAAGGACTTACCTCCACCAAACTTGGGCTGAAGAGTCACTGGACTGTGGGGGTCACTTGGACGGTGTCGCTGGATTCGAGGGACCTCGCTCGTCGTGCTGAGAGGAGACCCAAGGGACCGGAAATGCAGCTTTTTGGTGCCTGCGGTTGCAGGGGGAAGATTCCGTCGACCCACGGGAGATTTCTTCGGAGCTTCTGGTGCAGAGAGGAGGCAGACTACCCCCACAGCATGCACAAGCAGGAAAACAGTCGAGAAGGCGGCAGGATCAGCGTTACAGAGTTGCAGTAGTCGTCTTTGCTACTATGTTGCAGGTTTGCAGGCTTCCAGCGCGGTCAGCGGTCGATTCCTTATCAGAAGGTGAAGAGGGAGATGCAGAGGAACTCGGCTGAGCTCATGCATTCGTTATCTAAAGTTTCCCCAGAGACAGAGACCCTAAATAGCCAGAAAAGAGGGTTTGGCTACCTAGGAGAGAGGAAAGGCTACTAACACCTGAAGGAGCCTATCACAAGGAGTCTCTGACGTCACCTGGTGGCACTGGCCACTCAGAGCAGTCCAGTGTGCCAGCAGCACCTCTGTTTCCAAGATGGCAGAGGTCTGGAGCACACTGGAGGAGCTCTGGACACCTCCCAGGGGAGGTGCAGGTCAGGGGAGTGGTCACTCCCCTTTCCTTTGTCCAGTTTCGCGCCAGAGCAGGGGCTAAGGGGTCCCTGAACCGGTGTAGACTGGCTTATGCAGAATTGGGCACATCTGTGCCCAACAAAGCATTTCCAGAGGCTGGGGGAGGCTACTCCTCCCCTGCCTTCACTCCATTTTCCAAAGGGAGAGGGTGTCACACCCTCTCTCAGAGGAAGTTCTTTGTTCTGCCATCCTGGGCCAGGCCTGGCTGGACCCCAGGAGGGCAGCTGCCTGTCTGAGGGGTTGGCAGCAGCAGCAGCTGCAGAGAAACCCCAGGAAGGGCAGTATGGCAGTACCAGGGTCTGTGCTACAGACCACTGGGATCATGGAATTGTACCAACAATGCCAGGATGGCATAGAGGGGCCAATTCCATGATCATAGACATGTTACATGGCCATATTCGGAGTTACCATGGTGAAGCTACATATAGGTAGTGACCTATATGTAGTGCACGCGTGTAATGGTGTCCCCGCACTCACAAAGTTCAGTGAATTGGCTCTGAACAATGTGGGGGCACCTTGGCTAGTGCCAGGGTGCCCTCACACTAAGTAACTTTGCACCTAACCTTTACCAGGTAAAGGTTAGACATATAGGTGACTTATAAGTTACTTAAGTGCAGTGTAAAATGGCTGTGAAATAACGTGGACGTTATTTCACTCAGGCTGCAGTGGCAGGCCTGTGTAAGAATTGTCAGAGCTCCCTATGGGTGGCAAAAGAAATGCTGCAGCCCATAGGGATCTCCTGGAACCCCAATACCCTGGGTACCTCAGTACCATATACTAGGGAATTATAAGGGTGTTCCAGTAAGCCAATGTAAATTGGTAAAAATGGTCACTAGCCTGTCAGTGACAATTTGGAAAGAAATGAGAGAGCATAACCACTGAGGTTCTGATTAGCAGAGCCTCAGTGAGACAGTTAGTCACTACACAGGTAACACATTCAGGCACACTTATGAGCACTGGGGCCCTGGGTTACCAGGGTCCCAGTGACACATACAACTAAAACAACATATATACAGTGAAAAATGGGGGTAACATGCCAGGCAAGATGGTACTTTCCTACACAACCCCCCCCCCCAAACGAAGGACAATAAGACTAGCCATTACCTGATGAGTCTTCATTGTCTAAGTGGAAATATCTGGAGAGTCCATCTGCATTGGAGTGGCTACTCCCAGGTCTATGTTCCACTGTATAGTCCATTCCCTGTAGGGATATGGACCACCTCAACAATTTAGGATTTTCACCTTTCATTTGTTTTAGCCAAAGTAGAGGTTTGTGGTCTGTCTGAACAATGAAGTGAGTGCCAAACAGGTATGGCCTCAACTTCTTCAGAGCCCAGACCACAGCAAAGGCCTCCCTCTCAATGGCAGACCAACGCTTTTCTCTAGGGGTCAACCTTCTACTAATAAAAGCAACAGGTTGATCCTGGCCCTCAGAATTAAGTTGTGATAGGACTGCCCCTACTCCTAATTCAGATGCATCAGTTTGGACATAGAATTTTTTAGAGTAACAAGGGCTTTTCAGGACAGGTGCAGAGCACATGGCCTGCTTCAGCTCCTCAAAAGCTTTCTGACAGTTTGCTGTCCATAATACCTTTTTAGGCATTTTCTTGGATGTGAGGTCATTAAGAGGGGCTGCGATGGAGCCATAGTTCTTAATGAACCTCCTGTAATACCCAGTGAGGCCTAGGAAGGCTCTCACCTGAGTCTGAGTGGTAGGGGGAACCCAATCAATAATAGTTTGGATTTTCCCCTGAAGTGGTGCAATCTGTTCCCCACCAACAAGGTGTCCCAGATAAACCACCTTACCCTGCCCTATCTGGCACTTTGAAGCCTTGATAGTGAGGCCTGCCTTTTGCAGGGCCTCCAAAACTTTCCAAAGGTGGACCAGGTGATCATCCCAGCTGGAGCTAAAGACAGCTATATCATCCAAATATGCTGCACTGAAAGCTTCCAGCCCTTGCAGGACTGTGTTCACCAACCTCTGAAAAGTGGCAGGTGCATTTTTCAAACCAAAAGGCATTACAGTAAACTGGTAATGTCCTCCAATGGTAGAAAATGCAGTTTTAGGTTTAGCATCTTCTGACATTTTGATCTGCCAATACCCTGCAGTCAAATCAAAAGTGCTTAGATACTTGGCAGATGCCAGTGTATCTATTAGCTCATCTGCCCTGGGTATAGGGTGAGCATCTGTTTTGGTTACCAAGTTGAGACCTCTATAGTCTACACAAAACCTAATTTCCTTCTTTCCATCTTTAGAATTGGGTTTTGGTACCAGTACCACAGGAGAAGCCCATGGACTGTCAGAGTGCTCAACCACTCCTAGTTCCAACATTTTCTGAACCTCTTGCTTTATGCAGTCCCTGACATGGTCAGGCTGCCTATAGATCTTACTTTTGACAGGTAAACTGTCTCCAGTATCTATAGTGTGCTCACACCAAGAAGTGGTGCCTGGCACAATGGAGAAGAGTTCTGAAAATTGTCCTAGGAGATTTATGCAATTATCTTTCTGCTCAGCAGTAAGACAATCAGCCAAAACTACACCTTCCACAAGAGCATCTTGTTCTGTGGAAGAGAAGAGATCAGGTAGAGGATCACTGTCTTCTTCCTGTCCCTCATCTGTTGCCATGAGCAGGGTGAGATCAGCCCTGTCATAGTAGGGTTTCAGGCGGTTGACATGGAGCACCCTAAGGGGACTCCTGGCAGTGCCTAAGTCAACCAAGTAGGTGACTTCACCCTTCTTTTCAACAATTGTGTGGGGTCCACTCCATTTATCTTGGAGTGCTCTTGGGGCCACAGGCTCCAAGACCCACACTTTCTGCCCTGGTTGGTACTGAACCAAAACAGCCTTCTGATCATGCCATTGCTTCTGGAGCTCTTGGCTGGCCTGAAGGTTTTTACTGGCCTTTTTCATGTACTCAGCCATCCTTGATCTGAGGCCAAGTACATAATCCACAATATCCTGCTTAGGAGCTTTTAAAGGTTGTTCCCAACCCTCCTTTACAAGTGTGAGTGGACCCCTAACAGGGTGTCCAAAAAGAAGTTCAAAGGGGCTGAAGCCCACTCCTTTCTGGGGTACCTCCCTGTAGGCAAAAAGGAGGCATGGTAGAAGGATATCCCATCTCCTGCGGAGTTTTTCAGGGAGTCCCATAATCATGCCTTTGAGAGTTTTATTAAATCTCTCCACCAGTCCATTTGTTTGTGGATGATAGGGTGTTGTGAACTTGTAAGTTACACCACACTCCTTCCACATGGCCTTTAAGTATGCAGACATGAAATTGCTTCCCCTGTCTGATACTACTTCCTTTGGGAAGCCCACCCTGGAAAATATTCCCAGGAGGGCCTTTGCCACTGCAGGAGCTGTAGTGGTCCTTAAAGGAATTGCTTCAGGATATCTTGTGGCATGGTCCACTACCACTAAGATAAACCTATTGCCTGAAGCAGTAGGAGGGTCAAGGGGGCCAACTATGTCAACCCCTACCCTTTCAAAGGGAACCCCAACCACAGGCAGTGGGATAAGGGGTGCCTTTGGAGTGCCACCTGTCTTGCCACTGGCTTGACAGGTTTCACAGGACTTACAAAATTCTTTTGTGTCCTCAGACATCCTAGGCCAATGAAACAGTGGTACCAATCTGTCCCAAGTTTTCATTTGACCCAGGTGCCCAGCTAAGGGAATGTCATGTGCCAGTGTTAGGAGGAACTTTCTGTACTCCTGAGGAATCACTAATCTCCTGGCAGCTCCAGGTTTAGGATCCCTATGCTCAGTGTACAAGAGGTTGTCCTCCCAGTAAACTCTGTGTGAGTCACTGACATCCCCATTAGCCTGTTTGACAGCTTGCTGTCTGAGACCCTCTAATGTGGGACAGGTTTGCTGTGCCACACTCAGCTCCTCTCTGGCAGGCCCCCCTTCACCCAAAAGCTCAGCAGTGTCTGCTTCCAGCTCCTCTGGTGTAGGTTCTGCACAGGGAGGGAATTCTTCTTCCTCAGAAGTAGAATCCACTGTAGAGGGAGGGATAGTAGGAAGTGGTTTGCTTCTACTAGCCCTAGCTTTAGGGAGCACTTGGTCCATTGTTCCAGGATCCAAGCTTCCCTGTCCTTTTTGCTTTTTGGCCTGAGCCCTTGTTAAAGCAAAAATATGCCCTGGGATGCCCAGCATTGCTGCATGGGCCTCCAACTCCACATCTGACCAAGCTGATGTCTCCAAATCGTTCCCTAATAGACAGTCTACAGGTAAATCTGAAGCTACCACAACTTTCTTTGGACCAGATACCCCCCCCCAGTTGAGATTTACAACAGCCATGGGGTGGCTTTGTGTTATGTTGTGAGCATCGGTTACTTGGTACTGGTGTCCAAGTATGTGTTGTTCAGGGTGCACCAGTTTCTCAATCACCATTGTGACACTGGCACCTGTGTCCCTGTAGGCCTGGACCTCAACACCATTTATTAGGGTTAGTTGCTTGTACTTATCCAAGTTATGGGGGCAAGCAACCAAAGTGGCTAAGTCAATAGCCCCTTCAGAGACTAAAGTAGCCTCTGTGGTCTCCCTAATCAGACCAACCCCAACTAAATTACCAAAAGTGAGCCCAGCTACTCCCTTGGATTGGCTATTAGTAGGTTTGCTCCCACCACCACTGCTATTAGTAGGGACACTAGGTGTAGCAGTAGGGGTTGTAGTGGTAGGAGCTGTGGTGCCTTTCTTTGGACAACTGGGATCTGTTGTCCAATGGCCTTTTATCTTACATAAATAGCACCATGGTTTCTTTTCCTTGTTCTGATTAAAGGAGGATTTGGGCCCACCACCCCCCCAGAGTGTTTTTGTGGGCCTGATGAAGACTCATTTTTAGATTTGTCCCCACCCTTGTCAGAAGACTTATCATCCTTCTTTTTGTTGCCATCTTTGTCACCCCCTGTATGAACTTTTCTGTTCACTCTTGTTCTGACCCATTTGTCTGCCTTCTTTCCCAATTCTTGCGGAGAGGTCAGATCAGAGTCCACCAAGTACTGGTGCAACAAATCAGACACACAATTATTAAGAATATGCTCTCTCAGGATCAAGTTATACAGGCTGTCATAATCAGTAACTTTACTGCCATGTAACCACCCCTCCAAGGCCTTCACTGCCTGGTCAATGAAATCAACCCAGTCTTGTGAAGACTCCTTTTTGGTATCTCTGAACTTTATCCTGTACTGTTCAGTGGTTAAGCCATAACCATCCAGGAGTGCATTCTTAAGAACTTGGAAATTGTTAGCATCATTTTCTTTTACAGTAAGGAGCCTATCCCTACCTTTTCCAGTAAATGATAGCCATAAGATAGCAGCCCACTGGTTTTGAGGGACATCCTGTACAGCACAGGCCCTCTCAAGTGCAACAAACCACTTGTTAATGTCATCCCCCTCCTTGTAAGGGGGAACTATCTTGTGCAGATTCCTGGAATCATGCTCTTTTGCAGGATGACTATGGGGAATACTGCTGCTGCCACCATGGGTATCTAAACCCATCTTCTGTCTTTCCCTCTCTATTTCTAAAGACTGTCTATCCAAATCCAGCTGTTGCTTCTTGAGCTTCAGTCTGGTTTGCTCCACTCTCAATCTATTGAGCTCCCTTTCTAACAATCTGTCATCAGGGTGGGTGGGAGGGACATTTCTAGATACAGAGGTATGATGGGAATGAACAGAAGGAGACCTGTCCCTTACAGAGGGCACCCTAACAGCTTGGCTACCAGTATAATGTGAGAGCACACCATCAGTATGGTGTGATTCAACCTCTGTACCAACTATGCTAGACTGTCTAGTAATGGGCAGGCTGAGAAGTTTCTTTCCTGAACCTTTTCCTGGGGGAGTCCCTGGATCAGATTGAGAACCATTAGCTACTTGTTCTACAGATTGGGCACTTATGGCCTTATCCTGTACTCTAAGCATATTAATTAACAGTTCTAAGGAAGGATTCTTCCCTACACTCAAACCTCTCTCTATGCAGAGACTCCTTGCTCCTTTCCAGCTAAGGTGATCATATGCAAGTTTGGACAGTTCAACTTTTTGGCCTGTGCCAGACATTTTTAGAGAGAGTTAAAGTGATAGACAAAGAGAAAAAAGTTTTCAGAACTTTTTGGAAAGACAGAAAAAAACTTTTTAATCTTTTAAGAACTTTTTGAAAGTTTAGAAGTACTTTTCAGCACTTAGAAAAGAGTGAAAAGAGGAAATGCAAAACTTTTTGGCTATGTGTATATACACTGACCTTGTTTTGTATATTTTTCTCTTATGAAAAGTACAATGACAAGAGTGGTAAGTAGTCTCAAAGCACTTATCCCACCGCTGCACAACCAATGTAGGAGGCTGGACTGGCTTGTAGTGAGTACCAAGGGGTACTTGCACCTTGCACCAGGCCCAGTTATCCCTTATTAGTGTATAGGGTGTCTAGCAGCTTAGGCTGATAGATAATGGTAGCTTAGCAAAGCAGCTCAGGCTGAACTAGGAGACGTGTGAAGCTACTACAGTACCACTTAGTGTCATATGCACAATATCATAAGAAAACACAATACACAGTTATACTAAAAATAAAGGTACTTTATTTTTATGACAATATGCCAAAGTATCTGAGAGTGTACCCTCAGTGAGAGGATAGGAAATATACACAAGATATATATACACAATAGCAAAAATATGCAGTATAGTCTTAGAAAACAGTGCAAACAATGTATAGTTACAATAGGATGCAATGGGGAAACATAGGGATAGGGGCAACACAAACCATATACTCCAGAAGTGGAATGCGAACCACGAATGGACCCCAAACCTATGTGACCTTGTAGAGGGTCGCTGGGACTATTAGAAAATAGTGAGAGTTAGAAAAATAACCCTCCCCAAGACCCTGAGAAGTGAGTGCAAAGTGCACTAAAGTTCCCCTAAGGACAAAATAGTCGTGTTAGAGGGAAAATGCAAGGAAAACACAAATCAGCAATGCAACAACGATGGATTCCTGTCTGAGGGTACCTGTGGAACAAGGGGACCAAGTCCAAAAGTCACAAGCAGCTCGGAGATGGGCAGATGCCCAAGAAATGCCAGCGGTTGGTGCAAAGAAGCTCTTACTAGGCTGAAGAACTGTAAATACTGCAGGAACGACAAGGGCTAGAGACTTCCCCTTTGGAGGATGGATCCCCCACGCCTTGGAGAGTCGTGCAGAAGTGTTTTCCCGCCGGATGGACGCCAACAAGCCTTGCTACACGCAAATCGTGTGTTTGGCGTTTTTGGACGCTGCTGGGGCCCAGGAGGGACCAGGAGGTCGCAAATTGGACCTGCAGAGAGAGGGGACGTCGAGCAAGACAAGGAGCCCTCACTGAAGCAGGTAGCACCCGGAGAAGTGCCAGAAACAGGCACTACGAGGATGCGTGAAACGGTGCTCGCCGAAGTTGCACAAAGGAGTCCCACGTCGCCGGAGACCAACTTAGAAAGTCGTGCAATGCAGGTTAGAGTGCCGTGGACCCAGGCTTGGCTGTGCACGAAGGATTTCCGCCGGAAGTGCACAGGGGCCGGAGTAGCTTGCAAAGTCGCGGTTCCCAGCAATGCAGCCCAGCGAGGTGAGGCAAGGACTTACCTCCACCAAGCTTGGGCTGAAGAGTCACTGGACTGTGGGGGTCACTTGGACGGTGTCGCTGGATTCGAGGGACCTCGCTCGTCGTGCTGAGAGGAGACCCAAGGGACCGGAAATGCAGCTTTTTGGTGCCTGCGGTTGCAGGGGGAAGATTCCGTCGACCCACAGGAGATTTCTTCGGAGCTTCTGGTGCAGAGAGGAGGCAGACTACCCCCACAGCATGCACAAGCAGGAAAACAGTCGAGAAGGCGGCAGGATCAGCGTTACAGAGTTGCAGTAGTCGTCTTTGCTACTATGTTGCAGGTTTGCAGGCTTCCAGCGCGGTCAGCGGTCGATTCCTTATCAGAAGGTGAAGAGGGAGATGCAGAGGAACTCGGCTGAGCTCATGCATTCGTTATCTAAAGTTTCCCCAGAGACAGAGACCCTAAATAGCCAGAAAAGAGGGTTTGGCTACCTAGGAGAGAGGAAAGGCTACTAACACCTGAAGGAGCCTATCAGCAGGAGTCTCTGACGTCACCTGGTGGCACTGGCCACTCAGAGCAGTCCAGTGTGCCAGCAGCACCTCTGTTTCCAAGATGGCAGAGGTCTGGAGCACACTGGAGGAGCTCTGGACACCTCCCAGGGGAGGTGCAGGTCAGGGGAGTGGTCACTCCCCTTTCCTTTGTCCAGTTTCGCGCCAGAGCAGGGGCTAAGGGGTCCCTGAACCGGTGTAGACTGGCTTATGCAGAATTGGGCACATCTGTGCCCAACAAAGCATTTCCAGAGGCTGGGGGAGGCTACTCCTCCCCTGCCTTCACACCATTTTCCAAAGGGAGAGGGTGTCACACCCTCTCTCAGAGGAAGTTCTTTGTTCTGCCATCCTGGGCCAGGCCTGGCTGGACCCCAGGAGGGCAGCTGCCTGTCTGAGGGGTTGGCAGCAGCAGCAGCTGCAGAGAAACCCCAGGAAGGGCAGTATGGCAGTACCAGGGTCTGTGCTACAGACCACTGGGATCATGGAATTGTACCAACAATGCCAGGATGGCATAGAGGGGCCAATTCCATGATCATAGACATGTTACATGGCCATATTCGGAGTTACCATGGTGAAGCTACATATAGGTAGTGACCTATATGTAGTGCACGCGTGTAATGGTGTCCCCGCACTCACAAAGTTCAGTGAATTGGCTCTGAACAATGTGGGGGCACCTTGGCTAGTGCCAGGGTGCCCTCACACTAAGTAACTTTGCACCTAACCTTTACCAGGTAAAGGTTAGACATATAGGTGACTTATAAGTTACTTAAGTGCAGTGTAAAATGGCTGTGAAATAACGTGGACGTTATTTCACTCAGGCTGCAGTGGCAGGCCTGTGTAAGAATTGTCAGAGCTCCCTATGGGTGGCAAAAGAAATGCTGCAGCCCATAGGGATCTCCTGGAACCCCAATACCCTGGGTACCTCAGTACCATATACTAGGGAATTATAAGGGTGTTCCAGTAAGCCAATGTAAATTGGTAAAAATGGTCACTAGCCTGTCAGTGACAATTTGGAAAGAAATGAGAGAGCATAACCACTGAGGTTCTGATTAGCAGAGCCTCAGTGAGACAGTTAGTCACTACACAGGTAACACATTCAGGCACACTTATGAGCACTGGGGCCCTGGGTTACCAGGGTCCCAGTGACACATACAACTAAAACAACATATATACAGTGAAAAATGGGGGTAACATGCCAGGCAAGATGGTACTTTCCTACAAACACGTTAGAAAACATTGGCTGAGACATCCCTGATGCCATGGGCACTGTAGTTTGAAAGGAGCCACTTGCCCAGAAATTTTGCACTGACAGGAACTGCACTAGAGGGAGTATTCCTGTGGGATGGCGGATAGCTGACATCAGGTCTGGCTCCAGTTGTGCACACAGTTCTTGGATTGTGGAACGATCAAGTCCGTAGGTGATAATGATGTATCTGTCTTCTCTTGCCAACAGGTCCACCAGGGGTCTGTACACTGGAGGAGGATGCCATCTCATCATCTGCCCCAGTGGATGTGCCATATGGAGGTGAATGGTGATCAGAGGGTCATGTACCACATAGGTTGCACAAGTGTGTTTTCAGTAATGTGAGTAAATCTGAGTGTGGCGTCGTTTGTTCGTATATCTGCCAAAATGTGCTGTGATGCAGTTAGGTGCCATGCCATGTGCCCCCCTGAAATGGTGGCTGCCTGACCTGTAAGGAGGGACAAGGGGAAATGAGGTAACTGCACTGGCGTTGTGCAGCGTCGCGGTAGGCGGTCGAAGACCGCTGTGCAATTTAGCATTGGTTATCATTGGGCCCTGTGGGTTCCAGGAGCCAATGACGATGTACGCCAGCGTTGATGGTACGCACCGCAACGGACGTGACCGCCATTTTCTATCTATTCACTCACCTGATACCTGACCTTCAACAGGAGAGGACCTACACTGCAAGTGCTGCTGTGACCTCAGTCTGGAAGCAACAATGGCTCATGTGTCTGGGGAAAAGGCCCCTGCCTTCACCGCGGAGGAGTTGGACAAACTGGTGGATGGGGTCCTCCCCCTGTACACGCTACTCTATGGTCCTCCAGACAAACAGGTGAGTACACTGTGAGCATGATGCGTGGGCAATGCCTGTTTGGAGTGGTGTGGATGGAAGATGCATGTGGGGGGGCTGAGGCCTGCATGTGAGGATGGTTAGTGTATGTGCATCAGGGCAGGGATGGGAACTGATGGGCAATGAGTATGATGTCCCGGATGGGAGAGTAATTTCCTTTCATCCTGTACCTTTCCTCTAGGTCAACGCCCACCAGAAGAAGGGTATTTGGCATGCCATCGCCAAGGTAGTGCGGACCCTGGGGGTCTATCATAGACGGTGCACCCACTGCCGCAAGAGATGGGAGTACCTGCGCCGCTGGAGCAAGAAGACGGCAGAGGCTCAGCTGTGGCTGGCCTCCCAATGTGGAAGGGGTGCCAGTCGCACCATGACCCCCTGATGTTCCGGATCCTGACAGTGGCATATCCGGAGTTGGATGGGCACTTGAGGGCATCACAGCAGCCACAAGGGGGTGTGTCCAGTGTCATTCAGCTGACTCTGCGCGCTTTAAGAAGTGTCTGGGTGGGGGATGTGGGCTATGGGTTCCCCCAGGCCATGGCGAACTTGGTTGGGTAGGTCCCTTGTTAGGCAGGCTCTGAGGCACTCCAACCCCAATAGTGTTAGTGGGCATCTACAACTAGTCAGACTCCTGTGGGTTCCAGGTGTGCAGCAAATGGTGTTAGGCATAGTACCTCATGGGCAGGTGATTTTCCTACTAACTGCTAGTGCATGGCCTAGTGCATAGGGCTGCTCCCTGTGTGTTCACCAATGGTAGTGGTATTGCTGGCATTGACCATGTGTCTCCTCTGTCTTTCCCCCCCTTCTTGTTTTGTCACCCTGTCGTTGTGTGCATTAGCATCATCTGGCGGAGAAGCAGAGGCACCGGTGACAGAGGGAGCTGCATCTCACTTGGGCCATGAGGGTGAATCTACGGAGTCTGAAGGCACCAGTGGGACAGAGGGCGAGGGGAGCTCCACGATGGGGACAGGAAGGGACACCAGCGACAGCGACTCCTCCTCTGATGGGAGCTCCGTTGTGGTGGCGGACACCTCTGTGCCCACCCCAACTACAGGTACAGCTGCCACCTCCCCTACCAGCACCGCCCTCCCAGTAGCCCTTCAGCTTGTTTCCCGTGCCCGCTCACCCAGGAGGGTGGGCATCTCCTTTGCCCTAGGCACCTCAGACCCTGCCCCAGTCAGCCCTGCTGCTCTCAGTGAGGAGGCTATTGACCTCCAGAGATCCCTCACTGTTGGGCAGTCAACCATTCTGAATGCCATCCATGGTGCCGAGAGGTATTTGCAGCAAACAAATGCATACCTGGAGGGCATTCATTCTGGCGTGGCGGCCCAACAGAGAGCATTTCAGGCTCTGGCCTGAGCACTGATGGCAGCCATTGTCCCTGTGTCCAGCCCCCCCCTCCAAATTCCACTACCCAGACCCAATCCCCTTTACCTCTGCCTATCCCAAGCACACCATCAGACCAGCATGCACCACATCAACACACAAAAGTGGCTCAGGAAAACATAAGCACCACACATCCCACAGGCACTCACACAAGCACCATACCCATGCAGACACACCAACATCCACTGCCTCTACTGAGTCCCCCTCCTCCACATCCTCCACCTCCCTCCCAGTCTCGTCTCCACTCACACCTGCATGCACTACATCCTCAGCCACTACCTCCATCACCAGCATGCCCATCACTACACACTGCTCACGTACAATAACCACCCCCACCTACTATTCACATGTCGCCTGTGTCCTCTCCCAGTGTGTCTGTAATCCCTCCTCCCACAGTACACAAACCCAGGCACACACCCACTCAACAGCCATTCACCTCACAACAGCCTCCAACCCATGCACCTTCACCCAAATTCAGCAGACATACACCTCCTACAACCACTACCTCTTCCTCCACTCCCAACCCCCCTCCATCTTCCGGTCGCAGTGTGTCAAAAAAACCTTTCCTAGCTAACTTGAACCTCTTCTCTACACCACCCCCCGTCCTTCCCCTTGGGCCAGGGTGTCTAGATCCCAGCCCAGCACCTCAGCCACCTAATCTGCATCCGCTGTGGTCCCTGCTACTCCAGTACGGTCTACGGGGGCACCCGTCAGAGCTGCCAGTGTGCCACTGACAAAAAAGAAGGACCACCCTATTCCACCACCTGCAAAGGTCAAAAGGAGGCTGGCTTCCAGCAGGGGACAGTCACACCACCCACCCAGCAAGGCCTCGCACAAACACCGAGTGGACAGTGCCAAGGTCCCTGCAGCGAATGTCAAGATGGGGAAGGGCCACAAGCCAAAGGGCACATCATCTCTGGGCACGATGTCGCCTGGTGAGGGGCTGGTGACCACCAAATCAGCAGGGATGTCTGCCACATGCACCACAGTCACCACCGCCACCTGCATGCCACCTGCAACGCCCCCAGCACCGCCGCTGCCACAACATCAGTCTGCAGCATCCTCCCCAAGGATCATCCATCCGAGGCTGCCGAAGACGGTATGGTGTCTCCATCCACCACAAAAGTCACTTGCACCACGGCCAGCACTGGCAGCATCTTCGCCGCAGCCACCGCCGCCGGCACCACTATCAGCACTGGCATGTGCACAGCTGATGCCACTCTGTCGGACGTCAGCACCATCTCCAGTGTGCAGCCGTCAGAGTCTGCAGGTGACGTCCTGGACTTTGAACACGCCACTTGAGACACCACCTCCAGCACTGACACGAACCAGCACTTGACAGCCTAAGTCGCCACAGGATGGAGTGTGGGTCTGCCTCCATGGAGTATCATGCTACTTGTTCCAGGTACATTGTGTGGCTGACACACCCAGGTGAGACAAAATCAACTGCCACAACCCAGGTGCAGCATCACTGGGCACAAAGCCCCCTCCAGAACCAATGGAGAAAAACATCCACTAACACAGTCCTTGGCAAGATGAAGCACTCTGGGCACAAAGCCCCCTCCAGACCCAGTGGAGAAAAGCATCCACTAACACAGTCCTTGGCAGGATGAAGCACTCTGGGCACAAAGCCCCATCCAGAACCAGTGGAGAAAAGCATCCACTAACACAGACCTTAGCAGGATGAAGCACTCTGGGCACAAAGCCCCCTCCAAAACCAGTGGCGAAGCCATCCACTTGGAGACAGTGGCCTTGCACTCCCCAGGACCAAGCAGTGGGCAACCCACCCACTTGAGAGACTTGAGAGACTGTGGCTTTGAACTCCCCAGGACCAAGCAGTGGGCAACCCACCCACTTGAGATACTTGAGAGACTGTGGCTTTGCACTCCCCAGGGCCAAGCAGTGGGCATGGAGCCCCCTCGAGGAGCAGTGGCGTCATACCATCATCCGGCTGAGGTGCACTCCCTCCCCTTCCCCCTGAGGTGCACGTTTTTACGACCTGATGCCCCTGCAGCGTTCTCTCCGTTTTGAGGCAGGTGTCATGTGTGTGCTTCTTCCATGCTTTTTGGGACCACTGGTCCACGGACATTTCATGGGACAGTGTACGGACTTGTGTACTTGCTGTAAATATTTGTGTATACTGATTATTTGCTGTTCTCTTGGGCTATCTGATTGTTCGAATATTACGCTAGTTAAAATCATTTCGTTTTGCCCTTGCGTTCTTCCAGGGGGTGACAGAGTGTATCTGTGATGTTATTGGATATGTGTGTGTGTGTGTGTGTTGTTGTGGGTGGGGGGTGGGAGTGTTGCATTTTGCGTGTGTGTGTCTCTCTCTTTTCCCTCCTCCCCTCCCCGGTGTGCTAGGTGTAGTACTCACCGTCGTTGTCGCCGCCGCTGCCTTCTTTCCACTTCGTGGTGTATTGTTGATACAGCAACATGGGCAGGACCTGTGGTTCAGGCTCCATGGCATCCTGGTTCTTTGTTGAGTGTCGAGAGGTGAATGGTTTCCCTTCTGTGTACTGTTTCCGCCGTGATTTTGGTAGCATTGGAACCGCCCGGAAAAGCTGGCAGATTAGTGCCTTGTAATAGTGTGGGCGGTACATTGTCTTCCGCCTGTCTGTTGGCGATGACCGCCGCAGTGTTTGTTGCTACCACCGTGGTGGACAGAGTGTTAAAGTGGCTGTCTGTGTTGGCGGTTTCCGCCATGGTCGTGATTGCATTTTTTTAACCGCAGACCTGTTAGCGGTATTTCCACTACTTTAACACCACCCGCCAGGGTTGTAATGAGGGCCAAAGTGTCTTAAGTCTTTTAAATACAAACAAAGTCTCCCTCAAGCACAAAGTACCTGGTTCACGTGCAAAATCTCTAAAAAGAACAGCAGAGGAGGAGATGCATGGAAACAAAGGGGTGTGCGTCTAATTATCGGGCCCCACACGGCGATGCATCATTTAGTTTTCATGCAGGGATGGCTGTGCGTCGATTTCCAGTGCTCGGTCGTGGATCCTCTTCAGATCGCGGGATTTTGGACACCCTGGGGACGATGTGTGGATTTCCTGCACTGGCAGGATGAAGTCACAGGAGCTGCGTCGATTCGGTGGGCGTTGCGTTGAATTTTCTATTGCATGGCAGGTGTTGTGTCGATTCCTCCCTGGAAGTCAGACTGAGTCGTTCTGGCTTGGCTGTGCGTCGAATTTCCGGTCGCTGCGCTGGTGCTGATCTTCTCTATGCGAAGTCAGGCTGCGTCGTTCCGGTTCAGCGTGCGGTGAATTTTCGCTGCAGGCTGTGCATCATTTTTGGCAGGCTGTGCATCGAATTTTGACGCACAAGGAGTCTTCTTGTAGAGAGGAATTTCTTTTGGTCTTGAGACGTCAGGGAACAGGAGGCGAGCTTCATCCAATCCCTTGGAGAGCACCTCTTCAGCACAGCCAGAGAGCAGCAAGGCAGCAGGGCAACAGCAAGGCAGCAGTCCGTCACAGAAAGCTGACAGGTGAGTCCTTTGAGCAGCCAGGCAGGTCTTCTTGGCAGGATGCAGTTTCTGGTTGAGGTTCTCTTCTCCAGGAAGTGTCTGAGTTGGTAGGGGAAGAGGCCCTGTTTAAATACCCAAATGTGCGGGAGACTTCAAAGAGTGGCTTAGAAGTGCACAAGGTCCCCTTTCAGTTCAATCCTGTCTGCCAGGGTCCCAGTAGATGGTGAGGCAGTCCTTTGTGTGAGGTCAGGCTACAGTCCTTTGACTTGCAAGTGTCAGGCCCTCCACCCTCCCAGCCAAGGAAGACCCATTCAAAATGCAGATGTATGCAAGTGAGGCTGAGTATCATGTGTTTGGGTTGTGTCTGAGTGAATACACAAGGGAACTGTCAACTAAACCCAGCCAGGCGTGGATTATAAGGCAGAGAAGGATTTAAGTGCAGAGAAATGTTCACTTTCTAGAAGTGGCATTTCAAAAATAGGAATATTAAATCCAACTTCACCAGTCAGCAGAATTATGTATCACCATTCTGGCCATACTAAATATGACCTTCCTACTCCTTTCAGATCAGCAGATACCACTCAAACAATGTATGAGGGCAGCCCCAATGTTAGCCTATGAAGGGAGCAGGCCTCGCAGCAGTGTAAAAACAAATTTAGGAGTTTTACACTACCAGGACATGTAGACTAAACAGGTACATGTCCGGCCTTTTGCCTACACAGCCCCTGCCCTATGTGTTGCCTAGGGCATGCCTTAGGGGTGAGTTATATGTAGAAAAAGGGGAGTTTTAGGCTTGGCAAGTACTTGTAAATGCCAAGTCGAATTGGCATTGAAACTGCTGACACAGGCTTTGCAATGGCAGGCCTGGGACAAGGTTAAGGGGATACTTAAGTGGGTGGCACAATCAGTGCTGCCGGCCCACTAGCAGCATTTAATCTACAGACCCTGGGCACATACAGTGCAGTTTACTATGGCCTTATAAGTAAATTAAATAGTCCCATTGGGTATGATCCAATGTTACCATGTTTAAAGAGAGAGAGCATATGCACTTTAGCACTGACTAGCAGTGGTAAAGTGCACAGAGTCTTAAAACCAGCAAAACAGTATCTACAAAGTGGAGGGAGGAAGGCAAAAGGTTAGGGGTGACATCCTAAGGCTGTCAGGTCTAACACATAACTAACTTAAAAGTATGTGTGGGGGGGCGCGACTAATACCTGAGAAGGATGGTCACATAGGGCCGGAGTTCTGGACCTGAGTGGCTCTTGACCCCGGAAAAATGTAGTATTGGGGAACATTCCCATCTACATTCATGAGGTCTCGCTGCTGTGAGTAAACTGGCACAACAAATGCCCTGAAATAAATGCACTTTTCGGCTGATTTGACGTTTTGTGAGCCAAAGATAAAAGTGCCTGGAAGAAGAACTTCTGTGGAGCTAAGATGTCAGAAATATTAGAAAAAAGTTATAATAATGTTTGTTTCAAATTTGATAAACTTAATAGTTGTTTATGTTGTCAGATATGTTGAATTAATATTCCAGGTAATTTGTACCTTATTACTATGGTATTGTATTAGTGTATAGTAATGTGTAGTTAATAAAAGTGCCACTGCATCTGCTGCAACATTCAAATCATGCTGCTTTTAATTGCAAGGTAACCGCAATTTTGACTCCTGGTTAGTAGTAACATATAGCAATATTTGGTGCTTAGAGAAGTTATGACAACTTTTGGCTTAGGTGCCACTGCATTTGCTGCGCCATTCAAATCATGACCCTTTTGCCTGCAAGGTAACTGCACTGGTGACTGCCAGTTTAGTTGTAAAATATAGCAATATTTGGTGTTTAGGGGGGGTTCTTAGAGCTTTTTGGCCCCGGTGTCACTGCACGTGCTGCACCACTAAAATCATGACCCTAGTGCCTGCAAGGTAACTGCACTTGTGACTGCCTGTTCAGTAGTAAAATTCAGCAATAATCTCTGTTTAGGGTGTTCTGACACCCTGTGGCCCTGGTGCCACTGTACCTGCTGCACCATTCAAATCATGACCCTAATACCTGCAAGGTAACTGCACTTGTTACTGCCTGCTTCTTAGTAAAATATAGCAATATCTGGTGTTTAGAGGAGTTCTGACAACTCTTGACCTTGGTGCCACTGCACCGGCTGCACCATTCAAATCATGACCCCAGTGCAGTGGTTTTCAAACTTTTTAATTCCGTTGCCCGCCCACCCCTCTCCCCCCAGTGGGCAGATTAATACAAATCATTACAGTAGTCACACGAAAATAAAGTTTACGTTTTAACATTGAAAGCCTCAATGTTCTGTTTGTTACAATTTACTGAATCAACATAAACAATACATTTTAAATCCAGTGCTAAAAATGTGCTACTTTTGAGACATTTGTGGCCAGAGAAAGTCAGATAAACAGCTATAGTCTAAAGAACGATGTAGTACAAAAGGTTATGCATCGCAAGAGTTTGCGGTTTGCTGTAAAAGCAGCCTTTTCCCTTGCAGCAAAAACTTTGTGGCCCTACAGGAAAGCTGGATGCTGTGCCCTTTCAAAAGTGACATCACTGTGGGAAACAGGATCTAATCCGAAGGATTTAATCGGAAGATCCCTCAGAGCAAGACATAACAATTTATGTCTAAATTGAGTAACAGCTGGACAGGAAGTGTAATGCGCATAAGCGGCATAGGGGGTCTGCCCAGGATTGCTTCCACACGAAAACCTGATCTTTTCATGAAAAGACACCCATGTGGAATAAAAGGAATGAGTGTTGGAAGGGCACTGCATTATGGTTTGTGAGGTACAGTTGTGGGCTCCAAGTGGAATAGGAATGAAGAACTGTCCATTTATGCCTTTTGAGGGCAATTTCTGCTTTGTCAAGGGACCAAGAATGAAGTTCAACTGCCTTATTAGTGATTTTTGGAAGGTGGGGAAAACAAGATTTAGGGGGTCATTACAACCTTGGCGGGCGGCTGAGCCCACACTCCTGCCGCGGCCATTAGGAGATCCCCGCTGGGACGGCTGGCGGAAAGTTGGTTTCTGCCCGCCGGCCCAGCGGGGATCACGGGCGCAACACAGGAGCCAGCTCCAAATGGAGCTGGCGGTGTTGCTGCTGTGCGACGGGTGCAGTTGCACCCATTGCGCTTTTCAGTGTCTGCACAGCAGACAGTGAAAAGCTGCACGGGGCTGTGGCAGGGGGCCCCGCGACTCCCCTTTCCACCAGCCTTTTCATGGCAGTTCATACTGCCATGAAAAGGCTGGCGGGAGGGGGACTCGTAATCCCCTGGGCAGCACTATCCAAATGTAAGTTGCTTAGTGCTTGCTGATGGACTGTTAGCCAGGAATTTCTTTGGTTGGGCTACCTCACCATTTCCGACCAACACAGGGCAGCAAGTGTATCTGGGGAGAGTGAGATTTAAGCTTTCAGGATAGTTTAATGATGCCACCCATCCTAACTGAGGCTTGATGGAACAAACCAAACTCCAGTCTCACCTGTGGTTGTGAAATATGTTGCAGTATCTGAAAAATGTGTTTGAACAGGGAAGAATGAAGCTGGTTTAATGTAGTTGCATTGTGCCCCTTTATTAGTTCAGAGCCATAGGAAAGTGAGGGGAGGGATTTAGCCCCGATAACCTGGAGTAAATAACGTTGTGATGTACTTCCCATCTTTTTTGCAAACAAATCATAGTTTGTTGGCCAGGGCTCTTCTTTGGATTAAGTTGATCTGGTGTCCATTACCACTCCCAGGTAGCTGCATGATTTGATCAGTTCTAGATTCTTTCTGGCTACTTTCCACTTGTACATGGAGTGGTTGGCTCAGGCGTTTGCTGAAAAGCAAATTACTTTTTTTTTTGTATAATTAAGTTCAAGCCCCAGTGTTTGGATGTATTGAACTAGGTTGGTGATTAGGCACTGAAGGTGCAAAGGAGGCTGACCGCAAGAAGACTGGTCATTGTATTCATACCGGCCCTGAAATCCATCTGCTTTTTTGGGATGATATTAGCTGAGGAGGCCCAGGCTCCCAGGTCTAATAAAAAGTTGTGGGCAAATAGCTTGGCTTGGACGTCGATAACAGCAGTGAATCTGTACTTCGCTTGGTCCGTCCTTGAGCATGATTTATAAATGATATGCAAAATATTTCCTCTCCAGGATGCTGGAATTATATTAGTAATGAAGGCCTGGTTGAATAACAGGGTGAGATGTGCGGCCAAGAAATCTTCATCATGCTTGAACAAAACATTTGTTCCGTCTGATCTTAGTCTCTTGAGGGTCTGACTGACTTGTGAAACATTCAGCCATGGGCTTTCTGGGGATTTTGGTGGCGGAGCTTCTGAAAGAGTGCTATTCCCATTTAATATGGAAGTCTGCATCTCATTGTCAGAGACATGCCCCAAGTGTGTGGCTGTTCTGTGAGCTATCCAGTCAGCTTTAGAGATGCCAGAATTGTGATGGCAAAATCAGTCGTCTGCAAGTGTGTTGATTTTGACTCAGAATTGCTTGCTATTTTTCAGTTGACTTGCATTAAGGAGCTTTAGCCATATATTTGTCTGGTATGATTTTTTAGCTGTCCCAATTGCCTTGCTATAGGTGAACCTCAGAGATACAATTTGCTTCTTCGTAACTTGACTGATCTTTGGGTATGCTCACTATTTAAATATCTTTTTTTCAATAGAAGTGATGTAGTAAGCCAGACTACCCCATTCTGAATAGTTTTGAATAGCTTAGTGAAATTTGATGAAAAGTTAGCAATAAGCACCTTTATCAGAGACTCCCAGGCTTGTAGCGGTGTTAAACAGATTCTTTCTTAGATGCTGAGAAGCCAATGGACAAGGTCCCCTGGTCCCCTGGACATCACTAAGAGTAGCACTGGAGATTTTCAATCTAGGTAATTGTTTTATATGAATGACCATGGCAGTCTACCACAAACCATTTGTGCATGTGAAGTTTAATGGACAAATAACCAATAAAGTTTGTCTGTTGCAGGGTACCAGTCCCTTCTCCTTGTTCTGCTCTCAATTGAACTGTTCCTACACTCCATCAGAATTAATGAAAAAGGTAAGGCTATCCCTTTCAAAGGTGGCTCCCAAAAATTGGCAGCTGTAGGAGGATGACCCTCTATGTAGTGAGCAAAACTAGGCACAAACTAGGCACACAGTGCAGGGGGTCCAGGCAACCACACGTTGGTTTCCAGAGGTAAAAATCAGATCACCTAATGCTCCAATTTTTAAGTTAGCTGGTTGAGCCGTTAGGCTAATCCAGGAGATGTGCTAAGCATTTGTTGTAATCACAAAATCAATCATGCACCACACACACTCAATGAATAACTCAAGACCATAACTTATAAAAATACTTCAGGCTTTTATATAATTTTAAGACTGAAATGGTTAAGATATGTTGAGTACTTTTTGAGTTATGATTTTTCAAAGTTTTAATAAAGTTTGTCTTTCTGTGTGTAATTACGCACCATTGGAATCAATGGAAGGCCACCTAGAAAAATGCACATGAAATCACACAGGTGAGTTACCAGTCTCTTCTTTTGCAGGATGGTTGATGAGGTTGGTGGGCACACCATGCCAGCTGGAGAGTCTCGGGTGGATCCCGGTTCCAGTGGGAGCAGTGCTGGAAGTATCTTGGCACAGGCACAGGGCCACTTGGAGGGGCCACCTGGAAAATTAGCTGGTTTGCAGATTAAAAGGTGGTGCCTTTGGGTCCCCTTGGGCTGATGAGGTCACAAGAGGTTAGGGACCCAGGGCACACAGCAGGTTTTGCGATGCAGATGTGAGGGCAGCCAAAGTAGGGCGAGTTGGAGGTCTTGGATGCTGTGCGCAATGGAACCCTTTGGAACTGGAGGTAAGTCTTCTTCCCGGGGCCTTGCAGGACGACGGGGGTGCTCTGGTGGGAGATCCAGGGTGTTCCTGAAGTCCCTCGACTTGGGCTTCCTCCTGGTCCTGTTACAGCTCTAGGAAAGGTGTTTTTGCTATTGTCCAATGTGCACTGACCAGTACCTGGGGAATTGGCCATGGGAGGGCGCAGTGCCACCAAAGTTGGCACACTTGTAGATCTCATCGGGGATGCCATTGGTGTATTGTCAGGTACAGCTGCAACTTCTGGTTGCAGAGATATAATCCAATTGGTGAAGTGACTCTTACTAGTTTGCTAATCCTTTGCAGGTTTCTCTGGTTTTTTGAGTGGTGTGTCTACTCAGGAGGGATACGTAGGCTATTTGCACAGCCTGGAGGTCCTCTAGGTTTTATTAAGTCAGTCCAGTGGTCAGCTCCTCCGCAGCAGTGATTGTCCGGACTCTCCTGGAGCAGCAGGTCCTCTGTTCTCGATCTGTCGGGTTCTTTGGTGCTGTCTTCTTTTCTTCCTGATGAATCTTGTTTCTTGGTCTGAGGGATCCCACTAAATACTGAAATAGAGGAAACCTGGTAGTATCCAATGGGACACTTACCCTTGGGTGGCTACACTCACTACAGTGACCACTTCCTGTGGGAAGGGTCACTACCCTAAACCTCATAGGCTATTTTCCTGCCATCCAACATGGAGGAAAATGAAATGGAAGGTCCATTTCTCCTTCAAGACCCTAGTGGTGGTGCATGCTCAGTGAGACCCCCTCCTCCTACCCTTTGTGTGGTTTCCTGTCTTTGCTTCCGCCAAAAGTGGGGGTTGACAAAGGGGGAAGCCATCTGCTGCTAGCAGCAGGCCTCAGGGCTCGAGTTTTAAGGCAGTAGACCTTTGAAGCTCACCACCAAGAGAGTGAACATTCCTGAGGGAGGGGGTGTCAGCTCCTCCACCCAGGAAGGGCATTGTCTTACAAACCAGAGAGCCAGGGCTCTCCCTGAGGTTTGTATATTGGCTGCTTGGAGGTAGCATGCTGGATGGAACCAGTCAGCAATCATGCCAGTTAGGTTAGCTTTGCAGGGGGCACCTCTAAGGTACATTTAGGGAATACATCCAAATACTGGTACCAGTTTGGATTTATCATCCTGAGTTGTTTGATACCAAACAACCCAGGGTGCAGAGTGGCCATCGTGTAGCTGGGGAACTCGTGCTTGACCAGTGTCCAGTACATGTATTTAAAATGGCTGCTCTGTTCACTGTTCACTATGTCCTGGGTTTGGCAAGGACACAGTGGGTGCATATTGCTCATGCAACTATGCCCTCACATATAGTATGGTGCAACCTGCCTTAGGGCTGGAAGGCCTGCTAGACGGGTAACTTACCCATAACATATGCAGTGTAGGGTGGACAGGGCACACAGGCAGTGTGCCATGTCAAGGTTGCCTCTTTAAGTTTGCCCCAGTACACTCAGCCTGCAATAGTAGTGCTGGGCGCATCTGAGTGCAGGGCCCTAGAGGGTGGCACAATCAGTGCTGCTGCCCTCAGGGGCCTACCCTTCATATCCCATGCCCTGGGTACTGGGGTACCTATTTACTAGGGACTTACAGTGATATTTAAGAGTGTATCCAATTGTGCCAAGCATCACAACCGATTTAGGGAAAGAGCTCTGGCCCAGGGAACCTGTTTAGTAGGGAACCTGGGCCCTGCAACTTCTAGGACACATCAACATCTGGCAAAAAGTGTGGGGCTTACCGTGCAAAAAGATGCCTCCTCTCACAGCGGCCTATGTGGACGATGTTTTGACCCTTTGTACCGAAGCAGACACAGCTCTCCTGGAAATTCTTAAGATCATTGCAAATTATGTTAATGTCTTGGGATACTATTAAAATGAAGAAAAACTGACATTTTCCCCTTGAACATGCTTTATCTACATTATATATCCACCAATTCTAATTTAAAATGGCAAGCAATTAGATTAGAAATTAGATTGAAATATCTTGGGCTTCAATTTGCAGACACAATAGAAGTCACCAGGGTCCATATAGAGGAAACCTTGGTGGTTAGAATCAAAAAGTTAAATGAGGCATGGTCCCAAAAATTCATCACGTAGTGGGGTCGGTGTTGAAACGGTGAAAATGATGCTTGCCCCACAAATGAATTTTTCCTTAAGCATGTTTCCAGCCAGCCTTTCCACTTTCTTTCATAATTTAGGCAATGCAATATTATCATCTTTTATACAGAAAATTAGAGTGCAACTATATTGTTGCAGAAATTACAATTAAATAAATTCAGGGGGGGCCTAAACCTCCTGAATTTTAAGAATTATTAAATAGCTTTTTGGCCTGACAAACCAGCTGGGGGATTCACCCAAATACTATTAACTATCCGGCATAGGTTCATATAGAATCAGATCTTATAAGGCCTCTTTCACTTATCAACACCTTGACAACTAAAGAACTTAGGGCCATATTTATACTTTTTGACGCAAAACTGCACCGACGCAGTTTTGCATCAAACATTTTACCGCCGGCTAACACCATTTGTTTGCACTGCTCGGATGTCAGATTTATACTTTGATGCACGGCGGCACAAACCACTGGTGTGAGTAATTTTTTTTTACTCAAACCAATGCGTCACGTCGTAAAGAAAAACGACGTTAACATGGTGAAAATGACAGTGAGACGGTTTACGACGTCGCAAACCGGATACGTGCCGTTTTTTTGATGCAAGTGCATTAAAAAGCGGCGCAAACACAGCAAAATGTATTAAAGGGAGCCAAAATGGATCACAGATGCTTGCACAGACCCGAGGAAGATGACAGCAGACCAGGAACCAGCCAGTAGGACCCATAGAAGACCCAGGACAGGGAGAAGAAGAAAAGAAAGTGTTGCTTCAGTGCAGAGGAGCAGGAAATTCTGGTGAAAGAGGTGGCGGAACACCAGCACCAACTGTTTGTCACCTCAAAGTTGCCAATCAGTAGGAGAGAGGTAATATGGCAACAAATTGTTGACAAGATAAACAGTGTGACAGAAGTACAGAGAACAGTCATCAAGTGCAAGAAACGCTGGCATGACTGCAAGCGCAGGACAAAGGAAAAGATGGCCAGGAACAGGAAGGCAGCACTGCAGACTGAGGGTGGGAGTCCAGCGCCGCACAAATGCAATATTGACCCCTTCAGGGCCGACCTAGCTGCCTACCACAGTGATGTGGCTGCTATAAGTAAGAAACAGCAGCTCCTCCTTGCTGCAGTACTGCCCTTAGTAGCCTCTCAGTTAGCAGCTACCGGGATGTCTGACTCCACGTCTTCAAACACTGAGGTGTGTTTTGTCCCTTTACAACCACCACCACCTAGGGCAGAGAAGACTACACACACATCAGAAGATGAAGACTTGGGACAGATCACCTTCACCCGTAAGAGTACCCGGTAGCACTAGTCCCTGCCACATGGCCACCTATAACCAAAGTCTTGTGCTTTGTAACATGCCAGTCTTGCAACCACTGCACTCAAGCACTGTTCTTCAACCCACTGTTTATCTTGTCACCCTGCCCTGTGATTGTCTCTCACTAACTCATTGGCAAATCCTGTCCCTCTGCACTGTCTGACACTTAACCCCAGCATGTCCAATGACAGGTCCTTTTGCACTTGTGTAGGATCACAATGGAAGGTGTCACACTAATGGACTCACAATCATGGACAATGCACATATAGCACTACAGCACTTTCAAATAAATAGCACTTACACAGTGCTCTCTGTGTAATGTGACATATCAACAGTGATGGCCATCAGTGATGTTTACCTCAGGTCAATGATTATAGATTGACAATACAACTGACTTGAAAATGTTGGCTGATAACTATGCACTGTGGTCTGGACTGTACCATCATCTGCCCTTCCTGAGGGTTAATTCTGAAGAAAAAGGAAACTATACCCCATAATGTTATGTGGGACAGAATAACGCTTCCTCAAGGAATGTCTAAACCAAAAATGATTGCCTTCAACTTTTTCTTCAAGCCAAAACTTATGTATGTGACATTTGACCCAAATTTTACATAACACACACCATACTGCATGAATGGATGTGTATGAGTGTACGTACAGATATGTAACCTGGCTGGACATTGTAACAAATGGGGTGTGAGTTATGTATACCATACTACATGAGACCATACTACCACTCACCTTATAAGGCTTCGCTTGGACATCAGGCTGCAGGCAGACTTAACACAGTGTCCTCAATACCAATTCTGGTCGCAAAGTATGTGAGATTGAAAACATACATCAAAAATTAATAACACTTTGGGATACATAGTAACCTTGAGTGGTGGGTGCAATGGATGGCAGAATCTTAGCAAAGTAGTTTTGGTGTAACTGCCAATGTAACAGCTCAATTGGGATTTGGTTGCAGGATGGGACACAAAAGCTAATACTAAAGAGATGCTGTTCACCCATGCCAAGGCCCTGATCCCCAAGCATGTGACACAGACTGTAAAGGGTTACCTAAATATGTATTTAACAGTGAAAACAGAAGCTAAAACCAGGGGAAACACCTTACCTAACCTAACCTATCCTAACTAAACATTACCCACAAATGGCCCTAACTAACCTAAGCTAAACTTTCTTATCACATTTAACTTAACACTCTAAACATAAACCTCCACCCCCTTTATAAGACGGGGCACATGGAGGACAACATATACTAACCTAAACACATACTATCTAATCCTAAACAAATATATATATTTTTTGTATTTTTATATTTTATATATATATATTTTTTTAAACACCAAAATCCCAACATCATCCCACACCCACTCACACACACATAATAAAAAACAGATATTAAAAGTATCATACCCCCACCCCCCACCCACTACTACTAACTAAACTAACAGCCTATTCTAACCTAACACTGAGCCCCCTAAACCCACTAATGAAAAGAACCAGGAAAGAGGAGGGAGGGGAGGGAATCATGGCTGAGGGTAAAATGTTTACACGTTCACCCTCCGAAAGGTCTTCCTTATGGCGCGCACCCTCCTATTCACTTGTGCCACCTCCTGCTGCAGCCTGTTCATTTTCCTCAACATACGGTCAATGTTCCGTTGCATCTGCGGAAAATCTGCTGGGTCAATGACTGCATCCCAGTCTGGGTCCCAGTTGAAGATGTATGTCCCCTTGTCGGTGCCATGCCTGTAGGAGGAGGTACAGGTGGTGCTGTGACAGGTCCTGGAGCAGTGGAGGTTGACGGTCCAGCAAAGGTGCCTGCTATGGTTGGTGCCACCTGGGTGGTAGTGGGGGTGCTGGTGGCTGTGGTGGACACCGAAGGGCCCCCTTGGGCAAATGCCCTCCACACTCCAGAGGCTCTTTCATGGCGATAACACCTTACTATGTTGCGGAACCCAGACTCCACATCCAGAATGTGTCGGTAACGCATCGCCCTGAGATGAAACTCCCGCATCTGGATGGGATTCATATTGGCAGCTGTTAAAAAAATATAAAACCAAACATTAGGTACTTCAATGTGTGATATGGCTCCAGTAGTAAATCAGACAATACATTCTAATGTACCAGAAACAGGCCATATCATCATACAGATCACTGATTGTCCCTGAGGAAGTACATGCCAACGCAGCCTACACAAGTCCTATCAAACAGCACAGCAATAATCTAAAAGATGGGTAACAACTTAAATGACCTATGCATCATTGTTCAGCCATTGGTCACGTAAAAAATGCTGCAAGTCCTCTACATGTGACAGGCCAACTAATGACAAACTTCTGGATGACAATCAAGGGCCACAAGTTATGTGAGTTGTAAATGGAATTGCCAGGATAGAATGCAGTTGCTAATCATGAGTGGGTATCCTAGTTTTGAACAAGGGACTTACAGATTTACATGTCTGTGTACTAAACTTGGATCATCAGTCATAGGTACACTTTTCATTACCCTACGCCTGTGCCTGAGGGCGGGGTGGACAAGCAACAAATATTTTCAAACATCAAGGACACCCAGGAAGCTTTGGACAGCTGTACATGGGTTTGGACAGTCCACCACAGGTAAGGAGGATGTCCAACTAGGATACACCCAAACCTTGGACATTCCCACCCACATTTATGTTTGGAAATGCAGCCAATTGTCAACATAATTTCCTACCAGTAACACAGGACTTACAAAAGCAGATAGATGCAAGAACACATCTGGCCATGAGCTGCATGCACACCTAGGCCATTGTACTCAAGTGCCTCATACATGTAGCACAACATGTGGAGCTACATGCTGCTAGGAAGTCAAACATACAGTCAAACATGTTCATTAGTGAATAGAGACGCTCAAGTCTGTGGGTAAGACTTTGGCATCCCTATTCTGTGAGAATCAGGGTCTGACTTGCTGACTAAATCACAAATATGGCCCTCTGCTACATTTTCTTAATACACGTTTTATCCACAAAAGTCACCCTATTCACATGGCCGTGCCTACAGGGCTGCCCTACAATGCTAAAATATGACTATACGCTAATAATTGCCCAACTCAAAGATGGGAAAAAATTATACTCCATTTAAGGAACATATCTGATCATTGACCAGCGCATCATACCTTGCTATGTGTCCAACACACAGGAGTCAATCACACAACAGCAGCAAACACAACACAGAACATAAATATCAACACTTAATAGAGATGTCTGGGTCTGCAAATCGAGCCACCTCTCTGATAGTGTATGGGGCAGGTCCACCTGCAAAGCATGGAAGGGAGAAATGTGCTCAATGTCTGTGCACTGTACAACACTTCCAAATACAATTACTGTGTGTAAGATTAAATCAGAAAATCAAGTCTCTCAGACATGATGATACTGCACCCGACATACCACTGCAAACATGTACAGACCCGGGCACTCCAGTGAGTGATGCACACATGCAGTGGCCCTACCATGTGGTGGCAAACATGCTCCATCATTTGTTTGCAGACTCATTCAAGGAGTGTATTCCTCTCATCATGTGTATCCATGAGAGACATGGAAAACCACTTTCCTGGAGGACTACAGTACCAGTCACCCAGCTATTGTGACTAAGACTGATGTAAAACACACAGGTACAATGTACAGAGGGTTGTTACCCCTCAATTTGTATCCTTTTTTTCATTTTATGTGCCACAGCTATGGTAAGTTGCACCAAACATTTTGATATGAACCTGTGTGCATTACTTTTGGCATCCATCCCTAATTTAATTGTGGCATAACAAAGTCCAAATATCAGTCTAAGATGTTACCTGAGGTCAGCTATAACTTGTTATGTATGTGTCAGAATCCAGTTCAGACATGTATCAGAAATAATTGAGGGACACATTATTTCTTGAAAATATCTGGAATAAAATCATGTCTTTTCTGGTACACTCACAGACCATTCATAAAACATATGTTAGAGCCACATTTGCATCATCTGTTTATGTGAAGGCAGCACTAATTTACAGGCTCCGGTTGTGTTTTGTAAGTTTGTGCAGCTGTTGTGTCAACAAATGACGGTAATGTGTAGCAATTATTGTATAACTCACGACAACTGTATGTTTAACTTGCATTCCACATGTCCAAAAACATTGCCTGCAGCATATGAAAAAATCTGCTACTGTCACAACAGAGCATTTGAATGTGCACATGACTCTGATTTGTACTAACCAACCGGGCCACCAATAACAATCCCCAGGTGGTCCAGCAGGTCTTGCTCCCTGGCAACCAGGTCAGCCCAACGGTGTTTCAGCTGGTGGTCATTGCGCGGTATGTTGTAGATTCTTTAGAGATGGTGTAGGACCTTTGCCCACCGGAGCCTCCTTGCCTCTGTGTGATACCCCTGTATCACACACCCACCTGATTCTATTATTAAAGGTAGGAAGTGACACACCAGCTAAATAAATACCCCCAGCTCCTCCTCTCCCATTCTGCCAAGACGAGGCCTACCCATCATGCTTGCAAAAAAAAATGTGATAAAGGGGTACGGAGGACAATGAAGGGAAAGTAGGAGAGGGAAATGAAAACAAATTAACACAAAACAGCGCAACTATCCCCAAACTAACACTACCCACAACAGACTCCCAACAGTAAAAAGACAAATGTATATACCAGAAATGACAAAAATACACTTACACAGGATACCACAGACACTTAGGAAACACCAAAAGACAATTTAAAGACCACACAGGAGACAAATTCACAAAATGCACAGAGAGACAAGTCAAAACACAGCCACACAGTCACGAAATATCACAGACTGCAAAGTGAAAGTGAAAGTACATCCACTGTACCAATTCTGTAAACAGGATATCCTATTACATCACTTCCTGCCTCAAATGCAGTGCGTTTTTAATCTCATGCGTCAAAATACTATAACGCTTACAGTCTGTGGGTAATTTTTTTTACACACATGCTTAGAAATTACCCTGAATCCATATTTTCAAATATTTTTCATACTTAACCAATTTCATGGGGTACAGTGTGGGAATTACTGCCCAGGGCCAATGGATGTATCATGGCAGTGAGCATCATTTTTTGACGCATATGTGTCATTTTTTGACGCATATGCGTCAAAATATCTGTCTTTGACTGGGTTTGGGTAATTTCTAATTTTTAATAGTACATGACAGGTGTGACAATACAGAAATAGGCTGTTTTCACCTACATTGTGCATTCCGGTGTGTGAGCACATGTGACAGATCATACTACTGCGGACCATGATCCTCTAGTTGCACTCTTCACTGATGCAATAGATGGCCAAACGTGTGGAATACAAATAGGTATTACCCAGTTTGGGCATGTTTTGCATCAATAGAGGATAATAAGACTACGCAACTCAATACAGTAACTCAATGCCTGTGTGCCAATGTGTGTGAATTGGCTCTTACTAATGTAGTTGTCCCACTATGTGAACATCACAAGACGTGTTTTCTCAAATCTGCTTGTATGCATGTGTAGTCAATGTGTCCAACCATCAGATGCTATTCAGTGTGGAAATGAGAAAGAAAATGTGTTTGTCATACACGCAGCAACAAATGCTGTGTGAACTTCCAAGGTTTTTTGGGACATAAGCATTACCAATGACAAACCATGCACAGGATAGATAGAAGACGGTTGATTATGACAATGTTCCAAGGCTAAGCCATCACATGTCCTGGAATGTTAAATACCACTTCCTAGGTACTTGTTTGTTTACTACCCATGAGTCAGGCATTGTAAAATGCTATGTGGGTACGGTGTTTGTGACACCGAGTGCCAAAAACAATCCACAAATGTCATGTCACGACACTGTTTGAGTCATATAAAGGAGCCATGTTTCTCCTATGGCAGTGGAGGACCAGCAGACCAAGCAACACGTGTGCACATATTTTCAGTGGTTAATTGCACAAAGGTGTCCAGTTCAAGTGTGTGGGACCATGTGTAGCCTGAGTCATTATTGGGGTCCATGTTGTCACAGTTACGTGCAGGTCTAGTCATGAGTCTGTGGAGCCATTTCCTGCATTTACAAAATATCCTTCACAGCTGAATTGAAGGAAAGCCGAAGAGGAATTTAGAACACACATGGGGATAGTCCAGCTATGGCACTGCAGACGTGTTATGAGCCTGGCAACAGAGCAACCTTGGTGTGCTGACATAGTTAATGGATCAGGAATTTTAAACCGGCAGGTTTCCTCACAGCATTTGTACACAGGGTGGCCTCTAAAATTCCCACTGCAGCCGGGAACATCAGTGCCTCTGTGCTGATTAATCTCACAGCTATTCACCACGCAAGCCCCATCAATATTTTGGGGGCAATGTGAATCAGCGTGTGGACTGTCAGGGTACTAACATGTGTTGACATTTCATGCACATTATCTGACGTTGTTTGTTGTGCTGGAGGCACCATACCCAATCCATGCATACAGCCATGGTACACTGTCACTATTTGTCACTCATGCATACATGAAACCCAGACAAGGGATGGGCCATGATTAGGCTATTTGAAGACAAGTTCCACCCCATGATACAATAAGTAAAGTGATTATGCTACACAATGTATTTGAGTATTCATTGTAGACCTACATGACACAATGCCCCAGGAGGAAAGTGAGGGAATGGAAAGCAACTATGAGACAAATGTAGCCACAGGGAACTTTTATGGTGACGCTAAGACAGGCACCAGTCAGGCTAACAGGATGCAGGGTCAATCAGGAACAAAAATGAACAAGGCAAATACACAGTGAACAGACTGAGACTGGTCTAAGCTGGAACAACACTGTGGAAAATAAAAACTGTATTTGTCCTGTGTGTTGGAACGTAACACAGTAACCCAAGGCCTGTGTTACACAGGTTATTTTTACGGCAATGCATAACAGTGTCATACATATAATGACAGTTTCTATTCCATTCCAGGCAGCTTCAAGGGCAGTGCATGTTCAAATGGCTGGTGTCCACAGGTGTGTACAGCTTCAGTCTCTCACAAGTCCTGTAGGTGAGAATCAAGTTCAAAGGGGCAACAGTACCTTACATATGGGAAGCAATGTACAGGTGATTACAGGTCCTACAGACTACAAGGCAGTGCATTATTCAACCAGATGTCCATGCAGACAGAAGAAGAATGACTATGGCATACCATACTAAAGAGGGAAGCACACTGGATTCAGAATGTGAGTCTGGATGTTTGTAGATGAGGGATTATCTGGTTACAAATATTCCATTTCGGGGGCACTCTGAAGAAAGGTGGGGTGAGACAGGGAACATGGCAGTGACAGGACTTATGACCTTGGCTGGCATGTGCAGGGGATGTCTTGTGAGCAATGCTAGTCATGCCTGGGGCACTCATGCTATCCATTTGCTGCCTACATGGATTTCTTGTCACACAGACTCCTTGCAAAGGTAGCTGATGTGACACTTACTGATGTCAAGGGGCTGGTCATACCTTCTTGTTACCAATGCAATGGCACATCCACTGCCTCATGTATTAGGTATTTATTGTCCATATTGAATGATGGTGTCTTAGTTGTGTGCCATATGCTGCAATGAACCATGTTGCCAGCATGTACGTGTGAAATAACTGTGCTCCTCTGCTACTGCCCTTCAAATGTGAAATGGACAGGATATATGTAATTTACAGTTTGTGTGAAGTTGGGTGTACATTCATACCCATCAAACAAGATGTGGATTTTTCTATATCATAATCTGTATTTCTGCAATGCTCCATGAGGCTACACTCTGATTATGATTCTTAGGGATAATGTTATACAAAAATGATTAACCAGACCATGATATAGTGATTAGAATATGTGTTTATTGGCATATGGTAAGACAGTGGTGATGGTGAGTAGAGTTAAAAGAAATTTTGGACAATATGTTGTCGCCGACACAATCCTGCAGCTGTGTTTGGATGGTCACCCTCATGTTGATGGACAGCATCCTCCTCTTCCTCCTCTTCAGGCATTTGTGGGTCGGGTTCATATAGGGGAATGTTCCTCCTTACACATATGTTGTGCAGGATGGCACAGGTCAAGATTATTTTGCACACCATTTCAGGTGAGTATAGGAGGCTGCCTCCGGTGATGTTGAGGAACCAGAATCTTGACTTCAGGATGCCAAAGGTCCTCTCGAATATGGTGCGTGTCCTCCAATGTGCCTCATTATAGGCACGCTCTGATGCTGTGCTTGGGTTTGCAAATGGGGTCATGATCAATGGCTGGATCCCAAACCCCTGATCAGCTGAAAGAGAAAATGAGTGAAATTTTTTTGATGTTGCTTGCTCCATGATTCTCACTTTGCATGGCAGTTGTTCTCTTGTGTTGTCTGTGACTCATCTGTGTTTGTGTTATTGTGTTTAATCCTAGGCTTCTAGCATGTAGCATCAGCATTGGGTTGTTTCCTTATCTGAACTGGTGTTTGGCTGATTGACCGATGTCAGCGGTATTTTTGTAGAGTTGCAGTACATTGTGTACTCCCTTGCATTATGTCATGTGAAAGAGGTGTCATTGTGTCTTAACTGGGGCTGACATGATACTTCCATACACAGATTCAATTCCACAGTGGTGGTAACACGGTTGCATCTATATGGCCTGGACACCCCATCCAATTTAACATATGCAATAGAATTAGTTAAACATCAGTGAGGCCCTTAGATTTAGCAAGGTGACAATGTACAACACATCTCCATACATTGTCAGCACTGACATGTTGACAATTGACTATGCACAAATATCCCATGTGTGACAAATTCTCTGCAGACCTATTTCTCTGCCCTTGCCAAGTCGACTCAGGTTCAAACGTGTACCTATACTACTGAACATGTTCTAGTTCAGCTGGCTAACTTGTTTGTGAGGTTGTCATTTTGAGTGTCAGAAGGTCCATATGCCTGTACATCTGTTGTGTGTGTGTGAAATTGTCTCAATCCGTATGTGTAGGAATGTGCACTTTCAATATTGTCACATCAATATGTGTTCTTAGCACAATCCGCTTGCTTATTGGTAGTGGGCAATGTCAGAGCAGGAGTGATGTGAGATATTGGTACAGCCTCAATGATTCCATGTCACCTTCATTTTAGTCATCATCATCCTCTGTGTGTCATGGTGTTTGACCTGCAACAAAACACATCACACACCCCTTACACAGTACTTATTGGTTGGAAGGGTGTTTGATTGAGTGTTATTTATGTGATATTGAAAGATTAATCTTCCAAGTTGTACTGCCAGTTAAGGCCATGTCATTGTCATTGTGTTGTTTTAAATTGTTCCCTTGTGTCTGTGGAGTGGCATCTGTTGTTATTTGGATCTGTCAATTGTCCATAGGTGTGTATCCAAATGGGTGAGGATATCAAACATGCCTAGCGGTGTCACGACCTCAGTGTGTTCCTGGCCACGTGTCAATGTAGTGGTGTATGTGTTGTTTGTCCTAGAGGGTTGTTGTGCAGTGTGTATATAAGTAGGTTTCTGTACTTACCAACAAGTAGGCCATTTACATATCGTCCATCCTGGAAGTGTTGATTGATGGTGCAGTGGTGGAAGATGAATAAATCATGTACACTCCCAGGATACTTTGCCATGATGTTGGTGATCAATCCCCGGTGATCGACAATGGCCTGCAAATTGATAGAGTGTGTGTGCTTCCTGTTGCGGTATAGATGTTCAGTTGCAGCAGGTGGCACAAGGCGTACATGTGTGTAGTCAATGGCACCAAGTACGTGTGGGAAGCCATTGATTTGGTAGAAGCCCTGTTTGGTCTCCTGCTGCTTCTGCTGTGTGTTGGGGAAGCTGATGTGGTGGAGTGTGAGGGAGATGATGGCATCCAGTACCTTAGGTAGGAAGGCAGAGAATGAGTGCTGTGAGATACCGGCAACCAGGGCACCAGTGGTTTGAAAGGAGCCACTTGCCAACATGTGGCATACAGCTAGCAGCTTGGTTTCTGGTGGAATGGCGTGGGGTGTCTGCAAGCTGGGTGCCAACTGTGGCTCAATGTTGCGCAGCAGTTGCTGAATGGCTTGCAAGTTGAACCTGTACCTCTGGATGATGTCTTGTTGCCAGAGTCCCAGAAGGGTTTTCCTGGTGCGGAATATACTCTCCTCCCTTCTGCTTTGCCTTTGGGGTCCCTGCGGGTGTTGTAGAAGCTGCTGTTGTTGGTCCTGTGCTCTGCGTTGGCATGCATGCTGGATGAAAAGCACCTCCATGTCTTCCTTTTGGAACTCTGCTGTTGCTTGTGTGTGTTTTCCTTAAGTACTGGTGTGTTTGCCCCATTTTAATGCCTGCCCTGACCCAGGCGTTATTTTTTGTATGCAAATTGGGCTGTGTGTCATTTTCTGACTCCGCCTCCCGGCCGTGCGGGATTTTCGAACAGTAGCATAAATATGGCGCACAGGTGTTTAAGTCATTTTTTGGATGGGAACGCCTACCTTGCATGTCATTAACGCAAGGCGGTTTCTCGCATCCAGAAAATGACGCACACAGTGGAATTTTGGCGTTCGCTGGCTTGGGCGTCAAAGTATAAATATGGTGCACAGTTTGCGCCAAATGTGCGTCAAATTTTTCACGCACATTCAGCGCAAACGGAGTATAAATATGGGCCCCAGAGTCTCTCATTCCTTCCAAGTTATCAAGGAATCAGGCCCATATTTATACTTATTGGCGCAAACCAGCGCCGGCGCTGGTTTGCGTAAAAAAATGTACCACCGGCTAACGCCATTCCTACGCGTCATTCGGGCGCCTTATTTAAGGATTGACGTTACCAGGTGCTGCGGGCTGGTTAGAGTAAAAAAAAATTAATCAAACCAGCCAGTGCCGGAATAGGGGAAAATGGGGGTTGTGCGTCAAAAAATGGCGCAAGTCAGGTTTGAGTCAAAAATCATGGCTCAAAACAGACTTGCGCCATTTTGTGACACACAACCCCCATTGAAATGACTCCTGTCTTAGCAAAGGGTGGCAAGGGTGGCAAGGGGTGTACCTGGGGGCAGGGAAGGGCACGTCTGGACTGCTTCCATGGTCAGAGACCATGGAACTAAGCCCACAGGTCCCTTAACGCCTGCCCTCACCCAGGCGTTAAAAAACGGCGCACATCAGGGTGTGTGCTGTTTTTTGAGGCCCGGCCCCTCCTGTGCGTCAAAATGACGCGGGAGTATAAATAAGGCGCACAGGCCTTAAAGTAATTTTTTGGATGGGAACGCCTACCTTGCATGTCATTAAACGCAAGACGGTTTCCCGCATCCAAATAATGACGCACACGGAGGTTTTTGGACATCCGCGGGGTCGGGGGTCGGGCGTCGTAGTATAAATATAGGGCAAGGTTTGCGCTGAATGTGCGTCAAAATTTTTGACGTTCATTCGGCGCAAACCAATATAAATATGCCCCTCAGTTTTATCTATAAACTACGTGGACACATGTTTTCTTCACAAAATTAAGGACTCAGAATTTGCCTCCTTGTGGTTTAATAGTGCCATACGATTAGATTCTATCTTGGCCTTCTAAAGAGAATAGGCATCCCTGGGTATTTTTTATGTTAGAGACATTGTTTAACCTGATAACCCTATTTCTTTGCTATGTTAAATGAAAGATTCAGCCTGCAACCTTTGGATTTCTATATTTTTTTAAACTAAAAGTTCCTCTACTGGACACCAAACATCCACATCTAGCGGACTGGTTACACTTTCTTAAGGAATTAATTTTCAAGACTCGCACTACTTCAATAATCTACAGAACCTTACAAAAACAATCCAAACCAGAGACAGTCCAGATTCAACATGCATAGGATGATTCTTGTTCAATATTGAACTCATTTGCTCCACTTCGTGAGGTAATATTTGCCATTCTCTTTTTCATCATAGAATTTTCCCTCTGATACTACAGTGTAAGTTTTGAACTGTCTAAAGATCCTATTGGCCCCCTGAGCGATTACACAAACAAGAGCTACCACAATCAGCTGCTTGCTAGCACTCTGACCACCCTGCAGGTGACTTGGACCACTTACTATTCTACTGTAAACATGTACGGTCTCTATGGAGGGAAATTGAGACCACGCTGACTAACAGTTTTAATAAAATGCCCCCAAATCACCTATAAGTCACATTGGGGATACACGCCTGCTCTGACAGATCTTTGATGGAGATCTGCCTGGGATCGCTTCCTGATATTTTGCCTTCTATAGGCATTAAGACCATACTCTCCAATTGAAAAAAAGTACAATAACATTTCTTATCATAAATGGTGGGCATGGGTACGTCTTATTATGTGTTGATGATACTCTACACAATGATACCTTTAACATCAAGTCCTCACGTTTATTGTGGTCGAAATTAGACCTATACTTACAAAAGGTTAACCTCTTGTATTGTTTACATGATCGTACATCTTTTTCCCTTTTTTCTTTTCCATTCTTTTTTCTAACTTTCTCTCTCATATCTCCTCTTCTTTTTTATCCTAGGGACTCAACTTATAATGTTACTACCATAAGTGTATCTTTGTAAGTGCTGTGTCTGTGATTTGATGTAGCTAACTCACTGTCTCTGTCATTATCGTTGTTCTTTATGCTGATGAATTTCTGCTACAACAAACATACTTGAAAACACAAAAATGTGTATTGTGCGTGTGTCGGTTTCTTAGATGATATTCACCTATATTTGAAGTTCATGAACACAATGTAGAGAAAAATGTTGACACATACCTTTTATAAACATTTTAAAAAAAAGACTCTTGCCTTAACATTTATGAGATCTGTTAATCTATGAATGGCAATGAAATTCCCCGAATACACAAGCGTTACAGTTATTTTAAGACTAAAGGGCTGTCAGCACCCTAAAAATACATGGAATTTACAACTTATGGTTCAATTTTAACCTTATCCTTCACCCCGTCACAACCACTTACATTTAACTCTAACGCCACACCAAACACCAATCATGTTCATACACGTACAATACTACACAATGTACAATATCAGAAATTAAATCTACCATGATACACCTGGCTGCAATTCACAGTTTGTCAAAAATGGGTAACACCATACAATACTCAAAGTACTATCATACACTGACATTTAGAAAGCGTATTATAAAGTATGTTAACAAATTATGACCTCAACAGCAAAACATCTTGTCATATCTTTCATGCCAGATGATTTCACTACACCGAGAAACAACCACACAATCACCATTTCATTTGGTTTTACTCCTCCCACCTAGTCACACAATGATAACAATGTTGCACACTCATTAACATACTCATTTTTTGTGATGATGTAGTAGAAGTGAATTTGAGTAGGTTAGGGGTGGGATATTAGATTAAGGTAGTACATTGTGAATTGTGTCTTTTTATGTTTGCTGCAATTGCCACTATTGACACCGTCATAAAGCAGACTGTTATGTCTGCAGAGATTTAATATAAAAAGCTCAGCCTAAAGAGAGAACACGTAGAATTATCGAACAAATACCACTGATGAATTACGATATTGGTACATGAGTTACCATAAGAGAAATAACAAACACAGCTAAGAACAACAAAATATGTCACTGATGATATTTGTTGGTGCAAAGGAATCACCGCACAAAGCATACGTTGTGACGCGTTAATGAGATAAAAGCCAGTGCATTTAAAAGTAAGATCAGGTGAGTAAACAGTGCAAACAGTGAAATTATGTGAGGAGAAACAATGCACGTCAAGTAAAGTACTTTAAATTAACATTTGGGGATGTACAAATCAATCAGGGCTTCCTTGGCATCTTTGAGGAGGAGATATTTGTAATAACACTTTCTGTAGTAATGTAGGTGAATTATTTCTTATTTATTAGTTTATAAATATGGCATACGCCATGAATATTTCTTCCAATGTTTCTCACTTCATATTCCTTTCAAATGCATTTTCAGTATATCCAGATATAGGGGGTTATTACAACATTGGCGGTAAAAGCCGCTTACCGCCGTGCAGAAGACCGCCAACACACCGCTGCGGCTGTGGAATTCCGCCACAGCTATTATGACCCACAGCACGGAATCCGAAAAAATGAAGACACCCACACAAGTCCGTCACACCACAGGTCAGTGATAAACTGGCGAAAACTAAACCTCCACCGTCACGCCAACAGAAATACGCCCACACTATCACGACACACGAATCCACGCAGCGGTCTTTCAACTGCGGTATTCCATTGGCGGTACACACCACCGCGCTCAAATTCACACACTCTTACAAAACACAACTACATTGGACAATTCGAAATACACACACCTGATACACATACACACACCACTCCCACACATCCAATACAATATAAAACACACACCCACATCACCCACAAACCCCTACGACCACAATTACAGAGAGAAGGCCAGAGAGAGACACCACCATCAACAAACTAGCATCCACAGGCACACAACACCATCACCCACACAACTTCCACGCACAAAACACCACACACCACTACATATCACCACACTTATCCCCACACACACCACCCCACACATCACCCACACCACCCCATGGCACGGCAAAGACACCCCAGGTTCTCGGAGGAGGAGCTCAGGGTCATGGTGGAGGAAATCGTCTGGGTAGAGCCACAGCTGTTTGGAGCACAGGTGCAGCACACCTCAATTGCAAGGAAGATGGAGCTATGGCGAAGAATAGTCGACAGGGTCAATGCAGTGGGACAACACCCAAGAAATCGGGAGAACATCAGGAAGAGGTGGAACGACCTACGGGGGAAGGTGCGTTCCGTGGTCTCAAGACACCACCAGGCGGTTCAGCGGACTGGCGGCGGACCCCCACCTCCTCCCCCACAACTAACAACATGGGAGGAGCAGGTCTTGGCGATTCTGCATCCTGAGGGCCTCGCAGGAGTCGGTGGAGGAATGGACTCTGGTAAGTCAAATCTTAACTATTACATCCCCCACCCTACCTGCATGCTATCACATACCCCCACCCTCGCCCCCACCCCTATCACTCCAACTCCTCACAAATGTACTGCTATCACAAACCACACATCCCAACACCAAGCCCTGCATGCAACAACAACGCATGGACACCCATCACTAAAGCATGGCCACTGCACATACCCATACACCCCCCTAAACCATCATCACACAAGCTCACACACAGGAATGCCAGCACTGGGGTACACGGTCACCCACCCATTGCACAACATGACACACACAGATGCAATAATCATTCCTTTACACCCCTGCAGGACCACTACCCAACGTCACCAGACAAGAGGGTCCAGACATGTCCACTCCACCCACAGAAGAGGCCCACAGTGATGACAGCAACTCTGTCCGCCTGGATCTAGATGACTAGCCCGGACCATCGGGGGCCTCGGGACAGTTGGTTCCACTCACACAGGCACAGGCCACCACAAACCTTCCCCCCTCTGGAAACACCAGCACAGCACCCACCCAGTGGGCCCATAACTCCGTCCCCAGGACACGTCAATCAGCTGTGTGTCCACCACTACAGGGAACCCAGGATAACCCACCACCCCAACAACAACAGGGACCTGGGGGCAGTGGCAGTGGGCACACGGTCCAGGGGACGGAGGCCCAGGAACACAGGGGAACTGGGAGGGCTGCTGTGCGACAGGGGGCGGACAGGCCAAGAGAACCCACTCTCCACGAGGCCCTCTCCTCCATCATGGGAGCCTACCACCACTCCCAGGAGACGATGGCAACGGTACTGGATAAGTTTCAGGAGACCCAGCGGATGCAGGAGGAACAGTATTTGGGGTTTTCCCTGCCAGAAACAGGATGGCGGGAACGGGCGTCGTGGGGCCCCTGGGGGCCCCTGCTCTGCCCATGCCACTGGCATGGGCATGCAGGGGCCCCCTAACAGGGCCCCAGCATGCAGACAGTGAAAATCGCGACGGGTGCAACTGCACCCGTCGCACCCCTGCAACACCGCTGGCTCCATTCGGAGCCGGCTTCAATGTTGCAGGGCCTTTCCCGCTAGGCCGGCGGGCGCTCCCTTGGTGGGCACCCGCCGGCCCAGCGGGAAAGGCTGAATGGCCCCCGCGGTCTTCTGACCGCGGAGCGGCCAATTGGCGGGGTAAGTTTGGCGGGCGGCGGTCTTGGAATGACCCCCTTTATCTTGATTCGTTCACATCTTATTATATCTAAATACAGTTAGATTGATATACACAAAAGGATCACGGCAACTCAGTGTCAAAATTGTGCATGTTGTAGCAAGTAGTCAAATTAAACTCATAATTGTTTATGTTCTGTATGTGAAAAAGACAACTGAAACCATGTGGTTATGAAAAAAACGTACATTTATTTTTCAAGATAATTTTCTCTTATGAACAAAAAACATCTTTTGAAAACATAAACAGTCACTTAGTGACTTTTTTTAAAAAGACTGATTGGGTTGCATATATTTTATGGGTTGGTGATTTTAATATTGCTACTTGTGTGTGTTCCGATACTCTGATTTGTGCTTTTAGCAATGACCAATATAACAATGTTGATATCCTCCAAAGTGCAGAAAATCGTTTTGCCTCTAGACTGCTGTCAGTACCAGGAGAAGCCACCACTGTAAAATCCCATGAAGAAGTAGGGTTAAAAATGTTGGAAGATCTGACTGGCTTGGCCCCGTTATTGCTTTGGAATAAAATCTGGAGAACACCGGAAGCCGGTTTAACTAGAATATGTTTTTACTGACTGCCTGGCATTAGATAGGTCAGACAGCATATTGTCGTTTTCATATTTGAAAAATTCATTCTAAAAACTAGGTTAATCCGAGTTATTTGAAAACCTCTGCATTATTGGGCCCAAGGTCATGTGTCAAGGAACGCTATTTGGCATATCTTAGGGACATTTGCATCGAAGCAGCCGAGGCCAAGAAATCAGTTGTCAACTATGCTGCAGTTTCTACAACACATGGGTCCATATTTATACTTTTTTAGCGCCGCATTTGTGTAATTTTTTGGTGCAAAAGTGGCGCAAACTTACAAAATACAATTATATTTTGCAAGTCTGCACTGTTTTTGCGTCAAAAAAAGATGCAAATGCGGCGCTAAAACAGTATAAATATGGGTCAAAATACCCAGTCATACTAGCCATACCTATGTTTGATTGTCAACCCCACTCATCGCCACTGGCTTACTCTTCTGAGAATGGGTATGTTGCACTGTAAGCCTGTTTTTCCCTTGTCAGAGTCATGGCACCAGGTTCTTCTACCCTGTGTGTGTGACAATATTTCCACACAGGTCACATTATGTTGTTTTGTACCTTGTATTCTGAACCTGCACTTTCTTTCCTGTCCCCTGTTTTGCGCAAAATGAGTCTGAGGCTTCACAATGAGGGATTAATGTACTTGAAATGCTAAGAGACCCATGAAATTTGCTATGCCATATTAAATTACATTAGATCAGCCTTTCGTATCCGGAAAAGGTATGAATTTTAGTCATCTATTTTATGTTACATTGGCTTGTATTATGGTGTTTTGGATGAGGTTTAATGATTTTTTATAGGTGGAATTCTGTATAACTTATTTGATTAATGAATGTAATTGTTTTTATTGCCAGTTGTTTTTTTTAATGTTGAAATGGTAATATATTGCATGAAATTTGCTGTTCTTTTATGGCCTTGGCTGAATAACGTTTTGTTTAACTGACTGAAAAAATAAACTAGAATTTACACATATATATATATTATATATTTTTCACTTAAAAGACCAAACATTACAGGGACGATATAGTTAGGCTCACATTTTTAACATACCAAACCTTATAAATTTACCAGTCATGGTTAGAGTTATCTGAAGTAAAACATTTGTTTTGTTTAAGTGAATTTCTATGTTTTTTTAAAAATTCTATTTCCTAGCTAAAAGTTTCCTGTAACCTTTGTTTTTTTTCAGTGAATTTGTAAGGTTTTTTTAACGTAAAGTAATTTTCATTACTATATGTTAATCCAGCCACCGCCATGCACAGCCTTCTGCCGTGGTGGAAGCAGTTGGCCACAGGGCCTGACCTGTGTCCAGACCCTGTGGCCAGCCACCCAACTCCATGCTGCGTACGGCCCTTTTGATGTGAGAAGTGAAGTTGCCCGTGGCCTTTCTTTCTGGGTGTGAGAATAAGTGTGACAGGGTGTATCTGGATGTGAGAGTGGCTGTGAGAGTGTCTGTCTGGGTGTGAAAGTGTGTGCATCTGTGTCTCAGTGGGTCTGTGAGTGGATGTGTCAGTGTCTTTGTGGGTCTGTGAGTAGGTGTGTGAGAGTTTCAGAGGGTCTGTGAGAGGGTGTGTGAGAGTCTGAATGGATCTGTGAGTGGATGCAGGAGGATCTGGGTGCAGTTGTGAGCGGGAGCATGAGGGTCTGAGTGGGTCTGGGAGTGGGTGCATAGGGATCTGAGTGGGTGTGTGAGTGGGAGAAAGAGATTGAAAGAGAGTTAGAGAGAGAGAAAGAGAGTAAAAGAGGGAGAGTGTTTTTTTGGATTTGATGGATACTTAGACTGAGATAAATCTGGCTAAATTGAAAGAAAAATACATTTGTCAATTAAAAACAGATCACTTTTCAGTATGATCCCTAAACTTTTCAAGTTTAAAAGAGGGAAGTGATCACGGTCACAACTTGAGAAGAACCCACAACCCTCAACTGTCATTGTGAGGGTCTGTGACCTTAACCATTAGGCCACAGGTAACTATTCTGCATCAAAATGTAACTATAACATTCAAACCACACTTGTGCTGGTCTAACTCTTTGAAGTCATTGCTTGGAGAGACCATGTAATGACAATCTCTATCTCTCTCTCTTTTTAATCCCATTATTCGATAGGAGAGAGAGAGAAAGAGAGTGACAGGACTGCGTTGTGATTCTCAAGGCCCCTCGTTCCTAGCCAACCCCCCACATCCTGTGGGAGCTGGCATTGCTCCCACAAGAAGGGAGATGCTTTTAATAGCAACTCCCTGTTTGTAGGGGCAATGTTTTCATCTGTCTTCCCTGATCACATATTTGCATGCAGGGAAGACAGATGAAAAGTCTGCTTTCTGACAGCAGGAGCTGTTTGACCGCTCCTGCTGTCAGAAAGCAGGCTTTGTTTGCTTTTGCTTGGTGGGAGCTATAAGCTCCTACCAAGCAAAAGCAAACAGCTTTGTCCTGGGGGAGGGCACCCCGAGACATAGCAGGAGCTGGCCCTGGGGGTGGCAGTCCCCAGGGCCATCAGTGGCTCCATGAGGGGAACCCCCCTCCAATGTGCATAGCCCCAGGGAGGTGGTGGTCCTTAGGTGTTTAGGGGGTCAGAAACTGACCCCCTTCACTCTTTTGTTATAGACCTGGGGAAGTGGTTGCCCCAGGGCTGTGGGGGGCCAGGTTGTCCCCTGCGTTATATTACTCTTGTGACCCGGGAAGGTGGCAGTCCCCAGGTCAGTGGGGGAAGATGCGCGGTCCCCGTATGATATTAGTTGTAAGCCCTGGGGAAGTGGTGGTCCCTGGGGCTGCATGGGGACACATGTCTCCCCACACACAGTTTAATAAATGCCCTGGGGAGGTGGTGGTGGGGCCCCCTGCACACAATGTACTAAATGCCCCCTTACATTTGTTTTTTTTTAAATGTTTTTTTCTTCTGGGACGCGTCTGAAGCTGAGTCCCTGCATGGCTGCCACGACATTCTTGTTGAATTGTTGGCAACTAATCAGCTCTCATCATGTGATCGGGAGGGGTCGCAAATCCTTTCCACCCTTATCTACAAATTTGGATTTACTTTAATTTCTCTAAAACTGCAGAACGGATTTACACCAAATAACAAAAAAGACACTTTCTGGACCAAAAGCTACCTTTCTGCAAAATATGGTGTAATTCCATCCAGTAGTTTCAGCGCTATCGCTGTTCAAAATACCTATGGAAAAATGAATGAGAAAATGTGTTTTGCCCCGCCCCCGTTTTTCCGGGCTCTCTTTGACGGATCACCCCAAAATCTTTGAGACAGCAGCTGACATGACTTGTGAATTTGTTTGAAAATATTTGTGAAGATTCATCAATGGACAGAAAAGATCTAGGCAAGTAAAAAACATTTTTTCTTTAGTTTGCTAGTGATAATCATTCTTGTCTTCTATATATCTTTGTACTGAAATTTTCTCCTTCTAAAGGGCTTCTCTCACTCCACGAACTGTTGTAGCTCATGCACCTCAAAGTATTACGATAGGGGGGTGGAGATGGTCTTTTTTGAGAGGTGTGGCAGTACGAGTGGGCATCTCTGAATTGGGGTGAGGGTCTGTATGTGTGTTGTGCTAGCTTCAGGTGTACTGGTGGTGTGGGATTAGTATTTGGGTGTGGAAAAGCTTTTGATTTTGGATCAGTGTTTGCGTTTTGGTGTGGGTTTGGGTGGTTGGTTGTTGGTATTTTTGGGTTTGTGCTTGGGTAAGGGTATTTGTTTGCATAAGCGTGTTTTTTAGTGTGCTTGGTAAGGGTGTGGGTTTGGGTGAGGGTGTTTTTGTTGGTGTGTGCTTGATTGAGGGATTGGGTTTCTGTGGTTGTTATGGTGAGGGAGTGGTTTTGGCTGGGTGCTTGGTAGAGGATGAAGATGTTGTTATGGGTGTGTGTTGGCGTGTCTGTCCTTTGCTGCTATCTGTGTGTTGGGTGTGCCTGTGTTGTGGTGGTGATGCTTTGTATTGTGTTGGTATGGTTTCTTTTGAATTTATTTTCATAGAAATTAGGTGATTGATGCTTTAGGTGAGTGTGTTTGTGTTTTCTATGTGTGTGGGGCTGTGTGAGTATAGTGCTGGTATCTGGGATTGGTGGTGTTTGCTGACAGGAGGTTGATGGGGATATTGTGGTTGAGATGGCGGGGCAGGTAGTGGTCAGTGGGAGTCAGTGCTGTAATAGTTGTAATTAGTGGTGGGTGCATGGGTTTATGCAAATCTCACTATGTTTTGGATGTGTCTGTGATGGTGGTTGTGGTGGTGGTACTTTGTGTTGTGCTTGTGTGTTTTGTTTTGTGTTTGTTTCTTTATATATGATGGATGGTTGATGCCGTGGGTGAGTGTTTGTATGTTGGGAGTCTAGGTGTAGTGCTAGTGTCAGAGATTGGGGTTGTTTGTTGAGAGGAGGTTGGTGAGGGTATTCTGCTTGGAGGATGAGTTTGGGAAGACAAACGGACCACAGAGGGTGATCATTTATCTGGGATTGTCTCATGTGGAGTCCTCAAATTCTGAAGATGGTGTGGTACCTTCTCCAGCCTCCCCCCCCTTTGCTGCTGAATCCTTTTGTCTCGGTGGTGCAGACATCATTGTTCCCCACCTTCGTGGCAATAGTCTCCCTCTATATCTCAGAAGAATGCTTACAAGGGAATGGGTATTTAATTATTTTAGCACTGTTTCTTAATATTTTCTATGCACTTTTCTACATTCATAACAATTGATGATGGTTTGCTCTGACACAAAAATTATGATGTCTCTTTTCTTTATATTTCCAATTTTGATTTTATACAATGACCCTCGTAGTAGAAAGAATCTCATGTAGTAGGGTTGTGAAGCAGTTCCTTCTGTACTAAACAGCATTTCAAGTGGAAGCACACCTTTTCAATACTTATAATACACCCTTAAGGTAGGCCATACAAGACCAGAGGCCAGGAAGCATGGCATATTACATTTACAACATTAACTTTTATTGTCTAAACATATTTAGACGTCTTTAAATTAGCTATGTTCTTTGGTGTAGGAGTAGCACTCCCATACTCTTAACACTGCTTAACTTATTTAATCATGATGTACAAGTTCAGGTATGGAAAAGCAAGAAGGATACTCACTGCACTTTTGACTGTAATAAAGTAACATTCTCTGCATTTAAACATTTTAATTTTAATTTTAAAGTAAAAAAGTAAATCCTTTATATCACTTTTCAATGTGCAGCATAAACTTTCAGGGGCCTGACCTGAAGTTTCTTGCTGCACCTGAGATGTAATTTTCTGTTGCCATTGAAAGTATATTTGTACGGAACAGTGCAGAATAGGGGCTTAGTGTTGAGAGGAGTCGAGAATACTGACAGTATATTTTGATTGTAGCTGGTATCTGCTCCACTTGCCTTTCAAATGACAATGAGAAATGCACAAACAAAGGAACATGGCACCAGGCCTCCCTTCAGGCTTCAGGAAGGTTTCACTAGACAAACAGGACACACACTTGGGAAAGACAGAGGAGCTCTCAAGCCAAAGGTACTTTCTATCCACCTACAGGCTGCCACTGGGTATATAGATGGCATCCTCAAAATGTACACTCACATCCCTAATAAGCTCGGTGAAAAACAGATGGAGGATAACCTTGCGGTCTGAGCACTAATATGAAGAGTTGACCTGCTTGCCTTCACTCCAGGATCCCAGCATAAACTCCAAGGGTCACATGACTTACCTCATGTATGACCTACAGGGACACCAAAATTGACAAATGCAAAACAATTGAGCAGAAAATATGCCTCTGATGCTACCTTAACAACTTTAATGCTGTTCTGCAGGGGGCTTCTTGACCGGATGAAAGTGAACACAAACTAGACTTTTCTCTTGCATCTACAGGACTCAAATTACTTCCCACCCACAGTTCCCTCCAAGATCATGGATACTAGTTAATGGTCTACAGTCTATTGTTTGGAATAAACTATATATATGTAAACCACAGGAGAGTTAGATAGAACTACAACTTCTATCTTCTTTGTTGCTGAAATTGAGTTTACGTCATCTCCAAATTATCAGCATTACTGATGTCATATCACTATAGTTGAAGGACAAAACAGTCTTCGAAGTAGGTCCAGTTTTAATTGTACATGTGCACTAAAACAGCACTCAATCTTCTACTAACTCTCTTAAAGCATCAATATTGGCTCAATGTGATTAATCGGTCACTTACTACAAAAAATTGTATTTGCATATTTTAAATTACTATATTAATATAGGCAGGTACAGAAGTCCTTGACATCACACTTTCATGTATTTATCACATTCGTAGACATGGTTTTTGAAAGACAGATTCCCTCAGCGGGACAAGGCTGCAGGTTGTAGCTGAGGAGGACACATCTGGTTATGTAAAGGTTTTCCCTTCCACTATCAAGACTCCAGACTGTCTGGGGTGACAAAACACAGACAGGATTGGTGTTGAATTCTTTTGTGTGTGTTAGAGGCAAAGTCCTTTGGAGTGCAAGTGGGGCTGGTTACAGTACTTCCCAAGCGATTGTGGCAGACTTACTGATTTTCCCTACCCTTAAGCCCCTTTTGTGTCACTTTCTGGGAGGAATACACAATCCCCAACAGCAGATCCATTCTCATTCATGTGACCCAAGACACAGGAGAAGGCACAAATGGTTGGGACTAGAACAAACCCACTTTCTAAAAGTGACACTTTAAGAATTGTGACTTAAAATTTGACTTTACTATTAAAGGATTTAAAATTACAATTCATTTGAGTGTAAACAGCCTACCTCTATCTGTTCCCAATCAAAAGTATGCAAATATTAAATGTAATAAGGTAACCCAATGTGTCAGCAACTGCCCAATCGCTGGGAGAACAAGACTTCAATACGTCCCTATTCTCCCTTGCAGGATGAATACCATCCCTGTAAGGCAGAGTTCTTCAAACTGGGGTGCGGGCCCCCCTTGGGGGGCCTCAAGTGATCCCAGGGGGGCGCCAAACTCTGGCCAAAAGAAATATTATACAGATAACATGCCTTTGTTTTAAGCAGAAGCATGTTATTGCAGCTTTAAAAAGGTAACAGTACTTAACTGCAATGTTTAAATAGGTTTAGACCTATTTAAACATTGCCATCTTTCTAAAATAATTGTGAAAAATTCTGAGGGGGCCCAATTATTATTTTTTTCAACTGGGGGGGCGCGGCATTAAAAAGTTTGAAGACCACTGCTGTAAGGGAAGTTTACATTAAGAAGAGGAGGAGGAATAACTTACGGGTGCTGATCCTGGCGTCCGGAAGAAAAAAGAGGCTGGACTTGGAGACAGCGTCTTCGCAGTGGCAACCGGAGGCAGAGCTAGGAGAGAACAGAGCCAAACAACCGGAAGTGGAACATCTTGTGGACTTACTGGAGCTAAAGAAGACAGTGGGAACTGCCCCCTTCACTGTGACCCAGAGCAGGAGACGATGGAAGGGAAGAAACCTGAAGCAGACCAGGAGACGACTCAGGAGGACGTTTGCCGTGGAGCTGCATCTTCACACCATGCTTCAGGAGGAGTGTGGCTCCATCAGGTGGATGGTCGGTGTGGGGACTGAGAAAGACACTTGCTGCTATCCGACCACCCAAGCAGTTCTAACAAAGACAAAAAATCATGAGGTGGGGGGGGCTCTGTCTTTTTTCAGGAAGGGCTAAGCATAAGTCTTGTTATCCTATTGATGAACTGTATACATTTCTTTATTTCTTTATTTCTTTAAGACCTAAAAGGGAAACAAACTTTTCTATCTCTCCCATTCACCCCTTTAAGCTTTGAGTGCACACTCCTGGTATTTCCGGTGATGGTATCAAACTAAGCAGGAGAACCAAATACTCATTACTCCTTACAGTGCATCTTTCGAGGGAATGGCAAATGGACCTCCTCCGTGGAACCTAGAAGAAAGAAGAAAAAAAGAACAGGCATTAATCTTCATCTGATATTTTTGTGGAGGTGCCGGGGAAAAATAAATATAAAAAGTACAATCCCTAACTAGAGAGCGACTAATTCTTGAGAAGCACTGCCAAAACCTCACAAGTGGTGGAGAATGTGGGTAGCTGCCATCTGATACAGGATGGAAAGCGCTGTACAACAGCTCCAGGAAGGACTGAGATGGCTGGAATCAGTGCTAGAAAAACACATGGCCCAAGCAGAAATAGACAGAACTGTCTTCACAAATGTTATTTGTTCCCAACGGGAGAATATGACCAATATGGCTGAGAGCCAAGGACAAATAAAGTTGGGACTATCACAGACTAGAGCAGGAACCATCCCTGGTCCATTGGTGCCACTACAAAAAATCATGTCCGGGGAAGATCCTATTGCTTTCTTCCTGAATTTCAAATGGGCTGCTAGGGTCAGTGCTTGGAATTTAGATAACTGGCCATTTTATCTGGCTCCACTCGCTTATCAGGTTGCTAATTGCAGATGGGACATCTGCTTATGCCAATATCAAGAAGGTGATTATCAACTGATTAGGCATGGACGATGAGACTTCCCAATTAAAGTTCAGGAGAGAATGGGGACTAGCAGGCGATACACCAAAAATCTTTTTGTTTTAAACTAAAGGATGCATCTGACAGAGGGTTTAAGCCCTCTAAAGCTACTAAAGAGGAAATCATTAGAAAGATATACTGAGAACAATATCTAGGGGCCTTACCTTATCCAACCCAAAGATGGCTTAAACAACATCCCTGTCTCACTGTAGAACAAGCCGTGAATATGGCCACAACCTTTGCTCGGGTTCATTCCCAGGGTTCTCCAACTGAATGGAAGAAAACAAACAAACCTGTGTTCATCCCTACAATCAAAAGCCCCCAGAAAGACCACAACCAAAACTATACCTTGAGTCCCACAAATAAGAAGTACTAAATCCGACCAAAATTCTGCCACTGGGCCACAATGTTTTGATTGTGGGGAATGGAGCCTCATAGCTAGATTTTGTATTAAGAGACGGAAAAGCAAAAAGAGGAAGAACAAATGGATGTCAGTTATGCTCCCTGTTCCATCTTATGTACTCAAGAAACCGGACACATATATTACGTGAGTCTACTACTCAATCATAAGTTGGTCCCTTCCCTTTTAGACTCAGGGTGTAGGCAGTCTGTGATTAGGACAGATCTAGTCCTTCCCTCACAAATTCTTCCTAACCAAATGGTAGCCAATCACTGTGTACATAGGGATACCAAGACTTATACAATGGCATGCCTAGAACTGACCAGCCCTATCGGACAAACCCATAGGGTCTAGGTGGGTGTTATGTCCTCTCTACCTGAAGTCCTGATTCTAGGGACTGATAACCCTTGCTTCTCAGAACTATTGGAGCAAAAAACTGGACCAGGCCCGAGAAATTCAAAATGTATAGAAAGGAAACAGGCAGCCATCTTCAACCAGAACCCTGAGTCTTAGATAAACAATTCTGCTTTGCCCAAGTAAACGTCAAAACATTACAAAACGCTTGGCAAAATGCGGAGTAGACTCAAGGAAAGACAGATCCAATTTTTCCCCATTTTGTCTTAAAGGGCTACTATATAGAGTAATTGGACCTCAGGATGAGCCTCTATTCCTAGTCCCTCTAAACCTCAGAAAACGGGTTCTGTTTTTTGCTCATTCAAACTTGCTGGCTGGACACAAAAGGATAGAAAATACTAGTGATTCTATCCTAAAATGCTTCTATAGGCCTGGTGTTTACACTGACATCAAACGCTATTTCCAACAGTGTGAGATTTGCCAGAAGAAGAACCCATACTGACCCCCACTAGTGCTGTTAATACTCATGCCTATAATAGACAAACTCTTTAAAAGAATTGGAATGGATCTGATCAGTCCCCTTCCCCGTACACCTTGGTGGTATCAATATGTATTAATCTTGGCTGATTATGCAACCAGATACCCGGAAGCCATTCCCTTAAGGACCATTAATACAAAAACCATAGCCCAACATCTGTTGGAAATATTCTCTCAGATGGCGTTCCTCCAAGAAATACTTACAGACCAGGGTACCACTTTTGTCTCCACCTAATAAAACAAGTTTGTCAGCAATTGGGTATAAAACAAATAAGGACATTGGCTTACCATCCACAAAATGATAACGGCTCCCTGAAGTTAACCCTAAAAAAACATTTGTCTGAGAATGGGAAGAACTGGGATCAGTTGCTTCACCTTGGCCCTCTTTGTTCTATGGAGTCAAAAACAAAGCAGTCTGTGGTTTTAGTCCTTTGAGTTTCTCTTCGGATGACAGCCACACACTCTTTTGTAAATCACGAAAGGGGCATGGGAGAAAGATGACAGCAAATGTGCAGAGTCCCTTCTACAATATGCCACCCAGTTAAAGTCCCACCTGGGGAAACTGTGGGCTTTGGCCCAGGAGAACTTAGAACAAAAACAGAAATGTATATATGACAACGGAAAGAAGTGGAGGACCGATGATGTAAACTCAAAAGCGAGAGGCAAGGTCCTTTTAGAATAGTCAGAAAGGTTGGGAAGGTTACCTACCATTTGCAACTGTCTCCGAAAAAAAATATATATACCATATCAACCTCTTTAAAAAATGGTTTGGGCCCCACCCTAAAATGTGTAGCTTACCTCCCTCCAGCACTCTTGGGGAAACCCACATCAATGAAGACTTGGCCCCCAACATGAGAACACTCCTAATCGAAGCCCTTAAAGTCTTTACAAATATATTTTCTGACCTTCCTGGAAAAAACCACATAACTGAACATACCAGCCCAATCCCAAATGGAGTGATTATCGAACAAAAACCCTATAGAATCCCCTAAGCTTTTCGCAAGCTCCTCCAAACAGAAATCCACAACATGTTATGAATGGAAGTTATAGTACCATCAACCAGTAACTCGTGTTCTTCCATTGTTCTCGTTCCAAAACTTGATGGCAGTATGAGATTCTGCATTGACTTTAGAGCCATCAATAAGGTAGCTAAAATGAATGGGTACCCTTTGCAGAGGGTGGATGAGCTAATCGAGAAACTAGAGGAAGCTACGTTCATAACCACCATTGATTTAACTAAAGGTTATTGACAGGTGCCATTGAACTGTCAGGACCAAGAAGAAAACACCTTTGCCACCCAATCTGGTCTGTACCAATTTACTGTTGTTCCCTTTGGCCTACAGGGTGCTCCCGTAACCTCTCAAAGACTAATGAATACTGTACTGCATAATCATCAGGCATACTCCTCGGCCTATTTGGACAATATAGTAGTGTTCAGCAAAACCTGGGACAATAATTGACACTACCTCTCTCTAGTTCTTTCTGAGCTATACAATGTCCATCTACATATCAACCCCAAGAAATCCAGATTTGCGTACACCATGTTCAAGTACTTAGGTTATTTGCTAGGGGACGAAGGCTGATGCACAGACTGGGAAAGACCCTTGCGGCTATCCTACTGCCCCAGTAGTCTAACAAGGATTAAAAATCATGAGTTGGAAGGGGGGCTCTCTCCTGCATGTTGGGGAAGCACTGAGCATAAATCTCACTATCCTAATGGGCACCGTATACATTTCTTTATATTTTTCTTTTTCCTCCCAGACCTAAAAAGGAAACAGACTTTTATTTTCTACCCATTTACCCCTTTCAGCTTTGAGTGCACACTCCAGGTGTTTCTGACCCTGCCTAGTAGTAAGTTACCCTATAATATAGCTGATAACCAATATTTCATGGAACATCAGTGGCAACACTTTTGTGCACATGTATTAATACTCAGTCACATAATGCAATTTATGTTGACATTTTCAGTAGATGTATATGCACAGAAGCTATGCAGATGCATCTAAATGGGAAAATAGAAGAAAACAATACAAAGTAATGAAGATAATGCTACCCAATTCTCCTGTATATACAAATCACACTAAGGCCCGTATTTATCCTTTTTTTGCGCCGCATTTGCGTCGTTTTTTTACGCAAAAACGGCGCAAAGTTGCAAAATACCATTGTATTTTGTAGGTTTGTGCCGTTTTGAGTCGAAAAGCGGCGCAAATGCGGCGCTAAAAAAAGTATAAATACGGCCCTAAATATATGCAAACAAACACAATAATATTGTATTATGGAGTGTAGGCCTGTCTTTGAAAATATTGATTTTTGCAAATATTAATAAATTGGAAAACAACGTTTCATTTAAAAAATGTGCTTCTATTTATGTAATTTGAAAACAGGAAATTGGGCAGTCTAACATTCAGCAAAGTACAGATGTTGCAGCTCTGTTAGCAATTATGCATAAGGTCACACCTCCTCTGATTGTCCATATGCCTTAGCAGCAGTGTATGGGAATTAATATTGTTTTGACCAAGTGCATGTATTTTTATATGTATTGCTGACTATACCACATCCCTTACGTTACACCTCTAATTTTCGAAAGGGTAGACTTCACATTGTTAGTGTTGTGTCTTGAGTACCAATTCTCAGACTTCTTTTGTTACCCTGAAAAAAAATTATGAAGCATACAAAGAACCTTACACTTGCCCCCTTTTTTCTGCATAGAACACTATACAAACAACCTTACATATGTCCCCTTTTTGCTGCTCTGTGCTCCCCATCACGCTGTGGTTAGGCCACTACCTAAATGTGGGCAATTAAGGGGATCAGGGTACGTTACACCCTCTCCTGCTTTCCGGAGGACTTTCCAAGCCGGACCTCAGCTGCTATTTGGTCAAGTGTTGCAGGTCCTCCCACTACTTCCGGAAGTGCAGGGTACTGCACTTATGTACTCCCAGGATCTGTAGTTTCCATGCGATGGCCCTCCAGATTTTCTTCTTCTGATGCATGCTGAACTGCACATAGCAAAAAACGAGAAAAACAAAAAACATATAAAATCAGACAGCATCAAATATGTGAAATGAAAAATGCATTTTGCATTTATTATTTAATGTTAATCAACATGTACTATGTCCATCAAGACTGACAAATTTTCTTCTGTCGAACATACAAATCAGGTAGGAGAACCTTCGCCAGCATGACAAATAAAAACCTCTATCACAGAGTATGTGCGGTTTGACTGCCAAGATATAAATCAGGATCTAAGTCAGATGGTAAAAATATTTAACCAGGAAAAACATGATTGGTGTATTTGGCCTGAGTTTGATCATGGTCAGCCTCAAATTGCTCCTTAGTTCTTATCTCCTGTGACCATTTACTTACCGTTGGTGCTGGTCAGCTGGGCAGTTGCAATGAGGTGTCTGGAATCTTGTTGTGTCCCTGTAGCTCACACAGGAGGTCTGTAGACTGACTCATGGGGTCACTATTGGTAACCTAGAACCAGGGCAAGGAGGTCCAACCTTTTGAAGAAAGCTAGACAGGCCCTTCAAAACCAGGCAAGCCCTTCTGTTAGCAGGGCAGTCATTTTTCTAAACCTTCCACAGTTCTAGGATTGTTCTCAAGAAAGGTTCTGAAGGTTCTCTTTTTTTATACCTGGGGCCAGTCTTTGTGTGGGAAAATTCCTTGACCTATCGCCAAAACTGATTCTGGTGAGTTCTTTCAAAATGGGTTCTACTCAGTTCTTGGTCTAGAGGCACAAAGACAAGGCAGACTTGCTGTCAAGTTACTTTGTGTGTGGTGTGAGCAAGGTCCTCTGAAATAAAATGTAATCAGGGCAGGCTACTGCCTCGCCCCAGCCATCGCCTATGGGAGGAATAGGCCATACAACAGTGGAAAACCACTTTAGGATTTGTTCAATGTCAGGACATGTAAAACTTAAACACATGTCCTACTTTTTAAATACCATGCACCTGCCCTATGAGCCATTAGGTTGCACCTTAGTGCTGCTTATACATATTTAAAAGGAAGGTTTGATGCCTTTTGGCTTCTGATGGACTCAGTAGAACTGTGACATATAAGTTAGAGCATTCTGACGTGAATGAAGATTTAGAAAGTTGAGTTTGCGTTTACATGCAGACAAATAAAGATGTTTAATACACAGCTCCCTGTGTGACATTGTCATTGCTGTGTATTCAGGCTGAGAAAGGTGTACAACTGGTGACAAGATAGGGGATAAGTAACCCAAAGATTGACAGTACTCTCCAAAAGAGTTTGACATGGGCCACATGTGCCTCAGTTGAACTGCAGAACTGATGTTAGGTGTATGTGGAATCAAAGCACAACTCCAGCCAGTATGAAGTTTTTGAAGATAACTAAAGCTTCACTGAGAAGTCTACACATCATTGGCCAAGAACCTGCTGGGAAAGCTGTAAAGAGAGGTACTGCGCTATTATGCAATCTAAAGCTATACATCATATGAAGTTATAACACTGAAGGTGGCTACAACCAGGTTTTGAAAGAGCAGCAAATAGGGGCAGCAAATTGCATGATGATGCTGCGATCAGAAGCGATGAGAGGCCTTGATCAAATAGGTGTCAGTACATAGAGATGCCTAAAAGCGAGTCAACATACTATATGGTTGTGGTGAGGTGGCATGAGAAGCAATGCCTGAGGCTGTGCTTATGAAACAGTCCATACCTGAAGTGGCACACCACCAAAGCTGCTGGGTGGTGGCTCAGAACAACTCCAGAGGTCTCCAGAAACGTTAGGAGCTCCAATGGAGAAGAAGAAAGAGGTCACAGTTCCACAGACTGTCCAAGATGACCCAGAGACCAGCATAGCACAGATCCTTAGAGATGGCAAGAATTAAGCAGGTCCTAGCGGACAACAAACAGTATTGGAGAGAACTCAATATTCAGTGTCAGCGAAGCCCGTAAACAGTTATAATGCAGCCACCTTCCTGAAACCACCATCACCATTTGATACCACCAAACAGCAGAATATCAACAGATGAACTGCTTGGATCTAGACACTTGATTTCATTGATGCGCTAAAAGAAACAGATAACTAGAAGATTATCAGTTACCTTAGGATCCTTGCTGGTAAAGATGTAAAAGATGTCATAAAGAAAATTCAGCGAGCTGTCTGAATGGCACACCGTCAACTAAAAAAAAACTTGAATCTCAAATTCAATCCAGTGTCAAATGTAGATTACAAAAGGTACATTTTCAGTCAAGAATGACAGAGAGTTGGTGAAACCATAGATGGATAGGTTGAGAGACTGGGTATGCTCATCAGTCACTGTAAGTACAATGAGTAGTGAGGAGTAGTGAGGAGGCTATATGTCTATGAGTTATTGGTGGAAGCCTGTCAGATTCATTCAGATGATGCTTGCTGAAAGAAACTTCTAGTCCGGAGTGAGTACTCATGGCTGCCAGAGCAGAAGCACATGCTGATTGACATTGAGGTCAGAGGTGCCCAGAAAGAGTCAGTCATGAACATGTTTGTAGCAATGTGTTTGTGTGTGTTGTTAGTAATCCTTAGCAGGACACTATACCTGCAACATATTCCGCTTTGCATTAGTATCTTGTGTCTCCTTCATTTGTTTCACATGGTCTTACAACTCAACATAGCAAAATGTGGAACAAAAACAAGCAGACAATGACTTTGTGATAGGTGGATTAATTGAAATTTGTATCTTTAAAATAGAATTGGGCATGGTTGAAAAGAGCAGTGAAAGGTTCAGTCATGGTGGATGAAATCATTAGAGTAGATGCCATATAATTGTAAGTCCAAAGTCCAATGTACTCCTCCCATTGGCAATGGAAGGTGATTGAAGGACAGTCAACAGAGGAAATAGGTGGCACACAGAGGAGGTTCTTTAGGAAGAGGTCACTTGCTGGCAGTGGTGGGTGTCTTTAGCAACACAAAAGGATGATGGGCGGAGTGCTGAAACTTTTTAAACACTCTCCCCCAGGCACAGATCTGGGTTTAATCCATCGCTCCAGCTCACCATGCCACTCCAGTTTGGACCCGGCCATAAATCTTTCATGTTGCTAAAAGTGGTGTGCCATCTACACCGCCAGGAGTCTTGGCTGGACGTCCCAGCTTGCATGGGCAGGGGGAGATCTGCTGCTAGAGAGGCAGGGGTGTCTAAGGTGGGTTCTTCCTATGACAGGGCCTCCTTCCAGGGGCTGGCATCGATGAAAGGCCAGGTGTTGCTGCACCAAAGGAAGGTGTAGATTGCTGTTGACGATCTCTGATCAGGGTACTGTTAATGTCACCCAACACCCTTGTTAGGGAGTTCATGTTGGTATTATGGGCCTCCCACTGTTCACACATATCTCCATGGATGTCCCTCTGCAGCTGCTTGATCTCCTGGAGTTCTGCAAGTACCAGGCCCATCATACCTTGGGACTCCTTATAGACCCCCAAGACGTGGATGAAGGGGTCCTGCCCAGGAGCATCCCCAGTGGCCCCATCCCACTTGTCTACAGCATCCTTTCCACATACCCTACTCCCACAGGCCTGTGCCCTTGCCACAGAGTGCCCCCTCCCACTGGTTCCAGGACCATCATTGTCTAAGGTAAGGTGCTACGACTAGGGATCATGGACTGGCGGGCACAAGATGGTAGACACTGTCCTAGGGATACAGATTGGGGGGCGAATGGCTGCCTGTGATGTTGAGGCAACTGGGCTGGGAGGTGATGATGTGGTCACAGTGAGACTCACTGTTGGGGTTTGACCAGGTAGTTGAGATGGGCCTAAAGTGTCCTCCGTGTCCTCCATGTCCAGATATCCAGGAGTGTCTTCTTCACTGAGGGCTTCATCTATGGGGGTAGTGGCAGTCTCTTCAGTGGCCTCTGAGTGCCCATTGGCAGCTCTACCTGTTGATGTGAAACATACAATGTTACTGATTGTATTGTGACATCTACCTTCCAAAGTTTACAGTGATATTTTGCAAAACCCTTGTACATAGTTGATTTCTAGATTATCCTATTGTGACAGGTACCCATTGGTTGTACTGACCTGAGATTGTGGAAGCATGCCAATTCCATTAAATTCAGGCAGCTGCTGAATTGTGCACTTGGGAGGATGGGCTGAGAAGTACATTGTGCCACCAGTGCAGGCAGAACAGTGGCTGGGCAGGATGTGGCTTTGACCATTTTGGAGCCTAGTTGACTGTCATGCAGGAAGACCCAGGACTTTTTTGTATATGTGATTGGAGTCATCATGTGATCAGTGCAGTGTGATTGTGTCTGCTACCAATACCATTCTGGTGATTTATCTTGAGGGCTTTCGGATCATTTTGTTTGCACACTGGGTAAGCTGTCCTTCCTGTCCTCAGTAGTTTCATCTTGGGTTAGCTGTTCAAGAAGTATCTAGGTGTCCAGACACATCTCTGAGTTGAGCATGATCTCTATCTGAGTGAGTAAACTTCAATTGAGAGTTAGCAGTCAAGGGATTTTGGACAATTGACCACTGTTCTACTGTTTGGAGTCATCTGTGAAGTGCCTCTTGGGAGTTGTAGTCATGTCACTCTCTCTACCTCCCAACACTTGACAATTGGTATCCTTCCAGGTGCTTAAACTTTATTTGAGAGTTTACTGAAAGATTAATTCTGACAAGTGGACACTAGGCTGGGGATTGTAGTTAGCAAAACAGGGCCCATTGGGCTTTGCAGTTATGTCACTCCCTCTACTTCCCAACACTTGACAATTGATAACCTCACAGGTGAATAAACTTCATTTCAAAGTTCACTAACAGATGCATTGTGACAAGTGGACACTGGGCTGGTGATTGTAGGTAACAAAACAGGGCCCATTGGGCTTTGCAGTCTTGTCACTCCTTCTACTTCCTAACACTTGACAACTGGTAACCTCCGAGGTGAGTAAACATAATTTGAGAGTTCACTTACAGATGAATTGGGGTAAGTGCACCCTGGGCTGGTAATTGGAGTTACAGGAACAAGCCCTCCTGAGAGCTGCAGTCATGTTACTCCCTGTACTACACACAGTGTACAAATGTTATCCTCCCATGTAAGTGCACTTCCAGTGAAAGTTGATGAACAAAGACACTCCCTCTACTTCTTACATATGAGAAATTTCATCCCCCCAGTTGAGTACACTTCATGTGTGAGTTCCGAAACATATATTTTGGAGAAGAGAACCCTGGACTGATGGTTGGAGTGACGTTAAGAGAGCCTCATGTTATTTGAAGTCATGTAGCTCCCTGTACTACACACACTATACACATGGTGTCCTCCCAGGTGAGTACACCTCAATAGAGAGTTGAGACATAGGGGTCCTTGGACAAGAGAACAGTGTGCTGGTGGTTGGAGTTACAGAAACTGGACCTGCTGGGAGCTGCCGTCGTGTCACTGTATATAGTACACACGCTATACAAATGTTATCCTCCCAGGTGAGTATACTATAATTGGAAGTTAAACAAACAAGGGTATTTTGTAAAGAGGACGCAGGGCTGGCTGAGTGGAGTAACAGTAATAATGACTCCTGTCCCTGGCAGTCATGAAGACCCTGTACTACACCCAATATTCATATGTTATCCTTCCAGGTGAGTACACTACAATTGGGAGTTTGAAAGCAAGGGTATGTGGAGAAAAAGACACATGGCTGGCTGAGTGGAGTAAAAGTAACACTGTCTCCTGGCTGGAAGTCATGTTGGTCCCTGTACTACATACATTTGAAAAATGGTATCCTCTTAGGTGGGTACACTACAATTGGGAGTTAACAAACAAGGGTATTTGGTGAAGAGGACACAGGGCTGGCTGACTGGTTTTACAGTAACAGTGTATCCTGGCCTTGGGAGTCGTGCTTGTCCCTGTACGACACATACTATTCATATTTTATCCTACCAGGTAGGTACATTACAATTGGGAGTTAACAAACAAGGTTGTTTGGTAAAGAGGACACAGGGCTGGCTGAGTGGAATTACAGTAACAGTGCCTCCTGGGCTTGGCAGTCATGTCAGTTCCTGTACTACACACACCATTCATATGTCATCCTCCAAGGTGGATACACCACGATTGGGGGTTAACAAACAAGGGTATTTGGTGAAGAGGACACAGGGATGGCTGAGTGGAGTTACATTAAGAGTGCCTCCTGGCCTTGGCAGCCATGTCAGTCCCTGTACTACACACACTTAACAAATGTTATCCTCCAGGCACTGATGTCAATGTAGAGACTGGGTCTGAACAGACAAAGTGAAAATCCCCTGACTGCTGTTGTTCCTACACCTCTAACACAGATCACGGACACTTCTACTGCCTGTTCCCAGTTTCCAAAGACGCTCTCAGGACGTGTGATCAGAGCACCATGAAGGCTCATTGAAGGGCTATATTTTTGTATACAATTGTACAAAAAATATGTTTTTATTTAACAGAGGAGGAGAAGCAGTGTCTTGTGAGTTAGTAATGACAACCAATTTGGCTCCTGATGGATTCTGTAGAACTGTGACGTGAGTGTTAGAGCATAGTGAAGTCAATGCAAGTTTAGAATGTTGAGTTTGCGGTTACACACAGATGAATAAAGATGTTTAATATACAGTTTTGTGTGTTGGTGAAGTCATTGGCGTGTACCCAGGCTAGGTAAGAAGTTACATTTTTCTAGGTCAAAATGGCAGTTTAAAACTACAGGCTACAGTGGCAGGCCTGAAACATTTTTAAAAGGCTCCTATAGTGGGTGGGACAATGAACGCTGCAACCCACTAGCAACATTTAAATTACAGGTACATGTAGTACCATTTACTAGGGACTTACAAGCTAATTATATGTGCCAATTAGGTGTAGTCCAATCTTACCATGCTGGAAGGAAAAAGCACAAGCACTTTACCACTTGTTAGTAGGGGGAAAGTATGCAGAGCTCTAGGACAACCAAAACAGGAGTTCTGCAAAAATAAGGAAGTGAGGACAAATAGTTAGGGCAATATCATGCCAAAGATGCCAGGTCAAACAAGTACATTGAGGATACGAGCTTCTTTGTGGTCTACCTTCCCCATTTTTTAGCAATTCAAAGTTCTTATGGGGCTTGTAGTTTGGTAATTGCACAAGGGGACACTACTGAGAAAATTAAAAAATGGTCAGACCATATCACAGGAAAGATTTTAAGCTCATATATAGTTTCTGATGGGAGATTACAGAAAATCCTGTGACCACACCTGCAGTAATTGAATTTGAACTGCCCAACCTGGATAGCTACACTGTGGTTGAGCTTAGACAGTTATGTAAGGGAAGAGGACTGCAAATTAAGAAGGGCTCCAAGACGTTGGAGCTTCAGAAAGCTCTGAGAGCCTGGACAGATGCACATAATTTACTGCCAGCAACAGAGGATGGGAATGGGAAGGATGATATAGATGAGCAAGAGCGAGTCCTGGATACTGGGGGTGAACAGAACTTGTGGAGCTTCAGTCTGCGGAATTCCACAGAGTTACATTAAAACTCTGCAAGATTCCACAGAGCTCAGTCAATGGGCAGAAATATGCATGTCCCGCTGCAATTTAGCACTAGCAGCCTGAGCAGTGCAGCAAAAGTCTGTATGAATAGAACCATACTGTGTGCAAGAGCATGCAACCATTTGAATTGATTTTGCTGCTGCTCGAGCAGAAATCTACCTTAGCAGTGGCAAATCTACTCAAGAAGCAGCTCTCTCACGGCGACCACCTAGGTTAGAAAAGGGTGCTAGGGGTCACCAAATCTTGCTCTCATTTCTGGAGCCTTGTAGGAAACAAAATCCAACACGTGGCGATTAGTGGAAGTTAGCCGTAACTCTGTATTATAAGAGTAACATGGAGTTGTTATTCCACCCATACTATGGGCAGATTGGCGCTTGCTGCCGACCCCCTAATGGCTACCAGCCCTGAGATGCAGCAGTTACTGGAGGGTGATGACTTATCTTTTGAGTTAGACCTTCTTGTCACAGCAGAAAGCAGCATATCTTCACATGGCCTGTCCCCAGAGGAGCTGGGGGATAGGAAAGCCAAGAGGGAGTTTCAGTTGCAAATGTCCAAACTCAAGATGGAGAGGAGACTAGCTTTAGAGTGATTGGCTCTTGAAAGGAACCTCGGAGACTTGCACCCTAAAGCCAGTGGCCAGCAACCATAGTGGCAGCATACCCACAGTGTCTGAAGGGGACAAGAAAGTTTACATACCCAAAGATCTGGTGCCCAGCAATATGGTAGAAGAGGACATACACAAGTGTTTTTCTGCCTATGAGATGGCACTTAAGATGCATAGTGTCCCAGAACTATTTTGGGAGGCATCCCTCTGGAAATACATGTCTACAGTGAGGAGGAATTCCTTGCTTACCCTGGAGGTGAGGGACCAGATGACGTTAAGTTCAATGAAAACCATCCTTGTCACCAAGTTTGGACACACCCCAGGGAGGTACTGTTTTAGGTTCAGAGATAGCCAAAACATGCAGAATCAGTCTTGGGTGGATTTTCCAGATTACACCAGCAAAGCACTGAATAGTTGGGTGCAGGGCAGTAACGTGGATGATTTTACTGGATTGTTTAATTTGATACTAAGAGAGAACATGCTCAGTACATATGTTGTGGAGTTGCACATGCACCTTGTTGACAGCAAGCTCACTCACGCCAGAGAGCTTGCAAAGAAAACAGGCCTCTAGATCAGGACCAGAGTGTTTAGGAAGGTACCTAGGGTTGGCACCAATAAGGGTGGTTCAGGTTCCCCGAGCAGAGTGAGGGAAAGATCAAGGAAAATACAGAAAAATCTCACGCCAGAGAGCTTGCAAAGAAAACAGGCCTCTAGATCAGGACCAGAGTGTTTAGGAAGGTACCTAGGGTTGGCACCAATAAGGGTGGTTCAGGTTCCCCGAGCAGAGTGAGGGAAAGATCAAGGAAAATACAGAAAAATCTCACGCCAGAGAGCTTGCAAAGAAAACAGGCCTCTAGATCAGGACCAGAGTGTTTAGGAAGGTACCTAGGGTTGGCACCAATAAGGGTGGTTCAGGTTCCCCGAGCAGAGTGAGGGAAAGATCACGGAAAATACAGACAAATCTCAGAACAAAGGGAGAGGAACAAGTTCCCATGTCCCTTTCGGGAAATAGGGGTAGGTTCTGGTGTGCAGTGTCCCCGGGAATCCCATTCAGCACGCACACATCAATAGCAGACATACACACACACTAACAACAGGTACCCACTGAAAATGCACGCATATGTAAAACACTCACATAAACAATCACAGGAACACACATATGCACTACACACTCCCATAGCGGGCACAAACAGATGTCACACACACACATGACCGATAACAGCACAGACCCACTGCTTAAATTTAGCCAGTGGTTGCAGGTGGGACCCACAGCCATTTATTTTTCTCATCGTACTTTGACCCAGAACAAGATAGATGAAATGCAAGGGAGAAAAAATGAGGAAGAAGAAAATTGAAAACCTATGACAAGGGAGAAAGCAGGAATGAAAACTAACCTGCAAAAGTGAGATTAAAAAGGGAAGGATTGTCTGGTGGTGGCTTAAAGAAGCATAAGGTAGAAACAAGACTATGGACCTCATTGCGAGTCTGGCAGTCCAAGGACCACCAGATTTGCGGTGATGGTGGACTGCTGTACTCCAAGAGGTCTGACCACCAGGAGACCACTGTCACGGCCAAGAACAAGGGGCCAGATGTAGTAATGTCAGGATATGCGATTCTGAAATTACGAGTCATGCGACACGCAATTTCAGAATCGCAAATCCTGATGCAGAACGGTGTCTCAGACACCGTCTGCGACTCGCTATGGGGTCGCAAAGACCCATCTCATAAATATTAATGAGGTGGGTCACATTTTGCGACACCATAGCGAGTCCCTGCATTCACAGGGATGGCGGCCTGCTGAAGTCAGCAGACCTCCATGTCTGTCACTGCTTTTTCAATAAAGCAGTTTTTCATTTTTATTTTGCAGCCCGTTTTCCTTAAAGGAAAACGAGTTGCAAAATAAAAAAAATAACGAAACCATTTGGTTTCGTTTTTTCAGAGTAGGCAGTGGTCCATTGGACCACTGCCTGCTCTGAAAAAACCTTGTGGGCAACATTCACAAAGGGGAAGGGGTCCCATGGGGACCCCTTCCCTTTTGCGAATGAGTTACCACCAGTGTGACACTGGTGGTAACTGCGAATTGCGATGCGAGTCGCAAATAGGAAGGGAACACCCCTTCCTATTTGCAAGTTGCATTCACAATTTGCGAGTCGGTACCGACTCGCAAATTGTGAATGTGCATCGCAGACGGCTGTTTGCATGGCGCAAACTGCGATCTCGCAGTTTGCACCATGCAAACAGCTTACTACATCTGGCCCAAGTTTCCCGATGGGCTGATGGCAGTTGGACTTGTGGTCAGCCCTGGTGGTGCTGAACTCAGCTCCACCGTGCTGATCAGGACTCCTGTTTCCACCAGCCTTTCCATGGCGGGGACCCTGCCATGGAAAGGCTTGTGGAAACACAATGCCAGGAGGGCCCCTGTTCTGCCCCTGGCATGGGCAGTGCAGGCACCCAGGGGCCCCCTTGTCCAGCATTGCCCGAATGTGCATTGTCTGCTTTGCAGACAGTGCACATTCTGATGATGCTGTAGTGCTACGGTATTACCGCAGTGAGGAGGCAGCCATCACATCGGCTGCCCCCCACCTCGGTTGTATTATGATGTTGCTGCCGGGCTGACTGGGTGGAACATTGTATGGCAATGTACCCGCTGGTCAGACCAGAGGGAACAGTGCTACGATGTTGGTCTTAGCTCCCTTTAGTACAAGCAGAGACTTTGGAGGAGCATCTACACCCAATTAACTCAGTGTGTGTGCTGTGGCGATCTGACGGCTACATTTAGACCGTGGCGGTCAGACCACCAGGATTATGCCGACTCTGCCTGGATCGGTGATCCCAACAGGTTGAATACGGATAGAGGTTGCAATCAGCCAGGGCAGCGCTGCATGCAGCGCTGCCCTGCTGATTATGACCTTGTTCTCTGCCAGCCTTTTCAGGATGGCTTTACCATGAAAAGGCTGGTGGAGAACAGGTGCACAGGGCCACGGGTGGCCCTGCACTGCCCATGTGTGAGAGGAGGCCTCTTTTTGCATGGTTAGCCCCTCACTTTTTGCCTGATGTTGACATGTCCTAGAAGATGTAGTGCCCAGAGCCCATGCTAACCAGGTTCCCTGGGCCTGAGCTCTTTCCCTAAATCTGTTGTGATGCTTGGCACAATTGGATACACTCCTAAATATCACTGTAAGTCCCTAGTAAATGGGTACCCTAGTACCCAGGGCATGGGATATTAAGGGTAGGCTCCTGAGGGCAGCAGCACTGATTGTGCCCCCCTCTAGGGCCCTACGCCCATATACACCCAGCACTGCCATTGCAGGCTAAGTGTCCTAGGGCAAACCTAAAAAGACAAATTCAATATGGCACACTCCCTGTGTGCCCTGTCCACCCTACACTGCATATGTTATGGGTATGTCACCCCTCTAGCAGGCCTCTCAGCCCTAAGGCAGGGTGCACCATACTATATGTGAGGGCATAGCTGTATGAGCAATATGCCTCCACTGTGTCGTTGCCAAACGTGGGACATAGTGAGTGAACAGAACAGCCATTTTTAGTACATGTACTGGACACTGGTCAAACACGAGTTCCCAAGCTACATGATGGCCACTCTGCACCCTGGGTTGTTTGGTATAAAAAAACTCAGGATGATAAATCCAAACTGGTATCTGTATTGGATTAATCCCTAAATGTACCCAGGGGTCACCTTAGAGGTGTCCCTTGCAAAAGCTAACCTAAATGGCATGGTTGCTGTCTGGTTCCATCCACCATGCCACCTCTAGACAGCCAATATATAAGTCGTGGGGGAGAGCCGCGTCTCTCTGGTTAGTAAGACAATGCTCTTCCTGGTTGGAGGAGCTAACACCCCCTTGCTCAGGAATATGCACTCTCCTGGTGGTGAGCTTCAGAGGGCTGCTGCCCTTGAAACTCGAGCCCCCTGGCCTGCTGCTAGCTGCAGATGGCTTCCCCCTTTGCAAACCCCAATTTTGGTGGGAGCAAAGGTGGGAAACCACTCAAAGGGTAGGAGGAGGAGTCTCACTTAGTGTGCACCACCCCTAGGGGCTTGAGGCAAAGTGGACCCTCCATTTTATTTCCCTCCATGTTGGATGGCAGAAAAATAGCCATTGAGGTTTAGGGCAGTGACCCTTCCCACAGGAAGTGGTCACTGTAAGGAGGTGTAGCCATTCAAAGAGTAAGTGTCCCATTGGGCACTACCAGGTTCCCCCTAAAACACCCACTAAATTCAGTATTTAGTAGGCACCCGTAGACCAAGAAACTAGATTCATCAGGAAGAAAAGAAGACAACACCAAAGAACCTGACAGCACAAGAACAGAGGACCTGCTGCACCAGAGGAGACCCCAAGACCCCAAGATCCCTGGTTGCTGCACCAGAGTCCCAACAATCGCTGATGCAGAGGAGCTGACCACTGGACTGACCTCAAAAGTCCCAGGCTCCTCTAGGCTTTGCAAATAACTGACATCTCCCTCCTGATCGGACCTGGAGCCCAGGAGTGCACGGTGAAGGAGTTGGAAGCTGTGAGATTGTGTGTGGCGAGCGCAGTTGACTAGTTACCACTGCTGAGTGTATGCCCCGCCTCCCAGCGGAAGCAGCCCAGCTAGGTTGGGTGTGGCTTGTGGGGTTGGTTGGAGTTGGTTGGAGGGTCCTACTCGCCCGTGCTCACCCCACACCCACGCCCACCACTCCCCCCAGTCAGACATACCGCAATAGAGCAAGCAAGCATGCAAGCAAGCAACCAAGCAAGCAAGCAGGCAAGCAAGCAAGCACCAAACTATATAAGTATATAACCAGCATATAACCAGTAACCAGCATGCAACCAGTAACCAGCCAAGCCCAGCCTAGGTCCCGCTAGGTTATATCAGCCACCTAGCCATCTAGCAACCACGTTATTCTGCCCATCCTGCCCATACCTTCCTTAACTGTGGACAGCAGAGATGAGATCAGGTAAAATTCGAGGCAGGTCGTCATTTACAAACAAGAGAAAGGGTTCAGAAGGATAAAGGCTACAACCCCCCGCCCCCAACACTTTCCACAATTATTAGCATCCTGGAGAGTAGAGCTACAAGGGCTAGGTCCATGGACCCGAAAGATACCAAAACCCCTAAAGTCAGCTCTCCTATTCCAGGAGGGTCATGGACCATCACAAGTGGCCAGGAATCAGAACTTCATCCCATAGTGGGGGAAGCCTGACCACACAGAATCCTGCCTCCCCAAACAACTCTACAGATGAGATGAGGAGGACAATGTCCAGTGGGGAGTGGGGAAAGAGGGGAGACAGTCACCCCTAAGGAGCACTAGACCTAAATATTTTCATTTCCCTTCTAGTAGCGCGAAAAACGCAGACCAAGAGGATACAGAATTAAGGACACTGGAAGAAGTTGGGGATATATGGTGTCCCACCCAGATTACCCAAGCCTCCAGGATATTCCAAAGAAGTGACTCAAACATTCCCACTGCCTCCCTGGAGCCCGTAACAGACATATGGGTGGCAATCTTGAATTCGATGCAGACAACAGTAACAGCCATACCGTTCCAGTCTCACAAAATGGACATTCAGGTAGACTTGTTAAACACCCTTTCAGTTTTCGTTGCAGGAATCGATGGGAAACTACAATAACTAAATTCTTTAATAACAAGAACATAACAAAACCAAACTAAGGACTTCACCATTTGCTCCTGTAAAGAGGTAGTAGATTAGATAGGTCAACTGCCAGTAATCTTCAAAGACATCTTAAAGGAGATCCGCCGCCCAAGCAAAGAAGAGAGCATGGTTTTGGCGTCCCTTCTGCCACTGGGGTTGCCCACAACCCCCAAACCTTCAACACCTTCAGAGGAGATTCGGAAAAGCCTGCAAGACCACTTAGCCTCAAGGCCATTCAATCTGGAGGGGGAATGCTACTAGGAAAATAGTGCTGATCACTCAAGGAAGTGCTCTGGATCATTCTCCCCAAATAACAGAACTTAGAGCTTTAGAAAGGCAGTCCGGCCACTGGTTGACCAAAACAGAGAGGAAGCGGGCAAGGAAGGGCAGAAAGAACACTCAGGTGGTGTCCGGATCGGATATGGAAACCCTACCTCACATAGTGCAGGGGGAGGTTGTGGGGACAACAAACCCTCTGACAGAGCAGCCCCGCACATTAGACCAAGAGGGGCCTTCGCCCCAGGACCTGGCAGTGGTAGGATCAGAGCTGTTGGTTAGGACCGCAGGACCCCAGGATCGACAAGCATCCACCGCATTGCGGGCCCAAGCACCCATCCAGGTTAAGTCAAGGCCCACCCCAACAGATGTAAAAACCAAAGTTGAGGGTGCAACCCAATAAAATGGAACCATCACCCAAGGGCAGACTTGGTGGAGACCAGAACAGTACAGTCAAACCTGGAGGACAGTTCAAACCAGGCCATGCTTGACCGCGGTTTGCAGGTGTTATGGATTCCAGAGTATAAATCTAGAGGTCCACAAGATGTGCTTAATCGTTCCACTATTCTCAAACTAATAAAAGCCCTGTTAGATCTGGCAGCAGTGAGCTCTGAGGACATCACCACTGTTAAATGTATTCGAGTAAAGAGTAGCTGGCCCACGAACCCTATGGTGGCAATATTTGCTTCTCCGGAATTACCAATGCAAATCATAAAAAATAAAAGCATCTTGACAGACTGGGGAATTGAGGTATGCTTCTGTTTAGGAGAAAGATACCCATACCCGTTAGCACAGAGAAGCAATATGAACAGGAAAAAAGTAGCCACTCGGTCCATCCTACAAGGAGTATCTGGGAACCCACAGACTGGAGAACTTGGCCAAGAGTCATCAGGACAAGGAGCGGTATCGGCACTAGACTTACAGATCGAAATAAGGGAAGAGGAGGGCTGGAGAAGGATAATAGTTCGAAATTCCCAGAGAGATGGCCACCTACAAGATAATTGGGCCTGGCTCCCAACAGTGCTAGCCTCCAGATTGCCACAAAAAGCCTGAATGACAACCCATCAAACAACTTTGACACAAGGATCATTAAGCATCTGCTCATGGAATACAGGGGGTCTGCAATCGAAACTGGAAGATGCAGAGGTCATCAAATTCCTGGGCTCCTTCGATATTATAATGTTGCAAGAAACATGGGCACTTATGAACCTTCCCCTAATTAATTACAAAGAGTATAATATACCTGCGGTTAAACATAACACGTTTGGAAGAGCAAAGGGAAGTCTGTCAATATATATCAACTCTAAGCTTAAGGCAAAATCATCCAGAGGTCAGACGGGAGATCAGCCTTTTTAGTGGGTTCGCCTGGACAATTGGGCAAAAAACATACAGGACCCCCTGATTCTGGTCAATGTGTACATTAACCCCAAAAAGAAAAACTTGGAAGCTAACATTCTGTTAAAACATCTGCTTCATATAATAAATGCATACAATTCGGCCTATTGGCTAGTGTCCGGATATTTAAATCTTAACCTATTCCATGATCCAAGCATGGACCATGTACAACTAGCAGTTCCATTACCCATTCAAAAACTACCACTACGGAGAAAGCAGGACAAAATTGGTACTAAGTTAATTAAGAGCTGTGAGATAGCAGGCCTCTCCATTAAATGGGCTGCTACCGTCTGATACACCCCCAGCCTGGACAAGAGCCACAGAAAGGGTTGTTTCATATCTGGACTACACTCTGGTAAATGCCCCCCTGTTCAAATGTGTGAGAGACTTTAGAATTCCCTGAGAGGGGCAGGGCAAGGGGGGCACACATGGGGCATAGAAAGGCCATACTCATGCCGCTGTCAATATGAAGGAGGAAAGCAGGAGCAAATAGGCTCCTGACACAATTACAGAAACACCCAATTGATGAATCAATTTTAGGAACACTACGGCAAGAAAGGAAACCTCTAAAGAGGGCCATCTGGCTTTTTAGACAAGTGAAACAGGAGACATTATGGGGAAAACTACACTATGCATCAACATTGGCAAATTTGAGCCGGTTCTGGAGCCTGATTAACAACATTGAGAAAGGTCCCAGAGCTGCGAACAATGCAAATGTCACGGAGGAGGCATGGATGGGATATTCAAAATCCCACTTTAAAGAAATAACCTCGACAGATACCAACATAACCCCATGGGAGATAATTGAGGATAACAGGGAGCCAGAGGAGTCCATTGCATTCAGCCCTCTCGAAATAATTAAGATAATAGAAAAAACATGCCAAGACTGTGCTCCTGGTCCCAATGGCCTGCCACAGGCCCTATTTAAAGTGCATGCATCAAAATGGGCAGCCTTCTTTGTCACAATGTTCAATCATATTTTAATAACAGGTTCTGCTCCAACCAGTTGGAAGGGTTCGATAATTCACCCCATTTACAAGGGAGGGAAGACCTCCCTACCTTCCAACTACCGCCTAATCGCCCTTTTAGTTGCAGACCTAAAACATTTTTCAATAGGTATTTTGCAGCATTTACAACGGTGGGCCAAAAAGACAGGGCACGCTGACAAACCTCATGGCTTTAAGCCTGGTAATGAATAGAGCAAGGGCCACAGGGACACTCCTTTATGTGTGCTTCGTGGATTTTAAGGCTGCATTTGATTGTATCCCTAGAGATAAATTATGGACAAAACTACAGCAGTGGGGGCTGCTGGTGAATTTATTAAGTGCTATTATTATGCTCCATTCTAATACATGGGTTAAAATCAAACTGGGAGACGGCTCTTTTCTATCCAGGCCTATCAAAACCACTGTCGGCCTGAAACAGGGTTGCGTATTAGCACCGTTTCTCTTCAATCTGCATATATCAGTCTTATTCCCTGCACTGGATGAGCAGTCAGCCCATCCACCAAGTCTAGGGGTTGTCAAGTATCCAACCTACTCTATGCAGATGGCCTGCTGCTGCTCAGTAACTCCAGAGTAGGTCTACAGAAACTCTTGAACTACCTAGTAGTCTATGTGCTAGCTAATGACTTAGAAAGTAACTATGGGAAGTCCAAAATAATCCCCTTTAACCGTAAACCAACCTTACGTCGCAAGTGGTTCTTAAATGGGCAGCACGTTGAAGAGGTAGCAGCATACACATATGCAGGATTCAGGTTTGACTCTAAGGGCACATTCACAGCACACAAAGAAGCAATAAGAGAGAAGGCTCAAGCTTTAAACCGGGCATTCGGTAACTTGGCAAAATCCCTTCCCGGTCAGCCCCTAAAACCAACGACAATGAGAGCAAAATTACTGCCAACCCTTGCTGATGGGACAGAAATAATGAGGGGTACGGAGGTAGCTATACTGGATAAGCTTTTAGTGAAATCCTATAAACAAGTCTTCCAGCTACCCAGATCGGCCTCTCTGGCCCAGGTCAGACTAGAATTTTTCTTAACAAAGCAATCCCTGGCAAGGTCAGCAACTTTTGTTAATGGCTGCTTCAAACTTTATTCAGCTCCCATGGGGACTTTAGCAAACCTAGCCTGGCATGAAATCAACCTTGTGAGGGTAACAACTTCAAGGATTACTGGGAAAAAAGCATAGCTCGGCTAAAACTGGGTGATTTGTGGGACAGCACATTACCAGCGTTAGCCTTCAGAAAAGGAGTCAACAAATCGGCTAAGATCTTAAGTCAGCTAGAAGACATGGAGGTTCTATCAAACTGATCCCATGGATTGCTAGTCCTAAATTCATATGTGTGGGATGAGGAACCTCGTATTCTATCCACCACATTAGCGCAGAAAAATAAGTCTGCCCTCTTGCGGATGAGGTTGGGAGATTTAAAAACTGTGGATTTCCTCTGGAAATGGAAAAGAGAGGCAGGATGGCAATCACTGGTCTGCAGACAATGTCATCAGACTAGGGAGACCTTATTCCATGTGGTTTGCATCTGCCCAGTTCTGGGATGCCAGAGAAGGGAATTACTGAAAATGAATTTAAACTTCTAGGTACTGGTCAGTGCACATTGGAAAAAAGCAAAAACAGCTCCTGCAGAGCTGCAACTGGACCAGGAGGAAGCCCCAGTGGAGGGACTTCAGGAACACCCTGGACCTCCCATCAGTATGCCCTCATCATCCTGCAAGGCACCCAGAAGATGACTTACCTCCAGCGCCAAAGGGTTCCATTGTCCATAGCTTCCAAGACATCCAACTCACCCTGCATCCGGCCGCCCTGAGCCCTGTATCACAGAACCTGCTATGGGCACTATCTTTAAGCCTGCAAACCAGATCCTTTTCACAGTGGCCCCTCCAAGTGGTTCTGTGCCTGTGCAAAGAGACTTTCCAGCACTGCTCCCGCCAGAACCGGGAGCCACCCGTGACTCTCCAGCTGGCATGGTGTGCCCACCAACCTTATCGACCATCCTGCAAAAGAAGAGACTGGTAGCTCACCTGTATGATTTTATATGCATGTTTCTAGGTGGCCTTCCATTGATTCATATGGTGAGTAAATACACACATAAAGCCTAGCTTTATTAAAACTTTGAAAAATCATAACTAAAAAAGTACTTAACGCATCTTAACCATTTTGGTCTTAAAAATTATATAGAAATCTAAAATATTTTTATAAATTCTGGTCTTGAGTTACGCACTGAGAGTGTGTGTTGCATGATTGATACTGTGAGTACAACAAATGCTTAGCACATCTCCTAGATAAGCCCAACTGCTCAACCAGCTACCTAAAAAACTGGAGTATCAGGTGATCTGATTTTTACTTCTGGAAACCGGCATGCTGTTGCCTGGACCCCCGGCACAGTGTGCCTAGTTTTGCACACTACATAAAGGGCCAGCCTCCTACACCATGCACTTGGCAAGGGATGTGCAGGGATCCCCCTGCCCAGCACTATCCTAATGTTCACTGTCTGGTGCACCCTGCAGGGGACAACATTCCCGTTGGTGCGATTTTGAGCCGGAGACAATGCTGCTGCCAGTTTCTCGCTGGACTGACTGGCAGAAACCTCGGTTTCCAGCCATCAGCCTAGCGGAAAACTTAAAATAGGTCCGGTGGGGTGGTCACCACTACAACGGCAACCACACTGTCAGGAGTATGGCGGGTGGGTGTTCCCATCCACCGACTTCATAATTAGGCCCATTGTGAGGCAATATCTCTCACAAAGTTATTGATCTGCCTCACATAGATCTAGACTGTAAGAACCTTTTGTCTGTCCAATCTCTGTCTAAGATGTGTAACTCACATTCAGTGACTGGGGATACATTTGAGCTTGCTCTATCCTGGATGGGAGCAAAGTTAAATGTGTCCAGTTTGGGTTTTCAAGAGCTCCTCGGAGGAGTTTGTTTAAACCTGTAATAAACAGATATTTTGTGGAATGTTCTATGTTTATATTCAAATTTGCAACAGTGTAACTATAGATCTATGGTAAAATTAGGGTGATGTTCATCACGTTGTATGGGAAGTTTTTAAGGATTCATAGGGCAATTACTATTTTCAGATTGTATAAATGATAGCCTTTTACCACTGGTGTCCTGAGACTTTATTGTACTATTGTACCAATACCTGAGCACACCTTTAACACTTCAGACTCATGATATTGAAGTGGAACATCCCAAGGCTTATTCAGGGAAATAGTATGGGATAGAGATTCTGAACTCAAGTCAATAATTAATAGCAGTCAATACATTTTTGTCCAACCAGTACATTTACTTGAAAAAACATACTTTAATCACAACACACAACTAAATAGTATACATTAATCATAGAGGAGACAATAAGGCGTTTAACCATTATATTGATTAAAACATATTGTGAAACAAAAATATTGACTGTAATAACATTGTGTTGTTTTTAATATCATTACAAAAAATATAGGGCCTGATTACGATTTTGGCAGACGGAAGGCTCCGTCACAAACTTGACAGATTTTCCATCCACCATATTGCGATCTTCATAGGATATAATTGGATCGTAACACAGAGGAAGGGATATCCATCATGGTTGTGACAAAGTAATCCCTTCCGTCAAGATCGTAATCAGGCCCATAGTTTTCTAAATTATCGTTGTATATAATGTAATTTTTATGATTGTTTCATTGTGTTTTTTTGTAGCATTTATTTAGTGTTTTATGTAAGTTTTGGTGTTAATTATCATTTCTAATTTATTTAATGTAATGTGTAAATATTATGATTATTTTTATATACTTAATTAGAGTGCATTTTTGTTGCTTTAAGTTGTATTATGTAATATAAATGGGGTTCTGGGTTTATAGGAGAAAAGTGTGTGAAGATTTTTAGATATGTGTGCATAATTTTTCTTGTTAAATTAACTGTATGCGTGATCATTTTATATATTATTAATTTAGTTTATAATTTTATTTTTAAACTTTTTGAATAAGAAAATATTGGTCCAAGTATTTGGCATAACTTTATTTTTTTGTTTTGTGATATTTATCTTTTCTCATCTTTTGATATTTATTTAATCATTTTGATAAATTTGATATATAATTTGCAAATTATGTTGACAATATTTTTAAGGTTTGATTTTGAATACTATTTCAAAAACATTTGATCTATAGAGTGAAATTCTTAATATATTTTGGTTTCATTTGAATATTTATAGTTTATTAATAATAATTTATATTTCTACATTTGTATGTAGTAATGTATAACAGTGGTTCCCAACTTGTGGTCTGGGGACCCCTAAGGGTCAGCAAAGCTTCCTCAGGAGGGTCCGTGACTGCTGAGAAAATTAAAAAATATTAAGAGATTAGGTCCCCACCTTTCAGTAATGACTCAGTGGGGGGGGTCCCCAGATTCCAATACTAATTCAGTGGGGGTCGTTGGTTTCCTGAATTGATAAAGTGGGGGTCCACAGAAGTCAAAGGGTTGGGAACCACGGATGTATAATATTTACATTGTTAGTACAATTTTTTATTTAAATTTGGAAAAATAAGCATTACATAAATTATTATTTAAAATGTTATGCATTTTAGAATAATTTTTATTTTATATTAATAAAACAATGATGTATTTTTCATTGTTTATTAAGTTTAATAATAAGGTTTTCAAATTAGAATGTAAGTGATGATAATTTATGTTTATTGGAGTAATTTGATTCTATGTGTGTTGTAAAAAAATGTTAATATTTAGAATTGTTTTACTATATGCGTTTACCGTTATGTTATTTTGGGATATGATTTTTTTTTTTTAAAGTCATAGTATTGTATGATTTTATTTTTGTAGTCATGGTGGTTATAATTTGTTGATTTGGTTACTTGTGTTTTTTAAAGTGCTATTTGTTTGTTTTGTTTGTTTGGATGAAAATGATTAGATTTCAATTATAATTAATAAATATTATTTATATTTGTGCTACTACATAATTTATTATTGATATATGTGTAATCCTTTTTTCTTTTCCATAGATATTCAAATTTCAATTTGTTTATTTAAAACATATATGCATTTAATGATTATTTTAAATAGTAGTTACATAAAATTATATTTTTTCATGGCGTGTTAAATATATATTATGTTATCTTTAGTTTTAAAGACCTTCCAAAAAATATTTTATATTGGACTTGCAATAGGAAATGTGACCGCTTTAGTGTTAAAAACCTACCCTGAAATAGTTAGGTTTTGAGTGGGAATAATAAATGTGAACCCCTTATGGTCAAATACTTCCTCTAAATGATTCAGATTGGAGTGGTAAAGGTTGATTTGCCCACTTTAGTGACCAACACCCCTAAATGGCTTAGGTTGGAGTGAGAGTAGTAAATGTCATGACTTTCATGTCTAAGACCTTTCCTTAAATGGCTTAGATTGTAGTGAGAATAGTACATTTCACCTCTTTAATATCCAAGACCTTCCCTCAAATGGCTCAGGTTGGAATGGGAATTGTAAATGTGAACACTGTAGTGTCCAACATATTCCCTTAATGGCTTAGATTGGAGTGGTAGTAGTAAATGTGAGAACTTTAGAGTCAAACACCTTCTCCTAAATGGATTAGGTTGGAGTGGAAACAGTAAATGTGTACCCTTTAGTGTCCAATACCTTCTGGAGTGGAAATAGTAAAGTCACCCCTTTAGTGTCTAACACCTTCCACTGAATGATTTAGATCAGTGATTCTCAAAACTTTTATTTAGACCCACAGGCAATTTTTTAGAATGACAAATGTTCGTGACCCACCTATCTTTAATGGACATAAGGCAGGAGATTTTTTAATGTAATTAAAGCATAGTGTGGTAGTGCTTTGCTATTTACAGACAACACGTTTCCCATTGAAAAGGCCACTAAATTTGCACATACACTTTTACTGATAAAACTATATTGCACACAAATGATAATGTGTGGAATTCCTGTTTCAGTAAATATTTATCATTTGTGCATCACAAAACAAAGTGTTTTGAGTTGTTTTGATCCTTTTAAAAACTTTGGGGCTGATTATGAGTTTAGCGGTCGAGAAAACCTGACCTCCAAACTCCTGATGAGTTTCCCACTGGGCTGACTGGAGAAAACCCTTTACCAGTGGAAAACAGACATGGAGGCGAGTCCAATGCCGTCGCACATGGGGCCCTGTAGCACCCTTGGAATGTGCGCTGTCTGCTAAGCTAACCATCACATTTCAGAATTACAAAAATTGTTCTTAATTCAGTTCATTAACAAGTATTTACATTTCATCTTGTGCTAGAAAAACTGACACCCCACAGCTTTTTCTTTCACATTCCCTGTAGCACAGCATGATTGTCACACAATTCACTTTATTTTAATTTCTTTGACTGCAAAGTGAGAGGAGCTTGTGAAAAACAACCCACACATTAAAAAATAAGCAGCAATTTGTCAGAACACATAGCCTGACAATTACCCGTTCTCTTTGAAGCCCAGTAATTGTGACAGATAAATACAGAATGTAAATGCATCTTTACTTATTGTTTGCATTGTCCCAACCTTAACACCACTCCCTAAGTGGCTTAGGAATTCATTATGAGTCTGACAGTCAGAAAAGCCAAGTGCCAGACTTGCGGTGAGGACAATGCCACGCAGCTGACAATCTCCCCTCCAGACCCATTACAAGGTTTCTACTGGGCTGACTGGTGGTTACCAAGGCTTTCTCCGGTCATCCCAGTGAAAACTGTGCGGTAGCATTGGTCTCGGCTCCACATGCAGATGAGGTCAATACTGATGCATAGGGGCCCCCCCAGCACCATTGGAATGCGCACTGTCTGCAGTTCACATTCTGATGGTGCTGGGCAGAGGCATGGGCAGTGCAGGGACCCCCCTGTGGCCCCCGGCACTTGCTTTCCACCAGCCTTTTCATGATGGAGTTCCCACCATGAAAAGGCTGGTGGAAAGTGGGGGGGCAGTAATCAGTCAGGCGGCGCTGAGTTCAGCACCGCCATGGCTAGTTATAAGCCCGACTGCCACAACCCTGCTAGAATCCATGATCCTGGCAGTGGCGGCAGTCTCCTGGTAATCCAAATGCCAGGGTTGTAATCTGGTGGTTGGACCGCAAGGAGTACAGTGGTCCGACCACCATCATGGGTTAGGTAATCTTTCGACAGCTAAACGTGTAATGGGGCTCTTAGGTTGGAGTAGGAATAGTAAATATGATGCTTTTAGATTCCATAACCATCCCCTAAATGGCTTCAATTGAAGTGGGAATAGTTAATGTGACCCCAATAATGTCCAACTGTCAACATCAGGGCAGTGCACGCTCTACGGGCGACTGGAATGCAAAAATCCAGCACTCCCAAGATAACGTAATTCATGCATTATGCTGATGTGCTGTTGGTTAACCTTTTGTATTGCAGAGTTTAATCCTGAAGACTTATATTCAAGGTGTTTATAAATACTGTTCATTTGCAATGTATTGCTGCATGCTTTCAGAGTGTGTCAGGGTGTGGTCCCTTTCCAGGGCCTTCTAGAAGCTTCCTCTGCAGCATGACTGGGTGTGGTTGTGGGCTGGGCCAAGACTCTATATAAGGGAACCAGCCCAGCTCCACATGCTCACTATTCACAGGTCCCGGTGCAGAGCAGCAGCAACTTCCTGAGCTCCTGTTCCGGAGGCCTACTTTAATCTTCCAGGCCTTGCCCTTCACTTTGTTGGTGATTCTTGATCAGGGCGGTAAGACGGAGGTCAGGCTGGGCCCCGATCCCGTTCTCGAAGGCTTTCGAGTTCTTGGGCCTAATTTTCATGATAAATGATTTTACCTTGTGCGTGTGAATGTGCGCTTGGCTTTTTCTGGCATTTGCATACTAGCATTCGAATCGGCAAGACGCGTGATTAATTTCTTGTGCTCAATCCATGTTATTCATTGTGCGCTACCATTTCATGCCATTTACAAGGTAGCATTTGAATCGGCAAGACGCGTGATTAATTTCTTGTGCTTAACTCGTGATATTCATTGTGCGCTACCATTTCTTGGCATTCACATGGTGGCATTCGAATCGGCAATACACGCGATTCATTTCTTGTGCTTAATTCATGATATTCATTGTGCGCTACCATTTCTTGGCATTCACATGGTGGCATTCGAATCGGCAAGACACGCGATTCATTTCTTGTGCTTAATTTGTGATATTCATTGTGCGCTACTATTTCTTGGCATTCACATGGTGGAATTCCAATCGGCAAGACGCATGATTAATTTCTTGTGCTTAACTCGTGATATTCATTGTGCGCTACCATTTCTTGTTATTCACATGGTGGCATTCGAATCGGCAAGACGCGCTATTCATTTCTTGTGCTTAACTCGTGATATTCATTGTGTACTACCATTTCATGGCATTTACATGGTGGTTTTCTAATCGGCAAGACGCGCGATTCATTTCTTGTGCTTAATTCATGATATTCATTGTACGCTACCATTTCATGGCATTTACAAGGTAGCATACGAATCGGCAAGACGCGCAATTCATTTCTTGTGCTTAATTCATGTTATTCATTGTGCGCTAACATTTCATGGCATTTACATGGTGGCATTCGAATCAGCAAGATGCGCAATTCATTTCTTGTGTTTAACTCATGATATTCATTGTGTGCAACCATTTCATAGCGTTTATATATTCTTGTGGAAATCAGCAATGTGCGCAATTCATGTTTCTGCATTTTAAAAAACTAGGGTGGTCATTACAACCCTGGCGGTCGGTGTTAAAGCGGCGGTAAAACCGCCAATAGGCCGGTGGTAAAAAAAATGGAATCCCGACCGTGGCGGAAACCGCCAACATAGACAGCCACTTTAACACTCTGACCGCCAGGGCGGTAGCAACAAACACTGCGGCGATCACCGCCAACAGACAGGCGGAAGACAAGGTTCCACCCACTGTATTACAACAGGCCAATCCACCACCTTTTCCGGGGCGGATTCACCGCAAACAAAAACACAGCGGAAACAGAACTTGGAAGGGAAAACGCTCACCTCTACACACCCCATGAGGAACCAGGACGCCATGGAACCTGAGCTCCAGATACTCCCAGCATTTATCTTCCTGCTCCTCTACCAGGAACAACAATGACCACAGTGAGTACTGCACCTACGACACAGGTGAGGGGGGAGGGAAAAAAGAGTGACACACACACGCAACACTCCCACTCCCACTCCCACCCCCACCCTCACCCTCACCCACTACAACACACACACAAGTACATGCAGCAACATTACATTTACAACCCCCAACCCTCCCTGGAAGAATGCAAGGACAAAAGGAAATGAGTCAAACGTTTGTAATCTATTCAAATACAGTAATCAAAAATATATATATATAAATATTCACACTATAAACAAATATATACACCAAGAATACAAGTCCAAGGTATTCCACCATCATAGTCCGTGGACCACTGGGCCCAAAATGTATGGACGAGGCCCGCACTCAATACCCGATCAAAATGGAGAGAGCACTGCTGGGGCATCTGATAGATTTACAACAGGCACCTCAGGGGGAATGGAAGGGGGTGCACCTCAGACGGATGAGTGCACGACGCCAGATCCAAGAGGGGGCTCCATGCCCACTGCTTTATCATGGGGAGTGCAAAGCCACAGTCTCTCAAGTCTTTCTAGGGGGTGGGTTGCCCACTGCTGCATCCTGGGGAGTGCAAAGCCACAGTCTCTCAAGTCTTTCCAGTGGGTGGGTTGCCCACTGCTGCATCCTGGGGAGTGCAAAGCCACAGGCTCTCAGGTCTTTCCAGTGGGTGGGTTGCCCACTGCTGCATCCTGGGGAGTGCAAAGCCGCAGTCTCTCAAGTCTTTACAGTGGGTGGGTTGCCCACTGCTTTATCCTGGGGAGTGCCAAGCCACAGTCTCTCAAGTGGATGCCTTACTCCACTGGTTCTGGAGGGGGCTTTGTGTCCAGAGTGCTTCATCCTGCCAAGGACTGAGGTAGTGGATGTGATACTCCACTGGTTCTGGAGGGGGATTTGTGCCCAGAGTGCTTCATCTGCCAAGGATAGAGGTAGTGGATGTGATACTCCACTGGTTCTGGAGGGGGCCTTGTGCCCAGAGTGATTCATCCTGCTCGTGGCGGCCTCAGTAGCATCGGCAGCTTTGGCGCTCATTGGCCTGCGGTTCTGGTGGAGGCTGTGTCCTGTTCAGCGGTGCTGGTGGCTGCAGTGTCCTGTTCAGCGTGCTTGTGGTGGCGGTGTCCTGTTCAGCGGTGCTGGTGGCGGCGGTGTCCTGTTCAGCGGTGCTGGTGGCGGTGGAGTCCTTGGCAGCAGTGCTTGTGGCGGCGGTGTCCTTGGCAGCGGTGCTGGTGGCGGTGGTGTCCTGCTCAGCAGTGCTGGTGGTGGCGGTGTCCTGTTCAGCGGTGCTGGTGGAGGTCTTGTCCGCCGTGCAGGTTTTCGCTGACTTCCCTGTTTTTCTGTGCCTCTTCCCCACCTTGGATGGTGGCGCAGCTGTCTTCCCACTCCCAACTGTACCCCTGGGAGATGCTTTGGTGGTAGATGTTTTGCCTCTCTCCCACTGGGCACTGGCCAACTTTTTGTGCTTTTGAGGTGGGGGACTGTCTGTGGTCTGGCTCCTTGGCACATTGGCTGCCCTGCTGTTCTGCTGTTTGGCGCACTCCAGAAGCCGGTTACTACTGGAACCATTGTTCCCGCAGATGATGTGGCTGAGGTGCTGGGTTGGGACCTAAAAAGGTGGGCCCTAGGAAACTGAAGGGGTGGGGGAGGTGAGGGGAAGAGCTCAAGGTTGGACAGGAACAGTTTTTTGGACACACCACACTGGGACGGGTAGATGGAGGGGGTTTGGGAGTGGAGGAAGAGGTAGTGGTTGTAGGAGGTGTACGTTTGCTGACTTTGGGTGAAGGTGCATGGGATGGAGGCTGTTGTGAGGCGGATGGCTGTTGGGTGGGTGTGTGGCTGCGTTTGTGTACCTTGGGAGGTGGGCTCACAGACACACTGGGAGAGGACACAGGGGATGTGTGAATGGTAGTGGGGGTGGTGACTGCATGTGAGCGGGGTGTGGTGGTGGGTCTGCTGGTGATGGAGGTAGTGGCTGAAGATGTAGTGCATGCAGGTGTGAGTGGAGATGAGACTAGGAGGGAGGAGGGAGACGACGAGGAGGGGGACACAGTGGAGGCAGTGGATGTTGGTATGTCTGCATGTATATGATGCTTGCGTGAGTGCCTGTGGGATGTGTGGTGCTTATGTTTGCCTGAGCTTCCCTTGTGTGTTGACGTGTGTGCATGCTGGTCTGATGGTGTGCTTGGGATAGGCTGAGGTACAGGGGTTTGGGTCTAGGTGGAGGAAGTTGGAGGAGGGAGGCTAGAGACAGGGACAATGGCTGCCATCAGTGCTGAGGCCAGAGTCTGAAAAGCTTGCTGTTGGGCTGCCTGACCAGAATGAATGCCCTCCAGGTATGCATTGGTCTATTGCAACTGCCTCTCTACACCCTGGATGGCATTCAAAATGGTAGACTGCCCAACAGTGAGGGACCTGAGGAGGTCAATGGCCTCCTCACTGAGGGCAGAAGGGCTGACTGGGTCAGGGCCTGAGGTGCCTGGGGCAAAGGAGATGCCCACCCTCCTGGGTGAGCAGCCACGGGGCACACGCTGAGAGGCTGCTGGCTGGGCGGTGCTGGTAGGGGGGTGGCGGCTGTACCTGTAGATGCAGTGGGCACAGAGGGGCCTGCCACCGCAAGGGAGCTCCCATCAGAGGAGGAGTCCGTGTCGCTGGTCTCAGCTCCAGTCCCCGCTGTGGAGCTCCCCTCGCCCTCCGTCCCACTGGTGGCTTCTGACTCCATTGTGTCGCCCTCCAGGGCCATGTAGGATGCAGCTCCCTCCTGCTCTGCTGGCACTGCTCCTCCACCTGATGATGCTAATGCACACAAGAACAGGGAGACCACAAAAAGGGGGGGGAGACAGAAGAAAGACATGTTGAGTGCATCCAATACTGCTACCGTTGGCGGACACGACAGACACAGAAGCCCCCTGTACTACGCCGTGCACTTAGAGTTCCCTAATTAATCACAGGGACATGGGTTACAAGGCCTATGCCCGATTGCTGCACACGTGGAAGTCACAGGAGCCCGAGTAAGTGTAGTTGGCTCTGAACACAGGTGGGGTGGGGTGCCACAGGGCCTGCCTTAAGAAGGGACCTTGCCTACTAAACTCGCCCTGGCCTAGGGGAACCCACAGCCCACCTCCCCCAACCAGACACCTACAATGCATGCTGAATCAGCAGAATGAGAGTGTACTCACCCCCTTGTGGCTGCTGTGATGCCCTCAAGCGCCCATCCAACTCCGGATACGCCACTCCCAGGATCCGGAACATCAGGGGGGGTCATGGTGCGACAGGCACCCCTCCCGCATTGGGAGGACATCCCCAGCTGGGCCTCCACTGTCTTCTTGCTCCAGCAGCGAATGTCCTCCCATCTTTTCCAGCAGTGAGTGCTCCGTCTGTAGTGGACTCCCAGTGTCCAGACTTCCTTGGCGATGGCACACCAAATATCCTTCTTCTGGTGGGCACTGACCTACACAAATAGTACAGGGGAAAAGGAGAAGATATAACCGTCCGCACTGTCACAGTAATTGGCCCGCATCCCTACCCTTGCCATGACGCACATGCACTCACCGTCGTATCATGCACACCTCATTCTCCCCATCCACTAGTTTCTCCAACTCCTCTGTGCTGAAGGCAGGGGCCCTTTCCCCAGACACATGAGCCATTGTCTCTTCCAGACTGAGGTCACAGCAGCACTTGCTGTGTAGGTCCTCTCCTGTCGAAGATCAGGCATCAAGTGATTGTACAGAGAGAAAATGGCTGTGATGTCCGCAGCGGTGCGTACCGTCAACGCCGGCGTACATCGTCATTGGCTCCTGGGATCCATAGGGTCCAATGTTAACCAATGCAGGATTGTGCAGCGGTCTTCGACCGCCTACCGCGACGGTGTACAACGCCAGCGCAGTTACCTCAAATCCCCTTGCCCCACATTACAGGTCAGGCAGCCGCCATTTTAGGGGGCTACATGGCATTAATTTTGACTGCGTCACACATATCTAGGCCTTGCTAAAACACTAATACAGACTTATATCGATTTTCAAAATTTTGCTATAAAGTTGTGTTTACGTACCTCAGTGTTGGTTGACTCTCTGCTCGCTGTTCTCCTCCATAGAGCACGTCCGCTGGGGCAGGTGAGGAGATGGCGGCATCCTCCGGTGTACAGACTGCTGGACCTGTCATCAATGGAGGAGCGACATGTAATTGTCACATACAGACTTGATCGTACCACAATCCTAGAACTGTGTGCCCAGTTGGAGCCAGACCTGATGTCAGTTATCCGCCATCTTTACCGCCGCGGTCAGAATGCCCTGCGGGGCACCGCCGGCCTGTCGGCGGTGCTCCCGCCGACCCTGGCCCCGGCGGTCTAAGACCGCCGGGGTCAGAATGACCCCCATAGTCTAGTAAAGATTAATCAGATATAATTTTGATATTGTGTGTTTTAACCTTTTGCTTCCTACAGGTCTCCTTCCCAGCTGTTCCCTTCCTAATCCCCTTTCCCCCACTTGGACTCTCTTAGACTCTGTGACATTCTATTCAGAGTATTGGAGCTGTCTTGTGGTGGACATGTTGGGCATGTGTGCAGACCCCGAGGATCTGGTGACTCTGACACCAACCCATTCCCTAAATGGCTTAGGTTGGAGTGTGAATGGTAAATGTGACCACTTTAGTGTTTATCACCTTCCCCTAAGTGGGTTAGGGACTCATTACAAGAATGGAGGTCGGAAAAGCGGACCGCCAGACTTGCAGAGAGGAGACCGTCACGCAGCTGGTGGTCTCCCCTACAGACACATTACAAGGGTTTCCACTCAGCTGACGGCGGTAACCAAGGCTTCCGCCAGGCAGCCTAGTGAAAACTGTGCAGTGGCATTGGTCTGGGCTCCACGTGGAGCCAAAGCCAATGCTGTTGCACAGGGGAACATCCCAGCACCATCGAAATGAGCACTGTCTGCAGTGGAGTCAGTGTGCATTCCGATGGTGCTGGGCAGGGGGGCACCTGCACTGCCCATGCTATAGGATAGGAATAGTAAATATGCCCTAGGTATGGGCAGTGCAGGGGCCCCCCTGTGGGCCACAGCACTGGCTCCTCACCAGCCTTTTCACGGTGGGGTCCCCACCATGAAAAGGCTGGTGGAAAGTGGGGCAGTAATCAGTCAGATGGCGCTGATTTCAGCACTTATACACTCCATGTACTCCCCGTCACCTCCTCATTACACAACACCTAACCAGTAAATCTCTTTTTTAAGTTATTTTCCACCACAATGTCACCAAAGAAAAATCCCTGTTTCACAGATGACCCTTCAAGAGTTATGGTGGATGAAATCATCAGAGTAGGGCCATGTATTTGGAGCCCAAGTCCAGCAAACTACTATTGCTCAATAAATGGAAATGTGGCAAAGGATAGTCAACAGAGTGAACTCTGTAGACAGCTACCCGGGCACAAAGGACAACATCAGGAAGAGCTGGAATGACCTCAGTGGGAAGGTTCGTACCATGGCGTCGAGGCACCAGTGTGTGGACCCCCATGTCCTCCCCTACAACTAACATCATGGGAGGAGAAGGTTTTGGCCATCCTGTATCCAGAAGGCTTGACAGGAATCTTTGGGGGAGTCAAGCTGGGTAAGTCACAACAACAGAAATGGCACCAAACTGTATTGGCATGCATGCTCACTGATCACCTCTTGACACCTACTATGTCACCCCACTGAACATTTCGGTGTCCAGCTGTCCATAGACCCCTGTCTGGCCTCCAACATATCAAGTAGACTCACCTGGGGAAACAACATCTCTGTATAGTGGGTGTTGTACATGGATTGACAGCACTAGAAGCCCCAGCAGGCACTATTTTACCATCACTAAAACCAAAACAGTATAGCCTAAACAAAACCACCTTGTTTGTCTAATCTCCATTGGAGTGTACCCACCTGAGAGGATCACATTAGTATAGTGTGTGGGTAGTACAGGGAATGAAAGGACTGCTAAGTCCAGGAGGCACTGGGACTCTCACTACACTCAGCCACAGCTACTATGACCATTCTCCCTCTAATCAGCCATTCAACTGTTCTCACCTGAGGGGAGCTCAACTTTAAAGTATGTGGGTAGGACAGGCAATGACAGAAATTCTAAGGCCGGGAGGCACTGGGAATCTCTCTTCACTCAGCCACAACTGTGTTCTCTGCTACTATGACCATTCTTCCTCTAATCGGCCTTCAATCTGTAGTCACCTGACAGGAGGAGAACACTACAGTGTGTGGAATACAGGGAGGGAAATGGTTAGTAATCATAGGAGGATCCCTTACTCATACTCCAAGCAACAGTACACTGTACACCTGCCAAAATACCTTTCCCTGGAAACATACTCATGACGTATACACCTGGGAGAGTCAAACTGAAAAATTGCATGAGAGAGAGTCACATGACTGCTGTGGCCAGGAGGTTCTGTCTACCCAATCTAATTACCCAGTCCACTCTGCATATGGTCAAACATCCCTGGTGGTATACTAATTATGAAAGTCCACTCACTTCAGAGGACGGACAATGTGAACTGTAAGTTGTGATAAGAGTAACATCTAAATAAATTCAAGGAGGGCCAGGCCATGTGACCCCAAACATCAGGGCACTGTCGATATGATATTGTGCCATAGTGGAACCAGTGGAAGGGAACCGGCTGCACCAAGGGGACAGGCACGTGGGGGTAGGGTGCGTGGGAGGTATGGTGCTGCCCAGCAGCAAGAGGCTGATGGTGAGGCCCCTGGCCAGGATACCATCAGCCAGGTTTTAGGTGCCTACCAACTTTTCCAAGGCATGATGGGCCAGGTACTGTACAAACTCAGGGAAATCAAGGAGCTACAGACGGATTTCCATTGTGAGATGCAGGAACAGTGGAAGGCCCACAATTCCAACATGACCTCCCTAACAAGGGTGCCAAGGGACATTGACACCATGAACCGGGATAAGCAACAGCATCCCACCCCTTCCTTTGGCGCATCCACACCTGGCGGTTCATTGATGCCAGCCACTGGAAGGGAGGTTCTGCCAGGGGAAGCACCCGCCTCAGACACCCCAGACTGTGTAATTACTGAGCCCCCTACAGGTGGGGATGTCCAGCCAAGCATTCAGGAAGCACCAACCACTGCCAGTAAGCAACCATTTCCTGATGTCACTTCTTTGTGTGCCACGGACTCAGGCTGTTGACTGTTCCTTAACAACTTTCCACATTTCATTCTAGTAGGATACTGGACTCTGGACCCCACATTTTGTGGCCTCTACTCTATTGATTGCATCCACCATGGCTGATCCCTTCACCTTACTTATTGATTTTTATCCAGGATCAATATTTCTTTTTGTTGAAATGTAAAAAAACACCCCTATCACTAAAACAGCGCCTACTACCTCTCTTTTTTTATCTGTCTAGAATGGTGAATCCTAATCACATGTAATGTACATCCTTAAGACATTAGGAGACAATGGATGGAGGGAGATGTCTCAGGCAGCGTCAGGCTGAGGATGACTAGCAAAACAATGTCACAGGTGTGTGGTCACGTCAAACATTTTATTGTACTGTATTCTACAAAAGGTGTAAAAAATGTCTGCCCAGTCATAGCAAAGAACGTCCCAGCCATAAGGAATAGACCAGATATTCTATTACTAACATGCACCAGAAACGACCTGTAAGACCTTGTCCTGAGGCCTGCCAATTTAAAATATGCAATGGCACAGACAGAGGACAGTACAAAAGAGCCTGAGCTCAGGCACTTCCCATAACATTGAACAAGCACCTGATGGAATGTCACAAACCTGTTTGAGTATTGTGGCACAGGCATACTGGCCTGCAATGAGGTAACACGTTGATAGCCACTAACAGGTCATACAGGATCAATATCATCACAATGTGAAGGTAGAAGGAATGGATTGCACAGGATGACATGTTACAAGGCCACATGATCACACCTATGAGACCATTGGACCAAAACGCCACGGCAAACAGGTCTATTGTGTAGCTCAGATTCCTGCCCTCCCACTGTCCAGGCAGCCTTAGCATTTGACTTCTACACTCCAAATCTGCAACAATCAGGACCTGCATCAACCTATGTCCACTTCACATGTCAGACCAGCAACAACCACCTGCCAATGACATAACTCTTAAATGCCCACATGAAGATGGCATGGTGAAGAGACCTCGAAGGAACAAGTGACATACAAGGTGTTTAGGCAGATAAAGGCATACATAAGACACAAACTTTATTTCAAACTTCAGTTGTTTCACTGACAGTGCAATGTGACTGCCCCAAACAAAGGAGATCCTAAGAGAGTCACATCTTCAAGCCTGATGTAGCCAGCAAACCATGGCTGTATGATGCATAGCATGAGATGCCCTGTCTCATGGTGATAGAGATACTCTTCTCAACAAATACTGACCCCTACAGTACCCCATGCAGTCACACTAATCAAAGAACATCAAATACTTACACTCAAGTGAAGTACTGATTGATCAGATCTGCATACATGTCTCATTTTCATCCTCATCATTGTCATCCTCACTTGGCATTTCAGGATTCCCATCTAGTGGCACTGCCAGCTCCCCTTCATCAGGGATGTGTGGGATGTTTCTCCTCAGGGCAAGGTTGTGGAGTATGCAGCAGACCACAATAATCTTACACACTTTTGCAGGTGAGTAGAGGAGGGCTCCACCTGTCTTGTCAATTTGTCTGGAATATTGTCTTCAGAAGCCCAAAAGCCAGCTCCATGACATGCCTTGTTCTTCCACGTGCCTCGTTGAATAGAACTTCCCCTGGCAAAGATCGGTTCCTCACTGGTGTCAACAACCAAGAATGGTTTTGGTATGCAGAGTCCCTGTAATAGAATGTGATATATGTAACCATGAGTCCAAAGCATTTTCTTACTAGCAGCAGACATAGCATACAAACACAGATGACATATGGTACTTCCCGCCCAGCCAGGCCCTTTCTGGGTACAGTTGTGTCATCAGCTGTGGAATAGCGCTATTCAACATGATGAAGACATCATGAACTGAACCCGGGTACCTCGCACAGAATTGTAGAGGTCCACAGACAAACTACTTGAACATTGTTGGAATGGTAGTTCTTCCTGTTACAATAGACCTGTTCATTGCCATGCAGTGGAACCAAGGCTAAATGGGTACCATCAATGGCTCCCACAACATGTGGGGTGTGTGTCAGACCATAGAACTCTGCATTCACATGGTCAAAATCCTCACATTGAAGAAACTGGGTGTAGCTGTTCAGGTGTTTCAACGTTGCTGAGAAAACATCCTTAAAGACCAGACAGAACATAGGCTAGGACATCCCAGCAGTTAGGGCCTCTGTATTTTGGAAGGAACCTATGGCCTGGAAGTGCAACACTGACATGACTTGTGCACTAGGTGGTATGCTATTTGGATGAAGGAAGGCTGTCATCAGATCTGGCTCCAACTGACAACAAAAATCCACGATTGTCTGCCTAACCAGGTAGTAAATCTGGATGAAGTGTCTGTCTTCCATGGCCTGCAAGTCTGCTAGTGGACGGTACACAGGAAGTTGTCTGATCCTTCTCCTCCCAGGGTAGCTATGTGGGGAAAAAGGTAGTTGTTACCATCTTTCATTGTGTACGTATGCGAACTGTGACATGTCATGTGAGTCACAGAAAACACGATACATAGCACTCATCAAGACTAACGCTTTAACATTTTTGTAACACGTTACCCCCTTTCTTTTCAACATCCTCTATCTGGACAGCAACAATATGTGCATCTAGCTTGAAACTCTGACTGTGATTCAATGCCCCAAATCCTGGAATGCCCATGGGGGAGAGGGTAGTATCTCTCCCCCAAATACGTTGTCATATGTGCAGGACCTTATACCGATATGTACACTAAAATGATTGACCTATAAGACAGGACAAGGCCAGCACACAAGATTTGCCAGGACAGCACTTTTTAAAATTGTGATGCAGCTGACATTGCCTTAAATTACATTGTATGCCTCTGAAATGGCAGCTGCCTGACCTAGTCCGCTGGATAGTAGGAACTGCCCGCGACCGCCAGCGGAAGTCTTCACGGTGGTAAGGGAATGCTACCCCAGCAGACTTTGCCACTGGATAATATTGCTGCCTGTGGGGGTCTTGGGCCAATGGCAGTGTCTGCAGGCGGTGACAGTCGTGTACATGGCAGATGTGACCGCCATCTTCTGCTGAATCCCTCACTTGACTCCTGACACTGCTGCCAGCAAGACCTCCACTACCTGAGCTGTTGTGTTCCACCACTGTGAGCAATCATGCCTCATCCAAAAGGTGATAGGGCCTTCTCACCAGAAGAACTTGGTAGATGAGGTCCTTCCCCTGTATGGACAGCTCTGTGGTGCACCAAAGGAACAGGTAAGTGCCCCATGTGTACAATTTTCTCTGTACCTCCACTCATCTTAGCTTTCAGCAGCCGAGGCTTAGGCCCATTTTGTCAGATTGTATCCTCAAAGCCCTGTAGGGGCTGACAGTGTGCAATAATTGTGGAGTCCGTGGGCATTTATCTATGTCAAGTGACAGGTTTGGAGTCCTGAGACAATGTGGTGAGTGTGTATTGGGTGTTCCCTGACCCATATTGTGTTGGATGCACATGGCTAGGTGAGGTGTCATGACAGCCATACCCAGGCAACTCTTGCATTGAAATGTGTTTCATGTGTGGTCACATGTGATTGCATAACAGCAGGAGGCGTGAATGCATGTTGTATGTGTCAGTTGATCACTATTTGTGCTCTTTCTGTGTTTGCACAATGATCTCCGGCCGCATCTGGCTTTGTTGGGCTGTTCTTCTGCAGCCAGGTAATGACTCACAATGCCCCTCAGCTCTGCACATAGACACCCAATGGCAATTGGCTGTAGGCTACAAGATGTACTGCGATGCATCAATTTAACAGATATGGGGGGTCATTACAACCCTGGAGGTCAAAGACCGCCAGGGCTGTTGTGGCGATTTCACCGCCAACAGGCTGGCTGTGCAATCCAGGGAATTATGTCGCACCGCCGGGGCCGGCGGTTTCCAACCACATTTGCCCTGGCGGTGATAATCCGCCTGGGCAGCGCTGCCCAGGGGATTACGAGTCCCCGACCGCCAGGAAAAGGCTGGCGGTGCAATCCAGGGAATTATGTGGCACCGCCGGGGCCGGCGGTTTCCCACCACATTTGCCCCGGCGGTGATATTCCGCCTGGGCAGCGCTGCCCAGGGGATTACGAGTCCCCGACCGCCAGGAAAAGGCTGGCGGTACGGGGAGTCGCGGGGCCGTGTGGCATGGGCAGTGCAAGGGCCCCCTAACAGGGCCCCATGCAGCTTTTCACTGTCTACATAGGACAGTGAAAAGCGCGATGGGTGCAACTGCACCCGTCGCACGGCCGCAACACCGCCGGCTCCATTTGGAGCCGGCTCCTGTGTTGCGGCCGAGATCCCTGCTGGGTGGAAACCAGGTTTTCGCCCGCCCGCCCAGCGAGGATCTCATAATGACCGCAGTGGGGGTGCAGCCGCATTGGCGGCCACGGGCAGTCAGATCTTGGCGGGCGGCTTCATAATGAGGGCCATGGTGTTTTGTGTAGATCTGTCAGCTCAGCCTGCAGAGAGAGGGGCCTGTCTATTGTTACTCAAGAAAAAATTCAAAATCTGGTCTGGTTTGATTTCCTTTTGAAATGCCAGTGTGATACTTTGTCCATACCCTGTACCCTGGCACAGCATGTGATGTTGCTAAATCATGCCTCACTGCCATTATGCAGCTTAGTGAGCCTCTGTTCACTGATTAATATGGAATTGCATTGGAGGCAGGCTGGTGATCTGCGAATAATGTGATCTTTTCAACTCTGGCAATGTGTGTCACATAGCCTTGACAGGTCCCTTGATCCCCACAGCCCTGTTGTCTCTTTCATCCAGCACTGCTGTGTTCTGTGCATGCTCCTTGCACTTTGGACATTGCACATCTGCAAACAGTGTGTTGTTAACTGATTTGCCATGATAGCTGACTCTCTGGTTTGGGCATGATGCTGGATGTGTACAATGCTTGGCCACGTTTCTCTTAAGGTACTCTAGGTTTCATGAACACACAGGTGTTGAAGTTTGTATTGTAATGTTGATGTGACACACAGTCCCCCCGCCCCCTGAAGTAGCAGGTGCCTGCATCTGTATCTGCAAATGTCCACACATGGACAGGCTTGACTCTTTGTGTGCTCAACATGTCACTCACTTTATTATAATCAAAGCACAATGGGTCAGTCTTTAGACTGGCTGTTACCTCTAGGGACTGTATACAGTGGGTGACATTCATAGGTAGTGGATGTTTGTGTATGTTCTTTGCTGGGTAGTTTACATGTCACTTGCTACTTTGTGTGATGTGTTCCATTGTTGTTCCTGGTCCATGTCAAATGGCTAGCTCATGTCCCAGAAAAGTCACAGTTGACCTACCTGGTCAGTGCAGGGCCTGAGCTGGGGGTGTGTAGGGCACCCTATTGGGGAGTGTTTGTAATCACATCCCTGTGTCCAATGACTGCTATGTCCCACAGGTGGACAGGATGGTCAAGACAGAATGTTATTAGCTCTGTGCACTGACATGCATGTGACTCAGCCATTTTGTATGGGACTTGTAGACATACTATGCTGTCTTATCATTAGCATGCATGCAGGTCAATGCCCATCAGAAGAAGGGGATATAGAAAGCCATTGCCAATAAGGTGTGGACCCTGTGTGTCCACAGCTGGTGGAGCGCCCACTGCCGGAAGTGGTGGGAGGACCTGAGACCCAGGGCTCGGAAGACCGCAGAGGCCCAGCTGGGGCTGTCCTCCCAAAGAGGATAGGGTGCCCCTCTGACCATGACCCCCCTAATGGCCCGCATTTTGGCGGTGGCCAACCTGGAGTTGAATGGGAATGTGAGGGCAGCATAGCAGCCACAAAGGGATGAGTACAAGGCAAATTCATGCATGACCCTTTGTCAGGTGATTGAGTGAGGGACAGACTGCTGCTCCCCCTGACAATGTGGGATGTGTCACAGTTCATCTGGGATCGAATTAGTATAGACGGGCTAAGTGTTTCCAACTGGTGTGCCCATCCTTTTGGAGCTGGGACCTGGGGCTATACTGTGGGATACCATCAGTCCAATTGCACAGCAGTGAGCAAATATGACTGTGTTTAGTGTACAAATCTTCTGCTTTACCTACTTTGGTGGGTGTTAGTTTCCACCAACAGATCACTCCTCCCAAATATCACAATCCAAAGGTAGGTAGGATGTGGCTCACTGTCCACTGCCATGTGTCTGGGAATATGTGTAGGTTGACATCTGCAACCATGCACATGTTTTCTCAATTGTATGTTGGGTGCTGGTGCCTCACAGCAGTCTGTGATGTATGGGTGTCCATCAGAGATGTGAGATGACTTACATGGCAAATTCTTGGCAGCTGTAACGTACTACGTTTCCTAGGGAAGTGGGAAATGTGCATTGTCATGGGTGATGTGTCATCAGTTTAGCGAACATTCCAGTTGCCTACGTGTCTGCATGTGCTCCATTCCTGCTAGGATACATGACTATGCATCAGCTAGTAGGCATATGCAAGCCATGCAGATGCAATGTTTTCTATAATCTATAACATACGTGTCCATGGGGTCCTGTTGTTGTAAAGGTTCATCTGCAATGGTTGTCCATTTACTGTGATGCTCTAGACAGGACTGTGTCATCATCATATGTTGTCAGACAGATACACTCATGCCTCATGGTATGTCAATAGTCATGTGTAACTGCAGTAGCCATGATGGATATGGCAGGTATGGCCAGGGTGTGGATCCACTTTATGATAATTTTTACCCTTGATGTGGAATTTTGGATGTAGGTATACATCATGGATTGACTTGCAGTTATTTCTGCATCACATGTGTTTGGGCACAGGGATTCATCCGTAGACAGATGCTATACTTTCCATACCTGATATATGGGTAGTGATATAGGTTCTCATTGTACAACAATTTGGTGTCCTTCAGTTAGTGGTTGAAAGATCTGTGTCCCTCATTCCTGCACGGTACAGTTGTCTACTACAAGCACACTCAGAAGTAAACATGGAAATGGGGGTGAGACGTTGGTGGGGGCTATCCTCGGCCTTACAGGACCATTCTTGTGTGTATTCTGGAGAAGTCTCTCCATGATGTTTAGGACCTGACTTCATTGTTGTTCCTTGCTACATCACATGTGGTGTACATCTGAGTGGCCTTGCTACTACCTCCTGGATTCATTTTGGGCAGGTGTCACTTGTAGGACTGTACATTGTTGGGATCTGTTTATAGTGACATGGGTGTTTCATGTCTCCTAATCCAGGTATGGCATGTTTGAACCAATGTTGTCTGCATTTCCTTAGCAACATCTGTTATTGTTGATACATTATATCAGTGCAAGTTGGCTATGTGCATAGGCTTGTGGCTGTGTAATTGGTAGGATACCTTACAATGAGATCCAATTGTTGGCTACTGTTTCACTGGGGTGTGCTGTATGTGGTACAGGTTTGGGGTAGATGGTCACTGAGTTGTGGTATGGTATGATAGCTAGTTTTCATACATGCTATTGTAGTTGTCTGATACCAAGATTTGCTCTTGTGTTACCGTTGTCATTCAAGATGGCATGCATGGTTTTGTATTGGCACATGATGGTGCCACTTTGCTGGTACTTTATTTGGGGGGCACTTGACATGATTGCATGTTATGTCTCTCAGAGTTGTGACTGAAGTGTTTTTATGTCGATGTCATGACCCTAATTCAATTTCTCTTGGCAGCATCAGCACCAGCAGGTGAAGGAGACAGGGCCACGCGGAGTGGGGACGCATCTGGCCACAGGACCTTGGGTCAAGACACCACTGACACAGAGGGACCCAGTGGCCCGGAGGGTGAGGAGAGTGCCACGGGGGAGACCAAACATACTTCATCATCATCAGATTCCTCCTCCAGTGGCCACTCCCTAGTGGTGGCGGACCCGTTGGGGACCACCTCAGTACCATCTTTGTCCACCACCCCATACTTTCATCACCCTCCTTGTTGCTCCCCAGCCAGTTAGCTATGCCTGCTCACCCAAAAGGGTGGGTGTCTCCTTTGCCACAGGCACCTCTGCCCCAGTCCGTTACCCCTGCTGCCCTCAGTGTGGAGGCTATTGACCTGCTGAGGTCGATCTCTGTGGGTCACTATGTCATCCATTGTGAATGCCATCCAGGAATTGGCAACCCAAATCCAACAGAGCAATGTGTTCCTGGAGGGTATTCACGGAGCAATGGCTGGGCTACAGAGTTGTTTTCAGGCTCTGGCCTCCACATTGATGGCAGCCAGTCACCCGTTGTCTTCTGCCCCCCCCCCACCTTCCTCTTCCCAGTACAAATTCTCCCTTCTCAAACCCATCCAAAGCACACAGACAGGCTTGCATGCATCCACCTCAACAGACAAGGGTAGCACACACAAACATAAGCACCACAAGACACATCAGCATTTACACAGACAACATTCACCCGCAGACACAGAAACAGTCACAATTTGCCCTGACACCCCCAGCATCATGCACACTACATCTGGCACACCCTCAGACACCACATCAACAGTCACTGATACAGCCACCACACCCATCCTACTTGCAGACGCCACCCCAGCAGACCCTCAGACATCCACCCTAGTCACCACATCTGCAGACCACACAACCACAGACACACATACATGCAGCACATCTACCATACCTGCAGTCACCACCCCAACAGACACCCACCCACACACCATGGCATCTGTGCTGCTTTGCTTCAAACTGAAGTAAAATAGTGGCAAGGAAGGCAGCACTCTTAGTTTGAGTATTGAATTTATTAAGGCAATTCCCAGATATCAAATAAAAGCACACTAAAATATGAACATGAACATTTAATATGAATGCACATGTAAATGCCAAAATACTCCCAGCAGTTAAACAATAACTGGCATAAAAAGTGCAATACATCAACAATGAATATATGCAGTGAATATATATATATATATATATATATATACACACATACATATATATATATATACATATATATGTGTGTGTGTGTGTATATATATATATATATATATACACAGGCAACAGCCAAGCTAAATAATTAAGAATAAAAATGCATCACCATGGGGATCGAATCCAGCATCATCCTTGCCAACATCAAGCTCAGCAACCCTGGACAGCCGAGACAGGAGAACCTTCCTGATAGGAAATGATTTGGGCAATGTGCCCACCCCAAAATGAGTTTCTTCTGCCTCAGTGCCAAGGTTCACCATCTTATATACCTTAAACAAATGTGAGAGAAAATTCTAGCAATCAACCCCTTCCTTCAGTTATTGACTTCAAATGCTGGCTGTACTCTGTCTGCATCAGAAACACGCAAATGAAACAGGCCCCACCCCAATCCGCATTCCAGAAACAGAGGAGCAGCACTTTTCCATAATGAAATCATTGAGAACATTCCCAAGCTGAGACTGTCTTATCATGTCTACTATCCACATACCCCTGTTATGTTCCTGCACAGTGTAACCCGGTGCTGGTGAGAAGAAGTGCAAACAAGTTCTCTGTAGAAAACAAGCGTGGTGTGGAAAAACCCTGTGCCACCGATGTGACGGGAGGCACCTGAAGCTAGGCACAAAATGGAGTCAGTGGTCAAGATGGAGTCGGTGGTTGAATGCAGATAGCATTACAGCATCCCCCTGCACAAACCCCTGCCCAAAACATATAAACACCCTCACTCATCCATCCACACACCAATTACACACAAGCACACCTCCCACAAACATGCACCAAACATATCCACATCTACACGTCAGACAACCACTCGCTCAACCTCCAAATCCCAACCTCCTTCTGATGACCATTCTCCTGTATCTAAAAAAGATTTCTTTTGTGAGCGTGACCTTACCCCTGTTCTCCCCTCATGCCTCCCCCAAAAGGATTGTTTCCCTCCCAAAGTCCATCCCTTCCACCTCCAAGGCCACCCCTGCCCTCCCTGCAAGCAGCCATGCTCCTGCCCCACCAAGAAGAAGCCCACCCCTCCATGGAAGGCTCCCCCTCCGAAGCCCAAACCCACACCCCAATCAACCCTGGGGTGCCTGCCTGCCCGCCCCCTTGATGCCCCCACCTGTGGAGGTTACATGAAGTAGAGGCCCAACAAGGTGCCTTTTGGCCAAGACTGTTTTTGTACTGGCCTATGGCCTTGAACTTTGGTTGACAGACATTATATTATAATAAAACCAACCTGTTGGTTTATTGGCTACACCTTTGTTCTGCACTTCCTTCTCTAGCTTTCTTTTGTTCCTGAGTGACATTGGTTGTGAGCCTGTAGTTGTGGGCTGTTTGCTCCTCCATGTGGTGTTTTTAGCAGTGTGTGAGTTTGTGTACAGTGCTATTGTCCCCCAAGGGAAGGGTGTGTATTGTGTTATGGTTATGTGTGTGTAGCTGCGATGTTGGTGTCATCGTATTGTGTTGTGTTTATTGTGGGATGTGTTTCCTTTTGTGTTGTGCAATGTGTGCATGTATGGTGTATGACTTGTCCACCTGATATGGTAACTGTCTACATCTGGTGTGTGTGTTCTTGAGTTTTGTCAGTGCAGACATGGTGTGTGTTGAGTTGTGCTAGTTTGCTTTGCATTTGAGTGTGCATGTGTCCATTTACGTGTTTGTCCCTTGCAGCTGGTTGGTGTAGGGGTATGTCCCATGGAGTGTGAGATGTGTGTGCTTTTTTGTCTTGCCTTTCTCCTTTGTGTGACTGTGTATGACAATTGGTTGATATTGCTTGTCCCTGAGATCCAATTGGGGCCAATTCCTGTAAGCATGTTGTGTGTGGCCCTGTTCAACGTGATATGTGCCCCGGTGCAGCCTCCTTCTATGTATGTTCCTGATGCTCCTATTCCAGCTGTGCAGGTATTGCTGTGGTGGTGCTCTTTGTGTCTTTTGTTTATTTGTCTGTGTGTGTATTGTGCATAGCATTGTGCTTCTGTTGTGCGTGTGTGATGTGTATTTTGATAGCAGGGTTGTTTAATGGTGGTGTTTGTGCCATGGCACATGTATGTATATGTTTGGCCAGTCCTTGGCCAGTGATGGGTGTGAATGTATTTGTAAATATGTAGTAGCAGTTTTGTTGCTGTGTGTGTGAATGTTGTGTGGCCTTCTGTGTCCCTGAGTCTGTGCCGTGTAGCCGTGCATATGTATGTAGTATTGCCGTGCCTTGTGTGTGTGCTGGCTGAAGTATGCGTGTTGTGAATATGTGGGTGTCCGTGTTGTAATATGTAGGTGTGTATGCGTTGAATGTTAGGTGTACCTGCTGCCCGTGTCGTCCCCTCCCTACCATGTGTTTGCTAGTGGTACAAGTTCTTGCTGTAATATCAATGATACAGGTAGGTGTTTGCACTTATGGTTGCTGTCATCCACATCGGCGCTGAATCCATTGTCTGTCGGTGAGCAGGAGCAGCAACATGACTTTTAGGAGTGTCTCCATGGGGGCTCTGGACTTGAATGGCTGTCTGCAGGTGAGTGTCTTCCTTTATACTGTCCATTTATGCCTTCTGCTATGTGTCGGTTCTGCCGCAGTGGTCACATTGGCAGTGTGTAACCTCTTAATAGGTCCGGTGGAAACATAGGCCCTCATTCTGACCCTGGCGGTCGGTGATAAAGCGGCGGCCAACCCGCCAACAGGCCGGCGGTCCAAAATATGCAATTCTGACCCTGGCGGGAACCGCCAACACAGCCCGCCGCATTAACACTCCGCCCGCCACGGCGGAACAAACAAACAGCGCGGCGGTCCCCGCCAACAGCCAGGCGGCAGACAATGTACTGCCCACCCTATCACGACCCACCAATCCGCCACCTTTTCCGGGGCGGGAGCACCGCCGATAAAAACACGGCGGAAACAGACTACGAACGGGAAAACGCTCACCTCCACATGCTCCACGCGAGATTCTGGCAGCATGGAACCCGAGTTGCAGGTCATCCCCGCACTCCTATACCTGCTCCTGTACCAGGAGCACGCCCGGCGGCGCGGAAGACATCGGTGAGTACTGCACCTACGACACAGGGGAGGGAAAAGATTACCGGCACACACCCACCCACCCACACCCACTACAACACACACATCAATGCATTCCCACAGATCACTGTCACAACCCACAAACCCCCCCCCCCTCCGACATAATGCAAAGACCAAAAGAAGAGATCCTAAACGGGCAGATATATTGAAAAATGGACAGCAGTAATCCCAATAAATAAATAAACTATATTCAAAATATATACAGCTACTAAATGTAGTCCAACCACTGTCCGTGGACCACAGGGGTCCTGAGCAAAGGGGCAAGGCCCAGTCCCACGACAAGAACTCCACGGAGAGAACACTGCAGGGGCATCAGAAAGAAAAAAGGACAGGCACCTCAGGGGGAAGGGAAGGGGGGGCACCTCAGCCACTTGAGTACACGACGCCAGATCCACGAGGGGACTCCATGACCACTGGCCCATCCTGGGGAGAGCAAAGCCACAGTCCAAACAGTCCATACAGTGGGTGGCCTGCCCACTGGGCCATCCTGGGGAGAGCAAAGCCACAGTCCATACAGTCCATACAGTGGGTGGCCTGCCCACTGGGCCATCCTGGGGAGAGCAAAGCCACAGTCCAAACAGTCCATACAGTGGGTGGCCTGCCCACTGGGCCATCCTGGGGAGAGCAAAGCCACAGTCCAAACAGTCCATACAGTGGGTGGCCTGCCCACTGGGCCATCCTGGGGAGAGCAAAGCCACAGTCCATACAGTCCATACAGTGGGTGGCCTGCCCACTGGGCCATCCTGGGGAGAGCAAAGCCACAGTCCAAACAGTCCATACAGTGGGTGGCCTGCCCACTGGGCCATCCTGGGGAGAGCAAAGCCACAGTCCAAACAGTCCATACAGTGGGTGGCCTGCCCACTGGGCCATCCTGGGGAGAGCAAAGCCACAGTCCAAACAGTCCATAACAGACTCCACTGCCACTGGAGGAGGCATGTTGGCCAGAGGACATCCTGCAGCCCTGCCCGAGACAGATCCTGCCCTGCCACGTCTTCCAAAGGGCCAGCGGTTCCTGCCTGGAAGGGACCAGTTCAGCGGTTCTTGCCTTGAAGGGCCCAGTTCAGCGGTTCTTGCCTTGAAGGGCCCAGTTCAGCGGTTCTTGAGACGGCGGTCCCCAGCGGAGCGGTGCTGGAGACGGCGGGGCCCAGTTCAGCGGTTCTTGCCTTGAAGGGCCCAGTTCAGCGGTCCTTGCCTTGAAGAGCCCAGTTCAGCGGTTCTTGCCTTGAAGGGCCCAGTTCAGCGGTCCTTGCCTTGAAGGGCCCAGTTCAGCGGTTCTTGAGACTGCGGTCCCCAGCGGAGCGGTGCTGGAGACGGCGGGGCCCAGTTCAGCGGTTCTTGCCTTGAAGGGCCCAGTTCAGCGGTTCTTGAGACGGCGGTCCCCAGCGGAGCGGTGCTGGAGACGGCGGGGCCCAGTTCAGCGGTTCTTGCCTTGAAGGGCCCAGTTCAGCGGTCCTTACCTTGAAGGGCCCAGTTCAGCGGTTCTTGAGACGGCGGTCCCCAGCGGAGCGGTGCTGGAGACGGCGGGGCCCAGTTCAGCGGTTCTTGCCTTGAAGGGCCCAGTTCAGCGGTTCTTGAGACGGCGGTCCCCAGCGGAGCGGTGCTGGAGACGGCGGGGCCCAGTTCAGCGGTTCTTGCCTTGAAGGGCCCAGTTCAGCGGTTCTTGAGACGGCGGTCCCCAGCGGAGCGGTGCTGGAGACGGCGGACATTCTATGGCCAACTGCTCATTGCCTGGTGGTGCCCTCCTGGGCAGCGGGGATGGTGCTCCTTCAATGCCCACCTGGGCTGTGGGTGGTGGGGCCCTCCTGGACAGCTGGGCTGGGTCCTCCCTGGGCAGCGGCTATGGGGGTGGTGGGCTCTCCCGGGGCAGCTGTGCCGGTTCCTCCCGGGGCAGCGGCTATGGGGGTTGCGGGCTCCTCCTGGGCAGCTGTGACGGGTCCTCCATGGGCAGCAGGCCTGCTGCCTGACTTCTCCGCCTTGCTGCCCTTGCCCTCCTTAGTCGGGAGTCTGTGGCCCTTTCCTCCCTTTTGAGCTGTGGCTGTTGACGGTGGCTGGCTAGTGTCCTGGGGGGATATAGAATCCGGGCTCCGGCGGCGGCCCTTCCGCCTTCTGCTCCTCTTCCCAGGGGGTGGGCTGGCTGTCCCCTTGCTGCTGGGCGAAGATCCAGACCTGCGGGCTGGTGGGCTCCAATACCCCTGCACCCTTGTCAAGGGGGCTGCAGGGCTGGTGGTGGCTGAGGTGCTCTTCTTACCCCGACGAGAAGGAGGGGGGGGCTCAGGGTCAGGAAAGAAGGTAGCAGTAGAGAGATAGATTTTCTTGGGACAATGGATATTGGTAGGTACAGTGGGAATGGGAGTGGAGGGAGAGGATGTGGTTGTAGGCGAGACAAGTTTGCTGTCTTTGGGTGCAGGTGCAGGAGCGGGAGGCTGTCGTGAGGTGGATGGCTGTTGGGTGGGTGGGTGGCTGCGTTTGTGTGGTGTGGAAGAGGGGGTGACAGACACAGTGGGAGAGGACACAGGGGACGTGTAAATGGCAGTGGGGGTGGTGACTGCACGTGTGCGGACTGGACTGGAGGGTGTGCTGGTGATGGAAACACTGGCTGATGGTGAGGTGAATGAAGGTGTGAGTGTAGACGTCACAGGGAGGGAGGAGGAAGACGAGGAGGTGGGGGTCACAGAGGTGGTAGTGACTGTTGGCATGTCTGCATCGGAATGTTGCTTGTGTGAATGTCTGCGTGATCTGTGGTGCTTATGTTTGGATGAGCTGCTCTTGGGTGTTGAGGTGTGTGCAGGCTGGTCTGATGGTGTGGGTGGGACAGGCAGAGGAACAGGAGACTGGGAGGAGGGAGTTAGTAGAGGGAGGCAGGAGACAGGGACAATGGCTGCCGTCAGTGCTGAGGCCAGAGCCTGGAACGATCGCTGATGGGCAGCCTGACCCGAATGAATGCCCTCCAGGTACGCATTGCTGCGATGAACCTCCCTCTCCACCCCCTGGATGGCATTCAAAAGGGTAGTCTGCCCAACAATGAGCGTTCGGAGGAGGTCAATGACCTCCTCACTGAGGGCAGCGGGGGTAACAGGGGCAGGGCCTGAGGTGCCTGGGGCGAAGGAGATGCCCGGCTTCCTGGCAGAGCGGGCATGGGGCGAACGCTGAGGGGCTGCTGGGAGGGCGGAGATGGTGCGCTGGGTGGCGGCTGTACCTGTAATGGCGGGGGGCACGGATGGTGCCACCCCCGCAAGGGAGCTCCCTTCCGAGGACGTGTCCGTGTCGCTGCAGGGTCCAGTCGTCCCCGTTGTGGAGCTCCCCTCGCCCTCCGTCTCACTGGTCCAGTCAGACTCTGTGGCATGGCCCTCCTGGGCCATGTGAGATGCAGCTCCCTCCTGCCCCGATGCCACTTCTCCTCCGCCTGATGATGCTGATGCACACAAGCACAGAAAGACAAACAAAAAGGGGGGGGGAGAGAGAAATAAAGAGATTTTGAGTACATGGATCACCGGTACAGTTAGCGGACATGACAGACACAGATGCCCCCTGCACTAAGTTGCGCACTTGGGGTCCGCTACGCATTCCGTGGAACATGCCCTACACGCCTAGAGTTGACAACTGCACCCATGGATGACACTGCCCAGGGATGGCTGTACTGGCACACTACTGAGGGTGGTGGCTGGGGACACAGGGGCTTACGGGGGTGCCCAGCCTACAGATATCGCCCTGGCCTAGGGGGACCCACAGCCCTCCTCCCCCACCCAGACACCTCCACTGCGCGACAACAGAGTAGATTATGCTTGTACTCACCCCCTTGTGTCTGCTGTGCTGCCCTCACGCGCCCATCCAAATCAGGGTAGGCCACCGCCAGGATCCGGAACATCAGGGGGGTCAGTTGACGGCAGGCACCCCGCCTACGTTGGGAGGCCATCCCCAGCAGAGACTCGGCGGTCTTCTTGGTCCCGCGGCGGATGTCCTTCCACCTCTTGCGGCAGTGGGTGCCCCGTCGATGGTGGACCCCCAGGGTCCGGACTTCCTTGGCGATGGCACGCCAAATCCCGATCTTCTCATGGGCGCGGACCTATGTGACACGTACAGGGAGGGAGAAATACCACATTCAAGTTTGTCTGCATTTTCGTTGCCAGTGGCCCAACGCCCCCCATCCCCGCCAGGCCCCCCGCCATGCCCCCCGCCAGGCCCAACATGCCCCCCATCCCCTCCAGGACCCCCGCCAGACCCCCCGCCAGGCCCAACATGCCCCCCATCCCCGCCAGGCCCCCCTCCAGGCCCCCCGCCAGGCCCAACATGCCCCCCATCCCCGCCAGGCCCCCCGCCAGCCCCAACATGCCCCCCATCCCCGCCAGGCCCCCCGCCATGCCCCCCGCCAGGCCCAACATGCCCCCCATCCCCGCCAGGCCCCCCCGCCAGGCCCCCAAGCCAGCCAGTGGCCCCAAATCCATATTGAATTAAACTCACTTGTTGGTCTGGAGGACCGTAGAGTAGCGCATACTGGGGGAGGACCCCATCCACAAGTTTCTCCAACTCTTCTCCAGTGAAGGCAGGGGCCCTTTCCCCAGGCGCAGCAGCCATTGTCCCTTCCAGACCGAGGTCACAGCAACACTTGCAGTATAGGTCCTCTCCTGTGAAAGTTCAAGTCGCAAGTGAATAAGTAGATAGAAAATGGCGGTCACGTCCGCGGCGGTGCGTACCGCGGCGGTGCGTACCGCCACCGCCGGCGCCCTTCGCCATTGGCTCCTGAAACCCATAGGCTTCAATGTTAACCAATGCGGCTTCGCGCCGCGGTCTTCGACCGCCGACCGCCGCGGTGTGCCACGCCAGCGCATTGACCTCACATCCCATTGTCACACTTCACAGGTCAGGCAGCCGCCATTTCGAGGGTCCACATGGCTCAATTTCAACTGCGTCACACAGGCCTAGGCCTTGCATAGCCACTCAGACACGCCATTCACTGCAAAGAGATTCGTTTACTGTGCAAGCTGTGAGTACGTACCTGTGGGTTGCTTGACTGTGTGCTCCATGTTGTCCTTCCTAGGCACCGTCCGCTGGGTTTGGCGAGGAGACGGATGAATCCTCCCGTGTACAGGCCGCTGGTGGACCTGTCGACAATGGAAGCACGCCACATTATCCTGACCTACCGGCTTGACCGTGCCACTATACAAGAACTGTGTGCCCAGCTGGAGCCCGACCTGATGTCCCCCATCCGCCAACCCACAGGGATTCCCCCTCTGGTGCAGGTCCTGTCAGTACTCCATTTCTTGGCAAGTGGGTCATTTCAGACAACAGTGGGAATTGCTTCTGGGATGTCTCAGCCCATGTTTTCGAAGGTGTTATCCAGAGTGTTGTCTGCCCTGATGAAATACGTGAGGAGCTACATCATTTTCCCTGAGGTGGGCGAATTGGCTACAGTGAAGGGTGATTTCTATGCCCTTGGACATATTCCCAACGTCATTGGTGCCATTGATGGGACCCATGTGGCTTTGGTTCCCCCAAGAGACAGGGAGCAGGTGTACAGGAACAGAAAAAGTTACCATTCCATGAACATCCAGGTGGTGTGTTTGGCTGACCAGTACATCTCGCATGTAAATGCCAAATTCCCAGGGTCAGTGCATGACGCCTACATCCTAAGGAATAGCAGCATCCCTTACGTGATGGAACAGCTAGAGAGACACCGTGTATGGCTATTGGGGGACTCTGGGTACCCCAACCTGTCGTGGCTACTGACCCCAGTAAGGAATCCACGGACCAGGGCAGAGGAACGGTACAATGAGGCCCATGGGCGTACTAGGAGGGTGATCGAACGCACCTTCGGCCTCCTAAAGGGCAGGTTTCGGTGCCTGCATATGACAGGTGGATCCCTAATGTACTCACCTAAGAAGGTGTGTCACATCATCGTGGCCTGCTGCATGCTTCACAACCTGGCTTTGCGCCGCCAGGTGCCTTTCCTGCAGGAGGATGGTCGAGACGGTGGTGTTGTGGCAGCTGTGGAACCTGTGGAGAGTGACGAGGAGGAAGACGACGGGGCTGAAACAGACAACAGGGACAGAATCATTGAACAGTACTTCCAATAGGACACAGGTAACAATTCAAACATAATTTAGTAAATGTGAACTACTCTCCTGCATCTCTGCTGCCTGTCTATTTGCCCCAGTGTATGATGACTGAGTTGTGGCTTTTCCCTCCCTATTTCAGATCTGGGGTCCCCACTACGAGTCCTGTGCTTCGCTTCCCCATGGACTACAGCTTTGTGGCAGCTGTTTGTTGACTTCACTATGTACAAGGACATATTTGCACTGTCATGTCAATTACAATATTTTGAAATCACAGCCAGACTCCAGATAGTTTTGTGTAAAATAGGTGTTTATTTCAGTGCTCAAAATGGGATGGGTGGTTTCAAGTGGGTGGGGGCTATGGTGAAGGAATGTCCATGGCAGAGTCCAGAGTAACAGTCACACAGGTGCATTGTCCAGAGGCCTGTGGAGAGATGGAGCATGGGCAGTTCAAGGATGGACAGGGTGACAATGTGGGACAGTGGGATGACATCAGGTGGTATCCTTTGCTGGCGGGGGTCTTGACATCCTACTCTGTCTTCTTGCGAGATCTCAGGGCCCTCTTGCGGGGTGGTTCTTCTCCTGCAGGAGGTGGGGGTCTGGTGGGCTGCTGTTGTGCGGGGGCCTCCTGTCCACTAGCGCCGGCGGAGGTGGTTGGCTGTTCTTGGTCCAGGCTAGTGGCAGGGGCCCTTTGTTGTTGTTGAGTGTCCGTCCTGGTGTTGATGAGGTCCTGCAGCAGCCCTACCATGGTAACCAGGGTGGAGGTGAGGGCTCTGATGTCCTCCCTGTACCCCCGATAGTGTTCCTCCTGCAGTACCTGGATCTCCTGGAACCGGGCCAGTACCGTCGCCATCGTCTCCTGGGAGCGGTTGTATGCTCCCATGATGGTGGTGAGGGCCTCGTGGAGAGTGGGTTCCCTGGGCCCGTCCCCCCCCTGTCGCACAGCTGCCCTCCGAGTTGCCCTGTTTCCCTGGGCCTCTGCCCCCTGGCCGGTGTGCCCACTACCACTGCCCCCAGGTCCCTGTTGTTGTTGGGGTGGTGGGTTATCCTGGGTGCCCTGTAGTGGTAGACACACCGCAGATTGACGCGCCCTGGAGACAGAGGCATGGGCCCGCTGGGTGGGAGCTGTGCTGGTGTTCCCAGAGGGGTTTGGGTCTGTAGTGGCCTGTGCCTGTGTGAGGGGAACCGACTGTCCAGAGGTCCCCGATGGTCCGGCTGGTCATCAGTGTCCAGGTCGACAGAGCTGCTGTCATCGCTGACGGCCTCTTGGGTGGGGGGTGTGGAGAATTCTGGGCCCTCCGTGGCGGTGTGTTGACGGTCGGGTCCTGCAGGGGTATAGAGGTATGGTTATAGTTTCAATGTGTGGCATATGGGTTATCTGTGGGTTCCCGTGTCCCCAAGTGCTGGCATTCGTGTGTGGGGGCTTTGGTGAGGGTGGCTTGTGGGGGGGATGTGTATATGCATTGGGCATGCTTTGGTGATGGGTGTCCATGCTTAGTGGACGCATGCAGGCCTAGGTTTTGGGATGTGTGGGTTGTGATGGTGAGACATTGGCAGGGAATAGGTGTGCTGGGGGTGGGGGTGAGGATGGTGTTGGGGGTGAGGATGGTGGTGAGGGTGAGGGTGGGGGTGAGGATGGGGGTGGGGGTGAGGGTGGGGTTCGAGGATGGGGGTGAGGGTTGGGGTATGATTTGGCATGCAGGTGGGGGGTAAGCAGTAGTGAAGCTTCAACTTACCAGAATCCCTTCCTCCGCCGACTCCTGCGAGGCCGTCTGGATGCAGGATGTTCAAGACTTCCTCCTCCCATGTTGTAAATTGTGGGGGTTGAGGTGGGGGTCCTCCGCCAGTCTTCTGCACGGCGATGTTGTGCCTGGATACCATGGAACGCACCTTCCCCCGTAGGTCGTTCCATCGCTTCCTGATGTCTTCCCGATTTCTGGGGTGCTGTCCCACAGCGTTGACCCTGTCGACAATCCTCTGCCATAGCTCCGTCCTCCGGGCAATGCTGGTGTATTGGACCTGTGTGCCGAAGAGCTGGGGCTCTACCCGAACGATTTCCTACACCATGACCCTGAGTTCTTCGTCTGAGAAGCGGGGGTGTCTTTGGGGTGCCATGGAGTGGTGTGTATGATGGGTGGGGTGGAGTATGTGTAGTTAAGTGTGTTGAGTGTGGTGGTGTGTGTTGTTTTGTGTGTGGATATTGTGTGGGTGATGGTGTAGTGTGCCTCTGTGTGATGGTATTCTGTGATCGCTGATGTGTCTCTCAGTGCTTCTTTTCGGATTTTGGTCGAAGGGGTTTGTGGGTGATGTGGGTGTGTGTTTTATATTGTATTGTGTGTGTGGGAGTGGTGTGTGTATGTGTATCAGGTGTGTGGAATTCAAATCGTCCAATGTGGCTGAGTTTTGTTAGTTTGTGTGTATTCTGACCGCAGCGGTGTGTACCGCCAATGGAAAACCGCGTTTGAGAGACCGCCGCGTGGATTCGTGGGTCATAATGGTATGGGCGTATTTCTGTTGGCGTGACGGTGGAGGTTTGGTCACCTCCACTTTTCCGCCGACCGCTGGTCTGGCGGTCTGTTGTGGCTGTCGGATTTTCGGAGGTTTGGCTGCTGCGGGTCAGAATGACCGTGGCGGGTTACCGCGACCGCGGCGGAATTATGGAGGATTTCTGACCGGCGGTAGGCGCCTTTTACCGCCGAGGTCAGAATGACCACCATAGTCTCTGCCAGTCTGTTTGTGCTTCCAGGGGACTGCGACGGTCTTTGCTGCCTGTCAGTGGCCGTGGACCCCTGGAGGTCTTCACTGTGCTAGACTGCCAAACTCTTAATACAGCAGTCCGTGCCGCCAGCCCGTTGGTAATCTGTTAGATTACCTTGTGTCATTTTTTGTCCCCCCAAACGGGGGAGAGCACCGTTTGCAAACATTATGCCTTGTGCAGGCATAATGTAGAGGAAAGGGTTGCAAAGTGACGCAATGCATGCATTGTGCCACTTTGTAAAAGTAGCATGGAGTTTTTTTGCCTTCTAACGCTACATTAGTGTAAAACAAATTATGCTAATGTGGTGTTAGAATGGCGCTGGGACGCTTAAAGATGCCCCTTAATTTTTTTACAAGAAAAAAAATACTTCTAAGGCACATGTCAATGGCCAGCCCAACCACAACTGTGGCGGATGTTTGGTTTTGGGAGGGGTGGACTTGGTATTGGAAGTGGTGAGTTGGAAAGAGGAAGGGGTGGATTTACATTTAGGAGGGAGGTCTAGGAAGTTGAAGGGTAGGCAAACGTTTGGAAGGGGTACCCTGGGACCTAGAAGGGAAGTATGTGTGGATACTAGGGATGGGTTGGGAGGTTGGAGTTGTGGTCTTGGGTGTGAGAGGGGCAGGAATCTTTTTGGGAGTAGGGGTTTGAGGTTTGGGAGGGTTCAGGGCCAGGGAAAAGGAAGGGTTCTCAATAGGAAACTTAAGAGTAGGTTTGAGAAGGGGTGGGCTCTTGGAGGAAGAGGGGGTGACTGGGTCGGATATGCTCTGGGTCTGTTGTGGGTACAGGTGCATGTGTGTCTGGTAAATGTGCTGCAAGTATGGGCATGTCTACTAAACGTGGTGTGTGTTGGGTGCTTGCTTGTGTGCATCTTTGTTTCTTTGGTGTGTATGAAATGAATGTTGTATCAATGGTGGTTGCTTCTTTGGAAGTGGTGGGTGTGTGTGTTGTGGATGTTGATGTGATGGTGGCTGCAGGTGTGGTTGTGTGTGATGTGTGAATGGATGTGATGGGGTGCACGTGCGTGTGGGATGTATGTACTGACTGTGGATGTGGTGGGATATGTTGTGTGCATGTGTGTGAAGTGTCATCTGTGCTGTATGAGGATATGATGGGGAGTGGTGTGAGTAAGTGAATGTGGTTTATTAGTGGTCGGTGTGGTGGTGATTCAGTGATGGAGTCTGTGGTAGTGGGTGTAGTGACTTTGTGTTTGGATGCATGCCCATTTTTTTGGGAGAATTAACAAGTAAATCTAACCATTGTGACAGCCTAGTTGTGTACAATATAGGTAATCACACAGTGGTTATATATTTCACATTTGTCATCATATGACCAGTGCAGATACAATCGTTCACCTACAATTCCTAGACACCACCAATTGTTTCAGTTGAGGAGACCAGGAGAACATAAAGCAAAGTAGGCAGAAATGTCCCTGAGCAGAGCATTGCATGTTGATTGCTCACTCCATGTGAAAAGGACATCAGTTGTGATATGTCAGACAAGTGAGAATGGTCAAAATCCCAAATTTGTTATGTTTGGTTTGCAAAAACAAAGCCTCATGGTAGTTGTAGTCATTTATATGTCTACTTGTCAAGATCTACAAAATGGTTAGCGGAACATACATGTTCACAAACTGCATTTGGGATGGACCATATAGTTACAGATTGACACATACAATGGCTCCTGAAATTATTATTTTTCTAGGACTACACTTACAAACTCTGTTGCAACAAGTCGCATGTGATGGTAATATGTACATGTGATCGTATCTGCAACAACACACATTGACAATAATAAGACAACTTCACTGCTACTTTGTGGATTGCATGTTAGGAAACCAGGTAGACAACACAATGGCAAAAGCTGGATTGGGCAGACCGAAACACAATTCCATCTCCCAAGTTAAATGAAGAGCCCAGCCTGGGTCACAATGGTTATAAAGTCAGATGTAGCGGTGTAGGGAAATGGCCTTTTCTACACGGTCAGAGCAATGCATAGAACACCCACGCAAGTGTTACCCCTTTGCCTGAACCATGCATGTGCCTGAACCAAGTAAATGCATGGTTTAGGCACCATGCATATGTGTGGTCCATGCACCAGTAGATGCGTCAATGTCACTCCCACAGTCGAAGGATGCATTGAGTTTTCACATTCGTTGATGGCGATGTGTTGGTTTCTAAAGATCAGTGGTGAAACCGCAATGTGTTGATTCCAAATCTGATGCACCGGTTTCTCCATGCTGTCGAAGGGATGCGTTGATCGTCCTTCAGCGATGGCAACGATGGGGTGGTTCGAGTGCTCTGTCAATGTCCTGTACGAAGCTTCCAGCAGGCAGGGGATGTGTTGGTCGATACGGCGGTTCCAGAGATGCTGTTCGGGACCCAACTGCGATGCAATGATTTTACTCTTGCAACGGGTTTGATGCTTCAGTTGCCCCTTCCAGCAAGCAGGAGATGCATTGATTTCACTGGTGCAAGTATCTGGGTCCATTTCCATTGAAGCAAGCACAGGAGCAGGGAGCGAGACTTTGATTTCCGAGTCTCAACAACAAGAGGCAAGACAACAAGCCTTTGGACATTACTTTGGGGTGCAAGGCAGAATCCAGCTCTCACTTAGCAGGGTCAGAAAGCAGCAAGTAGCAGGACAGCACAGCAAAAAGGAAGTCCCTCCAGGTAAGCAGTAGAGCAGAGTAACAATCCTTGATGAAGCACAGCAGTTTTTCTGACAAAGTCCATTTGTAGGTCCAGAAGTGTCTGATTTGGTGGGGTTAGAGACCCATTACTTATACCAAAATATGCCTTTGAGGCCGGGGTGACTTCAAAGAAGGGTCTTTGAAGTGCACAAGTATCCTTTCTTTCTCAGCCGTGGATCCAGCCTATCAGTAGTGGGTGATCAACCATTTGTGTGGGTGCAGGCACTGCCTATTCATGTGCAAATGTCAGCCCCTCCCACCCTTCCTGCCTAGGAAGAGCCATCAGAATGCAAATAAGTGCTCAGTCACACCTAATCTTCCTGTTTGTGGCTGTTTAGAGGGAATGCACAAAGTGTAGCTGTCACCCAACCCAAATTTGTATTGGAGACAAGCTGCAGGCACACAGAGCTGTAAGAGCAGAGAAATGCCCACCTTCTAAAATTGGCTTTTGTACAATAGTAATGTTAAATGCTGCTTTACCAGTAAATGGGATATATCATTACTGTTCCAATGATATGAAACATGACATAGCTACTCCTTTTGAAACAGGACTTACAGCTTAAAAATGTGATAAATTGCAATATTATCCTATGACAGAGGTAGGCCTCACAGTAGTGAAAAATGACTTTGGGAATTTTGCACTGCCAGGACATGTCAACTTCAAAGTACATGTCTTACATTATATTTACCTAGCACCCTGCCGTATGGGCTACCTAGGGCCAACCTTAGGGGTGACATATTTGTAATAAAAGAGGAGTTTAAGGCTTTGTAAGGGGTTTTAAATGCCAAGTCAAAGTGGCAGTCAAACTGCACACACAGGCTTTGCAGTGGCAGGCCTGATACATGCTTAAAGGGTTACTTCAACGGGTGGCACAATCAGTGCTGCAGGCGCACTAGTAGCATTTAATTTGCATGCCCTAAGCACATACAGTGCACTTTACTTGGGGCTTATAAGTAATTTAAACATGCAAATTGTGGATAAGCCAATCTTACCACGTTTTGAGGAGCAAGCACAAGCACTTTATGTCAGGATCAATGGAACGCTCTTATCTGAGAAGAGGAGCTGTTCCTTTTGGGTTGCAGGGATGATAGGGACTCACCTCTTATTTCCTTGTTGTTTAGTTGGCCCTATATCCAGCTGAAGATTTTCTTGTAGGGGGCATGATGGAAACTTGCTGGATATTGTGGGAGCAATAGGAAGAGTTGTGCTGGTAGTTGTGAGGATGAGTTGTTTTTAGGGACAGATACAGAATTCTGTTTTAGTACAAGAACTTCTTATTCAAAGCGTGTCTCAATGAACCAATTATCCATGCAATTACATTTTCCCACTACTAACTTACTGGAACGCTATGAAAAGAATCTCACCTTTTGGCTTGACGTGTCTCCTGATTTAACACGTATATGTAAATTGTGGCTGAGTCCATCTGGTCATGGGGTATTGTCTGCAAAATAGTTGACTTTTTCAAATTGGTTCCTTTCATGAAGACTCAGTGCACCCGATGCTGCACTGATACTAGTGCAAATCAACAGGGGGCGTGCTTGTGCTGATTTCTGTTTCCTATCAAGGCATGTTGTGCAGTGCTGTGGTTAGCGTTTACCTTTTGATCTTGTATTTTCTTGTTTCCTACAGGTGTCCGGGAGTCACAGAAGAAGGTTCTGGTCTTTGGAAGAAACTACTCGCAGTAAATTCTCTGAACTTAGGTTCTTTGAGGGTCAGAGGAGGCTTGACCAGACTCTGGATTCTCATTGCAAAGTGCTGGTTCAAGGGTGGAGCAGGTTTAAATAGTTTATGTCTTTGGTCTGTGATGAGTCATTTAGAATGTTCATGATTACTGAATATGTTCACCATCTAGTAATGAGTCATTTAAAACCACGTGGCTGATTGTTTTTATCACCTTACTGATGAGTCATTCAGGATGAGGTTACAGACGGTTTGTGTTCACTTCATTCTGATGAGTCATTTTGGAATGCTTGTGGGGAGCTCATTGTGCAGGCTTGATTGGGTCTCCACATGTTTCTTTCATGAGTTATCAGCATGCTGTGAAACTGGTCTAGCAGGGGCACTAGGAACAAAGAATTCCAGGCATAATTATGTTCTGGAAAACAAACTTCAAGTGTCAAACAGAGTTCAAACAGGGGTGCCATGAGACTGTATTCTGGTTATTAATGCACACCATTAGCTTTCGAGAAAATGGTCAAGCATGATTCCTGATACTTTAGCACTGGTTAGCAACAGTAAAGTGCACAGAGTCCTAAAGCCAACACACATGAGGTCGAAAAAAGAGGAGAAGGAAGGGAAAAGATTTGAGGTGACCCTTCAGAGAGCGCCATTTTCCAACAGTCGAGCAGCTGAACGGTGCAATCAAGTCTCAACTGGCAAAAGTCTGTGAAATGGCCTGATGCTTTACCTTTGGTGTTGATGAGCCTTTGAAGTACACCTGACAGGAAGATGAGTTTACCTCCTCATGAGATACTCATGGGAAGAGGCATGAGACTGCCTGTCGTACCTGCAAATGCATTTGTGAACAAACAGATTACATGGTTCTCGACTACTGCAAAGGATTAGCTAATGTGGTTCATTCTGTTTCCCGACAGTTTGAAGCTGTCACTGCGAATCTGTTTCAAGTGCAGGGCCACAATTTAAACCTATGGGTCTGGGTGATCATCAAGAAACATGTGAAATATTCCTGTCTGGAGTCAAAGAGGAAAGGCCCCTACCAGGTGATTTTAATCACAAACACCTTTGTTAAATGTACTGGCATATCAAACTAAGTGCATACATTGCATTCTCAGAGAACCATAGTAAGAAATAGTTTTCTATGAGCCAGAACTGAGAACACTAGTGACATACCATAGCATACTGGACAAGTCACACAAGTATGAGGAACAAAACAGCAAGGAGAAAGGGTGAAGAACTGGAGAAAAGTGAAGAAATCCAATTCTCAAATCTCTCACATAGTGGCTTTGGAGTTCTCCATGTAGAAGGTGGAGAAACGAGCTCAGACTGAAGTGATTGTTCAGACACCTTCAGAGCACGATCCAGGAGAAGGAACAACCACCAAATCAAGAACAAAAAGAGATGCCCTGGATGCTAGATGGCTGATAGCCTACAGTTGAAAGAAGTTGAAGTCCTTACTGACAATACTTGATGAGGCGATAGACTCCAGCAGTAAAGGTGATACAGCAGGAGATGAGCAAACTCTGAGAAAATCCAAAAGAGTCAGAGTATCTTGTTATAAGTATTTAGCACCTGAAGGACTTGTTAAGTGAGCCAAGTGCTAAATATCCCAACATCAGATTTGCTTGGTTGAAACAAAGAACTAGCTAAGCCACCTTCAAGTTGTACTGATTACAGTTAATGAAAGTTACTTAATGAGAACTCATTCAATGAACTGTGCTAATAAACTGAAATAAAAGTGATAAGTTGCTAAGCAAAAAGAACTAAGAAGATTTATCTAGGTCCGAGGCTGCAGTAGAAGAGTAGGGATAACATTTTTGAAGAACACAAAGTGAGATTAAAAGATTATATGAAGATTGCTGTAAATAAAACTGCACGGAACAGAATTACAAAAGGAAAGTGCCTTTACTAAAAAGCTTGAACTTACATCCACGGGCAAAAGAAATGGGGACGGCTTGGCATTATTTTAGACATTTTATTTTTATAAACACTGTTAAGGCATGCAAGGATAATATAATCTGCTTAATGAATCCATTAGAGAAAACTTTTATTATGATGTTAGAAGTGAGAAGTACGCACTTAGTACTAAGAAGAAGGAGGATGTTTTGAAGAATATTTGGAAGAAGGAAGAAGATGAGTATAGAAAAAAAAAGTCTTATCCAAGACTAAAGTTAGAGAAGAGACCTAAGGGGAAAATATGTGTTTTCAAAAGAAGAATTCAAAATAGAAAAAGACCTGTAGGGAATTGTAAGCACACATTTGAAGGAGGTTCATGGGAGATTTTACAGGGAGGCGATCCAACTTTAGCTGGAGATTATTTCTTTTTGTAGAGAGATTGCATACTTTAGATTACCAGCTGATTAGGAGGGTATTTGCAAATAAGATTTGCTTTTTTCAAAGTTGCATCATGTATCCTGTTTAAATGTTTAATAATGTCACTTGCACACCGGTAGTGTTAGTGAAGGAACACAGTTAGTGGGAGATATATTTGGAGCTATTATTCCAGCAGTAGGAGTGATACTAAATGATGAAAAGATTACAAAGCCTTCAACAGTAGTGGACAAACTAGCACATCTAGAGCTTTATTAGTTGAAAACACTGAACTAGTAGCAATGAAGTCAATGATTTTGCAAAACAGATATGCTTTAGACATTGTACTAGCAGAAAAGGGTGGAGTCTGCAAGATGATGAAAATAGAAAATTGTAGCATGTACAAAGCTGATGAGAATAAGAAAACTGTATGAGACTTGACTCAGAACCTTTAGCAACTACTTGTATAGTAAACAGCTTCACAAAGGGAATTTTGCAATAGGTAATTGGATTAAAGTGGCAGGAGAAGGAGGCCGGAGGAGGAATCTTCAAAGCTATAGCAGTACCACTGTTAATTGCTGTTGGTTTCTGTCTACACTAGGGCCCTCATTACAACCCTGTTGGTAAATGCCGCCTACCGCAGTACTGACGGCTGCCAACATACCGTGACCGTGGCGGTATTCCGCTATGGGTATTATGACCCACACTGAGAAAACCGGGACTATACAGACACCCAGACAATTCCGCCACACCAAAGGTCAGTGATAAACTGGCGGTAGCGAAACCCACACTGTTACGCCAACAGGAATATGCCCACAGTATCACGACCCACGAATCACTGAGGCGGTCTTTCAACCGTGGTAAACCATAGGCAGTACACACCCCGCGCTCAAAATACACACATTTACAAAACACCACCACATTGGACAATTCAAACTACACACACCTGACACACATACACACAAACCACACCCACACACTCACACCACTATAAAACACACACCCACATTACTCACAACCCTTTCATTGAAAAAAAAGATTGCCAGCAGAGAGAGACACAAGCCAGGAGCACCCACTCAATCTGAGGCCACAGAACACCATCACCCATACAGCATCCACGCACCTCACAGCACACACCCCAACACATCACCCCACACACACTCACACATACCACTCACACTACACCCATGGCACCACAAAGACACCCCAGGTTTTTAGAGGAGGAGCTAAGGGTCATGGTGGAGGAAATCACTCGGGTAGAGCCACAGCTATTCGGATGGAAGTGCAGCAGATGTCCATTGCAAGGAAGATGGAGCTATGGCGGAGGATCGTGGACAGGGTCAATGCCGTAGGACAACATCCAAGAACAAGGGATGACATCAGGAAGAGGTGGAACGACCTACGGGGGAAGGTGCGTTCTGTGGTTGCAAGACACCAGGTAGCCGTACAGAGGACTGGCGGTGGACCCCCACCTCCTCCCCCACAACTAACAACATGGGAGGAGCAAGTCTTGGCAATAATGCATCCTGAGGGCCTCGCAGGAGTAGCAGGAGGACTGGACTCTGGTAAGTCAAATCTTCATACTTTATCCCCCCAACCTACCTGCATGCCATCACAAACTCCTAGCCCTACCCTGACCCCATCACTCCACAACCTCAAACATACCCCACCATCACAACCCACGCATCCCAATACCAAGCTCTGCATGTAACACCAATGCATAGACCCCCATCACAGACCTGCATGGACACCCATCACCACAGCATGCCCAGTAGAGAGACTCACCCAGCCCACAAAATCACCACTCACACAAGGCCAAGCTGACAGGAAAATCACAATCATACAGGGAACCACACCCATGCACAAGACGGCACACGCAGCTACACTAACACTACATTTGGATCCCCACAGGAGCCATACTCAACGTCACCAGAGAGGAAGTGGCAGCTATATCCAGTGCCCCCCCCCCCGAAGAGGCCCACAGTGACGACAGCAGCTCTGCATGCCTGGATCAGGATGACCAACCTGGCCCATCCGGGACCTCTAGACAGTCGCTTCCCCTGCCACAGTCCCAACCCACCACAGAGCCTCCCCCTCAGGAAACACCAGCACAGCACCCACCCAGCGGGCCCATGCCACTGTCCCAAGGACACGTCAATCAGCAGTGTGTCTACCACTACAGGGACCCCAGGCAACCCCACAAACACAGGATGATCAGGGACCTGGGGTCACTGGCAGTGGGCACACGGTTCAGGGGACAGAGGCTCAGGACAACAGGGAAGCTGGGAGGACTGCTGTGCGACAGGGGAAGGACAGGCCCAGGGAACCCACTCTCCACGAGGCACTCTCCAACATCCTGGGAGCATACCACCATTCCCAGGAGACCTTGGGCCAGTTACTGGCCAAGTTGCAGGAGACCCAGCAGCTGCAGGAGGGACAGTACCTGGGGATCAGGGAGGACCTCAAAAACACCATTGCAGGGGTGCTGGCTGACATGGGCAACACCACGAGGGAGGAAGTAGCACACCAACAGGCCCCTGACACTAGCCAAACCGATGAACAGCCTTCCATCTCCACCGGCGCTAGTGACAGGAGGCCCCGCCACAGGAACAACAGGCCACCAGCACCCCACCCCCTGTAGAAGGAGAACCACCTCGCAATCAGTCCCTGCGATCAAGGCAGAAGCCAGAGAACATTGCCAAGACCCCTGCCAGGAAATAAGACTCTCCTGATTGTCATCCTTCTGTCCCACTCTGTCACCCTGTCCACCTTGGACTGCCATTACTCCCCTTCCTATGGCCCACTGGACAATGCACCTGTGATACCAAGAGACTGGACTCTACCCTGGGCTTTCCATCAGCCCAGCCCAGCCCATTGCACATCCCCCTCTGTTTATGAGCACGTAAATAAACAACCTTGGAACAAATACTAATCTGGAGTCTGTCAAATAATTCAAATATGTATTATTTCAACATTATCAAAGCATTGCAAGTCAAATGTACAGTTAAATATACTTTAGAATGAACTTTGGTAGGCAGCAGTACATATAGCAGGAGCCAGAGTGGGGCACAGAGATCTGAAAATAGAGAGGCCAAAGGGTACAGTCAGTGGCCATAGCCATAGGGAAATAGACTACCATGTACAATGTCCAACAGAAAACTGAAAAGTAAAGTGAAGTTATAATGTCTTTCCTGTGTGTCTCTGGAAGTACTGCTGAATTATATTGCTTCTGTTGTCAACATCTTCTTCCTCTGCCCCCTCTTCCTCACTGTCCACAGGCTCCACTGCTGCCACAAGACCATCTCCAGGCATATCCTCCAGCAGAAAAGGCACCTGGCATCTCAAGGCCAGGTTGTGCAACATGCAACATGCAACGATGATCTGGCACACCTTTGTGAGTGAGTAGTACAGGGATCCACCTGTCAGATGGAGGCACCGGAACCTGGCCTTCAGGAGGCCAAAGGTCCTTTCAATAAACCTCCTTGTATGCCCATGTGCTTCATTGTAACGTTCCTCTGCCCTTGTCCTGGCATTCCTCACTGGGGTCAGTAGCCATGAGAGGTTGGATTAACCAGAGTCACCTGCAAATATCGAGGGACAACTGTTAGACACACACTAACCCTTAGGGACAACCCCATACCCAGGCACCTACTTACACTGGGTGGGGACCTTGGGCTCACCTGATAGCCACACCCGATGCCTCTGGAGTTGGCCCATCACATATGGGATGCTGCTATTCCTCAAGATAAAGGCGTCATGCACAGAGCCAGGATATTTGGCATTCACATGGGAGATGTACTGGTCCGCCAAACACACCATCTACACATTCATAGAGTGATAGCCTTTTCTATTCCTGTAAACTTGTTCATTTTTCCAGGGGTGGACAAATGCCACATGAGTACCATCAATGGCACCAATGATGTTGGGGATATGTCCGAGGGCATAAAAGTCAGCTTTCACTGTGGCCAAATCCTCCACCTGGGGAAATACGATGCAGCTGTGCATGTGTTCCAGCACAGCTGACAACACTCTGGTCAACATGTTGGAAAACATTGGCTGAGACATCCTTGATGCCATGGCCCCTGTTGTCTGGAAGGAACCACTTGCCAGGAAATGGAGTTCTGACAGGACCTGCACGAGAGGGGGGATACCTGTGGGCTGGCGGATAGCTGACATCAGGTCTGGCTCCAATTGGGAACACAGTTCTTGGACTGTGGCATGATCAAGTCTGTAGGTTATGATAATATGTCTGTCCTCCACTGTCGCAAAGGTCCACCAGGGTTCTGTACACCGGAAGATGCTGCCATCTCATATTCAGCCTCAGAGGTTGAAGCCTATGGAAGACAATGGTGAGCAGGGGGCCATATTCACACACTACTGCACTAATTATGATTATTTTGCTTTACAGAACCAGTATGTGAATCCGTCAGTCTGTTGCTGTGCCAATGTCTGCTGTGACGCAGTTAGGTGTTAGGTGCCATGCCCTGTGTCCCCCTGAAATGGCGGCTGCCTGACCTGTGAGGAGGGAGAAGTGGAAATGAGGTAATTTCACTGGCGTTGTGCGCCGTCGCAGGAGGCGGTCGAAGATGCCGCGTAACTTCGCATTGGCTATCATTGGGCCCTATGGGTTCCAGGAGCAAATGGCGATGTATGCCGGTGGTGAAGGTACGCACCGCCGTGGACGTGACCGCCATTTTCTATCTGTTCACTCACTTGCTACCTGACCTTCAACAGGAGAGGACCTATACTGCAAGTGCTGCTGTTACCTGTGTCTGGAAACGAAAATGGCTCATGTGCCTGGGGAGAGGGCCCCTGCCTTCACTGCGGAGGAGTTGAAGAAACTGGTGGATGGGGTCCTACCCCAGTACACTTTACTCTATGGTCCTCTGGACAAACAGGTGAGTACACTGTGAGCATGATGCATGGGCCATGAATGTATGGAGTGCTGTGTGTGTAAGCCACATGTGGGGGGGGGCAGAAGTGTCCTGACCAGAGTGCTGCATCTAAGGTGGTCAGTGTATGTGCATCAGGGGATGGGAGGGATCTGGTGGGCCATAAGTATGACGGTCCGGGCAGTCGACTAATTCACTTTTCTGCTGTTTATTCCATGCAGGTCAGCGCCTACCGGAAAAACACCCACTGCCGCAAAAGGTGGGAGGATCTGCGCCACTGGGCAAGGAAGAGGGCAGAGGGCCAGCTGGGGCTGGCTTCCAACGAGGAAGGGGTGTCTGTCGCACCATGACCCCCCTGATGTTCCGCATCCTAGTGGTGGCCTATCCGGAGTTGGATTGGCACTTGAAGGCATCACAGCAGCCACAAGGGGGTGAGTACTAATTCAGAATCCTGACTTTGCATGCGTTAAGAGTTACCTGGGTGGGGGATGTGGACTATGGGTGCCCCTAGGCCAGGGCGTAGATGGCAGGGTAGGTTCCTTGTTGGGCAGGCTCTGAAACACTCCTATCCCAATAGTGTTAGTGGGTATCTACTACTGGGCAGGGTCCTGTGGGTTATAGGTGTCCAGCTAATGGCGGTAGGCATGGTACCCCATGGGCTGGTGACTATCTTAGTAAATGTTTGGGCATGGCCTAGTGCATAGGGCTGCTCCCTGTGTGTTGTGTACGCCAACTGTAGTGTTGTTGCTGGCATTGATCAAGTGTATCCTCTGTCTCTCCCGCCCCTTTTTGTTTTGTCACCCTGTCCTTGTGTGCATTAGCATCATCTAGTGGAGGAGCAGAGTCACCGGCGACAGAGGGAGCTGCATCCCACATGGGCCTGGAAGCCGAATCAACCGATGGTGAGGGCACCAGTGGGACGGAGGGCGAGGGGAGCACCACGATGGGGACAGGATGGGAGACCACAGACAGCGACTCCTCCTCCGATTGAAGCTCCCTGTCAGACACCTCTGTAGCCACCCCAACAACAGGTACAGCCGCCACCCCCCCACCAGTTCCGCCCTCCGAGCAGCCCCTCAGCATGTTTCCCGTGCCCGCTCACCCAGGAGAGTGGACCTCTCCTTCACCCCAGGGACCTCAGGCCCTGCCCCAGTCAGCCCTGCTGCCCTCAGTGACGAGGCTATTGACCTCCTGAGATCCCTCACTGTTGGGCAGTCAGCCAAACTGAATGCCATCCAGGGTGTTGAGAGGCATTTGCAACAAACAAATGCATACCTGGAGGGCATTCACTCTGGTATGGCGGCCCAATAGAGAGCATTTCAGACTCTGGCCTCAACACTGATGGCAGCCCTTGTACCTGTCTCTAGCCTCCCCCCTCCAAATTCCTCTACCCAGACCCAATCCCCCCAACCTCAGCCTTCAGACCAGCATTCACCCAAATCAACACCCAAGAGTGGCTCAGGCAAACACAAGCACCACACTTCATCTCACAGGCACTCACACAAGCACCATCCCCCATGCAGACATACCAACATCCACTGCCTCCACTGTGTCCCCCTCCTCCTCCTCGTCTACCTCCCTCCCAGTAGCGTCTTCACTCACACCTGCATGCACTACATCCTCATCCACTAACTCCATCAACAGCACGCCCATCACAACACACCCCTCACGAGAAGTCACCACCTCCACATCCATTCACACATCCCCTGTGTCCTCTCCCAGTATGTCTGTGACTCCTCCTCCCAAAGTACACGAACACAAGCACCCACCCACACAACAGCCATGCACCTCACAACAGCATCCAGCTCATGCCCCTGCACCCAAAGCCAGCAGACAGACACCTCCTACAGCCACTCCCTCCTCCTCGACTCCCAACCCCTGTCCCTCTTCCCAAGCTGTGCTTTTGATGGCGTTGGTACTGCCCTGGAAAAGCTGGTGGATAGGCGGGTAGCGATGGGGTGGGCAGTACATTGTCTTCCACCTGTCTGTTGGTGGTTACCACCGCGGTGTTTGTTGCTACCGCCGTGGTGGTTGGAGTGTTAAAGTGGCTGTCTGTGTTGGCTGCTTCCGCCGTGGTCGTGTTCCTTTTTTTTCACCGCTGGCCTGTTGGCGGTATCAAAACACTATTGCAAAAGAGGATAAATTGAGAAATGAATAAACAGACAAAGAAAGATTTATAATTAAGTGACCACTGTTAGAAATGGGGTCTCTGGTTGGCAGCTCTATACACCCTTGTCCAAGTAGGGACCACAATCCTAGTCAGGGTAAGTCACACACAATCCAAATTATCCTGTGCCCACCCTCTGGTAGCTTGGCACTTAGCAGTCAGGATTAACTTAGAAGGCAATGTGTAAAGTATTTGTGCAATAAATCATACAGTAACACAGCAAAAACACCACAGAAATACACCACACAGGTTTAGAAAAATAGATAATATGTATCTGAGTAAAATAAGGTCAATATGGCATAGATTCAATAAGCACAAGTTGAAATATCACCTTCGCAAGTTTAAAAGGAGTCTTAAATCTTAGAAATCCACAGCTGTCTCCATATTACACAAAGTACCTGGTTTGCGTGAAAAATAACACTCACGGAAACCACAGGGGAGGAGGTGCATGGAAAAATATGGTGTGTGTCGGATTTTCTGATGCAGCACAGACGTTGTGTTGTTTCTTTCCACTCTACAAAGGGCTTGCATCATTTTTCATTGTGCAGTCTTGTTTCCTCACTACAATGTGGGGATCTTTTTGACGGCCATAGACGATGTGGGGAAATCCTGGGCACGCTGGAAGAAGTCACAGGTGCTGTGTCAATCCGGTAGGACAATGCGTCAAATCTTCTGTTGTGTGGCAGGCGCTGCGTCGTTTTTCCACTCGTGGAATCAGCTGCATCATTCCGATTCTGCTGTGCGTCGATCCACTAGAGCTGTACGTTGAATTTTCAGTCACAAGGCAGGCGCTGCGTAGAATTTCCACTCGGGAAGTTGGGCTGCATCTTTCTGGTTCGGCAGTGTGGCGATTTCTCAGTCGCAAGGAAGGCTTTGGGTTGTTTCTGGCAGGCTATGTGTCGATTTTCGGTGCACAAGGAGTTTCCTGAAGAAATAAAAAGTGTTTTCGGCCCTGAGACTTCAGAAAACAGGAGGCAAGCTCAATCCAAGCCTGTGGAGAGCACTTCTTAGCAAAGTCAAAGGGCAGCAGGGCAGCAGGGCAGCACGGCAACAGCAGGGCAGCAGTCCTTCTCAGCAAAGCAGTCCAGATGAGTCCTTTGGGCAGCCAGGCAGTTCCTCTTGACAGGATGCAGGTTCAGGTCCAGAAGTGTCTGAGATGGAGGGTTCAGGGACCTGGTTTATATCACTAAAAATGCCTTTGAAGTGAAGGAGACTTCAAAGAGTGGTTTTGAAGTGCACTAGTTCCCCTTTCAGTACAGGGTCCCAGTAGGGGGATTTGGCAGTCCATTGTGTGAGGGAAGGACCCTAGCCTTTGATATGTGTCAGGCCCTCCATCCTTCCAGCCCTGGAAACCCCATTCAGTGTGCAGATGAGTACAGGTGTGAGTGAGTGTCCTGTGTTTGTGGTTGTCTGTGTGAAATGCACAATGAAGCTGTCAACCAGCCCAGCCCAGATGTTGATTGGAGACAAGCTGTAATGCACAGATGTTTTTTAAGTGCAGAGAAATGCTCCCTTTCTAAAAGTGGCATTTCTAAAATAGTAATATAAAATCCAACCTTACCAATAAGCAGGATTTTCTATTACCATTCTGGCCATTCTAAATATGACCTGGTTACCCTTTTCTGATCAGAATCTACCACTCAAACAGTACATGAGGGTAGCCCTAAAGCTAGTCTATGGAAGGAGCAGGCTTCACAGTAGTGGAAAACAAATTTAGGAATTTTCCACTACCAGGACATACAAAACACACATGTACATGACCTGCCTTTTACCTACATAGCACACTGCCCTATGGGTTTTCTAGGGCCTACCTTAGGAGTGATTTATATGTAGAATAAGGGGAATTTATGACTTGGCAAGTACTTTTAAATGCCAAGTCAAAGATGCAGTGAAACTGCACACACAGGCCTTGCAATGGCAGGCGTGAGACATAGTTAAGGGGCTACTTATGTGTATGGCACAATCATTGCTGCAGGTCCACTAGTAGCATTTAACTTACAGGCCCTGGGAACATGTAGTAAATCAAATATGCTAATTGGGAATTGTAGGAGGCTGGACTGGCTTGTAGTGAGTACCAAGGGGTACTTGCACCTTGCACCAGGCCCAGTTATCCCTTATTAGTGTATAGGGTGTCTAGCAGCTTAGGCTGATAGATAATGGTAGCTTAGCAGAGCAGCTTAGGCTGAACTAGGAGACGTGTGAAGCTACTACAGTACCACTTAGTGTCATATGCACAATATCATAAGAAAACACAATACACAGTTATACTAAAAATAAAGGTACTTTATTTTTATGACAATATGCCAAAGTATCTTAGAGTGTACCCTCAGTGAGAGGATAGGAAATATACACAAGATATATATACACAATAGCAAAAATATGCAGTATAGTCTTAGAAAACAGTGCAAACAATGTATAGTTACAATAGGATGCAATGGGGAAACATAGGGATAGGGGCAACACAAACCATATACTCCAAAAGTGGAAGGCGAACCACGAATGGACCCCAAACCTATGTGACCTTGTAGAGGGTCGCTGGGACTATTAGAAAATAGTGAGAGTTAGAAAAATAACCCTCCCCAAGACCCTGAAAAGTGAGTGCAAAGTGCACTAAAGTTCCCCTAGGGACAAAGAAGTCGTGTTAGAGGAATAATGCAGGAAAGACACAAACCAGCAATGCAACAACTGTGGATTTCCAATCTAGGGTACCTGTGGAACAAGGGGACTAAGTCCAAAAGTCACAAGAAAATCGGAGATGGGCAGATGCCCAGGAAATGCCAGCTGCGGGTGCAAAGAAGCTTCTACTGGACAGAAGAAGCTGAGGTTTCTGCAGGAACGAAAAGGGCTAGAGACTTCCCCTTTGGTGGACAGATTTCTCTCGCCGTGGAGAGTCATGCAGAAGTGTTTTCCCGCCGAAAGAACGCCAACAAGCCTTGCTAGCTGCAAATCGGGAAGTTAGCGTTTTTGAACGCTGCTGAGGCCCAGGAGGGACCAGGAGATCGCAAATTAGACCAGCAGAGAGAGGAGACGTCAAGCAAGACAAGGAGCCCTCACTGAAGCACGTAGCACCCAGAGAAGTGCCAGAAACAGGCACTACAAGGATGCGTGAAACGGTGCTTGCCGAAGTTGCACAAAGGAGTCCCACGTCGCCGGAGACCAACTTAGAAAGTCGTGCAATGCAGGTTAGAGTGCCGTGGACCCAGGCTTGGCTGTGCAAAAAGGATTTCCACCGGAAGTGCACAGGGGCCGGAGTAGCTGCAAAAGTCGCGGTTCCCAGCAATGCAGCCCAGCGAGGTGAGGCAAGTACTTACCTCCACCAAACTTGGACTGAAGAGTCACTGGACTGTGGGGGTCACTTGGACAGAGTCGCTGGATTCGAGGGACCTCGCTCGTCATGCTGAGAGGAGACCCAAGGGACCGGTAATGCAGCTTTTTGGTGCCTGCGGTTGCAGGGGGAAGATTCCGTCGACCCACAGGAGATTTCTTCGGAGCTTCTGGTGCAGAGAGGAGGCAGGCTACCCCCACAGCATGCACAAGCAGGAAAACAGTCGAGAAGGCGGCAGGATCAGCGTTACAGAGTTGCAGTAGTCGTCTTTGCTACTATGTTGCAGGTTTGCAGGCTTCCAGCGCGGTCAGCAGTCGATTCCTTGGCAGAAGGTGAAGAGAGAGATGCAGAGGAACTCGGATGAGCTCTTGCATTCGTTATCTAAAGTTTCCCCAGAGACAGAGACCCTAAATAGCCAGAAAAGAGGGTTTGGGTACGTAGGAGAGAGGATAGGCTAGCAACACCTGAAGGAGCCTATCACAAGGAGTCTCTGACGTCACCTGGTGGCACTGGCCACTCAGAGCAGTCCAGTGTGCCAGCAGCGCCTCTGTTTCCAAGATGGCAGAGGTCTGGAGCACACTGGAGGAGCTCTGGACACCTCCCAGGGGAGGTGCAGGTCAGGGGAGTGGTCACTCCCCTTTCCTTTGTTCAGTTTCGCGCCAGAGCAGGGCTAAGGGGTCCCCTGAACCGGTGTAGACTGGCTTATGCAGAATTGGGCACATCTGTGCCCAAGAAAGCATTTCCAGAGGCTGGGGGAGGCTACTCCTCCCCTGCCTTCACACCATTTTCCAAAGGGAGAGGGTGTCACACCCTCTCTCAGAGGAAGTTCTTTGTTCTGCCATCCTGGGCCAGGCCTGGCTGGACCCCAGGAGGGCAGATGCCTGTCTGAGGGGTTGGCAGCAGCAGCAGCTGCAGTGAAACCCCAGGAAGGGCAGTTTGGCAGTACCAGGGTCTGTGCTACAGACCACTGGGATCATGGGATTGTGCCAACTATGCCAGGATGGCATAGAGGGGGCAATTCCATGATCATAGACATGTTACATGGCCATATTCGGAGTTACCATTGTGAAGCTACATATAGGTAGTGACCTATATGTAGTGCACGCGTGTAATGGTGTCCCCGCACTCACAAAGTTCAGGGAATTGGCTCTGAACAATGTGGGGGCACCTTGGCTAGTGCCAGGGTGCCCTCACACTAAGTAACTTTGCACCTAACCTTTACCAGGTAAAGGTTAGACATATAGGTGACTTATAAGTTACTTAAGTGCAGTGTAAAATGGCTGTGAAATAACGTGGACGTTATTTCACTCAGGCTGCAGTGGCAGGCCTGTGTAAGAATTGTCAGAGCTCCCTATGGGTGGCAAAAGAAATGCTGCAGCCCATAGGGATCTCCTGGAACCCCAATACCCTGGGTACCTCAGTACCATATACTAGGGAATTATAAGGGTGTTCCAGTAAGCCAATGTAAATTGGTAAAATTGGTCACTAGCCTGTTAGTGACAATTTTGAAAGAAATGAGAGAGCATAACCACTGAGGTTCTGGTTAGCAGAGCCTCAGTGAGACAGTTAGGCACTACACAGGGAACACATACATATAGGCCACAAACTTATGAGCACTGGGGTCCTGACTAGCAGGGTCCCAGTGACACATAACAAACATACTGAAAACATAGGGTTTTCACTATGAGCACTGGGCCCTGGCTAGCAGGATCCCAGTGAGACAGTGAAAACACCCTGACATACACTCACAAACAGGCCAAAAGTGGGGGTAACAAGGCTAGAAAGAGGCTACTTTCTCACACAACCCCCCCCCAAACGAAGGACAATAAGGCTAACCTTGGCCAGTTGAGACTTTATTGTCTAAGTGGTGATAAGTAGAGAGTAGCTCTGCAATAGACTGGTTACTCCCTTTATCATCCACTATATGGTTACTTCCCTGTGGGGATGTAAACCACCCTGTTTGAAGTTTTTTAGCTAAGCAACAATGTGAAGATGTATTTTCAGAGTTTCTATCAGTAAGTTTTAGTTTAGAGCAGTGGGAATTGTCCACTGAACCTATTTGTAATGATGGAAATGCCAGACAGGGATGCTGTCTCAATAAAGCCATAGCTGGGCAAAAACTTTGTCCATATGGCTGGAAGAGAGAACAGGGATGCTGTTTCTCTTTAGTTGGAGCAGGGCAGGGATGCTGTCCTATGAGCTCCACACTAGGGCAGGGATGCTGTCCTAAGTGTTGTGAGGCAGTGCAGGGTTTCTGCACTAAAGTTTCTCTGGGAGGGTTGGAGGGATGCTCCATGTTAACTAAAATGGTGCTCTTTTTGTCACCAATGTTAGTTATCCCACAGAGAGGTACTTCTACCTCAGGGAGTCCAGCTTTGCCAGCTGATGATTCTCTTGGAACAGGTGCCACCCCAGGAGAGGTTTCTCCCACCACAGGAATGGTATCCTGAATGGTAGGGTGGTTAGGGGATACTGTGATACCCTTTTTACCTGTTGATGGAGAGGGATCCTGAGTTTTCAGGCCTTCTCTCCTTTGCTTTTTCGCTTCAGTAGAAATGAGAGGGAACAATTCCTCAGGGATGCCCAGCATGGCTGCATGGGCATAAAACTCTACATCAGCCCAACCTGAGGCCTCTAGGTCATTACCTAAGAGACAGTCTACAGGTAAGCTAGGTGATACCACCACCTGCTTAGGGCCAGTAACTCCACCCCAACTAAACTGAATTATAGCTAAGGGAAGAAACTTAGTGGAGTTATGGACATCAATAATCTTATACTGTTGTCCAATGATGTGTTGATCAGGGTGCACTAGGTTTTCAGTCACCAAAGTGATACTGGCACCTGTGTCCCTGTAGGCCAAGGCCTCAACACCATTTATTGAAACTGTCTGCCTGTACTTATCCATTGTAAGGGGACAAGCAGCCAGTGTGGCAAGGCCAATGCCACTAGGTGTGACAGAAACTGTCTTGGGACTGACTACCCCAGTTTCTACTATGGACCCAAAAGTGAACCCAACTACACCCTTAACTTGACTGTTGCCAGCAGTCCCACCACTAGTACCACTACTGCTAGGGGCACTAGAGCTTGATGTATTAGTGGTGGTAGGCTCAGGGGTTTACCTGGACAGGACTTATCCCCTGGCCTATGGCCTCTGTTTTTACACACAAAGCACTAAGGCTTTTTAATGTGTGCAGGTTGGGAAGAAGAGGAAGAATTTGTTTTATCCCCACCCTCTGAAGAGTGTTTAAGATTTGAAGTGGGATCTTTGGTTTTACCCTTATCCCCATGCTTATCTTGAGATTTTTCACCATCTTTCTTCTTATTGCCATCTTTGTCACCCCCTGTATGAACTTTTCTGTTCACCCTTGTTCTGACCCATTTGTCTGCCTTCTTTCCCAATTCTTGGGGAGAGGTCAGATCAGAGTCTACCAGGTACTGGTGCAACAAATCAGACACACAATTATTAAGTGTATGCTCTCTCAGGATTGTGTTATACAGGCTTTCATAATCAGTAACTTTACTGCCATGTAACCACCCCTCCAAGGCCTTCACTGAATGGTCAATGAAATCAACCCAGTCTTGTGAAGACTCCTTTTTGGTCTCTCTGAACTTTATCCTGTATTGTTCAGTGGTTAAGCCATAACCATCCAGGAGTGCATTCTTAAGAACTGTAAAATTATTGGCATCACTTTCTTTCACAGTAAGGAGCCTATCCCTACCTTTTCCACTAAACGATAGCCATAGGATAGCAGCCCACTGCCTTTGAGGGACATCCTGTACAACACAGGCCCTCTCAAGTGCAGCAAACCACTTGTTAATGTCATCCCCCTCCTTATAAGGGGGAACTATCTTATGCAGATTCCTGGAATCATGCTCTTTTGCAGGATGACTATGGGGAATACTGCTGCTGCCACCATGGGTTTCTAAACCCAACTTCTGTCTTTCCTTCTCTAATTCTAAAGACTGTCTATCCAAATCCAGCTGTTGCTTTTTAAGCTTCAGTCTGGTTTGTTCCACTCTCAATCTATTGAGCTCCCTTTCTAACAATCTGTCATCAGGGTGGGTGGGAGGGACATGCCTTGAAACAGAAGTATGGTGAGAATGGACAGAAGGAGACCTGTCCCTTACAGAAGCCACCCTAACAGCTTGGCTAACAGAAACATCACTACCAGTATGGTGAGAATAAATGCTTTTGCTATGATGTGAGACAACACTATTTATATGGTGTGGCTCATCATCATTACCAACTATGCTAGACTGTCTAGTAATGGGCAGGCTAGGAAGTTTCTTTCCTGAATCTTTTCCTGGGGGAGTCCCTGGATCAGATTGAGAACCATTAGCTACTTTTTCACCAGATTGGGCACTTATGGCCTTATCCTGTACTCTAAGCACGTTAATTAACAGTTCTAAGGAAGGATTCTTCCCTACACTCAAACCTCTCTCTATGCAGAGATTCCTTGCTCCTTTCCAGCTAAGGTGATCATATGCAAGTTTGGACAGATCAACATTTTGGCCTGTGCCAGACATTTTTAGAGAGAGTTAAAGTGATAGTAAAAGATAAAAAGTTTGTCAGAGCTTTTAGAAAGACAGAGAAAAAAAACTTGTTTAACTTTTAAGAACTTTTTGAAAGTTTAGAAGTACTTTTCAGCACTTAGAAAAGAGGAAATGCAAAACTTTTTGGCTATGTGTATATACACTGACCTTGTTTTGTATATTTTTCTCTTATGAAAAGTACAATGACAAGAGTGGTAAGTAGTCTCAAAGCACTTATCCCACCACTGCACAACCAATGTAGGAGGCTGGACTGGCTTGTAGTGAGTACCAAGGGGTACTTGCACCTTGCACCAGGCCCAGTTATCCCTTATTAGTGTATAGGGTGTCTAGCAGCTTAGGCTGATAGATAATGGTAGCTTAGCAGAGCAGCTTAGGCTGAACTAGGAGACGTGTGAAGCTACTACAGTACCACTTAGTGTCATATGCACAATATCATAAGAAAACACAATACACAGTTATACTAAAAATAAAGGTACTTTATTTTTATGACAATATGCCAAAGTATCTTAGAGTGTACCCTCAGTGAGAGGATAGGAAATATACACAAGATATATATACACAATAGCAAAAATATGCAGTATAGTCTTAGAAAACAGTGCAAACAATGTATAGTTACAATAGGATGCAATGGGGAAACATAGGGATAGGGGCAACACAAACCATATACTCCAAAAGTGGAATGCGAACCACGAATGGACCCCAAACCTATGTGACCTTGTAGAGGGTCGCTGGGACTATTAGAAAATAGTGAGAGTTAGAAAAATAACCCTCCCCAAGACCCTGAAAAGTGAGTGCAAAGTGCACTAAAGTTCCCCTAGGGACAAAGAAGTCGTGTTAGAGGAATAATGCAGGAAAGACACAAACCAGCAATGCAACAACTGTGGATTTCCAATCTAGGGTACCTGTGGAACAAGGGGACCAAGTCCAAAAGTCACAAGAAAATCGGAGATGGGCAGATGCCCAGGAAATGCCAGCTGCGGGTGCAAAGAAGCTTCTACTGGACAGAAGAAGCTGAGGTTTCTGCAGGAACGAAAAGGGCTAGAGACTTTCCCTTTAGTGGACGGATCCCTCTTGCCGTGGAGAGTCGTGCAGAAGTGTTTTCCTGCCAAAAGAACGCCAACAAGCCTTGCTAGCTGCAAATCGTGCGGTTAGCGTTTTTGGACACTGCTGAGGCCCAGGAGGGACCAGGAGGTCGCAAATTGGACCAGCAGAGAGAGGGGACATCGAGCAAGACAAGGAGCCCTCACTAAAGCAGGTAGCACCCGGAGAAGTGCCAGAAACAGGCACTACGAGGATGCGTGAAATGATGCTCGCCGAAGTTGCACAAAGGAGTCCCACGTCGCCGGAGACCAACTTAGAAAGTCGTGCAATGCAGGTTAGAGTGCCGTGGACCCAGGCTTGGCTGTGCACAAAGGATTTCTGCCGGAAGTGCACAGGGGCCGGAGTAGCTGCAAAAGTCGCGGTTCCCAGCAATGCAGCCCAGCGAGGTGAGGCAAGGACTTACCTCCACCAAACTTGGACTGAAGAGTCACTGGACTGTGGGGGTCACTTGGACAGAGTCGCTGGATTCGAGGGACCTCGCTCGTCGTGCTGAGAGGAGACCCAAGGGACCGGTAATGCAGCTTTTTGGTGCCTGCGGTTGCAGGGGGAAGATTCCGTCGACCCACGGGAGATTTCTTCGGAGCTTCTGGTGCAGAGAGGAGGCAGGCTACCCCCACAGCATGCACAAGCAGGAAAACAGTCGAGAAGGCGGCAGGATCAGCGTTACAGAGTTGCAGTAGTCGTCTTTGCTACTATGTTGCAGGTTTGCAGGCTTCCAGCGCGGTCAGCAGTCGATTCCTTGGCAGAAGGTGAAGAGAGAGATGCAGAGGAACTCGGATGAGCTCTTGCATTCGTTATCTAAAGTTTCCCCAGAGACAGCGACCCTAAATAGCCAGAAAAGAGGGTTTGGCTACCTAGGAGAGAGGATAGGCTAGCAACACCTGAAGGAGCCTATCACAAGGAGTCTCTGACGTCACCTGGTGGCACTGGCCACTCAGAGCAGTCCAGTGTGCCAGCAGCGCCTCTGTTTCCAAGATGGCAGAGGTCTGGAGCACACTGGAGGAGCTCTGGACACCTCCCAGGGGAGGTGCAGGTCAGGGGAGTGGTCACTCCCCTTTCCTTTGTCCAGTTTCACGCCAGAGCAGGGCTAAGGGGTCCCCTGAACCGGTGTAGACTGGCTTATGCAGAATTGGGCACATCTGTGCCCAAGAAAGCATTTCCAGAGGCTGGGGGAGGCTACTCCTCCCCTGCCTTCACACCATTTTCCAAAGGGAGAGGGTGTCACACCCTCTCTCAGAGGAAGTTCTTTGTTCTGCCAACCTGGGCCAGGCCTGGCTGGACCCCAGGAGGGCAGATGCCTGTCTGAGGGGTTGGCAGCAGCAGCAGCTGTAGTGAAACCCCAGGAAGGGCAGTTTGGCAGTACCAGGGTCTGTGCTACAGACCACTGGGATCATGGGATTGTGCCAACTATGCCAGGATGGCATAGAGGGGGCAATTCCATGATCATAGACATGTTACATGGCCATATTCGGAGTTACCATTGTGAAGCTACATATAGGTAGTGACCTATATGTAGTGCACGCGTGTAATGGTGTCCCCGCACTCACAAAGTTCAGGGAATTGGCTCTGAACAATGTGGGGGCACCTTGGCTAGTGCCAGGGTGCCCTCACACTAAGTAACTTTGCACCTAACCTTTACCAGGTAAAGGTTAGACATATAGGTGACTTATAAGTTACTTAAGTGCAGTGTAAAATGGCTGTGAAATAACGTGGACGTTATTTCACTCAGGCTGCAGTGGCAGGCCTGTGTAAGAATTGTCAGAGCTCCCTATGGGTGGCAAAAGAAATGCTGCAGCCCATAGGGATCTCCTGGAACCCCAATACCCTGGGTACCTCAGTACCATATACTAGGGAATTATAAGGGTGTTCCAGTAAGCCAATGTAAATTGGTAAAATTGGTCACTAGCCTGTTAGTGACAATTTTGAAAGAAATGAGAGAGCATAACCACTGAGGTTCTGGTTAGCAGAGCCTCAGTGAGACAGTTAGGCACTACACAGGGAACACATACATATAGGCCACAAACTTATGAGCATTGGGGTCCTGACTAGCAGGGTCCCAGTGACACATAACAAACATACTGAAAACATAGGGTTTTCACTATGAGCACTGGGCCCTGGCTAGCAGGATCCCAGTGAGACAGTGAAAACACCCTGACATACACTCACAAACAGGCCAAAAGTGGGGGTAACAAGGCTAGAAAGAGGCTACTTTCTCACAGGAATGAACCAATGTTACAATGTTACCATGTTTAAGGGAGAGAGTATGTGCTCTTTAGCACTGGTTAGCAGTCATAAAGTGCGCAGAGTCCTAAAACCAACAAAAACAGTATCAGAAAAGTGGAAGAAGGCAGGGAAAACGTTGTGGGGATGACCACCCTAAGGCTGTCAGGTCTAACAATGACATTACCAAAGAATATAATAGACTCAAAGAAAGGGAACATTTTAAAAGAAAGAGAAGGGACTCAACTCAAGGCGAAATTTTGTGATGGTTGGAAGCCATCTGATGGGGGAGGTTGCAAGAGTGTTTTAAATAATGAAAACAATGCAATTAACAGATAGAAATAAACATGCAGACGCCAGGTGAAAAGTTGTATTTTAAATGCAATTCTGAGCTGTAGGTTTTCATACAGACATGTATTAAGTTGAGAGAAACTTTAGAATGCATTTTCTTTCTTTCTTTTACCCTGGTCGATAATGTGAATGTTAAACTTTTAATTAATTACACAAATGTACTAGGATAGAAAGTTTAACAGAAAGTTGTTATACTTCAGCCTTCCCTTATGAATAGTTTTCATAAAATATAATGTGTTAAAATGTTTAGTTTAAGTTCCATACAATGTTTCTTCATTAATACGTTTTGCTACCTGAAGTGTATGGGAAAGGAATGATTTCATTGAGAAATGCAGAGACCTAACCATGGGCAGTTTTTGTCTTATAGCAACTGTATGGTAGGAAATGTATGTCATCTAGCTAAAAGGAACTAAAATGTTTCTTGTTAGAATTTAATATTTGAGAGTCATTGTCTTTAGACTGCTTAGATGACAGAAGCTTTCCTGTTCCTATTATGACACTGCTGCCTGATTGGATGAGCTGCTGAGAGATGGCAACAAGTTGTAGTGTTGAAATGTGAAACCATAAAAATGTTTGTTGCTAGAGTAGGCTGTTCAGACTCTCAGATTTTGCACATTTACTTTGCTGATTCCATACTCTTTGCAGAGCCCTTTGCAGATACTTCTCAGATTTATTCTGAGAGACCCTTTTTATTTCCCCTGCCTGAATCTACATTGCTCTACAACTCTACTGAATTTCTTGAACCTCTCTGCATGGGAAGTTCTGCTTCATTGATTTGGGATTTGATGCTAAAGCTTTGACTCTCAAAGTTTGAAATCATAACTGTGATGAACAAATGTATTTTTATCTACAGTTACTGTTTAAATCTTACTTGGGTCCAAGGCCTGTCTACCTTGGGCCAGCAGTGTGAGTGATGTCTTTATGTTCTGGATGAGTTGGTAAGATTTACACTCTAAACTGAATATTTATCAAAGTCCCTGCTTCACTCCCACCAAGGGGTTACTCATTGCAAGTGAGAGAAATTTCAAAACAGCAGCTGCATTCATTTGAAAGAAATGTAGATCCCCATCTTGCCTAAATGACTTAATCTGATTTCCATCAGTGGTTTTCTGGAGCCAAACCTGGACTACAAGAGGGGAGTTTTGGCTGTCAAAAAGTATGGTTAAGGCAATACCAACTCTTGTTCTAATGCTGCAATATAAAAAACGAAATTCTCAATATATATTGTACGCTGCGTAACTTACATTGACAGTGTTTAATTTGAGAAGGTGATTACAGGCTGGCTCAATTAGCATGCTTTTCTGAGGCCTGGAACTTACTTTTCTCAGAAAAAAAGAGAGCGAAAGGCAGCAAAGGCAGAAAGAAAGAGAGTTTTAAGAAAAAACAGTGGCAAAGAGAGAAAGCAGGTATGGAAAAGAACCTGAAAGAGTGAGGTAAAGGGGCAAAGAGAGTATTATGGTGGATGAAAGAGACATGAGATGAAATCAAGAGTTGTTTTTCGGCAACCCTGAAATTCAGTAGTTGTGCCAGTGGTCTTTCGAGAAAAAAATGCCATCCAGCACTCATTCTTTTACTAATAAGCACTGCATTAGCTCCAGCTTGAAGTACGGTATGGAGCTGCCATTACATGTTTTACCTTTAAAGCTGACTTCCGCTCTTCAGAATATCTTGCAGGGCAACAAAAAGTCTGAGAAGCAACTCATACCGCAGCCTCCAAATTTTAAATAAGTGATGGTCAATTGATTTTGTGTTTGTCTGTTGCGCCTTACAACTAGCTGCCTGTCTGTGGATAACGGACCAAATGTTTCAAAAACCCAATCTTTGTCGGTTTCAGGAAAAAAATCGTTGCCTGTACACTTGCATAACTGTATTTCAATGTCTCTTGAATACATGTTTTCTTCTTTGACCTATGCTCATTTTTAAACAAGAGAACCCTACATTTCTTTATGGAACAGCTAAAAAAATAAACAGAAATGAGTCAGTGAATCATGTCTTTATCTCTTGCATGCAAGTATTTTGCCACACTTCTTTCAAAGACCATCAGCCTCCCCTGCTATGAGAAAAGGCTGCCTTGGGCTGCAGAAGGGATTCTATACTACAGTGAGCAGATTTGAATGAAGCCCGGTGAGCAGGACTCGGACCCCAACAAAGGTAAACATCAGAGATTCTAAATTAAAATAATCTAGTCAGATGGAATTTCTTATAATAATCTTCCATTTGAACTTCCATACTCTGATACCCACTACAACTGCGCTTTCTTTGCCTCTGACAGACCTCTGTTGTGTATCAGGACAAACATCCCTTGGTTTGTTTTACCTAAACAAGAGAAAAAGATTAGGACAATACTTTACCCGTGTCCGCTGTATCAGACTGAGGTGGGATCTGTATTTTTTCTGATGAATTTCTTTTGCACAGTCCATGGTCCTTTACTGAGAGCAGGAGGCAATAACGCAGGGAATGCCACTCATAAAGATGAGGATGTTGCTAACGTAGAAGGTGATATTTGGGGCTGTAGCAAAACTCCATATCTAAGGAGTCATGTAAATTCATTCATCTAATTTATGGACCATGGTATTTTCTGAGATGCAGCTTGAGTTCCTCAAATGTTGCCAGATCTCCTCCCCTCTCCATGCCCCGACTCTGTATTTCATGTCTAATAAAGTGTCGTCGGAGAATGGAGATTTAGCGTACTGAAAGAAGACGATAGCGCTGAGATGATGTCTTACATTGGAGACTTTAAATAAACAACAATTATTTCCCGCTTTTGGCTCACAATAATCATATTACTTATTTTCGTAGCAACTTTCTTTTATGTCACTTAAGTCTGCGCCACCCTCTAGTGGCTGTCTCTAGTATTTAGTGTTATGAATTAAGATTTTTTCATTTTGCCTTAGTTCTCCAGTATTTCACACAATAGTTACTAGTGTTTATACTCAATTACCTTTATTCAATGGTGTATTAAAGGTACCTTGGGGCCCAATGGAAGCAAGCAAAATGCCTCCGTGCAGTGAGAGACACGCCTAATTTTAGGTACAAAGTGCCCCTCACACCGTGGAGGCCTTCCTTTTTTCACTGCAAGATGCATGTTGCATCTAAAAAACCCTTTAAAAAGATGTCTGTACCACCAACAGAAAACTACCACGCCATCAAAAATAAGGGATTACATGACCGTCTCCTGCTTTCTACATGGCAGTACAATTGTTATGTAGTTTATGATCATTTGAGTGCCTCTGTGTTTACCACGTGTTTGTTTCCACACAAACTGGTCTCATCATCAAAAATATAAATACAAGAAGCGTGCATGCGCGAGTCAGTACACTACTTAGAACATGATAGCGGTGCATGCGTCTTCATTCCTCCTTCTGTCAGATACCACATGTGATTGTCCCAAACCCTTGTAAAGGCCGCTGTGTACAACACAGGGCCCACTTGCAGCAGCTGCCCGAGTCGATTCACCTAGATGAGTCTGTTAACGCGTCCCTTTATGATTAATTTACTCTCTTTGGGACTCGTTTTAGGCCAATGAATCTTTTGACCCTGATTGAAGACACCTTAGGACGAGATAGCTAATCAACATGTCACTCAATATGTCAATAATGTCATCAAAGTTCACAGTAATAGGACAATTTAGATTAACCAAAGACATTTAATAAAACTCAAAACCACCATGACCTTTCAGTCATTAATAACCACACAGGTTTAGTACATTTTGTGAAGTTTATTCCTTATTGATTACAAATCTATTAGCAAGTTTATTAGTCTCAAAACCAAGAAACAAATTAGCATAGTCACAATATGGCAACTCTGATAAGATTTAATCAAAGCAAGAATCAGAAACATTAGAATATAACACAGCATCAGCATTGGTTATTTTTAGCAGAATATCATCATAAAGTTATTCAACAAAGCATAGATTTGGTCATTTGTCTATTTGCGTCAGTTTTAGTGAACCCCTCTGAACTAACCTCGAATTAGCATTGGCATGTTGGGCTTCATGCAAAACAATTTAGTAACATCAATTTAGAAAACCTCTAGCTATGGTCTCTGTCAAAAAGAAGCAGTTGGTACCTAGAAAGGAAGAGCAAACAGACAATTACAATTTCATTGTCATATAGTTACCCTCCGTATTTGGGTCAGCACTCAGGTTCGGTCTTCGTCTTCAGTACATCAGTTGGTTCGCCATCAGGAATTCAGCAATCAGGTAAAAGGGGGCACTTCCCTCATAAGGAGGTAAAGTGTAAACGGGCAATTTATAAGGCAAGAATGGTTTTAAGAACCAAACAGCAAAGTCTCTATGCAAAGTGACAAAGTGTCTGGGTCACAGCAAATCGCATCAGCATCTCCCCTAACTCTCTCTCTCTCCTGTTCTCCCTAGTTCTGATTTACTTCCTGGTGTCAAGGGTTTTTATCCCCTTTTCGTTGTACAGTCCCCTAAAATTTGGTTGGACAAGGGGTTGCACCCCACTATCTTTAACCAATTGTCTTTACATTAGCTCATTGAATTTATCACCCCAGAACAGTTCTCACGTATTTTATTGGTCCTTATGGTTGACGTCTTTAGCGGGTGGAATGTCCCATATGATTTCATAGTCTTGTGGTCCTTTGCACATCTTCGGTCAGTGGCTCCATTGTCTATACCAGTTCAGGCGAACTTGTACCTGCTATTTGTCTACAGTGTTGCATTCAGCTAAAATATTTCTACAAGCAAGTTGAATTTCATGAGAATGGATCTACTACAGTTACATTCAGCTTCTAGTTTGGAAAAACAAGAGTTCATGTCCTTCAGCAAGTCAGCACACTGCACGTTAGAAAAACACATTTAATATGAGAGTCAGGCAGCTAGGCCTCCACCCATGCTAACTAAGGCCTAATGATTTATTAGCAAAACCTTTACATATACCTATTATTATTATTGTAAAATCATATCATTATATAATATTTCAACTTTATTAGTCAGTTTAATTATTCCTCGCATATGTTGGCGGCCACTACCCGTGGGCACATTTCAAGTGCACGTTTTAGCACAATACATTAATACATTTTCTATGCTGCATTATTACACATTAGTTTATAATCATTTAATGTTAATATTGATTATGTAAGCTACGCTCTCTCAAGTCCGACATAACTAAATGACAGGCCACGCGCTCGAATAATAGTCTGCTATGCTCCGCTGTACTGCTCCTGTGACACTTCACTGCGACGCACAGTGATACAGCATGACTGCGCTCATGACTCATCCACATAACGTATCAGGGGGCAACAGTCAAGGGTGAGAAGTGAATTTGTTGTCTTTTTGATGAAAAGGTAAACATGTTTTTTTTTCCTGTCGTGAATCGAGGGCCCCGTGGAGAGATGGACGCAGCCGAATCTCTCCACGGGAAGCTTCGGGCCAAAAGGTGATGGCCTGAGGCGGGATAGGCTGGGGGGGGAGGAAGGGGTGGGATTAGAAGGGTGGCTATAAGAAGGGGGCGGTAACGGGGATCGGCCTCTTTGCAGCTTTTGAGCTGCCCACAGTGAGATGTATTGCGACATTGTTGTAAGGTGCTGTAAATTTTATAAGACAATGATAAGACAGGAATGTAGACTAGGAATGTTAGAGTAGGAATGTAGAATAGGAATGTTCATGTGGACCTAAGGTTTTGGCAGTGACCATTATGTCAGTTGCTGCAATGATCTTGGTGAACTAAGATGTATATTGCTATGTCATGTCATGAGTGCTTTGTACTACAGTAAATCTTACCAGACACAACTTCTTATGAGTGTGACCACTTAATTCATATTAGTGATGAGCAGGAATAGTTATGACGGTACACACTGACCTGTAGAACATCCATCAGTAACAGCTAGTATAATTGTGTTGTGGCCAGCAATTCAGTGTTGACCGCTTTGAAGTGAGATTGAAGTGTCTTGTGAGTATCCCATGGCTGTCTACAGTCCCCAGCTATTTTCTTGCTGTTCTCTGGGCAAAAGCTAGTCTTGTGCATGTGAATCCACATGTGCTGGATGCTCGTCGGAGCTGCGCGTGTCAGAGCTGCGCAAGAGAGAGGATAATTTTCATTCACTCTTGCGCTGATGTTAGTTTGTGTGTGGTGCAAGAGCATCCTGACACAGTTCACCCTGTGCCCTAGAGGACCTTCTCCAATTAGGCATCATTCGGCACGCCACATCATCATGTTTGTGGCATCCCACAGCCCTCTTGTGTGGGCTGATTATTAGGTCCAAAAATGTTACAGGAAAGTCACAGACATCACTGCAGACATCATTATTTTAATATGCTTTGCCTGCACGCAGTGACAGGCACACCTAATTTTACTAATTTATCAACAATTTTCAATGGTGTAACACAACCACAGTGACAGGCGCACCAGAGAGACTACTGCACTACAGCAAGTAAGATTTCTTTCTCCATTAGCTTGCACCACCATTTCTTCAGAACTATGAACCAATTAAATGGAAGCAGTGGTTTAAGCTGTTTGAAAACAGGTTAATTGCAGTGGATGCCACCAGATACCCATCAGTGAAGAAGTTAGCATTGTTATATGGTAGCCTGGGGCATGCTGCACAAGAGGTGTTTGACAATTTGCCAGTCTTGACTCCAATTCGAGGTCAGCAGGGGACAATGATGGTGAGTGGCATCAATTTGAAGAAGCGGTGGAAAGGATGCAGAAGCATTATTTTGAGGAACCGAGTGTAATGCTTGAGAGGCACACATGTTTTAAACAAAAACAGAACATGAAGGAGAGCATGGAAAAGTAGGATTGGGCATTAATAATATTTGCAGAAACATGCGTATTTGGAGAAACCATTGATACATACATTCATTACCATTTTGTGCATAACTGCTATTCACATAAAATTCAGGAAAGGTTGTTGGCATGTAGGAACCAGACTCTCAATGAAGTTATCGATTTAGCGAAATAGAACGATCTACAATCTCCTCAAAAGCTTTCAATGCTGATGTCCCTGTGAACCTTTTCAATACCAATGATGGTGACACAGAAGAATGCAGGGAAGCCTTATGTGCAGTCAATATATGTGGGAAAGGGGAGAAACAATTTGCAAAGAAACAAAATGTTCATTGTTACAGGGGTGGTTCAAAATGCCATATTGGTAATAATCCAAATTGTCCTGCAATTCGAAAGCATTGCATATCTTGTAAAAACGTTGGTCACTTCCAAGCAATGTGTAGAGGTAGCAAAGCACCAGTGAAAGTGAACAGTTTGGAAATTGTAGAAGATACAGGTATTGAAAGACTAAACAATGTAATTTTAACAATTAAATGCAATTCTGTTAAGGATTCAGAGGTTGTAAAGGGACCTTTTGTAGAAGCTAAGGTTGGAGGTGCTCCTCTGCAAGATATTGCAGAATTGGGGTCTTCTATAACAATCTTGAGAGACTTCCCATTTTATGATATGTGGAGTAATGAAGTGAATCTTACTCTAACCGATGTGAGTCCTAAAGCCTTCAGCGAGAAGGACATCAAAATGATTGGGTACTTAAAAACAAAGCAGAATGCTTAGTAAATTGCTATTCACAAAGGTTTATGTCACTGTCGAAGGGAAGAACATCATTGGGTGGAAGGTTTTAGCCAGGATGGAATTGCATTTAGTTTAGTTCTGAAAATCCAGTAAGAATAGTTAAAGTGCCCAGGGATTATGTAGATAGGATCACTAATGAAATACTAGAGGTAGTTAGTGTTGAAGGAGATTCTCAAGCTTTTAAAAATATTTTGCAAACATTTGGAGATGTTTTTCAGGAGCAGGTTTGTGTGGTCAAAGGTTTTGAGCATCACATCAAGCTCAAACTAAATGCTCGTCCTGTGGTCCATAACGGCCGCAACATGCCCGTACTAGTATAAGGGAGGCTTTGAAGAAAATATTAAAATAATTGTGTTCACAAGGTATCATCGAGTAGACTGAGTCCTCTCAGTGGGTTTTTCCCATAGTTGTATCGAGAAATAAATCTGGGGAGTTGAGATTATGTGCCAATTTGCACACATTAAAAAAAGGTTTAGTGATTGATTGGCATCCCATACCTACAATTCAGGGTTTTTTAGCAAATTTAGGTGGGGCTAAATCGATTTACATTCTGCATATCACCAAAATGCCCTCACACGAGCCTCGTGGGAGCTTACAACATTTGTTACACTGTTTGGAGCATTGAAGTGTTGTAGACTTCCATTTGGGTTGGCATCAGTGGCAGGAGTTTTTCAAAAAATAATGGATACACTTTTTGGTGATATGCAGGGTGTACAGGCCTATCGGGATGATATCCTGATATTTGCTAAAGATAGACAGACTCACAATTGCATTTTAGAAAATATATTAAAAGTGTTGTCTGAAACTGGTATGATAATCAAATGTAACAAATGTCAATTTCGCAGTCAAAAGTTAGACTATTAAGCCACAACATACCTTCATCAGGAGTAACACTCACTCTTCTCTTGTGAAAGACATTGAGGAAGCAAAGGCACCAAAAGACAGAGATAGCCTTAGATCCTTTCTTGGTCCTGAAGAATTTTATGCATGGTTTGTACAAGGCTTCTCTCATATTGTCGAACTTTTCAGAGCCTTACTGAGGAGGGGAATGAATTTTATTTGGATGGATGAGTTGGAGGATGTGTTTCATAAGGTGTAGAACGTATGGTTCATGCACCAGCATTAAAGGCTTACACTGCTGGGTTCAAATGTGTGGTCACTATGGATGACAGTCTGATAAGATTAGGGGCAGTTCTCAGCCAGTAGTCAAATGGTAAAGAATGGACAGTTGGCTTTGCCTCAAGAATACTTAACCAATCTGAACAGTATTAAAGTACCATGGAAAAAGAGGCACTTGCTTGTATACGGGCAGTGCAAAAACCTAAATCATATATTTTAGGATTTAAACTGGATTTGTTCACAGATCATAAGCCACTCGTGCATATACTCAGTGGTATAGGATCTAGTAATACTTCTGCCAGACTAATAAGACTACTGTCTAAACTTTAGGAATTTAACTTTCAGATCAAATATCTCCTTGGGAGTAAGAATTTCCAAGCTGATTGTTTATCACACGTCTTTAGATGGTGATGATAATGATGAGATACTTGAGAACACTGAGAGTGCAGTCGCAATGTTGGTAGTGAGATTTCTGAGGAGAGGTGGTTGGAAGCAAGCCAGTCTTATGCAAACTTGGGAAAAGTCATGCAGTTTATTGCGCAGGGCTGGCTTGAAATATTGTGTTTATCTGGTGATCCCAAATCATTTGCTAAAATTTCAGAAAAAGTATCAGTAGTTAATGAAATAATTATTTGTGGAGAAGTATTTGTACCACCTGTAAGTTTGCGACATGAACTGATTGAATTAGCTCATGAAGGACACCTAGGGATTTCCAAAACATGTAAAAGGCTGAAACAATTTATTGGTCGCCATCTTTAGTTGTACTGTAAAATGTAGGTTTGGTAAATGCCCTGATTGCTTAATTACAAATAAACATTGGAAGACAGTAAACTCCTTTGCAACTAGTGCCATTTCCTGCTGCTGCGTGGGACGAGGTGACCTTGGATTTTTCAGGTCTTTTTTGCTTCCAATTGACATGATGTATCTAATTGTTTTAGTAGATTATTATTCAAAATAGATTTATTTTTCATTTACTGAGCCCTCAAATACAAATGTTGCCATCACGTTTTTAGAGGATGTTTTAAGGTAGAAGGTTTACCAAAGGAAATCATTACTGATAATGGTACTCACCTTGTTTCTGAGGATATGTGGTCATTTTGTAAACATCATGACATAAAACATGACAATGTTGCTTTATATTCCCATGGTTCCAATGGTTTAGTGGAAAAAGTCAACAGAATTTTGAAAGAGGGAATACTAATAGCAGTAACTTCTGGGCAAGCAATGTTTTGAAAAACAAAGTGTGGAATCATAACATAACTCCCCATAGCACCACGGATGAAGCTCCTTTTACATTAATGAGAGGATACAAAGTTCATACAAGTTTGTTTCCTAATTGGTTAGAGAGTAAAACTGGGATAAAAAAATAATGGAATCTAGCGAGAATGTTTCTTACCCTGTTGCATAGAAAAAAGTCAATATGAAGGGATATTTTGATCGGAAACACCATTCCCATGACAAAGATTTTAGTATAGGAGATTGAGTCATGGTTAAGAATCCGAGAAAAGCTAAGAAAGATGAATTAAGATTTTCTGTACCAGTTCAAACTGTGAAGGCCACCAAAGGCTCCATTTTATTAGGAAGGAAGGGTAGGCGGACAGAAGGCAACTGGTCAAAATTTCTTCTTCACAAGCTAATATTATCAATCAAAGAAGAAATATGGGCAGTGAGTCTGATTAGCAGACTTGGTTGCAACAACCAAATGTAATAAACAGTTGAGATGTTGAGGTTCATTTACCAGTGACAGCTACCAATGACTTTCCAAGGAATATGGCATTGTCTCATTCACGGGTGAAAAAGATACCATACAAAATTATGTGATGTATTTTACATATAATTTATTTATTTATTTTGTTTTCTTTTGTTATCACAATATTGTCCATCTTGTTTTCATCAGTTTTGTGGCGGGGAAGTTGTTGTAAGATGCTGTAAGCTTAATAAGACAGTGTTAGAATAGGAACGTAGAATAGGGATGTTAAAGTGGGATTGTAAAATTGGAATATTTATGTCGACCTAAGGTTCTAGCAGTGACAAGTATGTCAGCTGCTACTAGGATCTTGGTTGACTAAGATGTATATTGCTGTGTCATGTCGTGAGCTCTTTCTACAACAATAAATCTTATCTGACACAACTTCTTATGAGTGTGACCACTCACTTCAGGCGTCAACCAAAGATGGGGCAAAGGAACGTGTGTGGATGTTAAGGCAATGTGACACACTGAGGGACCCCTCGTCCTCCACTGAGGAAGACATGCTCTGCATGTGGCAAAGCGTGCCACTTTTCAAAAATGTGCAAGTCCATCCTGGCACCCAGGCACCTGCCAACAAGAAAAAGAAAATGAACACATCATCTGTGAGGCACATAGAATCCAACAAATGAGAAAGACCAAAACCAGATGACTCAGAAGATGCTGTCTCAGCAGTTCTAGAACAAGTTCACTTTATGTCAGCACTTGAAAGTCCCAAGTCACCCACCATAAGAGCACAACCGCAGTGCCAGTTGCCTCTTCAAGGACGTCTAATAGATTGTCTGCATCATACCAAAGAATGAATATTGACAATTGCACCCTCTGCCTGCGTTAGAAACACCAATGATAAAGATTTACAACATTGGCAGTTTTGTGCTGATGGACCTTGGAGGTACTTTCATAACTAGTCTCACACCAGCAAAAGTCAATAAAAGCACGTTTACTTGGTACCAAATGAAGGGCACCACACTAATCAGTTGCAGTGCCAATGAGGCTCTGACACCCATCACATTTGCATTCCAGATGCAACAACAATCTGTCACACAGATGCTGGAAGAGTTTGCAGAAGTGTCTCAGGGAATTGGATATCTACAGAAAAAAGTAGTCAAGCCCAAAGACCCCAGCAACAGCTAGTAGTGAGTGCTAGGCTAGCCATGCACCTGCCACCTCAGGTGACAAAGGAACACCCACTGGAATCAGTGCGTGGTAGCCTGTGTAATTAGAACAAAAGGCCAGGGCACACCCAGAGTATAACTTTGTATGGCAGATCCAAGTGGTGCTTCAGCAATTGAATCAACGTCCGGCAAACAGGTAATATTCAGTAATTTATTACAGGAGAGTCCTCCTCGACTGACACCGACGCGACCGGCACGGTTGTACTTCTATTACCACAAGGCTTATCATACTTCTTCTTTGCTACTATACTCCACATCATCGACTCATCAATAGACTTACATCATCCTAATGGATTCTTGGGACTCTGTTCCATCTTATTTTTACTTATATACATCCGTATAGCTAAAGCCTTGATAAAGTCTTGAAGACGAAACATGGTCATGTAAAGTGGGCTGTTTTTGCTGTTTGAACTTGTATTCTATGTGGTCACTTGATTGGAATTTTGACCATTGTGTGCTCACCTGTAATAAATATCGAGTGTTACCTGTTTGCCGGACGTTGATTCAATTCCTGAAGCACCACTTGGATCTACCATACGAAGTTATACTCTGGGTGTGCCCTGGCCTTTTGTTCTAATAGGTTCTCCAAAATTGACTTAAAGTCTGGCTATCATAAGATAAGACTCAGCAAACAGTCACGATACGTAACTAAATTCTCCACACACATAGGATGGCAACAGCACTGTTGATCATATTTTGGCATCTCAGCACTGCAGAAGTATTCCAAAACTGTATACAAGAAGTGCTGTCTGGGCTTCTTGAGTGTTCAACTTTTGAGGCAAAGTTCTAGTTTTCACCACAATGGTCCATCATCACCACTTGCAAGCGTTGCTACAGAGAATATAACAGAGTGGATTAACCCTTCATCAGGAGAAATATGAGTTTGTTAAAACAATACTGAGTTCTTCAGCTACCTGTTCTCAGATAAAGGTGTTTCCCAGACTTCAAAAAGGTTTCAGACTTTCAAGATGTGTATCCTTCCACAAATGTGTCAGAAGTAAGGACCTTCCTGGGGATGGTCACCCACTGTGGGAGAGTCATTCAACACCTCACCGTTTTCACAAAGTCACTGTGTGAACTTCTCAAGAACTTCTTGACATGGGTGTGGGGCCCAGAGCAACAACAAGCTCTTTGGAAGACACCAAGGAATGCTTATTGACTGAGACCACCATGAAGTACTTGACTCTGTCAAATCAACCAAAATAATGCCTGATTTAGATATTGGCAGACGGGTTACTCTGTCATAACAGTGAGAGATATCCTGTCCGCATAAATCAAAATCCCATTATATCCAATGGGATTTAGATTTCTGTGGACAGAATATCCATCACTGTTGTGACGGAGTAACTCGTCTGCTAATTCTAAATCATGCCTATAGTCATCAGTGCCACCCACAGGACTTGGAGCAGTCCTTAACCCAAAGCAACCAAATAACATCTGCCCCTCCATTGCTTACACCAGCTGGGCGCTCACAAGCACAGAGTAACAATGCACCCAAATGGAACGAGAAGCAATCACATTGCTATGGGGCTCCAGACATTTTCATATGTAACTCTATGGAACTGTGTTTCAAGTCTTAGGAACCATAAGGCGTTACAACCATTATTCCACAGATCCAAATCACAAGTCTCTCCTCAGATCAAGACATGGATTCTACAGCTTCTTGAGTACTCCTTTGAAGTTGTATACAGACCTGTCCATGAAAATCCCACTGACTTCTTATCTCACTACTACTGAGCTGCCAACCTGGCTGAACAAGACAATGCCCAAAGGGCACATGAATAAATCCATATAGTGATTGATAGCTCATGTCCTAGACCCCTCAGGACTGTGCAAATTGCCCAATCATCCCAAGGGGATGAGTACCTTTAGCAGATGTGACAAGCTGATGAGGATGATAATTGGTGGCAGATTATGAAAGGGCAAGTGAGCAGGATTTCAGATGTCACAAGACAAATTCAAGCAATGTACAACATCTGTAGCGAGCTGCCAGAGGCAGAAAATGGTGTGAGATTGCAAGGAAACTGTATTGTCACCCCGAATCAACTCATAAGGGCGAGTCATGCAGGCCATCCAAAACACACAAATTGTGTAGACAAAGATGAGGCTTAGGCAAAAAGTCTGGTTTCCAGACCTTGACACCCATGTGGAAGAGACAGGTAATGACTTCTTATCATGCCAACTGATGGGGCAATCAGACTTGCCCTCGTCAGTTATCAACAGAGATGTGCCACATTCACCATTGACCGATCTGAGCTCTGAATTTGCCACTCTTTCTGGGAGTCAGCACCTCCATGTGGTTATTAATGACTTCAGCAGGTATCCTGAGAAAGAAGTAATTTGATCTACATCAGCTAAAGAAGTATTTCCAAAACTTGAGAAGAAATTTGCCACTCAAGGAATACTACTGTAAGTCAAAATGGAGAATGGGCCCAGGGTAGAAAAAAGCTGCATACTTCCAGTTCCTCTACATTAGGAATCAGAAGATTACACTCCAGTGGCTCCAGTTGAAATTAGAAGTAGAGAGATATGTGTAGACCCTTCCTAAGGCAGTAAGAATTACTGATCTAGCTAGTGGTCATGTAAAGTGGGCCATCTACAAATTCTTGCAAGACTACCAAAACACACCACACACCATCACCAAGACAACCCCTGTAGCGATGCTAGGAAAATGTCATGTGAGGGAGCTTGTCCCAAGCCACCCATCATGAATTCTATTTGATGACAACCCCAATGACATTCAAGACAAATTAAAAATTATGATGCTGTAAGTCAATGCAGATGAGCCAAACGTCCCACATGCCAAGTAGGTGACCCCATGCTGCTACGAACGTGCCCAAGAGGGAGAAGGTTCAGAATCTATTTGAACCACATCCCCGTCATGTCGTCAAGATTTAAGCCACTATGGTGATGACAGCACAAGGGGACTGCAGCATAACTAAGGAATTCTTTTACATAAGAAGATTTCCAAACAAACTGCTTAACAAGGAGCATTGACTGAAGGCCAAAAAGACTCACCACTCACACCCCCAGTTACTTTCATTGGCAGTCCCCAGGATCTTCTTGATGGCCCTTAGCAGAGCATCCTAGATTTGGAGATGACATAAAAGACAGTGAGGGGTACAAGGTGTAGGAGCTACATGTCCTTCATAGCTCACTGTACTATTTTAGAAGGACTACAATTTATGAACTGCAGGTAGAAAAAGGATCTCTTTGTTAAAACGCAGTATTCCATTTACCCAGTTGCATAAATCTGTCTAAACCTATAACAACCAAGTGCACATTGTCTGTTTAAATAAATGTGAAAATATACTAACTGCAGTGTCTTTTTGTGCTTGCGACATAATTAAATGTTTATAAATACAGATAAAATTACCAAAAAATAAATATGGATAAATACAGACAGAGATGTTAAAAAATAAATACCATAAAGCCGGGATCCCTCATGTAACCACTGTGTGGAATACACATAGGTGGTCATTACAACCCTGGCGGTCGGTTTTAAAGCGGCGGTAAGACCACCAACAGGCCAGCGGAAAAAAAATAGAATTACTACTGTGGTGGAAACCGCCAACAAAGACAGCCACTTTAACACTCCGACCGCCACGGCGGTACAAACAGACAGCATGGCCGTCACCGCCAACAGACAGGCGGAGGACGTTGTACCGCCCACACTATTACAACCTAACAATCCGTGCTTAACTCATGATATTCATTGTACGCTACCATTTCATGGCATTTACAAGGTAGCATACGAATCGGCAAGACGCGCAATTAATTTCTTGTGCTTAATTCATGTTATTCATTGTGCGCTAACATTTCATGGCATTTACATGGTGGCATTCGAATCAGCAAGATGCGCGATTCATTTCTTGTGTTTAACTCATGATATTCATTGTGTGCAACCATTTCATACCGTTTATATATTCTTGTGGAAATCAGCAATGTGCGCAATTCATGTTTCTGCATTTTAAAAAACTAGGGTGGTCATTACAACCCTGGCGGTCGGTGTTAAAGCGGCGGTAAAACCGGCAACAGGCCGGTGGTAAAAAAAATTGAATCACGACCGTGGCGGAAACCGCCAACATAGACAGCCACTTTAACACTCTGACCGCTAGGGCGGTAGCAACAAACACTGCGGCGATCACCGCCAACAGACAGGCGGAAGACAAGGTTCCACCCACTGTATTACAACAGGCCAATCCACCACCTTTTCCGGGGCGGATTCACCGCAAACAAAAACATGGCGGAAACAGGACTTCTTAGGGAAAACGCTCACCTCTGCACACCCCACGAGGAACCAGGACGCCATGGAACCAGAGCTCCACATTTTTCCAGCCGTAACTTCTTGCTCTTCTACCAGGAACACGAACACCGGCAGCGAAGACCACGGTGAGTACTGCACCTACGACACAGGGGAGGGGGGATGGAAAAAACAGTGACACACACACGCAACACGCAGCACCCCCACCCACACCCTCACCCACGACAACACACACACTAATACAGCATGATACAATACAGTTACACCCCGACCCCTCCGGAAGAATGCAAAGACAAAAGGAAATGAGGTGAACGATTGTAATATATTAAAATTCAGTATTCAAATAATATACATACACTAATTACAAATATATACACCAAGAATATTAGTCCAAGGTATTCCACCCTTAAAGTCCGTGGACCACTGGGCCCACAATGCATGGGCGAGGCCCACACAAGATACCCGAACAAGACGGAGAGGACACTTCAGGGGCATCAGATAAAAATAAAACAGGCACCTCTGGGGGAAGGGAAAGGGTGGGCACCTCAGCCAGTTGAGTACACAATGCCAAATCCACGAGGGGGCCACATGCCTACTGTCCAATCCTGGGAGTGCAAAGCCGCAGTCTCTACAAAGGGTTGGTTGCCCACTGTTCAATACTGGGCAGTGCAAAACCACAGTCTCTCAAGTCTCTACAGTGGGTGGGTTGCCCACTGTTTAATCCTGGGGAGTGCAAAGTCACAGTCTCACAAGTCTCACAAGTGGGTGGTTTGCCCACTGTTCAATCCTGGGGAGTGAAAAGCCACAGTCTCTCAAGTCTCTACAGTGGGTGGGTTTCCCACTCTTTAATCCTGGGGAGTGCAAAGCCACAGTCTCTCAAGTCTCTACAGTGGGTGGTTTGCCCTCTGTTCAATCCTGGTGAGTGCAAAGCCACAGTCTCACAAGTCTCTACAGTGGGTGGGTTGCCCACTGTTTCATCCTGGGGAGTGTAAAGCCACAGTCTCTCAAGAAGATAACAGTCTCCACTGGTTCTGGAGGGGGCTTTGTGCCCAGAGTGCTTCATCCTGCCAAGGACTGAGGTAGTGGATGTCTTTCTCCACTGATTCTGGAGAGGGCTTTGTGCCCAGAGTGCTTCATCCTGCTCGTGGCGGCCTCAGTAGCACCACAGCTTTTGACGCTCATGGGCCTGCGGTGCTTGTGGCGGCGGTGTCTTTGGCTGCGGTGCTTGTGGCGGCGGTGTACTTGGCAGCGGTGCTTGTGGCAGCGGTGTCTTTGGCAGCGGTTCAGCTGCTGGCGGTCCTGTCTTGGGCAGTGGGGCTGCTTCTGGCGGTCTTGTCTGTGGCAGCGGGATGCTGCTGGTGACTTCTGGGGCAGCAGGGCTGCTGCTGGTGGTACTGTCTGGGGCAGCGGGGCTGTTGGCGGTCGCCTCCTGGGCAGCGTGGCTGCTGCTGGCGGTCTTGTCTGGGACAGTGGGGCTGCTGCTGATGGTCCTGTCTGGGGCAGCGGGGCTGCTGGCGGTCGCCTCCTGGGCAGCGGGGTTGCTGCTGGCGGTCCTGTCTGGGGCAGCGGGGCTGCTGCTGGCGGTCCTGTCTGGGGCAGCGGGGCTGCTGGCGGTCACCTCCTGGGCAGCGGGGCTGATGATGGCGGTCCTGTCTGGGGCAGCGGGGCTGCTAGCATTCACCTCCTGGGCAGCGGGGCTGTTGCTGCCGGTCCTGTCTGGGAAAGCGGGGCTGCTGCTGGCCGGCTCCTAGGCAGCAGGGCTGCTGCTGGCGGTCCTGTCTGGGGCAGCGGGCTGCTGCTGGCCGGCTCCTGGGCAGCGGGCTGATGGCGGTTTTCTCCGCCGTGCTGATCTTCCCAGACTTGCCGGATTTCTTGTGCCCTTCCCCACCTTGGAAGGTGTTGCAGCTGATTTCACACTCCCACCTGTACCCCTGGGAGCGGCTTTGGTGGCTGGTGTCTTCCACCTCTCCCGCCGGGCACTGGCCAACTTTTGGTGCTTGACAGGTGGGGGACTGTCTGTGCTGTGGCTCCTTGCCACACTGGCTGCCCTGCTGCCTGGTGCACTCCAGAATCCGGTGACTACTGGCACCACTGGTCCCGCTGATGTTGTGGCTGAGGTGCTAGGTTGGGACCTGAAGAGTCTGGCCCTAGGAGACTGATGGGGTTGGGGAGGTGAGGGAAAGAGGTCAAGGCTGGCCAGGAAAAGTTTCTTAGGAACACTGGGACGGGTATATGGAGGGGGTTTGGGAGTGGAGGAAGAGGTTGTGGTTGTAGGAGGTGTCCGTTTGGTGACTTTGGATGAAGGTGCATGCGCTGGAGGCTATCGTGAGGTGGATGGCTGTTGGGTGGGTGTGTGGCTGCGTTTGTGTACCTTGGGAGGTGGGCTCACGGACATACTGGGAGAGGACACAGGGGATGTGTGAATGGTAGTGGGGGTGGTGAGTGCACGTGAGCGGGGTGTGGTGGTGGGTGTGCTGGTGATGGAATTAGTGGCTGTAGAAGTAGTGCATGCAGGTGTGAGTGGAGACAAGACTGGGAGGGATGAGGGAGACAAGGAGGAGGGGGACACAGTGGAGGCAGTGGATGTTGCTATGTCTGCATGTGTGTGATGCTTGCATGAGTGCCTGTGGGATATGTGGTGCTTATGTTTGCCTTAGCTTCCTTTGTGTGGTGAGGTGTGTGCATGCTGGTCAGATGGTGTGCTTGGGATAGGCTGAGGTACAGGGGATTGGGTCTGGGTGGAGGAAGTTGGAGAGGGGAGGCTAGAGACAGGGACAATGGCTGCCATCAGTGCTGAGGCCAGAGTCTGAAAAGCTCGCTGAAGGGCTGCCTGACCAGAATGAATGCCCTCCAGGAATACATTGGGTTGTTGCAACTGCCTCTCTACACCCTGGATGGCATTCAAAATGGTAGACTGCCCAACAGTGAGGGACCTGAGGAGTCAATGGCCTCCTCACTGAGGGCAGCAGGGGTGACTGGGGCAGGGCCTGAGGTGCCTGGGGCGAAGGAGATGCCCACCCTCCTGGGTGAGCGGGCACGGGGCAAAGGCTGAAGGGCTGCTGGGAGGACGGTGCTGGAGGGGGGGTGGCGGCTGTACCTGTAGATGCGAGGGGCACAGATGGGGCCGCCACCACAAGGGAGCTCCCATCGGAGGACGAGTCTGTATAACTGGTGTCAGCTCCTGTCCCCGCTGTTGAGCTCCCCTCGCCCTCTGTCCCACTGGTGAAATCAGACTCCGTAGTGTCGCACTCCAGGGCCATGTGGGATGCATCTCCCTCCTGCTCCGGTGCCACTGCTCCTCCGCCTGATGATGCTAATGCACACAAGTACAGGGAGACCACAAAAAGGGGGGGAAGACAGAAGAAAGACATGTTGAGTGCAAGCATTACTGCTACTGTTGGCGGACATGACAGACACAGAAGCCCCCTGCACTACGCCGTGCACTTGGGGTCCACTATTCAATCCCAGGGACATGACTTACAAGGCTATGGCCGATATCTGCACACATGGATGTCACAGGAGCCTGAGTAGGTGTAGTTGGCACTGTACCCAGGTGGGGTGGGGTGCCACAGGGTCTGCCTGAAAAAGGGGATTTAACTAGCACACTCACCCTGGCCTAGGGAAACCCACAGCCCACCTCCCCCACCCAGACACCTCCACTGCGCACTGAATCAGCAGAATGAGAGTGTACTCACCCCCTTGTTGCTGCTGTGATGCCCTCAAGTGCTCATCCAAGTCCGAATAAGCCACCGCCAGGAACCGGAACATCAGGGGGGGTCATGGTACGACGGGCACCCCTCCCACGTTGGGAGGCCATCCCCAGGTGGGCCTCCGCCGTCTTCTTGCTCCAGCGGCGAATGTCCTCCCATCTTTTCCAGCAGTGGGTGCTCCGTCTGTGGTGGACTCCCAGGGTCCGGACGTCCTTGGCGATGGCACGCCAAATATCCTTCTTCTGGTGGGCGCTGACCTACAGGAATTGTACAGGGGAAAAAGAGAAGTCATTACCAACTGCACCGTCACAGTCATTGCCCACATCCCTACCCTTGCCAGGACGCACATGCACTCACCGTTGTTTCATGCACGCATCATTCTCCACCCCCTGTCTTTCATCCACACCACTCCACACAGCATTGCCCATACAGAATGCTCACAGTGTACTTACCGGTTTGTCTGGAGGACCGTAGAGTAGCGTGTACTGGGGGAGGACCCCATCCACAAGTTTCGCCAACTCCTCCGTGCTGAAAGCAGGGGCCCTTTCCCCAGACACACGAGCCATTGTCTCTTCCAGACTGAGGTCACAGCAGCACTTGCAGTGTAGGTCCTCTCCTGTCGATGATCAGGTATCGAGTGATTGAACAGATAGAAAATGGCAGTCACGTCTGCAGCGGTGCGTACTGTTACCGCCAGCGTACATCGTCATTGGCTCCTGGGACCCATAGGGTCCAATGTTAACCAATGCAGAATTGCGCTGCGGTCTTCGACTGCCTAACGCGACGGTGTACAATGCCAACGCAGTTATCTCACATCTCATTGTCCCACTTTACAGGTCAGGCAGCCGCCATTTCAGGGGCCCACATGGCTTTATTTTTAAGTGCGTCACACATACCTAGGCCTTGGCTCAACACTCATACAGGCAAATTTCGGGTTATGAATAGTTTTCTGAGTAAGCTGTGTTTACGCACCTCTGAGTTGGTTGACTCTCTGCTCGCTGTTCTCCTCCATAGAGCACATCTGCTGGGGAAGGTGAGGATATGGTGGCATCCTCCGGTGTACAGACCGCTGCTGGACCTGTCGACAATGGAGGAAAGACATGTAATCATCACCTACAGGCTTGATCGTGCCACAATCCTGGAACTGTGTGCCCAGTTGGAGCCAGACCTGATGTCAGCTATCCGCCATCCCACAGGAATCCCCCCTCAAGTACAGGTGTTGTCAGTACTCCATTCCCTAGCAAGTGGGTCTTTTCAAACTACAGTGGCCATAGCATCAGGGATGCCCCAGCCTATGTTTTCCAACGTGTTGTCCAGAGTGTTGTCTGCCCTGCTGAAACACATGCGGAGCTACATCGCTTTCCCTCAGGTGGAGGATTTGCCTACAGTGAAAGGTGACTTCTATGCCCTGGGACATATCCCCAACATCATAGGTGCCATTGATGGGACACATGTGGCCTTGGTCCCCCCCGCAGGAGTGAAAAGGTGCACAGAAACCAGAAGAGTTACCATTCGATGAATGTGCAGATGGTGTGTTTGACAGACCAGTACATCTCCCATGTGAATGCCAAATTTCCTGGCTCAGTGCATGACGCTTACATCCTGCGGAATAGCAGCATCCCTTATGTGATGGAGCAACTACAGGGGCACCGGGTGTGGCTATTAGGTGAGCACCTGGAACCAAATCAGTGGGAATAGTTGTCTGGGTCTGGGGATATCCCTAAGAGTTAGTGTGTGTCTAACAGCTGTCCCTCACCATTTGCAGGTGACTCTGGTTACCCCAACCTGTCATGGCTACTGACCCCAGTGAGGAATCCCAGGACAAGGGCAGAGGAACGCTACAATGAGGCCCATGGGCGAACTAGGAGGATTATAGAGAAGACCTTCGGCCTCCTGAAGACCAGGTTCCGGTGCCTCCATATGACAGGTGGTTCCCTATTCTACTCACCAAAGAAAGTGTGCCAGATCATCGTGGCCTGCTGTATGCTTCACAACTTGGCTTTGCGACGACAAGTACCTTTTCTGCAGGAGAATGATCCAGATGGAGGTGTTGTGGCAGCTGTGGAGCCTGTGGACAGCGAAGACGAGGAAGCAGAAGAAGAGGACATCGACAACAGGAACTCTGTGATCCTGCAATACTTCCAGTGAGACACAGGTAAGAAGACAAACCTGCCTACTACATGTACTTTAACACTACTACCTCTCTACTGTCTGTCCTTTTCACCCAGTATATGGTCACTGAGTTGTCACTTTCCCATACGATTTCACAGATGTGGGTCCCACTGTGTGACATCTGCTTTGTTTCCTCATGGACTAGAGCTGTGTGACATAGGTATGTTGACATTACAATTGAAAGAGCATTTTGTCACTGTAATTGCTAACACACATTTTCGAAATCACAGACAGACTCCAGATTGTTTTGTGATTTAAGGGTGTTTATTTATGTGCTCAATATTGGAGGGTGTTGTAAAATGGTGAGGGGTGATGGTGGAGGAATGTCCATGGCAGAGTCCAGTCTATTAGTCTCACAGGTGCATTGTCTAAAGGGACATAGGCAGTGGAGCTGGGGCAGTTTGAGGATGGACAGGGTGACAAGGTGGGACAAAAGGATGACATTCAGGGTGGTCTCATTTCTTGGCGGGGGTCTTGGCATCATTCTCTGTCTTTGCCCTGGATCTCAGGGACCATTTGTGGGGTGGTTCTCCCTCTGCAGGGGGTGGGGTGCTGGAGTGGTGGTCCTGTGGCGGTGCCTCCTGTCCACTAGCGCCAGCGGAGGTGGTGGGCAGTTCATCATCCAGGCTAGTGTCAGGGGCCCCTTGGTGTGCCACAGTGTCCCTCCTGGTGTTGAGGACTTCCTTCAGCACCCCTACAATGGTGCCCAGGGTGGAATTGATGGTTCCTCCCTGAAACCCAAATACTGTACATCCTGCAGCCGCTGGGTCTCCTGAAACTTGGCCAGTACTGGTGCCATCGTCTCCTGGGAATGATGGTACGCTCCCATGATGTTGGAGAGGGCCTTGTGGAGAGTGGGTTCCCTGGGCCTGTCCTCCCCCTGTCGCACAGCAGCCCTCCCAGTTCCCCTGTTTCCCTGGGCCTCTGTACCCTGAATGGTGTGCCCACTGCCCTCTGGTCCCTGTTGTTGTTGGGGTGGTGGGTTAGCCTGGGTTACCTGTAGTGGTGGACACACTGCTGATTGACGTTTCCAGGGGACAGAGGTATGGGCCCGCTGGGTGGGTGCTGTGCTGGTGTTTCCAGAGGGGCGAAGCTCTGTGGTGGCCTGTGGCTGTGTGAGGGGAACCGACTGTCCCGAGGTCCCACATGGGCCGGGCTGGTCATCTAGATCCAGTTGGACAGAGCTGCTGTCATCACTGTGGGCCTCTTCTGTTGGTGGTGTGGACATATCTGGACTCTCCTGTGCGGTGACATTGGGTAGGGGACCTGCAGGGGTGTAAAAGCATGATTATTGCATCTGTGTGTGCCATGGTGTGGAATGGGTGGGTGACCATGTACCCCAGTGCTTGCATTCATGTGTAGGACCTTGTGTGATTATGGTTTAGGAGACTGTGTGGGTATGTGAAGTGGCCATGCATTGGTGATGGGTGTCCATGCTTTGTTGTTGCATGCAGGGCTTGGTGTTGGGATGGGTGGTTTGTGATATTGGGACATTTGTGAGGAGTTGGAGTGATGGGGATGAGGGCGAGGGTTGGGGTATGTGATGGCATGCAGGTAGTGTGAGGGATGTAATAGTAAAGATTTGACTTACCAGAGTCCATTCCTCCAGCTACTCCTGCGAGACCCTCAGGATGCAAAATAGCCAAGACTTGCTCCTCCCATGTTGTTAGTTGTGGGGGAGGAGGTGGGGGTCCTCCGCCAGTCCTCTGTACCACAAGGTGGTGTCTTGAGACCACGGAACGCACCTTCCCCCGTAGGTCGTTCAACCTCTTCCTGATGTCATCCCTATTTCTTGTGTGCTGTCCCACTGCGTTGACCCTGTCCACGATTCTTCGCCTTAGCTCCATCTTCCTAGCCATGGAGGTGTGCTGCACCTGGGTTCCGAATAGCTGTGGCTCTACCCGGATGATTTCCTCCACCATGACCCTGAGCTCCTCCTCAGAGAACCTGGGGTGTCTTTGCCATGCCATGGGGTGGTGTGGGTAATGTGTGGGTTGGTGTGTGTTGTGATGTGTGGGGTGATATTTAGTGGTGTGTTGCGTGAGGTGTGTGGATGTTGTGTGAGTGATGGTGTTGAGTGCCTGTGGATGCTTGTTTGTAGATTGTGGTGTCTCTCTCTGTGCTTCTTTCGGAATTTTTGGTCATAGGGGTTTGTGGGTGATATGGGTGTGTGTTTTATATTGTATTTTGTGTGTGGGAGTGGTGTGTGTATGTGTATCAGGTTTGTGTATTTTGAATTGTCCAATGTGGTTGTGTTTTGTTAATGTGTGTGTATTTTGAGCGCGGCAGTGTGTACCGCCAATGGAATACCACGGTTGAAAGACCGCCACATGGATTTGTGGGTCGTGATAGTGTGGGCGTATTCCTGTTGGCGTGATGGTGGAGATTTTGTTTTCACCAGTTTATCACTGACCTTTGGTGTGGCGGACTTGTGTGGGTGTCTAAATTTTGGTGGATTCCAAGCTGTGGGTCATAATGACTGTGGCGGAAATCCGCAGCCGCAGCAGTGTGTTGGCGGTCACATTAACTGTTCCGTTTGAGATAGTCTATCTATGATGTAGCCAGTATTTTACATTCTACATGTTGATTCAGACCGTTTTTAGCTGTATCTGCAAGCCAAATCTATCAGTTTTCTCCAATGGCCAACAGGCGGTCCACATTTACACGTCTTTTTGTGGGTTTTATAACATCAAGTACAAACCAGTGCATATCGTTGGGGGCATGTTTCATGAGATTGTAATGTTCAACCATAGGAGCATTTACTGTCACGGTTTCGGGCGGGTCTGATCAGGACTCTGGTTGGGACACCCCTTGAGGTCACCGAATATCCTAAAGAGGTAGTGTACTGGGGCAGAAGAGCAGCTAAAGGCATACACAGAAAGGACAGCTATGGACAGGCACAGGAAACAGGAAAGAAAAAGCAGAGCAAACCTTGTGTGAACAAACAGGAAACGGATTACTAATGGACAAACACGCTGGGGTTGTACACAGAGTAGGGCGCAGAACCTCCCACAGTGACAGGGAATGTCAATGCCTCTGTTCAGTTTGCTCTTACTGATAGTCACCCTGCCAGCCCCATAGAAAGGAGGCAGCAGAATTGATCCTGTCTCTGGACCCTAGAGCACAAACAAGGATAGTACTTACATACACAAAACAAGCTTGTGTGGGTCTAGCTGTATACACCGTGGCGATTCCTGGAAGAACAGTAATAGCACACTGTCACTGTTAGGCACGAAAGACAACGTATAACACTAGACAAGGATGGGGGCTGGAATTGCTTCCTGGAAACCAGGAGCCAACCCCAGAACAAAGGAGGACACCTATACACTGGTGAAGACTGATAGAACACTTACCAGACACAACTACCAAGAGGAAACAGAAACAGAAGTTCAAACTAAGAGACAGAAGCAGGAACTGGGAACAGGCTCAGGCTGAAGCAAAGCCAGGACTAGGACTGGAAAACAGGGCGCAAACTTATGGCTGGAACAAACAGAGAGCAGGCTCTGGCTGGAACAGGCAAGGACAGGGCTGAAATACAGGGAGTAGGAATAAGCAGTAAACAGGACTGGGAAACAGAGAGCAGGTTCAGACTGAAACCAGGCAGGAGCAGAACAGAGAAACAGGGAGCAGGCTCTGGAAGAAACAAACAGGTACAAGGCTAAGAGATAGGAAGCAGACTCTGGCTGGAACAATCAAGAGCAGGGCAGAGAAACAGGAAACAGGATCAAGCTGGAACAGAACAGGAACAAAACTGGAACACCAACCAATAAGGGGTCCGTAACACAAAGGAATTGAACTCCAATGCACGACGGGGATCTTAAGGAAATGGCAGCTTATAAGCAGTTCCAAGCTGGGCTGCACAGGAGAGGTTTCAGGTGTGTGTAATTTCAGACATTTGCAAGTCCTGGAAGAGAGGATCCGGTGAAAAGGAACAACTGGACTTCTCCCATAGAAAACAATGGGAAACAGAATCCAGGCTTTCCTGACTACCAGGCTGAGCATTATGGGATTTGCAGTCCCAGGAAGCAAATGTAGTACTACACAAGTGTACCCTGGAGATAAGAGAAACAAACAGGAGTCAGCAAGGGACTCTAGATAAGTGTTTGAAGTGATTCCCAGGCTTCCGACAGTCCCCTTACAGCGCCCCCTAGAAATGGGACGACAGAGTCGTAACATTTACAACATTACACCGTATTCGTGATTGATGTTGAATAATCTGTTTTCTGACCTCCTGAGTTGTTTTACCAATGTAAAACAAAGAACGTGGGCAATGAATACATTAAATAACATTTTTAGAACCACAATTAGAAAAATGTTTTAGCTACCAAGCTCTCTCATTTAGACAACATGTTTTTACAATTTTAGTGGAAGCGCATGCACTGAGTTCCCACACAGGTAATGTCCAACCCATGGTTTAACTCAGGAGGGCAGAAAACAGATTATTCAACATCAATCACGAATACGGTGTAATGTTATTTATTGTATTCAATGCCCATGTTCTTCGTTTCACATTGGTAAAACGACCCAGGAGGTCAGAAAACGTATTATTCATCATCAATCTCGAACACGGTGTAATGGTGAACATTACAGTATTATGAAACATAAGAAGTTTGTACTTGATTTTATAAAACCCTCAAAAAGACATGTAAATATGGACCGCCTGTTGACCAATTAAAGAGAACCAATGGATTAGGCTTGTAGATACAGTTAAAAAGGGTCTGAATCAACAGGTGGAATCGCAAATACTGGAAATGTCATAGATAGACTATCTTGAATGGAACAGTTAATGTGATGTATTCCACATAGAGGGTTATGGATTTTAACCGCCTTTCATGGATCTGTGCCTGCAATTGCGGACACTGCATCAATATCTAGCAGTTCTACTAGAGAGGGTATGTTCCCTTTCAGGGTTTTCTATTGGGTCCTTTTCTTTCTTATGGTTGGTATGAGGGCTGTGAGTCCTATTATCTGCACTTCCATTTCTGACATTTAGTTGTATTGGTTTTTGTGATTGCTGGCTAATAATGCCCTGAGAATAATTGGCTGGGTCAATCTTTTCTTTCTGTTCTATGGATACACTAGACTCGGGGGCTACCTACAGCAGGGTTGTGAAAGTAGATTTAGTATGGAAGAGCATTTAGATAGGCCATTATTACATTTAAAGATGGCTGCCACAGTTATTGTATTGGTCATGTGATATGTGACTACCTGAATGCTCTGTAATAGGGAGACAGACAGCGTGTGTATCTTACTAACATGGACTGAGCTGATGGCTCAGATGGATATTTTATTTATTAACTTACTAATGTCCACAACAATAAACATACCGTAATTACAACAGCCTCCAAACTCTGGGTATTAGTTAGGCATTTTTACCAGTTTAAGAAGGCCACCATAGTCACTGGAATGGTCACATGACTTTCCACTTCCTTATTTAAACTCCTCAGGAAGACCAGCAATGTTTGATTCTGACTCGCATGTGTTGAGCGGATGCAGATGGAGACAGACCGTAGTGGTCCCATATTTGGAAGGTATGAGTACGTTGTAATGGAGGCAGCATTTTTCTAGAGTTTATGTTGTATGACGGTTAAGCAATTTTAATATTTTAATCTTTGTGGATTTATTTACTTGGGCTTGTAGGTTGAAGTCCCCTTGTGTGTTGCTACAGAGTCTATTTTTGCAACCTGTTGTAAGTAGCAGAATATAGCTATTCTGGTTGGGAGTCTGACACAGTTTAGTTTATGGTGCACGTTTGCTATGTTTTTAAAGTATTTTTTAATTTTCCTTGTCATATAGGTGGTGGCTTATACTTGTATCCACACCTGTGTTTATGGTGTTTTCTTGGGTTCAACAGGAGGCACATATGGCATGATTTCATAGCTTGCACGTACTGTTTTATAATTAATTTTCCTAATGTGTAGGTATTATTTAGCAACACTGAGTCCTGATGATGGTCTGGCGGACCTCTGACTGCCACCACAGGCCGAAACGTCAACATTACCTTCTCATTGTACAAGCTGAATTGAAAGTCCATGATATTGCTTGAACTGGGACTGAAAACCAGGCAATTATTCTGCAGGACTGTGTCATGAGGAGGGTTATAACCCCTTCTTGGATCTTTTGCTGGGATTCAATCTTGTGATCTACGGGGGTTATACACAGTGTTTTTGTTTATGAGATGTACATTTTTTGGATTTGCTGTACATTTTTTGAACTTCCTGAATCCTAGTGAGTACTATATTGGATTTTAACAGTGTGGAGTTGTCTTATTCATTAATTGAAGACTGGATCATATGTACACATACTATATCTAAACAATTCTTCTAGAAGCATTTTTAGGTGAGACACTTTTAGAAAGTGGGAATTTTCTTGCTTAAATCATCTGTGACTCTGTCTGCTTGTCTTTTCCATGTCTGGGTCAGACTTACAGTTGGGCAGTTTGTGAATCTCCACTAGACAGTGACACAAAGGGAGCTGAGGCATAGCCTGCATGTCCTGGTGGGCTATGTGGGCTAGAGTGGAGGGAGGAGTGGTCACTTACACCTGAGAGGGCTGTGCCTATCCTCACACAATGCAGTGTCCAACCCGCTTCTGTATGTCTGGGGCCAGGCCTGGATAAGACAGTATCTTGTGAACAACAGAGACTTTCCTTTGAAGTTTGCCTACTTCAAAGCTAGAAAGGTGTATAAGTAATGGCCCAAACCCCCTGATTTTTAGATTACTTCTAGTACCAAGAGGACCCTCTGCCAAGGAGAAGAGCCGAATAGCTGGAGGGAGGAGTACTGCCCCTTTGATTGTGACTGTGCTTTGCTGGGTTGGCAAGAGGACAAAGACTGGACTTTGTGGTATATTCCTACTTGTAAAGAATCTCCAGGGGCTTGGACTGAGCTTACCTCCTGTATTGAAGTGTCAGGGCCATCAAAGACTTCATCTACCAGCACCTGGACTCTATGCTGAGACCCCTACCCTGCCAAGTGGTGCCCTATCCAGGCCCTGGACCCTTGTGAGGTGAAGTTGGTAGAACAAGGGCTGAACGCACCACCTGCAATGCGGCTGTAAAAACGACGTGCCACCCGCCTCGCAGCTGGGAAATCGACACATCACCTGCATCGCGGCTGGAGAAATGATGCGAACACCTACTTTTGGCTGCTAAAAACATTGCAAACCTCACACAGCGTGGTTTTCCCTCACCGTGCGGCCGAATTACTCATGCATCGTTGCTGAGTGTCAAAATCATCGTGAACCAGCATGGATCCAAGGTGCCCCCTCTGGAAATCGGCATTGCTTTCTTGTGGGAGAGAAAAACGATGCATCACCTACCTGACTGGGAAGAAATGACACATGGCCTTACTTGCAAGTAAGGAATCGACACATCACTGACTTATCCTGCTCACGCTCTCCCATGCGGCTTTATTTTTAATGCAAACCATGTACTTTGTGTAAAAAAAATGTTTCCATTGTTTTCTATGGAGTATGAATCTATTCATCTGAAAATTCCTATCTTGACTTGTGTATGTGGGATTTTTGTTGTTTTGGTCTTGTTTGATTTATATAAATATTGCCTATTTTTCTAAATGGGTAAGGTGTCCATTTTTTAGTGTTTTCACTGTATTTCTGTGGTGTTGGTACAAATAATTTACACAGTGCTTTTGAGATAAGCCTAACTGCTTGTGCCTAGCTACCAAAGAGGTGAGCAGGGGCTATCTGAGTGTGTGTCTCCATTGCCTTGACTGGAGGGAGGGTCTCAGCTTGGACAGAGTGCAACCTGACTGCCAACCAGAGACCCCATTTCTAACACTGAGCAAAATCTTGAAGTCTTTAGTATCAAATGCTTAGTGAAAATGACAGAGAAAATGCATATACAGCAGAGAATAGCTTTTATTTAAAGCACATGCCACCCAACCAGGAATAATATAATTTCAATCAGTGTGATATATATCTTTACAAATTGTGTCCTACACATCTCTTATATACTTTATTGGGTTTCATTAGGCATCCAACATGAAAGCGCAGACTACCGTTAGAATCTCACAAATGGTTATACTCATATAGCGCACACGAAACAGAAACATATCACAATCATGCACTTGAGGTGATCCAAAGCAACATAGCTAGAAAAGAACAGCTGTCACTAGTACTATCAATCACCATACCAACATACAGTCAAACAGATAAACAGATAAAGCTAGTATAAACGCATCTCATCATCAGACAAAGAACATTTCATTTTAAGAAACAGAAATGGATTGTGAAGCATGTAGGCAAGTATAGTGCGCGACTCTAAGCAATGTACAATCGAATAACTGCAATCATAGAAAAAACTGGGTAAACATTCATCCCATGAACTCAGAAACATTAAATACCAAAGGCCATCCAAACTCACTGTACTCCCGCACTCCTGCAATCTATTTTGAATTCTTACAATTAACAAACTCTACTAACCACACAAGCAAACACCCGCAAAACAACATACAATATCAAACAACGATCACTCAAATGACATAGCCGACCCTCCAATTCCGCACGAAAGAGCGTTCATCTAGAGAATACACCGCAATGCATTTACAAAAGCGGTTGGTGCTATACAAATGCAACATAGCATATTTAAATAGCATATGCACATTGCAATGTTCTCTGTATCTCTAGCAGCATAATATGCACCACTGCTCTAAAACCACTCACTGAAGTCAAAGAAGGCACCAAATATTCAGTAACGACACCTCTACTGTTTGTTAAACCACATATGCCCTCTATGGGTTGGATCAGGGGTTGATTCACTCCATGGATCCGAATGTAAAATGGAGGTGACAGCCACATATCCGTTCGCTGTTATCAATGTTTCTTAATTTGACTCAAAGAGCAATGTTAGCACTACTGTCCTATCGACTTGTATCTATTCCTTAGTTCTTTAATATCTGGTAACTCTTTACCTCCCCTGTAAATTTATGACATTTTGGAATTCACAAAGATTTTCAAAAGTACTGGAAAGTGGTGAAATTCACAGCTTTCCTGATGTACTTCGAGACAACTTAACTTGAATTCCCATTTATGTTCTTGCAAATGCATTTTGGCAGGTGTGTTTGTATGTATTAACAATGTATGGAGAAAATTTCTTGCATTTGTGCAACTTCACTTTGTACGCAACTTCACTTTGTATCGTTCTTTTTATTTCTCCTTAGGAAAACATGTCCAAATTGAAATCCCTTTTCTCACTCCCACCTTGGAAATGTGCCCTTGACAGGAGTACATTTGGGATCCTATCCAGACAGGGAATGAGATGAGAGAATGTTTGTGCGTGAAAATTTTAGTGAGTCAAAATTTTGAGATTGCAAAATAGCTATACACTCATAAATACGGGTGGCTGCATGTAAGAGCTACATATGTACAAGAAGCATTGAGGACCAGAACCTAGGCGAGTAAACAATAGCCCATAGAAGCACGTTGGTGCCTTGAGGGTAAGATTCAGATTCACATTTAGGTACACAAGAAGTACCACCAGTGTTTAATTTGTAAATGGTGCGGGTGCCCAGAGACCTCCTCTTAAACACGCGGCTGCTTCATTTAAATGGGCGAGCACAGAATAATACTGAGGCAGCGTAATCCTGACGCAATCTCGGGCGCCTTTAATTATTTAAAGCCATTGCCTGGTCCTTCAGTTCACTCTTGCAGCTTTCTACTTTCTCCCACTGTGACGCTTTTTCGTTTTTGTCTTCCTTCGTCTTTCCCATATGTGTCATTTGCTCGCACAAAATGCTTGAGGCAGAAGAATAAGCTCCGGCCCGGAAAAATAAATGCCGCTGCTGAGCATCGGAAACAACAAGCACAAATTAAGCACAGAGTGCCACGGGGGATGCAAATGGCGTGTTCTAAGTCGTACATTCAAGCTCGCCAGACATTTATCTTAGAAGATGAAATTGAAAACCACTGAAAATTTACAAGTAGGGTTTGTATTTAATTGTTAATTCTGTATAAATTAAGGATTAGGCGTGGGAACATTGTAAATCCCATGGGAGGGCGCGTGGCCAATGGTTAAGTAGACAGTGGCAAATTTGTCGGTTTGTGAGTGTTAAGCAAAGGTACCAAGGTTTTTCGAAGCAGTATGAGCACCAACACGTTCATGGTGATAGAGACCCATGTGTAAATGCTGACCTGGGTGCAGACAACATTTACACCAGTGTTCGCACTTCCACCCTTTAAGAGCTCATCGTGAAATGTGTTTGCTACTGTTGTTCCCGATCACAATACAAGCTTTTTACAGATGGCAACTTCCCATACAAGATGCAAAGGGCATAAACACGCATAAAACGACTTTTATGCACAATAAACTCCATATTTCATCACTTGTGTAAACGGGGCATAAATAACATCTTGCTGGTTTATTTGTTATTTGCGTTGGAAGTTGACTGCGCATGACCTAGTTAGTGCCAAAAATGCTGATGTTTTTTTTTTTTTGGGGGGGGGGGCTTTTTTAAGTCCCCCAAAATGCCTAAATATGTGTTAATAATAGGTTTATACCATGGTAGTGGACCCTGAGATTATGTCGCACTACATGAATTTAAACTTTTCAACTCTTATTGTACCATTAATGACTATTTATCAGCACTGTATGTGACATTAACTTGATTTTCTTAAATTAAGTACGGCTAAACACAAAAGCCAACTTGTGAAGGCGCTTGAAGCAACGTGCAGGTGAATTAATTTAACCGTCCTCTGCCTATCTGAAAGAATAATACATTTGCTTCCTTTTATTTCAAATTAGTAGCTCGTGTACCTTTGCGCTGACGAATTTAGGTTTGTCCCTGGGACGCACAGAAATGGAAACGGGTTTTGGAATGACACTGTAGGGATTACTTCTCTTTGTTTGGCCTTATATGAATGTAAACATAATTGTGACCTTTCATGCAAACCACAATAAAGCCTTCTTAATGCAAACGAAGTGTATAAAGTAGCAATTTCTTCTTTACATGCAGGCAAACATCGAATCCCCCGGAGGACTACTGTTGCATCCTGAACTAACAAGCTATCAGAAGATATAGAGGATTTAAAAACATATTTGAGCTTTGTGCCCCGAGAAACAATACGCTGCCTGCTTTCTGCACAGAAAAAGAGTCTCTTTTAATTGTGTTTAAACAAGAGACAAGTTAGAGAGAAGGAATCTTGCACGATTTATCCTTGAACAAAGATGAGAAGCTATGAGCGAAATTGATGTTCAGCAGACTAGAGAAAACAGCTACGGGCTCTGCTTTCCTTGATCTCAGTGCTGCAATTCGACAGGTCAGTTTGTTGCCGGAAGTCAAGGGTTTTACAACAGATGTTTTCGCGTGGTGCAGGAAATATCCTCGGTCTGATGAAGCGGGCGGCTCATTCCCTTTGTACACCAAGGAAATGAAGCCACACAGTGAGCGGCAGATATTCCAAACTCAGTATGAATTACTTTTCACTTGAATATCAGATTAGCATTTATTATAAATGTGTTCATAGTGTTAAAAAAAAAACATCTTGCAGTTTTTAGCAGAGTTTTCTCACAGCCCCAAATCCAGCCTGTAATTTTCGGAAAATGCACTTTTTATTCCTGAAATATCAACTTTAGCAAACAACCGAATTGTGTTTCAAAAACATCAGCTCATAATTTTCTTCAGTAACACATGTTTCCGCAAATCTCAGATTTTCGTTTTCAGTAAAGGCATTGTTTGTCGACAAACACTTGTCTTCCCATTTACGTAAATCAATACACATGCCAGTCATTGCACAGGTGTGCCCTCACAGGGCATTCTTTTTTGTTTTGTCATTTTTTATTAGAGAATTGCGATAGTTCCAAAAACTGTACAGATTTAGAGCATATTAGATTACACCACAATGTTTTTAGTGAATGATACATGGAGTCAGTAACTTTTCCAAGCATTGTGGAGTGGGGGTGATTGGGAAAGGGAAACAAAAAAAAGGAAAAGAGAGAGATAAAGAAAGAAGGGGGAGGAGCAGAGGTTGAATAATCTTGAAATGAGAGAGTTGTGCGTCTCAGTTGCTGGGGGGCATCCTAGATACTATCTTGCCGGAGGGTTCTGAATAGTCCTGGCGAATTGTTCCTTCATGACAACAGGCAGTTTATCTGCGGACCTATAGCCAACGTGTGGGCTGGCTTATCTGTCTTTCGGGTCAAATGCTAGATGCTGAAGACCATAAACCATAACAGGAGAGGACTGCAGAGGGCTGAGGAGGGCTATAGGTGCGCGGTGTGTTTTTTTTCTGGGACAGTTGAGGCTGGGAAAAGTGTAGAGAGTGCGGAGAAGAACAACCATCGCCGGGGTGTATCACCGGGTCTTTGCTTCTGGTTTGAAGGACAGGTGACCCACAGTGGAGCTGAAAGAGGGCACGTGATATGGAAGAAGGACATGAAGGAAAGAAGAAAAAAGGAAGAGGAAAAGAAGAAGGAAAGGAAAGAAAAAAACGGGAAGGTAAAGGGGGTGGGACAGCTGGAGTAAGGGAGGTGTTGACGGTAGTTAGGCAAGTAGACGCATTCGGGGGGAAGAGGCTAGAGACGGGTAGTATTCTGTGGGTCCAAGTGATGGTAACTGTAATGAAGCTGAAGCTCTGTATTACGGTACATTGGAGGGGAATGGGGGATACCCCGGCTGCAGGGTAGAATAGTCAGTTTTGATGAAGAGGGGTAGCTTGGAGAAGAAGGGACTGGGTGGTGAGAGAGGGATCAGTTTCATGAGGGGGGTGAAAGATGCAAATATTAGGTTCCAGGGAAGAAGGAGACCACAGAGAGAGGAGGCATACATTTGAAGAGTGACAAATGCATGGTCGGGGGATAGGGGTGAAAGGGGAGTATAGTGACATTGATCCAGGGCCGGAGGGCACCCAAATCCCTGTCTGTGCTGTCGGAATGGAGGGGTTTCGGGGTGGTAAGGAAGGGGGAAGGGGGTATAAAGTCAAAGGAGGGGGAGGGTTGGAAGGGGGGGAGGAGGGGAGGGAGGGGAAGGAGGAGAGCTGATGTCACAGCTATGGCAACAGTGACGGAGAGGGACGAAGAGTGAGGGTGATCGGCAGTGAGTGGTCTATGGTGCCCTTGTGAGGAAGGGAGTGTACACCTGACTGAATAGGGCTGCCTGGTCCAGTAAGTTATAAATAACACGTTTGTGTGCAGCTATCCTAACCATTGCCGCAATCCACTCTTCTGGGGCAGGGGAAACGATCGACCTCCAGTGGTAGAGGATGCATTTCTTTGCTGTCACTAGCACTGTGTGTAGCAGCCTCTGTTGTGGTCATGACAGGATGGGGAGAGGTCCCGTATCATGTAGGAGTATGAGAGAGGGGGAGAGCAGAGACCAGAGCAGTAAAGAGGCATCTAGGGTGGAACACACCGCGTCCCAAAAGGGCTGGTCCAATGGACATTCACATGTGATGAGGAGCAAGTCGCATCGGGTCTCCGAGCAGCGGCAGCAGTTTGCATGTGGTAGAAGTCCTACTCCATGTAATTTCGCAGGGGTCCAGTACCAGTCATGGATTATCTTAAAGAGACAGAATTTCAGTCAGGCTTCTCAAGTGCCCCTGTCCAGGGCGTCTAGTACATCTGATCAGTCTTCCACGTCATAGTTCTTTTGTAGGCAGGTTGCCATTTAGAGTGTAGCGTTTCAAGGAGAGCTTGTGAGTATAGATGCTGTGTAATTACCTCGCTGAGGCCTGCCATTACACCTCTATGTTGACCCCATGTTTTAATATAGGCAACTACTGGTGAAGTCCGGAGCACCCAAGGGGCGGCTCCCATACTCTGTTGGAGACAGTGCCTTAGTTGTAGATAGCTCCATTCTTGCCATGGGTACAGATTGTACTCTTCCTGTAGTTTTCCAAACAGTTTGAGTACACCCTCTTCAATAACCTGGACCATGTTGCCAATGCTGGCCACGCTCCATTGCGGCCAGCTGAGGGTAGCTCCCCCTACATACAGACTGTCATTTCCCCGTAGGAGGGCCTGAGTGTGTAGAAAGGGGTGTATTCTGAGTAGTCGATGCACTCTACACCGGATGCATGCATCGCCTTCAGGATCGGGTTGGTTGGGCCGGTTTGAGAAGAGCCGGTACAATACAGTCACTGATCACTGCATCTATTGACCATAGAGTCAAGAGGAGCACCTGGAGGGGTAGCATGCCCAGAACGTAGGTAAAACGTTCGAGCGTGACCATTCTCACCGCTTGTACTCTGCCCCACATGGAAAAGCACAAGTGTGACCACTTCTCAAAGTCCATTTTCATGCGTGCATTGAGAGGGTCCAGGCTATCTGCCACTATACGTTCTAGTCCTCCGTTGACAAGTATCCCCAGATATTCAAGGCGGTTCGGAGTCATCAGAACGGAAAACCATATATCGCAGCCCTTGTCATCACTAGTGAGAAAGACAACGCTTCGCTCTTGTCCCAGTTCACCCAGTAACAGGATAGGATCACAAATCCATCAATGATCTCAAGTAAGGGTGGCAGGGATTGCCCCTAATCTGTTAGGGTGAGTAGGATGTCATCGGCATATAGGTACATTTTTGAGGCTCCCCCCTTCAGAGGTATTCCTGTAAGCAACTGAGATTGATGGTTAGTAGCCACAAGCAGCTCCTTTGCCAGCAGAAACAAAAGTGGCGAGAGAGGACAACTCCACCGCGTCCCTCTACGAATTGGGAAAGGGTCCGATAGAAAGCCCCAGCAGTTAACTTGCGCCATGGGGTGATCATAGAGTAGGCGGACTTTGGAAATGAACTGGCCTCCCAGTCCGAATTTTTCCAGGGTAACAAACAGATAGTTCCATTCCATGCTGTTGAACGCTTTTACAGCGTCTAGGGTCAAGGCGAGAGCTTTGTCTGGTAGGTTCCTGGATTCCCACAGACTTATGGTAAAGAGTGTGCTGGTGGTTCCTAGAAGTACGTCCCGGTACAAACCCCACTTGAGTGCGGTGAATCAAGGACGGAATAACTTTGTGCAAGCCGGCCACCAAGATACTGGCCAGAATCTTGATATCTCTGTTCAGGAGAGATATGGGCCGATAACTGCAGCAGAGTAAGGGATTCCGTCCTGGTTTCGGTATGACCGCTATCTTTGCTCTGTTGGATATTGCACCCAGAGAGCCCTCTCGGCATGCCTCACTGAGGGCCTCATGTACGGCGCTAACCGCCTTCTCTCCAGCCCACTTATAAAATTATGCAGGAAAACCATCCTCCTCTGGCGATTTATGATAAGGAAGGTTGGAGATGGCTTGTTCTATTTCTATCCTGCTTATCTCTCCATCAAGAAGGGCGCGGCCATCATCCGAGAGGTGGGGCAGGCTAGTGTTATTTAAGAAGGCCTGTATTTGGGCGGGGCTAGACACTGAATCTGGGGTATATAGACGTTGATAGAAAGAGGCAAATTCATTAACAATTTCCTGTGGGCGAGTAAGTATCTCCCCACTAGAGGACGTGATAGCCGGGATGGTTTGGGCAGCCTATCTCCGACGGAGTTGTGCCGCCGATAGTCATCCAGCCTCTCACCTTGCTCGTAGTGCCGTCCTTGCAAACGTAGCACATATTTGGCTTGAGACGTGTATGACTCATTGAGGGCCATGCGGGCACGTTCCAGGTCTTGACATGTAGGGGTAGATGGATGGGTTGTGTATTGCCGCGTGATATGTCTTATGTCATCCTCTAGAGTCTTCTGATGGGCCTTTCTGTCCCTATTGGCTAGCGCAGCATCTCGCATCTTTTGTCTTCGCAGGGTCGCTTTAGCTGCAGCCCATAGAACCCTCCGAGAGTCAACAGTACCAGTGTTGTCACTCATATAGGTGGACATGAGGGCCTGCAGTTGCACTTTGCCCTGGGGGGAATGGTAGCGGTGAACGGCAACACGACAGGGCTTGTGGCCTGGGGAAGGTAGACCCGTGTTGACAGATAGGTGAATCAGGGAGTGGTCAGAGAGAGACCACATTCCAGTATTCGGGTGTCTTGAATTTGGGCCACTACACTGTGTGATACAAGGAAATAATTGGGATTGGGTACCATGTACAGGTGACAGGAAAGTGCATTCCCTGTCGGTTGTGTGTGTAAGCCCCCAGTAGTCCACCAACCCAGTATCTGCCACCATATCAGTCAGAATAGCCCTGTCATAATTGCTACTAATGTCAAGGGGACCAGTCCTATCTAACACTGCATCTCTGGCCAGATTCCAGTCTCCCCCTATTACATAGCGGGTTGCCCCTATTTAAGCCAAGAGGCAGTTGATTTATAAGAAAAACAATTGTTTAGGACTGGTTGGCACATATACGGAACCAACGCATATCGAGGAGTCTCCCATCTTTTATATGGCAAACACATATCTCCCCTCTGGGTCATGACATGATTTTGTGACAGTTAGGGGCAGTGTCTTATGGAGCAATATTGCAACCCCGCATTTCCTTGAGACACTACTCCCTGGCACCTGTTGTGCAGGGCAGCAACTAAAGAGTGCCTTTCCTGTACTGGATTCAAGATGTGTCTCTTAGAGAAGAGCTATATAAGCCCATTTAGATTGGAGGTAGGAGAGTATCTTCTTTCATTTCACAAAATGCGTCAGACCATTAACATTCTGGATATGATCTGAAGTGGGCTGGCTGTGGTGGGGAAAGGACCAGCCATGATGGAACCAGAGAGGAGGGGGGGGGCAGGTGGGTGGAGATGAGTTATGTGTGTAGAGAGGGGGGGTGCTGTGTGGTATGGTGTGGGTACGGACAAGGTGGGGTGGGGGAGAAGTTGTCGGGCGTCAGGTACCCACCTGTGTCAGCAGAGGGGAGAGGCATGGTAGGGAGCAGAGACAGGTGGGGGTGGGTATGGGGGGTTGGTACAAGAAAGAGAGAAGGAAGGAAAGAGGAGGGGGAGGGAATAGATGAGATAGCGAGAGAGGGGAGAAAGATGGAAAAGAGAGAGAGGGAGCAAGAAGAAGATTAGATTAAGACCGGTAAGAGAGGGGTGACATTGGATCAGATGGAGGAACAAAGCCCTATGGGTCGTGATCTGTGGACTGCGGGTCTAAACCTGTGAAGCCCACACGCTCGGCTAAGTGGTCCTCGATTGGGGGCGGGGCGTGCACAGCCCACCGTTTTATGTAGGGCAAGTGAGAATATTATATGAGACTAAGCGTAATGGTAGAGGATGAGGGAGAGAGACAGGTCATTGGGGGTGCTGGTAGGGGCATAACCCCTGTGTCAGCTATCACCAGGGCAGGGGTGGGGGGGATTTGGAAAGCAGTGGTGTTACCCTTGTTTGCATGAGGGTCTCTAATAGTCACTAGTGACAATGATGATACATTGTTGTGTGGTTGCAGTGGATGTGGTGGAACTGGGAGGGCTTGGTCTCCTAGGACTGGTGGCAATATGAGCAAAAGGCGTGTCAACGGGGGTGCGTCGTAGTATAGTAGTGTGCACTAGAGCACAGTGCATTTCGTTCTTCATTATCCCTGTGGCCATACTGTTGTGCTTAGTTACCTGCTTCTCCCATGTATCTTGCTATCGTGTGTAGACCTCAATACTCCTATCAGTTGGGGTCTGATATACCAACTAGGTGGTGAGCACATCGATAAGGGGAAGGGGGGGGAGGGGGAAAGAAGAGATGTCGGAAAACAGTGAGAATGGGACAGTGCTATATAAAGCACCGAACAGTGTTATACTAGGCATGGCAAATGAATAAGGCACAGCCATAGCCTGGTTATCACACGTCTAGAACATAATTGAAAACATCACAACATCATAACATCAACATGTGATCAGATACTCATCCGCCCTGGATTTGGTGGTGAAGTCTCTGATTCTCGAGCGGACCTCCGGGCTCTCTAACAGCTCATATCACAGCTGCAATTTCAAGTGGAAGTTGAGATGGGTTTCAGGGGGGAGTGAGACTTGTCCCTGTCTGATAACTTGGTTCGTAGTACCACCACTTGTAGTACTTGCCCCCCGTCATCGTGTGTCCTTGCGAGTCTCTCTAAGTCTCTGCATCTGAGATGATATTGTGTTTCGTGGTGGCCTGTTCCCCCCAGGATGGTTGGAGGGGGTGCTGCACTCCAAATGTCAGTAGGTAGTTCCTTAGCCCGGGCCAGAGTAGTTGTAGCCATGGACTGGGGTGGTAGGCTATCCAGAAAGAGTTGCAGGTCCTCCAGTTTGTAGAAGTCCTTGAATACACCGTTTTTGGTGATCCACACTCTCACTGGCTCAAACAGACCAAATTTCACATCTAATTGGCGTTTATATGATCTTCCACAGTTGCCACTCGGTCCTCCAGCCTCGTCACCCGAGACTGGAAGCCCGCTATGTCTAAGCGCATAGATTTAGTCTCTGCTGTCAATGAGATTATAGCAGAATCCATTCCCTCAAGTCTGTGACGCACAGCTGTGATCTTTTGAAGTAGGCGGTCCATGTTTGCTTTCGGCACTGGGTCAGTCATGGTGTGAGACTGAGCGGCCAAGTGCGAGCCTGTGGCAGAGGTCATGGATCGTGAATGTTGGAGGGCTTCGGAAAAGAGTAGTTGTCTTGCTGGCTTGCCTGAGGATTTACCGGCTGTCTTGCTGCCTGGCATCACAGGACCTATTACGCGTGTACAGTCCACAAGTCTGAGGTCTAGAGGCCACTCTTCCAGTGATTTCTCATGTTGCAGTGTCAACGAAGAGGTGATGGGAAGGGGAGGAGAGGGAAGAGGGAGTTGACACTCTTGTCACCACCAGTGGCGGTCTGGCGCGATCTGTGTGTCCGAGGCTGTCTGGAGTAATGGCATCGCTTGAGGAGAGGGGGGTCAGTTTCCTTTCCTGTATATTGGGATGGCACCGGTGATATAGCGATGCGGGGCTTGTGGGTCTCCTAGATCATGACATTGACAGTAGCTCCCTGGGTAGGGTAGGTTTCTTGGGAGAGAGGAGGGGTAGCTGGATGTCGCATCCAGCACAGAGTCTCTGGCCCCTGGGGGGGCTTCCTCCTTTGGGCACCTCCCCTGACTGGGCTGTACCGTTGGGGGGTCCTTCACCTGGTCACAAAGTTCCTCTGGGGATGGTACAGGAGGAGGGGAGTTGAATCAGGCGTTATTGGGCTCTTGCAGTCGTATCTTGCGGATTGTCCCCGCTCTTAGGACCTCGTCATTTTTAGCAGTCTGTGTTCAGGCTAGTCAGTGTCTATAGCGGCGGCAGTGACCCCAAAGATCCTCATGCTAGGGCTTCGTCGCGGCAGCCTGTCATTGCAGATAATAATCAGGCGTCCCTAGTGAGGGCAGAGAAGAGGAGGACATCTGGTTCTGAGGGCCAGATAGATAGTGAGGTGAAGCAGAGCGTTGTGGGGGTATTGAGTACCTGGCACTAGCATCCAGATGAGCCTCCCCCCCCTCCTTCGGACTGCCAGGCAAAGACATTGTCGCAGGGCCTCATGAAGCTTTGGAGGAGGAAGGGGCTGAATAATACTTCCTACCGCCCGTGGCAATGTTGTGGTAATGTCGACTTCTCCGTGTATGGCTGTGTACTCCCCCCCGGGGCTACAGCCCAGAGCAGCTCCGCATGGAGAGAGCCCAGCAGCTCTTCCCTGAGCTGGATTGATGGGTAGGTGGCGGGGGAGGACAAGAGGTAGAAGAGGTCCCCAATGTAGATGGGAAGGGCTGGGGTCCCCTCCTCCTGTTTTCGGTATGGTTCTGATGTCGGGTGGCGCCAAGGTCAGCTCTCTGGTGCTGCCTGCTGTCCTCCTGCTGCCATGCACCGCCGTTACGATTGACCACGGGCCCGTGCAGTCTCGTAGGCTGCTCCTCCGCGCTCCTCTCTAGATGCTGCGGAATGCACCCCTCTCCCAGCACCCCTATCGGAGAGCATTGTCAGGATGTTCCGCCGGGCTCAGTCAGGAGGATGCACGGTCCCCGTAGCAGCCCCGCTCCCTCTCAGGGCCCGCCGCCTCAAGTTCAGGTGGCCATATTCGCCTGTGGCTAGACCACCCCCCCACTCATAGGGCATTCTTAACCTTCACATATCGCCATGATCCTTCATCACATGCCAGTGAATTTAACTGTATGCCCGAGTACCCATATTTTTTTATTTGATTATTTACCATTCTCAAGAACCATCAGGAACAGATCCATCAACATTTTGCTTACCAGTTCTGCTTCTACATGAACAGGTTGGATCAACAATACAATCTTGTTCGCATGTGAGCAGTTATCAATGCCTTACAGCCAAGTATACCCACCCTGGAGTGTTTCTTCCCCTATGACTAATTCGGGATTGACAGCAGGTGTGCAGTGAGGGGGCCCAAATGTCTTTCGGCCTTGAGGGTTGGGTAGCATCTTAGCATAGCATTCCAGTTGGGCCCTACAGTAGGCCAGATCTGACAGCCATTGTTTCTTAGTGGGTTTTCCTTGTTTACTCCAGTGAAGTGCGACTCTCCACTTTGCCAGCAGGAGTGCCACTGCTACAAACGTGCGATTAACCCGCTGCAGGTCCTTGACCAATCCCAACAGGCACACTCCAGGATCACAGCCCACAAGCTCTAGCCCCATGTCTGTTAGTTCCTGTTAGACTTTTCATCCTTGGCGTGGTCTCCCTTAAATTTTTGCCTCTGTTTCCCAGGTTGTTAATATGTGCTAGACTCTGATTTTGCTGTTTTTGTTACTCTGGGCACTTTACCAGTGCTAACCAGTGCTAAAGTGCTCCTTTACAAAATATGTATGTAACTGGCTTAGCCATGATTGGCATATTTGATTTATTAGTAAGTCCCTAGTACAGTGCACTAGAGGTGCCCAGGGCCTGTAAATCAAATGCTACTAGTGGGCCTTCAGCACTGGTTGTGCCACCCACATAAGTAGCTCTGTAATCATGTCTCAGACCTGCCACTGCAGTGTCTGTGTGTACAGTTTTTAACTGTAACTTCGACTTGGCAAGTGTACCGATTTGCCAGGCCTAAACCTTCCCATTTCTTGCATGTAAGGCACCCCTAAGGTAGGCCCTAGGTAGCCCCAAGGGCAGGGTGCAGTGTATGGTTAAGGTGGGACATATAGTAATGTGTTTTATATGTCCTATCAGTAAAATATTGCTAAATTCGTTTTTCACTGTTGCAAGGCCTGTCCCTCTCATAGGTTAACCTGGGGGCTACCTTTAATTCTGATTAAAGCGTAGATTCCCTTTGGGAGCGGAAGGACATGTGGAGTTTGGGGTCTCTGAGCTCACAATTTAAAAATACATCTTTTAGTAAACTTGATTTTAAGATTGTGTTTTTGAAAATGCCACTTTTAGAAAGTGAGCATTTTCTTGCTTAAACTATTTCTGTGACTTTGTTTGTGTATTCCCTGTCTGGGTCAGTTTGACAGTTGTGCTGGTTGCACTTCACAATAGACAGTGACACAAAGGGATCTGGGGTGTAGTATGCATTTCCTGATAAGCCATCTGTGCTAGAAGGGAGGGGAGGAGTGCTCACTCACCCCTGAAAGGGCTGTGCCTGCCCTAACCCAATGCAAACTCCAACCCCCTGGTGAGTGTCTGGGGCCTGGCCTGGGCAAGGCAGGATTCTACAATCAAGAGAGACTTTGCTTTGAAGTAGACTCACTTCAAAGGCGAAAATGGGTATAAGAAGGGCACCCAAAACCACAGACTTTAGAACACTTCTGGAAACCAAGAGGAACCTCTGCCTGGAGAAGATCTGAAGAGCTGAGGAAGAAGAGCTGCCCTGCCTGTGACTGTGCTTTGTGGAGCTATCCTACAGTTGCTGGACTTTGTGTGCTTTCCATCTTGTGAAGATCTCCAAGGGCTTGATTTAGAGCTTGCCTCATGTTGTTTGAAGTCTCAGGAACAGCAAAGAATTCTCTCTGCCAGCACCTGGAGTCTCTGGAGAGACGCTTACCCTACCCTGTGGTGCCCATCCAGTTCCAGGGACCTTGAAAGGAGAAGCTGGCAGCCTAAGAGGAAGAAATCCATGCACAGGACGGGGAAAAGATCGACACAACTCCGATCTGTGGCTGAAAAATCGATGTGCCACCGGCATTGTGGCTGAAAATCGATGCTCGCCCACAACACGACCGGAAGATTGACGCACGGAGCTGGGGAAATGGCACACAGCATCGCTGACGGAGGCTGGCGAGATCGCAACCCGTGCTACGTGGTTTTGGGATCATTGTGCCACTGGATTTACGACGCAGGTACCGCTGGGTGCGTAAAAACAACGCAAGGCCTAACTGGACCAGAGAGTGCTGACCGGATTGATGCATCGCTCTCCTGCGAAGTGAAGAAACAACACGCCCCAACCCGACGAAAGGAGAAATGACGCAAGGTCTCACTCCTGAGTGAAATCAACGCATCGCAAGCCCTTTTTAAGTGTAAACAGGGGGATTTCTCTAAAGGGCCACAAACTGATTCCCAGGGTAAGGATTCCCAACCCCTCAGTGAGAAGAATCCATGGTTCTCCAAAGGGAAGCCAGTGGCAGGTGGTCCCCCACGTAAGTGCTATGCATGTGACCAGGTGGGTCACATGAGGGGGGACCCCAAATGCCCCAAAAGTACACCGGCACCCACTGGTGCACCATACCAGGGTTTGACCAGTGTAGCACTTGGGGAGGAGTTGGTTCCAGGTAGTTGGGAGCCAGCTGAGATGACCATTGACTCACTAGGGGACAGTGAGATTGTCCAGAGAACCCTTGTGCCTGAGAACACTAAAAAATACAGGCAGTGGGTGATCATCAATGGACAGAGGGTGGAGACTCTGAGAGAAACAGAAGCCAGTGTGACTACAGTAAGGAGTCAGCTGGTGTCTGAAGAGCAGATTGATCCCTGGGTACTTCACCAAGTAGTTGCAGTGGACAACTCAGAGCGCCTGTGCAGAGTGGCGCAGGTTCCCTTTGAATGGGGGAGGTCTCAGGTTCCTTAAAGATAGCTGTGAGTCCAACCAGGCCTGTTGGTTGTTTCCTAGGCAATGACCTGGAGGTTTCACCTTGGAAGGAGGTGGAACACAGGTCTCACTTGGAGATGTTGGGTCTGCCTGGGTGGGTATGCATGTCCACCCGGTCAATGGCAGCCCGGTCAATTGCAGTCTCCAAGGAACCCCTTAAGGGTCCTGCATGTCAACCGCCTCAAACCTCACTTTGAGCAGACTGAACTGTCCATGCTCCTTGAGACAGATGATGGGGTGGAGGAGGAGAGTGAGCCCCTGGAGCCTGAATCAGTGGCCCAGGGGACCTCCAAGAAGAGGAAGGGCGGGGGCACGAAAAACCGGCCCCAGAAGTTCTCACAGTCCAGTAGCAGGCAGAGCCTGAGGGTGACGGCCCAGAGCCTACTGGGGAACAGGAGGTTGAACTGGGGGAGGTCCCTGAGCTGTCGCAGTGGCAGCAGGAAGGGGGACCCACCAGGAAGGCATTCTGTGAAGCACAGAAAACTTGCCATTCTCTAGCGGGCTGGCGAGGAGCCCAGCACTCACCTGATCTATTGGGAGGATGGCCTCATGCATAGTGAGCCTAAGGTTCCTGAGCCTGGGTCAGCTCGTATGCTGGTGGTACCCCAGTGCTTCAGGGCCTTCCTACTGGGGTTGGCTCATGATGTGCCTTTGGCAGGACATCTGGGGCAGGACGAGACCTATAAGAGGCTTGTCTCCAACTTCTATTGGCCCCAGATGCTCAAGCATTCTGCTGTACACTGTAGGTCTTGCCCAACTTGTCAGGCACGTGGCAAGAGTGGGGGGAAATGTAAGGCTCCCCTACAACCTTTACCTGTGGTTAGTACTCCCTTTGAGAGGGTAGGTATTGACATTGTGGGGCCTCTGGACCCCAAGAAAGCCTTGGGCAACAGGTTCATCCTGGTCTTGGTGGACCATGCCTCCCGGTACCCAGAAGCCATTCCTCTGAGGTCAGTCACTTCCCCTGTGGTGGGTTGTGCACAGATGTTTTTTTTTTACCTGCATGGGGTTCCCCAAGGAAGTGGTATCTGATAGGGATACCAACTTCATATTCACGTATATGAAGTCTCTGTGGAAAGTGTGTGGGGTGACCTACAAGTTCACCACACCTTACCACCCCCAAAGTAATGGCCTGGTTGAGAGATTCAACTGCATCTTGAAAGGCATGATTCAGGGGCTGTCAGAGCCCTTGAGGCAGAAGTGAGACGTCCTCTTGCCATGCCTTCTGTTTGCTTACAGGGAGGTGCCTCAAAAGGGACTTGGGTTTAGTCCCTTTGAGCTCATCTATGGCCACCCTGTGAGGGGACCTTTGAGTCTGGTAAAGGAGGCTTTGGAGAAAGCTCCTAGTAAACCCCCTCAGGATGTATTTAGCTACATATTGGCTTTGAGAAACCAGACTGCACTCTTCAGTAGTCTCGCACAGAAGAACCTAAAGCAAGCCAGGAGGATATTAAACGGTGGTACGACCGGAATGCCACTCTGGTCGAGTTTCAACCTGGTCAGAAAGTGTGGGTGATGGCGCTAGTGAAGCCTAGGGCACTTCAGGATAAGTGGACTGGGCCATTTGAGGTGGTGGAGCGCAAGAGTGAAGTCACCTACCTGGTGGACTTTCAGTCTCCAAGGAACCCTTTAAGGGTCCTTCATGTCAACCGCCTCAAACCTCACTTTGAGCGGACTGAACTGTCCATGCTCCTTGAGACAGATGATGGGGTGGAGGAGGAGAGTGAGCCTCTCCCTGACCTCCTGTCTGCAGGAGAAAAAGATGGGTCTGTGGAGGGAGTGATCATCTCCCCCTCCCTGACTGAGGAGCAGCAGGGTGACTGTCGCCATGTGTTGGGACAGTTTGACTCACTGTTTTCCCTGATCCTAGGAGTCACACACTTGTGCACACATGATGTGGATACTGGGGACAGTGCACCCAATTAAACACAAAGCTTACAGGGTGACTGACAGGGTCAGGGCATGCATTAAGGATGAAGTCTCCAAAATGCTTATGCTAGGGGTTATTGAGCACTCCAGCAGTCCTTGGGCCAGCCCAGTGTAATTGGTCCCCAAGGCTGCCGCACCTGGTGCCACTCCAGAATTCAGGTTCTATGTGGACTACCGGAGATTCAATGCGGTCAGCAAGACTGACGCACACCCCATCCCCCGAGCTGATGAGCTCATTGACCGGTTAGGAGCTTCCAAGTACCTCAGTACGTTTGACTTAACATCTGGGTACTGGCAGATTGCCCTAACTGATGGGGCCAAGGAGAGGTCAGCATTCTCCACCCCTGATGGAAACTTTCAATTTAAAGTGATGCAATTTGGGATGAAGAATGCCCCTGCCACCTTTCAGAGGTTGGTCAACCAGGTGTTGGCTGGGCTGGATGAGTTCAGTGCTGCCTACCTGGATGACACTGATGTTTTCAGTTCCACATAGGAGGAACACCTGCAACACCTATGGAGAGTGTTAGAGGCCCTGCAGAAGGCAGGCCTCCCATTTAAGTTGAGCAAGTGCCAAATAGGGCAGGGTTCAGTGGTGTACTTGGGACACCAGGTAGGGAGTGGCCAGGTGGCACCCCTACAGTCAAAAATCTATACAATTGTGGCTTGGGAGCCTCCCAAGACCCAGACTGAAGTGAGAGCCTTTTTAGGTCTCACTGGATACTACAGGAGGTTTGTCAAGGGGTATGGTACCATTGTTACCCCCTTGACTGAGATGACTTCGAGGAAGCAACCCAGGAAAGTGATCTTTACAGAGGCTTGCCAGAACGCTTTTGATGCCCTGAAGGCTACCATGTGCACAGCATCTGTGCTGAAGGCACCGACTTCTCCAAGGAGTTTGTTATGCAAACAGACACCTCAGAGCATGGTATTTGGGCAGTACTCTCACAGCTTAATGAAGAGGGCCTAGATCAACCCATAGCCTTCATTAGCAGGAGGTTACTTCCCAGGGAACGTAGATAGAGTGCCATAGAACTTGAAGCGTTTGCTCTGGTTTGGGCACTGAGGAAGCCAAGAACCTACTTGTTTGGGACTCTCTTCCTGGTTCAGACAGGCAACAGGCCCCTCTAATGGTTAATGCAGATGAGGGGTGAGAATCCAGAACTGCTGAGGTGGTCCATTTCCCTGCAGCGGATGAATTACAGCGGGTCCATTTCCCTACTGCGGGTGCTTGCAGCGCTGCCCTGGGGATTATGACTCCCCTTTCCGCCAGCCTGTCCATGGCTGGAAAGGCTGGTGGAAAGGGGAGTCGCAGGGCCCCTGGGGGCCCCTGCACTGCCCATGCACTTGGCATGGGCAGTGCAAGGGCCCCCAGGCACAGCCCCACCCTGCTTTTCACTGTATGCACAGCAGACAGTGAAAAGCACAACGGGTGCAACTGCACCCATCGCACGGCCGCAACACCGCCAGCTCCATTAGGAGCCGGCTGCAATGTTACAGCCGACATCCCTGCTGGGCCGGCGGGTGGAAACTCTGTTGTAATGCGGGTGGCAGGTTTGCGGCTCAGCGGTCCAACCTTGGCGGGCGAAGGTTGTAATGAGGGCCTGTGTGTTTAAAAATGCCACTTTTAGAAAGTAGGCATTTTCCTTCTTAAACCATTCTGTGACTCTGCCTGTTTGTAGATTACCTGTCTGGGTCAGTTCGACAGTTGGGTTGTTTGCACCTCTCTCTAGACAGTGGCACAAAAGGGGTTTGGGGTGTAGCCCACATATCCTGATGAGCCATCTGGACTGGAGGGGAGGGGAGGAGTGGTCACTCACACCTAAATGGGCTGTGCCTTCCCTCACACAATGTAGTCTCCAACCTCCTAGTGTGTGCCTGGGGCCTGGCCTGGACAAGAAAGGATCTTACATACACTTGAGACTTTACTTTGAAAACTTCAAAGTCAGAAAGAGGTATAAGTAGTAGTCTCAAAACCAGTTCCTGGACCCCTGGAAGTGAATTCCTGGAGAAAACACAGTCTAACAACGCCAGACGACCGTGTGCGGCTTCGCAAAGGACGCCGCTGCCCATAACAGCAATGCCGCTTGCCCTGAGGCCACGCTGAGTGCGATGAATGCGACGACCCTGTGAGCTGACACCGCTACCCCAGAACTGTGACGCCACCTGCCCCGAGGCCATGGACCTCCTGGAAGTCTGAAAACACTGTTGGTCTCGTGTCGCTGCAGCAGCTGATCCTGCCTGACTGCGCTGACACCGGAGTGTCATAAGTCCAACATCCGTGAAGATCCGATACCATTGCAGTGCCTGCGGTGCTGTGACGTCATCGCAACCCTGTAAGGGTGCCCGCAGCATCATGACTCCGCTGGACTTCGCATCTGCCAGAAGCAAGGGACCGACTTTGCATCTGACACTGCTTCATCTCCACTGCCCTGTAGTGAGGAACCGATGCCGCTGCACGACACTGCAGTCCTTCTGCCCTGTGGCACTGGAACCAGCAATGCATCGGATCCAGCAAAGCTGCTCTCCCCGACTCCGTGCACCGGCCTGTTTTCTACTTGTTTCTTAAGGTGCTGTACCTGGGAATCGAACGACTCTGCAAACTGAGCCATTGGCGTCTCATTCTAGGAACAAACTCTGTCACGACGCCGCTTAATACCAACTTGTAGTATTTGTGTCTCAAGGCACTGTTTTCTTTCTTTTAAGTGCAAAAGTTTTATTTTTAACTGTATATTGTGGATTTGTGTCGTATTTGGTCTTGTTTATTTAGATAAAATATTTACTATTTTTCTAAACCTGTGTTGTGTCATTTTGTAGTGGTTCACTGTATTACTGTGTGTGTTTGTACAAAAACTTGACACATCATCTATGAGTTAAACCTGCCTGCTCGTGCAAAGCTACCAAGGGGGTCAGCGGGGCTTAATTGAGTGTGATTCTCCTTTACCCTGACTAGAGTGAGGGTCCTTGCTTGGACAGGGGGTAAGCTAACTGCCAACCAAAGACCCCATTTCTAACAGGCGGGATAGCCATTGCTGGTTGGTGGGTGAGGGGCAGTTTGGAACCCAGGTTGCCTTAAAACACTGGCATCCACTATCCGGATATCAGGGCATGGCATTAGGGTACCGGGATGAGTGTGTATGAATGAGTGTGTGCACGTGCCAGCTGATACCCGTGGCACCGCATCTTGGTGCAGAGTGGACGTGCAGGAGTGAGTGTGGGTGAATGTGAAGGCAGAACTATGGTGCTGCTGGTCACGTTTATCCTGGCATGCAGTTCTTACAGTTGGCAATACCTCTTACTAGTTTGGCCTCGGCCAAAGTGCTACGCAAAGTGTTGTAAACCTTGTATGTACATTTTGCTGCTAATGTTGTAAACCGGGGTGCACCGTGAATTTATGTGTTACACTGTGGAGAATTCTAGGGTGGGTCTTCTGCTGACAACGTTTGGCACCTTATGTGGTTGCGGGGAGGCAATATACAATTTTCCTTATGTGTATATATAGTACTAGTGTTTAGCACAGCTGGGCTTTATATCATGACTTCCATTGTAAAGTGGGGTATAGGCCCAGAGTTACATTATACCTGTACTGTGTTAACAAGGTGTGTGTTGAATATAGTCTTTTTTTATACATACACTGTGTGTGAAGTCTCTTTTGTGCTGTGCATTGTGGTTGTGCAGGGAAGTTTTGTGTTTTTGCTTTACATATTGCCTCTGTAATAAGCCTGACTGCTCTGTGCCAATCTACCCAAGGGTGAGCACAGGTTATACAGTAAGTGGAATCACCCACCCTTGACAAGAGTGGCGCGTTCTGCCTGGCTAGAGTCTTGCCTAAGCCAAACAGAATGTTCTGCCACCAACAATATTTAACAAGCAAGCATTTATTCAAAGGCTAACTGAAGTAAAAGAAAGGAAATAACTATGGTGTCATGTACTGCTTACCTTTAAAACACCTTAATTTTTAAAGACATCTTGCAGCAAATGTGTAAAATTATGTAAAGTCTGTTCAAGATTCAAAAAGTGTATTTCATTAACATGTAGAACCATTTCACCTTAGTATATCAGATTATATCAATGTATTGAGATTTTTTTTTTTTTAATAACATGTTTTCAAAAAAAGAATTTAGAAATGTTCATTCTTCCCTCACAGTTACAACAATGTCAATAGTGAACTAAGAGGCAAGTCAGTCATGTGCACTCTTTGGGTGGGCTATGTTTCTAGTTTACATGAACAACATCATAGTTAATTAAATCAAAGGAGAAGGTTTTGTACAGCACACATCCTGAAGTCATGTTTTTCTAGGCCCTCTTGTGTGATAATGAAGAATAGAGAGAGAAATGGAAATAAAACAATTGCCTAGGATCAGAACATTTGGTTAAGTGGAGAATATCAAGTTTTTGGTTTCAAATTATTCAATTCAGACACTAGATGTGTATGTTTTGCTTCCCGAAACCCACCATTGTTCCTACCCCATTTACCTCACCATGCCATCTCTCACCAAAACCCCTCCCCCCTTGAATGCTATTCTGCAGGCATTAATTCAGCTTTTGGTCACATCACAGACCAAACTTTGCAGAGAAAATGTTTGTGACAACCCTTGGCCCATATGAAGGTGTGCCTCGTAAAGCATGACACATGGGACCTCAGCCTTCTGTAGCTGCTTTTTAATGGTCAGGAATTATCTGCGGATTGCCTGCACCACCTCTGTAAAGTCTGGGAAATAGGCTATCTGATTTCCCTGACATATAATTTCCTTCTTCTCTTGCACCAATTGGAGCACTCTATCTTGATCGTGATAGTTCAACAGCCTAGTTGTGATAGGGTGCAGAGATGCTCCAGAGGATGGTCGCGCTATAAGTGATTGATGCACCCTCTCCACAATATGCAGGTGCAACAGGTTCTCAGAGGCAAAGAATGCGTTGAGCACTGTTTCTACATAGGTCTTCATTTTGCATGTGTTGGTCGACTCAGTGACTCCTGTGAGACAAAAATTGTTTCTGCAGAAGAGTGCCTCCAAATCCTCCTTCTTTGTCTGTATTACATCCAGGACCCTCTCTGTGTTCAAGCATTTCATGATAACGGCTTGTAAGTTGTCCTCAACTGATGATATCCGATGTTCTGTCGCTATGAGTCGCGTCAATTATTTACCTAGTTTTGCTGCCTTACGACCCATGTGCTGGGTTAAGGAGTCTATATTTCTGACTATAAATTGTAGACTGTGCTGCATTGTCAACAGTGTGGCCACTAGGGTGATTGTGCTCTGCAAGCTCAGGTCTGGCTCTTAATCTGAGACTGTAACTTGGGCAGATTTGGGAGTGCACCGACTTTCAAAGTTGCCTCGTTTGGTTTCAATCTGCTTTCCCAATGTTCCCCAGTTGGACTGACACTGAACCCTCTGTAGTTTTCACTGCCTATCCCTGCCCACAACTTGGGGTAGTATCACGTGCAATGGGCCATCCTCCAATGGTGCAGCAATGCAGGTATGGCATGATGGGGCATGTTCCCCACACCAGCTCGGGCATAAGATCCCAATGCTCAAAGTCACTATAGTAAACTCACCAAGAGCACAGTTTGTACCGACTTGTATGCACCGGGGGAGGGGGTCACCTCTTTTCTAGGATCAAGCAGAATATTGGGTATTGCTCCTATCTCGAAGTGCAACTCACCAGGTAGGGCCCCTCACTGTACCTCCTCCTCCCCTGGGTCCCAACTTCGTCCAGCAAACCATGGATGTTGTGGCTAGTAAGTAGTCTCATGAAGCGGCCTGTATCTGTGGCTTCACTCACTTGCCAGGCATACTGCCTGAGGGAGGGCAACCAATCTGCATTCAGTCCAAGCTATGCACTCCCCTTCTCACTTCTCTAACTACAAGTCTCTACCACTACATCCTGGCTCCTCCGTGGCTGATGCGGTCTCTTTCGGACCATCCGTTGCATAGGCAATCAGCTTCATCTCAAGGCACCCGGGTCTCTCACCTGCAGGTTAGTCAGGCTTCCAATCCTCTCAGTACTGCCCCCTGTGCTCCGCTGCTCCATCAGTCCCCCATGTAGTGCAGCCTCCAATCTCTCAGCTTGGCCTTTAGACGCAGCTTGCCTCCATTATCAAGAAGGGTGCACCAGCCATCATGAGGGGCCAGAGGAGTCTCCCCTGCCTCACCGGCACACATCTGTTGCTTTTTCATATTTGTCAGATTGTGCAGCCCAGCCAACAGAGTTGGCTAAAGTTCGGCCATCATATCATGGGTTCTCTGATGGCACTGTCATATTATCCATCTTGTCTTTGTTCATGACTGAGGGTGCTCCAGGTATCCTCCAAACATCAGTTAATACCATGACCGATTTTAGGTATGCTTCATATGCCACCCAAGGCTTTGGTGTGCCCTATTGACTTTTACACATCCTTTTAATAATAAATATGCCAGGCCTTGTGAATTGATCATAGCATTTCATAAGAAACAGGTCAGCCCTACAAGTGTGATCAATGGTTTACCCCCATAATTAACTCACTCCGGCTGTTTGGAGGATGCACTTTACCTTAAACCAAAAAGTGCAATACAATGTGTCTGTAGCAGAAGGACAAAAATTCAACCCTATCACATCCTGTACTCAGGGGATCCAATGTGTGTGGAGCTTAAGCCCCTTTCTCAATATCACTTGAAAAGCTTTTTCTTTGTTGATGACGTAAGGTCTGCAACAACTGCACTGTCAAGCCCGACCTAAAAATCTGTGTAGATTAGTGATGGACATGGCCCTTTTTCCTTCATCCTTCCTGCTTTCTGAATTCTTTTTTCTTGACATACGGACTTTACTACTGTTAACTAGTGTTAAAATGCTTGCGCACTCTTCTTAAAACATGTTAAAATTGGCTCACACCTAATTAGCACATTTAGTTTACATGTATATCCATAGTAAATGCTACTAATGGCCCTGCAGGACTCATTATGCTACCCACTAAAGTAATTTTTTAAAACATCTCATGTCTGCCACTGCTGCCTGGAGTGCATTTTTAAACTGCCATTTTGACGTGGAAAATACACCTTTTGCCAGGCCTACACTAGGCACAGGCAGAAAACTCCACCCCGGTTGCAGAGATTTTGGAATTCAGGCACTAGTGCAGAGTTCACAAATTCTGCCATCCAGTGTGAAGCAGAGTTTTTTGTTTCTGTTTGCGTGCACGAGATTTGTTTTTGGCGCTCGCTTGTGAGCACCACAATATTCTTAAGTCACTAGCAAGTGCGTGTGAGATTTCACACCTGCACGCATGGCTTCTGGCTAGGATGACACCAGTATAGTGCCTCTTGTGAACAGTAACACACCTTGAGAAGACTTTCTACTCGAGGAGCAGCTACATCTACTCTAAAACCCATTTTGGAGTGGATTTTGTTTTTCAGTGGACTGTTCAATTTGCTTTTCAGTGAGAGAACCCTTTTTATTACTTTTTCCCAACAGGAAGGAAGTGCCTCAGAGACTCTAACTTCCTCTTCCTGTCCAGAAGACTCCTCTCAGTGTTTTGTCCATCTCCTGGTCACTTTTCAATTGGATGTCTAGGTTGAAGGATCACTCTCTTTGTCTGCTGGATATATTCCTTTGGATTTAAATACTTTCTATTGTATAAGGGTGTTGTTTGTTTGATAGGGAATGCACCAGTATGTCTTTGTAATTTTATTTGATTTTTGTATTTCATTGTGGTGGGTTTCCCGGAATTTAAGTAGGGGTCTAGTTATTTTTTTGCATTTCATTTTTCATCTTTAGTAAAGGGAACATGTTGCACAGTTCAGTACCTTTCCCCCTGCTTGTTCCATTTGCAATATTCATTTATTTTACTATGTGGCCTAGTCTTTCAATGAGCCATCCAGTGATTCAGCCCAGTACTAGTTATCAGTGAAAGAAAGAAATGTTTCAGTGGTATATGTCTGAAAACGTTGGATTAAATAAAAAATGTTGGCTATTGTTTGTATTTCATATTTTATTTCTGCAAAAAATGCATATGTGGAGTATTAAACCAGGCATCATTTCCGTGTTTTCCCCTGTCTTTTTGCTTCTGATGTCCGTATTTTTGACTGTGTGCTGGACATGTAATGCACTTTACTAGGGACTTAAAGTAGCTCAGAACATATGAACTTTAGCACTGGTTAGCACTGTTAAAGTGTGCAGAGTCCTAAAACCAGCAGAATCAGTGTCAAAAATGTGGAGGGAGGCAAGGAAAAAGTTGGTGGTGACCACCCTAAGACCCTCCTCATTCAGCTATGCTAGGACCGCCCCTATGCCATGCTCTGAAGTGTCTGTCTACACAATGAATTCTTTGGAGTAGTCAGGGCCCTTGAACACAGGTGTCGTGCACATGGCTTCCTTCAGGGAGTCAAAGGCTTTCTGACAAGCCTCTGTCCAATTCACCAACCTAGGTCGCTTTTTGGATGTGAGTTCTGTTAAGGGGACCACTATGGTGCCACAGCCCCTAATACATCTTTGATAATATCCTGTGAGTCCTAAGAAGACTCTGACCTCTCTCTGGTTTCTAGGTGGTTGCCAGGCCTTGATTGTTTCAATCCTGGTCCGGAGGGGCTGCACCTTGCCACTACCTACTAGGTGTCCCAAGTACACTACGGAACCCTGTTCAATCTGGCACTCACTGGCCTTGATGGTCAGGGCTGCCTGTTTTGGGGTCTGAAGCACCTCCTTGAGCTGGAGCAGGTGTTCCTCTCACTTGGAACTATAGATGGCAATGTCATCTAAATAGGCTGCGCAGAACGCATCCTTGCCAGCTAGGACCCTGTTAACCAATGGTTGGAGGGTAGTGGGGGCATTTTTCAGTGCAAAGGCATTACTCTTAACTGGTAATGACCTTCAGGAGCACAAAAAGTGGATCTCTCTTACATGAGATCAAAGGTACTGAGGAACTTGGCAGCGCCTAGTCTGTCTACAAGCTCATTAGCTCGGGGGATGGGGTGAGCATCTGTCTTTGTGACAGAGTTGAGACCCCAGTAGGCCTTGGGAACCAACATCACTGGAATGGACCAGGGACTGCTGAACTTCTCAATCACCCCAAGAGCCAGCATCTTGGCAACTTCCTCCTTGATGCTGGACCACACATTATCTGACATTCTGTAAATGTTATTCTTTACAGGGGAATGTCTTCTGTGTCAATATCATGGACACAGAAGTGTGCGAGTCCAAGGGTGAGGGAAAATAGGGAAGAGAACTGTTCCAATAATTGGTAGCAGTCTCCTCTCTGATCTAGGGTGAGGGATTCAGAGAGATTGACATCCTCCACTGACCCATCACCTTCCTTGGCAGAGAGGAGGTCGGGGAGAGGTTTACTCTCCTCTTCCATGCCCTCATCTGTCACCAGAAGCATGTTGATCTCAGTCCTCTCAAAATGAGGCTTACGTAGGTTCACATGGAACACCCTTACGTGGTTCCTAGGGACCTGGAGGTCCACTAAGTAAGGGGCCTCCCCTTTATGCTCCTTGAACTCAAATGGGCCAATGCAGTGGTCCTAGAGAGCCATAGGCTCTAGTGGGTCTATTACCCAAACTTTGTGTCCAGGCTGAAACTCCACCAGGGTGGCCTTCTGGTCGTAACAGGGTTTCATCACCTCTTGACTGGCCTCGAGGTTGCTCTTGGCCTTCTTCCAGAAGCGTTGCATCTGGTGTCAGAGGGCCAGCATGTAGCTAACCACATCCTGAGGGGATGCCTTGGGAACTTTCACCCACCCCTCTTTTACAATGCTTAGGGGTCCTCTGTCAAGGTACCCATAGAGAAGTTCAAAGGGACTGAACCCTCCCTCCTTCTGGGGTAACTCTCTGTAAGCAAAGAGAAGGCATGGCAAGAGGACGTCCCACTTATGCCTCATGGCCTCAGGGAGGCCTGTGATCATGCCTTTCAAGGTCTTGTTGAATCTCTCCACAAGACCATTGGATTGAGGATGATAGGGTGTGGTGAACTTGTAGGTCACCCCACACACATCCCACGTGGCCTTCATGTATGCAGACATGAAGCTTGTGCCTCTGTCAGAGACAATCTTCTTTGGGAACTCCACACGGGTAAAGATCCCAATTAGAGTCGCCGTCCTTTGAGGGATTGCCTCTGGGTAGCAGGTGGCATGGTCCACCAAAACCAGGATAAACCTGTTGCCTAGGTCAGTTTTGGGGTCCAATGGATCAATGACCTTGATGTCTAGCCTTTTAAAGGGGATGCCAATGACAAGGAGTGGGATCAGGGAGGCCTTGAGCCTTTTCACTGTCTTCCCACTGGCCTGGCAGGAGGCACAAGACCTACAGAATGCATCTGAGGCCATCCACATTCGGGGCCAAAAAAAGTGGGTGACAAGCCTGGCCCCAAATGTCCTCCCAGGGGAATGTCGTTAGCCAGGCACAGTAGCAAGGCCCGGTCACATTGGGAGACCACTAGCACACGTGTTGCCCCAGCCTCCGGTACCTTTGGCTCACTGTAAAGGAGATCATTCTCCCAATATAAAAGGTGATCGCCAGAGGATTCACCTGCTGCTTGAGCTGAGGCATGTTGCCTCAAACCCTTAAGATTGGGGCACTCTCTCTGCACCTTGCAGAATTCTTCCTTGGGTGGCCCACCCTCAACATGCCAGCCAGCAAGCTTGGGTAAGTCACCTAGAGCAGGCATGTCCTCCCCGGTTGGCTCAGGGGCCTCCTCCTCAGGTACCCATCAACCACCGCAAGAACTTTTGGGACCGGTTTCTTGCACCACTTGCCCCTTTACATGACAGCTGTCTGGGCCATTCTTCCAGGCACCAGACGCCGTTGACTTCCCTCCCGGGGAGGCATGGACCTTGTGGTCATGCACACCCACCCAGGCAATCCCAACATTTCCAAGTAAGACCTCAGCTCTACCTCTTTCCAGGTAGTGTGCTTAAGGTTGTTGCCTAATAGACAATCTACAGGCATGGCAGGACTCAGAGCTTCTTTTAGAGTACCACAGACTCCCCACCCTAACTCAAAGGAAACCAGAGCTATGTGTACGTGGCTCTCGTGATTGTCAGCGACTATGACTTGGTGGAATGTGTTCGGGAGGACCTGCTCTGCTGACACCAGCTGACCCCTGACAGTAGTCATGCTGGCTCCTGTGTCACGCAGAGCTTCCACTTATTGCCCATTGATGGTGACCCACTGCGTATACTTGGAAGTATTTGCAGGCATGAGGGCTTTTGGCACCATCTCTATGCAACCTCCAGGGACGCTAGGGTTTCCTCTATCTGTTCCCCAAAACTAACTGGGACTACCTCCTCCCTGAGAGCTACCCTAGCCAACCCAGGTGTCTGCCTGCCAGTGGGAGGCTGTGCCCTCTTGGAGTCGCCCTTAGAGTGACCATACTTGGAGCACTCTGCACACTGGGGTACAAACCTCCCTGTCTTATTGTCAATGAACCCTTCCCACTTGGAATTAGACTGGGACTGTTTAACAGTATTCCCTTGGGAATTATTTTGGTGGCCTTTTGTGAGCTCCTTTTTTGACGTTTGTCTCCCCCCTCTTTCTTCCGGTAGGAACCCTGACCACCTTTGTGGATATCCCCCACCCCCCAGATACCTTTTTGGACACTCTGGTGCTAACCAAGGGGTCTGCCTCCTCAGCAAGTATCCTGGGATCAGTCAGCTTACTGTCAAGCAGGTGCTAGTGCAACTCTGTAAAGCAAGTACTGAGCATATTCTCTCTCAGGATCATATTATATAAACGCATATAATCATTTACTTTACTGCCACACATCCATCCATTCAGTGCCTTGCTAGAAGAATCATAAAAGTCCAACAAAGTCCAACCAAAACCAAGTTTGGTTGGAGAGTTTGGTACTGTCCCTGAATTTCTAGTGATACTTTTCAGGGGTCAGTCCAAACTTGGCAATTAAAATAGCTTTCATGAGCGTGTATGTGTTCTGGTCCTTTCTTTCTAATGTGAGGAGTGTGTCCCTCCCAATTCCTGGAACATGTTTCCACAAGCCCGCCCTCCATTGCTCTTCAGGAACCTCATGAGCCCTTAGTGCAACTTCATAGGCATCAAGCAATTTGTCAATGTCATCTCCCACCACATAACTTGGCACCACATCTTTGGGTATACCAACCTTTTTGTCTCTACCAGGTCCTGTATGTATGCTGCCACCATCACTGCTGTGCTCAGACTGCCTAGACTTGACGTCCAGCTCTTTCAGACTCAGTTAATGAGCCAGAAGTAGTTTTTTTTTGCAAAGGCCCTCTCAGCTGCAGCCTTGGCTTGTTTGGCTTCTCTCTCAGCTTTCCTCTCATCTGCCTCCATGTTTAATCTGGCCAATTGCAGTTGAAATTCGCTCTCCTCCCTCCTTTCCTCTGTGGTCAGGCCGTGAGTTGAGACACTGCTCCCTGGTTTAGCAGGGGGCACAGATCCAGGGGTGTCATCCCCCTCTCTTGTTGGCAAATCCTCTGGAGAGCTATCCTCTAGCTCTTCCACCTCAACATTCTACTGTGAATGGGCTTATGCCCAGGCCCTCAGTGCCTTTTCGTACTTCTCCTTAGAGGCTCCCTGGTAGGTACTCTTATACCCTTGCAGAACTTTTTCAGCTGGCTGACAGTGTATGTCTCCAGCTTAGCTAGGTCAAACTCTCCAGATTCTCCTTGAGACCCTGCCAGAGACATGCTGTACAGGATTAGATTAAAATGTCAAGCAGGAGAAATTGAAGCAAAAAGAGAACAAATCAAATTGACCTTTAACTGTGGGTAGGTAATGTACACATAGCTATTGTATCTCACTGCACAAATACAAGTCCTATCCTCACCACTGATCACCAGTGTTAGAAATGGGGTCTCTAGTTGGCAGCAGTACACACCCTTGTCCAAATAGGGACCACAATCATAGTCAGGGTAAGTCACACACAATCCAAATTATCCTGTGCTCACCCTCTGGTAGCTTGGCACTGAGCGGTCAGGCTTAACTTAGAAGCCAATGTGTAAAGTATTTGTGCAATAAATCATACAATAACAAAGTGAAAACACCATTAAAAATACTCCACACAGGTTTAGAAAATTATATTATATTTGTCTGGTTAAATTAAGGTCAAAACGATAAAGATTCAGTAAGCACAATTTGAGATATCACTTTTTCAAAATTAAAAAGAGTCTTAGGGCCAGATGTATGAAAATATTTTGCACTCGTAAACGGTAACATCGGCCGTTTGCGAGTGCAAAATAGTGGTCTGCAATGCATGAAAGGCATTCGCAGACCACAAAGTAGAAATCGTAAAAATTGCGATTTTTTTGCGTTGCGACCTGGATTTTGCGAATCGCAATTTGCGATTCGCAAAATCCAGGTCGCAAGGCAATGCTGCAAAAAATCGCAAATTGCGATTTTTCGCAGAATGGTATTTTGCACATGCAAAATACCATGATCTGAAACCAGGTGGTAACCTGGTGCAAAATTAAAAAATGCAGTAAAACTGCATTTTTAAATTTAACATGTAAAGCACACATGCCCTTTTGGCATGTGTGTACCTTGCATGTTAAAAATAAATAAATTGCGGTGCAGGAGAGGTGGGCCTTAGGCCCCCAGCACCCTGGCCTTTTGCATTTCCAAAATTGCGATTTCTGGTTCAGAAATCACAATTTTGGAAATGCAAAAAATTCGCAGCAATGGGCCAACAGGCCCATAGCTGCGAATGGGGCCGGTATCGCAATTTGCGATTAGGTAATAGCATTTGCGATTTTTAAGAAATCGCTATTACCGATTCACAAATGTGATACATGGCCCTTTGCGAGTCGGTAATAGCGATTTCTTAAAAATCGCTATGACCGAATTGCAATGGGCCGTGATCATACATCTGGCCCTTAAATCTTAGAAAGCAATAGAGTAGGAGATGCGAAGAAAAATAGGGTGTGCATCTGATTTTCTGGCGCGGCACAGATAATGTGTTGTTTCTTTCCATGCTGCAAGGGGCCTTGTGTCATTTTTGCACATTTTTGGTTCCTCACTGTGATGCGGGGATCTTTTGATGCCCAGGGACGATGCTGGGAAATCCTGGGCGTGCGGGAAGAAGTCACTGGTGTTGCGTCGATCCAGAGTGGCGATGCATCGAATTTTCTGTCGCACACCAGGCACTGTGTCGATTTTCCACTCAGGGGATCGGCTGCGTCATTTCGGTTTGGCTGTCCGTCGATCCGGTAGGGCTATGTGTTGAATTTCAGGTCGCAAGGCAGGCGCTGCATCGAACCTTCACTCTGGAAGTTGGGCTGCGTCATTTTGGCTCGGCTGTATGGCAATTTCCCAGTCGCAAAATGGCTGTGTATCGTTTCCGGCGGGCTGTACATCGATTTTCGATGCACAAGGATTTGCCTGAAGAGATGAAGGGCCAGATGTATCAAGCTCCCGGTATGCATTTCTTAAATAACACATTTTAAGAAATCGCTATTTTAGAAATGCAAAATGGGATGTATCAAAATTGCGAATCGGTAATTGCGATTTCTTAAAATTTGCAAACGCAATTTGCGATTAACAAATACCGAATCACAAATAAATAGTGATTTGGTATCTGAACATCGCAAATTGTGAAAATGGCAAACCGGGACAGCCTGATGACATCACAACCAGGAAGAGAGTCAGCCCATGCTGTTTCCAGGAGCCACATACACAGGTGCAGGCAGAGAGACATAACCCAGCACCATAGAGCCAGCTTTGTGAGCCTGCCAGGACCAAACGGCAAAATGGCCAATGATGTGAAGGTGAAGGACAAAGGAGACAGGAAGCGCACGCTCAAATTCAGTGAGCAGGAATTGGAGGTGCTCACTGAGGAGGTGGTCAGGAACCATGACAAACTGTTTGGGAAGAACTCACTTCAGGTACCTGAAAGTGAGAAGAGGAAACTGTGGTCAGAAATCCAGACCAAAATAAGTGCAGTGGGTGTTGTGCAGCGCTCTGTTGAGGAGATAAGCAACCAATGGTATGACTTGTGTTCCCGTGTCATAGAGAGGGTAGCCAGCAGGCTAAAGGAAGCAAGGAGCACCGGAGGAGGACAACGCACCCAGACACTGTCCACACCAATGGAAGACATGGTGGAGTCCACACTGCTACCTGAAGCTGTCAGTGGTGTCACTGACATTGACACCTAAGGGACACCCAGCACAAGCAAAGGTAAGGCCAGCAATGATGTGTATCCCCATATGTGAATGTACAAATGCCCCTTAGAAGATAGCTATTAGTTAGATGAATTGTAATAAGTAGTCCATGCCACATCTTACATTCAACACAATTATGCCTTATGTGAGTGGTAGTCCACAACCCTAAAGTCAAAATACCACATAAATAGCAAGTTAATGTTCAGCCACATAGAGAAACAACACACACAACTCACAGTGATACGATGTCAGTGTACAATTATTACTATTGTGCAATTTCTTGTGATATATTCATAAATTACATGCTGCACATTGTAGTTGCAGACGCCCCGGGCCCTGCTGCAGCAGAATGTGGAAATGTAGGGGATGTCGAGACACAGCCACAGTCCGACTCAAACAACAGTGAGTCTCTCAGTATTGCACCAACTAAACGCAAGGCAAGGGTGTTACATCTCCCAGAGTATAACCTGGACTCAGAGGAAATGCCGGATGAAGTCCCCACACCATCCCCAGTGGCTTGACCCACACGAACACAGCATCCCCTGCCCCAGCGTCAGTCAACTCCCCTCAGGAGGCGTCACAAAGCGGGCATACAGTGCACAGATGAAGGAGAGGGCCCATCAATCTTTAGTGGCCTTGAAGCTTCCATGCTGAAAGTACAGCGCCTGCAATGCAACACATGAGGTCAATGGACAGGCAATTGGTGTCAATCAATCAGAACATGGGCACAATGCACAGGCAGTTTGAGTCTCACAATATCAATATAAGAGTACTGCACAAGCAGATGGATGCACTCAATGAAAACAATGGATCACTGCACAAGCAGTTGGAGTCCCTGAATGAGGGACAGCAAACAGCAGCAGAACACACAAAGGAGTTGACAAATGCCATTAGGGACCTCTGCACTGAGATTCAGCAAGAGCGTGTCAGCTACCGTAGACACCATCACCAATTTATGGGACGGTCTGATGGGTTCTGCAGATCGGTCAATGGGCTTGCTAGCTTAATTGCCTTGATTTCATGACGTGCTGTGGGCATACAGGTGGAGATGGCACATTGCAGTTGGGACATTGCACAGGGATTGGTGCAAATAACCGATGTCCTGGATGCAATGCAGCCAGCACGCAGTGCTACAAATAGCGAACTGGGTGGTGGGGATAGTGAGGAGCTCTCTAGCTTCATCAGTCTTACAGCCCCTGTGATGGATCGTTAGCATCGCAGTACCAGACACAGTACTGCCTGTGAACCCGCTACAAGAGGTGCCAGAGAAGCCACTGAGCACTCAATTGGAGTGCGTGGACGTAGGAAGTAATGTTGAGGGCTTCAGGGGACTACCGTAACATGTAGCCATACAGTTATACTATGATGCTAATAGTGTGACACTGTTAATCACACATGTTTGCCTATAGTTCATAGCTATGTCCTATTGACACATCTGTTATCTGAAGTCAAGGTAATAAAGTTGCTAACTACAGAAATACATAATATTGAAGTGTTGTCATTACTTACATCAGAAATGGTTGTGCGTGATGTCAGCACGTCTTTGCCTGCCCTTTGCTGCACTGGTCCTGTCTTCTGGGTGATAGGGTGGTAAGGGATCACCATCTTCATCTGAGTCCGGCTCCATTGGTTAAACTAGTATGCCCCTGGTTGTTGTAATGTTGTGCACCATAGTACATGTAGCCGCACCTTTGCAGGTTGTCTCTGGGCTGTACTGTAGTGCACCCCCACTCTTATGGATGCACCTGAAGCAGCTCTTCAGCAATCCGAAGGTCCGCTCCACCACACTGTGGCCCTCATTACAACATTGGCGGTAAAAGGCGCCTACCGTCGTGCAGAAGACCGCCAACACACTGCCGCGGCAGCGGAATTCCGCCACGGTCATTATGACCCACTGCTCGGAATCCGCCGAAATTTAGACACCCACACAAGTCTGCCACACCAAAGGTCAGTGATGAACTGGCGAAAACAAAACCTCCACCATCACGGCAACAGGAATACACCCACACTATCACGACACACGAATCCAGGCGGCGGTCTTTCAACCGCTGTATTCCATTGGCGGTACACACCGCCGCGCTCAAAATACACACACATTTACAAAACACTGCCACATTGGACAAATCGAAATACACACACCTGATACACATACACACACCAATCCCACACACCCATTACAATATAAAACACATACCCACATCACCCACAAACCCCTACGACACAATTACAGAGAGAAGGCCAGAGAGAGACACTATAAACAACTACCAAGCATCCACAGGCACACAATACCATCATCCACATAACTTCCACACACCTCACACAACACACCACTAAATATCACCCCACTTATCACTACATACACCACCCCACACATCACAAACACCAACCGATGGCACGGCAAAGACACCCCAGGTTCTCTGAGGAGGAGCTCAGGGTCATGGTGAGGGAAATCGTCCGGGTAGAGCCACAGCTATTCGGATCACAGGTGCAGCACACCTCCATAGCTAGGAAGATGGAGCTATGGCGCAGAATAGTGGACAGGGTCAACGCAGTGGGACAGCACCCAAGAAATAGGGATGACATAAGGAAGAGGTGGAACGACCTACGGGGGAAGGTGCGTTCCGTGGTCTCAAGACACCACCTTGCGGTTCAGCGGACTGGCGACGGACCCCCACTTCCTCCCCCACAACTAACAATATGGGAGGAGCAAGTCTTGGCGATTCTGCATCCTGAGGGCCTCCCAGGAGTAGATGGAGGAATGGACTCTGGTAAGTCAAATCTTAATTATTACATCCCCCACCCTACTTGCATGCTATCACATACCCTCACCCCCACCCCATCACTTCAACTCCTCACAAATGTCCCAACATCACAAACCACACATCCTAACACCAAGCCCTGCATGCAAAAACAAAGCATGGACACCCTTCACCAAAGCATGCCCACTGCACATACCCATACACCCCCCTAAACCACCATCACACAAGGACCCACACAGGAATGCAGGCACTGGGGTACACAGTCGCCCACCCATTGCACACCATGGCACAAACAGATATAATAAACATACTTTTATACTCCTGCAGGACCCCTACCCACCGTCACCGGACAGGAGGGTCCACACATGTCCACACCACCAACAGAAGAGGCCCACAGTGATGACACCACCTCTGGCCAACTGGATCTTGATGACCAGCCCGGCCCATCGGGGACCTCGGGACAGTCGGTTCCCCTGACACAGTCACAGGCCACCACAAAGGAAACACCAGCACAGCACCCACCCAGCGGGCCCATATCTCTGTTCCCAGGTCACGTCAATCAGCAGTGTGTCCACCACTACAGGGAACCCAGCCTAACCCACTGCCCCAACAACAACAGGGACCTTGGGGCAGTGGCAGTGGGCACACGGTCCAGGGGACGGAGGCCCAGGGACACAGGGGAACTGGGAGGGCTTCTGTGCGACAGGGGGAGGACAGGCCAAGGGAACCCACTCTCCACGAGGCCCTCTCCAACATCTGGGAGCCTATCACCATTCCCAGGAGACGATGGCAACGGTACTGGCCCAGTTTCAGGAGACCCAGTGCCTGCAGGAGGAACAGCATTTGGGCTTCAGGGAGGAACTCATATCCATCAATTCCACCCTGCGCACCATCGTAGGGGTGCTGAAGGACGTCCTCAACACCAGGAGGGACACTTGGGCACAACAAGGGGCCCCTGACACTAGCTTGGACGATGAACTGCCCACCACCTCCGCCGGCGCTAGTGGACAGGAGGCACCGTCACAGGACCACCACAACAGCATCCCACCCCCTGCAGAGGGAGAACCACCCCGCAAACGGTCCCTGAGATCCAGGACCAAGACAGAGAACGATGCCAAGACCCCGCCAAGAAATGAGATCACCCTGAATGTCATCCTTCTATCCCATTTTATCACCCTGTCCATCCTCAAACTGCCCCAGCTCCACTTCCTATGCCCATTTGGGCAATGCACCTGTGAGACTAATAGACTGGACTCTCCCATGGACATTCCTCCACCATCACCTTTGACCATTTTACAGCATTCTCCAATATTGAGCACTAAAGTAAACACCCTTAAAGCACAAAACAATCTGGAGTCTATCTGTGATTTCGAAATAGTGTATTAGCAATGACAGTGGCAAAATGCTCTTCAAATGTAATGTCAACATACCTATGTCACACAGCTCTAGTCCATGAGGAAACAAAGCAGATGTCACACATTGGGACCCACATCTGTGAAATCGTAAGGGAAAGTGACATCTCAGTGACCATACACTGGGTGAAAACGACAGACAGTTAAGAGGTAGTAGTGTTAAAGTACTTGTAGTAGGCAGGTTTGTATTCTTACCTGTGTCTCACTGGAAATATTGCAGGATCACCGAGTTCCTGTTGTCGATGTCCTTTTCTTCTGCTTCCTCGTCTTCACTGTCCACAGGCTCCACAGCTGCCACAACACCGCCATCTGGACAATCCTCCTGCAGAAAAGGCACCTGTCATCGCAAAGCTAAGTTGTGAAGCAACAGCAGGCCACGGTGATCTGGCACACCTTCTTTGGTGAGTAGAATAGGGATCCACCTGTCATAGGGATGCACCTGAACCTGGCCTTCAGGAGGCCGAAGGTCTGCTCTATAATCCTCCGAGTTTGCCCATGGGCCTCATTGTAGCGTTCCTCTGCCCTTGTCCTGGGATTCCTCACTGTGGTCAGTAGCCATGACAGGTTGGGGTAACCAGAGTCACCTGCAAATGGCGAGGGCAACTGTTAGACACACACTAACCTGTAGGGATATCCCCAGACCCAGACAACCATTCCCACTGACTTGCTTCCAGGTGCTCACCTAATAGCCACACACGGTGCCTCTGGAGTTGCCCCATCACATAAGGGATCCTGCTATTCTGCAGGATGTAAGCATCATGCACTGAGCCAGGGAATTTTGCATTAACATGGGAGATGTACTAGTCAGCCAAACACACCATCTGCACATTTGACCCTGCTTGCAGGTAGGTTGCTCCCCGCTCCGCCTTCCGCGCCACCTCCTTTCCAGTTCCCTCTTTGCTTTTTTCCCCGCCAATGCGTCCCCTGCGGCCCCTCCCACCTCCCCCTCCTTCTCACCGTTTCTTCTTTGCTTTTTCCCCGCCGTTGCGTCCCCTGTGGCCCCTCCCGCCTCCCCCCTCCTTCTCACTGTTTCCTCTTTGCTTTTTCCCCGCCGCTGCGTCCCCTGCAGCCCCTCCCACCTCCCCCCTCCTTCTCACTGTTTCCTCCTTGCTTTTTCCCCGCCGCTGCATCCCCTGCGGCCCCTCCCGCCTCCCCCCTCCTTCTCACCATTTCCCCTTTGCTTTTGCCCCGCCGCTGCGTCCCCTGCGGCCCCACCCCCCTGCCCTCTCATTGGACAGGCCCTCCCGGCTCCCAGCTGCCACTCCCACCCTCCCCTCCTCTTATGGCACACACTCATGGCCCCTTCACCTGCCACACCTGCCACTTCTCCTGCTCATCACCCCTCACACCACACACCAACCATTGCGACCCCACCTTCAACAAACACAACACCCCCAACACAAGACTCACCCACCCTGCCCCCACAACCAACCCCGCAGCACACCAGCCCACATCCAGAACACACCCCGCAACAACACCCTCATGCACCACACCAACGCCACCCACCACAACCACCTTAACTGCCTGCTCCTCAACATCCGCTCCCTTCACAAACATGCCATAGAACTCTGGGACCTTATCACATCACACTCACCTGACATCACCTTCCTCACGGAAACCTGGACCAACCCCTCCTCAGAACCCGACATAGCCATAGCCACCCCCAAGGGATACAAACTCCAACACAATGACCGCTTCAACAGGCCAGGCGGTGGCATCGCCATCCTACACAGAGACACCATCAAAGTCACCACCAGCTCCCAAGACACTATCGACAACACTGAACACATGCACTTCCTAATCCACATTAACAACAACTCCACCCTCAGAGGTACACTAATCTACAGACCACCTGGACCACGCCCCGCCTTCTGCGACACCATCGCCGACAGCATCAGCTTGCACGCCCTCACCTCAACAGACTACATCATCCTCAGTGATTTCAACTTTCACTTAGAAAACCCACAAGACCACAACACTACCTCCCTCATAGACAACCTCACCAACCTCGGACTCAAAAAACTGGTCACCGCACCCACCCACTCAGCAGGACACACGCTTGATGCAATTTTCACCTCTAGCCAACTCATAGCCTACACCCACACTACCGAACTCCTCTGGACTGACCACCGCTGCGTCCACTTCTCCTTCACTAAACCCCCCACACACTACCATCAACACACCTCACCCTACCGCATGTGGGACAAGATCCCCACAGAAAGACTAAACTCCCAACTGGCCCATAACCCCCCCACACCAACGACCCCAACACAGGAGCACACAACCTCTCCAAATGGATCACTACCTGCGCAGACACACTAGCCCCCCTCAGAAAACACATCGCCACCCGCAACATCAAGAACGCCCCATGGTTCTCCACTGAACTCCAAGACTCCAAGCGCAAATGCCGCCAAGCTGAGAAAATATGGAGACTAGAACCTTCCACAACCAACTTCTCCACCCTCAAAACCACCATTCGCACCCATCACCAACTCATATGCACTGCCAAAAGAGATCACTACAAGACACGCCTTGACAACAACTCTCAAAACAGCAAAGAACTCTTCACCATCATCAATGAACTTGCCAAACCCAAAGCCAGCAACATAGACCCAAAGTCGAAGGCGAGACCGTCGCACTCATCCTGCTAGACCTCTCCGCAGTTTTTGACACCGTCTGCCGCCACACACTCCACACATGCCTCCACAACATAGGAATTCGCCACAAAGCCTTAGACTGGCTCACCTCCTTCATCACCGACCAGACCCAGAGAGTCCACCTTCCACCCTTCCACTCCAACACTACCAAGGTCACCTGCGGAGTCCCCCAAGGGTCCTCCCTCAGCCCCACACTCTTCAACATCTACATGATCCCCCTAGCTAACATCCTCCGAGCACACGGAATCACTATCCTCTCCTATGCAGATGACACCCAACTCATCCTCTCTCTCACCCGCAACCCCACCACCGCCAAAACCAACCTACACGTCGCTCTCCTCGACACCGCCAACTGGATGACCACTAACCACCTGAAGCTCAACTCAAAGAAAACCGAGATCATCATCTTCGGCCCCAACAAAACCACATGGGACGACTCCTGGTGGCCCACTGCCCAAGGGCCCACACCCAGCCCCACAAACCACGCACGCAACCTCTGCATCATCCTCAACCACTCCCTCTCCATGGCACAGCAAATCAATGCTCTAACCTCCTCCTGCTTCCACAAATTCCACACTCTATAAAAATCCTTTAAATGGATTCTCCCAGAAACCAGAAAGACAGTCACCCACGCACTCATCAGCAGCAGACTGGACTACGGTAACGCCCTCTACGCCGGCACCACACTCAAACTCAAACACAAACTCCAGAGAATCCAGACCACAGCCGCTTGCCTCGTCCTTGGCCTCCCCCGCCATGAACGAATCTCACCACACCTCAATTCCCTTCACTGGCTCCCCATAGACAAGAGAATCACATTGAAGATCCTCATCCACGCACACAAATCCCTCCACAACACCGGCCCAACCTACCCCAAAGAAAGAGTTAACTTCCACACTCCCACATGCTACCTCTGATCAGCCGACCTCGCCCTAGCCACAGTCCCCCGCATCCAACGCACCACCACAGGAGGCAGGTCTTTCTCCTACCTTGCCCCCAAAACCTGGAACACCCTCCCCACCGACCTCCGCAAAACCAAGGACCTACTGGTCTTCAGAAAGAAGCTCAAGACATGGTTGTTCGATCAGTGACCCTCCCTCTCCCCCCACCCACGGTTTCCCTTCCCCTAGCGCCTTGAGACCCTCACTGGTGAGTAGCGCGCTCTACAAAAATGTTTTATTGATTGATTGATTCATGGAATGATAACTCTTCCGGTTTCTGTACACCTGTTCACTCCTGCGGGAGGGTACCAAAGCCACATATGTCCCATTAATGGCACCTATGATGTTGGGGATATGTCCCAGGGCATAGAAGTCACCTTTCACTGAAGGCAAATCCTCCACCTGAGGGAAAACGATGTAGCTCTGCATGTGTTTCAGCAGGGCAGACAACACTCTGGACAACATGTTGGAAAACATAGGCTGGGACATCCCTGATGCTATGGCACTGTTGTTTGAAATGACCCACTTTCAAGGAAATGGAGTACTGACAGCAGCTGCACTAGAGGGGGGATTCCTGTGGGATGGCGGATAGCTGACATCAGGTCTTGTTCCAACTGGGCACACAGTTCCAGGATTGAGGCATGATCAAGCCTGTAGGTGATGATCACATGTCTTTCCTCCATTGTCGACAGGTCCACCAGCGGTCTGTACATCGGAGGATGCCGCCATCTCCTCACATGTCCCAGCGGACGGTGCCTATGAAAAACAACAGCGAGCACAGAGTCAACCAACTCAGAGGTACGTACCCACAGCTTACACAGAACACGAATCATAATCCGAAATTTGGCCTGTATGAGTGTTGAGGCAAGGCCTAGGTATGTGTGACGCAGTGAAAAATTAAGCCATGTGGGCCCCTGAAATGGCGGCTGGGACAATGGGATGCGAGGTAACTGCGCTGGCGTTGTACACCGTTGCGGTAGGCGGTTGAAGACCGCGGCGCAATTCTGCATTGGTTAACATTGGACCCTATGCCAATGACGATGTACGCCGGCGGTGACGGTACGCACTGCCGCGGACGTGACCGACATTTTCTATCTGTTCAATCACTCAATACCTGATCTTCGACAGGAGAGGACCTACACTGCAAGTGCTGCTGTGACCTCGGTCTGGAAGAGACAATGACTCGTGCGTCTGGGGAAAGGGCCCCTGCCTTCACATCAGAGGAGTTGGAGAAACTTGTGGATGGGGTCCTCCCCCAGTACACACTACTCTACGGTCCTCCAGACAAACAGGTAAGTACACTGGGCGAATGCCGTATGGGCTATGCCTGTGTGGAGTGGAGTGGATGAAAGATTGGTGGGGGGGAGATTGAGGCGTGCATGAAACGACGGTGAGTGCATGTGCCACATGGCAAGGGTAGGGAAGGGGGCCAATGACTGTGACGGTGCGGACGGTTATATCTTCTCCTTTTCCCCTGTTCTATTCCTGTAGGTCAGCGCCCACCAGAAGAAGGATATTTGACGTGCCATCGCCAAGGAAGCCCGGACCCTGGGGGTCTACCACAGACGGAGCACCCACTGCCGGAAAAGTGGGAGGACATTCGCCGCTGTAGCAAGAAGACGGCGGAGGCCCAGCTGTGGATGGCCTCCCAACGTGGGAGGGGTGCCTGTTGCACCATGACCCCCCTGATGTTCAGGATCCTGGCGGTGGCGTACCCGGAGTTGGATGGGCGCTTGAGGGCATTACAGCAGCCACAAGGGGGTGAGCAGACTCTCGTTCTGCTGATTTTGCGCGCAGTGGAGGTGTCTGGGTGGGGTAGGTGAGCTGTGGGTTTCCGTAGGCCAGGGCGAGTGTGCTAGTTAGGTCTCCTTGTTCTGGCAGACCCTGTGGCACCCCACCCCACCTGTGTACAGTGCCAAGTACACTTAGTCAGGCTCCTATGACATCCATGTGTGCAGATGTCGGCCATAGCCTTGTAGGCCATGTCCCAGGGATTGAACAGTGGACCCCAAGTGTGCGGCATAGTGCTGGGGGCTTCTGTGTCTGTCGTGTCCACCAACGGTAGCGGTAATGCATGCACTCAACATGTCTTTCTTCTGTTGTTCCCCTATTTTTGTGGTCTCCCTGTTCTTGTGTGCATTAGCATCATCAGGCGGAGGAGCAGTGGCACCGGAGCAGGAGGGAGCTGCATCCCACATGGTCCTGGAGGGCGAGACTGTGGACTCTGAATTCACCAGTGGGACGGAGGGCGAGGGGAGCTCCACGGCGGGGACAGAAGCTGACATCAGTGATATGGACTCGTCCTCTGATGGGAGCACCCTTGTGGTGGTAGCCACATCTGTGTCCCCCGCATCCACAGGTACAGATGCCAACCCCCCTACCAGCACTGCCCTCCCATCAGCCCCTCAGCCTTTGCCCAGTGCCCGCTCACCCAGGAGGGTGGGCATCACCTTCGCCCCAGGCACCTCAGGCCCTGCCCCAGTCACCCCTGCTGCCCTCAGTGAGGAGGCCATTGACCTCCTCTGGTCCCTCACTGTTGGGCAGTCTACCAATTTGAATGCCATCCAGGGTGTAGAAAGGCAGTTGCAACAAACAAATGCATTCCTGGAGGGCATTCATTCTGGTCAGACGGCCCTTCAGCGAGCTTTTCAGACTCTGGCCTCAGCACTGATGGCAGCTATTGTCCCTGTCTCTAGCCTCCCCCCTCCAACTTCCTCCACCGAGACCCAATCCCCTCTACCTCAGCCTATCCCAAGCACACCTTCAGACCAGCATGCACACACGTCAACACACAAAGGAAGCTCTAGCAAACATAAGCACCACACATCCTACAGGCACTCACGCAAGCATCACACACATGCAGACTCACCAACATCCACTGCCTCCACTGTGTCCCCCTCCTCCTTGTCTCCCTCTTCCCTCCCAGTCTCATCTCCACTCACACCTGCATGCACTACATCTACAGCCACTACTTCCATCACCAGCACACACACCACCACACCCCGCACACGTGCAGTCACCACTCCCACTACCATTCACATGCCCCCTGTGTCCTCTCCCAGTGTGTCTGTGACGCCACCTCCCAAGATACACAAACACAGCCACACACCCACCCAACATCTATCCACCTCACAACAGCCTACAGCACATGCACCTTCACCCAAAGTCACCAGACGAACACCTCCTACAACCACAACCTCTTCCTCCACTCCCAACCCCCCTCCAGCTACCCGTCCCAGTGTTCCCCAAAAACTTTTCCTGTCCACCCTTGACCTCTTTCCCTCACCTCCCCCACCCCGTCAGTCTCCTAGGGCCTGACTCTCTAGGTCCCAACCTAGCATCTCAGCCACAACATCTCCGGGACCAGTAGTGCCTGTAGTCACTGGAATCTGGAGTGCATCGGCCACCAGGGCAGCCAATGTGGCACGGAGCCACAGCACGGACAGTCCCCCACCTGTCAAGCATCAAAAGTTGGCCAGTGCCCGGCGGGAGAGGGGGAAGACTCCAGCCACCAAAGCCGCTCCCAGGGGTACAGGTGGGAGTGTGGATTCAGCTGTGACATCTTCCAAGGTGGGGAAGGGGCACAAGAAACTCAGCAAGTCTGGGAAGAGCAGCACAGCGGAGAAGAACCGCCATCATCCCTGCTGCCCAGGAGGCCACCGCCATCATCCCCGCTGCCCAGGAGGCCACCGCCAACACCAGCCCTGCTGCCCAGGAGGCCACCGCCAGCACCAGCCCAGCAGCCCAGGACAGGACCGCCAGCACCAGCCCTGCTGCCCAGGACAGGACCGTCAGCACCAGCCCTGCTGCCCAGGAGGCCACCGCCAGCACCAGCCCAGCTGCCCAGGACTGCCAGCACCAGGCCCACTGGGCCAGACAGGACCGCTAGCACCAGCCCTGCTGGGCCATAAGGGACTACCAGCACCAGCCCCGCTGGGCCATAAAGGACTGCCAGCACCAGCCCCGTTGGACCGCCAGCAGCTGAGCCACTGCCAAAGACCCCGCCACCACAAGCACCACTGAACAGGACACTGCCGCCACAAGCACCGCTGCCAAGGACACCGCCGCCACAAGCACCGCAGAACAGGACACTGCCGCCACAAGCACCGCTGCCAAGGACACCGCCGCAACAAGCACCGCCGGCCCATGAGCGCAAAGGGCACTGACGATACTGAGTCCGTCACGAGCAGGATGAAGCACTCTGGGCACCAGGCCCCCTCCAGAACCAGTGGAGAGATACATCCACTACCTCTGTCCTTGGCAGGAAGAAGCACTCTGGGCACAAGGCCCCCTCCAGAACCAGTGGAGAGATACATCCACTACCTCTGTCATTGGCAGGAAGAAGCACTCTGGGCAGAAGGCCCCCTCCAGAACCAGTGGAGAGATACATCCACTACCTCTGTCCTTGGCAGGATGAAGCACTCTGGGCACAAGGCCCCCTCCAGAACCAGTGGAGAAAGGCATCCACCTGAGAGACCGTGGCTTTGCACTCCCCAGGATGAAGCACTGGGCAATCCACCCACCTGAGAGACTTGAGAGACTGTGGCTTTGCACTCCCCAGGATTAAACAGTGGGCATTTGGCGTCATGCACTCAACCAGCTGAGGTGCCCCCCCTTTCCCTTCCCCCTGAGGTGCCTGTTTTATTGCTATCTGATGCCCCTGCAGTGTTCTCTCTGTCATCTTTGGGGATTGAGTGTGGGCCTCTCCCATGACGTGTGGGCCCAGTGTTCCACAGACTTCAATGGAGCACTACCTGGACTACTATTGTTGGTGTATATATTTGTTTATAGTGTATATATATTTTTGCGTCCTGGATTTTAATATATTACAATGGTTACACTCATTTTCTTTTGTCTTTGAATTCTTCTGGAGGGTTTGGGGGGTGTAACTGTAATGGGATCGCTATCTGCGAATCACAAATCTTTGTCACAGTTTGCATCATGCAAATAGCGATTTGGTAAATCATGTCGTTATTTGCGATACGCTGTTTGTGACACGCAAAACCATGTAATATTTGCTCAAATTCGCAATTTTAGCGCTTCCTTATTTTCACACTGCGAATGCCTTTCATACATCGTGGAAGGCATTTTTGCATTCACAAATGGACAAATTTTGCACCGTTTTCGAATTCAAAAAAGTTTGATACATCTGACGCAGTCTTTTTGGCCCTGAGACTTCAGAAAACAGGAGGCAAGCTCAATTCAAGCCCTTGGAGAGCACTTCTCAGCAAAGTCAGAGGGCAGCAAAGCAACAGCAGGGCAGCTGTCCTTCTCAGCAAAGCAGTCCAGATGAGTCATTTGGACAGCCAGGCAGTTCCTCTTGGCAGGTTGAAGGTTCAAGTCCAGTAGTGTATGTGTTGGTGGGGCCAGAAACCCAGTTTTTATACCCCAAAATGCCTTTGAAGTGGGGGAGACTTCAAAGAGTGGTTTTGAAGTACACAAGTTCCCCTTTCAGTACAGGTCTTTCTGCCAAGATCCCAGTAGGGGGTTTGACAGTTCATTGTTTGAAGGCAGGCCACTAGCCTTTGAAATGCAAGTGTCAGGCCCTCCATCCTTCCATCCCAGAAAGACCCATTCAGTATGCAGATAAGTGCAGGTGTGACTGAGTAACCTGTGTTTGTGGTTGTCTGGGTGAAATGTACAAGGTAGCTGTCAACCAGCTCAGCCCAGACTTTGATTTGAGACAGGCTGTAAGGCACAGATGGATTTCAATTGCAGAGAAATGCTTCCTTTCTAAAAGTGGCATTTCTAAAATAGTAATATTTAATCCAACCTCACCAATAAGCAGGATTTTGTATTACCATTCTGGTCATACTAAATATGACCTGGTTACCCCTGTCTCATCAGACTCTACCACTCAAACAGTATATGAGGGTAGCCCTAATGCTAGCCTATGAAAGGAGCAGGCCTCAGAGTAGTGGAAAATGAATTTAGGTTTTTTACCCTACCAGGACACATAAAATAACACATGTATATGCCCTGCCTTTTAACTACATAGCACCCTGCCCTGTGAGCTACCTATGACCTACCTTAGGGGTGACATTTATGTAGAAAAGGGGGAGTTTGAGGCTTGGCAAATACTTTTAAATGCCAAGTCGAAGTGGCAATGAAACTGCACATACAGGCCTTGCACTGGCAGGTCTGAAGCATTGTTAAGAGGCTACTTATGTGGGTGGCATAATCAATGCTGCAGACCCACTAGTAGCATTCAATTTACATGCCCTGGGCACATGTAGTGCCCTTTACTAGGGACATACAGGTAAAGAAAATATGCCAATTGGAAATGAACCAATGTTATCATGTTTAAGGGAGCGAGCATATGCACTTTAGCACTGATTAGCAGTGGTAAAATGCGCAGAGTCCTAAAACCAGCAAAAACAGTGTCAGAAAAGTGGAGGAAAGCAGGCAAAAAGTTGGGGGATGACCACCCTAAGGCTGTCAGGTCGAACACCACTGGTCAGGGGGCAGCTGATCCTGGGATTATATGCTTTCCAATGATCATACAGATCATACAATGGTGCTAATTTCTTCCTTCTAGGTATCAGAGAGGCAAGCAGACAGCAAAAATAAATGAGCAGTGCAACTGCTATCTTAATGTCACTTTTCGTTTGTAATAGCTTGAGAAAATATATCTTAATACCACACTATTCAATTCCAGTAAGGTTTCACTTTCATTGTATATGCAATTTTGGTGAGATACCCCTTTTTCAATAAAGCGTGGGCCTTATCTTGTCCAAAAGACATTAAAATAAGTGATGCCTGAAGTGGGCTGACCCAGAAAACACTAGGTGTGTATTTGTGTGAATTGGTGACATGATTTCTTGCAGTAGCCAAACATGTAAAATGGCTGTGAATTATAAGAAGACTACAGAAATAGAAGAGTGAGCACGCACATTAGTAAGGAAGCTCAGAATTGAGGCTTGTAATGTAATTTTGGCAATATAGCAGTTAACATACCATCCTGGAAATATCTACATGAGTAGGACTCAGTTTGCATTTTCACAACTGCACCTAAGGTTATGATGGCTTCTATTCCTCTTTGAAATATACACAGCATTGCTTAATAGTATGTAAAAAGTGGAAGACAGCATCATGATAGGTTCTCCTCAGCTCCACACCTGTTATCATTCGCCAGTCTGCATGGACAGCCACTAAGAGATGTGTATTTTCCAACAAATGTAATAATCTTAATGATATTCAGACGCCCTGACAATTTGGACGCTTAGGGTTCAAAGCCCAACAGGTGCTGCAAACTCTCATAGGGTAATCAGTTAATTAGAGACAACCCACCAGAACAGATACAATAACATCTTTTATAGAACAACAGTGGTCATGTTAGAGTCATCTTGTACGATAATAATTTATTTGTTAAAAACACATCTTTTTAAAACGTGATGTAAAGTTTGTCCCAGATATGGTACATGTCCTTGTCAAAGTCCTTTTGGGCATTTGAATTGAGAATATACAGACAGAAAAATCCACCTAGTTTCTTGGGAAGCTTATCCCTGCTGGAAAAATTGAAGGCATGCCAGGATATTCGGACATCTATCTCAAAATGTTATGTTATGTTTTGTTATGCTATGTTATGTTAATCAAACTTGATAAAGTGCAGCAAATCGTATTAAGGGTATATCTCGGCGCTCAGCCAGCACACGTAAATCTCCAGAGACTAAAATTGCCACGTTTTCAACATTTGTTGGAGTTTAACAAAGTCTAGGCAACAATGGAGATTGAGAGGCAGTTGATTCCAGGCAGTAGGGGTATTGAAAGGAAAGGCTCTGGTACCATGGCTAGCGGTTCGGACATGGAGGTCAGTCAGACGCTCCTTATCACTCGATCTTAAAGTGTGGGAAGGTCGATAGCGATACAATTTAACTATTAGGTAGAAAGGGGCATTGCACATCAAGGACTTATGAGTAAGACAATAGATTTGAAATAAAATGTGTTAATTAATGGGAATCCAATGAAGATCTCTCAAAATAGGAACCGAGGGACAGCCTGCCCGAAGATTGCTGACCAGGAAGGCTGCAGTGTTTTTCACCACCTAGACCTTAGACAGTAAGATATCATTAACTGCCATAAATAGCACATTAATCCAGTCCAGGTGGCTTTATGACCAAGGACTGGACCAACATTTTTCTGGCTGAAGATGGTAGGAAAGACCCTCCTCAGAGTGTTTCATAGTTGCAAAACAGGAATCACATAATGCTGTGATGTGATCATTCATGGAAAGTTCTTGATCTATTATAACACCCAGATTTTTTACGGTGTGACATGGTGATTGAATTGCCCCCCACTCCATAGGCCACCAGTTGAGGGTCAAGAGGCACTGAGCTTTTCCGAACAGCAAGATCTCAGGTTTTTCACCATTCAGCTGTAGAAAGTTGGTTGTCATCAAGGCAGCAATATTCCTAAAACAGTCATGGAAGCGGTGTGCTGCATCATCAGTATCCTGCCCCATCGAGATGATTAGCTGGATGGCATCAGCAAATGAGATTATATCAAAGCCACAAGATTTAACAATCTGGGCCAGAGTAGCCACATAGATGTTAAACAAAGTTGAGCTAAGTGATGAGCCTTGAGGCCCCTTATTAATGGAAATAGAGCACAATTTGAATGGGCTCAGCATGATTGTTTGAGCACGGCTCTCTACAATGTCTGCCAGCCACAGTAGAGTCTTGCCTTTGATACCAATCACCTGCAGCCTGCTGATCAGTACTGTCTAACAAAACAAGCATGGCACGGAAACTAGCATCCAAATTACATTGTAAAGCCGGTAACTGCCACCAGTGCAGTCTGAACCTGAATGGGAGGGATCCAGAATCTCATGATCCTCCATGAATGCCATAAGCTGCTTATTTACACAGCTTGCCACCATTTTCCCCAAGAAAGGTAAGATTGGTAAAAGGCGGTAGTTGGACAAACTGTTTGGATTCGGTATTCATTTTTTTCAGAATAAGAGAGACCAGAGCAACCTTCCAAAGTGGTGGTACTTTAGCTGATTCTAGAGGGAGATTGGATAGCGAAAGAATGGAAGGGGCTAACATGGTCGGAAGGTTCGCAGAGACTTTAGGAGGACAAATGTCTGCAGGTGAACTTGATCTGGCATTCATTTGATCCAAAGTACAAGGTTGAAATCTGTCTAGGATCTGGGTAGTGCCCTTGGGAGGAAGACTTACCAAGGTTGAGTTGGTCTGAGTTTGGCTAGAAGTTAACTTCTTATGTATAACTTCAATCTTATCCTCAAGAAGTTTGCCGAGGAGTTGCAGAATTGTTGAGAGACAGGGATGTCCAAGATGGAAGCGCAGGCTTGGTGAACTAATTGAGCACTTCATAAAGTCTTTGGTAGAATTACCTGCTTTCTCAATTCTGCCAGATAGATACCTTCTCCTGAAATTTCAGATATGGGCATGGTATTGGGATAGTTCCTGTTTAAAAACAACTGTCAGTTGGGGTTTTAGTGTGGTGCCAGCGGCTATCCAAGCTTTTTCAACCGACTTCCAGAGCAGACAGTTCTATAGAAAACCAAGGGACATGCGTCTCTTTCAGTTAATGAAAATAATGAAGTACTTCACATTGAAGTAATTTGAGCCAGAGATGAAAAAGTATGTTCTGCACCTTCGCTGAGACAGAGTTATAGAGTAGCAGGGCATTATTGCTCAAAGTTAATGGCATTACCATGATTATGCTGCTGAAAAGTGGGTTTCTAAAGGATTGAATTATATTTCCTCATAACTTTCTCCAGGGGTAACTGAGTCTCTATTTTCAGGTCCCTTTGCCCCTGACCTGGGACCAGGACCTGTGATCTGGTTAAGCCTGTGGCCCGGCCTCTTAATTGTGGGCCCTGTGTGTTCTGAAGAACTGGCAGGTGATGCATGTGTGCCTGGCAGTCAATCAACTTAAAACCTTACTCCCACACGCGGCCACTGTATAGTTCTGACAGTGCGGAGAAATGGAGAATTGCTGCTGAAAGAGAAGAGACGGTAAAAAGAAGCAAGAGTGGATGGAAGAAGAATATTGGTGTTTTCCTGTGGGAATTGAGAGCTGGCAACATGATGAAAAATGAATCAGAAGCCAGGTTACTATTTCTGCAAGGTAGGAGAGCAGTCAGGACTCTGTGAAGCAGGAAGTCAGATGAGTCCAGGTGCTGTCGCTTGTCTCAACCGGAGACAGAGAAGAGAACCAGGCCTTTCTAAGAGGATTTGGAGGAAAGAGACGAATGGATGTTACTAACTGGGTAACGAAGGCCCATATTTATACTTTTTGACGCTAAACTGCGCTAACGCAGTTTAGCGTCAAAAAATTTTGCGCCGTCTAACGCCATTCTGAAGCGCCATGCGGGCGCCGTATTTATGGAATGGCGTTAGACGGCGCAATCAGACCGGCGCTGCCTGGTGTGCGTGGAAAAAAACCACGTAGACCAGGCAGCTCCGGCGTTGGGAAAAAATGACGTTAGGGCGTCTTAAAATGGCGCAAGTCCGGTTGACGCTAAAAAATCGTCTTAACCCGACTTGCGCCATTTTTTTTCGACGCCCATCCCCCATCAACATGACTCCTATCATTGTAAAGATAGGAGTCATGCCCCCTTGCCCAATGGCCATGCCCAGGGGACTTCTGTCCCCTGGGCATGGTCATTGGGCATAGTGGCATGTAGGGGGGCACAAATCAGGCCCCCCTATGCCAAAAAAAATTATAATAAAAAAAAAAAAAAATACTTACCTGAACTTACCTGAATGTCCCTGGGGTGGGTCCCTCCAGCCTTGGGTGTCCTCCTGGGGTGGGCAAGGGTGGCAGGGGGGGTCCCTGGGGGCAGGGGAGGGCACTCTGGGCTCATTTTGAGCCCACTTGTCCCTTAACGCCATGCCTGACCCAGGCGTTAAAAAGCGGCGCAAATGCGCCGTTTTTAGCCACGCCCACTCCCGGGCGTCTCTTTTGCCCGGGAGTATAAATACCACGTAAAGGCCTGGGAGTCATTTTTTAAGACGGGAACGCCTCCCTTGCATATCATTAACGCAAGGAAGGGGTTCACGCAAAAAAATGACGCACATTCCGGGAACTTTGACGCTAGACGCCTCTAACGCCATAGTATAAATATGGCGTTAGTTGGCGTTAGTTTAGCGTCGAATTTGCGTCGAAAAAAACGACGCAAATTCGGCGCAACCAGAGTATAAATACGGCCCGAAGTATTTTCATGTGTTAGGGCGCGGTTGACAGGTTTGAAAGGGTGGCTTTAGTGGCATTCTACGTTTTCTATATCTCTCCATACTTCCCCTTGGGCTGTCTTTGCTTTGCTAAAAGATAGTTTGATGGATAACGTTCTGGGGCGGGAATGACACAGGGAAGAAAGGAAGAGTGTTCTCAATATTATACATCTTTCTTTCATGTTTTAGTGTAGATGCGTTAATGAGGCAGCCCTACAGGGGAATGAGGAATCCTTTAAAATGCTGTGCTGTCGGGCACCGCGTCGTAGTCCCCGACTCATGCCTTACACAGCCCCATATTAAACTAACTTTTTTTAGTGGTACAATGGTGGAAAGCAGTGGATAAAAAATACATCTCTTAATGAAACTGCAAATATTGTAGATATTAATGAAGGTCAACACAGATATAATGCACTTCCAAGAAACAAAATATTAATATGCAGTTCTTTCCATACAACAGACATACTCATGTTTTTTATAAGAAAGGGAAACAAACAAGTCCCTTAGAGCCTCAATTGACCCCACCCCCACTTCTCCTTCCTGTGGTGTGAAAAAAACAGCTTCATTTTTCAATAAATATCCCTTCCCTGAGCGCGCCGGCTGCTGACCCAGCACACTTCCTTCGCTGACTTTTTCTGCTTGTGCATCCGAGTGATGATGATCCTGTGGAAGTGGCGCGAGGTGCAGTTTATCATAGTTCGTTCTTGTCACGTTTGCAGAAAACGCTTTGGAAAGGGAGCTCGTTCCAGGCCCAGGGAACACCTGCAAAATATGCGGCCTCACGCGCCGATCTCAGGAGCTCAATTATCGCAAGGCATCCAGGAATGCAAAGAGCTTCGACTCAGGCTATGTCCGACAAATAAGAAGATTTTGTTTAAAAACATGCTATTGCAGACCAAAACGCCTCTAAGAATAACACTGTGTTTACACTGCTGCCATTTCCCGACTCTAAAACCTATTTCACAGGTGTAAAGTATAGAATAATTTCTAGAATGGCTTGTTTCCTGTATACCCTTAGCCCTAGGTTGCCCACCAGGTCACCTTAATACATTTCTAATAAATAGATCATTGGTTGGTCATAAAAGGATGATGAAACCATGAGCAAATGTGTTATAAGCTGTACTTGCATAACCATTTATTTATGATTCCACACATTTATTCCCTTGTGAATTTTGTAAAACAGATCATATCTACGTTTTTATCGATGATGCGTTATTAGTATAATACCATGTTTGATTGTCAGCACACAGATCTTAATGATTCTCCAACCTATGAGCCCAGTTGCGTCGAACTTCCACCACGCAACATGGTGCATGCACGACACAACTCAAATCTGTGATTTATGAAACCTGAGTGGCTTCATAAATACCGACTAAAGCAACGCAGTGTAAATCGCTGAGTTGCATTACTCTGCCCCAGGGAGAATTACATGAGTGTTTCGTGGGTTTTCCCATGCAACACCCTTGGATTTTGACGGATTTCCTTATTTACCAAAAATGGTAGACCTGGGAATGTGGCAAAATGGAACGCCTTCCTAGGTGAGACGTAAAGAGTAGAAATATCTTTAGTCTACTCACATTTTCCTCTTTCTATGAGTGCTGCATTCTGCAGCAACCACAGAAAGAGTAAAATGCCTCAGGGGACTGTTTTTATGCAGGAAGCTGTACCTTTGTGCATAAAAACAACCTTCCTTGGAATGGACGTACCCTTGTAAGGATGCCTATGTTGCGCTAGGCTGCTAAAACTGCACCACCGCAGGAACAAATGTAGGAATGTGCTGTATTCTTTTTGATGCGGTGCATTCCTGATTGTGTGCCGCAGGGGCAACGCAATCCTTTCCTAAATCTGTCCACAAGCCATATTCTTTTTAATACGGAGCATTCCTGCCTTTTCTCTGTGATGCAGTGCAGGGCAGCAAAGTGACGCTGCCCTGTGCCACAAACTCATAAATATGACTTTGTATCAAGGAGCTCATTACGAATGATGCAATTTTACCAGAACCTCTCCATTAGGATAAGGGTTCTTTGATAAAGAAGTGAATGTTCACCATACACCATCCAGCACAATGGGCTTTGCCATTTGACAAACTCCTTCTTTAAATAGCTCAATTCACCAAAACATGGCAAGAGTGGTATTTTAAGATTTGGGGTATTGGAACAGTGCCTAAGGTATACTTTGCCTGGTAGAATGTTATAAAAACGTTATTCTCTACATAGTGAGAGAACATTGAGAAACAGTATTGTCCAGCTAATTGTGAAGAGATCTTACATTCCTCTAGCTGAGGTTTATCTAATCACAATATAGGCCGTGTGCTCTTTTTATAGCTAATCTAACCTCAACACGAACCATTTGTTGTTACAGGGGGTATAAAACCATATGCTCATAAACCAGACTTCACACTATACTTCTATCTCTCTGGAAGGTGCTAAATAACTGCATGTTCTGATACATTCAAATCTTACAAGGTACACAGAAGGTCCAGTTCTTCTCTTTATGTTGTTATACCCATATTTGAATCAGTTTGCAGTGTGTACATAACAAGGCTTTGACAACAAACTTAGGATACCATAGCACGGCAAACCGATCGTTACTTGCAGGCATTGATGAACCTTTCTGTTCACCAGAGCTTCAGATCATGGCATGGTTAGAGAGAGAAAATTATGTGAGGTTGTGACCTAGTCTCGTTCTTACGCCAGCGTAAAGATTTTGTTAAAGCTGTTAGGTGTCTTCACAATAAAACCATATCTTCTAAAAGAAATGTCTTCTCACTCGAAATTTGATGCAATTGGCAGCATTTTGCCTGAATCATTTTACCATAACCCCAACCCACTTAGAACCTTAGGTATGAAACAATGTTAGGATTGTGGAAAATACTAAATTGAAAGGAACACCACCACAGGGTAGCCGTGTGCACAATTTGCCATCTGTCGATTTTCTACTGATACCTGTAACTGCTAAGCTCTAGAAAAGGTCTAATTTCTCCAAGCTGAAGAGTCTTGGACAAAGGCCATTGCAGTATAAACAGAAGATGGGGGTAATGCTAGTCTCTCATTCTAGTTAAGTCTCTGATAGTTCACAGCACAGCGTGGATGTCCTCCGTTCTCAGCACCTTGTAGGTCAGCCAGTAAAAGATGTTGAAAATGAGAAAAGTGAGGGGGAAGGTGGCTCTGGAGACGGTGTCGATCCGCTTGGCGCGGTCCACAAAGCGTTTGTGAATGACTTCTCTGTCCTTCAGGGGTGGAGGTGGAGGCGGAGGCGGGCTGTACACGCTCGAACCTTCCATGGCTCCCATGTCTCTCAGCTGCAGACAATGGCCGAGGCCATAACCGTGGAAATAAAAGCGGCTCTCCCTCATGACGTCCTCTTCCTGTGCCAAAGCAAGAGAATGACACAACATTTTTGTTACACTGGCAACTCACCCTGTACAGACAGCATCAGACACACTGCAAACGTCTTGGGTTAACTATCTCTCTTTATTAACCAGATTGTTACTCATTAGTCATTTATAAAATGTTGAGTATAATTCCAAATAGCAAACAAAGAGCAAAACAGACAAAGGAAGCTACTTTTCTAAATGTGCAGTCTCTCGCCATGGCAGCATGCACAGGTGCATATTTTCACAGCTCCACATGTGCAGCGTAAGAGGCGGGTGTATCAGGAAAAGGCACGTACAAAAGTTAACGGAGTGGCAAACGCACTTTACATTCATTCATACATAATCCCATGAATTATTGACTGCCTACAAAATCACAAGAGGCTCGCCCAGGAGGAGCCACCGGAAGGTTATGAAAATCCAGCGCTAATGAGTTGAGATAAATAATGTATCCGTGGTTTAGTACATTGGACACTATGATTTATGCAGCGGTGAGTTTTATATTGTACTCGCTGTTGTGTTTCTGCTCTGCAAGCAGTTTCCTTTTTTTAACCTTGCCGAAAGGTACAGCAGAGGTTATAGGGGGCACTTTCTATCTTTAGGAATGTGATACTGAGTCAACTTTTATGTGCATATTTGGGTAGCCTAATTACAAATTTTATTATCTAAACTCACATGCACTGGTTCAGCCGATTGCTGTGCTGGGATAGCGCCTGTAAACTACCTGTCCCACAAGTGTCTTTACTACAGGCAGGGCATCAGCAAAGGACTGTTCCAATGCTAAGTGGCAGTTCTCATGCAGCAGAATAATGCTAAATAATACTAGCGATTTTATTTTTCACATCTAAACACAAAATTTTGAACGACTTTAGTTTTTTTCTTTTATAATACCCTCCTGTAACCTTTTAGTCGCCGGAGAGGTTCTGGAGGTAAATACGAATGAAAAACAGTGTAGGTGGTGAACACTTTAGAGAATAGGGTAGGTACCCTTGGCTGAGGATCTCCTCTCGTGACCTCTGATAGTCTGTATGATTCAAGTAAAAAAAAAGCCTGAATAAAGAACTATCCCAGAGATTTCTGAAGTACTTGTTTAGTTTCGAGCAGTCTCTACCGCTGCCACCTCGCCGCTCCTCTCAAGCACTACAGGCACAGGCTCCCGGCCTGCCCTGCAGCCAATCCGAACGCTACTGACAGTAGCATTCGGATTGGCTGGGAGTGCCCAGAAAAGGTGCTCCCAGGCAGACTGGAGTCCTGTGCCTGATCTCTACAGCCTCGCAACTGTGTTGCTGGGCTGGAAAGACCCCTGTGCATATGTGTGTTTGGCCGACCTGAGACGGCTGGCCAAAAATGCATGCGCACTGAGGGGGAGTGCTCTCCCCCTCCCTCCCATCACAGCCAGTGGCCTCTCCCTTTTACTCTAAAACAATAATAAACATAGTTTGTTATCATTTTGTAGTAAAAGTTTTGCAGCTGCTGCTCTTGGCGGGGGCGGGGGAGGTGACCCACCTCCACCATAGTGGAGGAGCCATACCTGGTGAATACCCTACACTCACCCACTCCACATGACTAATTGGGCTTGGGTACGTGCATGTGCATCCATCAAGTCAGCCTATTTTCCCTAGCAAAACCACCACTGCAGTCAAACTCTGTTACAGACCAGGTAAATGTTAATGTAGGCTATGTAAAAATTATGTTATACTACATTATTTTAAAATGAATGGCCATGAACCCTGAGCTGCCCAGGGACACCAAGAAAAGGCCTCACAAGTTATCAGCCATCCGCTTATGGTGGCTCATGTGCTCTTGAACCTGAAAATGAAGGATCACACACGTTGTTGGCATCATAAATCAATACCTTTCACACCTCACTATTCACTCAGAAGGAAAGTAAGCATAAAAACTCCTAGTGCCCATCAAAGCCAACACAATTCAGATCTTAAAACTAAAAAAAACGTTTTTCTAATTAAGTTGTTTTTTCACAAATAACTAGAGAAAGCTGGTCAGAAAGCTCGTGTAATATTTTGCTCTCTTAGAGAACCTCTCATTTATTTCAGTTTACAAATCTCATAACCCACTGCTGTAACATATCAACAATTGCTAAAAAAAAACTGGTTACACACTCTTGTGATGTCATGAAGGGCTTCCAGGCCAGACTGACAGGGCTCTCTTGAAGCCTTTAAGAGTAGCTCTGCTTGTCTGCTTTAATTGAAAGTAGGAGGGTGAGGATGGTAGGTAAAGTGGTGGGGCATTGTCGAGTACAGCAGGTAAGTTTTTTTTTTTTTTTTAAACTTTTGGGAAAGGGAGACATTACAGAGGCAATGTTATTAAGGGCTCCCCATTACTCCTCTGCCACTGCATTGCAATTGAATACAGGAGCAGATGATTTTGAGGGCCATATATAACAGAAATATATAAATGGGTAAAAAGAGAATTACAGGGATGTTTTTCACCTCAGGGTTCTGAGTGGCATCATACACAACTCAAGGTTTGCTCCCGTTGCCTATTTGATGTCACTCAGAACCCCTCAGTGAAAAACATTCCCATAATTCACTGTTACCCATCCGTTATTCTTTATGTTATATATGGCTCTCCTAGAAGGCCTCTATCATTTATTTCGGTTTCTGAGTCTCATAATGCACTGCTATGACATAGCAACAGTTGATTACAAAATTGGTTACCTACTGTTGTGATACCATAAAGACTTTCCAGGCCATGCTGAGAGGCCTCTTTGACAGCCTGTCAGCACAGCTCTGCTTGTCTGCATTGACTGAAAGCAGAAAAAAGAGCTGAAGTAGGGAGAAGGAATGCAGGGAAGGTGGTGGGGGGTTGGTCAAGGATGGCAGGTAGGTTTCTGTTTTTTTAAAACTTTGGGACAGGGATACACAACAAGAGGCCTTGTTATTCATGCCTCCCCCATTACTCCTTTGTCACTGTAGCAGTTGAAAGCAGAGGCAGATGATTTTGGGGGCCTTACATAACATAAAATTATAGACTGGTAAAAAGGGAATTATGGGGATGTTTTTCACTTTGGTGTTTTGAGTGACATCATAGACAACTCAAGCTTCACTCTCATTGTCTATTTGATGTCACGCAGAACTCCTTGGTGAAAAACATTCCCATAATTCACTGTTACCCATCTATATTTCCATATCTTCTTACTTACTTTTTTTAGTGGTCCTATTTCAGGGCTTGGTACCATCCATAAAACAATACCTGATGTAGTTCATCTGTGGTGATCAGTTATTTCTACGGTTTACAAAAAAATGGGCCAAGACTGTTAGATCTGGCATCCTTGGTGTGGTCTCCCCGGTCTTTTTTTGCCTCTGATTCCCATGTTTTGACTGCGTGCTGGACTTTGTTTTTGCTGTTTTTGGTACTCCGGGCACTTTACCACTTCTGACCAGAGCTAAAGTGCAAGTGCTTCTGTGTAAAGTGTATGTGTAATTGGCTTTTCATTGATTGGCATATTTGATTTACTAGTAAGTCCCTAGTAAAGTGCACTAGAGGTGCCCAGGGCCTGAATATCAAATGCTACTAGTGGGCCTTCATCACTAGTTGTTCCCCCCACATAAGAAGCCCTGCAAACATGTCTCAGGCCTACCATTGCAGTGTCTGTGTGTGCAGTTTTACACTGCCACTTCGACTTGGCAAGTGCACCCACTTGCCAGGCCCAAATATTCCCTTTTCAAACATGTAAGGCCCCCCTAAGGTCGGCCCTAGGTAGCCACATGGGCTGGGTGCAGTGTATGATAAAGGCGGGCCATGCACTTGTGTGGCTTTACATGTCCTAACAGTGAAATACTGCTACATGTGTTTTTCACTGTTGCAAGGCCTATCTCTCTCATAGGTTAACATGGGGGCTGTCTTTAAATATCCTTAAAATGCAGTTCCCCTTGGAGAGCAGATAGAAATATGGAGTTTGGGGTCCCAGGACTCACAATGTAAAAATACATCTGTTAGTGAAGTTGGTTTTTGGATTGTTAGTTTGAAAATGCACTTTTAGAAAGTAGACATTTTCTTTGCTGTAAACATTCTGTAACTGTGCCTGTTTGTGGATTCTCTGTCTGGGTCAGACTGACAGTTAGTCTGTTTGTGAATCTCCTCTAGACAGTGACACAAAGGGGGCTGGAGTGTAGCCTTCATATCCTTATGAGCCTTCTGAGCTGGAGTGGAGGGAGGAGGGGTCACTTAAACCTGAATGGGCTGTGCCTGCTGCCGTCACACAATGCAGTCTCTAACCCCCGGTGTGTGTCTGGGGCCTGGGCAAGGCAGCATCCTGTAGACCACATAGACTTTCCTTTGAAGTTTGCCTACTTTCAAGGCAGAAAGGGATATAAGTTATGGACCCAAAACCCAAGACTTTAGATTTCTTCAAGATCACTTCTGGAACCAAGAGGAACCTCTGCCAAGGAGAAGAGATGTAGAGCTGAGGAGAAGTGTTGCCCTGCCTGTGACTTTGCTTTGTTGGACTATCCTGAAGTTTCTGCTTCTGCCTGTAAAAGGTGATAAAGACTGGACTTTGTTGTGTATTCTTGCTTGAGAAGAATCTCCAAGGGCTTGAGCTGAGCTTGCCTCCTGTTTTGAAGTCTAAGGGCATCAAAGACTATCTCTGCCAGCACCTGGACTCTCTGCTGAAACCTTTGCCCTGCCAAGTGGTGCTCTATCCAGTCCCTGGGCCATTGAAAGGTGAAATTGGCAGAACAAGTACTGAAATCCACGCACAGAACACAGTGCAGTAAAAACTTTCGATGCACCATCTACAATGCAGCTGATAAACAACGAGCCACCCGCTTTGGGGCTGAAATCAGTGCTACACCTGCATCGCGGCTGGGAGATGGACACATCGTGGCTGAAGAAAGCACGCAACACCCGCTTGTGGCTGCTGATAACAACGCAAGCCCCACACAGCAGGGTTTTCTAACACCGTGCAATTGGATTTCTCACGCATCGTCGCTAGGTGTCGAAGTCATTGTGAACCTGCATGGATCCGAGGTGCCCTATCTGGAAATCGACGCATCGTTGTCTTGCGAGGGGGAAAACTACACATCTCCTACCGACCAGAGAAGAAACAACGCACGCCTCACTTGCAAGTAAGGAATCAACGCATCGCTGTCTTTTCCGACGCACGCTCACCTATGTGGCTTTATTTTTTATGCAAACCAGGTACTTTGTGTAAAATCAACTTTTCCATTGTTTTCTATGGATTAAGACTCATTCTTTTGATAATCCATATCTTGACTTGTGTATGTTGGATTTTTGTTGTTTTAGTCTTGTTTGATTTAGATAAATATTGCCTATTTTTCTAAACTGGTGTGGTGTCCCATTTGTAGTGTTTTCACTGTATTACTATGTGTGTTGGTACAAATACTTTACACATTGCTTCTGGGTTAAGCCTTTCTGCTTGTGCGAAGCTACCAAGGGAGTGAGTGGGGGGCTAACTAAGTATGTTTCCCCTGTGTCCTGACTAGAGTGAGGGTCCTTGCTTGGACAGGGGATAACCTGACTGCCAACCAAAGACCCCATTTGTAACAAAGGCTATCTAGACAGTCACAAAATGTGAATTCTTACACAATATTACTATTGGGAAGTTAGAAAATTGGTGGGCTTCTCTGAAAGGAAACTTTAAGCTATTTGTTTTAGAGGTAAATGCTCTCCTAAAAAGCATCATCACCATCCCGTTTCACTACAGCACAATTCCCTTTAAAAATACCTGTGTTACAAGACATAAGAAATATTTACAGAATAGCATAAAATTACTACACTAGGTAGTGTTGACTGCTTGACAGTGTTTCCAAAAGAGCAGGTTTGATGGTTGCATTGCTGACAGCTGATGGAGGGAAGACCAGCGAAACCTCAAGCAAACTACTTCTATACTTTTGCTAGAGTATGGCTGGAGGTGAGAGGGTGAATTTACTAATTTTATTCTATGAAGCACAGTTAATAAAGCTGTGCTGTGTTAAGTGATCTGGAGAGAGCAGGATAGTGTCATATCTTTCAAGATATGGTGCTGCTGGTCCCTTCCCAAATATTGGCACGCTTTCAGGCTGCCTTGCTCCGTGCACTAAACTTTGCACCATAGTGCCAAGCATAGGCACTATGGTGCATAACTAGCAAAGGTGTTGTAGTGGAAGTATAGCCTTCTAATAGAAAATATTATGCAGGCATACTGTAAAACTCTTTCCACTTCGAATGTGTGCTGTATAGTACAGCCCAGATGTAAAGCCTGAAAAGTTAGGAGAAAAAAAATCTTATTTCCTACTTGCACCAGACTAAAGAAAACATAATAAGCCTTCATAAATCTGCCCCAAGATTATTATTCAGTTTCTACCTATAGACAGGATCCTCTCTCTAGAAATCTTTTTGTATAAATGGTAGGCTCTTAAACTTTGTCCTGAACTTAATACCACTGCCACAAGTAAAGGATCTATATGTCTTACTGTAAACCCAGGAGCAGGTTGCGGTGCTTTATAAGGGTGAGGCGGAGGGTGCAAGGGTGTGGGGAATTAAAAATAAATAAAAAAAATACCCATACCGTCACCGCTGCTGTCACTACCATACCGCTCCTCTGCTGCAGGCAGACTGCAAACACAGGCTCGCAGCCTGCCTTGTGGCCAATCCTGATGCTGCTCAGAGCAGCGTTATGATTGGCCGGGAGCGCCCAGCCACGGCGGTCCCAGGCACACTGGGAGCCTGTGCCTGCTCTCTTCTGCCTGGCAACACAGTGCAGGGTTGGAGACAGCCTACTGCGCATGTGTGTTTGGCCAGCCCGAGATGGCCGGGCCAAACATAGATGAGCAATGAGGGGAAGTGCTGGGCACTCCCTCCAAGTGCTTGTCACTGCCTGTGGCCTGCCCCTTTTACCAAAAAACTATAATAACAAAAGGTTTGCAGTTGCTGTTGCTGGCGGGGGTGACCCTCCTCCGCCCTAGTGGAGGAGCCGCACCTGTGTAAACACAAAAACTTTTGACTTGTCTGTATTCTGATTTCTGGACTTCTCTATGATCTGAGGTGATTATGCTTGCTTCTACCATCCTGTGCATCTATTAAAAGGTGACAAAACAAATCCATATGTGCTCAGCATATAAGCCATTTCTATGTAGTAGCCATGTTTCCAACATTGCTTTAGCTTTAGGTAAACACAGCTCTATAGAATGTCAATTGATCTTTGTATATAAAGTAAACTCATTGAACTGCTTGACTGAATGCATACCTTTAAGGCAGGTGATACTAATCACTTTTGGGCTCAACATGTGCACCACATGAAGCAGAATATTCAAATAGAGCATGATGCAGGCCTGCTGAGCTTGTGTAGCATCTCTGGGACTTGAATATTCTCTCTGAATCCAGAGGGAAAGGCAAACATGCTCTTCTGTTCCAAAAGCCTTGTGAGGCTGATATGGAGTCAGATTCCTAGCTTACCACTGTGCCAAGGGTGGTGCTGTACCCACTGCTTACTTTCCTGCTGGTGTAGCAATGTGCACCCATGTGCTGTGAGAAGCTGTGTACTGAAAATTAGGCTATTGTTTTCTGACCACATGCAAGAAACGTGCAAAATAATTATTTCGCGCCCAATTAAATCTATGGTATGACTAGGACAAAGTCGCTTTTTGACCATAATGGAAAGGCTTGATGCCTGTAAACTCTCAAATGTTTACTCATTATGAACTGAGCATAGAAAAGAGCTGCTAAAGCCTGGAGAAATAAAATTTTTTAAAAGGTGCAGACTTTCACCCTTTCTTAGACTGAAGTGGCAAAACACAAATCACAAAGCCTGGAGCATTGACTTCCCCTTGTTATGTTACGTGTATTTTTAGAGTGTGCTAATCAAACCAAGGGTATCCTGGACCTGTAGCAGGTGAGTGAGCCTAGCACTGATGGGCATCCTTGAAGAGCCAAGTCTTCAGCAAGAAGGGAGGAGGAGGAGGCTTTGATGTGTTGTGGGATGTTATTCCAAGCAAGTTCTCAAGGGCCCAATAGTTGACCTCCTGTTTTCCTACTCAAAGACACAAAAACGAAGGATTCTGGACTCATTGAAGGCCTAGTTGATCACTAGGGCTGGACTCTGCCGGGTCCTCGATGGGAGACAGACCTGGTACTTAGATCCAGCCATGAGGATTTCAAGCCTGGAGAAGTGACATGGAGGAGTTTTCTCAGCAGCTGGAGAAAACAGTGCAGAGTGTTTGAGTTAAAGTTTGGTCGACAGAGAACACATCCACTAATGTAGCAGAGTACCCTGTTTGCCAAACCAACAGTCCTCCCTCCCAATTTACAGTCAGGTGGACCATCTTCTTTCTGATGGCAGTGCTCCTGGTAGCTCCACTGTTGGAAGGCTTACACCAACAGGCAGAACGGACCTGTCAGATTAAGGACATCAGACTGCACACCATATTTAGAGTGGATGTCTGATGTATTTTTTCTGTCTGTCTCTCCCAGGAAAAATCTGGAGATTTTGAACTGAGAAAAATGGAAAATGACCCACTCACCCTGGGAGAAAACTCCCAGGTTCTGGACCATTAGTGTTTTGTTTTTCAATGACAAACTCCTGCTTTGTGAGTTTGTTCCTGAAAACCATATATGTTTTGCGTGTGACGACCCAAAAGGCGCCAACAAATATGCATTGCCTTCAGAGGATTCATCATCACAATGGTTCCTCTGAAGGCACAGAGATAATCTGTGGGATGGTGGTGATCTCAAAATATGGTGGTCTTCTTTCCTTCAGGTTGATGGATGCAATATCTATTGCGACCCTGACAGAGTAAGGACCATACACTAAATGAAGCTCTTAGTCATATATCCTACCTCCAAGGTGCTGAGTCTCGCCTATGGAGATTGCACCCTAGGCATGCAAGCAAATATAGGTTTGTCCAATTTGGAGTTTTTACTGTGCTGAAAACAGGTTCAGCAGGACCTCATGATAATGGTATCTGTTATGGGGGGGAAACGCCCTTAAAGCCGACTCCGGAACAACTAAGTACTGGTTAACGAAAGCGGAACAACGCTTTCCTTAACCACGACCTTGTTGTTTTGTGCCTTAACCACGCATGTGCTAAACAACGTGCATGCGTGGTTAAGGCACAAACAAGGGAGTCGGCTAAGGAGGACGACGCGACGAGGCAACAACACAGGTGAGTGGGGCGTGGTGGGGGTCAGGGTTTTAGTTTTTGGGGCGGGGTGGGGGGGTCAGGGTATTTTCTGTTTTAGGGGTGGGGGCCCAGGGGTTTAGGTTTAGGGCCGGGGTATTTTCTGGTTTAGAGCCAGGGGGCGGGGGTGGGGGGTTGGGGTGTTAGGTTTAGGGCCGGGGGTGGGGGGTTGGGGTATTTTCTGGTTTAGGGCTGGGGCAGGGGTGGGGGGTCGGGGTTTTAGGTTTAGGGCCGGGGGTGGTGGGTCAGGGTATTTTCTGGTTTAGGGCAGGAGTTTTATGTTTAGGGCCGGGGGTGCGGGGTTGGGATATTTTCTCGTTTAGGGACGGGGGCGGGGGTGGGGGTTCAGGGTTTTAGGTTTAAGGCCGGGGTGGGGGGTCGGGTATTTTCTGGTTTAGAGCCGGGGGCGGGGGTCGGGGTTTTAGGTTTAGGGCCAGGGGTGGGGGGTGGGGTATTTTGTGGTTTAGGGCCAGGGGGCGGGTGGGGGGTCGGAGTTTTAGGTTTAGGGCCGGGGGTGGGGGGTTGGGGTATTTTCTAGTTTAGGGCCAGGGGACGGGGGTGGGGGGTCAGGGTTTTAGGTTTAGGGCTGGGGGGGGGGTCGGGGTATTTTCTGGTTTAGGGCCGGGGGATGGGGGGTCGGGGTTTTAGGTTTAGGCCCGGGGGTGAGGGGTCGGGGTATTTTCTTGTTTAGGGCCGGGGGTGGGGGTGGGGGGCCGGGGTTTTAGGTTTAGGGCAGGGGGTGGGGGGTTGGGGTATTTTCCGGTATAGGGCTGGGGGCGGGGTAGTTTTAGAGTCAAGGGTGGGGAGTTGGTGTGGTTTTAGGCGAGGGGTTGCAGTAATTTTTAGGGGTGGGGTGGGGGGTCAGGGGGGACGCATGCAGGAACAATGGATGTCTATCACTAACGCCTTTACCAGGAATGCCTTTACAATGAAAAATCGTTGTTAAGGCATTCGTGGTAAAGGCATTAGTGGTAACTACGAGGTTGTTGTTCCGACCTCGTTGTTCAGGCATTCGTTGTTCCGGCAGGCCACGTTCCGACATACATCCGTTATGGGGTCCTGCCTTGCTTGCTTTCAGCATTGCCCTGTTGGAGGATTTTGAGGACCAAAAGTTGTTCATAGTTCTAAGTTCAAAGATAATACTGTGCAACTTGACAAGGCAACAAATCTATCCCTCTGACAAAGTGGACTTAGTGCTGCAAAATCCAGCTTTGTCCCACTTTGTGCTTTTGGCTACAAAATCAACAGTTTTAGCGGGAGCTCAGTGATGACATATTGAATTTTAGAGGGCACTCACTAACTTATGTCATGGACTTTGACCCATTGTATGATTTTAACCTAAGTCAGAATGCAAAACTGAGGACTTGGAGACCTGCTTTATGTATCTGACCTCTGCTCCATTATAGTTGCCTTGATATTGCACCCATGTACAGGCCTACCACAAACTCAGACTTTACATTGATACTTTATTTATTTAGGTGCTTATTTCTTTAAACCTTAAAAAAATCATATTCCATGATCTCCATATATGATTTGTAATGTTTTGGTGTGCGTTTGGTTATTCATTTCTTTATTGTTTTCCAAATTGGTTGGGATATTTATTGTGTTGTTTTGTGGACACTAGATTTGTTGGTATTTCTTGAACTTAACACACATTTCCCTGGGGAATTAAAAAAGTTGCCCAATTTCACTGACACTTGTGTTGAGACATAACCATTTGTTGTTTATTGAGTTGCTTAGGGAATCCCTTCTCAAACTGACGAATAACCCACTTCCTGACCTTCTTAGTGGAGGTGGAGTTACACAAAAATACTAACATGAAATGCATTTATCACTTTGGCAGCTACCTGTGCATGCATTCGGGCCCCAGTGATCTTTTTTAGGGTAGAGCGTGTAAGCGCTATAGAGCCTGTTGTAATCTCTATGTGGGATTTTAAACACACCCACTCTTGCTATTCATTCATTGCTGTGCTTGTCTTAAATGATTCACTTTAATTGATGCATTTTGTGACATGTCCCTCCTTTGTGTGCTGAGTTCCCTCCCCTGGAACTGAGTGAACATTCCTGAACATTTCTGTTGGCCATTACATTACATCACAATTCCTCCTGTTGCCGCGTGTGATGGTCCCTCCTCCGGTTTGCCTTACATCCCAGCTGTGACCCTTTCTAGATATTCAGGCAAGGAGGAACTCTCATGCTCATGGCAGCCGTGGTTCTTTGAATTAGCTTTCTTCTGTCAACTGTTTTACACTTCATTTTCAGTTTATGTGTCAAGAAAAGACCAGTTAGGAACTTGCAATGACAATTGCTCTAACTCGAGCAAATGCGAGACCTGTTGCATTGCAAATGCTTCTTCCTAGTTGATTTAGCCACCTTTCTCTGCTTGCGATAAAGAAAAACCTTTGCCTTCATATTAAGTATTGAAGGAAAGCAACCTATCCTACATATCAAGAGGTTCCTCAAGCTTCCACCTTTAAAATTGTAATGCATGCCATCACCCAATTTCTAAATATAGCCACGTAACCCCAAGACTAATGAAACAGTACTGACACCATTAAAATGTAATTCTGTTGAAGTTCTAAAGTAACTAACAAACAATGGGGATCAAAGTTCCCTTCCACCCCACTGAATGACTGTTGTTTCCTGACAGAAAACAAAGGGAAAAACTGTAAGGAAATACATCTTTGTGGCACGTTCCTCCAGGACCTGTATCATGTTTGCACTGGATAGATGATATTTACATGTTTGGACAATGAGCAACGAGAAACTGCTAAATAGTTTGTATCAGCTTTTACCTTTCGCTAAAACAAGGACATTATTTTGCTATTCAGTTGGAATGTTTTAAATTGTTATAAGTTATATACAGGGAGGTAACCAGTGGCACAGTCTGCTTTAATGCATTGCTTTCAGTGTGCATCTGTTGTGGAAACATCTTCCTCTCACATTTGGAGCAAAGCCTACATCCTGACCAACTGGATAGTTGTATGACACTCTATTAAACCAACAATGTTAGTTGTTTTACATTTTAAATGATAGGTTTAGCACAGCACAAGACAGCTGTACCTGTACCTTGCAAAGTCTATACTCAGATACTCCTTATCTAATCCTAAAATGTGAGATGAGCACAGTCATGTTTAAAAAGGTAATGCAAGTATTAAGATATTAGAAGGCAGCTACACACTTTCACAACTATACAGTGTTTGAAAGCCTATGTTTGCTAACTTGTGTTCGGAAATAATTTGGAAGGGCATTCATGTGGCATGTAGCTAATAAAGTCAAATAAAAACCAAAAGTCACATTGGATATGCAATTCCATTTTCATATTTTACAAATGTTACTTTTATAATGCTGTCGTCTTCCTGTCTAGTAAGCATTGTGGGATAGATGCAGCTAAGCTCTCGCTGACTGACATGTAGCTGAGAGAGTGTAGATTTATATAACCTATATTAGAATAGAATATCTATATTAATGTGTGATGATGTTGCATAGAAAATGACAATAATAGTGACTTTGCTTAAACGTGCATTTGAATAATGACTATTATATGTGTGGCAACCAATGTATACGCAAACTAATAAATAGAATCATTAATGCTATGGTTATTCGAGTTATATTAACGATTACAATATTGCATTTATATTAAAAACCTTATAGGCCTTAAGTTAGCGTGAGCTGCAGTTTAGCTGCCTGGCTCTCATATTAAAAGCATTTTCTGTTTTCCAGTGTGCTGACTCGCAAAGGGCCATGACCCTGCAAATGTTCTTTTTCTTCCAACTTGGTAGATGCATGCATCTTTGTAATTCCGTTCTCATCCGCATGCTTGCTGCTTTAGTATAAGTTTTATGCACAAGATTGAAACAAATGTAGATTAATGTAATGTACAAGGACGTTTAAACCATGGACAAAGGAACTCATGACCCGAGGAAACGTGCCAAGTGATGAACTAACCCCCGGATGTGCCACTTCCGAAGACGTCAATTATGAAGACCAATCAAAGTGTTATGAATTATCATGGGGTGACAATTGGGATTACTTAATGTATAATTTGATAGGTTAAAGATAGTGGGGTATAACAAATGTCCAATAGAATTTTGGGGGAAGGTATAACGAAAAAGGGATAAAAACCCATGTCACAGAAGGGTCGAGAGAACTAGGTAGGGAATGCTATTGATTTTATCCAGAAACTCTGTCACTCTGTTTGGTGACTTTGTGACTTATTAAACCATCCTCACCCATAGACTGCCCTCTATGCTTCTCCTCCTTATGAGGGAAGTGTCCCCTGTCCTTTAGTTAAGTTTAGACTAATGGCGTTTGACTGCTGTCCTGAAGATGAAGACTGATCCTGTGCGCTGACCCGATCCTTGGAGGGTAATTATGACAATACAATTTGTAATTTGTCTGTTTACTTTTCCTTTCTAGGTACCAACTGCTCGTTTTGTTAGAGACCATAGCTAGATGTTTTCCAAATTTGTGTTCTAAATTGTTTTGCATGAAGTCCAACATGCTGATGCTAATCTGTGGTTAGGATAGGAGTTCACTTCGACTGACGCACATAGACAAATGACTGACATTACGCTATGCTGAACTGAGACTTATATGATATTTGTTGTATTCTAATCTATGTTCACGCCGTGCTATGTTCTTATGTTTGTGGTTCTTGCATTAATGAAATCTTATCACAGTTGCCATATTGTGACTATGCTTTTATGTTTCTTGGTATTAAGATTAACTCTTCTGCTCGTAGATTGTAATCAATAGGGAATAAAATTCTTAAAATTCTATCAGAAGGTGTGGTTATTCATGGCTGAAAGGTCATGGTTGCGCCGACAATTTGATTAATGTCTTTATCCAAAGTAAAGTACATTGTGGTGGTAAATATTGATGACATTATTGATATATTGCTTGACATATTGATCAGTTATCTCGTCCTACAGTGTCTCTCCACTGGGTCACAAGATTCATTGGCCTAAAACGAGTCCTAATGTGTAATAAATTAACATAGAAAGACGCGTTAACAGTTCTGGTAGCAGAGCAACGGTTTTGGCCTTTGGGGGCCCTAGGACGGAAAATTATTATTTAATTTGTTTTTCTGTGATAATGCAAATTGGAGGTATGATGGGTTTCTAAGTTCACCATGACTTTCCCGGGATCTCGGAGCCTGCCTAAGTGAGTTGGGGATGTTCTCGGCGCCATAATGTGTGTGGTTTAGGGTTCTTGCGCTTGCTTAGCTTATGCCTTTTTGCAGGTGATTGTGAAATTTGTGTGTATCTAGGCCAATTAAATGTTGTTTTAGTAGGAGTGGGCGTACTCCGTAGTATGAGAGTAGGGAGTCGGCATACTTCACATGAGTGTGGCGCTTGGTGCTCAAAATTATCCACGTGGTTGGTTGTTCATGTTCGGACCCGTCGTGGTCGAAGACTCTGGAGTATGTTGACAAGTGTAGGAGACACTTGGGTTTATGTTGTAATCTGTGCGGTTTAGTAGGTCAATCGGGCGTGGTTGGCAAGTCAAGTTTGAATTGAAATGTATGTGTGAAACCTTCGATGGAGATTTGGCAAGTTCTAAAGTGCACTAGGATGAGCCATTGACAAGTCGAGAGTAGAATTTGCGGGTCGAATTCTGCTTGCGTATGCAGGGACTGAGAAGGAGAAAGTAGCGGCTGAAGCTTCAAGTTAAATCTCTGTAAAGTTCTGAAGCGAATGTGTTACCCTTCCTGTAGTAAACCGGCAGATTTGTATTGTTGTTAAAGGTGCTCGCAGTAATTTTGCATTAGTTGTGTGAATTCAGTGAGGAGGGGACGAGCCGCAAGACTTTGTCAGCTGCCATGTGTATGAGTGTGACGTCAGTGGTGCCGCGCTGAGATAGGTCAGTTGTCGAGAAGGGTCGCGCACAGATTGGCTGCCGTCCGTGAGAGGCAATAGGTTGAGAAAGGTGGGTGAAGAGTGTCCTGGGAACTAAGTCACTTCTGACTAAAATACAAATAAGAGAAAATTGTAAAATGAATTTTGTCAAGGCATTCAAAAGCGCTCTGAAAGGAGACGCATATATTGTAGCTACTAATGGGGAGCCTACACCACCCGAGGGTACTCCAGCTTACTTAGTTATGGAAGAAAAGGGTGTCGCGCCTTGTTTATGGATGAAACAATGGTGCAAATTAACAGAAAAAGAGGGATGTCTAGCGTTCCCAGAACATGGGACATTCAATACGAGGGTCCTAGAAAACTTAAGGTGGATGTTAAGTACACAGAAACCACCTCCGAGACTAGCTCAATATGAGGCTTTAGCGATTTGGGATCTGATGGCTCTCAAACATAGACAAGAAAGGTTTCAGAGAAGACTGAGAAGGGCAGAAAAATCCTATGCTGAGGCTAGATGGGATAACGAGCGTAAAATGTGGAGAAGGGGAATTGTTGACGGACTAAAATTGTTCCCAGCAATAGCACAGGGAGAAGAAACCCAGGGAAAGAAAGCCTCCTGTAAGACAGATAAAGACTCGAGCAATTCTAAAGAAAATAAAAGACCTTGGGAAGAGGAAGATGATTCAGACGATGAGGAATTCATGGACAGATTATTACATGATCGCCCGCCACCTTATGCGGTGAGCGACAGTGCTCCAAGCACTAGTGTGGATCCTGGGAACCAGACGCAGGACAAGGGAGTTGCTGATACGGAACAGACTAGTGATACGGTTTTGATACAGAATGGTGTCAGTGTACCCACTGCACCAGACATACCGATACAGTTGCAGCCTCCACCACAGATACAGAGAATCTACCCAGACGTTCACGTACTTGAGACTACTACAAATCTGATAGTGCCGCCAGACCCGATATATACGAAATCAAAATTAGTGCAGATTGAGTCAACTCCGAAATTACTGTCTCAACCACAGCCACAACTGATACCAGGGTAAAACCCAGTAGCTGGTCCACCATTAGTGCCTGTCCCGGGTACTTTGGAACAGACTTATGGAGTTGCCGGTCCGAGAAGTCTGGGACCAGGTCAGACACCTGCCGCCATATCATTACCGATTACTGTGGGTCCACCAGTGCCATTGTATGCCCAAGGCAAAACAGACGTATGAAACCAGGGAGTAATGAGTCAAGATGCGATAAGAGGAGGGTCTATGGGAACTCCCCAGATAATGGCCCCAGGAGAACAAGCAGTTGAAAAGCAGAGGTCTTCAATAGACATTAGCCCGGTAGGAGCACCCATAGAAGCAATGCGGCAAGCAGGGCTAGGGGTTTTGACTCCGCAGACAATGAGTACAAACACCTCACAGTCACCGATGATACATGCAGGGAGCATCTCACTGCAGGGTTTCACAGTTCAACAGCTGAACGAATGGCTAGAAAAGACATATACTTCACAAAAGGCCGCAGTGACACCGGTCGAACCAGAAAAAGAAAGGCAAGATGAGTACCTAAACTTCGTAAGATTAGGTGCAGAAGCTGCTGAATTAGTGGAAGGTACAATGGGGGTAAATAGATTGGAGTCATACACAGAAGCAGAATTAAGATTCCTATGTCCTAAGATTACCAAAGAAGTGGGCAAGGTGCATCAGAGACTAGCGAACCTGGCAGATAAATACAATATTGATATCGAAAACACTAAGCACCTGAAAAAAAATTACAGATTGGATTTTGACTCCAAAGACTTTGAGCACATGAGGTCTGCGGGAATGAAGGCACATTTGAAAGAATTGTTGCAAAGTGCGCAAGTTTGGGGTGCACTGGAAAAATGGGAAGGCAGATGGGCAAAGAAAAGAGATAGGGAAAAGGGTGACAGTCCAGGGTCTAATCAAGCCAAAGCCTCACCCGATGTGCAATCAGTAAAATACTGCCTATGAGAGAAACAGCAGGTGGTGTCTTAGTACATGTGCCATGGTCCAGAGGAGACATCCTATCTTTTACTAATGATTATCCTAGATTGAGGGAGAAGCCGATCGAGTGGTACCAACAGACAGACAGGTTTGTGAAACTTGCAAAGTGTCTTTGGGAAGACTTGAATACCTTGTTTGAGATCATTGTTCCGCCTGATTTGTGGCTTGAGTGCAAGAGAGGAGTAGACTGGTCGACGAAGGAGCCGGCAAGGGACAAGGTGACAGGGGCACCCTCTGAAGAGGTGATGAAGTACTATCATAAGGTGATTGAGTTTTTGAAGCAATAGGTGTCGCCGAAGGTGACTGATTGGCAGAAGATTGACCGGACCTCTCAAGAGGTTAAGAAGTCAATACATGCTTACTATGAGAGATTGTCAAAGGCATTCAAACACTACAGTGGTACTGAGACTATTGAACCGAAAGACATGAACCACCTTGTGTTCAGATTCGTCGAAGGGTTGAGACCAGAAGTTAGCCAGATGATTAAGAATCATTTGATTTGTTGGCAAGCGAAGCCGATTGACGAAGTGTTGCAGTATGCGAAATATTGTAGCGAAGAGATTGAGGTGAAGCAGAAGAAGCTGAAAAAGAAAGTGATGGTGATGCAGATAAGGGCTGCACAGGCAGGAATACAGGGAAATGGAGTTCAACAGATGATACAGCAGCAACCGCAAATGAATGGTGCGTTTCAGACACAGCCGAGAGGTCGAGGCGGAGGGTTTGTGAATCGCCTTCCAGACTTGAATACTGTTGTGGTTCAAAATGACATACAAGGGACGAAAAAGATGTCACCATGTCAAGCGTGCGGGGGCGTGGGGCACTGGAAACAGGAGTGCCCGAATATGGTGCAGGATGGTGTTGTTCAGCAAAGCACTAATGTTGGTACATTGCAGAATGTAAGAGGCCCAAAAATAAGACATCAAAACACGAATTCTCAGAACAATCTGGTACAAATGCAAGGGGTACAGCCCATGCAGCAGATGCAAATGCCGCGTTTTCAGCCAGCGCAAATGCAACCAGTACAACAGCAGGTTCCCATGGTACCTAGACAGCAAATGCAGTTACCAATGGCTCTCATGGGACAGCAACAGGTGATGCTTCCTCAACAGGTCACAGGCCAGGTAATGAGTCAAAATGGTACAGTACAACAGTTTCCATTGCAAGGTGAAAACGGCACGAATGGAGAGTGGTCAGATGATAGCTCAGACAGTGAAGAGTGCAGGCTTGCAGCATCCCTAGAGGTGGATCAAAGGGGTCCATATGTGGAGGGCAAGGTGATGGGTCACAAAGTCTCATTTCTGGTTGACACCGGAGCAACACGCTCTACAGTCAGAAGTGCAGAGGTTCCAAAACTACCACTTTCAGGGCGTACCATAAGGGTAGTCGGAGTAGCAAACCAATATCTGACAAATCCGATTACAGATCCAGTGCAAGTTGAGATAAGAAATTTTCAGGGGCTACATAGGTTTCTAGTCTGTGATTCAAGTTCGGTATCCCTACTGGGAAGGGACTTATTGTGCAAAACAAAATGCTCGATTACCTGTTCCAATGATGGAATCAAAGTGCAGACAAATAGTGACGATGAAGGAGATGAAGGTCAGTTTTCAGAAGAAGACACAGGAACAACAAATGAGGATTACCCTTTAATTACCCTGTTCCCAATGCTTACCATGATTGAGCTACCTGTCGAATTACAGGGAACGGTAACAGAGAAAGTGTGGGACCTAACAGGAAAAGAAGAGGGACTAATAAAAGGTGTGGAACCAGTTAGAGTCCAGATAAAGCCAAATGCAGTGTTTCCCCAGGTGCCTCAATATCATATGGCACAAGATGTTCTCATTGAAGTCTCACAAATAATCGCAGACTTTTTGAGACAGGGAGTCCTGAAGGAAGTTTTGAGCAGTCCGTGTAACTCTCCCATAATGGGTTTAAAGAAGCCCTGTGGCAAGGTTCGAATTGTGCAGGATTTGAGAAAAATAAACAAGATTGTGGTAAAATGTTGCCCCGTAGTGCCCAATCCAGCAGTAATCATGTTTCAGGTTCCATGTGATGCTGAGTGGTTCACTGTTATAGATCTGTCACAAGCTTTCTTTTCGATACCTCTTCATGAGGACAGCCAATTTTTGTTCAGTTTCAAATTCCTGGATAAGTTGTACAGTTGGTGCAGAATTCCACAAGGGATTTCTGAATCACCGTCCATCTTTAACCAGATACTGAAAAAGGATTTGGAACCCTTAGTACTGCCTTTTAATTCAACTCTAGTGCAGTACATTGATGATTTTCTGATTGCATCTAAAACAAGGGACAACTGTAAATACGATACCATTGCTTTGTTGAATCATTTGGGAAAGAACGGACATAAGGTGTCACCCAAGAAGCTGCAATACTGTCAGAAAGAGGTGAAATACCTAGGGCATCTGATTGAGAGAGGGTCCCGAAGAATATCAAAAGAAAGAATAACAGCCATTTTGCAAATGAACCCTCCAACGACAAAAAGGGATGTCAGGATGTTTTTGGGAATGGTGGGCTACTGTCGCCAGTGGATACCCAACTTTTCGAATATCTCAAAACCTTTGATAAGATTGACAGGAAAAGAAATCAAGGATGAGCCGTATACCATAGTTTTGTCCAAAGAGGAGCTTGAGTCATTTATGGAATTGAGAGAATGCTTGTGCAGGGCACCAGCGTTAGGCATGCCTGATTATACGAAACCTTTTCTACTGTTTTGTCATGAACGTGATGCCTGTTCTTTGTCTGTCTTGACACATGTCCATGGAGATGCAAATCGCCCTGTAGCATATTTTTCAGCTACCTTGGACCCCGTCGCAGCAGCCTTACAGGGTTGTTTGCGCGCAGTTGCAGCAGTTGGTCAGAGCCTTACAGAGTGTGAAGGCATAGTCATGGGATACCTCCTAACAGTAATGGTTCCACATTCAGTTGACATTTTGTTGACTTGAACTAAAACTCAGCACATGACAAATGCTCGACTCACTAAGTACGAAACAATCATACTGGGGTCACCAAATGTCTCGCTAAAGCGATGCACTGTATTGAACCCGGCAACTTTACTTCCTGTTGAGAACGCTGAAATTAACAATGAGGAAGAGTTTGAACATGACTGTCTTGAGGTAACCGAATTATGTACCAAACCACGTCCAGATATTCAGGACACACAGTTAAAAGAAAATGACTGTATCATGTTTGTCGATGGGTCCTGTTTAAGAGATTCTGTTGGAACACTGAGAGCTGGATATGCCGTGTGTACCATAGCTGGTATCATTGAAGCTTCCTGGCTAGAGAAAGTGTTTTCCGCACAAGTGGCAGAATTAATTGCCCTTACCAAGGCATGCCACGCAGCTGTGAATCTGAGAGTCACTATCTATACTGATAGCAGATACGGATTTGGAATTGTACATGATTTTGGCCAACTATGGTCACAAAGGGGTTTTATGGCCTCTTGTGGTTCTCCTGTGAAAAATGGTGAACAAATAAAGGATTTGTTACATGCAATTCAGTTGCCTCTTGAAATTGCTGTGGTGAAATGCAATGCTCATGTTAAGTCACAAGACTTTGTGTCAATGGGAAACGGTTATGCAGATCAAGTCGCAAGGTTTTGCACATTGAACTGCATATCTTTCAAAGAACAGTGGGAATTGTTACTGCAAACTGACAATTACACGTGTTTGAACATTGCATTAAGGGTGGTTGATACTCTAAATGAGTTAAAAACCTTGCAAAGTCGTGCAAGCAAAGAGGAAAAAGGCTCCTGGCAAAGAATGCAATGTGTACAAAGGGCCGATGATCTATGGGTCTCAGAGGAAGGAAAATTAGTCCTGCCAAACAGTCTTCTATCTCAGTTTGCCAGACTGTATCATGGACAGGCTCATCTCGGGAGGGAAGCGATGATCAGGTCATTTAAAATCGACTGGTTAAACCCAAAATTCAGACATGCTGCAGAGGTTATTTGTCACAGGTGCATCATCTGTCAAAAGATGAATGCTGGAAAGGGAACAGTGGTAACCTTGAGCCACATTGGGAGAGCTAGTGGTCCATTCAGCAAAATGCAAATGGACTTCATTGAAGTACGTGTTGGTGATTGTGTGTGTTTTCAGTCACTGGATTGAAGCCTACCCCACACGTAGAAATGACAGTCTCACAGTTGCAAAGCTGCTACTTAGGGAACTAATACTGAGGTTCGGGTTTCTGGTCTCCATAGAGTCAGATAGGGGCAGACATTTCGACAATGAGGTGATTAAACTCCTGTGTGCCGCACTCAACATCGAACAGAAGCTGCAGTGTAGCTACCGCCCCTAAGCATCAGGGCTGGTAGAGCAAATTAATGGTACTCTGAAATCGAGGATGGCAAAAATGTGCGCAACTACCAATATGAAATGGCCAGATGCATTGCCCTTAGTGCTGATGTCAATGAGAAACACCCCTGACAAGAAAACAGGATTATCCCCCCATGAGATCCTCATGGGCAGAGCTATGAGATTGCCAGCAGTACCTGAAAATGCTCTAGTGAATATCACAGATGATATGGTGTTGGACTACTGCAAAGGTTTGGCTGATGTGGTTTGCTCTTTCTCTCACCAGGTTGAAGCTAACACATTGCCACCGATTGGAGATCCAGGCCACACCCTACAAGCCGGTGACTGGGTGGTTGTCAAGAAGCACGTGAGAAAATCGTGTCTGGAGCCACGTTGGAAAGGTCCGTATCAAGTAATCCTGACAACCACTACTGCCGTGAAGTGTGCCGGAGTTCCAAACTGGATATATGCCAGTCACACAAAGGAGGTAACGTGTCATGTTGACGAGGAACTTGAAGCTTCCGGCACAACAGCTCCAGGAAGAGAAGTCTCAGAATTAGAAAACAGTCAAGAAGGAACTGAGACTGCCGGAGGGCCCACTGAGAACAGCCTCGTCCCTCAAACAGTGAATGAGTTCGAGAGAGGTGACAGAGCGCCTATCTCAGTAGAGGCAGCAGGAGAACTAAATCAAGGAGAGGTTCTCCCAGAAGTAGACAGATACGGGTTACAACTTGAGCCCGGTACAGATCCAGAAGGAGAAGAAGAAGAAGAAGGAGAAATAATAGAAAAGGATCAGAGAGTGCCAGCATCCCCTGAGCCAACTGCAGGTCCATCAAGCGAAAACACCATATCACAAGAGGAGGGTGCTGTCCAGCGTTCTGAAAATACACATCGAAAGAAGACCCATTAGGGTGATAACTGGCCGGAGAAACCACTCTTCAGGATAAGAGACACACCAAATGAAACAATAACCGAGGAGAACGATACATCACAAGTGGAAGACCTAAGTGAAGGAAAACAGCAAGGGGCACGAAGGCTGAAAAGAAAGAGAGTCGCAAACAGAAGGTATACAGGTCCTGAATGGGCGTATGCTACAACATCTGAGTGGCAACAAGAATTCCTAGCATTCTGTTTTGACCAAGAAGTACCAGGCCAATACTACGGTGCCTGAACTGATTCAAAGGAAAACGTGGTTAAAAATCGAAATTGAAAACTGAGAAAAGAGACTTATAGATTACCGAATGTGACATTAAAACGGGATTTGACTTGAAAAACCTGATTACGACAAGCTGCTAAACTGATTTGACAAAAGGGGTCCTGGTGCGAAAGAAAACGCTGTAAATACTCGCAGAAGAAAAAAAAAAGTTCTGACTCATCCTCTAGTTGATTGTTATTCTGCTATCTGATTCTATATAGACATGGCTTATAATAGAAATAGTAACAAAGGAAGTAAGGTGTGTGGTTGGTTGGGTCTTATAATAGGTATTGTGTGTGCAATAATCATTGTGGGAGTGATTGTGGGAATGCCATGGATAGAGAAAGAGACTATTAACAGTACTTCAAAACCTGAAACTGCAACCCTAACACCGTGGGAAAGATTTGAACAGGATGCAAGACACTTGCATGAGGGAACTAATTCAAAAGGGGAACTTTCTACTAATGTCTTCTATCGCTTACTGAATGAGTATGTGGAAACCATGGATGCGAAAGACTGTTATGTGTGCACTAAAATTCCTTCATCTGTGCAGGAAGGAGTTACCTACCATAGCCTTCCTCTAATTTACGGGATTAGCTGTAGTTTGCTGTTAACAAGGTTCTATAATCAAGAGCATGTGCAATACTTTTATTCGAATCTGGATGTTGTGTTTTCTTTTGTGCCTGTGATTGAATTCCTGAACAAACTAGCTAAAGAACATGATATAAAAATAGTTAGAGGATTCTTTGAGCCAACGCTTACATTTGGAACTGCTTATGCACATCGCAATAATTTGACTTGCTTACTATCACCTGTAGAGAAAAGCTTTTTAGATCACACTGATGATAGACGCAAAGCATTGAAAGAAAGATTAGAAAAAGGATTAGAAAAACGCACATGTGCAAATGATTACCCTTACACTGCAATCAAGACACAAGGCAAGCTAGCTATAGATGCATTACATGTTGGTAGGCTTTGTATATATAGGCCAAAATCTGAACAGGACAATTTGTTTGTGGGAACGAGTGAATGCAGACATGTGTTTTTGTTTCAGAGTAAATGGACATTTATGTTGAATGGACAGGATCCAGCGATCCCTGGGATCTATTACATCTGTGGGCTTAATGCTTATTACCGTCTCCCTAGGGGATGGTATGGGACATGCTATTTGGGAATAGTTTTCCCAAAGATTTACCAGATTGATGACTTAAAACAAATACCTAAAACGTCTTAATTACAACATGCTAGACAAAAATGAGAATCAGTGGCTGCTGTCATTGGTGACATATTTGGAGCTATAATCCCTTCAGTGGGGGTTATCTTGAATTCTATGAAGATTCAAAAGTTGTCTACTATCGTGGATAACATGCTGACAAATTTTACAGGGGCTATACTCCTGATGAATACTGAACTTGCTGCAGAAAGAGCTATGACTCTTCAAAATCGGCTTGCTTTAGACATTCTTTTAGCAAAGAGTGGAGGGGTCTGCAAGATGCTCAACGAGCGTCATTGTTGCTCGTTCATTCCGGATAATAGTAAAAGATTAGAGGTATGCTGGCTAACCTAACTAGAGATAGTGCAGATTTTAAAGATTTTAAGGAACCTGGAGTTTGGGAGAAATTTGGAAAAGGAATTGCCAGAGTAGGGAGCTGGTTTACCAATATTTGGAATGGGGTACTTGCAAAAATATTAATGGGTCTATTAATTGTTCTGGCTTGTCTATTAGGATTATGGGGGGCATGTAAAATAAATGAGAAAATTAAGAAAAATTGGACTAAAAGATCCAGAAGAAATTAAGAAAGTGAAAGTGAGAAAATGTTCAATGAAATTTGGGAGAGTTCACACAAGGGACAAGATGTTGAAATCCGCACTATGAGCAAAGTGAAAAATCTGACAACATTTAAAGCTTTGTCTGTACAAAGTCCATCACTTTTGTCATGACACCTTCATACAATGGGGACTCACGACTCTTGTCAACTGTGAGGTAGAGGCTGTCATAGACCTAGAAGAGCTTCTCTCTCCAGCTAGCGAAAGCCTATCTACCTTGAAATAATATGATTTTCCCTTTATCTTTATGGTACTGGCTGGGTTAGTTTCATGAAAAAGTAGGAGAGAATTTAGCAGTCAATAATATTTCTAACGGTTGGAAACTAGGAGGTTCTTGGGGAAAGCATGGCATGGTTGCCCTAACTGTGGCTCAAAGCCTTTAATCTATAAAGGTGTTGAGTGGTGTAGGCTATATATGTTCGTAAATGTGAACAGATGCAAGAATGTGCCATTTTGATATATGTTGCCTCATCGCTTGTTATTCAATTTATTTACGAGCTACTATTTGGTCTTGTGCTCAGTCGTAACCTGGGGTGTCCTCTTATGGTTATAGTTGGTGAATAAACCAAGTAGCAATCAGGCCTATCTTCCTAAACCTGGAGTAGGATTTCATCCAAAATTCTGATAATGTGAGTGATGTTCATCACTAGCACACTCCATGTCTGTGGTCTAATTAATTGGCCAAAGGGCATGACAACTGGCAATAGATGGGGCATAGTATCTCACAGTTCAGTGACCATTTCAGGACCATAACTCGATGCAGAAAAAAACGTCTTAAAAGTTTTTTTTTTAAAGTTGTTGCTTGGGGAACACAGTAGGTCAGTTCTCTCTACTTAGTCCTCTAGGTTTCCCACACTACTGGGACCTACATCCTGTGTGAGGGTGGACCTAGGGCACCCAAAAGAATCTAAAGCTTCACCAGCATTAACTAAGAACTAGACAGTAGGTGTGCAGTTTCACCAGATACCTAAAATGCTATATCTTTTAAACAATAACATTTTGGAAGTGAATTCCAATGATACCCGAATCAGTAGCACTACATCCACCTGTGGAGCCAAATTCCATTCTAGGCACTTAAAGTCGCAAAACCCCTTTGCTCCCTTGAAACTAGACAGGCCTTCTAAGTGTACTGAATGAATCATGGATAGCGCAGTCTCTCACAATCAATGTTGTAGTGGTGTCTCTGCAGCTTTGATTCCAGAAAATGGTGGGCTTTGTCTTCTTTGCTGACGAGCTAGGTTGTATGGACCTTGTCACTAATATATAGTCTTTGTCTACTCAGGTGCCCTTCATGTGGATTATCAGTTTATATCTTTGTTATATCAGAGCATTTGGCACAATGCAAATGCTCTGGAAAGCAGGTATGCCTCATTCCCACAGATGACAACAACAAAGCTTTATGTAAAAATCAGCTTGGTGCAGTCTGTAGTTTGCCACTGATTATGTAATTCAGAAGTGATCCAAAAACAAGTGAGAGATGATATGCATATTTCAATCTTACCCCAATACATAGACATCCGTAAAAAATATTTTTCCAAACAATTTCTGTCAGCTGTTTGCAGCCTGTGTGACACTTGTGGAAACCTCTAAAATGAAATGATAGGAACAGAATCATGCAAGCTAGCTAGTTCAAAAATAAGTGGGTGCAGGACTTAGTAGTTGGAAGCCCGCTTCTGTAAACTTACTCCTGAAGAGTTAAATGCACACATCAGAGCAGGCATTACACTTCCATGGTCACCTTTCAAGTGACAATAGAAAACGTTGTTTATTGATGTACACAACTAAATGGAGAAAGGGTCCCTGTTGTGAGTAAAGACACACACATCTTCTATCTTGCCAGTTATATTTCTCACAATCCCTAGGATGCAGAACTCTAGAGTTTGAATTTTCTGATTTTCTTCTAAATTTTCATGTAAAGAAATGTGATTTATTATGTGATATGGTTGTGCAACCTCAATATACAATAAACATATAAACCTATCTTGGGTCAGGGTCTTTTATAAAACCTTAACTCAACCCTGGGTAGCTGTGCCTTCCAGTAGTCAGGCTTTAACAAAGGAACTTGTGCAAACCATTCAGAAGTACCAAAGAAATAAACCAGACACAAAGGAAATCTGACATCAATTCATGAAAATGATACTATTTTTATGAATTTTAGACACCAAATTGGAGAAAATCCACCGGAGAGTTCTGGAGATAAGAATTCTTAAGGAAATCGTAAATCACTGCTTTTCACTTGAAATGCAAACAAGCATTGGCAACTATCGCTGTTAGCAGTTACTTTGAAAACTTTAAAAAACTTTTTATAAAGTTGTATGTCGGGTACTCTGGCCGTTTTAGTTGACCAACTCCAACAAAGAACATGTGATAGGGCTTAGCAAGGCACTTTCCTTGCAGACGAAAGCAGTCACCAGTTTAATTCCAGACTCTATGAGTGAATCACCATAGGCATCAATGGAGTGGACCCGATGCCAAAAATGCTGCGGACACAGAGTATGCTGATCTGATTGATAGGGGTCTTCCTATGGCTACTCCTCAGTTCACTAAGTGGTTGGAGTGAAGTTGGCCATAGAGGTTGATGTCCATCGTAGTCCAGGGGAAGTTCAGCCAAAATGCAGTGTCCACTGGTCTATTGGTCTCCAGTCACAGCAAAATCAGAAATTCCCTTTAACAGCAGTTAGTATTCATTGTGGGTAAGTGAACTGCACATCAGCATCTCTTTTGGGTCTAGAAGGCTTGGGTGCACCCTTTGAATGTCAGAGTTCAGTCTACTGGGCTGCACTTTGGCAGTTAGCAGTGTACAGGCAATTGAAGCAAGCAACTTTGCTAAGGCAGCTTCTTCAGCTTTGATGGTCCTGAAGCTGTAACAGGAAGTTAGTCAACTGACTTTTGGAGTTTAGCTCCTCTGACTGGGGCTTAGGGATGACTTTTCCTCTAGCAGGGCACTACAGGCACAGTCCTTTCTTTGCTAGCCCAGTAGCAGACAGGGCAGTCCAATCTTTGGTACAGCCTTTTTTTGCTAGGTCCGAAGAACAACAGGGCAGTCCTTCTTCAGTCCTCTCCCCAGTAAAGAGATGATCTGAGGTCTGGGTGACAGAGGTGCCACTTTTATACCCACAACTTGCCCTCGGAACATGCTTGTCTACTAGCCAATGGGCTGCTAGGTTCCTTCCGACCTGATGACAATTCCTTGCAATGTGTAGCATGTAACTATCCCAGAGTACAACAGTCTGCCAACTTCCATCTCTCAGTGTGTGAAGCTTTGTAACCTATCCTGAGGGCTACGCACCCATGGAAAAAAACTGTTTGGCAACCGCTTTCCCTCTCTGTCCCCAACTCCAACCTGTCTATATGAATAAAAGAGCAGCCCCTCTCATGTGTGTCCACCGTTTGCCCTTCAAAAACCCCTTTCAAAATCACCTTTTGGTGTCACACCTTGCGTAGCTTCCTGTCAGGAAAAAGTAACACCTCTTCTGATGGTAGGCCTCTATTTTATCATTTTCTAGGAGTTCACACATCTTCCCAAAAGGACAGAAGGCTATTGTGTGACCAGCAACTGTAGAGAGCCACTAGAAAACTATAAGCAATAAAGTGGTAACTGTCTAAAGGTGCCTTTTACTAAAAAGTTGAATAAAATTCTACATGGGCATGAAGTCAGGTTTAATGAAATAATTATTTTGATACCTTGACGTACCAACTTTAGTAGTCCCATTCAGGAGTTAGCACAGCTGAGTTGTCTGCGTGTAACCCTCTACTTGACAATGGGGGTACTAGTCTTTCCACAGAAAAAACAACAATTTGCGGTATTTTATGTTAAGACATATGAAAATGTATGTCATGTTTTAATATATAGCACCCTGCCTTAGGAATCCATAGTACTACCTTAGGGGTGGCTTATATGTATCACAAAAGGGAGGCTTGGACTTTGTCATTAGTTTAAATAGCAAAGTTAAGTTACCAGTTTAAAACTATTCTACCCGTCTGCAGTGGCAGACTCAGAGACATGTTTTACAAAGTTATACTGGTACTGGCACATTAAGTGCTGCAGTCCATTAGGGAAACCTTAGCTCACTTAAGAGTGAGTCTAAGGGTCCTATTTTTATACGTGGTGCCAGCTTTGAAGGGGAAGACACTTTCAGAGTTTTCGACCCATAGATGGTTCTGTTATTACCTTCCTGACTGCCCAGACTCCAAGGGACCTGGGGTGACAAAAGGATAGTGTGAAGTTCTTTGAGGGATTGTTGTGGCAGCTCTTTTGAAATGTAAGAAGGGCAGGGAACAGCTCTGCCCCACATATCCTAGCAGGACGGCCCATCCTATTAACAACTAGTCCCCCTTTACTTTATTGTCTGGGAGGAATACACAAATTCTAACTGCCATGCTAATCACAGTCATGTGACCCAGGATATAGGCTGCAGGCACCAAATGGATGTGGCAAGAAAACACTGGCTTTCTAAACATGGTATTTTCAGAATTGTGACTTAAAATTCAACCTTACTGTTACAGAGGATTTTAAATGACGATACTTTAGAGACCAAGTATGACATTTTATACCTGCTTCTAATCAAAAGTAAGCACTTATTAAATATAATATGGTAACCTAATGTTATCCTATTGAAGAGGTATGCCCCACAGTGGTGAAAAACTACCAAGTTATGTAAAACTTAAAAGTTCATGTCCAACTCTTTAAGTACAATGCACCCTGCCCATGGGCTGTTTAGGGCCTACCTAAGGAGTGATTTATACATATTAAAAATGAAAGTATAGACCTGAAAACATATTTATTTTGCTAGGCCAAATACTAGGGGCCTATATGTAAATAAAATATGCCAATCAGATGTAGAACAATTGTACCGTATTTTAGGGAGAGAGCACAAGCACTTTACCACTGGTTAGCAGGGTTACAGTGTACAGAGTCCTAATGACATCAAAAACAAATTCAGATACAGGAGAGGTGTAGTCTAAGGGAATGGAAGTCTGGGACACCTCCTGTAAAGGACAAATGATAAGTGGTTTTGGTGATTACCACTGGCCATGAGCACCTATTTATAAGATGAATGACTAACTACCTATATTCTCAAAACTCTGGGTTCACTTTTTTCAGCCGATTCATGGGTAGAATCTTGACGCAATGTTGATTTTGACTGGTTGGACATACAGGGGTCAATGGATGGAAATTTGTATCATCGCGTGTAAGGGGGTAGTAACCAGATGTATAGAGTGATGGGGTGCATGGTACTCTATATACTTTGTCTAACTGCACCCACATGCTCTAATGTATACTTTCCTGATTGTTTTATCTGATATCAAGCTGAGAAAAAAACTAAGCCTTCTACTGAAAATTGATTCAGGAATAGAGGTTGCAATTTGTGCACCGACATTTACAGAATGCATTTTTATTTTGCATACCGATCTCTGTATCAATAAGTTGCTTCACAAAATACAGAATCATAGTGGATCCCAATACGATCTACCTCATAAGTATTAATGTGGTAGGCTGCAGATTGCAACCCTCTATGATTGGCTAGAACTTCAGGCATGGTAGCCTGCTGGGGTCAGAACACCACCATGTCTATGATTCAATAAATTATTCTGTCAGCCTGTTTTCTAAATCAAAAACTGGATGTGTTTTTTTCAAAAAGAAACATTTAATATTTCCCTTGCCATTACAAATGGGTTACCACCACATTCGCGGTGGTTGTAAAATATTATTGTTTTGCAACTGGATTTTGGTTGCAAATCATTATTAAATACCATAAGGAATCAGCATTTGGAAGGGACTACTTTAACACGCCTCTTCCAAATGGTCATTCATAATGGATTCTTAAAGTAAACCTTTTCCCAAATCCCTAAGCAGGATTTGTGTATTTTAAAAAGGGATTTAGATTTACAAACCCTCTGATTTACCAAATCAGAGGGTTTGTGAATGCTAAAACCATAAGAACATGAGACCCTGTAAGAAAGTTGGTTATTAGTTGAGAGGGGTGAGAGCCTCACTCAAATAATAAACAGAACCCTTGCCAAGAAGATTCACAAAAGTCACTAAATAAAGCCATGCTTAACCCTTAAGTAGGTTGGCACAAAAGCAGTCAGGTGGAACATAGAGAAAATTTTATACATATTAATGCAGCACCCTACTATTAATAAAGTGAGAACCAACACAATTCAGAAAAATAGAGTACATTTTAATAAATGACATCTGAAAGCAAAAATCCAATCAATAGACCAGGAGTTATCAGTTTTTTTAATTGCATGTGAAAATATTGACAAAAAGCACAAAGCAACACTCAGGCTTATCTGGTAGTGCTAGATCTGTTCAAAGTGACATGTTCAGGCTGATCACCAGTGGGGCGTGTGTCGAATACAGGGACTATGTCTGACCTGGTGAAGAGTTTATCTTCTTGCACAATCCACATCCATGTGAGGAGCCCTAGCTGGAGCTTTGTGCTTCAGAAACCTCAAGAAGATTGTCTGCACAAAGAGCAGGTCACCTTGGGAGGAGACCCGGGCGGTTTCTATTGTAGAAAAGAGCAGGTTGTCATTAGAGCTTTGCTTTGGTGGGAGACGCGGGCATTGTTAACGCAAAAATTCCACTCACAGTCAAAAGCCCCAAACCTCTGGATTTTCCCCTGTGGTTCGGTTTAGAAGTAGGAGGAGTACATTCTGATGCCAGCGAAGGGTCCAGGACTTGGTTGGGCACATCTTGGAGATCAGCACTTACTCCAGCACAGGCAAGCAGCAGGGCTGAGGCAGGACCAGTTGGTGCTTGTCACCTAGCAGTTGCAGGGGAAGCCTTCGGAAGCTTGTTATATCCCTGTAGCTCAAACAGGAGGTCAGGTAGCTTACCCTTGTAGTCACTTCTGGGGATCCAGGGTTCAAATCAAGCACTTCTAGTCTTCCTTCTTCAGACGGTGGGGCAGTCCTTCTTCTGAATCATCCACAGTTCTAGGAGTGTTCTGATAAGAGGTTGTGAGGGTGCCACTTTTATACCCAATGCCAGTGTGGGGATCCCTCTCTTTGCCTACCCCTAAACTAGTTCTGGTCAATTCTGTCCCTTTCTCTGATTTCAGCTCCAAACTGTCTAGGGTGATGAAGGGCAGGCAAGCCCAGGTGTCATCTGCATTTGCTAGTGACAGGCAGGCAGAATTAAGTCAGGTATTGGGTAGGCACAGTCCTCAGGCTACGCTTTGGAGCTTAGGAAGGGCAGAGTACAATCCCACCAGCCCACCCTGCTCAAGAGAGGAACACCCTTTCTCAAGGACCTTTTGTTCTCTGTCTGGAGGAATACACACCACACCATAGGAGAGCTATTTTCAGTCATGTAACCCTGGACACTGGCTGAAAGGTACATTTGATTTAGGCAGAAAAATCCAGACTTTCTAAAAGTGGAATTTTCAGAATAGTAGCTTCAATGCCTATATTGCCAATAAAGATGATTTTAAATTACAATTCAAATGAGTAGCAGAAGTATTTCTGTCCTGCTTCCAAACTGTCATTATCACTTTTTAAGTGCAATAAGGTAACCCAGAGTTAGTCTATGGAACAGATAGCCTTGCTACTGTAAAAACCTACTTTAAGAGGTTTTCACTGGCACAACATATAAAACTGAAGGACACATGTCTTATTTATTAAACCCCTGGACTATGAACCTTTTTGGGGCTATCCTAAAGATGACTTATACGCATTAAAAAAGGAGGTTTTGGCCAAAAGGTTTATTTTAGCATGTACAAATGGCAGATTAAAACTGCACTACAGGCTGAAGACACAGGCCTGAGGCATGCTTTACAGTGCTGCTTTAGTCGGCAGCACAATAAGTGCTGCAGCCCACTGGTAGCATTTACTTTACTGGACCCGGTCACATGTAGTACCATTTACTAAGGACCTATAATTAAATTAAATGTGTCAACTAGGTGCATACCAATTTTACTATGTTTAAGGGAGAGAGCACAAGCACTTTACTACTGGTTAGCAGGGATAAAGTTCACAAACTCTTAATGCCAACAAAAACGGGCTCAGTAAAAACAGGGAAGTGAAGGCAAAAGGTCTGGGGACATACATAATTGCCCCTATGGTTTTTAATTGCACTGTTGCCCTCAAGCGACTTTCTGTTGGTTCTTAAGTCTAAAAGAGACTAACATCAGCAGCAACAGTCAGATTACTTGTTTTTTGTGCAGAATGTGTTTGAGATATATTTATTAGCCATTTATTGGTCTCTTGATGCTAAAGGAGTTTTGCCATTGTTTCACATGATGGTGATAAGTGATAAAGAATTTAAAAAAATGCTATATGTGCATTGTATTAACATAATTCAAGCTAGAAACAAACACATTTAAAAATCAAGTAAAAGAACAGTGGCTAGAGTTTAATCATTTTGGAAGCATCTCTCTGAAGCACATTCTATTTTCTTTAACAGTGTTCTGGAGTATGCGTTTTTTGAGAATCCATATCTCTTTGGTGCGTCTGTTAGAAACCTTTCAGTGAAGGTTAAGGGAAATGAATCGTTAGAGACCTCACATGTTTGTTTGCTACATGTGCGTGCCAGGTGTTTTGTATTATCTCTGAGTCGTTCTGAGCCACTGTGAGTGCTAGAATCTCATGTGTACCCAATTGCAACAACATACACCTGCTCCAGAAAAGATTTGTTCTAATATCCAGAGCAGGGCTGAATCCAGGTTATTATTACTTTCAACAACTAATATAGTTGAACACTAGCTAAAAGTGATCACCACTGAATTAAATCCAGCTGAAACAGCTTTGCTCAATCATGGCCTTTTATTTTGCCCTATGGCATCCTGGGACCTGATCCGTACATATATTGATTTATTCAGATTGACTCGCAGATCAAAGTACAGGCTTTTTTTCATGACAACACCCCTAAACCTCCGCTACATCAACAACAACACCTGGCCTGTATATCTTTACAAGACTTAGAAGACATCAATCTAATCTCCAATCTCTCAGAAAGAGAAGCTGATGATAACTCGACAATAGACACAGCTACAGAATTGAGAATTGATACAGATACAACAGACCACACCAATTTGAGACCTCAGTCCATCTTCCGTCCACATTTACCTCCAGGAAACACCATTGATGAATTTCATCAGGCAGTATGGCATGACCTAGCAAACAACACCGGCAATATCTTCAAACCTCAAATTGTTTTCCTGGCAATCTACCATCATAGCAACGCCAAGCGATGAAAACACTAAAATGCAAAACTGACATCATAACTAAAGAGGCAGATAAAGGGGGCAATGTTCTCCAACATATAGATCAATACCTTATGGAATACTCACAACATCTATCAGACCAAGAGAGCTATCAAATCATTCAACAGGTTCCCACTCAAGAGAATCAAGCACAGAAACGTACATTTGAAAAAGGTTTACTCAGTGATGAAGAGAAGGACTATCTCTATGTTACCCATCCTACCATGCCTACATTGTACATGTTACCCAAAATTCATAAAAAAAGAACACCACCCCCAGAGAGCTCAATCATTGCTGGGATTAACTCAGCCTATTCAAGATTAGAAGAATATATAGACAGACATATACAGAAGCTTATGTTCAGGACATCAAAGATATCCTGAGGAAACTTGAGAACATCAGATAGGAAAAAGATTTGGTCTTGGTAACTATAGATATTGTGAGCCTGTACACTTCGATCCAACATTCTGATGGTATGGAGGCGGTGCAGAAAACACTATGGACCAATCTGGCAAACTTCCTGGAAGCAAACTTGATGATCTTGAACATGCTAAACTTTAGTCTTACAAATAATTGTTTCAACTTCAATAACAAATTCTACAGACAACTACGCAGGACAGCAATAGGAGCAAAATGTGTGCCACTGCCCGGTTGTATTTTCATGGGCATGGTTGAGAGAGTCTGGCTGAGGGATGATGAGTTCACCACATTCAACTCCCACATCAACTTTTGGGGATGCTATATTTATGTCATTCAGTGCATTTGGCAGGGCGATACCAATCTTCTGGAAACATTTTTGAACAAGCTAGAGTCCAACATCTGGAAGATCAACACAACATTGCACTACTCTAAAAAGAGGTTAACTTCTTGGATCTGACAATTTACATACACAACAATAAAAAACACACCAAACTGTTTCGGAAGGAGACTGTTGCAAATGTCGTATTGCACGCTGAGAGCTGTCACCCAGGACACAATATTAAAAACATGAATAAAGGAGAACTCTTGCATATCAAAAGAAACTGCAGTGAGGAAAATATCTTTGGACAAAAAAGCCAAGACCTTCTCATTCGGTTAGAACACTGAGGTTACCACTCGTTCCAACTACAGAAAGACCTTTCAGAAGTCTCCAAGATATACCACACAAACACCTTACAGCCTAAAATGAATGCCCTTTTAAGAAAAGATTCCCTTAGATTCATTACAAACTTCCACCGTGGACACCACAGAATTAGATCAATTCTCAAAAGAAACTAGCACCTTTTACTTACCAATCCATGCCTTAATGGATGCATTTAGGCCTTCCCTGAAATAGGTTTTCGAAAAGCACCTAACCTGAAACATCTGGTCAAATCTGAATTTATTGATAAGGGAACAGCTAAATCCACCTTCCTTACTAGACCAGCAGTAATCTATACCTGCCATAATTGTAACATCTGTAAACATGGCATGAACAGAATACAGGAAATTATGCTGGACACGAGTCAACAAATTAAAATCCAGGAATGGATTAATTGCAATAGTAAACTTGTTATCTATGCAATTATTTGCCCATGCAAGAGACTCTATATAGGCAGCACTATCAGAACCTTACGTATTAGGATTCAAGAACACAATAGGAGCATACAGAAGAATGTGGCAGGACAACCTTTGCCATAACATTTCACCCAGACACACCCATATAACAAAACATTTCATTTTTCAGGCATAAAACTGATACGTAAGAAACCAAGAGGAGACAGCCATGAGCTACGACTAAGACAACAAGAAAGTAATCTAATTTTAAAATACCAAGCTGCCACCAGAGGTTTAAACACATACATGGTGCTACATTTCTGGCTGTATAATGAATAATGATTACAAATTGCCTGCTTTCTCCAGAACACCTTGCACATAAACCACAGATATATTTGTGGATTGCGACCTACGGGGTGACCCACAATAACTGGACAACGTAGCCTTAAATCGGATATTACATTTTTTAGCTGTCCTTATCATTTATTTTCCTTACTGTTTTTAACATATTATTGTCACCTCCTATCCTGCAGTAACATGTTACACTTCACTCATCCCCTAACTTTCTGCCTAGGCTTTACAAACTATAGGCATTTTCCATCCTTATTTATTTGGTGTGATCCTCTGGGTTGACACTTGTAGAATATCATACATTCACTTTTCTACCATAAAAGAGAACAGACTTTTTTTTCATTCATCCTGCTCACATGTAGCCATCGCTTCTAATTATTATACTCTCCCAATAGGGCGCACATACCCTCCCAATATTGATGAACAGGTAGTACATTACTTGTAGAAACTAGCATTGAGGATTTTTACATCCCGAACATGCTTTCCTGTCCAGGACTGCGTGCCTTCTTTCCTTTTTTTGCACATGCTGTGTGGGAATGATACTATTTATATATATTTTTTGCATTCTCAGCATCATTGTAGGTTTACTGCTGAGCGACAACATACTATACTGATCACCCTGTCCTTTTTTTCTTTTGATGACTTGGCTGGAGGGCGGACGACCAACAGTTTATTGACAGAGTTGCCCTTCATGGACCGCCTCTTACGTCAACTCACCCTGGTGTTACAAATATGCAATTTCTCACTTCAGGCTCTTTTGTTCAGACCGCTGAGACTTTAGACCGAACCAGGTACCCCTATGACCACGCTCTGACTTTTTCGCAGACCGCATTGAGACTTTCTCATTCCCTGTTGCATACTAGGTTACTTACTGCTCACTAACTTAGCTTGGCATCTCACTAAATGTGGCCTATTTTTTCTTTCTTTAGTTTCAGGGCCATAAACATGCCATTCCAGACATTCCAGAACTCAATAATCTTGATGGCAAGTGCTATGTGCTACCACGTATCCCAACTAGCTCATACAATTGGAGACTTTCGGTGTGAGGGTCACACCGTTTCCTCTAGGATTCAGCACACCACATGGTTTGGAGTTTTATTATCTTGTCTCTAGCTGGTTCGGGTTTGGCGTAGGTAACCGATTACCCAGTATTCTATCTCTTGTGTTATCAGATGCTCACATTTGGCATTTATCCACTTTGCACCATTGACATAATATGATCCTTCTTTGCTTTGACTATTTCTTACTGTATCACCTTTTGGGTCCTTCCATTTGACTCACCCTCTTTTGACGCTTAGTCACTTTCTGTGTGAGTTTCTTTCGCTTTGACATCCTTACTTACAAGACATTGTTTTCTTTTTTGAACCATTGGTTATTTGTGATGTCCTGATCTGTGGAAATATATTGATTTTTGCACGTGTGATACTATGAAGTCACACATCAAACTGTATGTATACTGATATGGTTATTTTTTGTACCTAATCATTCAACAGGATCTATGAATGTGTATTTATCCAGCACAATATTGCTGCATGTTATTATCTACATGATGGTGATTAATTGCCCCTGTTTGATTCAATGTGCTGTATTCTATATGGTATATTGACATACAATACGAATGTGGCCATGATTTTGAAAATGTGAACTCATTGCATTTTTCGCTCCTATGTAACTTGGTGAACACAATACTTGATATTTTGCCTTGTTTATCATGCTGTGGAACAATGCTTAACCTGTTTGCACTCGCTTTGGCTTACCGAATGCAACACTATTTAATTTACATCTGAATAATGTAATACCCCAATTATATGGGATTTCTTGGATTTCCTTTTTAAACCCCCTCCTTTCCTTCCTTAAAGGCAAAATATCTCTTACTAAGTGCACTGCAGAATGCAGCACACTTAGAAAGAGGAAACAATGAGGAGAACTACAGATGTTTCTCCTCATTGTGCCTCTGGTGGGGAGATGTAGCATTCTGACGTGTTCCTTGGTCTACCAGTGTTGGTTAATCTGGGAATGTGTGAGAATCCATGGGTGGATGCGTGGGAACACCCACACTCCAACCACAGAACACCTCCCTGCTGCAGAGTAAAATAAGGCAGCAATTTGCATTGCTTTGCGTTACTCTTGATTTATCAACACACGCAGGACATGCAAGGTGGACATGCTTGGCTTAATAAATCTCATTTATGTTTTGTGTTGTCCTTGCAGCCCTTTGCGTGGTGCTATTGTGATGAAAACCATGATCAATGTGAGCCTAAATTTATAGATGCATGATTATAACATTGTACAACCATTATAGCCACTTTCATCCAATGCCTTTCCCTAGCAAGCCAAATGAGAATTTGCATGCAACCACATGCTCGCTAGGGGAATTTGATTAGAATATCAAAGGAAAAATACCTTGTGACAGAAACACTGCTGCAGAAATATCAAGGCCAAACAATCATGAAGGTAATTCTCTACTGGTAAATAAAGTTATGCTATACTTAACTCCATGTACCTTGCCAATATATATATTTTCACGGTGCATGGATGTGGACTTAAGAATAGTAAATCTATACTTGCGGATTTGCACTTCTCAATATTTTGGTCCTTGATATTCTTGTTAATCAATATTTTTTTTAATCAACATTCTGATAAACAACTGCACCAGGACTATCATTTACAAGGTCCCCTGCTAAACAAAACTCAACAAATGAAAAAAGCGAAACAGAAGTGAATGAAAGAATCACACCTTCTCATCTGGCAACTGACATCTAAGCCCTGTGCTGTTTCAGTGAAGGCCTATCAATGCAATGTTTTATCTGCTTTTTGTACACTGGCGTAGCTATAGTTTGGTTTTAGTGTAGACCATGTACTCTCTGTACTGCTATAGCCCTTATGATCATAGGGCAGGCGCTTATCATCAGATTTCTGTCAAGCTCATGAGGCTTGTTATTCTTTATTGTGCATGGCTGGAAAAGTGTAAGGTACCCCATCTGTCATATCTCATGAGCCTTAGAAAATGTTTTTTCTCAGATTTGTGACTTTGAACCCACACTACATAAGCAGCCAATATAGGGGCCTTTCATATACCATTGAGTTTGCTAATGTTCCTAACAACAGCTAAATTATAAATTAAAGAGAGACTGGGACTCACAGTCCAGCCTGTCAGCACTTTGTGTGCCCAGCACAATACTCTTCGGACACTTTGGCAAGGAGAAAGAACTATACTCCACAAATGCATAACATAAAACAACTGTAAATGGTCTTTTAGCCATGGTGAACTTTTATGTGTAGTATCTCACACCCCTCAGCAATGGCACTGTGCCTGACATAATGTCAACTCTGTCCCATTGTAAAAGGACATATTCATTGAGAGTGAAGGAAAACCTGAAGCAAATCATTGCTTTAGGACATTTAAGCACAAAAACGCCTTCTGGTACTTGCCTGCTGCACTAATAAAAAAAAGACTTGTGGAACTTCTCTCTCTTAGTAACTCATTCATATGTTAGTGCAGTTTGATAATAACGTGCAGAATTAATGTGTAGGCTTTAATGAAAAATAAATGTGTTTAAATGTAAAAAGTGTAGTAAGCAACCATATTTACTCTTACCAGGCGTGAATATTTAAATCAATTCTATTTGACAAGCTGACACGACTAAAGAATGTGATATAACACAAATTGTTTAATTTCTGACCTATTCATGTACATGTATTTCATAATGAATAATAGTTATCTAAAATGTTTTCATCAGATTCTGCAAATGTTTCTACTTACACAAATACCACTATTAACTAATGACAAATGTAGGAAGGAGAACACCAGTAACTCTGAGCCATGTAGGACGATCAGATGGTCCCTTCAACAGGATTCAGATGGACCTCATTTAGACGCCTGTTCACAATGGGATGAGATATGTCCTAGTAATAATGTGAATTTTCTCTAAATGGGTGGAATCCTACCCAACACTGAGGAATGACAGTCACTTTAGCAAACCTGCTGCTAAGAAAGCTAATAGCAAGGTTTGGTTTACTGGTTTCTCTGGAGTCATATTGTGGGACTCTTTTTAACAATGAAGTCCTGAGGATGCTGTGTGCAGCTTTACAAGTGGAGCAGTGATTATATTGTAGTTATTGTCCAGAAGTGCCTGAGATAGTTGAACAGCTGAATAAAACCATAAAATCCCAATGGGCAAAAGTCTGTGCATCCACTTCACTGATATAACCTGTTGCTTTGCTCTGGTGTATATGAGTATTAGAATACACCTGACAGAAAGATAGTATTATCGTCACATGAGATCTTTATGGGGTGATAAGGTTGCCTACTGTACCTGCAAATGCACTAGTGAATATCATAGATAACATCATACTAACTGCAAGGGAGTGGCTGATGTGGTGCATTCTGTCTCTCGACAGGCTGAAGTTGTTACTGCAAATCGGCACCAAGTGCAGTGCCATGGATTTAGTCCCAGTGACTGGGTCCGACCAAAGAAGCATGTGGGAAAGTCATGTTTGGAACTGAGATGGAAAGGCCCCTTCCAGGTCATCCTCATTAAGAACAATGCAGTTAAGGGTGCCTGAACACCAAACTGGATTCATGCATCGCACACTCAGAGTGTAAAATGTCCATATGAAGAAATAGTGTTATATGAGCCAGAACCAAGAGCACTGGTGACTGTACCACTGCAAGTTGTAGAACTGCAAGGAGCAATACAGCAAGAGGTACAACAGCAAGAAAGAGAAAGAGAACCACAGACTGTTGCACCAATCTAAATCCCTGTAATTTCACAAAGTGGCATTGAAGTTCCTGGTTAAGAAGAAAGGGAGAAATAAGAGCTCAACCCGAGGTAACAGTGGAGACATCACTAAAACAACCAGAAGATCCAGGTGAAGGGACAAGTATTGAATCAAGAAGAGTCACTTACAATGCATAATCGCCAGGAAACTATGGTTGGAAGAAACTGAGATGAAGTGTGTCACTTGAATGGATCGAGGCAACAATTCCTGAAGAGACAGGATCAAGTGGTATAAGTGATACAGAAAAGATGTATAGACACCAAGAAGATAAAATAATCAAGAGTACCTTGTCAGAAGTATTCTGTACCTGAATGGACTTACTAAACTAAACACACCAATATCAGATTTGATTGATTTGAGATTAGATCAGTTGAAACCTCCATGACTTTGCACTGAAAAAGAACATGGAAAAAGTATTTGAAAAGCTTCTGAAAAGCAAATTGGTCAAATCAAAAGTTTGAGAGACACTGTTGAGTGAAAGACAAGAGAGACTGAAATTAGACAAATCAATAAAAGTAAAGGAAGGTAAAATAATTTTTCCCTAGGCCCAGGGCTGCAGTAGAAAAATAGGGGTAACATTTTAGAAGAATACACAGTAGGATTAGGGATGACTATATGACGATTGCTGTAAATACATCTGAAAGACTAACTGTAAAATAGAAGAAGGAAACTTGAGAAGCTGCTTGGTGCCAAAAGTCTGAACGTGGACTATTGACTTTACTTGCTGTATTATTTTACCTACCAGTCCCGCTGTAGACCAACATGTGCTTCCTAACCGAGATTTGATGCAGGATTATTATGGGAATTACATTTTTATTAATAGTAATTGTAGCTATAGCATTATTGATAGTGATGCACTTCACACCAGAGACTGGGAAAAATGTGTCTGTATTTACTACCATGTCATCCGCATATGTATTAGATAATGACAAATTAAAAACTTCCTTTGCACATTATATGAAAGGACATTACTAAACAAAAATGTATGGTAGGTTAGCTCAAGAATACACACAAGCATTAGATGCAAAGAACTGTTATGTCTGTGCACAATTATCTTCATCAGCTAAGGAGGAGATGTTATATCACCACATAACTTTGTCATATGCAGTTACATGTAGTATTGTTCTTATCATAGTATATGGACAAGAATATTTTGAATATTATTATTCTAGTTTTGACAATATTCATTAGAAAGCTCCTTTATAGAAGAGTAGGTATCTTCATCCATTAGCAATGGAAATGGAGAACGCTTGGCATTATTTTAGACCATCTGTATTTATAGGCACTGTTATGGCATATGAAAAAAATGTAAGCTGTTTAATGAGACCATTAGAGAAGACATTTATCATGATATTAGAAGAAAGAAAGAAAGACTCACATTTCCATAGCAAAGTCAGAGAGGAAGATACTTTGACCAATGTTTGGAAAAAGGAGGAAGATGAATACAGAAAGAAAGTGATCCATTCCAAATTGAAGTTAGACAGAAGTTAAAAGGGAAAATATGTACTTACAGAAGATTAAACCAAATTGAAAAAATACCTTTTGGGATTAGTAGTTGTCTACACATACTCAAAATTATGGGAAGTTCAAGACACATTTTACAAGGAGAAGAAACAGCTATTCCAGGAGTTTACTTTGTGTACAGGATGCTTATTTTCAGTTACTAGCTGATTGGAAAGGTATCTGCTACTTTACTTTGCTGTTTCCTAAGGTCTATCATATGAATAGTATAGATGCTTTGCCAATGACACAATCACATAGACACACACATATTATAAGTGTTTGAACACATTTAGTCAGAGACATTTTTGGAGATAATTTGGTAGTAGTTAACCCACCAGTTAGAGTAGTTTTAAATTATGAGAAAACATTCAACAGTAGTGGAAAAATTAGCAATAGGTACTTCTGGAGCTTTGTTAGCTGTTAATACCTAATTAGTGGCTGTTAGATCAATGATTTTACAAAATTGCTTTGACTCAGAATTTTGCTTGCAGTAAAAGGCAGAGTCCACAATAAGCTGAAAGCTCAGCATTGCTGCTCGTATACTCCTGATGAAAGTACAAAAAATTATACAAAATTATGATGCTTGATAACCATCAGAGGGGGACGTTGTTGAAGATTTTTACAATGTCAAGAAAAATGATGCAGTTTTATATTAATGTACAGAATTAACCTGTAGGCTTTAATGAAAAATAAATGTGCTTAAATGTACGTAATGTAGTAGGCAACCATGTTTACTCATACTAGGCCTGAACAGTTAAAGCAATGTCTAATTTCTGACTTTTTTGTGGACATGTTTTTCATAATGAATAATAGGTATGCAAAATGTATTCATCTGATTCTGCAAATGTTTCTACTTACACAAAGACTGCTATTAACTAATGAATTAAGATTTGTTATTTCATGAGGTAATGAAGAAGTTCACACACTAGGCTGCAGCATTTCTGTAGGGAATGAATTGTGAGAAAAATACAAGAGACAGGACATTGTATTTGTGAAGATACTGTTTCATTTGACTACTGTTTAAGTTCATTGCATTCCTGGTGAGAAGAAGAGGAGTGATCCTGTTCCCATGAGAGCATCGAAAGTTGATTGGCCTACTCAAGGAAGAGAAACCAACGAACCGCAACATTGGAAACATGTGATGTCTATAATAGTATGTTTTCCTAGATTAGGTGTACACACAGGCGCCATATTCCTTGCCCCTCTCTTTTAAACAGAGCTATCTCCTTTGCCATTATCCAGGATTAGACTTTACTGAGTTTCTTAAACCTCTCTTCATGAGAAATCATGCTTTGATTGATTATTCAACTAATTTTGATGCTGAAGCTTTATGCTTGTTGATCTAACTCTCTCGAACTTGAATCTGTTGATGGGATTCTGAGACTGACACCTTTTTATTCCCATTCCTAGAATAGGTTTTCTTTCCTTTATGGTAAAAAATTAAAGGATTTATTATGATTTATTGATTAATTTTTTGATTAATGACAAATTGAATGACTGATATTGTCGAACTTATATGATGATCTAATATAGCCCTAGAGCCCGCCGTAGCGGGTTATACCAGCCATAAAAGCCAAAGGCGAGGGACTTTAACTAGGGAACGGGACCTTAATTGACAGTATAGCCCAGCTACGAAGGGCTACAAGGCTATTGGAAAATTCTGCCACTAGATGACAGAATGTTCTAATAAATCAAACAATGTCCTCACAGAGCCCGATTTGATTAAAGCCCCCGCGCTCCGTGAGGCCTTTGTTCACAGCTCTTGCTGTGAACAAAGAGCATTGGAATGTTGATGCTCCGGGCTATTACCAGCCAGTAGAAGCCCACACAATGGAGCCCCCAACATTCCAATGTTCTAATAAAGATGAAATACTATACCTCTTTGAAAATAAAACCCCTTAACTCCTACCAAACTCTAATTATTGACTGAAAATAGACTAGAGACTGTGATGACAATTTAATCTTCTGTACAGCTCCAGATTAATCTCAGCCAACATCAAAGATTTATTGGCCTGAGAAGAAGAGAAAAGCAACAATTTCTCCCTGAAGAGTGGCATATTTTCTTGTAAGCTGACAATTTCATTGACATCCCGCGTCAGCAGGAACTTTAAAGTTCAGAGGAAGTTGAATGCTGATATGCGTGTTTGTTGATAAACATTTTATTTATCAAATGTATAATCCATAGGCCATTAAAACAATTAAGCTCTAGATGAAAAATTGAAATACTGATTTGGGAACGATCAACCAAGACTCAATTGTGGCAAGAGTTTAAAATATGTATTAGAAGGACAGAAATATGTAAAAGCCATCAAACAAAAGATGTCTCTTTGGCTATCAAATATGATGACCTAAAACATGCTCAAAACGTGGCAAAACTGTTAAGATAATGAAGGATATTGTGAAGGGCATTGTGTTGTCGTAGTTGCATGTTTTCACTACCATCTTCAGTAACCTGGTTTCAACCTTGACTCATGACTTATATTGTTCCATGTAGAGCACCACATACTTCAGCGGCTGTATTTAGAAGCGGCCGGTATAGTAAAAACTATTCTGCTGTTCCATGGAGATAAGGAGTGCCTGAAAAAATACACTGGACGACACACTCATGCTTAATGCTCACATGACTCAAGATAAAACTAGCAAAAGGATGGTCCAATCTTTGACTGAACTGGCCCAGGCTCTGCTGGGTGTGAAATTCTTGACAGAAGTTGACCTCATTTGCACGGGGGGTTTGCCCAAACAAAGCAAATCCTCTGATGAGGAAGCATCACAGGTGTTCGCCTTCAACCAAAGGGCGGTGTCAGATGCACATTCTCACACAGCCCAAGATAAGGCTAGCAAAGACAGGTTTTATCTTTGTCGGAATTAGCCCTGCCTCTGCTAGATGTGTAATCCCATCAAGAATAACCAGATTGGCAGAACTGGACTGCATTTGCATGTGGGATGCACTCACAAACGGGATTCTCTCATGTAAAAGGCATCATTGGTTTCACCAATGGTGGAAATAGAACACCAGCTCTACAGTCTTCCCACCATTCCATGAGGGGCAGTACTTTACATGAAAGAGTAACATGGGCCCTAATACTGTTAAGGAAATGATTTTGTTTTCGCAGTTCTCATTGATGATGAAGACACATTCTGATGTACTGGAAATGTATAATTAATTCAATGGCTGCTGAGTTTTTACATAAGGGTGGAATTACCACACTTGCCATAGAAGGCACAGCAAGCTGTCTAATTTGCAGATTTCTCCAAAATATATTGATTCACGTTCAAATTGAACAAAATGCTCTAAAGCTATTCCAAACTGAGGCTAACTTCCAAACTTTAAATAAATGAATTGGGTCATTTTTGCATGTTTCCTGCTAAATCCTGGTACAAATGTGTGAGTACTCTGACTTGATAGTGCCAATATCCTCGAGAAACGGCTTCTGTCGCGCCAAGAAATAAAAATCCAACATGTTTAAATGTCATTTTAATGTTATTTATGAAGGTGGCAAAACTATTTTTATTTTTTTTGCGAAATAGTTTAATTAACTTTTCATTCAAATTCATGCTTATAATGTTGTCATGGGCAGCAATTATTTGAAGCGAACCTTTAGGCTCTCACATGTTTCCAGGATTGCAGAAAATAAATTATGCACACAGTAATTACTGATGTCAATGTTTGAAGTCATTACCAGATGCGAGATTCCCACATTGTTCCGCGGTTTGCAGTTTGAAATGCAAAGCAGCATGGTGAAATTGCACATTTTCAGTGATGCAAAGCTGCAAATGTCGTAATGATGGGATTCTGTGCACATTGAGGGTCATATTTATACTCTGTTTGCGCTGGATTTGCATCCTTTTTTTTACGCAAATCTGGCGCAAACTTAACTCCATATTTTTATTTTGCCGCTAGACATGTCTAGCGCCAAAATATTAGAGTTAAAGTAATTTTTTGCCTGCATAAAACTACCTTGCGTCAATGAGATGGAAGGTAGGCGTTCCCAGGCAAAAAATGACTCAAAGAAATAGCGCCTTATTTAAAGGTCCCGTGCAAAAATCACGCACTGGAGGAGGAGGGCCTTAAATAATGGTGCTAAGCCTCCTTAGCACCTTAACGTCTGGGTCAGGGCAGGAGTTAGGGGACCTGTGGGCCTTTTTCCATGGTCAGAGACCATGGAAACAGCCCACAGGTGCCCTTCCCTGCCCCCAGGGACAACCCCAACAACCCACACCTGGAGGACATCTAAGGATGGGGAGACCCATCCTAGGTAAGTCCAGGTAAGTTTTTAAAAACACATTTCAGAGTGCCATAGAGGGGCCTAACTTGCCCCCCCCCCCACTTGGCACTGTGCCCAGTGGCCATGCCCAGTGGACATCAGTCCCCTGGGCATGGCCATTGGGCTGGGGGGCATAACTCCTATCTTTACTAAGACAGGAGTCATGTCCATGGGGGTTGTGTGTCAAAAAAATGACGCTAGCCAGTCTTCCCTACGCCTCCCATACCTGGTTAGCGTCATGTATTTTGATGCTAACCGGGCCTTAGCGCTGGCTTGCACCATTCCTTAATTATAGCACCCGGGTGGCGTCCTGGAATGGCACTAGCCGGCGCTATACTTTTTGACGCAATCCTGCGCTAATGCAGGTTTGCGTCAAAAAGTATAAATATGGGTCTTTGTCTCCAGGCCTTCACACACATACATACAAGGGGTCCAACATCCCAAACATGATAGTGATCCTGCTTGTGCTTTGAAAAATAACGGGGTAGCTATTTTGCATCCTTAGCTCAGGGCTTGTTTTTGAATTTGCATGGCATTAGCTCCTTGACTGCTCAATGATGACTCTTAAATTCAGTTGCCCTTTCCCCAGGGTCTCGTATTACGTAAACTCTGCATCTTATCACGTTGCTGCTTTTCTAATAAAGAATGGAACGGACAAATCTTGCTATTGTCCTTATTAAGCAAAACAACTTTGCTTCAGGGCTTTTAATAAAGAATCTGATCGGTTGATATCTGAATACAGCACGTGCTTTTCTCTATATTTTCTTTGTGAATACTAGGAATATAAATTAACTGATACTATCCCAAACTAAGTTTTATTTTGTACAATTGAAGGATGTAAACAAGCCGTTTTGTCCACTCCTTACTTCTTAAAGACAACAAAGTGCAGACTGCTGTTGGCTTCAATTTTTTGCACTGATGCAAATCGTTAGTTTCATGCAAATCTTGCTTGGCCAGGATACAAACAGTAAAAAACATGAAATGGGAAAATGCATTTGTTTCATTACTTTGCTGCAAAATGTTAAGTAGCACAGCATCAAGTCCTCTATGCGACAGGTATAGAGAAAGGATGCATCTGCTCTAGTCTTTCCTACACAGTGAGCAGATAAACCATCTTCTCTGCACTGGTTATTCTGGGCTGCTTTACCCATGCCCACCCCTGGCATCCCGTGAACAATGACATGCAATCTCATTCTGCAGAGACGAGCCTTCTGGTGATGGATGAACATGTTTAATCTGCAGAATTCAATGAGTGTCGTGTTGGTTCGCCTTATTTCTATCGGCTGTTTGGGTCTATTTCTTTGCCTCGATTGGATGCACAAGGGACTACTTAATCTGAAAAATGCGGTAAATTATCACAAGGAGGAGGGATTTTTTTTAAATATGTATATTTTGCTGTTTGTTCAAACAGCAAAAGGCTCGCAAAGTCGCACCAACAACAATCAAATAACCAGAGCAGGAGAGCAGCAGCAGCACACTGTTGGTATATACAAATTTCGCAGATGGTAACAGAAAATCAGCTAGGCAACAAGAAATCATACAAATACAATTAAGTGCACACGGACATTCTCTGCTTTAGTGAATCACCTTCTCAGCCGTCATATATAAATCCATCCCCGCCCTCCACTCCTGTAGGCATGGTATCCCACGGGCACCCCAATATTTGGTCACATTCCTCTTTGCTACCACTGGGCTCAGCTGAAAAGGATACCCCTCACAATTTTGCCCAATTCATTCAGTATCACTCGCCAATATGGTTGTATGATAGGGCAGTCCCAAAGAGTTTGCAATAATAACCTCCATCCCCTCTGCATGGCAAGCAGTTAGGAGACTCCACTCTCTCAAACCTGTGCAGGCAGACACAGTCATAATGGACCCAGTGGAGAAATTTGAACTGAATAAGCCTCAACCTAGATTTAATAGCCACCTCCGTAGAGTGGATTAACGCTTCCTCCCAATCTGTATCATTCAGTTCCCCCACTCAATTTTCCCATTTCCTCCCAGTATCTTCAGGGAGTTAGGCATATTATTATTAATAATTTTATAGGTGTAGGAGATCGCTTTTACTACATAAGTAGCCTACCCTCCAGAGGTGAATATTTAGGTAGGTCAGAAACCCCCAGACCCTCTTCACATTAAGCATGACTGAGCTGCATGTATTTAAAGAATTGTGTATCATGAAGTTGATAGCCTCATTGAAGGGAGTGGAAGGGTACAAGGCCGCCATCCTCCAAGAGATCACAAATTTTAGATATACTAATAAGATCACAAGTCCTAAAACCCCTCAGCTTCCTAAATTCCTGAAATCTCACTCTCATCCACAACAAGGTCTCTTGGGTGATTCTAGTCGGCCATCCTATGCACCCGTTTGCCTTGATCCGCGCCTCAATGGCTACCTGATTCACCAGCAGTAATCGTCCCACCCCCTTAGAGGTAATGCAGATAAGACTAGGATTAAAACTGGTCTTCAACGCATATGTGGGATGATCACAGAGCACGTATCCCAATCGTTGATGACAATCAAACTGGGCTGAGGATGTAGTAAGCTCGGATATCCATGAGGGTGAGACCACAATTATATTGACTTTGCTGTTGTACCCTCTTGCTGAAAACCTCGCCTTGTTCTTATAATAGATGTTTTGCAGAACATACAATAATTTGGGCAGGGTGATCATTTTAAACATGGCAGCTCTGCCCATTATTGTTAATGGTAACGCCTCCCAGTGGTCTGCGTCTTCATAGAAATCCGTTAGCACTCCCCTTAGATGCTGTTCTATACATCGCTCTTGGTCTGGGGTTATATATATAATCCCAAGATATGGGAATCCCTTCCTCTCCGTCTCACAGGGAAGGCAGAGAGATTCAGTTCTCAACTCGTAGGATATAAGATCAATGTATCCCAGTTTATGGTGTATCCTGAGTGGGCACCATATCTTTTGAAAACCTGGAACACTGAAGATATCATCTCTTTCGGCCGGGTAATATGCAGCAGGATATCCTCTGCATAGAGCAATATCTTTTCATCCCCTGCAGCAGTCTTGGGTGGCTCAGAAACCTGTAATGTTGGGATGATCACGCACCATACAGACCAGTGGTCCCAGGGTTAGGCCAAATAGGAGAGGGGGCAGAGGGAATCCCTGTGGAGTCCCCCTTTCTATGGGAAACTGTGAAGAGAGGACTCTGTTAACTCGGACCACCGCCATAGGCACCTGATATGGCAATGCTATCCAGGCCTGGAATTTGAGGCCAAAACCAAATCTTTTCAGGGTTTGAATCAGGAATGGCCAGTGTGCGGTGTCAAAAGCATTTTTGGCATTTAGTGATAGGAATATGTGGGGTTTGTGCTGGGGCTGGACCGCCGCCTGTCAGTTGTGAATCCTGCGGAGGTTATACCTGGTAGATCTCTTTGACATAAATCCCAGTTTATCTCTATGAATCAGGTGGGATATCACGCCAATGAGTCTCTTGGCCAAACCTGTGGCCAAAATCTTGGTCTCCTCTTTGAGTAGCAATATCAGGTGATATGAACCACTTCTCACTGCTGGCTTCCCTTGTTTATGGATCACCACTATTGTAGCATGCCTCAGGTCAGGCACCAATGCTCCTACATCTGAGGCTTCAAGGAACATACTGAGGAGATGGGGACCAAGGGTCTTGGAATTCCTCTTAAAGAATTCAGCCAGGAGGCCATTAGGACCTGGAGTCTGGCCTGAGGTTAAATTCGCTATAGCTGCCTATCTTTCAGGGAGTGTAATTTCCTCACCTAGGGCCAACCAGTCCTCCACTGGGATGATGTTCACCTTCACTATATTGAGGTAGGGCGCAATGCACTGGGTCTCTGCAAGAGGATGCACCCTAGAAAATGCCTCATAGTATTTTGCAAACTCTTCAGCTATACTCCCATCAGAGGTGCAGTATTCGCCAGTGCTATGCTACCCATGATACTGCTCACCCATCGGGCCTCAGCCTCCCGCCTACCAAGCCACTTGTCATAGAGGTGATGGTGTGTGGCTAGAATCTGGGTCCTCACCTCGTTTTGTGCCATGCCAATGCATGATATTCAGTACTGAGGGCTGCAATTTTGTGAAGGATCTCGGGAACCAACTGCACCCCAGGAACACCCTCCCCATACACCAATCAACATTCCATGGCCTCTATTGCCCAAGTTTCTCTCTTCTTTTTCTGTGTGATTATATGTTGCACTCAATCTCTGAGCACTGTCTGGTAGGCCTCCCAGAGAGTGACCTCAGAGTCAGCTGACCCTTTGTTTTACATAAAGTACAGTTCAGTATCTACACTCTGCTCTCATGAGACTGTCTCATCTTGCATCTCCTACACATTAAACTCCCATCCCCATCCCAGTCAGTGAGGTACATCCAGGGACAGCCAAAGGGGGGAGTGATTGGACCGAAAACTAGCCGGTATTCAGCTCCCTCGATCCTACCTATCTCACCCGCTGGTGCAAAAAAAGAATCCAGTGTAGAGAAAACTTTATGTGTCCTGGAGAAGTAAGAGTATCCGCTGCACTTTGGGTGGTGGTGGCACCAGAGATGAGAGAGTCCTTGGCTTCTGGTTGGATAGGGTAGGCACCTCATCCAGGCAGAACCCACCACTCTTGGCTATACACCCAAGACAACCCCTACTCACCCCCTTGGTAGCTTGGTCAGAGTAGTCAGGCCTATCTCAGAGGCAATCTTTAAAATGTTTTGCAACACACACACACCAGTGACACAATAAATACACCACGAAAAAGACTCATCAGAAGTCATAGACCAAAATGACATAAACCAGTAATTATTTTGCCAACTAGACAATTGTAAACACCTCACAGTGAGTGCATTAAAGAAAACTGTTACATTTCAAAATAACATGAAAGGGAAAATGACTGTGTATATTATACAGACCCTAAAATAGTACTCATTACCCTGGCCATCATAAGGCATCAAAACAACATACATCCATATCAGAGCATGAATCGCAGCATCTAATGGGTAAGGCACCAACTTTCACCCTAAACACTAAGGTTAGAGCACATTTGGCCTCCTTTTACTCGTGAACATAAAAAAATCCACCACTTCAGGCACAGGAATTCTTGCACACCTATGACTGTTACTATAGTAGCTAAAGCACAAGTGAAGGGCTCTGAGGCACCCACTTGCGTATCGCATGTAAGATGGACTGCTCCCCAGATACTTGCTGACAAAGGGGAACCACACTTCAGGGCCACGCAGGAGACAGGTGTCAGTCCCCATGCCCAGCTTTTGAAAATCAGCTGCCCATGAACACGAGGTGCAGCTGCCAAGACCAGTACCTTTTTGGGTGCCCTGAGGTCTCTTCTGACCTGGGCGCAGTGTCCTTGGTTGCACGGAAGGGCTCAGGAGCAGACAGCAGTGGTGATTAGTGATGTCTTCCTTTGGCTGTCAAGCTCTGCCCACTAGCTGCCATCAGAGGAGTTTCTCCACTCTAGTCTCACCCCTCCTCCTGGAATTTCTCTTGTGCCTGCAGCAACTTTCTCGTCTGGAAAAAGGCAGGACGGGGTTGTAACTCAGGGTCCTACTGTTCTTGACCAGTGAAGCTATATGGGATAGCACTGTACAGGGGACTTATAGGTAGATTATTGTGACAGGTGAAAGCCAACCATACCAAGTTTAAAGGAGAGAGCATATGCACTTTACCACTGATCAGCAGTGGTAAAGTGCCCAGAGTCCTAACACCAGCAAAAAGAGGGACAGAAAAACACGAGGAGGAAGGCAAAAAGATTGGGGATAACCCTGCCAAAAAGGCCAGGTTCAACACTGCCAACATATTTGCAAAAAGATTGGGCAAGCCCGTGTTGGAGCCTGAGCAGTCCATTTCAGAATCCATAACATCATTAAAATCCCTCTCTTGAAGAAGGAGCCTGTTTCTAACAAAATAATCATTACTTTGTCTAGGGTGGGCACCTGCACGTGTGGTGGTGCATAAACACTAATGAGCGTGATATCTGCCCCCGCCCGAGACCCTACACCATGGCAAATGTCCCATTGGTATCCAACCCTAGGTAAATCCTGCATGGGCCCATGTGATGTAACCCCTTGACTTAGTAAAGGCTACTGGGTCCCCAGTAAGTGGGTCTCTTGTTGGAGGACCACATCAGGCTTTAAACGCCTAATAAAAGTTGCAACCAGGCCTCCCTTGACTTTGCTGCTCAGTCCATTAACATTCCAGGTATTATGGAGCTGCCAGCGGTCCTCAACATATTAGCTTATGTCGTACTTTTACTGTAGCGGTTCTAACCACTCTCAGTGGTGTGTAAACTCACCACACCACATTTGTGGCCCGCTGTACTCAAACATCAACACAACCTCTAATAAACAATACTCAACAGAAAACCCATTGAAAATCCCCCCCTCCCCCCCTCACCCCTCTCATGAGTATAAACCCTCAAGACAGACAACTACTTCACAAGCAGGGCCTGAGAGGTCTGTAGCCCACCCCACCCTGCACAGTCAGACAGCACACAACTTCAAATAAGGTAAAAGTTGTAACACACTCTCCCACACTCAAACCAGCATTTCAGGACAGGGAACAAACAGGAAAGGTCACCCACACCAAGCACACATTCCACAATCTCTTTCTCAACACTGCACAGTAGACGTGCCCCACGTACACCAAACACCCAGCTCGCACTGAAGCAGAGGTGGGGAGAGAAATAAGTCTCCTCACACTGGCCACATCCACACCCCTAACAGCCTCATTCTAGGGGGTCAAACCCAAACTCCTCCTGGAGCCCCATCAAATCCCATTGACATCAGGAGTTCACAGCTTCACCAGGTTCATCACACACCCGTTCAGGATTAGACACCACTCAGTTAAAGCTGCAGCTAGGTTCAGACTCAGTTGTCAGCTGAGTAGTCCCATCATCACTACCAGTCAGGGAATGCTGGCTCCCTCTCCTCTTCAGCTCCCCCTCCAAGTCTGACAATTTCTCTCTCGCCACTCAACCTCCATCAGTCTCCCTCAGGGTTAACCTCCACCTCATCCAGCTCAGTCCTGGCATTTATGCTTTGAGGTCCAGAGTTTGGGTCTGACCCCAGGTCACCCCTTTCAGCCAACTATTTTTGCAACCTCTGTGAAGACCGGAGTTGAGGCCGTTCCTCAAGCCAGCTGCAAACTTCCTCCGGTGTATGGAAAAAGCGGGTTTTGTCATTGAACAGCAACTTTAGCTTGGTGGGGAAGAGCAACATGTACTGAAACTGCATGGTCCAGAGGTTGGCTTTCACTGTGTCTAATGTCCTTCTTTGTTTCTGTACCTCACAGGAGTAACCAGGAAACAGCATGGCAGTGGAGGATTCAAACTTGATCACACACATCTGCATTGTCCTCCTAAGTATAAGGTCTAGGTCTTATAAGTCCAAAAATCATTCTGTTATCCCACATGGGGAGGGGTACCAGGGGGACAGTGGGGCAGCAACTGCTCTGTGGACTCATTCAATAATGAAGCAACCAGAAAAGCTAGCAGCTGTGAAGATGGATTGGAGCTACTTTTCTAAGAAGTATATCTTGTTTGACCCCTCCACTCCCTTAGGGAAGCCGATCAGTCTCCGTTTATTGCTCCTCTCCCGGTTCTCCGCATCATCAACCCTCCATAGCAATTCTTTAATACTCGCTTTCACTTCCATCAGGTCCTTACTTAGGGAGTGTGTGGTGTCTTCCAACTGTGGCACTCTGTCCTCTGCGGCCATTACATGGTCCACAGTGTTCTGAGGATCTTTCCTCAAAAGTGCCACTTCCTAGCTGACTTCACCAATCCTGGATTCCAGGGCTGGTCTGGACTGCTGAATCACAGCTAGGATCACTGTGTTATCCATGTCCCCCCAGGAGAGAGCTTGACTGCCTTAGTATGCCTATTGATTTTACCATGGTGGGGCAGGTTCAGATCTTTATCCTTAGCCATTTCAAGGAGTGCTCAAACATAGCGGACTAAGGGCCTCATTACAAGTCTGGCGGTCCTGGGACTACCAGACTCACAATGGCAGTTGGACTGCCACCAAAGCAGCGGTCTTGCCTCCATATGATGACAGTGGCAGAGCCGCCGCTGTCCGACTTCTGGCACTGCCAGTTTGCCACCGGTCAACAACCTGGTGGTGCCACCGGTCCTAATCTGCCAGGGCAGCGCTGCAAGCAGCATTGCCCTCTGGATTATGAGTCCCCCGTCCGCTAGCTTTTGCATGGCAGTTTCACTGCCATGCAAAGGCTGGTGGGAACGGGGTGCCGGGACCCCCATGGGGGCCCCAGCACTGCCCATGCACTTGGCATGGGCAGTGCAGCAGCCCCCATGGACAGCCCTGTTGCGCCTTTCACTGTCCAAATTACGGGCCGGCGTCAATGTTGTGGCCTGTTTCCTACTGGGCCAGTGGGCGGTAAACGCTGTTTCTGCCTGCTGGCCCAGCAGAGAACATAGGGCCAGCGGGCAGCAAACCGGCGTGGCGGTTTTCCATCCGAAAGAACTCAAAATGACCAAGCAAGGCAAAAAGGACCTGGTACTACATGGCAGAGGGGCAATAGTCAATTGTGCTTCTACGAGCACCACTGTTGCTACTGGATGACTGAGAGCAACCACTGCCAGAAAGGGTTTGTGAACCCCACACAATCAGCAACTAAGAGTATTTATACGGCAGTCCACCCATAGCAAGCCTAAAAGACCTCCCCGCATGCCTCCAAGTCAAAATCCGCAAGGGGGAAGGAGCAGGCCACATAGGTCTCCATGTTCCACTACCACCTCCCTGTAATTAGTTCACCAAAGTACAGCTCGGCCATGTACTGCACAGTAGGAAATGGAGAACTCCAGCACTATCAGGGGTCATCCCAGTCAGGCAGCGGCATGAATACTCCAGGGCCCAAGGGAGAGTGGCAGCAAAGAAAGGGATTTTTTCCCCACAATCCCACTCCCTCAACAGTGGCAGTTCTGAAGCATCATGCAGTGGACTGGTACAAAATCTGTACTGCCCCTATGGACAGGGCCATTCGCAGTACTTTCCATCAACATCCAAAGCTATCCTGGAATTCAGGTGCTCTGACACTGGACCCAGTTCTTCAAGTCCCCTGGAGCATCAAAAGTGACCAATGTCAGACCACCAGAGGGGGCCCTCCAGAGCCCTCTTGTAGAACATTCTCCCTGAGCAGCTCATCACAGTTTCATAGTGGGTCGCACCCAGTGCACCATTCCAAGGGATGCACCAGCCAGAGCTCAATACTGCACTCACTGTTTCCCCCAGAGGCCGCTCTCTCAACCACGTTCAGACGAGTACTCCATGCTCCACAGGCCATGCAGCATCAGTGGTAGGAGTCTGATAGCAGGAGCAGCAGCAAAGTCTACTACAAGCACTCTTCAGGCTGTCAGCAGCCACCGCAGTACTGATGACTTCACTGCGACACCTCTCTCCATCGGGGGTTCCACACCACCACTGCTCTCCGCCTGTTGTCAGCTCTTCCACACCACTTGGGCACCTGCGCATCCCTTTGTCCGCGGTCCAGGTGGTGGATCAGTAGGCACCCAAGTAAGACCCCTGGAGACAATGCACCACTGCTGCCAGTCCCCCAGAGTCCTGTCAGAGAGTGGCCAGGGAATGCCACCAGCCCATCTCCTGTGGAGATAAGTTCAAGCATTCACCATTTTGTCGTGCAGGGCCCAGTCCCTTGCTGGAGTTTCCAGTCAGCTCAGGAACTCCGGGGGCCACTGCAGAACCACACAGCTCACTCCCCAGACCGTGGGGTACAGGATTAGTCAGGTGTTTGGGGTCAATGTTGCCCAGGGTTACAGGATTATTGCAGGATGCTGTTAGGCCTAGCCGGAGCTCCGCACAGGTGCATATAGCCTGTCATTTTGTCGGCCACGCCCTCCCCATCAAATGATGTTTTTTAAAAACATTTTGTCAACACTCAAGTTTGTGCTTGACTCTAAGATGGTCATCTTGTGACTCATCATCTTAGTATCCAACACACACATAAGGGCTGACAAAAATAATTAAAGAAATGCGTGATGTAGTAAAAAAAATCAGAAATTATGTGATTTTTGAAAACATTACAGTATAACATAAATTATTTAATGTATCTGGTTTCTAGTTTTGTCAGCACCAAGATGGTCTCGAGCAACTCCTCTAATCTGCCACCAGGATGCTGCTCTCACAGTGAATAAGCCTGGCGACTCCTCTCCCCAGGCCAGCAGCTACTTTCCTTTGTCGTTGGGCTGCCACATTCTATTAGCATGCCAGACAGATCCCTTCTAATTACAAACATTTGCAAAGCTAGTCTGGCTTGTAAGTCACAATGTGAGGCAGTCCTGTTCACTTTGCCATTGTCAATGTTTGTTCTGATTCCCATGCACCTGAAGTATGTGACAGTCCCTAACAACTCCTCGTGTGCATTCTTTTTCGGCCACAACATAATAATAATTTAACACATTACCAATAATTCAGGCATATGACTTGCGATGAATTGTAGCATTTCTCCCATTTTAAGATTTGCCAGTTGTTATTGTACATCTTTCTGAAGAGATCTTCTCCAACAGACCTGTCTGACTTTTGTGACGTGTTCAAGCCAGCTTTGTTTATTAGTTCTACAATTCTCATTTCTTGTTCAAAAGCTCACACTGCTTTATGAAAGACTAACAAGGAAATAAAGTAAGTTTTGTCAAGTCAGTGATTGAGTAGCTTATTTTAAACTCAGATCCAGATCCCTGAGCTAGTTAAAATGCTGGTTAATAGTTAATGCAGGGTTCCCTCGGGTGTTTAAACGCAGACCGATATGTGGGTAGGGGCGTAGCTTGGTCAATAAGATTGGGGGATAGGGGTGTGAGCATCAGCTTTTCCAACAATCAGGCTGGCATGTAGAATTAAAATTTACAGAACAAGCAGGGTGCATGAGAAGGGCCTAAGGAGCAGTAGAAATGGAGAGGAATGCAGATTTGTTGGAGTACTAAGAGAGACATCACAGTATGTTGTAAAATGACAACATTTTGAGGACTTTGAAACCAGTGAGGGGAGATAATTTGTCTGCGTTTGTAGATCGAGTGCGCAAGCGCTTCTGGCCTGTTGTTAGTTTTGTGGTCTTTTAATCATGCCCATCTTACACACATCACTTTCACTCATTCATGGGCTTGCCTTTCAAAAACTCAATGATGTCATTGGTAAGTGCTTTACATTTGTCCTGCCTTGAGGCTGTTTTGTTACCGCCTCAGGGACTGACCCTGTTACACTGATAATTACACGACTGTGGAAATACTTTACTGTGAGCAGACTACTTTTTTATTTATTTTGTCTCTCCCCTTCACGCTCTATGGTGCTTTCAAGTCTTACACAGCGCAAACTCAGCCGACAGTATTGGAGCACTTTGTTTGATTACCAGTTACTTCACATTCTTTATCCTTCTCGCTCCATGGCAGTTTCAAGTCTTACACAGCACAAACTCAATCTGCAGTATTGCAGTGATTTGCATGACTGCCAGTTACTTCACATTGTTTATCCATTGTGCTCCATGGTGCTTTCAAGTCTTACACAGCGCACACTCAATCAGCAGTACTGGAGTGATTTGAATGACTACCAGTTACTTCACATTGTTTCGTCTTTCCTTCACTCCATAGCAGCCATGGTGCTTTTAAGTTTTACATAGCGCAAACTCGATCACACTCGATGTCCCATACAGATGGCAGTTTCTCCATATCAGCGATGTTTTATAAGGTTCCTTACAAAGCATGCCAGGAAGTCTGCGGCAGTTGGGATGTGATTTTTTTTTTTAAAGCCGACATCCTTTTCACTGCAGCTTCTGCCTGCCTTTTCATTAAAGCTGGTTAAAGCTAAACAAAACCACACCCCAAGGGCTTTATCCTGTGGTCTGTGTTGAGCACTCCCATATCCTTGCAGACCTTCTTCCACGGCCAAGGCCGTTAGTAACTCAGACAGAGATTTTTCGCTGTCCTGCTGGAAACCCTTTGCTAAAAAACAACATGGTGTCTTTCTTGTGAAGATGGAACTTCTCTGCATCCACCCTGCCTGGTGCCCCACCTCTCTCCCGAAACACTGTCCTGCGATTACAAAGACAGGGTTCAGTCTCCAGCCAGGCAGCCGTCACTGTCCCACTCGCAGGATTATGACCCCGCCTACCACCATGGTTTTTGTGGCTTCCTTACTGTGACCATGGCGGTAGGCACTTCCCTGACACTGATAGGGGTCTCCCCCACTCCCTCCCCCTCTCCAGAGTCCTCCCCACTCTCCCCCTCCAAACTCCACATGACATACATGCACATTCATGCACCAACATACACATGCATACACACACACTCATATACACATTCACCCATGCATGTATACATACATTCACACACACATCCACACTCACTGACATACATACAAGCACTCACGCATTCACACATCACAACATACACGCACACTCACACCCATTCATGCACACACGCATTCCACATGCCACACACCCGCATGACCACACACAGACACATACACCCACACACACAACACCCCCCACCCCCTCCACTGTCGGAGCACCCGACTTACCTGCTTGCAGTGGGTCCTCTGGCAGGAGACAGCATGTGGCGCTGCTGCCACCAGCAGCGTCACCTAGCGCACACCGCCAGGCCGTATCATGGATCATGATGCAGTCTACGGTGGTCTACTGGCGTGGTGCTGCCGCTGGCATTAGCGCCACCTTACTGCCGTCTGCTGCCATGACCGTAGCCAGAATTCTGCCAGTCTTCTGGTGGAATTCCGGCTACAGTCATAATATAGCAATTGGTAGGTAGCCACGGCGATGGTGTTTTGGTGGTCGTCGCCGCGGCAGTAGGCGGTTTTTACCACCAAAGACATAATGAGGGCCATAGTTGCACCCCTCCCACTCCCTGGACTGTCTGCTCTTCATATGTGACATCTTGCTTCTTCACCAGCAGCAAGTATACATGCAGTCGGTATTGGCCCACCTGAATGCCTTGGCAGATAAATAAACAGACTAGTGTTTTTGCCACCTTTTCAATTTTTAAATTGACGTAGGGTAAATGGCTTAAAATCACTTGGTCACCCAGGTTTGTGTGGCTTCTGAATGCTGCTTTCTACACGAACTCAGTCAGCAGTAGTGGAGTGGGTTGCATGACTACCAGTTACTTTACATTGTTTTGTCTCTCTTTCGCTCCATGGCGGCCATGGCGCTTTCAAGTTTTACATTGCGTGAACTCAATCACACGCGATGTCCTAAACAGATGGACGTTTCTCCATGTCAGGGACATGTGCTATAAGGTTCCTTTTGCCATGGTACCACCATATGCAAGAATTGAGCTGCTCCCATCTACCTTTACATTGTGCAAACATTATGTAAATGTTTTGAGATTAAGTGTGGCTAGTTTAACATTTGTTCACAGTGAAATATGGATTTTCAGACAGGTGATTTTACGACCATCACGGAAGTTGGTAAAATTGCTCTACTAACAACCTGCATGCTACATAAAACAAAATGTGAATTTATATACCAAATCAAGACAAGTGATTATATAATGGTTATATCCAGGCCCCTTTTACTACTGTAAACCGAATGAATGTGAAAGGATCAGAATTGCTCTGCCTTTGCAAATGTTAATAGCCTTCTTTGCTTGGGTGGGCAAAATAGTAATATAAATATAATAATTGCTGCAGATAGCGGAAGAAGGTAAATGAAAGTGCTTAGTTATATGCAGGGCCACTGGCATTACAGAGGGCCACATTATGCAGCAGGGTTCACCAATTTATGTGGCAAGTCCAGTTATGCATTTACAATGCCAATAGCGTTAACTCAAGCAAATGCAAGACCTATTGCATTGCAAATGTTTGTTATCTTTATGTATCTAAATGTTCCTGGTGAAGTCTGACAGACATCTCACCATACCCGCCTAAAAGCAACTGTACCCAAACTATTTATCAGAAAATACGTTTATTAGGAGTGAACCTGGCCTTAGTTAAACCAGCATGGGTGCTATTTGTACCTACTTACCACTGGCTCCTGTTTACCTAGTCACAGAGCTGTAGGTTAAGGGCCTCTTGCTGTAATTTGGTGTCTGCGACCTGAAGTACATTACAGATAATGAAACCTACACCTTTCACACACCACAGGTGGCACAGAACAGGTGAGGACATCTATCCTTTTCCCAGTGTACATGCTAAAGTTACTGGAACATCGCAAATGAGCCTGGTGTTTGACATGAGTGTGAGAGTTGGGTAGAGCCTGTAAGGAATCGAAAGCCCAATTATTACTAAGCGTATTCTCTAGCAGAGTGGTAGCCGACGGAGCAAGAGGCTGGGGTACTCAAAAGAGCTGGGCATGAGAGAGTATCAGGCTTTCTACGCTAGAAAAAAGGGTTCCAGAGATGAGGATATGAGATCAAACGTGTAAGATGGTGGAATGCAGGGTCAACAGAGATCAGATACTAGAGGAGGTTGTGTTAGATTTAGAACAGAAGATCGACATTTGAGAGCAAAGGAGTGGGTGTGTGCCTGACAGTGTATTTGGGGGCAGCTACCATACATTTGACAGCAACAGAGTACTGACTCAGGAGTAATGCATCCACTGCAGAGACTTGTGTTTGACACAATGGTTACAATTTAGAATCCCAGGGGACCCACTTCAGAGATTGCCAAAATGTATACCCTACAACGGATTTGGTTAATAATACCTTTATTTGAACTAATGGATCAAAAGACAAACCACCTCTTTACATATCTCAGCCACTGCCCTCCCTCACAGGACTATAAAAGTACTGGACTATTTCATGAGTATTGTTTCACGGTGCCTTTCACAGCCCATGGATTTTTAGCAAATGTGAGGGGTATTGGGCCAACAAAATGTAGCAACCCACAAAGTCCCCTTGTGGAAGACGGGTTAATCAATTTGCCTGTTCTATTAGCATTGCCTTTAGTCATTGTAAATGTAGGCAAAGGGTGGCACCAGTATAGTGCCGAAGAGGGAGGTGGAAAGCATACGTCTTGACCAATTGTGGACATCTTCAATTATTTTTTTAATTACACACTGGGAAAGTGTTGCAGGTTCTTCTTGGAGATGGTGGGGTAAAGGGCACGGGCAAGAGGTGGCTGGCAAATGTACTGACAAATGGTGCATTGCTAAGCCCATTAGGCCATTAACATTAGTCAAAATGTAAGGACAGTTTTACAAGAAGTGCTGTGGGATTCCTAAAATATCTCTGGAAATTATTAGTGCTGTTTGACCTGGCATCCTTGGTGTGGTTTTCACCATAACGTTTTGCCTTTAGCTCTCTTGTTTGCTGACCAGGGTAGGCCCTGGACAGCCCAGAGGGCAGGGTGCAAGGTATTTCAATAGTAGGACATGTACTTTTAAGCTTAATGTGTCCTGTTATGATAAAAGGATTTGTAGAGTGTGTTTATCCCCTGAGGGGTATTTAGGCTTTGGAGTAGACGAGTATACTGATCATGCTCCTAGTTGAATGGCCAGGTCTTCCATTTACTGCAGAATTCGAGAAGGGATGGGGAGGTCCTAATGTGGTGTAGAAGATAATTCCAGAATTTGTCAGCGAGGTTTGAAAAGGACTGTCCTCCTGACTTGCTCCTGCAGTTGCAGGGTATTTGCCAGATGTGGAGTGAGGCTGAGCACAGTTGCTTGGTGGGTTGGTGGAAGTTGAGGCTGTTGTTGAGCTAGGCAGGTCAGACGTTGTGGAGAACTTTGAATTTGTGGGCGAGCAGTTTGAATTGGCTTTGCTTCTGTATTGATAGCCAGTGTTGCTCTTTAGTTGGGGTGTGATATGTTTGATCTTGCGGGGTGTTGAAGATGAGTCTAGCACCAGCGTTCTGGGGGGTCTGGAGTCTTTGTATGAGTTGATTTGTGATGCTGGCATAGACTGCATTGCCACAGTCTAGTCTGCTGGAGATACAGGCCTGGGTGACTGTGCGTCTGGTGTAGGTGGTTGATCCAATGGAATATTTTGCGGAGCATTCATAAGATGAAGAAGCAGGGAGAGGTGACAGCATTCACTTGTTTGGTCAGCATGAGTCTGTCATCCACAATGATGCTGAGTTTTTTGTCATAGTTGTAAGAGATGGGCATGGGACCTGGGTCCCAGGTCTATTGGCCACCAGGAGGAGTCCCATGGGAAGCTTCTTTTTCCGGACATTAGGACTTTAGTTTTATGTGTGTTGAGCTTTAGGCAGTTCCGCTTCATCCGGTTTCCTACGCTGGACATGCAGGTGTTGAAATTGGTCCTTGTGGTTGTTGTCTGTGAGGGAGAGAATGAGCTGGGTGTCATCTTCTGAGTATACAATGTTGATTCTGTGGGATCTCATAGTGAGTGTGTGGCACCATGAAGGCAGTTAAGAGGGTAGGGATCAGAAATGATCCATGAGGAAAACAGCAGATGAGGTTCTTGGTTTCAGATGTGTAGGGTGGGAGCCTGAATCGCTGGGTAGAAAACTAGTTTCCTGAAAGTGAAAAAATCTGTTCACTACTGCAAGGCCTACCTCTCCCATAAAATAGCATTGGAGTTGCTTTATTGCCTTTAGTTAGCTGTAATTTCCGAATGGGGTCAGGTAACCAGTTCATATTTGAATTCTTAGGAATCGTAATGAAAAATCCTAACTGATGGTGAAGTTGAATTTTATATTATTAGTTTGAGAATGCCACTTTTCGAAAGTTGGCATTTTCCTACCTTAGCCATTTGGTGCCTGCAGCCTGTCTCTGGGTCACATGACTGGGTGTAGTTGATAGTTGGGCTTTGTGTATTCCTCCCAAACAGCCACACTTAGGTATGTGTGAATGGACCATCACTGGCAGGATGGGAGGGAGGAGTTGGCCCCAACCCCACTTGAGTAGGCTGTGTCCTGCCTCCTCACAATGGGCTGCATACCCCCATTGCTAGTCTGAAGCGAGTAAGGCAGGGCACCAGTACATTTTAAAGGCTTGCCTCTAGAAGCTTCTCCCAACTTCAAAATCACAACTGGGTATAAATACTGAACCGCAGACACCAACTCTTCAGTACGCTTTATAACCTGTGGATACTCTGTCAGGAAGAAGGACTGCTGTGCTGCTGAAAGGATTGCTACTTTGTGGGACTGCTGCTCTGAAGAACGGTTTCCCTGCTTTGCTGACCTGCTGCCCTAGTGCCTGGGTGAGAAGGACTGGACCTGCATCTGTTGAGCCCAGGACCTCAGAGTGACTCTAAGGGCTAGTTGCAGAACATACAGAAGGATCAAACAACCTTGACTCCAGCACCTGAACCCTGCCATCTGTGATTCTACCCTGCTAAGTTGTTCCACCCTAGACCTAGACCCCTGGAAGTGGGTCTAAGGCGCTCTGCCAAGTGGAACTGATGCATTGTCTCTGCTGCATGGTGTAACCCTGAGCAGAACCAACGTATCGCATTGAATGAGCTCATTAATGGGACCCTCGACAGTGATGCAGGACATTGCATCGCAGCCTCGCTGCACCACGGACCCCCCCACATTGTTTCTGCAACATGATGCATATTTGACATGAATCCTCACAAGGCTCTGCAAGCCAGGATTTAAGTTTGTTCAGCAGACCCGACTGGGTCCCTGTAGCCGGTCCGCACTCCATCTCGGTCAGCCTGAACTTGTGACTTTGTCCTGATCCGGATCAACCAGATATCCACAGTTTGTGCCTGGTGCATTTTTTCTCTTTTTTTACTGAAATCTTTAAACCTGTATATTTCTGGTTCTACTGATTGTATTTTTATCACTCTGGTCTTATTTTATTTATTAAAAATAACTCTATTGTGTTAACTGGCGTAGTATTCTTTTTGTGTGATTTTTTCACTTTATTACTGTTTAAAATCTTACACGAATACTTCCCACATTGCCTTTAAGTTAAGTCTGACAGCTCTGCGCCAAGCTACCAGAGGGTTGAGAAAAGGTTAATTTAGGGTTCATACATACCCCAGTCAACCAACTACCCCAATTTCTTACAAGTGCCAAATAGTGCATTTGTGAGCATATCAGGCATATAAAATTGGTTAGAAATTGACAAAGCTTAAGGACTGTTCTTGAAGGGTATTATGAAATTGCTCAGAAGGAAACTTTTGGGAATGTGGAATAGAATGGCCAATTTGTAACTACTTTCGGCTAGTAACATTTTACAAAAATTATTGTGCATGTGTAGTTGAGAGTAGGTCCATGATTTTGTTGGCACATTTCATGCAAATGGTTCACATTTAACCAGTGGCACAACAAAACGTAAGGGGCCTCCCTGCAAAGTACCTGTTATGCCACTGCATTTAACTACGTAACGCCAATCTAGTTTTACAAAATCTGAGATTCAAAGAGCAGTTCATAGGGCTGGTTAGAGTATTTATTGTTTTGGAAAATTCTTTGGCAGGTGGCACATTTCGAAATACATTAGACTAGTGTGATTTAATTACAATTGGAAATGGAGTTCTCCAAAGGCATATTAAACACAGTGCAACTACGTAAATTCCAGCTGCTAGTCAAGGAAATAAAGATACTGTGAATGGGTTGTTCATGGTCATCTTTTAATTTTTTCAGATAAGCAAATACTGTCAATACATTCATCCACAAGGTAAATGTTGTGATACAATTAAAAAATAACCCAGAATAGCCTACATTGAACACTCAAGAAAAAGAAGAAAAGAACACACAATGGCACTGACCGAGGGTGTCCCAGGACAGTATGGGACACAGTTATAAGCAAGCACGAAAGACTAACCAACTCATGACAACTTATGGTTCTGTCATCCCCAAACGAACAATGTTAGTGCCAGAAGACGGGTTCCTCTAGAAAGAGCAATATAAATTGTTAATAACGCACAAATGTAGAATAGAGGCAGAAATTAACACTGAATACACAATGGTAACAAACACCCCAAACAAACGGAACAGCCCCATTCATACTCGTTAGCAAAGGTACCCCATAAAATGGTAAGCAGCAATTTTTGTTTAAATTAAAAAAAAATCTTTATCAGTGAAGTCAAGCCATAGGAAAAAATCCATTGTGACGCATACAGTGGCAAAAGAAGAAAATGTCAAGTTCTAAAGGCAAATCTAGGCTCTGATATCATACAAGATAAGTGATGTTACCTAAAGAACCAATCACTCCTTGTATAATAGTCAACTCACAACCCACAGTTATTCATGAGGGAATATGAGGGCAGAGGCTCATGCTTGTCACTTTAAGACCGTTTACATATGAGTAGAACACATGCCAAATATCCTTCATTCTACACCAAGCATTAAAGTGTTCCCAAAAAGACACCTTCCATATTATTAAACATTATTGTATCATCCATTTATTCAATGAATCAAACTTCCCTTATGATTGTTCAGCAGAGAGAACCCCTTATGAGCAATCAAGAAGGCAACCTTAATGCACCTGCTATTACCAATAATGGAAACACCAATCAGTCCCTACAAGCATCGGAGTGGATGCTCAGTCACTGTTACCTCAAGTGTTTTGCACGCTGTCGAAAAACATCATGCCAAAAAGTATACCTGAGTGTTGGACCTGGCCCTTTTTGAAGGGTTATCCCAAAACTGTTTGCCTTCTTCCTCATATTTTCTCTGACCTGCATTTGTTGGCTTTAGGACTGTGGGTACCTTACCATTGCTGAACAATGCTAAAGTGCATATGCTCTCTGTTTAAAATGTATTAGTGATTGGTTTATCCATGACTGGCATATTTGATTGACAAGTAAGTCCCTACTAAAGTGCAGTATGTGTGTCCAAGGCCTGTAAATGAAATGCTACCAGTGAGCCTGCAGCACTGATTGTGCCACCCACATAAGTAGCCCTGTAAACATCTCAGACCTGCCACTGCAGTGTCTGTGTGCACAGTTTGTAACTGCCATTTCGATCTGTTAAGTGCACCCTCTTGCCAGGTCCAACCCTTCCCTTTTACTACATGCAAGTCAACACCAAGGTAGGCCCAAGGCAGCCCAGTGGGCAGGGTTCAGTGTATTTAAAAGGTAGGATATGTACTGGTGTGTTTTACAGGACCTGATAGTGAAATACTGCTAAATTTGTTTTTCACTATTGCAAGGACTATCTCTACCATAGGGTAACATGAAGATTCCCTTGAAATATCCTTTAAGTGTAATTTCCCACTGGGAGCAGATGGAGATATAGAGTTTGGGGTCACTGAACTCGTAATTTAAAATACATCTTTTGGTGAAGTTGTTTTGTAAACTGTACATTAGAAAATGCCATTATTAGAAAGTGGGCATTTTCTTGGTTAACGGTTCTGTGCCACTGCATGTCTGTGGAATAACCTTCTGGGTCAGGATGAAAGTTGGGCTGTTTGTGAATTCACTCTAGACAGTCACACGAAGGGAGCTGTGATGTGCCCTATAAATCCTGATGAATCTTCCTGAGCTAGAGTGGTGGGAGGAGCTGACACTTGCACCTGAATAGGACTGTGCCTGTTCTTACACAAAGCAGTCTCTTACCCCCTGGAGTGTGATTAGGCCAGCGCAGGAAAGGCAGGATCTTGTGCACTTAAAAGACGTTTCTTTGAACTTTGCCTACTTCAAAGGTAGAAATGGGTATGAACACTCAACTAAGTACTGTACCTCTGACCCCACAAAGTTAAAACATGTCTGGACTGAGGACAATCTACCAGGAAGAAGAGCTGGATGCCATAAAAGGGCCTTCCACTTTGCCTATTGCTTTGTTGTGCTGTCCTGCTGCTTGCTGCTTCTGTCCTGGTAGTGAAAGAACTGGACTTTTGTTTCTACATCCTGCTTTCCAAGGCTCTCCAAGGGCTTGAACTGAGCTTGCCTCCTGTTCAGAAATCTCAGGGACATCAAAGACCTTCCCTGCCAGTGCCTGGGCTCTCCGGCTGAGAGTCCTGCCTTGCCAAGTTGTGCCAACTCCAGTCCCTGGGCCCTTGGCAGTGTAAGCTGGTGACCTGAAGACACTGCATCTGTCCCTTGGCTGGAGAATTGACGCTATGCTTGTTTCACCATGGCTCCATCAACACAGCTCGTCTGGATTTATCACACATCATCCCCGGATATCAACTGCTCATAGACCTCGCACCAAAGTAAGCAACTGACGCTGCATGTCTGGAAATCAATGCATCACCTTTCCTGTGAGAAAGGAATCAACACATCATCTCCCCTGCTAGTAAGGAACTGATGCATCGCCTCTCCTGCGAAGAAAGAATCAACACATCACTTCCCCCGCGCGGTAAGGAACCAATGCATTGCTTTACTTTTTGGCGCCTCATCTCCCAAGTGGCCCACATCGTCTTTGTTTTTGACACATCCCAGGTACTTTGTACCGAAAAGATACAATTATTGATTCCTGTGGATTAAGACTCATTTAAACTCTTAAAAAGTGGTATTTTTACTTGTGTATTTTGGATTTTTGCTGTTTTGGTCTTGTTTTACTCAGATAAATATTGGGTATTTTTCTAAACTGGTGTGGAATTCTTCTGTGGTGTTTTCACTGTGTTACTCTGTATGTGTTCAAATACTTTACACATTTCCTCTGAGATAAGCCTGACTGTTCGTGCCAACCTACCAAGGGAGTGAGCAGGGGTTTTCCTAGCTGTGTGACTCCCTTACCCTGACTAGAGTGAGGGTCCCTACTTGGAAAGGGTGCAAAACACTGACAACTAGAGATCCCATTTCTAACACTGAGGCAGAAGTAAGGCAAATTAATGAATTTGTCTGGGTTATGACTGCATCTGTGAAAGGAATTTAGGTAGTTCTCTACCACAGGTTCTGATTGGGAAGGTAGGCAGTCGGGGAGTGATGATGGGCCAGTTCCTCAGGTTCACCTGTGGATTGTTTTTTTAAGGCTTCTGTAAACCATCCCACAGGGACTTAGGCCCTCATCACGACTTCAGCGGTCTTTTCCAAAGACCGCCAAAGCTGCGGGCGCTGAAATAACGCCAGTGCTGGCATTCTTAAGACCGCCCTAATATGACTGATCTCTGACTTCTGCCCAAAATTGGGTGGAATTCCAAGACCTGTCATGCTGGCAGTGGGTGGTGCAGAGGCAGTACCGCCACCGGTACTGCCATGCCAAAAAGAGACGACACACCATATTACAACCCGTACTACGGTGTGGCGGTGTTCAGATGGTGAGGCACTGCTGGTGGTGGAAGCGCCAGGACCTGTCCCCTTCCAGACGACCTCCTCCTCAACAAACGAGGTAAGTGGATCATCCGACAGGGAAGTGTGTGTGTGTGTGTGTGAGTGTGTGTGAATGTTGTGAATGGGGGAAATGTTTGTGGGTGCATGTCTGTGTGTGTGAGTGATTGTATGTGGACGGGGAGGGGGTTGAGTGTTTGTGTGAGTGGATGGGGAAAAGCATGTAAGTGTGTGTATATGGTGCAGGGGGGTTGTGTGTGTGTGTGAATGTATGTATGCACATGGAGGAGTGAATGCATGCATGTATGTGGTGCAGGGGTGTGTGTGAATGTATGTATGCACATGGTGAGAGGGGATTGAATGCGAGCGTGTATGCAGTGCAAGGGGTGTGTGTGTGAATGTATGTATACACATGGGGAGGGAGGAGTGAATGCATGTGTGTATGCAGTGCAGGGGGAGTAAATGTATGAATGTGCATAGGGGAAGGGGGAGTGAATGCATGCATGTATGCGGTGTTTGTCAGTGTGAATGGGTGTGTGTGTCGCATTTGCGTGGGTGAGTGGGGTTGTTTTTGTGTGTAGAAGTGTGTGAGTGCATGTGTGTGGGTATGTGGACGTGTGTGTGAATATATCCTGTTGACAGGAATAGTTATTCCTGTCGCCAGGGTGCAAGACCGCCAGCTTTTTCTGGTGGTGCAACCTCCAGAAAAATGCTGGCGGTCTCCCGCCTCATGATACCACTAGTGGTATCACGCCATTCGCTGTCCTGGAGATGCTCACCTCCAGCCCGGCGGAATGCAGTAATGTGGCAGGATGGGTGGAGGCTCGTGGTTTGGCTTTGGCCAAACCGCCAACTCCTAATTTGGCGGTATTCACCACCAGCCCATCAGCAGTGACATCGCCACAGTGGCCCTAGCAGTCTTTGGACTGCCAGGGTTGTGATGAGAGCATTAATGTCTTCCCCAGTCCCTGTCAGACCACTATAATATGGTGTCACTATAATGAACACTCCCCTGCCATGCTGTCAAACTGAGGCTGGGGACCAGGTGTTGATCTGGGCCTTAGAGCATTCTCACCTCGGGCCCCTGCCTCATGTGACCGGCCCAGCCCAGAAGCAGTTCGCCCGTTGGGCCATCACTTTCAGGCCATGGTGGGTGAGGGGAGACTGGGAATATGCAGGGGCCTTGCAGGAAGGCCATTCTTACCTAAGCTCCCCCTGTAGTTGCAGCAGCAGTCCTGTGTTTTTCTAGACCCCCTTCCCTGCCAGGTCATATCCTGAGGCTATAGTAGGCTGGGGGGGTGAGTAACAGAAATGGCCTTGCTAGAGGCCAGGTGTTGTCACCTCAGTCTTAATATCTTTTAGGCCTTGGTGGATGGGCAGGGGAGTGCTTGCATAGGCGTCCCTGTGCGGCTGCCTTTCACAGAGGAATACAAACATAGAGTGTAGCGTTCTAGCCAGAGCTTCCCATGTTGGATCTCAACATCCTATTATTCTGGTCAAATCACTTAGGCCCTCATTCTGACCTAGGCGGGCGGCGGAGGCCGCCCGCCAAAGTCCCGCCGTCAGGTTACCGTTCCGCGGTCGAAAGACCGCGGCGGTAATTCTGACTTTCCCGCTGGGCTGGCGGGCGGTCTCGTTCAGACCGCCAGCCAGCCCAGCGGGAAAGACGCTTCCACGATGAAGCCGGCTCGGAATCGAGCCGGCGGAGTGGAAGCTGTGCGACGGGTGCAGTTGCACCCGTCGCGTATTTCACTGTCTGCGCAGCAGACAGTGAAATACATGTAGGGGCCCTCTTACGGGGGCCCCTGCAATGCCCATGCCAGTGGCATGGGCACTGCAGGGGCCCCCAGGGGCCCCGCGACCCCCCCTACCGCCATCCGGATCTCGGCGGTCCGACCGCCGGGATCTGGATGGCGGTAGGGGGGGTCAGAATCCCCGCGGCGGTGCAGCAAGCTGCGCCGCCGCGGAGGATTCAATGGGGCCGCGGTACACTGGCGGGACCCCGCCAGTGGTGCCGGTCCGACCGCGGCTTTACCGCCGCGGTCGGAATCCCCATTGAAGCACCGCCGGCTTGTCGGCGGTGCTCCCGCGGTCCTCCGCCCTGGCGGTCAAAGACCGCCAGGGTCAGAATGAGGGCCTTAATCTCCCTCAATAAAATGAAAATCAATTTGATCTTGTGCATTGTAGCTGGTGCTCATAGTAATTGCTTCAATGCATTGGGACGAATTCTAGCTATATAAAACTGCACAAAAAAATTAAAAAACGATTATGGAATGTGGGTCAATTTTCTTGGAGTGACCGGGTCAAATTGTGATCCCAATCTGACCTTGCTCTACCATCTTGTCTATGGCAGATGTATACGATAATCAGGGCCAATGGAATTATGTGTCAAGGGAAGACCAAACTGTGTGTCAGTTTTAACTAAATTATGCTGCAAGAAAGGGCAATTTATGAGACTTAGGGGGTCATTCTGACCCCCGCAGGCGGCAGAAGCCGCCCGCCTGGCGGGAACCGCCAGAAGACCGTACCGCGGTCCAAAGACCGCGGCGGTCATTCTGAGTTTCCCGCTGGGCTGGCGGGCGACCGCCAGAAGGCCGCCCGCCAGCCCAGTGGGAAACCCCCTTCCACGAGGATGCCGGCTCCGAATGGAGCCGGCAGAGTGGATGGGGTGCGACGGGTGCAGTTGCACCCGTCGCGATTTTCATTGTCTGCCACGCAGACACTGAAAATCTGAATGGGGCCCTGTTAGGGGGCCCCTGCAGTGCCCATGCCAAAGGCATGGGCACTGCAGGGGCCCCCAGGGGCCCCACGACATCCGTTCCCGCCAGCCAGGTTCTGGCAGTGGAAACCGCCAGAGCCAGGCTAGCGGGAAGGGGGTCGGAATCCCCATGGCGGCGCTGCTTGCAGCGCCGCCGTGGAGGATTCCCAGGGGCAGCGGGAAACCGGCGGGACACCGCCGGTTTCCCGTTTCTGACCGCAACTGTACCGCCGCGGTCAGAATGCCCATGGGAGCACCGTCAGCCTGTTGGCGGTGCTCCCGCGGTCGTTGGCCCTGGCGGTCCATGACCGCCAGGGTCAGAATGACCCCTTAATGTAGCAAAGTTTGTGGCAACATCACTTAATTAACTTGTCCTATTTACGCCTGTTAACACTACTTAGCCAAATGCTACAACTCATTAGTATCGGTGTAACACCTAAAGAGAACAATCAACAACTCAAAGATGTCCAGTTAACCTTTGCAAAGGGTTGTCTTTTGAGCAGCAACATCCGTGACAGTATGTTTTGTAACCGTTGTTCCGTTTAAGATAGAAACTCATTTTTTTGCCATTTGGAAATGATACATCATATGATTGAATATGTGGCACATGCAGCACATTCATAATTATAAGAAAAATGCCACAGCCACATAGTCACATAATTCCAGTAGTTCTGATCTGCCTTTTGTGCAGTCGTAATGAACAAAACGGGGTTGTGAGCTGCATTTCCCCATTATTGCAGACCCACACATCTTTAGATATATCCTGTTTCCAAATGTATATACCAGTAAATGTTGTGCTGTATTCATCACCTTACTCTGTGCCTATAATCTTTGAGCATACACCCCCCCTGAGTATAGTGGCCCGAGCAATATACGTTGCAAGCAGTGATGTAGCCATAGGGATTCAGGCAATCTGGCTTGAGTGTTCATTAAGATTGCCCCACTTCTATACTTGTGGGATAGTATGGGTGTCAAAGACCGAGGCACTGGTGAAAAAATCTCTGCTTTCCTAGGGGTATCTCCAGCAATAAATCTCGAGCCTTCTCAACCGTCACTGAATCTGTTTATGAAATGGGAACACGCAACCTGGGGTTAGTCACATACTAAGTTCAAATGAGATGCTTGTGTTTTTTTTAATCCACCTGCTGTTTGTCACCAAGTCTGTTGGATACTCAAGGAATTTGGAGAAGCTGCAGCTCTTTATAACTACAGGATTTGAAATGTCAGTAATTATAAACTAAAACATGACTTAATCTACCAGTGAGACCAGATATTATAGTCTCAGATTTGAGACTTTGAGATTGCCTTGAGAATATGGTCTGATTAGCGCATCATAGTGAAATCAAGCAGCTCTGCCTCCCAACTAAGTCTAATGAAGCCTGTCCATAACCTAGTGAAAAACAAAAATAACAGTGCTGCAGAGATCATCTTAAAGAGGTTTTAATGTGTCGGCAATGCTAACAGTTTGATGTTAGCAAAATTTTCTAGCACTGGCAACAGATATGTTCTTTCCTGCCAGAACTTTATTTTTGTTAAAGTTAGATATACATCAGTTGAGGTACAGTGGCACAAGACAAACATAAGCAGAAATCTCCAAACACAAATTTGTATGAGCAATTCAGAATTAGAGTGTGAATGTAGGGTTAAACTCCTGGATATGGTTTTAATTATGATATGATTTTCAACACTATTCATGTGTAGCTTCGGTTATCCATAAATTCCATAATGCTGCTCAAACTTTCCATCAATCTCCTATGTAGCCTTTGGATTTACAAAAGTAATGTATCAGTAAAAAAAGTAAATAAAAAACTAAATGATCGATGAAAATTCCTTGACCTATTGATCAAAATACAATGATTTACATCAAACAAAGGTCAGACCGGAGTCACCCTTATAATGGCCACAATAATAAAGATAGGTAATTTAGACCCTCAAATATAAAAAGGTAGATCACTGAAAACTCTGTGTTATGGATAAAAGTATACCAGATCTAAACATCAGGTTCTGCTTGAGCAAATACAATATCTGACAAACATCTGCGCTTCTATGATAATTACAGCATGAGTCGCATCTGCACCCCCACAGATGCATTATCCTTGGTGTATAACAGATAAAAATGGAGCTTCATAGCATTGTAGTTTAACATGTTTGCAAGTGTTTGATAGCGTTTCTGTTTAACATGTTCGTGCTGACTGCGTGCCCTAGCTGCACGGCTTTTAAGAGTACTCAACACAGTTTCACAATTTCAAGCAGTTACTACTTCTTGAAATTGGATTATCTGGGAAATTGAGCATGAAAATTGATATAAGCACCTAAAGTGATGTTGCCAATGGTCAAACTTGTACTGGGAGTCAATGTAAGCCAACATGGTAATACTTAAAGAACTGTTAAACAGGTCATCAGATGTTGCCACTGGAGTGGAGAGAGTGCCCAATAGGGGTACTGCCTTTCTCACTTCCTATTCTGATAACAGGGTCATGAGTAATCCCTTTGAGTCATTTGTTCTGCCAGAGAGGAGCATAGGACTTAAGCAACACTATTAAAAGATATATTCAACTAACAGCTTAGACCACGGCCTAGCAACACAACAGCAACAAATAAGCACACAAAAGAAGACATTAAGGGGGTCATTCTGACCCTGGCAGTCATGGACCGCCAGGGCCAACGACCGCAGAAGCACCGCCAACAGGCTGGCGGTGCTTCCGGGGGCATTCTGACCGCAGTGGTAAAGCCGCGGTCAGAAAAGGGAAGCCGGCGGTTTCCCGCCGGCTTCCCGCTGCCCCAGGGAATCCTCCACGGCGGCGCTGCAACCAGCGCCGCCATGGGGATTCCGACCCCCTTCCCGCCAGAACCTGGCTGGCGGGAACGGGTGTTGTGGGGCACCTGGGGGCCCCTGCAGTGCCCATGCCACTGGCATGGGCAGTGCAGGGGCCCCCTAACAGGGCCCCACATAGATTTTCAGTGTCTGCGTGGCAGACACTGAAAATCGCGACGGGTGCAACTGCACCCGTCGCACCCCTTCCACTCCGCCGGCTCCATTCGGAGCCGGCATCCTCGTGGAAGGGGGTTTCCCGCTGGGCGGGCGGGCGGCCTTCTGGCGGTCGCCCGCCAGCCCAGCGGGAAACTCAGAATGACCGCCGCGGTCTTTTGACCGCGGTACAGTCTTCTGGCGGTTCCCGCCAGGCCGGCGGCATCCGCCGCCGGCGGGGGTCAGAATGACCCCCTAAGTACTGAATTAGGCATATTGCCCAAACTACCTAAAACGTCGAATGTCTTACAAGATCTTGCCTCACAACAGTTTAGGAGTGGCAAAAATTTTGGAGAGGCTTTTAGGCATGTTGAGCATTTTTCCGACTACAAATTAATTTGTTAAAAGAAGTTTGAATTAAATAAAAAGGATACCAGAATGTACACACGAAAAAGATATTTGAACTTTTACGGGTTTCATCTTGATTAATATTTTGTCTGGCAGGGGAAAGTTGTGGTAAAAATTATTCCACTGCTTACGTTAAAGTAATGGTTCATAAATAGGCTTCTACATGTTAAGAAGATTATTCAATATTGCAGTATTAAGATAGTCAACAGTCTTTGGCATAAATGTGGTATTCAGAAGGCAATTTACCCTAAGAGATTGTTATGTGAATATATGTTCATCTCCTTGTGCATTAGCTGTAGTTGCGCACCATGTTACAGTATATGATTCACTAACAAAGAGTTGGGTGGCATCAGACAGGGGCCTCAGGAGTAAATAGTGTGACTGGGGCACTAAGAGATGGCTACGTTGACACTAGAGATGTGTAGTTGGATCAGTAGAAGACTTGAGGTCCCTGGAAGTTCTGTCCTCTTGTGCACTTCTCTGATGTTGCTGATAAATTGACTCATTGCATGTAGAAAACAAAGAGGAGGATAATAGTACCTGGAAAGTCCCCAAAACACAGATCAAATTAGTACCACATTCCTAACGGCACTAACATTGACATAAAGGATCAAGGTGATCAAATGCCAATTAAAGAGTGAAAAGTTCTATGTGAAAGATACACTACCTGTCAGCACTAAGAGACACAGCATATAAAGGTAGATCAAATTTGTGCCATAGGAAAGCATATTTTGAGATGGACATTGTGTGCAGAGGTCGACTTGTATTTGATCTTTGAATTACATCTTACCTACAGCAGTCAAAATATTTACTCTTGCATTCAGGTGTTAGCAGGGTCTTGGAAGAAAGTTGACAGGAGACTGTTGAAAGAAAGTTGGTGGTATAATTCATGGTTTTGTGACAGGTCTTTCCTTCACCAGCAATTGGTCTTGGAGTAGTAGGGACCTATCCGAGCTTGGTGGAAGGCAGATACCTTAGTGATGATAAAGATTGATTGGTCCTTGTATCATAAGCTAGCAAGAACTTTTGTAAACTATATTACTAGCACACAAGTGCAACTGAATGAGTCACATCTGGCAAGATAGCACTTGTATTTGAAGACAGGTCAAAATATCTTGGCCCCTTGTTAGTTAGAGGTATGTCTGCTCCTTCCCTTTAGCGGCTGTTCCACAAATCGAATTGGTGTCTGATAGAGAGTGCAAGTTATAAAAGTTGTCAGGTTTTTGTATGAATCTGAATTAGACCATGTTCTACTACCTTGTTAAAAAAAAAAAGGAGAGGGATAAGAGGGTATTATGGTCCAGTGTACAACCCCCAATAAAGCTATAGAAAAATATCGGTACACTGTTCCAGTAGAAGGTAAGGAAAACACATGGGGAGGTCCTAAATTTTAGGAGCAAATAACCTCACACATCCAAGAGGATGACATGCTTCATCATCGGTACAGCTCCTCGTCAGACCGGCGCTGCAATGTCTGACGGGCTCCACCCCAGATGGCGGGCTCTTTGCCGGAGATCTTTTACAATGATGGTGCCATGACCCCAGGATTAAATGGGGGGAGAAAAAGGGAAATAGGAGTGAAAAATGATTAAAATTGGTTCTCACAACCTCCAATGGTTAAAAAAGTTTATTAGACCAGATGGAAGGTCGGGACCAAGATTAAAAACAGAGAATATAGTCAAACGAGTGAAATAGAAATTATGATCAATCACTCTATTGGAGTCTAAGAGTGAGAGGGAGGTAGGACAATTTTCAAACCACCCTTTGCATGGGTCAACATGTTTCGCATCCTAGTGGCCCATCCGGGTCCATTGATGCTTCGTCAGGACCAAGTTGACTATCTATGTCTCCTAATAAAAAGGGACTAATGTGTCTTCTTAATTCAAATCCCAGAGTTACAGGTGGCTCACAAAATATGGAACAAACATCAGGTCACTTACATTAGTCAGGAGCATATGTTTCCTAACTAAGACCCTGAAAAATGAAATAAACCAATTAAATAGTTAGCAGGATAAAGCAGACCTATCAAAGAGAGTGCTACAAACGTGAACTCGTGTAAAACAGTGTCCGTGTAGACAGGTGCAAAAGTGCATATAGACATATGTAAACAGAGCTTACCACCCCCATTAGGGGATTATGCTCCATAGGACAACGCAAACCAATGGTCGGGCGCAGTTACCAGTCTAAACAGGAAAGCACAATCACATCAACAAAGAAAAATCATGAGCAGCAATTAATATAATCAAAGTACGTCTTATAAATCAGAAACACGTAGATTTAAAAAGAAATTGATCAATTAGGTTCACATAATCTGTATATATCTATATTAGGTATGCTCAAAGATGGTATCACATGTAACATGGTAATTCCAGTTTCATAAAAGCATATTGAAAGAGGCCAAGATCACTATGGACAGAAAAAAGAAAAAGGGAGGTGCTATTGATAAGAGTATGGACGTAAATGCCGAGGCAAAGCAATCACACAAGGTCCATGGGTGTCCCCCTAGGGAGTCGTAAACAAAACTATAACTGACTCGAAATTAGTCAGTATCATGATTTGCACGTTGTAATGGTTATAAATAAAGGAATCGTGATCGCGAACCCCATGGAGATTCGGGTTAATACCGGCACTTACTTGAAATGCTGCCGAGACCGGAGAGAGGACCTACCCGGGTCCGCGTATCCTGGAAAGTGCCAGGATGCCGGTAGACCGGGATGTTAAATCCTCCGACCCGGAAGGGGAAAGGAGGTGTGGCCGTGGCGCGTTAGAGAGACGTCCGGTCACGTGACGCGCGATTCTATTTTAAAATAGAAATCGAGAAAGGTCGTGGTAGAAAACTCACGGAGGGCATGGAAACAGAAAAGGGATTAAACAGAGTGCTGATTGAGAGCTGTAAATTCAGGAATCAAAGAATGAAATAAAAGCAAAGTTTTACATTGAACTGTGTTAACTAATAACCTGTATCTCAATGTTGGTACAGATATGCCCAAGAATTGCATAGGGACTAAGCTATGTAGGGAGAGCGAATCACCATTTGAAAATACAGAAAATACAGGTTTTGTAAGTTGCAGTAGTCTGGGAAGGTGTTGATATATATTAATGCAAAAAGGTAAAATTAGCTACTGAAGCTAATCCATGGGATATCATCATTAAGTCCCTGGATATGGGTGCGTAGTTTGAAAACCCATCGTTGTTCTAACTTGAAGAGGGAGTTAACATTCCTGTATGGGTGTGTTTGAAGGACCACCCACCACATATCGTCTGGGCTATGTGCAGCCTCCAGAAAATGTTGGGACAATTTAGTAGTTGCACGGCCACATCTGATGTTGCTACGATGTTCGTTTATCCTAAGTTTCACTGCTCTGGTAGTCATTCCTATATACTGTAGACCACATGGACAGGTGATCATGTACACGCAATTCTTGGTATTGCAGTTGGTATGTTTAACTAGTCGCCATGTCCCAATGAGTTCAAAGGTGATGAATTTTAACTGTTTGGTAAGGGTACAAACACTACACTGTCCGCATGGGAAATGGCCAGTCACTGGAGGGATGTCCCAAAGGGGTTGTGTACGAGGTTGTACAGAAGTGGGACGGGGTCTGGTATGAACCAATAGGTCCTTGATAGGTAGATACACAAGTACGATCTGTATAGAGAATGGGAAACTGTACACACACACTTACCATAAAACCACTGACCGCAACAGTCTCCTACTGTATGAGAGCCACCACCCGAAGGCACTTAGAAACAATCTTCCCTACGGACAATTTTTACGCCTCCGACGTAATTGCAGTTCTACTCATATGTTCAAAGCCCAAGCAGATGAATTATCTGATAAACTTGACAAACGTCATTACCCACATACTGTGGTAAAAACCGCATACAAGCGGGCGAGATCTTGCAACAGAGACACTTTGTTATCAAGTACCCCTCACATCTCAGATACCAAGCTTACTTGTGTATCTACCTTTACCCCCTTGTCCAACTCTGTTAAAAAAATAGTTAACAAAAGATGGGCTATTCTATGCAGTGGAGGTCAACAGATCCCCAAACCTCTATTTGCCTTCAAACGTACTACCAATATCAAGGACCTATTGGTTCATACCAGACCCCGTCCCACTTCTGTACAACCTCGTACACAACCCCTTTGGGACATCCCTCCAGTGACTAGCCATTTCCCATGCGGACAGTGTAGTGTTTGTACCCTTACCAAACAGTTAAAATTCATCACCTTTGAACTCATTGGGATATGGCGACTAGTTAAACATACCAACTGCAATACCAAGAATTGCGTGTACATGATCACCTGTCCATGTGGTCTACAGTATATAGGAATGACTACCAGAGCAGTGAAACTTAGGATAAACGAACATCGTTGCAACATCAGATGTGGCAGTGCAACTACTAAATTGTCCCAACATTTTCTGGAGGCTGCACATAGCCCAGACGATATGTGGTGGTTGGTCCTTCAAACACACCCATACAGGAATGTTAACTCCCTCTTCAAGTTAGAACAATGATGGGTTTTCAAACTACACACCCATATCCAGGGACTTAATGATGATATCCCATGGATTAGCTTCAGTAGCTAATTTTACCTTTTTGCATTAATATATATCAACACCTTCCCAGACTACTGCAACTTACAAAACCTGTATTTTCTGTATTTTCAAATGGTGATTCGCTCTCCCTACATAGCTTAGTCCCTATGCAATTCTTGGGCATATCTGTACCAACATTGAGATACAGGTTATTAGTTAACACAGTTCAATGTAAAACTTTGCTTTTATTTCATTCTTTGATTCCTGAATTTACAGCTCTCAATCAGCACTCTGTTTAATCCCTTTTCTGTTTCCATGCTCTCCGTGAGTTTTCTACCACGACCTTTCTCGATTTCTATTTTAAAATAGAATCGCGCGTCACGTGACCGGACGTCTCTCTAACGCGCCACGGCCACACCTCCTTTCCCCTTCCGGGTCGGAGGATTTAACATCCCAGTCTACCGGCATCCTGGCACTTTCCAGGATACGCGGACCCGGGTAGGTCCTCTCTCCGGTCTCGGCAGCATTTCAAGTAAGTGCCGGTATTAACCCCAATCTCCATGGGGTTCGCGATCACGATTCCTTTATTTATAACCATTACAACGCGCAAATCATGATACTGACTACTTTCGAGTCAGTTATAGTTTTGTTTACGACTCCCTAGGGGGACACCCATGGACCTTGTGTGATTGCTTTGCCTCGGCATTTACGTCCATACTCTTATCAATAGCACCTCCCTTTTTCTTTTTTCTGTCCATAGTGATCTTGGCCTCTTTCAATATGCTTTTATGAAACTGGAATTACCATGTTACATGTGATACCATCTTTGAGCATACCTAATATAGATATATACAGATTATGTGAACCTAATTGATCAATTTCTTTTTAAATCTACGTGTTTCTGATTTATAAGACGTACTTTGATTATATTAATTGCTGCTCATGATTTTTCTTTGTTGATGTGATTGTGCTTTCCTGTTTAGACTGGTAACTGCGCCCGACCATTGGTTCGCGTTGTCCTATGGAGCATAATCCCCTAATGGGGGTGGTAAGCTCTGTTTACATATGTCTATATGCACTTTTGCACCTGTCTACACGGACACTGTTTTACACGAGTTCACGTTTGTAGCACTCTCTTTGATAGGTCTGCTTTATCCTGCTAACTATTTAATTGGTTTATTTCATTTTTCAGGGTCTTAGTTAGGAAACATATGCTCCTGACTAATGTAAGTGACCTGATGTTTGTTCCATATTTTGTGAGCCACCTGTAACTCTGGGATTTGAATTAAGAAGACACATTAGTCCCTTTTTATTAGGAGACATAGATAGTCAACTTGGTCCTGACGAAGCGTCAATGGACCCGGATGGGCCACTGGGATGCGAAACATGTTGACCCATGCAAAGGGTGGTTTGAAAATTGTCCTACCTCCCTCTCACTCTTAGACTCCAATAGAGTGATTGATCATAATTTCTATTTCACTCGTTTGACTATATTCTCTGTTTTTAATCTTGGTCCCGACCTTCCATCTGGTCTAATAAACTTTTTTAACCATTGGAGGTTGTGAGAACCAATTTTAGTCATTTTTCACTCCTATTTCCCTTTTTCTCCCCCCATTTAATCCTGGGGTCATGGCACCATCATTGTAAAAGATCTCCGGCAAAGAGCCCCCCCATCTGGGGTGGAGCCCGTCAGACATTGCAGCGCCGGTCTGACGAGGAGCTGTACCGATGATGAAGCATGACATCCTCTTGGATGTGTGAGGTTATTTGCTCCTAAAATTTAGGACCTCCCCATGTGTTTTCCTTACCTTCTACTGGAACAGTGTACCAATATTTTTCTACATGTTCTACTACCTTCCAAAAAATGTTAGCCACCTTCAAATATCAGTCATCAAACATAGTCCACAGATTTAATTTCCATACATCAACTATTGTTCTATGAGTTTGTATTGGTGTCAACATATATTTGTAGTAAATAACAATAAAATCAACAAATAATAGAGCTTCAAAAGGGTAATTAGTTTAAGTGCATTGTAGCATTCTGCCACCTCAAATTGTTTTTAAGCAAGCCCATAGGCAAGAGAGTCAAAAGTAATGAACTTTTATAAGCATTGTTACAAGCCTCTGTTTACTTGAACCAAGGGAATATGCAGCCCACCCCTTCATTTTCACCACACAATTTCAAAATATTATTGTCTGATTTCATTTTTATTAAAATGCAGCACTGGATGTCTATCACCCTATCACATATAGTGGGACTTATTCAATATTGGCCTACTGTGAGTAGTTGAGCAGTCACATGTCTCTTCTTGATCACAATGCAATTTGACAAGTACTTTTAATGTTGACTCTCTTTTCAAACATTCCTCTGTAGGATGCTTATCTCAGCACCACCTGTGTTTTTTATCATGCTCTTTGCCAAGTTTACAGTGGATTCTCTTCACAAAAGATAAAACTACACATGAGCAAGTTTTGACTTGCAAGTTTACTCTTGGGCAGTGTAGTAAATTTACTACTTCAGAAGTGTAGGTTTACTTCTAAGTGTAAACTTCATTTTAGTACAATATAGGGATAACATCAAAAGTTTATAGAAGTATAAAAAATAGTAAAAATATCTTTAAAATAATATTCATGCAAAATTAATTTAAAATATTAATTTTAAATGTAGATCAAAATCAAAAAGTTACAGCATATTGGACTTTACTGCCTTGCAGTGTCACCCACAAGCATTTTGCCTTGACCCCTTCTGCTTTCTGATATTTGTTTTTGTTAGCATTAGGACTTTGTGCACTTTACCACTGCTAACCAGTGCTAAAGTGCTTGTGCTCCCTCACTAAAACATGGCACACTTGTCTTACAACTGATTGCCATGTTTAATTTACTTGTATGTCCATAGTATGTGGTACTACATGTACCCAATATAAACTGAAAGCTACTAGTGGACCTGCAGCATTCATTGTGCCACCCACGTAAGTAGCAGTTTAACACATGTCTGAGGTCTGCCATTTATCCTGCAGTGCAGTTTTAAACTGCCACTAAAACCTGATAAAAAAACTTTTTACCAGGCATATGCTTTCCTTTTATTATCTTTAAGTCACTGCTAAGTTAGGTCAAAGCGTCCCATGATGCAGGATGCATTGTATTTGAAAGTGGGACATGTAGATTTATATTTTGCATGTCCTTGTAGAGAAAAACTCCTAGATTTGTTTCTTATTACTCTAAGGCTCATCTCTTTGGATTACCTTGGTAAATTAAATAAGTACTACTTTTTTAATGGGAGCAGGTAGAAATGTTATGTTCAGGCTCAAACAAATTGTAGTTTAAAATCATTTTCACTAATAAAGTCAGAGTTCAGATTAAAGTTTTATAATGTCACTTTTAAAAAGTTGACATTTTCCTGTCCAAAAGCTTCTTTGACATTTTTGGACCATCCAGCTGCCTGGGCCTGTTAACGCCTCTCTCATTAAGAATAAATATGATGCCCAGACTGTGAATAATAGGAGACTAGATGTGGGCAAAATCGTCCATGGCGCCACAATCATTGGGAGGCAGAGCTGTTCCCTGCCCCACATACATTTCAAGGGCTTTCCTCCAGCACACACAAAGGAACCTGACACTAGCATTTTGTCACCCTAGACTATTTGAAGCTTTGGCAGGGGAAGGAAGGAATTTTCCAGAACCAGATGTGGGGGTACCCTAGAAGAGTGCCCCACTTCAAAGGATGACATCAGCTATAAATATTGGATCTTCGGAATCACCTCTTCAGTACACTCCTGGACCTGAGAACATTACAGAAGAAGGACTGCCTTGCTGCTGCTTGAGGCCTGCCTTGGTTCCCAGAGGACTGCTCAGCTGCTTGAGGCTTACCTTGTTCCCCAGAAGACTTCTCTGCTGCTTGAGGCCCGCCCTGCTTTCTGAGAATGAAGATTGGAGCGTTTCCCTACATTTCAGGCTACCTGAGTAACTACAAGAGACAGTTGGCTGACCTCCTGTTCTGAACTACAGAGATACAGCAAGCTCCAGAGGCCTTGCTGCATCTACCCAGCTGACCTGCTGCAACTGGAGCTGCCTGGACCCCAACTGGACTGCCCTGAGCCCTACTGGCCTCTATGTGAGTGAGCTCCTGATCTCAAAATGGTGCGTCCCCAAGTCATGGACCCTTGGCTGGCATCAAAGTGCACTCTTCTAAAAGAAAAGGAGAAATCCTGAAGTTCTGGACTGTTCAAGGTGGATTTTGAGAAGGCGACTTATTCAGTGGGACTAACCTGGGCCCTGTATCCGCTGAGCTTTGTGGTTCACCCTGACAATGATTGCACTTGTTGCCTGAGTATGGTTTGCACCCAATACATCAATTGTTCGCACAACATTATTGACTTCATTTTGAATTACACATTTAGTTTAAAATAACAATGTTTTTCTGAAGATTTTAAGAAAACCTGCCTAAAGTATATTTATTATGTAGCATTTAATTACTGTATTTACATGTTAAGATTACAATATTTTTTAATTTTAAAAGGTTAACATATTTTCTAATAAACAAATATACGTATATATTCGTTTTTTATAAAATATGTTAATCTTTTTCATATATGTATATATATTAAACATTAATGGCCTCATTGCAAGTTTGGCGGAAGGGGATTACTCCATCACAAATTTGAGGGATATCATGTGCGCCGGATTACAAATTCCATAGCATTTAATGGAACTTGTGATAGGGAGGACGGGATATCCGTCATGTTTGTGATGGAGTAATCTGCTCTGCCAAACTCGTAATGAGGCCCTAAATTACATCTATTTATGTTTTTAAATGTTAAAATAAGTTAATTCAATTTAACATTACTTCCTATGGGCTTTTATTTTCAACCTCTGCCTCCATTATTTTTTATGGGAGTTAGTTGCAGTAACAGTGGTTAGCCATTTGCGGTGCTTCACACACTCCAATTCTGAGCTGGAGTACATTTACAACCCTTTTGGGTCCTTTTTGGCTTTAGTAAATATGTAAGTACTCCTTGCGAATAGCAATGAGCTTACACTTTTGCGTATAGTTTCACATCTCTCCCTGAAGTGAAACATTTGCCAAGATGCATTTTCAACAGGGCTTAAAACCTGCTACTCCTTCTTTTCATACTGGAGAATGTGTAAGAATGATGTTTTACTCTCCAGACCCTAAATCTCCCATATATGTTCACATATTTTGTTTCACTTTATTTTTATCAACCTGGCCCATTGCCTGCTTTCCTTACTGATTTTAATAGTTGGTACCCCATTTTATTTCTCAGTTCCCAACATTCATCTAATGAACACCTCTCATGTTAACTAATAGCCTCTTATCTCTAGGCACTTGTCCATTCCTTGATTTGAACTCACTGCTCCTCCTGCTCATGTTTGAAAAGTCTAGTTTGACTTTATTTTTCTTTGACTGTATTTTGTTTGGTTCCTATTTCTCTAATCCTTGAGATTACCAACTTTCTTTCTCCTATTGTTTTCTCCCACTATTCCTCTTCTGTCTCCCATGCTTTTCATCTCTTTTTTTTCTGGTTTTGCGCTATATTCTCCTGACACTCACCTTCTCAGCTCATATATTCTTTCTTCTCCTGATTCAGCTGAAACCTTTCTCGCTTGTAGTGCCCTGTGCAACACCAAGAGTTGACAGAAGCTATTTACATCACCTTCTAGACTCAAATCTCCATGCTTTTACAACTGCTGAGATAGTTCAGTGAGTTTGTTATGCGCTGGTGCGATCCAAATGTGAAAGGCAAATTGCACATTTGAATTATGGCAAGGTCATCGTACACTTTCATTCTCCACAGATCCACTAAAACAAGTACCAGTTTTATTTGCGTAATAATATTTGTGTATAAAAGTTCAATGTAAAGAACCTTGGATCAAAGTAATATCACTTTAATAGAATATGAATAAATAACATTGTTTTACCCTCTTTTGAATAACAATTTATTTAATTAAGCCCTTTACTTTGTGCTGTTTTAGATTCTATATCCTTTACACTGCCATTTTGTTGTACATCTTTAATTTTCACTCACAATTGTCTGAATATTTGATATTGTTCAACAATATAAACTTTGAGTTTCATTAATTCTGTTACTGTACATTGAAGGGCCACAATGGAAAATAATAGGTAAAGGTGACCTCCAGAAGTGGGAAGATTTATCTTTTTCTCGTTAAGTGTTTTGGGTTTGGCACCACGTTTTAGTTGCAACTAATGACTTAGTCCATATATTTTGTGCCCCAGACTCCTACTAGACCTCATGGTAACTAAAGTACTTTATGACACTGACCTCCCCTCACACATTTTTGAATTCTATTACAAATTGACTGGTAGGAGCTTATTTCCTTTTCTCTGTCTTATAGTTGCTACTCCATCTCTCTTTGACATGTGTCCCAATGTAGACACAAGGAGTGACTATAAACATTGTTGAGACATTTTTTGTTTCACCCACTGATTGGCACTAAACAACATTAAGAGATATGTCATGCCTTTAATGTAGCATAAATCAGCCTTTGTTGGCCTGCTTCAGTTCCTCTGACTATATGATTTATTTGTGTTTCTCTTTTAGGTCGAGCCAAGGCAGTGTGCAGATGCTGTCTGCAAGACCTGCTGTATTCAGTGAAAGGACTTTGATCCAGTCTGCTGCTTACCAGGGGTTGACTGCAGTGTCAGTCTTCTCTGCTGCCTCCTAACTGGTTTGCGCAGTTGATACGTCACTTCCCTTCTTGGCTGAGGAGCCCCAGCCAAGTACAGTTATTTTCTTTACGCTTTGTATTGTTTATGTGTTGTTTGAGGGAATTATTTTGTTTAATTGTATCCTGCCTCAGCTCATGTTCTGATGTGCATGTTTCTGCCCCTGCTTGCTTATCACAACACTTGTTTGCCACAAGACAACCAAGCATCTTCCACGTATAGTTGGAATTCAAAACTGAATTAGAGTGCCATTGCGTATACACACCATAGCGTTTTCCTGTCAAATCTCAACCACTATGCCCATGCTCTTAATCAACCTTTGAAATCGCTGACAGATTTTCTAACTGAGCATCTTCCATGTGTAGTTGGAATACAAGACAGAATTCAAGTGCTATTACGTATACACACCATAGCGCTTTCCTATCAAATCTCAAGCACTGTGTCCACGCACTTAATCATCCTTTGAATTCATTGACACAGTTCTAACTGAGCGTCTTCCAAGTTTACTTGGAATACTAGATGGAAATAAAGCTCTATCCTGTATACCCACCACAGTGACTTCCCGTCAAATCTCCACCACCATGCCCACGTACTTAATCAACCTTTGAAATCATTGATAAGAGTTCTAACTGAGTGTCTTTCATGTGTAGCTGGAATACAAGACAGAATTAAAGTGTCATTGCATATACACACCATATCGCTTTCCCATCAAATCTCAAGCAACGTGCCCAGGCACTTAAACTTAAAATCGGCGACACAGTTCAAAATAGCAGGTTTGTGCATTTACATGGGTGATTGCAAGAATGAGGAAAATAGGCCTCACAGCAAACAAAAAAGGCTTCATAGTACACAAAAGATTTACAACCAAGATTTGTGGCCTCCTATTGACTTCATACCTGCCCACTGATCCAGAGAAGACACACCTCGATAAGCCTTTTGCTGAAAAAGATCAGTTAAGTAACAAGAACAATACATATTTGACGTAGTGCAGAAGCGAGAAAATGGTGGTGGGGCGTTCTGTTTGGATTATATTTTTACTATAGCCCATTGACAGCTCTGCAGTCTCCCCACGCTTGCCATCGTTTTGTGCCTGAAGGTCAAAGCAGTGTATCTATCCTTGCTGCATTTATTTCTAAGGTGTACATTACACCTTTTACTATTGCCCAATTTAATCGCAAGTTGGTCGATAGGAAAATAGTCCTATCTGCATTTAGTCGAGTGCTTGGCAAGTACCGCCAGACAGCTACTGCTCAGAAAGCGGACCGCTCGTGGCTAAAGAAGGAAGCTTGTTTTTCTTGCCCGGCTGACTCAATGTCCACTTCCCCTAGCAGACCCAATAAACTGTTTGCATTAGGCGCAAACAGTTCTTGAGAGCCGGTGTTAGCCATAATCATTCCTTAAATTAAGATACATAAAGTTAAACACGTTTTTGGTAATTATAAAGAAATTAGGTAGTTAAAAGTTGGGCTCATCGTTAACACACAACTTTAAATTGGAAGGACACTTGTTTTAATCTTTCTAGTTTTAAAGTCCTCTTGTGGCTTGCTGGCATGGACGATTATCAGGGCTGGTTAGTTCACAACTGAATACAATGTGACTGATGTACTGCTATGAGAGAGTGCAAGGATGTTTTGTACAGTGCCGTTCTGTGAAGCGCTTTTTATGTTCCCTTCAAGACGTTTGGTGTGCTTGATTGTACAGCCCCGTGCAAATTCCTGTTGCACTTTTAGAGCTCATGTGGTGCTGCATGTGGAACAAATGACACAGCTGGCCATTCACTCACACCTTCTAGTGATCCATGTGTACACAAACCACATAATTCAACTCACCAAAACAATTACATAACTCACCACGCAATTCAATCCACACCACAGGATTCCACATCATGCCACAAAATTCAACAGCACACCACATAATTACACTCAACTACATACCACTCCACAACACAAAATACCATTCCACATAATTACACTCCATGACACACAATCCCACTCCACATAATTCCTATACACTCAATACCACATAATTACTGTACACATAATTCCACTGCACACCATGCCACATAATTTCAGTGCACAAATCCACTCCACACCACACAATTCCAGCACAAACAATTCCACGACTAACAGTTCCAATTCAGCCCACTTTATTCCAATCAACACCACATACATCCACTCCACTCCAAACCAAAACACATAGGTAAAAGGCATTGCCATATACAACGCCAATAGCTCTAACTCTCACAAAAGCTAGAACTATTGTATTACAGATGCTTGTTTGAAGAATGGGATCAGTTGTTCCCGAATGCCCTGTATGAATAAGAGAAGCTGAATCAATACGCATAGTATTCAGGTAAGGACATTATCATTTAATTGTTTTATTTGTACATACCTGTGTCAAGTCCATAGGTATAACTATTTAAAACCTAAAAGAAATGTCATCCTCAATTTCAAGGCCTCCAAACTATTGCCTGCTATCACATAAATTATCTAAATACAACAGAAGGAAGCAAGTGTTTCATTTGATTCACTGGAAATGGATATGGTGTTGCCATTTTATATTTGGACAAAAGGCATAAATGTAACCTTGGTGATGTGTAATTTTGAAATAAGCAGTATTCTTTTTGTGATTAAAAAGCGGCGACTTTGAGAAAAGTTACATGCATTTTTAAGACAAATGCTATTTTCTAGCTGCCTATTGCCGCTGCTGTGCACGTTTTTATAAGAAACACGTAAAACACCAGCGCACATTCAAGGAATCAAGCAAGGACAAGGGGAATTTCACTTGACAGGGAAACCGTGAGGGACTGGGATGGAAACAGACGTGGGGGATGTAAGTTTGTTACCCTTGTGTTGCTTCTGCAGAACTGAGAAAGCGTTCCGTAGGCTGGGTCATTGCTGCTTAGGCTGCTGGACTGTTGATCAGATTCTATGCTCTCCGTCTCGCTATCCAATCCCTTTTTTTCAAGTATCAACCAAACAAAAACAGGATATAATGTGATTGATGGCCCTGCTGGTCGGGTGAAAATTGAATCTGCTAAGCATGGTAAGTATATCATACAAGCTACGTGTGTAAGAAAAAGTCTCTAGTGGGAGGCTGTTGCTCCTATAAACAAAAAGCTAAGCTTGGGACGTATAACGAAAGAACTCCCTATATATTTATTTATTAGCAGTTTTATATAACACGGGTTCGACCCAAATGGCGGCAGTGAGCTGTACATAGGACCAATTTTGGACAAATAGTATAAAACATTATATGATATATAATATAGCATAAATAATATATTAGAAAAAACACATAATAAAATAACAAAAGGTATTTTTGAAATGATAACATTATGATTTTAACATTGTCAAGTACAGAATTTGTTCCATGGTTCTTTCAAGATCTTGTGTTAAGGTATTTCATAGTTGGTTACGGGGTTGAAAGTGAAGGCTTCGGAACTATTCTTTTTCTCAATATCATCGGATGCACTTTTTCATGATCACTGGTGACATGGAATTCATGGAATAGGTGCACTTTTAGAAAATCGATTTAGAGAATGTTCCGTAAATTCAGATCTTTTAAGCAGATGATTGTCCTGCACTTGCAACTGTAACACAATTCTGTTAGTATTTATTTTGTTCTTATGATTAAAACTAATGTGTCCCCGCCAAAATTGTATCCTTGTTACGGAGCCCTTTTTCGAAAGACATCAGCAGTTTCATTGACAAGGTGTTTTAGAGGGTCGCGCGTATTAAAGCAGAGCACCTCCTCTCAGTAACATGAAACCACCAGCAGCTATCTCTCTATTGTCTGTCAGTTCCAGGCATTTGTATGAACCTGTAAATGTTACTGCACTTTAAGGGAAATTTGAGACAATTATGAGTGTTTGTTACATCCCCATTGGGGACTCTTTTACATCAACTCTCTCACTGCTGGCATCCATATTTGATAATACAGATATAGCACAATCTGTCAATCCTAGCTCACACTCTCGAGGTGGGGTATTTTCTACTTTGCCATGTGCAAAAAAACCAGAAGGAACTTAAACACGCATTTGCAAAGCGAATAGGCCTGGCACTGGCTGACAACCTTTTGGCATAATATTCTCTCATGGCTTTTGAGGAATATTACTGTTACAGAAACTTCCATGTACTCATCAATCTTAAAAAAAACATTGTCTAAAGGCCGAATATTTTTTTGGTCTAAAAAAAGCACACATTACCTCATTAGTCCCTGGCACTGATAGGAGCTACTATGCTCCTTGTGAAATGTCAGCATGCTGTATCTCACAGCTGAAGTCAGCCAATGGCTGAAGTGGGCTGACCCATTGTCCCATAATGCATGCTGGAATGAACAGAAGAAAAAAGTGACTGGCATGAAAACAGAATAATGGATGAAGTCTGGCTGAAAACCCCTATAACTAACCATAGGGTACACCTAATGTTAGTAATATAAAAAAGGTATTGACTGATACCTAACCTAAAAAGGCCAATCTATCTGACACTGTCTGCCAACCTCTTGTCTTTACTAATGCTTTTTTTTGTAAAGTTTTTGTAAATAATCATTACAAATACATAGAAGGGGTTGAAAAGACAGATGAACTGAGAGACTTGTAAAAACAGAAAGACTGTTGTATAGATAGATAAATAGTGTTGCCTAAATATATAGATAGCTAGATAGAAAGATAGATAGCTAGATAGACAGACAAACAGGTATTGAGATAAATAGGTAGATTGCGAGACAGACAGGTTGATAGGTAGGTAAATAGAGCTGCAAAGAATATTTATAAATATGTATCTATATATGTATCTGTACATGTCTATAGCTCTACCTACCTATCTATCAATTGGCCATATTGTAGGACCGAGACAGTACTGAGAGAGCGTAGCTTATGTTATCAATATTAACATGAAATGATTATGAACTAATGTGTAATAATGCTGCATAGAAAATGTATTAATATATTTTGCTAAACGCGTGCTTGAAAATGTGCCCACAGGGAGTGGCCGCCAATGTATACGGGGACTAACAAAACTGACTAATAATTATGAAACGTTTTATTAAAATGTGGTTTTACACTAATAATTGAAAGTTATATGCTAGAGTTTTGCTAATAAATCACTAGGCCTTAGTTAGCATGAGTCGAGGCCTAGCTGCCTGACTCTCATATTAAATGTGTTTTCTAAAGTGCAGTGTGCTGACTTGCTGAAGGAAATGAACTCTTGTTTTTTCCAAAAACTAGAAACTGAATGTAACTGTAGTAGATCTGTTCTCATGAAATTCAACTTGCTTGTAGAAACATTTTAGCTGAATGCAACACTGTAGACCACTTGCAGGTACAAGTTTGCCTGAACCGGTACAGACAATGGAGCCACTGACTGAAGATGTGCAAAGGACCACGAGAGGATGAAATCATACCGGACATTCCACCCGCTAAAGACGTCAATCATAAGGACCAATAAAATACGTGAGAACTGTTATGGGGTGACAAATTCGATGAGCTAATTTGAAGACAATTGGTTAAAGATGGTGGGGTGCAACCCCTAGTCCAACCAAATTTTAGGGGAATGTACAACGAAAATGGGATAAAAACCCTTGACACCAGGAAGTAAATTAGAATAGAGACTAGGGAATAGGAGACTAAGAGAGGGGAGATGCTGATGCGATTTGCTATCACCCAGACACTTTGTCATTCTGCATAGAGACTTTGCTGTTTGGTTCTTAAAACCATTCATGCCTTATATTTCCCGTTTACACTTTACCTCCTTATGAGGGAAGTGCCCCTTTTACCCTTCCTGCCTGAGCTGAGTTCCTGGCTGATGGCGAATCAACTGATGTCCTGAGGACGACGATTGAACCTGATTGCTAACCTAATACGGAGGGTAACTATATGAGAATGAAATTGTGATTGTCTGTTTGCTTTTCCTTTCTAGGTACCAACTGCTTCTCTTTTGACAGGGACCATTGCTAAATGTTTTTCCAAATTGGTGTTACTAAATTGTTTTGCATGAAGCCCAACATGCCAATGCTAATTCGAGGTTAGGTGAGGGGTTCACTAAACTGACGCAAATAGACAAATGACTGAATCTATGCTTTGTTGAATAATGCGCTAATGTTACTCTGCTAAGGATAACCTATGTTGATGCCGTGTTATGTTCTAATATTTGTGATTCTTGCTTTGATGAAATCTTATCAGAGTTATCATATTGTGACTATGCTAATGAGCTTTTTGGTTTTGAGATTAATAAACTTGCTAGTAGAATTGTAATCAATAGGGAATAAATATCACAAAATTCATACTAAACTGGTGTGGTTATTCATGACTGCAAGGTCATGGTGGTTTCAGAGTTTTATTAATGTCTTTGACTAAAGTGAATTGTCTTATTCTGGTGAATATTGATGACGTTATTGACATATTGATTGACATGTTGATTATCTATCTTGTCCTAAGGTGTCTTCAATCAGGGTCAAAAGATTCATTGTCCTAAAACGAGTCCCAAAAGTGAGTAAATCAGTCATAAAGGGATGCGTTAACAGTTCTGGTAGCAGAGCGACGGTTTAGGCCCTTTGGGGCCCTAGGGCGGAGGATTATTGTTTAAATTGTTTTTCTGAGATAATGCAAATTGGAGGTATGATGTGTTTCTAAATTCCCCATGACTTTCCCGGAATCTCGGAGCCTGCCTAAGTGAGTTGGGAATGTTCTCGGCGTTTTAGTATGTGTGGTGTAGAATTTGCACTTGCTCAGCTTATGCCTATTGCAGGTGATTTGTGAAGTTGTGTGTGTTTATGCCAGGTAATGTTGTTTTAATAGGAGTGGGCGTACTCCGCAGTATGAGAGTAGGGAAGTCGGCGAACCTCATGTGAGTGTGTCGCTTTGTGCTCAAAATTATCCACGTGGTTTTTGGTGATGTACGGACCGGTCGTGGTCTAAGACTCCGGAGTATATTGACAAGTGTAGGAGACACTTGGGTTTATGTTGTAATTTGTGCGGTTTAATAGGTCAATCGGGCGTGGTTGACAAGTCGAGTTTGAGTCAAATTGTGTGAGTGAAATCTTCTATGGAGATTTGGCAAGTTCTAAAGTGCACTAGAACAAACCATTGACAAGTCGAGAGTAGGATTTGTGGGTCGAATTCTGCTTGCAGGTGCGGGAGCTGAGAAGGAGAGAGTAGCGGCCGAGGCTTCAAGTGAAATCCCTGTAAAGTTCTGAAGCGATTGTTTTACCCTTCCTGTAGTAAACCGGAAAATTTGGGTTTTTGTGGTTAAAGGTGCTCACAATATAGTGCATTAGTTTTGTGTGAGGAGGACAAGCCGCAAGACTTTGTCAGCCACAGTGTGTGTGAGTGTGACGTCAGTGGTGCGGCGCTGGGATAGGCCAGTTGCCGAGATGGGTCGCGCACGGATTGGCAGCCATCCGTGAGAGGCAATAGGTTGAGAAAGGTGGGTGAAGAGTGTTCTGGGAATTAAAGTCACTTCCTGATTAGATTCTAAACAAAATAAAAGATGCAAAAATGAAGTTTTTTCAAGGTTCTAAAGATTGCTTTAAAAGGAGATGCATATATTATGGCGAGTGAAGGGGAGCCGACATGGCCTGAGGGTACTCCAGCTTACATCGTAATGGAGGAAAAGGGAGTTGCGCTGTGTCTTTGGATGAAGCAGTGGCGCAAATTAACAGAGAAGGAGGGATGTTTAGCGTTTCCGGAGCATGGAATGTTTAATACAAGAATTTTTGAGAACTTGAGGTGGATGTTAAGTGTACAAAAACCGCCTTCGAGACCAGACCAGTATGAGGCATTAGCAGTCTGGGATTTAATGGCCATAAGACAAAGACAGCTGAAATTTGAGAGGAGAATGAAAAGAGCAGAAAAGACTTTAGCCGAGGCTAGATGGGACAATGAGAGCAGGATGTGGAGAAGGGGAATAGTTGACGGACTTAATTTGTTTCCAGCAATAACTCAAAAAGATGAGACACAGGGGAAGAAAGCCACCTGTAAGACAGGCAAGGGCTCTAGTAAGCCAAAAGAGACTCAGAGGTCTTGGGTAGATGAAGATGACTCAGACGATGAAGAGTTTCTTTACCAGTTGTTACATGATCGCCTGCCACCATATGCCATAAATGATAACGCACAGGGCACTAGTATGAGTTCTGAAAACCAGGCACAGAGTAAGGGCATCTCAAGTACAGTGCAGACAAGTGATACAGTTCTGATACAGAATGGTTTCAGTGTACCCACTGCGCCAGACACACAGATACAGTTGCAGCCACCACAGATTCAAAGGATTTATCCAGACGTCCCAGTACTGGAGACAAATACGAGTCTCATGGTGTTGCCTGATCCGGTATATACGAAATCAAAGTTAGTGCAGATTGAGCCAACTCCGCAATTGCTGCCCCAGCCGCAGCAACAGCTGCTTCCGAGTTACAATGCAGTCGCAGGGCCACAGTCAGTAGCTACAGTACCTATGACGAATCAAGCTATGGGACTTAATGCTCCACAGGGTTTTGGACCTGGACAATCACCAGCTGCTATATCATTGCCAATTACTGTTGGTCCACCAGTACCACTGTATGCGCAGGGTAAGCCTGGCGTGGGTGATCGGGGAGTAATGACCCAACAGGCAATCAGAGGAGGGTTCACAGGAACTCCCCAAGTAATGACACCAAGAGAACAGACAGCAGAAGGACTCAGGTCTTTGTTAGACCTTAGTCCGATTGGGGCTCCTTTGGAGACAATGAGGCAAGCAGGGTTAGGTGTGCTAACCCCACAGATAATGAGTACAAATACGACACAGACACCATTGATGCAGTCAGGAAATATTTCGTTGCAAGGCTTTTCCGCGCAACAGTTGAATGAGTGGTTAGAAAAGCTCAACGCTTCGCAGACTACTGCAGTGACCGCAGAGAGGTCAGAGAGAAACAAATACTTACATTTTGTGAGACTGGGTGTAGAAGCCATGGAGCTGGTGGAAGGGACAATGGGCGTGAACAGATTAGAGTCATATACAGAAGCAGAATTGAGGTATTTGTGCCCTAAAATCACTAAAGAAGTGGGCAAGGTGCATCAGAGGTTGGCAAACCTGTCAGACAAATATGGCATAGATATTGAGAATACTAAACATTTGAAAAGAAACTACAGATTAGACTTCGATTCTAAAGATTTTGATCACATGAGATCTACCGGAATGAAAGCGCATCTTAAAGAAATACTGCAAAGTGCGCAAATTTGGGGAGCCCTAGAGAAATGGGAAGGCAGATGGGCAAAGAAAAGAGTTAAGGAGAAAAGCGATGGTTCGGAATCAAAGCAGGCTAAAGCCGTACCGGACACGGGGACATAAAAATTTTACCAATGAGAGAAACAGCCGGAGGGGTTCTAGTCCATGTACCGTGGTCTGGGGGAGACATCCTGTCATTCACAAATGATTATCCCAGGTTGAGGGAGAAGCCAATAGAATGGTATCAGCAGACGGACAGGTTTGTGAAGCTGGCGAAATGTCTCTGGGAGGACTTGAATACCTTGTTTGAAATTTTAGTTCCAACCAATTTATGGCTTGAGTGCAAGAGAGGTGTGGACTGGCCGACACAGGAGCCAGCAAGGGATAAGGTGACTGGAGCACCATCTGAGGAGGTGATGAAATATTATCATAAAGTGATTGAGTTTTTGAAGCAGAAAGTGTCACTGAACGTGACTGATTGGCAGAAAATCGATCGAACATCACAGGAAGCAAAAGAGTCGATTCATGCCTACTATGAGAGATTGTTGAAAGCGTGTACAGTGGCACTGAGGTCATTGAGCCGAAAGACATGAATCATCTTGTGTTCAGGTTTGTTGAAGGGTTGAGACCAGAGATTAGTCAGATGATTAAGAATCATTTGATCTGTTGGCAAGCAAAGCCGATTGATGAGGTGTTGCAGTATACAAAATACTGTAGTGACGAGATTGAGTTGAAGCAAAAAAAGTTGAAGGAGAAGGTGATGGTGATGCAAATTAAGGCAGCGCAAGCAGGGATGCAGGGAAATGGAGTACAGCAGGTGATACAGCAGCAACCGCAGGGGAATGGCATGTTTCAGGCACAACCCAGAGGTCGGGAAGAGGAGGTTTTGTGAACCGCGGTCCAGACTTGAATACTGTTGTAGTTCAAAATGATGTGCAGGGGATGAAAAAGGTGTCACCAAGTCACGCGAGCGGGGGCGTGGGGCATTGGAAGCGGGAATGCCCAATGGTGGTGCAGGATGGTGTTGTTCAACAAAGCAATGATGTCGGTACATTCCAAAATGTGAGGGGTCCAAAGATGAGAGGACAAAATCAGAACTTCCAGAATAACATGGTTCAGATGCAGGGGTTGCAGCCCATGCAACAAATACAAATGCTGCGTGTTCATCCAGCACAAATGCAGCAGGTGCAACAGCAGATTCCCATGGTACCTAGACAGCAAATGCAAATACCATTAGCTCCAATGGGACAGCAACAGGGAATGCTTCCTCAACAGGTCACAGGTCAAACGATGAGTCAAAATAACACAGTACAACAGTTACCATTCCTTGGTGAGGATGGAATAAACGATGAATGGTCGGATGATTGTTCAGACAGTGAGGAGTGCAGGCTTGCAGCGTCCCTAGAGCTAGACCAGGGGGGTCCGTATGTAGAGGGAAAGGTGACGGGTCACAAGGTTTCATTCCTAGTTGATACAGGAGCTACACGCTCTACAGTCAGAACTGCAGAGGTTCCGAAATTGCCACTCTCAGGGCGTACCATAAGGGTGGTAGGAGTAGCAAATCAGTTTTTGACAAATCCGATTACAGACCCGGTGCAAATTGAGATTGGTAACTTCCAGGGATTACACAAGCTTGTAGTCTGTGATTCAAGTCCCGTATCCCTACTGGGAAGAGACTTACTGTGCAAAACGAGATGTTCAATTACCTGTTCCAATGAAGGGATCAAGGTGCAGACAAACAGTGATGATGAAGGGGACGAGGGTCCATTTACATAGTTAGAGACGGAGACCGCAAATGAAGAATACCCTTTGATAACCTTATTCCCGATGCTCACAGTGACTGACTTACCACCTGAGCTGCAGGGAACAGTGACAGAAAAGGTGTGGGACCTGACAGGAAAAGAAGTGGGACTGATAAAGGTAGTAGAACCACTTAAAGTAAAGGTAAAGCCGAATGCAGTGTTTCCTCAGGTACCGCAGTACCACATGGCACAAGATGTTCTCATCCAGGTAGCACAGATAATTGCGGAGTTTGTGAAGCAAGGAGTTTTGAAAGAAGTGCTGAGTAGCCCGTGTAATTCACCAATAATGGGTTTGAAAAAGCCTTGAGGGAAGGTCCGAATTGTGCAGGATTTGAGAAAAATAAACGAGATTGTGGTAAAATGCTGCCCCATAGTGCCAAATCCAGCAGTGATAATGTTTCAGGTTCTGTGTGATGCAGAGTGGTTCACAGTTGTGGACCTGTCTCAAGCAGTATTTCGCTGCCTCTTCATGAGGACAGCCAATTTCTCTTCAGTTTCAAATTCCTGGATAAGGTGTACAGTTGGTGCAGAATTCCTCAAGGGTTTTCTGAGTCACCTTCCATCTTCAATCAGATATTGAAGAAGGACTTGGAGTCATTAGAACTGCCTTTCAGTTCGACTCCAGTACAGTACATTGATGATTTGTTAATTGCGTCCAGGACAAAAGATGACTGCAGGTATGACAAAATTGCCTTGCTAAACCATTTGGGAAAGAATGGACATAAAGGCCCTCATTCTGACCCTGGCGGTCGGTGATAAAGCGGCGGCCAAGCCGCCAACAGGCCGGCGGTCTAAAATATGCAATTCTGACCCTGGCGGGAACCGCCAACACAGCCCGCCAACTTAACACTCCGACCGCCACAGCGGTACAAACAAACAGCGCGGCGGTTCCCGCCAACAGCCCGGCGGCAGACAAAGTACCGCCCACCCTATTACGACCCACCAATCGGCCACCTTTTCCGGGGCGGGAGCACCGCCGATAAGAACACGGCGGAAACAGACTACGAACGGGAAAACGCTCACCTCTACGCACTCCAAGCGAGATTCCGGCAGTATGGAGCCAGAGTTGCAGGTCATCCCCGCACTCCTATTCCTGCTCATATACCAGGAGCACGCCCGGCGGCGCGGAAGACATCGGTGAGTACGGCACCTACGACACATGGGAGGGAAAAGATTACCGGCACACACCCACCCACCCACACCCACTACAACACACACATCAATGCATTCCCACAGATCACTGTCACAACCCACAAACCACCCCCCTCCGAAATAATGCAAAGACCAAAAGAAGAGATCATAAACGGGCAGATATATTGAAATATGTACACCATTAATCCCAATAAATAAATAAACTATGTACAAAATATATACAGCTACTAAATGTAGTCCAACCACTGTCCGTGGATCACAGGGGTCCTGTGCAAAGGGGCAAGGCCCAGTCCCACGACAAGAACTCCACGGAGAGAACACTGCAGGGGCATCAGAAAGAAAATAGGACAGGCACCTCAGGGGGAAGGGAAGGGGGGGCACCTCAGCCACTTGAGTACACGACGCCAGATCCACGAGGGGACTCCATGACCACTGGCCCATCCTGGGGAGAGCAAAGCCACAGTCCAAACAGTCCATACAGTGGGTGGCCTGCCCACTGGGCCATCCTGGGGAGAGCAAAGCCACAGTCCATACAGTCCATACAGTGGGTGGCCTGCCCACTGTGCCATCCTGGGGAGAGCAAAGCCACAGTCCATACAGTCCATACAGTGGGTGGCCTGCCCACTGGGCCATCCTGGGGAGAGCAAAGCCACAGTCCATACAGTCCATACAGTGGGTGGCCTGCCCACTGGGCCATCCTGGGGAGAGCAAAGCCACAGTCCATACAGTCCATACAGTGGGTGGCCTGCCCACTGGGCCATCCTGGGGAGAGCAAAGCCACAGTCCATACAGTCCATACAGTGGGTGGCCTGCCCACTGGGCCATCCTGGGGAGAGCAAAGCCACAGTCCATACAGTCCATACAGTGGGTGGCCTGCCCACTGGGCCATCCTGGGGAGAGCAAAGCCACAGTCCATACAGTCCATACAGTGGGTGGCCTGCCCACTGGGCCATCCTGGGGAGAGCAAAGCCACAGTCCATACAGTCCATACAGTGGGTGGCCTGCCCACTGGGCCATCCTGGGGAGAGCAAAGCCACAGTCCATACAGTCCATACAGTGGGTGGCCTGCCCACTGGGCCATCCTGGGGAGAGCAAAGCCACAGTCCATACAGTCCATACAGTGGGTGGCCTGCCCACTGGGCCATCCTGGGGAGAGCAAAGCCACAGTCCAAACAGTCCATACAGTGGGTGGCCTGCCCACTGGGCCATCCTGGGGAGAGCAAAGCCACAGTCCATACAGTCCATACAGTGGGTGGCCTGCCCACTGGGCCATCCTGGGGAGAGCAAAGCCACAGTCCATACAGTCCATACAGTGGGTGGCCTGCCCACTGGGCCATCCTGGGGAGAGCAAAGCCACAGTCCATACAGTCCATAACAGACCCCACTGCCACTGGAGGAGGCAAGTTGGCCAGAGGACATCCTGCAGCCCTGCCCGAGATAGATCCTGCCCTGCCACGTCTGCCAAAGGGCCAGCGGTTCTTGCCCTGAAGGGCCCAGTTCAGCGGTTCTTGAGACGGCGGGGCCCAGTTCAGCGGTTCTGGAGACGGCGGGGCCCAGTTCAGCGCTCCTTGCCCTGAAGGGCCCAGTTCAGCGGTTCTTGAGACGAAGGGGCCCAGTTCAGCGGTTCTTGAGACGGCGGGGCCCAGTTCAGCGGTTCTTGAGACGGCGGGGCCCAGTTCAGCGCTCCTTGCCTTGAAGGGCCCAGTTCAGCGGTTCTTGAGACGGCGGGGCCCAGTTCAGCGGTTCTTGAGACGGCGGGGCCCAGTTCAGCGGTTCTTGAGACGGCGGGGCCCAGTTCAGCGGTTCTTGAGACGGCGGGGCCCAGTTCAGCGGTTCTTGAGACGGCGGGTCCCAGTTCAGCGCTTCTTGCCTTGAAGGGCCCAGTTCAGCGGTTCTTGAGACGGCGGGGCCCAGTTCAGCGGTTCTTGAGACGGCGGGGCCCAGTTCAGCGGTTCTTGAGACGGCGGGGCCCAGTTCAGCGCTCCTTGCCTTGAAGGGCCCAGTTCAGCGGTTCTTGAGACGGCGGGGCCCAGTTCAGCGGTTCTTGAGACGGCGGGGCCCAGTTCAGCGGTTCTGGAGACGGCGGGGCCCAGTTCAGCGGTTCTGGAGACAGCGGCCGGTCTATGGCCAACTGCTAATTGCCTGGTGGTGCCCTCCTGGGCAGCGGGGATGGTGCTCCTTCACTGCCCACCTGGGCTGTGGGTGGTGGGGCCCTCCTGGCCAGCTGGGCTGGGTCCTCCCTGGGCAGCGGCCATGGGGGTGGTGGGCTCTCCCGGGGCAGCTGTGCCGGTTCCTCCCGGGGCAGCGGCTATGGGGGTTGTGGGCTCCTCCTGGGCAGCAGGCCTGCTGCCTGACCTCTCCGACTTGCTGCCCTTGCCCTCCTTAGTCGTGGGCCTGTGGCCCTTTCCTCCCTTTGGAGCTGTGGCTGGTGACTGTCTCTGGGTGGTGTCCGGGGGGGATGTAGAAGGCGGGCTCCTGCGGCGCCCCTTCCGCCTTCTGCTCCTCTTCCCAGGGGGTGGGCTGGCTGTCCCCTTGCTGCTGGGCGAAGATCCAGACATGCGGGCTGGCGGGCTCCAATACCCCTGCACCCTTGTCAAGGGGGCTGCAGGGCTGGTGGTGGCTGAGGTGCTCTTCTTACCCCGACGAGAAGGAGGGGGGGGCTCAGGGTCAGGAAAGAAGTTAGTAGTGGCGAGGAAGAGCTTCTTGGGACAATGGAGAGTGGTAGGTACAGTGGGAATGGGAGTGGAGGGAGAGGATGTGGTTGTAGGTGAGTCACGTTTGCTGTCTTTGGGTGCAGGTGCAGGAGGGATAGGCTGTCGTGAGGTGGATGGCTGTTGGGTGGGTGGCTGCGTTTGTGTGGTGTGGAAGAGGGGGTGACAGACACAGTGGGAGAGGACACAGGGGACGTGTAAATGGCAGTGGGGGTGGTGACTGCACGTGTGCGGACTGGAGTGGAGGGTGTGCTGGTGATGGAAACACTGGCTGATGGTGAGGTGAATGGAGGTGTGAGTGTAGACGTCACAGGGAGGGAGGAGGGAGACGAGGAGGTGGGGGTCACAGAGGTGGTAGTGACTGTTGGCATGTCTGCATCGGAATGTTGCGTGTGTGAATGTCTGCGTGATCTGTGGTGCTTATGTTTGGATGAGCTTCTCTTGGGTGTTGAGGTGTGTGCAGGCTGGTCTGATGGTGTGGGTGGGACAGGCAGAGGAACAGGAGACTGGGAGGAGGGAGTTAGTAGAGGCAGGCAGGAGACAGGGACAATGGCTGCCGTCAGTGCTGAGGCCAGAGCCTGGAACGATCGCTGATGGGCAGCCTGACCCGAATGAATGCCCTCCAGGTACGCATTGCTGCGATGAACCTCGCTCTCCACCCCCTGGATGGCATTCAAAAGGGTAGTCTGCCCAACAATGAGCGTTCGGAGGAGGTCAATGACCTCCTCACTGAGGGCAGCGGGGGTAACAGGGGCAGGGCCTGAGGTGCCTGGGGCGAAGGAGATGCCCGGCTTCCTGGCAGAGCGGGCACGGGGCGAACGCTGAGGGGCTGCTGGGAGGGCGGAGATGGTGCGCTGGGTGGCGGCTGTACCTGTAATGGCGGGGGGCACGGATGGTGCCACCCCCGCAAGGGAGCCCCCTTCCGAGGACGTGTCCGTGTCGCTGCAGGGTCCAGTCGTCCCCGTCGTGGAGCTCCCCTCGCCCTCCGTCTCACTGGTCCAGTCTGACTCTGTGGCATGGCCCTCCTGGGCCATGTGAGATGCAGCTCCCTCCTGCCCCGATGCCACTTCTCCTCCGCCTGATGATGCTGATGCACACAAGCACAGAAAGACAAACAAAAAGGGGGGGGGAGAGAGAAATAAAGGGATATTGAGTACATGGATCTCCGGTACAGTTAGCGGACATGACAGACACAGATGCCCCCTGCACTAAGTTGCGCACTTGGGGTACGCTACGCATTCCGTGGAACATGCCCTACACGCCTAGAGTTGACAACTGCACCCATGGATGACACGGCCCAGGGATGGCTGTACTGACAAACTACTGAGGGTGGTGGCTGGGGACACAGGGGCTTACGGGGGTGCCCAGCCTACAGATATCGCCCTGGCCTAGGGGGACCCCCAGCCCTCCTCCCCCACCCAGACACCTCCACTGCGCGACAACAGAGTAGATAATGCTTGTACTCACCCCCTTGTGTCTGCTGTGCTGCCCTCACGCGCCCATCCAATTCAGGGTAGGCCACCGCCAGGATCCGGAACATCAGGGGGCTCAGTTGACGGCAGGCACCCCGCCTACGTTGGGAGGCCATCCCCAGCAGAGACTCGGCGGTCTTCTTGGTCCCGCGGCGGATGTCCTCCCACCTCTTGGGGCAGTGGGTGCCCCGTCGATGGTGGACCCCCAGGGCCCGGACTTCCTTGGCGATGGCACGCCAAATCCCGATCTTCTCATGGGCGCGGACCTATGTGACACGTACAGGGAGGGAGAAATACCACGTTCAAGTTTCTCAGCATTTTCCTTTCCAGTGGCCCAACGCCCCCCATCCCCGCCAGGCCCCCCGCCATGCCCCCCGCCATGGCCAACATGCCCCCCATCCCCGCCAGGCCCCCCGCCATGCCCCCGCCAGGCCCAACATGCCCCCCATCCCCGCCAGGCCCCCCGCCATGCCCCCCGCCATGGCCAACATGCCCCCCATCCCCGCCAGGCCCCCCGCCATGCCCCCCGCCAGGCCCAACATGCCCCGCATCCCCGCCATGCTCCCGCCAGGCCCAACATGCACCCCATCCCCGCCATGCCCCCCGCCATGCCCCCCGCCAGGCCCAACATGCCCCCCATCCCCGCCAGGCCCCCCGCCATGCCCCCAAGCCAGCCAGTGGCCCCAAATCCATATTGGATTAAACTCACTTGTTGGTCTGGAGGACCGTAGAGTAGCGCATACTGGGGGAGGACCCCATCCACAAGTTTCTCCAACTCCTCTCCAGTGAAGGCAGGGGCCCTTTCCCCAGGCGCAGCAGCCATTGTCCCTTCCAGACCGAGGTCACAGCAACACTTGCAGTATAGGTCCTCTCCTGTGAAAGTTCAAGTCGCAAGTGGATAAGTAGATAGAAAATGGCGGTCACGTCCGCGGCGGTGCGTACCGCGGCGGTGCGTCCCGCCACCGCCGGCGCCCTTCGCCATTGGCTCCTGAAACCCATAGGCTTCAATGTTAACCAATGCGGCTTCGCGCCGCGGTCTTCGCCCGCCGCCCGCCGCGGTGTGCCACGCCAGCGCATTGACCTCACATCCCATTGTCACACTTCACAGGTCAGGCAGCCGCCATTTCCAGGGCCCACATGGCTCAATTTCAACTGCGTCACACAGGCCTAGGCCTTGCATAGCCACTCAGACACGCCATTCACTGCATAGAGAATCGTATACTGTGCTAGCTGTGAGTACGTACCTGTGGGTTGCTTGACTGTGTGCTCCATGTTGTCCTTCCTAGGCACCGTCCGCTGGGTTGGGCGAGGAGACGGATGAATCCTCCCGTGTACCGACCGCTGGTGGACCTGTCGACAATAGAAGAACGCCACATTATCCTGACCTACCGTCTTAACCGTGCCACTATCCATGAACTGTGTGCCCAGCTGGAGCCCGACCTGATGTCCCCCATCCGCCAACCCACAGGGATTCCCCCTCTGGTGCAGGTCATGTCAGTACTACATTTCTTGGCAAGTGGGTCATTTCAGACAACCGTGGGAATTGCTTCCGGGATGTCTCAGCCCATGTTTTCGAAGGTGTTATCCAGAGTGTTGTCTGCCCTGATGAAATCCGTGAGGAACTACATCATTTTCCCTGAGGTGGGCGAATTGGCTACAGTGAAGGGTGATTTCTACGCCCTTGGACATATTCCCAACGTAATTGGTGCCATTGATGGGACCCATGTGGCTTTGGTTCCCCCAAGAGACAGGGAGCAGGTGTACAGGAACAGAAAAAATTACCATTCAATGAACATCCAGGTGGTGTGTTTGGCTGACCAGTACATCTCGCATGTAAATGCCAAATTCCCAGGGTCAGTGCATGACGCCTACATCCTCAGGAATAGCAGCATCCCTTACGTGATGGAACAGCTACAGAGACACCGTGTATGGCTAGTGGGGGACTCTGGGTACCCCAACCTGTCGTGGCTACTGACCCCAGTAAGGAATCCCCGGACCAGGGCAGAGGAACGGTACAATGAGGCCCATGGGCGTACTAGGAGGGTGATCGAACGCACCTTTGGGCTCCTAAAGGCCAGGTTTCGCTGCCTGCATATGACAGGTGAATCCCTAATGTACTCACCTAAGAAGGTGTGTCACATCATCGTGGCCTGCTGCATGCTTCACAACCTGGCTTTGCGCAGCCAGGTGCCTTTCCTGCAGGAGGATGGTCGAGACGGTGGTGTTGTGGCAGCGGTGGAACCTGAGGAGAGTGACGAGGAGGAAGACGACGGGGCTGAAACAGACAACAGGGACAGAATCATTGAACAGTACTTCCAATAGGACACAGGTAACATTTCAAAGATAATTTAGTAAATGTTAACTACTCTCCAGCATCTCTGCTGCCTGTCTATTTGCCCCAGTGTATGATGACTGAGTTTTGGCTTTTCCCTCCCTATTTCAGATCTGGGGTCCCCACTACGAGTCCTGTGCTTCGTTTCCCCATGGACTACAGCTTTGTGGCAGCTGTTTGTTGACTTCACCATGTACAAGGACATATTTGCACTGTCATGTCAATTACAATCTATTGAAATCACAGCCAGACTCCTGATATTTTGGTGCAAAATAGGTGTTTATTGAAGTGCTCAAAATGGGATGGGTGGTTTCAAGTGGGTGGGGGCTATGGTGAAGGAATGTCCATGGCAGAGTCCAGAGTAACAGTCACACAGGTGCATTGTCCAGAGGCCTGTGGAGAGATGGAGCATGGGCAGTTCAAGGATGGACAGGGTGACAATGTGGGACAGTGGGATGACATCAGGTGGTATCCTTTGCTGGCGGGGGTCTTGACATCCTACTCTGTCTTCTTGCGAGATCTCAGGGCCCTCTTGCGGGGTGGTTCTTCTCCTGCAGGAGGTGGGGGTCTGGTGGGCTGCTGCTGTGCGGGGGCCTCCTGTCCACTAGCGCCGGCGGAGGTGGATGGCTGTTCTTGGTCCAGGCTAGTGGCAGGGGCCCTTGGGTGTTGTTCAGTGTCCGCCCTGCTGTTTACGAGGTCCTGCAGCAGCCCTACCATGGTAACCAGGGTGGTGTTGATGGCTCTGATGTCCTCTCTGTACCCCCGATAGTGTTCCTCCTGCAGCACCTGGATCTCCTGGAACCGGGCCAGTACCGTCGCCATCGTCTCCTGGGAGCGGTTGTATGCTCCCATGATGGTGGTGAGGACCTCGTGGAGAGTGGGTTCCCTGGGCCTCTCCTCCCCCCCCTGTCGCACAGCTGCCCGCCGAGTTGCCCTGTTTCCCTGGGCCTCTGCCCCCTGGCCGGTGTGCCCACTACCACTGCCCCCAGGTCCCTGTTGTTGTTGGGGTGGTGGGTTATCCTGGGTGCCCTGTAGTGGTAGACACACCGCAGATTGACGCGCCCTGGAGACAGAGGCATGGGTGGGAGCTGTGCTGGTGTTCCCAGAGGGGTTTGGGTCTGTAGTGGCCTGGGCCTGTGTGAGGGGAACCGACTGTCCAGAGGTCCCCGATGGTCCGGGCTGGTCATCGGTGTCCAGGTCGACAGAGCTGCTGTCATCGCTGACGGCCTCTTGGGTGGGGGGTGTGGAGAATTCTGGCCCCTCCGCCGCGGTGTGTTGACGGTCGGGTCCTGCAGGGGTATAGAGGTATGGTTATAGTTTAAATGTGTCGCATATGGGTGTATCTGTGGGTTCTCGTGTCCCCAAGTGCTGGCATTCGTGTGTGGGGGCTTTGGTGAGGGTGGCTTGTGGGGGGGATGTGTATATGCATTGGGCATGCTTTGGTGATGGGTGTCCATGCTTAGTGGACGCATGCAGGCCTAGGTTTTGGGATGTGTGGGTTGTGATGGTGAGACATTGGCGGGGAATAGGTGTGCTGGGGGTGGGGGTGAGGATGGTGGTGGGGGTGAGGATGGTGGTAGGGGTGAGGGTGGGGGTGAGGATGGGGGTGGGGGTGAGGGTGGGGTTCGAGGATGGGGGTGAGGGTTGGGGTCTGATTTGGCATGCAGGTGGGGGGGAAGCAGTATTGAAGCTTCAACTTACCAGTATCCATTCCTCCGCCGACTCCTGCGAGGCCGTCAGGATGCAGGATGTTCAAGACTTCCTCCTCCCATGATGTGAATTGTGGGGGTTGAGGTGGGGGTCCTCCGCCAGTCTTCTGCACGGCGATGTTGTGCCTGGATACCATGGAACGCACCTTCCCCCGTAGGTCGTTCCATCGCTTCCTGATGTCTTCCCGATTTCTGGGGTGCTGTCCCACTGCGTTGACCCTGTCGACAATCCTCTGCCATAGCTCCGTCCTCCGGGCAATGCTGGTGTATTGTATCTGTGTGCCGAACAGCTGGGGCTCTACCCGAACGATTTCCTCCACCATGACCCTGAGTTCTTCGTCTGTGAAGCGGGGTTGTCTTTGGGGTGCCATGGGGTGGTGTGTATGATGTGTGGGGTGGAGTATGTGTATTTAAGTGAGTTGAGTGTGGTGGTGTGTGTTGTTTTGTGTGTGGATGGTGTGTGGGTGATGGTGTTGAGTGGCTGTGGCTGTTATTTTTTGGATGCTGGTGTCTCGCTCTTGCCTTCTTTACGAATTTTTTAGCGTAGGGGTTTGTGGGTGATGTGGGTGTGTGTTTTATATTGTATTGTGTGTGTGGGAGTGGTGTGTGTATGTGTATCAGGTGTGTGGGATTCAAATCGTCCAATGTGGCTGAGTTTTGTTCGTTTGTGTGTATTCTGACCGCGGCGGTGTGTCCCGCCAATGGAATACCGCGTTTGAATGACCGCCGCGTGGATTCGTGGGTCGTAATGGGATGGGCGTATTTCTGTTGGCGTGGCGGGGGAGGTTTGGTCACCTCCACCTTTCCGCCGACCGCTGGTCTGGCGGTCTGTTGTGGCGGTCGGATTTTCGGAGGTTTGCCTTCTGCGGGTCAGAATGACCGTGGCGGGTTTCCGCGACCGCGGCGGGATTATGGAGGATTTCTGACCGGCGGTAGGCGCCTTTTACCGCCGAGGTCAGAATGACCACCAAAGTGTCCCCAAAGAAGCTGCAATACTGCCAAAGGGAGGTGAAGTACTTAGGTCACTTGATTGAGAAAGGGTCGAGAAAAATATCCAAAGAAAGAGTGACAGCCATACTGCAGATGAATCCCCCGACAACTAAGAGAGATGTCAGGATGTTTTTGGGAATGGTGGGCTACTGTCGCCAGTGGATTCCCAACTTCGCAATTATCTCTAAAACATTAGTGAAGTTAACAGGTAAAGAAGTTCAGGATGACCCGGGTAACATAACCATGTCCGAGAAAGAGATGAAGGCATTCATGGAGTTGAGGGAAAGCATGTGCAGGGCACCAGCTTTAGGTATGCCTGATTACACAAAGCCTTTTCTACTGTTTTGTCATGAACGTGATGCTTGTTCTTTGTCTGTCTTAACAAAGGTCCATGGAGGTGCAAACCGCCCAGTAGCATATTTTTCAGCTACTTTGGATCCAGTTGCAGCAGCCTTACCAGGTTGTTTGCGCGCAGTTGTAGCAGTTGGTAAGAGCCTTACACAGTGTGAAGGCATAGTGATGGGGCTTCCCTTAACACTAATGGTTCCACATTCAGTTGAAATCGTGTTAACACGAACTAAGACGCAGCACATGACAAATGCTAGGCTGACCCGATACGAGACAATTATACTGGGGTCACCTAATGTTTCCCTTAAGAGATGTACTGTATTGAACCCAGCATCTTTACTTCCTATTGATAATGCAGACATTGATAATACTAAGGAAGTAGAACATGATTTTCTCGAGGTAACAGAACTATGCACCAAACCAAGACCTGACATTAAAGATAACCAATTGGAAGAAAATGATTACATTATGTTTGTTGATGGTTCATGCTTGAGAGACTCAGTAGGAGTACTGAGAGCTGGATATGCTGTGTGTACAATCACCGGCATTTTAGAAGCTTCCTGGCTCGAAAGAGTGTACTCTGCTCAAGTGGCTGAATTAATTGCCCTTATTGAGGCATGCCACGCAGCTGAAAACCTGAAAGTCACTATTTATACTGACAGCAGATACGGTTTCGGAATTGTACATGATTTTGGCCAATTATGGTCACAGAGGGGTTTCATGACCTCTTCTGGTTCACCAGTGAAAAATGGCGAAAAGATTAAGGACTTGTTGCATGCGATTCACTTACCTCTTGAAATTGCCGTGGTGAAATGCAATGCTCATGTTAAGTCACAAGACTTTGTGTCAATGGGAAACGGCTATGCAGATCAAGTCGCAAGGTTTTGCGCATTGAACTGTATATCGTTCCAAGATCAGTGGGAATTTTTACCTGAAAAGGAAAATTAAACATGTTTAGGCTTTGCATTAAGAGTGGTTGACACATTAGGGCCCATATTTATACTTTTTGATGCAAAACTGCGCTAACGCAGTTTTGCGTCAAATAAATTAGCGCCGGCTAACGCCATTCTGAAGCGCCATGCGGGCGTCGTATTTATTCAATGACGTTAGCCGCCGGCGCCGTCTGGTGTGCGTTAAAAAAAACGACGTACACCAGGCAGCGCCGGCGTAGGGGGAAAATGGAGTATGGGCGTCCAAAAATGGTGCAAGTCAGGCTGAGGCAAAAAAATCGCCTCAACCCGATTTGCGCCATTTTCTTTTCACTCCCAACCCCCATTGAAATTACTCCTGTCTTAGCAAAGACAGGAGTCATGCCCCCTTGCCCAATGGCCATGCCCAGGGGACTTATGTCCCCTGGGCATGGTCATTGGGCATAGTGGCATGTAGGGGAGCACAAATCAGGCCCCCCTATGCCACAATTAAAAAAAAAAAAAAATACTTACCTGAACTTACCTTAATGTCCCTGGGGTGGGTCCCTCCATCCTTGGGTGTCCTCCTGGGGTGGGCAAGGGTGGCAGGGGGTGTCCCTGGGGGCAGGGGAGGGCACCTCTGGGCTCATTCTGAGCCCACAGGTCCCTTAACGCCTGCCCTGACCCAGGCGTTAAAATCCGTCACTAATGCAGGTTTTTTAGACCCGCCCACTCCCGGGCGTCATTTTTGCCCGGGAGTATAAATACGACGCATATGCATCGGAGTCATTTTTTAAGACGGGAACGTCTACCTTGCATATCAATAACGCAAGGAAGGTGTTCACGCAAAAAAATGACGCTAACACCATGAACTTTGGCGCTAGACGCGTCTAACGCCAAAGTATAAATATGGAGTTAGTTTTGCGTCGAATTTGCGTCGAAAAAAACGACGCAAATTCGGCGCAAACGGAGTATAAATATGGCCCTAGATGAGCTAAACTCACTGCAGGGACGTGCTAGAAAAGAGGAGAAACGCTCCTGGCAGAGAATGCAATGTCTACAGAGGTCTGACGACTTATGGGTCTCAGAGGAGGGAAAAATGGTTTTGCCAAACAGTCTTTTGTCACAGTTTGCAAGGTTCTATCATGGACAGGCACATGTTGGGAGAGACACAATGATCAGGCTGTTCAAAATCGATTGGTTCAATCCAAAATTCAGACAAGCTGCAGAGGTTATCTGTCACAGGTGCATCATCTGTCAACAGATGAATGCAGGAAAAGGGACTGTGGTAAATATGAGCCACATTGGGAGAGCTGGCGGTCCGTTTAGCAGGATGAAGATGGATTTCATTGAAATGCCTATGTGTGGAGGTCTGAGGTATGTGTTGGTGGTTGTGTGTTTTCAGTCACTGGATTGAAGCTTACCCTACACGTAGAAATGACAGTCTCACAGTAGCAAAACTGCTGCTTAGGGAGTTGATACAACGGTTTGGATTCCCGATCTCTTTAGAATCAGATAGGGGCAGACACTTCGACAATGAGGTGATTAAGCTCTTGTGTGCTGCATTAAACATTGAGCAGAAGCTGCATTGTAGCTATCGCCCTAAACCATCAGGACTAGTGGAATAGATGAATGGTACCTCGAGGTCAAGAATGGCAAAAATGTGTGCAGGTACCACTTTGAAGTGGCCAGATTCATTGCCCTTAGTGCTGATGTCAATGAGGAACACACCTGACAAGAAAACAGGACTATCTCCCCATGAAATTCTAATGGGCCGAGCTGTGAGATTGCCCGCAGTGCCTGCAAATGCTCTTGTGAATATTACGAATGATATGGTGTTTGACTACTGCAAGGGTCTGGCTGATGTGGTCCGCTCTTTTACTCACCAGGTGGAGGCTACCACATTGCCACCGATAAGTGATCCAGGTCATACCCTGAAAGCCGGTGACTGGGTTGTTGTCAAGAAACACGTGAGGAAGTCGTGTTTGGAGCCGCGTTGGAAGGGGCCATATCAAGTGATACTGACAACCACTACTGCTGTGAAATGTGCCAGTCACACAAAGAAAGTGACGTGTCTGACTGATGAGGAACTTGAAGTATCCAAAACAACAGCTGCAGAAAAGGAAGTCTCAGGGCAGGAGAGCATTCAAAGGGGAACTGAGACTAAAGGAGAGCCTGCTGAGGACGGCTTAGTCACTCAAAGTGAGTTCCAGAGGGGTGACAGTGAGCCTATCTCAGCTGAGGTAACAGGGGAACCGACGCAAAGAGAGGTTCTCCCAGAAGCAGACGGATACGGGATTGAAGTTGAGCCTGTAACAGACCCTGAAGACGGAGGTGAAGAGGCAGAAGGAGGACAAAGTGCACCAACTCCTCTGGAGCCGCCTGCAGGTCCATCAAGAGAAAACACCATAGCACAAGAGGAGGGCGCTGTTCAAAGTCCTGAAAGACCAAGCAGAAAGAAAACACATAAAGGGGATAACTGGCCGAAGTCACAAGCTGCAGGAGAGAAAGTGGTCCCTTGTGATACAATAGAGGAAGAAGTTGACACAACTAGAAAAGAGGATCTCAGTGAAGGAGAGTTGCAGGGTGAACACAAACTGAAAAGAAAGAGAGTTGCAAACAGAAGGTACACAGGTCCTGAATGGGCGTATGCAACATCAGCTGAATGGCAACAAGAATTCTTGGCGTTCTGTTTTGATCGAGAGGTTCCAGGTCAATACTACGGCACCTGAATTCAACTTGAAAAAGATACTGTGTTAAAATTGAAATTGAAATCGAAAGCTGAAAAGCTGTGAAAAGAGACTGATAAATTACTGGATATGACACTGATAATCTGAATTGACTCTGAAAACCGATTATGACAAACTACTAACCTGATTTGACAAAGGGGTCCTGGAGTGAGTGAAACGCGGTAAATACTCGCAGAAAAAATAAAAAAGAGCTTTTTATATCGTCCTCAAGTTGATTGTTTGCTTGGTATTATTCTGCTATCTGATTCTTTACAGATCATGGCTTACGCTAAAGGTAATAGCAAAAAGGGTAGGATGTGTGGTTGGTTAAGTGCTATCTTAGGTACTGTGTGTGCAATAATAATTATAGGTGTGATTGTGGGAATGCCATGGATGGATAAGAAAGTGACTAACAATGCTTCAAATTCTGAGACTGCTACACTAACACCATGGGAGAAGTTTGAGCAGGATGCAAAATACTTGCATGAGGGAACTAATCCAAAAGGGGAACTCTGTACTAATGTCTTCTATCGCTTGTTGAATGAGTATGTTGACACAATGGATGCAAAGAATTGTTATGTATGTACAAAGATTCCTTCATCAGTACAAGAAGGGGTTACTTATCATAATCTGCCGTTAACTTATGGGATAAGCTGTAGTTTGCTGTTAACAAGATTCTATGATCAAGAACATGTGCAATACTTCTACTCTAACGTAGTGTTTTCTTTTGTGCCTGTAATTGAGTAAAATTAGCTAAAGAACAAAGCATAAAATTAGTTAGGGGTTTCTTTGAGCCGACACTGACATTTGGAACAGCTTATGCGCACTGCAATAATCTAACCTGCTTACTAACACCTGTAGAGAAGAGCTTCTTAGATCACACTGATGATAGACGAAAGGCATTAAAGGAAAGGCTAGAAAAGGGATTAGAAAAACGCACGCTTGCAAATGATTATGCTTACACCGCAATAAAGACACAGGGCAAACTAGCTATAGATGCATTACATGTAGGTAGGCTTTGTATATGTAGACTGAAATCTGAGCATGACACCTTATTGTGGGAACGAGTGAATGCAGGCATGTGTTTTTGTTTCAGAGTAAATGGACATTCATGTTAAATGGACAGGATACAGCAATCCCTGGGATCTATTATGTGGACTTAATGCTTATTACCGTCTTCCTAAAGGATGGTATGGGACATGTTATTTGGGGATACTTTTACAAAAGATTTACCAGATTGATGACTTAAAGCAAATTCCTAAAATGTCTGAATTACAACATGCTAGACAAAAGAGGGAGACAGCGGCTGGTGTCGTTGGTGACATATTTGGAGCCATAATTCCTTCAGTAGGGGTTATCTTAAACTCCATAAAGATTCGAAAGTTGTCTACTATTGTGGATAACATGCTGACAAACTTCACAGGGGCTATACTCCTGATGGATACTGAACTTGCTGCGGAAAGAGCTATGACTCTCCAAAACCGGCTTGCTTTAGACATTCTTTTAGCAAAGAGTGGCGGAGTCTGTAAAATGCTTAATGAGCGCCATTGTTGTGCGTTCATACCAGATAACAGCAAAAAGATTAGAGGCATGCTTACTAACCTAACAAGAGATAGTACAGATTTGAAAGAGCTGAAGGAACCTGGAGTTTGAGAGAAAGTTGGGAGAGGAATTACCAGAGTAGGAAATTGGTTTAGTAGTATTTGGAATGGGGTTCTTGCAAAAATATTAGGGGGTCTATTGATTGTCCTGATTTGTTTATTGGGATTATGGGGATCATGCAAAGTTAATGAAAGAATTAAAAGAAATCTGACAAAACGAAGTAAAAGAAATGAAGAGAACGAAAGGGGGAAAATGTTCAATGAAATTTGGGAAAGCTCACAAAAAAGGGCAAGATGTTGAAATGCGCATAATGAGGAAAGTGAAAGGTTGAAAAGGCAAAGGTTCGTGTGATCAGAGGAGGGACTGAGAGAGCATAGCTTATATTATCAATATTAACATGAAATGATTATGAACTAATGTGTAATAATGCTGCATAGAAAATGTATTAATATATTTTGCTAAACGCGTGCTTGAAAATGTGCCCACGGGGAGTGGCCGCCAATGTATATGGGGACTAACAAAACTGACTAATAATTATGAAACGTTTTATTAAAATGTGGTTTTACACTAATAATTGAAAGTTATATGCTAGAGTTTTACTAATAAATCACCAGGCCTTAGCATGAGTCGAGGCCTAGCTGCCTGACTCTCATATTAAATGGGTTTTTCTAACGTGCAGTGTGCTGACTTGCTGAAGGACATGAACTCTGTTTTTTTCCAAAAGCTAGAAGCTGAATGTAACTGTAGTAGATCCGTTCTCATGAAATTCAACTTGCTTGTAGAAACATTTTAGCTGAATGCAACACTGTAGACCACTAGCAGGTACAAGGTCGCCTGACCCGGTACAGACAATGGAGCCACTGACTGAAGATGTGCAAAGGACCACGAGAGGATGAAATCATAGCGGACATTCCACCCGCTAAAGACGTCAATCATAAGGACCAATAAAATACGTGAGAACTGTTATGGGGTGACAAATTCGATGAGCTAATTTGAAGACAATTGGTTAGAGATAGTGGGGTGCAACCCCTTGTCCAACCAAATTTTAGGGGAATGTACATCGAAAATGGGATAAAAACCCTTGACACCAGGAAGTAAATTAGAATAGAGACTAGGGAATAGGAGACTAAGGGCCAGATGTAGGAAGATAACATTTTGCGAGGTGCAAATTGCGAGTACCAGCGACTCGCAATTTGCACCTTGCAAAATGTTATGCAGAAAGGTGTCTCAGACACCTTCTGCGACTCACTATGGGGTCGCAAAGACCCACCTCATAAATATTTATGAGGTGGGTCGCAGTTTGCGACCCCATAGCGAGTCTTGGCACTCACGGGGATGGTGGCCTGCTGGAGACAGCAGACCACCATGTCCGTGACTGCTTTTGAATTAAGCAGTTTTTCTTTTCTTTTTGCAGCCCGTTTTCCTTAAAGGAAAATGAGCTGCAAATAGAAAAAATACCGAAACTTTTTTGTTTCGTTTTTTTTCAGAGTAGGCTGTGGTCCATCGGACCACTGCCTCCTCTGAAAAAATATTTTTGTTTGCATTCACCAAGGGGAAGGGGTCCCATGGGGACCCCTTCCTGTTTGCGAATGAGTTACCATCCACTTCAAGTGGATGGCAACTGCGAGTTGATTAGCGACCGCTTTCGCCGTCACAAATCAACTCTACATCGCGATGCGGTCGCAAATAGGAAGGGCACACCCCTTCCTATTTGCGAGTCGGAAACACATTTTGCGAGTCGGTACTGACTCGCAAAATGTGTTTCTGCATCGCGTGAGGCCTTTTGCGCTCCCAAACGGCATTTTTCGCCGTTTGCGAGGCGCAAAAGGCTACCTACATCTGGCCCTAAGAGAGGGGAGATGCTGATGCGATTTGCTATGACCCAGACACTTTGTCATTCTGCATAGAGACTTTGCTGTTTGGTTCTTAAAACCATTCGTGCCTTATATTGCCCGTTTACACTTTACCTCCTTATGAGGGAAGTGCCCCTTTTACCCTTCCTGCCTGAGCTGAGTTCATGGCTGATGGCGAATCAACTGATGTCCTGAGGACAAAGACTGAACCTGAGTGCTAACCTAATACAGAGGGTAACCATATGAGAATGAAATTGTGATTGTCTGTTTGCTTTTCCTTTCTAGGTACCAACTGCTTCTCTTTTGACAGGGACCATAGCTAGATGTTTTTCCAAATTGGTGTTACTAAATTGTTTTGCATGAAGCCCAACATGCCAATGCTAATTCAAGATTAGGTGAGGGATTCACTAAACTGACGCAATTAGACAAATGACTGAATCAATGCTTTGTTGAATAATGTGCTAATGTTGACGGCGTTGACTTGCTTGGTCATGGTGAGAAGAGGCTTCATCTTGGACCCTCTTCTCACCATGACCAAGCAAGTCAACGCCGTGTCCTCCGCCTGCTTCCTCACTCTCCGCATGCTCCGTAAGATCTTCCGCTGGATCCCCGCCGACACCAGAAAAACCGTGACCCACGCCCTCGTCACGAGCCGCCTGGACTACGGCAACACCCTCTACGCCGGGACCACAGCCAAACTCCAAAACCGCCTGCAACGCATCCAAAACGCCTCGGCCCGCCTCATCCTCGACGTACCCCGCAACAGCCACATCTCCGCACACCTGAGACACCTGCATTGGCTCCCAGTCAGCAAAAGGATCACCTTCCGTCTTCTCACCCACGCACACAAAGCCCTCCACAACAAGGGACCGGAATACCTCAACAGACGCCTCAGCTTCTACGTCCCCACCCGCCCCCTCCGCTCCGCTGGCCTCGCACTTGCTGCCGTCCCTCGCACCCGCCGCTCCACGGCGGGTGGGAGATCTTTCTCCTTCCTGGCGGCCAAGACCTGGAACTCCCTCCCCACCAGCCTCAGGACCACCCAGGACCACTCCGCTTTCCGGAGACTCCTAAAGACTTGGCTGTTCGAGCAGCGATAACCCCCCCTTTCCCCCCTAGCGCCTTGAGACCCGCACGGGTGAGTAGCGCGCTTTATAAATGTTAATGATTTGATTTGATTTGATTTGCTAAGGATAACCTATGTTGACGCTGTGATATGTTCTAATATTTGTGATTCTTGCTTTGATGAAATCTTATCTGAGTTATCATATTGTGACTATGCTAATGAGCTTTTTGGTTTTGAGATTAATAAACTTGCTAGTAGAATTGTAATCAATAGGGAATAAATATCACAAAATTCATACTAAACTGGTGTGGTTATTCATGACTGCAAGGTCATGGTGGTTTCAGAGTTTTATTAATGTCTTTGACTAAAGTGAATTGTCTTATTCTGGTGAATATTGATGACGTTATTGACATATTGATTGACATGTTGATTAGCTATCTCGTCCTAAGGTGTCTTCAATCAGGGTCAAAAGATTCATTGACCTAAAACAAGTCCCAAAAGTGAGTACATTAGTCATAAAGGGATGCGTTAACAGTTCAAAAAAAGAAAACAATAATAAAACAACCATAACGTGTGCCCTCACCATGCACTGCTCATTAATTTGCATATTACATCACTGCTAACTAGTTTTATGACATAATTGATAACATCAATGCAACATCTGAAATGACAACATTGATGACAATACTATGCAAGGCATGGTAGCAAGTTATAGTTACTTTAGGGAATGAGTTATAGTTACTGGTTGAGCTATAGTTTCTGGTTGCTGGTGAATTTAAGTGGTTCTGTTAGTGTAAGAAACTGATGTTTTCATCTAACTATGATGCCCCTTTGCTTGTTTCAGTGAATTTCTACAGTTTTGTTTTTAATGTAAAGTAAGATTGTAGTAATCTGGCTGGACACAGTTGAGTTATTAACAGGTCCCTGTATTTCATTAGGAAAACACCCCTTCACGCCATCTCCAGCTAGGCACAGCCAACAACTGCCTTGGTACATTTCTAACACATCCCTTTCCCTTCCATGAACCCCACATAACACCTTACCCCATAACACAGATCATTTCCCTTATTACTGCACACAAACAACAAAATAAGTGAAACCAAGACTCTCAACCACAAATAACCCAAGACAATCTTCCAGACACAAGACATAAAAGAAGAACACCCTGACACAAGTGCAGGACATAAATACATTTTCAGGATGATGGCACCATCCACATAGTTTAAAGTTAACTCACAGATGCAATCCCCCAAATGACCTCACTACCAAGCATTGGACCAGCCAAGGTCATCAACAGCCCGACCCCCGCGAGTGAGTTGCCTGTTAGTTTCAGAGGGATGAAACTCTGAATTCTCCATCAATATCCAACCACAACATTTGTCTTCTTCACCAGATGCTGACCTCAAAGTACAACCCTTCTGATACAATGCAACCCTTCTTAAGTTTCAGGTTTGGCCATTCTCCAACTTGACCCGATTGCTTCCCACCTCCAACACCTTAAACGGCCACAAAATCGAGACAAGCTGCCTCTAACGCCACCAAGTTTGATTTTCACACAATCACCCTTCTGAATAAGTACACTGGGTTCATCCTGTGACAACCTTGCATCCTACTTACTGTTCCCAACCATTCTCACCCAAGATGAAGCCAACTTTGTACCAGCTTGTCTTCCCTGCATCCTTTTGAAGGGAGTTTTACTTGTGCTGACATTGACTGTGGTGTGATGAGCCCACAGCATATCTTTAATGGCATCCTGAATAGACATGTGTGCATTATATGCCACTTCCATAGTTCCCTTGGCCAACCTATTGACCCTTTCCACCAATCCATTGCTCTGGGGATTTTCAATGATGTACATACATGCTTAACACTTAAACTGTCCAGAAACAACTTAATTCCATGGAAGTGAGCTGGGTACCACTGTCAGTAACTAGGGCTGAGGGGGTGCCTTCCATCCTGAAGACCGCACCTAAGACCGCTGTAGTGGATCTGGAGATGATGGACCTCATAAAAAACACCTCAACCTATCAAGGTTTAGCATCTACCATGACAGCAGCAAATTTCTCCTGATCAGGCAAAAAACAAATGATCAAGTCAAATTGCATCACTTGGTTGATCCTGCATAGTAACCTACAGGATTCCTGGGTAGTTCCCTGTCCTCTCTTACTACCATACAGGAAGTACCTCTTCGAACATTAAACAATGCTGAAATTATTTCTCCTAAGCTGGGGATGGCGTAGCATGAACTTCTGAGCATACCCTTCCCACTTAGGGCAACCTTAGCAACACAAAAGGATGATGTACGGAGTGCTGAACAAGGCAAACACTCACCCCTAGTCACAGCTCTGGGTTTAATTCATTGTTCTTTTGCTCACCAGGCCACCCCAGTTTGGACCCAGCCATATGCAAATCAGTCTTGACCCTGTTTCTCATAAGAACAGTGCAGTCCGAACTGCCAGGCCAGGTCCTCCCAGACTGGAAACAATCATTCTGGGACCAGTTTCAGAGTATCACCTTTCATCAGCCATGCTGGCTTGAATCCAGCAGCACAGTGTGCAAGGGACCCACGTCTGTGCATACCCTTTCCACTTAGGGCATCTTTAGAAACACAAAAGGATGATAAACGGAGTGCTGAACAGTGCAAACACTCATCCCAAGTCACAGATCTAGGTTTAATCCATTGTTCTTTTGCTCACCATGCCACCCCAGTTTGGACTCAGCCATCTGCAAATCAGTCTTGACCCTGTTCATCATAGGAACAGTCCAGCCTGAACTGCCAGGCCAGGTACTCCCTGGACTGGAAACAAGCATCCTGGGACCGGTTTCAGGGTATCACCCTTCATCAGCCAGGCTTTTTTTAATCCAGTGGCACAGTGAGCAAGGGAACCACGTCTGGGCAAAACCTTCCAACTTAGGGCAACTTTAACAGCACAAAAGGATGATGGACAGAGTGTTGAACAATGCAAATACTCACCCCCCATCACAGATCTGGGTTTAATACATAATTCTTTTGCACACCATGCCACCCCAGTTTGGACCCTGCAATATGCAAATCAGTCTTGACCTTGTTCCTCATTGGAACGATCCAGCACGAACTGCCAGGCTAGGCACTCCCTGTACTGGAAACAATCATTCTGGGACCAGTTTTGGGGTATCACCTTTTACCAGCCAGGCTAGCTTGAATCCAGTGGCACAGTGAGCAAGGGACCCACCTCTGCGCATAGCCTTTCCACCTAGGGCAACTTGAGCAACACAAAAGGATGATGGACAGAGTGCTGAACAATGCAAGCACTCACCCCCATCACAGATCTCGGTTTAATCCACTGTTCTTTTGCTCACCATGCCACCCCAGTTTGGACTCAGTCATATGCAAATCAGTCTTGATCCTGTTCCTCATGGAAACAGTCCAGCCTGAACTGCCAGGCCAGGTCCTTGCTGGACTGGAAACAAGCATCCTGGGACCTGTTTCCGAGTATCATCCTTCATCAGCCAGGCTAGCTTGAATCCAGTGGCACAGTGAGCAAGGGACCCACGTCTGGGCAAACCCTTCCCAATTAGGGCAACTTCTGTTTCACCTGAAGCAGCTCCTGTCTCCACACAGACTGTTTCTGGATACTTTGTCGACACTGATGACTTGTCCTCCAATTCAACAACACCATCACTTCATAGTATACATAAGCTTCTTCATTGGATTTAAAATACTTATCTTATCTGTCCATAGTCCTGTTTGTGAATTATATTCACTTTACTTGCTTTCTTCTTGTGGATTGGATTTGTGACTGCCTTCTCTATGTTTATAAATGGGCATTATCTTCCTGAAGGGTCTGCTGTTGAACTGGTAGATGAGGTACTGAAACCTCACTTGTGTTCCCACAAAGTTCAAAGAGACTTGTCCCCTGTGAATGTTTCTGCTGTTCCAGTTCCTGATGGGATTTTTTGGGACAAAGTTCATTATGATATATTTGGCCCTACTGAGACTATTTAAATTCCGTATGTTTTTTACATTTCTATGAATCATATAATTACCTGGTGTTGTGTCTGATGATTGGGATATGAAAACGGTTTTCTCAATGCTCTCTGAACTTGAACATTACACAGTATTTGAAAGTGAAGATATGTTTAAGAACTCTGCAAATTATGGTGGAATGTTTTATGATCATTATTATGGGCACCATCACCTACATAGAGCTAGTATACCAAGTACAAATATTTAATTATACACACTTGTGTGACTCCAGAAGTAGGGACTAACACAACATATTTAGACAAATTCACATATTTTTCTGGGCATGATGCTACTGATCCTGTATCATATTAATTCAAATCACCAGTAACACAAGCAAGGACAACTTTCTGACTGCTACTAAATTAATGTATTCAATGTATGTTGCTTACCAACTAGCTATCAAGGGCTAAGAATATTGGAAAGAAACAATAGATTTACAATCAGTTTGGGGAACAAAGGATTGATATGCCTTATTTGAAGCATGTCTCATTCCATTACTGATGATTTTTCTGAATGACACCGTTCAATAAACAACTTGACTAGGTCTAGCAAAAGTCAAAGCTATGAATGTGCCAAAATATCCCTTCAACTGCAAAGTTTAGTTAATTCCACTGAAGATCAGCTCAATGGTATGGTCAGAAATGGTACATTTAATTCCCCACTTTCAGGTCCCAGTGGGTGATTATTGTGGCCAGTGAACAAAAATGGTTCTCATACTTGTTTCTTAAACTCTACACAGGGTTTTAAAGCAAGCAGACTAGACCCTCTAAGTCGAGGCACAACATGCAGGGATTGTCACTACCTACATTGTGGGCAAGTTATACCAGTAATAGTTACAACATAACATATTGACAGCTGTAAAAGAATATCTCTCTGTCCTCTCTGAGGACATGGATTGGCAAGATTTCTTGTGAGGTTCTAGGCCACTTGCTCCAAAAGATTCTTGTATGCAATATACAACGAAACATGGAAGCTTTTTCTAATGGAAGCTGCTGCTTGTTTAAGGCAAATAGAACCAGCAAACTTTTAGAAAGCATTAGCTGTTGTCAACAATGAACTGAATATACATTTGCATTTACACACTAAACAACATTGTGTCATCTGCAAGAGACATTATACAAAATGAAATGTAGTTTTTACAGCATGGACAGAGTCAGTTAGGTCCATCTTGCAGTGAAGTTGGACATTACAGGTTCTGAAATCGAACTGCATGCCCTGGAAGCACATGAACTCAAAATTGTTATTTTCACTATTTAACCTAACATGCAAGCAACAGATAATGGTGAAGAAGGATACAGAACACACAATGCTTGATATAGAAAAGTTACAAAAGTTGCCCTTTACAGTAGCTGAAACATTGTTATTACTGTGGTTAGTACATGGAGTAATCTTCCTGTCAATATCTACTTTTCAATTCATTTCATGTTTGAAACATTTTCGGGTAGGTAGATTTTCATCTTTAGGGGAGAGTTTTCTACATGAGGTGTGGGATCTGGCTTTTGATTATATATGTATGAGCAGGGAAAAGGAAATATTTCTCAGTGGTAGTGATTCTGAAACCTCCATAAGCCACTCAAAGATTTGTAACCAGGTTATATTGCACAGCATTTTTTAACATGTCAGCTTCTAATTTACCATGTTACTTCAAGGGAGTTCCCCTTCCCTTGATTCATCCAGTGTTTCAGCTACTTTCTAATGAAAGTTCCTTAAAGTTAAGTGATCAAGGCTTCTGTGAAATGAAAGCAGATGTCCCTTATGTAGTTTTGGTTTCTCAAATAGTGACGTGCTTTGGAAATGTGTTATTACCCCCCACACATGAGATTAGGGGAGCAAGTGTATAGCCTTCTATTCCTACCTCTAATGTTAACATCAACAACCTGAGCAGGCTGAAAGCACTTTTGTTTAAAAAACAAGTGGAGCTTACATCTGCCCGTGGAACATTTGAATTGCAAATGGCGAGGTAATCTGCCGAGATACAGTCACTTTAAAATACCAACATTCCAAGGCACTTCGTTGAATTTGTGAGCCACATTTTTAATGCTTCCAACACTGCGGGTGTTTTGCACTTTTTAAGGTGATTGGGTCTGGTTTTGCCAGCACTCTCCAGACTATTTTTGGAGTGATACTATCATTCATCCGTTCATTATTTTTTAGTGTTTTTGGGGACATAAAGCTTGTATTTTGCTATTGCTATTCTTGCTCTGCAATGGATGCCCCATTTCAAAGCTAAATGGTGGTGGAGCTACCACATGTTCAGCTCTGTCATGAATGCATGATACAGCTTTTTGGAGTATGTTTATTGGAGGAACTAGTGCTACTGCATGCAGCCTGTGTTGCACTGTCTTTGTTGTCCTTTAGAGGATGTACTGGATGTCTATCTTGCCCAGCAATTGGCTCTATTTACGGACATTTGTGGTGTTCCATTGAGGGTTTTTTTCTGGCGGTGTCCTATGAGACTATGGTTGCTCCAAGATGCCTTTTATGATATGAATGCTACAGCTCCTATGATGTTTCTGTCTGGCTCAAGAACTGCTGGCATTACACGGGATGCTACTATCTTGGCTGTGCTGACGCTTTGGATCATGTTTGTTTCTTCAATTTGCTCACTGTGGCTTTAATGGCTCTGTAGTCTACGGATGAAGAATCCTTCTTGGACTCCCTTTCTGTTGATGGTTTGGATGACATCATGGATGCTTCTGATCACTTTAAAATTTGGCCTTTGTATTAAGTAAATTGTCCATTTTTAGTTGGCTTATTTTAATTATATGCTTTGCTTGTTGGAGTGAGCATTTTATGACTTCTAGTAGATTAGGATGGGTTTTTAGAATGTGCCTACTATAACTGGCAAGGGGAGGGTGTCTTGAGAACCTCTAGGACCTGAGTTTGTTACCCCTGTTTTACCTTAGTTTTATCGTTGATATTATTCATTTTGGTAAGGTTGCTTTTAGCAATAGCTTTTACACATTTTATCAGTTTGCTTTTATTCCAGGAAAGCAAAAAACATGCTGGTTATTTAGTTAGCCTTTTCACAACATATAATCAGTACTTTCTGTCCAGGGATATGGAACATGGTACACAATATGCTTGTTTGTGTTTCCCATTTAGGAAACAGGTTCTATCGCCTAGACACAGCATTGCATCAGAACTGTATTTCCAGTGTGGTATTGTTTATTATATAAATGGTGCACTGACCGAAGAAGGGTATAGGGCATTCCAGCTGCGACTATCGTAAGACACACACTGTGTGACATGCAGCTGGGCTGGCATTGATCTGCTAGCTCCCTGAAAGGATCGCCATCAACACCACAGGCTGATTCCTGATACTCTTGGCAGGTATGGGGCTGGGACTAATCCCTTAGATCTGGCTAGGCAGAGGATTACAACCTCTATGCTCTTAGAGAAGACATAGGGTTGGGTAGGAGCCTCTAATACATCTAGAACCACATGCATCATGGTTGGATTTTTCATCATCTTCATAATGATGATTACCTTGCTTTATTTCAACTGCCTAATAATCGCAGCTACCTCTTTAAATGCTAGATTGTAATTATTTCAATAACTATACTGAAAACGTATTTCACATCTTTTTGTTTCTCCTTGTCATGCATGAGTAATAGTATGAAAGGGGTATGATCTGTTTCCGTGGCTTCCATGGGGAGTCAGAGTGCCATGTTCAGGTTGCCACAATTACTTTTAACCCTGGTGGGTTTGGAGGGTTTGGTGAGCACAGTGAGCTAGCCTGGAGTGGGGCCGGCAGTCACTAACTGTTTGGATAGACTCAGACTCCCACATTTTGCTGATCTGCTGTCCTAACCACACATTCCTGTTACCAAAGTAGGAACCACATAACAACTACAGGGTTAAAAAAAGCTCAAAACTATTTTTTCCTGGATTCTCAGTTGTCAAGTCTCAAATGAAATTGTACTGGGTCCTATTAAGGGCTTTGCCACTTTGAGGGCTAAAGTCTTATGAGCCTCCCTGAAGTCTGGAAGCCTTAGCGGAAGAGCTGAGGAAAAATCAACGTACTCATTGGGACTTAGAATAGTTCTGACTTCCAGCAGCTGGAGTACCGGGACCATCTAGCAGCGCAAATCTGGCAAAAGTGCAACTTCACTGGGCTAAATAAACAAATTCTTCCTACCTGGTACTTTTCTGCAGAAGCAAATATGTTTCAGCATGTCCTCAGCAAGAAGGTGCCAGGCCTCATGGAACCCTTGTTGGATACAGACTGCTGTCTTGGTACACTGAACGACAAGGACTTCCATTTTAGAAACTAAGGGCTTGATTTAGAATTCAGCGGACGGGGTACTCCATCACAGCGGTGATGGATATCCCATCCACCAAAATAAAAATCACATAGGAAATAATGGTATTTATTTTTCAGGGGATGGGATATACATCACCATTGAGACAGAATAACCCGACCGCTGAAATCTAAATCAGGCCCTAAGTTCCAAATAGAAAATCTTGACAGCCAGAGACACGAAAGTATCCAGGAGATGGTTGGACCTCCACAGATAGGAATTTCGAATCTCTCCGAAGGTAAAACCTTTGACCAGGCCATCCCGCCTGGTGTATCCTCGGGGTCCATTGTGGTCAGCCTCAAATTGCACCTAGGTGCCAGTCTACAGCGACTATAGACTATCATTAGTTCTTACTGCTTTAAGGTGCTAGGTTCACTTAAATCTTTTAAATGTCATAACTCTGTATCCACCTATTTTGATTTTTGCTGTTTTTATGTCATTGTGCTTGCTAAATTTGAATCTGTTGGTCTGAATTACAGTTAGATTTTGCTGTTTGGTGTCTTGAATGTATTACTTCTTTGGTACTGCATAAATACTTTACAGATTGCTCTAAGTAAGCCTGTCTGCACCATAGCTACTAAGGAGTTGAGCTCAGGTTAATTTAGTGACTGTTGGTGTTTACCCTGTTAGGTTAGTGTTATCATTTCTATACATATGTGGATGATCCTAAATGACCCCCTATTTTTGTCGTACCCAGAAAAGCCCCAGAAAATTTTATGAAATAAAAGTTTAAATTCAGGAAATCTTGGATACATGTTAGAAATGGGGTCTCTAGTTGGCAGAGGTACACCCTTGTCCAAGTAGGGACCACATTTCTAGTCAGGGTAAGTCACACACAATTCAAATCATCCAGCGCCCACCCTCTGGTAGCTTGGCATTGAGCAGTCAGGCTTAACTGAGAAGGCAATATGTAAAGTATTTGTGCAAGAAATCATGCAATAACACAGTGAAAACACCACAAAAATACAGCACACATTTTTAGAAAAGTATGAAATATTTATCAGAATACATTAAGGTCAAAATGATCAAGATTTGATAATCACAAGTTGAAATATCACTTTTGTAAGAATAGGAAGAGTCTTAAGTTTTTAAAAGCAACAATTATCTCTTGCAAGCACAAAGTACCTGGTTTGCATTAAAAGTACACGCACCAAGACCGCAGAGGAGGAGATGCGTGGAAATCGAAGGGTGTGCATCAGATTTCTAGGCACACACAGACGAGTCAATTCTTTTCCACACGGCAAGGACTTTGCGTCAAATTCCGGCGTACAGGCTTTAATCCTCTTTGCGATGTGGGGTCTTTTTGATGCCCAGGGGCGATGCGTGGAAATCATGGGTGTGGGGAATGAAGTCACAGTTGCTGCGTCGATCCGGTGGGCGATGCTGTGGTGTTTCTGTCACATGGCTGGTGGTGCATTAATTCCTCTTGCAGGAAGTCGGGCTGCGTCATTCCGTCTCGGCGATGTGTGGGTCCAGTGGGCTGTGCATCAAAGTTCCGGTCACAATGCTGATGCTACGTTGTTCTCCACTTGGGGAGCCGGGCTGTGTTGGTCTGTTTTGGCGATGCAGTGACTTTCTCACCACTGGGCAGGATGAGGGTCAATTTCGGCAGGGAGTGCATCGATTTTTTCACCTCACAAGGAGTTTCTTGGCAGAGGTGAAGTCTTTTTGGCCCTGAGACTTAAGAAACCGGAGGCAAGCTCAATCCAAGTGCTTCGAGAGCCCTTCTCTGCCGACTCAGAGGCTAGGAAGGCAGCAGGGTAACAGCAAGGCAGCGGTCCCTTACAGGAAAGAAGTCCAGATGAGTCCTTTGGGCAGCCAGGCAGCTTCTCTTGGCAGGTTGCAGGTTCTGGTGCAGAGTGTCTGTCCCAAAAAGTGTCTGAGTTGGTAGGGTCAGGGATCCAGTTTATATACACAAAAGTGCCTTTGAAATGGGGGAGACTTCAAAGAGTGGTTTGGAAGTACATGAGGTCCCCTTTCAGTACAACCCTGTCTGCCAGGGTCCCAGTAGGGGGGTTGGCATTCCATTGTGTGAGGGCAGGCCACTGTCCTTTGAAATGTGAGTGTCAGACCCTCCAGCCTTCCAGCCTAGGAAGACCCATTCAGTATGCAGAGTTGTGCAGGTGTGCAAGAGCATCCAGTGTTTGTGGTTGTCTGGGTGAAATGCACAAGGGAGTTGTCAACCAACCCAGCCCAGATGTGGATTGGAGACAGGCTGTAAGGCACCGAAGGATTTAAGTGCAGAGAAATGCTCACTTTCTTAAAAGTAGCATTTCTAAAATAGTAATATAAAATCCAACTTCACCAATAAGCAGAATTTTGTATTATAATTCTGGCCATACAATATATGACCTGTGTACCTCTTTCTAATCAGAATCTGCCACTCAAACTGTGTATGAGGGTAGCTCTAATGCTAGCCTATGAAAGGAGCAGGCCTCACAGCAGTGGAAAGCAAATGTAGGAGTTTTCCACTACCAGGACATATAAAACACACAGAGATATGTCCTGCCTTTTACCTGCATAGCACCCTGCCCTCTGGGTTACCTGGGGCCTACCTTAGGGGTGACCTATATGTAGAAAAAGGGGAGTTTAAGGCTTCGCCGGTACTTTTAAAGGCCAAGTTGAAGTGGCAGTGAAACTGCACACACAGGTCTTGCAATGGCAGGCCTGAGACATGGTTATGGGGCTACTTATTTGGGTGGCACAACCAGTGCTGCATGCCCACTAGTAGCATTTACTTTACAAGCCCTGGGCACATGTAGTGCACTTTATTAGGGATTTACAAGTAAATTAAATATGTCAATTGGGTATAAGCCAATGTCACCATGTTTTAAGGGAGAGAGCACATGCTCTTTAGCACTGGTTGGCAGTGGTAAAGTACGCAGAGTCCTAAAACCAGCATAAACAGTGTAAAAAAGCAGAGGGAGACAGGCAACAAGTTGGGGATGACCACCCTCAGGCTGTCAGGTCTAACACAACACAAAGTACTGCATTGGAAGAAAACATCTGGCCAGCTCATGTCTTTGAGGAAGTATTGCGAGGTGCCCTAATTGTCACTGCACTTGAAGACTGTATCAATCTCTTCCTGAAATCAAGGATGGAAATCATCTCTTTAATTACCCTTAGTTGTTGTCAAACTTTTTGAAAGAATTATCTTCAAGCAGATTCAGCAAAACTTCTAAATAATAGAACAGTACAAATGTGGCATCTCTGACGCATTGTTGGAATGTGTTGCATTGAGCAAAGCCACGTTTTAGACAAGTGAAATGACATTCCGATATATGTTCACATTAGCTTCATGCAATTTGGGTGCACAGGGTCTGAGGTTAACACAAGTGTGGCAATGGTGTTGGGGCAATGAGTTTACCTATTAGATGCTTTTGACACCATTAACCACAATAACCCTATGTCCAGAGTTTATCATGCCACAACCTCCATCTGGCTGGGATCAAAGGATCAAATTTGTTGCAATGACTGCCTTTCCAAGCCTTCTAAAATATCACTCGTAACATGCCACATGGCTCAATATTGCTACCTGAGTTTTTTTTTTATTTTGCCATTGATGAAGCTAGTTAGGCAGGAAATAGTTTTGCCTATCTCTTAACCAAAGACCACTTTAAAATAAACTCTCACAAGCTTCTGCTATCTCATCATAAACTATGGGACAGCGCACACTTTTATTTACATACATGAATAATCAGAGTTATCATCATGGATACAGAACCTACAATGTACGCTTATGCTCTGTATAAAGAAATTTACCCCCCAGAGACTACACAAAAATCTCATCACTCCCTTACTTTCTGTACAGGGTGTACATTCTGCTAGCACTGGCAGACTATAGAATATCTGCTAGCATTGGCACACTACATCAACATCATTGCATCAAGAATTCTGCTCCACTTCAAGTGCTCAGCTAATGTATTCCCAAATGTGTGGTTTCTCCATTGGTTCCCCATGCAAGAAAGGATCCAATTTAAGAGCATGTGTATGGTGTACTGCCATCAATGCTCAAAACTGATTATTTTTCCATCTAAAAATCTGTTATGCTATGCACAAAAATGTTACCTTCTGCTGACCATGGTATAGTCAAGGTCCCATGGTCATAGGAGGTACAAAGGGTTGGTCCTGGGGCTGTTTGTTCTTGGTCCTGGCAGCTAAAGCCTTCAATGTTATCCAAATGAACCAAGATCAAAGACAATCTATCCTTTAGGAAACCTTTAAACACATGCCTAATTACAGTTCAATTTGTTGACACTCTTCATGCTACATTTCCTCTATGTCTGCCTTTTGTTTGTACTCTTAGGACACAAAGGCCACCTATTAGTGATTGTTTCACATTATAGCCCTCTTTGTCATAACATAACATAACATAACCAAGTGCCATATTAGCTCTTATAATAAAATCAAATACATGTGCTGCTCCTAAACATGAAAAAGGTTGTGAAGGTCTGGCACAAAATATTAGCCCACAAAACAGAGCATTGCCAGAAACGGAGGAGACATTCTGCTGCTATATTTTTATTGCCTCTCTTGCAGAAAATGTTTAGGGCAGAAAAGATTATCACCAAGGAAGATGTTTTTTTTTTTTTTTTTTAAAGCAGTCAGATAGCAGTGTTCTAGGCCCTTACATTCTTTACACAATTCATCATATAGACCTCGTGTTCACCCAACCTTTTCCTGTTAGGGCCATTGTCCAATTGTAAGAATCTTTTTATACTGTACCTTAACAAAAGAAGCTACATAACTGAGGTTTTATAGGTTCAAAATAAACAAAGGGTGGTTGCTTTGAGCATCAAAACATTTTCAGCTTTTCTTGTGACATGCTAAAAGGTTGGCACCACCTAATTACATTATTGAGACTGAGGGGGTCATTACAACATTGGCGGTATAAGGCGCTTACCGCCGTGCAGAAGACCGCCAATACACCGCAGCGGCCGCAGTAGACCGCCACAGCTATTATGACACACATCACGGAAACTGCCGAAATTCAGACACCCACACAACACCGCCACACCAAAGGTCAGCGATAAACTGGCAGAAACAAATCCTCCACCTCCACGCTAACAAAAACATGCCCATGCTATTACGACTCACGAATCCACGCGCGGTCTTTCAACCGCGGTATTCAATTGGCGGTACACACCGCCGCGCTCAAAATACACACACATATACAAAACACCGCCACATTGGACAATTACAAATACACACACCTGATACACATACACACACCACTCCCACACACCCAACACAATATAAAATACACACCCACATCACACACAAACCCCTACAACCAGAAATTCTGAGAGAAGGCCAGAGAGACAGCACAGCTATTGACAACCCCATCAAACAGAGGCACACAACACCATCACCCACACAACATCCACGCACAAAACACCACATACCACTACACTCACCACACTCATCAACACATACACCACCCCACACATCACACACAACACCCCATGTCACGCCAAAGACACCCCCGCTTCTCCGAGGAGGAGCTCAGGGTCATGGCGGAGGAAATCGTACGGGTAGAGCCACAGCTATTTGGCTCACAGGTACAGCACACATCAATAGCCAGGAAGATGGAGCTATGGCGCAGAATAGTGGACAGGGTCAACGCCGTGGGACAGCACCCAAGAAATAGGGAGGACATCAGGAAGAGATGGAACGACCAACGGTCTCCAGCCAGAACATCGCGGTGCAGCGGACTGGCGGCGGACCCCCACCTCCTCCCCCACAACTAACAACATGGGAGGAGCAAGTCCTGACCATCTTGCATCCTGAGGGCCTCGGAGGAGTCGGTGGAGGATGGGACACTGGTAAGTCAAATCTTAACTATCACATCCCCCACCCTACCTGCATGCTATCACACCCCTCCACCCTCACACCCTCCCCTATCGCCCCAAATCCTCACTAATCTACCCATGACACCAAGCACCCATCCCAACACCAAGCCCTGCATGACACAACTAAGCATGGGCACCCCTCACTAAAGCATGCCCACTGCACTTACCCAGAACACGCCCCCAACCATCACCACACAAGCCTCCACACAGGAATGCCTGTACTGGGGATCACGCACACCTAACCATTGCACACCATTACACACACAGATGCAATAATCATGTCCTTATACCCCTGCAGGAACCTGAAGGAACGTCACCACACCAGAGGGTCCAAACAACACCACTCCACCCCCAGAAGAGGCCCACAGTGACAACAGCAGCTCTGCCCCACTGGATCCTGATGACCAGCCCGGACCATCGTGGGCCTCAGGACAGTCGGTTCCCCTTGCCCAGCCACAGCCCAACACCAAGCTGCCACCCTCTAGTAACACCAGCACAGCACCCACCCAGCGGGCCCAAACCTCCCTACCCAGGACAGGTCAATCAGCGGTGTGTCCACCACTACAGGGCACCCAGGCTAACCCACCACCCCAACAATAACAGGGACCTGGGGGCAGTGGTAGTGGGCACACGGTCCAGGGGACGGAGGCACAGGAACACCGGGGAACTGGGAGGGCTGCTGTGCGACACGAGGGAGGACAGGCCAAGGGAACCAACTCTCCACGAGGCCCTATCCTCCATCATGGGAGCATACCACCACTCCCAGGAGACGATGGCGACGGTCCTGGACAAGTTGCAGGATACCCTGCGTCTGCAGGACGAACTGTATTTGGGGTTCAGGGAGGAGCTCAGGACCATCAGCTCTGCCCTGGGCACCATTGTAGGGGTGCTGACGGACGTTCAAAAGACCTTGAGGGACACCGTGGCACTCCAAGGGGCCCCTGACACTAGCCAGGACGACAAACTGCCCACCACCTCTGCCGGCGCTAGTGGACAGGACGCCCCGCCACAGGACCACCACACCAGCACCCCATCCCCTGCAGACGGACAACCACCACGCAAGCGGTCCCTGAGATCCAGGAACAGGACAGAGCAAGATGGCAAGACCCCCACCAGGAAATAAGACCACCCTGATTGTCCCCCCACTGTCCCACTTTGTCACCCTGTCCAGATTGGAACTGCCCCAGCTCCACTTCCAATGCCCAGATGGGCAGTGCACCTGTGAGACTAATAGACTGGACTCTGCCATGGACATTCCTCCACCATCACCCATCCCCATTTTACAACCTTCCTTGATTTTTTTAGCACTTAAATAAACACCTTTGAAAGCCAAAAAAATCTTGAGTCAGTCTATGATCTGGAACTTTGTATTATCAATTACAGTGTCATAATGGGTTACCCATTGTAAGGCTAACATACCAATGTCACACATCACAAGCCCTTGAAGGATGCAAGCAGTTGACACGTAGGTTACCACACTTGTGAAACTGAAATGGAAGGGTACAACTCAATTAACAAATAGTGAGTGAAATGTAGGTACCGGATAGAGGTAGACGTGTGAAAGTTAATGTAATGTTAAACCAGAAAATGTTCTCACCTGTGTGTCACTGGAAATATTGCTGTATGACTGACTCCCTGTTGTCGTTTTCTTCATCCTCAGCTTCATCCTCATCACTGTCCACTGGCTCCACAGGCTCCACAGCTGCCACAACACCGCCATCTGGATCATCCTCCTGCAGAAAAGGCACCTGGCGTCGCAATGCCAAATTATGGAGCATGGAGCAGGCGATGATGATGTCGCACACCTTCTTCGGTGAGTAGAATAGGGATCCACCTGTCATATGGAGGCACTTGAACCTGGCCTTAAGAAGGCCGAAGGTGCGTTCGATTACCCTCCTAGTCCGCCCATGGGCATCATTGTACCGTTCCTCTGCCCTGGTCCTGGGATTCCTCACTGGGGTCAATAGCCAGGAAAGGTTGGGGTAACCAGAGTCCCCCAATATCCATACACGGTGCCTCTGGAGTTGACCCATCATATCAGGGATGCTGCTATTCCGCAGGATGTAGGCGTCATGCACAGAGCCAGGGAACATTGCATTTACCTGCGAGATGTACTGGTCTGCCAAACAGACCATCTGGACATTCATGGAATGATAATTCTCCCTGTTCCTGTACACCTGTTCACTCCTGCGGGGAGGACCAGAGCTAAATGGGTCCCATCAATGGCACCTATGACGTTCGGGATATGTCCAAGGGCATAGAAGTCACCTTTCACTGTAGGCAAATCCTCCACCTCAGGGAAAATGATGTATCTCCTTACATGTTTCAGCAGGGCAGATAACACTCTGGACAGCACGTTGGAAAACATAGGCTGGGACATCCCTGATGCCATGGCCACTGTGGTCTGAAAAGACCCACTTGCAAGGAAATGGAGCACTGACAGCACCTGCACGTCAGGGGGGATTCCAGTCGGATGGCGGATTGGTGACATCAGGTCTGGCTCCAACTGGGTACATAGTTCCTGGATTGTGGCACGGTCAAACCGGTAGGTGACGATGATATGTCTTTCTTCCATTGTCAACAGGTCCACCAGCGGTCGGTACACCGGAGGATTCTGCCATCTTCTCATATGTCCCAGCTGACGGTGCCTAAGAAGGACAACAGCGAAGAACCAGTCACTATTCCTCCAGGTATGTACCCACAGTTACACACAAGACTACACCAGACAAAAAAGCCTTCCTGTATGTGTGTTGAGTATAGGCCTAGCTATGCGTGACGCAGTAGTAAATGAAGCCATGTGTGCCCCTGAAATGGCGCCTGCCTGACCTCTAAACTGGGACAATGGGAATGTGGGGTAACTGCGCTGGCATTGCGCACCTTTGCGGTAGGCGGTCGTAGACCGCGGCGCAATGCTGCATTGGTTAACATTGGACCCTATGGGTCCCAAGAGCCAATGAACAGGTGCGCCGGCGGTGATGATGGGCACCGCCGTGGACGTCACCGCCGCGGACGTCACCGCCATTTTCTATCTGTTCACTCACTAGATACCTGACCTTCGACAGGAGAGGACCTACACTGCTAGTGCTGCTGTGACCTTGGTCTGGAAGCGACGATGGCTGCTGCGTCTGGGGAAAGGGCCCCTGCCTTCACTGCACAGGAGTTGGAGAAACTTGTGGATGGGGTCCTCCCCAGTACACGCTACTCTACGGTCCTCCAGACCAACAGGTTAGTACACAGGGAGCACATTGTATGGGCTAGGCCTGGGTGGAGAGGGCTGGGTGGAAGAGGGCAGGGGGCAGAGTACATAGAACAGTTATGCATGGGAATGAATGGGCCACATGGCCAGAGTAGGGAGGGGGCCACTCACATTGACGGTGCAGTTGGTAATGACTGTTCCTCTTTCCTTGTGCATGTCATGTAGGTCAGCGCCCACCAGAAGAGGGACATTTGGCGTGCCATCGCCAAGGAGGTCCGGACCCTGGGGGCCCACCAGAGACGGGGAACCCACTGCTGTAAGAGATGGGAGGACATTCGCCGCTGCAGCAAGAAGACGGCGGAGGCTCAGCTGGGGATGGCCTCCCAACGTGGGAGGGGTGCCCGTCGCACCATGACCCCCCTGATGTTCCGGATCCTGGCGGTGAGCTACCCGGAGTTGGATGGGCGCTTGAGGACATCACAGCAGACACAAGGGGGTGAGTACAACCTCATTCAGTGGACTTTGCGTGCAGTGGAGGGGTCTGGGTGGGGGAGGTGGGCTGTGGGTGTCCCTAGGCCAGGGCGAGTTAGGTAGGCAAGGCCCCTCCGTAATGTAGGCCATGTGGCACTCAACCCCACCTCAGCAGAGTGCCACGTTGAGGTATAGTTGCCCCTGTGGCATCCATGTGCGCAGATTTCCACCATTGCCATGTAGGCCATGTCCCAGAAATTGCATGTGCAGAGGTCAGGAGCACGGCATAATGCAGGGGGCTGCTGCGTCTGTCTTGTCCGCCAACGGTAGCGGCATGCCATGCACTAAAACTCTCTTTGTTCTGTCTCCCCCCCTTTTCCTGCTCTCCCTGTCCTTTTGTACATCAGCATCATCAGGCGGAGGTACAGTGGCACCGGAGCACGAGGGAGCTGCATCCCACATGGCCATGGAGGGCCACACCACAGACTCTGAATGCACCAGTGGGACGGAGGGCGAGGGGAGCTTCACGTCGGCAACCGGATCACCAACCAGCGACACGGACTCGTCCGCCGATGGGAGCTCCCCTGTGGTGGTGGCACCACCTGTGCGCCCCACTTCTACAGGTACAGCCGCCACCCCCCCTACCAGCACTGCCCTCCCAGCAGCCCCTCAGCGTTCGCCCCGTGCCCGCTCACCCAGGAGGGTGGGCATCACCTTCGCCACAGGCACCTCAGGCCCTGCCCCAGTCACCCCTGCTGCCCTCAGTGAGGAGGCCATTGACCTCCTCAGGTCACTCACTGTTGGGCAGTCTACCATTGTGAATGCCATCCAGGGTGTAGAAAGGGAGTTGCAACACGGTAATGCATTCCTGGAGGGCATTCATTCTGGTCAGGCTGTCCTTCAGCGAACCCTGCAATCTCTGGCCTCAGCACTGATGGCAGCCATTGTCCCTGTGTCTAGCCTCCCCCCTCCAACTTCCTCCACCAAGACCCAATCTCCTGTACCCCAGCCCATCCCAAGCACACCTACAGACCAGCATGCACACAAGTCAACACACACAAGTAGCTCAAGCAAACATAGGCACCACACACACCACAGGAACTCACGCAAGCCTCACCCACATACAGACACAGCAACATCCACTGTCTCCAGTGTGTCCCCCTCCTCCTCTTCTCCCTTCTCCCTCCCAGTCTCGTCTACACACACACCTGCATGCACCACATCTACAGGCACTAGGACTCGCACCAGGACACCCAGCACCACAAGCCGCTCACCTGCACTCACCACCTCCACAGCCTTTTACACGTCCCCTGTGTCCTCTCCCAATGTGTCTGTGACGCCCCCTCCCAAAGTACACAAACGCCGGCAATCACTCACCCAACATCCATCCACCTCACGACAGCCTCCAGAACCTGCACCTGCACCCAAAACACCTAAAGTGACACCTCCTACAACCACCTCCTCTTCCTCCACTCCCAGACCCCCTCCAGCTACCCATCCCAGTGTTCGTAAGAAAATGTCCCTCTGTCAAATTGACCTTTTTGCCCCCACCCCCCCTCCAATTCATCAGTCCCGTCGTAGCTCCTCAGCCAAAAAGCCTCCAGTACCAGTGGTGCGTGTTCCAGGTTTTTGGAGTGCACCGGCCACCAGGGCAGGCAGTAGGACCCGGAGCCAAGGCACTGGCAGCCCACCCCCTGTAAAGGCTCTGAAAATGGAGAGTGGATGACGGGACCGTCTTAAGACTCCTGGTGGTACAACAAGTGACATGGGATCGAAGGCGATTGGTGAGTCAGCTGTAACTCCAACAAAGGTGGGGAAGATCCAGAGGAAGTCTGCCCAGCCTGTTGTGAGTGTCACGGCGGAGAAGTGCGCCATCATTTCCGGCGGTCCAGACACAACCGCCAGCACAGTCGTCACTGGTCCAGAGACCACCGCCAGAGTCACAGCCCAGGAGGGCCCAAGTATCGTCACTGGTCCAGAGACCACCGCCGGAGTCACAGCCCAGGAGGGCACAAGTATCGTCACTGGTCAGGAGACCACCGCCAGAGTCACAGCCCAGGAGGGCACAAGTATCGTCACTGGTCCAGAGACCACCGCCAGAGTCAGAGCCCAGGAGGGCACAAGTATCGTCACTGGTCCAGAGACCACCGCCGGAGTCACAGCCCAGGAGGGCACAAGTATCGTCACTGGTCCAGAGACCACCGCCGGAGTCACAGCCCATGAGGGGCCAGGATGCCACAGCCCCGCTGGGCAATGATGGAACGTCATGCCACACACCAATGCCCAGTGTAGAGATCGTCATGCCACACACCAATGCCCAGTGTAGAGATCGTCATGCCACACACCAATGTCCGTATCAGAACCGCCATGTCAAAGCACCGCTAAACAGGGCAAAGACCGCCATGGCAAAGCACCGCTGAACTGTCCTGAAACGGCATGTCAAAGCACCGCTGAGCAGTCCTGAAACGCCATGTCAAAGCACCGCTGAACAGTCCTGAAACGCCATGGCAAAGCACCGCTAAACAGGGCAAAGACCGCCATGGCAAAGCACCGCTGAACAGGGCAAAGACCGCCATGGCAAAGCACCGCTGAACAGTCCTGAAACGCCATGGCAAAGCACCGCTAAACAGTCCTGAAACGCCATGTCAAAGCACCGCTGAACAGTCTTGAAACGCCATGGCAAAGCACCACTGAACAGGGCAAAGACCGCCATGGCAAAGCACTGCTGAACAGTCCTGAAACGCCATGTCAAAGCACCGCTGAACAGTCCTGAAACGCCATGGCAAAGCACCGCTGAACAGGGCAAAGACCGCCATGGCAAAGCACCGCTGAACAGTCCTGAAACGCCATGTCAAAGCACCGCTGAACAGTCCTGAAACGCCATGGCAAAGCACCGCTGAACAGGGCAAAGACCGCCATGCAAAGCACTGCTGAACAGGGCAAAGACCGTCATGGCAAAGCACCGCTAAACAGTCCTGAAACGCCATGGCAAAGCACTGCTGAACAGGGCAAAGACCGCCATGGCAAAGCACCGCTGAACATGGCAAAGACCGCCATGGCAAAGCACCGCTGAACAGTCCTGAAACGTCATGGCAAAGCACCGCTGAACAGGGCAAAGACCGCCATGGTAAAGCACCGCTGAACAGGGCAAAGACCGCCATGGCAAAACACCGCTGAACAGGGCAAAGACCGCCATGGCAAAACACCGCTGAACAGGGCAAAGACCACCATGGCAAAGCACCGCTGAACAGGGCATGCACTGTGTAGGAATGAATGGACCGCCACATCAGGCATCCTTATCCCATGTGCAGCTGGGACAGTGACAGGACAGGTACTTTCACGTGGAGACTCATCCAGTCTGGGCACCAGTCCCCCCCTAGAACCAGTGGAGACCTGCATCTACTTGAGAGACTGTGGCTTTGCACTCCCCAGGATGGCACAGTGGGCAAACCACCCACTGTAGAGACTTGAGAGACTGTGGCTTTGCACTCCCCAGGATGGCACAGTGGGCAACCCACCCACTTGTGAGACTTGAGAGACTGTGGCTTTGCGCTCCCCAGGATGGCACAGTGGGCAACCCACCCACTGTAGAGACTTGAGAGACTGTGGCTTTGCACTCCCCAGGATGGCACAGTGGGCAAACCACCCACTGTAGTGACTTGAGAGACTGTGGCTTTGCACTCCCCAGGATACATCAATGGGCATGGAGCCCCGTCGTGGATCTGGCTTCGCATTCATCTGGCTGAGGTGGCCCCCCTTCCTTTCCCCCTGAGGTGCCTGTAGTGTTTCTATCTGATGCCCCGGCAGTGTTCTCTCCGATTTTGGTCAGGTATCTATTGTGGGCCTCGCCCATGCATTTTTGGACTGTTGGTGCACGGACATTGTTGTGTACATATCTGCACTACTTCTCGGATTGTATGTGTAAATAAGAGTGATTTTGAGATATATATATCTGTATATTTTTGTATGACATGTATATTGGCACATTACAATGTTTGCCCGAATTTCCCATTGTCTTTTCATTCTTTCGGGGGGATTGTGGGTTGTTACTGTGATTTTTGTGAAAAGACGGCCACAGCACACAGAGAGTAATGTCCAACAATGAAACCAGCAAAGATATTGCTGGTGTGGTACTGTAGGTTCGGAGAGGAATTGTGTTGAAATGAGTCTCAAATCCGGTATGTAGATGTTGTCTTTATTTGTAGATGCTTAGAAAGCATTAAATCATCGTGGAGATACAGCCAACACGTGTTTCGTCACACAGGTGACTTTATCAAGGCTGGGGCCGTTGGTTTTTGAGTGGGTAAGTGGTGGTGTATGGTGACGAAGTATCTCTGTACTTAATGAATAGGGCTGAGTTGGATGGTACAGAACTGTAATTAGAATGTAAATAGAATGCGCCAAGCAGCTACAGGTACGTAGGTAAGAGGCTTGTTTGGTAATGAAGATTGGGGAGGCCCTGATAAGCCTGAAAAGTAACCAGTAAGAAGCGAAGCGGTGAGCACTCCAGTATTCGTACGAGCGTGTATTGTACTGTGATTTTTGTGACTGCATTGGTGTGTATGTTGTGATATGCGAGAGTGGGGGTGGGGGTGTTTGGTGGGTGTCCCCCTAACTTTTGCCTCCCCCCTTCCCCGTGTCGTAGGTGCAGTACTCACCGGCATCTTCTGCGCCAACGTAGCTGTTGGTCGTAAAGGAACAGAAAAACAAGGGCAGGTAGGATTTGTAATTCCGGCTCCATGGTGTCCTCCTTCCTCGTGGGATGTGTTCAGGTGAGCGTTTTCCCATAGCAAAAGCTGTTTCCGCCGTGTTTTTATCCGCGGTGCATCCGCCCCGGAAAAGGTGGCGGATTGGCCAGTTGTAATAGTGTGGGTGGTACATTGTCTCCCGCCTGTCTGTTGGCGGTAACCGCCGCGCTGCTTGTCTGTACTGCCGTGGCGGGCGGTGTGTTAAAGTGGCTGTCTTTGTTGGCGGTTTCCGCCAGGGTCATGATTCCCTTTTTTTGTCCGCCGGCCTGTTTGCGGTATTACCACACCTTTAACACCGTCCGCCAGGGTTGTAATGACTCCCTGAGTCTTTTATAGTAAATAAATTACATATATTCTGCTTCTAAAGGAAGGCAAACTTTTTCCACCAATATAATAATTGAAAGAAGAGACATCACCTGCCATTTAAATATATATGTAACGCCAATGGTGCCAGTCGCGGTGCAGCGCCACTCGCACTGCATTCAGCTGGTTACTTCGCCTGGAATGTGGTCAGCTCACCCACCCCTATGACAGTGCATGGGTGTGACAAACTATGATGTGTCCCAAGGGGTAGACATCAGGCTGTCGTGCAGAATGGGTAACTCAAAGTTCCCCGTGCAGGCAAATGTTGGGATGTACTGGAAAGATGTGTCATGGATGTGCTTTTTATGACATGCAAGTGTGTGGCATGTGTTTTTCATGTGTGAATTGTTCTGCCTACTACGTTGTAGTGTTTTGGGATATCACTTCAACAATCCTTTGAGTCCTTCATGACTCACAGTGCTCCTTAGAGCACTGTATTTGCTTATATCTGTGATTTACATGTTACCCTGCATAGATACATTTTTACAGTATCAAAATGGCTATAGGTGAAGCTTTCCAAACACCAGGCCCTATGATGCATCTTTGTATTTGTCCCTGCTCAAAGTTACGGCCCAGATAAAACCTGGGGCACCTAGGAGGGACACTAAAGGTGAAATCTGTGTCAATGTTCTTTGAACCTACACTTTGTATGTACAATTCCTCACCATGTAGTGTGGCACAGGCTTCACTTTTAGCACACAGTCTGCATAGCAGGGCTGCCGTCAGACAGGAATGGCAGGCAACTCAGCAGTGCACAGTCAAGTGGAGGAATCCTACTGTACATCTAAACCCCCCTGCTGTATTATCTACTATGGACGTGCAGGTTGTTTATGTCAGCCTTGCCCTATTATCTACTACGGACTTACAGTTTTTTTTTATATTAGCCATACCCTATTATCTACTAGGGACCTATAGGTAGTTTGATGAAACACTGCCCTATTATCTACTAGGGACTTAGAGGTATTGTGTTTCAACCTTGCACTATTATCTACTAGGGACTTACAGGAGTCTGTCATTGGGAATTGTGCTTGTTCCAATGTAGCATATGTCTTTTATTCTGAGCAGTGGTCATAGGCCTGCTTAGCAGCCACATGGTACAGCCACGGTCATTCAACACCATTTTCTGTGGCTCTCACATTTTGTACTATATGCAAATTGGATGACTTTCTCACACTGTGACTGGGCAGTTAATTTGGCTAAACACTGGTTGTGATGCACTGTGTAATCTGACACATGTACACTCTTTATTGTTCTCACGCTCTTCTAATATTGTCGCATGTACCACACACATGACTAGTTTTTGTAACCTCAGCAATGTTGATGCCATTGATGTTACATTTTGTGCTTGCTCTCCATCTTCTACATACCCATTGTCTAGCTCTTCCTGCTCATCATTGCCTTTGGGTCATGGGGGATTATGGCCGGTACATGGGTTCTGCAATGTGAAGCACAGTAGTACTGGTTTAGCTGCTATTGGTGGGGAGTAGGTTAAATCTTCCCAAAAACCTATCCTGTCTCCAGGAGTGATACTGGTGTACTCTGCGAGTTCCCTCCACAATGTAGCTGCTTCTGTTTAGAACATGATTTTGACTCTGCTGGGTTTCCATATGGGTGTATTTGTGAGGAGTAGTGACCCACTGCTACAGACTATGGGGGTCATTATGACCCTGGCCATCGGTGTTACAGTAGTACTGCCAACAGGCTGGCGGTACATACCGTCATATTATGACATTGGCGGTTTGGCAAAAGCCAAACCACCAATATACCACACGGACCGCCACGGTGGTTACAACTGCCAGGCTAGAGACTAACTACAGTCTCCAGCCCCATGGCCGTCACTAGACCGCTCACTGGAGTATGACCCCACCCACTGCCATGGTTTCTGTGGCTTTCTTACCACCTCGAAAACCATGGCGGTAGGCACTATCAGTGCCAGGTAATTTCTTCAGTGACAATGATAGGGGTCTCCCCTACCCCCATCCTGAGAGTCATCCCCCACCCTACCCCTCCCTCTCCAGACCCCCGACATACACACACACCTACACGCACAGACATAAACACGCAGACACACACACATATTCACATTCACCCACGCATGCATACATCCATGCACACACACATCCACACCCGCTGACATACATACAAGTACACACGCATACACACAACACAACACACACGCACACTCACATCCATTCATGCACACATGCATTCCACTCGCCCCACACCCGCATGCACGCACATAGAAACATACACACTTACCCCCACACACACACACAACACACTCCACCCCCCGTCAGAGCACCCGACTTACCTGCTTGCAGGGGGTCCTCCGGCAGGAGATAGGATGGGGCGCTGCTGCCAGCAGCAGCATCCGCCAGCAGAACACCACCAGGCTGTATCATGGATCATGATACAGACTGCGGCGGTCTACTGGTGTGGCGCTGCTGCTGGCAGCAGCGCCACCTTACCGCCGCCTGCCGCTACGGTGGTAGCTGAAATTCCGCCAGCCTTCTGGCAGAATTCCGGCTACGGTCATAATATGGCAGTCGGCTGGTAGCCACGGCGACGATCTTTTGATGGCCGTCGCCGTGGCAGTAGGCACCATTTACCGCCTATGTCATAATGAGGGCCTATATCCTTTGTTAGATGCACAGTGAGTAGGGGTGGCTTGGGGGAATGGTCTTTGCAGCTACTGGTCCCGTACACATATACACATCATTCTCTGCTCTAATATACCCAAACATATTTCCAAGAGAATGAGACATGCAATGATGTTGATTGGCATACATGCAAGATGACAAATGATTTGTTGAACACTGTTCTGCACATACAGATGTACTGCCCTCTGTGATACACTTACTATTTGTCTTACATGTGAGTGCAAATTATGTGGATGTTGTAATTTCTCAGCAGTGTTATAAATCGTTCACCCATTGACTTGACACATCTCACACTGAATTCAACTGCTGCTGTTTCTGACAACTGTTTAAAAAGCTTGCCATACAGTGTTGACCAATGCATCACGTAGTGATTTTTATCTATCTGCTTTCCTTTTGGAACAACAGTTCAAAGGCAGATATAAGTGTTTTCAAATGAAGATGTTTGTTTGGCAGGCAATGCAATCATTACACATCACCCTTTCAGACCTCAGCGCATTGTGTATCATACTTAGAGGATGACAACAGGGTTCACTCTGTATTGATGACTCTGTCGTACATTGTCCATGACAGTTGACATGATGCTATCCACACAGCATGCCCTCACACATCCCAATTAAGTGACATGATGTGACAACTGCCATTTCCAAATCCATCGGAGGAAGTCACGGTGGTGTAACATTATGTACATGTGTGATGGAGTTGCACACAACACATGTATCCTGCAGATTTATGTGTGGTGTTCTGCAGTCCAGCAACACAACTGCTTGCACTGTACTACATCTCTAAGAAGGGGAATTGGAACACATTACTTGGGGCCTCCAGCAAATTTGGGGTCCTTGCAACTAGACTTACACACAAGTTAGGGCTTTAGGTGTTCCACTTAGCTTTCAGGATGGAATTTGTGTATGCAGTAACACCTTCCAACCAAGGCTGCTGCCTCCAAGGCATGGTGAGTGATGTCTGTGTGTAGCACTACATTTCACTCAAGTCAGGTGTGAGTTCTGTGACATAGCATTGTGCCTTTGTACAGTAACATGTCCCCTGCCTATGGGCAGTGGTTTGTCAGCTAGCACCTGGATGGCGCAGCAAGTGCCTTGCTGTGCTGCCATGCACCTCCAGGTAAGGGCAAGAAAGTGCCATGTCTACAAGATACAGCACCTTTCTGCCCTCTTCCCCCTGCACTGATGTGCAAATTGCAGCCTGGAGCCAATGCAGGCAGCCTTGATCCATGGTGCCAGGATTCCTGCATTGTGAGGATGATTGTTTTTGTGCAGGAAGGAACACCTTCCTTCGCAAAAAAGATTTACAAGAGGTGTTTCTATCTTACTATGTGTGCTGCAGAATGCAGCACACATGGAAAGGGGAAGATACAAGGAGTGATAAAGCTATTTTTCCCCATTGCATCACTCTTACACCCACCTGAGATGGCATAAACCTGTGCTACATTTGCAGCCTTGTGAACCTGTACATACATCAGATACCTTCAACTTCCTTGGGTTTTGTGTGGGTATACCACAAGCAACAGCCCTGGAACACCCCTTTCACACAGTGTCATGTGTGTAAGTTGTCCATATTTACAAGGCCTTGAAAACCACGCAAGGTGGCTATGCATGGCCTTGTAAATGTTGAGTGGCACACTGCCAGTGAAGCATCCATGATATGTTGCTCTGGTGGCACAGAGTGCCATAAGGCCCTGGTAACTGAGGCCCCTCATCTGTGATGTATGGGCCATGACACAGCTGATGTCCCATGTGTGTTGCATGTGACCATCCCCCAGTATTGATGTTACATCTTCCTTGCACACAGAGAAATAGAGCAGATTCCCTGTCTGACATGCATGGCTTTGTGCCTTTTCATCATGTAACAGGTGCAAAAGTGACTTGAGATGTGTTCACCTGTCTGTCAGGATCATTTGCATTTGATATGTGTACAGATGCATGGTGTAGTCCCTATCAGTGTAGGCAGACAGTCGTCCGTGTATTGTGTCCCCCATATCTATTTGTTAATGTGTGTGTTAGTTACTTGCTGTTTGCTTACCTACAAGTAGGCCAATTCCATATTGTCTGCCCTGGGATCTTCGGTTGATGATGGACTGGCGGAAGATATAAGTGTCATGGATGCTACCCGAGAACTTGGCCGCACACTGATCAACAACCTATGATGGTTCATGATACATTCATCGAGTGGGTGTTTTTCCTGTTGCGGTATACATGCTCTATTGCAGCAGAAGTTACAAGTTGCACATGTATGCAGTCCATGGCTCCGAGCACATGGGGAAACCCAACATAGGCATAAAAGCACTGTTTAATTTCCTACTGCAGTTGCAGGGTGCTGGGGAAGGGCATATGGTGGGGTGTGAGGCGGATGACTGTATTCAAGACAGAGGGCAGGAATGTAGACAGGGATGGTTGTGATACTCCAGCCACTCGTGCTACAGTGGTACGAAAGGATCCAGATACAAGCAGATGGAGCACAGCCAGGAGCTTAGTCGGTGGCGGGGCGGTGTTGTCCCTTGGTGTGGGTAGTTGTGACTGTGGTGGATCTGGTAGATGTGGCGGTGATGGTGGGGGTTGCAGTGGTCTTTTTGATGCCTGAGAATGTAGCAGGAGTAGGTCCATTGTGTACTCCAGGTTACAAGTGTGTTTTGGATGTGTTATCCTTAAATACCAGTGCCTGGGTGTCATTTTAAAGCCTGGTCTGATTTTTATGATAGCCAGAGTTAGTGTGACTTTTCATAGGCACGTGTCATTTTGTGGAAGGCTGGTAAATATGGAACTAGCGGTCCAGCATCATTTCTAAAGAGGGAACACCTACCTTGCATATCATTGTTGGTATCTGAAGCAGTCAGATCCAACGCTCAGGAAAAATTACATACAACCAGGAAAAGTGGCACTACACAGCTCTAGCAACACTTTGTAAATATGTCTTTAAGTTAGCGCCACCACTGCGTTAAAAACCATGATGCGACGGTGGAGCAAAATCCTTGTAAATGAGGCCCTTAATTTACTTGTAAGTCCCTAGTAAAGTACACTACATGTACTCAGGGCGTATAAATTAAATGCTACTAGAGAACCTTCAGCACTGATTGTACCACCCACTACAGTAGCCTGTTAAACATGTGTCAGGCCTGCCAGTGCAGAGCCTGTGTGTGCAGTTTCTAAACTGCCAGTTCGACCTGGAAACTGCACCTACTTGCCAAGGCCAAACCTTTCTTTTTTATTACACATGTCACACCTGAGTAGTTCCTATTTAGCTCCAAAAGCAGGGTGCAGTGTATTTAAAAAGGCGGGCATGCACTTTAAGTTTAACATGTCCTGGTGGTAAAAAACTGCTAAATTCATTTTTCACTACTGCAAAGCCTATCTTTTACATGGGGTAACATTGGGATTGCCTTAAAACATATTTATAGTGTAATTTCTAATTGGGAAAAGATAATACTATGGAGCTTGGTGTCTCTGGTCTCACAATTTAAAATGAGACCTCATGGTGAAGTTGGATTTCAAATTGTAAGTCTGAAAATGTCTCTTTTAGAAAGTTGGCATTTTCTTACATGTCAGGTAGAAGGACTACTGTGCTGCCAGGAGGAGCTGCCACTCTGCAGCTCCATTGCTGTGTTGGCTTACTGCTGTGGTGTGCTGTGTTGTAGGAGGGGCTGTCATTTTGCTGCTTGCTTTGCTGTGTTGGCCTGCTGCCTGCTGCTTCTTGACTGGTGTGAGAAGGACTGGACCTGGTCTCTTTGTCCTTGCACCCAAGATTCTCCAAGGGCTTGTTGGTTTGCCCCCTGTTCAACTCCAGTCTCATGGACATCAAAGACTTCCTGCAACTCTCTTGGTGCTGCTTGACTCGGCTATCTGTGAGTCCTACCTTTGCCTGAGATCCCCTCCTTCATTCCTGGGCCACAGAAGTGGCTTCTGCAGCTGATTTCTGTAAAAATGGATGCACTGCCTCAAGTGAGTGAGAAATTCTGCCACATTGCCCTTCAACGCAGAGGCTGCTCGACAGCATCGAATCCCCAACCTGCACTGTTGGACGACTACCCTTGGCGCGGCTCAAAAATGAGGCTTTGCATTCACTTCAGTGGAGCTCGACAAAGACGGGTGACCCCCTTTTGCACGGCTCAATGATGATGCAGTCAAATCTTGACGTCGACAAAAACTCCATCCAAGATATTTCTTCAGCGGACCCTTTATGGGTTCTGTAGCTGGTTTACCTTCCATCGCGGACAGCCTTGAACTTTGGATTTGTACTTGTCCCTTGTGATCTTAAAAATTCTTTTGACTGCTAATGAAAACTAAGCACAGTTTTCACATTTAATCTTTAAAAACTAATGTCTAGACTTCTACATGTTGAATTTTTAGTCTTGTTTTACTCAGATAAATATACTCTATTTTCCTAAACTGGGGTGGAGCCTTTTTGTGGTGTTTTCCACTGTATTAGTGTAATTTAAGTGTTGCACAAATACTTTACAGATCGCCTGCTAAGTTTCTTTTTTTTTGTTTTTATTTTTTTTATTGAGCATTTTACGGTAAAAAAAATATAACAAACAAACTTGCCAGTTATCATTATTAGTGTGTTACATATAGTATGCTATTAGGTGTCATACAGAAAGGAACATATTACAATAGTCAACATGTCCATATCAATAAAGATTACAAGCCCCTAGACTGGACACGTGGGCTTGGAGGGTCACAACATTCTGCGTTAGTGTGTAAAGAGGGCAGCCGCGGAAGAAAACAGGGGTAGCGATCAGGATCATGCTAGTGTTACGGGCATTTTCTACATGATGTGAGAGGAGAGGAGTGCAATGTATTCCTACCGCCACCCTCTTCCTAGGGATCATACACTTAGAGTATCTCCTACTGATTCCCTGCTCTGATGTTCCCGAGCCCAACTCACAAACGGATCCCTGATCTCACGGGGCCTAGATGCAGCTGGCATTAACTCCCAGAATGTGGTTAACTGCGTGTGCCCGTAAGTTACATCCACCAGCCAATCCCTCACCTCGGGCACCCTCTGCCTACCCCAATGGATCGCCACCCGTCGCTTAGCAAACAGTAGAAGTAATGCATGCAGCCTGCGCACTACTGGCGGAGTGTCCCTGACATAACCTAGTAGCCCAAGCAGAGGGGAAGGGACGTCCGAGCAGCCCACTATCTGGTTTACTGATACAAAAACCTGAGACCAATAACCCTTCAACCTCGGGCAGGACCACGCTATATGTAGAAAAGAGGCCGAGGCCGACCCACATCGCCAACATTCATCCGTCTCCCTAAGCCCCATTCTTTTCAAGCTGATGGGGGTTCTGTAGAACCTATGCAAGTTTTTAAAATGTATTAAACGCAGCTTGTATTTGGCGAAAGTTCAGCAAGCTGCCCACAGCAGTACTCCCACTGTTCCTCAGAAATCTCAGGCTGGAGCTCCTCATTCCAATGCAGCATAGATTTAGGTGCCACTCCCGGTGTCATGTTTTGCATATGGCGATAAATACGAGTTACTAGCTTTCGGGGGGAAGGGGAGCCCACCACCGCCTCAAAAGCTGTAAAGACTGGTGGCGCATCTGGGAACCCCCCGAATAGAGTCCGGAACACCGCACGTAGTTTATGGTACAGAAATTATTCGGAGAAGGGCACCGTACCCCCCTCCTCCGACGCCGGGGGAGGCATAAACTTACCATTGGGAAAAAGATCCGCAAAGGTGCAGAGATGCATCTTGTCAATCAGGTGACCAGCTATCCCATCAGCCACGCAAGGCAGCATCGGGTTATGCAACAGAGGAAGCGATGGAGCATACAACAGTGGGACCCCGGCCCTCCTGCGCAACTTCTCCCATACCCACTGCAGCATCCTAGCCGTATCTACATCTGCTCTAGGACGCCTTGCCTTAGCGCATATCGCCACTCCAAGTGGAAGGGGCGCCACCGCATCTCGTTCCACTGCCACGTGAGGCTGAAAAGGGATAGGGTGGGTCCAAAAATGCAAGAACTGAGCCTGAGCACAGAGGGCATACAATTTTATATCTGGGGCACCCAAACCAGCCTGTCGCAGTGGCCGTGCCAGCGTGTCCCACGCTACCCTGGCCTGTCCACCCGCCCACACCAGTTCCACCAGGCATGACCGCAGAGTGGTAAAGAAGTGTGCTGTAAGTGGTATAGGTATATTGACAAATAGATAAAGGAATTTGGGTAACACTATCATTTTTGTCAACGCGATCCGCCCGGTTAGCGACAGGGGCAGGGAGGCCCATAATTTCACTTTCTCACTCTGCCACATCATAGCCCTGCCAAAGTTAAGGCCACAGATCTCTTGAAGGTCCCAGCTAACCCAAATCCCCAGATATTTGACTTTTTCCGCCTCCCAGCGCAGGGGATATTCAGAGGGCACCTCCGCAGTGCCGTCCGTGAGGGGAAAGATTACCGATTTAGACCAGTTGATGGAGATGCCTGCGAAGCCCTCAAAGCGGACAAATTCCAGCAGGATGGGATCCAAGTTGTCCGCAGGATTGGTAAGATAAAGGGTCACATCGTCCGCGTATAGTGATATTAGAAGGTTTCTAGAACTGAATCCTATACCTCTTGCAGTATGATGTTGCCTAATCCTCGCTGCCAGCGGCTCCATAGCTATGGCAAATAGCAGCGGGGAGAGATGACAACCCTGCCTAGTACCACGCAAGACAGGGAACGGTTCAGACACCAGGCCATTCACCCGCACTCTGGCCGTAGGTAAAGTGTAAAGCAGGTGAATTTTCCTAAGCAGCAGCGTACTGAACCCCATCCTTTTTAATATATGGAATAAATACGGCCATTCAATTGTATCAAAGGCCTTAGTGGCATCTAAAAACACCACAGCAGCTCTAACCTCAGGGTGTAGGTAATGTAATGCAGCGAAGATCGTTCGCAGGTTGTGGGAGGTCGCCCTTCCTGGTCTAAAACCGGATTGGTCAGGGAGTGCGACCATCGACAACATTGGTTGCACCTGGTTCGTGAGCAGTTTGGCCAAAATGTTCACATCTACATTAATCAGGGATAAAGGGCGGTATGAGTTTAGATCGTCAGCAGGTTTATCCGGCTTCAGCAGCGGATAATCAGCGCTTCGCGCATAGTGGCAGGCAACACCCCTCTCTCCAGGGCCTCCTCGTACACTGTCAGCAACCGGGGCGACAGCTCATCTGCGTATGCCTTATAGAAAGCTGTTGTCAGACCATCAGGTCCCGGCGCCTTATCAGGCGGCAGGCTCCTGATAACTTGTGCCACATCTCCGGCGTCCATCGGGAGGTCCATATATTCTCTGTGGTTATTATTGAACCATACCAATGCAATGGAATCTAGATAGGATGTAAGCCCCTCCGGGCATACATCATGGGTGTTGGTATATAAACGAGAATAAAACTTGTGGAATGCTCCTACAATGTTCTCCTTGACATGAAGCAGTTCACCATCAGCCGTGTGCAGTTCATGGATATATGTCGCGGGACGCGGCGGTCTAATCATATTTGCCAGGACCTTCCCCGGTCTCCCTCCCTCGCCGTAAAGCCTCGCCTCCGCATACTTCCCCAGAAACTTAACCTCCCGCGACGCCTCCTCCTCATACTCCAACAATTTGGTTTTCAACAGCCCCGCCACCTCTGATTCTCCAGCCTCTAAGAAAGTACATTCGAGTCGTTTTATATCGGCTTCCAGCGCTACCAGAGTACCCCGTATCGCCCTCAGTACACCCTCCTGCCGGGCTATACACTGGCCTCTAATGATGACCTTGAAGGCCTCCCACAGAGTCGCCTCTGTGTCCACCGATCCCACATTATGCTCAAAATAGTTAGTGATATCAGTTCGTATCTCCTCTCTGAATGTAATATCAAGTAGCGCCTGGGGTGGGAGACGCCACGAGAACGCCGGGAAAGGACCCCCAGGAAGTAGTAACCTCAGCATACAGGGCGCATGGTCGGACAACGTGCGGGGCATGTGCTCTACCTGCGTCGTCCACAGTGCAACATCCCGCGATACCAACCAGAAGTCAAGATGGGACGCGCCGCTATAGGTCGATATACAGGTGCCCTCCCTCAGGTCCCCATGCCTACCTCGCCATACATCAACCAGCGCGCCATCCAGCATTATTTCCCGCAGCGCGGAGCCCGCCAAAGGATTTAATGTGCGAGCTACCCCCTTCCTATCTACTTTGTCATCAAGTACTGCATTGAAATCGCCTCCCCATATAACTGTATCGCATCCAGTAGCTTTCAACTGCCCCCAAAGCTTATGGAAGAAACCTGGAGAGTCAGCATTAGGCCCATACACAGCCATAAATACTACTGAAACTCCGCACACAGTGCCCTGTACCAAGATATATCGCCCCTCTGGGTCGCATTGTACAGCGCCCTCCCGCCAGTCCAGCCCGCGTCATATCAGTATCGCCACCCCCGGGCATAGTTGGAATAGATAGCTGAATAAACATGCCCCCATCTGGTGTGACACAGTCGCTGGGCGGGTGCGGTGTTCAAATGAGTTTCCTGCAATAGGCAGACATCAACACCATGCCGTTCCAAATATGCATGTACCAACCTAGCCTTCCTGTGGTCGTTGAGCCCCCTAACATTCCAGGTGAGACAGTTCAAGGTTTTATCCACTCCTGACATTACCCACACACATTTTGTAAAGTGCAGTAAGACATGTTGACAATGACCAGGCTGTACGCTCAAGACACCACACAGATAGCATACAATAGATATTGGCAGTAAACAACAAGATAACAACCCCAACCAGCCGCCCCCCGCCCACTCCAACCCCCCAACCGGGTCGTAGATTAACCATCCCCATACTATCCCCAAAGTGACATTTTAGTAAACAAGGGAACATTCCCGAGGGGGTGTGGCGATGCCGGCTACTTCCCCGTGTGAAACGGGGTGGCCGGAAGATCTGCAGGGGATCCTCGCCGCGCAAAACCTAATAATTTAGATCTATCTAGAATGGCAGATGACAAGGATTGAACATCAGGCATCACAAGTGCACCACCCCCTTCCGCGGATAAAGGTCACATTTAAATAGGAGCCATTCCCACAGGATATATTAGATTGGATCTACGTTTACTCATTGTCACTGAGCCTGTTATCTATTGTCTCCGCAGCATCCCTGGAACGTTGTACGGATTTGCGTCCCACATGTTTGGCGAACTTCATCGCCTCCTTGGCATCAGTGAATATGTGGGCAGATCCCTCGAAGGACACCTTTAATTTAGCCGGGTAGAGAGGGGGAGTACGGGACCTGCGCCTGCAGAAGAAGCCGCCTTACAGGTAGAAACTCCCGGCGGGCAGCCTGGACAGCCGGGGTGAAGTCAGGGTAAAAGGAAATGTTATTGCCCTTGTGCGTGATGGATCCTCTCTCCCTTGCCAGTTTAAGGATCAAATCACGGTCTTGGTAGTTCAGGATTCTCGCAATTATAGGCCGGGGCTGCGCTCCAACAGGGGGCCTCTGGCCCAGCGACCTGTATGCCCTTTCCACCGCAAACACCGCCGAGAGGCTAGGGTCAAACAATTTGTGTAGGAGTTCAGTGATATATGTTTCCATTTTAGTTATGGCAGGGGTCTCCGGGATCCCCGTGATGCGTAGATTATTGCGCCGGGACCGCGCTTCCAAGTCCTCATTCTTCGCATGGATTATTCCCAATAATTTGTCCATGTGCAGGAGCTGGTCTCTCGTTTCCACTTGAAACTCATGACACTCAGACTGGCGAGCCTCAAGCGTGTCCAACCTCGTCTCGTGTGTGGCCACCTGTGTTTTCACAGAGTCTAACTGACTGGTAAAATTGTCCAGTTTAGTGTCAATATTACGGAGGCTGGAGCGCATCTCTAGCATCAATGTGCGCAAATCTTCGCCCTGATCGTCAGCGGCCAGGTCGCGCCCCTCCGCCGCCTGGGGCCCCTGCTCCACCTCTCCCTGACGCGTGGAGCGCTCATGATCAAAGTTCAGCTTCGGCTGCTTAGCATCATGCTTCCCCATGGCAGCGAGAGCTCCACCGGGTCCTGCCGCAAGCCACCAGCCAAGGCCCACAGCCACCTCCGCTCCCTAGTGGCTGCAGCAGGGAACCCCCACCTCCTTCACGGCGCTCTCGCCGACTGATTCCACACTAACAAACCACGGTGTCGCCGCCAGTACCTCCACTGGGTTCCCTTAGATTGACTCTCCGCATTAAACCAAAACCGTTGCCAGGGTGTAAGCAAATGTCCACTATATCATCTACCAGCGCAGGTCAGCGGGGGGGGAGGGTCCTCCGTTCACTCCCCGCACTCACGAAACAACCGGACAGGCCATAGTAGCGCCTGTCCCTACTGTCCACATTCCGCCTCCTGTTTAGCTGTGTTTGCACTCAGGCTCCCAGTCTCCTCACCTCTGCATCACCGGAGCATGCCACCTGCAGCACCCGGGCAGACCAGGCACTTCCTCCTCCTCCAAAGCTCCAGATTCCCTCCACAGGGTGCCCTCTGCATCCGCGAGATCCCACGCCGGAGTTTAGCTGCTCTCCAGTCCATGCACCACTTCACTTTGATGTCGGTGTTTTGGCCCAAAATGGCAGCCGCCGCCTCCAAAATCTGCTGCACCGGCTCCCGCCGCAGGCCCAGCAACAATTTCCAGTGGGCCACCTCCGTCCGACGGCGTACAGCCCAAATGTCTCACATGTAGTTTTTATAGGGATTCCACGCCCTGCCAGCGTCGTCCGCGCCGGCGAGCAGCGCTCCGAGCCCAGAGCCGCCACCCGGCCTCACGGCTCCGCAAATTCCACTTTTAATCAGCCCGGGTGCCGCCTCGACACCCCAGCGCTGACAGGATCCCTTGGGCTGCTTTCAACAATGCCAGGACCTTACAGCGTCCCGGCGCTGCCCCCGCACAGGCCCCGCCGCCAGCACACACCCCAGGCCCGAGTTACGGCTCCTCCACCAGCGAGCCCCGGCAGGCGCCTCCGTCGGATCCGCCCTCCGGCCGCGCGGTCCCCCAGCTCCTCTCAGGCATTAGGATATGAGAGTCTCATGCCTCCGCCTGTGTCGCACCGTGATCTGCACGGTCTCTACAGGTTCTGGCAGCTTAGGCTCTCCCCAAAGTGAAGGATAATTAAAGGATTTCAATCCGGCCGACGGAGCTCACTCAGAGAGCGGCCATCTCGCTGCTCAGCAGGCCACGCCCCCCGATCGCCTGCTAAGTTAAGCCTGACAGCTCTGTGCCAAGCTACCAGAGGGTGAGCACAGGTTAATTTAGGGAGTGTAACTGACTTACTGTTAGTAGGATTGTGGTCCCTTCTTGGACAGGGTACATACCTCTGCCAACTACAGACCCAATTTCTAACAAAATCAATCATGCTTTACTACAGTGTACTGTTTTGATTTTATTTCTGAGGCACCCTCGGCTAGTGTCCACAGCAGTTAAAATAAATACAAATTGAATCAACAATTATATAGCCATCATATACTATCAAAATCTGCAAAGGCTGACTATAATTGGCTTATATAAGCTCTACATGATAAATATAGAATCTAATCTCTATCAAGCGGTATGAGAAATGGTTTCTGCCCCGTGTAATCCCCCTGGATCGTTTGTGTTTTGGGCTAATTAGTTTATGAACTTTTGCTGTGAGTCCCACTACTGGACTCTGACTCACTGTCAGCCCTTCTGAAATGGATGAGCATGCTACCTTCCAGTGTCTGCAATTTATGATGAAGTGCTCACCTTGGCATGCCTTGTAATATGAGTAGGCATTAATAGTGTGAACATGTACCTCTGTTGTGCTTCACCGAAGTAAGCAGAGTGCTACACTTTGTTATAGACTATGGGTGAAATCAGGACCAAAGTTATGTTTTGTCATTGCTAAGCATAGAGATGAACATAACACAACAATCCTAAGGTATATCTGGATAATGAATGCAGATCTGACATGGATTTCCACTAATCTACACTGCTTTTGTCACTTTGAGATTTATTATCCTTTTCTAACTCAGCTTTTGAGGTTCTGGTATTTGAATCACCCTGCTGGTCCAAGTTAATTACTCTGCTACCCAGCTGGAAGACCAAAGTACTCCCACACAATAAGGCCAAGAGCCAGTTATTTGGCCAGCTCCTGTGAGAGGAGACGGTGGGGACAGAATCTGTCCATGCAAATCACTTTTTAAATTCATTTGCCCTGGGAAGGTTAAACCCCACAGAAACAAATGTAGCTAGGCCTTGGGAGCCAGCCACAGGAGGAGCTCTCCTTTGAAATTTTGGAAGGAAGGGATCAAGCAGCTGTGGCAGTTTGTAGCAGGGCTTAAGCTCTCAGAGAAGTTCTTTCAACTGACCACTTGTCAGAGCTATTTTGAAAATTTCCAAAAGGCTGTGCAGGGGCAAGTGTGGGAGTAATGGTGAGTAATCCCAGCATTAGGCAGAGGTGTCTTACTTCTGAAAACTTCACCTCCACTTAAAACCCCTCCATTTGGGAAAGACGTTTGAGAACAGTCTAACCTGGGTGAAGTGATGTAGAAGGAATACTCAGCTGGAAGAAAGAAGACACCAGATCCCTACTGCAATGATGGATTCAAGAACATCTGACCTCAGTTGGCCTCCAGGGACTGGTGCTGTCTCTCCACACCCTCTGAGAAACAATAAAGGGATGGACTTGCTGGCAGGTACCCTGGAAGGTTCCTCTGATCTTCTGTGGGCTGGTGCTGGCGGTGTTTGACCCCCAAAAGGAGGAGAGCCCTGAATCCTGCTTACAAACATGTGTCTTGCATGTGGCTAGAAAGCCACAGGACACAAGGAGTCCAAGCAGGAGTCCAAGCAGAGAGGGCACTGTCTCTCTGGCTGCTGGGGGTGCTGCTGAGGAAGACTCCGGGCGCAGAAGAAATGCCAGGTGCACAGACAGGTGACAGTTCCTGTATGAGAAGTGAGAGCAGTAAAAGTCAAGCTCCCCAAGAATTTATGTGGTCCTCCATGGCATCGGGTCATGCTGAAACACAAGTTGTGTCATCCTCCTGGTTATCAAATTACCAGTAGGAAGAGCCAAGGAACTCAGGGTTGGAACAAAAATGGAATATAGGAGAAGTCATTCATGGGGCCCTCCCCAAAAAGTCTTTAGTCCTTGTTTCTAGGGACCGGTGTGAACAATAAAATCAGTAAGCCCACAACGCTCTATTTCTGAAATGTCCCCATCTACCTGGAGGCTGAAGAAGAAGGCACTGAGGCTCCAGACACAGGTCAGAATCTAGGAGCAGAGATGGGTGCTTTCCTGCCCTCAGTGCCTGTATCTCGAAGGGGTGGGCACACCTGATTAGCTGTGACCACTGATATGAAGAAAGAACTGCGGGCTCCCACGCTGGCCCTTGATGCATAAACTACGACTGGCGTATTTCTACAACACCGGTGAACTCGGGGCAATGCACCAGCGCTAAATGTGAAAGACAGGTTATTATAGCCACAAAGAAACCCACCCAAGTAATAGTTGAATTAGGGTTATTGATTTTCGGTTACCAGCAATCCCTCCAACAGGATCATGGGCACTGTGGTAACAGAAGCAAACCTATTTCATTCACCATATCATACACACTTTTCACTAAGAAAAATAGACACTTTTAACTAAAAGCATTTATTACAACAGGGTGTTTTTCACTACATCTAAAACAACTGTAAGGGATATCCTAAAAACTCATGAACTTTACATCACCCTGCGGAGTCAGACACAAGCCATAATAAAGGCAGAAGGGGCTGCAGGGGTTACAGCTGTGCATCCCCCACACCCAGCAAGGTAGGAATCTGGGTGCCCAGTTCAAACCATATAAAGTAAAGAGGAAAAAAACATTTTGGTTGTGGCACGAGGTTGCTCATAAAAGATGTATGGTCTTGACTGAAGGAGTATCCAAGGATCCTTTGGGGTGCTGAATAAGATCCCCATATATTGGTTTCTGATACCCTCAGAGAGGCCAAGGTCACCACCAATGGGTACAGGGCGTTTTGAGAGGGTGCCACAGATAAAGCAGCATCTCCCAAAGCACCCTCTTTTATACTTTTTACTCCTCATTTTATACTTTTATGCTTCTCACCTTAACAATACTGAGTCATAGAATCCAGAACTTCGAGAGACTTTTCCATTAGTTTAAAGCACTCATAGAGCCCTAGAGTGTGGGGATCCCTATTGGTGGGTCTTACGGTTGTGCTGCAGCATGTACAAAAATAGTAGAAAGACTCATATATGCAGTTTATTGAAAATTGAAATGCTTTGTTTTCAATGACAAGGTTAAGGGTGCCTCATTACATAATAATATTACAATTATTCCATATAATATTGAAAGTCACTGAAATACATTAATGGCAGTCATAAAGATAACAGTAAGCCATTACATGCCCTAATGAGTGTAAATGTAAGATGGTACCATCTTAAGTGATTTTAATGGCGTTGCATTGGTTTACTGTGACATAAGTCTGCTTTTATTAATGATGAATCCAGTAGGCTTGCTACACACCATTGTATTGTGTCAAGTGTACCTGGAGGGTATTGTGGTAATATTGTTCAGGGTTCGCTAGGGTGTGAATTATCAGGAGGTTGTTCTAATAGGTATTGCCACCTGGCTTCATGATCTATGTGTAAATTAATGCATAATACTGAGCAGCTGGTGCATAATAACGTAATTTTAATTTTATAAGTGAAAGCATTGACAGGACAATGACTTATTGGGTGTTTTTGAGTGCCTGCAGACTGCAGTACTAGCTCACGTCATCTCCCCTGAGCAGGGCTTGGACTGCTCTGTGTCCCCACTCTGAGAGAGCCAAGAGCTGTAACAGAGTGCCTGGTTTCCAGCAGACTGAAGGTTGTGGACGTATTGCCTGAGAACGAGCCCCATCATATGCAATAGATAACCTAGGGCCAGATGTAGCAAGGCATTAGCGCCTCGCAAACGGCGAAAAACGCCGTTTGCGAGGCGCTAATGCCTGTGCGCGATGCAGAAACACATTTTGCGAGTCGGAACCGACTCGCAAAATGTGTTTCCGACTTGCAAATAGGAAGGGGTGTTCCCTTCCTATTTGCAACTCGCACCGCGATGTAAGTTGATTTGTGACCGCAAAAGCGGTCACAAATCAACTCGCAGTTACCATCCACTTGAAGTGGATGGTAACTCATTCGCAAACGGGAAGGGGTCCCCATGGGACCCCTTCCCCTTTGTGAATGATCACAAAAATAATTTTTCAGAGCAGGCAGTGGTCCAATGGACCACTACCTGCCCTGAAAAATACCGAAACAAAAGGTTTCGGTTTATTTTTCAAAGTGCAGCTCGTTTTCCTTTAAGGAAAACGGGTTGCACTTTGAAAAAAAAAACCTGCTTTATTGAAAAGCAGTCGCAAACATGGAGGTCTGCTGACGACAGCAGGCCTCCATGTTTGCGAGTGCCCATAGTCGGTATGGGGCCGCAATTTGCGACCCACCTCATTAATATTAATGAGGTGGGTCATTGCGACCCCATATCGACTCGCAGAAGGTGTCTGAGACACCTTTCTGCATGTGGTTTTGCGAGTTGCAATTTGCGAGTCTCTATGACTCGCAAATTGCAACTCGCAAAACCATACTTACCTACATCTGGCCCTTACGCCATATTAAACAAGTCACACATTAACAACATATTGAATGAATGTCTATGTTTCATGCATTTTCATAGATAACATTGAAATGGAATCACTAACATCAAAAAGCACAGACTCAACAAAGCGCAACATGAAGAAGTAGAAAAAATAATCATTTAAAGAAAATAAATACTTTAAATCAAATTATCTAAATATGAGTCTGTATTTACGTTCAATGCACGGGACTAGATCTGCATACAGAGATGATTTCTCATTTTAGTAACCAGCCCTTTAAAATTCTAGCTTTCATTTCATTTCCATCTCACAACGATGAGTGGAAAATGTGCGTTGACTGGCTTACAAAGATTAAATTAGGATAAAGTAATATAAAAATGACAATAAGGATCAGAAATTATATACTCTTTGAGTACGAAATGCAGTTCATGGTCTCCACTACGATCGTGACCCAAAAAGAAGTTCATAGATATGCTAAACAACAGACTGAGCTACATGTGTCAAAATGTTTATGTCGATGTTTCATTATAGAATTGACAGCTAACGTAACGAAAAGTAATGTTCTTCAGAGCAAATCATTGTTCATATGCTCAGCACCATAGGTTTACCCTTCTTTAGTTACCAATTAAGTACTGCCCTTTGTGCAAGGTATAACTGCAACATTTTATTGATATACATCTAGCCTTTGTGTATCTTTTATTGCCACTGATTAAGTCTGACAAGAAACATGAGTATGCTACCTTGGAAGTCGTACTCAAGCAAACAAAACATAATTGCTGTGTAGTTTTGCATAGTACCGGCCCTAAGACGAAAAAACTTCCAAAGCATGCTGAAAACATGATTGAATGTGTTTCAGGAATTTATGAGTGATGTGTTTCGCTAAACATTTGTGAGCCCTCTCAGCCCTTCTGCTTGTACAGCTACACTATTAAGTAAATAATGTAATATTTGAGAAGGGGATTCGATCTGGTAGTTACCTATCTAATCTGGCAAGGCGATGAAGTGTTTTTGTGGATGAGTAGCTTTCTGCTCCCCACTCAGCAGTGCAGAGGTGCCCTGAGCTCCATTGGTCTCCCTCAGCACAGCCCCCTGGCCTGAGAGCTTCTGACTGAGTCTGAAGGGGGGCCGCTCCATGTAGTTTGCAGGGGGTCCCTCAATTTGGGGTACACTAGTATTTAAAGGGTGTATAAATGCAAGTGCAGCCACTGTAAAGCAAGACAAAAACAAGGCAGCAGGACATTTCCAACTATACATCAGGATCTGGAACAACATCAACATATCCATTAGGACAGCCCCACTGCAGCTCCAATTTCGGAATGACTTAAAGATGCACTTCTTTAAAGAACACTACATCACAATGCATTAACAGTCCATATTCATCTCCCTCTCCTATAACTTGTTGACCTTATGCTTGGCTTTGACCCTGATTGGCCTGTTTCACCAAGTTTCAGTGGTTTTGTTGGCTTAAAACGGTATGTTTTAACTGACATATTCACCTAACCATAACGTCATTTCATTTTAACATCAAATTTGATGTAATTGGGCTGTAGCTGTGTTGAATTTTCCTTCTGAAAAATAATTGGGGAAAATGAATTTTGGACCCCGCTTTTTCTCATCCTCTGCTTGATGGATCAGCCTAAAACTTTCCATGAAGGCCTGAAAGAAGTGATGTGGATGAGGCCTTTTTTTGGAAAGTCTTTTGATGATTTGATGGCTATGTATACAGGGGCATAGCTTTAGGAGGTGTTTGGGGTGCTACACCCCATCATTAAATGTATTTTGTGAGAAATAGTTTGGTACAGGTGATTTCAGTCAGATATGGTGCAGTGTCTGTCGGATTTCACCAGGAATTGTTACACACATGCACACACAAAAACACACAACATGTCTCACTCTCTCTGTTTAGAAAGACTTACAAAAATGTTGGTTATTTCACTAAATAATCTGCTTTCTCTCACGTAGTGCCCAAACTAATCTGCATTCCTCTCCCTTTCTGCAGCCCCTTAAGCACCTCTCGTGCACCATGCTTCTTTTATAATGCGTTTTAATATTTTCTGCAAGCGTGATTGTTTGGAAATCTGAAGCTCACCCCATCCCCAATCTTACTGACCAAGCTACCCCACCCGTGTCCACATATCTAGCTGCGGGTAAACACCAGAGGAAATCCTGCACTAACCAGCACTTTAACTATCTCAGGGATCTGGATCTGAGTTCAAAATAACACATATATATATATATATATATATATATATATATATATACACTGAAAAAAAGGTTACAGGGACGCTATAGTTAGGAAATAGAATTTTTTTAAAACATCGAAATTCACCTGCTGTAGATGGAGTTATCTCAAGTAACTATAACTCGTGCCCTAAGATAACTATAAGTCGCACCCCAGCCATGCAAAGTTTTTTGGTCAAAAATTTTACTGCAAATATTACATTGATATTATCAATGATATTCTCAAAAATGTCATGAGTGTTGTAATTTGCGTGGTAATTAGCAGTGCATGGCGAGGGTGCAAGTGTTGGAAGCCAATCAGAGATGTGCTTTTCCCTGCACAAGCTCATTATTATTTGTGAAGTCCTTGCGACCACAGATATACAAATTTGGATTTCCTTAAATTTCCCTAAACTACTAGACATATTTACACCAAATAAGCGAAAGCGTAACCTGTGTACCGAAAGCTAGCTTTCTGAAAAATTTGGTGTAATTCCATCCAGTGGTTCGGGCTGAATTCGTGTTCAAAGGTACTATGGGAATTAATATGGGAAACACATGTTTGTGTACCCCCACTTTTTCTCAGCCCCTGCTTGAGGGATCACCCCAAAACCTTTAGTGTGCAATAAGAATCACCCGGACACTTTTTGGAGAAATTTTCATGAAGATTCGGCACTCTGTGCCAAAGATACTGGCAAGTCCAAAACGCTTTTTTTAATGGAAACAGGGTCCTAACTATAACTACTTAGTGGCGACCGTCATATATATATATATATATATATATATATATATATATATATATATATATATCTATATATGCACTCCCCATCTGTCCATCACAAACCTTAATAATATAATTTATAATTGCATGTTTGATGTGTGAATGTTCCTTTGTTTTTTAAAGTACTATTTTATTACAGTGCTTGTGTTTTTCTATTATACACTGAAGCTCCTGGTGGGGCACTTATGATGGAGGAAAATAAATATTATGATGTAAGGTCACAATGGCAATGTTAATTATAAAAAACAATTAATAGAACACAAAGGGTACTTTTGGTTGTGCTACAAGGATTGGGATGACCTGTATTTGCTATAGAGCTCAGCAGGAAAAAGGGGACACACCATCTGTGCTTTAATTTTCATCTGTGAACTGGGTTGTCTTTTCAAGGCAAAAGCTGTGTAAGAGTCTAAAAATAGCTGTCATTTTAGAAACCTTATGTGCAGTGACAGGTGGACAGAAATAACACCATAAGCTACTTTGGCAAGCTCTCTACAAAGCAGTTGCCATTTTCTATGGATGCAAGTGCAGTGTCAGCTTAATTGTGTTTCATTGTCAGGAGCACCAAAGAATTTGGGGATTCCCTTGTTTCAAAGGAGGATTCTCAACAACAGCTGGGGCCCTGTCTGGAGGAAGTGGCACATCGGATGTCGAATTGCTTGGTAAAAATAAATGGAAACAAAACTGAACTGATGTTAGTGGAGAACAATGTATCCCCATGGCCAATAATGGACTGGCTGGACAGTCTAGGGACTCTCCCTTCTCCGTCATCTCCAATGAAAAGTGGAGATATGGCTGGATAGCTCCCTTTCAATGGAAGCACAAGTCAAAAAAGTGACTAGTTCCTATTTGCAGTGCTGAGAACGCTACAAAAAATGCTTTACTTAATACCTACTGTTAGAAATGAGGTCTCTAGTCGGCAGTTGGTTTGCACCCTATCCAAGTAGGAACCCTCATTCTAGTCAGGATGAGGGAGATACCCGCTCAGATAACCCCTGCTCACCCCCTTGGTAGCTTGGCATGAGTAGTCAGGGTTATCTCAGAAGCAATGTGTAAAGCATTAGCACATAACACACAGTAATAAATAAAAGTACTACAAAGGGACACCACACCAGTTTCAGAAAAATAGGCAATATTTCTCTATATAAAACAACTCCAAATATGATAAAAACCCAACATACAGTAATAAAAATATAAATTCTGCAAGATTTACTCAAAAATACAGCTCCTTGAAGTTGATAGCTCCACCTGGGGCTATCACAGTGTCATGATAAAAAAAAAAAACAGTTCAGGCCGGACGCGGCATTGCGGGCCAGAAATGGTGTCCGGAAGACCCGCAAACAGTACCTTTGGAATTGCAGGGCATCGTGATCCTTACAGTGAGCTCTGGAGAGCGGCGCCGCTGGCGTTGCGGTGTCAGTTCCAGAGTCGGTGCCGGAGTCGTCGGGCCCTTGATGTCACATCCGGTGTGGATTGAACTCCGGGCTGATGAGGTTAGGAGCACTGGCTTGGATGGCTTCAGGGCTGCGGTGCGAAGCGGGACGATGCAAAGTGCGGTGCCCGCAGGTCACGGTGCAGGCAGAGGCTCAGTAACAGCATTCAGCGATGTCGGTGAAACCAGGGCTGCGGTGTGAAGTGGGGCAGTGTGACATGCGGTGTCACCAGGTCACGGTGCAGGCATCGGCATTATCGTTGCTGAAGTGCTGTCATCGGTAGACCAAAGCCAGTGGTGCGGATGGGATGGTGCTTCCTGTACCTCACAAGCGGTGTCCATAGGCCATGGTGCAGGCAGCGGCGCCAGTGTCAGCAGTAGCGTCATCGTCGGGGATGCCCAGGCTGTGGTGTGAGCAGGCTGTGCCAGAGTCTGGCGTCCACAGGTCGCAGTGCGCGCAGGGGTTCAGTGAAGTCATGCTATGACGGTGTTGGTTAGACCAGGATCGCGGTGCGACGTGGGACAGTGCAGCTCCGTGAGGTGCCAGCAGGTCAGGGTGCAGGCCAGCGATGTCATTGGCGGCATCGCAGTGGTTTCTCCTCTTGAACAGCAAAAAATACACTGTTCCTAGTACTGCAGGTTGAGGAAACTGAAGTCTTTGGTGTCCCTGAGACTTCCAACGGGAGGCAAACTCTACTCCATGCCCTTGGAGAACTCTCTCAAGCAGGACACACAGTGAAGTTCACCCGTTGCACTCTTTACAGGGAGAAGCAGAAACTGCAGGCCAGTCCAACAAAGCAACACAGCAAAGGGACAGCACTCCCCATTCAGCCCTTCTACTGGGCAGAGGTTCCTCTTGATTCCAGAAAGATTCTAAGAGTATGGGGTTTTGGGTCCACTATTTATACCCCTTTATGCCTTTGAAGTTGGCAAACTTCAAAGCAAAGTCTCCAGTGTTTGCAAGATCGTTCTTTATCCAGGCCAGGCCCCAGACACACACCATGGGGTTGAAGACTGAATTGTGTGACGGCAGGCAAGCAACCACTCCTCCCTCAACCCTAGCTCAGATGGCTCATCAGGATATGCAGGCTACACCCCAGCTCCCTTTGTGTCACTTTCTAGAGGAGAGGTGTAAACAGCCCAGCTGTCAAACTGACCCAGACGGGGAATTCACAAACAGGCAGAGTCACAGAATGGTTTAAGCAAAAAAATGGCTACTTTCTAGGAGTGGCATTTTCAAACTCACAGTCCAAAAACCAACTTCACTAAAAGATGTACTTTTAAATTGTACGTTCAGAGACCCTACACTCTATATTTCTATCTGCTCTCAAAGGGAAGTTGCACTTTAAAATTATTAGGCAGCCCCCATGTTAACCTACGAGAGAGATAGGCCTTGCAACAGTGAAACCCGAATTTGGCAGTATTTCACTGTTAGAACATGTAATCCACACCAGTACATATCCTACCTTTTAAATACACTGCACCCTGCCCATGGGGCTACCTAGGGCCTAGGTCGTACTGGCAGTTTAAAACTGAACACACGGACACTGCAGTGGCAGGTCTGAGCCATTTACAGGGCTACTTATGTGGGTGGCACACTCAGTGATGCAGGATTTTTTGTTTCTGTCCAGGGAGGACCTGGCCTGGCAGCTCGGGCTGGACTGTTCCCATGAGGAACAGGGTTAAGACTGATTTGCATTGGCTGGGTCCAAACTGGGGTGGCATGGTGAGCTAAAGAACGATGGATTGAACCCAGATCTGTGACTAGGGGTGAGTGTTTGCATTGTTCAGCACTTCCTCCATCATCCTTTTGTGTTGCTAAAGTTGCCCTAAGTGGGAAAGGTATGCCCAGACATGGGTCCCCTGCTCACTGTGCCACTAGAATCAAGCTAGCCTGGTTGATGAAGGGTGATACCCTGAAACCAGTCCTAGGATGCTTGTTTCCAGTCCAGGGAGGACCTGGATTGCCAGTTTGGGCTGGACTGGTCCCATGAGGAACAGGGTCAAGAGTGGTTTGTATATGGCTGGGTCCAAACTGGGGTGGCATGGTGAGCAAAATAACAATGGATTAAACCCAGATCTGCGACTGGGGGTGAGTGTTTGCATTGTTCAGCACCCTGTCCATCATCCTTTTGTGTTGCTAAAGTTGCCCTAAGTGGGAAGGGTATGCCCAGACTTGGGTCCCGTGCTCACTGTGCCACTGGATTCAAGCTGGCTGGCTGATGAAGGGTGATACCCTGAAACCGGTCCCAGGATGCTTGTTTCCTGTCCTGGGAGGACCTGGCTTGGCTGTTTGGGCTGGACTGTTCCCATGAGGAACATGGTGAAGACTGATTTGCATATGGCTGGGTCCAAACTGGGGTGGCATGGTGAGCAAAAGAACGATGGATTAAACCCAGATCTGTGACTGGGGTGAGTGTTTGCATTGTTCAGCACTCCGTCCATCATCCTTTTGTGTTGTTAAAGCAGGCCCACTAGTAGCATTTGATTTACAGGACCTGGGCACCTCTGGTGCTTTTTTCCAAGGACTTGCCAGTAAATGAAATATGCCAATCATGGAGAAACCAATCAACAGTATAATTTTACCAGGGAGCACTTGCACTTTAGCACTGATCAGCAGTGGTTAAGTGTGCAGAGACAATAAACCAGCAAAAACAGAGTCCAGTAAACCATAAAAACAAGAGGTCAAAAGGCAAAAAGAGAGGGGAGACATGCCAAAAAGATGCCAGGTCTAACACCTACTCTCTTCAGAAGTATTGTGGTCCAGGCACTTACTCTGTCATGCCTGGGCTACTGGAACTCTCTGTATTTGGGTTCACCTAAATCAGCTGTTTAAAGGCTTCAAGTGGTACAAAATGCTGTGGTGAGAACCATCTTCAAGCTTTCCAAATGGTCTTCAGCCAAAAGTGCCTGATTCACCTTGCACTGGCTCCTCATGGAAAAGAGAATACAATTCAAAGCACTATGCCTGACACGCAGGGCAATTAAACATAGAGGACCCTGTATGATTACGACCCTTCTGACATCCTACTCCCCAAACAGGACTCTAAGATTGTCTAATACAGGCCTCATGAGGGTTCCACAATTCAGAAGGCCAGTTGGGGTGGGAAATCTTTTTCCCATCTGTCCCCTAAGTTATGGAATTCCATGCCAAGAGGTTTGAGAACTGAGCCTGATGAAACCAAATTCAGAAAGCTGCTCAAAACTTGGTTTGAACCAAACTAATCTCTTTGGCATAATCAACAGGCATTAAGGAGCATGCTTCAACCTACACAGCGATGGGAAGCCTTTGGGTAGCTACATGCTCTATAAATATGCATAAGAAAGAAAGAAAGGAGCAAGGAGCTCTGTTGTTTTTGCAACTCACTGGCTGCAAGCATATGTTGTATTAATATCAAGCAAGGTGTCCTTGAGTTGCCATCAGTCCACTAGGGAATTTAATGTCAACTGGGGTTGATTTTAGGCAAATGGAGCTGAAAATGCCCACAGCTTCCAGGGTCATATATGTGTATTTGAAATTGGGTAACAATCTTCAATACTACAAGCCAGCGAATTTGATCTGTTTGGGTTTTCGTGGAACAATTTGTTCAATTTAGGAAGAGTTAGGAGGGTCTTGTGGGCCTCAGGCAAGATCTGCTATCCCTTACCACTTACCTTTGTCAGATTCCCTGGGGAGCCAAATGAGTTTTTTTTTAAGATTTGATTAACCCACGCCATCTGTTCAAGCACGGAGGACCTTAATTCAACTAGACATAAAAATATTATTCGGAAAATCCATTGATGTATGTAGAAAGGTAAGTTTTATCAAAGTTTTGCTCGGGATATGATTGGTCCAGAATATAGACCCGGGCACCAAAATAGACATGCCTTCAATTAACAAATGAGATAGCTTAAAAAGTTTTTACATTTGCAAATAGGGCAGTTTTAAACTTGTAAAGACGTGTTGTATATGTGATTTTTTTTAAGGTATGGGACAATGAATGTAGTTGTGCTTTCTACAGGCAATATTTGTGGTATCATCAAGGAAATCAACAAAACAAAACCCATCTGCTTGACATTAAACAGACCCACACATCTAACAAAATCTGCCCCAACACTGCTTGATTGCCCTGTAGGACCAGCCCCTCTGGCACTGCTTGATTGCCCTGTAGGCCAGTCTGACCATGGCTGTGTCTGGTGCGGAAATCAAAAGAAAATCATCTGAAATCCATATGTAAACATTAATGGCATTGCTGCTTACACAGCCCCACTCCTCCTGGACAAACACAACAGGAGAAGTTGGCCACCATGGCCATTTTGAATATAATTTAAATTAATATAAATTAAAGTATTTTAAGTAGTTGGAAATATAAATAAATTAATGTAAAATATATATTTAAACAATACATATTTGTTATTTAATTAGAAAATATTTGATAAATAAAAGTGTAAAGGCCAAATATACAAAAATTGGAATTGCAATTTCCATAATGTACCCTTACCATTTGCAAATAGTTACCACTACCTTTCAGTAGTCAGTCAAGAATTAATGTTTTGCAACTATAGTACAGCCGCAAAACAATAATACATACCACTGAGATTTGCCATTTGGAACAAACGCCATAAAAAAGCCCCTTCCAAATACTGAATCGCAAAAGGAAATTGTGATTCGGTAACAAGGTACTGAACCACAATTTGGTTTTTGTACATTTCAAAATGCTTTTTTGCCGTCACAAATGGCCTGATTCAGCCCAGTTTTCAAATTGGACCGTGTGCAACCTCCAAAAAAGATTTGTACATGAGACTCAAAGTTACTCCAAAAGTGCTTTGTGTGAATACTGAAAAGTAGTAAACGTACTCAAAAGTGTCACCCTACTCAAAAGTGCAGTTTGCGCAATCAAGCCCTCAGACTTTCATTAAGCGAGAGATCTACTGGAAAATGGTACATGCTCATTGAGAGCCCGTGCATATTGCAATCACTGAGCTTCCCCACGCACGTTCAGACATCAACTGGAACACTAATCCTTAACTAAACTAACCACAAATTTTTCCCCAACACTTTCCTAAGTCTTATCTAAAACTAATCCTGATGCTAACACTTACTCCTATCCTAACGTGATCTTAACCCATCACTAAACGTGCTTTTGACCAAAACCATTAACCTAACCTTATACGCAATGCTAATGTTATGTTTGTTTATATTGGTATTTATATAGTGTGAACCTAGCTTGAAATCAGCAAAGCACTGTACATTACTTGAGGGAATGGGAAAGGATCATATAGATCAAGTGAAGATTACAAAAATACATTGCACCACATTTTATTTGGCACAGGAGTCCAGATTTACAAAGCTTTTGCATTGTCCTTTCGTCGCAGTGAAACAAGGACAATACGAAGGCTTCAGCCAGACTAACAAAGCCACGCAAAGTTTGTTTTGCACTTTCTTGCGTGACTTGCACTGTGTTATGTTACAAACAAGCTGTTAGGTGCTCAATGGGTTCCTGGGGTGGTGCATTGGTGTTTCTACACATCAATTCATGGATTTGATGCAATTCTATGTTTTCAAAGGTTTGTAAACCTGAGTTTTCGTCAAATTGGTTTGGGTGCCAGAGGGTGGGGTAGCTACGATAAACATATTTTTTCTCCTTGTAATTTCCTCAGTCTATGTGCGAGAAAGTCCGCAAGCTAATCTTGCTCTTGGCAGGAGTTATTCTTCATCCACTTTGATAGCAGGAATGGGTTGGGAATTTGTGAATACTCACAAACGACTATGTTTGTGTTTGTAATATCCACACAATTTCAAAGCATACCCATCCCGAACTACTCATGCAGAGATTCAGAGGCATGAACAATGTCGTGCGAGTAAATATGCGTCTGTTAAAAGTGATTCTACATCTGTGAGAAAGGTTGTTTTCACATGCAAGCTGAACATACTAATGCATAGTTATGTGAAATCGGCCCCTCAATTTCTGCGTCATGACGTTCTTGGGGATGGAAAGGGAATGAAACGCCTGCTCAAAGCATATTTTTAACATGGATCAATATCTCCAAATTCTGTGATCCTCCCCTGCCAGTCAAAAAACAATGTACATATTATTTACTGATTTATGGAAACAGTGTGATATGTAAAATTCGACATGTTTTTCATGGTTGGTTACAGTTTTCTGTTTTTTATTATTGCTGACAGAATTATTAAGGGACAGCAGGATTATGTCCTACTATCACGCCACCCCAAAAAATATATTATGATCCCTGCCATCCCCGATTTTTTATGTGTACCTCACCTTCTCCGGTAATCAATATGTATACCTGGAGTATTCATTATATGTTTTGCAGGCTGGTCAGACCCACATTCTTTAATAACTTCTCCTGAAATTGGACCAAAGTATGCAAAATCGTCAAGCCGAATTTCTCTTATCCCTCTCCCAAACCTCAGGATTTTCAAGGCCTGAATGAACCAGCTACCAGTATAGTGGTCATTATAACAAGCCTGAAACTAGCTAATGGGAATTGATTAATCATGGTGCCCCATACAAAACTCCAAAATAAAGTAAATAATGACATGTATTAATGATCATGGTGAGGGGTTGATATGTTCTCTCAATTAAATTGCTCACTTTGCCTTAGAAAATAGGCAGAAAGTGGTCTGCGGCTGCTTGTTTTACAGCTCAGAGAGGAACAGGCCTGGTTTCATGAGGGTAGTTCTTGACTTGAGTGGCATAGTGGGCAAAAAACTATGTATTGAGATGCAACCCAGTTACTAATGGCTTAGATCAAACTAAGCATGCTTTTTTCTGAATCAAACCACGACTCAAGATTTGGCGGCAAAATTGATGCTTAAGGGTAGCTCTTTATTTAGTTCTTGACATGCATTTATGGGTGCCATGTAAAGCAATTTGATTCAGGCATTATAACTAAGTTGTTTCTGCAGGAAGGGTCTTTAGCTTGTGATCAATGTAATTGGTGCATTAACGAATTAATGAGGATACAATAGTAGCTCATTTATTGAAGCTTAAGAAACACTACGGAGATTCCTCCTTGTGTGCAAGGAGTGGTGTCTGGGTTAGAAGACCGAATCTATTAAGTTTTGTTCTAAATCCTACCAGTGTACATCCGTTTTGTTCCTCGAGCTTAAAAACTAATAGGAACCATGAGCTACATGTATCAAACACTGGTTTTGCGACTCGCAAATTACGAGTTAGAGCCACTCTCAATTTGTGAATCGCAAAACCAAATGTTGTATAGTGTCAATGACACTATTTGCGACTCGCAAGGGGGTTGCAAATGCCTACCTCATGATTATTCATGAGATAGGTCGCAATTTGCGACCCCCTTGGGAATGGTGGCCCTCACAGGGATGGTGGCCTGCTGGAGACAGCAGACCACCATGTCTGTGACTGCTTTTAAATAAAGCTGTTTTTTTTTTAATGCAACCTGTTTTCCTTAACCGCTTTGGTGCGGGCGTCGGCCACTGGCCGACGCCCACACACCCTCCCTGGTGCGGGTCACGACCAGTGGCCGACACCAGGAAGGGCATTAATAAATTCGCACCCGAGGATTTTTTTTTTTTTTTACTTCCCTGGGGAGACACGGAAGCTACCGTGTCTCCCCCCACCCCCCACCCGCCCCTTTGTGACGTCAGCGCGCCGCGAGGCGCGCTGACGTTGCAAAGGTGTTTTCCCTTGCGGCCGCTTCCTGCTTTGATGGGGAAAACGGCCTTTTACACGTTCGGGAAGGCCTCGCAATTGTTTTTTTTAGATGTTGTAGGGTTTCCCTGGGGGCCATAAAAAAATATATGTATATATCTATATATATCTATGTAGATAGATATATCTAGGTACATGGATATATCTATAGATATATCTATGTAGATATATATATATATATATATATATATATAGAGGTAGATCTGTATCAAAGAGATTTATAAAGCGCGCTACTCACCTGTGAGGGTCTCAAGGCACTGGGGGGGGTGGGGGGTGGGGGGAGGGAAAGGGGCTGGGAGGTTCACTGTTCAAAAAGCCAGGTTTTGAGGCCCTTCCTGAAAAGAAGTAGGTTTTGGGTCTTGCGAAGGTGGGTTGTGAGTGCGTTCCAGGTTTTGGGTGCAAGGTAGGAGAAGGATCTGCCCCCGGTGGTGGTGTGTTTGATGCGGGGGACAGAGGCGAGAGAGAGGTCAGCTGAGCGGACGTTTCGTGTGGGGGTGTGGAAGTTGACTCTCGTTGAGGTAGGCAGGGCCTGTGTTGTGGAGTGATTTGTGTGCGAGGATGAGGATCTTGAAGGTGATCCTTTTGTCAATGGGGAGCCAGTGGAGGGATTTGAGGTGTGGAGAGATGTGTTCGTGTCGGCGGAGGTCGAGGATGAGTCGTGCTGCTGAGTTCTGGATGCGTGTAGTTTGCGCTTGAGTTTTAGAGTGGTGCCGGCGTAGAGGGCGTTTCCGTAATCAAGCCTGCTGCTGATGAGTGCGTGAGTGACAGTTTTTCTGGTCTCTGTGGGGATCCATTTGAATGTTTTTCAGTATACGGAGTTTCTTGAAGCATGAGGAGGTAAGAGCGTTGATTTGTTGGGTCATCGAGAGGGAGGAGTTTAGGATGATGCTGAGGTTGCGTGCGTGGTTGGCGGGGGTGGGTGCAGGGCCTAGCGTGGTGGGACACCATGGGGGGTCCCAGGTGTTTTTGTGTGGGCCAAAGAGGATTATTTCGGTTTTGCTTGAGTTGAGTTTCAGGTGGTTGGCTGTCATATATATATCACTTTTGTCAATATGTGTGTGGTTTCCCTGGGGGGAAAAGGGTCCGACTTGTCTAGTGGCAGTTTTAGTGCCATAAAGAAGCGCAGAAGGTTTATATGCCTACTGCAAAGAGCACATCTGTATTTTATGTAAATAGCTGAGTACATTAGTAAAGTCTATGGAGAGATGAAGGGCACTTTTGCTGGGTGGTAATGAGGGAATCCGAGGAGGAGGGAGTGGGAGCACCAATAATGATTGTTGGACTGGGCGCAGGAGGTGCTAAAGACTGTGACGAATGGTATGTGACAAGGTGTTTTTTGAGTGTCTTGAAAGTACGTGCTGATTGAGGGAAGAAGCGCAGGTAAGGTGGCCTCTACTGTTGCACGTATCTCACACACACCATCGATTTTGTGACTGTCTACGTAGGCTAGTGTTTTAGAGCAACAGTTTAGCCAATAGCAGAGATGGCATCTTGATGGATGACTGCTGCCTGCACTCGGGCTATAGAGGACCGCTCTGACATAGGATCAGAGACTGAGACATCAGATACTGAGACAGCATCTGAGGGATAGGATAATGGCTCAGACTCTGGGAGTGATTTTTCAGTCAGAGGAGTCCCATTCGAAAACTCCTCTTCCAGTACATTATGAGGGAGGTGATGAGGACAGTCCTGCTGTCCCTTCGCAAGCTGTTCGTGCAACTGGGTAATAGTGGGTTAGGCCAACCCAGAGAGCAGGTGAATGCGGCGGCAAGCAGAGAGAGAGTGCTCTCTTGGGAGCTCACCAATTTAGTTCAGCCCCAAATTCCACCACCCAAATCATATTGTGGAGACATCAAAATTGTCTATGGCAAAACAAACTGGTTTTGTAAGGCAGGCACCTGTGTTTTTGGTCCTGGATTCGGCGGCCATATAGAGAAACACACTAAACCCAAACATTTCTGGAAACTAGACATTCAGGGGAGTCCACAGAGGTGTGACTTGTGTGGATTCCCCAAAGTTTTCTTACCCAGAATACCCTGCAAAGCTGAAATGTTGAAAAAAAACTCTATTTTTCTTGCATTTCTGTCACACAAACTACAGGAATATGCTGGGATCCACAACATTCCTACCACCCAGTGACTCCTCACCTGTCCTGATAAAAACACTACCCCACTTGAGTGCCTACATCTAGTGCCTGTGTCAGGAATGGATCACCCCAGGGTCAACAGCTGCCTCACGTAAGGACCAACATTGACCGTTGTGTGATCTATTCCTGTCGCAGGCACCAGGCCTAACCACACAAGTGAGGTATCATATTTATCGGGAGACTTGGGGGAACGCTGGGTGGAAGGAAATTTGTGGCTCCTCTCAGATTCCAGAACTTTCTGCCACAGAAATGTGAGGACCATGTGTTTTTTTAGCCAAATTTTGAGGTTTGCAAAGGATTCTGGGTAACAGAATCTGGTCCGAGCCCCGCAAGTCACCCCTCCTTGGATTCCCCTAGGTCTCTAGCTTTCAGAAATACACAGGTGTGGTAGGTTTCCCTAGGTGCCGGCTGAGCTAGAGGCCAAAATCTACAGGTAGGCACTTCGCAAAAAACACCTCTGTTTTCTTCCAAACTTTTGGATGTGTCCACGTTGCACTTTGGGGCATTTCCTGTTGCGGGCGCTAGGTCTACCCACACAAGTGAAGTATCATTTTTATCGGGAGACTTGGGGGAACGCTGGGTGGAAGGAAATTTGTGGCTCCTCTCAGATTCCAGAACTTTCTGTCACCGAAATGTGAGGAAAACGTGTTATTTTAGCCATATTTTGAGGTTTGCAAAGGATTCTGGGTAACAGAACCTGGTCCGAGCCCCACAAGTCACCTCATCTTGGATTCCCCTGGGTTTCTAGGTTTCAAAAATGTGCTGGTTTGCTAGGTTTCCCCAGGTGCCGGTTGAGCTAGAGGCCAAAATCCACAGGTAGGCACTGTTTTCTATGAAAAAATGTGATGTGTCCACGTTCTGTTTTGGGGCATTTCCTGTCGCGGGCGCTAGGCCTACCCACACAAGTGAGGTATCATTTTTATCGGGAGACTTGGGGGAACGCCGGGTGGAAGGAAATTTGTGGCTCCTCTCAGATTCCAGAACTTTCTGTCACCGAAATGTGAGGAAAACTTGTTTTTTTAACCACTTTTTGAGGTTTGCAAAGGATTCTGGGTAACAGAACCTGGTCCGAGCCCCGCAAGTCACCCCTCCTTGGATTCCCCTAGGTCTCTAGTTTTCAGAAATGCACAGGTTTGGTAGGTTTCCCTAGGTGCCGGCTGAGCTAGAGGCCAAAATCTACAGGTAGGCACTTCGCAAAAAACACCTCTGTTTTCTTCAAAAAATTTGGATGTGTCAACGTTGCGCTTTGGGGCGTTTCCTGTCGCGGGCGCTAGGCCTACCCACACAAGTGAGGTATCATTTTTATCGGGAGACTTGGGGGAACGCTGGGTGGAAGGAAATTTGAGGATCCTCTCAGATTCCAGAACTTTCTGTCACCGAAATGTGAGGAAAACTTGTTTTTTTAGCCACTTTTTGAGGTTTGCAAAGGATTCTGGGTAACAGAACCTGGTCCGAGCCCCGCAAGTCACCCCTCCTTGGATTCCCCTAGGTCTCTAGTTTTCAGAAATGCACAGGTTTGGTAGGTTTCCCTAGGTGCCGGCTGAGCTAGAGGCCAAAATCTACAGGTAGGCACTTCGCAAAAAACACCTCTGTTTTCTTCAAAAAATGTGGATGTGTCAACATTGCGCTTTGGGGCGTTTCCTATCGCGGGCGCTAGGCCTACCCACACAAGTGAGGTATCATTTTTATCGGGAGACTTGGGGGAACGCTGGGTGGAAGGAAATTTGAGGATCCTCTCAGATTCCAGAACTTTCTGTCACCGAAATGTGAGGAAAAATTGTTTTTTTAGCCACTTTTTGAGGGTTGCAAAGGATTCTGGGTAACAGAACCTGGTCCGCGCTCTGCAAGTCACCCCTCCTTGGATTCCCCTAGGTCTCTAGTTTTCAGAAATGCACAGGTTCAGTAGGTTTCCCTACGTGCCGGCTGAGCTAGAGGCCAAAATCTACAGGTAGGCACTTCTCAAAAAACACCTCTGTTTTCTTCCAAAAATTTGGATGTGTCCACGTTGCGCTTTGGGGCGTTTCCTGTCGCAGGCGCTAGGCCTACCCACACAAGTGAGGTATCATTTTTATCGGGAGACTTGAGGGAACGCCGGGTGGAAGGAAATTTGTGGCTCCTCTCAGATTCCAGAACTTTCTGTCACCGAAATGTGAGGAAAACTTATTTTTTTAGCCACTTTTTGAGGTTTGCAAAGGATTCTGGGTAACAGAACCTGGTCCGAGCCCCGCAAGTCACCCCTCCTTGGATTCCCCTAGGTCTCTAGTTTTCAGAAATGCACAGGTTTGGTAGGTTTCCCTAGGTGCCGGCTGAGCTAGAGGCCAAAATCTACAGGTAGGCACTTCGCAAAAAACACCTCTGTTTTCTTAAAAAAAATTGGATGTGTCAACGTTGCGCTTTGGGGCGTTTCCTGTCGCGGGCGCTAGGCCTACCCACACAAGTGAGGTATCATTTTTATCGGGAGACTTGGGGGAACGCTGGGTGGAAGGAAATTTGAGGATCCTCTCAGATTCCAGAACTTTCTGTCACCGAAATGTGAGGAAAACTTGTTTTTTTAGCCACTTTTTGAGGTTTGCAAAGGATTCTGGGTAACAGAACCTGGTCCGAGCCCCGCAGGTCAGCCCTCCTTGGATTCCCCTAGGTCTCTAGTTTTCAGAAATGCACAGGTTTGGCAGGTTTCCCTATGTGCCGGCTGAGCTAGAGGCCAAAATCTACAGGTAGGCACTTCGCAAAAAACACCTCTGTTTTCTTCAAAAAAGTTGGATGTGTCAACGTTGCGCTTTGGGGCGTTTCCTGTCGCGGGCGCTAGGCCTACCCACACAAGTGAGGTATCATTTTTATCGGGAGACTTGGGGGAACGCTGGGTGGAAGGAAATTTGAGGATCCTCTCAGATTCCAGAACTTTCTGTCACCGAAATGTGAGGAAAACTTGTTTTTTTAGCCACTTTTTGAGGGTTGCAAAGGATTCTGGGTAACAGAACCTGGTCCGCGCTCTGCAAGTCACCCCTCCTTGGATTCCCCTAGGTCTCTAGTTTTCAGAAATGCACAGGTTCAGTAGGTTTCCCTACGTGCCGGCTGAGCTAGAGGCCAAAATCTACAGGTAGGCACTTCTCAAAAAACACCTCTGTTTTCTTCCAAAAATTTGGATGTGTCCACGTTGCGCTTTGGGGCGTTTCCTGTCGCAGGCGCTAGGCCTACCCACACAAGTGAGGTATCATTTTTATCGGGAGACTTGAGGGAACGCCGGGTGGAAGGAAATTTGTGGCTCCTCTCAGATTCCAGAACTTTCTGTCACCGAAATGTGAGGAAAACTTATTTTTTTAGCCACTTTTTGAGGTTTGCAAAGGATTCTGGGTAACAGAACCTGGTCCGAGCCCCGCAAGTCACCCCTCCTTGGATTCCCCTAGGTCTCTAGTTTTCAGAAATGCACAGGTTTGGTAGGTTTCCCTAGGTGCCGGCTGAGCTAGAGGCCAAAATCTACAGGTAGGCACTTCGCAAAAAACACCTCTGTTTTCTTAAAAAAAATTGGATGTGTCAACGTTGCGCTTTGGGGCGTTTCCTGTCGCGGGCGCTAGGCCTACCCACACAAGTGAGGTATCATTTTTATCGGGAGACTTGGGGGAACGCTGGGTGGAAGGAAATTTGAGGATCCTCTCAGATTCTAGAACTTTCTGTCACCGAAATGTGAGGAAAACTTGTTTTTTTAGCCACTTTTTGAGGTTTGCAAAGGATTCTGGGTAACAGAACCTGGTCCGAGCCCCGCAGGTCAGCCCTCCTTGGATTCCCCTAGGTCTCTAGTTTTCAGAAATGCACAGGTTTGGCAGGTTTCCCTATGTGCCGGCTGAGCTAGAGGCCAAAATCTACAGGTAGGCACTTCGCAAAAAACACCTCTGTTTTCTTCAAAAAATTTGGATGTGTCAACGTTGCGCTTTGGGGCGTTTCCTGTCGCGGGCGCTAGGCCTACCCACACAAGTGAGGTATCATTTTTATCGGGAGACTTGGGGGAACGCTGGGTGGAAGGAAATTTGAGGATCCTCTCAGATTCCAGAACTTTCTGTCACCGAAATGTTAGGAAAACTTGTTTTTTTAGCCACTTTTTGAGGTTTGCAAAGGATTCTGGGTAACAGAACCTGGTCCGAGCCCCGCAAGTCACCCCTCCTTGGATTCCCCTAGGTCTCTAGTTTTCAGAAATGCACAGGTTTGGCAGGTTTCCCTATGTGCCTGCTGAGCTAGAGGCCAAAATCTACAGGTAGGCACTTTGGAAAAAACAGCTGTGTTTTCTATAAAAAAAATAGGATGTGTCCATGTTGTGTTTTGGGGCATTTCCTGTCGCGGGCACTAGGCCTACCCACACAAGTGAGGCACCATTTTTATCGGGAGACTTGGGGGAACATAGAATAGCAAAACAAGTGTTATTGCCCCTTATCTTTCTCTACATTTTTTCCTTCCAAATATAAGAGAGTGTGTAAAAAAGACGTCTATTTGAGAAATGCCCTGCAATTCACATGCTAGTATGGGCACCTCGGAATTCAGCGATGTGCAAATAACCACTGCTGCTCAAAACCTTATCTTGATCCCATTTTGGAAATGCAAAGGTTTTCTTGATACCTCTTTTTCACTCTTCATATTTCAGCAAATGAATTGCTGTATACCCAGTATAGAATGAAAACCAACTGCAGGGTGCAGCTCATTTATTGGCTCTGGGTACCTAGGGTTCTTGATGAACCTACAAGCCCTTTATATCCCCGCAACCAGAAGAGTCCAGCAGACAAAACGGTATATTGCTTTCAGAAATCTGACATCGCAGGAAAAAGTTACAGAGTAAAACATAAAGAAAAATGGCTGTTGTTTTCAGCTCAATTTCAATATTTTTTTATTTCAGCTGTTATTTTCTGTAGGAAAACCTTGTAGGATCTACACAAATGACCCCTTGCTGAATTCAGAATTTTGTCTAGTTTTCAGAAATGTTTAGCATTCCGGTATCCAGCATTGGTTTCACACCCATTCCTGTCACTAACTGGAAGGAGGCTGAAAGCACCAAATATAGTAGAAATGGGGTGTGTCCCAGTAAAATGCCAAATTTGTGTTGAAAAATTTGGTTTTCTGATTCAAGTCTGCCCGGTCCTGAAAGGTGGGAAGATAGTGATTTCAGCACCAGAAACCCTTTGTTGATGGCATTTTCAGGGAAAAAACCACAAGCCTTCTTCGGCAGCCCTTTTTTCCCATTTTTTTGGAAAAAACAAAATTTTCACTGTATTTTGGCTATTTTCTTGGTCTCCTCCAGGGGAAACCACCAACTCTGGGTACCATTAGAATCCCTAGGATGTTGGAAAAAAGGACGCAAATTTGGCGTGGTTAGCTTATGTGGACAAAAAGTTATGAAGCCCTAAGCGCGAACTACCCCAAATAGCCAAAAAAGGGCTCAGCACTGGGGGGGAAAAGGCCCAGCAGCTACGGGGTTAAAGGAAAACGAGATGCATTTCAAAAACAAAAAATTAAATATTTCATTTTTTCATATAACCACTCCATAGGACCCCTATCTGGTCTGAAAAAATGTTTTTACTGACATTCACAAAGGGGAAGGGGTCCCATTGGGACCTCTTCCCATTTGCGAATGGGTTAGCACCAGTGTGACACTGGTGATAACTACGATTGTTTTGCGATCGCATTCGCGGTCACAAAACAATCATACATGGAAGTGCGAGTCACAATTAGGAAGGGAACACCCCTTCCTAATTGCATCTCCCAATCCCTTTTTGCGATTCGGTAAAGCCTCCTACATTTGGAACATGTCAAAGTGCATTTTGCACATCGCAAAAGACCCAATTTGCCATTTGCGATGTGCAAAATGGTACGTACATGTGGCCCCATGACATGGAGTTGCACCAGATGCCACTAAATGCCTCCAAATTTCTTAACTTACTTGGTAACGAACCAGCCCCTTGAAACAAGTAGCCGTCCAGTGTGACACATACGTTGAGAAAAGTATGCATTTGGCCAATGAAGGTAAAATAGTGTGCAGTAAAACAAATTGAGTTAAGTATATTACATAAACAAAAATAATTCAAAATAGGCGACAACGTTTATAGGTATACTCATTTATGAGGCAAACAGGCAGGATGGAAACGACTGAACACATAGAGACTGGTGAACGATGAAGCAGGGTGAAGTAGGGTGCATGAAATTGTCCGGCCAGCACAATCCTAGAAACAAAGTGAATGTATATCAATGGGGAGATGCCATTCCTAGAAAAATAAGAGAGAAGAATGATAGGGAGAATAGCGTTGTTTATGAATTTCCATCCTTCAAAATAAAAGAGGGGGTAGAAGTCTAGGCAGCCACATATTCTCCTCACCAAAAATAAGGATAAACGTGAGGCCAAAATCCTCTGTTTTGGACATTATATTTTAAACAGTTGAGAATAACACATTGAAAAGAAAGAAAACATGACAGCAGGGAAGACAGGGCAGAGATGTCGGAGCAGGAAGAGACCTGAGAGATGAAAAATAGCCTCACCATTCTGTGACGTCTTTGTCTTCTTCGCAAGCGGATGAACTCTTTGTGCTGGCGGGAGACAAAATTCACTGCGGCGTACTCCAGCAGAGCAGCAAACACGAAGAGCAGACACACCGCCATCCAGATATCTATTGCCTTCACATAGGAAACCTGGAAATCGACCACAACATTAATTGCACTATGCATAACGTGCATTAATCCCCCACAGGGGCATAGTTATCAATAGTGCAGCAGATGCAGTGAAAGAAGGGCACAGGAATCAGAAGAGCCGTGTGCACTGCAATTATGACATTGTCAGAACCTAATCCAGGGACCATTTTGCTGGGACGCATTGGAGCGTTGCACTGAAATATACAAAAAAATGATGGATGGTATGTTTGACAATCTCAGCCACTAAAAAATACTTCAGGCTGCATCCCAGTCCATCGTTATTTAGCTGCCCACTCCACATCAGTTTGGATCCAGCTATCTCCAAATCAGTCTTGACCCTGCTCTAAAAGGAACAGCCCAGCCCGAAGTGCCAGGCCAGGTCCTACCTGAACTGGAACACAAGCAACCCAAGATCCCTGGCATTTTTCTTACCCCAGTGTCCTTCAGTAAATTTTCAGCATCAGTATCTTGAGTAATATCATAAAAAAATTCACATTATGGCAGAATTAGCACACATTAAGGGCCATATGTACAAACACATTTTCCCATAGACACAGAATGGGTAAAACCCTTTGCTACATCTGGCCCTTAGTTACACGCAATGGTAAAGCAAATAGATCTGGCACTGGCCTCCAGCCTTCTGGCAATTCTTGTTTTGTTTTGTCTTGATTTATGTAAAACGTTATTGACTGGATATATGTCAGGCCCTCGAAAATCTAAAAACAATTATAATAATAATTTGCCACAGGCAAAAAAGTTTTGTGGTAAAAAAAAAAAAAAACATACATTACCATAGTACTCAGTGGCACTGAAAGGAAATACTTTGTGTGTGGATGTGTTCTTTGTGAAAGGGCTGCATTCTGTGACTCAGAAAAATGTGAATGACACCAATTACAGTCTAATGGATGAAGTCAGGCTGGAACCCCTATCAGTAATTGTGTTGCACATATAAATGCAGTAAAATCAATAGGTCTTGGCTAATAGAGACCTAAAAAAGTATATCAGTCTGACATTGGCTGGCAAGAATGAAGGCATGCAAGAAAGAAGCAAGAAAGAAAGAATGCAAGAAAAAAGGCAAATAAGAAAGAAAGAAAAAACAGAAAAGGAAAGCGAGAAAATGAAAGAAAAAGAGAAAGAAAGAGAAAAAGAAAAAGAGACAAGAATGACAGAAGCCAAGAATTAAATAATGCAAGAAAGAAGGAAATAGAAAGAAAGAAGGAAAGTAAGACGAGTAAGTGAAAAGTAAAGAGAGAATAACTTAATACAGAACAGTCTCAAAAGGACACAATCAAATCTGGCATGGATTTGATATGAAAATAGCAGTCAGAAAAGCAATATACTCCCAAAGGAATTTACAACAGCATCCACAGGACATGGGATCTGATAAAGACGGAATGTGCATTTGAAGCATCCTGCTGTCACATCAGGCTCTAAACATAAAGGCAATACGAAAGTAATTATAATGCGAAAAATAACACTCCCACCGAAGGGCACTAGCTGGTGTGAGGATGTGCTTATTGTGAGAGAGCAAGATGCAGTCACTCTAATTGACGTCAACAAATGGCTTAAGTAGGCTGACCCACTGCCCATGCTATATGCTGAGGTGGGTAGAACCAAACTTTGAATGCCTTAACAACAAACCAATGGATGAGAAGAGGTGGATGAAAGCCCCTATATGTTTATATATCATACATATTTCAATACAATCAAAAGGTCTTGACTCACACCTGACCTAAAAAAGGATTTATGTAATTCATGGGCACATCATTTGGTTGACTAGGTTTATTTTTCTCTCAGATAGAAAAATACAGCCTCAACATACAAGCACAATTTTGGAAAGAATTCTTCCAAAGGTTAGGTTTAATGGATTGAATAGGAACAATTTAGAAACTCACTTCTTCTCAACCGTTCCACCATCCTAGAAGACTGTGCCCCTTTGCACTCTCAAAGTGATGATGTGTTTTTGAGCTCTTCTGTATTTCCACTCATTTATTCCCATTAGAACTGGATTGTAAATGAACCTGCATGTTTTTACAGCCTCGTGTGTTGGCTAATGATCGTTTTGCTACATATAGAACTATGCTGCCCTTTAATGCCAGGTTCACATTTTATAAACACCTCCAATAAAATAAAATAAAATAAAATGACACAAAATAAAATGGGGTGGCTTAGTGGAGAAGTAACTGTTGTGTTCCACACTTCCATGGAGCACTCACTGAGTAGATCCCCTAAACCCCAGAGGAAATACACTTATTGTACCTTCTTTGGAGGAGAGGGTAACCAGCAGGTGTATCTCACTCCTCTCTCTAGCAGGTTAAGCTCTTTTAGATTGGTAGTATTAGAAGTCTGCCCTTTGAGAGGAACTCCCATCTGCAGGGAATATCATAAAAAACTGAGCATAACGATGGTTCTTGAAAACAGTAGACACACGATAGTTGGTATTTTACCATGTATGATTATTTTATTCATTATTTGTCTATAAATCTTGTGTATATGAATTATTGTAATTATTGTGAAAATGTCAGCAGATACTATAAAAAACACTGATTGTTCTAAATGTCTTCTAGCATATTTCATTACACATCAACTAGTCCAATCTACCTTATTTGCATACGCATTCTACAGATTATGTAGTTGTCTAACTGGGCTTTTTTATGCTAATCATTGTCTGTATATAGGAGTGTGCGAAATGTGCATAATTTGCTTTCATCTAAATATGTGAAATTTCACAAAACTAGGCAAAATGACACAAAATTAAGCATAGTTACGCAAAATGTAAATCTGTACATTTGGGCTACATTTTACAATGTAATGTGTCCTCATGGACGCACTTAAACAAAGCACATGATCAGTAGCCACTTGCATTCTGTTGTCCATTTGCAGTTGCAGTCAATTTCCATTTGCTGTAAAGTTTTATGGTGAATGGTGTGTAATTGCACAAAGTGACATAATGCTGGAATCTCCTGAATTTCGTCTAGCAAGAATAATGTGAGATTCCTGAAATTACACAAAGCATGCCTGCATAATTTAAATTTCACCCAGGCCTAGCACAAGCCCAACCTACCTTATATACTGAAATCCATCTTTCTGCATGGCTGTCTCCGCAATCCCTCCCTGAGTGTCACCCTTTCCTAATCCTAACATTTGTTTTTATACCTTTTTTCACCAATCATTCCACACAGAGATGGCAGAAGGAACTCCTCCACAATGTTTTATGTTAGGTCTTAGGGACACTGACAGTGTCCCTTTCACAGAGTATGGAAGGCAAGAAAATGTAACTATTTCTGCTTTCTTTCAAGTCAGATCTGTGTAAGGCAGTGCGGCACTGACTGTAATCACTACACATAGCTCTTCAGCTTTTGGAAAGGGGAAGGTTTCCAGTTTCTCTTTTTTTCTTAAATTGACTAATAAGGAAGTGCAGTTCTGAATAAAATATGGAGATCAAGCACACACTTGTTCACATTACCAAAGTTAGTTTTTGTAGCGTCCTTCCTAGCCTGGGAGCATTCAAATGAACATGTCACATATGCATCTGTAATAGACATCTTTATTCCTCAGAGTGTACGGTCCTAGCACACTCAGGCCCTGTTAGAAATGGGGTCTTTGGTTGGCAGTCAGGTTACCCTCTGTCCAAGCAAGGACCCTCACTCTAGTCAGGGTAAGTCACACACAATCCAAATTATCCTGTGCCCACCCTCTGGTAGCTTGGCACTGAGCAGTCAGGCTTAACTTAAAAGGCAATGTGTAAAGTATTTGTGCAATAAATCATACAATAACACTATATAGCACCACAAAAATACACCACACAGTGTTTAGAAAAATATATAATATTTATCTGGATATTTGTAGGTCAAAACGATAAAAGATGCAATAAGAAATTGTAAAGATATCACTGGAAAGTGATATAAAGTGTCTTAAGTCTTTAAAAAGCAAAAAAAGACTCTTTCAAGCACAAAGTACCTGGTTGGAGTGAAGAATCTCCGCAAAGGGCCGCAGAGGAGGAGGTGCGTGGAAAATGGTGTGTGCTTCGGTTTTGCCCTTTCACACACAGACTTGCGTCGTTATTTTTCACGCGGGGAAGACGCGTCGATTTCCGGCGTGCGGACAGGTCTCCTCTGTGGGTCGCGGGCTTTTCAGACGCCCCGGGGTCTGTGCGTGGAATCGTGGACTTGTTGTCTGGCTGCGCGTCGTTCCAGTGGGCTGTACGTGGAATTTTCTTACTCACGGCAGGCGCTGCGTTGATTTCCCCTCTGGAAGTCGGGCGGCGTTGTCCAGGTGGGCCGGGCGTCTAAGTTCCGGTTGTACTGCAGGCGCCGCATCAATCTTTTCCTCACGAAGTCGAGCAGCGTCTTTCCGGTCCGGCGTGCAGTTAATTGTTCACCGCGGAACAAGCTGTGCGTTTAATTTTTCGCCGCACAAGGAGTCCAGTTGCAAGAGAGAAGTCTTTTTGTTCCTGAGACTTCAGGGAACAGGAGGCAAGCTCTATCCAAGCCCTTGGAGAGCACTTCTGCAGCAAGGCAAGAGTTCAGCAAGACAGCAGGGCAACAGCAAGGCAGCAGTCCTCTGTAGAAAGCAGTCAGGTGAGTCCTTTAGGCAGCCAGGCAGTTCTTCTTGTCAGGGTGCAGGTTCTGGTTCAGGTTTCTTCTCCAGGAAGTGTTTGAGGTGGCAGGGCAGAGGCCCTGTTTTATACCCAAATGTGCCTTTGAAGTGGGGGAGACTTCAAAGAGTGGCTTAGAGGTGCACCAGGTCCCCTTTCAGTTCAATCCTGTCTGCCAGGGTCCCAGTAGGGGGTGTGGCAGTCCTTTGTGTGAGAGCAGGCCGTCCACCATCCGAGCCCAGGAAGACCCATTCAAAATGCAGATGTATGCAAGTGAGGCTGAGTACCCTGTGTTTGGGGTGTGTCTGAGTGAATGCACAAGGAGCTGTCAACTAAACCCAGCCAGACGTGGATTGTAAGGCACAGAAAGATTTAAGTGCAAAGAAAGGCTCACTTTCCAAAAGTGGCATTTCTAGAATAGTAATATTAAATCCAACTTCACCAGTCAGCAGGATTTTGTATTACCATTCTGGCCATACTAAATATGACCTCCCTACTCCTTTCAGATCAGCAGCTACCTCTTCAATAATGTATGAGGGCAGCCCCAATGTTAGCCTATGAAGGGAGCAGGCCTCACAGTAGTGTAAAAACGAATTTAGGAGTTTTACACTACCAGGACATGTAAACTACACAGGTACGTGCCCTGCTTTTTACCCACACAGCACCCTGCTCTAGGGGTTACATAGGGCACACCTTAGGGGTGACTTATATGTAGAAAAAGGGGAGTTTTAGGCTTGGCAAGTACTTTTAATTGCCAAGTCGAAGTGGCAGTGAAACTGCACACACAGGCTTTGCAATGGCAGGCCCGAGACAAGGTTGAGAGGCTACTTAAGTGGGTGGCACAACCAGTGCTGCAGGCCCACTAATAGCATTTAATCTACAGGGCCTAGGCACATACAGTGCACATTACTAGGGACTTAAAAGTAAATTAAATAGTCCAATTTGGTATGATCCAATGTTACCATGTTTAAAGGGAGAGAGCATATGCACTTTAGCACTGGTTAGCAGTGGTAAAGTGTGCAGAGTCTAAAAGCCAGCAGGAATAGTGTCCAAAAAGTGGAGGGAGGCAGGCAAAAGGTTAGGGGTGACCACCCTAAGGCTGTCAGGTCTAACAGGCCCTAATTAAGAGTTTGGTGAATGGGAAAGCCCATCCGCCAAACTCGTGAAAGGGTGACCGCTGCCTTCGTGGCGACCGCCCCACCGGAGTAATTAAGAGTTTCCCACAAGGCCGGCATGCGGAAACTGAGGTTTCCACCCACCGGCCTAGCGAGAAACAAGCTACAGCATTGTCTCTGGCTCGTAATCGAGCTGGAGGCAGTGCTGCAGCCTGCAGGGTGCACAGACAACCTTTGAATGTTCACTGTCTGGAAAGCAGACAGTAAACACTGTGAGGGTGCTGGGCAGTTGGGCCCCTGCACTGCCCATACCAAGTGCATGGGCAGTTCAGGAGCCCCCCTGTGGACCCCTGCACCTGTTTTCCGCCAGCCTTTTCATGGCAGTGTTACCGCCATGAAAAGGCTGATGGAGAACAAGGTTTTAATTCACAGGGCAGCGTTGCATGCAGCGCGGCCCTGGCGCAGTAGGATCTCCGCCACCACCAGGCCGCCGGGATTATGGATCCTGGTGATGCTGGCAGTTCTGGGTTTTAATGTGGCAGTTGCACCAACACAACAGCAGCAGTCCTGACCATCACTGCAAGTGTGGCAGACTGAAGAGCGCCACACTCGTAATGAGGCCCATAGTTTTGCAACTCTACAGCTTTCTAAGTCTTAAGCATGTCACACACACACACTTTAAGGAATGAGTGCATTAATGTTGGCATACAATCAGGCCTGGCTTGTATGTAAAATCTATCTACTACAGAGAAAGCTCTGTCACAAGTGGCATAACAACACAGCACCCCAGCATGGTGCAGTGTGATGGAAAATCCAAAGTTTCATATGTTTTTGCAAGGGTATTTGGATTTATATCATCCCACAACATTACAGTATTATTTTGAATTTGGGTCACCAGATTTGACCTTCTGAGGCAACCTAAAGAGGCTTAAAACACAATTACTCAGCCTAAATATTATGGCACGTCTTCCCATTGTAGCTATTGCTCTGTTGGATGGGCTGGCTGCCTACCTTGGCTTCGGACTCGCACTGATGAATAATAAACTAATTGTAAGGCATCACTAAAAGTGCAGCCACCCTTCATTTTGTATCTGGGCCATTTATGGAATTGCAGATCAGAATATATTTGCCCACAATTATTCCTCGTACGAATAAATACAAATTGTTTCTTAATTCAGGTTTTGGAATGGGTAGCTATGGTTTCCAAGTTAATCGTACTTACTGTAATCTCAATGAAAAACATGAAAAGTGAAATCAGATTTGAGGCATTTACTGTACGTTTTGAGCCATGGAAAGCTCTTTGCCTCAACGTACATAACCAAATTCATGATATATTAACAATTATGGCTGAAGGACCCCCACCCTTGTGCACCTCTACGAACCTCTTACCAACCCGTAAAAGCCAACCGTCAGCCTAGAGCTTGAAAGGGAGCACTCACAACAGGTTGCAGATGTGAAAGACCTGACATTACACTGCCATCACCGTGTTACATTGAAGATCGGACCCACTCTAATCTCCACCTCTGTTCCGCTTACTGGGACTTCGTGGGTAAGAAAAGACAGAAGTCATTGAAGTGCCTTTGCATTAGACTGGGCGAAACAGTGGGTGGAATAGATGGAATGAAAAGAATTCCTTATCCAGAAGTCAAATATCCATTTTGAATTTTCACATAACAGAAAACTCTAAAAGTATTTGAGTGCCACTATGCACTCGCTCATAACAGGAACTGTAGTAGAATTGGGAGAACAGAGTGAGAAAACGTTTCAGTGACTAGATTTCATATGAATTGGGTTTTGATAAAGCTGTGTTAACCGTTCTTTAATATTCAAGTCTATGACATTTTCCAGATGCCAAAAAGAAACATTTTAAATTCCAGCCATCAGCTCTGCATTGAACTACGGTCTCTAAAAGCCTCCTCATCCAGTTAGAACTTCGATTCCCAGCAGATGCTGATTTGCTGACAACTCTAGTACGTTTATCTGAGTTCCACCATAGTGTAATGTGCTTTGCATAGTGGTCTCACACACTAGGACTATAGTTTCTTTCATTCATTCCCAAATGGATGCCCTTGACTCAGAATTTCTATATCTCAGAGCTGAAGGGAATAAGCAAATAATGGCTGCATGTGTGTGTGTGTGGTGAACCACAACATTGAGCCGCCCACATCTTCATTCAAGAATGGCCTGATGACCAGATCCTCTGGGCTCAGCCTGCTCCACCTCTTTGTGATGAATTCTTGCAGGTTGGAAGGCTGATCCTCCATCCAGCTTAACCCTACATGCAACCCAATCACTGGTCCTCTCCGGGCATCCCGACCTAGCTTGGCCACTAGGACTTTCATAAAGGGACTTTGCTGGTTTTTTTTTTAAACATTTCTTTATTCCCTGCAAATATATCGCACTTTATTTGCCCCTTTGTTTCTTATGGTGAAAAGTGCTTGCCCTTTATAACTTGTAAAAACATTTGACTAATCTCCTTTATTGTTGTATTTTGTATTGTATTGTTGAACTAAAACGTGTTCTGTACCTTACTGATATTTATTTGTTCACATTATTGTTGTTTGATTGGTTTGGTAAACAAAACATCTCACAAACTATTTCTGCTGCTGGAGTTTAGCGACCAAATATGACCCAAAGATTTTCGTTTAGAAACAAGTTTACCTCTGTAGAGTCTTCTGCCTTTGCCGTGTAGGTGTTCAAGGGGAAAGTGCAAAGTTGATGGCTGTAATGCTTGCAAACACGGTCACTGGAAATCTTGTAGAGGTGTTCCTACTGACAAGATTTGCTTAGTGGGTCACTATTGCTATCCACTCACTGGGATATGTCTAAGGACATGAGGAGATACACTATTTCAAACAACTGCAAAGTAAATGAAATCTGGCAAAGAATGAGACATTCTGCTGTCTTCAGTTTTGACATGCTGACAATGCGTTGGCAATGTATATCACTTGTCACACTCTCATTACAAATTGCTCTCCATTAGAAAATAAGGCTTTCTCAAAACTACTGGGGAAGAAAGCTACATCTCCCATACATAAATCCTTAATTAAAAATACATCAGATACTTAGACTATACTTGGGGTGAAATAGGTTATAGATTCTAGGTCGGTAGTTAATCTGAAATTGAAGGAAGCACTGGAAAATCCCAGAGTAGTGGCAATAACGACTGTATTCAGGCTAATCCAGATTAAGAAGTTCTATAAAATGTAACATAGAAGACTTTGTTTGATCAAATTTGGCAGAGTTGTTTTTGATCATTGTCTCTGAGGATGTGGTCAGGTGGGAGCTTTTGTTCAGACTATCCGGTTATGCACTATATTGAGACCCTTTTGGGAAGAGACTGGGGATGTTCTGTCACAAATTACATAGTTCCTGTAAGAAACTGAGTTATTGGTTGAAAACCATACTCAAGCAACAACCAGAGCCCTTGTAAAGTAGAACCACGAAAGTCACAAAATTGACCTGTAATTAATTCTCTGGTAGCTTGGCACAAAAGCAGTCAGGTTCACCTTAGAGGCACTGTGTTAAGTATTTATGCAACACTCAAACAATACTCACTTACTTATGCCTAAAACGCCTCTTGGGACATAGGCCATAAACCAGAAAGGTCCAGCCACCTCTGTCCTGGGATTTTCTTCCAATGTGACTCCAGGTGTAACCCATCTCCTTGCAGTCAGCCTCAAGGCCTCAGTGTCAGGTATTTCTTGGCCTTCCTCTTTTCCTTTTTCCTTGAAGTTCCCAGGTCAGGACTTGCATGGTGGTGTTTGATGCAGGCTTGCGGAGTGTGTGACCTATCCTGCCCCAGCATCTTTTCATGATTTCTTCATGAGCAGGGTGTTGGAAAGTCTGGTGCCATAGGTTGTTGCTGCTGATAGTGTTTGGCCAGTAGATTTGAAGGATTTTCCTTAGGCAGATGTTGATGACGGTCTGGATTTTTTTGGTGGTGACCACGCCCAAAAAAGGCCAGACCTTCATCATTCAAACAGTAGTAAAGTGAAAGACAACACATGAATAATCTCACATCAATTTAGAAAAATAGAGAAAATTGTAATAAATCAGATGGTACAAATGTGAACTAAAACTAATCAATAGAACCAGAATTATGATTTTTTTAAACGTTTTTAGTGAAAATGAAGGCCTAAAAGAACAAAGAGACAATTGTGGACATCTGGTTGTGAGAGACCGGGACAAAGTCAAAAGTTAAAGCTGACTGAGATGGAGCACAAGTCAGATACACAAAGCGGATTGGGTCCGGTCTCGGATTACCTCTGGATTTAGAAGAAATTTTGAAGAAAAATCCAAAAGAACGTAGAGTTCCGTGGAGCAAGGCAGCAGGCTGTGTCAGAGGAGGTCTCTGTGACGCTACCGACAATGGTGGGAAAAAGCTCTGAGTGAGAGAGTCCAGATTTCCAGGTTGTCGCCATTGATGGGGAGTTTGTCGCTCTCATGCCTGGTGAACATTTTTACCTTCAGAGTTAGACAACGTGTTGGAAGCTGAAGATCTCTGCTAAACAGGATTTGCTGCTGCAGAGAAGAATATAGAGGAAAGTACTGCAAAGTCAGGCCGATCGGCAATGCACCTTGTGTGGATTGGCAAGAAGGTTAGTCCAGGTTTTCTGTCACTTCTTCTGGCACTTTTTGGGTAAAAAATGTTGTTATTCCTAAGGTTACGCAAAGGCAGCAACTCTAACATCACTTCAAAAGGGTCCAGGACATGGGGGGCACCACTTGGGGGTTAAGACTCACTCCAGCATAGGCCAGGTGCAGGGTTTAAGGTTTCTGGAGCTTGTTATGCCCATGATGCTCACATAGGAGGACAGCCAACTCCTATAGTTATTCTGGTAGTCCTTGTTTGAAGAAGATGGTATCTCTCCTTCAAGCAGCAAGACAGGCCTCAGGGAGCAGGGCAGTCCTCTGAGGAACAAGGTAGGTCTCAAGCAGCAGGGCAGTCTTCTGGGGTCACAAGAGAGTCCTACTGAGGTTTTCCATATGCCGATGAGTATACTAAGGAGGTGGTCCAGGAGATCCAATATTTATATCTAGTGTCAGCCTTTGAAGTGGGGTGACATGCTGGCTATTCCCACGTCTGGTCCTGGATATTTCTTCCCTTCCTGTACCAAGGCTCCAACAAATGTGGGGTGACAAATGATGAGTGTTAGGTTCCCTTGTGTGTGTGTGCTAGTGACAGCCCTTTGAAATGTAAGTGGGGCAGAGAACCGCTCTGCCAATACCTTGTCCCTCTTTATCTCACTGTCTGGGAGGAATACATAAAGGCAAATTGTCAAGCTATTCACAGTCACATGAACAAGGACACAGGCAACAGGCACCAAGTGGTTAGGACAAGAAAATGCCAACTTTCTAGAAGTGACATTTTCAGAATTGTAACTTAAGATCTGATTCTACCATTGAGGAGGATTTTAAATTACAATTTGTTAGCGTCCAAACTTCACATCTCCTTCCATTCCCAATCAAAGGTTAACTCTTATTGAATACAATAAGGTAACCCAATATTATCCAATGTGGTAGATAGATCTTACAGTAGTAAAAACACTGAATTTAGGGCTTTTCATGGCCAGGACATATAAAACGTAGGAATGCGTGGCCTACATTTGAAATACAATGCACCCTGCCCTATGGGCTGTGTGGGGCCTACCTTAGAGGTGACATATGTCTTAAAAAAGAAGCTGTAGGCCTAGCAAAAGATTTATTTTGCCAGGAAAATTTGGAAGTTTTAAAACTACACTATAGGCTGCAGTGGCAGGCCTGTGACATATTTAAAAATGCTATGTATGTGGGTGGCACAGTGAGTGCTGCAGACCCACTGACAGGCCGTGAGTGCATGTAGTACATGTAGTAGGGATTTATATGTAATTTCAATGTGCCAATCAGGTGTAAGCCAATAGTACCATACTGGTACTGGTTAGCAGTGTTAAAGTGCAAAGTCTTAATGCCAACCAAAACTAAATTCGGAAAACAGGAGGGGTGAAGACAAAATGTTTGGGGGAAGACCACACCAAAGATGACAAGTCTAACATTTTCAAATAGGAGAAGAGGCAAAACACATGCTTTTGGGTACCTGGAGCAACAATACTCTGCCTAAATGTATTAAACTGTTATGTGTCTTTGGCATGTTAGCTGCTACATGTAATCTAGTCTAAGATGACTAAAGAATTCATATGGGCTGGTGCACCAAACTTACATGTCCATGAAGCAAGCAGGTGCACCAAAACATTTGATGAGATATGGGGTTACTGGAAAATACACCTAGGCCTTACTTGATATTATTCCTAGATACCATAGTAAATGATGACTGCTTGTTAGACTTGAGCGATTGTTGTATAGTGTTAGTTTCACTGTTATACACGAAAGCTCACCATAATATACACCTGAAATCTTGATGCTTGATTTTCTTTCACACGTTTGTACGGTTACAAATGCAAAACGGAAATGACGATGGGCTGCAATTTGTTCTTTGAACAGCTCAATAAAATATGTTTAAAGCAACTAATACTTCAGCAAGGAGGTGTTCCATGGAGATTTCCCCTCCATGGTAATAAAAATCAACTTCTATAATTCACTAATAGACACGCTTGATAGTAACCAGGAACCCATAGATGGATCTCAGCTGTAAAAGGAACTCTAACATGGAGCTCAGAAACAAGGAGATTTAACTATTCTCACAGGTTAGTTTATATTAGGGGAGTTTTCAGAAAAGCTTGAATAACGGCAGAGGGTTTTAGTTTTAGGTGTTGGATGTTTAAAATACTCTCACTACCTCCAGAGGTGGATTAACACACATTGGAGGTTCTTTGGTGGGAAGCTGCAAGAACTTTCAATTGCAGGTTTAGTGGATAGTAGGGTCTTGGCACAGATGGGGAACTAATAGGGTCAATGGTTAAGCAGCCATCTGTATCAAAGCATGCAGGGCTTATTTAAGGCTGCATCACTGCATGTTATTACCAACCCGTAATCCTCCACTACGCCATGGGCTTCCTTCCGAAGAGAATACAACAAAAGAATAATTTCTTGCATCACTAAAGATAAAGGCATTGTATGAACAGAGTTGTGCATGAGTCCTAAGGGCCTTGTCATTGTAAACAAATGCTGACTCACAGTTGAAATTTGGGTGGTGGTATGAGTTTTGAAATTTGGTGGCAGCCACACCCTGCCTGGGCTGCTGGTGGCACCTCAGTTCATCTTTAGTTCCGAAGTAAAGCAATTCAAGGATGCAGCGGGGTTTCCCCATAAACAGTAAAGTTACACTGTTGTTTTGTAAGTTAAATGGAAAAGAACACTCCACCACGAAAACCTAATTTTCATGTAGCGGTCCTGACGTTGTATTTACTACTTTGAAAGCCACAATTTTGGTACTGCAGTCACGCCTACCTTGGTCATCCCAGCCACGTGTATATTTATCTGTGGATACCTTTGTATTCTTCACAACCAACAATCGTTTAAAAATATCCAAATAGATAAAACTGCTATTCATAAATCCAAGGAGATAGTTTATAAAATCATTATATTGATGAGCCAATTTTTTTCAAGAGTGCACGCTTTTTGAGTGTCAAAAGCTATTCACACGTTTTGCTAGGGATGGTTCGATAAGAGATGCGTTAAAGAGGCAGTGGCCTGTAATGTGAAGAGGTGACAATCACATGGTGTCATATTTACAAATGGATTCTTATCAACTGGAAAGATGTGCTAATGGCCACTAATGGGCGAGTTGAAGGAAGTTTCAAATCGCTCCGAGGAGGATGCCTAAGACAGCACCAGTATCTGCAAAGGCACCATTACTTTAATTTGACATTTTGAAATGTATTAATGTGTGGCTGATGTGGCCTATTGAATAACCTTCAGTTTCATAATCGAAACATCTGAGTTAAATCCCCCTTTTGATCATATTCAGGTGATTCTGGGAAAACCAAAATGTTTCCCTGTTCCATATTATCCTTATTTGTCAAACTTTGCAACATTTAGAATTAGGTGCTATCTAAAAAAAGAGAAAGCGTAGAATTTGTTAAGTCATACAGCCACTTCAAACTGCTGAGATTTTGACATCATCGTAGAGGTGAAAACGTATTTTCCAAGCAGAACGTGCAAAATAAATTTTCACACAGTTGTATCCTGTTGGAAAAGTAATAATTCAAACTGAAGATGTTCCTTTAATTGACACAGACATAGATTTATATTAGTTTATTAATTCACGTTTTGACAGGAATTGTCTCCTGCACATACTATCCTCCCAGGATCAATATTGACACCAGTTCAGCAAAATAAATAGACACAGCACTTCCCTTTTTTTAACACAACAAACAAATATTAAACAGTAAGCAACCACATACTACCACATCATTCATTTTTCACCATCCCATACATCATGCACTGTTGTGGATAAGTGTGGCTCAATGGTTAGAGCGGCAGACCCTGTGCAGAAATCTGGCCCGGGACCAGGGTTCAATTCCCACCTCAGCAGGTCTTGGACTCAATTTCCTCGGACCTGATAATTCTCACATCGGTGCCTAATCTAATTTATGGGTCCCACTCTGTAACTCTGGGCAATAGCTTGCTTAATCTCCACAATGGCCCCAACAGCGCTGGGATTCCTGGCTTCACCTTGGAGGTTGCCCAGGAGTGGGTACCTCACAGGGAAAAGTCAGGAGGGGTTCCACAGTGGTATGCGTACAGCGCCTTGAGACCCTAACGGGTGAGTAGTGTGCTATACAAGTACGAAGTTTACAGTAACACAACCACAAGTCAAAAAATCCTTTGAATAACTCGAACCTCGCTAATTTTTCCGCAACAACCGTGACACAATCTGGTGGCAACTGCATTCAGGAGCATAGCCAAATACATGCACAAAAGGTGGATGTTAAGGCCCATATTTATGGAGATTTGATGCAGCCATATACCAATGTGAAAGGGCAGGAATGCACTGTATTTATGAAATACCATGTATTCCTGTACTTTCCTCATGCACTGGTGCACAATTGCCTGTGAAGCACCAATGCTGCACCCTTGCACCATAGTGCAAGGGTGCCAGTGTCACATGCAGGATTGTTTTTTGTGAAGGGACACATTCCTGCATAAAAACAAACCTGAGAGGCGTTTTCCTCTTTCTATGTGTGCTGCACAATGCAGCACACATGGAAAGAGGAAAGAACAAGGAGAAATGCAAATATTTCTCCTTGTTACGCCTTCTCTTAGGAGGCGTAATCTTTTGGCACTGCCCCAGGTTTATGTGATTTTGTAAATCTGGGGCAGAGCCAAAATCCATGGGTGTTGCATTGGGAAAACCCACATCAATGTTCGTGGAATGCTTCCCTGGCACAGAGTAAGGCAGCACAGCGATTTGCACTGCTTTATTATACTCAAACCTATGAGGCCATGCACGGGCATGTAAAAGCAGCTTTGCATGGCCTCATAGATATGGTTGAGAGACTTGCATCACCGGAGCGTAAAAAAAAATGAAGCTGCAGTGGCACAAGCCTCTCATAAATATGCCCCTATGTGTTCTACATAGCCAAGAACTAAGACAACTCACAAAAACCAAAGTCCAGAAGGACCAGTTAAAGGGTATATGACAGAATACCGAGAACAACAATATTGTGCAAAAAATATGGTGATAAAACATTTTGAGTTTCCATACGAGTTTGGCGGTTGGACTGCCAGACCACCATGATGGCGGTCCTAAAAAGACCGCCATGTTGTTGGTATTCTAGACTGCCCTGTTAAAAGTTACACAGACAGGACCGGTGATTGCCAACCAATAAAAGGCAGACCACCAGCATGGAAAAAGGCAGTCTGACCTCCAGTCCGAACAGCACCATGACCAACCACTGACCGTATTACAAGCAACCAGCTGCCATGGCGGACCCTCAGGCTGGTCAGTCAATGGCGGTCCGATCCACAGCGGTCTGCGGACACCAAAGTAATACACAACTGCACATTGGATGAATTTGAAAACAACACAGCTGACACACATTGCCTCACTGGACAAACCTGCAAATGACACTATAAAACACACCCCTTCACAGAGCACAATCCTTTGCATTTACACTGAAACACACAGAAGCCAGAGTGAATTTATTTCATGCAGTACAGATACCAGGCACCACTTTTTTTCACCATCCCATACAACACCCTGCACACACTTGTCCAGTCACACCCTTTTGAATTTCCCTCTTTAGTATGTCATTGTCAACCTTTTTTTTGCCCCACCATGGCATGTTTAAAAAAATCTCCTTTTTTCAGAAGATGATTAAGAGTCATATGAGTAGTGCCACAATTGTTTGGAGCACAAGTCCAGCATACTCTTCTCAGTAGGAAAATTGAAATGTGGGATAGGATAGTCAATAGAGCGAATGCTGTAGGCACCACCCTGCACATAAGGGAGGACATCAGGAAGAGGTGGCGAGGTGGCGACCTCAAGGGCAAGGTTCGGTGCCTAGTCTCCAGGCACCAGCTGCAGGCCAAGAAGACTGGTGGTGGCCCTCCCAGTGCCCCATTACATCACTTTCCCTGGGAGGAGAAGGTCTTGGTCATTGTGCAGGCTCAACAGGAATACCTGGGGGAGTGAAGTCTGGTAAGTCACAATACAAAAAATTTCACGAAAATGCAATGTCAGGCATGCCCACAGCTCAACTTTTGCCACTTTTACTGTCACTCCACTCACCAGCCCAGTGTCCACCAGTCCAAAGACAACTCTCATTTGAAGTGTACTCACTTGGGGAGATGACATTTGTATATTGTGTGTAGTACAGGGACTGACATGACTCCAACTCCCACCAGGTACCGTTCGATAACTTCAAATACCAGACCAATGGTCACTTCTCCAAATACCCCTGTTTGGTACCTATCAATTTAAGGGTACACACCTGGGAAGATAACATTCATCAAGTGTGTGTAGTATAGGCACTGGCATGACTACAACTCCCAGTAGGAACTAGTCCAGTAACAACAAATGCTAGCACAGTGGTCACATGCTACAATACATCTGTTAGTGAACTCTCAATTGAAGTGTACTCACCTCAGGGGAGAACATTGGTCAAGTGTGTTTATTAGAGAGAGTGACCTGACTGCAACTCACAGGAGGCACCGTTTAGCAACTCCATACACCAGAACAGTGTGCACTTGCCCAAAGACCACTGTCACAATTTACGTTTACTCGGCTGGGAGTATACCATTTGTCTAATGTGGGAAGTAGTGGTAGTGACATGACTACTAAGGCCAGGAAGAACCTGTGCCTGTAAAGCCAACCATCATCCCTGTGTTCTCTTGTCCAAATACCATTGTTTGGTAACTTTCAACTATAGTGGACTCACCTGGGAGATTAACGTTTGTATACTATATGTAGTACACAAGGAGTTACATGCAATTCCCAGCAGCCCTTGTGTCTATAACTCCAAACATCAGCACAGGGTTCAGTTCCCCAAATACACCTGTTTGTAATATCTCCAATGAACTATACTCACCAGGGAGTATACAATTTGTCAAGTGTTGGCAACTAGAGAGAGTGGCATGACTCCAACTCCAAGCAGATCCTGTTTCTCTATCTCCAAACGCCAGCACAGGGGTCACTTGCCCACATACCTCTTTCTGTCAGCTCACAAGTGAAGTATACTCACCTGGGGGGAGAACATTGGTCAAGTGTGTGAAGTAGATGGAATAACCTGACTGCAACTCCTAGGAGGCACTGTTTCACTAACTCAAAACTCAAAACACCAGTCAGTCCAGTGTCCTCTCCTAAAAATACTCCTGTCTGGTAACTCACAGATGAAATGTACTTATCTGGGGGGATAATATTTGTATAGTGTGTGTAGTACAGGGACTGAGATGATTGCTATGGCCATGCAACACTGTTTCTGTAACTCCAAACACCAGCACAGAGTTCTGTTGTCCAAAGACCCGTGTCTTAATTCTCAATTGAATTGTAGTCACCTAGGGGGATGACATTTGTATAGTGTGTGTACTAGAAAGAGTGTCATGACTGCAACTCACAGCAGGCATTGTTTCTGTTATTCCAAACACCAGCCCAGAGTTCTTTTGTCCAAAGACCCCTGTTTAGCAACTCACTCCCAAATGAAATCTACTCAACTGCGAGGATACCATTTGCCAAGTGTGAGTAGTATGGAGAGTGGCATGACTGTAACTCCTAGGGTCCAGTGTTTCTGTAAATCCAACCACCAGCCCAGTGGTCACTTGTCCAAATACCCTTTCCTGATAACTCTCAATGGAAGTTTAAGCACCTGGGAGGGACCAAGATACAGATCATGCTCAACTCAGGGATGTGTCTGGCCACCTAGCTCTATCTTGACCAGCTAGCCCAAAATGAAACTATTGAGGACAGTAAGGAAAACTTACCCAGTGTGCAAAACAAGGATCCCAAAGGCCTGATGATGCATGACCAGAAATCATTCTGGCAGCAGATACATTCCTAATGCACTAATCACATGACAATGTCAGTCTCATTTACAACAAACTCCTGGGTCTGCCTGCATCACAATCAACTAGGCCTCAAAATGGCCAAATGCATATTTGTCAAGCCACTGTTTTTCCTGCACTGGTGGCAAGATGGCAATTTTAGGCCATCCTCCCAAGGCTAATGATCTGCACATTTTAGCAGCTGCTTGACTTAGGGCCTAATTATGAGTTTGGCAGGCAGACTAGCCGACTGCCAAACTCGAGGGGAAGATGCCACTGTCATACTGCCCCTCCCTCAAGTTTATTACAATGTTCCAATGGGCTGACCGGCGGGAACATTGTATTACGTGTTCCCGTCGGGCTGACTGGCAGGAGTGGTGCTACAATATAGGTCTCGGCTCTTTTAACCCCTTCACTGCCAGGCCTTTTCCCCCTCAGGTTCCAGGCCTTTTTTGTGGCTATTTGGGGCAGTTCGCGCTTAGGCCCTCATATCTTTTTGTCCACATAAGTTACCTATGCCAAATTTGCATCCTTTTTTCAACATCCTAGGGATTCTAGAGGTACCCAGAGTTTGTGGATTCCCCTGAAGGAGACCAAGACATTAGCCAAAATACAGCAAAAAAGGGCTGCAGAAGAAGGCTTGTGGTTGTTCCCCTGAAAATGGCATCAACACAGGGTTTGCTGTGCTAAAATCACCAACCTCCCAGCTTTCAGGAACAGGCAGACTTGAATCAGAAAACCACATTTTTCAACACAATTTGGGCATTTTACTGGGACATACCGCATTTTTACAATTTTTTGTGCTTTCAGCCTCCTTCCAGTTAGTGATAGAAATGGGTGTGAAACCAATGCTGCATCCCAGAAAGCTAAACATTTCTGAAAAGTAGACACAATCCTGAATTCAGCAAGTGCTAATTTTTGTAGATCCCACATGGTTTCCCTACAGAAAATAACAGCTGAAATAAAAAAATATTGAAATTGAGGTTAAATAAACAGCTATTTTTCTCCACAATTTACTCTGTAAGTTTTTCCTGCGATGTCAGTATACCGTTACGTCTGCTAGACCCTTCTGGTTGCGGGGATATATAGGGCTTGTAGGTTCATCAAGAACCCTACGTACCCAGAGCCAATAAATGAGCTGCACCTTGCAATGAGTTTTCATTCTATACCGGGTATACAGCAATTCATTTGATGAAATATATAGACTGAAAAATAGGCATCAAGGAAACCTTTGTATTTACAAAATGGGCACAAGATAAGGTGTTGAGAAGCAGTGGTTATTTGCACATCTCTGAATTCCGGGTTTCCCATAATAGCATGCGAATTACAGGGCATTTCTCAAATGGACGTCTTTTTTACACACTGTCTTGTTATTGGAAGGACAAAATTTAGAGAAAGACAAGGGGCAATAACACTTGTTTTCCTATTCTGTATTCCCCTAAGCCTCCAGCTAAAAATGGTACCTCACTTGCGTGGGTAGGCCTAATGCTTGCGACAGGAAACGCAACATGGACACATCACATTTTTACATTGAAATCTGACGTGTTTTTTGCAAAGTGCCTAGCTGTAGATTTTGACCTCTAGCTCATACGGCACCTAGGGAAACCTACCAAACCTGTGCATTTTTTAAAGCTAGACACCTAGAGGAATCCAGAATGGGGTGATTTGTGGGGCTCTCACCAGGTTCTGTTACAAAAAATCCTTTGCAACCCTCAAAAGTTGACTAAAAAACACTTTTTCCTCACATTTTGGTGACAGAAAGTTCTGGAATCTGAGCGGAGCCATAAATTTCCTTCCACCCAGGTTCCCCAACGTCTCCGGATTCAAATAGTAACTCACTTGTGTGGATAGACCTAGCACCCGTGACAGAAAATGCCCCAAAACACAACATGGACACATCCACATTTTCCCAAAGAAAACAGAGCTGTTTTTTGCAAAGTGCCAAGCTGTGGATTTTGACCTGTAGCTCAGCCGGAACCTAGGGAAACCTACCAAACCTGTGCATTTTTTTAAATGAGACACCTAGGGGAATCTGGGATGGAGTGACTTGTGGGGCTCTCAGCAGGTTCTGTAACCTAGAATCCTTTGCAAACCTCAAAATTTGGCAAAAAAAAAACACTTTTTCCTCACATTTCAGTGACAGAAAGTTCTGGAATCTGAGAGGAGCCACACATTTCCTTCCACCCAGCGTTTCTCCAAGTCTCCCGATAAAAATGGTACCTCACTTGTGTGGGTAGGCCTAGTGCCCACAAAAGAAAATGCCCCAAAATACTATGTGGACACATCAAAATTATCAAATACTAAACTACCTGTTTTTGCAGGGGGTGGATCTGCGTTTTTGGTCCAGGGCTCAGCAGCCATATAGGGAAACCTACCAAACCCAAACATTTCTGAAAACTAGACACCCAAGGGAATCCAGGGAGGTGTGACTTGCGTGGATCCCCCAATGTTTTCTTACCCAAAATCTTCAGCAAACTTCTAATTTAGCTAAAAAATAAAAAAAATCCCACATTTCTGTGTGGGATCACTGCAGAGGGACAAATTTCCTACCACCCAACGTTCCCCTTCAGCCTCCCGGTAAAAATGTACCTCACTTCTGTGGGTCAGCCAAGTGCCTGTGACAGGGAAGAGACAAAAACATGTTGAAATTGAGGGGGAACCAAAGCGGATCCAAAAGGGCAGTTTGAAAAAATCATTTTTAGGCTGACAAGTGGGGCAGAATTTTTATCAGTATAGATGAGAAAATACTGGGTGGTAGGTATTTTGTGGATTCCAGCAGATTCTGGAAGGTTCCATCACAAAAAAGTGGGGAAAACGTGTGATTTCCAGCAAAGTTGGAGGTTTGTAGGGCATTGTGGGTAAGAAAATGGTGCGGGTGCATGTGAAGCAAACCACCCTGGAATCACCCAGATGTTTAGTTTTCAGATGTGTCTAGGTCTTGTTGATTTTTATACATGGCAGTGTTCCAAATTCCTAAAAGTACAGCCCTCACCATTCCAAGTGGGACGATTTTGAGAGTTAGCCAAGCTCTCATGGGCCAAATGTAAAAGCAAAACCCAAAATAATCAAATGTCCTCTTGCTTGCTGTGGGATAAGATGTCTTAGTGTGAGGGGGGAGAGCTGAAAGACTGTTACCCCCTTCAGTGGAGTGAGGGCATAACCAGGCCCATACTGGTTGGTAGCCACCACCCACTATTTATTTATTTTTAATCCCCTGGCCTCTAGTAGGCTTTCTGCCCCCCCAGGATTGGATCGGGGGTAATTGCCCCATCTGCCCACTGGTGGGCAGAACAACTTTGTCCCCATTTATTTGGGTTGGGAGTATGGCCATACCCACACCCTCTTTTTTTTCAACAAAATTCTTCCCTGGTGCCTGGTGGGGTTTTGTCCCCCTGGGGGGGAGATGAGCCTAACAAAAATAGGCCGATCTGCCCCTAAGGGGGGCAGAAAAGGCACAAAAATAAATCTACCCCCAGGGGAGCGACCCTTACTTAAGGGGTCGCTGCCCTTGCGTGAAATTGGCACAAAAAAAATAAATCCCTGGTGTCTAGTGGTTTCTGCCCTCCTTGGGGGCAGATCGGCATAATTAAAATAAGCTGATCTGCCCTCAAGGGGGCAGAAATGGCCTAAAATAAATGTGCCCCCCCACAGGAGCGACCCTTGCCTAAGGGGTTGCTCCCCTTGTGTGAAACTGTCTAGTGGTTTCTGCCCTCTTTGAGGGCAGATTGGCCTAATAAAAATAGGCAGATAAGGCCTAACAATTATTTGCCCTCCTGGGGAGCGGCCCTTGCCCAAGGGCCTGCTCCCCTTATTATATAAATGTAAAAAAAAAACAAATTCCCTGGTGTCTAGTGGGCCTTTCTGCGATTGGGCTGCAGAAATGTTCAGAATGACATCAAAAGAAAGGAAAAGCCTTTCCTTTCTTTTGATGTCTCTGCCTGCCCCTCCTCCCGCGCGGAAGAGAAATGCTTACAATTTCTCTTCCGCGTCACGCTGGAAGCATGGTTCCAGCGTGATGGGAGGCGAACTCTGATGAGGTCAGTACACGATTGCGTGCTGACTTTATCAGATGTCACAGTGGGGGTTGGGGGTGGAAGAGGAAGAGGTTCCCCTTTTATCCCTGACGGGGTGTGTGGGTGGGAGGCCCAGGGTGGGAGAGCCAGTGCTCCCCCGTGGTCTGGGTGCAGGACGAGCTGGGCTCATCGTCGGCACACTGCAACCATGGCCAAGGGCGAGCCCCGCTCGTCCAAGGCACACAAGGGGTTAAGGGAGGAGTGCCATGGGCAGTGCAGTGGCCACCTGTGGCCCCCTGCACTGGCTTTCTTCCAGCCTTTCCCTGGCAGGGACCCTGCCAGGGAAAGGCTGGTGGAAAGCTGAGTTGTAATCAGCCAGGTGGCGCTGAGTTCAGCACTGCTGTGGCTGAGTACAACTCAGACCACCATCAGCCCATTGGGAACTATGTTCCTGGAGGAGATGGTTTTCCCTGGATGGTCCACCTACCAGGATTGTGATGTCGACTGCCTGGAGTGCTGAGGACTGACCGTCACCACAAGTTTTTCAGTCCTCAGACCACCACACGCGTAATGAGGCCCCAAGATGGAACTGGCATGCTTCACAAATGTCAGGTCAATACAACCAATATCATGGCTACTTGCCACAATAAGATTAACTGCACAATAATTTTGTACTAGGTTTAATGTAACACTAAATTGTTGGAGATAGCTGTCACAATGCAACTAGTAACATTGTATCTTTCACATCTACAGGTCGTGCTGCCACTGGGCACACAGAGGCCATAGAAGATACTGCCACTACCCCCCTGGATGAAGCCGTCAGTGAAGAAGACACTCCTGGACTTTTGGACGTGGAGGAAGGTTCTTACCCATCTGGGAAACCAGGTCAGACACCAACAGTGAGTCCAACTTTGGCCACATCAACACCTCCCAGCCCAGTTGCCTCAACATCACAGGCAACCATTCACCCCCCAACATGTGTACCGAGCACATTGTCTACCATCTTGTGCCCCTCAGTCCTGGATCCTGAGTTGCAGTGCAACACTTTCAACAATGAGGGTCAAGGACCCAGTGGCGGAGGACACTCTGGGGGTCATTCTGACCCTGGCGGTAATTACCGCCATGGCGGAGGTCGGCGGTAGCACCGCCAACAGGCTGGCGGTGCACCGCTGGGCATTCTGACCGCGGCGGTTCAGCCGCGGCCAGAAACGGAAAGTCGGCGGTGTACCGCCGACTTCCCACTGCCCTTGAGAATCCTCCATGGCGGCGGAGCGCGCTCCGCCGCCATGGGGATTCTGACACCCCCTACCGCCATCCGGTTCCTGGCGGTTCTCCCACCAGGAACAGGATGGCGGTAGGGGGTGCCGCGGGGCCCCTGGGGGCCCCTGCAGTGCCCATGCCAATGGCATGGGCACTGCAGGGGCCCCCGTAAGAGGGCCCCACGAAGAATTTCAGTGTCTGCTTTGCAGGCACTGAAATTCGCGACGGGTGCAACTGCACCCGTCGCACCTTCCCACTCCGCCGGCTCCATTCTGAGCCGGCGTCCTCGTGGGAAGGGTGTTTCCCTCGGCCCTACACTGTTCAACGTCTTTATGGCCCGCTCGCCCACGTCGCTCGACTACACAACCTTAACATCATCTCTTACGCTGACGACACCCAACTGATCCTCTCCCTTACCAAGGACCCCTCACCGCCAAATCCAACCTCCAAAATGGAATGAAGGCTATCGCCGAATGGATGAGGAACAGCAAACTGAAGTTGAACTCAGATAAGACAGAGGTCCTCATCCTTGGTACCAACAGGAGCCCCAGCCAAACTCCTCAAACAACTGCAATGCATACAAAACACCTCCGCACGCCTGAACCTCGATGCCCATCGCCACAGCCACATCACTCCCCTTCTAAGAAACCTACACTGGCTCCCCGTCAACAAAAGAATAACCTTCAAGCTCCTCACCCACGCACTCAAGGCACTCCACAACACCAGCCTACCTCAACAGACGACTCAACTTCTACACCCCGTCCCGCCAACTCCGCTCAGCCGACCTCGCCCTCGCCACCGTCCCCCACATTCTAAGAGCGACTTCCGGAGGCAGATCCTTCTCCCACCTCGCCGCCACGACCTGTAACAACCTTCCACTGCCCCTATATGACAGACCGAAGACCTGCTGACTTTCAGAAAGCGGCTCAAGACCTGGCTATATGAGCAGTAGCACCAACCCCACCCCTCAGCGCCTTGAGATCCTCGCGGGTGGTAGCGCTCTTTACAAATACACTGATTGATTGATTGATTGAGAACCGTAACCAACCTGAATGGTCCACCTTTTAACACATCATGGCAATGACAGCCATGCAATGGCCCACTACCAGTACCATTTCAGGCTAATCACAGCTACAGCTGTGTCTCATACCAAACCGGACTCTGAGAAAACATCCCTAATAATATCATATACTCACCTGGGGTGGACACCTAAATGGCAAACTGGACGCACTTGCAGTGCAAGCAGACAGAGGCCCAGGCGAAATTCTAACAACTATTTTGTAGGCTAGCTCTGGCACCATTGTGCACTGTACAGCTTCTAGTTAGCTCAATGATCCCATACACCTTACTAGGAGAGAAATGTATTTTGTCATGTCTTCACTTAGACAAGATATGAGGGGATTTGCAGCCATTTAAACACCAATATACTCCAAGAGCATGAAGTATGCTATATGCAATTACAAATCTATGGGTCCCACATTGCACTAACCCAGATTAAGTAGCATCTGTCATTGTCATGTCAGGGGATCATGTAAAGGCAGTGTGTGCAACTCACATACCATGTGTAGTTGTCTAATTAATACAACACTTGTTTCATTACTTACAACAACTGTGTGTTCCACCTCTCCTACAGGTAACCTTGCCATCCCAAACATGGAGAGGATACCAGACACAGACACTACCCCTCTGGATGAAGGCTCCAATAATGAAAACAGCCCTGGATGTCTAGACACTGAGGACAAAGCTGGCCCATCAGGGACACCTGGTCAGTCAACAACTGTCAGCTTCACCCTGCCCACAATGACTCCTCTCAGCCCTGTTGCCACTACATCACAGGCAACCCTTTGCCCCAGAACCTGAGTCCCAACGACAGCTTTTCCATTGTGTGCCCCCCAGTACAGTTACTTGAGTCTCTTCATGTCACCCCTGACAATGATGGTCCTGCCACCAGTGGGAGTGGGCACACAGTGCCAGGGGCACAGGTACATGGGTGTAGGGTGTGTAGGAGGGATGGTATGGTCCAGAAGATGGGGGCTCCATGGGAATCAACTGACCAGGAGACCATCTCCTAAGTCTTGGGAGACTACCAAAATTCCCAAGTCATGATGGGCCAGGCACTGACCATGATGGTAAAGATCAGACAGCTTCAGAGGGACAACCACCAGGAAGCCATGCTGGAGTGGCAGGCACAAAATGCCATCTTCCATTGCTGGGGTGCTGAGTGACATCAACACTACCCTGAGTAGCTTTGGCACCCACCATCAGGCCGCTTCCACTAGCCCTTAGACATGAGGCCCCCAACATCTGTGGCAGCTAGTGGAATTGATGCCCTGCCAGGTGAATGAAATGCCTCAGACACCCCACCCTCTGTAGCCGAAAACCCCAATGCAAACATGGACATCCACCGAGACATCCAGGAAGAGCAGATGCCAAGACCAAACCCACTGCCAGGAAGTGAACCCCTCCTGAATGGTTCCCTGTGTGTGTGACGGATACACCCTGTTGACTGTTCAGATACTTAACTCCATTTTCTATGGTGGTGCAAGGACACTGGGCTTATGTTTGTAAATGGTGTAGAGCTACTGTGATGATTTCATCCACCATGACTGAACCCTTCACTGTTAATTTCATTTTTCTATTTACTCATGTTGTTGTTCACACCCCAATAAATACCAATTAATCAAAGATTCTGTGTAAGTGTGATGTATCAACCATTAACAGCTGATACACATGGCAACTATTGTACCAAAATGTCCCTCTCCAATGTTACACCTCTGTTAGGGTCATCACACGTGTACTGGTAAACCAGGAGACATATTGCATTGGGATTGTAACATGCAGGTCACAGAAGTCACCTGTATTGCACATCTCCAAAAGGCTTATTTGTAGAGTGGCAAACAGCACAGTGTGAAGTCATGCTGTTGACTTCAGTGTTTCTGCTAAGGTGTTATTCACTGCCAACCCACAGAATACAGATGTTATGGACGTCAGTCTATCACCATCCCAGGAGGCAGACATATTCGGTCAATGCATCATCAGCTAAAGCCTTATCACATACTCCTACCTTATCCTCCGAAATAACAATACCCCACGAAACAGACAGAGCTCTGTACTAGCCTCCCCAGTCATGAAACCTTCTACTTACTATGGTGAGCTATCTGTAGGCTTGCACTCACAAATGTCACTCTTCAGACACATGCATATTGCTCTGCAATGAGGAAACACACCGTTGGCTATGCACAAGTTAGGTTAAATACAACACAAACCAAAACAATAGTAGAGTGTCTTGACACCACATTTTGACATGTGTCAGACACAAATGGACACACAAATGCTACCATTTAAGCCACCTCCAATACCAAACAGCTCTATATTGTTTGAAAAGGTCGCTTTCAAACCACTGTCCTGACAGTCTGGGTATAGAAGTCACACACCACAAATCTCATGCAAAACAGTACATGGTCTAATCCATGTCCAGTGCTCATGTAAGTGTGCAATTCCCGACTGCCTGTGACACTGTCTGACAGTGCCAAGTGAGAATGAGCCAAACAGCCAATCCGTAAATCTGTGTTTGACAAAGATAAGGTATAGGCCAGAGTGGAACACAAACATCACATTACCTATTCATAACTACTAATGTGACATTGATTGTCAACAACTGACTATGCACATTACAGTTCTGTACACAATTCGAAGGAACATTCAACATGCAGGAGGGATGACAAATGTGTACCATTTTACTGCTCTTAGTACCCTGGTGGCTGTTCCTTGCCACCTACAGATTCACACTCCCATTATCATGATGGTAAGTTGTCCTGGTCTTTGCCATCTGTCCTTTCAGTTGCCCCTTGATCCATCTCTATTTGCAACATTGAGTCTGACAAGTTGAGTAGATGCCTAATATTCTTGAGGTTTCCAATTGCAGCACTTACTCAGATCTGTTAGACAGTGTCCCCATTGGTAACTGAGGACTATACATTGGCACGTGTGATGTTTCCTCAGAATGGACATCATGCATCCTTTCATTCACAACCTCACATATTTACCACCACTATCATGTCCCCACAAAAACACCCATGTTTCACTGATGATGAGTTGAGGGCCATGGTTGACGAAATTGTCAGGGTAGAGGCATATCTATTCAGAGCACAAGTCCAGCAAACATCAATGGCAAGGTATAGTCGTGAGGGTGAATGAGGTAGGCAGTTACCCACGCACAAGGGAGGACATCAGGGAGAGGTGGAACAACTTTAGGGGGAAGGTCCATTCTATGGCATCCAGGCACCAGCCGGTGGTGGGCCCTCACCTCCTCCCCCAAGGTTCACAGCATGGGAGGAGAAGGTCCTGGACATCCTGCATCATGAGGGCCTGACAGGAGTATCTGGGGACTGAAGTCGGGTAAGTCACAACAACATTCATGTCACCAAACAGTTTTGTCTTGCATGTTCACCTATCACCTTTCCCCACCCCAATGACCAAATCACCCGGCACCCCTTGTCCAAGTCTCCAAATACCCCTCACTGACATGCCATATGCCAAGAAAACTCACCTTGGGCCAGTGTTTGGGAAGGGCATGTGAAGTCCTGGAAACTGCCAGCACAACAACTCTCAGAAGCCACCTTTCCAACATTAACAAAACCAGACCGCGACCTACCACGAAAGCTGGAAGCATGCTGAAATCAAACCCCTACTCAAGAACCCCATGGCGGACCCGAGAGACCTCAAGAACTTCTGCCCCATCTCCCAGCTCCCATTCCCGGCCAAGGTCATTGAGAAGATCGTCAACAGACAACTTACCCACTACCTCAGAGAAAACAACATCCTGGACCCATCCCAGTCAGGGTTCTGCTGCAACCACAGAACCGAAACCGCCCTCATTGCCGCAACCGACGACATGAGGGCCCTGCTTGACCACGATGAAACAGCGGCTCTCATCTTCCTGGACCTCTCGGTCACCTTCGACACCGTCTGCCACCACATCCTATTCACTCGCCACCACAATGCAGGGATCCGAGACAAAGCCCTAGAGTGGAGCACCTCCTTCCTCTCCGGCAGAACCCAGAGCGTCCTCCTCCACCCTTTCTGCTCTGAAGCCTCCAAGATCATCTGCGGCGTTCCCCAAAAATCGTCCCTCGGCCCTACACTGTTCAACGTCTTTATGGCCCGCTCGCCCACGTCGCTCGACTACACAACCTTAACATCATCTCTTACGCTGACGACACCCAACTGATCCTCTTCCTTACCAAGGACCCCTCACCGCCAAATCCAACCTCCAAAATGGAATGAAGGCTATCGCCGAATGGATGAGGAACAGCAAACTGAAGTTGAACTCAGATACGACAGAGGTCTTCATCCTTGGCACCAACCCCTCAGCCTGGGACGACTCCTGGTGGATGACCGCTCTAGGAGCAACCCCAACACCCACCAACCAAGCACGCAACCTGGGCGTCATCCTTGACTCAAAACTCTCCATGACCAAGCAAGTCAGCGCCGTCTCCTCATCCTGCTTCAACACCCTCTGCATGCTCCGCAAGATCTACAGATGAATCCCCACAGATAGAAGAAGAACAGTCACCCAAGCCCTCGTCAGCAGCAAACTTTACTACGGAAACGCACTCTACACAGGAGCCCCAGCCAAACTCCTCAAACAACTGCAATGCATACAAAACGCCTCCGCACGCCTGAACCTCGATGCCCATCGTCACAGCCACATCACTCCCCTTCTAAGAAACCTACACTGGCTCCCCGTCAACAAAAGAATAACCTTCAAGCTCCTCACCCACGCACACAAGGCACTCCACAACACCAGCCTACCTCAACAGACGACTCAACTTCTACACCCCATCCCGCCAACTCCGCTCAGCCGACCTCGCCCTCGTCACCGTCCCCCGCATTCAAAGAGTGACTACTGGAGGCAGATCCTTCTCCCACCTCGCCGCCACGACCTGGAACAACCTTCCACTGCCCCTATGACAGACCGAAGACCTGCTGACTTTCAGAAAGCGGCTCAAGACCTGGCTATTTGAGCAGTAGCACCACCCCCACCCCTCAGCGCCTTGAGACCCTCGCGGGTGGTAGCGATCTTTACAAATACACTGATTGATTGATTGATTGAGAACCGTAACCAACCTGAATGGTCCACCTTTTAACACATCATGGCAATGACAGCCATGCAATGGCCCACTACCAGTACCATTTCAGGCTAATCACAGCTACAGCTGTGTCTCATACCAAACCGGACTCTGAGAAAACATCCTTAATAATGTCATATACTCACCTGGGGTGGACACCTAAATGGCAAACTGGACGCACTTGCAGTGCAAGCAGACAGAGGCCCAGGCGAAATTCTAACAACTATTTTGTAGGCTAGCTCTGGCACCATTGTGCATTGTACAGCTTCTAGTTAGCTCAATGATCCCATACACCTTACTAGGAGAGAAATTAATTTTGTCATGTCTTCACTTAGACAAGATATGAGGGGATTTGCAGCCATTTAAACACCAATATACTCCAAGAGCATGAAGTATGCTATATGCAATTACAAATCTCTGGGTCCCACATTGCACTAACCCAGATTAAGTAGCATCTGTCATTGTCATGTCAGGGGATCATGTAAAGGCAGTGTGTGCAACTCACATACCATGTGTAGTTGTCTAATTAATACAACACTTGTTTCATTACTTACAACAACTGTGTGTTCCACCTCTCCTACAGGTAACCTTGCCATCCCAAACATGGAGAGGATACCAGACACAGACACTACCCCTCTGGATGAAGGCTCCAATAATGAAAACAGCCCTGGATGTCTAGATACTGAGGACGAAGCTGGCCCATCAGGGACACCTGGTCAGTCAACAACTGTCAGCCTCACCCTGCCCACAACGACTCCTCTCAGCCCTGTTGCAACTACATCACAGGCAACCCTTTGCCCCAGACCCTGTGTCCCAAGGACAGCTTTTCCATTGTGTGCCCCCCAGTACAGTTACTTGAGTCTCTTCATGTCACCCCTGACAATGATGGTCCTGCCACCAGTGGGAGTGGGCACACAGTGCCAGGGGCACAGGTACATGGGTGTAGGGTGTGTAGGAGGGAAGGTATGGGCCAGAAGATGGGGGCTCCATGGGAATCAACTGACCAGGAGACCATCTCCTAAGTCTTGGGAGACTACCAAAATTCCCAAGTCATGATGGGCCAGGCACTGACCATGATGGTGGAGATCAGACAGCTTCAGAGGGACAACCACCAGGAAGCCATGCTGCAGTGGCAGGCATAAAATGCCATCTTCCATTGCTGGGGTGCTGAGTGACATCAACACTACCCTGAGTAGCTTTGGCACCCACCATCAGGGCGCTTCCACTAGCCCTTAGACATCAGGCCCCCAACATCTGTGGCAGCTAGTGGAATTGATGCCCTGCCAGGTGAATGAAATGCCTCAGACACCCCACCCTCTGTAGCCGAAAACCCCAATGCAAACATGGACATCCACCGAGACATCCAGGAAGAGCAGATGCCAAGACCAAACCCACTGCCAGGAAGTGAACGTCTCCTGAATGGTTCCCCGTGTGTGTGACGGATACACCCTGTTGACTGTTCAGATACTTAACTCCATTTTCTATGGTGGTGCAAGGACACTGGGCTTATGTTTGTAAATGGTGTAGAGCTACCCTGATGATTTCATCCACCATGACTGAACACTTCACTGTTAATTTCATTTTTCTATTTACTCATGTTGTTGTTCACACCCCAATAAATACCAATTAATCAAAGATTCTGTGTAAGTGTGATGTATCAACCATTAACAGCTGATACATATGGCAACTATTGTACCAAAATGTCCCTCTCCAATGTTATACCTCTGTCATGGTCATCACACGTGTACTGGTAAACCAGGAAACATATTGCATTGGGATTGTAACATGGAGGTCACAGAAGTCACCTGTATTGCACATCTCCACATGCTTATTTGTAGAGTGGCAAACAGCACATTGTGAAGTCATGCTGTTGATTTCAGTGTTTCTGCTAAGGTGTCATTCACTGCCAACCCACAGAATACAGATGTTATGGACGTCAGTCTATCACCATCCCAGGAGGCAGACAGATTCCGTCAATGCATCATCAGCTAAAGCCTAATCACATACTCCCACCTTATCCTCCGAAATAACAATACCCCACGAAACAGACAGAGGTCTGTACTAGCCTCCCCAGTCATGAAACCTTTTACTTACTATGGTGAGCTATCTGTAGGCTTGCCACTCACATATGTCACTCTTCAGACACATGCACATTGCTCTGCAATGAGGAAACACACCGTTGGCTATGCACAAGTTAGGTTAAATACAACACAAACCAAAACAATAGTAGAGTGTCTTGACACCACATTTTGACATGTGTCAGACACAAATGGACACACAAATGCTACCATTTAAGCCACCTCCAATACCAAACAGCTCTATATTGTTTGAAAAGGTCGCTTTCAAACCACTGTCCTGACAGTCTGGGTATAGAAGTCACACACCACAAATCTCATGCAAAACAGTACCTGGTCTAATCCATGTCCAGTGCTCATGTAAGTGTGCAATTCCCGTCTGCCTGTGACACTGTCTGACAGTGCCAAGTGAGAATGAATCAAACAGCCAATCCGTAAATCTGTGTTTGACAAAGATAAGGTATAGGCCAGAGTGGAACACAAACATCACATTACCTATTCACAACTACTAATGTGACATTGATTGTCAACAACTGACTATGCACATTACAGTTCTGTACACAATTCAAAGGAACATTCAACATGCATATCAGAGTCATAGTCCTTGGAACCAGTTAAGACCCCACTGATGTTGGTACAATGAACATTAGATGGCATGCATAACCTCAACAATACCCCGTGGAATCTATATTGTAAGATAACATCATATACCTTGAGTCAGTTGAAGTACTGATTGATGACATCTGCCCTGATGTCTCCAGCTTCATCCTCACCATGCTCATCCTCACTTGGCATTTCTGCATTTCCACCCACAGGATCTGCTGGTTCCCCCTCATCTGGTATGAATGGTATCTGACGTCTCAGGGCAAGGTTGTGGAGCATGCAGCAGGCAACAATTATTTGACATACCTTGTAGGGTGAGTAGAGGGGGGGTCCTCCAGATGTGTCTATGCAGCAAAATCTTGCCTTCAAGAGGACAAAAGTCTGCTCCACAACATGCCTTGTCCTTCCATAGGCTTCATTGAAGCGGACTCCCCCTGGAGTGGTTGGGTACTTCATTGGTGTCAATAAACAAGAGCACTTTGGGTAGCCAGAGTCCCCTGTAAGATATAGTTACACCAATACATACATTAATCTTGGACATCTACATATATGGCAGCAGGAAAAATGGTTCTGACATATTACACATATAACTTACCAACCAGCTAGACCCTCTCTGTGTATAGACATGTCATCAGCTGTGAGATATTGCTGCTCCGCATTATGAAGGAATCATGGACTGATCCCGGATACCTTGCACAGACTTGTGCTATGTGGAGGTCAGTCCAACAGACCACCGTTTATGGGGTGAAGGTTTTTCCTGTTCCTATAAGCCTTTTCATTGGCACTTGAGGGAACCAAGGCAACATGGGTGCCATCTGTGGCTCCAACCACATGTGGAATGTGTCCCAAAGCATAGAAATCTGCCTTCACATGAGCCAGATCCTCACATTAGGGAAATCTGATGTAGCCGTCCCGGTGTTTTAACAATGCAGACAGTACACCCTTCAAAACTTGTCTAAACATGGGCTGAGACATCCCTACAATTAGGGCCACTGTGTTCTGAAAGGACCCAGTGGGCAGGAAGTGCAGCACTGACATGACTTAAATAACAGGAAGTATTCTATTGGAATTGCGAATGGCAGGCATCAGATCTGGCTCCAACTGACGACACAGATCCATAACTGTATGGCTATCTAGGAGATATATGTAGATTACATCTCACGCCTCCATGCTCTGCAGGTCTGCTAGTGGACGGTACACTGGAGGGTGTCTTGTTCTCCTCAGGCCAAGGTGTCTATGTGGGACAACACAAGAATGTATGTGAATGACTCAATCCATACATCATAAGTATGATCACAACAATGTCAAACATATAGCAAAATCATGTCACATGAAACAATTAATATCCGGTATTTGGCACATAACAAGCCAAAATATGAAAGTGTATCGGAATACCCTTGCATGTACCCTACATGGAGATACATGTCACTGACTGTGAAAGTTACAACAACCTTGCAGACATGTAACATATTTTTTGCACCTTTACCATCTTCAGATTGTCATTAGTATGGTGACAACACTGTTTCATGCACAAAACCGAAAATACATAATTTCATGTAAATACTTGTAAACAGTAAGCCTGCACTTCACACTTTGTCATAGATATGAGGTTTCAGTAAACGTCTCAACTTTAATAACTTCATCATACATAGTTGAGCCCTAAAATGGCAGCTGCCTGACCTTCCGTACTGGACATCAGGAAGTGACCTGACTCTGCCGGTGGATGTCATCATGGTGGTAGGCGGTTATAGCCGCGGTGGACATTACCATTGTAACACATTGCTGCCTTTGGCAGACTTGGGCCAATGGCGATGGATGCTAGTGGTAACGGTCCTGTATGTGACGGACGTGACTGCCATCTCCTGCACAATCCCTCACTTGACTCCTGCTGCTAGCAAGACCTACACATCCTGAGCTGCTGTGTACTGCCTCTGGAAGCAATCATGCCACGTCCTGCAGTAGATAGGGCCTCTGACTTCTCTCCGGAAGAGCTGGCCAAGCTTGTGGAAGAGGTCCTACCCTTGTATGGACATCTCTGGTGCACCACAGGGGCAGGTGAGTCCAATGCAATACCAACGGGTGAAAGGTAGAGTGTATGAGGAGGTAGATGAAATTTGCATGAATAAAGGAGTGAGCTATCATTCGTGGGTAGTTGGTGATGTGCACATTTGCATAGGAAGACCACTACCCCTGATACATAGTAGGTAGTATGTGATGTATGTAGTCTGATCCACATATGTACATTACAACATTTACATCAATCTTGGAGTCACACATTGTTGTAGAGATGTACCATTTAAGGACATACTTGGTGTCTGGTCCTATGTTTCTAGCCAGAACCTAGTACTGAGTATGCATGTTGGGGATCTGGCATGCCATCGCCAAGAGAGTGCGGACCCTCGGGGTCCACAACCATCAGAGCACCCACTGTCGAAAGCGGTGGGAGGACCTGAGGCGCTGGGCCCGTAAGACCGCTGAGGCACAGCTGGGGATGTCATCCCAAGGTCAAAGGGGTTCCCGTCAGACCTTGACCCCCCCCCCCCAATGGCCCACATATTGGCAGTGGCCTACCCTGAATTGGATGTGGATTTGAGAGCAGCACAGCAACCACAAGGGGGCGAGTACTGACTGAACTCATGTACATTCCTCGGCAAGGTCAGTATTTGATGTGAAAGACTCTAAACTGTGACAATGCGGTAAGTGCAAAAGGTTTAATGTATCCTAAATCAACCTATATGTGGAGTCCTCACCATTGGCACAGTGTTGTGCACATTGATTTGTGCATAGGGACATATTACTCACCTATGTCATCCCTCCTGTACAGTAGCAATTGATGAAGCACATGTGACTGTGTCAAATGTGTACCATTTTACTGCTCTTAGTACCCTGGTGGCAGTTCCTTGCCACCTACAGATTCACACTCCCATTATCATGATGGTAAGTTGTCCTGGTCTTTGCCATCTGTCCTTTCAGTTGCCCCTTGATCCATCTCTATGTGCAACATTGAGTCTGACAAGTTGAGTAGATGCCTAATATTCTTGAGGTTTCCAATTGCAGCACTTACTCAGATCTGTTAGACAGTGTCCCCATTGGTAACTGAGGACTATACATTGGCACGTGTGATGTTTCCTCAGAATGGACATCATGCATGTACTAAACCATGGTGGTAGGATTAGACTCCTAGTGCAACCCATATAATTGATATGAGAGCTCATACTATTGATACCATGTACATGTTCTTCGGATGGCAAGTGGCTACACAGCAATTTCCTATTTCAATGTGTTGTGGGCATGCTAACTAGGCCACTACATCTTGGTAACTGGTACAATCTGAACTGTTTTTCGTACCATCATGTGTACATTGTTAGTTTCAGACATATATCAACATTGTGATGCAACTTCAACATTCTTACTTTTGCTATTATGGATATGTTTTGATGGCTTTTGATATGGAATCCTATAGTTCGTACTGACTGAATTGTGTTGAAGATGTTGTATTTCACTTTCCCATGTTGTTGGAATGGTATGTGTAGACAGTCATTTGGCTTGTCTCAAGGTGTATGTCTCTGTCATATTAAGCTCAGAAGTGTGTAGCGACGTACTGGTCATGGACAGATGTAAGATTGCTCATGTCTGAAGTTGAAGTAGTGATTTTGCCACTTGAATAATGAGCTATTGATGTTGACAGTCTTCATGATTAGTTGTACCGTGTTTAGCCTTCATGTACATGACATTTGTACATTGTATTTAAGGTGATGGTATGGTAACTGGCCTTGTCTGTGTGTAAATCCTGTTGGCTAAGTTGGCCCCTATAAGTGTACATGACTTTGTTTACAGATGGAGAATGACTTAGATGAGTAGCTCATGAAAAGTTTGTATCATCCTTTCCCACATGACTATTGGGCCATTTGTCTCTGACTTGTTTAGAGTCTGCCATGCTCCAATTATTGGAAAGGCAGGTATAGTTGATGCATGTTTCCATTAGTCAATAGTGAGGGTTGTTCACCCTGTGACATGAAATGGTTTTGGCGTGTATGCAACATGATGTCTTGTTTTTTACACATGATGTGGTTCCTTTCCTGGTACATGACATCAGCTATAAATGTAGGTATGTGTAGATTTTGTGTATGTAATATGTTGAAATCAATGTTTGCAACATTTCCCATTGCTTAGATGTTGTTTGACTATGTTCCTGTGGATAGGGACTGAGATTCATGTTGACAAGTCAGGTTGTCATGGAATGGTTATTGTGATTGCTCTGCTTATTTGATGGTATAGTAGGTCTGTGATAGGTGGCTTAGATGGTGTGTGACATTGTCGAATGTTGGGGAACAGGTGGTATCTAGTTGTGACAGGATGCTGGCACTCAGCTGGTTCTACCTGGGGGTGTAGTACAAGTGGTTGTAATGTGAATGATGTATATAGTGTGATGTAAGTGTTTGAAAAGAACATGATGACCCAACCTCTCTTTCTGTTTTCCAGCATCAGTATTGGCAGGTAAGGGAGACGGGGCACAGCTGAGTGGGGAGGCTGCTGGCCACAGGACCTGAAGTCATGATACCACCGACACAGAGGAACCCAGTGGCCGGGAGGGCAAGGGGAGTGCCAGGGAAGAGACAGGATCTAGGTCTTCATCATTGGAAACCTCCTCTAGTGGACACTCTCAAGCGGTGGTGGACCCATCTTGGACCACCCCAGCACCATCTCTGTCCATCACCCCCCTTTCTACCACTGCCCTCCCTGTGGGTGGTTTCCCACCCAGTTGGCTGTGCCAGCTCACCCAAGAGGGTGGGCGTCTCCTTTGCCACAGGCACCTCTGTCCCAGCCCCTGTTAGCCCTGCTGCCCTCAGTGAGGAAGCTATTGCCCTCCTGAGGTTGATCTCTGTGGGTCAGTTCACCATCATGAATGCCATCCATTGACCAGCATCTCAAATCCAACAGAGTAATGCATTCCTGGAAGGCATTCACAGTGCAATGGCTGGCCTACAGAAATCCTTTCAGTCTCTGGCCTCCACACTGACGGCAGCCAGTCACCTTTGTCTACTATCCCCCCTCCATCTTCCTCTTCCCTATCCCAAATCCCTCTTCACAGACCCAGCCAGAGCACATAAACAGAGAGGTATGCATCCACCTCAACATCCAAGGGTAGCTCAGACAGACATAAGCACCACAAGACACACTACCAGCATGCACACCAGCAACTTTCAGATGCACACATAGCAACAGTAAAAACCTGCCCTGACACACCTACCATCCCCGGCATCACAGACAGAATACCTGACACACCTGCAGACACCACTCCAACATTCACAGATCCAGCCACTACACCTATCCTACCCACAGACAGCACCACAGCAGACCCTCAAACATCCACCCCAGTAACCACACTGTAGACACCACAACCACTGACACTTCTACATGCAAAACATCCACCATACCTGCAGTCACCACCCCAACAGACAGTCACCCACCTATCACAGCATCACCCAGCACCTCCACTCCCCTCATCCCAAGACACATAAACACCCTCACTCACCCACCCAACAGACACCCAACACCCACAAACATACCTCCCACAAACATGCACCCAGGACATTCACACCTCCACCTCAGACAACCACTCCCTCTCCCTCCACACCCAAACCCTTTTGCTATGACTCTCCCCGTGTACCTAAAAAAAGCTTTCCTTTCTGAGTTTTCCCTTTTCCCTACTCCTCTCCCAGTGAGACCCCTTAATGTATTGCTTCCCTTCCCAAGTCCATCCTTTCTTCCCCAAGGCCTCCCCTGCTGCCCCCTGCAAGTACCCATGCTCCTCCCCCTGCCAAGAAGTCTACCCCTCCCAAAAAAGCTAACCCTCCCCTACACCTAAACCTAACCCCCCCCCTCCCAAGGCACACCCCAAAACCCTCCTCCAAAACCTAAGCCCAACTGCACCACTACCCCCTGACAATCCCTGAGGTGCCTGCCTGCCCCCTTGATGCTCCTACCTGTGAAGTTTACATGGCAGTCAGGAGTCAAGTTCGGGGCACATATATGTGCACTGTGTGCATTGTATTCTGTACATACAGGACAGGCCTATGGCCTTTGATTATCACATTTTATAATTTACAATGTATTTACAACCAACGTGTTGGTTTCGTGGTTACATCTTTGTCATGCTTTTCTTTTCCTAGTGTGGACTTGTTCCTGGCTGACATTGGTTGTGTGTCTGTATTTGTGTGTGTGTGTGTATGGCACTTGTGCTACCTATATTGTTTGGTTGTGTGCTGTGCTTTTGTCCCACAGTGCTAGTGTGTGTGTTGTGTGATGGACATGTGTTTGTTTGACACATTTTGTTGTCATGCTATTGAGTTGTGTTTACATGTGTTTGTTGCTCTGTTGTGCGGCTCTGTGTGTTTTGACAGTGTGCGTGTTCGCGTTTAGTGTATAGTATGATAGTTATGATGTGCTGTGTGTGATGTGTTTGTCGATTGGGCAGTTGTTTGATTGTGTGTGTTCGTTGCCTGTTGGTTGTAGGTTGTGTCGCATGTGTGTTGTGACCCTGGATAGTGTCTATAGTGAGTGCTTGCTAACGTATTGACGATGGTGTGGTTGTAGTGTTATGTGTTATTATGAGTAACTGGGCCTATGCTGTGTTTCTGTCCATAAGTGTGTGCTTTTGACGTGTGTGTATGTGTTGGCCGTAGTGTGCAAGTATGTGCGTGGCTGTATGTCAGTGTGAGTGTCAGTGTGTTGTAGCATGTCGTTCCTACCCTTGCACCCTTTTCCTGATGGTGTATAGTGTGTGTACATACATTAACAATATACAACAGTTACAGGTAAGTGTGTGTACTTATGGTTGCTATTGTTGTCATCAGCGAAGATTCCGTTGTCTTTATGCAAGCAGGAGCAGGGGGATAATGTGTAGTTCTGGTTCCATGGAAGCTCTGGACGCATATGGCTTTGTGAAGCTGTGTGTCTCCTTTTATGCAGTTCATTTCCACCTGGGTTTCTGTGATGGTGCGACTGCAGCAGAAATGCTGGTGGTGTACTACTTCGTAAGCTGTCTGGCAGTAACATGGTATCTGCCGACATCCAGCTGCCTTCCGTCGTCCTTTGCGGTCTGACCACAGTGATGGGTGCCAGCGGGGCTTTGGCTGTATTCTGTTGGGAATGCCGCCATGGTCAATATTTGGCAGTCTTCTCCACCAGCCTGTTGGTCCTGAGACCCCCTAACTCATAATGAGGCCCTAAGTGTTAGTCCTCATCAAGACAGAGACATTCAAGAAACCAAGCCCCCACAATTGCTGATGGAACTTTGTAGGCTCCTGGGGTGGCTACATAATATAGCCAGTGAATAACACAAATATTGAATCCTAGATATTGCATGAATATCATATCAGAAATATCACTACTAAAATATTGTGTAGCAGAACATCAAAGTCAAGAATGTTGATATTTCTGTGTATAGTATGGTTTATAAGAAACTTTTATGTGTTTTATTTGGTTTACTTTGATATAGTCATAATAAATATTGTATTCAAATTAATTTAGCATATATTAGTTAATATTTTAGTGTTTGGTGTTATTATTAGTTTAATTGTTATGATTCTTAACAGTTTGCAATTTTAAATGTTTACTTTTTTAAAGGTAGTATTAATTTACAAAGTAGAAGCAAGTTGTGTTTGTAGGAGAACAGGTTGAGAAATAAATAAAAAAAAAAATGTGTTGTTAATTTGATAACATAATAGTATTAATATTTGATTAGTGATAAATTATGTAAATGTATCAATTATTTAAGTTATTATGTTTAACTATTAATTGTGACTTTTTCATGTTAATTTTTAAGTTTGTAACTTAGATCATAGTAGTGAGTTGTTGGGTTTGTAGGGAAAAAAGAGGGAAGTAATTAAACTATATATTTTTTATATAAACCAATCTGTTAATATAATTTAAATATTTAATTGGATTTTTCATAATGCATACTTTATAATTGTTTACTGGTTAGTTTAATTAAGAATAAATTGTGATTTTTAATGTACATTTTTTTAAAGTTGAATTAGTAATTTATAATTTAGTAGCAGGTTGTAGGGATTGCAAGGTAAAATGGCGGAAAATTATTTAATTTATATTTGTGTTAATTCATTTTTCTGTTACTTAAATAGTTAATTATATAGTAACATGATTATTATGCTCAATTTGTAATCGATTATGTGCTATGTAATTTTTTGTATTGAATTAATTATTGATTGATTTTAAACTGGGTTGGTTTGATAATTATTTTAGTAAACTTTATTTGATATTTATTATTATTTTGAATGTTATTTGTTTATTTAAGTAGTAATTTATTTATTTTATTGTTTTATGTAAATTATTTTTGTTTAAGATTTCTTTGTGTGAGATTCAGAAGTAATTTGTTAAAATAGGTATTTTTTTAGTTTATTTCTATTTTTTATTTAAACATTTTTAATTTTAATTTTGCATAGTATTTATTTAACAATAATTTAAAATGTATTAATAAGTTTTAGTTAGTTTCTTTTTAATCTGTTCTTAGAACACTTTCCCTACGACTACTTCGATTACAGAGGGCATAGTAAATCTATAACCTCTGACTTCCAACACCTTGCCTGATGTTGCTTAGATTGGAGCAGGAATAGTAAACCTAACCTTTCAGAAATCCAACACTTCCCCATCTGTTGATTAGACTGGAATGAGAATAGGAAATCTGGCCCCTTTGAAGTCACACACTTTCCCTACTGTTGCTGAGACTGAGGTGGGAAAAGTAAATGTAACCATTCCTAAATCCAACACTTTTCTACTGTTCTTTACAGTGGACAGGGAATAATAAATCTAGCCCCTCAAAAGTACAACACTTCCTCTACTGTTGCTAAGATTGGAATGGGAATAGAAAAGGTAATTTGTAGAAGCTGTAACACTTTTTCCCAAATTTTACTCAAATTGAATTTTAATTATTTTTTTAGATTACTGTTGTTTATAGTGTTTAAGTATTTTTCAATATAGTTTATAAAAAATATTTTTATTTATTATTATTTTTGCTATAAATATTCTTTAAGTGTTTGCAAATATACTTTTGATAAAGTGCGTTTTAATAGTATAGAAATTAATATTAATGTACTTTTTTTTTTTTTTTTTTTTTTAAATATAGATAGATATCTTTTTATATATGGATACATATATTATATAGTTTTTTTAAAGTTCTAATTGTAAAGATTTTTATTTAATGTTGTTACTTTTATTACTTATTTGGTTGTATTGCTATTTATTCATTTTTACTTTAACATTATTGTACATCTTTTAATATATATTTTTACAAATGCTTAATTATGGAGTTGTTAAAATAATTGCGTTATCATGATTTTGAACGTGCTGTTGAATTGTTTCTAATATCATGGGATCTATCAGCATACATATGCAGGATTTTGCAACTACCCAAAAGAATGCAATAATTGCACATGTATTATTAGTTAGCACTTCCATCATGCTCCCAGTTTTTGTAGCATCAATGTTCAGGAAAGTTGCATGTTGCATTTTAAAACCATTCCAAAACGGTGCTTTTTAATGGACCTTTCTTGTATATTGATATTCGGACAATCCATTATTTATGTTTATTATACATGTAATACCAGCTAATATTTGGGCCATGGATTCAGTGTTTGTAGGACATTATGTCCACTTACAAAACTTAAATCAATGTACACGGATATTGAACTTTGCATTTTGACATCACTCCAAAATGGAGCTGATATATTTGACTTTCCATATATATCACTATTTGCACAGTCCATCATTTATGTGTTGTAGCACTGTCACTTTTAAATATCACCTGGAAGTGTTTATTGTGTTGTAGACCCATGAGCAAGGGGAGCAATCTCCAAACATGTTGGGTGCACAGGCTTGTGTTGCCTTAGTAAACCATTTTGCATTTCACTCCATAGCCCTCGGGATGTGTGGCTCTTCAAGTTAGAAAAATCTCAAAATGAAGTAATGGACTGAGTGTTGAACAGAAAGAAATCTGGGTTTAATCCATCGTTATTGTGCTCGCCATGTCACCCCAGTTTGGACCCAGCTATATACGAATCAGTCTGGACCTGCTCCCTATGGGAACAGTCCAGCCTGAACTGCTAAGCCAGGCCCTCCCTGGACTGGAAAGAAGCATCCTGGGACCGGTTTCAGGGTATCACCCTTCATCAGCCAGGCTAGCTTGACTCCAGTCAGCAAGGAACCTGGATTTAAGCCATCATTATTTTGCTTGCCACGTCACCTCAGTTTGGACACAGCTATTGTCATGATCTGCACAATGCTTTTCACCTTTGACTGAAGGATTTGAAAGAGCACCAGGTCTTCTGCTGGTTCTGGATAGACCACGATAAAGGCGACCCTTTCTAATAGCCAGGGTGCTGCTTGACAGAAAAAATGCCCTTGCAAACCGTACCCTTCAGAAGGAGTCCCAGAGGAAAAAAAAACAAAAATATGTGAAAAACCTCAAAACAGGAACTCCTGAAAAAGAAGAAAAACCAAGAGTGAAAAAGGGAAAAAAATGGAAAATCTCAATCAGAGCAACAGGAACTGGAGAAAAACGCAACGGACGGGAGCGAAGATCACCACCAAGAGGAAGTGTTTGCAATGCAAAGCAAATCAGGACTGAGTGACTTATATACTGGAAGACAAGAAGTGACAACACAGGAAGAGAAACAATGCCATCTTGGATTGGGAAAGGTCCATAGAAAAGAATGGGAAAAGTGTAGTAGTATAAAAGAAAAATGCATGCTGGGAAAAAGGAACAGAAAGAAAACAACATAAAAATCAGCAAGAAGACAGTATGGATACCCGAAAAAAGAAAAAGACAAAGTACACAGAAAACCCAGAAGAAAAGAAGAAAACAGAAAAGAAGAGGAGCCCACCACCAACCAGCAAGAAAATGTTAAAAAGACAGGTAAGAACGACACGACCGGGAGCACGAAATGTGCTTCCTGAAACATGCTGAAAATTGAATGCATAAACACGGATGACGGCGCTCCGATAATCGGAGTTGCGGTCCGACCGCAGGTGAAAAAAGGGACGATGCGGTTAAGCTCAGCGTCACAGTTATCTGCAAATCAGTCTTGACCTTGCTCCCTATGGGAACAGTCCAGCCGAACTGCCAAGCCTGGCCCTCCCTGGACTGGAAAAAAGCATCCTGGGACAGGTTTTAGGGCATCACCCTTCATCAGACAGGCTAGCTTGAATCCAGTGGTGCAGGAGCAAGAGACCCACATCTGGGCATACCCTAGCCACTTAGGGTGCACATAGCAACATCACAAAATAAAATGATGGACGGACTGTTAAAACCATTCAAACACTCAAACCCAGTTACAGATCTGGGTTTAATCAATGATTACTTTGCTCGCCATGTTACACTAGTTTGGACCCAGTTATATGCAAAACATCTTGACCCTGCTCCCTAGGAGAACAGTCCAGCCCGCACTGCCAAGACAAGTCCTCCCTAGACTGGAAATAAGCATCCTGGGACAGGTTTCAGCATATCACCCTTCATCAGCCAGGCTAACTTGAATCCAGTGGGACAGTGAGTAAGGGACCCACGTCTGAGCATACCATATCCACTAAGGTAACTATATATATATATATATATATTCACTTAAAAAACAAAGGTTACAGGCACATTATAATTAGGTTCTGAATTTACTCGCACAAAACCAGAGAAATTAAGCAGTTAATGTTAGTGTTAACTTGCGCACTAAGGTAACTATAACTCGAACCCCCTCTATGCATAGTTATCTGATCAAACATTTTACTGCAGATGTTACAGTGACATTATCAATGATGCTACCAAAGATGTCATGCGTGCTGTAATTTGTGGGGTAATAAGCAGTACATGACCAGGGTGCGAGTCCCTGTAACTTTGTTTTTTTAAGTGAATTACTAAGGTTTTTTAGGTCTATTTCCTAACTATAACGTCCCTGAAAACTTTACTTTCTTTCAGTGAATTTCTATGTTTTTTTAATTGTAAAGTCATTTTAATTAATATACATTAATCCAACCGCTGCCACACAATGCCTTTGGCTGTGTGCAGCGGTAGTTGACTGCAGAGCCTGGTCGGTGGCCAGGCCCCGAGGCCAACACCTATAACCACCGAACCCTGTGCCGCCCATGGCCTTTAGCCAGGCCTTGCGGCCAACTCCCTGTAACTACCCAGAGAATTGTTTTAAACTTTAATAAATGATATAGCTAGAAAGAGATATTTTATGACATATTGAAAATGAAAAATGTAATTGTCAAGTAAAAAGAGTGAGATCATCTTTCAGTATATACCTTAAACATTTGAAGTTGAAAAGAAATTAAATTAGACATGTGGCCAAAGACACACTAAAGGCTTCATTAAGAGGCTGGAGGGCCGATCGCGGGCCCGCCAGCCCCATGGAGAGGAGACCCCTGCCAAGCTGGCAGTCTCCCCCTGGCCCTATTACAAGGTTTCCACTGGGATGATCAGTGGAAACCTGAGAAATTGAGGTTTCCACCGGTCAAGCCAGTGGAAACCGTGTGGCGGATTTGGCCTCAGCTCCTCATGGAGCATGGCCTCTTACAGAGGGTGCACTCAGCACTTTCAGAATGCAGACTATCTGCTGTAGCAGACAGTGTGCATTCCGAGGGTGCTGAGTAGGGGGGCCCCTACACTGGCTCTCTGCTAGCCCTTTCATGGTGTAGGTCACACCATGAAAAGGCTGGCAGAAATTGTACTAATGATAAGCACTGACCACAAAACCAACCACCACAACCCCACTAGGAGCAATGTTCCTAGTGGTGGTCCCCTGGCGGTCTGACCGCCAGTCTCGTAATTTGGCAGTCAGACCACCAGGAGTGTGACAGTCCAACCCTGACCATAGGTTAGGCGGTCCTAGAACCGCCAAAGTCATAATACAGCCCTAAGTCTGGGACACTCAGCCTTCAGTGTGAGGGTCAGAGACCTTAGTCACTAGTTCATAGATAGATCCTTAGTGTATAGTGCCCGGGCATTACTTTGACATTCAAACCAAAGAAAAAGACTTAAGAGCTCATTACCAGGTTAGCGGTCCCAACGCGGAACCGCCAAACTCGTGGGGAGGATGCCACCACCATGCCAGTGGTGTCCCTCCCACCCTATTACAAGATTTCCACCGGTCAGACCTGGTTGACCTGCAAAATCCTTGGAATAGAGTGTTCCCACTGGTCCGACCGGCAGGAACAGTGCTACGAGATTGTACTCGGCTCCCTTAAAGGAGCCAAGTGCTATATCGTAGCACAGAGTGAGGCGTCCAGCTCCCTCAGAATGCACACTGTCTGCAAAGCAGACACTAGGCATTCAGATGGTGCTGGGCATGGGGGCCCCTGCATTGCCCATGCCATAGGCATGGTCAGTGCAAGGGCTCCCCTGTGGCCCCGTTCTCCACCAGCCTTTTCATGGTAGGGAAACTGCCATGAAAAGGTTGGCGGAGAACAAGGTTGTAATTAGCTGGGTGGAGTTGAATTCAGCGCCACCCTGTGTGATTGCAACCAAGACTGCTGTCACCCCATCAGATCTAGGATTCTGATGGAGACGATGGTCAGATGGTGGTCTGATGGCCAAAATAGTAATTTGGCTGTCTGACCACCACAGCGGCCACGGTCCAACTGCCACCGCAAGGCTGGCGGTCTTGTGATCACCAGCCTTGTAATCAGGACCTTAGGGCCTGATTACGAGTTTGGTGATCAAACTGCCAGACCACCATGTTGGCGGTCCCAAAAAGGCCGCTCCACCGGCGAACCCAAGACTGCTGTATTACAAGTTATACAGGCAGGACCACTGACCGCCAAGCAAAAAAATGCAGACTGCCAGAGGTGTTCCAGCCTGGATATAGGCAGTCCTATCTCCACCGACGTCAGTGCCGTGGCCAACCACTGAGCATATTACAATCACACAGTCACGGTTGTTGTCCCCTCGTGGTAGTTGACCACGGCGGTTCGCTGTCAGCAAAGTAAGAGACAACTGCACATTGGATGAATTTATAAACAACACAGCAGACACATATTTGCCTGGTGGACACTGCTCCAAAGCACACTATAAAAACACACCCCTTCACAGACCACTATCCTTTGCATTTCCACTGCAAGACAAAGAAGCCCAAGCACCTCTTTTTGTAAAGTACATAGATTAGGCATCCCCTTTTTTTCACCATCCCATAGAACACCCTGCAGACACTTTAGTCCATTCACATCCTATTGCACCTCCCAACTACCCTGTTAAGTAAGTCCCAGTCACCTTATTTTTGGGTTTCTACCATCTCACGTTCTAAAAATCTCTGTTTTTCAGAAGATGAGTTAAGAGTCATGGTGGATGAAAGTAGAGCCACAATTGTTTTGGGAACAAGTCCAGCATACTCCTCTCAGGAGGAAAATGGAAATTTGGGAGAAGATAGTTGACAGAGTGAATGCTGTAGGCACCACTGTGCGCACAAAGGAGGACATTAGGAAGAGGTGGAACCACCTCAGGGGCAAGGTACGTTCTATGGTCTCCAGGCACCAGCTGCAGGCCAAGAAGACTGAGGCTGGCCCTCCCAGTGCCCCATCACAACTCTTTCCCTGGGAGGAGAAGGTCTTGGTCATCCTGCATCCTGAGAGCTTGACAGGAATACATGGGGGAGCAGATTCTGGCAAGTTACAACACAAAAAATGGCATAAAAATTGATTGTCATGCTTGCCCACTGCTCACCTTTACCCACTGTCTTCTTCATCTACCTCACCAACAGTCAATACCCAGAGTATCTGAGATTAAGCACTATCAATGTGTATCATTGAACCCAACATCACATATGGGGCCTGCAAATCTCACAATACTAAAAAAACATTTCAGGAATCATGGTATGTCCCAAAATGTAAATGTATGCTCAAAACTAAATGCAGCCTGCATACAGATATGTAATATCCAAACATTTGTCAAATGTTGGGGAGTAGAGAGAGTGACCTGACTGCAACTCCCAGCAGGCCCTGTTTCTGTAGCTCCAACCACAAGCACAGTGGTAACTTGTCCAAAAACCCTGTTCGTCACCTCATGGGGAGTAAAGAGAGTGACCTGACTGCAAATCCCAGCAAGCCCTGTTTCTGTAACTCCAGCCACCGGCCCAGTGATCACTTGTTCAAAATCCCCTGTTTGGCAACTCAAACATGAAGTTTAATCACTGGAGAGTGATCAAGCACAGATCATGCTCAAAACAGAAATGTGTCTGTCTACCTATCTCCATCTTGACTTGATATGCCAAGATGACACTTTTAAGGACAGGAATGACACTTTACCCAGTGTGTACAATATGTATTCTTAAGGCCTCAAGTTGCATCACCAGATTGGCATTAGTAGCAGACACATTGACACAGCACTGTGCATATGATAACTGCAGTCACATATACAACAAAGTCCTTGGTCTGCCTGCATCCCACTAAATTAGGCCTCAAATTGGTCAAAGCTATATCTTGGCTCTCGACTGTGTTGGCTGTACTGGTGGCAAGATGTCATTTTCAGGCCATCCCCAAAAGTGCAACTGATCCGCACATCTCAACAGCTGCTTGAGTCAAATTGGGCTGGCATGCTTCACACGTCACTTCAAATCACCCAATACCATGGTTACTTGCCACACTGGGATTAACTACAATTTAACTTTGCCCATGGTCTCTGCTTACTGTAACATTAAACCATTGGAGGTAGATGTCACAATACAACCAGTAACAATGTACATCTACATCAATAGGTGGATCTGCCGTTGGGCACACAGTAGCCACGGGACAGACTGCCACTACGCTGTGGGATGAAGCCCTCAGTGACGATGACACTCCTGGACATCTGGATGTGGAGGACCGCTCTGGTCCATCTGGGCAACCTGATCAGATGGCAACAGTGAGTCTCACTGTGCCTACAGTGTCACCTCCTAGGCCTGTTGCCTCAACATCCCAGGCAACCAATCCCCCCCACAACCTGTGTCCCTGCACAGTATCCACCATCTCATGCCCTCTAGTCCTGGATCCTGAGTTGCAGTGACATTGAAGGTCCAGGAATAAGTTGGGGAGGGCATCCTGAGGCAAGGAGAGAGGCCTTGGGGTAAAGGTATGTGGAAGGGATGTTGTGGGTCAGAGGTGTGACATCACTGGGGCAAGTCTTGGCCAGGAAATCATTAGCCACCTCTTGGGGGAGTCTATCAGGAGTCCCAAGGTGTGATGGGCCAAGTGTTGACCGAACACCAGGAAATCAAGCAGCTACAGAGGGACATCCATAGGGACACCAGGGAACAGATGGAGGCCCACAATACCAACATGGCCTTCCTAACAGGGATGTTGAGGGACATAAACACCACCCTAAGCAGGCCTTTGCAAAAACCAGTCCACCCCTTCCGTTGGCTAATTAACATCAGTCCCATCATCACTGGTGCCAGCCACTGGAAGGGAGGCCCTGCCAGAGGAACAACAAGCCACAGACACCTCTGTCTCTGCAGCAGCAGATCCCCCTCACAAGTGAGGACATCCAGAAAAGAATCCAAGAGGTGCAGATGGCAAGACACCCACCACTGCCAATAAAAACCCTCTTCCTTAAGGACCTCCTTTGTGTGTTACATATTCACTCAGGACTGATCCTGAACCACCTACTATTTTAAATGGAAGGAGTACTCTGGATTTGGGACTCCTAATGGTGTGGCATCACCTCCAATGATTTAATTCACTGCAACCACTGACTCCTTCACATTTGAAGCTTTTGTTGAGTTATGTCACATATATATTCTGTAAGTCATAGCTGCACAGTAAAATCACCCTTTCTGACTCATTGTCTTCTGATTTGGATTTCATATTTAGCTATGTAGATACGTCAGACCTTGTAAACCATTCAATGAGCATCCAAGGACCTTTTTAAAGATGGGATATTTTGCATGTACAAAGTGTCCAGCTCAATATTGCAACCCTCTCACACAAACACATACATACATTTGTCTGGCCAAACTAAAAATGTTATTAGTGTTCAGCACCTAGGCTGCCAATATGTCTGTACTATTGGAAATCATGAATGATTGACTCATAATGAGCAAATGTACATATTGACCACAGAAGTAAGGAATTGGTCAGACATTGTCCTATAGAATAGGCAAACATTGATGTGGTTGATGTCATCAGCTTGAGCCTTGTCACATACCACATCAAAGTTAGTCACCATCGCATAACCCAAGATACAGACAGATGGCACTACAACAGTCCTTGATCACAGGGCCATCATAATCCAATGCCAATGCATCTGGTGGTATGACACAAACATATGTCAGTGTTGTGGCACAGGCACTGTGACCTACAATGATGAAACACATATACAGCTATATACAGGTCATACAAAAATTGTGTTTAGCCATTGTGAAGGAAAAATGACTTAGCCATAAGCTAGGACTACTTATTTCCTGACCACATAATAACACACATAATCCATCAGGCCCACCACAGCACATGAAACAAGTCCAATGGGCACTTCTGACCTTCCACCTGTCTTGGCACATGTCTCATATACCCAAAACTTTGTGAACCACATTACCTGGAATAATCCATGTACACTTCGTATGTCAGAACATCATCACATCTCTGCCAGTGTCACAACTCAGAAATTCACACATGAAGATATCATGGTGAAGGTATATGTACAACAAACAAATCAAGGAGTATAGGCTTGAAACCGTACATTTGACACAAGTCACATAGCAAGCATCTGGTAAGCAAAGTATACTGCAATGAAAATGACACAATGAAAGCAACATCATCAAGGAGGGGATGTGTCAAAAGCTATCCTATCAAGCAGCCTTTGGATGATTAGCACAGAGTATCAGCTCCCTAGCTGTATTTAAAACACTCAACTCCACACATTCTCCCAATTACAGTTCATTTTACAGTCACACTCATGACGTCATATGACATACTTTCCCTCATGAGAAGTAGCTGTGAGTGAGATCTTCTCGCAAGCCAGGTACTTTCGCTTTACCACTGTCATACTCTGTTGGCATTTCAGGATTCTCACTGGGTGGCACTACAGGCTCCCCCTCCTCTGGGATGTACAGGATATTTCTCCGCAGGACGATGTTTTGGACCATACAGCATGCCACAGTGATCTGACACACTTTCCTGGGTGAGTAGAGGCGGGCTCCAATAGTCCTGTCCAGACAGCAGAATCTGCCTTTCAGGAGCCCAAGAGCCCACTCCACTGGCCTCCGTGTTCTTCCATGGGCATCATTGAAGCAGACTTCCCCTGGTGTTTTTGGATTCATCAGCGGCGGCGTAACCAAGGATGGTTTAGATATGCTGATTCTCCTGTTAAGGAATTGGACAAAAATGCAACTATGAGTCACTCACTTCATGATTGTAGCACCTGACATTGCTGACACACAATCACGACAAATGTGACTTACCAACCAACCACATCCTCTCTGGGTGCAGTTGTGACATCATTTGGGGTATGGTGCTGTTCTGCATTATAAAGGAATCATGGGCTGATCCAGGAAAATGGGCACACACATGTGAGATGTAGAGATTGGCCCGACAACATGCACGTTGATGGGATGGAAATTCTTTCTGTTGCGATAGACTTGTTCAGTGGTCTGCGGTGGCACCAAGCCAACATGTGTGCCACCAGTGGCCCCCACCGAATGTGGGAGGTGGGCAAAACCATAAAAGTCAGCCTTGACTTTAGCCAAATCCTCACATTGGGGGAACCTGATATAGCTGTCAATTTGTTTCAAGATTGCTGAGAGGAAACCCTTCAACACCAGACTGAACATAGGTTGGTATATACCTGCAGATAAGGCCACTGTATTTTGGGAGGACCCTGTGGTCAGGAAGTGCAGTGCTGACATTACTTTTACAATGGGTGGTATGCAGGTTGGATTACTGTTAGCTGGCATCAGATCTGGCTCCAACTGACGGCACAAGTCCACTATAGGTTGCCAATCCAGGTGGTATAACTGGATTATGTGGTGTTCCTCCATGGTCTGAATGTCTGGCAGTGGATGATAGACAGGAGCTTGTCACATCCTCCCTTTCCCAGGGTACTTATGTGTGACAAGACATGATTTGTTACATTAGTCAGTGTGTCCACAGCAACAAACATGATGCATGCCAACAATGACACATGACAGTGCAATTCTGACTGGATAGACATGACACACAGTACACATGCCAGGTGGCAGGTACACAAGGGTCACATGTGACCCCCATGGTTGTCACCACATGTCAACAACATTGATTCAGGTGAAATCCACCTATCTGCTACACAATTACCCCTTGAAATGTGACTGTAATTTCCGACCACCAAAAATACCATCGGCGGTGGTATAGCATATGCCATCTGTGCCCTGAAACACACTATGCTGGTCGTTGTGTAGTAGGACCTACATGATGCAACAGAATAAGGATGTTTGTGATAATCCAAAACACATATTGTAGGTGTGACTGGGTTTATGAAGACAAATACAGTATGTCAGACCACCAAAATGGCAGATGCCTGACCTACTCCACTCGACATTAGGAACCGCCAGCGACTGCTGGCAAAGTCGTCTACGTGGGAGACGGTTCCATATGCGGCAGACACAGCCATAGGCTAACATTGTTGTCTGTGGTGGTCGCGGCCCAATGGCTGTGTCCGTTTGCAGTGATAACCGCATATGTAACGGACATGACTGCTATGTTGTGCAAAAACAGTCACTTGACTCCTGACACTGCTGCCAGAAACACTTCCACTACATGCGCTGCTGTGTGCCGCCTCTGGGACCAATCATGCCATGCCCAGCAGGTGAAAAGGCCCCTGCCTTCTTTCCAGCTCCTCTGAAGAGCCTTGCGAATGAGGTCTTTCCCCTGTATTGACAGCTCTATGGCTCACCAGAGGAGCAGGTAAGCACCTCATGCACATAATTGACTGTTCAACACCATACTTACCCTCCTCACAGGGTACAATGTGCCCCAGTGTGCCAGTTAGACTTCTTGTTGCAGTCTGAGTAGCATCAATGGGATGTACATGGTGCAGCTATTGGTGAGCAGTACTATATTTTGTGTTCATTTACATTGTGTTGTGTGATTTTATTTGGGGTCTTAGATCCTCCTTGTGTTGGATGCACATAACTAGGCAATGAGACTTTACTGCCATATAGTGATATTTATTTGCTTATGATGGTTCTAAATGCCAGACAACAAGTATGTGCATGACAGCATGAGCTGTGTATGCATCTTGTCTGAGTCACTTGAGGATCTTGTAAGCAATATTCATAGAGCCACATCTGGCCTTGCAAATCTGTTGTGTGGAAGGCATCTCATGACTCACCATGCCCTTCAGGTTGCCACACAAACCACAAGTCACATTGATGATGGTCGCATGATGTACTGTCATGCATAGAAGTGATGGAAATGTGAGTGACATGTAGGTTCTGTATGCTCAGCCTGCAGAGATCAGGGCGTGTCAAATGTATCTCCCAGTATGGGACATAGTCCAGGCTGTGGGAGAGTCACTGTGGCTATGCAACTGTGGCACTGTGCCCACTCTCTGTACACAACATATCCTGTCATGTTGCCAATATGAAGCTCTAATTCCAACACTTGCCCTGAATGCCTCAGTCCATTGACTAGATTAGGATTGGGTACAAAGGTTAATCCCAGAACTAGTCCATATGACTCATGAAAGGTCCCTTACTCCCACAGCTCTGTTGTCACCTTCTTAAAAGTCATATTTCTCCTATATGGCTTACTGCACAAATGACAGAACCACAGTGCAGTCAGTGTGTGGGTTCCTGGAAGACCATAACATGTGACTCAGTAGCTTGGTTACACAGCAGTGTAGGAGGCTGGCCTGGCTTATAGTGGGTACCTGATGGTACTTAAACCTTGTGCCAGGTCCAGTTATCCCTTATTTGTATATTAGTAGTGTTCTAGCAGCTTTGGATGATAGAGGTAGCTACACCAGAGCATCTTAGGCTGAACTAGGAGACATGCAAAGCTCCTACTATACCACTTATATCATGTAGCACTATATCACAAGAATCACAATACTCAGAGTTACTAAAAATAAAGGTACTTTATTTTAGTGACAATGTGCCAAAAATATCACAGAGGATATACTCCCTTAGGAGGTAAGTAAAATAAACAAAATGCACACAAGCCAAAATCAGGTCAGTAAAACTGTTAGAAAGTAGTGCAAACACTGTAGAATACAATAGGATGCAATAGGCCTAGGGGCAACACAAGCCATGTACTAAGAAAGTGGAATGCAAACCACAAATGGACCCCTAGGCTAGTGTAGTGTGTAGAGGGTTGCTGGGAGTGTAAGAAAACACTAAGGGTGTCCAAGATACCCCACCCCAAGACCCTGAAAAGTAGAAGTAAAGTGATACTACTTCCCTAGAAACACACTAAACTTGTGATAGGAGATTCTGCAAAGACCACAACAGACTGCAAAGCACTGAAGATGGACTCCTGGACCTGAGGACCTGCAAAGGAAGGGGACCAAGTCCAAGAGTCACAAAAGTGTCCGGGGGGACAGGAGCCTACTAAACCCTGGATGAAGGTGCAAAATGGCTGCCTCTGGAAGGACGAAGCTGAAGATTCTGCAGTAACGAAAGGTGCTAGGAACTTCTCCTTTACGCAGAACATGTCCCATGGAGTGCTGGAGGATGCAGCGCTGTTTCCTTGGAGAAAGACCGCAAAAAAGCCTTGCTAGCTGCAAAGGTCATGATCAAAGAAAAAGGGTGCTGCCTGGGCCCAGAAAGGACCAGGAGATCGCCACTTGGAAGAGTAGACAGAGGGGGCCCTCAGCAATACAGAGAGCCCACACACAAGAAGGCAGCACCCGCGGAAGTACTTGAACACAGGTTCAAGAAAACTGAGCACAGCAGTCATCTCAACACTACAAAAGAGGGTTCCATGAAGCCGGAGGTCAACTCAGTGAGGTGAGCAGTGCAGGACAGAGTGCTGGGGACCTGGGCTAGACTGTACACGAAGGATTCCTTGCAAAAGTACACAAAAGCCCTAGCAGCTGCAGTTCACGCTGTGCACAGGATTACTGTCTGTAGAGGGAAGGCAAGGACTTACCTCCTCCAAATTTGGACAGTTGGACCACTGGACAGTCTGGGTCACTTGGGTCCACCACCTGTGTTCCAGGGACCACGCTCCTCAGGATGAGAGAGGTTCCAGAGTACTGGTGCCTGCTGGAGCAGGGGGAAGATTCGGTCAACCCACAGCAGATTTCTTCGTGGCTTCCAGTGCAGGGTGAAGGCAGGCAGCCCTCAGACCATGCACCACCAGGAAACAGTCGAGAAAGCCAGCAGGATTGGGTGCTACAATGTCGCTGGTAGTCTTCTTGCTACTTTGTTGCAGTTTTGCAGGTGCCCTGGGGCAGTCAGCGGTCGATCCATGGCAGAAGTCGAAGAGAGAGGTGCATAGGAACTCTGGTGAATTCTTGCAAGTCGTTATCTGAGGAAAAGCCCACAGACCCTAAATAGCCCTCAGAGGAGGATTGGCCACCTAGTGAGGTAAGCACCTATCAGGAGGGGTCTCTGACGTCACCTGCTGGCACTGGCCACTCAGAGGCCTCCATTGTGCCCTCACACTTCTGGATTTAAGATGGCAGAGGTCTGGGACACACTGGAGGAGCTCTGGGCACCACCCCCGGTGTGGTGATGGACAGGGGAGTGGTCACTCCCCTTTCCTTTGTCCAGTTTTGCGTCAGAGCAGGGACTGGGGGTTCCCTGAACTGATGTAGACTGGCTTATGCAAGAAGGGCACCATCTCTGCCCTTCAAAGCATTTCCAGAGGCTGGGCGAGGCTACTCCTCCCCAGCCCTTAACACCTATTTCCAAAGGGAGAGGGTGTAACACCCTCTCTCAGAGGAAATCCTTTGTTCTGCCTTCCTGGGACTGGGCTGCCCAGACCCCAGGAGGGAAGAACCCTGTCTGTGGGGTGGCAGCAGCGGTAGCTGCAGAGAAAACCCCAGAGAGCTGGTTTGGCAGTACGCGGGTTCCATAGTGGAGCCTCGGGGATGCATAAGATTGGCACCCCAATACCAGATTTGGCATGAGGGGACAATTCCATGATCTTAGACATGCTACATGCCCATATTCGGAGTTACCATTGTGAAGCTAGATATAGGTATAGACCTATATGTGGTGCACATGTGTAATGGTGTTCCTGCACTCACAAAGTACGGGGAAATTGCCCTGAACTGTGTGGGGGCACCTTGGCTAGTGCCTGGGTGCTCTCACACTTAGTAACTTTGCACCTAACCTTCACTAAGTGAATGTTAGACATATAGGTGACTTATAAGTTACGTAAGTGCAGTGTAAAATGGCTTTGAAATAACGTGTGCGTTATTTCACTCAGGCTGCAGTGGCAGTCCTGTGTAAGATTTGTCTGAGCTCCCTATGGGTGGCAAAAGAAATGCTGCAGCTCATAGGGATCTCCTGGAACCCCAATACTCTGGGTACCTAGATACCATATACTAGGGAATTATAAGGGTGCTCCATTGTGCCAATTAGAATTGGTGATAATGGTCACTAGCATATAGTGACAATTTTAAAGGCAGCGAGAGCATAAGCACTGAGATTCTGATTAGCAGAGCCCCAGTGACACAGTTAGTCACTACACAGGTCACAAACTATGAGCACTGGGGTCCTGGCTAGCAGGATCCCAGTGAGACAGGCAAAAACAAACTGACATACATGTAAAAATGGGGGTAACATGCCAGGCAAGATGGTACTTTCCTACAAGCAGAAATTGGACAATGCAAACCTTTAATTGTTGGATGCCATCTCTCTAGTTGAGGCACATATGTCCAAAGGAGTGTACTGCAACTCCCCTGAAGTGGCATGAGTCTGCATTTGGTAAGCCACATATTTACACATGCACAGGAAATACACTTTCTGTATCCACCATGCCTGCCCCTTTATTGTCACTCAAGTGTAAGGGTGACATCTGTACTATGGAAGTTGCCTGTAGGGACTGGATGCGGTGAGTCAATCTCACAGAGTGTGTTTTTATGTGTGTTGGTCCAGTCAGGCCTGAGGAGTGTACCCTTCAGAAGCCACATAGGTGTGTAGTGTTTCACTGTGGCTCATATCACAGAACATGTTGCTGCAACATGGGTTACTTGATGTGAGTAGGCTTGCTTGGCCATTGTAGGTCATGAGCAGGGTTGTGGATTAGTCTACAGATGGATGCAAAAGTGTGTAGGCATGTCCCTGTACTTATTCGAATGTATGCATTGCACTTGTGGTGTGTTGAAAAATGTCAATTTTTATGTTTGGGGGTTCTGACATGTGTGTGACACAACCATTTGGACAAAAACATGTGATTGTAATTGCTTGATTTGTCTCTTGCATTCATACAGGTAAACAGCTATCAAAGACAGAGGTATGGAGAGCCATTGCCTGGAACGTACAGGCCCTAGCGGTCCACAGCCAGCGGAGTGCCCACTGCTGCAAGAGGCGGGAGGACCTGAGACACTGGGCCTGGAAGATCATGGAGGTCTAGCTGGGGCTGTCCTCCCAACATGGGCGGGTGCATGTCAGACCATGACCCCCCTCATGGCCCGCATTCTGGCGATGGCGTACCCGGACCTTAATGGTTGCGGGAACACAGCAGCCACAAGGGGGTGAGTGCAGGTTATATTTCTGCCTGTCACATTGCAAAGTTAATGTGTTAGGTTCTGACATCTCCCCCTGATGATTAGGGATGAACCATGTGTGACACAGTAGATGAGTAACTGCTTGGTACATACTGATGTGCCTTGCCTATTGGCCCAGGGACCTAGGACACAGCTGTATACAATCCAAAAGCAATTTTAACTCCAGGGCCAACACATGGCTGTGCACAAAGAACAATCAAGTAATGTTTGTTGATGTGGTGGGTGTAAATTCTACGCTGAAGACCACTACTCCTCAGTGTTACAGGCCAAAGAAAAAGGAGTGATGGAGGACTGTCCTCAGCCATGTGTCTGGTCAAATGTGGAAGTGGCATCTTTCACCCAGATGTCATGTATCTTCAGTGTGCGATGAGTGCTGGTTCACCACTACTGTCTTCAATGTGAAGATGGCCATCATACATGTGACAGAGCATACATTGTTCTTGGGCTCAGCTACAGATCAATACTTTCCCTTGGTAAGTGGGGATTGTCCATTGACATGATTAATGTGTCATCACTGTTGCCAACATTCCTTGTGCCTATATGTTGGAATGTGTGTCTTTCTCTTTTAACAATATGTGTACACTGCGGTTTCATGCACGGTCTACCTGTGTTCATGGGATGATTTCTGTATTCCCCCACATACATGTGCATAACTACCAGTGGTTTAAATAGAACTTTTGCAATAGAGCTACATTTCATGTGGTTCCACATACAGGAGTGAGTCACCATTGATTGTTGGCTCAACCATACCCTCTGTCATAGAATGTCATTTGGCATGTACAACTACAGTTGTGATGAGGAACATGATGGGTAGAACTGGAGTTTTGACACACAATGTGCATTTCCTTGCCATTGATGTGGTATCGTGTGGAAAAATGCACTCACATGTGTAATGGGAAAGGTTTGTTACCTGACTGTTTTCATGTATCATGGAGTGACTTGCATTTATGTTGGAATCATATGTGGTTGGGTATAATCATTTATCCACAGACATCTAGGTTTGCAGGACCAAAACGAAGACAGTGATGTTGCTTCCAATTGGTAACATGTTGAGAGCCTTCTACAAGTCCTTGCAAATCCCTGTGCCTCTCCAACATAAAAAGGACTAATAGTGTCTACGGATGCAATCACAGTATGTCATTGTAAGGGGTGCCAGGCGTTAGTGGTGATTTCCCTAGGGCTTGCTGATTCATTGTGTTGTGGATTTTAGGGACATATGTCCCTGACAATTTGCACATTTTGTCAACAGGGTACATTTCCATGCCAAATGGGTAACATATCTGAGCTATATTAGTACTACATCCATGATTCCATTAGGACATATTACACATGGTGAAGTGTGCGTTGTTGGTATGCTTCCATTGTGACATGAGTATTTCCATGTCATCTTCTCCAGGCTACTGTACTGCTGTCGGCAACACAGCAGGTTTTAGGAGAATCATTTCCTATTATTGTTTTATTGTGTATGTGACAAATAAATGTCTGCATGACCTTGTGTGGGATCTGTGGGAATGAACTTGGCATTGGCCTACTGTTGTGTGACAACAGGTAACTCAGGTATGCTCCATGAGGCAAATCATTGACGGTGATGTGGTCTCCTACTTGTTCATTGGTTACTGTGATTGCACAAGTTCAACTATACCATTGTAGTTGTGTAAGATCCTGATTTTCTTGTGGACAACTGTTGACTGTTCAGATGACATTCATGCATATGGTATTATACATGTAGGGGGCACTTTGATGTAGTTTGTTGCTGGGGCCTACTTGACATCATGGTAATATTTTGCTAATCACAGCTGTTGTTCAAGTGTGGTCAGGAACATGCATTGATCCTTTTACTCTTTGTATTTGCAGCATTTGTGAAGGAGACAGGGCACAACCAAGTAGGTTGGCCAATCTGGCCAATGTACCTCCCGTCATGACACCACTGACACGGAGGGATCCAGGGACCTGGATGTTGAGGGGAATGCCACTGAGGAGACAGGAACAACATCGTCATTATCAGATTCTTCCTCCAGTGGTCACTCCCTAGTGGTGGCGGACACATCAGGACCTGCTCCTGCACCATCTTTGTCCACCACCCCCAGTTCTATTGCCACCCTCCCTGTTGCTCCCTACCCAGCTGGCTGTGCCCGCTCACCCAAGAGGGTGTGCGTCTCCTTTGCCACAGGCACCTCACCCCCAACCCCTGTCACCCCTGCTCAAGCTTGTTATTATTTGTTAGTCCTGCTCATCTCTATGTATCTATATTTCTTTTTCTTTTAATATGTCAAAAACTACTGAAAGGATTTATACCAATTAAGAAAAAGCACTCTTTCTGGACCAAATGCTACCTTCCTGCCAAATTTGGTGTGATTCGTCCAGCGGGTCGGGCTGTGGTTGTGTTTAAAATCCCTATGGGAATTATAATGGGAAACTCAAGGTTTTTGACAACGCCCTTTTTCTCCGCCCCACTTGATGGATTGCCCTCAAACTTACCTTGTACAAGGAAATTCTCAGAAATACTATTTTTGGGAAAAATATTATAAAGTTTCTTCAAACAGTGCCAAAAATCTAGCCAAGTCAATAAATGCTTTTCTATGGAAACATGGTCCTAAGTAAAACTACCTACTGGTGACCGCCACTAAGATATATTTCATGCTTTTCATGGTGCTAGCAATTATGGAGGTTGAATAAACAATATGGTGCTAAACGCAGCAGAGTTTGTGTACTTCTTTTAAACTATGAAGAGCGTCTGTGGATATTTTTATATATATATATATATATATATATTCTATATATATATATATATATATATATACACATAGAGAGAGAAAGAGAGAGATATGCATATATATATATATAGAGAGAGAGAGAGAGAGATAGGCAGATAGACAGATAGACATAGATAGATAGATAGATAGATAGATAGATAGATAGATAGATAGATAGATAGATAGATAGATAGATAGATAGATTTTCTTTTTTAATGCATTTGAGAGGGGAATAATGGAATATTGAGATATAGTATTTATAAATAGATTAATGAATGGCACATTGAATATATGAGAATATGAATGAATCACCTATGTAGGGGACACCTTTGATTATTTCTAATATTGAGGGATATTGTGGACATGAGCCATAAAAGACTATAACAAAAATATGCAAAAGATAGTAAGATAAAATGAATATATGAATAACGTTTAAGAGTCAATATTACTCACAGATAATCTATATGAAGGAGAGTGCTTGGTTGTAACCCAAATGGAATGATGTAATGACATATAGAGGTGCTGTGCAAACTGAGGAAAGAATTCAGGTATAATGGATGCCTCAGTTGCTTACATGTTGTAAATGAGGTTGTAGCTCTAGTGCTCAGGGGTCAATGAAATGGAGAAAGGATTCAATGATAAAAAGATGTCTAACGTGATTAGTAGTGAGGCCCAGTTGAAGGCATAAAGCCAAAAAGTGTAGGCTGTTTCATTTTTTATGTTTATCTGCACTGTTGAGAAACCTGGCGCTTTCCAAATAAAGAATAATACACTGGAAAAAGTGGGCTGTGGACTTGTCTGTGCTGTGCCGCTGTGGTGGTAGTCCAGTAGGGGGACGCTGCTTATTGAAATATATACATGTATATATATATATATATATATATATATATATATATATATATATATATATTTATATATATTTCCAAGCAAAAGCAAACAGCTATAGATCTATTACATGCGTTAATACGAATATTTATGTATTTATGTTGCTTTATTATATTTTACTTAGGTAATATTTTAGAATCAATATGTATAATTTGATATTTTTTTTTTTTTTTAATTGTCTCTTTGCCAAAGCTCTTTTCCATGTTATTGTTGATACAATATTTGTGTCATTTAAAAAATATTTTTGACACAATATTCACGTCAGCCAATATTTCTGTTGCCGATATTCTGTTTAACAACCATTTTAGCCACTTCACCCCCAACCATACTACTATTATAAAGCTGCTCTGTCGAAGACACAAACTAAGTGGGCGTGGAAAGAAAAACATGAGGCTGACTTCGAATTTACTAAATTAGGCCATGCTGTGTGACATGCTCATGAAATACTTTGATCCAACCAGGAGGACTCAAATTGTTAAATAAATCAGTACAAGAAAAACATAAACATAGTAAATGAGCCCTATTGTGTTTGCAAGTAGGGCACTAGTGATTACCAAGAGTAGGTACTTTTGTATGGTAATGAAATGGGGCTGTGCTCATATCCACCGGTACTTACCTGGACAGGAATTACAGTTGTTCATGAACCACACACCACTAATACCATCCATTCAAGGATCAGTGCTGCATCTCCCATGGGCATTAAGGAATGGGAACTATAGCCTGCAAGGGCACAAGTTCACTGTCTCAGAAGACCCTGGCATCAATAACCCTGTAGATTACTTATCACATTAACCCATGGCTTACAACGAATGGATACACACACTATGATACAATGCAGAAGAACTTGTGAAACTTATAATACTAGGAGTCAGTCGGAAACATTATCACTGCAGGATAGAGTGGTGTCTGTCAATAATGCCCACCAGGTCCAGTCCCTAGAAGTCCTTTATGAAAGGACACTGAAATAAAAGTTCTGATACACAAGAATCACTAAAAGCCCTGTGAAGATTGTGAAATGAAATGAGTGTCACTGAACAAGGATTGGTTCTAAGTGGCAACCAGATAGTGGTTCCAGCATTGTTAAGAAATTACATAGTCCTACCGGCCCTTCAAGTCCACCCAGGTGTGGTTAAAACTAAGCCAAATCAAGGGAAAAGATGGTGAAACTGACTGAAGATGTTCTTAGCAACTTCCACCTCTCTCATGCCTCTTCCAAGCTGATAGATTAGCTCCAGTCATTACCCAATATGGGAGCACAACACTGTGGATAAAAGTTAGTGGTAATTTCTGCACACTTCAAGATAAGCACTTTCTGTTGGCACTAATCGACTCCTACTCTGAATACCCTGTGGTAAATGTTGTTTCATCCACCACCTCTGAAACAGTAATATCCTAAACAGAGAGGTACCATGGTGCCCACCATATGCAGGTTTGGACCAGAGTTCATAGAGATAAAAATGATGTAAATGTACACCATGATATCTGTGTGCATAACAACAAACTTGTATTACTATTGTCAATTCCACTTGATGTGACCTCCTCATCAACCCCGAGTCAGAAATACGTGACCAGGAAAGCACTGCTACCTAACACACGAACAGGAAAACCCCAGATCAATTCCTCAGATAGGCAGCAAAACCACAATAGTCATAGGAGATTGGCCACCGATTTAACACATTTGGCCGGAAAGGCACGCATTCTCAAAATACCATAAAAGTTAGATGCTACATTAATTTAGGAACACTCAGCCAATAAGCACACAACACACAGGAATCACGTGCTCCTCATGCAAGGCATCTGGACATCTTACCTACTGGCCCGTGTTTTGTCCATGTAAGGTCGAGACCCACCTGAGCACCTTATCAGATGGTCGGATTTACTACTCCACGACTAGGTCAGGATTCTTTTCTGCAAATAATGTATAGATTTGTTCTATAGCCCTTCAAGAATTGTATATAAGGGTGCTCAGAAATCTGTAACTTTGAGGCACAGTCATCAGACCCGACTGTGCAGCACTCTCTCGGCAGCTGCATTTCATTAAACCACATGTTTCTGTTTTGCCAAACGCCTCTTCAATTCTTAAAGTTAAATCCACATTCAAGCAACACCAGAAACTTTCCATATTTGAAATACTGTTCTCCCAGTTTGAAGAGCTCAGAACAAAGTTACTAAGAACCCTGAAGTAGGAACACTATCAAAGGAATGAGATGAGAATTCCATTAGCACCACTGCCCAACACCAGTGTAAACAGTCCCCACAGTATAGACACTCAGGAGAGGTAAATTCGGGTTTTTGAGGTAAGTATTTATTAGTAATTTGAAATAAGAACCGATGAAAAGTCAGTACGACGTTTAGCGCCGGTTTCTTCTCTGGAGTGGTGAATATCTTCCTTCTAATCTGTGTCCCTTTTCTTCCTTTTCTCTAGGTGGCGTACTGGATCGTCCTCATAAGGTCCCGGATGTGACATACAAGAAAAAGGGAACACATATCGCTGGTGAGTGGAACGAACGCCTTACAAGACGACTTCTACTTATTTGTTTTACTGGGGAAAAGGTTTAAGGAGGGGGGGGGGGGGTTTATGTGTGATATAGGTGCCAGTGAGGACTTCAGGGCTTGTGTATATTCCGTACTTTACCCTTTTGTGCTCTCCCGGTGCTCTTTAAAGTGCCCTTCTCTCCTCCCTCCCCTCACCCTGCCTTCCTCCCTTCCCCAGCGTTTCTCCCCTTTTATTGTGCCCCTCGGTTTGTCCAGAAGGACCGTACCTTGTAGAGCCACGACCCTCCAGGGTCGTGGCTGGCTCTGTGGAGGTCCTCTCGTCGGTCTGGGCTGGTCTCCCCTGCTTCCGGTCGGGCGCTGTTCCTCTGGGTTCGGGTTCCGCCGCTTCCAGGCCACTGGGGTCCTCCTCCGATGTCCTCGTCGCCGTCTCTATCTTCTTTCTTCGGTTCATCGTCGCCGCCGTCGTTCTCCTTCCTCTCTTCCTCTCCGGCTCTCCCCCTCTCGACCGGAGCTTCCGTCTTTTGGCCGCCTGGTGGCCAATCCGGAGCCTCCTCGTCATCGGAGGTTGCCGAGGCAACATCCGGACGCTGGCCTCGTTGCGGACGCGTTCCCAGGGGAACCTGGGAACGCGGCCGTAGCGGTTCCGTTTCTGCCGGTTCCCCGATGTTGCCCGGGGCGGCCCGGTCACACACCCTTCCCCAAGAACTGTCCTACTCCAGGACAGGCGAAGACAGAGGAAACCGGGACAGATAATCAGCGGGGGCCTGGTGAGATCCAGGGACGTGCCGAACCTGAAAGGAGAACGGTTGCAGTTCAAGGAACCATCGCAGTATCCTGGAGTTAGAATCCTTATGCGCAGCCAGCCACGTAAGAGGAGCGTGATCCGTGAATAGTACAAACGGCCGCGCTAGGAGATAGTACTGCAAACAGTCAATGGCCCACTTGATAGCCAAGCACTCTCTCTCTATAATTGGATAGTTACGTTCCCGGGAAAACAGTTTTCTACTGATGTAGACCACCGGATGGTCAAGCCCCTCGCTATCTGGCTGAGTCAGAACCCCTCCAAGCCCAACATCCGATGCGTCAGTGTAGAGGTGAAACGGCTTCGTAAAATCTGGGCAGTGCAGGATGGGATCGGAGGTTAAGGAAACTCTCAACTGTTCAAAACTCGCGTTTTGCGTCTCCGAAAAAGGCAAAAGTCGATTGGGATATTGTTTAGTGAGTAGGTCCGTAAGAGGTGCTGCTAAGGTGGAGTAATGTGGAATGAAGCGCCGATAATAGCCCACTAATCCTAAAAAGGAGCGTAATTCCTTTTTCGTGTGTGGAAGAGGGGCATGTAAAATGGCATCCACCTTCCCATTTTGAGGTTGTAGTGTACCCTGATTAATCCGATATCCCAAATAGGAGATGTCGGTTTTACCTATCACACATTTCTTGGGATTGGCCGTCAAACCAGCAGTTTGAAGGGCTTGGAATATTCTCTGTAGGTGTATTAAATGGTCCTCCCATGTTTCACTAAATACGACTACATCATCTAGATATGCAGCGGAGAATGCAGGATAGGGTTTTAGAATCCTATCCATTAACCTTTGAAAGGTTGCAGGGGCTCCATGAAGCCCAAAAGGTAGTACTGTGAATTGATATAACCCGGACTGGGTGGAAAAAGCTGTTTTTTCTCTATCTTGAGGAGCTAAGGGAATCTGCCAATACCCTTTAGTTAGGTCGATAGTAGACATGTATTTTGCTTTCCCTAGTTTTTCGAGAACATCGTCCACCCTAGGGATGGGATAGGTGTCGAATAGGGAGTTTGAGTTAAGTTTGCGGAAATCTATGCAAAACCTGATGCTACCGTCAGGCTTCGGTACTAGGACAACCGGTGAACACCAGGGACTAGTGGACGGTTCGATGACCCCTAGGGATAACATTGTTTTGATTTCTTCTTCGATTATGTGTTTTCTAGCTTCTGGAATACGATACGGGCGTTCTCTTGTGATCTTCCCGGAGCTCGTGCGTATATTATGGTGAATTAAAAACGTCTTTCCTGGTTTCTCTGAAAAGAGTGGTTGCCATTGTTTTAAAACCTTAAGGGCTTGTTGCTTTTGCCCTTCAGGTAAAGTATCGTCCACTATGGGTAGGGTACTTTCAGTATCGGGGTTGGTAGGGTAGAACTCGATATCTAGGGTCTTGTCGGGACACACAAACTGACCCATTTCTACGGAACGTTCAGGTTGTGCGGGGGTCTCCCATTTTTTTAGCAGGTTTACATGATATATTTGTGTTTTTATTGGACGGGAGGATATTTCGATAAGGTAGGTGACAGGGGAAACTGCTTTGATTACTCGATATGGGCCCTGCCATTTGGCCAGGAGTTTATGGTCGGAGGTGGGTCTCATTATTAGGACCTGGTCCTCGGGTTGGAAGACCCGTAGTTTACTTCCTTTGTCATAATAGGACTTTTGTGTTTGTTGGGCCTGTTCCAGGTTTGCGTGTACGTCGGTCCATAAGCTGTGTAGGTGGTTCCTCAATTTTTTTGCATATTCTAACAAAGGAGTCCCTGCTTCCTCAGCCTCGGCCTCCCAGGATTCTACCGCCATGTCTAAAAGGGAACGAGGTTGGCGTCCGAAGACCAACTCAAAGGGGCTATGCCCCGTGGATGCTTGCTCATGTGTCCGTATGGCGTACAAAACTAGGGGTAACTTTTGATCCCAATCCTTCCCTGTCTCATTGATAGTCTTTCTCAGCAGGGTTTTAATGGTTCGATTATATCTTTCGACTAGTCCGTCAGTTTGAGGATGGTAAACGGATGTTCTGATCTGAGCTATCCCCAATGTTTTGCACACTTGTTTCATTAAGGTGGACATAAAAGGGGTCCCCTGGTCCGTGAGGATTTCATGTGGAAACCCAAGACGAGAAAATATGTTAATCATAGCTTGGGCCACTGTCTTGGTTGTCATACTAGTCAGGGGAATGGCCTCTGGGTATCGTGTAGCATAATCTACAATGACTAGGATGTAGGTGTGTCCTTTTGACGAAGGAATCAAAGGTCCCACTAGATCCATCCCTATTCTTTTGAACGGGATATCGATGATGGGAAGGGGTAGGAGAGGTGCCTTCCTAGGCCGACTAGGTTCGGTTAACTGACAACGGGGACATTGGGCGCAATACCTACGTATGTGGGCGTATACTCCAGGCCAATAAAACCTTCTGAGCAAATATTCCTCGGTGTTCTCTCTCCCAAAGTGTCCTCCCCCTGGGTGATTATGAGCTAGTGTAAGAACATGTTCCCGATAGTGGGTAGGTACCAGAAGTTGGCGTTTACGTTCTCCCCGTCGTGTGGTAGTAACCCGATATAATAAGTTTTTTTGCACTATAAAGTAGGGACCCACCTCTTCTGTCTCCTCTGTTACTGCCGACCTCCAGGCATTGTTAAGGGAGGGGTCCTCTCTCTGTTGTTGGACAAAAGTACTAGGAACTTCATGAATTTCTGCCACTATCTTTCCATAGGTGTTGTCACCTTTCGTCTTCCGATAGTCCCCTTTTCCCTGTCGTTTCTCTCTTCGTGACAACTTTCTACGATATAGCGGACACTCAATATCACTCTCTGAAAAGGGTGCCTCTCCCCACCAATCCTTAGTTTGTTTGGTATCTCTGACGTAGTCTAATAGTTCTTGGAAGTGGATGTAGTCTGTCCCAATGATACATTCCTCGATTAACCGGGGCATTATCCCCACTGGGAGGAAGTCCTGATAGGGTCCCCACCTGATCTGGAGTATCTGTATAGGATACTGGGCCTTGTCCCCGTGTATGCAACATATAGATACCCATTGTTTCTCTTCTATCTCATTATTTATCAAGTCTTTCCTAATTACTGATTGGCTGCAGCCGGAGTCAACCAGGGCATATATACTTTTCCCGTCCACTTGTATCATCATTTTAAATTTTAGGGCGCCCTTCCCGGTACATAACACCCTTCGCCTTGTCATCCCTATCTCCATTGGTTCTCCCATTTCTTGTTTCTGGGGACACATACGTGCGATGTGTCCCCATTCGCCACAACTATAACATTGGGGTCCCATGGTAGGCGGGCCTTCAGGAAACCTACGTGGTACTAGATAGTCGGGTGGACTTTTTACAAATGTCTTTGGGGTCGGTAAAACTGGTTTAATGATACTTCGCGTGGGACAATTTCTGACATCGGTGGATCGATGAAAAGCACAGGCCAAATCAATGGCCGTCTCAGTATCCACTTTTGGGTGTTGTCTTATCCAGTGTTTTGTGGAAGGGGGTAGACCATCTAGATATTGTTCCAGTATAATGGTTTTGATGACTTCCTCCCGACTATCTCCAATATGGCCTAACCATTTTAATGCTAGATCCTTCACACGAAAATAAAAGGTTCTAGGATCTTCGTTGGTGCCCCATTTGACTTTACGAAATCTCATCCGGTAATATTCTGTGTCGTGACCCACCCTTTCTAGGATACTTGTTTTTATGTCTTGATAGGGGGTGACACCACCTGGGTTAGCGGCTTGATATGCTGATTGTAAGAGACCGGTGAGCAGGGGGGCCACATATTGTCCCCATTTATCTTCTGGCCATAGGGCAGAGGAGGCTACCCGTTCAAAGTTGGTGAAAAAGGATTCCGGATCCTCTCCCTCCTGATACTTCTGTAATACGGAACTAGGTACATTCGGATGTACCTTACTAGCGGCTATAGTCTCCGTTAGTTTTTTCATCGCACTTTCATGGACTAACTGGCAGATTGTAAGCTTTCTCGGTCTTCTTTGGCCTCTCTCTGTTGGGCCTCCCATACGAGTTGTAAGTGTCTTTGCCCTTCCGCTAGTTGCTTAATCATGGTCTCTAACGATGGACTTTCACTCACTGTGTATACTGTCTGGACTGTTTTATGGAGAGGGATTAGAAACAAGATCCCACTTCTGACACCACTGTAAACAGTCCCCACAGTATAGACACTCAGGAGAGGTAAATTCGGGTTTTTGAGGTAAGTATTTATTAGTAATTTGAAATAAGAACCGATGAAAAGTCAGTACGACGTTTAGCGCCGGTTTCTTCTCTGGAGTGGTGAATATCTTCCTTCTAATCTGTGTCCCTTTTCTTCCTTTTCTCTAGGTGGCGTACTGGATCGTCCTCATAAGGTCCCGGATGTGACATACAAGAAAAAGGGAACACATATCGCTGGTGAGTGGAACGAACGCCTTACAAGACGACTTCTACTTATTTGTTTTACTGGGGAAAAGGTTTAAGGAGGGGGGGGGGGGGTTTATGTGTGATATAGGTGCCAGTGAGGACTTCAGGGCTTGTGTATATTCCGTACTTTACCCTTTTGTGCTCTCCCGGTGCTCTTTAAAGTGCCCTTCTCTCCTCCCTCCCCTCACCCTGCCTTCCTCCCTTCCCCAGCGTTTCTCCCCTTTTATTGTGCCCCTCGGTTTGTCCAGAAGGACCGTACCTTGTAGAGCCACAACCCTCCAGGGTCGTGGCTGGCTCTGTGGAGGTCCTCTCGTCGGTCTGGGCTGGTCTCCCCTGCTTCCGGTCGGGCGCTGTTCCTCTGGGTTCGGGTTCCGCCGCTTCCAGGCCACTGGGGTCCTCCTCCGATGTCCTCGTCGCCGTCTCTCTCTTCTTTCTTCGGTTCGTCGTCGCCGCCGTCGTTCTCCTTCCTCTCTTCCTCTCCGGCTCTCCCCCTCTCGACCGGAGCTTCCGTCTTTTGGCCGCCTGGTGGCCAATCCGGAGCCTCCTCGTCATCGGAGGTTGCCGAGGCAACCTCCGGACGCTGGCCTCGTTGCGGACGCGTTCCCAGGGGAACCTGGGAACGCGGCCGTAGCGGTTCCGTTTCTGCCGGTTCCCCGATGTTGCCCGGGGCGGCCCGGTCACAACCAGTTTGACCAACATTATCAAATAGGAAAAAGAAAAAGAAGAGCTGATGCATGCTGAATTCTTAATCAGAGACAGCATGCTGAGATGCCGACATACCAGCAAGCAGCATCAGCAAAGTGTATGCTGTCTTAAAGACCAGGAGTCTCATTTAGAGTTTAACACAAAAATGTAGCAGATGTCCTGTCTGCCAAACTCATGCAACCCCTGCTGTATTTAGATTCGGGGAAGTACCATGTTTCTGATGGTGCAGCCTATGCTGGCTCTGCCAGTGCAGACCTTAGAAGAATGGTCTGTCTGACATTGGACTTTTAGAGACTGTGCCTCAGACTATCAATCCTATTTACTGCAGACATTCTAACATAGACAAAAAGTCTAACTTTACTATGAGTAAAGTTAGCCTTTAGGTCTAAACCTAATAGCTGATTTAACAGCCCCTAGTGCCTCTTTGCGTCACATTAGCATACTTTTTTTATGCTAATGTGGCTCAAAGAGGACAAAATCTCTATGCCTTATTTATGAAGTGGCGCAATCCATGCTAGTTCAAGCCTTTTCTATAAGCCGCTATTTTTCACCTTCAATGCATATTATACAACAACTCAGGCAACCAGCTGAATGAAGTTCTATCTAGTCTTGACCTCATTCTGTGCAACTGTCTGACCCAGGGTAGACCACAAGCCAACACGACAATTGATTTCATTCTACTCTCCAATAACCTCCTCCCTTATGTACTTGAGTATGACATCCAAGATACCATATTTAGCGACCATAACCCTCAAACCGTAGGCCTCACATTTCCCCAACACGTTTTTATACACAGGGAAATGGAAGAGATAGTAGAAAATATTGAACTGGGAGCAAGAAATGGTTACACCATCCGATGGTCAGACATTGAACCTACAGGTTTCATGAAACAACTAGTGACCAACTATGCAAATTAATTTAACATCTGCCTTGCAGATAACACGAGCCCACGAGACTGCATTGAGGCCTTCATGGTAATTACGGCTGGTGTAAAACAGTTTCTCAAGGCAAGTTTTAGCAAATCGAAACCGAAGGAGGATAAAGGTTGGTTCAATGCTGAATGCACACAAGCCCGTAAGAACCTAAAATGCCACTTACACTTACAAAACCCGGATAAACGCCAATTAAGTTTAAAGAGGAAGGAGTATAAAAATGCCATAAAGAAAATAAAACAGTACTTAAAAAATGAGGCATGGCAATCCCTCCACGATGCAAGCCTCCGGAATGATAATGTCAAATTCTGGAAAATTGTGAACTCCCCGCTCCTATGTGATGAAGAAATACCAAAAATTGAAATTGCCATCACTGAAAAAGAGTGGGTTGCCTTCTTTTCTGGCATATACTCCTCAGAAAATTTGGCACTGGAAAGAAATCTCCCTAAATTAGACTCTCATGACCTCATCTCACCATTTACCCTAAACGAGGTCACTGACGCTATCAATGCAAGTAAAAGCGGAAAAGCCCCAGGTCCAGATGGAGTTCCAGTTGACATCTATAAATCTAATGTCCCTCTTTGGGGTCCACTATTGATGCAGGTGCTATGCGCCTGCTGCTCAACTACTTTCATCCCGACCTGGGCTGAGTCTATAATCATTCCAATCTATAAAAAGAGAGATCGCCATAATCCTGCATGTTATCGTCCTATTTCATTACTAGACACACTTGCAAAGGTTGCGGGACGTATTATTTTAAACAGACTACAAGATTGGATAGAGGAAAATTACATCCTCTCTGATCTACAATACGGGTTTAGGGCCGGTATAGGGACAACGGAAAAGGCTCTTAACCTAGAGATCATACTTGGTAAATATACAAGGGCCAAGCCCGGAGCACTATACCTTGCATTCGTCGACTTAACCTCTGCATTCGACTGTGTGGTGCACTCAAAATTGTGGCCCATTTTGTTGGACATGGGGGTTGATACTACCATAGTCCACTTTATTAGGGAATTGTACGCTGGTGCAAACGCCAAGGTCCGCTATGGGCGTCAGGGTGAATGCACTTCATCTTTTCCCATTGAACGAGGGGTGCGTCAAGGTTGTGTGCTAGCTCCCCTATTGTTCGCCTTGTATATTAATAGTCTAGAGGGGACTCTTTCCAATGCCTGTGGTGATCTTCCACAAGTAGGCTCTCGGAAGATCCCGGCCCTCTTGTATGCGGATGATGCCGTTTTGATGGCCCGCACCCCAGTCGCTTTGCAAAGACTAGTAACAACCTTTGATAACTGCATAGATGCCTTGGGCCTTAAAATTAATCACACTAAAACTTTCTCTATGACATATCCCAGATGCCGCACAAAGAACTGCCACATAGACTTAAAAGGTGCAAAACTAGTCGACACTGGGATATTTTCGTACTTAGGCATTGTGTTTGATGACAGAGGTACATGGGTACAAGCCATAAAAGCGAGAAAATTGTTATTCACGAAAACCGTTATGGCGATAAAAAATGTTTCCAAAAGGGTGGGGAGAGCAATTCCTAAAGATATGATGACTCTTTACAATGCGAAATGTGTTTCAGTAGCACTGTACGGGGCTGGACTCTGGGGATATCGAGATTGCACTACCCTACAGCTGACCGAAAATGCTCTCCTGAAAACAGTCCTAAGTGTCCCGCAATCAACATCAACAGTAGTATGCCATTCAGAAATGGGAGTAACATACCTCACAGATCTCATTCGTGTCCAACCAATTCTACTCTGGCATAAGGTATGGACCTCGGATCCTGCGAGGTTGAACAGGGCTATCATAGTAGATGCCCTAGCACTTACTTACTCGTCCAAAATCCCATGGCTAAATTACATAAAGCACTTTCTTATTAAACTAGGCCACCCTGAGCTGTTTTTTACTCCAGATGAATTGAAAACAATTTCCAGGAAAGACCTGAAAAACACTTGCCTCACCCACCTGGCCGAATTGAGATGGGATGTGGAGGCAAATAAACATAGTGTCAGGAGAAACCACATGATACAGCAAACGAATGGTATGGAACCATACTTAAGTAAAGTCACGAACCCAAGACATCGGTTTGTCCTTACGCGCTTGAGACTATAGTCTTTTCATCGCCTCGTTAGTTTTCCCCTGATCAATGACTGGTCTCTACAACTGCAAAAATACCCCTGCGATAATGTCTCCGATCAAAATATTATGCACACACTTCTTTTTTGTAAATTTTATTCAACTTCTAGGAAAATGTTTGTGATACCACTTTTAAAATTAATGCATTTTAAACAATGTCGGCCAGCTTTTTTGTATCTTTTATCCATTCCCTCTATCATGGTTTGCAATGGATTAGCCCTGTTCCTGTGTTCAGTGATTAAGGACAGACAATGCCTTGAGGCAAATGGGTGAGACTTCTAAGCGTCATATTTGAGATTACTTTATCTTAATCAAATTGTTTATTAACCTTTATCAGTTTCTTAATCTTTTACCTGTTTGCATTTATATTTATATATTTATACGTATTTTATTCTCTGCATTTTTCTTCCTCTTTTCTCTGAAAACTGTTTTCTTTTTTTTTATGCATAATGACTTTTATGATTGTTAAAAACATTCGAATAAAGTTTCTTTGATGATGATGATACGACATGTCTTGGTAACTTGAAAAAACAATTTGAATAGAAGTAGAGTATGAAAAACAACTCGAAAAAGTATATCCACAGATGTGACTACTTTGCTATTTTTGAACTGGCGAAAGTCAGTTATTGGAAGTCACTTGTGACCTATGTTATGATATACTTTAAACATTCCACCTCCTTGTCAGTACTCTACGTGGGCGACTAAAGTCAGGCTGGAAGCGCACAAGCCCAAACAAATTTAGTCAAACTGCGCTAAATCCACAGTTTTAGGATCTGCGTCAGCAATTCATCTATTTTATCCGTCATTTCAAGGGTGCTAACAACACATTACCTGCTGGAGTCGAACGCGTAGACAAGGACAGAGTCAGCTTTTGGTTCCAAGTTTTCGAAACGCAATTTCAGAATAATCTCACAGTCTAATTCTAAGGACACTTTATAAATGACTCTAGGATGCTTAATAAACACACTTGCCTTCTGCACTGTGCATATCCTACGATGCGATGCAGTACCCATACTTCGACAGTAATGAAGGTGAGGAGTGGATATTAATTCGTCTCCTCAAAGGTACCGAGGAAAAAAGAGAAAAACTTTTTGCCAGCTTCTGCTTTGACACAGTGAAGGTCACATTTACCAATTTAATAATGTCTCTGTTGTTTAACTAAAGCCCCCGCCTTCATTAGCCAATGCCCTGAAGACACCTTGGTTGTTTTTCTGTCTCACTGCTCAACTGGATTTTGCTGTCACCCCAAAGAGACAGTGTGAGAGACAGCAGATGGCTGCATCATGCATGCATCATGCGTGCGATGGCAGTGGCCCTCATCCATAATGTAATTCGAAGAACGGTGCCAGGGATGACGTGGTCACCACGGCTCTATGGCCTGTGAGCTGGGCCATATATAAGACGAAAGACTGGTGGCCTGGGACTTCAGACCACAAAAAGTGTCCACAAACCAGAGACTGGTATTGCCAGGCACGTTGGTAAAAGTATGAATTGCTATGAATCTACCACTGTGTTGGAGATCGGTGTTATACTTCTGGACAAAAGTCAGAAAAAAACATGTTTAAAATTGTGATATGAGAATGTCAGAGAAAAGGCTTGTGGGCTCTCTTGGATACATTCAGAATATAGAGTCTCTGGGTGGCTCATGTCCTCGCTCTGGTCCCTATGAGGCACTGCACTACACAAGCACTGCACTGCTTTCTGTTTTCATCAGGGCTCAACACTTTTGCCTTGCTGGAACAAGTCCCAGGTTCTGCTTCACGTCATGTTCCGCTGCCTTGCAGTCTCTTAACTCTACTGCATGGTCTACTGCCCTGATGACTAACACTGCTTTTAAGGGGAGCTGCTATTACGACTAAAGGAATTCTTTGAAACTCACTGTGATCAATTTCCGCACTGCACTGCGTAGTTCCCTTTCCTGTCCTTTCCTGTCCTTTCGTAGTACTCAAATTTACCTGCAAATTCCTTTACTTGGTTATAAATTAACTATGTACACAAACAGTGAATGAATTCGAAGAAAACTGAAAGTCTAACCACCCAAATAAAAAATCAATAATTGAGTATCATTAAATTCCAAAACTAAATGCTTTGCAGTTATTTAAAATGTACCACAATTATTAACACTAGCTGAGATGAAATGAGGCAAAGGTTAAGGGTCACCGTACACACAGAGTAATGATGGCCTGGTGTGGCACATGACAAGGTCATAGCATAGATGTGGATGGAAAAGACAGGATCTTACACAGGATGTGTGAGTGAGAGAGCAGCGGCATGGTTGAGAGCTAATAAGAGTAGGACTGGCCATTGGTCTCAGATGTGGAGATGCATAGCTCACAGGTTCGGAGTACGGATATTGATCGTTGAGACATCGAAGACAAGCAGTCGTAATATGATAGAAAAATAAATTTCTAAGTAGAGAGGAATGAATCAGAAAGGTAGACAGAGACCCATCATCAAGGAATAGGATACAGCGGACCCATTTGGAGTGTTAGTGGATATCAGTGAATGAGCTCAAAATCAGTGTCCCAGAAGAGACACACAAAAGCTTATACGCAGTGGGGAAGAAAGAAGGCAGCACCAAAGAAGGGGACTGAACTGAAAAAAGACAGACAACTGGAAGGGCTAATGCATCTGGATGTAGGCTTGTTAAATAGAAAATCTACCACACAACCGTGCTGCAAAGGTTAGTGGAGAAGGTATGGTAGAGCAAAAGTTGTTAGTGCTGGTATACACTGCGTGGGTGAAAAGAGATCTAGTTACACATGGAAGGCAGGCACAATTTTTAACCCATAATTGATTGTAAGTTTTAGGTTCAGTACAAATGCATGGAAAGCGTGAACGTCAATTTTCGATGTTGATGACTGAGGTCCTGATTTAGATTTCGGCAAAGGGGTTACTCAGTCACAGCGGTGATGGATATCCCGTCCACCGAAATCTAAATCCCATTGTTTCCTATGGGATTTAGGTTTTGGCAGATGGGATATCTGCCACCATTGTGACAGAGTAACCCGTTTGCAGAAATCTAAATCAGGCCCTTACACTTGATTGTACTGAAAATGTATACTTACTGTTCGATTTTTTAACATACGGTGATCTTGCGGGGACCCTCAGTCAGAGGATAAGCCTTCCCTGCCTTATTAGTTCTTTAGTATCGATGCATGCATAACTTTCAGTGTTCAAATGGCTTATTACCTGTTGTTGCATTTATTGCATTTATTACTGGTTGTGAACTTCTCTACTGGTACTTGGAATGAGGCCCTGTCCTATTGTCAGTTTTACTGTCAAAGGGTTTCTTGATAGTAGTTGGGCACTGAATAGAGGACAGAGGTTGTGTCCTGGGAAATATGACAGTAAAATGTCACTTTGCTTTCTGCCAGACTCACCATTTCAGTGCTGACTTGTTTTCTAGACCAGTTGACTGGAGGAAGTGTGATACCATCACATCTGAGTGTTAGCACACCTTCAAATTTTCAGGCCTGCTGGACTATTCGTCCAACCAAGACACATTAATTTCTTCAATTTGTCAGGATGTACAATATTGGTTACTGTATGGCTGTTGGGTAGGTTCTATGGGAGAAGTTCAGCATTGCTGAGCCTAATAAGCTGTTCTCCTAACTGTAAAGCTAATTGTGAATGTGTATAGCTGTGATGCCTAGTTCAGTCAGCTCAGCTGTCATCTTTAGCTTTATTGATTTATTGATAGTATTTCATTAGAAAGGTCAGCACTTTAAATCTAGGCACTTGGACTTTTTATGGCCACAGGGTATTGTAGCTTTGAAAGATGCTCTTTGATTTGGCTTTATCAGCTGCTGTATTGCAAAGCATCATACAGAAAGCTTTGGATTTCAGAGTGTATTGTTTCATAGATAACATCTGAGCCATCAGGTGTGATTGTAACATGTAGGAGTGATAGAACATTTTAATGGTAATGTTTTTTTTAGGGAGTGAAGTTTGCCTAAATGGTTGGCCCAATGAAGGATCTTCTACAGGAACGGGCTTTATTTGGTTGTATTAGTTCAGATGTGCTATTTTTAGATGGGTAAAACAGGGATATGTTTTGCACCTTCTTTGGGTAGATTTGATGTGGCAAGGCCGATAATTGACCGTTGATGCTAGTAACTAAGACTTTAGTGGCACTTCATACCCAGACTGTGGAAAACAAAGAACAAATTGAAGTTTTGTTTCAACTGTCCTAAGGAATGAGGGGAGAAATACATGACCATTGAGCATAAAGACTTGGCATTATTTTGAGCCAATAGATATTTTTAGTTTTTCTTTTGGAGATTACCCTTAATGGTGCAAATTAAACATATGTTTATGCTGGTGATTTTACTTGATAGGGTTTTGAGTGCATATCACGCCACATAGTGCATTGGCTATTGGGGCCATAGTAGCACAATTTCAAAGTAGAATTTTTCCTAGACTGATGGATAAATAGGAAGATACTGTTGATTGAGTTAGGTGAAATTAGTAAATTAGGGTGATGGTGCGGAAGGTTCAATTTTGACATTGGAAACATACAGTATCTGTTAAGAGGAATGAGATCAGAGTAATAGAGATGAAATCATGTTGACTTTGATCAACGGGAGAGTTCTTTTTGGCCAGTCACAGATGATTGATAAATATGAGCATGTTTGGGTGAATTGAGTTTGGGTGTTGAGATTATATCTTGGGATATATTGATACCTGCTCTTGTGTTAGAAGCCATTTTAGAAGAAGTCAGACAAAGCGCAGGACTAGAGCGTGTTACTGGTGGTTGTTGTTGGAAAGACTGGTGGAGCACAAACTCATGAGGTGTTTAATGTGTGCTGTAAGTGGTAAAGTTAAGTAGTTCATACATACTGAATTAGGTCTCGTTGAAGTTTCTGAAAAACTTTCCATAAAATTATATTTAGATATTGTAGGTTCTGTGATTGGCTTAGGGTTGAAAGGTCAATTTGTTTTGGTCCTTGTTGACTATTGTTTTAGGTGTGTTGTTGCAAGAATATCCATCTTTGTTACCATGAAGGTACTGACTGAAATTCTAAAGGAAGTACTGTTGGAAGAATGGGTGCCCAAAGTATAATGGATAACGAAACACAGCTAATAGGTCTTTATCATGGTTAATAATGTGTAGCTAATGTCTGAAAATATTACTGTTTAGAAGAGCTGTCTATAAGGCATTTTAAAACAGTGCAAAAATGCCCAGAGCAAAGGGATTGGTGGAATTAGTAAAGTGGATGACGAATTATGGTCTTCTGCTTGTCAAGGTGAATTGTGTTCCAGGTAAGTTCAAGGCATGGTTTGGGCCGTGCATAATACTTTCACTGTCCCTAAACTGACATCAATGTGATGGTGAATGTGGATAGGAGGATGGCAATGCAGAAAACAGAGACAAATCAGATGAAGTACAATGTGGAGCTTGGTTTGTTCTTGGAAGACCTGTCAGAGGGTTATAGGTCTGGTCATGATCACGACGAGTTCTCGATGGTTACAGTGTCTTGTGCCCAATGTGACTCCTTCTCAGATTTATTCTGGGAATAGTTGGAAATACAGTCTTGCTTGCTTAATTACTCTTCCAAAATGCAGGAAGCATGAAAAGAACATAGTATATTGATCTGCACCAGAGACCTGTTCAAGTGTATATCAGAAATAACCCTCTGTTTCATCTACATTGAATTGTGAAATATCAGTTGAGCAGTCAGAAACAGTGAAACAGCAAGTGCAGTGTAGTTTATTGAGTATGTGCTAGGTAAGCCTGTGGCTCATAGGGCAGGGAGAGTTTCTGGTGCCTAAGATTGAGCCAGTTGCATTTCTGAAGCAAGTGAACCTAATGAATTTGTGAAAGGCTGGGAGGTGTATTTCGCTGCTGTGGACTGTGTACTTCAAGTCCACAGCCCTACCTGCCTTCTCCGTTTTAGGTATTATTGGGGAGTACCCCTGAGAAGGGCACAAATAATCTTGCATCACCGCCTGTTGAAGGCCTGTGACCCTGATGATCTGAGACTGCTACCACTGCCCTACATTCACTTGGGGTCTGTCTATTCTGACCAGTGGTTAACCTGTGAGTCAAATGCCTTCCTCTGGCAGGCAGCACCCAGTGGCTTTGTGCCTATGGTTGAATGAGGCTAATGCAGAAAAGGCCCGCCTGCTTGTTATATAGGGAATGTGACAGGGGACAAGACCTTGTGAGGATATCTTAAGTGGTAGCCATTAACCACAAGCAAAATAGACACAAGACAAACAGGAAAATCACGAGCTGCTCAGAAACTGTTTGACCTGCTGGAATGACTGAATAAAGAAGCTGAAATGATGAGATGTAGTGTATGATGAAATAGATTTCCTGAATGCATTACTTAACATCTCTTGCATTAGAGCTAGAGTTGGAATAAGAAGGCATTATTGGAAACTTAGTTGAGCCATTGAACCAAATGAATTGCCAAGCAAAGTGACCCAATTGAAAGAGGTATTTACACTTCCAACTTTACCTTAGGTGTGTAAATAGTTTCATTTATGAGTGCAAACTCAGGAACGCTGTTGTTTTTAATAGCTATACATTTACTACAGTCATAAGTACAAGCATACAGGAGATACATTTTGAATATCCTCTGTGAATGAAGGCCAGTGTTTCTTTTCTATATGCTTCATCGTTTATAGTTAGCTGATTGGCTGATGGGAGCTTGATCCATTTCAATCATTTGGTTCTACGTTCCTGCTTTTTTTAAACAATTGTCTGAATTCTGCATGCCACAGATCAGGGTGGAACTGTAAGTTAGAGTAACAGACTTTGTGCTTGGCGTTTGGTTAAGGCAGTGCAATCATCCATTCACCATGCAGCATACCCTGGATCTATGAAAGTTAATCAAAAAATTGACAGTTTTAGTTAAATCTCTTCCTAGCTCTGCTAGACACCATATGTAAAAGGCCCCTGTCTAGACATCAGAAGTTGCCACTCCCCAGTTCACTGTAACAGAAGAATGCGAGACAGGTGAGACTATACCGTGAGAGAAGCACATTATCAGTAATAGGACACATCGTCCCTGCATGTGCGTGGCGTAGCTAGTTAAAGGTGTGCCGCAGTGAAAACAGGGACAGTGCACCCTAACTGTAATTCGGCCCCGGGCTTTTAAAAGGAGGTCAAAACAGAAGAGAAGAGCTTAACCCTGATATCCTTTCTACAAAAAAAGCAATGCACAAGAGACTGCTCACATGGTAGATGCTCGTCAGGGAAGGAACTTGGTCACTGGAACAGTGAACTGAACAAAAACTAACGTAGAATACCACATTGCTCACACAATATATGAATAAAATCAGAGATATGACTTCTGAGTTTAAACACCGAGTGATGGATGTGGAGAATTCTCTCCACAAGCAGAGTTTAGATGTGTCCAGCATAGAAGAACCTACTGTGCTACAGTCAAACTTGCTTCAGAAAATAGACAAATTCTAAAATAACCCATTGGACTGTTCAGTGGTGTGGGGAAGGGGATTCTGCTTTGTGCTTGATGCAATGTGCGATAGGTTTTTTAGTGGGGAAAAATCATATAGGCCTATCCCTCAAGATGCTTCTGAACATAAGGCAACAGTATGACTTTGTAGAATTCTGCAGAGATAAACACTCATTGTCTATCGGTTATTTTTTCAGTTGAATGTTTATGATTCAGGCGTGTACAATGATTTGATGGTTACTAAAAAGCATGAGATACCCAGACTATCTGATGTAAAATACTTTCACGATCAATTTCTGCTAATTAGCAAAGTAGACTGGTTTAATCTCAGTTACCCGGCCAGGTTAAAGGGGGTGGATCAAGTGGAAATCCTCAGCGTGGAAGTACAAGGAGGGGGAGTATTTGACAATATCCAGGAAACAGCATCTGTGCCAGGGGGCCCTCTTTTCCCCTTGTACACTTGTCCTACCCAATATTTCCCAAGAACTAGCCAGCACCACCGTCCCTTTATATTCTAACCAAAGGACCAACCTTTAAAATTGGCACCCGAGGGAAAGATGCAGTGTGGGGCATCTCACCTGTAAAAGACGTGCAGAAACCTTTTTATGATTTGGTAAGACAAAGGGTGCCTCCTCACTGAAACTCAACCTCAACATATTTGATGTACACGACATGGAAAAGCTTGGAACGAAAACGTCGATCCAGAATTTAGCAGACTATAAAGGCATAGAAAAAAAAAGTTATTTGAGACGTTGTCCCTCACAAACACATACTGATCATCTGTGCAACATATTTCAATTGGTGTTCACATGTCGCTAAAAGTGCTCTGTCATTTGTCGTGTTAATACATTTTACCAAATATGTTCGATTTTAATATTTGCTTTTCCCATTCAATACAGAATACAGTGAATTGTGTTCATCATTTTCAAAAATATAGATGCATGGATGCACACATTTTCCACAGGTCCAGATTTGTAGCATTTGCTTATCGAAGCGCAATTTAGGTACGCAAATAAAATATATATTTGACAGAAAATTCCAGACTAATTAAATCTGGATTTGGGAATCTTTATGATATTAAAATGCACTGACAACACCGTGAAAATCCACCACCGTGGCACATTTGTAACCTCCATGTATTGATTCTTGCACGTTTTTATGTTACCAATATTTTAATGATTTCAAAGGTTATTCGCAGCCCAATACAATTTCGATTTTTGTCCCGACTCAATGTGTCCCCATTTCCCCACTTACCATCCACGTCCATCCATTCTTTCCATCTTAACAGTTCCTACAACTGATTTTTTGAAAGAGAGAAATCCGCATCCCCTAACTTGGTGTGATATTTGGGCTAAGCCACTCCCATTGCTCGGGAGTGTAGGGGGTCCTTTTTTATGAACTAGAACTGTGACACTGGTAAATATCAGTTTTAAACCCACCCATTTTAGATCTTCCGGCCAGTGTAGGATTACTGTTATCAGGTAGAATATATTTTGTTCGAATTCATTCTGGATATTTCTTCAGCTTCATTGTCATTTCTGGAACCATGTGTCCAAACCCTAAAACATAACAGGCAGTCCTAAGTCTAAAAAGCCACCGAGAGAAGACTTCAACGCTCCAATGCTCTTCATGTCCCGAGTCTTCCACATTTTCTGTGCTTGGGATCAATGCTCGTACAGATGCATCTTAAAAACCTAAACTCCGATTTTCGTGTTTTTTATGATTTGATATAATGTGTGACATTTGATTTCTATTGTATGCGATGTTATTTTGCACTATAATGTATTACTACGCTGGATGATTTGAGAAATCTCCTACGCTTTTTCTGGAAGATTAGTTGGTGGTAGATCACATAATCTGATGTAGCCTCATCTGAGCTGAATTGCCCCTCTAACTAATCTATCCCAACAGTAATGTAGTCATTTGCCAGCGAATTTTAAAACTACAAGAGGCACAGAAAAGGAAACCAACACGAAATATTATTTAGTTTTGGGTAAAATAAAAAAAGTTAACCTGAAAAAATGTCAAACCAAATAAAAAAATGGCTTCAGCAATCTAAACACACAAACACAGAACTGAAACCGAAAAAAATAGAGACAAATGTCAACAAAAAGGGCGTCCCACTAAAGTTCCTTTGAACTCTTTCTTCGAAATCTCCAGTCATAATCTTCAAGCGATATTTCCGCCCGCGCTGGAACATGTAAGGAAGACAAATATTTTTGCACACCGCTTTATTTGGCATGAAGCAATGTATACAGTCGGGTAACAACCATAGGACACCAGCAAAACTGCTAATTATAACAGGCAACAAAGCGAAAAGCCCTGAACATGAATATCAACATATGTTTGTCAAAAGCAAAACTACCTGATAGAACATATGCTAGAATGGGTACAGTATCTCACTCAATCTATTCGAAGGGGCTAGCCACCGAATTATGTCACAATACATCCCCAAACCCCTGGTGATATCATCAAACAACTTAATGTTGTAGAATTCCTTTAGTGGATGACTGTTAGAGACGCAGGACTCGGAGAAGAATTTTTTTCTTTGTATTGCATGGCCATCTTAAAACCACAAACTCACTGCATGCTGAACGATTTTCTGGAAAGTGCCTTATTTTAGATCTTGCCATGTCTGTGACCTATAATCTACAATGCAATGTACATAGAGTGGGCTTTCCGACTCTTACTTGCTCATGACAGGTTGATGGCTTTCCTGTCTCTCAGTTCCCTGTTCAATATTTAATGGCTTTCCTTCCTATTCTTGTGTTTGTCCTGCCCCTCAAGCATTTCTACTTTACCCCATATCTATTTGAGTGACTTGTCGCGTTCCATTGCAGATTTAGAGGACTGCTTTTTTAATTATCTTTCAGCACTCCATGGGAATACATCGGTTTCCACACTCTCTTTCCCCTCTACTTTTTATCACCCCTCACTCCTCCTGTTCGCGTTTTTTTATAACTGAGCAGGATACAAGATAAGGCAGTGGCGGCCCGTCCTTTAGCGCGGAGGGGCCACGCCCCTCCCACCTTTTGCCCCTCATGAAGAGTGTCTGTCAGGCTGAACAAAGGCCAGCCTGACAGACACTCTTCATTTTCAGCTCAGACAGCCAGGAGTAAGCCATGTGCGATTTGCGCAGACTCCTGGCTGCCTGAGCTGAACTTTGCTGGGCTGAGGAGGTCACATCTCCTATGGGCGTGACCTCCTCGGCCCAGCAAAGGTGCCTCAAGGCCCTCCCCTGGGTGACGAGGAAAGCGTCACCCATTGACACTCGCCCTGGGTGCTTCAGGTTTAAGCCCTGAAGCGCCCAGGGCGAGTGTCTATCAGTGACACTTTGTCACAGAGTGGAGTGGGGTCAGCAGTCTCACTGACCCCATCCCACTCTGTGACGAGGCTGGGACTGCTGCCTTACCTCATTGGCTGACCCAAGGCAGCAGTCCCAACCCTCCTGGGACCTGGAGGCTGAAGGTAAGTGTGTGTGTTTGTGATGTTTTAAATTGAATGTTTGGTGTGTGCATGCATGTTTGAGTGTTATGAGTGTTGTTAATGGATGTGCGTGTGTGCATGTTTGTGTGAAAGAATGAGTGTGTGTGATCTTTTAAAATGAATGTTAGGTGCATGTGTGCATGTTTGAATGTTATGAGTGTTAATGGATGTGCATGCATGCATGCGTGTGTGAAAGAATGAGTGTGTGTGATGTTTTAAAATGAATGTTTGGTGCGTGCGTGCATGTTTGAATGGTATGAGTGTTAATGGATGTGCGTGCGTGCTTGTCTGTGTGAGAAAGAATGAGTGTGTGTGTGTGTGTGTGTGCTTCCCGCCACCCCCTCCCGCCTAAAGCTGCCAGCCGCCACAGCGATAAGGCGGTGTACTCCTTTAATACATACAGCACCAGTAGTCACATCTTCAACCACTTCCTGACTGAAGGACACATTGCCTAAAGACTGAAACATTCACGTAGTTTCTGGATGTAAAGGAGAAAGCAATTGGGATATCATAAACTTACCCCACAAAAGAATATACATTCTGACATATTTGTTAAATTTAGATTATTTGTATGGTGAAGATTCACAAACTGAAGGCACTCTGTAACAGCGTGCTAATCAAATCATCTCATTTGTTTATAGTTTCATCTTTCACACACCATGAAACATTTTCCAAGTTTTTTAAACCTAGACATTTCCATGACATATCCAGCTGGTAGCTAAAGGGATACTGAGACACTACATTCCATTCCACATCACAAATACTGACCTTTGGCAGAGAGGCGCGGGATCCGGAGCTCTGAGTAGTCATGGTCAGCACGGTGGTAATGCCAAGTCCTACTCTGGCTGGGGCAGCGTCCATGTTTATCCAGAAGGAGACCCATGAGAGTATGACGATCAACAGACTGGGAATGTACATCTGAATGAGGTAGTAACCCATCTGCCGCTCCAGGTGGAACTTTACTTCAATGCAGGTAAACATGCCTAAACAGCCAAAAATCACAGCAAAAGATAAAAATTCAGTTCATGTCTCATTTCGGCCAATTTAGGGACTAAAATAATCTGCAGTCAAGTGAGGTGGTTACAAAATAACAAGCTAAAGAAATCAAAAAATGCAACACTAAAGCACAAAGGAAATGATAAACGAAATTACAACCTAAAAACTTCCCAACAGCATATTTTCAAGTACAAGACAGAGTTTGCACTTTCTAGATTTTCCTTGTCTAATTGTCATGAATACAGGAAGTGCAGAATTATTAGGCAAATGAGTATTTTGACCACATCATCCTCTTTATGCATGTTGTCTTACTCCAAGCTGTATAGGCTCGAAAGCCTACTACCAATTAAGCATATTAGGTGATGTGCATCTCTGTAATGAGAAGGGGTGTGGTCTAATGACATCAACACCCTATATCAGGTGTGCATAATTATTAGGCAACTTCCTTTCCTTTGGCAAAATGGGTCAAAAGAAGGACTTGACAGGCTCAGAAAAGTCAAAAATAGTGAGATATCTTGCAGAGGGATGCAGCACTCTTAAAATTGCAAAGCTTCTGAAGCGTGATCATCGAACAATCAAGCGTTTCATTCAAAATAGTCAACAGGGTCACAAGAAGCGTGTGGAAAAACCAAGGCGCAAAATAACTGCCCATGAACTGAGAAAAGTCAAGCGTGCAGCTGCCACGATGCCACTTGCCACCAGTTTGGCCATATTTCAGAGCTGCAACATCACTGGAGTGCCCAAAAGCACAAGGTGTGCAATACCCAGAGACATGGCCAAGGTAAGAAAGGCTGAAAGACGACCACCACTGAACAAGACACACAAGCTGAAACGTCAAGACTGGGCCAAGAAATATCTCAAGACTGATTTTTCTAAGGTTTTATGGACTGATGAAATGAGAGTGAGTCTTGATGGGCCAGATGGATGGGCCCGTGGCTGGATTGGTAAAGGGCAGAGAGCTCCAGTCCGACTCAGACGCCAGCAAGGTGGAGGTGGAGTACTGGTTTGGGCTGGTATCATCAAAGATGAGCTTGTGGGGCCTTTTCGGGTTGAGGATGGAGTCAAGCTCAACTCCCAGTCCTACTGCCAGTTCCTGGAAGACACCTTCTTCAAGCAGTGGTACAGGAAGAAGTCTGCATCCTTCAAGAAAAACATGATTCTCATGCAGGACAATGCTCCATCACACGGGTCCAAGTACTCCACAGCGTGGCTGGCAAGAAAGGGTATAAAAGAAGGAAATCTAATGACATGGCCTCCTTGTTCACCTGATCTGAACCCCATTGAGAACCTGTGGTCCATCATCAAATGTGAGATTTACAAGGAGGGAAAACAGTACACCTCTCTGAACAGTGTCTGGGAGGCTGTGGTTGCTGCTGCACGCAATGTTGATGGTGAACAGATCAAAACACTGACAGAATCCATGGATGGCAGGCTTTTGAGTGTCCTTGCAAAGAAAGGTGGCTATATTGGTCACTGATTTGTTTTTGTTTTGTTTTTGAATGTCAGAAATGTATATTTGTGAATGTTGAGATGTTATATTGGTTTCACTGGTAATAATAAATAATTGAAATGGGTATATATTTGTTTTTTGTTAAGTTGCCTAATAATTATGCACAGTAATAGTCACCTGCACACACAGATATCCCCCTAACATAGCTAAAACTAAAAACAAACTAAAAACTACTTCCAAAAATATTCAGCTTTGATATTAATGAGTTTTTTGGGTTCATTGAGAACATGGTTGTTGTTCAATAATAAAATTAATCATCAAAAATACAACTTGCCTAATAATTCTGCACTCCCTGTATTAGCAGCAAACAGTAGACTAGATGAGCTCATTGAACAATTGAGTCCTTGGGTAAACACTATACAGGACAGGTAACGTCATTGGAAATAATTTGAAAATGTCTCCAGCAACTTTTGTATGAGTACAACGCATTTTAATTGGTGTTTTGATACATCTGGAAATGATGAGCTATTTTCTTATCAACACGTCTTAGCAAAATGCTATATTCCAATACCTGTTTTTAGCACTATAAGGACTCTAGAGTGTCATTGTCAATTTTTATTGATCAGTTAATTAAAACCACTACAAAGGTTAAAAGAAAAAAAAAAACATTGTCTACAGTAAAAGTTGAATAATGAAGAAAACGAAATAAAAGGCAATTAAGAACTAGGCATTGTCTCCATTTGCAGCGAGGGCTGCTTACGCATGTTGCTATGTGGCCCAACTGACTGGGCTAGCAGCCACCAGAGAACTGTCACATATTTTGCACTTCTTGCCAGGGCCCAGGGCGCAGAGTGTGAAAAACAAAGATTGGATACCTCCATACAGGACCACACCTCATGAGCCACGGTTACTGGAATTAGTAGTTGTCTTCTTTTGGCTACTAGTTTGGGACAGCAGCACAGAGCCTGCAGGTGTTTTGCCTGTGATCGGGCCAGGAAGGATTAAAGTTCTTAATTGGGAGAACTAGTGTTCGCAGATACAGGATCTGATGCTGAGTTCCTGCATTTATTGCTTCTAGGTGGTATGGTTGCGGGGCTCCATTCAAATAAGAATCATTTAGCACTGGCACTGTTGTTGGTGATTTGGATGTCAGAATGTCGAGCTCTCTTGAGAGTTCCTTTGCTCTTCTATTAATTGATATTTTCCAAGCAGTGTAGTTCACCATATCTGCCAGCTGAATGGAGTCACTCGTTTCAAAGGTTTTCTGTGCCTTGCTTAAATGCATATGCCACGGGTTGCCGGGAGTTTCGAAAATCGTTCTCAGGTGGAGTTTCAGAGTGAGCGAGTTGGCCTTCCTGAGACTGATGTAATATTTCAGGATGACAGCTTGACAGTCTATCTGCTGTGACATTAGGCTCATTTCCTATCTGAGCCTAGTGCAACATGTATATTTCGGTTGTTTACATTTTTTAAAGTATGCTCTACAATGAGCTTGTTCGATATTGAATTCTAAGCACCCCGAAAATGCCAGGTAACCATATTGCAGAGCAGGAAGCAGGGTGGCCTTTATTACCCTCAATATTGGGGCAGCTGAGGTGCTTCTGAGCTGGTTATTCAATTTAGCAAGTCCCTATGTGATGGCAGCATCTTTATGTCTGATTATGCTTTTCTGTACCCCTACCGTGTTGTTTTCTGAGAACCACACACCCAAGTAGTTATATTTCCTGGCTGTTCGGATGGTCTGGCTTCCCAGTTGCCAGGTTTTAATTTTCTGTTCTTATACCTTCCGAATATAAGGACTTTTGTTTTTTCCTGAGTAACCTGCAACTGATTAGCCTTGTTAAACATGTTCAGGGCATTTAGGGCTTGCTGTAGTCCAGTTTTCGTGCAGTCCATTATCACAATGTCATCAGCATACTGGATGATTTGGAGTCTTGTGAGGCCAATCTTAGGTAGGACCAGACTGCTGACCTTCAGATATTTCTCCAAGTCTGCAGTGTACAGATTGAACAATAGAGGGGCCAGTACGCATCCCTGCTTTAGGCCTCTGTTAGTTTCTATTTTCCGTGATAGTGACCCTGGCCCTGTAAGAACCCGGACCCAAGTGTAGGAGTACAATGAGACGATGGCTTTTAGAAGATGTGGAGGAATACCCCATAAAGACAGCTTCTTCCACAGAGTTTCACGGTCTACCCTATCGAAGGCCGCACTGTAATCAACAAAGCAGCAAAATAGCGGCTGATGGGCAGTGTTGGTTGCTTGGTACTGTAAGTAGGCTAGTGCCACGATGTTGTCCACAGTTGAGGCCCCTGATCTGAAGCCAGATTGGAAAAATGGCTGAATTGGACACTCCTCTACCCAGGCTTCCAGTTGGTCCAAAAGCAGTTGTGCGTACATTTTTACCTCCATGTCCAGGAGAGCAATTAGTCGATAGTTTGCGGCTTCTGAGCGGTCACCCTTTTCTATAAATTGAACACAGTATTGACCCTCTCCAGGATTCCGGGACAGTGGTCAGGTGATTATGCGATGTTAAAGATCTGTGACAGCCTCCCTGCTCAGTCCGATGTAGAGTATTTGAACAGAGAAGCAGGTAAGCCGTTAGGTCCTGGAGCGCCATCCTTCCTAGTCCTCTTTAAGGTGTTCTCTGTCATGCTAATGGAAAAAGTAGTCAAAACCTTAGCTTTTGCATCGTGCTGTGTGGCTAGCTGATCTGCTTCTATCTCTTGTTGTTTCTTGGCCCTAGAAGAGGAGTTATCACTGTGGGAAGTGGGTGGACACTGAATTTTGTCCCTGCTATTACTGGCAGAGTCTAGTACTGCTTTGGTGGTCATGTACCAGAGTGTAACATGCAAGACCCATGCTGACTCTGATACACCATTCTCTCTTGTCTTTTGGCCATTTGTTAACTTATTTACATAGTCCCACAAAAGGGCGTGATTTGGGTCTTTTAGGAGCTGAAATAAGATGCCCCATACTTTCCTATCTTTTTCCCCCTTAAGCTCCCGTATCTGTTTTTTGAGAAATCTTCTGCTATTTGTTACCTCTGCCGCTGTGTCCGGTGTGGGCTTTTGCTTGTGCGTACGTAAGGCTCTACAAAGTGCCTGCCTTGCTTTGAGTACATTTTTGTCCAGTTGTAGTGGTTTGCTTCTTTGGATAAGATGGGATGCATGAGCACACCTTGACTTACCCAACAACAACATGTGTAGATCACCCATCGACTTCGTCCATCATTTGAGATTCGGGTTTGGTTCTAAAAGCTGGGTTTTTAACCATCAGATTATTTTAGATGAGTACTCTGGTCTCCATTTAATTCTTCTCACCTGGTGTGCTTGTTCTATGCCCATTGAGGCCCCTACCGCTGCATACCGCTCTGCTGCCTGTACTTGTGAATCAATTATACATTTCAGGGGACTGTGGTTGCTCTCTTCCCTCTCAGTGATTTCATAGTGGCTAAGTCTCTGCTTGAGTTTTTCTGAGAGGTACACGCAATCAATGGTTGAGCCTCCCTTGAATGATGAGGGAAAGGGGCTCCCATTCCAATTATTCATGTGCTCCTTTCGGGCTGACAATAGTCTGAAGGTTGTCACAAAATTGTGAAGTAGTTGACTGCCTCCATCCTGGTGGGGATCCTCTGTTTGGGTATCAAGCCTGTATACATTAAAATCACCCAGCATAACTATTTCATGGCCAGGGTGCTTGAAGATGACTGTTTCCAAGTTCTCCAGGAGTTCGAGGATCGTTGCTGCCTTTGATTTCCTTGTGCCGTTTAAGTAGCATTTAATTAGTATCAATTCCAAATTTTGTTGAGCAATGTTCACACCGCTAATGGTGATTACTTGGGCCATTTTGCTGGTGACTGCAAGCTCAGTGGTTGCCAAACGGACTGCGTGTTTAATGAAGATGGATAGTCTGCCTGAAGGCCGACCAACGATACTTGGCCGCATGGCTGGCTTGAAAATCTCATAATAGCCTGGCAGGAGAGATTGAGTACATTCCCAGGTTTCTTGCATACAAATGATGTCGTTGGAGCTTAAGTAGGACATGACCTCGCCAGATCTAATGATGCTCCTGAGGCCTGCCACGTTCCATGACAAGAATGACAGAGATTTCGGTGACCACGAAGAATGGTGCTCTATGGTCCCCTTAATGCTAGGACCAATACCTTGGTGCTTCCAGATCCGTCTGCTTACTTTGCGGGAATGATCGTGTGCCCATATGGACCTCTCTTCTATTTTGCTCGCAGACTATAGTTATCTGCGGAGTCACTGTTGTATGTGTCCCATGGGTCCACCCCTCACCTGAGCCTCCTTAGGACAGTTTTCAGCTTTTGAGCAAGGACAATATTTAAGAGGATAAATGGATATTTGTCCGGTGGGGGGATATATAGTTCAATGCCCCAATCTGCAAAAGAATCCCTTTCGTCCCAGACGGCAGCCCTCTGTGCTGCACTTTTCCAAGTTGTTTTTGTGATCTCATTTGTTACATTTGGAGCGGGTGGCTCAAACCTCACCCATTGCATGTCCTCCGAGGTAATGTGCCTGAGAGCTGGCACCTGAGAGAATAAGCACAATAAATTCCTTCTATTTAGGATGTTTATGAGACCCTTTGAGGTATAATGGGGGATGAACACTAGGTCCAGAGAGTCCTGCTCTACTGGGTCTAGTGTAGCCTGTCCGACTGACAGTGCTTCTGAAGTGGCCAGAGGAGTGAAGTCTCTGCAATAGGGGCGTGATGAATTGCATGTGCCACTAAGTGGAGGGCCCGCTCTCTGTTGCCTATAAAGCCAGTGGTACCTACTGTCTCTTTGTGTTATGGTTGTTGTGTCCTCCTTGGGCCCAATTTGCATGTCATGATGGTTGTCCTGTGTAGTGTATGAGATAGAGTGCTCCCTTACACCTTCCTTCCGGGAGAAAGCTGTTGTGGTCCTTACTAGGGTTGTGTTCGGACAGGTCCTTGGATCTTGAGTTCTGTAGTCCTCGGAGGGTTTCTGCGCCCCTCGGCTTCAAGGTATTGCAACTGGGCCGCTTTTACTATTGGCTGATGTCAAACGCAGGCCAGAGGTTTCTCCTGCTTCATAGTTCCTAGGAGCCAGCATTGTTGGCGCTACTGTTTGCTCTTGTGATTGAGCCAGAAGCGATGACTATGGTGTGGCAGGTGTCGATGTTTGTCCCAAGGATGTGGCTTTCCCTTTCCCGCCTCGTGAAGCCGACATCAGTTTGATCACTTGTTCTTGTTGCTGGGCTGCTTGTGATTTGCACGCCTGAAAAATTGGGAATAACTTTGCTGTGCCACTAACTTCCAATACTTCAGGGGCGATCTTTATTTTGTGCCTTTTGGCAGTTCTCGTTTGGCATCTATGTTTCCTGGTTTGCTTTTTTTTGTTTCTTCCTCGCTCTCCTTGTAAGGGTGGTGGGTGAAACCTGGATAAGCTTGATGGGGAGTTACGTGATAGCAGTGCTACACCAACGATTATATTGTTGGTTTTAGCCTCAGATTTCAGTTTTTCACTCGTGCAGGACTTTAGGTCCCTGCCAGGGCAGAGGAAATAACTGAAGTTGGGCTGTCAGCCCCAGGAGCTGTATGGAATGGGCTGCTTGAATTAGCCCTTGATAGGATGATATTTTGTCCTTGAACTTGAGCTGGTTGGGCGGATTGGCACCTTTGGGAGGGCGAGGTTGCTGCTGTGGTTTTGTCGTTTCTTGCTGTCTCCTTGACTACTTCAACTAGCTCAATTAGGATATTTGGTAGAGCATAGCTTGTCAAGAATTGGGAAGCAAGAGCATTGGGTTCCCTTCCTTATGGTGATGAGGAGGCTCTCCATGTGTGTTACCTTTGTTCTGATTTCTAATAGATGTGTGGCCAGGGACTGAAACAAGTCATCTTGTCTGACTGAAAAAGGAGCACCCTTGCCATGATATCCTGCGAGGCTCTAATAGCCGCCAGCTCTTGTGCATTTATGAAGCACCCTGAAGTTGTTCTGGAAGATGGTCCACCTCCTTCTTGATCCTCACCTGAGTGTTTCTTGGGTGCTCTTGCTGTTGTGGTGAGGCCGAGTGTTCTATCGATCTGCTCCTCTAGGTTATTGAGGAACTGCTCAGACAGTGCCCCAAGCTCTTGATCTGTGAGACTGGGCCTGCCCTGGTTGGTGAGCAAGGTTTTTGGTATGCCCCCAGATGCGGGCGATAACTCTAAGGGGTTAGATGCCTCCACCAACATCCCTTGTACTGGGGACCACTCAAGTTTGCGGGCTACTTGGGCAATGGTCGTCATTTTGTGCATTTGGTGGCCAACTCCTGGAGGGGCGCAGACCACAGGAGAGTTGAAGTGCTGAGCAGCGGTGTCTTTTGTGGTAGTGGAGACTTTGTTCAACAGTGTTGATGATACGATCCCTGGGGGGAGCGAACCACTGAAGTGTTGAGGTACTGAGTGGCGCTCTCTGCTGTGATGGAAAGGTCTCTATTCAAAGGTTGCGATGATGCGATCCCTGCTTGAAGAGGGGAGGAGATGCCGGCAAAGGACTCTTGGTGACTGACTATTAAGATTGAGGGGGGGCATGAGAGTGGTCTGTAGGCAATGATCCCCCCTGTAGAGATCGTGCTGTGTGCGGGTGTTTGCCCCACTTTGCTGGATTGGACATTTACATCCTCCTCCTTTGCGTGCAGCCGTACATGCGCACTGCCCCACTCTGGAACCTCTGTTGCTGGTTTACAGAGAAATCAGACTATGGTGTCCTTTCCTTCGGGTCGGGTCTGTATTTTTACATGGTCTGGGGGGGTCGCTGCTTCTTCAGACACCCTGTCAGCCATTAAGTAATCAGAGCAGCCCGAGCATTTTAATTGCAGGGTCAAGCAAACCCCCGCCCCTTGCCGGCGTGTGTTGTATTTCCTCTTTGGCATCGCTGGCAGGGGCTGTGTGGGTTGTTAAACTTCATGGCCTTAGTGCTATGCTGTGAGCGCCCCAGTCTTCGCTGTCCCCCCGCTATGCGTGTTGCTCCTATACTCCTGGTGCCTGTTGCACCTGGTATTCTTGTCCTATTGTGGGTTGTGCTACACTGGACGTCGCCTCACCCCCTCGCCAGCTACGGCTGTCACTGGTGTGGTGGAGGGGCATGAGCACGCCACCTGGGGAGCCTAGGAAGCCTGGGGCATAGGAGATGCTTGATGCTTGGTGGAACTTTCTGGATGGAGGTGAGGCAAAGGTGAAGCAATGGGCATAGGGAGGTGGGAGGGCGTGACACTGGGCAGGCACCCCTCACTTCTGCCTCGCTCTTGAGCCACCTGCTTCTTCTCGCCCTCTTTGCCCCTATGCCTCTTCCTTGCTGCTTCCCTGCAGTTGCCCTACTGGCCCACTGCTCCTGCACCCAGCTCTCCCAACTCCACAGGAGCAATGTGCGCAGACCCTCTGCGGGGGGGGGGGGGTTTGTGACTCATAGGCTCCTGAGCTTCCGATCCTTTTTTTTTCCAGCCACCTGGCCTCCCAGCCTCCTGGGGTCACTTTCCCCCTCACTGGAAGGGGACGCTCCGGAGCTACGTCATGAGCCGGAACTCCCCTGTGGACTCCCCCGTGCCCCCACAAGCCGCACCTTGACCAGGGCATGGCCCGCTTCTGTGGGGTCCGTAGGGGTACTGTGAGGGAGCCCACTCCGCGACCAATGGTTTTCAATAGCACCGGGCCGAGCCGCGCTGAGAACTGCACTGAGAACTCTAGAGTTAATGTTCGAAAAACAAATGTATAAATTTTTTCTCCTAGAGCCTCTTTTTTAAACTTTCATGAGACTTTGATTGGAACTAAACTGCTCAGAAATGCAATCATGGTTGGACATTCCGCATCCAGATTCACAAGTTGTGAAATTTTGTTACATAAATGGCACCTACAACTTGGTAAAATGCACAGACCGTGGAAGACTTTGGAGATAGAAGGGTGTATTACAGGTGGGGATGGCCCTGCAAAATGCATTGACTACCCACAACCTCCACTCAGTACTTTGCTGAAACCACAGGTCGGATAACAATCTTTAGAATACGTTCCTAAGCTACAGATGTGCTCTTGTCAAAAACATGTTCATAAATAATTTGTAGGTATTTTATCTCTTCCCACCCCTACTACCCTAAAATCACACGTAGCTCCCTGTGCCCCTTCCCACCCCTCAAACCTAAAAATCTCCCTTACCTCCTTTTGCCTCTTCCCATTCCTCAACCCTAAAATCACCCATACCTCACTATACCGCTACCCACCCATTAGCCCTAAAATCATCCTTACCTCCTTTACTCTTACCTAAACATTTTGTTTTTTTAAACAACATGAACATGCATGTGATTTAAGAAAATATATATACTTACCTGCGTGGTAAATTACAGTAAGGTTAAGGATGTGTGGTAAAGTTAAAAACCTATAAAATATACTTACATGCGTTGTACTTACTTTCTGACTAAAGACTGCAGGTTAAAGGTAAGGTGGTGTAAAGATTGTGGGGTAAAGGTAACATTCTCTTGTGGAAATCCATATATCTATGTATATGCTCCAAATTATAGGTAATGGAGAATCATAATTTTTGTGTGAAATATGACAAGAAATACCTGGAATTATATGAAGTTGGTTGAAATGTACCCAATGGTATCTTGTATAAAAAACTGAATGTGAGTGTATACGTTGCGTACTGGAAAACACTGGTTCAAGGACAAAGGCCCTCATTATGACAATGGCGGTATTGACCGCTTACCGCCGCGGCGCTGACCGACAAAAAGACCATCGCCGCGGCTACCTGCCGTCTGCCATATTATGACCGTAGCCGGAATTTCGCTAGAAGGATGGCGGGATTCCGGCTGCGGTCATGGCAGCGGATGGCGTTAAGGTGGTGCTGCTGCCAGTAACAGCGCCACACCAGTAGACCGCTGCAGACCGTATCATAACACATGATACGGCCTGGCGGGGTTCTGCTGGTGGACGCTGATGCTGGCAGCAGCGCCCCATCCCATCTCCTGCCGGAGGACCCCCTGCAATCAGGTAAGATGGGTGTTCCGACAGGGGAGAGGGGTATGGTGTGTGTGTGGGGGGGGGGGTGTTGGTGTATGTTTGTGTGAGCATCCATGCGGGTGTGTGGCGTGTGGAATGCATGTGTCAATGCATGGTTGTGAGTGTGCGAGTATGTTGTATTGTGTGAATGCTTGTATGAATGTGTGTGTGTGGATGTGTGTGTGAATGGATGCATGCATGCGTCAGTGCATGTGGGTATGAGTGTGTGTATGCTTGTGTATGATGGTGCGTGAATGTGCGTGTCTGTCGTGGGGGTCTGGAGTGGGAGGGCAGAGGAGGACTCCAGGGAGGGGAAAGGGGCAGGGGAAACCCCTATCTGTGACAGGGAGGAATTCCCTGTCTCTGAAACTGCCTACCGCCATGGTTTACGTGGCAGCAAGGAGCCCTTGAAAACCATGGCAGTAGGTGGGGACATAATCCCGCGGGTGGGACAGTGACGGCCGCCTGGTGGGAGACTGAAGTCTCCAGCCCAGCAGCTGTTACCACCCTGGCAGACGGAGTGGTACATTGGCGGTTTGGCTTGAGCCAAACCGCCAATGTCATATTTTGGGGAAGAGTACTTCCAGCCTGTTGGCAGTACTTTTCTCCAAAATAACATCGTCCGCCAGGGTCATAATGAGGGCCAAAGTGTTTCTCAGCTGCTGTTTCAGTATTCTTGCAAGAGACATTAAATTTCATGGCTGCAAAATAACACAACTTGCAGATTCACATAATTTCACCTACATTAAAAAAGTGTCTCAACTCACTCCAAAACAAAGGGGAAGCATTTTATGATGGAACCCCTGGCCATACGGCTCAGAGCGAAGGGGCACAACTGGGGCATACCTCTAGAGGACATGACTCACTCCAATGTCCTTTATGCTGATGACCTGCTGATCTATTTCTGCGAGATCGCACTAGACCACTCCGAGCTACATCACACCCTGGCGGAATTTGCTGCTTCGGTGGGCTGCAAGTGAACTGGGAGAAGTCAGCGACCTATCTATTTGGGGGAAACCCCCCTCCGAAGGCAAGAAGCAGCAATCCACTACCTGAGAATACACTGACCACACCCCGCTCGATCTCTACGAGGTTAACCTCTATTTGACATTGCCAGGCATTAGGACACAAATACAATTCTAGCAGTCACTCCACCTGGCCCACATTGGACGCATAGCCCTCTTGAAAATGGTTCTGGTGCCTGGACTCCTTTACTATTTTGCCAATCTCCCATTGTCTCATCTTGCACCTTCTACCAGGAGTTGGATACCCTACTAGGCAATTTAGTCTAGAGCTCCTGAAGACACGAGTGGCCCTTTGTAAATTAAAACTACCAATATATGAGGGCAGGCTGGGCACTCCCTTTTAGAGGCCTATTATCTAGTGGCCCAGCTACAGTGGATATCATGGTGGACGGCCGGATGATATATGGGAGACCAATGGAGATAAAGGGATTCTCTCAACATTCACAAACTCCTGACTTCTTACTCCCAAATCCACACCAAATTATCCCCGCCACTAGGGGTAGCAGTGGCCAGAACCTGTGTTTCTCACATTTCTCGCTAGGGTACAGGTACACCGGCATATGCCCCAGAATTCCCTCTGATGGGTCTTACACAGTTCCCCTGCACCTATACCGAGCAAGACATGCAACCTTGGATGATCCAATCCTACACACCATAGGCAATCTGTTAACTGACAGTCACCTCCACTCCTTTGCACAACTCATGACAGATCACATCCTCCCATCTGGCCAATTGCTCTTCCACAGGTAGATGGTTTGTACCTGCTGACTGTTGTGGCACACCTCAGATGCTGAACCTGCCACCCATCCAGTAGTGCAAACTACTCTGATCATGGGCAACGGTCAGCATCTTTTACTTGGCTGTTGAAAGCCATTAGAAGCCTGTTGCTAGTTCTCCTACCTGGACTATGGCACAACCGGGAAGATGACTACAGGAAAGTGCTACATGATAAAGAATGGCTACAATTCTCGCTTTAATAATATACAGTTCTTTATCCTGCATAGAGCATCTCTTTCTCCGGGCCAAATCAACTGATACTTCCCCGATGCACAAACACACTGCCCTCTTTGCGAAACCCCAGACGGGGATCTAAAAACACATGTTGTGGACCTGTCTAGCGCTTCAACACTATTGGTCCTCAGTACACGATATCCTCCAGGCGGTCACTGAATTACCAGACATACATACCTAGGAAGTATACTCACTGGGCATCTTTAAGCATCGGAAACAACAAAAAGTGTTCATCTGCTTTGCCTCCCTGGCCCTACTACTTGCTATTCTCCAAACGCCCCTCCACTAGAGGCCGGGAACGGCGCAGTACTTACATTGGCGGCAGCGGAGGAGGATGTCATTTGGTGTGAAGGTGCGGGGCTCGTGTGAAAAAGGGCAAGACAGTATTATTAATCAGCCTTTCACCTTCTGCCGGTACACCCGGACAAATTCCACTTGCTGCAAATACATTTTTAGGGTGGCTGCTTCATGGATAAATATATGCCTATGCGCAGTGTTTGAGAAATTTAGCACCTTACTAGAGGGTTGGTTCACACAGTAGTGGCATCATAACAGGTTCTCCAATACTTGTAATTGTAATTGTATTGATATAGCCCTTACTACTCCTGATGGGGTGTTGAAGTGCTTTTTGGTGAGTAGCATGGAACCCAAAGGAATAGTGGATTATCATAGGAAAATATAACTTGTTAATTTAGCAATGGGCATATGAGTCTGTTAGTTTGATTGAACAGAATATAGTAGGGGTACAGGAGAAAATAGTCTAGATAGTGTTATTTGGGAGTTCATATTAGATGAGGTTTGGGAGGAGTCAAAGGAGGAATAGAGGATGAAGTAGTCTAGAAAGAGTTTTTAGAGAGAGCATAGTAGTAAAATTAGGTTTGGGATGAGTCAAAGGAGGGATACAGGAGTGAAAAGTGTAGGAAGTGTTATTTTGGAGCTCATAGTAGTAAACTGATATTTGGGTGAGTCAAGGAGAAAAAGAGTAGGGAAGTGTCTAGAAAAGTTATATTGGCGATCATAGTAGTAAACTGAGGTTTGAGGTGAATCAAGGAGGGATAGATGAGGGAAGAATCAAGAAAGGATCTTAGGGAGATCACAGTAGTAGAATGAGATTTGGGGTTCATCAGAGAGTGAAGGAAGAGGATATATGGAGAGAGAGGAATTCCACAGTTTGGTTTCTCGAACAGAGAAAGATGTACCACCAATGTTTTTTCTTGTATGCCGGGATTTTGAATGATTTCTTGCTAGTGGGTAGAGGAGGAGTACTGGGTGAGTGTGTGAGGTCGATGAAGACATTGGAAATGACAGTGGACAGCTTTGGCATAGCACTGGCAGCCCAAAATTTGGAGGAGCCGGTCCCACACTGACATTTATGAGGATTGAGTTGGACTCAGTGGCAAAGATGTTGCAGCTGCCAAGTGACAAGATGAATGTACTGAATGGGCTGATTGATGAGCTACTGCAGAGAAGGAAGTGTGAGCTGCATCTGGTGCAAAAAGTGTTGGGTCATTTGAATTTTGCATGCAGGGTAGTGGCCCTCGGGTGCTTTTTGCAGGAGAATTGCATTTGCGGTGCTTAGGGCTGTGAAGTCAAATTATATAGTTTGCTTGACGAGCCGAGGAAAACTATTTTGTCTGGAAACGGATCTTGAGGGGTATAACGGAGTGACAGTGTGGATGCAAAATTACCCAATGACATGGAAGGTGGAGATTTTTTCAGATTTCTCAGGAATTAAGGTTTGAGGGTGCTCTAGGGGGGGCGCTGGTGTGCAGAGGTCTGGTCTCAAGCCTGGAAAGACAATGGGCAAAGAATTGCTTTTTAGGATTCTTTTTCGTTATTACTGGCAGTGCTTCTGTGGGGTGATAAGCTGAGGAAGAGGATGATGATGTGTGTGTCTTATAATGCAGCAGTGGTACAGGTAATGAAGAGAATAACTGCTTCTGTTGCATGGGTGTTGAATATTCTGAGCGATTTCATCCTGCTATGCATGTAGAAGAACATCTTGTTTTGAGCTAGGCACATTGTGGGTCTGGACAATGGAGTGACTGATACACTTTTTCATTGACAGTGTTTTAGGTTCTCTGGCTTGGCCCGGCATGTTGTGATGGAAAAGCTTTGTGTTCCGGAAGACTTGTGGAGCATTAGGCTGTGAAAGCGAGCTTGCTAGAGGAATATTCACTGGTGGAGTCAAAGAGGAGCATGTGCTGACAAGATTGGAGGGAGTTCATAGCATCTGGTTACAGACAGCAAGACAATGAAAGGATTGGCTTATGGTTTAGACATGAGAAAATGCTGGAATTCATCTTGGAGAAAATATAGTAGGGGTTATCTGCCATTACCAAAGAGGCGAAGTTGGCAGGTATTGCATTTGCGGAAGACGCAATGAGGATATGGCCCCTGCAGTGGAGACATGGGTCAGAGAATTTTAGACAGCTAGTCCCGGCTGCATGGCAAGGTGGCATGGGTATTGTACCCAATTTCGATTGGGGTCCAGAGGGCAATAGTGGAGAAGGAAAGAGTTGCACGCACTTCCACTGGGAAGGCAGGGCTCTTTAAAGCGATATTCTGTCTGATGTTCTTTGGAACCTACAGGGTTTCAGAGTTGATAAGTAGGAAAGGCAGTCAAGAAAGGTGCTGGCCAGTATGAAGGGAAAAGGGTTTGGACATACATTGGAGGAGTTCTAATAATGACCAGAACGGAAAGGGGACAGTGGTGCTCATACACCATTCAGTGGAGGCATGGGAATTCCCTTGGTTGCAGTTATGGGTCTTTTTGGAGTTGAGTGCTGGGGTGAGTGCCTCATTTTCCTACACAGGATTGGCAAAGAAAACACAGGCCTCATGCTGGGAGTACTGAGAGGATGCTTATGGGCTTTCCGGAGATTGAGGAGCAATTGTGTGTGGAGGTATGTTCAGCAAGACCTTAAATAATGGGCTATTTGCTTTGCTGGCAGTGCTCCTAGTGCTGAGACTCACTGGTGGGATGTATGGATCTGCCAGTACTCCTTCGTGAAGTGGGCTGGAGTACAGGCCAAGAGGCAATTTGGAGGAAATCATTTGGGGTTGAAAAAGATGGTGCCAAAATCCATTAGTTTGGATTTGGTGGGATACGTTGGGGGCATTGGTGCCAGCCTTGTGGGAATATAAGGCAAACTGGGGCAAGCCTAATGAGTTAGTTATTCACCAGAGAGAGAATGACTTGGTGCAATCCACTGAGTTGGAATTGCTGAAGTCCATGAAGTGGGACTTGAAAATCCAGAAGGTCAGCTCAGGTTCCACTGATGTGATTTTGACTAGGCTGCTGCCTAGGAGGATGTGGAAGGGCGTGGTTTATGCAAGGTGAGAGGAGTGCAGGTGATAGCACAGGAGAGCATTCGCTTTGAGACACTGCACTTTTTCAGGCATGATGGTGTGCATATGTCCAAGCAGGGCAACAACCTACATTTGGAAGGGTTGAGGAGGCCCTTGGAAGGATTGATTAATGACTGAAAAGGAGCTCTGAGTTGGGGGGAGCAGAAATTACACCTCAGGGGAGGGTCTTTCTGGTGGCAGAGGAAGGCAAACTGTTCAGATGATTGGAGGAAAGATGGGGCTGAGAACAGGCAAAAAACAAGGGAGCCAAGATTTGGGTCAAGGACAAGGGCATGTTCTATTGAGCGGGCATGCTTGACAATTTGGTTAATGTGGGTTCTGGTGTGAAGATAACAAGTTGGTTAATTTGGGTTCTGATGCGAGGACCACAAGGATTTGTGGCATTTCAAAGGTTATGTGCAGTTCAGAAATTTTGGAGGTGGGATGTTGTGGGTGGGAGTTGCTTAGATGAGGCGGGCAGAGCTTTGTGTTAGCATAGGGTCAAGAGGACCACAACATGGGGGAACACCCCCATAGGACACCATAAATAGGTAGAAACCACCTTCAATAAACAGTTCTCTACAGCACTGCAACTTCTATTGATGTTGTGCTGCCATTAAAAATAATCAGTAGCGGTTGGCGAGCCAGTTTCCAAATTTCCCCATATACGGAGCAAACACTTGCTGAACACCTCAAGTTGGAGAAGGGTAATTAATATTAAAAAATAAATTTAAAGAATAAACATCATCAACTCCTTAAATGAGAACTGAGGTCAGGGGGACATTAGAGCTCACAGATCATGGCCGAAAGGCATGAGAAATAAATGTGTAAGGAGTTGGTAATTATATAGCACACACCTATCTGAAAGGCAGCATAGTGGTGTAGAGGATCAAAGATGAATATCACAATAAACTAGTGATTCGAGGAGTAGTGAGCTCCTGAGAACAGAGTGTTCTTCAAAGGTGTGCATCCTAGCTCTTTCCTAAATAGGAGTAGTAATAGGACAATTGATGAATATGGGTTGTTATTCCCTACCCTGGATGCAAAGATCAAGAAAGGATATTGCTAGATTTATTTTCATTTTGCTCTGCTTTGTTTCCAGTTTGATGGTGTTCTGACTGCAGATGTGGTGAGAGCCACCAGAGAAGGCATTGCGAGCTTGTTGGGCAGGTAGTTGAGGGTGCAGTTTGTGATGACTTTGTAGTTGATTAAACTGGATTCGAAGATGGAGTGGGCAGCGAAGTTTCATCGGGGTGGAAGTGATGAGGTCCCAATGCTTTAGCCCCTTGATAAGGTGTGCTGCAGTGTTTATGAGGTCCTTATGGGAGTCAGTGTTGAAACTGGGAGGCCATAGAACAGGCTGTTGCTGCCATCCAGATGTGAGAGTACATGAGCTTTAGCAGCAGTTTCTAAGTTACTTTCTGTGAGAACTAGATTCACTTTCTTTAGTAGAGAGCTGGTACCAATTATCCTTGATTTTCTTGGTGATTTGTTCCTTGGTGGTGAGGTCAGTTCTCCGGATGAATTTATTTGTCCTAGAGTTGGTTTAATTTTGAGACTTTCAGGTTCAAATTGTTGATCCAGGTTTAGGCTAGCTGTTGCTTGTTGTGTTAGACCTGTCAGCCTTTTGGTAGTCTTCTGAACCTTTTGCCTGCTTGCCTCCAAGTTTGCTGAATTCATTTTTGTTGACCTTAAAACTCTGTGTGCTAAAGTGTTTGTGCTCTCTCCCTAACACATGATTTGATTATCATATACCCAATCAGCATATTTAGTTTACTTAAATTCCTACTAAAGTGCACTATGTGTGCCCACGGCATGTAAATTAAATGCTTCTAGTAGGCATGCAGTACCTGTTGTGCCACCCACTTAAGTAGCCCTGTAAACATGCTACTCTGCTGAAAGGGCAAAGGCTTGACTATAACAAAACTTTCTAAAATATGTGTGCTTCATGTTCGGTCCCATGGTTAATATTGCATCATAAAGGATTAGGCATGACGCAAAATTGCACAATTTTGTCACCATATTACCTCTGCTAAAAGTGGTGCCAGAATATAAATTATACCTGATAGCTAAGGGACAGATGTAGCAAAGGTTTTTACCCATTCTGTGCCTATGGGAAAAAGTGTTCGTACATATGGTCCTAAATGCTTACTATTATTAGTGGACATTATAAGCCTTTTACCTGTGTTGTAATGTTTTGTACAATATCCCAGATCCATTTCTGTCTTCAGGATAAACTGAGGCAAAGTCAACCCTTCTGCCACCTGGACAGGTCCTTTTTCCAGCCATTCAAATATGAGGTCATTCATAGTGTAGCCAACTGAAAAGAGAGACACATAGCAAGAGAGATATTGGTGACGGGGTAATGTACTGTCAATGAAAGTGGAACAGAAAATCACAGACTAATAAGGAACGAGAGTGAAAAAATAGCAGAAACATCACCAGGGGGTAAAAAAACGGAAATATAGTAAATAAGATGTGTGGTCGAGATCTGATGGAATGTGAAAGTTCGAAAAAACAGTTTTTTCAAAAAGTGTTAACAGAACTTTAAAGAAGGATCGACATATATATATGCATATATAGACAATTACAATATAAAACGGCAAAAATGATAAAAACTAATTTATTTATTTCGCATAGTCCATGTTTCTCAAATCCAACTTAGGAACCACATTATAAACCACAAGTTAAAGCCCTTACGTTATTACTTAACTTTAGTTTTAATTCAAATTGAAATGCACTTTAACGTCCATAGCTTTGTAGACAGATTAAATAAATTTTTTCTAAGTCTCTAAGAAGGTTTTAACTTTAAGTGTATTCACCAATGTCCTTCTTAATCAGACACAGTGACATATAACATGTACTATACCAAGTGTTACTGTTTTGCAAGGGGCTGTCCCCCTTTTTTCCCAGTGAAGCACTATCAGTCCCTTCGGTCTCATGCCTCGATCTGTGGGTGCATTTTATTGTACTTTCACAGAAGTGGACACTCTTTTTTTTAGGTTTACAGATGCACTATGATGACATAATATGTTATCATGCATATCCATACATAGGGCCAGATTTACAAGGTCCTTGTGCGTCCTTGCGCATCCTTGCGCCACACTAGCCTCGTCTTTTGTTACGCTAATATGGCATTAAGGAGGCCAATTCACCACACCATATGTACAAAGTGGCGCAATGCCAGCATTGCGCCCCTTTGTAACCCCTTGCACCACATAATACCAGCACCAGGTATAATGTATTCAAGTAATAATTGCCACGTAGGGAGGCTGTAGAAAATGGTACAGTGAAATCTACAAGATTTCACTGCCACCTTTTTCCCATAATTTTTAATGCCTGCTCTGGGCAGGTGTTAAAGTGACAGGCCCATAGTAACCTATGGGCCTCCCTGGTGCTTTGCTGCACTAGCTCCATCATTTATGGTGCTAATCCAGCAAAGTGCCAAAATAGCATCATAAATTATGACCTATTGTGGAAACAGGCACCCTGGTGCGCCGTATTGATGTGCCATATTGTAAATATGGCACTACCATGGTGTTATTAGGTGGGGTAGGGGCGGCGCAAGAAAGGTGGCGCATTGGGACCAATGCGCCACTTTCTTGTAGATCTGGCAAATCGTGCACCACTTTTGCCCAAAATGCCTAGGAAACCTCGACATCAGTCTCACACCAGCACAACAATACCTAGACATATTCAGTTTGGTTGAGGGCCATGTTATAGAAATGTATTCATATGGCATGGGCGAAATTTGAATTGGCTAGCGTAACTGGGGTAATTTCAGTAATTCTATGTTACTCTTTGACGTAATTACCGATAAAACTGAAATTAAGTCTCCTCGCTTAACTAGGAGTAATTTGGGGGGGAAACAATTCTACAGCACAGGGAGATTTAGTAACCACGAGCGGCCGCTCACCCTCTCCATTAGTTTATTGCCTCATTTAGTCCTATTTCTTAATGCAAAACGCATCCTTGCGTCACAAGAGTGTACTTTGTACTAAACAATTGCAGTAAATGCTGGGACTAAGCTAGAGGGGGTGGAATTCTACCCCAACAGCACATTTATCACTTTTTCTTAGCACAAAATGCCTTCACGCACCCATTTTGGACGCAAAGGGCAATTTTTGTGAAGACAATAGATCGGAATGCAGGGGAAACTTAAGTGTTTATCCTATCCCAAGAGTACTTTAGCGAGAGACTGCTCGCTCTTGCTATTCGTGTTCTATACCATGGGTACGGGTGTACTCCTGCTATAAGCAGGAAAAAGTCTCCAACTGCATCTTCTGTGGGAATGTTCTTTAACCAACGTTTGTACATAACAACAAACATACAGTCTCTCTCTCATGATCTTCATTCCACTGTCTTCGTGCTGTAGAACACCCCCAGTTTTCTATCCTTGTGATTAGATTTTCCACACATAGAATTACAACATTCTAGTATAATTTTACCTGTCAGTCAATCACTGGGCACCAGCAAATTAGTAAAATATACTCTTAAATGTTCAACTAACATTGAGAATTGGGCCTGTGTTGTGGCTGTGATTTTACATCACAATTTCTACTCCTGGAGCTTGACAACAGTTTGCTCCAGCTCTGCACAATTCCTCCTTGTTGCATGATTTATTACCACACTTTATTATCCTTACTGGAAATTGTTATTTTGCCTAGATTATTAATATTTGGACAGAGAAGATGAACATGAAAGATTGTCATTCGATTTTGTTTATACAGGATTGAGCTATTAACTGCTGTGCCAAAAAAGAGCGCTTTTGGAAAAGAATTAATGGGCAACTCAAATTTAGAATAGCAAATTAATCTAGACGATTCGAACTTTCAATATTTTGAGAATTGGAAGGTTGTTGTGTTTTAATTAAATCCAAAAGCAGAAAGTAAAAAAATGAAAATACTTACAGCTCTCAAGTTGCATAGTACATGTTTGGATGTCCATAGGGAAGTTTTTTAAGTCCATTGGGCATGAAAGGATGAGGGTCAGCCTGTTAGAACAAGAAAAAATATATATTTGCACTTTTTTTACATTTTGAATCAAAAAGAGAAATTGATTGAAACAATAAATAATAGGAAATGAATTCCTTGAAATTATATTCTGAATTAAATATAAATGCTACATGTTCATCCTCAATTATTTAAAAGCACAAATATTGTAAAACATCAGCCAACAAGAACACTTGATTCAGCCCACAGGACAATTATAGGTCTGGCATGATAGCACATCTGTTGTCAGAACGTATGCGACTGACAGAAAAAGGAGCTTTAAGGAACACTACTGAGAGAGGGGGTTGGCTCCACCCACAGGCTGACTGTCTAGAGTAAAGCAGATGCTGTAAGCTTTTATTGAAGCTTGTATTGCAGGTTTTGCCTTACAGGAAAGTTTATGCTGAATACAACAGGACTGAAGTGGCCATTGTGACCATGGTGGGATAGCCGTGATCTGTTCATTATATTAAGTTACGCTAAGAGCAGTTGGCCTGGCATATTTATTATGAAAAGCATATGGTAAAGCCATGAAGGTTTTAAGGGGGGATTGTTATTACACTGTGTTAAAGCCTACAGAGAGGTTTTTTGCCACATGGATTCTGACTTCTCCCTTTAACAAACCCTGGGGGAGGAGGGCAAAAATGTACCAAGTGATGATTCTTGTTAGGACCTCTTGTGGATGGAGGAGAGTTGTATATTCCTTTCCCAAATGTTTACAACATTGTAAAAGTATGCCTAATAGTTTCCTTGAGGGAAAGCATAACATCAATACAGTAGTACTGAGTTGGTTCTGGTGACAAAGTAATGATAAAGTCTGTAGGCCTCATACTTGATTGGGTGTTGTGGAAAGAAATATGTCTGATGCCATAGGTCTGATCTCATCTGCTTATTATGAGAAGTTATGAACAAGGTGGTATTGGAAAAATACATGTGAAAGCCATTATGCCTTCAAGGATGAATTTTTACTACACCATGTTAAAGAAATGCATTTTACTACCTGTAATTCACAGGCTACCATAATAAGCAATGGTTCCAGTGTTAGCTACCCTATCTGGCAAACCCTGGAAAGCAGAAGATTTGGTACAAGAGTTTCACTTTGATAAATACTGATTATTCTTGTTAACAGTGGTGTAACAGGTGTCTTGAGCTTTAAAGTAAACAAGAAAAAATGGGCCCCATCCTTAGGTATGATAGTAAGATGAATATATAATATGGCTCCAGTGGGCTCATCGGATCTCTAGACCCCAATGCCACTGTACTTACTGCTCTATTCATAAATATTTCCCCAATAGGTAACCCTTTTTAGGACAATTGTGTATTGGTTTGCCAACTGTAATTTTACACATATGTGTACTTCTATGACTATGCCTAATAGTTGCCCTGTGGGAAAGCATACACTCAATACAGTAAACCTGAATTGCTTATGATGACAAGCCCATGATAAAGGCTGTTCGCCTGATTGGTTCATTGGGAAAAGTGCATGCCAGGTGCTATAGGTATAATCTGTTTATTATAAAATGTTAAACCAAGGGGAGTAGGTCTGACTTATGCACGGTGAAAAGCTTATGTTAAAGACAATTGGAATTGTATTCTCTGTAGTGAATTATTGTGTTACCGTTTCAAGATGTCACCATGTTTGGAAGCATTATTTTAGCTATCTAGGATTAAAACAGCAGTGATTACACTATGCAAAACATACTGTTGTGTATAATTGAGTGAATTTGAAAGGCAGCAGAGTACTGTGTAGGTTCAAAGACACAGTTAACTTGTGATTTGAGGGATAGCTGGATTCCTAGTGCGCAATTTCCACATGGCCTCCCAATGTGATATTCATTTATTGGCTATCTTGGAATGGTTTGTGCATAGTGTAGCATTGTTTTACTGTTCCAAGATGGCTAACAGGTTGCTTCTAAACCTGAAGGATATTTTGGAACTTTAAAACAATGATACAATACTAATACAGGATGTCTCCTAGCTTCTATGTTTAATTAAAATTTGTATTGCCAGCATGTGCCAGCCACAGTTAGGCTGTGGAATATTTTCCTTTTTTATTATGCTCTTATTTTATATTTTACATGCTGGTTGAGTTTGTGAGCTTTATTGAGTAAATTGGTGAATGCAAAACTGAGCTAGTGAGCAGATGTATGGATGCATGAATGCATGGATAAGTACTATAATGCATGTATGATAGCTTATTGAGTGCCTAAACACACCAGTGGCTAAAGAGGTATTTTCAATTTTAAACGAGGCATGTTGGCATTGCCAGTGTTTGTTTACCTACATAATTCAGCATATTCATGTGTGCCTTTATCATAAGGAAATTAAAATCAGCCTTAACAGAAAAACATCCCCTTACTCAGACATACACAAACATCACACACAGCACATTGGGTTCCCAAGTCAAGTAACTATGAGTTAATTTTAGGGCATGATTACAATGACGGCGGGAAAAGTCCCTCCATCACATTTTCTATGGTCCTCCTGCCTGTTTCCCAGGCGGTCCGACCATCCGATCAGGAAGTGAACAGGAACACTACATCAGGACCACTGACCCTGCTGACATTTCTGCTCCCGGGGCAGTGGCGGCAGAGGCACCCCATGGAGGGGGTCCTGTGCAGCTCACATCTAGCCCAATCAGGACCTACCTTTCCACCAGTCTGTCCCTGGCAGGGACACCGCCATGCAACAATCTGCAGAAGGGCAGGTAGTGAGCCAAAATATTGGGTCAAGAGTGATTGTGCCCTTGTGTAATGTAACTGGTGCCCATGTATTGCTCTCCAATGCCTTTGGGTCGAGTGCAAGCAGTTTCTCTCGCACAACATAAGCAAGGAAGCAGCGAGCCCGACTGGCTGGAGGCGCTGTAGGATGGCCTTCCTTGGCTTCTGACTCATTTCCAGAGCTGAAGTGTGCAGCTGTAATGACTCCACTGCCCACACACAGCCAGCCCCCGGGACACTCATAATACAGTAGGCGGGATGCCACTTGCTTGGTGGCGATTTCTGGACTGCTGTGGCAGCAGGCTGGTGGTAAGGCCACCTAAATTTTAATCAGGGTCTTAAAGTCATAAAGTCATAATTTTCTTGTCAGCTAACACATTGTGGTTTGTTGTAGTGCAGAAGCTTCCAAAAACAGCTGTTTCCTCATCTGTGAGTTCAGATAAATCTCTGTCTTGTGTGTGTGTGTTTCTTGTGTGGGTTGTCTTTCTAGTATTATTTTTTTGGAGACATTTATTCTTTAATGGAGAAATGGCAGGGTACTTTTTGGCATTTTGGGTCATTTGTGATTGACAAACAGTGATTTCTGAGCAGGAAAAGTGTCTGCTCTGGAAATCCTGTTGTGGCATATAATTCATAGATCGAATTTGGGTGGTTGGATTCCCTGTCCGGTAATACAATAATTCTCTGTCAAGTGTTTTAATTGGGTTTCTGACTTGTAATTAGAGGAGCTAGGTCATATAGCTTGGAAAGGCATCAGTTGAGTTTACTAGCTCAATTGTAGGAAGAAAGACAGTTTAAAGAACATTATACAAGACTAGCAGGTAAAATGCAGACAGTATTTGTTTATTGTGTATTTGCTTCTGTTTCTGTATGTCTTCACTTTCTTTGCTCCATCTGAAAGGGATGTTGTAGTGGAACCTTTAGTTGATGTAACTCTTTCTATCCAGGAATTCTGTAAATGTCTTCTCACAAGGGCACACACACATTTAACAGCTATCCCTTCCTGTGCCAATAAGTTCTATAGCATTGTATTACACTATCCAACTATCTCCTTCTTTGCTGTTTTATAATTTTTACTATAATTGTATCCCTCTGTTGTTCCTGTTAGTATGGCACGAAAAAAATCAATGACTCCTAACTATAAAATAATACAAAACATAATATTTTTAATGTTGATGATTTCCGTATTTTCCTTAATTTAACATACATACATATGTTGTAAAGATAATTCTTATTTACGGTAAGATAGGCTAGATGTTTATGAAACTGCTACAACTACTATCTCTTGTGTATTTTGCCGATTACAAACAGCAAGTGTATTACACCTGATGAGCATCTGTGTGTCTTTATATGCATTGTCATGTGTGCCAAAGGTATATTATTATTTATTTATTGTTTTAAAGTTCAAGTATGGACCACTTGATTTACTTGTGGCTTGGCTATACTATCAACCTAAAGATTGTGTTTTATGTTCCCAATGCCTAGCATACCTACCTTGGCCGATTAAGGGAAGGTGGGCCTTTTTACTTATACTCACCAATGACAGTAATAATGAGATCCTATTATCCCTGATGAATGCCTAAGACCTGGTATAGGCTTTTTAGAAGGGCACAAACATGCCAGCACTATAGGGGGACACAGGGGCCATGATACCCCTTTTTGTCCCAAATTAATAGTATTTTATCCATAAAGAAATACCACCAAATAAAGGAACCCTTGTGGTTTATCCCAAGATATTTTTAGTCAGTTAACTGGATCCCAAGAAATATCCAGACAAGCAATGTATAAGAACTCCCACAAGGTAGTCCCCCTTGAGGTTGAGTCTGCACTGGTAGTATTATCTTACCAGGGTGTGATGAGGTGGTCAATAATGAAGCATGTCACATTACGTGAGTGAGCACACTTCATCTAATTCTTGGCATTGCCTAGACATTCACTAGGCAGGTTCCAGGACTGGATATTATTTCTTGGAAATGAGTACTGGAGATAAAAAAACTTAGTACTATATGACTCAATCGCCACATCATGATGTGTTTGTGTTAGTTTACCTGAGGCAGATGCAGGGTTTGTTTTAGCCTCCTTCTCTCCCCAGGTGTTATACAGGGCATTGCCGGTCATTAGTCGGACTAGAATTACAGCTTGGAAAGTGATTTTTACATCTGATTCTGAGAGTTAAGACTTTATTAAGTATAGGAGAAGGAAGCTAGCACCAGGCTGTAATGTTTTTTATACAATGTCTGTTATAAAGTAATAAATTTAAGTGATTTGGCATCAGTGGAAATTTGGGGGGTGCTTTCTTCCATCTTCATGACAGGTAACTTTTCCTGGACGTGCAGTCACTGTTGCACTATCCTGGCAATCCAGATCCAACAACAGTGATTATAGTATTCACATTTCCTAGATCCCACCTACCATCATGCATAGAATATCTATGCAGGTTGGTAGTAGATCTGGGGAAAAAGGAATGAGACTAGAGAAAAAAAGAGACACTGGATATCTTTACCTCCACTGTTCTTACTAGTGGACTCAATCTGTAATGCAGAGGCGCTGATTTCTACAATATAAAATTCCTTGGGCATTTGGTCATTGATGTGATAGTTCAATATTTCTACTAGTCCATCCAATATGCCTTGTGGTTTTCTCTGTATAACTCACTCTCTTTGATCATTGATAGTTCTACAACTTCCCAGAACTGAAAGATTTAAATACCCTATATGAATAAAAAATAAAATACCCTGAACTGTAATACATACTCATAAATACACCTAACTTCAGCAAGTAAGCAAGCAAGACTGTTATTTGGATGATTAATAATACATACAGGTCACCCACTGTAACATAATGAATTCTCGTTAGTATTTTGCTTTCACTCCCAGAAGTATACATTCACTTCACCACCTCTGGCAATATCACAATTAAAGAATAAATATTTTTTTTCTCATGGTTCTCAAGAATACTTCTTTGAGAACAAGGTCCTTTACGGCTCTTGATGAAATCACAGTTAATTCCAATCTTCTGGAAACAAGTTTCCAGCTGTAGCATTTAAGCACCAAAACTGTCTAGAAAGAAATGCTCTGATCTAAGAGGGACTCATACTCAAAAAATCTAAGATGGCTGCCACCATCTGCAGGTCTCTATAGAGTGCTGTGGTACTCTGGCAAATGTAGTTTGTATTTATTCCACTTTAACGTTAGAGGAGTGCAGCCGTTGGAGCTGCAAAGTGTCACATGATAGGCACCAACACTCTGGCGGTACCACTAACCGCCTCTGTGGTATATTTTGGAGAAGTGTACCTTTTTGACTGCCCAGTAATCACAGGTAAGCATGATGCATGCTTGGTTTATACACTACGAAAATGCTTGGATTCTGCTAAACAGTTAGTGGTTCAGTGTGCTACTTCACAATCTGAGGTAATGGATGTGTTAGAACTGGGATGTGTAGTTGTCAGAGTATTCAACCTGTACAAGCAGGAACCACCATTTCTAGTCAGGGTAAACTAGATAGAAACTTACTCTCCCGGTGGTGGCTTGGCACAGAGCAAGCAGGCTTATCTAAAGAGGCAATGTGTAAAGTATTTGTGCAACACTCACATCTATTGAAAACACCACAAAAAGACTCCACAAAGTTAGAAAACTAGAGATGATATGCAGGTTTTGTGGCAAAATAGCTGCAGAACCCATCTTCTGAGGCTAGGGACTGGAAGGGGCAAGGGTAGGACCTACGGATGGTAGAGTCCAGCAGTACCAGAAGGATTGTGGGAAGTCGTTTGTGTCTCTGAGCCTTCAGAAAACAGGAGGCAAGCTAGCAAGCCCATGAAGTCACTCTGGGTTCAAGGGAGATGAGTCAAGAACTTGTCCTCAGCAGGGCAGAGATCAGCAGGCAGCAGGGCCGCTCAGCAACGCAGAGAAGCACTTCCACAGAACAGTCAGTCAAGGCAAAGTGTCAATCCTTACAACACAGCAGTCTTTACTCAAGCAGAGTTCTTCCCAGCTCCAGAAGTGTACTGATTTGGTAGGGTCAGAGACCCAGTTCTTATGCCTAAATGTGGCTTTGAAGTGGAGATTACTTTAAAGAAGGGTCTTTGAAGTGCACAGAGATCCTTTCTTCCTAGCACTGGCTCCAGACAACTAGTAGAGTGTAATCAGTCCTATGTTTGGGGCAGGTCATTCCCTATTCAAGTGTTACTGTCAGCTACCCTCTATCCTTCCTGCCCAGGAAGGCCCATCCAGATGAGTGCTCAGACACCACTTACCTTCCTATGTTCGTGGCAGTCTAGAGGGAATGCACAAAGTGTAGCTGTCACTAGATGTGCATTGGAGACAAGCTGCAAGGTGCCAAGAGCAGTAAGAGCAGAAAAAAGGCCACTTTCTAAAAGTGGCATTTCTAAAATATTAAAGTCAAATCCGACTTTACCATTGAAGAGGATTTAGCATTACCATTCCAATTATATGAAACATTATGTAGCTACTTCTTTCTGACCAGGAATTACAGTTTAATTACAGCTAAAAAGAATATTAAGGAGTTCTTAATAAAGGCCAATTAAAGGAGAAGGCCTCACAATAGTGAAAAATACATGTGGGAGTTTTTCACTACCAGGACATGTAAAACTGAAATGTACATGTCCTGGCTTTTACTTACATAGCACCCTGCTCTGTGGGCTACCTTGGGCCTACCTTAGGGGTGACATGTGTAATAAAAGGTAGTTTAAGTTTAGGTAAAAGGTTTTATATGCCATGTCAAAGTGGCAATGAAACTGCACACACAGGCTCCGCAGTAGCAGGACCGAGACATGTTTAAGGGCCACTTAACCGTGTGGCACAATCAGTTTTGCAGCCCCACTAGCAGCATATTATTTACAGGCCCTGTGAATATGGTATACCACTTTATAAGGGACTTATAAGTAAATTAAATATGACAACTATTTACACAACAGTGTTACCATGTTTAGGGGAAAAGCACATGCACTTTAGCATTGGTCAGAAGGAGTAAAGTGGTCAGAGTCTTGAGGCCTGCAAAAAGATACAGCAAAAATGTGAGGCAATGGGCAAAACGTTTGGGGGTGACCTGCAGAAAGGGCTATTTCCAGCACAGTCCAGCTCCAGCTCAAATGCAGAGTAGGCTAATCAATACCATGATGGACCTCCCTGCATAGGACAATAGTACCTGGACAATGGCCCACTGCTGCAGGGGTACATGCCAGTTCTACACCTGTCTGAACCCAGTTGGAACCATCTGTCTACGGACACTAAGCTAACCCATAGGGAATCCTTCTCCTCACCTGGGAACCCCACCTGTGCAGCACATAATCTTAACATGCTCATAGGTGCATCCCAGTAGGCAGACAGTACCACTATGGCAACAAAGTGATGTGGCCCATTCTACCCCTTGGATCAGATTTCTGTCCCCAACCCAAGGTAAACTCAGTCCACAAGGACAGCAACCAACCAAAGCCACTGAGAGCTGTCAGTGTGGAGAGCCAACCCTGAGCCTGCCAGGGGTCTCTGTCCTCTTTGGTTTATCTGAGATGGGGGAGTATCCCCAGATGTCTTGCATCCTTTTTCAAGTCCAACTCCTACCCGTTCAAGGGTGGTATCCTGCAACTGGTCCTCCAACCTAGGCCTTGTACCCTTGGGCTGAATAGGAGTCAGAGATGAGTCCTTCTTCCCCCTACTCCTACATCTGAATGTTTTTTACCATCCATTGGGGAGTGGAACCCCAGAAAACTGAACAGTCATGGTGCCTGCGGCAGCCTCCCTTCCCATTTCTCCTGACATTGGGGGCAACTCATTCCCCAAAATGCAATCAATGGGCATCTGGGCATTAACTATGACCCTCCTTGGGGCTACTTCCCCACCCCACTTCAGGGAAACCAAGGCTATAGGGCAGAAGTCCTGCTCATTGGATGGAGTCACTCTACACACCTCACCAGTGTACTTCTCTAGGGAGACTAGATCTTCAGCAACCATGGTCCTGCAGGCCCTAGCATCCCATATAGGGGTGTTTGGGATCCATTCATTCCCACCTGGTGGAAGTGATAACTCCTAGCTCATAGACCAATTTTGTCTTCTCAAGAGCCAGTTTCCTTTCCTAATGAGCCTGCTCCACTTTAGCAAGCTACAAACTGAGCTTTTTTTCCTCACTCCTGTCTGTCAGCTCCTGTAGGGACAGGTTCCTGGAGAAGACACTGCTCCCTGGTCTGGGAACTACACCTGCTCCTGGTGAGCTGTTGGTCCTTTCCAAAGGCAGTTCGAGAGCTGCCTCAGGCTACAGATTCAGGTCATCCACCTCCTCTGAGATTTCCATCTCCTCCTCTGGGATGTCATCACATGCAACCTGGGCCACTGGGACATGTTTAAAGGACTGCTTAAGTGGGTGTCACAATCACTTGTGCAGGCCCACTAGTAACATTTGATTTACAGGACCTAGGAATATGGTATACCAGTTTATAAGGACCTTATAAGTAATTTACATATGTCAACTGTGTACAAACAAATGTTACCATGTTTAGGGGAGAAGCACATGCACTTCAGCAATGGCCAGCAGTGGTAAGGTGCTCAGAGTACTAAGGCCAACAAAAAGATACAGCAAAAATGTGAGCAACAGATTAAGGGGCTTATTCTAACTTTGGAGGAGGTGTTAATCCATCCCAAAAGTGACGGAAAAGTGACGGATTTACCACCAGCCGTATTACGAGTCCATTATATCCTATGGAACTCGTAATACGGCTGGTGGTATATCCGTCACTTTACCGTCACTTTTGGGACGGATTAACACTCCTCCAAAGTTAGAATAACCCCCTAAATGTTTGGGGGTGACCCAGCAGAAAGGGCCATTACCAACAGGGCGCACCTGCTGCTCAGTCTGCAAATTCCTCTCCATAACATATATGAGAAAAGGATCACATTAGAAATCTACCACATCTACTGTTTTCCTGTACCTGCTGGTTTACATTTTCCATTACTAAATCCAATGGAGGAAACCTTTCTCACCCAATTTGTTCCTGACTCCACTAGCTTCTTACTTGTTACTTTGTTAAATTTCCCCTTTCTTATGGTCCTCGCTTTTTTTGCTGTTTTGTTCTCTTTTTGTCTCCTCTCCTCTCTTCTCTTTTTCTTTTCTTTTTTTCTTTTCTTTTCTTTTCTCTTCTTTTCTTTTTTTCACCTTTTTTCATTTCTTTCTTTCATTCTAAACTCTATGGCAATTTCCCTATCTCTGAAGTTACAGAATATCAAAATTACATTACAAGCATTTGGTAACTGAAAAGGCCAATCCCTGCTCTGTGCTAGGATCAGGGGCCAAAACTACATGTGTGGAGATTGGGAGTACAGGTTGGTCTGAGGTCTTTATTTCTATGTGTACTACCCACTTCGTTGCCATCTGAGTCATAGCCTAAGTTGGGGCATATCACAGGCTGGCATGCACAGGTCAGGCAATGATTGTAGGGAACCCTTTGGTGGAAATGTTGCTATTGCTGATGTTAGATGATGGAATTTCCACCACCAGATCTGGACATTGTATTTATTTACCCGTATAGCTAGTCTACATTGCTAGTTCCTGTATAATGAGCCTCCTTAAAATATTTGGGCTGTACACCACCATGTTAGAAAACTACTCTTACTTTTATCTTAAAATTCCTACATCATTTTATTGGTATTTCTTCATGTACCTATATATGCAGTGTTGGAAATTGTGTTACTGGTTACGGGGCATAAAATCCTACTCAAACAGCAACCACAATTTCTGTCATGGTGAAGTCACAAGCAAACCCCAAATTATTCTGGGCTTGACCCTCTAGTAGTTTGGGACAAAGCAGTCAGACTCAACTTAGAGGCTATGTGTAAAGTACTAATGCAGCACTTTAAACAGTAATAAAGTGAAAAGAAAACACAAGAAAAATCCTGCTCCAATTTATAAAAGACTGATTAAGCTTGTCTGGGGTCACAAAAGACTAGTGTAAAAATATTTTCTAAGTGTGTTAGGTATGTCCATATTGTATATGTGATCAAGCCATGATTCAAGTCAGCCAACACGTGTTTCGTCTCGGGACAACGTTTCCTTATGTCCCCAACGACTTCTTCAGGGCTGAAAAGATTTTATGAACAGGATTGATACATGAAACCAAAATGCTCCAACTTGAGATTGAGAAAGTGTCTTAAAAAGTCCCAAATGAAAAGATATTAAGAAGATCTAGTACAATCGAGAAGGGCCATCTTATACTCAAAAGGATAGATGAGACAAGTGAAAGAGGGCAAAAATGTATAAAATTATATGTCCACGGGACATTCCCAACCCCAAAACAACCATAAAGTACCCCAAAAGGGGGGATTTTTTCTGACGTCATGCATTGATATTCCACCGTGATATACAACACCCAATAAACTCCTCCGAGTAAAAAGTGAAAATCCCTTAGTGTCTAAATTTCACCTCTGTGTAGCATGCCATTCATAAAAATGAATCCACTCTAATGGCCCAATTAACCAATAATTAATGGTGCATTGGTTTAAACACATCAGGCACATTAGCTTCCTCTGTATTAAAAATACATGAGGTTACTCACCACTCGCCTTTATTGTTATGTCTCTATTATAAAAACGAGAATACACAAGTCCCAGTTAAATAGCCACCTCTTACAATCCAAATCCTTAGTAAAATAATAGCACAAAGAATATATAATACCTACATTGAGTCCTCCAATCAAAAAAGAAATCCATCACAGCTTATACATGAAATACTCCAGTGTTACTCTAAATGTAAGATATATAATAACCGTTAGTTGACATCCAAGGTACCAGTAGTTACTAAAAATGAACTGTCCTAGCTTAGTCGCTCACCTGACTAGTGCACGCGAATGATTTAAATCCGTAGTCAATGGCGCAGGACATCAGCGTGTCGAGTGTACACAATGTGTCAATCAAATCGACCCGAACAAATCTGCATAGAAAAGTTGTACCCTTAACATTGCTCTCAAGTCAAAAAAACTTTCAAGTGAGTGAATTCGCAACATGAATTTACCTTGGAACCACCGATAAGATTCCAAACCGGCATCCACAGTTAAATCCGGCGCCGAGTTGCGAGTACGCACAGTGCGTCTTATGAACCCGGAAGTTAAATACACTTCCGGGTTGCATCTAAATCATCAGAATAAACAACGGACTGCCGGGAATGTCCGTGATGCTCAAATTAACACCATTTTATACACATGTTATACCGAGCAAAACCGCATAAACCTTGCTCCATTTCAATACTGATTTCAGACAGTTATAGAAACTACGATGTGGCTAATAAACGGATATTAGTAATCATTATTAAAGACAACAGTTCCTCAATAAAAATCAACACGTATCCTATTAAATCGAACCAAATTAAAGCCAACACGGAATACGACATCTCAAATGATTTTCTCCTTTTACCAAATATCTCAGAGCACATCACATTTGACCATGAGCCAAAAATAAGAGTATTGATGGTCCAACAACAAATATGAATTTAGTCTAAATAATGATCAAGCGATGATTCAAGTCAGCCAAATAATTAAGTATTGATTATTCTTATTTATTAATAAAATTAGCAACCTAAGGATGTATTCATATTTCAAAAATGTGTTACTTTGTTGGAGAATTTTGGTTGTTGTAATCATTACAGAAAGCGGTGTATTAAAAATGTTACATAGACAAATTATTCCAGTCATAAAATTATAACCATAAGAGAAATTCCAATTTTCTGTCAACCAAAATTAGAAATGCCATCAGTCAAATAACAGTTTTGAGTCAAACAGTCTAAGTCTTGCATATAGTTATGACTTTTCTTATCTATTAACAGATTTGGCAATCCGAGAATATATTTATATTCCATACCTCAATTTGTTTGAGATTTTTAGTTATTATAATCATTACAATGAACAGTGTATTACACAAATTGCGTGAACAAATCTTCTAAGTCATAAACTTATTTCCCTAAGAAAAATCCTAGTTCTCTATCAGAGTTGAGGCCACACTCAACAGTTCTAAGTTTCATAATCCATAATGCTTCTCTTTTTCGCAGGGCCAACTCCCTATTACCTCCCCTAGGGCCTCTAGGAATATGTTCCAATCCAAAAAATTCAAAACATTTCTGCATCGTCTGTGAGTTACAGTCCATAATATGCGAAACAATAGGATATCTAGTGTCAAGATTCTTCAAAGCCCGAACGTGTTCACCTATTCTTGTTTTAAGTGCACGTATTGTGCTACCCACATATATTTGAGAACATTTGCATCTTATTATATAAACCACAAAGGTGGTATTACAATTTATCAGTGACTTGATCGTATAATGTTTGTCATCCTGTACATATTCTTTAATATTGTGGCAAGCCCAACGGCACACCCCACATCCACCACATTTGTAGAAACCCGGTGTTGTAATAGATAACCAAGTCCTATCTACTTCAATAGTGGTGAAACTTGGACTCAAAAGATTACGTAAATTCCTACCTTTTCTAAATGTCGTTAAGATTCTCTCAGGAATAAAGTCTTTTAATGAGGAATCATGTGACAGGATCCCCCAATGCTTAGACATAAATTTTATCATTAACAAGGATGCATCATTATAGTCTGTAATAAATCTAACTTTTTTGTCATGTTCCATTCTTTTGATGGGGCCTTTGTTTTTCAAAGTTTCTCTTCTATCAAGTTTTTTAGCTCTGATCTGTGCTTTTTTTACCACTTTTTTAGAGTACCCTCGTGCCAGAAATCTCTTGCTCATATCGTCCACCTGACTTAAAAATTCCTCCTCCATACTACAATTACGCCGGGCCCTTACTAGTTCAGCAAAAGGAATAGATGTTATTTGATGTCTGGGGTGAGCACTCTCAGCATGAAATATAGAGTTACAGGAAGTCGTTTTACGAAAAAGTCTACTCTGGATCTTATCGTCAGCAATATATATTTCTACGTCCAAGAATTCAATGCTAGCTGCACTGAAATGATATGCAAATTGTACATTCATAGCATTAGAGTTTAGAAAGGTACAAAATTCAATTAATTTCTGTTCGCCACCGGTCCAAATTAAAAAACAATCATCAATATACCGTCCCCAGTACAGGATGTAAGTTTGCCACTGGGTAGACAGTGGGCCCCAAACCCATTTGTGCTCAAACCACCCCATGAAAAGATTCGCATAAGAGGGGGAGAATTTGGAGCCCATTGCCACGCCTTGTTTTTGTCGGTACCAGTCTCTATTGAATAAAAAGACATTGTTTGTTAGAATTACATTAATCATGTCCATTATCATCAATGTGTGTTCCCATAAACTTGCTGATCTTTTGTTAAGAAAAAACTGAACAGCCTCTTGTCCCAGCTCATGATTGATACAAGTATATAAGGCCACTACGTCCAGTGTAACTAATAGCATATTGCTATCCCATTCCAAATCATTTAAGATGCTCAAAATGTGTGTGGTGTCCTTAATAAAAGACGGAAGATTACACACCATTGGTTTAAAAAAACCATCAACATATTCAGAGAGCCTCTCAGTAGGTCCTGATATACCTGATACAATTGGTCTACCCGGGGGAAAGGGTAGATTCTTGTGTACCTTTGGTAAAGTATGAAGACATGGGTATCTAGGATGATCCACCTTCAAGTATAGAAATTCATCTTTGCGAAGTAACCCTTGGTCTCTCCAGACAGATAGCTTTCTATTAATAGTATATATTAGATTTGGAATGGGATTGCCAGTGATCTTCTCATAGCACATAGTGTCATTTAATTGTGATAAGATCTCATTGTCGTAATCTAACTTGTCCATGAGAACCACATTACCACCCTTATCAGCCTGTCTAATAATAATGTCCTTGTTTTGTTTAAGCATTTTAAGTGCTGTTAGTTCTTCAGAATTCAAGTTTTGTTTACTTGTATATCTATATTTATTCTTAATCAAGTGTTTGTCAAAATGATTACAGACCAAGTCAAAAAACTTATCAAAGGGGTTCAGAGCCCAAAATCTTGGAGTCCAGCCAGATTTGTTTTTCAACCCACTTGACATGCTCCTATTTGGGTCGATTTCTAATTCATGTAGGATTTTAGAAAACACATCTGGGTCCTGATCTCTCTCAGCTATGGATACAATAACTGCAGTATCACGTACATCCTCAATTGAAAGAGTACTTAAAGAAACAGTAGTTGTGTCATCTAAAGGATTATCCATGGGATGTAGTTGAAAAAACCTTTTAAATTGAGTTTCCGGACAAATTTAAATAGGTCTATTTTGGATCTACAGGGATCACCAAAGTTACTTGGACAGAAGTTGATTCCCTTGGTTAAAAGGCTCAACGCTCCTAAATTTAAATCCATTTTAGAGAGATTGATTACCCCTATAGAGGAGGATTCTTCACAGTCTAACTTTTCTTGTTCCTTGATCTCGTCTGGACTCCGTCCATTTCTTTTGTTCTTTCTCCCTGTTCCTCTACTTCCTCTCCTTGTTTTCTTGTCCCTCTGTTTTGTATAAATTTGCCTCGTCTCATTCTCATGAGTTCTTGTTAAAAAGTATTCTCATGCAGAGTATCCCGACCAGAAGTCAACGTACCCGCTGCCCCTTCTGTTTCACTATCACTCGTCAAGGAAGTGCTATTTGATGTCGTATCCGAAACATTAGACATACTTGATTTACTGGATATTGGATTAGTATGTATCAGATGGTCATATTTACTAGAAAAAGTAAAAACTCTTCCTGTCATATAATCTTTTTCGTCTCGTTTGAGTTTACGAGCCTTTCTCTGTGTGATGTCTTCTTGGAATCTAAGTAGGACCTCCTCTAGAATTTTATAATTTCTGTCCGTAGCATCCTTTAAATTCAAGTCTTCAATCTCTTTTTCTAGCTCTTTGATTTCAGCTTGTAGCTTACTCACTTTCCTTTCTGCATTCGTAATTAAAATGTCCATGAGTCTCATTGAACTCGTTGTCAGTTCTTCATACCATAGAGCTAGTAGGTCAGAATCTAAGTCATCATAGGTAGGAAATATCTGTGATCTTAACCCTCGGGGAATGCGATTTAATTTTTTGTATTGCTTGAGTGTGGTTCCATCCCACCATTTGGATAGCTCACTTTTTTTTTATTTTTCCAGTCTCATAAATTTACTTTTTAAACCTTCATTTCGTACCTGTGATTTGTTATGACAAGTTTTCTGGAATGTATCACCTCTAGCAAGACTTTCAAATAGTTCTTCAGCTATCTTAGTCCTATCCATTTTACAAGTAAATGTATATTTAAGGTCCTGAAACGAGCAGCCCCCTAATTTCAAATAGACTTAATAATGGGGTGAGAAAGCTAGGAAACACAAGGCGCTCAAGATTCAAAAGGACCAAAGATCTCAAAAAAGAGGATGCCTGCACGAGGGTAATCACCCAACCCTCAAATTGGTTCCTAAGGAACCATGAAACTAATCATGAAAAAGTGCGGTACCTCTTATGACAGTTTGTAAACAATTTAGTTTCTGTAAATAACAAATACGTTTATAACTTTTTATAGATCAAACACTCAATTCCTTGTGATTCATCTACCAAATCCCATCACTACTTATTGTGCAAAGTATCATACATTGTTATATTTCTTCCACAGGTCAAGCCAAATTGTAACCGTCAATTTATTGTAGTATGTCCATATTGTATATGTGATCAAGCCATGATTCAAGTCAGCCAACACGTGTTTCGTCTCGGGACAATGTTTCCTTATGTCCCCAACGACTTCTTCAGGGCTGAAAAGATTTTATGAACAGGATTGATACATGAAACCAAAATGCTCCAACTTGAGATTGAGAAAGTGTCTTAAAAAGTCCCAAATAAAAAGATATTAACAAGATCTAGTACAATCGAGAAGGACCACCTTATACTCAAAAGGATAGATGAGACAAGTGAAAGAGGGCAAAAATGTATAAAATTATATGTCCACGGGGCATTCCCAACCCCAAAACAACCATAAAGTACCCCGAAAGGGGGGATTTTTGCTGACGTCATGCATTGATATTCCACCGTGATATACAACACCCAATAAACTCCTCAGAGTAAAAAGTGAAAATCCCTTAGTGTCTAAATTTCACCTCTGTGTAGCATGCCATTCATAAAAATGAATCCACTCTAATGGCCCAATTAACCAATAATTAATGGTGCATTGGTATAAACACATCAGACACATTAGCTTCCTCTGTATTAAAAATACATGCGGTTACTCACCACTCGTCTTTATTGTTATGTCTCTATTATAAAAACGAGAATACACAAGTCCCAGTTAAATAGCCACCTCTTACAATCCAAATCCTTAGTAAAATAATAGCACAAAGAATATATAATACCTACATTGAGTCCTCCAATCAAAAAAGAAATACATCACAGCTGATACATGAAATACTCCAGTGTTACTTTAAATGTAAGATATATAATAACCGTTAGTTGACATCCAAGGTACCAGTAGTTACTAAAAATGAACTGTCCTAGCTTAGTCGCTCACCTGACTAGTGCACGCGAATGATTTAAATCCGTAGTCAATGGCGCAGGACATCAGCGTGTCGAGTGTACACAATGTGTCAATCAAATCGACCCGAACAAATCTGCATAGAAAAGTTGTACCCTTAACATTGCTCTCAAGTCAAAAAAACTTTCACGTGAGTGAATTCGCAACATGAATTTACTTTGGAACCACCGATAAGATTCCAAACCGGCATCCACAGTTAAATCCGGCGCCGAGTTGCGAGTACGCACAGTACGTCTTATGAACCCAGAAGTTAAATACACTTCCGGGTTGAATCTAAATCATCAGAATAAACAACGGAAAGATCAGCAAGTTTATGGGAACACACATTGATGATAATGGACATGATTAATGTAATTCTAACAAACAATGTCTTTTTATTCAATAGAGACTGGTACCGACAAAAACAAGGCGTGGCAATGGGCTCCAAATTCTCCCCCTCTTATGCGAATCTTTTCATGGGGTGGTTTGAGCACAAATGGGTTTGGGTCTCATCTATCCTTTTGAATATAAGGTGGTCCTTCTCGATTGTACTAGATCTTGTTAATATCTTTTCATTTGGGACTTTTTAAGACACTTTCTCAATCTCAAGTTGGAGCATTTTGGTTTCATGTATCAATCCTGTTCATAAAATCTTTTCAGCCCTGAAGAAGTCGTTGGGGACATAAGGAAACATTGTCCCGAGACGAAACACGTGTTGGCTGACTTGAATCATGGCTTGATCACATATACAATATGGACATACTACAATAAATTGACTTGACCTGTGGAAAAAATATAACAATGTATGATACTTTGCACAATAAGTAGTGATGGGATTTGGTAGATGAATCACAAGGAATTGAGTGTTTGATCTATAAAAAGTTATAAACGTATTTGTTATTTACAGAAACTAAATTGTTTACAAACTGTCATAAGAGGTACCGCACTTTTTCATGATTAGTTTCATGGTTCCTTAGGAACCAATTTGAGGGTTGGGTGATTACCCTTGTGCAGGCATCCTCTTTTTGAGATCTTTGGTCCTTTTGAATCTTGAGCGCCTTGTGTTTCCTAGCTTTCTCACCCCATTATTAAGTCTATTTGAAATTAGGGGGCTGCTCGTTTCAGGACCTTAAATATACATTTACTTGTAAAATGGATAGGACTAAGATAGCTGAAGAGCTATTTGAAAGTCTTGCTAGAGGTGATACATTCCAGAAAACTTGTCATAACAAATCACAGGTACGAAATGAAGGTTTAAAAAGTAAATTTATGAGACTGGAAAAATAAAAAAAAAGTGAGCTATCCAAATGGTGGAATGGAACCACACTCAAACAATACAAAAAATTAAATCGCATTACCCGAGGGTTAAGATCACAGATTTTTCCTACCTATGATGACTTAGATTCTGACCTACTAGCTCTATGGTATGAAGAACTGACAACGAGTTCAATGAGACTCATGGACATTTTAATTACGAATGCAGAAAGGAAAGTGAGTAAGCTACAAGCTGAAATCAAAGAGCTAGAAAAAGAGATTGAAGACTTGAATTTAAAGGATGCTACGGACAGAAATTATAGAATTCTAGAGGAGGTCCTACTTAGATTCCAAGAAGACATCACACAGAGAAAGGCTCGTAAACTCAAACGAGACGAAAAAGATTATATGACAGGAAGAGTTTTTACTTTTTCTAGTAAATATGACCATCTGATACATACTAATCCAATATCCAGTAAATCAAGTATGTCTAATGTTTCGGATACGACATCAAATAGCACTTCCTTGACGAGTGATAGTGAAACAGAAGGGGCAGCGGGTACGTTGACTTCTGGTCGGGATACTCTGCATGAGAATACTTTTTTACAAGAACTCATGAGAATGAGACGAGGCAAATTTATACAAAACAGAGGGACAAGAAAACAAGGAGAGGAAGTAGAGGAACAGGGAGAAAGAACAAAAGAAATGGACGGAGTCCAGACGAGATCAAGGAACAAGAAAACTTAGACTGTGAAGAATCCCCCTCTATAGGGGCAATCAATCTCTCTAAAATGGATTTAAATTTAGGAGCGTTGAGCCTTTTAACCAAGGGACTCAACTTCTGTCCAAGTAACTTCGGTGATCCCTGTAGATCCAAAATAGACCTATTTAAATTTGTCCGGAAACTCAAACTTAAAAGGTTTTTTCAACTACATCCCATGGATAATCCTTTAGATGACACAACTACTGTTTCTTTAAGTACTCTTTCAATTGAGGATGTACGTGATACTGCAGTTATTGTATCCATAGCTGAGAGAGATCAGGACCCAGATGTGTTTTCTAAAATCCTACATGAATTAGAAATCGACCCAAATAGGAGCATGTCAAGTGGGTTGAAAAACAAATCTGGCTGGACTCCAAGATTTTGGGCTCTGAACCCCTTTGATAAGCTTTTTGACTTGGTCTGTAATGATTTTGACAAACACTTGATTAAGATTAAATATAGATATACAAGTAAACAAAACTTGAATTCTGAAGAACTAACAGCACTTAAAATGCTTAAACAAAACAAGGACATTATTATTAGACAGGCTGATAAGGGTGGTAATGTGGTTCTCATGGACAAGTTAGATTACGACACTGAGATCTTATCACAATTAAATGACACTATGTGCTATGAGAAGATCACTGGCAATCCCATTCCAAATCTAATATATACTATTAATAGAAAGCTATCTGTCTGGAGAGACCAAGGGTTACTTAGCAAAGATGAATTTCTATACTTGAAGGTGGATCATCCTAGATACCCATGTCTTTATACTTTACCAAAGGTACACAAGAATCTACCCTTTCCCCCGGGTAGACCAATTGTATCAGGTATATCAGGACCTACTGAGAGGCTCTCTGAATATGTTGATGGTTTTTTTAAACCAATGGTGTGTAATCTTCCGTCTTTTATTAAGGACACCACACACATTTTGAGCATCTTAAATGATTTGGAATGGGATAGCAATATGCTATTAGTTACACTGGACGTAGTGGCCTTATATACTTGTATCAATCATGAGCTGGGACAAGAGGCTGTTCAGTTTTTTCTTAACAAAAGATCCGCAAGTTTATGGGAACACACATTGATGATAATGGACATGATTAATGTAATTCTAACAAACAATGTCTTTTTATTCAATAGAGACTGGTACCGACAAAAACAAGGCGTGGCAATGGGCTCCAAATTCTCCCCCTCTTATGCGAATCTTTTCATGGGGTGGTTTGAGCACAAATGGGTTTGGGGCCCACTGTCTACCCAGTGGCAAACTTACATCCTGTACTGGGGACGGTATATTGATGATTGTTTTTTAATTTGGACCGGTGGCGAACAGAAATTAATTGAATTTTGTACCTTTCTAAACTCTTATGCTATGAATGTACAATTTACATATCATTTCAGTGCAGCTAGCATTGAATTCTTGGACGTAGAAATATATATTGCTGACGATAAGATCCAGAGTAGACTTTTTCGTAAAACGACTTCCTGTAACTCTATACTTCATGCTGAGAGTGCTCACCCCAGACATCAAATAACATCTATTCCTTTTGCTGAATTAGTAAGGGCCCGGCGTAATTGTAGTATGGAGGAGGAATTTTTAAGTCAGGTGGACGATATGAGCAAGAGATTTCTGGCACGAGGGTACTCTAAAAAAGTGGTAAAAAAAGCACAGATCAGAGCTAAAAAACTTGATAGAAGAGAAACTTTGAAAAACAAAGGCCCCATCAAAAGAATGGAACATGACAAAAAAGTTAGATTTATTACAGACTATAATGATGCATCCTTGTTAATGATAAAATTTATGTCTAAGCATTGGGGGATCCTGTCACATGATTCCTCATTAAAAGACTTTATTCCTGAGAGAATCTTAACGACATTTAGAAAAGGTAGGAATTTACGTAATCTTTTGAGTCCAAGTTTCACCACTATTGAAGTAGATAGGACTTGGTTATCTATTACAACACCGGGTTACTACAAATGTGGTGGATGTGGGGTGTGCCGTTGGGCTTGCCACAATATTAAAGAATATGTACAGGATGACAAACATTATACGATCAAGTCACTGATAAATTGTAATACCACCTTTGTGATTTATATAATAAGATGCAAATGTTCTCAAATATATGTGGGTAGCACAATACGTGCACTTAAAACAAGAATAGGTGAACACGTTCGGGCTTTGAAGAATCTTGACACTAGATATCCTATTGTTTCGCATATTATGGACTGTAACTCACAGACAATGCAGAAATGTTTAGAATTTTTTGGATTGGAACATATTCCTAGAGACCCTAGGGGAGGTAATAGGGAGTTGGCCCTGCGAAAAAGAGAAGCATTATGGATTATGAAACTTAGAACTGTTGAGTGTGGCCTCAACTCTGATAGAGAACTAGGATTTTTCTTAGGGAAATAAGTTTATGACTTAGAAGATTTGTTCACGCAATTTGTGTAATACACTGTTCATTGTAATGATTATAATAACTAAAAATCTCAAACAAATTGAGGTATGGAATATAAATATATTCTCGGATTGCCAAATCTGTTAATAGATAAGAAAAGTCATAACTATATGCAAGACTTAGACTGTTTGACTCAAAACTGTTATTTGACTGATGGCATTTCTAATTTTGGCTGACAGAAAATTGGAATTTCTCTTATGGTTATAATTTTATGACTGGAATAATTTGTCTATGTAACATGTTTAATACACCGCTTTCTGTAATGATTACAACAACCAAAATTCTCCAACAAAGTAACACATTTTTGAAATATGAATACATCCTTAGGTTGCTAATTTTATTAATAAATAAGAATAATCAATAATTAATTATTTGGCTGACTTGAATCATGGCTTGATCATTATTTAGACTAAATTCATATTTGTTGTTGGACCATCAATACTCTTATTTTTGGCTCATGGTCAAATGTGATGTGCTCTGAGATATTTGGTAAAAGGAGAAAATCATTTGAGATGTCGTATTCCGTGTTGGCTTTAATTTGGTTCGATTTAATAGGATACGTGTTGATTTTTATTGAGGAACTGTTGTCTTTAATAATGATTACTAATATCCGTTTATTAGCCACATCGTAGTTTCTATAACTGTCTGAAATCAGTATTGAAATGGAGCAAGGTGTATGCGGTTTTGCTCGGTATAACATGTGCATAAAATGGTGTTAATTTGAGCATCACGGACATTACCGGCAGTCCGTTGTTTATTCTGATGATTTAGATGCAACCCGGAAGTGTATTTAACTTCCGGGTTCATAAGACGCACTGTGCGTACTCGCAACTCGGCGCCGGATTTAACTGTGGATGCCGGTTTGGAATCTTATCGGTGGTTCCAAGGTAAATTCATGTTGCGAATTCACTCACTTGAAAGTTTTTTTGACTTGAGAGCAATGTTAAGGGTACAACTTTTCTATGCAGATTTGTTCGGGTCGATTTGATTGACACATTGTGTACACTCGACACGCTGATGTCCTGCGCCATTGACTACGGATTTAAATCATTCGCGTGCACTAGTCAGGTGAGCGACTAAGCTAGGACAGTTCATTTTTAGTAACTACTGGTACCTTGGATGTCAACTAACGGTTATTATATATCTTACATTTAGAGTAACACTGGAGTATTTCATGTATAAGCTGTGATGGATTTCTTTTTTGATTGGAGGACTCAATGTAGGTATTATATATTCTTTGTGCTATTATTTTACTAAGGATTTGGATTGTAAGAGGTGGCTATTTAACTGGGACTTGTGTATTCTCGTTTTTATAATAGAGACATAACAATAAAGACGAGTGGTGAGTAACCTCATGTATTTTTAATACAGAGGAAGCTAATGTGTCTGATGTGTTTAAACCAATGCACCATTAATTATTGGTTAATTGGGCCATTAGAGTGGATTCATTTTTATGAATGGCATGCTACACAGAGGTGAAATTTAGACACTAAGGGATTTTCACTTTTTACTCAGAGGAGTTTATTGGGTGTTGTATATCACGGTGGAATATCAATGCATGACGTCAGCAAAAATCCCCCCTTTCGGGGTACTTTATGGTTGTTTTAGGGTTGGGAATGCCCCTTGGACATATAATTTTATACATTTTTGCCCTCTTTCACTAGTCTCATCTCTCCTTTTGAGTATAAGGTGGTCCTTCTCGATTGTACTAGATCTTGTTAATATCTTTTTATTTGGGACTTTTTAAGACACTTTCTCAATCTCAAGTTGGAGCATTTTGGTTTCATGTATCAATCCTGTTCATAAAATCTTTTCAGCCCTGAAGAAGTCGTTGGGGACATAAGGAAACATTGTCCCGAGACGAAACACGTGTTGGCTGACTTGAATCATGGCTTGATCACATATACAATATGGACATACTACAATAAATTGACTGTTACAATTTGGCTTGACCTGTGGAAAAAATATAACAATGTATGATACTTTGCACAATAAGTAGTGATGGGATTTGGTAGATGAATCACAAGGAATTGAGTGTTTGATCTATAAAAAGTTATAAACGTATTTGTTATTTCCAGAAACTAAATTGTTTACAAACTGTCATAAGAGGTACCGCACTTTTTCATGATTAGTTTCATGGTTCCTTAGGAACCAATTTGAGCGTTGGGTGATTACCCTCGTGCAGGCATCCTCTTTTTTGAGATTCTTGAGCGCCTTGTGTTTCCTAGCTTTCTCACCCCATTATTAAGTCTAAGTGTGTTAGGTAGAGTCTTTGTGTTGTTCAACTTTGGTAGGTGTCAGCTCCTCCCACTCATCAAATCAAAGATGGTCTATCCTGTCAAAACCTTTACCCCCTTTATCTCACTGTCTGGGAGCAATACACAAAGACGCACTGCCAGCCACACCTAGTTATGTGACCCAGAATACAGACTGTAGGCAACAAAAAGGTTGGGACAAAAAATGCCAACTATCTGGCATTTTCAGAATTGTGACTTTAAAGCCAACTTAACCATTAAAGCGGGTTTAAATAAAAAATCATAAGACACCATATTCAGCATTCCTACTTGTTCCAAATTGAAACCTATCACTTATTAAATGGAATAAGTTAACCAAATGTTATCCCATGAGAGAGGTAGGCCTATTTGTAGTGAAATACAAATTTAACCCCTTGGGTGCCCCGGACGAGCTGGTCTCGCCATCGGCATGAGGACGACACCAGCGTGTCCTGCTATGGGCCCCCAGGGGAGTGCTAGCGCTCCCCCAGATGGCCGAGCACCCCCCTCCCCTATGCAGAGATGAAAGGGGAATCGCTTCCCCTTCCACCCCCGCCCCTCCCCGGCCCCCTGTGACGTCATATGACATCATCGCACTTTTGCGCCCTGACCTCATCAGAGGCCTTCCCCCCAGCACTGGAAGCTCAGCTTCCAGTACCTGATCGAAGGAGAAATGCTATGCATTTCTCCTCCGATCACGTGGAGGGGGCAGAGAGGCATGAAAGGAGAGGAAAGGCCTTTCCTCTCCTTTCATGTCTCTCTGAGCATTTCTGCTGCGATCGGGTAGCAGAAATGCCCACTAGACACCAGGGATTTTTTTTTAAATAAGGGGAGCGGCCCCTTGGGCAAGGGCTGCTCCCCAGGGGGCAATTTATTTCTAGGCCATTTCTGCCCCCCCCTGGGGGCAGATAGTGCAAATATTATTAGGCAGATCAAATCCACTAGACATCAGGGATATTTTTTTTTCTTTCATTTTTTTATGTTTGTGAAGCGACCCTTTGGCAAAGGATCGCTCACGGGGGGAATTATTATTATTTGGCCATTTCTGCCCCCCCTGGGGGCAGATTGGCCCTGCGATCTAAACCACTATACACCAGGGATTTTTTTTTTTGGGGCTATTTCAAATAAGGGGAGTGGCCGCTCCTCGGGGGGAAAATTATTTCTAGGCCATGAATCCACTAGACTCCAGGGATAATTTTATTTCTTGTTTTTTTTTCTTTTTTTATGTTTGGGGAGTGACCCCTTGGTCAAGGGTCACTCCTAGGGAGGCAAATTATTATTAGGCCATTTCTGCCACTCCTTGGGGCAGATCGGACACCAGGAATTTTTTCTGGGCTATTTCAAATAAGAGGAGCGGCCCCTTGGGCAAGGGCTGCTCCTCTGGGGGCAAATTATTTCTAGGCCATTTCTGCGTCTCCCGGGGGCAGATCGGCCTAATATTATTAGGCCAATGAAATCCACTAGACACCAGGGATAAATGTATTTCTTGGTTTTTTTCATTTTTTTATGTTTGGGGAGCGACCCCTTTGGCAAGGGTCGCCCCCGGGGGGGAGGGGGAATTATTATTGGGCCATTTCTGCCCCCCTGGGGACAGATCAGCCTTGTGATCTGCCCCCTGGGGGGCAGAAACCACTAGACACCAGGGATTCTTTTTTTTTCGCACTTGCGCATAGGGGAGCGGCCCCTTGGGCAAGGGCCGCTCCCCAGGGAGGCAAATGATTTTTAGGGCATTTCTAACCCCCTGGGGGCAGATCGGCCTAAAATTATTAGGCCAATCTGCCCTTAGAGGGGGTGAAAACCACTAGACAGCAGGGATAATTTTTTTTGTTTACTTTTATTTTTTATGTTTGGGGAGCGACCCCTTAGGCATTTTTGGAAGGCCCATCTGCCCCCAAGGGGGGCAGGAAGCCCACCAGAGACCAGGGAAGATTTATTTTTCAAAATAAGAGGTTGGAGGCATAGACATACCCCCACCCCAAATAAATTGTGCCAAAGTTGTTCTGCCCACCAGTGGGTAGATTGGGCAATTACCCCCGATCCACACCCCAGGGGGACAGAAAGGCTACTGGATGCCAGGGAATAAAAAAATAAAAGTCATGCCCCCACCGGAACTGAAGGAGCTAACAGTCTTTCAGCTCTCCCCCGCACACTAAAACATCTTATCCCATGGCAAGCAAGAGGACATTTGATTATTTTTGGTTTTTGTTTTACATTTGGGCCATGAGAACTTGGTAACTCTCAAACTCGTCCCACTTGGAATGGTGAGGGCTGCACTTTTTTTTACTTTGGGACGCTGCCATGTAGAAAAATCCACAAGACCTAGACATATCTGAAAACTAAACATCTAGTTGATTCCAGGGTGGTGTGCTTCACATGCACCCTGCACCATTTCCTTACCCACAATGCCCTGCAAACCTGCAACTTTGCTGGAAAGCACACATTTTTCCCATATTTTTGTGATGGAACCTTCCGGAATCTGCAAGAATCAACAAAATTACTACCACCCAGCATTGTCTCATCTATACCAATAAAATTTCAGGTGCACGTGTCAGCCTAAAAATTTTGTTTTTTCAAATGCCCTTTTGGACCCACTTTGGTTCCCCCTCAATTTAGACGTGCCTTTGGCTCTTCCCTGTCACAAACACTTGGTCCACCTACACAAGTGAGGAATCATTTATACGGGGAGACTGAGGGGAATGTTGGGTGGAGGGGAAATTTGTCCCGGTGCAGTGATCCCACACAGAAATGTGGGAAAACTTGATTTTATAGCTAAATTTGAGGTTTGCTGAGGATTCTGGGTAAGAAAACATTGGGGGATCCACGCAAGTCACACCTCCCTTGACTCCCTTGGGTGTCTAGTTTTTAAAAATGGCTGGGTTTGGTAGGTTTCCCTAGATGGCTGCTGAGCCCAGGACTAAAAACACAGGTGCCCCCCCCCCCCACACAAACAAGCAGTTTTCTATTTGATAATTTTGATGTGTCCAGATAGTGTTTTGGGGCATTTCCTGTTGCGAGCACAAGGCCTACCCACTCAAGTAAGGTACCATTTTCATCGGGAGACTTGGGGGAATGCTGGGTGGAAGGAAATTTGTGGCTCCTCTCAGATTCCAGAACTTTCTGTCACCGAAATGTGAGGAAAAAGTGTTTTTTTAGCCAAATTGTGAGGTTTGCAAAGGATTCTGGGTAACAAAACCTGGTGAGAGCCCCACAAGTCACCCCGTCTTGGATTTCCCTAGATGTCTGGTTTTCAAAAATGCACAGGTTTGATAGGTTTCCCTAGGTGCCGGCTGAGCTAGAGGCCAAAATCCACAGGTAGGCACTTTGCTAAAACACCTCTTTTTTCTTTGGGAAAATGTGATGTGTACACATTGTGTTTTGGGGCATTTCCTGTCGCGGGCGCTAGGCCTACCCACACAAGTGAGGTACCATTTTTATCTGGAGACTTGGGGGAACATAGAATAGCAGAACAAAGTGTTATTACCCCTTGTCTTTCTCTACATTTCTTCCTTCCACATATAAGACAGTGTGTAAAAAAGACGTCTATTTGAGAAATGCCCTGTAATTCACAAGCTAATCTGGGCACCCCAGGATTCAGAGATGTGCAAATAACCACTGCTCCTCAACACTGTATTGTGTGCCCATTTTGGAAATACAAAGGTTTTCTTGATACCTATTTTTTACTCTTTATTTTTCAGCAAATGAATTGCTGTATACCCAGTCTAGAACGAAAACCCACTGCAAGGTGCAGCTCATTTATTGGCTCTGGGTACCTAGGGTTCTTGATGAACCTACAAGCCCTATATATCCCGCAACCAGAACAGTCCAGCAGACGTAACAGTATATTGCTTTCAAAACTCTGACATTGCAGGAAAAAGTTACATAGTAAAACGTAGAGAAAAATGGCTGTTTTTTTCACCTCAATTTCATTTTATTTTTATTTCAGTTGTTATTTTCTGTAGGAAAGCCTTGTAGGATCTACACAAATTACGCATTGATGAATCTAGAATTTTGTCTACTTTGCAGAAATGTTTAGGTTTCTGGGATCTAGCACTGGTTTCACACCCATTTCTGTCACTGACTGGAAAGAGGCTGAAAGCACAAAAAATCGTGTTGAAAAATTGGTTTTTTTGATTCAAGCCTGCCTGTTCCTGAAAGCTGGAAAGCTGGTGATTTTAGCACTGCAAACCCTTTGTTGATGCAGGGAAACATCCACAAGCCTTCTTCTGAAGCCCTCTGTTCCCATTTTCTTTTTTAAAACAACATTTTCACTGTATTTTGGCTAATTTCTTGGTCTCCTTCAGGGGAACCCACAAAGTCTGGGTACCTCTGGAATCCCCAGGATGTTGGGAAAAAAGGACGCAAATTTGGCGTGGGTAGCTTATGTGAACAAAAAGTTATGAGGGCCTAAGTGCGCCCTGCCCCAAATAGCCAAAAAAAGGCCTGCCACCTGAGGGGGAAAAGGCCTGGCAGCGAAGGGGTTACTAGTTTTTCACTATGAGGACATGTAAACACACATGTCTACCTTTTTAAACACACTGCACACTGCCTGATGGGCAGTTTGGGCCTACCCTAGGGGTGACATATGTACTAAAAAGACAAATATAGGCCTGGAAAAAGGTTTACTTCACCAGGCTTAAATGGCAGTTGAAAACTGCACACATAGGCTGCAATGGCAGGCCTGGGCATGTTTAAAAGGCTACTGAAGAGGTTGGCACAATAACTGCTCCAGGCCAATTGGTAGCATTTAATTTAAAGGCCCTGGATACATGTAGTACTGCTTTACTTGGGACTTACAAGTAAAATAAATTTGCTAATTATGTGTAAGCCAATTTCACCATGTTTAAAGGAGAAAAAGCCTACAAAAGCTGGTTCAGAAAATAGGAGGGTGGAGGCAAAAGGTTTAGGGTGAGCCTGCAGAAAGGGCCAAGTCCAACACGTAGACATCAAGAGCAACAACCGCTTCATCCACAAAAGAAAAAGAAGTAGAGAAATGTATGGATGATCAGATACAATTCCACTCCCACAGATGCTTTATTATAAACATAAATGCATCCTTCTACAAATTCATCAAAGTACAAGCAGCCAACAATGCAAATAACTCTTCAGGTCAGTGAAACACTACATCAGCTCTCTTTATAACGCAATGATACCCAGTCACCCTGACAAATGCAATGGAATCGATTTTTCATTTGCAGAGAATAGAAGTGATGTCAAACTTCGCATCAACAGCAGGAACATACTGCAACCATACCCTATCAAACCACACAAATTCCCCAAGTGGACCTCATTTACATCACTGTCAAGCACTATCTTCACAGGCATCATTATAGTTTCTAAAGCTACCCCCAATAATGCTGACATGCTTCATTTAACCATATTGAAGTCCCTCTCCATACAAGCAGTCATGGTTCTCTACTACCTAGTTTACACCTCCATCACAGAAGATATCTTCCATGATGGACAGCTACCAACTACCAGTCCATAGACAAGTCCTGAAGAAACCAGTGCTGAATTCTAATCACTGCTCAAATTACTACCCATCACACAGCTTGAGTCTATCATAAAGGTAACTGAAATGATTGTGTCCAGCTAGACATCCATATCAACAAGTACTACCTCTTGCATAAATAGCAGTCTGATTTTAGATCATGATGCAGCAGAGACCACAGCCATTCAAACTATGAACAATTCCCTCTTTGGCAAATATGATCCTCAGCTTTCGATCTTAATCAGTCTCCATGTTATTTCAGCACCTCTAACAATCTAGCCCTTCTATGTTTCAAACCAAGACCATCTTGTGCACATTGGCACTTAAAGTTTCCAGATTTTACCAAGTAACTGCAGAGTTTGCAGGCATCCATTCTGTCACCCATCATCTTCAACCACCATATAGAATCCCCAGGAAATCGAATTTAAGAAAATATATATGCCAAATACACATATTGCCCCTTCTGCCTGTCTCTTGTTCAGAACTGGAGGTCAAGTGCCTATCTGATGCACAACCAAATCAAAAGGACATTCTTCCGCTTAGGAAACAGCAACAGATAGGTCATAACCACAACTGACAATTCAAAATAACCCCAGATGAATTCACATCTGAACTGACAAATTACATATATTAACCTGTGACTGCCGCTGCTCTTTCAAACATATTTTAAAATAACATGTTTTAGGGCTGTGTAAAGTTGCATAGCTGTCATCTTTCAATACTGTTCAATTTATTTTTTAAGCATTATAGCTTTCCTAAGAGCGAAATTTGTGAAACAAAAAAATCATTTTCTTTAAACATAAAAGGGGACCCATGCAGAGGCCAAAGTGTTCCATTGCTGGCCTGGGCCGGGAGTAGCATGGCTTACCTCTTGGCTGTGCTATGTTCCTTCTGCATTCCCTGATCTAATAGTTACACTGGTGGATTTCTGAGCTTTGGAAGTCCACTAGGGGGACCCTGGAAATCCCCAGGTGATTGAAAAAGAATGACCTTGCATAGCTTAGCTGAGCCACTCTCCGCAGGCTGGTGTCCCATGATATTGCATGAGATGTTAGACTGTGAAAGCATAGTGATTTTATTTGCAGGGCATACTAAAGGAAACTCTAGAAACTCTGGAATTTCCAAAAGTTGGCCCTCGCGATGGCCCTGTGGATTCCTTCCTTTAGACCAATTGATTTATGAACATTCTCCAGCACATCGCATACCTTTCATTACATCACTCTTAGGCATCCACCATCCTTAAGCATTATGGTCAATGTAGTTCCTTCTATTGCCAAACCTTGAGTATGGGGCTTTGTTCAGTATCAGGCTTCTTGGTTTCCATTGATATTCTGACTCATACATACATGTCATATGGACTTTTCTCTTTCTCGCTTCCAATCCACTGCATTCCTGGATTCACTGTTTCTCTTGTTCAGTCTGAAAATTCCTTGTCTTGTCCTTGTTTGTGTTCAGATGTCTAGACTTGGATTCCAGTATACTTGGTTCGGAATGCATACTTTCAGTCTGGTCCTCGTTTGGTGCAGATTCCTTGTCTAGGATTCCAATGTTTTGTGATCTGCTTACTAGTCTTCTTTTGTATTTATGTTGAAATCTTTTGTTACCCAAGGGTACCAGTCAGTCCCGAGGATTAGTGATTCTTGCTCAGAAACTACCTTAGCACTCTTCTTTCGTAAATGTTACTGGTAGTCTTCATAAACACTGTGAGATTAACTGCTCCTTGTGTTATTGGTTGATTTTCCCCCGACAGACAAATCATTTTCCACATAGCATACAAACTGTACTTTATGATACTTTATCTATTGGTCTTCTGTTTGCATGTTTTTGTTCCATTCCATTTCTTTGTTGAACTGTATACTGTATAACTTGTTGTTCTAGATTTGTGTTTGTAGGCTTTACCCAGTTCATATCTAGTGTCAATCCCAGTAGTTCCAGCCAGTGGTGGTTTCTTCTTGAGGGTGGGGGAGCATCACCCCCGCCCTTTGCGAGCTGTGCAGAAACAAAAATAGAACAGCAATGAAAAGATTTCATTGCCATTTTATTTTTTCCCCCGCAGTGCGCACCAGCCCACAAATATGCTGGGTGTGTTCTCTACCTGGTAGGGATGCTCCAAAATGCGCATGTCATTTTGGCTGGCTGCTTTGCACCGGCCAAAGTGACCTGGGGACTTTTAAGCTCTCCACTCAGTTGTCTAAGACAGCTGGGTGGAGACCATACACAGGCCTTCAGGGCCAGCCAGGAGGCTTCATCCAATCCAGGCACTTCGTTCATGCTGGTTAACAGAATGAGAGCAGCGCCTGGATTGGTTAGGGGAGCTCTTCCGGCATCAGAGAGCAGAAGCACACAGAGGAGGATGTGCAGCCCATGGGTGAATGCCTCTTTAAACAAATTGTGTAATCTTTGTGTAATGCATGTGTGTCATGTTATGTACGTATGTAGTGCATGAGAGTGTGGTGCATGTACGTGTAGTGTTTGTGTTATAGTGTTATTTGGGCTTTAGGGCAGAAGGGTGGTTTATGTTGGGGTTTTTGAGGGACAGGGTGTTTTTTTTTCATTTCTTTTTTTTTTTTTTGCGAAGTGGTGGGGCACTTCACTCACCCCACCACTTTAAAAAGGTACTAGCTACCGCTGGTTCCAACCTGTTCCAGTCTTCAGCTTTTTTCTTGTACTCTTTCCAAGGTTTCATCATCTCCCTTCAGTGTGTCAATACTTTCCTCATGAATTACCTTGTCTCTAGAGAGAGCAGGCTCTTCCTATTAATTGGTCTAGTCTACTCCTAGTCTCCGAAAATGTCATGCTTTATGTGGAGCGCACATTTTCCTGAATTCTCTTGCCTATGTGAGTATGATTAATAATCCACCTGACCCTAGTGAAGCTCTATTTACCTGGAGGGGTGCATTTTCACTATTCAAAAAAGCAGATGTTTATGGTTGATCAAGTCAGTGGGACATTGTCAAGGCATGTCATACAGCCTAGTAGTGTCTTTTTCTGTTGTGCAAGATAAATGCCCACCTCATTATAACCAGTGTCAGAATGTCAGCACAACCATCTTAATCTCTCATCTGTGTGAGTGAAGCACCCTGTTCATCACATCATAATATTTACACTGGGCACTTTCACTGTCAAAATTAGTTAATCTCCCTGTGCCTACAAATGAATCTGACCTTGGGTAATGAATGTAACTGGTGCTTATGTAAACTGGTGCTTATGTAAAGGGCTCCAATGCAACTAAATAAATAAATTAACGTTGAATGGGCTATTGAAAACATAGAAGGAAAACTATGCTCTTAATTTCAAAGCATACTCACTTCTGGGTTAGATCCTCCTCTACGAGGGCTTGTTAAACAGAGGGACTGTTGTATGGCTTCTGTAGGAAAGAGCCCCTTTTTGACATGGCCACCCCCACTTTTTGCCTAGTATTCAATGCTATTTTGACTGAAAGTGCACCTGGCTCCTTCTAACTAGGTCCCCAGTGTCAGAGCTCTTTACCTAAAACTGTGCAAGTGTTCCCCAATGAGCAATACCTATGTCCCCTTTAAATCCCTAAATAGTACTCCTGGTACTTAGCGCCTGGGTACCTTAGAAGGTCACGAAGGGCTGCAGCATGTATTGTGCTCACCTTGCACATTCAGCCTGCCACTGCATGCCACGTGTCTTGGTGTAGCTAAAAGTGAAAACACGACATGGCACATAGCCTGTGTGCCATTTCCCCTAAGACACTGCATGCAATATATGTGAGTCACCCCTACAGCAGACCTTATAGCCCTAAGGCAGGGTGCATTTTATTACATGTGATGACATATCTGAATGAGCAGATGTGCCCCTGCCATGTCTTTGTTGATTCTTAGACATAGTGAGTGAACAGGGAAGCCATTTCCTTAAGTACCAGTGCTGGACACTGGTCAATATGAATTCTCAACTAAGTGACAGCTTCACAGAAAATAGGGATGTTTGGTATCAAACATTTTGGGGCATATTTATACTCCGTTTGCGCCGAAATTGCGTCGTTTTTTTTGACACAATTTCGACGCAAAACTAACTCCATATTTATACTTTGGCGTTAGACGCGTCTAGCGCCAAAGTCCATGGAGTTAGCATCATTTTTTAGCGTGGACACCTACTTTGCGTTAATTATATGCAAGGTAGGCGTTCCCGTCTAAAAAATCGACTCCGAGGCATGTGCGTCGGATTTATACTCCCGGGCAAAAATCACGCCCGGGAGTGGGCGGGTCAAAAAAAATGACGTACGGCCGCTTTTGCGCCGTTTTTTAGTGCCTGCAAAAGGCAGGCGTTAAGGGACCTGTGGGCTCTGAAGGAGCCCAGAGGTGCCCCCCATGCCCCCAGGGACACCCCCTGTCACCCATGCCCACCCCAGGAGGACACCCAAGGCTGGAGGGACCCATCCCAGGGACATTAAGGTAAGTTCAGGTAAGTGTTTATTTTTTATTTTTTTTGTGGCATAGGGGGACCTGATTTGTGCCCCCCTACATGCCACTATGCCCAATGGCCATGCCCAGGGGACAGAAGTCCCCTGGGCATGGCCATTGGGCAAGGGGGCATGACTCCTGTCTTTGCTAAGACAGGAGTCATTTCTATGGGGGTTGAGAGTGAAAAAAAATGGCGCAAATCGGGTTGAGGCGAAAAAAATGCCTCAACCTGACTTGCCCCATTTCTTGACGCCCAAGCCCCATATCCCCCTACGCCGGCGCTGCCTGGTGTACGTCGTTTTTTTTAACGCACACCAGACGGCGCCGCCGGCTAACGCCGGCTAACGTCATTCAATAAATACGGTGCCCGCATGACGCTTCAGAATGGCGTTAGCCGGCGCTAATTTCTTTGACGCAAAACTGCGTTGGCGCAGTTTTGTGTCAAAAAGTATAAATATGGGCCTTTGTATTAACAAAGCCTCCCTGATGCCAGTGGTGGGTTTTTTAATAGATACACCCAGAGGGCACCTTAGAGGTGCCCCCTGAAAACCTACCATCTACCCTTGTATGGACTGACCAGTCTTAGCAAACCTAAAACCACCAGACACAAGTCTGACCCCCCCATGGGTAGGAGCCTTTGCTTTTGGGGCAGTCATAAACCAAGCCTGTTCCGGCAGAGGTGTTTACACATCCCACCCAACAGGATGACCTACAACTCTGCATTCAAAAACCTGGGACTTCAAAGAAGCCCACCACACTTGGTATGTAGATCTGGCTTCACTCACAGGAGAGGTGCCGACCCCCCTGCCTCAGGTCCCATTTGGCAGCAGTAAAAGTGGGCAATTTAGTATTTAGAGAGGTGTGTCCCCCACTCAGATCGGTCCCATCCCTAGGGTGTGCTTCCTGATGTAGAACACAACATTTAGAAATGTGCCATCTTGGTGTTGGCAGATTTAGGAACTCTGGGACACAGGATGTGGTCAGATGGGGGTGTAGTGATCCGAGGGGTAAGTAGCCCATTGCCTACTACCCTACAGTCCCTGAAAAATCCTTAAATTCCGTATTTAGGGGAGTCCCTGGCACCAAGGAAGCAGATTCCTGCTGACCTCATAAGTAGAAAAACACCCAAGAACCAGTGGAAGAAGCACTTGACTTGGCCCCACCCCTGGTGGCCTGTCTGCTGTTCCTGCTGATTTGCACCCACGTCCACTCATCCTGGAAGCTGCTGTGCCTCCAAAAGCCTGGGAGGCCTGCCTACCTTCAAAAAAGATCCAGGAAGTCCTGTAGAGCAGTGGAGCTGCTTCCCTGCATCTTGCTCGCACCCCAAGAGACCTGAGAAGACTCCGGACTGCAAAAACCTGACACCTGAAAGCACCACTGCACCCATGCCACCTAGCCCAAGCTGAAGAGGGTGATCCCCCAGCCCTCCAGAGACAAAGTTTGTTTTGGACTTGGCCACTGTGGACTCTTCAACGCCACCTGCAACCTCTGCACGCATGCCCCATCATCGTCGAGAGCTTTGGTGAAGAAAAACTCAATGCCTCAGGACACCTCTGCACCCATCACCCCTGGCACAAGGAGAAGAGGAGTAAAGGTGTCCCCTCTTCTCCAGACATTGCAAATTTGGAACCCACATGTTGGTTCCTCCCAACTGGATCCCCAGTCCTCACTTACAGCATCTTTTTGACTGGACCGATCCCCGTAGAGCAACATTGGGCACCCAATGCCATGCTACATCTCTGCAGCCGGTTGACCCAGTGCCTCCGGGTATGACCTGTTGGTGTTGGCCTGACCCTTGCCCAATACTTACCTAAAGTCCAGAAGATTGGTCTCATAAGTCTCGGCACAGTACATGTTTTGCCATCTTTGTTTTTCCTCCATAGGATAACATTGCAGCTTCCAGAAATTACACTGGGTCGATTTTTCCAAAGTGTAAAGATTTTTCTTGAAAAGTGTACTTACCTGATTGTATTGATTCTGGTGTCAAATCATATATAAAGATACTTGTTATTTTTGTAAATTGGTGTGGATCTCCTTGAGTCGTGTGTCTTATTTATTGACTGTGTGTGTAATTGCAAATGTCTAACACGCCTCACTGATAAGCTCAAGGCTACTCAACCACACTACCCCCTAAACAGAGGACCATGGGATTGCTAGAACAAGCCCCTGCCCACTTGTAAGGGAACCCCTGGACTCTGTGCATGATATATCTCATTTTGATACATCATATAAGGAGCCAGCTTCCTACAGCTTTTTATTTTCAGAGTTTGTCACTGTATGTTTGAGGCCCCTGTCTTCATTTTGTCCCTATTCAGTCGTCCCTTGTAATGGAGTTAGGCAGGTATGTTATTTTGAATACCATGTTTTTTACCATCTTAATATTACAGATTTTGCAGTGTTCTAGAATTTGATACCTTATTCAGGTTGGGGTTGTTCCAGCACCATCTGCCAATGAGTACTGCAAGACCCATTTCCTTTATTTAAACATGCCTTGTTTGCTTTTGTATGTCTTTATTGTCATGACATTTACTTCTTTGTGTGCTCAGTATCAGGTTTATCTGATTCTACCAGCCTTGCTACTCCGTTCCAGAAGATCTGTAGCAGATGAATACTACTTGTGTCTCTCTCCTCTCTCTCTGTCTCTCTCTGTCCATCTCTGTCTCGCTCTCTCTCTCCCTCTCCCTCTTCCTTTCCTTCTCCTCTCTCCTTTTTCTTCTGGCTCTCTGTTTTAGCTGCATGTGCTTTTCTGGTCGTCAGGGAGTAAGAGGGAGAAGTGGGAATCTTATCAGAGTTAACAATACATGTAAATTCCCCACATCCATAACAATATTAATGCAGCTACCACTGTGATGAAGAAGTCATGAAGATATGCAGTATCAATATCTAGGTGTGACATGGCACTACATAACCAGGATTTGTTGTGTTAGCAATACTGCTAAGTTCTATCTCCCTTCACTATGTTCTGACATCTAGGTCTTACATGGGACTTATGCAATGTTCTGTGTTAAGTGTATTATGCACATTGGTTGCATATCTGTTGACTTTAGCCTGACGACTTTGTCAGCAATAAAGGCTGAGGGCCAGAATTAGATCTCAGAGGAGGGGTTACTCTGTCACAATGGCGGCAGATATCCCATCCGCCTAACTCTAAATCCCATTGAAAACAATGTAATTTAGATTTTGGCGGATGGGATATCCATCACTGTTGTGACTGAGTAACCCCTCCTCCGAGATCTAAATCATGCCCTTAGTTCTGATTTTGCTACTGAGCTGTCACTACTTCATGACTCAATCATTGCTAAGGACTGCTAAATTTCCATGACAGGTATTGAATGAAAACACTCTCTCTTAGAGACTTTGAGCTACTCACATCCTAGTGGACCACCTGTGTGCCTAACCATGATCCATGGAAGTGCCTCACAATCCTAACTATGGTACTAATGCCACTTGATATAGGTATTGTATGCAGTGTCCACCACTGGGATGCTTAGTTGCATCAAGCCCTCCCAGATAAAGATTATACATCACTCACGCACTGTACCCACTTTTCTCACAAAAGATAAGCCTGTCCACCACCCCTCTAACTAGGATGAGCGCCTCCCTCCAGGTCATTATAAACACTGTATCTAGCCCTGAATTTTCCTGTGATAGTATAATGCATTCTGAGTGCTTTAGTATTGTTTTGCTTCCATTCATCTAATTAGATTACTACACTTGAAAACAATGATTTGTAGATGAAAGGTTGAGAAGAGGAGACAGTGTCCATACTGACTGCAGTGAGATGGGCATCTAGCTTCAAATTTCATAGGACCATTTCATTCATATGGATCAAAAAACTACATTTGGTGACAAATATGCTTTAGGAAATCTGCAACTGAGAAACTTTCTCAACATAATTCTTTCTTCCATTTTTTTCAAATAAATGTCATTCAGATGCCAACTTGATTTTGTAGTTTTTCACTTAGCTGTTTTGGAAATTAAGAAGTATTTAGTCACACAATGAGCAAGCACTTACTAATCAAGCAATAGAAAGGACTCCGGGTAGGTGTACATCAGATGAGAAAATTTTGACACTTTTCGGTGAAGCACAACCGTAGGCTTCCATTGTGCTAAAGAAGTTCAGTTCACAAAATCTGAACCTCAACGTCAAGCATTTACAGATATGAACAGAGCATGAGCCCTATTTAAAGCTGTACTTCTGTAGATTCCCAAACAAGCTGAAATCCTTGACTGGAGTAAAGCCATTCTGTGGACTTTAGAGGACCCATTCAGTTCTGTTGTTGAACTCTTAACATTCCTCCTGTTCTGAGTGCAGAGCTGATAGTTACATCTTGTAATCACTTCGGAATTTTGAAGGGCACCATATCACTTATAAATACTACCCTCTGTTTTCTTCCATTTTCATAGTGAGAAGTATAAAAAAGCATTGGCTGGGCCAAAATATGTCAAAGCTGAGACCTAGTGGCCGTTTCAATGTTTGATTCATTTTATTGGGGAAATCACTGTGGCCACTACTTTCTCCTACCTGCTCTATCTTTGTTATCTTAATAAGAGTTCACACCATCCTCTATTCCTCTCATTTCCCTCCTTCCGATCCACTGGACTGCTCCTTCTTCTTTCTCATGCAACTATGTTTTTTTATTCCTGTTCTCTACCCTATCTATAGGCTGGTATATCTACCTATATCTATAGTCTTGACCCCTGCATAAACTCTAATTCCCTTACAATTCCTATGCCCAAATACCTTTACCACTGCCCTTACTATAACATATCTGTTAGACCTGAAAGCCGTAGGGTGGATTTCCCTCAAACTTTTTGCCTGCTTTGCCTAATTTTGGCTGATCTGTTTTTGTTGGCTTTAGGACTCTGGGCACTTTATCACTGCTAACCATTTCATGTGCTCACTCCCCTAAAACATGACAACATTGGTGTATCCACAATTGGCATATTTAATTTACTTGTAGGTGCCTAGTAAAGTGCACTATATGTGCCCATGGCCTGTATATTAAATGCTACTAGTGGGCCTGCAGGATTGATTGTGCCACCCACTTAAGTAGACATTTAAACATGTCCCAGGCCTGCCACTGAAGAGCCCGTGTGTGCAGTTTCACTGCTATGTTGATATGGTATTTAAAACTCCTTGCCATGCCTTAAAATCCCCCTTTATTTTACATAAGACACCCCTAAGGTGGCCCTAGGTAACACATAGGATAGGGTCTGTGTAAGTGGAAGGCAGGGCATGTGCTACTTACTGTTAAATGTCCTGGTAGTGAAAAACTCCCAAATTTGTTATTCACTAGTGTGAGGCCTACCCCTCTCATAGGAAAGCACTGGGGACTTTTTAATACATTTATTAAGTGTAATTCCTGTTTGAGAAGGGGTAGGACAGTCATGTTTGGTACCTATGCACTTTTAATAATAAATCATCTTTAAAGGTAAAGTTGTATTTATGATTACAACTTTAAAAATGCCACTTTCAGGAAGTTGGCATTTTTCTACTTTGAAGCCCTGTGTACCTGCTGCCTGCCTCCAATACACATCTGGGTTTGGTGACAGCCGTGCTTTGTGCATTCCTTCTAGACAGTCACACACAAAGGGAGCGGAGGTGTACCATTTACACCCTGATGTCCCATCACCAGGCTGATGGGCCTTCTTGAGCTAGATAGGAGGGAGGAGCTGACACATATGTGAATAGGGCTGTGCCTGTTTCCACACAAAGAGCTGCATAATCCCCTGTAGTGTATCTGGAGCCAGGGCAGGAAAGGGGAACCTTTGTGCAATTCAAAGACCATTTTTGAATTCACCCCGACTTCAAAGGCACCGCTGGGTATAAGAACAGGACTTCTGAACCTACCTAATCAGTACGCTATTAGACCCGAAGATACCCTGCAAGGAAGAAGGACTATTGTGCTGCTGAAAGGACTCCCACTCTACCTGAACTTTGCTGGACTTTGCTAAACACCTGAGCCTGCCCTGCTGCTTGCTGCCCTCCTATCCTAGGAGTGAGAAGGACTGAACCAGCATCTCTTCATCCCCAGAACCTAGTGACTCCAAGGACTTGCTCCTTGCTCTGAAAGTCTCATGGCCATCAAAGACTTCCCTCAACCCTGCTCCAGCTGATGGACTCTGCCAATGTGAGTTTGGCCCTGCCAAGAGGTGTGAATCCAGTCCTGGGCCTTGAGAGTGGATTCTGTAGCTGCTTTTCCTTCGAAAATGGACCCATCAAGGCTGTTGTACCTCTCGGAACAGCCACAGTACCCTTTGACACTGACGCAGTGCCGATTTGATGACTACACGGGGCCTGACTGTGAGGCTTGATGACGATGCACCACCGATTCGAAGACTTCACTACGAGGCACGACGACAACACCTCATCTGCATCAAAAGGGATGTGACGCCAACACAGAACCCAGCTGTGAGGCTCAATGATGATGCATATATCTGACTGCATTAATGAGAACTGATGCAGCGATGCAACGTTTGCTCTATCCAAGGTACTTTTTCAGCAGGCTCTGCACAGATCCGGTAGCTGGCCTGCTTTCTTTTGCAGTCAGCTTGAACTTTGGATTTACCCAAGTCTAGCATGACCTCAAGTAACCCTTGAGCGCTATTGACTTCTAAGCACGGCATTGCAGTTTATTCTTTAAAAATGAATCTCTTGAGTTCTACTTATTGGATTTTTGTAGTTTTGGTCTTGTTTTACTCAGCTAAATATCCTCTATTTTTGTAAACTGTGGAATCGTTTTGTTGTGATTTCACTGTGTTACTGTACTTTAAGTGTTGCACAAATACTTTACACATTGACTCTTAAGTTAAGCCTTAATTTTCTGTGCCAACCTACTAGAGGCTGAGCACAGATCAATTTAGGCTAGGTATCCAAATTACCCTGACTAGGAGTGTGGCCCCTACTTGGACAGGGTGCATACCTCTGCCAACTAGAGATCCCATTTCTAACATTGGTGCTCAGCGTCAGGAAATAGTATTTCTTAGTTGGGTGAATTCTAGATGTGGGAGGGAAAACTCCCCACCTACATATGTAAAAGCATTGATCATTGTTAAATACATATGAATTGTGTTAGTTAGGGCCAGCTTGCATTTTTTAAATTATGTGATGTTGGGGTAAGCTTTCACACAAATTGTCCTCACTAGAGTATTAAAAGCTAGAGAGTGTCCTTTGAATCCCTGCACTACACACTCTGCCTGTATGAGGAGAATTCTTCTCTATAGGTTTAGGGACTATATTAGACCTGGTTTCCCTGTAATTTGTGCTTCTGACCCTGTGGTTTGGATCCTGTGCTGTAATTTGTTTTGTTGACTTTGATGCTCTGGGCACTTCACCACTGCCAACCAGTGCCAAAGTACAAGTGCTCTCTGTCTAAAAGACATTGGAAATTGGTTATCCATAATTGGCACATTTGATTTACTGGTGCTTCCCTAGTAAAGTGCACTACGTGTGCCCAGGGCCTGTAAATCAAATGCTACTAGTGGGCCTGCAGCACTGATTGTGCCACCCACTTGAGTTACCCTACAAATGTGCCTCAGGCCTGCCTCTGCAGTGTCTGTGTGTGCAGTCTTGCACTGCCAATTTGACCTGGCAAATGTACCCACTTCCCAGGCCCAAACCATCCTTTTTACTACGTGTAAGTCACCCCTAGGGTAGGCCCTAGGTAGCCCCATGGGCAGGGTGCAGTGCAATTAGAAGGTAGAACATGTACTGGTGTGTAAAACATGTACTGATAGTCAAAGACTGCTAAATCAGGTTTTCACTTTTGCAATGCATAGCTCTCCGAACTGCCTTTAAATATATTTTAGGTCCAGTATCGCATTGGGAGCAGATAGAGATTGGGCGTTTGGGATCTCTGAACTCACAATTTAAAAATACGTTTTTTGGTAGAGTTGGTTTTTGGATTGCCTGCTTGAAAATGTCACTTTTAGAAAGTGGGCATTTTCATGCTTAACCATTCTGAGCCTCTGCCTGCCTGTGAATCCATGTCTGGGTCAGTCTGACAGTTAGCCGGTTTGTGAATTCCCTTTAGACAGTGACACAAAGGGAGCTGAGGAGTGTTCTGAATATCCTGATGAGTCTCCTGTGCTAGAGTAGGGAGGAAGGAGCTGACACTTACACCTGAAAGGGCTGGGTCTGCCCTCACACAATACAGACTCCGACCCCCTGGTGTGTGTCTGAACAACATTTACCTTCCTTTGAAGTTTGCCTACTTCAAAGGCAGAAATGAGTATAAGCAGTGGACCCACAACCCCAGATTTTCAGATTACTTCTGGATGAAGAGGAACCTCTGCCAAGGAGAAGAGCTTGATGCTTGAGGAGGACCTGCTACTCTGCCTGTTGCTTTGATGTGCTGGCCTGATGCTACTTCTGCCTTAAGAGGGAAAGGACTGGACTTTGCTTTCTAAAATCCTGTTTATGAAGTTTCTCGAAGGACTTGGACTGAGCTTGCCTCCTGTTAAGAAGTCTCAGGGACATCAACAACTTCACCTTCCTGCACCTGTGTACTCCTGCTGAGGACCCTGACTTGCCAAGTGGTGCCAAACCTGTAACTGGCACTTGGAAGTGAGTTCTAGTGAGAAAATAAGACGATCCAGACACCCGACTTCAGTCGACTCCAGAACTGGCGCCGTAGCATGACTCACAAAGCCTGGAGTCCCCGCTGGAGTGCGAAGACCAAAACCAATACTGAAGTCCCAGCGATGCTGCAGCCTTGCTAAAGTTCTGCGACTCCCTGAGTCCCGAGTGCTGTGTCACTGACGTCCATAACACCTGACTCCGGCACCACGTCTGTAGCCCTGTGGCGTGACCACGACCCCGTGAGGTTGCCCAATGCGTCTTGACCCATCGGATTCATTGACTCTGCCAGATCGTCAGGAACTGATGCCTCGCACCAACGCCGCATCTCCTCCCCTGCAGTAAAAAACTGACACCGCAACGGATCCAGCGACACCATGCACTGGATTGTTTCCTCGTTTGCCAAAGGTACTGAACCTGGGGGTCTGTGCAACTCCATGACCGGCACCACCCTGCTTGTAAGTGGTGATGGATTGTTAGGAACAACTCCGTCAATAATGTTGTGATAACCCAAGTTGCAGCTATTGTGTTTCTAAGCGATTTATTGAAGTTTGATCTTTGAAAATGTGTATCTTTTCTTGTGTACGTTGGATTTTTGTTGTTTTGGACTGGTTGCACTCAGACAATTATTGCCTTTTTTTCTAAACTGGCGTTGAGTGCTTTTGTTGTGTTTTCACTGTGTTACTCTGTGTATTGGTACAAATACTTTACACATTGCCTCTGAGATAAGCCTAACTGCTTGTGCCAAGCTACCAAGAGGGTGAGCAGGGTTTATCTGAGCTGTGTATCCCCCTATCCCTGACTAGAGTGAGGGTCCCTGCTTGGACAGAGTGCAAACTGATTCCCAACAAGTGCCTCATTTCTAACAGGCTACAACAGGTACCCACATCATAGATGTGGGCATAGTTCAAAGGGGTGGTCATCACTTGGTTATTCACAGTTGGCCAATAGCATATTTCACCCCTGGATGTTCCTTTCCATATGACACTTCACATGGCACATCATTAGGCACAACACTGCAGCCAATAGTGCACTTTAACCATAGTCCCTAAAGACTCCTTTTCTGTAAAAACACATGTAATTACAGCCCTTCACCCCTAGAGGGTGCAGTTCTATCACCTTGAAACAAAAGTGCCAGCTGGGACAGAGCTTGAAAACACATTGGTACCCTTGAGGGGGTGATCCTTTTCAAGTCCCCTGAAACTGAGTGTGGAGGTATTTGGAACTTTCTTGGGGGCAGGCTTCACTCCTTCTGCAGCACCCTCCCCCTGCACTTGGAAATCATTTTGGCAGTGACCTCGCCCTCCTGGGGTTACCACAATGCCAAAACAAGGGACTGTGTTGGGCAATTCCATGAGCCTCGCAAGGCATTTTGGGGCGCTCCTCCACAAGCGTACATACTTGAGCAGTGGCTCTCCTGCTGTGCCAGGGAGAGCCGCTCTGATTTTCCTTGTTGGTTGACATTGTTTCTCTTGCGGCCTTGTGCTGTGCGGTTCCTTTATGTTGGGGGTGTCCGGTCCACCTGGACACCCAGCGGCCTTCACCAACATTGGAGACCAGCACAGGGAGTCCGCCCCCGGCTGCTCTTGCCGTCGCCCCCCCTCAGCCAGCACCATCATGTCCTGCATCAGGAGCCAGCTCTTCACTGGAGTCTGCCCGCTGGATCCATGTCTGTGGTGCTGAGGCCAGGCTGGTTTAATGGGGGAGTGCGGCAGCACTCCCCTCTCTCCCAGCTATCGGGGACCAGGGATGGAGTCCTAGGCTCCCCCTTCACCTGTGCGGGAGACGTGACAGCGTTCCCCCTATTTTGACTCTCGTCAGGGCCCTGGGATGGGGCCCGGTGCCCCTGGGCAGCTTTGCAGCAAGCGTGACGGTGCACCCTAACTTCACGGGGAGGGAGCTGGTGCTTCCTGACTTTGGTTTGCTGTGGGGCCCTAGGATGGGGTCCAGGCCCCCTCTCCTTTGGAAGCAAGAGAGTGCAATGTCCCTTACTTGTGCCCATCTTCTCTTTGCCAGGAGATGTGTGACAGTGCTCTCCAGCGGTTTCTTTTCTTGGGTATAGCCCCAGGACTCTGACCCACCCCAAGGGCATAGCTGAAATAGGTGTCAGTGCTCCACACACTTCATCACTGGTCCTTCCCAGGGGTCAAAGGCCACCAATCTTTGCATCAGATGGCCCATTGGGCCAATCTGGAAGTTTTGGTGTCTTTTTGCTCCTGGTGGTGAGCTGTTGCCACCAGGAGCTCTTTCTTCAGGCCTCCTGGCATCAAAGCCCCCAAACTTGGTAGGGAGACATTGTCACTGACTCCCTGCCTTTCACATGGGGCTCTCTCTGGGTAGTGCACACTCCTTGTGCAGAGGCCCAGTCTTTACCTCAACTGGTCCATAGAGGGACTAAGGGGACCAGCTTACCTGATCCTGGGTGTGCCCTACTGGGTCTGGGGTCAATCAGGAGAGAGTCTTTGCCCAAGGGGGTTCTTCCTTTCAGTTGTTCATGATGCCTGTCTTCAATCACAGTGGTCTGCAGAAAAGCCCACCCAAGAGAGTGTTATCTTTCCTGTGCAAGACCATTTAAGTGGGAGCGGAGGTATCCAGCAGTGTTGCGCTTCTTGCCTATCCTGATGTGCCACATCACCTCTCCGCCCCTGTCCCAATCTTCCTGCACAGTCTTCTGGGATAGCTAAAAATGACGTTGTCCAGGAATAAGTTGCCACATGTGCTCTTAGGTCCTCAGCTCCCCTCCTCCCTGACATTCCTGTCAGGGACTCCACCAGCAATTTCTCCAAGGAGCCCCTTCTCACTGAATCGTCTGTGGCTGGCTTGGCTCTTGGCATGGGATGACGATTGATGCACAGCCCTGTTTCTGCAGTTGGAGAGAACAGCAATTGATCCAGCATAGTTGAGTCATAAATGCCTGGGCTCTGATCCTTTGATGAGTCAGAGAAAGATTAAAGTTCTGGGTCATCTATAAGCAGTACAAGTATGCTTTTGTAACCTCCCGCAGTGTGCTTTTCATGCAGGTTACAGTGTACATTGGTGAGACTCTGGAGTCTTTGGATCCTAAGAAACTAGAGTTGCGCCCTAGAGCAGCCTTTCCCGTTGGAATATATTAGAGTGCCACTATAGTCAAAACAGTAATGCACACTGACTACCTCTTACATGAGTACACCCAGATCATAAGGCCTACTCCAGCTCACCACCCACTCTGCATTGTCCCTTCTGCACCAGGCTACCTGGGCGCAGTTCTTGGGTTGTACACAACAGGAGGCTTCATCGCACATTCGGCACACAGGTACACATGCATGCGCACAAGTGTCCATGTGTAACCAGCCCTAGGTCTCGTACCCTTGCTGCGTCGCCACAGCCTCATCTTAGCAAGGCAGCATCAGCGGTAAACATGTGCAGTCCATTTTACCAAGAGGTTACTGTGGATGAGTCCCAGACTATGAGACTCCCTCATGGCAAAAGGTCAAAAACTGGGTGATCCAAAAGCAAAAAATATGGTATGACCAGATAGTCAGAACAGCCCTATCACAGCTAGTCTCCTAGATGCATCTGATCTGCAGCCACATGGTTAGGTGTGTGTTCTTAGCATAGGAGGGCTAGTGGAAGCTTTTAGTGGTAGCAGACAGCTGGCAAATCGTCTGTCTGTTCAGAACCGATTGCCATTTGTTACCGTTGAATAGGTAAGAGTACCCATGAGTGATGGCTATCCCTTCCCTACTTTCAGATGGAGGTTGAAAGTGTTGCACTGGGTTCTGCACCTGCAGGACACCCAGAATTTTTGCATGTGTGATCACCTGTTTTTTGGACTTTTTACTGTAGGTGAGTCTCACTAGCAGTGTCTCACCCACGGTAATCACATGGCAAACAGACTGCCCATGTTTACTGCCAGTGTACACCTTTTAAGATAAGGATGCTGCAACGCAGCAAGGGTAAGGGGCACTTGGCTAGTTACACGTGAACATGTGTGCCCACACATCTGCACATATGTGCGGGCTGCGAATGAGAGACTACTGTTGTGCATAGCCCGGTAACTGTGCACAGGTAGCTGGGCCCAATGGGGTCTCTGCAGGATCAGGTATTTAAATGGGAGGCCTTATCAGGGCACTATCAGGGAAAATCAGTGAGCTTTACTGTTTTAACTCTAGTGGCACCCCATTCTGCACATATTGAGGGAACTGCCTTAGAAAGTAGTTTCACTTCCCCTTGGCCTACAGAGGTCATTGACATCTTGAATTGGAGTGTAACCTGTGCGAGAAAATCAAATTTGTAACTTCCAAAATAATAACTGTATATCTTATAGGTCATTCAGAGTTTCCATTTTTTCCTCAGCTTAGGATCAGAGTCCAGGCCTTGTGTCACCCTGCTATGCCCAGTAATTATATTTTCTCCAACAGCAGGAACAAAGGCTTTACACACAAAATGAGCTACTTGCAGTATTTCAACTAGCTCCTGAGGAGGAAAGATGTGTGGCAGAATTATCTGTATCAATCACTTAGCTGTCACACTACACCAGGGATGGGCCTGCCCAAGTCCACTGAACAAAGAAGAGTGCCCAGACAACTGGAGCCAGCCCACCGGGGGCTGACAGTGATGTCAGCCAGGGGAGGAGCTGAGACCCTAGGTGCTGATGTGACCAGTGGCTCTTGGGTGACTCCATTGTGGTTTGTCCCAAAATGCTGTGCAGGAATGTTTGGAAGGGGGTGGAGAGGTAATGTGTCACTCCAAGATTGACTAGGCATGTCTGTCATTTGTAATCTTCCTCTCCCCTTTATAAACTCTTGCACAAGAGAAAGACTCTCTCTTGCCTGCAGATTTTCTACCAACTTTTATGCTGGGCCCTAGGACTGCCGTTACATTACATTACACCTGATTTATAAAGTAGGTGGTTAACCAAAACTGGGCTTCGCAGCGCTCGTGGAAAGCAGTGAGAAAACAGGCACAGCACATTACAGAAAGAGGTAGCATTTTAGCTGTTTCCTAAAGCACAACCAATAATTTTCGCCTGTCAACTGGAGTGGAAAAGAATTCCACAGCCTGGATACAAGATCGGAAAATGAACAGTCGCCACACCTGGATCTTTTTTCTCTAGGTATCGTTAAAAGATCCTGTGTGCCAGATCCAAGGGCCCAGCTTGGTAGATAGGATTTGATCAATTGGTGAATAATTTTAGAGCCCTGTTTATATTTTTCATGATGATCCATGCAAAGCGCCTTAAACCGGACTCATGGGCAACCAGTGCAAAATTCTTAGTGCTTCTCCCACTGATTGTGATTTTCAAATCCCTAAAAGAATCTGCATTGCGGCATTTTGGATACATTGAGGTTTCCTTATCACCACCATAGGGTTGCCTAAATAAACTGAGTTGCCATAATCCAAGCGAGATAGTATTAGCCCTGGATCCCAATTCTTCTGGAATCCATCGGGAGCCACTTCAGAGTTTTTCTGAGTGCTCTCTAAAGACCAAAGCAGGTGCTAGAAATCTTGTTGGCCTGAAAGCCACGGAGAGCTGTTTATCTAAGGTGAATCCCAGGCTATATACCTCTTCTTTGGGTAATGGATGCTCCCCAAACTCAGTGGGAAAAGCTGATTTGTTGTCAGAGGGATGGGTTATTACCTATCACCATCACCTCAGTTTTCTCTCCATTTAAATGTAGGCACCTGCCGCCATCCATTCCGCCACCTTGCTCAGACTGTTGTTGAGTTTTGTTGCTGTTGTAAAGGTGTCATGGGACAGCGTGACTATCAGAATTGCGTCTTCTGCATAAAACACTAATGAAAACCCAAAGGCACCAATGATGTCTGATAACGGGATTGAAGAGTGTGGGGCTTAATGATGAGCCTCGAGGGACTCCACATCTCAGCTGCTGAGTGGTGCAGTTACATCACCCCTCATTTCCTTGGAAGCCTCGTTCACTTAAAAAGGAAGCAAGCCATCTTAATGCACTCCCAGTGATCCCTATTCCTTCCAGGTGTTGGAGGAGAATAGCATAGGATACCGTGTCAAAAGCGGCACTCATATGGGGCCAAAGTTGTTTTGCTCACTAGTGGGCAGATGGGGCAATCACCCCCGATCCACACCCGGGGGGGACAGAAAGTCTACTAGATGCCAGGGAATTTAAAAACAAAATAGTGGGGGGTGGCTACCAACCAGTATGGGCCTGGTTCTGCCACCACCCCAACTGACTGGGGTAACTATCTTTCAGCTCTCCCCCCACACACTAAAACATCTTATACCACGGCAAGCAAGAGGACAATTGATTATTTTGGGTTTTGGTTTTACATTTGGGCCATGAGAGCTTGGCTAACTCTCAAAATTGTCCCACTTGAAATGGTGAGGGCTGCACTTTTTGGACTTTGTGACGTTGCCATGTAGAAAAATCTACAAGACCTATACACATCTCAAAGCTAAACATCTGGGTGATTTCAGGGTGGTGTGCTTCACATGCACCCCGCACAATTTTCTTACCCAAAATGCCCTGCAAACCTCCAATTTTGATGGAAATCACAAATGTTTCCAATATTTTTGTGGTGTAACCTTCCGGAATCTGCAGGAATCCGCAAAATTCCTACCACCCAGCATTGTTTCATCTATACCAATAAAAATTCTGCTGCACTTGTCAGCCTAATTTTTTTTTTTTTAACTGCCCTTTTGGACCTGCTTTGGTTCCCCCTCAATTTCTACATGTTTTTGGCTCTTTCCTGTCACGGGCACCTAGCCCATCTACACAAGTGAGGTATTATTTTTACCCGGAGACTGAGAGGAACATTGGGTGATAGGAAATTTGTCCCGGTGCGGTGATCCCACACAGAAATGAGGGAAAAATTTGTTTTTTTAGCTAAATTTGAGGTTTGCCGAGGATTCGGGGTAAGAAAACAATGGGGGATCCACGCAAGTCACACCTCCATGGACTCCCTCCGGTGTCTAGTTTTCAGAAATGTCTGGGTTTGTTATGTTTCCCGAGATGGCTGCTGAGCCCAGGACCAAAAATGCAGGTCCCCCCCTGCAAAAACAGGTAGCTTTGTATTTGATCATTTTGATGTGTCCAGATAGTGTTCCGGGGCATTTCCTTTTGCGGGCACTAGGCCTACCCACACAAGTGAGGTACCATTTTTATCGGGAGGCTTGGGGTAATGCTGGGTGGAAATTTGTGGCTCCTCTCAGATTCCAGAACTTTCTGTCACCGAAATATGAGGAAAAAGTGTTTTTTGGCCACGTTGTGAGATTTGCAAGGATTCTGGGTAACAGAACCTGGTGAGAGCCCCACATGTCACCCCATCTTGGCTTCCTCTATGTGCCTAGTTTTAAAAAATGTGCAGGTTTGGTAGGTTTCCCTAGGTGCCGGCTGAACTAGAGGCCAAAATCCACCACTAGGCACTTTGCAAAAAACAAGTCAGATTTCAATGTAAAAATGTGATGTGTCCATGTTGCGTTTCCTGTCGTGGGCATTAGGCCTACCTACACAAGTGAGGTATCATTTTTATTCGGACTCTTGGAGGAACACAGAATAGAAGAACAAGTGTTATTGCCCCTTATTTTTCTCTCCATTTTTTCCTTCCAGCGTAAGACAGTGTGTAAACAAGATGTCTATTTGAGAAATGCCTGTAATATGCTAGTATGGGCACCCCGGAATTCAGAGATGTGCAAATAACCACTGCTTCTCATCACCTTATCTTGTGCCCATTTTGGAAATACAAAGGTTTTCTTGATACCTATTTCTCACTCTTTATATTTGAGCAAATTAATTGCTGTATACTCGGCATAGAATGAATACCCATTGCAAGGTGCAGCTCATTTATTGGCTCTGGGTACCTAGGGTTCTTGATGAACCTACAAGCCCTAAATAGCCCTGCAACCAGAAGAGTCCAGCAGACATAACAGTATATCGCTTTAAAAAATCTGACAACGCAGGAAAAAGTTACAGAGTAAAACGTGGAGAAAAATTGCTTTTTTCACCTCAATTTCAATATTTTTTATTTCAGCTGTTATTTTCTGTGGGAAACCCTTGTAGGATCTACACAAATTGCTTGCTGAATTCAGAATTGTTTCTACTTTTCAGAAATGGTAAGCTTTCTGGGATCCAGCATTGGTCTCACACCCATTTCTGTCACTAACTGGAAGGAGGCCAAAAGCACAAAAACTAGTGAAAATGGGGTATGTCTCTGTAAAATCCCAAAATTATGTTGGAAAATGAGGTTTTCTGATTCAAGTCTGCCTGTTCCTGAATGCTTCGATGATGGTGATTTTAGCACTGTAAACCCTTTGTTGATGCCATTTTCAGGGGAAAAAAACAAGCATTCTTCTGCAGCCCTTTTTCCCATTTTGAAAAAAAACCCTCAATTTTCACTGTATTTTGGCTAATTTCTTGGTCTCCTTCAGGGGGACCCACAAATTCTGGGTACCTTAAGAATCCCTATGATGTTGGAAAAAAAGGTCACAAATTTGGTGTGGGTAGCTTATGTGGACAAACAGTTATGAGGGCCTAAGCAGGAACTTCCCCAAACAGCAAAAAAAAGGCTTGCCACCTGAGAGGGAAAAGGCCTGGCAGTGAAGGGGTTAATAATCTTCTCCAAGATCTTACTCGGCCCAGCAAGTAAAGACGTGGGTTTGTAATTCTCCACTGCTTCAGGATCTAATGAAGTTTTCTTAACTAAGGGGTGGATGACAGCATGCTTCCATTCAGGTGGGACCTGCTGGGTCTTCAGTGACAAATTATAAAGATCTGTCAATGCAGACATTATTACATCATCACCCTTCAATAAAATGTCTATGGAGGCCGGTTCCAGAGGTGTGCCTGAAGTAATTGATTAGGCCACACTAGCTACTTCCCTGAGTCTTGGTGCCACTCTCCACTTCCACATTATCCTTCACACTCGATGTCAGAGAATCTGAGCTGCTGCTCACTTTTTCTACGAGTGTGATGCCAATAGCTCACAGAGCTCTTCTGTGTGGTCTAGACCCATCCCTATAGAGTTAACTTTTAGCAAGGATTCTCTTTTGTAGAATTTCAAGCAGAACTGATCCTAGTGGCAAAATCATTCATTTGGGTTCTTTGTATGGCATACTAATATATGTATATATATATATATATATATATATATATATATATATATAGTTTTTTTTTACAGAGGCTCTATAGATTCGTTTCTTGGCCATATCATAATTATTTCTCCATTTCCTTTCTTTGATCTTGCAATTCTTTTTTTAGTTGTTTCAGTTCCTGAGAAAACCAATTCAGCTTGTGGATTGAACTGACCTCCACTTAGGACCCAGGACCTGTGGGTCTCCTAAAGGGCCAGCGAGGCTGGTCCCCTTACACTTCTGAGGATCACCTGGGATAAGCCCTGGACTCTTTTACACCCATCAACAAAGCACCAAAGGAGAACTGGTGCAGGACTCCAGGAGGACCAGACTTTTGAGGACTGCACTGTTTTGGAGGAGAGGAAGGATGCTGCAATTGCCCCTGGTAGATATAGCTAGCTATAAGAATTTGGATGAGCTCAGAATCATCCAAATCTACCTATCTAGGCCAGAGTTATGACATTCTAAAGCTTCCTGACATTTGATTTATTTTTCCTCCCTCAAAGAGCATAAGGCTCTGCTGCTGTACTCGTCATTTCCCCAGGAGTGGACCAGGGTCCAGGGGACAGCACAGATAAGATGGGGCTCACCAAGTTGAGGGAGAGGGCATGCCCCCTTGTCACTCTTCTACCTCACCCAAGGACTCCATACCCCAGATGCATTCTGAGGAGGGGATCCCACCATCAGTCCCCCAAGTGATACAGTGATGCAGAGAAGAACGTTTGTGCTTCCCTGGAGTTCCATCAATGGGGGGAGCGCTATTGCGCTCCCCCACAGAAGGTGCGAGGGGCCCAGGACCCCATCCCTGTGCTCCGTTATGAATGAAAAGGGGGAGGGGAGTGCTGACACACTCCCCCACATGGTCCACTCTCCCTTCTCCCCATGTCCTGTTTCTTGGGGGCGTGTGACGAGGCCACACAGGATGCATGTCTGCCCACTGGAGTGGGCAGACCTAATTGCAGGCTGCTGGCTCCTGTAACAGCACACAATCATTCTGCAGATTAGGGGAGCCTGTGAGGGCAGCTGTGGGGGGTTCCCGAGCTGCCCTCCACTGAGGACAGCCCCTGAGTTGCGTGGGTGGGACCAGGCACCCCAAAACACACAAAAAAGAAAATTCAGTGAGAGGCTGCTTGGAAAGAGAACAAAAACAAAACGGAAAATATCACTGTGGCTCTCCACGGCACAGCAGGTGAGCTGCTCTTCAAATATTCACTGCTTTTTGGAAACTCGCCCCATAATGCTTTGCCGGACATTTTATTTCACGTACATTTGTGCTCATATCTCTGCTTGTAGTGGTCCAGGAGGATAGGAGCAGAATCCAATTTACTCAGCAACACATTTTCCCAAAGGGCGATGGGGGGAGGGAGGAGATTACCACCTACCCTGGATTTCAGTGTTATTTCAAGCTCTCCCATGGCTCAAGCTTTTGCTCGGAACCTGAAAGTGTTTTGTCCTCTAGAGGCCTTGTATATTGTAACACCCCAGAAGGCCTGGAGGGCATAAAACTGTATAAATGCACTGTTCATGTGGTTAAACCCTTTAGGGGATACATGTATGATTGCAATTAGGCCTGAGCAGATTTCAGGGATTTCCACTCGCCGAATTCTGCATAGTTGATTTCAAACTCTGTGGAATTCTGCACTGCACACGGGGCAGGCTGGTGCACAAGAGGCCTGAAATGGCTGCTTTCTTTCACTGCCCATGGCCCTGTCCTGAATTCAGGCCAGGCCCGTAGGCATCATATGCTGGCCAGGCCTCTTGTGCACTGGCCTGCCCTGTGTACAAGAGGCTTGCCTACTGCCCTGGCCTGAAGTTGGGCCAGGGCCATAGGCAGCGAAAGCTGCAGTTTCAGGCTTCCTGAGCACAAGTGCTCACAGAAGAAAAAAATTAAAGAATGAGAACTCACCTAGGTGCTCATTGCCAGTGGCCAGGCGCTCTACCTCCGTCTGCCCTCTACCCCCTGCTCTCGGGCCCAGCCCCGCTGCTGGCAGAGGGTGGCGTGGAGGATCTCGAACTGGTGTCAGCAGTAGCTCCATGGTGTTACGCCGTCAGGCCGAGAGTGCGCATTGCAGCCCAGTTATGGGCTGCTCAGGGAAAGCGCAGACTGTCTCCGCTTGCCCTGTGTGGCCCATAAATAGGCTGCAGTGTGCACACGGCGAGCTTTGCTAACTAGCTGACCTAACTGAGTTTTTGGCACTCCGCGCTCCACTTCGAGCGCAAAGTGGCAAAAACTCAGTTAGCTCTGCCAGCAGAACGAAGATTGCCACACACCCTTTTTTGCAACACATTACTTTTATTACTATCATGCCCTGAAGAGGCTATTTATATCATTACATTTTAATGCCAAATACACAAACACAAGGTTTTTCGATGATTCATGTTCTATTAGGTTATCATAATGATTGTGTATATTTTATTGGTTCAGCATAATCACAAAATGTGTTGTATTATAAAATAACTGTTGAAACTCAGTTGATGTTTGTGTGACTTCTCAAGGGGTCACCCATGATCACAAAATATCATGTATGGTATGTTCCATTTGCCAATGTATGTTTTTGTAAATTATTGTAATTGTAATTGTAATAGTATTTATATAGCGCTTACTACCCCTGACGAGGCATCAAAGAGCTTTTCGGTGAGTAGCGCGTTACTCTGGAACCCAACAAGAATTAGAATTAGTGATGGATTAGTATCAGGAAATATGAGTACAGTTTTATTATTATTATTATTATTATGAGTTAATTTGAGCCGCAGATATGAGAGTTTGTTAGTTAGATTGACTGGAGTAATGAATGGGTTGGAGGAGGAAAGAAATCCAGAAGTGTTAATTGGGAGTATATCCCTCATTTACTCATCCCAAAGGCTTAGGATGAGTAAAAGGGGATGTAGGAGGGAAGAGTGTATGGAAGGGTTAGGGAGATCGTAGGAGCAGGGTTAGATAAATGAGGGCGAATTTAGTAGGGTTGTTTGGAAGGTCATGGTAGTAGAGTGAGGTTTGGTGAGTTAGATGTGGAAGCGGAGGGAAGAGCTTAAGCAGAGTTATTTAGGAGATGGAAGTAGTAGAATGGATTTGGGATGAGTCAGAGTGGGAAAGGAGGATAGATTGATAGAGACATGACATATGATGATGGCTAGATAAGTGTGATAAGATGAGAGCAGGGATTCATAGATATCTAATATAACAACCCACCCAGGAGCCCTGCAATGACCCACAAACATGCCAAGCACAGAACATACACATATATATATATATATATATATATATATATATATATATATATATACACACACACACATACACACATGAATACACACACATATGCACACATATAAGTACATACAATATTAGAATCATGGGTAAATATATTTAGTCAAAAAGGTTTTAAGAGTGTGTGTGTATTTTATTGTTATGACATAGTAGCTATACATATTTTTTATGGAACTATACATAACTAGAAATATACACATAATCAGAAAAAATATTTATCAACATAGTCATCTGCAGTCCATAGTTGTTTGAATATGGTGGGTATGAAGGAAAGAGCCAACTCTTGAGTAGTTTTCTGAAGACAAGAAAGTTATCTGTGGCTCTTATAGTTGGGGGTAATGAATTCCATAGTTTGGCTGCTTGAATGGAGAAGGATGTACCACCTATAGTCTTTTTCTTGTGTGGTGGTGTTGTAAGGCGGGGTGCCAATCTTGAGCGGAGGTTTCTTTGTTGGATGTATTTGGTTATTTTGTTTCTGATAAAAAGTAGTCCTCTTCCATGTATAGCTTTGTGGGTGATACAAAGCAGCTTGAAAGTGCATCTTCTGGCAACAGGTAACCAGTGTAGTGCTCTCAAGGCAGAGAAGATGTGGGCTTGCGGCTTTACGTGTCATAGTAGCCTGGCTGCGGAGTTATGAATACGTTGTAGTTTTTTCATAATAGATAGAAATGATCCATGGTAGAGGCCATTGGCATAATCCAGTTTGGATAGTACGAGCGAGATAGTAGCTTGCACCTTGTGTGGAAATCCGAGGTGGGGTAAGATGCGTTGTAGAGTCTTTAAGGTGATGATGCTTGTTCGTGCTAATTTATCCACTTGGGCATTCATAGTTAACTTATCACGTAGTCTCCTTTTTCTAAAGAAAAGTACTGAATGGACAAACATATATTGAGTGCTGTTAATATGTGCCAGTGACTGGTGATTACTAGCCCACACCACCTCCCTTGAGTAGGCCTTGGACTGCTCCATGTCATCTACCCTATGAGAGTCAAGCACTACAATGGGGTGTTTGATTCCCACTGAAGACAATTATGGATCTATTGCCTGTGATGGCCACACAACTAATAGCTCAATTTCCAACAATATCTTCCTCAACCTATAACACAGTACGTTTATTCCTGAATACACCACAGTAATGCAATGGTTTGCCATATATTAAAACCTTTACCTTAGCTCAAAACATTAGTATTTCTCACCCCCTTCATTACCCGCACCCCCCTTTTTCATTTCAGGTCTCTTTTTCTTGTGTTTTTGATTATTCCCTCAAACTAGTTTTGGAAATGTGTTATCCTCTTTTAGAAATTCATTTTGAAGATATATGCCATATACTCAACTCTTTCCATGAGGATATTGTTCACCCACTCTCAGTTCCAGCCACATATACAGGTTCTGCCTTTCAACCGCTTCTGGAAAAGGCACCAGCACCAGCATGCCTGATCAAATACAACTGTATGCTAATCATAGCAAGATACCAGAAGACCCTCAAGGAACTGCAGTGACAGCCACTTCAGGTCTGAATCAGCTTCAACCTTTTTTGGCATTGCATACAAAAAAGCAGGATAAAATCTTTTGACTTACTAGAAAAGCTACCAGTTCAGACGGTCAACATAACAGAAGGAATCAAGGCTGGAAAAAATGTAGAATCAAGAAGTGCAAAGTAGAGGAATTCAGAAACAAGTTATTCTCCATTATTGCACTATGAATCTGGAACACCATTTCTATTCACATTTTTAACAATTTAACATTCACTCCTGCAAATAAAAAAAGGAATAACATACTCACCAATCGAGGAAACACCTAACCAACACTCGGTAAAGACCCTTCTGAGTCCTCTGTCTAGCGCCCAACATCAGAACTCCAACTCGCTCCCTCACTATTGTACACAGTATTGAGTTATTCTCAGTCCTTGGGTGCTCCTATGTCTACTGTTATGAACAATACTGCCATGCTCTATAGCTAGGCGTGGGATTTAGATATACTAATGTGTGCACACCTAAGCTCTAACTGTATTGAGATTTAATGATTGGGACAAAGGCGTGTAATGGAGAAGTAAGACACTGATTACAATGGGTCATCTTTACTACTCATGGTCTTTCATGTCCCTGTGTCTAAGGTCTTCCCTCGCTTCCTTCTGCATGATTGGCTTTGACCACTGCGGTGAGGTATTATCATGGCATGTAGACAGTAAAAGTTGGCGGTGCCGAACTTTTCTAGAGCGCTCAATATTTGCTCATGGTTAAACATGGCTAAAATTGGTCTGAGTTACTTTGAGGGAACTTTTATTAGTTTGATCAGCCATTTTTAGTGTGGGATTGAATCTCTACATGATTCAGGTTAAACGTTGGTTTAAAGTTTCTAACCATGACTTCATTGACTTCAATCATAATTCTAGTTAGCAAACAAAGACTCGCTAAACCCTCATTTTGAACACATGCATACATCTTAATTTGACTTCTTATTTTATAATTTGCCATACGATGTCCTGTACCACTTCCCAGGGAATGCTCTAATAAACCTATGGACTTGCTTTTAACTACAAAATGGGCACTTTGACAAAGGGTAATGGAAATGGCTGAAGATATGGTCACTTTACACACCTTCAACTTCGATGTTCGTGGCCTAGTTTTTATTGTTGTAGGCTTGTGGCATAAGTCTTTTGTCATATACATTTAAAGGGAAAAAACAACCGCTTCCTTCCAGCCTCGCCTTCATCACAAAGATTTAGTGAAGATAAGAAATGTTTTTGAATGGTTGTGCCAAGAAATGCTTCAAAAAGTACTTTCACGTTTATAACACATGCATAAAGAATATCCTTGGCTAATGTTTAAAATCATAACTGCGCTGACCTTTGAATTTGATTAAACTCTTGCCTGGGTGAAGCTATGCGGGAAGTCTGCCAGTAAACGCAGCTCAGAACTAATGTTTAGGGATGTCCTAATGAATAAAAAGGGTTTAGACACAGTAGAATGTTTCCTCATAAAGAGCGAACGTGATTGAAACAAGCATTGCATGTCAATGAGTATGTTAAGCAGTGGTTCCCCCCTCTCCTTGTTAGGTTCCATTCACCCCTTTTCCCTCCCTCTCCCCATACTCAGCCAGTACCTGATGCTGTACAGCACATTGCCATTCTTGAAGATCCGGAGCAGCTTGTTGTCCGTGGTGACTTCATGAAAGTTTGCTCCCTTCTCGTTGGCAAAGAACAAGTCCGGTTTCCAGATTGAGTCCAGCATGGAAGGGTCGAGGTCGAGAGAGTCATCGGGGTACTCCCTGTATGCGAGCCGGGGGTCATTCCACTGCTGCCGCAGGAAGACATTTACCCTGTAATCCTGGGATGATAAAGAAACATGAGCATCACACACATGTCAAAGCCAGGACAGCTCTTGTGTTTTTGGAACCGTGCAATATCATCCCTCTAGCAATGTCACTGGCAGTGAGTGAGCATGAGTGTCACAGAGATTATTTTCAGTAAGTGAGCCACTGCTGAGTCACAATATTGAAAACACACAAGGCTGTCCCTGAATATTAGATGTAAACACATTGAGAATTTGGACATGAGTGTCCGTGCACTCTCTGTGATCTGGCCAAAGAGGGCAGGAAAGGTTTTAAATAGGATCATACATTCAAAGCTGTTCTGAACAGTAGCACCCAAAACACTTTGGCCCAGGGCCCCCACAATCCTTAAGATGTTCCTGATAGAGAGAGAGAGACTGACTGAACAGATTAGTCTGCCTTTACAGAAATGAACATTAAAGGTTAATGCACTACCCCTGACCAGTCCATAAAAACAGGTACAATGAGGTAATGTGCATGGGTGTAAGCATTTATGTGTGTGTCTGTGCGCACTCATACATGACTATGCATGCATGTCAGTGGGTGTGCATTCCAAAGCCATAGAAATTCACATGTTATAGTTAGAGTTATCTCAAGTACATATAGCTCTTGCAATAAGGGAACTATAACTTGTGACCCCACCGTGCAGTTTTTTTGTCAAAACTTTTACTGCAAATATTACATTGAATTTATCAATGATGTTATCAAAGATGTCATGAGTGTCATAATGTCTGGGGTAATTAGGAGTGCAAGGTCGAGGGTGCAAGTTATAGTTACCTTAAGGCACGAATTATAGATCCTTGAGATAAATCTGACTTGAAGATGTGAATTTCTATGGTTTTGTATGTTTAAAATGTGAGCCTCACTATAATGTCCCTGTAACCTTTGTTTTTTTATATGAATTTCTATGTTTTAAAAAAAAAATATTTCATAACTATAAAGTCTCTGCAACCGTTGTTTTTTTCAGTGAATTTCCAGGTTTTTTTTAATGCAAATAAATTTTTTTAATTTCTATATGCTAACCCCCTACCGCTGGGCATGGACTTTGGCTATGTGCAGTGACGGTTCACCACAGGACCTGTGGCAAACCACTTATAACCACCCAACCTGCGGAAAGTCACTGCTGCCAAACCCCCTACTTAACCACCCAACCCTGAGAGAGAGAGTGAGAGAATGAGAGAGAGAGAACAATTTAGGCTTTGGTTAATGATATTCTTTGAATGAAATATTTCTGAACAAATTGAAAAGAAAAATGTTTTTGTCAATTAAAAACAGCGAGTTCACCTTTTAGTATGTAATTTCAATATTTATAATTGAAAAGCAACTCAAGCAGGAAATCACCACGGAGTCACATAGACTAGAACTCTTAAGCAAGGTGTGCATGTGTGAGACCTAAACCAGTAGGCCAGAGGTGACTCCTTATTGACCAATGTCCAGACTTACCTATGACTTTTAACCCACATATTTTGAGGGAAAAAAGACTTCAATTTTCCATCACTAGGAACGTTTAACAGTGGGCATACTAGAAAAGAAACAGACACACTGCCAAGCGATACTAGGATTTGAGCCTTCAGCCTACTCAGTACAGCACAAGACTTTGACCATTAGGCCAGAAGTGACTCTGTTCTGCACTGCACCCAAATATAACAATAACATATTTTTCCAAACATCTTGCTAGTCTGACTCTTTGAACTCATTGTATGGAGAGACTATTGCAATAAGAATCTCTCTCTCTTCCTTCCCTTTATGGGATGGAAGAGAGATTGACATGACCTCTAAGGCAGCCTGAAAGCCCCCCCCCCAGTCCTAGCTGGCTTCCTGTGTTCTGCAGGAGCCGGCACTCCTCCCACAAGCAGGGAGCAGCTTTAAAAAGCAGTTCCCTGCTTGTGGGAGCAATGAAAATGTAACTTTCTGTTTGACAGCTCTCACTAGCAGAAAGTGTAGTGTTTCGCTTTGGCTTGGTGGGAGCTGTCAAAGCTCCTGCCAAGTCAGAGTAAACAGCTATGTCCTGGGGGTGGGCACCCTGTGACATAGCAAGAGCTGGCTCTGGGGGGTGACAGTTCCCAGAGCTATCATTGACTCCTCCCCCAGGGAGGTGGTCAGTCCCTCGGGCTGTGGAAGGCCCTGCGGTGTCCCTGCATTGTATATGATTGATGCTATGGGTAGGTGGCAGGTCCCAGCGCGGTGGGGGTTGCATAGCCCCCTGCATTGTATTTGATTGAAACCTGGGGAGGTGGCGGTTTCCACGGCTGCGGGGGAATTTGAGCCCCCCTCATTTTTTGTACTGATCACCCCAGGGAGGTCAAGGCCCAAGGGGCTAATAGAAGCCCTGGGGGCGCCCCGCATGCCTTACTCCTTTGTTAAAGTCCCCAAATAGTCCGCAGGGTGGACCTGGCCTACCCAGGGCCTTATTGAAAGAAAAGGGCAGGAAAACACCCTTTTTAAAAGAAAAAGTTGGGAAAATCTGCAGATCTGGATCTGTGAATTTTTCTAATGTTGCAAAAAAATGCTTTTTAAGCCTTGCGGGGTCCCTGTAGGACCCCAGTACCAAAGCTCAGGGATCATATTGTCCCTACCCAGGCCACTTTACTTATTTAAAAAAATAATAATCTGGGACTCAGATGAAGCAGAGTCCCAAGATGGCTGCCAATACTTCCTGCTTGAAGTGTTGGTGGCCAATCAGATATCAGCACAGGGACAGTTGGATCCATGGAGGATTCCAGTCCCTATATATCTATATTTTTTAAACTGTAATTGCTCCAAAACTGCTCAACAAATTTACACCAAATCTCAAAAAGAGTGTTTTCTGGACAGAGAGCTAGCTTTCTGCCAAATTTGGTGTAGTTCAGTTCAGAGGTTTGGGCTGTATTTGTGTTAGGAAATTTGAAAAATACCATTTACATAAAATGGGGGAAAAGTATTTTGGGACGCACCCCTTTTTCTCGGCCCTGCTTGACGGATCACTCCAAAACTTTCAAGAGATTTCATGAATAACCACACTTTTAGTTTAAGTTAGAAAGTTTATTTCCCTATCTTAACAATGCTAACATCACATATATTAGTCTCAATACCAAATGATAAACTTATATGAATAACACTGGCTGACCAAATCTTCTAAAGAATCTAAATTTAACTAAAGCATTTACAATTAAGCATTCAAGAGTTACAGTACAAATCAATAGTAACAATAACTGCGCAATAGAAATGACATACATCTGGTTTCAGCAGGTGAACAAGATACATTTTCAATTAATAACATTTGTCAGCATTAGGATATCTCACTAACACTCTGATTAGAATAGAATGTTTGGTCTTCATGCAAAAGCAATTCAGTCAAAGTTAATTTGAAAAACATCTAACTATGGCTCTATCAAAATAGCGGTTGGTACCTATAAATCTAAGGAACAAAGGGGGTCATTCTGACCCTGGCGGCCGGTGACCGCCAGTGTCACCGACCACGGGAGCACCGCCAACAGGCTGGCGGTGCTCCCGAGGGCATTCTGACCGCGGCGGTTCAGCCGCGGCCAGAAAGGGTAAACCGGCGGTCTCCCGCCGGTTTACCACTGCCCTTGTGAATCCTCCATGGCTGCGGAGCACGCTCCGCAGCCATGGGGATTCTGACACCCCCTACCGCCATCCTGTTCCTGGCGGGTCTCCCGCCAGGAACAGGATGGCGGTAGGGGGTGCCGTGGGGCCCCTGGGCATGGCATGGGCGCTGCAGGGGCCCCCGTAAGAGGGCCCCGCAAAGTATTTCAATGTCTGCTAAGCAGACACTGAAATACGCGACGGGTGCAACTGCACCCGTCGCACCCCTGCAACTACGCCGGCTCAATTCTGAGCCGGCGTCCTCGTTGCAGGGGCATTTCCTCTGGGCCGGCGGGCGCTCTTTTGGAGAGCGCCCGCCGGCCCAGAGGAAATGTCTGAATGGCCGCCGCGGTCTTTTGACCGCGGTGCGGTCATTCTGCGGCGGTACCTTGGCGGACGGCCTCCGCCGTCCGCCAAGGTCAAAATGACCCCCAAAGTCTACAACAACAATAGCATTATGTTATACCTCTCCTCAGTGGGATCAGCAAGCTGCGATTCTCTTTGATAACAGGCACTGAAAGGAATAGTTCAGACACGATGGGCTCTAAGCTTCTGAACCACTTAAATTTAGCAAGCTAAAGGATCAGCATTAGCACAAATTTACTCTATGAGGGTGATTATATGGAAAGATCAACAGAAACTGTTCAGCTCCCCAAACAGAATAAAACAAGGCACAAAGAAAGAGAATGGGATAATGTCACAGAACTCTCTCTGCAGTCAGGCTAAGTTAGACTTTCCTAACGAATCTTTCCACATCATCATTGGTCAGGAAATCGTACGTTTACAGTTGATCCAATGGAAACTAAAACCCAAATCTAAGATATAACTAAAACGTCTTTCATATGTTGGTGATTGGCTCCTCTTTTCCTGTCCCCATTGTCAGGCTCGTCAAGTATCTCCTTTGTTGCGATCCATACTCTAGTCAGTCCATTGTTGATTCCTGGGAACAATTCAGTCTCACACATCAAGTTAACATAGAATCCGTTCTAGTACAACATGGTTCTACAAGCAGTTCTCATGAGAAAGTTGAAGACATCTGCAAATTGTTTGGTCAGCACAGCATGGACAATGAAGCATTAATTTTTTTAGTCTGGTAATATTTTTACCATCATTTATTAAACACTGCAGCTTAACATAAGTCTTTGCAACTAGGCCCAAACTTTGCCAACTTATGGCCTAAAGTTAATAAATCAGTTACATAATATAAATCCATTAATGTGACACAATAATACATTTATTTTTCTACATGTGCACAATAACTAATAATAATATGCTTTCACTAAATCAGTTACGTAGTTATGGCGGCCACTCAAGTGGGCACATTTTCCAAGTCACACATTATTTTTCTACATTAGCTTACTTCCATGCAAATTCTGAATTATTAATAAATGAAAATCATTAGTAATTAATTCAGCTTTCACAATCCTTCTCCTGATTAATATGTCATCACACTTTACATCATTCCATACAAAATGTTTGTTCATCTAAAATTTGGTTTGACTATAACTTTTAATTCTTCTTTCCTTCTTCGAATTTTCTCTAAAGTATTTCTCCATTTTGATTTCTTCCTTCCTCTAATCATGTTTCAATTTCTTCATTTTAATCACAGGATACAATTTATAAATCCCCCATGCTCCAATTGTACAAATCACAATCATTATTATTATCTGTATTATGTTCAAAATTAAACTTTCCCTAGGTTGCCCTGCCAATTTCCCACAGAAGCAAAACCTTTGCCAACCTTTTTCCAAACTCCAGGCTCTTTCAATTCAGTTAAATCAGAGCTGATATTAGTAAAATTGTTAATAAGGCTTTTAACTTTCTTAGTGTTGTCCGGAATGAAAGTGCAACAATGTTATATTTTCACCAATTTTTAAACTCCGCCCTCTTTTGCTAAAGGATGTCTAATGCAAGGTGGTTCTAAAGAGTCATAGATCTTACCACAGCCATTTATGTATCTATTAGGATCACTGCTCCTGAAAAACTAGTCAACTTGTTATCAACAATATTAGACAACTTCTGGATTTTCACTGAATTCAAAATAACTCCCACTGAGGGAATCATGGCTCCAAATATATCTCCAACTATACCAGAATAATATTCTCTCTTTGGTTTAGCATGATACAACCCTTGAAGACTATCCCCAAGCAACATGTGCCATACCATCCTCTTGGAAGATGGTAATACGCATTTGGTCCACAGATGTTAGAAACCCCTGGAATTACCGTGTCTTTTCCATTTAACATACAAGTCTATTTACTCTGGAAAAGGAACACATGTCTACATTCACTCGTTCCCACAAACAATGTGTCAGTTCTAGATGTAGGCTTATATACACAAAGCTTTCCTACGTGTTGTGCATCTAAAGCTAATTTCCCTTTTGGTTTGATTTCACTAAATGCACAGTCGATACGAAATGTCCTTTTCTCTTTGGCCTTTTCTAACTTCTCCTTCAGTGCCTTTCTCCTCAGTCTGATCTAAGAAGCTCTTTTCTCCTGGTGTTAGCAAGCATGTCAAGTTGTTGCGGTGGGCGTAAGCCATCCCAAATGTTAACCTCGTCTCAAAGAAACCTCTCACTAGTTCTATATTATTTTCTTTAGCTACTCTGCTCCAATACTTAATTATAGGAACAAATGAAAATATTACATCATGGTTCAAATAAATAAAATATTGAATATATTCCTGGTTATAGAATCTTCTTAGCAAAAGAAATCAACTTATCCCCTAATTCAGTAGTAAACTATGATAAGTAACCCCTTCCTCTACTGATGAAGGAACTTGGTTGCATACCTAACATTCTCTCACATTCATCATCTTAACATACTCATTTAATAAGCGATAGAAGAAATTAGAAGAAAGATTTCCTTGTGAATGGTCTAAATGTAAGTATTTCTCATCCCTATTAAACATGTCTAATTCTGTAGTAGCTGTCTTTAAAGAAGTAGCATCATTGACCATAGTCTTTTCAATAAGACTCACACTCACAACCAATATCTATGTATCTACAATACCTACTCTCTCTAATTTGATTGTTAGGGGTTACCCATGGTCTGTGAGGAATTAGAAAGAAGAAAGAACCTAAAAGTTATGTCTATAGCAAAACAAAATTTCCTTTTGCAAAATATTAACTGCTTTCAGTCTCTTTTTCCAGGACTTTGTCAAAAATAGGTAACTTGTCAAAATCAGCACTTGTCACAGTCGGTTTAGCAGCTTGTCAAATTAGTTTCTCTCAAATACCTCTTCTGGATTAATTTCAATTGTCTCTCTTCACTTCTTCGTTTCACCTCTTACACAAATTACAGTTCAGTGATCTTCTTCAAATGCCAAAATATTGACCTGGAATTTTGTGATCAAAACAAAAAGACAAGAATTTACCCTGCCAAATACTAGTTGTTGCATATGCCCATTCAGGACCTGCATACCTTCTACTTGCAATTCACTTTCTTTTCCATCTTCGATCTCCATTAAACTCTGCATCACTCAAATCTTCTCTTCTTGATGTGTCTATTTCTTCTTCAATTGTTGTCACTGTAATTGCTTCATTTATCTTGATTTGTGAGTTCAGCCACTTATATCCTTTCAGTGGACCCTTGGTCAATGCTCTTTTCAGCATTGAACTTTCAGCTTCTTTTAGTTCTGCAGGATTTTGACTTGAGGTACCTGTGGCTTCTGTTGGAGAAGTCAAATTTTTTTGACTTTGACCCACCTCAAATCCTTCAACTTCTTCGGGGTCAGTTACTTACTGTTTCTCCTTCAAGACCATCTGCTTCTGGGAGAGCCATCCTCTGACTAGACTCTCCTGTTGTCTCAAATGAGGTTGGTTCGCTGTTATCCTCCTGTTTGTCTTCAACTTCGTCTCTCACAGGAGTGCCTGAACCACCTTCAGTCCGCTCAGATTCAGCCTCTGATTCTCCCATTCCTGCACCTTTTCTAGAAAGCGTCCAGAAGTTATTGATACTCTCAAGAACTCATCTTTGTTGTTCATAGAACAGGGTACTTTCCGAGTAAGGCTTGCATGAATCCATTTTGGGACTCCGGCACACTTCACAGCTGAGTAATAACCAGTACTACTTGATACCAGCCTTTCCACTGAGACTCCAAGGAAGTCCTCCTCATGTGTTTTCTGCTCACAACCCAATCTCCCGCTCGCAGGTTGTGGCTTTGATCTTGCGACGGTTGCAGAGTGGTGGCTTCCACCTGACGAGAGAAAGTGCGAACCACAAGAGCCAGACCCTTGCAGTAGTCCAACACCACATCATCTGTTATATTCACAAGAGCATTCGCAGGAACCGCTGGCAACTTAATTGCTCTGCCCATGAGCATTTCATGTGGCAACAGTCCAGTCTTCCTGTCGGGTGTGTTTCTCCATTCTCATCAGTACTAGCAGTAGTGCATCTGGCCATTTCAGATTCGTAGATGCACCCATCTTGGCAAGTCATGACTTCAGGGTACCATTAATTTGCTCAACAAGTCCTGATGCTTCAAGGCGGTAGCTACAATGCAACTTTTGCTCAATGTTTAAAGCTGAACATAGCAATTTAATTACTTCATTGTGAAGTGACTTCCTCTACCTGATTTTAAAGAGACCGGAAACCCACAGCGAGGTATCAGTTCCCTAAGCAGTAGTTTTGCTATACTGTAGAAAGACTATCATTTCTTCGAGCTGTGTAAGCCTCAATCCAGTGACTAAAAATGCACACGATCACAGCACATATCTCAATCCTCCACACATTGGCATCTCAATAAGATCCATCTGCCTTCTGCTATACGGACTTCCTGCTCTTCCAATGTTGCTCAAATTGACTACTGTTCTCTTTCCCACGTTTATCTGCTGACAGATGATGCAGCAGTGGCAAACTGCACCGGCAACCTGTCTAAATTTTGGATTGAACCATGTTTGACTGAATGTACGAAAAATGGCATCCCTTCCAACATGTGCTTGACCATGATAATATCTAGCCATTCGAGTCAACAAATTATTTGGTAAAACTACTTGCTCCTCTCCGGATACTCAATCATCTTCCCACTGTACACATTTCAATTATACCCAAGTTCACTTTTAGTTTTTGTCAACATTATCCTGAAGTGCTTTCAACTCTTTAGAAGTGTCAATCACATTCAGGGCAAAATTGGTACATAATTCTTACTCTGATAACAATTCCCATTTGTCCTTAAAGGATAATCAATTCAGGGTGCAAAACCTTGTGACTTGAGCCGCATATCCCATTGATACAAAATCTTGTGATTTCAAGTGTGCACTGCATTTTACCACAGCAATCTTTTCAGGCATTTGTAAAGCTTGAAACACATCATGGATTCTTTCACCATTTCTATTGGCGAACCAGCAGAGGTCAGGAAACCTCTCTGTGTCAATAACTGGCCAAAGTCATGGACTATTCCAAATCCTGGCTATCAGTAAAAATGGTAACTTTAAGCTGCGCATAAACATGACATGCTCTAGTAACAGCCACTAATTCAGCCACCTGAGCGGAATACACTCCTCGAAGCCAGGACGCTATAGGTATACCAGAAATTGTGCACACAGTATATCCTGCCCTCAATGTTCCCACATTATCCCTCAACAGGAACCATCAACAACAAGCATTTACAATGCTCATGTTAGAGCTGATCGCGTTGTAAACTCCTAACCCGACTTTTCACCTATCGGGCAAAAGTGCATTTATGTACATAACCCGAAAAAGTTAAATTAACTATGTAAAGCGCTCGACTTCTGCCAAGCGAGATCGCGCTCGTAAATTAGAGAAAAAGAAGTCCACGAGCCCGATGGAAAACAGCGAGCCTTTCCATGTTTTCTGTACTTGGTCGCTGTGCTCGAGGAGGGCTAGCCACCAGAAAAGGCATGACGTATGCGTGCTTTCGACTAATGAAAGCAAGCAAAGTTTATTAGGCAAGCCCACGAACCAATAAAAAACACTGACGTGAAGTTGACAGGGCTCCGAGCCCTTTTCTAAATACTAAAGCATCTCGCTGCGATACGCATGCGCGAGCGCATGCAATGCAGGCTCGACCCTAAAAATGATTTGGTCATTTTCTTCCAATCGAATATCTTTAATGTAAGGTCGTGTGCACAAATCAATTACCTCCAGACAGCGAGGTTAAATTTCTTTCAATTTATCGATTTAAACGTTTTCGTTTGGAAGCAAAGTTGCTGGGTTAAGCAGTGTTACATTCAGAGAACCTAGGACTATGGTCTCATTTTGAGTCAGTCTGGCATCGGTTAAATGTTGAGTCTTGGTTTGAGTAAGCAAAACTTCAATGGAGTGAGGGACCATGACAGTTGAAAGATGTCCCATTACAATGCTCTCACTCTGAGTAAAGCTCAGTCCAACCGCTGGTATTGTGCACAAACAGCCAGGTAGTGCTGCTGCGACTGGGTCCAAAGTAGCTGAAAAATATGCTACTGGACTTGTGTTAAAACGGACAAAGAACATGCACCACGCTCATGATAAAACAACATGAAAGGTTTGGTGTAGTCAGGAATTCCCAAAGCCGGAGCTTTGCACAGACTCTCTCTCAATTCAGTAAAGGTTTTCATACAGGCTTGGTCTAACACTAAAGGATCAACTTCTTTGGGGGTCAGCTTTTGCAATGGCTTTAAAATAAACAAAAAGTTGGGAATCCACTGGTGACAATAGCTCACCATTCCCAGAAACATTCTGACATCTCTCTGTGTGACAGGAGGATTAATCTGTAATATAGCTGTAATCCTCTCCCTGGATATCTTCCTAGTTCCTTTTTCAATTTAGTGTCCCAAATACTTTACTTCTTTCTGACAGTACTGTAATTTTTCCGGAGGCACTTCATGTCCATTCTTTCCCAAGTGATTAAACAAAGCAATAGTATCACACTTTCATGCCTATCTTGTTTTTGAAGCAATCAACAAATCATCAATGTACTGTACCAAGGTCGATTGGAAAGGCAATTCCAGTGACCTCAGATTCTTCCTCAGTATCTGATTGAAAATTGATGGTGATTCTGAAAACCATTGAGAAATCCTGCACCAACAGCAAACTCTGTCCAGGAATTTAAAGCAAAAAAGAAATTGGCTATCCTCATGAAGAGGTACAGAAAACAATGCTTGTGACAGATCCATTATGGTGAACCATTCAGCATTGCTGGGATCTGAAACAATATCACTGCTGGATGTGGCACCACGGGACAATGTTTAATCACAATGTCATTTACTTTCCTCAAATCCTGAACAATCCAAAATTTCCCACAGGGTTTCCATAAACCCATATTTGGTGAGTTACGTGGGCTACTCAGTACATCCTTTAAAACCCCTTGGTTTATTAATTCTATAATTAAAGGTGCAATCCCTTCAATTGTGTCTTGTGTCATGTGGTACTGCGGTGTCTGGGGACAAATCTCATTTGGCTAGACTGGGAATTTAACTGGCTCAACACCTTTGATTAGACCAATGTCTTTTCCTGTAAAATACCACACTTTCATTTTAACTGTTCCCTGTAAGTCAGAGGGTAGATCTCGGATTGTAAAGACTGGAAAGAAACTGATCAAAAGGTACTCCTCATTCACTGTATCACAATCTGTTTTGGCAGGCAAGTCACCTTCATTGTCACTGTTTGTGTGGATGGCAATGGCATTGTCAAACAAGTAATCAAGCATCTTGTTTTGCATAGCAAGTCTCTCCCTATTAAGGAAACCGGACTTGAGTCACAAACTATGAACTTGTGTAACCCTCTAAGGTTTCCAATCTTAACCTGAACTGGTTCTGTGATTGGATTTGTCAAGTACTGGTTTGCAACTCCTATGGTCTGTACTGTTTTCCCTGAAAGTGGTAAGTTTGGAACTTCTTCAGTCCTCACTGTAGAGCAAGTAGGTCCTGTGTCAACTAAAAATGAGACTTTGTGACCCATATCTTTTCCCCTCACTTATGGACCCTTCTGACCCACTTCTGGTGAAGCTGCTAACACACATTCCTCCTCATCTGAACTCTCACTCACCCAGTCATCATTTGCTTCATCCTCACTGTGTAGTGGGTATTGGTTTATAGTGTTATTACTCTGGTGAAGCCTTTGGTCTGTGACCTGTGACCTGCTGAGGAAGCGTCGCCTGATGCTGCTCCGTTTGGGCTTGAGGTATCTGAATTTGCTGCCTAGGTATCATTTGGACCTGGGGTTGCATTTGATGTCACTAGGGCATCTGCAAATGTGGCATTTGCATCTGCTGCAAATGGTGAAAACCTTGCATCGGGTTCACATTATTTTGGAAATTTGGATTTTGACCTCTCATTCTTGGCCCTTTCATATTTGGAAAAGAATTGATTTCACTCGTCTGCTGAACAACACCTTCCTGACCCACCATTGGACACTCCAGTTTCCAATGTCCGAGCCCTTCGCAAGCATCACAAGGTAATATCTGCTTCAACCCTTGCACATCACTCTGAACTACCACAGTATTCAAATCAGGACCACAAATTCACATTTCCAATTCCACCACAACCTCTACCTTTCACCTGGTTCTGCAACCACATGATTCCCTGATGCTGCTGCTGCGGAAAACCTCCCTGTATCCCTGATTGTGCAGCTTTAATTTGCATCACCATTGCCTTTTCTTTCAACTTTCTCTGTTTCAGCTCATTTTCAGCATTCAACCCTTCAACAAACCTGATCACAAAATGAATCATGTCTTTTGGCTCAATTGTTTCTGTTCCACTGTAATGTTTGAAGGCCTGCAACAATCTCTCATACTATGCATGTATCAACTCTTTCCCTTCCTGAGCTGTTCTGTCTGTTCTCTGCCAATCAATACTCTTGAGCACAATTCTCGTTTTCAAAAATTCAATCACCTTATAGTAATATTTCATTACATCAGGCGATGGTGCACCTGTAGCTGGATCTCTCCGATGTTCTCGCGTTGGTCAGTCTACACTCCTCTTGCATTTGACCCACAAGTCTGCTGGAACTACTGTTTCTAACAGGGTGTTCAAATCCTCCTACAGGCATTTTGCGAGCTTCACAAATCTATCTGTTTGCTGATACCATTCCACTGGCTTCTCACTCAACCTGGGATGATCATTGGTAAACAATAATATGTCACTCTTGCTCCAAGGGACATGAACAAAATTTCCTCCCGGAATTTCTCTCATTGGTAATGTTTTTACTGGGTCCTCAACTTGCTGCACATTTGGAGTAAGATTCCCAGAATCCCTTTTCTTCTTGTCTCTTTTCTTCACCCATCTGCCTTCCCACTTATCTAATGCTCCCCATGTTTGAATGTTCTGAATTAATTCTCTAAGGTGAATTTTAATTCCTGGTACTCTCATGTTCTCAAAGTCCTTTGAGTCAAATTCTAACCTGTAACTCCTCTTTAAATGCTTTGTTTTCTCAATTTCAATGGTATATTTCTCTGACAGATCTGCTGATTTCTGATGTACGATTCCTGTTTGTTGGGGATCAATTTGTACAACTAACACAACTCCTCTTCACGGTATGAGTCAATTCTGTGTATTCCTATCATTCGTTCAATTAAGTCTTCTGCTTCGAGTCTAAGCCTAGTCAAACCCAAGGCACTTCCTCCACAGGAATCTTCTTGTGTGCTACTCAACTTCTCCAACCATTCAGTTAACTGAGCTGTCAAACCTTGTAATGAAATGTTGTTATTGCTGACAATGGACACTTGCTGTAATGTTAGGTTCGGGTTCTCTGGTGTTACCATGCTTGGATTGGAACCTATGTCAAAACTCCCATGATCATTTGGAGGAGTCCGAATAGAACTCAAATCTATCAATGGATTGTTCCATCAAATGTCAGTCTCGTGGTTGTCATCATTCTTGCATTTTCATTAAACCTCTCCCTTTCCATGCTTGGGTTCAGTATTTTCTGTTCACTTCTCTTATTGTTTCCCTGGGCAAACAAAGGTGTAACGGGACCTATGGTAAACGGTACTGACATGGTATCTGGACTTGATCGTATTTTTGGATCTCTGGGGTACATTACTCCTGTATTCTGACTTGTCAGTGTAGACATCTCTGTCTCCGGCCCTGTTATGGGGGTGTATCTTGGGATCATCTGTGTTTGCCCTGGAGACATCACATTTGGGGTAGACTCTATCTGGATCAATGTTGGCTTCTGATAAACCTGTCTCATGTGGGCAGTATTTCTAGTCGGCACAACTAAATTTGAAGCACTATCTATTACAGGAACATCTGGGTAAGTTCTCAGTATGTCAATCTGTTGCATAAGCATTTGAATTGAAGAAGTGGTAGGGACATTATGGCTAACCTGTACCTGTCTCTGTGTATTTTCAATAGACATCAGAGCTGTAGGATCCAAACTAATCCTTGAACCTGGTTCATGCACTGCATCCGGCGGGGGACGATTCCTCAATAATTGCAAAATAAACACTTCATCATCTGAACCCTCATCAAAAGTCAAATTCTTTCTAGACTCGGTCGGTCTCTGCTCCTTGCCATCAGAAGAATAGGAATCCCTCTTCTTGGTACTTTTTCAAGCCTTTCTCTTATTCTCTTGTGTTATTACAGGAAACAACTTAATTTCCTGTGAGGTCTCAGTTCTCCAAAATTTCTGCTCACTATCCCATCTTGCCTCAGCTAAAGTCTTCTCAGCCTTTCTCATTCTCCTCTCGAATTTATGTTGCTGTCTGGCTACTAATTCCCAAATAACTAATGCTTCAAACTGTGCAGCTCTCGGAGGAGGTTTTGAATCATACAATACTCTCCTCAAATTCTCTAAAATTCTCAAATTGGATGTTCCATGGGCAGGAAATGCTAAGCTCCCATCTCTCTGTTTCTTTGCACCATTGTTTCAGCCAAAGACATGGCACAGCGCCTTGTTGTTCGAATACAAGTTAGGCAGGTGTACCTTCTGGTGGTGTAATTTCTCCTATTCTAGTTGGAATTAATGCATCTCCCCTTAGGACACTCTTTAAAGCTTTGAAAAATGGCATCTTCAGTAATTTATGGTACTTCAGTTGAATCAGGAAGTCAATTTAAATCCAAAAATCCTCATGGCCTACCTTCCCAACCAATTACGCTTTCTAGTTGTCCACCAATCCGTTTGCGACCCTTCTCACTAACCGACCTATCCCAGCGTGACTCTAGTGACGTCACACTCACACGTACAGCGGCTGACAAAGCTTTTCGGCTTGCCCTCTCAAACAGAGATCCGCGCAAAATTAAATACAAATATTGCGTGCACTACTTGTCTTTTTATTACAGGTAGGTATCACTTGCTTTAGAAACCTTACTGAATTTTCAACTTCGGCATTTCCCTCTAATGGATACTCCTTCTAACTCAGTTTCCCTGACTCGCAAGCAAAATAAGACGAGCAAATTCTACTCTCAACTGATCATTGGATGCTGCGGGTGCATATAGGACTCACCAACTCTCCTTCGAAAACCTATCACTCACTTTAACACGCACTCTGAGTTTGTCAACCATTCCCCATTGACCTATTAAACAGACACATTTCAACATAAATCAAGTGTCTAATACACTTTCACAATACTCCGGAGTCTTAGACCATTCAGGGGTCGTATACCAACAACCACATTGGCAATTGTGAGCACAAAGCGCCACACACATATGAAGTTCAATGACTTTCCTACTCACACAATTTGGAGTACGCAAACTCCCTGAACAACTTCATCTAGAGTGCACAAACTCCTTGAACAACCTCATTTGGAGTGCGCACACTCCCAATCCACTCACAAACATCACAATTCACCTATGATTTGCTTAAGCTGTGCAAGTGCAAAACCTATTACGTTCACACTCTCATAAGAACTCTGAGAACATCTTCAAACAAGCATTGACAAACTCCAAGGTTTCTGGAAAATCATATTAGATTCTTAGAGAAACATAAACTTAATTTCTTATACTATGGGACAAACCATCCAACTCTTTTATCAAAATAGTGAGGTACTAATTCCCTTGAGGAGATGAACCATTCAAATATCCAAAAACTGGAAGATGACCACCTGGAAAAATGATGGTGTCCTCTTAAGGAGACAAACCATTTGACTCTGGTACCCAAAACTGTGAGTAGGTCTGACCTTATCTTTTCTTTTTTTATAATGTATTTATAAGTGGATGCATTAGAGGTGTGATAGACGTTTTGACTGCACTTACAGGAATCTCACCATCATTACTCTCAACTCTTTTCCCAAACAATTTAGGGACCACAACATATAAACAACTGATTTGTCAAAACTTGAGTCACTAAATGTCACGCACCATGACCTTTGTGCCCATGAATACCCACACTTTTAGTAAAAGTTAGAAAGTTTATTTTCATATATCTGGTTTCAGCAGGTGAACAAGATAAATACTCAATTATTGACATTCGTTAGCATTAGGATTTCTCAATAACAATCTAATTAGAATAGGATTTTGGACTTCATGCAAAAGCAATTTAGTCAAAGTTAATTTGGAAAACATCTAACTATGGCGCTATCAAAATATCAGTTGGTACCTATAAATTTAAGGAACAAAGTCTACAACAACAGTAGCATTATGTTAAACCTTTCATCAATGTGATCAGCCAGCTGCGATTCTCTTCGTAAGTTGGACATCAGTCTGGTCCAATTCAATAACAGGCAGTGAAAGAAATAGTTCAGACATGGTGGGCTCTAAGCTTCTGAACCACTTAAATTTAGTAAGCTAAAGGATCAGCATTAGCACAAATTTACTGTATGAGGCCGGTTATAAGGAAAGATCATCAGACACTGTTCAGTTCCCCAAACAGAATAAAACAAGGCACAAAGAAAGAGAATGGGATAATGTCACAGAACTCTCTGCAGTCAGGCTAAGTAAGAATTTCCTAAAGTACCTTCCCACATCATCATTGGTTAGGAAATCGGAGGTTTATAGTTGATCCAATGGAAACTAAAACTGAAATCTAAGATGTAACTAAATCGTCTTTCACACGTCGATGATTGGCTCCTCTTCTCCTGTTCCCATCGTCAGGCTCATCAGGTATCTCCTTTGTTGCGATCCGTACTCTAGTCAATGCATTCATTGTTGATTCCTGGGAACCTTTCAGTCTCATGCATCAAGTTAACATAGTATCCTTTCTAGTACAACATGGTTCTGCAAGCAGTTCTCATGAGAAAGTTAAAGACATCTGCAAAATGTTTGGTCAGCACCGTGTGTGGACAATAAAGCATTCATTTTCTAGTCTGGTAATATTTTTCCCATCATTTATCAAAAACTGCAGCTTAACATAAAGCTTTGCACTAGACCCAAACTTCGCCAACTTATGGCCTAAAGTTAACAAATCAATGACATAACATAAATCTGTTAATGTGACATACCAATACATTTATTTTTGTACATGTGCACAATAACTAATAATAATATGCTTTCACTAAAGCAGTTAAGTAGTTAATGACGGCTACTCAAGTGGGCACATTTTCCAAGTCACACATTATTTTTCTACAGTAGCCTAATTCTATGCAAATTCTTAATTATTAATAAACGAAAATCATTAGTAATTAATTCAGCTTTCACGCAGCCATGCACAAGGATAGTGAGGCATAATTTTTCACAGTATTTACAAACACCAATTAAGACATCAAAAGTGAAAATACTATCACAACCACATAACAGAAATAAATAACTCTTTCAGGAACACCCCTAAAATTCCAGCGCAAAAAACAAAGAACCTGAGAGCTTGTTTCATTTCTGGCCGCCCAACAACAACGTGCTGGTGAAAAGCGCATCCACCAGCTGAATATAGGACCCATCCACTACTCCTGTCAAACTTCCGCAAATGGTAATCTTCTATCTAGACTGCTACAACACTGTACCCAGGGATCCCTAAGAAATACATTTTGAAACTACAAAGAACTCAGAACAGAGTGTTTATCCTGCGCTTCAACTTTAAAACTGTTAGACAATTCTAGCCCTAACATCCCTGATCTACATCAATCTGGACCAAAAAGTCACATTCAAACTTAAAAGCACCATTCGCGAGTATCCCCTGAGATAAGGTCAGAGGTGTTACAAGGTATGGGCACGATGGGCAATACTTATGACGACTCGTGTAACGTGATGTACACAATAACTTCAACAATAAATAAATAGTCACCGAAAAATGAAGATTTGGGCCTGAACTGTTTCCGATCACCGTTACAAGAGCACTGTGGCTTCATTACTAAGTATAATCGCTAAAACCATGGCCTGGGGCGTTTCATGAACACTCACATGCCACCATAAGCGGTCCAGGGGACTGGAAAAGCCAGTTGGCACTCTCTGACTAGCGTCTCTGGCTACAGTGCTTAATTATGCTCCCATGTACGTCTGCCATGATCCACCATGGTTTATGCCAGGCATGTTGAAATAAATAGATATCATCACATGTACTCTTCGGAACAGTAATTTCTTTCTCTGCTGTTTCTCTAATTAAAGTGCTGCTCTACGCCTTTTTATTCCAGCTTTGTTGGCTTTCAGACCCGTGTGTTGTATCTGGAATCTTGGCAGTCCCTGTTTAGCAGCTGATGCTAATCTCAGTTTTGCCTTTAGACTGCAGCATCTGAAAAACATTTTGAGAATTTTAGAATGAGTCCTTCTTATCCTACCTCTTCTATTGTCACATAATTTCTTCTACAGAATGTCATTCTAGTAGTTGTTACTGATGAGAGGCCTTTCTGATCCTTTATACAGACTGCAACCTCCTCTTCCGTGGAAAAGCAGCCACGGTTGTTGTTTTGAGGAGCAGTGCTGGAAAAGAGTGGGGACCAGTCAGATCCCGTTCCCGGTAGCTTTTGTTGAGCCAAGGTTGGCTGGCCCCAGACTATTGTCCCGTAGGTGGACACTGGGACACATGCAGCAGTGCCAGTCCATTCAGTACGTTTTGCCAAGGGAACCTGTAAAGCCCTTCATATTACAGAAAGCTGCATGATGCCTCCAGTCACACTTCCTTTTCTCAAAGTGGTGGTCTTGCTGGGGACAGCCGGAGATCACAACTGGAAACTCGCACACGGCCAGTACACCCATTAGCCCATAGTCCGAACAAGAACACCCTCAGCGGTGCCGTTTCGCAAGGCGCCTAGCCATGATGGCGAATATACCTTGTTTTGGACTTTTTCAGGATCTGTGTCTATATGAAAGGTTTAGGGCTTTGTAAGATTAGCAAGTACATTCATGCCATGTTAGCATGTTTAATGTGTGTTTTACGGAGTTCCGACGCACACGTCCACATTGTTACAGAGATGTAGACCACAGTACAAAAGGAACAAAGCTGGAACTGGCATGACATTACATTTAAAATATGACTTGGATATGTTCTACGACTGACAAACAAGGAGAAGATGGGTCCAGGCCAAGGAAGCCCTCAAATCAATATGGAAAATGAATATGGAGAGACAAAACATACCATGGAGGTTGAGCAAGATCCTGTTAAAATGAAGTGGAAAAGAGGATCATTCATATAGCACACTTAAGTTGGAACTTAGTAATACAGGAATATCTGCAACAAAAGCATCAACTCACTTGGCTATGTGCAAATGTAAACATGAGACCTACACAAAACATACCTAAGCTCTGCAGTAGGCATGTTTACCAGCTGAGCTATTATACGATGAGGCAGACTTGTGAACAGAGATTGCAAACAGACCTCTCCAACAAATGCATTAACCTCCAGAGTCATCTCACTAGTATAATAGCACTGAACGCTTAGCTCTGCGCAGCAGGTGCCTTATTTTCCTGTCAGTTTAAAATTCAGTTTGTGACCAAATATGTAAACCAGCAGACCGGTGCTATCACATTTTTTCATTTTACAGTAACATTTCTTTGTGGGAAGGGAATGTAAAAAAGTGAATGTATAGGCTTTTGTGGACTTCGTCCCTCATGACACTGACCCTCATGACTCCACCCTTTTTTTGCGGACATCTCACTTTACCACAAGTTATTGGTCCTTGGAGTATTTTTTCAATATCCAGCCAGCCTAAGAAGCATGTATTTTCTGTTGTTCTTTATTATTATTCACAGTTCTACAAGACAAGGGATGCAATAATTCAAAATTCGAAAACGTGAAACCTAGACAAAAAAATGGCTAATTGACATATCTTTTTTCAGATTACCAAGTAGGATAGCAACGTGGGAACCTTTTGTTTAATGCAAGGTGTTTGGAAATTAGATTATTCAGATAAATGCCATCAATAGATGTTTGTTCCTATCCTCAGTTCTTTACCAAGAAAGTCATAGAGTCACATCCTCATTTTCTAGTCTATTGTGAAAAGGAAAGAGCTAAAATCAGTGCCTGCTAACTGTCTGGACAGAATTACTGTCACCACTACACATTCTGCAATACAGATACATTCAGTAAACATTGGGATTTTGGTAAACCTTCTACAGCCCCTAGTTCGTTTGGGTGAGCACACTATTAGCCCTAACTGGGCGGCTGCCTATCACAATTTGGATCATATCTTGACATATTGCAGATGTCTACATTTCTTGGCAGGTGTTTTACATTGTCGAGGAAGCTAAAGAATTATTTCCTATCAGGCATGATATGGCCTCTATATAGAGGCTGGTTGCTCCCTAGATGCTTCCTCTCCCCTTCCTCCCACGGCATGCTCACACCTGCTGTTCCCCGAGGCTTTTCTCTGCATTACTTACAAAATAAATATGAATTAAAAAATATATATTGTGGCACAGGCATAATGCAGGGCCCTGCAACTCCTGTGGCAAGGGAGCCCCAAACTCCATAATGGGGTGCCCAGCTGTCTATGAGCTCCCAGCCAGCCTTAGGCCAATGAACATCTGTGATTTATAGGAAATTCAGGGGCCTCTCATCACTTTCTGCAAGGGGACTCATCATTGTGCAATATCCTACTATCTTGTGGGCTTTAGTATGGGGAACCACTATGTGTTTTCTTTGCAGCTGCAAAATCTTTGCTGGGAGCCCTAGTCTCTCCCCTCATGTCCAATGCAGCTTTTAGCTCTGCCAGGAAAGTAATATCACCCACACATTGCCCCTACTCCTGTGTTATTTTCACATCCTAGAAATGTCACCTGAACCCTGTACATCTGTAGGAAAGCCATCCTTTTTGCCCTGATCAACCCAATGTTTTGACTGATGCTGGTGGTTACTGACTCTGAAAGTGCCCTGGGCTCTGCTTGCCAGTCCCATTGCAGGAATGCCCACTAGATGCCAGGGATTTATTTTTTTGTTTATGCTGTTTTTGTGTCGGGAAGCGGCCCCCTGGGCAAGTGTTGCTCCCATTTGGGGTGCATGGTTGTTGTGGACATTTCTGCCAGATCGGCCTATTATTTTTCGGCTGATCTGCCCCCAACGGGGGCAGAAACCACTAGATGCCAGGGATTTTTGTTTTTGTTTATTTCTGCTGTGTTTTGTGTTGGGGAAAGCCCCTTGGGCAAGGGTCGCTCCTATTTGGTGGGCATGATTGTTGTGGCCATTTATGCCCCCCTTGGGGGCAGATCGGCCTATTATTTTTAGGCTGATCTGCCCCCAAGGAGGGCAGAAACCACTAGACGCCAGGGATTTCTGTTTTTTTTAATAATGCATGATTTTGGTGTATGGGAGCAGCCCCTTGGGCAAGGGTCACTCCCATTTTGGGGGCATGTTACCTGTGGCCATTTCAGCCCCCTTTGGGGGCAGAAACCACTAGAACGCCAGGGATTGTTTTGTATATGTCTATTTATGTCGGGGGCATCCTCTTGGGCAAGGGGCGCACCCCCATGGGGGCATTGAGCTGTTGGCCATTTCTGCCCCCCTTGGGAGCAGATGGGCCTATTTTTTTTAAGCCCCATCTGCCCCCAAGGGGTGCAGAAGCCACTTAGACACCAGGGATAGTGTGTGTGTGTTAATGGATGGGGGGGCGGCCCCTTGGGCAAGGGTCGCCCCTCTTTGGGGGCACGTGTACCAAGGCCATTTCTGCCCCCCTTGGGGGCAGATCGGCCTATTATTTTTAGGCTGATCTGCCCCCAATGGGGGCAGAAACCACTAGAACGCCAGGGATTTTTTTTTAGGTTTATTTATGTGGGGGTTGTCCCCTTGGGCAAGGGGGCACACCTCCAATGGGGGCTTTGAACTGTTGCCCATTTCTGCCCCCCTTGGGGGCACATGGGCCTATTTTTTTTTTAGGCCCATTGCCCCCAAGGGGGGCAGAGGCCACTTAGGCACCAGGGATAGTGTGTGTGTTTTATTTTGTTATTTTGTTTGGGGGATGGCCCCTTGGGCAAGGGTCGCTCCCCTTGGGTACACACTACTAAAGGTATTTTCTGCCCTCCTTGGGGTAGAAGGCCTATTTTTTAGTAGGCCCATCTGCCCCTATGGCAGAATCCACTTAGACACCAATTTCTAAATGCTTGATGGTGGGGTGTTTGTCAATTGACGAAGTATTTGCATTTGTGATAAAAAAAATTCTCCTTTTTGTTCTAGTTCAAAGGTTTTGCTTTCTTTGCTGTGGCTCCTTGCGGTTTTGGCGGTGGTTGACCTGCGGTTTGCATAGTTGCATGTTTTAGGTAAGTAAAAACAATTTACTCCAAAGGAGTATTGTTGCCATGCATGAATGACCTGTTTGTAGGTGGTGTACTAAATGCAGGATTGTGTGTGAAATTGTCCTTAGATTTGTGCACAAAGATATTTGTGTTGTCTTATTTCGCATTTGCTTTTCTTTCTTTCTTTTTAGTGGGATATCATTGGTGATTGCTGTGTCTGTGCAGAGTAGTTGCTGGTGAGTCAAGCTTTTTCAGGCAAGTGAGCGGTATAGTTTTTGAGTTTAGAACTCTTACTGATAAAGCTACACTTTATTACTTATCTTACACAGTGCTGGTTGTTGGTGGTGCATTTGTCCAGTTAATTTTCATAGGAAAGCTCAGCAGGTGGTTGGTATGCTTTTTGAGTCATTTTCTGATCATGATTATGAGACAGACTCTACGTTTGAGGCAGAGGAGGAAGTGAGAGATTCTGGCAGTGAAGTTTCTGTCAGAGAGGAATCTTCTGATGAGGAAGCCACACTCATTGCACATGAAGGGCCAGTTTTAGAGGAGGACACTGATGTGCCATTAGTGCAACAACCTGGGGCTGAAAGGTTTCCCGTTAGAAGACCTGAACTCTGGGTTGCCCCAAACATGGAGCAGCCAGAGTTGCCTGTCTTTACTGGTCTCCTGGTGTGTAGAGTCAATACAGAGAACTTTTTGCCCGTCAATTCCTTTGAGTTATTTGTGGATGATGTGTTTTTGGAAGAGATTGTTGAGCAGACTAATTTGTATGCGGAGCAGCATTTGAGGGACAACACTGCTAGACTTAGGCCACACTCTTGAGCTATCCAGTGGATTCCCACAAATTTGGAGGAGATGAAAAGGTTTTTGGGTTTGACTCTCTTGATGGGGTTGATAAGGAAGCCATCACTGGCTTCTTATTGGTCTACTAGTCCCTTGACGGCAACAGCTATATTTCCTGCAACCATGAGTCGTAATCGGTATTTGCTTTTCTTAGGATGATGCATTTTGTTGACAATGCATTAGCCTTGCCACAAGATCACCCTGATTCTGACAGTCTTTTTAAGATTAGGTCTGTACTTGATCATTTTGTAGATCGGGTTTCAGAGGTCTATGTTCCAGGCAAAGAAGTAGCTGTGGATGAGTCTTTGGTCCTCTTCAAGGGTCATTTGGTTTTTACGTAGTACATTCCTAGCATGAGGGCACTATATGGAATTAAATTGTATATGCTGTCTGAAAGTAGTGCAGGATATGTGTATAGTTTCCGTGTCTACACAGGTAGGGATTCCAGTGTTGACCCCCCTGGTTGTCCTCCCACTTATGGAGTTACTGAGAAAATTGTGTGGGAACTTGGTAGACGACTGTTCAACAAAGGTCACCATTTGAATGTAGATAACTTTTACACTGGAGTGCAGTTGTTCAAGGAATTGTTTAGAGTGGACACTTTTGCTTGTGCCACAATTCATTGTAACCGGAAAGGCTATCCAAGGGAGCTTGTCTGTAAAAAACTTGAGAGGGGACAGTGCAGTGCCTTGCGGAATGATGAGCTGCTAGCTTTGATATTTTCAGACAAGAGAGATGTCTACATGCTAAGTACCATCCATGATGAGAGTACTTCCCCTGTGACTGTTTGGGGCCAGGTTGCTGAAGTGCGCAAACCTGTGTGCATTTTAGATTATAATAAGCACATGGGAGATGTAGATAGAGCTGATCAGAGGTTGGAACCTTATACTGCTATTTGTAAGTCTTATGTTTGGTATAAGAAGTTAGAAATTCACCTCCTCCACTTAGCAACTTTTAATGCTTTTATTGAGTTTAAAGATAGGTCTCCAGAGTCAAAAATGACATGTGTGAAATTTCAGGAGTCAGTGATAGAGAGCCTTATTGTGGTGTAACAGGCAAGAGTTCCTAGAGCAGCAGTGGTGGAATATGTGGCTAGATTGAAAGATCGCCACTTTGCTGAGCACATTCCTCCCACGCGCAAAAAATACTTTCCAGCTAAGAAATGTAGAGTGTGTGCTCGAAGAGGTATCCGGAGGGAGACTCGAATGTACTGCCCAGATTGTCCTTCAAAGCCTGGGCTGTGTGTGGGTAGCAGTTTCAAGAATAACCACACCCAGAAGAATTACTGGGAACAACCATGAGTGTAAACTGCCTGTTTTGTATTTTCATGTGTTCAGTGTCATAGTTGGCATTTCTGTCATGGACTTAGTTAGAGCTTTTGTGTTTGTAGTTTTGTCATTATTTCTATTTTTTTTTTTTTTTTTTAAAGTGATGCCATTGTGTGTGGAGTGGCGCTTGGTTGACGGTGTACATATTGGCTTGCTGTTGGGTACTGCAAAACTCTGCCAGCCAAACGCCAGTCCACACACTCCCATCAGCTGGTGTGATTGCTGTATCAGGCGTGTGGGCGTATGTAAGTGATGGGCCCTTGAGTGGCGCTGTCTGTCGTTGCGAGTGTTGCACAGTCTTGTGCATGTCATGTATGAAAGGTGTGTGAATGGACTGTAAAGCGGTTAGTGCCTTGCCGTGGCTTTACAGCTCACGAGCTGTGAGTCATTGGTTCAGTTTTTTGGCCTTTCAGTTATTAACAGTGCATTTCATTTTTGTGAAATCTCTTGTTTATAAATTTTGATCCACTGAACCATCACTCACACTAGTGCCAAATCCAACCAGTATGTGTGGCAAAAATGACAAAACCTGCTCCGCTGAAATCAGGCTTCGTAGCATACCTGTGATACGCTAGGTGTGTCGGGTGGGACCTCGGTGATGAAGCATGCCACCAACTTGGTTGGTGGGTGAGGGGTCTTCTTAACATAACCTAAGTGTGTTTCTTTTCACAATTTTAGTGTTTGGAACATCACATAAGTATGTGGACACACCAAAATGATCTATTGAAAAACTACCTGTGTTTGGAGGGGAGGGGGAGGCACCTATGTTTTTGGCCCCGGGTGCGGCCTTCATCCAGGGAAACCTACGGAACCCAGACATGTTTTAAAAATATACACCCCAAGGAGTCCAAGGAGGTGTGGCTTGCCTGGATCCCCCAACATTTTCTTTCAGACTCCTCAGAAAACCTCAAAATTTGCTTACAACATCATAGTTTTCTCACTTTTCTTTGTAGGGTCACCACTGCGGCACAAATTTCCTACCACCCAGCGTTCCTCTCGGTCCCCCAAGGAAAATGATACCTCATTTGCATGGGTCCCTAAAGCAGAGTCAGCCTAAAAGATGTATAAAAGAAAAATATGTGCTTATCAACTCGCTGTGCTATCCCTTCAATCTCTACAGGTTGTTGCCATTTTTCTGTTGCAGCACCTGGGTCACCCACACAAGTGAGGTATAATTTTTATCAGGAGACTTGTGGAAACGCTGGTTGGCAGGAAATTTGTGGCTCCTCTTAGATTCCAGAACATTCTGTCACCGAAATGAGAGGTAAAAGTGTTTTTTTGGCCAAATTTTGAGATTTGCAAAGGATTCTGGATAACAGAACCTGGTCAGAGCCCCACAAGTCACCCCATCTTGAATTCCCCTAGGTGTCTAGTTTTCAAAAATGTGCAGGTTTGGTAGGTTTCCCTAGGTGCTGGCTGAGCTAGAGGCCAAAATCTACAGCTAGGCACTTTGCAAAAAAACATGTCAGATTTCAATGTAAAAATCTGATGTGACCATGTTGTGTTTTGGGGCATTTCCTGTCGCGGGCGCTAGGCCTACCCACACAAGTGAGGTACCATTTTTATCGGGAGACTTAGGGGAATGCTGGGCGGAAGGAAATTCGTGGCTCCTCTCAGATTCCAGGACTTTCTGTCACCGAAATGAGAGGTAAAGTGTTTTTTGGGCCAAATTTTGAGGTTTGCAAAGGATTCTGGGTAACAGAACCTGGTCAGAGCCCCACGAGTCACCCCATCTTGCATTCCCCTAGGTGTCTAGTTTTAAAAAAAGTGCAGGTTTGCTAGGTTTCCCCAGGTGCTGGCTGAGCTACAGGCCAAAATCCACAGCTAGGTACTTTTTAAAAAACAGCTCTGTTTTCTTTGTGAAAATGTGGTGTGTCCACGTTGTGTTTTGGGCAATTTCCTGTCGCGGGCGCTAGGCCTACCAACACAAGTGAGGTACCATTTTTATCGGAAGACTTGGGGGAACACTGGGTGGAAGGAAATTTGTGGCTCCTCCCAGATTCCAGAACTTTCTGTCACCAAAATGAGAGGAAAAAGTGGTTTTTGGCCACATTTTGAGGTTTGCAAAGGATTCTGGGTAACAGAACCTGGTCAGAGCCCCACAAGTCACCCCATCTTGGATTCCCCTAGGTGTATTGTTTTTAAAAATGCACAGGTTTGCTAGGTTTCCCCAGGTACCGTCTGAGCTAGAGGCCAAAATCCACAGCTTGGCACTTTTCTTTGTGAAAATGTGATGTGACCATTTTATGTTTCCTGTCTCGGGCGCTAGGCCTACCTACGCAAGTGAGGTACCATTTGTATCCGGAGACTTGGGGGAACACAGAATAGCAAAACAAGTGTTATTGCCCCTTGTGTTTCTCTACATTTTTTCCTTACAAATGTAAGATTGTGTAAAAAAGATGTCTATTTGAGAAATGCGCTGTAATTCACATGCTAGTATGGGCACCCCATAATTCAGAGATGTGCAAATAATCACTGCTTCTCAGCACCTTATCTTGTGGCCATTTTGTAAATACAAAGGTTTTCTTGATATCTATTTTTCACTTTTTATATTTCAGCGAATGAATTGCTGTATGCCCGGTGTGGAATGAAAACCCATTGCAAGGTGCAGCTCCTTTATTGGCTCTGGGTACCTAGGGTTCTTGATGAACCTACAAGCCCTATATATCCCCGCAACCAGAAGAGTCCAGCTGATGTAACGGTATATTGCTCTGAAAAAGCTGACATCGCAAGAAAAAGTTACAGAGTAAAACATGGAGAAAAATGGCTGTTTTTTTCACCTCTATTTCAATATTTTTTATTTCAGCTGTTATTTTCTGTAGGAAACACTTGTAGGATCTACACAAATGATCCCTTGCTGAATTCAGAATTTTGTATACTTTTCAGAAATGTTTAGCTTTCTGGGATCCAGCATTGGTTTCTCACCCATTTCTGTCACTAACTGGAAGGAGGCTGAAAGCACAAAAAAATAGTAAAAATTGGGTATGTCCCAGTAAAATGTCAAAATTGTGTTGAAAAATGGGGTTTTCTAATTCAACTCTGCCTGTTCCTGAAAGCTGGGAAGATGGTGATTGTACCACCGCAAACCCTTTGTTGATGCCATTTTCAGGGAAAAAACCACAAGCCTTGTTCTGCAGCCCTTTTTTCCCATTTAAAAAACAAACAAAAATATTCACTGTATTTTGGCTAATTTCTTGGTCTCCTTCAGGGAAACCCACAAAGTCTGGGTACCTCTAGAATCCCTAAGATGTTAGAAAAAATGGACGCAAATTTGGCGTGGGTAGCTTATGTGAACAAAATGTTATGAGGGCCTTAGCGCGATCTGCCCCCAATAGCCAAAAAAGGGCTCGCCACAGGAGGGGGAAAGGCCTGGTAGCAAAGGGGTTAATGAAAACACTACAAAATGACACAACACAGGTTTAGAAAAATAGAGAATATTTGTCTAAACAAAACAAGACCAAAACGCCAAAAATCTACAATACACAAGTCAAGTTATCAATTAAAAAGCAAAAACAGTCTTCATATAGTTTTAAAAACACATAACACTGTTAGTGTGAAAATGTATCTTGGGTGCGTCAAAAATAACAGCGCACGGGCGTGTGATGCGTCGATTTCACTCACGAACGAGACCTTGCGCTGTTTCTCCTTTCATCGGGTAGGGGTGCGTCGTTCCTTCTCTCCGCATGAGAGCAATGCATCGATCCGGTCAGCACTCTCAGGTCTGGCAGGCCTTCCATTGTTTTTACACACCCAGCGGTTCTTGCGTCGGAAATCCAGCCGCACGATGATCCGAAAACCACACAGCTCAGGTTGCGATCTCACCAGCCTCCCTCAGCGATGCTGCACGTCGTTTCTCCAGCTCTGTTTGTCGATTTTTCAGTTGCATTGCAGGTGAGCGTCGATTTTCAGCCACGAAGCCTGCTGCGCACCGATTTTTCAACCACAGATTGGAGTTGCGTCAATCTTTTCCCCGCATGGATTTCTTCCTCTTAGGCTGCCAGCTTCTCCTTCCAGGGTCCCAGGAACTAGATGGGCACCACATTGCAGAGTAGGAGTCTCTCCAGAGACTCCAGGTGTTGGCAGAGAGAAGTCTTTGCTGTCCTTGAGACTTCAAACAACATGAGGCAAGCTCTAAATCAAGCCCTTGAAGATCTTCACAAGATGGAAGGCACACAAAGCCCAGTCTTTGCCCTCTTACTCTGGCAGAAGGAGCAACTGCAGGATAGCTCCACAAAGCACAGTCACAGGCAGGGCAGTTCTTCTTTCTCAGCTCTTCAGCTCTTCTCCAGGCAGTCCCTAGTACAGTGCACTAGAAGTGCCCAGGGCCTGTACATCTAATGCTACTAGTGGGCCTGCAGCACTGGTTGTGCCACCCACGTACATAGCTCTGTAATCATGTCTCAGACCTGCCACTGCAGTGTCTGTGTGTGCAGTTTTAACTGTAAACTTGACTTGGGAAGTGTACCCACTTGCCAGGCCTAAACCATCCCTTTTCTTACATGTGAGGCACCCCTAAGGTAGGCCCTTCGTAGCCCCAAAGGCATGGTGCAGTGTATGGTTAAGGTAGGACATATAGTAATGTGTTTTATATGTCCTGACAGTGAAATATTGCTAAATTCGTTTTTCACTGTTGCAAGGCCTGTCCCTCTCATGGGTTAACATGGGGGATACCTTTAAATCTGATTAAAGTGTAGATTCCCTTTGGGAGCGGATAGACATTTGGAGTTTGGGGTCTCTGAGCTCACAATTTAAAAATCATCTTTTATTAAATGATGATTGTGTGTTTGAAAATGCCACTTTTAGAAAGTGAGCATTTTCTTGCTCATACCATTTCTGTGACTTTGCCTGTTTGTGGATTCCCTGTCTGGGTCAGTTTGACAGTTGGGCTGGTTGCACCTCACACTAGACAGTGACACAAAAGGGAGCTGGGGTGTAGTCTGAATTTCCTGATGAGCCATCTGTGCTAGGAGGGAGGAGAGGAGTGGTCACTTACACCTGAGAGGGCTGTACCTGTCCTCAAATAATGCAGTCTCCGACCCCCTGGTGAGTGTCGTGGGCCTGGCCTGGGCAAGGCAAGATTTCACATTCAAAAGAGACTTTACTTTGAAATAGGCCTACTTCAAAGGAGAAATTGGGTATAAGAAGGGCACCCAAAACCACAGACTTTAGAACACTTCTGGAAACAAGAGGAACCTCTGCCTGGAGAAGAGCTGAAGAGCTGAGGAAGAAGAACTGCCCTGCCTGTGACTGTGCTTTGAGGAGCTATCCTGCAGTTGCTGCTTCTGCCAGAGTAGGAGGGCAAAGACTGGGCTTTGTGTGCCTTCCATCTTGTGAAGAAATCTCCAAGGGCTTGATTTAGACATTGCCTCCTGTTGTTTGAGGTCCCAGGGACAGCAAAGACTTCTGTCTGCCAGCATCTGGAGTCTCTGGAGAGACTCCTACTCTGACAAGTGGTGCCCTATCTAGTCCCTGCGCCCTTGAAAGGAAAGCTGGTGGAAATCAGAGGAAATAGACTTTGGACGACTTTGGATCGACGTCGCTGCTGAATCCGGTGATGCCGCCTGCACCCGATTCTGTGATCTTCGCTGGAACGTGACGACCTTCGCAGGCTCGACATCGCTGCAGCCCCGCCGAAGTCCACGATTCCGTGAAAGTCACCGCACCACGTCGTGATAGACGCCACTCTAAGTGCTCGGATTCAACATTTCACACATACGCCGCGATCCCCGACTTCGCGCATCGGCTTGTTTTCATTTCTTCATCAAGGTACTGTACCTGGGGGTCTACGCGACTCCGTTTCCGGCGCCGCTGGTGTCGGATTGTTGGGAACAACTTCATTACAACGCTGTGTTAACACCTCATCGAAGTATTTTGTGTTTCTAAGCATCTTTTGTTTTTTGTTTAATCTTCAAAAATTCATAGCTTGACTTGTGTATGTCGGATTGTTGTTGTTTTGGTCTTGTTTTGTTGAGATAAATATTTCCTATTTTTCTAAACTAGTGTTGTGTCATTTTGTAATGTTTTCATTAAGTTACTGTGTGTGTTGGTACAAATACTTTACACCTAGCACTCTGAAGTTAAGCCTACTGCTCTGCCAAGCTACCAAGGGGGTTAGCTGAGGGTGATTCTCTTTTACCCTGACTAGAGTGAGGGTCATTGCTTGAACAGGGGGTAACCTGACTGTCAACCAAAGACCCTATTTTTAACAGCTAGGCAACAATGACAACAAGTGCTCAAGGTCACCACCAAAGTCTCCTCACAGGGAGAACATTTTCAAATTTATACTTGCCCGAAGAGTAGGAGTACTTGCGTAAAGGGGTGGCTCCTCCGTTAGGGTGGAGGAATGTCACTCTCCTCCAACAGCAGCAGCAGCTGCAAAATCTTTACAAGAAAATGATAATAAATTGTGTTTATGATCATATTCTTGTAAAAGGGCGTGGCCACGGGGGTGACGAGCAGTGAGGGGGGAGTGCACAGCACTCCCCCTCAGAGCGCATGTGTGCTTTCTCCAGCCCGGATGCCATGTCTGCTTGCATAGGCCACAAGAGTGCCTGCATGGAGGGCCTCTCCTGCCCCCAACCATAGAAGAAAATTGAAGAAAACATTGTGTAGAGGATAAAAAGCAAGGGTGCCCAAAATTGGTAGGGCTTTCGTCCACAAACAAGCTTCTGAAGGCAAAGGTTACTGGACTAGATTCGGGCACCGGTCTCAAGTACTGCAGCCCAAATAAGAACATTGGCTTTAAAACGCATTGCTAGTAAAAAAAAACAAAAAAAAAAAAAACTATGTAAAAGATGCTCAAATTCTGGTTTCGACACCTCGTGAAAGCGTACTTCTAGGCACACGCTTAAGGGCCATCACCAAGCTTATGCAAGGGGTGCAGGTGCTCTCTTAGAAGTGCTGTGACCCTGTCCACCGAATCAGTGCTGAAACAGAGCGTTGAGCCGTGAGGGCTAGCCACGTGCCACCTGTGCGGCTGCACCATGCTCACTGAAAACGGAAGCAGGAAAACGTGACCACGAGGGCTCGGAGCTACCTCTCGTCAAGTCACCGATAGCAAACATCGTTCTACACTTCTTAAACAATGCTCTCTTTGTTTGTAGATTTACCCCCTTCGCGCCCAAAGGGCGAAGGTGTTTACCCCAAACTGAGAGAGCAGTTTGGACTGATGTCGTTAATTGCATGTAGTTCACCTTTCGGGATTCTAGTTCAAATCTGCTTATCAATTTGCTATTCAAAGAAGCTTACTTCTTTTCTCAGACGCCACTTTGTGAAATAAAAACTGAAATGAAAAGTAAGAAAAACTGATTCCTTTTCATTATAAGAACAAAGTCACAGAATTTAAATGAAGCAGCAATGCAAGAAGCATGAGGCTGTTGTCTGAAGCCAGCAATTATCAAAAGGGTACAGCAACGGAGTAGGTGTTTTAGCAACAGAGTGGTTGTAGGATGTTTTGTTCACCTTTAGCCAGTTCTCTGGCCCTGTTCCTATTCCATTCAGGATCACAGTACCCATACTTGTTTATGCAGTTCAGCCTCTGGATGAGCTGGAAATACTTTGCATGAGGCTTGCATTCAGGCCTTATCACCAGGGCAGCCCAGCACACATCAGTTAAAGAAGTGTGCATGTCCTGGAAGCTTCAGCAGCCCAGGCTGGTGACAGACTGGAACATAAGGGGGAAGGGGGTTCTAAAGCCCTTTTAACCCACAGGATGCTGCGCACCTGTTTGTCAGAGTATCAGCTGATTTAAATATCGTGTGCTAAATATTGCTTACAGAAATATTACCCCATTGAAGTTATAAATAGAAAATCTATACCAGATGGGGCAGAAATTTTGTGAACACAATATTTATGTCCTACAATATTTTTTGATATTTGATATTGTAACATACAGCCATTAAATGCACGTGGCGATATGTTTGTAACACAAAAAAGTGCAATGAATTTACCATCACACCAAAGTTGAAATTTCATCCAAAATTGTACTAGGATGTGTATTGTGATTTATCTTTTTTAATTTAAGAAAACACTAAGCAGATTAGTATAAAATGTACTAAATAAATGCTGAATTTTCAAAAAGGGAAAAAGCGAATTAATAAAAAGGTAGATATGAATAAATAACTTGCAATCTTGTGTACAATATGTCTGCTTTTTCTACCCTTAAGGAGGTGCCCTTGCCTCATTTAGCTCGTCAGACAAAATACATTTCTTTAAATGTTCAAATTATTGATAATTCGTGCACAAAAATCAAATGGAATTCTGAAAAAGGCTAAGGATGACTGGAGGATAAGCTCTTGGGAGGCTTTGCTCCTGAGTCTCGGCATGGCGGTTCGATATCTGAGCTACACACTGAACGGCTGATCTGCTCTATCCAGTCTTCACCAGGGAGCTGAACTGCTTCTTATTCGCTGTGCTTAATGCAGGAACGCAACAGAGGCAAACCGTGGTGAGGATGTTGTGCACAGTGGGGGTGTAGCCAGTCCCACAATAATGCCCCAACATCCACTTCTCAGTGAGAAAGCTGCATGAGGGGGCTGCATGAGGGGGCTGCTGGACAGGGGGTCAAAGATTTTGACAAGTGTGGCGGGGACGCCGAGGTAAGAGAACTACTGACATACCATTCTGATGCAGGAGATGGTGTCTAAGTACTGTTGACCAACTTTTTCAGTAAGAAGTGCTCCTCTGTCCACTACACTTGCTCGCCTGCATGCCTTGCTCAACCCTCTTCACCCTTTAGTCCACTTGAATCCTTGATATTTTCTACTGTTTCTTTGGATATGCAGTCCTTTTGAGCTTGTCGCCCTATGACTAGCGACATTTGCACTTGCTTGCTCTCTCCCTGGCCCCTGAACCATTCACAATTTTCACTTCCAATTTTTACTTCTTGCAGTGATTGTACCCCTTTGATAGGGTCCTGTGTTGGAGGCAAGTGGGAGTAGATATACCCCATGAGGTAGCAAGGCTGGTGGGTTGTTGCGGATGTTATTATTACCAAGGTGAATTACCCGGTACGGCTGTGGGTCATTAAAATTGAACTCGATCTATAGAAAGGGCAGGAAATAGCTGATTAACACCCACCACTTCTCAGTAGGAGACACATTGGAAAGAAACTCCTTGATAAGGATAGGGAAACCTTGCCAAGATATCTCCTCGTTGAGGTCAGGAAACAGTAACTACTGGAGCTAAGCCAACAAAGTAAATTAGGTCAGCACCACAACAGGATAGAGGAGAGACAGCAAAATCTCACACATCTACAGCAACTTTGCACACCAACCCAACCCCAGAGAGCTCACCACTATCCTACCCACCACCAGCCAAGAAAGCCACCTGACAGAATGTGCAATGCTCACCAGAAATGACACAGCTGCAATCATGTAGACCAACCATGCAGGGGCCCCATTGGACTCATGCCCTCACCACATCTACAACCTGGGAACATCACCAGTCAGATCCACCCTGTCCCACATCATTAAAAACTCCATCACATCCTCCACTTTCATGGTTGAATGAAAATGTGAAGAAATCAGCACCCTCCCCAAGAGGCCCACATCTGACCTGAATCAACTGAGCAACTTCCAACCCACCTCCCTGCTCGGCTATCCAGCCAAATTGAAGGATATCAACAAACAACTCGCACCCCACATCAAACTTCACCATTTTCTGCACAATACTCAATACGTATTCATAAAGAGCCACAGCACTGAGCCAACAATTATTAAGGCCACCAATAACATTCAAATCATCCTGGACTGAGGAGAAACAATATCCCTCATCGTGCCAGACCTTTCTGTGGCATTCATCGCTGTCTCCAATAACACCCTCATCAGAAGACTTCATGAGATTTGCATACAAGAATCCACTCTCAAAGGGATATTTTCATTCCCCAAAAAAAGATCCCTAATGGTCAGACTGCCATCTTTCACATCAGGGACCAAGAAATTAATATGTAGAGTCCCACAGCGATCAGTCCTCTGCCCCACCCTTTTCTGCATATACATGACACCGCTCGCCTACATCATCTGATGATAAAACATCACTGTCATCTCTTGTGCCAATGACACAAACTCATCGTCTTCCTAACAAACAAGAAAACCACCACCAGAACCAATTTCACCAACTTCATTATCATGGTAGCAAACTTGATGCAAACCAACGGTCTGGAACTCAACTTCAAGAAGACGGAAGTACTGGTCTTTGAAAACAAGACATTCACACTAAACTCCACTTCGTGGCTGTCAGAGAAAGGACCCTCACCAACAACCACAGACTATACTAGAAATCTAGGGAGCACCCTGGATAAGAAGCTCAACATGATGGTTCAAGTCAATGCAGTGTGACTTCCTGCTTCCATATCGTATGCATGCTACGAAGATCTTCAAATGGTTGTCTCAGAATACTAGATGGACCATTACACAATCACTCATCACCAGCAGGCTGAACTACAGCAACACTCTCTATGCCAGAATCTCAAAACACCTCCTACACAGAGTCCAGACTATCTAGAACATTGCCGCAAGAATCATACTTGACCTCCCATGTTGCGCACACTTCACACTGCTGAGTAAGCCACAAAATGAAGCCTCCTTAGACTTAGCAGGTAATAATGTGGTGTACAAAGGTAACCAAGCAAGCAGAAAATGCCCAGTAAAGCAAGCAGTAGAGTTCAGCTACAATTCCAGGCTCACTCACTGGTGACTCCCTCACTGGTCCAAAACATTCTATTTTTCTTGGACTCTGTAGATAAGGGACTGGGGCTCATAATCTTCATAAGATCTCAATGCAGGAAAGAAAGTGCCGACCCAATTCTATGATTGGAATAATGTTCAGATGCCGAGGAGGGCAACAATTCTTTCTGTCCATGTCCAACATTCAACAATTCTCCCTGTCTAAGCAGGAAACTCTGGGAGGAGCAGAGAGGCCTGCACTATCTCCATCCTCAGCTTAGGCAGTGCCTAAGGTATAGTTTGTGGCTCAGTCTGATCAAGGGCTGCTAAAATGTGCAAACTCCTGCAAACACCTGCAGTGTTAGACCGTAGGGACAAAATGCTTGCAGTGTTTTAGCTTCAAGAAATAAAAGCTGCCCAGACAGTGTTGGTAAGTAAAATAGAAGCCAAACTGGGAATGATTGAGAAAATTAAGAAAAAAAGTGCTGGATCTGAATGCTTCTTATGCAGAAATAGATCAGAGAGTGTCTTCTTTGAAAGACACAATCATCAACCTGTCCAAGGCAGTTTGGCTATTACAGAAATAGATAAAAGGCATAAATGGAAAAATTGAGGATCTTCAAAATCAATCCTGTATGTTCAATTTGTGTCTGGTCGGAGACCCCAAAGGATGGAAGAGAGACTCCGAAATGACAGAGGCGGTTTCTAAGTTGATCTCTACATATGTGCTTAAGGAATCTCTATTGAACCTTTCCATTGCTAGAGCCCACAGGATACTCCCCGCAGAATCACCCAGGGACAAAGAACTCAAACTGTTCTGATGTATTTTCAAGACTCCAGGAAAAAGTCCTGTCAAAGGACATATAAACTGTAAACGAAGAGAATGATTTTTCATTTAGAATTTTTCCTGATGTGACTTTCTAAAAATTGCTCTGTAGATGGGAGTTCAGGCAGATGATTGATGAGTTTACGGTTAGTGGGCGCAGGTTCTGATTGTTCAATCAGAAACTGAAAGTTTTAAGATCCAGTAGATTTTATATCTTTTCAGAAGTATAGCAGACCAAAGTGATGCTCTCCAAGATAAGTAGCACTTGAGGCATTAGCCAAGGTTGACAGTCTACAGTTGGAATGGATGTCAGGTGCCAGGTTGCTCCAGGTACCAGATCAACACACCTATTTCATTTTGGAAAAGGGGGGGGACTTAGTTATCAGGGGTTAGGTGCTCTGGGTGGTTACTTGGTGCTTTGTGGTTGGGAGTTATGGAAGTTATCAAGGGGTCACTGAGGTGTAGGGCTGGAAGGGAATGGGGAAAAGGAAAGGGAAAAGAGGGAAAGAAGAAAGAAAGGGTATCTGTCAATATTAGGATAGTGCGCGCTCTACGGGCGACGTAAATGCAAAAACCCAGTTCTTATGTAAAGGCATATTTCATGCATTATGTTTCTATGCAGTATGTTAACCTTTTGCATTGCAGAGCTTTTACCTTGAAAAGTCATTAATGCTGTTTGTAATTCATTGTTCATTTGAAAGGCTTGTTTGCAGGACTACAGGGTGTGGTCCTTTATTCTAAGACTTTCTAGAAGCCTTTTCTTGCAGCATGGTTGGGTGTGGCTCGTGGGCAGGGCTTGGCTTTATATAAGGGAGCCAGCCCAGCTCCACGTCCTCACTATACAGAGGTCCTGGTGCAGAGCACCAGCATTTTCCAGAGCTCCTGTCCCGGAGGCCTATCCAGTCATTTCCAGGCCTGCCCTCGTTTATTTGGTGATCTTCAAGCAGGGCGGTAAGGCGGAGGTCGGGTTAGCCCCCTGACTCTGTTTTCCAGTGACACTCGAGTTTTGGTCCCAAACTTGAAATCATGTGCGCGATCATTTCATGGCATTTGTATTGTGAATTCTGAATCGGCAACAGTGTGCGCGATTCATTCCAGGCATTGACTTCTTGGCATTCAGATCAGCAGTGTGCGCGATGATTTCATGGCATTTGTATCGTGAATTCCGAATCGGCAACAGTGTGCGCAATTCATTCCAGGCATTTACTTCTTGCCATTCAGATCGGCAGTGTGTGCGATCATTTCATGGCATTTGTATCGTGAATTCCGAATCTGCAGAAGTGTGCGCAATTCTTTCCCGGCATTTAACTCTTGCATCATAGATCGGAAGTGTGAACAATCTTTTCATTGCATGTGAATCTAGATGTTCGAATCGGCAACAGAGTGCGCGATTCATTCCTGGTGTTTAACTTTTGAAATACAGATCGGCGGAGTGCGCGATCATTTCTAGACATTGAAACCTAGATGTGCAGTTTGATTAAGGTGCATAATATTCCCTGAGCATTTGAGTCTTGAAACTCTTAATCAGAGAGTGACGTAGCAGTGTTATTCATGGTACTTGTACAGTTCCTTCATGCAGAGAAAAAAACATGTGCTCTTTAATTCTTGCTACTATGCAGAGATTATTCTAAGAAGTATTTTGGAAAGAGTTTATTGTTCAAAATATAATATGTTAATTCTGGAATGTTCATGAGAAGACCTTGCATAACCTTTCTTGATTTCCAGGTACCTAGATTCTTGAGGCCTAGTTATAGTGAAGCCTTAGGCCATTCATGTTTTCAGCATGAGTGTTTATTTGAAACAAAACTTATTGAAAGTCATTGTGATTAATCTTGCAATTGTGTTGTTTAACTCTTGCTTCCACAGGTCTCCTTCCCCACTGTTCCCAACCCAAAACCCATTCCCCCACTTGACCATTCTTTAACTCTGTGCTATATAACTATTGGAGTTTGGAGCTGCCAAGAGGTGGACATGTTGGGAACATGCGCAAGCCCCGAGGATGTGGTCTCCTTGACAGTATCTTTTTTTTCCAAAAAGGAGACCATGAAGATATCTGTTGGGCTAAGTAAGAGGGGAGGAGAATCCTCTAACTATTAGGCATTTTAAGGCCACCCAAAAGTAAGTCTTGTTTCAATTCATGAAGGAGTTGACAGTCATCAGCTTTAATGCCAATGTGATTACCACAGATTAAAAAGGGAGGATAATCCTAGCATAATATTATTGCAGGAGACACACTGGATAAAAATGAAGGAGAATAGCAAAGTGAAATCCCTCAAGCACCTTGATTGCTTCATCTCCGTGGCTTAAACTACCAAAAGGAGGGATTTTGATTCTTAGACCATCATAGACACACAGAGGCTGCGTTGGACCTTTTCTCTTGGATTTTTGGTTCTAACCCATTTCTGTTTGACAGATGACCTGCCTGCCTCCTTATAAGGTATTATATCGCCTCTCCCTCTTACTGTGGATCTTTTGGTCAAAAAAGGGGAAGAAAAAGGCTGCTTCTGTGGATGTCACATGCCCTCAATCACATCCACGCAAAACAATTAATAGATTTTTAATGCAGGCTTTGGATTTTATTCCAAATGAGATGAAGCTGGTGGAGCGACGTCTATCTATCACGACTGAGGACCTCAATACATCTTCATTACCTATGATGCTCAGGTCCTCCTCTTCAATTAATGATGATTCCACTATCCCTATAGTTAACCCCGCTAGTGTGTCAAACTTATCTGAAAGGGACAGTGTTAGTGACATACTGGCCCGGTGGATGGGTCTGATTCAAATAACAGCACTGTAATTAACGTATGTCTGCCTGAACCAAGACTGGTTGCTGAACACAGAAAAAGAAAGCAGAAATCAAAGCCACACAATTCTAAACAGTCATTGGGGATACGAAGGCCGAATGATTTGCCCATTTTGCCACCACCAGTTGTTGACCCTTGGGGCATCATAAGAGGGCACCTTAGCAAACCTTTGGATGAAAACTAAACCCAATGTATCATCGGCTTGCTGCCACTGAAGCCAGCCTAAGCAAACTGGTAAAACCTGGGGAGGGAGGCCCTTTCAGCTCACAGAAGAAACAGCTGCCTTTAGCGGCTGTTATAGTCCCCTCATCAACCCCTATAATACCTGTTGCATAACCTACAATTAATACTAGGGAAAAAAGGGAAAGAGGTTGGCGCTAACACTCAAACCTTGACCTAAACTTCCAATTCGATCTCTTAGGAAGTGGGCCTCGGCCCCTTTGCCTCAACTTGAAAGTCAGCCTGAAAGAAAGTCTTGATTCACTTCCTGTGATTGACCTTCCCCGGCTTCTTGTCCTTATGTAATTATTCTAACCAATGTACCCAGTTTGCCAGCTGGTTCATCTGAAACAACTTGAGCTCTTAACAATAAAGTGACTTATTGGCAGAACAACATGTGAAGTGCCGGTGGGACTTTGACAATGACATCCTTTTTGTGCACTGGGTGGGGGGTACTGGACTCCTTCAGAGGCAATTTCCTGGTGATACCATAATCATAAATGTTCACAACCTCTTGGTCGCTGGTGAATTTCTGGTGCTAGCAAGAGCTGTCATGGTAAAATCAAGTCCTATAAGGATTCTGCCACTGGGTTTCTTTTATATTAGGCACCTAGGTCCTGTTACCTCGAAGAAGAATAGGGTTCTTCAAGCTTGTAATCACTCTTAACAAGATGCAAGCCATTTTTAATCCGCCCCTCAATAACATATTTATGGCTCTCTTTGGCTTGGAAGACAAAGACTGACACTGTTCAAGGGAGAATGATTGTGATGCTGTTGCTGCAGTCTATGGGGCCAATATCCATCTGATTCATCTGACTCATAGCCCTCTAAGTCGAGTGACCACCCTCACATTGCCCGTAATTCAGGGCTGTCTGCACTCCGATGACAATCCTGCAGGTTTGCGTACTGGATTGTCTGGGTGCATTTCCATGGCAGTGGCTGTTCAAGGGGGAGATGATGACTGTCCCCCACGTGGACAATATTTGATAGGTGTGAATTTTTTTATCTGTGGGGGGTTGCCTGTCTCTAGTTGTAATCACTTTTATCCTTGGCTGGGCCAAGGTATATTTGTCAGGGACAACTTTGATTCGCACCCTACTCAGTCGACCTCTGAAGGAATAAAAGAGGGTGTGATTGGTGGCCCCCTGCGTGGTGACAGCACAAATTTAAAATCCCTTAGCTGGAATGTTGCAGGTCTGGCTTTGAAGATACAAATTGACGGTTGGCAGAGGTTTAATAATGATTATGACATTGTGTTCATGCAGGAAATGTGGGCAGTGACTAAGATTGCCTTTGATGGGTTTATGTGTTTTAAACTTTGTGCCTCTTCTTCTCCTGCAGGACGAGCGAAAGGGGGCTTGACAGCCCAGTTTAGAGTTAATATAGGATGTACAATCTTTGCCATTGCAACAGAAATGAAAGTGGTTCAGGCCTTCGAGCTACGATGGGGAAACAAATTTAGGGTTTTTATGGTGAACTTTTAGAATAATGATTTTTCAACCAAAGGTAATTTTAATTTTCAGGGGCTGTTTCCTTTTATAGGCTCACTAGCTGAGAACAAATCACAGGCAGGAAGACCCTTTAACCTTTTCTTGAGTTGGGTACTATAAAGTTATTTTCGCCCTGAATATTTGACCCACTTCAGAGGAAGTAAATCTTGACACTATGGATGCTAGGGGTTGACACTTGTACTCCTATTTGGCATCTCATGATCTGGAAAATGTGGTCTCTACCACAACAACCTCAGTGATCCCAACATTCATTGGGACGGGCAGCTGGACAGCAATTGATTATGCCGCTTTATTTCAAAATCTGCAATCATTGATCATGGGGCAGGGAGGTTCTTGCTTCAACATATAGCGATCACAATCCCCTTGTATTTCAAATCACAGTCCCCATGAAGCTCCTGTGTGCCACTGCACAATGTCACCAGATATTAACTACTAAGGATGCTAGGTATAAGCTGGTTTGGCACTTTGCTGATATTAAGTTAGTTATGAATCAGGTAATTAACCTTTGTGTGAATCTGGTGAAGTATTGTTCCCTGGATTCTGGATGTCCTAACACTGTCTTAAGCAGCTTTGCTAAATATATGTCTTGCCTAAATGACATGCTGACTAAACCTTTAGGGAGTGGCCTCTCCCCATAGTAAGTCCTGGTTGGACAAAGATTGCAGAAGAGCTAATGATTGTTTGTGTGAAGCTTTGAAGCAAACCCCAAGAAATCAAGGTGCACTTTGGGTTGCAGGAAAGCCTAACTCCTAGCACTGAAAAAAAAGGAAGTCGGTCTTCAAGGATGAGAAATTGGAAGATCGTGTAGTTTCTTGTCAGAATAAAGATTCTCATGGTTCCTGGAAGGCTGTTCATGTTGGTCTAGCCACTGGGCTCCCCTCAGACAAAGTTAGTGTCCACAGCACCTCTGATGCCTAGATAGAAAATGTTTTGGCAGAAGGGCCATATGTAGAATGCCAATTTCCTGTGAGCCTTTCCTTTTCTGAAGAAGAGGCGCTTAAAGCTAATCATAATGGACCCTCTAAGATGGCGGTTAGGATACCTTTGGATATTTCTAAAGAGAATCTCAGGTTCTGGTCTCCTGTTCTTGCTAGTGGTTTTAACTCTGCATCTTGTGTGGGGTTTCTGCCTTCTTGGCGCATATCTGTAGTTGTACCCTTTTAGAAATAGGGTCTCTAGTTGGCAGTCAGTTTACACCCTGTCCAAGAAGGGACCCTCATTCTGGTCAGGATAATGGAGTCACACTCCTAAAATAACCCCTGCTCACCCCCTGGTAGCTGGGCATGAGCAGTCAGGCTTATCTCAGAGGCAATGTGCTAAGTATTTGTAATCACAAACAGTAATACAGTGAAAACTCTACAAATAGACACCACATCAGTTTAGAAAAATAGCCAATATTTATCTAAGTTAAATAAGACCAAAACGTCCAAGATCCAACATACACAAGCATAGACATGAATTTTAAGAGATTAAATCCCAATAAGAGCACTAAGAAATCCAAAAATAGCTCCTACTGGTGCACTCACGGTGTTGTGACAGAATCGTTTCCAACAGTCCTATGCTACTTGGAGGGAGTATGCACTAGTCTCGGAGTTGCACGGACACCAGGTACAATACCTTAGAAATGAGGCAGAGTCAAAGACGTGTCATGGAGTCAGGGAGGTGAGGAGTCTCTGGAGCCGGTGCAGCATTGTATTCGTACTTCTATGCAGGAGGTGAGGCATCAGTTACTTACTTTATAATGGGCCATTAAAAAGAGTATATGTTCCTGTACGGATCTGTACTGTATAAGCACTGTCACTTTATTTGCACAAATGAATTGCTATCAGGGCTGTTAACTTTGAAGAATTATGCAAATTCTGATTAGTACTGCAATAAAATCCAAAGACTGTCCCTACTTTTTTTTATTTGGATACATGGCTTCCCTATGATTAAAGGGAGGCCTCACAGATGATAATCATATGGTAGAAAATGGGATATTAATGGCGAAGGACAGACTGTAACGTATAATTTATAGCACTGTCACTTTAATGGACATATATAGTGGGATATGTGTTTCAGACTGGGGGGCATATTTATGAGTTGGTTTGTGTCACACATGCACCACGCATCATGGTATATGCATGCCGCAAAATGTACATGTGATTTATGAAGCCAGTGAAGGCCACTTTGCATGGCACTAGGTGGCTCCATACATCTGGCATAAGCCAATGCAACGCAAATCTCTGCGTTGCCTTATTCTGCTCTGGGAAGGTGTTCCATGTGCATTGCATGGATGTTCCCACGCAACTCTTATGGTTTTTGACACATTCCCCGATTCAACAAAAGTGGCAACTTGGGAATGTGCCAAAAAGATGCCTACACATCTTAACAATGGGAAATATCTTTATTTCTCCTCATTACTTCCTCTTTTTTTGTGTGCTGCATTCTGGAGGAAAGAGGAATATGCCTCTCAGGATTGTTTTTGTGCAAGGTTGTCTGAATTGCCATTAAGCAGCCAAAAGGGAGCCAGGGCATGGGCAAAGTCAGGGATGTGCCATAACATGTTAAATTCAGCACATTCCTGCCCTTTACCTGTGACTCAGTGCACTGTGTCACATTCTCATAAATAGGGCACTAGGTTTGTACTGTAGTGCATTAACACTTAATGCAGTTAGTAGGTTCTCAGCTTTAGGTATAATAGGGGACAGCATGTAGATTTGAACTTATTTAAGTATAGTTTGAAATCAATGTAAGAATTTGTTAGGCGATGTTCACGGAATCAGGGAAATGTATGTTGTGGTATGCTCTGTAGATTTTTTGTCAGACCCGACTGGAAACATAAGTAATTTTACATTTTGTATTATGAATTTACCTTTCCTTAATTAATTTAAATCAATAAAATATATAGTTGAAAAAGGAAGTCCGGAAATGTAAAAAATAAAGAACTGGCGATACTTGAGATAATATGTTTGGTCCACTCTTATAACTCATTTCAATTATGCTCACAGTAGTCAATTTGTTGTTATTAAATTTGTCTGCAGTTTCTATTACAGAGTGGTCAACCAATGAACCTAAGAAAGTGTCTTAGCAATGTTAGTCTCTTATTGGTTTCCTTTGAAACTCTCTCAGACAACTATATAAGTGTTGGGCTCAGTTCTTGGTCAGGATAATGGCCATCCTCAGGAAGTAGCATCACTATATCCTCCTAGCCAGCCATACCTACAGCATGCTCGCCAAAATGCTCCCACCAAATCCTTATTTGCTACAAAAAACAATCAGACTATCTGTGTCTAGGACAGATCTTGGGGTCATTTTGTAATCAGTACTTTTATTAGTGGTAACAAAAAGCACAATCATGTTATTGTATTATCAAGGCATTCTTTTTCTTCTCCTACAGCATTGGATATTTTATATTTCTTGCTGTGAACTGTAAGCAGCAAGCATAAAGAATGTACTACATCAAATATAACAAACCACACATAAATACAAAAGTTGTGATTTATTCATGACAGTATGTCTGTGCTTCTTCTTTACGATTACTATGATTTGCAAGCAAGAAGCATAGAAAATTCATTATACCTCAAACTTTTAAATACCAGACAAATGTTGTGTTCTTCATAACTTAACATACCATATTATACCTAACACATTGTATCTACGTAGCACGTATGCTTATGAAAATTCTAAAGTGCTAATCTACTTTTTGGCATATGATACCACCCATTTGGCATATTTTTCCACTAGGCTGGATGTTTACTGTATGTATTTTGATGTCTTTCATTTGCATGTACCTACTCATTCATTGATATTGTGTGTAACTCACACACATGTTTTCTTAAATTAATTATTTTTATTCTCTGCCTTTATCACGTAAAGCACTCTCATGAACACTGACGTGGTCCAGACTATATAACATTCCAAACTTAATTAAATGCACATGAATAAAAATGTATCAAAATAACTTTTCATCCCTAAACCCCATACCTAATCTACCTCCCAAACCTAGTTCTCACACCTAACCTATCATACCCACCCTATGTACCAACATACTAAAACTACCTACAATACCTGTTTACAGTACTTAGCAATTGTTAGAAATGGGGTCTTTGGTTGGCAGTCAGGTTACACCCTGTCCAAGCAAGGACCCTCACTCTAGTCAGGGTAAGTCACACACAATCCAAACTATCCTCTGCCCACCCTCTGGTAGCTTGGCACTGAGCAGTCAGGCTAAACTTAGAAGGCAATGTGTAAAGTACTTGTGCAATAAATCCTACAATATCACCATATAGCACCACAGGAATACACCACACAGTGTTTAGAAAAATATATAATATTTATCTGGATAAATGCAGGTCAAAATTATTAAAGATGCTATAAGTAAATGTTGAGATATCACTGAAAAGTGATATAAAGTGTCTTAAGTCTTTTAGAAGCAAACAAAGTCTCCTTCAAGCACAAAGTACCTGTTTCGTGTGAAAAATCTACGCAAAGAACCGCAGAGGAGAAGATGCGTGGAAACAAAGGGGTGTGGGTCGATTTCTCGGGCCGCACACAGCGATGCGTCGTTTAGTTTTCACACAGAGACGGCTGTGCGTCGATTTCTGGTGCTCGGTCGTGGATCCTCTTTGGGTTGCGGGGTTTTCAGACGCCACGAGGACGATGCAGGTATTTCTCACGCTGGCAGGACGAAATCAAAGGAGCTGCGTCGTTCCGGCTTGGCTGTGCGTTGAATTTCCGGTCACTAAGCTGGTGCTGCGTCGATCTTCTTGTTGCGAAGTCAGGCTACATTGTTCTGGTTTGGCGTGAGGTGAAATTTTCACTGCGGTGCAGGCTGTGCGTCATTTCTGGCAGGCTGTGCGTCGAATCTCACCGCACGCACAAGGAGTCATTCTTGTAGAGATGAAGGTGGTCATTCCGACCCCGGCGGTCAAGGACCGCCGGGCCGGGGTCGGCGAGAGCACCGCCAACAGGCTGGCGGTGCCCCGCAGGGCATTCTGACCGCGGCGGTTTGGCCGCGGTCAGAACAGGAAAACCGGCGGTGTCCCGCCGGTTTTCCGCTGCCCTGGGAATCCCCCATGGCCGCACAGCTTGCTGCGCCGCCATGGGGGATTCCGACCCCCTCACCGCCATCCTGTTCCTGGCGGTTCCGACCGCCAGGAACAGGATGGCGGTGAGGGGTGTCGTGGGGCCCAATGGCATGGGCACTGCAGGGGCCCCCGTAAGAGGGCCCCACTTTGAATTTCAGTGTCTGCTTTGCAGACACTAAAATTCGCGACGGGTGCCACTGCACCCGTCGCACACCTTCCACTCCGCCGGCTCCATTCGGAGCCGGCTTCCTCGTGGAAGGGTGTTTCCCACTGGGCTGGCGGGCGGCCTTTTGGCGGGCGCCCGCCAGCCCAGTGGGAAACCCAGAATGACCGCCGCGGTCTTCTGACCGCGGGACGGTCTTCTGACCGCGGGACGGTCTTCTGCCGGTCCCAGCCAGGCCGGCGGCTACCGCCGCCGGCGGGGGTTAGAATGACCCCCGAAGTATTTTTGGGCCTGAGACTTCAGGGAACAGGAGGCAAGCTCTATCAAAGCCCTTGGAGAGCACTTCTTCACCACAGTCAGAGAGCAGCAAGGCAGCAGGGCAACAGAAAGGTAGCAGTCCTTCACAGAAAGCAGACAGGTGAGTCCTTTGGGCAGCCAGGCAGTTCTTCTTGGCAGAATGCAGGTTCTGGTTCCAGTTTCTTCTCCAGGAAGTGTCTGAGTTGGTAGGGGCAGAGGCCCTGTTTAAATACCCAAATGTGCCTTTGAAGTGAGGTAAACTTCAAAGAGTGGCTTAGAAGTGCACAAGATCCCCTTTCAGTTCAATCCTGTCTGCCAGGGTCCCAGTAGGGGTGTGGCAGTCATTTGTGTGAGGGTAGGCTACTTTCCTTTGACATGCAAGTGTCAGGCCCTCTACACTCCCAGCCCAGGAAGACCCATTCAAAATGCAGATGTATGCAAGTGAGGCTGAATATCCTGTGTTTGGGGTGTGTCTGAGTGAATGCACAAGGAGCTGTCAACTAAACCCAGCCAGATGTGGATTGTAAGGCACAGAAAGATTTAAGAGCAGAGAAATGCTCACTTTCTAAAAGAGGCATTCAAAGTAATATTAATTCCAGCTTCACCATTCAGCAGGATTTTATATCATCATTCTGGTAAGACTAAATATGACCTTCCTACTCCTTTCAGATCAGCAGCTACCACTCAAACAATGTATGAGGGAAGCCCCAATGTTTAGCCTCTGAAGGGAGCAGGCCTCATAGCAGTGTAAAAACGGATTTAGGAGTTTTACACTACCAGGGCATGTAAACTACACAGGTACATGTCCTACCTTTTGCCTACACAACACCCTGCCCTATGGGTTACATAGGGCATATCTTAGGGGTGTCTTAAATGTATAAAAAGGGGAGTTTTAGGCTTGGCAAGTACTTTTAAATGCCAAGTTAAATTGGCAGTGACACTGCACACAGAGGCCTTACAGTGGCAGGCCTGAGACAAGGTTAAGGGGCTACTTAAGTGGGTGGCACAATCAGTGCTGTAGTCCCACTAGTAGCATTTAATCTACAGGCCCTGGGCACATATAGTGCACTCTACTAGGGACTTATAAGTAAATTAAATAGTCCAATTGGGTATGATCCAATGTTACCATGTTTAAAGGGAGAGAGTATATGCACAATAGCACTGGTTAGCAGTGGTAAAGTACGCATACTCTTAAAACCAGCAAAAAAAGTGGAGGGAGGCAGGCAAAAAGTTAGGGGTGACCACCCTAAGGCTGTCAGGTATAACAGCAATGATACTTATCATAATTTTGTATCATACCTTTCATACATAACCTATCATATTGACATTTCCTACTATGCCTGCCCCTACCAGATGTAACCTAAAATATATTGTACCTACCATAACTACAGTGTCATACTTACCTACCACACCTAACCTAATATACTTACCCTACCAAGCCTACAGTCCATAACCTACCTTACCCAACATACTTAACTTACCATGGCTAATATCTAACTTATTATACATAATGCATCATACCTAATCTACCACAGCAAACGTACCTTAACCTCTGCAGGACCAATATCTTGCTCCTGTCCTGAGCTCTTGGTTATGTGAAAAAGGGGCAGTTATGCCTATGGGTCCTCCAGTGATGGTTTAAGGTAATGCAGCCTGCTACAGAAAGCAATGATGCCATTGCAAGAGGCCCCTCAAACTTAGACAAATGGTTCTTCAGTCTGAATCAGGAACGTGCCAATTGCAGCTATTGAAGCGCATAAAAGTGTGAATGGCATTGTTTGTTTAAAAATCTTAAGGCCCTGAGTGTTTTTTACCAATGTTTGTTTGCTGTGTTTACCATTCTTTTGCTTGTATTATGGTTTCTTAATATCTTCAGTTTATCTTACATTTATTGTTTTCCACATGCATGCTTGTGGTAACAGTAGCTAAGCACTGTCATGGAATAATTCAAGATATGTTTAGAACCGGTAATGAACTGTAATGAACTGTGTCTAATGTCCTGATTAAGAGTTGTATGGTACCGGTTGGATGAAAACTATTATCGCCCCACTCGTAACTGTGAAGACCTGGTTTTACTGGCTAAACTTTTCTCATGGTGGGTGGAAGTGGAAAATGGTGCTCTGGAGGAAGGCAGTGGGGATGGGGGTGAGGGTCGAGGGGCTTGCCAAAAAAAAAATGCTCAGGCCAGAATGGGAACAGAGGGTTGGCTGCAAGCAATTTTAACTGCCATGTTTTTCCAACAGGTAAAGCTATGTCCAGTGTTATTTCCTCGGTGTAGAAACACAGACCCACTTGTGATGAGTTAGAACAAACATTCGTATGGAAATTTCACTCTGCGCGACTCAAAGTCAGGCCCCAATTGTTTGTCAAACGCAAAATGTTTTGTGCACAGTTTTGTGAGTATTTTCCACTGTGAAAGGTAGTAAAAGTGTAGTCGTGTTTTAGCTTGGGTCTCAATGTATGTCCTTGCTTATCTATGTATGCCTCCTGTCTCGTCTGCATGCACACCTGGTTGGTGCTATGTACCTCCAATAGGCAGCTTAGACTGGTACTCCAGTGAATAACCTTCCAAGGATACCTCCTGTCCTTTTGTGTTCATTACCAGTGGACTTTACTGAGTAAAGGTGAACCAATTGATGATAGGCTCAATCACAGAAAGCCCTGCAGAGAAGACAGTTTGGCTTCAGTTCTAGAGCACCATATGTACCAGGTAGCTCTTCTTTAACCAGTGCTCTGCTGTCTTTTGGCTAGTTTCATGCTATATAAATACCACAAATATAAATACCTACACTAATTATGCGTTTGTCAAGTTTTGTGTCTATGCCTTGCTCATACTCTTCCTATCGAATGGTTGTGGTTTCTTTGCGCACTTAATTACTTGAATGGGTCTGTCCATATCCCAAACTGCCAAATACCTTGACACATCACATTAAGGCCCATATTTATACTTTTTTAGCACCGCATTTGCGTCATTTTTTGACGCAAATGCGGCGCAAACTTACAAAATACAATTGTATTTTATACGTTTGGGCCAATTTTGCATCAAAAAACAATGCAAAAGCAGCGCTAAAAAAGTATAAATATGAGCCTAAGTTCCTACAGAAATCTTAACTATCAGGAGACAGTGACATCATCACATGTCAATCCACTGCAGTAGATCCATTGGTCACTAACTGGGGAACCCACTGAATTTAAAACCCTCAATGCAGTGTATAAGTCAGTTCAGCAGATAAGACTGCGGTTTCTAACTCGCTGCATCATTATAGTTTGTGGAAAAAGGTTCCTTCAAGCTAATACTTTTGAGACAGTTCATACTGGAGAACGTGCATTAGCAGTGCAACCAGTAGATCTTTGGAACTTCCTACTACAAAAGGAATACTATTTGATCTTTAAAAATAAATTGATAATAATGTTGCCCACTCTTAGCTCCTCTACCCACTCTAAGCTAATCTAGTTGGTTTTGTGCAAATGTTTTATGATTTCTTACTTTAGAAGTGCGAAGCTCAAAGGTAAAAGATGCTCTATAAATAAAGTAACTAAATAGGCAGGCCAATACTGCCAACCACCTTCTCAGAATTCTAAATGCCTCAGGCTACATCTTGGGGTCCACTAAATATTATAGCCTCCAACAGTATTGTCCACCACACTTGACCGCCATAGACTGCAATACCCAAAGTATCAATCAGCATTCTTTATCGCTTTATTGTTGGGTGCAGCTAGGCTGGAATGCAGAATGTAGGAGAGGAGCATGGGTAGAATACAGTGGTGCAGTTGTCCTAGAGAGGACGGTTGCAGCCGGTAGAGGAATTGTGGTGATGTACTGGTGATTGCTGGACCTGTATCAGATGACAGAATATATTTTACTTGTTAACTTCTGTGGCTCAGTGTTGTTTTTTACTTATAACGGCTTCATTTTGCATAATCTTGTTTGATCAGGTCCATAAGATTCAAAAGGCTGAATTAAAGATGATATATCTAAGGAGTGTATTTTAACAAATGGTAAAGTTGATAAATGGTCAGGTCAACATGTAGCCAATTATATTTCACAAAATACCAAATTAATGAAAGGAACGCTACAGAAAATAAAACATTTTTACAATTCATAAAGCAATTCATAAAACTAAACTGAAATAACGGTTTGCAGGACAAATTAACTATATGCCTGTTTGAGTGTGTCAGAAGTGGGTTATTAATTTGGAAAGAGCAGCCCTGTTGAAGTGTGAACATTTTAAATAAATTGTGTCACTAAAATATAATACGAAATAATAAAAACCTAATGTGTGTTTAAAATCCTAACTGAAAATGTACTGTTTGAAAATGTACCTATTCAGGTGTCAGTTACAATATTGTTCAAAATTAAAATACTAATGTCTAATGACAATATAGTTTTCTTTAAGCATGTTTAAATATAGTGACTAAGTCATTAATGTATACAAAGAAAATTATGGTTTAAAACATATTATGAAATGTTTTATTCTTCAGGCTTTGCATTAGTTTAAAGGCCTCACATTTTAGTAATTTTCCAGAGGCACATTTTTTTTAATAAAGAATGTTAGCTTTGTAAAAATAATGTTTCAATAAACTTGGCCTGTGTGACTTGCACACAGTGGAAAAGTCATATTCTTTGCTTGATACTGTTTTCCTTCCTGAGATGAGATAATAAGGTACAAACTAAACAAAGTTTAGCCTGTAACATTTATTTTCTGCTCCAGTTTCATTTTTGGCAGGAAGCACATTTTATGTTTCCATGTAGTTTTAAATGCAATTAATCACTGAAGATGATGGAGAAGAGAGAGGAGTGTCAGCCTTAATCCAATTCTTGCTGCAGAAAATGTGAAGAGATACATCTGATGCGGAGAAAAAGATCTGCAAACTAAAACCAGCCCATATTCTGACCAATAGAGGCCTAATTAATAACTTTTGGGACTTTAATATAGCAACGTTTTAGGTGATGTAAGACAGTTCCCCATTTTCTGAGTTTCTATTAAGTTCTTTGTTTTCTGAGTTTCTGTTCAGATGCTGTTTAGCTCTATGCTTAAGAGTCTAACAGTTCAGTTATATTAGGCCCCAACTTGCTAAACTGTTTCCCTTCATATCCTGACACTGTTTCTGAAGGCCTGATGTTCCTGCACTCTGATGATGAAGAGTCTGCTGTTTGCTGATCTATTTAAGAGAGGTAGAGCTAATGTGCATTTGTCTTTCCCACAGGTTTTTTCTTCCTTAGAAAATCCAACAGCTTATTTTGATTAGCACCCTAGTTGGATGTTTTCCAAGTAAATTTTTGTCTTATTTTCCTTTTTGCATGAAGCCCACACATGCTTTTTGAATTAGAGTGTTGGTCAGGGATGCCTGATCTAAATCTAATTATGAATGTATATTAATTGATTGTGATTTCATTCAGTGGCACAATTGAATATGTGCCATTTATATTTTTCACTTAATTCTATTGTTCTGTATTATTCTTTTGGAATGTCTTATGCTTAATGCTTTATTTAGATTGAGAAACTTTAGGCGTTTTGGACAGCCTGTGATATTTCTGTATTTCTGTCATTTGGGCTTGTGCATGATTTACGTGACCTTAGCATTGTTAACCTAAAGGGCAATACATGTTTAAACTTTTCTAAACTGGTGTTGTGATTCATGGCCTCACAGGTCATGGTGTATTCAAATTACTGACTCTTATTGATTATGTCGATTATTTGATGTTATATTTGATGTCTGTTAGATTCGCTGCGTCTATTCGGATGATTTCATACTCCTGTCTGAGTCAAAAGGTCTGAGTCGACCTCTGAGGGTAAGGTCTGACACACCCACATACCTGACCAATGTAAGAAACACACCTTCCTTAGATCTCAACAAACGTCTCTGTAAAATCCGGCTAAACGCATGGTAGCTATGGCAAAAGGCAAAAACAATTTGTAATTTGAAATATGTGTTAGGTTAAAATAGTATGTTAGACTTGTCAACCTTAGGGTGGTCTTCCCCCCAACTTTTGCCTCCCTCCTCTGTTTTTCTGACCTTCTTTTTGCTGATATTAGGACTATGCACACTTTATCACTGCTAACCAGTGTTAAAGCGCTTGTGCTCTCTCCTCTAAACATGGCAGTGTTGGCTTGTCCCCATTTGGCATATCTGATTTACTTTTAATCCCCTTGTAAAGCACAGTGCATGTGCCTAGCACCTGTAAAGTAAATGATACTAGTGGGCCTGCAGCCCTATTTGTGACACCCACTTCAGTAGCCATTTAAACATACCTCATGACTGCCGTTGCAGATGTGTGCGCAGATTTAAAGTACCATTTTGTCTTTCATCAGGTCCAGACCTTCCTTTTTTAAAACATATGTCATCCCTAGGGGAGGCCCTGGACAGCCCAAAAGGCTGGGTGCAATGTATTCAAAACAATTAAGACATGCACTTTTAAGTTTTAATTGTCCTAGTAGTGATAAACTCTTTAATTTGTTTTTCACTTTAGCAAGGTCTATCTCTCCTATTGGATAACATTGGAGTTTATAAATTTATAAATGTAATTTTCAAGTTTGTTGTTTTTGTAATCACAATTTAAAATCCTAACTTATGCTGAACTCGGATTTTAAATTGCAATTCTGAAAGTGCCACATTGAAAAAGTTGGCATTTTCTTGATTTAGCCATTTGGTGCCTGCAGTCTGGTCACATGACTGAATGTAGCTGGTGGTTGGGCGTTTTCCCCCTAGACAGTCACACACAATGGGATCTTAAGTGTGGCTTGATTGGCCCTTCTGGGCAGGATCGGAGGGAGCAGCCGGACCCAGCCTCACTTACACCTGAATAGGCTATGTCCTGTCCCCACATAAAGGGCTGCATTCCCCCCATAGTGAGTCTGGAGCTACAGCAGGGAGGGCAGGGAATCGGTGCACTTCAAAGGTATGACTTTGAAGTCTCAACTACTTCAAAGACACAACTGGGTATAGGAACTGGACTTCAGCCACCACCACTTCAGTACACTTCTCAACCTGTGGATACTCTGCCAGGAAGAAGGACTGCTGTGCTGTTGAGGGACTGCCACTCTGCTGGTCTGCACTCTACATGAATCCTGCTTTGCTTTGCAAACCTACTACTTTCTTGCCTGGGTGAGAAGAACTGAATTTGCATCTTTTGAACCCAGGCTGACTCCTAGGGCTAGTTGGCTGGCCTCCTGATCTGAAATTTCAGGGGCATAAAAGACTACCAACCACCCTGGTTCTGCACCTTGTCTGTGCCATCTATGAGTCTACCCTTCCAAGTGGTGCCACCCCAGTCTTGGACCCTTGGAAGTGAGTTTAATGTGCTTGCCAGTGGAACCAATACATACTCTCAGCTGAGCGACACATCCCTGAGCAGAACCAGTGTATCTGCTTGGCTGAGTGGTGCATCCTCATGCAGAGCCAATGCAGAGCCACTGCTACATGGATTGGACCTGTCACAAAAGACTTACAACACCGCCGTATTCTGAATTTTGGATTGGATGGATTGCTTTTTAAACTGCCACTGCAGGATGCTTCTCGGAGCAACTCTTCACCTCTCTCATCAATGGCAGTCTCGATGCCAACGCCAAAAGCTCCTCACCACAGCTTTACTGCTCATGGTAACTGATGCATCACCTTGATTGCACAGTGCATCCTGAAACTGACCTTTGCATCTCAAGCCCCATGAAAGGAATTATCATCTCTGATGCAACAGGACCTCACACCGCAGCCTCACAGCATCTCAGAACTGATGTATCTCCTCAGTTGCATGATGCATTTTAAATGAAGATCTACACAATGCTCCGCTACCAGGATTTAAGGTACTTTATTCAGCATGCCTAACTGGGTCCCTGTAGCTGTCCACCCTCTATTGTGGTTGGCCTGAATCTGTTACGTTGTCCCAGCCGGGCCCAACCAGATATTCCTAATAGAACTTCTTGCTTCTAAACACTATTTTTACTTAAAAGTTTAAATTCAATATCTCCATCTTACTAACAAAATTTTTGTCATTTTGGTCCTGTTTTATTTATTGAAATCTACTCTAGTTTTCGTACTCTGTTATAGGCTCTTTTTGCAGTGTGTTTTTACTGTGCTACTGTTTGAAGTGTTGCACAAACACTTTACACATTACCTCTAAGTTAAGCCGGACTGCTCTGTGCAAGCTACCAGGGGTTGAGCACAGGTTATTTTGGGGTTTGCTTGTGTCTTATCCTAACAAGGAATGTGATTGCTGTTTGAGCAGGGTTCACCCTGTAGTCATCCAACAACGCACATTGATAAACAGTAGCAACAACTTTAAATTTAAATAGAGAAAGTTAAAACTTTAAATCTGGAAAAGAGAAAGTTAAAATCATAACAGCCACTTTCTTTCTCTCCTAGTTAGCTTTTAATTTTGCATACCATGTTTACAGATAAAATGGCTGTGCACTTCTGTCAATGTAATTATAATGACTAAGTACAATAGCAATCCACTGATCACCATTTTAGCATCTGTTTTACAAACTACTTTTTTTTAAAATGGAAAGTAATTCATACAATCAGTCCTTTCCTTTTTTCACTCCCGTCTAGCTAATGAAGGAGGCCATTTAGCCAAACCATTTTTGATGTGGGTAGCTTTTTCTAGGTCGGCCTCTACTTTGTGTTTTTTTTTTTCGCTCACTTGATTTGTCTTTGTATGGCTATGCAACCGGAACTGCCTGCAGTGAGTTGTTACATGTATGGTAATTATCATTTGAAGTGAATATCTAGGCCAACTACTACTTTCAGATTGTGATTGTGCCGAAGCCACTTAATACAAATATTTCTAGTCCATTAACTAATGCAGCAACCTGGAGTGATGGGGGTATAATATTTACACTTCTTCAGAATACTGCATCATATATGTTTCAAAGGCATTCCTTCAGATTCACCATTAGAGACTTTGTGACTGGCAATGCAAGGTGAACCCTCTTAAGCCGAGCAAATGCACGCAGGCTGACTCAAGCGTGCACACAAAGTGCAGGCCTGGGAATGAGCCTGTCCGGCTGGCTGACTGATTAGAGTAAAATTAGCTCAAGAGCTCACCTGCAGTTGCTAATGGGCATTGAATTCACACAGCAGACACTCTTGCCTCCATGATCGTTCAGTACTCTTCTAGCTGTCCCATGCCACACTTGTCATTCGACTCTGGGTATTTATGTATAGTTTTTATTTTAACTTGCACATTTTGTGCTTTTTGAATGGATGCATTTCTCCTTTTGTAATGGCACAATCCCCCTGTGGAACTAAAGATGACATTAAGCATGTTTAAATTTGATTGCACTTAATTGTGTTTAAAAGGCATTGACCCTCAGTTGCTTAAAGCATAAAGGAATCTAAAGTCTGGCAAGCAATACACTTAGTTAATTTCCTCCGGTGTCTTTTGCTTCACTTGTGGTACTACCAATCAGTCTTTGTTAAACCATGATTACTTTCACTTATCTTTGTAGCCATTTTCTTTTGCTCTTTTGTTGTGGTAAAAGGCTGCACCAATCCTCCCCTCAGATCCTTTCCATAATAATGTCGCAAATGGATGATGTCACTATTACAACCTTCAGTGACACTATTCTTCTAACGTAAAACATGTTGTGAGGTTGAATAGAAGAAGCGGTGAACTTTGTGACCATAACAAAACTTGTACTTAAATACTGCAAGTAAATCCAATATGTTTCGAATAATTTGCCTTTCAGTGTCATTAAAAAAACTTAAAAGGCAGAATGATTCCTTTGGTTAATTTGAGTTATATACAATTTGTACCTTGAAGTCTGAAGCACATGGCATGCATGAGGTCTTAATATAAAGATTGTTTAGAATTGATTGTGGAATATTCCTTTTGCTCATCGATCCTTTAAATGCAGGAATCTGTGAAGCATAATCCTCGGAGTTGCTCCAAGCTGAACTGAGGCTAGATGTTAGTAAGGGCATGCTTTGGAGATGCTTTTTGATCCGTTCTTTAATTGGCTCTAGATTCTGTAAACTTAACAACAGGTATGCAGGAATCAGGTTTGGGAATTGGATACTGAAGGTGGTTCTGCGGTTGTTGTTTTATTTCACTTCTGTTTTTGCATTTGACAATGTAATAACTCAATAACTTAATTGCAGTATTTAAAGCTTGGGCAATGGCAGCCAAGGAACTACCTGCAATTAGCAATTGCTAATAACTCACACAGTTGAGGAAGGAGGTATGGGAGATCAATTTTAATGGGCAAAACCAAGCTACTCCACACTCAGTGGTGACATAATGTCCAACACCTGCTATGGGACTGTTCTGCCGCTGAGAGCCCATATCTCAATAAAACCAGCTCTGATGCCATACACAAATGCATTAACATTGCCAATGACTATAGCTCTCAGATTGCCTAGACCTATTGGCTTTGACAATGCTTGTTTAAATACATGTGCACCCTACCACTTTAACGTCCTGGTGATCTGACATCTTGATAAAAGGCCAGGGCCTCATATTTGCTCATGCTAGTTAGGACTAATACAGCTTTAATTCTGAGAAGCAAGTTTAGCACTCTCTGACTGCATGCCCACAATCTTGTGCCTAGGTACATATGGCAAGGCACTGATTGCTCAGGCATGGCACAGCAATGGTTCCCACATACAGTAGACTACACTGCACTCTACAAACCAAGCACTCTGTCCATGGCATAGCATACTATCAGTCCACTAATACTTTTCTCTGCCTTGTCGGGGGCATGAAAAGATGTATGAATCCGCTTACAATGCAATACAAAAGAGACAGGAACATATAGGTCAGCTAAAGCAAGGTATCTCCAGCCTCTGCTCATTTGTTATTCAAATCTCAGCATGAGGTAGAGGGATACCCAACCATGGTTGAAAGGATGAAATGATTGTACACAAGACCAGCAAGAGGGATTTGACCCTAGATGTGTTGAGGCCCGCCGGAAGAAGAAATAGTATTAGTGGATAATTAAGACAAGGCCTTGTCGTGCTCTCTCTTATCAGATGGGCTGTCATGCAGTCATTTTGTTCTCCCCTAACTTTTTTGCTCAAAATAGTTAAGAAAACTATATGAAAAAACACTCTGTAAGAATTTAAGTCCTCATACTGTGTGGACGGTTTTATCACCCTGAACACTTGACTTTTTCCATCAAAACTTATTCTGCACAGGTGAACTACATATCTGGGAAATAGTGTAGGTACTGGTAGAAATTGAGTCTTTGGGTGGCAGTCAGGCTACCCCCTATCCAAGCAAGGATCCTCTCTCTAGTCAGGGTAAGTCACACACAATCCAAATTATCCTGTGCCCACCTTTAGATAGCCTGGCACTGAGCAGTCAGGCTTAACTTAGAAGGCAATGTGTAAAGTATTTGTGCAATAAATCATACAATATCACCATATAGCACCACAAAAATACAACACACAGTGCTTAGAAAAATATATAATATTAATCTGGATAAATGCAGGTCAAAACGATTAAAAATGCAATAAGTATATGTTGAGATATCAATGAAAAGTGATATAAAGGCCCTCATTATGACCTAGGCGGGCGGCTACAGCCGCCCGCCTAGATCTGACCGCCGGGCGGCCGCCAATGCGGCGCACCCCCGCCGCAGTCATTATGAGATCCCCGGGTTTCCGCCCGCCGGCCCAGGGGGGATCTCGGCCGCAACATAGGAGCCGGCTCCAAATGGAGCCGGAAGTGTTACGGCCGTGCGACGGGTGCAGTTGCACCCATCGCGCTTTTTACTGTCTGCATAGCAGACAGTGAAAAGCTGCATGGGGCCCCCAGGGGCCCCGCGACTCCCCATACCGCTAGCCTTTTCCTGGTGGTTCAAACCGCCAGGAAAAGGCTGGCGGTCGGGGACGAGTATCCCCTGGGCAGCGCTGCAAGCAGCGGATTATCACCCTGGGGCAAATTTGGCGGGAAACCGCCGGCCCTGGCGGTGCGACCGCTGCGCTACCGCCGCGGTCGTAATCCCCTCTGAAGCATCGCCAGCCTGTTGGCGGTGCTTCAGCCAAAACAGCCCTGGCGGTCTTGGACCGCCAGGGTTGTAATGAGGGCCAAAGTCTCTTTCAAGCACAAAGTACCTGTTTCACGTGAAAAATCCCTGCAAAGAACCACTGAGGAGGGGATGCGAGGAAACAAAGGGGTGTGCGTCAATTTCTCTGTCCGCACACTGGGATGCATCATTTAGTTTTCCCGCAGGGGCGGCTGTGCGTCAATTTCCGTCAGTCGGTCATGGATCCTGTTTGGGTTGCGGGGTTTTCAGACGCCCCGGGGACGATACATGGATTTCTGGCACTGGCAGGACGAAGTCACAGGAGCCTGCATCAATCCGGTAGGCATTGCATCAAATTTTCTACAGCACGGCAGGCGCTGTGTCGATTCTTCTCTGGAAGTCAGGCTGCGTCGTTCCGGCTCGGCTGTGCGTCAATCCGGTGAGGCCGTGCGTCGAATTTCCAGTGGCTACGCTGGCGCATCATCGATCTTCTTGTTGCGAAGTTGGCCTGTGTCGTTCTGGTTCAGCGTGCAGTAAACTTTTCACCGCAGTGCAGGCTGTGCGTCGTTTCTGGCAGGCTGTGCATCGAATTTCACCACACAAGGAGTCCTTCTTGTACAGATGAAGTATTTTTGGTCCTGAGACTTCAGGGAACAGGAGGCAAGCTCTATCCAAGCCATTGGAGAGCACTCCTTCACCACAGCCAGAGAGCCGCAAGGCAGCAGGGCAACAGCAAGGCAGCGGTCCTTCACAGAAAGCAGACAGGTGAGTCCTTTGAGCAGCCAGGCAGGGTTTCTTGTCAGGATACGGTTCTGGTTCTCTTCTCCAGGAAGTGTCTGAGTTGGTAGGGGCAGAGGCCCTGTTTAAATACCCAAATGTGCCTTTGAAGAGGGGGAGACTTCAAAGAGTGGCTTAGAAGTGCACAAGGTCCCCTTTCAGTTTGATCCTGTCTGCCAGGGTCCCAGTAGGGGGTGTGGCAGTCATTTGTGTGAGGGCAGGCTACTGTCCTTTGACATGCAAGTGTCAGGCCCTCCACACGCCCAGCCCAGAAAGACCCATTCAAAATGCAGATGTATGCAAGTGAGGCTGAGTATCCTGTGGTTGGGGTGTGTCTGAGTAAATGCACAAGGAACAGTCAACTAATCCCAGCCAGGCGTGGATTGTAAGGCACAGAAAGATTTAAGTGCAGAGAAATGCTCACTTTCTAAAAGTGGCATTTCTAAAATAGTAATATTAAATCCAACTTCACCAGTCAGCAGGATTTTGTTTCACAATTCTGGCCATACTAAATATGACCTTCCTACTCCTTTCAGATCAGCAGCTACCACTCAAACAATATATGAGGGTAGCCCTAATGTTAGCCTATGAAAGGAGCAGGCCTCACAGCAGTGTAACAATGAATTTAGGAGTTTTACACTACCAGGACATGTAAACTACACAGGCCCATGTCCTGCCTTTTGTCTACACAGCTCCCTGCCCTATGGTTTACCTAGGGCATACCTTGGGGTGACTTATATGTAAAAAAGGGGGAGTTTAAGGCTTGGCAAGTGCTTTTAAATGCCAAGTTGAAGTGGCAGTGTAACTGCACACACAGGCCTTGCAATGGCAGGCCTAAAGCATGGTTAAGGGACTACTTATGTGGGTGGCACAATCAGTACTGCAGACCCACTAGTAGCATTTCATCTACAGGCCCTGGCACATGTAGTGCACTTTACTGGGGACTTATAAGTAGATTAAATAAGCCATTTGGGTGTGAACCTATGTTACCATGTTTGAAGGGAGAGAGCATATGCACTATAGCACTGGGTAGCAGTGGTAAAGTGTGCAGAGTCCTAAAACCAGCAAAAACAGTGTCCAACAAGAGGAGGGAGGCAGGCAAAAGGTTAGGGGTGACCACCCTAAGGCTGTCAGGTCTAACAGGTACCCAATGTGTTTTTGCTGCTCCACAGAAAAGCACACTAAACAAATTGGTTGATAGCTAATGCACTGCACCACTGTATAGGTAGACTGATTTTTGGAGACATCTGATTTGTTTGTGCAGAGGTGAATGCCTTTTATCTCCACCTCCAGGTAAGACCTACAAGCCCCATTAGAAAACATCAGTTTAGTGCCCCCCGTATGACTGCACTTGCCTCTAAAAATGCATGTTAAATAATAAAGGGCCAGATGTAGCAAAGGATTTGCGTGTCGCAAACGGCGCACATCGCCGTTTGCGAGGCGCAAATGCCTCTTTGCTATGCAGAAATGCATATTGCGAGTCGGGACCGACAATATGCATTTCAGAATCGCAAATAGGAAGGGGTGTTCCCTTCCTATTTGCGATTCGGAGTGGCATGCAATACCATTTGCGACCGCATATGCGGTCGCAAAGGGTGTCGCAGTTACCATCCACTTCAAGTGGATGGTAACCCACTCGCAAACTGGAAGGGGTCCCCATGGGACCCCTTCCCCTTTGCGAATGGACCCAATACTATTTTTTCAGGGCAGGTAGTGGTCCAAGGGACCACTACCTGCCCTGAAAAAATACCAAAACTAAAGGTTTCGTTTTTTTTTAAAGTGCAGCTCGTTTTCCTTTAAGGAAAACGGGCTACACTTAAAAAAAAAAAACTGCTTTATTGAGAAAGCAGTCACGAACATGGAGGTCTGCTGACGACAGCAGGCCTCCATGTTTGCGAGTGCCTAGACTCGCTATGGGGCCGCAATTTGCGACCCACCTCATTAATATTAATGAGGTGGGTCATTGCGACCCCATAGCGACTCGCAGACGGTGTCTGAGACATCGTACTGCATACCAATTTGCGAGTTGCAAATTGCGAGTCGCATGGACTCGCAATTTGCAACTCGCAAATTTTCTTTTTGCTACATCTGGCCCAAAGTGCTGTGTGAACAGTGTACTCTATGAAAGCATGTTTATTCCACCAAAATATAAAACGATTTTTCTTGACAAACACAACTATCTTCATTGAATTATACCTTGGAAACCAACTACATGCATGCATGTGCTAGTGTTGGGGGAATCGAAATTCATGCAGGAGCGGCTCCTTTGTAATGGCGAAGCAGTGGCGCCCCCTGGCTGAACCAGCAGCTGAAAATGTAAACTATATTTTACTATTGTTTTATTTGTCAGCAAGTACACAGAGGGGTGGGAAGGGGCCAGGGGAGGGGCAAGGAGAAGGACTGAAGCGAGTGCACTAAGTGCGCATGTCAGTTTGGCCGGCCATCCTAGGCCGGCCAAACTAACATGTGCACTTAGGTTTCTCCAACCCGGCTGTGTTGCACAGACTCCAGTGCACTTTCTTAGAAGCAGACCAAGCCAATCAGACCAATTCTGGTGCCACTCTCATGCTAGGTATAGCAAGAGAGCAGTGCCAGGATTGCATAGGGAGCCTGTGCTGTTGTCCCAGGGACTGCTGGGGCACCAGCACCATCGAGGGAAGAGGAGCGAGGTGAGCGGTGGCGGTGGTAGCAGCAAAGGTAAGGTTTCTTTTTATTATTATATTATTTCCCCTTGTCTCCTTCCTTGCCCCCTGCTCGCCCCTCCCCCGGAGACGTGTGACTGCCGCAGCTGCAATCATAGCCTTCCTAGTGTGGAGATCAGCTCTAAGGAATGAATGGGCATCCTCGAGCGAGAAAAAGAAGGGTGAGGAGTAGGCCATTTCTCTTGCTTGTGTCAGAATGACCCAGAGGCAGTCAATCAAGGGGAATGGTTAACCTAGTGAAGACTACAGCAGCCCAAAGTCAAGGTCCTAATGTTCAGGGCATTCTCACAGATAAATAATTAACCTGCTTAAAAATCATCTAACAGATAGTGAACACATAGGTGTAAACTCGTTAACCCTGTTTAGCAAGCAGGGTTCAGGGCATCTGCTTTGTTTGTCACCTCCTAAGTCCCTAATGCAACAGACATGTGAATAATGTGCAATGTAGGTAGCCTCTACCTAGAGCCAAACTGGTGCATCCAACACTATGGGGGTCATTACAACCCTGGCGGTCTTTGGCCGCCAGGGTTGTTTTGACGGATTTCACCACCAACAGGCTGGCGGTGAAATCCTGTCGCACCACCGGGACTGGCAGTTTCCCGACACTTTTGTCCTGGCGGGAGTAATCCTCCAGGGCAGCGCTGCCCAGGGGATTATGAGTCCCCCTCTCGCCAGCCTTTTCATGGCGGTTTGCACCGCCATGAAAAGGCTGGCGGAAAGGGGAGTCGCGTGGCCCCCTGCCACGGCCCCGTGCAGCTTTTCACTCTCTGCTATGCAGAGAGTGAAAAGCGTGACGCGTGCAACTGCACCCGTTGCACAGCCGCAACACCGCCGGCTCCATTTGCTAGCGAAACCAGGTTTCCACCCGCCGGCCCAGCGGGGATCTCACAATGGCCGTGGCACGAGTGTGGCCGCATTGGCGGCCGCCTGGCGGTCATACCTTGCCAGACGGCTTCAGCCGCCCGCCAAAGTTGTAATGACCCCCTGTGTCTCTTCCTAGTAACAGAGGTCACGATTCATAAAGCACTTCACTGAGAGTAAGTGTATCTGGACCAGTGAGGAAATTCAATGATAAGTCATTCAACAGTAGGGGGTGAGACTCAACTTCTTGGAGAACTAGGTTTGTGAATTCTGCCCAAGGGAAGCACTTGCCCCACAAAACGAAAACAAAGCAAGTAGCTAGAAGAGCGTTCTTCCAAAACATAAAGTAACAAAGAATTACACAATATAGAACAAAACTAGTGGTCCACCTGTGCGCCTCTCTCTAGCCTGAAAACACACCTGAAGTATTAAAACAAGTGGCATCCTAGTTTAAGACAAAACAGTTTTTATTCAAATACACCTGTTTAAATACTTTAGCTCTCAGAGGTGTGGCATGGCACATTTTCAGAAACAGATATTTGTCTATATCAATTCACTACTTTTTAAAATTAATTATGATAATCATCCCCCTGCTCTTTAACAAACAGTGGACGGTATAGTCCTCCTATCATGTCACAGAGATCTTGCAGCACACAGTAGCCATGTAAGTGTTTTCAGTGTCTTTATTTCTTCTCCCTCGGGTATGGCTGCAGCAAAGGTCAGACACTCCAACCAGGCTCCCGTACGTCCTCTTTCTGTATCTGGTCTTTGGAATCCTGTGCCCTCCCCCTCATGTCTCCACTACTTCCTGCTTCCCTCACCATTTACCCAGGGAGAGGTAGGTAGGGTCCTGGTGTCCACAACCCAACCCTAGAAAGCAATACAGTACTCTTAATGTGAAATAGAAGTTGCCACATGTATGGATTTCCCGGGATGCAAAGGAAGCATTTTCCAAAAGGCCTATACTTTCATGAAGCAATACCTGTTGACTTTGATTCTCACAGTCCCTATCCAGCTACCAGGCTTACCGACTAAACAATGTAGATTTTCCCCAGCTTTGATGGGCAGAAAATCAGGATTTTTTTAAAGACATGGAGGCTAATATTTGGCAGCATTCTTTATTGCTACTTTTCACATCAGCCCCTTTAAAGAACATAAAAGCCATATTCTTTCTTTTTTGTTACTGCTCACAGAGATAAGCACATTTTAGTTTGTGTTCTACTAATAATGATTGTGTGTTTGTTAAAAGATCTGTTCTATATTGAATATCCTGAAGTATTCTGTGTTAGGTTTGCTTCTATATGGAGAGCACATGAGGTGTACAATGTTGTTTTGTATCTATTAGTGTTAAACTAAGCACTTTGGTAAAGGTAGGTATTTAAAAAAATGTAAGGTCTGTGGGAAACAGGTTTAGGTTTCTAATTTGAATTGGTTACCTGCCATAGGTGAGACCGTTAGGATCTCTCGAGCCTCAGTTAACTGAATAGGCTTGCCTGGGAACATGAGGCATCCGGTGAGGAGGCTGGTCTTGGCCGCCTGCATGCTGATGGATTTTGAGTGAAATGCAGTATAATTTATGTAGTCTATTTGGCGCACAAGCGAGGCAGATAAATATCAGAAGTGCTGTGCGCTAGTTTTGAACTAGCGTTTGGCAACTTTAGTTTTTCCATTGCAACGAGAGTGACAATGGACTGTGGCCCATATTTATACTTTTTTAGCGCCGCATTTGCGTTGTTTTTTGACGGAAAATCAGCGCAAACTTACAAAATAAATTTGTATTTTTTAGGTTTGCACCGATTTTGCGTCAAACTACGACACAAATGTGGCGCTAAAAAGTATAAATATTGTATGTTTTGGTACGCCCACTTCGAATGATCGGCGTAAGACGAGCAACCATTTTAGTAGATTGGGACAGTGTAATAGGTCTCAATAGCACGGATAGTTTAACACATTAGGGTGAAAAACATTGTTACAGCAGTTTCTGCTGTGGCCCTGTTTCTTATTTTTGGAGTTGAGTTGAAGTGAGTTTGCTAGCGATTCAGAGTTTTGGGCCCAAATCAGCAGAGGATAGGAGATATTTGTCACAAAGTCTTTCAGAATAAATTTTACAAGTTTCTCTGTGTTGATTTTGAGTTTTGGAACGTTTTTTCTGTGGTAGTTTCACATTATCTCTGTGAGCAGCAGCAAAAATGAAGGAAGATGGCTGGGGGTTCTTGCCTTTTATTGAGTTGGAATTGTGTTAAGGTTTTATGTTTTTGAAGAGGCTGCTGTGAGAAGTGGTAATAAAGGAGGCTGCAATAATGTTAGCCTCTGGTCTTGCCATAAAAGCCATTAAAACAGAGTTCTTCATACCAGGAGGTGGGCTTACATGGGGAGGCCTAAACTGATCTCTTGGACGGTGCCAGTCTCTGGCCAATAGGAACATTTACTATGGCTCTAAGGAACCAAGGGAATCTCCATGCTAAAAACAGTGCTGCATTATTTAATGAAACAAAACAGAGTTTCAGTGGTCACTCTGTAATGGGTCACCTGTAATGTTTTTGTCACTCATGATCTGTAGCTGTCGCAGTGAGAGGGAGAGGTCTCTCAGACCTTCTGACTTTTACCCTTTTAGGGAGACCAGGCACCCAGTAGCATTTTGGCATCAGGCATTTTATTTCAGAGCTGGTGATTTTATAGAATTATTGGGAGAAAGTATTTGTCATTCTCGGTATCCAGTTAATTTTCTTTACATGGGGGCGGCATGGCATTAGAAAGTTTGAGTTGTCCTTGACCTGCTCTGGCATTTATTCTCACCTTCTGTGACTGCACTAGAGCCTACGCTGCTGCTAATATTTTATTCATCCTTCCAAGCCTTACTTTTCAGTCTCCACTGGGACTTGTAACACATTTGCTGTAGTTCCACATCAAAAGCCCATTGATTGTGTGACTCTGCCAGCTATGTATCAATGATAGAGGGCATGCTTTTTTGTAGATTCATTTGATATTTTCTGCTGCCTGGTAGCACCGTGTGACATTGATAGTAAGTAGAACACCTCAAGGCAAACTGCAATGCTTAAAATGGTCCCTAGTGAATAACGTCACCTTCCACAGGCACTTGTAAGGAACTGAAACAAACTTATGTTTCAAACTTCACATTCAAAGGGGTCATTCACTAATTACACTTCAGCCTCCACAGATGGAAACAAACTAAATTAGACAAAGGAACTCTTAGTGAAGTTGTAGATCACTAAGGCCTCATTACTAATGCCACATTATTTGGTGCAGAAATACTGCATTGTATAAATGCCAGAAACAGTGGGATGCAGTACTTACCAGGGAATACCACACCATCCCAAGCCCCGCAGCTTGGAAAGGTGTAGAATAATGCAGTAAAACCATGTTTTTCTCATACTGAGGTGCAAAACTGAAATGTCCAGCATTTCCCTGTACACATTCTGGCTGGAAAACTTTGTGCTGGAAAGAAGTGTAATATTGTTGTATCAGTTGTGCTCACGATTGGTTAGCACAAGACTCATAGGGCCTGTGTGTCACAAAATATGTGTAATAAATGTCTTCCAAGGACAGCACCAATACTTGGTACCCCAGCATTAAATATGGTGGAGTAAAACAAGACAATGCTTATCTGAGTTCTCATTCTTGGCATGGAGTCTCATTCTCATTCATCCCAAACGATGTTGCAGGTTTTTTTAACCTGTTTATGCTCTCATAAACAACCAATCTCTGTTGGTGCCCAGAGCCATCTTTGTTTTTGTAATCTGTCCATTGACGGCAACCTTCCACCACTTTCTTAGGTCTTTTTTATCTTTCCAAAAGAAACTTGTAAGAAATCTGCATTTTCTGCATGGTTAACCCAGATTTTCCACCTTTTGCTAGACCCTATATTTTTGTTGGCTTTAGAAGTCTGTGCATTTTATCTCTACTGACCAGTACTAAAGTGCTTGTGCCCCCCATAACCATGGCTAAATTGGCTTATTTCTCATTGGCACATTTAACTTTCCTCTGTGTCCCTACTATATGGTGTAAAACGTACATCCAGGGCATGGAAGTTAAATGCCACTTGTGGACAATAGCATCTATTGTGCCATCCACTAAAGTGCAGTGCATATATGAAGCGAGGTCTACCGCATTTAGTCTGTCTGTTGCAGTGCAATCCTGCAGTGCAACCTGTCAAAGTAACCCTTTATGAAAGAAAATGTCTTCTTTTCTAAATATTAGTAAGTTACCCCTATGTAAACCTTGTAGCCCACAAGATAGATTGCATGGTGGTTAAAGTTGGGACAAGTAGAAAATTAACATTACTGTGTCCTTACACTGACGAGGACCAAAAAGCTATTTTTATTGTTGAAGGCATAGCTGTCCTTTGTAGAAAACCAGAGCACCCTCTTCTGAACACTCTCTGGACCTGCAGAAGATCAGGAGAGAAATGGCCTGGCTGTCTGTAACCTGATAGGAGTCCAGCAGGACTTCAAGGGTCAGTTGGCTGACTTCCAGTGTGGCCACGAAGAAACAACAAGCTGCCTTTTCCTAGAAGTAGCAAGCTAACCAGTGACAACTGGACCTGGACTGGAACTCGATATTTGCCTCTGTCTGACACTCTGTGATTCTCTAAGGCCCTCATTACAACCCTGGCGGTCGGTGTCAAAGCAGTGGTAATACCGCCAACAGGCCGGCGGAAAAAAAATGGAATTACGACCGTGGCGGAAAACGCCAACATAGACAGCCACTTTAACACTACGACCGCCATGGCGGCACAAACAAACACTGCGGGGGTAACCGCCAACAGACAGGCGGAAGACAATGTACCGCCCACACTATTATGAGAGGCCAATCCGCCACCTTTTCCGGGGCGGAACCAACGCAAACAAAAACAAGGCGGAACTTGTCACGGGCACTAGGCCTACCCACCCAAATGAGGTACCATTTTTATCAGGAGACTTCGGGGAACGCTTGGTGGAAGGAAATTTGTGGCTCCTCTCAGATTTCAGAACTTTCTGTCACCGAAATGTGAGGAAAAAAATGGTTTCTTTGGCCAAATTTTGAGGTTTGCAAATGATTCTGGGTAACAGAACCTGGTGACAGTCCCACAAGTCACCCCATCTTGGATTCCCCTAGGTGTTTAGTTTTAAAAAATGCACAGGTTTGGTAGGTTTACCTAGGTGCCAGCTGAGCTAGAGGCCAACATCCACAGCTAGGCACTTTGCAAAAAAAAGCTCTGTTTTCTTTGGGAAACACATTGGGGGTCATTCTGACCCCCACGGGCGGCGGAAGCCGCCCTCCTGGCGGGAACCGCCAGAAGACCGTACCGTGGTCAAAAGACTGCGGCGGTCATTCTGACTTTCCCGCTGGGCTGGCGGGCGACCGCCAAAAGGCCGCCCGCCCGCCCAGCAGGAAAGCACCAGCAACGAGGAAGCCGGCTCCGAATGGAGCCGGCGGAGTTGCTGGTGTGCGACGGGTGCAGTTGCACCCATCGCGATTTTCAGTGTCTGCCAAGCAGACACTGAAAATCTTAATGGGGCCCCCAGGGGCCCCACGACACCCGTTCCCACCATCCTGTTTCTGGCGGTGAAAACCGCCAGAAACAGGATGGCGGGAAGGGGGTTGGAATCCCCATGACGGCGCTGCTTGCAGCGCTGCCGTGGAGGATTCCCTGGGGCCGCGGGAAACTGACCGCGGCTGTACCGCCGCGGTCAGAATGGCCACAGAAGCACCGCCAGCCTGTTGGCGGTGCTTCCGCGGTCGTTGGCCCTGGCGGTCCATGACTGCCAGGGTCAGAATGACCCCCATTGTGTTTTGGGGTACTTCCTGTCACGGGCGCTAGGCCTACCCACACAAGTAAGGTACCATTTTTATTGGAGACTTGGGGGAACGCTGGGTGTAAAGACATTTGTGGCTTCTCTCAGATTCCAGAACTTTCTGCCACCGAAATGTGAGGCAAAAGTGTTTTGGGGCCAAATTTTGAGGTTTGCAAAGGATTCTGGGTAACAGAACATTGTGAAAGCCCCACAAGTCACTCCATCTTGGATTCCCCTATGTGTCTAGTTTTAAAACATTTGCAGGTTTGCTAGATTTCCCTAGGTGCCGGCTGAGCTAGAGGCCAAAATCTAGAGTTAGGCACTTTGCAGAAAACATGTCAAATTTCAATGTAAACATGTGATGTGTCCATGTTGCATTTCCTGTTGCGAACATTAGGCCTACCCACGCATCAGAGGTACCATTTGTTTTGGGAGACTTGGAGGAACACAGAATAGCAAAGCAAGTGTTATTGCCCTTTGTCTTTCTCTACATTTTTCCTTCCAAATGTAAGACATGGTGTAAAAAAGATGTCTATTTGAGAAATGCCCTGTAATTCACATGCTAGTATGGGCACCCCGGAATTCAGAGATGTGCAGATAGCCAATGCTTCCCAACACCTTATCTTGTGCCCATTTTGGAAATACAAAGGTTTTCTTGATACCTATTTTTCACTCTTTATATTTCAGCAAATGAATTGCTGTATACGCTCTATAGAATGAAAACCAATTGCAAGGTGCAGCTCACTTATTGGCTCTGGGTACGTAGGGTTCTTGATGAACCTACAAGCCCTATATATCCCCGCAACTAGAAGGGTCCAGTAGATGTAACGGTAAATTGCTTTAAAAAATCTGACATCGCAGGAAAATGTTACAGAGTAAAACGTGGAGAAAAATGGCTGTTTTATTCACCTCAATTTCAATATTTTTTTATTTCAGCTGTTATTTTCTGTAGGAAACCCTTGTAGGATCTACACAAATTTACCCTTGCTGAATTCAGAATGTTGTCTATTTTTTAGAAATGTTTAGCTTTCTGGGATCCAGTATTGGGTTCATACCCATTCCTGTCACTAACTGGAAGGAGGCTGAAAGCACAAAAAATAGTAAAAATGGGGTATGTCTCAGTAAAATGACAAAATTGTGTTGAATAATTGGGTTTTCTGATTCAAGTCTGCCTGTTCCTGAAAGCTGGGAGAATGGTGTTTTTAGCACTGGAAACCCTTTGTTGATGCCATTTACAGGGAAAAAAGCACAAGCCTTCTTCTGCAGCCCTTATTCCCATTTTCCTTTTTTTTTTTTTTTTTTTTTTGCTGTATTTTGGCTAATTTCTTAGTCTCCTTCAGGGGACGCACAAAGTCTGGGTACCTCTAGAATCCCTAGGATGTTAAAAAAAAAGGACGCAAATTTGGCTTGGGTAGCTTATGTGGACAAAAAGTTATGAGGGCCTAAGCGCGAACTGCCCCAAACAGCCAAAAAAAGGCTTGCCACCTGAGGGGGGAAAGGCCTGGCAGAGAAGGGGTTAATACTTTAAGAAATGTTTATTACATTGAAATTAGGTTCAAAGTAATTTATTATATTTATTGTTACACCAACTAGAGCTCAGCTCTGTTTTGCATGGTATTTCAGTTTTATCATGTGTATTTTAATGCCCATTTTAAACTTTGTTCTCATTGATCCACTTAACTTCTCTCCAGTTAGGCCCCCATTTAGGATAACCTGTATCCTCTCCCTTACATATCTTGCTTTTTGCATCCCCTGTGTAATTACTCATCTGTTCAGTGGTAAGTCCAGTTCTTATCTCTCAGTTTCGTATTATCAGAATATGTGTATATTAGGTTTTATTAATCTTCTTGTGGATCTACTTTCTGTCACTCTCTTTGTTTTCTTTCCACTCATGTTCCCACATATCTCTTCTCCTTATCTCAATACCTTCATGCCAAAGTTGCTAAAGGACAGTGTCTTGACGTTTTTCTCTCCTTCAGCAAACCTAGACATTGTCCCTGTTATGCCATACTTACAAACATCTTTTTTTCAGAGGTTTCATATCTTAATCTTTCTCTTTCCACTTGTCTTTATGTCTTTTTGTTTCATTTTGTCTTTTTCATTATTGGTTCTCCATGTTTTCTTATGCCTTACATTTGAATTGATTCAGATATTGTACATGCGCAATTGAGGTGATGCAATTTAGAACAATCACATGGAATATTAAGGGGCTTAAATACCCCATTAAGCAGCAGCGTGTTTTAACTCACTTAGCTCGTTTGAAATGTCATAAAACTTTACTGCAAGAAATGCATCTCAATGACTTGAAATCTGCCAAACTTAAAAGAATGTGGGTAGGTGAGCTCTTCTCATTCCCATTTCACACAAACAGAAGCAGAGCTATCATACTTAGCCACAAATCCCTTCACCTTACTATTCACTCCCAACAGCATGATGCAGAGTGTCAGTGGATATTAGTTAGCCCCACAATCAAGGGCACATCTTTCACTTTACTCAGTATATACGGTCCCGCTTACCCAATCCCAAATTTGGAAGAATTTTGTTACGTCATAACTGAGCATACATCAGATAATCTTTTACTGGGAAGAGATTTCAATCAAGTCTCTGATCCCTTCCTTGACAGACGTTCCAACTCACACTTTATTCCCAATGCCTCATACAAAGCTTTCAGTTCTCTCATTTCCCATCATTCACTTGCTGATTCATGGCGGTTATACCATCGTGACAAACTAGAATATTCATTCTACTCACCCACTTACCACTTTCAATCCAGATTGGATTATATTTTCCTTAGCAAATGTCTAATGCAACATTTAGTTAGTTCGTAGATTAGATCTAGCCTAATCTTAGATCACGCTCCAGTTTTCACTGATCATGACATACTTCCCAACAGAATCAACAGCTCTTCTTGAAGATTTAATAACTCATTCCTTTCAGATGCCACTTTTCTTAAATCTTATACTGGCTTAAGCAAGGATTTTTTTCAGTTTAATGGCAATGATCAAACATCATTTCAGGTTTTCTGGGATGCTTCCAAAGCAGCTTCAAGAAGATTCATTATTAGCTAAACTCATTCAAAAAATAAACTAGCTAAACAAAATTCTATGCCTATACTGACCCATATTAAATCTCTCAAACATGCTTACTACACCAGCAAGAACAACTGGGTTCATAAAATCTTAGTCAATGCTAAGCTCCAGTTTAATAAACTCACAACCGAGCAAGCTTGTGGCACACACCTTTAAATCAATGCAAGATATTATGATAGAAACAATAAAGCAGGTGCATTTCTCACTGGTTATCTCAAATGCAGAAAAGAAAAAAGTCAATGAAATCTATCACTAACCAAAATGATGAAAAGCTGTTCAGAGATCATGACATTGCAGAGTGCTTTGCCTCATACTTCCGGGGTTTATGTTCTCCGGACAGCATTCCATCAGAGGAAACACTTATCTCTTATTTTTCTAACCTAAAACCAAAATCCACACCATAGACTGACTTATCTATACCAGAACAACCACCTTTATTTGAAGAAATACAGTCTACACTCCAATGTCTTCCAAAAGGTAAAGTGCCAGGCCATGATGGCTTATCGGCAGACTATTATCTTAATTTTTCTCAGTTTCTCCTTTCCAAACTCTTTAGGCTTTTGACCTACTTCAGTAACTCAAAGTGTGCTCAAGGCTCCTTTCTAGAAGCCACTTTATGCTTGATTCCTTAGAAAGATCATGATCCAACTCACTGCAAAAATTATAGATTAATGTGGATTGTAAACTTTTTGCCAAAGCATTAGCTCTTCTTTTACGTCCTTTTATGCTAAACCTTGTCAATGTTCAACAATCTGGCTTCAGTCAACATAGAAATGTCGCAGATAACTCTTGTAACTTCTTGAATACTCTAGCCACACTATCTCTAGATGCAGAAAAAGCATTTGATATGGTGGGTTGGGACTTTTTTAATGAGGGCTTTACAATGACATGCAATAGGACCTAATTTTCTCCACCTTATCTCATTACTGTGTTACTCTCCTAAATCTTATTTTCTACTAAATGGCTTTAATTCCCCTATTTCCTCTCTAAAGAGGAACACGTCAAGGCTGTTCCTTATCCCCCTTATTATTTGTTTTACCGTTGGAACCCTTCCTTCACCAACTGAAACATTCTGATTAGTTTACAGGTTTTGAATTTAATAATGCCCATATAAAATTTACTGCCTACACAGACTATATCCTTTTGTTCATGTCACATTCTGAGAGCTCTCTCCCTAATTTTCTTCAGGAACTTCACCTCTTCTCTGCAGTATTCAGCAATAAACTAAACATGAACAAAACCGAGGTATTACCGCTTAATAGATATTGCACGAAAACTATTTTTGAAGAAACAGGACTCTCATGGAACCTGAACAAAATCAAATAGCTGGGTATCTGGTATGGGCAACCTTTTAAACCTACGCTAAAAATGAATTTAGAGGTCCTCTGATAAACTCCTATAACTCACCCAGAAATGGTCTCCGCGATACCTCTCTTGGCGGGGCAGACTCAACATTATCAAAATTGTGCTTCTTTCCATTATCAATTTTTATTTTATGATGCTTCCCATTCGTATACCCAAAAGTTTATTTTTACAAAGTACTTTCTAGATTTGTATGGCATGACAAATCTCCTCAAAGCTCTCTTTCAAAGTTTTTAATAACTTAAATCTTTAGTAGGTGTAAATTTTCTTGATTTCTTAAATTACCACAAAGCTTTTGGACCTGAGCAATTACAACCCTATTTATCTACAATGACTGGCTCTCCACAGAAACTCTGGTTCACTATGGAATGAGCCATGATAACTTCCTTATCACAGAAACACATTCTTTTTATTACAAACCCACCCAGATATTGGTTACCTAACACTATTTCTCATGCTTCCTCCTGAGAGAACGTAGCTTATATAATCTATATTAACATGAAATGATCATGAACTAATGTGTAATAATACCGCATAGAAAATGTATTAATGTATTGTTGTAGGAAAGTACCATCTTGCCTGGCATGTTACCCCCATATTTCACTGTATATATGTTGTTTTAGTGTATGTGTCACTGGGACCCTGCCAGCCAGGGCCCCAGTGCTCATAAGTGTGCCCTGTAAATGTTCCCTGTGTGATGACTAACTGTCTCACTGAGGCTCTGCTAACCAGAACCTCAGTGGTTATGCTCTCTCTGCTTTCCAAATTGTCACTAACAGGCTAGTGACCAATTTCACTAATTCACATTGGCATAATGGAACACCCTTATAATTCCCTAGTATATGGTACTGAGGTACCCAGGGTATTGGGGTTCCAGGAGATCCCTATGGGCTGCAGCATTTCTTTTGCCACCCATAGGGAGCTCTGACAATTCTTACACAGGCTTGCCACTGCAGCCTGAGTGAAATAACGTCCACGTTATTTCACAGCCATTTACCACTGCACTTAAGTAACTTATAAGTCACCTATATGTCTAACCTTTACCTGGTAAAGGTTGGGTGCTAAGTTACTTAGTGTGTGGGCAACCTGGCACTAGCCAAGGTGCCCCCACATCGTTCAGGGCAAATTCCCCGGACTTTGTGAGTGCGGGGACACCATTACACGTGTGCACTATACATGGGTCACTACCTATGTATAGCGTCACAATGGTAACTCTGAACATGGCCATGTAACATGTCTAAGATCATGCAATTGTCACCCCAATGCCATTCTGGAATTGGGGAGACAATTCCATGATCCCCCGAGTCTCTAGCACAGACCCGGGTACTGCCAAACTACCTTTCCTGGGGTTTCACTGCAGCTGCTGCTGCTGCCAACCCCTCAGACAGGTTTCTGCCCTCCTGGGGTCCAGCCAGGCCTGGCCCAGGAAGGCAGAACAAAGGACTTCCTCAGAGAGAGGGTGTTACACCCTCTCCCTTTGGAAAAAAGGTGTCAGGGCTGGGGAGGAGTAGCCTCCCCCAGCCTCTGGAAATGCTTTGATGGGCACAGATGGTGCCCATCTCTGCATAAGCCAGTCTACACCGGTTCAGGGATCCCCCAGCCCTGCTCTGGCGCAAAACTGGACAAAGGAAAGGTGAGTGACCACTCCCCTGCACCTCCCAGGTGAGGTGCCCAGAGCTCCTCCAGTGTGCTCCAGACCTCTGCCATCTTGGAAACAGAGGTGCTGCTGGCACACTGGACTGTTCTGAGTGGCCAGTGCCAGCAAGTGACGTCAGAGACTCCTTCTGATAGGCTCTTACCTGTGTTGCTAGCCTATCCTCCTTCCTAGGTAGCCAAACCTCCTTTTCTGGCTATTTAGGGTCTCTGCTTTGGGGAATTCTTTAAATAACGAATGCAAGAGCTCATCAGAGTTCCTCTGCATCTCTCTCTTCACCTTCTGCCTAAGGATCGACCGCTGACTGCTCAGGACGCCTGCAAAACCGCAACAAAGTAGCAAAGATGACTACTGCAACCTTGTATCGCTGATCCTGCCACCTTCTCGACTGTTTTCCTGGTGGTGCATGCTCTGGGGGTAGCCTGCCTCCTTCTTGCACCAGGAGCTCTGAAGAAATCTACTGTGGGTCAACGGAATCTTCCCCCTGCAACCGCAGGCAACAAAAGACTGCATCACCGGTCCTCTGGGTCCCCTCTCAGCACGACGAGCGTGGTCCCTGGAACTCAGCAACTCTGTCCAAGTGACTCCCACAGTCCAGTGACTCTTCAGTCCAAGTTTGGTGGAGGTGCCTCCCCACGCTAGACTGCATTGCTGGGTACCGCGTGATTTGCAGCTGCTCCAGCTCCTGTGCACTCTTCCAGGATTTCCTTCATGCACAGCCAAGCCTGGGTCCCCGACACTCTAACCTGCAGTGCACAACCTCCGGCGTCGTGGGACTCCCTTTTGTGTCTTCGGGTGAGCTCTGGTTCACTCCTCTTCCAAGTGCCTGTTCCGGTACTTCTGCGGGTGCTGCCTGCTTCTGTGAGGGCTCCCTGACTTGCTGGGTGCCCCCTCTGTCTCCTCATCCAAGTGGCGACATCCTGGTACCTCCTGGGCCACAGCAGCATCCAAAAACCCTAACCGCGACCCTTGCAGATAGCAAGGCTTGTTTGCGGTCTTTCTGCGTGGGAACACCTCTGCAAGCTTCTTCACGACGTGGGACATCCATCCTCCAAAGGGGGCGTTTCTAGCCCTCTTCGTTCTTGCAGAATCCACAGCTTCTACCATCCGGTGGCAGCTTCTTTGCACCCTCAGCTGGCATTTCCTGGGCATCTGCCCAACCTCGACTTTGTCGCGACTCTTGGACTTGGTCCCCTTGTTCCACAGGTACTCTCGTCCAGAAATCAACTTTGGTTGCATTGCTGGTGTTGGTCTTCCTTGCAGAATTCTCCTATCACGACTTCTGTGCTCTCTGGGGAATATAGGTGCAATTTACACCTACTTTTCAGGGTCTTGTGGTGGGCTATTTTTCTAACCCTCACTGTTTTCTTACAGTCCCAGCGACCCTCTACAAGCTCACATAGGTTTGGGGTCCATTTGTGGTTCGCATTCCACTTTTGGAGTATATGGTTTGTGTTGCCCCTATACCTATGTGCTCCTATTGCAATCTACTGTAACTTTACACTGCTTGCAATACTTCCTTTTGCTATTACTGCATATTTTTGGTATTGTGTACATATATCTTGTGTATGTTTGGCATCCTCATACTGAGGGTACTCACTGAGATACTTTTGGCATATTGTCATAAAAATAAAGTACCTTTATTTTTAGTATATCTGTGTATTGTGTTTTCTTATGATATTGTGCATATGACACCAGTGGTATAGTAGGAGCTTTGCATGTCTCCTAGTTCAGCCTAAGCTGCTCTGCTATAGCTACCTTCTATCAGCCTAAGGTGCTAGAAACACCTCTTCTACACTAATAAGGGATAACTGGACCTGGTACAGAGTGTAAGTACCCCTTCGTACCCACTACAAGCCAGGCCAGCCTCCTACAATTGTGCTTAAATGTGCGCTTGAAATGTGCCCTACGGGGAGTGGCCGCCAACATATACGGGGACTAATGAAACTGACTAATAATCATGAAATGTTTATTAAGATTGTGATTGTGCATTAATATTGAAAATCTATATGCTAAAGTTTTGCTAATGAATCATTAGGCTTTAGTTAGCATGAGTCGAGGCCTAGCTGCCTGACTCTCATATTAAATGTGTTTTTCTAACGTGCAGTGGACTGACTTGCTAAAGGATATGAACTCTTGTTTTCCTCCAAACTAGAAGCTGAATGTAACTGTAGTAGATCCGTTCTAATGAAAAAATTTGACTTGCTTACAGAAACATTTTAGCTGAATGCAACACTGTAGACCAGTAGCAGGTACAAGGTCACCTGAACCGGTACAGACAATGGAGCCACTGACCGAAGATGTGCAAAGGACCACAAGACTATGAAATCATACCGGACATTCCACCCGCTAAAGACGTCAATCATAAGGACCAATGAGAACTGTTATGGGGTGACAAATTTGATGAGCTAATGTAAAGACAATTGGTTAAATATAGTGGGGTGCAACCCCTTGTCCAACCAAATTTTAGGGGAATGTACAACGAAAATGGGATAAAACCCCTGGACACCAGGAAGTAAATTAGAACTAGAGAGACTAGAGAACAGGAGGAATAGGAGAGAGTTAGGGGAGATGCTGATGTGATTTGCTATGACCCAGACACTTTGTCACTTTCCATAGAGACTTTGCTGATTGGTTCTTAAAACCATTCTTGCCTTATATTGCCCGTTTACACTTGACCTCCTTATGAGGGAAGTGCCCCCTTTTACCCGATTTCTGAATTCCTGATGGCGAACCAACTGATGTCCTGAGGACGAAGACCGAACCTGAATGCTGACCCAAATACGGAGGGTAACTATATGACAATTAAATTGTAATTGTTTGTTTGCTTTTCCTTTCTAGGTACCAACTGCTTCTTTTGACAGACACCATAGTTAGATGTTTTCCAAATTGGTGTTACTAAATTGTTTTGCATGAAGCCCAACATGCCAATGCAGATTTGAGGTTAGGAGAGGGATTCACCAAGCTGACGCAAATAGACAAATGACTGAATTTGTTGTATAACTTTATGATGATACTCTGCTAAAGATAACCTATGCTGATGCCCTGTTATATTCTAATGTTTGTGATTATTGCTTTGATGAAATCTTATCAGAGTTGCCATATAGTGACTATGCTAATGTGTTTCTTGGTTTCGAGACTAATAAACTTGCTAGTAGAATTGTAATCAATAGGGAATAAACTTCACAAATTTGTACTAAACTGGTGCGGTTATTAATAACTGAAAGGTCATGGTGGTTTTGAGTTTTATTAAATGTCTTTGATCAATCTGAATTGTCGTATTATTGTGAACTTTGATGACATTATTGACATATTGATTGATATGTTGATTAGCTATCTCGTCCTAAGGTGTGTTCAATCAGGGTCTAAAGATTAATTGGCCTAAAACGAGTCTCAAAGTGACTAAATTAATCATAAATGAACGCGTTAACAGTTCTGGTAGCAGAGGATGGTTTAGGCCCTATGGGGCCCTAGGACGGAGGACTATTGTTTAAAAGTGTTTTTCAAAATAATGCAAATTGGAGGTATGATGCGTTTCTAAATTCCCCATGACTTTCCCGGAATCTCGGAGCCTGCCTAAGTGAGTTGGGAATGTTCTTGGCTTTTTAGCATGTGTGGTATAGAAATTGCGCTTGCTCAGCTTATGCATATTGCAGGTGTTTTGTGAAGTTTATGTGGATTTAGACCAGGTAACGTTGTTTTAGTAGGAGTGGGCGTACACCGCAGTATGAGAGTAGGGAAGTCGGCGAACTTCATGTGAGTGTGGCACTTTGTGCTCAAAATTATCCATATGGTTGTTGGTGATGTACGGACCCGTCGTGGTCCAAGACTCCGGAGTATATTGACAAGTGTAGGAGACAGTTGGGTTTTTGTTGGAATTTGTGCGGTTTAATAGGTCAATCGGGCGTGGTTGACAAGTCAAGTTTGAGTCAAATTGTGTGAGTGAAACCTTCGATGGAGATTTGGCAAGTTCTTAAGTGCACTAGAACGAACCATTGTCAAGTCGTGAGTAGGATTTGTGGGTAGAATTCTGCTTGCGAGTGCGGGAGCTGAGAAAGAGAGAGTAGCGGCCGAGCATTCAAGTGAAATCTCTGTAAAGTTCTGAAGCGATAGTGTTACCCTTCCTGTAGTAAAATTTGGGTTTTGTTTTTAAAGGTGCTCGCAATATATTGCATTAGTTTTGTACGAGGAGGACAAGCCGCAAGACTTTGTCAGCCGCAGAGTGTGTGAGTGTGACGTCAGTGGTGCCGCGCTGGGATAGGTCAGTTGCTGAGAGGGGTCGTGCACAGATTGCCAGCCGTCCGTGAGAGGCAATAGGTTGAGAAAGGTGGGTGAAGAGTGTTCTGGGAATTAAAGTCACTTTCTGATCAGATTCTAAACAAAATAAAAGATGCGAAAATGATGTTTTTCAAGGCGCTAAAGATTGCTTGGAAGGGAGATACATATATTATGGCGAGTGAAGGGGAGCCTACACCGCCTGAGGGCACTCCAGCTTATATTGTAATGGAGGAAAGGGAGTCGCGCCATGTCTTTGGATGAAGCAGTGGCGCAAATTAACAGTGAAGGAGGGATGTTTAGCATTTCCGGAGCATGGAAGGTTCAATACAAGAATCTTAGAAGACTTGAGGTGGATGTTAAGTCTGCAAAAGCTGCCTCCAAGACCAGCTCAGTATGAGGCATTAGCAGTCTGGAATTTAATGGCCATGCGACAAAGACAGCAAAAATTTGAAAGGAGAATGAAAAGGGCAGAGAAGACTTTAGCTGAGGCTAAATGGGACAATGAGAGCAGAATGTGGAGAAGGGGAATAGTTGACGGACTTAAACTGTTTCCGGCAATAACCCAGGAAGATGAAACACAGGGAAAGAAAGCCACCTGTAAGACAGACAAGGGCTCTAGCAAGTCAAAGGAGACTCAGAGGTCTTGGGTAGATGAAGATGATTCAGATGATGAAGAGTTTCTTAATCAGTTGTTACATGATCGCCCGCCACCATATGCTATAAATGACTCTGCTCCGAGCACTAGTGCGGGTCCTGAGGATCCAGCACAGAGTAAGGGAATTACAAATACAGTGCCGACAAGTGATACAGTTTTGATACAAAATGGTGTCGGTGTACCCACTGCACCAGACACGCAGATACAGTTGCAACCTCCGCCACAGATTCAAAGGATTTATCCAGATGTCCCAGTACTAGAGACAAATACGAGTCTGATGGTGCCCCCTGATCCGATATATACGAGATCAAATCTAGTGCAGATTGAGCCAACTCTGCAATTGCTGCCCCAGCCACAGCAACAGCTGGTTCCGAGTTACACTTCAGTTACAGGACCTCAGTCAGTACCTACAGCACCCATGATGAATCAAGCTATGGGAGTTAATGCTCCACAGGGTTTGGGGGTTGGTCAGTCCCAAGCTGCCATATCATTACCAATTACTGTTGGTCCACCAGTACCGCTGTATGCGCAGGGTAAGCCTGGCATGTTTGATCAGGGAGTAATGACCCAAGATGCAATAAGAGGAGGGTTCACAGGAACTCCCCAACTAATGACACCAAGAGAACAAGCAGCAGAAGGACTCAGGTCTTTGCTAGACCTCAGTCCGATTGGGGCTCCTTTATAGACAATGAGGCAAGCAGGGCTAAGTGTGCTAGCCCCACAGACACTGAATACAAATACGACACAGACACCATTGATGCAATCAGGAAACATTTAGTTGGAAGGCTTTTCCGCGCAACAGTTAAATGAGTGGCTAGAAAAGCTCAACGCTTCACAAACTACTGCAGTGACCGCAGAGAAGTCAGAAAGGGAAGAATACCTGCATTTTGTGAGACTGGGTGTAGAAGCTGGGGAACTAGTGGAAGGAACAATGGGAGTGAACAGATTAGAGTCATACACAGAAGCAGAATTGAGGTATCTGTGCCCCAAAATCACGAAAGAAGTGGGCAGGGTGCATCAGAGGTTGGCAAACCTGGCAGACAAATATGGCATAGATATTGAGAATACTAAACATTTGAAAAGAAGCTACAGATTAGACTTCGATTCTAAAGATTTTGATCATATGAGGTCCACTGGAATGAAAGTGCATCTTAAAGAAATACTGCAAAGTGCTCAAATTTGGGGAGCCTTAGAGATATGGGAAGGCATATGGGCAAAGAAAAGAGATAAAGAGAAAGGCCAAGGTCCGGAACCAAAACAGGCCAAAGCCATACCAGACACGGGGACAACAAAAATGTTACCAATGAGAGAGACAGCCGGAGGGGTTCTATTCCATGTACCATGGTCCAGGGGAGGCAGAAAATTGATAGAACATCACAGGAGGCCAAAGAATCGATTCATGCATACTATGAAAGATTGTTGAAGGCATTCAAACATTACAGTGGCACTGAGGTAATTGAGCCGAAATACATGAATCATCCTGTGTTCAGGTTTGTTGAAGGGCTGAGACCAGAGATTAGCCAGATGATTAAGAATCATTTGATCTGTTGGCAAGCAAAGCCGATTGATGAGGTGTTGCAGTATGCAAAATACTGTAGTGACGAGATTGAGTTGAAGCAGAGAAAGTTGAAAGAGAAGGTGATGGTGATGCAGAATAAGGCAGCGCAAGCAGGGACGGAATACAACAGGTGGTACAACAGCAACCACAAGGGAATGGCATGTTTCAGGCACAACCGAGAGGTCGTTGTAAACCGCAGTCCAGACCTGAACACTGTTGTGGTTCAAAACGATGTGCAGGGGATGAAAAAGGTGTCACCATGTCATGCGTGCGGGGGCGTGGGGCACTGGAAGCGGGAAAGCCCAATGGTGGTGCAGGATGGTGTTGTTCAACAAAGCAATGATGTCAGTACCTTTCAAAATGTGAGGGGTCCAAAATTGAGGGGTCAAAATCAAAACTTCCAGAATAACATGGTACAGATGCAGGGGTTACAGCCCATACAGCAAATGCAAATGCTGCGTGTTCAACCAGCACAAATGCAGCAGGTGCAATAGCAGGTTCCCATGGTACCTAGACAGCAAATACCATTAGCTCCAATGGGACAGCAACAGGTGATCCTTCCTCAACAGGTCACAGGCCAGATGATGAGTCAAAATAACACAGTACAACAGTTCCCATTTCGTGGTGAGGATGGAATAAATTATGAATGGTCGGATGATTGTTCAGACAGTAAGGAGTGCAGACTTGAGGTGTCCCTAGAGGTAGATCAGAGGGGTCCCTATGTAGAAGGAAAGGTAATGGGTCACAAGGTTTCGTTCCTAGTTGATACAGGAGCTACACGAACTACAGTCAGAAGTGCAGAGGTCCTGAAATTACCACTTTCGGGGCGTACCATAAGAGTGGTAGGAGTAGCAAATCAGTTTCTGACAAATCCGATTGCAGACCCGGTCCAAGTTGAGATTGGCAACTTCCAGGAATTGCACAAATTTGTAGTCTGTGATTCTAGTCCCGTATCGCTACTGGGAAGAGACTTACTGTGCAAAACGAGGTGTTCAATTACCTGTTCCAATGAAGGAATTGAAGTGCAGACAATCAGTGATGATGAAGGGGACGATGGGCAATTTTCAGAGTTAGAGACGGAGATTCCAAATGAGGAATACCCTTTAATAACATTATTCCCAATGCTTACAGTGAATGACTTGCCACCCGAGTTGCAGGGGACAGTGACAGAGAAAGTGTGGGACCTGACAGGAAAAGAGGTGGGACTGATAAAAGGAGTAGAACCGGTCAAAGTACAGGTTAAGGCAAATGCAGTGTTTCCTCAGGTACCGCAGTACCACATGGCACAAGATGTCCTCATTCAGGTAGCACAGATAATTGTGGACTTTGTGAAGCAAGGGGTTCTGAAGGAAGTGCTGAGTAGCATGTGTAATTCACCAATAATGGGTTTGAAAAAGCCTTGTGGGAAGGTTCGAATTGTGCAAGATTTGAGGAAAATAAACGAGATTGTGGTAAAATGCTGCCCCATAGTGCCAAATCCAGCAGTAATCATGTTTCAGGTTCCGTGTGATGCAAAATGGTTCACAGTTGTGGACCTGTCCCAAGCATTCTTTTCGGTGCCTCTTCATGAGGACAGCCATTTTCTCTTCAGTTTCAAATTCCTGGATAAGGTGTACAGTTGGTGCAGAATTCCTCAAGAGTTTTCTGAGTCACCTTCCATCTTCAATCAGATATTGAAGAAGGATTTAGAGTCGTTAGAACTGCCTTTCAGTTCAACTCTAGTACAGTATATTGATGATTTGTTAATTGCGTCTAGAACAAAAGACGACTGCATGTATGACACAATTGCCTTACTGAACCATTTGGGAAAGAACAGACATAAAGTTTCCCCAAAGAAGCTGCAATACTGTCAGAGAGAGGTGAAGTACTTAGGTCACCTAATTGAGAAAGGGTCGAGAAAAATATCTAAAGAACGAGTGACAGCCATATTGCAGGTGAATCCCCCAACAACCAAAAGAGATGTCAGAATGTTTTTGGGAATGGTGGGCTACTGTTGTCAGTGGATTCCCAACTTCTCGATTATCTCTAAACCGTTGGTGAAACTAACAGGCAAAGAAGTTCAGGATGACCCGGGTAACATAATCTTGTCCGAAAAAGAAATGAAGGCATTCATGGAAGTGAGAGAATGTATGTGCAGGGCACCAGCTTTAGGTATGCCTGATTACCCGAAGCCTTTTCTACTGTTTTGCCAAGAACGTGATGCATGTTCTTTGTCTGTTGTAACACAGGTCCATGGAGGTGCAAACCGCCCAGTAGCAGATTTTTCAGCTACTTTGGACCCAGTTGCAGCAGCCTTACCAGGTTGTTTGCGTGCAGTTGCAGCAGTTGGTCAAAGCCTCACACAGTGTGAAGGCATAGTGATGGGACATCCCTTAACAGTAATGGTTCCTCATTCAGTTGAAATTCTGCTAACCCGAACCAAGACACAGCATATGACAAATGATAGGTTGACTAGATACGAGACCTTTATACTGGGGTCTCCAAATGTGTCCCTAAAGTGATGTAATGTATTGAACCCGGCAAATTTACTTCCTATTGAAAATGCAGACATTAATGATGCTGAGGAAGTGGAATATGATTGTCTTGAGGTAACAGAACTATGCACCAAACCAAGACCTAACATTAAAGATGGTTCATGCTTAAGAGACTCAGTAGGAGTACTGAGAGCTAGATACGCCGTGTGTACCATCACCGGTATTTTAGAAGCTTCCTGGCTCGAAAGAGTGTACTCTGCTCAAGTGGCTGAATTAATTACCCTTACTAAGGCATGCCACGCAGCTGAAAACTTGAAAGTCACTATACTGACAGCAGATACGGATTTGGAATTGTAAATGACTTTGGCCAGTTATGGTCACAAAGGGGTTTTATGACCTCTTCTGATTCACCAGTGAAAAATGGTGAAAAGATTAAGGATTTGTTGCATGCGATTCAGTTACCTCTTGAAATTGCCGTGGTGAAATGCAATGCTCATGTTAAGTCACAAGACTTTGTGTCAATGGGAAATGGATATGCAGATCAAGTTGCAAGGTTTTGCGCATTGAACTGTATATCGTTCCGAGATCAGTGGGAGTTGTTACCGGAAACTGAGAATTAAACATGCTTAAACTTTGCATTAAGAGTGGTTGACACATTAGATTAGCTAAAATCACTGCAGGGACGTGCTGGCAAAGAAGAGAAATGCTCCTGGCAGAGAATGCACTGTGTACAAAAAGCTGATGACTTATGGGTCTCAGAAGAGGGGAAAATGGTTTTGCCAAACAGTCTTCTGTCACAGTTTGTGAGGTTCTACCATGGCCAAGCCCATATAGGGAGAGATGCAATGATCAGGTTGTTCAAAATAGATTGGTTCAATCCAAAATTCAGACAAGCTGCAGAAGTTATCCGTCACAGGTGCATCATCTGTCAACAGATGAATGCAGGAAAAGGGACTGTGGTGAATATGAGCCACGCTGGGAGAGCTGGCAGTCCATTTAGCAGGATGCAGATGGACTTCATTGAAATGCCTGTGTGTGGAGGACTGAGATATGTGTTGGTGATTGTGTGTGTTTTCAGTCACTGGATTGAAGCCTACCCTACACGTAGGAATGACAGTCTCACAGTAGCAAAGCTGCTGCTTAGGGAATTAATACCACGTTTCGGATTCCCGATCTCTTTAGAATCAGATAGGGGCAGACACTTCGACAATGAGGTGATTAAGCTCTTGTGTTGTGCACTGAACGTTGAGCAGAAGCTGCATTGTAGCTATCGCCCTGAAGCATCAGGATTAGTGAAACAGATGAAATCGAGAATGGCAAAAATGTGCGCAGCTACCAATCTGAAATGGCCAGATGCATTGCCCTTAGTACTGATGTCAATGAGAAATACACCTGACAGGAAAACAGGACTATCTCCTCATGAGATTCTGATGGGTCGAGCCATGCGATTACCCGCAGTACCTGCAAATGATCTTGTGAATATCATGGATGATATGGTGTTGGACTACTGCAAGTGTCTGGCTGATGTGGTCTGCTCTTTTTCTCACCAGGTGGAGGTTATTACATTGCCTCCGATCAGTGATCCAGCTCACACCCTGAAAGCCAGTGACTGGGTTGTTGTCAAGAAGCACGTGAGGAAATCGTGTTTGGAGCAGTGTTGGAAGGGGCCATATCAAGTAAAACTGACAACCACTACCGCTGTGAAATGTGCAGGCTTTCCGAATTGGATACATGCCAGTCACACAAAGAAAGTGACGTGTGCAACTGACGAAGAGCTTGAAGTGTCCAAAACAACAGCTGCAGATAAGGAAGTCTCAGGGCCGGAGAGTATTCAAAGGGAAACTGAGACTGAAGGAGAGCCCACTGAGGACGGCTTAGTCACTCAAAGTGAGTTCCAGAGGGGTGACAGTAAGCCTATCTCAGCTGAGGTAACAGGGGAACCAACACAAAGAGAGGTTCTCCCAGAAGCAGACGGATACAGGTTTGAAGTTGAACGTAACAGACCCTGAAGGCGGGGGGAAGAAGCAGAGGGAGGTCAAAGTGAACTGACTCCTCCTGAGCCGGATGCAGGTCCATCAAGAGAAAACACCATAGCACAAGAGAAGGGCGCTGTTCAATGTTCTGAAAGACCAAGCAGAAAGAAAATGCATAAAGGAGATAACTGGCCGAAGCAACAAGCTGCAGGAGAGAAGAAAGTGGTCCCTAGTGATACAATAGAGGAAGAAGTTGACACAACCAGAAAAGAGGATCTCAGTGAAGGAGAGTTACAAACTGAACGCAAACTGAAAAGAAAGAGAGTCGCAAACAGAAGGTACGCAGGTCCTGAATGGGCGTATGCAACAACCGCTGAATGGCAACAAGAATTCTTGGCGTTCTGTTTTGATCGAGAGCTACCAGGTCAATACTACGGCACCTGAATTCAACTCTAGAGAGAGACTGTGTTAAAATATTGAAATTGAAATTGAAAGCTGAGAAGCTGAGAAAAGAGACTGATAAAATATCAGATGTGACACTGATAACCTGAATTGACTTTGAAAAAACCGATTATGACAAGCTGCTAAACCTGATTTGACAAAAGGGTCCTGGAGTGAGTGAAACGCTGTAAATACTGGTAGAGAGACTTTTTGCACAAGAAGAAAAAAAAGAGCTTTATATCGTCCTCAAATTGATTGTTCATTCTGTATTATTCTGCTATCTGATTCTTTACAGATCATGAGTTACACTAAAAGTAAGAGTAAAAAGGGTAGGATGTGTGGTTGGTTGAGTGTCATTCTAGGTATTGTATGTGCAATAATAATTATAGGTGTGATTGTGGGAATGCCATGGATGGATAAGAAAGTGAATAATAATGCTTCAAAGCCTGAGACTGCTACACTAACACAATGGGAGAAGTTTGAGCAGGATGCAAAACACTTGCATGAGGGCACTAATTCAAAAGGGGAACTATCTATTAATGTCTTCTATCGCTTGTTGAATGAGTATGTTGACACAATGGATGCGAAGAATTGTTATGTGTGCACAAAGATTCCTTCGTCAGTACAAGAAGGGGTTAATTACCATTCTTGCCGCTAACTTACAGTATAAGCTGTAGTTTGCTGTTAACAAGATTCTATGATCAAGAGCATGTGCAATACTTCTACTCTAACTTAGATGTAGTATTTTCTTTTGTGCCTGTGATTGAGTTTCTAAACAAATTAGCTAAAGTACGTAGCATAAAATTAGTTAGGGGTTTCTTTGAGCCGACACTGACATTTGGGACAGCTTATGCGCATCGCAATAACCTAACCTGGTTACTAACACCTGTAGAGAAGAGCTTCTTAGATCACACTGATGATAGACGAAAGGCATTAAAGGAAAGGCTAGAAAAGGGATTTGAAAAACGTACGCTTGCAAATGATTATGCTTACACTGCAATAAAGACACAGGGCAAGTTAGCTATAGATGCATTACATGTAGGTAGGCTTTGTATATATAGGCCGAAATCTGAGCATGACACTTTATTTGTGGGAACGAGTGAATGCAGGCATGTGTTTTTGTTTCAGAGTAAATGGACATCCATGTTAAATAGACAGGACCCAGCGATCCCTGGGATCTATTATATATGTGGACTTAATGCTTATTACCGTCTTCCTAGAGGATGGTATGGGACATATTATTTGGGAATAGTTTTCCCAAAGATTTACCAGATTGATGACTTAAAGCAAATTCCTAAAATGTCTGAATTACAACACACTAGACAAAAGAGAGAGACAGCGGCTGCTGTCGTTGGTGACATATTTGGAGCCATAATTCCTTCAGTAGGGGTTATCTTAAACTCCATAAAGATTTGAAAGTTGTCTACTATTGTGGATAACATGCTGACAAACGTCACAGGGGCTATACTCCTGATGGATACTGAACTTGCTGCAGAAAAAGCTATGACTCTTCAGAACCGGCTTGCTTTAGACATTCTTTTAGCAAAGAGTGGCAGAGTCTGTAAGATGCTTAATGAGCACCATTGTTGTGCGTTCATACCAGATAACAGCAAGAAGATTAGAGGTATGCTTACTAACCTAACAAGAGATAGTGCAGATTTGAAAGAGCTAAAGGAACCTGGAGTTTGGGAGAAAGTTGGGAAAGGAATTACCAGAGTAGGGAATTGGTTTAGTAATATTTGGAATGGGGTTCTTGCAAAAATATTAGGGGGTCTACTGATCGTTCTGATTTGTTTATTGGGATTATGGTTATCATGTTAAGTTAATGAAATAATTAAAAGAAATTTGACAAAATGAAACAAAAGAAATGAAGAAAATGAAAGAGAGAAAATGTTTAATGAAATTTGGAAAAGCTTCCACAAAGGACAAGATGTTGAAATGCGCATAATGCGGAAAGTGAAAGGTTAAGAAGGGAAAGGTTTGTGTGATGACAAGTGCCATCAGAGGAGGGATTGAGACAGCGTAGCTTATATAATCTATATTAACATGAAATGATTATGAACTAATGTGTAATAATGCCGCATAGAAAATGTATTAATGTATTGTGCTAAAACGTGCGCTTAAAATGTGCCCACGGGGAGTAGCCGTCAACATACACAGGGACTAATGAAACTGACTAATAATTATGAAATGTTTATTAAGATTGTGATTGTGCATTAATATTGAAAATCTATATGCTAAAGTTTTGCTAATGAATCATTAGGCTTTAGTTAGCATGAATTGAGGCCTAGCTGCCTGACTCTCATATTAAATATGTGTTTTTCTAACGTGCAGTGGACTGACTTGCTGAAGGACATGAACTCTTGTTTTCCTCCAAACTAGAAGCTGAATGTAACTGTAGTAGATCCGTTCTAATGAAAAAATTCGACTTGCTTACAGAAACATTTTAGCTGAATGCAACACTGTAGACCAGTAGCAGGTGCAAGGTCACCTGAACCGGTACAGACAATGGAGCCACTGACCGAAGATGTGCAAAGGACCACAAGACTATGAAATCATACCGGACATTCCACCCGCTAAAGATGTCAATCATAAGGACCAATAAAATCCATGAGAACTGTTATGGGGTGACAAATTTGATGAGCTAATGTAAAGACAATTGGTTAAAGATAGTGGGGTGCAACCCCTTGTCCAACCACATTTTAGGGGAATGTACAACGAAAATGGTATAAAAACCCTTGACACCTGGAAGTAAATTAGAACTAGAGATACTAGAGAACAGGAGGGATAGGAGAGAGTTAGGGGAGATGCTGATGCGATTTGCTATGACCCCGACACTGTCACTTTCCATAGAGACTTTGCTGTTTGGTTCTTAAAACCATCCTTGCCTTATATTGCCCATTTACACTTTACCTCCTTATGAGGGAAGTGCCCCCTTTTACCCGATTGCTGAATTCCTGATGGCGAACCAACTGATGTCCTGAGGATGAAGACCAAACCTGAGTGCTGACCCAAATACGGAGGGTAACTATATGACAATGAAATTGTAATTGTCTGTTTGCTTTTCCTTTCTAGGTACCAACTGCTTCTTTTGACAGAGACCAGTTAGATGTTTTCCAAATTGGTGTTACTAAATTGTTTTGCATGAAGCCCAACATGCCAATGCTGAATTGAGGTTAGGAGAGGGATTCACTAAACTGACGCAAATAGACAAATTACTGAATCTATGCTTTGTTGAATAACTTTATGATGATACTCTGCTAAAGATAACCTATGCTGACGCTGTGTTATATTCTAATGTTTGTGATTCTTGCTTTGATGAAATATTATCAGAGTTGCCATATTGTGACTATGCTAATGTGTTTCTTGGTTTTGAGACTAATTAACTTGCTAGTAGAATTTTAATCAATAGGGAATAAACTTCACAAAATTGTACTAAACTAATGTGGTTATTCATGACTGAAAGGTCATGGTGGTTTTGAGTTTTATTAAATGTCTTTGATCAATCTGAATTGTCGTATTATTGTGAACTTTGATGACATTATTGCCATTTTGATTGACATGTTGATTAGCTATGTCGTCCTAAGGTGTCTTCAATCAGGGTCAAAAGATTCATTGGCCTAAAACGAGTCCCAAAGTGAGCAAATTAATCATAAAGGGACGTGTTAACACTCCCTTCTGAAATCTTATTATGTCACATCCCAATCCGCTTCAGACCAATTTGGTAGTAGCCAATTTGGTATATCAAACTGATTAAACAAAACAGAAGAAGATTGTACTGGAAGGCATGGACAAATAAAGGTATCATTCTCATCTCTCAAATCTATCAATCTGCTTCCACACTTGCTTCCTCTTAATTGTCCCATTCGTGCAATCTTCCATCTACTATGCATGCTCAGTGTCACAAACATTGTAATGTCAATCAACAAGTATTTATCAATACTCCCTCTCCCTCCAGCTTGTTTCTTAATCCACTGGCAAATTCCACTCACTCTAAAGCTGCACAAGTATATAAACCTCTGATTCAACCTGATCCAATTAGAGCTAAATCCCTCACTGACACACTATGGGAAGCAGTCTTTAGTTTTTCCTGGTCAACCCGTATCTGGTATAGAATTTGGAGACAAATTCACTACACAGCAAACACTGCCAATCTTACACAAACCTTGTATTTTTTTCTATAACAGACTTTTCTATACCCCTGCATGGCTACACAAATTAAAACTTATTCAACATGACAACCGGTGGTGCTCCCAAAAAGAGCAAGGTACAGATTTCCATATGTTTTTTACATGTTCATACATATCCTCTTTTTGAGTCTCAATAAGGAACCGTATCACAGAAATCACTCAGTGTCATATACCCTTTTCAATTGAGCAACTCTTTCTTAGCAGTGCACATGGTCTCTGGAGTTCGCAAAAATCACTCGGAAGCTTGGTTGATCTTCTTATTTCTATACCCATATCAAGTATTACTTCCAACGGGAAATCTCCTGATAATATTAATCTTCTATGCTAGTGGAATCTTGTATGTTATCATCACAGACTCGATAATTACAAAAGTAACATGTTGCAGTTATAAATTAAGCACACTCAGATTTGGATGCCGTTTGCTAAATGTTTAACATGTCCTGCTAAAAATTATGAATCATCTTGCTCTTGACTGTTTACTTATAATTTCTGCATATACTTCTTAACTTGTTCATATTCACTGTCTATGAAAAAAGTTGTATTTATTGTTACAAGGCCACTAAAACATAATCTTAATATATATTCGCTACCTTCTCTTTCTCTTTTCTCTTTTTTCTTTGTCTTCTTCTCTTTAATAAAAATGTTCCCTTCTCATGTTTACATTGCCTACTCCAACTTTAAATCTCAATGTATTCTATTTCATATAATTTAACTTACTATTCTGTATTGCAATGTATCTTCCTGCATTATTCTGTTCTTGTTTCACTCAATAAAATGTATTTATGAGAAAACAGGGCTGAATGCAGAGGCCTCCTGACTTTTTGCCCCCATTTTTCACTTTTTGTTGGTGTTTTCCTGACTGATGGTGCCCTGAGTACTGCTAACCAGTCCCAGTGCCTGTGCTCTATGTAAAATCAGTATGCAAATTAGGCTAATTATAATTGGCTATGTGAACCTACCTATAAGTCCCTAGTATATAGTAGGACATGTAGGTTTAGGGACCCCAGTGTAGGTAGCGCACCCAGAGGTGCACTGCTGTGGTGCCCAATGTCATTTTAAATGCAGGCCTACCTTGCTGGCTGTTTTTAAATTAAAGTTATATGCAAATTCGACTTTGGAATTAAAAGTACTTCCAAAGTTTTCAACTACCTTATTTTTACATATAGGTCACTCCTAAGGTGTGCCCTACGAGCCCCTAGGGCTGGGTGCCATGTAACTATAAGCAGGGACTTTATAAAAATAGTTTTATAAGCCCTGGTGGGGTAAAACATCCAAATTAGTTTTTCCCTCATTGTAGTGAATGGCTTCCATAGGCTAGAATGGGGAGACTTTATTTTAATTTATAAAGTCGACTTAAGTGTCAGATAACTCATGTTTGGTATCACATTAATTGTTATAATAAATCCTACAACTTACATTTGTTGGATTTAATATAATTTGTTCAGGTAAAGAGTTGTACACTCTACCTAAAAGGTGGCCAACTTCAGCCCTGTGGTGTTCTGCTCTGATTGGCCAGCCTCTGGCAGCCTGGCCAGGCTGCCTTGATGAGGTGTGAAGTAGCCTGAGCTGAACAACACAAAGGAATGTGCCTGTGGGAGGAGAACTTCCCTCAGCAGATGGAGAAGCAGGAAGAGGGGAGAGCTGCCAAACTGGTCTTCAAAGGCAGGGATGGACATTCAAAGCAACCCAGCACCTACCTCACATCCTGTAAATCCAAACAATTAGGTGCCCCCTGATTAGATTAGGAGAGAGCATCTTGTTTAAGATTAATAGACACACCAGTGGATGGGCTCAGCCAGATGTAACCTCCAAAAATCAGTTTCAGCCATGATGCATTATTGAGGAATGTTGCTCCTTGGGATTCATCTTTTGCCACATTTCCCAGGAGTGGTCATTACAGGGGGGAGGACCCTGCATCTGATGTGAAAACCAGGACCCTACTGCTTTTTACCTAGGAACACGGATAAAACTGGTGGAACTGCACACACACCTCAGTTCCCTACCAGATCCTAACAAGGAAGAATGTCAGAAGAAAAAGGACTGCCCTGTTGGACCCCTGACCTGCACCTGGACACGGCAGGCTGAAGGACTGCACCAGCTGCACACATGGGCTTCACCACTAAAAGGATTTTCCTGTCTTCTACTGCTTCAAGAAGGGACTCACTGTTTGCTACAGATACACAGGGGCTGCCCAGAATCCCCTGCATCAAGTCCTGCAAGCAGAGCCCAGCTGACCAGCATCCAGTGGCCATTTGAGGATTCTGACCAGGTGCATTCTGGGAAAGTCCCAACTCCCAAGGAGCAAATCAGAGTTTCTGGATCCTTGGATAAAGTTGTGAACACTTCAAGGAGCCAAAAAGGACAGCTGGAAGAAGATCCAGAAGTTTGGAAACGTTTGGAGCAACTCTATAAATAGAAGAGGTGCACTGTGGGAGTTGTAGTCTCAGGCCCCAGGAGGCAAACCAGAGTCTCTGAACCCTTGACTTGTGCTGTGGACCACTTTTCAGAATCAATAAACACTTCTGAAATTAAGTGTGACAGTGTTAACTCATTGATGGCCTGAGCTCTGGACTTTGTTCCTTTTCAGAGTGACCTTTTTTAACCCTTTGAGCTCTAGTTGCTTCTATGGCTAGAAAGCATTAATTCTTTAAAACTTCATATCTCCAGTTCCCCTTATTGATTTTAATCATTTTGCTGTCATTTTAAAGATAAAAATATAATCTATTTTTCTAAATTTGTGTTGGATTTTTGTTGTGTTTTGTGTTTTACCTATCTACTGTTTTGTGATTTTTAAATGCTCTACACATTTGTCTTCTAAGTTAAGCCTTGTTGCTTGTTGCCAAGCTACTAAAGGTTGAGCTGGGTTTAATTTTTTAGACCTAACTGGACCTAAGTAGAGGTTAGTGGCCTATTGCTAAGTGTAGGCACATACCTGCCCTTACCAATAATCCATTTTCTAACATTTTTGGTGCACAGTGGTGGGATCCAATACTTGTGTTTAAAGTTACACTACAATTTTAGGTGAAATAAGTTACACATCCTGTAAATTGACCTAGAACAAAGTATTTTGAATTTTCAAATTTGGACTCATTTTTTAATTACTTCATTTTTGATGCTTCTAAATTGTTCTGATCAATTGGTGCCAACTTTTTTTAAGTGACACAAAACTTAAGGGAGACCATGGAGCTTGATCTGGCTAGCCTACCCACACTTACTGCATCTGAGCTTAGGGTGTTGTGCAGACAGAGGGGATTACCTGTTGCTAACAATCTTAGGAAGGCTGTGATGGTCAAGTCCCTTGAAGCCTGGGTAGCACAGAACGAGACAAAGAAAGCTTCAGGGGTAGGAAGGGAGAGGGAAGATGTCCTCTCCAACCTCCAGGAGGAGGAGGAGGATGATTGCCTCACTGTAATTTTGGCAGCTCGGGCCCTATCCAAAGCTAGTGGGAGTGGAGGGTCTGTGTCATCAGACCAGGAGAAAGCAGAACTGGACCTCAGGGAGAGGGAACTTGAGGCCCAGGTAGCCCTCATAGCTTTGGAGACAGAGAAGTTGGCACTAGAGAAGGAGAAGTGGGCAAGAATTGAACAGAGAGATGGTGGCAGCAACAGAGACGTTGAGGTATCCATGAGCGTTTTTTTTGTCCAAGACTACCCAAGGGGGTGGTACCTGCTTATGTAGAAGGGGATGACATAGACAAGTTGTTGTAGGCCTTTGAGTGGGCACTCTGAGTGAGAAGGGTTAGGACTCAATACTGCAGTTCACTTCTATGGGAGTTGGTCCCCAACTCTGGGAGGGACAGTCTTCTAACCTTAAGTGAGGAGGGGGCAGATCCATACCCTAGTATGAAGAGGTGCTTAGTCAAGAAGTTTGGTATGACCCCAGAGCAGTATAGGATGAAGTTCAGGGACATCCAGAAGGTCAATACCCAGTCTTGGTCTGACTTTGTAGATACCTCACTTAAGACACTAGAGGCCTGGAGTCATGGTAACAAAATAAATACTTATGAGGGGTTATACAATTTGATCATGAGAGAGGACATCTTGACCAATTGTTTCCAAGAAAGGTTATGCCAGTGCTAACATCTAGTGGACTCTAAGCTGACCAATTCCAGAGAGCTGGTGGAGGCTGCTGATAAGTGGTTGAGAACCAGGGTGGTTGTCAAGTCCTGGGGGAAGACTCCAAGAAGTGGGGGTCAGGTCCCCAAACACCTTAGGGGGGAGGTGGTAAGCCCACCACAGAGACTCCCTCTGTACCCCAGAACCATAAAAAGGCAGAGAGTAAATTCCACTCCTACTCTGACAAGCAAAGGCAGGGAGACCCAGGGTTGAAAAAGCTTTTGTACAGTAAGGCTTGTTTTGCTGTTAGCAGACAGGTCACTTCAGAGGAGGTGCAGACTGCCCAGGGAAGGTGGTTAGCACTGGGCTGTCCAGTGTAGCCATGGAGGAGGACTCCTCAGATGAGGAAGTCCTCATAGCATGAGGCTCGGAGACAGGACCAGATGGTAAGCTGGTGATCCCTGAGGGTGGGAGTAGGCACTTTCACCCCATTCAGGTGAATGGGATCCCTACCACTGGCCTGAGAGACATATGTGCCAGTCACAGTATAGTGAGTGACCAGTTGGTGACCCCAGAAATGTATGTCCCAGGAGAGACCAGGAAAGTCAGGCTACCCACAGGGGAGGTCACCTCCAAACCTGTAGCCATAGTGCCCCTAGAGAGGGAGGGTATCCTTGACTGGCTTAGGGTGGTAGTCAGTGCTGACCTCCCATTGGATTGGATTGTGGGCAATGACCTCCCAGAGGTGAGTCTGGTCCAAGATGGGGCGGTCGCCCAGGGCGCTCCCAACCCAGAGTCCTGGGGAGCTAGTCCCTCCAGTTAGGAGACAGGGGTCCCCAAGAAAAGGGAAGAAGAAAAAGAAGGGTGGACCACTATTAATGAGAGTTCCAGTGAGCCAAAGGCCTTCTGCCCCAGTAGGTGGGGAGCCCAGAGTTGGCACTGGTGAGGCCTCACCTGACCCCTAGTAAGTCCGGAGTAGTCAGGCAGCTGTCCAAATGCAGGATGTTGCTCCTGCATTGACAGAAGGGAAAATGGAAGGAGAATGTCTGCTCAGGAGGTGGTGGTCCCCTACTCTAAACAACCAGAGAGGTACTAGGACACCACAATTGCTACTAAAGCAGCTCAGTCACCTGTCAGTGGAGAGCTTAGTGGGTAGTTCTGGGTGCTGACAGCTGTCAATAGCTTCTGCTGGGTGCTGGCCTTCATGGCAGCACTGCACTTGGCCTGGGAGGCAGACCCCAGGGCCAAAAGCAAGGTAGGACCCCTGACCCTGTTGGTCATGATTGGGTTGCTCAAGTGTTAGGTGACCATTTTGGGTAAGGTAGGTGTCGCCCTGGCAAAGTTAGGGATTGGGGAGGTGGGCACATCACTACTCAAGATGGCATGGAGAGAGGAGGAAGACCCCCCTAGAGGGAAGTTTCAGTTTAAAGTGGGTCCTTTCACTGTTGGGATGTAAGGCAGAGTATGCCCTGCAAAGGGACAGCCAGTTTTCTTCACTGTCTTCCTTGCCTGACAAACCAGGAAGACTCTCTAGGTGTTGGGCTGAGTCTACTGCGCTTGTGGGCTTGTGTGAGAAAATAGAGCTGATTGCAGATCCCCCCTGACTTTTTGCCCTCATTTTTCACTTTTTGCTGATGTTTTCCTAACTCAGATGGTTCACTGAGTACTGCCAACCAGTCCCAGTGCCTCTGCTCTGTGTAAAATCAGTATACAAAGTAGATTAATTATAATTGGCTACGTCAACTTACCTATAAGTCCCTAGTATATGGTAGGGCATGTAAGTTTAGGGACCCCAACATAGGTAATGCACTCATCTGTGCACTGCTGAGGTACCCAGTGTCATTTTAAAGACAGGCCTGCCTTGCTGGCTGCTTCTGAATTAAAGTTACATGCAAATTCAACTTTGGAATTGAAAGTACTTCTAAAGTCTTAAACTACCTTATTTTTACATATGTCACCCCTAAGGTGTGCCTCATGAGCCCCTAGGTCTGAGTGCCATGTAACTATAAGCAGGGACCTTATAAAAATAGTTTTATAAGCCCTGGTGAGGTAAAACAGCCAAATTTGTTTTCCCTCGGTGTAGTGAATAGCCTCCATAGGCTAGAATGGGGAGACTTTATTTTAATTTATAAAGTCCCCTGAAGTGTTAGATATCTCGAGTTTGGTACCAAATTAATTGTTATAATAAATCACACAACTTACAAGTGTTGGATTTAACATAACTTGTGCAGGTAAAGAGTTTTAAACTCTACCTAAAAAGATGCCAACTTCAGCCCTGTAGTGCTCTGCTCTGATTGGCCAGCCTCTGGCAGCCTGGCCAGGCTGCCTTGATGAGGTGTGAAGTAGTGTGGGCTGAACAACACAAATGAATGTGCCTGTGGGAGGAGAACTTCCCTCAGCAGAATGAGAAGCAGGAAGGAGGAAGGCTGCCAAACTGGTATTCAAAGGCAGGGAAGGACATTTGGAGCAATCCAGCACCTCCCTTAAATCCTGCAAACCCAGATAACTAGGTGCCCCCTGATTAGATTAGGAGAGGGCAGGAGAGGGGCGTGTTTAAGATTTTTAGCCACACCAGTGGGTGGGCTCAGCCAGATGTAACCTCCAAAAATCCGTTTCAGGCATGATAGATTTTTGAGGAACGTTGCTCCCTGGGGTTGATTTTTGCAACACTTCCCAGGAAGTGGTCATCACAGGAGGAATCTGCATCTAATTGGAGAGCCAGGATCTCCCAGCTTTTTACCCAGGGGCAAGAATAAAACTGGTAGAGCTGCACCCACACCTCAGTTTCCTACCAGATCCCAACAAGGAAGAACGTCAGAAAAAGAAAGACTGCCCTGCTGCACCCCTGACCTACACCTGGACACAGCACTCTGAAGGACTGCACCAGCTGCACACTTGGGTTTCACCACTAAATGGACTTTTCCTGTCTTCTACTGCTTCAAGAAGGGACTCCCTGTTTGCTACAGCTACACAGGGGCTGCCCAGAATCCCCTGCACCAAGTCCTGCAAGCAGAGCCCAGCTGACCAGCGTCCAGTGGCCATTTGAGGATTCTGAGCAGGTGCATTCTGGGAATGGTAGTCCCAACTCCCAAGGAGCAACCCAGAGCTTCTGGAACCTTGGATCAAGTTGTGGAGACTTCAAGGAGCTGAAAAGGACCTCTGGAAGAAGATGCAGAAGTTTGGAGACGTTTGGAGTAACTCCATAAGCTGAAGAGGTGCATTGTGGGAGTTGTAGTCCCAGATTCCAAGAGGCAAACAAGAGCCTCTGAACCATCGGCTAGTGCTATGGGTCACTTTCCTGAATCAAGAAACACTTTAGAAAGTAAGTGTGACAGTGCTACCTCGTGGGTGGCCTAAACTCTGGACTTTGCTCCTTTCCATTGTGACCTTTTTTAACCCTTTGATCGCTAGTTGCTTCTATGTGCTAGAAGGCATTAATTCTTTAGAAATTCATATGTCCGGTTCCCTTTATCTGACTTTGATCGTTTTGGTGTCATTTGTAAGATAAAAATAAAAATTGGTGTTAGATTTTTGTTGTGTTTTGTGTTTAACTTATCTACTGTTTTGTGATTTTTAAATGCTTTACACATTTGTCTTCTAAGTTGAGCCTTGTCGCTTGTTGCCAAGCTACCGAGGGTTGAGCTGGGTTTAATTTATTAGGACCTAACTGGACCTAAGTGGAGGTTAGTGACCTATTGCTAAGTGTAGGTACTTACCAACCCTTACCAATAATCCATTTCCCAACAGTTTTTAAAACATTAGTCTACTTGTCAGCAGCATTTAACTCAGTTGTCCACTGTGTGCTGATGGCAACTTCCTCAGTTTTGTTAGGGCCGAGCAAACTTTAAATTACTTCGGCAGAAATAAGTCACATAACTTTGCATTAGTCTTCTCACATGGAAGCCTCTGAAGTTACGCCATTCCACTACATCGTGCAATTAACATTGTATAATATAGGAGAGCAGGAACAACACAAACAGCCAGAACGTGTGTGGCTGCTGTTTGTGGCACATGTGTGGCAGTTGTGTTTTCGTGCTGCATTTTTACAGTGAAACGAATCTCCATGTCCAAAATAGACATGAGGGCGCATTTCTTGTTAAAATGTAGTATTAAATGCCAATCTTACATTTTGAGTAATTACATGTAATTTTACGTAAATGTATCAGAATTTCACACAATTTAGTGAAAAAAGATGTAGGAAACTCCTACTTTTCATTTAGTCAAGTAAAGTTGGTAAAAATGCGAGATAATATGTTAACGCTGAATTTTACTAATAAATATTCATGTATTCTGAATGCTGAATCTGCATTGAAAATGAGCTAATATAGAAAAATAATACACAACTTTGAAAATGTGCCTACTTGAGTGGCTGTCAGTAATCACGAAGTGTCTTTATTAATTGCTTATTAATGTGAAACGTTTCACATGTGTAGATTGATGTAGTTGTATGTTATATTAATGATTATGCATTATGTATTTTCTTTATTAATCGTAGGTCTTAAGTTAACGAGGTCTTGGACCTGGTTGCACAGCCTCATGTTAAGTTGCACTGCTTAAATAAGTCACATAAAATGGCTGCATAGAGTAATGAATATTTGTATTTTTCCACCGTGTTGACCAAATGCTAGTAAATGATTTTCTTTACCATGAGAACTCCTTGCTAGAATATGCTGTATTGGCTATTGATACATTGTAGAATTTTGTGACTGTGAAAGCGATGTTCCCAGGAGCTAACAATGGATGTACTGACTGGAGGACAGAAAGATACAAAATTGTTACCTAACGAGTCCAACAATGGGAATAGGAGAACTAGAGCCAATCATCAACATGTGAAAGACAGTTTAGTTTTATCTTAGATTCGAGGTTCTACTTTCATTGGACTAAAAGTAAACGTATGATTTGTAAACCAATTGCAACGTGGGAAGAGTCCAAGAGAACTTTAACTTAGACCGACTGCACCTAGAGGAGAGAGCTCACTTTTTCTTAATCTTTTACTGAGAAGCGCCATTCCAATTATTCCCATTCCTGAAACATTTTCTATTTTGAACTTTATTGTCCCGATGCTGATGTTGACCAAACAGATGACTAATTGACAAAGACTATTGCAGCTTGCTGATCCATACAGAAGAAAAGTATATCAGAATATTAATATTCTTGATGTAATCTGTCTTTTGTCCCTAGGTACCAACCCGCTGATGTTGTCAGAGCCTAAGCTAGATGTTTTCCAAATTTGTGTTGACTAAATTGTTTTGCATAAAGCCCAAACATGGTATTCTAATCAGAAGGTTAGCTAGGAGGCTCAAAGAGAATGTTTGCTAATTATTAACAACAGTTGATGTTGGTTGTTTGCTGAATCTAATGTATGCTACTTCCATTTACTGTGATTCTAGAGTGCGTAGCCATACATGCTTTGATTTAATTGAGATTCTTTAGGAGATTTTGATAACCTGTATTGTTTCTGTATGTTTTTTATTTGACTTTGAGACTAAGTTACATGTTATTAGCATTGCTAACATAGGGAAATAAACATTCTAACTTTTACATAAAGGTGTGGTTATTCAGAGCGGAAGGGGTGATGGTGTGTGGAAATTACTGACTCCCAAGATTATCGATTCCATCGATTGTCATTGTTATTGATTGGTATTGAAGTTGGGCCTGATGGTGGAAATTACTCTAAGCGCAGTCAAAAGGTTCATCGAACCTCTAACGCGTTCCCTTGTAAGCTAAAGATAAAATGCCAAATAAGCTCAGACCTGCTAACAAATACATTTGGAAAGCCAGCTATGCCATTTCTTGTCCTTCAAAGTTCTGGGTCAAAGTTTGATATTTTTCAATATTCTGATGACACACAGCTACATATGAAAACCTATTTTTTAGATGATGGCCTATGTGTAAAAGTCTGCCTTTCAAAATCTCAACAATGAATACACAACAACTTTTTTGAAGCAGAAGGTGCAAAAACCTGATTTCTTACTAATCAATTGATTTCTTCCATCAATCACCTCACCAGTTAAATCATAGAGTTTCATGATCAACACTACTCTCTGCTTCATCCATCACATGAACAGAATGCCCAAACCGCTAAGGAAATGCCTCTTGTGCATGGTAGTATTATGAAAAACGATTAAATGAATTAATAAAATTGTTTTTAGCATGCATGACTTGGTACATAAATTAGAGGCCAGATTTACTAACATTTGATGCAGTGCAATGCTGTGTGAAATGGGGGCTGTAGTAATGGGCCCTGTGTACTAAGATGTGGTGCATTCCTGCTCTCTCTCTGCACTGGCGCACTAGTGGCTGCCTAGTGCCAATGCACACACTGTTGCACCATGGTGCAAGTATACCTGCATTACAGGCACCTTCCTGCACAAAAACAATCCCGTGAGGCTTTCCCTCTTTCTATGTTTGCTACACAATGTAGCACATCTAGAAAGAGGAAAACATGAGGAGAAATAAACATATTTCTCCTTTTTATGTTGCCCATGACATTTTAATGCATTCCCAGGATTACTAGCGTTAGTAAATATGGGAGTGGGCTAAAAACCATGGGTGGATGAATTGGAACACCCAGACTCCACCCATAGAGCACCCTCCCAAGGAAGAGCATTACAAGGCAGCGACTTGCGATGCATTGCACAACTCCAGCTTTACTATGCCATGCAGAGCCACGCAAGGTGGCCCTGCCTGGGATAGTAAATCTCACTAAAGGGCTTTCTCCTTGTGTCACCTTGCACGATGCAAGGGCAATGCAAATCATTGAACAATCTGACTCTGGATTTTCCCGATGGGCAGGGTATTTCTATGATGTTAACTGAGTAAGACATATGCAGACATAATAGGATAATCTGGGCAATTAATCTTAACCCAGGGTATGCATGGGTTTCGCAAAGGTGAAAAATTATTCTAAAAATGTGCAATAATATTAAATGCATAAAACATGTGTGGGCACTTCAGGGTCAGCATGCTGGAGGAGGGATACTGTAATATCAGAAGATTGGTAAATGCAGCATCATGTTTCAGCTAAGCCTACATTTGGCTAAACTCATGCGCTCAATCTCATTAGTCCATAAAACCACTTTACATCTGTGCTGTGAATAATATGCAGAAACTAACGTCCTCAGTAAAGGTCATTAAGAGCTACTACAGTCTTCACTATTGATCAAAACTGAGTAAATCCAACATCATATAAAGATCTATCTAATGAAACCACATTTTAGGTGGCAGCAGTCACATGTCTTCTATGTTTGAAACTCTTTGTACTCTGGTAGTTAGGACTGAGAATGATAGAAGTAATACAGTTAGTTAAGAGTATAAGAGCAATAGCCCTATAACAAAGGTCAACAGTTTCAGAGTTGAAGAGTACCATAATTATTTTTTTCTTATTATTTTTCTTCACAGAACATTGAACACATACAAAATCAGTAACAAAATTCACGAGGTCTATGCTAAACACAAATGAGTATGTGTAGTGCATGAGTCTACTGGAAATCCCACAACTTGAAATTTGTTGTTCAAATTGGGCAATAGTTTACATATCTACGATCAATATATTGAAACTTTTTTAAAATTATTTTTTATTACCCCCTATTCGCCTACTTATTGTTTTGCCCAGACATCTCCATATCCCTTTACCTTCGTGGAAGATTCTAACTCTCCTGTTCCACCAGTAGCCTAGTAAAAGGTGGGCTGGAAGCACACTCACATTCACTCACAGAAGCACGCACATCCATTCCCAACACTCATCAACATTCAAACATACAGGCACGCACCAAACATTCATTTAAAATACACACACTTACCTTCAGCTCAGAGGTCCCAGGAGGGTTGGGAAAGGCAGCAGTCCCAACTTCATCACAGAGTGGGATGGGGTCAGTGAGACTTCTGACCCCTCCGCACTCTGTGACGAGGTGTCACTGATTGACACTCGCCCTGGGCGCTTCAGGGCTGAAACCTGAAGCGCCCAGGTTGAAGTCAATCAGTGCCGCTTCCCCTCGTCACCGAGGGGAAGCGCCTCGAGGCACCTTTACCGAGCTAAGGAGGTCACGCCCATAGGAGCTGTGACCTCTTCAGCCCAGCAAAGTTCAGCTCTGGCATCCAGGAGTCTGCACAAATCGCGCATGTCTCGCTCCTGGCTGCCTGATCTGAACATGAAGAGTGTCTATCAGGCTGACCTCTGCTCAGCCTGACAGGAACTCTTCATGAGGGGCAAAAGGTGGGGGGGAGTGGCCCTCAGCCCTAAAGGACAGGTCACAGCTGGTAGATGGGACCTTCTCTCCCTCGTCCTATTGGATGCATGGGAGCACTCCAGAAAATCTGACTAACCCTTCCCAACATCTCCCCTGTCAGTATGCATTCACATTGCCACAGATATTCAAAACTAGATTTACATCAAGGCAAGTCACGAAGCCCCTTTGGTGATAAAAGGATTATGAACTTTTCTGCTGCTAAACATTTTGCTAGGCCTCACTGACATCTGAAAAATCATAAAAGGACCCCTGACAACTAATTCTGAGATTGGATCCTTTCAAGGTTACATGGCAGAAGGTGTCCGAGATTCAGACATCAACACATGCAGTTCACGTCCTTTTGCAGTCTCAGGTATGGAAATGTTAAAAAAACAAGATCCATATTTAGTTGCAGATCATCTTCTTGTTGTCATAATATTGAGGAACAATTCTTTAGTTTTATAATCCCAAAAATAAATGATGATTGTCCTGGGTTTATGCTCGCCCACGTACTACACATCTGAAGAGTGAGAGCCGGCATTTGAACCTTCAGTACCTGGCTTCTAAAGCCAAGAACGACCTTCTGCTGCATTTTAGAACAGCCAGCTCAGTTCTAGAATTCTATAAAAAATTGAAAATGTGGCTATTCCTATAGACCTCAGTCAGGGCAACATCTCTTTCTGGACACCAGCATACCCTCCCAGGCAATATGAACACCATACACATATTTATATAATTGCAATCATAACATCACATAACACTTAAACATAGTGTTAGTAGATTAGATTGGTGAGTGAGATGCCCAGGAGCTCTTGAATCCCTTAGGATCATTGGAGTCTATACTGCTCATGGCACCTGGAATGACCTGCCTTGATAGGGCAACTAGCTCAGCAGGCTGGCTTTGGCTAGGCACAAATTGTGCTTTGAAGTTGATTACTGGGGCACATAGGCTATATATGTTAGAACATGGAACTTGTATAATTTGGTTGCTACTAACGTCTGCAGTCTCTAAGGTGTAGTATGAATATTGAAGCTAATAAGAGATATCCTTGCCTTGTTGAGTATCATTCTGTATTGGATGACCTTTTAGCAAAGGAACTTGGTTCTTATTGAAGGAGAGGCACAAGAGGTGGTCTTCCTCCAACAAATGTCTTTTTGATTGAGCTTTTAGGGTCTCCTCCTTCATATGTTCCTCATTGTTGTCGCAGAGTGGTTTTATTGATTGATTCTGTTTCCTAGTGTTTGTCATATGTCAGAGTCTCAAGAGCTTCCTCCAAGGGGGCTCCAATTAAAGGAGAGTTAAATGGAGATATCCAAAGTATCAGCATTAGGAGACACTTGATTATTCATATTATTCCTTTTTTTATCTCAATAGTTGCCAATATGGGTTGCCTCTTGTAATTTATCTGAGGCCTTTTCCTGTATCAATAATGCCTCTGTTATAATAAGCATATTCATTGGAGCCTGTAGAATTAGAGGCATCCAGATGATAGCCAGACTATTTGGGCTGGTTGGTTACTACATCCTCCTCCCACTTTAGTCCTTTCCTCCATTCAAAACGTAAGTAGCTCCTTTACTGATAATACATATTCTTTTTGTTTAGCAACCATTGCATGCAGTGTTGCACCTGGTTCTCCCCCAGAAGTACGCCTGGATTTCTTGCTTTTTTCATCACCTACTTTTTGGACTTTTTACTGTAGGTGAGCCTCACTACTGGTGTCTCACCCATAGTAATTTCATGATGAACAGACTGTGGGCCTGATTCTAACTTTGGAGGACGGTGTTAAACCGTCCCAAAAGTGGCGGATATACCACCTACCGTATTACGAGTTCCATAGGATATAATGGACTCGTAATACGGTAGGTGGTAAATCCGCCACTTTTGGGACGGTTTAACACCGTCCTCCAAAGTTAGAATCAGGCCCTGTGTGTGTTAACTGCCAGTGTCCTCCTAGTAAGATAAGGTGGCTGAAACACAGCAAGGGCAAGGGGCCCTTGACTGGTTACAATTGAACATGTGTGCACACACAGGTGCACAAGTGTGTGGGCTGCACATGGGAGACTATGTCATGCTCAGCCTAGTAACAACGTACAGGTAGGCTGGCACAGTGGAGACTCTGCAGGTTTTGGTATTTACCTGGGATAGGCCGCATGAGGGTAGTGTACACTATTAGGGAACGTCAGTGAGATTTAGGCCCATATTTATACTTTTTGACGCAAAACTGCGCCAACGCAGTTTTGCGTCAAAAAAATTAGCGCCGGCTAACGCCATTCTGAAGCACCATGCGGGCGCCGTATTTATTGAATGACGTGCGTTAAAAAAAACGACGTACACCAGGCAGCGCCGGCGTAGGGGGATATGGAGCTTGGGCGTCAAGAAATGGGGCAAGTCAGGTTGAGGCAATTTTTTCGCCTCAACCCGATTTGCGCCATTTTTTTTCACTCCCAACCCCCATAAAAATGACTCCTGTCTTAGCAAAGACAGGAGTCATGCCCCCTTGCCCAATGGCCATGCCCAGGAGACTTCTGTCCCCTGGGCATGGTCATTGGGCATAGTGGCATGTAGGGGGGCACAAATCAGGCCCCCCTATGCCACAAAAAAAAAAAAAAACATTTACCTGAACTTACCTTAATGTCCCTGGGATGGGTCCCTCCGGCCTTGGGTGTCCTCCTGGGGTGGGCATGGGTGACAGGGGGTGTCCCTGGGGGCATGGGGGGGCACCTCCTTCAGAGCCCACAGGTCCCTTAACGCCTGCCTTTTGCAGGCGCAAAAAATGGCGCAAAAGCGGCCGTACGTCCTTTTTTTTGACCCGCCCACTCCCGGGCGTGATTTTTGCCCGGGAGTATAAATCCCACGCACATGCCTCGGAGTCGATTTTTTAGACGGGAACGCCTACCTTGCATATAATTAACGCAAAGTAGGTGTCCATGCAAAAAAATGACGCTAACTCCATGGACTTTGGCGCTAGACGCGTCTAACGCCAAAGTATAAATATGGAGTTAGTTTTGCATCGAAATTGCGTCAAAAAAAACGACGCAATTTCGGCGCAAACGGAGTATAAATATGCCCCTTACTGTTTTAACTACAGTGACACTCCATTATACACATGTGGAGAGAACTGCCTTAGAGCACAGTTTCCCTTCTCCTTAGCCTACAGAGACCATTGACGTCTGGAATTAGAGTGTAACTTGTGCGAGAAAATCACCTTATAACTTCTAAAATTATACCTCTACATCTTGTGAGTCATTGAGAGTTTACATGTTTTCCTGGCTCAGCTCAGAATCAGAGCCCAGGGCACCGCTGCCCGAGCCAAGCATTCGGCACGGGGCACGGCCGCGGTTCATATCGGCCGGGCATGCCACGCCCCTACTGTGCTTTACTTTCTCGCTTAAGACCCCAAATTGGGCATGGGGCCTAGGCGAGTCTTGGATGCGGCGCCCCCTCAATATTCACTTGGGCACCTTCCCCCACACCCATCACTTACCTGGTGAGCCTGCCCTTTTTCTTTCTTTCTTTCTTTTCTTTTTCTTCCTTTCCTCATGTTTTTATGTGCATATTCAGCAGCCATGTTCTTTCTTTTTCCCAGCATGCCTTCTTTTTCCCTGCATGCTTTGGGAACCTTTTACAACGTGGTGTCTTTTCTCTATGTGTTCCTATGTTTCTTTCCCAACCCAATATGGTTATTTTCTACTTCATGTTGGTCATTTCCTGTTCTTGGGTATATAAGGTGAGTGATTCTTGTTCTCCTTGCACTGCAACACTTTCTTTGGTGGTGATCTTCTCTCCTGCTACTTTTTTCTCCAGTTATTTTTCCTCACCCGTTCTAGCTTCTTCCAGTATTATTTTTCCTGTTGGAAGACATATCTTTTTGCTTCTTTTTTGTTCCAGGGAGTTCCTGCTTTAGAGATTTTCCCCTTTGGTTTTTTTTCCTCTGGGACTCTTTCTGGAGGGCACGGACTGCTTTTTGACGTTCCTCCGTCGGCAGCACCGTGGCTACCAGAAAGGGGCGCCCTTACCTGGGTCAAGGCAGAACCTGCAAGAATCAAGACCTTTCTGCAGTTCCAGTGGGTCAAAGACATAAACGATGAGTAGCCCGTGACACAGGCCAGTTGTCACCCTGATGTGTCCAGTAATTTTCTCCAGGAGCAGAAACAAAGACTGTCCCTACACAAAATGAGCAATTAGCACTACTTCTGCTAGCTCCTGAGGAGGAAAGGGATGGGGTGGAATACTTTGTATCAATCACTTAGCTGTCACACTACACCAGGGATGAACCTGCCCAAGCCTACTGAACAAAGGAGAGTGCCCAGACAACAATGGTCAACCCACCAGGGGAGGGGCACCTTTGAAATTCTATTGTGTAAGTCCCTGGCAATGATGTCAGTGCGGGTGGAGCTGATGATGTGACCAGTGGCTCCTTGGTAACACCATTTTGGATTGCCCCAATGTGCTGTTCAGGAGGGTTGGGACAGGAGTGGAGAGGTGATGTGGCACCCTAGGATCAGTTAGGGGTGCCTGTCTTCTGGAACCTCCCTCTTTCCTTTATACACTCTTGCACAGGGGAAAGACTCTCTCTTGCCTGCAAATGTTCTACCTGCTTTGCTTCTGGATCCTGTGACTGCCATGGAACCACCTGACTCCCACTGAGGACCCACAACTTTGTCCAGTTCACCTCAGGCCCAGCCGGTCTCCCCAAGGCCCAGTGAGGATGCTCCCCTTACTCCCCCAGAGGACCAGTTGGGAGAAGAGCTGGACTTTTCTTCACCCACCAACAAAGTCACAAAGGTGAACTGGTGTAGGGAGCCAAGAGGCCAGCTTTTGGAGGACTTCACCGCTTTGGAGGTGAGGAGGAGGGTTGCAACTGCACTGGCGGACAGAGCTCTCGACCAGGAGTAAAATGACCCCAGGATTGTCCAAATCGGGCCAACGGCATTTCAAAGGTTGGTGACCTTTGACCTACTTTCCTGCTTTGGAGCACGTGGGGCTCTGCTGCCGTTCTAATAACCTCCCCTGGAGTGGACCAGGGCCTGGCACTGAGAAGCCAGGGTTCACTAGGCTGGGAGAGAGGGAGTGCGTGAGGTCCTCTCCCCTTTATTCTACCTTGCCTAGGGACCCCATACCCCGGACGAATTCCAGTGTGGGAAGTGGATCCTATCCCTGGACCCTGCGTGCTGCAGTGATGTGGTGAAGTGCTGTTGTGTTTTACCAGAGTTTTGACTATGGGGGAGTGCCATCATGCTCCCTCACGGAGGGCAGGAGTGGTCCAGGACCCCACCCCTGTGCCCCGTTAAAGAGGGTGAAGACAAGGGGAGTGGAAGGCAGCCACCAACGGATGCATGACTGTCCACTGTATAAGGCTCCCACAGAAGAATACGTTTGTGTTGACGCACAAGGTGCAGACCAGGGCATCCGAGGGGGGCTCCTGAGCCGTCCTTCACCAAAGGCAGTAACTTGGGTGCCTTGGTGGGGCTGGGCACCCACCACAAAAATGGAAAATGTGGCTAGAGGCAGCAGCTGAACGTAAAACAAATGGATAACATGAAGCACAGCTGCTGCTATGATATTAACTGCACTTTGGAGGAGCCCCCAATAATGCCATGCAGGGCTTTTTGTTTGAATCACATTTTTTGCCCATAACTCAGCCTGTGATGGTCCTAGGGCGATAGGACTGTAGGAAAGTACCATCTTGCCTGGCATGTTACCCCCATTTTTCACTGTATATATGTTGTTTTAGTTGTTTGTGTCACTGGGACCCTGTTCACCAGGGCCCCAGTGCTCATAAGTGTGCCTGAATGTGTTACCTGTGTACTGACTAACTGTCTCACTGAGGCTCTGCTAATCAGAACCTAAGTGGTTATGCTCTCTCATTTCTTTCAAATTGTCACTAACAGGCTAGTGACCAATTTTACCAATTTACATTGGCTTACTGGAACACCCTTATAATTCCCTAGTATATGGTACTGAGGTACCCAGGGTATTGGGGTTCCAGGAGATCCCTATGGGCTGAAGCATTTCTTTTGCCACCCATAGGGAGCTCTGACAATTCTTACACAGGCCTGCCACTGCAGCCTGAGTGAAATAACGTCCACGTTATTTCACAGCCATTTTACACTGCACTTAAGTAACTTATAAGTCACCTATATGTCTAACCTTTACCTGGTAAAGGTTAGGTGCAAAGTTACTTAGTATGAGGGCACCCTGGCACTAGCCAAGGTGCCCCCACATTGTTCAGGGCCAAATCCCCGGACTTTGTGAGTGCGGGGACACCATTACACGCGTGCACTACATATAGGTCACTACCTATATGTAGCTTCACAATGGTAACTCTGAATATGGCCATGTAATATGTCTATGATCATGGAATTGCCCCCTCTATACCATCCTGGCATAGTTGGCACAATCCCATGATCCCAGTGGTCTGTAGCACAGACCCTGGTACTGCCAAACTGCTTTTCCCGGGGTTTCACTGCAGCTGCTGCTGCTGCCAACCCCTCAGACAGGCATCTGCCCTCCTGGGGTCCAGCCAGGCCTGGCCCAGGATGGCAGAACAAAGGACTTCCTCTGAGAGAGGGTGTGACACCCTCTCCCTTTGGAAAATGGTGTGAAGGCAGGGGAGGAGTAGCCTCCCCCAGCCTCTGGAAATGCTTTCTTGGGCACAGATGTGCTCAATTCTGCATAAGCCAGTCTACACCGGTTCATGGGACCCCTTAGCCCTGCTCTGGCGCGAAACTGGACAAAGGAAAGGGGAGTGACCACTCCCCTGACCTGTACCTCCCCTGGGAGGTGCCCAGAGCTCCTCCAGTGTGCTCCAGACCTCTGCCATCTTGGAAACAGAGGTGCTGCTGGCACACTGGACTGCTCTGAGTGGCCAGTGCCACCAGGTGACGTCAGAGACTCATTGTGAGAGGCTCCTTCAGGTGTTGCTAGCCTATCCTCTCTCCTAAGTAGCCAAACCCTCTTTTCTGGCTATTTAGTGTCTCTGTCTCTTAGGATTCCTCAGATAACGAATGCAAGAGCTCATCCGAGTTCCTCTGCATCTCTCTCTTCACCTTCTGCCAAGGAATCGACTGCTGACCGCGCTGGAAGCCTGCAAAACTGCAACATAGTAGCAAAGACGACTACTGCAACTCTGTAACGCTGATCCTGCCGCCTTCTCGACGGTTTTCCTGGTGGTGCATGCTGTGGGGGTAGTCTGCCTCCTCTCTGCACTAGAAGCTCCGAAGAAATCTCCCGTGGGTCAACGGAATCGTCCCCCTGCAACCGCAGGCACCAAAAAGCTGCATTACCGGTCCCTTGGGTCTCCTCTCAGCACGACGAGCGAGGTCCCTTGAACCCAGCAACTCTGTCCAATTGACTCCCACAGTCCAATGACTCTTCAGTCCAAGTTTGGTGGAGGTAAGTCCTTGCCTCACCTCGCTAGACTGCATTGCTGGGAACCGCGACTTTTGCAGCTACTCCGGCCCCTGTGCACTTCCGGCGGAAATCCTTCGTGCACAGCCAAGCCTGGGTCCACGGCACTCTAACCTGCATTGCACGACTTTCTAAGTTGGTCTCTGGCGACGTGGGACTCCTTTGTGCGACTTTGAGTGAGCACCATTTCATGCATCCTTGTAGTGCCTGTTTCTGGCACTTCTCCAGATACTACCTGCTGCTAAGAGGACTCCTTGTCTTTCTCGACATCCCCTCTACCTCCTGGTCTAATTTGCGACCTCCTGGTCCCTCCTGGGCCAGAGCAGCGTCCAAAAACGCTAACTGCACGATTTGCACCTAGCAAGGCTTGTTGGCATTCTTTCGGCGGGAAAACACTTCTGCACGACTCGACAAGGCGAGAGGGATCCGTCCTCCAAAGGGGAAGTCTCTAGCCCTTTTTGTTCCTGCAGAAACTGCAGCTTCTTCTGTCCAGTAGAAGCTTCTTTGCACCCGCAGCTGGCATTTCCTGGGCATCTGCCCATCTCCGACTTGCTTGTGACTTTTGGACTTGGTCCCCTTATTCCACAGGTACCCCAGATTGGAAATCCAGCGTTGTTGCATTGTTGGTTTGTGTCTTTCCTGCCTTATTCCCCTATCACGACTTCTTTGTCCTTTGGGGAACTTTAGTGCACTTTGCACTCACTTTTCAGGGTCTTGGGGTGGGCTATTTTCCTAACCCTCACTATTTTCTAATAGTCCCAGCGACCCTCTACAAGGTCACATAGGTTTGGGGTCCATTCGTGGTTCGCATTCCACTTTTGGAGTATATGGTTTGTGTTGCCCCTATCCCTATGTGTCTCCATTGCATCCTATTGTAACTATACATTGTTTGCACTGTTTTCTAAGACTATACTGCATATTTTTTGCTATTGTTTATATATATCTTGTATATATTTCCTATCCTCTCACTGAGGGTACACTCTGAGATACTTTGGCATATTGTCATAAAAATAAAGTACCTTTATTTTGAGTATAACTGTGTTTTGTGTTTTCTTATGATATTGTGCATATGACACTAAGTGGTACTGTAGTAGCTTCACACGTCTCCTAGTTCAGCCTAAGCTGCTCTGCTAAGCTACCATTATCTATCAGCCTATGCTGCTAGACACCCTATACACTAATAAGGGATAACTGGGCCTGGTGCAAGGTGCAAGTACCCCTAGGTACTCACTACAAGCCAGTCCAGCCAACTACATTGGTTGTGCAGCGGTGGGATAAGTGCTTTGAGACTACTTACCACTCTTGTCATTGTACTTTTCAAAATATACAAAACAAGTTCAGTGTATATACACATAGCCAAAAAGTTTTGCATTTCCTCTTTTCACTCTTTTCTAAGTGCTGAAAAGTACTTCTAAACTTTCTAAAAAGTTCTAAAAAGTTTTAAAAGTTTTTTTCTCTGTCTTTCTAAAAGCTCTGACAAACTTTTTTCTCTTTTCTATCACTTTAACTCTCTCTAAAAATGTCTGGCACAGGCCAAAATGTTGATCTGTCCAAACTTGCATATGATCACCTTAGCTGGAAAGGAGCAAGGAGTCTCTGCATAGAGAGAGGTTTGAGTGTAGGGAAGAATCCTTCCTTGGAACTGTTACTTAACATGCTTAGAGAACAGGATAAGGCTAGAAGTGCCCCATCTGTAGAAAAAGTAGCTAATGGTTCCCAATCTGATCCAGGGACTCCCCCAGGAAAAGATTCAGGAAATAAACTTCCTAGCCTGCCCATTACTAGACAGTCTAGCATAGTTGGTAATGATGAAGAGCCACACCATACAAATAGTGTTGTCTCACATCATAGCAAAAGCATTTATTCTCACCACAGTGGTACTGATGTTTCTGTTAGCCAAGCTGTTAGGGTGCCCTCTGTAAGGGACAGGTCTCCTTCTGTCCATTCTCACCACACTTCTGTTTCAAGGCATGTCCCTCCCACCGACCCTGATGACAGATTGTTAGAAAGGGAACTCAATAGATTGAGAGTGGAACAAACCAGACTGAAGCTCAAGAAGCAACAGCTGGATTTGGATAGACAGACTTTAGAAGTAGAGAAGGAGAGACAAAAACTGGGTTTAGAAACCCATGGTGGCAGCAGCAGTATTCCCCATAGTCATCCTGCAAAAGAGCATGATTCCAGGAATCTGCACAAGATAGTTCCCCCTTATAAGGAGGGGGGTGACATTAACAAGTGGTTTGCTGCACTTGAGAGTGCCTGTGCTGTACAGGATGTCCCTCAAAGGCAGTGGGCTGCTATCCTATGGCTATCATTTAGTGGAAAAGGTAGGGATAGGCTCCTTACTGTAAAAGAAAATGAAGCTAATGATTACAAAGTTCTTAAGAATGCACTCCTGGATGGTTATGGCTTAACCACTGAACAATACAGGATAAAGTTCAGAGAGACCAAAAAGGAGTCTTCACAAGACTGGGTTGATTTCATTGACCATTCAGTGAAGGCCTTGGAGGGGTGGTTACATGGCAGTAAAGTTACTGATTATGACAGCCTGTATAACTTGATCCTGAGAGAGCATATTCTTAATATTTGTGTGTCTGATTTGTTGCACCAGTACTTGGTGGACTCTGATCTGACCTCTCCCCAAGAATTGGGAAAGAAGGCAGACAAATGGGTCAGAACAAGGGTGAACAGAAAAGTTCATACAGGGGGTGACAAAGATGGCAACAAGAAGAAGGATGGTAAGTCTTCTGACAAGGGTGGGGACAAATCTAAAAATGAGTCTTCATCAGGCCCACAAAAACACTCTGGTGGGGGTGGTGGGCCCAAATCCTCTTCTAATCAAAACAAGGAAAAGAAACCATGGTGCTATTTATGTAAAATAAAAGGCCATTGGGCAACAGATCCCAGTTGTCCAAAGAAAAGCACCAAGCCTCCTACCACTACAACCCCTACTGCTACACCTAGTGTCCCTACTAATAGCAGTGGTGGTGGGAGCAAACCTACTAATAGCCAATCCAAGGGAGTAGCTGGGCTCACTATTGGTAACTTAGTTGGGGTTGGTCTTGTTAGGGAGACCACAGAGGCTATATTAGTCTCTGAGGGGGCTATTGATTTAGCCACCTTAGTTGCTTGTCCCCTTAATATGGATAAGTACAAGCAGCTACCCCTAATAAATGGTGTTGAGGTTCAGGCCTACAGGGACACTGGAGCCAGTGTAACTATGGTCATAGAGAAACTGGTCCACCCTGAACAACACCTACTTGGTCACCAGTACCAAGTAACCGATGCTCACAACAACACACTTAGCCACCCCATGGCTGTTGTAAATCTCAACTGGGGGGGGGGTTACTGGTCCAAAGAAAGTTGTGGTAGCTTCAGATTTACCTGTAGACTGTCTATTAGGGAATGATTTGGAGACATCAGCTTGGTCAGATGTGGAGTTGGAGGCCCATGCAGCAATGCTGGGCATCCCAGGGAATATTTTTGCTTTGACAAGGGCTCAGGCCAAAAAGCAAAAAGGACAGGGAAGCTTGGATCCTGGAACAATGGACCAAGTGCTCCCTAAAGCTAGGGCTAGTAGAAGCAAATCACTTCCTACTATCCCTCCCTCTACAGTGGATTCTACTTCTGAGGAAGAAGAATTTCCACCCTGTGCAGAACCTACACCAGAGGAGCTGGAAGCAGACACTGCTGAGCTTTTGGGTGAAGGGGGGCCTGCCAGGGAGGAGCTGAGTGTGGCACAGCAAACCTGTCCCACATTAGAGGGTCTAAGACAGCAAGCTGTCAAACAGGCTAATGGGAATGTCAGTGACTCTCACAGAGTTTACTGGGAGGACAACCTCTTGTACACTGAGGCAAGGGATCCTAAACCTGGAACTGCCAGGAGATTAGTGATTCCTCAGAAGTACAGAAAGTTCCTCCTAACTCTTGCACACGACATTCCCCTAGCTGGGCATCTGGGACAAATGAAAACTTGGGACAGACTGGTTCCCTTGTTTCATTGGCCTAGAATGTCTGAGGACACAAACGATTTTTGTAAGTCCTGTGAAACCTGTCAAGCCAGTGGCAAGACAGGTGGCACTCCAAAGGCACCCCTTATTCCACTGCCTGTGGTTGGGGTTCCCTTTGAAAGGGTAGGGGTTGACATAGTTGGCCCCCTTGACCCTCCTACTGCTTCAGGCAATAGGTTTATCTTGGTGGGAGTGGACCATACCACAAGATACCCTGAAGCAATTCCTTTAAGGACCACTACAGCACCTGCAGTGGCAAAGGCCCTCCTAGGAATATTTTCTAGGGTGGGCTTCCCAAAGGAAGTAGTATCAGACAGGGGAAGCAATTTCATGTCTGCATACTTAAAGGCCATGTGGAAGGAGTGTGGTGTAACTTACAAGTTCACTACACCCTATCATCCACAAACAAATGGACTGGTGGAGAGATTTAATAAAACTCTCAAAGGCATGATTATGGGTCTCCCTGAAAAACTCCACAGGAGATGGGATATCCTGTTACCATGCCTCCTTTTTGCCTACAGGGAGGTACCCCAGAAAGGAGTGGGCTTCAGCCCCTTTGAACTCCTCTTTGGTCACCCTGTTAGAGGTCCACTAACACTTGTCAAGGAGGGTTGGGAACAACCTTTAAAAGCTCCAAAGCAACATATTGTGGATTATGTACTTGGCCTCAGATCAAGGATGGCTGAGTATATGAAAAAGGCCAGTAAAAACCTTCAGGCCAGCCAAGAGCTCCAGAAGCAATGGCATGATCAGAAGGCTGTTTTGGTTCAGTACAAACCAGGGCAGAAAGTGTGGGTCTTGGAGCCTGTGGCCCCAAGAGCACTCCAAGATAAATGGAGTGGACCCCACACAATTGTTGAGAAAAAGGGTGAAGTCACCTATTTAGTTGACTTAGGCACTGCAAGGAGTCCCCTTAGGGTACTCCATGTAAACCGCCTGAAACCCTACTATGACAGGGCTGATCTCACCCTGCTCATGGCAACTGATGAGGGACAGGAAGAAGACAGTGATCCTCTACCCGATCTCTTCTCTTCCACAGAACAAGATGCTCTTGTGGAAGGTGTTGTTTTGGCTGATTCTCTTACTGCTGAGCAGAAAGACCATTGCATAAATCTCCTAGATCAATTCTCTGAACTCTTCTCTACTGTGCCAGGTACCACTTCTTGGTGTGAGCACACTATAGATACTGGAGACAGTTTACCTGTCAAAAGTAAGATCTATAGGTAGCCTGACCATGTCAGGGACTGCATAAAGCAAGAGGTGCAGAAAATGTTAGAACTAGGAGTGGTTGAGCACTCTGAAAGTCCATGGGCTTCTCCTGTGGTACTTGTACCAAAACCCCATTCCAAAGATGGAAAGAAGGAAATGCGGTTTTGTGTAGACTATAGAGGTCTCAACCTGGTAACCAAAACTGATGCTCACCCTATACCCAGGGCAGATGAGCTCATAGATACACTGGCATCTGCCAAGTATCTAAGCACTTTTGATTTGACTGCAGGGTATTGGCAGATCAAATTATCAGAAGATGCTAAACCTAAAACTGCATTTTCAACCATTGGAGGACATTACCAGTTCACAGTAATGCCTTTTGGATTGAAAAATGCACCTGCCACTTTTCAAAGGTTGGTGAACACAGTCCTGCAAGGGCTGGAAGCTTTTAGTGCAGCATATTTGGACGATATAGCTGTCTTTAGCTCCAGTTGGGATGATCACCTGGTCCACCTATGGAAAGTTTTAGAGGCCCTGCAAAAGGCAGGCCTCACTATCAAGGCTTCAAAGTGCCAGATAGGGCAGGGTAAGGTGGTTTATCTGGGACACCTTGTTGGTGGGGAACAGATTGCACCACTTCAGGGGAAAATCCAAACAATTATTGATTGGGTTCCCCCTACCACTCAGACTCAGGTGAGAGCCTTCCTAGGCCTCACTGGGTATTACAGGAGGTTCATTAAGAACTATGGCTCCATTGCAGCCCCTCTTAATGACCTCACATCCAAGAAAATGCCTAAAAAGGTATTATGGACAGCAAACTGTCAGAAAGCTTTTGAGGAGCTGAAGCAGGCCATGTGCTCTGCACCTGTCCTGAAAAGCCCTTGTTACTCTAAAAAATTATATGTCCAAACTGATGCATCTGAATTAGGAGTAGGGGCAGTCCTATCACAACTTAATTCTGAGGGCCAGGATCAACCTGTTGCTTTTATTAGTAGGAGGTTGACCCCTAGAGAAAAGCGTTGGTCTGCCATAGAGAGGGAGGCCTTTGCTGTGGTCTGGGCTCTGAAGAAGTTGAGGCCATACCTGTTTGGCACTCACTTCATTGTTCAGACAGACCACAAACCTCTACTTTGGCTAAAACAAATGAAAGGTGAAAATCCTAAATTGTTGAGGTGGTCCATATCCCTACAGGGAATGGACTATACAGTGGAACATAGACCTGGGAGTAGCCACTCCAATGCAGATGGACTCTCCAGATATTTCCACTTAGACAATGAAGACTCATCAGGTCATGGCTAGTCTTATTGTCCTTCGTTTGGGGGGGGGGGTTGTGTAGGAAAGTACCATCTTGCCTGGCATGTTACCCCCATTTTTCACTGTATATATGTTGTTTTAGTTGTATGTGTCACTGGGATCCTGTTCACCAGGGCCCCAGTGCTCATAAGTGTGCCTGAATGTGTTACCTGTGTAGTGACTAACTGTCTCACTGAGGCTCTGCTAATCAGAACCTCAGTGGTTATGCTCTCTCATTTCTTTCAAATTGTCACTAACAGGCTAGTGACCAATTTTACCAATTTACATTGGCTTACTGGAACACCCTTATAATTCCCTAGTATATGGTACTGAGGTACCCAGGGTATTGGGGTTCCAGGAGATCCCTATGGGCTGCAGCTTTTCTTTTGCCACCCATAGGGAGCTCTGACAATTCTTACACAGGCCTGCCACTGCAGCCTGAATGAAATAACGTCCACGTTATTTCACAGCCATTTTACACTGCACTTAAGTAACTTATAAGTCACCTATATATCTAACCTTTACCTGGTAAAGGTTAGGTGCAAAGTTACTTAGTGTGAGGGTACCCTGGCACTAGCCAAGGTGCCCCCACATTGTTCAGGGCCAAATCCCCGGACTTTGTGAGTGTGGGGACACTATTACACGCGTGCACTACATATAGGTCATTACCTATATGTAGCTTCACAATGGTAGCTCCGAATATGGCCATGTAATATGTCTATGATCATGGAATTGCCCCCTCTATACCATCCTGGCATAGTTGGCACAATCCCATGATCCCAGTGGTCTGTAGCACAGACCCTGGTACTGCCAAACAACCTTTCCCGGGGTTTCACTGCAGCTGCTGCTGCTGCCAACCCCTCAGACAGGCATCTGCCCTCCTGGGGTCCAGCCAGGCCTGGCCCAGGATGGCAGAACAAAGGACTTCCTCTGAGAGAGGGTGTGACACCCTCTCCCTTTGGAAAATGGTGTGAAGGCAGGGGAGGAGTAGCCTCCCCCAGCCTCTGGAAATGCTTTCTTGGGCACAGATGTGCCCAATTCTGCATAAGCCAGTCTACACCGGTTCATGGGACCCCTTAGCCCTGCTCTGGCGCGAAACTGGACAAAGGAAAGGGGAGTGACCACTCCCCTGACCTGTACCTCCCCTGGGAGGTGCCCAGAGCTCCTCCAGTGTGCTCCAGACCTCTGCCATCTTGGAAACAGAGGTGCTGCTGGCACACTGGACTGCTCTGAGTGGCCAGTGCCACCAGGTGACGTCAGAGACTCCTTGTGATAGGCTCCTTCAGGTGTTGCTAGCCTATCCTCTCTCCTAAGTAGCCAAACCCTCTTTTCTGGCTATTTTGGGTCTCTGTCTCTTGGGATTCCTCAGATAACGAATGCAAGAGCTCATCCGAGTTCCTCTGCATCTCTCTCTTCACCTTCTGCCAAGGAATCGACTGCTGACCGCGCTGGAAGCCTGCAAAACTGCAACATAGTAGCAAAGACGACTACTGCAAGTCTGTAACGCTGATCCTGCCGCCTTCTCGACTGTTTTCCTGGTGGTGCATGCTGTGGGGGTAGTCTGCCTCCTCTCTGCACTAGAAGCTCCGAAGAAATCTCCCGTGGGTCGACGGAATCGTCCCCCTGCAACCACAGGCACCAAAAAGCTGCATTACCAGTCCCTTGGGTCTCCTCTCAGCACGACGAGCGAGGTCCCTCGAATCCAGCAACTCTGTCCAAGTGACTCCCACAGTCCAGTGACTCTTCAGTCCAAGTTTGGTGGAGGTAAGTCCTTGCCTCACCTCGCTAGACTGCATTGCTGGGAACGGCGACTTTTTCAGCTACTCCGGCCCCTGTGCACTTCCGGCGGAAATCCTTCATGCACAGCCAAGCCTGGGTCCACGGCACTCTAACCTGCATTGCACGACTTTCTAATTTGGTCTCCGGCGACGTGGGACTCCTTTGTGCGACTTCGGGTGAGCACCGTTTCATGCATCCTTGTAGTGCCTGTTTATGGCACTTCTCTGGGTGCTACCTGCTGCTAAGAGGGCTCCTTGTCTTGCTCGACGTCCCCTCTACCTCCTGGTCTAATTTGCGACCTCCTGGTCCCTCCTGGGCCACAGCAGCGTCCAAAAACGCTAACCGCACGATTTGCAGCTAGCAAGACTTGTTGGCGTTTCTTCGGCAGGAAAACACTTCTGCACGACTCTACAAGGCGAGGTGGATCCGTCCTCCAAAGGGGAAGTCTCTAGCCCTTTTTGTTCCTGCAGAAACTGCAGCTTCTTCTGTCCAGTAGAAGCTTCTTTGCACCCGCAGCTGGCATTTCCTGGGCATCTGCCCATCTCCGACTTGCTTGTGACTTTTGGACTTGGTCCCCTTGTTCCACAGGTACCCCAGATTGGAAATCCAGCATTGTTGCATTGTTGGTTTGTGTCTTTCCTGCCTTATTCCCCTATCACGACTTCTTTGTCCTTTGGGGAACTTTAGTGCACTTTGCACTCACTTTTCAGGGTCTTGGGGTGGGCTATTTTCCTAACCCTCACTATTTTCTAATAGTCCCAGCGACCCTCTACAAGGTCACATAGGTTTGGGGTCCATTCGTGGTTCGCATTCCACTTTTGGAGTATATGGTTTGTGTTGCCCCTATCCCTATGTGTCTCCATTGCATCCTATTGTAACTATACATTGTTTGCACTGTTTTCTAAGACTATACTGCATATTTTTTGCTATTGTGTATATATATCTTGTGTATATTTCCTATCCTCTCACTGAGGGTACACTCTGAGATACTTTGGCATATTGTCATAAAAATAAAGTACCTTTATTTTTAGTATAACTGTGTATTGTGTTTTCTTATGATATTGTGCATATGACACTAAGTGGTACTGTAGTAGCTTCACACGTCTCCTAGTTCAGCCTAAGCTGCTCTGCTAAGCTACCATTATCTATCAGCCTATGCTGCTAGACACCCTATACACTAATAAGGGATAACTGGGCCTGGTGCAAGGTGCAAGTACCCCTAGGTACTCACTACAAGCCAGTCCAGCCTCCTACAAGGACCACCACCAAAATGTTCCGCACAATGTGCTCTTTCTCCTCTGTGCCCTAATCCTAAATTGGGGGGAGCTCAAAATCATCACCTTTACCACTATTCAAGGCATTTTCAAACTCTCTTATGGCTGAAGCTTCTGATCTACAGCTGTGAGTAGCTCACACTCTAGGGGCCTTGTGTATGGTAGCATTTTGAACAGCCTGCAAGGCCCAGAAATGTGCAATACATTGTTCATGTGGGTATGTACTCTAAAGGCTGATGTATAGTTACACTGCAAAGTTTTGCACTATGCTTTTCCATGGTGTTATGCCTTCTTGGGGCTGATTGTATGGTTGCACTGCAATGTTTCACCATATTGTTTTCATGTGCTCACGCCCTCTTGAAACTCACTATATGGTTACACTGCAATGCTTTTTCACCATATTGATTTACTGTGATGCCCTCTACGGGTTATTCTGATCATTATAATTCAATGTCAAATATATCAAAGAATGGACAAGCACAAAGCTAGTTCCTGATAAATGTATTTTGGGGTTTTCATTGTAATTGCATATGTTTTGTTGAATTATCCCTATCACAATTATGCCAAACTAATAGAGTTACTATATAATAATTGTTGAAATTCACTTGATATGTTTAGGTGATCCCTGGGGGTCATCAATGATTACACAATGTAATTTATGGTATGTTCCATCTGCCAATGTATATTCATTCATTACTGCACAGTGTTTAGTAGAGTGTGCATAACAAAAGTACTTCTCTGTTTTCTAAAGAAAAAGTTCTGACTGGACAATCATTTATTGGCTTATTACTGAGACAAGCAGCTGGGTGACCTATAGTAACATTTAAATAAGCCACCTATTAGCCTTTTATGCCACACCACTTCAAGCAGCTTTATTGTGGCTCAGTGAAGTCCCATAGGCCATACACGGTTGCATCCAGAATGCCGTGTGCAATTGAAGATCACCCTCCATCTGTGGTGGTATGAAGAATCACTGGTTAGTTGAATTGCTTTCCAGTGCCACTAGCCACAGCTGTAATCTTCATAGGCTCTTTTCACACGTGAAATCTTGTAGATGTAGAGCGTCTGCTGTTCCTAGCTCTCGTTCGTTGATACTTGCACAATAACTGGCTCAAATCATACAAATGCGGCTCATAGTAGAAATATAACGGTACATTTATGAACAGGTCCTAATACCAATCATAGAAGGCCCCGCCTACAGACTTAACATATATGCGTACACTTTAGAGATGCTGTGCAGGGAAAAAATGCCACAATAAGCTGTTCTGGTCATGACAGCTAATGTTTCTTATGTGGGGCGACAAGCACATGTATGTGATCGTGAAGAGGCTGGTCTTGCTCCAGAAGCCATTGCCACAAACCGCTCAACTATTAATCTGATCTTGCTAAATTAAAGCACATTCTAGAAATAAAATATGAAAACATTAACAATCAGAACACTGCAAGTAAAAACACCCACATTGCTCGTGTTACTCTAAATACAGCACGGCACTGTGTGCACTATGAGGAGTTGTGTACATCAAGTATTGTATATGTTGTTAATCTCCCTAATAGTGAAATTCATAAAAACTGTTAAAATTAATATATTTAACAGAATCCTACCATCGTAGTCTCTGTCACCGATCCAAAACTGTTGATGAAAATGTTGCATGTAACATTGACAGGTGGCCCTGCGGAAACAAATTCAAGACAAAAAAAACACATTTAAATTATCAAGAACATGTGAAAGTGATTTTTCTCTCCTGTATTAAAACTCATCTGCAAACAGTATATCTACTTGACTTGCCTTTTTCTTATGACATTTTGTTTTTCTGTAAATGGTGATTCCTTAAAGTGAGGAAGTTGATCACGCTATACATGGCGAAAGGGGTTGGGGGAGCGAAGAGGAGAATTTTAAAGAAGGGAAGACAATGGACACGAGAGAAAAGATTGGGAAGGAGAAAGCAAAGAAGGAGAGGGAAATGGGGGGACCAGAAGTGAAGGGAAAGGAAGCAAAAAAAATTGAACATTTGAAATTCATCAAAGGGCAAGTAACAGTAAAAGGAGCAGAAGAGGAGAGAAAAGGACAAGAGTGGAGAAGAAAAAACTGATAGGAGAGGAGAAAAGTAGCAAGATATGTGCACTTCCTACCACATAGGGATAAACATTTACTGCAGCATGCAAACCCCCAAGACAGACAACACAGCTTTCTCCAATTGTCAAATATTGAAAATATCCGATCTGCTTGGCCAAAACAAGGTAAACTGTAAACTTCTTGTGAAATGTTGCAACACAAGGCAGAGAAAATTATTCAGATGGCACACGTGGTATGGCATTTTTTTGTTGTGTCACAGTAATGCTTGTTAATATATACGGCTATTTTGCCTCGTCATTATGTAGAGAAATACTAATCATTAAAAGGTAAGTCTGCATAATCCCACATTACATTTCTTATATGGGAAAATTGTTGTTTCATCATGTGTATGTTAGATCAAATTAGATTAAATGTTTATAGATTTAGTATAGGTGTTTATGCTTGCTTGAATATTGCAGCTAATGACTTAACCATAACCCATGGTTGATTCATTTTAGTGCAATGTTTACTGATGTGGTAGGGATGTCAGCAACAGGCACCTTTCCTTCACTTTTCTTTAACTTGTCTAGGCGCCAATCACCTCACCAGAAGGGAGGAATACAACATTTAGTACCCTTTGAAGACCTCGCTCCAAGAAGAGTCCATTGTGGCAACTTTTGAGGACTACTGTGAGGTGGGGCGAAGATTAAACATGCCACTTCTGTGAGTTATGATCACTGTCCTTTTGGGAATAATCCCTATGAGGGATTACCCAGTTTAGCTATTAAATACAATCGGAACAGAGATATGGGATACTATCTCCATCCTTGCACCAGACCTCATCTTCCTCACAGGGATTATCCACTGTAACCGCACCAACAAACTCGGACGATGCATTGTTATAATACTCAAGGAGTCAATCCACTGCACGGCCATGGCAGACCACAACATACCAGTCATGAAACACCTTAACTTCCACATGGATAACATTACTACCACCAAAGGGACTCACACATTCAGACCTCCAGGACCCAGCCCCAGCTTCTGCAATGCCATCCCTGAAGTCATCACCCCCAATCCACCGACAACGATGCCAGCACCACCAACCCCATAGATAGCATGGAAATTTTCACCTCGGGTAGTCACTGATTACACGCACATCGCAAGACATACTAGACCCCCACCTTCACCTCTAGCAACAGAATCAACTACAGTCATACCCCCAAGCTCACTTGGACTGCCCATTACATCGTCCACTTCACTTGCATTACTACACCCAGCCAAACCGCCAGGCCACCACATACCTCACATCGGAGCTGGAGCAAGGTAACTAAAAGTCAGTGGCCCAACGCCCTCAACTCCCACCACCCAGAAACCACAAATCAGTCACCAGACACCACTTCAGATTGGGGGGACATCAAAAACATCACCACCTGGATATCTAACTGCATAGACATAGGCCCTCATTCTGACCTTGGCGGGCGGCGGAGGCCGCCCGCCAAAGTCCCGCCGTCAGGTTACCGTTCCGCGGTCGAAAGACCGCGGCGGTAATTCTGACTTTCCCGCTGGGCTGGCGGGCGGTCGCCTTCAGACCGCCAGCCAGCCCAGCGGGAAAGAGGCTTCCACGATGAAGCCGGCTCGGAATCGAGCCGGCGGAGTGGAAGCTGTGCGACGGGTGCAGTTGCACCCGTCGCGTATTTCACTGTCTGCACAGCAGACAGTGAAATACATGTAGGGGCCCTCTTACGGGGGCCCCTGCAATGCCCATGCCAGTGGCATGGGCACTGCAGGGGCCCCCAGGGGCCCCGCGACCCCCCCTACCGCCATCCGGATCTCGGCGGTCCGACCGCCGGGATCTGGATGGCGGTAGGGGGGGTCGGAATCCCCGCGGCGGTGCAGCAAGCTGCGCCGCCGCGGAGGATTCAATGGGGCCGCGGTACACTGGCGGGACCCCGCCAGTGGTGCCGGTCCGACCGCGGCTTTACCGCCGCGGTCGGAATCCCCATTGGAGCACCGCTGGCCTGTCGGCGGTGCTCCCGCGGTCCTCCGCCCTGGCGGTCAAAGACCGCCAGGGTCAGAATGACCACCATAGTCTTCTCCTTTAAAAACTATCAATCCCAACAGAACCTCTAAACAAGCCAACTGATACACACCAGAACTCTGAACTGAAAATGGCAACTGCAAACAACACAAGAGGAAATGGCGCACCTCCAAGCACCCCAACTACTGAACCACTTAAAAGAACACTCTCAACCAATACCACAAACTCCTAAAAGACACCAGAAAACATGTCCTAGCCACTCACATACAAACCAGCTCAAACCGTAGCAAAAAACTCCTCAATATCATGAAGTAGTTCGCCAGCCCTCCCTCACAAACTACTTCCACAACAAAATCTCATCTCACACATCTACAGAAACTTTGTGCCCCAACCCACTGCAGTCAACAGCATCAGCCTCCTTACTGACACGTCCACCAACTACAGAATCTCCAGATAGAGTCAGCTCACAACTCAAAATACCACCAACAGCAAGAACTCCATCCATTTAGGACCCCCCCATGGACCCATCCCCTCACCAAATGTTCAACCTCAGCAACAACAGCAATCAATCAGCAGCAAGCTCACAGATATCCTCAACACATTCATCACCTCAGCTACCTACCCAGATGTTTGGAAACATGCAAGAGTCAAACTCCTACTCAAGAAACTCTCAGCTGACCCCAACAAACTCAAGAATTACTGACCTATTTCCCTGCTCTCCTTGCCAGCAAAAGTACTCAAGATAGCCATCAACCAACAACTCACAACATACCTAGAAGACAGCAACCTCCTGGGCTCATCCCATCTGGATTCCGCTCCAAACACAGCACTGAAACAACCCTGATTGCCACCATGGATGATATCAGAAACCTACTAGACCAAGGAGACTCAGCTGTCCTCATTCTCCTTGATCTCTCAACAGCCTTCAACACAGTCTCCCACCACATCCTGTTCAAGATACTCCACAAGATCGGCATCAGAGGTGATGCCCTAAGATGGATTGCATCTTTCCTCATCGGACCAACACAGAGTCCTCCCCCGTTCACCTCAAAACCCAAGGCCATCATCTGTGATGTTTCCCAATGATCATCCCTCAATACCACCCTTTTCAACAACTTGATGCCTCCTTGGCCATCATCATCAGAAACCACAGATTAAATCATCTCCTATGCAGGTGACACACAGTTCATCCAGCGACCCCTCCACGGCAAAGACCAACTTTCACCTCTGCATGAACAGCATCACCTTCTGAATGAAGCACAACTGCCTCGAACTCAGCACTGACGAAACTGAAGTCCTGTTATTCGGAAACTCCACCTCACCATGGGACAACTCCTGATGTCCCGTGGGCTTAGGTCCCCTCTAACCCCCACAGACCATGCCTGAAACCTAAACATGAAGAACTACGCATGAAGACCCAGGTCAACACAGTATCCTTTACCTGCTCCCTCCCCCCACATGCCTCATAAGATTCTGAAGTGGCTCCCAATGATGCCAGATTCACCGTCACCGAGGCCCTCAGCACCAACCACCTGTACTATGCTAAGGCTCTCTACGCTGTGCTCATGACACACCTCACAAAACAACTTCAACTCATTTAAAATGCAGCAACCACACTCATTCTGGACCTCTGAAAAGAAACCCACAAATCCCCCATCTAGGGAACCTCCAATGGCTCCCCATACACAAGCGATGCCAATTCAAGGTGCTGATACTCACCTACAAGGCCCTACACAACCAAGGACTTGCATGCCTCAACCATCGACTGAGCTTCCAACACCCCACCATACACCTGCGCTCCGCCTCTCTCTACCTAGTCCATGCACCGCACATGCACCACAGCAACTATGGAGGCTGTTCCTTTTCCTACTTGGCAGCAAGATCCTGGAACAGTCTCCCGATCCACCTAAGGACCTCTCACTCCATCCAGGAACTCTGAAAGAGGCTGAACACCTGCCTGTTTGACTAAGACCTTGTGCGCACACATACATAACACACACACACACACTGATTTGATATCACCTTATTTAAATTCCCCTCAACACTTATCAAAACCTCTCAAAACAAACACACAGAACACACTCAAGTCCATCAGTGCAGACTCTGAATAAAGTTCTTGTGCACAGTGAACATCCGAGCACATCTTCCTCCTAACGTATAACAAAGAAAACACTATGGACCTTGCCCTCTCCTTCATGCACATCCTTCAATTAGACAGTCACGTTGCCATCTAAACAACCTACAAATTTCAGACTAGCACCTTGCTGCCAACCAAAGCCCTCCATATAGTGGTCCCATTCATTCCGCCCTTAATCTGGGTCCTCTGAAGGCACCAAATGTTTGCTGAGCAGTCTCTAAGTTTCATGAGGCCTCTCATCAAACTTTTTTCTATTACAAAAGCAAACTCTCACAGTGGGAGTATGTTTCTGCAAAACAAAAAAATAATGACAGTGACATCCTGGAAGTTTTCTTCAAGGGTATGGGATCTTTTTCCTTGTTATTCTCCCTTGGACAGCCAGACTTTTGTTGACAGACCAGAAGAGAAAACATGATACATCAGACTATCCTCTGTAAATAGGACTGACAGTCTGATGTACTTATAATGATAAGCCCATGTCCATCAAGTTGTTGGTGTAAGGTTTCCACTGCCAGAGGTAGTAAGGAACCACCGGCAAAAAAATGACATTCCTCCCAACCCTAAATAGAGCAAACGGACCATGAGTGTGGTGGACATGGTACTCTGCCACTGTCTATAAAACTCTATATCAGGCCCCTGTCTTTAATCCGTTCAAGTTATTATCTTGCGTAACATTAAATCGGATAATAGTAATACCTAATATTTACAGTACTTAGAAGAAGCAAAATCATGATATAAAGACATGTATGAAAATTGGTTAGTATTTTACAAGTGTATTTATAATTAGGTGTGCAATCCACTATTTCCTTAACAAATACGATGTGGAATACTAGGTTAACACTAACTATAAAGACTTGTTTGGTGTAAAGTGAGAAAGCCTCACAGATCTTAGATGCTCTCCCTGAATATCTCCAAACCTTTGTGACATCATGTCACTAGAAAAAATAACCAAAAGTGTGTTAATCCATTATACAAGTCCAGGCCTACAAAGTGTCTAAGAATAAATATGTCTTCTTAGAAAATATTGCTTTATAGCTTTTTTTGGAAACAAAACTAGTTTGAAGTTTTAAAAATAATACTCAAGAATGTGGTGATGTCAGTTATTCTTGAAAGCAGGCTTTCCTGGTGAATAACCTACAACTTAAGTGCCTATACTTCACTTATGCATAATAACAACATAAATACTATCTCACAGGCAGAAAAACGTATAATCATCACCGACAAAAGTATGAAATCTTTCATAAAAGAATGGCAAAGATCAGTCTCAAATTTAATGGACAGTTTACTGAAATAATCTTCCTTGGGTTCTGGAACAAATTGACACCTCTCACTCTCTACTCACTTTCTTTGCAAAATACGTTCCCACAAGAACAAAAGGCATACATTTGTATGTCCGATGATGTGACCTCTGTATTGATTCCCATTTTTATGCAGTGGTCAAAATGACCTGTTAGCAACTCAGCCTTCTAAAAGGTATTCTGTAGTTCCTTCCATCCTCCTACTAAAGATCCATGTCCTCTTCACAGATTCCTGATACATTCTATCTTGGTTATTCCAATGTTCTCAATGCAGACACCTCCTGAATACCACATCATCATGCTTTATAAGAAACAGATTGCATCAGGGCTAGTAATCTTTGGCTTGAAAAAAGATACAACCAATCTAAATTTAGAACATTGGAATGTTGAGAGCTCCATTGAAGACAATGGAGTGCTCAGGGCTTGTAATGAATTCTAGAAGCCCGGTGCATCAACATTCCAATGTTTGCCTGTTTCTCTGAACAAAGGACTAATGGACCCTGAGGGGTTTTAACCCTCTTGGGCTCTGTGAGGCATTTTTTAATAATTAGAACATTTTGCACTCTAGAGGTGATATGTTTTAATAGCCTTATAGACCTCTGTAGTGGGTTGAGTGGGCTGTATTGGCCATTAAAGGCCCGCTCCCTTACTAAAGGGAGCGGGCCTTTAATGGCCAGCATAGCCCACTACAACAGGCTATAAGGCTACAATAAAGTTCAAAGAGCTGTAGTAGCTCACATATATATCCATAGAAGTTTCTGCCTCAGGACATGTTCAAGAAAGAATAAACCACTACCATTCCAAATGGGTACTGCGTGCTGCACCTGTCATCTATGCGATCACACCAAAACCAATGACCAGGTGAATTTTTCCGCATCGTGCAAAGCAATGTAAAGCGGTGTAAACTGACAAAAAACATTCTGTCAATGTACTTTCCATTCTATACGCCTGCAGATGAAGCATGAGATTGTGCAGTGCTGCACAAACATCTATATACTCCTTAGTAAGTAGCTCTCTCAATGTTCTTACCCTTCACCTACTCCTAAGAAATGCTGCTCCTAAAACATTTGTGTAGTACTGATACTGATGCACTTAGGAGACTTTCATAAGCACATACCAAATCAGGTATACCTGACATTCATTGCCATCAAGGTAGTCAGCCAGAAAGGGAAAAGCCAATTTCCAAAATATAAGAAGGACTACAATCAGAAGGTCAACAATGCACCAATTGTCTGTACCAAAATAAGACAACAATCACTTCAAGCATGAAGGGTTAAAGGGCAACCTTGGTGCCCAGAAAAGCAAGGGCAAAACACTAGGAAACAACTGTATTAGAGACCCACAAGGGGCACCAAGAAAACCAATAAAGCCAAAGGTAGCTGCAGTAACTCACAAGACATTATTCAGGGTAAAAGCCAGAAAGGACCCAAAACACATCAGCACGAGCACCCTCTAGCATATTAGGCACTTACAAGATCATGCAAAAATCAGAACTCACAGAAAAGAATGTCACTAAGCCCCAACACTTGGGGAAGAAGGAACAGTGATGTCAAATAAGAGTGCACATATCAAAAACAGAAGGCAGAGGTTTGCAAAGTACACTCAACCTCAAGCATCCTTGAATTTACAGGGGAAAGGCAACAAATGTCATTACTTCACAACCAAAACATGCTTAAGAGTACTTTGGCCCTACCAAACGTAAACGAAAGGGAAAACGAGAAGCAGGGCCAAAAGACACCAATCAGTGCTCAACACCTAGAAGGTGAAGACCCACCCCAAAGGAACAGGCAGGTCAGGGTACAAGAAATAATGCCAAGAAGACAAAAGGGACATAGATAGGCCCAGAAAATGAAATGCATGCACAAAATGCACCAAGGAGCGCCTACACACACCAGCGCCTAAGTGATGCCAGGAAAACACAGGCACTCCAAAAGGTAATTTGGCTGGGAAACACTACAGGAAAGGAACCAATGAACCAAACAGCCAAGAGTAGATACAGCCCCTGCCCAAAATGGGAGCATCAGACAAAGTATGTGACCGTGTCAGGGACAGGTAGGATTTCAGGGCAGGAGTGGTGTTGGCAATAATGAATGGGAATAGATTAGATTAGTTGATATGCCTCGTACACAAAATATGGCTCTTGTATTTTTCTTGGCAGAATCTGGGGCTCAAGATGGAGAGACTGTCACCAAGTTTACTGTCTTTCAGGATAAAAGGCCCATCTTTAAGAACCATACTCTCAATATAGAAATTTGCAGGACACTGCGCACGGTGATGAATCTCTTACTTGGTGTTCACAAAAGACAAGTGCCTTTACTTAAATTTTTTCATGCGAATGTTTAAAAACAAAATGATGACTGTCTCACTCCAGTTCTTGTAAAACAAGTTCTTCCTGTGATAGCTACACTGCGGTGGGCATCTTGGGTGTGGCATCTACATAAAAGGTCCTTTTCCACACACATCTCACAGTTTACTAACAGTAGAAACACTTGAGTTCTGGGTTTGTGTTCGGCTGACAACATAGCAGTTGAGAATTGATCATCATCCATTCTTCCAGCAGAGACAAAAGGGATCCCTCCAACAACTTTTACCAGTACATCGTTGAGGAGTTTGTTTATGAACATGGCATATAGATGGGTATATGTTTTGAATGGTACCACATTAGACACAATAGATAATTGCAAGAGTAAAGACTCATTATGTAAGGTACTGCAATGCAGGAACTGCTTTTGAATGACTCGTAAAGGTCTGTTTGTGTTTCAACAAGAAGTGAAAGTGAACTAAACGACCATAAAGCAAATGTAGAACAATGTCTACTCTTTGAGTCAAATGTAATATAGAGAAGAATACCTTTTAGAGAAAGACTTTCTAACAAGTTAGGTGTGATGTGATTACAGCTCAATTTAGAGTGCTAGGAGATAATCATTAATGTGGTAAGTTAGAGGGGAAAGCAAACATTAACAAGAATTGGAGATGAATGCTTTTTGTACAAATTCCCAAGGCAGCTCATTTGTTTCATATCTTTAGTTTGTAGGCACATACACATGAAGTACATTAATGCAAGTTACAAGAAGAAAGTATCACTGAAGACAGTCCAGTGGGGATTGCAGGTATCTATATCAGTGATATTCCAAGACTAAACATATAATGGTGTTTGATCTGTGCTAATGGTATCAGTGATTGATTTTTGTAAATCACAGGCCTATTAAGGAGCCTGGGTAATGAAGAGACAACATGAAACCAGGAAGAAACCTCCTGTGGCGATTACTTCAGTATCTTGTCTTCTTTTTTTCCTGTGTTCCTCCTAGACCTATAGGTACAACCATGTGTTAATCAGGAATCTGGATTTATAGGTGGGAGTGGCTACTCATCTAGTTTTCAAGGTGTTCTTGCAGAAGAGGTAGGTACCTTGTTGACATACTGGACTCATCATGAAAATATGGGGTGGGAGAGGAAACCAAAGTCCCCATCAAGAAGGCATGCAAAAGGAGGCTAAGCATTTCCAGAGAAGGTCAAGCTCCCGCACCAACAGGGAGCAGAGCACAGGGATAGGAACCACCAGAATCCAGACCCAACTGGCTCAACCAAAAAGAGTGCAGCAACTGGAAATACCACTTCTATGAAATCCTATGCTTTAAGAATGATGCCCCATCAGGGAGCCAGGATTGTAGAAACCCGGAGGAGCCACTAAAGGCACAAGAAGGAAGACCCATTAGAATGAGCATAGTGATGCAGCAGAGGAATCCACTCCTGGCAACAGCAAATGGCAAGCAAGCAATGTGGACATGGAAGGACATTCCTATTAAAGGAGGGATAAATACCACTATCCCAGAATACTGCCGGAGCAAGAGGTGATCTGTAAGTCGCACAAACCTTGAGGAGGAGCATATTAGAGCTCTGTACCACTTTGATGGGATTCAGGTGTGCTGGAGGAGCAAGAAAAAAAAGTTGACAAGGCAACCCATATCTTCTCACAAGACCAGAGGCAAGCAGCAATAGGAGAAACAGAACCTGTCAGTACATCAGAAGGGCCAAAGACCCAAACGTCGAGACCAGTAGAAACTGGCATACTGCGTAAAGAGAGCAAGCTGTCAACAAGCAAAGGATGCAAGCACCCAACCTCAAGTATATTGACCCTCTTCCACAGATTTTGACAGAGCAAGGACAGTCATCAGGTATAAACCCCACAGCTGAGACTACACAATGTTGATTAAGACACTTAGGGCCTCAAAAGAAGGCAGTAAAACCCCAAGCATGCATGTGTGGAGAGGAAATACCCCAGACCGAAACAACTGCCAAGATGAAAACAAGGCCACCCAGCCCAACAAGGAGCAAGAGAATCACAAATGGACAAAAGCATCCCACTTCCACTCAGGTCAAGTCACAAAAAGAAGTAAATTTTTAACCCACTACCAAACAGCATGCCAAATAAGCAAGATGGAGGTGAAATACGCTAACAACAGAAACTCAATCAGAAAAAACAAAGACGAACCATTGAGGCAAGAGTGACACAACCCCCTTGGCACCATAAATAAAAAACTTAGAACTCAACAAGAGGGGTAAGTCAAGATAAAAAACAAAAATTGTAAGAAGGCCCCAAGTAGCATGAGGCCAGCAACCACAACCTCTGAATTCAAGGAGAACCCAGAAGTGCACACTCAAAGGAGATCAAAAGCCACAAGGATCCCAAGCAAAACAAGGCAGAGGAACCAGCCTGGAATATTAAAAATGCAAACCCCTTCTGAGGAGCCACATAGTGAGGGAAGAGATGTAAGACTGACCTCACCCACAGCCAAAGCCCAAAATAGAGAGGGGTTGACCAAACCCAAGCAAGAATGCAGAACCAAGTCCACCTCCCTCCAGCACTGCAGTGTGGCGCCAACCCTAAGTAAAGCCACCAGGGAAACTGGAGAGCAATAAAAAAACACCAAGCCCAGCAGCGAGATGTTTGGGACCCAAATAGAACAAAAAAAATAATGCACCATATCACACCAGGACACATGACTCAGCTCCTGGAAGTGGCCATGCACCAGAACAAAGACACAGGTGGTGGAGGAGGAGTTTGTATTCTTTTGATTTAGGTAGGCAGCAGAGTGCTTGTCACCTGGATGTGGACACATCTCATGACAAAAAGACTGGAACGTGGAAGAGATGTGGGGGTAATAGTTTTTCTTCATAAAATAGTTCAACTTTGCAACATATATTTGCTCAGGAGAGGGTAAGTGATGTCACTGTTGATGGCCACCCACTCCCTAGTCAATAGCCCTAATGAACTGAGGGCACAGAAAAACATGTGGACCATAGAAACACCACCAGAAGTACTGTCTTAGATGTGACCTGGGAGGAATAAGGGAAGGCCCTGGAGCTATCTCCCCAAACCCTTCTCAACAATTCTTAAGAGGAGTAAACTGAGAATTCAATCCACTTGGATATGTTTAGGTGAGGAATCAAAGATGGCAGGGCTTGTGGAAGTGGCTTGGAAGTGGACAGAATTTCCCCTCAGTGATGCAACCATCATTCCAGTGAGTAAGGGTAAGACACTGATAGTTTACAGCAATACAATGGATTATTAGAATCACAAAAGGCATAAGAGTGACCCTGTTTATACTGTTATGATCGGGCAAATGGAGCTTCCATATTCATTACTGAGCTCCCTCAAGATAAAGAGAGATTTAAATTGCAATAAAGAACAAATAAAGCTGATGATCAAAGCAAAATGAAGACAGGACAGAAGAAAATTAAGAGGAAAAGAGTAGCTCTTCCAGTCCATTTACAAAGAAAAGTCTAACCGCACACCTCAAAATACCTTAACAAAATCCCCACAAAAGAAAAGAACCATTATCATGCCACCACTTCATTCCGTGCACAATAGCATAATTTCCAACAACATTGCCACTCACGTTTCAGAGGATAAAACTATGGTAACAGACCTGGGGGTGTGGAAAGCCAGCGAACATGGTGGATGTGAGCTGGGAGAGATCCATGCACAGCTAGCTCATCCGGCCTGATCCCCACATGCTGCAAACTTCAGAGTTGGCATAATTTGCCCTGTTGCACCTACAAGAGCTGTTGATCACCAGAGCTGCACCCAGGACAGGCCCTCGGTTCTGTGGTGAAGCGGCACAAGAGTACTGGTCTGAGTGAGGGTCCTGGCCTAGACTAGTGTCACCGTCAACTCCTGGGGTCACTGTGAAGTCAAGATGCAGTGGCCTGCAAACACTATCCTCTCTTCTGCCACTCGGACTGCTGAAGTAAGAGGCAAATACCCCTGCGGTAGGAAGAGATGTTCTGACAGTACTGAGTGTTGGCCCCTCACTGCTTGCCACAGCAGCATCCTCAGCTGGTGTCAGAAGCCAGCTTGGCGCTTCAGGCCTCACACCACCAATCTAGTACGCCCCTCTCTAGGCACCAAGACTTCCTTTTGTTCTTCAGCTCTGAGGTGACCACTTGGGTAGAGGAGGCGGTTGGGTGCTACGAGGGGATTGAACACTTACAATTCTCAACTTCCTGTGACACTGACTCCCAGGACCCGGGCCGGTGTGGGATGGCCTCCATATCATTACCATCCACCCTATCAGCACATCGCTTATGTCTATCCACATTTGGGACACAGAGGTAGGAATTTGCTTATGCAAGGAAGGGAGGGGCCTCTCTGGCACCAATATGTGGAGTCCTCCCTCTTAAATTCCACAGCAGGTTTCAGCTGACATCAGACACCTGCTCAGCATACAAGGCCCTGCACTGGCAGCTTGTCCCACTAGATCACTCTCCGATTCACCCAAGGCCCACCTCAATTTCCACTATTCTGCTGACTTGGAGAAAGATACAGATACAGGAGTGGACCCGGGTGGTGCTCCGTGACCGTGACTCATCTCACTCTCCCCTCATGCTGGACTGTGGGCCCCAAGTAACATGCCATGAAATATTCGACCACCTGCCTCTTTTTGGCCAATGCCGATACTGAGGCCATACTGTTAAACCCACTGTGGGGAACTATTGGTGGCCATACTCCCAAGGCATTTAGATACTGACTGAATTTGGGGCCAGATATATGGTGCAGAAGGAGCCAGTCAAGGCTGTGGTGCAGCTTGCTGCCTGGACTTGGATGCCCTCATCATCCCTGTCCCTAAGTCACTGCTTCCCCTCTATGGCCTCTCTAGTGGAGCAGTCCCTTTACTTTACAGGAGCTCCACTGCCCTCTCGCTGCCCCAAACAAAATCTCCTCCACCGCCATGCTGGAGAAAACAAGCCAGCCATGGGTGTGAACTGATCCCTCTTCACTACGAAATGCTTCAGAGCCACTACCACCCTCTTGCAGGATTCCTCTAGACTGGGTTCAGTGACTATTGTCTACAAGCACTCCATGGTTCTATGATTTTACACAAATTCACCTGTGCTTATAGCTGCTTCTGCTGAACTCCACCCTCTTCTCCCAGGAGGAGTGCCATCAGGCTGTGCACATGAGATTACAGGTCCATTCTGCCCTCCAGGGCCCTGCATATATCACTGGCCCCGGCTGAGCTCCCCGGTACTGTACCACATATGTTTAATTATTCCTCAGCAGTGATATGGACAGGGCACCTTTGCTGTACTAAAACTATGGCAACCACTACTCACACCATTTGGGGAAACACCCCCACAGCAAGCTCTACCCTTCATCCTGTATCTCAGTAGTACCCAAACCAGCAACCCTTGACTGTTCTTGTACCCAGTAAGCTTGATCTTATCCTCACTGCAGTCAAAGACATCTGTATGGCGATGGAGGCTAAAATGATTGTGCTTTCTATTGACAACAACTTGCTCCAAGAAGACCACAGGAAAACGAAAGAAAGAATTGCAGGTGAGGAGCATGCACTCCAAGACACAGCACAGCATATGTAAAACACAGCCAGCTTGCAGGAACTCACTGACTGGATCAGGATACTGGAGGGGCACACGGAAGGCAGATTCCATAACAATAATCTATGAATTGTTGGTTTGCCTAAGGGTCTAGAGGGCACTAATCCTACACTCTACATTGAACACTGGCTACAAACTGTGGTTTTCCTGGAAAGTCTCTCCTCCGTGTATGTGGTAGAACATGCCCACAGTGTCCCAGTCAATGCCCCTGGAGCCTCTCTCCACCCCATAGTGGCCAAACTCTTGAACTACAGAGACCGGACCCATATATTGCAGCAAACCTGGTACCACCACACTATAATGTAGGGAGCGTCCAGAGTTTCCATTTTCCCTGACTTCACCTCAGCTCCACCATGACTCCTTCATGCGATAAAGAAGACTACAGGGCTTGCCACAAAAATATGCTCTCTTATTCCCCTGCTGTCTAAAAGTAGCACACAAGTACAGTTCTTTACTGACCCTGCTAAAATTCACTCCTGGATTCATGAACATTATGGGTCAGAGGAAACCACATCGAGCCAATCCACTCATGGGAGTGAATGGAGACCAAGACTTATGGCGCCAGTAGCGCCATAGGTCTTGGCCTCCATTGCGGCGCCACACCGATAATCTGTCTTCCCAAGCCCAAAAGCAAGCCGACTACTGATAGACCATCATGACACCAACCATACTGTGAAACTCACAAAGGCAGACAAACGTCCTATCCTCCGGAGAGGAATCTGGTGACACCTTGTCCACACAAGACTACAATGGGGCTCCCAGAGTCACAGCACAATCAGTGGATGACTTGATTTGACTGTATGCCATTATATATGACTCTCACCGACTGTCCTTACTCCTCTTCCTACCAACTTTTCCCCTTCTCTTCCCTGTGCACACCAACCCTACACATTACATCTATGCAAGCCTCCAAAATCTTCTGAAGGGAATTCTATAATCAGCTTCAATGCTGTGCTGCCTTCCCCCTTACTCCCTGGGTCTACCATTCTTAGTCTCAGATATACCTGCACTCTGCTGTTCTATCATATCCTACCATATATTAACAAGATTAGCTGGCTTCCCCTTACTGCCCCCCCATGTACTTTACTGCACTCACTCCCGAAAGCTGTGCCTCACGCTCCTTGAGATTCACCTTCACCTTCCCTTTCTTCTTTCCTTTACTTCTCTGACCAGTGCTTGCAACTCGCATGCTGAGAACTCTGAGTTGGCTTCTTCTTTCTTGGCTGGATGCTTGTTTGCTACTGACTCTATTGTTTGAGCTCTGTGAGGGGATGCCATGCCCTGCGTGACAATACTATGCGTGTGACAACCCTTGCTTTCTTTTCCCTTCCCACCATTGAGGCTATTGCCCTCTTGTGGGCACTTTTGTTTCCACAAAATACCCATCTAGCTTGACTACCCTCCTGACTCCAGGAAAATACCCACTTCCCACTAGGAATGACTGGGGAATGGGAGGGTCGAAAAAACATTATCAAATCCTGTCACAGTTGAGATGCTATGGGACTCATGTGGCATTCCTCCAAGAAACCCATCTGAATGGCTTTGAGGTTGTGGCCTTGCGTCTCAGAAGGAGGGACCAAATTATCAGCATGCGTTACACCACCTACGCCAGTGGGGCCACACTTTGATTCACTTTAGTGTGGAGGATACCTGCATTGACCCAGAAGGCAGGTATGCACTGGCCAAGGGGTGGCTCGATGGATTACCTTTAGACTTGGCTTGATTTATGCCTCCAACTCAGACCAGACTCATTACTCGGCCTCTCTCTCCAATGCACTTACGCCGTGGGTGGACACCCCCTGGGTATTGAGGGGTGATTTTAATGCTGCTTTAAATGTGACTTTTAATCATTCCCACCCCCCTGCAAAATACCAAAGCTGCTCACAGACTGGCTCCACCATTGAACACTTGGACATATCTGTGCGTTACACCCTAGTGCGAAGAGTATTCCTTCTATTCCAATGAGCATGATGTGTAGACTGCCTAGTCTATCCTACCTCCCTCCACATACAATTCACCATGATAGACTACCTTGTAAACCTGTCTCAGATTATAAACCATTGAGGGCTGCCTTGCTTAGGGACGGATTCCCACCCGAGTGCCAGTCTAGTGGATGCAGATATTATGGTTAGAAGAACAGGCTTTCCACAAAACGTTGTGAGAAGCCACAGTGCAATACTTCACTGTAAACACTGACACAGCCCCCCTAGAGCCATGTGGTAAGAGGCATATAAAGGAGCAGTAAGGGGCCTCATAATGCGTACCACTATAGGCACTTGTGCGTTGCTGGAAACAGACCTACTGCCGCTAAAACTAGACTGCAGGACTTGGACAATCAGATCCCTGCAACTCCCCATATTAGAAACTGTCTTACCGACTGAAAGGCAAACAAGCAGAACTTACAGAAGGCCTGCGCTATCTCGAATCACAGGCCTATGTGGCCCTTCAAATATGGAGGCAGACAGACTGGGACCAATGTTCGTCTACCTTATACGTCCTCAAGATGCTGTGCCCCATTCATGGACGTTTGCTATAATGATGGTACACAAGTATTTATGCAGCAGAATTTCAATGAGACATTTGTTCACCACTAGACATACCTATACAAGGTCGGCCTTCATTAGACCCTGACACTCTCTGCACTTCTGTGAAGGCTTAGACATACCTCACACGACACCAATTGAGACAAGGGTTCTTGACTCCCCATTTACGGTTTAGGAGATATGGCTGGTAATTTGGACTATCACCCACAGTAAAACTCCTGTCCTAAAAGACCTTTCAATTGAGTTTTATGCCACACATGATACCCTATTATCACTCTGATTCGAAACCCAAAAATAACCTATACTGTGATCCCCTTCGGGACCTGCTGTGCCTTCTTTATAAGACCTTTTGCATTGGGAGGAAGACCGATTGATCACAATGAGGAACCTTTATGAGGATAGTCTCTTACCAGACCTTCCAAGACTGAGTGTCCGAAATGGGTTCCCACAAGGAGAGTTTCTGACCTAAGGAAGGATCCATATGGCAATGTTCCACTTTTAACAAAACCCTCGCTGTGAACCCTTGTAAGAAATTGGGCTACTGGTTGAGGGGGCTGAAACCCTACTCCAGTACTAACTAGAATTTGTGTCTGGGTGAAGTCACAAGCAAGCCCCAACTTAACCTGTGCTTAACTCGCTGGTATCTTGACAAAGCTTAGCTTAGAGGCAATAAGTAAAGTGTTTATGCAGCACTTCAGATAGTAGCAAAGTGAAATCACTACATGAAAAAAAATCCACTGCAATGTAGACAAATAGAGTCGAATTTAATTAATAATGTGACACAAAAATGAGAAAAATCCAATTAGTAGAATCAGAGATATGTAATTTTAAAGACTTAAGTGAAAACAATGGCAAAAAGCCCCAAGTGCCACTTGCAGCTATGTAATTTTGCAAGACCAGGGGCTCAGGCCAATCACAATGGAACATGGGCTAGATACAGGCTAGTCGTGTTGAAAAAGTAACTTTCAAAGTCCAGCACAAAGGGTTCCTCTCATGGTGGAAGAGGCCACAAAGAGCAGGCAGAGCTTTGTGGATTGCCTTCAAAGTAGCGTGAAGAGAAGGCTGGACATTACAGACAGTTGGTGCAGTAGCACGACTTTCTTGTCGACTTAGTGGAGGGTCCTTGCTGGAGCTTCGTGTTGACAATCCCCATGACGGTCGATGCTATAGCATGAAGAGTTGGTTCCCCGTAACTTTGTATTGGCGCATGCATGGTTGGCAACATCTTGGTGGGAATAGGCCCTTTCGTGAAGAGCTCAAAAACTTTACGGGAGTTCATCTGAGGCAGCACCAAGAGTCCAGGACTTGGAAGGCCATACTTGTTGGTTAGGAACTAACTCCAGCAGAGGCCAGCAGGGCTTGGGCAGGTCCAGTTGCAGGTTCAGGCACAAAGTCAGATGGGGAATTTTAGGAAGCCTCTGGAGCTTATTTTGTCCCTGTGGCTCAGAACAGGGGGGTGAGCTAGTTGAGCCTTGGAGTCACTTCATCCTGGGATGAAGGATGAGGGTCCATTGTCCCTTCTCAGCAAGCAGGACAGCAGGCACCCACGCAGTCGATTAGCAGAGCAGCAGAGTTGCAGCCCTTCTGGCAGCAAAGCAGCATAGCAGTCCTTCTTCTGTAGTGTCCACAGGCCCAGAGGAGTACTGCATAGTCGGTGTCTCAGGTCCAGTATTTATACCTGACAGCTTCTTTGAGGGGGGAGAAACTTCTTGAGGATTCTCTTTGAAGTGTCTTGGTTTCCTGCCTCCCATGCACTGACTCAAAACTAATTACAGGGGGTATGCAATCCTTTGTGTAAAGGCAAGACACAGCCTATTTAGGTGTAAGTAGGGCTGTGCCATTCTCAGCCCTCCCATCCTGCCAGCGATGGCCTATATATGCATACCTAATCTCTCTATTGTGTGCAGCTGTCTAGGAGGAATACACATAGGCCATCTGCCAACTAACCAAAGTCATGTGATCCAGAGACAGGCTGCAGGCACTAAATTGCTAAAGCATTTCAAATCTGACTTTATCATAAAATACGTTTTTTGTTACTTTTCCAAAGACCCCAAACATGAACTGTCTACCTTTTCCTATTTGAAAGATACAGCTTAATAAATGCAATAAGATAACTCCAATGTTATTCTATGGGAGACACAGGCCTTATAGTAGTGAAAAGCGAATTTAAGAGTTTTCCACTACCAGAACATGTAAAACTTAAAATTGCATGTCCTACTCTTTAAATACATTGCACCTGCCCTGTGGACTGTTTAGGGTATGGGGACTTAGGCAGACAGGTTTGAGCCTGGAAAAAAGGTTTATTTTGCCATGTCACAATGACAGTTTAAAACTGCGCACACAGGTTGCAATAGCAGGCCTGAGTCAGGTTTTCCAGGCTACGTAAGTGGGTGGAACAACAAGCGCTGCAGGCACACTAGTAGCATTTAACTTACAGGCCCTGGGTACATGTAGTACCATTTAACTAGGGACTTATAAGTAAATTAAATATTCCAATTGGGTGTGAGCCAATTCTACCATGTTTAGAGGAGCGAACACAAGTACTTTAGCACTGGTTAGCACTGTTTAGCAGTGGTAACACTCACAGAGACCTAAGGCAAACAAAAATGAATTCAGCAAAAAGTGAAAAGTAAAGACAAAAGGTTTTGGGGGTGACCAGGCAGAGAGGGCCAGCTCCAACACCCCCCTCTACCCATGATGCACTACTGACTCTTCATATCATCAGCCACGGAACTTGACTTGTGACCAGGCTCTATAGAGGTAAAATGTATGCGAGGAGATGCTGAGGTGTCTCTACAGGGACTAGAGCGCAACTGGGAGGACAAATTAAACATAACATTTAAGGATATGAAATGACCGGTAATCCTACAATACCCATCCCAAATCCTGCACAATGCACACTTTATTTTACTCAGACATGCATACTCCCTAGAGTCCATCTCATCTCACAAAGACTCTAGGCGATCTTCCCCACGGCATCCCAAACTACCCTCAATGCCAGGAGACCCCAGCACAACTGACACACATGATGTGGAGCTGTACATAATTGACGTTCCTCCAAATAACGGTTCTCTCTACACTCACACAGCTTATGGACAGAGCGCTCGAACATTTGTTGCAGGTGATATTCCCTGGGATTTCATTTAGACCAGTAACGGCCAAGCTCAGACCCCAAACCCAGGACCTTGCCCTTCTGCTTGTATGCTGAGCAATTACCCGCCATTAGAAATCCCTGATTCTCCCTTCACTAGCGTCATGGGACGCTGACCTTCAGCAATGGATCTTAGTCGAAAGTAAAGCCTTAAAATACAAGGAACAGTGAGGATTTAGGCAAGTCCTGATGGATGATCTGTAGGACATAATAGCACATGTCCATAAATTGAAATCCCAGACTGAATACACTAGCAGTCCCCAACACGTTGTAGCTAAGGTTAACCTCCCCACCCTCCCAGTACCCCTCTTCACCACGATAGACAAACGGGACCCCCTAGGCTTACCATGCAGAGCAGTTTTTTTATTGTTGACTATTTAATGTAAAAACCCTCAATACCAGCCATTTGATGCAATGTGATTACCACAAAAGATATCTTTAACATATATTACACACCGATGTGCCCAATGTGTATTGTCTGTAATAATCTAGCGTTTGCTTGTAACCCGAATATGATTTATGAAAATCAATAACACGGCTTTGAAAGAAAACATGGTAACAGATACACAGAAGCTCAGACAACCAGGAAAAAAGTTGAGATCCTCACAGATATGAGTTCATTCAATGTTATAGTGCTCTAAATCAAACAGCCACAAAACAAAGGGTGAATCCTGAGGATTTAGAATTATAATGACACTGGTAAAGGGAAAGATAATTGAAGACAATAAAAACTATACAATCACCACAGTTGTGCACCGAATCTTCAAGCACACATTGTGGAGTGCTATAAGAAATTCACTTTTGCAATAATTGTCTTCTAATCCGAGTTTCTCGCTTTGGAATGAGGCATACCATACGTATTTTGTGGTTTTCCACATCAAAAATGCAGGTCCCGGTAGTTACCCGTCTTTTGTGTTTTACTTTTATTTGTTCACTCTTCTGTCACACAGCAAACAAAGGAAAAAAAGTGGAAAAAAATATAAAGAACACAAAATAAAAGGCGTAAGAGCGCTGAATTAAGTATGAATGAAATAAGAGCCTAGGAGAAAAAATACCAGTTTGAGAGAGGTAACCATCAGAAGGCCTTGCGGGTGCTCTTCGAGCTTCTCCCCCGCTGTCAGAGGCTGTCAGTGGCATTGTTTCAAAGCCTGGGGAGTAGCAATTGGAATGCTGGGGAATGCATTCTGCAGCACCTGCGACCATGCTGTTAGCTGCTCTGAAACAAAGCGCCATCATCAAGGATCGCGCGCTAGTCGAAGATGGCAATGATGGCTGATCGCACCGGACTGGTGGACCCCTCTGCAACCTCGGATGCTTTTAATTCTCCACAAGAGCCTTCGGAGGACAAAACCCAATTTGAACCGACAGAGCTTTAAATTGAAAGCTTCTGCTGACCAAGTAAACGTACAATTTCTGTTGAAATACTTCGGATGAATGTGCCCTTCATGACACTCAGTTCCAGCCCCCCCCCCTTCTTCTAGGAACAACACACCTCAATTTACAATGAGCTTTGACTTGTGCTCGCATTCCTCACGCATTCGTTCTTTACGTTAGCATTGAGGATTGAAATCGAGATTGAAATATTCCTCCGCCTGGTGGGTACTAATGGAACAAATAATATTAGAATGTGTGGCTTGGCTATGTCTTTGAGAGGTGGATGCTGCCCCTGGAAATATTTAGCGGTTCGACTTGATGATGCTGATTACTACTACTAATAATAATGCTGAAGCAGATGTCTGAGCTAGAAATTATTTATGAGAGTTTTACATATTTTGAATAATGACATGTAGAAAATTAATAACGTAGAGAAAAATAATGTGCATGTGAAATTGTGACCTCAAAGAATGGCCACTAGTGCTCACAAATTATACTAAATAATCATTAATACTCATGAAATATTGAAAATGTATTAGATTAATGTAGTAATATGTCATATTAAGGGTTATGAAGCATCTTCTACCTTATTAATTGTAGGCCTTAACTTAGCAAGTGTATTGGCCTAGTTTTGCCAGGCCTCATGCAGAAGCTGTATTTCTTAAAGTTTAATAAAAATGCTGACATAGTGAACTAACTGTGAGATGCTCATTGTCTTGTTAAAATGCTTAGCAGAAGCTTTCCATGAGAACCGGAGACAGTGTCCTTAATATGTATCGAGACGTGTGTAATGTGTGCAGGAGGTTCTTTCCCAGGACGGGAACAATGAAGTCACTGACTGGAGAGGAAGATGAGCTGATGAGCTGGATGGTGAGAACATCGTAAAGCAGACCAATCAATGACATGTGAAGTGTGAAATATTAGAATTATTAAAGCTGGTATAGAACTTTCACTGGTCAGAGTAATAACGTACGATTAAATGACCAATTGGGAATTAGGGGATAGTTTGGGTGACTTTGATATAACAACGTGACAGAGGAGACGAGGTTCAGATTAGACCCGACTTTTCAGATCTTAACCCGTTATGAGATACGATATTGAGAAGAAGAGATTCGAGATTCTGTCATTGGGCTCATTGCTCTCTGACTGAGAGCCCGATTTTTGCTGATCGATTGATGACCTGAGGACGAAGACTGATTCTGCTTGCAGACCCATACAGTGGATAGGTAGATATGACAATGTGGCTGAATTGCATTTTTGTGCCTTTTCTTTCTAGGCACCAACTGCACTGTCTTAATAGTTTTTCTAGGTAGATGTTTTCTAAATGTGTGTACTAAAATTGTTTTGCATGAAGCCCCACATGCTGATGCTAATCTGGGTTAGTTAACGCTATTCACATGATGACTGACAAATTGCAGGGACAAATGTTTGACGATCTATCTTGCTTAATTCAATGTATGTGATTACTTCATCACAACTGACTTTACTATTGATCTGTACCATTGCTTTAAAATGTATTGTGATTCAAGCCTTGATTAGATTGCATTTCTTCCATCGCTTTGGTCAACCGGTATTGTTTTTGTATGTGTTTCATTTGATCTTGAGATGAATCTACATGACCTTAGCATTGTTAATATAAGGAATATAAAATTACTAAACTTTTACTAAAGGTGTGGTTATTCATGGCCGAAAGGTCATGGTGCGTGACAATTACTGACTACATTGATTATTGACAATTGATTTAACTAATGATTATTATGTATTGATTATTGTTTCTGTTCTGGAACTATGTTAAGAACATCCTGAACTAGTCAAAAAGTTCATTGACCCATGCGTGTCCCCTTGTAAGTTTACTTATTAAGGTCCGACGCGCCAACAATAATAACAATAATTATAATAATGTTTTGAAGCACACTGTTGAAATCTATAACAGTTGTCAGAGGGGACGCCCTATAACAAGGGAGAGGACCATGAACAATTGGTTTAGAAGGAGGCAGATTGATTATAATGCTATTAAAACAGTGCTTCCCAACCTGTTTAGAGCTATAACCCAATTTTAAGACCGACAATCTTTCTTAATTCACCTGGCTTTAATTCAGTGCTTAACTTGTGCTTGTTGTTTCCGGTGCGGAGCACCGGCACTTATTTGTTAGGGCCGGCGCTTATCTTTCTGCCTTAAGCATTAGCTGCGAGAAAAGACATATATGGGAAAGACGGAGGAAGAGAAAAACGAAAAAGCGTCACAAAGGGAGAAAACAGAAAGCTGCAAGAGTGACCTGAAGGAGCAGGGAGTGGCTTTAAATGGATTGAAGAGGCCTGAGATTGGTTTAGGATTATGCTTCCTCAGCATTCCGTGTTCGCACATTTAATTGCAGCAGCCCCTGGTTTAGGAGGAGGGCTTTGAGCACTGGCACGTTTTTATTTACAAATTAAGCACTGCTTTAATGGACAGGAGGTGTGGGCAACTTTTAAATGTAAAAACTATTGTCTGTAAAAGTCACAACCACGCCTCTTGATATCAGACTGCGGGCAAGACATTGATCTGCCCATAAAAATGTCAGATGGTGAATTGCACTGGAGTCTGGAGTTGGAAAACTTTTCAGAGTGGGGTGCTGGCCTGTGGCAGTCATTCACTAAAATCACAAGACTTCTGAAAAACCCTAGAGTTGATTTTTGCAAATTTGAAAAATGAAAAAGGTCTCCAGCTTTGGCCATTAGGTGACATCCATATTGCTCAATTTATTTGTGAGAGTCATACACAAGTAGTATGATTGTGTATGTTTACATATAGTAAGCACATTCTCTGTTGAAACAGCTTTGTGAAGTGAAAATAGCAGCTAAAAATACTTGAAGGATCACTGGGCATCATGCTTTGGAATGCTTGGAAGGGTATGTTTTAAAACTAGACTTTGGGTTATTGATCAGCACCTTTGCATTGCTGCACAGAGATAATTATACTAAATATTTCTTACATTTCAGACAGACTTTCACAACCCATCATTGCTTTCCGACCCACAGTTTGGGAAACACAAGTGTAGATTGGAAGGGAACAGGCTAAGAATAGTATATACTCCTTCCAGTCAGATATCTTTTAGCCTATGCCACTACCTGCCAAATTGTTATTGGAAACAAAAATAACAGATGATGAATAGATGAACAGAATGCTGAACAATGCAAACATTTACCCCCATTCACAGTTCTGGGTTCAATGCATCATTTTTGCTCACCACGCCACTTCAGTTTGGACCCAGCCAAAGACAAATTAATCTTGTCCCTGCTCATCATGGGAACAGTCCAACCCAGGTCCTCCCTGGACTAGAAACAAGCATCCTGGGACCTGTTTAGGGGTATCACCCCTCATCAGCCAGGCTGGCTTGGTTCCAGTGCACAGTGAGCATGGAACCCACATCTGGGCATACCCTTCCCACTTAGGGTGACTAAAGCAAAAAGAACAGATGATGGACGGAATGCTGAACAATGCAAACATTCACCACCAGTCAGAGATCTGGGTTTAATCCATCAATTTTTTGCTCACCACACCACACCAGTTTTGGCCCAGCCAATGGCATCGTGAGCAAGAAAGCTGGAAAGGCCACAGCACCACATGCATCTGCCTGCAGGAGCCGGTAGACCACAGCGAACAGCAGGGTCCCAAGTCAGCACATGAAGGTGCAGGCAATGCGGAGATGGGCTCTCCGAGCTGCTCTCCAACCTTGTCAAAGGCTGCAGGGTGCCCAGGTGGGACCGGGCACCCTGGGAAAAAGGAAAGCTTGGCTGGAAGCTGCACCCAATGGAGGAGAAACTGCACAGCTCTCCCTGATGCATCGGGAGAGAAGCTGCTCATAAATTGACCAAATGATCCAGAGAAGCATCCCAGAATGCACTGGACTGTTTTCCCAGATTTTCAAGGAAAATCACACATTTGAAGCTTGTGGTGACCCCATGAGCGGGGTCACCACCGAAATGTACCCAAAGCACAGGGGGAGCTATAGTCGCTACTCAGAGTCTCCCCAAAGAAAGAGCTGAAGTCCCCACACTAAGATGGATGGGACACTAGAATAGGCAACCACTCAAGGGTTTCAAGTGTTTAGTAAGATTTCCTCCTTGTTGGAACTTTTGTTTTACAGTAAGGAAGGCAATGGTTCTCTATGGGTAAGGATTATTGCTGCAAACAGTTGTGGCCTGAAAGTGGACAATATGAGGATTCAAGTCAAGAGACAACCTATAGGTGTGAAAGTTGGTGGTTACACATTTCTTATAAAAGTGACATTCTTTAGGGGCCATGTTAAAGTGCAGTGTTTAATGTTGAATGTTCTTAAAAGGGGTTGCAGCTAGCACTCTCTAGGGATGAACGCCTATAATTGCATAGTGATGTAATTATAAATGTGATGGCCTTTAGGAGCTGGGATTAAACTGTGTATTTCATGGTGAGAGTAATCTTAATAGCACAAATTACTCCAACATGCCTATACATGATCCTTTCAAATACTTTTTTGAATTAATGGGACTGACAAGCCCTTTGATAAAGGTGGATATGCTTTATTGCCAGTATTGTGTGCTCTCACTCTAAATTATACTCAAATACTGCATAGTGATGCAGACACAGGCTCCCAGCCTGCCCTGCGGCCAATTCTGACACTGCTTAAAGCAGCATCAGGATTGACTGGGACTGACCTGGCTGGGTGCTTCTAGGCAGACTGGGAGTCTGTGCAGGCTGGGCTAGAGAGAGCCCTGTGCCCATGTGTGTTTAGCCGGTCTGAGACGGCCGGCCAAACATACATGCACAGTGAGGGGGAGTGTTATAAACTCCCCTTCAGTGCACCTCACAACGTGGCCCCACCCCTTTTGAAGAAAAGTATAATAAACACAGTTTATTATGCTTTTCTTTGAAAGGTTTTGCAGCTGCCGCTGCTGGCGGGGATGGGGTGATGCTCCTCCACCCTTATGGAGGAGCCGCCCCTGGTAATATCCCAATAACACTATCCCAGCAATGCCAAACAGCACTTGATGACTGCAAAATCAGAATTGATCAATAAGCTCTGAGAACAAAGTTAAACCACAAAGGTGAAATGAGAGACATATGTCTAATTCTTGACCATATTCTGTTAGCAGGTGACATGTTTTAAGAATTAGGGGAACTGCATAACAATCCCACCACAATGGAGTCTTCTGACAATACTTCCACAACTATGCTTCTGTGTCGATTAACTTGTCTGTGAAGTGTGTGTCCAGGGCTGTGTGGTACCACAATATCATTGTGAGAAAATTGTCTGACACACATATTGTGTCTACAATCATATCATCCAGTTGGAGTCAATAACAGAAAATTCATACCTAATGGAATGGTAATTTTGTAAATTATATCTATGCCGACATTTGAACATACAAACGTGCCGAGGATTACAAGTACTGATTTGTGTCTACTTTGTTATGGCGTAAATGTCGGGTGCCAAATACACTGCATATGTGTTCATAGATTTTGAAATACTTCTGTGCTTATGTCCGGAAATCTGTGTGTTTTACTAACTTTTGCAGACTTATAGAAAGTTGCAATGGCATACTAAGTATCAAGCCTATTGTCACATATATCCTGTTTGTGCACCATACCAGGAAGAAAGTCTTGGTGAGGTGCAACGCACAGTAAATGTTTTTTGGCAGTCGACTCACTTATCACCACCACCTTAATATTATTTTGTATGTTTTCTGATCAAAAATTAATTAAAGTGTATGGAGTTAGGGCCTGATTTAGAACTTGACGGATGGATTACTACGTAACGGTGACGGATATCCCATCCGCCGAAATCTAAATCCGGTAGGCTATGATGGTATTGAGATTTAGGTGGGCGGGCCATCCGTCACCGTTGTTCCCATCCACCGTTGTGTCAGAGTAACCCGTCCAACAAGTTCTGAGTCCATCCCTTAGTCACTGACTGCCTAATTTAGATATTGACGGAGGGATTACTCCATCACAACCGTGATGGATATTCCATCCGCTGATATCTAAATCCCACTGAATATAAGGGTATTTAGATTTCTGCAGACGGGATATCTGTCATTATTGTGACAGAGTAAGCCCTCTCTCAATATCTAAATCAGGCCCTCTGTGACATTTTGAGGGTAGATTTTCAGTTAAGAAAATAAGCTCCCTACTGTCAATAGAATCGCTATTTGTTAATTAAAACATCTCACTGGGTGACACGGGACGTTTCACTGCAAAGCTCATTACTATGCAAAGTAACTTTTTTGCCTCTCCTTGGCTGGGAGGCAAGCTGCCCTTGCAAGTGCCTGCTCACCACCTTTTTCGTTAATGGGGAACATTGTCTTTAAAGTTCTTTGTTATTTTTATGAAGAACAAGCCCTTGAGAAGAACAGAGCAGGCAGCCCTTTCTTAAGTGCAGCATTAGCATGCAGCACAACAGAGCAGCTTGTAGCCCACATGCCGGTTATTCCGCCGAGATCCAGATCTCTAACCCAGAGTACCACTTTCATATTTTAGGACAATGTGTCAAACATGAAGACGTTTCATAAAGACCCTTTTCATCTTACACACGCTAGATATACTCTATACAGCCAATGCATTCTCGAGAGTTTTGTGATGGAAGCCGATGCTCTTCATTCTCTCAAATATTTCACCCTGGAGTCAGCTTTTAATGGATTTGAGCTGTTAGAGCGCATCCTGACTTCTCTTTAATTTCGGCAGTACGTCCTTTGGAGTTTCACATTCAAAGAATGCCCTCCTCCACTTTCAGCTTTTGACTGAAGCATTCTTGAATCTTTAAATGTCCGTGGCTAATTTATTCAGAACCTGATTTTGTGTTGTCACTGCCATTGTAAAGAGCAGTTTCTGCACAAGAAGTGGCGCTCCTTCACTGTCCCCTTCTCCACTATGATACCCCCAAGACAATTTTACAAGAAGTTAAACTACAGAGAAAACGATACTAAATTCAATTTGTTAGTTGTACCTGATGAGTTTAACACGTTGAGGTTCTCGTCTGTACCTTCCTAAGCTAGCATGAGCACACGTCCATGTTAACTAGTCGAGTCATGATTGGAATTGCCCTCAAAGTCATGACAATATGAGAAGTTCAAGGCCCAGATTTAAAGAGTGAAATTATGACAGATATGAACGTGGTGGGTGACAGAGAAATGCAGTTTTAAAAAGGCGTAGTTCCTGAGTCTTCTCAGACAACAGAATATCGTGGGTCACTATTATCATAGACAGAATATTGAGGGACGCAACCATGCCACCCCAGTTCCGGCCCAGTCATATAGAGAACAGCCTTGATCGTGCTCTAATAGGAATGGTCCAGCCTGAACTGCCTGCCCAGGTCCAATCCAAAACCGGAACATAAGCAACCCAAGATTGGTTTTGCCCTAGTTAGAACTCTTCAGTTGAGTGTACCTTGGTTCCAGTGGCATCGGAGCAACATCGGTGCATACCAGGAGCACTTAGGGAATCATAGTGGAGATGAATTCCAGCATTCCATCTATCACTTTTTTGTATAATTCACTTTAATGCCCTAAGTGGTATGGATATGCCCAGATGTAGGTCCCCTGCTCATTGCCCCACTAGAACAAAGCTACACCTGATTGAAGAGCCTCATTCAGAGCAAAGCCGGTCTTAGGTTGCCTGTGTCCTGTTTCAGGGAAGACCTGGTGTAGCAATTCAGGCTGGACAGTTCCTATTGGAGAAGGGTCAAGAATGATTTGCACATGGCTGGGTCCAAACTGAGGTAGCAGCGCGTGCATAATAACAATGGACTGAAATGCGGCCAGAGTAATTACCAGTGGCTCAGATTAATTCAAGCATTCCATCAATCACTTTTTTGTATATTTCGGTAGAAATTATTACTGCACACTATGCCAAAATGTCCAGTGGTCAGGTAGTTATGGAGCCACTTGTATTGGAAAGTCAGAAAGACCTGTGGAGTAAGCTATCAGAAAGGTAATAATCCACCTGCTTTATACCTGATGAAGCAGAAAATGAAGGTTTTGATTTATTAACGCTTAAACGTAGTGCTGAAATAATCATGTGTGACATTAACCGAATTAATTAAGATTGTACGGGGACAAAATGTGCCCTCAGAGTAGTTTGCCATCATTTATATGCGTGCTTTATATAACGTGGTGAATTAGAATTGCACTAATCCGACATAATCATAAACGTGTGCTACAATTTGCTTGTTTGAAATGTTTTAGCTTAGCATTACTTTAGCGGAGGCTTTGGCCTAGTTGCCTGGTCTCACGGTTTAGATGCTCGTATTTTTCCACTGTGCTATTAAACGTGTATTTTTGCTTGAAGCTGTACTTTTCCACAGAAACTGTTCACATGCTTATCTTAAAGTTGGTGCCAGCCTGGCATATTTTCTCTTTAATTCAAGGTCGACTTGCAGGTGCGGACAATGGAGGCTCTGAGAGTAAGCTAATTAGGAGACAATGTTGCGATCTGCGTACCCATCTCCAAGGTTAATGTATGCTTAAGTAAAAGCTTGAGAACTGTCGTTTTGATTGGTCAATTTGAAGCTAACCTATGAACCCTCCAATGGAGACCCTACAGGACTTGAACTGTTGTCTATAAAACCCAGGTGCACGAGGGGAAAGTAGCCATTACCAGCTCGATACCCGCCATTTTGCAGACTTCGTAGCTATTATGGCCCACTTTGCTGCGACGCCATTTTGAGAGACTTTGATGCTTTCTCTAATCGAGAGAAAGAGACTTTAATGATTCTTGCCCTAGAGACTTTAACTTTGATTTGTCCCTTTGCATGAAGTAGTAGTTTTACCTTGCCGCCGTGAGGCATTTGCCCCGTCCACCCCTGCCCCTTTGTCCCGTCCTATGCCGATCGAGAAACGGTACCCATGATGACCGAAGAACGGTACCTGTGAGACGAAGACTTCCTTGTATGCTGATCGTAATTGGTAAATATGAAAGGAAATTGTAAAATTGCATTGTGTTTCTTTTAGGTAACCAACTGCTGATTTTGGTAAGAGCCCTAGCTAGGAGTTTTCTAAATTAATGTTGCTAAATTGTTTTTGCATGAAGTCCCACATGCCGATGCTAATTTGAGGTTAGACGAGGATTCCATATGTTGCACGATGCAATTTGAGATCTTGTTATGCTGACTAAATGTACGCAATTAGTTCATTACAGATTATCGTATTAGTGCTTTGCATTGCCATTATCGAATGCCTTGTGATTCAGATGCTTCATAGATTGCACTTGTTTCGACGTTATGGACAGCTATTAATGTTCATATATGTTTATCATTTGGTGTTGAGACACATTTACATTGTGCTAGCCTTGTTAATATAGGGAATAAATTCACTAACTTTGCAATAAACTGGTGTGGTTATTCCTGACTGAAAGGTCAGGGTTCGCCGAAATGTATTCTGGATTAATTGTAAAGTGTTATGTTGTTCAAGGTGTTGCTTATGTTCGTTATTGATTATTGATTTTGATGAGATTGATCGATTAAGAGTACAGAGAGTTCCCACTAAGTCAAAAGATTCATCGGCCTAAAGAGCTTCCAAACGTAGGTAAATTTGTTACCACGTTCCGCTCTATCATACCCCATATCTGGTTGGATACACGAGGAGAGTAATAGACAATTGAACTATGGTGTAGTGGCATTTTTCATCTCAGTAGCTGTACAGCTATGACATCTTTGTCTGAAAATGGTTTGAAAGAAGTAAAATTGTCTTGGCTGTTCTGAGTGCTTTTTCAAGTTATATACCAGTTTGTCTGTCTCCTACATCAATGCATTGTAAAAGTGATATATGATTTCATCAGATAATATTCCAGGAGCAGCTAGAAAAGGATAAACCTGTGAAATTATCAAGACATTTTGGGTTGGTGTTACTGAAAGCAGAGTTTATGCGGCATTTAGTATCCTACAGGAGAGAAGCCAGGAGATGTTCCAGCAGGTCTCCTGAAGACGTTCATCCACTTGGAAGCCAGGGCAGTGTTTGGCACAGTACACTGTACTAGGCTCTTCTTCAGGCTAGGATGCAGGAATTCCCAGGTTTATTATTACATTATGACCTGATTTGATTTGCCAAACCTTACATCAGCATGGCATAGAGGTGAGAGTTGAACTTTATACTTTTGCAGACCTGTATGTTTACTGTCAGGATTCCATTTTTTTATTGCACTGGCAGAAGTTTATTCTGGTGCTAAAACAGAGGAGCATAGGTAGGATGGAGTGTGTGGGTGAGAATGTTGGTAACTGATTGTTCCTAGTAAATGAGGGGAATGTAGGTCATCATTTAGGGTCGGAGTCGTGGGATCCTTACCGTAAGTCAACAGAGGTGATCTCATACCAGGTGAGTAGAGGTGGGGCCTCGCTGCCCGACCTCGTAAGCAGACTTTCCAATGAGGCCTAAATCACATCCTTACCACCTCACAGAGTCTCCTATGGTCTGATTGTAAACCTTGCTCTGGGGAAAGGGAAATTGTATATAAATGGGATGTTGTCAGTAGTATCTTTTCCCTAGAAGAAAGTCTCAAATTTGCCCCAAGCTGCTAAATGAAAGTATATTTGCTAGACACAGGTTTTATTATGTGAGTAATGTGGAAGGACTTCTCGTTGTGTAAGAAGAAGATTTCTGCTTCTTAGGGGTTAACTGACACATGTAAACCCCTTGGGTGAAAATGCCAGAAATCCATGTCGTACTCCTTACAGACTTTTAAGAATTGTGCTAAACCTTTATTCAAACCCTCGCCAGGTTTAGTTAGGTACTTTGCGTGGAAATTAGTTCAGGCTTGAAAAAGCTGATGAACTGTGCGTTCTGAAGATGAGCAAAACCTCCTGTAAGTTGGGGAGCACTTTACTGCTTTTTGGATTCTAACACATGCACATAATATTCGTAACATGCTTACCTGGCGTTTCCGATGGGTTGAAGTCATGTTCGTCCATCAGTAGTCATTAGCATGGTTGCAGGTCTGATTGGTTTATAAAGACAAATTAATTTAACCTAAAGAAAGTAGTGATCTTTTTAATTCAGGCAGCATGAGTGTCTGTATAATCCGCAAATTAATCTGATGAATTAGTGACACCCGAAGGTGACTTTTTAATCATGGATGGATTTAAGTGCACTACTAGGGAATACATAGTTATAGGTTGTGTTGGACCTGGCCTTTTAACAGAGTCATCCCCAAACTTTTTGCCTCCTTCCTCCTATTTTTTCTGACCTGTTGTTGTTGGCTTTTTAACTCTGGGCACTTTACCACTGCTAACCAGTGCTAAAGTGCATATGCTCTCTGTGTAAATTGTACTGTTGATTGGTTTATCCATGATTGGCTATTTGATTTACTTGTAAGACCCTAGTAGAGTGCACTATATGTGCCTAGGGCCTGTAGATTAAATGCTACTAGTGGGCCTGCAGCACTGGTTGTGCCATCCACTCAAGTAGCCCCTTAACCTTGTCTCAGGCCTGCCATTGCAAGGCGTGTGTGTGCAGTTTCACTGCCACTTTGACTTGGCATTTAAAAGTACTTGCCAAGCCTAAAACTCCACTTTTTCTACATATAAGTCACCCCTAATGTGTGCCCTAGGTAACCCCCCAGAGCAGGGTGCTGTGTGGGTAAAAGGCAGGATATGTACCTGTGTAGTTTATATGTCCTGGTAGTGTAAAACTCCTAAATTCGTTTTTACACTACTGTGAGGCCTGCTCCCTTCATAAGCTAACAATGGGGCGGCCTCATACATTGTTGAAGTGGTAGCTGCTGATCTGAAAGGAGTAGGAAGGTCATATTTAGTTTGGCCAGAATAGTAATACAAAATCCTGCTGACTGGTGAAGTTGGATTTAATATTACTATTTTAGAAATGCCACTTTTAGAAAGTAAGTATTTCTCTGCACTTAAATCTTTCTGTGCCTTACAATCCACATCTGGCTAGGTTTAGTTGACAGCTCCTTGTGCATTCACTCACACACACCCCAAACACAGGGTACTCAGCCTCACTTGCATACATCTGCATTTTGAATGGGTCTTCCTGGGCTGGGAGGGTGGAGGGCCTGCCCTCACACAAAGGACCGCCACACCCCCTACTGGGACCCTGGCAGACAGGATTGAACTGAAAGGGAACCTGGTGCACTTCTTAGCCACTCTTTGAAGTCTCCCCCACTTCAAAGGCACATTTTAGTGTAAAACAGGGCCTCTGCCTTACCATCTCAGACACTTGCTGTAGAAGAAACCTGAACCAGAACCTGCATCCTGCCAAGAAGAACTGCCTGGCTGCTCAAAGGACTCACCTGACTGCTTTCTACAAAGGACTGCTGCCTTGCTGCTGGCCTGCTGCCTTGCCTGACTCTTGTCTTGCTGTAAAAGTGCTCTCCAAGGGCTTGGATAGAGCTTGCCTCCTGGTCCCTGAAGTCTCAGGACCAAAAATACTTCTCTTTTTCAACTGGACTCCTTGTGTGCCGATAAATTTGACGCACAGCTTGCTCCGCGGTGAAAAATTCACCACACGCCGATCCAGAAAGACGCCACTCAACGTGCCGCCTGCGGTTCGACCGTAACTTCGACGCACGGCCCGCCTGGACATCGCCACCCGACTTCCAGAGAGGAAATCGATGCAACGCCTGCCGTGAGGAAGAAAATTCCACGCACAGCCCACCGGAACGACGCGCAGCCGGATAACAAGCCTAGGATTCCACGCACAGACCCTGGGATATCTGGTAATCCCGCGACCCACAGAAGGAGAAGGTCCGCGTGCCGGAAAAGGACACACATCTTCCCCGAGTGAAAAATAACGATGCAAGTCCGTGTGTGAAGGGGCGAAACCGACGCACACACCATTTTTCTTCCCAGAGAACGACGCACGTCTCCCCGCGTGGAAAATAACGATGCAAGTCCGTGTGTGAAGGGGCGAAACCGACGCACACCCCATTTTTTCCACGCATCTCCTCCTCTGCGGCCCTCTGCGGAGATTTTCCACTCCAAACCAGGTACTTTGTGCTTGAAAGAGACTTTGTTTGCTTTTTAAAGAGTTAAGACACTTTATATCACTTTTCAGTGATATCTATACAATTTCATATTACATATTTTTATTGTTTTGACCTGCAAATACCCAGATAAATATTATATATTTTTCTAAACACTGTGTGGTGTATTTTTGTGGTGCTATATTGTGTTATTGTATGATTTATTGCACAAATACTTTACACATTGCCTTCTAAGTTAAGCCTGACTGCTCAGTGCCAAGCTACCAGAGGGTGGGCACAGGATAATTTGGATTGTGTGTGACTTACCCTGACTAGAGTGAGGGTCCTTGCTTGGACAGGGGGTAACCTGACTGCCAACCAAACACCCCATTTCTAACAGGTTGTAAATAAATAAACTAAAACACACCCATGTGCTTGTGTGGACTGTAATTATTGTTTAACCTCTGTTGCCCACAAGATAAGGTTAGTGCAAATACCGATGTAGTAGCCTGAGTTATAGATTTTTCAGTGAAATGGGCATTGTAGACTAACTAAGGTATATCAAGTGATGTGCAATAGAAATGGGAAAAATATACGAAATTGGTAATCTGCGGTGATTTGTGCATGACGGTCTAGAATTCTGGGACATTTTCTGGGGACTAACCCCTCCAGCTCTGACTCCGGCTAACATGTCCCCTGAAACCCCAGTAAACTTAGGGCCAAATATATGAAAAAGTTTTGCACTCGCAAACTGTGCGAATCGGTAAATTCGGCTGTTTGCGAGTGCAAAACAGTGGTCTGAAATGCATGTAAGGCATTTGCAGACCACAAATAAGAAATCACTAAAATTGCGATTTCTTGCGTTGCGACCTGGAAATTGCGAGTCGCAATTTGCGATTCACAAATTCCAGGTCACAAGGCAATGCTGCAAAAAATCGCAAAATACCATGGATTGCAACCAGGTGTTAACCTGGTGCAAAATTTAAAAATGCATTTAAAATGCATTTTTAAATTGAACATGTAAAGCACACATGCCTGTTTGGCATGTGTGTACCTTACATGTCCCCCAAAAAATGTTTGGGGTGCAGCAGAGGGGGCCATAGGCCCCCAGCACCCTGGGGATTTGCATTTCCAAAATTGCGATTTCTGGTACATAAATCGCAATTTTGGAAATGCAAAAAATTCGCATCTATGGGCCAACAGGCCCATACCTGCGAATGGGGCCGGTATCGTAATTTGCGATTCGGTAATATCATTTGCGATTTTTAGGAAATCGCTATTACCGCAAATGTGATACATGGCACTTTGCGAGTCGGTAATAGCGATTTTTTAAAAATCGCTATTACCGAATCGCAAAGGGCCGTGATGATACATCTGGCCCTAAATGCCTTGCCTGTACTACAAGCGTAGAAGGAAACTCCACCTTTCATTCAAATCGCTTTGAAATCGCTATCAAAACACCACTCGTGATGAGAGTCTATGTGAAATCAATCAGCCATCAGTGACAGGGTGGGTCAGTTCACCTTATAAGTTTTTAGGAGGCAGAGCGGAGTTATTAAACTCTTACAGTGGCGTTTAAGTGAGTGCGTCGTACGGATAATTTCCCCTTCTAGCCCATTCTTACTCCATATGATGACAGTTCGGGCTGCTTAGCATTGCTAAGGCAAGAGTGAAATACTTTCTTGTTGTACCTACACAAAGCTATAGTACTGCACGTGTGGTGCCTGGAAGGGGAGAGAAGTGGAACGTATGCACTAAGGAGGCCATAGCGAGCAGCCAGCCACAATATTCCTATCTTTCTGGGAGGCAAAGTTTACACTCTATTGTCTGCAGAGTTCCTTTGCCTAGTATCGAAAGACTGCCCAAAATGACCAGTGGTGAAGCCTTACTTCCCACGTACACACCAGTAGATATAGATTCATACCCATGATCTGCTCTAAAGATCTGTGACCTTCCTAACCAGTAAATGTGGTTGTAAATGCTCCACTTACCTCATTAGATACAGGCTTCAGACAACCACTGCTGGTGAAAGAGAAGTTCTGTAAACAAGTAGAAATCCAAAACATTTCACCTTTTCACTGAGGCAAATGGTCAAGCCTTTTTTTATGGCAAGCACAGGTTCTGCCAAACTTAATACTGCGTCGTTGTCATTATTAACTTGCATGATAATGGCAAAATGGTGTACTTCGCCGTATCAAACGCGCTGAACAAACGGAGTGAAATCAAATGAGAGATTTTTCACGCAATAACCAGGGACAGCTAGGGCAAGGAACTGACATGAAAGGGTACCTGTTGGTCAACCTGTGTGGAGGCAGGGTCCGACTAATGAGCACAGTTCAAAAAAAGCATTCGGGAATATTTCAGCTGTAGTTGAAATCCATTAACTAAGGGCACTAATATTACAATCTGCGTAGTTAGGACATAGTTCACCTAGGAACATATCAGAAATCAGTGTCTGATGAAAGTCGGAGATGTGACTCGGGGCCAAGAATTAATGTGGCTTCATGCAAAGGTTGATTTTTCTGCGCTCTACTGAGGAAAATATGAACTCATCTATTGTATTAAAGGTCCATTTATCAACCTATGGTATTCGCACTACAGGCACCCACCTGTCGGATGCTCTGAATATGCCTTGGGTTCCCCTTCACTTTCTTCATTCCCTAACTGATCTTCCATCTTTGGCTTGGGCTGTTTTTGTGAATATTTATCAATAAAACCCACAATAAAATGTTTAGTTAAACACAGGCTATATGCAATCACTCTTTACCTTTGAAGTTCGGCCTGATACGTGCGTCATAGCCCGACGTCCGTCCCATCAGCTTGTCTAGAAAATCAGAGGGAGACATTGGCTGAGATGATTTAATCTCTTCTTTTCCAGAGACCAACCTAAGGAAGAAAAGAATGCAAGTTACTGCAGGGCAGTGTTTAATTTGTGCTTGTGTTTCCGGTGCTGAGCACCGGCACTTATTTTTCAGGGCCGGCGCTTATTCTTCTGCCTCAAGCATTTGCTGCGAGCAAAATACATATATGGTAAAGACGGAGGAAGAGAAAAACGAAAAAGCGTCACAATGGGAGAAAGCAGAAAGATACAGGAGTGAGCTGAATGGGCAGGGAGTGGCTGTACATTGATTAAAGAGGCCTGCGATGGCTTCAAGATTACGCTGCCTCAGTATTCTGTGCTCGCACATTTAAATGCAGCAGCTACGTGTGTCAGAGGAGAGCTCTGAGCACCTGCACGTTTGTATTTACAAATTAAGCACTGCTGCAGGGCAATCTTGATTACAGATTAGTTTGATAAAATTACTCTTAGATCTGTCAGCTTTAGGGTGGCCGTCCACAAATTGTTTTGCCTCTCCACCACCATTTTGCTGAATCTATTTTGTTGGACATAAAACTCTGGCCAGTTTACCACTGCTAACCAGTAATAAAGTGGTGCTGTCTTCCTAAAACAGGTTAGATTGGTGGATATCCAATTGGCATATTTGATTATTTACTGGTAAGTCCCTGTTAAAGTGATACTACGTCTACCCAGGGCCTGTAAATGAAATGCTATCAGTGGGTCTGCAGCACTCTGCCGCCCACTTATGTAGTCCTTTAAATATGTCTCAGGCTTGAAGTTGCAGAGCCAGTGTGTGCAGTTTTAAACTGCCATTTCGACCTGGTAAAATAAACCTTGTGCTAGTCTCAAACCTTCCTTTTTATTACAAATAAATCGCTAGAGGGTAAGCCCTGAACAACTCAGAAGGCAGGATGCAATGTAGTTAACAAGGTAGACATATGCCTTCAGATTTTACATTTCCTAATAGTGAAAAACTCTTAAATTTGTTTTTCACTACTCCAAGGTCTATCTCTCCCATAGGAAAACATTGGGGTTGCCTTATTACATTTTATAAGTAAAGTTTCCAAATGGGACAATAACCCAGTTCATGTTTTGTGTCTTTGGAATTGGGGTGAGCAGCCCTATTTAGTAGTGAAGTTGGGTTTTTGATCACAATTTAAAAAATGCCACTTTTAGAAAGTTGGCATTTTTTCTGCCCTTAGCCCCGTTGTGCCTATAGTATGGCCTGGGTCACATGACAGTGTGTAACTGACAAACTTTGTGAGTTCCTCCCAAACAGCCACACAATAGGAGGATTGGGTGTGCCTGAGTGGGCTATCTGGTGGCAGGATGGGGGATGGAGTTGAGCACAGACACACTTACACCTGCATAGTCTGTACTCTGCCTCCGCAAAAAGGGCCTAACGACAATTCATTGTCCCTTCAACCAGCTTAGAGCTGGGCAGTGTAGGTAGGAAATTCCAGGCACTTCAAAGCGACTGTCTAGATGCTTCTCCCACTTTCAGGATCCAGGGAACCAGTTTACAAAAAAGCACCTCAGACACCAATTCTTCAGTAATCCTCTGGACCTGTGGATACTCTTCTAGAAAGAAGGACTGCTGTGCTGATAGATGGACTGCCACTCTGCTGCACTGCTGCTCTGAAGGAACCGCTGCCCTGCTGTGCTGACCTACTGCACTCTTTCCGGAGGAAAAAGAACTCAACCAGCAACTCCATCTTGAACCCAGGACCCCAAAGTGACTCAAAGGGCTAGTCTGCTGGTCTCTTAAGCTTACCAAAAAAAACAGATGATGGACGGAATGCTGAACAATGCAAACACTTGTCCCCAGTCACCAGAATCTGGGTTTAATCCATAATTGTTTTGCCCATCACACCACCCCAGTTTATACCCAGCCATATGCAAATCAGTCTTGACCTTGCCCCCCATGGGAACAGTCCAGTCCAAACTGCCAAGCCAGGTCCTCCCTGGCCTATTGATCTGAGCTGCAGGGACACAAAAGTCTCCCCACCAGCCCCTGGGCTGGTCTTCAGCAAGTTCCTGAACCCCAAGTGGTGCCTTTCAGGTCTCGGGCCCTTGGTGTGGCTCTCAAGCTCTTGCACTTGAAATCAAGCTTTTGGACTCTTTGTGACAGTGAACAGGCCCTTTCACATATGGCCCATGCCACTCTCACGAAAATCAGTCCCAGTTGCCGGCATCCAGTCTCTTCTCATTGCAGCATCGACTCCCCCCAGATTCTGGCAATGCAAAGCTCCAGTCTGCCTGTGTACAATGCCCAGTCTGCTCTTCGCAGCATGCCATCTGCCACCCGTGACATTCCCCTTACGACCCTCTTCAACATGGACGGGACTCTTGGGACAAAACTGGAAAAGGTAAAACTTCAGTGGGACCAATCAAGGACTGCAACCAACCCATGCCCCATGACAGTTGGGCTGAACTTTTGACTTTGTCCCGATGCAGCGTAACAAGATAGCCGCGGTTGGTGCTTTCTCCTTTTAGGTGCTATTTTACAGTTTATTCTTTAGAAATTCATAACTCTGGTTATACTTATTCTATTTTTGTTATTTTGTTGCTTTATTTCCTAAACTAAGCTCTGTTTTCCTAACCAGTGTGGGACCTTTTTGTGTGGCGTTTTCACTGTTTTACTCTTCGAAGTGTTGTGCAAATACTTTGCGTATTGCCTTTACGTTAAGCCTGACTACTCTGTGACAAGCTACCACGGGGTTGAGCACAGGTTTATGCATACCCTGATTAGGATTGTGGTTGCTGCTTGACCAGGGCTCACATCCCTACAACTACTATCAAGTGACAGTGATCCATGGTCAGGATTTGACTGTTGGCGATTTTAATTAGAAACCACTTCAATCGCATTTTGCTTCATCTGGCAATCCATGTGGTCATGGGTCAAGAGGTAAAAGTAGGAACAGAAAGTAACAAGCACTGACAAAGCCACACATTTTAATGGATTATTGTGTGCTACTCTCTATCCAAAGGTTTTTCATATACTTGAGAATAAGTGTAGACAAAAGCCTCTTAAAAGTGGATGCTACAGAAAAACGGTTTGTTTTTTTCAGCACCATGCACCTTTCAGATGCTTTTGTCAGCACTGGATCCATAGTGCTGCCATGCTACTCTTCAAATTATTATATACATGTCGGCCATCTTGAAATGGTAGAATAATAATAGAGAATGTGCAGTGCCATTCCAAGATGGCTGCCATGTTTGTAATTATTCAGTGAGTTCTACCAAATCACTGGGGTCCAAGCTCTTTGAAAAGCATCTGAAAAACAAATGAACATAAAGCAACCTTTTTTTCTGTAGCATCTGTTTTTTAGATGTGCTTGTCAGTGCTCATTCCCCAGTACTTCCAGGTCACGCCAAACTGTAAAATAGTGTCTCTTGCATTCCAGTGGAGGTGCAAAGACAACCTAAAGAGCCAATAGGAAAACACAATCCCAAAATATTTCTGTAGGATGGTACAAGCTACATGTACTTGATCTGGGACACCAACTAGGAGAGAACTTTATCAGATGTAATGTTACGGCATGCCAGGGTGGCATCACATGTGAACCAATCCTTTTAAGACAAACTGCCTAGTGATCCCCATCTTAAGTGAACATGTTAGAGGAGAAGTGTCAGATATTAAAAGCAACTGGCATGAGTGGTCATGTGAGGAGACCATCTGAGAGCATGCCTACTGCTTGTGCACACTGATGTCCTATCCCTAACCCTAGACGACTACAAATGATTCCAAGACACCACAGAAGGTATGTCTCCGATAAAGATGTCAACACGTAGAATCATGTTTAATTTATGCCTGACTGGAAAACCATTTGAGAATGTCCTATAACACAAGGTTAAGGCATCTGCCTAACTCAATATATTGTAAGCACCAAATAGATATAAATACTTGCGGGCAGATTTATCAATATTTCATGCAGTGCAACACAGCAAGACACCTTGCTGCACTGGGCTGCTTGAAAGGGTTAGGGCAGGAATGCACCATTTATCAAATTATATGGTGCATTCTCATCCTCTCCTTGTTGTGGTACACTTTTGACGGCCTATTGCCAGTGCAGGCACCCTTGTGTCATGTGCCCCGGGTGCCTGTGCTGCAGGCATCATTGTTTTTATGCAGCAAGGAACACCTTTCTGCACAAATAACAATCCAGGAAAAATAAAGCAATATCTTCTTATTACGCCTCCCCTGGGAAGACATAGCATTTTGAGGCATTCCCAGCTCATGGTAAATCTGACAATGCACCAAAATCCATGGGTGGATGAATGGGAACACCCACGATCCACCCATGGAATGCTTCCTTGGGGCAGAGTAACGCAAGGTAGGGGCTAGCACTGCCTTGCATGACTCTGGATTTACTGACCATCACAGTGATACGCAAGGTGTCTTTACTTGGCTTGGTAAATCTGACTTTAGTGTTGTGTGGACGTTGTGTTACCTTACATGACAACACTTTTATAAATATGGCCCTCAGTGTCTATAAAGTATTGGGTGAAGCAGTTGTCATACCCTAGTGTTACAGGACGGATCAGCCTGTGATTTACCATGCAGTCTCAAACCTATATTTGGACTGCTTGAATTGTGACTAACAAATGTAAGAAAAAGTGAAATCAGGTTGATTTTATTGCTTTTATAGCTTGATGTACATCTGTTGCACTTCATTATCTAGGTTCTTACTGTGGATAAATGGGATTTGTAGCCTATGACAAGTAGGGCTGCAGAAGCGATTATTTAATCTAATTTTAAATAATCTATTATTTCATGACAGATAAATTGTATTTAAGTGTTTTGTCTGTGATAATGACATATTTTGAAAAATCTGTTCTAGTGATTTTATTGCATGTATATTTGCTTATGTTGTTAAGGCTATGCTGCAAAGGATGAATAAACTTTACTATGTGAGAATTATTTATGTGCCCATTATTAACATCTTTGCCTATCAAGAGTTGAAACAAATAGCCCCAAAACGGCTATCACTCATCTTTTGATAATTTCTGCACGTATTCGGTTGACCACACACAAATCTGAGACAAGAACCACACCATTCAAAACAAAATGCTCAGGCTCAGATATTCACTCGCAGTTAGATTATATTCATCACATTCACAAAAAAATGCTAAGAGATCTGTGACAGATTATACCACCCAATGCAATCATTCTTAGCAGACTTGTGAAAGTGCACTTGAATTTCCATCACTGGATGAACAAATAATGATCCTCTAAACAAGTCATGGAGACATGAGAGCTCAAAAGGCCCTCAAAAACAGCAGTCACCAACACCTACACATCCACAGCAAAAACCCAGGAAATACGTCAGTGTCCCAATTCAAACCACATCTTAACACATTCTATCTTGTGTGCCCATTCTAGTCTGGGTTCTTGCCTGATCAAGGAACTGAAACTGCACTTGAACCTGTTTGGACAGATTCACCCAAAGCAGACAATAAAATAATTTGTATTAGAACATTGGAATGTTATGAGCTCTAATGAAAACAATGGAGTGTTCCATGCTTCTAATGGCTGGTAGAAGCCAAGAGCACCAACATCCCAAAGTTTTTGTTCACAGCTGTTGCTGTTGTTAACGTGTCCCTTTATGACTAATTTACTCACTTTGGGACTCGTTTTAGGCCAATTAATCTTTTGACCCTGATTGAAGACACCTTAGGACGTCATAGCTAATCAACATGTCAATCAATATGTCAATAACGTCATCAATATTTATTATAACAATACACTTCACTTTAGTCAATGACATTAATAATGACATTAATAAGACTCAGAAGCCACCATGACTTTGCAGTCATGAATAACCACACCAGTTTAGTATGAGTCTAGTGATATTTATTCCCTATTTGTTACAATTCTACCATTAAGTTTATTAATCTCAAAATCAAGAAACTTATTAGCATAGTCACAATATGGCAACTCTGATAAGATTTAATCAAAGCAAGAATCACGAATATTAGAACATAACACGGCGTAAACATAGGTTATCCCCAGCAGAGTAACATTAGCGCATTATTCAACAAAGCATGGATTCAGTCATTTGTCTATTTGAGTCAGTTTAGTAAACCCCTCACCTAACCTCGAATTAGCATTGGCATGTTGGGCTTCATGCAAAACAATTTAGTAACACCAATTTGGAAAACATCTAACTATGGTCTCTGTCAAAAGAGAAGCAGTTCGTACCTAGAAAGGAAAAGCAAACAGACAATCACAGTTTCATTGTCATTTAGTTACCCTCCAAGTTTGGTCAGCACTCAGGTTCTGTCTTCGTCTTCAGGACATCAGTTGATTCGCCATCAAAAGTTCAGCTCCGGTAAAAGGGGGCACTTTCCTAATAAGGAGGTAAAGTGTAAACTGGCAATCTAAGGGCAAGGATGGTTCTAGGTAAAATAGCAAGTCACCAAACAAAGTGACAAAGGGGGTTATTCTAACTTTGGAGGAGTGTTAATCCGTCCCAAAAGTGACGGTAAAGTGACGGATATACCACCAGCCGTATTACGAGTTCCATAGGATATAATGGACTCGTAATACGGCTGGTGGTAAATCCGTCACTTTTCCGTCACTTTTGGGACGGATTAACACCTCCTCCAAAGTTAGAATAACCCCCAAAGTGTCTGGATCATAGCAAATCGCATCAGCATCTCCCCTAACTCTCTCCTATCCCTCCTGCTCTAATTTACTTCCTGGTGTCAAGGGTTTTTACCCCATTTTCGTTGTACATTCCCCTAAAATCTGGTTGGACAAAGTGTTGCACTGCACTATCTTTAACCAATTAACATCAAATTAGCTCATCGAATTTGTCACCCCATAACAGTTCTCGCATATTTTATTGGTCCTTATGATTGACGTCTTTAGCGGGTGGAATGTCAGGTATGATTTCATAGTCTTGAGGTCCTTTGCGCATCTTCGGTCGGTGGCTCTATTGTCTGTACCGGTTTAGGCGACCTTGTACCTAACATTAATCTACACTGTTGCATTCAGCTAAAATGTTTCTACAAACAGGATGAATTTCATGAGAACGGATCTACTACATTTACATTCAGCTTCTAGCTTTTGGAAAAAACAAGATTTAATGTCCTTTAGCAAGTCAGCACACTGCACTTTAGAAAAATAAATTTATTATGAGAGTCAGGCAGCTAGGCCTCGACTCATGCTAACTAAGGCCTAATGATTTATTAGCAGGAATTTAACATTTAACCTTTCAATATTAATGCAAAATCACATTTTAATAAAACATTTCACAATTATTAGTCAGTTTAATTAGTCCCCGTATACATTGGCGGCCACTCCCCGTGGGCACATTTCAAGCGCACGTTATAGCAAAATACATTAGTACAGTTTCTATGCGGCATTATTATACATTAGTTCATAAACATTTCATGTTAACATAGATTATATAAGCTACGCTCTCTCACTGTCAACAAAGGCCCAATGGAGCTGAGGGTTTTTTATATCCCCTTGGGCTCTGTTAGGCCTTTGTTTTATTTATTAGAACATTCTGCTCTCTTTTGGCAGAGTATTTTAATAGCCTTATAGCCTTCCATATATGGGCTATAATGGCACTTAAGTGCAGCTCCCTTGTTGAAGACAGTCACCTTCTGCTCGGGCCTTTAACGCTAGTGCGAACCTTTAATGGTCAGTATAGCCCATTACAGCAGGCTAAAAGACTATAAATAACAAGACCACAAATTTGTATTGGACTACTTCCATCAAGTTCCAGGAGGCTCCTACTCTCCATCTGTCATAATTTACCGTTTTCATTTCTCAGCTCCAACAGCAACCTAAATTTATGAACTTTTTCCAAATCTTGACAAATATTTATAGAGATCCCACCATCACACATCCCCTTTAAGAAAATTCAATCACAGTTCTGTAAGATCACCAGACGCCAAAAAATAGTTTGCTAGTCATATCCAAATGACATCCAACTTTCACTGCAGACCATTAGCAAGCATGAGTTCATGAACCCAAACTAGCACTGTCTCAAACCCACCAAATCATAAAATCCAAGAGCATCCTACAATTCAATGGCACAGAGAATAAAAATAATGTCCCTCTACTCCCGAATCACTCACAGTCACACTCATATTCAGCAAAAGCATCAAACACTATTAGAACATTGGAATGCTGGCAGCTCCATTGAAAACAATGGAGTGCTCCGGGCTTTTACTGGCCCGCAGCGCCAACATTCCAATGTTCTCTTTGTTCACAGCAAGAGCTGTGAACAAAGCTTCACGGAGCCCAAGGGGATTTTAATCCCCTCAGGCTCCGTGAGGAATTTCTTTTATTTAATAGAACATTCTGCCCTGAGTGGCAGAATGTTCTAATAGCCTTAGAACCCGCCGTAGCGGGTTCTAAGGCTATTAAAGGCCCTCTCCCTTGTTAAAGCGGGAGCGGGCTTTTAATAGCCGGTAGAGCCCGCTACAGCGGGTTCTAAGGCTATATTGGAATGTTGGTAGCTCTATTGAAGACAATAAAGTAGCTCCAGGCTTCTAATGGCTGATAAAAGCCTGGAGTGCCAACATTCCAATGTTTTTCATGCAGCAACCACTGTGTACAAATGCCTCATGAGCCCGAGGGGATTGAAATCTCCTCGGGCTCATAAGGCCTTTGTTTTATTTATTAGAACATTCTGCCATCTAGTGGTGTTATGTTCTAATAGCCTTATAGTCCTTTGTAGCTGAGCTATCCTGGCCATTAAAGTCCTGCTCCCTTGTTCAAGGCCCTCGCCTTAGGCCTTTATCACTGAAGGGGGCCTTTAATGGCCAGTATAGCTAGCTATGGCGGGCTAGAAGGCTAGGAGCAGACAAAAAAATTCAGGATTCCACAAAGAAAGTCAATTTCTGGATTGAGCCAGTAATTGGTTCATGCCAATCCTTGTTACATATACTCAGATGCCACTTATTATGTACACTTAATAAAAGAAAGCAGTAGCTGACAAATAGGTCATAAAAACACCTAGAAATGTAGGCCACTAGTGCTTTGCATTGGATAAGGACCTTCGGCCATATTTACTCACACTACATTCCTCATGATCTTTGTTATTGAGCCCTCTAGTTTACCCTTTACTTACTCAGCACTATTGTCCACCTGCCAGTGTTGTGGGACTATTAAATCATTTACTGAGTTCCTCTCATCTTTTAGAGTCACTCAATATTGCTTTTGTCTTAATCATGTCTACTATTGCTGAAGCATGTCAGACTCTCTGTACATGTACCAAAAATTAAATCTACAATGGATTTAATAATGTTTTTGTTTTTGGACATATGAGCACTGAATTTCGACTGTGGCTTGAGGACTGCTACTTACCAGAGAGAAAAGTAATCATGCTGTTCCTTTGGTGGAAAGGTTGCATTTTTGTGAGTGGAGTGAGTAGAGAATTTGTGCTTGGCAGAGAGCTTTTTCATGGAAGTAGACTTCTCTCATCTTATTGTGTCTCAGAAACCACTGACGGGAATGTCCATAGTAATGTCATACAACAGTTGTTCTTTAATGGCTGGCTCAGCTACACAGGTTGCATGACAGGTTGTTTGACAGACTATAGTCAACATTAATATCAACTTGGCATGAATTGTGTATCATAAATATAATTGACCAAATTATAGTACTGCTGTACTTGTAATATAATGTAATGTTTACAGTGATGGACAAAAATGTAGAGCCTTGTTACGTGTGTAGCAGTCTATAGACTGTCACACTCGCGGTGGTCTGACTGCCACATTACAACCCTGGTGGTTGGACCTCAAGGGAACTGCCAGCTCCGCTAGGATCTTGGATCCCTGCGGTCTGGTGGTGGCTGAGGTCTTAATCCACCAGGGTAGTGCTGCAAGCAGCACTGACCTGGGGATTACAACCTCATTCTCTGCCAGCGGTTTAAAGGCTGACGGAGAACAGGTTCATGGTGCCACAGGGGGAACCCTGCACTGCCCATGCACTTGAACATTGTGAGGGTGCTGGTGCACCCTGCGGGCTACAGCATTGCTGTCAGCTCGATTACAAGCTTGAGACAATGCTGTAGCCTATTTCCCGCAAGGCTTTTGGGCGTAAACTTAAGTTACCGCGCGCTGACCTAGCAGGAAACCCATAATAGCTCTGGCAGGGAGGTCGCCACATAGGCGGCAGCCACCAAGTCGGGAAGTTTGGCGGATGGAGTTTTCCATCCGCCAAACTCGAAATCAACCCTTTAGTGTTAAAATATCATGAAAGAGAATATGGTGAAAAAAACATAAAATGTCCTTTTTTGACAAATAAATATCAATTTATAAGTAATTTATTTAAAATATACATTTAGTAAAATAAAACTCAAAATAAATACAATATATTAGATACACTTAAGCAAATCAATAGTTAAATTTTTTTCAAGTAAAAATTAATACACAACTATATAATGAGAACATAGATATATATGTATATATATATCTGTATCTATATATATATACATATATAAACATATATATAAATATATACATATCTATCTATCTATCTATCTATCTATCTATCTATCTATCTATCTATCTATCTATCTACACACATATCATAATAGAAATACTAAAATTAACATATCAGATATTTATAATTACAACTTTAAACAAAGTACACAGGGAAAGAGCTGGACTTTGTGTAGGTATGATTTTCTATTTGCACTCCAATATAAGCAAATGTAAGCAACAGCAGATAAAGGACTAGATTTCAGAGGGGGTAGATTTACTCTTCTCATTCCAATTTAAGCAACAGTAGGGAAAGTGGCAGATGACAGAGGGGTTAGATTGATTATTCCTACTCTAATCTGAATAACAGCATTGAATGTGTTGGACTTCACAGAGGTTAGATTTACTATTCCCACTCTAGTCTAACCAACAGTAGGGAAAGTGTTGTTCTTTAGAGGGGATAGGTTTACTATTCCCAATCAAGTGTAAGAAACAGTTGAGAATGTGTTAGACTTAGAGGGCTTAGCTTTACTATTCCCATTCCAGTCCAAGCACCAATAGGAAAGGTGTTGGACTTTGGAAGGGTTACATTTACTATTCCAAATCCAATCTGAGTAATAGAATTAAAAGTGTTGGACTTCGGATGTGTACATTGTACTATTTCCACTCCTGCCTGAGCAACAGTAGGAAAGGTGTTGTAATGAGGAATAATTATTTGCTTCTTTTGTTTCTTCTTTCACTGTGTCCCACATTCAATTGCTTCCCTCTAATCCTATTCCTTCCATTTTCTCCTAGGGACTCCTTACCATGGGACCGGATGACTTGGACAGAAGCACATTAAAAGTATGGGTAAGTATACCTGTTTTTCTAATAATGCTTTACTATGTCTTGTTGTTCTTTCAACTGTTTTCCTCTTGTTTCTCTCTTTCCTTTGTATTCCTTGTCTTAGCTGTCTGCCTTTAGAATCTGCTACTCTACTCTCTACAACCTACAGAGTACAATTCTCTTACAGCTCATGAAGAAAATACAAATTTGAGATTCTCTTTCTCTGGATACTTGGCATTTTCTTTGTTTATCTGATAGTGTACATTTTCTTTTTAGAATTCACTCTCCCATATACAAAACAAAAGCAATTCCACCACCTACTGGTGAAGAGAAGAGAAAAAAAGAGTAATAAACCCCAGTCCCTTCCACCTGCTTCACCCACATGCTCCCATCAATATTCACTTCTTCCCTTCCCCATCGGTCCTCATCTCTGCTGCCAGCCCCTTCTATTTGCATTAATCTAGACAAGCCAAGCCCCCCCGGTGAGTGTGGCTAGGGCCGGACACCTCTCTAGTCCCACTGATGCTGGGGAGGCATGGAGATGAGTGTGGGGGCCTCCCGTTGTTTTATCAGGACTCTTCTTCTGTTTGTGAAACCACCAATTCCACCTGGTTGGATTCTTCAACATTCACCTCGCCAACTCTCCAATTTGTGAATCGCTGTATCTTCTGTCTGCCTTCTTGTATCTTCGCATCTCTTCTCCAATATCCAGTCCTTTTTAATTTTTCTCGTCCTTGACTGACTTCCATCTCTCTCCTTACTGTCTTTCCTCCTGTGAAGAAAACGTTTGTTTGCTGTCTATTTCTCTGCCACCTTACTGCCTATCCATCGTCCATTCAAATCAAATCATTAACATTTATAAAGTGCGCTACTCACCCGTGCGGGTCTCAAGGCGCTAGGGGAAAGAGGGGGTTACTGCTGCTTGAAAAGCCAGGTCTTTAGGAGTCTCCGGAAAGCGGAGTGGTCCTGGGTGGTCCTGAGGCTGGTGGGGAGGGAGTTCCAGGTCCTGGCCGCCAGGAAGGAGAAAGATCTCCCACCCGCTGTGGAGCGGCGGATGCGAGGGACGGAAGCGAGTGCGAGGCCAGAGGAACGGAGGAGGCGGGTGGGGACGTAGAAGCTGAGGCGTCGGTTGAGGTATTCCGGTCCCTTGTCGTGGAGGGCTTTGTGTGCGTGGGTGAGAAGTCGAAAGGTGATCCTTTTGCTGACTGGGAGCCAATGCAGGTGTCTCAGGTGTGCGGAGATGTGGCTGTTGTGGGGTACGTCGAGGATGAGGCGGGCCGAGGCGTTTTGAATGCGTTGCAGGCGATTTTGGAGTTTGGCTGTGGTTCCAGCGTAGAGGGTGTTGCCGTAGTCCAGGCGGCTCGTGACGAGGGCGTGGGTCACGGTTTTTCTAGTGTCGGCGGGGATCCAGCGGAAGATCTTGCGGAGCATGCGGAGGGTGAGGAAGCAGGCGGAGGACACGGCGTTGACTTGCTTGGTCATGGTGAGAAGAGGGTCCAAGATGAAGCCGAGGTTGCGGGCGTGGTCTGCGGGGGCTGGTGCGGTGCCGAGGGCCGTGGGCCACCAGGAGTCGTCCCAGGCGGACGGGGTGTTGCCGAGGATGAGGACTTCCGTTTTTTCAGAGATCAGCTTTAGGTGGCTGAGCCTCATCCAATCTGCGACGTCCTTCATACCCTCTTGTAGGTTGGTCTTGGCGCTGGCGGGGTCCTTAGTGAGGGAGAGTATAAGTTGGGTGTCGTCGGCGTAGGAGGTGATGATGATGTCGTGCTTGCGTACGATGTTGGCGAGGGGGCTCATGTAGACATTGAAGAGTGTCGGGCTGAGTGATGAGCCTTGGGGTACGCCGCAGATGATCTCGGTGGGTACTGAGCGAAACGGAGGGAGGTAAACTCTTTGGGAACGGTTTGAGAGGAAGGAGGCGATCCAGTCCAGGGCCTGGCCTTGGATCCCGGTGGAGCGGAGGCGGGTGATTAGGGTGCGGTGACAGACGGTGTCAAAGGCAGCCGAAAGGTCAAACAGAATGAGGGCGACTGTTTCACCGTTGTCCATCAGGGTTCTGATGTCGTCTGTGACTGAGATGAGGGCGGTTTCCGTGCTGTGGTTGGTTCGGAATCCGGTTTGTGAAGGGTCGAGCAGGTTGTTGTTTTCCAGGAAGGTGGTCAGCTGTTTGTTGACGGTCTTCTCTATTACCTTGGCTGGGAAAGGCAGGAGAGAGATGGGGCGGAGGTTTTTCAGGTCACTCGGGTCAGCCGTAGGTTTCTTTAGTAGGGCGTTGATTTCGGCGTGTTTCCAGCATTCGGGGAAGGTAGCAGAAGAAAACGAAGAGTTGATGACGGCCTGGAGGTGCGGGGCGATGATGTCATCGGCTTTGTTAAAGATGAAGTGAGGGCAGGGGTCCGAAGGGGCGCCGGAGTGGATAGAGTTCATGGTGGATTTGGTTTCTTCAGTGTTGATGTGGGTCCAGTTGTTGAGGGTGATGGTCGGGGGTGCGGGTTCGGTGGTGTTTGGTTGGGTCTGGTGTCCGAAGCTGTCGTGGAGGTCGCTGATCTTGCGGTGGAAGAAGGTGGCGAGGGATTCGCACAAATCCTGTGAGGGCGTGACGGCGTTGGCGTTGGCGTTGGCGTTGGGGTTGGAGAACTCCTTGACAATGCTGAAGAGTTCTCTGCTGTTGTGGCTGTTTTTGTCCAGTCTGTCGGTGAAAAAGTTCCTTTTAGCAGCGCGGATCAGGTGGTGGTGTTCGCGGGTAGAGTTCTTGAGGGCGGTCATGTTGTCAGCGGTGTGGTCCTTGCGCCAGGCCTTCTCGAGAGCGCGACAAGTTTTCTTTGATTCTTTGAGGGTGTCAGAGAACCAGAGAGGTTTTTTGGTGTTGGTCTGTCGATGCGTGCGTTTGAGGGGAGCAAGGTTGTCTGCGCAGTTGGAGATCCAGGTTGTGAGGCTGAGGGCTGCGTCGTTGGGGTCGGTGGTGAGGGTGGGTTGGTTGGCGGCGAGTGCGGAGAAGAGTTGCTCTTCGGGGATCTTGTTCCACTGTCGACGAGGGATGGGTTGAGTGCGGAGGTGGCGGGTCTCGCGTCGGAATGTGAAGTGGACACAGCTGTGGTCGGTCCAGTGTAGAGTGGAGGTGTGGCTGAAGAAGATGTGTTTGCTGGCGGAGAAGATAGGGTCGAGCGTGTGTCCGGCGATGTGGGTGGCGGTGTTCACCAGTTGTTTGAGGCCGAGGTTGGCGAGGTTGTCGAGCAGGGTGGTGGTGTTGGGGTTGTTGTTTTGTTCCAGATGAAAGTTGAGGTCGCCTAGGAGGATGTAGTCCGGTGAGGCGAGGGCGTGCGGGGAGATGAAGTCGGCGATGGCATCGCTGAATGGGGAGCGCGGTCCGGGAGGATGGTAGATGTGGGATCCTCTGAGGGTGGTCCTCGGGTCGGTGCGAATCTGAAAATGCAGGTGTTCAGCGGCGAGAGGGGTGTCTTCGGTGGAGGTGGTGACGCTGATGGAGTCTTTGAAGACGATGGCGATACCTCCTCCTACTTGGGGATGGCGGTGGCGATGTCTGGAGCAGAGGAGGCGTTCATCCAGGTCTCCGTGATGAAGGCGACGTCCGGGGCTGTGGAGTCCAGGAGGTCCCAGAGTTCAACGGCGTGCTTGTGGACGGAGCGAGCGTTGACCAGGATGCACTTGAGGTGGTTGGTGGCGCGTGGGCTTGTGGTCGTGGCAGTTGCGTGGTGGAAGATGCGTTTGCAAGAGTTGCAGGCGAAGGGTCCATGGGTGCGTTTGGGGTGAGCTTGGAAGCAGGTGTTGGAGCGTCCTGGGTTGAGGGCGTGGAGGGTGGTGGGGTCGTAGCGGATCAGCGGGGCTTGGGAGAGCTGGGGACCAGGGGTTGTGGCGCTGGGCGCGGGCCAGGCGCAGACGGGCGCAGACGGGCTTGCCTCTGGCGCGCAGCGGCGCGCCCGCTGTGCGATAGCGCAGCGGCCGTCATATGAGGTAGGAGGGGGGGAGGGGTCAGCTGGGGGCGAATGGGAGCTGGGGGGCAGGGGCGTGCAGGAGGTCGCGGCGGGAAAGCGTGAGGGAGGGGGGACAGGCAGAGTGAGAAGAGCTGGGGGAGGGGGGTTTATAGGAAGATAGGAGGAGGTGGAGAGTGAGGGAGTTAGATAGTGGGATAGAGAGATAGAGAGATAGGTAGATAGGAGGAGTGAGGGAGGTAGATAGCGAACGGGTTAGATAGGGGTGATAGAGAGGGGGGAGGCGAGTGAGGGAGGGGGATGAGGCTGGAGCAGGAGCAGGAGGGCAGGCGCGGGGAGAAGAAGACGGAGGAGGCAGAAGAGCCGAAGGCAGAAGATAGAAGACAGAAGACAGAAGAGCAGAAGACCGGAAGAACAGAAGAACAGAAGACCAGAAGAATAGAAGACCAGAAAACCGGAAGAACAGAAGAAAGGAAGACCGGAAGAACAGAAGAAAGGAAGACCGGAAGAACAGGAGACCAGAAGAACACAGAAGAACACAGAAGAAGATACAGAAGAACACAGAAGAAGATACAGAAAACGAAGAACAGAAGGCAGAAGACCACAGAAGAAGATGAGGAAGAAGAGAAGAAGAGAGAAGACAGGGAAAAGAAGAGTACAGAAGAAGATTACAGACAAGGAGCGAGGAGGAAGAACAGAGAAGAAGAAAAGAAGAAAAGAAGCAGGAGCAGGAGAGAGGGTGAGTAGCGCGGGGCAGAGCGAGGGGCTGGGAGGTAGGGGGTACTTACTGTGAGGTGGGTCTCAGGAACTCAGGAACCTGGAGGAGCTGGAGGAGCTGCAGCGGCAGGGGGAGCGACCTACCCTTGGGTCAAGGGTCGCTACCACTGTCGCGCAGCGGCCGCCATATGAGGTAGGATGGGGGGAGGGGTCAGCTGGGGGCGAATGGGAGCTGGGGGGCGGGGGCGTGCAGGAGGTCGCGGCGGGAAAGCGCGAGGGAGGGGGGGACAGGTAGAGTGAGAGGAGCTGGGGGAGGGGGTTTTAAGGGTGGAGGGGGGTGAGTGTTAGGAGGTTTAGGAGATTAGGGAGAAAGATAGGAGTAGGGTTGTGAAGATAGGGGAGGGGGGGTTGTAGAGGTGGGTGAGGGTGAGAGGTAGAGTGAGAGGATAGAAAGATAGGTAATAGAGGGGGTGGCGGGAAGGGGGGAGAGATAGAGAAATAGATAGAGAAAATCGATAGATAGAGAAATCGATAGATAGAGAAATAGATAGATAGAGAGATAGGTAGATAGGAGGAGGTGGAGAGTGAGGGAGTTAGATAGTGGGATAGAGAGATAGAGAGATAGGTAGATAGGAGGAGTGAGGGAGGTAGATAGCGAACGGGTTAGATAGGGGTGATAGAGAGGGGGGAGGCGAGTGAGGGAGGGGGATGAGGCAGGAGCAGAAGGGCATGCGCGGGGAGAAGAAGACGGAGGAGGCAGAAGAGCCGAAGGCAGAAGATAGAAGACAGAAGACAGAAGAGCAGAAGACCGGAAGAACAGAAGAACAGAAGACCAGAAGACCGGAAGAACAGAAGAAAGGAAGACCGGAAGAACAGAAGAAAGGAAGACCGGAAGAACAGGAGACCAGAAGAACACAGAAGAACACAGAAGAAGATACAGAAGAACACAGAAGAAGATACAGAAAACGAAGAACAGAAGGCAGAAGACCACAGAAGAAGATGAGGAAGAAGAGAAGAAGAGAGAAGACTGGGAAAAGAAGAGTACAGAAGAAGATTACAGACGAGGAGTGAGGAGGAAGAACAGAGAAGAAGAAAAGAAGAAAAGAAGCAGGAGCAGGAGAGAGGGTGAGTAGCGCGGGGCAGAGCGAGGGGCTGGGAGGTGGGGGGTACTTACTGTGAGGTGGGTCTCAGGAACTCAGGAACCTGGAGGAGCTGGAGGAGCTGCAGCGGCAGGGGGAGCGACCTACCCTTGGGTCATTAATGTTAATTAATGTTGTTTCTTGTTTTCTTTTTTCTTTAGGGCTGGTGATAACAGAGCCTGGGGACCCTGTCAAAAGGTTATGGGGTAAGAATGTGGTTCCATCTAGTTCTTGATCGCCCCCTTTCTGACAAACAAATAATCACTTTCTATAAGAAAACATAGATAGATAATTAACAACACAAAATATTCTATACACATTGAAATTAAATAATACATATTTTATCAGTTAAAACATTACAAAATAAAACATTATAAACACTTTATGCAATTAAATATATTAAATGGAATTGCTTCCCTCTCTAATACCCAAAAACGTATTAATCAAAAGAATTAACATTAAATTGCAATGTAAATAAAACTAAATTTAAAAAGCTCATAAATATTAGATATTACATAAAACTATATTAAATACACATACTAACCAAATAATGATTAATTACATGTAATAAATAATTAACATAGCAAATAATTAATTGTAAAATTAACATAACTAATTAAAATTTTAATATGTCATTAATATAAAATGTATTTAAAAATATAACTGAGATAACTATTCACCATTTCCTTCAAACCCAGTAACCCACTATTATAATCTTAGTTAGTACATAAACATACGTACAAAAAAGTCCAGAAAGCACAATTTATGCTTAAATAGTTAAAATAATGCTCAATCAATTAATACATTCACCTAAGAAGTAACCGATTACATATTTAAATTGCAAATTAATTAACATAAAAGATATATGTGCTTATAAGTATGTGTCAGGGATTGCTTTTGGTCATTCCAGGTTAGCTTGGATGGTACTTTATCAATTTAAAGCTGTAACACTGTGCCTTGAGTGGTGAAGGGCTTTTGTCATTTTACAGCTTGGCGTGGAAGGCATGGTGCTAATCTTATTCTTAAAGACCTTTCTGTATAAATGGCAAAAGACTTTGGGCCTCATTCTGACCCAGGCGGTCCTAAACCGCCAGGGCCACGGGCAACGGAAGCACCGCCAACAGGCTGGCGCTGCTTCAGTGCCCATTCTGACGCGGTCAGAAAAGGGGATCCGGTGGTTTCCCGCCGGATTTCCCCTGGCTGGGCTGAATCTCCATGGCGGCGCTGCAAGCAGCGCCGCCATGGAGATTCCGACCCACTTCCCGCCACCCTGTTTCTGGCCGTTTTTACCGCCAGGAACAGGATGGCGGGAACGGGTGTTGTGGGGCCCCTGGGGGCCCCTGCACTGCCCATGCCACTGGCATGGGCAGTGCAGGGGCCCCCTCACAGGGCCCCAGCATGATTTTCACTGTCTGCTATGCAGACAGTGAAAATCACGACGGGTGCAACTGCACCCTTCGCACCCCTGCAACACCGCCGGCTCCATTCGTGTTGCAGGGCCTTTCCCGCTGGGCCGGCGGGCGCTCCCTTGGCGGGCGCCCGCCGGCCCAGCGGGAAAGTCTGAATGGCCCCCGCGGTCTTATGACCGCAGAGCGGTCATTCGGGGGAGTAAGTTTGGCGGGCGGGGACCGCCGCCCGCCAAACTCAGAATGACCCCCTTTGTCCCTTTCAAGTTCATGTGGATGGCATTGTGCTAATCCTTTCCTTAAAAACTTTGCAGGAAAAGCAAACAATTGAGATCAGCAAATTTAGAGTGTTGCTGGTGTTGTAGGGTGCTCTATACTGTAGCTGCTCTCCACTTAAACTTTGAAACTACCCAAAGTTATCACTCTAAGCCTGAAAGAGTATTGTTTTGACTCATACTTGTGCTCCTTTGAGTCTGGACAAAGCTAAACCTCTCTGAAGAAGTATAATAATAGTGAAACAAATGTCAGGCTTTCCATTTGCTCATTCAAAGTTGGCACAGATGGTATTTTACCAATTCAAAGCAGTAATACTGTGCCTGTAGTGGTGAAAGGCTTTTGCCATTTTACATTTCCGGTTGAACGGCACTGTGCTAATCCCATACTTAAAGACTTTGCTGGATAAATTACAGAAGCCTTTGTCATTTTCTAGCTCAGGGTGGATGGCATTGTGATAATCTTATGCTTAAATACTTTGCTTGAAAAGCAGTCATTTGAGATGAGGAAATTTAGAGTGTTGCTGGTGTTCAATCAATCAATCAGGATTTGTAAAGCACGACTACTTGCCCGACAAGGTATCCAGGCACTTGTAGGTTCTAGAGAAAGCAGTGAAAATAAGGGAAAAGCAAGGAAAAGGCACACAAAAAAGTGTGAAAAAACAAGGAGAAAGCAGTGAAAATGAGGGAAAAGCAAGGAGAGGGCACCTCAAAAATAGAGGAAAAAGCAGATAGAAAGCAGTAAAAACTGGGGAAAAGCAAGGAGAAGGTGAACAAAAATGGTGGAAAACACAAAGAGAATGCATTGAGAATGAGGGAGAAACAAGAAGAAGGCAAACACAAAAACGGGCAAAAGGAAGGAATAAGCAGTGAAAATGAGGGAAAACCAAGGAGAAGGCACAAACCAAAAGGGGAAAGAGCAAGGAAAAAGCAGTGAGAATGAGTGGAAAGCAGGGAGAAGGTGCACGAAAATGGGGCAAAAGCAAGGTGAAGGCAGTTAAAACAAGGGAAGAGCGAGGAGAAGGCACACAAAAAATGCAGGAAAAGCAATGAGAAAGCAGTGAAAATGAGGGAAAGGCAAGGAGAAGGCACACAAAAAATGGTGGAAAATGCAAGGAGAAAGCATTGAAAAATGAGAGAAGAGCAAGAAGAAGGCACACAAACACAGAGGAAAATGCAAGGAGAAAGCAGTGAAAAACAAGGACAAATCAAGGAGAAGGCACACAAAAAAATGGTGTAAAAAGCAAGGAGGAAGCAGTCACAATGAGGTAGAATTGTTGTAGGGTGCTCTTCACTGGAGCTGCTCTCCACCTAAACTTTGAAACTACCCTGAGTTCTCTATTTTTTTTTGGTCTAATTTATGCAGCACTCTAAGCGTGAAAGGGGATCGATTTGACTTATATTAGGTTCTCCCTTGTGTCTGGACAAAGCTAAACCTCTGTAAAAGCTATAGCGATAGCAAAACATATGTCAGGAGTTGCTTTTGCTCATTCCAGGTTGGTTTGGCTGGTAGTTGACCAATTCAAAATTGTTATACTGTGCCTGGAGTGGTAAAAGGCTTTTGTCATTTTACATCTCCATGTGGATGGCAATGTGCTAATCCTATGGTTAAATATTTTGCTGTATAAATGGCAAAATGTTTTGTCCTTTTATAGATCAGTGCAGATGGCATTGTGCTAATACTTTGCTTAAAAACTTTGCAAGAAAAGCAGAGATTTGAGGTGAGCAAATTTAAAGTGTCGGTGGTGTTGTAGGGTGCTCTATACTGGCACTGCTGTCTAAACTTTGAAACTATATATATAAAATGTAATTAACTGATTAACAATAGTTTTGGCACAGTGTTAATGTCACTCAATATTTAGGAAGCAATATTTGTGTCATTCACTGCCACATATTCATAGGACTGATCCTTTGGTTCATTCTCTGAAAAAAAGGAAGGTGAGAGATTATAACTATGCAGATGACATGCAATTACTCTTTGTTATTGACTATACTCCAGCTTCCAAAATACCCTTTCTAAACACAATGCTGTTCATCCACGATTGGATGAACAGTAATCAACTTAAATTAAACTATGATAAGACGGATATTGTCTTAACTAGCAACACGCATGATCCCTGGCAGTCTACTTTATGCCAGAAACAATGGGTATTCCCCCCGAGCCTAAGTACTTGGTAAAGAGTTTGGGAATGTTTGTCAATAAAAATCTATCTATGAAGCCTGAAGTAGGGGCAGTGACCTCTCCCTGTTTTCTGCAGCTTTGGAAAATCAAGAAAATCTGTAAATGTTTTACCCTCAAAGCTCTTATCCAGGCTATTCTTGCATTAGTCATTTCACTGATTGACTATGCTAATTCACTCTATATAGGTCTCCCTGAATGCATTATCTGAAAATTAAAACTAGTACAGAATCAGGCTGTTAAATTAATTTAACATCAACCTAGGTGGTGTCACATCACCCTCCTAATGGGGAACCTATACTGGTTGCTAGCAAAACAGGCTATAGGTTCCTATTGTATTAGATTTGAGATTATGGCATTATTTTCACCTCACTTCGTTATTGGTCCCTATTGTATTGGAGAATAAAATTGCTGTACCGACATTGTTCGATCTTTATCAATCAAAAAACTTTTAGAGAGATATATTGGAATGCACTTTCTCTGTATTTATTCTTGTAGTTATTAGAATTGTATGATATTAGGATCATTTCGAGATTTTTGTATTGTATTTAATGGATATCTTAGTATGGTGAGAATGTGGGATGACTGAGTTAGGTGAATGTTAATTTTTGTATTAGGTTCTATGCTTTAACTTTTTGCAAATGAATTAAATAAAATCATATATTGATGTAATCCTTATCTTGGAATATTGACTAATATTCAGCCTAAACCATACATTCAAGAGTTCTATTACTATGCGACATACAAAATTATGTTTATTGGTACATATTTTGATGTGGGTTTGAGGAGCACCAACCCAGTTATACTCTTTGTGGATCATAATTTAGATTCATTCTACAGTCTCTATTTCCCTGTACGAGCTACGTAGATCAAGTCAGGGAATTCTCTTTGGTTTCTACCTGCTGGTAAAACAGCGAACAGCTTATACGATAAGATGTATAATTCCCAAATCTCTCCACAGCGACTGTACAGAGTATGTTTTCTCATGTTTTCTAAGGTACACTGTAGGAAAGTACCATCTTTCTTGGCATGTTACCCCCATTTTTACATGTATGTCAGTATGTTTTTTCCTGTCTCACTGGGATCCTGCTAGTCAGGACCCCAGTGCTCATATTTGTAGCCTGAATGTGTAGACCTGTGTAGTGCCTAACTGTGTCACTGAGGCTCTGCTAATCAGAACATCAGTGCTCATGCTCTCTCTGCCTTTAAATTTGTCACTATAGGCTAGTGACCACTTTTACCAATTTCAATTGGCATACTGGAACACCCTTATAATTCCCTAGTATATGGTACCTAGGTGCCCAGGGTATTGGGGTTCGAGGAGATCCCTATGTGCTGCAGAATTTCTTTTGCCACCCACAGGGAGCTCAGACAAATCTTTACACCGGACTGCCATTGCAGCCTGAGTGAAATAACACACAAGTTATTTCGCAGCCATTTTCACTGCACTTAAGTAACTTATACATCACCTATATGTCTAACCTTCACTTGCTGAAGGCTAGGTGCAAAGTTACTAAGTGTGAGGGCACCCTTGCACTAGCAAAGGTGCCCCCACACTGAACTATGGCCATTTCCCCGGACTTTGTGAGTGCGGGGACACAATTACACATGTGCACTACATGCAGGTCAATGCCTATATGTAGCTTCACAATGGTAGCTCTGAACATGGCCATGTAACATGTTTAAGATCATGGAATTGTCCCCCCATGCCAAATCTGGTATTGGGGAGTCAGTTCCACACTTCCCAGGGGCTCCACTATGGACACCCGGTACTGCCAAACCAGCTCTCTAGGGTTTTCTCTGCAGCTACAGATGCTGCCACCCCACACGCAGGGTTCTGCCCTCCTGGGGTCTGGGCAGCCCAGTCCCAGGAAGGCAGAACAAAGCATTTACTCTGGGTACACTTGCACTAGCAAAGGTGCCCCCACACTGAACTATGGCCATTTCCCCGGACTTTGTGAGTGCGGGGATTCAATTACACATGTGCACTACATGCAGGTCAATGCCTATATGTAGCTTCACAATGGTAGCTCTGAACATGGCCATGTAACATGTTTAAGATCATGGAATTGTCCCCCCATGCCAAATCTGGTATTGGGGAGTCAGTTCCACACTTCCCGGGGGCTCCGCTATGGACCCCCGGTACTGCCAAACCAGCTCTCTAGGGTTTTCTCTGCAGCTACAGCTGCTGCCACCCCACAGGCAGGGTTCTGCCCTCCTGGGGTCTGGGCAGCCCAGTCCCAGGAAGGCAGAACAAAGCATTTCCTCTGAGAGCAGTGTGTTACACCCTCTCTCTTTGGAAATAGGTGTTAAAGGCTGGTGAGGGGTAGCCTCTCCCAGCCTCTGGAAATGCTTTGAAGGGCACAGGTGGTGCCCTCCTTGGATAAACCAGTCTACACCGGTTTAGGGAGCCCCCAGTCCCGGCTCTGGTGCGAAACTGGACAAAGGAAAGGGGAGTGACCACTCTCCTGTCTATCACCACCCCAGTTTGTCCCAGACCTCTGCCATCTTGTTTCCAGAGGTGTGAGGGCACTCTGGAGGCCTATGAGTGGCCAGTGCCAGCAGGTGACATCAGAGACCCCTCCTAATAGGTACTTACCTGACTGGGTGGCCAATCCTCCTCTAAGGACTATTTAGGGTCCCTGCAGTGGGCTTTTCCTCAGATAACGACTTGCAAGAATCCATCAGGACTCCTCTGCACTTCTCTCTTCAACTTCTGCCAAGGCTCGACCGCAGACTGCTCCAGGACACCTGCAGAACTGCAACAAAGTAGCCAGAAGACTGCCAGCGACATTGTAGCGCCAAATCCTGCCGGCTTTCTCGACTGTTTCCTGGTGGTGCATGCTCTGGGGGCTGCCTGCCTTCACCATGCACTGCAAGCCACAAAGAAATCTCCTGTGGGTCGACGGAATCTTCCCCCTGCTTCAGCAGGCACCAAACTTCAGCTTCACCGGTGCTCTGGGACCCCTCTCATCCTGACAAGCGTGGCCCCTGGAACACAGGTGGTAGACCCAAGTGACCCAGACTGTCCAGTAGTTCAACTGTCTGAATTTGGAGGAGGTAAGTCCTTGCATCCCCTCTCCAGACAGTAATCCTGTACATCGCATGAACTGCAGCTACAAGGGCTTCTGTGCACATTTCCAAGAAATCCTGCATGCACAGCCAAGCCTAGGTCCCCAGCACTCTGTCCTGCGATGTTCAGCTCCCTGTCGTGGGACCTCTCTTTGCAGTGTTGGGACGACCGCCATGTTCAGACTTCTTGAACCCATGTTCAAGGACTTCTGCAGGTGCTTCCTGCTTGTGCATGGGCTCTCTACATTGCTGAGGGCCCCCTCTGTCTCCTCACCCAAGTGTCAACATCCTGGTCCTTCCTGGGCAACACCCTTTTTCTTTAACTGCGACTCTTGCAGCTAGCAAGGCTTGTTTGCAGCATTTTGCCAAGGAAACAACTCTGCATCCTCCAGCACACCGTGGGACATATTCTGCATGAAGAAAAACCTCCTACCTCCTTCTGTTGTTACAAAACCTGCAGCTTCTTCCAACCAGATACAGCCATTGTGCACCTTCATCCGAGGTTTAGTGGGCTCCTGCCCCCTGGACACTTTAGCAACTCTTGGAATTGGTCCCCTTCATTTGCAGGTCTTCAGGTCCAGGAATCCATCTTCAGTGCTTTGCAGTTTGTTGTGGTCCTTTCAAAATCCTTTATCATGACTTTAGTGTGTTTCTGGAGAAATAGTAGTACTTTACTCCTACTTTCAGGGTGGGGTATCTTTTACACCCTTAGTGTTTTCTTACACTCCCAGCAACCCTACACACACTACACTAGCCTAGGGGTCAATTTGTGGGTTGCATTCCACTTTCTTAGTATATGGTTTGTGTTGCCCCTAGGCCTATTGCATCCTATTGTATTCTACAGAGTTTGCACTACTTTCTGACTGTTTTACTTATCTGATTTGGTTTGTTGTGTATATTTTGTGTATGTTACTTACCCCCTAAGGGAGTATATCCTCTGAGATATTTTTGGCACATTGTCACTAAAATAAAGTACCTTTATTTTTAGTAACTATGAGTATTGTCTTTCTTTTGATATAGTACCTATATGATATAAGTGGTATTGCATGAGCTTTGTGTGTCTCCTAGTTCAGCCTTGGCTGCTCTGCTATAGCTACCTCTATCAGCCTAAGCTGCTAGAACACTGCTACACTCTACTAATAAGGGATAACTGGACCTGGCACAAGGTGTAAGTACCATTGGTACCCACTATAAGCCAGGCCAGCCTCCTACACACTCTTACCCATAATTTGAGATCTACCCACTTGAACCTTCTTTCTACACCTTCTTTTAGGAAAAAGAGAACCAGAGGTGCCAGATTTTCTATACTGGCCTACACATTTGAAACTCCCTTCCAACTGATCTCAGATTAACCTCTTCCTATCCTACATTCAGACATCTTCTGAAAACATGGCTTTTCATACAAGCAAATGAGTGATCTATTGATCAGTAGATTATGTTCCTGTACTCAGCGCCAAGAAACTGGCTGGCGTATGCATGTTCTATAAATAACGTTTAACATAACATTACGTCCTTACTTTTGTATCTATTCCTGATCTCAAAAATGTTTTCCAGAACTAAGAAAGGGTGTTTCCTGATATGGCGTCAAGGGACAGTAAGACCCAAATCTGCTGTGGATGGTTTGATTTACATTCTCTGCTGGAAAATTACCTCCATCCAGTTCTTTTGATTTGAGACATTTTGTAAACTCAGATAGTGTTATAGAAGATTTTCAGTTAATAGAAAGTGTTGGAATCCTGAGTAGACTGGAACCAGTTTTGTAGGAACAAATAATCAATTAAATACAACAGATTCCTACTTAGGGATTTGATGTCTTTGGGTCTGAAATGTTGGTGATGCAAGAACTCCCTCAAAAACAAGATGTATTCTGTCAATGGGAAACAATCCTAGCTACCTGGTGTGCTGGAAAGGACTTGTGTGGACATGGATTCAGAGGGGTGTGGGGGCATTATCGTTCAAAATCCACAGGTCACATGGACCTTACCTTATTTTTTTCTGTGAAGAAATATATTTGAACGTCTGCCATATGACCACAAAATGGAAAACAGACATCATTGTAACTGACATCAACCTAAACCTTACCAGTGCCCATGAACGACCTAGGTTGAGGTTCAATAATACTCTTGTTACTCTGCTGATTTGTTGCACAATATTTTCATATATTACTCTCATCCTCTAAGCAATTGTTATGGTTTTCATTCAACATCTTTGCAGTCAAACAGGTTAAGGTATTGTTACACCTCCAAAGGCAATATTGTTCCTATTAGCTGTCATCAGTATTCTTCATTCATACTGTATCTTTCATATACCTAGTGTATGTGAAAAATATGTGGCTTTGTACTAGATGCTCCATTGCCCACAATAGCTATTTGCACTTTCTCTTGGGGTGTCTTTATTTCTCATCTCACATTATTGAATGTGAGCCACAGTTTCACTTTCTGAAACTAGTTTACCTCTGAGGAAGATCATATATGGGAAGTGTGGGATTGCAGTCACTGTTATCATTAATGTAGCCCCTCTCTTTTGTAGCCAAGCTACAACTTGAGGCTCCCAAAATAACACAATAATTTGTTTGCATGTGGTACGTGTGCTGCAGCATGATTTATAGTGTGTATGAAACCTAGAAGTCTATCACTTATACTTCAGTCCCTCTTATCAAAACCTGCTGCTTATGAAGAGCATGAATGGAACCCTTGACACCTTTCTGCAATGAGTTAAAACAATACAGTTTGTAATTTTGCATCCACACCATATTCTAAAATCAAATACACACTACAAGTATATCCTGTGCCACTAATAGAAGAGGTGGCTTGGGTGACAAAAAAACGATGAACAGAATTGCAGCCTAAAGTAATTACAAATAGAGAAGGTTAATTCAAGCAATCTTGTTTTCCCAAGTGATAGAAGCAAGCGATTTGAGTCCAGACTTTCAACTGTGAAAACACGCCCCAGCAAAAGACACCTGTTCTAGGTCCTTCTTTTAACATTTTACCTTGCCCAGAAAGCAGTACTATAAAAGTATTTGAATCCCAAATGTGCTCGCTCACTTACTCGCTCGATTGCTTGCTCCCTCACTCATTCAGATGTAGGTCTACTGAGTGTGTACAGACCTAATCATCTCTGGGTGATGGTTGCAAGTTGCATCACTTTCTGACTTTCTTACACTGATCTTTGTTTTGCAAGTAACTGCCATTTGCCTCCTGAGATGTCATTTTCAGGGCTGCTAGGGGGAAAAGGGTATCTGGTCTCATGGAACCCTCATTGGCTACAGTCTCCAGCCTCGTCTCACTGGAGACTCACACTCCATTGTGGTGGGCCTTATTTTTCGACTTAGACCCAGTCTTGCACAATTAGATATCCGTGGTTGGTGCTTTGATCTTTTAGGAGCTAGGTTTTATCTTAAACTTTACAAAAATGATATCTCCCTTTCTACTTATTGGAGGTTTGTCATTTTGGTGTCAGAAGGTTATTAAAATGTACTCTATTTTTCTAACTGGTGTGGGATTTTTCATGTGTTGTGTTTTCACTTTATTTATGTCTGTGTGCTGCATACTTTATGCATTGCCTTTAAGTTAAGCCTGACTGCTTTTGTGCCAAACTACAAGAGTGTTAAGCGCATGTTAACTTAATGACTTTTATGGTTTGATACCTGATAGGGATTGTGCTGTTGCTTGAGCAAGGTTAAGACCCCACTCAAGGACCAACCCAATTTCTCAAAACCGTTCCAGCTAGCAGGGCTCAAGGAGGCCAGGGTGGGAGGTTTAGGGGGACACATGCATCAAATCCATCAGAATGCATTGGCCAATGGTTATGGACGCATCAAGTGGAGAACTCTACCTTGGATTATTCATGCCCCTTAAAATCAAGGGTGACAAACCTTCATATCCACCTCCCTGAATCGAGCTGCTCCCAGGCATTCATCCAGACTTCTCTATTCTAATCACCATCTTGCGGACAAAGAATAATTTAAACAGTGTTTTGTGCGTTAAACTGTGTAGTAGAGTAACTTCCAACAATGTTTTAATTTCATTGAAATGAGTAGAATATATTTTTAAATTGAAAATTCTTCTCTTTTCCAAGTCAAGTTAAGATAGTCATGGATAACATTTTCAATTTTCATTACAGAATTCATTCCAAAAGCAAAATATGAAATTCCACCCAGTGCCTCTACAGAAACTTAATCACACAGTATCACAGGCTTGTCAGGTGGTGGTAAAGAGAGCTCATGTCCTGTCAGCCAACGTGTTCATTTATTATGAGAGGCTTATATTTTTGATCCATGCTTTCCTCCTTGAATCTAGCTGCTCCCAGAGATCCGGGTCCACCTCCTTGAATCTAGCTGCTCCCAGGGATCAAGGTCCACCTCCCTGATTGTAGGGGCTCCCAGCGATCCATGTCACCTCCATAAATCTAGGTGCACCCAGTGATCCATACTGCCTCCTGGAATCTAGCTGCTCCAAGGGATCCTTGTCTGTCTCCTTTAATCTAGCTGCTCTCAGGGATCTATGTCCACCTCCCTGAATCTAGCTGTTCTCAGCAATCCATGTCCGCCTCCCTTAAACTAGGTGCACCTAATGATTCGTGTCCCCCTTCCTGAATCTAGCTGCTTCCATGGATCCATGTCCACCTCCATGAATTTAGCCGCTCCAAGAGGTTCCGTCACACTTCTGTGTACTTGTTGTGGACCAAAGGCACCCTTGGGATGAGGCATGGGAGGGCCTACCCCCAGCTCCTAGCAAGTGTCCCACCAGCACCCTAAAACCCTCTTGGCTTGGTCTGTGGTCTGGATTACACTGTGCATATGAGTGCCCGATTTGAACCCTCCAGGTTTCTGACAGACTATGGGTGATGTGACTAGCATGGATTATTCCATTCAGTCTGATGAATCTCCCTCTGTCCATCTCCAAACTGGTCTTCAGGTTAGCGAGGTGTAGGTCAGACAGCCTACTGTTTTCAAAGCTCAAATTGAAACCTTAAGAGGCTAAAGTATCCCATGCTTTAATGACGTCATATGATTTAACCAGCAGCAATAAAAACATTACCTTAATTAGAAGCACGTTACCATTTCATACCTCTCGGTGCTTGGTTAATCTCTTTTGTTCCATCTTTCGGCTTTTTGATTGGTGACTGTGTCTTATGAAGCTCTAAGGGTATGACCCCTTGGGCAGGGCACTCATGTCTGAGCACACTGAGGAATATTTAGCGGCAGGACACTGCCGGGAGCGGGGTCATTTCATGCAGGGCTGATTCTCATTGACAGGGCGCTCCTCGCCCTCTAGGTTATATTGGCATTGGACCGCTCACAGCGCTGTAGTTTAAACAGGCACTGACAGGGCCCTGCCTCGGCCAGACTCTATCTGTCAGCAATTTTATTTCTAATCTCTTAGGCAGAGTTTTGTCTGTCTGTTTCAGCTGGTCTGTAAACACTCACCAAGTTCATACCGTGAAATATATCAAACTGCTATTCTGCCATTGAAATCTTTATCATGGAATATGGGAAGAAGTGACAAAATGAAAGTTCTTTTCAAGCATTGCTACCTATGTTTTACTCTAAGACATGGTCGTTCATATGTACAATCTCACTATGTTTGTTCTTACTGGGCTATTTAGTGAATGTATCACTTCAAGTGATGCATTCTGAAATGACCATTTTGTTGATGTTTTACATAAATATTTTAGATAGTTTTGCACTCCATTTGCTGGGAGGATGGCTCAGTGAACTGAACATTCACCGCTACAACATAGAAATTCCAGAACTGCGGTACGGGGCGCTGCATAAAAAGCAATTGCAGCTGTTATGAGCTTTGAGCTGGGGTGTCCTTTCGGTCGGCAGAAAAGTTACCTGTTTTACCAGCCATATTTTATGCAGTCCTTAACAACCCAGTAGCAGGATTTGACAGCAACATTGCGAAACGTTTTCGGCCTCAAAATCTGCGTGACAAGTAACACATAACATCCTCAGAACTGAAACACAGTGCAGAATGCAACATCATTACTTCCCCTTGTTATTCCTTTGCTGTCTTATTTTGCTTGAACAGACCGATCGGAGTCTTTTACATAAGAACAGTTACAGATACAGAAATACTTTATGGTATATACTACTTTGCTGAGAGCGTATTTCAAGTTGCAAGTTACAATCGAGCATACTTATTTATATTCATCTCGTTTGTAAATGATTGCGCCCAAAAGCTGTATGATGTGGGCGTCCAGACATTCAGTCAGCCCCTTCACTGACAGGGGTGCCCCGTAGAACTGCTGCCCGTCCTGGGATGCGTTTCATGATGCGTTTTCTGCGCTGGGTCTGTAGGTTTCTTTTTGCCATTTTATGAGGAATGCACTCGCTTGAAATATCTCCGAGCTAGCGCATGTTTTACTGACAACAAAGCTGGGAAACTCAGAGCAGTAATTCCCTGTTTGAGTGTCTGGACCTTGCCGGCAATAAAGGATGTATTAACTAGGATATATTTGACTTAGTGTATGTGCTCATGACCAACAAGAGCTGCACAAAAAAATTGTGCAGAGGCACAGTACAGAAAACATACAGCGAACTGCGGCAGAGGACTTAGAGTGATCAATATATACCCGGAGGCCCATATTTATCATGCTTTCACACAACACAATGTAGCAAGCAACCTCGCTGTGCTGCCCCCCTGAAAGGGTTGGAATATGTCATTTTTAACATTGTACAGCATGTTCCAGTTTTTTCTCAGTGCTGGTGCACTTTTGGCTGCCTAGTGCCACTGTATGCACCCTTTCATCATTGTACAAGGGTACCTGCATATTAGGCAGGATTTTTCTTGCGCAGGAAGTGACACCTTCCTGCACAAAAACAATCAAAGGGAGTTGCCTCTTTCTATGTGTGCTGCAGAATGCAGCACAAGTAGAAAGAGCAAAAAAGGAGAAAAACATATTTTTACTTGTTATGCCTCCACTGAGGAGGCGTAAGTTTTTGATGCATTCCCACTTCTACCACTAATGGTAAATATGCGAACGTGCCAAAATACATGGGTGGATGTATGGGAACATCCACTTTCGACCCATGTAACTCCTTCCTCGGGAAGAGTAACGCAAGGCAGCGTTCTGCGATTCCTTGCCTTACGACGGATTTATCAAGCCCTGCAGGGCCACACAAGATGGCCTTTTGTGGCTTGAGAAATCTCACTTGGGTAGCACATGAGTGACACAAAACCTTAATAAAATTGACTCCCAATATAGTGTTCATCAATATGTGCACTGCTTTCTGATACCTGAATATATATATATATTTGACTACCCTACACACGAATAATTAGACAGACAAGCCTTTATAAGCTTCTTGAGTATATTTCAGAAGAATAATTTTAATTTCCCAAAGACCATAACATGTGTAAAACCACAGCAAGAGGAGCGAGTAGTTTGTCCTTTTTGTTACATGCGTAATAGTATCAAGCTGGAGGCCTGAATTCTGAGCATGGGTTGAAATGCATGTTGCCAACAGAAATACATAATAAATGTTCTCTAAAAACTTATAACTTCTGATTCATTGTGCAATTGCATACTTCTGTTTCATAAAAGGTCATATCCAGTCTTCAACGTGTGCTCTCTGTATATATATATATATATATATATATATATATATATATATATATAGATATATATATATATATTCCTATATATAATAAATAAATATATGTATATATATGTATATGTGTGTTAAATATATATAACACACTGGCAATAGCCAGAAAGTAGTTAAAGTTAGATAGTTAGGACCATCTTTTCCATAGACAGAGCATTTTGTGCTTTGTCAATAATTGCTGTTGTGAAAGTTTCAGGGTGATTCGTCAGTGGGGTCTAGAAAAAGGGGAGGGGCCCGAAATACTTTTTTCCCATTTTATGTCTATAGGGTTTTACATTTTTGTTCGACACGGCTACAGCCCGAACCGCTGAATGGATTTACAACAAATTTGGCAGAAAGGTGGATCTTGTTCAAGAAAGCACCCTTTGTGTTATTTGGTTTAAATCTATTCTGTAGTTTTGGAGTAATTAAAAGAAATAAAATATAGCTATCTAGGGATGCAGATTCTTTGCGGGGCTCAGTGTGGTCCCTCAGTGTAAACTTGTGAGGGACCTGTGGATCAATAGCTTTTCCCTCAAACAATACACCTACTGCATCCAATGCCACACTGAGCACCGCCAAAGGCCATTCGCAGAGTGGATGCATGTGGGAGTGTTTGCTGCAGGGCTTGGCCACTGCAGCCAACCCCACATCATGCACGACTGAAGGCCAAGCACTGCAGTGGTAGTATTACCGTGCGGTGAGTAGATATTACTTTACATTAAAAATAACAGAAATTCACTGAAAACAACAAAGGTAACAGGGACATTTTAGTTAGGTTGAGGTTTTACTGTTACAAAACCACAGAAATTCAACAGTTATAGTTATACTTACCTCCACCGGTGTTCTGTTGGCGGTGTGGTGTCGGTGGAGCTGCCCCCATGGCTCCCATCCCCTCCCGGAGGATCGACGGAACAGCTAAGTCGATCGTCCATTAGGGGAGGGGGGTGGGGGGTGTTGTGTGTTGTGTGCGTGCATGGGGGTGTGCGTGTGTGTATGTAGAGGGGGTGTGTGAGTGCGTGTATGCTTGCGGGGGTGTTGTGTGTATGGGAATGAGTGCGTGTATGTCTGTGGGTATGTCTGTATGGATGTGTGCGTGTATGTTTGAATGTGGGTGTGCTTGTCTGACTGTGTGTGTGGATGTAGGCATGTATGTTGGGGTGTGTGCGTGTGTGTGTTGGTGGTGCCTGCATGCGTGTCGGGTGTGTGAGTTATGTGATGTTGGGGGTCGGGGTGGGGAGGGGTGCCCTGCCACCTTTGGGGGGTGGCAGGGGTGGTGGGGGGTGTAGGGGAGGGAGTCGGGGTGGGGGGTGGGAGAGACCCCTATCAGTGCCAGGGAAGGAATTCCCTGGCACTGATAGTGCTTACCACCATGGATTTCATGGCGGTTCAAACCGCTGGAAATCCACGGCGGTATGCCGGGTCAAAATACCGCTGGCGGTATAGTGACGGCCGCCGGGCTGGAGACCCAGGTCTCCAGCCCGTTGGTCGTCTCCTCCCTGGCGGGCGGAACGGAGAACCAACGGATGACCATGGCGGTAACCGCCATGGTCATAATTCCCCAAGGTAAGACCGCCAGCCTGTTGGCGGTCTTACCGCCGGTTCTCCGCCATCCGCCAGGGTCGTAATGACCCCATAGTAATGAAAACTACTTTACATACATAAAAATAGAAATTCACTCAAAAAATCAAAGGCTACAGGGATGTTATAGTTAGGATATAGAATTCACAGAAAAAATCAGAGGTTACAGGGACATTATAATTAAAAAAAAACTAGAAATCGAATTTTAAAAAACATAGAAATTAATTTAAAAAATCAAAGGTTACAGTTATCGGATCAATAATTTTACTGCAGATGTTACAGTTAACATGTCAATTATGTCATCAAAGATGCCATGAGTGGCATAATTTGTGGGGTAATTAGCAGTGCATGTATATTAGGCATGGATGGAGTGCGTTGAGTTGCGCTACGTGGAACTTTGTGAAGTGGGAAAAAAAAGTCCACCCCACTGATTGAAGTTCTGTTAGTGTGTTCTGGTAGCGGGCGAAGCTCTCGGTTATGCCCATTTGCGTTGTGTTTGACATCAAGCACAATTCAAAGTACGTGCTTGCATTCAAAATTGTGCGCAAACGGCGCCACATGCTTTGCATGAGTGCAGCCATCTTGTTTTTCACTCTGTTTATGGTGCTAGACTTGTCAAGCTTTGGCTTTGGGTTACCATCCAGACCAGAGGGGGATAGGGTGCGGCCTCGGTTCTTACAGGTCCGGCTCTGGCTGAGGTAGGTGTGACCCTTTCCGGTAGCCACAGTGCTGTTGACAGTATACACCAATACAGTCCGTGCCCTCCAGAAGGAGTCCCTGAGGAAAAACCCCGTAGGGAAAAAACCTTCAGATGGGAACTCCCTGGAAGAAAGGAAGACATCTGGGAAAATCAGAATCTTGAACCAGGACAAGCGCAGGGAAAACAGGAAAAAACAGGAGAAAACTGGATATCAACGAGAAAACCAGCAGGAGCGTAATCACCACAGAGCAGTGATGCAACTCAAGTAGAAAATAAATCAAGGCCCTTATATACCCCTAAACAGGAAGTGATGAACAGGAAAAGGAAAAACAGCCATCTTGGATTGGGAAAAAGTAATAGAACCAGATAGGAAAAATGCCGTAGGAAGAAGGGAAACAGGTGCATGCAGGGAACCAGAGAAGGGAAAGGCATGATGGGATAGCAGAAAAATGGCTTCCCACAAGATGAGAATAACAAAAAAGAGAAAGAGAAAGCCCAAGAGGAAACCCCAGGTAAGTGAGAGGCCGAGGGAGTGGGCCTGAGGGCCTTCACTTATTTTCAACCACGAGAACCTAAGCCCCCGTCTGGGCTCCCGTCCTCGCCGCAGTGGCGAGGACGTCGTGAGGCCGGAAAAAGGGGGCGCGGTGGGCCCCGCGGCCCGTAAAATGGACTGCAGTCCCACCGCAACGTGAACAGACCACCGGGACACACGGTCCAACAGTAGGTCCCCCCCTGGAGGCTCCATGTTTGTGAGGAAAAAGGTGGAAAAAACGATGGACCAAGAGAAGTGCATGCACCGAAGTGTCATCCTCCCAGGAGCATACACTCATAGGATAGCCCTTCCAATGGATGAGATATTGAAGGCGTCCACAGAAATACCGGGAGTCACAAATCTCCCAGACCTCGTATTCCGGCACGTTGTCTACCAATTGAGGAGGAGGATAGGAGAATTTTCTGTGAAAAGGATCAGGTACATATGGTTTAAGCTGAGAAACATGGAATACTGGGTGTATTCTCCAAGTCCTGGGTAGACGGAGACGGGATTGATTTTTTTTAAGAACCAGAAAAGGACCATAGTACCGGGCTCCAAACTTATTTTGCTTTACCCGTAAGGGTAAGAACTTGGAGGAAAGCCAAACCTTATCATTAATTTGATAAGACGGAGCCTCACAACGTCTCTGGCCAGCCATTCTTTTCATTTGTATCTTGGTGGCTTGAAGATTAGACTGTATGACACGCTGTATGGTGCGTAGTCGTCAAACAAACGTTGTGGTGGCAGGAAGTGTAACTGATTCTCTGAGCATACTAGGAAAGGCTTTAGTATGGTATCCATTTGAACAATAAAATGGGGAAGCCTTTGAAGCACTATGTAATACATTATTATATGAAAATTCGGCAAGAGGTAAATACATGGACCAGTTATTTTGCGTAGCATTGCAAAAGCTTTGTAGATACTGTTCAAGTCCTTGATTTAATCATTCAGTTTGACCATTAGTCTGAGGATGAAAACCAGAGGAAAGAGCCACGTCAATCTTGAGTGTTTTACAGAATTGTCTCCAAAACCGTGAGATAAATTGAGGACCACCGTCTGAGAGGATGTCTTGTGGGAGTCCATGAAGCCAGAAGATTTCTTGAATGGAGATTTGACTTAGTTCTTTTGGCTGGGGGTAACTTTTTAATGTGGTAAAATGTGCCATCTTAGTGAATGAATCTACTGTCACCATTATTACTCGATTCCCCTTTGAGGGAGACAGAGAACACATGAGGTCAGTAGATACTGTGTGCCGTGGAGTTAGTGGAACTGGTAAGGTACGGAGAAATCCTGCAGGTTTATTATGGGATGTCTTTGCTTGAGCACAGATAGGGCAAGAAGTCACATAGCTTTCAGTATCATCCTTAAGAGTAGGCCACCAAAAGGAGCGCAGAAGGAGATTTTGGGTGGTCTTGATTCCGCGATGACCTGCAATTGGGGAGTCGTGAGACATTCGTAGGGCTTCAGTTTGGACTGTTTTAGTTGGCAAGAACAAGGCTTTCTTATGAAAATAGTATTCCTTATCCTTACGTAATAGTGGACGTAATTTATTCATTTCAGTCTCTCATAGATTGGGATACTCAGAGTGAACCTTGTCAAGAAAGGATTGCACAACCCCAATGACCTTATCAGGTTTTGTGTGGTAGAACCATTACACTCTGGATAGCGTCATGATAGTGCATCAGCCAGGATGTTTTGGGATCCAGGGATATATAAGTGATGTAAAAGTCGTATTGGCTGAAGAAAAAAGCCCATCGAGCTTAACGACTATTTTGACATTGAAAGTTTCTTAGACACTGCAAATTCTGATGACCGGTTCTAGCCTCAAAAGGTTCTTTAAAACCCATGAGAAATTGTCTCTATTCTTTACAAGCCATCATTAAGGCGAGCAGTTCTCATTCTAACACTGAGTAATTACGTTCAGAGTCAGAGAGTATGTGGAAGAAGTAAAATACAGGATGTTCAAGCCCATCATCACTTTGTCTTTGTAGCAAGGCGGCCCCTGTGGCTCTTTCTGAGATATCAGTGACAACAATGAATTGTTTGGTGGTATCTGGATGCCGTAAGTTAGGAGCTTGAGTGAAGGTGTGCTTTAGCATTTGGAAGGCTGTTTCCGCTTCTTTGGTCCAATGAAAACCGTTCCGTAGATTTTCTTTTTAAGGGTTTGGGTTATATGACTGGTCTGCTGGGCAAATTCGGCTATGAATTGACAGTAGAAATTGGCCAGTTCTAGAAAACACTGGGTTTCTTTGATGGAAGATGGAGATGGCCAATCCAGAATGGCTTGAACCTTGTCTGAATCCATAGCAATTCCTACTTGGTTGATATGGTACCCCAAGTACCTTACTTCAGTCTGATCAAATTAACACTTTTCTGGCTTGCAGAAAAGATGGTGTTGTATAAGCCTTTTTAAGACTTGGAGCACATGTTTAGTGTTTTGTCCAGGATGAGTGGAGAAGATAAGAATATCATCTAAATAGACAACCACTGTTTGGTGTAAAAGGTCAGAAAAGATGACATCGATAAATCTCTGAAATATAGAGGGAGCATTGGTAAGTCCGAAGGGCATCACCCGATATTCAAAATGGCCAAAAGGGGTTCTGAAAGCTGTCTTCCATTCATCGCCCTCTTTTATCCGTAAAAGATGATAGGCTCCCCTAAGATCTAATTTGGTAAATCTCTTGGCTCCTCGGACTGCTTCTAGAATATCATTGATGTGATGAACAGGAAAAGGAAAAACAGCCATCTTGGATTGGGAAAAAGTAATAGAACCAGATAGGAAAAATGCCACAGGAAGAAGGGAAACAGGTGCATGCAGGGAACCAGAGAAGGGAAAGGCATGATGGGATAGCAGAAAAATGGCTTCCCACAAGAAGAGAAGAACGAAAAAGAGAAAGAGAAAGCCCAAGAGGAAACCCCAGGTAAGTGAGAGGCCGAGGGAGTGGGCCTTCACTTATTTTCAGCTGGCCGCGTGAAATGCGAGGCGAGAACCGAAGCCCACGTCTGGGCTCCCGTCCCCACCGTAGTGGCGAAGATGACGCAAGGCCGGAAAAAGGGGGCGCGGTGGGCCCCGCGGCCCGTAAAATGGACCGCGGCCCCCGCTGCGATCCAACCAGACCACGCCGCCAGGACGCGCGGCGCAACAGGACTTGTTTTCTTCATCCCACTTCAATCTTTGCCATCCCTCACCCTGTACTTAATCTACCCCTATTTTTATTTATTGGTTTATTGTGCCTTTTTGTGTCTGATTATTTTTATGTTTTTTAAAAAAAAATCTGTGTTTTTTGTGACTTTATGTATGTTTGTTTATTTTTCCTTTATTTCTCCTTTGTTCCTTCCCCTTATGTTTCTTTTCTTCTCTTTTTCACCAAACCCCACCCAGCACCACAGCAGAGCAGAGGTGCAGCCTTGGCTGATCATTAGCGAGGAGGAGGTAGCAGTACTGTTTTTTATGTGCAGTGCACCTCCCCTCCATGCTGGCAGCAGGCCTTGGAGTGGTTATCCCTTGCAGGAGCATCAACTGTGTGGGGTTAGTATGTGCAATTGTGTCAGGGCCACCACCAAGGTCCAGCGCACCACCCAGCAGGTGACGCACCACTGGATGGATATAATTGACCGTGAGCATGGACTGCTCGACCTGCTAGGCATTTAGATTCCGGGACTTGGTGAGTACTATATTTTTATTGTGTTTGGGTTCTACAATGCTTTCCTGCACACCGGCGTGTGTGCGAGTGCGCCAACCACGCGCTGGGAAGGTACACAAAATAATTTGCTTTCCTCGGTCTAAGACAAACAAATGACAAAGCACCTTTCCTGTGCTTTAGGATAGAAAAAAATGCAGGGGAACAGGGGATACACCACCCAGCCCCTGGAGACAGAAAATGGGGCACAGGGTGGCAGAACCCAAGCAATCCTTCTCAGTGACCTAGTAGGTCATAGGTCAGCACAACAGCAGAGTCCAAAGGCAGCTCCTGGTGAGTCCCTCCAGCAGCATCCTGTGTCCAGTTCAGTAGTCCATTAGTGTCTCTCTTTCATGGGGAAAATCCACTGTACTTTTACTCAGTTTTGCACAACTTTTACAAAAGTTGAAGAAGAGGTTCCAACTAGTCCTAATTGGTTCTAGGAGTGTCCCCTCTCTCTTCCAGCACAGGCTGCAGACATCAGTAGGGGGTAAACGAGCCCTTTGTTTGAAGCCAGGGCAAAGCCTTTACAAACACAGGTGTGCCTCCTTTCTCCTTCTCTGAAACATCATCCTATACACAGGCGGTGGATTGGAGTCAAGCTGCACAACACCAGAGTCACTTTCTAGAATGGTAAAAAAAATCCACCTACACCAGTAAGCAGCATTTCTCACTGCCATTACAACCATTACAAACATGCCTACACTACCACTCATAGAACAGACAGTACCACCTAGCCATAAGGTAGGGCATTTCCAATGCAATCCTATGAGCAAGGCAGCACTCACAGCAGTGAGAAATCAAATAGTCTGTTTGTTTCTACCAGGACAGGCCACACAACCAGGCATTTATCCCGCCTTTTACATACATAGCACCCTGCCCATAAGGCTGGCTAGGGCCTACCTTAGGGGTGAATTATATGTAGTAAAAGGGAAGTTCTAGGCCTGGCAAGTAAATTTAGATGCCAGGTCCCTGTGGCAGTAAACTGTGCACGCACGCCCTGCGCTAGCAGGCCTGAGCCAGGTTTGAAAGGCTACATCTGTGGGTGGTGCAAGCTGCACCACAGGCCCACTAGTAGCATTTAATTTTCAGGCCTTGGGTATACGGATACCACTGTACAAGGTACTTACAGGTAATTTAAATGTGCCAATTCAGTGCAAGCCTATCAAACCAACTTTATGAGTGAGAACACCTGCACTTTAGCACTGATAAGCAGTGATAAACTGCTCAGAGTCCTGGAGCCCACAACAAGAAGGCAGACAATATCGGAGGAGGAAGGCAAAAGGTTTGGGGATGAACCTGTAAAAAGGGCCAAGTCAAACAATCGGTGAAAGGATAATTGAAAGAAAAGGTGGAGAGTGGGTACTGAATGTATGGATAAAGGATTGTGAATTTGGGTCAACACTAGATGAGAGAAAGTAAAGCTTAAATAATGGTGGCTATGGGTGAATATTGTAAGAAAAATGAAAGGGTGATTAAATAATTGCTTGGGTGCTTGGATGAATAAAGAAGGGTGCTCTTCTGTGGAGGGGCATGCTTAGTTCTCACCTACTTTTCTTACTTTTTCTGTTTTTACATCAGCATTTTATAAATGACAGGTGTGACATATTTATTCATCTGCCTCTGGGAGTCAGGTTAGAAAATGTGTGAAAGGCATGTGGGGAAGAGCAGGGCTATTGGAATTAAAGATAGATAATTGTCAGATACAGCTGCTCGAACTGCAGACAGTAACAAAGTGCTCATAGCACTGACTAGCATTATTTGGTACAACTTGTACTCCATAGTGCATAATGACTTACTCATCATAAATGAGTGGTAATTCATTTGTATTTTTCCAAAAATGCGTCTGCTTAGTTACCAGATTTAAAAGAAAACAAAATGAAATCACTGTTTTTTTAATCTGGTGTTATTCTGCCTCAATTCTTTTCTACCAGACAGTCAGTGCTTTTTATGTGAGGCCTGTGTAGGTAAACAAATGGCCCTATGACTCTCCTAATCATGATCACAATCAAATTGCAGTGTCCCTAAGGGACAAGCAATGTAGTGCTCCTGTGCCACCCAGTAACTATCATTTGAAGAAGTGTTTGTTCAGAGCATTGTTTAAAATTTGTCTTTTTTATTCTTCTTTCTCTCAATATAGCTTCTCTTGCTCTATGACCACCACCAACCACGTAGGAGATAGTAGCCCATCTGCAGCAGCAGAGGCTGACAAACATCCTGGCTGAATATCGGTGGCTGGTGAGCCTAGAGGAAGAAGAGGCTGAAACAGCTACCTCGGACCCAGGAACTAGCAGAGCAGCACGCCAGGCCCCAGCGTCCCGGCCAGTACAATTACTGGCACCACCGCCAGGAGCCAGTGTCCCTGACTGTACCTGTTGCTGCACCCTCCCACTCCAACAAGGCATTACTGCAACACTTCCTGCAGTGGATGGACCGCATGGAGAGCCAGCTCAACAGCACTGAGAAGCGCCTGGACCAGCTCCCGACCCTCACTGACAGTGCCCTTTTTTAAGCCCTTTTTAACTCTTTTGTTTTGGTGGGATGGATTTTTTGTGAGTGGGAAGGGTGGGGAGGGGTTTGGGATGGACTTTGGATTTTTCATTGAACTTTTTGGGGATGTGGTTATTTGTTCGGGGAGAGGGGTAGGACTGTTGTGGGTGGAGAGGGTTTTCTATTTGTAAATAATTAAAGGAGATTTGTTTTACCTAATTTGTGCCCCAAATCTTTATGTTGGTGTTTAAACCTTTAGTTTGCACTGCTGTTGCTTAGTGTAGACAGTTTTTTTAATCTGCTAAAAAGTGAATGTCATTTACTTATACCCTTGTCGTAGTGCCCTCTGCAACTATATATTGACCACTAGCGAATGATTGCCCTTGCCTATTTTGCTACAAAAACTTAGGGCCATATTTATACTTTTCGACGCACAACTGCGCCAACGCAGTTGTGCGTCAAAAATTCTAATGCCGGCTAACGCCATTCTGAAGCGCCATGCGGGCGCCGTATTTATTCAATGACGTTAGCCGGCGTTAGCCGGCGGAGCTGCCTGGTGTGCGTAAAAAAAAATGACTTACACCAGGCAGCGCCGGCGTAGGGGAATATGGAGCTTGGGCGTCAAAAAATGGGGCAAGTCAGGCTGAGGCAAAATGTTCGCCTCAACCCGATTTGCGCCATTTTATTTTACTCCCAACCCCCATTGAAATGACTCCAGTCTTAGCAAAGACAGGAGTCATGCCCCCTTGCCCAGGGGACTTATGTCCCCTGGGCATGGTCATTGGGCATAGTGGCATGTAGGGGGGCACAAATCAGGCCCCCCTATGCCACAAAAAAAATAAAAAAATACTTACCTGAACTTACCTTAAGTTCCCTGGGATGGGTCCCTCCATCCTTGGGTGTCCTCCTGGGGTGGGCAAGGGTGGCAGGGGGTGTCCCTGGGGGCATGGGAGGGCACCTCTGGGTTCATTCCGAGCCCACAGGTCCCTTAACGCCTGCCCTGACCAGGCGCTAAAAAACGACGCAAAAGCGGCTGGACGTCATTTTTTTTGACCCGCCCACTCCCGGGCGTCATTTTTGCCCGGGAGTGTAAATACGGCGCACATGCCTCGGAGTCATTTTTTAGAAGGGAACGCCAACCTTGCATATCATTAACGCAAAGTAGGTGTCCACGCAAAAAAATGACGCAAACTCCATGAACTTTGGCGCTAGACGCGTCTAACGCCAGAGTATAAATATGGAGTTAGTTTTGCATCGAATTTGCGCCAAAAAAAACGACACAAATCCGGCGAAAACGGAGTATAAATATGGCCCTTAGTACACACAGACAACATCTTCTTCATTAGGAGTTAATTACTAACTAAACAAGTTCACTACAATCCATAGTTCTTCTCTCACCTGAATAGATGAAGCAAGGGAGTCTTCTTACTGCAGGGTTTTTCCTAAACTGGCATTTTAAGGGGTGCTAGGAGTAATAGTAGTAGCAGGCTAGCGTGCTAATAGGGAAGACAGAAGCTGCTACTCCCACCTACATAAATTCCAACTGCAGGATTAGTTAAAGGGTTATCCATCATTGTCAAGTAGATTGAAAGAAAACAGTGAGTTAGTGGGTCATATATCATAACTTTAGGAAGACTGAGACAGACTATTAGAATGACAGCATTAGACACACAACAAAGAAGACCATATGATAATAAAATCTAGCAATATCAATTTCTTCTGAGCAATGGTGGGGAGGTATAAAACTAAACTTAGGAAATGAAATCATGGAGTCAGGAGAAAAGAGGTTCAGACTCAAGAGTGGTGGACCAGATAAAGCATTTACGGAATACACACACAAGGCATGGATGATGATGTTGATGGGACCAGTGTGGAATATTGACAGGTAATAGAAGATGAGACGGTCATGCAGTGAGTTGCTGTTGCTTTCACCACATCTGCACAAGCAAGTGTGTGATTCGTTTATTGTATAAAATTAGGTCAAACCTCAATATATCACATAGCCTGGGGGAAAAGGGTTAGGGGCTCGATGAATGAATGGGAAAGGGGATATGGGGAAAGGTCTGACAAAGACAAACAGTAGACAAAAGAAACCACAGCAGCACACCATAATCAATCTGTTGTGGAAGGAAACAAATGGATACGTATGACACAGTTGAACTAAATGTATTGCATACCATCTTTCTGCCCCAGAGAGACCCCATACAGTATATCCTTAGTGTTATGTATTCTAGTTTTAAAATATAGAAGATTGAATTTATCTCACCCAGTTCTAAAAATTATGATTGTTAAAAGGAAAATGATACTGGATTGCCAAATTGGTTGAAGCATCTCCATTCTTCTTGGAATGTCTGTAACTCTTGGGTACCTGTCTGAACCTGTCCAGTAGGTAAGCTGGAGTCCTAAACTTTCTCCAAATTCTGTTCATGCAGGAGAGGCCTAGGAGAGGCCTGTATATTGAAAAAAATCAGAAGCTGTATTATAGAGTAACGGAGAAGGCTAAAAGGAAGCAAGGTAAGCTTTGTGAGGAGTCATAAGTGTACCAAGAAGACTCAGAGTCAGAGCAAGAACATAAGAGGAGTTTCATGTTTGAGCCAGCAATGCAGCAAACACATACTTATCAGCATTTCCAAATCAATGCACCTCTTTCCAGTTCATAGAGCTGAGTGAGAGTTAGGCATAAGTGTCTTACCATCATCATGGTTTCTCTTTGACGTCAATAACTTTCACCTTCTAGCTGCTGAGATAGTCTCACCATGAATCCTTCCATCCTCCTCCTCCAGATTCTGAGAAACTCTGTCCCAGTCTACAACCGAGCAAGCTAGACCTGTGAAGTGCACTGCAATTGAAGAACAAATGGAGAAACAGAACTGGAGTATTTTGTATAGATTCATGTTTGGTAAGTAAAGTGGGTGCTCTGTTCAGAGGAACCAGAAAAAAGGAGTGGACCCTGCAGATAAATTTCACTAACTTTGAAAGGCCAATCACTTTCAGGAAAAAATTATCCCCCATCAGCCCCCAAACATTGCAAATCACCGGAAACAAGTTTACAGATCTGTTGAAGTTGCTCCCTCACTGTCAGCCACCTCATACATCAGTTATCACTCACAAGTTCACAATCTCTCAATATAGCACCATTCATTGGTCCAATAGTTACTTAGCAGTTACCTCTTCAAATCCAAGCACGGTGGTTGATACCTCTTTGATGGTATCAACACATGTGAATTCAGCATTGGCACTGGCTGTCTTTTAATCAATGATCTTCTAGGGCAGCCCTGCTAGGTGATGATAGTATAAGCAATGGCATGTGAGGGAGGCAGCCATCATCTCCAATGCCCTGAAGGGTATGTGAGGGCTTTTTCACTGCACATGGGTCCAACTCCAATCCGGGCTTATATGTGACAAAAATGGTGGGGCAGCATAAATCCAACACAAACATAATGTTCTACTAGCATTTCTTTTTTTTGCAAAGAAAAAGAAAAAAAAAGTTCAACAAGAAATAATTTTAAAGTTCTATGGTGGCACTGATACACTCAGTCAGGGAAGTAGAGTTGATCCTCAAACTCTGGTAGTTCTCAAAGAAGTTGGTCAGCTAACACGCTTGATTCTGACCAATCACCCTATTCCTCCTCCTGTGGTGTTTAGGAACAGTGTAATCAAGTGGCATAAAATGCTGGTTCATTTTGAAAATGGTCAATCTCTCCACATTTTGAGGCAAGAGACTGGTCCTTCTCACTATAACAACTGCACCAGCTGCACTGAACACAAATTCAGCAGACAACTGTCTACAAGACAAGCCAGAAACTGTATTGCCAACCAGCTGAGGTCTGGCTGTTGGTACACCTTCCCATACCAATAGACCAATGGGGTTTGATCCACATACACCTCTTTCAGGTCATCCAGATGCTCCTGGAACATCCTCTGAATGGTCACTAGTGCTGTCACTTGCTCTACCACTTTGTCCTTTGCCTCTACGCTTGACTTAAGAGCTGTCACTTGAAACCAAGGCAATGCAGAGTTTGGGTACAATTCTTCTATTGCTGTTGTTGCCATTTTTCTTGTTGGTTGGGTTGGCAGATGTGAGACAAGACTGCCCTCTCTGGAAGTTGAAGGTGGCACAGTAGAACTGCAGGGTGGTACTCTAACTTCCAGCCATTCTTTGTCCAGTTCTCCTGTCTGCTCAACAATCCATCTCATTGTGAAGCATCCCTTTTAGAAACAGGAATTAATATGGAAAACAAATGTTTGTAGCATGGATCAAGGAGGGTGGCATAGATGTACTCTTTGGAGGAGATAGCAGCCCTGCATTGCAAGTTCAGCAATAGCTTAGGTTCTCAACCAAGGCATGTGCTTCTAGATTTGCGTTTGCACCCCGAATGCAAACCTTTCCGACACCTTCTTTAGCTGCTCCTGTAGCAAATGCAATAACGGGATAGCTTGGCCCATTGCACTGTCCTCCTTGCTAACTTCCCACGTGAAAACCTCAAAAGGGAGCAGCATCCTTGTGAGGCGTTTGACTAGACCCCATTTGTCTGCATCCATGGTCACAGCTTTCTTAATTGCATCATCTCTTCTTTGAATGAGAGAGTAATCGATCTGTTTGTACTGCTCAAACAAACCTTGCAACATATAATAGGTTGAGTTCCAACATGTTGGCACCTCCTATATCAGGGCTTTAACTGGTACTCTGTTACCACGCTGAATAATCCACAACTGTTTCCTGGCTTTAAAATAATGGCTGAAATGAGTGCAGATGTGTGTGCAGGTGGTCAGTATGTTGCTGACTATATCTTCTTTTTTAAGAAAGTCTTGCATAATCAGGTTGATGCAATGTGCCAAAGACAGGACCCTGAATTATACACCATCTGCAATGGCCGTGACTATGTTACCGCCATTGTCAATGGCAAAAAATCTAATTCCAAGATCTCTGGGTCACAGCCATTCAGACACATTTTTATTAAATTTACCCAAGATGTTTGCAGCTGTGTGGGATTTTTCTGTGGCGAACATGGATACTGTTGCATGCCACTGAACACTCTTAAAAATGTCTTCCTGGCCAAGACCTGTAGATAGCATTCGCTTTTCCCCTACAAAAGAGATCCGATGTGCAGTAATGCACATGTAATCCATCACCTGACAATTGGTTCACATGCCTGTCATCAGGTGGTTTGCAGGACATCTTTTTGCAGAACTGGAACAGAAACTCTGGCAAAGTAGGTCTGACTTGGAAGCTTCCATTTCGGGCAGGGGGCCACAACAAACTCTAAGAATCCTACTCCTTACATAGAAGAAAAAGGGAGGAGGTCCAGCATTAACATGTTTGTCAGATTCCCATTGTACAAACGTGCTGTTGCGTGGTTGTGGTCATAGAGCCCCTCCTGCCTAAACATTCCTGTAATTGTAGCTTGGATTTTCTTCTTTTGTGGGGCCAATGATGCAGGTGACTTTTGAGATGTAGGTGATGGTCAGACTCAATGTGCATCGTGGTGCAGTCACCTAATGCTGTGGTGTCTCTATCTGACTCTGAGTCTTCCTGTACCACTATGAGGTCGCTGAGGCGGGTGATTCTGGTGCACTACTGGGGACACTGCTGCTTTGCGTGAAGATGTTGCCCTCTTATTCCTCACATTCCACCATGATTTGACCAGTTATAGCTGATGTTTCCTGGCTCTTCATACCTTCACCACAACAACCATATTCAGCCATTTTTTAAGGTGCACCTTCCACCAGATTGCATGATATTTTTTCATATGGGTCGCATGGCCTCCAGTTCCATAATGTGAAACAGGCTTACCTTGATGAACACTCGCTTGGCAAATGGAGCCTATGGCAATGTTCTCCTCCTGTTTGCTAATCATACAAAAGTTCCAAACTGGGGGGAGTACTTCTTATTGGGCCACTGCCAATGTCTGAAGAAGAACTGAAGGTAGGTAGATGTGTTATTTGCCTTTCTGCAGTGCAAACCTCTGCTGCGGTATGAGTTGGGGCAGGTCTCTTTTGGGGCCTTTGAAATATGGGAGCTCGTGGTGCTGTCTGTGCCACATCCCTCAGAGCAGGTTGGATAGTAATGTCGGACTCCTCTGTGCCAGCTGCCACAATGACTGACTTGTCATTATCATCCCCTTCCATAATTCTAAGGCTTTCTGGAACTTTTCTTTTCACTTGCTTCTCCTTGTGTCTCCAGGATGCATTATCATCAGAAGTGGTACTTGGAGAAAATGGTGGAGAGGAACCCTTTCTTTTTCTTGCTGGAAATCCGAGCTCCATTGATTCTAAAGAATAGGTTCTTGCTCAGCAGGAATCTCAGCCTCTTGTTCTGCTCCAACTTTGGGAAGATCTGGCTGCAGCTTCTGTCCCCTTTGCTCTATTTTGTGAAGCAACCTGGTACTACTTTGTGAAATGGACCAAACCAAATCAAATCACTGCTCATCAACATTGCCATAATTGCAGTGGTTGCCTCACTGGCAGACATGGTCTTGGACCTAGATTGGGCTAGTGCTGTGGATGCGGGATTGCTACTCCCAGGCTCCTCCCCGGAGGTCGGTGTGGCAGGCACATGTTTCCTGAAAAAGGTTGCTGTTAGCTTGTCACTGGAGAAAGCTTCTTCTCTTTCTCATTGGCCACTTTCCTGGGAGCAACTTTTTGTGTGGCCATCTTAAGCTCTAGGTTGGCAGTTCCACTAAGATGAACTAGCAAAAGAGTTTGACGGACCAAAGTAATTGTAAGGCCTTCTCTTTGTCAGTACTGTGGGTGATGTAGGGTCTCTTCTGTTGTTTACCTAAAAATAACCAGGCGAGAAAAATATGTAGTTAGTGAAATGTGCCATTGTTGCAGGTTGAAATAGTACAGACTAATGCAATTTTAGTGTGGTTGGTTATTTATGTCATAAATACCAATTTAAGCAAACATTGTAAAGGCAAACCACATCATCACACCATAAAAAATAACATTTAAAATCAGACAACACAACAGGCAGCTCTAGCTCTATACTTTATCTCTAGCTGTTTTAAAGGAGACACATGGGGTAGTCAGAGAAAGGTCCAAGGGAAAATGGAATAATCCTTTAAATAACCTATGGTGGCAAGGTGGTCCAGGGGAAATGGAATAATCATTAACAAAATAAATGATGTTGTTGATTTGTCTGCAGTGCTTCACAGCCAGGGAGTCCTGGAGGAAAAGGAATTGCCCCTAAAGAAACCGAATGCTGTAGTCAACTGTGCATCTTTGGTGGATGGATAGATGGAGGAATGGATGGATGTGGATGGATGGATGGATCAAGGCAAAATGCAGAATTAAACAGAATAAAAATAAAAATAAAAAAGTATTTAAAAAATATAAAATAGAAAAATTAAAATAAAGCAGAAATTATTAACAACTAAAATTAAAAATCTAAATAAAATAAAAAAACTAAAATTATAAAAAATAAAACAACCAAAATAAAAAAATAAACTTAAAAAAAATAAAAAAAACAAATACAAATAAAAAATGAAATTCATGTGAAATAAAAAAATAAAAAATACAAAATAAACAAAATAGAAAATCACAATAAAAAATTACAATAAATAATGCAAAATTAAAATAGAAACTTAAAAAAGAAATGATCAATAATTAATGATGTTTTTACGTAAGCCTATGTCAAAGACACACTAGCTGCATGCAAAAAATGACTGCCAGCCAGCCACATGGTCAAACAACAAAGAGCAAGGAGGCCAGGCAAACAAAGGACACATGCAAGCCCATGGCAAGGGACACTGGTTGGATGGCAAAATGTGTGCCAGTGACATGGTGAAACAACAACTGCAAACAAGGAGGCATGGGGAGCAAAGAACACATGCAAGCCTATGGCAAAGGGACACTAGCTGGATGGACAAAATGGCCACCCGCCACACGATCAAACAATAAATGCGAACAAGGAGGTATGGAGAAGCCTATGGAGAATAAAATTAACAAATCTAATTAAAGTAGAAAGAAATACTAATGTATGCCCAAGCAAATGTTTTTTTAACTTACTTGTGTGATTCAACAAAAACAAAATCCGTAATTCCAAAAGTATATCCAGGAGACAAAGAGAGTGATCCTTGCATCTCAAAATCCAGGTGAAAAGTGACCAGGAGATGGACAAAGCACTTGAAGGAGCCTCCTGGGCAGGAACAGGAAGATGAAGTCGCACTTCCTTCCTGTTTGGAAAAAAAAGGTTTCTCTATCTGAAAAACAAATTGCAGGGTTCATTGAGAAGAAAATCTAGTCAAAAATCTCTTTTTGACTAGATTTCTTGTGATCTGGAACAGAAAATCTACTCCAGAAATGAGTTCACACTCGCGAGCTGCACTGTTGTGGCCGCCGACACAGAAAGAAGCAGTGCGAGTGAACGTGAAGTCTCACGCACACTCGCTAGCGTCCCATGAGTATCGTGGTGCTCACGAGAGAGGTCCATAACCCAATCTGTTGAACACACATGAACTCTGTTCTGTGCTGGTTTGCGGAATTCATAAACTATGCATTACTCCGCATAGCGAGAAGTGTCCAAATTCCACAAGCTACACCAGTGGACAGAGTTCTGCCAAGAGGCCTAATATATATATATATATATATATATATATATATATATAGATAGATATATATATATATACATGTATTTTTTCTCCCAGGAAATGACATTAGGGATTTGGATTTTGCACACACACACACACACACATATATATATATTTATATATATATATATATATATATAGCTATAGTTAGGATCATGTTTCCATAGGAAATACTTTTTTTGTGTTGCTAATAACTGTGATGCCGTTTATTGAATCTCTATGAGACTTTCAAAAAATACTGCTACTTTTTTAGTAGTTTGAGCATGGAAAGTTTTGAGGTGACTTATCAAGCAGCTCCAAAGTTATTAGCAACATAAAAAATTAATTTCCTATGGAAACACAATACTAACTATATTTACTCAGTGGTCACTGGGTAATATCGATGTCTGTGAGTGTGTGTAAATATGCAGATAAATATGTTTGGATTTGCAAATTTGTAGCAGGCTCTTGCACTAGTTTTTGACAACCCCACCAGATGGGCCAGGGGACAAGTACTATTCTCCTCCTAAAAATAATGCTAGTCACTCACGCCTATATTTATACTTTTTGATGCGTAACAGCGCTAATGCAGTTCAGCGTCAAAAAGTTTACCGCCGACTAGCGCCATACCAAGACACTGGCCGGGCATCATATTTATGGTATGAAGCTAGCCGGCAGCAAGGCCCGGCTAGCGTCATAAAAAAGGATGCTAGCCGGGTGGGGGAGGTGTAAGGAGAACAGGGGGTTCAGCGTCAGAGGATGATGCTAGTATGGGCAGAGGCAAAACAAATGCCTCTGCCGAGACTAGCGTCATTTTCTGATCTTAGAACCCCATGGACATGACTCCTGTCTCAGTTATGACAGGAGTCATGCCCCCCATTCCAGGGGACTTATGGGCCTCAGTTCATCTAATGTGGGTGGTCATTTGAGTTTATAGCTGATACATGTTTAGAATAATGATTTTAATCATAGAACTAATTGAAATCTTGCAAATCTATTTACATTTCTTGCCAATCTTAAAGCCCAGCGCCATACAAATCAGCTATTATGATCTATGGTGATTTTAATGCAAAATGCTTTGCATGGTGGATTTGACATGTTTGACCAGGTACATGCTCTGGCATTTGCGAATACCTTTGACCCAAAACCTCCCTCCTTCCACGGGACAGCCAGTGCCTTAACTATAGATTAAATGTTTGTCACTAGGAACATCTTGCCTTGGATTACTACGGGATGTGTATGTGAAAGTAGATACAGTGACCACAATACCATAGCAGTAGCATTATCACTATCTATACTGAAAGCTGAAATACCATTGAAAGCATTTCCCCCCACCCATGGTCCTGGATATCCAAGACTGCGTTGCTTTATGTGCAACCTAGGTTTGCATGTGGCTAGTTTTGAATTAATCTTTTAGCTTTCCTAAAATATCTTGCTGGCCAGGCGACGGCTGTGATATTCTGTGTGATTTTTTAGGTTTTTTTGTACTTGCATCAGATCGTCCTTGATATACCCAGTTAAGAATACTCGTGCTCACCCTTGATAGTTTGATTCTCAATGTTCTCTTGCAAACAGATGGCTTAGGGAAGCCTTATCAGCTAACCTGGGGTGCCACAAGAGTATTGTGTCAGAGGGGAATACAAGCAATAATTAAAGAGAAGGAAGGCTACGTTAAATGAGGAGAAAGTGACTTACTATTGTTGCCAATCAAAAGGACCATAAGACCTTTTGCTCTACACTTAAATTGTGTAGGTCTAGCGATGCCCCAGATAATAAGATGTGCAGCAATATACATTCTAATAACTGGGTTAAGCACTTATCAGCAAAATATTGTCATCAAGTAGTAGTTTCTATGTCACATTATTATGCTGTGAATTATTTGGAGGAGCACCCCAGATTAACTTTTACTGTAGAGAAATTACTGAAGCTATTTGCTAATCCTCTGGGGTAAAAGTCCCGGGCCTGATGGTCTTCCAATAAATCTGGTTAAATATAATGTGAAGCTTCGGGCCCACTACTTCTTACTAATGCATTTAATAAGCTCCACTCTCATACTCTGCCGGAATCTTAGTCATCTTCAGTATTCAGAGCGAAAGATCGAAATGGAAGTATAACCGACCCATATCCCTGATTGATGCTGGGGTTAAGGCTATAGGAAGGATCATTTTCAATAGAATGCTTGTACGGACCAGTGACCACATTATTCTTCATCCAAGCCAGCATAGGTTCTGAAAATAGTTGGGCATAGTAGAGCAGTGCCTTTATTTGCAACTCATAGTGGGGAAATGTACTATTGCTGGGCGCTGCCCACTATACTGTATTTCATTGTGTTAATTGCTTTAGGCTATAAAAGGTGTTGCTAGAGTTAGGCCTGGGTGGAACATTAGTGCATTTCTTGTATATCTTAATGAGAATTTGACATCCAAGGTCTGGTTCTGTTCAAATGGGGAACGTACTGGCCAACTGACTCTTTTCAGTGGTGTCCGGCTAGGCTCCATGTTGGCTCCATTTGTTTTTCATTCAGTACAGTAACAAATAGAGCTCAATTTGAACAAATGCTTCTAAGGATGTTCCTATGATTTGCAGCACAGCATTTCTAGCACTGTTGTATGCTAATGATGCTGTCTTAATGGCCCGCACACCATTTGAGTACGTTTGTTGGTTCTTTTGTTAATTTTATGGCAGAATTATATTTGTCAACCAGCTTTAGCACATCACAGATTATGATGTGTGGTTCCAAGAGACATAGGCTGCCTTCTTGACTTGAAGGAACAAGTGATTAATTAGTGTGCACAATGCCTCACAATTGGGAAGTGGGTTTGCCTCTTCTGGCATCTGGGGTTCTTACAATTCTGGCAGCATTTTAAAATTGTGCAGAGCAATAGGTTAACTTTTAAGTAATTAAACCAAAAGTACCATGGACAATCTCCACGGTGGGGGACTAGACGCTTTAGGGCTTCAAGGGTGAGCTGGCATCCAATCGAATCCTACCTCAAAAAAATAGACTACCTGAGTGAAATTATGTTTTTTTCAGTTTTACAACATGTTGTTATTGCATGATTATAAGACTATTCCTAGACACATACAAAAAGTTTGAAGCATTAGGTGTCATGCTTCATCATAGAATACCCCCATGCTCTCCAAAGGAATTGGGTTTGATGGAGTGCAGGCCTACACCCTGAAATAAGACAGGCACTTGATTCTAACCTTGGATCTGTGAAATAGATTAAAAACCAATGTAATAACCGAGTCTGGTTTTTACTATGTAGGGTACCACTTGGTAGTAAACATTAGGTCTGGAGTATCAGGGAATCAGTACCTCAACCCCACTATGATGTCAACATGTTTCTGCCTAGTGACTCAACTGAGTCTGTTACATTTATCAGAACAGATATTGGATCCACTTAAAGCATAAATCCTTTGTATATACTATTGCAATGGTGGCCTGACGCTTGTCGCCACCCACAGTTCATAGGTCATTTAGTTACCCTAATAAAGGGTCATCTGGCCCAAAGGAGAAAGGCCTCAGGAACACCTCTAGTCACACTTACATCAAGGTGTGTTCCTCACTGTCTACTTACTCATGATGGGCGGCTAATTAGTGTGTACAATTTCCCATATTTGGGAATTGTGTTTGACTCTTATGGCACCTGGGGCTTTCACATTTCAGCCAGCATTTTAAAACTGTGTAGTTCAATAGAATAAAGTTTGAGACCATTTCCAACTGGCCACAAGGCCTTAACTCCGCTTTTGTCTAAATATAAGTCTCAATGTATCCCAATAGCACGTTGTGGCACAGTAGTTGGGGCTATTTAAAGAGTCATCCTCTCCACAAACACTTTCTTTGTCATGGCACACTGTCGCTTTTGATTTGGACCATGCTTTAAGCTACAGTGAACAGGGCGATCATTAAGAATTGTTCATTTTTAGATAAGAGTTTATCCAACTTGAAGACTGAATATCGATTCCACCTTGGTCTTCCGGAGTTACTTTACTTTTCTCGCCATCTCTTATATGTAAGAAGAACAAAACTGTAGTAAAAGCTCTTTTTGTAGGGAAAAGGTGAATTTTAAGGGTGATCTCCAAATGTTGTAAAGTCACCTTGCAATATTATCTTAACTTGAAAGACAGCAATGGCCTGGAGTCCTGTCTCTTGTTGGTAATGAAAATGTGGGAACTGTCACTTTTATTCCGCTTTAGGGCGAGCATTGTTCCCATCTGGATTCAATGGTGTATTTCATGTGGGTACCTGTTCCTATAGTGGCATCTCAAAGCAAACCTTGTTACACTATGTTGTTTTCTGAAAATGTAATGCATTTTGACAGAACAGCTTTTACTACGGCTATTGAGGGAATGTGGTTTTATTTATCGCTGTGTGGCTATAGCTGAAGGTGTTACAATGTGAAGAGGATTGTTTTGCAGTTCGCTTCTTTATGAAATCTCTGTTTTTTTAAGGAAAAGTCTAGGTTATTGAATTGTTTAAAAATATTTTTTAAGTTTTGCTTGTAGGATGCTTGCTTTTTTGATGTGTTGCATGTTTATTCTTGTTTTATTACACTGCATGTTTTGTACATTGGTAACTTTGCCAGCTTATTGGCTCCAGTATTTGAATTTTGATGAACTATTGTAACTATTTATCCTAATGTTTTATCGTTTTCATTATTTCACTTTTATGAGTGCCTCTGCTTTGTGAATAAAGAAAAATGGATTAATAGACTGATTGACTGGACCTAACAATATAGTAACTTTAATACTTATGACGGACAACCTTTCTCAACGATCTTATTCCTTGTCTTGGGGACAAATGAGCTACTCAGTGGTCAGGGGAGTCAGATGTTTATACTTTTTTTGCCTACTTTTCCAAAAGAGAACTATGTAACACCTAAAATGTTCTCACAATTGCTCTCAAAGATATTGGAGCATGCTTAGAGAGGGTGATGTAGACGGGCAACCATTATAATTTCCAACATGCCGCTGCCATAAGTAGGATAAGTTGGGATAGGTGAATAGTGGTTTAGTGGTTTAGTTGTTGTTAGGACAACAAAACATGACATGACAGTCAACAAGGGAAAATGCGTAGTGTGAGACTCAATGGGGGTCATCATGACTTCGGTGGACGGTTTACACCGCCCTCCAAAGTCCCAACGGGCAGGTTGCCACCAATGTGTCCGCCTCCCCTAGGGTCCCATTACAAGTTTCACACTGGGTCAGCGGGAGGAAACAGAGTTTCCGCCCACTGGCCCAGCAGGAAACCTCCTACACACATTGTCTCTTACTCATAAAAGAGCTGGAGGCAATGCTGTAGTGTGTAGGGTGCACCAGCACCCACTGCGATGTTGCAGACAGTGAACATTGCAACAGGGCTGGCTAGGGGGGCCCTGCACTGCCCATGCCAAGTGTCACCTGGGGCCCCCTGCAACCCATCTCCACCAGCCATTTCATGGTGGTGCTACCACCAGAAACTGCTGGCGGAAAGGATAGTCGTAATTCTCAGGGCAGCGCTGCTTGCAGCGCTGCCCTGGCAGATTAGGACCACCAGCACCGCCAGTCTGTCCTGTGGTGAAAGAGTGGCGATGTTTATGGTCCAACCACGGCACAACCGCCATGGTCATAATGTGGACCACCTCTTTTGCAACGGTCAGACCACCACCTCGACCCTGGCGGTCTTAAGCCTGCCAAGGTCATAATCAGGGTCTATATGTTGGTGTTTCTACCAGATACCCTCTATGATCTCCTGACAGCAGAGATCAGACATTCTTCTGGGAAGAAGACTTTAAATTCAAACTGCCTGAGTTCAATAGAAGAAAGATGCCTGCAGTAACAGTACTTCGGTTAAAGAACATTAGAGTTTGGAATGATGGTATTAATGTGCTTTGTGTCACTACTGCACCTGTGTTCACTCTGCTCCTGCATTTTTAACAGCCCCCCTTTTCAGCAGTTCTTATTTTCTATAAGTGGTTCTGCGTGGTGTAGGAACCAGTATTTATGTACAGCTCTGAAGGCTGTCATGCAGGCTTTATTTGAAACAAATCTATTGTCACCTATGAAAATGTAATAACCTGAGTAACAACACTATCATATGATTTCAGAAACATTGAAATAATCATCACAAACACCACAAAATGAATGATTTTCCTAATTACTCACCATAGAAACCAGAACTACCACCATCCTTTCACTAAAAAGAAGAGTAGAACAAACATTAGACTGAATAAACAGTGGAATCGAAGGACTGTAGTTCTAGGTACATAAAATAGAGAAACCAGCGTGAGGTCAAAGTAGGGTCTTCTTTGACTGTTATCTTGGGTCACAGAGGGGCTTTCGCACCTTATGAGTCTTCCGATGACCGATTTAAGGGCCTTTCTTTTGGCTTGCATTCTTCTAAAGATAGGTTCCCTGGTAATTTCAGTGACTTTGTGAGTAGCTTTCTCACTGTTGCAATACTCAGAACAAATTCAGTAAAACTCTTCTTTCTCTTCCAGGTACTAGCAAGGTTACCGAGGTCCTCTGCAATGACAGTTACAATGGGAATTGATGAAAATTGCTTTTATTTCTGGGGAAAAGCTCCGTGAGGATTGGAAGATGTGGTGTAAACAGTGTCAGGCCTGCAACATTTTCACATTTGCGAATACGAGTGATTCAGATGATTGATAATAGCTAAACGTGACTATTTGTGCCTATCGCAGAGTAACATCCATTTTGAGATCGGTAAAAATTCAACAATGTCTAGAACAAATGTAATTCATGCAGGACTCCGTAAGGCCGTAGTGTATGTGGGTATTTCCTACCTACACAGTCATTGTCATCAAACTTTGGAAGGGAATACTGTGCAGGGGACAGGTCTCCATATCTCTGCTTGAAATGTAGTTTATTGTTGCAAATTGTTGGCTTAATTGTGGGAATACATGATTGAGCAATTAATAGAAAAGATTTTGCATTGAGTCAGGACATAAAGATAGGTGTAGGGAGCTTTTGAATTTTTAATCAGCAGTGATGGATTTAGAATCTGACATCCTTTCCTTGCAATGGGGGTGAGTAACATGTAAGTGATCAAAAAAGAGTTCACAGATGTGGGAGGCTTTGGAATCTAAGGAATCATCTTCCCATTGTGCGATCTGATTGTGGCTTCCTTTCTACCAGGGGGTGAGAAATTGAGTCATCAGAAATAGAAAATGCCTCCTCAGTTTCAGAGAAAGACAGCTTCAGCGTTCTACGTTTCTTTACGGCAGGCAATTCTAGATTTAGGGTGTCAGTGTTCCGTGCACAGTTTCTGAGTGAGATAGCTCGGATGCTCTTGTGTAATGCCTCATAGGTGATGCGTACAAGTTTATAGATAGATACTCACTGCTACCACTGTACAGTTAATCAAATGTGCACAATATAGTTGATTTCTTCAGATCAAGTGACAAGACTGGTGGCTTCATGTAATTCTACTTTGAGAGGGGAAAGGATAATTTTGGGACTTTCCACTAGAAGGGAATTTCCATAGTCTAGCCTTGCCGAACTGAGACCTGGACCACCTGTTTAAAATTCTGATCTTGTAAGAGCTATTTGATAACGCCGAGCAGTCTCACTTGCAACTATGGTCCCTTCACAATATTATTAATTGTCTGTTGTAATTTCTGCTGTTTGTCCAAGGTGAAACCAAAGAATTTCACACTGTCAATAATATTCAAATTGTTTTCTTTTGAACTTGTCCGTCTCTGCGGGGTCACCCTAAAACATTTTGCCTTCAATCCTCCTGTTTTCCGAACATGTTTTCGTTGACTTTTTAGGACTCTGTGCACTTTACCACTGCTAACCAGCGTTAAGGTGCTTTTGCTCTCCTCCTAAAGCATGGTATAATTGGCTCACACCTGATTGATATATTTGATTTAATTGTAAGTCCTTTGATGTGGTGCCAGAGTTGCCCGGGGCCTGCAATTTAAATGCTACCAGAAGTCAGCAGGACTCATTTTACAATACACTAAAAGTAGCCTTTTAAAATATGCCTCAAGCCTGCCATTGCAGCCAGTAGTGCAGTTTTCAACTGCAAATTCAACCTCCAGATTTTAGATTGCAATTTTGGAAATGCCACTTTTAGAAAGTTGATATTTTCCTGCACTAAACTTTCGGAGGCCTTCTAGGAGTTATTTGCTCCACATGAGGAATACGTATTGGTCCCAGACATTGAACAACAGGACCTGGGTGTAGTTGGGATATGGCCACTCTGCCAGGATGGGAAGGGTGGAGCTGTACCCTACCCTACTTACATTTGAAATGGCTGCCTCTAGGACACTCACAAAAGTACATGACACCAGTCGTTTGTCACTCTAGACCTCTTGGTGCCTAGGAAGTGAAAAAAAGGGGAAGGAATGAACTTTCCAAAACAAAATGTGGGAGTGAACTAGAACTGCTTTGAAATTCTGAGGACTACCATGCTACTTGAGGCCTGCTTTGAATCTCAGAAGACTGCCCAGCTGCTACGAGATGATCTCCCTGCTGCTTGTAGCCTTCCTTGTTCTCTCAGAGGGCTATTCTGCTGTTTGAGGCCTGCTTTGGTCTTCAGAGGACTGCCCTGCTGCTATCAGAAGACTGCCTTGCTGCTTGAGGCCTGCCTTGTTCCCCAGAGAAACTGCAATACTGCTTGTACTTTCTGTTTTTTGAGGTCTGCCCTGTTGTCTGAGAAAGAAGACTAAACCTACTCCCTTCATGCCAGGCTAACATAAGTGAATCCAAGAGTCAGTTAGCTGGCCTCCTGTTCTGAGTTACAGGGATACAACAAGCTCCAGAGGCCTTCCTGCAGCTGACAAATTGTCCTGCTTCAACTGGCCCTGTCTGAGCCTGCAACTGGATCTGCCTGAACCTTGCTGGATTCTGCTGGTGTGAGTTCCTGATCCACAAGAGGTACCTCCCCAGATCCTGGAACCCTGGCTGGCATCAGTTGAGCTGCTCCTGTTAAATCCTGAACTTTGAACTCTGTGTTCCATACTTTGAGAAGGCAACCATTTCAGCTGGACTAACCTTGACCCTGTATCCATCCTACACTGTTGCACTTGTCCTTTTCTGTGGGGGCATCTCCAAAGTTTTTGCCTTTGAACTCCACTTTTTGTTGAATTTGTTTTTATTGTCCTTAGAACCCTGTACACTTTACCACCACTAACCAGTGCTAAAGTGCTTTTGCTCCCTGCTTAAAGCATTGCAATGTTGGCTTATACTCTAGTGGCATATTTAATTTACTTATAAGTCTCTAGTACAATCCGTCCAGGGCCTGTAAATTAAATGCTACTAGTGGACCTGAAGCACTGATTGTGTCACCCACTTAACTATCTTGCCAGGGGAAGAATAACTGGACCTTTAACTTCATCTTGAACCTAGGAACTCCAGGGTGACTCAAATTGCTAGACGGCTGGCCTCCTGATCTGGGCCTCAGACACGTATAAGGCTCCACAACCAGCTCCTGGACCGCGCTACAGCGAGTTCCTGACCCCCAAGTGGTGCCTCTCAGGTCCTAGATCCTTGGTGTGGCTCGGGTGCTCTTGAAATCAAGCTTTTGGGCTCCTCATGACCACGAATAGGCCTGTTCCCACTAAGACAATACCTCTTGCACTGAAATCCAGTGTTAGCCACTGCCTGTAAATCAAATGCTACTAGTAGACCTGAAGCCTGATTGTGTCACCCACTTAAATCTCTTCCCAGGGGAAGAATAACTAGACCTATAACTTTATCCAGACTTGAGAAGGTAAAACTTTAGCGGAACTAATCTGGGACTGTATCCGATCCGGGCGCCATTGTAGCCGGCCTGAACTTTTGACTTTGAGCCTGTCCAGCGTGACCAGATAGCCACGGTTGGTGCATTATGCTTTTAAGGGCTACATTGCATTTTATTCTTCAAAAATTCATAACTCTGGGTCTACAGACTGGATTTTTTGTCGATTTTGTCTTGTTTCATTGATTAAATTCAGCTCTCTTTTTCTAACTTGGTGTGGTATAATTTTTGCATGGTGTTTTCACTGCTTTACAGTATGAAGTGTCGGACAAATTCTTTACACATTGTCTCTAAGTTACGCATGACTGCTCTGTGTCAGACTACCTGAGGTTTGAGCACAGGTGTTAGAAATTGGGTTTCTGGTTGACAGAGGTATGCAACACTACAACACACTATGAAGGGGTGAGAGGAAAAACTTTTCTGCCCGAGGTATGCACCCTGATCAAGCAGGAACCACAATCCTAGCCAGCGTTAGTCACAAACACACCCTAAATTAGGTTGCATGACAGAACCATGCAAGGTAGAACCATGCTTGGCTTAGCAATGCAGTTGGGACTACAAACATGTCTTTACCACACATGTCTTTACCATGCATGCCTTTACAATCAATTTCGCTGTAAAAACATGCTTAGTAAAGGTTTCTGTGGTAACGCCATGCGTGGTTGTGTGATACAACTCCCTGCCACCTCGCCCCCGCCCTAAGCCCTAAAAGCTACCCTGCCCCAAAAAATGCCCTGAATCCCCACCCTAAACCCTAAAAGCTACCCTGCCCTGTCCTAAAACCTACGCTGCCCTGTCTTAAAAACTACCCCGACACCCTGCAAGGAACCCTAAAACCTTCCCTGTCCTAAAAACGACCCCACCCTGTCCTTAAAAGTACCCTGACCCCATGCACCCACCCCAAACCCTAAAATCTATACTGTCCTAAAAACTACCCCACCCAGTCCTAAAAGCTACCCGACCACACACCCTCACCCTAAACCCTAAAACCTACCCTGTCCTCAAAACTACCCTGACCACCCCACCCTACCCTAAACCCTAAAACCTACCCTGCAGTGTCCTAAAAACTACCCTGACCCCACTCTAAATCCTAACACCTACCCCACCCTGTCCTAAAAACTACCTTGCACTGTCCTAAAAACTACTCCAAACTCCCGCCCCTGAACCCTAAGACCTACCCCACCCTGTAATAAAAACTACCCAGACCCACCCTGAACTGTAAAACCTACCCAACCCTGTCCTAAAAACTACCCTGAAGCCCCTTGCTCCGCCTTGAACCGCCGGTTCAGGCAAATGCGTGGTTCAGGCAAGCGTGGTAATGCTTGTGTGGCTACGGTACATATTGTTCCGGCCACATAAAAAAGGCCGTTTCCCCCCTAAATTAACCTATGCCACCTTCTTGTAGCTTGGCACAGAGCAGTCAGGCTTAACTTAAAATGTAATGTGCAACGTATTTGTGCAACACTTCAAGTAGTGAAACAGTGAAAACACCACACCAAAAGATACCACACACCTTGTTAGAAAAATAGAACTTTAGTAAATAACAACACCAAAACAAAAAATGGAATAAGTAGAACTTGAGTTATGAATTTTTAAAGAATACGCTGCAAGATAGCGCTTAGAAGCAAAAAGAACCAACTGGGGACATCTGGTCACGCTGGACCGGTGACAAAGTCAGAAGTTCAGGCTGACCGCAATGAGGCGTGGGCTGGCTGCAGGGGACTCCTTGGGCCAGCTGAACAAAATTACCTTAAAATTCTAGTGCAGAAGCTTTGCGCTAGTTTCAAACCATATCTTTTGAGATGCGTCAATTTTCCCCATGCACTTGAGGAGATGCCTCAAAATTTACCACGCTGGGGTGGCTATGCATCGAAGCAGAGATGCTTTAGAGTTCAGGTGCAGGTGCTGGCTGTATAGAGCTGATGCGCTGATTCCGATGAGCGCAGTAGCAGAGGTGTGGTGTTCGGCGTCATCGTTTAGGCTGTTGTCGACGAGGATGCAGAGACCTTGCACCGAAGAAAGTACCATAGTGCATGTTCTGAAAGCAATGCACTGGTTTTACCCACACAACAGCAGAGATGCACCGGTTTTGTCCACACAAGAGAAGAGAAGATCAACTTCCAAGGGCCCAGGACTGGGGTGTCACCACTTGGCAAGTAAGGCTCACATCTGGCAAAGTCCAGTTGTAATGTTGGTTTAGTTGGAAGTTGGAAGTCGTATATATCCCTGAGACTTCAAATCAGGAGACCAGCTCGATGGCCCATGGAGTCACTCTGGGGCTCTGGGGTGCAGAGATGCAGGTCCAGTCTTTCTCACCCAGGTAAGGAGGGCAGCAGGCAGAAGGTCAGCACAGCCAGGAAGCAGTTTTTCCAGAGCAGAAGTCCAGAAAAGTGGCAGTCCTTGTAGCAGCACAGTAGTCCTTCTTCCTGGCAGGTTATCCACTAGTCCAGAAGGGTAATGAACTGGGAGGGTCAAATATCCAGTTCTTATACCCAAAGGTGCCTTTGATGTGGAGGAGACCTCAAAGACGTGCACAGAAGTTCTCACTTCCTTCCCTTGCACCAGACTCACTACAGGGGGCATGCAGCTCTTTTTGTTAGGACAGGACACTGCCTACTCAGATGTAAGAATGAGGCTGTTCCCAGCTCCTCCCTCCCATCCTGTGAGGACGGCCCATAAGGGCCATCAAGTCACACCTAAACTCCCATTGTTTGTGGCTGTCTAGAAGGAATACAGAACTTCCTGGTGTCACCCACCCCAAACAAGATATCAGAGACAGGCAGAAGGCACCAAATGGCTAAAGTAAGAAAATGCCAACTTTCTAAAAGTGGCAATCTCATAATTACGATTTGAAGTCCACCTTCACCATGAATTGTGATTTTAAATGGTGACTCCAGAGACACCAAACTCGACAAACCTTACCTCTTCAAGATTGTGAATTACACTTATAAAATGTATTAAGAATTAAGGTAATCCTAACATTAACGTACGGGAGAGGCAGGCCTTGCAGTAGTGAAAAACGAATGTAACAGTTTTTCATTACCAGAACATGTAAAATGTAAAAGTACATGTCCACATTTTTAAATACCTTGCACCTTGCCCTTGGGGCTTTCTAGGGCCTCCATTAGGGGTGACATTTTTTTAAAAAGGAAAGTCTGGGCCTGGCAAAAGAGTTATTTTGCCAGATCGACATGGCAGTTTAAACTGCACACACAGGATCTGCAATGGCAGTCTTGAGACATGTTTAAAGGTTTACTTAGGTGGATGGCACAACCAGTGCTGCAGGCCCACTAGTAGCGTAAATCAAATATGCCAATAAGGTATATGCCAATCAAACCATGTTTTGGGGAGGAGCACAAGCACTTTAGCACTGGTTTGCGGTGGTAAAGTGCACAGAGTCCTAAAGCCAAGAAAAACAAGTTCAACAAAATTGGAGGAAGGCAGGCAAAATGTTTGGGGGAAGACCATCGTAAGGCTGATGGGTCTAACAACAGGCTATTTGGGGGTCTGTTTGTGCCTTACTGTCACTAGGATTGTGGCTTCTGCTTGACCAGGGCTCACATCCTGCTCAACTAGTAATTTAATTTCTAACAGAAGCTACCTGAAGGAGACCCTATCCCTGCTTCCTTGAAGAGATAGGAGGTAAAAAAAGGAGTAACAGGACCTGCATTACTGGAGAGTAATTGCACTGCTAGCAGCTCCACCGCACCACTAAAGATTGTGGTGTTACCTGTGCCTCCAGAGTATATGCCAGTGGCTGTTCCTGTCTGGGACTTGACCATGGTGATTTGCAGTGAAGGCGTGGTTGCCAACTTCAAGCATCTTGATCCACAAAACTGAGCTAGTCATTGCTCAGTGTTGTGGTGGAGCCACTGACATCCGGAAGTACTTTGAAAGTTTGTGGGTTCTCCAGATAGCGTCTAGAAGTACACCGCTCTTGGAAACCAAACCTGTTAACAGCAGTTCTTCCACTTCCAAGAATCCAAGCATGAGGCCTTATTTGCAAAGCGCTCCTTTGTGCTGTGAACTCTGCCCCTATTATCCCGGCAACCCAGTGACCGTGCAATACAGGCTTGAGGTGACAACAATAATCTCCCCACTGACTCCTGACTCATCTGCTGAAGGAACTTTCTGTTTGAGCGAATGTCTAGTGAGCTCTCCTCTTTGATTGGGTGTGGAGTATTGGGCTAGTGAAAACTTCTGAACCCAACTATTCTTGACTCCAGTACAACCCCTGTCCAAGCTCGCCAAGGCACACGGAAACAGGCAAGGGAAGGATTAGGCTACTGCAATGACTGCATAGTATTAAACTGTCTAAATGAGTGCACTTTATCATTAACCAAAATAAAGCACTAGCTGGAGTTTGATTATTACTCACTATCTTGTGAATCATTGTGTTCTGAGTCTCTTACTCTTGTCACCTTCCTCAGTAGCCCTATGGGACAAATTCTGGGGGCAACATTTGCAGGACTCCAAGTCAGCAGAGGTATAAGGCTTAGTAACCTCTGCTTTTCCTCTGACCCCTGGAGAGATTCCCACAAAGGAACTTAAAAATGATGATCCACTAATTATAGAGATACCAGAGTTGGCCAGAGAGACCCGGTGAAGCAGCCCACTCCACTATGCTCAATTAGTCCACTCATGTGACAAGGATGGAAAATGATGGAGGGAGAACCTCCGAGAGGACAGAATTCTGGTTTATAGATGACAGGCCTTTAAACATGGCTTAAATGTTAGCCATAGGGGCAGTACATGAAATGGAAAACGTGTGGTGCAGGTTTCTGCTTTGTTCAAGTACTTTTCTCCTGTCAGAAAATAAAGTACTCTGTCTGTGAAAGTCAAATGATGTTGTTATTAGGATCGCCAAGGCTGAATTTTGTGGCTCCATCCTTCTCTGGTACAAGACAGTAGACCCTAGTATGTTTTCAAAACACTTTTTCCTGTCACTAGTCAGATGTATGCATTTATCATTATTCCTCCAACAACTTTGTCATGCCACTACTTTCCCCCACACATGAACCCCATTGAAATTTACTCATTAAGTCATCTACAAAAATTCCATAAACATAATTTTGGCTCATTTTTCTTTTAACTCCGTTGCCAAATTGTTTCACAGATTGTATTTCTGTTTAATGTCCTGCTTCTAACAGAGGCCATGGGTATGCTGATAAGTTTGTGAGCTGGCAATTGTAGTACGAACCGAACCGATAAACTAAACAAGTGTCCTTCACCAGCACTTTTTACCGGTGTTTTTTCCAAAACTTGGTATGGGATATGAAACCGAAAACTCTTTTAAAAGCCCTGAATGGTGAGACCTATGCAAACTCTTCCAGAAGGTTTTAGAATGCATCATTTACCACTGATTAATATAGAATTGATTCCTGGAATTCCATATTCTTCCTGGTCTACTGTCCAAAGTAGCTAAGAATACAGTCTTTGCAATTTGCGCTGCTAACATTTCTTCAGCGAGACCACTACACCTAGGATAAAAGTTCTTTTTACACTGACAATACTGTTACTGGTCCACTATATGTGAAAATGCAGTATCCAACAGATAGTGTCCAGAAATATGACATGCCAGCATTGTACCAGATCAGTACCCACAAATAATTTTGACATGGACTCTGAAGAAAGCCAAACCCCAATTGGTCTCTACGTTAGCGAAATGTGGCTAGTTGCACAACCTGAAAGCTACTAATTGGGGGGCAGATTTATGGAAAGTGGCATTACACCAAGTGCAGAGCCACTTTCCCTGCACCCCTTAGCACCTCCTACTGCCACCATATGTCCGCCGTATCTAAAATAGGGTGCACCATGGCACAAGATAGGGGCACTAGCATCATTTTTCATGATGATATTGATGCTCTCTACAGGGGTAGCATCAAAATATTTGTGCTACTCCTACAGAGTACACAGGGCTCCATTCTAAAGAATGGAAGCCCCCTTTTTACACCTCCTTGCGCAGGTGTTAAAAGTGCCATAAAAATGGCTCAAGGAGGGGGAACTCCCCCTTTGCGTACATTATGCCTGGCGTAGGCATAATGTAGTGCAAAGGGTTACATAGTGGTGCAATGCATGCATTGCGCCACCCTGTAAATAAGGCACATGTATTTCGGCCTCGTTGGGCCACATTACCGTAAAAAATAATGACGTTAATGTAGCACAAGGTGGCGCTAGGGCATTATAACTATGCCCCTGGGTGTTTATGTGAGGACAGTGAGTTATTGCATGGCCTAATGACCTACTTCGTTTGCTGTATTGTGCTCCTTGCACCTCCTTCAAACTGACCTCACTTACTAGCCATGCACCACTTCAATGTTGGCGCTACTCAGACGTTTTATCCACATACCCCCTTTTGACCTATGTACAACTGGTTTTATTCATGCAGCGGATTCTCCCAGTTATAGATAATACTGCCCATAAAAATCACTTTTTACCTCTCGTCTAGCCTCCCCACAATGTGGTGCATTAGACACTGGCTTTAACACGGTGGCTTTAACTAACCCGTCCCTTTACCTAATTTATTTTTACAGTATTTTGTGATGCATCTCGATTTTTAAAGCAGCCTGACAAAGAGAGTAGAGCAAATGAGAAATAGAAAACTCTAATGCCTGGACAGACAATATAGTGGACCTTTCATGCTCCCAGGTGAAATACCGATGTAATTATATTTATTCAACTGGTTTAAGAAAACCACATTTTTAAGCCTTTTTTTACTTTTGGGAATTCGTAAAACTATGAAGGCAGGCTTTTACTAAATTGGATCCGGTATCTCTAATGTGCAATACCGATGATGTGTTATCTGCCAGCATCAGAGTAGCTCTTCTCCATGGAGATGTACTGCTCTAAGCAACGAACACGTGATGATGAAGCCGATCGTTTACTGTTAAAGTCCCTCAGAGGGAGGTTTTCATATTTTGCAGCACTGCGAGATGCTTGTTTCTTTATCTCCACCACTGGGGTCATTTGGTCAGGCGAACGCTGTGGCTGGAGAACATTCTTTTAACCTCTTTGGACAGCTATTAATATCGTCGATTCCTATACATTTCACCTGTATATGTAGTATACCACATTTGGTTACAAGATAGAATTTGCAATGTATTGCGGTTTCACATAAATACAATCTTGCTATTAGGAACTTAGTTTACATGAAATGAGGCAGTCTTATGTTGTAGGATATCACATGACATCTTTTAATCCGGCACAAATGAATGTTTGTTGAATTATATAATTAATCGGCATAGTTCTTCAGAAGTAAATGTATGATGTAGTCAACTGTGTAGTGAACCGAACATCACTGAATCACCTTTGAGTACAAGTGGTGAGTAATGGTTTACCGTATGGGAGCACTGGTAGATATATTTCATTTCATACAATCTATCAGACAGTAACGAATAACGATAAATACAACATTAGTAATAAGGAGAATATTAATGGAATTTACATTTACCCCAGCCGGCCATCCAAGCCGTTGGCATTGTCACACCATCATCTGGTCACTTGTCTTATTTGTAATGTTTTGCCAGTGACATTAATCCTAACATTGAACACTCCACATTTGCCTTGTGTGGCTGCTGAGACAGCTCACTCAGAGCTAGAGAGTTGCATTGTGGGAGCGCTCACTCCTGTCACGCTCCGCACTGCCAATGGTACATACAACGAAACGAAATTAGCCATCAATTTAATCGGAGACTATTCAGACTGAGTACACATAACTTCTATACGGTCTGTTACTTGTGCATCTAGTGGCTTAGGAAAAGTGACAAGGCAAATAGAAAGACATTTCCTCGTTCGTCAGTAAAAAATAAACTATATTTGGGGTGCAATGGGTCCCTCACACCACAAGGTCCTAGTGCAAAATTAGTTGATGCACTACTGATACCCATGACCCTTGTCTGAATCTGAAGTGTTTAAGTACAGTTTCACAATTACTGTAACTTCAGCCAATAAAGCATGTGTTGTTCTTCCTAATACATCCCTCTGCAGATAATCCAGGCAGCCTAACCCTCTCCCCAATTGCATATAGTCTTCTGTGCAGGGTGGGGTTGGTTTTTGTGCCCAAGTCTCTAACCAGGCCCCGCGCCCAGATCCTTACTGACGGCCAAACAACTGCTCTGCATGGCCTGCCATATGCAGCATGGGATGGATGTAGGGAGGCCCTGCACCCAACACCCCACAGGCAGACAAACCCCCACTATGCATGACCTTTGGCCATGCCCAGCATGAGGTTTGCTAAAAGGCCTGGCCTCAGACCCGGCCATGCACCCAACTGTTCTGCAGGAAGGTGACCCCCTGCTGTGCTCTGGCTTTACAGTTGGGTCAGTCTCAGCCTTTTAAGTATTGCTTGCACTTTACCGCTAGCAAAAGTGTGCACTGTATAAAGGTTTCCATGCTGAATCAGAATTGGCACCAGGATAACACTATTTCTATTTTCACTATGAACACCTGTGCGTAGAGTTAATCTATGCTGTACAGCTGTCCCACCTCCTTTGCTTTTTTTAAATAATCTAGCGGTTTAACTATATCATCACTTTAAACTTTGATTTTTCTTTGAATTTCCATAGTTCTTTTTAAAGAAAAGTAAGGTATCATTACCGATTTACAATGTCACTTTAACCTTTGTTTTTTTCAGTGAATTTCTATTTTTGTAATGTAAAGTAAGGCAGATCTACTGAGTTTGTCAAAGGGTCAGAGCAAAAAAAATATAAAAGGCAAGTCTATTCATTGTATCAGAGCGTGAGCACATCAACATATATAAAACAAACCTATTCATGCTTTGTCAAAAAATCGCCGCAATTACTTATTAATAACTGTAAACCAATGCATTCATTATTATTATACACATAGCAAATCTTACTAACAGTCACTAAAATATAGCGTTTGTATTCAAAATAACCATTCCCTGTCTGCCTTCTCCTAGGCAGGAAGCCCATATTTCCTCCAGCCCTGGTGGCAGCACAAGTAAATGACGCCCCACTCTCCCACTCGGGCGTGAGCAAGGTTGGATCGCCAACACCAGCCAGCACCACAATGGGTGCTTGTTGGGGAGATGGCTGTGGCTGCAGGGGCCTTGGGGCTCCTCCTGACCAACCAATGAAGGATGCTTTGTGGGTGCCCTAGGTGGGCACCAGGGCACTCACTTTATTTAAAAAAGGCAACTCCACAGGACCCGTATAAAATTATATAGGTGTGCTGGGTGAGGAATGATCTGGGGACGCAGGGCTGTGGGTTTGACCCCAGGAGAGTGTACCACATGTTTTTTTAGGCATTCTGAGCTGCAGCTCTCTGCTCTTAATATGGAGTGCAGCGAACTCTTGTGGTTGGTCTTATGACTACATTTTGTAGGTTGATTTTTTTCTTAAAACAAAGACTCAAAGAAGTTTTATTTTTTGTTTTAAATGGCTTTATTGAACATATTTTTATAACGACCACTTTTAATAAAAGGTGCTATTTGTGAATTTATAAAAATATACATTCGATTATTGATATTTCTAATTCTTTGACAAATACAAGAAGCCTGCTTTGTATAAAGTGATGTAGTGATCCCTTGATAAAGCCAGTGGGATAGCTTTTTATATTGTAGTGTGCTGCCTGTTGACAAAGTTTGTAGGTCTGTCTTATTTAAAATGACACTGTTTATATTGCTAAATCATATAGTTAGCAGTGTGCAACCATGAGGGATGCTGTGGGTGCAAGTTCTGGCCACAAGCCAGGCCCTGAGCCCAACCCCATGGTGCTCATGGCCAAAGGCCAAGTGCCTGGGGGTCTTGGGTGCCCCAACCACACGCTTTGCACAGCTGAAGGACATGTGCTACGGGCTTGGACGACTATGGGCCGTTTGGAAGTAGGGCCTGGCCTTACACAGCACACTGTAATGTATATCTTACTTTATATTAAGAAAGCCATAGAAATTCACTGAAAAAAAAACATTAAAGTGGTTATAGGTAGGAACTGTAATCATATATTGCTTTAAATTAAAATAAACCTGAAAGGTTCACTGAAAAACAAAGGTTGAAGGAATGTCAGTTAAAAAATACCATTTTAAACTAGCAAAATCATTGAAATTCACCTGTTACAGTTATCACAAGTAACTATACCTCATGCGTTAAAGTAACTGTACCTGCTAATTACTTCACAAATTACATCATCATTCATAACATGTTGTATGACATCATAGATAACATCAATGCAACCACTGCTAACCAGTGTTAAAGTGTTTGCGCTCTTTCCTTAAAATATGGTTACATTGGCATATGCACAATTGTCATACTTAATTTACATATAAATCTATAGTAAAGTGCACTACATGTGCTTAGGGTCTGTACATTAAATGATACAATAGGGCCTGCACCACTGATTGTGCCACACACTTAAGTAGCTCTGTAAACATGTCTCAGGACTGCCATTGCAGAGCCTGTATGTGCAGTTTTGAACTGCCAGTTTGACCTGGCAAAATAAACCTTTTGCCAGGCCCAAACTTTCCTACTTAATATATATATAAGCCAATACTAGCTAGGCCTTGGAAAGCCCAAAGGGCAGGGTACAATGTATTAAAAAAAGTAGGACATGTGATTTTTAGTTTTACATGCCCTGGTGGAGAAAAACTCTTAAATTTGTTTTTAACTACTGCAAGACCTATCTCTCCCTTAAAATAACACTGGAATTACCTCATTACATTTTAAAAGCAGAAATTTCAAAGGGGAAGAGATAACCTCTTGAAGTTTGGTGTCTCTGGAATCATAATTTAAAATCCTAACTTTTGGTGAATTTGGAGTTTAAATTGCAATTCTGAAAAGGCCATATTTAGAAAGTTGTCAGTTTCTTGCCCTAGCCATTCGGTACCTGCAGCCTGTCTCTGGTTGCATGACTGGGTGTAGTTGCCATTTGGGTTTTGGGTATTCCTCCTGGACATCCGTAGACAATGGGAGCTGAGGCAGTTGATGGGCCATCTTTGACTTGATGAGTTTCGCTGGGCAGGATGGGAGGGAGGAGTGGGCCACAGACTCACTCACACCTGAATAGGCTATTTCTAGTACTCACACAAAGGGCTGCATACCCCCTGTAGATAGTCGGGAGCAGGGCAGAGAGGACAGAACATCTGTGCACTTCAAAGGCATGGCTTTGATGTCTCCCCCACATCAAGGGCACCACTGGGTATAAGAACTTGACATCAGAAACCAACACTTCAGGACATTTCTGGGCCTCTGGATACTCTGCCAGGAAAAAAGACTGTGGTGCTACTGAAGTACTGCCACTCTGCTGGACTGCACTCTTCTGGACTCCTGCTTTGCTGTGCTGACCTTTTGGGGCTGCCCTCCTGCCTGGGAGTGAGAAAGACTGGACCTGCAAATCCCCAACACAGAACCTAGAGTGACTGCAAGGGTAAGTGGCCGGCTTCCTGGTCTAAAGTCTCAGGGGCATAACAAACTTCCAATCACCTTGCTTCTGCGCCTGGACTCTGCCATCTGTGAGTCCACCCTGCCAAGTGAAGCCACCCCAGCCCTGGACCCTTGGAAGTGGGCCAAAGAGGCTTCCCAGAGGAACCAATGCATCTTCTCTGCTGAGTGTCGCATCTCCAAGCAGAACTGATGCAGCTGCACATTCTTGATCAGAACCAATGCATTGCAGCTGCTGCATTGATTGGACCTAGGTCTGAAGACTCACATCACCACTGCATCCCACGTTTTGAGCTTGGCGCATAACCTTTGGAATTGCCGCTATGTGACGCCTTCCCGGAGCGGATCCTCACATTCATCATTGATGGCAGCCTCAATGACGACACAAACTCCACATCGCAGCTTCACCACACATCTGAACCAACACATCACTTCAGCTGCGCAATGCATCCCTGACAATAGCTTTTGCATCACAAGCCCCAGTGATGGGACCCTTAACGTTGACACAACAGGACCTCGTACAGCAGCCTTGCTGCATCTCGGAACCAATGCATCATAATTGCTGCATGACACATCTTCCCCTCAGATCCACACAATGCTATGGAACCAGGATTTGAGATACTTTGGGGCAGATTTAAGAGCCCCTAGCGCCTCCTTGCTCCACATTAACATAATTCTTTTTTAACGCTAATGTGGCCCAACGAGGCCAAAGTTGCACACCAAATTCACAAACTTTGTAAATCTTTGCGCTACATTATGCCTGTGCCAGACATAATGTATGCAAATTCCCTCATTGGGGGATGAAAAAATGGTGCATAGAAATCTAAGAGATTTCTTTGTGTCATTTTTTTCAGCACTTTTAATGCCTGCTCAGAGCAGACAAATCGTCGAAAAACATGCAGACAATATAAAATCTTGAATCAAGAATAAAAAAAATCTCCATATTACACACACAGATCTCACAACGACACTCATGGCGATGACTTTCTAATTAACAGTAGTAAAATGCTTATCCAAAGGGAGTGATGGCAGCGTAAAATTTATGTTCAAAAGAAGAAATCACAAATTAAAAACACACATTATATTCAGATGTCCACAAATAGTAGAAACAGAATATTTTCGTGAAACACTCACAATAAATTAATTACTGTGGGCGGGGCTAACGTTAAAATATCACAACACATCGGGTCAAAAAAACAAATTGCCTAAAATAAAAGAAAAAAGTTTGAATAGTATATTGTAATTACTTAGGGTTCTTTCATAAACGTAGGCCACCCGAATTTGCCTAACTCTGGGGCCGTTGCCACATTTTATGGAACAATAAAACGTTTTAAAAATTCACGGTGTGTTCATTGTCAAATTAAATGCGATGCTTGCAAAAAGTAACGAAACTTATTTTATAAAATAATGAGGTACTCACTCAGGAGTTTGTATTTGGAATCAGTAAAATAACCATATATGTTGGACATGAAAAAGAGAGTGTGGTTAATTAAAAGCAACAGATAAGTCACAAAAAAGATCTGCCAACTCAAAACAAAAACTGAAATAACACTATTTCAGCCACTGGTATCAACTAAGACCGGATGAAAACTCAAGGGTTGCAAAGGCCTTATAATCAGTAAACTGTGCTACGACCGTGTTAGTTGGATATGAAAAAAGTGCATGTGCAGTTAATTGAAATAATCAAATAAATCACAATAAAAGACCCACCCACCTTAAAGAAACTCAGATAACACTGCTTGACAATTATCCTAGACGAATGTAAAAAGCATTCGCAGATGTAAACGTTAAGGTGAACTGAGCTAACATTTTAATATAACAGGATTGCGTGTTTAAAAGGTGTGGATTCAATTGCAAGTACAGACAGAGAATGCAGTATTTTCACTATTTTAGAAAAATATCAATGATCATCTGTTCAGTGCCCTAAAACTTGCCAATGAGGTCCTTAACCACTCTCCCAGCCTCAATGCCACACATCTTGTCTTCTGTTGATTGAAATATTTACATGCGAGGTGAGGGGCGGAGATGCTGGTCATTAGGCAGCCCTGTCAGAAAGGAATGACACGGTAAGGGCACGTTTTTTGCTGCCCAGGTTAAAAACGTGTTGGCTCGGATTACTATCCCAGACGTCTTTCACGTATAGAGGCTGTTGACAATCCTCTAGATACTGATGATCTAGTATTTCTGGCCATAGCAGAGCTTCAAGTTGGTCATCCCTGGCCATGCACAGCTTTTGACACTAGTTAAGATAAGCACCGGCACTTACGGCCCGCTGGTCTAGTATCCCCACTTCTAACATGAACTGAGCAGCAGACAAAGACCATGGCAGGTGAAGAGCACTTTTGTACATTCTTATAATGAATTTGTTTATTGCACTGCAATGTTTCCCCAACATTATTCCACTGCCATAAGACATGTGGGTGAGATTTTATCTCTCCTGACTTCCAGCAGTAGGGATAGAATTAGCCCGAAAATGGATTTTAAAAGTTTTAATAGAGTCATCTCTGACATTCACACCTTTGCTTCGACTCACCATAGCATATGGTATGACAAATATTTACAGTACAACCAGGCCGTTATTATCCCAAGACAAAGGTAACCTTGAAAACCAAAGCATAAGTCTTACAAGGTCCAAATTCACCTTAATAAGTTATTTCATTTTGCTCAGGATATTGCATCAGTCCCATATAGTCAACATAAACATTCAGAGCTTTTGAGAAACTTTCAAAAGTACAAAACAAACCCTTAACAACCTCACCTCCTGTTGCGACAGAGCGCTGATAGTCATTCTCCTCACACTGGCACACTTTTTAAACCTATCTACAGAAATATGTCTCTCAGTGTCCAAAGTCCGTTTCTTGTCAAAGATACATTTCTGCCTTTCATGGACAATATGTGTGTATGTATATATATATATATATATATATATATATATATATATATATATATATATACGAACACATACACACACTCACTCAAATACTTTTGCTCATCCAGTAGTCCTCTTCCCTTGATACTCCATTTGCAAATTATCTGTAACGCCAATCATTTTCACACAGGGATTAGCCTTCTTAGGCCCTTTGACTTCTTGCACAGTCCAACCTCTTGCATCTTCCCATCCTCCTCCCTCACCATACTTCTCTGTTTTACTCTGCAGAGTTATTCATCCCAAATGTCTGCTTTCCCTTCCCATCTCTCTGAATTTCATGTGCTCCCTGATGCTCCTAGTTCCTGCCCCATCTTTAGCCAATTGGTATAAACCCTTAAGCGTTTCCCCATTCCCATCTTCCAAGAACCATGTTCACTCAAGTTGTGCCAAATCTGCCCATCTACAGTTTCTCTCCTTCCCTCTTGGACTCTTAGGAATACTATATTCTCCTATGGTTTTAAGCAAACATCTAACTCTACTCCAGGATAAATCCTTCCTTTCACTTTTAGGAGCCTAAACCCTGAATTTAGGGACCATGTTTCTACCCCAGAGACAGCACATAGTACCACTTGACACTCTTACAGCACATTTCAGTGCCAAAATAACAATCTTCTACTCCCCCAAAAGGCACCACCAAAACGTCACATAGGATACATCCTAGCTACAAGGGCCAGAATGCCTTCCTCTGAACAACCTCTCCAATTACAAGTGACGGCTTCTCTGACCTCTTAAAGTGTCAATTCAAGTCTGACTCCTCCACCAACTGCTGCCCGAGAAATATTTTCAAGTACATCTTGCTAACAACCGCTACAGTCATCTCCTCAAAGACCACGATAAACACCTCCTGACTTCAGCACCCAGATAGGTCTCATTCAATGCACTATTCATTACACAGGCAATCACTGGCATAAGGCTCACTTTCCACGAAAAAAACACTGAATACAAACCCAGGATGAACCAAAGGTAAAAAATGACACCTTTACTTGGCATCAGCAGGAACTGAATATGTGACATATGTCAGCTTATCAGTATGGACTGCAAGCACTGTAAAATTTCCTGATTTGAATAAGAAAACTCTCAGGCAATCTTGCATTCTGGTAACAGGAAATAGCATGTGTTGTCTCCTGCCTGCAAGAAACTCCATCACGTCATCATTAACTGCCCCAGGGCAACTTGCCAGTAACAAACGGCTGTTCTGAAAACATATGTCCTCCCTTCCACGTCTCCCGTCATAACTTCACAAGGCGTTTATAGGAAAGGGTCCCCACTACATTCAGCAGAAGTTTTATCGCTACTCTCTTCTGCTGAAACTGCGCTGCTCCAGTGTTCTAGTTACGATCCCAAGTTTAAGCATGTAAGACGAGGGCAGGTCAACCTCTATCTGAGCAGCACTTCTTTAGAATTTGCTACCCCTTTCTCTGTGCAAAGTGAAGGACATATTTCATTTTATGAAAGCTCTACAGGCCTGTCTTTCTAATAATAATCTATCCTGTTCTCATTTTGTGTAATTAGTGCTTACCTCAGCGTCAGGATAGCTCACAGGTCACAGTGCACTCTATAAGTTTATAACATAAAATAACATAACAAACTAGTGGTGTCAGAATCACACACTTCAACAACTCTTCCTCTATATCGGACCACCCTTCTATGCCCTACGCCGACCTTCACACACACTCAGACAGGGAAGTCAGAGCCAGAAAGGTCCTAAGTGCAACCCCAACCACTTCACATTGGTCTCGACTCCACCTATCATTGACACGTGTGGAGCCCCTTTGAGAACCACACACTCTTCACTGGCTCTTTCTTCATAGGATGTGGCACACCCACGCACTCCAGAAAGTACCATGCAACCCCATGCCTGCAATAATCAGAAAAGTTCAGCCAAGTGCTACTCGGCCACACTTGTGAGAAGGCTGCATTCAAACGCATGCCTGTTTTGTGACATCTGCCACCCACAGCTTTCCGCCCCTAAATGGGTCTTATTCTGGAATGTTTAAGAAAACATACGTTTCCCCTTGAAAAAATTGATTTACTAAACCAATGAATTTACACCTTCAAAGCTCGCGCTTGCAATTAGTATTCCAGAGTATCTGCTTTGAAAAGCGGCTGCATGGCTTCGCATTAGGGTAAAGCCAGGGCCTGCCAGTTTGTGGCAGATACATTTATGAGAAAATGATACATTTTTAAATCAGATTTGGGAATATTTACAACGGTTTATCCTAGCACAATTCCTTCCAGCCCACCTGGACTGCTCTGCTCTATTACACTATGTTCGTCTAGATATTTCAGACTGAAGACAAAGTGGAAACAAAGCATCCTCCATCAGGTTACTTTTACATAAGAAGGAAAAGTGAAAACTAAAAGTGACGTTGGGCCCTTTATCCTTCTTTCAGTGGAGGTCGTCCAGCAAAACAGTAGAGCACAGGAGAGGCAATATAGTGATTAAAAAAACAGAATGGAGGCAACATTTCGTTCACCATCAGGACGCGTACACCAGCCTCACGCTTCCAATAGCGCAGTCCATCTGCACTCCACCTAATTTCATTCACCATCAGGATCCGTACACTCGTCTCAAGCGACTGTACGACGAAACAACGACTTCAAAAACAACTACTGCCTTAACAACGACGTCGGAAGACCAACCTTGTTGCTACTACTAATGATTTTACCACGAATGCCTTAACAACGATATTTCGTTGTAAAGGCATTCCTGATAAAATCATTAGCAATAGGCACCATTCACCCTACATCCCTCACCCCACCCCCCCAACCCCACCCCAAAACCTAAAACCCTCTGACCCCCCACCCACTCCCCAAAACCAAAAACGCCCCACCCCCCCAACCCCACCCCAAAACCTAAAACCCCCTGACCCCCACCCACTCCCCAAAACCAAAAACCCCCCACTCCCCCAACCCCACCCCCAAACCTAAAACCCCCTGACCCCCCACCCACTCCCCAAAACCAAAAACGCCCCACCCCCCCAACCCCACCCTAAAACCTAAAAACCCCTGACCCCCCACCCACTCCCAAAAACGCCCCACCCCCCCCAACCCCACCCTAAAACCTAAAACCCCCTGACCCCCCACCCACTCCCCAAAACCAAAAAACGCCCCACCCCCCCAACCCCACCCCAAAACCTAAAACCCCCTGACCCCCCACCCCCTCCCCAAAACCTAAACCCACCACTTACCTTCGCCAACTCACTTCTTTGTACCTTAACCACTCATGTTTGTTGTTCAGAACATACGTAGTTAAGGTTAAAAAAAGCGTTGTTGCGCTTTCGTTAACCACGACTTTCGGAAAAAAAAAGTCGTAAAAAAGGATGTTCCCCGTCTCAAGCATTCAAAAGTACAGTCCACCTGGGCTCTACTTGCAGTCAATCTTTACGTGATGGGTCTGGCTCACAGAAACACTCTAAGGCCCATATTTATACTTTTTAGCGATGCTTTTTGATGCAAAAACGGCGCAAACTTACAAAATACAATAGTATTTTGCAAGTTTGCGTCAAAAATTACGCAAAAGGATACATATGGGCCAAAGTGCACTGGAGAGAGTGACCTCATGTGCATGTTACTCCTACACATCGTCAAAACTTACATCTGTTTTAATAATGAATGAAAGGTTGTGACTTACACATGCATGTATAACAATGTGGGAAATCATGCAAACGTACTTACGTTGTGAAAAAACTGATGCACATTTTTTCCCCTACACATTGGGTACATTGCAATTGTAACTGCATTAGGTATATCACCTCCTCCAAGCCGTCTCTGACTTAGGTGTACTTTGAATCACTTTCTGCAGCACTTGCACTTTGATCATTAAATGTACCACAGATGTACTAAAGTGTTTGTTGATTATTCCTAAGATCAGACAAAGTGCCACCACATTTGAACTGGCTATCCCTGGCCACGCCTTCCGATACAATGAAGAAACATCAGTTGTCCTAAATAATTTGCAATGTATATGCCTAAAGAAGTATCTGTACGAGTGCGTTGTCTACATAGACTGCTTTACACGAAGAGAATTGGGCACATACTGTGCATGCATACTTTGTGATTATTTTTTGCAAGTGAGAATGAGTCCCTCTACTGATTCACATGTATGTGGATTCTCTGTGAATTGTTTACATTACAAAGACAGCAGCATCTTCTGAGTTGCTTTCTTAAGAGAACTGTGTAATAGAATATCACATCAGACCCCAACAAAAATAGCCAACTTCACAATTCAACATTAATGCCCTCATTATGACATTGGCAGTAAATGCCACTTACCGCCACGCTGACTGTCGCCAACATACCGCCGCGGATATCCATTCACCATATTATGACACACACACACACCAATCCATCACTATTCAGCCACAGACACAAATCCGCCACACCAAAGGTCAGTGATTAACTGGCAGTACCAAAACCCACACTGTTATGCCAACAGACCTACACCCACCAAATTATGACCCACGAATCACCACGGTGGGCATTCAATGGTGGTAAACCACTGGCAGTACATACCGCTGCACTCAAAATACACACACTCAAACAAAACAACACCACATTGGACAATTCAAACAACACAAACCTAACACCCATACACACACCATACACACACACACCACTATAAAACACACACCCACATCTGGAAACACCACCACAGCACCCACCCAGCGTACCCACACCTCTCTCCCCAGGACACGTCAATCAGCAGTGTCTCCACTGCTACAGGGACCCCAGGGCACACCTCAAACCCATGACAGTCAGGGACCTAGGGTCAGTGGCAGTGGACACACGGTTCAGGGGACAGAGGCACAGGACAACATGGAAACTGGGAGGACTTCTGTGCACCAAGGGGAGGACAGGCCCAGGTAACCAACTCTCCAGGAGGCACTCTCATCCATCCTGAGAGCATACCAACATTCCCAGAACACAATGGTCCAGATCCTGGACAATGTGCAGGAAAACGGGTGGCTGCAGGAGGGACAGAACCAGGGTATCAGGTAGGACTTGCAGCCTATCAACACCACCCAGGTCTCCATAGCAGGGGTGCTGGCAGACATGGCCAATATCATGAGGGAGACAGTCTCACAACAGGGTGCCCTGCCACTACCCAGACATCTGAACTGCCTTCCACCTCGGCTGCCGCTAGTGGACAGGAGGCCCCGCCACAGGACTCACAGGCCACCAGCACTCCTCCTCCTGCAGAAGGAGAACCACCCAGCAAAACTTCCCTGCGATCCAGGCAGAACCAGAGACTATTGCCAAGACCCCGCCAGGAAATTAGATTCTCCTGATTGTCACCCTTGTATCCCACACAGTCACCCTGTCCACCTTGACCTGCCATATATGCATTAAAAAAAAGGTTTAAGCCTGGAAAGAGGTTCATTTTTCTAGGTCAAAATGGCAGTTTCAAACTGCATTACAGGCTGCAGTGGCAGGGCTGAGACATGTTTTAAAAGGCTACTTTAGCGGGTGGCACAATGAGGGCTGCAAACCAACTAGTAACATTTCATTTACAGGCCCTAGGTACATGTAGTACCACTTTCTAGAGACTAGCAAGTAAATTAAATGTGCCAATTAGATGTAAGCCAATTTTGCCAGGTTTGAAGGAGGGCACAAGCAATTTCACAATGATAAGCTGCGGTAAAATGCAGCCCTAATGCCAACAACAACAATTTCAGCAAAACAGGAGCAGTGAAGGCAAAGCGTTTGGGTAATATTACGCCAAGAAAGTCAGGTCTAGCATGGTGACATTTTACTTGAAAATGAAGTTTCAGACTTGAGGTAAACCAGTGAAAATTAGATTATGCGGAGATGATGACAAATTGTGTTGGACCAACAAAAGAGATATCATAGTTATGGATATATGTGTTAGCAATATGCAATCCACAGAAGCCTTCCTCAGATGGTGACTTAGGACCTGATTCAGAGTTTGGTGGATGAGTACACTGTTACAATTGTGACACATATCCAGTCAACCATACTGAAAGGGCATTAGAAATGAATGCACTTGTAATAAGGTGGATGGGTTAACTGTCACATTTGTGAGAGTACCCATCTGCCAAACTCTAAATCCAAAACCATAATCCCTTGTGGTAAAGTCTTTCATCTAAAAAAGTTCTTATGGAATGAAAGAGCTCAATATGCTCCAGAAGGCAGGTTGCCACTTTTGTACATAGGAATTATGAATGCCGTAAGCCTAGAAGCTAGACTTGACTTTTCCCCTGGGGATTCAGCATTAGTAGGCAGTGCGCCTCCAGAGCAAGCATTATCGTTGCATTATGGTACATGTTTTGAGTGGTGTTGCTGGCTGATTGTTTGTGAGTACTTTAAAAACCTGGAGCAAAACACACAGCCACAGTGCTGGCACAGAAAAGTCCTCCACATGGAAATGAACTTGCACCCCTGCCCCAAGTGAACCAACTGTACTGATGTCTGGATCCCTAATGCTGATTTGTTTTGTCATAGCTAAACACATATCATGTGTGTGCACCATGACATAGGCCTGCCTCATTGGTTGCAATTTTGTTGGGCCAAAGTGATACCCTCATAGTGGTGAAAGGCTACTGCCTTTACCAGGAGTTAAGCAGCATGAGTGTGGTAGAGGCAGAATACCAAGTTGTGATCAGCAGGAGTGAACAGTCCCTGTTCACCTGTGTCACTGGAGTGAGATCTACAGGCTTACTCCTCTAATGTTTGCTACTGTGTGCTTAACTTACCTTTGGCCAACATCAGCTTAGTGGGTAGTACTGCGCAGTGCATGCGTGGCGCACATGTGCTGGGGGCCAAGGCCTGCTGATCTCCCAGCTGGGTGACGGGACATCACCCAGTGCATCCAAGACTACCGGTCCTGGAGCCTAGAGCACCAGTGCCTGCTGCTTGCCAAGACTAGTATGCCCTGTGAGGAAGAGGAGAGCGTTGGAGGGAGCGAGGTCTGGTGGGGAATCTTGTCCAGTGGACTCCCTTAGCGACATGTGAGTAAACAGGTGCTTCACCAATCAGGTTGTTGCCTGTGCACATGAAAATGTTGCCGACCCTGTATGCCAAAAAGGGCCATATTGATGTGAGCAGTGACAGGCTGTGCTGAATGGGCCATTGCCCATTCACAGGGAGGAATTGGTGACCCAGTTTGCCAAGAGGAGCCACTGTGAAGTGAGCTGTGATCATCGCTGTGTCAAATGGGTCATCACCCATTTTTAGTGAGGGACCGGTGAAACCGTATGTCAAGAGAGGATGCTGTGCACAGATTGACATGCTGAGTAGGCCGTATACCATGTGTGGTGGTGAGCTGGTGACCCTGCATGCTAGGAGGGACAATTGTGAAGGAATCTTTGTGCAGATCAGGTCGGAGCCCATGTACATTGGAGGGACTGTAACTCAGCATGCCAGAGGGTGTAAGTGAACCAAATAGAAGTTTGACCTGTTCAGGATCATCACCAGATGAGAAAGGCCACTGAGGGGATCCCTGTGGACCTGCACCATGACAGAGGATCAGAATCAGGACCTTCACACTACTTCACCCCCCCACTCAACATGGAAAAGAGCAAATAACTTACCCAGCTTGAAGGAGCCAAGAGGAACCTTCAGTCCCTGCGGCTGCATGACCACAAGAGAGGAACTTGAGCACTGCCAAGTGCAGCCTGCCCTGGCTGCATGCTGTGAAATCACCTGAACCAACTGCTGACACTCAAGTGCCCGCGGAGGATGCAGGCTCAGGGACTCAGGTCGCTCTGTTCCTGCAGCAGTGGGTAAGACTGATTTCGGGATATTTGGCCTGGGGGGGCTTGTTTGATAGATAGAGCTTCGGTGCTGGAACACTTTTGACTTTAACACAGAATCAGAGTGGAAAGCTTGAGACTTGGACTACTAGTGGGACTTACCCTGTTGAAGTTGTTTGTGAATGTTGCATTTCCCTTTGTACTAATTGCAGTTAAATACCTCTTTTTCATAAAAGTAAATAATTGGCTGTACAATCATTTATTGTGCATATTTTAAGCTGTGAGCCTGTGTACACTCATTGTAATTAACTCCCCTCTTGTTCACCCCCCAGAGGGAGCCTTAGACTGTTCAAACCATTCCAATATTGCGGATCAAGTGCTGAAGGTGGACTTTTCCCAGTTGCTCAGGATCCATCAAATGTTGGACCCGGAACTACAGGAGTAAAGGGCCTCAACACCCACGGTTGGGCCCAGTAAACTCCTGCTTGCTCTGTGGCTCTCCAAATGGGCAGACATTGTGGGTGGCTCCCAACAGGTGGCAGCTTTGAAAGCACAGGCAGGTGGTTCTGTTGTCCATCTGGCCTTAATTTAGCATGGAAAAGGTGGTGGCCACAGATAGAGCAGTGCTGCTCTCTCAAGCAAGAGTCTGAGCAAGAAGACTGTCATGTATGGTGGTATCTGACAATGGAGCAGCCCCGCACGTTTATTAAAAGAACCACGGAAGCCAGAGAAGTATTATGCTAAGTGTCATTGCTACCCGATCAGGTACATAACAAAATTGGCTGTTTCATTCGTGCATCCCAGCAAATGTTACTACTCACTATCGGGGTCTTATACAATACAATTGTCTACGAGGCCTTCCTGATGTGTTCGTAATGAGTCCTTGGTGGGTTTCACTTCCGCCATGGAGGTGGTCCACAGCTGAAAAGAAGATCCCACCCAGAAGGCCCAGCAAGCGGAAATCACCAGCATATGCAAAAAAGTGGACGTTCTTTATAAAGTCATATAGCAAGGAACACTCACTGAGGACTGTGTAAAACAGGCGATCCTTTGTTTAAATTAAAAGCTATTTTTTTAAAATACAATATTAGGTTTATATTTGCTTTCTCGAATGTTTATAATTGTATTAACATCTTGGACTATTTTCAGAACAAGGATAGAAAGACGGACACATCTACCACTAAATGTTCGTGTCTGTCTGTGTGTACGAAAGAAAGATGGGGAGAGGGAGTAAGAAATAGAGAGATGTACAAGGAGAGAAAGAGATCGAAAGACTGAGAGAGGTAGAGAGAGAAACAGATGTAGAAAGAGTGAAGAGTATTCTAAAAAAAAAAAAAAACAGTAGTTATGCCATGTCAGTCTTTTCACCTTGAAGCAATTAGTAACGCACGTGCAGCAGAGAAAAGTGTTGCTGTGAAATGCAGGAACCCAAGCAGCAGAACGCTATCCTGGACTTTTAAAGACATCTAAAACGCCCTGGCTCTAGCGTGCTTATCAATACTAGGTCCCAAAACCTTGAAATGCAACTTGAATATGATATTTAGCTACTTGTTATTAGTCCCTGGAAATCCCTTTTGACTGTAATCTATTTCTATGGCAATACAGCACCTATACAACTGTGGCATCACGTCCGTGCGTTAAAAATAACGAAGAAAATCACCAGCTTTTGAGTGACAGATCCCATCTGCTTCACTTTGCAGTTCTCTTGCCAACACGTTCATGAAGGGACATCTTATCACACTACATGTCACACTCTCTTAAGCATAATCATTTATCCATCAGCCCTGCACAGCTGCTGTGCCACACGCACATTAAATCATAAACCTAAATATGAGACAGTGACCTCACTCAGAAACAGACAGCCTGCAATAACTTAGCACAGGCTAACTTACACATGCCTCATCTACACTATTTGGGCGAGATTTTACTCACTCTCTGGGGTCAACTTATTTAGCTGCATGACGTTTCGAAAAAAAATATTTTACAATGGAAAAGTAACGGTGCATAGAAACTTGGATGGGTGATTAACTAAGGATGGGGTTGACAGTATCTGATTAGCAGAAATGACAGGGTTTGTGAATACAAGCAGCGGAAGGAGGCAGAAATATGAATGCGCTACTACTGAGTGTACATACACACATTTCAAAGACAGGCAGCCTTACATGCACATGAAAGCAAGCTACAGAGTTCGCAATATTTACAATGTGTGTGGCTGAGAGGTTTAAAACAACCATTACCTTCCACTGACAAAGGATGAGTTTTTAGGGTTGTTTGAAATTCTTTGGTGGAGGAGCTGGACTTGGCAAAGGAACCAGTATCAAGAGATATCACAATGTGGAATGGGGAGGCCAGAAGATTAGGACTGGCAGATTGCCTGGGTAGGGTGATAAAAAGTCGGGTGGTCAGGTGCTAAGCTATGGGGAGCTTTGAATATGTGCATTTTAGCTTGTAAAGGCCCTGTTTTTTGCAATAGGAAAAAGCGTGTGTTTCTGTGGACACTGAAAAGTGTTCCTGGTGCAAAATTCAGGACTTTGACCAGCGGGGCAAAAGAGTAATGAGGGAGGAGGCTAGATGACATCAATTTACTAAGAACAACGGAGGTTATCAATGCTGTGGTTGTGTCAAGTGGAATGAAACGAGAAATCTTCCATACATTTAAAACTTGATACCGATCTGCAGTAACACTGGGAGTGATAAAAGATTCCAAACACATGGTAGGACTAAATTACTAAAGAAAACATTGAGACCCTGATTCTGAAAGGAAAAATGACGCCTTTGTGTAAGTTTACGATTTTTTGCACTTCGCAAAGCAATGTAACGAGTAGAATCTTTACGACTGCTTAAGTTTTTATGTGTGGAGTCTCCGCCACGAGTGCGGAGACTCCGCAGTCGCTAAGATACTACTTATAAAATTCCTTCTTGAATTGCAAAAAATCGTAAACTTAAACAAATGTGTTGGTTTACTTTTGTGAATTAGGCCCTGAGAATTCTGGCTGAAGGGGGCAATTTCCGAGTGTCAGGAGAGATGATAGGATATGCTAAAGAGAAAAATATAGAATATGTCATGTGATTGTTTGGTATGTGGGATCCTAGTACTATCCTCAAGCACAACTGCTGCCTGATCAAATGAAGGCAAATCAGAAAATCAATATGTGAGTTGGACAAAAGCTAATTTTTCCCACGCTACGTCTTCGAGGTTTTTTTGTCAATTGGTGGCCCGATGTATGATTCCATTCACACGCCAGTGGTCTTAAACCCGTGATTTTGCTACCATAAAAGAGCTTTATTCATTGGGTTCTAGACAAGCTAAAGGTATATATATATATATATATATATATATATATATATATATATATATATATATATATATATATATATATATATATATATATATATCTGCCTCTAGATGGCTAGACGGATCTAAAAATGTACATTAGGAGATATGGAGATATGCACCTGGCTGACCACTATTGACTTATATTTTTGATCCTGAAAGACTTATGGTCCCAAAATGTTATGCATAGAACTGTTTGGATTTTCCCCTAAAACAGATTTATTTCCAGCATTTCACTCATAGAATTCTTTGACATTATTTCCAAAAAGGTAAGCCCATTCTATGGGTGTCATCCATTTTTTAATCTGTCCGAAGTAGGAATCCCTTTTAATAGTTTGGAGACAGTTAAATATGGTGAGAACATATAGAAGACAACATTATTTGAGTGTCATCACCATAGACATGGTATGAGAAACCACAATAAGAGATGAAGTTACAAAGGGGCAGGCATAGAGAGAAAACAAAAGTGGTCCAAGAGCTTAAGAGAAATGAACTCATAAGGCAGTGAGTGTGGACCACTTGGAGTTCCACATAACTAAAACGATTGCTTACTAACATGGGAGAAGAACCAGCTGAGCGCAATTGAACAATTGAATGGCCAAATATGTAAAATGTGGTGGGGACGTTGAGGAATATGAGGATGAATGACACATGATTAGTGTGAGATGATATGGTGAAGTTGGTTAAATATAGGACAGCAGTTTTTGTAAAGGGAAGAGAATGGAAGTCACGTTGAAGGATATTAAGAAGGGTATTTACCAAGAGATACAAAATAAGGAGATTTAATGCAAATCATTCTTGAAAACAGTGAGCAAAGACTCCGATCTGTATTTCCATCTGATAGGTCTGCTGTAGGTTTTCTAAGTATAGGTATTACCACTGAAGACTTGAATCACTCCAGACAAATTCTGGATATTAGGAAGTGAGTAGAGAAGTAAACCAGAGGACACTCTTACAGAATAGTACAAGAGATTTGCAATATACAGTAACGGGTAATACATAAGGGAATACCACAATAGTACTACTCATGTACTTCAAAATTCAGTTCACAAACCTACAACCAAAGACTTCCACCTCTGCCTCCTCTATCTTTTCTGTGTGGAGCTCTCCACCACCGTGTCAATGACCTCCGAACACATTGATGAACGTTTTTGTAGCAAATGGGCCAGGGACTGCGGGACCCTATAGTAAAATGGAGAGCATCAACTACTAAATAGAAGGGAGTTAGCGAAATTTAAGGAAGGATTAAGGGAGAAAATTATAATACAAATACATACCCACAAAAGTCCATTGCTATCCAAAAACTACACTTCTAGAGGTACTAAAGGACAAACGCTGTCAAAATGGGTATAAATATAGTCCACCTATTGTGTAATCTATAACTTTGTCACAGTTTGACAAGGTTTGCATTCCCACCTACAGGTGACACCAGTGAACTCACCCGCACTGAATGTGAAACACAGGTTATTGTAGCCCCGCACACCCCGATCAAATTCTCAGTTGAAATTGATTTATAGCTTTTGGGCTAATAACAATCCCTATAAAGGGATCAGGAGCACCATGGAGACAGAAACATCCCTATCTTGCTATTCACCATAACACACACAGATGCCACAATATGAAGAATGGACCCTTTAAATAAAAAGCATTTATTATGACAGGAATAACCTGTTTCTCAGTACATCTAAAACAACTACAAAGGAGAGCATAAAAAGAGTAAAAAGCACATTGTGAGCAAGGAGGATAAAATGAACATTTCTAACATGGTAAAAATGTAATCTAAAACCTAACACCCTAAAACCTACTTCTATGTCCTACACTGAGAGAGTATGGAAAGCAGAGCAGCTCGTAGTCTAGAGTTTCTTAAGGAGAACCGGCTCACTGAATAACTTGTTGACAACAAAATATATTGTGTCAGTATAGGTGTAAAGGCAGTGCTTCCTGCAAGGGGCACACAAATGCAGAGGTAACAGTCTTCCTCTGGCACTTGGCTTTATGAGCACTGAGCAAGATGTCATACCTTCAAAGTTAGTCAGCCATAGGTAAGATGGTCTTCTGGCAGAATCTCGAGTGATAATTTAAGTGAAGGACCTCTCAATTAAGTGGTCAAAACTTGGTCCATATATGCTCAATCTTATCAGCAATTTGAATTTCTGACATAAGAAGAAGTCAATGCAGACTACATTATTTTGATTAAATGTGTGGACTTGTTCTTATTTGAGGTAGACATGGTGATAAGTAGATACCTGACTGAGACTTGTGACACATCAGGGGTTATTTATATGTCACCATGTGGACTACCTAACATTTTCACAGTTCTTAGATTGATAAGGTCAGACAACATCTGCATCAAATGCCAGACAGGACAATGATTTTGCGCAAAGGGAGAAAGGTGGTGATCTACATGATCTAAGGTGTTGACCTCCATGATCTAAAATGGCGACTCCCATGATCTAAAATGGTGATGGAGCCTATCTAAAATAAAGTCAGAAGAGTCAAACCTTAGGGGCTTTACGTCACATCCCAGTCTTGATGTTAGTAACAGTGGGTTATTTTCTTTTAATTAGATTTTAATGTGCTGTTACATTCAATTTGATTAGTTCCAGGTAATTTATTATTATTTTAAAGGAATTTATATTTTTATGCATTATAACATTTTTATTTAAAAAAATAATATTTTCTAATTTTTTTCTATACCTTGCCATGTAAAGATCTCCATCTCAGTGGTGGACAACTCCACTAACAGGTGAAAAGTTACTATTAGTAACTTTTCATTCATATATTCTGCTATAGGTGGAGCCATCACCTCATATAAGAGGGTGGGCAATGTAAGTCTTCACCTAGGTGTGAACAAACATATTTGTAAGTTTGCTACCAGATAAATTACTTAGTTTAAAGAAATACACCAACATAATGGGCAGTCTTTCCCTAAATTGAAAACCAAAATAACAACCTTAGAGGTGACTGCTAAGTCATCCATTGTGACTATTTTGCATGTCCATTCTCTAAAATCTTAGACCTGCCCTCATGCACTACAAATATAGGCCCTGATTCTGACCTTGGCGGACGGCGGAAGCCGTCCGCCAAGGTACTGCCGCCAAATGACCGCACCGCGGTCAGAAGACCGCGGCGGCCATTCAGACATTTCCTCTGGGCCGGCGGGCGCTCTCCAAAAGAGCGCCCGCCGGCCCAGAGGAAATGCCCCTGCAATGAGGACGCCGGCTCAGAATTGAGCCGGCGTAGTTGCAGGGGTGCGACGGGTGCAGTTGCACCCGTCGCGTATTTCAGTGTCTGCAAGGCAGACACTGAAATACTTTGCGGGGCCCTCTTACGGGGGCCCCTGCAGTGCCCATGCCATTGGCATGGGCACTGCAGGGGCCCCCAGGGGCCCCGCGGCACCCCCTACCGCCATCCTGTTCATGGCGGGTTTCCCGGTAGGGGGTGTCTGAATCCCCATGACCCCCATAATGTTACACAATATCATTTAATTACATTAACAGCATTTCTTTTTCCCACTTGCTCCTTACATTTAGATGGTAGATGGAATAATTTGTCAGACAAATACCTGTCCACTTCTGATTTTGTGTCACTGTTTTTTAAAAAGGCGTTCTAATCATTTTTAAAATGAAATGTATTTACATGTGTTCCTTGGAAAAATAGTGTATGACAGAAACCTGTTGAACTAAAATTGCTCTCTTCATTCACTATTGAATTTTTGCTCTTATTTTGCCAGAATATCATGGATTGAAAAGGCATTTTATAAAAATATTGTGGGCAAAATAATGAGTACAAAAATATTCACTGAAAAAATTAAAGGTTACAGGGATGTTATAGTTAGGAAATATAATTAAAAAAAACATAGAAATTCTCACAAAAAACAAATGCTACAGGTATGTTATAGTTAGGCTCACATTTTAAATGTACCAATCCATAGAAACCATAGAAATTCACCTGTTATAGTTAGATTCATCTCATGTAACTAGAACTCGTACCCTAAGGTTACTATAACTCGTGCCCCAGCCATGCACAGTTTTTTTGTCAAAAAGTTTACTGCAAATATAACATTGATATTATCTATAATGTTATCAATGATGTCCTAAGTGCCATAATGTTTGGGGTAATTAGCAGTGCATTGAGAGGGCACAAGTTATAGTTACCTTAGGGCACCCACCATCTACAGTTTTTTCTTCAATAATCTGACTTCTCATGTTGCATTGATATTTTATTGACGTTATAAAAGTTGTCATGAGTGCTGTAATATCTGGGGTAATTAGCAGTGCATGGTGAGTGCACAAGGTATAGTTACCTTCGGGCACTAGTTATAATTACTTGAAATAAATCTAATTATAACTGCTGAATTTCTATGGTTTTGTATAATTAAATTCAGGACCTAACTATAACTTCCTTGTGACCTTTGTTTTTTTTAACTGTATTTCCTAGCTATAATGTCCTTGTAACCTTTGTTTTTAGAGACCTTTTATTTTTTTTAACATAAATTATTTTAATTACTATTAGTTAATCCAACCACCGCCGGGCAAGGCCTTTGACACACCAGGTGTGTGCGCCAATTGTCTGTACCACGGGGCACTGTAGTATAACAAAAGGGGTCGCTGATGCTTATGTGGTCCCTTTCATAATACAGATAGTGCCAGTGTGCATACAGTGTTTGTGCTACATTAAATAGATGCACTCTCACTTGCATGGGGTTGTGTTGTCATGCAAATGAGGGATACACTTTACCTTTTCACATACGCTGTATAATTTGTACAATTGATATGGTCTCAGAGCAAAGAGGCCTTCAGGGTGTGCACTCACAGTGTGCCACAAAGAGATGGAACACTGTCACTGTGTCCCCTGAGGGCTGTCCTCTGGGGGTGGCATAGGGTGGGTCCCATGAACCACCCCCTGACATCCCCTTGCAGGCAGGTGCAGTCACTCGCCGCAATCACCTGCAGGAGGATTTCCTTTCCCCTTTCATGTGCTGATGGATGCCTCTTGCTCAATAAATGAAGGAGTAAAAGAAGGAGTGGCTGCTTGAAGCAGCCACTTCATCTTTCACCAATAAGGTGTCCCCAGGGCTAGCAGGGATTCACAGGTGGCCCGGGGCAGCGCATGAGTGTAATAGGGCACACTGTTTTCACCCAGCACACCTATTTACATGTGTGCTGTGACATGAACAGGGACAATGCACCCATTTCCTAATAGAGGCCCTAGTCCCTTCTTCAAGTTCAGGTGAGACTTGGAAGCTTTTTTCAACTAGACATAGACATGGTACACTCTCTCTTTTACACATGGAATACTGTAAATATAGATTATATAGTGTTGGACCGGGCCCTTTTTGCAGGATCATCCCCAAACTTTTTGCCTCCTTCCTCCTATTCTTTCTGACCAGTTTTTGTTGGCTTTAGGACTCTGGGCACTTTACCACTGCTAATCAGTGCTAAAGTGCATATGCCCTCTGTGTAAATTGTATTGGTGATTGGTTTATGTCTGATTGGTATATTTGATTTACTATTAAGTCCCTAGAAAATTCTCTAGAGGTGCCCAGGGCCTGTAAATAAAAGCTACTTGTGGGCCTGCCGCACTGGTTGTGCCACCCACATGAGTAGCCCTGTAAACATGGCTCAGACCTGCCACTGCAGTGTCTGTTTGTGCAGATTTAAACTGCCAATGCCAAGTCTAAATCTTCCATTTTTATACATGTTTGGCACCCCTAAGGTAGGCCCTAGGTAGCCTTATGGGCAGGGTGCAGTGTATGTTAAAGGTAGGACATGTGTTGATGTGTTTTTACAAGTCCGGACAGTTTTAAACTACCAAATTCGGTTTTCACTGTTGCAAGGCCTATCTCTCTCATAGGTTAACATGTGAACTGCCTTTAAAAATCCTTAAAATGCAGTTTCTCTTTGAGAGCAGAGTGAAATGTGGAGTTTGGGGTCTCTGAACTCACAATTTTAAAATACATCTTTTAGTGAAGGTGGTTTTTAGATTGTTAGTTTGAAAATGCCACTTTTAGAAAGTGGGCATTTTCTTGCTTAAACCATTCTGTGACTCTGCTTGTCTGTGGATTCCTTGTTTGGGTCAGACTGACAGTTGGGTTGTTTGTGCATCTCCAATAGACAGTGACACAAAGGGTGTTGGGGTGTAACATGCATATCCTGACTGGCCATCTGGGCTAGGCTGGAGGGAGGGGTGGTCACTTACACCTGGAAGGGTTGAACTTGCCCTCACACAAAGTAGTCTCCAACCCCCTGGTGTGTGTCTAGACCCAGGCCTGGGCAAGGCAGGATCCTGTAAACAACAGAGCCTTTTTCTTTGAAGTTTGACAACGTCAAAGGCAGAAAGGGGTGTAAGTATTGGGCCCAAAACCCCAGACTTTAGATTACTTCAAGTATTCAGGAGGAACCTCTGACGGGAGAAGACCTGAAGAGCTGAGGAAAAGTGCTGCCTCTGCCTGTGACTATGCTTTGTTGGGCTATCCTGCAGTTGCTGCTTCTGCCTGTGAAAGGGGACAAAGACTGGACTTTGTTGTGCATTCTTGCTTGAGAGGCATCTCCAAGGGCTTTGACTGAGCTGGCCTCCTGTTTTTGAAGCCTCAGGGACATCAAAGACTTCACCAACCAGCCTCTGAGTCTGCATGCTGTGGACTATAGCTTGCCAGAGCGTGCCATTCCAGTTCCTAGGCCCCTGGAAGTGAATTCCTGGTGAAAATCCTGTGAAACAGCCCCGGATGATGCTGTGCGACTTCGCTAAGGGTGCCACTGCATGAAGCCTGCAACGCCGCCTACACCTGGAGCCGTGGAGCTCGCCAAGGCACGATGATCCCACTGTCAATGTAGACCCAACGTCCGCACAAATTCTTGAGTTGGAGTGCTGTACACCTGATGTTCATGACACCCGACACTGTCGTAGCACCTGTGACCCTGTGATGTGGTTGCGACCCCATGAGGTCGTCCCACAGCATTGTGACTTCGCCGGCTTCAACATTGCCAGAGGTGCTATGGGACCGACTTCTTGCAACTGACCTCCACCGCTCCGCATCAAGGACCCGATGCCTTTTCGTGACCCTTCAGCTCCTTCACCCTGGAGTACCCGAATTGACTCTGCATCAGATCTAGCGATACCTCGCTCCCCAACTCCATGCTCTGGCCTGTTTTCCACACATTGTGCTAAGATACTGTATCTTGGTGTCCGTGTGACTCCGTAAACTGCACAAGTGGCATAGCACTATGGGAAACAACTCTGTCCAGTGCCGCTTTAACAACAGATTGCAGCCTTTGTGCCTATATGCACTATTTTTGTGTTTTTAATTGCTAAAGTCATATTTTTAATCGTGTATTGTGGATTGTTATTGTAGTTGGTCTTGTGTTATTTAGATGACCATTTACTATTTTGCTAAACCTGCCTGGTGTCCATTTTCTAGTGTTTCACTGTATTCCTGTGTGTGTTGATACAAATACTTTACACATTGCCTCTGGGTTAAGCCTTTCTGCTCGTGCCAAGCTACCAAGGGGGTGAGCGGGGCTTAACCGGGTGTGTTCTCGTTCACCCTAACAAGAGTGAGGGTCCTTGCTTGGACAGGGGACAACCTGACTGCCAACCAAGGACCCCATTTCTAACATATAAAAATGACCCTGTAACACTAGAAGATGGTAGATGAAACAATATGGGTTCAGGCAAACAATTTTGAAAAAAGACATAGCAAACAAACAAGGCAGTAAAACATCAGCAAATCTGGAAATAGAGGTAGATGTAAATGAACAGGAGAGCTGTGAAATATACAGCTGACACTCATCAAACTGGTATACCATTTTGAAGGTGTGAGCCTTTATTTTAGTAGTATCTAAATGCCAGATGAGGAGATTGCAATTCTACCTAAAGTGTACAGTGGTTTATTATTTTTTCAAACAACTGACCTTTTCAAAGTCCACTTCATCACATGTAGGCTGAGTGAGTGTGCATGTATGTTTGTGCATACACATGTGTTTCAGCGTATGTCTATGTGTTTGTTTGTGTGTATATGTGTAGAGACAGTGAGTGAATTCTCTGCTTGTAGTCGTCAAAGCCCACTATCGCATAATGCTCCACTACTCATCATTGTTCAATTACGTTCTGTGAGAAATTGGGTTGTTGATTGACTGGGGTTTGAGCCCTGGTGAAGCAGCAGCCACAATCCTTGTCAGGGTGAGGCACAAGCCAAACCCAAATTTACCTGTGCTGAACCCTACGGTAACTTGGCACAGAGCAGTTAGGCTTAATTTAGAGGCAATGTGTAAAGTATTTGTGCTACACCTCAAACAGTAATAATGTGAAAACACCACACAAAAAGAATTCCACAACAAGGTAGAAAACAGAACTTTCTTTATAAAATGAAACAAGACAACATTTTGAAAATCCAGTCAGTAGAACTGGTGATATGCAATTGTAATGTTTTTAGTAAAAATAGGTCCAAAAACCACAAAGTGCCAATTGTGGTCGCAGCAGACCAGAGAAAGTTAAAAGATCAAGCAAACCGAGATTGAGTGTGGGCAGGCAACATGGACCGATTTAGGCCCGCTCATTACAGTACCTTACATTCTGGTTTGAGGAGCATTGCAAGGGTCCGCATTGAAGATGCCTTGGTTCCAAGATGTGGCGGGGCTGCGATGTGAGGGACTGCATCATTGTCATGGATCAATCGATGGGCTTGCAATGCGAAGTCTGGTGTTGAGAATGTAGTGCTCTGTCAGGGTGATGCATCACTTCCGGGGAGCTGACAGCCTGCGATGTGGAGCCTGCATCACCGTTGTGGCTCCTATCAATGAGAGATGCAAGGACCTGCACCAAGAATGTGTCACACAGCATCAGTTCTGAAGGTGATGCAGACGCGTGCGATGCGGGTCCCTGGATGGGTTCAATACATGCAGCAGAAGAAATACTTTGGTTCTGCTATGAGTTGCGCCACACAGCAGTGAAGATTTGTCAGTTCCTCTGGATCCACAAAGTTTGCAGAGCACCTTAGGCTCAATTCCAAGGGTCCAGCACTGGGGTGGCACCAGTTGGCAGGGTAGACTCACAGATAGCAGAGTCCAGGGGCGGATGCAAGGTTGTTGGAAGGCTGATATGTCTCTGATGCTTCAGTTCAGGAGGCCAACCAACTAGCCCTTGGAGTCGCTCTGAGTTCAAGAGATGCAGGTCCAGCACTTCTCATCAAGGCAAGAGGGCAGCAGACAGCAGGTCAGCAGAGCAGCAGTTCCTCCAGAGCAGCAGTCCAGCAGTGTAGTAGTGATTGCAGCAGTTCAGCAGTCCTTTGTCCTTGCAGAGTACCCACAGGTCCAGAATTGTACTGAAGTGGTGGTGTGAGTTCCAGTATATAAACCCAGTTGTGCCTTTGAACTTTGAAAGGGGGAAAGCTTTTAGAGGCATGCCTTGAAGTGCACAAGTGCCTTGAGTTTCTGGCCCTAGTTCCAGACTACCTATAGGGGGTGTACAGCCCTTTGTGTGGAGACAGGACACAGCCTATTCAAGTGTAAGTGGGGCTGGATCCATCATCCTGCCAGTTGTATCCCATTCAGTCACACCTAAGCTCCCCATTGTGTGACCCTACCTAGGAGGAATACACAGAGCCCAACTCTCACCTACACCCAGTCATGTGATTCAGAGTCAGGCTGCATGCAAAAAGTAGCGTAAGCAAAAAATGCCAACTTTCTAAAAGTGTCATTTCGAAAATGTAACTTACAATCCGACTTCACCATAAGTTAGGATTTAAAATTCCCATACCAGAGTCTTCAAACATGAATGGGTTACCTGTTCTCAATGGAAGTTACACTTATAAAATGTAATAAGGTAACTCCAATGTTATCTTATGGAAGAGGTAGGCCTTACAGGGATGAAAAATGAATTTAAAAGTTTTTCACCATCAGGACATGTGAAACCTAAAAGTACATGTCCAACTTTTAAAATGCATTGCACCCTGCCCTTGGGGCTGTCCAGGGCCTACCTTAGGAGTGAATTATATGTATTAAAAAGGAAGGTTTGGGCCTGGCAAATGGTTTATCTTGCTAGGTCAAAATTTCAGTTTAAAAGTGTACACACACAGGCTGCAATGGCAGGCCAGAGGCATCTTAAAGTGCTGCTTAAGTGGGTGGCCGTCAGCACTGCAGGCCGCCTGGTAGCATTTAATTTACAGGCCCTGGGAACAGGTAGTGCCACTTCTCTAAGAACTTACAAGTAAAATAAAAATGCCATTTGAGTGAACTCAAATTCAACATGTTAAGGAGAGAACACAAGCACTTTGGCACTGGTTAGCAGTGGTAAAGTACATAGAGTCCTAAGGCCAGCAAAACAAAGTCAGCAAAACAGGAGGTCTGAAGGGAAAAGAATAGGTGAAAACCACACCAAGGATGCCAGGTATAGCACTTCTTTTTCCCTGAGCTGAGACTAAGAGACTAGTAAGGGGATGCGTTTTGACTGTGACACCATCATGTAAGAATTGCTGTAAGAAACACATGTCTCGCTATGCATTGACTCTAATGAGTTGTCAGCTGTTTCCATCCAGCAGATCCAGATTTAGAAGTCAGCACCTTCCACTGATGCCTGAAAATCTGACGGATGAAATTCTGTACGTAGAACCCCATGCACATGGCAAAGAATTTAATGCGCAAAATGGCTTTGCTTTACCAGAGTACTGGTCAGGTGGTAGGTTATGTAGGGTCTGTCATACCATTCATTTTCAAGGCCCCTTGGGGCTTAGTTCCGATTCCACTCAAGGCAACTAACCCCGCCTCACCCATTTGTGAAGGACAGAGAGCGTGATTGGCCAGAGTGGTTGTAAATCACTGCATTTTGTGCTTTATAACATTTAGAGAGTGAATACACAATGGCAGATGTTCGAACTAATTGTGGGAGGTCAGACAAAGTGAGGCGGTTACCATTTATTTGAGGACGGTAACTGCAAAATGTGCTGCTGTTTTGAGAGCCCCTCTGAGGTGTTAGTGCCCCTGAGGGTCGAATTTCGTATTTCCTTTAATACAAGTATTTGCTGTTTTAAAATCTCTCCCAAAAATCGGCGTCCTAATATTTTATTGCAAGTCCTTGATAACGCATAGTGATAGCCAAAGCAAGGTCTTCACCTTTCGAATCACGTTTCAAACCCATTGGCGCTTAATTCTGGTGATGTCTGTCAGGTATAATCACGTTGGTTTTGCTGCCCCTTCCAAATACCTAATCTTCCTCATCCTTTCAGAAGATGGAACCATATTTTATGAAGAATGAAAGGCGGGGAAAGAACAGTTTACTAAAAAAGTTTGGTCTGTAATCACCTACAACCGTGGGTATGCGCCAGACATTCGACCGCACCGTTACATAATGATTGAACTGCTTTGGGCGGACGGGGTAAGTGCTGATACTGCCCAAGTCGAGCTGTATATGTACCTCAAGTACTCTTAAGGAATGCCTGAACACATGGGTTGCTCCCAGTACACAGTTCTATTGCTTAAACGCCCTTAGCTGCTGGGCCTTTTCCTCCCGAGTGCTGAGCCCTTTTTTGGCTATTTGGGGTAGTCAGCACTTAGGCCCATAACTTTCTGTCCACATAAGCTATCCATGCCAAATTTGCGACCCTTTTTTCCAACATCCTAGGGATTTTAAAGGTACCCAGAGTTTGTGGGTTCCCCTGGAGGAGACCAAAAAATTAGCCAAAATACAGCAAATATTTCCTTTTTTTCATCACAAAAATGTGAAAAAGGGCTGCTGAAGAAGGATTGTGTTTTTTTCCCTGATAATGACATTAACAAAGGGTATGTGTGCTAAAATCACCATCTTCTCAGCTTTCAGGAACAGGCAGACCTGAATCAGAAAACCAAATTTTTTCAACACACTTTTGCCATTTTACTGGAACACACCCCATTTTTACTATACTTTGTGCTTTCAGCCTCCTTCTAGTTAGTGACAGGAATAGGTGTGAAACCAATGCTGGATTCCGGAAAGTTAAACATTTCTGAAAAGTAGACAAAATTCCAAATTCAGCAAGGGGTTATTTGTGTAGATCCTACAAGGTTTTCCTACAGAAAATAACAGCTGAAATAAAAAAATATTGAAATTGAGCTGAAAAAAACTGCCATTTTTCTCCATGTTTTACTCTGTAACTTTTTCCGGCAATATGCTGTTAAGTCTGCTCGACTCTTCTGGTTGCGGGGATATATAGGGCTTGTAGGTTCATCAAGATCCCTAGATATCCAGAGCCAATAAATGAGCTGCACCTTGCAATGGGTTTCCATTCAATACTGGGTATACAACAATTCATTTGCTGAAATATAAAGAGAGAAAAATAGGTATCAAGAAAACCTTTGTATTTCCAAAATGGGTACAAGATAAGGTGTTGAGAAGTGAAGCAGTGGTTATTTGCACATCTCTGAATTCTGGGGTGCTCATACTAGCATGTGAATTACAGGGCATTTCTCAAATAGATGTCTTTTTTACACACTGGCTTACATTTGGAAGGAAAAAATATAGAGAAAGACAAGGGGCAATAACACTTGTTCTGCTCTTCTTTGAGTCCCACTCTCTTTAATATTTATCATTCCTCTCTAGTCAAAGTTGTAAAACCTTACGGCCTCTCTGTGGTCACATATGCCGATGATACCCAACTAGTAGTATCTCTTTCTAATGCCAAGGACCCTTCTTTGACGAATCTTTCTCTCTGTCTGGCGGAGGTTGCCAAATGGATGACTATGTCCAAACTTAAACTTAATGACGGAAAGTCAAAAGTAATGATTGTGGGCAATGGTGCCCCTTCCAACCTCCTGGCACTACGTCCAGAGGTCTTCATTAACCTTCCGCCCCCCAAGGATCATAGGAAGAGTTTAGGCTTCTGGCTAGACTGTCGCTTCATGATGGAGCAGCAATCTAAAAAGATTTCCTCATCCCGCTTTGGCCTCCTAAGAACCTTGAGGAAAATCTTTAACCTCCTACCCCCATTATACTTTCACATCTGGACTATGCCAACTTCCTATTTCTCAGCTCTCCTGATGTTTTGAAGAGACTGCAGGTTGTATAAAATGCAGCCCCACGACTACTTATGAATGTACGCAGACATCAATCCGCCAAGTCAGCTTTAATCTCCCTTCACTGGCTACCAATAAAACAGCAGATTTGCTTCAAGGCCCTATGCATGATACACAAAGCTCTTCATAATAAAGGCCCCAAATTTCTCAGACAAAGCATCTCACCCTATGTTCCTCGTGGGGAGGTAATTCCTTCTCTGTTAGGGCAGCTCGCCTCTGGAACTCCCTACCTTTAGAACTTCGGCAAGAACCCTTGGAACTGCCATTCCGGAAAAAATTAAATACCTGTTTATGTTCAACATAGCTCTTTTGACTCTCCTGTTTCTGGGTTGTTACTTACCTTTTAGCGCTAGGAGGCCTTCGGGTAGCCTTGCGCTTCACAGATCTTTTAAACTAAACTAAGCTAAACTATTTTTTGTTCCCCCAAGTCTCCCGATAAAAATGGTACCTCACTTGCGTGGGTAGGCCTAATGCCCGCGACAGGAAACGCAATATGGACACATCACATTTTTACATTGAATACGGACGTGATTTTTGGAAAGTGCCTAGCTGTGGATTTTGGCCTCTAGCTCACCCGGCACCTAAGGAAACCTACCAAACCTGTGCATTTTTGTAATCTTGACACCTAGAGGAATCCAAGGTGGGGTGACTTGTGGGGCTCCCACCAGGTTCTGTTAACCCGAATCCTTTGTAAACCTCAATATTTGGCCAAAAAAACACTTTTTCCTCACATTTTGGTGACAGAAAGGTCTGGAATCCAAGACGAGCCACAAATTTCCTTCTACCCAGTGTTCCCCCAAGTCTCCCAATAGAAGTGGTACCTCACTTGTGTGAGTAGGCCTAGTGCCTGCGGCAGGAAATGCCCCAAAACACAATGTGGACACTTCACATTTTCCCAAAGAAAACAGAGTTGTTTTTTGCTAAGTGCCTAGCTGTGGATTTTGGCCTCTAGCTCAGCTGGCATCAAGGGAAACCTACCAAACCTGTGCATTTGTGAAAACTAGACACCTAGGGGAATCCAAGATGGGGTGACTTGTGGGGCTCTCACCAGGTTCTGTCACCCAGAATCCTTTGCAAACCTCAATATTTGGCAAAAAAACACCTTTTACCTCACATTTCGGTGATAGAAAGTTCTGGAATCTGAGAGGAGCCACAAATTTCCTTACACCCAGCATTCCTCCAAGTCTCCCAATAAAAATGATACCTCACTTGTGTGGGTAGGCCTAGTGCCCGCGACAGGAATAGCTCACACAACGGTCAATGTTGGTCCTTACATGAGGGCAATTATTGACCCTGGGGTGATCCATTCCTGACGCAGGCACTAGGTACATGCACTCAAGTGGGGTAGTGTTTTTATAAGGACAGGTGGGGAAACATTGGGTGGCAGGAATTTTGTGGATCCCAGCATATTCCTGTAGCTTGTGTGAGAGAAATGCAAGAAAACATTTTCAGCTTTGCAGGGTATTCTTGATAAGAAAACTTTGGGGAATCCACACAAGTCACACCTCTGTGGACTCCCCCGGATGTCTAGTTTCCAGAAATGTCTGGGTTTGGTATGTTTCCCTATATGGCTGCAGAGCCCAGGACCAAAAACACAGGTGCCTGCCTTACAAAACCAGTTTGCTTCGTGATAGATAATTTTCATGTCTCCACAATACGATCTGGGCGGTGGAATTTGGAGATAAACTAAATTGGGGAGCTCCCAAGAGAGCACTCTCTCTCTGTGCTTGCCACTGCATGCACCTGCTCTCTTGGTTGGGCTAACCCTTTATTGTCCCATTGCACAGATTGTGCTTGCGAAGGGACAGCAGGACTGTCCTCATGACCTCCCTCATAATCGCTGGAAGAGGAGTTCTTGAATGGGACTCCTCTGACTGAAAAATCACTCCCAGAGTCTGTGCTATTGTCCTATCCCTCAAATGCTGTCTCAGTATCTGCTGTCTCAGTCTCTGATCCTTTGTCAGAGCTGTCCTCTATAACCCGAGTGAGGGCTTGAGCAGCAGTCATCCAACGAGATGCCATCTCTGCTACTGTCAGGAATAAGACCATGCGCGGTCCAGGTCGCGCCCGAAACTCCGCTGCGCGGCTCTGCAGCACTTTCTGCACACCACTTGTCATCCCCTCTTGCTCCAAAGGTGGCCTTCAGTGTCGTCTGTCCTGTGGCAAAGCTCATAGAGCTGCAGGTTCAGGACATTGATGGACAAGATGCACTTATCAATGCTATTCCATGAAGGGACTACAATTCCCATGTTTTTAAAGGCAGCAGCCATCTTGGGGTGTGGCAGGCCTATAAAGCCCAGCCACACCGAAGCACGTTGCTCACTATTTTGAAGGCTCCGATGCAGTCAGACCTCGTGGGGATTCTCTGAAGGAGAGCAGAGTTCCTGCATGGCAGAGTGGCATCCGATCGAAGTATCCTTGTTTCCATGGTGAATTCAAAAACAAGTAGGTCGTACTCGTAGCGGTAAGGCCTTGATGACTTCAATTTTGGAGGAAGTCATTACTTCCAGATGTAAAGCGCTCTTGGCACGATAATTCAGGCGCTTCAGTCCACATATGTAAACCGCTCTTGGCACGATAATTCAAGCGCTTCAGTCCACAGGTGTAAAGCGCTCTTGGCACAATAATTCAGGCGCTTCAGTCCACATATGTAAAGCGCTCTTGGCACGATAATTCAGGAACTTCAGTTCACATATGTAAAGTGCTCTTGGCACAGCAGTACAGGTGCTTCAATCCACAGATGTAAAGTGCTCTTGGCACGACAATTCAGGCGCTTCAGTCCACAGATATAAAGCGCTCTTGGCCCGGCAGTTCAGGTGCTTCAGTCCACAAGTGTAAAGCGATCTTGGCACGATAATTCAGATGCTCCAGTCCACAGATGTAAAGCGCTCTTGGCACGACAATTCAGGCGCTTCAGTCCACAGATGTAAAGCGCTCTTGGTATGGCAGTTCAGGCGCTTCAGTCCACAGGTGTAAAGCACTCTTGGCACGACAATTCAGGCGCTTCAGTCCACAGATGTAAAGCACTCCTGAGACGACAATTCAAACGCTTCAGTCCATAGGTGTAAAACGCTCTTGGCACGGCAATTCAAGCGCTTCAGTTCCCAGATGAAAAACGCTCTTGGCACAGCAATCAAAGCGCTTCAATCCACAGGAGTAAAAGGTTCTTGGTACAACAATCAAAGTGATTCAGACCACATAAGTAAAGCGCTTCAAGTTCAATGAGTAAAAACTTTTTGGCCTTTATAGTTGTGAATGTAAAAGTATTTCTGGAGAGAAGCAAATCATAGGTTTCATTGTTTTTTGGAAAGCATAATATGTGACAAGCATATTCAATTCTTTGAGATTTTCTAGGTCATGATCAAAGGTTTATGTATAAATGCATAGATGTTACAGGAATGATATTCTGAGTATAATCATAGTCCAAAGCTCTTGCTATCTCTTGGTTCTGAGGTTGTAGTTTATTCTTGTTCCATGACGATCATAGTCTAAAGCTCTTGCCACCTCTTGGTTATGAGGTCGTAGTTTGTTCCATGATTCAAAGAAGGGGTTTTGCCCTCATTTCAAAAGGGGTCTCCATCAGATATTGGAGACGCATTTGAGTCAAGAGTCTATTGATGAGTTATATTTCTATGAATGAGTAAATGCATATTCGTTCTAAGCTTTTCTTTTCAGATCTCTCTCCCTGCTGTTCCCTACCTAATTCCCTTCCCCCGACTGGCTTCATCATAACTCTGTGCTGTAATAGGTTTCTGAGTTGGTGATGCCAGAAGGTGGGCCTTTTGTTCAGCAACGTGCAGATCCCGAGGAAAGGACACTGTGACAGCTACTGGCTAAACTGTTGCTCTAAAACACTAGCCTACGTAGACAGTCACAAAATTGCTGGTGAGTGTGTGTGATACGTGCAACTGTAGAGGTCACCTTACCTTCACTTTTTCCCTCAATCAGCACGTTTTTTCAAGACACTCAAAAAACACTTTGTCACATACCAATCGTCACAGTCTTCAGCACCTCTAGCACCCAGTCCAAGAATCATTATTGGTGTTCCCACTCCCATGACCTCCTCCTCGGATTCCCTCACTACCACCAAGCAAAAGTGCCCTTCATCTCTCTATAGCCCCCCGCACATACATTTCATTTGTATTATAGCACAGGTAATGGCTGACTTTACTAATGTACTCAGCTATTTACATAAAATACAGATTTGATCTTTGCAGTAGGCATATAAACCTTCTGCGCTACTTTACGGCATCAAAACTGCCACTAGACAAAAGTCTGATCCTTTTGTAGCAGAAACATAATCACAAGACTTACTTGACTTTTTTATTGCTGCCTGGAAGTTACAGTTGAAACGCGTCAGTTGAAGAATGTGCATTGCTTTGAAGACGCAAGCTGCAACTGCAAGACAACTGATGGCGAATTTACATATATATATATATATATATATATATATATATATATATATATAATTTCACACATGTATATATATATAAACATGTATATATATATATTTATAGGGAGGTAGTGTGCACTAAAGAGGTTAAATATGATTATTTATTTACCTACCACAATCTCTTTTGCAGTAAGGAGTTGTGCTCGACTGGTACTAGAATTCTGAATCCTGGTGGCATTAAATAACCAAGCATTATCTTTTTTATGTGTGACTATGTGAGTTTGGCATAAGTGCTGTGTATGATTTAGAAGTTATCCTTCCAGTTCAGCAAGAAAAAGCACTACTGGAGAAAGAGAAAGTGCAACAAAAGTTAAGCAATAGTCACCCAATGAGCGAAGAAGTGAAGCTCAAAAACTGAACCGTAGCACTTCCAAGCTAGAACAGCAAGTAACCTGCGTGACACCCACTGAAGCAGTCTGCCTAGAATGGTTCTGATGATGCAGCAGCATGTACTTTAGGAATCTCGCCAAGGTGGTGGCATTGCTTGAGAGAGTCTGATTGGGTACTCTAAAGGGCACCTAAAATCCATAGGATGAACTGTTTGCTTATTGCCCTCTTGAAGGGCCATTGGCAGAATTTTGCAGTGCTTTCAGAAATGTTTATGTGTTTAATAAACTTATTACGTTCATCTATCACTGCAATTTCATAACAACACAAATTTCAATAAGGGAAGTCTTTTACATAAAGTCTTTTGCTCCTTTTTCCTTTAATGTGACTTATGGACCCTCAATTACATTAGCCTAACGAACAATATTGCCAATACATATGATAACACATATTTTAATTAATTCACAGAAACATTATAATTGGATATCTCTGTCACTTTAATAATAAGCTTTACCCCTATGATAGAAACACTGACTTTTAAGGAATGCTGCTGAACCTAGTCTTTTCCACTTCTGTTATGTTTGTTAATAGCTATGGGACAGTGATTTCGAATGCCGGGAGAAAACATTTTCTTTGTAACTAATACAAAACACATAGATGTTACATTATATTAATATATGTAACAACGTGCATCTGAACATCTTTTGAAAGAATGGATTTTTGACGTTTTTGTCTTGTTTCATTCATTGAGGTAAGTTGTATTTTTCTATAGTGGTGTGGGTTATTTGTTTTGTGGTGTTTTCACTGTTCTACTGTTTTAAGTGTTGTGCAAATACTGCACACATTGCCTCCTAAGTTAAGCCTGCCTGCTCAGTGGCAAACTACCAGAGGGTGAGCACAGGTTAATTTAAGGTGTGTATATGGCTTACCTTGCCTAGGATTGTGATTCCTTCTTGGACAGGGTGCAAACCTCTGCCAACGAGAAAACCAATTTCTAACATTTCTCTAATACACATAGCCCTTGCACAATAATATGGTGTTATTTATTTATCTATAAAAGCATGTGTAGTGTTTGCAAGACTCTGGATTAATATTTAGTAGAAGAGTAATGTAAAAACTGTAAAAAAGTTACCAATCCAGTACTTTTTTAAGTAATGGCAGTTTAATTAAGAATTGTTAAAAAACCAACATATTATTTAGGTGGCAACACAACAACATTAAAGTAAAAAACAAGAAACAAAAACAAACAGTAAATAGTGCCATATGATCAGAAAAATGTTTTTCCTTTCTTCACTAAATTTCCCTAAAACTGCAACACAGAAACCTATTCTTTCTCAGCTGTACTTCTTTGTATATTAGCCTCTTAGCCTACTTCATGGCAAGAGTGCAACACATCCAAAATAGGGTGGCTCACCTACACTTAAAAGTAAACAGATGCTCCCTGATCACTCCTCGGATTTCAGTACCGGCTGCCTAGCCAGAAAAGCAGTATAGCCATTCCCCTAGGTCTATGCCATGATGCGCCCTGTGGAACATCACTCAGGTACATGATCTTTCAAAAATGCCCTTATCTTCAGCCACAGGCATGTTCATTCAAGCACAACAGATATTTGCAATATTCCTAATTAAGGGCTAGATTTTAGAACTTGGCGATGTTGCCGCCAAGCTGGGTCCATGGCGGACCCGAGAAGACTGTCAAGTCGACGGTGTTCCACCCGTCTTATTTAGATTTTACAGCTCTGCAAGTGGAGGACTGGTGATGGATTACGGTCGGAGAGAGACGGCAGTGGGGCCCAATGGACTTCATACAATGGCAGAGGCTCTGGAACAGAGGTAAGTGATACACACACTCTACCTTAGCCATAGGTGTCTCCCTACACTACACACTACACCACACACCACGTACACACCATCATCCATCACAATTCCAACACAACATAACCTGTACATGCCGAAAACTCACATTGACATACATACATGACACAACATACACCCACCATTGACACAACTACAACAACCAACACAACTAAACTCTCAGCTACACAAACTCACACTCAAGCACAACTACACACATTACTACATACGTAACAACAATGACTGCCACACAACAATACTCACTTGAATGTGTCACAAAGCAACACAACATACACAATATCGGTCATACATGCAAGTGACACACATAGAAACACAACCGCATCACGCACTCCAGCTCTCTCCACCTCAACCAGCCAATCCACATACACAAACATACTGACTCACATACACAACAAATAGCACTAACCTACCCATACAAGTCCCCCTGCAATGCGCACACAAGGAACCCATTGTCCAGTGTGAGTGTACTATCCTTGTGGTGCCAGCATTCATTTTACAATGAATGATGACACCACAATGACAGTTGTATATATGTTCAATATGCATGATGCACCAGTGTTTCTCCACCCATGCGTGACACAATTGTCTCCTTGACATATGCATGTCACAGTGATTTAAAAAAATGACTGTGACATGCATATGACTGCAGTGGTCCCGACCTCCTGTGCAGTGTCCACCCAACATAACTTGGCAATGCAGCGTCCCTCGCTTTGAGTCCAGCGACAGGGAGGGTTGTGTTTTCTCCGTGGGTTGGTGGCAGCAGTGACAGCAGGTGCTGTCCAGTCATGTCCAGTCAAAGACGGAGGTGTAATGGGGAAAAAAGGTGAGTTCTCACCCATTCCCCCGCACCACCTCAGTCCACCAACTCAGAAGTGGAGGTCGGACCATCACTTTTTCCTTGGCGGTAAGGCACATCCAAATCTGCATGGTGTGAAATGTGGTTGGGGTCCTGCCAGCATCCACTTTTCCCTCTCATGCTATCGAAGTGGGTGGTGTTTCTTGTGGGAAACAGCGATTCGAATGTAGGCTTTTGTCTCTGGGACCACCAACATCTAAATACAGCGGGAGGACCGGTCGCAGCAGCAGATGAGATTTCAGTCAACAACATCTAAATCAGGCATTAAGATCCTGCATATGACCAAATGTACCATGATCACTACATCCTTGAGGGATTTAGGCTCATAAGGTGTTCATTTTGCATATGTACTGTGTTAGAAATGGGGTCTTTGGTTTGCAGTCAGGTTAGCCCTGGTCCAAGCAAGGACCCTCACTCTAGTCAGGGTTAGCCCTCGCTCACCCCCTTGGTAGCTTGGTACAAGCAGGCAGGCTTAACTTCAAAATCTAGGTGTGAAGTATTTGTACTAACACACACAGTAACTCAGTAAAAACACTACAAAATGACACAACACAGGGTTAGAAAAATAGGTAATATTATTCTAAACAAAACAAGACCAAAATGACAAAAATCCACCATACACAAGTCAAGTTATGAATTAAAAAGCAAAAAGAGTTTTAAATCCTTAGAAAACAGAGCTAACGCTGTAAGCGTGAAAAAGTACCTGGGTTGCATCAAAATAACATCGCACGGGCCAGTGTGCATCAGAGAAGGCCAGCGAAGTGTCGATTTCTCACTCGCAAGCGAGACCGTGCGTCGGGTCGGCGTGCATCGTTTTTCCTCTCCACAGGAGAGTGGTTCATCGATCCAGACAGGCATCTCGGGTCCGGGCAGTCTTTGGGTTGTTTTTCCATGCCCAGCGAGGTTCGCGTAAAAAATCCTGCCGCATTGTATCACAAAAACTGCGCTATTTGGGTTGTGAGGTTATCAGCCTCCGTTTTTTCCCCGCACAACGGTCTGTGCGTGGACTTTCAGTCTTGGTCTGCCAGCTTCACCTTTCAAGGCCCCAGGAACTGGATAGGGCACCACTTGGCTGGGCAGGAGTCTCAGCAGAGAGTCCAGGGGCTGGCAGGGGAAGTCTTTGATGGCCCTGCGACTTCAACAACAGGAGGGAAGCTCAGGACAAGCCCTTGGAGATTTCTTCACAAGCAGGAATGCACAACAAAGTCCAGTCTCTGTCCCCTTGCACAAGCAGAAGCAGCAACTGCAGGATAGCTCCACAAAGCACACTCACAGGCAGGGCAGCACTTCTCCTCAGCTCTTCTCTAGGCAGAGGTTCCTCTTGATTTCCAGAAATGATATAATTTCCAGGGACTTGGGTGCCCTTCTTATACCCAGTTCTGACTTTGAAGTCGGCCTACTTCAAAGGAAAGTCTCTCTTGTTTGTGAAATCCTGCCTTGCCCAGGCCAGGCCCCAGACACACACCACGGGGTTGGAGACTGTATTGTGTGAGGGCAGGCACAGCCCTTTCAGGTGTAAGTGAACACTCCTCCGCTCCCTCCTAGCACAGATGGTTCATTAGGATATGCAGGCTACACCCCAGCTCCCTTTGTGTCAATGTCTAGAGAGAGGTGCAAACAGCCCAACAGTCAAACTAACCCAGACAGGGAATCCACAAACAGGCAGAGCCACAGAATGGTTTAAGTAAGAAAATGCCTACTTTCTAAAAGTGGCATTTTCAAACACACAATCTCAAAACCAACTTTACTAAAAGATTTATTTTTAAATTGGGAGTTTTGAGACCCCAAACTCTAAATGTATATCTGCTCCCAAAGGGGATCTACACTTTAATCACATTTAAAGGTAGCTCCCATGTTAACCTATGGGAGAGATAGGCCTTGCAACAGTGAAAATCAAATTTGGCAATATTTCACTGTTAGAACATATAAAACACATTAGTATATGTCCTACCTTAACCATACACTGCACCCTGCCCATGGGGCTACCTAGGGCCTACCTTAGGGGTGTCTTACATGTGAGAAAAGGAAAGGTTTAGGCCTGGCTAGTGGGTACACTTGCCAAGTCGAATTGGCAGTTTAGAAACTGCACACATAGACACTGCCTTGGCAGGTCTGAGGCATGATTTCAGGGCTACTCATGTGGGTGGCACAACCAGTGCTGCAGGCCCACTAGTAGCATTTGATTTACAGGCCCTGGGCACCTCTAGTGCACTGTACTAGGGACTTATCAGTAAATCAAATATGCCAATCATGGAAAGCCGAATACATATGCATTTTATATAGGAGCACTTGCACTTTAGAATTTGATAGCAGTGGTAAAGTGCCCAGAGTAACAACAACAGCAAAAACAGAGTCTAGCACACATCAACAACCCGGGAAACAGAGGTAAAAAGTTAGGGGAGACCACGCCAAGGATGCCAAGTCTAACATACTGAATAGCTCCTGCACATATTTGCACAGGGCACATTTTCTACACCAACTACCGTAAATCCGCTGGATTGCACAATTTGTGCAAGCAGCATTGCACCCTTTGAGGATTCATTAAGTATGGTCTATTCATCTTAAATGTTCTTAAAAAACAAACAAAACTAGCAACAACAACAGGCAAACTTGCAACCCCTGGGTAACTTTACGGGTAAGAGTGTAAGTGAAATGAGATGCCAAATATGTCATGAAATTAACTCCAAGATTGTTTCCAGACTCCTTAGAAAGGCCATTTGGCTACTGCTACTAGTAAGGAAAGTAAAGTGACCCTACCCATTTAATATATCCGTAAAATCTTATACTGCTGCTATTTAAAGGTCTATTCAATTCACTTTTCATGGTACCAGTGAAGATCATACAAAATCAGGTGGATTAAAAAAAAAAAAAGCTCTTCTACCATAGACATCATAAAGGCAGACATCTTAGTGTTACTGACTATTATCACAATACTTCAGAGGGTCAGAGAGAAGGCTTTCCTGAGGTTAGAGCTTTATTTGCAAAGCTGCTCTAAGGGATGGGTAACGTGGGCAATTGCACAGGGCCCCTACCATCTGAGGACTTCCTGTAAAGTGATTGTGACAGTCAAAAGTCCTGCAGTAATAATGTATTAACAATGTGCTCAAGAAAATATTTTTTAATCTGACAACATAATCAATAGTATGCATTGAAACTGGTTCTGTCTTTATTTGACTGCTGGTAGGCATGTTCCACAGATGTTTAGTGTGCTGTGCATGCTTAGACTGTGCCAACTTTACACATTAATATCTCGGGCATCCTTACTTCACCTCATGCCCTTATCCCTCTCTTTTTAACTCTCTTTCTCTCTCTACTAATGTGTACATCTCTGAGAACCGTCCCATCTCAATCGCTATTCTCTCTACCTCAGCGATGCCAACCTCATGTCTGTCTCTACCCCATATCTCTCTCACAACCTCACTTTCTTCTCTACTACTCTTTGTTTCTAACTTATTATCTACCACTCTACCTCCCTTCCAATTCAACCTTTTCCCTACCTCATCTCTCCCTGCACCTCACTGCGTGGCTTCCCTCTTGTTTCTGTGTATCTATACTCATCTACAAAAGCTCTTCTGCTACATTGTCACCATCTTTAACCTACTTCCTTATTTCACTCTCCACCTCACCTCTCTCACTGCCTCCTCGCTTCACTATCTCTCTCCAACTCGCCTCTCTTTCTGTAATTTCTTTAATTTCCTCACAACTCTATAGCTGTGTCCTCTTTCTCTATCCCACCTCTCTCACACCACCTAACCTCTTTATTTACTTCACCATTAATTTGCTACATTAGTTCTTATCCTCCCCATTTCTCTTTCTGTTTCCTCAATTTCACCTCTCTCACCACCTTAACCCTTTCTTACTACCCAGTATCTAGCTCTAACATTGTTTTATCATTACCGCCATTATCTATCTGAACCTCCTACTCAATTTTGACTCAACCTCACTTCCTACTTCACCTCTCTCGATCACTATCTGACTTGTTTTTCACTGTCTCTGTATCAACCTCACCTTTCTTTCTGTGATCTGTATCTTTCTTTCTCACTACCACATCTTTCTCTCTTTACCTTACATCTGTCCCTATCTCACCCGTCTTTCTCTTCTCTTTCTGAATCTTCCTTCTCTATCTACTTTATCACTCTTGCTACTTCATTACTACTTCATCTCAGCAGCTGTAAATGTCAAGGGGAGGCTGTGGGGCAGACGATGGGGGAAGGGGGAAACAATAAAAGAAAAAAACACAATTCTGCTGTTCCTGCCGCCTCCTGCCCCCTTGCTCCTCTGCTCCCAAAGGTATCCCACAATTCACTGGGACACAAGCACAGGCTCCCCAGGAATTCTGGCACTGTTCTCATGCTAAACCTAGCATGAAACCATTGTCAGGATTGGTCTGAACGGCTTCAACTGACGCTCAGACAAAACCCTGGGGTCTGTGCAGTTTCTCCAGTCTGGCTGGGTACACTGTGCTGAGACAGCTGGCCAAAAACACATGCACACTTAGTGCATTCCACTCTTTTCCCCTCCCACCTCCCATGGCCCAGCCCAGCCCCTTCCTGAACATGCAGCTGGCTGAGCGAGCAGAAGAAAGATATTAAATATCATTTTATCTTTAATCTCCTGGCTTAGCCAGGGGGACGGTGCTCCTCGCCATTGCTAAGGAGCAGCCCCTGCAACCATGTCCTGCCCGGGATTTCTACTTCAAGTGCATCCTCCAATATACCTATCAATGAAATGACATCCAACCAGAGTAAACAGTATAAAATGTTTAATTTCACAAAAAAATTGAATGCGTTGTGTATGGGAATATCATACGGTATTCTGCTTTCCCATTGGTTCTGCCTGATTTAATTTGGAGATAGAATTCCACACAAAGTCAGTGCATGCTACTTTAGTAGAACTGGTTTGTGTGGAATCAATGTGGTGTCAAAAATCAGAAATTTGCACTTTCTTCCATGTTTCAATTTCATGAGGTTTTACTTAGTGAAAATAATGCAGAGAAAAACCTGCAGGTGCAGTGAAGTATAAATATCTTAGAATTCAAATTCAGTTGCAAACTCTTCTCTGTGTCTATATTGAAATTCTCACACAATTCAACATTAGTCTCATTGCGTTGGAAGGGAAACAAAAATACGTTTTCTTTGACCTTATTTTTTATTGCAAACAAGAGACTTTAATGAAAGAGGGTGTAAAGCCCAAGTGCCTCAGTTGGGTTGGAGTGGAACATGGGCATAGAGGTGAGTTGTTTGGTTCTTGCTGAAAAAGGCTAGAAAGACAAGCTTGTCAGTGCCAGAGGAAGGTCAGTTAAGAGTCTAGGTACATAGATGATGAAGAATTGTATAATGTAGCCTTTATTATGGTTTACATGTATTTCAGGACTTATACATGGTTGGCAGAGTGGTAATGTGCCAAAGAAAATTTCCATTGTTTGGGTTGTTGTAGGACTCCCATTATTGGAAGAGACTGAAGGATTTGAGGTGGCATCACCACCTTTTGTGGGTAACTGAGTCAATCCCACACCATCTTGGCAGCTCCCGGCCCAGCCCTTTCGGCTAGCTAGCAGTACCTCGCCCAAACATAAAAGCAAGGTGATTTGTGGCAGGGAAAGTCATGGTTGACAAATCTCACCCTTTTCTCTCATTAACAAAGGTCTCATACACACACATAAGCTAAAGAAAGGATGCAGGGTTGTTTTCGATACATTTATTGAAGAGACTGCAATCTATGATAAAGTATATGAGTTGCAATTATTATGGCAATGAGACATAACAGGATTAGGATTGTTATGACCAGTGAGAAGATAATAAACAACCCCAAGATATTGGAATAACATGCATAAAAGAACTCTACCTAACCCCTAAGTGAGAGCATAGTGATGATAGCCCAATATGGCCGTATTTAGTCCATGAGAGGAGCACCCACCTCTTTACCTGGAAGATAGGGGTCTGTCTGCCATCTTCTTGGCTGATTGTAGAGAAAGGGCTGAAATTGCATACAGTGTGGATGGGTATCTTGCCCGGAATGACCTCCCTGTTTTCCCTTGGCCTGTACAGAGTTTTTATAAGAAACATATTTCTGTTCTGTGAAAAGGGCTTGATGTTGACATGTGCCTAAGTGTTGGACTGGTTGCATACACTTGTGGTGACAATGCTAGCTGTATTATCAGGTGCTGGCCTTATCAACCTTGGACAGAAGTTTATGGTGAAATGTGCACAGTAAAATAAGAATGCATTTTCAGAATCACAGCTGATTAGGAAAATAAAACATCCCCTCTGAAAAGTAGGATAACTTAAAATGAATACAACTGAATAGATGAAATCAGAGCACATATGAAGGCCTAAGCTAAGCTATAATATGTGTACCCAAGTAAAATGTAAAAGGAACCAAGGACACTCTCCTCGTTGTCGGGACAAGAGTGCAAATTCTAAAATTAAAGTTCTCTAAAACTTTAAAACCTAAAAGCATGTCAAAATACAAATAAAAGAGATAGATTGAAGATGACAAGCAAGGCAGTCCAACAGGCAGGCCAATGTAAAGGGCAATTTAGTAATTTAAACAAAATGCCAAAATTCAACAATAATTATGGTCCTGCAGGAAATATTCAATGTCCTCAATGGTGATGGAAGCCAAGAAGCATTGCTCCTTGGCAGGCAACTAGTTGACCAGTGCATTAACTGAAAGATACATAGGGCACATGTGAGCAGATGCCTTAAACTGTAGGAACGGCTGAGGGGGCCACATTCCTCGCAGTGGCAGATGTAGAAAGAGCCAGGAAATCCACAAGAGGTGGCTCATAATATGCCTCGCGTATCAACCGGAGTCTCAATGCGCATGTTCATCAATGAATCCTCAACGAGAACATTAACAAATCTATGTCCACAGAAAGCACAGGCTGCATGGCAAGACACACTTTTGGTGCACTCTCGAAGAAGCACCTCAAGCAGTGGGAAAGTGGCTGCACACAGGTCAGTATTGGTCAGAATATCTATGACCAATTCAGCCCCAGCTCCTCCAGCAGTGAAACTCTTAAGTAATGCATCATGTGACCAGGACACAGGTGGGTTTGAGGGTGCTCCATTACTCCGCTTTGCTGTGTTGGGACAGCCATTGCGTATCAAAAATAGTAACAGCTGAATGTAGCACATCAATGCCAATGTTATTGGAATTCAACCAAAGACACTTGAGAAGAGTGAATAAATGGCTAAAAGTATCACTCCAAATACAGTCTGGAAAGTGCTAACAAAGCCCGACTTGACAGCCTCAAAAAGGTGCACAATTTCTACAGTATTGGATACGTTAAAAATCCTGCTCACAAACTCTCCAAAATGATTGGGGAAGTTTGTATTTAATAAGAACTGTATCTCTGCTGATGACCTTGCTATTTGGAGGTCATAGGTCTCTCTAGCTGATGTCAGAGTCACATGTTTTTGAAACAATAGCGACTTTAGTTTACTCAGCTTGTCAAAACTTACATTTGGAGTAGCAATGTGTGGCCACATTTCTGCCACTTTTATCTCTCGTGTGGGGGGAAATAACAGATGGCTGCAGCAAGATACGGTTCGAGAAACTGGAATCACATAGGCAATTCCAGGCTTCATTCGACAACAGCCTTCATTATTCAGGATCACATAGCTTCCATTTTAAAGTATCTGAAATACTGGATGAATCAAAGAGACAGGAGTATCCTTCAGATAGCATACCAACTTTGTTATGGCCACATTATAAGTGCTGTGCAAGGACATTTGCTTACAAATCATAGAATGATGAACAACAGTCTCACATTTGCTTCCGCTATGAAAGACCTCTGTTTCGCTGTTTAGACATTTGTAATCAAAAGGTAACTCCCACACCTCGTGGATGTAACTGTCTCCAAACTAATCAAACCTGTCAACTGCAAAATGTTTTAAACACTTGCTAAACTAAAATGTGGAAATGGGCAGATTAATCACCCCGTGTATTAGCCATTCTGCCGATGGAAATTCTGCTGCAGTAAAAGGCACCTTTTCACATTTCCCAATTTTGAACATGATGTAACTTGCTTCTTTCTCAGCCATTATCTGCTGCTATCTTGTCAAATTGAAGGTGGCAAATAACCCAGTAGAGTTAACATGCTGCCAGGGCACGCAGTCAATTCTAAGAACTTGCAATGTCAATCCACTTGCATAATGGGCCTAAGTTGACTCTGTTCATGACGTAAACATGACATATCATTCTGAATGATGTCTATTCCAGATGACATTATGGTATTTCGAGTGTAAATGTGGTTGTACAATGTGTTTATTCCATTATCAGCAACGGCTAAAGCCTTTACTATGTCTTCTTTATCAATCTGCCCTAAACGTGCAGCAGCTTCCATTTGTGAATTTTTCCAAATTACATTGTATATGGCATATAGAAAAATTTGGAGTATAGATTTCTAGGAACCAACAATAAATCTTGGAAATCTATGTCCTATGAAAGGACCCTAAGGTGTTCTTTGACAGCTGCTAATGTGGAATGATGTAACCATTGTTGACAAAGTTTACCCACACTATATGTAGTATTGATACATTAGTTTTGAGCTGTGACATAGCAAAGGTCTGGTCAGCTTGCTCTAAAACCCTTTGTGGAATTTACAAAATGTGCCTGACAACCATTTGTGTCCACTGGCCACAATAACCACCCACTGGGACATGGAGTGAGGAATTAAAGGTACCATTCTGAACACAGATCGTGAGCTGTTCTTCTGTGACATTTAAAAGTGTCTGCCAGTTGTTGAATTTAGCTGGTGTTAGGATACTGGGTGCATGCAGTTCTTTTATTTTTGTTAACCCCATGCAAGTTGTTTGCTGAACTGTCATTGAGTGATAGCATTTGTAAAGCAATAATGCATGCTTTAAATAAAGCTTCCCTACCCTGTATTTGCCAGTCATACTTTCCCGATATACTCTTCAACTCAACAGAGCTTTTCCAAAATTCAAAGCCCTCAATGACCAATATTTTTCTCACTTCAGAAGATGGTAATTTAAAGTAAAATGACTCTGTTTTTTTAGCATCATGCCCAGAAAAATATGCAAACCTTTCTACATATGTTTTGGAACTCCCCACTGGTGGACCCTGGTCTGAGGGTACTAGCTTGAAGCAGAAAGTGATGTCCTTTATGGTGGTAACAGGACATTTCCCCATAATTCACTTTATTCATATATACATTTTCACTTTCAAATACAGTATATATTCAAGTTCAGAAAGCATGGAATCAACTGTTTTAACATCCCAGTCATCAGAAACAACCTCAGGTGTGATAATATAATTCATAAAAACCTTGAAGACTAATGCAATTTGAATGACCTCAGTAGGACTGAATACATCATGTGGAACCTTATCCCACACAATCCATCAGGAATCGGAACAGATGAAATGTTTACAAGGGACAAGTATCTTCGGACTTTATGGCAAGAAAAGTAAGGTGTCAAAACCTCATCCACCAGTTCAACCACAGAGTGTTCAGGAAGACAGTGACTATTTATCAGTAAAAAGAAAACTATGACAAACCCAATCCAAAGCAGGAAGACAAGCAATGTCAGCAATATTTGTTCATAGTACCATGGACTAACGAAAGAATTGTTTTTAAGCCAGTCACAAAGCTTACATGTTGCTAAAACAGGTGCAGTCACAGAGGAAAGAGTCATTGATGTCGACAAAAAAAACAGAAGCAGTTTGTACAAAACAGGAGCCGTTGCAGAATTGGTTCATAATAAACTATGGTGGTCATTATGACATTGGCGGTAAATGCCGCTTACCGCTGCGGTGACGGCCACCAGCACACATTTGCCAAATTATGACACACACGAATCCGACAGAATACTGTCACATACAAACATCCGCCAGCCCAGAGGTTAGTGCTATAGTTGCGGTACCAACACCCATACTGTTACACCAACAAAACAATGCCCACCACATTATGACCCATGAATCACCATGGCGGTCATTCAATGGTGGTAAACCATTGGTGGTACACACCAGCGCTCTCAAAATGGACACCTATATAACTAAACAACACAACATTGGGCAATACCAAAACACACACTTGACATACACACACCATATCCACTCACCCACAGACTATAAAACACCCACCCACATTACCCACAACCCTTTAGGAATACAAATTATTGCCACCAGACTGACACCAAGAACACTGCGACAACTAGACATACACCACATACCCCGATACATCCCTCACGCACCCCACTTCACAACACCCAACCACAGTACCCAACACCCACACACTTACACACACCACACAACACCTATGTCCCCACAAAGGCACCCTTGATTTACAGATGAGGAGTTGCATGCTATGGTGGAGGAAATAGTCAGGGTAGAGCCACGGCTGTTTGGAGCACAGGTACAGCAAATATCCATTGTCAGGAAGATGGCGCTATGGCAGAGAATTGTGGACAGGGTGAACATCATGGGACAGCATCCAAGAACAAGGGACGACATCAGGAAGAGGTGGAACGACCTAGGGGGGAAGGTGCGTTCCATGGCAGCAAGGCACCGACTCGCCATACAGAGGACTGGTGGTGGACCCCCAACTCCTCCTCACAGCTCACAGCATGGGAGGAGCAAGTCTTCGCATTACTGCATCCTGAGGGACTCACTGGAGTTGCGGAGGACTGGACACTGGTGAGTCAACATTTACTACTTATCACCCCCCATGCCTGCATGCTATATCACCCCCTCACCCTCACTCCCATCACACCACTCCATTCAACACACTGCACCGACACATATGACTAACCCCAATGCCAAGCCCTGCATGCTATACCAATGCATGGACAGCTCTCCCAGCCCTGCATGAACAACCATCACAAAAGCATGCACAGCATGGAGAACTAACAATAGCAACATACATCACCATACACAAAGGTGGCAGGGCAACAACAACAATAGAAGGGAAGCTAGGAATGTACATAATGTCCCAGACATGAAGCATAATACATCACTTACATCCCCACAGGTGCCCCAGCCAATGTCAGTGGAGAGGAGAGGAGGTGCCACGACAAACCAGTCCCCCAACAAAAGGTGCCCCAGTGATGACAGTAACTCTGGACTTCTGGATCTGGATGAACTACCTGGCCCATCAGGGACCACTGGTCAGTCGGTCATCCCAGCCCACTCTCAGTCAACCACAGAGCCTCCCCTTCAGTATCCTACACCACAGCATCCACCCAGCGTCCCCACATCTCTATTCCCAGGACACGTCAATCAGCAGTGTTCCTACCTGTACATGGACCCCAGTCCACACCTCGCCCCCAAGACAATCAGAGACCTGGGGTCAGTGGCAGTGGGCACAGCGTTCAGGGGACAGAGGCACAGGGCAACAGTGACACTGGGAGGACTGCTGTGTATCAGGGGGAGGAGAGGCCCAGTGAACCGACTCTCCAGAAGGCACTCACCAAGATCCTGGGGGCCTACCAACAATCCCAGGACACGATGGGCCACATCCTTAACAACATGCAGGAGAACAAGCGGCTGCAGGAGGAACACCATCAGGCGATCAGGGAGGACTTGCAGGCTCTCAACACCACCATGATCTCCATAGCAGGGGTACCCTGCCTTCACTTTGATGGAGTTGGAGCACTTGGTGGATGGGGTCCTGCCACAGTATGGACAGCTGTATGGGCCTCCAGACCAACAGGTGAGTACACCTTGGCCATGCTGCATGTGGGAGGGTTGCATGGAGATGTGTGTGCAGGCCTCATGTCATTTGTGGGGTGGTATGTCTGGTGGTAGTGTACATGGTGTGCACTGGGAGATTTGTGTGCCAATGGAGTTGGAAATGAGATTTGTGGGTCATATGTGTGACAGGCTGGATTGCATGTGTAATGCTGTCCTCCTGTCTGTATTCCCTCTGCAGGTCAGCGCCCATCAAAAGAAGGGATTCTGCTGGGCCATCACCAAGGACGTGCGGACCCAGGGTGTCTACAGCAGGTGGAGCACCCACTGCAGGAAACAGTGGGAGGACCTGAGATACAGGGAATGGAAGACTGGGGAGGCTCAGCTGGGGATGGCCTCCCAACAAGGAAGGGGGGCCCATTGGAACCTGACCCCCCCTGATGGCCCGCATACTGGAGGTCACCTACCCAGAGCTGGATGGGCGCTTGAGGGCATCAAAGCAGCCACAAGGGGGAGAGTACAGTGGGCCTTACTACAATAATTGTAAGGTGGCATGGGATCCGGGTGGTGGTTGTGAGTTAGTACGTGCCCCTTAATGCCAGGCCAGACATTGCGGCGTGATCCAGCTGAAGGGTAATGTGTGTGTGGCAAATGCAGGTAACCTAGCTTGTTTGCATTCCATGTCAGTCAGGGTTTTGTGGGTCCCAGGAAGTGTGCAGTTGGCGGTGTTTGGCCCTTATCTTGCTGTGGCATCTAGCCAAATCAATGCCAGTGCAATGCATAGTGCTCAATCCTTATCCCTGTGTGTGACGGTGCTGTGTATGCCAACTGTGGTGTTGGTGCTGTAATCGACCCAGTGCTCCCTTTCTCTCCCTCCCCCTTTCTCCTTCTGTCATCCTGTCCATGTGTGCATTAGCATCATCTGGCAGAGGGGCAGGGGCACCGGCGACAGAGGGGGATGCATCCCACGGGATCAGGAGATAGAATCCACTGATGCCGAGGGAACCAGTGGGATGGAGGGCGAGGGGAGCACCATGGCAGAGATAGGAGTTGACAACACTGACTCAGATACCTCCCCAGATGGAAGCTCCCTGGTGGTGGCGGGCACCTCTGTGACCACCCTAGCTGCAGGTACAGCCGCCAGCCCGTACTACCTCCCAGTAGCCCCTCAGTGATTTTCCTGTGCCCGCTCACCCAGGAGGATGGGCAACTCCCTCGCCCCAGGCACCTCAGGTCCTGCCCCAGTGAGCACTGCTGCCCTGAGTGAGGAGGCTAGTGACCTCCTGAGATCCATCTCAGTAGGGCTGTCAACCATTGTGAATGCCATCCAGGAGCTGGTATCCCAGATGCAGGAATGCAGTGCATTCCTGGTGGGCATCCATGGTGGATTGGCGGCCCAAAAGAGATCGATTCAGGCTCTGGCCCCCTCTCTGATGGCAGCCATTGTCCCTGTTCCAACCATGCCCCCTCCAACTATCACTTCCAAGTCCCAGTCTCCTCAACTCCAAACCATTCCTTGCACACATACAGACGAGCATGCACACAAGACATCACACAAGAGTGGCACAGTCAAACACAGGCTCCACACTTTAATCCACAAGCACTCACACAAACAACAGACAGTTGCACACACATCCACATCCACTACCTCCACTGTATCCCCCTCCTCCTCCTCCACCTCCCTCACAGTCATGTCCACACTCACACCGGCATGCACTGATTCAACACCCACCACCAGCGTCACCACACCAAGCAGCACACACACCTCACTAGCAGACGCCTCCACAATCCATCCACACGTCCTGTGTCCTATCCCACCCTGTCTGTCCCCCCTTCCTAAAGGACACAAATGCAGGCACTCAGACACCCAACAACCATCCACCTCACATCAGCACCCTGCCCATGCACCTGCACCCAAGTCCAACAGACGTGCTCCTCCAACAACCACTCCCATCCCTCTTCCCTCATCCTGCCCCACCGTCCCCAAGAAGCTTTTCCTTGTCCAACTTGACCTCTTCCCTCCCCGCGTCCTGCCCATAAGAGCAGGGTCCCAACGACCCAGCCCAGCACCTCAGCCAAACAGTCCACGGGGACATTGAAGGCACCTCCTGGTCATGGAGGCAAGACAGTGAAGATTCCCGCTCCACCAGCCAGGAAAGGGAAGGATCCCACTCCACCAGCCAGGAAAGGGGAGGATCCCACTCCACCAGCTAGGAAAGGGAAGGATCCCATTCTACCAGCCAGGAAAGTGAAGGATCCCACTCCACCGGCCAGGAGAGGGAAGGATCCCACTCCACCAGCCAGGAAAGGGAAGGATCCCACTCAACCACCAATGTCAGAAAAGGTTCCCACTCAACCACCAATGTCAGAAATGGTTCCCACTCAACCACCAATGACAGAAGAGGTTCCCACTCAACCACCAATGTCAGAAAAGGTTCCCATTCAACCACCAATGACAGGCAAGAAGCCTAACCTCCAGCAGAGGCTGCCCTGGAGACACCTCCCCCTGCAGACACAATGCAGCCCTCACCTCCAGCAAAGGCTGCCCAGGAGACACCTCCCCCAGCAGAGACAATGCAGCCCTCACCTCCAGCAGAGGGCATGTAGGCCACCCTCCAGGGACTGTTGTACATGGAGATCCCTCCAGAAGTAATGGACAAGTTCCCCACCTCAGAGACTGCGACCTTGCACTCCCCAGCATTGGGAAATGGCCATGGAGCGCCCTTCAGGAGCAGTGGGTAAGTTCCCGACTTCAGCTGAGGTGCCTCCCACCCTCCTTTCCCCTGAGGTGCCTGTCCACTTCTGAGATGTTGCCCCTGCACAGTATTGTGCGGAATTCTTTAGGATCAAGTTGGGGCTTGGACTGTGACCTGTGGCCATGTGGGTCTTATGAACTCTGGACTGGGCATTGGCCCTTTCTGGACAACTCTTTATTTATCTTTGTTCTAAAATTCGTTCATATGGTGGGTGTTGCCTTGCTGTTACAATGCCAGTGCTGCCAAACTGTAGTCCTTGTATTATTATGCCATGCATCGTGTGCCATTGGTTTACATCTGCAGCTGGTTGTGTGTATGGTTTATGTGTGGATGTTGTGTGTTGTGCGTGTATGTGTCACTCTCCTTTTCCTCCCTCCCTCCCTTGTGTGCTAGGTGGCTGTACTCACGGTTGTTGTCTTCTTTTGGTGTTCCCGGTGGAGCATGGCGTCGAAGAGCATCAGGAAGACTTGCAGTTCTGGTTTCATGGCAGCGTTGGACTTCTCTGTGTCTCTGTTGGTGAGTCTTTGGTCTTCTGTGATGTGTTTCCTCCAGGCTTTTGATGGCGTTCATACCACCCCGGAAATTGTGGCGGTTTGCAGTATCATAATATGGGGGGCAGTACCTTGTCTTCCGCCGGGCTGTTGATGGTAACCGCTGTGGTGCGTGGTGTCAACGCCCTGGAGGATGATGTGGTACATTTGCTGTCTATAGGAGTTGTCACCGCCATTGTCATAATTTGGCGGTAATTACCGGAAGCCACTTTAACAATCACCGCTAATGTCATAATGAGTGTCTATGTCACCTACTTTTGTTGTTTTGAAATAGTAACGATCCATGTCTTGGATATTTCTTGTTGGTGAAGTGGTGACAGAAAGTAATGAAAGTTCATTCTCTGCCCTACCCCAAGCTCGGGGAGGCAACTGTAGCATTGGCACTTGCAGAAGCATTATTGAGTGCTTAAAGATGTTAATTCCCTTGGGTATTGAGGGAGGCTAGGGAACTACCCAGGAATCCTTGTGGTCTACTGTGCAGGATCGGCCACAAAGTGCAATTTGATGCTGTCAATTGAAACAAAGCAGTTTTCTTTAGTACCAGGCATGGTGGAATGATGACAGTTCTGGTAGAGTGTATTTCCAGGACTGGAGGCGGTGCTCTGTATGATAGGCCAAACTCCTTCTTCACAGTAATCATGTCTCATACTAGATCTCCAACTTTGGGAATCCAGCCAGTAGATGTTGTTGGCAAATCACTTGTTCTCAAGGTAGCGGCACAGGGAGATGAATCTTCATCGCGGAATTGTTGTATTTCCTGTGAAACTGCAACATGTTCATTTATGTCAAAAGGTTTTCCTGTTGCCACCTCGTCAGGGCCATCAAGATCTTGGCCATACATAGGTATCCCAAGTAGGAACTCATAAGGGGTGTGTCCTCCAAAGGACATTCTGGGCAGATTATTTAGTGCTCCATATAGGTGGAGAAGCCAACTACGACCAGAACCTAACACCCTTGCCGTTAAAGATTGCTTTAAGTCCCAGTTCTTCTGCTCCACAAGAGAATTTTCCTCTGGTTGATATGGAGACGACAAATGGAGTTGACACCCATTGTTGCCATGGTGTTCTGAATGCCTTGGAGGCAAAGGCAGGGCCCTAATCTGAGTGGAATGCTGCAACTGCATATGTCCCGATGAAGACTAGCAAACCTTTAATAACAGTTCTAGTGTCAGTTGATCGTTGTGTCCATACCCACAGGAATCTAAAACATGAATCAACAGTGACTAAGATGTATTTGTATGCACAATGGTCGAGGTTCACACATTGTAGTGTTTTGTTGGACACTAAGAGGGGTGTCGGAGCTGGGTGTTTGATGGTGGACCCCTTGATTGGTTGACAGATGTCACAACAAAGGACATACTCTTTAGTCTGTTTGTATGGACCTGGCCAACAATAGCATTTTGTAGCTGGGAAATAGTAGCTGCCACACCAGCATGGGCAGAAGCAACACCCTCATGTGCTGCTTGTATGAGATCTGGTCTCTGATCTTTGTTGGGGATCACATAATCACCCACCCCTGGAATTTTTGCAAATGCAATCTTTCAGGTGGTAGGTGTATTTAGCAGGATATGATTTTGGCAAGCGATTGCCATCAGACGAAGCTTTCACAGCAGCCATTGTCTCATTATGCAATATAGTATGAGACTGAGTAATTGCAGCAACAGCAGCCGTAGCTGGTGTAGATTTGGCAGCTTCGCCAGCCAAAGCGTTTCCTACAATGTGTACTCCTACACGTTGATTTCTTAGTTCATGAACTACATGAGCTTTTGGCAGTCAGTCTTTAGGATCTGGTAGCCTCCTCCACAAGTTTGTGAGGCTTTTGATGATTTTCTTTTCAGAGTATCTGAACCCGTTCAAGAGCCAATCATGTAGGTAATCATTGTAGGACTTGACACAATAGCATAAAATCACACACCATTGATGTAGACTGCTCAGGATCTGTATGTTTCAGTGCCAAAATCAGAGCCTTTTGTTCTGCAAGTTGTACAGTGCAAACCCCTAGGGTCTACAAGTAGGTATGTTGAGGGTGGAATGCACCATTCCTAATTACTCTGCTAACAGCTGTGCAAGCAATGAAGTATTGGTGTTTTGCACCTTCAGCTGGTTGTGCTGAACTGTCAGTGTAAATCATTGTTCTATATTGATCAAGAGCTATGATGTTAGAGGGCACAGGGTACTCAAGTTCATATTGTAGAACTTCTTGGGTCTGTAGTTTGGGGTCAAAAGCATAATCAACAACAGTGGCAGTCAGGGAGGCTGCCCATTGAATCCAATGTGCATGCAATGCTTTTGTGTTTGGAACGCTAGCTTGGTAACTACCTCAATGGCTGTCTCTGGGTTATTGACAATAATGTGTTTCCCTTGGGCAAGTGGCCTCTCCTTAATGACAGCCATCTGTAAAGCAGTCAATATTTTTTCTGTTGGTGCAAATCTTTGTTCTGCATTAGAGTACAAACGTGATTTGTATGCTATAGGTACCGTGTGACCCTTATTAAATGTGGTATAGGTGAAACCATTGGAACCAAGAATTATCCTGATGACCAAATTCGTTTTGCTGCTGCTTGCAAGGTTTGATTTTGACCTTTTGAAACACTTATTTTTCACAATGAATAATTGTTGCACAATATGCTTTCTTTCCATTTCTACAGATGTTTCTACTTCTAAAAAGACTACTGTTAGCTAATGAACAGACCTGTTACTCACATCAAAGGGAATCACAGATGTGGTCATTGCCCCACCTGTGATAGTGCAATTGTCAGAGACAATATAACATATGGAAAAGTCAAAATAACACTTGATAATATGTCTAATTGCAGAGGCAGTAATGTCACATATCTGATTGTTTGACCTTGTGATTTAGGCTATGTGGGGGAGACAGGCAGAGAATTTAGAATAAGGTTCAGCAAACATAAATCAGCAATACAGAATAAAAAAAATACAGGCCCCTTTGGTGGAACACTGTCTTGAGCATGGACACACAGAAGACTCTGTGAGGTGGATAGTTTTGGAGAAAATCGTAAATGTTCAGGTACGTGACAACACCGCATTTAGGAAAAAAAGAGAGGTGTTTTGAATGCTCTATCTAGATGTAGTCAAGATGATCTTGAACAACAGGATTCCATGATAAAATTCTATTTCAGGGTACTTTTTTGTATTTTGTTTTGGATTCAGTATTTAATTCTTAGAATAGGACCTATGTCCTTCAAGGCACTTAATTTATGGCAACATAGGGAGCCTTGTCTCCTTTGTGTCTCCTTTGATATTTATTTAAGTATGTTGAGTGGATCACACACAATTTAATATGTTTAGATTTCCACTTCAAGATGGCAGACATGTAGAGTAACTTCTTTCAAATGCACAGAGTGGACTTTGCCATGGTGTCTCTGCTCATTTGGTCCAAATATGAAGTGTCTTAAAATACTTATTTTTAATTTTTGGTAGGTATATGTTTATTTTTTAATATCTTTGAGTAAGGTTTGTGTGGTCTGGGGTGCTCTATGTAGAATAGTCCATTACCATTATTTCTTGATATATGTCTAATAGAGATACTCCTCCTTAAAATAGCCGCCACTCTTCCTTATACGTCTGGGTCCCCGGTGTTCTATATTACGGTAGCCTGTGAAGTCTGTAATTTCTGCGATACCTACATGCCTGAGTTTCATCTTTCACGACACTGAGGAACCTTGATATAGATATGCATTGTAGTTACATTATGATTTTGATATTTTCAGTTAACATTTTTTCTTGGTGTGATCATGATGTCCTTTTTGAATTATAGAAATTCAGGAAAAGCCATATTAATACTCTATAATTTCCATGCCATTTCGAGATGGATTTCTATTTTGATTTTGTACAGCTGAACTATCCCTAAATAAACAGGTTTATATTTTCCAATGGGTTGTTGTTTTGTGCATGTTCTTTCCCTAATATATTTATAGGGATTTAGTTAGAATAAATATATGAATTCGTTTTTGTATATTAAGATTTTTTTTGTAAATGTGGTGTGAATAGACTTTAGTCATAGAGCTTTAAAATGGAGCTGGGTGTTTTCCCTTATTTTGTTCTTTGATCCCTGTTCCGCTCTAATATCTGGTATTTCGGTGGAACCCCATGGTAAGAATAGAGCAGACTTGATATGCAAAAAGATTGATATGAGAGTTCACACACAGGGCTGTGGTCAGAACAGTAGGATGAATCACGAGAAACCAGACAAGTTAGTTGCACAATAAGATTGCAGACTATTGTGTTACTGTGAGAAGAAAGGGAAAGAACATGTTCCTATGGGCGCATCGAAAGCTGACTGGTCAGCTGAATAAAGAAGTGCACATGGGTGCATCGAAAGCTGAAGAAAGAAGTTCAACAATTTTTGCAGCAATTAATTTGTGTGTCTATAACAGTGCCTGTTCCTAGAGTAGGTTAACCCACTTTTCACCTTTGTTCCATACTCCCATGCCATTTTCCATGCTGGAGATTCTACAAAGTATTTTTAATCTCTCTTCATGAGAAGTTCAGTTTTGTTTGATTTGTGAACTATTGAGCTGACTGTTGATGCTAAAGGTTTATGCTTTTGCTTGATTTCTCTCGAAATCAGAACTCTTTAGAGTATCTGAAACTGACACAATTCCCTTTCCTTCTTAGACTAGAGATTCTCTCCTTTATGGAATGTGCCTATTGCAATTTATTGTGATTTAATGATTACTTATTTTCTCTAAATACTTCTAAACTAAATCTAATGACTGAGATTAATAAACCTTGTTTTGTGTCATGAAATATAACTACTAAAAGAATTGAAGAAAGAAAACCTTTAACTCGTACGAAACTATCTTTACAGTCTGAGAAAGAATTTAGAAATTGTAATGGTAATCTCCAGTAACATCAAAGATCTATCGACCTGAGTTGAAGGCAACGGGGATTTTTCTGATGAGTTGTATGACTTTACATACACGAGACTTTTAACTGAGAATCCACACTCCAGCAACTCCAATCCCTTGATCAAACATCAGAAGTATGGTACAGTCACTCGTTCTCAACCATTTAGATGGAGGAACTGCAGTTATTGATGGCCCACCTAAAGCATCCATTCCTCCTGTTAGAGCTATTCCCTGTACTCTGTACTCATGCTTACAGGTGCCAAAAAATGGACCATTTTACATCCATCCTAAAACAAGTCCATTGTCTCCCTGATGTTGCAAGAATCAAAAGCAAGGTTTTACGTATATCTCTCCAGCCTATACACAATGGCTTGCAATCATATTTAAAGAAAAACTGTGAGTCATGGGTGATGAATAAAATACAAGGAACAGGGACAGATTGATCCTCACAATCTTTCAAACCAAGAAAAACAAAGCCTCAAAACAGGTCTTCTAATCCCTTGCCCCAGGTCTATGGAGCTCCAAAACTGAGCACCTCAGACATAACCCACAGCCAATGGCATTTCGAAAAGAACTTTAAACACACCTCTTCAAACTATACTTTACTGATTAAGAAGAACTCATCAGCATCTCCTTCTAGTATTGCTTTTATGCTTGTCCACCAATATGTTACTTTCAAACATGCCACATCTTTATTAGCAGCAGTGTTATATGTAAGACACTCTGCTACCCTAATGGTAGGTCCACACTATATAATACCCCAAATAAGATAAATAAAATAAAAGGCAACATACATTTTTGCTGTTATGTGATTGAAGGTATAAGTGCATTGCTGCTAATTATTGGTAGCATACATTGATCTAAAGTGTTCCTTATCTGTAAGTACAGGACTGCCCTGTACCACCAAGTACTGCCATTCTTCAATAACAATTGTTTTTGTGGTAGGTGCAGGAGGTACTAATGCATTTGGGTTTTTATTTTTTTACCCAATCATATGTTTTCCCCTCCAAGCCCCATGGCCCACTACAAATAAGCCTTTTACGCTTTACTAGGGTCTGCTATGAAGCAAAAAGGAGGTTATTCGTCCACACATAGGGGTAGATTTAGAACTCAGCTGACAGGGTTCTCCATCACAGCGGTAATGGGTATCACGTCAGACGAAATCTAACTCCTGTAGGACATAATGGGATTTAGATTTTAGTAGACTGGAAATCCATTATGGTTGTGACAGAGTAACCCGTCCGCTGAGTTCTAAATCAGGACCATACTCATTAAACTCCCACTTCGTGATAGAGACTTCACTGCATTAGTGAAGTATCTAGAGAATTGTGTATGGGCCAAAGTAATTGTTTAGCATTCCCAATCTACCACTTCTAAGCAGTCCCTTCCCCATGCCTCTAAGGCATCTAGCCACTCTTATGGCAATCTTAGGCAGTTGATCACTCAATAAGAAAAACATTGATTTACAGATTATTCTGGTACATAGTTCTTTCATAGGTCCCACCATGCAGTGTCTCATTGGTATAGGAGCATAGAAGCCTAAAGTGTTCAAAAATACGTTTTGGGCGTGATTACACATAAACTTGTCATTTGTCGCAACTTGCCTTTTTAACTTCTCTTTATGGGGGAGTAATTACATCTTGATTGTAAATATGTTTTCTTTCTTCTGAGCATGAGATCAAATATGGATTGGATGCATATTCTACAGACAACTTTTTTTTTAATGTAATGAGCTTAAATTCTAAAGTGTTTGTTTCTATCTTGTCTTAAGATGATGTTATTTTTACTCCTATGTTGAAGATGGTGCTTTGAACCTTGCAGTGTTCTAGAGGCCCGGATTTCTCCATATTATGCACTTATCATGGCTTTTTACTACTTGTCAACTAACTGATATATTTGTGGCAAAACTGGTCCACCAGATTCTTGGATGTTTATCTTTTGCCCAAATGCATAACAGGTGATGACAATGTGACGCTGAGTACTAGTATAGCATCAGAGACCTTTTTACTAGCATTAATTCATCTTCCTATAAGCTTCACTTTTTGTAGTCTGTTTGAATCACTCCACAGTTTAGCCCAATAGATGGCAAAACAGCTGTTTTAGCATAGACACACACCTTTATTCTATAATCTCCCCTGTGTTCCCTAAGCAGCTGTATTCACGTGTCTCTGATATATAATACGAAGAACAATGGTTCCCTCAGAGGAAGAAGTAAGCCAAAATGTAAAAGGCTAATAATAATTTAAGTGAATTGTCTTATACAGTTACATGTATTTACTGAATATTAATTTCTTATTACGTAAGAGACAAATGTTATGCCATATTCAAGTGCTCCGACATGACAGCACAGTGAAGCTGAATGGTGACAATGGAGAAACAGGTGTTCGCAGTGCTATACGCAAAGAATATAACAAAACCCGCGGCTGATGTAAAAACACACTTCCAGAATATGACTCAAGCTCAAACATAAATAAATGTAATTGATAACAATCCACTCGTGTGGTTCTTGATGTTTCGATCCCAGAGGAAATACTTTGAAAAGGGTCATTTTCAGGACAAAAAATGCTGTAGCAACCAGTGTGGGACGATGAAACACTGTAAAAAACAATTTAGTTTAAAATTAGTCCCCAATTGAGTCAGGACACTGTACGATTGCATAGAATCTTTAAACTCGGGAGGTGCATAAATTGTCCTTACACCATGAATTTGGAATCGTTTAGGCAAGAGCTGTATATGTTATTCTTTTGTCAGACAAGTTAATGGCTCGACACATATGGATTGTGGGTGCACCTAGAATGGGCATAGGCAGGGTAATTTATGTTTTCACTTTATTCTTACATCCCTGATTGCAACTCGTTTAGAGAATTGTATTTGTATTTTATTGGATACATTCAGGATAAATATATTTACACTTTATTCATACAAACCTGATTGGCTTTTGCATATAAATGTGGATTTTATTGCTGCATTTCCCAATCACTGAAAGTGTATCATTGCATGTTTATGATTTTTTCTCTCATATGCTAAATCACTCAAGCCTTCTCATACCCTTTGTGACAAACTATCAGCAGATCAGCCACCAGTATCAGAAAAGTAATTGAATTTTCCACCCTCCCCTCTAAGGAAGAGGCAACTCAAATGCAGTTTGGTCTGAAGTTGGTCTCCCTGATGACACCTGCTAAGTGAAAAATGTTCAGCTCCTGGAAACATTAATCAGCAAGTCAATTTGTGCTTGTATTAACTTCTCTATGTCTTTTGTTACTGTGTCCTATAGGATACATGTACTTTGCTGGTATTGCCTCCAGTTGCCTTTGATCGTTCTTAAAGGCAACTCAGGGTGTATTACTGCCTTCTTTACATTCCGTCCAGTCACTGTTGAATACCCTGGGGCGTTGTCCTCTGCCCTCGGTTATTTAAACTGTATGTAGGAGAATGTCCCTTCACTTAGGTTTACAACCTTCTGTTCCAGCAGTGACATACACCTTCTATGAAAATTTAATTGAACCAGCGCTGAATTGATGTTTAGGAAAAGTTGATTAGTTTGCAATATGGGTATGCGAGTGCCAAAAACAACGTAGAAGTGCGCGCTCTTAAGTGGTATAATCTCCATCAGTGTTTCTTAACCTTTTAACCTCCGCGGACCCCCAACAAACGAATACTGGAAGCAGAGGGGCCCCAGCCTAAACAATTTGTGAAAAGTGAACCTTAAAATAAATAAAGATATAAAAACAATGGTACATCAAAGAAATCCACCAATTATAAATAATTTTATTCAGTTCAGAAACAAATATTTAAAAATTGAAATTGTAACAGGAATGTTGAAGCTTTTAAATATGTTATTTTTAATTCTAAAAAAACTCTAGAATATAACTTTGTTTTTTGCTCTTTAAGCATTTGTGTTTGTCAGTGCTTCGATTGATGCCACCCTTTGCCTGTACTCTCTTCTCTTTGCTGTACTTGCACATCTTGCACTGCTCTCACAATCAAGTTAAAATATTTATCTACTTAGTAATCCACTTATATTATTTAATTTTCTAAACGACTGCGAATTCCTTGAGCAGGTTAAGGACTGCTGATCTAAATTACTAGCCTAGATCACAACATTAGCTCTTCTGATATGTATCTCAGTAATAACCAGTAATTGAATTAAAGTTTTCATACTCAACAGGAAGAGAAACAGTTTCTAATTTCATTGTCTGGATCACCTCTGGTAAGTGTGTGCCATGTCATAGACGATGCTGTGTATAAATGAAACACCTCACTGATAGCGATAATGTATCATTTTGTCGTGCTGTGCCTTCTCATCATTGGTGTATATCCTACTTTCTTGATGAGTTCTATCTAGAATCTCATCGCACATTATGTACTGGAATTCCAACCTATGTGTTACTAAAGTGTGTCATGTCTAGATAGGGCTTGTAGCCTGCTTCCTCTTACCGAAAGTTTATTTTTGCTGCACTTACGAAATAGTAACTATGCAGTAGTTCATTGTGAATTGGTGGATCCTCCAAAGTATATAAACCGTGTCCAGAGAACACTGTCATGCTCTAACATTAGTGTTGGCTAGCACATGTTAAAGACAAAATAAATGTTTGGATCTATGTTCAAAGCAGAGTCAACATCTTTCACTGTAAAAGACATATGTAGACTCTTCAGGTCTCATAAACCCTACAAAATGTTCACAGTGGCTCCTAGGTAGCCTTTTTGTGTCTCAATATTTTGATGTAAGGTGTGTCACCTATCAGGGTAAAAAGCAACAAGTTACCCAGATGGGCTCTCTTGTTGTCAGAGAGTGTTGGGCTAGTGGGGATTCAGCGTGTCACATCGCCCCTCAGGCCTACCTAAATGTTTGGTGGCTTCTTGTGATGGAAATGTTTGGGTCACTTAATTATTTACAACATTTTCTTGGGGAAGAACACATCGAAACTCCCCTGGGTAAGAACAGGCTCACATATATGGTTGCATGCTACAATGAAGGTATCAGTATGTTTGACTGAGCTTATTTTGGTCATCAATCTGACCCAGTGGCAAATACCTTACTAACCCAGCCAATATGGAACTTTGGAGACACAAATTTAGCACATGAGTAACTCCAATCCAGCCATAACAACCTTTCACATACACCTCTAACAACCAGCTGACTATGCTTCCCCCCTGTGTAATATCACAAGTCAGGTAGAACGACCCGGACTACAGTACAAATTAAAGAGTGTTCCAGGGTGGTTTTGGAATTTGGGAGAATCACCAGAACTACAAATGTCAAACATACTATGTCGGTACAATGGAACTAAAGTTTCACCTTTTCCCCAGCCCTTAGAACATCCCATAGGTTTTACGTCGAGCTGTGTGTTCCACATCAGTTTACTTGGTTTTCAGTTGCAGTAGCATATTGTGTGATTGTCTCTGCTCTTGCCTTAACTACCTTCGTGAGGTAGGCTGAAGAAAGGACATTTTCTGTATTCACACTCCATTTCTCTAAGGCACTAACCTGGAATATGAAAGAATTCAACTCATCCCTACTATCTTTTGATAGTTGTGTCTAACATGAGGGTCGTTTAAATATACAGGCCCTCATGCCACGTACAGTAAAAAGCAAAGGATTGTATGCTCATCTCTAAGTTTACTGAGGCAATCTAATCCTATAGTCCAGGCTCGTATTTCTCCCCTGCCTACATTGTACCTTTCCTTGCACCAAGACAGGACTTCTACAGGAGAGTGCACCTGAGTGCATCCTACAAATAGGAGGTAGCAAAGATTTACAGCATTATCCCATTTTATACTTTAAGCATGCATTTTAGTGCAGGATTCCAAAATCCAGAACAGTTCTGAAGCAAAAGTAGTGAGTCTCAAACTTTATCCCCCTTTCTTCTAATTGTTTGTTATAGTCTGTGTTAGAAATGGGGTCTCTGGTTGGCAGTCAGTTTGAACTCTATTCAAGCAGAGACCATCTCTCTAGCCAGAGCAATGGCGATACATAATTAAGATAACGCCGGCTCACCCTCTTGGTAGCTTGGCATGAGAAGTCAGACTTATCTCAAAGGCAATGTGTAAAGAACACAGAGTAATACAGTGAAAACTCTACAAAATAGACACCACACCAGTTCAGAAAAATAGCCAATATTTATCTAAATCAAAGAAGACCAAAACAACAAAATTCTAACATACCAAGTAAAGTTATGAATTTTTAAAATGATAGAATCTTACTCCATAGAAAATGATGGAAACGTTGTTTTTACACAAAGTACTTGGTTTGTGTAAAAAATAAAGCTGCATGGGCAAGCGTGTGTCCGAAGAGTCAGCAATGTGTTGTTTCTACTCTGGTCGGGTAGGCGATGTGTCATTTTTCTCTCCCGCAAGAGAGAGATGCGCTGATTTCCAGATGAGCAGGTCGGGTCTAGGAAGGTTCACGTTGATTTTGATGCCCAAATCAACGTGACTTTGACACGAAATCTGTTCGCACGAGGACACGAATCAACACTGCATGGGGTTTGCATCGATTTTAGCAGCCACAAGCGGGTGTTGCTTTGTTTCTCCAGCTGTGATACAGGTGATGTGTCGATTTCCCAGACACGATGCAGGTGGTGTGTCAATGTCAGCTGTGATGGAGGTGGTGCCTCGTTTTTACAGCTGCATTGCAGGTGGTGCATCAAAACTTTCCTCACAACAGCTTCACCTTTCAAGGGCCCAGGAACTGGATAGGGCATCATTTGGCAGGGTAGGAGTCTTAGCAGAGAGTCCGGGTGATGGCACAGGAAGTCTTTGATGGCCCTGAGACTTCAAAACAGGAGGCAAGCTCAACCCAAGATCTTGGAGACATTTCACAATCAGGAATACACCACAAAGCCAAGTCTTTGTCCTCTTTCAGGCAGAAGCAGCAACTGCAGGCCAACCCAGCAAAGTACAGTCACAGGCAAATGGGCAGTACTCCTCCTCCAACTCTTCAGCTCTTCTCCCTGTAGAGCTTCCTCTGGGTTCCAGATGTAATCTCAAAATCTGGGGGTTTTGGTCCACTACTTATACCGCTTTCTGCCTTTGAAGTTGCCCAACTTCAAAGAAAAGTCTCTGTTGTTTACAGGATCCTGCCTTGCCCATGCCCCAGACACATATCAGGGGGTTGGAGACTGCATTGTGTGAGGCAGGCACAGCCCATTGAGGTGTAAGTGTCAGCTCCTCCCTCTACTATAGCCCAGATGACCCATCAGGATATGCAGGCTATACCCCAGCTCCCTTTGTGTCACTGTCTAGTGGAGATTCAAAAACAGCCCAACTGTCAGTCTAGCCCAGACAGGGAATACATAAGTAGGCAGAGTGACAGAATGGTTTAAGCAAGAAAATGAACACTTTCTGAAACTGGCAATTTCAAACTGGCAATCTAAAAATCAACTTTACCAAAAGTTGCATTTTTAATTTGTGAGTTCAGAGACACAAAGAGACACCAAACTCCAAATCTCTATCTTCTCCCAAAGGGAAACTACACGTAAAAGTTATGTAAAGGCAGCCCCATGTTAACTGATGAGAGGGATAGGCCTTGCAACAGTGAAAATGGAATTTGGCAGTATTTCACTGTTGGCAACTGTAAAACACACCAGGTCATGCTCCACCTTTAACATACACTGCACCCTGCCCATGGCTCTACCTAGGGCCTACCTTAGGGGTGGCGTACATGTATAAAAGGGAAGGTTTGGGCCTGGCAAGTGGGTACACTTGCCAGGTCGAACTGGAAGTTTAGAACTGCACACACAGACACCGCAGTGGTACTTCTGAGACATGTTTACAGGGCTACTCCAGTCGAATTGGAAGTTTAAAACTGCACACACAGACACTGCAGTGGCAGGTCTGAGACATGTTTGCAGGGCTGCTCATGTGTGTGGCACAATCAGTGCTGCAGGGCCACTAGTAGCATTTGACGTACAGGCCCTGGGCACCTCTAGTGTACTTTACTAGGGACTTACTAGTAAATCAAATGTGGCAATCATGTATAAACCAATCACCGATACAATTTATACAGAAAGCATATGCACTTTAGCACTGGTTAGCAGTGGTAAAGTGCCCAGAGTCCTAAAGCCAACAAAAACTGATTAGAAAACATAGGAGGAAGGAGACAAAAGGTTTGGGGATGACCCTGCAAAAAGGGTCAGGTCCAACAGCCTGACTCCTCTATGATTCTGTAGTCGAGATAATAAGACCCTCAACTGGGAAACAAGTGACTGTAAAGTAAGGGAAGCTTTCTAAAAAGTATCCATGTTTTCCTCTACAGGAATATATTCCAGATACTGTACTCCTAAAACATCTAGGGCTATCCCCTTAGAAAATAGTCCAGTTAAGTGTACTTTATTCTGTGACCTTCATGTTGGCAAATATTCACTAAAATGGTTTGGGTGGCCTACTTGCATTAGGCATTAAATAAGTGAATAAAATCAGTTAAGTGCTTGTTTGTTAATTCGAGCATATATTAATTTATGTTGTGTGCGTTATGTGGAGGAAAAGAACAAGACTTCAAATAGGAATTTTTTCTATTATAATTAATTCAGAAGTTGATGATTCAATATGGACTTCTCGAGTATATCTTTTGAGTCTCTTATGAAACCATTGACTTTCCCTTTGCGATGCATGAAGAAAGAATATAGGCCCTCATTACGACCCTGGCGGTATAGAACCGCCAGGGCCGCGGCACGCGGGAGCACCGCCGACAGGCCGGCGGTGCCCCGCGGGGCATTCTGACCGCGGCGGCTTAGCCGCGGTCAGTGAAAGGGAAACCGGCGGTCTCCCACCGGTTTCCCGCTGCCCCCAGGAATCCTCCAAGCCGGCGCAGCTTGCTGCGCCGGCTTGGGGATTCCGACTCCCCCTCCCGCCATCCAGTTCCTGGCGGTTCTCCCGCCGGGAACCGGATGGCGGGAGGGGGAGTCGCGGGGCCCCTGGGGGCCCCTGCAGTGCCCATGCCAATGGCATGGGCACTGCAGGGGCCCCCGTAAGAGGGCCCCTACAAGTATTTCACTGTCTGCTTGGCAGACAGTGAAATACGCGACGGGTGCAACAGCACCCGTCGCACCTTCCCTCTCCGCCGGCTCGATTACGAGCCGGCATCCTCGTGGGAAGGGAGTTTTTCCCTGGGCTGGCGGGCGGTCTTTTGGAGACCGCCCGCCAGCCCAGGGAAAAACTCATAATACCCTCCGCGGTCTTTTGAGCGCGGAGCGGTATTATGGAGGGCTGAATTCTGGCGGGCGGCCTCCTCCGCCCGCCAGAATCAGAATGAGGGGCATAATCTTTAGAGGTAATCATACATATGCATACTATTGTTCAAGCTTTCAATCTATCTACTTACAAATATTGTTTTACTTTAAAAGTAATATATAGGGAATGCAGGCGAGGCAACCTGTATTTTCTTTTATAACCCCTGCAAACATTTGCATTTCCGTTCAAGATCATCAGATCCCGAGGGGGCCCTGGAAAATGAAGATAAACATCTCTTTACTTCATGGCTCTCTTGTTAAACACGTCCCTAACAAGGTTGTTAACACCTCCTGATATAAATGTAGCGCATCACATTATTTCACTCTCTAGGAAATGCTCATTGCCTCTATTTCGGTTAACATGAAATATTATGTATTCATTCGAAAAGAAACAAACACCAGAAAATAATTAATCTTGGAGACGCAAAGCAATTAAACTCTGAACGTTTTTTAAATGAAAAAGAAGAGGTGCTGAGAACATTAACAATGACATATGCAACAATAAATTATTTTCTAGAAAAGTCACAACAAGGCCTTTATTTTCTAATTAACCAATCTGATAGATTAATTAACTTTCTTGAAACATGGTGGGTGTAGCTCACATGGCTTAAACGGAACACCTAGGCCCAGATTATCAAAGGTTTTGCGTCGGTTTTTAACGCTAAACATTTTTTGGGCATTCACAAAGCAACACAAATAGGCAATTGCATTGGTTTGTGTGGCAAAGTAATGCAAAGCTGTGTGAAACACTGCTTTGCATTACGTTGCGTCGAGGAGGACTTACATGGGTGGAACATGGGTGTACCCGTGCTACCACCCATTAATTTTGATGCCAAACCCGATTCGGAAACATCAGAAGAAAGGGTTTAGTGGCAAAAATTATTGCCTTTGAAAAGCAGGCACAAAACTGAGAAATGTTTTAATTTCACCCTGCTTTTCCGACTTTGCATGTGTCCTGCACTGTAGGGCACACATACAAAGTGGGAAAAGCATTTGCACTTGTCTAGGCATAGTATTTTGTACAGGAAGGCTACCCTTCCTGTACAAAACATATGCTTGACACACGCACACACCCTAGCACTATGGCGCTAAGGTGTTATACGTGGCGCACAGCATCTGAAAACAGCACCGGCACTTGGGAATGGGGAGGAGAGTGCCATTTCAATGAGTCTATGGCGCTCTCCAGCTCTCTACTTGTCACTCAAAGTAGCACAGCAACTTTAGGTGCTACGCTGCGTTGCATGTCACCTACTAGAGAGTTTTGTTTCGGCTGGTCCTTGCTGTTCTTTGACTCCCAACACTGCCATAGTTGGCTTTTCATGTAAGGCTGCTAGCAGCTATTTTTGGAGTTGCATGGAAAAAGCAGAAGACAAAGGCGGTCATTCCAACCGCGCCGCCCGCCATGCGGTTACCGCCGAATGACCGTACCGCGGTCAAAAGACCGCGGCGGCCATTCTGGCTTTCCCGCTGGGCCGGCAGGCGACCGCCAAAAGGCCGCCTGCCGGCCCAGCGGGAAAGCCCCAACAACGATGAAGCCGGCTCCGAATGGAGCCGGCGGAGTTGCTGGTGTGCGACGGGTGCAGTGGCACCCGTCGCGATTTTCAGTGTCTGCTTTCAGACACTGAAAATCATTATGGGGCCCTGTGAGGGGGCCCCTGCACTGCCCATGCTAGTGGCATGGGCAGTGCAGGGGCCCCCAGGGGCCCCACGACACCCGTTCCCACCATCCTGTTCCTGGTGGTATTTACCGCCAGGACCAGGATGGCGGGAAGGGGGTCGGAATCCCCATGGCGGTGCTGCAAGCAGCGCCGCCATGGCGGATTCCTTGGGCCAGGGGTAAACCGGCGGGAAACCGCTGGTTGCCCTTTTCTGACCGCGGCTTTACCTCCGCGGTCAGAATGGCCCTGGAAGCACCGCCAGCCTGTTGACGGTGCTTCCGCGGTCCCCGGCCCTGGCGGTCATGGACCGCCAGGGTCGGAATGACCCCCAAAGAGAACTGAAAAAGTGAAGCTAAGGAGATTGCAGATAAGGGTGGTGGGGTGGTATCACTGCCGGAAAGAGGACATTAGATGAGTGACTAGTTGATATTAAAATGGCGAAACTTGCCCAATATTGTGTTAATTTATTCATATCATAATTTTATGTAGCGTCAAACATGCTGGTTTGTGGCCACTCTACAACTATGCCTTATATCATGGGCCTGATTAACTTTTTCTTTTGACAGTGTTTTTGTTGGTATTTTTCTCATTACACTAACGCATGGCAGAATAATATCCTTGACCTCCATGTTTGTAATGCCTATCGAGTGAGAGATATCCCAGTATTACAGCAGTTCTGAGACAAAAGCAATGTAACATCATCTTCATACTTATCATATCCTGTAACAGTATTCCCCTTTCATAACATGGAGTCCATTACCTTGCGTAACTCTTACTTAGCAGTTGGTTACACATTAGCATGAGAAACACCAAGAAACATAAATTAACTAATTCTCTTATAAAACAAGCGAAAGGAAGTGACGGTCCGCCGGATTAGGCCAGGAAGGTATTTTCATCCATCTTTGGGGCGTGCTTGTGTAGCAGGTTGGGGTTCCACACATTGCAATCCATAACCCACATAACTGCACAAGCAGCAGGTCACCACATTCATCCCTAGTCCCTCATGACACTCCTCCCATCAAGGGGCAGCCACCTCTCTCTCATCAATACCTCTACTAAGTCACTCCTCCTCCCCTCACAGAGCCAGGACTACCCGTGAGTGAAGACCTATGACCCCCTCAGGGTTTTCTAATGCTTCCAAAACTTCCTCCCAAAGTGACGCTATTGGCCCTCTTTGCAGTCCTCTTGTTTCTTCCATATGGAGCGCTTGGCCCTCAGCTAAGGCCCATTCCTTAACTGTTGACTTCCAGCTGGCTACCGCCGGACCGTTCACAGATTTCCAGGACATGGAGCTCTGTCTCTTGGCCAACACTAACCCAAAGTCGAGGAAGTGGTTCTCCACTTTCCTATGTTTCGGGCATGGGAAGGTTCCCAGTACGCAGGCCTTCATATGTATGGCACCATCCAGGCAAGAGTTTCACTTAGCCTCTGCACTACTGAAGACCTGTTCACAAAGGTAAACTTACACTTTGTGTAAATTACAATTGTTTTCTATTCACAAATGTATTTTACTAGTAGTATAATCACAAATGTGGACCCTCCACATATAAAAAGATAGGACAATCCTATCTACTATGGTGACAAGTGTAGATCTTCACATGTGTTTGTGGCTTCATCAATTGCATAAGTTCACGGGAAAGAAGGACCTTTAAGATTTCCACAATATGACACATTTGATCTGAGAGTTATTGAGAACTTGAGGGTAATATTGTATGACATGAAACCTCCATCCAGACCAGCACAGTATGAGGCTTTCAACGCTAGTGAGCCTGCTGTGCATGCAAAAGGAGACATACCAGAATATAGCTATGAAAGCAGTGTGTAATTATGCTAATGCTAAGTGGGATGAAGAACAGCATAGGTGAATGTGATGAACAGTCGAGGGAGTTAGAATATACCCTGCATTGACGACTGAAAAGTCTACAAAATAGGAAAGCAGGGAGACAAAGACACCAATGTCACAGAAAAATCTATCACTAATAGTGACTTCAGTGATGACCCCTTAGATGCTTTGCTGTCCTCGCATTGACAGCCTCATGCTGCCCAGTCCATAGATTAAGAGAATGCTACCAACTGTAGTAGTACTGTTGACACAGACCCAATTGACCACAATGTGACTCGGATTGGAGGACCACCTCTAGCTCTTTCCATTGCAGCTGCACCTACTGAGACCACTAGTACTGTATTGCATGGGTTGTTCCTGCCACTGGTATGCCTATTCTTGCACCAATACTACAAGTCATATAAGCTTAGACATTAGCTGTTTCCGCTATACCTTCCCCAGTAAGTGTTGCCCTGTTTTGTGCAGTCCCAGGAGCTGTAGTTGGAGTGGCCATAACAGGGTTTTTTCCCAATATCACAAAATTCCCAGATTATTGCCTGGAGCCCACCAAAAAATGTACAATCCCTGGGAGAAGAAAGGAAATTTGTTTTAACTACACTAATTCCTCAAAATGAGGGGGGACAGTTTGATAATGACATTTTTACCCTGTGGTTTGATGAGTCCCCTGCGGAAGGAGGAATAGATGGGTCTGAGTCACCATCCGCAACTTCAGTTAAAATTAGACCCTTAGATGTGCCAAAGTTGTAGGTAGAATTGAAAGAAATTATCAAAGAATGTTTAGACATTTCACATCTGAACCAAAACCAGGAAACTCAGCTGATACATTTGAGAAAGGAGCTCACTGGGTGTGCAACTAAGGCACATGAAAAGCTATTAGAATTGGCAGGGAAATATAATATAGAACTTTCTAGGAGTCTCCTTTACAGAACTGTTTCAGGGCACTACTAGATGATAATACGATTATTACTATATGATCTTCAGGGATGCAGTTACACATTTCTGAATTGGTGAAATGCATCTAAAAATGGAGTGATATTGACAAGTTGTAAAACAAGTGGCAAAGAAACAAAAAAAGAAGAAGTAATCAGACAGTGTAGAGGTAAATGTAAAACTGCCTCCAACACCCCCAGATGGAAACAAGGCTCAGAAATTCCCTAAGAGAAAGCTACCAGATGAAGGGTATGTTCATGAGCCATGTAGTCTAGATGATCTTATGACATTTACAAACAATTTCCCTAAATTGAGAGAGAATCCTGCCAAGTGGTATACTCAGGTTGACTGGTTTGTGAAGATTTCAAAGGTTCTGTGTACAGACTTAAATATCTTTGAGATTGTGGTACCAACTGTTTTATGAATGTAAGACAGTAATCAGATAGTCTTGCACAGAACCCCGAAGGGATCAAGAGACTCATGCACCATCTCCTGCAGTGATTACAAAGTCTCATGAGATGAATATATTTTGAAGGAAAAGGTCCCAGCAATGGATATTGATTGGCCTAAGATCAATAGAGAGACCCAGGAAGCAAAATAATCAGTGCTCCCCTGTTATGAACCATTGTTGCAGATGTTTATTCAACACAGTGGTCAGGAGAACCCTCTTTTGTGTCACAATTCATTCCTGGATTGCGCCTGGAGTAGGCAAGCATATTCAATAGAATGTGATTTGCTGGTAGACTAAGCAGTTGGATAAGATCTTGAGTTATGCCAAGTGCTGCAGTGATGAGCAAGAGATAAAGCAGAAGAGACTTAAGGAAATGTCTACGCTTTCTGAGACAAAGTTGGCACAGGAAGGTTTTCAAAATCAGCCATGTGGGAAATGTTGGTGGAATGCAAGCTGTTAGTCATCAGAATGGAGGCCAAATGATGTAAGGTTAGAATAGTGTCCTGCTAGGTAGAGGTTGTGGTACTACAGTTGGTTTGAATTCTTGTGTAGCTATTGTAATGCTGAAGCGATCACCTCATTGTCATTCTTATAACGTGTTTGGACATTGGAAGAGGGAGTGCCTTCAGATTTCAAATAGAGTAGTCAGTGATGGGAAAATGCAAAATGTGAATTCTGCCCAATTGCAGAATGCCTCAGTCCAGCGAATGCAAAACACAAATCAGTCACAAAACCCAATGACGCAAGTTCTGCAAGCTTCAATGCCCCAACAGTACATGTGTAACCCCAGGTTTGATGTGAATCCAGCCCCAAGAGTCAACATGTATCCTTTCCAAAATCAGAACCCATTTCAACAGTACCCCATGTTTGAGACTGAGGGTTTCAATTCAGATCAATCAATTCATATCAAACACAATGAAGGTCTGTGAGGAGTGATGAAGCCTGCATGCTTGGCACAGTCTTACAGGAAGACCAGAGTGGTCCATCCATTCATAGAAAATGAGTTGAATGGCCACAAGTGCAATTTTTGATCAACACTGTTGCTACCCGTTCCATACAAAAGAAGTCCATGTCCTACTCTACTCAGGAAAGAAGAGTCTCAGGAAAGTAGGTGTTACAAATAAACAAATAGCTATCCCTCTGTCAAAGAAAGTCCTTGTTAAAATAAGCTCATTTGAAGATCACCAATTTCTTTTATGTGATTCAAGTCCCATAAACCTGATCTTTTATGCAAGTACTATTGTACAATTTTCTGCATACTGGATGGTGTTGAGATCCAAATACATTCCAGGTCTACGGCCTGGCTACCGCCAAGATCTGCATCCTGAGACTTTGGAGATCACCCACATGTCCAACACCAGAGGGCTAGCTGCAAGAATTGTTTAAAGTTGTTGCTTTTGAGCAGATCATTGCTTGACTCACCAATCATTATGACAGATTTCTGGACAGATGGGGAACCTTTCTTCGAGACCCCTGAATCATATCCTTTCCACTACCTGGCTCCTACTTAAGTATACCTTCCACACCCTCACACTGCCTGGTTGCCTCCTGGCTGTCTACTTGGCCCCCTACCCTGCCTCTTCTACTCTGCACCCCCATGCCCCACCTCCTGGAGTATCCATAAAGAGGACCCTGACCTTATGCAGGGCAGGTACTTCTAATGACCTGCAGGTCCATACAATCTTCTTGCTGTGCCACCCAACTGATTGGTTGTCCCACTGCGGAATCCTTGACCTTTCCACCTGCTGCATATTGCCCCCCCCTTCTTGATGCCCCGATGGACTGCCATTTTGTCACCCCAGCCCCTTTCCCATAACCACCCCACCCTCTAAGCCCACACCCAGGGGAGCTTTCAGCCACCCTGCGGACCACTCCCCACTCTGGTTGTCTAAGTGCTAGGCAGGTCCTTCTTCCTGGACCCTGATGGACTGTCGTGACATTTGTGTAGGTTTCCCTTGCTAAACTCCACCCACCCTGGACCCCTTGGCTCCTCAGTTGGTTTATAATGGTGTTCTGTTCAACTTATGGTTTTTACTTATGGTCATGCTCAATATTCTCATGCATGTAGTCACTATGTGCACTCAGCTTGTATCCTTCATGTTTTTCTCAATAAAGAAAGTTAAAAAAAGAGATCCAAATACATAAAGAAGATGTTGAATTGAAAATGGCTAGACAAGGGCCAGTGGTTGGGTTGTGCCTCCTAAGAACAGTAGAAGACTTGCCTTCAGATTTAAGAGATATTGCGAAACAAAGTATGGGATTAGTCGGGGAAAGACCTCAGATTCCATAAACATGTAGAGCCTGTTAAAATAATGATTAAACACAATGCTGAGTACCTGAGACCTCCATCACACAATTTCACACCTGAGGCAGTGGCTCAAATTACTCAAGTGATTGATTTAGTTAATGATATGATAGGGAATTTTAAAACAGATAGTAGGAAGCCAGGGTAACTCATCAATAATGGGCTTGCAGAAGCCAAATGGCAAGTTTAGAATTGTGCAGGATCTAGAAAAAATGAACAATATTGTTGCTCCATGTGGTCCGTGTTACAAATCCAGCCACAACACTATTTCAGAAACCGTGTGATGCCAAGTGGTTCACAGTGGTTGCTATGTGTCTGACATTTTTCTCTATCCCATTGCATGAGGAAAGCCAGTTCCTTTTCTCATTTTCATTCGAGGACAAAGTTCTGGCATGGTGCTGAGTCCCACAAGGGTATATAGAGCACCCTTTGACTTTCAATCAGACCCTAAAGAAAAATCTTGAGCCTTTACTATTGCCCTGCAATGCTATTCTTCTTCAGTATATTGATGACCTGTTAGAAGCCTACAAACAGGATACTGTAGCACTGTTAAACCATTTGGCTGAAAACGGACACAAGGTATCCCCAAGCAAACTGCCTCACTTTCAAAAAGAGGTCCTATACCTAGGACATCACTTTGATAAAGGAGCAAGAAAGGTATCACAAAAGACAATTTTCGCCATTCAGAAAATGAACCCATCTAAAATACGATGAAAAGTCAGTATGTTTCTGGGAATGATGGGTTATTGTAGACAGTGTATACATACATTTTACCTAGGGGCCAGGCTTTTACCTGATCCGCTTCTATTGGACAACAATTGCTTACAAATGTTTCTAGAGCCGAAAGAAATTCTCTGTTGTGCTGAGTCACAGGAAATGCCCGACTATAGTACAATGTTTACAAAGTTTTTCAGTAAGATGAGGGCTTCACTCTTTCAGACCCTCGAAGATCTGTGGCATACTGTTTGACCCCTCTTGACCATGTAGCTAGAGGACTGCTTAGCTGACTTAAAGGGTTGCAGTGGTTGGTGTCAGTATTGAGAGAAGCAAGAGTATAGTCATGGGGCAACCTCTTCCAATGATAATACCCTACTCATTGGAGATTTTGATCACGTGCCCAAGGACGGAATATCTGACAAATAACAGGCTCACAAAGTATGAACAATTCATTTTGCCTGCTGAGAATGTTACTTTGAAAAGGTGTCATACCCTCAACTCAGCTACATTGTTACCATTGCATAAAAATTTAATTGTTGGGGAGGAGGATGAGCATGACTTTCTTGGGTCAGGGATTTGTGCCCCAAGCTAAACCTGATATTATGGATGCACCCCTTGATGAGCCCGAACATGCCATGTTTGTTGATTGCTCATGTTTAAGAGATACCATGGGGGGTCTGGGAGCAGCTTAAGCTGTCTGCACAGTGCATGAAGTGCATGGCTCTGAAGTGTCACCTCTGCTTAAGTAGCAAAATAGGTCACTATTACCAGAGCTTGTTTTCTTTCTGACCAATTGAGGGTGACACTACTTACTGACAGTCAACATAGCTTTGGTGTGGCCTATGACTTTGGACAGTTGTGGTCACAGAAGAGATTCATGACTTCATCCGAATCACCTATCCAGAATGGGGAATACTTGATGCGACTGTTAGAAGCTTTACAATTGCAAAGAAAAATTGCTGTGGTCAAATACAGAGCCCACAGGAGTGGAAATGATTAAGTGATCTCTGGAAACAGATACGTCGACGAAGCTGCTTAGTATTGTGCTACTGTATCATGTGAAATTAATGGTAGTATGCAAATGAATCTGATGAGAACACCAGTTTTGCCATGACGCTGTCTGTTGACACTTGTGAGGAAGTTAAGAGGTACAGGAGGAAATGACAGAGGCATAACAACAAGGATGGATCAGGGCAGGATGTATTAAGAAGGCAAATGAAATCTGGGTGTCAGCTGATGGAGAATCTGTTACCTGACTAGACATTTTCATGGTCCTACACACATTGGGAGAGATTCCATGGTTAGACTCTTCAAACAGAATTGGTTCAACTCTCAATTTAGAGTCATGGATGAGGAAATTTGCCATAGATGTCTGACATGCCAACAGATGAATGTAAGGAGAAGGATGCCAGTAACCATGAATCACATAAGCAGACCAGGAAGACCCTTTAATAGGATGTAATAGGCTGATGTTAGAAATGGGGTCTCTAGTTGGCAGTCAGTTTACACCCTGTCTAAGTAGTGACCCTCATTCTAGTCAGGGTAGGGGAGATGCACAGCTCAAATAACCCCTGCTCACCCCTTGATAGTTTGGCACCAGCAGCCAGGCTTATCTCAGAGGCAAAGTGTAAAGTATTTGCACAAACACATACAGTAATTCAGTGAAAACACCACAAGAGGACTCCACACCAGTTTAGCCAATATTTATCTAAATCAAACAAGACCTAAACAAGACCCAAACAACAAAAATCCAACATACACAAGTAAAGATATCATGTTTTAAAGTTAAATAAGAGTCTTAATCCATAGGAATCAATGGATGTGTTGTTTTAGCACAAAGTACCTGGTATGCATCAAAAATAAAGCCACAGGGGCAAGGGTGCATCAGAACAGCAAGCGATGCATCGATTCCTTACTCACAAGTGAGGCAGTGTGTCGATTTATCTTCCCGCCGGGTAAGGGATGTGTCGATTTTTTCTTCGTAGGGAAAGGATGTGTTGATTTCTGGATAGGCATACTGGGGTCTATGCGGTGATGGTGAAGTTTTGGCACCCAGGGACGATGAGCAGAAAATCGAGATGCACGGTAACAATGAAGCCACGCTGAGCTGGCGATGTGCTGATTTCTGCAGCTATGAGGCAGGTGCTGTGTCAGTTTTACAGCTGTGGTGTGGGTGCTGCATTGATTTTTCTGCTGCCAAGCTCTAGTGCATGGATTTTCACTCAGGTTTTACCAGCTTCTGGTTCCAAATGTCCAGAGATTGGAATGGCACATCAGGGGGTCTCAGCAAGAGAGCCCAAGTGCCGGCAGATGAAGTCTTTGATATCCCTGAGACTTCTTCACAAGAGGGAAAATCAGTCAAAGCCCTTGGAGAAACTTCACAAACAGGATACACAGAAAAGTCCAGTCTTTGTCCTTTCTAAGTCAGATGCAGTAAATGCAGGCCAACCCAGCAAAGTACACACAGCAAAGGGGCAGTACTCCTCCTCACAGCTCTTCACCTCTTCTCCTTGGCAGAGGATCCTGTTGATCCAGAAGTGTTCTACAATTGTGGGGTCAGCGGTCCACTACTTACACTCATTTCTGCCTTGAAGCAGGCAAACTTAAAAGGAAAGTCATTGTAGTGCACAAGACCTTGCCTCTTCCTTGCCCTGCCCCACGCACACTCTACGGTGTTGGAAACTGTATTATGTGAGGACAGGCATTGCCCTTTCAAGAGTAGGTGTCAACTCCTCCCTCCCACTGTAGCCCAGGAAGACCCATGAAGATATGCAGGACATACCTCAGTTCTCTTTGTGTTAGAGTCTAGAGTGAATTCACAAACAGCTCAACTGTCAGTCTGACCCAGACATGGATTCAGCAGCCAAGCAGAGGCACAAAATGGTTCAGTAAGAAAATGTCCCCTTTTAAAAAGTGGTATTTTCAAACTCACAATCTAAAAACCATTTGTACTAAAAGATGCATTTTTAGATGGTGACTTTAGAGAGCCCAAACACCACATCTCTATCTATTCCCCCTGGAAAAAATTACACTTAAAAGGTATTTAAAGGCAATCCCCATATTAACCTATGGAAGAGATAGGACTTGCAATAGTGAAAAATGAATTTGGCAGTATTTCACTACTAGGACATGTAAAACATACCACAATATCTCCTTCCCTTTGAATACACTGCACCCTGCCCATGGGGCTGCCTTGGGCCTAACTTAGGGGTGACTAATATGTAATAAAAGGGGAGGTTTAGGCCTGGAAAGTGGGTGCACTTGACAGGTCGAACAGGCAGTTCCAAACTGCCCACACAGACACTGCAGTGGCAGGTCTGAGACATGTTTACAAGGCTACTCATATGGGAGGCACTATCAGTACTGCAGGTCAGCTAGTAGCATTTGAGTTACAGGCCCTTGGCACCTCTGGTGCACTTTACTAAGGATTTACTTGTGAACCAACTATGCCAATCAGGGATAACCAACCATAATTACAATTTATATAGAGAGCAGTTGCACTTTAGCACTGGTCAGCAGTGGTAGAGTGCACAGAGGCCTGAAACCAGCAAAATAGATCAGAAAAAATAGGAGGAAGAAGGCAAAATGTTTAGGGATAACGCTGCAAAAAGGTCCATTGCCATGAGCTGAGATATCAATCAATCAATCAGAGATTTATAAAGCACACTACTCACCCGTGAGGGTCTCAAGATGCTGAGGAGGGGAGGGGGAGAAGGTGGGAGAGGGAGGTGCTGCTGCTCAAACAGCCATGTCTTGAGACGTTTCCTGAAGGTAAGGAGGTCATATCCTATATCCTAGTCATAGTATGCATTTTCTCCCCATGGGTGGAAACCTACCAAACACGGATGAATGACGGTCTCCCTATAGCCAAACTGTTGTTTGTGCTTTGAGTTGAGGTGGAAAGGACCCTATCAGGTGATATGGTGAATTGCCTAATTGGATACTTGTCTCTCACATCCCTAGAGCAAAATGCTAGCTTAAGAAGGTGGTGAAGCCTCAGGCACAATTTCAACTTCCTGTTCTAGAAACCCGGAAAGACAGGAGGGTGGTGTTGTACACCTGAGTTCTCCAGCCATCCAAGTTCCTGACGTCTCAGAGAGTGGTGTGGAAGTGCCTCAGGTGGAGGAAGATACAAAACCAGAGTGGGGGAACAACACAGAGTAGTCTCAGGTGGAGAAAAGCGACCCTGGTGAAGGAAGGAGTGGGAAAGATAGAGAGAGGAGTGGGCAAGGATGAAAGAGGTAATGAGATCTAAAGTGCAGGTTGAATAAATGCCACAAACTATCACAGAGTCAATTTGTATGAGTGAAGCTGAAGGTGACTAACAGGACCCTATAAAATCAAAGAGAGCAAGAGTGCCTTGCCACAGATAATCAGCACCTGAATGGACTTAAAAAACAGACAGTGTGCCTGACTTGACAAACTATTACTTTGAATGATATTAAAAGAACTTTACAATTATTGATTTTAGAAAAAAAAGAAATTAGAAAAAGAAGAAAGAAAGAAAGTGAAAAAAGAAAGAAAGAGTGAAAGAGCGAAAGAAGGAAAAAGAAAGAAAGAAAGAAAGAAAGAAAGAAAGAAAGAAAGAAAGAAAGAGAGAAAGAAAGAAAGAGAGGAAGAAATTTAAGGAAAAAGAAGATTCCCCAGTACAGTGGAAGAGTAGGGTTTCCATTCTATAAGAAAATGGAGGAGGGTTAGGGATACCTCACAATATTGTGGCCAAGAAGGATGGACTGTATATTTTCAAATCATTTTGGAAGGGCTAAATGACTGAGTACCCTACCATACCCACTTTGTCCCTTTGTACAATTGAGTGAAAGTTTAAGGTAGGAATGGTTTCCAACTGCATGAACACAACCATTTAGACGGAATTTTTGTATTAATTACCTATGAGTTGAATTTGTGTTACTTCACTGGATTACCACTTCATTATAATTGTTGTGGAATTGGGAGCACAAGTGATCACGTATTTGGCCATTGACACACAATTTTATGATCACTATATACAATTTATCAGAATTATAATTATACAAATGATGCAATAATGTTAGTACACTGCACCCTGTTTTATGGTTATTGCACCCTAAAAGATAAAGGAAGTGTTGCGACTAATGCTGTTTGTCAATTGATGTGCCTGGAGTGACAGAATTATCCTGTCTTCGCCCACTTACTCAGATTGCAAAGTAGCGTGCAACGTCCTGTCTTCTTCTGGTTTTTGTTGTTGTAACCTAAGCCCTTACATGAAATAAAGAACTTGGCTCCTATCTGCATGGCTCCAGACTTTTGCACGGTATAAACATTCATCACCACAGCCATCCAAAAGCAACAGAAAATATGCCTTTTTCAAGGACACTGCCAAGTCTAACTCCTGACACAAGCCTGCCAGCACTGAATTTGAACATAGCTCAGATCTTCCACCTAATTCAATGTTCTGTGCTTAGTGAATCTCTGGGCTATAGGTCAGAATGCCATCTACAGAAATATAGTGCCAGATGTACGTAGCTTGACGTTTGTCATTTTCTAATGGTGAATGTTTGTGATTCACTAATAGGAAATTGCAAACAGCTATGTACAACAGTGCATTTAACACTGTTTGCAATTCCCAAATGGGTCACAAGAGACCTGCATCATTAATGTTCATGAGGCAGGTCATAATTTGTGACCCATTTGGGAATGGCCACAATCACAGAGATAGTGGCCATCTGGGGTCAGCAGATTACCATGCCTGTGATTGCTTTTTTAAAAAGTAAACAATTTTTTTGTAATGCATCTTGTTTTCCTTAATGGAAAACAAGATGCATTACAAAATAAAATTGAAACATTTTCTTTTCAGTTTTTAAGAGTATGCAGTGGCCTGTGGGACCACTACCTGCTCCTAAAAAATGTCTTCACCCACATTAACAAAGGGGAAGGGATCCCTTGGAGACCCATTCCCGTTTGTGAATGGGTTATCACCAACTTTAAGGTGGTGGTAATCTGTGAATGTTTTGTGACTACATTGCCTGTTGCAAAACATTCCTACATACCAGTGTGACTTGCTATTAGAAAGGGATGCCCTTTGCACGCCCCTTCCTAATAGGGAGTTGCAAACCCTTTTTTATGAGTCAGTAATAGGTTACCGACTTGCAAAATAGGGTTGGTACATGCCAAAAAGAATTTTACCTGTTGGAAATAGCCCAAAGGACTATGGGCCTGATTACAACTTTGGAGGAGGGTGTTAATCCGTCCCAAATGTGACGGATATCCTGCCCATTATATTACGAGTTCTATAGGATATAATGGACTCGTAATACGGCGGGTGGTATATCCGTCACATTTGGGATGGATTAACACCCTACTCCAAAGTTGTAATCAGCTCCTATATGTGACTGGTAAAAAGCTTTACAGACCTGGCCCATAGTGTTCTTCATATTATTTATAAAACTATTGTCCCATTGAGTGCCATTTTCCTATTACTATCTTCAATGAGGAGATATTTTGTAACAATACTTACAACACTATATTTATGTCAGACGATAATCTAACAATGACGTTCTGGTACCATACCACTCTTGGTTACATTCTCCTTTTCAACTAACACATCTGTGTATACCACATTGCTTGTTTTCCCTTGATTTTGTACATAGTTCCTGCTTCTGTAATGTAGTAGTTTTTTACTCATGTATGCTATCTAAAGCATTCCACTGCTTGTTCTTTGTCTGATACACATTAAATAAAACCACAAGCAAATAAATAAATAAAATAAATACATAAATAATATACACAAGTCCGAAGGGATCATAGAGTCTAACCAGGACGCAAGAAGGTCTATGAAAGGAGGGAGTACCAGTTCCAAAGCTCCTCAATCACTGGGTCTTCTGCTAATACCTCATATTGTTGGGCAATGAAATGGGAAAGAAGAGTGGCAGCTGAGAGAAATCTCATTTTATAAATTCATTAGTGGCACAGAAGCAGCATATGGCAATTAATATATCTACAGATTTAAACGCTCAAATAAAATAATGTATAAACCAAAACGTGCACGTTTGAATTACAGTGAGCTGTTTGTGCCTACCAGTCGTATTCGGACACCATGTTTAACATGAAAATATTTTACATTTATATAAGTGTCAATTAACAATGAATATTAACAAAAGAGTATTATTTTAGGTAACGACAGGAGAAAATAAAATGTACTATGAGCATTAGTTAAACACACTTACACTGATTTCATTAAGAAAATAAGTACACACTTAAAATTGCTTGACATAACATGAAGAATGCTGCAATAAAAACAATTTGTTTGTATACATGATTTTAATTTAAAGGTGTGCAAAGAAATGTATCGAATGTATTAACTGTATTAATGTGTATTAGGCTTCCTTAACATGACTAGGCCTGAAAGTTCATTTTTGCATCGAGCCATGGAAATTGTACTTTTCCCTGTTGTCCTTTAACCTGAATTCTTTTCTCTAGGCTGCAAAAGTAATGCTGAATGTTGTATTGTATTCCATAGAAGGGCATGTTTCAAGTTTAGTTAACCCCTTCGCTGCCAGGCCTGTTCCCTCTCAGGTGCCAGGCCTTTTTTTTTACTATTTGGGGCAATTTGCGCTTAGGTCCTCATAACTTTTTGTCCACATAAGCTACCCATGCCAAATTTGCATCCTTTTATTCCAATATCCTAGGGATTCTAGAGGTACCCAGAGTTTGTGGGTTCCCCTGAAGGAGACCGGGAAATTAGCCAAAATACAGAGAACATTTAGTTTATAAAAAAAAAAAGATCTGCAAATGAAAGCTTGTGGTTTTTCCCCTGAAAATGGCAATGTTAGAAATGGGGTTTCTGGTTGGCTAGGGGTATGCACCTCAGCCAGGCAGAACCCACCCACTCTAGTCAGTGCAAGAGAGTTACACGTCCAACATAACTCCTGCTCATCCCCTTGGTAGCTTGGCACGAGCAGTCAGGCCTAACCCGGAGGAAATGTGTAAAGCTTTTGCACAACACACACAACACACGTGACGCAAAATGTACACCACAAAATAAACACAACACTGAGCTATGTAAAAATAAAATGTATTGCACAAAACATAATTAGACCAACATTACACGTTAGTAATACCCTGCTACCTTAGCAGTTGTCAGAACATTACACAAGTTAGTAATACTCTCCAAGGATACGCAGTTGTCACATTAGAACATGTAAGTATTCAGGATTCTGCAAAATATGCAGTAGTCAGGAATTACAGTAAAGAATTCTATGCACTTGTCATGAACACCTCATAAATATCCATAAAAGGAACATTAGAGAACATATCACAAGTCATAAAAATACATATCAGCATGTCATGCCAATAAAAGGAACATCAGCACATATATGTAGCGTCATAAAAGCAGGTAGCAAACATGAGCCAATATATCCCCCAAAAGTACCTTATTTGATGAAGAAGAGACACTCTTCGTGCCTAGAGGAGGAGCATGGGGGCCCCCGGCACTCCTATGCGTGATACGGGGACCACGCGGTGCTCCTGTGGGAGAGGGGGCAGACTGCACCCTCTCTGTGGAGATGAACAGGCCCCTCCTGGGGCCCACGATCTCTGTGGGGCCCCCCGGGCCTCCAATGGCCCTCTGACAAAGGGGGCTATCAACAATGGTCAACAAGGAAGTTACGGGGCGATCGCGCCCCTAAGGCAGTGGCTGGGAGGAAAGGAACTCCCTTTCCGTCTCTATGCCCTGCAATACTGGAGGCAGTTGCCCTCCTCCCCGGTGCGCTGCCTGTCTGAAGAAGGGAGAGGCCTCGCCTCTTCGCCACGTGCTATGCTCCTCTCTGCAGCCGATCGTGCATCTCCTGGGTTGCGGTGGTGATCCCCTTGGCAACAGGGGAGCCGGCGTGTACCCCGGGGGCACCGCTCAGATTACCCGGTCCCTGGGGGCACTGAGAGGAGCGCGCCAGCTCCTCTCTTCATCTTCCAAGTGCCCTGGGGGCAGAAAACACAGCGTGCTCCGACGCAATTGGGTAATTAAGGAGGCCCGGGCCGCGGCAGTGATTTTGGAACGTGGAGAAGAGCTTTTCAAAGCATGAAGGCACTTTAGTTTGGCCCGGGCTGCAGCGGTGATGTTGGCAATAAATGGAGCGCTTTAAAAAGTGCACAGAGCAACACGGGTGCCCCCGGCTGCAGCAATGATTTTGGCTGGCAAGAAGCGCTTTTCAAGGCGCTAGGGGGGCCACCCATGAAATAAGGTACTTCCCAAAGTGCTTCACTTGGAATCCCACGAAGCTGGAGTGCTCCTTGTGCTCTAAATAAGCCCCTGGCCCTGGGAACAGTGAAAGCAAGAAAAAGCACAGAGCTGGTGGGCCCAGCTACAGGCCAGCACACGGGGTGCAGATGGTGGCAGTTCCTCCTAGTGACCAGGCAGGTCACAGGTCAGCACAGCAGCAGCAGTCCAAGGTGGTTTCCTGGTGAGTTCATCCAGCAGCGTCCTGTGTCCAGTTTCAAGTCCCAAGAATGTTTAAATTGTGGGGAAAATTCCCTTGTACTTATACTAAGTTTACAGTGTGTTTTACAATGAGGAGGAGAGGGGGTCCAACCAGTTACAACTGGTTCTGGGAGTGCCCTTTCTCCTCTCCAGCACAGGCTCCAAACATCAGTGGGTGGTAAACAACCCTATTGTGCGAGGCCAGGGCACAGCCTTTACAAATGCAGGTGTGCCCCGCCTCTCCCTTCTCCCAGCCCAGGAAGGCTATACAATATGTAGATGCACCTCTGTGACACCTCCACCCTCCCTGTGTACAGGCTGTCTGAAAAGTATGCACAAAGTCCCAACTGTCAGTCTGCCCAGATGTGGATTGGAGGCAAGCTGCAAAAACACCAGAGTCATAAGCACAGATAAATGCACACTTTCTAGAAGTGGCACTTCCTTAATAGTAATAAAAGATATACCTACCCCAGTAAGCAGCATTTCTTATCACTATCACAACCATACCAAACATGCCTACGCTACCCCTTATAAATCAGACAATACCCCTTACATATAAGGCAGGGCATTTCTAATGCAATCCTATGAGAAGGCAGCACTCACAGCAGTGAGACACCAAGTTAGGCTGTTTGTCACTACCAGGACAGGCCACGCAACCTGCCACATGTCCTGCCTTCTACATACATGGCACCCTACCCACAGGGCTAGCTAGGGCGTACCTTAGGGGTGACTTACATGTAGTAAAAGGGGAGTTCTGGGCCTGGTAAGTAAATTTAGATGATAGGTCCTTGTGGCAGAAAACTGCGCACACAGGCCCTGTGGTAGCAGGCCGGAGATTGGTTTGACAGGCTACTTCAGTGGGTGGCGCAAGCAACGCTGCAGGCCCACTAGTAGCATTTAATATACAGGCCCTGGGTACAGGTATACCACTTTACAAGGGACTTACAGGTAAATTAAATAGGCCAATTAGGTATAAGCCAATTATACCAATTTTACAAGAGAGAGCACATGCACTTTAGCACTGGTTAGCAGTGAAAAAGTGCTCAGAGTCATAACGTCAGCCAACAAAGGTCAGAAAAATAAGGAGGCAAAAAGCAAACAGTCTGGGGAATTACCCTGTAAAAGGGCCAGGTCCAACAGACATCAACAAAGGGTTTACGGCACTAAAATCACCATCTTCCCAGATTTCAGGAACAGGCAGACTTGAATCAGAAAACCACATTTTTCAACACAATGTTGGCATTTTACTGGGATATAACCCATTTTTACTATGTTTCTGCTTTCAGCCTCCTTCCAGTTAGTGACAGAAATGGGTATGAAACCAATGTGGATCCCAGACAGCTAAACATTTCTGAAAAGTTGACACAATTCTGAATTCAGCAAGGGGTAATTGTGTAGATCTTTCAAGGTTTTCCTACAGAAAGTTAAAATAAAATTATATTGAAATTCAGCAAGAACCCTAGTACCCAGCGCCGATAAATGAGCTGCACCTTGCAATGGGTTTTCATTGTATACCGGGTATCCAGCAATTCATTTGGTAAAATATACAGAGTGAAAAATAGGTATCAAGGAAACTTTGTATTTTCAAAAATGAGCACAAGATAAAGTGTTGAAAAGCAGTGGTTATTTACACATCTCTGAATTCCGGGACCCCCATACTAATTTGTGAATTACAGGGCATTTCTCAAATAGTCAGCTTTTTTACACACTGTCTTACATTTAGAAGGAAAAAATTTAGAGAAAGACAAGAGGCAATAACACTTGTTCTTCTATTTGGTGTTCCCCCAAGTCTCCTGATAAAAATGGCACCTCACTTGCGTGGGTAGGCCTAAAGCCTGCGACAGTAAACGCAACATGGACACACATTGAAATCTGTTTTTTGGAAATTGCCTACTGTGGATTTTGGCCTCTAGCTCAGCTGGCACGTAGGAAAACCTACCAAGCCTGTGCATTTTTGAAAACTAAACACTAGGGGAACCCAGGATGGGGTAACTTGTTGGCGCTCTCACCAGGTTAAGCATTGCAAACCTCAAAATTTGGCAAAAAAAACACTTTTTCCTCACATTTCGGTGACAGAAAATTCTGGAATCTGAGAGGAGCCACAAATTTCCTTTCACCCAGCATTCACCCCAGTCTCCAATAAAAATGGCACCTCACTTGTGTGGCTAGGCCTAGGGCTAGTGACAAGAAATGCCCCAAAACACTACGTGGAGACATCAAAATGATCAAATACAAAACGACCTGTTTTTGAAGGGGGCACCTGTGTTTTTTGTCCCGGGCTCATCAGCCAGCTAGGGAAATCTACCAAATCCAGACATTTCTGAAACTAGACACCCGAGGGAGTCCAGGGATGTATGACTTGCATGGATCCCCCAGTGTTTTCTTACCCAGAATCCTACACAAACCTAAAATTTAGCTACAAAATAAAAAATTTCCCACATTTCTGCATGGGATCACCACACCGCACAAATTTCCTACCACCCAACGTTCCCCTCAGTCTCCTGATAAAATGAGCCCTCACTTGTGTAGGTGGGCCAAGTGCCTGTGACATTGAAGAGCCAAAAACATGTCCAAATTGAGGGAGAACCAAAGCAGGTCCAGAAAGGCAGTTTGAAAAAAAAAGGTTTTCAGGCTGACAAGTGGGGCAGGATTCTTATCGGTATAGATGCAACAATGTTGGGTGGTAGGAATTTTGTGGATTCCTGCAGATTCTGGGAGGTTCCATCACGAAAATGTGGGGAAAATATGTGATTTCAAGCAAAATTGGAGGTTTGCAGGGCATTGTGGGCAGGAAAATGGTGTGGGTGCATGTGAAGCACCCCACACTGGACTCACCCAGATGTTTAGTTTTCAGATGTGTCTAGGTCTCGTAGATTTTTCTACATGGCAGCGTCCCAAAGTCCAAAAAGTGCAGCCCTCACCATTCCCAGTGGGACGATTTTGAGAGTTAGACGAGCCCTCATGAACCAAAACCCAAAATAATCCAATCTCCTCTGGTTTGCCGTTGGGATAAGATCTTTGAATGTGTGGTGGAGAGCTGAAAGACTGCTACCCCCTTCAGTTGCAGTGGTGACATAGCCGTGCCCATACTGGTTGGTAGCTACCATCCCACTATTTTTTAAATTCCCTGGCATCTAGTACTCCTTCTGCCCGCTCTGGGAGTGGATTGGGGGTAATTGCCCCATCTGCTCACTGGTCGGCAGAACAACTTTGTCCCCATTTATTTGGGGTAGGGGTATGGCCATACCCCAACCCTCTTTTTTTTTTTAACTTCCCTGGTCTCTGCTGGGCTTGCTGCCCCCATTGGGGGCAGATGGGCCTTCCAAAAATAGGCAGATCTACCCCCATGTGGGGCAGAAATGTCCAACAGTAATGTGCCCCGATGGGAAGCAACCCTTGCCCAAGGGGCAGCCCCTCAAACAAAACACACACACACCAATACCTGGTGCCTAAGTGGTTTCTGCCCCCCAGGGGCAGATTGGCCTAAGAGAAATAGGCTGATCTTCCCTGAAGGAGGCAGAAATGGCCTAAAATTAATTTGCCCCCCAAGGGAGCAACCCTTGCTTAGGGGGTCACTCCCATCTGTAAAAAACTAAAAGAAAATCCCTGTTGCCTAGTGGTTTCTGCCCCCTTGGGGGTAGATAGGCCTAATTAAAATAGGCCAATCTGCCATGAAGGGGGGCAGAAATGGCCGAAAAACAAAATTTCCTCTCAGGGGATCATCCCTTCCTTATGGGGTCTTTCCCCCTGCTTGAAATTGGTGCTAAAAAATCCCTGGTATCTAGTGGTTTCTGCCCCTCTTGGGGGCACATTGGCCTGATAAAAATAGGCTGATCTGCCCCCATGGGGGGGGGGGGCAGAAATGGTGTAAATACAATTTGCCCCCCCGGGTCTCTCCCCACGTGTGAAAATAAATGATCCCTGGTGTCTAGAGGTTTCTGCAGATTGGCCTAATTAAAATAGGCAAATCTGCCCCCGTGAGGCAGAGAAGGCCCTATAAAAAATGCCCCCCCCCCCCCTGGTAGCCCCCCCGGGTAGCTCCCCCATGCCAATTTCTAATAAAAACTAAACTCCCTGGTGTCTAGTGGGCATTTCTCAAAGAAACATGAAAGGAAAGGTCATCTTTTCCTTTCATGCCTCTCTGCCTGCCCCCACCCCCGATCAGAAGAGAAATGCTTTCATTTCTCTTCTGATTGCGCTGGAAATGGGGGCGACCTGTGATGAGGTCAGTGTGCAATTGCAAACTGATGTCATCAGATGTCATTGGGGTGAAAGGTGGGATAGGTGGAGCGGGAAGTGGAAGCAATTCCCCCTCCATCCCTGCCCATGGGATGGGGGTAGGAGGGGGGCGGGAGGCCCACGGGGGAGCGCTAACGCACCCCCATGGGCTGGGTGCAAGAGGAGCTGGTCTTGTCCTCTGCACACGGCAACTGTGGCCGAGGGCGAGACCAGCTCGTCCAGGGGACCCGAGGGGTTAATGCAACAATATTTGCTGAGTTGCACAGGAAGATTCATGAAAATTATGTGAAAGAATATTGTCTTAGTTTATTGTGTGCCATAGGAAAGTAACTGTGTGTAGCAGTTTATTAGAAAATGCAATATTTTAGTGGAATAATATGAAGTAATAGAAGAAACCATGGACTATTGCTGCGAGAATTTTATAAAATATCAAAACTTGGTGGTGCCATTTACAATGATCGGATGCTGAAATCAATGCCCAGTGAGTGCCCACCATGAGCACCAGTCATATGGATGTTGGTAATTTTAATTAGTGAAGAACTTTGGAAGTGAAGTCAGTCCCTTCTTGAACCTGCTTGATTTTAGATCCCCTCTGAAAATTCTTGAAGTCAGTCCACTCTTGTCTTGAAGCTGTCCAGAACTCTGTCTTAAGTCTGCTCTCTCACAATTTGTTTCTGAGTTTCCTGATAAGTTTTCTCATCATATTCTTAACTGCCCTATCTTGTTATATGGTTCAGTACTAATAAGGCCTACTAATTCTGAACTACTGATCTGTCCTTTGGTGCAGTTCATATTCTGCACTGCCTTGAGGCTGCTGCCAACCGACAGCAGAAGATGGTGAATATTCTGCACAACGAATCAATGCCTACTGCTGTCCCATGAGGAGAGGTATAACTAAATGTGGTTTCTTATTTCCCTTTTTCAGTTAGTAACTTACACCAGCATATTTGTATAAATAGTTATTCTAGTTAGATGTTTTCCAAATTATTTTTGTCTTCTTTTATTTTTGTTTTTGTCCCCATGTGTTAGCCCGTTCCTACTCATGCATGTCACAATTCTGGTTAGTGTTAGGAATGGCCCAGCCCTGGAACCTGAAATCAAAAATTAAATTGCTAAACTATATATTGATATTGTATTGATGTCACCATCATTTGCTTTGAAGTCCGATAATAATGTGTGTATTGTGTTGTTGCTATTCTACTTTATTCTTTTGGAGTGTCTAACAGTATTGATGTTTAGTAGGTTGAATCTTTTCAGTCGCTTTGGTCAGCCTATGATCTTCATATCTATTTATAATTTATTTTTGCGCACCATCTGTGTGACATTGATTTTTGGATTGTAATAAAGCTTTGAAACTTCGTTCGCTTTGGAGTTTGATTTAGTGTTGAATTATTTACGGTGTCTAAAATATTGTTTATTGGCTTTTATGTTATCGTATTGTTGCTTGTTTGATCCTAACTACTGACTTCGTCATCAAGTCCAAAGATTCAGTTGACCTCTGACACTGAGAAATTGGGATGGTGTCTCAGCTGAGCGCTTGTGGTTTCTAAACCTAAGGTGGGAAGAAGACCTCCGCGAACTGCTCTAGCACAGCTATGCTAACGTTCATTCAAATAAAGTACACATTCATTATGTGTGAGCTTTTTAGAGGCATATTTTGATAGCTTTGAACAAATGTTTGTTTAGTATGCTTCTTTTCCATGAGTCACTTGTTTTCTGGACAACATATTTTTGCTTTTAAAAGATGCTTGTAGTAATATTTGTGTAATCATGACTTCTGACAAGTGTGTCACTCTTACTGCTGTTCCTTCAGATGATATTGCTGTGTGCTGATTTATAGACGTCTCCACATTCAGTAGTAAGTGTGCAAATGCCTGTAGGTGTTGTGACACTAGTTTTCAGGCACAGAATCCATGGAGAAATACTCCTTTTCAGAAATCGGAAAGGAACATCTCTCATAGCTCATTGACATATAAGTGACAAGTTGGCTAAAATTCAAATGTAAAATGGAGGGTGATGGCACCACTGATAATAATCAGTGGAGACCAAATATTTTTCTGTTCGAAGCCTGCAATAGACATACCTTATTATCCATCTTGATGAGAGCAAACAATTTGTCAGTGGTTGTGTTTGCACCCAAAATCTTTTTGTTCATTTCCGATCGGATGAGTGTGGCCACTTTAATTCTTTGTTAAGTGTTGCTGTGAGCTTGCACTTGGCTATAAAGGAGGGAAGAAATAGTTATATGAAAACAGAGGTTTTTCATGTCTTTTCTAGATCTAAAGTAGGAAGCAGTGGCTCAGAGGCACTACAGGGTCCACATCTTCTGGCCTCTCAGGAGGATCTCTGAACTAACCAGGGCTCGAGAATTCTTCTTCTTTGATTTTTAATAAAGAAGCTCTGACCATTTGTTTAATAATGGCTCCTAAATGAAATTAAAACTCTTCAAAAGACAACTCTCTGTGGCCCTGTAATATTGAGCAGAGATTTCAGGTTTATGCAGGACCTGAATGTGTACCACGCTACTCTAAGTAACCAATGTAGAAAAGCTAAATGTATTCTCAGAGACTACTATACTAAGTTTGTCAACACACATATCATTGTGAGATATATCACTCATGTTCAAGAATTTGCATTTCCCTGATTGTGGTGAAATAATTTACACTAAGATCACTTAGATAGCGATATTGGCTCACAATCTTTTGACCCTAGCTTTGAACTCTGTGACAACAAGTACTTAAGAGAGTCAAAGTGATTTTTAAGATTTGTGTCTTCCTCAGTTAAAACTAGTATTGAGACCTTTACTCAAACTAATGTTGGAAATGTATGTCTAAGCATAGCCTTTGGCACTCTCAGACCAGCGATTAGGTGCTTCTGCTATTCAATTGAAGGATGTGAAACTGCAGAGAAGTGGGGGATAAAGTAGGATTAAGGAATTTATGAACATGTAGGAAGCGCTTAGTCTAAAGAGATAATTTAACTTGATATGGATAATTTTCTAGAGGAGTTTATGGTTATGAAAAATCAATACTACATGAACAAAGGGCATGTGAGGATTTACAGCACTACACAACTGAACTATGTAATCACAGCCAATATTCACTGAGGATCTTGGTGTTAGCACAAGCAAGCATTCTCTAAATTCGATCAGGATCTATATAAAAGGAAACAGAATCACTTCTCATTAATTGCTACTTACATGAATTCATGTCTGTTCAGTAGAGAACAGGAACTAATATCCATTCCTAACTCTTTTTTAGGTCAAACTGATAATACTGAATCTAACGAAAAATAAAGCTGCTTGAAGTGACAGGATTCCTGTAGAATTCAATAGAACATTTTGAGATGATTTCAGTTCTGCATTCCTAAATGTGATTCAAGCTGTGATGCATTCTGTTCTCATGGATGGAATAATATTATGTCTAAAAAGAATTAAAAAACCCTTTGTATACATTGTAGTGGCCATTTACTTAATCCATTCAGAAGTGTATTCTTATTATGCCTTCTTCCTTCGCAGTGTATTTAGATATTTAGATAATGACAGTTTTAAACTGCTCTGCTAAGCTTTACCATTGCCTTTTGAATAATCAGCATCTTGTTTTATAGAAAGGTAAACTAAACCTGAAGATTCCAATTGCAATAATGTCACATCGACCTTACAGCAAGACTTATATTATTCACAGAAGAAAAAACCGTCACAACATGGACCACCATCACAAATAAAGAGACCATCTTTTCCATGGATCATGACTGCCACAGGGCCCCTTAAGATCAATGCCCCCACCATGCTGTCAACAAAGGAGTGACTTGCATCCTCACCGCCTCCCTCTGCAAAGTTGCATTTGTGGGAACCTGAAAGCACACCATGGTCACTACACCACTGAAGAAAACCAGAGCGGCCCAGCCAAGCTCACAAACACAGACCTATTTTCTACCTACCTTACCCAGCAAAGATCCTTGAGAAAGCAATTATTAGCTGCCTCACTGAACACCTAATCCACTACCAGCTTCTTGACCTCATGCAGTCCAGATTTAGACCTACTTATAGCACAGAAACGACTCTGCAGAGTCCTGAACAGAGGAGAAACTGCAGACCTCATATTACTGAATATCTCTCTGCACCGTTTGACATGGTTTCACACCGCCTTCCCATCAGATGACTACATGAGATTGGCATCCAAGGACCTACCCTCAGCTGGATTTGCCCCTTCCTGATAAGAACACAGAGAGTCAAAATGGCTCCCTACTTATCAGAAGCCTGAGAACTCAGATGCAGAGTACCCTAAGGCTCATCACTCAACCTCAACCTCTTCAATGCCTACATGACTTTTATGGCTAACGTTATCTGCACATACAACAACATGATCCTATTGTATGCAGACAACACACAACTCATACTATCCCTCTCGAGCAAGACCCCTTCATGAGGAACAAGTTCACCACATGCATGTCCAAAGTGCCACATAGATGAAGCCCAACTGCCTCAAACAACTAGACTTAGACAGTGATCTTTGGGGAAAAAAAAAAACACCTCCCCCTTAGACTCCACCAAGTGCTCATCCAGCCTCAGGGCCACTCCTATCCCAAGCTCACACGCCAGAAACCTAGGGATCATATTTGACAGCAAGCTGAACTTGTCTGTCCAGGTCAACCCCGTTGCATCATCCTGCTTCCTCACCCTGAAACTGCTGAAGAAAATATTCATATGGCCCCTGAACAACCCCAGAAGAACCATCACCCTTGTCTTCATCACCAGAAGGCTACACTGTGGAAACACTCTTTGAACAGAGAAGGCCAAACATCTCACATACAATTGTAAACTGTCCAGAAAGCAGCTGCCAGATTCATTTTTAGCCTCCCATGCAGGACCCAAGACACTTGACTCCAGAGAGAACTCCACAAGCTCCTGATAGACAGGAGTGCACAGCTCAAGCTCCTTACCCACACTTTCAAAGTACTACACAATATGGGTCCAGCTTATCTTAACAGCCTCGGCTCCTTCCACCAACATCCCAGGCAACTCTTGTCAGCCATATTCCTACTCATACAATCCAACACATACACAGGAATAGAACTGGAGGTCAGCCTTCTCTTTCATTGCGCATAAAGCCTTGAACAACGTCCTCACTTCTTGAATTCAGAAACAAGTTGAATACCTGGCTCTTCAACTAAACCTGTTCAGCACCAGTGTTCCCTCCTGGGTGATTGCTCGCTTTACAGATATCAGTAACATAATATAACAGAACATAACATAACACATTGTTAGCTGTATATTAGAAACAATAGCTTCCAAATTCGGACTTTATAGATAGAATGTGTTTGCTTCTAAGAAAAGCAATGCCACATTCTTACTAAAGCCCCAATTTGGAATCTCCAAAATAAGACATGTTTATGTTCTTTTTACTACTAACAAGCAAAACATTTTGGCCTTCATTTTGACATTGGCGGTAAAAACCACCTACCGCTGCAGAGACAGCCGCCAAAAGACCATCGCCGCAGCTATCAGCCGTCCACCATATTATGACCACAGCCAGATTTCTGCCACAAGAATGTCAGAAATCCGGCTGTGGCCATGCCGGTGGAAGCCGTAAGGTAGAGCTACCGCCACCAGCAGCGCCACGCCAGTAGACCACCGCCAGCCATATTATGACCTATAATACCGCCTGGTGGTGTTCTGCTGGTGGTCGCTGCTGGGGGTTGCAGTGCCCCATCCTCTGCCGGAAGACCACCTGGATCCAGGTAATTTGGGTCTCCGACAGGGAGGGGGGTTTGTGTTCTGTGTGTGTGTGTGGGGGTTTGTGAATGTTTGTGTGTGCGTGGATGCGGGTATGTGTTGCGTGTTGAATGTATGTGTGCATGTATGGAGGTGTGAGTGCATATATATTGTGTCATGTGAATACGTGTCTGCCTGTATGTCTGAAAGTGTGTGTGAATGGATGTATGCATGCGTGTAAGCATGTGGGAATGGGCGTGTGTGTGTGTGTGTGTGAGAAGTAGGGTGGCAGGGGGGTTGGAGAGGTAGGAGGTTGGGGGGTAACTGGAGAGGAAGGGGGGGAGACCCCTATCAGTGACAGAGAAGGAATTCCCTGTCACTGATATGGCCTAGTGCCATGGTTTTCGTGGTGCTACGAATGCCATGAAAACCACGGCGGTATGTGGGGTCATAATCCCACAGGCGGAACAATGGCAGCTGCTGGGATGGAGATCGATATCTCCAGCCTGGCGGCTGTTACCGCCGTGCCAGTCAGAGAGTTACATTGGTGCTTTGGCAGAATATATCAAAATGAGCAAGTCCTGGAATATCGAGGCATAATCAGTTGCAGTCCGAACATGGAACCAGGAAGTCCAAAGATAACAATAGCGTATCCTTACTCGATAGAAGGAAAAAGGTACGGACACCTTAGGAAAGTTGCAAATATTAACTTACTATCATCAGATATCTCCTGTATATATATATATATATATACACACACATACCAAGCATTGTGTAACACAACCCTTGATTATGTTCCAAGAACATTCAATGGAAATATGTGATACATGTTGTTGGATGCTTTTAATGCACACAGTGGTATTAAACTCTTATTATTTCACAAGCCCTTGAAATATGGAAAGTAGTTAATGGGTAAAATATAGATATCATTGCACAGGGCCTTGTGAAATATGATTTCATCATGATAATGGCAGCCCCAAACCACTGTGCATTGCTTTAACATTGTCAATTGTTTAATTAATTATTTTATTAATCAAAAGTTAAACAAAACCTGGACATTGGAATTCCAATCATTGCTCATTGCTAGCTTTGAGAGGCTTCAACAATATCTCATTCCACAGAGAGTTTGTGTTTTCCTTTATCAAAGCGATGAGTGATTCTCTAAAAGTATGCATGCTTAATGCCATAATTGCATAGTTTTCTCTTGTTTTTCTAAAGACGACCGAACAATATAGACCAGCATTCCGTTACAGGTTTCAGTAAATTTTTCCCTACATGAAATAAAAACATGTTTCGATCTAACTGGTCCAAAATATTCTTGGCATAAAAAAATAAATAATTATTAACAATTTTTATGAGCCTTCATTACTGTTTTAGGGTTATGATGACATTTATAAACCACTCGTCTGTCAGGTTTGTGGTCTATGATGGCACTAAAACTCATTGAGAGCAATTGAGGACTATATTACACATTTACTCACTGTAAATCTGTATATCTTATGTTTATTTTGGTCCAGTTAGTATGACCTTTTTGCTTATATTTTATATTAGGGAAATAGTAATTGAAATCGATCAATAAACATAAAAATCCACACATATGCAGATTACACGCAACTCTACATCAGTAACTGACATTACTTGGATATAAGATTGCCATGTAACTTTACCGATATCCAGGTCTGGATATCTTAATCAGACTGAAAGTACAACACTATCTGATGATAGAGTTTAGGTTTTGGCTAATCACCAATGGCAATCAATAGGAATGAGTGCAGGAACGGCTCTCAGCGATGAGCCTTGATAGCTTCACCCAGCACACTGATTAACCACACCACCTTCAGTATTCAGAAAGCACATCTTAAAAACATAAATTGTCTGGCATTAACTCATCATTCTGCACATATTTGATTCCCAACTTATCAGAAGCAACGACCTTCTTTGAATTGTCTTCAGAACCCCCTCTCTGAAGAGCCTCCTTCATACTCCTTCCTGACTGTTCAAGAGCTTTGCTAATATCTCACCCACAAGGAAATCTACTGGCTCCTCATTCAGCCCTCAGCACATTCTGCTATGAACTATTGAACTAAGCAATACCCCTATGAAGTAAAATCAAGATCTCCAGTAAGCTAACCCTTGCCTCTGCACCCTCCTCAGACCTTAGACGCTCACGATAGGCTCATAGGAACTCCCTCCCCATCCAAGTCTTGGAAAGCTCTGTCACTCCTCTTTGGGAAAAAACTCAAATGATGCATTTCAAGCAGCACCTCATGTATATCTCATCTACATGTAATTCTATGGATGATGGACCGTACATGAATCCCCCTTGTTGAGTATTCATCCTGTCCATGTTCCTCCATCTTAGTACTGCCCTTTGCACCAATACACAGGGCTATGTTATTTGCACAAGTTTCAGGTTTACCAACTCATCAAGCATAAATTGTAGTAATACTCCTGTCATCATAGTGATCATCTATATGTGACAATTTAGGCATTTGATTAATCAAATTACTAATAGTTTTGTTGTAAAGTGGTGCACTGAGAGTCATATTATTGTGCATTCACTGTAGGCCATTAGTCGAAAGTGATGTGGTATAGCCTTAAAATGTTATGTTCAGCAGATTCATTTGTTTCCATGTTGTTCTTTATCATGGAAATTAATAGTGTGCACTAAAACGATAATGATTTTAAGAAGAGAAATGTTAAGAAAGTTATATGCAAAAGCCAATGTTTGTAGTTCTGTGCCATAGCTACATAAATGGGTTAACAGAGTTATTTCATTTTACATCTACTGACCATGAACACTGACATAGTTTATTAATGTTGTATTCATAATTTTGAATGTTAAATGTGCTTTTTCATAAATTAATGTGCCGTTTATATTCACTTTGCTTAGTCTAAGTGAGGCTTGCAAGGTCCTGTTTCCTGACTGTGCAGAAAATTATTAGTCATTTTTGCTAATGTGAGATTTTCTTTCAGACTTAATTCTTATGAGAATGTTAGCTTGGTAATAGATGCTCCATTGTCTTACATATTGTGAGCCTGGGAACCCAACCTTGAGTACAATACATTCAGGAACTGTGGAGTAGATTTTATATACATTTATTTGAACTTGCATGGATGAGATAAAATGGAAGCCTTTTCTCATGATGAACCTGGGAATATCCACTGATGTTGCAGTCCATGTCGTATGGCTGATTTCCATTGGATAATTGCAGCTTTTGCATCATGTGGAGTGATGGATGGATGAATCTTCTTGCTTTATGAACTTTAATATACTTTTCCCCAGTTGGACTTTGGTAAGATTTTCCTCACTCTGTGCTTCTTGCTGAACCCCTTGGACTCTGAAAGGTGCATTCCTCTCTAACCTTGTCCTTTGAGATGCCTTGCTGAGACTTAGAGATTTTTCTCAGAGAAGAAGACTTTTGACTGATCTTCTGAAATGCTGATTCCTTCCCCTTTTTCTTTGTAATCTTTTGTCAACTTTGGTTAGTGATTTGTTCCCCTAGATTTATTTTCTAAATTCTTGTTGTCCTTTTGTGCTTTTTGTCTTTTTTCCAACATGTGCTTCACCCAGCACATGTTAAATGAATTAGCAAATTCGTAAGGTTACCCCTTGCCCAGGTTATTACATTGCTGAAGATAAAACAGCTAAATGACTAACAGAATCACACAGCATTTGTTTCCGCCTTTCAAAATGTTCTTAATTGTCTTATTGTTATAGGCGTAACTTTAATCAAATGTTTAGTCTTTTTGATGTTAGTTCATTTGAAATTCTTTAGGAGGTTTAGACAGCCTCTCACGATTCTGTACCTTTACAGTCTTTTCTTGAGAGTTATCTATGTTACTCTGAGCCTCAACCTGTAATAAGCACCCTTGGACTTTGTTTCAGACTGGAGTTTTCCTTATGTGTCGACATTGGTCATTTTGTCATTCTACATTGTCTTGTTGTGCAGTTGATGCCTCTGTCTCCACACTCTTATGCTTGGTGAAAAGATTCATTAACCCCGTCTGAAGCATAATCCTGCGAAGGAATATGCTCTAGCACACCTCAATCAAAATGGCACAGATATTTCAATTGCTTAATCCTCACACTTTTGGCAATGAAATCATGATATATTTTACCTGATGTTGATCATGAGCTTCATCATAGCTGTCAATATCACTAATATAAACTTTTTTGGGGTTAATGATACTTAAGCTTTAATTAGGAATTCCAAACTTATTAGACATTTTCAAGAATAATATCATGCAGGCGATAAACATATTCATGGAAAACTAAAATATAAAGGGCTAACACTTAGTCCAACCTTTTCTTAGGAATGTGATTTTGAAAAGCGGGGCAGAATTTACAGCAGCTCTTGAGGCTCCCTTAGAGGCAATTCTTTCAATTTCCTCCCAGCTAAATGTTTCCACTTGAAAATCACTCAAATTCAAATTTCTCAGCCACCAGTAGGTACTTTTGCCAATGAATGGTGAGTTATTTAAAAGCGGTCTGACCTTTCTCTACATAGTAACAGTGAGATGTTGTTTTATTAAAACTTAATTGCTTATCCAAACTTTTGTGTTTGTAATACATGTATAAAACAATTCGAAATGAGCTCTTCTGGAGGTAAAGCTGCTAGCAACACCTCCAGTGGCCTCTTACTTTACGATAATATACAGTTTCCACATATATAATCTTGACCTTGAAGGTATTCAAATGACTACATTACCAACAATTGTATAGATGGATCTGAAATATATTTTCTGTTCTTCTTGATGTTATGACTCTGTCGTCCCACCTCTAGGGGGTGCTGTAAAGGGAATGTCTGTAGCCTGGGAATCACCTTGCACACTCATCTAGAGTCCCTTTCTGACTCCTGTTTGTTTCCCTTTTCGCTATGGTATGATTTTGCAGAATTACATTTGCTTCCTGGGACTTCAAATCCCATAATGCACCGCCTGGTAGTCAGGAAAGCCTTGATTCTGCTATACATTGTTTTCTATTGGAGAAGTTGCTCCTTTTTACTGGATTCTCTCCTCCAGGACTTGCGAGTTTCTGAAACTACACACACCTGAGACCTTTCCTGTGCGGCCCAGTCATGTAATTCCACCTGGGGTTTGCTGCAGCCTAGAACTGCTGATAAGCAGCCATTTCCTCAAGATCCTCTTCGTGCATTGGAGTTCGATTCTTTTGTGTTCCAGACCCTTTATTGGATGGTGTTCCAGTCTTGTTCCTGTTCTGTTTCAGATTGAACCTGCTTTCTGTTTCTCTGCCCTGTTCCTGCTTATTTCAGCCAGAGTCTGCTCCCTGTCTCTTAGCCTTGTTTCTGTTTGTTTCTTCCAGAGCCTGCTCCCTGTTTCTCCATCCTGTTCCTGCATTGTTTCAGCCTGAACCTGCTCCCAGTTTCCCAGTCCTGTTTCCTGCTTGTTTCAACTCTCTCTGTTCCAGTTCTGTTCTTGCTTGTTCCAGCCAGAGCCTGCTCTCAGTTTCCCATTCCTGTTTCTGCTTGTTCCAGACAGAACTTGTGCTCTGTTTTCCAGTCCTGTTCCTGCCTTTGCTTCATCTTGAGCCTGTTCCCAGTTCCTGCCTCTGCCTCCTAGTTTGTTCCTTCTGTTTCTGTTTCCTCTTGGGTATTTGTGTCTGGTAAGTGTACTATCAGTCTTCACCTGTGTATAAGTGTTTTCCTTTGTACTGGGATCGACTCCTGGTTTTCAGGAGGCAATTCCAGCCCCTATCCTTTGTCTAGTGTCATACGTAGTGTTTAGTGCCTAACAGTGACAGTGTGCTATTGCTGTTTTTCCAGGAATTGCCACTGTGTTTCCAGCTGGACCCACAAGGCCTTGTCTTGTGTATGTAAGTACAATCCTTGTTTGTGCTCTAAGGGTCCAGAGACAGAATCACTTCTGCTGCCTCCTTTCTATGGGGCTTGCAAGGTGACTACCTGTAAGAGCAATCTGCACAGAGGCATTGACGTTCCCTGTTGCTGTGGGAAGTTCTGAGCCCTACCCTCTGTACAACCTTAGTGATAAACCCAGTGTGTTTGTCCATTAGTAATCTGTTTCCTGTTTGTTCACACTAAGGTTGTTCTGCTTTTACTTTCCTGTTTCCTCTGCATGTCCATATCTGTCCTTTCCTGTGTATGCCTTTAGCTGCTCTTCTGCCCCAGTACACTACCTCTTTGGGATATTCTCTGACCTCAAGGGGTGCCCCAATCAGAGTCCTCATCAGACCCCGCCCAAAACCGTGACACTTGATTTCTATTATGCAGTCCATTGGATTTTGAATGGATCCGATTTTAAGGGTCTGAGTTCATATTTCTTTTAAAATATGTATGTGCTGGGGCGTGGCTGCCGCCAAGATGGCTGCAGTCTTGTGAGGCTCCAGCGGGGGCATCCCTACCATGTTTCAAATCACTGCCATCACAACATTTTGACCCGCCTGGGGGTCATATAGACAATCGAGTGGCCATGAGGGGACCGTGGGCTGCTTGATAGCCTCAAACACCCTGTACTGCAGCTCAATGTAGGATAAATATATTATTTGGAGATATCTCTGTGGCCTCAACACACATGCATCAATGTTGGGATACTTCCTGTGTGCAAAAATGTTTGCTTGCAAATGGGCCACATGTTGCATGCTTATCGATCATGAAACGGCTGCCTTGCTGTTGCTGCTGAAGCAGACTGCCATGACTCGATACAGCCAGTTCGCCTCTTTATCTGCACAACATCTGTGTGTGGATGTTTCCCTGATTCCTCACATACAGCACCTATGAAAGTACATTGATGTTTATAGTGGACTCCACTCCACTGCATATTTGTTACTGCTGACTGTCACACTAGAGTTCTCCCCATGGACAGTTATCATGTCCACAGTGCACAGGTGGCCAGGTCTGTTCTCTCTTGACGGGTTCCTTGAACTCTATGCTCTTGCACTGTTTTGGCCACTGGATAGTACGTGAATTGGGGGATCCTACTGGATGTCTCACGACTGGACAAGGAGATCTTACCTTGTGCCCATATTCCTCGATGGGCAGTCCTATACAAGTGCTCTCCTCAATGCCACCTTGACATACGAAGAAAGGCAAGTCAGATCCCAAGCAGTGCAGACTTACCTTTGACAAAACCCGACCAATGGTGGGAGGGGGGCCCTCAATAGATGCAGAAGACCTAGTGGATCCTGATCTACCTGCATCCTCGACCCAGGACATGGTCGTCTTAATGGTGGAACTAAAAGCAGGCCTTTGCGCAATGGGAAAATGATTTGACACAATTGCTGGCCGGCTTGATAAACTGGGGAAACGCTTTGATCCTCAGGTGGTACAAATAGACAGAGTTGAGGAATGAATATAGAGGTTGGAAGATGGTGCTACAGCGGTAGATAAAAGAGTGGAGAAGTTGAAACGTGTACTCAAATAAGCTGCAATGAGATATGAGGAAAAAGAACCCTGCTCTCAGAGAAATAATATCTGTGTATCTGGCATCACTGAGATCACCAACATGAAGCAGACACTTTTTGTGGAAAAACTCCTCACAGACCTTTTTGATCACTCAAGCTTCTCCACTACATTTGCTGTTGAATGTGCCCAACACTCGTTAGGCCCGAAACCCCCCGAAGGTACACTTCCATGCTTTCTTATAGCCCGTCTGCTCAATTATAATGACAGGGATACTGCATTTTGCCTTGCCTGAGAGCACGGCCCCCTTCGCTACCAGGGAACCTCAATCTCGATACACCTCGACTTCACACCAATAGTGCAGGAGGCCCATTGGAGGTTTAAAGATGTCTAAAACACCTTTAAAGAGATGGACCTACGATATGTTATGCTCTACGATGCCCAATTGCGGGTAGAACACAAAGGGAAGTATCACATGTTTGACACACCAGCAGAAGTGACTGCTTTTTGCAAACAATTACTGCCCAAATCTGCATCTCCCTGCTCGGACGCATCTAAACCTACAAAATCAAGAGACACACATCAGTCATCCTCACCAGACTTACCACGAGTAGTGTACCCATTATGTACACATAGGATAAATACTGTTCAAGTCTCCAGGTTTGGTTCATATGTATGGCTCAGCTGGCTCAGTCATGTGCTCATTATACTAGTCTACATGACGCACTGGCAGTTGATTTGAATATATCCTTTATAATTATTACTGCTAACTGGGCTACTACTCGCTGAGTTGTCACCAGGCCCCAATGGCGAACGCCTTTGTTGTTATAAAGGGATTGTTTTTCACTTTGTTTCTATTGGAAGGGATGCACTGGATGATTTCTTGTCTAGTGTGGGTGGGGGTAGTTGGGGTGTTTTGTTTTCAAGCAATTGATGTTGTATTGTATGGCTGTGCATGCTCGTTAGGTCAGTACACCAACGATACAACACACTAGCTACCACACATCTGCAACATGCTACTGGTTTAGCAGCTTTTCATCATACAAATATGGGCAGAGCACTTGACCTCAAATTCATATCTTGGAATATACTGGGAATCAACAACCCACGGAAAGGGAAACAAGTGTTATCATATTTACACAGACAGAACATAGGGGTGGCATTTCAGCAGGAGATGCACATACCTCCCAGTAATGATACTCCCTTTGCTAAGGCCTGGGACACACACCTCTTTTCTCAGGGTGTAGCTCACACTCCCGTGGCACATGTATTCTTATACATAAACACATGTCCTTTTCGCTTCAGTGTTGCCACTCTGATCCAGAGGGACAGTTTGTTCTTATAAGGGCTATTCTAACTGACAAACAAGTATTGTTACTGAATATCTATGCCCCGATGTGGATGACCCTGCCTTTTTCCACAACTTAGTGGCCCACCTCAGATGGCTGGATGCCAACTATATGATACTTGGTGGCAATTTTAATTTACCTCAGTGTTTGCAGTCTGATTCCACTAGTTCCCAACCTAGTGATAATCTTCAAGTCTGAGCCACGCTTCAGCCTATTATTGGGACCTATGCCTTGCACAATGTGTGGTGCTCCAGGTATCCTAACAAACCAGGTTGTACATTTTACTCTGCACCACATTATATCTGGACCAAAGTGGACTATTGGTTCCTCTCGGCCAACACTTACTTCTGGGTTGAGAACATTGCTGTTCTTCCCCGGGCACTGTCTGACCACAGTCCAGTCTTTCTTAAGCTACAAATACCCTGCAGATGCTGAATGGAACACACCTGGAGGTCCCGTGGAGAGGCAATACATGACCCAGAGTTCCGTGGGGAGAAGCTTAGCTCCATGATCAAATATTTGGAGTTAAACTCTGGAACAGTAGATACACAAGTCACCTTATCAGAAGACATTTAAGGCTTTCATACGCGGAGTCTGCATCTCTAAATACTTAGGCATCCTTTGAGACTTCAAGGCACAGCTACAACGCATCAAAAAGCAATTACATGAGATAGATGTCACTGCCCTCGTGGATCGGGACTCACACTTACATCGCTGTTCTGAACTAATTACGGAGTAGCGTGACCTTGCAGATAGGGAGCTGGCATACCTAGGGAAGAATGCCCGGGCTTGAAGATATGGTGAGGGAGAGCACCCAAGACGTACCATTGCATGAGTAGTGCACCCTAATTGACTTAATAATTACATCACGGATTGGAGGGGAGGCAGGAGGCAGATGGTGGGCAGAGAGGACATCATGGCGGAATTCTGACAATATTATATATGACTCTATACACCACGTACACCTGATGACCCGTCGGCAATAAATGCCTATCTTGATGAAACTGCCTTGGTATGGCTCATGGCGGGGCAGCAAGAATTTCTCTGGGAGCCCATCTCCCTTGATGAGGTAACAGCAGCTATAGATGCCATTAATGGTTCTAAGGCTCCTGGACTGGATGGCCAGACTGGAGCCTTTCACAAGGCTTTAAAACAACAACTGGCCCAGCATTTATTGGCAGTCTACAATGAACCCTTTCAAAATGGCATACTTCCCCTCACGCTTTGTGAAGCGGTCCTGATTTTGCTGCTAAAGCCTGGTAAGAATCCTTTAAATTGTGCCTCTTACCGCTCTCCCTCCCTGTTGAATCTAAACAATAAGATCTTGGCCAAAATTCTTGCCACCAGACTGGCGCCTCTGATGGAGCAGATTATTGCACTGGCACAGTCCGGCTTTGTTCCTCACCATTTGACCTCCTTAATTCTTTGCACTATCTTTGCGATCTTACATTGGGTACCGCTCGAGATCCCAGCTGCTGTTGCCTTGCTGTACTCAGAAGGCATTCGACTCCCTGGAGTGGCTGTTTTTGACGGCTGTCCTGAGCAGACTTGCCATCCCTCCCCCATTCATAACTTTAATAATGCTATTATATGCTTGCCCAGTGGCTCGTATACGGATCAATGGATCGCTTACTGACCGCTTCCCAATACTACGTGGTACTAGGCAGGGTTGCCCTCTTTCACCTCTCCTATTTATAATTGCAATGGACCCCATGGTTTGTATCCTGTAGGACTCCCATTCCTATAGAGGATGGCAACTTACACACAGCCCTCTTTTGCTATCTCTTTATGTGGACGACATCTTGCTTTTTCGTTGCCATCCTTTGACCAACATTGCTCCAATTATGCAGGAGATCTCTGGATGTCTGGACTATAAATAAATTGGGCTAAGCCTGAGCTCTTTCCGTTGACTGATTCTACCCAACAGGTCCGGCTGAGTTCCCCCTCAGATGGGCTACTGATGACACCAAATACCTGCTTTTTATCTATACTATTTGGCAGCTTAATGCCACTATTCACACAGATGGTACCATCCGGATTCTCTGGTCCTATATCTCAAACCTGAACAAGACCAGCTAAATGGACTCCTACATTCTCAAATGTTAACAAAAGGAATACCACTGCATATGTGCAATCTCCAGACAATCTCAATAACATGTTGAGCCTGGCATAGGGTGCGATGAATTTTAGGATGTGAACCCTGTTACTCCCCAGCTCTTCCCCTCTACAAGATTCCATGCTCCCTCTCACTCGGGAAGTGTTGGTTCAATGCACGCTGCAACAGCATAATCTATACACGATAGGTGACCTTTTCCCTGATGGGTATATCATACAAAGCCCATTAAATATGGAAGAGTGTGGTATGTCCTGTATGGATCTCCTCGTTTTCTCAAGAATACACAGTAACCTCTGCTCCTTTTTCCCCACATACTCGCTGGCCCCTGAGGAATTTCCACCCCTAACACATGTAATCATAGATGTAGATGGGGGCCGATTAGTCTCCAAATTATACCGGTTATGCATAGCCATGAAGCCTGACAATTCGAGTTTGAGAATATGGGTGCAAGAATTAGACTTCCCTGTCACAGGCAACATTTTGAAATACTGCTGTAACCAAATACAGTGCATGGTGATTAATCACAGACTTAAATTATTGCATTTCAGGTTCCTCCACTGTTGTTATCTACCTCCTATAGCCATAGCTAGGTTCAACCCTGACAGTTAGAATCATTGTCCGAAGTGTAATATGCTGGGTGCAGATTTTGCACACTCAACATGGACATGCCCCGAAATTTCAACAGACTAGACATCTATATATAGACACATCGCCTGCATGCTCCACACAAATATAACACCGAGCCCTCTCCATGGCCTTACTGGGGTACACTAAACCTGTCCACAACCATTGGGCCGTCTAGACTCCATGGCCTTCTTGCTATCCAAATGTGAGATTGCACTGCAATGGGGAGACCATAGGGTCACAATATCCATGGACTGGTTCCAAAGCATGACTTTCTGCAACAGTGTCAGCAAAGACTATGTACTCCTGCATCCCCCTTGTCTAGGCCAAAGTACTACAGAAAGTAATCAACGCACAACTACGGAATTTCATTGAGGCCAACAACTTCCTGGACAGCTCCCAGTCCAGCTTCCGCAGCAATTCACAGCACGGAGACAGCACTCCTGGCAGCCAGTGATGACATCCAATTACTCCTAGACCGCGGCCACACCACAGCACTCATACTCCTCGACCTCTCAGCAGCTTTCGACACAGTCTCCCATAGCACTTTGCGCACCAGACTCCACGTCATAGGAATCCACATAAGAGCCCTGGAATGGATCCACTCCTTCCTCTCCAGGAGGACGCAGAGGGTCAGACTCCTGCCCTAGACTTCCAGACCCACAGGAGTCAACGGCGGAGTCCCCCAAGGATCCTCACTGAGTCCCACACTGTTCAATGTATACATGGCCCCTCTTGCTGCCATTGTCAGAAGCCACGGTATGAACATGGTGTCATATGCCGATGACACACAACTCATCATTTCCCTCACCAATGTCCCGGACACGGCAAAAGGAACGTTCACTCAGGAATGGAAGCCGTTGCCACCTGGATGAGAGCAAGCTGCCTCAAGCTTAACTCCAACAAGATGGAGCTCATCATCTTCGGAAATGTCACCTCAGCTTGGGATGACTCCTTTTGGCCCACATCCCTCAGCGCCTTCCCTGCACCGACCGAGCACGCCCACAACTTAGGAATCATCCCCAACTCCCCCCTATCCATGACCCGCCAGGTAAACTCTGTTGCCTCCTTCTACTGGCAAACACTCCACAAACTTCGGAAGATCTTCAGATGGAATCCAGCAGACCGCTGCAGGACAGTCACCCACGTCTTAGTCACTAGCAAGCTCAACTACGGCAACGCTCTCTATGCTGGCACCTCAACTAGGAACATCAAAAAACTTCAACTCATCCAGAATGCCACTGCCAGACTCATTCTGGACCTCCCTCGCTGAGAACACATCTCCCAACACCTGAGGACCCTCCCCTGGCTACCGTTTGAGAAGTGAATCACCTTCAAGCTTCTCACCCACACGTACAAGGCCATACACAACGCAGGACCAGCCTACCTAAACCACTGCGTCTCCTTCCACACCCCCTCCTGATCCCTCCGCTCTGCCCAGATGGCCTGGCCACCGTCCCTTGCATTGGCAAAGCCACTGCCGGAGGACGATCTTTCACCTACACTACAGCAAAGAGCGGGAACAACCTTCCCCTGCACCTCAGACAAAGCACGTCGCTCACCATCTTCAAGAAGAACACAAGACGTGGCTCTTCGGATGAGGCCCCTCCCCTCCTACCCAGTGCCTTGAGACCCTCACAGATGAGTAGCCGTGCTTTACAAATATTAATTGACTGATTGATTGAGGCCCCTTGGCCTTATGCCAGCCTTTCCATGATTGCCTCAATACACTTGAACATGACTATTCAGAGTGATAAGCCTTCTCTACCCCTTTTCCCTTTCACTGAACCCCCTACTTGTGTGTTCGAAAATAAGATATGGATATGAATATTTTCAATGTTCTATATCTGAATATGATAATTTGATGTGTTGGTACTATTTAGTTCAGTAACTGCCTTGTGTTGTGCTACGTGATATCTTGTGTTTGTTGCTTGTCTGTTTTGTTGGCAAAAACTCTAATAAAAAGAAATTATAAAATAATATATATACATGTGCTACATGATCTGTACATGATGACATTCATTTCTTCATTGTATTTCTGGCTAAAGAAGAATCTTAAAGTAACAAATGTATTATCCTACGTGGCTCAGGTTTGGATATCCTTTTTTTCTCTACCCTATGCATATCCATCAGCTGCTGATGCCAAATGTGCTGGCATGAGTATTTTTTTCCACACATTTATCTGCACTGGGATATAAAATATTTTCTTTTGCAAATCATTCTATTAAATAAAGGAAAAATACATTGTATTTAATCCTTTCTCGTTAGTCCTTCAACTGTATAGCCAATTATACTTTTTAAGTAGATGTTATCTTTACATTTGCAATATTAATGTTTTCGATTTGCTTCTCTCTCTATTTGTGAACATTGACTTGTATTGACGTGTTACCAAACTGGCTGGGACAGCACGAAGGATATTACCTAGCACTTGATGCCTGATTCAGTCACACTGTGGATCCCTTCTAGTACCCTCCAGCCATTTAGAAGCCTTTTCTCCCGCTGATAGGCTAGAGGAAGGGCTAACGTAGAAATGATAGAAACAGAGCAGGAGTCTTAGAGATCTCTTTACTTTCATTTTCATGTGTTTCCCCCATGACCATTAATTCCAGGGATTGCAGGCATAGTGATGGTGGGGTAACAAAGTGTAAGCCAAGTGTAACTGGTAACCTTCATTAGCCCTGATTGACATTAATGTCTATTTTAGTCAGTACCTCTTGCTTCTCATTGACCTGACTACATACAAGAAGCCATCTCGGGCCATGATACACAAGGTCCTGCCAGCTGATAAGAAAACACTCCATTTTGTTATGTGCAGTTCGTGGATCTTGAGTTTACAGAATGGGCAACGCATGCCCTTCTATAACATGCAATGTAAAATTACTGCTCTCCTGCTAATGCTGTGGAAAGTACGTTTTTCTTCATTTGTACCGTGGTATGCTTTTAGTAAATAAAGCTCCCATTACGGAAGCATCCATAGGGCCAACAACCCCACGAGAGACAAACTAACCATCCTTCACCCGCAGCATGACAAAACATGTCACTGCTATAAAATTATTTCATTGGAGATGCCTGAAAGGATTTCAACATGCAACTCCGCACTCTTATGCAATATGGTTTGATGAACATCAGCAGGGTGAATGCAGCCTGGGAAATGATCAGGCATGGCTCCTCACTAGGGTAGAGAAGCCCCCCCCCCCACCAGCAGCAACAGCTGCAAAGCTTTTACTACAAAACGATAATAAACTACATTTCTTATCATTTTGTAGTACTCCCCCTCAGTGCGCTTTTATGTTTGGCCGGCTGTCTCGGGCCGGCCAAACACACATGCACACTGTGCTCTCTCCAGCCCAGCACTGTGTTGCCGGGCTGGAGAGAGCAGCCACAGGTTCCCTGCCTGCCTGGGAGTGCCCTGCCTAAGCGCTCACAGGCAATCCTAACTTTGCTCTGAGCAGTGTCAGAATTGGCCGCAGGGCAGGCAGGGAGCCTGTGCCTGCAGCCTGTGTGGAGGTGGCGGCAGCCACGACAATGCAGGTAAGTGTTTTTTATTTTTTTAAGTAATTCCCCCCTCCTCAAAAGTGTGCCACCCCACCCCTACTAAGCACCATTAAGCACCAGGAGCCACTCCTGGAAATAATGCCCAAGTATGGGGAACTTTATTCCCAATCAATGGACAGGGTGGCCCACAGAAGGCCACCCCAGAGTTATAGGTAAATCCACCACTCTGTTATTGTGTGTTTGTGAAACAGGCATACACTTTTTCTTTTTCAGAACGGTATTTGGTGCCAGTGAATGCAAGTCTAAATCAGGCAAGTGTGCCTACGTACTTAACAGACTGATACCTTTCACACTATGTCCTGAGTGCTAAAAAAGGGAAAACGTTAGTGTTCACTTCTAAAAAATCACAATTTTATGAGGAGACTGAACTGTTTGACACATGGATTGCTGTCCTCGTACCAGTTGCTGTTTTAGAACACAGGGCCTCTGGTGATACATAGATGTGTTTCAATAATATTGATGATATAGATGATTGATTATTTTTCGTGGTCGGATGTTGCCTTTACCTTTGCAAGAAACCATTGACATTTTGCCTAAGTCCTGGAGAGATAAAAACATTCAAAATCCTTGTTTTTAACGAAAATATTGTACAACTTGTTGACTAAATACCAAAAAAGACTGCAAACATTAAGGAAAGGCTCCTTGAATTCCAGTCAATTAATCTAGGTGTTAGGATGTTGTTCAACAACTTCCTGCCTACTTGTTACCTGCTCTGGCGTTACCGCAGCAGCAGGGCGAAGCCCATCAGTCAGCAGACCCTTTTTCACTCCTCAAACACAGGGAATATGTTTCATATAGGCTGGCTGGAGGAAAGTCACATTACCACTTTCCACTGGTCTTCCAGGTGAATGTAGCTTCCCTTTTCCCCCAAGACCATTCTGCATTCTCTAGCTTAATGGGTAAGCAGGGTTTTCTGGGTGGACCTGGCCCTTTTTGTCCATGTAGGTTAGCAACCGATAGTTTATCTTGTATATTGGTTAAGGATTTCCATCACATATATTTATGTTTGAGCTGAAAATGAAATTCTTCCCACTTAAATCTATTTGGCAAAAAATAAAGGGGAGATTTTTTTTATCTCAGATGCTGACACTCTGCTAGAGAGTGTTTACACAATTGTTTTTATTTTGGTCATAAGTAATCCAAACTAATAATATTGCTTACATTGCTCTAATGATATGCCACATATTCTTATAACAATAACACTCATTTCCTGTTTTTGATTTGGTGCACTACTGCAACAACTATCCAAGGGTCTTTTGTATTAGAGACAACTAAGATGGTGGCATTAAGCATACCTACTGTTCATTTCATCTTTTAAGATATGTTCAAGATTAGTCCACTTATGGGTGAACAAAATATTTGCTCCTTCAGGTTCTAGTTGCTCTCATTCTAAGCTGGCAGGGCTGCGCTGTGGTTAGGCAAGGTATAGCCTGGCTGTGGCGAAGACCCTAGATGCTAACACCTATTGTAATATGACAACATATCAAATATAATCAAGGAATGTAGGTAATCAAAATCCATTGATTGTGTCAAACTACTTTAGCTGCACTCAGTCAATAAAAATGATGTAACATTTTCCTAACTAGAGTTGATAAGATGTGAAACCGCCAACCTGTCACACTCTAAAATACAGGCTCCTATAGTCGTTGCATAACATGTTCTTTTAAACATGTTACGTTGTTATGATCAAAATGTAGAAACACCCCTTCTTAACTTACTTTTCAGAACTGTTTATTGTGCAAAAGCTTTGTTTTACACAATTACAGTTGACCCACCAAGGCATTAAATATGCCAATTTAAGCCCAAAATAGCTTTTATTTCTTTCACACTAAGGGCTGCGAGTGTGTCACACCAGACAGGGGCAATAAGGTATGCTACCCTTCCCTTAGATTCAATAGGGGAAAGCATTCCTTCAAACCTTCAAATCAGGTGTACACTAGAGGCAGTTGTACTAAACAGTTGCACACATTTAGAGCTAATTTATCAAAATGCTAATTTGCAAATGCAAACACAAAAACATTTTTCATTTTTCAAGGAGAGCTAATAAACAGGCCCACATATAACAGAAATCAAATACCTGATGCCCAAAGTCAAAAAATGAAAATAAATTAAGAGATGAGGGAGGACCTTTGGTGTAAACATGGTGGAGACTACTCCGTCGCTGGCATGGTTATACCGCTCTGGCAGAGTAAGGGCCATCAGAGGTTGACTGGTATGTCCACCCACCTAATTAAGATGGGCAGACATTGAGGTCAGTTTTCACTGCGCGTCACAATCAGTAAAACCCTGGTGGTAAGTGGCACTGAATCTGTATAATGTCCCCTTGCTGTGGAATATAAATCACATGGCAAGGTTTTTTTTTTTTTTTTTTTCAAAAAGAAAATCCATATTTGGGATTTTCTTTTTAAAAATAAAAAAGGCACTTTGCTGTACAGGTCCATCATGTTTCATGGAGCCATATGTCAAAGTTACATCTGCAAGTTGTATTGGATTGCAACTTGATGACGGTTCCTGTGAATGGTAGAAATGTCTGTTGTCTCGCCAGACGTTTCTATGGTTGCCAGTCAGGACCTCCAGCAAGAGCCTGATTTAGAATTTGTACTTCTCATCTGCTGTATTACAAGTGCATTATATCCTGTGGCACTTGTAGTACAGTGGATGGGATATCCATCACTTTTGTGATGGAATAATTCTTTTGCTGAATTGTAAATCAGCCTCTTAATATTCAGATATTTAATCAGAGTTGCAACAGAAGGTTTGGTTATAATTTTCCAAATACATTCTTTGCCTTGGGAACTTTTTTATTTGTCTTTCACAACATTTCGTCATGGCTACATATTTTACAATATGCAAAGACAGATAGGCTCCATTTGCTATTTTTTCATACAGTTTACCTTATGTCGCTTTTGCGAAAAGAAATATTGAAGGTTATATGAAATAAATTAACCAGGCAGTCTAAAGCGTGTATTCCTTTCTCCTTAGGGCATTAAGTTTACTTAAATTACTTTATTGTGATAGATGTGAGTAATCCATCAGTAGACATACGTAGTTGCAACATACAATACAGTATTGAATAATTATGTTCAAGAGTTGTAACTGCATCATCAATGCATACCTTGGCAAGAGAACGTCAATGCCAAGGGAAATCAATGTACTTGTGTGGTACCCTCTTGCTACTCACGATACATCATGGCTCTCTTCTTTAACATTCGGAAAAGAATGTGAACATTTTCTGAAGCTTTTAATATTTTTATGATACAGTGTTTAAAACAATTGCAAATGCTTACAAATGCAAATATGTACAGTAAGTCCAAAAAATACCAATCGGGCACTACAGCATAACAGGGTGCGATAGAGCCTTGTATAGCTGCAAGCTTTCTCGAGGGACAAATTGAGGAACCCTAACATCAGCCACAATGACAGACCCACCTTCGATTCGACAATCAAACATTGGATGCAAGGAGGACTAAACATTAACTATGTAACTATTATCCAAGGGTCAATCATTGTAGGAGCACAAAGTGGAAGCAACACCAATACAATGACTAGTACATTAGAGTGTTATATGACAAGCTGTCACATCATTGCATATCAAAATATAGTTTGTTTTAATTGTTATAACATAAACTCCAAGATTTACCTATAATCAGAACATTCAAAAAGCAGGATAAAAAGGAAAGTAATTTTCCAGTCACTATCGGAAGTACTAATTCATACCAGTCAATCTTCCAACATTTCACACTGACACGCTGCACTCCTTTTTCAATGCACAACATGAGTTATTGCTCATCGGTATTATGTACAATGTAATAGCAATGATGGGTTATAGACTTCCATTCTAAGTTTTGGCGGCTCTATTGATTACTGTGTGGCTATTTATCTGGCAATAAGATTTAAAGACATAATAAAGCCTGTTAGCAAAGTCTTCTCTTATCCAAACCTCCTGGTTTATCCTTAAGGTACTCCTGTTGCTACAGGACTCTTTTTGTGGCAGCTTTCCATCAAAGTCACTTGCCCAGAACTGTCCTCTGATGCTAAATGATGGTCGGAAAAGTCTTAAAAGGGCCTTCATTTTATACTAGACAAATCCGCATATGCAGCAAGAAATCTGCACAAATCACAAAAGCACTTCGTAGTCTCTTGGAGAATATGAATAGGGTGGGTGGACGGCTGTTAGTGGCACAAGTATGGCTTCTGGGTTGTATGTCTAAATATCAACTACAGGAACATTTTGCTACTAAAATAAAGTGACCAAAATATCAAATACCAAAATATCAAGAAGGTAAAGGAATATAGGTAAGGACAGATTTACTGTTCTAAAGTCACCTCTGCATACCTTGAAGACATATTTTGTTTTGTTAAGGTACATACCCATGGAGTTAAGCAAAGTTCACCTATATCTACTTTTATGTGCTTACCTTCACAAGATGTTTGTCCTCAATATTTTGTATATATGATATTCTGGCAGAATGATATTCTGGAGTCAATATTCAGGTGGCATACCGGACTTCATGTCTGATTACCTTTCAAACATACTTGTTTTGTTTCAGTTAAAAAAAATAGAATATTGAATTTGTTTCAGTTGAAAAAATGAAAATATTGAATTTCAGAAAGAGGTACATACAGCATCAAGTTGACAAACTTTCAACGTTTAGCCTATAATTCAGTAACTTCACAGGCACTCAGAAGATACCTTCTGGAACTAGTGTCCTAAATGGAATGGAGCGTAACACTTTGTAGAACTTAAGGTGGGTGTGTTTCTTATAATCGTGAATGAGTGTATGATTTTTTATTCAAATTTTATCAAGATAAGACCATTATTTATGATTTTTATGAGCCTCAGGTCAGATTTCCAAAGTGACATGGCATGACGAGACAATGCTGAGAAAGCATGGGTGGGTAATTTGGACTTGCTAAGCCATGCTCCTGACCCCAGATCCCCAGAGCCAACTTAACACCTGGGACCCTGACCCACCCTCTGAGCCAGAGTCAGTCCCTGGTGACACCAACCATCTCTGAGGAGGGCCTTTGGAGCCATCAAAGTGCAGCAGAAGAGGCTCGAAGAGTTTGTGCCCCTGGTGTGCAGGGCCACCGCTCCTTGTCCCAATCCAAGCATTAGTATCACATGCTGCTGCAGTAACTCTGTAGGTTGGAGAAATATCCTCAGTGGGTTTAGAAGTGGCGGCTGGGTTGGATGGGTTCAGTTGTAAAGGCTCACTTCCAGCAAATGTGGCTCCTGTGCTCCTTGTGACTGCTCAGCCGGCTGTACACATGGGGACCCAGTTTGGACATGCAGTGCAGCATTTTAAGCCCACACCACCCAGAAGCATCAGAGAAGAGATTCAGGGAGCTGTATTATTAGTGGCACCCAAGTCAGTAATGAAACTGCACTTGTAGCCATTTTGGACCGACCGCTGGCTGGTGAGTGCCTGAGCCCTGAGAGGGGGGAGGTGTTAACATTTTAGCTTGATAAAAAGAACAAGCTTTTGACTGCCATGTCCTGTTAGCTTTGATAATCAATAGAGACATTTTTTATAGAAGCTCCTTAATCATAAAACAAGCTAACTGCAAAGAGAATGATAGCTCCTGTAAAATATTCCAGAGTTTATCCTGGCACTTGTACTCAACTCTTCTATATTCAAAATCTAAACTTGGCCAAAAATACAAGAGGGCCACCATTCCCTCAAAGACATGAGGTTTGACAACCTTAGATCTGAATTGGGCCTTTTCAATAGACCCAGCAGAAACAAGCAGCTAAAAAAGGCTACTGTCACAGACTAAATACCTGTTCATCCAAAGTGCTCCATAGAAAATGCATCTGACTGCTGTAAGACAGTTGTCATGAAGAGGAGGATCAACAAATATTTTAAAAACCAGCTGGGGCAAGCCCCATTTTTGGCTTTGAAGCACCAAAGCATGGGACCCTCACTGCACTATCAACAAACTGAAACTTATACCGAAAAGAGCTGGGAAGACCGTGATCTACCATTTGTATAGAGAGCACCCCATATACTTTATAGAACAGCTTTGAAGACCTCGAAATTTGCAAAAACTTTGTTTTACATCCAAGTAGGTGAACAGCTCAAAATAGGACCAATAAGCACTCAGCACTCTGCTTTATCTCACTCGGCCCCAGATCTCACTATAAGCTCCCTACACAATCAGACAAAAGCACCTTTCTAGCAGCGACAATCCATGCTGCTAATTGGTTAATGTTAAGAATTTGCTTCTCCACCCCAACTACAGTTGTCACTCCTCTCAAAGCTGAATGAGTCATCAAAGGTTCTGAATTTACAATATCACAAATGAAAACTGCATATTGACTTACTTCAAACCATGGCAAGTACAACTGCAGAGATAGAAAAAAGTTGGATAACTTAATTTCGGCCATCTGCCAAAGCACTTCAACAATGGAAAAAAAAGAAAGACACATGTCTCTGCTCTCCTGTAACTGATACATTTAGCTCACTAAAAGAGATTTTAAGCTCTATAATAGCAGGGATTAAATCTCTTAATAACAAGTCGTATGATCAAGGAAAAGGTGTCATCTTCACTGAACATCCCAAGTATCATGGTGGGAGCTGAGGTCCATAAGGAAGTAGACAACAATGGAATCCTTCTATCACACTTCCCATTACGCCCCATAGGTTGTACCAATTAGATGATCATGTCATAGGACTCTCGTTATTGGAACAAGACTTCTGGACTCAGGACAGCAGCACCACCGCCTGTGGGTGACTGAGTCAATCCCACACCATCTTGGCAGCTGTTGGCCGAACCCTTTTGGCTAGCTAGCAGCACCTCACCCAAACATAGAAAGCTAAAGTGATTTGTGTCAGCCTGCTGCATGGCACTTAGTGACGTCTCAGGGAAATCATTGTCAACAAATCTCACCCCTTTCTCTCATTAGCAAAGATCTCATACACATGCATAGGACATAGGCCTAAGAAAAGATGCAGTATGGCTTTCAATACATTTATTGAAAAGACTGCAATCTACAATAAAAATATATGAGCTACAATTATTAGGGCAACGAGGCATAGCAAGATTAGGACTCTTACAATCAAGCATATTGGAATAACATGTACATAGGAATCCTATCTAAACCCTAACTTGTAGCGAGAGCATAGAGGTGATAGCCCAATCTGTTGGTACTTAGTCCACGAGAGGAGCAGCCACCCCCCTTACCTGAGTATAGGGGTCTTCCCACCATCTTTGTGGCTGGTTGTAGAGACAGGAGGGAGGTCAGCAGTAGAAATGGCATACAGCGTGGAAGGGTATCCTGGCCGGAATGCCCTCCCTCCCTTTCCTTGGCATATATGATGCTTTATGAGAGACATGTTTATGGAATGTGAAATAGGCCTGACGTGAGAATGCGTCTAAGTGTCAGGCTGTTTACATACTCTCGTGGTGACAATACTAGATAGATTGTCCTGTACTATTCTTGTCAATCTTGGGCAGAAGTATATAGTGAAATGTAGTACACAAAAATAATAACAACGCTTTCGCAGAATCACAACTGATTAGAAAAATAAAATATCCCTGCTAAACAGTAAACTGAACTAAAATAAATAATTTAAATCAGAGCCTATATCACAGTAAAAAGGCACAGGCTGCAGGCCTAAGCTAGGCTAAAATTTGTGTGCCCAAGCAAGGTACTAAAATGAACCCATGACAATCAGTAATGAACATAATTTTAATCATTCAAGGGCAAATAATGTGTCCAAACAAAAATCCTGTTCTCTATACACAAGACAAAGGAAAAGCTGAGAAAGCCCACAATAAAAATAAGCCATTGACCAAACTGACGAATGCAGAAGCCTCAAGCCTCAGCAAATAACTCTTCTAAAGTTTTTCCATTTTTTTCAAGAGAGAAGTATTTTATCCCAATGCTCCAGTTCCAAAGCTCTCCAATGCTACAACCCCAGGTGCAACAACAAACACTCAAAAGAGATGAAGCACCTTAAACCAAAACAGCCCTTAATACACCACATGCAAATTATGTCCTTCAAGAAACAGGGTTGATTTATCCATTCGGAAATGGACAGACTTTAGTGCATCATGGGATCACAAGCTTGGCAACACATTCATCTGACCTGTTATCAAGGTCATATAGGAATGAGGCAGACTACACTGACAAATGCAGAGGGCCAAACCCCCCAGGAAACCGAGGTGATGAAACAGCTGCAAAAGTTGGTCTTCTGCCAAAGCAGACCAGTCCAGCATGACAAATGGACAGCACTTCAGTCTTCTCTGCCTCCTCTCCCACTGAAGGACATAGCACAACATTTGGCTAATTCGAGTATCAGCTCTGAAAAAGTTACAGGGGAATCCAACAGTGCCTCTAGGAACCTGATAAGAAACAAACTATAATGTATAATGTTCTTAAACATCTTGAATCAACGGAATGTTTTAATACTCATTGATGCCCATGTTGAGTTGAGACATTTTAAATTAAAGAACACCATTTCAATTAAATGTCTTCCCACATGCCCCAATGGCGAGAATAAAGCAGCAAAGATTTTCTGGGTGTCGGTCAATGACTCAGAATATACACTCGCAAAAAAGGCAATTTTTAAAGAATGGGGAATTGATTTTACTAGGCCAGCCTCGGTTTCTTTTTGAATGGTCCTCCACTCCAACACCAAGCAGACAAAAGATCACCGAAATAGTTCGCAAAAATAATCCTCAACATCAACTCCATAAAACAACTTAATTTCTGAAAAATCCTCTCAGCATAAATCATGACGGAAAAGTGTTAATATATAAACTGGTGATCAGATTAATTTAAGAACATGGAAACCTGAGAAGGTGGATGATGTCTCCTATCCGATCTGACACAAGCACACATGGCCCTGACTCCCATCTACCTTAAGAGCCTCAAAACCTGCTTAAACCAAAGTTACTCTTCTAGAAGCCCGGAGGAATTTATTGTGGAATGTAAGTGGACTGAAGAAATTCATTCCTAATAATGATATTATCTCCTTTCTTGCTAGTTTCGACATTTTGGGCCTTTAGGAGATCTGGTGTGAAACAGTTGTACTGCTGCCTGGCTTCAAGCCATTTCACAGGTACGCAAAAAAGGACACCAAGCAAGACCGAGCAAAGGACAGGCTTGTCATTGTTGTAAATTAGGACTATAAATACAAAATAACCAATTTGATAACCGATAACAACTTTTTCGCAAGCTTTACGAATCAGGAACTGGCTCTCAATAAAAAAAAACGTATCCCTGCAAATAAACACTTACAATAAATCTTACATAATAAATGATATTTAAAAAATAAAGATACCCTTTGCTTCTATAAAAAACAGCCATCTTGACGATAATTGGATCGCTGCAGTTGACTTTAATCTAAACATGATGCCCCATTTTCTAGAAGATAAAAATACCACATCGCAAAACGAGCTTTAGGTGATCCTGGAAATCGTTTAAACTTCCCACAAAAGGACTGGCAAGGTCATACTCTTTCTACCACCTTTCAGTAAATGGATTTGAGAATTTAGAATGGCAGATTTTGGGAAATCCAACCTCTTATTCAATTTACCGGCTGCTATTTTGGATTATACCCTGGTAAATCTTCTGTGTTTATCCCTCTGTCAGGATCTTCCAAGGAATAAAACGAGCAGAGATTGACCAAATAAATGGCTTAAACGCTTGCTATTACAAGCCCAAATGCAGCTTTATTACAAATGTCACTGACATCTGCCAACATTTCTACACAGAATTCAAAAAGGTTAAAGTGGCTAGCTAACCCATATGAACTATTCGAGAAGTCGGCCTGCCTCCTCAGTCATCTAGTCTTTGTAAACTCAACTACTATCAACTGGAACAGTCAGTGGAAAAACTAGTCGTCTGAGATCATGTCTGTCTTTGGCGATGATGCAGAATCTCTCAATAAATGCCAATGGAGAGACCTCGAGAATGGTAACTTACGGTTGTCCAAGGAACCGAGGAAACATAGAAAGCAGCTTCACAGATTGATGATAACACCATATATAAAAAGTTTGAATACTGACCTATTAACTTCTGTGCAGCATATGCAGACACCATCCAAGAAAATGATATCAGATGTCATATGGAAAACATTAGACGAGGACCGAGTTATGAAATCAGGGGGCACTAGCCTGCATCCGTCAGCGCCTTGCCTAACAACCGACCAATGGTTCAAAAGCAATACACTATATTTAGCACAACGATGGCTATCATTCTTCTAGTCTTTATAGGGTGAACAAAGCATGATTTATACACCTCAGTCAATATCCCGACAACCGCATTCTGAACACTCCATTAAGGAATTCTGTGGTGGAAAACATACGACCAGTGTGGGGTCCAACTCAATTAATTACCTCTAATAATAAAAAATGGCCGCCAGACAAGACAGGTCCCGGACCCGAACGTTAGACCAGCAGCTCTCTTTAAAGGTAACATTGAACTCTAGGGCGAAGCACTCACACCTCTTTTCAAATCCTGTTTAGCGACGCCAAGAATTCCAAAGTCGTGGGAAGGTTCTTTAAATGGGCCAATTTGTACAAAAAGACAGTCCTGACAATCCTGGAAAGTACCGTTTGAAAGCCAGCAAGACACTGAGGCAAAGTATTTTGCTTCATGCATTTTACATTGTCTAGAAAAGTAGGCTGAACAACAAAAACATTTTTATTCCAGCTGTGCAAAGATCTTTTCACCCTGGCTCTGGCACCCAGCTAAGGTTACTCATATTGGCCATTCTCACGTAAAAGGTTTTCTCCACCAAGTATTGTATACCTCATTCGTAGACTTTAGAGCAGCATTTGATAAAGTGCTTTTCAAACTTCTACGCGAAAAACGACATAGATGGAAGTCCCATTGCCCATGTTAAAAGACATCCAGTCCCCCGTAGCAACATGTGGGTACAGAGCAGGATAGGGTGTAAGGGAGAAATCTCCAGAAAGATCACAACATACAATGGTTTTAAGCACGGCCTGTGTCCTGGCTTCGACACTGTCAGATTTCATGATTCTGTCAAATAATCGTCAGTCCCCTCGACACCTCCCCCCCCATCCCCCAAGAATGGGAAATGTTCAACTGCCAATCCTAGGACACGTGGAGTGTGCAAATCGTTTAAGTGAAACCCCAGAGGACATGCAATTTTTATTAGATTCCATGGCCACGTACTGCACAAACAATACACAAAAAAATATCCAATAAACAGTATAACCATAGACAAAACAGAAATAGTGATTAAAGACAGGAAATTAGTGAAAAGGGGTCCTGGTACATTTTTAAAAAAGGATTCAAATAGTTTATGAATACAGATATTTGGGTATCACTTTTGATCACTGAGGGACCTTTAGAGACCCTCAGAGAACACATTTCCTCCTTAGAACTAAAAGCGTATTCGCTATGTCATGCCTTTAAGACACTAAAATCCAAGATGCAAGGTCAATCGTTTGAACCTCTGCTTGAGGTGCTCAAAAGCAAGATTCAGCCAGTTGCATGGTATGGACTAGCCACATTGCTGGATCTGTCAGTTTTCAGGATCATTGTATTCATCTGCAGAATATAGAGAGGGTGTCCCTGCCACCCTCCGAATCTCAAGCCCAAATTAGACTTGCATTTGCCTTCACTGACAAACACATGAAGAGGATGTAATGTTTGGTCAAGCTTATGTATCAGATAAATTCAAGCAACAAAAACTCTTTGGGCTATAACATCTGGCAAGATGTGAATTTACAGCCTTCAATGCAAAAAAAACCTTGAACCTTTGCAGTTCTCCTAAAAAGAAAACTTAATTAAGAAGAAACCTGGGAGACTACAAGCTAAGTCCTTTTTTGGTCGAGCATAGCAGAGCACAAATCTATTGTTAACCTGGACGTTAGCAGTGCACTTTACATTTAACAAACATTTCGAGACCAGGGTCTCTAATGTTCAATCAAACAAAGCAAACAATGGCGGATAGTCAAAGCTTCAGAATATACTGCATGAAGAGGGCGCCGGACATGAATAAAGTGCACGGACAAGGGGGTAGCATAGAGTATTTGAGGTAGGTAGGACAACATGTCCCTGATTTGTAGATGAGCGGGGGTTGGGGGGCAGGGAAAATATTGTTCTAGCATCTCAAATCCTCAGAGAAGCTGTTTCACAATTATGAAGCAGTCCCAGAAAAATAGTTTCTTGCAGCTGAGTGGGACTTGCACCTTTTTAATTGTATTCAAAGAATGTTTCGATTCCAATGGTTTTGGCACCTTCAGATACATTTATATTAGAATGGAAATAGCTGTTTGTTGATATCTGAAGGCTTTGAAGCAAGCAAACGTGCATGGAATTCCTGCCTCTCAGTGTAGCCAGTGAAGCTCTTTTAATAGTGAAGTGGGCCTGTTTTTTGCATCTAGCAACCTTTCTGGGTGGCACCTGAGCATAGTAAAGCTTTTTTGAGTGCAAGTCAGGGCTTGAGAGCTCTAATTAGAAGCGCATGTAACTTTTTGAAAGTGCAATGGTTTGAATTTCAACATTCAATTAGTTCTGGTAACGTTTTATGTCTTTTTAAGGCTGCTTTAGTTGAATTCAGTAAGCATTTAATGTGTGTTTTCATGGTGAATAACCAAGATGTTACTTCTTTGACCAGTTTTCGAGAAAAGCAATCCATATTTAGTTCCTCAATACAATTTTTATTACATTTTAGTTGCTATCTAAGGCAATGAGATTTGCTTACGTTTATTATGAGTTTGATTTACGGGCATTTGAGGACGTCAATTTTGGATGTTAATTTGACATTTTGGAGAGTGATTTTAGGAAAGTCCTTCTTTTGGCATGGTTAACCCCCCAGGTTTTGCCTGATATTGATGCTGACTTGACTTAAAGTATGCTGGAATCCTGCTAACCAGGCCGCAGCAGCAGTGTTCTTTCCCAAAACTGTACCTTTGTTTCCACAATTGGCACACCTCTGGCACACAGTTAAGTCCCTTGTAAAAGGTACCCAGGATACTAAGGGCCATGTTACTAGGGAAGGTCACCAAGGGCTCCAACATGAGAAGGACCCTGGGGGTCCCCTCACCATGCACACTGTCTTTGCACCTTGTGTGTGCTGGTGGGGAGAAAAATACAAAGTCGACATGGCAACCCTCTTAGGGTGCCAGGCGCAAAAACCACTGCTTGTAGCATAGGTAAGTCACCCCTCTAGCAGGCCTTTCAGCCCTAAGGCAGGGTGCACTGTACCACGGGTGAGGACATAGCTGCATGAGCAATATGCCCCTACAGTGTTTTAGTCTATTTTTAGATATTGTAAGTGAGTGTAGCTATATAAAGTATATGGGCTGGGAGTTTGTCATTACGAACTCCACAGCTCCATAATGGCTTCACTGATGCCAGTATTTAATTTATTGAAGAATGCACCCAGAGTGCATCTTAGAGATGCCCCCTGTATTTTAGCCAAACTTCTAGTGCAGGACTGCCTAGTTGGTGCCAGCCTGCCACTTCCAGACAAGTTTCTGACCACATTGGGTGAGAGACTTTGTGCTCTCTGTGGCCAAAAACAAAGCCTGCACTGTGGTTCACACCTCCCCCCCTCAGGAACTATACCACCTGGTGGCGAGCCTCAAAGGCTCAGGCCTCTTGTTACAGTGCCCCAGTGCATTCCAGCTAGTAGAGATGCCCTCCCCCAGACAAAGTCCCACTTTTGGTGGCAAGTCCATCAGGAAAATTAGTGAAAACAAGGAGGAGTGACCACTTCAGTTGGGACCACCCCTAAGGTGTCCAGAGATGAAGGGATCCCCTCCTTGCAAAGTTCTCATGTTAATTTGGAGGACAGGGACCAATAGGGTTAGGTTTGGGACACCGGAAGAGTGTAGTCACCCTCGGGGACAGTAGCCATTGGCTCCTGGCCTCTGACTCATGTAACGCCCCTAAATCCAGGATTTAAGGGCTCCCCTGAACCTAGCTCATAGGATTCCTGGTGACCTCAAGAAAAAGGAAGAAGAAAGAAGGACTACTAAGCTGACCCCCAGCAGAGAAGGCTGAATACACCAACTGACTTGGTCCTTGCCCTACCAGCCTGTCTCCAGCTTTTGAAGCCCTGCTACAAAAAGGTAACATATCCTGCCTGACCAGCGACCTCTTAAAAGCATCAAGAGGACTGCCTGCACCCCAGAGGACCAAGATCTCCCATGGACAGAACCGCTCCGGATCTGTGAGTCCTGTCCACTCTGCACCCGATGCCCATGGCCAATGTCCAGGTGGCCCAAGCAACTAGAGCTGGTCTTCAGGCGATTCTGACTTAGTGTCCACCCTGGGTTGACCCCTTCTGCCCAACATGATGACGCCTGCAACCTAAATCCAGAGGACCCCCCGACCGCAAGAGAGATCCGGATGAAGGTTCCCGATCACAAAAGGTACCCCTGCACCCGTAGCACCCCGGCCTTGGGGACTCGAACCTCTGGTGCAGCAAAGTTCAGCAAGTGGCCCTCCTCCTTGTCCAGCCTGTGATTTTCCAGAACTGGCCCCCTGGGACCAGCCTGCAGCATATTTGTGACACCCGGGGTCTCCCTTTAGAGAAGCATCGGGAGCCCGACGCTGTGTCTGCACCCTGCACCTGGCCTCCCCTGCGCTGCTGAGGGTGTGTGTTAGGTGCTGACCTGTGGTCCTCCCCCAGTGCTCATCTAAACCCCCCAGGTCTGCCCTCCATAGACGAGGGTACTTACCTGCAATCAGGCCTGGTTCTGAGTGCCCCCAATCTCTATAGGAGCCTATGTTAACCTCTGCACCCAGCTGGCCCCGTGTTGCTGTTGGTGGGTGTTTGGGGTTAACTTGAACCCCAAACTGTAGACATCCTAACCCCCGCAGACTAGAACTATAAGTCTTGTACTTACCTTGAAACTGTGCTAACATTTCTTCCCCCTAGAACTGCTTATGAAAATTGCACTGTCATCTTTTAAAACAGATATTTGCTATTTTCTTAAAAATCGTTTGACTTGCCAGTTTGAAACAAAGAGGTGTTGATACATATGTTTGATACTTACTTACAAATGTACGTACCTGCAAACTGAATCTTGTGGATCTAGAAATAAAGTAACACAATATATTTTGTCTATATAAAAACATTTGGCCTGGAGTTAGTCAGTGGGTGTGTGCTTCATTTATTGCCTCCGTGAGTAAAACAAATGCTTTGCACTACCCTCTGATAAGCCTAACTGCTCGACCACACTACCACAAAAGAGAGGATTAGTATTATCTACTTTAGCCTCTGTTAAGCCTCTGGGGAACCCCTGGACTCTGTGCACATTGTATCTCATTTTAATATAGTATATACAGAGCCAGCTTCCTACAGTGATGATATTAGAGAAAGAGGACATTTTATCTACAGGCGTATTTGCAAATTGGGTGCCGAATACACCTGGCTCCTCCATCAAGACTCTCAGTGGAACTATCTCCAAATTAGCACTTTAGAGAGCTGGTACTAAATGAAGGATGACTCCGAAGGTTCAGATACGTGAAGCCCCCAAATGACATACTCTGGTGAGAGGCTTGTTTGTGTTGCAAGACTAATGGAATAGGTTTATTACATGAAGTACTCATGACTAAGTCTTAGTCTTGTAGTTGTAAAGATAGTGCTTAATTGGTAACAATATAAGTGCCTATGCTCAAAATAGTTTTGAGGAGAGCACATCCTATTATCCTATTTGTACTATTGGTGCAGCTCACATCCCCTCTCCATTTCACTTGCCATCTCTCAACTAAGGACTGTGCATCTCCCTTGCTTTCAATTGTGGAATGTCAGACCAGCTCTGAAGTGCCACTGGTAAAGGTTGCTAAGTGCCAGGTGCTGTTGGTGTGCAGGTACTACAGCAACAGTAGGAGCAGGACAACAGCACCAATACTAGGTAGTTCGGTACCACACTATCCAAAGCAATCATTGGAGTCAGGGCTGCCTACTTACTTCTGGAATTGACTGCGCTCTCCATGTGCAGGGAAGCCAGCGCCAATAGCAGCAGCCTCCTCGGCAGAAGAAGTAAGGCCCATATTTATACTATTTTAGCGCCACATTTGCGTCTTTTTTTACCCAAAAGTGGTGCGAACATAAAAAATACAATTATATTTTGTAAGTTTGGACTGCTTTTGCTTTAAAATATGATGCAAATGCAGCGCTAAAAAAGTATAAATATGGGTCTAAGTGTCCGCTCTTGACTTGGTTTGAAGTTCCTACATTTAATCTTTCAGTCCAAGCTAGGCATGTGCCAGCAGCTCTGGTCAATGCAGCCTCATCGACGGCATACCATTTTTCAGCCAATTCCCTGCCGCAAGCTATGCATGGCCTGCCTTGACTCACTAAATTTGTTTTGGAGTTTAAAACAGAATTTGATTTCTGGTGAGGGCCTGGGTTGGACTGAAATTTACAGGTCAAACAGTCTTAAAGCACAATGAAACTTGGAGTGTTTTCTTTCTAACTGTGACTGCTGCCTATACCATGGCATGAAGAGTTGCAGTGGGCCAAAATAAGTGCCAGTGATGCCCACCAACAACCACAAATTAAGTACAGAGCAGAAATTATTTTCCATCATTTGAATCTACACACTCTGCAATGGTCTGTAGAACAACCATTGAGGTAATGGTTTCTTATCCTGGAGGGCAAAAGGTGCTCTTTCCCTTGACTTTGCTTTAGTTTAACCATGTTAGGCCTTCAAGCTCCATGCCTCGTGATTATGGGAAATTGTTTTCTTTTCTGCTAAAATGTCATTTCTTTCAGATGCCTTTCACATGAATTGGTAGTTTAGAAATAGCCGTGCATTGTTTTATTCATAGAGAGCCTGAGAAAGCAACCTTGAGGACAGTACACATAGAGAGTAAGAATGTGAAGGCTAGCCCTATTCATATTGTTACAAAGTCGTACAGGACACCAAGGATGAATACCTTCTCAGGACTGTCCTGGGAACTCTCAAGCATGTTGCAGATGTCTGTCATATGATGCAAAAGGGTTGAACAATTAAACCTTCAGATCCATAGGCGTTACCAATGGACAAATCATAATTTACTAAATAATCAATTTCAGTCATTTGCAGGAAATTCTCCTGGCCTTCAAGAGGTACTGACCTCTTTGCCCTTGCCCTGCACATTTCCCAAATGCTTGCTCAGAGAACTTAAATTTTTCTGAGACCCATGAGAAGCCGCTTGACCGAGCTTCTGATATGCTGACTTCTTCTCTTTTTGCCTACATTTGGCCTACCTTAGTCTCTTTTTGCCCCAGATGTTCTTTTTAAAGGTCATTTTTGTCCTTTATTTCCTTTTTATATTTTACCCCATGTTTTGTAGCCCAGTTCATGTCAATTGGTGACGTGCTGACTTGGGAGGATTTCCATTGCAGAAGCTATCAAATTAGATGATTTTAATTTGCACCAATGCTTAAAAGAATTGTTCAACGCTTATTCTCTGAACCCCAAGCATTGTTGTTGTTATTCTGTGCAGCTGTTATTGAGTGCTTGGTTTGCTTAATGTTGATTAGATTACTTTCTGCCCGAGCCTTGGACACCCAATGTAGTAATGATATAATTTATAGCCTGAGTATTAGTTTTGTAATAAAATCCTTCAATTTTATTTCTGACTTAGGTTTTTATTGTGTGGCCAATTGAACATACTGTAAATTAACTGTTAGAGGGATGACATGTTTAATTGTTTTTACCTCCTTCTAAGGTGAAAAGATTTGTCAACCTCGTTTTAGAGCATCATTGGAATTAGCCCTTTCTGCTGGGTCAACTCCAGACTTTGTTGCCTACCTCCTCTTCTTTTTTTGGCCTCAGTTATGTTGGCTTTAGGACTTTGTGCACTTTGTCACTGCAAACCAGTGGTAAAGTGCATGCTTTCTCTGTTTAAAACATTTAATGTTGGTGTATCCACAATTGGCATATTTAATTTACTTGTAAACCCCTGGTGAAGTGTATTATATCTGCCCAGGGCCTGTAAATTAAATTCTACTAGTTGACCTGCAGCACTGAATGTGACCCGTCTGATGTAGCCCTGTAAACATGGCTTAGGCTCTTCACTGCAGGGCCTGTAAGTGCAGTTTTAAACTGACCCTAAGGCAGGCTCTAGTTAGCCCCAAGGTCATGGTATGTTATACTTAAAAAGTTGGACATATACTTTTAAGTTTAACATGTCCGGGTAGTAAAAAACTATTACATTCATTTTCCACTACTGCAAGGCATATCTCTTCCATAGGTTAACACTGGGGTTACCTTAAACATCTTTTAAGTGTCATTTCCAATTGGGAAAAGATAGACATTTAGAGGTTGGTGTCTCTTGAATCACAATCTGAAATCACAACTTAGGTGAAGTTGGAATTTTAAATTGTAATTCTGAAAAGGAAACTTTTAGAAAGTTGGTATTTTCTTTCCTTAACCACTTTGTGTCTCTGCCTGTGTCTGAATATACTTCTGGGGTTGGTGACAGCTGGGCTTTGTGCATTTCCTTTAGACAGTCACAAACAATGGGAGCTTAGGTGTGACTTAATGGGCCTTAATGGGCCATTAACTGGTTTGATAGGGGGGGGCAGAGCTTAGTACTGCTTCACTTTCACTTGAATGAGGCTGCATTGCTGTGTTGGCCAACTGCTTGCTGTGTGCTGTAGAAGGGACTTCCACTTTGCTACTTGCTATTTTGTGTTGGCCTGCTGCCTAGTGCTTCTTGCCTGCAGTGAGAGGGGCTGGACTTGCTCTCTACATCCTTGAACCCAAGAGTCTCCAAGAGTTTGTTGGCTTGCCCCCTGTTCTCTTGCAGTCCCAGGGGCATGAAAGACTGCCTGCAACTAAGGGTGGGTATACCTCATGGAGTTCTACTCCATGGAATTCCGTGGAGTTGGATAAAAACTGTGGAATTCCACAGAGTTCCGCTTTTTTGCGGAATGCCATATGCCCCTCCCACCGGCTAACCAGGCCCCACCCTGCTTAGCACTTCCGATATCGGGCGCATTCAGGCCAGGTGGTATGCCTTAGGCAGCGAAAGCTGCCAATACAGGCTTCCCTTGTGCCCACCAGCCTGGGGCCTGCTGCTCTCAACCACACCTGCACACTTCCCTTCACCAACTACCCACCTTCACAAACTTGCTAAGGATGGCCAAGCACACCCCAGGTCTTGCACCAGCCTTGCAATCACTACCTCTGCACTTATACACAGCCTCAGACTGCCCTTTCTTTAGGGCCCAGCACAAGCAGCAGCAAACCAGCTCACCACCAGCAGTCTGGTATTTTCACAAAGTGCCTAGCCTTGCTTGCCCATGGGCTCTAAAGCATTCTCTTAGGCCACACACATCTCTATCTGGCGGGGGCTACTGGACTACCACTCAGCAGCTGATGCTCTCCCTGCTAGCCTCAGCGTAATACCTCATAACACAACTTCCTTTCCCAGGGACTCTGGGGAGGCATGTTCTTTTCAACTGGAGTTCTGATTGCAAGTTTCCTTCTTTCCAAGCACAGACCCCCCTCATATGTAAATACTGTCCATGCCCAGTGCCGGCCCCCATGTGCACACAAAGAAAGTGAAACAAGGGTCTGACCTGAGTCGAGGGTCCCCGTGGCCAGTGACCTGGCTCTCTGCCTCCCTCTGCCCACTGCTCCTAGGCTGTTGAGGACAGTGAAAGGAGGGAGGCTTCGATCCAGAGTTGGTGCTGGTGCAGCCCCACAGCAGCAACTCCATGCCACAGGCTGGCACAAAGCAAAGCCTGTCAAAGGGCAGATGTTGTCTTCATTTTGGGCTGAGTGTATAGTGAAGCCCAGTTATGGACCACACAGCGCAAGTGCAGACTGGGCTTGTGAGTCTGTGCTTGCACTGTGTGGCCCATAACTGTGCTGCTGTGCATTCCGATGAGCTCTGCTCTGCTGCCTGGAATATCAGAGTTTTTGGATGAACTGCGTGCTCCAAGCAGAGCACGAGTGCCAAAAACTCTGTTAACTCCGCCTGCAGAGCAAAGCTCACCACTCAGCCCTACCTGCAGCTCTCCTGGTGCTGCTGGACTCTGCCATCTGTGAGTCCTTCCCTTGCTTGAGATGCCCCCTCCAGCCCATAGCCACAGAAGTGGGTTCTGCAGTGGTCCCTCGCAATCTCAGGTAGTTTTTTGACTGCTAATGACTTCGAAGCACTGTTTTCACATTTAATCTCTAAAAATTCATATCTTGCCTGATATTTATTGGATTTTTGTTGTTTTGGTCTTGTTTTACTCAGATAAATACTCTCTATTTTCCTAAATTGATGTAGAGTCTTTTTGTGGTGTCTTTCACTGTGTTACCCTATTTAAGTGTTCTACAACTACTTTATATATTGCCTCTAAAGTTAAGCCTGACTGCGCTGTGCCAATCTACCAGAGGGTGAGCACAGGTTAATTTGGGTTGTGTATCTGATTTACCCTTACAAGGCTAATGGTCCCTACTTTGGCACGGTGCATACCTCTTCCAACTGGAGACCCAGTTTCCAACAAGCATACAAAATGCTCCATCACACTCTGTGTTGGCTCCTTTTCAGATGCAGGTTTTCTGTGGATAATGACGCTAAAGAAAGGATCCTTCACTGATAACACCAGATGGTATCCTCACGCTGCCTGATCAGGATGAAGGAGGAGTATTAAAAATGTGACAAAGAGACAAATGAAAATCACTACTGACAGTCTGGAATTTCAAAATGGACATGTCTTTATGCAAATCACATGATAGGTTAGCTCAGAATGAAGTTATAAATAAAGATGTTTTTCAAAAACTGCATTAAAAAGGAGGTGAGAATTAAGGTCACACAGTTGGTAAACCAAGCTTTGTCAAGTAATGTTTGCATCATCTAAAATTCATGTAGGATATAATAGCTTTTTAAATGCAACTCACACAAATGTGGTTATCAGACTTCAAATTTTCTATGTGAAATACACTGTTGTGTATATTTTTTAGTCCAATTGAAAAATAATTTAGTCAAAGGCTTTATTCCAAATTAACTATTATTAAACCTGAGAGGACTAAGGTTCTGATTTACGTGCATTACCATCCTGCATTGCCTAGAACTGACAGTCATCTTTTCTATCTTTCTCTCCTGGGAAAGCAGCTCTTGCATCCATGGAAGAAACAGGTTCAGGAGTTAATTCAGTGGCAGCAGGTCTGCTATACCATGCCAAGGGATCCTGTAGTGTAAAGTGGGTGGTTACCTAAGGAAATTACATATTTAATAACTGCTCCCCCACCAACTAAGAGTTGTCTCCCAGCACGTGTGGGGATTTTTGGTTTTTTTTTCCTATATGGTGCCAATATGGTTTACATAGGGCAGGAGTGAGGCAAGCAGACATTAATTTGAAGAACTGCTGTCGTAAACAACCAGTGATGGTTCCACCAACAGCAAAGAGAGGCAAAACATCCTAAGGTGAGTGTTAGGTAAACAGCAGCAAATGTAGTATATATCACTTTATTGTCTGGAGTCCACGGAAATGCGACCAGCCCAGTCGCTGCTTCTTCTCTGTTAACACACCAAAGTTCCAACCGTGCATAGCAACAGTGGAACACTTTGAACATAAACACAACACATCCCCCCTTCTTTCCAACAAACAATAAGTACAATTATAATGCATTAAGCACTACTCATTGGCATAACTCCAGAATATAATCACAGATTCCTAACTCTAACAAAATTGAGACAAAACAATATACATAAATGAGAATAACATTGGAATTATACCAGCGCATGAAAATACGTTTCTAAATCCAACTCTAATTCTGACTATAACATTTATCTATAATAGGTCCAATTTATACAAAATATCTTTAACTCAAAAATATCTGTTTTCCACACACAAAATCTTTAAGCCAAATTGGCGGTTTCCTTACTCTCACATTTTCTGAATTTTTATATCTATCATTTTCATTTACCTCCACATCCCACATCCTGATTCCTTCCAACAATATTCTCCTCCACATGCTCATTCATTTCAACACCATCCATATTTCCACTTACAGTATCAGTCATATCTTCATCCATCCATCTAAAATCCTGCATTATGTGGTCATTACATACCTTGGCCACTCGCTTAAGATTCCTTACTTCACCATTCCTCACTCTAATTGCATTATTCAATACTTCAATTACTTATTCTGGTTCATAAAACTGACTGTGCCCTTTTTATCACCTTACCCGGTTTCCTAATACCAACCCAATCTCCCACTCTAATGTCAACTGGTTTTGTCCGATGGTCTTTATCATAACGTTTCCTCATTTCATCATGTTTCAATTTTATCCAATTTTGAACCGATTCCAAAGACCACTGTACTAGATTTGGCTTATGCATCCAGTTTAGACTATATTTCGTCTTTGTTTCTCTTCCTCTCATAATTTCAAATGGTGACATTTCCGTTACCTCATTTTTCATCACCCTGTATGCCCATACAGCCCTGTGTAACTGTACTTCCCAATTCATACCGCTAGCAAAGGATGACTAATCACCCTATTGAATCTCTCTACCATACCATTGCAACTAGGCTTATAAAGGGAAGTAGTCTTGTGTTGCACACCAATCTTTTTGAAATATTCCTTAGATGTATTGGATAAAAAGTGGACTCCATTATCACTTAACACTGCTTTGGGTAAACCTTCAGATACAAAAACCTTGTCCAAAAATTCCAGAACACACTTTGTGTCAGCTTTTTACACTATTTCTACAGCAGGCCATCTTGAAAATAAATCCATCAAAACTATAACATATTTTTGTTCTTCACCAAAAGGTCATATGAAGTCAATTGACACAATTTCCCAAGGTCGCTTTGGTATAAAATGTTCAACCATTGGTGGTCTGAATGTATATAATGTGTTGCCTGCATTGGAACACTTACAACAATTCCTCACAAACCTTTCAACCTCAATATTGATGTTTGGCCACCAAAATAAATTCCCAACTACCCCTTTTGTCTTCACAATACCAAAATGTCTTTCATGACACAATTCCACTATTATTATTTTTTTTTAAAAACTTTTTGGAGGAACAATATGCTGTCACCTCACAATTGTGCCATTTTCTACAGACAATTGTGACCTCACTTCCAAAAAAGGTTTAACTTCATTCTGCAACTTATTCTTCTCAGGCCAATCTCCTTGTACAATTTTTTTAACCATGTTCAATACCTTATCCTTATTATATTTAGACGTCTACTCTTCCTTGCAAACTGCATGACTACCATCCACATGCACAAAGGCTACTTGAAGTGAATTCCAACTTTCATCCACACATTCTTCCAATTTGACCGGCATCCTAGATAGGAAATCTGCTATATAAATTTCCTTGTCTGGTGAATATACCAATTTATGTATATAATCTTGCATCCTAATTGATAACCTGGCCAATCTAGCTGAAGCATTCACTGTTCCTTCTGCAGTCAACAGTTTCCCCAATGGTTTATGATCACACAAAATTGTCACAGGTTACCCCCAAACAAATGCTCTAAAATGATCAAGAGCCCAAGCACATGCTAATGCTTCTCTCTCAATTATAGGGTACTTTTCCTCGGTCGGTGATAAGGCTCTGGAAGCAAAAGTTATAATAAATTCCCTTCCATCTTTATCCTTCTGACTTAGTACTGCACCAGGCCTTTACTACTGGCATCTGTTGTGATACAGTTATCCAAGTTCAGGTTGCATTGCAAAGACTGAACTTTAGCAATCTCTGACGTAATACTGTCAAAATCTTCTTGGCATTCATTGGACCATTCAAACTTTACTTGGTTTTTCAACAACCTTCTCCAATGGAAACTTTTGTCAGAAAATCGTGGGATGAATTTGGTGAAGTACTCAGCTAATCCCAAAAAAGATCTGACATCATCCTTGGACTTTGGGATATGAGCTTCTTTTGGTCTGATCCCTTGATATGCTTTTGGTCTGATCCCTTGAGCTCCAATCCCATGACCCAAATAAGTGACGCTGTCCATGTTAAACTTGCACTTTGAAATTTCCACTGTTAATCCACTCTTCTGCAATGTTTCCATCACATCCTCCAACTTTAAGTCATGTTCTTTTTTGTTTTAACATAGACCATAATGTAATCCTGGAAAAAATTAAATCCAGTTTTGTGTCCAAATAAATAAAACATAAGGCTTTGGAAAACTGCAGCTGCAGAGGCTAACCCAAAAGGCATCCTATTAAATTGAAAACATCCAATAGGTTTGATAAACACTGTGGGGGTCATTACAACATTGGTGGTAAAAGCCGCTTTCCGCCGTGCAGAAGACTGCCAACACTCCGGCGTGGCTGCGGAATTCTGCCACGGTCATTATGACCCAGAGCTCGGAATCCGCCAAAATTTAGACACCCACACAAGTCCACCACACCAAAGGTCAGTAATAAACTGGCGAAAACAAAACCTCCACCGTCACGCCAACAGGAATACGCCCACACTATCACGACACACGAATCCACACAGCGGTCTTTCAACCGCGGTATTCCATTGGCAGTACACATCGCCGCGCTCAAAATACACACACATTTACACAACACTACCACATTGGACAATTAGAAATACACACACCTGATACACATACACACACCACTCCCACACACCCAATACAATATAAAACACACACCCACATCACCCACAAACCCCTACTACCAAAAATTCAGAAAGAAGGCCAGAGAGAGACACTACAAACTACTACCAAGCATCCACAGGCACTCAACACCATCTCCCACATAACATCCACGCACCTCACACAACACACCACTAAATATCACCTCACACATCACAACACACACCAACCCACACATCACCCACACCACCCAATGGCATGGCAAAGACACCCCAGGTTTTCTGAGGAGGAGCTCAGGGTCATGGTGGAGGAAATCATCCAGGTAGAGCCACAGCTATTCGGAGCACAGGTGCAGCACACCTCCAAAGCTAGGAAGATGGAGCTATGGCGAAGAATAGTGGACAGGGTCAACGCAGTGGGACAGCACCCAGGAAATAGAGATGACATCAGGAAGAGGTGGAACGACCTACGGGGGAAGGTGCGTTTCGTGGGTTCAAGACATTACCTTGCGGTTCAGAGGACTGGCGGCAGACCTCCACCTCCTCCACCACAACTAACAACATGGGAGGAGCAAGTCTTGGCTATTCTGCATCCTGAGGGCCTCGCAGGAGTAGCTGGAGGAATGGTCTCTGGTAAGTCAAGTCTTTAATACTATATCCGCCACCCTACCTGCATGCCATCACATACCCCCAACCTCGCCCTCAACCCCATCACTCCAACTCCTCACACATGTCCCAATATCACAAACCACCCATCCCAACACCAAGCCCTGCATGCAACAACAAAGCATGGACACCCATCACCAAAGCATGGCCACTGCACATACCCATACACCCCCCTAAATCATCATCACACAAGGTCCCACACAGGAATGCAAGCACTGGGGTACACGGTCACCCACCCATTGCACACCGTGGCACACACAGATGCAATAATCATGCTTTTGCACCCCTGCAGGACCCCTACCCAACGTCACCGGACAGGAGGGTCCAGACATGTCCACATCACCAACAGAAGAGGCCCACAGTGATGACAGCAGCTCTGTCCAACTGGATCTAGACGACCAGCCCGGCCCATCTGGGACCTCGGGACAGTCAGTTCCCCTGACACAGTCACAGGCCACCACAGAGCTTCCCCCCTCTGGAAACACCAGCACAGCACCCACCCAGCGGGCCCATACCTCTGTCCCCAGGACACGTCAATCAGCAGTGTGTCCACCACTACAGGGAACCCAGGCTAACCCACCACCCCAAAAAACAACAGGGACCTGGAGGCAGTGGCAGTGGGCACACGGTTCAGGGGACAGAGGCCCAGGGAAACAGGGGAAATGGGAGGGCTACTGTGCGACAAGGGGAATACAGGCCCAGGGAACCCACTCTCCATGAGACCCTCTCCAACATCATGGGAGCCTACCATCACTCCCAGGAGACGATGGCAACGGTACTGGCCAAGTTTCAGGAGACCCAGCGGCTGCAGGAGGAACAGTATTTGGGCTTCATGGAGAATCTCAAATCCATCAATTCCACCCTGGGCACCATCATAGGGGTGCTGAAGGAAGTCCTCAACACCAGGAGGGACACTGTGGCACAACAAGGGGCCCCTGTCACCAGCCTGGATGATGACCTGCCCACCACCTCCGCCGGAGCTAGTGGACAGGAGGCACCGCCACAGGAACACCGCACCAGCACCCCACCCCCTGCAGATGGAGAACCACCCCACAAACGGTCCCTGAGATCCAGGACAAAGACAGAGAACGATGCCAAGTCCCCGACCAAGAAATGAGACCACCCTGATTGTCATCCTTTTGTCCACCTTGTCACCCTGTCCATCCTCAAACTGCCCCAGCTCCACTTCCTATGCCCCTTTGGACAATGCACCAGTGAGACTAATAGCTTGGACTCTGCCATGGACATTCCTCCACCATCACCCCTCCCCATTTTACAACCCCCTCCAATACTGAGCACTTAAATAAACACCCTTAAAGCACAAAACAATCTGGAGTCTGTCTGTGATTTCGAATTAGTGTATTAGCAATTACAGTGACAAAATGCTCTTTCAAGTGTAATGTCAACATACCTATGTCACACAGCTCTAGTCCACGAGGAAACAAAGCAGATGTCACACAGTGGGACCCACACCTGTGAAATTGTAAGGGAAGTGAAAACTCAGTGACCATACACTGGGTGAAAAGGACTGACAGTAGAGAGGTAGTAGTGTTAAAGTACATGTAGCATGCAGGTTTGTCTTCTTACCTGTGTCTCACTGGAAGTATTGCAGGATCACCGAGTTCCTGTTGTCGATGTCCTCTTCTTCTACTTCCTCGTCTTCACTGTCCAAAGGCTCCACAGCTGCCACAACACCTCGATCTGGACCATCCTCCTGCAGAAAAGGTACCTGTCGTCGCAAAGCCAAGTTGTGAAGCATACAGCAGGCCACGATGATCTGGCACACCTTATTTGGTGAGTAGAATGGGGAACAACCTGTCATATGTAGGCACCGGAACCTGGCCTTCAGGAGGCCGAAGGTCCTCTCTATAATCCTCCTAGTTCGCCCATGGGCCTCATTGTAGCGTTCCTCTCCCCTTGTCCTGGGATTCGTCACTGGGGTCAGTAGCCATGACAGGTTGGGGTAACCAGAGTCACCTGCAAATGGCGAGGGACAACTATTAGACACACACTAACTCTTAGGGACATCCCCAGACCCAGACAACTATTCCCACTGATTTGGTTCCAGGTGCTCACCTAATAGCCACACACGGTGCCTCTGGAGTTGCCCCATCACATAAGGGATGCTGCTATTCCACAGGATGTAAGCATCATACACTGAGCCAGGGAATTTGGCATTAACATGGGAGATGTACTGGTCTGCCAAACACACCATCTGCACATTCATCAAATGATAACTCTTCTGGTTTCTATACATCTGTTCACTCCTGAGGGGGAGGTACCAAGGCCACATGTGTCCCATCAATGGCACCTATGATGTTGGGGATATGTCCCAGGGCATAGAAGTCACCTTTCACTGTAGGCAAATCCTCCACCTGAGGGAAAACAATATAGCTCTGCATGTGTTTCAGCAGGGCAGACAACACTCTGGACAACACGTTGGAAAACATAGGCTGGGACATCCCTGATGCTATGGCCACTGTTGTTTGAAATGACCCACTTGCAAGGAAATGGAGTACTGACAGCACCTGCACTTGAGGGGTGATTCCTGTGGGATGGCGGATAGCTGACATAAGGTCTGGCTCCAACTGGGCACACAGTTCCAGGATTATGGCACGATCAAGCCTGTAGGTGATGATCACATGTCTTTCCTCCATTGTCGACAGGTCCACCAGCGGTCTGTACAATGGAGGATACCGCCATCTCCTCACATGCGCCAGCGGACGGTGCCTATGGAGGAGAACAGCGAGCACAGAGTCAACCAACTCTGAGGTACGTAAACACAGCTTACTCAGAAAACTATTAATAAACCAAAATTTGCCTGTATGAGTGTTGAGCCAAGGCCTAGGTATGTGTGACACAGTTAAAAATAAAGCCATGTGGGCTCCTGAAATGGCGGCTGCCTGGCCTGTAAAGTGGGTCAATGGGATATGAGGTAACTGTGCTGGTGTTGTACACCGTCGCGGTAGGCGGTCGAAGACCGCAGCGCAATTCTGCATTGGTTAACATTGGACCCTATGGGTCCCAGGAGCCAATGCCGGTGTACGCCGGCGGTGACGGTACGCACCATTTTCTATCTGTTCAATCACTCGATACCTGATCTTCGACAGGAGAGGACCTACACTGCAAGTGCTGCCGTGACCTCAGTGTGGAAGAGACAATGGCTCGTGCGCCTGGGGAAAGGGCCCCTGCCTTCAGCATGGAGGAGTTGGAGAAACTCATGGATGGGGTCCTCCCCAGTACACTCTACTCTACGGTCCTCCAGACAAACAGGTAAGTACACTGGGAGCATGCTGTATGGGCAATGCCTGTGTGGAGTGGTGTGGATAAAAGATGGGGGGGTTAGAATGATGCGTGCATGAAACGACGGTGAGTGCATGTGCCACATGGCAAGGGTAGGGATGCGGGCCAATGACTGTGACGGTGCAGTTGGTAATAACTTCTCTTTTTCCCCTGTACAATTCCTGTAGTTCAGCGCCCACCAGAAGAAGGATATTTGGCATGCCATCGCCAAGGACGTCCGGACCCTGGGGGTCTACCACAGACGGATCACCCACTGCTGGAAAAGATGGGAGGACATTCGCCGCTGGAGCAAGAGGACGGCAGAGGCCCAGCTGGGGATGGCTTCCCAACGTGGGAGGGGTGCCCATCGCACCATGACCCCCCTGATGTTCAGGATTCTGGCGGTGGCATACCCGGAGTTGGATGGGCACTTGAGGGCATCACAGCAGCAACAAGGGGGTGAGTACACTCTCATTCAGCTGATTTAGCACGCATTGTAGGTGTCTGGATGGGGAAGGTGGGCTGTGGGTTCCCCTAGGCCAGGGCGAGTTTGCTAGTTAAGTCCCCTTTTTCAGGCAGACCCTGTGGAACCCCATCCAACCTGGGTTCAGTGCCAACTACACCTAGTCAGGCTCCTGTGACATCCATGTGTGCAGAAATCGGCCATAGCCTTGTAAGCCATGTCCCAGGATTGAATAGTGGACCCCAAGTGTGCGGCGTAGTGCAGGGGGCTTCTGTGTATGTCGTGTCCGCCAACGGTAGCGGTATTGCATGCACTCATCATGTCTTTCTTCTGTCTCCCCCCCATTTTTGTGGTCTCCCTGTACTTGTGTGCATTAGCATCATCAGGTGGAGGAGCAGTGGCACTGGAGCAGGAGGGAGCTGCATCCCACATGGCCCTGGAGGGCGAGACTACGTACTCCGAATTCACCAGTGTGACGGAGGGCGGGGGAGCTCCACGACGGGGACAGTAGCTGACACCAGCGATACGGACTCCTCCTCTGATGGGAGCTCCCTTGCGGTGGCGGGCCCATCTGTGCCCCTGCATCTACAGGTACAGCCTCCACCCTCCCTCCAGCACCATCCTCCCAGCAGCCCCTCAGCCTTTGCCCCGTGCCCACCCACCCAGGAGGGTGGGCATCACCTTCGCCCCAGGCACCTCAGCCCCTGCCCCTGTCACCCCTGCTGCCCTCAGTGAGGAGGCCTTTGACCTCCTCAGGTCCCTCACTGTTGGGCAGTTTACCATTTTGAATGCCATCCAGGCTGTAGAGAGGCAGTTGCAACAAACCAATGCATTCCTGGAGGGCATTCATTTTGGTCAGGCAGCCCTTCAGCGAGATTTTCAGACTCTGGCCTCAGCACTGATGGCAGCCATTGTCCCTGTCTCTGGCCTCCCCCCTCCAACTTCCTCCACCCAGACCCACACCCCTGTACCTCAGCCTATCCCAAGCGCACCATCAGACCAGCATACACACACCTCAACACACAAAGGAAGCTCAGGCAAACATAAGCTCCACACATCCCACAGGCACTCACGCAAGCATCAGACACATGCAGGCATACCAACATCCACTGCCTCCACTGTGTCCCCCTACTCCTCGTCTCCCTCATCCCTCCCTGTCTCGTCTCCACTCACACCTGCATGCACTACATCTTCAGCCACTACGTCCATCACCAGCACACCCACCACCACACCCCGCTCACGTGCAGTCACCACCCCCACTACCATTCACACATCCCCTGTGTCCTCTCCCAGTGTGTCTGTGAGGCCACCTCCCAAAGTACACAAACGCAGCCACACCCCCACCCAACAGCCATCCACCTCACGACAGCCTCCAGCCCATGCTTCTTCACCCAAAGTCAGCAAACGTACACCTCCTACGACCACTACCTCTTCCTCCACTCCGAAAACCCCTCCATGTACCTGTCCCAGTGTTCCTAAGAAACTTTTCCTGGCCACCCTTGACCTCTTTCCCTCACCACCCCCACCCTGTCAGTCTCCTAGGGCCCGACTCTCAAGGTCCCAACCTAGCACCTCAGCCACAACATCGGCGGGAACAGTGGTGCCAGTAGTCACCGGATTATGGAGTGCACCAGGCAGCAGGGCAGGCAGTGTGGCAAGGAGTCACAGCACAGACAGTCCCCCACCTGTCAAGCATCAAAAGTTGGCCAGTGCCCGGCGGGAGAGGGGGAAGACACCAGCCACCAAACCCGCTCCTAGGGGTACAGTTGGGATTGTGGAGTCAGCCGCGACACCTTCCAAGGTGGGGAAGGGGCACAAGAAAACCGGGAAGTCTGGGAAGATCAGTACGGCGGAGAAGACCGTCATCATCCCTGCTGCCCAGGAGGCGACTGCCAGCAGCCACACTGCCCCAGACAGGACTGCCAGCAGCAGCCCAGCTGCCCAGGAGGCGACCGCCAGCAGCCCCACTGCCCCAGACAGGACTGCCAGCAGCAGCCCTGTTTCCCAGGAGGCGACTGCCAGCACCCACACTGCCCCAGACAGGACCGCCAGCAGCAGCCCCGCTGCCCAGGAGGCGACCGCCAGCAGCCACACCACCCCGGAAAGGACCGCCAGCAGCTGAACCGCTGCTAAGGATACCGCCGCCACAAGCACCGCTGCCAAGGACACCGCCGCCACAAGCACCGCTGATAAAGACACCGCCGCCACAAGCACCGCTGCCAAGGACACCACCGCCAAAAGCACCGCTGCCAAGGACACCGCTGCCACAAGCACCGCAGGCCCATGAGCGGCAAAAGTTCTGACGCTACTGAGGCCGCCACGAGCAGGATGAAGCACTCTGGGCACAAAGCCCTCTCCAGATCCAGTGGAGACTGTTATCCACTACCTCTGTCCTTGGCAGGATGAAGCACTCTGGGCACAAAGCCCCCTCCAGAACCAGTGGAGATTGACATCCACTACCTCAGTCCTTGGCAGGATGAAGCACTCTGGGCACAAAGACCCCTCCAGAACCAGTGGAGACTGTTATCCACTACCTCAGTCCTTGGCAGGATGAAGCACTCTGGGCACAAAGACCCCTCCAGAACCAGTGGAGATTGACATCCACTACCTCAGTCCTTGGCAGGATGAAGCACTCTGGGCACAAAGCCCCCTCCAGAACCAGTGGAGACTGTTATCCACTACCTCAGTCCTTGGCAGGATGAAGCACTCTGGGCACAAAGACCCCTCCAGAACCAGTGGAGACTGTTATCCACTACCTATGTCCTTGGCAGGATGAAACACTCTGGGCACAAAGCCCACTCCAGAACCAGTGGAGATTGACATCCACTACCTCAGTCCTTGGCAGGATGGAGCACTCTGGGCACAAAGCCCACTCCAGAACCAGTGGAGATTGACATCCACTACCTCAGTCCTTGGCAGGATGAAGCACTCTGGGCACAAAGCCCCCTCCAAAACCAGTGGAGAAAGGCATCCACTACCTTTGTCCTTGGCAGGATGAAGCACTCTGGGCACAAAGCCCCATCCAGAACCAGTGGAGAGATACATCCACTTCCTCTGTCCTTGGCAGGATGAAGCACTCTGGGCACAAAGCCCCCTCCAGAACCAGTGGAGACTGTTATCCACATGTGAGACTGTGGCTTTGCAATCCCCAGGATTGAACAGTGGGCAAACCACCCACTGTAGAGACTTGAGAGACTGTGGCTTTGCACTCCCCAGGATTGAACAGTGGGCAAACCACCCACTGTAGAGACTTGAGAGACTGTGGCTTTGCACTCCCCAGGATATGGCAGTGGGCAAACCACCCACTGTAGAGACTTGAGAGTCTGTGGCTTTGCACTCCCCAGGATTGAACAGTGGGCATGGGACCCCCTCGTGGATTTGGCATTGTGCACTCAACCGGCTGAGGTGCCCACCCTTTCCCTTCCCCCTGAGGTGCCTGTTTTATTTCTATCTGATGCCCCTGCAGTGTTCTCTCCATCTTGTTAGGGTATCTTGTGTGGGCCTCGCCCATGCCTTTTGGGCCCAGTGATCCACGGACTATGATGGTGGACTCCCTTGGACTTGTGTTCTTGGTGTATTTAATTGTATATAGTATATAAATGTATATATTTGTAAATATTTTGGATGTATGTAATTGAATATATCACAATTTATTGACTCATTTACTTTTGTCCTTGCATTCTTCCGGGGGGGGGTGTAACTGTAATGTATCATGATGTATTAGTGTGTGTGTTGTAGTGGGTGAGGGTGGGGGTGGGGGTGTTGCGTGAGTGTTTCCCTCCCCTTTTCCCCCTCCCCTGTGTCGTAGGTGCAGTACTCACCATGGTCTTCACCATCGGCGTTCGTGCTCCTGGTAGAGGAGCAGGAAGATAAAGCCTGGAAAAATCTGGAGCTCTGGTTCCATGGCATCCTGGTTCCTCTTGGGGTGTGCAGAGGTGAGCGTTTTCCCTTCAAAGTCCTGTTTCCGCCATGTTTTTGTTCGCGGTGAATCCGCCCCAGAAAAGGTGGCAAATTGGTGGGTTGTAATTCTGTGGGTGGTACATTGTCCTCCGCCTGTCTGTTGTCGGTGACCGCCATGCTGTTTGTTTGTACTGCCGTGGTGGTCGGAGTGTTAAAGTGGCTGTTTATGTTGGCGGTTTCTGCCACGGTCGTAATTTAAAAAAATGTACCGCCGGGCTGTTGGCGGTTTTACTGCCGCTTTAACATCGACCGCCAGGGTTGTAATGACCACCTGTATTTTTGGGATTCAGGAGACAAAGAAATCTGGTGATAGGCAGAAGACAAATCTATGGTCGAAAATATATTTGCATTCTTAAGAGAAAGCATCATCTCATTAATTCTAGGTAGCGGAAAACGATCTATGATGATATTGTTGTTCAAGGGGCGTAAATCCACACATAGCCTGATCCTGCCATTGCTGCGTCTTGTGACCACCAACGGAGAGATCCATTTTAAAGCCTCAAGTGGTACTATCACTCCTGATGACACCAATTTATCCAAATCCTCTACCACTTCATTCCTGATCATAATAGGTAAGTTCCTAACTTCATGTACTTTTGGAATAGCATTTGTTTTTAACATTATATGGTGTTCAAAACCTTTCAAGTTTCCTAAGGTTGTGTTAAAAACTGAAGGAAATTTACACAACAATTGCTTAGCACAATCTTGTTCCACATCTACAATCTTGACTTGTTCTTTGCTGTTGGTATCAAGAACAATGTGTAATTTACCCTGGTCAATCCAATCCAGAACCGGTGGTCCTTTCTTATTTATATACAACTTAGCTCATGTGGACCTATTTTTAAATCTAATGTTAACCACCTATAGCCTAACATGTAATTTTTTTCTCCACTGTACCCTTGCGGTTGTATGTCTGGTTCACATAATTCCTCACTTATTTTTTTCATGAATTTTTCTCTCCATACCTTCTCATTTACAATAGTGTATGGCGAGCCAGAAACCGCAAAGTTTTTTATTGTGACCCCCACCAATGCTTATTTCATATTCAGGTTTATACCTTTTACACTCTTCATTAATATTCAGAATCAAATTCGTAGAAGATCACATTATATTATCATTTCCATGCATGCCATACTCTTCATCCTCTACATTTACCGGCTCAGTTTTTTTGCACTTTATATTATCTTGGTTTTTTTCCTGCAAATGTTCGCAAAATGACCAATCAAACCGCAATTGCTACATCTCTTTTGGATTCCTGGGCACGTCTTGCTATAAGCTAGATGATCCTTACTCCCACATCTGTAACAACTACTTGTTTCTTTCTAAGAAGACTTTGATTGGGCCTTGAAAGTTTTATTTGCAAATTTGGAATTCAATTTACAAACCATTCTAGTATCTTTTTCCTTTGGCAATAATCCTTTGGCACATCTACCTGACATCTCTGCTTTGCGCACAATATTCATAACATCTTCTAGCAATGAATCACCATCTATCCATAAACGCTCCTGAATGCTTTGATTCTTAACATGCATTACCAATTACTCCCTAATCAATTCATCCTGTAAAGCTCCAAATTTGAAATTAAATGCCAATTTTCTAAGCTCTGACACATAACTATCTACTGATTTATTCTCATTGTGTTTGTGTTGAAAGAATTTGTACGTAGTAATGCCCATACCAACTTTCAGTGTAAAATAAGAATCAAGATCTTTCAATGCAGCCTCAAAAACATTAAAATCTCTCACAATTGGAATTTTTAGCATCTGGTTGTATACTTTTAATCCATAAAGACCCAAAGAATGAAGCAAAATGTGTTTTTTTCTGTTCAGGTGACATCTTATTGGAATCATCCACTGATGCAATGCAGTTAAGGAAATACTCCTTCCACTTCTGCCATTTCGTATTTGGCTCAGTACTGGTTGGCCAAAACGCCTGAGGTGGAGAAATGTTCAAATTCTGTGTTGCCATTGCTTTGTAGGTATGTTAAAATCAAAATATCGTAAAAACTCTTATTTCTAATATAAGATGAACCAACGAGCAACGATGGCAGCCAAAAGCAAGATGCATCGATTTCAGTAGGAATTAGAGGTTGTTGATATAACGTGCAACCAGCCACGTTTGTTTCTACAGGAATTAGAAGTATCCCCATGTAGCGCGTGAGTGTCTTGGACATGAGCTCACAGGTTCTCGTCCATCAACAGATCAGCACGAGGGCATCAAATCCAATATGACACTACTTAAACGGTAAGGCTCCTCTCTGTTGAGATATATTATACATTCAAGTTTTTTTTCATAGATATTTATCACGATCGCGCCACCCCTCATTTCAATTCCTTTGAATATTCCTGAACTCCTTCAAGTTCGCAATAAATTCCTCAGCACGCGTAGGCTCAGGACTCCAGACTAACTCGTCGTCAAATTGTTAGGTAAACAGATGGCAGAAAATGTGGCATATTTAACTCTGGAGTTCATGGAAACGTGATCAGCCCAGCCGCTGCTTACTCTCCATTAACACACCGAAGTTCCAATCGTGCATAGCAATGGTGGAACACTTTGAACATAAACACAACACAGAGGCACAGGAAATTTTCAATTATTCGGTCCCAGGCCTAGCTCTCCCTATGCTGCTACATTGCTCTTGCTCCTGTCTCCTGATTGATTTTCCCACTTTTTTGAGTGCCTTCTGCTTGCTTTTCCCTCATTCTCACTGTTTTCTCCTTGTTTTTCCCCTGTTTTTTTGTGTGCCTTCTCTTTGCTTTTCCCTTATTTTCACTGCTTTTTTCTTCTTGCTTTTTCCGTTTTTTGTGTGCCTTCTCCTTGCTTTTCCCTTGTTTTCACTGCTTTCTCCTTACTTGTTCCTCCATTTTTTATGTGCTTTCTCATTGCTTTTCCTGCATTCTCTTTCTCCTTGCTTTTTCCCTTATTTTTGTGTATTTTCTCCTTGCTTTTCCCTCGTTTTCACTGCTGTTCTTGCTTTTTCCCCCTTTTTTATTGACCTCCTTTATTATCCCCCGTTTTAAGTGCTTTCTCCTTTTTTTTCACCTGTTTTTTGTGTGCCTTCTCCTTGCTTTTCGCTCATTCTCACTGCTTTCTCCTTGCTTTTTTGACCATTGTTTTGTGTGCTTTCTCCTTGCTTTTCCCTCATTTTCACTGCCTTCTCTTTTCTTTTTCCCCCCGTTTTTTGTGTGGCTTCTCCGTGCTTTCTCCTTGCTTTTCCCTCGTTTTCACTGCTTTCCCCAGGACCCGCAGGCACCTGGATACTCTATTGGGTGATTAGCTGTGCTTTACAAATCCTGATTGATTGATTGATTGATTTCCATGCTACTGTCCACTTTTAAATATTCACCTCAGCCATAATGTAGTACATGCCTTTTTCAGAAATCATGAGGGTATTAAAACACTGTTTATTAAGTGTTAAAATGATCATTTTAAAGACACAAATACACAGTTGCAGAATACACTGTTGTCAGAGTATAAGTTATGTTATTGAAGTCATTTTCTAAAGTGCAGTTCTACTGGCTTACATTTAGAGATAAGGAGTATATGGTAAGGTGTATGTACATTGGATTCACTAAAAGCGATGGACATTTCTGCATGACTTTTAGTGAAACTGTAAAATGAACCTCTGTACTAATGGGCCAGTTCACAAAATATCAAATAGCATGGGGTCGCAATATGACCTACCTCATGAATATTAATGAAGTAGGCTGCAAACTTCAACTCACTATAATTCGATTCATCTCAGGGACAGTGGCCTGTTTTTGGTTAGCCGACCACTATGTCTGTGACTGCTTTAAAATAAAGCAATCTATTAGGTTGAGCAAGCAAATGCTCTGGCCTGTTGTAATCTATCTGTGGGCTTTTAACCATGCCCACTGCATGCCCACCACTATCACTTGTTCGTGGGCTTGCCTTTCAAAAATCCTTTTTTATCACTGGTAAATGCTTTACGTTTGTCTATCCTTGGGGCAGTTTTGTTACTGCCTTGGCCATCGACTCTGTTAAATTGATAATTGCACATTTGCAGATATGTTTGACTGTGACAGAACTTCATTTTCCTTTTGCGTCTCTCCTTAGCGCTCACGCTCATGGCGGCCGTGGTGCTTTGAATCCGCTTGCTTATGTCAACAGTTTTACTTTTAATTTTCAATTTATGTGGCAAGAAAAGTCCATTTAGGAATTTACAATGTTAGCAGCTGTAATTCGAGCAAACACGAGACCCAATTCATTACAAATGCTTGTTTTTTATTTTAATGCAGCCTGTTTTCCCTAAAGGAACTCCTAAAAATGCTTTTTAGACCATTCACAGTGGAGATGGAGTCCTTTGGCGACCCCCTCCCATTTGCGAATAGGTTACCAGCTCCTTTGAGGTGTTGGTATAATATTAAAATGTTTTTTGGTTGCAAAACATTAGTAAATATCGCAAGGAATTGCAATGCGGAAGGGACACCTTAAACAAGCTCCTTCCAAATAGCAATTCCTTAAGATTTCCTAAACCACCCAATCACTAAGAATCACTCACTGGGTTTAGAACATTCGAAAACCAAATCTTGTCTCAAACCCTGCGATTTACCGAATCGCAGGGTTTGTGACAAGAACATCTTTTAGTATAGCTACCCCTTATTGACTTGAATTGTGAGATTTTGAATTGCATATTTTGAAATGCTGACACGGGCAAGAAAGAAAAGACACTTTCACATTTTAAGTCTTTCATGCCCAGTAAATCGAAATATCAGGCATCTAAATTAAAATAGAGAGTTCACCAATATTGGTTTCTTTTATTAGAGATATATAAAATTTCGTTTTAATGCTGATAAATCACCCATATTGGTCACATCGCACGAGCATTTTTGAAGATGGATCAAATGCCTAGCAGCCACACATTCCCTGTTGTTTGTTGTACTTTTTGAGATAAATACATAATACATTTCTGTACAGTGCCTGGGGATCTGAGCAGGGATTGCAGGAGTGCTTTGGGGTTGCTAGACCCTGTAGTGGATTGGTAACCAAGGTAACAACTAAACGTACACGGGCTTCTGCACAAAAGTTTTGTATTTTTTTAAAGTTTGCTCACCGGAGTGTTGGGCTTTACATTCACGGCCGCGATTCATGTCCTACTGTGCCTTCTCCGCTTCATGACTAATTCTATAGCCCTTAATTAAGTTAAATATTAGGAGTCCCTGGGGCTCATGTATTTGCATTAGCCAACATGTCCCTTTTATGTATACATTGTTAATGGAATCTGCCTGTTGAGCTGTAAACCTGAACACTTTGCGTAAAGCTGAACATAAAACGAGCAATTTATGTTAAACACATCAACAAACAACAAATAGCTTTAACAAATGCAAAAATAAACATAATGAGGTAACTCTAAAATATGTGTACTATAAAGCACTTATTACACATTTGCCCAAAGGTGAAATGTTCAATCTCTCCTGAAATCTCTGTCAGCCACTTCTGACCATGACTCCGTCTGTCCTATTTATCTCGATGTATTGACGGCAAGACTGCGCATCATGTGGCAATGTGGTGTTGGTATGCATTCTTTCAGGGGTTGTTCAGGCTGCTGCAATACCTGATGCTGCAGGAGAGGTTCTCGATGAGAGGCAGAGTAGATTAAGAATGCTTTGCTGTCCAATGACCCCAGCTGTATCACTCTCCTCGTAATTAACTGGGGCGTCATCCGCAAATATTCAGCCTTCAGAAAAAAGTAAAACACAACCTTTCTCACCCATCAATCATCTTCAATCTTCTTACCAGACAGTTCCCAGAGTTAAATATCGTAAGCGAGTGTGAGTTCCCTAAACTAAGAGAGGGTTGTCTTATTTCATCCTATGATTGAGTGGACTGGCTTTATCTCATCTTGAGAGCTACTAACTAACCGGACAGGTTCAGTATGTCCAATTCTGGCGTTATCAGGTGGCTGATTTACCCTTTGTAGAGACTGAGAGAAAAGTGGGTCATCCTTTTGCATTTGAAACACTATTATTCAGTGACTATAAGGTTCTGAGAACGAAATTAATCCGTATGTTGTCGGCTCTTTAGGCTTACTATCTATGTTTCCCTGCTCTCCTCCTCTTTTCTTAAAGCAGCTTCAGCTCAGAGAACTCAGTGAACTGATGCTATTACCTCACCTTGGCAGCATCTGCCTGGCCTTTGGGAGGGGGGCCTCCATGCAGAAATGCAGTTAAGATTATTCTCCTGCATATTGTGTATTGGTCGGAGTGATTGCTGAAGTGGTCTTTTGCAACCTCCCTTCAAAGGTCTGGACTCAGAAGTCTAAAAGGGCTTGTACTTTTTGTGACCACAACAACTTGTCGTTCAGTTACTTTCAATCATTTGCAAGCAGAATTATGGTCACAAACCATTACTAGCTCTGAATTAGAGTGTTTGTGAATGCAAAAACCTTTCAGACTTCTGGCCAATATCCTTATATATCTCAAAGACTGTGATGTGGAGGGGATGTATCTAGCTAGACTGATTCGAGGATGTGGACGATCTGATTAGACCAAATGCTGCACCACATACTCAACCACATGCTCCCCCAACACATCTCGTTCAATTTTTGCCACTGTGCTTTGGCCAACGCAGGGTTCTATGCAAATAGTTCTGGTTCATTCTAAACTCACACCAGTTCAGCCATGAGTTTGACTGTGACACCCTGGTCCTTTGTTCCTTGGAAAAAAGATATAGGCTTCTGTTGTTTGTTCTGTAAAATCAGTCCAAAAAAATCTGTGTGTGTGTGAGGTCACTATCCGCCTCCAAGAGTGATCTTGTCAGATCAGGTGTGTCCTTCACAGAGCCTGGCTAGCACTATACTCCATTATTGAACTCTTCGTAATTTATATTTGTCCGATTACCATTCTACTTCCATGACTTGCTCCTGAAATGGTTAAAGTACCATTCTCATTGCAAACCCCACCTCAGATTGACTATGCAGAAACTACAGCACACCAGTGATGACAATATTTTACTAACACTTTAAGTAGAAAGTAATGCTGCTGATGGCCTCTGTTAGACCTGTCCCTTTTACAGGGTCATTCCCTAGACTTTTTCCCTTTTGCCTCCTTATTTTTCTGACCTTTGTTGGCTGACCTTATGACTCAGAGCACTTTTTCACTGCTAACCGGTGCAGAAGTGCATGTGCTCTCCCTTGTAAAATTAGTATGATTGGCTTATATGTAATTGGCATATTTAATTTACCTGTAAGTCCCTTGTAAAGTGGTATCCCTGTGCCCAGGGCCTGTAAATTAAATGCTACTAGTGGGCCTGCAACGCTGCATGCGCCACCCACGGCAGAAGCCTGTCAAACCGATCTCAGGCCTGCTAGCGCAGGGTCTGTGTGTTCAGTTTTCTGCCACAGGAACCTGGCATCTAAATTTACTTGTCAGGCCCAGAACTCCCCATTTACTACATGTAAGTTACCCCTAAGGTACTCCCTAGTTAGCCCCATGGGCAGGGTGCCATGTATGTAGAAGGCAGGACATGTGCCAAGTTGCGTGGCCTGTCCTGGTAGTGACAAACAGTCTAACTTGGTGTCTCATTGCTGTGAGTGCTGCCTTCTCATAGGATTGCATTAGAAATGCCCTGCCTTATGTGTAAGGGGTATTGTCTGATTTATGAGATGTAGCGTAGGCATGTTTGGTATGGTTGTGATGGTGATAATAAATTCTGCTTACTGGTGTAGGTGTATTTTGTATTACTATTATACAGGGAGTGCAGAATTATTAGGCAAATGAGTATTTTGACCACATCATCCTCTTTATGCATGTTGTCTTACTCCAAGGTGTATAAGCTCGAAAGCCTACTACCAATTAAGCATATTAGGTGATGTGCATCTCTGTAATGAGAAGGGGTGTGGTCTAATGACATCAACACCCTATATCAGGTGTGCATAATTATTAGGCAACTTCCTTTCCTTTGGCAAAATGGGTCAAAAGAAGGACTTGACAGGCTCAGAAAAGTCAAAAATAGTGAGATATCTTGCAGAGGGATGCAGCACTCTTAAAATTGCAAAGCTTCTGAAGCGTGATCATCGAACAATCAAGCGTTTCATTCAAAATAGTCAACAGGGTCGCAAGAAGCGTGTGGAAAAACCAAGGCGCAAAATAACTGCCCATGAACTGAGAAAAGTCAAGCGTGCAGCTGCCACGATGCCACTTGCCACCAGTTTGGCCATATTTCAGAGCTGCAACATCACTGGAGTGCCCAAAAGCACAAGGTGTGCAATACTCAGAGACATGGCCAAGGTAAGAAAGGCTGAAAGACGACCACCACTGAACAAGACACATAAGCTGAAACGTCAAGACTGGGCCAAGAAATATCTCAAGACTGATTTTTCTAAGGTTTTATGGACTGATGAAATGAGAGTGAGTCTTGATGGGCCAGATGGATGGGCCCGTGGCTGGATTGGTAAAGGGCAGAGAGCTCCAGTCCGACTCAGACGCCAGCAAGGTGGAGGTGGAGTACTGGTTTGGGCTGGTATCATCAAAGATGAGCTTGTGGGGCCTTTTCGGGTTGAGGATGGAGTCAAGCTCAACTCCCAGTCCTACTGCCAGTTCCTGGAAGACACCTTCTTCAAGCAGTGGTACAGGAAGAAGTCTGCATCCTTCAAGAAAAACATGATTTTCATGCAGGACAATGCTCCATCACACGCGTCCAAGTACTCCACAGCGTGGCTGGCAAGAAAGGGTATAAAAGAAGGAAATCTAATGACATGGCCTCCTTGTTCACCTGATCTGAACCCCATTGAGAACCTGTGGTCCATCATCAAATGTGAGATTTACAAGGAGGGAAAACAGTACACCTCTCTGAACAGTGTCTGGGAGGCTGTGGTTGCTGCTGCACGCAATGTTGATGGTGAACAGATCAAAACACTGACAGAATCCATGGATGGCAGGCTTTTGAGTCTCCTTGCAAAGAAAGGTGGCTATATTGGTCACTGATTTGTTTTTGTTTTGTTTTTGAATGTCAGAAATGTATATTTGTGAATGTTGAGATGTTATATTGGTTTCACTGGTAATGAAAAATAATTGAAATGGGTATATATTTTTTTTTGTTAAGTTGCCTAATAATTATGCACAGTGATAGTCACCTGCGCACACAGATATCCCCCTAACATAGCTAAAACTAAAAACAAACTAAATACTACTTCCAAAAATATTCAGTTTTGATATTAATGAGTTTTTTGGGTTCATTGAGAACATGGTTGTTGTTCAATAATAAAATTAATCCTCAAAAATACAACTTGCCTAATAATTCTGCACTCCCTGTAGAAATGCCACTTCTCAAAAGTGCGCATTTATCTGTGCTTATGACTCTGATGTTTTTCAGATTGCCTCCAATCCATGTCTGAGCAGACTGACAGTTGGGGCTTTGTGCATACTTTTCAGACAGCCTGTACACAGGGAGGGTGGAGGTGTCACAGAGGTGCATCTACATATTGTATAGTCTTCCTGGACTGAGAGAAGGGAGAGGCGGGGCACACCTGCATTTGTGAAGGCTGTGCCCTGTCCTTGCACAATAGGGTTGTTTATCCCCCATTGATGTTTGGAGCCTGTGCTGAAGGAGAGAAAGGGCACTGCCAGAACCAATTGAAACTGGTTGGAACCCCCTCTCCGCCCCATTGTAAAACACACTGTAAACTTAGTATAATTACAGGGGAATTTTCCCCACAATTTAGACATTCTTTGAACATTCTTGGGACCTGAAACTGCACACAGGACGCTGCTGAATGAACTCACCAGGAAACCACGTTGGACTGCTGCTGCGGTGCTGACCTGTGACCTGCCTGGTCACTAGGAGGAACTGCCACCCTTGTGCTGGCCTGTAGCTGGGCCCACCAGCCCTGTGCTTCTTCTTTCTTCCACTGTTCCCAGACCCCTGTAATTATCTAAGAACACGAGGAGTGCTCCAGCTTCATGGGATTTTGTGTATAGCACTCTGGAGAGTGCCTAACTTCATGTTTGACCCCCGTAGCGCTTTGAAAAGCACTTCTTGCCATCACCAAAATCACCGCCGCAACCCGGGCTACAAATATGGTCTTAGCACTTTGAAAAGTGCTCTTTGGATGCCCCAAATCACCACCGCAGCCCGGGCATCAGCTGCTAAAGAAGCACGAGTATTGCGCAACTTCCAGTGCCCCCGGGGACCGAGAAAAAGGTAAATGGAGCAAGCATGCTCCTACCAGTACCCCCAGGGCACGGTCCGCTTCTTGGAACGCCACCGGGGCACCAGCCGCCCTCCACTTCTGTTGAATCACCGCGGCAGCCCGGGAATCCACCAGAAACACTTGCGCACCACATCGGATGCGGGCGAGTGTGTATTCATGTGCCCCAGAAGGGGTCCAATTACTGACCCGGAGGAGCTGGACTCGGGGGAGGCGAGGGGAATCCCCCTACCCCCGGTCTGTGCCATAGGAGCTGGACGCTCCTGTTTTGAAACCGGGCATTCTTTTGCTTTAGAGCGGGGAAGGGAGGCCTCGACAGAGGCCCCTTCCTCTCGACCCCATATCTGCTTGTTGGGCCTTGCCTGGCCCCCACCCCTCGTGAAGGGCATGTGGAGGCTGAGGGAGGCCCCCACCAAGATCCCGGGCCCCAGGAGGGGCCTGTTTTCCGCATCAGAGAGGGGGCAGACCGCCCCTCACCCCAGGAGCATCGTGTGGCCCCCGTTTCGCTCATAGGAGCGCCAGGGGGACCCAATGCTCCTCTTCTAGGCATGAGGAGTGCCTCTCCTTCATCAAATCAAGAACCTTTAAGGATATATTGGCTCAGTGAGCCTAGTATGGACCTTGGGGGGGTTTATATGTTTCCTACCTGCTTTTATGATGCTACATATATGTGCTGATGTTCCTGTTATGGGCATGACATGCTGATATGTATTTTTTATGACGTGATATGTTCTCTAATGTTCCTTTTATGGGTATTTACGAGTTACTCATGACAAGTGCAGCCAATTCTTACTGTAATTCCTGACTATTGCTTATGTTGCAGAATCCTGAGTACTTACGTGTTCTAATGTGGCAACTGCGTATTCTTGCAGAGTATTAGTAACTTGTGTAATGTTCTGACAACTGCTAAGGTAGCAGGGTATTACTAACGTGTGATGTTGGTCTAATTATGTTTTGTGCAATACAGTTTATTTTTACATAGCTCAGTGTTGTGTTTACTTTGCGGTGTATATTTTGCATCATGTGTGTTGTGTGTGTTGTGCAAACGCTTTACACGTTGCCTCCGAGTTAGGCCTGACTGCTCGTGCCAAGCTACCAATGGGGTGAGCAGGGGTTATCTTGGACGTGTAACTCCCTTGCCCTGACTAGAGTGGGTGGGCTCTGCCTGGCTTAGGGGCATACCCTGCCCAACCAGAAACCCCATTTCTAACAGCCCCCTAGCCATTTTATGATTAACCAGTGCACCACAACGAGGTTACTGCAATCCTGTGCAATGGTAAGGAAATACATCACCATATTAAAGACTTTGAAAAGTATGCACTACAGAAGAGAGGCCACCAGTATTTTCGGTGAGATTAACTCTCCAAAAATGTAGAGTTCGCTCTGTGGAAGGGGTAAGTGTTAGCAAAATACAGGTTTACCAAGGAATGCAAACATCCTGGACCAAATTGCTGGCCTCAATTGCCCTTTTCATTACTTGCCTAACATTTACAGGGCAGTAAACCACTGCACATCACTGATGATATCATGCTCAATTTATACGCCCACATTTCGGCATTAACAGCAAGTATAATTCATTCAGGAACTGTGACCAAATGAGCATTAATGGTTGTGGGCAAATATTGCACTGACACAGCATACAAGTATCTTTAGCTAAACATGACGAGATTTGTGTGGGGGTGAATAATGCAAGAGTTCTGGCGAAGGATGGCAAGTGTGCGGGTTTAGAGCATTACCCACATTACAATTTTCAGAATTTGTAATGGAGAAGCAATGCTGCACCAGGAAAAATCGCACCATGCAGTATAGATATATCCAAATGCAGTACCACGCCCGAATGCCAGCACGCTGAGATTAAGGACCATAATTGAGATGTCTGGTGGCGCTAACTGGTTTGAGAGCATGAACCTTGTGCACTACAGCCATGCTGGCTGACCATGGCAGTGACTGAAACCCAGCTTGAAAGCAAAACAGTCTTACAGAGGAGTACCTCGATGCCCACTTCAAAGGTGCATGCATTTGGCACGTTAATCTGAGGCTTCAGCAGTTTCATTATTTTGATACATCATGTACTCGGGATCAGAAATCTGTGTTTTCCGTTGTATTACATCAGTATACATTTTCAATCAATGAATATTGTTTATGTATTATGTGAAACTTTATATGATTTTGAAACATCGTAATGCAACATTTTTACTGATTGTAAAGGCAAATTATTAATAACAATACACATTCAAGAAGTGTGTAGCTTTTTCTTCAAAGGCTGACACAAACAGAATTCCACTGGCCCGTTGATAATGGAAGAGCTTCAGTCTAAATGATCTAAGTTCCATCTGTTACGGGGAATGGGCAGTGCATTCGGGATGAGTTTTAGAAGCGCTCCAATGGTACAGGACATCCTCAATTGAAAACAGGAAGATCTCAGTATAGTGAACTGAAACACATATAAGAACACACTATACTATTTGCACCCTGTCCTGGATGGAACTGAAAAAATATACTGCCACTCTCAAAGATGCAATATGATACTAAACGGCACGTCAAAGCAAATTGGTGCTGCCTCATCACGTCATCTCTTGGAAGCAGGTATTTCAGACCTATTCGATGCTTAGATTTGAAGACTGTACAAAGGAGTTTGAATTTCATTCTCTGTGCCAGTAGAGATCTTTTAGGAATGCTGTTACTTTTTTGGCTTTTTCAGACTGAGGGAGATTGGGGCTGCTTGATTTTGTATCATCGGTAGTTTTTGAAGGTCCTTCTTATGTGTACCCACGTCGTTTGAGTTGTGGTCATCAAGTAGGATATGACCGAAGCACCGGCCAGTTCAGGGCTAACATTCTGCTCATCATGAGATTACGACTGGTGCTTTTAACAGCAGTTTCGATTTCAGTTTACAGTAAAGGTTTTTGTCAAAGCAGTGCCCAGGGTTTCTCACAGCTTGAGTTGGATTTGGACCTCGCCTGGTTCCCTTGGGCACGCGAATGCACTTGTTGTGGTCTTTCCAGTTCTCAAGATTTTACAGCCATTTAGTTGAAGGCAGCTATCCTTTATTCAGTGGTAGATATGTTTCAAACATGCCACGTTTATTGTTCAGTTTTAAATATTCCCTAGCTTGAGGTTGATTTGTAAGTTGTTTGTCTACACATAGAATGGAAACTGGAAGAAAGAGATGAGTATAGCCAAGGATCTCCCGTACATGACATGTTATGTTATGTAACATTGCGTTATGGATTGGTGAAGAGCTACTAATACCCCAAAGGGTGTTCGGGCACCAAGGAAAGAGGAAACCGGCAGGAATAGAGGACAGAGGTGCTTTAGGAGAAAAGACAAGTTTTCCTTTTTTTCCGGAAGCAAGTTGTAGAATACATGCTTTTAGGTGCAGGTGGAAGGCTATTCCAGAGCATGGAACCAAGTAAAAGACGGGTTGAAAGCTCATTCAGACCTTATTGGTGGTAGAAACCATAACAAGGTTGATGGAGGCGGAGAGCATCCTGTGGGGAGGATGAAAGATACTAAAACGCTTCCTGAGACCTTTTGAACCTGTATTGTAGATAGTTCTGAAGGTGAGGCATACGTATTTAAACTGGCTATGACGAAGCCAACGGAGCTTCTCGAGATGTGCAGTGACAGGAGAGGTACAAGGAAGTTTCAGAATCAACCAGGCTTCAGAATTACAACTGATGTGTGAAAAAACTGGTAAGTTTACGTAAATAAAATTGCCACAGAACAAATACGATAATGTGAGGTAGGTAATGGAATATTGAATGTGGCAGTTATAAACCCTCATGTACGATTAAAACAACTGTTGATCTGAAGCCATATGCACATTGATTTTGCATCATATTGTATTGAATGTATTTCTCAATGCACAACCAACCAGATAAGAAATCACAGCTTCTAGACACCAAGCAAATATCCATTTGAGCGTGAAACCTGAATAAAATATTAATAAATGAGTGAGTCAACCCTCATAAAATGCAAAATGGAATCAAACACCACATTAAAAACATTGGCTCACAGGCAATCTGCAGAATAAAAAGGCAAATCTTGCATATGGACAATATTCAGCTTCTGGCAGACTAAATTTGAGAGAGGGCAAAATATGGGAATATGAAGTACAAAGGTCCTCTCGCTGATGGTGCAACGATGACAATATAACCATTGAACACTGAGAAGCACCTTAATCTAGATGTTCATGTGCAGAATGGAGGAGGGAAAAGTGTCTAATGTAAGCTTATAAATTGATATGAACTTACTCCTTTAGATTGAAATCTAAGTGAGATTACGTGTTTAACTACCCTGTATGTAATTAGGATCCAATCACTATATTGCATCTTTCAATTGTACATTAGTTAAAACACACAATAAACTAATTTTGCCTACTTCTTTATTACTTAATTAATATGTGTTTAAATCCAAGCCTTTAGTTTGTAACATTTCATCCCATGTATACTGGTAGATCTGCCAGCCTTAGGGTAGTTGATCCTTAACACTTTGCCCTCAAACATCCCCCCTCACCATCCTCCTACTTTTGCTGATCCAGTTTTTGGTGGCCTTAGGTCTCTGTGCACTTTATCACTTCTAACCAGAGCTAAAGTGCTTCTGTTCTCTCCTTTAAAAATGGCTTACAGCAAATAGGCATATTAATTCACTTGCATGTCCCTAGTAGAGAAGTACTACATGTGCTCAGGCCCTGTGATGAAATGCTACTAGTGGGCCTGCAGCACCTATTGTGCCACAAATTTAAGTAGCCCTGAAAACAAGTCTCAGGCCCGCCATTGCAGCCTGTGTGTGCATTTTTAAACTGATATTTCAACCTGGCAAAATAAACCTTTTGCCAGGCGCGAACCAAGTGACCCCATGGTAGGTCCTTACAGCCCAGAGGGCAGGGTGGAGTATATTTGAAAAGTTGGGCATGTACTTTTAAGTTTTACATGTCCATGTAGTGAAAACCTCCTAAATTTGTTTTCTCTCCTTCAAGGTCTACCTCTCCCGTAGAATAACATTGGGTTACCTAATTACATTTAGTAAGTGAGAACTTTCAATTGGTAGTAGGTATAAAGTTGAATTTGATGTCTAAAGAAATGTAATTAAATTCCCTCTTTCATGGTACAGTCTAATTTTTATTCACAATTCTGAAAATGTCACTTTTAGAAAGTTGGCATTTTATTGTCACAACTATTTGGTGTCTGCTGGCTGTATCCTGGGTCACATGACAAGATGTAATTGGCAGTTAGTCTTTGTGGAGTGCTCAAAGACAGTGAGACAAAGAGAAGTTAGGTGTTGGTAGGATGGCCCACTCTGAGTTAATGAAGGGGAGAAGCTGTCACTTACCACAATTGCATATCACAAAGGCTGTGCCTGAACACTCTCATTAAGGGGTTTGACACTGGTCTATTGTGACCCCAGACAATCTTGGGCCAGGGCAGAGAGGTAGGAAATTCCAAGCACCTCTGGAGGGGTGTAATCCATTAGAAGCTTTTCCTACTTCTAAGTGGCAGCAGGTATGAATATTGGACCTCAGACCGCAACTCTTCAGTACACATCTGGACCTGGGGAAGACTCAGAAGAAGGGATGTTGTGTTGCTCTGCTGCAAGAAGGACTACCATGTTGCTACCCTGAGGTGCTGCCCTACTGCCCTTTTGCCTGACAGTAATGGACTGGACTTTCATCTTAAACCTAGGGCCATCAGAGTGGCTCCAACAGCTAATTGGCTGGCTTCTTGATCAGAAGCCTCACGGACAGAACAGGCTTCCTCCATCTTCAACCCAGCACCTGGACTCTGTCTGCTGTGAGTTCTACCCTCCAAGGTGGTGCCACCCAAATCCTGGATCATTGGAAATGGGCTTAAAAGTGCTCTGCCAGCCCAACTGGGGTGCCAGCAAAGTCAATCGGATCCGCTACACAATACATCCCCTCACTAAAACTCCACATCAGACCCTCTGTGTGATACATGATCCATTGTCTCTCCAACCTCTGCATTTGGCCCACTGCATGACCTGGCCTCAGCTCATGATTTCGCAATAATCCCTGCAACCCTCTAAAAACCACTGCTATGTAAAACATCCTTGATAGAGGTTTTCACATTGCAGGCCCCTCATTGACGGCATCCTCGGTGATGGTGCAGGCCTGCACATAGCAGCTTCACCGCTCCTAGGAACCGCCACTCCATGATGCATACTCGATGTGGGACTTTTTGCAACACTCTTCAACAGGTATTTAAGGTGTCTTGTTTGGCATCCCTGGATGTATCCCTGTAGTCCCTACTTGCTACATCGTGATCAGCCTGAACTTGTGACTTTGTCCCAGTCAAGCACAACCAGATTTCCACAGTTGGCGCTTTGTGCTTTGTTGGTGCTAGTTTCACTTAAATCTTTAAAATTGGTCATCTCCAATTTCACCAATTGGATTAATGTCATTGTGGTCTTAAATTATCTACTAAAATTCACCTCTATTTTTCTAAATTGGTGTGGATTATTTCTTGCATACTGTTTCACTTTATTGCTGTTTGAAGTGCTGCATAAATACTGTAACCATTGCCTTTAAGTTAAGCCTGGTTGCTTTTGTGCCAAGCTACCAGCGGGTTAAGCACATTTTAATTTGGAGTTTGGTTATTTCTTCACCATGACAAGGTTTCACCCCCTCAACCACTAACCCAATTTCTTACATATTCATTTTATAGGTTTCTTTATTTAACTAGTTTTCTTCACTTGCATTTAAGCCAGTAAAAGTACATGAAAAACAATTTGGTGTTTCCGTCATAGCTCATACCACCTATGTTCTCAAAACAGTTGGTATGAGGATCACTTTGCTTTCGTTCCTAACCACTCTCATAAGGTACATCCAGGTCAGGACTACTCGTTTTGTGTTCTTGCTTTTGGAAACATTTGTTCAATCTTATCAACATATAATATAGATAAGCATTAATGTAGAAATGATGCTTCTTGAAATAAGCTGCTATATAGTGTCTAAGAAGTTCAGCTTGAACCTAAGATGTCACATCTCATACTCATTGTTCTGCTCCATGCAAATCTCATTGCTGGACAAGATTTTTCAGACTTTGGATGTAGAAGATTACTGGTTCTAAATATTTGTTTACGGAGAAGTGGTTCTACAGAAGATCTTTCCAGAGGCCATCTATCAGTAATATCATTGCATTTAACTGCCAAAGTATTTAAATATACTTGCTTTAATTTCCTTCTTAAGCCAGTCCCTCTTTACTGAAAGTGGATTCCACAGAATTTGAACATTTGGGGCATATTTACAAGAAAGTAGTGCATCATAGATAATGCACCACTTTTCTTGCGACCCATTGTGCCCCCCTAACTACATCATGTGTGCGCTGTATTTACAATACGGTGCACCATGGTGCACGTTAGGTCAATAGCGTCAAATAGCAATGGGGACTCATTGCCCCTGCCAGAGTTGTCATTGACGGTCCCAACACAACTACCAGCCATTACACTCCTACAAGTGTGTCAATTCAGAATATTCTGGTCATCCAAGGCTGCAAGAATGGTGGGGCGGAAGTTATTATTACATTTTAATGTATATTGACTTATTAAACAGTGTTGTTGTACCCACTTCAAAATTACACTGACAGCACCACAGTGTGGTAGACAGTCAGTGCCGGTATTGAGAATTAACTGCTGGTACTGAACACCGGAAAGCAACAGTTACTTAAGCACTGAGTTCTCCAGCTCTTGACAGGCATAATTTAAGTTCATTGTTTGCTCCTCTCAAATATGGAGGCAAGGAGATGTGCTCAAGCGGGTACCATATGAAAAATATTTTCACTTTAGCAGTGGCGACATTGGCTCAATTGTCAGAAAAATAATTACACCCCTTATATGAGATGGGGGAATTTTGGCAGCTGTGCAATTACTGCCTCCTGTCGAACACGTCCAACACTGTTACAAAGGCACTTCCACAAATCTTTATGATTTTAAAATTGTAGCAGTGGCTTAAATGAATGCCCCAGAAAGCCATGGGTTTAATAAAATGTATTTCATAGGAGTGTTTTGTAAGTCACTGGCCTAACCTGAAAATAATAGCTGACAAATAAGTGGCCCATGAAATTCTTTAGTGGATTTGGTGGGTCTTTGCATGTTGTTTTTGAGGCCTTTCTTTATGTGTTTATGTTTACACCTGTCTTCCTCAACCAATCCTTTAATATTCTATTAATGAATATACATGCACATTTTTTCAAAGAGTTGATAGTTTCTAAAGAAGAAGCAAATGTCCACAGGAGAAATCCCAGCTGGGCTTTTTGTGACTATGCAGAAACACCTCACTGATGAGTCATTTATTTAGTTTCACTTACCATACATTTTCCTGGTTTTGCAAAAATATTAAATAACACAAACTCACCCAATCTCATTATCTCTCTATCACGCACAAACACACTTTCACTCACACTTACAGAGAAACAACTATTATTTTTGTTACTTCCCTTTCTTCCTTTTATGTCAAGTCAAAGGCTCTGTGTACATCCTCCAGCTTTTCGTGAGTATGTGTTTTGAGAAATAAATGCAAAATTAGCTGTGAAGTTCGATCACTGCAATTCTCAAGATTGAGCCTGCAATAAGAGCAAATATACTTTAACACTTGTTTACACAGTGGCAAAGGTCAAGAAAGTATGCTTTAAATCTGTCCTGTCTACACATTTGGTCCTTGCAACAACAACAACAAAAAAACATTGGCAAAACCAATAAGTCTCGCCAATGCAAGGTATTGGTTTTGTCAATGTTTTCTTATTAGCCATGTTGTACATGGGCATCATGGCTGAATGTTAAAAAAAGCATTATGACGCAGCCAGCTCTGGCTCTGTCATAACACTTTTTTTTATTCCTGGCTGAAGGTATGGCAGGGAAGAGGCAACACAGAGGCAACGAGGGATTGAATGTGGTATGTGTCCTAGAAGAGTTTGTGCTATAGGGTGATATGTGTCCTATATGACAGTAAGGGGCACGAGGGTGATGAGTGCACCTACAATGCTGCATATGCCACCCAGTGTCTATGGGTGGATTGTATAACTGGCAGTACATATGTTTTCTGCTCTGCAGAGTGTCCCAGCCTAATGTGCTCAGCAGAGTGTCCAGCAGTAGAATGTGCAGCATGGTGTCCCTGTTTGGTGTGTGCAGCAGGATGATCCTGGGTGGTGTGCTCAGCATGGAATTGCATGAGTGGTGTATGACACAGTGCCCTGTGAAGTGTGCAGGATGGTGCACCTCTGTGGCATGCTCAGCCTGGTGTCCCTTGGAGGTGTGCAGCAGGAGGTCATGGGGAGTGTTCTTGGCAGGGTGTCCAGGGATGGTGATGGCCCAGCCCGTTCTTTATGGGTGGCATGCTCAGTTGGATACTCCTGGGTGGTATTCTCAGCAGAGTATCCATTGGTGGTGTGCGCAGCAGGGCAACTCTGGGTGGTGTGTGCAGCTGGGTTTAACTGGGTGGCCTGCTCAGCCTGATGACACTGGGTGGTGTGCTCATCATGGTTAGTTCTGCTTAGCAGGGTGTCCATGTGTGGAATGCTCAGCAGTGTTTCCATCAGTATGGTCGGGTTTTACAGGGTATTTTGGTGAGGTGTGTGCAGCAATCAGCTTAGGGAGAGAGGTGCACCATGGGACACATTTCTGATGTGAGGAGACGGGGAGGTACTCCTTGAAGTTTGCAACAGGGAGTGCTTGTGTGACATGTGCAAGTCAATAGTGGTCTCTTTGTGTTATTCAGTAGAGAAGTCCAAATGTGGTATCAGTAATAGAGGGATGGGTGACTTGTACAGCAGATTTCATTAGTGTGACATCAACAGTAGGGGTGTGGTGTTCAGTTAGGGGTCACTAGCTAATGTGTTCAGCACTGAATTCCTCTGACACCTACAGCAGTGAGTCCACCCATGAAGGTCACAACTTGAATCTGAGGGATGTGCTGCTGTCAGCTCCTGCATGATGCATGAACAGGGATTAGCTGGCTGTATTTGCAGTAGCAGGTTCTGGGGGGTCCCTGGGTAGTGTGTGAGCAACAAGGTCTGGCTGCAGTGAGTGTAGCAACAGATTCTGCAATGGTTTATGGTTCGTTCTCACAGAGGTCTCTGCAGTATGTGTTCAGCAGCGACCAAATGGGTTTGTGTGTGCAGCAGGAGTCCCTGTATTTGTGTAGGCAGCAGCTAGTTCAAACCTGGGGTTAGATTTAAGAAAAGTGGCACTGCACCCAGTGCAACAACACTTTTCTTGCGCCCCTTAGCGCCCCCCTAGAGCCACCACCTGTGCACAGTACGGCGCAACTTGGCATTAGTTAGTGAACTAGTGTCAACATGTTTGATGCTAGTTTGGTGCTTTGCAGGATTAGTGCAAAAAAGTTTGATGCTAGTCCTGCAAATCCGATTGAGGCTCATTATGAATAATGGTGTGCGTCCTTTTAACGCCTTTAGCTCTGGGCAGGAGTTAAAAGTGCTGAGAAAACAACACAAAGAAATCTGTTTGATTTCTTTGTGTCATTTCCCATCCCTCCATAGGAGAATGCCCCTTTTGCACACGTTATACACTGTGCATGCATGATGTAGCACAAAGGGTTACAAAGTGGGGCAATGCATGCAGTGCGCCATTTTGTAAATCCTAGTGTTGCGTTTTGGCCAGCTAATGCCACATTAGCGTAAAACAAAATGATGCTAATGTGTTGTTGGATGGTGCAAGGGTCTCTTAACCCCTTCTGTGCCAGGGATGTAATGGTTATGTCCCGCGGCACAGAGCTCTTGTGCTGAGAACATAACCTTACGTCCTGGCACTGGCTCACGGGGGGGTGCTAGCCCGATCGCATGCTGACCTCATCAGAGGCCGCCCCCATTGTGGTGGTAGCTCAACTTCCAGCATAATCAGAAGAGAAATGCTTCTGGTGGTGGAAAGAGAGACATGAAAGGAAAGTCCTTTCCTTTCATGTCTTTTTGAGCATTTCTGCAGCCCGACTGCAGAAATGCCCACTAGACATTAGGGAGTTTTTTTTAAAGTAAACAATAAAGGGGAGTGACCCCTTGGACAAGGGTTGCTCCCCTGTTTAAAGGCCTTTTCTGCCCCCCCTCTCCCTGGGGCAGATCAGCCTATTTTAATTAGGCCGATCTGCCCCCATGCTCCCAGGGGGCAGAAGCCACTAGACACCAGGGATCATTTTTTTTCTTTTTTTTTCTGGACGTGGGTAGTGACCCCTTAGGCAAGGGTTGCTCCCTGGGGCTCAAATTGTTTTTAGGCCATTACTGCCCCCTTGGGGGCATATCAACCTATTTTTATTAGGCTAATCTGCCCCCAAAGGGGGCAAAAACCACTAGACACCAGGGATGTTTGAATTTTTCTTTTTTTACAAATGGAGAGCGATCCCTTAGGCAAGGGTCGCTCCCCTCGGGGGAAATTTCCTTTTAGGCCATTTCTGCCGACCTTGGGGGTAGATTGGCCTATTTTTCCTAAACCACTAGACATCAGGGATCTTTTTTTGCGACAATTTCACACACAGGGAGCGACCCCTTAGGCAATGGTCGCCCCCCTCGGAGGCAAACTTATTTTGGACCATTTCTGCCCCTTGGGGGCAGATCGGCCTATTTTAATTAGGCTGATCTACCCCAAGGGGGGCAGAAAGCACTAGGCACCAGGGATTTCTTTTTTCTTGTTTACAGATGGGGAGTGACCCCTTAGGGGCAAACTTATTTTAGGCCATTTCTGACCCCCTTGTGGGCAAATCAGCCTATTTCTATTAGGTCGATCTGCCCCAAACCACTTAGGCACCAGAGATTGGTATGTTTGTTTTGTTTGGGGGGCAGCTCCTTGGGCAAGGGCTGCTCCCCATAGGGGCACATTACTGTTGGCAATTTCTGCTGCCCTTGGCGGTAGCTCGGCCTATTTTACAAAGTCCATCTGCCTCTAAGGTGGGCAGAAAGCCCTCCAGAGGCCAGGGAAGAATTTGTTTCTAAGAAAGAGGGTGAGGGTATGACCATACCCCCACCCCAAATAAATGGGGACACAGTTGGGCTGCCCACTGGTGGGCAGATTGGACAATTACCACTGATCCACTCCCTGGGGGGCAGAAAGCCTACTAGATGCCAGGGAATAAAAAAAAAAAACTAAAATAGTGGGGAGGTGGCTACCAACCAGTGTTTCAGTTCTCCCCCGCACACTAAAAGATCTTATCCCAATGGCAAGCAAGAGGACATTTCATTATTTTGGGTTTAAGTTTTATTTTGGGCCATGAGAGGTTGTCTAACTCTCAAAATCGGCCCACTTGCAATGGTGAGGGCTGCACGTTTTGGACTTTGGGACACTGCAATGTAGAAAAATCTACGAGACCCAGACACATCTGAAAACTAATTATCTGAGTCCAGGGTGGTGTGCTTCACATGCACCCCGCACCACTTTGCTTGAAATCACACATTTTCCCCACATTTTTGTGATGGAAACTTCTGGAATCTGCAGGAATCCACGAAACTCCTGCCACCAATCATTATTGCATCTATACTGATAAAAATTCTGCCTAAAACCTTTTTTTTTTAAGCTGCCCTTTTGGACCCGCTTTGGTTCCCCCTCAATTTCAACATGTTTTTGGCTCTTCCTTGTCACAGGCACTGGGCCCACCTACACAAATGAGGTATCATTTTTATCAGGAGACTGAGGGCAACATTGCGTGATTGGAAATATGTGCAGGTGCGGTGATCCCACACAGAAATGTGATTTTTAAGCTAAATTTGAGGTTTGCTGAGGATGCTGGCTAAGAAAACACTGGGGGATCCAAGCAAGTCACACCTCCCTGGAGTCCCTTGGGTGTCTAGTTTTCAGAAATGTCTGGGTTTGGTAGGTTTCCGTAGATGGTTGCTGAGCCCAGGACCAAAAACACAGGCCCCCCGTCCCACAAAAACAGGTAGTTTTGTATTTGATCATTTTGATTTGTCCACGTAATGTTTTGGGGCATTTCCTGTCACGGGCACTAGGACTTCCCAGACAAGTGAGGTACCATTTTAATTGGGAGACCTTGGGGAACGCTGGGTAGAATGAAGTTTGTGGCTCCCAAGATTCCAGAACTTTGCAGCATCGAAATGTGAGGAAAAGTGTTTTTATTGCCAAATTTTGAGGTTTACCAAGGATTCTGGGTCACAGAATCTGGTGAGAGCGCCACAAGTTATCCATTACTGGGTCCCCCTATGTGTCTAGTTTTCAGAAATGTCCAGGTTTGCTAGGTTTACCTAGGTGCCGGATGAGCTAGAGACCCAAATCCACAGCTAGGCACTTTCCCCAAAACATGTCAGTTGTCAGTGTAGAAATGTGATGTGTCCATGTTGCGTTTTGGGGCGTTCACTGTTGCAGGCACTAGGCCTACCACGCAAGTGAGGTGCCATTTTTACTGGAAGACTTGGGGGAGTGCTGGTTAGAAGGAAATGTGTGGCTCCTCTCTGATTCCAGAAATTTCTATCACCGAAATGAGAAGCAAAAGTGTTTTTTGTTGCCAAATATTGAGGTATGCAAAGGTTTCAGGGTAACAGAACCTGGTGTGAGCCCCACAAGTCACCAAATTATGAATTTCCCTAAGTGTCTAGTTTTCAAAAATGTATAGGTTTGCTAGGGTTCACTAGGTGCCAGCTGAGAGGGAAGCCAAAATCCACAGCTAGGCACAAAAAACAGGTCACTTTGCTTTGGGAAAACGTGATGTGTCCATGTTGTGTTTTGGGGCATTTCTTGTCATGGGCACTAGGCCTACCCACACAAGTGAGGTACCATTTTTATTGGGAGACTTGGGGGAATACTGGGTGGAAGGAAATGTGTGGCTCCTCTCAGATTCCAGAACTTTCTATCACCGAAATGAGAGGAAAAAGTGTTTTTTGTCACATTTTGAGGTTTGCAAAGGATTCTGGGTAACAGAACCTGGTGAGAGCCCTACAAGTCACCCCATTTTGGATTCCCCTAGGTGTCTAGTTTTCACAAATGTGCAGGTTTGGTAGGTTTTCCTGGGTGCCGGCTGAGCTGGAGGCCAAAAACTACAGCTAGGCACTTTGCAAATGTGATGTGTCCATGTTGTGTTTTGGGGCATTTCCTGTCGCGGGCGGTAGGCCTACCCACACAAGTGAGGTATCATTTTTATCTGCAGACTTGGGGGAACATAGAATAGCAAAACAAGTGTTATTGCCCCTTGTCTGTCTCTGAATTTTCCCTTCAAAATATAAGACAGTGTGTAAAAAAGACGTCTATCAGAGAAATGCCCTGTAATTCACATGCTAGTATGGGAACCCAGAATTCAGAGATGTGCAAATAACCACTGCTCCTCAACACCTTATCTTGTGCCCATTATGGAAATACAAAGGTTTTCTTCATACCTATTTTTGACTCTTTATATTTCAGCAAATGAATTGCTGTGTACCCGGTATAGAATGAAAACCTACTGCAAGGTGCAGCTCATTTATTGGCTCTGGGTGCCTAGGGTTCTTGATGAACCTACAAGCCCTATATATCCACGCAACAAGAAGAGTCCAGCAAACGTAACAGTATATTCCTTTAAAAAATCTGACATTACAGGAAAAAGTTACAGAGTAAAACGTAGAAAAAAATTGCAGTTTTTTTACCTCAATTTCATTTTTTTATTTATTTCAGTTGTTATTTTCTGTGGCAAACCCTTGTATGATCTACACAAATTACCCATTGCTGAATTCAGAATTTTATCTACTTTTCAGAATTGTTTGGGTTTCTGAGATCCAGCATTGGTTTCCCACCCATTTTTGTCACTGACTGGAAGGAGGCTGAAAGCACAGAAAATCATAAAAATGGTGTATGTCCCAGTAAAATGGCAAAATTGTGTTGAAAAATGTGTTTTTCTGATTCAAGTCTGCCTGTTCCTGAAAGCTGGGAAGCTGGTAATTTTAGCATGTCAAACCCTTTGTTAATACCATTTTCATGGAAAAAACCACAGGCCTTCTTCTGCAGACCTTTTTTCCCATTTAAAAAAAAATAAGTTTTTTTTCACTTTATTTTGGCTATTTTCTTGGCCTCCTTCAGGGGAACCCACAAAGTCTGGGTACCTGTAAAATCACTAGGATGTTGGAAAAAAAGGAAGCAAATTTGGCGTGGGTAGCTTTTGTGGACTAAACGTTATGAGGGCCTAAGCGCGCCCTGCCCCAAATAGCCCAAAAAAGGCCTGGCACAGGAGGGGGAAAAGGCCTGGCAGCGAAGGGGTTAAAACATGTTAAGGAGCAAAATTTTGCTATGTGATCAACTCATTGTGTTGTATGAATGAGTGGTAAATCTTGGCAGGCCCATTGTTTTTGGATGGTTGGTCCCTTTGACTTTTCATTTTTTTTGTCAATGACAGGGGCAGCTCTTTCTCTATGACGAAAGAGCCTCATCCCCCTGGTTGAGCCAGCAGCAGAAAAATGCAACAATAGTTTACTATTGTTTTATTTTTCACCTGCAGGCTCAGCCAGCAGTTCAGGAAGGGGCGGGGATGGGTCATGGGAGGTGGAAGAGGTGAGTAGGAAAGAGTGCACCTAAGTGCGCAAGGATGTTTAGTCGGTCATTTCAGGCCCGCCAAATATACATGAACACATAGCGCAGGCTTGCGGAAAAAAGTATAGCGCTGGCAAGCGCCATTCCTAGATGTCTTCCGGGTGCCATATTTAGCCAGCGCTAAGGCCCTTTTAGCGTCCTTCAAAAGGACACTAACAGGGACTGGGAGGCGTAGGGGGAACCGGGGCTTGTGCGTTAAATTATGGCACTACACTTTTTAGAGGCAATACAATTGCCTCTAAGCATTGTAGCGCCATTTTCTGGTGCACAAGTCACATGGACATGGCTCCTGTCTTAGTAAAGACAGGAGCCATGCCCACCACCCCAAATGTCCCCTGGGCATGGCCATTGGGGTCAGCACCGTGCAGGGGGCCCCATGTCAGGGCCCCTGAGCGGCATCGGACAGAAAAACAAAATACCTACCCGGCCTTACCTTCAGATGGGTCCCCCATCCGTGGGTGATCTCCTGGTGTGGGTAGGGGTGGGTGGGGGTGTCCCTGGAGAAACGGAAGGGTACCTGTGGGCAATTTCCATGTTCTCTGACCATGGAAATCTGCCTCCAGGTCCCCTTACGCCTGCACATACAGAGGTGTTAAATAATGGCGCTAAGGAGGCTTAGGGCCATTATTTAAGGCCCTCCTCCTCCTGTGCGTGATTTTTGCATGGGAGGATAAATAAGGCTCTAGGGCCTTTGAGGCATTTTTTGCCCAGGAACGCCTACCTTTCATCTCATTGACACAAGGTAGTTTTCCAAAGGCAAAAAATGACATTAACTCCAATATTTTGGCGCTAGACTTGTCTAGCGCCAAAAGATAAATATGGAGTTAAGTTTGCACCAAATTTGCATAAATAAAATGATGCAATTCCGGTGCAAACAGTGTATAAATATGGGCCTTAGGTTTCTGCAAACCGGATGTGTACACAGCCAGGCTGGAGAAAATGCACAGACCTCAGGTCTGAGTCTGAGCGGTAGTCACTGCCTCTCAGACCAATCCTGGTGCTGCGTTCATGCTATGCTTAGCATGCTATGTTTAGAATGAAAGCAGCACCAGGATTGTTGGGGAGCCTGTGAAGATGTCCAAGTGAATGCAGGGACACCACATCCAGGCAAGAGGAGCGACGAGCGAGGAGGCAGGAGACGGGTGCATTGTGGCGGAGGTAGGTTTATTTATTTTGTAAATTATTTTTACCCCCACTCTGTCTCGGTCCCTCACCCCGCCCCACCCTTCCCCTTGAGATTTATTGTGGCGGCCGCTGATCAAGGAAGTATGTACCAAAAGCAACATAATTGTTCTACACTACATAATCATGACAGGCTTAACCAGTGATAGCAGCCTTAGAGACAGAAATGCTGTCCCTTGCCTTGAGCAAGTCAAAACTTTCTTTAACAGTACTTAAGGAAGAGGACACATATTTGCATCAAGTGACAGACACTGTTTAATTCCGTGTGAGGTTAGTTAGACTCAAAGCTTTACTTGAAGTCAGAGATGGATATAGGTTTATACCTACATCCGAAATTGTAGAATGAGGTGTATACCCAGTGGATATAAGAGTGCTTTTATCTATCTAATCATATTATGGATGGCCAGTGTGCTGTTCAGTGTGTCACACTCAGTTTAGGCGATTGAATGGTGCAGTCCTTTACAATTAGCCATGAATGCAAAGAAATAACCCAATCCAGTTTTGGATGATTCCCAGCCCCTCCTCTCTCTCTATGATATCACAAGCTAAAGAAATGTTAGGCCCATATTTATACTTTTTGACGCTTAACTGCGCTAACGCAGTTTAGCGTCAAAAAATTTTGCGCCGCCTAACGCCATTCTGAAGCGCCATGCGGGCGCCGTATTTATGGAATGGCGTTAGACGGCGCAATCAGACCGGCGCTGCCTGGTGTGCGTGGAAAAAAACCACGTAGACCAGGCAGCGCCGGCGTTGGGAAAAAATGACGTTAGGGCGTCTTAAAATGGCGCAAGTCAGGTTGACGCTAAAAAATCGTCTTAACCCGATTTGCGCCATTTTTTCGATGCCCAGACGCCATTTCATGACTCCTGTCTTAGTAAAGACAGGAGTCATGCCCCCTTGCCCAATGGCCATGCCCAGGGGACTTGTGTCCCCTGGGCATGGTCATTGGGCATAGTGGCATGTAGGGGGGCACAAATAAGGCCCCCCTATGCCACAAAAAAAATAAAAAAATAAAAAAAATTATACTTACCTGAACTTACCTGTACTTCACTGGGATGGGTCCCTCCATCCTTGGGTGTCCTCCTGGGGTGGGCAGGGGTGGCAGGGGATGTCCCTGGGGGCAGGGGAGGGCACCTGTGGGCTCATTCTGAGCCCACAGGTCCCTTAACGCCTACCCTGACCCAGGCGTTAAATTCAGGCGCAAATGCGGGTTTTTTTGACCCGCCACCTCCCGGGCGTGATTTTTGCCCGGGAGTATAAATACGACGCATTTGCGTCGCCGTCATTTTTTTAGACGGGAACGCCTTCCTTGCATCTCATTAACGCAAGGAAGGCGTTCACGCAAAAAAATGACGCTCTTTCTTCATACTTTGGCGCTAGACGCGTCTAACGCCAAAGTATAAATATGGCGTTAGTTTTGCGCCGAATTTGCGTCGAAAAAAACGACGCAAATTCGGCGCAAACGGAGTATAAATACGGGCCTTAGTGTTTCTTCTTGGTTTAAAGACTGTTAGAAATCAGGTCTCTAGTTGGCAGAAGTTTGTACTCTGTCCACGCAGGGGCCACAATCCTAGTCTGGGCAAGTAAGAAACACACTAAAGGTTTACCTGTGCTCACCCTCTTGTAGTTTGGAATAGAGCAGTCAGGCTAAACTGAAGAGGCAATGTGTAAAGTATTTGTGAACACACACAGTAACACAGTGAAAACACCACAAAAAGAGTTAACACCAGTTTAGAAAAATAACCAATATTTATCTGAGTCAAACAAGACAAAAAAAACAAAAATCCAACATACCTAAGGGAAGTTATGAATTTTCAAAGATTAAATCAAAATGCAGTGCTTAAAAGACAATAGCTTCAACTGGAACTATCTTTCGCACTGGACTGGGTCAAATACAAACGTTCATTCCGACTGTGATAGAGTGCAAGCCGGATGCAGGAGTCATGCAGACCCACTGATAATAACTTTGTTGCATCCATGACACTGCGATGAGAGGAGGGGATGCATTGTGCTTGCAGGTGAGGCTTCTTTTCCTGAGCTGGCAACAACGGTGATGTGTCGATGTCCAGAAGCAATGAGGACTGGTTCTGATGCATTGGTGCTGCGTCAGGCAAGCCAGGGCTGCATTGTAAGTCGGGGTCATTGCATCATGCAGCTGGCCAGCGGTGTCCATGGCTTTGGTGCAGGCAGCGGCAAAGATGCATTTTTGCAGTGGGTATGCATCGGTTCCAAGTGATGCGCCGGTGTTGTTGCGTCAGTTCTTCTGTTGCAGCACCACACTCACCTCCACTGGCAGGACTCTCAGCAAAGGAGTCGAGGTGCTGGTAGCAAGAGGCAGGTGAGGGCTTTATTATTCCTGAGTCTTCAGAAACAGGAGGCAAGCTCAGTCAGGCCCTTGGAGAAACTTTAGATTGCAGGATGTAGAGAGTTAGATCCAGCCACCTCACACCCAGACAAAAAGTAGCAGGTAGCAGGCCAATGCAGAAAAGCAAAGAGCAAACTGGCTGCCCCTCCTGGCAATACCGTTGTCCTTCTTCCTGGTAGAATGTGCTCAGTCCAGAAGTGTTCGGAATATATGGTGTCAGAGGCCCAGTACTTATACCCAAGATTGCCTTCAAAGTGGTTTTGAAGTGCCCCAAATCACTTTCAGCCCAATCCTGTCTGCCAGGAGGTCTGTGGTGGATTATCAGTTATTTGTGTGGAGTCAAGTCACTACCCTTTGATGTGTGAGTGAGTGCCCCCCACCCACCCTTCCTGCCCAGGAAGACCCACTGATATGCAGATGGAATGCAGTGGCAGTGGAGTATCTTGTTTTGTATGGCTGTCTGGATGAAATACACAGAGATAGCTGTCACCTAAACCTTACACAGACCAGACGTGGATTGGAGACGGCTAGGGCACAGAATGGTTAAAGTAAAAAAATGCCAATTTTCTAAAAGTAGCATTTTCAGATTAGCAATTTAAAAAACACGTTTGCCAAAAGATGTGCTTTTAACTTGTGAGTCGAGTCACCAAACTCCATTTTTCTATCTTTTTCAAACTGGAAATTACACTTAGAAGATTTTCCAAGGTAACCCCAATGTTAGCCTATTGGAGAGCTAGTCCTTGCAATGATGAAAAGTGAATTTAAGAGTTTTTAACTAGCTGGACATTTTAAACTTAAAAGTACATATTCAATTGTATAAATACTTTGCCCTGTGCCCGTAGGGCTAACCAGGGCATACATTAGGGGTGACATACATGTAATAAAAAGGAAGGTTTAGGCCTGGCAAGTGGGAACACGTGCCAGGTTGAAATGGCAGTTTAAACTGCACATCTGCGCACACAGGCTCTGCAGTGGCAGGCCAGGGTCATGTTTGAAAGGCTACGGTCAGGGCTGGCTTTAGCGCTGGTGGTGGCTGGTGGCACCCTGTGCGACAGTCTTTTTTGGCACCCCCTCACCTCATGACCAAATCCTCAGATTCACTCACTACCACCTGGCAAATGTGCCCCTCATCTCTCCATAGCCCCCCACCCCTTCCATACACATTCATTTGTTTTAATGCACTTGTAAAGGCTGGCTTTACTAATCCACTCAGCTATCCACATAAAATATAGTTGAGTTCTTTGAAGCAGGCAAATTAACCCTCTCCGGTACTTTATGCTTTTTGGCGAGTCAAAGCTGCCACTAGACACAACTCCCATCTCTCTCTCCCTAGCAAGAATGTTAATTATAAGAGGTATCTTGACATTTCAGTTGTTTCCTGAAGGCTGGATGCACAAGGAACTTTTCAGCTGGTGCTTTTAAATCGAGTTTTGAAAGTCATTGCTACACACAGTTCCTCCATGAGGTCAGGGCCCCCCAATCCAGGTCAGCACCCAATGCGGCCGCACCAGTCGCACTGCCCGAAAGCTGGCCCTGGCTACGGTAGTGGGTGGGTCAATCAGTGCTGGAGGCCCACTAGTATCATTTAAATTACAGGCCAAGGCACACATAGTGAGCTTTAATAGGGATTTGACAGTAAATCAAATATACTAATCATGGACACACAAGTGTTACCATGTTTTAGACATAGAGCACATGCACTTTAACAGTGGGTAGCAGTGGTAAGGTGCCCAGAGTCCTAAAGCCAACAAAACAGGGTCACGGAAATAGGAGGAGGAAGGCAAAAAGTCTGGGGATGACCCTACAGAAAGGTCCATTGCCATCATAGGACATAAAAGAGATGTTTATTCCAAGACTTCTTGGAGAGAGGACATTAACAGTCCACCTGCAGTTGACTAATGGTGTTGGGGTACACCACTGTTTTCTTTAGGAGTGGATAAAGAGTTGTCTTCTTCTGCTTTTGGAGGTCAAGGATTTTCCCCTTCATGAGGGAAAAAGTTAGTAATGTCAGTGGCAAATACAAGGAAATTTGTTCAGTGCCTAATATTGTAGGTTTCTGTGGGTAGATTGCTTTCGTTGTGTTTGCTCACTTAGCACGTGGTGGGTTGTGCAGAGGTGAATCCCAAGAAAGGGTCAGTGCACAAAAAAAAATGAGGGCCTGATTCACAAAGGTAAACATACACTTTTGTGTACGTTTTTTTTTCTTTTTTCTTTAGTATTCACAACTACGGGGACTATCTTTTTATATGTGGAGTTTTTCACCCCGACTGTAGCGTCTCCACAGTGGTAAAATTACTATTAGTAAAATTATACTTGCAGTTTGTAAATACCAAATAAATAGTACAATTTCACAAAAGTGTATGTTTACTCTTGTGACTCAGGCCTTGAATGTTTTGATGGATTGCTTGGGTCTTCTGATAATGACAAATGGTGGGATCTGTGGATAAAAGTATGGGATGCAGACGAAGTTAGCAATGGTATCTTACGATATGTGCTAAAATAATTAGCAATGTTGGCTCTCTCCATGATGCATAATAACTCTTCTACTCGACAGACCTTGATTGTTATAAATTCAATAATAATGTTTTCTAATGAACTAACATGAAAAGCTCATGCCATATTGTTAGAACCAGAAATGCGAAGAATGACTAACTCTTCCATGAACACTGAATGTGAAAGATCTTGTTAGGATATATTCCTCTGGCTATATTTTTCCACATTTGTGTTCGTTGAGGAGCTGTAATCTCGGTCATCTGGAAGACTTTGAAAAGAATTAAGAACAGAGGCAATGTATTTAATAAAGGTGGCAGACATTGCGATATCTTGAGCAGTGGGTAAGCAATATTTCCTTCTATTGGTAATATTCCAACTAATAATCTCCCATGGTGTTTAGAATGTGAGTCAAGTCAGATCACCATGGACCATGATAAGTCTTTTAGCTGTGTGCAGCTCACTGCAAACATCTACAGAACATATATAGAATCATGAGAAAATTAAGTGAAATATACAGCATCTATCCTCGTGTGCCAAAAATAAAAATATATTCTCCTCTTCTGATAATGATAGATTCAGAACTAAAATCTACTACAAATTGGTGGTTCAAATTTCGAAGCATGACATTTGTGCAGAATGAATCTGACTTCAACAATTCAGGAAGAAGATTAGTTATGAAATAATCCTGAAGCCAGACTTCGCAATCCTCAAAATGTTCTTGCAAATACAAATAATTTGATCCAGCATTATCTAAAGAATATAAAATGAACATGAAAGAACAAATCCTTAAGCATTATGTGCTTTCTACAGTCCCCCCGGCATTACCCGAAGGGGGCTGGATGTCCTCTGAAAAATATACACAATGCACAGTGATTTTCTCTGAAGGAATCCTCTCCTCCATTGAAGAAGGGGGCTGTCACCCCAATCAATGGAGCCATCTCAAGATCGCATCTCATAATGAGGCAGCAAAAGGTACTGAAGTTTCAAAAGAATTCAACCTGCAAAATCTCCTACATTCACTGCACCCCAGGGACATGCGGGCTCAGAATAGGTTAGCTTGTTAATTTTCTTCACAGATTCTTGTGACACGGATAGAACGTGGGCGATCAGGACGGTAAAAGGCGGTCTTTGCAGACATTGCTTATCTGTCGGTTTAACTGCTTGCAGGAGCCAGTGGATTCTTTGGACGACGTTTCCCAAATGTTATAGCGTCAAACAGATCATGAATGGACACTTAACCCATTTATTTTAGACAAAGAAATAACAACAAGCTGCTAATCACACAATCATTTATTTGGCTCGGTACTTTATTTGTCAAATATTAATTTCCAGAACCAGCATGTTTCTCATCAGGGCACTGCAGGTCGCACCGCCTTTAGTCCCTGCGAGTGCTGCCACATACCAATACCACTGACATTGACTTACTATTGCACTCCTACAAATGAGACAATTTGGACCATACTAGATGACAAACACCGATAAGAATTTTATGAATACCCCGTTTTTTTTTATAATATCATATATTGAATTGGTAAAAACTTTCTACATGTGCTTTTGTTAAAAAACAGAATGAAAGCGCCTACATGTGGTGCAATGGCATAAACAATGGCATAAACATACACCAGTGTCACGAAATAAGTGCTTGATGCAGAGATATTCAAGAACCTCCCCAAGATTGGGTGAAGTTGGAAAACATCCTCACCTTCTCCAGAAGCGAAAATTCATGACTTTGCTCAGCTTCTTGGGCAAAGAGTAAATCTTCACCCACGCCTAATCAAGATAAAGAATCCCAACGATGTACCATATTTTAGTGTAGGATAAAGGCAGGGACTAACACCCAAAAACCTGACCAAAATATGCAAGTCTAGAGTTCTCTATTCCAGTGATCAGACTCCAAGGAATGTGAGCACGGATTTAGGGCTGCATATGTGCAAATAAGTCAATAATGGATATAGGCAGTCATAAAACAATTATTATTATTATCATCATTATTATCATCGCTCCTTCTATTATTATATTTTTTCTGTTTAAGGCTAGAGCACGAAATAAGAATAATAAGACAGTTCAGCAACACGTTAGAGTATTGAGTGCTGCGTAAAATGGTGTAATTCTTTGAAAACAGTGTCCGGATTCTAAAAATATTTTTCCTTTAAGGGATCGTTCTGTACTAAGGTCCATATTTATACTTGTTTTGAGACTAATTTGCGTCATTTTTGTATGCAAATTGGGCGCAAACTTAATTCCATATTTACATTTTGATGTTAGACATGTCTAACATCCAAAATATAGGAGTTTGCACCATATTTGGGATGAGTGAACCTACCTTGCTTCAATGAGATGCAAGGTAGGCATTCCCATCCAAAATATGGTGCTATCCCCATAGCCTCATATTTATTTACCCATGCTAAAATGACGCACAGGTGGGAGGAGTGGATAAATAATGGTGCTAAGGTTGCTTAGCACCATTATTTAATGCCTAGGGCAGACCAAGCATTATGGGATCTGTTGACCCATTTCCATGGTCAAAAACCAAGGAATGGGTCACAGGTGCCCTCCCCAATCCCCAGGATCACCCCTAGCCCCACCAGAGGGACACCGAAGGATCGGGGACCACATTTCAGGTAAGTCCAGGTAAGTATTTTTAAAATCATTTTATTTTGCCATCAGGGGCCCTTACTTAGGGCCCCGTGCATGGCACAGGGTGCAATGACCATGTCCAGGGGACACTTGTCCCCTGTGCTGGCCAGTGGGGTGATAGGCATGACTCCTGTCTTTCCTAAGACAGGAGTCATGTTTTTGGTGGTTGTGCACTGGGAAATGGCGCTAGTCTGGTTAGAGGCATTTTTTTTGCCTCCAACCAGGCTAGCGGCATTTATTGACACACAACCCCCTCCTTCCCTATTGCCACCCCCACCCAGCTAGCGTATTTTTTAAAGACGCTAGCCCAAGTTTAGCGCCGGCTTGCGACATTGTATTAATACTGCGCCCGGCTGGCGTTGTATAATGACGCAAGCCGGTGCTATACTTTTTAGTGAAAAACTGCATTCCTGCAGTTTTGCACCAAAAACTGTAGATTTGGGTCTAAGTGCTGTAGGTTCAGAAAGCATTCCAAACTCTTAAAACAAAATATTCACCCTTGATGAGTACATATAGAAATAGAGAACAGGCTTTTTGTCTTTCGTTCCTTTTAGGATTATCAACTGGCTTGTTGTCCAGTACTAAATTTGGGAATAATGTATGAAAACCAGAAAAGATGGTGGTGGTGAGAGGATAGCCATAGAATAGGAAGGGAGTCAAATAGGGGCAGAATCATGGAGGACAGAGCAGTAAGGCACATAGACAATAAAAGTCAGCCTAGGGTCTGCAATACAGCAGTTTCATTTTTACAAACTCTTTCCATCAAAGAACTACCAGCAAGTTAAAACGTATCAGTAAAGCCGTCTATACGACTACATTTTAAAATACTTTAGACAGTTTGTGTATCTACTGTATATTTAGATGTCACTCCAGCATGTTTCAGGGCATAATGGGGGTTAAGACAGCCAAGGTAGTAAATGCGTTTGCAGCAGTATTTTGTGTGCATCTACGGTGTTGGTGCTACTCCTACAGAGTACATAGGAACCCATTCTAAAGAAAGGAAGCCCCCTTTTAACGTTTGCTCTGAGCAGGTGTTAAAAGTGCTGTAAAAAATGTTGCAAGGAAATCGCATAGATTTCCTAGCAACAATTTTTCGGCCCCCCTAACAGGGGAGCGTCCCCTTTGCATACATTATGTCTGGCGCAGGCATAATGTAGCGCAAAGGGATACAGAGTGGAGAAATGCATGCATTGCACCACTCTGTAAATACGCCACGGGTATTTTTTCCTTGTTAGGCCACATTAACGTAAAATATAATGACGTTAATGTGACGCAAGGTGGCGCTATGCATTATAAATATGTCCCCTAGTGTCTCCTGCTAAAGTACCTCTCTGCTTTCCAACTCTATTTTCCTCTGTGGGCCTCTTCCATGACAACAGACGGCTTGTTGATGCTTTTTAGCCTGTTATCCTTTCCAGTGAACATGCATAGTGAACGGAGGATTTTTTCACCGTTACATGTTTTATTGTGGTATATATACATTGTTTTGATATCGACCCAGTTCTAACCACATCCTTTAAGGAGCTCTTATGTCCTCAAAGAGACAATGTATTTCTGGGGTTACCAGTGTCTCAACAGTAATTAAGGCTTTAGCTGTTTATCTAAAGTGTATGTGAAATATAAACCGCATTATATTTATAATAATAACTTTAACTTGGCAGTTGTTTACTTATCTGCTGGTGCATTGTGCCACTCTATAATCTGCATCTAGCTACAGCCTCAAAGAGTTCTTCTGGGCATTCAGCTTGCGGAGGCGATGCTATATACCGAGAGGATGGCGCAGTGAGCTGAACATTCACTATTGAAAAGTGCTATGTCCTAGAATTCATGAGCTTGAATTGTGACAAGACAGCCTCAGGCTTCACCTTGCTGAATTACGTAAATTGAGTACCGTAAAGTAAGTGAAAGTGATATTTGCAGCACCTGGAACCTGCAGAAGAGAGGCATTTGGGGCCATATGTACGAAAGCTTTTTCCCATAGACACAGAATGGGTAAAATCCTTTGGTACATCTGGCCCTTGGTGCTCTAAAGTATATCTAACTAACCTATTGGATAACATTCCTCACGTTGGTAATACCCAAACCACCTCGTAGTAGTAATGAAATGTTTAAACTGCAGTGCCCCCTATCTAAAATTTGGCCACCAACACTCCTTACTCCTTCACAGAAGCAAAAGGGCGAATCCTGAGTGGTACACGTTAGCGATACGAGCACCAAAGCGTCAAGACCCAGTGCCCTTCGAAATGTCTCTTAATAATATCTTCTTGTAATATAACATTTCTAGGGACTTACTTCACGAAATAAGAAGTTTTCGAATAAGATGAATATTTACGTCCTTGAAGGGATTAAAACCGCCCAGCTGATGCTTCTTGGAATGGAATATACATCAACCTGCCCTGTGGTAGGTTTCGCTTGAGTGAACCTCATGTAGTTTTATTTATGTCTCAACTTTGCATTTTCTCAAATGATGAAAATAACCTTTAAAACCAACCTTCAAATAGATCTGTACTGAAGTCAAGACAGCTATTGGTCAGCCGCCCTGGTGCTGTGTCTCTGAGTTTGATAGCTACTGTCACCTTTTAAATAATGCCACAAAGATAAGATGACCTGAATTCAAAACTTAAATTATTTTTATTTTAAAGATATTTTCAAACTCATTGGTCCTCGCGTGCAGTGTAAAAACGTGAAACTGGCTAGCACATGGCCATTCTGCTGACCATTAAAATAAACAGCTGTACAGCGCATCTAATCAAGGCCATTGGACGTTTCAGAAGAATACAGTTTTTACATACATGGGGAGGTACCCACACTTTAGACTGGAGATCAAAGCTGTTTGATCACCAGAGCTATATGTGTTTCAACGTTATCAAACAGAAACAAGCCCTGATCCTGCTGGCTTGAAAGAGCGAATTTACATCTGCTGCTTTGCATTTTTGGTTGCCAGCATTCGTGGTGTAAGAATGTTAGAATGAGTATGACCTTGAATTCTGTTATGCTATTGCTGGGATCAAATAGATTTACTTTTCTATTGCTAGAGTGATATCAGAATGCCACAGATTACCACCTTTGGCTGTTGGATACTGTTAGAAATTGAGTCTTTGGTTGGCAGTCAGGTTACCCCATGTCCAAGCAAGGACCCTCACTCTAGTCAGGGTAAAAGAGAATCACCCTCAGCTAACCCCCACTCACCCCCGTGGTAGCTTGGCGCGAGCAGGCAGGCTTAACTTCAGAGTGCTAGTACCAACACACACAGTAACTTAATGAAAACACTACAAAATTACACAAAATAGGTTTAGAAAAGCATAAAATATTTATCTAAACAAAACAAGACCAAAACGACAAAAATCCACAATACACAAGTCAAGTTAAAAATTAAAAACTAAGAGTCTTCCTGTAATTTTAAACACAATACTTACGCTGTTAGCTTGGAAATGTACCTGGGTGCATCAAAAATAACCCCGCATGGGTGATTGTGCGTCAAAAAGGGCTTGCGATGCATCGATTGCCCTCACGAGTGAGACTGTGCGTTATTTCTCCTTCGGTTGAGTCAGCGTGTGTTGTTTCTTCTCTCTGCAGGAGAGCGATGCGTCGATTCGAACCGCAGTCTCGGGTCCGGGCAGGCCTTGCTTCGTTTTTACACACCCAGCGATGTTTGCGTTGGAAATCCTGCCACACAATGATCCGAAAACCAGGCAGTGTGGGTTGAAATTTCACCAGCCTCCGTCAGCGAAGCTGCACGTCGTTTCTCCAGCCGGGGGCTTTGATCTTCTGGTCACGTTGCAGACGAGCGTTGATTTTCAGCCACAAAGCCGGCAGGGCATCGATCAGAGTTGCGTCGATTTTTTCCCTGCATGGCGGTCGGTGCGTGGATTTCTCACTCTTGGCCTGCCAGTTTCTCCTTTCAGGGTCCCAGGAACTGGATAGGCACCACATGGCAGAGTAGGAGTCTCAGCAGGAGCTCCAGGTGCTGGCAGAGAGAAATCTTTGCTGTCCCTGAGACTTCAAACAACAGAAGGCAAACTCTAAATCAAGCCCTTGGAGAGTTCTTCACAAGAAGGAAGGCAACACAAAGTCCAGTCTTTGTCCTCTAGCACAGGCAGAAGCAGCAACTGCAGGAGGGCTCCACAAAACACAGTCACAGGCAGGGCAGCTCTTCTTCCTCAGCTCTTCTGCAGGCAGAGGTTCCTCTTGGTTTCCAGAAGTGTTTGAAAGTCTGTTGTTTTGGGCGCCTTTCTTATACCCATTTTGCCCTTTTAAGTAGGCCTACTTCAAAGGAAAGTCTCTCTTGCTTGTGAAATCCTGCCTTGCCCAGGCCAGGCCCCAGACACACACCAGGGGGTTGGGGACTGCATTGTGTGAGGGCAGGCACAGCCCTTTCAGGTGTAAGTGACCACTTCGTCCCTCCCTCCTAGCACAGATGGCTCCTCAGGAAATGCAGACTACACCCCAGCTCCCTCAGTGTCACTGTCTAGTGAGAGGTGCAACCAGCCCAACTGTCACTCTGACCCAGACAGGGAATCCACAAACAGGCAGAGTCACAGAGAAGGTTTAAGCAAGAAAATGCTCACTTTCTAAAAGTGGCATTTTCAAACACACAATCTTAAAATCAACTTTACTAAAACATGTATTTTCAAATTGTGAGCTCAGAGACCGCAAACTCCACATGTCCATCCGCTCCCAAAGGGAATCTACACTTTAATCATATTTAAAGGTAGCCCCCATGGTAACCTATGAGAGAGACAGGCCTTGCAATAGTGAAAAACGAATTTAGCAATATTTCACTGTTAGGACATATAAAACACATTACTATATGTCCTACCTTAACCATACACTGCACCCTGGCCTTGGGGCTACCTAGGGCCTACATTAGGGGTGCCTTACATGTAAGAAAAGGGAAGGTTTAGGCCTGGCAAGAGGGTACACTTGCCAAGTCCAATTGGCAGTTTAAAACTGCACACACAGACACTGCAGTGGCAGATCTGAGCCATGTTTACAGAGCTACTAATGTGGGTGGCACAACCAGTGCTGCAGGCCCACTAGTAGCATTTGATTTATGGGCCCTGGGCATCTCTAGTGCACTGTACTAGGGACTTACTTGTAAATCAAATATACCAATCATGGATGAACTAATTACATACACATTGTGTATAAGAGCACTTGCACTTTAGCACTGGTTAGCAGTTGTAAAGTGCCCAGCGTAACAAAAAAAGCAAAAACAAAGTCCAGCACATATCAACAACTTGGGAAACAGAGGCAAAAAGTTAAGGGAGACCACACCAAGGATGAAAATTCTAACAGATACAATGGGGCCCATCCCTCCTTATGTATTTTCTGAAATGTATTTTGTTCATTTCAATTGATAGAGAGACGAAAACACCCCAGTCACTGCTGATGAATATTCTAGTGGCTAAACTACACATGGTCTCCACAGAAGAAGCGGCCACATGTGGGTTTTTGGGATATTGGCACCTCATTCTGTGCATTTAGGGGCATATTTACTTACATTGCACACACCGAAGAGCAGCAAGCAAAGCTGCTCTGCTATGTTGTGTCAAATGAAGAGAGCAAAATGCACCATCTCTAATAAGAGATCGTGCACTTCTGATCCCTGCTTGCTCTGGTGCACTTGAGGCTCCCTGGCACAACACAGGGACTCTTATGCCTTGCTGCAAAGGTGCCTGCATTACAAGCAGGGTTGTTTTTGAGCAGGAAGAGGAACCTTCCTGCACAAAAAGAATCAATAAAGGTTTTTTCCTTCTTCTACAGGTAATGAGGTATGCATCACACATAGAAAAAGGAAGTAACAAGATGAAACAAATATATTTCTACTTGTTACACCTGGGTCTGGGAGATGCATGGTTTTGGGTCAATACCAAGCTTATTCAATTTAGTAAATCTGTGATTGCATCAAACTCCGAGGGTGGATGCATAGGAATGCCCATGTTCCACTCACTGAACTCCTCCCTGGCACAAAGTATAGTAGTGCTGTGTTGCACTGCATTACCTTGTAGTTACTAAATCACACACAGGCACATTAAGTGGCTTAGTAAATTCCATATAAGGACTTGTGTTGCCTTGCAAACACTTGCTTCATACAATGAAGCACAAGTCTTAATAAATCTGGGCCTGCACTTCTACCTTACAAATCCCTGATGCAGCAACGTACCTTAGTCCCCTTAGGTTTGCAAAAAGTAATTGAAACGTTTGATAATAGTAGCAGCATGTCCCCAGTTATATAGGATTTGCTACCAAATAACAGCAATTAAGATTTTAGTTAATGTCACCACATCTGCAGATTATGATAATTCAAGTGACTTGCGTTAACCCAACATTCAGTTAAATAATTTATTTCATAATTAGACAAACTGTATTTCATTTAATGTGTTTTTTAAATTAATTTCAATATGGTTGTTTAAGAAGAATGTGTGATACACAAACGTTGTGAAATAAATTTCGAACATAGTTTTCCTCCCTTACACTCCCTCTTGCAGCAGTCTTACAGTCACTCTTGCAGATTACACTGTTTGTTACTTACACAGGTATAATTAAAAAAAATATATATATGATTCATCAAGTTAGAAACTATGACAAAGTAGGTTATTAGTTAAGCAAGGTGGGAGCACTTCTCAAAGAGCAGACACAATCCCTGTCAGAAAGAACCACAAACAGTCAGTAAAGTACACTGCGCATAACCATCTGGTACCTTTGCACAAAAGCAGCCAGGCTTAACTTAGAGGCAAGGTGTAAAGCATTTATGCAGCACACCAACAACAATACAGTGAAAACACAACAAAAAGGTCTCTCACCAAATTAGAAAAATAGAGTAATTATTAAACATGTATTTGTAACCAAAATGACAAAAATCCAATCAATTGAGCCTGAGGTATGCAGTTTTAAAGTTTTAGGTGAAAATAGTGCTGAAAAGCACAAAGGGTCATCTGCGGATATCTGGTCATGCCAAACTGGGACAAAGTCACAAGACCAACTGCCATGGCAAGAAGGCTGGATACTGGGACCAGGTTAGGCCCACTGAGAATTGTACCTTATATCCTTGATGAGTGGTGTTGCACTCCTCGGTGGCGGTTCTGAGAAGCGATGCATTGAGTTGCATTGTGCTGCATCGGCTACGACGAGGAGCTGCAAAGACTTCAGTGCTAGGCCCACATCAAGTTGTGTCATGCTGCTTAGTTTTTGATAGGGACCACGGCTAGGCTGGCAGAGCATCTTTATCCTAATTTTTAAGTGGCCATGACTGGACAGCACCTCTAGGAGAGTTAGGCCTCGTAGAAGGCATAGTCCAGGTGCAGGGTTCAAGATAGCTAGAGCCTTTTCTGTCACCGAGGCTTTGATCAGGAATCCAGCCAACTGGCCTTTGGAGTCACTCTGGTGGGCCTGAGTTAAGGTGCAGATCCAGTTCTTCTACCTAGCCAGCAGGGTAACAGAGCAGCAGGGCAGCATAGTAGTCCTTCTCACTCCTGGGCAGCAGAGCAGTCCCCCTTCTGAGTCTTCCACAGGGCCAGAAGTGATCTGAAGAATAGGGTCTGAAGGTCCAATATTTATACCTGGTGTCAGTTTAGAAGTGGTAGAAGCTTCTGTGGTTCCCCCCTACAAAGGTGTCTGTAACTTCCTGTTCCCCTGCACTGGTCCCAGTGGGTCTGGGGTCACAACAGGCTAGTGTGAAGTCTTTTGTGTATGAGCAGAGCCAGTGCCTTTGAAGTGCAAGTGTGATAGGTGACAGCTCCTCCCCACTTCAAGTCAGAGATGACTCATTCTGACAATGCACAGACCCTCTATTGGGATGCTGTTTGGGAGGAATACACAAAGGCCAGCTGCCAACTACACCTATTCATGTGACCCAGGAACAGGCTACAGGCATCAAATGATTAGGGCAAGGAAATGACAACTTTCTAAAAGAGGCATTTTCAGAATTGTGACTTAAAACCCAACTTTACCATTAAACAGTGTTTTAGAGTACAATTTCTCAGATACCAAACATGTCCTACCTGCTTCCAATGACAAGATTTCATGTATTAAATGTAATAAGGTACCCAATATTATCCTATGAGAGAGGGAGCCCTTCCAGTAATAAAAAATGAATCTGAGAGTTTTTCACTACTTGGACATGTAATACTTAAAAATACATGGACAACTTTTTAAATACAAAGCGGTATGGGCTGTTTAGAGCCTACCCTAAGGATGAGTTATATATGTTATAATGGAAGGTTTAGGCCTGGAAATGGTGCATTTTAGCAAGCAGTCCTAAGATGTGTTTAAAGGGTCACCTAAGTGAGTGGCACAATCAGTGCTACAGGCCCACTCTTCGCATTCGATTCCCTGGGTGCCAGTAGTACCACTTTAGTTGGGACTTACAAGTAAATTAAATGTGCCACTTTCACCAAGTTTAAAGAAGAGAACACAAGCACTTTAGCAAGGGTTAGCAGTAATGAAGTGCACAGACTCTTAAAAGCCAGGAAAAACAAATTCGGGAAAATAGGAGAGGTGAAGGCAAAATGTTTGGGTGTGACCCTGTAGAAATGACCAAGTTCAATAGAAACCTAAATATCTCCACATTTACCAGAGCAATTCTCTCTGGTAACATTAAACACATATAGGTTCCATCCATTCCAGCAGCATTACATATATTTGATACATATCTGAGATATGTTTCCCAACAACACAATTAAACCTCAATGTCCAGTAGAAAGATACACTGGAATGTGTTCCACATGCCGAGACTGAAAGTTCCACAGGATAATATTCTTTCTGAATCCACACAAAGTTAATAGGGAAGGTCAAAAGCCCACAAACCTAAAATTCGTTAATTTTTCAAATCCAGCTGTTATTAAAGTTCTCTATTCCCTAGTCCAAGTAAATAGTACGACTGTTGTTTACGTTTCTGAAAATAATTTGAACACAATAATTATTCTGACTATATTATCCTGAACAAAAGTCAGGAGTCAGCGAGCCAGAGACCATAATGACCTGGTGAAATCATTCAGGCACATCAGCTGCTATTTAGCTCTCAAAATACGATTGACAGTCAACTCACCACGGTCTCTTTAACAATATTTTTTTGAGTGCCTAGTCCTACTTCTGCACACTGCTACAGACCTCTGGCCCAGTCGGTTTAATTAGCCTTGAAAACACAGAGGCGCATTCTCCGGCGCAGTATCATCGGAGCTGACAGTAAAGAGGCGTAACTTGTTGCCACATCACCTAATTAAAGAACAAAAACACATAACTGACTTTTACTAATATGCATTTGCAGTGTGCAGAATATTATTATGAGCATGACATGCATGCATTACAGTCACTGTAGCTTGGGTTTTTCTGCATTTTCCGGCCTAAATTTAACAGATATAACTTGCTGTTTACTCTCATTTTTAGTGTCAAACTTCACTTGCAGCAACAACAAGCATAGGAACTCCGCAGCCAGGCTACTATTACACGTAAAGCCACAAGGCCACATCTCCCCTGCCTTGAGAGCTCTACACTGGTTATCCATTGCCAGAAGATGCACCTTCAAGCTGCTTTGTATCACCCACAAAGCCATACATGGAACAGGACCGTTTTTTATCAGGAACAAAATAACCAAATACATTCAACAAAGAAACCTCCGCTCAAGATTGGCACCCCGCCTTAGAACACCACCATACAAGAAAAAGACTGTAGGTGGTACATCCTTCTCCACTCAAGCAGCCAAACTATGGAATTCATTACCCCCAGTTATAAGGGCCACAGATGACTATCTTGTCTTCAGAAAACTACTCAAGAGTTGGCTCTTTCCTTCATAACCACCATATTCAAACAGCTATGGACTGCATAGGACTATGTTGATAAATATGTTTTATTTGATTATGTGTATATTCTAGTTATATATAGTTCTTTAGAAAATATGTATTGCTACTATGTCATAACAATAAACTACACATATACTCTTTAAACCTGTTTAACTAATGTATATTTACTCATGGTTTAAATAAGTACATGTATGTACATATATGCGTGCAGATGTGTGTGCATTCATGTGTGGATGTATGTGTGTGTGTGTGTGTGTATATATATATGTGTGTATGTTATTCTATGTTTAACATGTTCATAGGTCATTGCATAGCTCCTAGATGAGTTGTTATATTAGATACTTATGAATCCTTGTTCTCATTTTATATCACACTTTGTCACCCATCATATGTCATATCGCTATCAATCTATCCTCCATTCCCACTCTTACTCATCCCAAATCCATTCTACTACTTTCATCTCCTAAATAACCCTGCCTAAGCTCTTCCCTCCTCTTCCACATCTAACTCCCCCAAACCTCACTTTACTGCCATTATCTCCCAAATAACCCTACTAAATTATCCCTCATTTATCTCACCTTTAATTCATCCAACACCCTTCCTGCTACTATGATCTTCCTAATCCTTTCCACAGACTCTTCCCTCTTTCATCCCCCTTTACTCATCCCACACCTAAATTCTAATACCATAAACTCCAAATTAACACTTCTGGATTCTTCCCTCCCAGTCCTCCATTATTCCAGTCAATCCAACTAACAAAATCACATATCCGCGGCTCAAATTAACTCATAAAAATACTAAAACTGCACTCTTATTTCCCTATACTAATCCACCACTAATTCCTTTTGGGTTCCGGAATAGCGTGCTACTCTCCGAAAAGCAATTCAACGCCTTGTCAGGGTTAGTAAAGTAAGCGCTATATAAATGCTATTACAATACAATACAATACAATACAATAGGCGAAGCCAATAGACTTGCCTTGTGACTGAAAGCGCCTCTTTAATGATTGGTGAGATCGGACCCTCAGGGCCTCATTACGACCTTGGTGGAGGGGATTACTCCATCCCAAAAGTGAGGGACATTCTGTCCGTCCTTTTACATGTTCCATAGGATATAATGGAACGTGTAATCCCAGGCGGGATATCCGTCACATTTGGGATAGAGGAATCCCCTCCGCTGCGGTCATAATGAGACCCTCAATAATTCATAAATCTGTCATAGTCTCACTCCTCCCACTTCAGCAGACTTACATTCATTGAATTATTGCAAACACAATTACACACATGCACACTCAAACTACCTGTTTGTGGTGTTGCTTGTGTTTTATTCATCCATGCCATGAGTGGCTTTACCTCAATACACTTTACTGAAGAGGGTTTGTTTATTACCCGTCTTGGGCACTCACCACGACTAATCCGTGTTAAAAAAAAATCTGTAGGGCTTAAATAAAAGATTGAAAAGATGTAAAACGGCAGTTTGAAACACATGACATACTTTGTGAAATACAAAATGTAACTTGCTCACGTGACAAAAAAACAGATTTGCAGAGACAGTATCAGCTTACAACAAATCTGCAACCAAACCAGGAGAATTTTGGATAGGACCAAGCATGCCGGACGTTTTTTTGCGGTGACTCGGCTACTATCCGGAAACAAGGCACTTCAGAGGACAAGAACCTGATTCCACGTTTTTAAAAAATGTCATGGAGAAAAAGAGGAAACACTGTAGATATGGGCGCCCATTTTCAGAAGTGGGGCTGAGGCCGTACTGGTGCAGACAATGTAACACTACGGTGGCCCGCGTGCCACGCTGCGCTGTGAGCCTGCACACCAGGCTGCACCTAAATCTGAGGGAGGGGGGAGCAACACTCAGTCTTGCTATATGTAAACACTTTTCATTAACCTGCAATCAAGTTCTATCTTTCCGTCTTCCTGCATTTGTGCTAAGACGGGGAATTTGAACCGCTGCACAGCACACAGATTTTTAAAACCAAAAGGAATAGGCAAAAGCTATTGCTCTACCCATAGAGGACATACATATGTTTGCAAGCCACCATCAACTGATTCACCTTAGGAATCAGTGCGCTATTACATCCATTCCAGACACTACCTGTTCCGTGCTCCTTTAGGTCTGTCTTGTGGAATGACGGAATGGTGATTAAAAAGGGATGTCAATTGCCAAGGTGTTTAAACCCCCATGTTCAAGTACGAAAACCAAAAGGATTCTTGTGTTTATTGACATTAACAGAGTAACTGTGCTCCAGCTATTGGCCACAGATCAGACAAGTTGCAAGGCAGGTTCAGCCCTAGCCAAGGATTGGGTGATACATTCCGCTCCGCCAACAGAGTTGCCAGAATTTTGCCCACTGCGCATTACGCTTTTAACGTGGACTTCTGGCCAAATTCTAAAAACTGTCACATGGTGGAGTTGGAGAAGCATGAGCGAGAATTTGCATCCCCTACAGCAATTTTCAGGTGCTAGGAGGGCACCTGGCAAGATTTTCCCAACGCGGGTGGCTCACAGGGAGAAAGCTGCTGTTCACGTAGAAAATATACTCCAGATGCAGCAAAACCAACTCGAGCAGCAGAACCCTCTTGTGAACAATGTGGTTCTGTTTGTGGTGATTTTTCAGTGTGGACGAGCTCCCAGGGCTAGAAATCAGAGTGCCCAGCATGAAATACCGATTTCCACCTGTTCACAGATTCTGCTGAGCCTTGCAGAGTTTTCAATTTACTCTGTGAAATTCTGGAGAGTGAAACTCTGTGAGCCCTGCTCACCCCTGCATAGCCCTCATGCACAGAGTGTGTACTGTACAAATACTGATCACCACAATCTGCCCAATGTAAGGGTTTATGACAAATGATTTAACCAATAGAGTAGCTTCAGCTTCGTGATTGGACTACGTCAGACACACACTGGATGGGTGTGAGCACTCAAAGTGATTCCAGATCCCACAGTGAAAATATGGGACAAATCCTAAAAGTATTACATGCGAAGGAATTTGTTCCAAACACACATGTATGAAAGCAGGTGTCAGGCTCATAGCGTTGTGAGGAACTATTGGGACTAACGTTATCTGCAGACAGTCAGGGGGGCTGTAAAAAGGACAGAGAATGCGGTCTTACCAATAGTAATATTGGTGAACATGTTAGAAAGGACCCTTTTTAGCGTCGAGCCTGCGTCGCATGTGCTTACACATGCGTTTTGCTTGCGAGGCACTTTAGTAGTTATAAAAGGGCTCGGAGTCCTGTCCATGTCACGTCAGTGTCTTTCATTGGTTTGTGGACTTGCCTATTAAAATCTGCTTGCTTTCATTAGTGGAAGGCATGTGTACGTAATGCCTTTTCTGGTGGTGAGCCCTCCTCAAGCTCAGCGACCAAGTACTGAAAACATGCGAGGATTGCTGTTTTCCGTCCGTTTTGTGGACTACGTTTTATCTTTTTTCACAGCACGATCTCGCTTGGCAGAAGTCGAACGCAACGACCCTGTTACATAGTTAATTGCACTTTTGCCGGTTACGTAGATCATTGCACTTTTGCCTATAGGTTTCACTACGAGTGAACTGTAGCAGCGCGATCACGCTCTTTTTTTCCATTTAATGTGGCAAGAAAAGTCCGGTTGGGAGTTTACAACTGCTAATAGCTCTAACTCGGAGAAATGCGAGACCTGTTGCATTGCAAATGCTTGTTTACTATACTGTTGGCACAAACTATTGAGCATTCAGCTCAATGAGAGAGTTGACATGCCGCTCATTGGGCTATGAGGCACTGTCATGGCATGTCTGTTATTGGGCTGTCTGCGCTGTCGGTGTAGAACGAAGGAAAGGAATAAATATAAAAGATATTCATATTTGTAAGGACCGGTGTAAGTTAGCATTAACTGAGCTATAGGACTACCAAACAGGCATGTTTTACTGAATGCACATTTTAAACATTTGTAGAACACATTCATTTCTAGAAGTTTCTTGGTGCTATTCACAGTTGATAGATTTTTAGTTTTATCCAACTCAGCAATACTCAAGATTATCATTTTATAAAGATAACATTTGAGGAAAAAAAACGGTATTTGAACCTGTGTCTAAGGGAATAAATATAGATACAAAGGATACATTAGTCAAAGATGGCATCACATTCAGATTAAACGAGCTGCATCATATGTAAATCGAACAATATAATATTCTTCTCTTTAAGGCCTTACTTTTCTCCTAAATCTACTGAACTTTGGCATGTAAGTCACTTGCACAAATTAAGACCTTGTAAAATACAGCTAAGAATTCCAAGGACACTCTTTACCAGAATTCATGCACTTGTATTTTTGCAAACCTCTGTATTTTTCTGCCTTGCACCCTTCGCTGAGATTTTAGGTTTGTGCATTAGCCTAGGTAAAGAAATATTTTTGACCTATTTTCTATTTTATTTAACGATTCTCTGTTTTCTAGTTCTCAGTTACCTTGTACACAACCTCACATTTATTTATCTAATTATTATATCACTCTTTCCCCGTATTACATGTTTATCTCTTGTATAATCTGGTTGATAGATGCGGCTCCTTCTCCCTAATTCCTTCTGCGATCACTGCTCATTGTCAGATGGTACGGTAGGAATAGCTTACTTTCCACTTTAGGCCTGACATTTTCTCTCTGGGCTTTAAATGTATGGAAGGACCATTATGTTGAAACCATCAGACTGTGTGTACACAGTAGTTCCAAATAATTTCATAAAAATCGTGGGGCTATCAGAGCTGTACATGCCCTCACTGTCATCCAAGGGTCGATATTTCCTTTTAAACATTTTGGGCATACCGGGGCCAGTCATGGTAGGAGGTAGGAGGCAGGAAGAATTCCACAGAGTTACACAAAGGAGGCACAATCTTGGATTTCATAGAATATCAAACAACGTGGCAGTTTTTCCCCACATCATGCACCTAAGAAAGGAACCGGATCACAGTGAATTGCAAGATGGAGCATGTGATTTTATTTGGATTGGTTCGGGGTTCATCATAATAAGCCATTTAAAATAACATTATCGATCCATCCCAGGGAGAGAATAACCCAGAACAGATGACAATAAGAAGACCTTGGCTGTACAGAAGTATTCATATGTGCCTACATGAGCACTGGAGAGATGTGTCTCCAGCTTTCCTCTTGATTCTCTGGCCCCAGTACTGTTTTCAGCTACTATTGCACTGGCGTTCTTCTGATCTCATTGAGCTAAAGAAGGCACAGTCATAGCAGAAAATGCTGTCTCCCCTTTGGAACATTTTATTTTTGCAACTGGAATGTGCCTGATGCAGAGGATGTGGGTGGAGGAAGCGATAATTCCTGGAAAGAAGTTCGGAGGACTATTTGGAACAAGGCATTTTGAAACAACATGATATTGCACCTGTATTTGGGAGGAGACATAGTAGGTGCTAGGCACTCAACAGAAAGCACCATGACACAGTTCCTTCGCACACTGCACCTCATCCATGCAGAACACCATGGCCGCTTTCATATAGTGGCCCTGGTGCATATGCACACGTGCTTTGAGGCCGGGGCTGGAGTAGTTTTGTTGTGGGAAAGAGCTGTTGCACTTTTTGAGTCTGTAACTTGAAAAGTATGGTTTATGGGTTATGGTTCTAGGGCCAACATTTACTGCACCTGTGACCATGGGGTATTTCAGGCTGACCCCAGAGCCCCCGTAGTTCCTTTTGCACATGCACACATACTGTGTGTATGTGCGTATTGGAGTCCATGCTTATACTTTCATAATATAGCACAAGATGCAGGTTTGCACACAGCCACAGACAAGAGCCATACACCTAGTGGGCATAATACAGTGTAGAGTCAGTTCAGGAGGCATTCCAGAGACTAGCCACACTCAACCATAGAAAACCAGTAAGCCACATAAAAACACAATTATACAATATTTAAAATCATTATTCTTTTTCTAGGCAAATGGTCACACTCATCTTATTATGATGCACACTTTTAAACAACCCCATCTGTACTATTTATTTCTGTCCAAGTAGGGACCACAGTCCTAGTCAGGGTAAGTCACAACACAACTCAAATTATTGTGTGCTCACCCTCTGGTAGCTTGGCACAGAGCAGGAAGGCTTATCCTAGAAGGAAATGTGTAAGTACTTTTGCAATAACTCATACAGTAATACAGTGCAAACACCACACACATACACCACACAGGTTTAGAAATATACTGTAGATAATATTCATCAGATTAAAATAAGGTCAAAACGATAAAAATCCAATGTACATAAGCAAAGTTAAGAGTTGGTTTCAAAGATTAAATCACTTAGAAAAACAATAGCTCCAACTGGGACTATCACAATGTCGTTAACAGACTTGTTCCCAACAATCCAATGCCACAGGTGCCAATCATGGAGTCACACGGACCCCCAGGCACAGTACCTTTGAAATCAAAGAAACAAAGACATTGCACGGAGTCGTGGACGTGATGTGTCGCAGGAGCCAGTGGGGCGTTAGTACCATATAGCATCCGGGGAGCTATGGCGTCGGTTCTGCATTGCGAGGCAGGGGAGGCGAGGTGCTGGTTCCGTCTGGTTGCAGGGGAAGCTGGTGTGGGGTTGGTGGCAAGGTGTCGGTTTCTTGTGAACGGAGGGGTCGATGGATCTAGTCGGTCAAGATGGGATGTGTTGACTTCACAGTGTTGCGATTACACTGCGGGATGTCAGCGGTGTCTTGCGTTGAAGGCTGCAGTCGTTGCATGCAGTAAGGACCACGGAGCCAGAGCAGGCAGTGGTGTGGCATCGGGCAGCGGCGGCGATACTGGAGTCGCTTCAGTCAGTGAACTAGCTACAAACTAGTAGGTGAAGTGCTTGTTGGCCCTGAGACTTCAGAACAGGAGGCAAACTCAATCCAAGTCCTTGGAGAGCACCTTGGGGGTAAGGTAGAGTCCTTCCAGCGAAGTCAGAGGCCAGCAGACAGCAGGGTAACAAGCATGGCAGCAGTCCTTCTTAGCAAAGCAGCCCAGCTGAGTCCTTTGGGGAGCCAGGCAGGTCCTCTGACAGAGTTCACGTGTAGATCCAGAAGTGTCTGATTTGGTGGGGTCAGAGAACCAGTGTATATACCCAAAACTGCCTTTAAAGTGGGGGAAACCTCAAAGAGTGGTTTTGAAGTGCACAAGTTTCCCTTTCAACCCAACCCTGTCTGCCAGGATCTTTGTGTGAGGGCGGGCCACTGACCTTTGGAATGTAAGAGAGAGCCCCTCCACCCTTCCTGCCCAGGGAGACCTATTCAGTATGCATATGAATGCAGATGTGACTGAGTGTCCTGTGTTTATGGCTGTCTGCATGGAATGCACAAGGGAGGCTGTCAACCAGCACAGACCAGACGTGGATTGGAGAAAGTCTGTAAGGCACATATGGCAGTAAGTGCAGAGAAATGCCCACTTTCTAAAAGTGCCATTTCTAAAATAGTAATATTAAATCCAACCTTACCAGTAAGCAGGATTTTCTATTACCATTCTGCCCATACTAAACATGACAGGGCTATGCCTTCCAGATAAGAATCTACCACTAAAAAGTATATGCAGGCAGTTCTAATGCTAGTCTATGAGAGGAGCAGGCCTCACAGTAGTGGAAAACAAATTTGTGAGTTTTTCACTACCAGGACATGTAAAACACATAAGTTCATGTTGTGCCTTTCACTTACATAGCACCCTCCTTATGGTTTACCTAGGGCTTACCTTAGGAGTGACTTACATGTATAAAAAGGGGAGCTTAAGGCTTGACAAGTAGTTGTAAATGCCAAGTTGAGGTGACAGTGAAACTGCCTACACAGTTCTTGCGATGGCAGGCCTGAGACATAGTCAAGGGGCTATCTTTGTGGGTGGCACAATCAGTGCTGCAGGCCCACTAGTAGTATTTAATTTACAGGCCCTGGGCACATGTAGTGCACTTTACTAGAGACTTACAAGTAAATTAAATAAGCCAATTGGGTGTGAGCCAATGTTACCCTGTTTTATGGAAAGAGCACATGCACATTAGCACTGGTTAGCAGTGGTAAATTGTCCAGAGTCCTAAAGACAACAAACATGAAGTTAGAAAAAGAGGAGGAGGAAGGCAAAATGTTTGGGGTGACCCTTCAGAGAGGGCCATTTTCCAACACTTTTCTTCATCCTTCCAGGTTAATGTTTAGGGTTAGGGCTACTAATGTTTGATTGTTGGGGTCAGATTGATACCTTTTATTTTGAGCCACTGTTAGATTTGAGCAGCATACCTGCAAAGACAGGGTCTGCCTCTTTCTTCACCTGTGCAAAATGGATTCTCCTTTAGACAGTGTTCTTAATTTCCTCCAGTGCCTTTTCAATGATTATACACTTCTAGCTGCAAAGCTTGCTAATCATGCTGAAGAGTCACATGGGGGCTTCTCTTACTGTACCATACATTGTCATTTCCTGTCCACTAAACGTAAGAGAAAGAATGTTATCCTTACACCCACCTGAAAGTGACATTAACTAGAAACATCAATATTCGGGCAGCATTCATATGAGGATACCGATTGCTACCTCTTATGAATGCACTGGCAATAGCACTCAAGAGCACAAGTTCTTTTCTCACTCAAAAGAGCTGATGCTGCTAGCTTCCTCATGCACAGTTGAAATGTGTGCATCTTCAACACACAATAGAAAAGGACGGCAAGTGCATATGAGCTTATGAGGATGAGTAGAGAGTGCTCATTGTTGCCTCAGTCAACAACTATGAGAATCACATCAGGTTAGCATTTCCAAAATTCTGCAATTCTAAATCATATTACGATTTTCTTTTGAAGAAATATTAGTACAGCTGATCCTTACTGACCAAACTCATTGTTCTGTTTGTAAAACGTGTATCTTCATATTTAACACCTCCACAAAAACTCCTCGCCCAAAATAACTAGTTTTCTAAACATAATTTGTGCCTGAGTGTAGGAAGTTGGCTCTGTATGCACTATTTCAAAGTAAGGAATAGTATGCACAGAGTCCAAGGGTTCCCCTTAGAGGTAAGATAGTGGCAAAAAGAGATAATACTAATGCTCTATTTTGTGGTAGTGTGGTCGAGCAGTAGGCTTATCAAAGGAGTAGTGTTAAGCATTTGTTGTACATACACAAGCAATAAATGAGGAACACACACTCAAAGACAATTCCAGGCCAATAGGTTTTTGTGTAGAAAAATATATTTTCTTAGTTTATTTTAAGAACCACAGGTTCAAGATTTACATGTAATACTTCAAATTAAAGGTATTGCAGGTAGGTACTTTAGGAACTATGAATTAGCAAAATAACATATACAGTTTTCACATAAATGACATATGGGTATTTTAAAACTAGACACAGTGCAATTTTCAACAGTTCCTGGGGGGAGTAAGAGTTTGTTAGTTTTTGCAGGTAAGTAAACCACCTACGGGGTTCAAGTTTGGGTCCAAGGTAGCCCACCGTTGGGGGTTCAGAGCAACCCCAAAGTTACCACACCAGCTGCTCAGGGCCGGTCAGGTGCAGAGGTCAAAGTGGTGCCCAAAACGCATAGGCTTCAATGGAGAAGGGGGTGCCCCGGTTCCAGTCTGCCAGCAGGTAAGTACCCGCGTCTTCAGAGGGCAGACTAGGGGGATTTTGTAGGGCACCGGGGGGGACACAAGTCCACACAGAAAGTACACCCTACGCGGCACGGGACGGCCGGGTGCAGTGTGTAAACAAGCGTCGGGTTTGTAATAGAAAGCAGTGGGAGACCAAGGGGTCTCTTCAGCGATGTAGGCAGGCAAGGGGGGGGTCCTCGGGGTAGCCACCACCCGGGCAAGGAAGAGGGCCTCCTGGGGGTCACTCCTGCACTGGAGTTCGGATCCTTCAGGTCCTGGGGGCTGCGGGTGCAGTGTCCCTACCAGGTGTCGGGTTCTTAGAAGCAGGCAGTCGCGGTCAGGGGGAGCCTCGGGATTCCCTCTGCAGGCGTCGCTGTGGGGGCTCAGGGGGGGCAACTCTGGCTACTCACGGTCTCGCAGTCGCTGGGGAGTCCTCCCTGAAGTGATTGTTCTCCACAAGTTGAGCCGGGGGCGTCGGGTGCAGAGTGCCAAGTCTCACGCTTCCGGCGGGATACACGAGTTGTTGCAAAGTTGCTTCTTTGTTGCAAAGTTGCAGTCTTTGGTGAACAGAGCCGCTGTCCTCTGGAGTTCTTGGTCCTTCTAGATGCAGGGCAGTGCTCTGAGGCTTCAGAGGTCGCTGGTCCCTGGGGAGAGCGTCGCTGGAGCAGTGTCTTTAGAAGTGGGAAGACAGGCCAGTAGAGCTGGGGCCAAAGCAGTTGGTGTCTCCGTCTTCTCTGCAGGGTTTTTTAGCTTAGCAGTCCTCTTCTTCTTAGGTTGCAGGAATCTGAGTTCCTAGGTTCTGGGGAGCCCTTAAATACTAAATTTAAGGGCGTGTTTAGGTCTGGGGTGTTAGTAGCCAATGGCTACTAGCCCTGAGGGTGGGTACATCCTCTTTGTGCCTCCTCCCAAGGGGAGGGGGTCACATTCCTATCCCTATTGGGGAAATCCTCCATCTGCAAGATGGATGATTTCTAAAAGTCAGAGTCACCTCAGCTCAGGACACCTTAGGGGCTGTCCTGACTGGCCAGTGACTCCTCCTTGTTTTTCTCATTATCTCCTCCGGCCTTGCCGCCAAAAGTAGGGCCGTGGCCGGAGTGGGCGGGCAACTCCACTAGCTGGAGTGCCCTGTGGTGTTGTAACAAAGGGGGTGAGCCTTTGAGGCTCACCGCCAGGTGTTACAATTCGTATAGGGGGAGGTGTGAAGCACCTCCATCCAGCACAGGCTTTGTTACTAGCCACAGAGTGACAAAGGCACTCTCCCTATGTGGCCAGCAACATGACTCTAGTGTGGCAGGCTGCTAAAACCAGTCAGCCTACACGGGTAGTTGGTTAAGGTTTCAGGGGGCACCTCTAAGGTGCCCTCTGGGGTGTATGTTACAATAAAATGTACACTGGCATCAGTGTGCATTTATTGTGCTGAGAAGTTTGATACCAAACTTCACAGTTTTCAGTGTAGCCATTATGGTGCTGTGGAGTTCGTGCATGACAGACTCCCAGACCATATACTCTTATGGCTACCCTGCACTTACAATGTCTAAGGTTTTGCTTAGACACTGTAGGGGCACAGTGCTCATGCACTGGTGCCCTCACCTATGGTATAGTGCACCCTGCCTTAGGGCTGTAAGGCCTGCTAGAGGGGTGACTTATCTATACTGCATAGGCAGTGTGAGGTTGGCATGGCACCCTGAGGGGAGTGCCATGTCGACTTACTCGTTTTGTCCTCACCAGAACACACAAGCTGGCAAGCAGTGTGTTTGTGCTGAGTGAGGGGTCCCCAGGGTGGCATTAGATATGCTGCAGCCCTTAGAGACCTTCCCTGGCATCAGGGCCCTTGGTAGCAGGGGTACCAGTTACAAAGGACTTACCTGGATGCCAGGGTGTGCCAATTGTGGAAACAAAAGTACAGGTTAGGGAAAGAACACTGGTGCTGGGGCCTGGTTAGCAGGCCTCAGCACACTTTCAAATCAAAGCTTTAGCATCAGCAAAGGCAAAAAATCTGGGGGTAACCATGCCAAGGAGGCATTTCCTTACACTGTGGTACACCAAAGTGACATGTTTTTGTTACAAGCAACACCAATGACCACCTTTAGGATGAGAGGGACTTGAAAAGTTTGAAAGTCAATCAATTTGCAGGATTTCTTGACAGCTTTTGTGACAGCCATATTTAGCACACACCTTCTCTATTCGTGAATGACTCCTGACGTGGAAATAGTTTTGAAACTGAAACTCATTCATGGTTACGATGTACCCAGCTGCAAAGAAGCAATGGGTTGTCTTGGAATCTGTAAGGACCTGTCTCTTTGGACTTTCCTGACTCTGCTATTAATAAAGAGGCACATTAACTTGGTTGTGTTATACTGCTCTCAGGAAAATGAGAAGTTGGGAAAAGAATGTCATCGTTTGTTGTGTGTTGAGTGAAATTTGTGTTCATAAGAGCAAACAAGCATTGGCAAAGCCAATAGATCTAAGCTCTCAGAGCCTGAACCATTGGCCTTGCCAATGCTTTTTAGCGTCCCCATGGGAATTCATATGCCATGGCACATCCTCATGCATTGCTGGCAATCTTACAATGAGAAAACTCATTTCAAGATGGCCACTGATGTGCACTCTTGAGTTGTAATGCAAGAACATACATGCATCATGAGGGGTCCATGCACAATTATTGTGGTACATGGCAGCTTTTTTTACCATTCAAACATGGTGGACAGCCATGTTAGAATGGTAAATTAAAAGTAGAATGAGGCAAAAGAAACAGTGGCCCAGGTTTAAGAGCGCCTAGCGCAAATTTAAAAACACATTAGTGTCATTTTTTCATCCTAATGTGGTGTTAGATGGCCAAAAATGCCACGCAAGATTTACAAAGTGCTTTGCGCCACTTTGTAACCCCTTGCGCCACATTATGCCTGCGCCAGGCATAATGTATACAATGAGGGTGTTCCCCCATTAGGGGGGCTGAAAAAATAGTGTAAACAAATCTAAAAGATTTATTTGCGTCATTTTTTTCACCATTTTTAACTCCTGCTCAGAGCAGGTGTTAAAATGGGGCACACCATTATTTATAATGGGTCCCTATGTACTGTTCATGGTTAGCGCCAACATTTTAGTGCTAACCCTGAACAGTACATCAATAGCATCAGAAATTCTGATCCTATTGCACCCTACCCTGCCCCATGGTGTGCTGTATTTTAAGTACAGGCCACACATGGTGGGGGTAGTGGGGAACTAAGGGCCTTTAGGAAAGTGGCGCTGCAGTGGGTGCAGCAACACTTTTCTAAAATCTGCCCCAGTGTGCTGTAGAGGAGATAAAGGAAAATAATAAGCCAATATAAATAAAATGTAAAAAATAAATAAAAATGAGGAGTGGGATGAGAAGGGTAACAAGACCGGGATGGGGAATAAAAAGAAAGCATGTGGGGTCCAGTAGAACTTTGCAGCTTGAAAATTTGAAAAATTAATAATACAATAAACAAGTACTAATTAAAATGGGAATTGGAGAGGGTGGTAGGGCGGGTGGTGTGGTCAAGGGATACTGCGCTTCCATGCAGTTCTGATAGTTAAAGAAGAAAAACGTCCCCTCAGGGCAGCAATGGAAGATACAGCTCCTCCAGTCAGCGGACTGTGAGACTGATTTGCTACTGGGCAAGACAAATTTAAGACTAGAGGGGAAAGCAATCAGATCAAGGGCAGATGCTAGAGATATACAGCAATGCAATGCAATTCTGAGGAAGGAGCTGACCCGATGGCCATTCTAGGCATCTGATGTAAAGTGCAAACAATATGTCAGCCAACAGACCTGTCTGCAACCAAGACCTAAAACGGGCATTTTAAAAAAGTGGTCCAGATTCTTAAAGAAAGTTATAAATTTGCTTTCACGGGTCTTTGACCATATATGGGTGAAGATTTAAGAATTTCAGGAAATAACAGAAGTTAAGCAGAATCAGGCATGGAACCGGTGGTAGTCACCTATTTCCGGTAGTAATTCTGGAAAACCTTTGGCGGTTCCTATTTCCAACAATGTGGATGCATTTCAAAATGCATAATTGTATTTGTTGTCCAATTTCCATCGGCTTTGTAAAAGGGGACTTTGTTCTCCAAAGAGAAAATATTTTTAAGACTGATTACCCACTTTTTCCTAAATCCCTGTCAATTTTGTAGTGTTCGCTTTGTCACCCTACTCTGGGAAGGGATGTGCCCTATCCCTGTCAAAAGCACACATCCGAGTTTTCCGTGGTGGAAAGTGATTGGAGAGAGTTTGTGAATACCTGCATTTGTGAATCTTTATGGGTGTCCACAGAGCCAGGAGGTATCACATCCCAATAGCAGGTAACAGCTGAAAGTAGATTTTGTCACACAAAACTCTTCATGTGAGCTAAATCTGTTAACGAACGTACATCAAACCTTTGTGGATCCTTAAAAAGCTATATGCAAGTGTAAGCCAAACTTATATGCGCATGTTGCTTTGAGAATTGGCTCTCGGGTGCCTAAAAAAAGGCTTTGTTAATTTTGTAGAAGTGCTATATCTTCATATCATTTGAAGAATACATTAACCATAGTCAATAAATCACCCTTGCCATTTTAGCGTCTTTCTACATACATTGTGTTTTCTTCACGAAATGCTATAAACCACTGTGTATTACTAAGTAATTAAACTGGGCTAAGTATTTTATGAACATTGCGTTTCATGCTCTCTATGGCGGTATACATCAAGACACCCTGACCTCATGTGACATGTGCATTGCGTGCAACGTACCCGAAGGCTTTCAGTCAATCTGTATTCCACTCTAGATCAGAATTTGAAATGGTTTATGCATTCATTTTGCCACTTTCTACGGGCCCGTGAAGTCTATGGTAAACACAGTAAACTATGCAAAACGCATGGCATTAAATTTGCTTTTAAGAGCTACTTTCTCAGATATTTGCTTTCAAGCCTGTTTATATTGTACCAATAAATGACGATTCCAGCGTAATTCATGGCCCTGTTTCAGCGGCCAGAAGCTGCTGGTGCCTGCGGAGAGCCGCGCTGTGCAGCTATCCGCCCACTGCAGGAGCCTTATTAAAACCAGTGATGAGAATCTGATTGCTGGCAGGTAAGGTCACTCGGGATACTAAATGTGCTCCTGTCAATTAGCCACACTATCTGTAACTAGCTGGTCAATGGTAACATATCTCACTACTTTGAATGTAGCAATAAGGAGCCCACAAGGGGCCTTTGCCAAACACCAGCTGAAAAGGCTCTAAGGAACTGTGTGCGCTTTTATTGAAAAGAACATTTAAAAGTGCAGGATCCAGGACAGATACTTAAGGATCACTGAATGAATGTTTATGTTATTTGCCATCCTGTAAATCTGGTACGGGTCTGATCCTCCCAGACATATGTTGAACACTCGGGTGCTAGAGTATTGTGTGGCCTACTGTGACAAATACATTTCAAGTGCCTCTAACAAATGTTACACAAACGGCGAAATAGGGACCAAAAGCGGTCCTGGCAAAAATGCTGAAACCAGCTCTGTTTTCTTCTCTCTACCTCTGCCTTTCCTCTCTCTCTCTCCTTCTGTGCTCTCTCTTCTTCCTCTCGGATCTCTCTCTCTCCGCCTCCCTACTTCCCTCTTTCACTTTCTCTCTCTCTCTTGAAGTCTCCCTGTGCCTGCTGCAATTGACCTTATGAGCTGGTAGAGTAACAGAGGCACCAACAGCAGACCTTGGCTTTTGAAATAGGCCTCCATTGGCTGCAGCCCATCCAGTAAGTGACAAATGCAGTAAAAGTCCAGTCGAGCCTGGAGCACAGATTTCCTTTTAACAGGGCAGGAAAACAGTCAACTGGTTATGTTACAAGGTTTGAAAATTCACCTAATTGGGGCATTTGTTTAATGAACATACAAATATAGTCACCGACCAAAGGTAAGTCACAATACGCCTACATTTAACTGCTCTGAAGTAAGTAGAGACACTCCATTCTGTTTTGCTATATTAAGATTATGTTATGGATGGCTCTCATAGGAAGCTTCTATGGTTTATTTCAGTTTCTGATTCTCATAACCCACTGGAGTGACATAGCAACAGTTGATAACAAAAATGGATACCCATCTATAATTCTAGATAAAAACCATGCTGATAATCTATGATTTCAGTATTTATGGTAAACACATAGGGCCTGAATGAAACCTCTAAGACTTGCATGCAAGAAAAGTCGAAACTGTGCACATAAAATATGACCCTCATTTTAGAAATGCAGGACAGCATTGTTTTTCATGGAGTGGTGACACAAGTGCAAATGGTCCACCATGTATGTGTATTTGTATAAAATTGTATGTGACTCGGATTAGCAGAGTTGGTGTCCTTAGATGGCCATATAACAAGAGTTCTGATCATGTGGGTATTTACCAACACATATAATGAAGTTTCCACATTCATCGCATAAGTGATGCTGTAAGTGTAAGAAAGAGCACAGAAGACCCCAATGCTAGGTTCCTTTAAAGAGAATATTAGCTGTCTGCCAGTTTTATATGCCAGCAAAAAAATACAGTGATTGGTTTTCAGAGTTAATTAGCTTAATCACACATTTAGCATTGTGTTTTTGCATTAATGTGAATGCCAGAACAAGCAATGGCAAAGCCAATAGGTTTTAGCCATGCAAGATCTATTGGCTTTGTCAATGGTGTTTTTTAAAGATGCGGCACAGCAGAGTGAGCTGCTGTGCAACATGGCTTAAATTTTAAAACCAGCACTTTGATGTAGCCAGCTCTGACCTTTTTTCCTTCAAGCTGAGTTGAAACCCCGAACATGGACAGTGAGAGGAGGGTCGGGGTGGGAAAGAAACAACAGACAGCAGAAGGAAGGCGGTGTGGGAAAGGAACATTGGGAGGCAAGCAGGGTTTTGGGAAAAAAGCAACGGACAGTGGGAGGAGGGTGGGAAAGCGGGAAAAGAATCAATGGACAGCAGAAGGGTGCAGGTGTTGGGAAGGAAACAACAGACAGTGAGAGGAGGGCAGGGTGGGAAAAAACATGTACAGTGACAGGAGGGCAGAGATGGGAAAGAAACAACAAAAGTGGGCGAAGGGTTGGGGAAGAAACAATAAAAAGCAGGAGGAGGGCAGGGGAAAGAAAACAACATGAGGGAGAGAGCAGCAACGGTGGGATGAAGTGGGTATGAGGAAGATGGGCTGCAAACTCATGCACTATATAAGAGTGCATATAAAAAGATTTTTGAAAAAGTAGCCACAGAAGCCTGTGGCCAGAGGTAGGACACTGGCTGAAAACAGTAAGTTGTACTTGGTCCGTGTTCCATGGCAGGGACAAACAGGAGGAAGCCAGAGGTGAGGAGGAGGCACTGCCAAATAAGAAGCAAAGAAACAAGAGTGAAACAAGAGTGTCACCGAAGCCAACCAGTCATAAGCAATGTAATGGGCAGGCTGTAAGCCTGTTTTAAGCTTTCTTTTCAACAATAGATTTTTCTGAAAGCGCTGTGCGCTATTCAGGCAAAACCTAAAAAAGTACTGTGTACATACCAGAATCACATAATAAGGCTTAGTTTGTCTTTGCCATTGATTTTTTACTTGCTTTCTTTTCCCTCAGAATGATATTTGGGGATCGAGAAAGAGGCATGGAAGATGTGCTAGTGCAGCATTGTGCCCTGAGTCTGGAGCACCACTGCTGTTCTCTCACTCAGGCCATTTTACCTTTCCACTGGTACAGCAAATGAAAGAAACAGTCCAAGGACACAGGCAGTCCAAACGGTGCATGACCTGCTGCTTGCAGAGGTGTTCAGGTAAGGGTAAACAAGTTTGAGCATTTTACAGTGATGTTTTAGGGCTACCCCTTTCCTCTTACAGGTGTTCCTATATGCTCATCTTCCTCATGTTACATAGTATGTGGCCATTACACAACGTGCATCCTTGAGATTGGAACTGCAAATGGTGTCTTTCTTAAAATCTCCACTGACCAAAGCAAGCTTCAAATGTGGTGGTTCAGAAAGTTATCCAGGGATTTGAGTGACTCCACCTCTGGACAGGAATTGCTGCTTTTAATGGAAGCAGGACATTGGTCACGCAGGCATAAGCAAAACAATAGCAAGTTCATAGTTGCTTAATTTAAGGGTGCGGTATTTATTTAGCCTATTAAACATAATTACCTCGTATTTGTCTTTGCTCACATAAAATTGAGCACAATAATCTAAATGAAGTTTCAATATAGTCAGTGATAACATGTTCTACATTCCATATCTATTTTAGTCAATTGGCACCAGAATGTGTCTATTCCTTTATAAACGCTGGAACATCATTAGTATGGATTCCAACCTATTCTTTTTTTGTAAATGGAATAAAATATACCTTACTTTCTACTACCAAAATGGTGTTGCATGAAATAAATTAATTCAGTACTGGGTGTGGGTGAAGAGAGGAAGGTATATTTGACACCTCTTTACCTTTACTTTGAAAAAATGGTTTTGACCATTTTCAAAAACAAAGCCAACAATTCAATACAGTCACCTAATCATATGTTTTCTTGATTATGTATGGTATGAATTGTTATGCGTTCTTTCGAATAAAATAGTGGTGAATGGATTCCTTAATTCGGTTAGACACTCCTTTGTCCTTCAATAATCATTGTCCCTGGAGTTCTCTAGAGTGCATGTTGAGAGCTCTGCGGGCAAAGAAAGAACAAATCTGTAGATCATGTGGAGATTTTCAAGAGGCAGCAGAACATGTCATATTTAAAACTGTAATACCTCCTTACATACTTACTGGGATTTCCTACAGTCAACTGCATTGCTACTTTACAATAAAGTGTTGCATATGAGCAACATTCAGTCAATATTTTTATTTGACATATGATGAAATGTCAAATTTAGTATGCTTGTTGGGTGTTTACTGCTCATGCTGTAAATTAAGACTTGCTGCTTCACTGTGACTAAGAACTGGCATTTTCCCCAAAAATATAATATGTGAAATCACAAAACATTCCTGGAACTATTGTTATAATGTTGATATGGAAGCGATTCACTAACATGTGTGTCTGAAATAAACTTACATTTTAAAAGGAGTAAGCCGCACTTGGTAATATTTGTAAATCACACATAAACGTCTCAAGTAGTTTACATGCTCATGGACAAATGACATTAGAAAAAAGATGGATTTTCCCAATGTTTAGCAATGTGCACAACAACCACAAAGATGTTCCTCTTTAAGAATTTTTTTTGACAAAAACACATTCATTTGCGGCAGTTTAATTCCTGTAATACCAGGTTGGAACAAGGTCAATTGATTACCACTGGTCAAAAGAGCAAACAGAATTGGTAACAGTAGCAAATTACTTGCTAGTGTTTAAATTCTTCCCACGCTGCAATTTGCTTCTTTAGGGTATTCACGGCATTTCCATTACACTGCATTGCCCATTTAGCATATGGAAATATGATGATATGACAAATCTAACCACTTCTCTGCAGACCTTTCACATTCGTGTTTTGTTTTAGTGTGCATGTGTTACTCAAATCATAGTAAGTTATACATTAGTAATGTACACATAGTATTTCTTAGAGGAAGTGCATCTCCCTCATACATATTTGCAAATTGTTTTCATTTTGTGAATCACATGTTTGTTTCACATACCATAGGCTCTCACAAATGAATGCCTGTAAACAGAGGTAGGAGACATTAGCCGCACTCCTGTAAGTGTAGGTTGCATGTTGTCTAGATCATTCACATATTTTTTACTCAAAAGGGTGTAACTTATACTACGTGAAAGAAACAGGTGTATGAGTACTGTTGGGTGGGTAGGCTAGCCAGATCAAGCTCCATGGTTCCCTAGTTTTGTGTCAACAAAAACTTTTTGCAAAAATTGGAAACAAGAATTTAGAAAAATCACAAAAATTCAATAATTGAAATTAATCCAAATTAAAAATTAAAAAAATGTTTTGCACTAGGACAATTTAAAGGATTTTTAATTTGTTTTACTTAAAACTGTAACGTGATACTGAAGACAAGTACAGGATCCCACCGCTGCCACCGAAAAATGTTGGAAAATGGGTTATTGGTAAGGGCAGGTAGGTACCTACACTTAGCAATAGGCCACTAACCTCCACTAACGTCCAGTTAGGTCTCAGTAAATTAAACCCAGCTCAACCCTTGGTAGCTTGGCAACGAGCGTCAAGGCTTAACTTAGGAGACAGAGTGTAAAGCATTCAAATATCACAAAACAGTAATTAAATAAAACACAGGAAACAGTTTAAAAATCCGAAACCAATTTATAAAAATAGAATATATTTTTATCTTTAAAATGACACCAAAACGAATAAAATCGGATAAGGGGAACCGGAGATATGAATTTTTAAAGAATTATTATTTTTTTCGCGCCTAGAAACAAAAAGCGCCAATCGGGTCATCTGGTTGCACCTCGACCGGGGCAAAGTCAAAGTTTAAGGCCGACCGCGATGGAGCCCTGCTCGGCTACAGGCCACGGGAGGCCTCGGTTAAAAGTTTACCTTCACACTTAGGGCCAGATGTACGAAAGGATTTTACCCATTCTGTGTCTATGGGAAAAAGCTTTCGTACATATGGCCCCTAGTCTCTTTTTCGAAGATTTTTCTTCAGCGGGACGAACCTGCCAGTCTAATCCGACCTCCTGGAGCCCTTCTCCGGATACGCGATGCGGGAATCCTCGGTGGAGATTTTTACCTTCGGACTTAGTCGTTTTTTCGAGGTGAAAATCCTTTGACCGGGGTAAACCTGGATCTTGATCCGACGTCCATGGAGCCCTCCTCGGATACGCTGGCTGGGAGGTCCTGGTCAACTTTTTACCTTCGGACTTAGTCTCTTTTTCAGAGATTTTCTTTACCAGGACGAACCAGCAAATCAGGCCGGGTCGCGGTTGAGGCAAGCCGGCTAGAGTTGCCGCGGCGGGTCGGTCCCTCTATGAGCTTTTTTACAAAAGTTGTCCAAACTTCTCCAAACTTCTGGGGCTTCTCCCAGATGTCCTTTTAAGGTTCTTTTGGGGTCCACAGCTCACCCCAAGGGTCCAGAAGTTCTGAGATGGTCCTTGGGGGGTGCGGACTACAACTCCCAGAATGCACCTGGCACAAACTCCTTTTTGGCCACTGGACAGTGGTCAGCTGGTCGCTTTCTTCAGGAGTTGGTGCAGGGGACTCTGGATAGCAATTTTTCACCTGTAGCAAACAGGGAGTCCCTCCTTGAACCAGTTGAAGCCAGGCAAAGTCCTTCTTGTGGTGAAGCTCAAGTGTGCAGCGGGTGCAGTCCTTCTGAGTGCAGGTTCCAGGTGCGGGCCAGGGGTCCAGCAGGGCAGTCCTTCTTCTTCTGTTGTTCTTTCTTGTTGGATGTGGTAGGGAACTGAGGTGTGGGTGCAGGTCTGCCAGTTTTATCCTTGCTCCTGGGTGAAAAGCAAGGGGGTCCTGGTTCTCCAATCAGGTGCAGGGTCCTTCCCCCTGTGATGACCACTTCCTGGGAAGTGTGGCAAAAATCAATCCCAGGAGGCAACATTCTCTAAAAATCCATCATGGCTGAATCTGATTTTTGGAGGTTACATCTCGCTGAGCCCACCCACTGGTGTGGCTAAAAATCATAAACACACCCCTCTCCTGCCCTCTCCTAATCTAATCAAGGGGGCACCTAGTTGTCTGGGGTTGCAGGATGTGGGGGTGTTGCTGGTTGCTCCAAATGTCCTTCTCTGCCTTTGAAGACCAGTTTGGCAGCCCTCCCCCTTCCTGCCTCACCATCTGCTGAGGGGAGATTCCCTCCCACAGGCACATTCCTTTGTGTGAAGCCAGGCCACTTCACACCTCATCAAGGCAGCTTGGTCAAGCTGCTCAAGGCTGGCCAATCAGAGCACAGCAGCAAAAACAATGCAGGGCTGAAATTGGCAACTTTTCAGGTAAAGTTTAAAACTCTTTACCTGAACAAGTTATATTAAATCCAACAACTGGAAGTTGTGGGATTTATTACAACAATTAATTTGATACCAAACTCTTGGTATGCATCATTTAAGGAGACTTTATAAATTAAAATAAAGTCTCCCCATTCTAGCATATGAAGGCCATTTACTACAATGATGGAAAAACAAATTTGGCTGTTTTTACCTCACCAGGGCTTATAAAACTATTTTTATAAGGTCCATGCTTATAGTTACATGGCACCCAGCCCTAGGGGCACATAGGGCACACCTTAGGGGTGACTTACATGTAAAAATAAGGGATTTTAAGATTTTGGAACTACTTTTAATTCCAAAGTCGAATTTGCATATAACTTTAATTTAAAAGCAGCCAGCAAGGCAGGCCTGCCTTTAAAATGACACTGGGCACCTCAGCAGTGCACCTATGGGTGCACTACCTATGCTGTGGTCCCTAAACCTACATGCCCTACCATATACTAGGGACTTATAGGTAGGTTAACTTAGCCAATTATAATTAGCCTAATTTGCATATTGATTTTACACAGAGCACAGGCCCTGGGACTGGTTAGTAGTACCCAGGGCACCATCAGAGTCAGGAAAACACCAGCAAAAAGTGGGAAATGGGGGCAAAAAGTTAGGGGGCCCCTGCAATCAGCCCTGTTTTCTCACAAGTACAGTATCCATTAAAAACATACCGAATTGCCTGTTTTCCTAGCTCTACGCTGTTATATTTTTCATTCTGAATTACATATGCACGCCTACGGTTAGGAGATTTGAAATATGTATTTTTCACTATGAAATCTTTTTTCATTCCAATAAAATATTTTTTTAATAGTATGTGTTTTCTTCCTACACAGCGTCCTTTGATGAAACATTGTATAATTTAGGCTAAAAGATGAGCCCCTGGTATTTGTGCTTTATGAATATTAAACATAATATAACAATCCCTATTTCTGGCAGCACTTAAGACTAGATTTTTCAGGTTTAACTTCAATGTGCTCTAAAGTGCGACGGAAAAACTTGCACTTGTATGTGGATACACATTTAATTATACCTGAGTATGTGGTCAGGATATCTGGGAAGGATTTCACTAACCTCTAACATGCACAATGGCTTTGTCCCCAACAGTAATTTAGGCCGATAAGCATGACTGCATATTTACGCAGACACACACACACACACACACATCTAGCTTACATATTTGCATTCTGAAAAGTTAAATCTGCACCTACATCTTTGCAAATCAGAAGGAATTTACCGTACCCCAGGTTATAGATTTTCCTCAGTCATACATCTGATTTAGGATTGAAATACATATTTAAGTATAGGTCTCGCAAATTAGTATTTTAATGACACATATGATTAGATGTTTTTTGCCTTTAATCATACAAGTGATGCCTTATTCCAAACAGGCTTTAATGTTCTTACCCGGAAATGAATGAACTGTCATATTTCACAAATTTGTGATCTTCATAGTTTAACGGTTTTACATGTGTCAAAAAAGGATAACGTTCACTTTGTAAAAATGACTTTTATTTCTTTGACGATATACACTTCCTCATCCCAGAAGGGGATAACCTAATTGTCTTAAACCCATGTCTACCACTCATCGTGGAAAATATTTACCACCTATCTGTAATTACTGTACATATGTCCCTGAGTCTAGAGATTATACCAGTAGTGGCAAGAACATGGCTTCCATTGCTTTGTCTTTGAGATGTGAGTGATGAGTGGGGAATAAATGGCTACATGCGTGAACGATAGATGTTGATTGCCTGTATGCCTAGCCAAGACACAAATAGCTAATAAATGCTGGGATTAAAGGAATAAATGAGAGATGGATGTTGGATACATTTGCTTACTATACCTTTATGTTTAATTCGTTAGGTTTAAGAACAAAATATCTTAAGTGAGTTAAACAAAAAAGTAGATGATCATAAACTTTAGTTTAGATGAAACCAGAAAAAAACTGTTCAGCAACTCATCAAATTTCATTCATATTTTCCAAAGTGTGGAAGTAGATTCAGTGGCGTAACAAAGACCACCGCAGCCTCCATGGTGCGGGGGCCAGAGCTCCAGGAGGCCATCTCAGCACAGTACCCTGGTATGAGAGCTCCTGAGTGAGTCTGAAGGGGTGGGGAGCCTCCATGCATTTGCAGGGGAGCCCCCCCACCCAAGTTTTGTTACACCACTGAGTATATTACAATTTTATCTGATTAAAATACACCTATAAAACTATATATATAATCAAGTTTCCCATTTAAAAAAAAAACAGTTCTTTCCTTTTATAATCATAGTATAATTTTAGATGAAACAATCTGCATTGTTTATCCTCAGGCCCATCACCATTCCAATGCTGACAAATGCATCAGGAGAAACGGACTCCTAATTCACTGATTACAAAACATGGTAAATTGTTTATAAATTTGCAGTAATACACAACCACTAGAAGAATGTTTTTACATCCACCTGAAATACGCAGTTTTCCATACAAGACCAGTGATTCACTAGTCTTTTATGAATCTACTTCAGAGGTGACATTGATGGAGTACAGTTATGAATATTTTTTCAACACTAGGAATATATGCCCATTCAGAGAATATTCTAATGCAATGGACTTTTGATGTGGGACTATCAAAATAATATATTACATTATTAGGGCGAGTTATTTTAATTTTGCCTATGAACCATGATGAAGTATCAATGGCCCTAGCCTTGGCAGAGTACAGAGCAAGTTCAAGGTGAATTGCCTGAAGTTAAAGAGAATTCTAAATGCCCCGCACAGCTGTCAGTTTTGTTGAATTCTGCAATTACGAAGGAGCCTTAAGACAGTTATGTAATAACTTTAGTCCTGTAAACCAATATAACAGGTTTCAATTACCTATTTTGAAGAGGTTCACTAAATGCTATTTTTCCTCTCAATATTGATTTAAATGTTGTGGAGCTATTTTCAAACATCACTGCAAGAACAAACATGAATATCTGATAAGATCCAAACAACTATCTGCTCCGGGACTACTTATTATGGCTTCTATTTCTGCTTCTCATAAACATCTAACCATGTTTGTTAACCTTCATTATTTTGCTTTCCTACATATTGAGCATAAACATTTTTATCTTGCAATATTGATGAACTCATTACATTAAATTTTAGATCAAGGATAGTGGATGAATATTTACAGAAATAGATACACAAGTTGATATGCAATGAATGAATAAAGGATTGACAGGTTGTGTGGGTGAATGTTTAGATTTATGGATACGGAAATGAAAAATGGATCTTGCTGATATCCAAAAATGGATAGGACTTTTAAAGGCTGAAGCTAATTGTAAAGCAACCATCTTGCATAAGGGCATTGTACCACAGGGCAGTGTGGGACAGCAGACTGAAGGGGTTCTGGGAAATGCAGATAGAGGAAAGATAATGATGCAGAGAGGGTGTTAGTGATGGAGGGTTGGCAGGATTATGGTGATGTGGAGGGAGGCCAATTGCTAAATGGCAAATAACTAGGCCTGCTAGCTTTTGCACCTCATTCTGCCCAGGTAACAAAACTTCAGAATGAGGTAAGTGGGGAGATTAAAACTTGTTAAAACACTGGGTACATCACGTAGTGGACAGGAAAGGATAGTGGTAGGCCAAAAGAATAGAAGGATTAGTACTCTTAGGGCAGGTCCAGTAAGTATCTGGTTGATTACATTATGATTAGGAACTGGTTGAAGATGAGGGTGTTGAATTATTTTCTAAAGTGGATAAATACATTTAAATAGATACACATATGAGAGACTGAGGTTGTACCAATGGAGAGAGGATCAGGAGATAGACCATGGATGAATGAACCCATGCATGAGAAAATATTGGATAAAGGGAATCACACTTGAGAGATGGATGGTGAGCAAAGGTTTGGATAAATAGGTATACATGAGACATTAATGATTGATAAACAGAGAGTATTGAAAGATATATGTTGAATAAATGCGTGCACAATAGAAGGACTGTTGATGGATAATGAATGAATATTTGATTAAAGGATACCTCAACAAGAGGTGGGTGAATGGAATCCAAAATGACATTGGACAAGTTACTACATGAATGAGTGTTTGAGCTGAACAGCCTTTATTTTGATCTGCTGATCAAGCTAGCAAAGCAAGCTAATTCAGTAAATTATTTGCTTCTAACATTATTGTTTAATCTGCAGGTCACAACTTCGAATCTTGGTTAAGTCAACACAGCCTTAGAACTACCTATCATTTACAGCATTACAAACTGCAAAATGTTCTGCATTAATGAGAATATGAAAAGCAAGCTAATACTATCCAAGTTGAATATATGGCTCAAGATGCTCTGTACCCTCACATTTTATTGTCTATTAGAAAATATACTGATCACTCAGTTTCAAGCAAATAGCCAGCACACTGTAAATGGTACAGGTTTACAATATTGCATGACTGGCATCGCATGACAATGATATTGCTTACACTACGTCGATGTAAGCACTACATCACAGGGTGAGACTAGGTAAGCAGATGTGGAGTTAAGAACTATAAGGATACACTTACTTAGGATTAAATATCACTGTAGGTTGTTTTAGTGACCTTGACGTGGTAACATAAATTCTCTGTAAATGGCCCCTTATTTTGATATTGATCTGGACAATCTCATTTCTACTTGTTTTATTAAATGTCTGTAGGGTGCTATATAAGGTAAAAAAAAGATGGGCGTGTTAATTTTTTTTGCAAAGGTGCACTGCTGTACACATATCTGCCAGATGGGCCTACCAAGATCCCATTCCAAATAAGTGCAACAGTGCAGTTCCATGAGTTGATAAAATGTGTGTAACGGACTTAAACGCTGCCTTATGTCTTGCGGCATGCCCCGGGGTGCAGTTACTGTCCTGAGCTCACCTTCCGATCTCCGTGTAGGTTGTTTTCACATGTTCATTTACAATGTTTCTTTTAAAGCATAATGATAAGTCTGTGTTTGTCTCTAAGCCTTTCAGAATTATGACAAACTGGAAAAAAGAAAATGGAGAAAGAGCGGTAGAGGAAAGGAAACGTGAAATACACCAACAAACATAAGGAGTGATTTAAGACAGACGTACACATTTTTCACCAAAGAAATCCATAAATACAAGCGATTTCCAGACATCCTTGCTAACATCTGTTTTCAAACTTTGCATTAGAAGGCCAAAAACGCTGCGCCATGTTTACAAAGTGGCACAATGCATGCAGGTAGTGACAACATCCAGTGCGTGAGAGGAAGGAGTGATAACTCTGGGACCTAGTATCTTTGCCCCCCCTTGTGGAATTCCCGCTTCAAATCCTGTTAGCCTGCCTACACATCACTGGGCCACCTCATGATAGTGAGGGGAGACCCAAAGCAATGCAACCTCCCTTTTGAACACCCAAGGGAATCGGGTTGGCAGGACACCCAGGAAGATGCAGAAGACAGAGCTGCTGCCCATATGGACCTGGAGCAACTAACTGGGACGGCAGACATTGTGTCATAACTCCGTGCGGACTTCCATTCCATAGATGCCCACTTCGACTCACTCACCAGCCAACTAGATTGCATGGGGGAGTGTATGGATCGACAAAACACCAGTCTGGATAGTGCAAAGGAGTGCATATCGGGCATGGAGAACGACACGGAAAACTCTTTGAAAAGAATGGAAAGGGTTGAAAAACTCCTCAAAGCTGTGGCAATCAAGAATGAGGACTTGGAGGCCAGATCTCGCCGTAATAATATCTGAATTTCTGGTGTACCAGAATCCACTGATATGGGCTGGCCAAAACAATTTCCAGAATGTCTACTGGCTGAAGAATTTGATCATCACAGTTTCATTTCCATGTTCATCATGGAAATGGCCCACCGCTCACTGGGTCCGCACCCACCTCCAGGTGTTCCGGCCTGCCCCATCATCACTCACCTATGAAACTTTCTAGACCAGGATACAATTCTTTGCCTGGCACAAGGCAAAGGTCCACTTCAATACCAGGGATCTGCTATATCCGTCTATCAGGACTACACTGTAGCAGTCCAAGATGCTCAACATAAATTTGCAGATGTCAAAACCCACCTTTGTAAATATGGCTTAAAATATGGTATGCTCTACTCGGCCAGCCTCTGGGTCGAGCTGAATGGGAAGGCTTGCTTCTTCAACAAACCTGCTGATGCAATGGCTTTCTGCATAAAATATGGCAAGGATCATCCCTCCAGTAGACATTGCACCTGTGATGGCACGCTGCTGGATTCACAGACCTCAACAAACTCAGACTCTCACCCGCCAGACAGATTTCCCCCCTGGGACTTATCACCAGGACTGGACCTTTATGGATTAAACTGTTCCTCACACTGCAACTCGAACAACAGAATTTCACAAGTTCCCTGACATTGCCTTACCCACACTACCCCTGCTTTCAACACCCAATTCCAATGTTCTCAATGCTATTCCTCTATTTCAAAGTTGGGCCTGATTGCTGTTACATAGCTTATGCCCCATGGTGTATAATGACCTGAAGCCTGTTGGGGTTTTTGTTTTGTTTGTTGTTGTTTATGGAATTCACTGGGTGGGGAGGGGAGTTGGGTTGTGTTTGGTTTGTTTATGTGTGCTATGTTTGTTTAACTGAGTGACACCTCTGCTATGGTTATGTACATGCAAACCCACATACCCACTCTTAGATGTCTGTACCACGAATAGGCAAGCACCACACTGTCAAACTCACCTTCTTGTCTTGAAATGTTAGAGAACTTAATAATGCCTGTAAAGGCAAACATATATTATTCTACCTTAGTTATTAGGATGTCAAAATTTAATTTCTTCAGGCGACACAAATACCTCCTGGCACCATTCCTACTTCTACTTCTTCCTAGGGCCCTCACAGATTTTTCTCTAGTTACAGCACATATTTCCGTGGGGTCTGAACATATATACTTAAGAGCCTCCCCTTTCATCACACTGATAGCATTATCGATAGGTGGGAGATATGCCACAGTAGGAGGCACCTTGATGGGCCATTGTCTCCTCCTGGTCGTCTATGCCCCCAATGTAGACACCCCATAATTCATCCATGACGTATTGGCTGCATTGAGACTCTCAGAGGCTGATGGTATTCTATTAGTAGTGGACCTTAACATGACCACTGACCCCCCTGTTAGTTTCCGCCAACACTGCAACGGGTACCAAACAATGAGCACTCAGAGTTTTTGGGGATATCATTGACACCTATCTTTTTCAAGACATAACTCAAATTGAGAACGGAGCACACTTTAAAGAGTTAAATTAAATTACATTTTCTAGTTATACCCCTAGAATCTTAAATTCTACTGGAAAGTTTTGTAAATAGACATAGTATAGTCAAAAGATATATATGGCATTGGTGTATAAGGGTTTCAAGACTGTACTGTTACAATTCCAGTTTTAATACAAAGAATACCAATATATCATACATATATACAAAAAGAAAATTGTAGAAATGAAACATATTTGTCAGGACAATATCAAATTACAAACATAAATACCACACGTTTAACACAAATCCTCTAATCTTATCAAAACCAAATATTCTTCAGCAACTAGAGCGTCAATGCACCATGCTCCAGTTAGTCCATAGAACAAATATATAATGTCCAATTCGTTGACTTGTAGTAATGGAAGTTTTTATCATCCAATGTAGAAGATTGGTTTGCAGATTACTGATCAGATTCAGCCGACACGTGTTTCGTCCCGTAAGGGACTTTATCAAGGCTTGTCTTCCTGTACTCTTTAAGAGCTTTTCAGGCTTTGGTTAGCCAATTATATACAACAGCACTGCAAAACTGTACTTTTTTAGACTCCAATGGGAACGTTCACAGATCCGATTTATGACTCTGAAGAGTTTTCTAAAAATCCACACACTATATAATCTTATCTATTATCGACCCGGCTGTGTCGACCACCCTTCCGTGTAAACTGTAAGACATTTCAAGATGCCTGGTACATGAAACATGCATCCACCCATGGCTATACTTTCTCTTCTGCACCCAATAATGTGCATGTATCGATTACTGGTTCCTGTCAATCAATGCCGTGCCGTTGCTGATTGATGTGAAGCACCTTCCACGCACACTGTTGGACCACTCACCAGTGCACCTCATGCTAGAATTACCTTTCTATGGCGGCTTGGAATGCCAGTGACGCTTCCTGTGCCTAGCTATGCACAACATGGTGTTCCACAGTGAGATCTATGACTCCATTGTGAAATACTTCAAGCTTAATGAGGTCTCAGTTACATGTCAGGCTATGCTATGGTATGCATTTAAAACATTTACATGGGGAGCATGCATTTCCAAACATACCGGAGAGCTGCGAAATATTCATAACAAGCTCTCCCATACAGAATCTGAACTTACGAATAGATATAGCCGGTACTCTCAATGACAGCGTGGGCCGCAGCTACATCGGTGTGCAACCCTGCTAGATGAACACTGTGACCTGGCTGAATGCAAGACAGCCTACCTTGGGAAATATGCCAGATCCCGCAGATATGGTGGGGGGGTAAGAGCCCAGGCCATACACTGGTGAGACTACTCCACCCTCTTCTCGGAGGGAATTGCATACCAGAGTTACAGTTGGCGGATGGTGAACAGGTGACAAGCAACCAAGGCGTCCTTGCTGAACTCCTTTGGTATTATACACAATTATACACTTCACATGGATCGGGCAGGGATGAAACTGCACAAGTGCATGAGGTCGCCATAGTTTGGCTTACTGAGGCCCAGAAACAGTTCCTTAGTGAACCAATCTCCAGTGACGAGATAATACAACCAATTGATTCCCCAAATGGGTCCACGGTCTATGGGCTGGATAGGCTTACTGAGGTCTTTTACAAAACTTACAAGCAATTACTTGCACCACATCTTCTAAACATGTGCACAGAAGCTTTGGAGTCAGAGGCCCTACCACCTTCTCAGCATGAGGCAGTGATCACACTTTTCCTAAATCCAGGCAAAGATCCGCACCACTGTGCCTCATATCGTCCATTGTTGTTGCCTAATTTCAACAACCAAATAACCGCTAAAATCCTTGCAGCCCGGTTGACACTCCTGATGGACCATATTATCTCTCTGTCTCAGTCAGGATTTGTCCTCAACCTCTCCACGTCTTCAAACCTGTGAGCTGTGTTCTTGGTGCTAAATAGAATATCACCGGCTGTCCCGGCGGCCATCCCCATGTTGGATGCAGAGAAGGCATTCGACTAGTTAGAATGACCTTTTCTGCATGCTGCGTTACATGAGCTTGGAATCCTGCATGAGTTCGTCTCACTTGTTATGCTCCAGTACTCACACCCCATGGTGACATTGCAGGTGAAAAGCTCCCTATTGGACGCCTTTGCCTTAACTAGGGGCACGAGGCAAGAATGATACCTACCCCCACATCAGTTCATCATAGCCATGGACCTCCTATTCCATCACTTGCAGGAGAAACAGTTGCATCACCCCTGGCCCTCTGCTTGTATCCCTTTATGCAGGTGATATTCTACTGTTCTTATAACACCCCAGGTACAACTTGTTTCCTGTTGTGTGGGATATTATTTGTTTTGAGGCATTGTCCGGCCTCCACATCAACTGGTCCACATCTGAATTGTTCCTCCTTACATGTGTCACCACCCCCCTACATGTGCCTACCCTCTAACTTGATGTGACGGCTGGTTAAATATCTTAGCAATATACTACATTGTGAAAAGGAACAGGTGATCCAACTAACTATGGCCTGGCTGTGGACAGACTCTCTACCCAGGTTGAGCAGAGTCTTCGCCTTCCCCTCTCCATGGCGTGGCACATCACCATCAATAAAATTAGTCCTTCCCTGTTTTTTGTACCTCTTTTGGAATGTACCTACCCCCCTCATGAATGAATTCTTTGACACCCTACAGAGCCTCTTATTGTGGATGATTTGGGCAAACCACAAACCCCTAGTCATGTGGTGCACATTGGTGCTACCCTGTGAGAGAGGTGGGTTTGGAGTGCCTGATTTCCAACTTTATTATCTTGCCACACAGTGCCAGCTTGCACATCACTGGTACCATCCTGATGCACGCCTGCCATATAATAGGCCCAAAAGAGATCAGGCAGCGCCAATTCCCTTGCAATCCATCCTTCTGAACAGGATTAAAGTAGATCTTGCTGAGATCTAAACCTTGTCAACCACTAGCTGGGAATGGAGAAAACTCAGCTGAACACTCAGGGGGAGGACTTTTATACTCTCCAGCCCTCCTGTTAGCTAATAATCCCTGGTTTCCTGCCTCCCCGAGGCAGCTGGTACAATGCACCATAATGCAGTACAATCTCTACTTATTCAAGGACTTTTTCCTAGATGGCCACCCGCTCTCTCATACCAATGATGCAGATTTGCAAATGCTACCTTCATGGATCTCTTTTGTCTTGAGGCGGCTACACACAGCATTACAGTAATTGGTTCCCTCCTACCCATTGGCCCCAGAGGAGTTCTCACCCTTTACTTTGATAGTAGCTGACACAGACGGGAGTAGGTTGATTTCCAGACTTAATAATGCATATGTGGCGATTCTGCTGGTGCAAGACGGAGGGATAGGGAGTTATGGGAAAGAGGCCTTTGACAACGGCTGCCAGACAAGACATGGCATTTCTGCTGCGAACAGACTAAGCTAGTCTCCCCAACCACAGAGACAAACTCATGCACTAAAAGTTCTTACACAGGGCACACACCACATCTGCTGAGCTGGCTAGGATAGACCAGACTAGGTCCTATACCTGTATCAAATGCCAGGCAGAGTGCAGACTTTGTCCACTAACCGTGGTCCTGTCCATATATAGTGGAATATTTGCAAGATGTTTTCCAGAGTGTCCTTAATGTTGGAGACAGTAATTACACCAGACCCCTTGATGGGCCTGTTGGGATATATACAAAACATTCCGAGAGGTGCCCATAGGTGTGTTGCAATAGCACTGTTACTGGCAAAGTGAGAAATAGCACTTAATTTGGGCAGCAAGTACTGTCCAACAACCAAAGCATGGCTCACAAGCCTGATGTACTGTGATAATACTAGCGAAGTCTAGGCTATGCTACAAACTCCAGCTGCTTGACCTAAGGATATTTGGCAACCTTGGAGGGACTACCTGTTGTCTTTGATGGCCTCTGGACCAGACTGAATTACTAGATATCCCCCAGTGCCATATATAGCAGACTCTATGTGGTTTCCCACATGTTGTATGTTCTCCCCTTAAATGTAAAGTGTGAAATTGTTGATGTTGTCCCTCTCTTGCCTTTTGCTCATTTCCTTTATCTCCTAATTGTTTACCTTCTGTCATCAAAAGTGCACTATACTTGTTAACTACTGGATGAGCTCTCAGGTATTCTATATGGTTGTTTCTCTGTGACATGTCCTACTGCTAATTGAACTGCCTGCTTATATCCATTTCTCTGTAAATGCACCAAAATGATATATTAAGTTGTAAAAAACAAGAAAGCTGATCAGACGAATATATTGACTGTGGGTTGAGTGTGGCTAAGTCCCTTCAATATTTCTATTAGCACATACATATTACAAAATATTAATCTAGTGGACTTCCTCTGATCAGAACAAGTGAACACATTGCTTGTATCCTGGGGGAAGAAAAACCTTATGAAGATGGCAGAGTATTTAGATCTGAGTGCTGTCTATCAATGTGTATCAGTCAGGCCTGATCCATTCTCAGTATGGCCTCTGGACAAAAGCAAAGGAAATATCTCGATTATAAAGCAATCCCATGCTGAAATAATTCCTGAGGGCCTGGAATCAATACTACAGATGACCCTATGCTCTGATGGAAATCACACGTTTAATGCAATTTTCATACTGTGAAAAGAAAGGGCTCCTTTCTGGCTGCCAGGAACATCAACTTCCCACTAAAAGACAACCAGTATTCTGTATGCACTAAACTCAACTTTCTGAGGATCGACCACTAAGCATCCTCAAACTACCTTCACTTATAACTGCAGCAGACTTCAATCCCATCACGAGCACTGTTCCAATTCATTCATGCTAACATCACTCCTTCTGACAAAACCTCTTCCATTCTGACTCCCACCAACTCTAATATCCTAATGAACTACTTTAATAACCAAATCCTATCAAATCCTGCTACTGCTACTTCAAACTCCACTGTGGCCTCATTTGCACCAAAATCACCATCGGTTTGTGATTACTTCAAGTGAGCTGAAGCAGAAAGCATCTGAATAGTAATTAAAACCCCCACACCCACCTCTTACTCAATGATCTTATTGGCAACCGTCATTAAGGACAACTTCTTTTTTGCAGTAGCTTGCTGCACAATCCTCAATACTTCCACCATCTAAGCAATTTTTCCTGACTCATTAAAATGCAACAGAAGCACCCCTCAGCTAAAAAAGTCTAACCTCGGTCCTGAACAGCTTTGTAATTATAGAATTCATTCAACCCCACCCCCTTAGTTAGGCAAGACTTTGGAAAAATGCATCCCCTACAGCTCACCAACTACATCAGTGAAATGAACTTTCTGACAGTTCATCAGCCTTGTTTCAGGACTGGTTGTGGCATTGATAAAACCTTCCTAAACATCCTCAATTATATTTACTGTATTCTAGAAGGAGGTGGCACATGCCGTCTTATCCTACATGACTTCATAGCAGTCTTAAGTACTATTAATCATGAATGCTTGCCCTACTTGATTAATTCTTTGGAATCAAAGGTTCCCTAGTATATCCATCGGATCCTTTCTCTCTAGATGTTTACAAGTTGTAAAGAGTGAAAGCAATGTCTCCAACCCTACTGCCTTTACACGTGGTGTCCTGCAAGAATTCCTCCTGGTACCCACACTTTTTAACCTTAACATAGAAGCCCTCTCTGAAATCTGCCAGGATACAGGAATCGGCATTCAGCAATCCATGGGTGAAATAATTTATCTCAAAACTTCAGCAGTTTTCAACATTCTCACTTTGTATTCTGATATGTAAGGAAATGGCTCCCTGTTGCAGTTACCCCCCACTTTTTGCCTGATACTGATGCTGACTTGACTGAGAAGTATGCTGGGACCCTGCTAACCAGGCCCCAGCACCAGTGTTCTTTCACCTAAAATGTACCATTGTTTCCACAATTGGCACACCCCTGGCACACAGATAAGTCCCTTGTAAAAGGTACCAGTGGTACCAAGGGCCCTGTGACCAGGGAAGGTCCCTTAGGGCTGCAGCATATGTTGTGCCACCCTAATGGACCCCTCAACTAACACATGCACACTGCCATTTCAGATTGCGTGTGTTGGTGGGAAGAAAAAGGCTAAGTCGACATGGCATCCCCCTCAGGATGCCATGCACACAAAATGCTTCCTGTGGAATAGGTAAGTCACCCCTCTAGCAGGCCTTACAGCCCTAAGGCAGGGTGTACTATACCACAGGTGAGGGCATAGCTGCATGAGCAATATGCCCCTACAGTGTCTAAGTCTATTCTTAGACATTGTGAGTACAGTGTGGCCATATTAAGTATATGGTCTGGGAGTTTGTCAAAAACGAACTCCACAGCTCCAAAATGGCTACACTAAATACTGGGAAGTTTGGTATCAAACTTCTCAGAATAATAAACCCACACTGATGCCAGTGTTGGATTTATTTAAAAATGCACACAGAAGGCATCTTAGAGATACCCCCTGTACTTTACCCAATTATTCAGTGCAGGACTGACTGGTCTGTGTCAGCCTGCTGCTGAGAGACGAGTTTCTAACCCCATGTGGTGAGAGCCTTTGTGCTCTCTGAGGACAGAAACAAAGCCTGCTCTGGGTGGAGGTGCTTCACACCTCCCCCCTGCAGGAACTGTAACACCTAGCAGTGAGCCTCAAAGGCTCAGGCTTCGTGTTACAATGCCCCAGGGCACTCCAGCTAGTGGAGATGCCCGCCCCCTGGACACAGCCTCCTACTTTTGGCGGCATGTCCAGGGGAAATAATGAGAAAAACAAGGAGGTGTCACCCACCAGTCAGGACAACCCCTAAGGTGTCCTGAGCTGAGGTGACCCCTACCTTTAGAAATCCTCCATCTTGATTTTGGAGGATTCCCCCAATAGGAATAGGGTTGTGTCCCCCTCCCATCAGGGAGGAGGCCCAAAGAGGGTGTAGCCACCCTCAAGGACAGTAGCCATTGGCTACTGCCCTCCCAGACCTAAACACACCCCGAAATTGAGTATTTAGGGGCTCCTAGAACTGAGGAAGATAGATTCCTGCAACCTAAAGACGAGAAAGGACTGCTGACCTGAAGCCCTCAGAGAAGACGGAGACACCAATTGCTTTGGCCCCAGCCCTACCGGTCTGTCTGTCTCCCCACTTCAAGAAAAACTGCAACAGCGACGCGTCCCCTAGGGTCCAGCGACCTCTGAAGCCTCAGAGGACTACCTGCATCTAAAAGGACCAAGAAACTCCAGAGGACAGCGGCCCCGTTCCACAAAGACTGCAACTTTGCAACAAAGAAGCAACTTTTAAAGACCACACGTTTCCCACCGGAAGCGTGAGACTTTCCACTCTGCACCGACGCCCCCGGCTCGACCTCCAGAAAACTAACTCTACAGGGAGGACTCCCCGGCGACCGCGATACTGTGAGTAGCCAGAGTGGACCCCCCTGAGTCCCCACAGTGACGCCTGCAGAGGGAATCCAGAGGCTCTCCCTGACCGCGACTGCCTGCTTCAAAGAACCCGACGCCTGGTAAAGACACTGCACCCGCAGCCCCCAGGACCTGAAGGATCCGACCTCCAGTGCAGAAGCGACCCCCAGGTGGCCCTCTCCCTTGCCCAGGTGGTGGCTACCCCGAGGAGCCCCCCTTGCCTGCCTGCTTCGCTGAAGAGACCCCCATTTGCACTCTGCACCCGGCCGCCCCCGTGCCGCTGAGGGTGTACTTTTTGTGCTGACTTGTGTCCCCCCCCGGTGCCCTACAAAACCTCCCTGGTCTGCCCCTCTGAAGTCGCGGGTACCTACCTGCTGGCAGACTGGAACCGGGGCACCCCTTCTCCATTGAAGCCTATGTGTTTTGGGCACCACTTTGACCTCTTCACCTGACCGGCCCTGAGCTGCTGGTGTGGTAACTTTGGGGTTGCCCTGAACCCCCAACGGTGGGCTACCTTGGACCCAACTTTGAACCCTGTAGGTGGTTTACTTACCTGCAAAACTAACAAATTCTTACCTCCCCCAGAAACTGTTGAAATTTGCAGTGTCTAGTTTTAAAATAGCTTATTGCCATTTTTGCCAAAACTGTACATGCTATTTTGCTGATTCAAAGTTCCTATGATACCTAAGTGAAGTACCTTTCATTTGAAGTATTGATTGTAAATCTTGAACCAGTAGTTCTTAAAATAAACTAAGAAAATATATTTTTCTATACAAAAACCTATTGGCCTGGAATTGTCTTTGAGTGTGTGTTCCTCATTTATTGCCTGTGTGTGTACAACAAATGCTTAACACTACCCTTTGATAAGCCTACTGCTCGACCACACTACCACAAAAATAAAGCATTAGAATTATCTCTTTTTGCCACTATCTTACCTGTAAGGGGAAACCTTGGACTCTGTGCACACTATTTCTTACTTTGAAATAGTATATACAGAGCCAACGTCCTACATTGATGGATCAGCGGTGGGGTACAAGACTTTGCATTTGCTGGACTACTCAGCCAATACCTGATCACACTACTAAATTCAAAAAATTGTCATTAGAAACTGATTTTTGAAATGTGAATGATTTTTCTAAAAAAATTTAAGTCCTGCTAGGGCCTTGTGTTAGTCCCTGTTAGCATTTTTTTAGAGTTTAAAAGTTTTGTAAACATTTGGATTAAGTTCTAGAGATAGTTTTAGAGTCTTAAAAAATATTCCAACTTTTAGAAACAAAATAGAGATAGTGATGGAACTCAACCTCACCCCTTACCTGCATCTTAGGATGTCAGAGTTAAGGTCTCTCTGCAAAATCAAAAAGATAAAAACTGGTTCAAACCCTACCAAAGTACAGCTCCAGGAGCTTTTGGCAGAGTTTGCTAAAAACAACCCCTCTGATGATGGCCTAACAGAAGGGGATGCTAGTGATGTGGAGGAAGCCCCACCTCCAGTCCTAGTTAGGGAGCCCAGGGTTTCTCCAACCCTGACTCAAGAAGTGATAGTCAGAGAAGTTGCTTCTCTTGCAGGAGAGTCCAACAGCTCTGGAAGCATTGAGAGCAGTCTAAATGAAGATGACCTCCTGCTAGCCAGAATGGCCAAAAGATTGGCTTTGGAGAGACATGCTAAAAATCCCCAAAGGGATTGTAACTAGATATGAAGATGGTGATGACATAACCAAATGGTTCACAGCTTTTGAGAGGGCTTATGCAACCAGAAAAGTAAACAGATCTCACTGGGGTGCTCTCCTTTGGGAAATGTTCACTGGAAAGTGTAGGGATAGACTCCTCACACTATCTGGAAAAGATACAGAATCCTATGACCTCATGAAGGCTCCCATGATTGAGGGCTTTGGATTCTCCACTGAGGAGTACAGGATTAGGTTCAGGGGGGCTAAAAAATCCTCGAGCCAGACTTGGGTTGATTTTGTAGACTACTCAGTGAAAGCACTGGATGGTTTGGTAACTGGAAATTAAGTGCATGACTATGTTGGGCTTTATAATTTGTTTATGAAAGAACACATTTTAAGTAACTGCTTCAATGAAAAGTTGCATCAGTATCTGGTAAACCTAGGTCCAATTTCTCCCCAAGAACTGGGAAAGAAGGCAGACCACTGGGTCAAGACTAGGGTCACCAAAACTTCCATTGGGGGTGACCAAAAGAAAGGGATTACAAAGCCTCCCCAGGAGAAAGTGGGTGACACTAGAAATAAAGAAAAAGAGTCCTCTGTAGGCCCCAAAAAACCAGACCAGGTGGGTGGGCCCCAAGGCACAACCCAAAAGAAAGGTGGGTACCAGGGTAAGAACTGGGATGCCACTAAGGCATGGTGCCAAAACTGTAGACAGACAGGGCACCACACCAAGGACATTTCTTGTCCCAAAAAGAAACCCTAGCAAACTCCCAGAGGTGACCAGTGTAGCCATTGGGGATGACTCCTCAGATGAGGAGGTCTTCATAGCCTTCAACTGGAAAAAGGACCCAACAGGTGAGTTGGAGATTCCAGAGGGAAGTAGACACTTCCACCACCTACTGGTGAATGGAATCCCAGCCACTGCCCTGAGAGACACTTGTGCCAGTCACACTATTGTGCATGACAGGCTGGTGTTCTCAAACCATTACATCCCAGGTGAGACTGCCAGAGTAAGAGTTAGCCCAGACAGGGTCACTGATAGACCTGTGGCTTTTGTGCCCATAGAAGTGGGTGGGACTTTTAGCTGGAGAAGGGTGGTAGTCAGTACAGATCTCCCCCTGGATTGTCTCCTTGGAAATGACTACCCAGATGTTAGTCAGAGCCCAAGAGAGGAACTGGTCCAGTGCCAACCCTCTCCCAAGGATTCTGGAGGTGCTACCCCTGCAGTTACTGCAAGTAGGCCCAAGAAGAAAAAGAAAAGAAAACAGAGTAGGAAGGGTGGACAACCTTTAGCCAAGGTTCCAGCAAGCCAAGGAGATTCTGCTCCAATAGGGGAGAACTCCAAAAATGGCACTGGTAAAGTCCAACCTGACCCACAAGAAGTCCTGGCTAGTCAGGCAACTGTTAAACCTGAGTGGGTGGCTCCTCCGTTAACAAAAGAAAGAGTGGAAGAAGGGTGTTTACTACAAGATGTAATAACCCCCCACTTTTACACAGCGGACAGGCACCCTGAACCCAAAGAAGCCTGTAACTTAGCTCCCTCCCTTGCAGGTGAAGAGCTAAACGTGTGGTTCTGGGCACTGACAGCTGTCAGTGGCCTCTGCTGGGTGTTAGCCTTTATGGCTGCACTATCCTTGGCATGGTGGTCTGACCCCATGCCAAATAGCAAGTTAGGCCCCCTGACACTGTTGGTCATGGTGGGGTTACTCCAGCTCTGGGTAACCTCTTTGGGTAAGCTAGGGGTGACCCTGGCTAAGATAAGATCAGCAGAGGTGGATACCTCTAACCCCAAAATAGAGAGAATGGGTGAAGATATTAAAAGCACAGACAAGAGGCAATTCAGACTAGGTCCTATCACTGTGGAAGTGGGTCAGTTCCCCAGGGGGAATGACCTGAACAGGATGATGTAAGGCAGAGTAGGCCCTGCAACAAACCAGCCAATTTCCTCTACTCTTCCTCGCCGACAGACTAGGAAGACTCTCCCAGCTTTGGCTGAGTCTCCTGGCCTGTGGGCTGGGGGGGGAGGGGCTTGTGCAAGGAAATGGCTCCCTGTTGCAGTTACCCCCCACTTTTTGCCTGATACTGATGCTGACTTGACTGGGATGTATGCTGGGACCCTGCTAACCAGGCCCCAGACCCAGTGTTCTTTCACCTAAAATGTACCATTGTTTCCACAATTGGCACACCCCTAGCACACAGATAAGTCCCTTGTAAAAGGTACCAGTGGTACCAAGGGCCCTGTGACCAGGGAAGGTCCCTAAGGGCTGCAGCATATGTTTTGCCCCCCTAAGGGACCCCTCAACTAACACATGCACACTGCCAGTTTAGATTGCATGTGTTGGTGGGAAGAAAAAGGCTAAGTCGACATGGCATCCCCCTCAGGATGCCATGCACACAAAATGCTGCCTGTGGCATAGGTAAGTCACCCCTCTAGCAGGCCTTACAGCCCTAAGGCAGGGTGCACTATACCACAGGTGAGGGCATAGCTGCATGAGCAATATACCCCTACAGTGTCTAAGTCTATTCTTAGACATTTTAAATACAGTGTGGCCATATTAAGTATATGGTCTGGGAGTTTGTCTAAAATGAACTCCACAACTCCATAATGGCTACACTGAATACTGGGAAGTTTGGTATCAAACTTCTCAGAATAATAAACCCACACTGATGCCAGTGTTGGATTTATTAAAAAATGCACAAAGAAGGCATCTTAGAGATACCCCCTGTACTTTACCCAATTGTTCAGTGCAGGACAGACTGGTCTGTGTCAGCCTGCTGCTGAGAGACGAGTTTCTGACCCCATGTGGTGAGAGCCTAGTGCTCTCTGAGGACAGAAACAAAGCCTGCTCTGGTTGGAGGTGCTTCACACCTTCCCCCTGCAGGAACTGTAACACGTAGCAGTGAGCCTCAAAGGCTCAGGCTTTGTGTTACAATGCCCCAGGGCACTCCAGCTAGTGGAGATGCCCGCCCCCCTGGACACAGCCCCCTACTTTTGGCGGCAAGTCCAGGGGAGATAATGAGAAAAACAAGGAGGAGTCACCCACCAGTCAGGACAGCCCCTAAGGTGTCCTGAGCTGAGGTGACCCCTACCTTTAGAAATCCTCCATCTTGATTTTGGAGGATTCCCCCAATAGGAATAGGGATATGCCCCCCTGCCCTCAGGGAGGAGGCACAAAGAGGGTGTAGCCACCCAGACCTAAACACACCCCTAAATTGAGTATTTAGGGGCTCCTAGAACCGAGGAAGATAGATTCCTGCAACTTGAAGACGAAGAAGGACTGCTGACCTGAAGCCCTGCAGAGAAGATGGAGACACCAACTGCTTTGGCCCCAGCCCTACTGGCCTGTCTCCCCACTTCAAGAAAAACTGCAACAGCAACGCGTCCCCCATGGTCCAGCTACCTCTGAAGCCTCAGAGGACTACCCTGCATCTAAAAGGACCAAGAATCCCTTGAGTAGCCAGAGTTGACCCCCTTGAGCCCCCACAGCGATGCCTGCAGAGAGAATCCAGAGGCTCCCCCTGACCGCGACTGCCTGCTTCAAAGAACCCGACGCCTGGTAAAGACACTGCACCCGCAGCCCCCAGGACCTGAAGGATCCGACCTCCAGTGCAGAAGCGACCCCCAGGTGGCCCTCTCCCTTGCCCAGGTGGTGGCTACCCCGAGGAGCCCCCTTGCCTGCCTGCTTCGCTGAAGAGACCCCCGGGTCTCCCATTGAACTCCATTGCAAACCCGATGCCTGTTTGCACTCTGCACCCGGCCGCCCCCGTGCCACTGAGGGTGTACTTTTTGTGCTGATGTGTGTCCCCCCCGGTGCCCTACAAAACCCCCCTGGTCTGCCCTCTGAAGTCGCGGGTACCTACCTGCTGGCAGACTGGAACCGGGGCACCCCCTTCTCCATTGAAGCCTATGTGTTTTGGGCACCACTTTGACCTCTGCTCCTGACCGGCCCTGAGTCTCTGGTGTGGTAACTTTGGGCCCTGAACCCTCAACGGTGGGCTACCTTGGACCCAACTTTGAACCCTGTAGGTGGTTTACTTACCTGCTAAACTAATAAATACTTACCTCCCCCAGGAACTGTTGAAATTTGCAATGTGTCTAGTTTTAAAATAGCTTATTGCCATTTTTGCCAAAACTGTACATGCTATTGTGCTGATTCAAAGTTCCTATGATACCTAAGTGAAGTACCTTTCATTTGACATATTGATTGTACATCTTGAACCTGGGGTTCTTAAAATAAACTAAGAAAATATATTTTTCTATACAAAAACCTATTGGCCTGGAATTGTCTTTGAGTGTGTGTTCCTCATTTATTGCCTGTGTGTGTACAACAAATGCTTAACACTACCCTCTGATAAGCCTACTGCTCGACCACACTACCACAAAAATAGAGCATTAGAATTATCTCTTTTTGCCACTATCTTACCCCTAAGGGGCACCCTTGGACTCTGTGCACACTATTTCTTACTTTGAAATAATATATACAGAGCCAACTTCCTACATGATATATAACTACTCACCCTACACCAAATCCCTCAAAAACGTTGTTAAAAAATGGAGTATCCCCGACTTCTCCACACCACTCTCACCCAGAATTTGTTCAGTTGGGATCACCTTAGATTCGTATCTATCCATGATACCTTACATAATTAAACATTCTAATGCATTTTAGTTCAGTGTTTTGAAGAAAACAAAGCCACTTAAGTCACCATCTTTTCTAAAGTTAACAGCTGATACTTTGATTCTGTTGTGATTAAACTTTGACAATACTGTGTACTTTATGGCATCTCACGAACATCTCTCTTACCTCTGAAAACTGTCCTGCATGCTTCAGCCACAACTTCCCTTAATAACCAATAAATTTAAGAATATCAGTCCAGTCTTCACTGAGTAGCATCAGTTCCCTTTAGGGGGCGAGGATAAGGTCTAAACTGTGTTATTTGGCTCACAAAGATGGCCATGCTAATTTCCCTCTCTACCTCACTACGCTCCTCAAACTGTTTGGTTAAACCAGAACTTTAAGGACCAAAAACACCCCCCTTCTCGAGTCAATATTTTTCACATCTGCTCGGGCCCAGCATCAGTTTTCCAAAAGTGCCCTCCCTTCTTTGGAACTCTCTCCCTGTGCACTAAGCATAAGCAAACATCTAAAAACATATCTATTCAGGCTGCACATAATTTTTTGATCTTTCAAAACTTTGCCTGCTGCAATCATTCTGGGCTCCCCTTTTCCCTCATTCTTGACTCCACCTTCCTTTCCTCTCCTGACTGCATCCTTTCTTGCCCTCCTCCCTTCCCTCTCCACTTCATTTTCCTCGACCTTCTCCTTGCTTATTATCTCTTCCCTTTTTCCCTTTACCACTCCTCTCCCCTCTCTATTTCCTTGTTATATTCTTTCTTGTACCCCTCTTTGTTCTCACTGACTCATTCGGTCTCTCCCTTTTCCTTGCTCCATCTCCTTGCTCCTTCATGTTTCTAACATGTTTACAATAACCCTCTCTTCCTCCCTCTGTTCTTCCTCCAGTCTCTTGGATCCTCCCCTCCTCTGCTTTCACTTTGCTTCATCCATTCTGTGCCCACTTCTTCTCCTACCTTGACTCTCTCCCTCTTGTTTCTCCTTTAACATTCCTCATGTATTTTCATCTGCCTGTCTTATGTATGCTGGCAAGCAGAACAGGAAGCTTAAGGAACCAGTGATAGAAACTGGAATCCTCTTGAAGCAATGCTTTTCCTCTAGGGAAACAAAAGCCCAGATATCAACCCACAGAAAAGCAAGGAGAGATTAAGGTTCCTAACTGCTGAATAATGATCCGTGCCAAAGGAGCACGAACAATGGCTGGCCACTAGTGCAATTTAATAATGTTGAAGCACTTTGTTAACCATAACTTATGTTATATGACATGATGGAAAGGATAAGTAGCATTAAGGATGAAATTCTAAACTTAACTGACAGCAAAGTTTGCCTACATCTTTTCCTCTGCTCTTAATATTTTAGACTTGTCCTAGAGGCAGCATTAGCTATCATACCTGCCTCATGCTTTAAAAAAAAGCATAATCAAAAAGCATACATTTAAACATGCACAAGGGCCTTCAGTCAATCATCTTCAATCATTGGTCTATTCAAGAGTCACTCAAAATGTGTTTCCACCCTCAACTGCCTACACCACAGGGCACTAGGCATTCTCGCTTCAATCATTGGTTCTATTGCAAAGTCATCCTTTTGTCCTGCTCGCCCACATTTGTTTTGTTGCTGACTGGTGCTAATGGTAACTGACTGACTGTGCCCTGTGATCTGTTAGCCAGACACAGGCCAGTGTTATGTTAAAACACACACATGTAGTAGAGTACACTAGGTGTAGAGGACCCCTTCCAATTGGCCTGACAGACCTTGTAAGTCCTTATTATTGGGTACAGCAAGGGAGTGCAATCTGCCTCTAAGCCCGTAGTATATAATAGGGCAGGAAGATTAGATGCCCAGCGGAATCTCTGCGTTTCCATGTGTGCATTGCTATGTGCTTTTTGTCTTTTTAAATTCGGGCCTGCCTGCAGCCTGCAGCCTGTCCTTAAAAGTTAAATTCATTCTATTTACATGATAGCCCCTATAAGTCCCTAGTAAATAATATGGCAAGGGGGTGCCAACTACCTAGAAGACCCTAGTACATAATAAGGCACGGAAGTAGAGACCCAGCAGAATTGCTGCCCTTTGCATGTGGGCACGGCTGGAGGTTTTCTGTCATTTTTAAATGCAGCCTGACTCTGCAAACTGCATTCAAATGGAACTTGTGTCCCAGTTCAGCTTTGGTGCTATGGGACTTTTAAATGTGATGATCCACCTTATTTGCACATATTAGGTACCCCCATGGTCTTCCCTAGGTGTTCCAGGAGTAGGGTGTCATGTAACTATGAGCGGGCCTATTAAAAGATGATTTATAAACCCTGGTGAGGGGAAAAACTGATCATTTCATTTTCCCCCATTGTAGATATCGGGCTCCATAAGCTATCATTGCAATATTGTATTTTATGGTAAATATAGTAAGGAAAAGCATGGAAAAGTATTTCAAGGACTTAAAATATTTTATACGTTTTGATAAATTCAGCAATTTGACATTGGTGAATTTATCACAACTCATACAGAAAACAAGTCACAATGTTTTTCTTTCTGTAAGCCAAATCCCAGCCTTCTGAATGTCCCCTCTGATTAGTCAGTGCTAACAGGAATAGCAGAGCTGTTTGATTAAGTGATAAGTGGCTGTCCAGGGGAAAGCCTATCTGGTGAAGAGCAGTTCAAGTGCTACACAGGAATGCCAGAGCAGGAGGAGGGGTAATAAAACATATAGCCTCAAAGGACAGCCGGACAGGGAGGAATACAAGATCACCTAATCCCCACCTTCTGGACCCCTCTGCCAAATACCAGGCTTAAGGAATGAATTTGCAGATGTTAAGAGAAGAAGAGCTGTGGAAATGAGCCACACTGGGGATTGGTTTAGTCAGCTATTACTGCTCTGTTGAAATTTCAGCCAACATGGATTTTGGAAGATTTATGCTTTCTGGGACAGGAATATGCCACACATTGGAGGAAGTGCTCATGCATCTTGGTGTCACTCTGCATTCTATCGGTCAGGGTGTCCCCCTTCCTGATGCCCAGGAACTGGGAATAAATATGTGAAAGGTGCATAGCTTCTCAGATCCGCTGCCTGAAACTACAAGAGGAAGAAGGACTGCCCTACTGGAATCTGGATCTGCACCCTTGGCCTCCACTTCGGAGTGAACTGTGCCTGCTACACAGTCTGGTACTACAGCCCTGGATTCAGTGCCTTGCTTCAAGGAGGGCTCCCTGCAGCTACAGGCTAACAGAGCTTAACCTGCATCATTTCCAGTGAGTCCCCAGCCTGGAGTGCATCCAGTGGACGTTTAAGGATTTGGCCAAGTGCATTGTGGGAATTGTGGCACAACTTTCCAAGGACCGTCCAGGAGATTGCAGACCCTTGTATTTGTGTTTTAGACCCTTTGTACCTGCACTAGGACTTCGAGAAACACCTCTTGAAGAATGGAGAAGTTTGGAGAATTTTGGTAAAGTTGTTGCTTTGTGTTTTCGATCACTAGGAAGTGTTTATTCTTCAAAACATCATATCTCTGGTTCCCTACATTGGATTTCTGTTGTATTGGTGTCTATTTACTCATAAAAATATCACCTATTTTTCTTAATTGGTATGGGATTTTTATTGTGTGCTGTATCCCACTTATTTATTGTAATGGTGTTTTCGAATGCTTTACACTCTTGTCTCTTAAGTTAGGCCTGCCTGGTTGGTTACAACTACCAAAGGTTGAGCAAGGGGCTAATTTACTGAGACCTTTACTGAACCCATATTTGGTTAGTGGCCTTATTGCCAGTGGTATGTCATTCTTAAAACTACCTATAACACACTTTCCAACAGGCTCACTTCATTACAAAGTGCAAGCATGGTGGTCTTGCACACTTACTAAAACTAAGCCAATCTCTACTTTCATTTCTGATTTCATTTCAAGTGTTTTATTTACTCATTTTTGTGATGGTTCATTTTTCACTCACTTTTTTGCACACACCTTTTATTTTTAGAAATTGGGGCACATATTTATACTTTTTAGCACCGCATTTGTGCTGCTTTTTAACGCAAAAGCGGTGCAAACTTACAAAATACAATTGTATTTTGTAAGTTTGCACCACTTTTGCGTCAAAAAAATGACGCAAATGAGGCACTAAAAAAGTATAAATATGGGCCTGGGTCTCTAGTTGGCACAGTTATGCACCCTGTCCAAGTAGGGACCACAGTCCTAGTCAGGGTAAGCTAGATACAGAACTCAGATAACCTGTGCTCTCCCTCTGGTAGAGCGGTCAGGCTTATCTAACTACCTAATGTGTAATTACACACACACAGAGTAACACAATGAAAACACCACAAAAAGACTTTACGCAGATTTATAAAAATAGGGAATATTCATGGGAATAAACTGAGACCAAAACAACAAAAATCTAACAAGTAGGTCAAGTTATTTCTCTTCAACACATCAAAAGCAGTGCTTTAAAATGGGGCTCCTTTTAGAGCCTTTTACTGTAACTTGGAGAATATGTGAAATCCTGTAGCCCTAGAAGCCGATGCTGTTCTCTCAGGGCAATTGGGGTCCCACTGGGGCTCTGTTGTAGGCACCAACAAAATGTAGGTTCCCTTCAGCGAGGAGTGCGGGACAGTAACATCGGGACCACTCAGGTCCAAGCCAGGAAACTAGGTAAACCACTTTGGCTCAAAGCCGCGGGTCTGGGCAACAAGGTTCCTGGTAAGTTTTGAGGGCATCAGCGCTGAGAGAGGAGTTGTGGTCCTGCTCGGTTACAACAGCACAAGTTGGACTGTGACAGGTCACCGATGATGTCCACAGGCCTCACGCCTGGGGCCCGCATTGTGGCTTAAAGAGGCAGGTGAGGTGTGTTGCAGCTCGGCCTTGTAGAGGCTGGCTAATGCACGTCGAGCACATCTCACTAAGGGTGAGGTTGATGGGGGCGCTCCTCCTGGTTGCTATGAGGGAGCAGATATGCGTCATATCTGAGTACATATGGCACATTTTGCCTTTTCCTTTTCAGTGGCATGTTAAAACGTGAGGGGGGACTGCAAAGTACAAGGAGGGCCCCCCTCAGTCCTAGTCAGAAGCTCTCAGGCCAGGGTACTAAGTTAAGGGGGCCCCCTAGAACTCGGGTTGAGGGGGCTAATGTTACACCGCTGCTCCCTTTGAAGCAGCTAAGTATCTTCCCTAGCTGGTTGCATTGTGTCACAGTTTAGTAAATCTGGGCGGTAAGATATAAACCAAAAGTGTTTTCAATAAAAATAAAAGTAATTGGCAAGCAAATTGTCAGCTTATGGAAAACCTTCTCTATAATAGCTGTGTTTTTCTGTCAAACCCTGAAGAGAAATGCGTGACACATAAGTGACATTTTTTTATCTGAAACGATGTACTATTGCAGGTAATAGAAAGTAGCGATTTAAACCAAATAGAAGACTATTTTATTTATAGAGTCTGGCTATAGACAGCGTTAACGTTCTGTTGCGAGTGCTGATGTGATCAAAGCAAAGCCACAGCATGGAAGGCTTCACCGTGCATTTACATTATGTTTTTTCAAGTGGATATGTAGTGCCTTTCAGCACAAGCAAGCAGTGCAATTCATATCTGTCAGCAGCAGAAGCAACTTGAAAAGTCCTGGGAAGAGCTTCACACTGGGGACTTGTAGCACTTGTGGCTGCACTTGCTCTACTCTCCCCTATTCAAGGTGACGCTACCTGGGTAATTCTATCAATATCTCTTCACACAGTGTAAGTCAAACGTGTTGGCTTTGCCAATGCTTCTTACCTCGTCTACTTCGCAAAAAAAGGTGTTTTCAAATTTCCCCTTCATATTGATGTATTGAATATTGTGTTTCTGTTCTCTATAAAGCATTTTTTTTCCTTGAAAGCATTTCTAGTGAGATTAAAGATTGTAAAATTCATCATGTTATTCATTAGAATAATGAGCGATGTCTTCGGTAGAAATAAAATATTATTGGTGTGCACTTTAGCGATTGCATTTCAGATCTCTTTTGCACTTGGAGGTAGTTTCTTGCTCTCACTTAAACAATATTTTTTTTTCACTTACTACGTATTTTATCAAATTAAACATGGTGGTGCAGGCGTCTCTCATGATGGGAGTAGCCCTCGAGTGTCTCTCATTAGGAGACTTCCGACAAGACCATCATTTGCTTTATTGCTTAAGTTGATATGCTTTTATGCATTGTTTTCTACTGTAATTTCCTTTATCCAGTCACTCACAGCAGTTGACTGTTTTGGTTACTTTAGCATAGGGTTAATGTAGGGGGCGTTCTGATGGCATTATTTCATTGAAATGACAAGGGTGAAACATCAGACAGGAAGTTAATTTACTATTCACTTTTTTGCTTTCATACAAAGAATGCCTCCATATTTGTGCATCATGAACATTGTCTATTGATGGTAACCACAGCACACTGATTACGTGCAAATCAAGATAGCTCCCGAGATGACCTAACGTAGTTGGCACAACCTGAGGTAGGTGGACAGGAGGAATAGCCCTCTTCCTTTGTGACATCCACTTTGCTTATAGATTGACGTTTGATTATATATTGACATCCCAGGTCTCCACCCTTCTCTCTCCTCCACCCATGAACCCCATATTGTACTTCTCCTCATGATCTGGCCATCTTTGATCCCAATTGCCTCATAGTGCTCTGTGCCTTCATCTATTGTGTTACTGCTTTTCACATTGTCCTATCACCCATCAGTCCTATTCCATTCAAGCAAATCAACTCAACCCCATCCTGGTTCTCTGTCACGCCCCACTTTGCCTGTCTGATTCCTTTCCCATTCCTCTTCTGAACCAGCACAACCCACACTTCATGTCAAACCCAGCATGATCTCTATTTATGTTCAGGCCTTTCGTCAACCATATCATAATGCTTGATCCCCAAATTGATCCAACAATGCCAGGACCTCATCCAAAACTGGATGTCCAGCATTTAGATGAAGCTCAGCTCACAAAAACAGACTCTACTATTCACCGAGAACAACCAGCAACTAGTCCACATCTGGAGTAAATATATAAATTTGAAAGGATTCAAACTCCAACTTTCTCCCAATGCCAAGTCTCTTGAATTCCCTTTGAACACCGAACTCATTTCTATCAAATAAAGGGAGAACATTTCTCCCAGATTTTAACTTCAGAACTGTGATTCCAGCCCTCATACTCTGGGCCGCAGTAATGCCCTGCTCAGCAGCTTCCCAGACTTCATACTGGCCGCACTTAAGTGTATCCTTTGTGCCACAGCAGACCTCTTCAAGGACTTGAAGAGATATTACCATATCACTCACACCATGATTAAACTCCACTGACTTCCCTCAACACCCAGGGACATATAGAAAAACAGCTGTGTCATTTACATAGCCGTCACAACTGGTACTTGCCTGACAGGCTGAATAAGTTTCTGGTGGCTCTCCGCACACCCACAGCTAGAATACCATAAGACTGGTGATACAAATGTACAAAAAAAGAAAAAATAATGCAACCGGCCATTAACGTGCACTCAGGATCGGCAACTACATCCCTATCTTTCAGAACATTGGATCATAGCAAGTAACAGCCCACTTCGACTCTCACAAGTCAACTGCTCCCCCAATCACTCTTTCACTATATATTTTTTTACCCTTAATAACCCTCCACTGCCTTTTGGCTAGGTTTGTGCTATACAAATAACACATGCATGCCTGCTTTGATTTCTGTCCCATCTATCCCCTACCCTTGTCATCATGCTCACTCTTCTCAGCCTAATCCCTCTCTGTGTTCTGTCACTCCCCTATACACAGGGTCGGATTGGTAAAGCGGGCACTCGGGCATTATCCGATCGGCCAGTGTCTTACATGCAGCTGTGGATCGCTTTTTAGGGCAGAGTGGTGGCCGATTTGAGATCAATCTGTGCCTGTTCAGATGCTACCAGGGGCCCGGTGGGGGTCTAAGCGTCCTTTCTGGAGGCCTTGTTATCTCCCCTTCACCAACAAGACAGGAGTCATCAATCCCAGCCTCCCGCTGGGCCGGCACATTGATACAAAAAGCTAACTTGGGCCGGCTACGAGCACATTAATGTATGTAGATTGAGTAGGGGCCTAAACAGAAAATGACCTCACTGATATTCAACTGCGGTTCACTAGTGTGAACTAATCCATGCACAAAAAGAGCTGGCAATGTTCGCTTTTTTTAAATCTAAGTGGAGCTAAGTAAACAAAAGTTATACTCATAGATCTTGACAGCTAGGCAGATCATTCTGTTTCTGTTTTTTAGGACATGTCTCTTTTAGAGAACACCTCTCCTTATTTTGTAACTACTTCAAACACTGCATCAATGCAATGCGAAAAAGCATAATCCGCAATTGTGGGACACTTTTTTATTCAATAGGGTGCCGGGGCATGTTTTTCATCCCAATCCAACCCTGCCTATACATGGTGCTTGCCCTTCCTTTCATCTTTTTGCCTATATTTCTTCAAGTACCATACTATCCCTCCCTTAACACTGGCAGAGTCATTTATCTTCCCAACACATGCCTGGCCTTTGCCTGCCTGATTCCTGATCTCTTTCCTCTTCTGAACCAGCATACAGCCCACAGTTCATGCCAGACCTCCCAAGAGGGTAGATATGTGTGTTTGTCTGTTTTGTGTGCATTTGTGTGCGCATATCTGTGTGTTTGCACGTGTGTGCTTCTTTTTGTTTGTGTGAAACCTGCACTCATCTTGCTATGTATAGTGTGGAGCGTGTGATCGGATCTTGTCCTGTTGTTGCTTGCATTTTACCTGTGCTGTGTGACTGAAGGAAGCTTACAAAGTTGTTGCTTCTGCTCTCTCTTTGTGTATGCCCTGCTAGTGAACCATCTGCTGCACCTGTCCTGTGTGTGATGGGTAAACGATGCTGTCCTTGCTGCACTGTTCTCTGTGTACACGGGCGTGCAGAACTGCTGTTTGAGATGTGCCTGTGCTGCATGGTTGATTGGAACTAGCACTGAAGCTACCTGTGCCGTGTCTTTAATAATGTCAAGGTGTTTTTCTTTCTAGGTGTGAGAAGAACTTGCACTGCTTCTGCATTTCTGTCTTTGCTTCAGCTGTATTTTGTGTCTCTGTGTGTTTATCTTTAGGAATAAAAGCTTGCTCTGATTGTGTCTGTAAGGAGCGCTTGCTCTGTTGCTACTTACTATTCCCGTTCAGTGGTGGCAGAGCGTGAGCGGCAGATGCGTGTCTGAAGTGTGCCCGCCTCCTGTCCGTGCTGTCCGTTGAATGTGTGTGTGACGGACTCTAACATTGCTGCCCACGCTTTACCAGTTTTCCGTGTGCATTAGTGGCAGCTGAGAAAACATACCTTAATATTCAAAGGTCAAAAATGTTTGCATTGATCCATTCATTTTACAGTGTCACGACCCATGCTTCATTGCCGAAGGATGACATCTGACCTAGTGGTTAGGTCGCAGCTCTCTTCTTACTGCATCACTTCATAGTTACAAGGGGAGCCAATCTGCTTAGTAGTGCGAGGCTGTTGCGGCTGGACAGTGACTTTTGTCGCACATTGCTTCTCAGTCATGTTGAGAGCAATGAAGTATGGAAGTATGCAAAAGTGGTTTCAAGTATGATATGGTCATCTCTCCAAGGAACCAAGTCGGACGTTGTCACCTTCTTTCAAGCTATGGAACTGGTTGTACTGCAATCTTGCACAGGTGACCCCCTTCTCTACTCCACTCTAATCTCCTCTGGTCCAAGAGGACTGACCTATGCAAACTTCAGTAAGAGGCCACTGTGTGCCTCCAGTGTAGATGGTTATGCTCAGATTCCTGCATGTGCATGCGCATGCGCACCCCGCCCTCTCAGAGCCGCCATTCCTGTCCGGCCCATTCGTGTACCCCCGCCGTTTATCTGAATCCCGCACACAACCACGGGCACTGCCAATCCCATGACACATACCAGGCTTCATCTGCACTCCTCACCTGTCTCGCAGACGTCACATTTGAACACCGTCCACATATCACCATCTCCAACTCTGCACAGGTACTTTCACAAATCATCACCATCCACCGTCAACCTAATCTCTGTTTATACACATGTCCAGCCCCTTGCGAGCAGCCATGTTTAACTATAACCACAACTCCTGCACTCTCACCACTGCACAATACCACTCCGTGCGCAATACGGGTCACTGCAAATGTGCGTGGAATTCACGCGTTAGGAAGCAGTTTAATCCCAAAGTCATTAGCGTGGCATTACAACCTTTCAATGAATATCGTGTAACATTGATCGTCTACACTAAGAATCCAATATTGCTCAGAATGAAATAGAAACCCACAACAATTAATATTACGTATCTGGCCATACACAGGGCAACCTACTCACTGAGATGCCTGTATGTACCATGCGCATCTCACGGGCCCAGGATGGAGCAGCGCGCGCGTTACCTGCCTGCTCGCTTCGCACCTCACTGCTCTAGTAGACATATCAGAGCGCACGGTTTGAAAAACTTTGTGACCTCCTGACCACACTTTTCTTTTCATGAAAGATATACATGTTCGTGATGAATGAATCGAAATTAACTTCATCAAGCCATGCATTGTATGGACATGCGTTTTCCTTCTCCGAGCACTTGAACTCAATGTGAGCCTGCCTGCTGAGCGTGTACGCACGTACCTGGTCGTGTGTGTGCGTGCGTGTGTGTGTATCAGAGAGATAATGCATGATTACCCCGTAGAGCTATAGTGCTTTCAGTGTGTGTATGTGAAATTGTGCGATTGTACCATGTGCTGTTTTCTAACGCGTTTAAACGACAGAAGTGTGGTGTGAAGCGCCGTTATTACTGTTTTACTGCTAGACGATTTAACTGTACTGCACATAGGTATATTCTGCTCAATACACCGATTGTGTTGGTTAATGTCTGTCAGTGTTTGTGTGTGGGGGTGAGTGATTGTGAGTGACAGACAGAACGACTGCACTAGTGCAAACGTGGGTGTAGGTATTCCTGATTGTTCAGTTAGTGCATTTGGGGACCTGGAGTATACATGATTTTAACTGTCCGTATGTGTGTACTGCTACGTTTGTATATCAGCATATGTTTTTAGAAGAATATTTAGAATTAAGCTGTGTACGTTCATGTTAATGTAATGTGTGAGTGTTTTTGTTATTTTGTCTTACACTATACACTGGTGTGCATGGTTGTAAAGGAGCGTGCATGCACGTGTACGAGAAGAACATGCGATCATCATACAATATTTGCTACATCTGTATGTTTCACAGCACTTGCGTTTTGCCTTATTCTTGTTACTCATTACATTGGTGTACATTTCGTGTGTGAGGGTTGATACTTTTATCAAGGTAGAAGCATATCATCAAATACACGAGTTTATACGTGAATACATTCCAGCCTGTGGCTAGTTTGATCTGAATATCAGTAAACACGAGTGCATACCTTTATATCTATGTGTACATACGTTTATGTGAGTAAACTGGCACTGCAAAGATGACTGTGTTCATGAGGTCATGTAGTTTAAGTGCCAGCATGGCATGTTGCGTTCTTGTAAATGTGTTTATGCGCGAGTATACATTATTTTTAAACTTTTTGTTGTATTGGCAAAAACATATATGTCGGTTTATATTCGTGACATCTATTTACACGTTTACATTCGAGAGTACACGTGTATCAACACAAGCTTGCTGTGAATATGCATGTGTGTGATTGAATATGCATTCTAGTACCTGGGTGTAATTGGATGCTTTGTATAATAATATTTGGACATGAGTTTGTAGGCACGTGAAGGCGCGTGCGTGTGGTTCTATGTGTACGTCTGTAGTTTTTATACTACACCCCGTTTTGCGAGACTGTGCATCGTGTTTGGTGGTGGTCTGCTAGCATGGTGTGAGTATCTATGTTGAAAAGCGTCAGTATGTGTGTACCTGTACCTCAGCACGCGTGTCAGCGTGTGCCCCAGAGCCCGCTCCTGTGATAAAGTCATGCAGAGCCCACGCCTCGCGCTCTCCTCACCTCAGCGTGCTGCTCCCGTGCAAAACACACAAGACGACGAAGGAGAGTGCGTCTGGGATGAGAGCTTTCATTCCTTGGAACTGAAGTCCCCTTTTTTCAGTTAAAAAGACAAAGTGCCAGAAAAGAACCAGGAACCCAAACACGAGGAGAACAGAAAATAAAGTCAGAGCCGCTTATGGCACCACAGGCTCCGAGGCATTTTCTTCTTTTCCCGAGTTGTATGCTCGCGCTCTTCCGCTGCACCAGGGTCTAACGGCTCTTCTTTAGACCCTTCTCAAGGACCCCGCGTAAAAGCTGGGCTTTTGGCTGCACTCTTCGCCAGAGCTTGGAGACACAGAGGGGAAGGAAGATGCTCTACTTGCTTCTGGAGTCAGATTTAAAGGCGCAGAGACCAGTTCCTGTGTAGGAAGGTTGAGTGGAAGCGGGGCAGACCCCTCTGGGTGGGCACAGGTGCGTGGAGGGGCGAGGTTGTCAGCTCCAGGTGGCAAGCAGATAATGAATGCAGCAACCAGACTCAGCCGGCAATCACCGTGTCCCTCGGAGGTATGCGATCGTTGCGCCTCTCATACTCCAAAAACAGATTTCAGTTCCTTCTCCAGGCTACATACGTACAGCGTGCCTTGTGTTGAACAGCAGCGCATCTCAGCTGCTCAAAAAATGCAACCTCTAGGGTTTAGGGATTTCAGGGAGAAGTGTGCACGAAAAGAGGCAGAAGGGGCTTTGAGGAACGTCAGTCTCATCACTTTGTAGTTGAATACGGATATCATCCAACAGAATATTAAACGGACTTTCGTTTTTTCCCCTAGACTTCAGTCATAGTTCCTCTAGAGGGTGAGTGCATGAATAGTTAATAATCTACTCTGCCTCTCTAGCAATGTAAATATAAAGTGTGGATATTCTGAGAAAATGTGTTAAACGTAGCTTAGTTTATTAATTTCAATGAAATAGCATTGTAAATGCCATTATTTCATGTGGTAGAACTAATTTTACTTTATTGTGCCTTTAACACACAGGTACGTAGCTCTTCCTTACTCCTTCTTTACCCTTGATTTTTTCTTTTCTTACCCTCTCCCTCTCTCCACCCATCACTGAGTTCCTTCCTTCCTTCCTTACTTCCTTCCTTCCTTCCTTCCTTCCTTCCTTCCTTCCTTCCTTCCTTCCTTCCTTCCTTCCATCTTTACTCCCCTCCTTCCCATTCACCTTATTTCATCCTCCCTGCCTCTTCTCGTTGATCACTGTTTTTGTCTTCTCCGCAGTACTTACATGCTCCATGTCACTCTCCAATTTTTTTTATATTTTTTTCATTTTTGTTCCACGCACCACTTTCTCATGCACTCCCTATTCTATCATTTGTCTTGCACACCATATCTCTTTTCTTTCTCTGTCCTTTTAATCTTTATCTCTTTCTTTTGGGTCTTTTCTCCCATTATCTTCAGAAGCTGCACCTAGAATCCACCCTGAAGTTGGCATCCCTCGTGGTCTTACCTTTCTTTTCTTTTTAATCAATATGTCTCTTGTAATAACCCTATTACATTTAGGGCTGAATTGTGTAAGATTAATTGTTTGCCACAAATGTTGTGATTTGACCTAAATTGTGTCTTGTGGCCAGTTTTCCCCCACAGTCAGTCAATGAAGTCAATCTAGGGTGCCATTGAGCTTTCTTTCCCATGACGCCTCTACTTGTGTGTAGCCACCCACTAGATGCAATGTAACATGTCTGATAAACAAAGTAAAACTAATTGGGTTATTAGTTGAGGGGAATGAAAGCCCCACTCAAGCAACAACCACAATCCTTGTCAGGGCAAACCACAAAAGTCACTAAATTTACCCATGCTAAACCCTCTGGTAGCTTTGCACGAAAGCAGTCAGGTTTAACTTAGGGGGAATGTGTAAAGTATTAATGCAGCACGCAAACAGTAACAAAGTGAAAACACAACACAAGAAAAATCCCAAACCAATTTAGAAAAGTAGAGTAAATATTAATAAATAAAATGAGATCAAAATACAAAAATCCAATCAGTAGAACCTGATATACAATTTTAAAGTTTTAGGTAGGAATACTGCCTAAAACTCAAATAACCACTCACAGTCATCTTGTTGTGCTAGACCGGGGGGAAATTCAAAACTTCAGGCCGACCGCGATGGAGTGCAGGCCAGATACAAGGACAGGGTTAGTCCCACTGAAAATGTTAGCTTCTCAAAGTCTGGCGCAAAGAGTCCAGAACTTTTCCTTTTCTTGTAGAGGAATGCACCTCTAATGCCAGTCAAGGGTCCCAGACCTCGGGATGTTTCTCTTGGGTATCAGGGACTCACTCTAAGAGAGACCAGCAGGGTTAAGGCAGGTCCAGGCAGATCCAGTTGCAGCAGGTCAGCTGGGTAGTTGTAGGTAGGCTTCTGAAGCTTGTTGTGTCCCTGCAGCTCAGAACAAGAGGTTAGCCAACTGGCTCTTGGAGTCACTCAGGTAGCCTGGGATAAAGTGAGTAGGTCCAGACTTTCTTTGTAGAGAGCAGGGCAGGCCCCAAGCAGAAGGACAGTACTCTGGGGAACAAGGTAGACCTCAAGCTGCTGGGCAGGCCTCTGTGCAACAAGGCAAGCCTCAAGCAGCAGACAGTCCTCTGGTAGCAGCAGGGCAGTCCTCTGAGGAAAACAAAGGCATCGAGCAGCAGGGCAGGCCTCTGGGGTGCACAAGAGGCCTCAAGTAGCAGGGCAGCCCTCTGGGGAACAAGGCTTTCCTTTTGATGTAATGTCTGCAGGTCCAGATGCTTACTGAAGAGTGGCTCAGGTAGTCCAATATTTAAATCTGGTGACATCCTTTAAAGTGGGGAAGTTTTCCAGGCCATTTGGCTCTGGAAAGCCCTTCCCTTCCTCTGACAAATGTCAAAGTAGTCTAAGTTCACAAAAGACCAGTGTTAGGTTGGTGTGTGCTGGAGGCAATCCTTTTGAAATGTAAGTGAGGTAGGAAAGAGCACCACCCCCAACCATCCTGGCAAGATATCCCATCCTGCCCACATCTAGCCCCTGTTGGTCACAGTCTGGGCCAAATACACATTCTTAATAGGAGAACCATTAAAAGGCACAGGCAGCTTGAAACTTCTAGAAGGCCTTAGAAGCTTTAGAGCAGGAACATTTAAATTACAATTCATTTGAGTCCAAGCATGACATTTCTATCTGGTCCTAATCAAGAATTAACACATTGAATGTAATAATATCGAATGTGAGAAATGAATATAGGAGACTTTCATTATCAGGGGACATACAACTTAAAAACACATGTCCTACATTTTAAATACAATACACCCTGCTCTATAGGCTGTTTAAAGCCTACCTTAGTGGTGACACATATATTAAAAAGGAAGGGTTAGGCCTGGCAAAGCGTTGATTTTGCCAGATGAAAATAGTAGTTTAAAATTGCACTACAAGCTAAAATAGCAGACAGGGAACATGTTGTAAAGGGCTACTTTAGTGGGGAGCACAATGAGTGCTGCAGGACCACTATCAACATTTTATTTACATGCCCTGGCTGCATGTATTACTATATATCAGCAACTTGTAAGTAAATTAAATGTGTCAATCAGATGTAAGTCACATTTACCATATTTTAGACAGAGAGTACAAGCAGTTTAGCACTGGTTAGCAGTGCTAAAGTACTCAGAGTCTTAGTGCCAACAAAAACAAATTCAGGAAACAGGATGGGCGAAGGCAAACAATTTCGAGAGAGACCAAAGCAAAGATATCGGATCTAACACAAAGCTGTACAAAAGGATACAGGGTGTTTCAACAAGCTACACTACTCGACTGTTCCAGTATGATTTATCATAGGAAACTGATGGTAAATGACAATAGGTAATCCAATGCTAAACTGCACTCTCACCTTAATTTAGATTTTTTGTATTAAAATTATTTTCATAGTCTTACAGTAAAACATATCTGGACTCTCTCTCTCTCTGGCTGTTTGATTGCAGCTATAATTTTATAATTGGCTCATCCTGGACTAATATACATTTGTGTTATAACTCTTAGTAGCGTTAGACAAGGGACAACTCTTTTTCAGGTGTTCTTTAGCAATGGAAAAAGATTCAGGAAGAACAGCACAACTCTATTCTTAGCTTACAGCAAAAAACACACACACTAGTTGTGTACAAGAAAGTAAAGTAGAGAGAAACAGAAAACTTGGAAAAGCATATTATTAATTAAAAATAAGGGTCAATGGCCCTTCTGAAAGTCATTTTAAAGCACAGATGTGTCAAGAGCCAGTTTTCTAATAGGAAAGTTGCTTATTAGGTTTTTGTTAGGCTACGGTGAAAGGCCAAGTGTTCTGTTTCTTCTATAACCTTGCCCTATATAATTGCCACTGAGCCTGCTAGTGTCTTCAATGGAGCGGACCCTATCCAGACAATGTTTCTCCTTCTCCTCCTCTTGGTGTGCTGAGTCTGGGTTCATAGCCATTCATGATTTCAAACTCTGGCATGTTTTTGTTCTGAGGCCAATTCACAAATGTATTTATAAGTATGGGAACAAGTACTCCTGTAGCACTACTTCATGTAGTCTTTTTTTGTTTCTTTTTTTTTTTTAAGTTTCAAAAGTTTTATTAAGAATATATAAGGCGGTACATACAGCATATAAACAAACTGTTTAGCTTTCAAAACATTGTTTTTGTTCGTTTACCACAATTATTTCCATTGTAAGCATATATACATGTACTGTCAGGTAAGTAAAAATTCCCAGTTGCATAGTTGAGTTGTGTACCCTTATTTTGAAGAAGAGTGGAAAACAGGTGGGGGGGGGTGGTAAGGGGAGGGGGAGCGAGGATAGGGTTGTGTAGGAGGGGTTGGTCTTGGTATAGGGGAGAGGCAAAATAGTCATATGAAATGGGGAGGGGGAGAGAAGGGAAAGAAAGAGGGAGGAAGAGGAAGGGTAATCGCGGGGGAATGTAGAATGAAGAGACTCGAGGTAGGCAGGGGGTCTTTGTATCCTGAGACTAGCTTGTTCAGGCCTAAGAGTAGGTCGTTCTGTACTTCTCCGTCTGTAGCAAATTATTATCTAGGGGTAGATAATATGTATGATAGATATGGTAAGGTCGGTTAGAGAGTGTCTACGTCTTATATGAGTTGATTTCTCAGTCCTTGTTTGTGTTAGGAAGCGACTTGTATTACTATGTTGGGTAGTTCAGGGTCTCGGGCATGTGACAAAATTAGAGGCCTATGGATTGATAGAGAGAGAGAAAAAAGAGAGAGAGAAGAGAGGATAGCGTAGCTAGGGAGAGAGAGAGGGGGCAGTAGGAGATTAAATGTGTTTCCGGAGTCTAGGATTCTCAGAGGGTGATTGGTAATTAATATTCCCTAATCATTGATCATTGAACATTGATCATCCGTTGGTCATCCACCAGCCGCTTCATGGTCTCTTCAAGAATGGGACCTCCTCAAATTGTTCTGCTTGGTCCTGTAGGTTATAAATCACTCGTTCATGGGTAGCCGTTTGATACATGGCCGTCATCCATTCCATGGGTGTGGGGGCAATGCTAGATCTCCAGTGCCGGAGTATGCATATTTTGGCCGTGGCTAGCGCCGTGTGGATTAATCGTTTATGTGCCCGCGATAGGGAGGGATACGGGCGAATGTCATGTAGAATGATAAATGCTGGTGGGGTCGGTTTTGGTATCTGTATGAAGTCCGATAAGGCGAGGCGTACTGCGTCCCATAGTGACTGTACCGTGGGGCAGTGGCATAAAATATGAAGTTGGTCGCAATATGGCTCTGTGCATCTCCAACAGTTCGCGTGAGGTATCAACCCTGCCCTGAAGAGTTTAACGGGGGTCCAGTACCATCCCTGAAGGATTTTAAATAGGCAAAATTTCAGGCGTGCTTCACGTACGCCCCTGTCGAGGGCTTCTAGTATGTCTGGCCATTCTTCGTCCGTGTAGGTTATCTCTAGTATGTCCTGCCACTTTAAGCGTAGTCGTTCAAGTAAAGGCTGAGAGTAAAGGTGGTTAGTTAATTCGGCATAGAGGCCAGCCAAGACGCCTTTTTGTCGGCCCCATTTCTGAAGATAGGTGACGATGGGTGAGGTTTTGAGCAGCCACGGGGGGGTTCCTAATGTTCTCCGCATACAGTGTTTGAGCTGTAGATATCGCCACTCCTGGTTACTTTGGATACCGAATTCTTCCTGGAGGGAGGCGAATGTGCGGAAGCTATCTCCATCTATTATGTGAGATATATTGTGGATACCTGCCTCGGACCATTGGGGCCATCTGAGAATAGTCCCTCCTATTTTAATGCTTTTATTCCCTGCTATGGGAGCCTGAGTATGCAGGGAGGGGTGTACTCCTAGTAGTCGATGGGCTCTGCACCACGCTGTGTTTGTAGCCTTGAGGATGGGGTTAGTTAAGGGAACGTGGTCGGCGTATGTTCCTCCCATCTCCGTATACTGTCCATATAGGAGTTTCTCTGTGATCACCCATTGCGGTGGATCGGCTATATCCGGAAGCGTATATATTAGCTGTGAGAGTTGTAGGGCCAGAGAGTATTGTTCTACCGAGGGTAGTCCTAATCCTCCGTAGAGCCGTCGTGCCAGTATTATTGCAGGTTTCAGTCTTGGGCGTGAGGAGCCCCAGACGAAGGCCCTTATGGATGCGTCTATTAATCGGAGTGAGGAAAGAGGTATCTGTAGGGGAAGCATGCCTAACACGTATGTGAAGCGTGGTAAGGTGACCATTCTGACCGCCTGTGTCCTGCCCCACATGGACAGGCCTAGTTGGGACCATTTGGCAAAGTCTTGTTTCATTTTAGATATAAGGGGGTCTATGTTGTCCCTGACCATATGTTCTAGACCTCTGTTAATAAACGTTCCTAAATATTTAAGGCGGGTCGGGGACCATTTGAATTGAAGGCCATGTATCGCTGCCCTCGTCGTTATGCGGGATAATGGTAGTGCCTCACTTTTATCCCAGTTTACCCGATATCCGGATAGGGATGCAAAGTCTTCTATAGTGGGAAGTAGTGCTGGGAGCGAGGTTTCTAGATCGGACATTGTTAACAGAATGTCGTCTGCGTAGAGATATATTTTGGATATGCCCCCGGTGATATGGATCCCTTTTATTTGGTGAGAATTTCGTATGGTGGCAGCTAGGGGTTCCATGGCCAATAAAAATAGAAGTGGCGACAAGGGGCATCCCTGGCGTGTGCCCCTTCCGATAGGGAATGGGTCTGACATGATGCCCCCACAGTTAACCTGTGCTGTGGGGTGGTTATATAATAAACGTACTTTAGAGATAAATTGTTCCCCCAGGCCAAAATGCTTCATGGTTGTGAATAGGTAGGGCCACTCAATGCGGTCGAATGCTTTCTCTGCGTCTAGGGACAGGGCTAGGGCTTCGTCAGGTAATTGTATGGATTCTAACAGTGTATGGCAAAGAGTTCGCATATGATTTCTGGAGGTACGGCCTGGTACAAATCCTACTTGGGTATTGTGAATCAACGATGGTATCACCTTGCGGAGCCGCGCTGCTAGAACACTGGCTAGGAGTTTGACATCCCCATTCAAAAGGGAGATAGGACGGTAACTGCCGCAAAGAAGGGGGTCTCTCCCTGGCTTAGGCAAGATGACAATCGTGGCTTTATTGGATAGAGCGCCCAGGGAGCCTTCTTGACATGCTTCCGTCAGTGCTTCATGTACTGCGGTTATTGCCTCCTCCCCAGCCCATTTATAGAATTCCGCAGGGAATCCGTCCTCTCCTGGTGATTTATGGTAGGGGAGGCTTGTTATAACTTGGGTTATCTCTTCTTTGCTTATGTTACCGTCCAAGAGGGCCCTGCCTGCCTCAGACAGACGGGGTAGATTGGCCGTGGCAAGGAATGTCTCCATTTGTGTTTGATCTGTCGTTGTTTCAGGAGTGTACAAATGTCGGTAGTACTTGGCGAACTCGTTTACAATGTCTTGTGGGCGAGTTAGCACTGCTCCTGAAGAAGATGTTATGGCCGCAATGGCAGAGGCTGCCTCTCTTTGTCGGAGCTGCGCCGCTAGGAGGCGACCTGCTTTTTCCCCTTGTTCGTAATGGCGGCCTCGCAATTTTTGCAGTGCGTATTCCGCCTGAGATGTATAGAGTTCATTGTGTGCCATGCGGGCCTGTTCTAAGGCGTGTCGCAGCCTAGGGGATGGTTGGGCGGTATATTGTTTAGTGAGGTCCTGTATCGTGGTCTCTAAGGTGGTTTGGCGGGCTATTCTGTCTTTGTTGGCCAGTGCTGCATCTCGTATCATATTCCCTCTTAGGGTTGCTTTTGCTGCCGCCCATAGGATCCTTTTTGAGGATACAGTGCCTGAATTCTCGGCCATGTATGTGGTTACATGAGCTTTTAATTGTTCCTTCCCTTGTGGAGAGCGATATCTGTGTACAGCCAATCGCCATGGTTTACGACCAGAGAAGGAGAGTCCCACCTGGATCCGGATTAGTATTGGGGAGTGATCTGAGAGCCCACTGTCTAGGATACAGGTGTCTTGTATATGAGGGATTACAGTGTGTGATACTAAGAAATAATCCAGACGCGATTGGGTGCCATGGACGGTGGATAAGAAAGTATATTCCTTATCTTTCGGGTGTTGTATTCTCCAGCAGTCCACCAGACCGACGTCAGTGGTCAGGTCTGTCAGAAGCGCTCTGTCGTGATTGTTACATACATCGACAGGGCCTGTCCTATCCATTATGGCGTCTTGGACGAGATTCCAGTCTCCCCCGATTATGTATCGAGTAGTTCCGATTTCTGTCAGGAGGCGATTTAGCTGTAGAAGGAATGGGCGTTTTGGGCCGGTTGGTGCGTAAACGGATCCCACGCATAAAACAGTGTCCCCTAGTTTTAATTTAGCAAATATATACCTTCCTTCCGTATCATTCCAGGTTTTAATGATAGTGACCGGGAGGGATTTACGCACTAGTATCGCCACTCCACATTTGCGGGGTCCGTTACTTCCAGATTCCTGACTCGTTGGACGGCAGCTGAAGGCAACCCTCCCTACCCAATCCCGTTTAAGTTTACTGGATTCCAGAGTGTCAAGGTGAGTCTCTTGAATCAGAGCTATATCTGTTTTTTTGGATTGAAGATAGGACAGTATCTTTTTCCGCTTAACATAGCTCGTCATGCCGTGTACATTCCAAGAGAGTATGCGTAATGGTCGCGTCGCTTGAGGGTGGGGCTTCGACATATTGGATAATTATGAGTAAGTAAGCACCCTCGATCCGGGGTTGGTGTTGGTGGGGGGGGGAGGGAGGGTGGGAGATATTGACTTAGTAGTTAGAGTGGGAGTTGTGTTTCGATATGATACAGTGTTTTATTTTATTTTATTTTATACGGGGGTTAGTAGCTGGTGGAGGCCAAGGGAATCCTCTGGAGAAGAAAGAGAAGAGAGAGGAGAGGGTGAAGGAAGAGAGGTAATATAAGTAGGACGAGAGCCAGATGGAGGGGAAATATGAGGGAAAAAGAAGGCAAGGAGAAATGAGAGGGAGAAGAAAAGAGGGAGAAGGGGGGGAAGGGATGGATGCGTGTGCTGAAGTTGAGATTGAGAGTATAGCAAGAGAGCGTGTAATTTGGGGGAAGAAGTGGAGAAGGGTAGGGATGAGGGAGGTTAGGAGTCCAACCTCCTTCGTTCGTTAGGTCTGTAAACGGCAGGACCGATTTCTCTCGGAGCTCTCGTGCCGTCGGGCGGTCTCGATCGGGGGGGGGGGGCGAAGGGGGGAAACAGCAGACAGCCAGTTATCGATATGTCGGTGATAAGGAGGGGTGGGGGGGGGGGCACACAGCAGTGCTTATGTTTATGTATCGGGAAGTGGGTCTGTTCATCGGTGGTTAGTGGCTAGTGTATTAGTTATATAACTAAAGTGTATATTGGCAGAAGTAATGATCGGTTAATAACTATAGTACCTGAGCGGCGCTGGAGAGGAGGGAGGGGGTGTCGGGTGTTGATGGGGTATGGTGTTTAGGATGTTGTGCCTAGTACTTGATGTTGTATGGTATCGTAGGGTGTTTAGGAGTTCATAAGATAGGGTCGTAAATTAAAGTAGGGACTGGGCAAACAGAAAGACCGAGACCGGCTGGCGAGGGGAGGGGGGGGGAGGGCAGAGGAGGGGGGGAGAGAGCTCAAACAGAGTATTATAGTTCTCGCGTATGCATGGGTACATAAAGATACCAATATACAGTATAATATAATAGTTCCTGAGCATTTCTTTTCAACTATAACACTGCCTCGTCTCATCTCGCCTTACAACTGTTCAATGACATATTAGGTTGATCAACATAACATATCCTGGCATCTTATCACATTATCATGTTAGGAGCCATTATGCCAAACGTCTCTCTATTAATCGTAGGATAGGTAATGAGTGTAGCTGAGCCCCGGGTTACGCGAGGATAGTGCGTATCTCATCCTATTACTAACTCCTTGCCGTGTATTATTACATCATAATACTGACCTACTAAGGTCTTACTTGGTATGTGCCACCATCATAGTCGTTCTGTTGTTGGTGATAGTTTAAGATAGTAATAATGATTAGGATGGGGGTAGGTACGAACATCTGGGGAAAAGAATAGCTAATAGTTTATAATTTACATTGTGATGTTATAATGTGGTGTGGAGTGGCAGTGTAGAATGTCATAATATTTCGCTTTGTTATGCGGTATTATGTTGTATTATGTCCTCGTGTTCTATTTTTTTTTCCCCAGTTTCTTATTGTAGAATAAGGTAAAGTCAAGTAGTGGGAGCTTTGATATGTTTCAGGTTATATCGTATTGTGTGTCCCTGTATTGGAATTAATTTATCTTTACGTTGTCTAGTCCCATCCCTTGGGGTGATAATGGGGGCTAAACGGTTCTAATGTCGGCGCTGGTCGAGTGTGGTGTGTATTAGGAAAGTTTCACATACTTTGTTGTTTACTACCATGAGATACTTTGTAGTGTGTGGAATGTAAGGTAAGTTCCATGATAGTTAATTAGTGTTTATTTTTTGTTATCTGTTTAATGCCCCTGTTACCTTGTTACCTTGTTATAGGGTTATAGGGTCGGGACCGGGCCCTTATTCAACATACAGTGAGTTGGTGGGGTCTGATCCCTGTTCTAGTAATCATCATCTGTTGTGTACTGAGGGCAAATAACGATTTACTGGTAGTTTCCATTATAGGGCCTCGGCTCTAGTCATAAAGAGCATATATTTTTCATGTATCTGGTTTTAACATTGATACTAGCAGTCTTAGACAATTACAATAGTAATACACATATGATCTGGAAAGGTACTCATCCTTCCGCGGAGTCTATAGTTGTTATTTTCGACTCTCTGGCGATAGTCCCATAAGTCGTCTTGTCGCGTTACCTTCTCAAGAAGACCCAGTTGTAGGCTTTAAAGGGGAGCGGGATTTGTCTCTTTCCGATAATTGGGTGTGGGTTACTACTGCGTGTAAAATCTGACCCCTGTCATCATATGATCTAGTTAGTCTCTCCATGTCTCTACCTCTATGACTGGCTCCGGTGTCGTGTAGAGCCGTCTTCACCTTTTCTATTCCCGAGTGGGGGGTTTCGGCCCTATCACTGCCTCCTACAATGTCATGCTCACTGTCTGTGTTGTAAGAGTCCATAGGCTGGGATTGGAAAGAGTCAAGGAAGAGTCTCAATTCGTCGGGGTTATAAAAGTCCTTGGATACTCCATTTTTTGTAACCCACATTCTTGCAGGGTCAAAGAGACCGTATTTCATCTCTAGTTTGCGAAGCCGGGGTCGTAGGGCTAGGAAAGCCTTTCTACGTTCGTTGGTTTCCTTGGAGTAATCGGCGGTTATTCGGATCTCGTGCTGGTCTATTCGGAAAGGGCCGTGGTTGCGTGCTACTTGGAGTATTTGTCGGGTTTGATTATGCCGCAGCAAGCATGCGATGATTGGGCGGGGCCTTGAGGAGTTGTCAGAGCGTTTTGGGCCTATCCTGTGTGCCCGTTGGAATTCTAGCGGCGGGTCAAAGTCCAATGAAATCATTTTTGGAAGAGTGGAGGTCAGAAAAGTCTGCATATCCGAGCCTTCTTCGTTTTCCGGGATCCCAAGTATGCGGATATTGTCTCTCCGGCTCCTGTCCTCCATGTCCGTTAGTTTGCTCCTGAGGTAGATGAAGTCTTGTTCTCGCACCTGAGACGTGTTGATCTGCGTCTCTAGTGATCCCATGCGTTGTTCTAGCCCTGTCACTCTAGATTGAAAGCCGGCAATGTCAGATCGCATGGATTTGGTTTCTAGTGTCAATGAAGTTATAGAGGCGTCCATCCCCTCTATGCGGCGGCTGACGGTGGTGATCTCTTGTAGTATCCTGTCCATAGTCGTGGATTGATCTTTATCAGGCATCGTGGTGAACTCGTTTAAAGGTGGCGATGTTTGAGGGTTTATCTTCGTGGGGGTTAGGCGTTTGTGTTGTAGCGCTTCTGAGAATAATAGTTGTCGTGCAGGCTTGCTGACAGGTTTATGGTTCCGTTTGTTGCCGGGCATCGCCTCAATTGTCTACAGAGTCTGACCACGTGGGGCCCGAGATTCCCTCCGTAGATTCCGATAAGGATATAGATGTTCGGTGGCTTACACTGGTGTCAGTCCACTCCCTTCTCCTGTATCTCTGTTCTCTTGGCTCCCTCTGGCTCTCCTCATCCCCGGTGCCCCCCCAGTCGCTCACCCCTCTCGTCCCCTCGCCTCCATGTGCCTCCCGTCGTGCCCCTCTGCCCTCCTCAGTATTAGTTGTCTGGAGGGGGGGGGAGAAAGTTTATTATCTCAGCGGAAGGGTTTTTGTTGTCCCTCTGCGATGGAAAAGAGGGGAGAAGTCGTGCCTCTGCCTCCGGCGATGCCGTTCTTATTTTGAAGAGATTCGATCCTACCTCTCTTTGGGTTTCTCTCCCGGCTGTCGAAGGGGCCGCACCCCTTTGCTGTGTCTTCCCGTCTCCCTGTGGGGGGGGGAAGGTCCACGGGTGTTTGTTGGCGTTGTAGGGAGATGGATGCGGGTCGTCACGACTCCCGCAGTCCCTGCGGCCTGTTCAGCTTGCTCCTTGCCGCTACGGGCACGCCGTCCGCGGTCTTCTGAAGACGCGACTCTGCCCCCTTTCTCCAGGCCTTATCGGCCTGGGGCGAGTCGCGAGTTTCCTGCCTTGCGTCCCGCTCCTACGGGGTCCCCGGACATGGTTCCGTGTCGCCGCTGTTGTAGGGGTGGAGGGGCACCGAACCCGGTGTGTTGTCCGGCTGTCTTCTCGCCCCCGTCGCCCCTCCGGGACCGCCTCGGCGCGGAGCTCTCGCTCTAAGCGGCCATCTTGTTTCGTGGCCCGGCCACGCCCCCCTTCATGTAGTCTTAAACGTCGTTGAAACTTGCCCAAAATATGAAAAATGGGAATAAAATTGACATTTTCATTGATATATAATTTGTCAGAAAGTGGATTATTATTTGGAGTGGATGGTAGTCCACCACAAGTAATAATGTTACTAGTCTTGTTATGTCCAGTAAATGTTTCAGTATTTTGAACCAGTTCTCACCCCATTGTAGATATGGCATAGAGAAGACAGGCTTTATTATAAAGAAATGTGAAAAGAATTCAGGAGACCTAGAATGGTTAAAAAGTTGAGAACATGATAAAATCCCTCTCCAAATTATAAAAATAGAGAATGCTTTAATGAACACCAGTGAGACCAAAACTTCAAAAATCCAAAAGAAGTACCAGAGGTACTCTTTTTAAAGTTTAGACTCACTTTTAGCACCAGAAAGTGTAAAGCACCAACTGCAGGCAACTGGTTGCAGTAGACTGGGTCAAAGTAAAATTCCACTTCAGTCGATCACCGGCCTGATACAAGTCATCTAACATTTTGGCCCCAGTGGGGAATGTACTCAATCTTTCAAAATCAAGAAGAGAATCAGACAGGGCTGTGCCTTGACCTCCTTCCTTTTTCTTTATAAATCAATAGAGTTGAAGTTGTCCTTAGTGCTCTGCAGGCTGACACGTCTGTTGCTGCCGGCCGTCTGGTCCCTGTGTTACTCTATGCCTACGATGTCAAGAACTGCAGTCGGTTAATATATATAAAGCCAAGACATTATCAGTTGCTATGTATGAAGCAAGGTTTTGGGGCTATATGCCTTGCAGTCCTTTTCAGGTTGAGGGGAAGGTCTTCCTCAACTGACTGATGAGTATTCCCTCCTATGTTTCGACTTATATTATGCATAAGAGGTCAGGTTAACCTACTTCAAGGATTTACTATCACTTATGCCGGTCCTACTTTGGCGATCAATTTGGGCCAATCCTGAAACAGCTTTCACAAAAACTGTTATTACAGATTGTCTAGCACTTGATCATGTTTTTAATATCCTTTGGCTTTTCCCTATTAATGAAACCCTTAAAAAGGTGCATGCCCCAGTGATTCGATCCACACATAGGGGGTCATTCTAACATTGGCGGGCGGCAGAGGCCGCCCGCCAATGTTCCCCTTCCAAAATACCGCTCCGCGGTCGCAAGACCGCTGAGGGTATTTTGGGATTTGCCCTGGGCTGGCGGGCGGCCGCCAAAAGGCCGCCCGCCAGCCCAGGGCAAATCAACCTTCCCACTAGGACGCCGGCTCAGAATTGAGCCGGCGGAGTGGGGAGGTGCGACGGGTGCAGTTGCACCCATCGCGTATTTCAGTGTCTGCAAAGCAGACACTGAAATACTAAGTGGGGCCCTCTTACGGGGGCCCCTGCAGTGCCCATGCCATTGGCATGGGCACTGCAGGGGCCCCCAGGGGCCCCGCGGCACCCCCTACCGCCATCCTGTTCCTGGCGGGAGACCCGCCAGGAACAGGATGGCGGTAGGGGGTGTCAGAATCCCCATGGCGGCGGAGCGCGCTCCGCCGCCATGGAGGATTCCCCCGAGCAGCAGAAAGTCGGCGGGAGACCGCCGACTTTCCGTTTCTGACCGCGGCTGAACCACCGCGGTCAGAATGCTCCAGGGAGCACCGCCAGCCTGTTGGCGGTGCTCCCGTGGTCGGTGACCGCCAGGGTCAGAATGACCCCCATAGTGTGTTGGCCTTGCATAGGAGCGAGATGAAAGCCCTTTATTTAGGTACCTGATCTGAGGACATGACCTTCATCAAGGATAGGAAACCTATGGTAGCTTCATATCTGTTGATCTCTTCCGGGGAAGGTTTCCAACTGTATTTGTCTATGGTCTCATGCCCCCAGCATTGATTTATTTTAACTAGGTTGTGGCTCAGTACAAATCATTTCTTAGTTGCCTTTCCAGTTATGAAACAACAGCCCAGTGTCTATGCGATGGAACAGACCCGTGTCTATGCAATGGTACCTCCAAGCAGAGCACTAAGCCCTTAATTCCATTTTGTAGTTTTTATGATGGGCTGCGGGGATTCTACTTGAAACCACATTTTATTGCAAATAATGTTAGGGACCATAAGTCTGCAGTTCATATTAGGAAAAGTACTATTCTTTAGTTTTTTAACATGGATTATATGCACCTTTGTTTCATTTTGAAGCTTTTCTGAAGAGTCTAAGGAATAGCACTTGAAACTGTCCTCTTTAGGAAATATGAGACAGAGTTCACGGTTCTTTTCCAGGTTTGTTGCGTGCAAAATCAAGTGTTTTTATGTCTCTGCATTGTTGTATACATTTACGATGTGGCTGGGCTCAATCAATCAATCACTGCATTTGTAAAGCACGCTACATACTGGCGAGGGTCTTAAGGCGCTGGGGAGGTGGGGGTGCTACTGGTCGAAGAGCCAGGTCTTGAGGAGTCTTCTGAAGGCTAGCAGGTCCTGAGTCTGTCGTAGGATGGTGGGGAGAGTGTTCCAGGTCTTGGCGGCGAGGTAGGAGAAGGATCTGCCGCCAGCAGTGCTTTTTCGGATGCGGGGTACTGTGGCGAGGGCGAGGTTGGCTGAGCGGAGGCTTCGGGTGGGGGTGTGGAAGCTGAGTCGGTTGTTGAGGTAGGTGGGTCCAGTGTTGTGCAGTGCTTTGTGTGCATGGATCAGGAGCTTGAATGTGATCCTTTTGTTGACGGGGAGCCAGTGCAGGCCTCTCAGGTGGAGTGTGATGTGGCTGCGGCGGGGGACATCGAGGATGAGTTGGGCCGAGGCGTTCTGGATGCGTTGGAGTCATCTCAGGAGCTTGTTTGTAGTTCCTGAGTAGAGGGCGTTTCCGTAGTCGAGTCTGTTGGTGATGAGGGCCTGGGTAACGGTTTTTCTCGTGTCGAGGGGGATCCATTTGAAGATCCTGCGGAGCATACGGAGGGTGTTGAAGCAGGACGCGGAGACGGAGTTGACTTGCCTGGTCATGGAGAGAGTGGAGTCGAGGATGACCCCCAGGTTGCGTGCGTGGTCCGTGGGTTCCGGGGCTGTGCCTAGTGACGTGGGCCACCAAGAGTCATCCCAGGCTGATGGGGTGGGTCCAAGAATGAGGACCTCCGTCTTGTCTGAGTTCAGCTTCAGTCTGCTGTCCTTCATCCAGTCGGCTATGGCCTTCATTCCTCGGTGAAGGTTAGCTTTGGCGGTGTGGGGATCTTTGGTGAGGCATATGATCAGCTGGGTGTCGTTGGCGTAGGAGATGATGTTGAGGTTGTGTTGTCGTGCGACGTGGGCGAGGGGGGCCATGTAGATATTGAACAGTGTCGGGCTGAGGGAGGATCCCTGTGGGATGCCGCAGATGATCTCTGTGGTTTTGGAGCGGAAGGGTGGGAGGCGGACGCTCTGGGTTCTGCCGGAGAGGAAGGATGTGGTCCAGGCCAGGGCCTTCTCTTGGATACCGGCGTCAGGGAGGCGTGCTGATAGGGTGCGGTGGCAGACCGTGTCAAAGGCTGCTGATAGGTCCAGGAGGATGAGGGCGGCTGTTTCTCCTTTGTCCATCAGGGTCCGGATGTCGTCAGTGGCGGCGATGAGGGCGGTCTCGGTGCTGTGGTTACTGTGAAAACCGGATTGGGAAGGGTCCAGGATGTTGTTAACTTTGAGGTAGCGGGTCAGCTGTTTGTTGACAATCTTCTCGGTCACTTTTGCCGGGAAAGGGAGCAGGGAGATGGGCCGGAAGTTCTTGAGGTCCTTGGGATCTGCCTTGGGCTTCTTCAGAAGTGCGTTGATCTCGGCGTGCTTCCAGCTTTCTGGGAAGGTTGCTGTCTCGAAGGAACAGTTGATTGTTTTCCGGAGGTGGGGCGCGATGGCTGAGCTGGCTTTGTTGAAGACGTGGTGAGGGCAGGGGTCCGATGGGGATCCGGAGAGGATGGAGTTCATGGTTTTGATGGAGTCTTCGTCGCTGACGCTGGACCAGACGGTCAGGCGAGTGGTAGTCGCAGGGGTGGTGGACTCGGTGGTGGGTGTGAGGGGGTCGGGGTTGAAGCTGTCGTGGATGTCGGTGATCTTGCGGTGGAAGAAGGTGGCCAGGGAGTCGCACAGGTCTTGAGATGGCGGGATGTCGTTGGTGATGGAGCTGGGGTTGGAGAGTTCTTTCACGATGCTGAAGAGCTCTTTGGTGTTGTGTGCGTTGTTGTCTAGGCGGTCCTTGAAGGCGGTCTTCTTGGCGGTCCTGATGAGTTGGTGGCGTCTGTGTGTGGCGCTCTTGAGGGCTGTGTGGTTGTCTCGTGTTCGGTCATGGAGCCATTTCTTCTCCAGCTTACGACAGGTGTGTTTGGAGATCCGGAGGTCCTCGGTGAACCAGGCGGCTTTCTTGTTGGTGTGGTTGGTTGTAGAGGTCTTGAGAGGGGCGAGGGTGTTGGCGCAGTCGTTGATCAACTGTGTGAGGTTGGTCGCGGCGGAGTCTGGGTCGGTGGGGTCGGAGCGTGGTCTCAGGGCGAGGGCGGTAGTCAGTTGGTCCTCGGTGACCTTGCCCCAGCAGCGTCGTGGTAGGTGTTGGGTGCGGTGGTGTGTGGTGGGTTTTCTGAAGGTGAAGTGGACGCATCTGTGGTCGGTCCAGTGTGGTCCGGTGGTGTGGTTGAAGGAGACGTGGGGGCTTGCAGAGAAGATGGGGTCGAGCGTGTGTCCAGCAGCGTGAGTAGGTGTCGTTATGAGCTGTTTGAGTCCGAGGTTGGCGAGGTTGTCGATCAGGGCGGTGGAGTTGCCGTCGTTGTTGTTCTCGAGGTGGAAGTTCAGGTCGCCGAGGAGGATGTAGTCCGTGGAAGTGAGGGCGTGGGTGCTGATGAGGTCGGCGATGGTGTCACTGAACTGTGGGCGGGGTCTGGGAGGTCTGTAGATGAGAGTTCCTCTGAGGGTGGTGTTGGGGTCGGTGTGGATCTGGAAGTGCATGTGCTCGGTGGTGGTGAGGGTGTCATGGGTGTTCGTTGAGATTTTGATGGAGTCTTTGTGGATGATGACGATTCCTCCTCCCACTCCATTGGTGCGGTCTCTGCGGGAGATCTTGTAGCCCTGTGGGATGGCTATGGCGATGTCTGGTGCTGAGGTGGCATTTAGCCAGGTCTCCGTCAGGAAGGCGACGTCAGGGGCGGTGGAGTCTAGGAGGTCCCAAAGTTCGATGGTGTGCTTGAGAGTGGAGCGGGTGTTGAGGAGGATGCAGCGGAGGTGGTTGGGTTCTCTGGCTGGTGGTGTGGAGGAAAACACAGGGGCACAGAATGAAAAAACAAAGTGGCACAGAAGCCAAGCGCAGGGGTAGAGAAAAAAAGGGAGCGAGTAGTCAGGCGGCAAAAGCGGCAACAGAGGTTCACCCACAGGGGGCTGCGTGGCAGATGGGGGAAGCGACCTGCCTGGTGACAGGGTCTAGGCGAGGTATTACATGTTAGTCCATAACATGGTGGAATAGGGACCCTTTTTATAGAAATTATTTTAAACAATGTTTATCCTTTGTCTTATCTGTTTTTATTTGATTTTATTTCTCTAATTATTGCTGTTTTTAAATCATTGATGTTGTATCTTTTTATTGTTTTATTGTCAACTTGTTGAAACGAAATAAAGATTTTGAATCAAATATACTCTGACACATATTTAAGTGACATTGGAGACACCATTTAGAGGGTCAATCTTGACTCCAGTAGAAGTCACCACCACAGTCCAGGACAGATTAAGTTGAAACTCATCAGCTAGGCTCTACAGGAAAATGGGCTTCTAGCAGCTTGTCTGTCCCTGCATCTTAATAGGAGGTCAGCCAACTGACCCTTGGAGTTTACATCTCGGTCCTGTGTGCAAGTGGGTGTAGGTCCAACACTTAGGGTTTTCCTCACAGGGCACAGTGTGAGGTGCAGTCTTCTTCAGAGGTTCAGAGGGGTTCTGAAAAGGCTGAGGGGTCGCAACATTTATGTCTAGTGCCAGCCGCAGGTGGGAGAATCCCTTACCGATCCCAACTATTAGAGAAAATGTTCATAGGAGTGTCCCTACCCTGCTTTGCAGCACTTCCTATGTGTTGTGCTGTAAACTATCCCACGGTGCCCCTCTCTACTTAAATTCTACATGTCAGAAACTGTCTTCCCCTGTGCAGAGCTCCATCTGTGCACCCAGAGGTGTGGCTATGATAGTGGTATCTCAAAACTGGTATTAGCCATTTCCTCTCCCACTGGGACTAGCTGTCTAGCAGGTCAATAGATGGGCTAGGTACAGGTGTAAGCCACATCTGCATTTGACATGGTAGGTACCCTTTGAGGTGAATCCGGTTTATGGGCACAGACCAGAAGACCATCCTGTCAGGGAGAAAAGCCACTCCCAAACCCATTGTCCACTGTTTGGGAGCAATATTCATTTCACCAAAGGGGAGCCACCAGCCAAAAGTTAGGTGATGCTGAACACTAGCAGTAAGTCACATTTGACTGAGGCTTCCGTACCCGGGCTGGAGATATGCTTTGCATGGTCATTTTAGCGGTGGCACAATATATGCTGAAGTCCATTAGTGACAATTAAATTATAGGTCCTGGGTGCACTTCTGTAACATATACTAGAGACTTATAGGTAAGTTAAATATGCCAATAAGGAGTATAGCCAATTTAAACATGTTTTAATGGTAAGGGCAAATGTACTGAGGTCTGATTAGCAGTGTCCGCATCTGCAGAGTCAAAAATAAACAACAGCAACAGTAAAAAAAAAAGAGGGTGAATATAAGAAAGGGACAGTTTCCTGCACAGTTAATATAGACCGAAAGGACTTGCGCTTTCATTGATAGGGAGTTGGACATTATGGGACCGAATGAGAAAGGTATGTGAAGTAGTACTGCATGAGTACAGCATAATCAGACTAATTGTCATGGTTTTCTTCTTGATGGTAATCTTATCTGACATTATTTAATTGCTTTTACAATGATAACGTTATATTTTGAATTGAAAGAACATAACTTTAAGACATTGGGTTACTGGTTTAAGGGTTTGGAACCCTACTCAATTAGTAAGTGCAATTCCTGTCAGGGTGAAGTCACACTCAAACCCTAAATTAACGTTGTGCACAACCCTTGGGTAGCTTGGTACAGAGCAGTCAGGCTTAACTCGGAGGCAATGTGTAAAGTAGTTGTGCAACACTTCAATCAGTAATAACGTGAAAACATGGCACAAGAAAGATCACACGCCAAATTAGAAAAATAGAATACAGTTGAATACATAACACAAGACCAAAATGACACAAATCTAATTAGTATAAAGATTTAAGGGAAAATAGCCCCCAAAAAACAGAAAGAGCCAACTGTGGATATCTGGTCATGCCAGATCGGGATAAAGTCACAATTTCATGCCAACTGCCATGGAGTGCGGGCAATTTATAAGAAACCAATTAGGCCTGCAGAACAAGAGTACGTTAAATCCTGGTGGTGAAGCACTCTGAGGTCCAGCATTGAGGATTCATAGTGGAGTCGAGTTGATGTGAGATCTGTGTCAAAGATGTGTGACACAGCATCAGTTCTGGGGACGTGCATGGCTGTGATGTAAAGTCCTGCATTGGCGTTGAGGAGACCATCAATGAGGGAAGCATGTGATATGAACTCTTGTGTTGAGAATACGTTGTTCACCATCTGGTTTTGAAGAAACCCCGCAACTTGCGATGCAAAGTCCTGTGTTGTCATCAAGGCTGCCATCAACGTGATTTTTCTAGCACACAAAAAGTTTAAAGGAACTGTGTAACTATGTCAGATCATATAAAAAATATGAATGCACAAATGAAGCACATTTTTTTGTTATTTCTGAAGTGTGTTGAAAACAATATCAACAATATACTTTAATATCATCAAAATGACTTATTTAACTAGGTGATGCAATTTCCACACATTGTTGCTTGTGCTCTGCATAGTTTTATTAGTAAAACTGTATGTCTTTGCATATGTAATTGTCATTTCAATTGAAAATGTGTTGTTTGTAATAGCAGTGTGTTAACACACCATGAATACTCCACTCTGCATCACTCCACTCTACTCTGCACCACACCACACAACTGTACTCTATGCTAATCATGCCACGCCTCTCTACTCTAGTCTGTACCACTCTACTCAATGCCAATGCATTCTTCACCACTCTACTCTACACCACTGCACTCTTTGCCACTGCACTCTAGACCACTCTAGTCTAGGCCACACTAATCTACTTTGCACAACCCCACTATACACAACTGATTCTATGCCACTCTGCAACACTGCAGTCTATGCCAATAGACTCTACACCAATGTACTTTATGCTGTCACACTCAACTCTATGTCCCTGCATTCTACACCAATCCACTGCATGCCACTCTAATCTACTCTGCTTCACTGCAGTCTATGCCACTGCACTCTACCCCACATTACTCTACTTCATTACACTCTATGCACTGCACTCACCTCTATGCCACCTCAATCTACTCTGAAAAAATGTACTGTGCACCGCTGCACTCTACTCCACTCTTCACCACTCCACTCTATGCCACTCCACTCTACTCTATTCCACTCTTCGCCAATGCACTATTGTTAGAAATGGGGTCTTTGGTTGGCACTCAGGTTACCCCCTGTCCAAGCAAGGACCCTCACTCCATTCAGGGCAAAGTGGAAACACACCTGGTTAACCCCCACTCACCCCCTTGGTAGCTTGGCACCAGTAGGCAGGCTTAACTCAGAAGCAATGTGTAAAGTATTTGTACCAACACACACAGTAATACAGTGAGAACACTACAGAATGAACACCACACCAGTTTAGAAAAATAGGCAATATTTATTTAAACAAAACAGGACCAAAACATCAAAAATCCAACAGACACAAGTTAAAATATGAATTTTCAGAAGAATAAGAGTCTTACTCCATAGAATTTTTTTTGGATGCAAGCCAGGTACAAACTACCTGGCTTGCTTCCAAAATAAAGCCGCACGGGCAAGTGTGCATTGGAAAAGCCAGCGATGCGTCTATTCCTTCCTCGCAAGGGAGGCCGTGCATCGTTTCTTCTCTGGTTGGGTCAGCACTGTGTTGTTTTTCTCCCTTGCAAGAAAGCGATGTGTTGATTTCCGAATGGTGCACCTCGAATCCGAGCAGTGTCTGGATCACTTTGACACCCAGGTACGATGCGTGGAAAATCCGATCGCACTGTGTTAGAAAACCGCACTGCATAGCGTTTGCATCATTATCAGCAGCTGCAAGCAGGTGTTGTGCTTCATTTCTCCAGCTGCGATGCGTCGATCTCCCAGCCATGATACAGATGGAGCATCAAGTTTAGCCATGAAGATGGTGACGCATCATTTGTCAGCTGTGTTGCAGATGGTGCGTGAGAAGTTTCCCTGCACGGCGTTCTGTGTGTGGAGTTTCAGCTCTTGTTCTGCCAACTTCACCTTTCAAGGGCCCAGGGACTGGAGAGGACACCACTTAGCAGGGAAGGAGTCTCAGCATAGAGTCCAGGTGCTGGCAGAGGAAGTCTTTGATGGCCCTGAGATGTCAAAACTGGAGGCAAGCTCAGTTCAAGCCCTTAGAAATTCTTCACAAGCAGGAATATACCACAAAGCCTAGTTTTTGTCCCCTTTCACAGGCAGAAGCAGCAACTGAGGGATAGCCCAACAAAGCACAGTCATAGGTAGGGGCAGCACTACTCCTCAGCTGTTCAGCTCTTCTCCTTGGCAGAGGTTCCTCTTCAATCCAGAAGTGATCTTGAAGTAATCTAAAGTCTGGGGTTTTGGGTCCACTAATTAGACCCCTTTCTGCATTTGAAGTGAGCAAACTTCAAAGGAAAGTTTCTGTTGTTTACAGGATCCCGCCTTGCCGAGGCCTGGCCCCAGATACACACAGGTGATTGAAGACTGCATTGTGAAAGGGCAGGCACAGCTCATTCAGGTGCAAGTGACCACTCCTCCCTCCACTCTAGCACAGATGGCTCATCAGGATATGCAGACTACGTCAAGCTCCCTTTGTCTCACTGTCTAGAGTGGATTCACAAACAGCCCAACTGTCAAACTGACCTTGAAAGGGAATCCACAAACAGGCAGAGTCACAGAATGGATTAAGCAAGAAAATGCCTACTTTCTAAAAGTGGCTTTTTCAAACTAACAATCTAAAAACCAACTTCACTAACAGATGTATTTTTAATTTGTGAGTTCAAGACCCCAAACTCCAGATTTCCATCTGCTCTCAAAGGGAATCTACACTCTAATAATATTTAAAGGCAGCCCCCCCCCTTGTTAATCTATGAGAGGGATAGGCCTTGCACAATGAAAAAGGAATTTGACAGTATTTCACTGCTGGGACTTGTAAAAGACACCAGTACATGTCTCACCTTTAACATACACTGCACCCTGCCCATGGGGTTTCCTAGGCATACCTTAGGGGTGCCTTACATGTATGAAGAGGGAAAGTTTAGGCCTGTGGGTACACTTGCAAGTCAAATTGGCAGTTTAAAACTGCACATACTGACACTGCAATGACAGGTCTGAGACACGTTTACAGGGCTACTAATGTGGGTGGAACAACCAGTGCTGCAGGTCCACTAGTAGCATTTTATTTACAGGCCCCAGGCACCTCTAGTGCACTTTACTAGGGGCTTACTATTAAAATAGGCCAATCATGGATAAACCAATAAGCAATACAATTTACACAGAGAGCATATACACTTTAGCACTGGTTAGCAGTGCCCAAAGTCATAAAGCCAACAAACACAGGTCAGAAATAGGAGAAAAAAGGCAAAACGTTTGGGGATGACCCCATAAAAGGGGCCAGGTCCAACAACTTTACACAGCTGCACTCTGTCACTACGCTGTATGCCATTGCACTCGACTCTGTATCACTATACCCTATGCCACTGCTATCTACTCTATTTTACTCCACTTTATACCACTGCACTCTGACACTCTGCTTTGCAACACTGCACTCTCCGCCACTGAACTCTATACCACTCTACTCCACATTACTCCACTCTATGTCATTGCACTCTGTGCCACTGCACTCAATGGTACTGTACTCTTCACTGCTCTATGCTACTCTACTATGCACCACTTCATGCCACAGCACCCTATGTAACTCAACTCAACTCTGACCTCTGGAACACTGCACTCTATGCAACTCAACTCTACTATGACATTTGCATCACTCAGTCCTACATCACTCCATCCTGCATCACACTATGCCACTTACACCACTGCACTCTACTCTGTGCTGCTCTACTCTGTGCCACTCTACTCTGTGCCACTCCACTCTGTATAACTCTACTCTGAGCCACTCCACTCTGCATCACTGCACTCTACTAGGCACCACTCCAATCTATCCTTTTACATTCCACAATGCTGTGTTGTATGCTGCTGAATTCAGTACCACTGCACTCTAAACCACTATACTCTGCAAACACTCTACACCAATGCACTCTACACCAGTTCACTCTACTCTATGCCACTCCAGTGTAGGCCACTCTACTCAAAGCCATTCTATGACACTCCAATAAGCAACTGTTACATGTTAATATTAGATTTGTGGTAGCTAAGCAGTGGGATAGAGTTTGGAATGTGAGAGAGAAGCGGTTGGGAAAGGTTGGTGGAGGACAGGCTGTACTGTGCTGCTTGAATAAAGGACAGCATTTCATAAAATCACATGGAAATCGACTAAAGATCTTTACATGTGGCAACAAGGGAAAGAAACGGTATCTGCTACATCAGCAGCAGCACAGGTGCGATACCGCATTATAGAAAGGAGTTACAGTCAATTGAACGTCAATTAGATTTACGGATTTTCACATGGCTATTTTGTTGGGATTTGATCTTTACACACCGGAACTAGATTTTTTTTTGGAAAGGAAAAGGCAAGTGTTAAGTAACGGTGAGTTAATTAACCATGAGTAACTGTGCTGGAGTGAGCGCAATGTATAACTGTACTGGAGCTCGTGTCTGGACCTTGTGCAACTACTTGTAACTACGTGGTTACCCTGGTAACCAAGGCAGCATCGCTAGGTATCGACGCTACGTAACGTAACGCGACTCTCTGATGCGGAGTGAGCACGCTGGAACTCATACATCAAGCTTGTGCAACTATGGGGTTACCCTTGTAACCAAGCAAATCATCGCTACATATTTACGCAGTCTGACTCCTGTTCTTCTCGTTCCTATCCTGTTTCTTTCTTCATGATTGCTAACATCTGGAATTTGGACTGCAAGATGGAAAATAGGTAAACTATTGTTAATCACGTTTGGGACATATTGAATTACATAAATATATAACAAATAATAATAAAGAAGAAAACAAGAGTTATAACATGCAGTTTGAGCCACCGTCAAAATTTCTTCAAAATAAAGGCAAGCAACCTCTTTCATGTGTCAGGTGGAAAGAAGAATTCACAACATATCTTAAAGCCATTGATGGTGAAAGGATGGCTGCAGAAAGGAAAAAAAGTATTTTCTGCATTGTTTAGTTTCAGAGGGTCAAGTGGTATTTAGAACTGTCCCAGCTATGGAAGGTCAAGGTGACAGGAATGTGTATGAAAAAGCTTTACTAAGGATGGAACATAGATGCAAACCCACGTCTAACGTTGCGTTAAATGGATTTAAGTTTTATACTAGAGCACAAGAAGAAGGTGAAACTTTTGATAGAGTTTTGACCAATTTAAGATCTTTTTCTGTTAACTGTAATTTTGGTGAAATTATGGATGAAATGATTAGGGACCAAATTATTGTGCATGTTAAGAACAAAAAGGTTCAAGAACATTTGTGGGTGTGGGTGATCCTAATTTAGATGTAGCTATTCACACTGCTAAAGCATTGGAACAGTCTGGAATGTGGATGAAATTGTTGCAAAGTAGTGACAAAACATGTGATGAAGTACATAGTACAAGGTAATCAAACATATAAGAAATCTGACTGAAAGGTCCATTGTTTTAGGTGTGGGAGTCCCAATCACATAGCATCATCTCCTCAGTGTCCTGTATTACGTAAGGAATGTAGTAATTGTGGGTGTGTAGGACATTTTGCACAAGTATGTAGGGATTTCAGGTTTCAGGAAAACAAGTAATTTTGGTAATGTTAAAGGGAAAGTCTTGTATGTAATAGATAAGGATGATAACGAAGAAGAATGTGAGTGGAATGGTGGAATTATACTTTCTATTGATGGAACAGAAGAATGTAAGAAAGGAAAGATAAAGCCACCCAAGTGTATTGAGCATATATTAAACGTAGAACCGGAATTGTTGCTAGATTCTGGTTCTCCATGGACAATCATTACAATAGAATATTGTCTACACATATTCGGGGATAAAGTGAGTTTGGACTCCTTGAAGGAGTCAGACATAGTTCCAAAAAGCTTTGTTGGTTCAAGGATAGATAGTTTGGTATATTAAGTAGTCGATATTGAGTTCAAAGAAAGGACAGCTGAGATAAAAATGCATGTAGCTAATAAAGGAGTTAGTGCGTTGGTGTGGAAAGATCAGTGGAAGTTAGATATCGTTCTTAGTCCCAGAACTCAGGATCCAGTATTGATAGTTGAGGATGGATCGGATAAGGAATTTGTGGTTAAAACTTTTCCTTAATGTCTTTACTACAAAATTGGTAAAATTGAAGGGATATAACTATAAAATAATTTTGAAAGCAAATGCTATTGCTGTGAAACAGAGATTAAGCAGTATACCATTAAATGTTCGTAAAAAGATAAAACAGAAGCTAGATGACATGGTTAAAGAAGGAATTATTGAGGAGATAGACTCCTCAGAATGGGTATCTCCCATTGTCCTTGCCAGAAAAGCTGATCAAAGTCTCAAATTGTGTGTGGATTTGAGGGCACTCAACGCCAATCTGGTGGTGGACTGTCATCCTCTTCCCAACATCAATGAAGTAGTGTCTATGCTGGAAGGAGCTAAAAAAAATTCTATCTTGGATCTTCGTTTGGTGTACCATCAAGTGGCATTAACAGGGGATTCTAGACAGTTTACAGCTTTCCTCACTCCACAAGGTTTTTCCAATTTATCATAATGCCCTTTGCTCTAGCCTCTGTGGCTTCAGTCTTCCAAAGAGTGATGCATCACATATTTAAAGACTTAGACAAATTTGTAAAGGTATTCCAAGAAGATGTTTTGATCTTTTCAAAGGATGAACAAGAACACATGTAACATGTGGAGGAAGTATGCAAGGGACTGGAATACCATGGGTTGACTCTCAAAGGAGAAAAGTGTAAAATGTTTGTGATTCTGTGGAATAACTGGGACACACATTGTCAGGTAATCGCATAGTCCTAAAAAGATCTGTAATTGATGCTATGGTGAAGGCTCCTGCTCAGGACAATAGAGAGAAAATGCTATCCTTTGCAGGATTATGTGAATACTATAGCAAGATTATTCAGAATTTTGCAACTAAAATGGGACCACTTAGGGAATTAACTAGAAATAAAGTAGACTTTGTATGGATGATAGACAGCAAACAGCTTATCAGCTGATCAAGCATTATATTGCACATGCTCACACTCTTAAACCATTCTGTCTTAACAAAGTTTGTGTTATCACTGTGGATGCAGTGCTTTGCCAAAAGAATTCAAAAAGTGAATGGTGTGTGGCATTTGTATCAAGGACTCAGTGAAACTGAGAGGAAGTATGCTGTCATTGAGAAGAAGTTGTTACGCTGTGTATGGGTTGTGGAACATTTCCGTAATTATGTGTGGGGTAGCAGGTTCATTCTGAGAATGGACCATAAACCTTTAGTAGGAATTTTGTCACCAGGAGATGGATGGAATGCCACAGCACGAATAGCAAGATTTATTTAATGATTACAGGAATACAATTTCACTGTTGAGTATGTGCCTGGGAGCTACAATGTTACAGCTGATTGTCTGTCCCGTCTGCCTTGCATTGATAGTTGCAAAGAAGAGCACAATGAGTTAGAAATGATTGCAAATGTTGGAGATTATGTGAGTGCAGAATTCAAGGTGTTGTCAGAAGAAGCACGGGACAAGGAAACAAGTGTTGATGTTGTGTGGCAGAGGGTCAAAAGATACATTATTGAAGGATGGCCCAGGGAAAAGTATATTGATGCTGAAATACAACCTCTTATAAAAGTTTCTAGTGAATAGGAACTAGAGGGGAATTTAATTTTTAAAAGAGTAAAGTGTATTCCCCCTGTTGCTATGCAAAGGGTAATTCTAGATCTAGCACATGAGGGGCATCAAGGCATGTCATCAATGAAAATACTTTTCAGGGCAAATTTTGGGTTGCCCAGCATGGATGTTATGATAGACAGGTTAGTAAGGGAATGTGTGGTGTGCATGAATAGTGATAGAATGTGTAAAACATTTTCTGCTCCCCTTAAACCTGTGTTATGGCCACGTTCAAATATCAAAGTGGCCTTTGATATTGCTGGTCCCTTCAAAGAATTGCCCTAGGTAGCCAGATATACATTAGTTATGATTGACTACCATTCAAAGCGGCCTGAAGTTAACTTTATCCTTCTCTACTCATCTACAGTGCACTCTATTTCCCTCTTCCCTCTCTCCCCTTCTAACTTTTCATTTCCCCTCTCTCTCCATCTTTCCCACTCTGTCCTTCTTCATCTGCAATTCTTTCCTAATCTTACATCCGCTCTCCTTCCCTAGCTCCCTTGTCTGCTATGTTGTGCAGCACCGGGTGTGAGGCTACAAATAAGAGCATAGTAAAGGTAATGCATTTGGGGGGAAGTTGTTCTGCCTCATGAAAGGATACAAAAGGCCTGATTACAACTTTGGAGGAGGTGTTAATCCGTCCCAAATGTGACGGATATACCACCAGCCGTATTATGAGTTCCATAGGATATAATGGACTCGTAATACGGCTGGTGGTATATCCGTCACCTTACCGTCACTTTTGGGACGGATTAACACCTCCTCCAAAGTTGTAATCAGGCCCATAGTCTGGACTCCACTCCACTTGTCATTGTAAAGTTACAGTGTCTGTGAAAATCCCTCCCTGGGGACAGACCTTGATGCTTGTTAAGAGCTGCTGTTCATGCAAAGCCAATAGGTCTCGACAATTCAAGAGCTATAGGTGCTGGCAATGTAAATTCATTTGTGTACAACTCTGGGGCTCGTTTTATTGATATATATAAATGCATTGATGTTGCCAACACCTAGAACTCTCAGATTGCAGAGACCAATTGGCTTTGCCAGTGCTTGTCTTGTCTCGTTATCATTCGTATAGCCTGTTAGTCTGGCTGGCATTGATGAGAAGATGTTTTGTGATATACCGTACGTCCAATGTTATATAATCCTTGATATAAGAAAAAGCATCTTCCTACTAAGCAAGACTTTAGGAATGGTCTAGCAACAGAGGCCAGATTTTCATCTTATGCCATCAAAACCCAGGCTGTAGGCAGAAGTACATTTTTTGGGGACATAGCTCCTTAGAAATGAACCAAACCATCAATCTCTATCCCGGATCATCTCCACCTACTGATCTCCTCATTTGTTTGTAGTCTGTACAGTAATTCCTTCCATGTCCATCCATATTTTCAGTCTTCTCACCTTTCTCTTCACTTCGTGCTCAATGGCATGCCTTTCATTTTTGTATATAATGCCTGCTACTACTTACTTTATCATCTCACTCGTCGGTCAAAGTCAACAAGTTTGTTAACCTACTAGGTGAAACTCTGGGCCACAGCCCCTCATGGAAACATTTCAGCCTCTTGCACTGGCACTCCTGTTTTTAGAAGATACGATAACAGGAGCATATTGCACTAAATTCAAGTATTCAGTGCATCAGCTCTTGCGTTGTTGTTGGATATGCCTGCTCAGTTGAGGCTGACTATCGATTTTCAATGCAATACGCCAACTATCTACATTCTTGCAATTATACAAGGCTTATTGTACAGTGCACCTGTTCAATTAATGGATTGTGATTGAATGAATCTGGCAATTTTTGTTTCTGCTGGAGAGAGATGGAGTTTTGTCTAGTGGCAGTTTTACTCATCATAAAGTAGTACAGAGGGTTAATATGCCACTTGCAAAAAAAATGTACTATGAAGATCACAGAACTGTATTTAATGTGGCTCGTAAGCTACAGTCCTAATATTGCATAATGATCTATGAACTGTTATCAAAAAGCTGCATGCAAACCGCATGGCATAGGTTAGAAAGTAATTTTTTTACCCCAGTCTTCCATTATCCTAACGTTTGTGAAAGGCTTTGTTTGGTTTGAAATACTTTTTTATCAGTAAAGCCAACCCCAACCACTTTGGTGCATTTTAAATCTTGATTTTATGCCTCTCCAAAACAAACACTCTTAAAATACACTACCCTCTAGTATGGATGGCACGTGATTCCTACACCTTGTATTCCTCATTTTCATATGTAACAGTTCATATAGGCTGATTTACACACAAATAATTAATATATGTATAATGTGTGTGTGATGTAGAGTGCTCTGACACTAAATTGTTATGGGTAGAGCAATAAAACAAATCAAATGCATGTAAAAGAGGGGCTATGGAGAGATGAGGAGCACTGTTAGAAGGTGGTAGTGAGTGCATCTGTGGAGAAGGAGTTCATGGGAGACACAAAAAGATTGTTGCTCAGGGCACCACCAGCAAAAAAGTTGGCCATTACTGCACCAACTTCAAAATAAATATCTTTCTAGATTAAATTGATTAAATATTTTTAAGAATTTAGGTTGTTGGTTGACTGGGGTGTGATCTCAGGGCAAGCAGCACCCACAATCCTTGTCAGGGTCAGACAAAAGCAAATCCCAAAATAACTTGTGCTTAATCTCCTAGTAGCTTGGCACAGACCAGTTGTCCTTAACTTAGAGGCATGTGGTAAGATAGTTCTGCAAAACCTCAAACAGTAACAAAATGAATACATACCACAAAAGGAGCCCACAACAGAGTTAGAAACAAAAGAAGTAGGTTTTCATATATAAAACAATACCTGAGTGACAAGAATCCAATTAATTGAAGTTGAGATATTACATTTTAAAGCTTGAAAACAGAGCACTAGTGAGGATATCTGGTCGTGCCTGATCAGGGCAAAGTCACAAGTTCAGGATGGCCACGATGGAGCATGGTCCTGCTATAGGGACTCAGTTAGACCTGCTGCACAAAGTACCCTAAATCCTGTGGTGTGATGACCTGTTGCATTGACATTGAGGATCCTATCAACGCTTGGGCTGCAAAGACCAGTGTTGGGGATGCGGTGTACAATCAAGGCCATGAATCGGTTCCGAAGAGCAGTGAAGCTGCAATGCAGGGGTTTGGTGTTGTTGTTGAGGCTGCTGCTGATGAGAGATGCGAGGTTCTGCTCCAGAGAATTGTAGTGCAGCAGAAGTTCAAAGGTGATGAGTCAGACCCAAGATGTGGGATGTGGCGGCAATGGCAGTCTTTTGGGACAGGTCCAATCCACGTAGCAGTGGCAATGCATCAGTTCTACTCAGGGGGGCACCATTCAGCCAAGGAGATGCATCAGTTCTGCTCAGACATGCGTCAATAATCAAAGAGGATGTGTTGGTTTCACTGGCCAGCATTATAGGGCCACTTCCAAGGGTCCAGGACTGGGGTGGCATCAGATGGCAGAGTCCAGGTGCAGAAGCAGGGTTTTTAGAAGTCTGTTAGATTCCTGAGGCTTCAAATCAGGAGGCCAGCCAACTAGCCCTTGGTCACTATGGGGTATAGGTTTAAGAGATGCAGGTCCAGTCCTTCTCACCAAGACAAGAGGGCAGCAGGTCAGCACAGAAAAGTAGGAGCACAGCAGAATACAATCCAGCAGAGTGACAGTCCTTCAGCAGCACAACAGTCCTTGCTGGGATACTCTCCCAGCAAGGACTGTTGTGCTGCTGAAGGACTGTCACTCTGCTGGATTGTATTCCAGCACAGGTCCAGAAGTGTACTGAAGTGTTGATGTCAGAGGTTCAATATTTATACCCTGGTGCCCTGGTTCTGGAAAGTGGGAGGACCTTGTAGACAGTGGCTTTGAAGTGCAAGGAAGTCTCTGCCTCTCCTGGTGTGACTCCAAGCTGGCTGGAGTGACAATACAAGGTTGTTATGCCCTCTGTGTGTGGGCAGGACACAAACTATTCAGGTATGAGGCTGTGTCCAGCTCCTCCTTCCAATACTGCCATAAATGGCCCCATCAAGTCCTACCTAGGCTCCCACTGTTTGTGGCTATCTAGGAGGGATACACAAATCCCAACTGCCAACAACACCCAGTCATGTGACCAGAGACAGCTGCAGACACCAAATGGCTAAAGCAAGAAAATAGCAACTTTCTAAAAAGTGGCATTTTCAAAATTGCAATTTAAAATCCGACTTCACCATAAGTTAGAATTTTACATTGTTATTCCAGAGATTCCGAACTCGAAGTAATATGTCTTCCAATTTGGAAATTGCACTCATAGAATGTAATAAAGTAACTTCAATGTTATCCTATGGGAGAGATAGACCTTGCAGTAGTCAAAAACTAATTTAAGAGATTTTCACTACCAGGACATGTAAAAGTTAAATGTACATGTCCTACTTTTTAAATACATTTCACCTTGCACTCTGTGCTGTCCAGGGCCTACCCTAGGGGTGGTATAGCTATTAAAAAGAAAGGTTTTGGCCTGGCAAAAGAGTTACCTGACCATGTTGAAATGGCAGGCCTGAGACAATTTTAAAGGGCTACTTGAGTGGGTGACACAATCAGTGCTGCTGGCCCACTTGTAGTGTTTCATTTACAGGCCCTGGGCACATGTAGTGCTCTTAACTAGGGACATACAAGAGCATTCAATATACCAATAGAGGATAAGCCAGTATTACGATGTTTGGTTAGCAGTAGTAAAGCGCACAGAGGCTTAAAGCCAGCAAAAGCTAAATTAGCAAGAAGTGAAGAGAGGAAAGCAAACGTTTGGGGGTGACCCTGCAGAAAGGGTCAGGCTCAACAATGTGAATAAACTTGCTCCACATAGCATGCAGCTTTGCAACATATATTTTCCATACGTTAACCAGTCACATATCAGATACTGATTGGTGTATTTTTAGTAAGTGTGTGTGTAATGCAATTCCAAAGAGCCGTTGATGCTCTTTTTAGATTTTCTAAAAAGCTGGGGCAAAAACCAGTTAAAGAGATGCTGACTATTTTTAAAAGTAAGTGCTCTTCTATTGAAGCATTTGGAGCAGGAGTTTGGGACTACGAGGACTGTTCAAATCTTCAGGTAGTTGAGAATAAGTTTCTAAGAAGATTTCTAGCAGTTCCACAATCTAACTCTGTAACGTTTTGTCATAAGAAGTAGGCATGAGGGACATATCTGATTATATAAAACTCCAACCAGTATTGCTATGGTTAAAAATGTGGACAAATCCTGAAGCCCATCTGTCCAGATTAGTGATCCAGGACTGTCTTTCATTATCAGGTGCGATGGACATACCTTAGCTCAGATATGTTTACTCTACTTTATCTCGTCTTGGGGCAAGGGAATTATTTCTTTCCCCTGGACACTTTAGTGCAACGGGACATTAATAGGTTTAAGAAGATATACTGGCACTCAATTTATGATCTAAAACCAAATATGGCCATTGCTAGGGATCAGGAGAGGATGTCGCCACAGCAAATACCCTTTATGTTATATTTGGACATTATTACCTCTGAACAACATAGATTTTTACTTACCTGGCTGCGCCTGAACACCATACATTACCTAGTGGCATTTCCCACCAGTGATACTTGGTTTGAGAAACTTCCGCCATGCTTCTGTGATGCAAAACACCCCAAAGCACTTTGCACTTTGTCCTTTTCTGCACGTTTTATATGGCACCTAGAAGAAGGTTTTTACGTCCAATTTTTGTATCAAAGGGAATTAGATCTAGCTATCTTGCTTTTATCTATTTATACAATTTGGGAAACAGAGAAATAATACATGCTCTGTTAAATTATATATATGCTGCCCTTGGTATTCGAAATTCTCATTAACATTGTTATTAATTGTACAGTTGAGAATTTTTATATGTATATATTTTCTGTCTTTTATGGCTTATCTTTGAACCGAATAAAGGCGGTCATTCTGACCCTGGCGGTCTATGACCGCCAGGGTCGCGGAGGACGGAAGCACCGCCAACAGGCTGGTGGTGCTTCATAGCCCATTCTGACCGCGGCGGTAAAGCCGCGGTCAGAAAACCGGGGCCAGCGGTTTTCCGCCGTTTTAGCCCCGGCTGGGCGAATCCGCCATGGCAGCGCTGCAAGCAACGCTGCCATGGGGATTCTGACCCCCTTACCGCCAGCCTGTTTCTGGCGGTTGTCACCGCCAGGAAGAGGCTGGCGGTAACGGGTGTCTTGGGGCCCCTGGGGGCCCCTGCACTGCCCATGCCACTGGCATGGGCAGTGCAGGGGCCCCCGAACAGGGCCCCGGCCGGCTTTTCACTGTCTGCCTAGCAGACAGTGAAAAGCGCGATGGGTGCACCTGCACCCGTCGCACGGCCGCAACACCGCCGGCTCCATTCGGAGCCGGCTTCTGTGTTGCAGGCCCCCTTCCCGCTGGGCCGGCCGGCGCTAACATGGTTAGCGCCCTCCGGCCCAGCGGGAAGGTTGTAATGCCGGCAGCGGTCTTTTGGCCGCGTAGCGGGCAAATGGCGGTTCCCGCCAGACTTGGAATGAGGGCCAAAGTATTTTGACTGACTGACTGATTGGTATATTCTGGCATTTAAAGAGTTGACAATTTTCCTCAGACAACATAAACATTCCCAACTAGATAGAATAAGTTTCCGATGTAAGTTACACAATCTTAAATGCTTATATGTTTTTCAGACAAGATGGAACGAACAATTCCTTTCTTGTAATAAGTGTTCAGAATGTATGAGTCCTAAACAAGGCGCCCCTCATGTTCAAGTCTAATATCTTGAATCCCTAGAGTTCTAGTGAGACACATACATAACAAATATGAAATGCACAAGAATGTTATGTGTGGCTGTTTCGTAAAGGTAAAAGTTGCCCCCGGGCCCATATTAAGAACACAGTGTAACTAAAGCATTTGTATCTGAGAATGGGCAAGGGGAGAAAGGGCACAAAATACATCGGCTGAACTTTGGGTGAAGATTCCAGAATTCCTTGCAGTCTCTACAATGCAATCCTGATCAGTGAATTGATCTATGTTACACTTCAACAACCGTACAGCAGGAGAAGTGTAACAGTAGTAGGCCTATGGGATACATATTCTGCCTATGACCCGAGCTAGCAAGCTTTGAGTCACCCAAGGAATAACTCGACTCTTTGAACTTTGTACTTCTAAATTCTATGTAGTCACCACAAATACAACTTTGCTATCTTCAGTTAAAACCTGTACATTCTGTATCATTTCAGGGAAAGCTCTGCTCCGCAAGGACTGCGCCTGTGCAGATTATGAGATTTGACATAGCACTTCTATCAAACAAATAATGCCTTTAACATTCTTGTAGTGTGGAGGATAGATCTTCTGTTTGAAGCTTCAGTAATTTCTGAAACACCTATGGGATGCCCAAGCTTGAAAAATCTGTCTCATGAGGAAAAGCTTTGCAGTTTAACATAACATCCCGTGGATCTGTGTGGCCCACTGGACCATCCTGTTGCTTGAGCTCTGAGTCTGGTAGTTCTCTGCACTCACAATCAATCAATTAATTCAATCTGCTCCGATGGGCAGTGGGAACAAAGCAAAGTCCCTATTAAAGTTTGCACTCAGCAATGCAAATCAGCTGCTATCTGAACCTTCTCCATAAAAACCATGAACAGCAGCAGTAACCTTCATCTCTAGATGAAGCACCTGAACACTGCAGAACTCTAAGAGTTTTCTCATTGATTTCATGATTATTTCATCCAGCACAGCTTTCTTGTTGTATTATGGTATGGATAGTCCAGAATTTCTATATAGGATAAAATATCCCTGCAGGGCATTATGAGCATAGTGAAAGTCACTGAGGATTTCCTTGATGATTTAGGGCAGTGGTTCCCAACCTGTGGTCCGGGCACCCTGGAGGGGTCAAGAATTCTCCTAAGAGGGTCTGCAACTGCTTAGAAAATTAAATAATATTAACATATTAATAAAGTGTATATAAATACAGTGGCTAAATGTACAACTAAAAATTGTAAAACGTACTGTAAATGTCAAGGGGTTTGAAATTGGAGGATACAAATTAAATTAGTATCCCCAGATTGATTTGTGGGAGCAGTGCAGGTGCATCAAACAGAATATAGGGCCTGATTCTAACTTTGGAGGACGGTGTTAAACCGTCCCAAAAGTGGCGGATATACCACCTACCGTATTACGAGTCCATTATATCCTATGGAACTTGTAATACGGTAGGTGGTATATCCGCCACTTTTGGGACGGTTTAACACCGTCCTCCAAAGTTAGAATCAGGCCCATAGTCTGGATGATGTGTGGCTTCAATTAAATTTAGAAAAGCGCCAACCTCCCTAGTAAAATTAAAAAACATGTTTTATTTATATTTGTTTGCAAATTAAATAAACTGTATTATCATTTGGCAATGTGTTTGAAGAATGCTTGTATCTGTATTTTTTGTGTATTGTTTTGTGGTATTTAGGCGGTGTCCCCCGGCTTCCAATAATGACTCAGTGGGGTGTCCACAGATTGCAATAATAATTCAATGGCGGTCCCCGGGATCCAGTAATGATGAAGTGGGGGTCCACAGCAGTCAAAATGTTGGGAACCACTGATTTAGAGGTACAAGGCTGAAGGCAGAGTCCCTTTATGAGGTCATGGAACTTTGAGTTCACTTGCTAATTTCTTTTAACATATGACAGAGGGTATTTTATTCCTAAGATGGTCATATATCAGTCTTCCCACAAACCACTGAAATCTGTATTGTTATGCTTTGTCATGAAAAGAAGAAGGTGGTGGCAAACATGAAAAAAATAAAAGCACAATATTGAAATATTGTGGTAGCTCAGAATGTGAATAATCATGCAGAACGATTTTAAACTACTGGTAATGATCTGTGTGATACAAAAAATAAACATGGTGCCATAAATATATCCTTTCTGCTAATCAGTGTTCATTTTAGAAAATCAGAGGAGAAGTATGAAAAGCCAGTCTTCATTTCCAACCTGCAGATGAAATTATGGTCTGGGATTTGCCTTTCACCTTGGCTGGTGGCTCTATCAGCAGGCATTATAATGTCATTACTCAACTGTAATAAGTTATTGGAGGTGAGCTGCCATGCCACTTTGTTATTACAGGTGACTAAAGGTGTCACAAATCAACTGTAATCAGGAAATTGTAGACAGGCTTTTCTACTCGGACTGCAAGCTCTCATGTCTAATAATGGGATGAAGAGGACTAAAGGAACCATAGGGCAAACCAAGGGCCGGATTTAGATCTTGACGGAAACGGTCCCGCTTTCGAGTTTCTGCCTGAAAACCTGTCTGCCGCCATGATGGTCTAGCCGCCCTATTACGTGTTACCGGGACCATAGGTGAAAAACCGCTGACTGTCTGCTTTCGCAGCCAATAATCTCCACCCGTGCCAAAGGTGCCATAGGCAAACGCGGCTGGGGCAGGACTCCAACCTCTTTTGCTGCAGTGCCAATCATGATGTGCATTCCTGCAGATGTAACTGTGGCGGATAAACCTCCACAACTGAGTTCACGGTTGGGAAGGATAAAAGGCCAAAACTCACCTTTTTTCCACTTATCCCATTTGCTGCTGCAATGATGCCGTCATAAAAGTCCTGCAATTGCTGCTGCTCCTGGACGAAAATCAACCCCGTCACCACCAGAGCAGAAGGTAAGTCACTGTTTTACCTGCCATCCTCAGAATTGACACTGTACAGTACCACTGGACTCTAGCCAGTTTGAGAAATGTTTGCTAACGACAGTACAATGATGTGTAATGCATATGTCTGTAATGTTGTACTTACAAAAATGTCTCACCCTGGGAAATAAGCAGCACCCAATATTCTGGCACTAACTGCCTTAATGGTATTGGACACCTATACCAAAAGTCACAGCAATCCCAAATAAAATTGTGTCCCTATAGGTGTGCGCAATGATGTCCCTTAAGTTACCATATCATATACATTAACAGCATACCCAATAGGAACTACTCAAATTCATGATAGTGTAGCAATTGAGCTACCAAGAAAGTGGGTGCACACAGAGGCCCTCATTCTGACCCTGGCGGTCTTTGACCGCCAGGGCGGAGGACCGCGGGAGCACCGCCGACAAGCCGGCGGTGCTTCAATGGGGATTCCGACCGCGGCGGTAAAGCCGCGGTCGGACCGGCACCACTGGCGGGGTCCCGCCAGTGTACCGCGGCCCCATTGAATCCTCCGCGGCGGCGCAGCTTGCTGCACCGCCGCGGGGATTCTGACCCCCCCTACCGCCATCCAGATCCCGGCGGTCGGACCGCCGAGATCCGGATGGCGGTAGGGGGGGTCGCGGGGCCCCTGGGGGCCCCTGCAGTGCCCATGCCACTGGCATGGGCATTGCAGGGGCCCCCGTAAGAGGGCCCCTAAATGTATTTCACTGTCTGCTGCGCAGACAGTGAAATACGCGACGGGTGCAACTGCACCCGTCGCACAGCTTCCACTCCGCCGGCTCGATTCCGAGCCGGCTTCATCGTGGAAGCCTCTTTCCCGCTGGGCTGGCTGGCGGTCTGAAGGAGACCGCCCGCCAGCCCAGCGGGAAAGTCAGAATTACCGCCGCGGTCTTTCGACCGCGGAACGGTAACCTGACGGCGGGACTTTGGCGGGCGGCCTCCGCCGCCCGCCAAGGTCAGAATGAGGGCCAGAATGTATAACCAATCTTTCCTCTAAACTGCAAACACATCAGAGATGTAAGAAGGTCACATGTCCACCTGGTTTGTGCAATATATGACAGACATGAGATGCCATTTAACTGTAAACTGTTATGTTTCCTGTGTAGCTCTGTTTTTGTGGTAGTGTGTGCGAGCAGTTAGGCTAATCCAGGAGATTCGCTAAGCATTTGTTGCACTCACAGTATCAATAGATATAGACACACACTGGGAAGAATAACTCATGACCAATTTACAAACATACTTCATATTTTTATAACATTTTTAAGACCAAAATCATCAATATATGATAAGTAGTCTTTTCTTATGATTTTTCAGTTTTTGAAAATGTTCTGTTTTTGTGCGTAATTTCACACCATAGGAATCAATAGGAAAATATTTAAAAATACATATAAAATCAGACAGTGCTCTCACGAATGTCACCTTCTGTTTTTAGGTCAAGGTCGTAGGAGTGTCCAGTGGGCTAGCCGGAGAACATTGGGTGGTTCCTGGTTTAAGCGGGCACAGCGGTTGAAGGTCTTGGAGCTGGAGCCCAAAGTAGAAGGGGACCACTTGGAAACACATAGCAAAGGTGGAATTAAAAGTAAGTCTGCTGTGTTTCCTTGGAGGGTGGAGGTTGCAATGGGTTAGGCACCCATAGAGCACAGCTGGTTGGTCGATGCAAGGGCCAGGGAGGTCGGGTGCAGCACAGATAGGTCAGCCAGGAGTAGTGCATCTTAGGGCCCTTGGAGACAGAAGCAGGTGAATTTGAGGGTGGATTGCAGGTCAGCAGGACTACTCTGGGGGATGGTTCTCATGTGTCATGAAGTCCTGCAACTGGTGCTTGCTTCCGGGCTCTTGGGAGTCCAGAGTGGACTTAGCTTCTGGGTTTTGGGCATGTGGGGGTCGGTACCCCGGGTAGTCAGACGCCACAGCCCTGGAGAGTCGCAGTGCCACCACACTTGGCATGGTAACAGGTCTCATCCTTAGGGGCTGTTGTAAAGAATTTGACTGGGAGGCTTGGTCCGGGTTGTTGGTTAGCAACTGGTCACTTTAGAAGACTTTACGGGTGCCTTGCCTGCAGGGTGCAGGAGAGTGATACCTTCACTCTGAGGGAGATTCCTGGCAATTTTCAGACATCTGGAGGTGATCTGGGGTTTTGTTCAGTCCTTCAGGTTTCCAGGTGATACCTCAGTGGCAATAGTTGAGTCCTTAGAGTAGCAGGCAGCGTTTGGCACCTTTTGCTTTCTGCAGCAGAGCTTCAGTTTGTGTGCATTGGGTCTTTGTCCTGGTCTTCTTTGTGTCTGTCGAACCTGAGGTTTTAGTCCAGGGATGCCATCTAAATATTGCATTTAGGGGGCGTTAGGGTGATTACCTGGTGGTGGCCAATGGGCCACCTACCTTAGGGTGGCTACACCCACTAAGTGACAACTTCCTGTGGGAAGGGGCCACATCCCTAACACTGATTGGCTATTTTACTACCATCCAAGATGGAGGAAAATGAAATGGAGTGGTCACCTCACCTGCCACACCTGAGGGGTGGTGCAGGCTGGGGATGGCCACTCACCCTATCCTTGGTAGGTTTCCCACCGGTTTTCCCACCTAAAGTGGAGCAAAACTATTGGGCAGCCATCTGCTGCTAACAGCAGTGGCAGATGTCAGATTTCAAAGGCGGTAAAGCCTTTGAAGCTGACCTCTAGTGCAGGGTGCCTGCTTAGGGGAGGAGATGTGACACCCCTGTCCAGGACAGGCTTTGTGTTCTAGTTCTTGAGAGCACAGACACTCACACCAGGAGTCCAGAATCATGTCTGGTGGTGGCGGGCTTATTACGACCAATCTGCAACCATGCCAAGACTGTTAGGGTTTACAGGGGGCACCCTCTGGGTACATTTTATAATAAATCCAAAACTGGCATCAGTGTGGGTTTAGTATTTTGAGTTGTTTGATACCAAACATCCCAGGGTTCAGAGAGTCCATCATGTAGCTGGGGAACTTGTAATGAACAGTGTCCAGCACTTGCATTTGCAATGGATTCCCTGCACACTTACTATGTCTAGGAAGTATCAAAGACACAGTAGGGGCATATTTGCTCATGCATACATATACCCTCGCATGCATTATAGACTGTGTCTTACGGCTGTAAGGCATGCCAAAGGGGTGACTTACCTTTATTACAGGCAGTGTTAGTGGATATGGCACTCGTGGTGACTGCTGTGTCGAGTTTGCAACTTTGGATAAACCTTGTCATGCACTTGCAATGACAGTCTGCATGAGGTTGGTGTGGGGCTTCTCAGAGTGGCACTATTGGTGCTGCAGCTATGGGGGCCCTCTTCAGTATCCATGCCCTAGGTTCCATGGTCACCACTAACTAGGGACTTACAAACGTGGCTGAAGTGCCAAATATAGTACAATTTTTGGGAAAGAGATCTGCCCTGGGAGCCTGTTCAGCAGAGGCACAGGAACCAGATAATTGTCCAGGGTAAAAGTGGGGGGCTAACCATGTCAAAAAAGGTCCTTTCTCACAGGTGTGAGGAAAGTTGTGTGTGTCCTCTGGATAGGGCCGGGGTGCAGGATTAAGGATGGGGAAGGGATTTCAGATGGGGCATGAAGTTGGTTATGGGTAGGAGGCTGTTGTCAATAAAGAGGCCAGACCCTTAAATGACCACTCACTGTAGGCCAGACAGGGCCCCATGAATTCCATCCAGGTAAGCCAGCATCTGGGTATTCTGACCACAAAGCCCCTGGATGGCATTCAATAGTGTGGTCTAGCTTACAGCCATAGTCCTCAAAAGATAAACAGCCTCCTGAATGAGCACAGCCTTGGAAACATGAGGGGGGAGTTGCCTGCATCAAAGGTGACATCATAACTTTTATGGGAGCAGCTATGGCCAAATGGGGGTGGCAAGAGGGAGGGTGGAGATTGGAACGTGGATGGCTGACAACGATGCAGATCGAGTAGTTGCACTAGGGTCCACGACCACTAGGGACTGGTCATCTGTGGAGGTCTCTGAAGAAGATGATGAGTCACTTGTGGCCTCTGCACCAGTCCCCTCACCTTCCATGGCACTGGGTCCCTTGGTGTCAGTGGTGTCTACAACAGGACCACAGTACCCAGCTTCTTCCGAGCTGACATGGCCTCTGTCACCTTCGCCTTGCCCAGATGATGCTTTAAAATCAGATACAACAGTTTGAAGGTATCTGTGTAAATGGAGTTTAACATGAACTTTGCTCAGAAAACATTTGCTAAGTCTACAGATTACACCAGCTTCAAGTCACTCAAGCTTTGCTTCCTTGTCACCAATATCTATCTCATGCATGTAGGAAGAATTCCCATCTGCTCACAGTCTAGAAATTCCCCATACTAGCTCCCATACCTTGTATGCCTTTTATCCCTTATCCACTTTTATTTATCCGCATAACAAATGTCTTTGATAGCATTAGTAAAAACAAAGTCCTGGATAAATTACTAAACCACTGCAGGACAGTGGAAAAACCTTTCAACACATCCACAACAGATGTATTTTGGGCTGGATATTGACTCATCAAGATAGGATGTTCCAACATCTATGTGATGGGCCCTTCCATCAGCAAAGGTCATTTCAAGTATCACTCTGTTTTGCATTTCTTTATTGAGCATAGTACAGGAATAAAGTCAAAACAGAGAAGTTATATCAAGAGCAGAAGAGTGAACAACACCCTTTTTGAATACATGTTCATAGAAATATAGTCATAATCAGGGAACAGAACCTGGAAGCATGATGGTATATTGTGGACGGTTTGTGTACGTTGCTGTCCAACAAGGTATGATGGGGGACAATCTGATCTGGGGTGAGGCGTACCTGCCAACTGGTGTGGGGCAGACTTCGAGGCATGGGGTACAGGCGTTGATTAAGGTAATGCCATAGTTGTATATATTTCTAGCCTTGATGGGTGGGGAGGCCGAATTCTGCCTCTATTGCAGCAAAACATTTGAAGGACCCGGCAGTAACAATCTGTCCCAGGTGTGTAATGCCCGCATTGTACCATTCCCTCCAGTCTAGTGTCTGGTCACCTATGCAGAGCCGGGAGTTACCCCAGATTGATGCGTGGAGATGTGTTCCCACCCCAAATAATAGGTGAGAGCGTTGCCAGGATTTTATCATGGCCTGTACAACCAGATGGGTAGTCCAGGCCCTGGCCTCCCGTGCACCATACATCAAGTCCATACTGTGCAAGCTACCCAGGGGGCTGCATTCTATTTGAACCCATTGTGGTGGGTCTACTGGCCCCCGGCATCAGGTAACTAAGTTGTGATAGATGGAAGAACAACTGAATAACGGAGGGGTGGCAAAGGCCTCCACAAGAGCGATGTGCCATCAGTTTGGCGCTGGAGAGGTGGGGGTCTTGCTGTGCCCCAAACGAATAAGTGTATGCTAAAGTCAAGGGCGCGTAGTATGGGGAGTGAAGTTAGAAGATGCAGCATGCTGAGAACATATGTAAAGTGGGGCAGAGTCACCATCCATACTGCCTGCACTCTGCCCGAAAGGGAGAGACCGAGGTGTGACCATTTTGCGAAATCCCTCCGAGTGGTTTCAATCAACGGGTCCAGGTTGTCACCAATAACACGGTCAAGGCCCCTAATTAGGTATTTGCCCAGGTACTTGAGTCAGAACGGTGTTCAACAGGCAGGGAAAATCGCTACAGCAGCTTTGGTAGTAGGGCGTGATATAGGTAATGCTTCGCTTTTGTCCCAGTTAATCTTATATCCTGATAACAATGTGAAGTCGGAGAGAAGGTTCCGTAGTTTCGGGAGCGAGTGCTGGGGGTCCATTAGGGTAAGCAGTATGTTGTTTGCATACAGATATATCTTGGACATGCCCTCTGGTACTGGAACACCCGGGGTAGCAAGGACCCGTCTGATGGCAGCTGCCAGTGGTTCCATGGCAAGGAGGGACAGGAGCGGGGAGAGAGCGAGCAGCGCTGTTGAGTGCCTCATCTAACATTAAAAGGGTTGGACACAAAACCCCTGCAGATCACATGTGCTGTGAAGGACTCATAAAGCAAGCACACCTTGGCAATGTATTCTTCCCCCAGTCCAAAGTGATGTAGCACTCAAAAGTGGTACCACCACTCTATTCTGTTGAACACTTTTTCAGCATTCAGACACAGGGCAAGAGCTTTGGTAGATAGGTCTTTGGCGGACCAGAGTGTGTGGGCCAGTGTAAGTAGATAGTTTCTGGATGAGCGACCAGCCATGAACCCCACCTGATAGTGGTAGATGAGAGATGGGACAACCATCCGGTCAGTTAGCCTGGACCACCATCAGAATTTCAATGCCTCCGTTCAAGAGGGAGATTGGCCTATAATTGCCACTAAGCAAGGAGTCTCTACCCTGTTTTGGGAGGACCAATATGGTTGCCCTGTTGGAGATAGGGCCAAGGGTGCCAGTCGAGGTCACGTCCCGGAAGGCCTCATACATGGAGTCCACTACATCTGCTCTTGCCCATTTATAGAATTCTGGAGGAAAACGGTCTTCACCAGGTGCGTTGTGGTATGGCACTTGGTGATGGCCTAGCCGGTTTCCTCCTTACTGATCTTGCCCTGCAAGATGCCTCTACCTTCCTCACTAAGTGTGGGCAGGTGAAGGTCCGTTAGAAATGGCAAGGCGTTCAGGGGTCCTCTGCTGATTCGGGGGTGTAAAGGTCCCAGTAAAAATTGGCAAACTCGTGGACAATGTCCTGGGGTGAGTAATAATGTAGCTGGTGGCATTTTGTATAGCTGGGATGGCAAGAGCTGCTTCCTGTTGACGAAGCTGTGCTGGCAAGAGGTGGCCCACCTTTTCCCTGTGTTCAAAGTGCAGCCCTCTTAGCCTCTGGTGAGCATGCTCAGCTTGAGATGTATAGAGTTTGTTAAGGTCCATCTTGGCTTGTTCCAGTTTTCTGCAGGTAAGCAGGGAGGGGTCAGTGGTATCCATACGTGTATAGTTTGATATCTGCATTTCCAATTCTTTTTGTTGTGAACGACGTCTGGCATTAGTGAGGGCCGTATCCCTCATCAGTTGGCCCTGAAGGGTCACCTTCACTGCTGCCCATAACATTTTAGGGGAGGAAACAGAGCCTTTGTTAGTGGTGAGATATATGGAGATGTGTGCCTGTAATTGGGTTTTTACTTGAGGGGTACGATAGCGGGGAACATTAAGTCACCATGGTTTGCATCTTGAGGTGAGTCCCAGCTCCAAGGCTAGGAGAGCTGGTGCGTGGTCAAATTGTGTGGCCGTCAGAAGGCAGGAATCACCCACTAGTGCCACTGTCCTATGGGAAATCAGGAAGTAATCAATCCTGGATTGGGAGCCGTGGGTCGTTGAAATGAAGTAGTATTCATTGTCCCTTGGATGGGTCAAAAGCTATGGGTCGATTAGGTCATGGTCGGCTAGTATAACATGGAGGAGGGCTCTGTCTGCCTGGTTAGAGTGATCAAAGGGGCCCATGCGGTCGAGGACCGGGTTGACAGAGAGGTTCCAGTCTCCTCCTAGGAAGTAATGTGAGCCACCGATTTTGGTAATGAGGTGGTTGAGAGAAAGAAAGAAAGAGTGCTTGTTCCCAGTGGGGGGCGTAGATCGAGCCCAGACAGCAAACCCTGTCTGCTATCTTGACTTTGGCTAAGATATATTAACCCTGTGTATCTGACCATGTTTTCAAGATGGTGAGAGGTATGGACTTCCTAAAGAGAATTGCGACACCACACTTCCGGGACAGTCCTGACATGGGGGTGGGTGAGCAGCAGCTATGAACTGATCTTCCTACCCAGTCATGGCTACCTTGTCAGACTCAAGCTGGGAGAGAGGTGCCTCCTGTAGTAGGGCAATATCCGCCCCCTGGGACTGTAGATAGGCCAATACCTTCTTCCTTTTGATATAATGGGTGAGGCCGTGGACATTCCACAAGATAGCTGTCAAGTTGGAGGGGGAATTGGATGAGTTAGTCTGCGACATTCGGTCAATGAGGTGAGTAGTCTGTGGGATGCGGGAGGCCACGGTGATAGCCTGCAAAGAATGGGAATTGGTAGAGGGGGGGCGCATGAGAGCAGGTGAGTGACGTTTGGTGTGAATTTCCCTAGTCCTTAAGGGGGAAAGCTAGTGCTATTGATAGAAAAAGATATGGTGGACACTCCTTGGTTTGTCAGCAGGATTTCACATAGTGTGCCGGGCTATGGGAGGGTGGGGTGAGCACTGATTCGATAGGGGTTGGGGCGGTTAAGGGGATACTGGTGGAGAGGGTTGGGGAAGGGTAGGTGGGAGGGGTGTCATGAATAGGTATCCGGAGTAAAGGGAAGACTCCGATATCTGTCAGGAGCTGTAAGCTTCAGACCTAAGCTGTGAGGCCCCCACGCATTGTGAGGGGGGAGGTGGGGAGGATATTGCAGTGTGAGCTATATCAGTGTGAAGGGAGGAATGGGAGAAGGCTGTTTTTGGTTGTGGGTGAACGCAGGGGAAGGAGGGACTGCTCGTTTGCATCGATTCCAATGGGTGACCATAAGGAGGTGGGATTCCACTCGTGGTCCAGAAGGAGGGTCGGCAAGGGTGCCCTGCCTCAGCGTATAAGAAGCATTTGTCAGGGCACAGGAGGTCAGCCGGTGCCCAAGGTCATTTGCTCCATGGGGTAGTCTCAGCAGAGGGGGAGGAGGGTTGTTGAAGATTATGCTGCAGGAGCGCAAGCCTAGAATGGGTAGTGCAATGTGTCAGGCAAAGGGGGGGGCTAAGGATAAAAGGATGTGTCTGGGAGACTGTGAGTAGAGAGTTAAGCTTTCGATGTTGGGGAGGAAGCCTCCAGGCTCCGTCAATGAGTGTGTCCCATGGAATGAGTAGATAGTAATCCATATCATACCAACTGAGACCTGATGAAGAAGGGTCCTGTGGTGGGGGAGTGGGACCTATGATAGAGGAGAGGGAGATGCTGGTGGGTGGCTGTGGTGGTTATGGGGGGGTGAGACAGTGGATAACAAGTAACTGGAAGCACCCCAACATCAAGGCAGAGGCAGCGATCATCACATGTCATAATTCACGATCCTATCAAAACCAGCAGAAATAGTAACAATAACTGCACACGTATGACCAAGAACACTGAAAGCTAGGGTGGCCACAGTCTCAGGATCGCCAGACAGCAACGCTATATGCTGGTTTGCGTTGTACTTATCCAATCTAGAGAAATGGTGGATAAAAAGTCACTCCGCGAGTTATTTTGCTGCCATGGGGTCAAGATCTGGTGGGGTGGCACTCAGTCCCCCATTGATGTGGGTTTAAGCGGTGATCTATATTTATCTCTGCCACAATCATGGGTGAGGTCTGCCACTGCCTGGAGAGCTGTTTCCCTGTCTTCATTTGATTGGAGAGGTCGATCGGTGGGCCTATTTCTCTTAGGGAGAATTTCTCCTGCAGATACGGGGTGGTCATGGTGGCATTGGGCTAGAAGTCCATGGGTTGTGGTAACAAGTTATCTAGAAATTGGTGTAAGGCTTGAGGGACAAGAAAGTCTTTATACTTTCCATCCTTCGTTATCCACATGTGTGCCAGCTCAAATAGGCCAAACTTGATGTCTAGTTGGCGAAGTTGGGAATGCAGCCCCAAGAACTCATTCTGCTTATTGTTGGTGTCACAAGAGTAATCCGGGGCCAGTCTCACCTCTCAACCCTCGTACCTGTAGGGCCCATCCGTGCGAGCAGCGGTCAGAATTTGTCGGACCTGGCTGTGATGGAGAAAGCAGGCGATAATGGGTCGGGGTCTGTTCTCCTGGTCTTTACGCAGAGAACCTAAGCGGTGTGCCCTTTGTAGTTCCAGCGGGGAGAAAGTGTGAGGCAGGCTTTGACATCCGTGCCTTCCGCCCGTTCTGGAAACCCAAAGAAGCGGATATTATCTCTGCGGCCCGGTCCTTAAGATCTGGGAGTTTGTCTCTGAGATACTGTAGTTCGTCATCCCTGTTGGGTGAAGAGTTGAGGTTATCTTCTGTTATGGAGAGACGTTGGTCCTTACTCGTCACCTTATCCTGGAAATGTCATTGTGGATGGACCTGGACTCCCCTGTGAGGTCGGAGATCTTGGTGTCCATGCCCTCCAACCTCCTGCTGATGGCAGTGATTTTCTGTAGGATGCGCCATAGAGATATCAGGATTAGGTGTCAACGTAGTTTCCGGCAGGTCAGACATCGAGGGCAACAGGCTCACCGGTGCAGTACAGTGGTGGGTAAGGGCCTCCGAGGAGAGCAACTGGCGTGCTGATTTGGCTGTTGAATTGTCCCCAGGCATGATCTTCGCATGGTGAGGCTGTTTGAGGGAGAGGATGTCTCTGCTCATGTCCAGAGCTGTAGTTCAAGTTACTGCCACGGTGGGGAGCCGTATGGCTGGGAGGGTCATCAATCCGGTGTCGCCAGTCGATGAGAGGCAGCAGGGGATGTCAATGTAGGGGTAGGGCCCACAGGGGGTCACAACCACCAGCTCAGGCTGCCAGACCAATCTTTGTGTCCAGGGGCTGTGAGGGACGTGTGCACAAAGGTCCCCATGTGCTAGATCCTCAGTCCAAGGAAGCAAAACATGGTCTTGATGCATTGAGGTGGGTCTTCCCCATCCGTATATGTCTCAACAAATGAGGCAAGTAGCTTTCAGCTGGAGCAGGCCCGACCTTACCATTGCATCCCTGGATCAAGCGATGTTATGAGGCATGGTTGTGGGCTTCTCCCCTAAGGCCTCATGAAAATGGCAGTGGGGAGGGGGTACTCTAGACTCCAGTCATAGGATCTGTTGGTTCTTGTGGCCGCCATGTGTCAGGAGGTGGTCCTATCCTCATATGGTGCAGCTGCTCAGCCCCAGGGACCCTCCTCTGTGTTGTGCGTGGGGCCCAGGGGATGGTGAGGCTGCTTAGTGTGCATGCGATCTGTAGGTGGGCAGTTGTAGGAGAGGTTTCACAGGTTCCTCCGCCACCATCATAGGCCTCCGATGCACGTAACTCCTCTGTCAAGACAGCATCTCTGTCGACAGCCAGGCCTCAGCCCCCAAGTATCACTTTGATCACCATCATTGCTTTCCCATCTGGACATAACTAAGGACAATTGCATGTCATTTGGGGTACGTGTACCTCTGTCACCAATGTGGACACATTCCTGTCTGTTTGAATCAATACACTCTGGCATGAAAAGACATGATGGTTGACACAGACTGGCTCACATGCACATTGGGGGAGGATAGAGGCTTCATGACAACCTGCTACTGTCTACATGAAATTAACTGATTCTTGCTATTGAAACATTTCTAACACCGATGTAATTCTTGGCATGTTTCCATTCCTTTTGGTGCAGATGCTCATGGTAAAATTTTCTTGGTACCAACTTAAAGTCTGAAACTGCAACTGTCTCACATGTGCTTACTATGCCATGTCACCAGTAACAGGGCCTTTATTACCTACTTACGTCTGTGATGAAGCATCTCACCTGACCCAGTCCTCAAATGGGGCATGTTTGGCACAAATGTCCCTCATAAAATGGAGAAAATGCAGCTACCCCTTTTTTTGCATGCTGCCATGCTCGAAATAGTACTTGGCTTGTGATGAGGAATCCAGTGACAAACTTTGACACAATAATACATTCCAAACACCGCATCAGACTATGTCTGAAACACTTACACCTCCAGAAATCCCTGTCTGTGTTGAATGTGTGTCAACCCTCATGTTGATGCCAAACAACATGGCTGTAAACTATAAAGGGTGAACAACAAGATTAGCAACATTCAGCAACTCACCCCCTTGATGGTGTTGTTGTGCCCTCAACTGCTCATCAAGCTCTGGGGAGGCCACTACAACGATGTAGGCCATTTAGGAGGGTCAGGCTGCAACACCCACACTTGCCTTATTTGGAGGCCTGGCAGAGCTGGTTTTGTGCTGACTTCCTGGTCCAGTGCTGGAGGTCTTCCCACCTCTTCTTGCAATGCAGGCTGCACCGCTTAAAGACCACCAGAGTCTGCACCTTCTTCGTGATGGCCTTCCACAAATCATGCTTCTGATGGGCGTCAACCTGTATGGCTGATAACAATTGACAACAAAAGAGGTTTTGAGAGATTTTGGTTGTCTGTTGTGCAGTCACACAATTTAGTAGCAGCTCTCACAAGCATTCCCAGAACAGATAATACAAATTATCTTCATACATTTTAAAGTTCCTTAGAAACACTAATTTGCAGTGGAGTAGCCTCTTCATTCTGTGGAGTAGCCTCAACATTGTTTACCTCATGTTACCAATTCTACTTTGGATTTAGATAGCTACCATTTCAACCTGGGTTGTATGTTTCCACTTAAACTAGTGGTACAGTACCTGCTAGCCACTGGAAGCAAGGGGCCTGCATTTTGTCTCATTAAACCTGGAATTGTGAGCAACATGCATTGAAAACTCAGCTAATTCTTGCAGATGAATTTTCATTTCAATGCCCATACATTTCTAACGTCCTCAAACAACATCCTGTACCCATCTAAATCATGTGGTTCACTACCATCCTATCACAACACTTCAGCCATGAACAAATAGGGGACCAAATAGCCTGTGGACAAAGAGGGAACAAGTTACTTTGTCGAACATTTCCCACACAAACATGTACCTGTTCCTCTCCAGTTCCCATACAGCTGGCTGTACAGGCAGGATCTCCACGTGAGGATCTCCAGCTCCTCAGGGGAGAAGGCAGGGTCCTTGTCATCTGCTTTGCCAGACATCCACCATGCACTCTGTCGGGACACTCATCACTACTGTGGCCAGCCTCTTTCAAATAAAAAGATAATAAACATAGTTTATTGCTGGCGGGGCTGACTCTCCTCCGCCTTCATGGAGGAGCCGCCCCTGAGCCTATGGCAGGGTCCATTGTGGACTGTTCCACTACGCTGTCAACTTCCGCCGAAGACCATCGGGTACCCAATGTCCTTACCACAAGGTCAGACAGCTACCATTTTAGGGTGTGAAGCTGTGCATTTTTTCTTTGTTAGTGAGTCACCAGCACTCAAAATGGAGGCTACTGTCTATACAAATGTCAGATATGAACAACGCTGTTTTTAGCAAGATTTGACACATTGAAAATAGAACTGTTTCTGTGCTTATCATTGATAGTGCCATGGGGATAGTAATACCTCCTTTGATGGTATTTAGAAAACATTTATTTCTTAAAAATAATTTGCCAAAACTTAGGCCCTCATTACAACCTCAGAGGTCTTTTGAAAAGATCATCAAGGCTGCGGGACCCAGAATACCGCCAGTGCCGGTGGTATTTCTGGCTCCCTATTATGACATTTCCACTGGGCCAGCGGACGGTGACAGTGTTACCATCCGCTGGCCCAACGGAAAAGTCACATCAACATTGCTGTCGGCTCGTAATAGAGCAGGCGGCAATACTGATGCACCTCTACTCACCCCACGAGGAATCAGGACGCCATGGAACCCGAGCTCAAGATACTGCTTTTCTACCAGGAACAACAAAGACGGCGGCAAAGATCACGGTGAGTACTGCACCTACGACACAGGAGAGGGGGGATGGAAAAAGAGTGACACACACACGCAACACACACCACTCCCACCCCCTCCCTCACCCACTACAACACACACACAAGTACATGTTGATACATTACATTAACAACCCCCAACTCCCCCTGGAAGAATGCAAGGAGAAAAGGAAATGATTCGAACGTTTGTAATCTATTCAAAAACAGTAATCAAAAATATATACATTCATATACATATATTTACACTAGAAACAGATATATACATCAAGAATACAAGTCCAAGGTATTCCACCATCATAGTCCGTGGACCACTGAGCCCAAAATGCATGGGCGAGGCCCACACTCAATACCCGATCAAAACGGAGAGAACACTGCTGGGGCATCAGATAGAAATACAACAGGCACCTCAGGGGGAAGGAAAGGGGGGGCACCTCAGCCGGATGAGTGTACAACGCCAGATCCACGAGGGGGCTCCATGCCCACTGCTGTATCCTGGGGAGTGCAAACCCCCAGTCTCAAAAGTCTTTCCAGTCTGTGGGTTGCCCACTGCTGCATCCTGGGGAGTGCAAAGCCACAGTCTCACAAGTCTTTCCAGTCGGTGGGTTGCCCACTGCTGCATCCTGGGGAGTGCAAAGCCACAGTCTCTCAAGTGGATGCCTTTCTCCACTGGTTCTGGAGGGGGCTTTGTGCCCAGAGTGCTTCATCCTGCCAAGGACTGAGGTAGTGGATGCCTTTCTCCACTGGTTCTGGAGGGGGCTTTGTGCCCAGGGTGCTTCATCCTGCTCGTGGCGGGCTCAGTAGTGTCAGAATCTTTGGTGCTCAGTGGCCTGCGGTGCTGGTGGCGGCGGTGTCCTTGGCAGCGATGCTTGTGGCGGCGGTGTCCTTGGCAGCGGTGCTTGTGGCGGTGGTGTCCTGTTCAGCAGTGCTGGTGGCGGCAGTGTCCTTGGCAGCGGTGCTTGTGGCGGCGGTGTCCTTGGCAGCGGTGCTGGTGGCGGCGGTGTCCTGTTCAGCGGTGCTGGTGGCGGCGGTGCCTTTGGCAGCGGTGCTTGCGGCGGCGGTGTCCTTGGAAGCGGTGCTTGTGGCGGCGGTGTCCTTGGCAGCAGTGCTTGTGGGGGTCTTGTTCACCGTGAAGGTTTTCCCAGACTTGCCTGTTTTACTGTGTCCCTTCCCCATCTTGGATGGTGGTGCAGCTGTCTCCACACTCCCAACTGTACCCCTTGGAGAGGCTTCGGTGTAAGATTTTTTTCCTCTCTCCCGCAGGGAACTGGCCAACTTTTAATGCTTTTGAGGTGGGGACTGTCCGTGCTCTGGCTCCTTGGCACACTGGCTGCCCTGCTGCCTGGCGCACTCCAGAAGCCGGTTACTACTGGCACCACTGTTCCCGCAGATGTTGTGGCTGAGGCGCTGGGTTGGGACCAGGAGAGACGGGCCCTAGGAGACTGAAGGGGTGGGGGAGGTGAGGGGAAGAGGTCAAGGTTGGACCTTTAACCAGCTTGGGCGGTCCCACTTTAAGTGCTTCATCCTGCATTCCTAAAGCAATCTTTAATCTAGCTCTGGATGTTGATTCTGGCACGCCCACTTGTAGCATTTTATCTGCTTCAGGGAATTTATTGTCCTGGAACGTGGCAGGCATCAAGAGTAAATTGTTTGACTCTGAGTGGGGGGCTTATGTTGACTCCTATTCTATCTGCATGTTTCAGGGGCCCGTCAGGCATTGCAGCGCCGGCCTGACGAGGAGCTGGGCCCTATGATGAAGCATGTCACCGGATGGTGAGTGAGGGCTCTTGCTTCGAAAATTTTGGTTTCCATCTTCTGATTGAACCATCCTCTTGAAAGAAACCTTCTGCATTGTTTGGAACCGTGTGTAATCTTTTTTGATTCTTTGACTATTGGGAACCTTACGCACGGGACCAGGAGTTTGCACTCCGAATATCCCATTTTCTGCCCCTCCTTTTGTTCTTTTTCCGGTTATCTAGATTAAAACAGTGGATAACGAAAAACCAGGTCTTAAGTCATCTTCAGACGGGATTCAGGGACAAGGTCAGTACCATCGATTAGATCTTCCGATTTACCACCATCAAGTGGAAGATCGTAGACGCAGATCAAGGCCACTTATTTGTGGCCTTTGTTGATCTGAAATCTGCGTTTGACCTTGTCCCGCGCGCCAAGCTCTGGGAGGTTCTTAGTACTACTGGTGTTCCGGGTTCTATGATTAATATCATCAGGGATCTTTATTCTGACAATTGTGCCAAAGTTCGCTGGGGTGTGACTGGCGATCTGACTCCAGCTTTTCCAACAGCATGTGGCGTGAGGCAGGGGTGCGTTTTGGCGCCCACCCTGTTCCTTTTGTTTATTAATGCTTGTTTGCCATACCTTTCGGATTGTCAAAGTGATGCCCCTAGCTTGGGCGGGCAGAAGCTGCCTTGTCTTCTGTTTGCGGATGACACTCTGCTACTTTCGCGTACTGATACAGGCCTTTCTAGACTACTCTCCAGATTTATGGAGTTCTGCATCGACCATGGGTTGTCATTTAATTCAGAAAAAACTAAATATATGGTCTTTGGGGACACCAGGCACAAAATGAAGAGGCCTGTATATTTAGAAGGTGTTCACTTGGAAAGAGTGGGCACCTTTGATTATTTAGGTATTAAAGGGAAGACTCACATCTCTGGCATGCTCATCGCCAAAAATCTCTATTGTGCCTGAAGCAAAGGGTGGGCGGCATTGCAAGATTTGCCTCTAGATCCCCAAAATTTGCAATGTCTCCTGCCCTCGAAATATATAAATCTCAAGCCAGGAGGGGCGCCCTATATGGCGCCGAACTTTGGGGCCACTGCAATTTGGCGAATTTGGCAAGGGCAGAAAATCAGTTTCTAAAAATGCTGCTTAAGGTTCCCTCTAGCACTCCATCTCTGCCCATCCGAATGGACCTAAACCTTTTCTCAATTTTGCAGATTGCTGCTCTAAGGCCTCTGCTGTTTTGGATTCGGTTATGGACAACAGATGCCCTAATTCCTTTTCGTTGTGGGCTTCTTAACTTGGTGGGCCATGATTCTACTATTAAAATTAAATGGTGTATTTTTGTTGAACGATCTTTCACCCAGCTCGGCTTAGGGTCCTATTGGCAGGATCCTGCTTCCATTCCTAAAAATGCTGTACAGCTGCTAAAGGATGCTTTTTGGCATAATGTCCAGATTGGCCAATTTGCCAGTTCTGTTCCGCTGTCTATGTCTGACAATTTTTTATCTGTCAAATGTCATTATGAATTTGAGCCTTACATGGACGCAGCGTTATCTCCATTTGCTCGTGCCCTTTTTATTAGGTTCAGAATTGGGTCTCTCCCTTTGTGCTCCTTAACGTATAAATGGTCCAGTTCCACCAATAGATCCAAATTCTGCCCGATGGGTTGTAAAAGTGAAGAGTCTGTTTCACATGTTTTTTTCCATTGTCATGCATATCACAAACAAAGAGCTTTTTGGCTCATCCCGCTTTGTAAACAAATAGGGGTCAGATCTTGTTTTCATGCTGAGAGAATTTTAAAATGTGATTCATCCGTCCAGATAGTTTTATCAGTGGCAAATTTTCTCGAATCAATCTGGCGGTTGAGATTAGCAATTTTAAGGAACAAGACTTGGTAGTTAATTCTTAGTTTTATTTATGTATATTTATTGAATTTGGATGCATGATTTCAGTCTTTACCTTGTAGGATGTAGATATTGGTTTACCATATTATTGACTATTTATTGATCTATGGAACCTGTCTTTTGTTCTTATGTTGAGAGAATTTAAAAATGTGATTCAACCGTCCAGATAGTTTTATCAGTGGTAAAATTTCTTGAATGAATCTGGCGGTTGAGATTAGTAATTTTAAGGAACAGGACTGGGGAGCCAACTCTTAGATTTATTATGTATATTTATTGAATTGAATGCATGATTTTAGTTTCTATCTCGTAGGATATAGATACTGGTCTACTATATTATTAATTATTTACTAATCTATGGAATTGTTTTTTTTGTTGAGTGGACTTTTTCATTATTACAAGGTGTTTATTCTGTTGTTCATTTTGCTTGATTTTTAAATTTTTCCTATTCTTTCTTAATTTTTTTTACTGTGTTTTTATCTCTAGTGTCCTCTTGCTCTTAAAATTTTTTGGGGACGTGTATTGTACTTTTATGGTATGTTTTTACTTACCGAAATAAAGTTAAATGATGATAAATGGACAGGAAATGTTTTTTGGACACACTGGGACGGGTAGATGGAGGGGGTTTGGGAGTGGAGGAAGAGGTAGTGGTTGTAGAAGGTGTACGTTTGGTGACTTTGGGTGAAGGTGCATGGGCTGGAGGCTGTCATGAGGTGGATGGCTGTTGGGTGGGTGTGTGGCTGCGTTTGTATACCTTGGGAGGTGGGCTCACAGACACACTGGGAGAGGACACAGGGGATGTGTGAATGGTAGTGGGGGTGGTGACTGCACGTGAGCGGGGTGTGGTGGTGGGTGTGCTGGTGATGGAGGTAGTAGTTGACGATGTAGTGCATGCAGGTGCGAGTGGAGACGAGACTGGGAGGGAGGAGCGAGACGAGGAGGAGGGGGCCACAGTGGAGGCAGTGGCTGTTGGTATGTCTGCATGTGTATGATGCTTGCGTGAGTGCCTGTGGGATGTGTGGTGCTTATTTTTGCCTGAGCTTCCCTTGTATGTTGACGTGTGTGCATGCTGGTCTGATGGTGTGCTTGGGCAGGCTGAGGTACAGGGTTTTGGGTCTGGGTGGAGGAAGTTGGAGGGGGGAGGCCAGAGACAGGGACAATGGCTGCCATCAGTGCTGAGGCCAGAGTCTGAAAAGCTCACTGATGGGCTGCCTGACCAGAATGAATGCCATCCAGGTATGCATTGGTCTGTTGCAACTGCCTCTCTACACCCTGGATGGCATTCAAAATGGTAGACTGCCCAACAGTGAGGCACCTGAGGAGGTCAATGGCCTCCTCACTGAGGGCAGCAGGGCTGACTGGGGCAGGGCCTGAGGTGCCTGGGGCGAAGGAGATGCCCACCCTCCTGGGTGAGCGGCCACGGGGCAAACGCTGAGGGGCTGCTGGGAGGGCGGTGCTGGTAGGGGGGTGGCAACTGTACCTGTAGATGCAGGGGCACAGAGGGGCCCGCCACAGCAAGGGAGCTCCCATCAGAGGAGGAGTCCGTGTTGCTGGTCTCAGCTCCTGTCCCCGCCGTGGAGCTCCCCTCGCCCTCCATCCCACTGGTGGCTTCTGACTCCGTTGTGTAGCCCTCCAGGGCCATGTGAGATGCAGCTCCCTCCTGCTCCGGTGCCACTGCTCCTCTGCCTGATGATGCTAATGCAAACAAGCACAGGGAGACTCCAAAAAGGGAGGGGAGAAGACAGAAGAAAGACATGTTGAGTGCATCCAATACCGCTACCGTTGGCGGACACTACAGACACAGAAGCCCCCTGCACTACTCTGTGCATTTGGAGTTCCCTAATCAATCACAGGGACATGGGCTACAAGGCTATGCCCGATTGCTGCACACATGGAAATCACAGGAGCCTGACTAGGTGTAGTTGGCTCTGTACACAGGTGGGGTGGGGTGCCACAGGGCCTGCCTTAAGAAGGGACCTTGCCTACTAAACTCGCCCTGGCCTAGGGGAACCCACAGCCCACCTCCCCCACCCAGACACCTACAATGCGCACTGAATCAGCTGAATGAGAGTGTACTCACCCCCTTGTGGCTGCTGTGATGCCCTCAAGCGCCCATCCAACTCCGGGTACGCCACCGCCAGGATCCGGAACATCAGGTGGCTCATGGTGCGACGGGCACCCCTCCCACGTTGGGAGGCCATCCCCAGCTGGGCTTCCGCCATCTTCTAGCTCCAGCAGCGAATGTCCTCCCATCTTTTCCGGCAGTGGGTGCTCCGTCTGTGGTAGACCCCCAGGGTCCGGACTTCCTTGGTGATGGCACGCCAAATATCCTTCTTACGGTGGGCGCTGACCTACATGAATAGATCAGGGGAAAAGGAGAAGATATAACCGTCCGCACCGTCACAATCATTGGCCCCCATCCCTACCCTTGCCATGACGCACATGCACTCACCGTCGTTTCATGCACGCCTCATTCCCCCCCTATCTTTCATCCACACCACTCCAAACAGGCATTGCCCATACAGCATGCTCACATTGTACTCACCTGTTTGTCTGGAGGACTGTAGAGTAGCGTGTACTGGGGGAGGACCCCATCCACTAGTTTCTCCAACTCCTCCGTGCTGAAGGCAGGGGCTCTTTCCCCAGACATATGAGCCATCGTCTCTTCCAGACTGAGGTCACAGCAGCACTTGCAGTGTAGGTCCTCTCCTGTCGAAGATCAGGTATCAAGTGAGTGAACAGAGAGAAAATGGCGGTGACGTCCGTGGCGGTGCGTACCGTCACCACCGCCGTACATCGTCATTGGCTCCTGGGACCCAGAGGGTCCAATGTTAACCAATGCAGGATTGTGACACGGTCTTCGACTGCCTACCGTGATGGTGTACAACGCCAGCGCAGTTACCTCATATCCTCCTGTCCCACATTACAGGTCAGGCAGCCGCCATTTCAGGGGGCCACATGGCATTATGTTTGACTGCGTCACACATATCTAGGCCTTGCTTAAACACTAATACAGCCATATGTAGATTTAAAAATATTTTCAGATTAAGCTGTGTTTACGTTCCTCAGTGTTGGTTGACTCTCTGCTCGCTGTTCTCCTTCATAGAGCACGTCCGCTGGGGCAGGTGAGGAGATGGCGGCATCCTCCGGTGTACAGACCGCTGGTAGACCTGTCGACAATGGAGGAGCGACATGTAATTATCACCTACAGACTTGATCATACCACAATCCTGGAACTGTGTGCCCAGTTGGAGCCAGACCTGATGTCAGTTTTCCGCCATCCCACAGGAATCCCCCTCTAGTGCAGGTGCTGTCAGTACTCCATTTCCTGGCAAGTGGGTCTTTTCAGACGACAGTGGCCATAGCATCAGGGATGTCCCAGCCTATGTTTTCCAACGTGTTGTCCAGAGTGTTGTCTGCCCTGCTGAAACACATGCGCAGCTATATCGTTTTCCCTCAGGTGGAGAATTTGCCTACAGCGAAAGGTGACATCTATCCCCTGGGACATATCCCCAACATCATAGCTGCCATTGATGGGACACATGTGGCCTTGGTACCCCCCGCAGGAGTGAACAGGTGTGCAGAAACCAGAAGAGTTACCATTCTATGAATGTGCAGATGGTGTGTTTGGCAGACCAGTACATCTCCCATGTGAATGCCAAATTGCCTGGCTCAGTGCATGACGCTTACATTCTGCGGAATAGCAGCATCCCTTATGTGATGGGGCAACTCCAGAGGCACCGTGTGTGGCTATTAGGTGAGAACATGGACTCAATACAGTGTGACTAGGTGTCTGGGGATGTCCCTAAGAGTTAGTGTGTGTCTAACAGTTGTCCCTCAACATTTGCAGGTGACTCTGGTTACCCCAACCTGTCATGGCTACTGACCCCAGTGAGAAATCCCAGGACAAGGGCAGAGGAACGCTACAATGAGGCCCATGGCCGGACTAGGAGGATTATAGAGAGGACCTTCGGCCTCCTGAAGGCCAGGTTCCGGTTCCTCCATATGACAGGTGGTTCCCTATTCTACTCACCAAAGAAGGTGTGCCAGATCATCGGTATGGGCAGTGGACATGCTTTGGTGATGGGTGTCCATGCTTTGGTGTTACATGCAGGGCTTGTGTTTGGGATGTGTGGTTTGTGATAATGGGACATATGTGAGGAGTTGGAGTGATGGGGGTGAGGGCGAGGGTGGGGGAATGTGATAGCATGCAGGTGGGTGGGGGATGAAGTAGTTAAAGGTTTGACTTACCAGAGTCCATTCCTCCAGCTACTCCTGCGAGGCCATCAGGATGCAGTATAGCCAAGACCTGCTCCTCCCATGTAGTGAGTTCTGGGGGAGGAGGTGGGGATCCGCCGCCAGTCCTCTGAACCGCAATCTGGTGTCTTGAGACCACGGAACGCACCTTCCCCCGTAGGTTGTTCCACCTCTTCCTGATGTTATCCCTAGTTCTTGGGTGCTGTCCCACTGCGTTGACCTTATCCACGATTCTTCGCCATAGCTCCATCTTCCTAGCTATGGTGGTGTGCTGCACCTGTGGTTCGAATAGCTGTGGCTCTACCCGGATGATTTCCTCCACCATGACCCTGAGCTCCTCCTCAGAAAACCTGGGCTGTCTTTGCGGTGCCATGGGGTGGTGTGGGTGATGTGTGGGGTGGTGTGTGTTATGATGTGTGGGGTGATATTTAGAGGTGTGTTGTGTGAGTGATGGTGTTGAGTGCCTGTGGATGCTATTGTTCTTTCTGGTGGTGTCTCTCTCTGGACTTCTGTCGCAATTGTTGCTGTAAGGGTTTGTGGGTGATGTGGGTGTGTGTTTTATAGTGTATTGGGTGTGTGGGTATGGTGTGTGTATGTGTATCAGGTGTGTGTATTTGGAATTGTCCAATGTGGTTGTGTTTTGTAGATGTGTGTGTATTTTGGATTCGTGGGTCGTGATAGTGTGGGCGTATTCCTGTTGGCGTGACAGTGTCGGTTTTGTCATCGCCAGTTTATCACTGACCTTTGGTGTGGCGGACTTGTGTGGTTGTTTAGATTTTGGCGGATTCCGAGCTGTGGGTCATAATGGCAGTGGGGTATTCCGCGGCTGCGGCGGTGTGTTGGCGGTCTTCTGCACGGCGGTATGCTGCTTTTACCGCCAATGTTGTAATAACCCCCATAGTAGTTTGGGTCCATATCATTTACTTGCATGAACTGAATTGTTTTTCAAACATTGAGAAAATGAACTAGTAAAAAGTCTAACATGGTGGATAAAGTATAGTAGTAGAGGCAAAATAGTTTGGAGTCCAATGTACAAAATACAACTGTCCTCAAAAGATGTGTCCCTGAAATAGTCCACACAGTAAGTGGTAGACACTCACTGAAGGAAATTAGAATCTGTGTCTCCTGGAGGTGGTGGTTGAGATCTTGCCATCCTCTCCTGGTGGTCCGGATGACCATCCCCTCTGGGGAGGGGGTAGGCACAGCTGCAGGGACTGGGGTGGGAGGAGCAGGCTCCTCATGTGACAGGGCCTCCCTGTCTATGGCTGGCAGGAATGTACTTGGTCCAGATGTCTAAGGACCAAAGACAGAGGCAGATGGTATGGGAAAATATGGACTGGATAAGTTACCAATATATGGAATTCTGGTTTGTAAAAGCATTGACTGAAAGAGTGTGCTCTGCTATGATTTTCTGCAATAGCATGTACTGCTTCAGTGCTCTCATAGTCTGGTTACATGCCTTATTACTAGAGGGGAATTTACTACCCTCACATCAAGCTTCAGCCTCTCTGTACTGCAAGTGCACAACTTGGGCTTACTGTGAGTTTATGAGACGAGTCTTCAGTGCTAAAGTGCTTGAGTAATTTTGCAATGCAGGAGCACTCTTACCTTCAGCCCATCATGCCCCAGTGCAATGCAGGGGCACTCTCACCTTCAGCCCATCATGCCCCATGCACTTTAATGCATTTCCCATATCCCCCTCAGTCTCACTTGCTATTTCAGAAGAAGGTGTGGGGAAGCTCTGTGCAAACTCCATCTTAGCATGCTGAAAAGGGAAAGATTATTTAACATATTGGTATCCTAGAACAAGTTGAAAGCCTAACACCTTTCCCTTTTTCCTACAAGCTAATGCTTTCCTTCACTTATCAGAGAGCACCTTTTCTTTCTCTCCACCATGCCTACCAATACAGGGGTGTTTCTTTTAAAACATAAACTTATCCCCAGTCCCCATCTACAGATTCATTTAATTTTTTCTTATTTGACTAAGTAACAATTATTTGTGGGGATGGTTGCTGCAGGTCTCTTGGTCTTATAAGTGATTCCCTAACTTCTTCCAGTTATAAACACAGGTGTACCTTGTGTGGATAGAGCAGGGTGTGCTACTGAAGTTTTGCAACAGGCTTGTGCCAAATGGCTGGCTCCAAAGGTTCACTAGGACTCTTGAGCCAAGAACAAGTCAAACTTTCTTGTGACTTTTATTTGGTGAAAGTTAGACTTGCCAGTTCAGGGTGGCCTTTTCCCAAACTTTTTGCCTTCTCCCCTCCTGTTTTGCTGGCATTTGTGTTTGCTGGCTTTAGGGCTCTGTGCAGGTCACCACTGCTAACCAGTGCTAAGGTGCTTGTGCTCACTCCTTTTAAACCTAATACAATGTTTCTCCATTCAATTGACACATGTAATTAACATATGAGTCATACATGTACGAAGGGCCTGTAAATAAAATGCTGGTAGCGCACCTGCACCACTTATTGTGCCATCCACTTAAGTAGCCTGCCATTGCAGTGTACGTGTGCAGTTTTAAACTGCCTATAGACCTAACAAAACAAATATTTTGTCAGGCCTAGACCTTCCTTTTTAATACACGTCACCCCTAAACAGACCAGAGGGCAGGGTGCTGGGGTTACCTCTTCCACAGGATAACATGGGGTTACCTTGTTACATTTCATAAGTGATAACTGTTGTTTAGGGACAGGTAGAAATGTCATGTTTACACTTAAATGTTTTGAAATTTAAAACTTTCCTTAACAGTAAAATTGGATTTAAGGTACAATTCTGAAAATGCAATTCTTGAAAGTTGAACTTATGCGCCCTAAACATTTGGTAACTGCAGCCTGCATCCTTGGACACATGACTAGGTGCAGTTGATAGTTGATCTTTGTGTACTCCTCCTAAACAGTGACACAACAAGGGTGTTAGACCTGACAGCCTTAGGGTGGTCACCCCTAAACTTTTGCCTGCCTCCCTCCACTTTTTAGATACAGGTTTTGTTGGTTTTAAGACTCTGCACACTTTACCACTGCTAACCAGTGCTAAAGTGCATATGCTCTCTCCATTTCAACATGGTAACATTGGTTCATACCCAATTGGACTTATTAGTTTACTTATAAGTCCCTAGTAACGTGCAATAAATGTGCCCAGGGCCTATAAATTAAATGCTACTAGTGGACCTGTAGCACTGATTGTGCCACCCACTTAAGTAGCCCCTTAACCTTGTCTCAGGCCTGTCATTGCAAGGCCTGTGTGTGCAGTTTCACTGCCAATTCGACTTGCCATTTAAAAGTACTTGCCAAGCCCAATACACCCCTTTTTTTACATATATGTCACCCATAAGGCATGCCCTAGGTAACCCATAGGGCAGGGTGCTGTGTAGGCAAAAGACAGGACATGTACTTGTGTAGTTTACATGTCCTGGTAGTGCAAAGCTCCTAAATTTGTTTTTACACTGCTGCAAGGCCTGCTCCCTTCACAGGCTAACATTGGGGCAGCCCTCATACATTGAGTGGTAGCTTCTGACCTGAAAGGAGTAGGGAGGTCATATTTAGTATGGCCAGAATGGTGATACAAAATCCTGATGACTGGTGAAGTTAGATTTAATGTTACTATTTTAGAAATGCCACTTTTAGAAAGTGAGCATTTCTCTGCACTTAAATCTTTCTGTGCCTTACAAGCCACGTCTGGCTGGGTTTAGTGGGCAGCTCCTTGTGCATTCACTCAGACACACCCCAAACACACTTGCATACATCTGGATTTTGACTGGGCCTTCCTGGGCTGAGTGGATGGAGGGCCTGACACTTGTATGTCAAAGGACAGTAGCCTTCCCTCACACAAAGGACTGCCACACTTCCTGACAGACAGGATTAAATTGAAAGGGGACCTTGTGCACTTCTAAGCCACTCTTTGAAGTCTCCCCCACTTCAAAGGCACATTTGGATATTTAAACAGGGACTATGCCCCTACCAACTCAGACACTTCCTGGAGAAGAAACCTGAACCAAAACCTGCATCCTGCCAAGAAGAACTGCCTGGCTGCCCAAAGGACTCACCTGTCTGCTGGAAATTGACACACAGCCGCCCCTGCGTGGAAACTAAATGACGCATCGCCATGTGCGGCCCAAGAAATCAACCCATACCCCTTTGTTTCCAGGTATCTGCTCTGCATTTCTTTGCGGAGATTTTTCACGCGAACCAGGTACTTTGTGCTTGAAAGAGACTTTGGCACTCATTACAACCCTGGTGGTCAAAGACTGGGCTGTTTCGTCGGAAGCACCGCCAACAGGCTGGCGTTGCATCCCATGGAATTACAACCGCGGCGGAAGTGCCGTGGTAGCACCGCCGGGACCTGCGGTTTCCCGCCGCTTTGGTCCCGGAGGTTGTAATCCCCCAGGGCAGCGCTGTTTGCAGAGCTGCCCAGGGGATTACGAGTCCCCCTCCCGCCAGCCTTTTCATGGCGGTATGAACCGCCATGAAAAGGCTGGCGGAAAGGGGAGTTGCGGGCCCCCCTGCCTCTGGCATGGGCAGAGCAGGGGCCCCCTGCCACGGCCCCATGGATCTTTTCACTGTCTGCTTAGCAGACAGTGAAAAACACGACGGGTGCAACTCCACCCGTCACACCGCTACAACACCACTGCCTCCATTTGGAGCCGGCTCCCGTGTTGCGGCCAAGATCCCAGTTGGGCCAGCGGGGATCTCCAAATGGCCACCGCAGGAGTGCGGCCACATTGGCGGCCGTGCGGCGGATACAACTTGGCAGGCAGCGGTTGCCGCCCGACAAAGTTGTAATGAGGGCGTTTGTTTACTTTTAAAAGACTTAAGACACTTTGGCCCTCATTACAACTCTGGCAGTCGGTGATAAAGCGGTGGTAATACCGCTAACAGACCAGTGGTAAAAAAAGTAGAATTATGACAGCCACTTTAACACTCCGACCGCCACGGCGGTAGAAACAAGCACTGTGGCGGTAACCGCCAACAGCCAGGTGGAAGACAATGTACCAACCACAGTATTACAACAGGCCTATCTGCCACCTTTTCCTGGGCGGTACCAACCTCATCAAAAGCACAGCGGAAACAGTACACAGAAGGCAAAGGACTCACCTCTGGAGATTCAAGGAAGAACCATGATGCCATGGAGCCTGAGATGCACATCTTCCCCATGCTTGTATACCTCTTGATGCATTATGAACATCAACGCCAGCTAAGACGACCACAGTGAGTACTGCCGCCTAGCACACAAGGGAGGGGGTAGGAAAAAGAGAGTGACACGCACATGCAACACCCCCAACACCATGCACACAAACAGATGCACAAACATTACATATCTAGCCCGTACCCCTAAGGAATAATACAAGGACAAAAAGAATTGAGTGTAATAAGATAAAATAGCAGAAATTCGTGCTTCAAAATCAAAACAGTATATACATGTATACAAATGGAGGGACACTGCCCAGTCCTCAATGTCCATGGGCCACAGGGCCACATCACATAGGCCAAGGCCCCACCTCACTCCTGCAACAACACGGAGAAAACACTGCAGGGGCATCAGGAAGAAAATACACAGGCACCTCAGGGGATGGGGAATGTGGGGGCACCTCAGCCGGAAGATGGTACAACACCACTGGTCCTGGAGGGGGCTACATGCTGTGTGCGCTGTCCTGGGGAGTAGTGCAAGGCCACAGTCTCTCTAGTGGGTGGTTTGCCCACTGCTTGGTCCTGGGGAGTGCAAAGCTACAGTGTCTCTAGTGGGTGGTTTGCCCACTGCTTGGTCCTGGGGAGTGCAAAGCCACAGTCTCTCAAGTGGGTGGTTTGCCCACTGCTTGGTCCTGTGGAGTGCAAAGCTACAGTCTCTCAAGTGGGTGGTTTGCCCACTGGTTCTGGAGGGGGCCTTGTGCCCAGTGTGCTTCATCCTGGCAAGGAGTGGGTGAGTGGATGGCTTCTTCCACTGGTTCTGGAGGGGGTCTTGTGCCCAGTGTGCTTCATCCTAGCAAGGAGGGGGTGAGTGGATGGCTCCTTCCACTGGTTCTGGAGGGGGCCTTGTGCCCTGTGATGCAGCACTTGGGGAGTGCAAGGTCACAGTCTCTCACCTGGGTGTCATACCTACAGGATTTGCACGGTCCAGGACGCACTACAGCCCATGGATGCAGGACTACACACTGTCTGCCGGTGTTGATGGCTGCTCAGTAGTTGCAGTGGCGGGGCTGATGAGGGGGGCTCCAGCCCTTCCCCTGCAGCCTCGGACAGTTGCCCACTGGGGCTGCTGCTGGCGGTGCTGGTGACAGTGCAGGCAGTGGTGGGGGGAGGCTCTAGCCCATCCCCTGCAGCCTCGGACGGCCGCCCACTGGGGCTGCTGGCAGTGGTGCTGGTGGTGGTGTGGGCAGTGGTGGGAGGAGGCTCCAGCCCTTCCACTGCAGCCTCGGACGTCTGCCCACTGGGGCTGCTGCTGCTGGTGGCGGTGCTAGTGGCAGTGCTGGTGGAGGTGTTGGTGTGGGGGGTGCCAGTGGTAGGAGAGGCTCCAGCCCCTCCCCTGCAGCCTCAGATGGCTGAACTGCCATGGTTGGTGGTGGGGGCTCACAATCAGTCCCAGCACCAGGCCTCCTGTCATTCCTGCCTCCAGGTGCAGGCCCCTTGCCCTTCCCTTTCGCACCTGGTGGTGCCTCCTTGCTCTTCCCCTTGGCAGGCAGCTGGTGGTGCCTCCTTTCCCTTCCCCTTGGCAGCTGACTTGCCTTTCCCCTTGGCAGCTGGTGGTGCCTCCTTGCCCTTCCCCTTGGCAGCTGGTGGTGCCTCCTTGCCCTTCCCTTTGGCAGCTGGTGCAGGCACACTGTCAGTGCTGATGGCTGTTTCCCTGGAGCCTCTTCCACCTGCAGTAGCTGCCAACACTACTGTAGCAGTGGACTGGGTGGCTGAGGTGCAGTGGATGTTGGTATGTCTGCATCTGGATGGTGTTTATGTGTGTGCCTGTGGGATGATCTGTGGTACTTGTGTTTGCCTGAGCCACTCCTGTGTGTTGTCTTGGGTGCATGCTGGTCTGAATGTGTGCTTCAGATAAGTTGGGGTTGAGGGGAATGGGACAGTGTATAGGAAGTTGGAGGGGGAGGCTAGAAACAGGGACAATGGCTGCCACCGGGGAGGAGGCCAGAGCCTGGATTGATCTCTGTTGGGCCGCCATGCCAGAGCAGACCAGTACATCTCCCATGTCAATGCAAAGTATCCTGAGTCTGTTTATGATGCCTATATACTGAGGAATAGCAGCATATATATGTGATGGCTCAACTCCAGAGGCACCAGGTGTGGCTAATAGGTGAGCCCATGGTTCGCACCCAGTCCATGTTGGTGTATGGGTATGGGGTTGGCCATAAGGGTTAGTGTTTGGCTAACAGGTATCTCTCTATATTTGCAGGTGACTCTGGTTACCCCAACCTCTCATGGCTACTGACCCCTGTGAGGAATCCCAGGACAAGGGTAGAGGAACGTTACAATGAGGCACATGGGTGAACAAGAAGAATAATAGAGAGGACATTCGGCCTCCTGAAGGCCAGGTTTCGTTGCCTCCATCTAACAGGTGGATCCCTGTACTACTCACCCAAGAAGGTCTGCCAGATAATCGTGGCATGCTACATGTTGCTTAACCTTGCCTTGAGACGCCAGCTGCCTTTTCTGCAGGAGGATGAGGCTGGAGATGGGCATGTGGCAGTAGTGGACCCTGTGGACAGTGAAGTTGAGGAGGCAGAGGATGAGGATGAGGACAACAGAACAGCTATTATACGACAGTACTTCCAGTGACACACAGGTAAGGCACTGTAATTGTAACTTTGGATTGACAGTTTTGTATTTGATATTGTACATGGCAGGCAGATTCTCGCACTTCTATGGCCACTTACTATACCCTTTGGCATCTCTATTTTCAGATATCTGTGCCCCACTTTGGAACCTGGTGTGTTGACTGCAGCCAACTACATGCCATTCCTATGCATACATTACTGTACAGTTGTATTGCAGTCTTTAAACCTTGTTAAACAAATACATAGTTAACTCATTTGACATACTCCACACTTGTATTTTTTCAAAGGGTGTTTATTTAAGTGCTAATAAGTAGAGGGGTATGTGCAATGGGCTGGGGTGATGGTGGAGGAAAGTCCAGGATAGACTCGAGTCTATTTGTATCACAGGTGCATTGTCCAAGGGGGCATAGGAAGGGGAGCAATGGCAGTTCAAGGTGGACAGGGTGACAGAGTGGGACACAAGGGTGACAATCAGGAGAGTCTTATTTCCTGGCTCGGGTCTTGGCAATGTTCTCTGGCTTCTGCCTGGATCGCAGGGACCATTTGTGGGGTGGTTCTCCTTCTGCAGGGGGAGGGGTGCTGGTGGCCTGTTGTTCCTGTGGCAGGAGCGGAGGTGGAGGGCTGTTCATTGGTGTGGCTAGTGTCTGGGCCCTGGTGGTGTGCCACTGCCTCCCTCATGGTATTGGCATGTCTGCCAGCACCCCTGCAATAGTGACCAGGGTGGTGTGGATGTCCTTCAGGTCCTCCCTGATCCCCAGGTACTGTCCCACCTGCAGCCACTGGGTCTCCTGCAACTTGTCCAGTATCTGGCCCATTATCTCCTGGGAATGGTGGTATGCTCCCAGGATCTTGGTGAGTGCCTCGTGGAGAGACGGTCCCCTGGGCCTGTCCTCCCCCTGTCACACAGCAGTCCTCCCAGCTTCCCTTTTGTCCTGTGCTTTTGTCCCCTGAACCGTGTGCCCACTGCCACTGACCCCAGGTCCCTGATCGTCCTGTGTTTTTGGTGTTGCCTGGGGTCCCTGTAGCTGGGTGGGTGCTGTGCTGGTATTTCCTGAGGGGGGAGGCTCTGTGGTGATATGGGACTGTGCCTGGGTAACCGACTGTCCGGAGATTCCTGATGGTCCAGGTTGGTCATCCAGATCCAGGTGTCCAGATATGCTCTCATCACTGTGGGTGTCTTCTGGGGGGGACTGGATGTTACTGGCACCTCCTCTCCGGTGACGTTGGGTGGGGGACCTGTAGGGATGTAAATACAGTGTTATTTTTTCTGCATGTAACATCTTGTGCATGGGTGTGTTGCCCTGTATGGTTGTGATTGCCCTGTCAGTTTTGCCTTGTTTGAGTAGTGATATTGTGGGCTAGGAGATTCTCTATAATGTGCATGCTTTAGTGATGGGTGTCCATGCAGGGCTGTGAGTGATGTCCATGCATTGGTGGTGCATGCAGGGCTTCGGATTGGGATGGGTGGGTTGTATGTGAGGTGCTGGGGTGATGGGGTGAGGGTAGGGGTGGGGGTATGTAATGGCATGCAGGTATGGGGGTGAAAGTAGCAAAGAGTTGGCTTACCAGAGTCCAGTCCTCCTGCTACTCCTGCCAGGCACTCAGGATGCATGATTGCCAAGACTTGCTCCTCCCATGTTGTTAGTTGTGGGGGAGGAGGTGGGGGTCCACAGCCAGTCCTTTATACAGCTATCTGGTGTCTTGCAACCACAGATGTCATCCCTTGTTCTGGGGTGTTGTCCCACTGTGTTGACCCTGTCCACGATCCTCCGCCATCGCTCCATCTTCCTAGCTATGGATGTCTGCTACACCTGTGGTCTGAATAGCTGTGGCTTTACCCGGATGATTTCCTCCACCATGACCCTTAGCTCCTCCTCAGAGAACCTGGGGTGTCTTTGTGGTGCCAGGTGTGTAGTGTGTGTGGTGTGTGTGAGCGTGTGTGGGGTGATGTGTTGGGGTGTGTGCTGGAAGGTGCATGGATGGGTGATGGTGTTCTGTGGCTCTGGTTCTGTGGGTGCTCTTGGTGTCTCTCTCTCTCTGTAGTCAATTTTTTGTTGTAAAGGGTTGTGGGTAGTATGTGTGTGTGTTTTATAGTGGTGTGGGTGTGGTGTGTGTATGTGTGTCAGGTGTGTGTAGTTTGAATTGTCCAATGGTTTACCACGGTTGAATGTCCGCTTCCGTGATTCGTGGGTCATAATATTGTGGGCGTAGTTCTGTTGGCGGCGTAATGGTGTGGGTTTTGCTACCGCCAGTTTATCACTGACCTTTGGGCTTGCAGACTTGTGTGTGTGGCTGTATAGTGTTGGATTAATATGTGTGGGCCATAATATGGGTAGCGGTAAACCGCTGCGGCGGCGGTATGTTGGCGGCAGTCTGCATGGTGGTAAGCGGGACTTACCGCCAATGTCATAATCAGGGCCTTTATATCACTTTTCAGTGATAGATCAACATTTACTTATTGCATTTTAATCGTTTTGACCTGCATTTATCCAGATAAATATTATGGTGGTCTTTACAACCCTGGCGGTCGGTGATAAAGCGGCGGTAAGACCGCCAACTTACCAGCGGTAAAAATTTTGCAATTACGACTGTGGCGGAAACCGCCAACAAAGACAGTCACTTTAACACTCCGACCGCCACGGCGGTACAAACAAACAGGTGAGTATTGCACCTAAGACACAGGGGAGGCGGAGGGAAAAAACAGGGACACACACATGCAACACGCAACACCCCCACCCCCACCCTCACCCACGACAACACACACACTAATACATATTGATACATCACAGTTACACCCCCAACCCCCCTGGAAGAATGCAAAGACAAAAGAAAATGAGTGTAACCATTGTAATATATTAAAAGCAAGTAGGCAAAAATATATATATACACCATTAACAAAATATACACCAAGTATAGTAGTCCACGTAATGCTCCAATTAAGTCCGTGGAACACTGGGTCCACATGGTATGGGTGAGGCCCACACAAGATCCCCGACCATGACGGAGAGAACACTGCAGGGGCATCATAGATCAACTAAACAGGCACCTCAGGGGCAGGGAAAGGGGGGGCACCTCAGCCGCTTGAGTGCACGACACCAAATCCACGAGAGGGCCACATGCCCACTGTTCCATCCTGGGGAGTGCAAAGCCACAGTCTCTCAAGTCTCTACAGTGGGTGGTTTGCTCACTGTTCAATCCTGGGGAGTGAAAAGCCACAGTCTCTCAAGTCTATACAGTGGGTGGGTTGCCCACTGTTCCATCCTGGGGAGTGCAAAGCCACAGTCTCTCAAGTCTCTACAGTGGGTGGGTTGCCCACTGTTCCATCCTGGGGAGTGCAAAGCCGCAGTCTCTCAAGTCTCTACAGTGGGTGGTTTGCCCACTGTTCAATCCTGGGGAGTGCAAAGCCACAGTCTCTCAAGTCTATACAGTGGGTGGGTTGCCCACTGTTCCATCCTGGGGAGTGCAAAGCCACAGTCTCTCAAGTCTCTACAGTGGGTGGGTTGCCCACTGTTCCATCCTGGAGACTGCAAAGCCACAGTCTCTCAAGTGGATGCCTTTCTCCACTGGTTCTGGAGGGGGCATGGTGCCCAGAGTTCTTCATCCTGCTAAAGACAGAGGTAGTGGATGGATCTCTCCACTGGTTCTGGAGGGGGCATGGTGCCCAGAGTGCTTCATCCTGCTAAGGACAGAGGTAGTGGATCGATCTCAGAAATGGTTCTGGAGGGCGCATGGTGCCAAGAGTGGTTCATTCTGCCCGTGACGGACTCAGTAGCGTCAGTGCCCTTGGCGCTCATTGGCTAGCGGTGCTTCAGACGGCGGTGCCCTGTTCAGCGTTGCTTGAGACAGCGGTGCCCTGTTCAGCGGTGCTTGAGTCGGTGGTGCCCTGTTCAGCGGTGCCCTGTTCAGCGGTGCTTGAGACGGTGATGCCCTGTTCAGCAGTGGTTGGAGCGGCAGGCTCCTTTGCAGTGACTCAGCTGCTAGCGGTCCTTCATGGCCCAGCGGGGCTTGTGCTGGCGGTCCTCTCTAGCCCAGCGTGGCTTGTGCTGGCGGTCCTCTCTAGCGCCGCGGGGCTTTTGCTGGCGGTCCTCTCTAGCCCAGCGGGGCTTGTGCGGGTGGTCCTCTCTAGCTCAGCGGGGCTTGTGCTGGCAGTCCTCTCTGTTCCAGCGAGGCTTGTGCTGGCGGTCCTCTCTGTCCCAGCGGTGATGACGGCTGTGGCCTCCTGGGAAGCGGGGATGATGGCGGTGGCCTCCTGGGCAGCAGGGCTGGTGGCGGTGGCCTCCTGGGCAGCAGGGCTGTGGCCTCCTGGGCAGCTGGGCTGGCGGTGGCCTCCTGGGCAGCAGGGCTGGTGGCGGTACCCTCCTGGGCAGCTGGGCTGGGGCTGGCGGTGGCCTCCTGGGCAGCTGGGCTGGTGCTAGCGGTGGACTCCTGGGCAGCTGGGCTGGTGCTGGCGGTGGCCTCCTGGGCAGCAGGGCTGGTGGCGGTGGCCTCCTGGGCAGCTGGGCTGGTGCTGGCCTCCTGGGCAGCGGGGATGATGTCAGTCTTCTCCGCCGTGCTGGTCTTCCCAGGCTTGCTGAGTTTCTTGTGCCCTTCCCCACCTTGGAAGGTGTCGCAGCTGACTCGACACTCCCACCTGTACCCCTGGGAGCAGCTTTGGTGGCTGGAGTCTTCCCCCTCTCCCGTCGGGCGCTGGCCAACTTCTGATGCTTGACAGGTAGTGGACTGTCTGTGCTGTGGCTCTGTGCCACACTGGCTGCCCTGGTGGCCGGTGCACTCCAGATTCTGGTGACTACAGGCACCACTAGTCCTGGAGATGTTGTGGCTGAGGTGCTATTCGGGACCTAGGAGACGGACGGGGTGGGGGAGGTGTGGGAAAGAGGTCAAGGTTGGACAGGAAAAGTTTTTGGGACACACTGGGACGGGTAGCTGGAGGGGGTTTGGGAATGGAGGAAGAGGTTGTGGTTGTAGGAGGTGTTCGTTTGGTGACTTTGGGTGAAGGTGCATGCGCTGGAGTCTGTCGTGAGGTGGATGGCTGTTGGGTGGGCGTGTGCCTGCGTTTGTGTATCTTGGGAGGTGGCGTCACAGACACACTGGGAGAGGACACAGGGGACGTGTGAATGGTAGTGGGGGTGGTGACTGCACATGAGCGGGGTGTGGTGGTGGGTGTGCTGGTGATGGTAGTAGTGGCTGTAGAGGTAGTGCATGCAGGTGTGAGTGTAGACGAGACTGGGAGGGTGGAGGGAGATGAGGAGGAGGGGGACACAGTGGAGGCAGTGGATGTTGGTGTGTCTGCATGTGTGTGATGCTTGCGTGAGTGCCTGTGGGATGTGTGGTTCTTATGTTTGCCTGAGCTTCCCTTGTGTGTTGACGTGTGTGCATGCTGGTCTAGAGGTGTGCTTGGGATAGGCTGGGGTACAGGGGATTGGGTCTGGGTGGAGAAAGTTGGAGGGGGAGGCTAGAGACAGGGACAATGGCTGCCATCAGTTCCGAGGCCAGAGTCTAAAAAGCTCGCTGAAGGGCTGCCTGACCAGAATGAGTGCCCTCCAGGAAAGCATTTGTTTGTTGCAACTGCCTTTCTACTCCCTGGATGGCATTCAAAATGGTAGACTGCCCAACAGTGAGGGACCTGAGGAGGTCAATGGTCTCCTCACTGAGGGCAGCAGGGGTGACTGGGCCAGGGCCTGAGGTGCCTGGGGTGAAGGTGATGCCCACCCTCCCGGGTGAGCGGGCACGGGGCAGAGGCTGAGGGGCTGCTGGGAGGGCGGTGCTGGAAGGGGGGGTGGCGGCTGTACCTGTAGATGGGGGGGCACAGATGTTGCCGCCACCACAAGGGAGCTCCCATCAGAGGACGAGTCCGTGTCACTGGTCTCAGCTCCTGTCCCCGCCGCGGAGCTCCCCTCGCCCTCTGTCCCACTGGTGGAGTCCGATTCCGTAGTATGGCCCTCCATGGCCATGTGGGATGCAGGCCCCTCGTGCTCCGGTGCCACTGCTCCTCCGCCTGATGATGCTAATGCACAAAAGAACAGGGAGACCATAAAAAGGGGGGGGACGACAGAAGAAAGACATGTTGAGTGCATGCATTACCGCTACCGTTGGCAGACACGACAGACACACAAGCCCCCTGCACTACGCCGCGCTCTTGGGCTCCACTGTTCAATTCCTGGGAAATGGCCTACTAGGCTATGGACGACATCTGCACACATGGATGACACAGGGGCATGACTAGGTGTACTTGGCACTCCACTGAGGTGTGGTGGGGTGCCACATGGCCTGCCTTATGGAGGGACCTTGCCTACGGAACTCGTAGCCCACCTCCCCCACCCAGACCCCTCCACTGCACGCAAAATCAGCAGAATGAGAGTGTACTCACCACCTTGTGGCTGCTGTGATGCCCTCAAGCACCCATTCAACTCCGGGTACGCCACCGCCAGGATCCTGAACTTCATGGGGGTCATGGTGCGATGGGCACCCCTCCCACGTAGGGAGGCCATCCCCAGCTGAGCCTCCGCCGTCTTCTTGCTCCAGCGGCGAATGTCCTCCTATCTTTTCCGGCAGTGGATGCTCCGTCTGTGGTAGACCCCCAGGGTCTGGACGTCCTTGGCAATGGCATGCCAAATATATTTTTTATGGTGGGTGCTGACCTACATGATTTGTACAGGGGGAAGAGAAACTTATTACCAACTGCACTGTCACAGTCATTGGCCCCCATCCCTAACCTTGGCATGTGGCACATGCACTCACTGTCGTTTCATGCACGCCTCAATCTTCCCCATCCCATCTTTCATCCACCCCATTCCACACAGGCATAGCCCATACAGCATGCTCCCAGAGTACTTACCTGTTTGTCCGGAGGACCGTAGAGTAGTGTGCACTGGGGGAGGACCCCATCCACGAGTTTCTTCAACTCCTCCGATGTGAAGGCAGGGGCTCGTTCCCAGACACTCGAGCCATTGTCTCTTCCAGACCGAGATCACAGCAGCACTTGCAGTGTAGGTCCTCTCCTGTTGAAGATCAGGTATCGAGTGAATGCAGTGATAGAAAATGGCAGTCACGTCCGCGACGGTGCGTACCGTCACCGCCGGCGTACATCGTCATTGGCTCCTGGGACCAATAGGGTCCAATGTTAACCAATGCAGCATTGTGCCACAGTCTTCGACCGCCTACTGCGATGGTGTACAACGCCAGCGCAGTTACCTCACATCCCATTGTCCCACTTTACAGGTCAGGCAGCCGCCATTTCAGGGACCCACATGGCTTCATTTTCAACTGTGTCACACATACCTAGGCCTAGACTCAACACACATACAGGCCACTTTTTAGATTATGATTGGTGTTGTGTGTAAGCTGTGTGTACGTACCTCTGAGTTGTTTGACTCTGTGCTCGCTGTTGTCCTTCATAGGCACCGTCCGCTGGGACATGTGAGGAGATGGCGGCATCCTTCGGTGTACCGACCGTTGGTGGACCTGTCGACAATGGAGGAAAGACATGTGATAATCACATACAGGCTTGACCGTGCCACAATCCAGGAATTGTGTACCCAGTTGGAGCCAGACCTGATGTCAGCTATCCGCCATCCCACAGGAATCCCCCCCAAGTGCAGGTGCTGTCAGTACTCCAGTTCCTTGCAAGTGGGTCATTTCAAACTACAGTGGCCATAGCATCAGGGATGTCCCAGCCTATGTTTTCCAACGTGTTGTCCAGAGTGTTGTCTGCCCTGCTGAAACACATGCGGAGCTACATCGTTTTCCCTCAGGTGGAGGATTTGCCTACAGTGAAATTTGATTTCTATGCCCTGTGACATATCCCCAACATCATAGGTGCCATTGATGGGACACATGTGGCTTTGGTACCCCCCCCCACAGGAGTGAACAGGTGTACAGAAACCGGAAGAGTTATCATTCGATGAATGTACAGATGGTATGTTTGGCATACCATTACATCTCCCATGTGAATGCCAAGTTCGGTGGCTCAGTGCATGATGCCTACATCCTGCGGAATAGCAGCATCTCTTATGTGATGGGTCAACTCCAGAGGCACCGTGTGTGGCTATTAGGTGAGCACCTGGAAGCTAGTCAGTGGGAATGGTTGTCTGGGGATATCCCTCCAGGTTAGTGTGTGTCTAACAGTTGTCCCTCACCATTTGCAGGTGACTCTGGTTACCCCAACCTGTCATGGCTACTGACCCCAGTGAGGAATCCCAGGACAAGGGCAGAGGAACGTTACAATGAGGCCCAGCGGCAAACTAGGAGGGTGATCGAGCGGACCTTCGGCCTCCTGAAGGCCAGGTTCAGGTGCCTCCATATGACAGGTGGATCCCTATTCTGATCACCAAAGAAGGTGTGCCAGATCATCGTGGCCTGCTGTATGCTTCACAACTTGGCTTTGCGACGACAGGTGCCTTTTCTGCAGGAGGATGGTCCAGATGGCGGTGTTGTTGCAGCTGTGGAGCCTGTGGACAGTGAAGACGAGGAAGCAGAAGAAGAAGATATGGACAACAGGGACTCAGTGATCCAGCAATATTTCCAGTGAAACACAGGTAAGAATACAAACCTGCCTACTACTTGTACTTTAGCACTACTACCTCTCTACTGTTTGTCGTTTTCACCCAGTGTATGGTCACTAAGTTGTAACTTTCCCTTACGATTTCACAGATGTGGGTCCCACAGTGTGACACCTGCTTTGATTCCTCATGGACTAGAGCTGTGTGACATAGGTATGTTGACATTACAAATGAAATAACTTTTTGCCACAGTAATTGCTAATACAATATTCCGAAATCACAGACTGACTCCAGATTGTTTTGTGCTTTAAGGGTGTTTATTTTAGTGCTTAGAATTGGAGGGGGTAGCAAAATGGTGAGGGGTGATGGTGGAGGAATGTCCATGGCAAAGTCCAGTCTATTAGTCTCACAGGTGCATTGGCCAAATGGGCATAGGAAGTGGAGCTGGGGCAGTTTATGGATGGACAGGGTGACAAAGTGGGACAGTAGGATGACAATCAGGGTGGTCTCATTTCTTGGTGGGGGTCTTGGCATCGTTCTCTGTCTTTGTCCTGGATCTCAGGGACCGTTTGCGAGGTGGTTCTCCCTCCGCAGGGGTTGGGGTGCTGGTATGGTGGTCCTGTGGCGGTGCCTTCTGTCCACTAGTGCCGGCAGAGGTGGTGGGCATTTCATCGTCCAGGCTAGTGTCAGGGGCCCCTTGTGGTGTCACAGTGTCCCTCCTGGTGTTGAGTACTTCCTTCAGCACCCCTACGATGGTGCCTAGGGTGGAATTGATGGTTCTGAGTTCCTCCCTGAAGCCCAAATACTGTTCCTCCTGCAGGCGCTGGGTCTCCTGAAACTTGGCCAGTACCATTGCCATCGTCTCCTGGGAGTGGTGGTAGGCTCCCATGATGTTGGAGAGGGCCTCATGGAGAGTGCGTTCCCTGGGCCTGTCCACCCGCTGTCGAACAGCAGCCCTCCCAGTTCCCCTGTGTTCCTGCGCCTCCGTCCCCTGGACTGTGTGCCCACTACCACTGCCCCAGGTCCCTGTTGTTGTTGGGGTGGTGGGTTAGCCTGGGTTCCCTGTAGTGGTGACACACTGCTGATTGACGTGTCCTGGGACGGAGGTATGGGCCTGCTGGGTGGGTGCTGTGCTGGTGTTTCCAGAGGGGGGAAGCTATGTGGTGGCCTGTGACTGGGTGAAGGGAACCGACTGTTCCGAGGTCCCCGATGGGCCGGGCTGGTCATCTAGATCCAGTTGGACAGAGGTGCTGTCATCACTGTGGGCCTCTTCTGTTGATGGTGTGGACATGTGTGGACCCTCCTGTCCACTGACGTTGGGTAGGGGTCCTGTAGGGGTATAAAAGGATGTTTATTACATCTGTGTGTGCTATGGTGTACAATGGGTGGGTGACCGTGTACCCCAGTGCTTGCATTCCTGTGTGGGACCTTGTGTGATGATGGTTTAGGGGGGTGTATGGGTATGTGCAGTGGCCAAGCTTTAGTGATGGGTGTCCATGCTTTGTTGTTGCATGCAGGGCTTGGGGTTAGGATGTGTGGTTTATGATGTTGGGACATTTGTGAGGAGTTGGAGTGATGGGGATGAGGGTGAGGGTGGGGGTATGTGCTGGCATGCAGGTAGGGTGGGGGATGTAATAGTTAAAATTTTACTTACCAGAGTCCATTCCTCCACCTACTACTGCGAGGCCCTCAGGATGCAGAATCGCCAAGACCTGCTCCTCCCATGTTGTTAGTTGTGGGGGAGGAGGTGGGGGTCCGCCGCCAGTCCGCTGAACCGCCAGGTGGTGTCTTGAGACCACGGAACGCACCTTCCCCCCTAGGTCGTTCCACCTCTTCCTGATGTCCTCCCGATTTCTTGGGTGCTGTCCCACTGCGTTGACCCTGTCCACTATTCTTCGCCATAGCTCCATCTTCCTTGCAATTGAGGTGTGCTGCACCTGTGATCCGAATAGCTGTGGCTCTACCCGGACGATTTCCTCCACCATGACCCTGAGCTCCTCCTCCGAGAACCTGGGGTGTCTTTGTGGTGCCATGGGTTGGTGTAGGTAATGTGTGGGGTGGTGTGTGGGGTGATAAGTGTGCTGATATGTAGTGGTGTGTAGTGTGAGGTGCGTGGAAGTTATGTGGGTGATGGTGTTGTGTGCCTGTGGATGCTAGTATTGTTGATGGTGGTGTCTCTCTCTGGCCTTCTTTCATGATTTTTGGTCGTAGGGGTTTGTGGGTGATGTGGGTGGGTGTTTTATATTGTATTGGGTGTGTGGGAGTGGTGTGTGTATGTGTATCAGGTGTGTGTATTTCGAATTGTCCAATGTGGTAGTGTTTTGTATACGTGTGTGTATTTTGAGCACGGCGGTGTGTACCGCCAATGGAATACCGCGGTTGACAGACCGCCGCGTGGATTCGTGGGTCGTGATAGTGTGGGCGTATTTCTGTTGGCGTGATGGTGGAGGATTTGTTTTCGCCAGTTTATCACTGACCTTTGGTGTGGCGGACTTGTGTGGGTGTCTGAATGTTGGCGGATTCCGTGCTGTGGGTCATAATAGCCGTGGCAGTTTTCCGCAGCTGTGGCGGGGTGTTGGCAGTCTTCTGCACGGCGGTATGCGGCTTTTACCACCAATGTTGTAATGACCGCCTATATTTTTCTAAACACTGTGTGGTGTATTCTTTTGGTGCTATATGGTGTTAGTGTATGATTTATTGTTCAAATACTTTACACATTGCCTTCTAAGTTAAGCCTGACTGCTCAGTGCCAAGCTACCAGAGGGGGGCACAGGATAATTTAGATTGTGTGTGAATTACCCTGACTAGAGTGAGGGTCCTTGCTTGGACAGGGGGTAACCTGACTGCCAACCAAATACCCCATTTCTATCAGAGGGGTTAAGATGTGAGGGGTGGAGCTGTTAGCAGTCCTACTTACATTTCAAAGGAACTGCCCCAGAACTTACAAAAATAACTGCACACTAGCCTTTTGTCACCCCAGGCATCCTGAGATGAGGGCAAGTAGGAAGGACATTCCAGAACCATCCATATGGGTGGAAAGGGGAGTGCAGACGTTTCTTCCACTTCAATCTGGTGCCACGCTTAAGAATGGGAACTATACCCATTTTTCAGTACAACCCTGGACTGGTGAATTCTAGAAAAGAAGGACTTCCCTGCTGCCAGAGAAGAAATCTTTTTCATCCAGGCAAACCTGGCCCCTGTATCCGGCCCACATTCCAAAACACAGTCAGCATGAACTTGTGACTTCCCTCAGTCTAGCACAACCAGATAACTACAAGTGGTGCTTTGTGCTTTTAGGCACTAGGTTGACCTAAAATTTTGAAATTGTGTTTCTCCAGTTCTACTGATTGGATTTCTGTTACTTTGCTCTCAATTTATTTATTAAATGTTACGCTATTTTTTCTAATTTAGTGTGGGATTTCTCTTATATTGTACATTCAATGCATTAATGTTTGGGTGCTGCAATACTACTTTACACATTGCCTCCAAGTTAAGCCTGCATACTTTTGTGGCAAGCTACCAGAGAGTAAAGCACAGGTTTATTTATTGACTTTGTGCCATTTGTTTTAGGCCCCCTAATGGGGAAACACCCCCTTTGCATACATTGTGCCTGGCACAGGCATAATATAGCGCAAAGGGTTGCAAAGTGGTGTAATGCATGCATTGCCCATTTTGTAAATTTGGCATGGCGATTTTGGCCTTGTTGGGCCACATTAGCGTAAAACTACACTAATTTGGCACAAGGCGGTGCTAGGGGCTCTTAAATCAGCCCCAAAGGGTTTGTCACTAGTCGCTTGTAGAGGCAGGAAATTCCAAAAACCTTTGAGGTCAAAATCTCAGTTCCTTTTCCTTCTTCAAACTGGGCATCAGGTATAAATGATGGACCATCAGACCAAACTCTCCAGTACACATCTGGACTGTGGTAACTCAGAAGCACGGTTGTTCTGCTCTGCTAGAAAGATTGCTACTCTGTTACCCTGCTGCCCCACTGCCTGAATAAAAGGACTGGAGTGCATCTTGATCTGAGTACCACCAGAGTGACTCCAAGGACTAGTTGGCTGGCCTTCTGATCAGAGCCTCAGGGGCCAAAAAGTCTCCAGCCACCTTGAGCCCACCAACACCACTGTCTGCTGTCAGTCTACAAGTGGTGTCACCCCAGTCCTGGACCCTTTGAAGTGGACCTGAATGCGTTCTGCCAGCCCAGCTGTGGTTCTCTGTGCAGAACTAACACAGGGCAATGTATCTCTCCACAGCTTTGCTTTGGAACCGCTACAGCATGACACATCCCTGAAGCAGGACCTCACATGGCAGCCCACAACCTCCTTGGAACTGCCTCAGCATGACACATCCATGACACAGGCTTTTACATCCCCAGTCCCTCATCAATTCCATCCCTGATGATGAGGCAGAACTCAGCACTGCAAATCTGCAGCTTCTTCTGAACCGCAGGCAGGATGGGACATCTCTGACTTAATAGGGGCCGGAGCTGTCACCTACCACACTTGCACATCACAAAGACATGCCTCTGCACACCCACAAAGGGTTTCACAGTAGCATTTTGTGCCCCCATATAAGCTGAGGCCAGGGCAGGGAGGCAGGAAATTCCAGACACCTCTGTTGGGGGAGAACTGTAGAAGCTTATGTCACTTCAACATGGGTACCAGGTATAAATAATGGACCCTCAGACCCAACTCTTCAATACACCTCTGGATCTATGGAGAACTCAAAGTGACTGCTGTGGTGCTCTGCTGCAAGAAGGACTGCTACTCTGCTGCCTTGCCGCCCTTCTGCCTGAATATGATAGCCTGGACCTACATCTTGAATCCACGACCACCAAAGTGAATCCAAGGGCTAGTTGGCTGGCATCCTAATCACAGCCTCAGGGACAGAAAAGCCTCCAACCACCTTAAACCCAGCACCTGGACTCTGTCTACTATGAGTATTGCCCCAAAGTGATACCACCCAATCCTGGACCCCTGGAAGTGGATCTGAAAGAGCATTCAAGTTTCAAATTAGAACTGCCGCTACATGACGCATCTCTGACACAGGACCTCGCAACTCCTCGGAGCCTCCGCTGCATGATGCATTCTCGACACAGGGCCTCGCATAGCATACTCGCAGCTCATTGTAATCACTGCTACACGACCCATCCTCAGTTTGGGACTTCGCAACACTTCCCAACCAGGATTTAAGCTACTATGTTAAACTTGCCTAACTTGGTCTCTGTATTCAGCCTGCTCTCCATTGCAGTCACCCTAAACTTGTGTTTTTGTCCCAGTCCAGCGTGACCAGATAAGCACATTTGTTCTTTTTTGCATTTAAGCTCTATTTTTACCTACATTTATAAAATTGCATATCTCCAGTTATACTGATTGGATTTTTGTCATTTTGGTGTCACATAATTTAATACATTTTACTCTATTTTGCAAAATTGGTGTGGGGTTTTTCTTGTGTTGTGTCGCATGAATACTTTACAAATTGCCTTTAAGTTAAGTATGACTATTTTTTGTGCCAAGATAGTAGATGGGTAATGACAGAATAATTTGGGGTTTGCTTATGCTTTATACTGACAGGAATTGTTGCTTGCTTGAGTAAGGTTTCATCCAAACCAGTAACCCAGTCTCCTACAGCATATCAACAGGATGGAAATTTTGAGACATCTGATTGCCGGTTTTGTTGTTCAATGAAACTTGTAGCGTAAAACATTTTAATGATTTCTCTACCTCTGTCATTTGTCTTTTTTGTGCCTGTAATTCTCCATTTCCTCTTCAACATTTACTCCCTAATCATGTAATAGTGCCCCTTGTCTCCCTCTTCCATCTAGTGTTCGACCTCTAGTTTACCCATTCACTTTTTTCTATTTCTTTTATAATAAAGCACCCCTTTGTCCCATTATTCCATTCATATTATTTCTCAACTTCAACTCTCTGTTGTTGTCCACCAGTCTCTTACACTCTTCCTTTCTGCTCTCTCCTTCTTCTCACTTCTTGACTTTAGAGTCATCTCTTCAGTGTTTTTATGTTCAATGTAGTGTCATTCATGTGCTCTCCACCCACCCTTCGTTCTTTGCTCTTCCATTCTCTCTCCCACTATATATTTTTATGTTTTATTTAATTTTTCTTTTACCCCAGTTTTTTCACACAGACTCCATCTCTGACTTTCCCCACTTCAGCACTCTCTTATCCTTTCCCAGTCGCTCAGAGCAGCATGAGGATTGGCTGAGGCCGCTCAGCCAGAGTGCTTCCAGGCAGACTGGGAGCCTGTGCAGGCTCTCTCCACCCAGGCAGTTGGAGAGAGCCCACTGTGCATGTGTGTTTGCCCAGCCCTAGATGCCCGGCCAAACACAAATGCGCTCTGAGGGGAGTGCTCTGTGCACTCTCCTACCTGGCTGTCAACCTCAGTGCCCTACCCCTTTCACCACGAAGGGATTATAAACCTAGTGAAAGGATTGCAGCTTCTGCTGCTGGTGGGTGGGCGACGCTCCCTAATGGAGGAGCTGTCCCTAGCCTTTCCTCTTTACATGTGGTTTCTGTGCTTCTGTTGGTCTCTGGTGAGTTTGAATCCTTAACTAATTATTTCTTTACCGTCTGCATTCCTAGGTAGGTCGGCTGTGCCGTTCTCTCTCCAGAAATGCGTTCATATACAGGTCAAGCCCTCCCTGAAATTTGACAATCCCGATACAGCAGGGATTCGTTCCTGGATTTCCTTATAATCTTTTCTCCCTTTTGACTTCATTTCTGCATATGTGACGTCACTGAAAGAGGTGATGATGTGGCACCAGCATTGACCAGGATGACTTGACAGGGCAAGCTGGAAAGAAGAGCTGCTGCCCCTGCCTTGACATAAGATACAGCAAACCCAACACTTCCCCAATTCCGCTACCTACACAAGAGTCAAACTGGTTTAATTGTCTTTTTGGAACAACTTTATCTCTGTAATATTTGACTATGATTGTATATTTCTTTGATTTTGTCAATTATTTTCCACTCGATTTGTTGTTTATTATCCCGCAAAAGGGGCAGTTTTGCCGAATGCAATAAAACGTGAAGCTTGTAGAAAGTTTATGTGTAGTTTTGGGGCATGTTTGTCATCATATCGACCCGGTACAGCTTAATTTAAGCCAGAGGTTGCAGGTGGGGCCCACCTGAACACATTCTTAGTGACTGGCACTTATTTTTCACCCTGAATCTTTGACCCAGAGTGAGTAAGAGTGCAAGACAATAAAGGGGGGAAATAAAGAGGAAGACAGAAAAACAATGAGATAGAAGGAACGCACGGATGAAAAATAACCTGAGTGAGATAAAAGGACATGGCGTGCCTAGAGGTGGATGAAAGGGTCATGAAGTGGAATCAAGGCTATGCAGCCTTGATATTCGGTGCCTTTGACATTCAAAAGTGCTGGCAGCAGGTTACTAATCAAAACTTTGGACCTCAGCATTTATCCTTTTACAAATTAGGCACTGCGATCCAGGATGACTCAATATGGTTGCACAATGATTTGGGATATTTTTTAGCTACATCTCTTCTCTCTTGATTTACCTCAGTCTCATTCCCACCAACTCCTTTAATTTTCCTCTTCATGTCTCTTTCTTCTGCTCCTACAGCTATATCTCTTCTCTCACCTCTCGTCTGTTCTATTCTCACTATGCAAATATATAAATATATATTTTCTTTCTTTATTCTCTTCTCTCAATAACTACTTTAACGAAATCTCTTTTGTTCCATAATGCCTTGCTACAGTTCTTATCTCTCTGTTCACAGGTCGCTCCCTTGCTCCTCCAATTACATAACCCCTCCCAGATGTGTGTGACTGCAAGAGCTCTTCCGGCCAATGCAACTTCCTTACCCATGCCCCCTCCCCTGCCCCAAATCACCGGGAGAGACACTGTTGAAAGTTAACATGGCCGTAGTTTATTACAGTCAATATACATGGCTCATAAACATTACAGCTTGTAGTCATGCATATGTTTTATTATGCTCCTGTCCATTGATCAATATTTTATCTTAAATGATTGTTGCCATCATTCCTGTACAGCCTTTGATCAATGACTTTTTCTGCAGTAGTTCACTCTTGACAGCGACTAGGCTTCTCTTGTGACCAAATTCTACATAGGAGGCCCTCAGTCCTTGCCTGCGCTGCAAGTGTTGTGCCTACCCGATGCTGACACCCATTTTATCCATTGCCTGCACCCTGTTACTCTGCTGAGAGGCATCCCAAGGACACTGTCTGAGTTGCTCTTCTTCTTAGATTGTTTATTTTTTGTCTGTCTTTTCTGTATTGCTCCACCATGCTACCTGTGGTATTTCGCCTACGGGCAGCTCCCACTGTCATGCCTTTAATAGAAACATAATTGTTCTAGTGGACCCACTATATTGAGTAACAACATATTCATCCCCACCCAGGTCAGGTGGACTCCATCTGCTGTGTAGTACCCTGGAGTCTTGAGGTTGATGAACCTGTGCCTCACAAAGCCCTTGGAATTGGCCCTGCACACTTTTGCCATCAAGGTGTTCGATTTTCTCCTTGACCTCTCCACAGCCCCATGGTCCCTCACCCCTCTCCAATCTGACCTGGCTATAATTCTGATCACAACACTTATGCTGGGCACAGTGGGTGGCCTTGAAATTGTTGTGGCCCAGATACCATTGCCCGTAACAGATCCTTCCTCCGAAAGCAAGCCAAGTCATTGACCCCCAGGTGTATTAGCATTGTATCAGGTTTCTCTTCCTGAAGCAACAAGCTCTGGATGGCGAGCTGCAGCTGGGCCCATCTCATGGCTGGTTGCCTCAGCCATGTCACCGCTGTTTTACCCAACCAGATCCCTTTGTAGTCCTTTCGTGCCACTGTCTACGCTGTGCAATATGCAAGTGACCTAGGGTCTATACTCAGCTCCTATCACCGGGGGGGGGAGAGGCTGTCATGGAAGAAACATGACTTAGAGGTCTGTAGGTACCCCATGAATGTGCTTGAAGCCCATTTGTGCAGCCTCTTTATCCCTTCCTCACTCAACCCACTTGTTGTCACAGTCATGTGCCTATGCAAAATGAGTGGGAACCAAATTATTGTGGGGAGAGCCCTGCTTTGGCCATGGCCAACCTAAGTACTTCGATAAATTGAAAGCAGCTCAGGTCAATCAATCAATCAATCAGGGATTTGTAAAGCGCACCAATCACCTGTGAGGGTCTCAAGGCACTGAGGAGGGGAGAGGGGAGAAGGTGGGGGGAGGTGCTGCTACTACTCGAACAGCCAGATCTTGAGCAGTTTCCTGAAGGTAAGGAGGTGTTTGGTCTGGAGCAGGTGGGTGGGAAGAGTGTTCCCCATTTTGGTGGCAAGGTGCGAGAATGATCTACCACCGGTTGTAGATACGTGGGACGGTGGCGAGGGTGAGGTCGGCGGAGCGGAATGCCGGGTCGGGGTGTAGAAGGAGAGTCATCTGTAGTGAGTGTGGGTGAGGAGTTTGAAGGTGATTCTATTGTTGACTGGGAGCTAGTGCAGGTTTCTTCAGGTGGTCTGTGACGTGGCAGTGGCAGGGGATGTCCAGGATGAGGCGTGAAGAGGTGTTTTGGATGCATTGCAACCTCTTCTTGAGTTTGGCCTTTTGTGCCTGCGCTTATTGTATTCCTGCATGGTGCACAATGGGCAGAATTCACTGTCGTCTAGGCAGTCAAGGTGGTAGTACTTTCCCTTTGCTTCATGATCTGTCTTTGACCTCTGCAGGTGAATTACCATTTAACTGTCCACTAAGTGTACACCCATTCCTGGGAGCATTCTGGATGAGGGCAATGAGCTCACCAACACAGAATTCCCCAAAGAAAGCTGCTTTAATCATCACTCTTTCGTGGTCTGCATTCCTCACTGACCCCTAAAGCAACTTCCTTAATATTGAAAAATCAATGGGACGCCTCCTGCACTTTGTTAGCATCCACCCCCCTTTCATTGGCTTGCCTGCAGTAGAATTAATTGACTAGATCCCTCCCTGTAGTCAATTTTGCATAGCAGGAGACAGTACTAAGGTGTGCCTGTACCCAGGTCTTGCTTTTTCCATCCGGGAATGTCCGGTGGCTGAATCCCTGCACATTCTCATTTGTTACTCTGTCCTACTCTGGGGCATCGGTCACACTTTGAAAGTTCTCCCAGCACCTACAGTGCTTTGATGCTCTCTTGGGGGCTAATGCGTTGTCCATCAGTATCTTCAGGACAGGTCCACTATGCCCCACAGGTGCTCGGGCACTGGTGTCGTGTCAATCTGCATGCTGCGCCAGCTCTTTGGATCTCCACAATTGAAAGTGAAAAAGTGTGTCAGCTACTGAATTGTCACAGCTTGGTATGTGTCTGGTCCTAATTGAAATGTTAGCCCTTACCTGGCATCCCACTAGATGACGCAAAGACATACCACTACAGGGCACCAAGCTGGCCCCAAGTTCGAGGCCTGCACCACTGCGTGGTTGTCCAACCACAAAGTAATCTTTCTATTGACTAAGTTGTCCTCCCCTATGGTGAAAGTGACTAAGATGGGGAACACCTCCAGCATTGTTATGTTATTGGTGAGCCCCTTACCTTGCCAGGCTTCAGGCCAGTGTGCAGCTGTCCATACTGATCTCATTGCAAAGCCAAATTCCTTGCCTCCCACAGCATCTATGAATAGCTCCAACTGTTTTGGAATCATCAATGGCTCCCTCCACATCAGTGTCCTGTTAAAGTTGGCTAGGAAACGTATCCACTGCTCCAAGTCCTTTTACACTCCCTTTGTTAACTGAACCCTGTGATGCTTCTTTGTCTGGCCCTTCCTCAGCCATGTCAGGTGCCTAGCGTATGACCTTCCCACTGGGATCACCCTGTTTGTGAAACTGAGCTGACCTATTGGGGCCTTCTTTTTTGTGAGTAGCCATCCTATGTTTGGTTTCAGTTCCTCTATCTTTGGGGGAATTGGGGGAGCCTGCACACACACCATCCAACGTGTCTAGTTCAATTCCCAGGAAGGGTAGGCATGTGCCAGTCCCTCACCCTTATTGCATGCTGCTGGCACCCTAAGTTCTTCAGCCAGTTCCATAAAGGACTATAGTAGATCCCAGCACTCAGTGGTGCCTGCTTTACCATTGAACAATAAGTCATCCTGGTAGTGAGGTCACCCCTCTCTCTACACCTTGTTCGCAGTTCCCACTCCAGTAAGCTGCTGAATGTCTCAAAATAGGTGCATGAAAAGGAGCAACCCATGGGCAGACATTTGTCATAGTAAGAGGCGTTCCCTAACTGGAACCCGAGTAGGTGGTAGCTGTCTGGGTGCACTGGCAGGAGGGGGAAAGCAGATTCAATATATGTTTTATCCAGTAGAGCCCCCTTTCCTACTGCTTTGATTAAGTTAATTGCATCATCAACTGTCGCGTAGGAGACTGAAAAATTATTCTGGTCTAGCCCATCATTCACTGATTCACCCAGAGAGTAGGACAGGTGATGAATGAGCCTGCATTTCCCAAGTTGTTTGTTTGGTACTACCTCTAAAGGAGAAACAAGTAAGTTGTTGAGAGGAGGTTCAGGAAAGGGACCCACAATCCTGCCCAGGCCAATTTCTTTTGACATTTTTGTTAAGCCACTGTGGGGTTGTCCCTAATTGACTTCAGGGTCTGGCAAAAGCGAGGGGTCTGGTTGCCTGGTATGAATGATAAAGCCGGAGTTAAATCCCTCTGCTAACAGCTGACCTTCCTTTTATTTTGGATATCAGTTCAGTTATCTTGTTAGCAAAACTGTCCTTATGGGGGTTGGAAGAGCTGTTGCTGGTTCCCCCGCCCCTGTGACCTTTTTTGCATTCTCTACTTCTTGCTGCTGCTGACCCTGGCTTTTTCTGTCCCTCTTGACTTTTTTGCATTCAGCCACAGGGTGGGCTCTTCCACAGTTGCTGCTGATGTGACAGAATCTTGTTGGAGTCCCTCAAACGTTTCTTTTGCTCCGGTTGTGTAAAAACTATGTTCCTGTTTGCTCACCCCTTCTCTGGTCACTACCATATGGTTGGGAACCCTTGTACATCCTGGTGGTCTCAGTCGATAAATGGTCACGTGTGCATTTTTTCCCCTGAATCCTACATCATAGTGCAACCAAGCTTTGTGCACATTTTGCTCATGTAGGAACAGTGTCACCTCACTTTCATGGAATTTTGCTACAAAAATGCATGCTAAGGATATAAATGCCCATGGCCAATTCTCTATAGATCTTTCTACTCTTGATCTGCACCTATCCATTCTTTCCTCCTCTTTTTTGTTGTGTGCAGTCTGGCCTAAACTGAAAGGCATAATTCTAGGAGTGAGAATATGTCAATGAACACCTTTCCTTATATGCTTTCTATATCCTTTCTTTCACTGCTAGCGGGATAAAGCTGGCCAGTCCTGTCTCTCGAGTTGCCAGGGGAGAGTTGAATGTATTCACTTGCTGGTTTGCTCCCGTTTGGCCCATGCATTGTCCCACCATTGCAAGTCCTTGTGGTGTTGTGCTGTTTCAGAGCAGCTGCTCTAATAGTTTCTACTTGCTCTGGTTTGCTAGCCCTTTCCTTGCCTTTCCCTTGCCAACTTGTTTGCCTGCTCTGCACATGAGGGGTTGCGGGCTCCTGGTCCTTGCTTGGGGCTGTCCCCACAACCCCTCCTGTGCGCTGTGGAGTTGTGATGTTTGGTGGCTGCCCTGTGGTCACCCCTGCAAACGCTTGGCCCAATCAAGGGTTCATACCTGGCCAGTATAATGGCAAGTAACTTCATGGGATATGAGACCCAGAACCTAGCCACAGCCACCAAGGGATGTCCATAAATGGTGATGGGGGCTGTGTTTGCTGGGGCCATGCCCCCATTCCCACTTGCCATGCTCCTTCGTAACTAGCATGTGCTTGGTCCTGTGAGCCTTGCTGACCCACTATGCCTTGCTGGTTGGAGTTTAACACACCTACCTGTGTGTCATAATTTACTATGCCCCAAGTGGCCCCCCATGATGTTTTGCTGTGCACATACAATCTGGTGTGTTACCCCCTTTGAAATGTGCTTGCTGCTCACCGTCCAAATCCTTCCATTGCTAGGGTAGAGCCAGGCCTCCTTGGTGTGGCCTCGCTTAGCAACATGTTGTGCGTCCTAAGTATCTTTGCTTTTCCTCATTGGTCCCCGCTCCACCACCCCCAGCACCTTCTCGTTGACCCAGTCTCTGCCCTGCTGAGCCACGAGAAGCCTTGCCTTCTTTAGGATTTCGTGCAGGTCTTCATCAAGTTCAGTGTCAGTGTTGTTTGTCTGCATATGCCTCCTTGGTTGGTTTCTCCCAGTCCCACCCACCTCCTCCATGTCCCTGAAGTTGGGCAGGCTTTCTCCTTTCCCTTGTCTTCTTGGTGTGGCGCCGCTGTCCATTGTGACCCGTGTGTTGTGCACCGTTGAACTTGCGTGCCCACAGCAGTTCGTTGCAGCTTCCACCCTCTCTGGGGGCACACTATTTCTTAAAATGCTATAGGGAGGATTTCCCACCTTACAGAATTGGGCACTTTATGCCGGGTTGTCCGCTTTCACTCTTTAAAGGCAGACTGTACGCCCTTCAAGTGAAAGTCAGGGCAAGTGAAATTAATATGATTTGTTAGAGGTTGTTACACACAAACATGTGATGTTATTGGAGAAAAAGGTGATCCGAACCTGTCATTTGGGCTTTTTCTGACTGGATTTCAGCTACCTGAGCCCCCACTGTCAGTCTGCCGCTTCTCCGTCTGCCAGAGTATTGTAGCTGTGAGGGAGTTGCCTTTGTGCAGGCTGCTTCCAGATAACACTCACAGCCACTACCCTTCCTTCTCTGTCCTGTCGCTCTGTGCCTTGCCTCCTCACTGAACTCCTGAGGTCCTGGCTGGGTCGGTGAGCACTGTGCGTTTCTCACCGCTTCACCCAAACCTGGGCTCAAGGGAGTCCTTAGCTGCTCCAGCAAAGTGTGCGATCCCCTCTTTCGCTGCCACAAGGTCCTGCTGCGATATCAGCTGAGAACGACCACTAGGAGAATCTTGATCCGATGAGGACAGGCACAGACGACGAGGACAACCTTCAAAGTGACATGGTCGAACTTGTTTTTGGAGAGTGCATCATCTTCCTTTTGATCCCTTGCCCCGCTATGGAGCCTTTCCTTCTTGGGGGGGTTCAAACAACACCGTCCAATTGGTCTTCCTTTTTTTTTCAGGCTTTGCGCCAGTGGCTTTCTGGTGGCCCTTGTAGGAAGTTGGCTCTGTATGTGCTATTTCAAAGTAAGGAATAGCATGCACAGAGTCCAAGGGTTCCCCTTAGAGGTAAAATAGTGGTAAAAAGAGATAATACTAATGCTCTATTTTGTGGTAGTGTGGTCGAGCAGTAGGCTTATCCAAGGAGTAGTGTTAAGCATTTGTTGTACATACACATAGACAATAAATGAGGTACACACACTCAGAGACAAATCCAGCCAATAGGTTTTGTTATAGAAAAATATCTTTTCTTAGTTTATTTTAAGAACCACAGGTTCAAATTCTACATGTAATAGCTCATTTGAAAGGTATTGCAGGTAAGTACTTTAGGAACTTTAAATCATAAAAATTGCATGTATACTTTTCAAGTTATTGACAAATAGCTGTTTTAAAAGTGGACACAGTGCAATTTTCACAGTTCCTAGGGGAGGTAAGTTTTGGTTAGTTTTACCAGGTAAGTAAGACACTTACAGGGTTCAGTTCTTGGTCCAAGGTAGCCCACCGTTGGGGGTTCAGAGCAACCCCAAAGTCACCACACCAGCAGCTCAGGGCCGGTCAGGTGCAGAGTTCAAAGTGGTGCCCAAAACACATAGACTAGAATGGAGAGAAGGGGGTGCCCCGGTTCTGGTCTGCTTGCAGGTAGGTACCCGCGTCTTCGGAGGGCAGACCAGGGGGGTTTTGTAGGGCACCGGGGGGGACACAGGTCCACACAGAAATTTCACCCTCAGCGGCGCGGGGGCGGCCGGGTGCAGTGTAGAAACAAGCGTCGGGTTCGCAATGTTAGTCTATGAGAGATCTCTGGATCTCTTCAGCGCTGCAGGCAGGCAAGGGGGGGATTCCTCGGGGAAACCTCCACTTGGGCAAGGGAGAGGGACTCCTGGGGGTCACTTCTCCAGTGAAAGTCCGGTCCTTCAGGTCCTGGGGGCTGCGGGTGCAGGGTCTCTCCCAGGCGTCGGGACTTTAGGTTCAAAGAGTCGCGGTCAGGGGAAGCCTCGGGATTCCCTCTGCAGGCGGCGCTGTGGGGGCTCAGGGGGGACAGGTTTTGGTACTCACAGTATCAGAGTAGTCCTGGGGTCCCTCCTGAGGTGTTGGATCGCCACCAGCCGAGTCGGGGTCGCCGGGTGCAGTGTTGCAAGTCTCACGCTTCTTGCGGGGAGCTTGCAGGGTTCTTTAAAGCTGCTGGAAACAAAGTTGCAGCTTTTCTTGGAGCAGGTCCGCTGTCCTCGGGAGTTTCTTGTCTTTTCGAAGCAGGGGCAGTCCTCAGAGGATGTCGAGGTCGCTGGTCCCTTTGGAAGGCGTCGCTGGAGCAGGATCTTTGGAAGGCAGGAGACAGGCCGGTGAGTTTCTGGAGCCAAGGCAGTTGTCGTCTTCTGGTCTTCCGCTGCAGGGGTTTTCAGCTGGGCAGTCCTTCTTCTTGTAGTTGCAGGAATCTAATTTTCTAGGGTTCAGGGTAGCCCTTAAATACTAAATTTAAGGGCGTGTTTAGGTCTGGGGGGTTAGTAGCCAATGGCTACTAGCCCTGAGGGTGGGTACACCCTCTTTGTGCCTCCTCCCAAGGGGAGGGGGTCACAATCCTAACCCTATTGGGGGAATCCTCCATCTGCAAGATGGAGGATTTCTAAAAGTCAGAGTCACCTCAGCTCAGGACACCTTAGGGGCTGTCCTGACTGGCCAGTGACTCCTCCTTGTTTTTCTCATTATTTTCTCCGGCCTTGCCGCCAAAAGTGGGGCCTGGCCGGAGGGGGCGGGCAACTCCACTAGCTGGAGTGTCCTGCTGGGTTGGCACAAAGGAGGTGAGCCTTTGAGGCTCACCGCCAGGTGTGACAATTCCTGCCTGGGAGAGGTGTTAGCATCTCCACCCAGTGCAGGCTTTGTTACTGGCCTCAGAGTGACAAAGGCACTCTCCCCATGGGGCCAGCAACATGTCTCGGTTTGTGGCAGGCTGCTAAAACTAGTCAGCCTACACAGATAGTCGGTTAAGTTTCAGGGGGCACCTCTAAGGTGCCCTCTGTGGTGTATTTTACAATAAAATGTACACTGGCATCAGTGTGCATTTATTGTACTGAGAAGTTTGATACCAAACTTCCCAGTTTTCAGTGTAGCCATTATGGTGCTGTGGAGTTCGTGTTTGACAGACTCCCAGACCATATACTCTTATGGCTACCCTGCACTTTTACAATGTCTAAGGTTTTATTTAGACACTGTAGGGGTACCATGCTCATGCACTGGTACCCTCACCTATGGTATAGTGCACCCTGCCTTAGGGCTGTAAGGCCTGCTATAGGGGTGTCTTACCTATACTGCATAGGCAGTGAGAGGCTGGCATGGCACCCTGAGGGGAGTGCCATGTCGACTTACTCGTTTTGTCCTCACTAGCACACACAAGCTGGTAAGCAGTGTGTCTGTGCTGAGTGAGAGGTCTCCAGGGTGGCATAAGACATGCTGCAGCCCTTAGAGACCTTCCTTGGCATCAGGGCCCTTGGTACTAGAAGTACCAGTTACAAGGGACTTATCTGGATGCCAGGGTCTGCCAATTGTGGATACAAAAGTACAGGTTAGGGAAAGAACACTGGTGCTGGGGCCTGGTTAGCAGGCCTCAGCACACTTTCAATTGTAAACATAGCATCAGCAAAGGCAAAAAGTCAGGGGGCAACCATGCCAAGGAGGCATTTCCTTACACAACCCCCCCCCAAACGAAAGAGGATGAGACTAACCTTTCCCAAGAGAGTCTTCATTTTCTAAGTGGAAGAACCTGGAAAGGCCATCTGCATTGGCATGGGCAGTCCCAGGTCTGTGTTCCACTATAAAGTCCATTCCCTGTAGGGAGATGGACCACCTCAACAGTTTAGGATTTTCACCTTTCATTTGCATCAGCCATTTGAGAGGTCTGTGGTCAGTTTGAACTAGGAAGTGAGTCCCAAAGAGGTATGGTCTCAGCTTCTTCAGGGACCAAACCACAGCAAAGGCCTCCCTCTCAATGGCACTCCAACGCTGCTCCCTGGGGAGTAACCTCCTGCTAATGAAAGCAACAGGCTGGTCAAGGCCATCATCATTTGTTTGGGACAAAACTGCCCCTATCCCATGTTCAGAGGCATCAGTCTGCACAATGAACTGCTTAGAATAATCTGGAGCTTTGAGAACTGGTGCTGAGCACATTGCCTGTTTCAGGGTGTCAAAGGCCTGTTGGCATTCCACAGTCCAGTTTACTTTCTTGGGCATTTTCTTGGAGGTGAGTTCAGTGAGGGCTGTCACAATGGATCCATATCCCTTCACAAACCTCCTGTAATACCCAGTCAAGCCAAGGAATGCCCTGACTTGAGTCTGGGTTTTTGGAGCTACCCAGTCCAGAATAGTCTGGATCTTGGGTTGGAGTGGCTGAACTTGGCCTCCACCTACAAGGTGTCCCAAATAAACCACAGTTCCCTGCCCTATCTGGCATTTGGATGCCTTGATAGAGAGGCCTGCAGATTGCAGAGCCTTCAAAACCTTCCTCAGGTGGACCAGGTGATCCTGCCAGGTGGAGCTAAAGACAGCAATATCATCAAGATAAGCTGTGCTAAATGACTCCAAGCCAGCAAGGACTTGATTCACCAACCTTTGGAAGGTGGCAGGGGCATTCTTTAAACCAAAGGGCATAACAGTAAACTGATAATGCCCATCAGGTGTGGAGAATGCTGTCTTTTCTTTTGCTCCAGGTGCCATTTTTATTTGCCAGTACCCTGCTGTCAAGTCAAAGGTACTTAGAAATTTGGCAGCACCTAATTTATCAATGAGCTCATCAGCTCTTGGAATTGGATGGGCATCTGTCTTGGTGACAGAATTGAGCCCTCTGTAGTCCACACAAAACCTCATCTCTTTCTTTCCATCTTTGGTGTGAGGTTTGGGGACTAAGACCACTGGGCTAGCCCAGGGGCTGTCAGAGCGCTCAATTACTCCCAATTCCAGCATCTTGTGGACTTCCACCTTGATGCTTTCCTTAACATGGTCAGACTGTCTAAAGATCTTGTTCTTGACAGGCATGCTGTCTCCTGTGTCCACATCATGGGTACACAGGTGTGTCTGACCAGGGGTTAAGGAGAAGAGTTCAGGAAACTGTTGTAGGACTCTCCTACAATCAGCTTGCTGTTGGCCAGAGAGGGTGTCTGAGTAGATCACTCCATCTACTGTACCATCTTTTGGGTCTGATGACAGAAGATCAGGGAGAGGTTCACTCTCTGCCTCCTGATCCTCATCTGTTACCATCAACAGATTGACATCAGCCCTGTCGTGGAAGAGCTTAAGGCGGTTTACATGGATCACCCTCTTGGGGCTCCTGCTTGTGCCCAGGTCCACCAAGTAGGTGACCTGACTCTTCCTCTCTAGTACTGGGTAAGGGCCACTCCATTTGTCCTGGAGTGCCCTGGGAGCCACAGGCTCCAGAACCCAGACTTTCTGCCCTGGTTGGAACTCAACCAGTGCAGCCTTTTGGTCATACCAAAACTTCTGGAGCTGTTGGCTGGCCTCAAGGTTTTTGGTTGCCTTTTCCATGTACTCTGCCATTCTAGAGCGAAGGCCAAGTACATAGTCCACTATGTCCTGTTTAGGCTCATGGAGAGGTCTCTCCCAGCCTTCTTTAACAAGGGCAAGTGGTCCCCTTACAGGATGACCAAACAGAAGTTCAAAGGGTGAGAATCCTACTCCCTTCTGTGGCACCTCTCTGTAAGCGAAAAGCAGGCATGGCAAGAGGACATCCCATCTCCTTTTGAGTTTTTCTGGGAGCCCCATGATCATGCCCTTTAATGTCTTGTTGAATCTCTCAACTAAGCCATTAGTTTGTGGATGGTATGGTGTAGTGAATTTATAAGTCACCCCACACTCATTCCACATGTGCTTTAGGTATGCTGACATGAAGTTGGTACCTCTGTCAGACACCACCTCCTTAGGGAAACCCACTCTGGTAAAGATACCAATGAGGGCCTTGGCTACTGCAGGGGCAGTAGTCGACCTAAGGGGAATAGCTTCAGGATACCTGGTAGCATGATCCACTACTACCAGGATATACATATTTCCTGAGGCTGTGGGAGGTTCCAGTGGACCAACTATGTCCACACCCACTCTTTCAAAGGGAACCCCCACCACTGGAAGTGGAATGAGGGGGGCCTTTGGATGCCCACCTGTCTTACCACTGGCTTGACAGGTGGGGCAGGAGAGGCAAAACTCCTTAACCATGTTGGACATATTGGGCCAGTAGAAGTGGTTGACTAACCTCTCCCACGTCTTGGTTTGTCCCAAATGTCCAGCAAGGGGAATGTCATGGGCCAATGTTAGGATGAACTCTCTGAACAGCTGAGGCACTACCACTCTCCTAGTGGCACCAGGTTTGGGGTCTCTGGCCTCAGTGTACAGGAGTCCATCTTCCCAATAGACCCTATGCGTTCCATTTTTCTTGCCTTTGGACTCTTCAGCAGCTTGCTGCCTAAGGCCTTCAAGAGAGGGACAGGTTTCTTGTCCCTTACACAGCTCCTCCCTTGAGGGTCCCCCTGGGCCTAAGAGCTCAACCTGATAAGGTTCAAGCTCCAAAGGCTCAGTTCCCTCAGAGGGCAGAACTTCTTCCTGAGAAGAGAGGTTCCCTTTCTTTTGCTGTGTTGTAGTTGGTTTCCCAACTGACTTTCCTGTTCTCTTGGTAGGCTGGGCCATTCTTCCAGACTCCAGCTCTACTTGTTCACCCTGTGCCTTGCACTGTGCTCTTGTTTTCACACACACCAGTTCAGGGATACCCAGCATTGCTGCATGGGTTTTTAGTTCTACCTCAGCCCATGCTGAGGACTCCAGGTCATTTCCAAGCAGACAGTCCACTGGGATATTTGAGGAGACCACCACCTGTTTCAGGCCATTGACCCCTCCCCATTCTAAAGTAACCATTGCCATGGGATGTACTTTTCTCTGATTGTCAGCGTTGGTGACTGTGTAAGTTTTTCCAGTCAGGTATTGGCCAGGGGAAACCAGTTTCTCTGTCACCATGGTGACACTGGCACCTGTATCCCTCAGGCCCTCTATTCTAGTCCCATTAATTAAGAGTTGCTGTCTGTATTTTTGCATGTTAGGCGGCCAGACAGCTAGTGTGGCTAAATCCACCCCACCCTCAGAAACTAGAGTAGCTTCAGTGTGGACCCTGATTTGCTCTGGGCACACTGTTGATCCCACTTGGAGACTAGCCATACCAGTGTTACCTGGATGGGAGTTTGGAGTGGAACCTTTCTTGGGACAGGCCTTGTCTCCAGTTTGGTGTCCATGCTGTTTACAGCTATGACACCAGGCCTTTTTGGGATCAAAGTTTTTACCCTTGTACCCATTGTTTTGTGAAGAGGCTCTGGGCCCACCCTCCTGTGCAGGTTTTTGGGGGCCTGTAGAAGACTCTTGACTATTTTTAGTTTTGGTTGTCTCATCACCCTTCCCCTGGGGAGTCTTTGTGACCCCTTTCTTTTGGTCACCCCCTGTTGAAGTCTTGGACACCCTTGTCTTGACCCAATGGTCCGCCTTCTTTCCCAATTCTTGGGGAGAAATTGGTCCTAGGTCTACCAGATGCTGATGCAGTTTATCATTGAAACAATTACTTAACAGGTGTTCTTTCACAAATAAATTGTACAGCCCATCGTAATTACTTACACCACTGCCTTGAATCCAACCATCTAGTGTTTTCACTGAGTAGTCAACAAAGTCAACCCAGGTCTGGCTCGAGGATTTTTGAGCCCCCCTGAACCTAATCCTGTACTCCTCAGTGGAGAATCCAAAGCCCTCAATCAGGGTACCCTTCATGAGGTCATAAGATTCTGCATCTTGTCCAGAGAGTGTGAGGAGTCTATCCCTACACTTTCCTGTGAACATTTCCCAAAGGAGAGCACCCCAGTGAGATCTGTTCACTTTTCTGGTTACACAAGCCCTCTCAAAAGCTGTGAACCATTTGGTGATGTCATCACCATCTTCATATTTAGTTACAATCCCTTTAGGGATTTTCAACATGTCAGGAGAATCTCTGACCCTATTTATGTTGCTGCCACCATTGATGGGTCCTAGGCCCATCTCTTGTCTTTCCCTCTCTATGGCTAGGATCTGTCTTTCCAAAGCCAATCTTTTGGCCATCCAGGCTAACTGGATGTCCTCTTCGCTGGGGCTATCCTCAGTGATTTCAGAGGTGTTGGTCTCTCCTGTGAGGGAACCAGCATCTCTGACTATTATTTTTGGAGTCAGGGTTTGAGGGACCCTGTTCTCCCTAGATAGGACTGGTAGGGGGGAATTGTCCTCCAAGTCACTATCCTCTTCCTCTGAGTTGCCACCCTCAGAGGGGTTGGCCTTTTCAAACTCTGCCAAAAGCTCCTGGAGCTGTATTTTGGTAGGTTTGGGGCCCATTGTTATTTTCTTTATTTTACAGAGTGACCTTAGCTCCCTCATCTTAAGATGGAGGTAAGGTGTGGTGTCGAGTTCCACCACAGTCACATCTGTGCTAGACATTTTGCTTCTAAAAGTTGGAATACTTTTTAAGAATCTACAACTGGTTCTAGAATCTAATTCAAACTTTTACAAACTTTTAAACTCTAAAAGAAATGCTAAACAGGGACTTAACACACAAGGCCCTAGCAGGACTTTTAAGAATTTAGAAAACTTTTCAAATTGCAAAAATCAATTTCTAATGACAATTTTGGAATTTGTCGTGTGATCAGGTATTGGCTGAGTAGTCCAGCAAATGCAAAGTCTTGTACCCCACCGCTGATCCACCAATGTAGGAAGTTGGCTCTGTATGTGCTATTTCAAAGTAAGGAATAGCATGCACAGAGTCCAAGGGTTCCCCTTAGAGGTAAAATAGTGGTAAAAAGAGATAATACTAATGCTCTATTTTGTGGTAGTGTGGTCGAGCAGTAGGCTTATCCAAGGAGTAGTGTTAAGCATTTGTTGTACATACACATAGACAATAAATGAGGTACACACACTCAGAGACAAATCCAGCCAATAGGTTTTGTTATAGAAAAATATCTTTTCTTAGTTTATTTTAAGAACCACAGGTTCAAATTCTACATGTAATAGCTCATTTGAAAGGTATTGCAGGTAAGTACTTTAGGAACTTTAAATCATAAAAATTGCATGTATACTTTTCAAGTTATTGACAAATAGCTGTTTTAAAAGTGGACACAGTGCAATTTTCACAGTTCCTAGGGGAGGTAAGTTTTGGTTAGTTTTACCAGGTAAGTAAGACACTTACAGGGTTCAGTTCTTGGTCCAAGGTAGCCCACCGTTGGGGGTTCAGAGCAACCCCAAAGTCACCACACCAGCAGCTCAGGGCCGGTCAGGTGCAGAGTTCAAAGTGGTGCCCAAAACACATAGACTAGAATGGAGAGAAGGGGGTGCCCCGGTTCCGGTCTGCTTGCAGGTAGGTACCCGCGTCTTCGGAGGGCAGACCAGGGGGGTTTTGTAGGGCACCGGGGGGGACACAGGTCCACACAGAAATTTCACCCTCAGCGGCGCGGGGGCGGCCGGGTGCAGTGTAGAAACAAGCGTCGGGTTCGCAATGTTAGTCTATGAGAGATCTCTGGATCTCTTCAGCGCTGCAGGCAGGCAAGGGGGGGATTCCTCGGGGAAACCTCCACTTGGGCAAGGGAGAGGGACTCCTGGGGGTCACTTCTCCAGTGAAAGTCCGGTCCTTCAGGTCCTGGGGGCTGCGGGTGCAGGGTCTCTCCCAGGCGTCGGGACTTTAGGTTCAAAGAGTCGCGGTCAGGGGAAGCCTCGGGATTCCCTCTGCAGGCGGCGCTGTGGGGGCTCAGGGGGGACAGGTTTTGGTACTCACAGTATCAGAGTAGTCCTGGGGTCCCTCCTGAGGTGTTGGATCGCCACCAGCCGAGTCGGGGTCGCCGGGTGCAGTGTTGCAAGTCTCACGCTTCTTGCGGGGAGCTTGCAGGGTTCTTTAAAGCTGCTGGAAACAAAGTTGCAGCTTTTCTTGGAGCAGGTCCGCTGTCCTCGGGAGTTTCTTGTCTTTTCGAAGCAGGGGCAGTCCTCAGAGGATGTCGAGGTCGCTGGTCCCTTTGGAAGGCGTCGCTGGAGCAGGATCTTTGGAAGGCAGGAGACAGGCCGGTGAGTTTCTGGAGCCAAGGCAGTTGTCGTCTTCTGGTCTTCCGCTGCAGGGGTTTTCAGCTGGGCAGTCCTTCTTCTTGTAGTTGCAGGAATCTAATTTTCTAGGGTTCAGGGTAGCCCTTAAATACTAAATTTAAGGGCGTGTTTAGGTCTGGGGGGTTAGTAGCCAATGGCTACTAGCCCTGAGGGTGGGTACACCCTCTTTGTGCCTCCTCCCAAGGGGAGGGGGTCACAATCCTAACCCTATTGGGGGAATCCTCCATCTGCAAGATGGAGGATTTCTAAAAGTCAGAGTCACCTCAGCTCAGGACACCTTAGGGGCTGTCCTGACTGGCCAGTGACTCCTCCTTGTTTTTCTCATTATTTTCTCCGGCCTTGCCGCCAAAAGTGGGGCCTGGCCGGAGGGGGCGGGCAACTCCACTAGCTGGAGTGTCCTGCTGGGTTGGCACAAAGGAGGTGAGCCTTTGAGGCTCACCGCCAGGTGTGACAATTCCTGCCTGGGAGAGGTGTTAGCATCTCCACCCAGTGCAGGCTTTGTTACTGGCCTCAGAGTGACAAAGGCACTCTCCCCATGGGGCCAGCAACATGTCTCGGTTTGTGGCAGGCTGCTAAAACTAGTCAGCCTACACAGATAGTCGGTTAAGTTTCAGGGGGCACCTCTAAGGTGCCCTCTGTGGTGTATTTTACAATAAAATGTACACTGGCATCAGTGTGCATTTATTGTACTGAGAAGTTTGATACCAAACTTCCCAGTTTTCAGTGTAGCCATTATGGTGCTGTGGAGTTCGTGTTTGACAGACTCCCAGACCATATACTCTTATGGCTACCCTGCACTTTTACAATGTCTAAGGTTTTATTTAGACACTGTAGGGGTACCATGCTCATGCACTGGTACCCTCACCTATGGTATAGTGCACCCTGCCTTAGGGCTGTAAGGCCTGCTAGAGGGGTGTCTTACCTATACTGCATAGGCAGTGAGAGGCTGGCATGGCACCCTGAGGGGAGTGCCATGTCGACTTACTCGTTTTGTCCTCACTAGCACACACAAGCTGGTAAGCAGTGTGTCTGTGCTGAGTGAGAGGTCTCCAGGGTGGCATAAGACATGCTGCAGCCCTTAGAGACCTTCCTTGGCATCAGGGCCCTTGGTACTAGAAGTACCAGTTACAAGGGACTTATCTGGATGCCAGGGTCTGCCAATTGTGGATACAAAAGTACAGGTTAGGGAAAGAACACTGGTGCTGGGGCCTGGTTAGCAGGCCTCAGCACACTTTCAATTGTAAACATAGCATCAGCAAAGGCAAAAAGTCAGGGGGCAACCATGCCAAGGAGGCATTTCCTTACAGCCCTCCCTCGAGAGGAGTTCATCGCTGGCCCCTATCTGGTCCCAGTTTGCGTCCTAACCTGTGGCATTTCTTCTCTCCCTCCAACTTGTCTTTCCCACTCATTGTCCTTCTCTCCCTCTCTCACCTCTTCTATTCCTGCAGCTATATCTCTCATGTTCCTCTCCAATCATACATCATTTCTGCATCTCTCCTTTTCTGGGTCATTTCTCTCATGCTTCTCTCTACGTCTCAATTTCCTTTCTTTTCCTCTCACGTTATCCATGATCTTTCTCCCTTCCATTGGTACCCCTGTTTTGAGAGTTATACTCCATGTCTCCCTAGTGTCTCCTGTCCCTGTCTTTATATCACTTCTCTCCACCTCTAGTTCTATCTCCAGTTTCTATTGGTACCTCTTTTCATCATCCCATTGTCTCTCCTGTTCCATTGACTAAACCTCCCATCTCCTATGCTCTTAGAACTAGGAAGTTGCCTTCACTCTCTGCTTAGTTTCTGTGACAATATCTCTTCTTTTCAACCATATTTTCCTAGAACTCTTCCTCTTAAACGTCAAAATGATCATTCCATCTCCTGAATTGACATCACTTTCATTTTTATAAGCTATGAACAAATTCATGTCTAGACCATCACAATAAGATTTATCATGGAGTGCCCATGTACACTCTTTGCAGACTCTATATGCAGATCACGGCTGCATACCTTCTCAAATTGAAAAGATCTGACCATATCACGCCAGTCATTGTCAAAAAGAATGGATTCAGACCTGAAATAAACATCATGGTTAAATCGCCATTCAAATAAAAAATTTTTAAGGAAAACGTTCTGTATTTCTTAGAAATATATTTCACGTCTGGTTGCCTTAGCCGTTCGTCTAGTACAAACCATCTTCTTTCTGTTTGTCATTATCTAGTGACTGTCATTTTTTGATTGGGGCATTTTTTTTAAAGTAAATCTTCTGCTAGCTCTGGAGATAGCAAAAATACTTGCCATTCAGCAAGGCCCTAAAAATCTGAAAGCTTAACCCGCGGTGACAATGAACTCCCATCCTTTTTCCTTTTTTTGTACAGAGTGCAATGAAATCCTTAAAAGTATGTATGTATTTTACAAGTGGAATATAATCTCTCCCACCCTTTTGTCTGTCATGTTTCTGTAAGTCTGTCTGCATCTTTTCTCTTCCTCCCGATGTCTCTTTTGTTTCAAGAAGTTACTATATTGTCTCTCATTCTCTTCTTTTCTTCCTTTCCTTTCCTTTCCTGCACTGTCTCTATGTTCTTGTAAATATAATTTATTTTTGGCTCTCTTGGCTCTCCTCTTTCTAAATCTTTATTTACGCTCTCCTTCACTCGTTTTTCTTGTTTCTATATCTGTTTACAGAACCTTCCACCCCAGCACTCCTCTCTCTAGCTCAAAACGTACCGTCAGTGGCTCACCTGCTCATGTGAAGGCACCTAGAGATCTTCTCTTCCTCGAGTATCTCTTAGTTAGATTGCACTAGTGATTTTGCAACTTCGTACCAACATGTAGATCAGCCAAAGCTGTAAAAAAAGGTGCGTCCTTCGGTCAGGTACTGAAAATGTCACTGAGAAATGACATTGCCACCAGTGCAATTCGTGCACCGGAGCCCATCTTATTCTCCAAAATCGGATTTATTTCATGGTGATCAATAGCTTGAATTATGCCTTTTCCTCAAATAAAGTACAAGGTTGAAAGAAGGCTTCTGGGTTCTTGTCTTTGTTTTTCTCCATGCCTCTCCATCCTTACACATATCTCTTAGCCCTCCCCCTCTCTTCCTTGTCCTTGTAGTGGACGCGCAGTCCGGCGGCCTCCTCTGTGTGGAGCTGTAGTCTGCTGCTGGGAGGACAACTCCCACAAGGTCTAACATTGGCCTTCTCTCCAGGGGGAGCATAATTCATCATGAGAGACAGTAGGTCAATGTAAAGATTCTGCTCACTGAAAGAATTGACTGCCATAGGAGAACATATTCACACACGCCCATCATACAGTTCATATATAAAGAGTCAATAACATTTGCAACAAAAAGGGTCGAGTGTGATCTGTGGCTCTAATTCAAACCACTTCTGTTGTTTGCATACTTTTTATGCAAACATCTATTTGCGCTTTCCCAAGTTCTAAAAAGTCAGGCGGCATCATGCACACATGAATAATCAACCACATTGGCACACCATTGATTATCTAAAATTACCATAATTAGGAGAATAATGATAACTAATTAATGAATACATTGCCCTAAAGCAAGGTCATATTAAAAAGCATGCAGGACGTGAGGTTTGTGACATGTCCAGGTTATGAAGCTGCTTTGCCTTATGTGAAACAGTGTCAGCTTCTGGTCACCACATAGTGAATGAGCTTACCTCTGTACGTGGCATATTTTGCTTTGGGGAGGCAGGCTGTCAAGACTCTTGAATGGTGAAGGCCTCCTCTCACCACGTGGCACCCCACCCAGAGTAAATAATTTTATCCACTGCTCTTCTGAGACATTTTAGCCCAAAATGCTCCCTTTTCGCCCTCTTCACAGGAACACTTTTCGGGAAAAGGCATGCACGATGCCCTACATTGTCATCTAGAACTTCTCGACATGTGTTTTGTCTTTCAGGAATGAGTCCCTGACAGGAGAGGTTCTTTCCCCTGTGCATCGAAGACATTGTTTTCATTACAACGCTCATGCAGACCATGCCACACATGACAGACCTGGTAAAGAAGAATGCCGAAATACCCACAATAGCTAGGCTTCCCAGTCCACAAACACCTTTGGCCTTGGGGTAGATGAGCCCATTGTCAAAATGTTCTTATATTGTACCTGTCTGAGGCTTCACAGTTAGAAATTAGGCCCCAGATTTAAGAAGTTCTAGCGTCACATTAGCGTAATTTTTTTGATGCTAATGTGGCGGTAGGCTTCAAAAATCGCCACACCATAATTACAAAGTGGCGCAATACATGCATTGCACCACTTTATAACCCCATGCGCCACATTATACCTGCGTCAAGCATAATGTGTGCAAGGGAGCTGTTCCTTGTTAGGGGGGCCTAAAAAAATGGCGCAAAGAAATCTAAAAGATTTCTTTGCACCATTTTTTGCACCATTTTTATGCCTTCACAGAGCAGGGGTTAAAACGAGGCACACCATTATTTATAATGGACCTCAATCTGCTTTGCAGGATTACCGTCAAATTTTTTTAAGCTAATCCTGCAAAGTGCCTAACTAGCATCAAACATTTTGATGCTAAGTGTGTAAGTACCGCCATGGTGCGCCATATCTCAAATATGGCGCACACATCGTGGTGTTAGGGGGTGCTAAGGGGCGCAAGAAAAGTGACACTGCATTGGATGCAGTGTCACTTTTCTTAAATCTGCCCCTAGGTGTTTTCCACTCATCGAAATGATTGATGTTGGGAATATCAAATCCTAAATATCGGTGGGTCACAATATCGTGGTCACAATATTGAGGGACAGAATATCAAACAGGTAAATTGCACAGAGAGAGGTAGGGAGATAAGTATTTCCGATTCTTAACTCCATTCCGACGTACATTCAAGATACATATCATCAAGGTACCTATGTGTGGGGTTAGGTATAGAAAATGCAAGTAAACTTGCCTTTCCATATTTCGTCCCTTGATGTTGTAATCACCTTTATTGTGACCCGTAGATATTTTGGATTTAATATTCTCAGGATACAAGCCTCTGAACAAGGCAGGGAAACCAAAAGGTTTGGGTCAGTGGGCGCTCAACTAATTTATGGAAATTCTTTTGCTCTACCAAACCGTGAATGATGTCCTATGTCATTTGTGCACAGTATTTTTCTTACCCTGAAGTAAAACATCTAATTATTTCAAATACTCTCTACTCACGCTGGAATGACTTTCTCTTACATTTTTTTTATGATTATTTGATCTTCCTGACTGAAGAAGATTATGCTTGCATTGACTGCGTTTTGGGAACACTGTAGATGCTCCTACCATATTTAATTTTTCTATAATTTGGCATGTATTATTTTACCTTCCTGGATGTTCAAAGGTCTTTGGGAAGGACAAAGACCCACGGATGGAATTTGAAACAGAAAGGCCATTTTTCGAAACCTGTGAACAGAAACAACTGCATACCTTCTTAAATCGTGAAACAGAAGATTTACCAATTCTGTGTGAGTCAAAGTTTTGTTAAACAAATTGATCTAAACTGATATTTAAAACAGTTGATTAACACGCCACACAGTTTGAACAATTCAATTTATTAATTAGGCATGACTTAAGTCCAAACCTCTAATGTTACTTACAGGTGTTTCACTATGTAAGGGGTAGAATGAAGTTGAAAACTTTGTGCTCCCAACAGTGCATGGCAGATTAAGGAACTATATCAAAATCCTATTCACAACATATTTCAAGGTCCTGGTGAGAGTATTGTAGCATTTTCATTCTTCACAGGAATCAATGCTCTTTGAGGTGGATGAATCTTTGGACCAAGTAAGAAGTTCTGTAGAACCATCTTACCATCTCAAACAATTTACACATCATAACAGGTTGGCCACGGAAGGAAAAATCCAATCAGGAAATAAGGATACAGAGTTTATTACAAACACAAGCTCAAAGTCATGTAGACAATGGGCAAAACTAAACTGTTAAGGTACATAATCACCAAGGGTTGCCCAAGGCATCAAAATAGATTTAGGCAAAGTGACATTAATAAAAATAAGCATTCAAGAAGAATAATGCTTATCATCAATAAGAATTCCTGCGTTACAGAGATAATATGTTGTTCAGAGCTAACAATCATCAGTCCATTCAAATAAGCAGAGTCAATCATCTTTAGCTGGGCACAAGTCAACCATATGCTGGAACTTCATCAGTCCTTGGAATGGACCATGGGACAAGATTTGGGCTGAACAATCTTTAGACTAAACAACAAATGGTTCTCCCCCCTTATAGGATGAAATTATAACTCTGCTTCCAGAGCTGTTGACCATTTTCATCCTCAGAAGGAATCAATGTTCTTCAAGGTGGATGAGACTTTGGACCCAGTAAGCAGTGAGGTAGAACTATCAAAAAAATTTCAGTACCATCCCAAACAATGTAAACACCATGACCAATGTGGCCACGGAAGAAAAAAATCCAATCAGGAAATACCATTACAGAATTTATTATAAACACAAATTCAAAGTCATGTAGACAATGTGAAAAACTAAATTGTTAAAGTACATATTCACCAAGGGTTTCCCAAGGCACCGAAATAGATTTAGGTAAACAAACAGTTATAAAACTAAGCATTCAAGAAGACGAATGCTTTTCATCAACAAGACTATGTGAGTTACAGAGATGATACTTTGCGCAGAGGTAACAATCATCAGTCAATTAAAATTAGCAGAGTCAATCATCTTTAGCTGGGCACAGGTCAACCCTACAGCTTACCAAATCAGGGAAATACATGGGTGGGGAGAAACATATGCGGGCTTAATACAAAAAGCATATAAAAGAGCAAAATTATTTGGAAAAAAAGATAATCTCGAAACTAAGTAAAACAAAAGATTGAAAATGGAAATAGTCAGCATTTCAGAAGGTTGGTCAAGAGTCTTCTGAAGGGGAAAGAGCATTTCAAATGTAATAGCAGAGAGGAAAATGCTTCTTCAAGGGTACAGCACCCAGGGAATGATCACCAGCAAAGCATTAGCATCAGCAACACGTCTGCAAGCATTGGGGGAGCCATTCAAGCTATTGGGAACTGCTCAAAGTTCAAATGTCCATCAATATTTTAGAATTCCCAAAGCATTCTGATTTGTCAAAAGTATCAGTTCATATCACATTGAAGGGGCATCATCCAATAGAAATTGTTCACCAGGCTCCAAGTTGAAACAGCCCAATACTTAGCCAAGCTTTCCATGAGAACATCTTCCACCTGTATGACTCCACACACATTTGAAACAATTGTATATAATACTACGTTAGATTTGCTCTATACTTAACCAATGGAATCTATTACCAATAGCTAAGCTTCTCATGAGAACATGACCTAAAAGAAAACTCAAGTTAAGAAATGAATCAACATTTCTAGCATGGTCACAAATTACAAGCTTCAACAGGCCTCACTCATGCTAACACAAGGGAATCATAATCAGGGATTTAATGAATACGTTGTAGTAAACCACATGTAATATGCACACTTATAAATTCAGCATTATTAATATTTCATTAATATGAATAACTCATTTCTTTTCAAACAGGAAAGCTTTTTTACTGCATTTCGGGCCAGATGTATCAAGCTCCCGGTTTGCATTTCTTAAATGGCAAATTTTAAGAAATCGTTATTTAAGAAATGCAAAATGGGATATATGAAAATTGCAATTCGGTAATAGCAATTTCTTAAAAATCGCAATAGCAATTTGCGAGTTCCAAATAGCGAATCGCAAAAATAGCAAATTGGTATTTGCAAATCGCAAATTGCGATACTGGCAATCTGAACAGCCTGATGACATCACAACCATGAAGTGAGTCAGTGCATGCTGATTCCAGAAGCTCCAGCCACAGGAGCAGGCAGAGAGACCCAGCCAGGCACCAGGGAGGTAGTCTTGAGAGTGAGCCAGGACCAAACAAAACAATGGCTACTGATGGGAATGTGAAGGAGAAAGGAGAGAGGATGCGCAAACTTAAATTCGGTGAGCAGGAATTGGAGGTGTTCACGAGGAGGTGGTCAGGAACCATAACAAGTTATTTGGAAAAAACTCACTACAGGTGCTGGGAAGTGAGAAGAGAAAAATGTGGTCAGACATCCAGACCAAAATATGCACAGTGGGTGTTGCACAGTGCTCCATCGAGGAGATATGCAAGAGCTGGTACGACTTGCGTTCACATGCCAAAGAGAGGGTAGCAAGCAGGCTGAAGGAAGCAAGGAGCACTGGAGGAGGACCACCCACCCAGACATCATCTATACCAATGGAAGACATAGTGGAGTCAACACTGCTTCCTGAAGCTGTCAGTGGTGTCACTGACATTGACACCTCAGGCACACCCAGGACCAGCAAAGGTAAGGGCAGTAATGATGTGTTTCCCCATATGTGCATGTACAAATGGCCCTTAGAAAATAGCTATGGCAGTATGCAGTGTGATAAGTAGTCCATGCCACATTTTACATACAACACAACAGTGCATTATGGGAGTGGTAGTCCACACTCCTAAAGTGCATTTACCACATAAATAGTGAGATAGGGTAAAACCAAACAGATACACAACACAAAAGACTTTCAGCGATACTATGCCATGGTAAATTTAATCCTATTACGCAACTGTTAGAGTACATATCCAAGAATTACATGCTGCGCATTGTTATTGCAGATGTTCCGGGCCTTGACACAGCAGAAGGTGGAAATGTGGGGGATAGTGAAAGTCAGCCATAGTCCAACTCAAACACCAGTGAGTTGTTCATACAAACCCCAACTAGACGCAGGGCACGAGTGCTACCCATCCCTGAGTATAACCTGGACTCTGATGAAATGCCGGATGAAGTACCCACACCACCCCCAGAGGCTAGAAGCACCGGCAGACAGCAGTCACTGCCCCAGCGTCAGTCCACTCCCCTCAGGAGGCATCACAAAGAAGGCAGACAGTGCACAGAGGACGGTGAGGGCCCATCACTGTTTGGTGGCTTTGGAGCTTCCATGCTGAAAGTGCAGCGCCTGCAATGTAAACACATTAGGTCAATGCACAGGCAGTTGGTGTCAATCGATAACAACATGGGAGCAATGCACAGGCAGTTTGAGTCTCACAATGACAACATGGGATCAATGCACAAGCAGTTGGAGTCTCTCAATGACAACATGGGATCAATGCACAAACAGTTGGAGTCTCTCATGACAACATGTGCAAGCTGCATGAAGGACAGCAAACAGCAGCAGAACACGCAAAGCAGATAACAAATGCCATTAGGGAACTCTGCACTGTGATGCAGCAGGAACATGTCAGCCAAGGTGGTTGCCATCACCAGTTGATGGGCAGGTTGGAGGGTTCTGCAGGTCTTTCAATTGGCTCACTACCACAACTGCTTTGGTGTCACGACGTGCTGTGGGCATGCAAGTGGAGATGGCACATTGCAGTTGTGATATTGCACGAGGATTGGTGTAAATCACCAATGTTTTGAAGACAATGCAGACAGCATGTAGTGCTGCGAACTGAGTAGTGGAGATAGTGAGGAGCTCTATAGCCTCAACAGTCTCACAACCCCTGTGATGGATCCTAGGTATCGCAGTACCAGATGCAGTACTGTCTCGGAACCTACAACAAGAGGTGCCACCGAGACCACTGAGCACTCAAGTGGAGTGCATGGACGTAGAAAGTAATGTTGAGAGGTACAGGGGACTTGCATATCATGTAGTAATGCAGTGATACTATGATGCTTATAGCGTGACACTGTAACTAGGACCTGTTTGTTTATTTTGCTTAACTATGTCCTAATCACACATATATTACCTGAAGTCAAGGCAATAAAGATGCCACCTACAGCAATACATAAAAGTTGACGTGGTGTTGTAATTACGTACATCAGAAATAGTTGCGTGTTATTTCAGCACATCTTTGTCTGTCCTCTGCTGCACTGTTTCTGTCTGCTGGCTGAAGGAATGGCAAGGGATCATCATCCTCATCGAAGTCAGGTTCTGTAGGTTCCACTGGTATGACCATCGTTGTTGCGATGTTGTGCAACATAGCACATGTAGCCACGATTTTGCAGATGTTTTCAGGGCTGTATTGCAATGCACAACCACTCTTGTGCAGGCATTGGAAACGGCTCTTCAGCAGGCCAAAGGTCCTCTGTACAACTCAGCGTGTCATCCTGTGTGCTGCATTGTACCTCCTTTCATCTGGTGTGGCTGGATTCAGATAGGGTGTTAGTATGAAGGACCGCACTGCATAAACACTGTCTCCTAGAATGACAGGGGAGTAAAATGAGTAATTGTTATCCGTGACATCACATATACTGTACATCAAGGCGAAATTGTCAACTGTTACATTACCAAGTAGGTATCCTTCGGTAAACTCCCCACCAAGTAGTCTTGTGTGTATTCCACTGTGCCTGAAGATGTCGGAGTCATATGTGCTACTTGGGTATCTGGCCACAAGATCCGTTATAACGTTAGAGGCATTGTTTATGACTTGGATGTTCATGGAATGTGCACTCTTTCTGTTCCGACAAACATACTCTGTGGCAGATGGTGGACGGATAGCTACATGTGTCCCATCGATGCAGCCAATGACGTGGGAATTGGGAAATATGGTAGAAATTGTATTTGGTTTGTTGCAAATCCTGTGGGGTGTTGGGGAATCTTATGTACAGATGGATTTTGCTAAACATGGCATTAAGGAATGCATTGAAGAAGCGTGAAACCACACTCTTGGAGACACCTCCAGCTTCTGCTATGACCCCTTGAGAGCTCCCTGAGGCTAAGAGTTGCAGGGAGCATAATACCTGCACATGGGTGGGTATGCTATCAGACTTGTGTGTGTTTCGCTGCAGTAGGGGATGTAGATCAGCTATCAGGTCAAGTATCATGGCTGAGTTTACACTGTACTTATCATAAATCTCCGCCTCTGTCAGGCCAAAAAGAGTAATGTGCACTCTGAATATGTGCTCCTGTCTCCTCCTCCCTCTGCTCAAATCTGCCAGGTTCATCCTCCTCCTCGCCATGACGTAGATTGCAGCCATTGTGGAAAAGAGGCTGAGTCATTTTGGGCCTCTTTATAAAGGCTGCACCTGTTTACCACCTGATTTCAATTGGTGGTAAATTGCACGTGCAAAAACCCTTTCTGCGAATAATTGCAATTTGCGACTTGTTGATGCATTGACTTGAGATTTGGATTTTGCGAATCGCATACTGCGATTCGCAAAATCACATTGCTATTTGCAAATTGCAGTATGCGATTCACAATATATCGTCACAATTGCAAGAAATCGATATTTTAGCACTGCGATAAATTGCACTGCGAATGCCTTTCATATATTGTGTAAGGCAATTTTGCATGCGCAAATAGTGGAATTTAACGGTTCGCATCATTTGCGAATGCAAAATCCTTTGATACATCAGGCCCTTTATTAAGTACATAGAAAATTGCACTTCTCTCAATTTTGCACATAATTTTAAACTAATTGATAATTTACTAACCATTAAAGACTTCAATATTGTTTCTAAATGCACTTAGTCTAAAATCTAAAATACATTATAACATATGTTTTATCCCTCTAACATGATTTAACTCAAATGCCAACTAAGTTGAACTCTGAAATACAAGCAAATGCACATTTAAATTGTGTTTCAATGCAACATTCTATGTTTAGCCATTACAACTATGATTAACATAAACTGACTTATTCTGATGGCCTTTGTGACACAAGGGACTCTACTAAAAGTTACACTACATCAGTCCAGTCTTTGATGGCAACTGTGCCATCTTAAATCGCTCCCATTTTCAATGAGACAGTCCAAAACTTCAGAGGTTAATTTCAGGTTAGATCTTCTGAAATCCCCAAACTGCTTGACATTTCTGCTATACAGGCTTCTCCTAGTCTCAATTTCTAGCCCTTCCCTTCTCTGTCTATTCTTAGCTCTTTTCTCTTTCAGTGTCTTGTATAAATTGTAAAATCCTACTTCAATTAGGGCTGACAAGATCAATATCAATATGGGTCTCAGTATGGTTCCCACAATACCTCTTCCCAGATTTCCAAACCATCTGCAATGGCTGTAAAACAAGTTCCTACGCACTGTTGCTGTCGCTTCGCTTCTTTCAGGTCTTGTTTTACGTCAGTCATTTTTTAAATGTACTTTCTTAACTCCTTACTATTGTCAGAGATATATGTGCAGCATTGTTGTGCATGTAGCATTTTGCAAACTCTGTCTTCCTTTGCGCGTAATATGTCTAAAATTAGTCATTTGTTTTGCACAACCATTGATCTCATAGCTACCATTTCTGTGTCCATAAACAATATGGCACCTACGGTGTGTAGATAACCTATCTACTATTGTTGACAACTCTCCTATCTTGGTGTCATGCAAGATCACACATACAGATGGAATAATAGCACCAAAAATATCTCCTGTAATGTCTGAAGCACCACCTGCTCCTCTTTTGACTCTAGAGTTTGATTTCTTACTCCAAACTGGATCATTAAAATATTCCATGTTTTAAATCTTTGGAGAACCTAGACCCAGGTCACATGTACCATATCAGCCTTCTGGTGGCTTGTAATAGGCATATTTCCCACATATGAAATAAACACCTGGTATGGTGGGGTCTTGACCATTCAGCGTAAAAGTCCAAACACTTTTAAACAAAAATACATGTCTACACTTACTAGTGCCTACAAAATGTGTATCAGTCTTTGATTTTGGCCTATATAAACATAACTTCCCTACATGTTGCCAATACATGTTGCCAATCAATAGCCAGGCATCCTCTATTCCAGCCACTGAATGTGTTGCATCTCTCTCCCAGTTCTGCATAAATACTCCATTTTCTGTTTTGGCTTTCATTGCTCTCCTTCTCACCTCTACTTGTCCAATGAATTCTTTTTCTACAGTACTAAGAATACAGGTTCAATTATTCTTGTGTGCATGTACTGTTCCAAATGTCAATGTAGGTTGAAATAAACCTCTCACTTAATCAATGTTTTTCACCTTTGCTACTTAAATGTTTCAAGACAGGGACAATTGAAAACACTAAGGCCCTCATTGCAACCCTGGTGGTCGGTGTTAAAGCGGCGGTAATACCGTCAACAGGCCAGCGGTAAAACAAATTGAATCACGACGATGTCAGAAACCGCCAACACAGACAGCCACTTTAACACTCCAAACGGCACGCCAGTAGAAACAAACACCGTGGCGGTAAACGCCAACAGACAGGCGGAAGACAATGGACCGCCCACTGTATTACAAGGCACCAATCCGCCAGCTTTTCCGGGGCGGTACCAACACCATCAAAAGCACAGCGGAAACAGGACGCAGAAGGGAAACCACTCACCTTTCGACACCCAACGAGGAACCAGGACCCCATGGAGCCCGAGTTACAGGTGCTACCAATGATGGTTAACCTCCTTTTCTACCAGGAGCAGCAAAGACGGGCGCAACAACCATGGTGAGTACTGCACCTAGTACACAGGGGAGTGGGGGAGGAAAAAGACAGTGACACACACAACACACAATCCCCCCACCCCCACCCTCACCCACAACACCATACACACAAATACACGCCGCAACATTACATATACACCCCGTAACCCACTGGAAGAACGCAAGGACCAAATGAAATGATTGTAACAAGTGTAACCATATAAAATTCAGATATGGAAACAGGTCGGTAACAAATCAGTATAAACAAGTATGTACAGCAAAGTCCAGATAGTCTTCCATTCATTGTCTGTGGACCAGTGGTCCCAAAATGCATGGGTGAAGCCCACACATGCTACCTGCCTCAAAACGGAGAGAACACTGCTGGGGCATCAGGTAAAAAAAAAAAACAGCCACCTCAGTGGGAAGGGGAGGGGGGGGCACCTCAGCCGGATGAAGGAACGATGCCACTGCTCCACTAGGGGCTCCATGCCCTCTGATTGGTCCTGGGGAGTGCAAAGCCATAGTCTCACAAGTCTCTCAAGTGGGTGGTTTGCCCACTGATTGGTCCTGGGGAGTGCAAAGTCACAGTCTCTCAAGTATCTCAAGTAGGTGGTTTGCACACTAATTGGTCCTGGGGAGTGCAAAGCCACAGTCTCACAAGTCTCTCAAGTGGGTGGTTTGCCCACTGATGGGTCCTGGGGAGTGCAAAGCCATGGTCTTTCAAGTGGATCCTTTTCTCCACTGGTTCTGGAGGGGGCTTGGTGCCCAGAGTGCTTCATCCTGCCAAGGACTGGGGGAGTGGATGCTCTTCTCCACTGGTTCTGGAGGGGGCTTGGTGCCCTGAGTGCTTCATCCTGCCAAGGACTGGGGGAGAGGATGCTGTTCTCCACTGGTTCTGGAGGGGGCTTGGTGCCCAGAGTGCTTCATCCTGCCAAGGATGGGGGAGTGGATGCTGTTCTCCACTGGTTCTGGAGGGGGCTTGGTGCCCAGAGTGCTTCACATGGTGTGGCAGTTCCCATTCCCGCGCATGGGTGTCAGAGGCACGAGATTTCCTGGGAACAGGTAGCATGATACTCCATGGAGGCAGAGACACACTCCACCCTGCAGCGACTCAGCCTGCCAACTGCTGGTACTGGCAGTGCTGGTTGTGGTGCCTCGTGTACACTGTGCAGGGTCCCGGACATCTCCTACAGACTCAGATGACTGCCAACTGGGGATGATGTCCATGTTGGCTGTGGTGGCACAGTCTGAGTACATCGCGGGGCAGGTGGCGGTGGTTGCGGCGGTGTCAGCAGCAGAGATGCTGGCGGTGGTGCATGTATCAGCACCTGTGGAGGGAGATACCAGGACATCTCCTGCAGCCTCGGGCGGCTGCCTGCTGGGGATGATGCTGGGGACTAGAGCAGAGGCAGCAGGCGTGCAGGTGGCGATGCAGGTGGCAGTGCAGGTGGAAGTGCTTGCGGCGGTGTCCACCGTAGTACAGGTTGCTGTTCTGACCCGCAGAAGGGGTGTCACCATTCCCTCAGCCAGAGGCTCCGTGCCCTGTGCTGCCTTCCCTTTAGCCTTGTGTCCCTTCCCCACCTTGGAAGTCACTGCTGGGACCTTTGCACTGTCCGCTTTTGTCTTGGAGGAGCCCTTGCTGCTTGGTTGGTGCGGCTTGTCCTTACTCCATGTGGGTCCCGTCTTCACCTTGGCAGGCGGCAGAATAGGGTGATCCTTGGCCTCATTAGGTGGCGCACTGGCAGCTCTGATGGGTGCAGCCCGTGATGTCACAGGACTTGCAGGGACCACAGTGCTGGAGGATTTCATGGCTGATGTGCTGGGCTGGGCTCTGGACATCCTGTCCCTAGGGGAAGGACGGGGGAGATGTAGGGAAGAGGTCAATGTTAGCCAGGAAAAGTTGTTTAGACACACTGGGACGGGAAGATGGAGGGGGTTTGGGAGTGTTGGAAGAGGTAGTGGTTGTAGGAGGTGAACGTCTGCTGAATTTGGGTGACGGTGCATGGGCTGGAGGCTGTTGTGAGGTGAATGGCTGTTGAGTGGGTGTGTTCCAGCGTTTGTGTAATTTGGGAGGAGGGCTCACAGACACACTGGGAGAGGACACAGGGGACATGTGCATGGTAGTGGGGGTGGTGATTGCACGTGAGCGGTGTGTGGTGATGGGCGTGCTGGTAGTGGTTGAGGATGTAGTGCATGCAGGTGTGAGTGGAGACGAGACAGGGAGGGAGGAGGAGGACACGGAGGAGGGGGACACAGTGGAGGCAGTGGAGGCAGTGGATGTTGGTGTGTCTGCATAGGTATGGTGCTTGTGTGAGTGCCTGTGGGATGTGTGGTGCTTATGTTTGCATGTCCACTCTTGTGTGTTGATGAGTGTGCATGCTGGTCTGATGGTGTGCTTGGGATAGGCTGAGGTACAGGGGATTGGGTCTGGGTAGTGGAATTTGGAAGGGGGAGGCTGGACACAGGGACAATGGCTGCCATCAGTGCTGAGGCTAGAGCCTGAAATGCTCTCTGTTGGGCCGCCATTCCAGAATGAATGCCCTCCAGGTATGCATTTGTTTGCTGCAAATACCCTGGATGGCATTCAAAATGGTTGATTGCCCAACAGTGAGTGATCTCAGGAGATCAATAGCCTCCTCACTGAGTCAGCAGGGCTGACTGGGGCAGGGCCTGAGGTGCCTGGGGTGAAGGAGATGCCCACCCTCCTGGGTGAGCGGGCACAGGAAACTCAATGAGGGGCTTCTAGGAGGGCGGTGCTGGTAGGGGGGTGGCAGCTGTACCTGTTGTTGCGGTGGGCACAGAGGTGCCCGCCACTGCAAGGGAGCTCCCATCAGAGGAGGAGTCGCTGTCGCTGGTGTCTCCTGTCGTCGTGGAGCTCCCCTCGCCCTTCGTCCCACTGGTGCCTTCAGACTCCATACATTCACCATCCAGGGCCATGTGGGTTGCAGCTCCCTCCTGCTCCGGTGCCACTGCTCCTCAGCCAGATGATGCTAATGCACACAAGGACAGGGTGACAAAACAAAAAGGGGGGAAGACAGAGGAGAGACATGGTCAATGGCTGCAAACAACACCACCGTTGGCAAACACAACACACAGGGAGCAGCCCTATGCACTAGGCCATGCACTAACAGTTCAGGGGAAAATCACATGCCCATGGGGGCTGTGGCTAGACCCATTTGATGCACACCTGAAACCCACAGGAGCCTGACTAGGTGTAGACGGCCACTACCACTTTTGGGGTTGGACTGGCACTGAGCCTGCCTAACAATGGATCTACCCTGGCACGCTTGCCCGGCCCTAGGGGAACTCACAACCCTCTTCCCACACTCAGAAACCTCATAAAGCGCACAGAGTCAGCTGCATGAGACAGTACTCACCCCCTTGTGGCTGCTGCGATGCCCTCAAGTGCCCATCCAGCTCCAGGTATACCACCGCCAGGATCCGGTACATCAGGGACTTCCACGTTGGGAGGCCATCCCCAGCTGGGCCTCCGCCGTCTTCTTTGTCCAGTGGCGCAGGCCCTGCCATCTTTTGCGGCAGTGGGTGCTCCGTCTATAGTAGACCCCCAGGGTCCGCACTTCTTTGGCGATGGCACACCAAATACCCTTCTTCTGGTGGGCGCTGACCTAGAGGAAATGTAAAGTAGGAATGGCTTTTACTCCCCCATCGGGTTATTCTTACTCATTGGCCACAACCACCAACCCTGGCCCACAAACACTGACCATCCTCACATGCTGGCCTCTGCCCACCCCCCACCTGTATCTTCCATCGATACCACTCCATTCATTCATGTCCCATCCATCATGCTCACAGTGTACTCACCTGTTTGTCTGGTGGACCGTAGAGTTGCGTGTACTGGGGAAGGACCCCATCCACCAGTTTGTCCAACTCCTCCACAGTGAAGGCAGGGGCCCTTTCCCCCCCAGACACTGTAGCCATTGTCGCTTCCAGACTCAGGTCACAGCAGCACTTGCAGTGTAGGTCCTCTCCTGTTGAAGGTCAGGTATCAAGTGAGTGAACAGATAGAAAATGGAGGTCACGTCCGCGGCGGTGGGTACCGTCACCGCCGGCGTACATCGTCATTGGCTCTTGGAACCCATAGGGCCCAATGATAACCAATGCTAAATTGCGCCGTGGTCTTCGTCTGCATACCGCGACGGTGGACAACACCAGCGCAGTTACTCATTTCCCCTTCTCCCTCCTTACAGGTCAGGCAACCGCCATTTCAGGTGGCTACATGGCAGGCCACATGGCAGGCCAAATAACTGCGTCACAGCAGTTTTGTGAAGGAATACGGACATACAGCGCTAAACACATATTATATCACATTTGTTCTAAACACCCTTGTGAAACCTATGTGGTGTATGACCCTCTGCTTACCCTTCTCCTCCGTAGGGCACGTCCTCCGGTATACAGACCCCTGGTGGACCTGTCGACAATGGAAGACAGACACATCATCATCACATACAGACTTGATCGTGCCACAATCCAAGAACCGTGTGCCCAGTTGGAGCTAGACCTGATGTCGGCTATCCGCCATCCCACAGGGATCCCTCCTCTAGTGCAGGTCCTGTCAGTACTCCATTTCCTGGCCAGCGGTTCCTTTCAAACAACAGTGGCCATGGCATCAGGGATGTCACAGCCAATGTTCTTTAACGTGTTGACAAGGGTGTTGTCTGCCCTGCTGAAACACATGCGCACCTACATAGTATTCCCAGGTGGATTATTTGTCCACATATCCCCAACATCATTGGTGCCATTGATGGTACACATGTGGCATTTGTGCCCCCCCAGAAATGAACAGGTATACAGAAACCGCAAAATCTACCATTCAATGAATGTGCAGATGGTGTGTTTGGCAGACCAGTACATCTCCCATGTGAATGCTAAGTATCCTGGCTCAGTGCATGATGCTTACATTTTGAGGAATAGCAGCATCCCTTATGTGATGGGGCAACTCCAGAGGCACTGGGTGTGACTAATAGGTGAGCCCAAGATCCCAACACAGATTACATAGGTGTCTGACTATAGAGTCCCTAATGGTTGGTGTATGTCTCACAATTGTTCCCTCTATATTTGCAGGTGACTCTGGTTACCCCAACCTCTCATGGCTACTGACCCCAGTGAGGAATCCCAGGACAAGGGCAGAGAAATGCTACAATGAGGCACATAGGCAGACTAGGAGGATAATTGAGCGTACTTTCGGCCTCTTGAAGGCCAGGTTCCAGTGCCTCCATCTGACACGTAGCTCCCTATACTACTCACCCAAGAAGGTGTGCCAGATCATTGTGTATGTTGCACAACCTGGCTTTGCAACGCCAGGTGGTTTTTCTGCAGGAGGATGGGCCTGATGATGGTCTTGTGGCAGCTGTGGAGCCTGTGGACAGTGAAGAAGAGGAGGCAGAAGAAGAAGATATTGACAACCGAAACAACATCATCATGCAATACGTCCAGTGAGACACAGGTAAGAGACTGGCACTGCTCCTCTCATATCAGACTACTGTAGGACATTGCTTGATTCTGCATTTTTGCCTCTGTGTATGGACCCTGACAGTTCACTTTGGCTTTCCATTTTACAGATCTGTGTACCACTTTGTGCCTTCTGCTATGTTTACTGCTGCCCAACAACTGTCTAACATTGGTATGTGAAAATGAACATTGACATTGCTATTTTTCTGAAAGTTTGCAATAACACATTTATGAAAGTACAGACTGACTCCAGATTGATTTGTGATTCAAGGGTGTTTATTTCTGTGCTAATAAGTGGAGGGGGCTGTGCAATGGGCTGGGGTGATGGTGGAGGAAAGTCCAGAATAGAGTCCAGTCTATTGGCATCCCAGGTGCATTGTCCAAGGGGGCATAGGAAGTGGAGTAATGGCAGTTGAAAGCGGACAGGGTAACAGTGGGACAGAAGGGTGACTATCAGGAAAGTCCTATTTCCTGGCAGGGGTCTTGGCAATGTTCTCTGTCTTGTGCCTGTATCTCAGGGACCGTTTGCGTGGTGGTTCTCCTTCTGCAGGGGGCGGGGTGCTGCTGGCCTGTTGGTCCTGTGGAGGGTCCTCCTGTCCACTAGCTCTGGCGGAGGTGAAAGGCTGTTCATCTTTCAGGCTAGTGTTAGGGGCCCGTTGGTGTGCCAGTGTGTCCCTCTTGGTGTTGGCCTTGTCTGCCAGCACCCCTGCAATGGTGACCAGGGTGTTGTTAATGGACTTCAAGTCCTCCCTGATCCCCAGGTAGTGTTCCTCCTGCAGCCGCTGGGTCTCCTGAAACTTTCCAGTACTGTGCCCATGGTCTCCTGGGAATGATGGTATGCTCTGATGATGTTCGAGAGTGCCTTGTGGAGAGTGGGTTCCCTGGGCCTGTCCTCCCCCTGTCACACAGCAGTCCTCCCAGCTTCCCTATTGTCTTGTGCCTCTGTCCCCTGAACTGTGTGCCCACTGCCACTGACCCCAGGACCCTGATTGTCTTGGGTTAGTGGGGTTGCCTGGGGTCCCTGCAATGGTGGACACACTGCTGCTTGACGTGTCCTGGGGACAGTGGCATGGGTCCGCTGGGTGGGTGCTGTGGGGGTGTTTCCTGAGGGAGGAGGTTCTGTGGTTGTTTCTGACAGTGGCAGGAGAACCGACTGTCCGGAGGTCCCTGATGGGCCGGGCTGGTCATCTTGATCCTGGCGTGCAGAGCTGCTGTCGTCACTGTGGGCCTCTTCTGTGGGGGGACTGGATATGGCTGGCACCTCCTGTCCGGTGATGTTGGGTACGGGTCCTGTTGGGTGGTAAATGCATTGTTATTGTATCTGTGTGTGCCCTCTTGCTCGATGTGTGAGTTACCCTGTACTCCTGTGCTTGGCTTATTGTCTTTGGCCTTGTGTGATTGTTAATTTTGGGGCCTGGGTGAGTATCTGTACTGGACATTCTTTGGTGATGGGTGTCCATGCATTGGTGTGACATGCAGGCCTTGGGATTGGGATGTGTGGGTTGTGATAGTGGGGTATCTGTGGGGTGTTGGAGTGATGGGTGTGAGGGTAGGGGTAGGCATTTGTGATGGCATGCAGGTAGGGATGGGGGATGTAGTAGTAAAGATATGACTTTCCAGAGTCCAGTCCTCCTGCTACTCCTGTGAGGCCCTTAGGATGCAGTATTGCCAAGACTTGCTCCTCCCATGTTGTTAGTTGTGGGGGAGGAGGTGGGGGTCCACCGCCAGTCCTCTGTACTGCAACCTGGTGTCTGGCTACCACAGAACGCACCTTCCACCGTAGGTCGTTCCACCTCTTCCTGATGTCATCCCGTGTTCTTGGATGCTGTCCCACTGTGTTGACCTTGCCGACAATTCTCCGCCATAGCTCCATCTTCCTTGCAATGGATGTCTGCTGCACCTGTGATCTGAATAGCTGTGGCTCTACCCGGATGATTTCCTCCACCATGACCCTGAGCTCCTCCTCAGAGAACCTGGTGTGTCTTTGAGGTGCCATGATGTGGTGTGTGTGATGTGTGAGGTGCTGTCTGTTTTGATGTGTGGGGGGATGTGTTGGGGTGTGTTGTTTGAGGTGCGTGGATGCTGTATGAGTGATGGTGTTGTGTGTCTGTGGATGCTGGTGCTGTGTTTGATATTCTCTCTCTGGGCTTCTTCAAAACGGGTCATTGTAAGGGGTTGTGGGTAATGTGGGTGTGGGTTTTATAGTGTTGTGGGTGTGTGGGTGTATGTGTATCAGGTGTGTGTATTTTGAATTGTCCAATGTGGTTGTGTTTTGTAAGTGTGTGTGTATTTTGAACACAGCGGTGTGTCCCGCCAATGGATTACTACGGTTGATTGACCGCCGCGTTGATTCGTGGGTCGTGATAGTGTGGGCGTAGTTCTCTTGGCGTGACGGTGTAGGTTATGCTATCGCCAGTTTATCACTGACCTTTGGTGTGGCGGACTTGTGTGGGTGTCTGTATTGTGGTGGATTTCTAGATATGGGTCGTAATACCTGTAGCGGATTTACGCCGCGGCCCCGGTATCTTGACGGCCGTCAGCACGGCAGTAAGCGGGATTTACCGCCAGGCTTGTAATGAGGCCCTAAATCATCATTTGAATAGAAGGATTGGTAATTATTAGGCCTGTGGAGAGTTCACAGAATCCTACTCTGTGGAATTCTATGAAGTTGATAAAAATTCAGTGGAATTTTGCATAGGTGGAGTTCCATGACACGTGGAGTCCTGAATGTGCCCGATCTCTATATTGCTAAGCAGCACGACCCTGCTTAGCGCTTCCCAGATCCGGCTCATTCAGGAGAGGGCCTTGGCAGTGAAAGCTGCTGTTTTAGGTCGCTTGTGCATCAGCCTTTCCCGTGTAAAGTGCACATGGGGCAGGCTCGTGCATAAGAGGCCTGAAACAGCAGCTTTCACTGTCTACAGCCCTGGCCTGAATTCAGGCCAGGGCCGTTGGCAGCAAAAGCTGCAGTTTCAGTCCTTGTTTGTGCACCAGTGTGCACAAACAAGAACAACAAAAGAAAGAGACGAGGACTTACCTGGGTCTTCCAGGGTGTCCTCCTCTCCTCATCATCCAAAGTCAATGAGTCTTTTACAACTGCCTCCCTCTGGTCTGTTCCTGTGCACGTTTAAGCCCAGCTATAGGCTGCACAGCACAAGTGTAGACCATCTGTGCTTGTGCTGTACAGCCCATATTTGGCTGCAGCTCTCACTGGGTGAGCTCTGCTTCGCTGGTGGGGCTAGTAGAGTTTTTGGACTAACTCCGTGCTCCAGGCGGAGCGCGAAGTTCCAAAAACTCAGTTAGCTCTGCCAGCAGACTGGAGCTTCCCGCACACCCCTAGTAATAATACTGCTGGTAAAACAATGTTAAAAAAAGACTACAGGAAATTCCATAGGTTAGGGGTAAACTGTGATATGTAATTCCTTCACTAACTGATGAAGTCAACTGTGTTCTCTCATAAGAGTCTCTAACTTCCATCGTCTCAACAAATTCATACAACAACTTATAATGCACATTTGCTGATGAATCACCTTTAGAACTATCAGTGTGTAAATACTTCGCATATGTGTGAAACAATCAATCAATCGGTATTTGGAAAGCGTGGCTACTCACCCGTGAGGATCTCAAGGTCCTGGGGAGGGAAGGGGCCTCATCCGAAGAACCACATCTTGAGGTTCTTCCTGAAGATGGTGAGCAATGGGCTTTGTCTGAGGTGCAGGGAGAGGTTGTTCCAGCTCTTCGCTGCAGTGTAGGTAAAAGATCGTCCTCTGCCAGTGGTTTTGCAGATGCAAGGGATGGTGGCCAAGGCCATCTGGGCGGAGTGGAGGGTTCTGGCAGGGTGTGGAAAAAGATGCAGTGGTTGAGGTAGATTGGTCCTGCGTTGTATATGGCCTTGTACGTGTGGGTGAAAAATTTGAAGGTGATTCGCTTCTCGACCGGTAGCTAGTGGAGGGTCCTCAAGTGTTGGGAGATGTGTTCTCAGTGAGGGAGGTCCAGAATGAGTCTGGCGGCAGCGCTCTGGATGAGTTGAAGTTTTTTGATGTTCCTAGTTCAGGTTCGGGGGAGAGGGCATTGCTGTAGTTGAGGTTGCTCATGACTAAGGCATGGGTGACTGTCCTGCGACCGTCTGCTGGGATCCATCTGAAGATCACATTTTGTTCTGCAAGGGGATTTACTAATTTCAGGACGTGTGTGCACAATCTGATCTGAATCATTTGCTGTGGGTAAACTCAAGCCTATTAGCAATAATATGACCATAAAGATTGTCACTACTGCTAATCCTATACATATGTACTTACACTTGCTGTTTCTATTGCGATTTGACTACAGGAGGTCTCTAATTCCAGGAAAAAAAGATTGAATATAAAAATGAAAAAGTCAAAAATCAAAAATTAAAGCGGCTTTTGTTTATCACTGTCTCTTTCAGTCCTCAGAGTTTCTCTACTTGCAAATGTTCAACAACTTCTACTAGAAAGTTTGAATGTCTCTAAGAAAGGCACAGCTTACAATCAGTGATAATCACTTACAAAATGCAATCTCTCTCTTCATCGACTGGCAACGAGAATTCAAAGTTCTATTCTGAAGTGACTTCAATCTCAAAAATATTGAGCTGAATTCATATTTTTAACACAAAAGGTAACAAACTCCTGTTTCCAATCATCATCAGAATAATATGTCCATTTGGGTGCTTAGTACTTTCTGCTTGGCACTCTTTTTCTCTTTGACCTGTTTACTGGAGTCTCAGCATCATTTTCACTTTAAACTCGTCTCATCAGCTTCTTCAGCAATAGTTGATGGCACCTGTACTGCAGGCACAGTTTTCTCTCTTGGCCAATTGTCTCTGAGTACAACTCTGTTCTAGCATGACTGATTCTCCGTCAGCATCCGAACTTGAATGAGTCAACTGATTCTGCCTCGACCCTTCTATACCATCCACTTTTGTTGACTTGCACAGAACCCCATCAGACGCAGTCTGTGCTGCAGCCATTCATCCATCCCCAAAAGCGAACCTAATCCCTTTCAGTCACTCTAACCGACCCTTTTGAAACAGGTGCTGTTTCATCAGGGGGACCTAGAACATAAACCACTTGGTAAAGATCTTTCCGATGTCACTCCAAGCATGTCCTTATTACATGCTTTTTGAGCATAACCCAGTCACCAAGACATAGGTCATGACAGATTCTGCTGCGGCTGTACTGTAGCCTGTCCAATTTGATGAGACAAATAACACACCATATCAACTAGCCCTTTGCAATAGTCCAGCACCAAGTCATCTTAATGTTCACACGTGCATTTGCAGGCACTGCTGGCAATCTCATAGCTTGCCCCGTGATGATTTCATGAGGAGACAATCCTGTCTTTCTGTCAGGTGTGCTGCGCATACTCATCAAAACAAGAGGCAATGCTTCTGGCCATTTCACTGTTGTGGATGCACATACTTTCGCCTATCGGGACTTCAGTGTTCCATTTATTTGTTCTACCAGACCTGAAGCTTCTGAACGATAACTGGTTCTCCTGACCTACCTATATGACTCAGTGTAACAACTGTGCGTTTCCTTACATTCATTTGTGGACAGGTGACATATTGGTGACATGTGACTTCAGCAATCAATCTAAACCTAGGATTAAACCATGTTTGTCTGAATGTTATGACCATTGCATCTCTACCTATGTGTGCCTGTCCATGAAAATGCCTTGCCTTGGTTATAGTAAGCTATTTGGCAATGCTACTCTTCCAGCACTTGAAACTCAAACATCGGCTTCATTCCTTTTGACACATCCTGCTCTAATCCAACTTTGCTGTTCTTCCGATGTCACTTCTTCATGCAATCTTTTTACTTCCCCCATGCCTCAATAGCAGTCATCAAGAAATTTGGCTTGTTTCATCATGCGCATCACTGTACCACTCTCCATTAAAGGAGGTACAACTAAGAGTGCAATACCTTGCAATTTCGTCTGATTAGGTATAACCCAGGGTGACATAATCAGTTGATTTCCTATGAGTTAGGCATTTCAGAATGGCAATTTCTGCTGGTAACTGTAATGTATTCAACACATGGCAAATTTTGCCACCGGTTCAGATTGGGGAACCCTGAAGAGGTCATAAAACCTCTCTGGGACCATAAGTGTCCGAAATTATGAACACCACCAAACCCTTATTGACTATCAGTAGAAATTGTTACTTTGAGCTGTTCAGAAACACAGAATGCTCTGGTTAGGGCAACCAATTCAGCTACCTGGTCTGAAAAGACACACTGAAGCCAGGAGCTTCTGTCACACCTGAGACTGTGCAAACTGCAGAACCTGCTCTCAGGGTACCACCTTTACCTCTCGAACATGATCCATCAATGAACATGACATAGTAATTTTCATTTAAGGGAATATCTTGAATATGGGGTCTTGGTTTGGTGCACGATTCAGTCACATCGAGACAGTCATGCTCAAACTCATCTTCGTGCTTACTTTTGTTTTCAACAGGAATTGCAATCAAAGTTGTGAGGTTTACACTGTACATCTCTTGATATTCACGTGCAACTAGGCAAGCTCATAAGTGGTTAAATGGGTACTTAAGTATTGGGTCTTTGTTCTGGTTAACAAAACCTCCACTAAGTAGGAGATAAAATCGTTCAGTGGATGTCTCATCACAATGATTTTGCATTGCTCTATGCTGACGCTAAGTGCTGCCACAGCCTTTAAACAACCAGGCAATGCTGCAGCTGAAGGATCATGTGTGTCAGAAAAATAAGCCACAGACTTGTTTGCATTTCCAAGCAACTGTGTCAAAACTGACAGTGCCCATCCATCTCTCTTGCAACAAGACAAAGAAAAACATTTGTTATAATCAGGCATTCGCAGAGCTGGGGCTCGGCATAGGCTTTCTCTCAGCTCTGTGAAGGCACATATGCAATTTTCATTCAGTGGTATTGGATTGGTCACATCCTTGTGTGTTAACCTCTGAAAAGGCTTGGCTAAAAGGGAAAAATTTGCAATCCACTGACGACAGTAGCCAACGATTTCCAAAAACATTTAGACATCTTTCTTGGTTACTGGAAGATTCATTTTCATGACTGCTGAGATTCTTTCTTGTGACACTTTCTTCACAACCTTCTCAATATGATGACCTAAATACTGGACTTCTTTCTTGCAATATTGCAATTTTCTAGGGCATGTTTTATGGCCATTCTCTCCTAAATTATTCAAAAGGGCAGTGGTAACTCGTCTACATGCTTCTATGACATTTGATGCAACCAACAGGTTGTCAATATATTGCACTAAGACTGAATAATAGGGCATTTTAAAGGACTCCAAATACTTTTTCAGGATCTGATTGAAAATGGATAGTGACCCCGTATGCCCCTGAGGCCAAAACACGACTGCCAAATCAAAATGCTAGTAAAGACTGACTTTCATCATGAAGTGGTACAAAGAAAAATGCTGGACAAAGGTCAATGACTGTAAACCACCAAGCTTCACAGGAAATTTGGAAAAAAATAACTGCAGGATTCTTTACCATGGGACAACATGTAACAACAATCTTGTTCACCTTTCATCAAAACTTGAACTATACTGTACTTTCCATTGGACTTGCAATCGTAAAATAGGAGCTTTACGGGGACTTCACATTATTTCTTTTAATATAAGCAGTTCAATCACACAATCAAATAAGTAATTCCAGCAATTGCCTATGGGAACATATTATATGTGGTACTTTTGGATACACTGCATTTGATGTTGCTGTTATTTAAATGGGCTGAACACCTTTAATATGTCCTTTTTCTTTTCCTGAAAAATCACAAACTGCTATTGTGTCAGTTTCTTTCAACTCTTTGGGCAAATCATTACATGTCATTATTGGTACAATGTGACACTCGGATACTGCTGTACAATTTTACAGGGCACATCTTCCTCATTTATCTGAATCTCTATTCCTTTAAGTGTACAACTGATGGAACAATGCAGCTTACGCAACAGATCACATTCCAGCAAACTTATGGGACATTAATCGCAGACCACAAATTGGTGTTCATCTTCAAATGAACCTACTTTATCATGGACATACTCTGTCACAGGATTTTTCAGGTGCTTATTGGCAACTCCCACAACCGGGATTCTCCTTCCTGAAAGGTGCAAATGTGGTACTTCAGCTGCTCTGACAGTAGAATGTGTAGCTCCAGTGTCAACCAAGACTGACACATCCTGGCCCATAATGTTTGCATTTACATAGGGATCACATTAATCTACCTCTAAGAGTGCACCTAGCATGCAATCTTCATCATCAGAACTGTCACCGTGAAACATTTCCATGAATTCCTCATCACTCAAATCAATTAAGGGAAATTGTGATGCTATCTGATTCACATTTGCATTCGCCATTTGATTCATGCTTTGATGCGGAACAAGCGCATGTTGCTGTGTCATTGGGGCTTGTGGTACCTGCATCTGTTGTCCTGGGGACACATATACATTCTAAATTTGGTTTTTTTTAACTCTTTGAATTTGAACCCGATTATTACCTTGAGTCTGAGCATGGAAATTCCCATTGCCAATGACCAAAATTTCCACACGCATGACACAGATTCTTCTTCTTCAAAGGCTGGAGATCAAGAACATCTCCACTCTGATCTATCTGAATACCATGTCCCCTACCTATGGACTGGACAGCACTCATCACCTGCTGCGGTACTCCCTGCATCGCACTAGTGTTTACCATCATCTGCGGATTCTGATTTGCTTTCTGTGCAGCTTTCAATTACAAAACCATGACTTTTTCTTCCAGCTTTTTCTTTTCCATCACCAATTTATCACCACAGTATTTTGCATAAGGCAGAATTTTATTAATCACTTTATTCTGCCAACAAATCAGGTGCTGCTGAATCATCTCTCTTATATCTGGCCTCAATCCCTGTACAAATCTGAACCCAAAATGACCCATATCATTAGATTCTATAGTCATAGTAACACTGTGATGCTTGAAAGCTTGCAACAATCTCTCATAACAAGCATGAATCGATTCTTTCATTTCCAGGGCTGTTCTGTAAATTTTCCACCAATCAATATCTTTCGTGGATACTTTGGGCCAGATTTACAAATCCCCAGTGCCTTTTAGCACCACACTAGCATCATTTTTGTTACATCAATGGGGCGTTAAGGAGGTCATTCTCCTTTGCCATATTTACAAGTTGATGCAATGCTTGGATTGCGCCACTTTGTAACCCTCTGCACCACATTATGCCTGCGCCAGGCATATTGTATGCAAGGGGGGCATTTCCCAGCAGGAAGGCCCGTAAAAATGGCAAAGTGGAATTTACAACATTTCACAGTGCCATTTTTAGCGTTACTATTAACGCCTGCTCAGAGCAGGTGTTATCATGATGCACCCGTTACTTTTATTAGGCCTCCCTCTACTTTGCAGGATTAGTGCCACAATTTATGGTGCTAATCCTGCAAATTTACCACAGTGGCGTCATAAATTCTGGCGCTATTGTCCTAACATGGGCCATGGTGTGCTGCATTGTAAATACAGTGCACACATGGTGTCATTAGGGTGTGCAAAAAAAGTGGCGCATCAGCTTTCTTGTAAAACTGGCCCTTTATTTTTCAGGAACTCAATCACCTTGTAATACTCTTTCACTACCTCTTCAGAGGATATACACGTTACTGGATCCCTCAGAGGTTCATGTTCAGGCCGATCAATATGCACTTTGCACCCAGCCCACAAATCAGTTGGAACCACAATGTCAAACAACATATTCAAATCTTCCATAGATATTTTGAAACTTTAACAAATCTCTCTGTTTTCATATACCATTTCAAAGGCTTTTCGCTCAGTCTTGGGTGATCATTTGTAAATGGCAATATACCCCTTGTACTCGAAGGTACATGGACATAACCTCTACCTAGTATTTCCCTCATAGGCATCGTTTTCACATTGTCTTCTGCTTGATTTACTCCTGTTGGAGGTACATTTGACTTTGCTTTCTTGTGATCTCTTTTCTTTGCTCATCTGCCTTCCCACTTATCTAATGCTCCTCATGTCTGTATATAGGTAATCAATTCCTTAATGTGCAATTTCATTCTAGGCGTTCTCATGTTAACTATGTCTTTTGAACTGAACTCTAATCTGTAACTTCTCTTCAAGGATTTTAACTTTTCTAAATCCACATCATATTTCTAAGCTAATTCAGCTAATCTCTGATAAGCCTGCCATGCACGTTGAGTAACATTCTTACACATGAACCGTAGTTCGCCTTCTGTGTAAGTTTCCAATTGAGCTATGTCCAATGCTCCCAGAATCAATTCATTCAATTCTACTTTTAATCTGGGCACATTCACTGATCTGTCTCTCTCTGGTGTCTCTTCTGTTCTGGCATTGCCAATTGTAAATCCTGTTGCACCTTGTGAACTCAAACTATTCTGGCAGGTGCTGTGCTGTGAAACCTTGTAAACTGATATTATTTTTCTGGGGTACGTCTTGCTTGGTACTGCAATGTACATTCAGAATCTGTTCCAGTCTGAGCATGGAATATGGTGGGGTTCCCTGAGGAAACCTAGCATCAAGAACTGGTCTTGCCTGATTAACCATCTGATTAGGTTCTGCAATTTTTGTATGGGTCAAAGGTGGAACAAGAGAAGCTTTTCTCTCTATCTGTGAATAGTTTGAATGTACTGATCTCTGCATGCCAATTGATGATATCACAGCAGATGTAACTGGTGTTTCAGGGACAGTTGAGACATTTATTGAATGGGCATTACTTCCAGTACTACCTTAAGCGTACAAGGGAACAACTGTGAACTGTTAGAGCATTGTGACCCATAAAATTTGTCTGATTTTGAGGAATCGGGATTCCTGCTTTCTGTTCTTTTAAGACAGTGCTAAAACATTGTCCTGTTTGACTCGGGGTACCATTTTGAATTGATTGAGCTGGTCTAAACATTGGTACTGACTGATGCGGAATGCAATTTCGAACTGGCTGATTCACATAAGGTATCTGCACCCTTTGACTCACATTAGGATCTGGGACAATTTGATTTACAACTGCTCTTGGAATAGGCTGACCTGTGTTAATATTCGGCAGTGGTGGATAAACCAGAGACCCTTGAGTCTCTGAATTTACAGATGTAACTGGAACAATCTGATTCGGGGTCTATGAACCTGGAGCAGTTGGCACATTCGGGACTACATTTTGTACTGGTTCACCTCTCGTCCCTGGCTCAACTGAATGATATGGTGGTAGACGATTCATTAATAACTGATTAATAAACTCATCATCTGAATCTGACTTTTTACTCTCAGCTTCTGCTGTCTGCCCTGCTTTCTCTGCCTGTTTCTTTGTCTTATGTATTGTACTTCCGTCACCTTCCTCTGAAGTAGCTGGAAATATTCCAACTCCATCTAAAATATCTGCTCCCCACATTTCCTGTTCTGCATGCCATCTAGCTGCTGAAAGTGTCTTAATTGCTTTCTGCATTCTATTCTCCATTTTAGCTGACATCCTTTCCCAGGCAATGAGTTCCCAAATACTGAGGGCTTCAAATTATGCAGGTCTTGGAGACATTTTCTCCTCAGATTATCTAAAATTCTCAGAACTAATGTACCATATTGGGGAAAAGCTAAAGCACCTTTTGTCACAGTAATTTTACACCATTGTTCAAGCCACAGACATGCATGAAATCCTTTAGCGGACAACACAATATAACCTGGAGTTCCTTTGGATGCTGTTTCCCTACCTTTTCTAACTGAAACAAATACATCTCTGCTTAATGCACTTTTTAGTGCTTTGACATTTTTCATTTTTGGTCAAATTCAATTAATTCTACAAATTGTGATCCAATCAGGAAGTAATTTCAAGTCCCACAATCCTTTGCTCCCAAGGTTCTCAGCCATTAGCAATGCGGCACTGTCTACCAATACCTGTGAGGCTTTAAACTACCCGCCCTATACCAGCGAAGAACAATATGACGTCACACTCACTTTGTTCAATAGCTGCAATCGCTTTCCAATTGTTTCTCACACAATTGCTCACTCACACCTAATGCAAAATAGTGCACACAAAAATCAACAACCTTTTTGCACACTATGGGTTTTAAACACTTCAAAGCTGTGTGGGCTTACCGTACTCGGACTGTAGCTTTCACAATTACACAACAAGTTAAACTTGACCAGCAATTCTCACTCCAGTTGATATAGATCCTCTGTAGACCCTTATTATTCACTAAATGCCAACCAATAACTCACACTCATTCAAGGAAAACTATTGGCACGTCAACATCTCATGACAAGTACCCCACTGCAGACAATAACTTAACCAAGTGGCTTTTGACTCTTGGGTATTATCCCAGCTCTTAGGCCACTACGGACCCGTCAACAACAACTGCAAACATTTTTTACACAATCAATTTGAGTACTACAACTCCACACAAAACAACACACTTCACCACAATCTTCAAACCAAAGCATTGCAAGCACAAAACCCTATTTATGCTCATGCTCCCATCACTTGCAAGCGCAATGCTGGAAATTCATCAGCCTTCAGAACGGACTATGAAACAAGATTTGGGGTGAACAATCTTTAGACTGGGCAATCGCAAAGGGACAAACCTATCTCCCTAACACTAAACAAAAAATGGTTCTCCCCCCTTATGGGATGAAATCATAACCCTGCTTCCAGAGCTGTTGTAGCATTTTCATCCTCTGCAGGAATCAATGCTCTTCAAGGTGGATGAATCTTTGGACCCAGTAAGTAGTGTGGTAGAGCCATCATAAAATTTCAATATCATTCCAAACAACTTAAACACCAAGACCATTGTGGCTACGAAAGAAAAAACTCCAATCAGGAAATAAGGTTACAGAATTTATTACAAACACAAGCTCAAAGTAATGTAGTCAATGCACAAAAACCAAAGTGTAAATGTACATAATCACCAAGGGTTGACCAAGGTGTCAAAATAGATTTAGGCAAAGTAACATTAATGAAAATAAGCATTCAAGAAGAATAAGCAATATCATCAACAAGAATATCTGAGTTACAGAGATTATACTTTGCTCAGAGTTAGCAGCCATCGGTCAATTCAAATTAGCAGAGTCAATGATCTTTACCTGGCACAGGTCAACCCTGCAGCTAACGAAATCAGGGACATATGTGTGCGGGGAGAAAGACATGTGGGCAAAATACAAAAAGCATAAACAGGGCAAAAATTGTTTGAAAAAAGATCATCTCGGACACAGGACACTAATTAAGCTAAGCAAAAGATAAGAAAAAAGGGAAAGCGTCAGCATATCAGAAGCTCAGTCTAGAGTCTTCTGAAGGGGAAAATAAATAATTTTTCTAAGTCTGAAAGAGCATTTCAAAAGTAATGGCAAAGAGGAAGATACCTCGCCAAGGGTATACAGAGAGATCATATGTGAAACATATGGATGCCCAATAGGAAAAGTATCAACACATGCATTTACATGAGGTCCTATCACCCACCCTCAGCCTAAGGATAGTGCACTGTATGACTGACATGTTGTATTTGCTGAGGTTTTTCTCCATCCTCATACAGACGTCTTCCCCCTTTGGCAGCAACTCCTGAGATTTTATTGGGCGGTCCAAAAAGAGAATATTAGCATAATAAACACATACTGACTGTTGATCCTCTATTCATCTTAGGTCACTTGAAAAACAAATATTAAGGGGAGTCCTTTACACCTTGGCTGATGATCTTCCAAACAGCCAAGGCAGGGAAAGTCTGCATCGATATGACCACCCTAAATCTGGTACCACGATGAAGCTACCTATGTACAAATGGTTGAAGCCCTGTGGTGAATGTGCCACTTCTAATGATTGTGTACTGATAGACGCTCCACCGGAGCACAATTGAAAGTTCCACAAATTCAAAATGGATGTTCTGTGGGGCTGCATCCCTGTCAATAAATTGAAGGGCTTCTGCTCCACCAAATTCTAAATCAGGCCCTTAGTAAGACACTTAAAAAAGGTGTAATTAATGATATGTTATTTTTAGAGTTTATAGTTGAACACTTGTCAAGAAGAATCCCAATATTCGCAAGTTTGTGTAAAACCACACATTCTCACCAACCACTTTGGCAGTGGAGAAATTAAGAGGATTTTTAAAAACTGGTATTTTGTCCCCTGAAAATGATTTATTTCTAATGCATTTAGCTAGAACAAGAATGGGGTCATCCAGTCCACAATGATCATGAACGGAAAATGAAAGAATCCTTCCTGATGAAGTTTAACTGACAAACGTTTCCATCTCCCGTAAGAAGGCTTTTTAAGGTTTGTTGTTAACTGCTGTTAACCTCTGACAATAAATCAAGGGTAGATGATGGTCAAAAGTGTCTAAGGAGGCAGGGATCCAAAAATGGGTAGTTTTTGTTTTAGTGAGGAGATCATTTATGTCTTTAAATAATGGAAAGGGCACAATTTCTCCCCTAAGTAGCAGGGATGTAATGTAGATCGCTGCAGCCACTTTGGTGCAGGGAGCCCTCCAACATTCCATGGGTCCCCAATCTTCAATTGGGCCCTATTCAGCCCAATAAAAAAAAAATGAAATTGTGAGATATGGGAGACCTTGGTGCCTCTCATCACATTCTTCAGGGGGCACCATCATTTTGCGTTACGCCACTGAAAAGTAGTGTGATAGTGAGAGTGCTAATGATGAGGGGCAGGTCTGGCTAATGTTCACAAAACTAGCAATCCATTACATTTTGTTATGCCTGTGCCACCCTATGTCTTCAAACTATTTCTACCATGACCATGGGGACCATGAGACCCAAATGAATAGTAAGAAAAGCGGGCGACCCCTTCTTTTGATTTGGGATTAAAATTATTAAGGTAAAATGACTGTGGATCTTTGCCTGAATAAGTGAATTTGTTCAAACATTATGGCCCAGATTTGTGTTAAAGTGGTGCAGCACAGTGTTGCACCAAAAATAGCAGCCCCATGCCACTTTAGAAATGCAGAGGTGCACCGTATTTAGAGGAATACAGTGCAACCCTGCGTTTCCCCAAGCGTTGGTGCTGAATTAAACTGCCTAGCGTCAATGCAGGCATATGTGCATCATAGTGCAAGGGTGTCTGCATTGAGGGGATAGATTGTTTATGTGCAGGAAGGTGCACCTTCCTGCACATAAACAATCTATAATGGCGATTTGGCACTTCTATGTGTCCTGCAAAGTGCAGCACACATAGAAGTACCAAAAGCGTCATTTTGAGTGATTGTTTATGTGCAGGAAGGTGTCCATTCCTGCATGTAAACAATCATAAATAGCATTTTGCTTCTTTTATGTGTGCTGCAGAATGCAAAAAATGAGAAGGAATAAATGCATTCCTCCTTGCTTTACCATGCTAATGCCACTCCTGGGGTGGCGTTAGTTTTTGGTGCTGCCTCAGGTTTATGACAACTCGTAAAATTGAGGCTGAGTCAAAAGTAATGGGTGTTTAAGTGGAACGCCCACCGCAACCCCAATGGACGCCCCTATGACACAGAAAACTGCATTGGAGGGCCCATATTTACAAGGAGCTGTAATGCCACAAAAAAAGTGGTGTTACTCCTCCTCGTAAATCTGGAGCAAAGCTTAGCACCACTGGAGTGTCACGAAAAGTGACGCTTCGTTGGAGGTAGGTGCGATTAAATATGCTCCTATGTTTCTTCACCTGTCTACCTTTCTGAACTATATATTTTATGTCAGAGGGAACTTAGTGTGATGTGCCACAGTCAAAAACATGTTGTTCTCTCATATACTGAAAGAAGAGCTTCAGTCCCTAATGTCTAACTCCAAGAGCACAACCAATTGCAAATTACAATCCGGTTCTGCCATCGGGGGCTACAACACCTGTTAGGGCACGACCAGAGCAGCAGAGATACCCATCAGAAAGCACTGACACAACTAATCATCATGCAAACATTTTGTGAAGGCATCAGAAAGCTCTACGTATGCATCGAAACGCGAATCTGTCTGTGGGTGCTGCGCTAGTGTCCCTTACAGTTGTGGAAAAGAGCGCTGGCCTACAGTCAAACAAGTACCGCTTTTCAGGCAGTGCATCAATCTCCCTTTCTTTAACCGTTTCCTTTCAGTGCTGACCTTTCTGTGACGTCTGTCACCCTAGTGCCGCGGTAGTTATTAGCTTTCTGAAGCTGCCCTGGTGGCTCTGTGGTAAGAGAGCTGACGGCTCATTTATTTCACGAAAACCCTCACGTCACACAGGTTCGTTTTAATAACTACAGTGTGTTACCACACAAATACATCTACGCTCAAGCCAGTCCAGATACAAATGTATGCTGTCATTTTGTAGAAGCCACAAACCAAAGGGAATGCTTTGTGGGGATTCCTGTGAAAATGTCTGGTGTTGTACCGTGTACATGTGCCATGTAAAATGTTGCACCTGGGGACATTATTGAGCCTCTGGATTCTTTTCTCATGTCATTAAGCGAGAGGGAAACCATTTTAAGTGGCCACACTGACATGAAATGTGTTGTTTCTGACAAATCTCAGCGGAGAAGGATTTTCTTTTTGCTGTGTTTGTTTTTTCCACGCATGTAAAGTAATTTTCTGCTTTCAAGGATATTCCTTTCGACCCATTTTATAAGCTTACTTAGAGTGTTCTCTCTGGAGCCATAAAGGTTCCGGGGGTTAGCGAAGCGGAGCTATATGAGAAAAAAAAAACTGCTGCTGAGCCCTGGGACGGCTCGCTGAAGCCGAGGGATTATTAAAGGGGTATTTTCTTATCCTGCAGCGAGAGCAGTTCTCTGTATTTGTACTTCAAGACATTTTTGAGGTTCTGTTTCTTGAGATTATTCATAGTGTGATTTATAGAGAAGTTGTATTTGTAAACCGAAAAAACAGGAAGTAAACAGTTTAATGACCACCTCCTCCTGTGAAGTTATAGCAGAGCTACACTGAACCCTTGGACTGCACGGAACGATGCTCTCTTCGCATCAGTCGTTGAAAACATCATTATTTTGAATGTAGAATTATGCAAGTGTAAGTCTAAATGTTTCATTATGAGTGGCCGGATTAATTGCAATATGTTCAGTTACTCCTGCTACCTCCCTCCTTGAATGTTATCATTTATGTCTACAAAAACATATTATTGACCATTGAGAAGGGTTCTCTCTCTGAAGTGCAATATGGGTTTAGGAAAGACCTCTGTACATCAATCAATGCTTACACCTCTATATGGTGGCCAAGAAGGGTTGTCTCCTTTTTGCTTTCATGGACCTCACCTCAGCTTTTGACTACGTGAATAGGGGGAAGCTGTGGCTTAAAATGCTTGCCATGGGTATAGACAAGATCTTGGTCTCTTTTTTGGCCAGGTTACATGAAGATGTAACTGGCAGTATAAGATATGGTAAGAGAGGGGAGTGTACTGACCCAGTTAGAATGAAACAAGGTGTGAGGAAGGGCTGTGGTGGCATTTCTTTTTTTGTTTTTAAATTAATGACTTAGGTGTTTGGTTGAAAAATGGAGTAGCGGACACAGACAGGGTGGGTACTAAGAGACTTCCGCCTCTGCTTTATGCTAATGACTGCATTCTGATCTCAAAGACAGGCGTAGGTCTCCAAAAATTGTTGAACAAATGTGTCTCCTTCATGGATGATGTGGGTTTAAGGCATAATTCGGCCAAGTCCCATGTGGTTGTTGTGGGGAATGTATGTTATGGTTTGCGGACATTTTACATATGCGGAGAAAAGCTCATTGAAGTTCAGCCTTCACCTATCTGGGTGTCCCATTTGATCATAGGGCAACAGATCTCATCTAATTAAGGATAGAAGCCTTCAGTTTGATCAAGCCATTGAGGCCTTTTTTCGATTTGCAAGGAAGTTGGCTCCAAACCTCGGAATGCCATGCTTACCATTTACGATGCATGTTGTCACTCCATTGTAACGTATGGGGCTAGAGAATGGGGCTATTGTGACATTTTGAATTTGCAATCCAAAGAAAATGCGTTTTTGAGATGACTTCTGACCGTACCCAATATTAATTAATGTCAGACAGAAAAAGGCCTTTGTCCACTTGAAGATCGTATCAAGCTTTCCCCATAATGCTATTGCATTCAATATGGTGTAAACAAGAGACTTCACTTAATCGGGAGATAATTAACAATTGTCTGTCTTTTGATCATGCGTGCAATACTCCAATGCTTAGTTTGTGGGAGAACTATTCATTGCACTAGGAAGATCCGATTGCTCTTATAGTCCTGAGAATATGCTGTCTGTCCCTAGATGCCAACTGAAGTCTGATCTCCTTGATCTGCTGAAAAAATGTAGAAAGGCCTCTGTGAAGAGTATGAGAAGGGTATCTATCACTAGTGACTAAGGAGCATATTGAACCTTATTTACGGTGTCCTTTTCAGTCTCACCAAAGATTTTATTTGGTGAGATTTAAGTTCAATATTGCTAATTTTTTAGTATCTTTCCCCAGTAACGTTAGGCTGACTCTGGCCTTGAACCTTGCCCCTGTGATTCAAGTAATGCACAGTCTATGTTACATTTTGTACTCTTTTGTAGCTTATATGCAGAACCGCAAAGGGAATTGTTAATGCCCTTGTTGAGAAGCTTGAACATCAGAAGCTGTGGCTCAGCCTTGCTTCACCTCCAGCTCTTGCAAAAAGAATATGCATGCCTGATGATTTATACATTTTTTTATGCAGTTGTGAAATTAAGAAACCTTGTAGGGAATTCGTTTGGCACGCTTTCTGGAGATTGCCATGTGCCTGTTTTGCGTATATTTTCGCATGACCTTAACCCTGATGCTTTTATTTATATTTATTGGTATGTATTAGCATAGTACATTTTGGTATTTTCAACTGTGGCAATGTCCCTGCTTTCTGCGCTGTGTCTGGGTCATTACTGTGTGCTTCTTTAATCTATTTCGCACATTGCACTTTTGCACATTTCTGTCTTTTAACAAATTGTTATTTTATTGTTTATTTATGTGTTTGTGTTATATTGGGACACATGTACAAAGCATTTTTCTAGACGCAAATGGACCGCTTCACAGAATTGGCCTGCTTGCAAATAGAAACATTTGGGATGTTCAAAGCCCTAATTGCGATTTGGTAACTTGTTACCGAATCGTAATTTGGGTTTTGCCATTCGGCATGAGGTATTAGGTATCATGTTGAAAGGGTCCCCTTCCTCATACTGAATGGGAAAGGTATGTATGAATGTTTTGTGATCAGAATGCGGTCACAAAACATTTGCACTTTACTGACAGTAGAAAGTTTGTTGTAACCGTTTCGCTAATGGGAAATGGTCCCTAAGGTACCCCTTTCCCTTTGAGAACGGAAGGGAAAATATTTTTTAAGAGCAGGCAAAGGTCTAACAGACCCCCTGGGATTCGCAAAAGAAACTCAAAAGAGTTTCATAGGGCCAGATGTAGGAAATGATTTGCAACTCGCAAACGGCAAAAACTGCCGTTTGCGAGTTGCAAATCGCATTTTCCTATGCAGATATGCATTCTGCGAGTCGGACCGACTCGCAAAATGCATTACAGAATCGAAAATAGGAAGGGGTGTTCCCTTCCTATTTGCGATTCCTAGTGGTATGCAATACCATTTGCGACCGCATATGCGGTCGCAAATGGTGTTGCAGTTACCATCCACTTCAAGTGGATGGTAACCCACTCGCAAATTGGAAGGGGTCCCCATGGGACCCCTTCCAGTTTGTGACTGGACCCAAAAACATTTTTTCAGGGCAGGGAGTGGTCCAAGGGACCACTCCCTGCCCTGAATAAATACGAAACTAAAGGTTTCGGTTTTTTATTTAAGTGCAGCTCGTTTTCCTTTAAGGAAAACGGGCTACACTTAAAAAAAGAAAAACTGCTTTATTTAAAGCAGTCACGAACACGGAGGTCTGCTGACTACAGCAGGCCTCCATGTTTGCGAGTGCCCATAGTCGGTATGGGGCCGCAATTTGCGACCCACCTCATTAATATTAATGAGGTGGGTCATTGCGACCCCATACCGACTCGCAGACGGTGTCTGAGACACCGTTCTGCATGACATTTTGCGAGTTGCAAATAGCGAGTCGCTAAGACTCGCTATTTGCAACTCACAAAATGCTTCTTTGGTACATCTGGCCCATACTTTTGAATCTGCGATTTCCTAATTGCGATTTGCATGGATCCAATTAGGAACTCGCAGTTTCAAACTTTAGTACTTCTGGCCCATTGTCTTTTATGGCTGTTTTTAACTGAATTAAGATTTTTCTGATCTGATCTGACCATCCCTTATTTGCATACATAAATCATTTAGTGCAAATGTAGTATCAATTCTTAATGCGAGATCCACCACTGCCACAATCTGTGATAGAATACAGATAATATTACAAATGCAGAGTATGTGTTTATGCATTTGCCTCGAATTCCAGAAGCGCTACATAATTGAATGTGGCAGAAGTATTAAAAAAGTAAAATTGGAAAGCAGCCACATATGAGATAATTGTCACATTCAAATACATAAGTAGCTGAATGTTTGGTTTTCTGGGTTAAATACGGAGTTGGCCTTTTTCTGAGTGAAATTATTGCACTCAATAACACCAGTACCTCATGGTGCTTCTGTTCCTTTATTACGCGAGTCCCATCCTGCGGTATTTGTATTTTTAGGTGAAATATTTTCTTACCTTGTACTTTTGCTTGTTGAGTTTGGCAATAAACAACATCAACTATGCTTTGGCAGTCCATCGGTGATAAAGTGATTTCTCACCTATGCAATACTGAGAAGTTAATAAAATACTGAATAACCTGAAGAAGAGGGTGAGGAACCAGCTGTTGTAACACTGATTCAAGAGCGTGGTGAGTTGGGGGGGCCCCAACCCAAAACTGAACTTGAACCTCGGGAACAGTGGTTGAAGAGCATCTTTTATCTTGGCAGCTTGGAGTGTATCTCTGTATCCTGAAGCATATAATAGGTATAATAAGCACACGGATGATCAACATTACCACATTGTGTACCTGTTGCTGCACAGTGGCCCAATTGCTAATGGAAGAAGATCAGTCAAGGAACTTCTCCTCTGTGGTGGGATTGAGCATGTCCTATATTATCAATGCAATGCATATTGCCTGACACAAAATCTTAGGGCCTTGAAAAGTGCCACTGAAGTATACTGCAAAGGTTGATCATGGCCAATTTCTTTTCACAAACAAATGTTGTTGGACTATTGTTATACCACTGGCATATCAGTCTTTAAAATCATGCAACAAAAATATGGCAGCCCACTATTGACAACAAAAAAATCAAGTAAAGTAAGTATAGACATGTCATTTTAGATTTACTATACTTTACCCTATATACATGTACCTAGATGATCTATCTATCTATCTATCTATCTATCTATCTATCTATCTATCTATCTATCTATCTATCTATCTATCTATCTAATAACATAATTAGGATAATAAAGTCATTTTATTTGCAAGTCTTAGAAATTTACTTCTTGGGGAATTTCTCAAACGTGTTATTGACAGAAACATACACAACCTTTTGTTCCAGCAGTCTAACATGTGTTGGGTGAGAGAGGAGCAGCACAGACAAAGCACACAATTTTGAGTGCGGAATAGGCCACTTTATTGAAACAAGTGCACATCACATAAACAACCATAGGCTCTGATGCTTTTTCAAGACTAAGCCTCACTAGACAAAATGTTACCTATGGTCACTAATCCTTCTTCCCTAAATTCCGCACTATTCCAGCATAATTATCCTGCCCCTATTTGACTCTTACCTGGCTGCACTAACCTAATGGTGACCTTTAACTTCCCCTGACACTTAACTTGTGTTGGCAAATGTGTTATGGGTAAGGGCAGGTAAGTATCCTCACTTAGCAATAGGCCACCAACCTCCACTTAGGTCCTGGTAGGTCTCAATAAATTAAACCCAGCTCAACCCTTGGTAGGTTGGCAACAAGTGACAAGGCTTAATTTAGGAAACATATGTGTAAAGCATTTAAACATCACAAAACAGTAAATAAGTATAACACAAAACAAAATAAAAATCCAACACCAATTTATGAGAATAGATTATATGTTTATATTTAAAATGACACCAAAACAATTAAAATCAGATAAGGGGCTCCGTAGATATGAATTTGTAAAGAATGAATGCTTTTTTAGCACTTAGAAACGAAAAGCGCCAATCTAGTCATCTGTTCGCACCTCGACCGGGGCAAAGTCAAATTTTGAGGCTGACCGCGATGGAGCCCTGCTCGGCTACAGCTCGCGGGAGGCCTTGGTCAAAAGTTTACCTTCGGACTTAGTCGTTTTCTTGAAGATTTTCTGCAGCACCAGTCCAATCTGACCTCCTGAAACTCTTCCTCGGATACGCATTGCTGTAGCCTTCGGTGGAGATTTTTATCTTCGGACTTGGGCCCATATTTATATTTTTGAAGCGTCGCATTAGCATCATTTTGTGATGCAAAAGGGGTGCAAACTTACAAAACATAATTGAATTTTGTATATTTGCGCAGCTTTTGCATAAAAAAATGACGCAAACGCAGCACTAGAAAAGTATAAATATAGGCCTTAGTCATTTTTTCGAGATGAAAATCCTTCTACTGGAGCAAACCTGAATCTTGATCTGACATCACTGGAACCCTGTTCGGATACACTGCTTGGGAGTTCCCGGTCAACTTCCTTTGTTCGGACTTAGTCACTTTTTCAGAGATTTTCTTCACTGGGACGAACCCCCAAGTCAGGCGGTTGGGGCAAGCCAACTAGTGTTGCCCCGGCGGGTCAGTACCTTTATTGAGCTTTTTTCCAAAAGTTCTCCAAACTTCTGGATCTTCTTCCAGATGTTCCTTTAAGATTCTTTTGAAGTCCACAGCTCACCCCAAGGTTCCAGAAGCTCTGAGATGCTCCTTGAGGGTGCGGCTATCACTCCCAGAATGCACCTGGCAGAAACTCCTTTTTGGCCACTGGGCAGTGGTCACCTGGTCAGTTTCTTCAGGAGTTGGTGCAGGGGACTCTGGTTACCAAGCTTTCACCTGCAGCAAACAGGGAGTCCCTCCTTGAACCAGTTGAAGCCAGGCAAAGTCCTTCTTGTAGTGGAGCCCAAATGTGCAGCTGGTGCAGTCCTCCAGAGTGCAATGTCCAGGTGTAAGTCAGGGGTCCAGCAGGGCAGTCTGTCTTCTTCTCTACTTCTTCCTTGTTGGAATCTGGTAGGGGTCTGAGGTGTGGGTGCAGGTCTGACAGTTTTATCATTGCTCCTGGGTGAAAAACAGGGGGGTCCTGGTTCTCCCATCAGGTGCAGGGTCCTTCCCTCTGTGATGACCACTTCCTGGTAAGTGTGGCAAAAATCAATCCCAGGGAGCAACATTCCGAAAAAATCCATAATGGCTGAAAGTGATTTTTGGAGGTTACATCTGGCTGAGCCCACCCACTGGTGTGGCTAAAAATCTTAAGCACACCCTTCTCCTGGCCTCTCCTAATCTCATTGGGGGGCACCTAATTGTCTGGGTTTGCAGGATGTGAGGGAGGCGCTGGGTTGCTCCAAATGTCCTTCCCTGCCTTTGAAGACCAGTTTGGCAGCCCTCCCTCTTCCAGCTTCCCCATCTGCTGAGGGAAGATCTCCTCCCCGAGGCACATCTCTTTGTTTTGAGCCAGGCCACCTCACATCTCATCAAGGCAGCCTGGCTAGGCTGGCCAATCAGAGCAAAGCAGCAAAACACTGCAGGACTAAAGTTGGCAACTTTTCAGGTAAAGTTTAAAACTCTTTACCTGAACAAGTTATAGTAAATCCAACAATTATAAGTTGTGGGATTTATTATAACAATTAATTTGATACCAAACTTGTTGTATATGTCACTCAAGGGGACTTCATAAATTAAAATAAAGTCTCCCCATTCTAGCTTATGGAGGCCATTCACTACAATGAGGGAAAAACAAATTTGGGTGTTTTACCTCACCAGGGCTTATAAAATTATTTTGATAAGGTCCCTGCATATAGTTACATGGCACCCAATCCTAGGGGCACATAGGGCACACCTTAGGGGTGACTTATATGTACAAATAAGGTAGTTTAAGACTTTGGGACTAGCTTTAATTCCAAAGTAGAAATTTTTATTTAAAAGCAGCCAGGAAAACAGGCCTGCCTTTAAAATGGCCCTGGGCACCTCAGAAGTACCTATGGGTGCACCACCTATGCTGGGGTCCCTAAACCTACATGCTCTACCATATACTAGGGATGTATAGCTAGGTTGACTTAGCCAATTATAATTAGCCTAATTTGCATATTCATTTTATACAGATCACAGGCCCTGGGACTGGGTAGCAGTACCCAGGGAACCATTAGAGTCAGGAAAACACCAGCAAAAAGTGAAAAATGGGGGCAAAAGTCTGGGGGCCTCTGCAATCAGCCCTGTTTTCTCACAACTTGCATCTAATAACATCAAACTATCTGAACTTCTTACAGAGTAACATTTTATATCCTGCTTTAATCAAGTGTGCGCTCATTGCCCCCTTCTATTTATCCTGATTTGTCAATGTCAACAACAATAAACGTAACTCAAAAACATGCTAAACTATTGGTCAACCGCCATTCAGAAATAGTCCCTAGCCCTGACTTCTCTGACCCCCCCAAAACCTGCCCGAGTCTTCTCACCTCCAAAAGTTCAATGCACAAGACAAAGCCTCCTTCATCTGTAATAAATATAGCTCCATCCCATAGCATGACAGGTGAACCCCATCCCCATCCCCCCCAAAAAAGCAGCAGCATTGTACTTCAATTCAGACCCTCAACAGCTCCCCCTTGCTACTTACTGAGCCTCCTTTGTGACTCCCGCTGTGTCACTGCTGTGGGGACTGCTCCAGTCCGCGCAGATCAGTCTCAGTCAGATTTCTTCCAATTAGTTATTGTAGTGCCAGTTTTAGCTTTGTTAGCATTTTGCATTTATTATAGTACTAGTTTCATTTTGGCAGCTTTTGGGCTTGTTTTTTCTTCCTAGTCTGCAAGCTGCGCTCACTAGACTAGTAGTATTTCCACTTTCCTGCTACCTGCTTTCCACCGCCCACCTCCCCAGTGCTTCTCCCCCCTACAGTACCTACTTAATGGATGCCGCAGTGCCAAAGGCACACCAAAGGCAAGCCCATCCGGACCTGTCTGTGCCTGTACTGTACCCAGTGCCAGGAACCCTGGATCTCCTGCTATCCATTGCTATTCCAGAGCCAAACTCACTGCCCTGAACTCCAAACCCAGGAACAAGAACTGATGCCGCACATCTCATCGCTCATCAGCTGGACCCTTCACCTGTCACCTCTGCCATTTCTCTTGTTACATCGGGACACCAGCGCAGCTCACTGCCACCACCCTGCCAGCAGCCACTGCGCCTGACAGCTGCACTGCCTCTTGCTCAATGCCCTATCCCTTCGAGAGCACGCCACTGAGATATGGGACACCATCAACCCCCTCACCCTCCCCATCGCCTTCCTCCCCGAGACTTGGCTTAACTCTGCCTCCACACCTGATATCACCACACCCCTCGGCTGCAATATTGTTCACCATGACAGCATCAACAAACACAGAGGTGGAATCCCCATCATCCACAAGAAATTCATCCACTGTACCTCCACTATGGACGACTCTACCCCGATCATGAAACACCTCAACTTCCAGCTCAGAATAGGCAGCAAAACCACCTTCCAATGCATCCTCACCTACAGACCCCCAGGATCCCACCTCGGCTTCTGTAACACCATTGGCAATTTAATCATCCCCCTAACCCATCAACACTGAACACTACATCTTCATTGGAGACCTCAACTTCCACCTCAATGGCCTCAACAATGCCAACACCATTAATCTTATTGACAGCATGTACAACATTGGCCTTACCCAGATGGTCACCAACCACACTCACATCTAGATCCTATCTTCACTGCCTGTAACAATGTCAAATTCAGATACACCACAGAGTTCACCTCGCTATTCCATGCAATCATCACCTACACCACAGCCCCCAGCCATGCCACCAGACTGATCAGCATCTCTTATCACAGCTGGAACAGAGTATCTGAGAACTAATGGACCAACGCCCTCACCGCCTGCCCCCAACACCTTCTGGAAAGCTGATCAAGCGATCAAAGATTTCATCACCTGGATCTCCAACAGCAACAACAGAGCCGCTCCCAGCAAACCCTCCAAGACCAACAGACAAACATGCTGGTATGCCCCAGAGCTAAGATCCTCCAAATGCACCTGCAAACAAGTAGAAAGGAGATGTCCCACCACCACGGAGTCCACCTACCGGACCACATTTGAGACCACACAAGCTCCTGAACGACACCAGAAGGTAAACTTTAGCCAACCGCATTGAAGCCAGCTCCATCATTCCATTATCTGCGGGAACATTAATCTTAGAACCTTAGCAACAAGGGTAGACACTCACCAGCCGGTATGCTCAGCAGCCCAACAACTTCAATACCTGTTCAGCAAACACAGCTTCTTTTCTATCCAGCATACTCTAGAAACAAGCTCCCCTGCACAGATGTTTCCAAAAACTTTTCAGGGTAAGCGCACCTTGGACTACATCTTCGCCTCAAAGAAAGTCAATAAATGTCTGGTAACCTTTGAAATTTTGCAAATAAATGCCAGCGATCACCTCCCATTCATAGCAAATCTGGAGGTGAAGCCAAGGTGTCTGGAAACCCAAAAGTCAATAGGAACCTCTCGGGAGGATAAAGATCTACAGACAATTAGGTGAATAAAGTGGGGACCGATTGCATTCAAGGTATGCAACTCCTGGAAAACCTCCAATGGCTCCACTCTGTTGACAATGTTGGGCAAAACCCTTTGAAACAACTGGCCAGAAATCACTAAGGACCTTCTACAACGAGAAGGATCCTCCATTGCCCCACAACAGAGCCACGTAAAGGGCCTTCCTCAGCATCTCATAATGGAAAGCAAGCGGAGACTTGGCAGACTGTGGAGGTCATATGGCCAAACTAGGAACTCCTCAACAAAAACGGAGCTAGCCTTAAAGCTACGGGCTCATGCTAGGCAGCACAAGCAGCTGATCTGGTCCTAAAATGCAAACAGGCAGAAAGGGTGTCTGCCCACGCATGATGATACCTACCCAGGACCTGCCCCTTCTCCGGGTGAAATCACCACCATCCTGCTTAGACTGAGGGTGTCTGTTATTCCAGCACAAATTTTCAAGGGAGATAGAGAGCTTTGGTCACCAGATCTTTCTGCTCTTTATTGCTCCTGCCTAGAGTCTCACGTGGAGGGGCTCTATATTACATCTAATCTATAAAAAAAGGGGATAGGCAAGATCCAGCTAATCATCTACTTATTGCACTATTAAATATCAGAGCAAAGGGCTTTGCCTCATCAGGCTGCTGCTAAGAAGTCACTCCCAATTTGTGCCTGCTTTGTGGATTATTCTGCAGCCTTCGATAAGGTGGACAGGAATCTGCTATGGAGCAAGCTCCAAAGCTGGGGTATCCCCAACAAGCTATTAAGGGCAATACTTGTACTTTATTCATCCACCTGGGTTAGGGTCAAGTTGAGCTCTTCCATCAGCAAGGAGATCCCCACCACCAACGGTTTAAAGCAAGGACGTGTGCTAGCACCCCTTTTATTTAACATTCATACAGCAGATACGTCCCAGGTACTAAAACATGCAAATCTGATTCCACCACAAATCAGGCACCTTAAATGAACCCCTTTACAATATGCAGATGATATTGTGTTGCTGGACCATTCAAGAATTGGTCTACTAAGGGCATTAACTGCCCTGCATGGTAATAACAAGGCAAACAAAATGAAGGCGAATGTTTCCAAGCCAAAAGTAATAATATTTGGAGGGCTAATTAAAATCAGCATTTCCGTTGGAAAATGGGTCCACTTGCTAATAGCAGCACAGACATGTACAACTATCTGGGCGTGTGGCTATCAATGAAGAGAAAGCCCAAAGTTCATCTATATCACCTGAAGGTAAAGGCAACATTTATAATAACCAGATTATGCCAGCTAAATAATCCCATAGAAAGTCCTTCTCCAAGGCTACTTCTCCAAGTACTCAGAGCCTCCCTTCTCTCAGTCCTAAACTACCACCACAAAGCCTATCCAGGTCAAGTCACCACACTGGTGGATAAGCTACAAGTTAAATCTTACAAAAGAGTGTTTAAGCTACTGCAGTAGATAAGGTCCCAGATAAGTCTAGAATTTGGCCTAGAAGGCCAGAACTGGGCCCACATGGGCACCTTCCTGAAATTCTACTATAGGATAATCATGACCTCACCTAACACTCGAAAATCAACTCTCCGCCCTATTTATGAAACAAGAATGAATCCCTGGTCGCAGTACCTAAGTGCAGCATTAAAAATGCTTTCCCAGGTAACTGACCCGAAAAAACTGAGCAACACTCCTTCTCAAGAAGTGGTGGCGGTATCTTACATGAATGGTTCACAGCCCTTGCCACCTCAGCCATACCTGGCCAGCACAATCAGGAAAGCTTGTGTGACACTGATCACAACTGCAAGGCTGTTTGGCTTGCAGATAAAGGAGCTGAACCCAAAATGGCACTCTCTTTCCAAAATAACAAATTGCAGGCTCTGAGGATCTAAATCAGACAAATTATGTTGCTGTCTGACATTGATGAATGCATGTTGCACTTTATGAAGACCACTCTTGCTTCACACTCATACAATGTCTAACCAGACCATGTCTAACAAAACCCTCGCTCTTTGATAAAACGTCAAAATTCCTTCACTATCTGAATGTTCCCTTAAATACCACAAATATAAAAATGAATTTTTTTAAGATTGATGTGACAGAAGTCTTCCAACCACTATGGGGAGGACCCCATTTCAAATGGGACTGGGAATTCAGTTAGCTCTGGGTCAGGGAAGATTGTTTATGTTGCAGGATCATCCATAAAGTCCTTGTTGTAATATCCTTCAACCTCCCCAACAACACCCGTCACATATACTTATTTAGATGCCCTATTCATCATTTCTTCTATGTGCTTTTTTCACCATGTTCAACCTAAGCAGCCCAAATTTTCCTGTGCTGAGCAATAATGTTCTCACAATAATTGGGTGTATGAAAGTTATAGGGCCTATGGAGCAACATCTAAACTCTCACACCCTTTCTTCCAGTGGAAAGTCATCATGCAAGTAACGGAGCAAATCCACAAGTGGATTTCTTCCCAATATTAGTTCCACAGGTACTTAGACCCACATTATATATTCTGGTCTTAGCTGCAAAATAGTCATTCATTAACTTCACCTGCTCTGCTTCTCTGAACCACCCTTTTGCCAAACTACCAACTATATTAAGCAGCAATTTTGGCTGCAAGCCTTGGCAAGCCCCCAAGTTATAGACTAGTTGGGGTCAATTGGTCTTGAGTGAGGTCTGGGTGTGGTGATCACTTCTAATAAACAATATTTTCAGCACATACATTTCATCCAATGATTTTATTGTAGTAATGTGGATAAGTACTTCATAGTTCCTCATTTGAAATGCAACTTTGGTACCCAAATTAGCTAAGAGTGAAGTCAGGAGCTCATGTACTCTCCGTAGTCATGCCTGGAAAGGTTGGGGCGCCTCAATGGTGCATTGGTACTTCTGCTTAGTTATTTTTTCTTTGATAATCGTAGACTAATGGGATCACTTTACGTGCACAGATCTAGGGATTTAGTTGCACATACACAATCCAATGGGCATTTGGGAATTAGAACATTTTACACGTAGCACAAGTACTCAGAGTGTGCTATGTCTTACATTACCCACATAAATCTTAGTAAGTTTGTGAATCGGTCTTAGAGTGCAAAGCTTAGATGTAGACATTTAGAAAAATAAAAAAGGGGAACAACACGGGAAGCTAAACCTGGGAGCATCAGGGTGCTGCAGTTGAGTGGGAAAGAACGAGGGTAGTGAGTAGATATGCAATAGCATGTCCGTGGAGGGGGTGATAGATAAAGAAAAGAAAAACATGTAGCAAAGTATGTGAAGTGGTACAAAGCAGGAAGAAAGCACGGAAAGGCCAGAATGTCAGCCAGACCAAGTGTACGAAGATGCCAAAAAACATACCTTATCTTTGAGTGCTAAAAGGAAAAGGAAAAGGAAAAAAAAAATCCTTGTCAAGAAGGAAATATATGGATACAACTTATATAATCAGAACACTGTGAGTCTGCAATACTCCTACTTGGGACAAACACAAGAATTGGGGGGAAAGTAAAAAAATCAAGAGCTAAATCCTGAGATAGACAATAAATCCACCCAATAATCAGAATTGGATTTTTAGCAAAGTTCATGCTAATTGTATGTTATGTTTTGGAAACAAAAGGTCTGTGATAGACAGTAGAATGAGATAAAACAACTCCAGCATCATAACCTATTAATGTACGTAATCAATACACATTCGTTCTGGTCTGTCCCACTTACTCTGAAGCAGGGTGCCCCATAGCAATTCGAGCGGTCACCATATTTGCACATTGTTTACATGAGCATATGTTAGCCCTAAACAGCTTACTGCATTATGTACTCCTCATGATAATAGAGATGAGGCACTTTCACAAAGCTACATTGACACATGTATATTTATTTCTCCATCTAGGTGTGACTATTTTCTGCTATGCATCAATTTGCATGTAGATTTGCACATTAGTGTAGTCTCCACCCCTTAGAAAAGGCCACTATCACCACTGGGTGGTAAGAGAATTAATTACTTGCTCTATCAGACATATAGGGGGTCATTCTGACCCTGGCGGTCGGTGATAAAGCGGCGGCCAACCCGCCAACAGGCCGGCGGTCAAAAAAATGCAATTCTGACCCTGGCGGGAACCGCCAACACAGCCCGCCGCATTAACACTCCGACCGCCACGGCGGAACAAACAAACAGCGCGGCGGTCACCGCCAACAGCCAGGCGGCAGACAATGTACCGCCCACCCTATCACGACCCACCAATCCGCCACCTTTTCCGGGGCGGGAGCCCCGCCGATAAAAACACGGCGGAAACAGACATTTTCAATGGAAAACGCTCACCTCGAGACACTCCACGCGGAATCCGGACAGTATGGAACCCGAATTGAACATCATACCTGCTCTCGTCTACCTGCTCATCTACCACGAGTACGAACTTCGGCGCAGACGTCAACGGTGAGTACTGCACCTACGACACACGGGAGGGGGGAGGAAGAAAGGTTATGGGCATACACATATGCGACCCCCCCACACCCCCAATATGTACACACCAATGCAGAGCAGGAAGTCACAGTGACACCACACAAAGCCCCTTTAAAAATACAATGACACAACCAAATTTGGAATACATTTTCATGTACCAAAAAGGCACCTGGAAATAATTGAGCAACCGTGAAAAATATTTACAAAAACCAAAAAGATATACACATCAGTGTATCACTGAAGTAACAAGTCCTGCACATCCTACAAATCTAACATGTCCGTGGGCCAAGGTTCTGCGAAACAAGGGCAAAGCCCACACACGAGACCTGAGTCCTTTGGAGAGAACACTGCAGGGGCATCCGATGTCAAAACTACAGGCACCTCAGGGGGAAGGGAAGGGGGGGCCACCACAGCCACATGAGTCCACGACGCCAGATCCACGAGGAGCCACCATGCCCACTGTACCATCCTGGGGAGTGGAAAGCCACAGTCTCTCAAGTCTCTACAGTGGGTGGATTGCCCACTGTGCCATCCTGGGGAGTGCAAAGCCACAGTCTCTCAAGTATCTGCAGTGGGTGGGTTGCCCACTGGACCATCCTGGGAGTGCAAAGCCACAGTCTCTCAAGTCTCTACAGTGGGTGGATTGCCCACTGTGCCATCCTGGGGAGTGCAAAGCCACAGTCTCTCAGGTGGATTACAGAGTCCACTGGTCAAGGAGGAGGCATGGTGGGCACAGTGAACCATAAACAGTGCCTGAGACGGCGGGACCCAGCGCAGCGGTGCATGACATGGCGATGTCCAGCGGAGCGGTGCTTGAGACGGCGGGGCCCAGCGGAGCGGTGCTTGACAGGAAGGGCCCAGCGGAGCGGTGCTTGACAGGAAGGGCCCAGCGGAGCGGTGCTTGACAGGAAGGGCCCAGCGGAGCGGTGCTTGAGACGGCGGGGCCCTGTTCAGCGGTACCTGTCTTCATGGCGGGGCCCTGTTCAGCGGTACCTGTCTTCACGGCGGGGCCCTGTTCAGCGGTGCTCTTCTGCACGGCGGGGCCCTGTTCAGCGGTGCTCTTCTGCACGGCGGGGCCCTGTTCAGCGGTACCTGTCTTCACGGCGGGGCCCTGTTCAGCGGTGCTCTTCTGCACGGCGGGGCCCTGTTCAGCGGTACCTGTCTTCACGGCAGGGCCCTGTTCAGCGGTACCTGTCTTCACGGCGGGGCCCTGTTCAGCGGTGCTCTTCTGCACGGCGGGGCCCTGTTCAGCGGTGCTCTTCTGCACGGCGGGGCCCTGTTCAGCGGTACCTGTCTTCACGGCAGGGCCCTGTTCAGCGGTGCTCTTCTGCACGGCGGGGCCCTGTTCAGCGGTACCTGTCTTCACGGCGGGGCCCTGTTCAGCGGTGCTCTTCTGCACGGCGAGGCCCTGCTCAGCGGTGCTCTTCTGCACGGCGGGGCCCTGTTCAGCGGTCCCTGTCTTCACGGCGGGGCCCTGTTCAGCGGTACCTGTCTTCACGGCGGGGCCCTGTTCAGCGGTACCTGTGTTTACAGCGGGGCCCTGTTCAGCGGTGCTCTTCTGCACGGAGGGGCCCTGTTCAGCGGTGCTCTTCTGCACGGCGGGGCCCTGTTCAGCGGTACCTGTCTTCACGGCGGGGCCCTGTTCAGCGGTGCTCTTCTGCACGGCGGGCCCTGTTCAGCGGTACCTGTCTTCACGGCGGGGCCCTGTTCAGCGGTGCTCTTCTGCACGGCGGGGCCCTGTTCAGCGGTACCTGTCTTCACGGCGGGGCCTTGTTCAGCGGTACCTGTCTTCACGGCGGGGCCCTGTTCAGCGGTACCTGTCTTCACGGCGGGGCCCTGTTCAGCGGTGCTCTTCTGCACGGCGGGGCCCTGTTCAGCGGTACCTGTCTTCACGGCGGGGCCCTGTTCAGCGGTGCTCTTCTGCACGGCGGGGCCCTGTTCAGCGGTGCTCTTCTGCGCGGCGGGGCCCTGTTCAGCGGTACCTGTTTTCACGGCGGGGCCCTGTTCAGCGGTACCTGTCTTCACGGCGGGGCCCTGTTCAGCGGTGCTCTTCTGCACGGCGGGGCCCTGTTCAGCGGTGCTCTTCTGCACGGCGGGCCCTGTTCAGCGGTACCTGTCTTCACGGCGGGGCCCTGTTCAGCGGTACCTGTCTTCACGGCGGGGCCCTGTTCAGTGGTACCTGTCTTCACGGCGGGGCCCTGTTCAGCGGTGCTCTTCTGCACGGCGGGGCCCTGTTCAGCGGTGCTCTTGCAGTATGTCAAGGGAGTCATACCTGGCCTGGACACCCTGCTCAGTCGCCCTCTGACCGTGCTGTGTCAGGCCCCTTCGGGGAGTGAGTCCTGGGCCCTTTGGTGTCGTCCCTTGCAGCCGGGATGGGGCTTGTGGGGCCCTCCTGCTCCGCGCTCCTGGTGGTTGTCCTCTCCGCCCTGCTGTCCTTCCGCTCCTTAGATGGGGCTCTCGGGCCCTTGCCTCCCCTGGCTGCTGTGGCCGGTGAAGTGGCCGGAGTCACCTCCTTGGGGGCAGCCGTCTCTGTCCGCTCACGGCGGCCCTTCAATTTCCGGGTCCTCTTGCCTGGGGGGGGCTGGCTGTCCCCTTGCTGCTCACCAAAGTGTTACTGCCGCCAAAGGGTGGACTCCACATGCCATGCACCACTTGCACTGTAGTAGTTGGGCTGGTGGTGGCTGAGGTGCCCTTGGGACTTTTCCCAGTTGGAGGGGGTGGGTCGGGGGAGGGAAAGAGGTCAAAACTGGAGAGGTAATTTTTCTTGGGACCAAGGTAAGGGGTAGGAGTAGTGGTGAGAGAAGTGGAGGAAGAGGATGTGGTTGTATGAGAGCCAGGTGTGCTGTCCTTGGGTGCAGGTGACTGGGACGTAGGCTGTGGTGAGGTGGTTGGCTGTTGTTTGGGTGTCTGCCTGCGTTTATGTGTCTTGGAAGAGGGGGTGACAGACACAGTGGGAGAGGACACAGGGGACGTGTAAATGCCAGTGGGGGTGGTGACTGCAGGTGTGCGGACTGTAGTGGAGGGTTTGCTGGTGGTGGAAGAACTGGCTGATGTTGGGGTGCATGCAGGTGTGAGTGTAGACGTCACAGGGAGGGAGGAGGGAGACGAGGAAGACGGGGACACAGAGGTGGTAGTGACTGTTGATATGTCTGCATCTGTGTGTTGCTTGGGTGAATGCTTGTGTTTTCTGTGGTGCTTATGTTTGGATGAGATGGCCTTGGGTGTTGAGGTGTGTGCAGGCTGGTCTGATGGTGTGGATGGGATAGGTTGAGGTACAGGAGACAGAGAAAGGGTGGAGGCAGATAGAAGAGGGAGACTGGAGACAGGGACAATGGCTGCCGTCAGTGCTGAGGCCAGAGCAGTGAACGCTCGTTGATGGGCAGCCTGACCCGAATGAATGCCCTCCAGGTAGGCATTGCTCCGATGCACCTCCCTTTCCACCCCCTGGATGGCATTCAGAAGGGTAGTCTGCCCAACAATGAGCGTCCTCACCAGGTCAATGAGCTCCGCACTGAGGGCAGCAGGGGTAAAAGAGGCAGGGGCTGAGGTGCCTGGGGCGAAGGAGACGCGCGCCTTCCTGGCCGAGCGGCCACGGAGCGAAGACTGAGGGGCTGCTGGGAGGGCGGTGCTGGTGCGCTGGGTGGCGGCTGTACCTGTTGTTGTGGGGGGCACAGATGGTGCCGCCCCCGCTAGGGAGCTCCCAAACGAGGACGTGTCCGTGTCGCTGGTGTCTCCACCGGCCCCCGTTGTGGTGCTCCCCTCGCCCTCCGGATCACTGGTGCCCTCGGTGTCTATGTCAGTGCCCACCGGGGCCTGGTGACCTGCAGCTCCCTCCTGCTCCGACGCCAAATCTCCTCCGCCTGATGATGCTAAAACACAAGAAGACAAAGATTTAGGGTGGGGGTAGAAATTAAACAAAGTTGAGTGCATGCCTTAGCAATACCCTTTGCGGAGAGGACAGACACAGGTGCCTCGTGCACTAAGTCGCGAACTTGGGGTACACTACTCAGTACTTCTGACTAGGCAAACAGGTCTAGGGACAACACACGCGCACATGTGTGATGCTGGAGCATGGGTAGCTGCACTTGGCACCCTACAGAGGTGGGGGGCGGGGGCACAGGGCCATGCCTAAGGGAGCGGACTACACTACAGAGAGCGCCCGGGCCTAATGTCACCCACAGCCCTCCTCCCCCACCCAGACGCCTCCAATGCGCATACAGATAGGAGAATGTGCGGATACTCACCCCCTTGTGTCTGCTGTGCTGTCCTCAAGCGCCCATCCAAATTAGGGTAGGCCACCGCCAGGATCCGGGACATCAGGGGGGTCATGGTGCGACTGGCACCCCTCCTAGGTTGGGAGGCCATCCCCAGCAGTGTTTCTGCGGTCTTCCTCGTTCCGCGGCGGATGTCCTCCCACCTCTTGCGGCATTGGGTGCCCCGTCTGTTGTGGACCCCCAAGTTCCGGACTTCCTCGGCGATGGCACGCCAAATATCGATTTTCTGGTGGGCGCTCACCTGTTTGACATGTACAGGGTGGGAAAGAGAAACCGTCACATATCTGCATGTTTGGAGTACATGCCCCCCCCTCCCCAACCTTGTCATGGTTCCCATTCTCTCATCTGTCGTGCGTTGCACTCCCCATTCCCTCCACACCCCACCAACTTACATCCCCCCCCCTCCACACAGGCATAACCCATTCAATGTGCACTGAGTGTACTCACCTGTTGGTCTGGAGGACCGTAGAGTTGCGCATACTGGGGGAGGACCCCGTCCACGAGCTTCTCCAACTCTTCTGAACTGAAGGCGGGGGCCCTTTCACCAGTAGCAGCAGCCATTGTCACTTCCAGACCGAGTTCACAGCAGCACTTGCAGTATAGGTCCTCTCCTGTGGATGATCAGGTCTCGAATGATTGAGCAGATAGAAAATGGCGGTCACGCCCGCGGCGGTGCGTACCGCGGCGGTGCGTCCCGCGACCGCCGGCGCACATCGTCATTGGCTCCTGAAACCCATAGGCTTCAATGTTAACCAATGCGTCTTCGTACAGCGGTCTTCGACCGCCTACCGCCACGGTGTGCCCCGCCAGCGCAGTGACCTCACATCCCATTGTCCCACTTCACAGGTCAGGCATCGGCCATTTCAAGGGCCCACATGGCTTAATTTCTAATGCGTCACACAGGCCTAGGCCTTGCAATGGCACACATACAAACATATCAAACCATACATTTACCTGTACTGTGCAAGCTGTGTTGTACGTACCTGTGAGTGGATTGACTCTGTACTCCATATTCTCCTTCCTAGGCACCGTCCGCTGGGACTAGCGATGAGAAGGAGGATTCCTCGCGTGTACCGGCCGCTGGTGGACCTGTCCACAATGGAAGAACGCAACATAATACTACGATACCGACTTGACCGAGCCTCCATCCATGAACTGTGTGCCCAGCTGGAGCCAGCCCTGATGTCCCCCATCCGCCAACCCACAGGAATTCCCCCTCTAGTGCAGGTTCTGTCTGTCCTCCATTTCTTTGCAACTGGCTCATTCCAGACAACAGTGGCCATGTCATCTGGGATGTCTCAGCCTATGTTTTCCAAGATCTTATCCAGAGTGTTGTTTGCCCTGATGAAACTCATGCGGAGCTACATCATTTTCCCAGAGGAGGGTGATTTGCCTACAGTGAAAGCTGATTTCTATGCCCTTGGACACATCCCCAACATCATTGGTGCAATTGATGGGACCCATGTGGCTTTAGTCCCCCCAAATGACGATGAACAGGTGTACAGGAACAGGAAGAATTACCATTCAATGAATATCCAGGTGGTCTGTTTGGCTGACCAGTACATCTCCCATGTAAATGCCAAGTTCCCAGGGTCAGTGCATGACGCGTATGTTATGCGAAATAGCAGCATTCCCTATGTGATGGAACAGCTACAGAGACAGCGTGTGTGGCTAATAGGTGACTCTGGTTACCCCAACCTGCCGTGGCTATTGACCCCAGTGAGGAATCCCAGGACCAGGGCAGAGGAACGGTACAATGAGGCCCATGGGCGTACTAGGAGGGTGATTGAGCGAACCTTTGGGCTCCTGAAGGCCAGGTTTAGGTGCCTGCATATGACAGGTGGATCCCTAATGTACTCACCAAAGAAGGTGTGCCATATCATCGTGGCGTGCTGTATGCTCCACAACCTGGCTTTGCGACGCCAGGTGCCTTTCCTGCAGGAGGATGGTCCAGATGGTGGTGTTGTAGAAGCCGTGGAGCCTGTGGAGAGTGAAGAGGAGGAAGACTCTGAGGACGACACAGACAATAGGGACAGAGTGATACAACAGTATTTCCAGTAACACACAGGTAAGAATCACCCACGCCATTTCACAATTGCTTATAGCCTCCTGCATCTGTACTTTCTGTAGTTCCCCACAGATGTTTTTCATTAATTTTTGCCTTTCCCTTCCCTTCTCAGTGCTGTCTGACTCAGTACCTGACTTCTGCTTGGTTCGCCCATGAAATACAGCGTATTGACATTGGTATGTTGTCATGACTAATTGACAGAACAGAAATCGAACAGTAATATGTAATACATTTGTTAATAATACAGCATGACTCAAAACAGATTTGTGTGCAAAATGTGATTTATTTACAGTGCTAGATATCGGTACATGTGATTCTAAGGGTGATGGGTGGGGGTGGAGGAATATCCATGGCAGAGTCCAGTTCTCAGTCTCACAGGTGCATTGTCCTTTTGCCTGTGGAAGGATGGAGCATAGGCAGTTCATGGTTGGACAGGGTGGCAATGTGGGACAGTGGGAAGACTTGAGGGGGTATGTCCTGCTGGCGGGGGTCTTGACATCCTACTCTGTCTTTTTTTTTGGTCTCAGGCTCCTCTTACGGGGTGGTTGTTCTTCAGCAGGAGGTGGGGTTCTGGGGGGCTGTCGAGGTGTTGGGACCTCCTGTCCACTAGCGCCGGCGGAGGTGGTAGGCTGTTCCTGGTCCGGGCTAGTGACAGGGGCCCTGTGTGGTGCACCATGGTCCCGCAACGCGTCCTCTATCCTGTGGAGGGCCAGGACGATGGTCCCCATTGCGGTCCCGATGATTCTCAGCTCCTCCCTGAACCCCATGTAGCGTTCCTCCTGCTGTGCCTGGATCTCAGTGAACCTGGCCAGTACCGTCGCCATCGTTTCTTGGGAGTGGTGGTATGCCCCCATGATGGTGGTGAGGGCCTCTTGGAGAGTGGGTTCCCTGGGCCTCTCCTCCCCCCCCTGTCGCACAGCAGCCCTCCGAGCTGCCCGGTTTCCCCCGGCCTCTGTCCCCTGGACGGTGTGCCCGCTACCACTGCCCCCAGGTCCCTGTTGTTGTTGGGGTGTTGGGTTAGCCTGGGTGCCCTGTAGTGGCAGACACACCGCTGATTGAGCTGTCCTAGAGACAGAGGCATGGGCCCGCTGGGTGGGAGCTGTGCTGGTGTTGGCAGAGGGGGTCGGGTCTGGTGTGGCCTGTGGCTGCCTGAGGGGAACCGACTGCCCAGAGGTCCCCGATGGTCCGGGCTGGTCATCAGGTTCACTGTCGACAGAGCTGCTATCCTCAGTGTGGGCCTGTTCCGGTGGTGGGATGGACACTTCTGGACCCTCCTGGCTGGTGTGTTGTCGTTCGGGTCCTGCATGGGGTAAGAGAGTTTGGTTATTGTTTCTGTGTGTACAATAGCGTGCGTGTTATGGGTGCCCTTGTCCCCCAGTGCAGGCATTCCCTTGAGGGAGGTGTTGTGAGGGTAGTTAGTGGGGGGGGGGGGTTAGTGCAGTGGTCATGCTTAGGTGATGGGTGCCCATGATTTGTGTTGGCATGCAGGAGTTGGTGTTGGGATGGGTGGGTTGTGCTGGTGAGACATTGTCAGGGAGGATGTGTGCTGGGGGGTTGGGGGTGAGGGTGGGGGTGTGGGTTGGCATGCTGGTGGGGTGGGGGGGATATAGTAGTTGAGATTGGACTTACCAGAGTCCATTCCTCCGGCTACTCCTGCGAGGCCCTGAGGATGCAGGATGTTCAAGACGTCTTGCTCCCACGATGTGAATTCGGGAGGGGTGGGTGGGGGTCCGCCGCCAGTCTTCTGGACCGCGATGTTGTGCCTGGAGACCATCGATCGGACCTTCCCCCGTAGGTCGTTCCATCTTTTGCGTATGTCCTCCCTATTCCTGGGATGCTGTCCCACCGCGTTGACCCTGTCCACGATCCGCTGCCATAGCTCCGCCTTCCTAGCTATACTGGTGTGCTGCACCTGCGAGCCGAAGAGCTGGGGTTCCACTCTTAGGATTTCCTCCACCATGACCCGGAGTTCTTGGTCCGAAAAGCGTGGGTGCCTTTGGGGTGCCATGGGGTGGTGTGGGTGAGGTGTGGGGTGGTGTATGTGATGATGAGTATGTTGGTGAGTGGTGCTTTGTGCTACTATGTGGTGTGTGTGATGGTGTAGTGTGCCTCAGTGTGTCTTGCTTTGGATTGTCTGCTGTGTCTCTCTCTCCTTCTCTCAGTAATTATGGTCGCAGGGGTTTGTGGGTGATGTGGGTGTGTGTTTTATAGTTGGTTGATTGTGTGGGAGTGGTGTGTGTATGTGTATCAGGTGTGTGTATTTCAAATTGTCCAATGTGGCTGTGTTTTGGTGCTGTGTTTGTATTCTGACCGCGGCGGTGTGTAGCGCCAATGGAATACCGCGTTTGAATGACCGCCGTGTGGATTCGTGGGTCGTAATGGCATGGGCGTATTTCTGTTGGCGTGACGGTGGAGGTTTGGTCATCTCCAGTTTCTCGCTGCCCGCTGATGTGGCGGGCTGCAGTGGAGGACGGAATTTTGGAGGTTTGGCCGTTGTGGGTCAGAATGACCGTGGCGGTTAACCGCGGCCGCGGCAGTGTTATGGCGGTCTTCTGACCGGCGATAAGGGCCTTTTACCGCCGAGGTCAGAATGACCCCCATAGTATGGAAAGAATTAAGAAATGTTTGTATATTTAACCATTTTTAACTTAGAACTAATATTAGAACTAATGTAAATATAAATGTATATATATATATATATATATATATATATATATATATATATATATATATATATATATATATATCTCACACAGCTTCCACTCACAAGTCTATTGATATGGCAGCACACAACTCAGAAAAAGCATCCCAAGACAATTATCTCATACAGGGAATTTCATTATGTGCAAAAAGAACGGGAAACAAAAATTGTGCAGGGGAAACAATAAAAATGAAAAATTTCCTAGCTAACCTGAAGGATACTTTCAATTCTATTAAGGACACGGAGGCGAGGATTATGCAGTCCTTTCTCCACTTTATTCACAACAGCAAGTTCAAAGTTCAAACAAATTGGAAACAAAAATGAACTACAAGCCCCATGATGCCCACAAGTAACCATGACAACCCATAACCAATGCAATGTCCATAACGAGGAGTATATATATAACTGACGGGCACAGTCCTTCCTCTTCTTCACTGAAGAAAGTTAAGGAACTCGCAACTTCATTCTCCTTTGGAATCACCTCCTACAAAAATAAGGAAATGATCAGACACAGGAACAAACATACCTCGTAAACAATGCTCCTGTCAGAATATCCAAACACGTTAATGAACAGAGTAAAATACATTAGAAGCATAATGAATAACAAGGTCATCACAAATGGAGATGTCAAAAGTATGCATAGCACCAGTAAACCTATGCAGAGAAGACAAAACCACTGACCTGTAAAGAAGGATCTCCCACAAAGGGCAGGTAACATAACCTCGGTGGGTAATACTGCTACAGTATGAGGGAGGCATCATCCTCGCCTCCGTGTACCTAATATAATTGAAAGTTTCCTTCACGTTAGCTAGAAAATGTTTCATTCTATATCAGGACCGGAGGCGAGGATTATGCAAGTTCAAAGCTTACTCACCACTAAAGATGCAGCTTCATGGAGCGGTTTAAAATAGAATTTCTTAAAAACCGACTCCGAGAAACAATCCGCTGAATTCATGATGTCCTCCAATCTACCACTGACCTGAATGGCCTTGGAAGCCATCGCCTCTCTAGTGGAATGAGCTCCAAAACGCCGAATGTCAATCCCAGATTCTGACATGACCCAGCGAACCCACCTAGCAATGCTAGGGTAAGTTACAGCCTTAAACGGTTTCTTGATAGTAATCAAGAGTTGACTTCTGGAGGTCTATCCTCCTCCGTGACAGCTTCATAGGTCTGTAAACATCTAACCACGCATAACTTCGGGTGAGAATCAAAACTGGGATAAGAAACAAACCTGGTACCTGTTTTGGTCCGCTTCGAAATGGTAAAAGTAACCCCTTCCGGGGTGAAAACCCGGGCTGAAACATTCAAAGCGTGCACGTCTGAAACTGTCTTACAAGAAACAAGGCACAAAAGCATCGACAATTTTGCGGAAATCTGTTTCCTGGATAGATAACGATTCTCTGGACAAGAATAAAGGAAATTAAGAACCTTGTTAACATCCCATAAGCCAGAGTACCTAGCTTCAGGAGGTCGAGATAAACGAACCCCTTTTAATAGTTTACTTACCCAGGGGTGTTCACCAACCGGGACATCATTGATCATATTGTGCCCTGCCGAACAAGCAGAACGAAAAGAGTTAATGGTACAGTATGCCATACTGGAGGTAAAAAGTTCTGCCAGAAAATTGACTATGAACTCAACGGGGGCCCCCACGGGATCCACTTCCCTCTCCAGGCACCAAGGAGCCCATCTGTTCCAGGCCGATCTATACCGCTTGATAATACCTGGAGCCCACGTCTGTCTGATAAGGGCTGTAGCGTCCTGTGAAAGGCGGACGTTCTCCCAACGTCCCCTGAAATCCTCCAAGCCATGAGATTGAGATGGCCCTGAAGCACCAATGGATGAGGGTGACCCAGTGGGTCTTGGAGGATTCCCAAGGCACACGGTAGTCTGAGAGGAGCCATCCACGACAACTCCAAAATAGTGGGGAACCACGTTTGAGCTTTCCATATCTGAGATATCAGGATCAAGGACTTCCGCTGACGTCGGACCTGCGCCACCACTCTGGGAATCAGAAGAAACGGAGGGCAAGCATAACTTTAGTCACCTGACCAATCCTGCAAGAACGCATCTACTGCGCTCGCCCCCGGATCGGGCTTCCAACTGAAGTAAGTCGGAAGCTGAGTATTCCAATGAGAGGCAAAAAGGTCCACTGAACAAGGACCCCAATGATCCATCAGAGACCGAAAGATCTCTGGATCCAGCCACCAATCGCTGGTATCCCTGAGGTAATTCCAATCCGCTACCTGGTTCTGATTCCCCAGAATATATTCCGCTGTAACAGAAATCTGTCTCTGGAGGCAGTAATGCCAAAAATCCTTCGCCAGGTCCACCAGGACTCTGGACCGAGTGCCCCCCAGTCTGTTTATGTGCTGGACAGCTGAGATATTGTCCATCCGAAGAAGGACACAACAAGATACCTTGTTGCGGGTCAGGGACCAAATCGCAAACGAGCCCGCTAAAAGCTTGAGACAATTGATGTGAAGGTTCAATTCCTCTGAAGTCCACTGACCGCCCATGGAGATCTGACCACACCTGGCCACCCCAGCTCAGTCTGCTGGCATCGGACTCTATCACCAGGTCGGGGAGAGAGCCAAAGATGGCCTTCCCATTCCATGCATCCACATGGCTCAACCACCATTGCATCTCCAAACAAGCCTCCGAAGAGAGCTCCACCAGAGCCGAATACGTATGTCCCTTCCGGAGATGTGAGGCCTTCAGACATTGCAGAGCCTTGTAATGCAAGGGACCTAGAAAGATCGCCTGGATAGAGGATGACAGAAGACCCACAATCCTGGCAATTTTCCGGAGGGAGGTCCTGTCCCTGCAGAGCACCCTGGAAATCTCCTTCTTGATCTTGTAAACCTCCGGTAATTTCAGTGTCGCAGACGTCGTGTCCACCGCGAACCCCAAGAACGTCGTGGACTAAGACGGGCAAAGAGAGGACTTCTCCGTGTTGATCACGAAACCCAGATCCTGCAACAGCGCAATAGTCATGTTTGCGTAACACAACAGTTGAGACCTGGCCTGATCCATCAAAACGATGTTGTCCAGATAAATAATCAGTCTGACACCCTGAGTCCTCAGAAACTCAACCACAGGTTTCAGCAACTTCGTGAAGCACCAAGGTGCTGAAGAAAGGCCGAATGGAAGACACTTGAATTCGTAGATCTGGCTCCGCCATTGAAACTGCAGAAAATGTCAGTGAGGAGAGTAAATGGGGACTGTAAGATAAGGGTCCTTGAGATCCAGGCGGATCATCCAGTCACCTAGACACAGAAGGTCTCTGAGAGGATGGATTCCCTCCATCTTGAAATAATGATAAACCACCCATTCGTTGAACGCTTTGAGGTTTATCACCGGACAGAAACCCTTGTCTTCTCAACAAGGAAGATGTTGCTCAAGAAACCCCTTGGATGAAAAGGAGCCGGGACAACAGCCCCCTTGCCAAGAAGAAGCTGAACCTCCGCGCCTATCAATTGGAAGTCCTGGGCGCTGAACCGAATGGGAGGAGGTCGAACTGGTTGAACTGGGGTCCCATAGAACTCTATGTGAAAACCTAACACCACCTCCAAGACCCAAGGGTCGGAAGTATGTTGTGCACAATTCTCTGCGAAGAGGGCAATTCTGCCTCCTAGCTCTTGAGGGGAAAGAAGGGTAGTGCTCACCTGTGCTTCCTCCCTGGGAGTTGGAGTTGCCTTTGTGGAAAGCCTCTGTTGGGGAAGAAGGTCCCTTGACAGCCATAGTTTCAACCGTTATTACGACATCCTTGAGCTCTGGAAGTGCTTGACTGCAAAGAGCGGCCAGAGGAGTGACCCCTTCCTCGCCCGGCCCCAGCAAAAACCTTTCCCAGGAAGATCTTGTGCATGGAAGACTGCGCTTTATCCAAAGCGGAGAAGGTGGACACAAATCGCCCAAGCTCCTTCACAAAGGGGTTGCCAAAGAGATTGCCCTGGGCTACCGCACCAGCCTCAGACGTCGCCAGTTCCCCTAATTTAGGGTCGATCTTGATCAGGAGAGAGTGTCGTCTCTCGGTAGATATAGCACAATTGGCGTTGCCCTATAGACAAACCGCCCTTTGCGCCCATCCAGCGACCAAATCCGTCTGCAACGGCTCTCCTGAGGTCTCAGCCGAATCAGCCAATTCAATGATCTTTGTCAAGGGACCCAAAAAATCCAAAAGTTTATCTTGACAAGACCGCCGAGAGAGATCAATCCCTTTTTTAGGATTGCGCATGTACTTAGAGAAAAAAGTACAGAGCTTTGGGTCCAAAGAAGTTGTAGCCGCCACCTTGTCCCAAAGCGCAGGCCGGGGGCAATCCGCCTGCAAATGGGCCCGAACTTTCTTCTCCAAAGGATGGCAGATAGCCTTAGCGGCATAGGCCGCCACCTTGGGATTGGGGACCCAGTCAAAGGACCGAGGATGTTAGATGTCCTCAGGGTCAAACATATCAGAGTCCCAACCTTCTTCCTCAACACTAGAGGTGTTCGCAGATGGGCACCAAGGTCTACAAATAATGTGACTCTCTTCCGATGAGCCCTCGTCATCGGAGTCAACCCCCACCCCCGAATGGGGTGATCCCACAAAGGGATCCAGTGCCAGGGCAGCAGAGCTGCCATGCTCTCCGGACAAAACATCCTCCCGGAAGGTTACAGGATCAAGCGTTCGCGCACTCTTGCAGAAAGCCTCCCTCAACCTGGCAAAGCCTTCCAGGTGCCCCTCGTCATGCTTCCTGGAGGAAGAAGGAGTCTTTGAGGTACTAGCCCGTGGGTCCAAATCCCCCAAAACCCCTGACGAGTTGGACACTTTGTCCTAAAGTTTGCCCACTCTATCCTGCAGGGGTGCCAGGGCTTTCGCCACCGCCTGCAAAACCAACCTGTCCATGCCTTCAGGAAGATTATCGTTGGGGAGGCCAGACTTCCTCTGGCACCAAAGATGGGGTGTAGGCATGATCCATGAAAGAATCCATGGAAGGGGTGAACGAAGACATCATTACACTAATGGGAAAAATACCAACGTATACCCAAACACTATAAACCCCAAGGGAGTAAAGACCCAGGGCCAGACTAAACAGATACAACACTTACCCCTCCAAAGGGGCGTCAATTGAAAAGGGGTGAGAGCAGAAGATAAAACGCCCAACCTAAATCAACTGGGCAGCCCCCTTGCCTTGCTCCAAATGTACTGGAAAATTCCAGAAAATACCAAACCTGATGGTTCCCCCAAGGGAATGTAAAATTGCAGGATAAACCTGCTCTTACCTCCTTGGGATCACCACCCCTCCAGGGCATAGATACAAAAATAGTGAAGGGGGTGTTTTTAGAACCCTCCTTAGCCCCAGGGATCATTACCTTCCTGGGGCTGTGTGCACAATGGAAGGGGGAATGTGCGGCCCCACTCGTGGAGCCACTAATGGCCCTGGGGACTGCCACCAACTAGGGCTGTCTCCTGCTATGTCCCGGAGTGCACACCCCAGGACATAACTGTTTGCTGTGGCTTTGCTGCAGCTTTGCAGCTGCTGCCAAGGCACAGCAAATGCTTTGTTTTTTTACAGCAGGACCTGTCAAGCAGGTCCATCTGTCAAATGCCAAAGCTTACCTCTCTATCCCCTGCACGTGTGCAGGGAACAGAGATGAAATGCTCCAGAAAGCAAGGAGGAGGCTTCCTCCTGATGAAGCAATGGCATCAGGATGAAGCCGTAAGGCTTGCTCTGCAGTGCCAGATAGACCCTAATGGGCATTTTGTTGAAAAAATAAATTAATAAATAAATAAATATGTAGGGACTGCAGGAGAGCCTTTGAGAACTCCATCACAGTCCCAGATAGCCCATAAAGAGCTAAAAGAACACACACAAAAAATAGCTTTGTGAAAAGGTTTCAAACCTTTGCACTGAGCAGTCAGGGTTCGAGTCCAGCCGGACTCGCTTCCCTCTTCTTTTTTTTTTTTAAAGTACAAATCAATTTTATTTTTGAAAATGACAGATACATGTTTTATTTTTAGTTACCTTAGGGCATGAGTTGTAGTTACTTTAGGTATCCCTAATTATAACTGTTGTATTTCTGTGGTTTTGTATGTTTAAAATGTGAGCCTAACTATAACGTCCCAGTAACGTTTGATTTTTTAAGTGAATATATATTTGTATATATATATATATATATATATATATATATATATATATATATATATTTATACCACCAAAAGTATTCACCGCACTCCACTAAGTTTCAATAGTGCATATTTATTTCAAAATAACAACCACCAACGTGTTTCAACTCCCCAAGTAGTCTTGTTCACAGTGAATGAGTCCCTTTTCCCTTTTGCTATTTATACTCCATGTCACTACATCATACACAATGCATTATGGATAGTGTAGTTTACATATGTTGCAGTTATAATTAAAATACGTAATTTTCTAAATTTAAAATTAAAAAAATCCCACTCTCAATGTATAATGCTAATCGCTTGTGTTCTTTTATGTTCTTCCATTCCTTTCTAATTTATGATTTTGTACTGATTATTTTTACTGCTAACTAATTCATTTTCACTATTTCAGCTGTACATGTATGACACTATTTACCCTTTAACATCCATTTCATTTTTCATATATGTATAAAGAGATAGTGTCACTCTTATATTACAGCATATTCCGGTCAAACAACTATATTTATGTGTCTGCATTAGTCTTAAGAGATTTATTGAATTAAGTTCTTATAATAATATTTACAATAGTTTTTCTTGTCTCTTATTATATTCTATTCTATTGGTTCCACACAAACATCAATGAATACCTTTTCTCTCTGACTTGATGACGATCGTTATTTGACAGGAATATTATATAGTTTAGTAGTATTAATCAGAAACCACTCTACATGGTTACCATTGTTCCTATGTATTTATCCATATTCCGAAATCACAAATGCACATGTAATTCCTCTTCCATATTCAGTCGATAAGGCATTTTAGTGCGGAGCTGAATAATGAATTTACTCTCCATTTGTCGTATCTTTCGAATTCTGTCACCCCCTCTCTCACTCTTTTTCATATGTGCTATTCCCATGAATCTTAGCGATCTCCAATCGTTAGTGTGTGATCTCACAAAATGTTTTGCCATTGTGTAGCTCATGTCCTTTTCTTCAGCGGACATATTGTGCTGCCAATGTATCTCAAACGACACTCACATTCGAGCATATAAACTACATATTGACTGTCGCAAGTAATTCTCTGTGAAATGTGTATGGCCTTTTCACTATAATCCATGTAGGTTTTAGTATTTCTTGCAATCTGACACACTTTGCATTTATAAAAGCCAGTCGCCTCGTTTATCAACCAATTCCTTGAAATTGGTGCCACATAGTGGCTTTTTACCAATGTATCTTTCAATGAGCGTGACTTCCTTTATGATATTTGTGGTTTGCAGCCTATTCTCCTTGCCAAATCCTGATCACTTCTCAGGATTTTCCAATGTTTTCTAAATATTGATTCTATGTCCTTACTTTCCTTACTATAGGTGAGAATTAGACGAGGAGACATTTCCTCCTTATCACTTCCTCTTTTTACACCCTTATCTATCAATATTTCCTGTTGAGATATCCTTTTAGCACTCTTCTCACTTAATTCAATATTTGTTCTTAAATATCCACGGCGCATACATTTGTGAGGAAATTAAAACTAAAAAAAAATGGTTTAGTTATACAATTCGATCAAGCAAGCCTGAGAGTACTTTAAAACCTAGCAATTTATGTATCAGTGATGTTGAAATTTTACACACTTTGGCCGAGTTAGATGATGATATAACAGCTCATCAAGATCCTTTGATTAACCTTGATGTTTTGGGGGTAGAAGTAGATAGATCATGTTCTGGACCTTTCAAAGCAAAATCTCGATTTTTGCCTACAATTCAATGTGACTCAATAGAAGTATTTGAAAAGGATGTCATCAAACAATTGAGACAGTTGAAGGGTGAACAGGATGGCAGTAGAAAGAACAATTTGAACACAGCAGAGTTTCAAGCATTGCGGGAATTGAAAATGGATAACGACATTGTTATCAGACAGTCTGATAAAGGAGGCAATGTCGTTATCATGGATAAGAATTGGTATATTAAGGAAGGTTTAAGGCAATTGGGGGATCACAGTTGTTATATAAGATCTAATTATGAGTTGGCAAGACAGTCCGACAATACCTTTAGAGATAGATTACAAAATTGGAGAGAGCAAGGGCTTTTGGAATGGGAGGAATATTGTTTTCTTTTATGCGAACATCCCAAAATTCCAGTTCTTTATCTACTGCTGAAGCTGCAAAAGGATGAGAACAATCCCCCTGGAAGACCAATTGTGTCAGCTTTAGGATCTTTGTTGGAAAACACGTCCAAATACATTGACTTCTTTATTCGTATCTTTGTGGAGGGATTACCTTCTTATATAAAAGATACAACACATTTTCTTAAGATCATAGATGGAATACACTGGGAACAAGATTTCTTATTAATGACACTAGATGTGGCCAGCCTTTATACGTGTATTAAACATGATGTGGGTCTGGCCGCTATAAGACATCACATGAGAGCAAGACCAATTTCCTACTTGCTACATACTGAAATGATATTAGATATGATTGACTTCTGTCTAACGCACAATTTCTTTCTGTTTGACAATAACGTATATAGACAACTACAAGGGACCGCGATGGGCACTTGCTTTGCCCCCAGCTACGTGAACTTGTTCATGGGCTGGTGGGAGGAGCAGATGTCCGTCAGTTTGCCCGAGTTTAAGAAACATGTAGTCCTATGGTGCAGGTATATTGACGACATATTTGTCATCTGGAGGGGTGACAAGATCTCAGCAGATGATTTTATATCAAAGTTGAATGTGAACAATTGCAATCTGGCTTTCAGTGGAGCAGTCAGTAATATTGGTGTTGAATTTTTGGACGTAAAGATCACTGTAGAGGAAGAGAGACTTACCACGAAGCTGTATAGGAAAAAAACAGCAGGGAATAGCCTCCTCAGTGCACAGAGTGCGCATCTGGGTAGTCTTATATGCAGTAACCCCTATTGGGGAACTTCTCCGGGCAAAACGAATATGCAGAACTGCCCACGATTTTGAGCAGGAATAGAGAAGTATGTGTAAAAGATTTAAAGAACAAGGATATAGTGAACATCTAGTTGCTCAAGCAATAGATAAAGTCAGTTTAATCACAAGAGAAAGCCTGCTATTTGACACCCGTAATACCAAATCCATGGAGAAAGAAAATATAAGATTTATTACTACTTTTTCTAAACAATCAAACAAAGTTAGATCTATATTAAGCAGAATTTGGCATATTTTACACACAGATTCTGTGTTGAAACAATATGTACATGAGACACCGCAAATCACTTTCAGGAAGAGTAATTCTTTGCGAGATAATTTGAGCCATAATATGATTACATCTAATACCCGTGCAAGTGGTAATAACAGTATAGGTTTTGTGTGCTGTCTGAATTGAAAAGCATGTGGTAAAAGTGAAAACTCTAACACTCTTATGATAGGAGATAGACATTTCAAAATCAGAGGTCTTTTTAATTGTAATACTGATTATTGTGTTTACTGCCTAATTTGCCCCTGTGGCAAGCTGTATATTGGTAGTACAATCCATCGAGCAAAAAAGAGCGTTCTCAAGCATATGAGAGCCATCAGACACAATGATCAGAAGTACCCGGTGGCGAGACATTTTCAGATTATGCACAATGGAGATGAGAATAAGCTGAAATTTCTGGTGATTGACCAGGTGAAAAAGGATCCACGTGGGGGTGATAGAGTTGTAAAATTGAGGATTTTAGAGTCAAAATATATTATTGATTTTGAAACCCTTGCCCCACAAGGATTAAACCTGAGTGAAGAACTAGCTGTGCATTTGAGAGTAAATTGAATTCATGTTCCAGTCTGATAACGATTTTAGATCAACAAACCATTAATTGCATAGAAGTTTACATTTGTATCTCATTGTTGGGACGGTGGGGTTAGTAATTAATATGTGTTTTGTGGAAATATTTATAGCAGTGGTGTTTTATGATTTACCAATTTGTAGATTTATTTATTCTTAGATTTTTTAATATATTTAAAATATATTTATATATTTAAATATATTTATTCATGCATTGATATTTATAAACAACTTGGATACTATATCAAGAGTAGATTGTTAAGACATGATGTTTAAATAATGGAATAATATGATGTTAAGATGGATAGGATAAATATATATGGGTTGGTATTTAGTAAACTTTAGGGTTACAATAAAAACATTTTGGTAATTAAATTTGTACACTTTGGGGTTTTCGTATTTTTGAAATATTTCTTAAATATTGGGATTTGTTTTGAGTAAATAAGATTTTAGATATGAGTAGATGCTCTGTGACTCAATGAGAAGGCAGTAGTTCAGGTGAGAAATTTGGAAAAGCAGGCATAGTGGATGAGCTGGCAGTTTGCTATTAATGAATTAAGGGAATTAGAATATTTTCAATTTAAGATTTAGAAATGGTATTGATTACACAATATTGTATTTGAATATCAAAAGCTAATAATTTTAAATTAATGAATTGATATGAATGTAATGGTATAATAATACTTCAGGACAAGTTGTGGTAAACATTATGTTATTTCTAAATACTTTGTTATGTGAAAAGTTACACTCCAAAATGGCTGCCATATTAGCCCATCCTGGGGAATATGTCTTCGGAATTGGTCCTTTGTCCATGTTTTTTGATTTAGGTATACATGTGATTAGAATGAATTTGAATGGTATTGTGAGCAAGGCTACAGCCGAAACGCGTCAATAAAATAAGATTGCATGGCCATGGTGTCCGGTTTTCCTTTCCTGGATTGAGGAAATTGTTTTAAATTGATATATATATATATATATACAAACTCCAAATACTCGAGGTGAACTCATGTGGCCCGAGAGGGGTGGTGCGAAAACCGGCACGAGCAAGCCGGTAATTGTAATTCACCAAAACAAGAAGGAAAAAAGTAAAAATCGCACGCTCAGGATTCAGGGCAAGTGAAAACAGTGTTTAATCAAAGCACAACGCGTTTCGGCTGACACAGCAGCCTTGGTCACGTGAATCCTGAGCGTGCGATTTTTACTTTTTTACTTTTTTCCTTCTTGTTTTGGTGAATATATATATATATATATATATATAGATATACAGATATACATACATGTATATCTATATATATATATATATATTTGTCAAAATTTCGTCTTATCTTCAAGGGAAGCCAGGACTCCTCCAGAGTGCTATCAGTATAAAACAAATGTATTTATGGAAAAAAGACTCCCCTCCAATGCGTTTCGGCCGTAGCCTTGGTCACGGATGGCATGAGTATACACACACATCTATAAATAATACTAAACATGAAAAACGGACTACCATCTACATCCCAGTGTAAACACCTTCACTTTGGCGGCCATCTTAGAATAGTTCAATCATCCTTGTTCATAGACATCATTATTAACTTTCATGAATCAAACAACACTCTATATCTTCTAATTTCATGTATCACAATGGTTATGAGTATATACACATATGTTTATCCTGTAATTTATTTCTCTCTTTATAGAGTATGATAAAATGATTATTAATTATTATTACTCCTAATAAAGCTTCATCAGGACACTAAAGACAGTCTCGTCCAAGTGGACTATCTTAATCGCATATAAAGTATCCCAAAACATCATATATTACTCAACCAAGGTTCCAAATCATAACATATCTCTTATTCCATTGTTTGAAACCCCTCTGTATTTACATATGTTTCCTTCATGATTAAATGCACTTCCGCCACACTCCATGTGAGATCAGATAAAATTACAATAAAAAGAAAAATATGCACCCACTAAACCATCTTGCTAAATCAATAATATAAAAATTCATAAAAATACTGTATAATTCAATTAAGGAGGCTCATACAGTCCTACATGTCTTCCATCATATACTTGTCATTTTATCCAAAATAAATATACATCTCCTCACTGGAATTCAACCCAATGGGATCAAGTGAATCAAATTCTATTATATATTTTGATTCCAAAACTCTGAGCTCTCGTTCACGATTACCTCCTCAGCAGTTTGTTTCTACCTGATCAATCACTACATATTTGAGTAGATTTTCATTTCCAAAGTGTTTATCATAGAAATGTCTTGCCACTGGATAGTTACTATCATGGTTTTTTATGGCTCTTCTCTGATCCAATACCCTTTTCTTGGCACAATGAACTGTGCTGCCTACATAGATCTTCTAGCAAGGCATATTAGGGCATATTAGGGCATATTAGACAATACACATAATATGGTGTGTTGCAATTAAAGTGTCCTTTGATTACATGTTCTTCCATAGTCCCTGCCACCAACATTTTATTGCAACTTACACTATTTTTGCATGCTTTACATTGCATACAGCAATAGAACCCTAAAGGCATCACATTTTTAACTTTCTTTCCTTGTTCACTCGTAACAGAATTGTGACATAGATCCTCTCTCGGAGACTTGGTCTTTTTGAAAGTAAATTGTGGTGTATCTTGTATAAATTTACATAACATTGAGTCCGCCTGTAGAATGTGACAACTTTTATTCAAGATCTTCCTTACATTATAAGATTGATTACTGAAGGTTGTTATAAATCTAATTGTTTCTTCATCTTTAGGCTGGACCTTAAATAGTATGTTCTCTCTACAAATTTGATCCACCTTTTGTTTTGCCTCAATAATAACCTTCATATTATAACTTCTCTCCTTGAACCTTTCACATATCCTTGCACACTCTTGTTGGTAATCTAATGTGTCACTGGATATCCGGCGTGCTCTTAACAGTTCCCCATAGGGGATACTTTGAACTAAGCTGGAAGGATGGGCGCTTAGAGCATAAAGTAAACTGTTGCTCGCCGTCTGTTTTCTATCTAATTTGGAGGTGAGAAGATTATTTCTCACCATCACCTCAACATCAAAAAATTCAATGTTTGTTGTGCTGTGCTGTTCAACATACTTTAAGTTATAATCATTCTCATTCAAATTCTGAACAAATTCCAAGGCCGAAGGTTCATCACCTTTCCAAATTACAAAGATATTGTTGATGTACCTACACCACAAAATTACCTTTTCATCAAACTCCCTGAACTTCATGGAAATCTGCTCCTCCCACCAGCCCAAAAATATATTTGCATAGCTGGGGGCAAAGCAAAGGCCCATCGCTGTCCCTTGCATCTGTCTGTAAATCTGATTGTCAAAGAAAAAATAATAATTTCTCAAACAGTAGTTTATCCTATCACACAACATTTCTGTGTGTAGCAGTAATGAGATCGATCTTCCTCGCATGTAATGTCTAATAGCCTTCAAGCCTAGCTCATGATCAATGCTGGTATAAAGACTTGTAAAATCCAATATTATAAATAAGTAATCATCTTCCCATTGAATATCCTCTATAATCTTCAAAAAGTGTGTAGGTTTTTTTTTACATATGAGGGCACTGTTTCCACAAATGCTCGGAGAAAGAAATCAATATTTTTAGAGGTATTCTCCAACAAGGAGCCCATAGCTGACACCATAGGTCTTCCCGGTGGGTTCAGTCCATTTTTATGTACTTTGGGTAGGAGGTAAAGTATGGGACTGTTTGTATATTTGCACTTCAAAAAGGAGTATTCTTCCCACGTTATCAAACCCACCTCTTTCCAATCATAAAGCATTTCAAAATATTGTTCATTAGTTCTCTTAACTTCTTCTCTGGTGGACTTTACATAACAGGTTTTATCACTTAATTGCCTTACACCCTCCGCCGTATGTTTATCGATATACAAAATTACTACATTGCCCCCCTTGTCAGATTGTTTGATAACAATGCTCTTGTCTTGTTTCCGCCTCTTTATCAATCACAGCCACACTCCTCACTTCGAACAAGAAGTTAGCGAGCACTCCATCCAGAAAAGACACTTAGACTTAGGGGGTCATTCTGACCTCGGCGGTAAAAGGTGCTTACCGCCGGTCAGAAGTTCGCCATTCTACCGCCGCGGGCGCGGTAAACCGCCACGGTAATTCTGACCTCCAACTGTGAAACCGCCAAAAACCCGACATCCACGGAAGCCCGCCTCATCAGCGGGCAGCGATAAACTGGAGATGACCAAACCTCCACCGCCACGCCAACACAAACACGCCCATGCCATTCTGACCCACAAATCCACGCGGCGGTCTTTTAACCGCGGTATTCTATTGGCGGTACACACCGCCGCGGTCAAAATACACACACATATACAAAACACAGCCACATTGGACAATTTGAAATACACACACCTGATACACATACACACAACACTCCCACACACCCAATACAATATAAAACACACACCCACATAACCCACAAACCCCTACGACCACAAATATCTGAGCGAAGGCGCAATACACTGAGATAGAGCACAGGGAACGCAAAGCACAACACACACAGGAACCCAACATCATCACCCACACCACATCTACGCACACATCACCACACATCACCATGCACATAACCACAAACACCACCCCACACATCATCCACACCACCCCATGGCACCTCAAAGACACCCCAGGTTCTCGGACCAAGAACTCAGGGTCATGGTGGAGGAAATAATTAGGGTAGAGCCCCAGCTCTTCGGCACACAGGTGCAACACACCACAATAGCCAGGAAGGCAGAGCTATGGCAAAGGATCGTAGACAGGGTCAACGCTGTGGGACAGCATCCCAGAAATCGGGAAGACATACGAAAGCGATGGAACGACCTACGGGGGAAGGTGCGCTCGATGGTGTTGCGACACAACATCGCTGTGCAGAAGACTGGCGGCGGACCCCCACCCACTCCACCCCAATTCACACCCTGGGAGCAAGAGGTAGTAAACATCAGGCATCCTGATGGCCTCGCTGGAGTACCCGGAGGAATGGACTCTGGTAAGTCGATTCACAACTACTTCACCCCCCCCAGCATGCCAACCCACACCCCCACCCTCACCCCCAATCTCAACCCCCCAGCACACATCCTCCCTGCCAATGTCTCACCAGCACAACCCACCCTAAACAACACCAACCCCTGAATGCCAACACAAACCATAGACATCCATCACCAATGCATGACCACTGCACATACCCATCCACCCCCCCCAACCACCCTCACAACACCTCCCACAAGGGAATGCCAGCACTGGGGGACAAGGGCACTCACAAAATGCACGCCATGGCACACACAAAAGCAATAACCATACTCTTTTACCCCTGCAGGGCCCGAACGCCAACACACCGCCACGAAGGGTCCAGATTTGTCCATCCCACCCCCAGAACAGGCCCCCAGTGAGGACAGCAGCTCTGTCGACCTAGAACCTGATGACCAGCCCGGACCATCGGGGACCTCTGGACAGTCGGTTCCCCACACACAGACACAGGCCACAGCAGACCCAACCCCCTCTGGGAATAGCAGCACAGCTCCCACCCAGCGGGCCCATGCCTCTGTCTCCAGGACGCGTCAATCAGCGGTGTGTCCGCCACTACAGGGCACCCAGGCTGACCCAACACCCCAACAACAACAGGGACCTGGGGGCAGTGGTAGTGGGCACACTGTCCAGGGGACAGAGGCCCGGGGAAACAGGGCAACTGGGAGGGCTGCTGTGCGACAGGGGGGGGGACAGGCCCAGGGAACCCACTCTCCAAGAGGCCCTCACCACCATCATGGGAGCATACCACCACTCCCAGGAGACGATGGCGATGGTACTGGCCAGGTTCACGGAGATCCAGGCACAGCAGGAGGAACGCTACATGGGGTTCAGCAATGAACTCAGGAACATCTGTACCGCTATGGGGACCATAGTCCAGGCCCTCAACCGGATAGAAACCACATTGCGGGACCATGTGGCACCACAAAGGGCCCCTGTCACTAGCCAGGACCAGGAACAGCCTACCACCTCCGCCGGCGCTAGTGGACAGGAGGCCCCACCACAACGACAGGCCACCAGAACCCCACCTCCTGCTGAAGAACAACCACCCCGCAAGCGGAACCTGAGATCTCACAGGAAGACAGAGTAGGATGCCAAGACCCCCGCCAGCATAAGATACCCCCTGATGTCATCCCACTGTCCCACATTGTCACCCTGTCCAACCTTGAACTGCCCCTGCTCCATCCTTCCACAGGCATATGGACAATGCACCTGTGAAACTGAGAACTTGACTCTGCCATGGACATTACTCCACCATCACCCATCACCGTTTTAATATCATGTACCAATATCTAGCACTAAAAATAAATCACTCATTGCACTGAAATTATTCAGGAGTCAGCCTGTATTTTTTACAAATGTATTACACATTACTGTTCAATAATGTTCAGTCAATTTGTGATGACAACATACCGATGTCAATAAGCTTTAGTCCATGGGCTAACCAAGCAGAAGTCACGCAGTGGGTCATACAGCACTGAAAAGGGAAGGGAAAAAATCAGTTAAAAAGAACTGGGGGGAAATACACAAAGTAGAGATGCAGGAGGCTTTAAGTAAATGTTAAATGTCGTGGGTGATTCTTACCTGTGTGCTACTGAAAAATACTGTTGTATAACTGTGTCCCTGTTGTCTGTGTCGTCCCCGTCGTCTTCCTCCTCTTCACTCTCCACAGGCACCACAGCTGCTACAACACCACCATCTGGACCATCCTCCTGCAGGAAAGGCACCTGCCGTCGCAATGCTAGATTGTGCAGCATACAGCAGGCCACGATGATCTGGCACACCTTCTTTGGTGAGTACATCAGGGATCCACCTGTCATATGCAGGCACCTAAACCTGGCCTTCAGGAGGCCAAAGGTTCTTTCTATGATCCTCCTAGTTCGCCCATGGGCCTCATTGTACCGTTCCTCTGCCCTGGTCCGGGGATTCCTCACTGGGGTCAGTAGCCACGGCAGGTTGGGGTAACCAGAGTCACCTATTAGCCACACACGTTGTCTCTGTAGCTGTTCCATCACATAAGGGATGCTGCTATTACGCATAACATACGCGTCATGCACTGACCCAGGGAACTTTGCATTTACATGGGAGATGTACTGGTCAGCCAAACAGACCACCTGGACATTCATAGAATGGTAATTTTTTCTGTCTCTGCACACCTGCTCATCGTCTTTTGGGGGTACTAAAGCCACATGGGTCCCATCAATGGCACCAATGATGTTGGGGATATGTCCAAGGGCATAGAAATCACCCTTCACAGTGGCCAAATCATCCTCCTCAGGGAAAACAATGTAGCTCCGCATGTGTTTCATCAGGGCAGACAACACTCTGGACAAAATCTTTGAAAACATAGGCTGAGACATTCCAGATGACATGGCCACTGTTGTCTGGAATGAGCCACTTGCCAAAAAATGGAGGACTGACAGAACCTGCACTAGAGGGGGAATTTCTGTGGGTTGGCGGATGGGGGACATCAGGGCTGGCTCCAGCTGGGCACACAGTTCATGTATAGTGGCTCGGTCAAGTCGGTATCGTAGTATGATATGGCATTCTTCCATTGTCGACAGGTCCACCAGCGGTCGGTACACGCGAGGATTCATCCTTCTCCTCGCAAGTCCCAGCGGACGGTGCCTAGGAAGGACAACATGGAGTATGGAGTCAAGAAAATCACAGGTACGTTCACCACAGCTTGCATAGCACACGATTATCTATGTATTGAAAGGCGTGTATGTGTGGCAATGCAAGGCCTAGGCCTGTGTGACGCAGTACAAATTATGCCATGTGAGCCCTTGAAATGGCGGCTGCCTGACCTGTGAAGTGGGACAATGGGATGTGAGGTCAATGCGCTGGCGTGGCACACCGTGGCGGTAGGCGGTCGAAGACCGCTATACGAAGCCGCATTGGTTAACATTGAAGGCTATGGGTTTCAGGAGCCAATGACGAGGTGCGCCGGCTGTCGCGGAACGCACAGCCGCGGTACGCACCGCCGCGGGCGTGACCGCAATTTTCTATCTGCTTAATCACTCGAGACCTGATCATCCACAGGAGAGGACCTATACTGCAAGTGCTGCTGTGACCTCGGTCTGGAAGAGACAATGGCTGCTGCGACTGGGGAAAGGGCCCCTGCCTTCACGTCTGAAGAGTTGGAGAAACTTGTGGATGGGGTCCTCCCCCAGTATGCGTTACTCTACGGTCCTCCAGACCAACAGGTAAGTACACTGAGTGCACATTGAATGGGCTATGCCTGTGTTGAGTGGGGTGGATGTAAGATGGTGGGGTGGGGAGCGAATGAGGAGTGCAACGCACGACAGATGAGAGCATGTGCCACATGGCAAAGTTGGGGAGGGGGGGGGCAATCACATCTAACATGCAGATAAATGATGAATTTTCCTTTCCCACCCTGTAAATGTAAAATAGGTCAGCGCCCATCAGAAAGTCGACATTTGGCATGCCATCGCCAAGGAAGTCCGGGCCCTGGGGGTCCACATCAGACGGGGCACCCACTGCCGCAAGAGGTGGGAGGACATCCGACGCGGGACCAGGAAGACCGCCGAGTCACTGCTGGGGATGGCCTCCCAACCTAGGAGGGGTGCCAGTCGTACCCTGACCCCCCTGATGTCCCGGATCCTGGCGGTGGCCTACCCTGATTTGGATGGGCGCTTGAGGACATCACAGCAGACACAAGGGGGTGAGTATCAGCACATTCTGCTATCTTTATGCGCAGTGGAGGCGTCTGGGTGGGGGAGGAGGGTTGTGGGTAACATTAGGCCAGGGCGCTTTCTGTAGTGTAGTCCTCTCCTTTAGGCATGGCCCTGTGCCCCGCCCCCCACCTCTGTAGGGTGCCAAGTACAGCTATCCATGGTCCTGCATCATCCATGTGTGTATTTGTTGTGCATAGACCTGTAGGCCTGGTCACAAGTACTGAGAAGTATACCCCGATTGCGCAGCGTAGTGCATGAGGCTCCTGTGTCTGTCCTCTCCGCCAACGGTGTTGACATTGCATGCACTCAACCTGTTTTATTATTTCTCCCCCCACCCTTTTTCTTAATCTTCTTGTGCATGTGTGCATTAGCATCATCAGGCGGAGGAGAATTGGCATCGGAGCACGAGGGAGCTGCAAGTCACAAGGCCCCGGTGGGCCGTGGTACAGGGCACCAGTGATACGGAGGGTGAGGGGAGCACCACAACGGGGACCGGTGGTGACACCAGCGACACCGACACGTCCTCGGATGGGAGCTCCCTAGCGGTGGCGGCAACATCCGGGCCCCCCGCCTCTACAGGTACAGCCGCCACCCAGCGCACCAGCCCCGCCCTCCCAGCAGCCCCTCAGCCTTCGCTCCGTGCCCGCTCGCCCAAGAAGGCGGGCATCTCCTTCGCCCCAGGCCCCTCAGGCCCTGCCCCTGTAACCCCTGCTGCCCTCAGTGAGGAAGTCATTGACCTCCTTCAGACCATCATTGTTGGGCAGACTACCCTTTTGAATGCCATCCAGGGGGTAGAAAGGGAGGTGCATCGGAGCAATGCCTACCTAGAGGGCATTCATTCGGGTCAGGCTGCCCATCAACGATCGTTCAATGCTCTGGCCTCAGCACTGACGGCAGCCATTGTCCCTGTTTCCAGCCTCCCTCTTCTAACTACCTCCATCCTGTCTCTGTCTCCTGTTCCTCAGCCTATCCCATCCACACCATCAGACCAGCCTGCACACACCTCAACACCCAAGGGCAGCTCATCCAGACACAAGCACCACAGATCCCACAAACACTCACCCAAGCAACACCCAGATGCAGACATGCCAACAGTCACTACCACCTCTGTGTCCCCCTCCTCCTCGTGTCCCTCCTCCCTCCCTGTGACGTCTACACTCACACCTGCATGCACACCACCATCAGCCAGTGCTTCCATCACCACCACACCCTCCAGTACAGTCCGCACACGTGCAGTCACCACACCCACTGCCATTTACACGTCCCCTGTGTCCTCTCCCACTGTGTCTGTCACCCCCTCTTCCAAGACACACAAACGCAGACAGCCACCCACCCAACAGCCATCCACCTCACGACAGCCTACGTCACAATCACCTGCACCCAAAGACAGCACACCTGACTCTCCTACAACCACATCCTCTTCCTCCACTCCCATCACCACTACTCCCACCCTTTACCTTGGTCCTAAAAAACTTTACTTCTCCAATCTTAACCTCTTTCCCTCCCCTGACCCACCCCCTCCATCTGCTAAGAGTCCCAAGAGCACCTCAGCCACCACCAGCCCAGCTTCAAGTGTCACTGTAGTGCATGGGTTCTGGAGTCCACCCTTAGGCAGCAGTGACACATCTGTCAGCAGCAAGGGGACAGCCAGCCCCCCCCCTGGAAAGAGGACCAGGAAACTCAAGGGCCGCCGTGAGAAGACTGACACGGCTGCCCCCAAGGACCAAAGTTCGGCCACTTCACCTGCCACAACATCCAGGGGAGGCGAGGGCCAGAGAGCCTCATCTAAGGAGCGAAAGGGCAGCAGGGCGGAGAAGTCAGCCAGCAGGAGCGCGGAGCAGGAGGGCCCCAAAAGCCCTATCCCGGGTGTAAGGGAGGACACCCAAGGGCCCAGGACTCCGTCACCGAAGGGTCCAGCAACTGCACGGTCGGAGGGCGACTGAGCAGGGAGTCCAGGCCAGGTCTGGCTCCCTTGAATTACTGGACAAGCACTGCTGAACAGGGCCCGCCGTGCAGAAGAGCACCGCTGAACAGGGGCCCGCCGTGCAGAAGAGCACCGCTGAACAGGGCCCCGCCGTCTCAAGCACCGCTCTGCTGGGCCCTTCCTGTCAAGCACCGCTCCGCTGGGCCCTTCCTGTCAAGCACCGCTCCGCTGGGCCCCGCCGTCTCAAGCACCGCTCCGCTGGGCCCCGCCGTCTCAAGCACCGCTGCGCTGGGCCCCGCCGTCTCAAGCACCGCTCCGCTGGGCCCTTCCTGTCAAGCACCGCTCCGCTGGGCCCCGCCGTCTCAAGCACCGCTCCGCTGGGCCCTTCCTGTCAAGCACCGCTCCGCTGGGCCCCGCCGTCTCAAGCACCGCTCCGCTGGGCCCCGCCGTCTCAAGCACCGCTCCGCTGGGCCCCGCCATCTCAAACACCGCTCCGCTGGGCCCTTCCTGTCAAGCACCGCACCGCTGGGCCCCGCCGTTTCAAGCACTGCTCCGCTGGGCCCTTCCTGTCAAGCACCGCTCCGCTGGGCCCCGCCGTCTCAAGCACCGCTCTGCTGGGCCCTTCCTGTCAAGCACCGCTCCGCTGGGCCCCGCCGTCTCAAGCACCGCTCCGCTGGGCCCCGCCGTCTCAAGCACCGCTCCGCTGGGCCCTTCCTGTCAAGCACCGCTCCGCTGGGCACCGCCGTCTCAAGCACCGCTGGCACAATGACAGTGCTGGTTCTGTGTCTAGCTACTGTTCACGGTTCACTGTGCCCACCATGCCTCCTCCATGACCAGTGGTCTCTGTAATCCAGCTGATGGACTGTGGCTTTGCACTCCCCAGGATGGCACAGTGGGCAAGCCACCCACTGTAGAGACATTGAGAGACTGTGGCTTTGCACTTCCCAGGATGTAACAGTGGGCAAGCCACCCACTGTAGAGACATTGAGAGACTGTGGCTTTGCACTCCCCAGGATGGCACAGTGGGCAAGCCACCCACTGTAGAGACTTGAGAGACTGTGGCTTTGCACTCCCCAGGATGGCACAGTGGGCAAGCCACCCACTGTAGAGACTTGAGAGACTGTGGCTTTGCACTCCCCAGGATGTAACAGTGGGCAAGCCACTCACTGTAGAGACATTGAGAGACTGTGGCGTTGCACTCCCCAGGATGGCACAGTGGGCAAGCCACCCACTGTAGAGACTTGAGAGACTGTGGCTTTGCACTCCCCACGATGGCACAGTGGGCAAGCCACCCACTGTAGAGACTTGAGAGACTGTGGCTTTGCACTCCCCCAGGATGGCACAGTGGGCATGGTGGCCCCTTCGTGGATCTGGCGTCGTGGACTAATGTGGCTGTGGTGCCCCCCTTCCCTTCCCCCTGAGGTGCCTGTAGTTTTATCATCAGATGCCCCAGCAGTGTTCTCTCCAACGGACTCAGGTCTCCTGTGTGGGCTTTGCCCTTGTGTTGATACACTTTGGCCCACGGACACTTGGAATTTCGTTAAATGTGCAGGACTAATTGCCTCGGTTTATCGATTGCACAAAATATTTATTTTCTTTTTTATTATTTTTATTGCTATTTGACCATGACTTATCAGAGGCTATTTTTTACATAAATTTTGTTTCTCTATTTAATTATGTCTTTTCATTTTTCCGGGGGGTTTGGGTGGTGTCACTGTGACTTGTTGCTCTGCATTGGTGTGTACATAGTTTGGGGGGGGGGTGGGGGTCGCATATGTGTGTGGCCGTAAACTTTTCTCGTCCCCCCTCCCCTGTGTCGTAGGTGCAGTACTCACCGTTGTCGTCTGCGCCGGCGTTCGTACTCGTGGTAGATGAGCAGGTAGACGAGAGCAGGTAGGATGTTTAATTCGGGTTCCATGCTGTCCTCCTTCCTCGTGGAGTGCGTAGAGGAGAGCGTTTTCCCGTTCGTAGTCTGTTTCCGCCGTGTTTTTATCGGCGGGGCTCCCGCCCCGGAAAAGGTGGCGGATTGGTGAGTTGTGATAGGGTGGGCGGTACATTGTCTCCCGTCTGTCTGTTGGCGGTGACCGCCAACCTGTTTGTGTGTCCCGCCGTGGCGGTCGGAGTGTTAAGTTGGCGGGCTGTGTTGGCGGTTCCCGCCAGGGTCAGAATTCAATTTTTTGGACCGCCGGCCTGTTGGCGGGTTGGCCGCCGCTTTATCACCGACCGCCAGGGTTAGGATCACCCCCTTAATTCCTTATTGGTTGCTAAGAACCCTCTGGTGTTTATTTTGACATCCTAATTCAACAAGAGGATTTCCTCGGATACCAGCATGGGAGTTTGGGACATGGGTATTGGCAGCAAGCGAGTGCCTGTGGTCAACTCTATTACCAAAGGCTTTGCACAAAGGGGGGATGGCCACTGTAGGAGTTGGTCACATAGGTCTGACCCTTTGGCTAACCTACTGTACTGCACAGCCAAAAGCTGAGCTCAGTGTGGTAGTAAAGTGAATATGATTTGAAAAAACAGACATTCACTGATAAGAACAAAGGTTAACATGATTTTACAGTTAGCTATAGTAATAAAATCTTCAAATAAAGCAAGCTACTATTTCACAGGTAAAACACAGGTTAAAGTGATGTTACAGTTATGTACTGTAATACAATCTTACCTTCCATAATAAAAACTTCAGAAATTTACTGAAAGAAAACAACCAATTAAGTGACATTATAATAAAATAAAGTAATAAGATTTTAGTTTTCATTAAAAAAAACTCTAGAAATTCAGTGAAAAAGCTAAAGGTTAAAGTGAAATGATATTTAGGTGCTGAAATGATATAAAAACTATTGTTTAAAAACACTGAAAATGACTAGTAATGTTTAATGACCTAAATATAACTTGCACCCTCATCATGTTCTGCTTATGACCTCATTTCACATCACTCATGACATGTTAAATTACATCATTGATGATATCACTGATGATATCGCATTTGACTTGGAGGTGGCGATATCTGCCTATAGGTCTGTGAATACCATTTTGTAGTATGTGAGTAGTACTACTGTAAAGTGTAGTTTGTGAACAGACACCAAGTGTCAGCATGCCCCATAATTACCCTCACAAAATTTCAGCATACATTTACCACTCTGCACAAAACTATAGCACCAAATAAACCCATGCCAAAATCTGCTTCTATGTACCTTGGTGCATCAACACATTTGAGAAATTCTGCATAAAACCACATTGCACACATTGTCAGTGCTACTTAGGCCCAGCAACACACGAGCAAGCACATACACATATGTAGGAGAACAAACACATGCAATCACACAGATAGGCAAAAACACAGGTGTATACATTAGGGCATACATATGTATAGATGTAGTTAGAAATCCAGACAAGAATATAGACACAGATCTGTAAGGCGTGCACATGAATTCTTGGAGCATTTCTTCCTTCGCAGGAATCAATGCCTGAAAAAGTCAATGAATCGTTTGACCCAGCATAACGGTATGGAGAACAAGTCATTACATTTCAATACAAACCAGTTCAATTATATAGGTAACCCATGTGGCCACACAAGGAAAACTCCAGTCAGTAATAAAGTTACGGGGTTTTATCACAAGCTCAAACTCAAAGTCATCTAGTCAATTCTCGAGACAAATTTAGAAAGATACTGTATCACCAATGGTTGCCCAAGGCAACAAAATAAGTTCAGACGGACTAACATCAGAAGAACTAAACACAATACAGAACATCAGTAGAATTACCTGATGTTCCGAAAACAAGTGTTACTCAACTTTAATAAGCATTAAGGCAATTTAAATCAATTAGGTTCAGCTTAATTTGAGGAAGGGAAAACCCTACAGATAAGCCAATCAGGGCATAACATGTGTTGGGTGGAACAAATCAGGGCAAAAAGGACATAAAGTCTAAAAATAATTTGGAAAAATAATATCTTGGGCAACAGATCAGGAACTAAATTGATCAAAAAGTAAGTACGAAGGGAAGGCGTCAGCATTTCAGAAGCTCGGTCAAGAGTCTTCTTCTCTGGGTCAGAGAAAAAATGTATAAGTCTCAGCAAGCCATTATAAAGGGGCAAGGGTAGAGAGCAGTATACCCCTCAGAGTCCAAGAGGTTCAGGAAGCCAAAGGGATGGCAAAGGAGTTATGCTTCTTCAGGATTCTGATTCTCTCTCTCTGACCAAAGTCCATCTGAGGAACGGCAAAATGAAGTTCATAGGGTTTGATGACTTGTCAATCAATAGTTACACGACGTTGAATGTGTAACATCCAATAGAAAACGATCATGTGACTCAAACTGAAACACTGGTGAGGAGTCTCAGGATTGTCATGAGAATGGAGTCCATCTGTAGTTTCCCATGCAAGATTGCAACAATTGTATATGCTACCAGTCCACAGTCTTACATGTTGTGTTCTCTAGGGCATCTTCTCAGACTATGGCCCTCATTCTGACCCTGGCGGTCGGTGATAATGCGGCGGCCAAGCCGCCAACAGGCCGGCGGTCCAAAATATGCAATTCTGACCCTGGCGGGAACCGCCAACCCAGCCCGCCGCATTAACACTCCGACCGCCACGGCGGCACAAACAAACAGCGCGGCGGTCCCCGCCAACAGCCAGGCGGCAGACAATGTACCGCCCACCCTATCACGACCCACCAATCCGCCACCTTTTCCGGGGCGGGAGCACCGCCGATAAAAACACGGCGGAAACAGACTACGAACGGGAAAACGCTCACCTCTACGCACTCCACGCGAGATTCCGGCAGTATGGAACCCGAGTTGCAGGTCATCCCCGCACTCCTATACCTGCTCCTGTACCAGGAGCACGCCCGGCGGCGCGGAAGACATCGGTGAGTACTGCACCTACGACACAGGGGAGGGAAAAGATTACCGGCACACACCCACCCACCCATACCCACTACAACACACACATCAATGCATTCCCACAGATCACTGTCACAACCCACAAACCCCCCCCTCCGAAATAATGCAAAGACCAAAAGAAGAGATCATAAACGGGCAGATATATTGAAATATGGACACCAGTAATCCCAATAAATAAATAAACTATGTACAAAATATATACAGCTACTAAATGTAGTCCAACCACTGTCCGTGGACCACAGGGGTCCTGTGCAAAGGGGCAAGGCCCAGTCCCACGACAAGAACTCCACGGAGAGAACACTGCAGGGGCATCAGAAAGAAAATAGGACAGGCACCTCAGGGGGAAGGGGGGGCACCTCAGCCACTTGAGTACACGACGCCAGATCCACGAGGGGACTCCATGACCACTGGCCCATCCTGGGGAGTGCAAAGCCACAGTCCATACAGTCCATACAGTGGGTGGCCTGCCCACTGGCCCATCCTGGGGAGTGCAAAGCCACAGTCCATACAGTCCATACAGTGGGTGGGCTGCCCACTGGGCCATCCTGGGGAGTGCAAAGCCACAGTCCATACAGTGGGTGGCCTGCCCACTGGGCCATCCTGGGGAGTGCAAAGCCACAGTCCATACAGTCCATACAGTGGGTGGCCTGCCCACTGGGCCATCCTGGGGAGAGCAAAGCCACAGTCCAAACAGTCCATAACAGACCCCACTGCCACTGGAGGAGGCATGTTGGCCAGAGGACATCCTGCAGCCCTGCCCGAGACAGATCCTGCCCTGCCACGTCTGCCAAAGGGCCATCGGTTCTTGCCTGGAAGGGCCCAGTTCAGTGCTTCTTGCCTTGAAGGGCCCAGTTCAGCGCTTCTTGCCTTGAAGGGCCCAGTTCAGCGGGTCTTGCCTTGAAGGGCCCAGTTCAGCGGTGCTTGAGACGGCGGGGCCCAGCGGAGCGGTGCTTGAGACGGCGGGGCCCAGTTCAGCGGTTCTTGAGACGGCGGGGCCCAGTTCAGCGGTGCTTGAGACGGCGGGGCACAGTTCAGCGGGGCTTGAGACGGCGGGGCCCAGTTCAGCGGTTCTTGAGACGGCGGTCCCCAGCGGAGCGGTGCTGGAGACGGCGGGGCCCAGTTCAGCGGTGCTTGAGACGGCGGGGCCCAGTTCAGCGGTGCTTGAGACGGCGGGGCCCAGTTCAGCGGTGCTTGAGACTGCGGGGCCCAGTTCAGCGGGGCTTGAGACGGCGGCCGGTCTATGGCCAACTGCTCATTGCCTGGTGGTGCCCTCCTGGGCAGCGGGGATGGTGCTCCTTCAATGCCCACCTGGGCTGTGGGTGGTGGGGCCTTCCTGGCCAGCTGGGCTGGGTCCTCCCTGGGCAGCGGCTATGGGGGTGGTGGGCTCCTCCTGGGCAGCAGGCCTGCAGCCTGACCTCTCCGACTTGCTGCCCTTGCCCTCCTTAGTCGGGAGTATGTGGCCCTTTCCTCCCTTTGGAGCTGTGGCTGGTGACTGTCTCTGGGTGGTGTCCGGGGGGGATGTAGAAGCCGGGCTCCTGCGGCGCCCCTTCCGCCTTCTGCTCCTCTTCCCAGGGGGTGGGCTGGCTGTCCCCTTGCTGCTGGGCGAAGATCCAGACATGCGGGCTGGTGGGCTCCAATACCCCTGCACCCTTGTCAAGGGGGCTGCAGGGCTGGTGGTGGCTGAGGTGCTCTTCTTACCCCGACGAGAAGGAGGGGGGGGGCTCAGGGTCAGGAAAGAAGTTAGCAGTGGCGAGGAAGAGTTTCTTGGGACAATGGAGAGTGGTAGGTACAGTGGGAATGGGAGTGGAGGGAGAGGATGTGGTTGTAGGTGAGTCACGTTTGCTGTCTTTGGGTGCAGGTGCAGGAGGGATAGGCTGTCGTGAGGTGGATGGCTGTTGGGTGGGTGGGTGGCTGCGTTTGTGTGGTGTGGAAGAGGGGGTGACAGACACAGTGGGAGAGGACACAGGGGACGTGTAAATGGCAGTGGGGGTGGTGACTGCACGTGTGCGGACTTGAGTGGAGGGTGTGCTGGTGATGGAAACACTGGCTGATGGTGAGGTGAATGGAGGTGTGAGTGTAGACGTCACAGGGAGGGAGGAGGGAGACGAGGAGGTGGGGGTCACAGAGGTGGTAGTGACTGTTGGCATGTCTGCATCGGAATGTTGCGTGTGTGAATGTCTGCGTGATCTGTGGTGCTTATGTTTGGATGAGCTTCTCTTGGGTGTTGAGGTGTGTGCAGGCTGGTCTGATGGTGTGGGTGGGACAGGCAGAGGAACAGGAGACTGGGAGGAGGGAGTTAGTAGAGGGAGGCAGGAGACAGGGACAATGGCTGCCGTCAGTGCTGAGGCCAGAGCCTGGAACGATCGCTGATGGGCAGCCTGACCCGAATGAATGCCCTCCAGGTACGCATTGCTGCGATGAACCTCCCTCTCCACCCCCTGGATGGCATTCAAAAGGGTAGTCTGCCCAACAATGAGCGTTTGGAGGAGGTCAATGACCTCCTCACTGAGGGCAGCGGGGGTAACAGGGGCAGGGCCTGAGGTGCCTGGGGCGAAGGAGATGCCCGGCTTCCTGGCAGAGCGGGCACGGGGCGAACGCTGAGGGGCTGCTGGGAGGGCGGAGATGGTGCGCTGGGTGGCGGCTGTACCTGTAATGGCGGGGGGCACGGATGGTGCCACCCCCGCAAGGGAGCTCCCTTCTGAGGACGTGTCCGTGTCGCTGCAGGGTCCAGTCATCCCCGTTGTGGAGCTCCCCTCGCCCTCCGTCTCACTGGTCCAGTCTACCTCTGTGGCATGGCCCTCCTGGGCCATGTGAGATGCAGCTCCCTCCTGCCCCGATGCCACTTCTCCTCCGCCTGATGATGCTGATGCACACAAGCACAGAAAGACAAACAAAAAGGGGGGGGGAGAGAGAAATAAAGGGATATTGAGTACATGGATCTCCGGTACAGTTAGCGGACATGACAGACACAGATGCCCCCTGCACTAAGTTGCGCACTTGGGGTCCGCTACGCATTCCGTGGAACATGCCCTACACGCCTAGAGTTGACAACTGCACCCATGGATGACTCGGCCCAGGGATGGCTGTACTGACAAACTACTGAGGGTGGTGGCTGGGGACACAGGGGCTTACGGGGGTGCCCAGCCTACAGATATCGCCCTGGCCTAGGGGGACCCACAGCCCTCCTCCCCCACCCAGACACCTCCACTGCGCGACAACAGAGTAGATAATGCTTGTACTCACCCCCTTGTGTCTGCTGTGCTGCCCTCACGCGCCCATCCAAATCAGGGTAGGCCACCGCCAGGATCCGGAACATCAGGGGGGTCAGTTGACGGCAGGCACCCCGCCTACGTTGGGAGGCCATCCCCAGCAGAGACTCGGCGGTCTTCTTGGTCCCGCGGCGGATGTCCTCCCACCTCTTGCGGCAGTGGGTGCCCCGTCGATGGTGGACCCCCAGGGTCCGGACTTCCTTGGCGATGGCACGCCAAATCCCGATCTTCTCATGGGCGCGGACCTATGTGACACGTACAGGGAGGGAGAAATACCACGTTCAAGTTTGTCTGCATTTTCGTTGCCAGTGGCCCAACGCCCCCCATCCCTGCCAGGCCCCCGCCATGCCCCCCACCAGGCCCAACATGCCCCCCATCCCCGCCAGGCCCCCCGCCAGCCCCAACATGCCCCCCCATCCCCGCCAGGCCCCCCGCCAGCCCCAACATGCCCCCCCATCCCCGCCAGGCCCCCCGCCATGCCCCCCACCAGGCCCAACATGCCCCCCCATCCCCGCCAGGCCCCCCGCCATGCCCCCCACCAGGCCCAACATGCCCCCCCATCCCCGCCAGGCCCCCCGCCAGCCCCACCATGCCCCCCCATCCCCGCCAGGCCCCCCGCCAGCCCCAACATGCCCCCACATCCCCGCCAGGCCCCCCGCCAGGCCCCCCACCAGGCCCAACATGCCCCCCCATCCCCGCCAGGCCCCCGCCAGGCCCCCCACCAGGCCCAACATGCCCCCCCATCCCCGCCCGGCCCCCCGCCATGCCCCCCACCAGGCCCAACATGCCCCCCCATCCCCGCCGGGCCCCCCGCCAGGCCCCCAAGCCAGCCAGTGGCCCCAAATCCAGATTGAATTAAACTCACTTGTTGGTCTGGAGGACCGTAGAGTAGCGCATACTGGGGGAGGACCCCATCCACAAGTTTCTCCAACTCCTCTCCAGTGAAGGCAGGGGCCCTTTCCCCAGGCGCAGCAGCCATTGTCCCTTCGAGACCGAGGTCACAGCAACACTTGCAGTATAGGTCCTCTCCTGTGAAAGTTCAAGTCGCAAGTGGATAAGTAAATAGAAAATGGCGGTCACGTCCGCGGCGGTGCGTACCGCGGCGGTGCGTACCGCCACCGCCGGCGCCCTTCGCCATTGGCTCCTGAAACCCATAGGCTTCAATGTTAACCAATGCGGCTTCGCGCCAAGGTCTTCGCCCGCCGCCCGCCGCGGTGTGCCACGCCAGCGCATTGACCTCACATCCCATTGTCACACTTCACAGGTCAGGCAGCCGCCATTTCGAGGGTCCACATGGCTCAATTTCAACTGCGTCACACAGGCCTAGGCCTTGCATAGCCACTCAGACACGCCATTCACTGCATAGAGAATCGTTTACTGTGCTAGCTGTGAGTACGTACCTGTGGGTTGCTTGACTGTGTGCTCCATGTTGTCCTTCCTAGGCACCGTCCGCTGGGATTGGCGAGGAGACGGATGAATCCTCCCGTGTACCGACCGCTGGTGGACCTGTCGACAATGGAAGAACGCCACATTATCCTGACCTACCGTCTTAACCGTGCCACTATACATGAACTGTGTGCCCAGCTGGAGCCCGACCTGATGTCCCCCATCCGCCAACCCAGAGGGATTCCCCCTCTGGTGCAGGTCCTGTCAGTACTCCATTTCTTGGCAAGTGGTTCATTTCAGACAACAGTGGGAATTGCTTCTGGGATGTCTCAGCCCATGTTTTCGAAGGTGTTATCCAGAGTGTTGTCTGCCCTGATGAAATACGTGAGGAGCTACATCATTTTCCCTGAGGTGGGCGAATTGGCTGCAGTGAAGGGTGATTTCTACACCCTTGGACATATTCCCAACGTCATTGGTGCCATTGATGGGACCCCTGTGGCTTTGGTTCCCCCAAGAGACAGGGAGCAGGTGTACAGGAACAGAAAAAGTTACCATTCAATGAACATCCAGGTGGTGTGTTTGGCTGACCAGTACATCTCGCATGTAAATGCCAAATTCCCAGGGTCAGTGCATGACGCCTACATCCTGAGGAATAGCAGCATCCCTTACGTGATGGAACAGCTAGAGAGACACCGTGTATGGCTATTGGGGGACTCTGGGTACCCCAACCTGTCGTGGCTACTGACCCCAGTAAGGAATCCCCGGACCAGGGCAGAGGAACGGTACAATGAGGCCCATGGGCGTACTAGGAGGGTGATCGAACGCACCTTTGGCCTCCTAAAGGCCAGGTTTCGGTGCCTGCATATGACAGGTGGATCCCTAATGTACTCACCTAAGAAGGAGTGTCACATCATCGTGGCCTGCTGCATGCTTCACAACCTGGCTTTGCGCCGCCAGGTGCCTTTCCTGCAGGAGGATGGTCGAGACGGTGGTGTTGTGGCAGCGGTGGAACCTGAGGAGAGTGACGAGGAGGAAGACGACGGGGCTGAAACAGACAACAGGGACAGAATCATTGAACAGTACTTCCAATAGGACACAGGTAACAATTCAAAGATAATTTAGTAAATGTGAACTACTCTCCTGCATCTCTGCTGCCTGTCTATTTGCCCCAGTGTATGATGACTGAGTTGTGGCTTTTCCCTCCCTATTTCAGATCTGGGGTCCCCACTACGAGTCCTGTGCTTCGTTTCCCCATGGACTACAGCTTTGTGGCAGCTGTTTGTTGACTTCACTATGTACAAGGACATATTTGCACTGTCATGTCAATTACAATATTATGAAATCACAGCCAGACTCCAGATAGTTTTGTGCAAAATAGGTGTTTATTTAAGTGCTCAAAATGGGATGGGTGGTTTCAAGTGGGTGGGGGCTATGGTGAAGGAATGTCCATGGCAGAGTCCAGAGTAACAGTCACACAGGTGCATTGTCCAGAGGCCTGTGGAGAGATGGAGCATGGGCAGTTCAAGGATGGACAGGGTGACAATGTGGGACAGTGGGATGACATCAGGTGGTATCCTTTGCTGGCGGGGGTCTTGACATCCTACTCTGTCTTCTTGCGAGATCTCAGGGCCCTCTTGCGGGGTGGTTCTTCTCCTGCAGGAGGTGGGGGTCTGGTGGGCTGCTGCTGTGCGGGGGCCTCCTGTCCACTAGCGCCGGCGGAGGTGGTTGGCTGTTCTTGGTCCAGGCTAGTGGCAGGGGCCCTTGGGTGTTGTTGAGTGTCCGTCCTGGTGTTGATGAGGTCCTGCAGCAGCCCTACCATGGTAACCAGGGTGGAGGTGAGGGCTCTGATGTCCTCCCTGTACCCCCGATAGTGTTCCTCCTGCAGTACCTGGATCTCCTGGAACCGGGCCAGTACCGTCGCCATCGTCTCCTGGGAGCGGTTGTATGCTCCCATGATGGTGGTGAGGGCCTCGTGGAGAGTGGGTTCCCTGGGCCCGTCCCCCCCCTGTCGCACAGCTGCCCTCCGAGTTGCCCTGTTTCCCTGGGCCTCTGCCCCCTGGCCGGTGTGCCCACTACCACTGCCCCCAGGTCCCTGTTGTTGTTGGGGTGGTGGGTTATCCTGGGTGCCCTGTAGTGGTAGACACACCGCAGATTGACGCGCCCTGGAGACAGAGGCATGGGCCCGCTGGGTGGGAGCTGTGCTGGTGTTCCCAGAGGGGTTTGGGTCTGTAGTGGCCTGGGCCTGTGTGAGGGGAACCGACTGTCCAGAGGTCCCCGATGGTCTGGGCTGGTCATCGGTGTCCAGGTCGACAGAGCTGCTGTCATCGCTGACGGCCTCTTGGGTGGGGGGTGTGGAGAATTCTGGGCCCTCCGCGGCGGTGTGTTGACGGTCGGGTCCTGCAGGGGTATAGAGGTATGGTTATAGTTTCAATGTGTGGCATATGGGTGTATCTGTGGGTTCCCGTGTCCCCAAGTGCTGGCATTCGTGTGTGGGGGCTTTGGTGAGGGTGGCTTGTGGGGGGGATGTGTATATGCATTGGGCATGCTTTGGTGATGGGTGTCCATGCTTAGTGGACGCATGCAGGCCTAGGTTTTTGGATGTGTGGGTTGTGATGGTGAGACATTGGCAGGGAATAGGTGTGCTGGGGGTGGGGGTGAGGATGGTGGTGGGGGTGAGGATGGGGGTGGGGGTGAGGGTGGGGTTCGAGGATGGGGGTGAGGGTTGGGGTATGATTTGGCATGCAGGTGGGGGGGAAGCAGTAGTGAAGCTTCAACTTACCAGTATCCATTCCTCCGCCGACTCCTGCGAGGCCGTCAGGATGCAGGATGTTCAAGACTTCCTCCTTCCATGTTGTAAATTGTGGGGGTTGAGGTGGGGGTCCTCCGCCAGTCTTCTGCACGGCGATGTTGTGCCTGGATACCATGGAACGCACCTTCCCCCGTAGGTCGTTCCATCGCTTCCTGATGTCTTCCCGATTTCTGGGGTGCTGTCCCACAGCGTTGACCCTGTCGACAATCCTCTGCCATAGCTCCGTCCTCCGGGCAATGCTGGTGTATTGGACCTGTGTGCCGAACAGCTGGGGCTCTACCCGAACGATTTCCTCCACCATGACCCTGAGTTCTTCGTCTGAGAAGCGGGAGTGTCTTTGGGGTGCCATGGGGTGGTGTGTATGATGTGTGGGGTGGAGTATGTGTAGTTAAGTGTGTTGAGTGTGGTGGTGTGTGTTGTTTTGTGTGTGGATAGTGTGTGGGTGATGGTGTTGAGTGGCTGTGGCTGCTAGTTTGTGGATGGTGGTGTCTCGCTCTAGCCTTCTTTCAGAATTTTTGGTCGTAGGGGTTTGTGGGTGATGTGGGTGTGTGTTTTATATTGTATTGTGTGTGTGGGAGTGGTGTGTGTATGTGTATCAGGTGTGTGGTATTCAAATCGGCCAATGTGGCTGAGTTTTGTTCGTTTGTGTGTATTCTGACCGCGGCGGTGTGTCCCGCCAATGGAATACCGCGTTTGAAAGACCGCCGCATGGATTCGTGGGTCGTAATGGCATGGGCGTATTTCTGTTGGCGTGACGGTGGAGGTTTTGTCACCTCCACTTTACCGCCGACCGCTGGTCTGGCGGTCTGTTGTGGCTGTCGGTTTTTCGGAGGTTTGCCTTCTGCGGGTCAGAATGACCGTGGCGGGTTTCCGCGACCGCGGCGGGATTATGGAGGATTTCTGACCGGTGGTAGGCGCCTTTTACCGCCGAGGTCAGAATGACCACCTATGTATAAAACAATAGGCATCTATTATCAAGCTAGCATTCTCATGAGAACGAAATCTAGAAGGTTAATGTGACCAAGATGACAACATTTCCTGCACAGTCACAAATACAGGGCCTAACAGGCCTCACTTAGGCTAATGCAAGTGAATTAAACAGCACAGTAAACCATGTAAATAATACACATTTTAAGAGGCAAACTATAAATTCAGCATTAATAAACTTTCATTAGTATTCATATTACAATAACTTTTAAATGGAATAACTCTGTTAACACATTTCCGTTAATATGACACATAACTACAATTCTCTACTTTTGAATATGATTTTAAAACACTTCTTACCAGAAATCTAACATCATTTCAAAGCATACTATTAATTTATACTCTAAAATATAACACAATGACAAATTAATTCTACAAACATGAAATTTAATCTCTATACCACATGGGTTTCAACAGCTAGTCAAGAGTGTATGCACACTAACATGACTTCTCAGTGCAACACTTTACAATCAAACTATTAGTACTTTGTTTAACATAATGCATAAAATGTCACATATAGATGATCACTGTGACATGAAGGAATGAACTAAAATGTCTGCTACTTCAGAATGAATTATCTCCAAACCTTTTTAACAAATCCTTCCAACAAGAACCTTATAAATCAAACTAAAGTCAAAACACCATTTGTTGCAATAGGACAGCTATCCCACTACATGAGAATTTCAGATCTACTTCTAAAAGGGCAAGCAGTTCATGATCATCTGTGCAGCTGTAAAACTTTCATCATTTTTACTTGTCACTAGACTTCTGTTACATTTTTTAAAAATGCAATATTTTGTGAGTCCCTTGATGCTGGTCTACACAGACTGCAAACCAAATTCTCAATTTTACCCGCATCAAAAAGATACCCTCAAAGGAACTCTCCACCCTCTAATTTCAAGGAAGCAGATCACTCTGAGGAGTCCTTGGTTGGTGGTAGCTTTATTGATTTTGTGGTGCATTAGCTGCATTAGGATGTGATGACTACTGACCCCTCCCATTTCTGCCTGGGGGCAGGTGGACTCGTAACATGCAGCTTGTGTCCTGTTGTACATGCATGACTTCAGGCGTATGATGAGTATGGCATCTTCGGTATCACCTATTCCTTTCTCATCAGAATCATGATTCCTTATTAAGATTTCTCTTTTTTGCACCATACAAAGGACAATTTAAAGCAGAACATGCAAATGCTGGTATTTAACATTACATGAATAGCACAGAAGTGGGAAATAAATATTTACTTTCAAAGCAGATAATTCAGTAATTGTTAACTCCTGCCTAAAATAACCCTTGTCAAAGACGTTCTCACACTGTTGCTGTGCTGTTATCACACAATCCAACTTTCCATTGTATTTGCAAAGACAATTTCAGAAACACATTTGAAATAGTACTACAGAAGTGTTGTATGGCCATTTTAGTGATGCCTTTGGGCATGTTATTTTAGCAACTAGGCCTGCCGCATGTGCCCTTTGGCTCAGTTACATTTGATTCTGGTTAATTTTTATAATTTCAGAATAGGTCACGTTCGTGAAGTTGTTGTTTTTTTCTTTATCTAATTGTTCTTTAATCTAGGTAAGCATTACATTTCTTAGCAAGACATTCTTTTCACTTTGTGCTTTCCTCAAGGCTGCACCAAGATAGGGTTGCCAGCACCAGTGCTACACTGCATTTCCAATTTTCACGGAAACACACACATCCTTACGTGGGGACATTTCCTCCGAACTATTATGTTTCATCATTCTAATTATTCCAATTCATACCATTATATCTAAGATGCAGTTGTTTCTATAAATCTTATTGAACCATTTTCTGTCTCTGTTTGTCTTTGCATGTGTGAGACTAATGTAAATGAGAGAAAAGGATGATATCTGATAAACCACGATTTCCCTGAGAAGTCATCTTGTTATGTGCTTGGTTGCCACAAATCATCCCTGCTCTTGGGAAGAGATGAGGCGCTGTTAGCTGGCTGGAAATGGATTAGGCCAACAATTGTCACATGGTGTGAGATTGGACTCAGTTCCCCACAATTTATGTGATGCTGCGGCCTGAACCCAGCAGCCTCACTAGGATAATGAGAGCCCACTGGACAGAAGCATATTTACAGTGTATTAGAAGTATTCCAATTAGTTCTCCAGAAGGAAATGAGTAGGTAAAGGGTAGTCACTTTTTCCACAATGCTTGTCTTACAATCATCAAATAGTCACTTTTTCCACAATGCTTGTCTTACAATCATCAAACTAGAAAACAGTTCTCCATTTAAGTTGAATCAAAGGAGTTATTAACTCAACATTTCAGGATTTGCATGCAGAGGACACAGCATCATATGATGAAATGAAGTTTCTTTCTAGGCAGAGTCCTGTTTCCTTCACTAAACTGGGATGACACCTTAAGGAAAGCAGAAAGATAATAGGTGAATACTTGTAGAAGTCTCAGCCACTGACATCCATAAACCAGTCCACAATTTTTCACCTACCATGCCAGACGGGAAGCTGCCTATTTGGCCTCAGAGGAGGCTTGAACACGTAGTTCAGGCTCAACTATTTCCAACTATTTCCAGTGTCTTAGACTTTTACGAGCATTCCTCCCATCAGTTCTGCGGTTCTCTTTGAATAACGCAATGTCTTTTAGGAATTATCATCAATCTAGGGGTGAATTGACCGCATGATATAGTTTTGGGTGCCTAAGCTCACCTTCTATTGCAAAGGAATGGCGCGATGTGGGGTGCATTATACTACTGTAAACCATTATTTGCTTTTGCCACATAATTTTAGGTTGATCTTTATGGAATCTATTGGCTCTTGTTTTTGCCTTGTTAGTCTCAGTTGTTCTCTATGCAACTGAGAGTTGTATTATCCCAAATATGTTTTCTGACATCACTTTATTTAACAAGAACCTTATTTAAATCAGGAGCCCTGCCTATACTGCACCATGATCAGTGGTCAGACTCAACAATGGTTCCTTTTAAAAACATCCATGATGGCCCTTACCTTTCACCCTTTCACTGCTATGCCTTTCCCCTACCCCAAGGCATCAGTGGTCAGACTCAACAATGGCTCCTTTAAAAAGATCCATGATGGCCCTTTTCTTTTAACTCTTTTACTGCTATAACTCCCCCCCCCCTACATGTGCTGAGCCTTTTCTTTGGCTATTTGGGGTAGTTCATATTCAGGCCCCCATACGTTTTTGTCCACATAAGGTTCCTACCCAAAAATTGCATCCTTTTTTCCCAACATGGTTGGGATTTCTAAAGTTTGTGTGTACCCTTCTGGTTGCAGGGATATATAGGCCTTGTAGGTTCACCAAGGTACCCAGATCCAATACCTGAGCTGCACCTTGCAATGATTTTTCATTGTGTACCAGGTATATATGTAATTCATTTAGTAAAATTTAAAGAGTCAAAAATAGGTATTAAGGAAACCTATGTATTTCCAAAATGAGCACAAGATCTGGGGCCATATGTACAAACACATTTTCCCATAGACACAGAATGGGCAAAACAGCTTGCTACATCTGGCCCCTGGATCTTAGAGGGAGTGGTTATTTGTACATCTCTGAATTTGGTGATACCCATACTTGCATGTGAACTAGAGGGCATTTCTCAAAATGACTTCTTTCTTACACACAGTCTTACATTTGGAAGGCGCAAATGCAGAGATGACAATTTGTAATAACAAATGTTCTGCTATTATATGTTCCCTCAAGTCTCTCGATAAAAATGGTACCCCATAGCTCACTATGGGTAGGCCTAGTGCGCGCCACAGGAAATGCCTCAAAACGCTACATGGACACATCACATTTCTTCCACTGAAAACTGACTCGCTTTTTGAAAATTAGACACCTGAGGGAATCCAGGATGGGGTGACTTGTGTGGCTCTTACTACATTTTTCTACCAGGCCAGAATCGCTAGCAAACCTCAAAGTTTGTCTAAACAACACATTTTCCATGATGTAAAGATCTGGAATCTGAGGGTAGAGGCAAACTTCCTTCACCCAGCATTCCCTGAAGTCTCCAGATGAAAATGGTACCTCATTTGTGTGGGTAGGCCTAGTGCCCACAATAGGAAATGCCCCAAAAAGCCACGTAGACACAACACATTTTATCACTAAAAACTGACTTGTTTTTTGCAATGTGGCTAGCTGTGGATTTTGGACTGTAGCTCAGCCGGCACCGAGGAAAACCTAGCAGACCTCTGCATTTTTTAAAACAAGACACCGAGCGGAATCAATAATGAGGTGGCTTGTGTGTTTCTTACCACATGTTTCTACCCAGAAACCTCAAAATGTGCCAAAAAACACATTTTCCTCATATTACTGTGATGCAAATTCTGAAATCTGAGAGGAGCCACAAACTTCTTTCCACTCAGCATTTCCCAGTCTCCCCATAAAAATGGTACTTCACTTGTGTGGGTTGTGCTAATGCCTGCGACAGGAAACACCCCAAAACGCAACTTGAACACATCACATTTTTCCACTGAAAATGGGCTAATTTTTTACAATATGCTTCGCTGTGGATTTTGTACTCTAACTGAGCCAGCACCTGGGGAAACCTAGCAAACCTGTATATTTTTTTAAACTGGACACGTAGGGGAATGCAGGATGGGTTGACTTGTGTGGCTCTTACCGTATTTTTCTGCCCAGAATGCTTTGCAAACCTCAAAATGTGTCTAAAAAACATTTTCCTCAGCTTTCTGTTATGTAAAGCTCTGGTATCTGATATGAGCCACAAACTTCCTTCCACCCAGAATTCCCCCAAATCACCCAATCAAAATGGTTTCTCCCTTGTGTGGGTAAGCCTAGTGCTCGTGACAGGAAACACCCCATAATTCAAAGTGGACACATCACATTTTTTCACTGAAAACTGGTTTGTTTTTTTCAATGTGCCTAGCTGTGGCTTTTGGTCACTCTCTCAGACAGTACCTAGGGAATCTAGTAAAACTGTACATTTTTGTAAACTAGATACCTGGGGGAACCCGGGATGACATGACTTCTGTGGCTCTCACCACATGTTTTTACCCAGAATCCCCTGAAAACGTCAACATTTGTCTAAAGTAAAAAAAATATTCTCCTCACATTTCTGTGATGGAAAGTTCTGGAATACGAGGGGAGTCACAAATGTCCTACCAATCAGCATTCCACTCAGCCTTCCAATAAAAATTATACCTTACTTGTGTGGGTGCGACAGGGAAAGACCAAAAACGTGTAGAGATTGAGGGGGCACCAAAGCGTGTTCAGAAGCACAGTTTATTTTATTAGTTTTTAGGCTGTCTGTTCTTTGGGCACCCACACAAGCAAGGTATCATTTTATTGGGAGACTAAGGGGACACTAAATTTATGGTTTATTTCTGTTTCTGGAAAACTATTGCACAGAAATGCAAGGGAAATGTGGGACTTAAATCACATTTTGAGATTTTCATGGCATTGTGGGTAAGAAAACTGGATTGGATCTACAAGAGGCACACCACCCTCGGCTCCCCTGGGTGCCTAGCTTTTGAACATGTCTAGAGTTGGGAGAGTTCCCCTAGAGAAGAAGTATGCACACCATCAAGTATCTTACTTGTGTGTCCCCCAAGAACTCAAATTGTGGAATAAAAGGCCCTTATATTTTGTTAAAAAGGGCCCTAACCCACCAACCCAGCTAGTGGCAGGCTTCTTTTTTGTGGTCGCAGCCAAGAGACCTTGGCCCGTATTTATACTTTTTTTGCGCCGCATTTGCGTCGTTTTTTGACGCAAAAACGGCGCAAACTTGCAAAATGCCATTGTATTTTGTAGGTTTGCGCCATTTTGCGCCAAAAAGCGGCGCAAATGCTGCGCTAAAAAAAGTATAAATACGGGCCCTTGTGTGTAAAGGGTGTGCTTTGACACCTGATTACAGCCAAACGTTTTTTAGAGTTGAAATCCCAACTGAGAGGAGAAGTCCAAGAAATATGTCTTGTGGTTACCCACCATTATTTTTACACATACATGCTGGTTGGATTTTGCACAAGGGTGAGTGATGGTTCAATATATAAAATGTTATTAGCAAGATATTTCACAAAAATAAAAGTCACTGTTAATAATTGAATGGTCAAAAAACTGAAACAGTGATTCACAGCTCGTGATATATAAAGCCGCAACAAGGCACCAGTCACTTTACAGGCCATTCACAGTCCTTTCACATGTGGCAAGACCTTTCACACCACCAGCCGTGGGCCCAGCACATTACATCATTCACTCGCAAATATTCACAACAAGAGACAATGTACACCCTGGCAGAGAAAAACAGAAAATACAATTATTACTGCACAAACTTGTATTCATCAAGTACACACAGACATACTGGTTGGTTTTGGCATGAGGGTGAGTGATGGTTCAATATATAACATTTTATTTACGAGAGATTTCACAAAAATGAAATGCACTATTAATAACTGAAAGGTCAAAAAACGGAAACAATAACTCACAGTTCGTGAGCTGTAAAACCATGACAAGACAAGAAGTGCTTTACAGGCCATTCACACACCTTTCATACGTGACACACACAACCATTCATGCCCCCAGCTGTAGGCCCGGCACACTACAACACTCACATCAACGAACAGTGATATTCAAGGGCCCATCATGTTCATTTGCCCACACGCCTGACAGCAATCACAACAGCTGACAGAGATTGCCGACAGGCGTTTGGCAAGCAATGTGTGCAGTGACTAGCAGCTAGTCACTGCTCACACACAAGCAGCCAAGCACCAGCTCACACACACCACCAGCCAAGCACTAGCTCATCACACCACCAGGCAAGCACCAGCCCCTGCACACCACCATCACATTTTTTTAAACAAAAATGAAAGCACAAACCAAAAGTAAGTAAATACAAAACTACAAACACAACAGCTGTAACTAAATACATCACACTATTGCCAACCATGAAACTGAATACAAAAGTAAAAGTGATGCAGGCCAGGCAAACACTCCTGGGTGCTCTCAATAATTATTTTGTGTATGGTACTTTCTAAAACAAGAGGGCACAGCCAGGTTTAGAAGGATACAGACTCTACGAATGTATGTCGGAACCACGCCTTCCGGAACAACGCATGCCTGAACAACGAGGTTGGAACAACGACCTCGTTGTTACCACTAATGCCTTTACCACGAATGCCTTAACAACGATTTCTCGTTGTAAAGGCATTCCTGGTAAAGGCATTAGTGATAGGCATAAATTGTTCCAGCATGCGTCCACCTGGCCCCCCACCCCACCCCTAAAAATTACTGCAACCCCCCCACCCCCCTAAACCACACCAACCCCCCACACTTGCCCCTAAAACTACCCCAACCCCCCACCTCTTCCCTAAAATTACCGCAACCCCCACCCTACCCCAAAACCTAAAACAACCCCAACCCCCACTCCATCTCTGAAACCTAAAGTACCCCAACCCCCACCCCTAAAACTACTCCGAGCCCCACCCTGCCCCTAATCCTAAACCCCCCAACCCCCTCCCCGTCCCTAAAATTACCTGACCCACAACCCACCCCTAAAACCTAAAACCACCCCAACCCCCACCCCTAAAACAACCCCAACGCCCACCCCATCCCTAAAACCTAAACTACCCCAACCCCTACCCCTAAAACCACCCAACACTGCCCCTAAAACTAAAAATACCCCTACCCCCACCCCTGCCCCTAAAACTAAAACCCCAACCCCCCAACCCCCCACCCCGCCCCTAAAACTAAAAATACCCCGACCCCAACCCACCAGCCCCACCCCTAAAACTAAAACTAAAACCCCAACCCCCACCCCTAAAACTAAAAATACCCCAACCCTAACCCCCCGCCCGCCCCAAAAAGTAAAACCCCAGCCCCTCACCCCGCCCCTGCCCCTAAAACTAAAAATACCCGAACCCCCACCCTGCCCCTAAAACTAAGACCCCGTCCCCTAAAACTAAAAATACTCTGACCACCCACCCCTGCCCTTAAAACTAAAACCCCAACCCCGCCCCTAAAACTAAAAATACCCCAACCCCCATCCCGCCCCTAAAACTAAAACCCCAACCCCCGCTCCTAAAACTAAAAATACCCCGACCCCCCACCCTGCATCTAAAACTAAAACTCCAACCCCCCACCCCCACCCCTAAAACAAAAAATACCCCGACCCCCCGCCCACGCCCTTAAAACTAAAACCCCAAAACCCCACCCCGCCCCGCCCCTAAAACGAAAAATACCCTGACCCCCACCCCACCCCTAAAACTAAAACCCCAACCCTCACATCCACCCCGCCCCTAAAACTAAAAATACCGCGACCCCCCACCCCGCCCCTAAAACTAAAACCCCACCCCGCCCAACTTACCTGACTCATCGCATCATCCTCCTCAACCGACTCCCTTGTTTGTGCCTTAACCACGCCTGTGTATTGTTCAGCACATGCGTGGTTCACGCACAAACTAACTAAGTTGTGGTTAAGGAAAGCGTAGTTCAGCTTTCTCTGCCCACGACTTCGTTGTTCCGGAGTCGGCCTTCAGGGCGTTTCCCAGACTGTACATCTCTTACAGGTATTGTTTTTTTAGGGCGTGGAAGGATCATGATCAGCAAAGTGGCAATTTGTTATTCTAGCCACATCCTCCACCACTCAAACTCTAGGAACATTTGCCTGTTCAACTACAACAAGACTGCCTATCGCAGATTCCTAAAACTGAGCAAAAGTCGTTTTTGATTCTGGAGAGCAATCCTTGAACACAACAAAAGCATTAAAGGTTGCAAAATGAAGGAGATGGATAGCCAACTTCTTGTACCAAACATAAGTCTTACGAACAGCAGTGTACAGTTTCAACCTCTGATCTACTCTATCTACACAATACCCATGTAGTCTAAAATGCACACAGGTTTGTACACTTCAGCAACCTGACCCCAAACAGTCACAAGTGAAGCACTTTCATCATGGATGGAAGTCAGCATGTAGACATCCCTTCTGTCTGCAAATTTCAGAGCTAGCAGTTCATCACTACGCAAGGCACTGTCCCCTCTTAGGTTTTTTACTAACAAGCTCCTTTGGATAACCTTTATATTTAGAGCAGACTGTGCCTCAAGCAACAGTGTCCACTTTGAACAATTCCCGAATAATTGCACAGCAGTGTAGAAGTTATAGAGGTAGAAGTGGTGAGTTTTGTTAAAAAGTCCTCTATCAAGTACCCACACAATTGTCTCACTAACTCTAACAGTGGACGGGCAACCAGGAGGCTCAATAGTGGAATCCCCACCGGTGTAGGAAATTATAGACATATCCTGTACTACTCTCCGACAGCATACACATCTTAATTTCATGACGTTCCCTCTTGCTAGGAAAGTACTGCCTATTAACCAAACAGCCCTTGAAGAGGACCAAAGACTCATCCACAGGTATTTCTTTCCCTGGAACATAGATCCCTGAATATCGATCTACAAAGTGATCGATGGCAGGGTGAATCTTAAAAAGATGGTCACAATCAGGGTGATCTTGTGCCAATGCTTAAGCATTATCAACAAAAATCAGCATTCAAAGTTTAAGCAAATACCGATCACATCTCATGATTGCAGGAAATATGGCCCATGCCATCATGGGAATAGTAGACCAATATGAAGACAGTAACGGCTTCCTTATCAAGTCCATCAAAAAGGCAAACCCAAGAACTTCTATCTACTCTTCCAGATTTGTGGAAGTCCACAGGGTAGCTCTAGAGCAGGGCTTAAGTCTGGCACTGTTGTCCCTCAAATACTGTTCAGTGTACAAATGAGTCTGCTCAACAATCTTACTCAAAAATATATCGTCCATAAACAACTGAAAAAAATGCATAGGCAAAAAGTTTTCCATATTCAATCTTCACCCTGTGACACCACTAAAGGCAGGCAGCGTCGGTTGCACCATGTTTGGGGCAACCCAGAGTTCACCTCTTCCAATGGGAAGCCTTTCAGCCCCAGGCTGCAACCCAGATGCCTGTTAACACACTATTGGCACATCAGTGTCCTACTCTAAAACAGGGACTTCATCTGCACTGAGAGTGTCTTCATCATCAGATGATACCTCTCGGATAGAAAATTCACTACCAGAATCTTGCACTTTCTTCACTGTCTCAGTTGCAGAGTCAGTCTCATAATCATGGTTAGAGGAAGATTCAAAAACTATACCAACAACCTGCTACATGGTCATCTTGTCATAAGCCATAATCCTTATTAATGAAAGTAATTTGACAAGTAAGTCAACAACAACCAACACTGTGGAAAATAAGTAGTAAACAAAGTGTGGCTTTATCCCAAAGACCTATATGCTCAAACACAATATTACACTTGTCAGAGACAGTTAGACTCACCAGCACCTACTCTACACAGACATAGCCACCACCAACGATATCCCAGTAGAAAGGAAAAACAAAATAAAATTGCACATAAGGCAACACAATACACATAGTGTGGAAATCCAAAGAGAATTTCACTCACAAGAAAACATAAGTGAAACATGCCACTGTTATTACACCATTTACAAAAAATGTATTCATACGTGGTGTTAGACTTTTCATCCTTGGCGTGGTATCCTTTAACTTTTTGCCTCTGTTTCACAGGTTGTTGATGTGTGCTGGACTCTGTTGTTGCTGTTTTTGTTACTCTGGGCACTTTACCACTGCTAACAAGTGCTAAAGTTCAAGTGCTCCTTTACAAAACGTGTTTGTAATTGGTTTATCCATGATTGGCATATTTTATTTATTAGTAAGTCCCTAGTATAGTGCACTAGGGGTGCCCAGGGCCTTTAAATCAAATGCTACTAGCTGGCCTGAAGCACTGGTTGTGCCACCCACATATGTAGCTCTGTGATCATGTCTCAGGCCTGCCACTGCATTGTCTGTGTGTGCAGTTTTAACTGTCAGTTCGACTTAGTAAATGTACCCACTTGCCAGATCTAAACCTTCCCTTTTCTTACATGTAAGGCACCCTTAAGGAAGGCCCTAGGTAGCCCCAAGGGCAGGATACAGTGTATGGTTAAGGTAGGACATATAGTAATGTGTTTTATGTCATGACAGTGAAATATTGCTAAATTTGTTTTTCACTGTTGCAAGGCCTGTCCCTCTCATAGGTTAACATAGGGGCTACCTTTAAATCTGATTAAAGTGTAGATGCCCTTTGGGAGTGGATGGACATGTGGAGTTTGGGGTCACAGAGCTCACAAATTAAAAATACATCTTTTTGTAAAGTTGATTTTAAGATTGTGTGTTTGAAAATGCCACTTTTAGAAAGTAAGCATTTTCTTTCTTATACCATTTCTGTGACTCTGCCTGTTTGTGGATTCCCTGTCTGGGTCAGTTTGACAGTTGGGCTTGTTGCACCTCACACTAAACAGTGACACAAAGGGAGCTGGGATGTAGTCTGCATTTCCTGATGAGCCATCTGTGCTAGGAAGGAGGCTGTGCCTGCCCTCACACAATACAGTCTCCAACACTCTGGTGAGTGTCTGGGGCCTGGCCTGGGCAAGGCAGGATTTCACAATCAAGAGAGACTTTGCTTTGAAGTAGACCTACTTCAAAGGAGAAAATGGGTATAAGAAGGGCACCCAAAACCACAGACTTTCGAACACTTCTGGAAACCAAGAGGAACCTCTGCCTGGAGAAGACCTGGATAGCTGAGGAAGAAGAGGTGCCCTGCCTGTGACTGTGCTTTGTGGAGCTATCCTGCAGTTACTGCTTCTGCCAGAGTAAGAGGGCAAAGACTGGGCTTTGTGTGCCTTCCATCTTGTGAAGAACTCTCCAAGGGCTTGATTTGGAGCTTGCCTCCTGTTGATTGAAGTCTCAGGGACAGCAAAGACTTCTCTCTGCAAGCACCTGGAGTCTCTGGAGAGACTCCTACTCTGCCAAGTGGTGCCCATCCAGTTTCTTGTACCCTGAAAGGAGAAGCTGGCAGCCTAAGAGGAAGAAATCCACGCATTGACACCCATGCGGGGAAAAGATTGACGTGACTCTGATCTGCGGCTGAAAAATCGGCGTGCCGCCGGCTTCGCAGCTGAAAGCCGATGCTCGCCTGAAACGTGACCCGGAGATCGATGCCCGGGGCTGGAGAAAGGATGCACAGCATCGCTGACGGAGGCTTGTGAGATCGCAACCCACGCTGCGTGGTTTTCGGATCATCGTGCAACCGGATTTCCGACGCAAACACCATTGGGTGTGTAAATACGACACAAGGCTTGCCCGGACCCGAGAGTGCTGATCCGATCGACGCATCGCTCTCCTGCGGAGAGAAGAAATTATGCGCCCGACCCAACGAAAGGAGAAATGACGCAAGGTCTCGCTTGTGGGTGAAATCGACGCATTGCAAGCCCTTTTCGACGCACACTCACCCGTCTATGGTTATTTTTGACGCACCCAAGGTACATTTTCATGCTAACGGTGTTAATGTGTGTTTAAAACTACATGAAGACTCTTTTTGCTTTTTAATTGATAACTTGACTTGTGTATTGTGGATTTTTTTCGTTTTGGTCTTGTTTTGTTTAGATAAATATTTTCTATTTTTCTAAATCTGTGTTGTGCCATTTCGTAGTGTTTTCATTAAGTTACTGTGTGTGTTGGTACACATACTTTACACTTAGCATTCTGAAGTTAAGCCTACTGCTCGTGCCAAACTACCAAGGGGGTAAGCAGGGGTTAGCTGAGGGTGATTCTCTTTTACCATGACTAGAGTGAGGGTCCTTGCATGGACAGGGGGTATCCTGACTGCCAACCAAATACCCCTTTTCTAACACATGGCAATGGTACTCATCGAGTTAAACAGTAGAAAAATGTGTTTCTCACCAAACACAAGCCACTACAGAAATTGCAGATCTACCACTGCCGTACAGCACAAGCAGGAGTCACAGCAAAGGAATCATAAGCTTTGTACTAGAATAAAAAGGAAAAATAAACATTATGATCACAAATGCAAATAATATGCCATTCCACACACATCAAGCTGGGGGGCACATGGGCCTAAAAATATGACCAAACCATTCACCCCGCTAAAGGGGAGCGACCCTTGCCCAAGGTCTGCTCCCCAAAATTGTGAATATTTTAATTCCCTGGTGTCTATTGGTTTCTGCCCGCCTTTTGATCAGATGGGCCTAAAAAAAAGAAGCCAATCTGCCCCCAAGGGAGGCAGAAATGCCCAAAACATGTGCCCCCTAAAGGGAGCGACCCTCGCCCGAGGCCACTCCCTAAAATCATAACAAAAAATATAAAACTATGGTGTCTAGTGGTTTCTATTCCCCTGGGGGGTAGTTGGGCTTAATAAAAGAGGCCAATCTGCCTACAAATGGGACAAAAACAGCCAACATGTGTGCCCCCCTAAAGAGGGTGACCCTTGTCCAATGGGCCACTCCCCAAAATCACCTAAATGTAAAAGCACTGGTGTCTAGTGGTTTCTGCCACTGTGTGGGGTGGATGGGCCTAAAAAAATGGCTGATCTGCTCCCAAGAGGGGCAGAAGCAGACAAAATATGTGCCCCCTAAAGGGAGTGACCCTTGCATGAGAGCCCACTCTCCACGCATCGTAAACTCACACACAACACAAAATCCCTGGTGGCCTAATGTATAATTCTGCCGCACGATCAGGACCCCGTTAGCAAATTGTGCACCAGGAATACATTTCAAAGAGACACAGAAGGAAAGTAAAAACTCTTTCCTTTCTCACTGGTGCCTCTTTGAAACTCCCCACCCCTCCCAGGAAGAAGAACGTAACTCCTTCCCTGATCAGCAATGGAAGCAAATGGGTTCCAAAGCTGCTGGCCTGCTCGGAAGGTGCCGGAGAGCGACCTGCACGCTGATGTCATCAGATCGACCCGGGGGGTATCCGCTGCCAACCCTGGTGGGGAGGTCTTGGTGGCCGGCCCACGGGGGAGCGCAAGTGCTTCCCCCTTACGTGGGTGCTAGGATGGCTGGGAGCCGTCCTATGCACATGCCCCCCGATGCTGTGTATGGCTCCCAGACATCTGACTCACTCAAGGGGTTAAGGATACTATGTCAGATTTGCCTGTAGAAATGGTTGGCTAGGACAATTGAAGAGGCAAAGAAAAGAGAGAGATATTGCACAGGATAATGTGACCTTGGTTATTATAGTCTTTTGATTACCTCTATAACACTTTGAGTCGCAGACAGCAGAGAGTTTTTAAAATCTTGGATTTATCCTAGGTAGTGATGCACTGAGAATACCTGTAGTCTACTAAGGGCTCAAAGATTGCTACTTGCAGCTCAGAAAACTAGAAACTACTTTCTCACTTCAGTGCTGAAAAAAATAGTTCTTTAACAATCATAGATTCTATTAATTTATGCTTAGAACACTGAAACATCCTTCGTAGCAAACGTTCACGGTCATTTTTGTGTCACCCATCAGTTTAAACATCATTATAGGAAAATGCCTCTTTGTGCCTGGCCACTCCCCTTTTCTATGGACTGATGCTGGAGGTTTTTTTTACTCTGTGAAGTAGGGCTATGCTAACAGGCCCCTGTGCATGTGTCCTGACCCCAAACATATGTTAAAATTGGCTATAATCCTAGCTGGCATATTTAACTTACTTATTTGTCTCTAGTATAATTTACAAAGTGTACCCAGGGCCTCTACGTCAAATATTAATGGTGTACTGCAAAACCTATTTTGCCATCCACTACAGCAACATTGTAAACATGACTTCAGGTCTACCACTGTAGCATGACTATGGCAGTTTACATACTGCAATTCCACCTATAGAAACAAACCCTTTTGACAGGCCTAAACCTTCCACTTAAATAATAAGAAGTCACCCCTTAGTAGACATTACTCTACATAAGAAAGGGTGCATGGTATTTAAAAGTAGGACATATATAAATTTAATATTACATCTCTATACAGTGTAAACCACCAAAAGCCATTTTTACTGCTTTAAGCCTGCCTTTTTAATAGGAAAGCAATGTGAAGGGATATCACATTTAATAATGCTATCTATGAGTAGGAACACCTCGAAATTGTATTCTTGGACTACATGCAATATTTAACAAAACCTAGGGGTGTGCAAAAACGTGTGTCATTTGCATTCTCGTAATTATGTGAAATTATGGAAAAAATGCAAAAAAGTATGTGCAATTACGCAAAATGCAATATTTTTTGTGCTATATTTTTAGTGCTAAATGAGTTCTGGCGCAAAGACACATTTGAATAAAAGCACTGTGAACAATACCCTCTCTCACTCTATTGTTTCCGTGAGTTTGGGGTCAATTTGTTTTGCCTCAAATTACTTCATTTATGGTCAATTTTGTCTGTGAATGGTGCTTTAGTTTGCAAAGTGGCATAATAATGTAATTTCAGGAACTTTGCATTAGAAGCGTAAGGTGAAATTCCCGCAGTTATGCAATCTACACTGACATAGTTTCAATTTTGCCCAGGCTTAATAAAACACAATTTATTAGTTGGCTTTTTATTCAACATTAAGGAAAGAGTGCTTTTAGAGTTTTACCTTTTCCCCAACTAACATAAGCCCCCAGCAGAATCCCTCTGAGTACTTAAGCCCTGAATGACACAAAGGCGTGGGTACAGGGGGGTGTTTCTCTTCCTCTGGTATGAAGACCATGACAGCAGTGCCCAACGACTTGACGATATTCAAAGAGGCCCCCGCTGTCACAGGTAAATGTAAGCTGACACCTTGTTATTGATGAGGCATTCCAAACCACAATGGAGAGGACCTGTGAAATAACAGAAGATAGACAGCACCCACTGTCTGAGATGTGTACTGAGACCCGAAGGGCAGAACCAGTTCCCACTTGCACATAGTAGTCTCAAAGGGTCAGTTGCTTGACCTCCTGTTAAACTACAGAGGGACAGCGAGCTGCAAGAAGCCCTGTGCCTGAAGAGCCTAGCTGACCAGTTCCAACTGGACCTGTTCTGGACCCAGTTGGTGGCTTCTACTGGTGTGAGTTTTGACCGCACAGTGCTGTTTCTGAGGTCCTGGGACCCTGGGCTGTGTCAAAGTTCACTACTCGTAGCACCCTAAGAAACTAGGACTTAAAAACATCTTGGATCCAAAGACCTCAAGAGGACAGGGGTAAAGCTGCCAAATCGATGTGACCAATGTGCGTTGCAGCTAGGCTAAAGATTAATTTGCCCTCTCGAAGCTTTTCTGCAACAGCAAGTCCATTTGAGCAAGACCTCACAGAGAAGTTATTCGGGCTTGCGGAGCCTTTTTCAGCTAAAGTTTGCAGCCTTACCTGCTGGAGGAATTTGAGCTCTAAAAAGTGGCTAAGTCCATATGTAGAACACATTACTGGGCAAAGGGTTCCTGGTGGTTCAACTCTGGTTTAAGTTACTGAAACCTTTGCTGGACCTTACAAGGTAGTGCCATTATTAGTTGTGGTATGTTCCCATCCACCCCAACTAGCAATCCACTTTCGCACAGCCATCCTAAGGAAGAAAGACAAATGTATTTTTCTTGTACAGTATTACATTGGTTACTGCTTGTGGACAGCATTCCTGCTGAAGACGTCTGTCTCATCTTTAAAGACCTACACTAGCATGCTTGAGATATGTTTCCTTAAACCTACATATCTGTTCTCTCATCTACAGCCTGTGCAGTAAGTCAAAGGCACTACTTTCTGTCCCTAAACTTAAGCCAGAGAGTGGAGGCACCTTCTTGTTGCTGGGCCTTTCCACCTATTCCCTCTATTAACTCGTTCTGTGCCGCACACGTAATGGTTACGTCCTGCGGCACAGTGCTCCTGTGCCGAGGACGTAACCATTACGTCCCTGCACCGGAGCTTGGAGGGAGTGCTAGCGCTCCCTCCGTGGGCTTCCCTCCCACCTCCCAGGGCAGGGATGGAAGGGGAAGCCCTTCCCCTTCCACTCCCGAACTTCCTCCACCCCCTCTAATTTCATCAGCACTCGATCGCGCACTGACATCATTAGAGGGTGCCGGTCGCTCTGGAAGCCAGGGTTTTCCTTTCCTTCGATGTCTCTTTGAGCATTCCTGCTGCCCGATCGCACTGCGATCAGGCAGCAGGAATTCCCACTAGACATCAGGGATTTTATTTACAAATTGTATTTTTGCTTTGTATGTGTCGGGTAGTTGCCCCTTAGGCAAGGGTTGCTCCCCTTTGGGGGGCATATTATTTTTAGCCATTTCTACCCCCCTGGGGGGCAGATCGGCCTATTATTTTTAGGCTGATCTGCCCCCAAGGGGGGCAGAAACCACTGGAACTCCAGGGATATTTTTAATTTGTTTATTTCTGTGGAGGAGAAGGTGCCCATTTGGGCAAGGATCACCCCCCCCCCATGGGGGGCATATAACTGTCGGCCATTTCTGACCTCCTTGGTGGCAGATCAGCCTATTTTGTTTAAGCCCATTGCCCCCAAGGGGGGCAGAAGCCATTTAGGCACCAGGGATAGTGTGGGTGGGTGTTTATTGTATGGGGGGCGGCGCCTTGGGAAGGGTCACTCCCCTTAGGGGGGCATATTATATATGGCCATTTCAGCCCCCCTTTGGGGCAGATTGGCCTATTATTTTTAGGCTGATCTGCCCCCAAGGGGGGCAGAAACCACTGGAATGGAAGGGATTTTTGGGGGGTTTATTTCTGTGGGGGGCGCCACCTTGGGCAAGGGTCACCACCCACAAGGGGGGGCATATAACTGTTGGCTATTCGTCTATTTTGTTTAGTCCCATTGCCACAAAGGGGGAAGAAGCCATTTAGGCACCAGGGATAGTGCGTGGATGTTTTTTTATGTTTGTGGGGTGGCCCCTTGGGCATGGGTCACTCCCCATGGGGGCAAACTACTAAAAGTATTTTCTGCCCCCCTTGGGGCAGATAGGCCTATTTTTTTGTAGGCCCATCTGTCCCTAAGGGGGGCAGAATCCACTTAGGCACCAATTTCTAAAAGCTTGATGGTGGGGTGTTTGACAACTGGCGAAGTATTTGCATTTGTGATTATAACGGTCTCTTTCTCCATTTTGTTCTAGTTCAAAGCGTTTGCTTCCTTTGCTGTGGATCCTTGCGGTCTTGGCAGTGGTTGACCTGGGGTTAGCGTAGTTGCATGTTTTAGGTAAGTTAAAACAATGTACTCCAAAGGAGTATTGTTGCCATTCATGAATGACATGTTTGTAGGTGGTGTACTAAATGCAGGATTGTGTGTGAAAATATCCGTAGATTTGTGCACAATGATATTTGTGGTCTCTTATTTTTAATGTGCTTTTCTTTTTTTCTTTTTAGTGGGATATCTTTGATGATTGCTGTGTCTGAGCCGAGTAGTTGCTGGTGTGTAGGTTTTTCCGGCAAGTGAGCGGTAGAGTTTTTCAGTACATAACCCTTTGTGATAAATCCACACTTTGTTTATTACTTATCTTATGCAGTGCTGGTTCTTGGCTTTTTTGTAGGAAGGATCATGGCTACCCGCAGGATGACTGCTCAGCAGGTTGTTGGTATGCTTTTTGAGTCAATGCCTGATCATGATTATGAGACCAACTCTGCATCTAAGGCAGAGGAGGAAGTGAGGGTTTCTGGCAGTAAAGTTTCTGTCTCAAAGGAATCTTTTGATGAGGAAGCCACTCTCAGTGCAGATGAAAGGCCTGTTTTAGAGGAGGACACTGATGTGCCAATAGTGCAGCAACCTGGGGCTGAAAGGTTTCCCGTTGGAAGACCTGAACATGGAGCAGCCAGGGGTGTAGAGTCAATATGGAGAACGTTTTGCCTGTCAAATTCTTTGAGTTGTTTATGGACATTGTGTTTTTGGATGAGATTGTTGAGCAGACTAATTTGTATGCGGAGCAGTATTTGAGGGACAACGTTGCCAGACGTAAGCCTCACTCTAGAGCTACCCAGTTGATTCCCACACATTTGGAAGAGATGGAAAGGTTTTTGGGTTTGACATTTTTTTGGGGGTTGATAAGGAAGCTCTCACTGGCTTCTTATTGGTCTACTAGTTCCTTGATGGCAACGGCTATATTTCCTGCAACCATGAGTCGTAATCGGTATTTGCTTCTTCTTAGGATGCTGCATTTTGCTGATAATGCTTTAGCCTTGCCACAAGATCACCCTGATTCTGACTGTCGTTTTAAGATTAGCCCTGTCCTTGATTATTTAGTAGATTGTTTTTCAGAGGTCTTTGTTCCAGGCAAAGAAATAGCTGTGGATGAGTTTTTGGTCCTCTTAAAGGGTTGTTTGGTTTTTAGGCAGTACATTCCTACCAAGAGGGCATGGTATGAATTAAATTGTATTTGCTGTCTGAAAGTAGTACAGGATATGTGTATAATTTCCGAGTCTACACTGGTGGGGATTCCAGTATTGACCCCCCTGGTTTTCCGCCCACTTTTGGAGTTAGTGAAATGATTGTGTGAAAACTTGGTAGACAAGTGTTTAACAAAGGTCACCATTTGTATGTAGATAACTTCTACACTGGAGTGCAGTTGTTCAAGGAATTGTTTAGAGTGGAGACTGTTGCTTGTGGCACAATTCGTTGTAACTGGAAAGGCTTTCCCAGGGAGCTTGTCTGTAAAAAACTTGAGAGGGGACGGTGCAGTGCCTTGCGGAATGATGAGCTGCTAGCTTTGAAAGTTACAGACAGGAGGGATGTCTACATGCTAAGCACCATCCCTGATGAGAGTACATCCCCTGTGACTGTTTGGGGCCAGGGTGCCGAAGTGTGCAAACCTGTGTGCATTTTAGATTATAATAAGCACATGGGAGGTGTAGATAGAGTTGATCAGAGCTTGGAACCTTATACTGCTGTTCGTAAGACTTACGTTTGATGGAAGAAGTTAGCAATTCACCTGTTCTACTTGGCAACTTTTAATTCTTTTATTGTGTTCAAGCATAGGGCTTCAGAGTCAAAGATGACATTTGTGAAATATGAGGAGTCAGTGATAGAGAGCCTTATTGTGGTGGAACAGGCAAGAGTTCCTAGAGAAGCAGTGGTGGAGGATGTGGCTAGATTGAAAGATCGCCACTTTGCTGAGCACATTCCTCTCACGCCCAAAAAACACTTTCGAGCTAAGAGTCTCTGCTCGAAGAGGTATCCGGAGGGAGACTCGAATGTACTGCCCAGATTGTCCTTCAAAGCCTGGGCTGTGTGTGGGTGGCTGTTTCAAGAATTACCACACCCAGAAGAATTACTGGGAACTACCGTGAACGTAAACTGTCTGTTTTATATTTTCACGTGTTCAGTTTCATGGTTCGCATTTCTGTCATGTATTTAGTTAGAGCTTTTGTGTTTGTAGTTTTGTACTTATTTCTAATTACTTAGTGGTGTATTTGTTTTAAAAAAGAAAGTGATGCCATTGTGTGTGGAGTGGCGCGTGGCTGGCAGTGTAAATATTGACTTGCTGTTGGCTACTGCAACACACTGCCAGCCAAACGCCAGTCCACACACTCCCATCAGCTGGTGTGATTGCTGTATTAGCCATGTGGGCATATGTAAGTGATGGGCCCTTGAGTGGCGCTGTCTGTCGATGCAAGTGTTGTAATGTGCTGGGCCAGTGGCTGGCGGCGTGAATGGTCTTGTGCATGTCATGTATGAAAGGTGTGTGAATGGACTGTAAAGCAGTTGGTGCCTTGTTGTGGCTTTACAGCTATCTAACTATGATTCATTGGTTCAGTTTTATGGCCTTTCAGTTATTAACAGTGCATTTCATTTTTGTGAAATCTCTTGTTAATAAAATTTGACCTACTGAACCATCACTCACCCTCGTGCCAAATCCAACCGGTATGTGTGGTAAAAATGACAAAACCTGCTCTGCTGTAATCAGGTGTCACAGCATACCCGTGACACACTAGATGTCTCGGGTAGTGCCCCGATGATGACGCATGCCACCAACTTAGTTGGTGGGTGAAGGGTCTTTTTAACATAACCTAAGTGCGTTTCTTTTCAAAATATTAGTGTTTGGAACATTCCATAAGTACGTGGACACATCAAAATGATCTATTGCAAAACTACCTGTGTTTGCTGGGGGGGGACCTATGTTTTTGGTCCCAGGTGTGGCCTTCATCTAGGGAAACCTACCAAACCCAGACATGTTTTAAAACTAGACATCCTAAGGAGTCCAGGGAGGTGTGGCTTGCCTGGATCCCCCCCCAACATTTTGTTGCCCAAACTCCTCTGCAAACCTCAAAATGTGCTTAAAAAAGCAGATTTATCTCACTTTTCTTTGTAGGATCACCGCTCCGGCACAAATTTCGTACCACTCAGCGTTCCTCTCAGTCTCCCAAGTAAAATGATACCTCACTTGTGTGGGTCTCCAAAGCAGAGTCAGCCTAAAAGATGTATAAAAGAAAAATATGAGCTTATTACCTCGCTATGCTATCCCCTCAATCTCTACACATTTTTGGCCTTTACCTGATGCAGGCATGTTGGCCACCCACACAAGTGAGGTATCATTTTTATCGGGAGACTTGGGGGAACACTGGGTGGACTTTGTGACTCCTCTCAGATTCAAGAACTTTCTGTCACCGAAATAAGAGGAAAAAGTGTTTTTTCAGCCATGTTTTGAGGTTTGCAAAGTATTCTGGGTCAGAAAACCCTTGGAGACCCACAAGTCACCCAACCTTGGATTTCCCTAGGTGTCTAGTTTTCAAAAATGCACTGGTTTGGTAGGTTTCCCTAGGTGCCAGCTGAGCTAGAGGCCAAAATCCACAGCTTGGCACTTTGCAAAAAACAGCTCTGTTTTCTTTGGGAAAATGTGATGTGTCCATGTTGTGTTTCCTGTCGCAGGCATTAGGCCTACCCACGCAAGTGAGGTGCCATTTTTATCTGGAGACTTGGGGGTACACAGAGTAGCATAATAAGTGTTATTGCCCCTTGTCTTTCTCTACATTTTTTCCTTCCAAATGTGAGACAGTGTGTAAAAAAGACAACTATTTGAGAAATGCCCTGTAATTCACATGCTAGTATGGGCACCCCGGAATTAAGAGATGTGCAAATAACCACTGCTTCTCAACACCTTATCTTGTGCTCATTTTGGAAATATAAAGGTTTTTTTATATCTATTTTTCACTCTTTATATTTCAGCAAATGAATTGCAGTATGCCCAGTCTAGAATGAAAAGTCATTGCAAGGTGCAGCTCCTTTATTGGCTCTGGGTACCTAGGATTCTTGATGAACCTACAAGCCTTATATATCTTCACAACCAAAAGAGTCCAGCAGATAACGAGATATTGCATTAAAAAATCTGACATCACAGGTAAAATTTACAGAGTAAAACGTGAAGAAAAATGGCTGTTTTTTCACCTCAATTTCAATATTTTGGCTGTTATTTTCTGTAAGAAAACCTTCTAGGATCTACACAAATGACCCCTTGCTGAATTCAGAATGGTGTCTACTTTTCAGAAATATTTGGCTTTCCAGGATCCAGCATTGGATTCACACCCATTTCTGTCATTGACTGAAAGGAGGCTGAAAGCAGATTTTTTTAAAAAAATTGGTATGTCCCAGTAAAATGCCAAAATTGTGTTGAAAAATGTGGTTTTCTGATTCAAGTTTGCCTGTTCCTGAAAGCTGGAAAGATAGTGATTTTAGGACCTCAAACCCTCTGTTGATGCCATTTTCAGGGAAAAAAACACAAACCTTCTTCTGCAGCCCTTTTTCCTAATTTATTTTAAAACACAAAGTTTTTGCTGTATTTTGGCTAATTTATTGGTCTCCTCCAGGGGAACCCTCAAACTCTGGGTACCCTAGAATCCCTAGGATGTTGGAAAAAGAGGACACAAATTTGGCATGGATAGCTTATGTGGACAAAATGTTATGAGGGCCTAAGCGCTAACTGCCGCAAATAGCCAAATAGCCATAACAAAAGGTTCTGCACAGGAGGGGAAAAGGCCTGGCAGTGAAGGGGTTAAACAAAGTAACTCACTGCCGGAACAGATGAGATTCTCTCCATCACTATCTGTTTTCAGTAAAGGGATAAATACCACTATTCAATCTAGGACCAATGGCAAGAAAACCAGACAGGGAATGAGTGACAGATAAATACTGTTAGTACATCAGTCACCGAGCCCTTGAACCCACATATAGGCTGGTGTGCCTAAATTTTAGAGGCCTTACTTGATGTACATTACACTCAGTTCCAAAATCCACTTTATAAGACTTTCATTAAAGAACCTGCACTCAATGCTAATATCAACCTTATAGATACTACCTGTTTAACACTCATTTTACAATACTTCCATTATCATTACTTCTATGCACTTATCAGTAAAGGCCACCAAATATCAAATATGTAACATTTTAGTATATTTCTGTCTTAAATGTTCTTGTAATCACTCAACATCACTTTCTATCCTCCCAAAACATGCTTGTACAAAAACCTCAGCACCTCAACTCTCTCATATACTTCGATCTATTTTGCGCTCAACCTATTCTTTACTTCAGCGTTACAGGCATACAACACTCATTTTTCTCTGCTGTTTCCTTATCATTATTCTATTTCTACGTCAAATTTATCATTAGGCTTGTCAGAGAAAATTAAATTATGAATTGAAAGCAAGCTATAGATTTCTTCTTGATTACCACAGTCCTGCAGAATAACTTGATGGTAGGCAGCAACAGCTGCACAGTAAGTTCTAATTAACTTGGAACTTTAATTTCTGGGCATATTTTTATTTATGTGAGGAAGGACCTGAATTCTGTTGATGAAATTCCAATTGGTAAGTTCACAATGCTAAGCTTCCCCTTTAATGTTAGTACAAACATTGGTATCCTGTTTCTTTTTACAACAAGCCCCACAGTTGGTCTCTTCTTAAAGCACCCATCATAGGCATTTATTTTAAAAGGTTTTACCTAAAGCACTGCTCTTTTATTGAATATATTTTAAAATTTAGATAGGAGTTTGTTTATTTTAGTTTATTTTTCAGTGTTTTTTTTACTGTTAAATCATTATTAACAGGCCAGTGGTCAAAAAGAAAAAATCATGACCACGGCGGAAACCGCCAACACATACAGCCACTTTAACACTCCGACTGCCACGGCAGTAGCAACAAAAAACGCAGCGGTAACCGCCGTCAGTCAGGCGGAAGACAATGTACCGCCCACAGCATTACAACCCGCCCATCTGCCAGCTTTTCCAGGGAGGTACCAACGCCATCAAAAGCACGGCAGAAACAGTGTTCTGAAGGGAAAAGAACCAGGACGCCATGGAGCCCGAGCTGCAGGTTTTCCCCATCCTGGTGTATCTTCTCATACACCAGGAGCACCAACGGCGGCGACGACAACCACAGTGAGTACTGCACCTACCACGCAAGGGAGGGGGGAGGAAAAAGAGAGTGATACACACTTGCAACATGCAACACCCCTATCCCCACCCTCACCCCCAACACCATACACACAAACACATGCAACAACATTACATATACACCCCGTAACCCTCAGGAATAACGCAAGGACAAAAGGAATGGAGTCAAATGAGTGTGATATTAGAAATACTTAGAAATACGTTCATAAATTTAAAACAGTATTTACAATATATACAATATATACAAAAGGCGGGACAATGCCCAATCAAAAATGTCCGTGGCCCACTGTGCCAAAACACATAGGCCAAGCCCACACTTCACTCCTGCCTCAATACAGAGAGAACACTGCAGGGGCATCAAGTCGAAAACACACAGGCACCTCAGGGGGAGGGAAAATGGGGGGGGCACCTCAGCCAGAAGATGGTACAATGCCACTGTTCCTGGAGGGGGCTCCATGCCCACTGCTTGGTCCTGGGGAGTGCAAAGCCACAGTCTCACAAGTGGGTGGTTTGCCCACTGCTTGGTCCTGGGGAGTGCAAGGTCACAGTCTCTCTAGTGGATGGCTTCTTCACTGGTTCTGGAAGGGGCTTAGTGCCCAGTGTGCTTCATCCTGGCAAGGAGGAGGTGAGTGGATGCCTTCTTCCACTGGTTCTGGAGGGGGCATTGCGCCCTGTGATGCAGATGTTTTGGAGTGCAAGGTCACAGTCTCTCACTTGGGTGTCACAACAACAGCTTTTGCAGGGGCCAGGATGCACTGCAGCCCATGTAGTCACCACTACACACTGTTCTCCAGCGGTGACGGCTGTTCATTGAATCGCAGTTGCGCTGCAGGTGGCGGTGCTGGCAGTGGTGGTAGCCTCCAGGCCTTCACCTGCAGCCTCGGACAGCTGCCCAGTGGGGCTGCTGCTACTGGCAGTGGTGCTGCTGGTGGTGGTGCAGGTGGCGGTGCTTGCTGCGGTGCAGATGACGGTGCTGGCCGCGGTGCAGGTGGCGGTGGTTGTGGTGGTAGCCTCCAGGCCTTCACCTGCAGCCTCAGATGGCTGCCCTCTGGGGCTGCTGCTGCTACTGGCAGTGGTGCTGCTTGCAGCGGTTCAGGTGGCGGTGCTTGTGGTGGTGCAGATGGCGGTGCTAGCCGCGGTGCAGGTAGCGTTGCTGGCGGTTGTGGTGGTAGCCTCCAGGCCTCAACCTGCAGCCTCGGACGGCTGCCCACTGGGGCTGCTGCTGCTGGCAGTGGTGCTGCTTGAAGTGGTGCAGGTGGCAGTGCTTGAGGCGGTGCAGATGGTGGTTCTGGCCGCAGTGCAGGTGGCGGTGCTGGCGTTTGTGGTGGTAGCCTCCAGGCCTTCACCCGCAGCCTCGGACGGCTAAAGTGCCCTGTCTGGTGTTCTGTGCCCCTTCCTGCCCTTGGAAGATGGTGGTGCCTCCTTGCTTCTGCCAGCAGGAGTCTTTGACTTGCCGTTGCTGGCTGGTTGTGCCTCCTTCTCCTTGCTGGATGCTGTCCCCTTCTTGCCCTTGCCAGGTGGCAGAACCTTCTTGGCCTTGGCAAGTGTTGGTGGCACAGTGGCTGGGCTGACGGGTGCCTTCTTGGAGCCTCTCAATACTGCAGAAATAACAGCGGACGTGGACTTGGTGGCTGAGGTGCTCGGCTGGGTTCTGGCCACCCTGGCCTGAGGTGAAGGACGGGGGGGGGGAGAGTTAGGGAAGAGGTCAATGGTGGTGAGGAAAAGCTTCTTAGGGACATTGGGGTGGGAAGAGGAAGAGGGAGTGCTTGTGGAGGTGTCAGTCTGCTGTGTTGGGGTGCAGGTGCATGGGTTGGATGTTGTAGTGAGGTGGATGGAGGTTGGGTGGATGTGTGCTTGTGTTTGTGTACTTTGTGAGGAGGTGTCACAGACACGGTGAGAGGACACAACGGACGTGTGCATAGATGTGGGGGTGGTGACTGCCAGTGAGGGACGCGTAGTGATAGGCGTGCTGGAGGTAGTGGATGAGGATGTAGTGCATGCAGGTGTGAGTGGAGACACTACTGGTAGGGAGGTGGACGACGAGGAGGAGGGGGACACAGTGGAGGCAGTGGATGTTGCTGTGTCTGCTTGAGGATGGTGCTTGTGTGAGTGCCTGTGAGATGAAGTGTGGTGCTTGTGTTTGCCTGAGCTACTTGTGTGTGTTGATTTGGGTGATTGCTGGTCTGAAGGTGTGCTTGGGATAGGTTGGGGTTGAGGGGATTGGGACTGGGTAGAGGAAGTTGGAGGGGGGAGGCTGGAGACAGGGACAATGGCTGCCATCAGTGCGGAGGACAGAGCCTGGAATGCTCTCTGTTGGGCCGCCACGCCAGAGTGAATACCATCCAGGAATGCATTTGTTTGTTGCAAATGCCTTTCGAAACCCTGGATGGTATTCAGTATGGTTGACTGCCCAACAGCGAGGGATCTCAGGAGGTCAATAGCCTCCTCACTGAGGGCAACAAGGTGACTGGGACAGGGCCGGAGGTGCCTGGGGTGAAGCAGATACCCACCCTCCTGGGTGAGCGGGCACGGGAAACACACTGAGGGGCTGCTGGGAGGGCGGTGCTGGTATGGGGGTGGCAGCTTTACTTGTTGTTGGGGTGGGCATAGAGGTAAGCGCCACCGCCAGGGAGCTTCCATCACAGGAGGAGTCGCTGGCAGTAGTGTCCCCTCCTGTCTATGTCGTGGTGCTCCCCTCGCCCTCTGTCCCACTGGTGCCCTCACCATCTTTGGATTCGGCCTCCAGGCACATGTTGGATGCAGCTCCCTCCGTCGCCAGTGCCTCTGCTCCTCCGCCAGATCATGCTAATGCACACAAGGACAGGATGACAAAACAAAAAGGGGGGGAGAGGGTACACTTGGTCAATGCCAGCAACAACACTACTGTTGACGTACACAACACACAGGGATCAGCCCTATGCACTAGGCCATGAACTACCAGTGTCAAGGAGACCAGATCCTCGGGGCCTACATGGCCTACATGTCCACCTCTTGGCAGCTCCAAACTCCACTAGTTATATAGCACAGAGTTAAAGAATGGCCAAGTGGGGGAAGGGGATTTGGGTTGGGAACAGCAGGGAAGGAGACCTGTGGAAGCAAGAGTTAAACACTTATGCTGAAAACATGAATGGCCTAAGGCTTCATTATAACTCGGTCTCAAGAATCTAGGTATCTGGAAATCTAGAAAGGTTATGCAAGGTTTTCTCATGAACATTCCAGAATTAACATATTATATTTTGAACAATAAACTCTCTCCAAAATACTTAGAATAATCTCAAAATTGTAGCAAGAATCAAAGAGCACATTTTTTTTCTCTGCATGAATGAACTGTACAAGTACTATGAATAACACTGCTACGTCACTCTCTGATTGAGAGTTTCAAGACTCAAATGTTCAGGGAATATTATGCACTTTAATCAAATCTGCACATCTAGGTTTCAATGTCTAGAAATGATCACGCACTCCGCTGATCTGTATTTCAAAAGTTAAACACCAGGAAAGAATCGCGCACTCTGTTGCCGATTCGAACATCTAGATTCACATGCAATTAAACGATCGTGGACAACGGCGATCTATGATTCAAGAGTTAAATGCCGGGAAAGAATCACGCAGACTGTTGACGATTAGGAATTCACGATTCAAATGCCATGAAATAATCGCGCACACTGCCGATCTGAATGCCAAGAAGTAATGCCTGGAATGAATCGCTCACACTGTTGCCAATTCGGAATTCACAACACAAATGCCATGAAATGATCGTGCACACTGCCGATCTGAATGCCAAGAAGTAAATGCCTGGATGGAATTGCGCACACTGTTGCCGATTCGGAATTCGCGATACAAATGCCATGAACTGATCGCGCACACTGCCGATCTGAATGCCAAGAAGAAAATGCCTGGAAGGAATCGCACACACTGTTGCGAATTCGGAATTCACGATACTAATGTCATGAAATAATCGCGCACACTGCCGATCTGAATGCCAAGAAGTAATGCCTGGAATGAATTGCTCACACTGTTGCCGATTCGGAATTCACAATACAAATGCCATTAAATGATCATGCACACTGCGATCCGAATGCCAAGAAGTAAATGCCTGGAATGTTGCCAATTCGGAATTCACAATACAAATGGCATGAAATGATCACGCGCACTGCCGATCTGAATGCCAAGAAGTAAATGCCTGGAATGAATCACGCACACTGTTGCCGATTCAGAATTCACAATACAAATGCCATGAACTGATCGCGCACGCTGCCGATTTGAATGCCAAGAAGTAAATGCCTGGAAGGAATCGCACACACTGTTGCCGATTCGGAATTCACGATACAAATGTCATGGACTGATCGCGCACACTGCCGATCTGAATGCCAAGAAGTAAATGCCTGGAATGAATCGCGCACACTGTTGCCGATTCGGAATTCACGATACAAATGCCATGAAATGATCGCGCACACTGCCGATCTGAATACCAAGAAGTAAATGCCTGGAATGAATCACGCACACTGTTGCTCGAGTGTCACTGGAAAATGGAGTTGGGGGCCTAACCCGACCTCCACCTTACTGCCCTGCTTGAAGACCACCAAATAAACGAGTGCAGGCCTGAAAATGACTGGATAGCCCTCGAGACAGGAGATTTGGAAAATGCTGCTGCTCTGCACCGGGACCTCTGAATAGTGAGCACGTGGAGCTGGGCTGACTCCCTTATATAGAGCCAAGCCCCACCCACAAGCCACACCCAACCATGCTGCAAGAAAGGCTTCTAAAAAGTCTTAGAATAAAGGACCACACCCTGGACCAAACAAGCCTTGCAAATGAACAATGAATTACAAACAACATTAATGACTTTTCAAGGTAAAAGCTCTGCAATGCAAAAGGTTAACATACTGCATAGAAACATAATGCATGAAATATGCCTTTGCAGAAGGACTATGTTTTTGCATTTATGTTGCCCGCAGAGCACTCACTGTCCTGATGTTGACAACCAGTTACAATGCTAGTCACCAGCCCATGGGGTACATTGCCTAACGCCATTAGCTGCACACCTGAAACCAACAGGACCCTGCCCAGTAGTAGATGCCCACTTACACTATTGGGGTTGGAGTGGTTCAGAGCCTGCCCAACAAGGGACCTACCCTGCCAGTTCATCCTAGGGGCACCAACAGCCCACATACTCCACCCGGTTAAACCCTTAACACACACAAAGTCATGATTCTGAATCTGTACTCACCCCCTTGTGGCTGCTGTGATGCCTTCAAGAGCCCATCCAACTTGGGATAGGCCACCGCCAGGATGCAGAACATCAGCGGGGTCAGGGTACGACGAGCACCCCTTCCTCGTTAGGAGGCCAGCCCCAGGTGGGCCTCTGCCGTCTTCCTTGCCCAGCAGCGCAGGTCCTCCCACCGTTTGCAGCAGTGGGTGCTCTGCCTGTCAAAGATCCCCAGGATCCGCACCTCCTTGGCGATGGCACGCCAAATACCCTTTTTCTAATTGGCGCTGACTTGCAGAAAAAATACAGCAGAAAAGTGATTAGTTGTACTGTCCGGACTGTTACACTCATGGCCCACCATATCACTCTCATCCCCCTACACACAGACATTGACCCCCAGACATGCAGCACTCAGCCCAGGACTCCTCAGCCCCGCCTACAATTAACACACACAGCAATCCCTACATTCATGGCCCATGCATCATTCTCACAGTGTACTCACCTGTTTGTCTGGAGGACCATAGAGAAAAGTGTACTGGGGTAGGACCCCATCCACCAGTCTCTCCAACTCCTCCGAAGTGAAGGCGGGGGCCCTTTCCCCAGTCACATGAGCCATTCTCGCTTCCAGACACAGGTCACAGCAGCACTTGCAGTGTAGGTCCTCTCCTGTTGAAGGTCAGGTAGCAAGTGAGTGAACAGATAGAACATGGCTGTCAATTCCGCGGCATACATCGCCATTGGCTCCTGGAACTCATAGGGCCCAATGATAACCAATGAGAAGTTGCACAATGACCGCAACAGCACACAGTGCCAGCGGAATTACCTAATTTCCACTTGTCTCTCCTCACAGGTCAGGCAGCCGCCATTTTAGGGGGGCACAGGCCATTGCACCTAACTGCGTCACAGCAGACATTGGCATATCAACTGACTCTCGAAATCACATAGGGGGTCATTCTGACCCTGGTGGTAAAAGCGCCAGGGCCATCGACCGCGGGAGCACCGCCAACAGGCTGGCGGTGCTCCCATGGGCATTCTGACCGCGGCGGTACAGCCGCGGTCAGAAACGGAAAACCGGCGGTGGACCGCCGGTTTTCCGCTGCCCTGGGGAATCCGCCATGGGGATTCCGACCCCCATTACCGCCATCCTGTTCCTGGCGGTCGTGACCGCCAGGAACAGGATGGCGGTAAGTGGTGTCGTGGGGCCCCTGGGGGCCCCTGCAGTGCCCATGCCACTGGCATGGGCACTGCAGGGGCCCCCATAACAGGGCCCCACTAAGATTTTCAGTGTCTGCCTTGCAGACACTGAAAATCGCAACGGGTGCAACTGCACCCGTCGCACCCTTCCTACTCCGCCGGCTCCATTCAGAGCCGGCTTCCTCGTGGGAAGGGGTTTCCCGCTGGGCTGGCGGGCGGCCTTCTGGCGGTCGCCTGCCAGCCCAGCGGGAAAGCCAGAATACCCGCAGCGGTCTTTTGACCGCGCAGCGGTATTCTGGCGGTCCCAGCCAGGCCGGCGGCTTCCGCCGCCGGCCGGGGTCAGAATGACCCCCATAGTGTTTCTGTAAAGGAAGAAATGCATTTTATTTTAACATGTGTGTGAATACCCTAGAGTTCAACCGCTGTGGATGAACAGGAGATGGAGACATCCCCTGTGTACAGACCCCTGGTGGACATGGCGACAATGGAGGACAGGCACATTATCCTTGCCTACAGACTTGATAGGGTCACAATGCACGAGCTGTGTACCCAATTGAAGCCAGACCGGATTTCAGCTATCCGCCAGCACAGCGCAGAGGTATCCCCCTTCTAGTGCAGGTCCTGTCAGTTCTCCATTTCCTGGCAAGTGGCTCCATCCAAGCGACAGTGGCCATGGCATCAGGGATATCTCAGCCAATGTTCTCCAACATGCTGACCAGAGTGTTGTGTGCCCTGCTGAAACACATGTGCATCTACATGGTATTCCCCCAGGTGGAGGATTTGGCCACAGTGAAGGCAGAGTTTTATGCCCTGGGACATATCCCCAACATCATTGGTGCCATTGATGGAACACATATAGCTTTTGTCCTCCCCCCGGAGAAATGAACAAGTGTTCAGGAATAGAAAATGCTTTCACTCTCTGAATGTGCAGATATTGTGCCTGGCAGACCAGTACACCTCCTATGTGAATGCCAAGTATCCTGGCTCTGTGCATGATGCATTTATCTTGAGGAATATCAGCATCCCATATGTGATGTCTCAACTCCAGAGGCACCGGGTGTGGCTAATAGGTGAGCCCATGGCCCCCACCTAGTTGATGTAGGTATATGGGTGTGGGTTTGGCCCTAAAGGTGAGTGTGTGGCTTACAGGTATCCCTCGATATTTACAGGTGACTCTGATTACCCCAACCTCTCATGGCTACTGACCCCAGTGAGGAATGCCTGGGCATGGGCAGAGGAACGTTACAATGAGGCACGTGGGCGAACAAGGAGGATAATTGAGAAAACCTTTGGCCTCCTGAAGGCCAGATTCCGGTGCCTCCATCTGACAGGTGGATCCCTGTACTACTCACCCAAGAAGGTGTGCCAGATCATCGCTGCATGTTGCACAACCTGGCCTTGAGACGCCAGGTACCTTTTCTGTGGGAGAATGAGCCTGGAGATGGTCTTGTGGCAGTGATGGAGCCTGTGGACAGTGATGAAGAGGAGGCAGAGGAAGAAGATGTGGACAATAGAAGTACACTCATTGAACAGTACTTCCAGTGACAAACAGGTAAGACACTGTAACTTCACCTTCCATTGCAGTTTTGTGTTTGACATTGGACATGGCAGCCTGATTTCCCTATGTCAATGGCCACTTACTGTACTCTTTGGCATCTCTATTTTCAGATCTCTGTGCCCCACTCTGGACCCTGGTGTGTTTACTGCTGCCCACTACAGGTTATACCTATGTTAATATTACAGTAGATTAGAAATGCAATGTTTCCAGCTTGTTAAATGAATACATATTTCAATCACTTGACAGACTCCATGCTTGTATTTGTCCCAAGGGTGTTTATTTTGGTGCTAATAAGTGGAGGGGGTATTGCAATGGGTTAGGTTGCTGATGGAGGAAAGTCCAGGGTGAAGTCCAGTCTCTTTGTATCACAGGTGCATTGTCTAAGGGGGCATATGAAGGGGAGCAATGGCAGTTCAAGGTGGACCGGATGACAGAGTGGGACACAAGGGTAACAATCAGGAGAGTCTTATTTTCTGGTGGGGGTCTTGGCAATGTTCTCTGGCTTCTGCCTGGATCGCAGGGACCGTTTGTGGGGTGGTTCTCTTTCTGCATGGGGTGGGGTGCTGGTAGCCTGTTGTTCCTGTAGTGGGACCTCCTGTCCACTAGTGCCGGTGGAGGTGGAAGGCTGTTCTTCAGTGTGGCTAGTGTCCAGGGCACGTTGGTGTGCCACTGCCTCCTTCATGGTGTTGGCCATGTCTGCCAGCACCCCTGCAATGGTGACCAGGGTGGTGTGGATGTCTTTGAGGTCCTCCCTGATCCCCAGGTACTGTTCCTCCTGCAGCCGCTGGGTCTCCTGCAACTTGTACAGTATCTGGCCCATGGTCTCCTGGGAATGGTGGTATGCTTCTAGGATCCCTGCAGGTGCCACATGGAGAGTGGGTTCCCTGGGCCTGTCCTTCCCCTGTTGCACAGCAGTCCTCCCACCTTCCCTGTTGTCCTGTGCCTCTGTCCCCTGAACCGTGTGCCCACTGCCACTGACACCAGGTCTCTGATTGTCTTCGGTTTATGGGTTTGCCTGGGGTCCATGTAGTGGTGGACACACTGCTGATTTACGTGTCCTGGGGACCGAGGGATGGGCCCGCTGGGTGAGTGCTGTGATTGTGTTACCTGAGGGGGAGGCTCGGTGGTGGGTTGGGACTGTGGCAGGGTAACCGACTGTCCAGTGGTCCCTGATGCGCCGGGCTGGTCATCGTGATCCAGGCGTGCAGAGCTGCTGTCATCACTGTGGGGCTCTCCTGGGGGGGGCTGGATGTTGGTGGCACCTCCTCTCCGGTGACGTTGAGTGGGGGTGTTGAAGCCAACTCAGATGTAAATCAGATCCACACAATTCAGGAAACAAACCAAAGACCAGCCCGCTCTTCCTTAGATAATGTTTAATAAGACATAATAGGAAATACATGTACATGGAGACTGAGCAGCCTAAGTCCAGCTTGAACTGTCTGAACAAGGAAGTAATGCATGGTCTTTTATAGCATTAAACCACAGACACATTAACACATTTCATTGGTTCTTGATATTGACGTATGATTAATTGTTCTATACAGCACACGTGATTTATCATTTATTCTTCATAACGCTCCATATAAGGGTTAGAATCATAGACAAGAAGGTTGCACAATGTCCTCTGAATCAAATGTCTTGTGATACATCTAAATGTGGAGAAAGAGGAACCATAAGTGCATACGTTAGTACTTTTAACAGTGAGGATTTCGCAAGCTAGCATGCAGTGGTGTCTTGTGATGGCCGTCAGTTTAGCAAGCCTTGCAACGTAAAGTGTTTCAAGCACAATAGACATTTCTTCAAGGCCTAGCTAATTCAACATTGTAAGGTGTTCAACAGAAACAGGCCTGTATTTTCATTGTGTATCACAGGGCCTACTAGGCCCAAAATGGAATCAGGAGAATGTGATTCGACAGGGGTCCTGTGGGGATGTAAATGCAGTGTTACTGTATCTGCATGTGCCATCTTGTGCATGGATATGTTTCCCTCTATGGTTGTTATTAGCAAGGCAGCTTTGGCTTGTGTGAGTTGTGCTTGGTTTGGCTAAGTGATTGTCACTAGTGTGCATGCAGTGGTGATGGGTGTCCATGTAGGTCTGTGATGGGTGTCCATGCATTGGTGTTGCATGCAGGGCTTGGTATGGGGATGGGTGGGTTGTGATAGTGGGGTATATGTGAGGTGGTGGAGTGATGGCGGTGAGGGTAGGGGTAAGAGTTTTTGATGGCATGCAGGTAGGGTCGGGGATATAGTAGTAAAGATTTGACTTACCAGAGTCCAGTCCTCCTGCTACTCCTGCGAGGCTCTCGGGATACATGATGGCCAAGACTTGCTCATCCCATGTTTTTAGATGTGGGGGAGGAGGTGGGTGCCCACCGCCAGTCCTCTGTACAGCTACCTGGTGTCTTGCAACCACGGAACGCACCTTCCCCCGTAGGTCGTTCCACCTCTTCCTGATGTCATCCCTTGTTCTGGGGTGCTGTCCTATGGCGTTGACCCTGTCCACAACTCTCCGCCATAGCTCCATCTTCCTAGCAATAGACGTCTGCTGTACCTGTGATCCGAATAGCTGTGGCTCTACCCAGATTATTTCCTCCACCATGACCCTTAGCTCCTCCTCAGAGAAGCTGGGGTGTCTTTGTTGTGCCATGGGTCTAGTGTGTGTGGTGTGTGTAAGGGAGTGTGGGGTGATGTGTTGGGGTGTGTGATGTGAGGTGCGTGGATGGTGAGTGGGTGATGGTGTTATGTGGCTCAGATTCAGTGGTGTGCCTGGCTTGTCTCTCTCTCTCTCTCAGTTGGCAATATTTTTTTTCATTGTAAGGGGTTGTGGGTATTGTGGGTGTGTGTTTTATATTGGATTGGGTGTGTGGGTGTGGTGTGTGTATGTGTGTCAGGTGTGTGTACTTTGAATTGTCCAATGTGGTGCTGTTTTGTCAGAGTGTGTGTATTTTGAGGGCGGCGGCCTGTACTGCCAATGGTTTACTGCAGTTGAATGACCGCCGCGGTAAGTCGCGGGTCATGATGCTGTCGGCGTATTTCTGTTGGCATAACAGTGTGGGTTTTGGTACTGCCAGTTTATCACTGACCTTTGGGCTGGCAGACTTGTATGGGTGTCTGTATAGTGGCGGATTTCTCTGTGTGGGTCATAATACCCATAGCGGTATACCGCCGCGGTCACGGTATGTTGGCGGCTGGGAGCACGGCGGTAGGTGGCATTTACTGCTAATGTTGTAATGAGGGCCTCAGTCTTGTGCTTTAGTTACAATACTTTCTATTGTGATTGTCATTTTTTTTTCCGAGTAATTTGGTGCTGTGCCTGTATTCCCTTTTCTTTTCTTTTTAACATTTTTTCATTCTTGTAGAGTATGTATCTGTATATAGGAAAAATAAATACATAGTGTAAGTTTAATTTTTGTGATTTAACATAGCCATTTTCCACTGAGTTGAAAAGGGTAATAACCACATGCAAACTGAATAAACAGCCCCAGAATGCATCAGCATTTTCCACAATGGATGAGGAAGAATAGGCTGGAAATTAGCAAATGCTACACTCTGAGGAGCAATTCTATCCCCACCCATGTGCAGGTATTATCCTTGCTTCACCTCTTAGCCTCTGGTAGTCACCAAGGTGTGATTGCTGAAAAATATATGGTTTCCCAAAGTGCATTATCCAGACTTATTAGTGGTTTCCTGGATGATATCTTAATGAGAATGCTTCTGCAAATTAGCTTTTCTAGCACTGCACGGAACTTACAATTAACAACATCCAGGTAACACCACGGATCTATTACAATGGCTGTGTCACAATATCTGGACAAGAAATGTAACAAATATAATAAGAGATTTAAATTCCTATCACAAGACTATGAGTGGAATTGGTAATCAAGGAGACAAACAAAGGAGATAATGTGGTCCTTCGACATATGGATGATTATTTTCAGGAAGCTATACAACAATTATCGGACACCAGCATGGGACATTCAAACAAGACTAAAAGACAAGCTAGAAGAATGGTATAATCTGAGGCTACTGACATGGTGTCAGAATATTACCCATTAAATCAATCTTCCACAGGAGCAGATGCCTTTTACTCAACTCCCTCCAACAGATGCATGCTCAGACTTTAACTGATTATCTGAACCCTGCATCCGCTAGGGAGAAGGGGAATGGTAATAGAAAAAGAGAGACCACCTCCAGATCCAGATCCAGCCTGTGTTTCCCACTTGAAGATAGGATCTGTGTCTCTGAAAACCTGCACCTTTCTTCTTATTTGGATTTTTTTTAAAGGAAGGACCTGCATTTGGGTGATAAGAGCATAGATGAGTACATTCCTACTGTGCATTCAACTGTTCAGCCATTCACATTCCCCCAATTCTATTGTTCTCCTTACCTGGATCTTTTGAGAAACTAGCCTCTCTCTACGAGAACAATGTTAACTTAATATCTTCTTTTCTCCAGGAGTCAGAGGTTTCCAAGATTCTCTGGACAACAGTTCAGAAGTTCACAAATATACAAACTTCTAATGTTTTTTTTTTTTTTTTACAGGAAACAAAAAGTCCTTCTCAAAGTTCAGTTTTCTCAATCACAGTCTCTAGGAATTAGTTTGAGCAATGAGGTTTATCTCTAAGGCTGACAAGTCTGCAACACAAAGAGTTATTGAATATGTATGTACATATATATATTGGTAAGTCTGGAAATCATACAAAAGGATTCCTTACTGCAGTTGCTTGAAGTTCTGTTAAGCCAAAACGAATTCGCCTCAGAAAGCCGATAGCCATTTGTTGGAAGAAGGAAAACATTCAGCTTCTTCAAAAGGGAAAAAGTAGCTGGTGTGCACGACATAACAAGAAACATATTAATTACTCAAAACTGGAAGACTTCTCTATGAAACGAAGTGCCTCAGGAACACTGCTCATTCTCCTCGGAATGACAGTTGAAGTGCAGGGCTCCCAGAGAGAAACAGCTGTAGGGAAGCTTCAGCACGAGACTAAGGTAGAAACACTAGAGTGCTGACCGCACAAGAGTTTGCGGCCACCATCCAGAGTGGCAGTTAAACCTGAAGAAACTAGTTCTAAGAACAGCCTTTGCAAGAGCCATCGGGAGTTAGGACGCTGCTGCAACCACTGTAGATACAAGGAAAAGGGGAATCATTTTTGGTTAGGGAAGAACTTAACAACGCTGGCAATAGTTTTCCTGACACATTGAAGGAAAATAACCATCTCTACTTTGAACATCCCACCATGGCAATATTTATCTATTCCCCAAAGTCCTCAAAAAAGGATTCTCATCCCCAGGGTACCCGATCATTTCAGGTATAAATTCAATCTGTTCCAGTTTAAGAGAATTCATACACCATCACCTACAATCATTTATGCAAGATCTTCCATCCATCCTACATTGAGGACGCCAAACATATTCTAGGTGAGCTTGAAAACATCAAATGGGAGGAAGCCTTCCTCAGTACTGGTGACCATTGATGCAGTAAGTCTACATACAGCTATAAGACATACAGATGGGAACAAAGCAGTTAGGAAACCTTTTGGCACTAAGCCAGAGCACTCCATGGAATCAAATAATATGATCATCAATATGGTATTATTTGCCTATCTAACAATACTTTCAGCTTCAGCCAGGAGTATTACATTCAAATATATGTTACAGCACACTTTGGACTGTTGAATGCATGTATCCTAGTGGGAGAAGTTGGAAAATGATGTCTGGAACATCAGGACCACATCTAATTTCTGCACCAAACAGATACATTTATTTAGACATCACCATTTATATCTAAGATGGGAGAATCCACACAAATCTCTACAATAAAAGCAAAGCAACCAATACAATTCTGAGATTAATTGTCACCTCACAGTATCACCACAAAATCCCAAAAGGAAAATAACATAATTGCAGCAAAACCAACACATATGTAACAGCAGCCAATGAACTGATGGAACACCTGGAGGAAAGGGGTTGTGTGAAAAACTAGATGCTGATCAAAGCAAAATAAATAGGCAAACACCTAACCAGACCCTACTACTTCCAAAGACTTAACTAGGTGAATACAAGAATGGCATATGTTTTCTCATGGATTTCGACAACAAACACCAGATAATCAGAAAAATCCTAAACCGACACAGGCATTTAATGATCAAAAATCCATCCGTTCATAATCACATCCAGAAGAATAATAGGCTTCTGCTGTACAACAAATTTCAAACAACTGCTGTGCAAATCAGAATTCATTCACCAGAGAACAATAAAATCCACATTTTTGGAGAATCCAGTAGGATTCTACATATGACACGTTCGTAAATTTGGCATTAATGAAACCAAGGAGTTTGACCTAGAACAAGGATTTAAACTCAAAATCAAGGATGGAGTAAATTGCAACAGTACATTTATAATTTAGATCACATATATGGGCAGAACAATCAGACCTCTATAAATCAGGATACAGGAACACTACAGAAACATCAATAAACCTGGCACAGGCTCTCCACTTCCATTGCCACCAGGAACACCCTCACCATAAAATCTTCACATTTTTCAGACTGGAACACATCGAGCTCCACTCAAGGGGTGACAATTATGAATTATGAGTCAACATGAATACGAGGCAACATGAAAACAAACTTACCATCAAATTGAACACTATCAAATGAGGACTCAACAAAGATGTAGAAATGAATCATTGGCTAAAAGACATATAAAGGAACAGTTTACATGTGCCACAACCTTGCCTTATGACTACCCTCTGGCGTTAGTGCAATAACTCTTCCAGTTTCCAGAATAATGACATTGAAACAGAGTTAACATACCTACCTCAACTGCTAATATAGCCTTAGAGCCCACAGTAGCGGGGTATACAAGCCATTAAAGGCCCGCTTCAGCATTTAAGGCTCGATTTGAAGGCGAGGGCCTCTAACAAAGGAGTGGGTCTTTATTGGCCAGTATAGCCCAGCTACCGAAGGCTATTAGAACTTCCCTCCACTATAGGGTAGAATGTTTTAAGAATTAAAACGAAGGCCTCACTAAGCTCGAGGGATTGAAATCCCCTCAGGCTTAGTGAGGCCTTTGGGAGATAAACATTGGAATTTTGGAGCTCCTGGCTGTTACCAGCCTAAAGAAGCCCAGAGAACTCCATTGTCTTCAATGTCGCTCCCAACATTCAAATGTTCTAATAATTTAAACCATTATATAATTTTTGCTGCATGTTGGAATAGATTCAGATACGTGTTCCCTTGTTGGCTCACACTACACCATTTCTGACCACCTTATTCACGTTCTTTTTTAAAAATTACAATTATGTGGACATAGTACTACAGTATCTGAACTACCATTATTGCACTGTTTGCTTCTTACTCAATCAAAGAATCTATGATTCTATGCAAGTTAACCTGTTTATTTTCATAAATGTAACTTTTTAAGCCAATTTGTATCATGTGACCAACATATATATTTGACAGCTTGATTACTATTTATGATAAGCTGCATTTATGATGCCATTTTAGTACCTCACAGATAGGCTTGACGGAACAATGATGGGTCGCCCCATATTGGAACTCTGGGCTCAGGCAGACCGTAATTGTTGAACTGATTACATGCCAAGATGCCCATGCCAAAAGAACACTATCAACACATCCTTGAAAGAAAACCAAAGCTACCCCCTTCTATTGCTAGAACATCACTGGCCATGGCACTCATTAACATCCTATGAACTTTCTTTCTACTTAGAGAATTTAACAACTATTCACCTCTTTTTATTAAATTTCCTATATCTGTGTCACGTGCAATCCTTATTAGACTCTCACCATTTATACGCCACTCAAACATTGCCATCAGCGTAATGTTCAAAACAGCTGCCAGAACCACAAAACCTCTGACTTGGGCACTTATTCCTTCAAACACCGCCGTCTTCCTCACTAACCTTATCGACCAAGGCCTCAATCTGTAATAGACAACTCAGCCCTAACCTGACTGCAGTGACCATATCACCACTGACGTAAACAGGAGGTAAGCGTTATGGATGATCAGCACCTAGCATGCATACACTCTTGACCTCGGTCAGACCTCCACGCTATCCCCTTTTTTCCTCTTTGCATTACCAGGAAATCTCTTTTCCACTTACTGTTCCTTCCCCAACATTTTTTAAAGGTAAGGTAAATTGTGAGACATGTATTAACTTACTTGTGATACTAACATTGATCACACAGCTACTCTAAGTTTTCTTTTCACCTTCTTCTTTTCCTTTTCCTAGGTTGGAGCATCAATGTACTCTTGTTTTTCATTTTTAATTACCAGGAACCTTTTTCTATTGACCGTACCTTTCCAGACACAAAATACGAGGATATATATTCTCCATTGACCGTCACAGATCTTTTGCACTACTATGTCAGAACTCTGCACTTCGTTTCTGCCTTACTTTCCTTTGCCATAAACACCCCTCTATATGGGTTCCCATTTACTTTGCAATTTTGGAACCTTCCAGGTTTTTCCTGATCCCCCAAACCGATCAACCACTTGGACCGATTTCGAATTACATAACAGGTTGAAATTACGTGTGCAAGGCGATTCATAGAGTAACTCAGTCCATCTATACGGGCAAAATAATAATGTTAGCTACACCTATGAGTTACATTTTCCTGATTTATCTGGCCACGTAAATGATTCATTACCGCTGTCATGCTCTCCATTTTCTTACCTATTGACCTTTGGCTTTCCTTTATATAAATAGCCAAATGTTGCAAGCCATATATGTTATACTCATTGGATTCTCAACATTAAGGCCTCTAAACCCCCAAACAGCTCTCTCCAATGTTTCCAGTGGGAATAGCTCTGGTCGATTGTCACCTCAGAACACTGGCATGTCACACACTACTTCTCCTGTGCAGTTGTCTTGACCTCACTGATGGTTCTTCCATTTCAGCTAGGGTGCCTGCCTCCCAATCTTTTTCAACAGACTGCGTACAAGTGCTAACTCATGGAGCAGAACAATGTGGCTAGGGTTGTGAATTCCAAGAGACTCATTCAGTTTCTTCATCTTTGACCATTTCTATGTCTTGCTGTCGCTATCAGAATCATGACCTCTGTGTGCAGGGATACCTGTTTCAAATGTAGTTGGAACTACCTTAATGGTTATTTAACATATGTATATTAGGGCCTTTACTTTTTCAGTTAAATAAATTTATCTTTTGTAAGACTTTGCATGCTACACTGAACTAAAACTCTCATAATGCATACTAAAGTAAAATGGAAATCTTTAATAGTTTTTGAAACACATCTTACAATTTAATTTCGCACATGTATTGCTAAGCATATACATATTTCTAAACATGCAATCTATGGATCATGGGTTAGGAAAAGGGAACTGATATATTGTACACCAAACTCTAGATGTTTCAGCAGCTGCAGATGTGACTAAGCTGCTGAATACAGACACAGGTACAGGTTCCAGGGATGAATTAATCAACTCCTCAGGAAAGGCTGGTGGTGATTGAGAGGAGGGTCCACCTACTGGTGCACGGGCCTCACCTAGCCAGGTTACCACCTTCTCATTGGTACGCGATCGTAGATCACACCATCATTTTTGTATTTCCTCAGTTGTTCTCTGGGTGACCCCCAAAAGAGTAAATCCTTTCTAGTATAGAGACTCATATTTTCAGTTTTTGAAAATGTGGCCCAGAAGGTGATGATTTTCCAAATAAATCACCATCATGTGCAACACATGCCTATGTAAGAGTTTCCAATTTTTTTCCCTAGAATAGTAATTTTCTTTTCCTGACTCCTGCTTCTGATGACGCAGAAAAGAAGGACTAACAAATATTCATATATTATTTAACCAAAATCATATAAGATAGTGTGATTTTAGCAAAGAAAAATAATGTATGTGGGAAATTGTGCCCACGGGGTAGTTTGCCATTATTATAAACGGGCTCAATTAATCATGAAGAATTGACAAATGTAGTAATCCGTCATAAGTGCAAATGTATTCTATGATTTCCTTGTTGAAACTGTTATATGCTTAGCTTAAATTTAGCAGAGGCTTTGGCCTAGTTGCCTGGTCTCAAATGTAACTGCGTGGTTTTCACTTGTATTAATAAAGACATATTATTTTACTTTAAGGCTGTATTTTTGCAGTAGAGTTGACTAATACACTTATCTCAAGGTTTCGTGCTAGGCTGGTTTCATCCCTTTTAAGCAAGGTCAGTTTCTGCAGGTGCGGACAATAAAAGCACTGATACCGAAATAATTGGCAAACTTTGTTGCAACTTGTGTTCCAAGGCTCCAAGGATACCTTATGCATCAATGAGTACTAGGAGAAAGACACTATTCATTGGTCAAATTGAAGCCACCCTATGAACCCTCCAATGGAAGACCCTGAAGAATTTGGAATGTTTCTTACTTAAACCCACCGGACAAAGAGAAGTCAGCCATTTTTCCTTGATGCCATTTTTGAAGCCAAATGCCAGACGCCATCTTAGAGGACATCTTGATGCCCTTTTCTCTATTCCAGAGGAAGAGACTTTGAGAATTCTCACCCTAGAGACTTTAACTTTAATTTGCCCCGTCTTGCCCATGCAGTAACCTTTGCCCCATTCTCCTTGCTGCTGCAAGGAAACTTGCCCTTAACTTTGCCCCTCTGAAATCTGCCCCATGCTGATCGAACTGGTACCTGAAGGACGAAGACTTTTCTTGAAAGCTGATTGTATTTGGTAAATATGAAAGGATAATTGTATTATGCATTGTGTTTTCCTTCCTAGGTACCAACTGCTTTTTGATAGGGCCCAAGCTAGAAGTTTTCTAAATTTGTGTTAACTAAATTCGTTTTGCATGAAGCCCCACATGCCAATGCTAATTAGAGGTTAGTTGAGGTATTCACTTGATGCACCATGCTAAATTGAAATCTTGTTATGCTGACCGATGTATGCAATTAGTCAAATTCAGTTGCTTATACTAGTGATTTGTATTGCTATAACCGAGTGCATTATAATCCAGATTTTGCATAGATTGCGTTTCTTCCGCCTCTATGGACAGATAGTAATGTTCGTATACATATATCATTTGATTTTGAGACTCACTTATATTATGCTAGCTTTGTTAATATAGGGAAATAAATTCATTAACTTTTAATAAACTGGTGTGGTTATTCATGACTGAAAGGTCATGGTGTGTCAAAATACTGATTGTTATTGATTCCTAATGTGTCATTTGATCTATTAATTGAGTATCAAGTATTGATTATAATGGTTATCAATGATTGATTTGAGAGATCTGACTATTCTTGGATGAGGAGAGCCCAACTAGGTTAAAAGGTTCACCGACCTCCAACATGTCCAAGTACAAGTAATTCATAAGGGCTGGACGCGCTATCACTTCCTTCTCGGGGTCTTGCTGAGAAAATGTGCTGGTTGCGAAGGGTGGATGCTCAAAATATGTGTGATTTCAGGTGGACTGCAAAATCAGTCTCCAAACTTAGGGGCTGATTTAAGGAAAGTGTCGCTGCAACCAGTGCAGCGCCACTTTTCATGAGCCCCTTAGCGACCCCCCTACTGCCACCATGTGTGCGCTGTATTTAAAATACGGTCCACTATTGCACAGGGTAGGGGGCAATAGTGTATTTTTTTATGCTATTGATGTACTCTGCAAGAGTAGTGCCAAAAAGTTGGCGCTACTTCTGCAGAGTACATACGGGAACATTATAAATAATGGTATGCCCCCTTTTAACGCCTGCTCTGAGCAGGCATGTAAAGTGCCTAAAATAATGTTCTTAGATTTCCTTGCGCCATTTTTTGTCCCCCCCCCTCTAATGGGGAAACGTCCCCCTTGCATACATTTTACCTGGAGCAGGCAAAATGTGGTGCAAGTATTTAAAAAGTGGCACAATGCATGCATTGCGTCACTTTGTAAATATGGTGCTGGGAAATGCCACTTTAATGCTGCATTGGCCTAAAACAAATGATGCTATGGCAGTGCTAAGGTGGTGCTAGGAGCTCATAAATATGCCCTAAATCCTCTCCATTCTTTAACAGAGCATGTGGTGTACTACTTCCTGTTTGTGAGACCATCATTCACTGCCAAAAAGCGACGTCCATTAATAGCAACTCGATTCACAATTTACCAAATCTCAGTGGCGTAACAAAGGCCCCCACAGCCCCTATGCAGGGGGAAAACGAGCACCAGGGGGCCCCCTCAGCACAATACATGTGCACGGTATCAGGCCCCTGACTGGGTCCAGGGCAGAAAAGGCCCCCTTTAGGTATTTTGCAGAGGGTCCCCCTCCAGTTTGGTTACGCCACTCCCAAATCTCTGTGAGCGATTCAGTAAATTGCAAATACGAATTAATATATTGGTCTATTACTTAATTGGTAAAGGTTTACCGAACACTGTCAAGCATTGCAACAAGCTACGTACATTTAGCCCTTTATCTCTTTCCTGATTTGCATTATCTGGCCACTGTTGGGATTTCCACGCTAGGGTGTGCTAGTAAATCAACAAGTCCTTGTGAAAAATTGATTGAGGCATTATCCAAAGGAATGACTGTTTAAAATCTTATTTTTTAAGGTTTGGAAACTTCTAGAATATGCAAAACTCTCACTGCAGCATCTTTACTGGGTTCATAAATGCACTTTTTGTGGGCACGGCATCTATGGGTTGCAAAGCCGAAGATCTAACTGCCATCTTTGTCATCAGATCAGGAGGTGACAGGTTTATAAAGGAGGTCGAATAACACATTGTCACTCCAGACACTGTGACGAGTTACAATTAGGCTCCACCATTTTTGACAAAGCATACTCCGGGGAATCGCAGGTACTGATTCATTTGCAGCGATTTATGCTGATAGTTTGTCCTTATTATTGTTGAAAATCCATCATTTGTGTGTTTGGGAGAGGGAGTTAGGAGCATGGAAAGGGTAGTTGCCATTGTAGTGCAGTTGGAATCTGTATAGCGAATGTGGTGAGCACCTCCAAAATTATAGTTTAATGGGTACTCTCGAACCTCGATGTCATTTAACACAGTCATTGCAGTTCTAAAAATATACCTGTCTCAGTTAGTGCTAGTATTGCAACATGTTTTATTTATTTTATTTTATTTTATTTTATAGCTTCATATGTCACTGGCTCGATCTGACAGGTGGCAGAGTCAGAAAGCTTTACTTGAGTAACAGTTTCATTAAAGAGAACACGTTTTGTTACGAGGCAGTCGAAACTTTAGACGGTTTGGTTCCATTGATAGCAAATCTTAAAATTGCAGTATCGATAAACATGTTACAATATCTATTTCAGTTCGGAATAGAGTTTTTGCCTCATTCTGATGGATAACGAAAGAAGGACCACACCTAAAATGGCAGCAATAGAGATTAATAGGATTTCTTGCTAAACCACAGCCCTGGAATAAATCACAAGCTGCAGTCTAGACATTTTCATGAGAACAAGAAATTTAGAATTCTACGTTCCATTGTTCGCTCGAAATAGCTTCATGGCATCCACCAAGTTTACCTTAAATCTGTTATTTCCCCATCTTGTACCATGGGGCGAGGATGAGAGGGAGCGGGGCAAGGATGTTGTGTGAAAAGCTTGTTTGGAGGACAGTGCATTTAGAAATACAGACGCAGATTTTCTATGGGTTTGCCCTTGGACTGGATGGTGGGCCTCCATGTGGAAGTTGTTTTTTACTCTAAAGAACATAGCTTACATGTCTGACTCGATTGATGTGCTCTTCACATAACAATTTGTACCGGATGGTGTGCCTCCAGCACGCATCCTATGCTAGGAACTGCTGGCTTACCTTTGTCCCTTACACCAAGGCTGAGCGTTACACAGAAGTGACACGCTTTGTCAGATCAAGCACTACTGATGACAACATTTGTAGAAGACCTCTGCTAAATCTGTTGCTGCACTGCTTTATGTCCTTTGTGTTACAGAGTCCTTCAGTTTTCTGTGCAGTGCTTTATGAAATGGAGGACAGCAAATCTGGGTCATAGGCAGCCATTCACTTGCCCATTTGTCCTGAGACCGATATCAGTCGGTTCATGGTATGTAGGAGGAGCTCAAGCTTGAAATTTATTGGTGTGCAGTCCAACTAGCTCTCTACTGTCAAACACTTTTATGTTTCAAGGCCACTTTCAGGCAGGAGGAGCATCCAGTGGTGTTTTTGGTAAGGGCTGGTGTTAGAAATTGGATCTCTAGTTGGCACAGGTATGCACCTTGTCCAAGTAGGGAATGCAATCCTAGTCAGGGTAAGTCAGATATAAAACCTAAATTACCCTGTGCTCACCATCAGTTAACTTGGCACAGGGCAGTGAGGCCTAATATAAGAGGCAATGTGTAAAGTATTTGTGCAACACTTAATTATAGTAACACAGTGAAAAATACCACAAAAGGTCTTAACACCAGTTTAGAAAAATAGGCAATATTAATCTGAATAGAAAAAGACCAAAATGACAAAAACCCGATAAGTAGAAATCGAGACATGAATTGTTAAAGATTAAATGTGAAAACAGTGCTTATAAGTCCCTAGAAGTCAAAAGGTTACTTGATGTCTTGAGGGACCGGTGCAAAAAATCCACGCAGGATCTGCTGAAATAGTATTATTGATGGAGCAATGCATTGCGTTGATGGCAGGGACACAAAACGTTAACATTTTTACAGTACTTGGGGTACTGCATCGTCGTCGGGCTCCATGGAAGTGAATGTGATACATCGTTGTTGGGTTGCTCAGAATGTTGTCATTGAGCCGCACAGTCTGTGAATCCACTGTCGTTGGGCAGCCGCTGCATCACCGTTGATGAGCAATGCACCGATTTTGCTCTCACAGTCGGGGCGATGCGTTGCTTTTTGCAAGTTTTAGCTGTAGAACCCACTTCTGAGGCCCAGGACTGGATAATGACACCCCAGGCAAGGGTAGGACTCACAGAAGGCATGGTCCAGGAGAGTCCAGCAGCACCAATAGAGTTGCAAACAGTCTTTGATCTCGCTGAGACTGCAAAAGAACAGGGGAAAGCCAACAAGCCCTTGGCTATTCTTGGGTTCAAGGATGTAGAGAGCAAGTCCAGTCATTTTCACTGCAGGCAAGAAGCAGCAGGCAACAGGCCAACACAGCAAATCAAGTAGCAAAGTGGCATTCCCTCCTACAACACAGCAAGCAGTAGGCCCACACAGCAATGCAGTTACAAGTTGTCAGTCCCTCCTGGCAGCATAGCAGTCCTTCTTCCCAGTGGAGTGCCTTGGTTCCAGTAGAGATCTGATTTGGTGGAGTTTGAGTCCAATACCTGTACCCAAATGTGCCTTTGAATTGGGGGAGACTTCATAGAGGCCTTTGAAGATCACAAGGTCCCTGTCCTTCCTTCCCTGGCTCCAGACACTCTACAGGGGGTTAGGCAGGCCTTTGTGTGGGGAGAGGCACAGCCCTATTCAGATGTGAGGCAGTGCTAAGCTCCACCCCCCATATGTCATATGGACTCTCACAAAGTAACAAGTCTGCTGGATTTGAGGCAGCAATACTTTGGCATTTGTAAGCAACTGAGTCCCTCCTACTCCAGGTGGCAGCTGTTCTCCAACCCTCTCGGCTCACTAGCAATACCTCCCCAAAACCCAACCATTAAAGGTTATTTGTGGCAGCCTTGCATGGAATCTGAAAACCCCTCAGGGATATATTGTGGTGGAACCGAATTTTGCCCTTTTCTCTCCACATACAAGTCTCTTACACACACATAGGCAAGAAAATAGATGCAGAACAGTTTTCAATATATTTATTGAAAGAAATGCAATCTACAATAAAATATATGAGCTGCAACAATTAGGATAGTGAGGAACAACGAAATCAGGATTGTGAAAATTAGAGATGTGAATATAAACAACCCCAACATATTGTCATAACAGAAGCCTACAATTCCTACCTGAAAGCCTAATGTCTAGTCCCGAAGCAAGAGCATGGCGATGTAAGCCAAAGCCAGTTAATGGTCCGTTGAGGCCCATTAAGTCACACCTAAGCTCCCATTTGTGTGTGACTATCTAGAAGGAATGCACACAGCCCAGCTGTCACCAATCCTAGATGTGTATTCAGAGACAGGCAGAGACACAGAATGGTTAAAGCAAGAAAACGCAAACTTTCTGAACATTTCATTTTCTGACTTGCAATTTAAAATCCAACTTCACCATAAGTTGTGATTTTAAATTGTTAGCGAGACTCACCAAACTCCATATTTCTATATTTTCCCAAATGGAAACTACATTTAAACGATGTTTCAAGATAATCTCAATGTTATCCTATGGGAGAAATAACGTTTTTCAATACCTGTACATGTTAAACCTAAAAGTATATGTCCAACTTTTTAAATACATTGCACCCTGCCATTGGGGCTAACTGGGCCTACTGTAGGGGGACTAACATGTAATAAAAAGGAAGGTTTGGCCTGGCAAGTGGGTGCACTTGCTAGGTCGAAATGGCAGTTTAAAACTGCACACACAGGCTCTGCAATGGCAGGCCTAAGACACTATTACAGGCTACTGTGGTGGGTTGTACAGTCAGTGCTGCAGGCCCATCAGTAGAATTTTAATTTACCAGACCTGGGCACCTATTGTGCACTTTTCTAAGGACTTATAAATACATTAAATATGCAGGTTGTGGACAAGCCAAAAAGTAGAGAGCACATGCACCTTAGCACTGGATAGCAGTGATAAAGTGACCAGAGTGTTGAAGCAACAAAAAGAGTGTCAGAAATTGAGGAGGAGGAAGGCAAAAAGTCTGTGGATGACCATTCAGAAGGGGCCATTTCCAACAGCTAAGCTTTGGCAGCAGGGTGGAGGGGATGCCAGGCCACAGGCAGGTGGTAGTGGTTAGGTCTGGGTGCTGCCTTCTCACCAAAGCAGGCAAGGGAGGAGGATGCTCATTTCTGAATCTACCTCTGGCCATCATCACTGAGGCATGCGATCCTGGAACAAAGAACCCAATGTCTTAAAGGGTCAGACCACTACAACTGAGATGAAATGAGGTCCAAATCATGTAAACACTCATACTAGCATTATATGAAAATTATTAACTTAGAAGTGCACTGTGCTGCAACAATGACTAAGACTTGACATGCAACCGTCATGACTGCTCTGTTTGAGGAGGCTACCATCTCGAGGAAACACATTTTCTATATGAAGAAAAACAATTACACTTGCTCATAGCAGCAGAATCGTCACAAATGTGCATTTGTATTACACCAAAGCCTGTATATTGCCTGCAGGCTCAGGGTAAGTAAGTTCGACAAGTGCGCATCAAAGGAAACTACAAATCGTAGTCATATACAATAACCTCTGTGCTTCCTTCATTTTTTATGATATGACTAAGGCTTATAAAGATATGGCATTCTGTGGTCCTAGCACAGTTTATTCTGAAAACTGCCAGGATTTACCACTTAATACTAATTGGAAACAACAGCAGGGCCTCTAAATAAAACGTATTTAATATAACACAAGAGTGGTATTTTTTAAATAATTGGCCTGGCTTTAAAGGCCCTTAGCAACAAAAGACCCAGATGTCAGAATTCTATATGAGGGAGGGCTGCCTTGCTTCTTTATGAGCACTGCGATCTAGCAGACGTGTAACTACACTCAACAACAAGGGAGCAAATGTATGCAGGCAATCTGTTTGGTGTGCTAGATAATAGGAGAGCGAGAGCGCCGACTACTATAGCACGGGCGCCGCAAATGTCATGTAAATTACGCTTGATTTCCAAAATTCAATTATCTCCACACTGCACAGGCAAATAAATAAGTTCATGTCTGAATATATTATGCCTACCCATCTCATTCTGTCGTCTTCGAAATTAAAACAGCTGCAGCAAAATATGCACCCTAAACTTAAGGCATTTGGCCATCCATTCATCCCGTGAAGGAGAATCTCTGAGCCGCCGAATATCTATGCACTTCCTGCTAAGTGAAATTCTTCAGTGATGCAACTGTGTGGAGAGTTAATGTTGCAGAAAAAGTACATGGAGTTTTGTATCTCTTTGTTTCATGACAGTTTGGCGGTGATTGAAGGCTTCAGGGCTTTGTATAAATAACAATGAGAGAGTGCCACAACACTCTTTTTAGAGGCTGATTATATTTAGCTGCTCACGTCCATGCAAGAGAACAAAGCCAACCTCATGGAGTTAGTGTGTGATTAAAAACATAAACCCGTAAAGATTAGTTACATATGAGATGACCATTATCAGAACCTCTAGTTCTCTGAGGGAGACACACTCCAAGTTGTTTCGAGCACCACATGATGTAAGAGCTCACTGCTTTCTTCGAGGATCCATTTCAATTTTTTAAACTTTAAATATTAATAACTTTAAAAAACTCTATCACTGCTTTCAGCATTTTGTGTTAGCTGACATCTCCTATTCACTGTGTTTGATGTTCATTGCTCCTTTGGTGCAGAACTTTAAACCTTCGCAATAAACAAATAAGTTTGCCCTATAGTCTGGTGCCCAGTTGTACTTTAACTTTGCATCTGTGGCGCCACCTTTGTGGGGCAGCCCTGAAGCAAAATAATTTTCGGCATTTACCAAGCCAGGCAAAGCCACTCCGCGTGGTGCTGCCTGGTTTTGTAAATACAAAGTAACACAAGGCAGTGCCTAGCTGATTGAGCTTACTTCTATATTTTTTCTCGTTTAATACCATTGCTGCTTTTAAAGGTATACCCGCCTTCGAGGAGTCCTTATACTTTGGCCACTCAGTTATGTGAATTCTGACAATGGCTTGAGTCAAAATCACAACTTTCCACCAAAGTGACCAGATCCAGCAGCTTCTGAAATAACCAAAAGACACGATTCAAAAGAAAAGAACACAAACTCAATGGGTGGGCACCCATCCAAAAGAAAGAAGCTACTCCACAATAAATAAACCATCTCTAGTGCTGGCGTGACAGCTAATCACAACAGCAATGAGCCATGGCTGTTCAATCCTGCATAGCACATGAGCATGCTCTAACACATATGCTATCAAGTACACTCTCATAACGCTAAGAACCCACAGCCAACAATTACGGGTGGATTATCACATATGCTGGAGAGTGAAAAACATACAAAGCTTTTCTTTTCCTTTTTCATAACATACTTTCAGCAGTGAAGGCTTAGTGTAGGCACCATTAAATGGAACAGCTGAGCCTTCCTTGTTGCTGCCCACTGCAGCGAAATACGTTTTTTTAAACTTGATGCACTGGAATGAAAGCACTTCATAAGTGGAAGGACACATCTATTGGACAATTATAATGCTTTGAATTAAGTAAAAGGGATAATTTCCTCTGGTAATGGCACTTTCATAGGCATTTGCTGAAGGGGCGGATCAAAAGAAACCAATTACTGAAGCCGGCTGACTTAAAGCCTCCCTCTGAATATGCTTTTTTTTGGTCATGACAAAAGCTCTGGCGGGGCCAGACGTAAAAGCCACTGAAATGCAATAGTTATTATCCAGTATCTATTAGTGAGGCTCTCAGCTATAATATAGCTATGCCTTGGTTTGGCTACATCAAGGAATTTTTACCTCGGTCCCCAGTGGCATCTGATAGAGCGTTCCGTCCTAATAAATTACCTGTATTTGGACGCTCTTGGGTCGATGAATCTTTTGACCAAGTGGGGCTCTCTTCACCCGAGATTAGTCAATTTAATCAAATCAATAACGAACATAAGCAATGCCCTGATCAACATAACACTTCACAATTAATCCAGAAAACATTTCGGCGAACCATGACCTTTCGGCCATGAATAACCACACCAGTTCATTCAAAGTTAATGAATTTATTTCCCTATATTAACAAAGCTAGCACGATATAAATGTGTCTCAACACCAAATGATATATGTAAATGAACATTAATAGCTGTCCATAACGGCGAAAAAGATGCAATCTATGCAGCATTTGAATAACAATGCATTCGATAATAGCAACGCAAACCACTAAAACTATAATCTGTAATGGGCTAATTGCATACATTAGTCAGCATAACAAGGTCTCAAATTGCATCGTGCAACAAATGAATCCTCATCTAACCTCGAATTAGCATCTGCATGTGGGATTTCATGCAAAAACAATTTAGCAACATTGATTTGGAAAACTCGTAACTAGGGCTCTTATAAAAAATCAGCAGTTGGTTACCTAAAGAGAAACACAATGCAATTGTACATTTTCCTTTCATATTTACCAAATTCAATCAGCATTCAAGGAAGTCTTCGTCTCACAGGTACCGGTTTCGATCAGCATGGGACGGGGACAAAGGGGGCAGGGTGGACGGGGCAATTGCCTCACAGCAACAAGATAAAAGGACAAAACTACTACTTTATGCAAAGGGGCAAATCAAAGTTAAAGTCTCTAGGGCGAGAATTACTTAAAGTCTCTTTCTCTCGATTAGAGAAAGCATCAAAGTCTCATTCAAAATGGCGTCGAACATCAATTGGCATCATAGAAGATGGCAAAATGACGAGGTCAGCAAGATGGGCCATAATGGCTGCAATGGGCAATAATGTCCTCAATGGGTGCAGTGGGTAATCGCCAATGGCTAATGGCTGCTTTCTTCTTGTGCACCAGGTTTTTATAAACAACAGTTCAAATCCAGTAGGGTCTTCCATTGGAGGGTTCATAGGTTGGCTTCAAATTGTCCAATCAAAAACAACAATTTACAAGCTTCTACCTAGGCATACATTATCCTTGGAGTCGGGAACGTAAGTTGCAACATATTTTACCAATTAACTCACTTTCAGAGCTTCCATTGTCTGCACCTGCAGATTGACCTTGGAGCAAAGAAGAACATGCCAGGCTGGCACGAAACCTTAAAGATAAGCATGTGAACCGATCTCACTGGAAAAGTACAGCTTCAAGCAAGAATACACGTTTTATTAGCACATTAGAAAAACACGAGCATCTAAACCGTGAGACAAGGCAACTAGGCCGAAGCCTCCACTAAAGTTATGCTAAGTTAAAACATTTCAAACAAGCAAATCATGGCACACGTTTACGATTATGTCAGATTAGTACAATTCTAATACATCACGTTATATAAAGCACGCTTATAAATGTTGGCGAACTACTCTGAGGGCACATTTGTCCCCGTACAATCTTTATTAGTTCGGTTAAAGTCACACTTGATTATTGCAGCACTACGTTTTATGCACTAATAAATGTAAAACCTTTATTTCTGCGTCATCAATCCCTCCTCTGATGACTATTTGTCATCACACAAAACTATTCCCACAAATTTTATTCCATTGAAATTCTGTCAGTTCTCTTTGCCTTTTAGTTCCCCTTGTTCTTGCCTTGTATTCTTCTGCCATTCTTTTCATCATTTTCTCTTCCTTCCTTCTCTTAATTCTTGCCATGATCATTAGTATTCCCCTCTTTATTCCCCAAATCCCAAAGATGCATATTAGTACTATTAGTATTCCCTGTATTATTTTTAGTAATATTCCATTCCAAATGCCACCAAGCCAATTTCCCACTGAAGCAACTCCCTTTCCAACCTTCTCCCAAACTCCTGGTTCTTTCAATTCCTTCAAGTCTGCACTCTCTTTTGTTAGATTTGCAAGCATTGTTTTAATCTTCACACTGTTGTCTGGTATATACGTGCAACAGTGACGCGCACCAAGCATTTTGCAAACGCCGCCATCCTTTGCTAAAAGAATGTCTAGGGCAAGCCTGTTTTGAAGAGTCATAGCTCTTTCTGCTGCAAGTTCAGCATCCATCAGGATTATAGCACCTGAAAACTTTGTCAACATGTTATCTACTATAGTAGACAACTTTCTTATTTTGATGGAATTCAACACAACTCCCAATGAAGGAATCATGGCTCCAAATATATCTCCTACCACAGCAGCTGCGGTCTCTCTTTTCTGGATACGATGAGATCCAGGCGTCTTTGGAATCACCGATAGGTCATCCAGTTGATAAACCTTTGGGAACACTATACCCAAATAACATCTCCCCCACCATCCCTTTGGAAGACGATAATAGGCATTATGCCCACAAATGTAATATACACCAGGTATGACAGGGTCAAGTCCGTTCAGCATGAATGTCCATTTGGCCTTAAAGATAAACGTATGTTTACATTCACTCGCTCCCACGAAAATGTTATCATAATAAGATTCACCACGATATATAAAAAATTTCCCTACATGCCAAGCGTCTAAAGCTATTTTTCCTTGTGTTTTTATTGCGGCAAAAGCATAATTATCTACTGAAGTCCTCTTACTTAGCTCTTTTTCTAATTTCGCATTCATTTGTGCCCTTCTATCATCTGTGCGATCTAAAAAGCTTATTTCTACTGCAGAGAGCGAGCAGGTAAGGTTTTCCCTATGAGCGTGAGCTGTTTCAAAAGGTTGCATTGGCTCGAAAAATTCCCTCATTATTTTAGCATCCCAATCTTTAGCAATCTGGCTTAGTTGCATTATTATAGGAACATATGCAAAGGTAACATCATAATTTGAATAAAAATACTGTATGTTAGTTTGACCATAAAATCTAGAAGTTACTAAACTACATGTAATCCCATATGTAAGAGGCATGTGGTGATAAGTCACCCCTTCCGTTACCGATGTCGGTATCTGTGTACACACATAACAATCTTTCGCATCCATAGTCTCAACATATTCTGTTAGTAGGCGATAGAAAACATTGTACGAAAGTTCCTTCTTATCATGCAAGTGTCTCTCATCTAATTCTAGTCTTTTCAATGTGGTTAGTTCAGTGACAGTAACAGGAGCAGAAGTAGAAGCATCAATTTTCTCATTCTCACCCTTACCACGCGTTGCAAGCACTATTGCCATTATTATTAGTACACATGCAGTTATCAAGCCTATACACGCATATTTACAATATTTCACTCTACTGTTTTGTGTAGCGTACTTAGTCATGATCTGTATAGAATCAGAGAGCTAGAAGCACTTATAAAGAAACGATTTAGCAATTAGTTACAAAGCTGAACGAGCGCAATGTTCACACAGTTTTCTTCAGGAGCCCAGTCACTTATCGGTTAGCAGCATTTGTCTCAATTCGGCAATAACTCAGTCTTTTATCAGTTAGCAACGTTGTCTCAAATCGGGTTTAAGAGTCAATCAGGTTATCAAAGTCTTATCAAGTTAGCAAATGTCTCATCCGGTTTAGCAATGCCTCAGCTGGTTGTATCACGTTAGATTATAGCAAGCAATGTCATTTATCAGTTTTTCAATCAATAGTGTCCATAAAACTTTTCTTTTCTATTGGTATCTCTTCTTCTTCGTTCTCGAGGCTAAGAGATACAAATTCGTCTGTCCAATCGTCATTGACTACATATGCCCATTCTGGACCGGAATATCTCCTGTTTGGTATCCTTTTCCTTTTCAATTTTGCATCTCTCTTCGATTCTGCCTCACTGGTACTTTCCTCTTTGGCCAAGTCTTTTTCTTCACTTGATGTTGGTACCACGACAGACACTTCCTTTCTTTTCTCTTTCACTCTTGGCCCTTCACTGTCGTTCAACGTTTCTCTAGTTCTTAGTTTTACTGGTGATATACTTGGTCTTCTCTTTGCACTGTGTCCACTTGATGGACCTGCGATCTCTTCTGAAGAAGTTTGAACAGTTTCGTTCTGTTCTGCCTTGTCCCCTCCTTCTGGGGAGTCAATCAGGTTTTCCTTTTCTTTTTCTGTACCGTCTGCTTCTGGGAAAGCCCTCCTCTGATCAGGCTCTCCTGCTTCTTCACCTCTTTCGAGCCCTTTGTCACCGTTACTTTCTTCAGGCTCTTTGTCACTTTCAGCTGCTTCAGGCTCTTTGTTACCTTCAGCTGCTTCATCACTGTCTGAGGTTTCTCCTTGGTCTTCCCCAAGTGAATCGGTTGTTTCGTCCTCAGAGAATATTTCTCTCTCCTCTATTTCTGCCTGTTTGCTTCTAGTTCTGTTTTGCTCTGTCTCAGCGCTCAGCACTTTGTTATCAGGTACTGGCAGTTTCAGCGCTTCAACTTCCTCATCTGTGGGACACAACACTTTCTTTGTATGACTGGCGTGAATCCAGTTGGGAACTCCCGCACACTTCATAGCGGTAGTGGTCGTCAGGATCACTTGGAAAGGGCCTTTCCAACGGGGTTCCAGACACGACTTCCTCACGTGCTTCTTTATCACAACCCAGTCACCTGCTTTCAGTGTGTGTCCTGGACCTTGGATCGGTGGCAAGGTTGTTGCTTCCACCTGGTGAGAGAAAGAGCGAACCACGTCAGCCAGACCTTTGCAGTAGTCTAACACCATATCATCTGTAATATTCAAAAGCGCGTTTGCGGGAACTGCAGGAAGTCTCATGGCCCTGCCCATGAGAATTTCGTGCAGGGACAATCCAGTCTTTCTGTCAGGGGTGTTTCTCATTGACATTAACACCAAAGGCAATGCGTCAGGCCATTTCAAATTTGTCGATGCACATATTTTCGCATTCTTGATTTCAGTGTACCATTCATTTGTTCCACCAGTCCTGAGGCTTCAGGGCGATAGCTACAATGCAGTTTTTGCTCAATGTTCAGCGCTGCGCAAAGTAACTTTATCACCTCGTTATTGAAGTGACTTCCTCTATCTGATTCTAAAGAGATCGGGAATCCGAAACGTGGTATCAACTCCCTCAACAATAGTTTTGCAACTGTAAGGCTGTCATTTCTACGTGTGGGGTATGCTTCAATCCAGTGACTAAAAATGCACACAATCACCAACACATACTTCAGACCTCCATGCACAGGCATCTCAATAAAGTCCATCTGCATTCTGCTGAACGGGCCACCCGCCCTGCCAATGTGGCTCACGTTCACAACCGTTCCCTTTCCTGGGTTCATCTGCTGACAAATGACACAACGATGGCAAACTGCTTCTGCAACTTGACGGAATCTGGGGTTAAACCAATCAGTTTTGAACAATCTTATCATGGCATCTCTCCCTAGGTGAGCCTGCCCATGATAGAACCGCGCTAGCTGCAATAAGAGACTATTTGGTAAAACAAATTTTCCTTCATTTGAAACCCATAACTCATCTGGTCTCCTTGTACATTGTGACTTAATCCAGGAAGCTCTTTCATCCTCCCTGATGCTATTCTGTAATGCTTTTAGTTCATCCATTGTATCCACGACCTTCAAGGCAAATGCTTCAGCTGGTTCGAGTTCTGGTTCACTTATCAAATTCCATTCATCCCTGAGCAATATACAGTTCAAGGCACAAAATCTTGCGACTTGATCCACATATGCATTTCCCAGGGAAACATAGTCCTGTCCTTTTGTATGAGCACTACACTTTACCACTGCAATTTCGGCTGGCATCTGAATGTCGTGTAACAATTCCCTTATTCTCTCCCCGTTTTTCACTGGGGACCCTGAAGAGGTCAGGAAACCTCTCTGTGACCATAGTTGCCCAAAGTCGTGCACAATTCCAAACCCGTACTGACTGTCAGTGTAAATGGTAACCTTCATCAATGTAGACAGTTGGCATGCTCTTGTAAGGGCTACAAGCTCTGCTACTTGTGCGGAATAGACTCCTTGAAGCCAGGATGCTTCCAAGACACCTGTTACAGTACATACAGCATATCCTGCTTTCAAAATTCCCAACCCATCTCTTAGACATGAACCATCAACAAAAATAATATGGTCATTTTCATCAAGCTTAGTATCCCTAATATCAGGTCGGGGTTTTGTGCAAAATTCAGTCACCTGAAGGCAGTCGTGCTCGACGTCTTCAGCGTTCTCAATTTCAGCATTTTCACCGGGAAGCAAGGTTGCTGGATTCAACGTAGTGCACCTTTTCAGCTGCACATTCGGTGAGCCCAGAATTATTGTTTCATACCTTGTGAGTCTTGCTCCAGTCATGTGTTGCGTTCGGGAGCGGGTCAAAAGTATCTCAACTGAGTGAGGGACCATGACTGTTAATGGGTGTCCCATCACTATTCCTTCACTCTGAGTGAGGCTGATACCAACTGCTGCTACGGCGCGCAAACACCCTGGCAGTGCTGCTGCGACCGGATCCAAAGTAGCTGAAAAATACGCTACTGGTCTGTTTATGCCACCATGGGCTTGGGTCAAGACAGACAAAGAACATGCATTACGTTCATGACAAAACAATGTGAAAGGCTTTGTGTAATCAGGCATACCTAAAGCTGGAGCCCTGCACATGCATTCTTTCAATTCAATAAAAGCATCCATCTCATCTCCTTTCAGCTCAATTTCATCCAAGGCATCCTTCTGGGTCAGCTTCAGTAAAGGCTTTGCTAGAGTTGAAAAGTTGGGAATCCACTGGCGACAGTAACTCACCATCCCCAAAAACTTCCTCACCTCCCTCCTCGTCTTTGGTGGACTCATTTGAAGTACACTTGTTATTCTTTCCTTCATTATTCTCCGTGACCCTTTCTCTATTTGATGACCCAAGTATTTTACTTTCTTCTGACAGAACTGCAACTTTGAAGGAGACACCTTGTGTCCATTCCTTCCCAAATGGTTCAGTAGAGCAATGGTGTCGGCTGTGCAGCCACTTTCTGTCTTAGATGCAATCAGTAAGTCATCAATGTACTGTACTAGGGTTGACTCGAATGGCAATTCTAACGCTTCCAAGTCTTTCTTTAGAATCTGATTGAAAATTGACGGTGACTCAGAAAACCCTTGAGGAATTCGACACCAACTGTAAACTCTGTCTAAGAATTTGAAACAAAAGAGAAATTGGCTGTCCTCATGAAGAGGCACCGAAAAGAATGCTTGTGACAAGTCAATGACTGAGAACCACTCGGCATCGCAAGGGACTTGAAACATTATCACAGCTGGATTCGGTACTACAGGGCAGCATTTAATTATGATGTCATTTATTTTCCTCAAGTCCTGCACGATTCGGACCTTTCCACTCGGCTTTATTAGTCCCATGATTGGTGAATTACATGGACTGCTTAACACTTCTTTCAATACTCCTTGTTTTACAAACTCGTCAATGAGTTGGGCGACTTTCATGAGGGTGTCTTGTGCCATGTGGTATTGTGGGGTCTGGGGAAAGGTTACATTGGGTTTTACGGTCACTTTCACTGGTTCCACTCTTTTCACCAATCCCACCTCTTTTCCTGTCATATCCCACACTTCCTTTCCGACTGTTTCCCGTAATTCAGCTGGAATATCTTCTTCAGTTATCATCGGAAAAAGGTTAATCAGAGGATATTCTTCATCAACAGTTTCCATCTCATCCCCTTCTACACTGTCCTCTTCTTCCCCATCACTGCTCGTCTGAATTCTAATTCCATCGTTCGAACACATAATCGAACATCCCAATTTGCACAATAGGTCTCTCCCTAACAGTGCTATCGGGCTTGAGTCACATACCACAAAATTATGTGACCCTTGATAGTTACCAATTCTGACTTGTACTGGATCTGTGATTGGGTTCGTCAGGTGCCTGTTTGCTACTCCCACTACTTGAACTGTTCTCCCTGAGAGTGGCAAATTTGGTACTTCAATGCTCCTAACAGTTGAACGTGTGGCTCCTGTGTCAACCAAGAATGAAACACGATGACCCATAACTCTTCCCTCCACATATGGACCCTTTTGATCAACTTCCAAGGATGCTGCAAGCACACAATTTCCCTCCTCATCTGAACTTTCACTCTCCCATACATTGTTTATTCCATTCTCACTGTGTAATGGGAACTGTTGTACGGTGCCATTTGTATTCATCACCTGACCCGAGACCTGTGGAGGAACCATCACTTGCTGCTGACTCACTGGTGCCAAAGGTATTTGCATTTGCTGATTAGGTACCATGGGAAACTGCTGTTGCATTGGCTGCATTTGCGTCATCTGCATACGGGGCATCTGCATCTGCTGCGGCTGCATGGGCTGTAATCCCTGCAGCTGATTTATGGTCTGAAAATTTGGGTTTGGACCTCTAATTTTCGGTCCCCTCATTGTCTGGAATGCATTGACATCATTGTTTTGCTGACCAACACCTGCACCTTCCTGCATCACCATCGGGCACTCGCGTTTCCAATGCCCGACGATTCCGCACACGTGACACGGCATCACCCTTTTCAATGCCTGCACACCATTCGGAATCGCAACAGTGTTCAAATCCGGACCATTACTCCCAAAGCCTCCTCTGCCTCTGCCTCTCGCCTGTGGCTGAAACACCATGTTTCCCTGCGGCTGCGGCTGCGGTATCTGCTGTTGGAACCCTTGCAACCCTTGCAAACCTGTCTGAGCTGCTTTAAGTTGCATCACCATCACTTTCTCTTTCAACCTTTTCTGTTTCACTTCAATTTCGTTGCTACAGTATTTCGCATAATTCAACACCTCATCAATAGGTTTCGACTGCCAACAAATCAAATGCGTCTTTATCATCTGACTTATCTCTGGTCTCAGCCCTTCCACAAATCTAAACACAAAATGAAGCATGTCCTTCGCCTCTATTGTTTCCGTGCCACTGTAGTTCTTGAACGCCTTCAACAACCTCTCATAGTAACCATGAATCGACTCTTTAGCCTCTTGGGCAGTTCGATCAATCTTCTGCCAATCCACATTTTTCGCGGCAACCTTCGTCTTCAAATGCTCAATCACCTTATAGTATAAGCTCATTACCATAGGTGATGGTGCACCCGTATCCCTGTCTCTCTCTGGTTCATTTGTCGGCCAACCTACAGCCCTTTTGCAGTCTTCCCACAAATCTGCCGGAACCACAATCTCAAAGAGGGTGTTCAGGTCTTCCCAAAGACATTTTGCAAGCTTCACAAACCTATCAGTCTGTTGATACCATTCAATCGGTTTCTCTCTCAGTTTGGGAAAATCATCCGTAAAAGACTGAATGTCGCTTCTGTGCCACGGTACATGTATTAATTTTCCCCCTGCTGTCTCCCTCATTGGTAACATGGTTATTGCATCACTACTCTGCGGTCTTTTCTCCTTATGCTCTGGGACACTATCTTTCTTCTTTTCCTTTTTCTTTGCCCATCTACTTTCCCATTTTTCTAAGCACCTCCACACTTGTGCACTCTGCAGCAATTCTCTAAGGTGCGTTTTCATGCCTGCTGACCTCATGTGTTCAAAGTCTGTGGTCCCGAAATCCAATCTATAGCTCCTGCTCAAGTGTTTTGTCTTGTCTATCTCAACCCCATTTTTGTCAGCTATTTCTTGCAACCTTCTATGTACCTTGTTCACTTCTCTCGTAATCCTGGGACATAGATACCCCAGCTCTTCTTCCGAGTAGGACTCTAACCTATTCAAACCCATAGTCCCTTCCACCAATTCTTCTGCTTCCATGTTCAACCTGACCTTATTCAGATAGTCTTCTCCCTTCCCAATGGCTGAGCTTTGTGTGGAATTCAGACTGTTGAACCACTGTGTCAGCTGTTGCGCATTCAACCCCATCAGTGTAGCATTCACATCGACTGCCATTGATGGTTGCGGCAACTTTTCAGTGTTCGATGCTAGCGGTATCATCAGTGGGGGACTCGACCTCACCACTGTTGACTGAGCACATATGGGACTAAACTCCATCAAGGACCCAGATCCAGTTGGCAGAGCCGCTATCGGAGTTGTCTCTGGAGTGTTTTCTATGCACCTCCTTTCCGTCCCACTCTGCACCATTGATCCTTGACCGCTCATACCTGAGTTAGGCTGAATGTACAAAGGTACCGGTGGACCTACAGTAATGGGTAGGGATATCGCATCTGGGTTCTGTCCATTCCCCAGGTTCTGAGGCATGTTCATTCCCACACTATGGGTCATCATTGCCGGCATGCCCGTCTGACTCCCCGTCATCTGAGCATGTGCGGTTCCCCCCTGCATCTGCTTTTGAGGCATCAAAAACTGGGTTGATTCAGCTTGTGCCAATGTTGGGTTGCGACCATTCTGTACTCCCATTACAGTTGGATCTAGAATCATTCCCGTACTGTTGTCACTGCTGTAGTATCTTGGGACCTGCGGCTGATAATTTTCTGCTGTTTTCAATATAGGCACATCTGGATATATTCTCCTAACCTGCGGTATCTGTGGGGTGAACAGTAAACTCGGGTCCTTAGATCCCGATGGCGTTTCTGAATTCGGAGTTTCATTATTCTGTACCGGTGCCTGAGGGGCAGAACTGGTACTTGGACCTTGTTCACTCTCTGCATAAGGTGGTGGACGGTCGTTCAGCAATTGCATGATGAACTCCTCATCCTCTGACTCGTCTTCTCTCCTTAACTTTTCCTCGTCCTCTCTATCTTTGGAACACCTCCTGTTTGTCTTACAGGTAGCTTTCTTGCCTGTCGCCTCTTCTTCCTTAGCAATTGCGGGAAACAATTTTATCCCCTGCAATATATCTGACCTCCACACCTTCTGTGCATTATCCCACCTAGCGTCCGCTAGTGTCTTTTCTACCTTTCTTATCCTGGTCTCGAACTTCTTTTGCTGTTGCTGTCTAGCCATTAGTTCCCAAATCGCTAGAGCCTCAAACTGTGCTGGCCTTGGAGGTACCTTCATGTCGTACATCGCGAATCTCAAATTCTCTAGGATCCTTATATTGAATGTCCCATGGATCGGGAACGCTACGCTCCCATGTCTCTCTGTCAGCTTGTGCCATTGCTTTAGCCAAAGGCACGGAGCTACCCCCTTTTCCTCCATTACAATGTAAGTTGGTGTACCTTCGGGTGGCGTCTCCTCTCCTACGCTCGCTTTAATGTAAGACTCCCCCTTCATCGCACTCTTTAATGCTTTAAAAAATGTCATTTTCTCGTCTTTTATTTCACAAAGTTTGTAATCAATAAGTGACTTTAATTCCCGGAATACTCTTCGCTTGCCTTTCCCCTTCCAATCGAGCCCCACGGACTGCGTCCAATCCGTGTGCGACCCTTCTCTGCAACCAACCTATCCCAGCGCGGCTCCTAGTGACGTCACACTCACACACACTGCGGCTGACAAAGCCTCGCGGCTTGTCCTCCTTCACTCAGCTCCTCTCGTAACAACTTCTGGCATGTATCGCGAGCAACCAAATAATAATAAAACAGATCTGTCGGTTTACTACAGGAAGGGTAACACAATCGCTTCAGGACCTTAGGGATTTTTCACTAGCCTCAGCAGTTATTCCATCTTTCTCGGTCCCCACTTTCGCAAGCAAATCCTGACCCGCAGACTCTGCTCTCAACTTGTCAATGATCTATTCTAGTGCACTTAGAATTTGTCAAAGCCCGAAGTCGAAGTTTTCTTCCACTCCCTTAACACACGTACCGACTCGTTGACCACGCCCAGTCAACCTATTAAACCGACCAGACCACAACATAAAACAAGTGTCTCATACACTTTTCAACATACTCCGGAGTCTCTTGACCTCGCAGGGCCCGTCTCAACAATAACAACCACGTGGACCTTTTTCTGCACAAAGCGCCACATGCACATGAAGTTCGACGACTTCCCTACTCTCACACTCGGAGTCGCACCTCCGCTATTCTCTAAAATCCTCGCAACCTTTTCAAACAATCTGCGGCAATAAGCTGTGCAAGCGCAAAACCCTGACTTCACTCATACCGTCACTAGTACCGCCAACGCCGATTTCACACCTCCATTCTCTCCATTCGCAAGCTCCGAGATCCCGGGAAAGTCGCGGGGGACTTAGGGCATCATCATTCTCTCAATCTGTTTTACCCAAGAAAATCTAATTCAACACCATATACTTCTCGAGTGGGGTCTCAAAGAGCGCAACCTTCAATTCAACACCATATACCTCTTGAGTGGGGTCCCAAAGGGCGAAACCGTTACCTCTCGAGTGGGGGTCCCAAAGGGCGTAACCCTTACCTCTCGAGTGGGGGTCCCAAAGGGCGTAACCATCCTCTGCTACCATCTACTGATAGAGCGTTCCGTCCTAATAAATTACCTGTATTTGGACGCTCTTGGGTCGATGAATCTTTTGACCAAGTGGGGCTCTCTTCACCCGAGATTAGTCAATTTAATCAAATCAATAATCAATAACGAACATAAGCAATGCCCTGATCAACATAACACTTCACAATTAATCCAGAAAACATTTCGGCGAACCATGACCTTTCGGCCATGAATAACCACACCAGTTCATTCAAAGTTAATGAATTTATTTCCCTATATTAACAAAGCTAGCACGATATAAATGTGTCTCAACACCAAATGATATATGTAAATGAACATTAATAGCTGTCCATAACGGCGAAAAAGATGCAATCTATGCAGCATTTGAATAACAATGCATTCGATAATAGCAACGCAAACCACTAAAACTATAATCTGTAATGGGCTAATTGCATACATTAGTCAGCATAACAAGGTCTCAAATTGCATCGTGCAACAAATGAATCCTCATCTTACCTCGAATTAGCATCTGCATGTGGGATTTCATGCAAAAACAATTTAGCAACATTGATTTGGAAAACTCCTAACTAGGGCTCTTATCAAAAATCAGCAGTTGGTTACCTAAAGAGAAACACAATGCAATTGTACATTTTCCTTTCATATTTACCAAATTCAATCAGCATTCAAGGAAGTCTTCGTCTCACAGGTACCGGTTTCGATCAGCATGGGACGGGGGCAAAGGGGGCAGGGTGGATGGGGCAATTGCCTCACAGCGGCAAGATAAAAGGACAAAACTACTACTTTATGCAAAGGGGCAAATCAAAGTTAAAGTCTCTAGGGCGAGAATTACTTAAAGTCTCTTTCTCTCGATTAGAGATAGCATCAAAGTCTCATTCAAAATGGCGTCGAACATCAATTGGCATCGTAGAAGATGGCAAAATGACGAGGTCGGCAAGATGGGCCATAATGGCTGCAATGGGCAATAATGTCCTCAATGGGTGCAGTGGGTAATCGCCAATGGCTAATGGCTGCTTTCTTCTTGTGCACCAGGTTTTTATAAACAACAGTTCAAATCCAGTAGGGTCTTCCATTGGAGGGTTCATAGGTTGGCTTCAAATTGTCCAATCAAAAACAACAATTTACAAGCTTCTACCTAGGCATACATTATCCTTGGAGTCGGAAACGTAAGTTGCAACATATTTTACCAATTAACTCACTTTCAGAGCTTCCATTGTCTGCACCTGCAGATTGACCTTGGAGCAAAGAAGAAGATGTCATCACATCTGAGCTAAGACTACAGTTGTTCGAGGCAGGCAATGGACACACAGTACCCTAAAGACATACCCTTCACCCATTTCCTGGCCCCACGGATCTCAAGCATATGCCTTGGTTAGGCCCATCAAGCTTTAGGTGCAAGGCATGGCCTTTGATCGCAACTTCTACACAGTTTTATTTTCCAAGTGCCCGCTGGGAAGCTCCATCTCCTACGATCTGCAGCATGTTGAAGCATGACAAATGTAATGCTGGATGAGTTCTGGATATATTCTGGATTTATTTAAGTCCCTTCTTCAAACTCTGACCTCTGTGCTCAAACCGAGGATGCCTTAAATCATATCTAATGTGCTCTGGGCTCTCGGTGTGGTCTAAACATCATAGCCTGCGTAGTGTCCTCCTGTAACAAGAGCTTGCTGGAGCTGACCTTCAGCCTTGCCTAGTGGTTTTACGGTGGAGAGCCTCAATTCTGGCCACAGACTGTGATCAGTAATTTTGCATGGAGAGCCACCTTGGAATGGCATTTGATCACCTTCACCTGCCTCAGGGCAAAGGGTGTGGGCAAAGGCCATGCCATAATAACTCCATCTCTCTACGTCTTATAGTTTCTTTTATTTCTTTCCTCATCGCCATGATATATACTTATAAGAGTTTTTGTCACCTTAAGAGGAGAGGATTTATTTTAGGTTTGCATATAAATTAAAAAATCGGTTAATTAATTTCAGTTTGTGAAGTGGGCATCTTCGTGCATTTGCACATCCAAATAATTCCATATTGCAGTGCTCTCGGTTGTGCCCCAGGCATCCACCCAGTTCCATACCTATGAGTGAGATGTGTTTTATTTGACAACACATGGATTCACAAACCTGGTGAGGGTCTTTGCAGAACGACTGATGGGTAAAGAGCGTTTCTGACATTTAGATTTAATCTTAATTTCAGATTTGATTTTGGTAACCGGTTTTGCGCCTACATTGAAGGAGCCACGTGGGGAGAACATCTCTGATATCTGTAAGGAGTAAATATCATTGTTTGGCCCCAGTAAACAGCTCTCATGAACATAGTTTTCAATCAGCTTTACTTGGAGTTCCCAGTGTGTCCAAACTAAATTGTGCACTTTGGTAATATAAACACACATTTTGGGGAAATGTGTAACATCGTGGATACACAGCAAAACTGAGATGCATATTAACATCTTGAGTTAGTATTAGTTGCCTCCTGGCCGGTTTTATATCGGCATGACCAATATTTTAATTTCCTTGCGAAAAATTGGAAACATCATCAAAAGCTGTTTTTTCCCATTACCAGTACAGGTTCTGAACTGTAAATCTATGGGGACACACTTTACAATGTGTTCTGGAGTTGCCTTAATGACACCTGACTGATAATTAAACTTAAGAAAGACAGAAAGGCCATCTTCAAAATAAATAGCAACTATTTCATACAAAGTTCTACTTATGCTGTGTATAGTATTTGCAGAATCTTAAAACATAAATAGATGGCCTGTATTTTTCTCTGGGAGAGGTGGCAACCCCAATTAGCTGATGAAAACGAGGTTGCAACCTATTTCACATCTCAGTTAATGTTGCCATTGATTTCATACTACAAACGTGTGAGACTATGGGGAACCCCACTAGTAAACGTGAAGTTCCTTCACCCACATCCACTGGGCCCAAAGAGGTTGAACCCTGGGAGCGAGTATGCATTAATCAGGACCTAAAAATGAATAGCCTATCACTTATGACATAACATTTGCATCTTATGAGAGGCAATAATGAGATTGTGCTGTAAGTTCGAAAGTAAAATCTTTGGTACTGCTTTCTTTATTGAAAATCATATACAAAACAAAGCATGAAGCGTGTTCCATACAAGTAAGTCACTATTCTAAGCTAAGGAGAGTGAGAGTAAAGAAATCTGTTAGAACCCATAAAGAGTTCTTAGTTCAGATGTGAAAGCATTTTCTAGAGGTAATAATAAAGAGAACTTCCCATAAAGAGAGGTTCAAGAAATTCATAGGTAGCATATAATTTAGGCTGGGGAAATAAAGGAACTCTCAGTGTAAACGAGAGAAGTGTCAGAAAAATATTTGCAAGACGTTGAGGTAGGATCTCGGGGTCTCGTTCCCGCCAGCGAGCCTGCCTGTCTAGGAACACACCCTTTTATGGTTTCTCATATTAATAAAATGTAACAATTGTTGCATCAGGTCATCTTCTCCTCTAATCAAACGGTAGACTCTTCATGCGAACAGGACAGTTCTAATACAGTAGACTAAGCAGCTAAACAAAGAACATCTTAAGCATAAGAAACAAATATACTATAATTTGTAACTCAACTCTCAATTCAGCTCACTTTCCCAGTGCTTCTTCCTATAAGACAAAATAGTTCAAGGAGAGTGGAGTGCATTAGTCAGCGAGATCACTCCCTTTCCCATATGCTTCTATTGCATACTGCCACACTCCGCACCACCTGCACTTTATGAAACAAAGTACTGGGTAAGCCATCACATACCACATTTTCATAGTCAAGTGCTGGGCAGAGCTAGAAGAGTGCACCTTACTGAAACAGTGCAGAAAACCTTTGATGACACCAGAGATTTAGCACACGAAATGTTCCATTTATAAGTAACTCTATTACTCTGAATCCATTCTTCCTTGTAGAAGCTATTACTCTTTGAGGAGCACTACATCCATGATAGACATTTTAATTTTCCTATTTCATACTCACACACATAGAAAACAAATACAAACATTTTTCTGCTGCCTTCAGGTGGGTAAAAGCTCTTGCCCAGTACTCTCTGTAATGTCCCAAGCTCATTAATCTCAATAGCTCACAATTGCCATGAGGATGGGTGGGTGGGACTTAATGACTAGAAAGAAAAAGAAAAGACCCAGAGAATCGGTATTACAATTGCAAATTGTGCAGATTACAGCTGCTTACCTTTTCTGCCATACTCCTCACATCACTTCTACGGCTCTATCTCTTCGTGTGCTGCATTGGCTTCCCATAAGATTAAGTTTAAGGTGCTGTGATATGTGCTCAAAGCTATGCACCATGATGGAACTTATCTTATCAGCTCCCTCATTCATCATTATATTTCTATGTGTGTTGTGGTGCTCAGGTGCGGCAAATTTAGCAATTGCTCCTAGAGTCAGAGTAGCTAGACAGGGTGGTCGGTATTTCTCTTTTTTGGGTTCCAAGCTGTGGAACTCTAACTTCCCTCTTTTTGACTCTGCCGTTCCTATCCTCGGTTCAGGACGATGCTTAAGATCTAGCTCTTCTAGTATCAGTTTTGATCCACTAGTGCTGGGAAACCCCTATGGGGTAGCCATGTGCTCTATAAGTACATTGAACTGAATTACTGGTAAGTAATTGAATCTTGTTCACTTCCTTAATACCAAAGCTAAAATGAATTTGGGCTAATACAAGCTTTTAAAAACAAGAAAGTTTAAATGGTGCAAACAGTGACACCTTTATTCAGAAAAGTGATATTCCGTCTTTCATAGCGTGGCTGAACGAAGCATGGATCCAAATTCCACTCACCCTTGAACCTCACATTTAATTGGATTATAGTTTGCAGAAGTAGAGGGTATAGCAAAGGTAGCTGCTCTACATATTTTCAGCACAGGAGTCCCTTCGGGCCTCTGTCCGAGAAGCTTTCATGTCTCTAGTTAATCTCCCTACCTCACCTGGACAAGGTAACTGACTTTGCACAGAGGCTTCTGCTATAATAGAGCGAGTCCATTGGCTGAAATAAGATGTAACTCTTCTCGCTGACTTAAAATGTACAAACATAGCGTATTTTCCTAATTGCTTGAACACACTCTAATTAAATCAAAGCAGCCCCCCTATCAACCAAACTTTGTTGTATGAACTGCTCTATAGAGGTAGACACGGTACAAGCTCACACAAGATTACTTCTTGTTCTGAACGGAAAGACGAATAGACCTTAGAACAAAAGAAATATCTAGTCTCAAGACCAACCTGTGAGGACAAATCGTCAAAAATAGACGGTGGCGGCTAAAAGAAAAAAGACTTTCCAAGTCTGGAACTGAAATTGAATAGAATCCAATGGTTCATAAGAATTTCCTGTCAAGACTGGACTTTGAATGTACCTGAAGGGAAGAAAACGAACTTTTGTGTTTGTGTTGTATAGCTATGAAAGAGGGTTAGGACAACTAAAATATCAGATAGAAGAGACAGCACTCCTCTACAAAACGAAGGAACAGGAAAGCAGACAAGGGGGTACGCTATCACCATAAAACAGGTGTCGACCACCCTGTGTTACATAAACACATGGCAACATTTGCCATGCGCTGAGGAAAAGCACAAGAGAAGACGAATTACATTCCGCCGAAGAAATCAGGCTTCGGTCACAGAAACATTAATACCTTTTCGGAACATACCAATGCCACACAACCTGTGCATACTATTGCAGCAGCAGTTGTTTTACTTCAACCCTTTTATGTTTCTGTCATCACTCTTATCTCTCTCACACCCAACACACACACGTGCACACACACGCACAATTTCTCTCTCTCTCTCATTCTCTCTCTCCCTCAGTCTCTCTCAACCCACCGCATTTCATGCCTGTTTGTCTAGGCAGTTTCCAAATGACCACATGGTTCAAGGCGGCAAAAAGTAGCCACACAGGTGGTCATTACAACATTGGCGGTAAAAGGCGCTTACCGCCGTGCAGAAGACCGCCAATACACAACCGCGGCCGCGGTAGACCGCCACAGCTATTATGACACACATCTCGGAATCCGCCGAAATTCAGACACCCACACAACACGGCCACACCAAAGGTCAGTGATAAACTGGCGGAAACAAATCCTCCACCTCCACGCCAACAGAAACACGCCCATGCTATTATGACCCACGAATCCACGCGGCGGTCTTTCAACCGCGGTATTCCATTGGCGGTACACACCGCCGCGCTCAAAATACACACACATCTCCAAAACACCGCCACATTGGACAATTCAAAATACACACACCTGATACACATACAAACAACACTCCCACACACCCAACACTATATAAAACACACACCCACATCACCCACAAACCCCTACGACAAAAATTTGAGAAAGAAGGCAAGAGAGACAGCACAGCAATTGACAACCCCATCACACAGAGGCACACAACACCATCACCCACACAACTTCTACGCACAAAACATCACACACCACTACACTCACCACACTCATCAACACATATACCACCCCACACATCAAACACACCACCCCATGCCACGCCAAAGACACCACCGCTTCTCCGAGGAGGAGCTCAGGGTCATGATGGAGGAAATCCTACGGGTAGAGCCACAGCTATTTGGCTCACAGGTACAGCATACATCAATAGCCAGGAAGATGGAGTTATGGCGCAGAATAGTTGACAGGGTCAATGCTGTGGGACAGCACCCAAGAAATCGGGAGGACATCAGGAAGAGGTGGAACGACCTAGGGGGGAAGGTGCGTTCCACCGTCTCTAGGCACAACATCGCGGTACAGCGAACTGGCGGCGGACCCCCACCTCCTCCCCCACAACTAACAACATGGGAGGAGTAAGTCTTGACCATCCTGCATCCTGAGGGCCTCAGAGGAGTCGGTGGAGGATGGGACACTGGTAAGTCAAATCTCAACTATCAGATCCCCCACCCTACCTGCATGCTATCACAAACCCCCACCCTCACACCCTCCCCAATCACTACAACCCATCACTAATGAACCCATAACACAAACCACACATCCCAACACCAAGCCCTGCATGACACAACTAAGCATGGTCACCCCTCACCAAAGCATGCTCACTGCACATACCCAGAACACCCCCCCAACCATCATCACACAAGCCCCCACACAGGAATGCTTGCACTGGGGTTCACGCACACCCCCATTGAACACCATTACACACACACATGCAATAATCATGATCTTATTCCCCTGCAGGAACACGAAGTACCGTCACCACACCAGAGGGTCCAGACAACACCACTCCACCCACAGAAGAGGCCCACAGTGACGAGAGCAGCTCTGCCCTACTGGATCTTGATGATCAGCCCGGACCATTGTGGGCCTCAGGATAGTCAGTTCCCCTTGCACAGGCACAGCCCAACACCGACCTTCCACCCTCTTGTAACACCAGCACAGCACCCACCCAGCGGGCCCAAACCTCCCTACCCAGGACAGGTCAATCAGCGGTGTGTCCACCACTACAGGGCACCCAGGGTAACCCACCCTCCCAACAACAACAGGGACCTGGGGGCAGTGGTAGTGGGCACACGGAACAGGGGACGGAGGCCCAGGAACACAGGGGGACTGGGAGGGCTGCTGTGCGACAGGGGGAGGACAGGCCAAGGGAACCAACTCTCCACGAGGCCCTCTCCTCCATCATGGGAGCGTACCACCACTCACAGGAGACGATGGCGACGGTCCTGGACAAGTTGCAGGAGACCCTGCGGCTGCAGGAGGAGCAGTATTTGGGGTTCAGGGAGGAGCTCAGAACCATCAGTTCCGCCCTGGGCACCATCGTAGGGGTGCTGAAGGACATACAGCAGACCTTGAGTGACACCGTAGCACTCCAAGGGGCCCCTGACACTAGCCAGGATGATGAACTGCCCACCACCTCCGCTGGCGCTAGTGGACAGGACGCCCCGCCACAGGACCACCACACCAGCACCCCACCCCCTGCAGACAGGCAACCACCATGCAAGCGGTCCCTGAGATCCAGGAACAGGACAGAGCAAGATGGCAAGACCCCCGCCAGGAAATGAGACCACCCTGATTGTCCTCCCACTGTCCCACTTTGATACCCTGTCCATATTCGAACTGCCCCAGCTCCACTTCCTATGCCCAGATGGGCAGTGCACCTGTGAGACTAATAGACTGGACTCTGCCATGGATATTCCTCCACCATCCCCCCTCTCCATTTTATCACCCCCACCAATAATTAGCACTTAAATAAACACCCTTGAAACACAAAACAATCTGGAGTCAGTCTATGATTTCGTACTTTGTATTATCAATGACAGTGTCATAATGGCTGTACCATTGTAAGGCTAACATACCTATGTCACAAATCACAAGCCCTTGAGGGATGCAAGCAGTTGACACGTAGGTTACCACACCTGTGAAACCGTAATGGAAGGGTACAACTCAGTTAACAAATTGTGATTGAAATATACAAACAGGATAGAGGTAGACGTGTGACAGTGAATGTAATGTAAAATATGAAAATGTTCTCACCTGTGTGTCACTGGAAATATTGCTGTATGACTGACTCCCTGTTGTCGTTTTCTTCTTCCTCAGCTTCATCCTCATCACTGTCCACAGGCTCCACAGACTCCACAGCTGCTACAACACCGCCATCTGGATAATCCTCCTGCAGAAAAGGCACCTGGCGTCGCAAAGCCAAATTATGGAGCATGGAGCAGGCGATGATGATGTCGCACACCTTCTTCGGTGAGTAGAATAGGGATCCACCTGTCATATGGAGGCACCTGAACCTGGCCTTCAGGAGTCCGAAGGTGCGTTCGATCACCCTCCTAGTCCGCCCATGGGCATCATTGTACCGTTCCTCTGCCCTGATCCTGGGATTCCTCACTGGGGTCAATAGCCAGGACAGGTTGGGGTAACCAGAGTCCCCCAATAGCCATACCCGGTGCCTCTGGAGTTGACCCATCATATCAGGGATGCTACTATTCCGCAGGATGTAGGCGTCATGCACTGAGCCAGGGAACATAGAATTTACCTGGGGGATGTACTGGTCTGCCAAACAGACCATCTGGACATTCATGGAATGATAACTCTTCCGGTTCCTGTACACCTGTTCACTCCTGCGGGGGGGACCAGAGCTACATGGGTCCCATCAATGGCACCTATGACGTTGGGGATGTGTCCAAGGGCATAGAAGTCACCCTTCACTGTAGGCAAATCCTCCACCTGAGGGAAAATGATGTAGCTCCTTACGTGTTTCAGCAGGGCAGACAACACTCTGGACAGCACATTGGAAAACATAGGATGGGACATCCCTGATGACATGGCCACTGTTGTCTGAAAAGACCCACTTGCAAGGAAATGGAGCACTGACAGCACCTGCACGTCAGCGGGGATTCCAGTCGGATGGCGGATCGGTGACATCAGGTCTGGCTCCAACTGGGTACATAGTTCCTGGATAGTGGCACGGTCAAACCGGTATGTGACGATGATATGTCTTTCTTCCATTGTCAACAGGTCCTCCAGCGGTCGTTACACCGGAGGATTCCGCCATCTTCTCATATGTCCCAGCTGACGGTGCCTACGAAGGACAACAGCAAAGAACCAGTCACTATTCCTCCAAGTATGTACCCACATTTACACACAAGACTACACCACTCACGAAACCCTTCCTGTATGTGTGTTGAGTGTAGGCCTAGCTATGTGTGACGCAGTAGTAAATGAAGCCATGTGGGCCCCTGAAATGGCAGCTGCCTGACCTCTAAACTGGGACAATGGGATTGTGGGGTAACTGCGCTGGCGTTGCACACCGTCGTGGTAGGCGGTCGTAGACCGCGGCGCAATGCTGTATTGGTTAACAGTGGACCCTCTGGGTCCCAGGAGCCAATGAACAGGTGCGCCGGCGGTGATGATGCACACCGCCGCGGACGTCACCGCCGCGGACGTCACCTCCATTTTCTAACTGTTCAATCACTAGATACCTGACCTTCGACAGGAGAGGACCTACACTGCTAGTGCTGCATGTGACCTCGGTCTGGAAGCGACGATGGCTGCTGCGTCTGGGGAAAGGGCCCCTGCCTTCACTGCACAGGAGTTGGAGAAACTTGTGGATGGGGTCCTCCCCCAGTACATGATACTCTACGGTCCTCCAGACCAACAGGTCAGAACACAGGGAGCACGTTGTATGGGCTAGGCCTGGGTGGAGAGGGCTGGGTGGAAGTGGGCTGAGTTGATTGAACATTAATGCATGCGAATGAATGGGCCACATGGCCAGAGTAGGGAGGGGGCCACTCACAATGACGGTGCAGTTGGTAATGACTGTTCCTCTTCCCTTGTGCATGTCATGTAGGTCAGCGCCAACCAGAACAGGGACATCTGGCGTGCCATCGCCAAGGAGGTCTGTACCACAGACGGGTCACCCACTGCCGGAAGAGATGGGAGGACATTTACCGCTGCAGCAAGAAGACGGCAGAGGCTCAGCTGGGGATGGCCTCTCAACGTGGGAGGGGTGCCCGTCGCACCATGACCCCCCTGATGTTCCGGATCCTGGCGGTGGCCTACCCGGAGTTGGATGGGCGCTTGAGGACATCACAGCAGACACAAGGGGGTGAGTACAACCTCATTCTGTGGACTTTGCGTGCAGTGGAGGTATCTGGGTGGGGGAGGTGGGCTGTGGGTGTCCCTAGGCCAGGGCGAGTTCGGTAGGCAAGGCCCCTCCGTTATGTAGGCCATGTGGCACTCAACCCCACCACAACAGAGAGCCAAGTCGAGGTATATTTGCCCCTGTGGCATCCATGTGCGCAGATGTCCACCATTGCCATGTAGGCCATAACCCTAAAATTGCGTGTGCAGAGTGCAGGAGCACGGCGTAATGCAGGGGGCTGCTGCGTCTGTCTTGTCCGACAACGGTAGCGGAATACCATGCACTAATACTCTCGTTCTTCTGTCTTCCCCCCTTTTCCTGCTCTCCCTGTCCTTTTGTACATCAGCATCAACAGGCGGAGGTACAGTGGCACCGGAGCACGAGGGAGCTGCATCCCACATGGCCATGGAGGGCCACACCACGGACTCTGAATGCACCAGTGGGACGGAGGGCGAGGGGAGCTTCACCTCGGCCACCGGATCACCAACCAGCGACACGGACTCGTCTGCCGATGGGAGCTCCCCTGTGGTGGCGGCACCATCTGTGCGCACCACTTCTACAGGTACAGCCGCCACCTCCCCTACCAGCACCGCCCTCCCAGCAGCCCCTCAGCGTTCGCCCCGTGCCCGCTCACCCAGGAGGGTGGGCATCACCTTCGCCCCAGGCACCTCAGGCCCTGCCCCAGTCACCCCTGCTGCCCTCAGTGAGGAGGCCATTGACCTCCTCAGGTCACTCACTGTTGGGCAGTCTACCATTGTGAATGCCATCCAGGGTGTAGAATGAGAGTTACAACATGGTAATGCATTCCTGGAGGGCATTCATTCTGGTCAGGTTGTCCTTCAGCGAACCCTGCAATCTCTGGCCTCAGCACTGATGGCAGCCATTGTCCCTGTGTCTAGCCTCCCCCCTCCAACTTCCTCCACCCAGAGCCAATCCCCTGTACCCCAGCCCATCCCAAGCACACCTACAGACCAGCATGCACACAAGTCAACACCCAAAAGCAGCTCAAGCAAACATAGGCACCACATATACCACAGGCACTCACACAAGCATCACACCCATACAGACACAGCAACATCCACTGTCTCCACTGTGTCCCCCTCCTCCTCTTCTCCCTCCTCCCTCCCAGTCTCATCTACACACACACCTGCATGCACCACATCTACAGGCACCAGGAATCGCACCAGGACACCCAGCACCACAAGCCACTAACGTGCACTCACCACCTCCACTGCCATTTACACGTCTCCTGTGTCCTCTCCCAGTGTGTCTGTGACGCCCCCTCCCAAAGTACCCAAATGCCGGCAATCACTCACCCAACATCCATCCACCTCACGACAGCCTCCTGTACCTGCACCTGCACCCAAAACAGCTAAAGTAACACTTCCTACAACCACCTCCTCTTCCTCCACTCCAAGACCCCCTCCAGCTACCCATCCCAGTGTTCGTCAGAAACTGTCCTTGTGTAAAATTTACCTTTTTGCCCCCACCCCCCACTCCAGTTCATCAGTCCCGTCGTAGCGCCTCAGCCAAAAAGCCTCCAATACCAGTGGTGCAAGTTCAGGGATTGTGGAGTGCACCAGCCACTAGGGCAGGCAGTAGGACCCGGAGCCAAGGCACTGGCAGCCCACCCCCTGTAAAGGCTCTAAAATTGGAGAGTGGACGACGGGACCGTGTTAAGACTCCTGGTGGGACAACAACTGACCTGGGTTCTGAGGGGATTGGAGAGTCAGCTGTGACTCCACCAAAGGTGGGGAAGGTGAGTGTCACGGCGGAGAAGTGCACCATCATTTCCGGCGGTCCAGACACAACCGCCAGCACCGTCGTCACTGGTCCAGAGACCACCGCCAGAGTCACAGCCCAGGAGGGCCCAAGTATCGTCACTGGTCCAGAGACCACCGCCAGAGTCACAGCCCAGGAGGGCCCCGGCTGCCACAGCCCCACTGGGCAATGATGGAACGTCATGCCACACACCAATGCCCAGTGTAGGGAAAGTCATGCCACACACCAATGTCCGTACCAGAACCGCTATGGCAATGCACCGCTGAACAGGGCAAAGACCGCCATGGTGAAGACCGCTGAACAGGGCAAAGACCGCTATGGAAAAGCACCGCTGAACAGGGCAAAGACCGCTATGGCAAAGCACCGCTGAACAGGGCAAAGACCGCCATGGTGAAGACCTCTGAACAGGGCAAAGACCGCTATGGCAAAGCACCGCTGAACAGGGCAAAGACCGCCATGGTGAAGACCGCTGAACAGGGCAAAGACCGCTATGGCAAAGCACCGCTGAACAGGGCAAAGACCGCCATGGTGAAGACCGCTGAACAGGGCAAAGACCACTATGGTGAAGACCGCTGAACAGGGCAAAGACCGCCATGGTGAAGACCGCTGAACAGGGCAAAGACCGCTATGGCAAAGCACCGCTGAACAGGGTAAAGACCACTATGGCAAAGCACCGCTGAACAGGGCAAAGACCACTATGGCAAAGCACCGCTGAACAGGGCAAAGACCGCCATGGTGAAGACCGCTGAACAGGGCAAAGACCGCTATGGCAAAGCACCGCTGAACAGGGCAAAGACCGCCATGGTGAAAACCGCTGAACAGGGCAAAGACCGCTATGGCAAAGCACCACTGAACAGGGCAAAGACCGCTATGGCAAAGCACCGCTGAACAGGGCAAAGACCGCCATGGTGAAGACCGCTGAACAGGGCAAAGACCGCTATGGCAAAGCACCGCTGAACAGGGCAAAGACCGCCATGGTGAAGACCGCTGAACAGGGCAAAGACCGCTATGGCAAAGCACCGCTGAACAGGGCAGGCACCATGTAGGAATGAATGTACCGCCACATCAGGTATCCTTATCCCATGTGCAGCTGGGACGGTGACAGGACAGGAACTTTCACATGGAGACTCATCCAGTCTGGGCACCAGTCCCACCCAGTACCAGTAGAGAACTGCATCTACTTGAGAGACTGTAGCTTTGCACTCCCCAGGATGGCACTGGGCAACCCACCCACTGTAGAGACTTGAGAGACTGTGGCTTTGCACTCCCCAGGATGGCACCGTGGGCAACCCACCCACTGTAGAGACTTGGAAGACTGTGGCTTTGCACTCCCCAGGATGGCACCGTGGGCAACCCACCCACTGTAGAGACTTGGAAGACTGTGGCTTTGCACTCCCCAGGATGGCACAGTGGGCAACTCACTCACTGTAGAGACTTGAGAGACTGTGGCTTTGCACTCCCCAGGATGGCACCGTGGGCAACCCACCCACTGTAGAGACTTGGAAGACTGTGGCTTTGCACTCCCCAGGATGGCACCGTGGGCAACCCACCCACTGTAGAGACTTGGAAGACTGTGGCTTTGCACTCCCCAGGATGGCACAGTGGGCAACTCACCCACTGTAGAGACTTGAGAGACTGTGGCTTTGCACTCCCCATGATGGCACAGTGGGCAAACCACCCACTGTAGAGACTTGAGAGACTGTGGCTTTGCACTCCCCAGGATGGCACAGTGGGCAAACCACCCACTGTAGAGACTTGAGAGACTGTGGCTTTGCACTCCCCAGGATACGTCAATGGGCATGGTGCCCCGTCGTGGATCTGGCTTTGCATTCATCTGGCTGAGGTGCCCCCCCTTCCCTTCCCCCTGAGGTGCCTGTAGTATTTCTATCTGATGCCCCGGCAGTGTTCTCTCCGATTGTGGTCAGGTGTCGTTTGTGGACCTCGGCCATGCATTTTTGGACTGTTGGTGCACGGACATTGTTGTGTACATATCTGCACTACTTCTCGTATTGTATATAATTATGAGTGATTTTCTAATATATATCAGTATATTTTTGTATGACATGTATATTGGCACATTATAATGTTTGACCAAATTTCGCATTGTGTTTTCATTCTTCCGGGGGAGATTGTGAGTTGTTCTTGTTATTTTTGTGAATGCATTGGTGTGTATGTTGTGATATGCGAGGGTGGGGGTGGGGGTGTTTGGTGGGTGTCCCCCTAACTTTTGCCTCTCCCCTCCCCCGTGTCGTAGGTGCAGTACTCACCGGTGTCTTCTGCGCCTACGTAGCTGTTGTTCAAAATGACAATAACAATTTTTTTCTCTCCCTCCCGTTTCACTGTATTTTCCTTCTTTTTCTCTTCCTTCCCACGCCTGTCTCTGGCCACTTCGTCTTTACCAGCCCACGTAGCACCAATTGACCTTTAGTTCCTTGCATCACACTTCAAATGGGCGGTGTTGCATGTATCCTCCCTTGCACGTCCCTTTCCAACAAACGATGAAGCCTTAATTTTTGTGCACATATTTTTGACAGTCTTGAGGGACTCCTAAAGGGCATCTTGTTATTCTCTGTCTCTCTAGCCAGTGACACCGCTGGTGTCAACAGTTCACTTCACCCTCAGCTGCTGCAGTATCGAATGTCAAGATGTCTGTCTGCCATCCACTCTTGTTATTGTTATATTATGCTATAGTATGCAGATTAAAACCACAGCCGGCCTCTGTACTGCCCTGGTACAACTGACATGTCAGAAATAATTTAGAGCCAGTTCACAGAAAACATCACCGCTCAGCCAAAATCAGGTTCGGTTCTGTCACACAAACGCATCGATCAGTTCTGCTTTTGAACTTTATTTAATTTTGCATATGCAAAGGTGCATCCACCCCTATCTCGTCATTTAGAAGCTTCCACCAAATAATAATAAAAGATAATGCAGGAATACCAAATAGACATTTTTACAAACCAGCAAAAGTACCAAAATATATTGGCAGTGACGCAGCCTTGCTCTTTTCTCTACACATAAGCATGTTGCGAAATGTAGTTATGGTTCTGCTTTTATAATTGTGGGGGCCGTGTCTCCTTCCATTCTGTCTCATTCCACCTAAACAATATGCAATTATTAACATCACTACACTGGCAATGACCTTTAGATTTCAGCATCTTTGTATCTGAGAGTCTCTAGATCCAAGTAGGGACGAAGAACGCTTAGCAAATGTGTGTGTGCGATAACATTTGTAAATCCCTTCATTTTCTTAGGATGTGCAAATAGGTATCGTCATAGAATAGGTTGTCGCTAATGCAATTTTTATATTGAGACCTGTTTTTTGGTAATCCTCTGTATTTTGATATGTTCAATAAATCTTCAGTCATAAAACATAGGAGTTCGCCATACCAGTAAGTGCTATTTTCTTGTCACTCAGTTTCCAAGGAGGCAAAGTTCTCAAGAGAAGCTAGGTCCTTTACACCAAATATCGTGCTACATCATACCCATGGAGCTCTCCTCTGGCTTCTAGAGCTTTCCGTTTCCTCGTGGAAATATCTTTCCAGCCATATTATCATATAGTGAAATCCCAGACACCAAATGCAGTTATTAATAAAGGATCCAGTTGTAAGTACACGGACTGTGGAGATTTCATGAACCACGATGAGATTACTACCATATGACTCCGATTGCATACTGGAACTGGATACGGGTGCCTTTTGGTTGCAGTTAGAATCTCAAATGTGCTTTCCTACAGGGGCGGGATTTATTTTAGTTTTAATTTTGCAACTAGTCATTCGGAACTACTACCTGGGTAAGAGCAGCAACTTCTTTCACACGGCCCCAGGGACACAGAGGTCACAATACATATTCAACAACATTTACCAATAAGGGCAAAGTCACAAAAGGGAAACTAGTTGGAACATTTCCCAAGCAAATGAAATGAGACTGTTAAAATGCACCGCTCTATTGACCACTTCATTGTCAATGAGTTCTGGTATTACAAGTTTGACTGATCATGTCATAAATGACTGAATCAAGCATCATATGGGGCGGTAGAATGTAATGCTGTTGGTAGATCTTTTTGGTGGCAAGGCACATCTATCGTGATGTCCAAATGTCTCACATCGATTTGACAAATGTCAAACCTCAGATCACTGTGTACCAGTCCCAGCTGGAGCAGATCAGTGGCATAAATTGGTGCTTTTGCAGATAAGTTCCCTGCTTAATTGCTCAATAGATTTAGTTTGGTCAGAACTCGGCATACTGTGGCTGGGCAGTGACCAGAGAACAATGTTACTTGTTATTGGGATTAGAAGTCCTATCACTGGTCTGTTAGCAGTCAAACAGGGACAAGTTCACATACTTCCATTGCGTGTGTCAAGCACCCTTAGATAATTCCCTCCCTCCCTCCTTCTTTCTTTCACATCTCTTCTGGCCACACAAATGGGCATAGTAGAGGTTCAGGGTGCTAGATTTCTACCACGGATCAGTCCTCTGCCCCCAGGCATTCACCACTCAGAGCTTTGAAATGTATTATTTTCTCAGCTGCTAGTGAATTCAGCATTTTCGATGCTCAAGTTATGTGCTTGTTTCTCTCGAGGTTTAGACATGCTTTCCCGGCTTTGCTGAATGGAACTTGATGTTTCTGTATTGGGGTGCAGCAAGCACTGTGTAAAGGAAATAATGTTGAAGTAATCCAGCTTCAACAGGATCAGTGAACCAGCAAGTTTAATTTTATGATAGTAGTTCACACATATTTGGTTGATAGTTCACTCGCATTACATTATTATTAATGTGGTGTTGGTATGTGAATGCCCCCTGCATTGTAAGTAGGCTTTTACCCCTGTCTTGAGTGACATGACTGCAGACGAGAATGGTTTTCTGACATTTTGTTCACCCAGTTAACTTGCTCTTCTAGCTTGTCTTCTGAGGTGTAGGCCTGTCCAGTGTAATTCCATGGTCCAAAACCTTTAATGTGATCTAGAGAGAGTGGGGGGTCCACACGAACTATACCTTTTATGATGACATGGGGCTGAGATTAATATCAAGCAGACCTTTTTCTGGTTCAGGTGGAGTGACTTGTCTATTATCTCCACTCTGTCAAGTTCTGCTTGATGTCTCACCCCGACTACTGCACTGACATCCTGCGTGCATGTCAAATGCATGCATGTGAGGTATGGATGCTGGTATGACTCCATGTTGTTGTGAGAATACAGTTGATGGGAGCAGATGGATCCATTCAGGACATGAAATAAAATAAAGAATGTGATACAGTTTCCGCATGCAGTGAAAGTATATTGCCCGTGTTCCTGAAGCTGAAGTGAGGGAGGACAGAGGTTTTTAGAAATTCTGTCCTCTTTCTTTTCCTGATTACTACTGCAGACAGATTGGTGACAGTCAGGTGCAGAGATTTCATGCTTCATTGTGCTCACGTGTTGTGAAATTCCTTCTTGAAATTAGCATCATAATTTCCTGCTGTGAGAACCATCACCTGGCACAAAGGCTGTGTAGGCAATGCAACTACAAAATACAATTTGAAAAGGAACTACCCAAACTACCCATACTGGTTTCTGGGCTTTAGACAGTGTACCATTATGCCCTGGAAAACCATTATAAAGGGAAACTTAACATACCCCAGTTTGTCCAGATCCAGGATTTTCCTGTGCAAGGAAAGGTGATGCACTGATTACCCAACGGGTTGCTGTGATCCTGGGATGATGTCAGTTCGATAGCTGATTTTACAGTGATGTGGGAACATCATCAGATGTCTGCGCACTTGCTGAAGAACTGAGGGTCTGCCTAGCATTGAGAAACCTGTCTGTCTACCTGCTTAGAGAGGGAAGATGATTTCCTGGCACTGTCTTGGAGAAGAACCCCAACCACGTTCCTGGTGTGGAGCACCCAGATTAGCTGACTTGTGATCAGGAGTGTGTCTGACGCCGACTTGGTGGGTGGGGTCACTGACCCATCTGCATGGTTCATATGGGGGAATGGTGTGAAGTGACAACATCCCACTGAGTAACAGCATGCCAACCGGCATTCCCCCAGAGACCCAAGAGACCTATTCTGAAAAGGTCCTAACTTGTGGAGGTAGAGGACGTCAACACCTGCTAGCAAAGGACCTAGTTAGTAGGTAGATGGCCACAACTGCCAAATATGGGCGACCGCTGACAAGACCTGCCATGCTGTTGCTTCAGCGATGGCATTTAAGAGGCAGGGCCACATCTATGAACCTGCCCCTGCTGACACGCGCACCACCAGAGTAACAGTGATAGATCAGCTGCAACACTGAAATGCACTCTCACAGACAGGTAAACAAGAGACTGTGTTAATGATGGAAATACTGTGTTTTTCATTAACAGGGACAGACCTGCACAGTAAAAGACGTAACAATTGCTATTACAAGCACTTTTGCAAGATACTAACTGTACGCACCTATAGGTCTTTGCATTTAGCAATTACTTGCATAAACACTGTGCACTGTGGTTGATGTGGGAACTATATGAATTGGGTTAAAGCCTTTTAGTAAGTTGTAGACTATTCCTGAAACCAATTACAATTTTGCTGTGCACTTAAAATACTTATTTGTTTTACTATGAAGAGAATGTGCTGAACAGCACATTACTGTGCCTGTTGTTTGTAGAGTTCAGAGTCTCTACCCCCATATTGCATCCCTTAATTGCTTTCCCTAGCTACCCTAGAAATCAAATGCAGAAGGGGTGCACGTGCAAGCAATGTCAAACACCATGGTCGCGGGGTCATTTTTAAGCAACTGTGGCTGTGCAAAGGATGTGGTCTCTATCTTTCTGCTGCCCATGATCATAACTGTTTTGATCCATTTGCAGAGTAAACTCTGCCCAAGATGTGTTTCTATTAGGTACATATGAGCACCTTCTCCAAAAACGTCTTTTTAGGAAAAACGTTGTTCTTCTTGACTCGGTGGGTCTCTTCAAAATATCAGTGTCAATACTAATACAGCACAGTCAGCAAGAGAGCAATCACTGCCCAGAAGAAAAAAAAAATGTCTGCCTATACAAATTTTCAAAAAAACAATTATCAACTGAACAGACAAAGTCCAAACAGTGAAGAAGCCATGTAATAACAAGCATTTGCAGTGCAATGGGTCTCATGTTTGCTCGAGTTAGAGCTATTAGCGTTGTAAATTCCTAACTTGACTTTTCTTGCAACACAAACTGAAAATAGAAAGAAAAACAGTTGACATAAGCGAGCCAATTCAAAGCACCGCCGTGAGCTCGAAGAGAGAGAGACAAAAGAAACAAGCATTTGCAATGCAACGGGTCTTGCGTTTGCTTGGGTTAGAGCTAATAACATTGTAAACCCCTAACCGGACTTTTCTTGCCGCATAAACCATGTACGTGACCGGAAAAAGTATAATTAACTGTGTAACAGAGTCGATATTATGCAAAGCGCTCGACTTATGCCAAGCGAGATCGCGTTGTGAAAATAGAGAAAAGGTAGTCCACTAACCGGATGGAAAACAGCGAGCCTCATATGTTTTCTGTACTTGGTCGATGCGCTTGAGGAGGGCTAACCACTGGAAAAGGCATGACATATGCGTGCCTTCCACTAATGAAATAAAGCAGATTCTAACAGGCAAGCCTACGAACCAATGAAAGACACTGACGTGACTTGGTTGGGGCTCCGAGCCCTTTTAAATCTCTAAAGCGACTCGCTAGCGAAACGCTTGCGCAAGGGCATGCGATGCAGGCTCAACCCTAAAAAGAAGCTTGCTCGCAGAGTTATCGGCAAAAGTGCAATTATCCATGTAACACGGTTGATGGCCAAGGCAGTGACAAAACAGCCCTATGGAGGGACAAACGGAAAGTAGTTACCAACGAAAAGAAAGGGTTTTTGAAAGGCAAGTCCATGAACGAGTGATAGTGATGGGCGTGCAGTGGATGTGGTTAAAAGCCCAGATACATACCAACACCTCGGAAGAGCAGCGCTTGAGCGCTGCTATGCTCGACCTAAAAACGAATGACATAGTACATGTGTTTAAAAATCAGCATTTTTATTAATTTTCAGCCAATTCGAGCCTTTGCAGCAGCATGGCAAATAAAAAGCAGCATTAAATGCATACAATCAGAGGAAGTAGAACATCATATAAAACAATAGGTTTAACTTTTTAATTCATAGGATGGGAGGCACCAAAACTTCCTGTTTACGTGAAAACAAGGAAAGGCAATTCAGGTGTTGGGACTGGAGGAGAACATCTTCTACAAGTGCCTCCTTCAAGTGTGGACACCGAACCTACTTTTTGGGCAGCGCCACCATTGTGACTGTTTCAAGTTACCCTGTTTGATGTCAAAACTTGATCCACAATGCTAAGCTGTCCTGCTGGGGCTGCGGTTACGTACCTGACTGCTGTGGAGCGTGCTCACGCTATTCCCGAAGCTCACACACGGAAGGGACTACAAGCCTTCCTCTATGTATCTCTTTTCGCGTCGCTAAAAGTGACCATAACACAATCACTTTAAGAAAACAATATATGAATATGGGTGTGGGCCGTACCTTTGGCCTTCTATTCCACACGATACTGAGCTAACTCTTCCTTCAAACTAAATTACAGTTTGGTGTGCTGTCCTGCAACCACACTGTTGCCAGCAGCTACCCTGTGGATAAGCAATTTGTTTTGCTGATAAACATTAGCGTCTCCGGCACAATCATGAAACATCATGAAGTGGAATAACACATAATAAATCTGAATAGACAAAATCTAGACTCCTACATTTGAATATTATTAGTAGCATTCTCTGTTTTCGGTTTTACTCATGTGTATCTTTAAATGCACATGGGAAACAACACGTTTTCTGTATGTACCTAGTTTGAGAAACCGAACAATACAGAAACAGTTTCTTCTTTTCAGTAAAGTGATGGATTATGGATGGAACAACACATAAAATCGTAACCATCAGTAAATTCATAGTAGCATTTCATTCTAAAATGAAGTAAAAATGAAGCGCAGGTATTTTTACATGTCTAGCATGTATCATGACTTATAAAATAAAGATTTTAAATATTCCAACGATGCTTTCAGAAAAAGAAAATAGATTGAAGTAACGGCGGTTGCCAACAGTAAAAGAACCATGAAAACAAACTCTACGTTTGAAGATAAGATTAGCTTGTGGTTTGGTGCATGAGTTAAAAATAGTTAAAAAATAAAGAAGAGTATAATGATAAGCTTGATACACAAAAGAGGAGTGCTGGCACACACCTGGAGTGGCATAATGCATGTATGTATTTAGTAACTTGGGCACCTATTACGAATGCACATCATTGTAGTAGAATAGACACCAAATGAACATGATTTGATGGGTACACCACTAATTTTCTTAGCGGTTTTGTGTTTTTTTGTGGTTGCATGTATGGCTAAGGATGGCAAAACACATTGGACAGATGCTATGGTGATCAGGGTTTTTCAGTAGCTCTGGTGCAAATGATTGTTACATGACCATGATTTGGTTGATCAGTGAGTAATATATAGCTAAATTGCATATGTAGGCACTGTCTTAGATGTCCTGAAGAGGCCAGAAATTTAAAGGCCGAAACGGGTCGACAATGTTTATGAGTCTTTCTAAAATTATGGACTAATAAGACAATTAAAATGGGACTGTATCGCATATAAGTACCAGGAACAAAGAACCTAGGAAAAGCGATTCTAAACATCATTACCTCAGAGTACAATACTGCTTGCCGCAAAGGTTTAGCAGCTTATGATTTGAAAGATTTCAGTGCAAGAGTATTTTATGAATATTGTTTTAGAATACTGTATGTTAAATGTTATATGTTTAATGATTATTTGTGTATGGGTAATTGTTTGTATATATTGCTTGTGATTTAGGCATGTGTATAGTTTTGTTACGTTTAATATAATTGGTGAGAGTGAGACAAAGAGAGACACAAATTAATAAATAATTGGAATGGTAAAGATAACAAATGTTTTTCAGTGATTGATTTTTTCACTTAAGATAGTGACAAATATATATTTATCCCCTCTGTACATTTATAAATTGGATTGATATTTGGCCCGGATACAGTGGGGTTATAAGGGCTTTCCCCAAATAGTATAGATATACCCATCGTCCGTGATGGCACTGTACTTGCTTTTCTAAAGCCACATGCTTGATTACACTGGATAATATACTGAAGTCAATGTTAAATACTTCTCAACTGGCTTTTTGACACGCTTTGCAAGACCCTTGCCCTAAATAAGGAAAATACCTTTTGGATCAAAATTGTATGGCATTGACTTAAGAATCGACTTTTGGAAAAACTGGTAGCTTGAAAATTAGCAGTCTTGAAAACAATTGCTTATAAAAGAAGCAAAATAGGGTTAATATAAAGAACATTATGTTTCAAAAGAACATACAACTTTAAATTCTTCATTGTTAAATCAAGTAATTGCAGGCATAATCTAAAATGGCAAAACAGAGACAATCTCTTGAGGCGGACGTAGGCAGTGGTTTTATTCTTGATGGTCAAAGAGGTAGAAACATACACAACATCTTCTCTCAAAGCTTCTATTCGCAACTAATATACTCTTTCTCAGCCACTTCAAGGGAAATTCATGTGAGTGTTTGAGGAAGTCACTTCACATGTCCTTAAATTCTCAAAATGAATGGTGGAAATAGAGTGGGTTTAGGCAGGTAACCAAGGTGGATATAAAACTGTAGAGGAGAATGGCAATTAAGCACATGAAGAAAGTGTGAGTGCTATGAAAGAGCTAGAGGTTTGTGAATTTTGGAGAAGAACAGTAAACAAGAAAATGTCTGCAATCAAAATAGTCATTAAGATTTAGTGATGGTTTCTCCAACAGGAGGAGTATAGTCACAGCCTCAAAAGAAGAAGGAAATATTCTAAAAGAGAAGTAAAGACTGAGGAAACTGAGGGCCTGATTTAGAGCTTGGCGGATAGGGTGCTCCCAATTCTGAGTTGAGTGGACCACCAGGTTTACACCTACAGAGTCAAGTTAATTCTGTCCACATAAACCTTCTTCTGACAGCCTAAGGGAGTACAGGCCTTAAGAAGTAAACCATTAGATCATCCACCTCTTTTAGAGTGAGCAGTTGAAAAGCTTTTTTTTACTAATTGTTACTATCAGGAATATTTTCTTGTTGAAGGACAGTAAAAATAATAAATAAAATAACTCCACAGCATAGAAAAAAGCTTATGGTGGTCATTTATTTTTACTCTTTCAAAAACAAAGTGTCCGCTTTGTTTTGTGGAAAAGTAAACACTGTTAAAAAATGTGTTGTAAGTATCCATCCCAAACACCAAATTTTCAATTGGATTTGTATGAACCTCCAAGATGGGAGTTCATACAAACACATAGAGTCCACTGCCAGCAGCCAGTGTGCACCATATTGGAAAGGTGATAAATGTAAAGTTCTCCGCCACTCTGACTGCCTTTACTCCTTCCCCATAGTCTAAATCATGCCATTCAAAGGGAAACATAGAGAAATGACAGATTCAGCTTAAATGGAGAGAAGATGATCTGATGAAAAAACAGGCCTGGCAGAGCAAAGGAGGAAAAGGAGTTTTGATTCAGAAATAAAAGAGAAGAGTTTAAAAGTCAGGAAAAGAGTCAGAGGCTTATATTGAATCAGATCCTGTATAACAAAATCAGAAGGAAGGGAAAAAATAAACTGTTGGAGATTTTTAAAACAATATGGGCAGCAAAGATAGCTACATTATGAGGATAAAGAAGAGAAGGAAGAAGTGAAGGGCTAGTTTAGGAGCAGAAAGCAGACAACGAGATTCATCAGCTTGGTGTTGACTGAGTTTCTGGAAAAAGATACTTTGGCAGGTTTGGGCTGAGGCCTAGAATGAGCTGACAGAAAGAGGAGTGGAAGATCAGTGGAACAATAATTATTCTATACACGCTCAAAATTGTGTGCAGATGTGCAAAGGAGTGAAAAATCCTATTTGAGAAATGGTTAAAGGTCTCCCAGGTAGGCCTACAAGAGATAATGGGAGTAAAAACGTAAAATAAACTTTAGGATGAGGCTGCTAACAAAGAGGTGACATTGGTGTAAGAGAGATAAGAGTGGATTGTAGAGAGCAGCAGGAGAAAGTAACACTGTAGCTATATCATCCATAATGCATTAATATCTGTCGGAACTGTAATAAGCAGAAACAGAAGGGTAGTAGAAACAGAGAACATGGATGAGATGAAAAAATTGTCAAATGAAGGGCAGCAAAAAAGAGAGGAAGGGGGAGCATGACATTTGGAAGAAAAAAAGAAGACAATCCAAGCGTGCATCATGGATAAGAGTGGATCAAGAGGCCAAGAGAATGAGGTTAAGAGATCAAGTGAGAGTGGTGTGGCTTCGGGCATCAAGATGGCGGTCGCACTCTAGTGCTCCGGACCCCTCCGTCATCTGCCGCTATAAGCCCCGTTCGTCCCTCGTCCTGTCTGTCCCCACCATGATAGTGCACACATTGGAGGGTACGGAGATGTGGCACGGGGTCCGAGCTTGCTGCAAAATTATGGCAGACATCAACTGAGGTTCCAAGCCCAACGAGGCCATTGACCGGAGCTGTCAGCGTGGCATGGAGATGAAGTGTCGGCCCTCTAGAGGTGACAGCAGTGTGGGCTGGAGCCGCGGCACTCCGTTTAACAACTTGATCCAGCGGCCAAAGACAAAAATCCGGCCCTGCGAGAGGCAGGTGAGGTGGATGGCCTAGGTACACTGTACGGTGCGTGGGAAAATGACCGGAGATACGGAGGTACAGGGTGTTGCGGCGGCTGATTTGGGCCACATGGGCCAGGCCTGGGAACGCAGATATCACAGAGGGGGCGGGTTACCCTGATGCCTGGGCTGAAGCCAAAGTGGTCCTGCCCCCGACCCACCCCAAGGCCTGCTGGAGCCTGAGTGGAGGAGAGACATGGCTGACCTGAGATGAGGGTGCTGCGTGGACCCTGAGAGGCCATGGAAAGGCCTGCAAGACTCTGCCACCCACATGGAAGTACTTGGGCGGTGGGCACGAGTGAAGCAGTGGATACTGGAGAAAGAGCTGTGACGCCACGGCTCCCATGATCGTGGGCCCCAAAGAACCCAGCACAGAATACAAACTGATGAGGAGCGTGTGAGTGGGGGTGGAGGTAAACCAGAGACATCAGAGGTGAAGATAACCAACAGGACATGAGGTGTGGGGCTGATATGCGATACAAGTGAACAGACTGAGGAATAGCACCGACTGAGCAGGTGTGGGCCGCCCGGGTCCTGAGGGAGACCCTGCTGCCTGCCGCCCCCTTACTCACCCGTTGATCCCTGGTGACTGTATGGCCCCTGGTGGCTGGGCCCTGGAGCACCTCCACAGCTTTGAGCGACCATGGCCCGAGCCCTTTAAGACTACCCAGCGGGGGTGATCCGATAGAGGTACATGAGGGATCGTAATGCCTGGGGCCTACGCAGATACAATGGGGAAGGACAAAACTAGCAAACAGCCCCCAGCGTCCCAACAACGCATTGATCAGTTCACCATGCAGCCATCCTCCCACGGGACAAGCAGCACAAGAGACCTCTGTTGTGGAGGGTATGAGCACGATCCTGCAAGCCACTCAATCCTCACAACTGGCAGTTGAAACTAAAATTGGTGAAGTACAGGAGGAAGTAGGCCTACTTCGGCAGGACCTACGGACAGTGGTGAGGTGCATCAAAGAAGTTGAAGACTGAGTCTCCCAGGCAGACGATGAAATCACTGATCATAAAACCAAAGTCTCCCAGCTGTTGAACCACACTGGTGAGCTTCACCATATAGCTGAAGACACTGAAAAGTGCTCCAGGCGCAACAACCTGCACTTTGTTGGCTTCCTGGAAGGAGCGGAAGAGACCCAAGCCATTGAGTTTCTGGAGCACTGGATCAGATCCTGGGTCCCAGAGCAATGACTGTTCCCCTGGTTTGCCGTTGAGCAGGCACACAAGGCACTGGCGCCCAGACCCCCACCAGGAGGACTCAGATGACCAATGATTGCAAGATTTCTCAATTTTAAAGACCACAACACTATCCTCAGGGAAGCAAGAGCACACCCAGATCTCTGCTGAGATAACAATAGGATCCTTATATTCCCAGACTATACCTGAGAAGTGCAGGCTAAACATCGCTCCTATGAAGGAGTCAAGCAAAAGCTAGGGGCAGTGCAGCTGTCCTACATGCTCCTTTTCCCTGCATGTCTCAAAGTCCTTACGGATGGGAAATCCTTCTTCTTTGACTCACCCAAATTTGCGTGGTACTGGCTCACTGAAGAGCACCATGTCACCCGGAAGGGCCCCTGCCGACAAGAGGACAATCCCCCGGGGCCCAGCCACATCGACTCACCAGGGTTACGGGGCAGACACAGACGTATCCAGTCCTGCCGTAGGAAATGGAGCAGACCGATTCAATCACTTGAAGAGGAAGAACCAATGAATCCTGATCACCCGAAGGGGCGGACTCCACCAGGTGGGCCGGAAGAGAAGAGACCTACTCCAACCCTTGAGGACGATCGCCTTTGCCAAACTCCCTCCCTACCATAAGACACGGAATACATTGACCCTATGCAATTAAGGGGGAGGCGAGAGGGAGGCCTCTTGACTGAAAATGGATGCGAGATGAGGGGCGGCAATATTGCGGAGCTCCGGCTATATGGACCACTCCACACCTATGACAGAAACCTTGTTTTTGAGGCTTTGGTTGTGTTTAAGGGCAACAGATGCTTCATGGCAGAATTATGGGGTGGGGAAGATGGGGGGATGGGAAGAAATATCAGTGAAACAATCTACTGTCATGTTATGGTTGAGTATCAGTTGTATTAAAGTTTTTCTTTCAGTTGGCCACAGCACAGCCCTAGGGCTAAAACACTACATAAACCAATACCGGTTCTCCACACGCACTGGAACCCTCTTAACAGGTTCTTTCCTGGAATGTTAATGGGCTCCTAGATAAAATCAAGCGATCTGCGATCTTTAAAACTCTCCGCCGCTTTGCCCCTCCTGTAATCTTGCTCCAGGAGACACACTTGCTTGGCACCAAGTGCACTATGCTCGCATGGGGTGGGTATGACAGAGTCTACAATGCGGGCTTCTCCAGGGGCTATAGGGGGGTGGCTATCCTGCTGCACTGCTCACTACCCATTGTGTTTACTGCTTCTCAGCTAGACCCACAAGGGCGCCATGCAGCCATGTCCGGCACACTTGGCGGACGACTGATTAACACCCTGAGCACCTATGCACCCCTTGGAGCTTTTGAGCAATTCTTGGAGACTTTCCAAGAGGTGGTGGCATGGTTCCCCCCGGGATTGACAATTCTGGGGGGAGACTTCAACTCCACCATGGATATCACCGGATCCCCATCCGTGAGCCGCGTGGCTTGGGCTACCAGAGACTGAGCTGATGAGCAGAAGGCCTAGAACTTTGTGATATGTGGCGGATTTGACACCCTAGAGTGCAGCAAGACATGCATACGTCGGCAGCGCACCACAGCCATGCAAGAATAGATCTCCTATTCATGCCGGCCCTAGATGTTTCTCAAGTCACGGGGGCAGAGATACTGCCACACGGGGTTTCGGATAACGCATCACTCCTTGTCTGAGTAGATGACATCGATGTAATCCAACGCCCCCTGTGGTGATTAAATGCCTGGCACCTACAGGATGGCGACTATACCCAAGCCCTGAGAGATCAGCTTACCCAATACTTCGCAAACAATTTGGGGTCAGTGCCGTCACCAGGCATAATATTGGCCACTTGTAAGGCCACCCTCAGGGGGCAGGCCAAACATCTCCTCTGCGTGAGAGAGTGCACGCGGAACCAGCAGGTGTCAGACCTCAAGGCCTGGGCGCTACGACTTGAGCATCAGTTCTCTGCCACCACACACAAATCTGTAACGAGACAACTAAATCTAATTAGAGAGGAAATCAGGCATTCTACTCTCGAAACAGCAAAACACGTGGCGAGGCTCGATGGCCAGTGTATACAGGTGGGGGGACAAGAACAGAAAGCTGTTGCACTGGCTGGTGACTCGCCCCCTAACAAACAGAGTAGTCCCTGAAATCATTGACGGATTGGGTGCCACCTTCCATCGCCCAAAGCTTTGCCGCCTACCACACAAGACTTTATGAGGAACGACCGAGACCCCAAATGGAGAAGGAGGCCCCCTTGCTAGGAGATGTGTCCTTTCCTAGATTCTCAGCAGTAGAAAGACAAGACCTCAACTAACCTATAGTGCTAGAAGAGGTCAAGACCGCTATCTCTGCTTTGGCCTCGGGCAAGACCCCAGGCCCGATGGGTTTCCGGCGGAGCTTTACAGCAAGTGTAGCGATATCCTGGCCCCCCCACCTGCTGAGCATGTTTGAGGAAGCTGAACGGACAGGTGGTTTTCCCCCCGGGTCTCGATCAAGCCACCATTGTAGTGATCCCCAGGACCAGCCCTCCATCGCAGCATTGTTCTGCCTACTGCCCCATCTCACTTCTTAACACCGAAGTTCAGATACTGTCCACGGTATTGACCACCAGACTGAAGAGGGTGGTATCCTTGCTGGTACACCCGGACCAGTGTGGCTTTATGCCGACTAGGAATACTAGGCATTGCATTAGACGATTACATGCAGCACTGGCTCTCTGTGGCCCATTGACCCCTCCTCTGACACTCCTCCTCCTAGACTTTGAAAAAGCCTTCGACACAGTGGACTGGACATATCTTCACCAGGTGCTAATAAGCGCTGGGATTGGTCCTAAATAGAAAGGACTAGTGAAGCTCCTTTATTCCAATCAAACTGCTCGGGTGCAAGTGAATGGGGATGCATACGTCATGCCTTTTCCGGTGGCTAGCCCTCCTTGAGCGCAGCAACCAAGTACAGAAAACATGCGAGGCTCGCTGTTTTCCATCGGGCTCGTGGACTTCTTTTTCTCTAATTTACGAGCGCGATCTCGCTTGGCAGAAGTCGAGCGTTTTACATAGTTAATTGCACTTTTTCCGGTTACGTATATAAATGCACTTTTGCCCGATAGGTGAAAAGTCGGGTTAGGAGTTTACAATGCTATCAGCTCTAACATGAGCAAACGCGAGACCCGCTGCATTGCAAATGCTTGTTCTGACCTGTTGCTTTTGGCTTTTGAACTCCGAGCACTTTACCGCTAACCAGTGGTAAAGTGCATATTCTCTCTTTGTAAATTGCATGGTTAATTGGTTCATCCATGTTTGGCATATTTGATTTACTAGTAAGTCCCTAGTACAGAGCACTAGAGGTGCGCAGGGCCTGTAAATCAAATGCTACTAGTGGGCATGCAGCAATGGTTGTGCCACCCACATGAATAGCTCTGTAATCATGTCTCAGACCTGCCACTGCAGTGTCTGTGTGTGGAGTTTTAACTGTAAATTAGACTTGGCAAGTGTACCCACTTGACAGGCCTAAACCTTCCCTTTACTTACATGTAAGATACCCCTAAGGTAGGCCCTAGGTAGCCCCAAGGGCAGGGTGCAGTGTATGGTTAAGATAGGACGTATAGTAATGTGTTTTATATGTCCTGACAGTGAAATATTGCTAAATTCGTTTTTCACTGTTGGAAGGCCTGTCCCTCTCATAGATTAAAATGGGGGCTACCTTTAAATCTGATTAAAGTGTAGATTCCATTTGGGAGCAGATAGACATGTGGAGTATGGGGTCTCTGATCTCACAATTTTAAAATATATCTTTTAGTAAAGTTGATCTTAAGATTGTGTGTTTGAAAATTCCACTTTTAGAAAGTGAGCATTTTCTTGCTTATACCATTTCTGTGACTCTGCCTGTTTGTGGATTCCCTGTCAGGGTCAGTTTGACAGTTGGGCTGGTTGCACCTCACACTAGACAGTGACACAAAGGGAGGTGGGGTGTAGTCTGCATTTCCTGATGAGCCATCTGTGCTAGGAGGGAGGGGAGGATTGGTCACTTACACCTGAAAGGGCTGTGCCTATCCTCACACAATGCAGTCTCCAACCCCCTGGTGAGTGTCTGGGGCCTGGCCTGGGCAAGGCAGGATTTCACAATCAGGAAAGACTTTGCTTTGAAGTAGGCCTGCTTTAAAGGAGAAAATGGGTATAAGAAGGGCATCCAAAACCACAGATTTTAGAAACACTTCTGGAAACATGAGGAACCTCTGTCTGGAGAAGAGCTGAAGAGCTGAGGAGGAACAGCTGCCCTGCTGTGACTGTGCTTTGTGGAGATATCCTGCAGTTGCTGCTTCTGCCAGAGTAAGAGTGCAAATACTGGACTTTGTGTGCCTTCCATCTTGAGAAGTTCTCTCCAAGGGCTTGATTTAGAGCTTTCGTCCTGTTGTTTGAAGTCTCAGGGACTGCAAAGACTTCTCTCTGCCAGGGCCTGGAGTCTCTGGAGAGACTCCTACTCTGCCCTGTGGTGCCCATCCAGTTCCTGGGATCCTGAAAGGAGAAGCTGGCAGCCTAAGTGGAGGAAATCCACGTTCAGAGCCCTGTGGGCGGAAAAGATCGACGCGACTCCGATCTGCGGCTGAAGAAACGACGTGCAGCCAGCTCCGCGGCTGAAAATCGACGCTCGCTGAAACGCGACCGAAGAATAGACGCACGGAGCAGGAGAAACGACGTGCAGCATCGCTGACGGAGGCTGGGAGATCGCAGCCCATGCTACGTGGTTTTCAGATCGTCGTGCGGCTGGATTTCCGATTAAATTACCGCTGGGCGTGTAAAAACAACACAAGGCCTGCTCGGACCCGAGAGTGCTGACTGGATCGACGCATCGTTCTCCTGCGGAGAGAAGAAACGACGCGACCCGACCCGACTAAAAGAGAAATGACGCAAGGTCCCGCTCGTGAGTGGAATCGATGCATCGCAAGCCCTTTTTGATGCGCACTCACCCGTGAGGGGTCATTTTTGACGCACCCAAGGTACATTTTCACACTAACAGTTTTAGTGTGTGTTTAAAACTACTTAAAAACTCTTTTTGCATTTTTATTGATAACTTGACTCATGTATTGTGGATTTTTGTCATTTTGGTATCGATTTGTTTCGATAAATATTCTCTATTTTTCTAATCCTGTGTTGTGTCATTTTGTGGTGTTTTCATTAAGTTACTGTGTGTGTTGGTACAAATACTTTACACCTAGCACTCTTAAGTTAAGCCTACTGCTCTGCCAAGCTACCAAGTGGGTAAGCAGAGGTTAGCTGAGGATTATTCTCTTTTACCCTGACTAGAGTGAGGGTCCTTGCTTTAACAGGGGGTTACCTGACTGTCAACCAATGACCCCATTTCTAACAGCGCTATACAAAATGATGGTACTACTCTGGTTCCTCTATCTTCTCCAAAATTTCCCTTACCAAATACCCAAGAGATGGTTTAAAGAAATAGATGCAATAACGCATCAATTCCTATGGTATAATTCTCGCCTTCGGCTTGCGTTCTGCACTTGTCAAGGAGATGTGTATGAAGGAGGATTGGGAATGTCCAATCTCTATCTCTATTACTTAGCAATGCACTTGTTGGTAATTAATGACTGGCTGGGAGGTGTCTAGTCGGATCCAGCGTACCAACTTGAATGCCTGACAATGGGCTTCCCCAGACTGCTTGAGATGCTGTATGGTAACCCCCTGTCACGCAAGATCCCAGAAGTGACAAGAGTGGTGCTGTTGGGGTGGAGGGTGGCACAGGAGGCAACGGGATGGTGGCGACGACTCACCCAACAAACCCTGCTATGGCATGGGACATGCTGGGAGAGGTCTCAACACTGGATAGGTTCCAGAAATGGGACCATATAGGCATTTCACTTTTAGGAGACGTCCGGGCAGGCTCCCACATTCAGTCCTTTCAGGAGCTTCAGCGGCAGTACTCTCTCACCGGGACCCAATTCCATAGATACCTACAACTCAGACATGCACTGCGGGTACATGTTCAGGCTGGCTCTAACCTCCCCGAGTTTAGCCCTGTGGAGGCAAAATCCCTGATGGGTGGTTTATGCCAGGTGGAAATGTCTCAAATATACCACACCCTGGTCACTAATACAGCACAAACATTCAGTAGACTTCGAGAGAGGTGGGAGAGCTGGCCTGGCCACATAGAGGATGAGGACTGGCGGGGCACCTTGATGGCCCCAATAAACTTAACCATGACCTCCCGCCTTCGCGTGGTACAAACTTATTATCTACATACAGCATACCTCACACCTGATAAAATGCACAAAGCAGTTCTTCTACCTCGCACGGGCTGCCCCCACTGTGCAGGCCCTAATGCCACACATAGCAACCTACTGGCACGCTGTCACAGCCAAATCTCCAGAATCCTTCAGGTGGAGGTGGAGGCTGACGCTCTTGTTGGGTGTTCTGGAGGGAGTGGGGGCCAGTAGAGCCAAGTGGGCCTTTTTGTGAGTGGCGAAAAGAGACATTGCAGCTGGCTGGAAGATGGAGACGGCACCAGCACTTGCACAATGGCGACGTGGGGTGGACTGGTGTGCCCAACAGGAAAAATTGGTATATGAAGCAAGAGGGTGCCCAGCTAAGTATAACAGGGCGTGGGGGAAGTGGACAGGGACATGGAATATCCGTTCAACTGCTACGCCTTGGGTGTAACGACAATTGTGTGACACGTCCCTGACCAGAATAATCAGTAGCGATTATGTACCCATGCAAACTAAATGGGGTTTGTACACTAATATGCCTATGAGGTGCATATGTGACCTATTGTTGTTACGTTGTCATGCAAAACTAATAAAGTTGCTTGTAAAAAAAAGAGATCAAGTGATGATGAGAAAATGAAACATAGACATCTTGCCAGTAAGATGAAAATTAAAGTCACCAAGGAGAAACGGTGAAGAAGTACTATGAAGATGGGAAACTGTATCGTCAAGTACAATAATATAAGACAAGGAAGGGCCAAGGATCTGTAGATTAAGAAAGACAGTGGGCCAGACTTAGAAATTGGTGGAGGGGATACTCCATCACAAACAAGTAGCATAGTGAAAGCACCAAAATAAAATAGATGGGCACTTAATGGGGAATGTGGAAAGAACCAATTGATGATGAAAAAGAAGACTGACACCCCTTGCGGAGTGGTATAGCCAAGCAAGGTAAGAGAAAGTAGAAACAGACATAAATTGAACAGAATGAAATGAGGCATTGGAGGTAGACCAGCAAGTTTCAGTAATACATAAGAAATGGAGATTATGAGAAAGAAATATGTCTGATGTAGAAATATACCTACTAAATAGTGGTCTAGTATTCCAGAGACAGACTTAAGAAAAGAAAGAACATACTGTGGGGATAATGAAAACACGGGGAGGAATACAGTTAGCTAAACGAGCATAATTTGCATTGGGACATCTAATTGGGACATCTAACATGAGTTGAAATGACAGAAGTGAAGATATAAGGAAGAAAGAAGTTGAAGCCTATGGCTGTACTGCAGGATAGGGAAAGGGATGACCTATCAAATGATTAGCAGAATGAATGGGCCTGACCAAAGTTTCCAAGAGGTGACAGGAGCTAACAGAGTGATGTGTCCATTACAGGAACATCTGGGTGATTTAGAGATGAAAAGGAAATGGAATCAGAAAAACTTTCATGCATGTGTAGATCACTTCAGGGGTGCAACTGCCCAGGGAAGAGTGCACTGATAGCTAGAAGCACTGTGCAGGTTAGAAGAGGTTGATCCTGATAGAGCATGGAATGAGGAAATAGATGAGAGTGAGAGCAGTAGCAGGCAGGAAGCTGTGTTGCTAACAAGACACAAGTTTTGTCCTTGTTATCTCTCTGAATATACAGAACATGCACACAATGCCCACTTCAGCAGTATCAGTCACATCATTCAACTAATTACCCAAAAAAATCATAGCTATAATTTTTAGCACCGGGAAGATGACCAGAAATACAAAGTACTCTGAAAGCATCTGTTGGGGCAGGAATGCTCCCTGCATGATGTACTGTTGCGGTCCTCTAACCTAAATGCCCAACTGCGTGTATCTGGCATTCTAGTTTTGATATTGGCCCCTGTCCAATGCTAACATAGCATGTGTGCGAAAGCCAAGACCTACGTATTGACATGAGTAAGGTCTTGGACCTGTCCTGGCCCCGGAGGGGCACACAAAGCTTGCCCGCATTTGTTGGACAGTCAGAATATCATCCCTATCAGGGGGATAGTGTGATAAGTGAAAGGTGGAGGCACCATACAATGTTTATGAATCTGTTGTTATGACCAGATCTTTTTATCTGTGTCACATAAGTGGAGACCTACCAGCCACTTCGTTTAAGGTTCTACTGCTACATGCTAACCCAGATTCAAAAAGCTAACATTCCAGTGTACCTTTGCTTGCATTTATGCGTGTTTCCTGTGTGGTGCATACATAGCATGACTAAATAAACCAGAGAAATGGAGAGCTGTGGGTTCCAGTTAGAAAGCCCCTGGTCTGTTTATGTAAACAAGATTGAGGTATGATTGGTTTTCCAGACATTCAAAGTGTATTGCTGACATCCCTGAAGCTGGAGGGAGGAGTCCTAGACACCAGAGTGGGTAAAAAGTAAATAGTGCTCTCTTTAGAAATTTAGGGGGTCATTCTGACCCTGGCGGCCGGTGACCGCCAGGGTCACCGACCACGGGAGCACAGCCAACAGGCTGGCGGTGCTCCCAAGGGCATTCTGACCGCGGCGGTTCAGCCGCGGTCAGAAAGGGTAAACCGGCGGTCTCCCGCCGGTTTACCGCTGCCCCATTGAATCCTCCATGGCGGCGGAGCGCGCTCCGCCGCCATGGGGATTCAGACACCCCCTACCGCCATCCTGTTCATGGCGGGAAACCCGCCATGAACAGGATGGCGGTAGGGGGTGCCGGGGGGCCCCTGGGGGACCCTGCAGTGCCCATGCCAATGGCATGGGCACTGCAGGGGCCCCCGTATGAGGGCCCCACAAAGTATTTCAGTGTCTGCTTTGCAGTCACTGAAATACGCGACGGGTGCAACTGCACCCGTCGCACCCCTGCAACTACGCCGGCTCAATTCTGAGCCGGCGTCCTCGTTGCAGGGGCATTTCCGCTGGCCGGCGGGCGCTCTTTTGGAGAGCGCCCGCCGGCCCAGCGGAAATGTTTGAATGACCGCCGCGGTCTTTTGACCGCGGTGCGGTCATTTGTCGGCGGTACCTTGGCGGACGGCCTCCGCCGTCCGCCAAGGTCTGAATGACCCCCTTAGTTAGGTCATTTGATGCAAGGAGCTGCTACCTACCACTCCTGACACTTGCCAATCAGTAGAGGGTAGGTCAAAGGATCGGACTGCAGTCTCTGTAGTTGACTGTGTAGGGCCCTCTAGGTGAGTCCAGCTTTTTGTCTCACTCGCTGAGCACTCTCAGGCGTGGCTGTTGATAGCCAGGTGCCACATGCTCACATGCTCAAACCACTTTGCAGCTTTGTTAGGAGTGTTACTTCCTAGAAAAGACACTGATGTGAGGAACATCTCTCTAAACAGAGGCTGAGTCTGGAACACAGCTTAGAAAGAACACATGCATGAAAAACCAACCCAAACTGGTTCTGAAAATGTGGAGAAAGAATACAAATTGTTAGACCGGTCAGCTTTAGGGTGTTCTTCCCCAAACATATTGGCTTCTCCTCACATATTTGCTGAAATTATTTTTTGGGCATTAGGACTCTTTGCACTTTACCACTGCCAATCAGTGCTAAAGTGTTTGTGCTCTCTCTCAACCACAGCTGCTCCATAGGGGCTGAGGGGCTATGCCCCCTCATCTTTTGCCCCCCGACCCCCCACCAAGAAGTGTGTTTTTCAGGCTGAGCAAGGTCAGCCTGACAGACAAACTTCCTTTTCAGGTCAGGCAGCCATGCGCTAAATGCTCAGGTTCCTGGCTGCCTGAGCTGAACTTTGCTGGGTTGAGGATGTCACAGCTTCTGTGGGCGTGACCTCCTCTGCTCAATAAATGTCCTTGAGGCCCTGCCCCTCATGATGAGGGGAAGCGTCACTCATTGCCTCAGACCTGGTCACTTCAGTTTTAAGCCCTGAAGTGCCCAGGGCCGAGTGTCAATCAGTGACCCCTCGAGTCATCACAGAGTAGGGTGGGCTCAGCAGTCTCACTGACCCGATCCCAATCTATGACGAGGTTGGGGCTGCTGCCTTCCTCATTTGCTGAACTAAGGTTAGCTAATGAGGCAGCAGTGCAAACCTCCTGGGACCTCCAAGGCTTTGACCTGCTGCCTTCCCTAATTGGCTGACCTGCGGTTAACCAGAGGAAAGGCAGCAGTCCCAACTCTCCTGGGATCTCTGAGGCAGTGTGATATTTTTAAATTAATGTTTGATGCATGCTTATATGTTTGAATATTTTGTAATGTGTGTTGTGAATGGATATGTATGTGCATGTGTGAATGCATGGGTGTGAGTGAGTGTGTATGTGTGGGTGTGTATCCTGTCTGCTCTTCTCTTTCTTCAAATTACCAACTGCCACTTCTCTCTTTCCTAAACATGGTAAAATTGGCTTCCACCCAATTACCACATTTCATTTACTTATACATTTGTAGTAGAGTGGTACTACATGTACCCAGGGCCTATACATGAAATGCTAATATTGGGCCTGCAGCCTTTAATTTGCCACCCTCTTAAGTAGCCCATCTAAAAATGTCTGAGACCTGCCATAACAGCCTGTGTGAAGTTTTAAGCTGCCAATTTGACTTGGCAAAATAACCCCTTTGCAAGACCTAAACTTTCCTTTTGAATTAATTCATTTATTTATTTACAGTCTTATATAGCGCAAACAAGATCCCAAGGTTATCAGAGCGCCATACAGAGCTTAACAGAAAAAGTACATTAACAAAGTTACAAAGGAGTATTACCTAACACTATGGTATTATAATACATATACATCACCCCTAAGGTAAACCCGAGGCAACCCTTATGACAGGGTGCAGTGTATTTTAAAAGTTGGATATGTACTTTTAAGTTTGACATGTCCTGGTAGTGAAAAAAATTGTAACTTCATTTTTCACTACTGACTTTTTCTATGAGATTACCTTGGGTTGTTTTATTGCATTTAATTAATGAGAACATTATTTTGGAACAAGTATAATTGTCATGTGTGTTCTCAAAAGAATTTCAACTCAAAATACTCTTTAATGGAAAAGCCAGACTTTGAGTCACAATTGTCAAAATGCCACTCTTAGAAAGTTCACATTTCCTTATCCTAAGATTTGTTGCCTGCAGCCTGTGTCCTGGGTCACGGTCACACGTATGTGAACAGTTGGCAGTTAATTTACTGTATTCCCCCAGACAGTAAGGCAAATGGAGGCTAGTTCTTTGCAGCAGAATGGGCCATCCTGCCAAGATGGGAGTGGTGGAGCTGTCTCTACTCCACTAATATTTCAAAGGAGCTGCCTCAGCGCACTCATACAGAACTTCACACCATTTTTTTTATTAACCTAGACTGCTTGGTAAGGCATGGGGGGAGGAAATTCCAGAACCAACTTTACGGGGCGGGAGTTCTTCCACTTCAAAGATGACACTAGGTAAAAAATTAGGACCCTCAGACCCACTCTTCATTTCACTCCTACACCTCTGAAGAACAATTTGAGGGCCTGTCCAGTACTTCAGGGGACTGCCCTACTGCTTGAGACCTGCGTTGAGCTTCAGAGGACTGTTCTGCTGAATAAGGACTGTCTTGCTGCTCAGGACTACCAGAGTGACTCCAATGACTCTTTGGCTGGCCTTCTGTTCTAAGCTACAGGGACACAAAAGGTTCCAACAACTCGAACCTTGCACCTGGATCATGCCTAAATTGAGTCCTACCCTCCAAGTGGTGCCCTCCCAGTCCTTGACCCTTAGACGTGGTGCTAAGGGTACTCAAAGAGCCAAAACCCCAAACTGGGGACCTAAAAAATGTAAAGTCAAAAGTGCTTTGAAACCCAGCAGGAAACTGGGATCTACCTGCTCACCGATCTGCCCAAGGTGCATCATTGGTCATCTTTACTTTGCATTAGCTCCCACTACATTCCTCTCCACAGCAATAAATTCTGTTCAGCGGTTCCTCGCAGAAGGGGTATCTGGCTTCATGGTACCCTTGGTTGGTTACAGCTTGAGGCTTCAGCCTGCTGGACAGCTTCAACTCCCAAAAAGGTGACAAAGTACAAACAGTAATCTTCACTAATCTTCACCCCAACTGCATCCAGCCGCTCCCCCAACAACAACACATGCTCCTCGGACACTTTCAGCTGCTCTGCCCCCCGGAACTTTACTTCCTCAGATATTTTTCCTCACAATTTCTTCTTATTCCGAAGGTAAGCTGAAGACGAGCCAAATCCACCTTGTGTGTCTGACCTGTGCTCCATCGGCCGTAACTTTTGACATTGCCCCAATCTCATGTGATTAGATGCATGTGGTTGTTTCTTTGATCTTTTGGGCACTTGTTTTTACTAAAACAAAAAATTGTACCTCTGGTCAAATTGAATGGAATTTTGCTGTTTTAGTATCCAAAAGTTTATTCATTTTTTTCTATTTTTTTATATTAATGTGGGATTTTTCATGTGCTGTGTTTTAACTCTATTTCTGTTTGTGTCCAGCATAAATGCTTAGCACAGTGCCTCTAATTTAAGCCTGACTGCTTTTGTGCGAAGTTTTCAGAGGGTAAAGCACAGGTTTATTTGGTGTCTTGTGGTTCACCCTGACAAAGGATTGTAGTTGTTGCAGGAGTAGTATTTTACCCCCTGCACCCCAACCATTAACACAATTTATAACATGCAAATGAAAGCTACTAAGCCACTTGTTTTTCCAGTTCCAAGTTCTATTTAATGAATGAAGATGTCAGCGGCGGCCATCACAAATCTCAAGGGAAGGCAGGGGGAGAAGATGACGGGGATGGGGGTCATAATAAAATAATTTAAAACAATTAACCTGTCCTGCCACTGGCTGCGTCGCTCCTCTTCTCTCCTGATGGTGTCCCAGAATCTCCCTGGGACACCAGCATAGGTTCCACACACAATCCTGACACTGCTCTCTTGCTATACCAGGCATGAGAACAGCACCAGGATTGCTTTGAGCCACTTGGTCTGCAAATCAGACAGTGCATTGGAGTCTGTGCTGTTTCTCCAACCCGGCTGTGCAACACAGCTGGGTTGGAGAAACCTAAGTGTGCATGCCAGTTTGGCTGGCCTAAGTTGGCCGGCCAAAATAACATGTGCACTTAAGTGCACTCCACTCCTCCTCCCCCCTCCAATGGCTCAGCCCACCCCTGCCTACACACACTGGCTGAGCCAGCAGCTGAAAAATAAAACAATAATAAAATATTGTTTTATTTTTCAGCTGCTGGCTCTTAGCCCATGAGGCGACACTCCTTTGCCACTGTGGAGGAGCCACTCCTTGAAGATATTCTCTGCTGATGTCAGCTCAAATCCAGCTTCCCAGATGTGAGGAGACATCACCTGGGACCTGACCTGAAAGAAACAGCTGTTGTCCTGTCCTGAAGAGACTGGAGGCTAACCTGCATTAGAAGAACATGGAAGGAGTTAGTCAAGTATTCACAAAGAGCAGATTATCAGATCAAACTGAGGCACCTGATCCCAGAGCTGAGGGCTCATCCACCAGAGACTCACAAGAGAGTGACAGATGTGTTTCTGAAACAGAGAGTTGTTTCCCTCGCTGAAGCAGCTAACCTGTGGCACTGTCCAGTAGTGTGCCAGGGTGGACTGTGCCACTGTCATCCCTGAACGTGGCTAGTTCTTGGAACACACCTGAAGGATGCCTGAGCTAACAGCGCTGCTGTGTTGTGCCTGAGATTCTGCTGCTGCAAGTTAGAAATCTGGAACCTAAATGCAGATGATAGGCTTCGGGGCCAGAATGTAGCAGTAGGTTGTTGGGAGAGGGTGGACGCAGCGAGATAAAACTGTCATTAAAAATGAACTTTTATTCCGCAGTAGGCAGTAGCTTGGAGGACCCTTCTGATTTTCCACTATTGACATTTGCCACTTTCAGAGCTCGTTCTTACACCCCCTTCTTCTCACATTACCTCCCTGAGAGAGAACATGCAGCCTCCTATAAATAAGCCTTCACCTGTTTTATGATTAAATATATTTCTGTACCTATTTCACTCATTTCTAATGTAGGCATGCCTTGCCTTCAAAAACCTGTGTTTGAGAATCAGAATGTATTCCAATAAAACAGACCAGCTCTTGCATTACTTCTGAGCCAATAAAACCACGTCTTAGTGGTGAAGCAGAGGTGCAGGGCCCCAAACGCATGCATGGAAGGAGGGCGTCCATTCTCACTTCTTGGTTAGTAAAAGACAGCCATACTTGGGGGGCATTGGTCCTCACACACTCCTGGGACCAGAGCTACTGCATCTGCTGCACTAATGATGGCTTTGCCCTGCCCCTTGCTACAGAACAAGAGTGAAGTGAACAGTACACCATACCGTAATTTATAATCCTAACTTCTACATATCGAGGTAATGAAATTACATACGTTCAACGGTACCATAGCTCTTCTGTTTATGGAAGCGTTTTTGTCCCCTTGTTATAAAGTAATACATCTTAAAATTCATACATCTTAAAACTCACATCTGGAATTATATAACCATTTCCTGATCCCGCTCTTAGAATATTCATCTGGGCGTCTGTACTGGCAATGAGAGAGCACCTGTTGGATTCAGATCTACTACAAAAGTCAGGCAGCACCTGTAAAGCGTTTTATTCACACCTGCACCACTTCTGAATCCAGTGAGTGTACAATAGGCCGGTTGCATACGAATAAGGAGGTCACTGGTCCAGAGGACTACGTGTGTAAGTAAGATGCAGGCAGGCAGGGATGAGAGTACTTTAAGGGGGACATGAGCATTTTAAGACAGAAGAATGGGGAGGGACAGATAAGTAAAAGCCTGTATGGTCCTTTCAAGTTACTTACCAGCTCTTAGGACACCGAGGCTCACAGTATCCCACTTCCATCAGCTCAAAAAACTATAGGATCAAAGGACGTCTGTCTCGGCTTCCACTCCTTATCCGGTTGGGCTTCAGCTCTGCCCTATTTATTTTAAGGTTCCCGATAGAAAATGAACACACAACAAAAAAATGAACAAAGCAAGTCTCACAAACCCCCTTGACAATTGGGACCAAATAGAGTGTAAAGCAAACCAAGTAACTGACAGATTTATGAGCTAATATAGAGTTGAGTTGCATTACTATGGCAACCAGTACCAGTGATGTCATGAGCCAGAAACCCAAATCTCATTATGCATCCTACAAGGCATATTTCACCAACCAAAGGTATTCCAGATTGTTTTCATCTTGTACAGCAAAGGTGTTCATGTTGTTTCGTTTGCACGCGTGTTCCTATGGCAACAAGCTGAAAACGTTCCTCCTCGTTCCACAGCGAGGGAGAAACCTTGTAATTACGTCTAAAAAGCCAGTCAAACATTTCAAATTCGCACTGTTTTTCTTCTAGAAAAATGTTGCCAAGCATACCGTTTTCAGCCATCGGTTCCCCTGTCCGCAAAGTGTTTTGAAACTGCTTAGCAATCGTTCACAGCGGGCCTGAGTATGAGTTTAATTTGCCGGGCCTCAATCATGCTCTATAAAATGGCTAGTTTATCCACGGTTCGTAATTTGCGTTTGTAAAATTAAATCAGCATTTTAGAGCCCGAAAATAAAACAAATTTGACTTTGAGGAGAGAGCGGGCACAGGGCTCAATCATGGCTTAATTTGAGCCGGTGGTTTCTGGTGCGGGGCTCCAGCACTTATTTTTGATGGCAGGCACTGAGGGCCTGATTACGACCTTTGCGGAGGGGATTACTCCGTCCCAAACATGACCGATATCCCGCCTGTCGTTTTACAAGTTCCATCGAATATATTGGAACTTGTAATACGGCGAACTGGATATCCGTCACGTTTCGGACTGAGTAATCCCCTCCCCCAAGGTCATAATCAGGCCCTTAGTTTTCTGCATCAGTCATTTACAGGGCGCAAAAGACAACTATGGGAAAGACGAGGAAGAGAAAGATGGAAAAGCGTCATCAAGGGGGAAAGCAGAAAGCTGCAAGAGTGAGCTGAAGGGGTGAGGAGGAGTGAGCTGAAGGGGCAGGGAGTGGCTGTAAATGCATTAAATAGGACTGAGATAACTTTAGGATTACGCTGTCTCAGTATTCTGTGCTCCCACAGAGGAGCTTTGGGCACAGGCACGTTTTTATTTACAAATTAAGCACTGGGCTAAATAAAATGTTAATGAGAAGAAGACATATGGAAGTATTGGAATCATAAACTGCTCACCACACACAACAGCACACTTAGGTGGTCATCATGAGTAAATCAATCAGTAATTTGTTAAGCACACTACTCACCCGGTAGGGTCTCAAGGTGCTGGGGGGGGCTCCTGCTCCGCCATGCCACTGCAGACAACGTGCAGAGCAGGACCGCCAAATTATGACCACGGCGGTGAATAGGCTGCAAAGCAACCAGTTCACTGCCTGTACCGCCAGGGCGGTGGGACCACGGCAGTCCACTTTATACCACCAATGGTATTATGAGCCTCCTTTCACCAGGGATTTCCTGGCAGCAACACTGCCAGGATATCCCTGGCGGAAAGGATACTGATGACAGGAATTAACATTCCTGTCACCAGTATGCAACTCCCCCACCCCATAGACACCACCCTCCCCTAAACCCCATACATACTCCCGCCCCCACCCACACATGCACACACCACACACAGACTCAGACATCCATGCACACACATTCACACACATACACACACCCACGATGCCCCAACCTCCCACTGACACGCATTCACACATTCACACAGATACGTGGACACACACAAACACCCTCCCCTCCATTCACACACACTTACAGCCCCATTCAGGCACACAACACTTGACATCCCGCTACCCACCTCTCCCGCCTCCCCTGTCGGATGATCACCTGCTCGTGGTGCTCGCCCGGGAAAGAACGGGGTCCATGGGGCCTGCTTCACCGGCACCGCCTGTCACCAAAACACCGCCACGTCGATTACAAAGTTGAAATACTGCGGGCGGTGTTGTGATGACATGACGGTGCCAGCGGAGCAACCTCCACTAGACCGCCAACTGCCAGGATGGTTGCTGGTGGCTTTCCGCCCAATTTATGGCGGAGAGCTGCCAGGAGTCATAATATGGCGGTCTCAAGACTGTCATCAGTGGCGGTCTCCTGGCCGGCGTGACTTTGTCATGCTGCAGGCTTCTGTGGCATCTCCCGCTCAGGCCACGGTGGGGGCTGCGGTTGGTGTTTCGGGTCACGGGGCCCACAGCGGCCCTTTTTTCCGTCCGTGCTCTGTTTTCTCTGCCACAGCGATGCCGGAGGCCCGGATTGGGCATCAGTCCTCGCCGTGCATAATGAGAGGCGTGGGTGTTGTCACAGGGTGCCCGCACCCCCCCTCAGTCTTTCCACTCACCTGGTGCCCGATTCTATGGCCTTCTCTTTTTCCTTCTTTCTGGAGGAGCCATGATTTCTCTTCCCAGCTTACCATTCTCCTTCACCTTCCCTGCATGCATATGTTCACCTGACCATAATGGTGTCTTTTCTACATTGTTCTATAGACCCTTTCCCAATCCAAGATAGCAGTACTCTTCTTCCTGAATGTCACTTCCTGTCAAGGGGTATATAAGGTGATAGATTTGTCTTCTCTTTGCATTGCAACACTTCTCCTGTGGTGGTCACGCTCCAACAGGTTTGCTATTGGACTCCAGTTTTCGCTCCTGTTTTTACCTCTGTTCTTCCTGTGAAATTCCTGGCATTGAAGTCCTGATTTTCTTGTTTCCTTCTTCTGTTCCAGGGAGTTCCTGTCTGTAGTTTTTTTCCCTATGGGTTTTTCCTCTGGGACTCCTTCTGGAGGGCACGGACTGTGGTGGCTTACTACTGTCAGCAGCACCATGGCTACCGGAAGGGGTTGTCTCTACCTTGGCCAGAGTAGGACTTGCAAGAACAAAGGCCGCACACCATCCCCATCTGCCCTGTACGGTAAGCCAAAGACAAATCGTGACAGACTTTGGCGTTCAACAGTTTTGACCGCCGAAGTCATAATGAGGGCCTTAATCATGTAAGGAGAATCATCCCTAGCAAAGAACCGTGGTACCTGCAGTAGGCTAATTATGACACACTAGCCCTCAGTTAACTCAGAGTGCTGAATTCGTGGGTAAATAGCATGGCATAATAATAATGTTACTTTGTGATATTGACATTGTTTCTATGGTCAATGCACAAAGGAATGGGAAAAAGCTTGCAGTTGATGTAGTCGAAAAGTTTGTGTTGTCCCTCATGTCACAGAAATCATCCATACATGACAATGTATGCATTATGTTAACCAAAGTATTCATAGTTTGATTGTAGAAAGATGCATTGAGAAGACATTTTAAATGTGCATTTGCTTAGACTAATGTATAAACCCTGGTGGTAGCAAGGGTTGATTAAATATTAGAAGGATTTAATTGATATTATGTTAATTTAGATTCTAGACATAAAATGTATTGAAATGATATTGAATTTCTAATGATTAATGATTTAAATATGTGTGCAAAACTAGAGAAATGCAGATCTACGTTATACTGACTGAAACATATAAATACAGTCTCTTAGTTTAGAGTTACTGTAACATGAATATTACTGAAGAATTATTAATGTCAAATTTGCAAGTTTACATATTAAAATGTGTGTATTAGAACGCATTAAACAAATGTGCTGTTCGAACTCACTTGCATTAGCCTAAGTGAGGCCTGCTAGGCTCTGTATTTCGTGACTGTGCACAGAATGCTAATTCATTCTGTTAACATGAATTTCCCTTTCAAACTTTGTTTCTACGAGATTCGTTTGGTAATAGACTTCTATTGTTTGACACATAGAGAGATGTATATATTTGACCTTGGATGTGGAACACCCTGGACTGTGGACTAGCAAATTAAACATTTGTTTCAATCTTGCCACATGGATGGATAAAATTCTCATGACACACCTGGGAAATAATTTGATTGTTTCAACTTGGAGTTTTGTGATTAATTTCTATTGGAAGATGCCCCTTCAACATCAAGTAAACTGTTGTCCTGCATGAATCAGACTGCTCTATGAACTTTGATATAGTGATGACCAGTTGGACTTTAGTCAGATTCCCATTCAGAATACAGAAGTATTGCAGAACACTGCATGCTGAGCCCCTGGAAAGGTATCTTCCTCTCTGCTCTTGCCCCTTTGAAATGCCTTTCTGGCACCAAGAGATTTTTCCTTAATCCTTTGCAGAAGACTCTTGACTGAGCATCTGACATGCTGAAGCTTTCCCTTTTTACCTATATTTTGCCAACTTTAGTTAGTAACCTGTTGCCCAAGATTATCTTTTTCAAAATTATTTTAGCTCTTTTTGTCTTTTGCCAGCATTTGTTTTGCCCCACCCATTTTATCCCTTGATTTTACCAATAGTAGGGATTTCCCAGTGCCCAGCAAAATTGAACTTTGATGATATGAACTGCATTAATGCTTGTCAAAGATGAGCAACATTTATTTTCTACATCTCAAATTCACTTGTTTATGTTTTGTATTGTCCTTGTAGAATGCTTAGTTTTACTAATGTTAGTTTGTTTGAACTTATTTTGTCACCTTGGGCAACCCTTGGTGAATCTGTATCTTTATACTACTGTCTTGCAAATTGTCTACATCACACTAAGCTTGAGTTTGTAATCAACCCCTTAACTTTATTCCTGACTGGTGTTTTCCTTGTATGACCACATTGGTCATACTGTGTAAAGTAATTGGTTAGTATTGAAATTGTGTTGTATGGTTCTACCACTTCCTATGCAGGGTCCAAAGATCCGTTGACCTTTTTGAGCATTGATTCCTGCGAAGGATGAAAGTGCTCCAGCACAGTAACAAGGTTACCATATATATTAAAACATCAGGTGCCCTTGGGGTGCAAGAGACTTGTGAGCCCATTTTTTGTATCCTCAGTTCATTAAGGTATTATAGAAGGGGCCACATATGCTTGTGCAGCCCTTTCCATAGTAATGATAATGCTGGTGCACATGTCGTGCCAGCGCTATCATAAAAAAGCATTTTTTCATTTGCATGAGGGCGTGGCCTATGCAAATGAGGAAATCACTTCAGCACTGCTCCCACGCTGTATTATGGACTCAGTTGCGGAGGTGAACATGCCTTTAGAAGGAGCACTGACAGTTTGCCAAAAATAGGTGGCGCAGTATCAGTGAGTGCCCTGAGGGCAGCCCGTGGACCCCACAGATATTCCCCTGCAGGCAGGTGCAGTTGTTCACTGCACATGCCTGCCAGGGAATCAATCACCCCTTTTCAAACTGCCAGTGGGTTGCTGCCTGCATTGTGAAACACTGAGCAGCTTTGAAGTTGCCTCTGTATTTTATTGAATGAGCTGCCGCCAGGCAAGTCAAATGGGAGTTCACGGATGCCCTGGGGTCAGTGAATTCACTGCAATAGGGTGCACCTGTTTAAAGGTGCTCTGTGGTGCAAAATAAGAGAGTTCACTCTATCACTAATATGGGTTATGGTTGCAAAGTTTCCTCCAGCAAAACACAACCTGTATTTTGATGGAAGCCACGTGTCACAGAATTTCTTAAATGTGATAAAGTATACTTGCACCACTCAAAACCCTATCAGTGGCAGACAAGTACATAGATTTTGCTACCATGCATTTCTGGTATCATAAAAACAATGCTAATTTGGAGCGCATGTGAAACAAAAATGGGGAATGTGTTAAAATGTGTCAGAGAAAGAGCAGTCCTCAACATTTTCATCCTTCACAGGAATCATTGTTCATCGAGGCTGACTGACCTTTGACTATGAAACAGGGTGTGGTAGAACCATTCAACTCAATTTCAATACAGACCAATTAAATTAAACAGTGTGACCCCTTTGGCCACACAAGGAAAACTCCAGTCAGAAATGAAGTCAATTAAGTCAGAAAAAAAGTCAGTCATGTAAATTACTTTCAAGGCAAAGTTATAAAGATAGAATATCACCAAAAGTTGCCCACGGCACCAAAACGAATTCAGGTGAACTAACATTAATAATACTAAGCATTCAAAGAGGAAAACACAAAACATTAATAATATGAACTGGGGTATAGATAGTAAGAGTTGTTCGGGCTAAGCAGGCACCAAAACGAATTCAGGTAAACTAACATTAATAAAACTAAGAATTCAAAGAGGATGTTAGACTTTTCATCCTTGGCGTGGTCTCCCCTAACTTGTTGCCTCTGTTTCCCAGGGTATTGAGGTGTGCTGGACTCTGTTTTCGCTGTTTTTGTTACTCTGGGCACTTTACCACTGCTTTCCAGTGCTAAAGAGCAAGTGCTTCTGTATTCAATGTGTATGCAATTGGCTTTCCATGATTGGCATATTTGATTTACTGGTAAGTCCCTAGTACAGTGCACTAGAGATGCCCAGGGACTGTAAATCACATGCTACTAGTGGGCCTACAGCACTGGTTTTGCCACACACATTAGTAGCTCTGTAAACATGGCTCAGACCTGCCACTACAGTGTCTGTGTGTGCAGATTTAAACTGCCACTTAGACTTGGCAAGTGTACCCACTTGCCAGGCCTTAACCTTTCCTTTTCTTTCATGTAAGAAACCCCTAAGGTAGGCCTTAGGTAGCCCCATGGGCAGGGTGAAGTGTATGTTTAAGGTAGGAAATATACTAATGTGTTTTATATGTCCTGACAGTGAAATACTGCCAAATTAGTTTTTCACTGTTGCAAGGCCTATCTCTCTCATAGGTTAACATGGGGGCTACCTTTAAAAATGATTGAAGCGTAGATTCCCTCTGGGAGCAGATAGACATGTGGAGTTTGGGGTCTCTAAGCACACAATTAAAAAATACATCTTTTAGTAAAGTTGGTTTTAAGATTGTGGGGGTGATTCTAACCCTGGCGGTCGGTGTTAAAGCGGCGGGCAACACGCCAACAGGCTGGCGGTAAAAAATATGGAATTCTGACCCTGGCGGGAACCGCCAACACAGACAGCCACTTTAACACTCCGCCCGCCACGGCGGTACAAACAAACAGCGCGGCGGTCACCGCCAACAGCCAGGCGGCAGACAATGTACCGCCCACACTATCACAACTCACCAATCCGCCACCATTTCCGGGGCGGGAGCACCGCCGATAAAAACACGGCGGAAACAGACTACGAACGGGAAAACGCTCACCACTACGCACTCCAGGAGGAAGGAGGACAGCATGGAACCCGAATTAAACATCCTACCTGCTCTCGTCTACCTTCTCATCTACCACGAGTACGAAGTCCGGCGCAGACGACAACGGTGAGTACTGCACCTACGACACACGGGAGGGGGGAGGACGAAAGGTTACGGGCACACACATATGCGACCCCCCCCCCCCAACTATGTACACACCAATGCAGAGCAACAAGTCACAGTGACACCACCCAAACACCCCAGAAAAATGCTAGGACATAATCAAATTTGGAATAAATATTTATGTACCAAAAAGGTCCTGAAAAATATCGTACAACCATGAAAGATATTCACAACAAAACAAATGACATACACATCAGTGTATAACTGAAGTAACAAGTCCTGCACATCCTACGAATTCATCATGTCCGTGGGCCAAAGTTTTGAGAAACAAGGGCAAAGCCCACACAGGAGACCTGAGTCCTTTGGAGAGAACACTGCAGGGGCATCAGATGTTAAAAACTACAGGCACCTCAGGGGGAAGGGAAGGGGGGGGCACCACAGCCACATGAGTCCACGACGCCAGATCCACGAGGAGCAACCATGCCCACTGTACCATCTCAATGAGTGCAAAGCCACAGTCTCTCAATGTCTCTACAGTGGGTGGGCTGCCCACTGGACCATCCTGGGGAGTGCAAAGCCACAGTCTCTCAATGTCTCTACAGTGGGTGGGCTGCCCACTGGACCATCCTGGGGAGTGCAAAGCCACAGTTTCTCAATGTCTCTACAGTGGGTGGGCTGCCCACTGGACCATCCTGGGGAGTGCAAAGCCACAGTCTCTCAATGTCTCTACAGTGGGTGGGCTGCCCACTGGACCATCCTGGGGAGTGCAAAGCCACAGTCCATCAGGTGGATGACAGTCTCCACTGGTCAAGGAGGAGGCATGGTGGGCACAGTGAACCATAAACAGTGATTGAGACGGCGGTGCCCAGCGGAGCGGTGCTTGAGATGAAGGGCCCAGCGGAGCGGTGCTTGAGAGGAAGGGCCCAGCGGAGCGGTGCTTGAGATGAAGGGCCCAGCGGAGCGGTGCTTGAGAAGAAGGGCCCAGCGGAGCGGTGCTTGAGATGAAGGGCCCAGCGGAGCGGTGCTTGAGACGGCGGTGCCCAGCGGAGCGGTGCTTGAGATGAAGGGCCCAGCGGAGCGGTGCTTGAGATGAAGGGCCCAGCGGAGCGGTGCTTGAGATGAAGGGCCCAGCGGAGCGGTGCTTGAGATGAAGGGCCCAGCGGAGCGGTGCTTGAGAGGAAGGGCCCAGCGGAGCGGTGCTTGAGATGAAGGGCCCAGCGGAGCGGTGCTTGAGAGGAAGGGCCCAGCGGAGCGGTGCTTGAGACGGCGGTGCCCAGCGGAGCGGTGCTTGAGAAGAAGGGCCCAGCGGAGCGGTGCTTGAGATGAAGGGCCCAGCAGAGCGGTGCTTGAGATGAAGGGCCCAGCGGAGCGGTGCTTGAGAGGAAGGGCCCAGCGGAGCGGTGCTTGAGACGGCGGTGCCCAGCGGAGCGGTGCTTGAGATGAAGGGCCCAGCGGAGCGGTGCTTGAGATGAAGGGCCCAGCGGAGCGGTGCTTGAGAGGAAGGGCCCAGCGGAGCGGTGCTTGAGATGAAGGGCCCAGCGGAGCGGTGCTTGAGAGGAAGGGCCCAGCGGAGCGGTGCTTGAGACGGCGGTGCCCAGCGGAGCGGTGCTTGAGAAGAAGGGCCCAGCGGAGCGGTGCTTGAGATGAAGGGCCCAGCAGAGCGGTGCTTGAGATGAAGGGCCCAGCGGAGCGGTGCTTGAGAGGAAGGGCCCAGCGGAGCGGTGCTTGAGACGGCGGTGCCCAGCGGAGCGGTGCTTGAGAAGAAGGGCCCAGCGGAGCGGTGCTTGAGATGAAGGGCCCAGCGGAGCGGTGCTTGAGATGAAAGGCCCAGCGGAGCGGTGCTTGAGATGAAGGGCCCAGCGGAGCGGTGCTTGAGAGGAAGGGCCCAGCGGAGTGGTGCTTGAGATGAAGGGCCCAGCGGAGCAGTGCTTGAGACGGCGGTGCCCAGCGGAGCGGTGCTTGAGAAGAAGGGCCCTGTTCAGTGGTGCTCTTCTTCACCGCGGGCCCTGTTCAGCGGTGCTCTTCTTCACCGCGGGCCCTGTTCAGCGGTGCTCTTCTCCACGGCGGGCCCTGTTCAGCGGTGCTCTTCTCCACGGCGGGCCGTGTTCAGCGGTGCTCTTCTCCACGGCGGGCCCTGTTCAGCGGTGCTCTTCTCCACGGCGGGCCCTGTTCAGCGGTGCTCTTCTTCACGGCGGGCCCTGTTCAGCGGTGCTCTTCTTCACCGCGGGCCCTGTTCAGTGGTGCTCTTCTTCACCGCGGGCCCTGTTCAGCGGTGCTCTTCTCCACGGTGGGCCCTGTTCAGCGGTGCTCTTCTCCACGGCGGGCCCTGTTCAGCGGTGCTCTTCTCCACGGCGGGCCCCGTTCAGCGGTGCTCTTCTTCACCGCGGGCCCTGTTCAGCGGTGCTCTTCTTCACCGCGGGCCCTGTTCAGCGGTGCTCTTCTCCACGGCGGGCCCTGTTCAGCGGTGCTCTTCTCCACGGCGGGCCCTGTTCAGCGGTGCTCTTCTCCACGGCGGGCCCTGTTCAGCGGTGCTCTTCTTCACCGCGGGCCCTGTTCAGCGGTGCTCTTCTTCACGGTGGGCCCTGTTCAGCGGTGCTCTTCTTCACCGCGGGCCCTGTTCAGCGGTGCTCTTCTCCACGGCGGGCCCTGTTCAGCGGTGCTCTTCTTCACCGCAGGCCCTGTTCAGCGGTGCTCATCCAGCAGGTCAAGGGAGCCAGACCTGGCCTGGACTCCCTGCTCAGTCGCCCTTGGACCGTGACGTTTCTGGACCCTTCGGGGACGGACTCCTGGCCTCCTTAGTGTCCTCCTTCCCAGCTGGGATGTGGTATGTGGGGTCCACCTTCTCCGCGCTCCTGCTGCCCTTCCGCTCCTTTGATGGGGCTCTCGGGCCCTTGCCTCCCCTAGATGGTGTGGGTGGTGAAGTGGCCGCACATTGCTCCTTGGGGGCAGCCCTGTCGGTCCTCGCACGGCGGCCCTTGTTTTTGCGGGTCCTCTTGCCGGGGGGGGGGGCTGGACGTGTCCTTGCTGCTGATCGATGTGTCACTGCTGGCAAAGGGTGGGCTCCAGAACCCATGCACAACAGTGACACCCGAAGCTGGGCTGGTGGTGGCTGCGGTGCTCTTGGGACTCTTTGAAGATGGATGGGGGAGCTCATCGGGGGAAAAGAGGTCAAGGTTAGCCATGAAAAGTTTTTTAGGGCCAAGGTAAAGGGTAGGAGAAGTGGAGATGGAAGTGGAGGTAGAGGAGGTGGTTGTAGGAGAGTCAGGTGTGCTGTCATTGGGTGAAGGTGCTGGTGCTGTAGGCTGTCGTGAGGTGGATGGCTGTTGGGTGGGTGGCTGCCTGCGTTTGTGTGTCTTGGAAGAGGGGGTGACAGACACAGTGGGAGAGGACACAGGGGACGTGTAAATGGCAGTGGGGGTGGTGACTGCACGAGTGTGGACTGTACTGGAGGGTGACGTGGTGATGGAAGCACTGGCTAATGTTGGGGTGCATGCAGGTGTGAGTGTAGACGTCACAGGGAGGGAGGAGGGAGACGAGGAGGAGGGGGACACAGGGGTGGCAGTGGCTGTTGGCATGTCTGCATCTGGGTGTTGCTTGGGTGAGTGTTTGTGGGATCTGTGGTGCTTGTGTTTGGATGAGCTGCTCTTGGGTGTTGAGGTGTGTGCAGGCTGGTCTGATGGTGTGGATGGGATAGGCTGAGGAACAGGAGACAGAGAAAGGCTGGAGGCAGTAAGAAGATTGAGGCTGGAAACAGGGACAATGGCTGCCATCAGTGCTGAGGCCAGAGCAGTGAACGCTCGTTGATGGGCAGCCTGACCCGAATGAATGCCCTCCAGGTACGCATTGCTCTGTTGCACCTCCCTTTGCACACCCTGGATGGCATTCAAAAGGGTCGTCTGCCCAACAATGAGCGTCCTTACCAGGTCAATGAGCTCCGCACTGAGGGCAGCAGGGGCAACAGGGGCAGGGGCTGAGGTGCCTGGGGCGAAGGAGACGCGCGCCTTCCTGGGCGAACGGGCACGGAGCGAAGACTGAGGGGCTGCTGGGAGGGCGGGGCTGGTGCACTGGGTGGCGGCTGTACCTGTAGAGGCGGGGGGCACGGATGTTGCCGCCACCCCTAGGGAGCTCCCATCCGAGGACGTGTCGGTTTCGCTGCTCTCACCAGCGGTCCCCGTCGTGGTGCTCCCCTCGCCCTCCGGATCACTGGTGCCCTCGGTGTCTGTTCCTGGGCCCACCGGGGCCTTGTGTCCTGCAGCTCCCTCGTGCTCCGATGCCAAATCTCCTCCGCCTGATGATGCTAATGCACACATGCACAAGAAGATGAAGAGAAAGGGTGGGGGGAGAAAAAAGAAGACCAGGTTGAGTGCATGCAATGTCAACACCGTTGGCGGAGAGGACAGACACAGGTGCCTAATGCACTAAGCCGCGCATTCGGGGTACACTACTCAGTACTACTGACTAAGACAACAGGCCAAGAGACGTCAAACGCGCACATGGGAGATGCTGGACCTTCAATGGCTGTACTTGTCACCCTACCGAGGTGGGGGCCGGGGGCACAGGGCCATGCCTAAGGGAGAGGACTACACTACAGAAAGCGCCCTGGCCTAATGTCACCCACAGCCCTCCTCCCCCTCCCATACGCCTCCACTGCGCAGAAAGATAGGAGAATGTGCTGATACTCACCCCCTTGTGTCTGCTGTGATGTCTTAAAGCGCCCATCCAATTCAGGGTAGGTCACCGCCAGGATCCGGGACATCAGGGGGGTCATGGTGTGACTGGCACCCCTCCTAGGTTGGGAGGCCATCCCCAGCAGTGTTTCTGCGGTCTTCCTTGTTCCGCGGCGGATGTCCTCCCACCTCTTGCGGCAGTGGGTGCCCCGTCTGTTGTGGACCCCCAAGTTCCGGACTTCCTTGGCGATGGCACGCCAAATCTCGATCTTCTAATGGGCGCTGACCTATTTGACATGTACAGGGTGGAAAGGAGGAAATCATCAATGACCTGCATGTTAGATGTAATTGGCCCCCCCCCACCCACTTTGCCATATGGCACATGCTCTCATCTGTCGGGCGTTGCACTCCTCATTCGCCCCCCACCCCACCAACTTACATCCACCCCAATCCACACAGGCATAGCCCATTCCATGTGCACCCGGTGTACTCACTTGTTGGTCTGGAGGACCGTAGAGTAGCGCATACTGGGGGAGGACCCCGTCCACGAGCTTCTCCAACTCTTCAGACGTGAAGGCAGGGGCCCTTTCCCCAGTCGCAGCAGCCATTGTATCTTCCAGACCAAGGTCACAGCAGCACTTGCAGTATAGGTCCTCTCCTGTGGATGATCAGGTCTCGAGTGATTAAGCAGATAGAAAATGGCGGTCACGCCCGCGGCGGTGCGTACCGCGGCGGTGCGTACCGCGACCGCCGGCGCACTTCGTCATTGGCTCCTGAAACCCATAGGCTTTGCGCCACGGTCTTCAACCGCCTACCGCCACGGTGTGCACCGCCAGCGCATTGACCGCACATCCCATTGTCCCACTTCACAGGTCAGGCAGCCGCCATTTCAAGGGCCTACATGGCTTAATTTTGACTGCGACACACAGGCCTAGGCCTTGCATTGCCACACATACACGCCTTTCAACCCATTGCCATTCTTTAACTGTGCAAGCTGTCTGTACGTACCTGTGGTTTGGCTGACTCTGTGCTCCATGTTGTCCTTCCTAGGCACCGTCCGCTGGGACTTGCGATGAGAAGGAGGAATCCTCGCGTGTACCGACCGCTGGTGGACCTGTCGACAATGGAAGAACGCCATATAATACTTAGATACAGGCTTGACCGTGCCACTATCCATGAACTGTGTGCCCAGCTGGAGCCAGACCTGATGTCCCCCATCCGCCAACCCACAGGGATTCCCCCTCTGGTGCAGGTTTTGTCAGTCCTCCATTTTTTGGCAAGTGGGTCATTCCAGACCACAGTGGCCATGTCATCTGGAATGTCTCAGCCTATGTTTTCTAAGATTTTGAGCAGAGTGTTGTCTGCCCTGATGAAACTCATGCGGAGCTACATCATTTTCCCAGAGGAGGGTGACTTGCCTACAGTGAAGGGTGATTTCTATGCCCTTGGACATATCCCCAACATCATTGGTGCCATTGATGGGACCCATGTGGCTTTGGTACCCCCAAAAGACGATGAGCAGGTGTACCGAAACAGAAAAAGTTATCATTCGATGAATGTCCAGGTGGTCTGTTTGGCTGACCAGTACATCTCCCATGTAAATGCCAAGTTCCCAGGGTCAGTGCATGACGCGTATGTGATGCGAAATAGCAGCATCCCCTATGTGATGGAGCAGCTACAGAGACAACGTGTGTGGCTAATAGGTGACTCTGGTTACCCCAACCTGCCGTGGCTACTGACCCCAGTGAGGAATCCCCGGACAAGGGCAGAGGAACGCTACAATGAGGCCCATGGGCGTACTAGGAGGGTGATTGAGCAAACCTTTGGCCTCCTGAAGGCCAGGTTTAGGTGCCTGCATATGACAGTGGATCCCTAATGTACTCACCAAAGAAGGTGTGCCATATCATCGTGGCGTGCTGTATGCTTCACAACCTGGCTTTGCGACGCCAGGTGCCTTTCCTGCAGGAGGATGGTCCAGATGGTGGTGTTGTAGAAGCCGTGGAGCCTGTGGAGAGTGAAGAGGAGGAAGACTCAGAGGACGACACAGACAATAGGGACAGAGTGATACAACAGTATTTCCAGTAACACCCAGGTAAGAATCACCCACGCCATTTCACAATTGCTTATAGCCTCCTGCATCTGTACTTTCTGTAGTTCCCACCAGATCTTTTTGGGTAATTTTTGTTTTTCCCTTCCCTTCTCAGTGCTGTATGATTCAGTGCCTGACTTCTGCTTGGTTTGCCCATGAACTACAGCGTATTGACATTGGTATGTTGTCATCACTAATTGACCGAACAGATATTGAACAGTAATATGTAATTCATTTGCTAATAATACAGCATGACTCCAAACTGATTTGTGTGCAATATGTGATTTATTTACAGTGCTAGATATTGGTACATGTGATTATAAGGGTGATGGGTGGGGGTGGAGTAATGTCCATGGCAGAGTCCAGTTCTCAGTCTCACAGGTGCATTGTCCTTTTGCCTGTGGAAGGATGTAGCAGAGGCAGTTCATGGTTGGACAGGGTGGCAATGTGGGACAGTGGGAAGAGTTCAGGGGGTATGTCCTGCTGGCGGGGGTCTTGACATCCTACTCTGTCTTTTTTTGGATCTCAGGCTCCTCTTACGGGGTGGTTGTTCTTCAGCAGGAGGTGGGGTTCTGGTGGCCTGTCGTGGTGTTGGGGCCTCCTGTCCACTAGCGCCGGCGGAGGTGGTAGGCTGTTCCTGGTCCGGGCTAGTGACAGGGGCCCTGTGTGGTGCCACATGGTCCCGCAACGCGTCTTCTATCCTGTTGAGGGCCAGGACGATGGTCCCCATTGCGGTCCCGATGATTCTCAGCTCCTCCCTGAACCCCATGTTGCGTTCCTCCTGCTGTGCCTGGATCTCCGTGAACCTGGCCAGTACCGTCGCCATCGTCTCTTGGGAGTGGTGGTAGGCCCCCATGATGGTGGTGAGGGCCTCTTGGAGAGTGGGTTCCCTGAGCCTTTCCTCCCCCCCCTGTCGCACAGCAGCCCTCCGAGCTGCCCGGTTTCCCCCGGCCTCTGTCTCCTGGACGGTGTGCCCGCTCCCACTGCCCCCAGGTCCCTGTTGTTGTTGGGGTGTTGGGTTAGCCTGGGTGCCCTGTAGTGGCAGACACACCGCTGATTGACGTGTCCTAGAGACAGAGGCATGGGCCCGCTGGGTGGGAGCTGTGCTGGTGTTGGCAGAGGGGGTCGGGTCTGGTGTGGCCTGTGGCTGCCTGAGGGGAACCGACTGCCCAGAGGTCCCCGATGGTCCGGGCTGGTCATCAGGTTCAGTGTCGACAGAGCTGCTGTCCTCACTGTGGGCCTGTTCCGGGGGTGGGATGGACATTTCTGGACCCTTCTGGCTGGTGTGTTGGCGTTCGGGTCCTGCATGGGGTAAGAGAGTTTGGTTATTGTTTCTGTGTGTGCAATGGCGTGCGTGTTATGGGTGCCCTCGTCCCCCAGTGCAGGCATTCCCTTGAGGGAGGTGTTGTGAGGGTAGTTAGTGGGGGGGGGGTAAGTGCAGTGGTCATGCTTGGGTGATGGGTGTCCATGGATTGTGTTGGCATGCAGGAGTTGGTGTTGGGATGGGTGGGTTGTGCTGGTGAGACATTGTCAGGGAGGATGTGTGCTGGGGGGTTGGGGGTGAGGGTGGGGGTGTGGGTTGGCATGCTGGTGGGGTGGGGGGGATATAGTAGTTGAGATTGGACTTACCAGAGTCCATTCCTCCGGCTACTCCTGCGAGGCCCTGAGGATGCAGGATGTTGAAGACCTCTTGCTCCCATGATGTAAATTCGGGAGGGGTGGGTGGGGGTCCGCCGCCAGTCTTCTGGACCGCGATGTTGTGCCTGGAGACCATCGATCGGACCTTCCTCGTAGGTCGTTCCATCGTTTGCGGATGTCCTCCCTATTCCTGGGATGCTGTCCCACCGCGTTGACCCTGTCCACGATCCGCTGCCATAGCTCCGCCTTCCTAGCTATACTGGTGTGCTGCACCTGTGAGCCGAAGAGCTGGGGTTCCACTCTTAGGATTTCCTCCACCATGACCCGGAGTTCTTGGTCCGAAAAGCGTGGGTGCCTTTGGGGTGCCATGGGGTGGTGTGGGTGAGGTGTGGGGTGGTGTATGTGATGATGAGTATGTTGGTGTGTGGTGCTTTGTGCTACTATGTGGTGTGTGTGATGGTGTAGTGTGCCTCAGTGTGTATTGCTATGGATTGTCTGCTGTGTCTCTCTCTCCTTCTCTCAGTAATTGTGGTCGTAGGGGTTTGTGGGTGATGTGGGGGTGTGTTTTATAGTTGATTGATTGTGTGAGAGTGGGTTGTGTATGTGTATCAGGTGTGTGTATTTGTAATTGTCCAATGTGCCTGTGTTTTGGTGCTGTGTGTGTATTTTGACCGCGGCGGTGTGTACCGCCAATGGAATACCGCGTTGAAAAGCCCGCCGCGTTGATTCGTGGGTCGAAATGGCATGGGCGTATTTCTGTTGGCCTGACGGTGGAGGTTTGGTCATCTCCAGTTTATCGCTGCCCGCTGATGTGGCGGCCTGCAGTGGAGGTCGGATTTTTGGAGGTTTGGCCGTTGTGGGTCATAATGACCGTGGCGGCTTTCCGCGGCCGCGGCGGTGTTATGGCGGTCTTCTGACCGGCGGTAAGTGCCTTTTACCGCCGAGGTCAGAATGACCCCCTGTGTGTTTGAAAATGCCACTTTAAGAAAGTGGACATTTTCTTGCTTAAACCATTCTGTGACTCTGCCTGTTTGTGGATTCCCTGTCTGGGTCAGTTTGACAGTTGCGCTGTTTGCACCTCTCTCTAGACAGTGACACAAAGGGAGCTGAGGTGTAGCCTGCATATCATGATGAGCCATCTGTGCCAGGAGGGAGAGGAGGAGTGGTCACCTTTAAGGGCTGTGCCTGCCCTCACACAATGCAGTCTCCAACCCCCTGGTGTGTGTCTGAGGCCTGGCATGGGCAAGGCAGGATTTCCCAAACAAGAGAGACTTTCCTTTGAAGTAGGCCTACTTCAAAGGACAAAAGGGGCATAAGAAGAGCACCCAAAAGCACAGACTTTAGATCAGTTTTGGACATCAAGAGGAACCTCTGCCTGGAGAAGAGCTGAGGAGAAGTGCTGCCTTGCCTGAGACTCTGCTTTGTGGAGCTATCCTGCAGTTGCTGATTCTGCCTGTGTAAAGGGACAAAGACTGGACTTTGTGTGCCTTCCTGCTTGTGAAGAAATCTCCAAGGGCTTGTGCTGAGCCTGCCTCCTGTTGTTGAAGTCTCAGGGCCATCAAAGACTTCTCGTGCCAGCACCTGGACTCTCTGCTGAGACTCCTGCCCTGCCAAGTGGTGCCGTATCCAATTCCTGGGGCCTTGGAAGGTGAAGCTGGCAGACCAGGAATGAAAATCCACGCACAGACCACCGTACGTTGAAAATATAGATGCACCTTCCAAGACGTGGCAGATATCGATGCTCTCCCAGCATCGCAGCTGGAAAATCGACGCACATAGCTGGAACAAGGACGTGCAACACCCGCTGACAGAGGTTGTTCACGTCGCAACCCACATTGCACTGTGTTGCTAATACCGTCGGCAGGATTTTCAACGCAAACCTTGCTGGCCGTGGAAAAACAATGCAATGCCTCCCCGGACATGAGTGCTGCATGGATCGATGCATTGCTCTCCTGTGGGGAGGAAAAACGGCACACGCCAACCCGACCCGAGAAGGAGAAACGACGCACGGTCTTGATCGCGGGTGAGAAATTGACGCATTTTTACCTTTTTCGACACACACTCACCCATGCTATTTTTACGCTACCCAGGTACTTTTCAACACTAATGGTGTTTTACCTGCTTTCTCAAGGATTTAAGACTCTTTTTGCTTTTTAATTAACAACTTGACTTGTGTATGTTGGATTTTTGTCGTTTTGAGCTTGATTTGTTTAGATAAATATTTTCTATTTTTCTAAACCTGTGTTGTGTCATTTTGTAGTGTTTTCATTAAGTTACTGTGTGGTGGTACAAATACTTTACTCCCAGAGGGCAGGGTGCAGGTACCTGTTTGTGAGGGCACCACTGCATGAGCAGAGGTGCCCCTATGAACTCCAGCTCCATTACCCTGGACTTTGTAAGTGCGGGGAAGTTATTTTACCCGTGTACTGGATACAGGTCACTGTGTCCAGCTACATAATGGTAACTCTGAACCTGGGCATGTTTGGTACCTTAGAGGACCCCCAGAATTGCTCCTACTAGTCTTCTGGGGTTTTCCAGGAAGCCCGCGCTGCTGCCATCCTTCAGCTGGTTGACCAGCTCAGGCAGAAGAAGGCAGAACAAAGGATTTCCTGTGAGAGAGGGAGGTAACACCCTCTCTCTTGGAAAGGTATTACATGGCTTGGAAGGGGATCCCCCCCAAGTCAACGGTCTGCTTTGAAGGGCACATTTGGTGCCCTCCTTGCATAATCTGGTTTGCACCAGTCCAGGGACCCGCAGTCCTTGCTATGGCATGAAACTGTACAATGGAAAGAGGAGTGACCATTCCTTTGTCCACCACCACCACAGGGATGGTGCCCAGAGCTCCTTCAGGTGGCCACTTGATTCTGCCATCATGAATCCAAGTTGGGCAGAGACCCCTGGGAGCATCTAAGTGGCCAGGTCAGACAGGTGACATCACAGCCCCCTCCTGATAGGTGGTCACCCTGCTAGGTGGCCAATCCTCCTTCCTGGGCTCTTTAGAGTTTCCTTCTTGGGTGGGTCCTCAGATTTGATGGGAAAGATTCCAGCAGGTCTCTTTTACATCATTTACTTCATCTTCTGGCCACCGGGACTGCAACTGCGCCGTCCAGGAACCGACAATCTGCAACTACAAGTGATGACTCCGCTCTCCAACATTACTTCTATGGCTCCTTCCAGCAAATGCAACATTTCCCTGACTGTGCATCCTCCAATGGTGACAAGCCTTCAGCCTGCAGAAGAAGCTAGAAGGAATCTCCCTTGGAGTGAAGGAATCACTCCCCTGCATTCGCAGGCACCAACTGCAATGACATCAGGCTGTGTGGATCCTCTCTCCTGCAGAACTGCGTGGTTCCTGCAAAACAGTTGGTGGTCTGGAGTGGTCCCTTTGGTCCCCTCTACCAGTTGTCCAATTTGGGAGATGGTGAGCACTTGACTCTTCTTGCAGGACAGTACCTCTGTGCACTGTGACTCCTGCAGCTACCAAGACTTATTGGCTCCTCTTACAAGAGATCTTCAGGCACTGTGTAGCCCTGGCCTCCAGCACTCTTCCCTGCAAAGCACAGTGTTCTGCCTGTTGCTCCAGAGACGTGAGACTCCTCTCCAGATGTGCTGAGTGGGCCTCAATGCGACTCCTGTGCTTGCTGTCTGTGAGTTGCTTGTGGCGCTACCCCCTCATCTTCCAACTCTCCTCACTGCTGAAAGTGAACTGTGACTCCCCTTCTTGGGTTGAGTACCCATGGACCTTGCTGGTTTCCAGCAGCTCTGCAATTCGTCATCTGAGACTTTTGCCTTTGCCAAGACTGTCATTTTCACCCAGTGTATAGTCACTGAGTTGTCACTTTCCCTTACGATTTCACAGATATGGGTCCCACTGTGTGACATCTGCTTTGTTTCCGCATGGACTAGAGCTGTGTGACATAGGTATGTTGACATTAATTTGATATAGCATTTTACCACAATTATTGCTAATACACATTTTCAAAAGCACAGACAGACTCCTGATTGTTTTGTGATTTAAGGGTGTTTATTTAAGTGCTCAATAGTAGAGGGAGTTGTAAAATGGTCAGGGGTGATGGTGGAGTAATGTCCATGGCAGAGTCCAGTCTATTAATCTCACAGTTGCATTGTCCAAAGGGGCATAGGAAGTGGAGCTAGGGCAGTTTAAGGATGGACAGGGTGACAAAGTGGGACAGAAGGATGACAATCGGGGTGGTCTCATTTCTTGGCAGGGGTCTTGGCATTGTTCTCTGTCTTTGTCCTGGATCTCAGGGACCGCTTGCGGGGTGGTTCTCCATCTGCAGATGGTGGGGTGCTGGTGTGGTGGTCTGTGGCGGTGCCTCCTGTCCACTAGCGCTGGCAGAGGTGGTGGGCAGTTCATCGTCCAGGCTAGTGTCAGGGTCCCCTTGTTGTGCCACAGTGTCCCTCCTGATGTTCGCAAGTTCCTTCAGCACCCCTACAATGGTGCCCAGGGTGGAATTGATGGATTTGAGTTCCTCCCTGAAGCCCAAATACTGTTCCTCCTGCAGCCGTTGGGTCTCCTGAAACTTGGCCAGTACCGTTGCCATCGTCTCCTGGGAATGGTGGTAGGCTTCCATGATGTTGGAGAGGGCCTCGTGGAGAGTGGGTTCCCTGGGCCTGTCCTTCCCCTGTCGCACAGCAGCCCTCCCAGTTCCCCTTTGTTCCTGTGCCTCTGTCCCCTGAACCGTGTGCCCACTACCACTGCCCCCAGGTCCCAGGTGTTGTTGGGGTGGTGGGTTAGCCTGGGTTCCCTGTAGTGGTGGACACACTGCTGCTTGACGTGTCCTGGGGACAGAGGTATAGGCCCGCTGGGTGGGTGCTGTGCTGGTGTTTCCAGAGGGGGGAAGTTCTGTAGTGGCCTGTGCCAGTGTGAGGGGAACCGACTGTCCCGAGGTCCCAGATGGGCCGTGCTGGTCATCTTGATCCAGTTGGACAGAGCTGCTGTCATCACTGTGGGCCTCTTCTGTGGGTGGAGTGGACATATCTGGACCCTCCTGTCCGGTGACGTTGGGTAGGGGTCCTGCAGGGGTGTAAAGGCATGATTATTGCATTGGTGTGTGCCATGGTGTGCAATGGGTGGGTGACCGTGTACCCCAGTGCTTGCATTCCTGTGTAGGACCTTGTGTGATTATGGTTTAGGGGGGTGTATGGGTATGTGCAGTGGCCATGCTTTGGTGATGGGTGTCCATGCTTTGGTGTTACATGCAGGGCTTGGGTTTGGGATGTGTGGTGTGTGATATTGGGACATACTTGAGGAGTGATGGGGGCGAGGGTGGGGGTATGTGATAGCATGCAGGTGGGTGGGGGATGAAGTAGTTAAAGGTTTGACTTACCAGGGTCCATTCCTCCAGCTACTCCTGCGAGGCCCTCAGGATGCAGTATACCCTAGACCTGCTCCTCCCATGTAATGAGTTCTGGGGGAGGAGGCGGGGGTCCGCCGCCAGTCCTCTGAACCGCAAGGTGGTGTCTTGAGACCACAGAACACACGTTCCCCCGTAGGTTGTTCCATCTCTTCCTGGTGTCATCCCGTGTTCTAGGGTGCTGTCCCACTGAGTTGACCCTGTCCACGATTCTTCGCCATAGCTCCATCTTCCTAGGTATGGTGGTGTGCTGCACCTGTGATCCGAATAGCTGTGGTTCTACCCGGATCATTTCCTCCACCACGACCCTGAGCTCCTCCTCAGAGAACCTGGGGTGCCCTTGCGGGGCCATGGGGTGGTGTGGGCGATGTGTGGGGTGATATTTAGAGGTGTGTTGTGTGAGGTGCTTGGATGTTGTGTGAGTGATGGTGTTGAGTGCCTGTGGATGCTAATTTGTAGATGGTGGTGTCTCTCTCTGGCCTTCAGTCGCAATTGTTGACGTAAGGGTTTGTGGGTGATGTGGGTGTGTGTTTTATATTGTATTGGGTGTGTGGGAGTGGTGTGTGTATGTGTTTCAGGTGTGTGTATTTGGAATTGTCCATTGTGGTAGTGTTTTGTAAATGTGTGTGTATTTTGAGCGTGGTGGTGTGTACTGCCAATGGAATACCACGGTGAAAGACCGCCGCGTAGATTCGTGGGTCGTGATAGTGTGGGCGTATTCCTGTTGGCGTGACGGTGGAGGTTTTGTTATCACCAGTTTATCACTGACCTTTGGTGTGGCGGACTTGTGTGGGTGTCTCGATTTTGGTGAATTCCAAGCTGTGGGTCATAATGACCGTGGCGGAATTCCGCAGCCGCGGCAGTGTGTTGGCGGTCTTCTGCACAGCGGTATGCGGCTTTTACCGCCAATGTTGTAATGACCCCCTTAATGTCTTGTCTATGTTGAAGGAGTTCAGGTTGAAAGTACATCATGACCCCACAAATATTGATATGATATATTATTGTCCAGATGATTCTGTTGTAGGATCATGGCCATGGTAATGTTACTGCTTCTAATGGTTCGAATGTGTTTCAATAATGATTATTATATGGAGGTGGTAACTTTCTTTTTAATCACAAGCTCCTGTATTGTACAACTCAAATGGTATATTTGTTTGTTAACAATGGAATTCGAATAAAGAGTTAAGGCTTTATCAGTTTCCACAAAAGTTTGTTTTTAATTGTAGAAAATAGATGTTTTAACAGATTTATATGTCCTGAGAGGCATATTTACTAGCCCTGCTGCGCTGCCCTGTGCCACAGGGAAAGGGCAGAAATGCAATGTATTTCCAAGACATGGTGTGTTTCTGACCTTTCCCTCTGCACTGTCACAGAAATCGCTCCCTTGTGCCAATGCAGGCACCCTTGCACCATGGTACAAGGGCGTCTGAGTTGTAGGCAACATTGTTGTTCTGCAGAAAGGGAAACCTTCCTGCATAAAAACAATCGAGAGAGACATTTTCCTCTTTGCATGTGTGCTGCAAAATGCGCACATGGAAAGAGGAAACAACAAGGAGAAATAAGATAGATAGATAATCTTTATTGCTCGATTAATAAAAACCATCCCAATGTTGTACAAAATCTTAACGTTCATTCACAACAAATAAGATAAAACCCTGGAACCATATGATTGAGTAATGTCAAGGCTACTGACCCAATCAACCTTGGTCAGTTTATTTTGAACTAGTTTTAAAAACTTAACCCCGCTGCAACAAAATGGGATTGAGTTGCCCTTAAGCCAGGTAATGACTGCTAATCTGCAAGAATGAATGTGGTTTGTCAGAAAGGCAGGTTTTAACAGCTTCTTTCTTTCAGGACCTATAGCTGAGCAGGTGCAGAAGGCGTGCAGCAGTGATTTCTGGTGGTAAGCACAAAGGCGACAGTTCTGGATGAGGTGCTGCTCTTTCCAGGATGGATGAGCGTCTCTGGTGTCAAAAATGCCCATTCGATACAGCAAGAATTGTTGTTTTCTTCAAGAGGAAAAGTGTTCATTTAGGTAATGTTGAGGGGATGGAATCAGATAGGACCCTAGGACTGCCCAGGCGTGCCGTCTTTTGGCTAGGGCAGCTTTGTTGGTGATGAGAGAAAGCGAGCGAACTGAGAGGTTGACTAATCTCTTGAATTCGGATTTTCCTGTGCCGCTTTTTGAAACATCTTCCATGCCCAGGCTCTTGATTACTTGGTTTAAGTAGCTTCCCCAAGAGCCTTTTCTGTTGCAGATTTGTTGGGCCTGGATTTCTTGCCAGCAGGAGTAAAGTATGGAAGTGTTCTCATCCAACCGTAACCTCCATGATGCTTTGAGGAATGTTTCCTGGCACAGAAAAATCTGGTTTGTTAGGCCCATCTCCAGCCTTACCTGGGCTGGAGAGACATTTTTTGCTAAATTGAAAACTGCCTTATAGGTTCTGACTTGTCTGCTGTTTAGTGATGGGATCTCCCGGCCCTGTAATACTTCAGTCCCATAAGAGATGGCTGGGAGCAGCTGAGCTGACATAATTCTTAAAAGGTGCGGCCAATTTGGGCAATTGAGCTTTTTCTTGAGTAGCTTGAAGCAGTACGTTAATGAATTGGCCTTTGCCTGAATTGACTGCAGATGACATTTCCATTTCAGGTGGGCTTCAAGATGGACTCCCAAATATTTATAAGATTGCACCACATCCACCTTTTTGTCTCCTAAGAACCAACTGAATGATGTATGGTTTGTCCCAAGGAGCCTCATCAGTTTGGTTTTAGCCAGATTAATTTCTAGACCTTGCTGGTCCATAAAGATTTTGAGTGCTGATAAGCTCTTTTGCAGGCCTCATAGAGTCTAACTCAAAAGCAAGATGTCATCTGCATATTGTAGACATCCAATTTTCTCTAGGCCGAGGGCTGGTGGATGACTGTCTACTTTTGCCAACACGCCAGCGAGGTCGGCCAGATATAAATTAAAGAGGGTGTGGGGCCAGGACACAACCTTGCTTTAAGCCAGAGTTTGTGGGGATTTTTTTTGTGAGTCTTATGCCGTCTCCGATTTTAACCTGAACCCAGGTGTCAGTGTATATGTCTATAATGGCCCTCAACAAGTTGGAAGGAATGCCTCATTGGGCCAGTCTTTCCCTGGGGACCCGGTTGAAGGCTGATTGAGGTCAATGATGCATGCAGAAAGGCTCAATTTCCTGTGACTGGCCTTTTTCACAATGAGGGTAAGGGCGATAAGATTTGTTGATATTCCCAGGCCAGCCCTAAAGCCCGTCTGAAATCTTGGGAGGAGCACATTCTCATCGGCCCAGAACACTTTGGCTTCCACGTCAATGAGTGCTATTAGCCTATAGTTTGCAGGTAGGGCTGAGTTTCCACTTTTGAAGATGGTGTGTATGATGCTACCTCCCCATAAATCTGGAATGCGGCTGGCAAGCGCGGTAGTGGTGAAGAGGGGCAGAAAGTACTGTGCCCAATACTCTGGGTGGATTTTGAAGATTGCGTTTGGGAGCCCGTTTGGACCAGACGCCCCCTCAGGTTTCATCTTCCTATTCAGGCTTGCTATTTGGTCCGATTTCCTGACTGGGCTCCAGGGATCCTTCTCGGTGATGGTCAGTGCTTGTTGGCCTGCTGTGTTGTTATGACTCGAGGGCGATTGCTCTGCTTTCCGGTTAAATGGGATGATTCCTTTCCTATTTGTCGGCCCATACAGGCTGCAGATATGACTTTCCCACATGGCCAGATTGATCCCGTAACTGAGAAGCCGATTTTTTCCCAGGGCCAAGTCATTTACCATACTCCAGAAGGCTTTGCTGTTTTTCGTTTTGCTCGCCCAGAGTAACTTTGACTAGTGATCTTCTAGAAAGTTTTTCTTTGCGGCCCAGAAGTCTGCGTGGTACTTTTTTTTCAAGGACCTCAGCAAGGCTATGTCGTCTTGTGCATCCCGCCTAATGGCATTTGCCAGTTTCCTGGCCTGCTGCGCGATGTGTGTTTTCTGAAGGCGCAGGGCTTTATTAAACCAGGATTGACTGTCTTGGGCCTTTTTAGAATCAAGGGCCAGGTACTGAGAAGGAGCTTTATTGACAGTTGGAAACTTTGAAAGAAGCCCGCTGCTGAGCTCGGCCCAGGCATCAATCCATTTTACTATGAGAGTGGGGTCCTTTTAGTACTTATCTGATATGTTTGCTCTCTCTTCTAAAGTCCCGGCCTTTTGTTACACCTCTTCCATCACTGCCACAATCCCTATTTGGCACCATTTCAGGTTCTTAAGGTTGAATGTTGCTGGGGCTGAGAGTAGGTCATTCGAGAGCTGTAGTTTCTCAGGTTTATAGGCCCGCTCCAGTGATTGGTGAAAATGATCGCTCTCCGCTCTGTATTTTATTTGGAAGGAGCGCACCAGGGGTATTGCAGAGTTACTTATTAAGGTGAAATCAATGGTTGAAATTTGTTTCCGCTTACAATGGTTACTGCTGCTGGAGAATCCTTTTAGCTGTTACCATTTAATAGTGTTAGACCTAAAAGATCCAGCGATTTCCTATGGGTACTTGCCATTCTGGTTTTCACAGTTCCTCCTTTTGGCAAGAGCAGGTTAATATTGAAGTCACCACTGACAATAAACGTGGACTTGATGTGTTGCCTTCGTAAGAGCTTGATTAGTTCTGCCAATTTTTCAACTTTTCCGCCCCTTTGAACCTTTTTAGGGTGAATGTACACGTTTATGAGGATTAAATCTAATTGACTGTTTTGCTGACTGATGAGTGTGACTTTAGTTGCCTGTATCCAGTGTGATTTTGTGTCAATTGAGATTTTATGGCCTATGAGGGCTGAGGAGATTATGGTTATCATGCCTCTTTTTGCGTGACCGTTTTTGTTTGAGCTCTTGGCTGGGGTGTAAAAGGCGGTATACTCCGATAACACAAATGGATCTAAACACCAGGTTTCCTGGAGAAGGATAATATCGTGCTCCTGAAGAAAGACCTGGGCCTCTGGATCTTTATATATTGACTCAATGCTGTGTACATTCTATGAGCAGATGTTAATGTATGAGCTTCGAGAGTCCTGATCTCCTCGCTGTTGGTCATTGTCAGGTATGTTTTTGAGAGCTGGGTGAAGAGGCTCTTTTGAGGCCCAGAGGATATGGCCGAAATCTGGATCGCCCACATGCTTCACTACCGTTAGATTTTCTGTGGTCTTTGCTAGTGTGCCGACTCCTGTTGCCCCTCTTAATATTGATTTGTTGTGGGGCTTTGATGCCCGCAGTGGTCCCGGATAACAGGGGCGGTCCACTTGTCCAGTTCAATACCCCATGAGTAAAAAATATCAGAAAAAATAACTAATTGATCTACTAAGGCTGCTGAGGACCATGAGGTAAGTGTGGCCTCTTGGTCGGTCCCTTGTGGATGCGGTTTAAATTCTACAGAGAGAAGATCTGCTGAGGTTATCTGAGAGAGATCACTTATATCCCCTAGCAGTTTTAAGATGCTTCCTCTGTTGAGGGTGCCAAAGTTTCCCTCTGACTTTAAGTGTGGTATAAGAAGTAGTTGTAACCCTTCTGAAGACGAGATTGGAGATGGGGCCACAGGTTGGAACTCCCTGCTGTAAGGTAGTGGAAAATTATTGGAGTGTGCAGTTGAGCCGTACTGGAGCGGTTGATGTGACTGCCGACTGAGCTGCGTGGGCTCCTCTCGCTCCTGCTTTGGTCCCGCCGCTTCTGTGTTCTGTAGTCTGTTGTAGGTTGCAAAGCTATTGCATCACTGAATTCAGTGCTTGTGGGAAGGCATGCTGATGTATGATCGGTGTTGGTTGGCTTTATCCCGCCTGGCTTATTGAGTCTATCGGCCTCTTTTACTTTGTTAATTGACCTCTGTGATGGATGACTGGAAGGGGCACTTTGGGTTTCGCTACTCTGACCCCCCTCTGTGATAGATATGGGTGATTTTTGGGGGCTTGGATCTGGAATGGGTTGATCCTTTGTGGTACTAGACTGATCATGGTCGGGTGGGGAAGAGGATTCTATGCAAGTATTAGGGGCATTGGGCTGCTTCTGCTGCTTGAAGAGTTGCAAAATGTTTTTCTGCTAGTGTAATCTTTCATTTTTCCCTTCCTTTGCCTTCCTTTGCTTCTTCTTTTCACTTTTTGCTTTTGGTGGTGTTACACACTGGGAAGGGCCACAGGAGGTTCTGTTGTTCTCAGAGTGATTAACTTCTTCCTATAAGCAGGACTAAGGCCTGGACTGTGGACTACCAGAAACTGTGTGCCCTGGGAATTGTGGGGCTTTTGGCATTGCTGTCACTCTTGAAAACTGTTCCGTGAGCGTTGTCCTGGCTTCTTGTGGTAGTGCCTCTATGACTCGAGGTCGTTCCCTTCTGTTAAAAGCCTGGGTCCTGACTTCCGTTAGGATTTCATTAAGGATGGGAGCGATGACCTGGGGCTTGTTCCCAGAGGGAGTGCAATCGCATCTTGCTTATTGAACATTGTTGTGCTTTTGGGCTCGAAGTATCAGTTCATTGATTGCTTGCAGCTTAGAGTCAATGCCCACAATCTATTTGGCCATGATGTTGAGTAGGTCAACTTGAATGTTTTGTTTTTCTGCCTGGTGCTTTATTGCTACTGCCATGACGTCAAGTGTCGACAAGAGGGAGCCCCAGGTGTTGGCGGGCACCTCTGATTGTTACTGAGGAATTTATGGGCTGACTAGGAACGGGTTTATGGAGACTATACTCTTTATGGGCTCCAGCTCTTGCTTTTTGGGGGTAACTGGGGGATTGGTGGTCGTGTCCTGCATGATGCTGAGCGCCTCTTCAAGAGAAAGCCCGAGTAGGTCCGTGTCAGAAGGATCAGTTGGAGGTGGAGAATGGGGATTAAAGGGACCCGGTAGATTGGGTCCTCCCTCATGCTCAAGTGTGACGATTGATCCTCCCAGATGCTGGAATCCAAGACTGAGACCAACTCTAGGAAGGGTGCTCTGGTGGATGCAGCCTTCGAACTTCCTTCCATGGGGGGGAGTGGGTTGATGTTGTTGTTGCTGGGGGCCGGCCACTCGGACACTTGCGAGTTGGAGGTTTGGCTTGTAGAATGACGTGTGGATGAGAGGACCCTTTCAGATTCTTTGTCAGGGGTCTTCGCTGTAGTTGTTGATTCTGAAGTGTCAATTGAGGCCAGAGGGGTTGAGGGCAAAATGGTTAAAAAGTAGGTGATTTTGTAGACTGCTTTTTTTGCTGACAGAGCTGGGGTAGATCTACAAGAGTTCGCCCTCTGTTTCATAAGCTGGACTCCTTCATTTGGTGAGGAGACTGTGAGAGTTAGTGAAGAGTCCGCTGGGGAGCTCTGTCTAGTCCTTTTTTGTGGCTGTGTCTTCCCTCTGTTGGGAGCCCCCCGGGGTCTGCCGGAGCGCATTTGACCTGGCCTGCTGGAGGTGCTGAATTTAAGGACAGCTACTTGGCAGATAAGAGAGGTTCTCGGGCTCTTCGCTTGGAGGGGCAGTGCTGGTGCTAGATCATCATTCAGGTGAGGGGAGAGGTTGAGCGGGTCTCACTTGGGGGGACACAAGCTGCACCCAGGCCTGGCCGGGCTGCTTCTGTGAACCCCCTGGGTTACCACTCAGCAACGGCTAACTACAGCCACAGCGCTCAGCCACCCCCTGCAGGTACCTCCTGGCCAGAATCGTGGATAAGAGGGAGACCTGGTGTGGGTGACTGGCTGATTGCCTGACGGGCTGGCTGGCTGTGACAATATTTGCCACTACCAGGGTGGCCGGGTTTGCTGCTGGTGGGATGTTGATATCTCGCCTTTTCTTCTCCTTCTTCTCTCCCTTTTTGTGCAGGCCTTAATTTGAAGGTGAGTGAGGTGCAGGGCTGCTTTGAAGCAGTTTATAGTGGTGTGTGCCGATGGAGGTTGCCCCCGAGCAGCTGTGCACTTCCTCGAGCAGCTGTGCGCCTCTTCACGCCTCCAGATCCCCGAGTAAGGGTCCTTAGTTCCGGCCCCTAAGGGCCCTAGGGCATTAGCCCTCCCTGCGTTGAACAGCATTGGTGGTGGTGGGGCTGCGAAGGGGCTGGGGGAGGCAGGGGAAGGCAGGTGCAGGGTAGTCGCAATGATCAGGGCGTGGCGATGTCTGATTACCTCTGGCCCTGTCGGATGTCAGTGCCGCTGTTGGTGCCGCTGTCAAAGGTCGTTTGAGTCAGCACTGCTCTCATCTGCACCCGTCCTCTACTCCTGCTCTGCTCCTGCACCGCACACCACGCCATTCCAGCTGCTCCGATCCGACCCCAAAGCTCAACCATTCTATTTCAAGAAAATAAAGATATTTCTCCTTCTTGCACCTGCCCTGGGGAGGCACACAGTTTTGATACAATCCCAAGGTTTACAGATTCTTGTAAATCTGGGAATGCGTGAAAACCCATTGGTGTTACATCGGAACACCCACCGCTGCATTGCCTTACACCACAGCTACAAGGCCATGAAAAGTCACACAAAGTGGCTTTGTTTGGCCTTGTCTATATGAGTCTGTCCTATGCCCCATCGCTGCATCACAAACAGTGACGCACCGATAGCTCATGGGGCTTGTAAATATGCCCCTAAGATTATAGTTCGTCTATTTTGTTTGCTTTTGTTTAACAGCCCCGATTAAGTTCCACATGTGTAGGATTGAAATGTGTTAGCTCTTCACTGTATCTTTAAGAATTGTGATGTCGGACTAATAAAAGGAATTTTTATTATGGAACTAGACTACCCCAACCTCCGATTATTTTGACATTCCACTTCAGAATGAGCTTTGGAGATGATTGAAATCAAGATTACATTTCATTTATGAAATATGGTGCTGCCTGTCTTCTTTCGCATTATTCTACAATCATTCATGCAATAATATCTCTTAATAATTTTTATCTAATTAGGAGGTGTAGAACGTCAGCTCCCATTTTCTCAAGAGGTCATTTCCAAATGAGAACATCCTGCACAATATTATAAATTATATTATTGCATTACCGTCTTTGGGGAACTTTTTCCACCACTGATTTCATAAAAGCTGCCAGTTTATGATAATTGAAAACAGTGATGTGAAGACTTTTCACATTCATGGTTGTTTACACAACTTCTCATAAAGGATCCATATAGAATGGAGATTGATTAGCCTGTTAATGGTATCCCACAGTAAGTCTATTTGTTCATGAAGGGGACATTCCCTGGAAACGTGCATCCTAATGTTAGGAGTCTATTAACAAATGACCTTTGCCACTGGCCTTTTTGATAAGTTGACTGGATTTTCAGCAGTGTTGCCCCCTAGAACTGACAGGATAGTGCGTAGGGTTTTGAAGGGGCTGCTCTTGAAAAGCCTTTTGCAGTTGTAGGGGCATATTTATGAGAGACTTGCACCACTGTTGTGTGACTTTTAGTGACATAACAATGACATAAAACTTTAAACCATACCTATGAGGCCACTCATAGCCACTCTGCGTGACTTTGAATGGTCTCATAGAGAAGGAGTAAGGCAAGACAGGGCAAATGGCTGCATTGCTTTACTCTACTTTACAGAGTCATTCCAAGGGCATTACAGTGGGTGTTTCCACATAACACCCATGGATTTTGATGCATCCCCAGATTTATAAGAACCTGTAAATCTGGAGATGTGCCAAAACCATAAGCCTCCCTAATGGAACCCCAAAAAGGAGAAATATCTTAATTTCTCCTTGTTATTTCCTCTGTCAATGTGTGCTGCAACTAGAGGTTGTGTGTAATTATTTGTATTTCCTTTGTTTTTCACACAATACTTTGTGTTCCTTTCTCACATGATCCTACACAGATTTCAAAAAAATGTTTGTGTCTCAACAGAAGCTACAACTTTGAGACAGTGTTTACAGTAAGTAGCAATGTACTTCATATTGTTATTGTCCTCCTCTTCCTATTGATGTTACTGTTCCAGTGGTAGAGTTTTTTCACCTTCTGTTCTCTGTTTTGTTCTCTTTATCCCTGCATGAGCTATGTGGTTGGGATGCATAGTCTGCAGGTCCTTCTATATCCCACTTTTAACCATGGAATACTGGGCAGGATAGGCCCTATGGAGCACCTGTTTGCACAGGGAGCATGTAACCTCTGAGGCCTTTATTTTTTAGCCAGTTGGAAATTAAAAGAACTTCCACGCAACCGCTTTTTTCAAGCCTAATTGGTTGTGTTGCTGCCAGCCCAATGGTGTCATCATCCTGTAATTTCCCTAGTATAGAAGGGTCGGCGGATGGTGTGGTAGATGGCTGCTGTTCTAGAACTTTTTCTAAGGCCGTTAAGGACGTGGATTGTCGCTATATCATTATCTCTCTGTAAAACACCAATTTGCTAATAGTTTTCATGATATTGCTTTGAGTTTCTTTCTGAAGCCTGTGGGCCTTTTTATTGAGTAGTGAACACTAAGGCCCTCATTACAACCCTGGCGGTAAATCCCGCTTACCGCCGTGCAGAAGACCGCCAACATACTTCTGCGGCCGCAGAATTCCACTACAGGTATTATGAGCCACAGCTCGGAATCCGCCACAATACAGACACCCACACAAGTCCACCACACCAAAGGTCAGTGATAAACTGGCGATAACAAAACCGACACCGTCACGCCAACAGGAATACGGCCACACTATCACGACCCACGAATCAATACAGCGGTCTTTCAACCGCGGTAAACCATTGGCGGTACACACCGCCATGCTCAAAATACACACACATTTACAAAACACAACCACATTGGACAATTCAAAATACACACACCTGATACACATACACACACCACACCCACACACCCAATCCAATATAAAGCACACACCCACATCACCCAGAAACCCTTACAACCAAAATCTGAAAGAAGGCCAGAGAGATACACTACCAAAAACAACACCAGCATCCATAGACACACAACACCATCCCTTACACAACATCCACACACCTCAACCAACACACGCCAACCCCCCCTCATACATCACAACACACACCACCTCACACATCACCCACACCACATCATGGCACCTCAACCACACCTCAGGTTCTCTGCGGAGGAGCTCAGGGTCATGGTGAAGGAAATTGTCCGGGAAGAGCCACAGCTATTCGGATCACAGGTGCAGCAGACATCCCTTGCAAGGAAGATGGAGCTATGGTGCAGAATCGTCGACAGGGTCAACACAGTGGGACAGCATCCAAGAACGAGGGATGACATCAGAAAGAGGTGGAACGACCTATGGGGGAAGGTGCGTCCCATGGTCTCCAGACACCAGATTGCTGCACAGAGGACTGGCAGTGGACCCCCACCTCCTCCCCCACAACTAACAACATGGGAGGAGCAAGTCTTGGCTATACTGCATCCTGAGGGCCTTGCTGGATTAGCAGGAGGACTGGACTCTGGTAAGGCAAATCTTTACTACTATATCCCCCCAACCCTACCTGCATGCCATCACATACTCCCACCCTTACCCTCACACCCATCACCCCAACAACCCACAGATACCCCACCAACACAACCTACACATCCCAGAACTAAGCCCTGCATGTAACACCAATGCATGGACACCCATCATCCAAGCATGTCCACTACAGAGACTCACTCATGGCCGAAAATCACCAATCACACAAGGACCAAGCCAATAATGCAAGCACTGGAGTACAGTGTCAACCACCCATTGCAAACGATGACACACATACAATAATTATGCATTTACACCCCAACAAGACCTCTACCCAACGTCACTGGACAGGAGGTGCCAGACATATCCAGTCCCCCCACAGAAGAGGCCCACAGTGATGACAGCAGCTCTGCACAACTGGATCAAGATGACCAGCCTGGCCCATCTGGGACCTCGGGACAGTTGGTTCCCCTGACACTGTCACAAGCCACCACAGAGCCTCCACCCTCAGGAAACACCACCACAGCACCCACCCAGCGGGCCCATCCCTCTGTCCCCAGGACACGTCAAGTAGCAGTGTGTCCACCACTACAGGGAGCCCAGGCAAACCCACCAACCTAAGAAAATCAGGGGCCTGGGGGCAGTGGGCACACGGTTCAGGGGACAGAGGCACAGGATAACAGGGAAACTGGGAGGACTGCTGTGCGTCAGGGGGATGGACAGGCCCCGGGAACCCACTCTCCATGAGGCACTCTCCAACATCATGGGAGCTTACCATCATTCCCAGGAGACGATGGCAACGCTACTGGCCAAGTTCCAGGAGACCCAACGGCTGCAGGAGGAACACTACCTTTGGATCAGGGAGGACTTGAAGTCCATTAACACCACCCTGGTCACCATTGCAGGGGTGCTGGCAGACCTCGCCAACACCAGGAGGGACACAGTGGCACAACAAGGGGCACCTGACACTAGCCTGGACTTTGAACAGCCCTCCACCTCCGCCGGCGCTAGTGGACAGGAGGCACCACCTCAGGAACAACAGGACACCAGCACCACACCACCTGCAGATGGAGAACTGCCCGCAAACGGTCCCTGAGATCCAGGAACAAGACAGAGAACAATGCCAAGACCCCCGCCAGGAAATTATACCCCCCTGAATGTCACCCTTCTGTCCCACTATGTCACCCTGTCCATCCTTAAACTGCCATTGCTCCACTTCCTATGCCCCTTTGGACAATGCACCTGTGAAACAAATAGACTGGACTCTGCCATGGACATTCCTCCACCATCCCCCAGCACATTTTACAACCCCCTCCACTTATTTGCACTGGAATAAACACACTTCAATCACAAAACAATCTTGAGTCAGTCTGTGCTTTCACAAATTTGTAATTGCAAAAACTGTGGAATATAGCAATGTCAATTTACTTGTTCACATACCAATGTAACACAGCTGTAGGCCAGCAGTAAACATAGCAGAGGGCACAAAGTGGGACCCAAATATGTAAAATGGAAAGTCAAAGTGACACGTCGGGGTCCATACACTAAATGAAAATGACACACTTATGCTAGTTCCAACAATAGAATGAGATGTGGGAAGCAGTGGCATCTTCTTACCTGTGTCTCACTGGAAGTATTGCCCGATGATGTTGTTTCAGTTGTCGATATCCTCTTCGTCTCCCTCCTCTTCTTCACTGTCCACAGGCTCCACAGCTACCACAAGGCCACCATCTGGCCCATCCTCCTGCAGAAAAGGCACATGGCATCGCAAAGCGAGGTTGTTCAGCATACAGCAGGCCACGATTATCTGGCACACCTTCTTCGGTGCGTAGTAGAGGGATCCACCTGTCAGATGGAGGCACCAGAATCTGGCCTTCAGGAGGCCGAAGGTGCGCTCGATCACCCTCCTAGTTCGCCCATGTGCCTCATTGTAGCGTTCCCCTGCCCTTGTGCTGGGATTCCTCACTGGGGTCAGGAGCCATGACAGGTTGGGGCAACCAGAGTCACCTGCAAATGTCGAGGGATAACTGTTAGACACACACTAACCCTTAGGGACAACCCCATACCCAGACACCTATGTCAACTGTATTGGGACCTTCACCTCACCTAATAGCCACACACGGTGCCTCTGGAGTTGGTCCATCACATAAGGGATGCTGCTATTCCTCAAACTGTAATCATCATGCACAGAGCCTGGATACTTGGCATTGACATGGGAGATGTGCTGGTCTGCCAAACACACAATCTGCATATTCATCGAATGGTAGCTCTTCCGGTTTCTGTACACCTGTTCATTTCTGCGGGGGGGACAAACGCCACATGTTTCCCGTCAATGGCACCAATGATGTTGGGTATATGTCCCAGGGCATAGAAGTCACCTTTCACTAGGGCAAATCCTCCACCTGAGGGAAAACAATGTAGCTGCGCATGTGTTTCAGCAGGGCAGATAACACTCTGGACAACACGTTAGAGAACATTGGCTGGGACACCCCTGATGCCATGGCCACTGTTGTTTGAAAAGACCCACTGGCCAGGAAATGGAGTACTGACAGGACCTGCACTAGAGGGGGGATTCCTGTTGGATGGCGGATAGCTGACATCAGGTCTGGCTCCAACTGGGCACACAGTTCCTGGATTGTTGCACGATCAAGTCTGTATGTGACCAGGATGTGTCTCTCTTCCATTGTCAACAGGTCCACCAGGGGTCTGTACCCCGGAGGATGCCACCATCTCATCACCTGCCCCAGCGGATGTGCCCTATGGAGGGGAATAGCGAGCAGAGAGTCACCCAACACTGAGGTATCACAATGTTTCATTTTCAGAAACGTAATTAATCTGCATGTGCCGGTAGCTGTCTATATTCCCGGCCTAGATAGGTGTGGCGCAGTTCACATCCATCCCATGTGAGCTCCTGAAATGGCGGGATATGAGGTAACTGCGCTGGCGTTCTACACCATTGTGGTGGGCGGTCAAAGACCGCAGCGCAGTTCAGCATTGGTTAACATTTGGCCCTATGGGTCCCAGGAGCCAATAACAATGTACGCTGGCGGTGACGGTACACACCGCCGCAGACGTGACCGCCATTTTCTGTCTGTTACCTCACTTGATACCTGACCTTCAACAGGAGAGGACCTACACTGCAAGTGCTGCTGTGACCTCAGTCTGGAAGCAACAATGGCTTATGTGTCTGGGGAAAGGGCCCCTGCCTTCACTTCGGAGGAGTTGGAGCAACTAGTGGTTGGGGTCCTCCCCCAGTACACGCAACTGTACGGTCCTCCAGACAAACAGGTGAGTACACTGTGAGCATGGTGCATGGGCAATGCCTGCTGTGAGTGGTGTGGATGGAAGATACATGGGGGGGCTGAGGCCTGCATGTGCGGATGGGGATTGTATGTGCGCCAGGGCAAGGGTGGTAACTGGGGGGCAATGAGTATGACGGTCCGGAAGGGTAAGTCATTTCCATTTCCCCCTGTACCATTCCTCTAGGTCAGCGCCCACCAGAAGAAGGATATTTGGCATTCCATCGCCCAGGACGTCTGGACCCTGGGGGTCTACCACAGACGGAGCACCCACTGCCGTAAAAGATGGGAGGACCTGTGCCGCTGGAGCAAGAAGACGTCAGAGGCTCAGCTGGGGATGGCCTCCCAACGTGGGAGGGGTGCCCATCAAACCATGACCCCCCTGATGTTCCAGATCCTGACGGTAGCGTATCTGGAGTTTGATGGCCACTTGAGGGTATCACAGCAGCCACAAGGGGGTGAGTACACTTTCATTCAGCTGACTCTGCCCGCATTACAAGGTGTCTGGGTGGGGGAGGTGGCAGTGGGTTCCCCTAGGCCAGGGCGAAGTTTGTAGGCAAGGTCCCTTGTGAGGCAGGCTATGTGGCACCCCCAACCCCAACAGTGGTAAGAGCCATCTACATCTAGTCAGGCTCCCGTGACTTCCAGGTGTGCAGCAATTGGTGTTAGGCCTCGTACACCACGGTCAGGTGAAATTTCTAGGATCTGTTAGTGTATGGCGTAGTGCAAGTGCTGCTCAATGTGTGTTGTGTCTGCCAACAGTAGTGGTGTTGCATGGACTGAACATGTATTTTTTCTGTCTTTCCCCCCCCCTTTTTGTGGTCTTCCTGTTCTTGTGTGCAATAGTATCATCAGGCGGAGGAGCATTGGCACCGGAGCAGGAGGGAGCTGCAACCCACTTGGCCCTGGAGGGCGAAACAACGGAGTCTGAAGCCACCAGTGGGACGGAGGGCGAAGGGAGCTCCATGGCGGGGACAGGAGCAGACAGCAGTGACAGTGACTCCTCCTCTGATGGGAGCTTCCTTGCGGTGTCGGGCACCTCTGTGCCCACCGCATCAACAGGTACAGCCGCCACCCCCCCTACCAGCACCGCCCTCCCAGCAGCCCCTCAGCGTGTGTCCTGTGCCCGCTCACCCAGGAGGGTGAGCATCTCCTTCACCCGAGGCACCTCAGGCCCTGTCCCAGTCAGCCCTCCTGCCCTCAGTGAGGAGGCTATTGACCTCCTGAGATCCCTCACTGTTGGGCAATCTACCATTGTGAATGCCATCCAGGGTGTTGAGAGGCATTTGCAACAAACAAATGCATACCTGGAGGGTATTCATTCTGGGAAGGCAGCCCAACAGAGTGCATTTCAGGCTCTGGGCTCAGCACTGATGATAGTCATTGTCCCTGTGTCCAGCCTCCCCCTCCACCTTCCTCCACCCAGACCCAATCCCCTGTACCTCAGCAATATCCCAAGCACACCATCAGACCAGCATGCACACTCATCAACACACAAGAGTGAACATGGCAAACATAAGCACCACACATCCCACAGGCACTCACACAAGCACCATACCCATGCAGACACAGCAACATCCACAGCCTCCACTGTGTCTCCCTCCTCCACGTCCTCCTCTTCACTACAAGTATCCGAAACGAGGTGTTTTATCTCCATTCACACCTGCATGCACTACATTCTCAGCCACTGCCTCCATCATCAGCACGCCCATCACCACACACCGCTCACGTGTACTCCCCACCCCACTACCATGCACACATCCCCAGTGTCCTCTCCCAGTGTGTCTGTGAGCCCTCCTCCCAAAGTACACAAACGCAGGCACACACCCACCCAACAGCCATCCACCTCACAACAGCCTCCGGCCCATGCACCTTCACCCAAATCCAGCAGACGTGCACCTCCTACAACCACTACCTCTACCTCCACTCCCAAACCCCCTCCATCTTCCCGTCCCAGTGTGTTTAAGAAACTCTTCCTGGCTGATCAGTATAGGGAAGGGTGCAGAAGACATTGTGATGTGAAGGGTTAATTAGCTTGAACAATGTAGATGAGCGTGATGACATTCCATAGATAAAATTATTTGCAGCTGCATGTGTAAGAAGCAGGATGTGTAGGAGAGAGACACAAAGGTCGTCTTAACCCTGGGAAAGGGAGTACAGAAAAAAGACAAAAAAAACAATGGTTAGGGAATGGCAGAGCAGCCAAGGGAAATGTGCTGATAACATAGCTAGAAGATGCGAGAATTGGATAGAATCCAAGCTTTAGGTTATTTAAGCATTGAAGCGCGGGTGAGGGGATTGAAGCTCGCAGATGGGGTTATGAAAGCTGCCAACGCCAAGCCCACAGCGCTGCCTCCCTGGTTTTGCTTTTCAGAGACCGTGACGCTCGAGGGGAGAGAGGTTCAAGCGGACAGTAGAGGGCTTCCCAGCATTTGTGGATTAAGTTAAGTTCCACCCAGGGATGAAAGGCCTTTGTTTCTCTGCTCTATTATGATTGATTATTATGCTTGCACTATGTTCATAATCTGAAGTATTCAGATCATTTATATTTTGCTTCCTGAACATCTTAATGTGAGCATGCTGTAGTATTTGAAATATGCATTTGTATACAGTTAATCAAAGTTTATATCTGTCAATGAACTCTTTGCTCATATATAGGTAGATATCAATGAACTCTTTGCTCATATATAAATAGATGCTCTTTATTGCTGGTTTTCATTCTACTTCGTTGATGTGCCAAATGCATACATTTTCCTGAAATTCTAGTAAAGCTAAATTGTGTTCATAATTGGTGTGTGGTCCTTCATTGAGCATCCTTATTGACTTATATCGAACAGTTCAGATGTCAATCAGTCAGCTGGATAAGACACTGGCTAACATTGACCTCTTCCCTACACCTCCCCCGTCCTTCCCCTAGGGCCAGGCTTTCTAGGTCCCAGCCCAGCACCTCAGCCAACAAATACTCAGGCACAGTGGTGACAGCAACTGCGGGATCATCGAGTGCGCCACCCATCAGGGCTGCCAGTGTGCCACGTAGTGAGGGCAAGGACATTCCACCATCTGCCAAGGTGAAAAAGGTGCCCACATCCCGGAGGGAGAAGCCTAAAGTACCAGCCACCAAGGGCTCAGCAAAAACCAAAGGGGATAGTGGTAAGACAACTGCGGCACCATCAAAGCTGGGGAAGGGCAAAAAGTTGAAGAGCTGGTCAGGAGAGGGCATGGTGGCACCGACTGAGGGACCAGTGTCACACTTTATGTCCATGACCACGCCAACCTGTACGGCCGCGAACACTGCTACCTGCCCCGCCCCCACAATCGCCACCTGCACCGTCACCTGCACCACCCCGGCACGTCTACAGCCTCAGCGACAGTCCCCAGCATCTTCCCCAGTGAGCAGCCGTCCGAGACTGCAGGAAATGTCCTACTGTGTCCCTCTGCAGGTGCTGATCCATGCACCGCCGCAACAGACACCGCCACCTGCACCGCCCCCGGCAAGTCTACAGCCTCAGCGACAGTCCCCAGCATCTTCCCCAGAGGGCAGCCACCCGAGGCTGCAGGAAAAGTCCTGCTGTGTCCCTCTGCAGGTGCTGACCCATGCACCGCCGCAAGCACCGCCGTGACAGACACCGCCACTGGCCCCGCTGCGTCCTCGGACACAGGCACCACTGCTGACATGGCTCCCATCCCCAGTCGTCTGAGGCTTGAGGAGAGTTCCTGGACCCTGGGCAGCTTCCATGAGGCATTTCTTCCATCACTGTTTGCACCTGCAAGTGGAAGGCGCAGCCGCAGCATTGTGGGGCATGTCGCTGCCTCCATGGTGTATCATGCTACCTGAACCTCGCCAATCTCGTGGCACGCACACCCAGGTGAGGGAATTGTACCGGCCACACTGCACGTGGAGCACTCTGGGCACAAAGCCCCCTCCAGAACCAGTGGAGATTGACATCCACTACCTCTGTCCTTGGCAGGATGAAGCACTCTGGGCACCAGGCCCCCTCCAGAACCAGTGGAGAGATACATCCACTACCTCTGTCCTTGGCAGGATGAAGCACTCTGGGTGCCAGCCCCCCTCCAGAACCAGTGGAGAGATAGATCCACTACCTCTGTCCTTGGCAGGATAAAGCACTCTGGGCACCAGGCCCCCTCCAGAACCAGTGGAGAGATACATCCACTACCTCTGTCCTTGGCAGGATGAAGCACTCTGGGCACCAGGCCCCCTCCAGAACCAGTGGAGAATGACATCCACTACCTCTGTCTTTGGCAGGATAAAGCACTTTGGACACCAGGCCCCCTCCAGAACCAGTGGAGAATGACATCCACTTGAGAGACTGTGGCTTTGCACTCCCCAGGATGCAGGAGTGGGCAAACCACCCACTGGAGGGACTTGAGAGACTGCGGCTTTGCACTCCCCAGGATGCAGCAGTGGGCAAACCACCCACTGGAGAGACTTGAGAGTCTCTCTGTACTGCCTGTACAGACCCCAGGAAGATGACAACAGACCAGGAACCAGCCAGGAGGACCAACAAAAGAACCAGGACACTTTTAAGAAGAAAAGAAAGTGTCGCTTCAGTGCAGAGGAACAGGAAATCCTGGTTAAAGAGGTGACGGAACACCAGCACCAACTGTTTGTCACCTCAAAGTTGCCAATCAGTAGGAGAGAGGCAATATGGCAACAAATTGTTGACAAGATCAACAGTGTGGCAGAAGTACGCAGAACAGTCATTGGCACAGCACTCTTGCATAATAAATACACTGAGCACCACAAAAGAGACTTCCTCTGAGGTGTAGGTAAAGATCGTTTGTATTCAACACACACATTAGTTAACACAACATGAATATTATGAAAATCTAGGGATAAATCACATTGAGAAATATCACTAGCAGTAGTAGGTCCAACCATGTTAAAAGACTAAGGGCCCGATTCACAAAGGTAAACACAAAAGTCTTAGTTTAGAGCTAAAATCATACTATACTCATGGTAAAGTTAGACTTTTGGTCTAAGTTTAGACCAAAAGACTAAACTTAGACCAAAAGTTTTACTTTACTCATAGTAAGGTTAGAATTTTGGTCTAAGTTTAGACTTGTGGTCTAAGTTTACCTTTGTGAATTGGGCCCAATATTAGCTATATATACACTTGGGAAATTCAGTGTCACACAGTTCCAAGGTTCTCCCCGGTTCACAATGTTAGCAGCAATGTGTACACACGATTAATTCCAGCACTTTTAAATAGCTCTGTGGCCTAGGCCACAGGGTAAAAACCAATGACAATCATGACAGTCTTTTTGCAAGGAAACAACATGTACAGCAACCCCGCTGTGCGGTGTAGTTAATCACAGGTAGTCACTTCCACACACTCACTCCATGTTGATATGCAGTGCCACAGATATCAGGTAGACTCGAACAACACACACTCTCTGTCAGCACTCCAATGTAGTGCACTGATGTCCAGCAGGTCAGTTGTCGCTGCACTTGCAGACTCCATGTGCCCAAATCTCCCTTGTCCCTTCAACCAACCCCTACTACACCCCCCCCATGAGCTGGAGATAAAAGCAACCTTTCCCCAAATACTAGGCCTACTGTGGCTAGAGTCACACTTATTCAGGGTCCTGGGGGAAAAGAATAGATAACAGACTGATGAGGTAACAGTCAACAACGGGAGGATTGGCCACCATTCAGGAACTTCACTCAATGGTCTCTGCAGCGTGCCTTCTGTCGCATGCCCAGGTCTACGAATCACAGGGGGAGGGTCACCATAGGATACATGTCAATCAAAATAGTGCCCAATCAGGCTGGGCACTTTAGTTACCAATTCCGCATCTTCCTGGAATGAGGCACAATACGTGGTGCACAAAGCCTTGAGTCACACCAGGCAAGCCCGTCGCACACAAAGGCCCCAATTTATACTTTTTTGACGCAAAACTATGCTGGTGCAGTTTTGCGTAAAAAATATTACCGCCGGCTAATGCCATTTTGGTGCGCTGTGCAGGCCTCAATTTTAAACTTTGATGCCCGGCGGTGCAAACCAAAGGTGTAAGTAATTTTTTTTTATGTACACCGCAGCGTCAAGTCGTAAAGCAAAACGACGTTAACGTGGCGGAAATGACTGTGGGTCGATTTACGACCCCGCACACCAGATATGCGGCGTTTTTTGACGCAATAGTGTCAAAATTCCCCGTGAACACAGCCATTTCAGCAGAGGAGAGCCAAAATGGATCCCAGATGCCTGTACAGACCCCAGGAAGATGACAACAGACCAGGAACCAGCCAGGAGGACCAACAAAAGAACCAGGACACTTTTAAGAAGAAAAGAAAGTGTCGCTTCAGTGCAGAGGAACAGGAAATCCTGGTTAAAGAGGTGACGGAACACCAGCACCAACTGTTTGTCACCTCAAAGTTGCCAATCAGTAGGAGAGAGGCAATATGGCAACAAATTGTTGACAAGATCAACAGTGTGGCAGAAGTACGCAGAACAGTCATAGAGTGCAAGAAAATCTGGCATGACTGCAAGCGCAGTACCAAGGAAAAGATGGCCAGGAACAGGAAGGTAGCACTGCAGACTGGAGGTGGGAGTCCAGCACAATAGGAGGCCCTGGACCACATGGAGGAGATGGTTGCAGCCGTCATCCCTGAGGAGATCGTCACAGGGATTCAAGGACAGGACAGCGCAGACTAGCAGGAGACAACACACATGCAGGGTAAGTCGCATGGGGAATTATAATGCACTAATGTCAACTGTAAGCAGGGGGGGATACGGACCACAAAATGCATGGAAGTCATCATATACATGGAGTGACATGGGTAAAGGGGTATGGCATGGGGCATGGCCTGCACAGAGAGAAGCTGGGGCACACCATAACACTACACCAACAACAGTCCCATGGGGGCATGCTGCCATGCCAACGATGGAGCATAGGTAAAGCCACGCCAGGAGGGAAGGGCACAACGTCAAACTGACATCCTGGCACACGTCAGCCACTATACCCCCTACATTAACTAGGGCCCAATTAACAACCTCTAGCCATACCGACTACTGGAATGTAACAGTGACACCAGTTGCCACTACCACCTCCGCTCTGTGTGCAGCTCAAGTAGCCAATGACAGTAACTTCCCCATGGATCATAAACACCTAAATTAGAGGGTTAAGGATGACAACTCCAATAATCCCCTGAAACAAGACAAAGGCTCCAGTCCTGTCAAATGTCAATGCCCATAGTTGTCGCAAACATCAGCCAATGTCATCAACATTAGGAGCTGCACAGCCCTAAGGTCACACCCATGCTGCATATGTCAGGGTCCATCCTGTGCCTGGGTCACAATGTAACATCCCAAATGTCATACTGCTCAGACAATAGCATTGAGGAGGAGGACACATGTAACTGGTCACTGAAATAGACCTGCACAGTCAGAGGAGGAAATAGGACACTTCTACGACTATCAGGGCAATCCAATGTACCACACATTCCCTAACATCAGCTGTACACATTACCAATGCCAACATCCATATCGTGCCATAACAATGCTATGCATACGATACACTACATGTCAACTACATATAAGTAGATGTGAAAGATCAGAGACTGGGGCAGGTCCAGATTGTTAAGTATGCTGCTAGTGCCATCAGAGCACCCACAGCCAGTGAAAGGCCTCACCATGAGAATGGAAGTAAGGGGAGGGTTGAGTAGGAGAAGAAGGTGGCAATTCACTATTTGGCCAGAACCAACACCTAGAGGAGATGTTGCTGAAAAGTCCACAAACTGACCACAATACATGTGACATGCAGGTGGGGCACAGGCCTGGGAGAATGCCCATCTGAAAGACTGGAGCAATGAACAGGAACCAAGATCACAATGTGAAAAGCATCACAAGGCAGGCATGTCACATCACAAATGCCACAACACAGAGACACTAATTGTACCATATTTCATTGCAGAGGACAATGGATCTCCTGCGGATATGCCTGTCCCAGAATACCCTGATGACATGGATCACGAGCTGACAAACATTCCCCAGCAGACCATCCAAGATGTCCTTGAAACCCTCCAGACCCCACCTTCAGTCACAAGGAGGAGCACAGAACAAGCAGCCATCGCAGAGGATCCACCCACCACCCCAATTGTAAGACCTGTCAGCTCCAATACATCTGAGGACTCAGATGACACAGGACCAGCTTTGAGAGAACTGTAGTTGGGGTACAGCGGGAGCTGGCCAATGAGGTGTGGGTGCGGATGCAAACTATGGCAGCCAGCCTAGAGGGGGTTCGTTTGTGCATGATGTCATCTGCAGATCAGGCAGCAGCCATGCAAGCCCTAACATCCATCCTGTAAGGACTACAAGAAACTGTCAAGGAATTCACCACTGCAGTAAGGGAGTTGCCACAACACCTTGCACCCCAAACCTTCCACTGCATGCACGAATGCAATCATGACCCCCTCAGGGCCGACCTGGCTGCCTACCATTGTGATGTGGCTGCTGTTCTTAAGAATCATCAGATCCTCCTTTCTGGGGTACTGCCCTTAAGACCTTCACAGGTAGCAGTGACCGGGATGTCTGACTCCACATCTTCTAACACTGAGATGTGTGTTGCTCCTTCACAACCACCACCACCAAGGACAGAGGAGGTAACACACACATCAGAAGAAGAAGACATGGAACAGATCACATTCACACGGAAAAGTACCCGGAAGGACTAGTCCCTGCCACATGGCCAACTATTACCAAGGTCCTGTGTTTTGTAACATGCCAGTCTTACAACAACTCTACTCAATGACTGTTCTGCTAACCACTGTATATCTTGTCAGCCTGCCCAGTGCTTGTCTCTCTCTTACTCATTGGCAAATCCTGTCCCTCTGCACTGTCTGAAACATCACCACAGCATGTCAAAAGCATTTCCCTTTACCCCTTGTGTAGGATCACAATGGAAGATGTCACTATAATGGACTCACAGTCATGGACAATGTACATATAGCACTACAGCACTTTTCAATAAATAGCACTTACACAACAAATCTGTCTCTGTGTAATGTGACACATCAACTGTGCAGTAGATAACTGAAATGTGCCTCCTGTCAAATAACATAGCTTGTCAATACAACTGTCCTGAAATTATGTAGTCAGATAAATATGCACAGTGGCCAGGATTGCATCATACTCTGTCCTTCTTGAGGGTAATATCTGATGAAGTTAGAAACCATACACCATCATGCAGTGTAGGACAGAATAATGCTTCCTCAAGGGATATCTAAGTCATCAAATAGTGGCACCAAAATGATGTCACCATGCAATACTAACACATAGAACAGTGCACACAAATCTAAGCAAACACTCCAAAAACTGCATGAATGAAGGTGTCTGAGTTTACATCTAAATAGGTAATCATGCTGAACAGTGTCACAAATGATCTATGTGAGTCATGAAGATGATACTACAAGAGTGCTTTCGACAACTCATCTTATAAGGGTGTCCTTGAACATCACACTGCAGTCAGACCTAAAACTGTTCCCCCAATACCAAGTCTGGAAGCACTGTTTGTGACGTAGAAAACATACTTATCGACAGAAACACGTTGGGATCCATATTAACTGTAATTGGTGGTTGCAACAAATGGTGGAATCTTTGCAAGGTAGCTCTGGGGTAGCTGCCAATCTTACAGCTCAGTTGGGATTTGTTTGTAGCATAGGACACAAATATAATAGTACAAAATTCATGTACACTAATGCCAAGGCCATGATCAACAAGCATTTAACACATACTGTAAAGGGTTCACTATATATTTATTAAATGGTAATCACAGAAGAGGAAACTGAGGGAAAAGTCTTACCTACCCTAATCTACCCTGACTACTCATTTCCCACAACTTTCCCTAACTAACCTAACCTAAGCTTACTTATCACATGTAACGAAACATTCTAAACATCACCCCCACCCCCCTTTATGAGACGGGATACATGGAGGACAACAGATACTAACCTAAACACATACTATACGTTCCTAAACAAATATATATTTTTTTGTATTTTTTGATATTTTTAATTTGTTTTTGTATTATTTTTTTTTTAACCACACAAGAACCCCAACATAGCCCCCACCCACCCACACACTTAATAAGTAAAAATAGAAAGATTCAGGACCCCCCACCCACTAACACTAACTAAACTAGCAGCCTATACTAACCTAACACTAAGCCCCCTAAGCCCACTAAGTATGAGAACAAGGAAAGAGGAGAGAGGGGAGGGAATCATGTCCATATACCAAAGTCTAGAGGTTGGCCCTCCGGAGGGTCCGCTTTATGGACCGCACACGCCTGTTCATATGGTGAACATCCCGGCTCAGATTACTAATTTTCCTTAGCACACGGTCCATCTTACGTTCCATTGCCTGGAAAGCTGCAGGGTCAACTGTAGCAGCTGGGGCAGTCTGGGTACCGGTGGAGGAGGTTTGTGGGCGTGTAGAGCCAATGCCTGTGGGCTGCCCTGAAAGTGTTGCATTGCTAGGGCCTGGAACAACTGCAGACGATGGGACAACAGTCCCAGCTGTGGGTGGTGCCACCTGGGTGGAGCTGGTGGTTGTGCTGGTGGTGGCTGTGGTGGGCAAAGTAGGGCCACCCTGTGGGAAAGCCCTCCATGCTCCGGAGGCCCGTTCATTGCGTTATCTATGGGCCATCCTCCTGAACCCCGACTCTACCAGCAGGATATGTTGATTTCTCATGGCCCGTCTCTGGAACTCACGGACCTGGATGGGTGTCATGTTCGCAGCTGTGAAGACAAATGCAAACAATTTACATTAGGAACTGCATTGTGTGAAATGGCACAAGAAGTAAATCAGACAATACATCTACTGTACTTGTAACAGCTCATATCACCATACAGATCATTGAATGTCCCTGAGGAAGTACATGGCAGGCCAGCCTACAAAGGTCATATCACACATAGCACATCCGAAACCTACAGGATGGGTAACAACTGGCATTAACTTGCCATCTGAGTTCTGCCAGTTGTCAGCTAGCAATCATGCTGCACATCCTCCGCCAATGACTGGGCTACAGATGTCAGTGTACGGGATGAAAAACTAAAGCCACATAGGGCCTGATTACAACTTTGGAGGACGGTGTTAAACCATCCCAAAAGTGGTGGATATACCACCTACCGTATTGCGAGTTCCATAGGATATAATGGACTCGTAATACGGTAGGTGGTATATCCTCCACTTTTGGGACGGTTTAACACCGTCCTCCAAAGTTGTAATCAGGCCCATAGTCTGCAAGTTGTAATTGGACTTTCTAATACAGTACTCATGTGCCATACCTGAGTGTGTATACTAGGTTCCGATCAAACATTCACTTATTCACATGTATGTGTAACATACTGGTAGCATCAGTCCTAGGTACCCTATTCACAAACCCATGCCTGTGTTTGAGGGGGGGTGGAGAAACAATGAACAATTCCAAACAACATGGACACCCAGGAGTGTATAGAAAGCTCAACATGTGTTTGGCTCTACACACACACCACAGGTAAGGTCTATCAACAATTAGGAGTCTGCAAACCCTTGACCAATCCTAGCACCACACATGTCAGGAAATGCAGAGATTGGTCCACATCATATACTTCCAGTAAAGCATGACTTACAACAGACACAGAGTTGCAAGAACACCCATGATTTGCATGCACACCTAGGCCATTGCACTCAAGTTCCACATACTTGTAGCACTACAAGTGGAAGTACAGGCTGCTAGGAAGTTCAACCTACAGTTTAATAAGTACTTTGGTGAATAGGGAAGCAGAAGTCTATTGGAAAGCGATTTGCAGTACCAATCTGGGAGAATGTGGGCCTGATAGACAGACTAATTCTGAGATTAGTTCCAGTGCGACTCTTGTTGATACAATTGTTATCCACATGACTCACCCCAGTTCTCATTGTGGGGTCTACAGAAATGACCAAAATCCCTAGATAATACAATAGGATAAGCATTGGCCAACTCACAAATTTTGAGACACTGAAATCCCACTCATGGAACAAGACAAATGATTGGCCAGGGCATCACACCTTGCTATGTGTTAAACACACAGGAGTCCATCACACATCACCAGCAAACACAACACATAGCAGACATATCAACACTTACTGGAGTGGTCGGGGTCCTCAAATGCAGCCACCTCTCCCACAGTGTAGGGTGCTGGTCATCCTGTAAGGCATGGAAGGAAGAAATGTGGTCAGAATCTGTGCTTTGACCAACAATTTCAAAGACAAAAATAATGTGTAAGCTGACTAAAGTAATGAAAGCCATTCAGACATGATGACACTGCATCTGATATATCATGGCCAACATGTACATAGCATGGGTCTCCTGTGACAGTTACACACATATCTACACACATGCAGTGGCCCTAACTATCATGTGGTGGCAAACATGCTCCTTCATTAGTGAGCAGAAATAATAATGGTGTGTAATCGTCTCATCATGTGCATCCAAGAGAGACATCCAAAGCCTGGTTACTTGAGGACAGCATTACCAGTCAAACAGCCTATGTGGCAATGACACATTTATTACACATAGGTACAATGTACAGAGGGCCAGGGACTTTTGTAAGCCCTCATGTTGTTACAGTTTCTATATTTGATGTGGTCCAGCAATGGTGATTTGCACCACACATAGAGATATGAACCCATGTACATACCTTTGGACTGCCATCCCTAATTGGAATGTGGCACAACAAACTCCAAATACCAGTCTAAGATGTTAGCTGAGGGCACCTTACACCTTTTCCTGATATTTTCAAATCCAGATCTGACATGTATCCAAAAAGATGAAGGACCACAATAATCCCTAACATTCATAGAACTTCCGTGAACGCTTTCCTTACACACTCACCAGACTCACATGAGACATATGTCTGGGCCACATTGCTATCATCAATTGACGTGAAGCCAGCACTCATTTTCTGCATCATGTAGTGTTTCTAAAGTCAGTCTAGCTATTGCGTCAACAAAGTTTGCCAATATTTTAGTACATCTACACTTCACTGGCAAATGTGACCTATATAGACATGATTGGCTCCTATTTTGTTTTGTTGTCTGACATAAAGGCGGCACCAAATTACATTAAGCAAAAGTATACTGTACGTTTGCAGAGCACATGCTTCCTGACAGCTAGCAATTGTGATCCTTCAAATAGTGCACAATTACCCTGTATGTTTCCACAGCATTACACACAGTCAGCAACTTAGCTGGCAGATATTGTACAAATCATCTGATGTCACTAAAGAGCTTTTAAATGTGCACATTTACATGATTTGTACTCACCAACAGGGCCACCAATTACTATTCCCAGGTGGTCCAGCAGATCTTGCTCCCTGGTGATGAGGTCAGCCCAGCGGTGTTTCAGCTGGTGGTCATTCCTCTGGCTCCCATACACACGCTGCAAGTGATGCAGCACCTTTCCCCACCGGATTCTTCGTGCCTCAGTGTGATACCCCTACATCACCCTGTCCACTGCCTCGATCATGAGTGGGAGGAAATGGCACACCAGCCATATAAACCCCCCCAACTCCTCCTCACCCATCCTACCAAGACGTGGCCTACCCAACATCTCAGCACTGAAAAGGGGAATAGGGGAGAAAGAAGAAGAAAGGAGAAAAGGGGGAAAGTAGGAGTACGAAAAAAAAGAAAAGTAAACTTAACAACCAAAAGAGCCCAGCTATCCCCAAACTAGCACTACCCACAACAGACTCCCACGAACAACAAATACACTACAATACTGGACAATTGTAAACAAAACACACTCAGACAGTTTACAACAACAATATTTATTTCACAAAGTAACAAGTAAGATAGCACACAGGACACCAAAGCACAAAATCACTGGACAACACTCTGAACACAGCCACACAGACTGGAAGATTCACAGACTGCAAAGTGAAAGTGAAAGCACTCCCACTGTTCATAATCTGTAAACAGGATATCCTATTACTTCACATCCTGCATAAAATGGCCACCGTTTTTATCGTTATGCGTCATATTTTTTCACGCATACAGAATGTGCGTCATAGTTTTCGACGCACAGGAGTGAAAATTAGGCCGCATCCAAATAATAGTAAATAGTCTTTACAATTATTTGGATGCGGCCTAATTTTCACTCCTGTGCGTCTAAAAATATGACGCACAATCTGTATTGGTGGAAAAAAATGACACATAACGCTAGCAACTTCAACATTTCAGTGCATGAACTGGTTTTGGGGAGTTTTTCAATTTTTATGTTATGTTACATTTGGGACACAACTGGGATAGGCTGATTGCACCCACTATGGTGTTGATGGTGTATGTTCACATGTGAGACATCATACCGCAGCGGACCATGACCCGCTACTTCCTTAACAGGAATTTGACGGTTGGCTGACGCACTAGATGGCCATATGTGTGGCCTACATATATGTATTGCATAATTTGGGCTTGTTTGGCATCAGGAGAGGATAGCAAGGTGACATACATAAGTACAATACCTCAATGCCTATGGCTCAATGTGTGTGCAGTGGCAACCAATGTAGTTGTTGACCCACTGTGTGTGCATCACAAGATGCATAATTGAAATATGCTTGTATGAATGTGAAGTCAATGTGTCCATACCTTAGATGCAAGTCATTGTGGAAATGAGAGAGGACATGTGTTAGTCATACATGTAGCAACCTCCGTTGTGTGCACTTCCAAGATTTTGGGTAACGTAGACACCACAAATGACAAAGCATGCACCAGATAGATGGCAGACGCTTGTTCATGTCAATGGTCCACAATTTCACCATCCTATGTCCTAGATTTTTGGTAACTGCTTCCTAGGCACTTGTTGGTGAATCCCACAGTGAGTCAGGCACATGCATTGACAAAGTGGGTACCATGTAATTGGCCCAGACAGCCAAAGGTGAAACACAAATGTATTATGACGCCACAGTTGAGGTCATATCACTGAGCCACAACTCTCCAGTGGCTGTGGTGGACCAGCATACAAGGCATCATGTGTCCACATATTTCCAGTGATCAATTGCACAGAGGTGTCTTGTTCATGTGTGTGGTCCAATGTGAATCCTGTATATTTTTAGGGGTGTATGTTGTCACAGTTACATCCAGGTCTCATCATGGAAGTCAGTGGCAGCTATTCCTGTATCTACTGAGTATCCTTAAGGAGATCAATGTGCGTAAAGTCAATGAGGACATGAGAACCTACATGGGTATGGTCCCACCCTGTCACTGAAGACGTGTAATGAGACTGTCAACAGGGCAACCTTGGTGTGCTGAGTGAGATCATGTCTCAGGTGTCATGTTCCGGCAGGTGTCATTACAACATTTGTACACAGGTTGGCCTCTGAAATTCCCACTGCATCTGGGAACATCATAGCCTCTGTGCTGATTATTTTCCCAGCTATTCACCACACATGGCTCATCAATATGTTGTGAGCAATGTAATTCAGCGTGTGAACTGTCAGGTTCCTAACATGTGTGGACTTTTCATGGACATTATCAGAGGTTGCTGGTTCTCCTGAAGGCCCCCTACCCAATCCCTGCATATGGCCCTTGGACACTGTCACACTTTGTCATTCATGCATAAATGAGACCCAGACAAGGGATGGGCCATGATTTTGGTATTCAAAGACAATTTAACAAATATGGTACAATTAAAAGGCAGATGATGCTATACAATGTATTTGGGTATGCATTGATGAAGCACATGACAAAGTACACTCTGAGGAATGAGAGGTTTGGTAAAGCAAGTGTGGTACATATGTAGCCACAGGGAATCTTTAGGGTGACGCACAGACAGATGCCAGTCAGGCTGACAGAATGCAGGGTCAATCAGGATCCAGCAATTTCACAAGTTACATAATCAGTGGTCTGACTAAGACTGTTTGGAGGACGAGCTGGACAGTTGACATGTAAAACTGTGTATGTCCTGTATTTTTGAAGGTGACACATGAACCCAACGGATGTGTTACACGGCTTCATTACTGGCATTGCTTAACGGTGTATTTGACAAAATGGCAACTTTTATGCTGTTCCAGGCATCAGCAGGGGCAGTGCACGTTGAAATGGGTGGTATGCATGGAGGTGATCACAGGTGTGGGCTGCATCAGTTTCACACAAGTCCTGTAGGTGAGATTTGCATTCAAATGGCCAACACTACCTTTCACACGGGAAGCAATCTACAGGTGCTAACAGGGCTTAGAAACTGCAAGCCAGTGTATTAATTGACCTGACTTCCATGCAGTCAGATGTACTATGACAATGGTATACCATAGGAAAGGGTGTAGCACACTGGATTACTATTGTTAGTCTGTGTGTGTAGAGGAGGGAATATCGGGGTACACATATTACTATTACTATTCCAGGGACCTCTTCAGACAGGTGGGTTGTGACCAGGTGCATGGGTGTGTCAGGAGTTAGGAAATGGGCTGACATGTACATGGAATGTCATGTGAGCAATGCTTATCATATGTGTGGCACTTGTTCTGTCTATGTTATGGTTATATGGAACTCTAGTCACAGATAGTTCTTGCAAAGATTGGATGCAGTTGGACTTACTGCTGTCAAGGGTCTGGTCATACATTCCTGTCACTGATGCAAAAGCACATCAACTGCCTCATGTATGAGGCTTGTTTTCCCCTTATTGAGTGATGGTGTCTTAGTTGTGTGCCATGTGCTGCGATGAACCATCTTTCCAACATGTATGTGTGAAATAGGTGTGGTCCTTTGCTATTGGCCTTCAAAGGTGAAATGTACAGGATCTATGTCATTTACAGTGTGTGTGTGTATGTGACCGTTGTATGATACGCATCACAATTGCTCTGGGATTTTCTGTGTCCTGATCGGTATATCAGTAAGGCTCCATGAGACAACACTCTTATTCTGATAGTTAGAGATAAAGGTGAGCAAAAATGATTAGCCAGACCATGATATGGTGATTATCATCGGTGTTTATTTACATTAGTTAATAAAGTGGTGATGGTGATTATACTTAAAAGAAATTGTTCACAATATGTTGGCGCCTACGCAATCCAGCGGCCTTGTTTTGTTGTTCCCCCTCATGTTGCAGGCCAGCATCCTCCTCTTCCTCCTCTTTAGGCATGTGTGGCTCTGGTTCAAGGAGGGGAATGTTCCTTCTTATGCAAATGTTGTGCAGGATGGCACATGTTAGAATGATCTTACAGACCATTTCAGGGGAATATAGGAGGCTACCACCAGTAATGTCGAGGCACCTGAATCTCGACTTGAGGATGCCAAAGGTCCTCTTGACTATGGTGCGTGTCCTCCTATGTGCGTCATTGTAGGCACGCCCTGCTGCAGTACTTGGGTTGCCAATAGGTGTCATAATCCATGGCTGGATCCCATACCCCTGATCAGCTGAAAGAGAAAATTAATGGGATCATGTTGATGTAGCTTGCCCCATTGATATCACCTTGCATGGCAGTAGTTGTCTTGTGTTGTCTGTGACTCTTTTGTGTTATTGTGTTGCATCCTAGCCTTGTAGGATGTACCATCTGTATTGTGTTGTTTCCTTGGTTGAACAAGTGTTTGGCTGCTGACCGGTTGTCAGCAGTATGTTTTGGGATTTGCAGTACAGTGTGCCCTCTCTAGCATTGTGACTTATGATACAGGTGTCCCTGTGTCTTCACTGGGGGTGAGATGATAGTTCTATACACAGGTTAAAATTGACAGTGTTGTTAACACGTTCATATCAATGTACCCTGGACATCACATACCTTTAGACTTATGCAATGGATTAATGTAAACATATTTGAGACACTTACAATTTACAAGGTGACATTTAGGCAACACACTCCAAACTTTGTGATCATTGACGTCTTAACATTAGGCTGTACAGTTATTTCAGATGTGTGACAGGTTCAATGGTGACCTATGAAACATGGCTAGCGATGTCACGACCTCAGTGTGTTCCTGTCGACATGTTGCTGTTGTGGTGTATGTGTTGTGTGTCCTAGAGGGTTGCTGTGCAGTGTGAATATAAGTAGGTTTTTGTACTTACCAACAAGTAGTCCATTGCCATACTGTCCATCCTGGAAGTGTTGATTGATGGTGCTGTGACGGAAGATGAATGAGTCATGGACACTCCCAGGATATTTTGCCATGATGTTGGTGATCAATCATTGGTGATCGACAATGGCCTGCACATTGATGGAATGTGTGTGCTTCCTGTTGCGCTAGAGGTGTTCAGTTGCAGCAGGTGGCACAAGGCGTACATGTGTGCAGTCGATTGCACCAAGGACGTGTGGGAAGCCACTAATGAGGTAGAACCCCTGTTTTGTTTCCTGCTGCTTCTGCAGTGTGTTAGGGAAGCAGATGTGGCGGGGTGTGAGTCCAATGATGGCATCCAGTACTTTGGGCAAAAAGGCAGAGAATGATGGCTGTGATATACCGGCAACCAGGGCACCAGTTGTTTTAAAAGAGCCACTTGCCAGTATGTGAAGTACGGCAAGCAGCTTGGTTTCTGTTGGGATGGTGCGGGGTGTCAGCAATTGGGTTCCAACTGTGGCTCTATGTTTCGCAGCAGCTGCTGAATGGCCTGCCAGTTCAACCTGTACCTCTGGATGATGTCTTGTTCCCTGAGGCCATGAAGGGTTGTTCTGGGGCGGAATATTCTCTCCTGCCTTCTGCGCTGCCTTTGGGGTCCCTGCTGGTGTTGTGGTAGCTGCTGTTGTTGTTGGGCTCTGCGTCTGCGTGAACGCTGGATGAGAAGCACCTCCATATCGCCCTTTTGCTGCTCTGCTGCTCTGCTGTTGCTTCTGTGTGTTCTGATTAAATACAGGTGTGTTTGCCCCATTTTAACGCCTGCCCTGACCCAGGCGTAAAATTTTGACTGTCGGGCTGTGCGTCATTTTCCAGCTCCGCCTTCCGGCTGTGCGTCTTTTTTGCCCGAAAGAATAAATAAGACGCACGGCCGTTTAAGTCATTTTTTGGACCAGAACGCCTACCTTGCATATGATTAACGCAAGGCGGGTTGCCGCATCCAAAAATTGACACACACAGCAGAATTTTGACGTCCGCGGACTCGGGCATCAAAGTTTAAATATGGGGCAAGGTTTGCACTGAATGTGCGTCAAAATTTTTGATGCACATTCAGGTCAGACGGAGTACAAATATGCCCCAAAGTATCACCAGTTCCGTGCCTCCCTGGAATGAGGCACAACGTCTGGTACGCAATGACATCAGTCACACCAGACACTTCTGATTCCACATGAAAAGTGACCAGTGATGTACCTCCCTAGAATGAGGCACAATGTCTGGTGTGCAATGACTTGAGTTGCACCAGACAATTCTGCTTGCACACTGTAAGTTACAAATGTCTGTACCTCCCCGGAATGAGGCACTGTAGCATGGTGACTTGAGGTGCACCGGACAATTCGAAACACACACAAAAGATGCCAGTTCAGTGGTGCCACATGAGGTAGAATTTGCCACTGTTCTGGGTACCCCCCACCTCAGAGGGTCACAGCCTGTGAATCAGACACCGCATGCAATGAGTGTGCAGTCAGTGTGTTGCACAAGAGAACTGCGGCATGATCAACAAAGCATAACAAGCATGGTCCTGCAACCAGTGAATCAGCTTACAACCAACAAGGCGCTTATGCATTATGTGGCCCCACGATAAAGGGCTGCACTCCTTGAATTTAGGCAATATTTGAAGGCTCCGCACCAGGCAATCTGGTCTCCAGTCACAATACCTAGGGCCAGATGTAGCAAAGTTTTGTGAGTCGCAAATGTCCCGAATCGCTATTTGCGACTGTGCAAAATTGGAAATGGGATGCAAAAATCCCATTTCCGACTCGCAAAAAAGCGATGCGAGCCGTTACCGACTCGCAAAATGTGCGACCCCATTTTGCGACCCGCAAATAGGAAGTCGCAATTTGCGAGTCGCAAACCATATACAATAGCAACTCTCAAATTGCGACTAGTCGCAAAAAGCCTAGTTTGCATGTCCCATTTACCACTAACTCAGAGCAGGTGGTAACCAATACCAAAGTATAAAAGGAGACCCAGAAGGCATCTGGGTTACTCAAGATGGCGGAGATATACCTGATAGCAGTGAGGAGGAGAGTCCACGCAGCCCAGCAGAGGAAGAGGAGGAGCCAGAGACAGGAGAAGATATATAGAAGAAGGCAGACTCTGTTCCAGCAAACTGAGGAAGAGATATACGATAAATACCGCCTTAGCAGCGCAGCCATACTAGAATTAATTGATTTACTAAAACCACAGCTAGAACACCGAACTCTGCGCGGCTGCGCCATCCCTACGCATGTGCAAGTGCTATGCTCACTGCACCTCTTGGCCTCAGGGAGCTATCAGGGGGTCATTGCTGTGGCAGGTGGGGTATCTCAAAGTGCAGTGTCAAGGTTCCTCAGGGCCTTCCTAGATGCCATACTCACACACATGTCGCACTTCAAATACCTACCCAGGAATGAGGCAGAAATTAACAGCACCAAGCTGGACTTTTACCGGATTGCCAACTTTCCCCATGTCATAGGATGTGTAGATGGGACACATATTCAAATATGCCCCCCTGCAAACCTGGAACATCTGTTCCGCAACAGAAAGTGTACCCACTCACTCAATATTCAGGTTGTTTGTGACGCCCATTATGTCATCACTGACATTGTTGCAAAATTTCCAGGCAGTACCCATGACTCCTACATTTTTAGTCACAGTGGGATACACCAACGCCTGGAACGTGGGGAGTTTGGAGACGGATACCTCCTAGGTAGAGCTGCATACACCTTGCAGACATACACACAGGTCACTGTGCACACCAACCAGGACTTTCTAACAGTGTAATGTTTGTGCCCAACAGGTGACAGTGCATATGCTCTACGGCCATGGATAATGACTACGTTCTTAACACCCAGCAATGAATGTGAGAGGAGATACAACAGTGCACATAAGAGGACCAGGAACCTTATTGAACGCACCTTCGGATTACTGAAAGCAAGATTCAGATGCCTCCACTGCAGTGGAGGTGCCCTCCAGTATACCCCCATTACAGCATTCAAAATTGTTGTCGCATGTGCCATCCTGCAAAATATTGCCACCCGACGTGGGCTACCTCTCACCCCTGCAGACCCAGATCCTGAGGATGAAGAGCAAGAGCAACCACATCGCCATCATGGGGATTGGAGTATAGCTAATCAAGGCAGACTGAGACGGGAACACATCGCAAACCAATACTTTGGAAGGTACGTGTCAACTCCAACCATACTCACCTACTGACCAAAAACTCCATTTGTTAAGTGGAACAAAAAAACTATTTAATATGTGCATAAATACAACTATTTACATTTACTAACTGTTCATGGTCATCTAAATGCAAACCATGCATGGGGCACATTGCTGTCATGTGCCATATCATCAGGGACAGGGTTATGTCTATGTCCTACGGCATCCCCTGCCAGCCTGGCTGGTCCCTGGTGGTTCTGCAGTGCTCTGCCTGGTACTCCCACTCCGGAGCACCCTAGTGTCACTGGCAGAGACACTGCTCACTGTAGAGCCCTCCTCGCTGTCCTGGGGTGTGTCCCCTGTGCCCCTGGACAGATGCCGTGCCTCCATTAAGTCAATCACGTGTGTGATCCGGCCCAGGCCCCTAGCCACATCTCCTGCAAAATGGCCCATTTCGACTTGGAGGCCAACTGTCCTTCTCGACAGGCCAGTGGTGTTCACAGCCAGTCTGCCAATTGATGTGGCCATCCTGTCAAGCCTCTGTAGCAGCTGACGGTCCCTGCGCCGCCCACCCTCGCCCTGTGCCAGTAGTCCTGCCACCAGATCCCTCATGGACAGGGCTAGGTCCCCAGTGTTTGTGGCAATAACGTCTATTCGGGAATTTAGCTGCTGCATGCTGGCCTCGTTGTTTCTGACAAAGCGGTGCTGCACACCACTAATCCGCCCTAATATATTGTTTTGCAGGCGCTGACCACGGAGCAGCTGTGCCTGGCTGTTGGTGGTAGATGGACGGCCGGACGCAGCCTGCAGCCCTGCTCTCCTGTACCTGCGTCGCCTGCGCATCGGTGGCTGACCTGTGTGCTCTACTGTGCCACTCCTGCCTGTTGCTGGCGCAGCCTCCTGAAACACATTTGCAGCAGGTGTAGACATCACAGGGATGGTGTTGGTCGTGCAGGTGGTAGTGGTGGCAGCTCCTGTGCTGTCCTCATGGGGCTGGCTGCTGTGGTTTGTGGTGGTGTCTTGTGGGAGACCTGTGGGACATGGGAAACAGACTGTCAGTGTCTACTATCTGTTGTACACTTCCTAATAAACATTTGCCTATGAACTGCCTACTTGACTACATTTCCCATAATGCATCATTCTGGTGTTTGCTACCCTGAAATGGAGCTATCTTGGTTGAGCATGCCCCTGTGTACATGGTGGGTGGGGGTATGGCATTGATAGGGGTACAGGCATATCACATGGTACTCACCGGTTGATGTAGTGGGCTCAGAGGTGCCCAGATCTCCAAATCCTGACACTGCCTCCTGCTCCAGGGTCTCCTCCACCCTTTCTTCCAGGGGTGTGGGTGATGGTACAGATGATGGTCCCCCTCCTGTGCCTCTCATCTCCCGGAGCCTTTCAGCCACCCTCTCCTTGGTCCGGGAGCGGAGGTCATACCACCGTTTTTTTTATCTCTTCCACACTCCTGTGGCTCACCCCCAGGGAGTTAATTTTTTCTTGGATCTCCTGCCAGAGTTGTTTGTTGGTGGCTTCTGGCACATTGAGGGCTGCCTTTCCGAATAGTTCATCATAGTGCTGACAGCATTCGTCTGTCAGCACCTCCAGCTCCTTCTCTGAGAATTTTAGTTTTCTTTTTCTAGGAGTTTCTTCCATTGTACCTGCTGTTCCTCCTGTTTGCCGTTCAGCAGTTTAAAATGGGTGTGGTTCTTCCTCCTCCCAGGTGTATTTGTAAACTTCCTGGCTGTGATGTCATCATTATGTGCCAGGAAGTGTTTCCAGAGTGTTCTGGAGTGGTTTCTGGAGTGTTCTGCAGCACCTGCAATCAATTTACATGGTACTCGCAATTTGCGACACCCACTCGCAAATTGCGAGTTCGTTTTTTGCACGGTCGCAAAAAGCGGGTGCGAGTCGCAAATTGTACACTGACATTGTACCTGCATTTCTATTAGCGACACGCAATTTGCGAGTCGCACATACTCGCAAATTGCGAGTCGCTATTTTTTTTGTACCTACATCTGGCCCTTAGTTTCACGCTCACACTGCTGCTACCAGGTAGAATACAGCCGACAATGTGGGTATGTAGGATGGCACCGCTCTTGAGATTACACAGGTAGAATGTGTAGGTCCTTTGCAGGAGGTCTTTGATGTCCTTGAGACCTCTACTGAGAACAGGGGGAAAGCCAACATGCCCTTGGAAAGCACACTTCAGAGTGCCACAGAGCAGGAGGCAGTCTGCCCAGGCCAGCCATGATGCAGGAAGGATGTGCAGTCCCTTCCAAAGTCAGTAAACACTCCTGTGCACATCAGATTCCTCTGGCAGTGTGCACCATGCTGTCCAGGGTCTCTAGTCCCATGCCCCTGCAACTGTATCTCTAGTTTGCTGCCTTGGGTCACCAGTTATTATACTGTATTGTGCCTTTGAAGTTGGGGTGGTTCAGATGGTTCCACTTTGAACCACAGATGTCTCTCCTAATAAAGTCCTGTCTGCCATGGGGCCAAGGTATGCAGATCTTAATTTTTAGTGGGGCCATGATCTGGCCTGAGAGGCCAAGTGTCAAAACTTCTCCCTCCAATCTATCCTGCCAGGCTCTCAAATGGGTCTGTCATTCCAGTTGTGTGCCCAAGGTTTATAGCTGTTGTTGGGGAATTCACAGATGTGCTCCCCAGCCTTTAATGTGGAACATAGTCAAATTAAAAAAAAGCCACACAAAATGTTTTAGAGCAGAGAAATGCCTACTTTCTAGAAGTGGCATTTCTCAGTGATTATGGACAAAACTACCTTTACCATACAAATGGGTTTGTCAGGAAAATTTCAATGATATGTAACATGATGAGGCTGCTCCACTCCAATCCACTATTACAGTTAGAAGTAATGGTAAACATTCCCCATTTTAATCTATGGGCAAAGCAAACCTCATTGGAAGTAAATACACACATGGGTACTCTTCACTCCCTGGGTGAATGTGCCCTGGCACACACACAATCTTGCAGGGACAAGCTGGACACAAAAGCACCCAAAGGTGCAAGTTTGCCCACACAGGCCTGCTGTGACAAGTTCAGTACATATTAAAACATCATTATGCAAGTGCGCGCACACTGGCCTACAGTGGCAGGCTCAGCACATGTTGAACCACCATTGGGTAAGTGAGCACACACTGGCCTACAGTGACAGGCTCAGTACCTGTTAAAACATCATTGTACAAGTTGGCACACACTGGTTAGCACCACTTCCTAACATATGGAGGAAGGGGGTGCCTGCTTTCCCACTGTACTTACAGTGGTAAAATGACCAGGGCCCCAAGGCCCCTAAAAGAGACTCAGCAAAACCTAGGGGAAAAAGCAAAAAGGTTTAGGGAAACACTACCTTAGCATGTCAGGTCTAACATAAAGCATATATCTACATGACATACACCGCTGTAATAAAGTACCCAGAAAATGGTACAGTTCTACCAATGACTCACAGTAAAAACTCATAACTGGTCAATGTGAATGTATTTATGCATTTTCAAGTAGTTCCTGCCCCCTTACTCCTATTAACGATCTGAATGTGAATGTATCCACATCTTCTCTGTTTTTGGGGTATTAATTTCAAAACATTACAACACATGGCATGAGAAATAGACTAGACACCACTTGAAGACCATCAGGATGATGAACGGTGCCAAGGACCTCTCCTGAATCATTAGTTTGGGAATTCATCTCAATACCACCCAGGGAAAAGTACATTTCTGTAAAACTGGTCACATGTAAATTGTGCCTGAAGGAGTTTAAAGAATTAATGAAAAGAAAGTAATCATTTGGTACTCATTTTGAATGCTAAATCATTTAAATGAATGGCATTCAAAACAATTGAATGCTGCTAAGAGAAGACAAAATTATAAGGTCTACTTTTGGTGCAGTACAGCATGTGCCGGGTTATTCTGTTTCAGAAGAAGTCCTTGCCACACAACAACATGGCTTGAACCCTATATGTACAAAAATTGTGTTGTATTGTGTTCAGTGTTTCAAAATAATATGTCTGGGTGAGGAGAGGGTCACATCTAGGTCGTCGCGCATCGAGCTGTGTGAAAAAAATATGTTCTGATACGTTTTGATGTCCTGTTTTGCTGTTAATTTTAGTGAAAACCTGAAAATTAAAAAATCCAGCAAAAAATGTAATTGTTAAACAAAAAACATGTTTTAGTTAGAATAATGAGTTGATGTAGCTGCTCAACTCTATGTAAATATGTATGTATGAATTTATATGTATTTATATGGTATTTCTATAACACAAATCTAGTCAAAAGTCAGTGGAGTTCTGTACATGGTCAAATACTAGAATCCAATTAATGAGTAACAGGAGAAGAAACTGGGTTGTGGTTGGTTAAAGTATTGTAAAATAGTGTGGATTAAGGAGGAAGTCTCCAAACCTTTCCTAAATTTGAGCAGCACTGAGATAATCATGATGGCTTCAGGCATGTTGTTTCAGATGCTAGATGCATAGATGAAAAAGGCCTGCTGCCTTATTCGTCTTAGTCTGCAGTCTGATGGTGTCCTACAGTATGTAGGATGGTCATAAAGGACACTGGGAGAACATGGAGAAGGGCATTACCATCACCAAGAATCAAGAGTACGAGGACTTAAACAGCAGTTAAACAGCAGTTTTGGAATAGCTTCCAGGAAGAAATGGTTTGATTTTCTTTCAAAGAAAGAGCTGGTACAAAGGCAGCTTTGTTTTTTGGTGGTGCGTTCTTTGAAGGTAAGGTTGGTGTCTACAGTGAATACAGGTGACTTGGTATTAAGTGACAGTAGGCGATCAAAATTATCAACGTTTCTATCATAGAGACTGATTAATACTATATACTGTTTGTTGTTCCTGGCATATAACAGGCATTCTGTTGGGTTGAGCTTCAGGAACACAATGGACATCCAGTAGTGGAGGATGTAAGGTAGTGTTTGAGGTGTTGGATGTCTGGAAGCAGAGGATTCTTTCAAGTGGAGTTGTATATCATGGAATGTTAGTGAATATTGATGCTGTTATCTGTGAGCAGTGTTGGGCTGCAGCCACTCACCTGAAAACCAGGCTGTCTGCAGGGGTGTTGACTGTTCTCCCAACAGCCTGAGGCACCTCTCAGTGCTGCTGATAGTACTAGGAGCCCCAGCAGGTGCCCTGAAAGGAAAGGGGATTTGGAAAAAGAGAGAAAGAAACACTGAACTCCTTTTCACCAGGTCCAGCCGGGTGTGGCTCTTCGGGTTACTGAGGACTGTCAGTGGAGCCCCTGGAAGTTGCCTTTCTGTGATGAATTACAGTATTGGTGAAGCTATGTGCTATTAAGAGATTGTTTCACAACATTCAATAAAGCATGCACTAGTCTCATTAAAAAGCATTCAAAACGTCATGTACTGATCTTATTAAATTTGTCTAATTTGGTTATCACAGCACATTAACCTGGTAATATCAGCAACTTGGCCATCTCTCTCTTCCCACGGATTAATATATACAAAAGGTGACGAAATCTGAATGTCTCTAAACAAATTCGGAAGTTCTACAAGTCTCTTTCTTGGATCTGCACTTTTGTAATAGGATTTCTATGGTAAAACTACATCATAAAAAGAGTTGCACTACCAAAACAAGAAAACTCACATATAGAGTATTCCTAGCACTGAATTGCATAATCACTATTAACATAAAATGACTTGCAATACCAACATCAGGTAAAGTCACACATAAAATAATCCTAGCACTGAACTGTGTAATCACTATTAGTACAAAATAAATAAGTGAAGGATAGTGCAGTTCTGTCACATTTCTCAGTTACAAAACGAAAGTTATCAAGGCCCCCACAGTAAATCTGTTATTCAACCCTCATCAAGGCCCCACTCATAAATTGTGTCTTTGTCCTTAGAAGAAAGCCAAGCAGAGTCATGTGTACAGCAAGAGTGTTTAAAGAAAACATGACTCATGTCTTTGAAAACACCCCTGGAGACCTTGGGGGTGTGGGGGTTGCCTGGCCCCAAATAAGCAAGTGAACCTGACACATTTAAAAGCATGAGGACTTGACACAGTCACATGTGTTCAACAGGAATTGGTGAAAACAACTATATAGTGAAACAAGCATTGGTAACATCAAGTACATATCAAACATTTACAGTATCTATCCTGAAGTGCAGACAGTACAATGACGTTACAAGCAACCCAGTGGTGCTACACGCACATGATTAAAACAACACCCCTGAGGGTGTTGACAAATTAGGCAGAGTTGTTGGGTCCTGACAAGCAGATTATCAATTGGCTAAAGGTTGAAGATGACAGGAGACACTATGGAACTCTGGGGGGATCCAGAGGCATTAGGGACCTTTTGCGACTTAGAGGTGCCCATGTGAACAAACTGGTGTTGGTTGGGAAGGTAGGAAAAGAACCAATTTAGGACATTGCCAGTGAATATCATTCAAGGCACCAGGGTGCATATGAGGGTGGGATGGTCAACTATGTCTAAGACAGCTGAAAGGTCCAACAATATTAGGCGATGGGGTCATCTTCATCTTCGGTCAAGCGGGCATCATCTACGATGTGGAATATAGCAGTCTCCATGCTGCAGTTTGATTTGAAGCCAGATTTGGCACAATGAAGGGAGATATTTTTATTTCTCCTCATTTATTATTTCTGTAGCACACATAGAAAGAGGAAAATGCTTCTATGGATTGTTTTTGTGAAGGAGGGTGCCCCTTCCTGCACAAAGCCAATCCTGCCAACAACACAAGCACCCTTGCACCATGGTGAAAGGGTGCCTGCACTGGTTCTAGGCTGCCAAAATGGTGCTAGAGCAGGGGAAATATGACAGGAATTCACCATATTGCATAAATATGGCACATTAATGCCCTTTCACTTTGGCTTAGGGCAGCACATCAAGGTGACTTACTGCACTTCCTATGCCAAATCATCATAAATATGGTCCTTAGCGTTCTTTTTTTATAGAAACTGTCATGCTGAGGCTATTCTTTTAAATAAATGAAGGCTGCTTACAATACTTAGGCCCATATTTTTTCAAGCATCACAACTCAGCAAGCTACCTTATAGAGAAAGGGCAGAAATGCACTGTATTAAACATTATACAGCACATTTGTGTCCTTTCATAGTGCTAGTGCACTTTTGGCTGGCTGCCTCAAACCAATACAGGCAACCTTGGGTCATGGAGCTAGGGTGCCTGTCTTGCAGGCAGTATTCTTTTTGCACAAAGAGCAAGGAGAAATAAATATATTTTTCCTTGTTATACCTCACCTGGGGAGGATTATTATTTTGACACATTCCCAGGTCTACCACTAATGGTAAATCTGGGAATGTGCCAAAAACCACTGGTAGATGTATTGAAACACCCATGCTCCACCCATATAACGCCCCCCAGGGGCAGAGTGTAAAGCAAGGCAGCAAATTACACTGCCTTGCATTACTCCATATATAACAAGCCATGCAAGGCCATGCAAGGTGGCCTTGTGTAGCTTGATGAATCCCACTTAGGGTATGCGTTGCCCTTGCACCCTCTTGCATTGTAAGGGAGATGCAAAACCTTGATAAACCTGGCCCTTAGAATCTACTCTGTAGAATCTTTGCGCTGTTGGAAACTTTTTCTTCAGAACTAAAAAGGTTGTGGCAAACATACTGGTAACAAGACATCAACTGTCATCTGCACACAGAGTTACTCTTCAAATAAAAGATTTATAACATGTTCAATACCTCTACACACCTGATGCATTTGAAGCACAAATATTTTGTAATCACTGACACCTGTTAGTTGGACACAGGCTGTCTAAAATATGGTAGAAAAGTAAGCTGGTAGTTACCCGGCTCTATGTAAACTATAAAACAACCTAACACACTCAGTGGATGGTATAATCAGTGATGCCATCAGTAGTTCCTGCCCCCTTACTCCTATTAAGGATCTGAATGTGAATGTATCCACATCTTCCCCTGTTTTGGGGGTATTAATGGCAAAACATTATAACACATGGCATGAGAAATAGACTAGACAACACTTGAAGACCCTCAGGATGATGAACGGTGGCAAGGACCTCTCCTGAATCATAAATTTGGGAATTCATCTCAATACCACCCAGGGAAAAGTACATTTCTGTAAAATTGATCACATGTAAATTGTGCCTGAAATAGTTTAAAAGAATTAATGAAAAGAAAGTAATCATTTGGTACTCATTTTGAATGCTAAATCATTTAAATGCATGTCATACAAAACAATTGATTGCTGCTAATAGATGACAAAATGATATGGTCTACTTTTGGTGCAGTACAGCATGTGCTGTGTTATTCTGTTTCAGAAGAAGTCCTTGCCAAACAACAACATTACTTGAACCCTATATGTACAAAAATTGTGTTGTATTGTGTTCAGTGTTTCCAAATAATATGTGTGGGTGAGGAGAGGGCCACATCTAGGTAGTCACACATTGAGCTGTGTGAAATAAATATGTTCTTATACGTTTTGATGTCCTGTATTCGCTGTTAATTTTTGTGAAAACCCCAAAATTCAAAAATTCCGAAAAAAATGTAATTGTTAAACAAAAAACATGTTTTAGTTAGAATAATGAATTGGTGTAGCTGCTGAACTCTATGTAAATATGTATGTGTGAATTTACATGGTATTTCTATAACACAAACCTAGTCAAAAGTCAGTGGAGTGCTGCACATGGTCAAATACTAGATTCCAATTAATGAGTAACAGGAGAAGAAACTGGGTTTTGGTTGGTTAGTGTATTGTAAAATAGTGTGGTTTAAGGAGGAAGTCTCCAAACCTTTCCTAAATTTGAGCAGCACTGAGATAATCATGATGGCTTCAGACATGTTGTTTCAGATGCTAGATGCATAGATGAAAAAGGCCTGCTGCCTTTTTCGTCTTAGTCTGCAGTCTGATGGTGTCCTACAGTTTGCAGGATGGTCAGAAAGGTCACTGGGAGAACATGGAGAAGGGCATTACCATCACCAGGATTCAAGAGTATGAGGACTTAAACAGCAGATAAACATCAGTTTTGGAATAGCTTCCTGGAAGAAATGGTTTGATTTTCTTTCAAAGAAAGAGCTGGTACCAAGGCAGCTTTGTTTTTTGGTGGTGCGTTCTTTGAAGGTAAGGTTGGTGTCGACAGTGAATATAGGTGACTTGATATTAAGTGACAGTAGGCGATCAAAACTATCAATGTTTCTATCATAGAGACTGATTAATACTATATACTGTTTGTTGTTCCTGGCATAGAACAGACATTCTGTTGGGTTGAGCTTCAGGAACACAATGGACATCCAGTAGTGGAGGATGTAAGGTAGTGTTTGAGGTGTTGGATGTCTGGAAGCAGAGGATTCTTTCAAGTGGAGTTGTATATCATGGAATGTTAGTGAATATTGATGCTGTTATCTGTCAGCAGTGTTGGGCTGCAGCCACTCACCTGAAAACCAGGCTGTCTGCAGGGGCGTTGACTGTTCTCCCAACAGCCTGAGGCACCTCTCAGTGCTGCTGATTGTACTAGGAGCCCCGGCAGGTGCCCCGAAAGGGAAGGGGATTTGGAAAAAGAGAGAAAGAAACACTGAACTCCTTTTCACCAGGTCCAGCCGGGTGTGGCTCTTCGGGTTACTGAGGACTGTCAGTGGAGCCCCTGGAAGTTGCCTTTCTGTGATGAATTACGGTATTGGTGAAGCTATGTGCTATTAAGAGACTGTTTCACAACATTCAATAAAACATGCACTAGTCTCATTAAAAAGCATTAAAAAAGGCATGAACTGATCTTATTAAATTTGTCTAATTTGGTTATTAAAGCACATTAACCTGGTAATATCAGCAACTTGGCCATCTCTCTCTTCTCACGGATTAATATATACAAAAGGTGATGAAATCTGAATGTCTCTAAACAAATTCGGAAGTTTTGCAAGTCTCTTTCATGGATATGCACTTTTGTAATAGGATTTCTATGGTAAAACTACAACATAAAAAGAAAGAGTTGCAATACCAAAAGCAAGAAAACTCACATATAGAGTATTCCTAGCACTGAATTGCATAATCACTATTAACATAAAATGAATTGCAATACCAGCATCAGGTAAAGTCAAACATAAAGTAATCCTAGCACTGAACTGTGTAATCACTATTAGTACAAAATAAACAATTGGAGGATAGTGCAGTTCTGTCACATTTCTCAGTTACAAAATGAAAGTTTTGAAGGCCCCCACAGTAAATCTGTTATTCAACCCTCATCAAGGCCCCACTCATAAATTGTGTTTTTGTCCTTAGAATAAAGCCAAGCAGAGTCATGTGTACAGCAAGAGTGTTTAAAGCAAACATGACTCATGTCTTTGAAAACACCCCTGGAGACCTTGGGGGCGTGGGGGTTGCCTGGCCCCCAATAAGCAAGTGAACCTGACACATTTAAAAGCATGAGGACTTGACAGTCACATGTGTTCAACAAGCATTGGTGAAAACAACTATATAGTGAAACAAGCATTGGTAACATCAAGTACATATCAAACATTGACAATATCTATCCTGAAGTGCAGACAGTACAATGACGTTACAAGCAACCCAATGGTGCTACACGCACATGATTAAAACAACACCCCTGAGGGTGTTCAAAAATTAGGCAGAGTTGTTGGGTCCTGACAAGCAGATTACTAATTGGCTAAAGGTTGAAGATGACAGGAGACACTATGGAACTCTGGGGGGATCCAGAGGCATTAGGGACCTTTTGCGACTTAGAGGTGCCCATGTGAACAAACTGGTTTTGGTTGGGAAGGTAGGAAAAGAACCAATTTAGGACATTGCCAGTAAATATCATTCAAGACACCAGGGTGCATATGAGGGTGGGATGGTCAACTATGTCTAAGACAGCTGAGAGGTCCAGCAATATTAGGCGGTGGGGTCACCTTCATCTTCGGTCAAGCGGGCATCATCTATGATGTGGAATATAGCAGTCTCCATGCTGCAGTCTGATTTGAAGCCAGACTTGGCACAATGAAGGGAGATATTTTTATTTCTACTCATTTATTCTTTCTGTGGCACACATAGAAAGAGGAAAATGCCTCTATGGATTGTTTTTGTGAAGGAGGGTGCCCCTTCCTGCACAAAGCCAATCCTGCCAACCACACAAGCACCCCTGCACCATGGTGAAAGGGTGCCTGCGCTGGTTCTAGGCTGCCAAAATGGTGCTAGAGCAGGGGAAAAAACGACAGGAATTCACCATATTGCATAAATATGGCACATTAATGCTCTTTCACTTTGGCTTAGGGCAGCACATCAAGGTGACTGACTGCACTTCCTATGCCAAATCATCATAAATACGGTCCTTAGTGTTCTTTGTTTTGTAGAAACTGGCATGCTGAGACTATTCTTTTAAATAATTGAATGCTGCTTACAATACTTAGGCCCATATTTCTTCAAGCACCACAACTCAGCAAGCTACCTTACAGGGAAAGGGCAGAAATGCACTGTATTAAACATTATACAGCACATTTTTGCCCTTTCATAGTGCTGGTGCACTTTTGGCTCGCTGCCTCAAACCAATACAGGCAACCTTGGGTCATGGAGCTAGGGTGCCTGTCTTGTAGGCAGTATTCATTTTGCACAAAGAGCAAGGAGAAATAAAGATCTTTTTCCTTGTTATACTTATACCTCACATGGGAATGGTAAATCTGGGAATGTACCAAAATCCATAGGTAGATGTATGAAAACACCCATGCTCCACCCATGTAACGCCCCCCCGGGGAAGAGTAAAGCAAGGCAGCAAATTACACTGTCTTGCATTACTCCATATATAACAAGCCATGCAAGGCCATGCAAGGTGGCCTTGTGTAGCTTGATAAATCTCACTTAGGGTTTGTGTTGCCCTTCACCCTCTTGCATTGTAAGGGTGATGCAAAACCTTGATAAACCTTGCCATTAGAATCTACTCTGTAGAATCTTTGCGATGTTGGAAACTTTTTCTTCAGAACTAAAAAGGTTGTGACAAACATACTGGTAACAAGACATCAACTGTCATCTGGACACAGAGTTACTCTTCAAATAAAAGATTTATAACATGTTCAATACCTCTACACACCTGATGCATTTGAAGCACACATATTTTGTAATCGCTTACACCTGTTAGTTGGACACAGGCTGTATAAATTATGGTAGAAAAGTAAGCTGGTAGTTACCCGGCTCTATGTAAACTATAAAAAAAAACTAACACACTCAGTGGATGGTATAATCAGTGATGCCATCAGTGATGTCATCAATGATGTTGTTAGAAATGGTGACTCTAGATGGCAGCCAGTTTATACTCTGTGCAAGTATGGACCCTCACTCTAGTCAGGGTAAGGAAGGTACACAGCTCAGATAACCCCTACTCACATGACTGGTAGCTTGACACAAGCTGTAAGGCTTATCTCAGAGGCAAAGTATACAGTATTTGCACAAACACATAAAGTAAAACTATGAAAACACCACAAAAGGAATCCACTCCAGTTTAGAGAAATAGCCAATATCCATCTAAATCAAACAAGACCAAAACAACAAAAATCCAACATACACAACTAAAGATATCACATTTTAAAGTTAATAAAGAGTCCTAGTCCATAAGAATCAATGGATGGGTTGTTTTAGCACAAAGTAACTGGTATGCATCAAAAATAAAGTAGCAGGGGCAAGGGTGCATCAGAAAAGCGATGTGTAAATTCCTTACTCACAAGTGAGGGCGTGCATCGATTCTTTCCTTGCTGGGTAAGCGATGTGTTGATTCTTTCCACACAGGAAAGGGATACGTCAATTTATGGACAGGCAGCCTTGGATCCGTGTTGTGACGTTGAAGTTTTGGCACCCAGAGATAATGCGTGGAAAATATGGACACACAGTAACAGTGATGCCGCATTGAGCTGCTGATGCACCGATTTCTACATCTGCCCAGTGGGTGCTGCATCAATTGTACAGCCGTGAAGTGGTTGCTGCATTGTTTTTTCTGCCCCTCAGGTTCAGTGCATGGATTTTCAGTCAGGTTTTACCAGCATCTCCTTCCAAGGGCCCAGGGACTGGAGTGGCACCACTTGACATATCAGGGGGTCTCAGCAAGAGAGCCAGCTGGCAGATGAAGTCTTTGATGTCCCTGAGACTTCTAAAAAGGAGGCAAGCTCAGTGCAAGCCCTTGGAGAAACTTCACAAGCAGGATACACACCAAAGTCCAGTCTTTGTCCTCTCTAAGGCACATCAGCAACTCCATGCCAGACAGCAAAGCACCCACAGCAAAGGGGTAGTGCTTCTCCTCACAGCTCTTCAGCTCTTCTCCTTGGCAAAGGTTCCTTTTGATCCAGAAGTGTTCTAAAGTTGTGGGGTCAGCAGTCCAAAACTTATAATCATTTCTGCCTTTGAAGTAGGCACACTTCAAAGGAAAGTCTTTGTAATGCACAAGACCCACCTTCTCACTGCTCTGCCGCAGCCACACTCCAGGGGGTTAGCGACTGTATTGTATGAGGTCAGGCACAGCCCTCTGAAATGCAGGTGTCAACCCCGCTTCTCCACCCTAGCCTACGAAGACCCATCAGGGTATGCAGGACACACCTCAGCTCCCTTTCTCTTACTGTCTAGAGTGAATTCACTGACAGCCCAGCTTTCAGTCTGACACAGACGTGGCGTTAGCAGCCAAGGCACAGAAAGGTTAAGCAAGAAAATATCTACTTTCTAAAACTGTCATTTCAAACTCACAACCTAAAAAACAACGTTACCAAACCAAATGATGTTTTTTCAAATTCTAAGTTCAGAGCCCCCAAACTCAGTATCTCTATCTGCGCCCCCTGTGAAATTAAACTTAAAAGATATTTAAAGGCAATCCCCTTGTTAACCTATGAGAGGGATAGGCCTTGCAATAGTGAACATGGAATTTGGCAGTATTTCACTATCAAAAACACACCAGTGAATGTCCAACCTTTTAAATACACTGCACCCTGCCCATGAGGCTGACTTGGGCCTACCTTAGGCATGACTTATGTGTAGTAAAAGGGAAGGTTTAGGTCTGGCAAATGGATACACCAGCCAGGTCACAATGGCACTACACAACTGTACACACAGACATTGTAGTGGCAGGTCTGAGACAGGTTTACAGGGCTACTCATGTGGGTTGCAAAATTAGTGCTGCAGGCTCACTAGTAGCTTTTGAACCACCAGCCCTGAGCACACATAGTGCACTTTACTAGGGACTTACCAGTAAATTAAATATGTCAATCATGGATAAACCAATCCAATTTAGACAGAGAACTCTTGCACTTTAGCACTGGTCAGCAGTGGTAAAGTGCCCAGATTCCTACAGCCAGCAAAAACAGATAGAAAAATAGGAGGAAGAATATGTGACAGTGATGTCATAAATTATGTTATAGAATATGTTATGAGTAATATAATACATAAGCTCATAAGCAGTGCATGGCGGGGGCCCACGTTGTAGTTACCTCTGCTAAGTTTAACTAGTTAATTTCTGTGTTCTTTTTTTAGTTCAAAAATTAATGTTGGTACTAACATATTACCCTTACCATAACATGACTTTAACATTTGTGTTTTTAGTGAATTTGTAAGATAGAGAGATAGATAGAGAGATAGATAGATAGATAGATAGATAGATAGATAGATAGATAGATAGATAGATAGATAGATAGATAGAAAGATAGAGAGATAGATAGATAGATAATTTTCATGCATGTATGGGATAAAATACCGGCACCACACATTCTTGGCATATTGCAAATCAGTGACAAGTTCCAGGACAACACTGAGAAACCAGCAGGCGTATTTCAGCTAGAGTTGATTCACAATATCCTTAAAATGTATGGCAGCAGGTATCTTCTTCTTCATAAAATATGGTCACACTACCTTCCTTCCTGCAAACTGCCTAAATTCTTTGTGTCTTGCTCTTTGGTATGAAAGAAATAGTATGGTAGCAGACATGAAGATTTAAAACAGAATATAGTGTGAAATTAAGCACACCAACAAACAATTAGTAATTTGTTGCAAAAATATTTTAGAATCTGTTTAATGTTAAACAGATTAAAAAATTGAAAGACTCACAACGATTAGATAAATGCAAAGAGATTCTATTTTTCCGGTAATGAGATTTAATATGCAAAAAATAAACATATTGCCAATAATGTCTCCTTTGCGCTCACCAGTGTTAATTTTATAAGATCAGAACAGAAGAATGAAAAACAGTTGCTTTGTTCACTTTGCAACTGTAATGAGGCTTTGTGCCTAGTCTTTTACTTTAGCCTCTGGCAGCAAGCCCACAACCCAGCTGCTTATTACAGGTATTCCATCAATGAAGTCAACAACAGAAGCAGAAACCTGTTTTTGACAAAAACTGCATCAACCACCTTCTGCATCCACCTATTTCTCACTCCACAGGAAAGTGCAATACCATCAGCCTCTTCTTCAGTGAAAAGATACAGAAGACCCAATAGCACCTCAACAACATCAGTCCTGCTTCATGTCACACACCCACTCCTTCCTGTAAAATCCCACATTGGACATCCTTCAAAGCCCTTACTTTTCCAGATCTCACTGACATGTATAACTCTCTGAAAGCCATTTTTCGTGAAGATGATGTCTTACCATCAACCATCACCAAAACTCTCTCTGGGTATGCTTTCTTACTCCTGCCTAGCAATGCCAATGCATCCCTCACTCGAGGCATCTTCCTAAAAGCTCTCAGGACAGGCCAGCTCCTCTAACTTCGTAAGAAACCACCATTAGACCCTGATGACCAAGCCAACTACCAGTGGCCCATAAGTCACTGATCATTCATCAGCAAGATCATTGAAAAAGCAGTCAATGTTTAACCTCTAGATAACATCTATGCTCACCATCTCCTGCATTGTAAAATTCACTCCATTTGCAGAGTTTGCGGAAATCAGGTACTTTCCGCTACATGGAGTAACACTGAGTTCCCAAATTCTGCCATCCGGTGGAATGTTTTTTTCTATTACTGCATGAGAGAATTATTTTTGCCACAATATTCCTAGGCCGCTTGTGACCCTGCACACGATTTCACACCCACTTGCACAGTCTACAGCACCATTATAGAGCACAAGCTACCGTTGGTGCACCCCAAACAGATTCTCTACTCAAGAAGTAGCTAAACCTACTGGAAAATACATTTTAGAGTGGATTTCCTACTCTGATGGACCTTTTAAGTTGTTTTACAGTGCACATTTTTTTCTTTTTACCTTTTACTTTTTTTTCCAACAGGAGAGAATTGCCCAGAGACACCAGTTTCCTTTTCCTGCCCAGCAGGCTCCTTCCAGTGCTTTGTCCATCTCCTGGTCACTTTCAACTTGGATTTCAAGGTGGAAGAATCACTCTCTTTGTTTGCTGATTATATACCTTTGGATTTAAGGATTTTGTTTTTAGGATATCACACAAGTAAGTTCAAAAACTATTGGATAAGGGTGTTGTTTGTTTGATAGGGCATGCACCTGTATATCTGTGTACTTTTATTTTATTTTTGTCAGGACAGTGAGTGCTCTATGGGCGACTAAACTGCAAAAACCTTCATGCAAAGGCATAATTCATGCATTATGTTTATATGCAGTTTGTTAACCTTTTGCATTGCAGATTTTAACCTTGAAAAAACACTATTAATGATGTTTGTAATAACTGTTCATTTGCAAGGTATTGCTGCAGGCTTACCGAGTGTGTCAGGGTCTGGTCCCTTTCTAGGACCTTCTAGAAGCTTTCCCTGCCCCATGACTGGGTGTGGTCTGTGGGCTGGTCTCCCTGACAATTTTTAAATGTCATTGTGATGGGTGACCTGGAGTTTTAGTAGGGGCTTAGTTATTTTTTTGCATTTAATTTTTCACCTTTTGTAAAGAAAAATGTTGCACAATTCAGTACCTTTACTCCTTGTTTGTTATATTTGCAATACTCATTTAGTTTACTAGGTGGCCTAGTCTGCCAATTGGCTATCCAGCCAGTAGGACCAATACTAGTCATCGGTGAAGGTAAGAAATGTTTCTGTCCTGTATGTTGTTTAAAACATAATTTAGGGCAGGAATGGTATTGGATTAAATTAAAAATGTTGGCTATTTTTTGTATTTCATGTTTTTTTTCTGAAAAAGTGTATATGTGGGGTATTATTTGATGCCATGAGAGGATGTGTGCTGTTGTAAAAAAAATTATAGCTCATTTCATTTTTGTGTTTAGCATTGCTGAATTAATGGTAGTGTTTTCCTCAATGTGTCCATGCCTCCTTTGTCTGGCCAGTGTGTAAGCATGTTTCGCATTGGCCACCATTTGTCTTTGTTTTCCATGCTGTGTGGCCAGAGGCCATTTTGTGTAGTTTTTGTCCATAGGCCTGAATATGTTCTCCGTTCTCCATGCCTCCTTGCTTGCTATTGCGGTTTGACCATGTGGCTGGTGACAATTTTGTGCAATCAGGCAGTTTGCTTTTGCCACAGGCTTGCATGTGTTTTCTTGTTCTCCATGCCTCCTTGTTGCTGTTGTTGGTGTGACATGTGGCCAGTGGCCAATTTTTGGGATCAGCCAGTGTGCAGTATGCATGTGTTCTTTGTTTTCCTTAGCTCCTTGCTCGCTGTTGTTGTTTGAGCATGTGACTGGCGGCCATTTTCTGCAGCAAGCCAGTGTTCTTTTGCCACAGACCTGCATGTTCTCTTTGATCTCCATGCCTCCTGCTCACTTTTGTTGTGTGAACATGTGTCAGCGGCCATTTTCTGCAGCCAGCCAGTGCGCTTCTGCAATAGGCTTGCATGTGTTCTTTGTTCTCCATGCCTTCTTTCTCGCTGTTGTTGTTTGACCATTTGGCTGGTGGCCATTTTCTGCAGCCAGCCAGTGTGCTTTTGCCATAGGCTTGAATAGGATATCAGTTTAATAATATGTTTGAGGATCATTGTGGTATATGTATATTATGAGTGTGATTAGAGTGAACAGTGCTGTATAATACATGCATTTTGTTGCATTTTCATCTGCATTTCCTTGCCTCCCAATAGGTTGCTCATACTCCTGTAGTACAGACATTAGCAATTCATTTTAATTTAGTTTTTTCAATTCTTTATTTTAATTTAAATTTTTTATTGTAATTTTTCGATTTTAATTTTTTGACTTAATTTTGTTCATTTTTATTTTTTTCTTTTATTTGTTTTTTATTTCATTCATGTATTTTTTCATTTCTTTTTTTTGTTTTTTGTATTTTGCCTCCTTCCATGATCCATGATCCATCTACCCCATGACTTCCATAGGTGTACAGTCGGACAACAGCATTCATTATTTTAGGTATTATTCAATTTCCCTCTGTACTCCCTGCCTCTCATTGGGTAGGTGCAATGCACACAAACCGGCATCTTTCATTTTTTTATGATTATTCCATTTCCCCTGGACGGACCACCTTACCTGCCATAGGCATACACTAGCCTTCATTTTTTAGGATGATTCTATTTGCCCATTAACGTCCCTGGCTGCTGCAGGTATCTCTTTTAGAATAGATGCACATAAAGCAAATAACTATACCCATATGTTCTTATCCTGATTGGAATTACATTTTATGTTACTGTGGTGTGGTTTGACTTTATAAAATGGTTGGATATATTGTTGTTAATTATCACCACACTAAATTATAGAGGCTTTGTCTGTACTAATTCAAACTGCAACAATGCCATGTTTCACTAAATGTTTTTCTTGCTTCACCCACAGTACTGCCAAACAGAAGGTCTGTCAAAAACACGTGATCACACAACATGTTACATCAGTCCTCCAATCTCTTCCACTTGTACCACTCAATGTCACTGCCAACTGACAGCTTTAAGATTGCCCCAAATAAAGGTGCTGCCAAGAAAGTGGCCAGTGAGAAGAAGCAGCTTTTCACCACTGGCGTGCTAGCCACACCTTTTTCGGGAGACGTGTGCCTGCCACACTGGCCTCAGGGTAGAACCTGGGAGCACCACTCCCGCTTCAATGGCACCACCCAAACTAAAGTCCAAACCCATGTCTGTCCAGGAGGCAGCCACTACAGTCATGGCGATGCCAACGAGCAGTGTGTTGAATTTGATTTGTCCCTTTCGCATAGTAGTATCCAATTGTTTCAGGAAACAGAGCAAAGTAGACAGCAGCCACAACCAGCAATAGTAGATTGTCCTGAAGTTGCAGCAGCACAGGAGGTTGAGTGTGTTAGGTGACCAACTTCTGGGTGAATCAACTGAGTTTGACAACAAACTATAGCTTTGATTGAGTACGCAACCATATTACTTTTTACTTATCGTTGAATTTCTTTCTTTGTCAAAAAACAAACAAAAAAATATAGCTAGTGCAACATTATGTTTGTGTCTGATTTATTCTGCCCCTCCACTTTCAGTCACATGTATGGCCTGATTGGAGTTGGATCAATGTGCAGTGAAGAAACCTCCTTATTCCCTACAGGACATTGGAGACAGTGCCTGCTTTCCTCCCATCCCTATCCCTATTTTTGCACCAGAATATTATTAATTTTCAAATCTGCCAAATTCAATGTGTTGCTTGCATCAAAGAGGAGATACAGTTATGTACCTACCACCATGCTTGGATTGAAAGAGGTAACAAACAAGCTATTGCACCAATGAGGGATGATATAATATTGGGTGATTGTGAGGGGAGATTGTTTTTCTCTCCCTCTGAATCTTCTTGGTACTCTCCTCGTGAAGCTTACCTTCCTTCTGTCCTCCTCCTAGACTCTACAATAAAGTTCCTGTTTTACAATCCCCAGGCTTTCTCCTCTCCTGCACGAATGAAAGGGGAGAGCTGAGCTCAACACTCCTGCTTACCTACTGGACCAGCTCAGCCATGCACCCAAGAGTGACGGGCATTTCGAGAAGAATGCAGACACACTGCCCAATTTGTGAATACAGTATCATTTTTCTTTTAACAATAACATGTCTTTAGAACTGGATGGGTTCACTTCACTCCTCTGTAATCTGTATTTTTCAAACCTAGGTGACAGAACATTTAGAGATCTAGTAATACTTGAGTCTCTGGAGCAGAATGCCTGTTTGCAATTGAACTGTGTCACACTCATTCCTTCATTTCCTTCCACAACAGATTGATGATGATGTGCTGCTCATTGCCCTGATTAATATTGTTGTTGTGTTGTGTAGTGTTTGTCTTTGTCACACCTTTCCCCAAAACCTATTTTCCATCCATTTATCTAACCCCTGACCCTCTTTCCCCAGACTGTGTGATTTACTGCAGTGTGACTTAATTTACACCAAATGGATCACACACTTGGTGGGGTGGATCTGGCCAAATGTGACACTAACTCACTATGGGATCTTTTACTACCTAAGCTATAGCCCACACCAGGCATATAAGAACATCATTCACCAACATCAGTATTATCATTCAGACCTTTGGTATGCATGAACGCTTAATAATGTCCACTCCAGGCTTTGAGTGCACTTTTCCTGACTTGAGCATTTTATAACTTTGGTTTTCATTATATTCCATGCTTCCCATTAATGTGAATAATTTATGAGTTCTTGTCTTTGTTATAATATGTGGTATTCTTTGTTGAGTCATGATGGTAGTAGCCTAGTCTCAGTCTTTCTAAAGCTATAATGTAATGCAAATTCCACTAACTCTGTCTTTCAATTTAGTTTTCTTTGATGTATAATCATTTTACTTAATCCTACAGTTGCAGCTCGCCTAGGTGAGGGTGGGACCTCACTTGTGATGCGTTCCCTGTTAGAACACTACTACTACCATTAAGAAGGAACCTTAGGAAACCATCCAGTAAGGTATTGAAAGATTAATAGGGGTAGCAGCCATCGCTTCATCTATTTAGGTAAGAGGACTATGGAGTGAAGTGGACTACTTTAGTTAGTACATAACCAACTTCTCCTGCAGATGAGATAAGTAATTGTTTATCTAGGTTTGTATAGTCAATAGAAGGAATGGCAGCCTACCTCCAAAGGCCAATATCGGTACAGAGGGTAGTAGGACAAGCTTATACCTAACAATAACTAGCTGGTATACACTTTGAGAAGCAGATTAAAAAGACAGGCTGCGTGAAAAGGCATTAGTAAAAGTTAAAGCAAAACACAAAAAAAAATCTTCAGGCATGAATTATGATAGAAATTTTTCCCTTTACTAAAAACCGCCCAAAAGTAAACCCTCTCTAGCCACAACAATCCCACCAGTCTCCCAAAACAATATCTCCCCAACCAATGTCCAAAATGTAAATGTCCATAAAAGTCCCAGAGAAAGTCCCAAACTATAAAATGCCCTGCCCATTTCCGCTCTCTCCACCCACAACAAACCTCCCTCCCACTAAAACAAAAAAAAATTAAAGGGCTCAGAAGAGGGCATTCTCCAGGAGGGTCCGCAGGTTTGGAAGCTGGGACTCAAGGTATGCCATCCAATATCCTAAGTGTGCCAGCTCACTCAGCACATGGCAATAAAGTAGCTGATCTGAAGGGGGGAGCTGCAATGGTTGTGTGGTGCAGGCAGCTGCTAGCTGCCGGTGGTACTAGCATTGGCATGGCCTGGAGGTTGGAGGCTCAGGAAGCTGACTAATGGAACTGGGGCACGGGTATGTGCTTCACCCTCCTCCTCTACCAGCTGTTGCTACTCTGCCCAGGTAGCCTCCACCTCTATCACTGGAGCTGAGTTGCTATTTCTTGCCGGGTCAGTGGTGATGGTGGATCAGCAGGAGTAGCTATATCAAGAAAGAGAAAAAAGACAAATTGTAAACAATGTCCTGTGCAAACACTGGTTTAAAATTATATAGTGGCACAGTAGCGGTACATTGCTGCCCCCCTAGGGTCATTGGAGATTTTTATATGATTCGGAGAATCATTCGTACATGATTTTACCCACATATGCCTCACATAAAAGCACTGACTGGCTGGGAGGAATTTAGGCAGCACCACCCGAGATTACCAAAACAGAGTGATTATTTTTCTTGTAATGAATTTCCTGAAAAAAACACAATACTGTATGAGGAAAAAGAAAAATGACTCTCATTAATGAGCAGGGCATCATCCACGATGGAGTACAAGTATTCTTGTGCTAAATGAAAGGAGACATGCTAGCTAGTGCATCAGATACTAATTTGCTACCCTCTGCAGTCTGCGTCTGGGGCAGCTGTAATGGATAATTATTCTTTGATTCCAATGGCCCTGCTCCTCTCCAAATGCCTTTCAGTTCTACCCTGACTCTAAAGAGACACATGAATAATTTATGGCACACATCATGTATAACATGCAGATAATAGATATCCTGTCTAAAGTAAGTAGATGATGGGGAATAAAATGCACTGTAGAACAAGAAAAGGAACAAGATACATAGATTTTGTTGGACTCGTTTATCACACTGCATCCCATCCGCAAAATGCAAAACCACAGGCACTTAATGCCACTTTACTTCTTGGCCTAGCCCTCAAACACAAATTGTTTCAAACAAACACATTCACTTGGCAGTAAGGAAAGGATACTTGACTTACTCTACTGCAGGGTAAGTTAGAGGGGAAAAGCCAGGTAGGTAGAGGTTTTGTTAAAGAATAGGGGGGTGTCACTGATCATCATGTGCCTAGGTTTTAGCTTAATCAGTCACTGCAGTTGAAACTGAAAGTTGATAAATGTCAAATGTAAAAAATTAGAACAGGCATAAATCCATTATGGAAGCCATCAAATAAATATATGAACCACTCGGCCAGTAAAATGTGTCACATTCCAGGAATGTTTTTTCAATGTTTTTGGTAGGGTGAGACAGAATTTAGGATTAATAAAGGAGTGAAGTACTAGGAGGTGACTGGGGGTCACTTGGAGGGAAGGGAAAGACACCTATTTTTTGTTTCGGTTTGCAATTCATTGAAAGCTTTGTAAATGCTGCATTACCTGAAGCAGACACACATTGCACAGCCAACAATGCAGTGCCAAACTGAGCCATGCTGCAGTTAGGTCGCTGCCCATGGGTCACAAAACGGCTTAGGCAGGGCGGTCATGAATGATAATGGGTGGGATCTGGCTCACTTAACAAATCCAGTGGGTATAATAATTGTCAATAACCAAGCAATGTGACTTACCACCGCCCATCCCTTCCACTGCAGGGACTCCCCTTTCAACTGCTGTATCATCTGGTGCACTGGCGCTGGCCCCGGCACTGGTGGTCTGTGTGATTAGAAAACACATAACACATTTTAGATCCCAGACATTCCTCCCTATTTAAATGTTAAAACAAAATGCACCAGCAATACATCAATACAGTTTGGTTCGCAGTATCTTCTCTTCTAACTAAAATATCACTTTGATTATTTTGTTGATTGGCATTGTTAGAAAAGACAGGTAGTCAAGCCAACCAAAACCTTTTCATAATGGGAGGGCAGACATATGATGGTGACTATGAGTCATTTGAAGCGCAATGAAGGGGTAGAATGAATTGATCAATGAAGTATATAAGATTTCCATTGACAAACACAATGGGACCGTTCTCATACTACTTTCCTGCCATGCTGCACTTTCATCGAAACTGCTGGGATACTGAATAATATATACAACAGATCATTGGGGGAGTCACCCTAACCATGACCACACTCTCAGTGGTATACTGTTTGAGCATGAGAAAGACAGACAAACAAGCGTAGAATAACTCGCTTGGGTCAGCAAACTCCGCAATCTTCACAGTAGAGTACCTAATATTTTCTCTTAGTATTACAGTACCAGGACACAGGATATATAAGGTAGGGGAAAGGGACAGCTTAATAATCAAGCAGAAGAAAGCTACAGAGTAGTATAGACAAGTGGAAGTCAGCTATAGAAACAAATGCGGGGATGGATAATAAGAATCAACAAATACCTAGAACGAAGAGGATTTGAAAAATAAAAGTCACAGTATAAGAAAACAAGGAAAAATTATTCTAATGGAGTGAGGTAAAAGTTAGGGAAATGAAAAATATTAACAAGGACTTACTGGGCCCTGCAGAGCCATCAGTCAATGCCGCGACACTCATGGTGGTGGTGGTATTTCTACCTGCTACAGCACCGGTGGTGGGAGCCTCTGCCTTACCCTCCGATGCCCTCTTCTTCTTGTCCCTGGGTGCTCCTGTAAGAAAAAGAGAAGATAGCAATAATAGATAAGTAGTGCAGTTAATCTCTTAGAAAATATTCTGAGAGGCAAAGGCAAATACAGTAACATATTGACATTGTAATTTTCGAAATCAGATTGTCTATTTAACTAGTATCGAGTTGACCTATTCCTAAATTCCTAGACCTTACCTAAGCCTTCTTCCAAATTTCCGAAAAACATTTAGAACCACTAAAGCATTGCAACAAATTATCTTTGCTTCACAACCAGCTTTGACGGGCCAACTCAGTTAGTTTCCCTTGTCATTGCATAAAAGCATACAAGACGTCACTTGGAAATTGCTTGGGACTGTATGAGCTACATACAAAGAAAGACACAGAGAACGCTAACTCACTGATATTACTACCACCACTGTAGCATTGTTAGTGGCAGGACAGAGGAGTCTGCACAACTACAACTAGGTAGCACCGAGCACCTGGCTTTCTCAAAGTGGATCACATAATGTGTGTAAAATTATGTGAACTTAACTTACCTCTGAGTGTGAGCACCATGCTATTTGAAATACAATAGCATTGTAGGAGACAACAAATACATAACTATTCACAAAGCCTCACAAACTGGATGCCCAGCAGGTCCTGCTTCCGGTCGAGGATGTCAGCTTGGAGGTGTGTCAACTGCTGCTGGGTTTGCCGAATTCTGCACACAATGGCACACCTTCCTCCACAGCAGCCGTTGCTCCTGCAGGCCTTACCCACTCCTGGGCCAGCTGCCTGCTGTCAGTATTGAGGGGATATGGTGCTGCACAGAAAAGACTAGTGCAGCCACCTCCACTTCAGAGAAAATGGTGTGAGGCTGCACCCCTTGGCAGCCCCAATTACCACAATGTGTGCAGTTAGCACCTGCACTGGCATCTTCTTGCCAGTGCCCTGCCATGGTGCTGGGTGGGGAAAACAAGAAATAGGAAATAGAAGGAATGGAAAGGAAGAAATGCCCCCAAACCTTCTTGGGACCCCACCCCTGGGGCCAAAACCTAAGGGGATGGAGGCATGCAGACCCCTCCATGAGCCCTAATAGGTCCCAGTGACCCCATCCCCAGGACCAAATATAATTAAAAGAGGAGGGGGCTGCATGAACCAATTCCCTAGCCTTCTCAGGTCCTGGGGTCCACATCCTCCTGAGTCATCTGTTTTTTAAAAGGGGGGGGAACCCAGGCTTCCTCCCCAAGCCCCTTTTGGTCCCCAGGAACCCCTCACCAGGGCTGTCTGTTTTTTTAAAGGGGCCATTACTAGGACCTAGGATCCAATCCCCTGGGACACATTACATTATAAAGGGGAGGGCCCGACGTGCCCCCTGAGCCTTATTATGCCCAGGGAACCCCATACTGGGCTGTATTTTAATAACAATGGGAGGGGTGTTGTTTGGCCTTCTTCCCCTGAACTGTATCTTATTGTAAATGGGATTGGGTCACGTGGCCACCCTCCCAGGCCTTCTGAGGCTCTGGGGACCCTATCTCCCGGGCCAGATTTTGTCTTAAAAGGTGAGGCTGATTATGTGCCCCCTTAGCCTTCTGTGGCCATGGGGACCCTATACACTGGGGTGTGTTGTTTTTAAAAGGGGACAAGGGCGTTGCAGACCCCTTCCCTGACCCTATGTAGGGCCCAGAAACCCCATCCTCCAGGGCCTGCATCATTTAAAAGTGGATGTCCCTTGTCCCAACCAGGGGCAACCACCAGGCACACACTGGGGACTGTGTGGGGAGCCCCAGGGAACCCACAGCCCAAGCCAGCTACTGGCATGTTGTAGAGCTGGCATTGTTTCCACCTGGAGGGAGCAGCTAATTATACGACTCCCTCTGGGTGGGAACCAGCTGATTTTCTGTTACCCTGCTCGCATCAATGAGGGCAGGGAAACAAAAACAAGTCAACTTTCAGCTGGTAGAAGCATTTGTAATACTCCTGCTCCCTCGAACAGACTTTGGCCCTCATTGCAAGGCTGGCAGTCTTCAGACAGCCATTCTCACTGTGGCAATTTTACCACCGTGGACTCAGCGGTAAAGACCGCCGCATCACAAGTTCTGCGGTTTGACAGAAGCCAAACCTCCACAACGCCAGGCCAGCAGTACTCCGCCAAGCAGTATTACTGCTTGTAATATGGCGGGCGGAATCTTGCTGGTGTGGCTGTGCTGGCAATGCAACCGCCTCTTCGGAGTTGGACTTCTACTCATAAATGGGTGGAAGCCCTCCAATGAATCCTAATATGGTGGTCTGTTGCCTACAGCGGCTTTGGAGGTCTTACAAAAAGATCGCCAAAGTCGTAATGAGGCCCTTTGTATTTGCTCCCATTTGGTGGGAGATTTGAAAATGTTCCTGTCACATAGACGCAAAAACATGTTCTCTGTCCACCTCAGTGCAGGCAGAGAAACCGCTGTGTCTCGTGCGTTGGCTCCCCGGGACACAGCAAGTGAGCCATCCCCAGGAAATGGGGTTATCAAAGACATTAAAAGCTCAGGAAAGACGGACCCTGTGTACTCCCACCTTAACTATTAAATTGGGCCATGTGGGATGGGGACCGTGAGGCCCAACATGGCTCAGACAAGGGGGTTTTGTGCCCCCCTCCTCATAATAAGTAACTTGGTCCCCAGAGATGGGTTCACCAGGGCCAAAAATGGATATGGAGGGGGCCTTGTCTCATTCCCATAAAAATTAACTTTGGTCACTGGGGATGGGATCCCCGTGGCTGAAAATGTCTCTGGGAGCAAGGCCCCTTGCCCCCTCCCCTTAGTTAAAGAATGTGGGCAAGGGCTGACATTCTGTCTTTTTTTGCTAAAGTCTCACAGGCACATGGCAAAATTTGTCTGCCATAATTTATCATTTTTTTAAAATTCAGGACAGGACACTAAGGGGGTCATTATGACCCCGACGGTCGGTGCAATAGTGGCGGTAGTACCGCCAACAGGTTGGCGGTGCATACCTCCACTATTATGACATTTGGCCAAACAGCCAAGTTAACACACCGACCACCACGGCGGTAACACCCCCCAGGCTGGAGACTACAGTCTCCAGCCCAACAGCCATTACTATATCACCCATGGCATTTGACCCACCCACCACCATGGTTTCTGTGGTTTCTGTACCGCCACGGACACCATGGCGGTAGGAGCTATCAGCGCCAAGGAATTCCTTCCCTGGCACTGGTAGGGGTCTCCCCTGCCCCCCTCCCCAGAGTCGTCCCCCACCCTCCACCTCCTGACCCCCCACATATACACACATACACGCACATACATGCACACCCATACACACCTGCATACACACATTCACCCACACATGCATACATTCATACACACTCACAGCAACACTCACAAACATACATCCAGGCACACACGAAATCACACGACACAACATGCATGTATACACACACCCACTCATGCACACATGCATTACACACATGCATGCATTCAAACACACTCACACACACGCCCACACACACATACAACAACCCCATCCCCCTCTCTTGTCAGACTCTGTCAGAGAACCCGACTTACCTGCTTGCAGGGAGTCCTCTGGCAGGAGATAGGATGCAGCAGCGGCGTCCGCCAGCAAAACACCGCCAGGCTGTATCATGGAACATGATATGGTAGGCGACGTTTTGCTGGTGTGGCGCTGCTGCTGGCAGCAGTGCCACCTTACCGCAGTCTGCCACCATGACCGTAGCCAGAATCCGCCAGCCTTCTGGCGAAATTCTGGCTGCGGTCATAATTCAATGGACAGTTGGTAGCCACAGCGAAGGTATGTTGGCAGCGTTCGGCGTGGCGGTTGGCGGCATTTGCCGCCAATCTTGTAATGAGGGCCTATGTCTCCAAATCGTGTAATGGCTGCCAGCAACATTTTCTCATGTTGCTGGCAGCCAATCAGAGACCTTGCTTCTGCAAGAGTCTGATTCCCATGGGGCATAATGGCTTAAGGTAAAAAAAATCTCCCTGGGCCAATCAGAATGCCCTATTTTTAAATTGGTTCGCCTACAGTACAAAAAGCACAGTCTGCTTACCAAGATCTAGCTTCCTGCCAAATTTAGTGTAATTCCGTTCAGCAGTTTTTGTGGTAGTTCTTCCTAAAGAAATCTATGGAAAATGCAAGGCAATGTTACTTTTTGGATCTCCCTTTTTTTCCCAGATGCAGCTTAAAAGTTCACCCTGAAAACTTCCATGCACAAACTCGGTAAAAAGAGTACTATTTTGTAAAGTTTTCATGGAGATCCGTCATACCTTGCCAAAGTTATTAGCAACACAAAAAAACATTTCCTACAGCAACCTAACTAAAACCACCCAGTGTCGAATGGCAAAAAAATTATAATTATAGACCTAGAAATTCACTTAAAAAAACATAGGTTACAGGGACGTTATAGTTTGATTCAGAATTTAATTGCATAAACTGTAGAAATACAGCAGTTATACTTAGAGTTATTTTAAGTAACCATAACTCGTGCCCTAAGGTAACTATAACTCGTGACCTGATCATGCACAGTTAATTACCCCACAAATTACAGCACTCACAACCTCTTTGATAACATCATCTATAAAGATTTTGAAGAAAAAACTGAAATCTTAGGGCACGAGTTATGGTTATTTGAGATAACTTTAACTATAACAGGTGAATTTCCATGGTTTTGTACGTTTAAAATGTGAGGCTAACTATAACATCCCTCTTAAACTATAACTACAGATATATACATGTATAAATAACTCTCTCCCTCACCATATATATAGATAGATAGATAGATAGATAGATAGATAGATAGATAGATAGATAGATAGATAGATAGATAGATAGATAGATAGATCACCTACTGGCGACCGCTGGGTGGACCAATTGTCTCTTCTAGAGGAAGTATGATGGGGAACAACTCTAAATATGTTGACTTGTTCTTGAGAACGTTTGTGCAATCTTTCCCCTCATATATTAAAGACACTGGGGAATTTTTAAGGTGAATTGATGGTATTGTATGGGAAAAACATTACTGGTTAGTGTGTCTTTATGTGATTAGTTTGTAGACCTACATTCCTCATGAATTTGTAGTGAAACGAGAAGACATTTTTTGAGAGCCCAATGCTGTCATATCTCTATCATACAGAAATGGTTTTGGAAATTATGGTTGGATGTCATACTAACAACTTCTTCTATTTTAATAAGGACATCTATAGGCAATGGCGACCTGTTTCGCTCCCAGCTATGTAGGTCTTTACCTTGGGTTGTGGGAGGAACAGGTCATCTATAACATCTGTCAATTTGACAAACACGTCATGCTCTGGGTGTGCTATATAGATGACATTTTCTGTATCTAGAAGGGAGGTATAGAGAAGGCTTATGAATTTGTGGATACATTGAATGACATCTCATTTAATCTGACATTCATCAGTACTATACACCAACCAAAAATAGAATTCCTAGATTTATATCAGGAGGTTTGCAACAATAAATTGGAAAGCAGTCTTTCTTGTAAACAGACAGCAGGAAACAGCCTGCTACATGCAGGTAGCCAACATTTAAAAAATCTGATTGAGAGCATTCTGTATTGAGAGCTGCTGAGAGGTAAAAGAAATTGTAGGTCAAAGAAGGCTTTTCAGGAAATTACTATTATGGAATCAAGATTCAGGGAGGAGGTTACTCTTGTAAAGTTATAAAAAAGGTACGTGATAAGTTTAAGAAGGTCAGTAGAGAGAAGGTGTTGATCCCCAAAATCATAGAAAAGGAAGAAACTGAACCAATAAGATTAATTACCTATTTTCATAGTCAAGCATGGGAGGTTAGACATAGCCTCAGAAAGGTTTGGGAAATGTTGAAGTTAGAGGATCACCTTGCCAAAAATGTGGGGAATGGACCACAAATTACTTTTAGGAGATGCTGTGTGAAAGCCTCGTACAACCTAGTACAAGAGGGGAACAGCTAAGAATAGAGGGCTTCTATACTTGTGGTACATATAAAGCATGTAAATACGGTACCAATTGTAAGTGTATCCAACTTTCAACCAAAAGTCAGCAGTATACAATCAGAAAACATGTTACGTGCAACACAGAATATTGCATTTATGCATTGGGCTCTCCATGTCTGAAGTACTACATTGGGAGTATGATCGAAAAAGCCAAGGAAAGAGTAATGAAGTATATGAGGGCAATAAACACAGAGGGCAAACAATATCCTATCACCAGGCATTTCAAGTTAAAACATGAGAAAAATACTAACCTCCTAAAGTTTTGTGTGTTGGATTCTCATTCGAAAGAGAGGCGGTAATAGAGTGCAGGAGCTGAGACGACTAGAGTTCAAATTCATCATAGAATGCAAGACCTCCCATCCAGAAGGATTAAACATGAACGAAGAATTATCAGTCCATTTAGGATGAGTAGTGGTGTGAAAATTCAATTTTAGATAGTTACACACAATTGAAAGTAATTTTTAGATGTACAGTGCTTTCTTTAATTGTTCCTTTCTTCAAGTTTGGTTTTTAAGATAGATAGGTTAAGGTGTTCATGGTTTTAATACAAATGTGATTAATGAATTTTGTTTTTCATTTTTGATTTCACTGGGATGACTCGAGCCATTGACTGAAAGAGGATAAGGAAAGCAAAAGAGCCACTTGTATCTGTTTTGATGGGGCTTTGAGCCTGGATAAACTAAAAGTTAGGATATGAAATGGCATGGTGCAATTTACTATTATTGATTGATGGTTAGCTTTCCGTTTAGCCCACCTTGGCACAATTGTGGAGTAAGCACACCGTGAGGTATGCATTTAATGCTTCCCCAATTGGGATTGAAAGTTAACCGATAGATTTATCTGAATTAATTTTGTCAGCACCATATAAGTTTAAATGGTGTAAAATATTTTTTGGGTACATGTGTTTTGGATATGTTTTAAGAGGCAATAATGCTTCAAAATGGCTGACGCGATCCCAGGCACTGGTTTATATATTGTTTTGTATTATGTTTGAGTCCTACTTCACTGTCTAGTGGTTTTTGGTGGTCACGAGGGTTATTCAAATGTGGACAGAAACAATGGAACCTAACCTGTGAATACGTAGTGAGGGCTCTGAAATGAGTTGGGACATTTACTTTGCTGCTCTTATGAAATTAACAAAGAAGCTCAGTTGTGTTTAAGCCACAGCTCGTTTTTTCACCCACTTCGTGATGAAATGGACTTGAAGTGGAATTAGTTTGATGTTTGAATAATAATGCTTCACTACCATGCCACAGGCTTGCATAGGAAAAGGTGGGGGATATATATAGATATATATAGCACCAGTAGGTAAAGTTAGGCTTCAGTTTCCATAGCTAAAGCATTTACTGACATGCTTGTATCTTTTGTGTCAGTTGATTAATCTTTACAAAGTTTGTCAAAATAATTTGATGATCACCTCAGCTGCAGTTTGGAAAGCGTTGGGGTAATCCATGAAGCTTTGGCTGAGAAAAGGGGGGTCGCAAAACACATTTTCCCACGTTAATTCCCATAGGGATTTCAATTAGGACTACAGCCCGAACCGCTGGACGAATTTCAGCAAATTTGGCAGAAAGCCAGCTCTTGGTCTAGAAAGAGCCCTTTTGGGTATTTGCTACAAATCTGTTCAGTAGTTTTAGAGATATTAAAGAAAAATCTAATTTGAATACATCGGAGTGCAGACGCTCCGTAAACCTTTCCTATCTCATGCTGAGATGTGATTTGCTGTTAAAACTTCAACTAAGGAAGTGTTGACAGCCATTTTACCATTTTTGCTTCAGCTGAGTCTAAAAAAAAAGAACATATTTGAAAAGAGGGTAGGCTACTATTACCCTACCCCTCTTGCCTTGGTGTGGGTCCCCCAATTGTGGCAAATCCATGAATTTTGCTATGAGTTAAGAAAAAATTTAGCAACTGTGGTCTCCTCTTTGCCCTTGGGTGGGCCAAGTCCCGGGGCCAGGTCCTGGGGGCATACCATAAAAATAGGAGGGGGATGCATGGGACTTCCCTCCAAGGGCTCATGAAAGCTCCACGGACTACCACCTTTCCAGGGCACTATCTTTTTAATGTATGTGGGTTTCACCTCCCCCGCACCCTGGGGACCACCACCTCCCCGGGGCAAATCTTGTTAAACTAATGCAGGGCCCATATTGCCCCCCCCCAAAAGCCCCAGGGACCACCAACTCTCTGGGGCTAATTGCTATACATAAATGCAGGAGGTCACATGAGGTCCCCCACAGCCCCAGGGGCCGCCACCTCCCTGGGGTAATTAAAAATATGTTTGTGGGTGGGTCCATTGGGCCTTCCCCAGACTGCCACCTCCCCACAGCAAATCTAGTTAAAAATAATTGGTGGACCTGTGCAATACTCCCCCCCCCCCAACAGCCCTGGGGTCCACCACCTCCGCGGGGCTGACATAAATTAATGTAGGGGTCCCTTTGTGGACCCCCTGCCCCGGGGACCACAACCTCCCTTGGGATAAATGCTACAATGGATGGGGGCTGAGTAGCCCCACCTTATGAAACCATAAATGGCCCTGGGGACCATCACCCCCCAGGGCCAGCTTCGGCTACCTCCCAAGGTGCTGTTTGCTACCTCCTGTGAGTGGGCACTTTGGGACAGCTCATGCTTGCAGAACGCAATATTTTAATCTGTTTCCCTGTACGCAAATGTACCTACAGGGAAACAGTTGAAAACTTTGCTCCTGCATTAGGGAGCTACTATTTCAAGAAGCTCACTGCTTATGAGAGTAATGTCGGCTCCTGCAGGACAAGGGGAGCTGGCTTGGACTGTGGGGACCTTCATGCTCACCCTGTGGTCCTGTCACTCTCTCTCACTTTCTCTTGCATCCCATAATGGGATAGAAGAGAGAGATTGTTATTGCAATGGTCTCTTCATGTAGTAACTTCAAAGTGTCACACTAGCAAGATGTTTAGTTGCAAATATTAAAGATATGCTTTGAGGTACAGCAGAAGAGAGTCTCTTGTGGCCCACTGGTAAAGCTCTTGAACGGTCACTCAGTAAGGTGAACATTTAAAACCTGATACTTCATGGTAGTGTGTCTGTTTATTTACTTGCTTTGTGAATGTTAAACAATCCTAGTAATGGAACATATACATATTTTTGCTATTGAAATCTTAGGGTTGAATGTCATATGTATTTCTGGAAACTGTACAGCAAGGAGTCACCTGGGGTTGATTAGTTATAGGGAGTTGACCAATCTCCACTGTGTAGTGACAAAGGCCATGCATGACACAGGGTTGGATGGTTTTGGGGGTGTTGGACGCGGAGCTTGTCCACAGGCCAGGTCCTGCAGCCAACCCTTGCTGCTCATGGCAAAAGGCTGTTAGTGGATGGATGAGCTCTGGGGCTCGGCCTCCAGCCAGGACCTAAAGCCAACGCCCACGTGCACAGCCAAAGGCCATGCCCGGTGGTAATTGAATTAACATATAGTAATTACAATTTCTTTATGTTAAAAACACACAAAAGAAATTCACTGAAAAAACAGAGGTTGCAGGGACGTTATAGATAGAAAATAGAATTAAAAAAACATATAAATTTTATTAAAATCCCAAAGGTTACAGGGACTTTATAGTTAGGTTCTGAATTTACTCAAACAAGCCATAAAAATTCAGCAGGTATTTCAAGTTACTATAACTCACAGTCTAAGGTAACTATAACTTGCACCTTCGCCATGCCTGCCCACAGATATTATAGCACTCACAACAACTTCTATAAAATCATTAAAAATATAAATAAATATTAGCTGTCAAATTATTGAAGAAAAAAATGTGCATGGTGGAGGCTTGAGTGATAGTTACCTCAGGCCGCAAATTGTAGTTACTTGAAATACCTCTAACTATTACTAATGAATTTCTATGTTTTTTGTGACTGAATTTTGAACCTAACTATAATGTCCCTGTATCCTTTAAGTGAATATGTATATAGGAATAAATATCCCTTTTCTGCTTGTCACTATACAACAAGAATAGCAAAGAAGATATTTGATTTTTTCCTTAAACAGCATCTTTAATTGTGCTCCAGGACCTGAACGTTCAGCTTGACTGTTAGATACTGCAGCAGACATTGTGATGTCAGAGTTCAATTGCATTAAGTTATTACAGTTGAGTTCTGGGTGTGTCAAACGTTGCCTATTAGGAAAGAATTAGAGTGATAATTCCTTAGTAGTAGGCAGCATTTAACACACCCAATTTACTATAATAAAGAAATGTTGTCAGAACTGAACTGTAATACCTTTTACAGTAGATCTCTGACATCACAATGTCTGCTGTGAGATCCACCAGCCAAGGGGAAATGCAGTTTGAGAAACGGAGCAAAATTAAAGCTGCTGTGTTTTTCGAGCTGTATAGTGACAAGCCAAAATGGGATATTTATACAAAGGTGTTAATTTTTTGCACTTCTCAGTTAATTATAGAAAAGTTTGAATCTTTCTTCATGCTTCTAAATATTCCAAGTTACTGAGCCTTTCATGAAAATAACTACTGACTTGTTTTTAACTGAGTCTAATATCTTTTTTCAACAAATATCTAACAGCTTTTTTGATGTGTTTAATTTTGCACTAGAGTTTTGATTTGCGCGTCTTTCATATGAAATAGCTACTCACCAAGGGCTAGATTTATCAAAGGATTGTCATGCCCTTGCATCACGCTCGGTGTTGCAAGGGCAAAGCAATCCTTGAGTTAGTTTACCAAGCCACCCTGTGTCGCCTGCATAGTTTTGTAAATCTAGAGTAACACACAGCAGCCCAAGTCGCTATATTGTATTACTGTGCACTAGGAAGGCATTACATGCACCCACCCACACTTTTTGGTGCCTTCTCAGATTTACGAAGAGTAGTAAACCTGGTAATGTATCAAAATGGTATGCCTGCCAGATAGAGGTACAAGAAAAAAAGATCTTTATTCCCCCCTTTGTTTCCTCTTCGTTTCTAAGTGTGCTGTATTTTGCAGCACACTTTGAATAAGGAAAATACTTCTAACAATTGTTTTTGTACAGGAAGGATCCCTTCCTGCACAAAACAAGCATGCCTGCAATGCAGGCATGCTTGAACTATGGCACAACGGTGATGGCCTTGGTGCTAGACAGCGCATAGTGCACCAGAACACAGAGAGAGCAGGAATGCACCATACCTTGGTAAATATTGGACATTCCTGCCTTCTCCATTTGACGCAGCACAGCAAGTTCTCTTTTTGCATTGCATTGCATCAAATAATGATAATTATGAACCTAAGATTTTAAGTGCTTTGCTCAAAGGGGGTAGTGTGATCTTGTATTATAAGAAATAAAGTGCTGCCTGAAGTATAACATAGGGATGCTGCAAATCACCTTGTAATTAGATAACATTATAAAGGAATCATGGAACTCCTCAGTAACTTGTAATATCCTTATAATGTATTACAGGGGGTATTTTCTAGCTTATATACTTTGCCACAGCTAAAAACTGATTAACATTCCAAGCTCAAACATGCAAAACCACTGAAATTTAACTGTTATGGTATACACCAAACATACAAACACAGCTAGCTTTTTACATTAATTATAAGCTCTTTTTTTTAAAAACATTTTTATTTATCATTTTTAAATTTTAAACAAACAAACAGCAAGGCAGTTCAAGCATGGAAGTGATATCATAGAGAGGGAAAGATAATCATCAGTACATGTCATATATATCAATGTAATTTACAAAATCGCTAATGAGCCAGTCATGCAGACATAAGTACATTAATCTTTACACAAAGTCAAGAGTGTGAGCAGGGTAGGCTCAACCTTGACTGGCATCAACAGATGCATGGGACATTGGAGGGGAAGCGGTAAGCGCAAGCAAGTAGTTTGTAAGCGGTTGCCAGATATCCTTAGGTCTGGAACTCAAAGGTTGCAAAGTAGCGTAGAATTCACTGTTTGTATCACAATACATGAGACTGGCCAGCTAAGAATGTGGATTGGGCACATTTTTGGAACCCCATCCGAGTGCTATCACTCATTTAGCCAAGAGGAGGGAAAGTGCATTGAGGCATCCAATGGACTTGGGTAATTCACCTGTGTATCCAAGAAGAGCCATGAACGGATCGGGTCGCAGAGGCCAATCGACAATGGCTGATAATCTGTCATACACCTCGCACGAGAAAGAACTGATCCCTGGACAGGTCCAAGCCATGTGAAGAAAATTGTAGCGTTGCATTTGGGGCAAGCAGAGGAGCGGTTCGAGTTAATACGGGCAATATCTTTGGGCATGATACATATTTTCCTAAGGAATTTAAAGTGGACTAATTTATGATACTGATTGGATGAGACAAACCTGGTCTGGGCCCAGCTTGAGTCCCACACCTTCTGCGATATTGGATGACCTAGATCCCTCTCCCCTGAGTCGAGTGTCCAGTATTGGAAGAGCTTTAATACCACATAGATAAAGTTTGGATACCAAACGTGCTCCCATGTCCGCAGTAGCCACCAAAGTAAGAGGAGTGAAATTAGCACGAGCCAAAGGAAACATGTTATAGCGTGCCCGCACAGCCTGCTGCAGCCTGCAGAGTACAAAATGTGCGTGGCATCAGTGAATCAGATATCTGTGGTGCATGAGAATATGTGGTCATCCGAGAAAACATCCCCGAAGGTATCTAGGTGGAAAGTGCGTAGTGTGCGCTGGACAAGTGTCTCTTGGGTGTTAGGTATAAATGGATTATTAATAAGTGCCAAGCCAGGAGAATATAGCATAGTGCAGTGAAGCACGCAAGTGAGCTTGCACCATGCCCAGCAGGTGGTAGCGAGAGTTTGAATATTGCTGCTATGTAATGGGACACCCCAAGGCAGGAGGGCATTCCGCAGAACAGGGGCCGAAAGATCTCTCTCTGGGATAGAATACAGAAGACGAGCATCAGGATGATATGTGTAGTGGCACTGTGCCACGAGGTAATAGAGCTGGAAGTGCGGAATACCGAATCCACCGCACTCATACGGGAGAGTCAAGACCTCTCAATGAATACGTGGATGGCGATTAGCCCACACCAGATGGGGGGTAGTCAGGCTACGCAAAAAGGAATTGGTAAGCGGGATCAGAATGTTTAAAAACAAACATAACAATTGTGGGAGAACCACCATTTTAAGAAGTGATATTTGGCCCGCCATGGATATCAGTAGTTTTACCCATCTGTCTACCTGGGCAGTAAGTCTCTCCACCGCAGGCCCGTAATTGAGCTGCACTACCTGCTCCCTGTCTCTTTGCAAGTGAATACCGAGTCAGGGCACCAGTGCAAGGGAAACCCCATCTCAGGCTATTGGGTAGCATCAGCCAGTGAGAACAGCTCTGATTTAGCCCCGTTGATATGGAGCCCTGAGAAGGCACCAAAACAAGTCATCTCTTCCAATATTGGTGCAAGGTTGATCTTGGGTTGATGGACGAACATCAAGATGTCATCCGCATATAACGACACCAACAGCGGTTCTGTAGTCCATCGCAGCCCTCTATGCATATGACCCTTGCACAAGTGGTGCACTAATGGGTCCATAGCCAGAATGAAAAGCAAAGGGGATAAGGGGCATCCTTGCCGTGTGCCTCGTGTTACAAGGAAAAATGGAGATAACTTGCAATTAAGCATATTGCTGCTGTGGGTTGTGAATAGAGCAGAGAGATCAATTTGGTAAAGCCCCAGGGGAACCTGAGCTTTTGAAGGACTGCTTGCAGAAAGGGCCATTCAAGTGAGTCGAAAGCCTACTCAGCATCTAATAACACAACCACAGCTGGAACCTCAGGGGACACTCTATTTAGCACTGCGAATATAGTACAAAGGTTAATGGAAGTGAGGCGGTGTGGAACAAAGCCATACTGAGCGGGGGAGATAATAATTTCCAGTAAAAGGGATAGACATGTGGCCATCATTTTGGCTAAGTTCTTGTTATCAAAATTAATCAGGGAGAGAGGGTGGTAGGACCCACATTTTAGAGGGTCTTTACAAGGTTTTGGCAACAGAGCTATGACCTTCTCTCTCATAGATTCCAACAGGGACCCAATCTCAAGGGCCTCGGCGTACACTGAGAGGAGGTAAGGGCTAAAATATCTCTAAATTGCTTGTAGAACACTCTGGTGAACCCATCCAACCCCGGGGCGCACATCCCAACCAAAGAAATTGCTTGTGATATCTCTTCAACAGAGAAGGGCTCACTAAGTAATTGCTGTTGGGCAGATGACAACCAGACCATAGCGATATCTTTAAGATGGTCCTGTAGTGTCAAACCAAAAGGTGCAGTTCTCGCAGTATAAAATACTATAATAATATTTATAAAACTCTGCCAGGACCTCAGTGGTGCCAGCAGCAATACTGCTGTGAGGTCTTTGAATTTCGAGTATATGGGATATGGGACAAGATGGTTGGATCAATCTGGCAAGTAGTCTCCCAGGTCTGTCTCCCTCCCCATATCTACGGGCTTTAGTATACTTGCTCATGTTTTGCACCTCTCGCTGTGCCAGGTCGTTAAACTCCTCAAGCAGAAGCCTACGAGGACCCAGATGAGAGGCAGCATCGACATCAGTGGATTCACAGTCGAAGTCAGCGAGCTGCGCCTCGACCCATGCAAGACCATTATGTAAGTCAAGTAGAGCACCAGCATGTGCTGAAATGCAGATACCTCTGATATATGCCTTGAAGGCATCCCACAACACCACCTAAGTGTTCACCGATCCCTCATTCAATTCAAAAATGTCAAGCGCTGATTCACGCAAAGATGAACAGAATGGTGTGTCCAACAATGCCATGTCTAGGAACCTCCAAAATCTCCTGCCGCAGCAGACCGCAAGTACAGAAAGCTAACAATACCGGGGAGTGGTTAGATAGGGTTCGCGGGAGATGCTGAACTGCTGTGGCCCACCGTGCAGCAGCACCTGTGAGAAGCCAATAATCTATACGGGACCAGGTGCCGTGGGGAGCAGAGCGGAAAGAATAAGCTAACACACCAGAGCCGTGAGGTCCCCAAAAGTCCTGAAAAGCAAAAGCGGAACAGAGATCCTTCAACGCCCTAAGGGAGTGGGGCTTGCATGACGGGGCATGAGAAGTGGTATCCAATGCTGGATCTATAGCAAAATTAAGGTTCCCGCCCATTAAAATATGATCTATGTCAAAGCGATCAATATGGGAGTAAATGTCTTGAAAAAGCCCCACAACAATTACATATCAGCCGGTGGGATCCACCTCGGTTGACAGTGGTCGAAAAGGCATAGATTTTTGGACCAGAAGACAAACCCCACGGGAGTAGGTGCTATAACGGAAGTAAGATTAACAGTGCAATATGGGTGAAAACTGCCTAAAGGGAACATGGTAATGAACCAGTGAGAAGTCCTAAGTAGTGGCGGGGTATGACAATCAAAGGGTGAATAGCATGGTCATGAAACTAGCAGCAGTGTGTGCTCAAACAGACTCATCTAGTCAGGAGGGAAGAGCTCCACGCTCGAGGCGGGTCCCACATCAGGATCATTATTGCCACGGGCAAAGTCATGGGGTGGGCCTTTTGGCCGAGGATGTTGCATACAAAACATCATGACTTCTTTGGGGTTGTCAAAGTACCGAATTTTACTGTTAACCTCAGCCCTCAACTGGGCTGGATAAATCATGCCATAACGTACACCAGCTTTACGAAGCAAAGCTTCGACCTTGGTGAATTTTCACCTGGCTTCCTGCACCTCAGGGGTCAAATCGGGAAGGAGGACACTGTAGCACTCTGATACTGTAAAGGAGCTTTCTCTCTGGCAAGTCGGAGGGTGATGTCTTGGTCCCTGAAATTCAGCAGATGGGCAATTTTCAAGCAGTCAGGGACCCCGGGGGGCAATTTAGGGCCCAAGTTAGGGTGTGCTCTTTCCACTATGAAGATTGAGGTGAAGCCTTGGTGCCCTAATAAATCCGTCAGAAACTTCTCTACAAATAGATCAAGCCAGCTGGTGTTAGTAGATTCAGCAATTCCGGCAATGCGCAAGTTGTTGTGGTGCCTTTTGGCCTCCAAATCTTTGTTCTTTATGGCCACAGTCCTCAGCCTAACCTCCACCTTCTCAAGACACTTTCACAGTGACGCTGTGTCATCCTCAATGGCGGAAATTCGACCCTCCACACCGTCCAGGCGTGATTGTTGTTTGTTCAGGTGACCGCTCATGCTATTGAGTCTGGTAGTCAGGGAGTCAAATCCGATGCCGATGGCGTGAAACACAGCCCTCAACTCCGTCAATATGGCCTCTGCTCCCAACGATCGGTCACAAACCTGACCACTCTGGGCCTCCTCCAGGACTCGCATCAGAGCTGTGGCCGTGTCTGTTTGCTGTTTTTTGTCAAATGTGAGTCTCTGTTGTTTTGGATCGTCACTGCCCATGGCCACCAGTGGCCCCCCAAAAGCGCACCACAGCTCCGGTGGAGTGCCACGAAGTAGCCGACGGTAGCTCCAAAAGGCGGTTGATGCAACTATCTCCCACAGCAGCAGGACACCACCAGATCAATGGATAAAGGACTCAGTGAACTCTCATATATGGGGGGCCTCCAACAGAACAATGGAAAGGAGGCACAAGATACGAGCTGTCTGGTCTACTCAAGTTTGTATTTATAAGACCTCCAGATTGTCCATTAAGATGCACGTAGGCCCCAGTACAAACCGGGGTATAACCCCACAGGAGGTACGCAATGTGCCAATGGAGAGGAGGGGGAAAGCCAGCCCCAGTACACATGTCAGCTCTCCCACCTGGAGGAGGGTAAATTAGCCAGTATCAAAGGAGGCTGCAATTAGCTGCAACATCACATCCACCCTCTCAGCCGAGAGTCGGATCAGCCAGAATCTCCTTACCGGTGTTTTGTTGTTTGGGGGAAAGGGGCCACCAGCTGGTGATCCCCCAGCGGGACAGCACCACAGGGCGGCCCAGCAACCTCAGGGTCACCCGAGGCCCATGTCGCCTCAGGGCCTCCGAGGTGTGTAGGTTGGCGGACGGGTGCCACAACAAATACTGCAGTTGCGCCCATTGTATGTGCTGCAGCAGCCCCTCACCTAGTGCCCCCCCTGCTCTTCACCACAGATCGGGCAGCATCTGCCCAATCTGAGGTCCCAGGCATCTTCAATCACTGATGTTAGGGGATCCTCTGCCGGAGCTTCAGACCCGCACAACCATTAGGGTCGGCAGCTTGGCCATGCCCCCCATAAGCTCTTTTTATAAAATACTTTATTCACAACTTCCACTCTGCACGGCCATCTTTTTTTTCTTATCTTTGCTGCTATTTTTCATGAATTTAAGATATTTTCTAAGCTGTTTTATTCCTTGTGAGGTTGCGGTTAGAGTGTATTTTTTATTGCACAGAGGGTTGCTTACTAGCATGGGGGTTTCTTTTAGGAGCCGAAGTGGTGGGAAGGAGGATTCTGGTTGGCAGCGATGTTTATTTAAACCACATGACTGCGGAGGGTTTAAGGCCCATCTTGGTCAGTATTCTAGTAGTTATGGAGGCGGGACATAAAAGCAGGGGCACAGCCATGCCAGCGGCGCCCCAAAGGTATGCCAAAGGCAAGCACATCCGTGCCCATCTATGACTGGATGATGCCAGGGGCCAGGACCTCTGATTTGTGTGCGCCAAATGTTATCACCTACACAACTTGTGAACTTTTGAGCTTGCACCTAGATCCTTCCAGTGCCTGCAATGGGTCCATACATTTAAGTAAGTTGGACACCAGGTGTAGCCATTGTGGTTTCTCTGCTTCATCCCTCTCACCTACATCAGATAGGACTTACCCTGCAGCAGCAAAGTATGACTTGTTTTTCTCTTAATTGTAGGTCGATGATTAGGCATAAAATTGAACAGCATGGTTTTGTGGAGGAACTATGACCTGATGCTTTTTTCCGAATTGAATCATTGCTTAATGAAGATTCCGCTCCAGATATACTTTAGGCCATTCCGCAGGGCTACGTAATGATTAGGCAAGGTCGGCCACTATGATAGAGGGGGAGACATTGCAGTAATTTTTAAAAGTGATTTTAAATGCCCTTTTTCAGAACTCCCTATTGAGGGATGTGAAGCTTCTGTTTTTTCTCTGAATCACTTTGTTGTGTTGGGAGTTCCTATTTACCACCCTCATGGGTTGAGTCTAGCTTCTCTACTGAGTTACCAGATGGACTATCCCCCTTGCACTGCGCTAATCCCACTTGATGGTTGTAGGTTGAAGGTGAATTTTAATAATCCAGCTGTCAGATAGCCAAAACATTAACGGGTGAATTAGAAAGTCTACAGATCTATCAGCTCGTCTCTAATCCTACACATGTAATAGGTCAAATTAAAGACCTTGTATTCACCAATAAAGCAATGATGGCAATCTGTGCACCTGTTCCTCTGGTGTGGTAAATTCCCATTTATTTCATGCCAGGGCACCAATAGTCTCCACTCCTGCCCCTTATTGGGCTGTGGAACGGTCTAAAGTGACTCCCATAAAGCTTAAACAGGTTTAAAAAACATATCAGCCCGAAGGAGGATCTTGACCAGATTGCTGTACTGAATAAACAAGCTGCCCAAAGACAAAAGCCTTTCCCAGAATGGTTTAAAGATGAACTCCTTATCTTAAAAAATAATTGCAAAAGATTAGGGCGCATTTGGTGGCAAAATTATGAACCCCTTGTGAGGCAAATTATAAAGTGGCTCAAAATAAATTTCACCAGCTTATTCTCAGACATGGTAAAATATTTTTCACAGAAGATATTAGCTGCTAATAATTTGTTGCGTGAAATCTTTAATTTTTTATGTCTTTTGCTTCGGTGTCACACTCCTTTCTACCCTTGGAAGAGAGCTGTAATGCACTAGCTTTCTTCTTTGGGAAAAAAGTAGAAAAAATGTATCTGTCCTTTCCCACAGAAGCCAGGTGTCATCCACAGATGGGGTTGTGGTCTGTTTCACCAGGCACCAGCGCTAAGCTAGAACAATTTTGCCCAATTCTTTCCACAGATTTGGCTTTGCTCTGCTGTCTTGTCAAATCTGGCTCACCTCTGGATGTAATTTACCCTGCTATTTTGGAGCAGGACTGTGAAATTATCCAACCTCTTGTTAGCAAAGTGATTAATCTCTCCCTGTCTTCTGGCCTGATCCCACAACAATGGAAACACACTATGGTGGTACCTTTGCTGAAGAAATCTCTTCTGGATCCGTCTATGCCTGCAAACAATTGGATCATATCCTTGCTACCTATTTTTAGCAAATTGGCAGAAAAGCATGGGAATAAGCAACTCTCCATTTTAATGGAAGAAAAGAAGATTTTGCATAGCACTCAATCAGGTTTTTGCCCGTCCTGTAGTACAGAGTCAGCTCTGCTGCTTGCTGCCAAATCTGCAAGGCAGATTATGGATGAGAGCAACACGGCTGCCATTCTTACGCTCGACCTCAGTGCCTTTTTTGACACTATGGTGGTCATTACAACCCTGGCAGACGGTGTTAAAGGTGTGCCAATACCGCAAACAGGCCAGCGGACAAAAAAAGGGAATTATGACCCTGGCGGAAACCGCCAACAAAGACAGCCACTTTAACACACCGCCGGCCACGGCGGTACAGACGAGCAGCGCAGCGGACACCGCCAACAGACAGGCAGAAGACAATGTACCGCCCACACTATTACAACCTACCAGTCCGCCACCTTTTCCGGGGCGAATTCACCGTGGATAAAAACACGGCGGAAACAGTTACTGCAATGGGAAAACGCTCACCTCAACACATCCCACGAGGAACGAGGACTCCATGGAGCCCGAATTACACATTCTACCGCCCTTGTATTCCTACGAAGACCAACGCCAGCGCGGGCGAAGACAACGGTGAGTACTGCACCTACGACATAGGGGAGGGGGAGGCAAAAGTTAGGGGAACACACACGAAACACCCCCACCCCCACCCTCGCATATTACAACACACACACCAATGCATGTACAAAAATCACAGTAATAACCCACAATCCCCCCGGAAGAATGCAAAGACAAAACAAAATCAGTTCAAACATTGTAATGTATCAATACACATGTGTCAAAAATATACAGATATATTATAAAATCAGTCAGAAATATATACATTACGAGAAGTAGTGCAGATATGCACATATCAATGTCCGTGCACCACTAGTCCAAAAATGCATGGGCGAGGCCCACAGTAGATACCTGTCCACAATCGGAGAGAACACTGCCGGGGCATCAGATAGAAATACTACAGGCACCTCAGGGGGAAGGGAAGGCACCTCAGCCGGATGAGTGCAAAGCCAGATCCACGACGGGGCTCCATGCCCATTGATGTATACTGAGGAGTGCAAAGCCACAGTCTCTACAGTGGGTGGCTTGCCCACTGTACCATCCTGGGGAGTGCAAAGCCACAGTCTATCAAGTCTCTACAGTGGGTGGCTAGCCCACTGGACCATCCTGGGGAGTGCAAAGCCACAGTCTCTCAAGTCTCTACAGTGGGTGGCTTACCCACTGGACCATCCTGGGGAGTGCAAAGCCACAGTCTCTCAAGTCTCTACAGTGGGTGGGTTGCCCACTGGACCATCCTGGGGAGTGCAAAGCCACAGTCTCTCAAGTCTCTACAGTGGGTGGGTTGCCCACTGGACCATCCTGGAGAGTGCAAAGCCACAGTCTCTCAAGTCTCTACAGTGGGTGGGTTGCCCACTAGACCATCCTGGGGAGTGCAAAGCCACAATTTTGCAAGTAGATGACAGCCGCCACTGGCTCTGGAGGGGGACTGGTGCCCAGACTGGATTAGTCTCCCTGTGAAAGTTCCTGTCCCGTCACTGTCCCAGCTGCACATGGAATTACGATGCTTGATGTGGCGGTCTTTTCATTCTTCCCCGGTGCATGCCCTGTTCAGAAGTGCTTTGCCATGGCGGTCTCTGGACTGTTCAGCGGTGCTTTGCCATGGCGGTCTCTGGACTGTTCAGCGGTGCTTTGCCATGGCGGTCCCTGGACTGTTCAGCGGTGCTTTGCCATGGCGGTCTCTGGACTGTTCAGCGGTGCTTTGCCATGGCGGTCCCTGGACTGTTCAGTGGTGCTTTGACATGGCGGTCCCTGGACTGTTCAGCGGTGCTTTGACAAAGCGGTCTCTGGAACGGGCATTGCTGTGTGGCATGACGTTCCCTGGACTGGGCATTGGTGTGTGGCATGACGTTCCCTCATAGCCCAGCGGGGCTGTGGCAGCCGGGGCCCTCCTGGGAACTGACTCCGGCGGTGGTCTCCTGACCAGTGATGATACTTGGGCCCTCCTGGGCAATGACTCCGGCGGTGGCGGTGGTCTCCTGACCAGTGACGATACTTGGGCCCTCCTGGGCAATGACTCTGGCGGTGGTCTCCTGACCAGTGACGATACTTGGGCCCTCCTGGGCAATGACTCCGGCGGTGGTCTCCTCACCAGTGACGATACTTGGACCCTCCTGGGCAATGACTCCGGTGGTGGTCTCCTTACCAATGACAATACTTGGGCCCTCCTGGGCAATGACTCCGGTGGTGGTCTCCTGACCAGTGACGATGCTTGGGCCCTCCTGGGCGATGACTCCGGCGGTGGTCTCCTGACCAGTGACGATACTTGGGCCCTCCTGGGCACTGACTCCGGCGGTGGTCTCCTGACCAGTGACGGTACTTGGGCCCTCCGGGGGCGATGACTCCGGCAGTGGTCTCCTGACCAGTGACGATACTTGGGCCCTCCTGGGCACTGACTCTGGCGGTGGTCTCCTGACCAGTGATGATACTTGGGCCCTCCTGGGCAATGACTCTGGCGGTGGTCTCTGGACCAGTGACGACGTTGCTGGCGGTGGCGTCTCGACCGCCGGGAAGGATGCTGCCCTTCTCCGCCGTGATACTCACAACAGGCTGTGCAGACTTCCTCTGGCCCTTCCCCACCTTTGGAGGAGTCACAGCTGACTCTGCAATCCCCTTGGGACCCTTGTGAGTTGTTTTCCCTCCAGGAGTCTTCACAGGGTCCCGTCAGCCACTTTCCAATTTCAGAGCCTTTACAGGGGGTGGGCTGCCAGTGCCTTGGCTCCGGGTCATACTGCCTGCCCTGGTGGCCGGTGCACTCCACACACCTTGAACAGGCACCACTAGTATTGGAAGCTTTTTGGCTGAGGCGCTACGATGGGACTGATGAATTGGAGGGGGGGGGGCAAAAGGTCAACTTTACAGAGGGACAGTTTCTGACGAACACTGGGATGGGTAGTTGGAGGGGGCCTGGGAGTGGAGGAAGAGGAGGTGGTTGTAGGAGGAGTCACTTTAGGTGTTTTGAGTGCAGGTGCAGGTACTGGAGTCTGTCGTGAGGTGGATGGATGTTGGGTGTGTGGGTGCTCGCGTTTGTGTACTTTTGGAGGGGGCATCACAGACACACTGGGAGAGGACACAGGGGACGTGTAAATGGGAGTGGAGGTGGTGAGTGCAGGTGAGCGGGAAGTCGTGCTGGGTGTTCTGTTGCGAGTCCTGGTGCCTGTAGATGTAGTGCATGCAGGTGAGAGTGTAGACGACACTGGGAGGGAGGAGAGAGAAGAGGAGGAGGGGGACACAGTGGAGGCAGTGGATGTTGTTGTGTCTGTATGTGTCTGATGCTTGCGTGAGTGCCTGTGGGTTGTGTGGTGCCTATGTTTGCTTGAGCTTCCCTTGTGTGTTGACTTGTGTGCATGGTGGTCTGTAGGTGTGCTTGGGATGGGCTGGGGTACAGGGGATTGGGTCTGGGTGGAGGAGGTTGGAGGGGGGAGGCTAGACACAGGGACAATGGCTGCCATCAGTGCTGAGGCCAGAGTTTGCAGGGTTCGCTGAAGGGCAGCCTGACCAGAATGAATGCCCTCCAGGAATGCATTACCATGTTGCAACTCTCTTTCTACACCCTGGATGGAATTCACAATGGTAGACTGCCCAACAGTGAGTGACCTGAGGAGGTCAATGGCCTCCTCACTGAGGGCAGCAGGGGGGATTGGGGCAGGGCCTGAGGTGCCAGAGGCGAAGGTGATGCCCACCCTCCTGGGTGAGCGGGCACGGGGCAAACGCTGAGGGGCTGCTGGGAGAGCGGTGCTGGTAGGGGAGGTGGCCGCTGTACCTGTAGAAGTGGGGTGCACAGATGGTGCCGCCACCACAAGGGAACTCACATCGGCGGACGAGTCCGTGTCGCTGCTTGGTGATCCGGTGGCCGACGTGAAGCTCCCCTCGCCCTCCGTCCCACTGGTGCATTCTGAGTCCGTGGTGTGGCCCTCCATGGCCATGTGGGATGCAGCTCCCTCGTGCTCCGGTGCCACTGTACCTCCGCCTGATGATGCTGATGGACAAAAGAACAGCGAAAGCACAAAAAGGGGGGGAAGACAGAAGAAGAACAGGTTGAGTGCATGGCATACCGCTACCGTTGGCGGACAAGACAGACACAGCAGCCCACTGCACTACGCCGTGCTCCTGGCCTCTGCAGATGCAATTCCTGGGATATGGCCTACATGGCTATGGTGGACATCTGCACACATGGATGCCACAGGGGCATATATACCTGTACTTGGCACTCTACTGCGGTGGTGTACAGTGCCACATGGGCTGCATTACAGAGGTGCCTAGTCTACGTATTTCTGCCTGGCCTAGGTACACCCACAGGCCTCCTCCCCCACCCAGACCCCTCCACTGCGCGCAAAGTCAGCTGAATGAGAGTGTACTCACCCCCTTGTGTCTGCTGTGATGCCCTCAAGCGCCCATCCAACTCAGGGTAGGATCCGGAACATCAGGGGGGTCATGGTGCGACGGGCACCACTCCCACGTTGGGAGGCCATCCCCAGCTGAGCCTCTGCCGTCTTCTTGCTGCAGCGGCGAATGTCCTCCCATCTTTTCCGGCAGTGGGTGCCCCGTCTCTGGTGGGCCCCTAGGGTCCGGATGTCCTTGGCGATGGCACACCAAATGTCCCTCTTCTGGTGGGCGCTGACCTACATGACATGCACAAGGGAAGACGAAAAGTCAATACCAACTGCACCGTCGATGTGAGTGGCTCCCCTCCCTACTCTAGCCATGTGGCCCATTCATTCACATGCATTTATGTTCCCTGAACTCTGCCCCCTTCCCTCTTACAACCAGCCCTCTCCACCCAGGCTTAGCCCTTACAACGTGCTCCCTTTGTACTAACCTGTTGGTCTGGAGGACCATAGAGTAGCGTGTACTGGGGGAGGACCCTGTCTACCAGTTTCTCCATCTCCTGAGCAGTGAAGGCAGGGGCCCTTTCCCCAGACACAGCAGCCATTGTCTCTTCCAGACCGAGATCACAGCAGCACTTGCAGTGTAGGTCCTCTCCTGTCGAAGATCAGGTATCTAGTGATTGAACAGATAGAAAATGGCGGTGACGTCCACGGCGGTGCGTATCATCACCGCTGGCGCACCTGTTCATTGGCTCCTGGGACCCATAGGGTCCTATGTTAACCAATGCAGCATTGCGCCGCGGTCTACGACCGCCTACCGCGACGGTGTGCATCGCCAGCGCAGTTACCCCACAATCCCATTGTCCCAGTTTAGAGGTCAGGCAGCTGTCATTTCAGGGTCCCACATGGCTTCATTTACTTCTGCGTCACACATAGATAGGCCTACACTCAACACACATACAGGAAGGTTTATGTGTTTGGTGTAGTCTTCTGTGTAACTGTGGGTACATACCTGGAAAAAATGTGACTTTATCGTCGCTGTTGTCCTTCGTAGGCGCCGTCATTTGGGACATTTGAGAAGATGGCGGAATCCTCTGGTGTACCAACCGCTGGTGGACCTGTTGACAATGGAAGAGCGATATGTAATCATCACCTACAGGTTTGACCGTGCCACTATCCAGGAACTATGTACCCAGTTGGAGCCAGACCTGATGTCACCAATCCACCATCCCACTGGAATCCCCCCTGACGTGCAGGTGCTGTCAGTGCTCCATTTCCTTGCAAGTGGGTCTTTTCAGACAACAGTGGCCATGGCATCAGGGATGTCCCAGCCTATGTTTTCCAATGTCTTGTCCAGAGTGTTGTCTGCCCTGCTGTAACACGTAAGGAGATACATCATTTTCCCTGAGGTGGAAAATTTGGCTACAGTTAAAGCTGACTTCTATGCCCTTGGACATATCCCCAACGTCATAGGTGCCACTGATGGGACCCATGTAGCTCTGGTCCCCCCCCACAGGAGTGAACAGGTGTACAGGAACAGGAAGAGTTATCATTCCATGAATGTACAGATGGTCTGTTTGGCAGACCAGTACATCTCCCAGGTTAATGCTATGTTCCCTGGCTCAGTGCATGACGCTTACATCCTGGGGAATAGCAGCATCCCTGATATGATGGGTCAACTCCAGAGGCACCGTGTGTGGCTAATAGGGGACTCTGGTTACCCCAACCTGTCATGGCTATTGACCCCAGTGAGGAATCCCAGGACCAGGGCAGAGGAATGCTACAATGAGGCCCAGGGGCGGACTAGGAGGGTGATCGAACGCACCTTCGGACTCCTTAAGGCCAGGTTCAGGTGCCTCCATATGACAGGTGGTTCCCTCTACTACTCACCTAAGAAGGTGTGCCAGATCATCATCGCCTGCTCGATGCTTCATAATTTGGCTTTGCGACGCCAGCTGCCTTTTCTGCAGGAGGATGGTCCAGATGACAGTGTTGTGGCAGCTGTGGAGCCTGTGGAGCCTGTGGAGCCTGTGGAGCCTGTGGACAGTGATGAGGAGGAAGCTGAGGAAGAAGACAATGACAACAGGGAGTCAGTCATACAGCAATATTTCCAGTGACAAACAGGTGAGAACATTTTCATTTTTACCATTACATTCACTGTCACACGTCCTCCTCTATCCTGTGTGTTATTTCATGGGATTATTTGGTAATTGAGTTGTTTCTTTCCATTACAGTTTCACAGGTGTGGTTACCAACGTGTGTCATCTACTTGCATCCTTCAAGGACTTGTGATGTGTGACATTGGTATGTTGCCTTTACATCTCACAATGCATTTTGACACTGTCATAGATATAAAATTTTACCAAATTATAGACTGATTTCCGATTGTTTTGTGTTTCAAGGGTGTTTATTGAAGTGCTCAAAAATGGGAGGGGGTGGTAAAATGGTGATGGGTGATGGCGGAGGAATGTCCATGGCAGAGTCCAGTCTATTAGTCTCACAGGTGCACTGCCCATATGGGCATAGGAAGTGGAGCCGGGGCAGTTTAAGTATGGACAGGGTAACAAAGTGGGACAGTGGGGGGACAATCAGGGTGGTCTCATTTCCTGGCGGGGGTCTTGCCATCTTGCTCTGTCCTGTTCCTGGCTCTCAGGGACCGCTTGCATGGTGGTTGTCTGTCTGCAGGGAGTGGGGTGCTGGTGTGGTGGTCCTGTGGCGGGGCGTCCTGTCCACTAGCGCCGGCGGAGGTGGTGGGCAGTTCATCATCCTGGCTAGTGTCAGGGGCCCCTTGGAGTGCCACGGTGTCCCTCAGGGTCTGCTGTATGTCCTTCAGCACCCCTATGATGGTCCTGAGCTCCACCCTGAACCCCAAATACTGGTCCGCCTGCAGGCGCTGGGTCTCCTGAAACTTGACCAGGACCGTCGCCATTGTCTCCTGGGAGTGGTGGTATGCTCCCATGATGGAGGATAGGGCCTCGTGGAGAGTGGGATCCCTTGGCCTGTCCGCCCCCTGTCGCACAGCAGCCCTCCCAGTTCCCCTGTGTTCCTGTGCCTCCGTCCCCTGGACCGTGTGCCCACTACCACTGCCCTCAGGTCCCTGTTGTTGTTGGGGTGGTGGGTTACCCTGGGTTCCCTGTAGTGGTGGACACACCGCTGATTGACCTGTCCTGGGTAGGGAGGTACGGGCCCGCTGGGAGGGTGCTGTGCTGGTGTTACCAGAGGATGGAAGGTCAGTGTTGGGCTGTGCCTGTGCAAGGAGAACCGACTGTCCCGAGGCCCACGATGGTCCGGGCTGGTCATCAGGCTCCAGTAGGGCAGAGCTGCTATCGTCACTGTGGGCCTCTTCTGTGGGTGGAGTGGTGTTGTCGGGACCCTCTGGTGTGGTGACGGTCCTTCGTGATCCTGCAGGGGCATAAGAGCATGATTATTGCATGTGTGTGTGTGATGGTGTGCAATGGGTGGGTGTGCGTGTACCCCAGTGCAAGCATTCCTGTGTGGGGGCTTGTGTGATGATGGTTAGGGGGTTGTTCTGGGTATGTGCAGTGGGCATGCTTAAGTGAGGGGTGTCCATTCTTAATTGTGTCATGCAGGGCTTGTTGTTGGGATGTGTAGTTTGTGTTATTAGTACATTAGTGAGGAGTTGGAGTGATAGGGGAGGAGGTGAGGGTGGGGGTGTGTGATAGCATGCAGGTAGGGTGGGGGATCGGATAGTTAAGATTTGACTTACCAGTGTCCCATCCTCCACCGACTCCTCTGAGGCCCTCAGGATGCATGATGGTCAAGACTTGCTCCTCCCATGTTGTTAGTTGTGGGGGTTGAGGTGGGGGTCCGCCGTCAGTCCGCTGAACCGCGATGTTATGCCTGGAGACCGTTGAACGCACCTTCCCCCGTAGGTCGTTCCACCTCTTCCTGATGTCCTCCCGATTTCTTGGGTTCTGTCCCACAGCGTTGACCCTGTCCACTATTCTGCGCCATAGCTCGATCTTCCTTGCTATGGATGTGTGCTGCTCCTGTGAGCCAAATAGCAGTGGCTCTACCCGGACTACATCCTCCACCATGACCCTGAGCTCCTCCTCGGAAAAGTGTGGGTGTCTTTGGCGTGACATGGGGTGGTGTGTGTGATGTGTGGGGCAGTGTGAGTGTTGATGTGTGTGGTGATGTGTAGTGGTGTGTGGTGTTTTGTGCGTGGATGTTGTGTGGGTGATGGTGTTGTGTGCCTCTGTATGGTGGGGTTGTCTTTGCTGTGCTGTCTCTCTGGCCTTCTTCTAAATTTCAGGTCGTAGGGGTTTGTGGGTGATGTGGGTGTGTGTTTTATATTGTGTTGGGTGTGTGGGAGTGGTGTTTGTATGTGTATCAGGTGTGTATATTTTGAATTGTCCAATGTGGCGGTGTTTTGGAGATGTGTGTGTATTCTGAGCGCGGCGGTGTGTACCGCCAATGGAATACCGCGGTTGAAAGACCGCCACGTGGATTTGTGGGTCGTAATAGCATGGACGTGTTTCTGTTGGCGTGGAGGTGGAGGATTTGTTTTCGCCAGTTTATCACTGACCTTTGGTGTGGCGGAGTTGTGTGGGTGTCTGAATTTCGGTGGATTCCGAGATGTGTGTCATAATAGCTGTGGCGGAATTCCGCGGCAGTGTATTGGAGGTCTTCTGCATGGCGGTAAGCGCATTTTACCGCCAATGTTGTAATGAGGTCCTATGTCACATAATATTTTTATCAAGTGGCTGCTGAACAGTGGTATTAGTGGCACTGCTCTGTTGTAGTTGACTTTCTTTCTGCAGAAACATACTTTTCAGGTGGCACAAAATTATTTTCAGTCATTGATTTGTTCCTTGCAGCAAAGAGTGCCTCAGGGAGCTTCACTGACTCCGACACTCTATAATGTTTCTGTCAGCCCTCTGGCTGAGGTCATCTAGCACCATGGTTTTACTATCATCTCAAACGCCAATGACGCACAACTTGTTATCACTTTGTCCCACAGCAGTGGTGATACGGCATCCTCTCTAAGTGCATGTTTGTCAGATGTTGCCTCCTGGATGGAACACCATTTTTTAAAACTGAATACAGGAAAAACAGACGTTCTGGTACTAGATAAGCACCTCGACACTTGGTCTAATGCCAGGTGGCCAGCTAATTTTGGCCCTTTGTCTTCGCCCAAGGTAAAGAACTTGGACTTTTGGTTTGATGAGAGACTTTCCTTTGATGCTCAGATTGCGGCTCCTGCAGGAAAGTGTTTCAGGATGCTGAGGTCCCTGAAACAATTTCTCTACCTTCTCACAAAATCGACACAGAAAACAGCTGTTCAGGCTCTGGTCATATCCCTATTGGACTACCCAAATGCTAATGAACTGGCCCCAATGTATGCAGAATGTGGTAGCTCGGACACTGCACAGTCTTTTGAAGAAATTACATTAGGTACAAGTGAAACAGAGAATTACTTTCAAGGCCCTCTGCTATTGCTATAAGGCATTGTACAGCCAAGGTCCGGCTTCTTTGCAAGCTCTGCCCTTCTCTGAGATCAATGACTGCGTAATTGGCTGTGGCTGTGGTCCCAAGATTCAAAAAAGCCATGATTGGGTGTTGTGCTTTTAGCTATTTGGCCCCAAAAGCCCCAAAATCCTGGAATCTATTACCTTTGGAACTGAAGCTAGACACTTCTGAAACGATCTTTAGAGAACTAAAACGAAAACGTGTCTGCTTCAATCCAGTTAAAATTCTTCTTTGATGTGCTCTGCTATCAGTGCTGGGACACTTTAAGTAGAAGTAGTCATGCGCTCTATAAATGGCATTACTATTATAATTATTATTGCTGTTATTAGTAGTAGTATTATTATTAGTGGTGGAATGGTCCACTAAGCATTGAAGGTGGCCTGCAAGTGGTCGTACCACTTACCCAACACTTCGACACCGCTGAAATTCCGATCTTCTACTTTCACTCTTTCACTACTTCAGGGACACTGTGCATCTTCTTTTTAGTAACTTTTGGCTATGTCCATTTTTAACCCTTCTAATACAACATAAACATACATTTTACAGCCTTGAAAATGTCGCCCAGGTGAAACATGTTGGCAGTATTCAAGGCCTGACTGGCCGTACAGGGCATTGGGAATTTCCCTGGGAGGCTGAAAGGGTGAGGAGTTGCTTGTGTTGGTAGGAGGCGGTTTTGTAGCAGTGCAATAGTTTTAAAAGGACTACAAAATTCCTATTATAGCCAACAGTTTTCAGGAAGCAATAAAAGTGCCAAGATAACTCTGGTGATTAATGCACCTGCTGGAGAGAGATCAGCGTTTGTCTTATGGCAGTTTTGACTCATCTAAGGTAGCCTAGAGGGTTCATATGCCTGCTGCAAAGAGCAGAACAGTATTTTATGTGCATAGCTCAGTGGGATATGGCTTTTGTCACAGGGCTTCCTATGTTACTGTGCGGTTCATAAATTATAATCATACTGTAGCACAGTGAGCTATGAACTGCCATCAAATTCATGGTACAGGTTCGAAAGTTCTGTTTTTTTCCCAGTCTTTGAGTATCCTAACTTTGCTAAAAAAAAGATTTGATTGGGTAGAAATAAATTGTTATTAGTAAAGTCAACTGTAAGCTCTGTGTTACGTTCTGCATCCTGAGTCTATGCTTTCCCAGACCAAGCACTCTTAAAAAACATTTTGTATACACTGATTTACACATGTATTATTCATTGTGTCTGTATGTGCATGACGTAAGATGCTCAACACCCTACGAAGGTATAAGAGGCGCTATAAAACAAATTAAATACATGGGAGAGAAGGGCTATGACGATATGAGAGGTACTGTTAGAGGGTGATGGTGAAGGAATTATTGAAGGACCCCAATAAAGATTGCTGTCCTGGTGTACTGTGAGGTCATCATTGACTATGCTTGAAAAATGAATACAATTGAATATATAACAAAAAATCTGATGTAGAATGCACCATTTTTTACCCTTTTTTCCCAAACTTTCTTGGGGAGGAGAACCCCTATTGTAGAGGTCAGGCTCGCTTGCTATGCACCCTATAGGAGGCTGGTCTGGCAAAATTTGCCAGAGCTGCTTTGAACTCCCAGTCCAGCTCTGGCTGTATTGCCCATTCATGAAAACTTTGATTGAACTTACAGGAGAACACTGACTGGACTAATTATTTAATAATAAATCTTTATTTGAATCCAACGGCTACATTATATTGCAGGTCCTAAACTCAAATGAAATGATTGTATACTTAGTTTAACCCATCATGGACACTGTTTTTTGTTGGAGAAATACTAACTTTAAATAAAAGATGAAACCAGCACCTTTGTGGAAAACCTTTGGGTTTCCATTACTACTATTCTTTGGTCATTACACTTTGGTGTGCTCCAGGCCTCTCTTCTATTCTGTTGAGTGTGGTCACTTACTACACCCTCTATGCACTTTATGGTGGTGTCTGATAAAGCACCCATATGTCTGTAATTTTGATCCATTTTTATTTCCTGTCTTCATTTACATTACCTTATACCTGTCTGGATGTGTGGTTAAATTTGACCAGTGGTACCAATTGCAAGAAAGGCTTAAACCTACAAGAGTAAATCTCTACATATGCTCCCTGGACCTTGTAAATAAGGCCTAGTGTTTTATTGGCACAAAAATCATTTGCAGCTACAATCAAAAAGGAGAGCAATGGACCTGAAGTTATCATATTTATTTACGAGTTTATCCTAGTCACCTGTGGCACCTATGCATTTCGGCCAATTTGCGTGCCACAAAATGAACTGTTTAGCCCCATTTAAAAATTATTCTAGAGTTGCAAACCTCAAACTACTCTGTTGGGGAGCTTGAGCTCACACGCTATGCTTTCTGGAGATGTGTCAAGGCGGTCATCACATCAATGATGCCGCAAGGTGTCTCAAAATGGAAGCTAGTAACAGGAAACAAAGGGACAGTCTAGAATGTTATCACAGGGGCAGAAGGGTAATGCAGGACTTGATAAATTGAACTGATGTTTTCTCTTTTAATAGATTTCCCCTACAAAATATTTTCTACAGAGCTACTTAGAACTCCTCTTACAGGATACGGTGACTTTAATAATTATGTCAATATCCATCTTGTGGAACAGTCCCTGCAATTCTAGTGTTTTTCTACCGCCATCCCATCGCCCCTCTTCACAGCATACAATACCACTGAAAAAGTTAATGCTTCGAACAAGCATCTTAGAAAAGGACAGCAGTGGACGAGCTCCTCCAGGATATATAATGATGAAAGGAAACACCTTAGTCATTAGAGAGCTCATCTAAATGTTGAACTTCTGCAAAGTAAACTAATTTGCGCCTACAACCAACTTAGCAAAGAACCATCTTGTGTAGCTGTCTAGGTGATTAACAGCCTTGTTTGTGAAGTGTGGGCTACCTGTCAGCCAGAGTCATCTGCTGATCAATTGTTTAATCTCTTTTTTGCTATAAAATTAGCCCAATCAGAAGGATGGTATGCCCGCAGCGAGTATGCATTTAAATATTCCTTACATTCAGGTGTTCCAAGAGACCTGGAAGGAGTCCAATCTCTGATTTCTCCCAACTTTTGACCTGGACATAATGCTTACTGCTTAGTAAAATGCTTTGGTGCAAAGACACTATTTTTGTAATAAATATTTCCAAGTAGTAGCTAGTAACATAGCAACAAATCCTGCTTTAAAAGAGCATTACCAGTTGTACTGGAACTATTGTCGGAGCAGGGCGCTGCCACCAATGATGCACCGCTGAAGTCATACGAATCGTGAACAATTCAGTACTAAGGGTTTGGTATGTAGGGAGTGTTGCATTTTGTATAACAGTGTCGCAATTATATTATTAAAGCATAGTGTGGTAGCATGCTGTCATTTTCACATAGCGGCTGCAGATTTCCATTGAAATGGCCCCAAACCTCAAGTGACATGCAGTTTTAATGATAAAGCTAAATAGACCACAGACATAATGTGTGGAATTAGAGTTTCAACACTTTAACAGTTGCACATCACCAAGTAAACTGACTCCATGTGTTTTGATACTGTTACAATATTTGTTTCCAGCACACTTCAGAATTTCAAACAAATGTTATTCACGTGTGCTTTCCTAACTGCTGGCACCTTTTGAAATATTTGAACAGTTCATTTACAGATATTTACATTATGTCATAGGCTAGAAAAAACCCTGACATCCTACGGTCTTCCCCTTTACACTCTGTACCTGAGCAAGCTTGTCAGATAGTTCCATTTGCACATTTTTCTAACTTTGGAATCATACAAAAGTAACACCAAGCTCCCAGTTTGAAGAAAGAGCATCAAATTGTAAGAAGGAATAGCTTGACATTTGACCTGTCTTTGAACACACAGCAAATCTAAAAAGGTAAAACAAAATATAAAGGCATATTTATTGCTCATTCACCTTCTGAACTCCAGCATGGTGTTCGAATGGTGCCAGGCACGTCCTGTATCTCGACATCCAACGCCCATGAGGACTATTTTGCCTTGGAGTAAAAACTGTCATGTTGATGATTTGGAAGCCTTTCAAGATTTCTCAAATCATCATGAAACTTGTGCCAAACACAGCCATATAACAGCTGAAGAACGATCTTGAGAATTGTAAGCAAATATTTTTCCAGTTTATGTCAGTTGATGTTTTTCCTTCGCTGTCAGACACCTACAACGAAGCTCCTAAGTGCTAGAGATGTCTAGGCAGAGGGGAAAGCCAATAAAGGAGAGGCAGTGTTGTAGGATATCCCATGAAGAGCAGAACCTCACTTGAACTTTTATTGGTGAGGTGTGAGAAGTTGATGCAGTGGAACAGAGCATAAAATGGGTCTACAAACAAATTGGAAGCATTTCAGCTCACATAAAGACAGGTTAGAGTAGCCCGTTTTGTGCAATAGGTTTGGATGTACCACATGAATCCCACAATAAGGTGCACGGTGCAGAGTCATGCCGAGAATTACAGATAAGGAACAGTTCTTGAGTCACAAACAGTCTTTGGTGACCAGCAACTGCAATGCAGGTAATATGGGCAGAACAGTTTAGACCAAAGGTGAGACATGTAACTTTGTGTTTTCTGAACATTGTTCAGATTTAATTGAGGGGTGTGAAACGTAAACTATTTCACTAATTGAGATGGGACACAACAACTGTTAGTACCAGGTGTTAACCTGGCATCCTTAGCATGGTTTTCCCCCTAAGGTTTTGTCTTCCGACGTCCTGTTTTGCTGACTTAGTTTTTGCTGGCTTTAGGACTATGCACACTTTATCACTGCTAACCAGTGCTAAAAATGCTCGTGCTCTATCTTTAAAATATGGTAAGAATAGCTTCTACCCAATTGGTATGTTTAATTTACTTGTAAGGGCCTAGCATTGTGGCACAAGCTGTGCCAGGGCCTGTAAATTAAATGCTACAAGTAGGTCTGCATCACTGATTGTGACACCCACTTAAGCAGCAATATATTTCAGGCCTGTCATTACAGCCTGTGTGTGCAGTTTTAAACTGTCATATTGACCTGGCAAAATAAACTTTTCGCCAGACCCAAACCTTCCTCTTTAATACATATATGTCACCTCTAGGACAGACCCCGGACAGCCCAGAGGGCAGAGTGCAGTGTATTTAAAAAGGTGGACATGTGCTTTTCAAGCAACCCCACAGACTTGGCTGCTCTCTGCTGATGACGGGCTAAACCTAGAAACACGTGTCCAGAGATACACAGCACTTGCTGCACCTACTTAGGTGAAAGACTTTTGATTACTTTTTCAGCACAAAACGAAGTGACTGCACTTACCATGATGCATTGGGGCTAACTTTTTGCTTGAGTGTGAGGCAGTGTGCTCCCTTTTTTCTTTTTGTCCAATGACTGCTCCCTTGAGCTAACGAGCTGACAAGCTCTGGAGAGGCACCTGTGCGCCAGTGAGTGGTACATAAACCTGAGAAGACTTTTGGCGGCATTTCAAGCAACCCCACAGACTTGGTTGCTCTCTGCTGATGACGGGCTAAACCTAGAAACACGTGTCCAGAGATACACAGCACTTGCTGCACCTACTTAGGTGAAAGACTTTTGATTACTTTTTCGGCACAAAACGAAGTGACTGCATTTACCATGATGCATTGGGGCTAACTTTTTGCTTGAGTGTGAGGCAGTGTGCTCCCTTTTTTCTTTTTGTCCATGTACTTTTAAGCTTTACATGTCCAGGTGGTATAAAAACTCCTAAAGTTGTTTTCACTACTACCTCTCCCATAGGATAACATTGGAGTGACCTTATCACAGTTTATAGGTATAATTATAAGTGTAATTTCCAAATGGGAACAAGTAATTAGTTAATGTTTGGTGTGTTTGGAATTGTAGTGAAAATGTCCACGTTATAGGAAGTCAATTTTGAAATTGCCAGAAAGTTGGCATTTTCCTGCCTTAGTCATTTGGTGCCTGCAGTCTGTCTCAGGGTCACATGAGTGGTTGTGGGTGACAGTTGGACATTGTGTATCCTCCTAGACAGCCACATGCAATAACAGAGCTTAGATGTGCTTGGATGTGCCATTGCTGCCAGGATGGAAGGGAGGAGCTGGACACAGCCCCACTTACATTTGAATGAGCTGGGTCCTGCCTCTGCACAAAGGGCTGCATACCCCCTGTACATAGTTTTGATCCAGGAAGGCAGGGCACATGTGCACTTCAAAGACCTGCCTCTAGAATCTTCTCCCCACATGAAAAGCACAACTGGGTGTAAGCATTGGACCTCAGATACCAACTCTTCAGTACACTTCTGAACCTGTGGATACTTTGCCAAGAAGAAGGACTGCTTTTCTGTTGAAAGGACTGCCACTCTGCTGCACTGCTGCTCTGAGGGACTGCTGCCCTGCTGTACTGACCAGATGCCTGCTGCCCTCTTGCTTGGATTACAAGGAATGGACCTGCATCTCTTTGACCGAAAACCCAAGAGTTACTCAAGGGGCTAGTTGATCTCCTCAATTAAAGCCTTAGGGACACAACAGGCTTCCAAAAGCATTGCACCTGCATCTGGACTCTGGCATCTGTGAGTCTATCCTGTCAAGTAGTGCCGCCTCAGCCCTAGAGGTTTGAAAGTGGGGTTGAGTTGCTTTGCCAGCCTCTGCGATCAAGCAGAACCCACACATCTCCTCTACTGCATTGCACAAGCCCGAGCAATACTGGCACATCTCAAGTGCTGCCTGAATTGGAACCATCACAAAGTCCCCTATTTCATCGTAGCCCATCGAAACTGCCAGTGCATGACGCATTCTTGGTATAGGCCCTTGCATCCCTCTTTGATGGTACCCTTGATGATGACGCCAGACTACACATCACAGCCTCACAGCTGCTCAGAATCAACACATTGCCTCAATTGTGAGATGCATCTTCGACACCAGACTTCGCATTTCAAGATCTCATCAACTGGATCCTCAATGATTATGCAGGAGCTTACACTGCAGCCTCGCTGCATCTCAGAACCAATGCATCACTTTAATTGTGCGAAGCATCTTCCACGCAATGCTCTGCAAACCAGGATTTAGGGTACTTTGTTCAGCGGGCCTAACTTGGTGTTTGTAGCTAGCCTGTGCACCATCTCACTCTGCCAGAGCTGGTGGCTTTGTTCCGGTCTGATGCAACCAGATTTCCAAAGTAGGCACTTTGGGGGTCATTCTAACCCTGGCGGTCCAAGACCGCCAGGGCTAAAATGACGGGGGCACCGCCAACAGGCTGGTGGTGCCCCGCTTGGCATTCTGACCGCGGCGGTTCTGCCGCGGTCAGAAGTGGAAAACCGGCGGTCTCCCGCCGGTTTTCCACTGCCCAAATGAATCCTCCATGGCGGCGCAGCAAGCTGCGCCGCCATGCAGGATTCTGACACCCCATACCGCCATCCTGTTCCTGGCGGTTCTCCCGCCAGGAACAGGATGGCGGTATGGGGTGTCGCTGGGCCCCTGGGGGCCCCTGCAGTGCCCATGCCAATGGCATGGGCACTGCAGGGGCCCCCGTAAGAGGGCCCCAAAAATAATTTCAGTGTCTGCTTTGCAGACACTGAAATTTGCGACGGGTGCAACTGCACCCGTCGCACCTTCCCACTCCGCCGGCTCAATTCTGAGCCGGCGTCCTCGTGGGAAAGTAGTTTTACACTGGGCTGGCGGGCGGCCTTTTGGCGGTCGCCCGCCAGCCCAGTGTAAAACACAGAATAGCCGCAGCGGTCTTCCGACCGCGGTGCGGTGTTCTGGAGGGGGGAAGTCTGGCGGGCGGCCTCCGCCGCCCGCCAGACTTAGAATCACCCCCTTTGTACTTTTTGCCACAATTTTCACTAAGATATTTAAAATTGCATATCTCAAGTTATATGGATTGGATGTTTATCATTGTAGTCTTGTTCTATTTAAGAAAAATAGCTCTATGTGTCTTACTTGGTGTGGGATCCTTTTAGTGTGTGTTTTTGACTTTATTACTGTTTGTAGTGTTGCATAAATACTTTACACATTGCATCTAAGTTAAGCCTGACAGCTCTGTGCCAAGCTACCAGAGGACTGAGCACAGGTTAAATTAGGGTTGGCATGACCCTCACCCTGACAAGGATTGTGAGTGATGGTTGACCGAGGTTCACACCAAATTTCTTACACTAGGGCAAACATGTGACATGCCAGTAGAAAAGGGCACATCCTACACAAGACCCTCTGGTAATAAAAGGAATGTCTGATGGTGGTCTTCACTTATTACATGTAAAAGTTTATTTTGGCAGGGCAATGAAAATTACATTATATATGTTATCTCTCATCAAGAAGCATTCACATTCTTGGTGTGACCAGATTCCTAGATTGGGTGAAGTCAAAGCAAGTAAATAGTTTGGTAAAGAGCTTGAGCCAGTGTACAGTGAACACCAATAAGCATGCATCCAAAATTATTAAATGCCTACTAGCATAGTTTTTTCTTGTGCTTTACTCAGATTTCCTGTATCCCAAGAGGATTCTTTTTCATCAATTCCTTATTTATTGGTACTGTTATCATAAGTATAAAAAATTCCAGGTGAACAAAATCTACATTGTAAATATCAGCCAACCCATGTGTGTTAGGGAAAACCACTTTATCAAGCCTAAACATCTAATATAAATGGACTCCTTTACATATTATATAGTATACGTGCTTACATATATGTTTAGAAAAGGTATATTTACATCTTCTATTTGACCACCAAAACACAAAGTCAAGTAATTTGAATTTTGGGAAATTTACATTTGCTGACCAATGACATTCTCTACAATGTCCTTTAACCCCAAAACCGTTATTTCTATATTCTTTCTGAATCTTCCATTTTGCGACCTAACCGCCCACTAACTCTGACTCCAACTCTCCAGACAGCCCCACCTACTAAAACCTGGTATCACTGGCATTCCATCCACAGTTGCAAACACTACCTTGCCTCTGTGACCTTCAGATCATCACTAAAGAACACCACCCCAAACCATCTCCCTCAAATGACGTCTTGAGCCTTAGGCTTCTTACGAATGCTATCAGAACTCTGAATGTTCTGTAAAATAAAAATATGACCTCAATGCATCTAAACTGTCAAATGAACTGATCCTTGAAAACTCAGTCAAGAATTCCATAATAAAAATGGGACACATAGGAAGACCACCCTCATGGCACCATTTATGACTTCATTCCTTCTCTTTTCAGATCAAACCAGCCTCTATATCCACTGAGCACTGCTCTTCCACCTACAATGGAGAAAATAATGACATTTCTGAAGACAGCAACCAGAAACTGTGGAACAAGCAAGCTGTGCTGCAGTCATTCGCTAATATCCATAACATCTCTATTACTGTCTAGATTACTCTCAGATCACCCTCCACATTCATAAGCACAAGAAAAGGCCCAACTTCACAACATATAGAAATCACTCTGGACTCATCTCCATATGAACTAACCTCTTCCCTTGAGCTCTTTGTATGCTACACCAATGCCTCTCTGCAGATAACCACCTTATTGAGATTACAGAGCCCATCGTGCATAACAGCCTTGATCACAAATCCTAACAGAGACATGGCTCCATATAGCATCGCAGACCATCAGGACCTCCTGTTCCCATATGACTACTCCATTTTGCACCTAGATAGAGTGGGAACGTCAGTGATGAAGTTGCAATTAATTTCCACAATTCCACACTCTGATAGCTTATGTCCTCTGAATGTCTATCAACCATTTAGTGTATCTCGGTGAGACCTAAGCTTGTTTCCCCGATGTTGGCTGAAATACTTGTTATCTACCTCCCCTGGTGACAACAATGACGTCATTGAGCAATGCATGGAACATATCACCTCCCAACTCACTCCCTCTAACCACAACTACATCTGTGTTGGAGCTTTCAAATTTCAATGCGGTAAGCCAAATGACAGCACATCCCTTTCTTTGCCTATTCCCTGCAGGAAAATGGCTTGTCTCAATAATGCCTAAAATCCACATAAAAGGCAACTCCCTCACTATATTTCGTAATTGGCAGAAGTCATTTCATATCAGTTAGAGAACCAATCAATGCGGACTGGTCAGACCACTACCAAATTCCTTTCTCTGTGATCTCCACCAAATCTACCACTTTGTTTAACCCAAGAATCTATGTGTTGGTGCAAATATTTTTGGAATGTTAACCCCATTGAGTTAACCTCAAGACAGGCCTGTATATTCCTTTTATACCTTCTGCCATGGATGTGAACGTCTACAACAACATTTTCAGAGATGCGTTATCTGAGGTCATCAAAGGTATTGCCTCCCTCACAAAAAAATTAAACACAAGTGACCTGCACCTGGTGCAGAATAGATCTCAGAATGATACAAGACTACTTAGACTCTCTGAATGACCATGGCACCAAACACTTCATGGAGAAGTTAGTCAAGTTATGGGCAGCCAGAACAAGTGGCAATAACTACATCCTAGAATCAAAATTCTCATTTATCAGACCCCAAATAGATTTGGCCAAGAACAGACTGAGGAACAGTGTCATTGAAGCATCCCTCAATGTTCTACTCAGCCTCCTACTGACGGCCATGAGCGGAAAATCCCTCAACAGTTGGTCCTGCTTCATAATAATTTCAGAAACGAAACTCCGTCACATTGCTTCCAACATCAAACTTTTTTATCACATCTGTAACTTTTTTCAGGCCAACCTAAACAAGGAATCTCTAACACCCTTGTCCCAAATTGGGCAAAACTGGTCATCATTTCCTTAACTCAAGGACTCTTTCTTGGCTGTTTCAGACCCAGTCAAGACAGACACCAAGTAAAGAAACCATCAGCTACCTTGGAAAACCTGATCCATTACTGTCTCATTTCAAGTGAAAAAGTGGTGAGTGTGTCCTCCAAAAATTTCTTATTCGATTCTTCCCAACTTTAAGACAATGTTGATATGGGGTATATTAGTAAAAGACAAATTCAGTTGCAGAGGAATCTTATCCTGGTTCCATATTTTTATTGTTTTTCCAGAATAACACTGTTATAGCCAACACGTGTTTCACCCTATCAAGGCATGCAAGCCTAGAGCTTTTTCAAATTGCATTTTCAACAAGTTAATTCAATAGCATACATATGGTATCTCTAGTCACAGAAAGGACAAAGTACTAAAGTATAGATGTTCTCCCTGATCTGTTCCTACGATCCAGTTCACACTGAAGAACATCGATGTTTAATGGAAGCTATACTTCTGAATTTAGGTGGTCATTCCAACCCTGGCGGTCGGTGTTAAAGTTGCGGCCAAACCGCAAACAGGCTGGCGGTAAAAAAAATGGAATTTCGACCCTGGCGGAAACCGCCAACAGAGACCGCCACTTCAACACACCGCCCGCCACGGCGGGACAAACAAACAGCGCGGCGGTCACCGCCAACAGACAGGCGAGAGTCAATGTACAGCCCACCGCATCACAACCTACCAATCCGCCACCTTTTCCGGGGCGGCAGCCACGCTGATAAAAACACAGCGGAAACAGCCAATTTGAACGGAAAACGCTCACCTCCATACACCCCACGAGGAATCTAGACAGCATGGAACCCGAACTCCACATTCTCCCAGCGATTGTCTTCCTGCTCCTCTACCAGGAGCACGAACGCCGGCGCAGAAGACAACGGTGAGTACTGCACCTACGACACTGGGGAGGGGGGAGGGAAAAAATTACGGGGACACACATACGCGACACACCCACCCCCACCCTCACCCACTACAACACACACATCAATGCATAGCAACAACTCAGAGTTACACCCCCCAAACCCTCCGGAAGAATGCAAAGACAAAAGGAAATGATTCTAAACATTGGAATATATTGTATCACTGGCTTAAAAATATATCAAACCTTTATATACATACATTTTAAAGTCTGATCATTGTAACAGGCATTGTCCGTGGACCACTGGGCCCAAATCACATGGGCAAAGCCCACACAGGATACCTGACTCCAAAGGAGAGAACACTGCAGGGGCATCAGATAGCAAAACTACAGGCACCTCAGGGGGAAGGGAAGGGGGGGCACCTCAGCCAGATGAGCCCACAACGCCAGATCCACGAGGGGCCTCCATGGCCACTGTTCCATCCTGGGGAGTGCAAAGCCACAGTCTCTCAAGTCTCTACAGTGGGTGGGTTGCCCACTGTACCATCCTGGGGAGTGCAAAGCCACAGTCTCTCAAGTCTATACAGTGGGTGGATTGCCCACTGTTACATCCTGGGGAGTGCAAAGCCACAGTCTCTCAAGTCTCTACAGTGGGTGGCTTGCCCACTGTACCATCCTGGGGAGTGCAAAGCCACAGTCTCTCAAGTCTCTAAAGTGGGTGGCTTGCCCACTGTACCATCCTGGGGAGTGCAAAGCCACAGTCTCTCAAGTCTCTACAGTGGGTGGGTTGCCCACTGTACCATCCTGGGGAGTGCAAAGCCACAGTCTCTCAAGTCTATACAGTGGGTGGGTTGCCCACTGTTACATCCTGGGGAGTGCAAAGCCACAGTCTCACAAGTGGATAACAGTCTCCACTGGTTCTGGAGGGGGACTGGTGCCCAGAGTGCTTAGTGCAGCCCTGCCTGACACAGAGGCGGGCCTGCCCCTTCCGCCAATGGGCCAGCGGTGCTTGAGACGGCGGTGCCCTGTTCAGCGGTGCTTGAGATGAAGGGCCCAGTTCAGCGGTGCTTGAGGCGGCGGTGCCCTGTTCAGCGGTGCTTGAGACGGTGGTGCCCTGTTCAGCGGTGCTTGAGACGGCGGTGCCCTGTTCAGCGGTGCTTGAGATGAAGAGCCCAGTTCAGCGGTGCTTGAGATGAAGGGCCCTGTTCAGCGGTGCTTGAGACGGCGGTGCCCTGTTAAGCGGTGCTTGAGACGGCGGTGCCCTGTTAAGCGGTGCTTGAGACGGCGGTGCCCTGTTCAGCGGTGCTTGAGATGAAGGGCCCAGTTCAGCGGTGCTTGAGATGAAGGGCCCAGTTCAGCGGTGCTTGAGATGAAGGGCCCAGTTCAGCGGTGCTTGAGACGGCGGTGCCCTGTTCAGCGGTGCTTGAGATGAAGGGCCCAGTTCAGCGGTGCTTGAGATGAAGGGCCCTGTTCAGCGGTGCTTGAGACGGCGGTGCCCTGTTCAGCGGTGCTTGAGACAGCGGTGCCCTGTTCAGCGGTGCTTGAGATGAAGGGCCCAGTTCAGCGGTGCTTGAGATGAAGGGCCCAGTTCAGCGGTGCTTGAGACGGCGGTGCCCTGTTCAGTGGTGCTTGAGATGAAGGGCCCAGTTCAGCGGTGCTTGAGATGAAGGGCCCTGTTCAGCGGTGCTTGAGACGGCGGTGCCCTGTTCAGCGGTGCTTGAGACGGCGGTGCCCTGTTCAGCAGTGCTTGAGATGAAGGGCCCAGTTCAGCGGTGCTTGAGATGAAGGGCCCAGTTCAGCGGTGCTTGAGACGGCGGTGCCCTGTTCAGCGGTGCATCGGATGAGTGTCCAGCTCAGCGGATCCAGCCATGGCATGGAGGTCATTCGCCACCTGACCTGTGGCTGGCGGTGCCTTCCTGCCCATCTGTCGTGTGGCTGGCGGGGCCCTCCTGGGCTGTAGTACCGGGCCTGTGGGTGTCCTCCTGCCCACCTGGGATGGGGCAGGCGGGGCCCTCCTGGCCAGCTGGGCTGCTGGCAGACTTGTCGGGGTGCTGCCCTTCCCAGCCTTCCCTGTTCGCCTGTGGCCCTTCCCCACCTTTGGCGGTGTGCCAGGTGGCACCACACTTCCTGCCAGAGCCATGGTAGGGATTTTGGTCCCTGGTGTCTTCGGCCTCTCGCGCCGGCCACTGACAATCTTTGGATGTTTTACCGGGGGTGGGCTGGCCGTGCCTTGGCTCCTTACTGAACTGGCTGCCCTTGAGGGTGGGAGACACCACAGTCCATGGCACACTGTCATTACAGGTCTCGCTTTTGTGGTGGCTGAGGTGCTGACTGGAGTCCTATGAGATGGACGGGGTGGGGGAGTTGTTGGAAAGAGGTCAAGTTTAGAAAGGAAAAACAATTTAGGAACAGAGGGACGGGTAGGTGTGGTGGGTATGGGAGTGGAGGAAGAGGTTGTGGTTGTAGGAGTCTTCAGTCTGGTGTCTTTGGGTGCAGGTGCTTGGGCTGGATGCTGTCGTGAGGTGGATGGCTGTTGGGTGGGTGGCTGCCTGCGTTTGTGTAGCTTGGAAGAGGGGGTCACAGACACAGTGGGAGAGGACACAGGGGATGTGTAAATGGTAGTGGGGGTGGTGACTGCACGTGTGCGGGGGTTCTGGTGGGTGTGCTGGTGATGGACATAGTGGCTGAAGATGTTGTGCATGCAGGTGTGAGTGGAGACGTGACAGGGAGGGAGGAGGGAGACGAGGAGGAGGGGGACACAGAGGAGGCAGTGGCTGTTGGTATGTCTGCATGTGGATGTTGCTTGTGTGAATGCTTGTGTGATGTGTGGTTCTTATGTCTGGCTGAGCTTCCCTTGGGGGTTGAGGTGTGCAGGCTGGTCTGATGGTGTGTCTGGGATAGGCAGAGGTACAGGAGATGGGGTATGGGTGGAGGAAGTTGGTGGGGGGAGGCTAGAGACAGGGACAATTGCTGCCATCAGTGCTGAGGCCAGAGTGTTAAACGATCACTGATGGGCAGCCTGACCAGAATGAATGCCCTCCAGGTATGCATTAATCTGGTGCACCTCCCTTTCTACACCCTGGATGACATTCAAAAGGGTAGACTGCCCAACAATGAGCGTCCTCAGGAGGTCAATGACCTCCTCACTGAGGGCAGCAGGGGTGACAGGGGCAGGGCCTGAGGTGCCTGGGGCGAAGGAGATGCCCACCTTCCTGGGTGAGCGGGCACGGGGCAAACGCTGAGGGGCTGCTGGGAGGGCGGTGCTGGTGCGCTGGGTGGCGGCTGTACCTGTTGTTGCGGGGGGCACGGATGTTGTCACCACCACAAGGGAGCTCTCTTCAGAGGACGAGTTTGTGTTACTAATATCTGCACGAGTCCCCGCTGTGGAGCTCCCCTCGCCCTCCGTCCCACTGGTGTATTCGGAATCCGTTGCATGGCCCTCCGGGGCCATGTGGGATGCAGCTCCCTCGTGCTCCGATGCCACTTCTCCTCCGCCTGATGATGCTAATGCACACATGAACAGGAAGACCACAAAAAGGGGGGGGGGAACAAGAAAGACATGTTGAGTGCATGCATTGGCGACACCGTTGGTGGAGAGGACATACACAGAAGCCCCCTGCACTACGCCGCGCACTTGGGGTCCACTACTCAATCCGTGGGACATGGCCTACAAGCATATGGACGACAACTGCACACATAGATGACACAGGGCCATGGATAACTGTACTTGGCACCCTACATAGGTGGGGGGCGGGGGCACAGGGCCATGCCTTACGGAGGAGCCTAGCCTACAGAAATCGCCCTGGCCTAGGTATACCCACAGCCCTCCTCCCCCACCCAGACACCTCCACTGCACGCAAAGTCAGCAGAATGAGGTTGTACTCACCCTCTTGTGTCTGCTGTGAGGTCCTCACGCGCCCATCCAAATCGGGGTAGGCCACCGCCAGGATCCGGGACATCAGGGGGGTCAAAGTACGACTGGCACCCCTCCCACGTTGGGAGGCCATCCCCAGCTGAGCCTCCGCCGTCTTCCTGCTCCAGCGTCGGATGTCTTCCCATCTCTTCCGGCAGTGGGTGCCCCGTCTGTGGTGGACCCCCAGGGCCCGGACGTCCTTGGCGATGGCATGCCAAATGCCTATCTTCTGGTGGGCGCTGACCTATGTGAAATGTACAGGGGGAGAAAAAGAGTCATCACCTTCTGCACCCTCAATGTGAGTGGCCCCCCATCCCTACCCTTGCCATGTGGCACATCCTGTCATCCGTCGTCTGATGCATGCCTCATTCGCTCCCCTCCCCACCATCTTTCATCCACCCGACTCAACACAGGCATTGTCCACAAAGCATGGTCCCAGTGTACTTACCTGTTGGTCTGGAGGACCGTAGAGTAGCGCATACTGGGGGAGGACCCCATCCACGAGTTTCTCCAATTCCTGAGCAGTGAAGGCAGGGGCCCTTTCCCCAGTCGCATGAGCGATTGTCTCTTCCAGACCGAGGTCACAGCAGCACTTGCAGTGTAGGTCCTCTCCTGTCGAAGATCAGGTATCGAGTGATTAAGCAGATAGAAAATGGTGGTCACGCCCGCGGCGGTGCGTACCGCGGTGGTGCGTACATCGACCGCCAGCGCACATCGTCATTGGCTCCTGAGACCCATAGGGTTCAATGTTAACCAATGCTGCTTTGCGCCGCGGTCTTCGACCGCCTACCACCACGGTGTGCCACGCCAGCGCATTGACCTCACATCCCATTGTCACACTTCACAGGTCAGGCAGCCGCCATTTCAAGGGCCCACATGGCTTACTTTTAACTGCGTCACACATACCTAGGCCTTGCATCAACACTCCTACAAACCATTCAATGCATTGGGAATTGTGTTTTTTGGAAACTGTGGTTACGTACCTGTGGGCTGATTGACTCTGTGCTCGCTGTTGTCCTACATAGGCACCGTCCGCTGGGACATGTGAGGAGATGGAGGAATCTTCCCATGTACAGACCGCTGGTAGACCTGTCGACAATGGAGGAAAGACATGTCATACTGACATACAGGCTTGACCGAGCCACTATTCAGGAACTGTGTGCCCAGCTGGAGCCAGACCTAATGTCACCCACCTGCCAACCCACAGGGATCCCACCTCTAGTGCAGGTGCTGTCAGTACTCCATTTCTTTGCAAGTGGGTCATTTCAAACAACAGTGGCCATATCATCAGGGATGTCCCAGCCTATGTTTTCCAAGGTGTTGTCCAGAGTGTTGTCTGCCCTTCTGAAATACATGCGAAGCTACATTGTTTTCCCTGAGGTGGAGGATTTGCCTACAGTGAAACATGATTTCTATGCCCTTGGACATATCCCCAACATCATAGGTGCCATTGATGGGACACATGTGGCTTTAGTACCCCCCAGCAGGAGTGAACAAGTGTACAGAAACAGAAAGAGTTATCATTCGATGAATGTACAGATGGTGTGTTTGGCAGACCAGTACATCTCCCATGTTAATGCCAAGTTCCCTGGCTCAGTGCATGACGCCTACATCATGCGGAATAGCAGCATCCCTTACGTGATGGGTCAACTCCAGAGGCACCGTGTGTGGCTAATTGGTGATTCTGGTTACCCCAACCTGTCCTGGCTACTGAGTCCAGTGAGGAATCCCCGGACAAGGGCAGAGGAACGGTACAATGAGGCCCAGGGGAGAGCTCGGAGGGTGATCGAGCGGACCTTCGGCCTTCTGAAGGCCAGGTTCCGCTGCCTCCATATGACAGGTGGATCCCTATTGTACTCACCAAAGAAGGTGTGCCAGATCATCGTGGCCTGCTGTATGCTTCACAACCTGGCTTTGCGACGCCAGGTGCCTTTTCTGAAGGAGGATGGTCCAGATGGTGGTGTTGTAGCAGCTGTGGAGCCTGTGGAGAGTGAAGAAGAGGAAGAGGAAGCCAAAGAGGACGACATAGACAACAGGAACACAGTTATACAGCAGTATTTTCAATGACACACAGGTAAGAGTCCAACCCGTCATATTACATATACTTAACCCCTACTACCTCTCTACTGTCTGACCTTTTCCCCCTGTGTATGGTAACTGAGTTGTGACTTTCCCTTCCAATTTCAGAGATGTGGGCGATACTGCGTGACATCTGCTTTGTTTCCCCATGGACTACAGCTGTGTGACAGTGGTATGTTGGCATCACAATGTAAATATGCATTTTGGGACGGTAATGTCTAATACATTAGTACAAAATCACAGCCAGACTCCTGTTTTGTGCAATAACTGTGTTTATTTCAGTGCTCTATATTGGTGGGTGATTGCAAATCGGTGAGGGGTGATGGTGGAGGATTGTCCATGGCAGAGTCCAGACTATTAGTCTCACAGGTGCAATGTCCAAATGCCTGTAGATAGTGGAGCATGGGCAGTATAAGAATGGACAGGGTGTCAATGTGGGACAGTGGGATGACAATCAGGGAGGTATCCTTTCCTGGCGGTGGTCTTGGCATCTTACTCTGTCTTCTTCCTGGATCTCAGGGCCCGCTTGCAGGGTGGTTCTCCTTCTGCAGGGGGTGGGGTGCTGGTGGCCTGTTGGTCCTGTGGCGGGGCCTCCTGTCCACTAGCGCCGGCGGAGGTGGTAGGCAGTTCTTGGTCAATGCTAGTGTCAGGGGCCCTTTGTCGTGCCACAGTGTCCCGCAATGTTGTGACTACCTGATTCAGAGCCCCTACAATGGTGGCCAGGGCGGAACTGATGTTTCGTAGTTCCTCCCTGAACCCCAAATACTGTTCCTCCTGCAGAAGCTGGATCTCCTGAAACCTGGCCAGGACCGTCGCCATCGTCTCCTGGGAGTGGTGGTAGGCTCCCATGATGGAGGAGAGGGCCTCGTGGAGAGTGGGTTCCCTGGGCCTGTCCCTCCCCTGTCGCACAGCAGCCCTCCCAGTTCCCCTGTTTCCCTGTGCCTCTGTCCCCTGGACCGTGTGCCCACTACCACTGCCCCCAGGTCCCTGTTGTTGTTGGGGTTGGGGGTTAACCTGGGTGCCCTGTAGTGGTGGACACACCGCTGATTGATGTGTCCTGGGGACTGAGGGATGGGCCCGCTGGGTGGGTGCTGGGCTGGTGTTCCCAGAGGGGGGAAGGTCTGCTATGGGCTGTGGCTGTCTGAGGGGAACCGACTGTCCCGAGGTCCCCGATGGGCCGGGCTGGTCATCTAGATCCAGGTCGACAGAGGTGCTGTCCTCACTGTGGGCCTCTTCTGGGGGTGGAGTGGATATTTGTGGAACCTCCTGCGCGGTGACGTGGTGTTCGGGTCCTGCAGGGGTATAAAAGTATGGTTATTGCATTTGTGTGTGCCATAGCGTGTAATGGGTGGGTGCCCTTGTACCCCAGTGCTGGCATTCCTGTGTGGGGGCTTTTGTGACGGTGATTTGGTGGGGGATGGGTATGTGCAGTGGGCATGCTTTGGTGATGGGTGTCTGTTAGAAATGGGGTTTTTGGTTGGCAGTCAGGTTGCCCTCTGTCCAAGCAAGAACCCTCACTCTAGTCAGGGTAAGTCACACACAATCCAAAATCAGCCTGTGCTCACCCTCCGATAGCTTGGCACGAGCAGTCAGGCTTAACTTAGAAGGCAATGTGTAAAGCATTTGTGCAATAAATCATACAACACCATAGCATAACACCACAAAAATACACCACACAGTGTTTAGAAAAATATATAATATTTATCTGGGTATCTTCAGGTCAAAACGATCAAAGTTGCAATACGAATTTGTAAAGATATCACTGAAAAGTGATATAAAGTGTCTTAAGTCTTTAGAAAGGAAACAAAGTCTCTTTCAAACACAAAGTACCTGGTTTCTGGTGGAAAATCTCCTCAGAGGGCCACAGGAGAAGAGGTGCGTGGAAAACTGGTGTGTGCGTCGATTTCTCCTCAGCACACACGGACTTGCGTCGTTATTTTCCACGCGGGGAGTCGGGCGTCATTTTCCGGTGCGCGGACAGTCTCTTACTGTGGTTTGCGGGGAGTACCAGATGTCCCGGGTCTGTGCGTGGATTTTCCTGCTTGTTTTCCAGCTGCGCGTCATTCTGCGGGGCTGCGCGTCGAAGTTTCGATCTCACGGCAGGCGTTGCGTCGATTTCTCCTGCGGAGTTGGGCGGCGTTGTCCTTGCGGGGCCGTGCGTTAAAGTTTTGATCTCACGGCAGGCGTCGCGTCGATTTCTCCTGCGGAGTCGGGCGGCGTTGTCCTTGCGAGGCCGCGCATCAAAGTTTTGATCTCACGGCAGGCGTCGCGTCGATTTCTCCCGGGAAGTCGGGCGGCGTTGTCCTTGCGAGGCCGTGCGTCAAAGTTTCGGTCGTCCCGAAGACGTTGCGTCGATCAGCGTCGGTGTGCGGCGTTTTTCTTGCCGCAGAACAAGCTGTGCGTCGAAAGGTTCGGCGCACGGAGCGTCCAAGAGGAAGAGAGAAGTCTTTTTGGTCCTGAGACTTCAGGGAACAGGAGGCAAGCTCTATCCAAGCCCTTGGAGAGCACTCTTACAGCCAGACAAGAGTTCAGCAAGGCAGCAGGCCAACAGCAAGGCAGCAGTCCTTTGTAGAAAAGCAGACAGGTGAGTCCTTTGAGCAGCCAGGCAGTTCTTCTTGGCAGGATGTAGTTTCTGGTTCAGGTTTCTTCTCCAGCAAGTGTCTGATGAGGTAGGGCAGAGGCCCTGTTTTATACTAAGTTGTGCCTTTGAAGTGGGGGTGACTTCAAAGAGTCTCTAAGAAATGCACCAAGCCCCCTTTCAGTTCAATCCTGTCTGCCAGAGTCCCAGTAGGGGGTGTGGCAGTCCTTTGTGTGAGGGCAGGCCCTCCACCCTCCCAGCCCAGGAAGACCTATTCAAAATGCAGATGTATGCAAGTGAGGCTGAGTACCCTGTGTTTGGGGTGTGTCTGAGTGAATGCACAAGGAGCTGTCAACTAAACCTAGCCAGACGTGGATTGAAGGGCACAACAAGATTTTAGTGCAAAGAAAAGCTCACTTTCTAAAAGTGGCATTTCTAGAATAGTAATATTAAATCCGACTTCACCAGTCAGCAGGATTTTATATTACCATTCTGGCCATACTAAATATGACCTTCATGCTCCTTTCAGATCAGCAGCTGCCACTTCAACAATGTATGAGAGCAGCCGCAATGTTAGCCTATGAAGGGAGCAGGCCTCACAGTAGTGTAAAAACGAATTTAGGAGTTTTACACTACCAGGACAGATAACCACACAAGTACATGTCCTGCCTTTTACCCACACAGCACCCTGCTCTAGGGGTTACCTAGGGCACACATTAGGGGTGACTTATGTATAGAAAAAGGGGAGTTCTAGGCTTGGCAAGTACCTTTTAATGCCAAGTCGAAGTGGCAGTGAAACTGCACCCACAGGCCTTGCAATGGCATCCCTGAGACAAGGTTAAGGGGCTACTGAGGTGGGTGGCAAAACCAGTGCTGCAGGCCCACAAGTAGCATTTAATCTACCTGCCCTAGGCACATGTAGTGCACTCTACCAGGGACTTACAAGCAAATTAAATAGTCAATCATGGATAAACCAATCAGTAGTACAATTTACACAGAGAGCATATGCACTTTAGCACTGGTTAGCAGTGGTAAAGTGCCCAGAGGTCAAAAGCCAACAACAACAGGTCAGAAAAAATAGGAGGAAGGAGGCAAAAAGTTTGGGGATGTCCCCGTCAAAAAGCCAGGTCCAACAGTGTTCATGCTTTGTGGTCGCATGCAGGGCTTGGTGTTGGGATGTGTGGGCTGTGAGGGTGAGACATTTGCAAGGAGCAGGATGTGATGGGGGTGAGGGTGAGGGTGGGGGTATGAGTTGGCATGCTGGTGGGGTGGGGGGGATGAAGTAGTGAAGATGAGACTTACCAGAGTCCATTCCTCCAGATACTCCTGCGAGGCCCTCAGGATGCAGGATCGCCAAGACTTGCTCCTCCCATGTTGTAAATTCTGGGGGAGGAGGTGGGGGTCCGCCGCCAGTCCGCTGCACCGCGATGTTGTGCCTGGATACCATTGAACGCACCTTCCCCCCTAGGTTGTTCCACCGCTTCCTGATGTCGTCCCTATTTCTTGGGTGCTGTCCCACAGCGTTGACCCTATCGACTATTCTGCTCCATAGCTCCATCTTCCTGGCAATGGTGGTATGCTGCACCTGTGTCCCGAAGAGGTGTGGCTCTACCCGTACAATTTCCTCCACCATGACCCTGAGTTCATCCTCGGAGAACCTGGGGTGTCTTTGCGGTGCCATGGGGTGGTGTGGGTGATGTGTGGGGTGGATTGTGTGGTGATGTGTATTGGTGTGTTGTGTGAAGTGCGTGGAAATATTGCTGGGTGAAAGTTAAATGCGCGTCTGGGCGCTCAGTTCTCTTTTTCTCAGTGCGTGGTCCCGATTCTGTAGAAGTGGGGGTTTGTGGGTGATGTGGGTGTGTGTTTTATATTGTGTTGGGTGTGTGGGAGTGGTGTGTGTATGTGTATCAGGTGTGTGTATTTCGAATTGTCCAATGTGGCTGTGTTTTGAAAATGTGTGTGTATTTTGAGCGCGGCGGTGTGTACCGCCAATAGAATCCTGCGGTTGAAAGACCGCCGCGTGGATTCGTGTGTCGTGATAGTGTGGGCGTATTTCTGTTGGCGTGACGGTGGAGGTTTGGTCATCGCCAGTTTCTCGCTGGCCTTTGGTGTGGCGGACTTTTGTGGATGTCTGTATTTTGGCGGTTTGCCTGTTGTGGGTCAGAATGACCGTGGCGGTTTACCGCGGCGGTATGTTGGCGGTCTTCTGACAGCGGTAAGCGGCTTTTACCGCCAAGGTTGGAATGACCCCCTTTGTCTTTTTTGTGACTACAGCTATCATATCTATGCTATTGAATTTTATCTTAACAACTTTGGAAAGAACCAGATAAGAGGTTCTTGGAGGACACACTTGCCACTTTTTCACATGTAATTCAAAAAGAGATATAGTTGTCCCTACCCTCATTTGAATGACTTTACATCCTTCACACCAAAGAGGAAGTGCACAAAAGCGGGCATTGATTGGAGGGCCTTGAGTGTGTCAGGCGTTTTATTGAATGTCCCATTTCAAGCCTGCCCTTCATAGCAAAACAGCTGGCTACAGTACAAAAACTACCTTCCTGCAACTTATTGATCTCACTCTTTTTTTAGACAAAGGAGACTCCTGCTGGCTGATTCTGTTTTAGATATCCGCAGCCTTTGATACTGCGAATCATAACTTTTTTATCCAGTTAACAAAAGATCACAGGAGTCTTGACAACAAAAGTATCACCAAATTTATTTCACATCCCACCAACTAATCCCAATTTATCAAAATAGGCAGTCCTTTTTCCAGTAACTTCTCTGTGCACCAGGATGTCCCTAAAGAACCACTCCTATATCCTGCACTACTTAAAGTTTACCTCAAACCTCTTGGCAACATTGTTTGAGTCTTGGGACCATCATACTTTCATTGCATGTAGGGTACACAGCTGTTTCTGAAAGTCACACTTTTGAAGATATCACCCTGGTCACAAACAAATTTGAGAATATACAAACTTGTAAACCTGCCTGTTATCTCAATCACAATTTGAACAGAATATAACCCCTTCCCATTTCCTGTGAACATCTCTTCCTACTACAGCAGTTGATCCTCTCTATCAAAATATTATATATATATTCATACATAACCTGACTGCCAACCAAATACCCCATTTCTAACAGATATCTAGTGATGCAGGTCTACTGAGGTAGTACTGAGGGTGTACTACTGAAGTACTGAGGGAGTAGCAAGGTACTGAGAGATTAAAACAACAAACGAAGCACTCTGATAAGCTGCAGACTGTTGGAGGGGTTGAGATAGTTAGGCGTGGGAATGCATTCTTACTTCACATTTTAAAAAATCATAGAAGATCACTGAAAAAGCAAAGGTTAAAGTTATGGTATAGTTAGGCATGGAACTACCTTACTTACCATTTAAAAATAACTTTGGAAATTCACTGAAATGAACAAAGGTTAAAGTGGCATTATGGGTTGGTGAAAATGTAAGTTAGAAAAGCAATTAAATTCATCAGATATAGATAACTGAAATAATCTTATATATATGTAAACAGCCACTGGGTAACACATACATACATAAGTTCACTTAGAATAGAAATTAACCTGTTGTTGTGAGAGTTATTTCAAGTAACTATAACTCATTCCCTAGGGTAAGTATAACTTGCTCCCTCTCCTTGGCCTTATGCAGCAGTGGTTGGCCACAGTGACTGGCCTCTGGCCAGGCCCTGAGGTCAACCCCCTTTAAGCTCCAAACTCTACACCATTCATAGCGAAGGAGTTTGGGGCAATATTAAATAAATATATTTAGAGGGCCGCACAGGTCCCCCGAGCCCCGAGGATAACAACCTTCCCGGTGGCTGCCTAAGACAAATATTTGGAGGACAACATGGACCCTCACAAGCCCAGAGGACCACCACCTCCCTGGGTCATCAATAAATAAATAATGGGGGGACATCGACCCCTCTAGGCCCCCAGGACCACAAAAGTCCTGGGGTTGCATAAAAAAAGTAAAGGGGGCTGCACAGACCTCTCCCCCAGGCCCCCAGGACCTGGCCCTCCCGGGGCTAAAATTAAAAGCAAGCGCTGGATACCAGGCTTGCTTTTTTTTTATTTTTTTATTCACAGCAAAATTTGTGAACATTCATGAACTTCACAGTGAAACTGATTTTTTGCCCTGGCAGGGTCTCAAAGAGGACCCCTGTACCAAGGCTGGGGTTTTAGGGTAAGTGTACCATGGTCCCCTTTCTTTTTTTTTTTACATTTATTTTTGAGACTCAGCTGAAGCCAAGCCTCAAAATGGCTGCCAACACTTCCTGATTTAAGTGTTGGCAACCAGTCAGATCTCTGCACAAGATCGGGAGGATTCACAAAGTGTTTCTGCCTCTAGATGTGCAAATTTGTTTTTCCTTTCATTTCTCTTAAACTACTAAACAAATTCACACCAAACAACAAAAACTGTAATCTGCAGACAAAAAGCTACCTTTCTGCCAAATTTGGTGTAATTCCATTCTGCGTTTCGGGCTGTAGTCGTGTTTAAAAAGCCCATGGGAATTAACATGGCAAGTGCACTTTTTTTAATCCCTCAACATAGATATTCTTGGGCACACTTTAAAAAAAAAACTTTCGTGAAAATCCAGCAAACGCTGCCAAAGATATATGCAAGTAAAAAAGCTTTTTCTATGGAAACTCTAGGTCCTAACTATAACTACCTACTGGCGACCACCAGTAGGTTATATATATATATATATATATATATATATATATATATATTCTTTTTAACCCAATCATCCGACTGCCATTGTTTCCAACCCTCCTTCTTCTTGTTGCTTTGTTTAGTTTAGTTTTTTTAGTTTAGTTTTTGCTTAGATTTATTTTTAGAAGGTATGTACAGCAAAAACATGACGCAAAGGTATTGAAGTGCTTTACATGAACACTATTTACTCTACACAAGGACAGTTATTAGAGTGGCACATTCATTTTGAATTTTTTAGGCATGGGGATTTTAAGCCCAGAATCTCAGGATGTTGTGCTGATGCTGAGACTCAAACCTGGCTCCCCAGGTCCACAGGTGGCAGTTCTGGCCATAATGCCATATCCCCTTTAAAATACATTAACAAAGCAAAATAGCTTGTTCAAACTATCTGACTTTGTTAATGTTTTTAAAGATGTTACCCACTACCATGGGCTGATGTGCAACATATATTAAAGTAGACAAAAAATATTCTACGATGGGATCGATGCTGACTGCGCTATAGTGCTTTCTTTTTATTTACTTTGAGCCATGTTGCACAGCAGTGCTTGCAGCTGTGCAACTTGTTTAACCCCTTCGCTGCCAGGCCTTTTCCCCCTCAGGTGCCAAGCCTTTTTTTTGGCTATCTGGAGCAGTTTGCGCTTAGGCCCTCATACCTTTTTGTCCACATAAGCTACCCACGTCAAATTTATGTCCTTTTTTTTCCAACATCCCAGTGATTCCAGATGTACTCAGGCTTTGTGGGTTCCCCTGAAGGAGACCAAGAAATTAGCCAAAATACAACAAAGATTTTTTTATTTTTTTTTAAATTGAAAAAAAGGGCTGCAGAAGAAGGCTTGTGTTGTTTTCCCTGAAAATGGCATCAACAAAGGGTTTGTGGTGCTAAAATCACCAGCTTCCTAGCTTTCAGGAACAGGCAGACTTGAATTAGAAAACCCAATTTTTCAACACAATTGTGGCATTTTACTGGGACATACCCCATTTTTTATATTTTTTGTGCTTTCACCCTCCTTCCAGTTTGTGACGGAATTGGGTGTGAAACCAATGCTGGATCCCAGAAAGCTAAACCTTTCTGAAAAACATACAAAATTCTAAATTCAGCAAGGGATAATTTGTGTAGATCCTACAAGGCTTTCCTACAGAAAATAACAGCCGAAATAAAAAAATATTGAAATTGATGTGAAAAAAACAGCCATTTTTCTCAACGTTTTACTCTGTAACTTTTTCCTGCAATGTCAGATTTTTGAAAGCAATATAATGTTACGTCTGCTGGACTCTTCCGGTTGTGGGGATATATAGGGCTTGTAGGTTCATCAAGAACCCTAGGTACCCAGAGCCAATAAATGAGCTGCACCTTTAAATGGGTTTTCATTCTATACCGGTTATACAGCGATTCATTGCTGAAACATAACGAGTGAAAAATAGGTATCAAGAAAACCTTTGCATTTCCAAAATGGGCACAAGATAAGGTGTTGAGAAGCAGTGGTTATTTGCACATCTCTGAATTCCAGGGTGCCCATACTAGCATGTGAATTACAGGGCATTTCTCAAATAGACATAATTTTTATACTGTCTTAAATTTGGAAGGAAACAATTTAGAGAAAGACAAGGAGCAATAACACTTGTTTTGCTATTCTGTGGTCCCCCAAGTCTCCCAATAAAAATGTTACCTCACTTGTGTGGGTAGGCCTAATGCTCGCAACAGGAAACACTACATGGACACATCACATTTATACATTGAAATCTGATGTTTTTTTTAAAAGTGGGTAGCTGTAGATTTTGGCCTCTAGCTCAGCTGGCACCTAGGGAAACCTAGCAAACCTGTGCATTTTTAACTAGACACCTTTAGGAATCCACGATGGGGTGACTTGGGGAGCTCTCACCAGGTTCTGTTACCCAGAATCCTTTGCAATCCCCAAAATCTGGCTAAAAAAACACTTTTTCCTCACATTTTGGTGACAGAAAGTTCTGGAATCTGGGACGAGCCACAAATTTACTTCCACCCAGCGCTCCCCCAAGTCTGCAGACGAAAATGGTACCTCACTTGTGTGGGTAGGCCTAGCACCTGTGACAGGAAATGCCCCAAAACACAACATGGACACATCACATTTTCCCAAAGAAAACAGAGCTGTTTTTTACAAAGTCTCAAGCTGTGGATTTTGGTCTCTAGCTCAGCCGGCACCCACGGAAACCTACACAACCTGTGCATTTCTGAAAACTAGACACCTAGGGGAATCTAGGATGGCGTGACTTGTGGGGCTCTCACCAAGTTCTGTTACTCAGAATCCTTTGCAAACCTCAAAATTTGGTCCAAAAAACACTTGTTCCTCACATTTCGATGACAGAAAGTTCTGGAATCTGAGAGGAGCCACAAATTTCCTTCCACCCAGCACTCCCCCATGTCTCCTGATACAAACGGTACTTCACTTGTGTGGGTAGGCCTAGCGCCTGTGACAGAAAATGCCCCAAAACACAACATGGAGACATCATATTTTCCCAAAGAAAACTGAGCTGTTTTTTGCAAAGTGTCAAGCTGTGGATTTTGGCCTCTCTAGCTCAGCCGGCATATAGGGAAACCTACCAAACGTGTGCATTTTTTAAAACTAGACACCTAGGGGAATCCAAGATGGGGTGACTTGTGGGGCTCTCACAAGGTTCTGTTACCCTGAATTCTTTTCAAACCTCGAAATTTGGCCCAAAAATACTTTTTCCTCACATTTTGATGACAGAAAGTTCTGGAATCTGAGAGGAGCCACAAATTTCCTTCCACCCAGCGTTCCTCCATGTCTCCTGATAGAAATGGTACCTCACTTGTGTGGGTAGGCCTAGTGCCTGTGAGGGAAAATGCCCCAAAACACTATGTGGACACATAAAAATTATCAAATTCTAAACTACCTGTTTTAGAGGGGGGACCTCCGTTTTTGGTCCTGGGCTCAGCAGTCATATAGGGAAACCTACCAAACCCAAACATTTCTGAAAACTAGACACCCGAGGGAGTCCAGGGAGGTGTGACTTGCGTATATCCCCAAATGTTTTCTTACCCAGAATCCTCAGCAAACCTCAAATGTAGCTAAAAAATCACATATGTCCCATATTTCTGTGTGGGATCACCACACCGGCACAAATTTCCTACCACCCAGCGTTCCCCTCAGTCTCCCGGTAAAAATTAAACCTCACTTGTGTAGGTGGGCCAAGAGCCAAAACCATGTCGAAATTGAGGGGGGACCAAAGTGGGTCCAAAAGGGCAGTTTGAAAAAAAACATTTTTAGGCTGGCTAGCAGGGCAGAATTTTTATCGGTATAGATGAGACAATGCTGGGTGGTAGGGATTTTGTGGATTCTTGCAGATTGTGTGATTTCCAGGAAAGTTGGAGGTTTGCAGGGCATTGTGGGTAAGAAAATGGTGCAGGTGCCTGTGAAGCACACCACCCTGGTCTCACCCAGATGTTTAGTTTTCAGATGTGTCTAGGTCTTGTGGATTTTTCTACATAACAGTGTCCCAAAGTCCAAAAAGTGAAGCCCTCACCATTCCAAGTGGGACAAGTTTGAGAGTTAGCCAAGCTCTCATGCCCAAATGTAAAACCAAAACCCAAAATAATCAAATGTCCTCTTGCTTGCCATGAGATAAGATGTTTTAGTGTGCATGGGAGAGCTGAAAAACTGTCACCCCATTCAGTTGGGGGGGCATAACCATGCCCATACTGGTTGGTAGCCACCACCGCACTATTCTTTGTTTTTTCAATTCCCTGGCATCTAGTAGACTTTCTGATCTCCCCGGGGTGTGGATTGGGGGTAATATCCCCATTTGTCCACTGGTGGGCAGAACAACCCATTTATTTGGGTGGAGGTATGACCATATACCCACCCTCTCATTAAAAAAAAAATCTTCCCTGGTCTCTGGTGGGCTTTCTGCCCCCTCTTGGGGGCAGATGGGCCTTCCAAAAATAGGCCGATCTGCCCCCAATGTGCAGATATGGCCAACAGTAATGTGCCCCCATGGGGAGCGACCCTTACCCAAGGGGCTTTCCCCCCGCAAACAAAACACACACATAAACACACACCAATCCCTAGTGCTTACGTGGTTTCTGCCACTCCCAGGGACAGATCCGCCTAACAGAAATAGCCTAAAATAAATTTGTCTCCCTAGGGGACCGACCATTGCCTAAGGGGTTGCTCCCCTTGCGTGAAATTAGGTCAACAAAAAAAATCCCTGGTGCCTAGTGGTTTCTGCCCCCCGGGGGGCAGAAATGGCCTAAAATAAATGCCTAAGGGGTCACTCCCCTTGCGTGAAATTGATGTAAATAAATAAAAATCCCTGATGTCTAGTGGCCTAATAAAAATAGGCCAATCTGCCCCCTAAGAGGGCAGAAATGGCCTAAATACAATTTGCCCCCCCAGGGGAGCGACCCTTGCCTAAGGGGTCGCTCCAATCTGTAAAACAACAAAAAAAATCCCTGGTCCCCAGGGGTTTCTGCCCCCCCTTGGGGGCAAATTGGCCTAATTAAAATAGGCCGATCCGCCCCAAGGGAGGGCAGAAATGGCCTAAAATAAATTCCCCCCGGGGAGCGACCCTTGCCTAATGAGTCACTCCCTTTGTGTGAAATTGACGTAAAAAAAAACTCCATGGTGTCTAGTGGTTTGGCCTAATAAAAATAGGCCGATCTGCCCCTAGGGGGGGCATAAATGGCCTAAATATAATTTGCCTCCTAGGTGAGAGAGCTTTGCCTAAGGGGTCGCTGCCCACCTCTAAAAAACGGGTAAAAAAAGAAAAAATTATCCCTGGCATCTAGAGGTTTCTGCCCCACAGGGGGCAGATCGGCCTAATAACATTAGGCCAATCTGCCCCCGGGGAGGCAGAAAAGGCCTTGAAAATAATTGCCCCCCTGGGGGTGAATCTTGCCCAAAGGGTCACTCCCCTTATGCCAATTTCCTTTTTGAAAATGATCTCTGGTGTCTAGTGGGCATTTCAGCAGCCAGATCGCTTCACAATCCTGCTGCTGAAGTGCTCTGAGAGACTTCAAAGGGAAGGACATTCCTTTCCTTCCCTTTGAAGCCTCTCAGGCCCCCACCACATGATCGGAAGAGAAATGCTTTGGCATTTCTCTTCCGCTGAGCTTCCAGCATGGTGGGGCGGCCTCTGATGGGGTCAGCGCGCTCACATCATGAGACATCACTGGGGAGGGTCTGGAGTAGAAGGGGAAGCGATTCCCCTTCCAGCCTTGCCATGGGGGCTGGGGGTGCGGCCCTCGGGGGGAGCCCTAGCGCTTCCCCGAGGGTCAGTAATAGGACGTGATGGTTACGTCCATGGCACCTCAGCGCCGCAGCCACGGACGTAACCATTACGTCCTTGGTGCCCAAGGGGTTAAAAAAACATTGACAACACCAATATGTCTGGCATAGCCAAAACCTATTGGCTTTGGAAAAGCTTGCTACTGTGTCTTTGGAGTGAGGCCTACAGTCTTAATCATGAAACTTGTGTTGGTGTGTGCTTAAGTCATCCTTGTCATGCATCAAGTTAACATGCAGCCCTGTGCAGCATGTGTGGGTTGTATACATGTGCTGGGTGTATATGTGCCTGTGAAAGGTACAATGCATAGAAGATTCTGGGTTCCATTTTGGGAGACCCAAGGTGCACTGGAGGAGCATGAGGTAGTAGAGAAATCCCCATTCATGTGATATGTACTGGAGGAAGAAAAGGCACGCTCCTCAGTACACTTCAAATGGTGTTCTTTGATGCAGAGAAAGGTTACTGGAAATTGGTGTGGCCCGCTGAGCCACGCCCGTCCACCCTCGTAGTAGGTAAAGGAATTCCCGCCTTTTACCAGGATGATGGACAGCTTTCCAAAACGACCCCAATGCGTTTACCACCGATTCCGGTGGTGCGTTGTTGATGCTCAGAAGCACAAGGACATCTCCACAAAGACGCACTAGTAACAATCACACTGCCAAAGGCACACAAGGTTGCTGGAGACGTTTTACCCCGTGGCCCATCACGTTCCCTTAGTGTACAATATAAACGGGCGTATAAAACATGCTAGGTTACGCTTACGGACATACTCGTAGAAAATACTCCGGTTGGGTAGACCACGATGCTCATTTTACAGAAACTAAACCTCAAAGGAAGCACTTACAAATATAATCGTAGCAGGTGCCGCAGTTGAAGCTCAGCTTCTGGAAAGGACAAGCCACCCTAACTCTTGGGCTTGGCAAAGATAAAGCAAGGCTGTGCGCTCAGAGATCCCATAGCAGAAAAAGATCTAGAATCCATCCTGGAGGTGAACTGATGATGTACTGGAGCGTAATCTGTATCTGACTGAGACGCGCGGGTTCTATCTTCCTCTGCTGGAGACACAGAGTAGAAGGTTCTCCCTTTATAAAGCACCTGTAAGCTCCGCCCGCTGAGCCACGCCCCGTCCACCCTCGAAGTAGGTAAAGGAATTCCCGCCTTTCACCAGAATGATGGACAGCTTTCCAAAACGACCCCAATGCGTTTACCGCCGATTCCGGTGGTGCGTTGTTGATGCTCAGAAGCACAAGGACATCTCCACAAAGACGCACTGGTAACAATCACATTGCCAAAGGCACACGAGGTTGCTGGAGACGTTTACCCCGTGGCCCATCACGTACCCTTAGTGTACCATATAAACGGGGCGTATAAAACATGCTAGGTAACGCTTACTGACATACTCGTAGAAAATACTCCGGTTGGGTAGGCCACGATGCTCATTTTACAGAAACTAAACCAATAACAATAAAATACACACACACTCTTTTAAACCTGTCTGACTAAGTATTTTTTACCCATGATTCTAATTATGCATTGTATGTGCATATGTGTGTGTATTCATGTGTGTGTGTGTATAAATATATATATATATGTGTATGTATGTGTATATGTTGTTTCTGTGCCTGGCATGTTTGTGGATCATTGCATGGCTCCTGGTTTTTTGGGTTGTTATACTAGATATCTATGAATTTCTGTTCTCTTTTTATCACACTTATCTACTCATCACTCTTATGTCATGTCTCTATCAAACTATCCTCCATTCTCACTCGGACTCATCCCAAATCCCTTCGACCACTTTCATCTCCTAAATATCTCTGCCTAAGCTCTTCCCTCCACCTCCACATCTAACTCACCAAACCTCACTCTACCTCTGTGACCTCCCACACAACCCTACTAAATTTTCCTGCATTCATCTCACCCTACTACTATGCTCTCCATAACCCTTCCACATCCTCTTTCCCCTCCGCTCCCCTTTTATTCATCTCAAGCCTTTGGATTGAGTAAATGAAGGATAAACTCCCAATTAACACTTCTGGATTTCTTTCCTCCTCCACCCCTCCATTACTCCAGTCAATCTAACTAACAAACTCTCATATCCGCAACTCAAATTAACTCATAATAATACTAAAACTGTACTCCTTATTAAATTATACTAATCCATCACTAATTCTTGTTGGGTACCGGAGTAGCGTGCTACTCATCGAAAAGCGCTTCGACGCCTCGTCAGGGGTAGTAAGCGCTATATAAATACGATTACAATTACAATTACAATATCAGGAAGCAGATAGGACTGATAGGGGAATCATAAAGGGCTGGGGGCCCTGAGGTAACCTTTTGATGCACATATCAGTGTGGCTGACATCAAGGTATGAACTTCTAGCTACTTCCTTGGCCTGGGGTGTGGGGCTATCAGGTCTGGAGTCACTCCTGCTGTGACCTAGTCTGGAGTAAGGGCAGGGCAGAGGAATGAGCTCTGCAAAAGGAAGCAGACCCAAACACAAATGTCAAAGACTCAGACCTAAATCACATTTGGTGTCTGAAAATGGACTATGGGAAGGAGAACTCCAGGCTGAAAAATTATCAACTGCCAAGCAGCCAGTTGGTTTGTGCGTGGAGGGGAGGCTCTGCAAGACTTTTGCCTTTGACCAGAAATGGGGGCTAAGTCCCGCCAGTTTCCAGCTGGGGGAGTGGACATCACCCAGGTACATCCAAGAACACCTGTCACTGGAGCCTGAAGCACAAGTGCCTGTCTGCTTGCCAGGAACAGTGTGCCCTGTGAGGAAGAGGAGAAAGCTGGAGGGAGCAAGGTCCAGTGGAAGATCCTGGCTAGTGCATCCCTGTATCGAAGTGCAAGTAGAAAGATGCTGCACCAACAAGGTCATCGTTAGTGTGCTGGTGCAAGTCAGCAGCCCCGTATACCAGATAAGGTTGCTTTGAAGTTACCGTGTTCAGCATCACTGCTGTACCGATCAGGCCACAGCCCAAATGCGTAATGAAGTTGACAATTCTGTGTGCAATGAGAGGCTGTAGTGAAGATTATTGCTGTGCTGATTGGGCCATACCCCATATGCTGCGAAAAGTCAGCAACACCGTGTGCTATGAGTGGCCGCTATGTAGATTACTGCCATACCGATCAGATCAGAGCACCTGTACGGAGATAAAGTGTCAACCTTGTATTCCTGGTGGGGCCACCAGAAAGGACATGAACTGTTGCCTTTATCAAACCATGGACTTGAGAAAAGGCCACCATGGTGATCAGTGTGGGCCCAAAACCCAATTGAGGACTGGAACTGGAGCAACCTATACCCCTTGTATATGCAATATTTACCTTGTGTTCATATATAACTACTCTTTTTGTCATAAAAGAAAGTATTTGACTAGGCAACCATTTGCTGCTGCTATTGAATGTACTTGTGAGTTGTGAGCCTGCGTTCACCACCCTGTAACCACTGAGAGTCGATTCTTTCCACTTAATCCCTAATGCCCACACAATGGATTATGGGGCTCGGATTTCTAACAGGTTTTATCCTTCATCCAATATCTGGTAGGTAGCTCTGTTTGCAGAAAGACACAAGAGTCGATCTCTTAGTAGAGGCCAAGTTGTCGAGATGGCTTTCTCAATATTTCTCTTGAAGGGCACAAACCTGGGCCATCAAAATATCAAATGCCATTTAAACATTTTACTTGTTTGTTTTGCACTACTTTCTTCCCTCTCTAAGTGCAAGTATTGTATGGAAAGCAAAGAAGTATTGCAGAGCTCTAGTCAAACTCCCAAACTCATAGATGGTATCGGCCTTGGATATGCAGACGTAAATCCTAAATCAATGCATTTCTTTAAGTTGGGTATAGGCATGAAAGAGAGTTGATCAAACAAATTTATTTTGGGGTGGCTCTATTGTAGATCTGGATTTAGCCATAAGCAGGCAGTATAAAAATAGGGGTCTTATGAGATGTGTTTTGGTACATTTATGTTGAGAAGTTAAATGGCTGTCTTTATTTTGTGCAGTTTTATATAGCACAAACTTGACCCAAAGGTACTGGAACACTTTACATGAACACCACTTGCATTACACAAGAACACATTCATTGTTTTATGATACTTGAAGATAAAGTGATTTGCAACATGTTAAGCTGACACAGAGACTTGAACCTGGTTCCTCACTTCTGGCGTTTCACCACATCCTCTCCCTCTTATGTTCTGTATGCCCTGGAGCCTGCAGAGGAGAAACTACAAGGAGGATTAAATGTGAAGCCAATTGGCATAGCCAAGACATAATAGCACAAAGTCTATGGTGGCAGTGTCCCAGTGTGCAGAATCTAAAAACCAGCAATAAAATGCAGCAAATAATTGGGGTGACCATGCAAAAAGAGGCATTTTCTCAAATTCATCTTGCTTAAGGGGTTACAAAACTGCTGCATGCCCGGGTGAGGGTGCTAAACTAGACTCAACAAAAATATAACTTGAAAAACTGGAACATTAGGGACCCCAACATTATGCTGTTAAATGCTAAGCACAGATGATGATGTGGTCTATGCATTCGATTTTCTCCAAACTGCCATATCTATGGCACATATAACTCAGAAAATACCCTAGCTAGTGCATTGTCTGTAGACAACATTGTTCAGAAGCTCAAAGCAGTTTTACCTCTCTGTTTCCTAGTTCTGCTCTTTGCATTGCATGCACTAACTCGGAGATTTTCTAAGTTATTTTATGCATTGCAAGCAGTACAATTTCAGGAAAAAACAAATGTACCAGGCCCAACTGTGTCTCTGCTCAGCACTGAATAGCAGAGTCATAGAGCCCCAATAGGTGCAATGGGTAATTTCAGGGCTACAGCTGGCAGGGCTGAATTTTTCAGGCCTGCTACTAGCTGGAAGACTTAGGAGGAGGAGTTACAAATTGATACTTGAATGGAAGAGGCACAGAAAATTGTGACACGATAAAGCACAGCTCCAGGTATGGTCATCTTCTAGAAGAACAGGAGGTACTTGACCAAAATGGCCATGACTGATAGCAACCTTTAAGGTTTTGCCAGAATCTAACATTGAGGACAGACTGGCAGGCATCATGGAATGAAAATAGAACAGGACAGAGAGTATACTGGGTTGTTTGGTGCTTCTCGCTATGGATGCTGGATAAAACCCCTGTGGTGCTGATTTAATTAGATGCAAACTTTAGTCGTACATTATACTCACCAAAAACAGGAGGAGCAAGCTACAGCCAAAACCCCTGCACTCAAGTGGCAAGCACCAAGCAAAATCAACAAAGTATCTAAGGCTGCCCATTCAATACCAGATGATCAAGAAACCACATTAGGAAGAAGATGAGAGCATTACAATATATACCAAGAGGAACCTATTACACACCAAGAAAACTAGTTCTGAAGAAGCTCGTAGGAATGAAATGGCTATAAAGCATCAAGTGATTTTTCATGAAGAAATCAAATTTTAAAAGCATTAATAAATGTGTTTTTCGCCATGCTTTGGACTCTTGTAGTGTAAAGTTCAATGGACTTTCGTGGGCTATTATAGCAATACCATGTGGAAGGTGCTGAAATCAATTGATTCTTTCTCACAGAATGACTCCTGGGAGAGGCTAGTTGGTTCGGCGATTGTGGTGATTGATCTCATGTTCTCATGTACCCGTGCGTCACAGCTACTATAGTTTTGGACTGACTAAACAAACTTTGATAGGTGCAGAGTGTGTGATTACCCCAGCCACCAATTTTTGAATAATTTTTTTTTATATGATATAACATTTCCTTTGTTTTCAATTAGATATTTCTTTCATCCACAAAACTAGGGGCCTGACTTAGAGTTCAGCAGACGAGTTACTTTGTCACACATATGAGGCTATCCCATCGGCTATACTACACGTGCAGTTGGATATAATGCACTTGTAATACAGTGCATGGTATATAAGTCACATTTATGATGGAGTAACTCATCCACCAAACTCTAAATCAGGCTGCAGATCTAGTCATCAAGTCTCATGTCAAGAATTTAATTTCCTCCTTGTTCTGCTGGTCATTAGATATCTTGCTTTACTCAATGCCATAAATGATTTGGTAGAAACAACCATACAAGTATTTTTTTCAGGCATTCATTTGCTCATGGTCTCTTGGCAAGTATCTGAACTCATTTAGATCATCACATCAACGTTGACAGCTTCTAAATATGAAAAACACAACTAGGCAGGGGTTCAGCTTTATTTCATGCATCCAAATCTTGTTTGAAGTTATAGTCACAGAAACCTAATACTATTGTGAATCAGGTCATGACTGGGGGTGGGTGGGTGTAACTTGCAGAGTTACAAAACATCTCAGTGAGATTCCACAGAATGCTGTCAATGGGTGAAAAATATGCAGCTCGCAATGCCTGTGCGACCTCTGACCTGTTTTAGGTCTTGGGCTCGCCCCCACGTCCGCAGCACCAACCTGCTGTCCCCTGCCTCTGACCCCCGCCCACGCTGCTGCTAGCGTGTTCGAGGCTTCACTTGACCCATGTGCCGTTTTTCCGCCGCCCTGTAAGTGCTTTGCTATTTTCAGCGCCTTGCCTCTTGCGCTTCTGCCCCCGCCGTGCCCCTTCTGATTGTGCCACTTTTCGCTGCCCTGTAGTGCGTTTTTACTATTTTCCAAGCGCCTCGCCTCCTGCGCTTCTGCCCCCGTTGTGCCCCTCTGATTGCTGTGTCCCCGACTGTATTCTGTGCCATTAGTGTATTTCTGTGACCATTTTCATATTGTGACTGTTTTTGAAAATTGTGCCCGACTTTTTTGTGCCTTGTTTTGGTGTTTTCGCCCCTTGTGCGCTCCCCCTCGCTCTCCGCTCCCTGCCGCTGCCTCCCTGCGGCCCCGCCCCCTCGCGCCCCCATTCGCCGCTCCCTCCCGCCTCCCACCTCCCAGCTGCTCCCCCCTCCCTTCTTAATGGCTGGCGCTGCGCGTCGCGAGTGAGCGACCTCTGACCTGTTTTAGGTCTTGAGCTCGCCCCCCACGTCCGCAGCACCAACCTGCTGTCCCCTGCCTCTGACCCCCGCCCACGCTGCTGCTAGCGTGTTCGAGGCTTCACTTGACCCGTGTGCCGTTTTTCCGCCTCCCTGTAAGCGCTTTGCTATTTTCAGCGCCTTGCCTCTTGCGCTTCTGCCCCCGCCGTGCCCCTTCTGATTGTGCCACTTTTCGCCGCCCTGTAGTGCGTTTTTACTATTTTCCAAGCGCCTCGCCTCCTGCGCTTCTGCCCCCGTTGTGCCCCTCTGATTGCTGTGTCCCCGACTGTATTCTGTGCCATTAGTGTATTTCTGTGACCATTTTCATATTGTGACTGTTTTTGAAAATTGTGCCCGACTTTTTTGTGCCTTGTTTTGGTGTTTTCGCCCCTTGTGCGCTCCCCCTCGCTCTCCGCTCCCTGCCGCTGCCTCCCTGCGGCCCCGCCCCCCTCGCGCCCCCATTCGCCGCTCCCTCCCGCCTCCCGCCTCTCAGCTGCTCCTCCCTTCCCCCTCCCTTCTTAATGGCTGGCGCTGCGCGTCCGCAAAGCGGACGCGCCGCTGGCGCGCCAGAGGCAAGCCCGTCTGCACCCGTCCGCGCCTGGACCGCACCCAGCACCACCCCCCCTGGTCCTCACGCCCCCCGCAACTCCTGCTTCCGATACTCAGCCAGCGATCTCCTCGCCCTCAATCCTGGCCCCTCCACAGAGTGCTTCCTGGCCACCCCGAAGCACACCAAAGAACCTTTTTCCTGCCGCACCTGCAACTTCTCCTGCAACAGAACAACGAAGCCAGCAACAACCAACACAAACCACCTGCACTGCATCCTCCTCAACACACGCTCCGCACGAAAACACGCCATCGAGCTCTGGGACTTGCTCGACACCACCGCCCCAGACGTGGCCTTCCTGACTGAAACCTGGTGGAACGACTCTTCGACCCCTGACATCGCCATCGCCATACCGGACGGATACAAGATCACTAGAAGAGATCGAACCAACGGAATCGGCGGAGGGATAGCCATCGCCAACAAATCTACCCTCAAGATCCACACCCACACAGACGACACTCTCAAGACTGCCGAACACCTCCACTTCCAGATCCACACGGACCCCAGCACTACCCTCAGAGGAACCCTTATATACCGCCCTCCAGGACCAAGAGCCCTCTTCAGCGACACCGTCTCCGACCTCGCAAGCACCCACGCCCTCGCCTCTCCAGACTACATCCTCCTGGGAGACCTAAACTTCCACCTGGAAAACAACAACAACGCCAACTCTGCATCACTGACCACCAACCTCCTCAACCTCGGACTCCGTCAACTGGTCAACACTCCTACCCACATCGCCGGACACACACTTGACCCCCTCTTCACCTCAAGCAACCACATCTCTTTCAGCCACACCTCCAAACTCCACTGGACCGACCATCACTGCGTCCATTTTACCTTCAAGAAAAACACTGAACACCACCGCATCCCTCTACCGCCTCACCGCCGCTGGGGAAAAGTCACCGAAGACCAACTAACCAGCACCCTCGTCAAAAACCCACCACCCGACCCCACCGACCCGAGCGCCGCCGCCATCAACCTCCATCAATGGATCCTCGACTGCGCCAACACCTTAGCTCCACTCAAGAAACCCACCGCCAACCAAGGAAAGAAAAAACCAGCCTGGTTCACAGACGAACTGACCACCTCCAAACGCACCTGCCAGAAACCCAAGAAGAAATGGATCCTCGAGCGCACACCCGACAACCTGGCTACCCTCAAGGACGCCAACCGTGATCACCACCAACGGATCCGACTCGCCAAGCGCGCCCACTTCACAGAACGCCTCAACAACAACGCCCACAGCTGTAAAGAACTCTTTGGCATCGTGAAGGAACTCTCCAACCCTAACGCCAACGTCAACGACGTCCCTCCCTCCCAAAAACTCTGTGACGACCTCTCCACCTTCTTCCACCAGAAAATCACAGCCATCCACGACAGCTTCAACACCACACCTCCGCCAGACCCCACCCCCTCAACCCTAACAACCATGAATTCCATCCACTCAGGCTCTCCCACAGACCCGTGCCCACATCACGTATTCAACAAAGCCATCATCGCCCCCAAACTCCGCAAGATCATCAACCTCTCCTTCAACACCGCCACCTTCCCGGACAGCTGGAAGCACGCAGAAATCCAACCCCTCCTCAAGAAACCCAAGGCTGACCCCAACGATCTCAAAAACTTCCGACCGATCTCTCTCCTCCCTTTTCCAGCGAAAGTCATCGAGAAGATCGTCAACGCACAGCTCGCCCACTTCCTAGAAGACAACTCCATCCTAGACCCCTCTCAATCTGGATTCAGACGAAACCACAGCACTGAGACCGCACTCCTCGCCAGGCAACAAATGGACAACGGCGAAACCTCAGCCCTCATCCTCCTCGACCTATCAGCCGCTTTCGACACAGTCTGCCACCGCACCCTACTAACCCGTCTCCATGAAGCCGGCATCCAAGACAAAGCCCTCAACTGGATCTCATCCTTCCTCTCCGACAGAACCCAGAGAGTCCGACTCTCCCCCTTCCGCTCCAAAGCCACCAACCTCATCTGCGGCGTCCCCCAAGGCTCCTCTCCTAGCCCGACGCTGTTCAACGTCTACATGGCCCCCCTCGCACAACTGGCCCGGCAACACAACCTCAGCATCATCTCCTACGCCGACGACACCCAGCTCGTCCTCTCCCTGACCAAAGATCCGCTCACCGCCAAAACCAACCTCCACGAGGGACTGAAATCCATCGCCGAGTGGATGAACAACAGCCGCCTGAAGCTCAACTCCGACAAGACGGAAGTCCTCATCCTCGGACGCACCCCCTCGGACTGGAACGACTCCTGGTGGCCCACAGCCCTCGGCCCCCCACCCCTGCCAGCCACGCAAGAAACCTCTGCTTCATCCTCGACTCCGCTCTCACCATGTCCAAACAGGTCAACGCCGTCTCCTCCTCCTGTTTCAACACCCTCCGCATGCTCCGCAGAATCTTCAAGTGGATTCCAACAGGAACCAAAAAGACAGTGACTCAAGCCCTCGTCAGTAGCAGACTTGACTACGGCATCGCACTCTACACAGGCATCCCAACGAAAGACATCAAACGACTCCAGCGCATCCAGAACGCATCCGCCCGCCTGATCCTCGACATACCCCGCCGATGTCACATCTCCCCCCACCTAGTGGACCTCCACTGGCTCCCCGTGGATAAAAGGATCACCTTCAAACTCCTCACCCACGCTCACAAGGCTCTACACAACACCGGACCCACCTACCTCAACACCAGACTCAACTTCTACGCCCCCACACGTCAACTCCGCTCTGCCAACCTCACCCTCGCCATCGTCCCCCGAATCCAGCGCAAGACCTCTGGCGGCAGATCCTTCTCCTTCCTAGCCGCCAAGACCTGTAACTCTCTCCCCACCTCACTTCGCCAGACCCAGGACCTCCTCACCTTCAGGAGACTCCTCAAGACTTGGCTCTTCGAACGCTAGCAGCTCCCTCCCCCCCAGCGCCTCGAAACCCTGACGGGTACATAGTGCGCTTTATAAATTCTCTGATTGATTGATTGTGCTGCAATTTAGCATTGATAGGGCGAGCAGTGCTGAAAAAACAGCGTGAACGGAACAGCAACTGCTCGCAACACACGTCAATTTAGCATTGATAGGGCGAGCAGTGCTGAAAAAACAGCGTGAACGGAACAGCAACTGCTCGCAACACACGTGATAACCCATGTTAGGAAATCATGCTCAGGGTGCTAAATCTCCTTTGACTCAGAGGCTCACATTTTCTGGAGCCTCGCAGGAGAACAATTCTGCCACTCAATAGGATATGATGGCACAATATGATGGAAATTATCTGCCTCTTCCGCTTCACCCCCTTCGACAATTTGCAACTTTCGATTTAGAGGTTTTGTTTTACTTGATTGAAGAATACCATACTATGTCCACGATGAAGTAATTGTGTTTTTAATCTAGCTGGATATATCATTCTGTGCTTTTTACTCTAAAGTACTCATCCTACACATATTCTGGTTTTCATGTCTATAAATTACATACCATAGTTATTATCATCACAGCCATGCAAAATCTGTAACTTTTACACGTGTAGAGAACCATTAGCTGTATCTGATACTCTTAATTCTAAGAGTAAAACAGCCCTAGTTGTTTCTTCCACTGAAAGTCTTGTGGTGTTGCTGGCAAATATCATGACAGCCGAGTTTCATTCATTCTGCTGTGCAGGTCTTGGGAATGTTGCCTGCTACCACTAGCTATGTTTGCAGCCCATATTGGGTGGGACTATGGGCCCTGGAAATGCACCACATTTCTGTGTCCCTGGCATCACCTCATCCAAACTGTAAGAGAGCGACTGCTATCGTGTTATGGTGTTCCACCGGTAGAGACGGGTATCAGCTCTGCCCTAGCTTGTCATGATCCTCACTGCCATCCATGTCTCTAAACTGGAGTGTTCCTTTGTACCGCGCTCCAACCTGTGGTCTTGGTTCTCCCTGTGTGTGTATATGGGTTTATGTAGTAAGAACTCATCTACAAGGAAGCAGAGCATTGTACATAGCAGAGGGAAACAGTTGTAAGGAACAACACGAGACAGGAGCCGGTATGTTGAAGCTGATTTTTTCCTTGATGAACACGGGCAGCACGCGGCCACTCCTGCAGTCTGCCCCAGCCCTCGGCGACTGACGGGAACTGGAACACACCACTGGAAGGGTGACAAGAAGGATCCACATAGAAAATGTAATGTCAGAACCGAGCACAGAACACAATAGAAACACTACAGCGTCTAAAGGATTGAGGCGGGGTGGGCCTCAGAAAGGCGCAGGGTCTGCAGAGGATGCAGGTGCAAATGGGAATAAGAGCAGACGAGTTAAAGGAAAGGGTGGGATTAAGTCGAGTGGTTTAAAGTTGCAGCACGCCAAATTGCAGCATCCGGACCCATTAAAGATGTATTACTTAAAAATCAGTACAATCGTAGTATTCTAAAAAAGAGTGCAAACAACATCTACGCTTTGGCACCATGCACACAACCAGTCGCACCGTGTTAGAAAAATTAAGGAGTGTTTCCAATTCATGTTGTTTCTTTCCGACGTCCTGTTTTGCTTGTCGAATCCTGCACTGTAAAATGTTTGCCAGGCATTGCCGTGACTGAAAATGAAATGGAGCTCAGGGCACTAATTTATTGACAAAACAGTGCACGAGACAACTTTGCTGCACCAAGTTTAAAGTCAAAAAAACATATAAACATTTTGTTATATGATCTTTCCCATATCCTTGCCAAGCCAAGTTGAACCTTACATAATTCTACTTTTCCCCAAAGTGCCATACTTTAGTCACTCCGTATTCCCGCCTCCGATGGCTATTTACTTCCTGGTGTTTTATATCCATTTCCTAGCCTGAACTATAGTTCTCCTGAGATGCCTTGCAAATTTCCCATATTTTCTGTTCGTTGCTTGTCCTGCTTCGTGAATCTTTCCTTGCCCCTGTTCTGAGCTCAATCTTTTCGTTGTAGCCTGAGTACACATCACACCCCGCAGTAATGATAGCACTCCTGCTATTTGAGATGTCAACAATAAAACTGCCTACTGCCCATCATTAGCACATGCTGTCCTCACTTGGCTAGAGGACACGTTATTTGTGCTTTAACTTCACTTGGACGGTATTTGATTGGACGGTGCAACATCTTTCTGCTGTGCTCTAATTCGTCTTGACAAATCTCAGGGGCTCGTGAGACGGAGGAAGTCGTCGGACAAGTCAGCGTGTGGCCAACACTATACTTTTGATCTGGCATGTGAAGAGTGTGCCGCAGCTTGATGAAAATAGTGTCACAGATTGCTGCATGCACAAATGATTTTAACGAGCCAGATCACGCTTCCCGTTGCTTGAGTGAACTCTATGTGCCATTCTTATGTGGGGCTTCAGAGACTTTGTTCTAAAGGACTTTCAGGAAGTCTTGTCTTTCCAGTGCAACATAAAGTTGCAAGGTGAAAAAAACTTCCTGCGAATAACTGCTCGTAAAGCCAGTGCATGTTTGCTTGCTAACAATAACCACGTGGTTCCTGCAGATGGTGGAATACTTGTGGGTGTGTGTGATGTGTGTGTGTGTGTGTCCATGAGAAAGAAAAAGAAAGATAATTTGAGTGTATGTTTTGTGGTTATCTGTGTGCCTAATAATCACTATAGCAAGGGTCTCCAACTTTTTCTGTGTTGAGAACTACTTCTGAAAATTATTGTGCGCTACTGAAGGCTAAGCACCTTGTCCATTGTTACCAGATGCCCCCACACCGAGCTTAATTGACTTTAGGCCTAATATCCATAGAGACAAATACTACGGTTTGAACAGAATACTTTGCCTAGAAGCACTATAACAGAGCTGGTCCTTGGGGATGTATGAACATGTGTGTTTCAATCTGACGTATATGTATAGATGACTGAGAGTCTGTGCCGTATGTTACTTGTGGCACAAGACAAACCTTTAGCCATATATGGCATCCATACATATCCATATATAACATAAACATACAATCATTTATAATGCAGAAAAATGTTCAGAATGTTCAGAATATGGAACAATTTTCTGTACTTTAAATTTCTCCCACTTAAAATAATGGCTGTATTTTTTACTTTTAAATATGGCACTGTGTTGTGAAAACAAAAGAGTTAACTTTGTTTATAAGGATTCCATAAAACTCATAATTTAAATGTTGTCACATTTCCATATGTCACATTTACAAACACCAGGGGCCAGATGTAGCAAAGGGTTTTTCCCATTCTGTGTCAATGGGAAAATGTGTTCGTACATATGGCCCCAGGTATCTTGCTCCAAGTGGCCTGTAGACATGGTGGCATCTTCATAACAGAAAAATGCATTTGTTTAAATGGAGGAATTTTAAGTGAAGTAAAATGCTTCATACCATTAAGACATAACTGGCTTAATTAAAATTGAAGAAATACATTAAGACAATGTTTCATAGAAAAAATAGTTTTCGTTTTAAATTACTCTGATTTAAAAACACTGACTATTTTTCAGTTTTAAACATTGTACAGTGTTTACTTGCCACTGGGAGCAAAGGGCCTACTGCTTGTAGAAATGACCCTTTAAAATGGGAAAAATCAAAATGAAGAGTTAATCATTAAGAACATATTTCATTTAATTGTCTCCCATTGAAAAAACATTCAGAAACACAATTTAGTTGTAATATTCAGTGGAAATGATTTTTATTTATGAGTTAAATACTTCAGTGCTTCAGTTCTTCACCTCTGTGTCCTACCCAGGCCCATAAATCTGACTGATCAGATCTCATTATCAGGCTGTGCCATCTGCAGCTTGATAATAATAATATAAAATAAACACAGCCTTCCATTAACTTTAAAAGAAAAATGTGACCCTGTGCTTTGCTTATTTAAAATTGAACTTAAGAGGAGCTACTCTGAAGTTGGCTGGGAGCTACTGGTAGCTTGTGTTCCATTGGTTGGAGACACCTGCACTTTAGGAATCAAGTTTCATGGGTTGATGCCTCAAGGAATTTATGGGGGTTATTCTAACTTTGGAGGAGTGTTAATCTGTCCCAAAAGTGACGGTAAAGTGACGGATATACCACCAGCCGTATTACGAGTTCCATAGGATATAATGGACTCGTAATACGGCTGGTGGTAAATCCGTCACTTTTCCGTCACTTTTGGGACGGATTAACACCTCCTCCAAAGTTAGAATAACCCCCTATGTGTGAGGGCAGTGCAGACCACGAATGAGGAATGCCTCGGATGTAGGGAAGACTCAGCCACTTTTTATTATATAAGTTAGTCTTAACAGACAATATTTTGTTTAACCTATTGTTATTCAATTTTGTTGATTAGGTACAATGACATGTAAATGGGCATACCCATAAAGAGGCCTCACTGCAGAAATTGTCATTGTGAGAGCCCCCAAAGACCCTAGCACATGGCATGCACCTCAAGCAGTGGGCATGCAAGAGTGGTCATACAGGGGAGTGAGGCCATGAGCAGGCCCATATACACACTGTGCTGTACAACTTTGCTTTAAAAGTTATCTGATTGATCATTCAGCGCATCCTTGAATACCTGAAGATCACGCAATATATCATCCCACAGGACTGCAATGGTAACCCTGTGCAACCCTCATACCTTCTCCTATCTCAGTGCTACCACCTGCACCTTGCCCCACTTTAGTGTTGCAGCGCATGAGTGTTTTAGGTTCGGAGGTGTGGCAGCCTTCCAGGGCATTGCTATTGAGCAGCAAGCTATCAATAATGCTAAGTACAGAAAAGGATTTGCCACCCGTTGTGTTTTCTTCCTCCTGAAGAGGCTGAGTAACACCCCTTCTAAGGATACGAGGCCAGTGAGGCTCATCATCTCCGATAGAGCCTCTGTAATTTCCCTTCCCAGTACCGCAACTCTTACCGAACTACCATAACAAGTACGCTGTGTCAGTGTTGGATGCACAACATCTGGGGCAGTGGAAGGAGGACCCATACATTCTATGGAGGCTTTCCAGTGTTAGGCAGGCCCTAAGTAGGATATTATGCTGGATATTTTGAAATTTAGCAATGCAAGACAGTTTCCATGGGTACTGTAATGCACTGTCCCATTCTTTGGGTGACAGGTTCCGGCCTACGTCTTGCTCTCAACACCTGGGCAACGGCAGTAAGGCATCCCGAGTGGTGTGTGACAGTGCCTTTGCGAACCATGTGATGAGTCTATGGCCACCCTCCATGATGTCAATCAGACGCACTAGTGGATGCTGCTCCGGCTCTGTGTCGGAAATGCGCCACAACCTAGCCAGTTCTGCTGCTAACTTGGAGTTGGTCAAAGAGGATAAGCACTCCGTCATGGAACAGTTCTCCGAGTGTCCCACTCCTTCCACCTGTTTGAAAATGATACCCTTCTTGAAAGCAGTGACAGATAAATGGAGCAGACTAATGGCTGGGCAACATTGCTTAAACCGAAATGGTGTAATGCTGGTCTTATACTCCCAGTCACAAAAGGGAAATATGTCTACCATATTTTTGGATTTAGCCTTGGTACTCTCAAAGAGCTGCACAGAAACTACTTGAGTATCCTCTAAGGATCGATGTGTCCAGAAGGGGTCAACCTTGTTGATGCAGTGGACTGAGATCAAGATGGGAACTCTGCATTTAATTATGTGCAGGAGGTTGGCATCAGCGCTGGAAGAAGGGGTGTTGGGGTGCTGTAGCACCTCCAAAATACCTCTGCTGGATTTCAGAAGGTAAGTGAACGGTAAAGATGCCTTTGAATTTTGGTGTTATCTGGTAACATTTGATGCACTTCAGAGACAGAGGTCAAAAATCATACAACTACTTCTGTCAAATGGCTGTTTATTCTGTTAAAATGGAGATTGGTGTTTTTCTACTTCCTTTAACTGGAAAACAAGATGGTTTTGTAAAGTGAACTATGTGGAAAGCGTGCTGGGGTACAGTAGATATCATTTTTTTCCAAGATATAATACTATTCAAATGCTTGTAAATGAAATGTAGAGATGTTTCAGACTTCATCAGCATTTTGGAAAGCACAAATGAATCACTTTTCGTTGTAATTCTGGAGTGTAATGGAAAAAAGATTTTAATAGGATCAGCATAAATCAATGCATATTTGTTTCCTGAAACCTGATATGCACACATTATTTTTGTTATTTTTGATCACTAAAAACCGTGTCTGAGCACGTGTAGAGGTTATTTCAGGGGAAAATGTGCTGTCTGTGAGTGATGCTGCACCACCAACCTATAATAATATATTTAGGACAGCGACCTCCAAAATGCACCACCAGTTACATACTACACCTTACCACTGTCCAGCTGAATACATTTATTGCTCTTGTTCTTTGCGTGACATTTGGAATTTTCACATATCATATGACGTCAGGAACGTACCTCTGATGGCAGCACCCCCACTCTGAAAATTAGTTCAGCACCATTGGGCACACACCAATGGGAAGAACTTCTAACCACCTTTCGATAGGTGGGAAACACTAATAGCTCTTGCGGGTCACGAGGTCAGTAGTTGCCCCAAGGGCAGACGAGGAACAGCAGCAGTCAAGGCTGCCCGAAACAACACAAAGAAAAAAATATGTCCCCTCCCCTTTTATAGGGAACTTTTGGCTGAGTCCGATTTCCCCACCCATCAACGCCCTAAGCGCCACACTGAGAGTGCAACTCACTGTTTGATTACTTATGTTTACGGTTATATAAGTTTGATATAATGCCAAATACATTGCCAGTTTTACTTTTGCTAGTAACATGAGCAATGTAACTGTCGAATACCGGCCTTGTTTAAGCAAAATTATTAAAACACATTTAAAAAAAATCTGGAATGCCTATTGCTGATTGTTTGAGATCCAAGACTGGGTAAAGAGAATTGCTTCTTTTCTCTACAGTGAGTGGCCCCTTTATCATTCATTCTCCCTGTCCCTCACGTCTTCACAGATGCATGGGCCTTTAATGCTGGCATCTACCTGCAAATACTTCACTGTCCCACTTTCTACTACCTTCCAACGTTAATACACGGAGACGCCGTGTTCGGATCACAGATATTATATTTTTTGAAGGATCGTGGTAACCCGGGAGTTTATTTACTTCCGTGTTCATGTGCGCATGGTCAGCGCACTCGCTAAGCGTCCGTACACGGAGACGCCGGTTTCGGATTACAGATACTATTTGTTGAAGATCGGGGTGAGTTTGACTGTATGCTGTTGTCGGGAATTGAATGATTATTGTTGCGAGACTACCCTAAAACGGTACTTTCCTTCAAAAAGATTTATTATATATAATTTATTGATATTTACTAGTATACTGTTGTTATATTATGGATTATTGTTGGGCTATTGTGCATGTTTATTGTGCATATCAGGGTGACTTTTATGGCACAATATGTTAAATTCTAGCTTTCTTAAGTGCTTGTGTTCTTTATTTCTTAACAGCAGATCAAAACTCCATTTGGATAAGTTACATGTTGGATTACATTTGGCATTACAGCTTGGTTGGTCAAGCTCTAGTGGATAACAAGGTATTTTGGTTTAACAATTAGTGGCCTTGTGAACACGGTGGTGCACTATGGTGGCATGTACTGGTTTCTGGTTTCTAACTAAAAGTTGTTTATTATTTTTATAGAGTTTACGGTATGTTTTGTAAATTTTGGGTTTGTGTATTTAGGCTTTCTATCGGGTACTTACCCTGAATTCATTTCTCTCACTTAACGTAGTGGGTTATATTATCCAAATTTCACCTTCCTTGAGCTTTATCACACATATATCACGAACTTGATGGTTGAGCATATTGGTCTTAACTCGTGTATTTTGTTTATGATTTCTAGCCCTGAAGAAGTCGTTAGGGATATAAACATTTCCCAAGACGAAACACGTGTTGGCTGGAACCACAAATTTCTTTGGATTTTGGACTGTCTAATGTGTAATCACAATCTGAATAAACTTTGGATTTATCATTTTGGTTGAATTTAGGACCTTTCTGTTGTATATGGACTAATATATACAATTAGTTTTCAATGTGAATTGTTTATTCAAATATTCCTTTTGTGATATTAGAGGGGTCCCTCTTTGTGTATTTTCTAAGTTGTGAGGTGGTGTTTCACCTCTAAGGGTAGGGTGTGTCCCTTGTGAGGTTCCCCGTTATTTACTTAGGGTAGATTGGCATCCTGAGCGCCATATTTCCTCTATTCGCACCGTTCCATTATTACCTTCCAACGTTACCAGGTGGCGAACTGCGAGGTTCATTCCACTTCCTCATCAAATCTGTGCGAAATCCTATGGTAATTTTTACGACAGGACAGCTAGAGTTTCCTCGGGTTCCACTACAGTTTACCCGGTCTCATCGCTCCATCTTAAGCAGAGGTTATAACAATTCTTTGCTCTTTTTATATCATCATCACTGATGCTTGTCACGTTCGGCGCTCTGACGCAGCGACCAACACGTTACGGAAAACTGTAAAAAGAAATAGCATATCGTGTAACAAATAACCTTATCCACCGCTTCAAGGAGCGATGGCTCAGAAACGGGTCGAAGTAAGGTTCAAACCTGTCTAGTTTACCTATTTGCGATTTTATAGGCGTTATCAAGTGCAAAGTGTGTTGGTACAGACTGAGGCTGTTTTAACAAGCCTGTGTTGCGCTCCTTTTATTAAAACAATACATTCCTCCTGTCGCTTTCCTCGTCTTCTGAAGAGCCGCGTTATTTGAGCTGAATAAGCAGTGAAGCGCCAGAGTTTCAGATTCTGCCGTATATAATTAGAAAAATCTCAGCATGCTCCTATTTAATAGAACCGTGGCAGGCAAAGGATGGCGAGGAACCGCAGCTGCAACCAAAGGCTTCGATCAGTGCCAACGTGTCGCCTTCGGCAGCAACATGTTTGATGGAGTTGTCAAATGTTACCAGTCAGCTGTGCCAACTCATGGAAAATATTTTTAATGCTCAAGTAAAATTATGAAAGATTGAGGAACCGAGTCTTTTTAAGGTTTTGGAAACTTCTAAGGAATTCGCGAGGTCTATTTTTGCTTTTTAGAGGATAGACTCTTGTACATTAATGGTTAACTATTGTACTGACTTTCTCACAGACACGACTTTCTAAGTTCAACTCTTTATCACTGAATTCCTAAGTGAACAATAATGCGGAAAGGACCACTAAAGTACATACAAGAAGCAGAACACAATATTACCTCAGTTAAAGAACGTGGTAGAACCATTAGTAAGACAGCTCAGTGAGTTAATGTTCACTGCTGACGCTGGGTTCATTACCTGTAATCCTAGCTCTCTTCCAGGAGAATCCTCACAAAAGTCATAAATACTGAATAGTCCTATCCATGTATCTCTGAGCACTCTTCAAAATGTTGTATGTATATGTAATAAACTTTGTACACAGTACTTTACACTAAACAAATATACACACACACATATATATATACTGAAAAAAACAAAGGTTACAGGGAGAACATTGTTAGGATCCAAATGTACTCATGCAAAACCATAGAAATTCAGCAGATACAGTTAGAGGTCTTTCAAGTTACTAAAACTCGCTCCCTAAGGTAACTATAATTCGCGCCTTTGCCATGCACAGTTATCTCATCAATAATTTTTTTGCAAATGTTGCAGTGATAATGTGAAAGATGGCATAGAATATGTCATCAATGATATAATATTTAATATGTGGAGTAATTATCTGTGCATGGCGAAGACTAAGCACCCAACCGTGCACCGTGCACTGCCTTCTCCTATGCGCAGTAGGGGTTGCCCACAAGGGCTGGCCTGCATCCAGTCCCTGCGCCCAATATCCGTAACTAACCAACCCAATGTTGTGCACGGCTCTATGCACATGCATGGCAGAAGTTAGCCGTGGGTGTGAAAATAGGTGTCAGAGGCTATACCTAGGGGTTATTGTCTGTCAGTGTCTGTCTGGGTGTGAGAATGTGTACATCAGTGTTTTAGTGGGTGCGTCAGTATGTGCATAGGTCTGTGAGTGGGTGCATCAGGGTATCAGTGGATGTGTGAGTGGGTGTGTGACATCTGAGTGGGTGTGTGAGTGAGTGCATAACGGTCTGAGTGGGTGCATGAGGGTCTGGGTGGGTCTGTGAGTGGCTACATGAGTGTCTGAGTGGGTCTGTGAGTGGGTGCATAAGTGTCTGAGTGGGTGTGTAAGTCGAAGAATTGATTGAAAGAGAGACAGAGAGAAAGAAAGAAAGTGAGAGGGAGAGAGAAAGTTTGTAAGGCTTTGAGTCTGACATACACAGAATGAGTTATTTGTCTCCAATTTAAAATAAAAAAGTTTTTTTTAAAAATATATATATTTTTATTATTATTATAAAATGAGTCAAGCTGGATTCGAACCCCTATAGCTCAGTGTGAAAGCCAGCGACCTTCACACTGAACTATGGGGGTTTGTTTCTTTTTTTTCTAGCACTTTATGGGCTTTCATATTATTAATTTAAGATGAAAAAAAATACTGAAAAGCCCTTTATGGGCTATCTGGCACAGCGGGGGAAGCCTTAAGGACTCCCCCACGGTCCCTACATATTTTTTTAATTACATTAGTATTTTAAATACATAATAAAAAATTACCCCCTTTATGGGCTACCTGGCACAGCCATGCAGTGCCATTGCTTCAGCAAGCAAAGAGCTGCTTTGACAGCATCTCTGTGCTTGCTGAATCAGTTTATCTCTGCCCCCTGCAGAGGGACCCCCCACCGGTGTAAGTGGTAAGGGTGTCCCTACCCTGACCCCTTCCATTTTAGTTTTACTTTTTTTCAGGGACTCGACTCAAGCTGAGTCCCAAGATGGCTGCCAACATTTCTCAGTTTGACGTGTTGCAGCCAATTAGAACTGTGCATTTCCCTACACAAGCTCATCTTTGTTAACAAATACTTCATGGCCAGTGAAATACACATTTTAATTTCCTTACATTTCTCAAATACCACTAAACAGATTTACTTCAAATAAGCGAAAGTGTAATCCACACACCGGCAGTTAGCTTTCTGCCAAATTAGGTGTAATTACTTCCAGTGGTTTGGCCTGTAGTTGTGCCTAAATAATCCTATAGATATTAGCATGGGAAACACAACATTTTTTAGCCCCCTTTTTCTCGGCCCCCACTTGATGGATCACTTTCCATGCGCAACACAAATCAATGCAACACTTTAAAAAAAAAAATCATCAAACGGTGTCAAAGATATAAGCAAGTGAAAAACATTTTTCCTGTGGGAACATGGTCTTAACTATTAACTACCTATTGGTTGCTGCCAGTGGGTAAGATATATATATATATGCATATATATATGTATATATATATGTATATATATATATATATATATATATATATATATATACAGATGCCATTGAGCCTAGTACGGATGCAATCTGTCTCACTGTTGGATGGCGAGTCTGTAAGAGATTATGACACTTCAGATTGATAATAACCTCTCCTTCAAAGGATACACTCTTGCGGATCAGGGATCCAGTATTGCTCCCATTTAATCTATCTTTTGGACTGGACAAGTTGTAGACTTTCTCTGGTGTACTTGCAGACCCAGATTGGTTAGCGTTTTGAGACAGACTTTGTAATCTTTCTTTGTCTCCGCTGGTGACATGCCCTTTATTCACCAATCATCCAGCTAAGGCTAAACAAAGATCTCTGGGATCGTTAGATGAGCTACATTTCACAAATGTTCGTGGACCTGATTTTAGCCCAAAAGGTAGGATCATTTAATTGTAATGATAAGATCTTAATTTGAATCGAAGGAACTTTTTATGCTTTTCTGATATTAGAATGTGAAAGTAGAAACCTAGAAGACCTATTGAACACATCCAGTCTCCTTGATGTGGTGAGGGATACATTTGGAGTAATACTGAATTCCACATTTTTCTTTCTTTATGTCCTTTTTTAGTATTTGTAGATCTAAAGGGGTCTGAATTCTTATTTTGGTCCTTTCTTTAACACCATAAAGTATCAGGAATAAATCCAAAGTCTTCTCTGGTGATGAGGTACCTCCTCCACAGACTGCTTCTGAAATCGAGTGTTGCAGTAGGTGTTTCTGAAAGCCAATATTTTGATGGGTCGAATTGAAGGCAGTAGGGACCTGAATGGAAGAGTATAAACATTCTGAACAATATTTAAAACCCATTTGTCTGTTGTTACTATGCACCACTCTTCTAGATGTTTGGTAATACTTCCCCCACTAAAGTGGAAAACAGAGAAGGGGGAAGTAACAGCTCATTGATTAGCAAGAGGTTTCCCTGTCAATGCAGACTGCAGCTGTGTTCCTCTACCTCGTAATGGATTTTGAGGGTGGTAGTGGTGTCTTGACTGCTGTTGGTGCTGTAGGTGAGACCAATGATGGACTTAAACCCAGTGAGAGAAACATCTTCTACCTTAGGCACTTTATCTTCTACAATATTCTTTTCATTTCTCTAGACCAACAGCCATGATAAACAATATCCTGTGGCACAACATTTTGCTCATATACAGCAATCGAATACCTCTTTTATGAGTTTTGCTGTCATTGATGCAATACCATTGAACATCAGGGGTGGTGATAGAGAGAAGAAGCTACGCTTCCTTGAAACTAGATATATTATTGATTTTAAAATGCTAATACCGAAAGGTTTGAACTCCAACAAAGAACTGTCAGTTCAATTAGAAGTCAGCCTCTAATTTAGTGATGTGAATCAGACACATAGAGTCTGATTTAGATTTTGGAGGAGGAGTTACTCTGTGGCAACGGTGACTGATATCCTGTTCGCTGAAATCTATAGAATGACATTTAAATTTAGACGGAAAACATATGCGTTAACAATGCGATGGAGTAACCCCTCCACGAGATCTAAATCAGGACTATTGGCTCTTTTAAATCTATATATCTAATAATCTTTGCATTTGAAAATCTCTGTATTTGAAATTTGTAATATATAATTTAAGGTTGAAGGTTTTAGTTATCTGTTTTGTTTTTTCCATGTAGGTATCAGCCAGATGCAGCGATATCAAGAAACCTAGATTTACTCCTGTAATCACATAGGTCAGCGCAGAATAGGTATGACTTTTGCCCACATGGGCTTGAATTGTGTATTGGGTCTTCCATGATATTCTCTAAAACAACAGACAACTCGTTATGTTTTTGTATTATTATCTATTATATATGGTTTATTTAAGATACAGCTTCAAGACATTGATAAATGAATTCTGGTCCTCTGATCATCATTTTGATTACTGGGTAACCAAAATGTTGGATACTGGAATTTACGTATTCATCATGAATATTTTGCCATACTTCTCCACGAATAGCAAAATTATATGAACGTATGACTTTTATAAGTGCTATGTTTGCAAGTTAAATTGAAACATGCTATCCGTATGGTAGAACTTTGAGATAGCTGCACATATTAAAAGTGATTTTATATGTGTTAATTGATCAGAAGAACATTGTATCATCAGACCTCTGTGATATACCAATATTATCTATACCAAAAAATGACAGTTGAAATTATGTGCTGAACCTGATATATACACAGCTGAACAATTTGTACTTACTCACTAAGGTTAATATTGAATTAAATTTGAAGATGGCAGATAGGGTACATTGCTTACAATACTTAAATGAGTTTGGATTAGTATGCTTTCGCTTTTTAGCAAGCAAAATATATGATTGTTACTGATGCTTCAACGGTCATCCGTGAACAAGACTATGGGCAAAATGCATTGTGAAGCAGTTTTCTGAACAAATCACTTTCCACTGCACTGAAGAGTCTGAGTCTTACTTGTGAATTACGAGGTTGCTTTTAGGATATACGGGGTACTGGAACCCCATGATACCATAACTTTGTAACTTTGTAGGAGTGTGTGCTTGTATCTATCTATCTATCTATCTATCTATCTATCTATCTATCTATCTATCTATCTATCTATCTATCTATCTACATATAAAGTGCTTTGTATAATATTTATTACATATATAAAAAAAAATTATAGGAGTGCTCCGGGATCCTTGCATGAGGGTGGGACTATTTAGTGCTTATGATTATTGATGAGGATCCCCCTGGAAGAGAACTAATAATACAGCGGAGTGTATTATTTCCAAGTGTCTCATTATCTCCTTCTGCCTGTCAGAAGAAGGAATAACACTTTGGTTAAACCTGATGTTCTGGATGGACATGGAGAATGGTGATTGTGAAATAATCAGTCCAGTACTACTGTAAGAGGGGGTGTGAATGATTACTGAGGTTCAGAGGATCAAGGTGAGGATGTGACCTATGGAGCCAGTTGGTTAAGTGACAAGCATGGCATCTGGTTCGACACTGAATGCATTGGTGAGAGTGAAGAGAACTTTCTTGATTTATTTGTGATTGAGTTGCTGGCCAATTTGAAGAATAGGATGAAGATTTTGGAAGTATGGCCCTCATTTTGACCCTGAGTGTCCATGGACTGCCAGGGCTACTGTGGCGGTCTCACCACCGTGGGACAGGTGGTGCAGACTGCAGTGTTACGACTGCGGTGGTTTGGCCACTGCCAAACCACCAAATCCTGCCAGTCTCACCACTTTACAAAGGTCTGCTGGGCTGGAGGTTTCCACCCGGGAGTCAGGTAACCGCCGAGGTTATCCTGACTAGGGACACTACAAGTATTTTCCTGGCAGTACAAAATGCTGGAGGTAAGTTATCCTGATGACAGGAACTTGTGTTCTTGTTGCTGGGATACCCCCAAACACCTCAGCACACATGCACCCACACACACACAATCACACACAGACACCCCCCCATTCACACACGCACTCACATCATTCACCCCATAGACACGCATACATACACATCACACACACATGCATACACAAACCATCCTCCCACCCCTTCCCTTCAACTACACACATACATACACGCACCTTCACACACTCACTCACCCCCCTTACCCCTTACACATTTACCCATGTACACACCCCATCCACATGCATACACACATGCATCACAATTGCCACATTTACACAGGCAGACATGCACACACAGGCACTCCCCCTTCCTCCCCCATTCATGACACTCATACACACTCATTCATGCCCCCCACCCCTCTCCCCTTACGGACGGCACTTACCTCGTCCCACGAGGTGCTCCTTTGTTACGGAATGGGACCCGTTGCTCCCACCGCCGGCACCACCACGTCACCAGAAGACCGCCACTCAGACATGGCGTGGCGGTGCCGCAGTGGAACTGCCTGTGCATCGCCGACCATTGTGATGAATACTGCCAGATATTCGACAGCCAGCGGTGCGGATATCCGGTGGCAGTCATAATGCGCCAGGCGGTCTTCCAGCGGCTGCGGTGGTCCTGGCAAAGGACCACTGCAGTCATATTGAGGGCTTATGTGTTGACTAGATGAGGCATGTCATGGGCGATCATTGCTAGTTGCCGCTGGCAGCTGCTATAGTGGCAAGAGTCGGGTTCACCAGAGCTTTGCATTGGCGGGTGGCACAAGTGGCAACCTCTTGGCATGAATGTGCCTGTTAGTGGTGGTGAAGAGCCCAAATCTTCAGTATTTTCCCTTTTCTTCAAGGAGGAGCCCAAATGATGCCACAGCAAGTGTTCAGCCCCTGGGAAGCACTTCTTGGGGATCAGGAACCCACTCTAGCAGAGGCCACCATGTCTCATACAGGTCCAGTTGCAGGTCCAAGCAGGTTCAATTGCAGTAGATCAGCTTGACAGTTCAAGAGAGGCCTCTGGAGCTTGTTGTGTCCCTGAGGCTCAGAAAAAGGAGATCAGCTAGCTGATCCTTGGAGTCACTTTAGCCTCGGATAGAGGGTGCAAGTCCAGTCTTCCTTCCCAACAAGCTGGGCAGGCCTCGAGCAGCACAGTAGGCAGACATCTCTATTCTGTAGTATCCATAGGTCCACGAGTGTACTGAAGAGTGGGTCTGAGGGTCATATTTTTATACCTGGTGCTCCTTTGAAGTAGAAGATGCTTCTGGTTTTTTCCTCTTACAGAGTTGTCTGGAATTTCATGTCTTCCTTCCCTATTCCCAGTCTGTCTGGGGCAGAATGGGATAACGTGCAGTCTTTTGTGTATGACCTGAGGAAGTGCCTTTTAAGGGCAATTGAGATATGTGATAGCCCCGCTGACTCCATCATGCCAACACCCAGACCGTCTATTGTAATGCTGTCTAGGAGGAGTACACAAAGTCCAACTACACTTGTGACCCAGGAAACGGGCTGCCAGTACCAAATAGTTGGGACAAGAAAATGCCCACTTTTTTAATAGTGCCATTTTCAGAATTGTGACTTAAAATCCAACTTTACCGTTAATGAGGGATTTAATTTACAATTCTTCAGACACCAAATATGATATTTTTCACCTGCTCCCAATCGAAAGGCGTTATTTATTAGATGTAGTAGGGTGAGCCTTGTGAGAGATAGGTCTTACAAGTGTGTGTAACAAATTTGAGAGATTTTCACTACCAGGCCAGGTAACTCTTAAAAGTACATATCTTACTTTTCAAATACAATGCACCCTGCCCTATGGGCTGTTTATGGGATACCCTCTAGGTATTAAATAGGAAAGTTTTAGGCATGGCAAAAGGTGTATTCTTCAAGGTCGAAATGGTATTTTACAACTTCACATACTGGCTGCAATGGCAGGTCTGGGACATGTTTGAAAGGTGACATAGGTAGGTGGAACACTCATTGCTGCAAGCCCACTAGTATCATTTAATTTACAGGCCCTGGGTACCTTAGTACCACTTTACTAGGGACTTACAAGAAAACTAAATGTGGCAATTAGCTGGAAGTCAATTTCACAATATTTAAAGGAGAGAGCAGGAGCACTTTAGGGCTCTTTAGCAGTGGTAAAGTGATCAGAGTCCCAAGGCCAACAAAACTGAATTCAGCAAAACCAGGAATTGGAGGAATAAGACCTGGGGTGACTCTGTAGAGAGGGCCAGGCTCAACGATGACATAAGGAAGGTCTTGGGCCCATTTGTCTGAAAAGCAGTATCCAGATTTGCAAGAAAAGGTCCTATACCCCTACTGGATGTACAAAAGTGAGACCAGCCACGTTCGTACTATTCTATTGAGATTTTTGGGATTGAAGCTGTTTGTTTGCATTTGAGAGGCTTCCAAAAGGCTGTCATTTTGGAGCTAAAGGAACAATCAATCAGGAACATGTGTGGAATTCTGGAATTTGAGTAAAGGAGCACTGTGTCCCAAGTAACAAAAAAATATGTTATGAGAATTTCATCAGCCAAGATTAACTTTTAGTTGTTTTAAAAAACACAATCAGAACTACATTTAAGGAAATAATAGCTTAAACAGTAGTTAGTAAAGGCTTAGGGCTTGATTTAAATATTGGCGGACAGGTTATTCAGTCACAACGGTGACAGATATCCTGACCATCAAAATTCTATAGGATATAATGGATTTAGATTCCAGCAGACCGGATGTCCGTCACCGTTGTGACAGAGTAACCCCTCATCCCATATCTTAATCAGGCCCTAAGTTTCCTAGAGAATATTTAAACACAGAAAGGATTGAGAATTGTTGTATGAAAGTGGGCTGTTGGTTGACTGGTGTGTGAGCCCTGGTCAAAAAGCAACCGCAATCCTTGTCATGGCAAGGCACAAGCCAATCCTAAATTAACCTGTGCTCAACCCTCTGGTAGCTTGGCACCGAGCATTTAGACTCAACTTAGAGGTAATGTTTAAAGTATTTGTGCAGCACTTCAAACAGTAATAAAGTGAAAACACAACACAAAAAGAATCCTATACCAAGAAAATTAGAGTGATTTTTAATAAACAAAACAAGACCAAAAGGATAAATATCCATTCAATATAACCAGAGATATACCATTTTAAAGACTGTGATGAAAATAGTGCCAAAAAGCACAAAGCGCCAACTGTAGATATCTGGTTCCACCGGACAGGGGCAAAGTCTCAAGTTTAGGCTGACCATGATGGAGTGCTGGCCAGCTACAGGGACTAAATATGGGCAGCTAAACAATGTTCCGTAAATTCTAGTTTGTGGAACCTTGAGTGGGTCAGCGTCAAAGAAGCGTAGCACAGTTGAAGTGATGCATCGGTTCTGAGATGCAGCAAGGCTGATATGCTAGAGCCTGAGTAGCCATTGAGGATCTCGTTGATGGGGGTTGTGATGTGAAGTCTTGCATAGAGGATGGGACGCCCAGTCAAGGTGATGCGTCAGTTCTGAAAAGCTGCAGGGTTGCCTTGCAGAATCCGAGATGAGAGTTGAGGTTGTCGTTGATGAGGGATGCGAGGGAGTGCACCAAGAATGCATCATGCATCAGTGGCTCCAATGGGACAGAGATTGCAGTGCTTGGCAGAGTAGACTCACAGATGGAAGAGTCCAGGAGCAGGTGCAAGTTTGTTGGAAGCCTGTTGTGTCCCTGAGGCTTCAGATTAGGAGGTCAGGCAATTAATCAATAGAGTTACTCAAAGGTGATACATATCCATTCCTTCTCACACAGGCAAGCAGTAGCTGAGCAGCACAGCAGGGCAGCAGTCATTCAGAGTAGCAGTCACTGGGCTGAGAGATTCTCTCACAGGATGCCTGTAGAGCAGTTCAAAGAGACTAAAGTCAACCCCCTTCTGCGGTTCCTCCCTGTAAGCAAGCACAAGGCATTACAAGTGGATATCTTGCTTCCTCCTCATGGACCCCAGCAGGCCAATGATCATGCCTGTGAGGGTCTTGTTGAACCTTCCAACAGACCTGTTAGTTTGGGAATAGTAAGGAGTGGAGAACTTATAGGTTACCTCACACTTCTTCCTTGTGGACGTCATGTGCGCCGACATGAATTTGGTGCTACGGTCAGTTACCACCACATCGGGGAAGCCCACAAAGGTAAAAATCCCCATTAGTGAGCTGGTCACCAGATGCGCAGTCACTGTCTTCAAAGGTCTAGCCTCTAGGTACTGGGTTACATGATGCACCAAGACCAGGGGGAACCTGTTTCCAGGAGCCGTCTTGGGGTCCAGCGGCCTCACAATGTTGAAGAACACTCCTTCAAAGAGAGTGCCAATGACAGAGAATGGCTGGAAGGGAGCCTTGAGTTTCCCTCCTGACTTGCCACTGGTCTGGTAGGTAGGGCAAGACCTGAAGAACACATCTGAGGTCATCCACTTCCAGGACCAGTAAAAGTGGGGTGACAAGAATTTCAAAGGTCTTGTCCTGCCGTAGATGACCTGCCAGGGGTAAATAGTGAGCAAGCTCCAGTAGGCAGGCCCTGTAGCACTGGAGGACCACCAACACATGGGTTGCACCAGGCTCAAGAACCTTAGGCTAGCTGTACAGGAGACCATTCTCCCAGTAAATCAGGTGATTACCAGAGGGGTCACCAGCTCCCTGGGCATCGTCTTGCCACCATAGGCCCTCAAGAGTAGGGCAATCCACCTGCACCTTGAAGAACTTCTCCCTGGTGGGACCCCCTTGCTGCCAGCTGGTGAGCTCAGGTAGGTTTCCCAGAGTGGCAATGTCCTTCCCTGTAGGTTCTGGGCCATCCACCTTAGGCTCAGCTTCCTCACGGACCATTGGAGTTTAAGAAATGAATTTCTTCTTTTAGGCTGGGACCTGAACCATTCTTCCAGGCTCTTCCTGACTACCCTCCCGGGTGGTCATGGACCATGTGGTCAGACACTCCCACTCACACAAACCTAACATATCCAAGTGTGATCTGAGCTCCACCTCCTTCCTGATGGTGTGCTCTAGGTTGTTTCCAAACAAACAATCCACAGGCATGGACAGACTCACAGCAACCCTCAAGGCATGTAAGTTCTCTACACCATGTCTCTGTCACTCAGGGACACTAGTGTTACCTCTAAGCTGTCCCTCACACTCCACGTGCTACACTAAATAATCCTGGTGTCTTGCTACCAATGGGACTCTGTGCCTCCTTGGGCCACATGGCATATCCTTTGTAGTGCACAACCTGCTGACAATTATAGCACTTTGAGTGTGCCTTCCCTGATGACTTACTATCAGGGAGCCACTTTTGTTCTGCTCCATGGAGATGAGGAGTCCTAACCCTTAGAACTAGTTTGGGGCCCTTTAGAGAAATCCATGTGTTTAAATTTGCCTTTCTTCTCCTCCTGCACACCCTCCAAATAACTACTTGTGGACCCTGGTGCTGATCCAGCAGTCATCCTCTTTAGCAAGCTCCCTGGGATCAGTGAGCATACTGTCAATAAGACGCTGGTGCGGATCTGCATATCAAAGAGTGAACTTAGACTCACTTGCAATCAAATTGTACAGCCCCTGATAACTGCCCTTCACCCAACGATTTAGTCCATTGCAAAAAGAGTCCCTTGCGGGGGCTGTGTCTGCAAAGGACGCTTGGCATCCCCTTTGTAGTGCAGTACCTGTTGACAATCATTGCTCTTAGGGAATGTCTTCCCTGATGATTTACTATTGAGGAACCACTTCTTCTGCTGTGGTGGGGCTGGTGAGTCTTGACCCTTAAAAATAGTTTGGGACTTGTTAGATCTGGTATCCCTGGCATGGTTTTCCCTATCTTTTTGCCTCCACTTTCTTTATTTTTGACTGCATGCTTGACTTCGTTTTTGCTGGTTTTGGTACTCTGGGCACTTTACCATGGCTGACCAGAGCTAAAGTGCAAGTGCTCTCTGTGTAAATTGTACCGGTGATTGGCTTATCTATGATTGGCATATTAGATTTACTAGTAAGTACCTAGTAAAGTGCACCAGATGTGCCTAGGACCTGTAAATCAAATGCTAGTAGTGGGCCTGCAGCAATCAATCAATCTTTCTTCATTCACTTACCTAAAATACAACCATAAAACACATAAAAACATTACATTTAAAAGCATAAAATTAAAAAAATAAACAATTGTTAAAATGTAAAAATCCAAAATCATCTACAGGCTTGTCATAAATTAAATATCTAACAAGTTTAAAAATTGACACTATTCTACTAGAATATAGCCCCTTTTAAAAAAGAACCAACAGCCCCACACACCAAAGCATCAGGGACCATACATAGTCACAGATAAGCTAGGTGATATTGCACAAAACCCTTACTTATCAGTAACGGAAATAAGAATCTTCGTCTAAAAGGTGCATTAAAGTCACGAAATAGGGTAAAATGAATTAATGACTGTGAAGAAGCCCAATCACACAGGTAAATTTGTACAGATTTAGAATCATACTTGCTGACCAGGAAACACAAGTTACTTCAGATTACGCCTAGCAGGAACGAGTTATAAGCGTCCTTTCCCAAACATCTTGAACCACCAAAATTTATGCCTCAGGACCCGCCTGCAACTTCAGTATTAAAAAGTCCTTCACAGTTTTCATTAATTCCTCTGCCTCCCTATTACTTCTGAATTTTTAAAAAAAAGTTCTCCAAAGCTTATCAGTGCAATTGAAACATTGTGGGGTGTTAAAGATCACCAGTCGGCTAAGAAGCGAGGCAGACTGTTTGATATAAGCTAACCAAGGAATATCCGGGCCTCGGTCGCAAGCCACGCAATCACAAATCACCTCTCTATTTAAGAAAGCACAATTATTATTCCACACAGAGATCCATAACAGGAGTGGTACAATCTGAAATGCAGTTACCCACAGGCTCCAAGTCCAATTCCTCGTGTAGACAATACCCAGAAGTGTTTGGCCCAACACCCAGTAACCTTCTATTTGGGGAGCTGTAATACCTGTGTAGCCCCAGATTGGGGCCCCATACAAAAGGACCAGAAGGCATTTGCGCCTATATACCTCAAGCAGCAAAATCAAAAGTAGCCCCTATAGCAACATTCAACCATGCACATCGCCTTGAAATACAGGGCACCCACGACCCTTTATCATCAAGAGTCACACCAAGATAAGGAAACTCATTCACACTACAGATTTTTTTACCGTTAATCGCCACTGTTCCCTACTTTACTCAACGGTTTTCCACAGACCATAAATGGGTTTTGCTAATATTGACCTCGAAGCCTAAGTCAGCCATAAAGTCAACATAAGCATTGACCCACACACGGAGACCATTTATAGTACGAGCCAATAGCACTGTATCATCCACATAGATCAAGCATGGCATGCTCACTCCATTTATTTCGGGGACATCCTTGCATCTATCAAAAAAGAAATTGTGCCGGCCATTTGTATACAAAAGAAACAGGATGGGAGCAAGAAATCAAACCTGTCTCACACCCCTATAAAAGGTTCTGTGCATTCCCCATGGGTCCCACATCTCACAGAATTTGGCTCTCCGTACCCATAGTGGATAGGAGCCCCCATAGTTTACTATAATTTACTGTATCAAACGCACTGCTAAGATCCATAAATGCAAGGTAAAGAGTACCTCTCCTTTGCCCAAATGTATTTACCAATCAGCAAAAGTAAATTCAAACACGACTTTTGAGTCCCCAGCCCTTCCCTAAACCCATACTACACCCTACTCATCAAATCATGCTCTCTAACCCACTCCTTAATGTGCCATAAAACTACGCAACCGAAAATTAACACCCATGAGACTAGGATTGAAATAGGGCAATAGGACTTGGGGTCACTGCGTTTTCCTGTTTGTAAACACAGGAACAATGCTGACAGATTTCCAAGCGAGTGGGATTCCTACATTCATTGCCGCATTTGAGACATTCATAATAATAGGTGCCCACAACTGCGAATTGCACTTGTACAGATCCATGGGGATTGCTTCAGGTCCAGGCGCTTTGTGATTCCGGCTTTCCTGCAGGGCAAACACCACCTCCTCCTCTAATGGACAGGATCAGGGTAAAATCAACCAATTCATCCACTTCCTCACCAAGGGTCAATCCAGAAAAAACACTACAAAAGTGACTCACCCACGCGTCGGGAGAAATGTTACAGCCCAACCCCTCAGATGAACCAGTCTCAAGGGTACCCCTACTCAGTATCTTCCAAAATAAGCTTGAATTCTTTGTGCGAGATGCAAACTCTAAACCCTCCCATGCCTGCTCTTTTAGCTCCCGTTTTCTCACCTTCAAAGCAAGCTTATACTGTGCCCTTATGCTACTCACATAAACCTTATTTCTAGGCTGCATCTTCAGTGCCCTCTTCAGGGTTTTTCTTGCCGCATGACAGTTTTTATCAAACCATCCGCCCTGATACTTAGGAGAGGCCCCCACATTTTTGCTCAAGATATCTCTGATGGAACCATTTATTTTATCAGCAGACACAATCACCTCCCCTGGTAAGGGGTCTTTGTCAAGAAAATCCCTACTATCAGGTTGATGTTTTTGCTCACCACACTCTCAACCACCTGTGGGATATTTGCCTGCCGCCAGCATATCCTGCAACCCTGTTTTTTTGCTCTCAGGCCAACCGGCCCAGCAATCGCTGGTATTGACCTGTTACAAGGGACGTTCAGAGACACCGTAAGGGAGTTGTGATCACAAAAATTCTGCTTTTGGACACCCCCTTGCCAGAACAAATTTCTGATTGAGGTGGACACAAAGACATAAACAATTGTGGAACCCACACCTCACCCACAAAGGTTGGGGCCTTTTGGTCAGAAACAGTTTCCAAGTCAAAGATGTTTAACAACCCCAAACTCTGCAGTCCCTTAATAAGGGTTCTACCCCTCGCATCCTGTAATCCCTCATATACAAACAATCTGTAGTCCTGCTCAAAAGGATTTTCAGTGGTGTGGTAGCCCCCTATCTTTGCATTGAAACCTTCAGATACACTCACATGAAATTCCATGCAGCAGGCCTCCAATCTCCCATTCAGTATCTGCAAAGCAGAGCACAGGGCCATAATTTGGCTACCAGAATCCCACACTGCATTATACAAATTTACCAGGGGTACATTATACTTATTCGGAAACGCAACCCAGATAATGAGGATTACCCAATGGCTACATTTAATCTGATACACTCTATACATCTTAGAAATGTGGCCCAAGGTGACTAGGCCCCACCTGGGGTGGTGACCGGTCACCCTCTCAGCAGACACAGCAAACCTTTTAAATCCATCCCATTCTGCAGCCCCTTCTGACCATGTCTCTTGTAGTAGGATTAAATCAAAGCCTGAGATAAACCTTACCCACTGCGTGTCTTGCAGCTTGGCATCACACCACGCCACATTCCAAGAAATATAACAGAGACAGAGGGGACACCTCTCTCACCCCCCTGGACACTAAATTAGAGGTGAGGACCCCTCTGCCTGCAGCACTGATTGTGCCACCCAGATGTGTAGCCCTGTAAAAATATCTCAGATCTGCCACTGCTGTGTCTGTGTGTGCAGTTTTGCACTGCCAATTCAACTTGACAAGTGTACCCACTTGCGAGGCCCAAACCTTTTTTACTACACGTAAGTCACCACTATGGTAGGCCCTAGGCAGCCCCATGGGCAGGGTTCAGTGTATTTAAAAGGTAGCACATATACTAGTGTGTTTTACATGTCCTAATAGTAAGATACTGCCAAATTCGTTTTTCACTATTGCAAGACCTATCTCTCCCATTGGTTAACATGAGGATTGCCTTTAACTATCTTTGAAGTGCAGTTTCCCATTGAGAGCAGATAGACATATAGAGATATGGAGGTTGGGGTCTCTAAACTCACAATTTAAATCTTTTGGTAAAGTTGGTTTTAGATTGTCATTTTGAAAATGCTACTTTTAGAAAGTGGGCATTTTCTTGCTTAACCATTCTGTGCCTCTGCTTGCCTGTGGAATCCATGTCTGGGTCAGATTGACAGTTGGGCTATTGAAATCCCACAAGTTAGTAACACAAAGGGAGCTGTGGAGTGTCCTGCATATCTCCTGGGCTAGAGTGGGGAGAGAGGAGCTGACACCTGCACCTGAAAGGACTGTGCCTATCCTCACACAATGCAGTCTCCAATCCCCTGGCCTGTGTCCAAGAAGTCTCAGGGACATCAAAGACTTTACCTACAAGCCTCTAGGTCCACTTGCTGTGGACTCTAGCTCACCAGGAGGTGCCTTTTCCCATTTCTGGGCCGTTAAGAGTGAAAGCTCGTTGAAAACCGAGAAAAAACAACTGCATCAATTCCGCCATAGCCCCGCTAACGTCCTGTGAAACCGTGAGTCATGAGTGTCACGTCACTGACTTCCATAACACCCGACTCTGCTACGGTGCCTACAGCCCCATGGTGTGACTGCAACCCTGTGAAGTTGCCCCACTATGTCTTGACCCACCAGACATCGATCCCGCCAGAGCGGAAGGAACCAACACATTGCACCAATGCCGCCTCATCCTGACTGTTCGACAGCAAGGAACTGATGCTTCACACCAACACCTCCTGTTCACTGCTCCACAGCACCAGAACCAACACTGTAACTAATCCAGCTACACCTCGCTTCCTCAGCTCCATGCACCGGTTTGTTTCCTCACTTTCAAAAGGGGCTGTACCTGGGGGTCCGTGCGACTTCGTGACCAGCGCCATTGGCATCGGATTATTGGAAATGACTCTGTCACGACACCATGATAACACCAAATTGAAGCATTTGTGTTTCTAAACGCTATATTCAAGTTTAATCATTGAACATTCATCACTTTGCTTGTTTATGTGGATTTCTGTCATTTTGGTCTTGTTTTACTCAAATAAATATTGGCTATTCTTCTAAACTGGTGCTTTTGTGGTGTTTTCACTGTGTTACTGTGTGTGTTGGTACAAATACTTTACACATTGCCTCTAAAATAAGCCTCTGACTGTTTGTGCCAGGCTACCAAGAAGGTGAGTTGGGGTTGTCTGAGCTATGTATCTCTCTTACACTGACTAGAGTCAGGGTCCCTACTTGGACACAGTACAAACTGACTGTCAATCAAAGACCCCATTGTTAACAGAATCCTTTAGAGAACTTCTTGTTTTTATGTGTGTCTCTCCCCTTATCCTTCTGGTGGGGACCCTGCCCACTCTGGTGCTGATCCAGCAGTCCGCCTCCTTAGCAAGCTCCCTAGGATCAGTGAGCTTACTGACAATAAGTGCTGGCACAAATCTGCACATAAAAGACTGAACTTCTCTTCACTTGAATCGAATTGTACAGCTCCTCATAATCTTCACTTCATTAACCTTCACCCAACCATTTAATGCTTTGCAAAAGTATTCCACAGACTCCACCCAGGACTTCTGGGTCAGCTTCTGGTTGTCCCTAAACCTCTGCCTGTACTCCTCTGAAGTAAGGCCTTACTTTCTGACTAGTGTTTCTTTCCTGGAAAGATAACTCATTCTTTCTCTCATATATCGTGCCACTAGAGCTACTCTTCCTTTGCTAGGTATATGCTTCTAGAAGCTACTCAAGGATCCTTTCCATCTGAAAGCCAGCTCAATGTATCTCAAAGCCAGCTCATATGCTTCAAACCATTTGTTGATGTCATCCTCTACAACAAAATCAGGCCCCAGGCCTTTGGGAATATGGACGCTTCTGTCTCAAGAGGGCCCTGTGGAAATGCTGCCACCATCACTGCTGGACGCTGACTGCCTGGCCTTGTGGTCCAGTTCCCTCCAACTTAGTTAATCAGCTAGGAACATTTTTCTCTCCCCCAAAGCTCTCTCAGCCTTCTTTTCCTCTACAGACAGTTTTTTTCTCTTTCATGCTAAAATGGACCATCTGCAGCTTAAACTCCCTCTCTGCCTTCCTTTTTGCCTACTCCTCTGGGGATAGGTTGTGAGGGGACACAATTGTCCCTGCTCTGGTAGGGAGTTCTAACTCAGAGATCTAGTTATCCCTCTCAGCTAAATTCTGCATCTCGAGGAGGTCTTCTCTTTGTCCTTCCGCTTCATCATCCTCTTCAGTGGCTTCAAACAATGACTGTCCATCTTCCGTCCAGGCTCACAGCGCCTTTTGCAGCCCCAACTTCATTGTCATGCTCTTATCTGCATGTCCCATCTCCTTGAGGAACTCCTTCTCCTGGGACCCAATGTAAGCATCCATGTTGGCCAGCTCAAATTCCATTCTTGCAGGTGTGGTCTCAAGCACAACTGTCAGGGAGAGCATTTAGAAAAAGCAAAGAAGCTAATGAAAGAAAATGTAAAATACAAATAGCTCCTAGATATGGAATGGTAGTGTGCACAAAATCACTGTATGGCACTGCACAAACACAAGTCCTAATACCCACTGCTGATCATCAATTTAAGAAATTGGGTTGCTGGTTGACTGGGATGCGAGCCTCGGTAAAGCAGCAACCACAATCCTCATCAGGGTGAGGCACAAGCCAAACCTAAACTAAACTGTGTTCAACCCTTTGGTAGCTTGGAACCGAGCAGTCAGGATTAACAAACAGTCAATGTATAAAGTATTTGTGCAACACTTCAAACAGTAAAAAAGTGAAAACAGCACATAAAAATCCCACACCAAGTTAGAATAATGTAGTGATTTTTAATAAATAAAGCAAGACCCAACAACAAAACCCAATCATTAGACCTGGAGATATGCAATTCTAAAAACTTTAGTGAAAATCAAATCCAAAAGTATGAAGCGCCAGCTGTAGATATCTGGCTATGCCAGACTGGGACAAAGTCACAAGTGCAGGCTGACCACAATGGAGCACGGCCGGCTGCAGGGGCCCAATTAGGCCCGCTAAACAAAGTACCTTAAATCCTGGTTTGCGGAACATTGTGTGGATCCATGTCAAAAATGTGTCACACAGCTGACGTGATGTGTCAGTTCTGAGAAGCGGCATGGCTGCGATGCAAGGGTCCGAGTCTTCATTGAAGATGCATTGAGAAGTCGAGGCAATGCATTGGTTCCTTGGAACTGCATGGCTGCGATGTGGAGTTTAGCATCGTTGTTGAGGCTGCCACTGATGAGGGATGAGAGAGCATGCAACGAAGATGAGTCGTGCAGTGGCGGTTCCGATGGGACTGAGAAGGTGATGCAGGTCTTTGTGAAAGGTCCAATCCATTCAACAGAGGTGATGCATCAGTTCTTCTCAGGTCTGCATGGCATAGAAGAGAAGGCACATTAATACACTAGATCCACAAAGGCTGGCAGAGCACCTTAAGCCCACTTCCAAGGGTACAGGGCTTGGGTGGCACCACCTGGCTGGGTAGACTCACAGATGGCAGTGCCCAGGTGCAGGTGCAAGGTTGTTGGAAAACTGTTGTGTCCCTGAGGCTTCAGATCATGAGGCTAGCCAACTAGCTCTTGGAGTTTTTCTGGGTTCTGACTTCTAGATGCAGGTCCAGTCCTTCTCACTGAGGGAAGAGGCAACAGGCAGCAGGTCAGCACAGCAGGGCAGTAGCCCTTCAGAGCAACAGGTCATCAGGGTGGCAGTCCATTCAGTAGCACAGCAGTCCTTCTTCCTGGTAGAGTATCCACAGGTCCAGAAGGGTACTGAAGTGGTGAAGTCTGACACCCAGTATCACCAGGATCCAACATGTGATGTCTGCCATGGTGGTGTCTGACATCTAGTACTTATACCCAGCTGTGCCTTTGAAGTGGACAAAAGCTTCTGGAGGCAGGACTTTCAGAGTGCACGTGTGCCCTGTCTTCCTGGCCCTTGCTCCAGACTAAGTGCAGGGGGTATGAAGCTCTTAGTGTGGAGGCAGGACATAGCCTATTCAAGTGTAAGTGGGGCTGGGTCCAGCTCCTCCCACCAATCCTGCCAGTGATGGGCCATCCAGGCACACATAAGCTCTCTATTGTGTGTGGCTGTCCAGTAGGAGTACACAAAGCCCAACTGCCAACTTCCCAAAGGGACCCAGAGACAGACTGCAGGCACTGAATGATGGTCAGGAAAATGCCAACTTCCTAAAAGTGACATTTTCAGAATTGTAACTAAAAATCTGACTTCACCATACACTAGGATTTTTCATTACAAATCCAAAGACACCAAACATTAGCTGTGTGTCTATTCCCATTTGGAAACTAAAGCATATTAAAGGTTATACAGCAACTCTAATGTTACTGTATGAAATAAGTAGGTCTTGCAGTACTGAAAAATAAAAGTAAGAGTTTTTTCCTACACAGACATGTAAACCTCAAAAGTACATGTCTAACATTTTACATGCACTGCATCCTGCCTCTTGGCTGTCCACGGACAACCTTAGGGGTGATATATGTATTAAAGAGGAAGGCTTGGCTTGGCAAAAGGTTTATTTTGCCATGAAAGTTTAAAACTGCACAACAGGCTGCAATGGCATGCCTGAGACATGATTAAAGTGCTACTTAAGTGGGTGGCACAATCTGTGCTGAGGGCCACTAGCAGCATTTAATTTACATGCCATGGGCACAGTTAGTGCAACTTTACTAGGGACGTATAGGTAAATTAAATATGCTAGTTGGGTATAGATGCCAATTTTACCACATTTATTGGAGAGAGCACATGCACTTTACCACTGGTTAGCAGTGGTAAAGAGTGCAGAGTCCTACAGCCAAGAAAAACAGATTCAGCAAAAAGGGATGGAGGCAAAGAACTATGGGAGAAAACCATGCCACAGTTGTCAGATCTAACAGTAACTTACAATTTTGAATATGTTTATACTTTTGAGAAAGTTTGGTAACTTACACTTTTGTAGTAAGTCAAGCACTACATATGGCTAGCCACTGGTACTACAACACCCTGGCATAGAAAATATGGTAGTTAGGGTCCTACCACAAAAGTGTAAGTTACTACAAAAGTGTAAGATACTATGAAAATGCAGTCTGTGAGTTCCAAAACGTAGTAAAGGTACTCAAAAGTATAAGTTACTACAAAAGTGCAGTTCGTGAATAGTACGTCATAGTACGTTTTGTAGTAGTACTACTGCAGTACTGCAAGCTATATTACAAAGTACAGTTTGTGCAACAGGCCCTGTATAAATAATATAAATGCATTAAGGTGAGAATGGACAAAATGGTGTCAGGAAAGCAAAGGGAACCCAGAGTCTAATGAGAATGGATTGTGCAAGAGCAATCAGGAAGATGGCAGAACAGATGAGTCGGGGTGAGACCTGCCATTGAGTTCTTTATCTCAGTCTAGCATTATCTTGCTTATTTCCAAAACGATCACAACATGATAGGGTTGCATACCCTTGCATACCCTTGCCTGATATTTTAATTTGGATCCCACATCTCTCCCAAACATTTATGATTGCTCTGAGGTTTCTAGTTATCCTCTTCCTCTCATCTCTTCTTGATACCCCATGCTCACAACAATGATATCTTCTGATCACAGTAGAGATCCCTCGTTAGCCGCCTTAATTAAAGTTGTATGAGAACTATAGCTTAAATGTTTCTCTAATAACACTCTCTCCTGAAGCACCTATCCCCAACATCAACACATGAACACTCATACTTAGTTGTATGTTTCTACATTGATGATGGACGAATAGGAGACAGGAGCAACCCATTGGTCTAATGAAAGTGCTTTTTGTTGTTGTTTTCTCCTCTCAAACCGCCTCTAGCCCCCAGGTCCAGGGAGGTAACTACTGCAAATCAATCTGAGAATGCTTGGAGACCCCAGCTGGAGTTGGCAGGAGGCAAACAATTATCTTTTTGCCAATATAAACATGGACCTCCTCTTAGGTCTCAGTACCTAATTATACAGTTAACAGTAGAACTAGTGCATTTAGAATGTGTATTGTTTTGTGCTAACAAGACTCTGTTTAAACTCATGATAGATCTGTAAAACTCAGAGGAGCTGGTACGTGGTAATAGGGAGCTAGTAAATGCCAGGTGCAATTGTAGTTATGTGATGCACAAAGGCATATAACAAAGTGGGCCTGATTTACAAGGATTTTGCTGTGACTTATCCTTGTAATACTCCGTGATTGCTCCTAAATTCTAGGGGCCTAACTCACAAATATTATGTGATGAGTTGTGGCTTCCTTTTGTAGTTGCCATGTCTTACTCTTAGTTTACTTCTGAAATTTAGTACTAAGGAAGGACTAATCAGGGACAGCCCTCCGTTATACTGGAGAAGTCTCACCTCACTGCTGAAAGGCAGCTGAAAAATTTAATGATAATAAAACCATTTTATTATCATTTTATTTTTGCTTCCTCCTCGGCCAGTATGCTGAGTGTAGGTCGGGGCCATCCTCTTCACCAGGGGAAGGAGGAGTAGTGCGCACTCTAAGCGCACATGTCAGTTTGGCCAGCCGTTTTAGGCCGGCCAGACTGACATGCATACTTTGAAATCTCCACTGAGATATGTTGCACAGCCTGGGTGAAGAACCAGTGCAGACTCCCAATCCCCAACTGAGTGGCATTTCAGCCCACTCAGACCACTCCAGGTGCTTCCCTCATGCTGGGTATCAGCATGAAAGAAGCATCTGGGTGGGGTGGGGAGAGAAGAAGCAGAGAAACACAGAGACGGTGAGGAAAACAGAGGTGACATTTTGCAGGTAAGTGTTTTTTTTTCTATTATTCCAACCCCCTGCGCAAACTCCCCCAACCCCTGACTCACCACCACCGAGCATTATTTCCAGCTGCTGCTGGTGATACTAATAAAAGGATAAGTCACATTTGCAATAAAATATTTGTTACAAAGGGTCAACAGCATTGTTAACAGAAGGTCATCAATAAGGTTACCTCAAGTCCAAGTACTGCATATGTTGTATGATTACTTAAAATGTTTGCAAGAAAAAAATAAAAACAAGCATAGCGTACTTCTCAATCATTTTTTTCTTTGAAAACGAAAACAATAAAAGCCTTCAAAGAATGTATGTGCTTTAACTGTATTTGATAACAAAGTAACATCAGGTTATTCAAATCATTATAACTCCACAATAATTTATGTTGACATTGACACAAGATGTTACGTAAATAACAAACTTCATGATGTTTTTGAATTACTAAGCATCAGGTGTGTGCTAATCAGTTAAGGGGTATAGGATAAGATTCTAAGTAAGAAATAAAGTCAAAGCTAACAGCAATGAAAAATGCCCAAAATGGCTTTTTATAATTAGCAGTGTTGCGCCAAATGTGATAATTGGGACACTCTTTAGCAGAAAGTAGTTATTACACGACTTGTCATGTTTCTGCACAGCCACCTTTGTACCCAGTGCTTGCAAAAAGAAGAAGAATCTGACAACGACAAAAAGCAAGCATTGACAATGCCAATATATCTTGTTATTTATGTTGTTCGTAGTAATTGTTAGTCATTCTTAAAAAACATCCTTGAATGAGAAAAGTCTTGTACTATATTTCAGTTAGTTGTACAGTAAAAGTGAAGTGCAATAGTTAAATACAGATGCTTACAACATTACATAGTAAAATTGAATAGTAAGACCTGTAAAGAGAAATAAAAGTAAATTAAACTGTTTTTTAATTAAGTATTACTTTGGCATATATTTGTTTAGTTTAGTAGTTAACATCTGCATTTGTATGGTAATAGAAAAATAGAAAAGTAGAAGGAGAGTAATAGAAGTGCTAGTAGAATGGATGAGCTGTCTTATTTTTTTATACTTGTTAAAGGCAGCTTAAAGTGTTGAAGTTGATAGAAATGTAGTTTAATTCGCCCAACTTTAATTTTTTAGGTAGAGACTGGTTGTTGTGAAAGTTAAGTCAATGATATTACAAAGTGGATTGTGAGTGTTTGTAAGATGCTCAGTGCCTTTTAGTTTGGAAGATGTTGAGTGAATGTTATTTTCCTCGTATAGTGCAAAGGATCGGATTTGAGAAGTAGGTAATTAGTATGTGTGGTTGTCTACTTTAATCATAGACTTTAAAATATGTAACATACAGCCATGGCAAAATTTATTTAATTTGGAAGCAGTTGATGACATCTTCTTCATTGTTGTCAAAGTAGTCATTTTTTTCCTAAAACTGCTTTCTCATAGAAAGCATAATACATATTCTCTGCAGATGTAGTGGCCCATTGCTCATGATAGGTTAGGTATGGTAGGTAAGGTCTGATAGGTTAGAAATGGTAGGTAGAGTAGGTATGGTAGATAGGTAGTGTAGGTATGGACATTTATTGCAAAGTAGGTATGTGTGGTAGGTAGGCAGGTGTGGTAAGTTAGGCATGGTACAGTAGGTAGATAAAATAGATAGGTATGTATGGTATGTTAAATATGATAATTATGGCAGGTAGGTATAAAAGGTATGGAAGGTAGGTAGAGGTGGTATATTACACTTGGTAGTTAGGTATTGTAGGCCATTTTGGCAGGTAGGTAAGTAGGCAAGTGTGGTAGATAGTTATGGTAGACAAGTAGGTAGATGTGGTAGGTTAGCTATAATAGGTTTAATATGTTAGGTATAGTAGGTAGGTATGGAAGCTATTGCGATTAAGATGTGTAAGATGAGATATGATAAATATAGTAGGTAGGTGGATGTGGTAGATAGGTATTGTAGATGGGAAAGGTACATACAGTATGTAAGGTAGGTGTGTTAGGAAGGTACTTTAAGTAGGTAAGGATAGTAGGTTTGATGTGATAGGTGAAGTATGGTAGGTTAAATGGGATAAAGATGAGATGATTATTTTAGAACATATTGTAACATTTTTGTTTGTTAGTTAAACATTTGCAGTGAAGAACATGCTCATACATTTTGAAGGGGAGAAAGAGTAATATTGCAGGGACAGAAGCATAAAATGCAATATTGATTGGATGCTCGCCTTGACTGAGGTGACTCAAAAAATTTGTATAACATAGTTGGAGGAATCAAGTGTGTTTGCAGAAGAGATCTTTTATAGTTTACCTATTATGGAGAGAAAATAATTACTTCTAAAGATTGAGAATGAAATAAATGCATTTAAGGAAAATTCTATAATTAGAAATTACAAAATTATCTGGAAAAATTAAAAGTTTGGACCTCTAATTATGATTTTTTTCACACAGCACAACACAGCTAGCCACCTTGCTGTGCTGTATAATGTGAATGGGAAAGGGCAGGAATGTGCCAATTTAACATTATACAAAACATTCCTGTCCTTTCCTAGCACTGACACACCTTTGGCTGACTAGTACCAACACAGGCACCCTTGCGTCATGGCCCAAGGGGGGCCTGCATTGTAGGCAGGATTGTTTTTGGTGCAGGAAGTGACACTTTCCTGTACAAAGCACCCCTCTGAGGCATTTTCCTCTTTTTATTTTTTTTCTGCAGTTTTATATAGCATCGCACAAGGACATGTTCAATTTTGGTAGGCACAGAGTGATTAAGTGATTTGTCGAGAACCACAGGATCTTAAGCCAGGACTCGAACCTGGTTCCCCTGCTCCAGACTCGGCTTCTCTGGAGTTACACCATATCATTTCTATATGTGCTGTAGAATGAAGCACATGCAGAAAGAGGAAAAAACAAGGAGAAATATAATTATTTCTCCTTGTATGCTTCACCTGTGTAAGCATATGATTTTGATGCATTGCCCGGCTTACCACTAATGGTAAATCTGTGAATGTGGCAAAATCCATGGGTGGATGCGTGTGAACACCCACGCTCACCCATGTAATGCCTCCCTGAGGCAGAGTAACGCAGAGCAGTGACTTGTGCTGCCTTGCATTACTGCAGATTTAGCAGCGATTTGTGCTGCTGTGCATTACTCTAGATTTGTCAAGCCATGTAGGGCCTCACGAGTAGCCTTGTGTGGCTTGATAAGGGGAGCGCAAAATCTTGATAAATTTGGCCTATGATATTTATCTGTCTTTGAAAGCAAACATTTGTGTTACAACACAACACAAGCTCTTTCTAAGAACATCATGGTGGATCACAGATAATATTTACTACCTATCAGAAACAAAACTTAATTTGCTGATTCTTGCACAAATGAACAGCTCAAGTAGATGAGATTTACTACCTTTTTGGAAACGTTGTCCTCTGATTCTTTCACCAAATGAGTACCTCATGTGGATCAGTCACCTCTCAATCAAGCGACTCAAAGAACTAAAGAACCATCACAACTAGCTATTCCCTTTTAAGCTTAGGTCTTGTCTTTCGAAATCTAACATATTGGGACTCTACTTTGTCTCTCCCAAGCCAGAAGAGTTGCTGAGATGAAATCAGAGCTCTTAATTTTTTGCAAAATTATTTTTAAAACTCGTTTTTGAGAACTAGAAGACAGTACACGAAAGTATGAAACTGGATTAACAAAATAACCCACATTTATTTCAGCAAAGCATATGAAGCCCTTTCACATCATCATGTTTGAAAAAGCAGTGCAGACTGACATTGACCAAATGAAATAAAAAAATAAATATGTGAAACCCAATTTGTCCACAAAAGAGCCCTAAACAAAATTAAATGACACTTGAGTTATAATAGAACCATTAGACAAAGGCTGAGGGATTGTGCTTCAAATGTTCTTAGGTGGATGAAGTCAAGAGACAGATTTCTAATTTGTTAAACTACAGACAATTGGACATAATTCAACACATTGCCTTAATTTGCAAATCCCAGCAATTAAAAAAAAAGGGAAAGAACAGCACTGGACCAGTGATAAGGGATATATGTTTTTGCTTAACACAGACTCTTAGATTCTGGTGATCTATCCGATCCCCCAAATCCAGAAAGACATGGATGATCAGACCAGTAAATCTGTAGTCTCCTAACGTCATCCATTATTGGACCCATTATCAAATTATGGGGGTTTCTGGAAGCTTTATGTGTCATGCACATAAGCCTTCATGCCAAACACAACAACTATAAGCAGTTTGATGGATGTTTTTGCGTTCAGTTAGATGTTCCACATTTTGGTTACAATGATTGTGGAATCATTCTTCCACAAGATGAAGCACTAAAAATCATTGCACTCTGGCTTGAGAGAAGAAACAGACCACTTTGGCGGGAAATAAAATTCACACTGGAGCTAAATACAACGTCCATGAGAGAAAATGTCTTTGTATTTGAGAAAGAGTTTTGCTTCAGATGTAAGGAACAGCATGGGCTGTTCCTTTGCAAAGATACAGGAAAATTCAACAATAATTGTTTAGACAAAATACTGAAACCTGGAAATGGTTTATTGATAATGCACTCTGAATTTGAAATGGGCAGCAAGATGCACTGGGGCAATGTATTTAATGGGTGAGTCATTGGTCCCATCTTCCACCAGGAAGGCTATTCGTGGGCACTTTTGTACATCATTTGTTGACACTTGTATACACAAAGCCACAATTATATACACCATATTCCATTATGAAAGATTTCATCAAAGGAATATCTGTGGTAAAATACACTAAACAATAAGCCCTTCCAAATATGCGCTACTCCTTACAGGTCCTAAGTTCTCACCCTCTCAGCTGAGGATCTCCTTTCCTTCCCCACCACACAGAATAACCCTCATCTCTTCAGACAGCACCCCAGGGCAAGGATCGACAAGATCACATCCTGATTCCAAGTAACCTATTTATTGGGTGAAACTCAGGCTTCCTCTCCAGAAACATCTACCTCATGAAATTCTGAGTCACCAAGCCACCCCATACTTGAGGTATGCTGCATAAGATGCCACTACCTGCTGGTCAAACCATGTATGCCTGTGTATCTTAGTCTGTTAGCTACATTTGTGTTTAGAACAGCCAATGCATTTAGCTGACTAACCTTTTTATACTTTTTCTTTAAGTTTTACTTTAAAGATCTTTGTAGAAAGGTGTGATTAAGCAATGAGAAGGACATTTTACCATTTATTTACAGAAAGGATTGACTGCTCTACACAAACTGAAGTCTGAGAAAAGGCATAAAGGGAATACCCAAATCCATTAAACACCTGTGATGGAATTGCCACAGCCCTACTTAGCTGTGACTCATGTAGCTTGGCCAAAAGTCAGAGAGTACATCCAGAGTAAGATGGCCTTCTGTCTGTACAGTCTTGGAGCACCATGTCACATGCAAAGCAATGGTTATGAATGTGCTACTATATGGGCTTGATGGTGTATCTCTTAGCAGATACAAACACCACATTACACAGTAATTTGATTTCAGCTTCTTTAGTTGGAAAAGTCAGTGCAAGTGTTGAACACCTGCCACTCCAAGCATTTGCTACAGCTACCATAAGACTCACCCAGATAAAACATTATTGCCCCAAACCCAAGTCAGAAGGAGTAAAATTACCAACTGGTATTTTGCTCTATCTGACGCTGTGTTGATAGAAATATCCCACAGGACTATGGCTCCAGCAGCCACCAAAACTAATTTCACATTTTGTTGATGGAGAGCACACACAATGCTCCCCGTAAATACAACATTACCTCTGCTTCTCCTCCCTACCTCATCCAAAGATCTCCTCATATATTCCATGTGATTTTACAATAGAACACATCATTCCCACACAGTAAATACCAATTTCAATGCACTTTAACTCGCATTTGAATGGTACTGATCTGGATTTATCATGGAGTAACGAAAATTCATATACAAATTTACCATTCCACTGTACCATCTAGCTCATAATCAGGACCTATGTATTCAGTTACATATATATTTCAGGTTTTGATGAAGCGCTGCACGGTCAACTCTGCACTGACCTGCATTAAATGATCACTTCATACTCATACTTTCCTTTATAAATGTTCATTTGCTACAATGTTTATCGGTAAATAGGGTTACAGATGGTCATCATATAAATACTTACTGGTAGGCTCAGGCATAGACCTCTGCTCTGCCGGGGGAGTTTGAGGTATTCGGGCAGTTCGTGCTACCCAGAGTAGCATGGAGTTCCGGAATTGCACAATCCTGCACAGAGTAGAGTTGGTTTGCATGCGCAGCTTGGGTTTTGTCTCTCTCTCACAAGTGCCAAGATACTCCTGAGCCACTAGCGAGCATGCGCAAAATTTTGCATTAAATCCTGCTGTTTTTGGCCTCGCAAGCGAGACTTCGTGTTTACCTGTGCAGCTTCCCGCCTCAACAGCAGCCAAAATAGTCCTGCTCGCGAGCACAAATGCACCTTGATTAGATGTTTTCTCCTGATACATCTAAATCTAGTCAAAAAGTGTTTTTTGAGTGGATTTCTTTCCCAGGGGACCCTTCACGTTGTTTTTTATATTGGGAGGTCTTTTTTCCAACAGGAAGGAAGTGCCCCAGAAACTCCAACTTCCAGTTCTTGTTCAGCAGGTTCCTTCCAGTGCTTTGTCCATCTTCTGGTCACTTTTCTATGGATTTCAATGTGGAGGGATCACTCTCTCTGTCTGCTGGATATACTGTTGGATTTAAGGTCTTTGTTTTCATGAAATCACACAAGTAAGTTCTAAAACTATTAAATAAGGGTGTTGTTTGTTTGCTTGGGTTTGTACTTTAATTTGATTTTAAATATGTATTGTGGTGGTTGTCCTGGAGTTCAAGTATGGGCCTAATTATTTATGTTGCATGTCATTGATTTTTTAACTTTTGTAAAGGACAATTGTTGCACAGCTCAGTACCTGTCCTTTTTATCATGTTTGTAACATTTGCAATATTATTTTAGTAGGTGGCCTAGATTTCCAAAGGGCCATCTAGCTAGTAGGCCTAGTACTAGTAGTCATAAGTACATGAAATAGATATTTCAGTTATATGCTCATTAGGGCACGGATGATATTGGATTAAATAAAAAAGTTGCCTATTTTGTTTCATTTTATTCCTTTTGTAAACAGTGTATATGTTGAGTGGTAATATTGTATGGCATAGGAGGATGTGTGTACTGTTGTTGTGAAATTTTGATAGGTCAGTTAATTTTTGTGTTTTTGTGTTTTGCATTGCTGAATGAATGTTGGTGTTTTCTTCAGTGTTACCACCATGTCTCCTTATGGCCAGTATTTGTGTGTGTGTGTTTGTCATCATCCACCATTTGCCAGGGGCCTTTTGTGTAATATATGTCCATAGGCTTGCATGTGTTCTTTGTTCTCCATGCTTACTCATTTGCAGTTGTTGTTAGACCATGTGGCTGGTGGACATTTTCGGCATCAAGCCAATGTGTTTTTTCTATAGGATTGCATGTGTTCTTCTTTGCTCTCCTTGCTCCTTGTTGTTGTTGTTGTTTGACCATGTAGCTGGCAGCTATTCTGTGCATGCAGCCAGTGTTACTTGGCCATAGGCTTGCTTGTGTTCTTTCTCTGTTCCCCATGCCTCTTGCTTGGTTTCTTTGTTTGCCATGCCTTCTTTCTCCTTGTTGTTGTTTGACCATGTGGCTGGCAGCCAATTTGTGCATGTTGTCAATGTTCCTTTGCCATAGGCTTGCATGTGTTCTTTGTTTGCCATGCCTTCTTTCTCCTTGTTGTTGTTGTTTGACCATGTGGCTGGCAGCCAATTTGTGCATGTTGTCAATGTTCCTTTGCCATAAGTTTACATACATTGTTAATTATCAATTGTTCATTATAGGTTTATGTTGTAATTTTTTTTCTATTTTAATTTTAATTGCTTATTCTATTGTTTTTTAAATTTAGTTTTTATTTAATGATTTCCTTTTTTTTATATTTGTTGTTTTCTTTTTTTTACTTTTCATTTTTTAAATTTCTAGTTTTTATGTTAATTGATTTTTTTTATTTGATTTTGAGATTGTTTACATTTTTTTATGTTTATATTTCATTTGATTTAAATCAGCATTTTGCCTTAATCCATCCATCCATTCATCCACATCCATTCCCATCCTTCCACCAAAGGGGCACAGTCACACTACAGCATTCGGTTTCTTTAGAAGCATATTAATTGCATTCCCTCCTGTACACTCTGGCTTTAACACACTGCAGACAAATCAGCAGCATAATTCATTTTTTAATGATTATTCCATTTCCCCTGCACCACCTTGCCGCCATAGGTTTTCTTAAGTTTTATTCCATCTACCCATGCACCTCCCTACCCTATCCTAGGAGTCTCCTTTGAAACAGAGGGGCCTAAAGCAAAGAGCTGTATATGCATGTTGTGCTGCCTGGTTTGAAATGAAAGTTAATGGTGCGGTGGTGTAATTTGACTATACATTACATAGTAACCAAATGCACTAAGATTGCATTTGTCTGTACTATTCCAACCTGCAACAATGCCACGTTTCACTAACTACATGTTTTTCTTGGTTGTTTTTTTTAGGTGCAGAACAGAAGAGACATCACAGCACCCACAGTACTGCCAAAGAGAAGGCATTTCAGTTATTTTTGGTCCTCCAACCTCTTCCGCTTGTGCATCTTAGAGCTACTGTCAACTTTGAGCATAATATGGCCCCAAAGAAAGTTGCTGCCAAGAAACAGGTCCGTAAGAAGAAGCAGCTTTCCACCAGTGGTGTGCCAACCACAACCTTTTTTGGGATATGATTGACTACTACACCGGCCTATGGGGAGGAACCTGGGTAAAGCACTCCTGCATCAACAGCACCACACCAAACTAAGCCCAAGACCATGCCTCTCAGTGAGGCAGTCAGTGCAATCATCACAACACTGATGAGCTGTGACGTTGAATTGAACGTTTCAGGAAACAGAGCAAAATGGACAGCTGCCAGCAATTCTAGATCTTCCCAAAGTTGGAGCAGAAAAGGAGGTTGAGCTTCCTCCTGAGTAAGTACCTCCTATTTTAGAATCAATTGCTCCCAGATCACCAGCAAAAAAAAGAAAAGTACTACTCAACCATCTTCTACAAACACTACTTCTTATTGCGATGACAGGGACATGGAGTGTACCCTGGCAGAGTGCCGGAGATGCCAGGAGAGACAAGGGAAAATAAAAGTTCTAGAAAGCCTTAGAATCATGGAAGGGTATGATGATAAGGAGGATGATGCGACAAGCCAGTCATTGTGGAAGCTGGCCCAGAGAAATAGGACTTTACTATCCACCTGCTCCGAGGAATGTGGCACAGGCAGCACCACCAGTTCACATATGTGTAAGGCCTCAGCAAAGACCTGCACCAACCCGTACCTCAGTAGAAGTATGCACTGAAGAGAGGCAATCAACACACCCACCTACTTCCAGTTCTTCTTCAGGCATTGGCAGTGGCCCAATAAGAAAGTACTCCTCCCCAGTTTAGGACTTTTTTACAATTAGCAGACAGGAGGACAACATTGCAATATGCTCCATTTGCCACGCAAGTGTTAATCAAGGTAAGCCTGGTTCACTTTATGGTACTGGAGGCCAAAAGACCCATGTGAAAAAATGGATGGAGACACCATAGCATACGGTGATTGCACCAGGATGCACATCTAGTCTACTACCACCTACATCTTAAAAGTCACTTGTGTCAGTGACCCGACAAATTTAAAAAATCCAGGCACAATTGCGGGCATGTTGAGGCAGGGTGGGCTCTGCGAACGCAACCACCCATTGGCGTGTTTTTACAATGGGAAGATGTAAGCGCTGGACCTTCTCCATTTTTCTTTTTGTGGAAGGGGTGGTATTCTTAGAGTTTGTGGCAGCCATTGACCCAAAATGGAAGGTTCTAAGTAAGACCAATTTTTCCAGAGTTACTGTTCCAGCACTGCATCACAATGTGCTGCACTTGTTTGAACAAGCTTTGCAATAAAGTGTTGTCCACACTATCCACCTGATGACAGACAAGTGGACCAGTTGTCGGACTACTGATTACATGTGCATTACTGCACACTGGATCTCTTTTGATGGGGAAAGCAAAAACTATCTACAGGTCTTGTCCCTGAAGAAATGTTTAAGGACATTTGGCAGCATGCACCAGTAGCCATGCTTGCCATGTAGAAATCACACACAGCTGCAAACATCTTTTACAAATTTAATAGCAGGGTGTCTGAATGGCTGCTATCTAGAGGTCTCTGAATTGGATATGTTGCCACAGACAATGGCAGTAGTATAGTCAAGCCATGGCACACGGTGGCTATTTCAGTGTCCTGTGTTTCCGCAGTGCATCAACCTGGTTGTTCAAGACTTTCTAAAAAAAGAAGACATAATAAGCAGCATAATGACTACCTGCAGACAAATCTACACTCATTTCAGCCATTCTTTTATAGCCCAGAAGCAGTTGCAGATTATTCAGCATGGTAAGAAAGTACTAGTTAAAGCCCTGATACAGGAATTGCCAGCACATTGGAACTCAACCCATTATATGTTGCAATGACTGTTTGAGCAGTAGAAACAGATCAATGACTATGTCATCCTTAGAGGGGATGAAACTGGGAAAGCTATGACCCTGGATGCAGACAAATGGGGTCTTGTCAAATACCTTACACAGATGCTGCTCCCTTTTGAGGTTTTTATGTGGGAATTTAGCAAGGAGGACAATACAATCGATGAAGCTATCCCATTGTTGTGTCTGCTACAGGAGAAGCTAAAGAAGGTGTCTGAAAGGTTTTCACTTGGAGTTGTGAACAAAAACCCAGAAGCGCTGCTTCAGTTGAGAGCTTAATACTTCCCTTGCCTTGTAATGTACGGCTAAAAAATGACATTGTCTTGTTCAAAGAGTACATCTGTGTCATCCTACTTGATCCATACTACATTAAAAAAAACTCTTTCCTCTTTCATTCCTTTTTCTGAAGGGGATGTTTCAAAATACAAGAGACGGACTGTTAAGCAAGCCAGAGAACTGGAAGAAGAGCGTCTAGAACTTAGAGTCCCACTCCGTAGTTCTGGGGTGCTGACTACAACTTCCAGAGAGGGCAGTCTTGTCTCACAGCAGCCAACACCAACAACAAGAACAACGGCAAAAACAGCATCAGAAGATTCGGACGAACCTCTGCATTGGCTTAGTTTCAAGTGGCATATCTTACGTCCAGTGCAGAGGCAAAGGCAAAAGAGGTCGAGCACGTGGCAGCACCAGTGACACTTCAGAGGATGTCCTAGGAGTATCTGGATGACCCAAAAGAGGTGTATGTGGATCAAAACCCATTGGAGTATTGGTAAGGGAAGATGTACCAATAGGCAGAGCTCAGCAGGCTGGCTATAAAGTATCTGGCTTGTCCTGTAGCCAGTGTGTTTGCTGAACACATATTCAGTGCAGCTGGTGCAGTTGTTACAGCTAGAAGGACCAGTACCTCGCCTCAAAATCTGAAAAGATTAAACATGATCAAAATGAACTAGCGTTTTATACCACCTGATTATACTGTTCCCGAAACACACAGGAGGAGGAGGTGGAGGATGATAGGTCAGAAACAAGTGTGTTTGCCTACCAACTTTTATGTGAACCACCTGAGTTTGAGGATGAACTCTGCTTCCCGGACTGAATATGCCAGTGCCACCATATAACATTTTAATCATTTCTCATTGAACCTCTTTCCTTCTTTGCAAAACAAATTGCTAGTGAAAGATTATTTTTGTGTTGGATTTATGCTAGTCCAGCATTTTTTAATCACATATGGCCAGATTGGAGTTGGACCCTTATGCAGTGAAAAATCCCTCACATCTCCTTCAGGACAATGGAGATGATGCCTGATAAAAAGACTGCCAGTGCCAATGCCAAATTCCAATGTGTTGCTACTTGCTACCAATGGAGGAGATAATATTTTGGATTGGAAGATATATGCTTGGATTGGAAGAGGTAACTACTAACTATTGCACCCATGAGTGGTAATATATTAAGTGATTGTGAGTGATGATTATTGATATATGTGGTGACTGACAGTGAGGTAGGAAGTTTAATACATTTGTAAACTTGATTATGATGATTTGCAATGGTTGAGGGCTGATGGGGTGATCATTTTTTCCTGAAAGAGATTGATCTTTCAAACTTAGTGAAATTTACCTGCTGGGTCCACTCCTTTTTTCCGGCTCCTCAGACGAGACCAGTCACTTTAGTTATCAAACACAAATCTTCACAAAATACTCCAGTTCTGTTTCTCGATTTATTCTTCAACAGCAGTATACTAATGACTACATAGGTCTACCTAGCTCTGTTTGGGACCGGGCACAGTTCCTCAGAATCAGGAGGAGGAGGATGGAAGGACTACCTCAACAGCTTGAAGGAGAAAGTTATTGACTTCAAGGAGAAACCATGATGATATCAAAGACTCTGAGGCCTAGTACTCACTCAGATCTGTGGACTGGAGAGAGGTGTGTTGTTGACAAATGCTACTAAGAATGTGTTTGCTGCATTGCTGGCTCAAACATCAAATTCCTTGTATGTTCTTACTCTTCCTCTGAGTATTCTTGGTACACTCCTGACTCCTCATGAAGCTTACTTTGCTTCCTTTGTCCTTCTCCTTTATTCTATAATTTAGTTGCTGTTTTCTTTCAATATGCAGGCCTTCTCCTAGTTTTCTCCTATGTGAACAAAACTTGGTGAAAGCTCAAGACTCCAGCTTACCTACCTGACAGGTTCAGACAGGTACCCAAGAGTGAGGGACATTTCAAGAATGGAGATGCGCCACTCAATTTGGCAATACAGTATAATTTTCCTTTTAACAATCATAATTTTTACAACTGGGTTGGTTAACTTCAATCCTCCATAATTTGTATTTTTGAAACCTACAAGACATAACATTTAGAGACATACTATCTTCGGTCCCTCAGGGCAGGAGTGTTTGCAATACATTTAACTGAATTGGGTCAAGATTGATGATGATGTGCTTCTCGGCACCCCAATGAATATTGTTGTGGTTTCTTTTGTGTAGTGTTTGTCTTTGTCAAATCCCTTTTTCCATCCATTTATCAAGCCCCTATCCATCTTCATCAAGTGTGACTTAATTTTGCACCATAAATGGATCACAGACTTGCTAGGGCGGATGTAGTAAAAATGACACTAACTCTCTGCATGATCTTCGGTTACCTGGACAATATTCCACACCGGCCCCATAAACATCATACATCATCATTAAGGACTTGTGTTGTGTATTGCATAAATACTTAACCTTGTCCAACCACTCTTGACTCAGCCCACTTCTCCATGATTTCACTTCCTAAGTTTAGTTTTCAAATACTAGCTCCTCATCATTGCTCAGACTAAGTTGATATTGCTAGTTTTTATTATCATATGAGGTGTTCTTTCTTGTGTGTCAAATACTGTCATTGTGGTAGTCTGGTCTCAGTCTTCCTAAAGTATTATTGAATATGGCCCACTAACTCTCTGTTTTCTTTCAATCTAGTTGACAGTGATTGATAACTCTTTGATTAATTCTGCATCTGGAATTCCCATAGATGGAAGTGGCACCTTCTGTCTTCCCTGTTAGCATACTAGTCTGCTACTACTCCTACTACCTACCATCCCCTTAAGATGCCATCATCAGAAAACCCCTGCAGTCAGAATACTCCCTCACTTTAAATATTAAGGTAAGAGAAGAACTATGGATTGATGTTAACTTGTTTAACTAGTAATTAACTCCTACTTGAGAAATGTCTGGGTGTATCTAGGTTTTTGTAGGCAAAATAGGCAATGGCAATCATCCCCTAGTGGTCAACATAGTTGCAGAGGCCAATAGAGCAAAGGTATAAGTAAATGACATACACTTTCTTTTGGTGGATTTAAAAAACAGGCTACACCAAAAGACAGCAGTGCAAACTAAAACACCAAAATAAACATTTGAGGAATAAATCAAGAAAATTAAATCATCCCTTTTATATTTTTAACAAATACAAGACCTCCCCCTTTTCATCCAGAACAGGTCAGCCCTTCTCCACTAACAATTAGCCCCACCCCCAAAAAGTCCAGCAAAAAGTCCAATATGAAACGTTTTTGAAAACCCTGTCCCAACTCCCTCCCCATCCTCTCCACCCACAACCAGTCCCTCTCACCAAAAAAAAAGGCTCAGAAGAGGGCATTGTCTATGTGGGTCTGGAGCTCATTTAGGCTCTGCTAGATCCTAGCAAGCCTGCTCTCCACCCAGTTCATCCTCTGCAGGATACGGTGGAGCAATGCCTTGTCTGAGCGGGAGGAGGTAGCAGCAGGTGTAGTCGGGAATCCTGACAACCTGCCTTGGCACCTGAGATGTAGTGGCTGGGTGGCAGATGCTGGGGTTGGCATGCTGCTGAGCTGGGTCCTGAGTCTGAGGCAGCTATTTCAATCTCTTCCTCCTCCAGGACCACCAGCTGCCGGTATTCAGTCGGGATGGTGTCCAGCCTCTGCTGCCGCAAACAGGCTGCTATCTCCTACCTGGTTGCTGGTCGTCCAACAGGAGAAGCCATATTGAGAACAACAAAGATTTTAAAAAACAAATAGTAAACAATGCCCTGAACAAACACTTTTTCAAAAGTAGATAGTGGGTGGCACAGTAACACCACATTGCTGGCCCCCCAAGGACATTAGAATTTGATGTGATTATGATTAGGTGAATCACAGGGCCAATTTTGTTTTTATACATCACATAAAAATCACCGACTGTCTGGTAGAACAAAATTAAGGCAGAATAACACCAGATTAAATCAACAGTTATTTCATTTTATTTTCTAGTAACTAAACAGCCACTTTTAGTGGGAAAAAAATTACTTACCGCTCATTTATGAGTAAGGCATTATGTATTATGGAGTACATGTTTTTGTGCCAAATTAATGGAGGCATGCTAGCCTGCACTTTGAGGACTTTTTACTGCCTGCAGCTGGGACAGCTGTAGTTGACAATTATTTATCTTTAGTTCTATTGGCCCTGCTCTTCCCCAAATCCCTTTCACTTAGTTTCTACCCTAACTCCAAAGAGATAGATGAAAAAATAAGATGCGTCACACATGCCATGTAGTAAATGTGGATATAATTATCCAGTCCGTCATAAGTAGATGTTGGGTAAAATGAGGCACTGCACTATAGGGTATAGAACAGGCTATATGGATTGTATTTGGCATGTACGTAACAGAGTTTCTCTTAAGCCAAACTTGAAATCAAATCAGGAAATTACTAGTCCTACATTACTCACTGGTTTCGCCTACCACCACAAAGTCTTTCCAATAAACAAATTTGCTGGGCAGTAAGGCAAGGAAACTTGTCTTATTCTACTGCAGAGTAAGGCAGAGGGATTAGGCTGGTATGTAGAGATTTTGCTATAGAACAGAGGGATGTCACTGATCATCAATTCACTGTGTGCTTCAGTTTTGGCTTATTCATTCACAGTATAGACAAAAGTCTAAAGAGAAAAATCTGAACTGTAGTAAAATAAATCTGTTATGGGAAACCATGAAATATATTCTGGAAAGATTTCAAATAGCCATAAAATGTGGCACATGCCAAGAATGGATTCTTCAATTTGTTTGGTAGGCTGGGACTGAAGAACATAGGAAAGAATAAAGGAGGTGACTAAGTGGGTGAAAGGAAAACAACACACCTTGTGTGTTCCGTTTGCAATGCATTGAACACTTGGTAAATGCTGTTTAAATTAAGCAGGTGCACATTGCATAGCCAATACAACAGGCAGGAATTGAACCCTGTTGCATTTCTTTGGTCATGGGTGGTGAACTGCATGGGTAGGGAGGGGGTTGATGAATAATGAAGATGGGTGGGATACATATCTGCCTTGTTTAACAAATACAGTGAGTCAAGGGCTTAGAAAACAAATTAAAATACCCCCACTTTGAACCATTGCTTTGATAACTATAACACACAAATTAATTGAAGTAGGTGAGCAGCATGCCCCTCTACATAAGAGCTCCCTTGCATATTCATTCGAGCAATTATTCAATCATTCATTTAATTCTTCCTACTATATTCATCCGTAGCCACCACAATTTGATCTCTACTTTCTCTCATTCATTCTTTCACCAAAATTCACAATCCATTATCCATCCATCCAGTATCCACTAATGACCCTTTTTTAAGCATCTTGTCACCCATCCATCCTTTCACCCAAAAATCAGCCATGCATTCTTTCACCCTCCCATGCATCATTTCCTTTCACTCATTTCACCCATCCTTTCTTTTAACCTTGTATTCTTTCCATTTCCATAAAGCCATCACTTTTTTTTAGTGTAAATGATGTGTGCTTTAGCTGAGTTGCAGATAAAAGAGGCTATAAGTAACCCAACCACCCCTGTAGCTGTAATGCGTGGGGTGGGGTTCAAGCATGATCATGACAGTGCCCTAGTAGCTAGTGAATACTAGTAATTGTCAATAAGTAAGCAATGTGACCCACCACTGCTTGTCCCTGCTGTTGCTTCTCCCCCTGCTCCATCTGCTTCTGCAGTAAAACATGAGCCGGCTGCACTGGTGTTCAATGTGGCTAGCAAAAACCTTACACAGTTTTTAGATGCTAGGTACACCTTCCCTTATATTTTTAATCAAACAAATGCAGCCGCAATACATTGTTATAGTTTAGTTAGCACTGCAGTAACTTCTATCAAAAATATCACTCTGGGAATTTTGTTGGTTCACAATGTTAGAAAAACCAGGTAGTTAGGCCAATCAAACACTTTGCATTATGAGGGGGCAGAGCCACAGCTTATGATGATGATGACTCAGAATCATTGAAGTGCAATGAATGGGTGGAATAAAATTGGTCAATGAAAGACAGAAAAAAGATAATGCAGGTAGAACAGGAATTAACGAAAAATTGGATAGGGGAGTTGGAAAAATAGGAGACAGTATAAAAAAATAAACAAGGCAAAATTCAAAGTAGTATAATAGAAGGCAGATGTAAAAGTTGGGGAAATAAAAATAGTATTAAATAATAGGACTTACTAGGATGAGCAGAGTTCTCACCATTGGCGTCGTGGTCGGTGCCTCCACAGCTCCTATTGAACCCGCCTCTGTGGTGCTCCTCTTCTTGCCCTTGGTTGCCGATCTAATAATTAAAGAAGATAAAAAAATAGATTAGTGGTACAATTAATCTCTACAACATTTTTATATAACAGGCAAACTTAGTAAGATTGTACTTAAATCAGATCACGTATAGTACTAGTATGACTGACTATCATTGAGTTGGCTATACTCGAGAATTCCTATTCCAAATTTCCTTATCAAAAACAACATTTGGAACTAATGCACTGGAATGTATAATCTTTGATTCAATTCTCATTTCTCAACCTAATTGATGGCCAACTCACTCTCCCTTTTTTTGCAATGCATAGATGCACACTAGTAGTAGTAGTAGCCCCTCGGTTGTTCACAAAAGTGATGGCGGTGGTAACAGCTCATCTGCGCAGATTGTGGATTTCAGTCTTTCTTTACCTTGATGACTGGATGTTAAAGGCTCCTATTCCCCAGGCTCTCATCACCCATAAAGAAAGTCACAGAGAACACTAACCCACTGATATCACTAATTTACTATGGTGACAGGAGAACAGATGAGTCTGAACTGCAATGGTTTCTTAAATAATCAATCAAAGCAAGTACCTGCAAGTATGATGATGCAGCGTCGAGAACCTGCCTAGCTCTAACTGGACCACATAATAAATAATATTCTTAATTTAAACTAAACGTAACTTACATCTGAATGTGACCAGCATGCTGTTTGGAAAAAAAGTTAGCACTGTAGAACACAAACACAATAATATAGTTAATACTCACAAGCCCCGCAATCTCCATGCCAGCAGGTCAAGCAAGTCCTGTTTGAGGTTGATGATATCCACCCATTGGTGCACCAGCTGCTGGGTATGCTGAACCTGGGTGATGCCTCTAACACACCTGTGCACCCTAGCCCAATGCATCCGACACTCCCGCAGGTGGTAACTGCTCCCAGGCCTGCTGCCAGCATAGAGGGGATGTGATTCTGTATGTAGAAAACCAGTTATGTCACATCCTCCTCACAAAAGATGGGATGGGGTGTTACCCATGGCTGGGAGTGCCACCCACAAGGTAGGTGGCTGCTGATGGCTGCAATGATGCTGGGTGGTGGGAGAAGAAAATAAACAAGAGGAGAAGAAAGAAAGAAAGGAAGAAATAACTAAGGAAGTCAAGCGAAAAAAGAAACAAAAATACTAAAAGCCACAAAAGTCATCCAAAAAAATACATAGACAAAAAAAGACACTCTAATTCAATAAATAAAAATAAGGGGTAGGTTAATTAGGAAGGTGGAGGATTGAAAAGATTATTAAGGGATACAAAAAACAGGCCGTGCAACATAACAGAAAAACAAAAAAAAAGTGAAAAACAAGATAGCGGCACCTTTAAACGAGCCACAATTGTGAACGCGAGTAAGTACTTCATGTTGTGTTTGACATAAAATGCAACATGAACGGGCATGATAAGGAACCCCGCCCACCCCCGGAATTCCATGTAGCGTGCCATTGTTTTTTTGCCACTTCATGGAGTTCTGCTTAGTACGACTCTGTACATTCCGCCCAGGCAGACCAACTGACAGATATGCCTGGGGTATCCTCCATGTTTGCATGAAACATGTTTAGAATAGGAAGATGTGCTTTAACACAGAGCAGCCAATAATGTGTAGAAGAAAATGCAGATCTTTGTATAATGCAAGCATGCAGCAATATAGCAACTATAAGGTGGTGTCAGCTTATCTCTTACCTCTGTCCCCTGTGGGCTGCCATCCAATGGAAAAGGTGCAATATTTTCCTCAGGGGATAATTTGACTCTGCAATATCTTTCATCCCCAAGAGTCAGCAGTTAACTGCGGTAGAGTACATATTAAATGAATGTGGACATGATAACATAGATGTGAATCATAATGCATGCTGCAACTATCAGGTCCATCTGTGGCATGAAGAGACATCTGCTCAAGTACCATTCTAGTGCACATGTTTGTGTAGTGTAGAAATAATGCATGCTGGTAGATGGGTTTATCTGAAATCATGTAGGAAATATGAGATGGTACCCAAACTTTTAAATGCTTTTTGGGTGATTTCTTTGATTTCTATGAGTTAAATTACCTACTTCATAGATTTTATTAGACCTTCTGTGATGAGAAATTGTATATATACAATCGTCTTCACTGGCAGAATATGTCAAATCAATTTATATATGCTTTAAATTTATATTTTCACAATAATAATACCTGTACTTTATCTGCACATGTTTTGAACCTAAATAAGACATAACACTAGTTGTAGACCTTGTAGCATGTCCCCCGTAAACTTTAAAACAATTTACAAAGTCATGCCTAGTGCATATTGAAATATCTATATTCTAATTTTATTAAAACTTTTGATATAGCAAAATGTGAGTCCTGTAGAACAGAATAACGGAGCCCTTTAAGATTTCCGACAGATAATATATATCTATCATCATTTTAAAGAATACTGCCATCTTGGGATGAGTGACAAGTGAGAGAGTGTCAATCAAGAATCCTGGAGTTGGCAGTGAAGCACTAAGAAAAAAGGCAATACAGTCTGTGAACCAACCACATTTAATGGCATATGTAGTATGACTCAATGTGGCACAAATTCATTGTAAACCTCTGATGTGCAGCCACCTTTTTTATCTTGGTGTTAGCATATCAATGTTTGTAAAAAAATCAAGAAACAAATAAAAGTGAGGAGTTGCCACTTTGCCCAACTGATTGCTATGGTAAATGGATCTATGGGGGTGATTCTCAACCTGGCGGGCGGCGGAGGCCGCCCGCCAGAGTTCCCCCCTCCAAAATACCGCTCCGCGGTCGAAAGACCGCTGAGGGTATTTTGGGTTTTGCACTGGGCTGGCGGTCGACCGCCAAAAGGCCGCCCGCCAGCCCAGTGCAAAACACCTTCCCACGAGGACGCCGGCTCAGAATTGAGCCGGCTGAGTGGGAAGGTGCGACGGGTGCAGTGGCACCCGTCGCGTATTTCAGTGTCTGCAGTGGGGCCCTCTTACGGGGGCCCCTGCAGTGCCCATGCCATTGGCATGGGCACTGCAGGGGCCCCCAGGGGCCCCACGACAACCCATACCGCCATCCTGTTCCTGGCGGGTGAACCGCCAGGAACAGGATGGCGGTATGGGCTGTCAGAATCCCCATGGCGGCGCAGCGAGCTGCGCCGCCATGGAGGATTCTTAAGGGCAGCGGAAAACCGGCGGGAGACCGCCGGTTTTCCACTTCTGACCGCGGCAAAACCGCTGCGGTCAGAATGCCCTGCGGGGCACCGCCAGCCTGTTGGCGGTGCTCCCGCCAACCCTGGCCCCGGCTGTCCATTACCGCCGGGGTCAGAATGACCCCCTATATTTCCTGTTCTACCTCCGTCTTCCAAGTTTCCAATCAGAGCTGAGAATAGTGTGCATACTGAGCAGTTTTCCCAGTCTGGTGAATAAAATCTCCCTGGAAGCCAAATCTCTATGGACTCCTTAACCTTATCCTACAGAATTGCTTTGCCCTTTCATTATCCTTATACCGCGGTATAGCTATCAATATAGTAGCACATGCTTTGCCACAGAAGAGAAGGGACATTAGAGAACTCCATGCATTAGAACTATGGCTGGCTTTTACTACTCATATGCGGGGCAAGAGGGCATTCTCTTTTTGGACATATAGTAAGAGAATACAGTAAAATCCACCTTTTCTGCTTGATCTCATTGATTTTTTTGCTGGACCCTATAATGTTGGAGTCTGCAAGGAGGGATGCATGGTATTTAAAAGCAGGATATGAAGAAATTTAATTTTAGAAAACCCATACAGTGACTATCACCCAAAAGCTATTTTCACATTGGAAGGCCTAGCGGTTCTATATAGAGACCAAGAGAACAGATTAAAATTCTAATACAGTTTCATGGGAATGGGACTAGCTAGAAAAATAAACAAATATGCTTAATATGTATTGAAATTCAATTCAATGGTGAAGTCATATTTTTCATAAATAATAAGGAAATATATCTTTTAGAAAGTTACCTTTTAGCTGCATGAAGTTCATGGAGCCTAAATTTGCATTTGCTCTCCCATTTCTGCCAGCCTGTAGTTAGCAGTTGAATAGGTTTGAAAAAGATGTGAAGTGCCTCCCTGATACAAACCACAAGCTTTATCAATTTATCAAGGTTTTGCATCACCCTTGCACCATATATGATTCAAAACATAGAACAAGATTTAGCCCTGTGTGGCTTGGTAAATCTGGAGTAACACAATGCAGAACAAGTTTGGACTCTGTTACTCACTCCGTGTAAAGTTGCTTGGACAAAGTGGACTTGAGTAGCAGTTTAAAAGTTTATAAAAGGTTAACAAAGTTTTCAAAGTGGAGTACGAGCATAGCACATTACAATGATTTATTGTGCTGAGTGAAAAAGATGTGATTTTTTTTCCTTTAAAAATTCATATCTTGGGAACCCTTTGGTAGATATTTGTGGTTAAGGTGTCTAACGATAAAATATAACCTGTTTTTATAAACTGGAGTTGTATTTTTATTAAGTCGTGCTTCTTTCTTATGCAACTGTTCAACTGTTGTGGTTCTTCCAAATACTTTACACGTGTTCCTTTGATAAAGCTTGACTGCTCATAGTCACAACGACCTAAGGTTGAGCTAATGTTTTTTTTCAAATGAATCAGTACAGGTAATGAGTTTCTTACACAGATAGGTCTCACCACCACACCATATAATAAACTGTATTCCACACACTAATGCCTAGCGGGTGAATCCAGAACTTGTATTTTGCAGTACCAATCCATTGATAAGTTTGAAATGTTGAAAATCCATCTTGAAGGAAGTTCTCATGATTTCCAATCAGGTTGTCAACTTCTGGAGACTCCTAAGCACTATTTCAGAGGGTTTGGAAAAAAATGTAATGCTTTGCAAAAGTTTGGAAAAGTTTGGGTAAGCATGTCAAAGTTTTTAGAACGTTTCTGGAAGTCTCAATAAGAAAAATTGAGATCATCTTTGCCATCCTGTTCACCCTCAGGATCAATGATTTGACAGTCCTTTTCAAGGACATGGAGATCAGATTGGGTGCCTCAGCATAAAAATGAGTATGAATTTCTGTTGCTAAAACCCTGGGTTGAGACCAAACAACTGAGACCAAACAACTCTATAAGTGCTCTGTTTGGTCTCAAACAAAGGAGGGTAGTAACAAGACAAATTCAGGAACATGCATAAGGGGGCAACACAGACATCAGTGGACTTAGTGGATGCTTTAGTGAAGTCAATGGATGGCTGCCTTAAAGGTAATAAAGTGGATACTTAAGAAAGGCTCTACAATTTGATGGTTAAAGAGTATATGCTTACAAATTGTTCAAGGTAACAAGGAGGAAACCTCAAAGAGCTCTATATTCTATATACAGCATCTGGTAAATTTAAGGCTGTCTAGTCCTAGAGAGCTGGGCAAGATGGCAGATGCACCATAGGGTACCCAAGACATCCTACGGTAGTGATTCTAAGATAGGGGGTCAGGCCCTCTTCAGGGGAAATAACTGGGCAAAGATAAAAAGAAATAGTCCACTAAAGATCCTAAAAAGAATACCCAAGAGGGAAGGGTCAGTACAAAAAGGCCCATCTCATTCTAAGAGGAGAGACTACCTGAGAAAGAATCATGACTCTTCAAAGGCTGATGTGTGCAATTACTATCACCAGCCAGAACAAAAGAAGGGAAACTGTGAGTGCACCAAGAAACCACTGGTGGTCCTCACAAGGACATTGCTACTGTAGGGGTGAGGGTGAAGATTGGCCCATGGGATTCCAGATTGTATATTGATGTCACCCAAGGATCAGCGGGTGGAGTGGAAATTTAACTCTTGGATACCTGGCCTCCAAGCATGAAAAAGTACAGGCAGTGGCCAAGAATCATTGGGTTTGAAGTCTAGGATCTTGTGGATACACATGTCATCATAACTATTGTCATGTCCAAACTGGTCTCCGCAGACCAAAGTCATTCCCAATGAGATGTACCTGATAGTGAAATCTTACAATGATATAAAGTACCATACTGTGGCTATGGTGGGCTTTGAGTGGGGAGGGATTACTGGCCTGAAGAAGTTGGCTGTCTCCCCTGCCATCCTAGTTATGTTTTTGCTGGGAATGACTAGGAACTTATGCCTGGGCAGCTCATGCAGCAATGCTGGACCTCCCTGGGTGGGGAAGGGGGTGACAACCAGAGCACACACAGTTTTAAATGGAAGTCAAGGAACTTTGGAGCCTGGAAGAATGACCAAGGTCCCTGGAAAGAGCAGGAAGTCTGGCCAGCCAGCTCTCTCTTTGAGAGATGTGCCACAGCTGGCAAAACTTCAGGAGGGCGGAGGTCACTCCAGATGGGATTTGTGCCAGGGGCAAATTACTTGCCCCACTCCTGAAGCCCTGAGGCAGTTAAATGAAAGGCAGGAACAGTGGCATGACATTGATACCTATAGGGTATACTGGAATTATATGGTTTTGTATAATGAAGCAAGGGACCCCTAACAAGGGGCAACCATGCTGCAGTTTTACACATCTGTTAAAACACTTGCAATCATGAATTATAATTAGTAAGGATTTTACATTTAACTAAATAAGGTTTGATCGTTTTCGTGACAACCTGCAACCCATCAAATGGTGACAAAAATGCATTTATAAAAGGTAATGTTGGTTGACTGAAAAAAATATTTAAATAGCTTAGCATCACCAGGCCTGGCAGGAGAATGAGCTCAGAATTACAAATAGAGGCATTTGTATATCTTTATAACACCTAATATAATATTTTTACTTTGTGCAAAAATACGTTGAGATTTTTTCTGTTGTAACTTGGTTTATATATTGATACAATATCAGAACAATAAACCTTATTTTACATGCTGCATTGGTTATTGTTTGAGAGTGAAAGTTCGTTTTATGTGTTTAAACTTCACGTCTAATTTGCTGTAAGAACTCAATCCAAAGCATATTCATTTTCACATTTTTCCCATCCAATTATGACGACCTGCAACATATGCATTGTGACTAGTTAGGACGTTTTTTGAACTTATTAGTCAGTATGGGGGACCCACGTTTTTTTCATGGGTTCGACAGCGATGTTTGTTGATGAAGATGCATTTCGAAGATTTTTTTCCCTGAAAATCAAAAACAGAGAAACTACCCAGCTTATTTTGTTTCAATAAAATTTGTGGATTTTAAACGTGGGTGCTTCAGCGCTAATAATGGGGAATACGGATGTAATAATAGAGACATTTACATTGTTAAATGGAATAATTAAGTACTTTTTCAGAAGGAAAGTGCCCTCCATCCATTGCTTGATTATCCCACGTCCTCTGGCCTACGACTTTAGGTTAGTGGCGAAACTTCCCTCAGTCAGTCGCATTTTCGACCTCCAGCATATTTCACCGGGTTGGATTCAGTAAATGCTCTTTACTGTGAAGCATCAAGGGCCAGATGTAGCAAGGCTTTTGCGCCTCGCAAACAGCCAAAATCGCTGTTTGCGAGTCACAAAAGCCACATCGCGATGCCCATTCCCATTTTTGCGAATCGTAACTTGGTTTCCGACTCGCAAAATGGGACTGCGAGTAGCAAATAGGAAGGGGTGTTCCCCTTCCTATTTGCGAGTCGCATCGCAATGTAGCATTGCTTTGTGACCGCGAACGCGGTCGCAAAGCAATTTGCAGTTATTCGCAGTTACCACCAGTGTCACACTGGTGGTAACCCATTCGCAAAAGGGAAAGGGTCCCCATGGGACCTCTTCCCCTTTGTGAATGGCTCTGAAAAAATTAAACTGAAACGTTAAATTTTTCATTTTGTAATGCATCTCGTTTTCCTTTAAGGAAAACGGGCTGTATTACAAAAAAATAAAACTGCTTTATTTAAAAAGCAGTCACAGACATGGTGGTCTGCTGTCTCCAGCAGGTCACCATCCCTGTGAGTGCTGCGACTCGCAAGGGGGTCGCAAATTGCGACCCACTTCATTAATACTTATGAGGTGGGCCTTTGCGACCCCCTTGTGACTCGCAGAAGGTGTCAGGGACACCATCCTGCATCCGGCATTGTGACTCACAAATTGCAAGTCGCAATGCCGGAATTTCGTACATCTGGCCCCAAGTCATCAACCACTTTCATGATGTAGGACCATTTCATCGCTTCATTGATTTCTGATGTGAAAGAGGTTTAGATGATAGGCATATTATGTGTTTTTTCATCAAACATCTATAACCCAAGTATGTGTATGACAGAGAGGAAATCCATATGGAATTGAACTCTGCCTGATGATATGTGGACTGATGTTCCCGCACCCAGTTTTCCTGGGTGTTGGAACACCACACCCTATTTAGCTAGTTGGGATTTCAGTCCAGTAAGCCATACCAGGCTTTGCTGAAGCATCAGCCAAGACCTCGTCCTCGATTTTTTTTTCTGCCAAGGGTGAGCATTGCCAGACTTTAGGGTCTATTCACAAACAGTATTTCCAAGTCTGTTTACAACAGTATTACTAATGCACTATAAAATTCTGCCCACAAATCTGTGTGCGAAGGTGTTCCGCTTCTCCTATCTTTTCTGTGTAGAGATCAGTGCTCCCAGGCGCAGAGTCTTGCACATTAATGCATCCCATGTGGTTGTAAATGTGGGAGACCTGGGAGACAGGCTGAAAAATGGATACTACTTATGACCAATTGTTTGAGGTTTAAGGAAGAGTAGCAAGAGTTTAAGGGCGGGGTAGAGAAGTGTTCAGGGAGAAAATGTACTCACTCGACAAAAGAGTAATTCCACTCCCATTCCTATTGACACCTGCAATTCTATTGTTATTACAGCAACAAAACCCCCAAAACAGTTGCAAATGTACTCCAACACAGTCCGAGAGTACATCCAGCACCACACCAGGCCAACTACTGGTGCTGAAACGTCCTTTTGTAGAAAATAATGGAAGTAGGGACTGAAAAAAGAACCAACTGAACAGGAAATAATGTTCATACAAATTAATTTCTCTGTTTTAAAAATGTATGTAACTACGATTTAATGTTCATAAATTATACATAAATAAACAAAATATGCTAATTTATTCTGCTAATCTTTTTTTATTTTGAAAAATACCTTTATTTTTTAAATATTTAGACTCATTTAAATTATTTCTATTTATTTTAGTAAGTATTAATACATAATGTGAATATAAACGTTGATTATATTTAAATTATTTACATATTTATTTGAAAATTAAGTTTATAGTGTTCTTTTGTACTATAATTAAAAAATATACAGACTGATTTATATTAATAATAAACATAAAATCTTTTTTGCTAATTTTGTAAAATGTTTTATACACTTTTTGACTCATCCCTGTACTGGCATCATGGTTAATGCATTGCTGATTAAGTAACACCCGTGGTGTTGTGCGCATAGTACTGATGCAGTTTTGACATTGCTTAATTTAAACAGTTGAGTTCATGTACGTTTTAACTGTGGCATCAGAGCTCTGTTTATACTCATTGTTCCAGAGTTAGAGTACCCAGGACTATATATGTTAGTCTGTCCTCCTGTGTGTCTTATGTGTTCTTCACATTTTCATGTCCTGTAACGTAGTATAGGTGTGCCCCATTGAATCTTTTATACTCCCAGATAGATGGTGTATGTGTACTGAGGGCCTTCGGCTTTCTAGTCCAGTTGCATTTATTGCTGTTTTATACATGCTTGGGATTTGAGGAGCACTTTATTGAATACTCAGTCTAGTTATTTTAAGATGATGATTGTCCATCGTTTATGATGCCCGCCTTCATGTCGTACGTCGGAGGCTGCCTGGATAACGCAGATCGTAGCAGGAAGTTCAATCCATTTCTGATCCTGATTTGAAACGGTCACCTGTGCTTGTCGTGGGAAGTTGCTGATAATTCAAGGATGCAACATTTGAGTTTGATATACAATGGTATTCAGTATGGTTTTAGTTAATCTTGTTGTATTTCCACCGGACAACGTGTTTATTGATTGGCTGCTTCAACCAAATGTGTGAGTACCCCTTTTATGTCTTAAGGTAATGTTGGTCCTTAGTTGTATTGTACATATCTGGTGATATGGTACGCATGGAGTGGACGGTTATTGTATTCACATTCTGTCAGGAATGCTGAACGTTTGCAAAGCAATGCCATCTGTAAGCATTCATCACATTTTGTAAACCACAGTAAGTAAGCAGACTTGATCCGTGACGTGGTGTTTGAGAATGCCTCACTTGAATCGATGATGCACATGTGGCTATGGTATAGCTGCTCAAAATGTAGTGTTCCGCATAGAGTGGTGTGTAGTTTTTGAGCATCCTCTAGTGTTATGCACATTGTCAATCATGGCATTTCACACAGGCCTTTCTTATCACTATCTGTTGTTGAGCATAAAAATAGGAGGATGTTTCACAGGGGCATGTTTTTGAAGTCTGGGTATTTTGAGCACTTTGTCTAACAATGCTTTGGAAGCTGCTTATTGGTTTCCATGACTAATGTTTCTTTCTGCTGTTTCTGCTGTTTGTTTTCCCTCCCTTGTTCTCCTGTCATTTTTGTCTTGTTGTTTTTTCACAATGCAATTTACAGTACAGAAATACCCCTGAGGAAGGGACATTGAGTCCCGCAATGCACTGGGTTTTAGGAACCATCAACAATGATGTCTGGTTGAAGGACCTATACAAAGTATATTGTAACACAAGTTTAATTGAATTATCCATGAAGAAGATATGCACATATTTTGAAGTGAATATAATGTGCATTGTCATTAATTTGTTGCTGTAATTTAGATATGTGGCCTATTTGTGTTATATTTGTGAACATTTCAATGCTTTAAGCTATGCACAGTGGATCCTCAGCACATGAGTGCTTTGGCAGTCAGTTGTCATCTCTGTACTTCACCATAGGGAGATATCCACCCCCATGATGCAGAGTTTCTCCTACATTCGCAAATTTACTAGTAATAACTTTGTACTCATGCATTTTACCCCATCACCTGGTATTAAGTGGTGTGGGCATGTAAGCCTACACTTTGTAATAAATGTAAACTTGTAATTGGTGAATAGACAAAAGTAGTACATTTATCACAAAGTGTAAGAGTTAATTTACATGTGTAAATTTAACTTTGTGAGGAGCCCCCCTTAGCTGCACCTTACCTCCCCTACTCCCATGCCCCTTACCACCACCAGCCTACATAGACTCTTCAGCATACTTTGACCAAGTGCTCAGTGTAGCCAGTTAGTGTATGTGTTAACCCCCATGAAACAAGGTATTTAGGCCCTCATTATAACATCGGCGGTAAAAACCACCTACTGCCGCGGAGACGGCTGCTAAAAGACCGTCGTCGTAGCTAGGAGCCATCCTTCATAATATGATCACTGCCAGATTTCCGCCACAAGAATGGTGAAAATCAGATTGTGGCCATACTAGCGGTTGGCGGTAAGGGGGCACTGCTACCAAAAGCAGCGCCACGCCAGTAGACGGCCACCAGCCATAATATGAGAAATAATACATCCTGGTGGTGTTCTGCTTGCAAGTGCTGCTGGCGGTAGCAGCGCCCTGTCCCGTCTCCTGCCAGAGGACCCCCTGGATCCAGGTGATTTAGGTCTCCGACAGGGGAGGGGGATGTTGTGTGTGTGTGTGTGGGGGTTATGAATGTATGTGTGTCTGAATGTGGGTATGTTTTGAGTGTTGAATGCGTGTGTGCATGTATGGACATGTGAGTGTGTGTATGTTGTGAAATGTGAATGCGTGTCTGCGTATATGTTTGGAAGTATGTGCGGATGTGTGTGTGTGATTGGATGTATGCATGGGGGTATGTATGTGGGAATGAGTGTGTGTATGTGTGTGTGAATAGGGGGCATGGATGTAGGGGTGTGGGGAGTATCTGGAGAGGTGGGGGGAGACCCCTATCAGTGACAGCGAACACATTCCCTGTCACTGATATGGCCTACTGCCATGGTTTTTGTGGCGTTACGAATGCCACGAAAACCATGGTGGTAGGGGGGGTCATAATCCCTCAGGCAGGAAAATGGCAGCCGCCTGGCTGGAAATAGATATCTCCAGCCCTTCAGCTGGTACCGCCGTGACAATCAGAGTGGTACATTGATGGATTGGCTTCAGCCAACCCGCTAATGTCATAATGTGGCGGTAAGTATCTCCAGCCTGTTGGCGTTACTTACCGCCACATTATTGCCGACCGTCGGAGTTGTAATGACCCCCTTAGTGTGGTTTTACAACAAGTAAATCCTGTTCCACGTGGTAATTCTGCATTCCAAGGAATACAACTCATTATTTCGCGGAAACGGTGCAGCGTTAACGGACTTTAATGTAGATTTCACCAGTACAGTGCAACTTGTAATCTGGTCCAGTGTTTACTGTTCTGGGCCAAACACAAAACCTCAGTATGTTCCTGGTGAGAAAAGGGAACGCCACTATGGTTATGAGGAGTAAAACAGAAATAAGGTCGTAATATCTTGAATTTTTGAAATTGTACAAACCTTCATGCACTGGCTGTAGAATAGTACATCTGACAGGTGGGGAAAATCATAAACCAGCTCATAATTCTGGCCACCATCTTATCCTGTCTTGTGAAAGTGCCTATAAGTTGTCTAGTATTTACAGGCATTCTACCCTATGTGACGGAAAGGAAAAGTACATTCTTGCTACTGGTTGCAGCTACGTCTACACTGGCTAGTTTGCTAATTGATCTACTGTGTGTGCAGGTGTACTCTACATCCTTACGCAGAGTGAGTGGCACTTTTCTAACATTGGTAACATTACATGCAGGAGAACTGAAATGTGATGTATTAATGGTAACAAACCCTCACAAGCAGAACATTCTACGTCAATAAACACAAAATGATAACGCCTAATCTGAACATTAATAAGAAGTGAAGATGGAGCATGAGACAGGAATCTAAAAAAAAAGCAGCATAAAAAAGACGTCTTTCTTGACGCAGAATAGTGATTAGGTTTATAAAGTTCACGACCAGCCTTCGAGTGGAAAGTTGCTCCATAATGTAATTCAGAAAGATAGTTTAATTAGGCAAATTGTTTCTGCTATTCAGATACTATCATATTGGCGGGACGTAGAACAAGACTAATTAAAATGCTAGCTCTGTGAAGATGTACAGAGCTCAGCCGTATGTGCAGCGCGTGCCTGACAGCCATGCTCATCGTCATTAATAGTTAAACTGATTAAATCTGCGGCGTGCCTTGACGTATCCGTGCCACATATCAGACTGGCCATGCAAGAACAGAGGGAATACTGCGTCTGTCAACATAGCACGGAAATAAGAACATTTACATAAGCATACCCACAGGTAATGAGGGTGCATCCAATAATGTTTAAACATCAGACTGCTGAAAATTAATCATCAAGAAGAGCAAACAGTATACGATGACTTAAATGACTGATAAGAGTATGCAGCCATTCGCTCACATACAGTGCGTTTCTTCCATTAGTAAGGGAATAACTAGAATGTTCTAACTTCCTGAGATAACAATGTTTGCTCTAATTTGGACCGAAGCATTTGCGCTTATCTCGGAACCCTCTCCTTCCACAGACATGATGGTGAGGTCACCTTTCATTCGGAAGGATATGCAAACAAATTTTGCTAGCACCATCAAAACTCTCCCAGCTGTTCTAGATTTCTGTTGCCTCTGTCCCATCAGTACCCAGTTAAAGCAGAACATCCTTTCACCAAATTCATCAAGCAACATCATGGCACTTTTGACTGTGACTCAAAGCCTGGACGCCTGAGGTATTTGGTGAAATATTTGAGTGAAAGGAATGTAGGTTGACGGAATCTCTCTTAAGAACAAGCCAAATTATTTCCTTTTTTTGATAACCAACTTTATTGATTTTTTTAAGTAAAGCATTCAGTTGACACATGATAGTACACTTTAGATAATGCACAGGACAAATAAGGAAGGCAGAGCAGTAATGAATGAACATCCAGGAAGGAGACATTTTCCTGCAATGCGAGAAAATATAAGGCTATTAAAATGGACCCAACGACTTCCTCCAATTGTGTTTTGAGGGGCATCCTTGGACCTCATACACAGGCTTCACTTGTTGCACGCACCAATCCACACCACACTGCCACCATGATACATGAACAGGAACTCTTCCATCGGGCTCCAATGTCTCTTGTCTCCACCACTGTAGCTCAAAGGCACCCAATCTGCCCTTGGATCCCCAGAATGGAGATGTGGATTGCTCCCAGCTAGTGGGCTTGGGTGTGGAGAGGTGGCTTGGTAGGCTGGCAACCCCCTTTCTGAGCTTCAAAGGATCACATTACAGCCTGCCTCCCTTTGTCTTCCTAGTCAGCTTGGCTTCAAACCCAGTGGGGTGGAGGAACTGCCCAGAACTGGTGTGGAGTGATCAAAACAGAGGGTTTGCCCATTTCGAAAGCCCCACCTCTGGGTGGGCACAGAGAGCTCCAACAGGGGAAAAAGGGTTCTGCCATGTTGGTTTTAGGGGTTTAGGGATAGAGGGGTGGTGTGGTATAGTTTTCAGTAAAATACACAATGCTGCAAAAGTGGGTAGGGTCACAGTGGGAAACGTTTACCACATCAGTTAGGGTGTGGCAGAAGTTTCCCCCACCCACAGGCTGTCACTGGCCATACATGTGAAAACCCCAGTACCCTCCTCAGAGCACCCCTGAGCCTGAGAAGAATCAGGAGAAGTACTGCACTGTTGTCTGAAGACCGTGAAGGAAAACTGTACCTGTTTGCATTAAATCCAGGACCCCAGAAGTGACTCCAAGGGTCTGGTGGCTGACCTATTTCAGCAACATAGACACAACAAGCTTCCAGAGGCTTTTGCTGCCACTGTACAGCTAACCAGTCCCAAATGTGCCTGCTTTGGATCCTGCTGTTGGCCTCTGATGGAGTGGGTATTGGCCCACAATTGCTATCCCCAAAGTCCAGGGTCCTTAGCTAGTGTCAAAGTGTAATCCTCCTGAAGTTTCCAGAAACCTGGGACTTAGAAACTTTTGCCAGCTTTCTGCTTTGAGAAACAATTGGAAACTGTGACCAACTTGTCATGCTGATCCTTTGAAGGTGCATTGCCTCCAGGCTACAGATTCAGGCTGCTCCTTCTATGATCTTAACTGCAGCAGAAAATCTGATCAAGCGGACTTCACTGAGAAGGTGTCTGGCTCCATGGAGTCCTCTTTGGCTACAGCCTGCATCCTTGCCCTGTTGCTCCAAAAAGTGACTAAGTACAAAGATAGAAATCTCCATCGGACAAAGGTTGAAAATGTGAGGGATCCTCGCTGGGACCAAAATTCAAATTTTTCCTGCTATGTGCTTTCCCACCAAAAGTCAAAGACTTCATTGAGACCTTCTCCACCGGCTATCAGATCAAGTGGAGCCCTCTTCAGCCTCAGTCTGCTGCATTGCCCATCTGAAGAGTTTTTACTTCCATCCCAGAGACTAAGGGGCATATTTACGATCTTTTGACGCCGAGCAGCACCTTAAGCCTTCCTGCTGCGCTGCCGTGCATCAAAGAAAAAAGACAGGAACGCACCTTATCTATAAGGTATGACACATTCCTGTGCTGTTCCCCTGCGCTGGTGCACAATGAGCTGCCATGCACCAATGCAGACAACCTTGCACCATGGTGCAAGGTTGTCTGCATTGCAGGGATGATTGTTTTTGTGCAGGAAGGTGTGACTTCCTGCACAAAAACAATCACAAGAGGCATTTTCCTCTTTCGATGTGTGCTGTAGAATGCAGCACATATAGAAAAAGGAAAAATGAGGAGAAATAAAGGTATTTCTCCTCGTTGCGCCTCCCTTGCACCTCACCTAGGATGACATAGGCTTTTGACACATTCCCAAGTTTACAAAATCTCGTAAATCTGTAAATGTGTCAAATGTCATGGGTGTTACGCTGGAACACCCACTTCAACACCCATGGCACACTTCCCTGTGCAGGATAAGTTAACGCAGTGACTTTAGCTGCGCTGGCTCAGTCCATTTTACAGGGTCATGAAAGGCCACGCAGGGTGGCTTTACATGGCCTTATAAATATGGCCCTGCTGTGTGCGCTGCCGGACCGTCACTAAAAGTGATGTTCCAGTGGCACAAAGGGGCTTCTAGATATGCCCCTAAGCTGGAAGGTAACACTTCTCATGGTGATGAACCTCGTCTCTTTCTAAATAGGTTGGGGATTTTTCTTGTGCTGTATTTTCACTTTGGAGTACATCAGAAATACTTTACACATTCCTCTAAGTTAAACGTCACTGCCTGTATGACAAGCCTCCAGAGGGTTAAGTACAGCTTTATTTCGTGACTTTTGCGGTACACCTTGATAAAATTAGTGATTAATATTTGAGGTGGGTTCTCCCGCCCTCAACTAGTACTCCCATTCCTCACATAAACTATAGTTGATTATTAGACGCCAAATCGGGCTGAGAAATTTCTGTTCACCTGTGGAATCTCCTGAATTGTCACAGCCTGTGGATACATCCACTACATGTTGAACATTCAAAGCAATAGCCTCCACCAACTGCACACTACCTTTCATCAGTCTACATAGTCAACCAATGCAGTGATGATACCTTAGTGACCTATAAATTCAATCATTTCATGAGCGTGATCATGTCCGGATTGCCTGCCTGGCATTCCAGTGGCTGGCAGGGTGAGGGCCAGTTTTCCTGCTGGAGGGGGATGGATTTTTTACTAGGGACCTGCTGAACACGTCCCTTCTTGCAGCACTTCTAAATAAACAATAAAAAAAAGATGGTTTTCAAGTATGCTTGTTTTTCAATTGTTTATTTAGAAACGCTGCAAGTATGAATGTGTCCAGCACTTCCTCAGCTACAAAACCGGCCCCCATGGCAGTAACCTCAGCCTCCACCCTACCAGGCTGTGGAAGCAAAGGACAGCCAGTCCAGCCCTGCGTGTGATATGTGGCATCCTTGTCTACCACAAGGTGTTTCTGTTCATGATCAATTACACTATTCACAAGTTGCTTAGATCATGTTTTTTGCTGTCTTCCTTACAGACTTCAATTCCTCTGAGTACAGCAATCCAGCCCCGCAATAATATAATGCAAACACCTTCTCATTGCTATGAATAGGTCCATTGTATTAAAGGTCACCTTTTCCCAAACTACAGGGAAACACCACCAGCTTTGATTTCCTTACTTTTTGCTCAAGCCTGATAGTCCCTCACATTCAGTACAAACTACTCGTCAGTGCTTGACCACCAGCAGATTTCCTTCACTTCACTTGTTATCAGACTACAAAAAATGGCCCACATGCAGTAGGATTAATCCTTACAGCAGAAGCCAATCTTTCACCATTTAGCTCATCCTTGATAATCTTTCTCACCGCCCATTCACCCCAATGAAATATCTTCCTTTATTCCAATCAAACTACATTCCCCTCTAATTGTTTAGAAACAGAATGATAATCAGCACTAGGTCACACTGATGCAAGGTTTCCTCTTTCTCTTTTGATGCATCAACCTTCCCCCTTCTAACACTACACCACATATTTTACCATTGCGTCCTAATATTCAACTGTGATCTCTGAGTGCGCCTATTTATTTATCACATATCCCATGAAAATGACAAATGACTCTATACAATCTGCATTTAATTACCTTCTTGGGCACTCTTCTCTAGTAGTGAAATGCCCAATGTCACCAAATAGGAACCCTTTAGTCTTTCCTTTCCCTGCTTCTCGTCCATCTTTACTCAGAATCAAATTGCCTTTGTTATGGTGCTTTTCTCTTTTGAAGTCTTCCACATCGCTGCACATTCTCTGCTTCTCAACTATGGTTATTCATATATTGGGCACATTTTGAAAGTATCTTCACACCTTATGACATATGAATAGTCTTGGCAAACGTTTGGTTCCTTGCAATCCCTAATTTCTCTTGCACCTTAGGGTTGGTAGTGTATAATGCCAACACATTCCTCCTCTACTCCTGGGATCCTAAACGCTGAAATCGACTACTGAAAGACTACAATAGAGGTTTCTGCCAAACTTTTGTCTCTTTCGCGTCTTTAAAAAATGTATTGGTCCAACACAATATTTGTTTTCTGGTCAAGACATGTACGTAGTTTAACCAATGCCTGTCACTCTCAATGAGATTATTTTACTCATTTTTACTCACATAACAATGATGTAAAGTGAGTCAAAAAAATTCCAAAACATGGTCGAGCACCAGAGTGGCAGTATTCCAACATTTCCAGAAGCGCAACAGCTGTAGAACATTAAGGAGCAAATTTAAGAGCTCCTAGTGCCACCGGCGTGCCACTTTTCCTGACGCTCTAGTGGTGCTAACCACTGCTCCATATTTATAAGGAGATGTAACAACACTTTTTGTGGTGTTATTCCTCCTTGTAAATATGGGCCCCTCTGACACAGGTTTCTGCGTCAAAGGGTTCGTGCAATGGGTGTTGCAGTGGACGTTCCACCACAACACCCATTGTTTTAGACGCTGCCTCAGATTTACAAGTTGTCTTAAACCTGAGGCAGTGGCAAAAGCTAACGCCAATGGTAAAACGAGGAGGATTGCCTTTATCCCTCCTAATTTTTTACTTTTTCTATGAGACGTAAAATGCCATGGATGATTGTTTATGTGCCTTCCTGTACATAAACAATTATTCAGAAATTACGCTTTGGTGCATTTTGCAGCACACATAGAAGTGTCACATTGCCATAATAGATTGTTGATGTGCAGGAGGGACACCTTCCTGCACATAAACAATCTATCCCCTCAACGCAGACACCCTTGTACTATGGTGCAAGAATGCCTGCGTTGGCGTTGGCAGCTTCATTTAGTGCCAGCACAGCGGGAAACGCAGAGGTGCAATGTAATCCTGTAAATACGGCACATTTACAGGAATACAATGCACCTGCATTTCAAAAGTGGTGTAGCGCGGTGTTTCTAATTTTGGCACTGCAACACTTTTGAATAAATAAAGGCTTAAGAATTTAAATTGCGTATTCTGGCCATAGATGAATCGCCACATTAATAAACCTTATTTCACATTCTTAGATAGCCCTCAATTAGCCATTCATGTAGTGTTCCAGGAAAGGATGCAGTGGGTGCCTGCCCTGGGAGGTGTCGCCTCCCACATGCAGGAAGCCACCCCGGTGTTGTCCCAAAAGGAGAGTTTCAAAGGAGAATCAAACTTTGAAGAGCAAATGGCTAACACTTGGAGAGGGGCTGCTCCATTGTTCAGGCAGACAGACTGGCATTAAAGATGGGAGAGGGAAAACCAGTTGGCAGTGTAGCCTCCTTGGAAGGTACACCTCTGGGTTGGGATTGGGAGCTCCACATGCTGAGAGAGGGATCCTGCCAGATTGGAAGTGGGCAGAATGGAGCATCTTTGGGTCCGCAGATACCTCACTTTCCAGGAAATGGTCATCAGGTTGAAGGTTTCTGGCAGCCACTGGCTACCAACTGCATCCTGCCCTGAGGGCTTTTTTTCAGGATAACTAGGGCACCCCTGGCTCCCTGAAATCAGATCTCAACTGGACTGGAAGAAGGACTGAGGAAGGACTGCCCTGCTGCACCATAGAACTGGCAAAGAGAGACTGCACTGTACTAAACCTGCTGAACCTGGTGACTAGCAAAGCAGAATGACTGTGCCTGCTGTGCCCTGCTCAGATGTTATCTCCAGGGCCCAGCCAAGGCCCAGAGACTCTGTGCCTTGACTGGGCTCTTGAGACAGCGTCTTGAACTGACTGGCCTCCTGCACAGAGAGGACCCTCTTTGTAGACCGAGGAGTAGTTACAGCACAACCCCTGTTTACTGCATCTGCAGCATCCTCTGAGCATCTTCAGCATCCTTCATTCATTGCATCAGGAGCACATCTATAGGAAATTTCTGCAAAGAATAAAGGTGCCTGGAACTGACTGAAGACATCTACCACTACTGATGTAACTGATTCAGAGGACCTTGATGGTACTGCTGACTAGGTCTCTACTGGAGTTGGTCACCTAAAGTAACTCCAAGTGACCGCATTACAACTAGTCCAAACTTTTTCGTGAAAAATGTCTGTCTAATTTGCTGAATTTGCTAATGCTTATTCTTGGTTGATTGAAATGCTTTGATTTACTATACCTTGTAAATTCTATATCTCAAGGAACCTCTGCTGAATCTTTTTTGACATAGTGCCTCAAAATACATTAAAATATAGTCTATTTTAAAAAATTGATGCAGGATTTTTTTAGTTTCTTGTTGATTTCTTCTTCCATTGTTTGGGTACTGTTTAAATGCTTTACACTTGTTCCTATGTATAAGCCTTGCTGCTCTGAGCCATAGCTACCCAGGGTTTTGCTGAAGGTTTCCAAATGAAACCTAAGAGTCCTAAAGGAGTTGGTAAATGTATTACACAGTGAGGTCATACAATCACTCCATATGATGCAAGCCATTTCTTCCCAATAAGAAGTCAGTTTAGCCATGTTTACAGGGGAAGCAAATGCACTTTACTAGTGGTTAGCTGTGGAAGAGTGCACAGAGTTCTAAAGCCAGCAAAGCTGCAACACAGAAAGGGTAGAAATCTAGAGGACATCACACTAAAGATGGTAATTTCCAACAATAATATAGATAATTTCCCAAACCCTCATGTAATGTATTCTCCTCTGTTGCTTCCTAGCTCAGTTGTGCAATGTAAATATCAATATATACAAACACATATGAGGTCCTGGTGAGACCACTGCAAGGAAAAGTACGACAACTGTGAAAACTGGGCTCTAGTGATATCCCCCCTCCATTTGAAACTTGTCTTTACTAGTTTCAGCAGAGACAGAAAACGAAAGGCAAGAATTACAAGTCTGAGAGGAAGGAATTTGCTCATCTAGACACAGAGACAGCACTGTAAAGCACAATCATAAATGACAGAAAAGGTATACAGTATGATTATACATTAACCTTGAAGATTAAATGACTTAAATACATTTGATGATATATATGATTGAGAGCAATATAAACACACAACAACATCAAGTAGTTCCATCTGTCAGTAGTCTGATGGGTCTGTGCTGGAGGCTGTTATATAGAGCTGGCGCAACAATGTCCCCCTTCTACTGTGACCAGTACACCTTTGTTGATCTTTGCCTTCTTCCCTGTGAATCTTCATGGCCTACCCAGCTGTTTTCTTCTTCCATCCAGGTTAGGAATCCTGGAGCTGACCCTGCATGTACCAATAACCCTGTTATAAACATGGACCAACTAATTTCAGAAACATGCTAAACGGTACCACAACCACAATACTTACTTGATCTGTTTGCAAAATACAGCCATCCTCTTTTTCTGAACGACCTGAAGGGTCCCAGGCATGCAACATCAACCACGAGAATGCTGTCTTAAAATATTTTGGTTTCTAACTTCATAACACAAAGCTGAAATCAGAAAATTGTGATGCAAGGCTCATTTCTTGAAATTCTTTAAACATTTAGGTGCCATCAAGTGACACAAGTTACATCCTTGCATACTGTTTAGTCAGTGCCTTGAATTTCCTTCCACACTCTTGTTAACCTTTCTCTACTCTCTCCTTGATTTTACCAGCTGTTGCCATGTCCCACAGTCCATGTTCTTTTTCTCTCTCAAAGCTTTACCTCATCATCTTGTGGATGAAGTATTCGTTTAGCTCAACTTTATATTCTTTTTCATCTAGCTGTTCTGCATTATTTTCATTCCCCCACATCATCATATTATACATTTTCCCTTACAATCATGCTACTTTATCTTGCTTCTCTTTCTCTTATAGTGTGTTACCTCCCTATTTCATTTTTCTTTTTCCTTCTGCACCTCTTTTGCTTTTTACTTCTAGGCATGGTTACCTTCTCCTCTTTAGGTCTGTCAATTATTTTCTTGTAATCCAACACTGAAGAAAATATTGTGACAGATGTTATGGGACTCGGGGGCTCGGTCCTGAAAAACAAATATAAAAGGCCTCATGAGGGGGCAGAGGGAGACTCATATGACTCCCAAGACAATGTGAGGTGCTTCATAGGGAACTCCCTTAGTTGAAAATAAAGTAAAACAACTATTTTTGGTCAAAGAAACTGCAGTTCAAGTGGCTGGATCATCGATGAACCGTGAGGTCCTCCTGTGGGGAACCACATTTCCAACTCTGTACAGCAGTAACAAAAATGTTAAACATAAAAGTTAGATGGGGTGATCATAGACCAGACCATGCAACAAATCGCCGCTGTGCAGACCGTAGCCTACGCACAATGGGAGTTGGCCGTCTGCAGTGGGTTGGGTACAGGGGTCAACCCACATGGCTGAAGCCTAGTGGAAGAACTCTTCAACATAACAGGGAAACTCTCCGGCAGATAGAGAAAGCCAGAAATATCTGTTAAAGACAAAGCTAGGAAGACAGTCATGGGTAATAAAGGCCACAAATTGGTGGAGCACTTTCAAGAAGTGCTAAACAAGCTTGTGCTGCAGTCTCCATCAGACATGCATCCAACTGAAAAGGCCTTGCTTATCAGCTGCAGCAGGCGAACCAAAAGAAGAAATATGGAAAGCCATAAAACATCTGAGAAATGAGAAGGCAGCAGGACCCGACAACATTAATGCAGAGGCACTAATGGCAGACATTGAAACATCAGTAGGCATGCCCTACCCCATGTTTGGAAGCATCAGGGAATGGACAAAAGGTGCTATCAGATTGGAAGGAGGGATATTTCATCAAGAAAGGTGACCTGAATAACTTTGCACACTAAAGAGGGATAACTCTTCTATCAACAGAATCATCTTGAACAGAATGAAGAAACTAGTCGATGTTCAGTTGTGAAATCAGCAAGCTGGCTTCTGCAAAGATTGGTGCTGTACAGATCAGATTGCAAAACTGTGCATCATCATTGAGCAGTTGATCAAACAGATCTCCCTCCTCTACGTCAACTTAATCAAAAGAAAAAGCATTTGACAGGGTGGGAACTCCCCTGCTACAACGATGTGCCAGATAAACTTTTAAAAAACATCAGAAACACTTACAAGGGAATAGCCTGCAAGATAGTCCATAGACAACAACTCATTGAAGCCTTCCAGGTGAGAACCAGAGTTTACCAGGGCTGTTTGCACTCATCTTCTCTCTTCCTGCTGTCCATAGACTGGATCATGAAGACACCCACAGAAAGGGGAAGAAATGGGCCAGGACTCTGCAGACACCTTGGCCCTACTCTCCCATACCCATCATCAGATGCAAGAGACAACTGACAAGGTGGCGGCCATATCAGCACAATGTGGCCTCAACATTCACAGGGGAAAAACCTTCATCTACCTGGGCAGTGTCATAGACAAGCAGGAAGGCACAGCAGCTGAAATCATTGGCCCTTCTGTATGGAGCAGAAACTTGGAGGACAACAGAGACCATCACCAACAAAGTCCAAATCTTCATCAACACCTGCCTGAGGAAAATCCTCCAAATCTGGTGGCCAAACACCATCAGCAGCAAGGAATCATGGCAGCAGGCTTTCCAACTCCCTGCTCATGAAGAAATCATGAAAAGATGCTGCGGCTCAATAGGTCACACCCTCCTCAAGCTGGTATCAAGCATCACCAGGCAAGCCCTGACCTGGAACCTTCATGGGAAAAGTTTGTGTCAATTTTTGACGCAAAAGTGGTGCAAACTTACAAAACATAATTATATTTTGTAAGGTTATGCCACGTTTATGTAAAAAAATGACGCAAAGGCGGCGCTAACTTTTCATAAATCAGGCCCTTGGTACCAAGGCCTTGAGGCTGACTGCAAGGACATGGGTTACACATGAAGTCAGATTGAAAGAAAAGCCTGAACAGAGGCAGCTGGAGAGTCCTGGTTGATGGGCTATACCCCAGGAGTGGTAGTACGTGTAAGAAAGTAAGTATGAAGCCCAATGTGGTTCAGTGCCCACAGGGATTGGACGCAGGGCATTGGCCACTCCACCAGGCCCTGCAACCAATCTTCCACTGCACATGGCGAATGGCTCTGAGCATATTGGATTGATTGACTTTTTGGCATTAGGTGCAGGTCACTAGCAATGGTATGTTTGCAGGGTCTAGCCAGGCACCAAGCCCTGCATCCAATCCCTGCTTCACATGGCCTTACAGAGTTGGTAATGCATGAGGATTGGTCACCCATGGGGGGTGGTAAGATCCTACATCCAACTCACTTCTATGCACGGCCATGCACAGTGGAGGTTGGTCACCTTTGGGGATTGGCTTCAGGCACTGTTGAGCATAGATGAAGGCTGTGAAATGAAAGTAAACTGAATGTTCTTGTATGGGGTACATATAACCTAAGATGTCTTGGCATTCAGCCATCTAGCTCCATAGAGACCTAACCTTAACCACATGTTGCCTTCTACAACATTCGTAGGCAGGTCTTGATGTATTTCATATAAAGAATGAGACTTGTTATGGACCGAGGGCCTGGATTAGAGTTTGGCAGAATGGTTATTCTATCACAAATGTGACAGATTTTCCATCTGCTGTATTAAAAGTTAATTATAGCCTAAGCTACATGTAATAAGGCGGATGGGATATCCTTCATGTTTTTAATGGAGTAACCCATTCACCAACCTCTAAATCAGGACCTTAATATCAAATGGCATGAGTAGGATTTCCCACTTCATCTGTTATGTGTGATACTGGGAACTACTATGCTCCTCTTATTGAGGGATCAGAGTTAACATTCTGGAACATACCAGGGAAACTTCGGAGCATTGTAATCTGGACCTGTTAAATAGAGAGCTTTGTGTGCCAAACACAGCACTTCAAACATCACCCTTTTATGGGCCATTAGCCACTGCTGTTTATTCAATTGAGACCCAGATTGATACTTGGGTATGTTAAGAACAAAGCGAGCTGCCACATTCTGAGTCATCTGTAAATTTTAACACAATGCTTGATCTATACCCAGATAAAGGTCAATTCAGTAATCATGTCAGGAGGTAATGAATGCTTCGATGACTGTGTTGCATGAGAAACCAGAATGAAAGCGAAGAGCTCCCTCAAAACATATAAATTGGCAAAACAGAACAGCAAGACTTGGTTAATATGTAAGGTAAAGGTTTTGTGTAGATCGTACAGCCATAGGCAGAGCACCAAATCTATGGCCACCAGAACATATTGTGGAGTCTTCCAAACAGCAGGACTTCAGATTTTTGCCATTTGACTTTAGGAAGTTGCTATTCATGCAGAGTCCTCCTTCTCTCATACAGTTTTGAAAGTTCAGTGCTATTGCCTGAGAGCAATGAACATGTAAAAAAGAAACTGGCCAAGGCCCCATAACAGCCACACCTATCACAATCGTCTGTTAAGTTTTAAAACAAATCCTTAGGTGCATTTGGATCTGGGAGGCCAACCAGTCCACCCCCCTTTCGGAAAAATCCTTTCAAAGCTTAAAAACAAAATTGTTCCAGCACTCCCAACATCAACATGCAAAATAGTTAAGGGGAACAAGTCATAATAAGCTGAAATTCCTTTTAGAAAATAAAAGCGTTCATCAGTCCATTGGTTTTAAGCCACAATCTTTATTTGTAGATTAATTTCCATGACATGATTCTTGTAAACGTTCTTAATCATAGATGCTTTGTAGCCTGCATGCAAATGTTATCCTATCTAGAAAGCATCACCTAATTACATGCCATTCTTTAGATGGTTGATCAAAACTACACGGTGAGGAGCACCATTGTCTCAAGATCTCCAGATTCCTTATCCCTGTGTCTCAACATATCCACCTGCTTCTACATGTTTTGGTAAATCATGAATTACCCCTCAATATCAATAGGTGACTCCACCCATTTCAAATGTTCACAGGTGCTATCTTGAGTCAATAGCATGTCCCAACCGCTTACCATTAACAGTAACATTTATTGCCACTACACTACTCAATCCACAAAGATAGTGAGTGCACTCTGCATTTATAAGGAGACTAAGTAACAGCATCACAAAGGCATGATTTGATCCCTTATCTAACTTGTAAATTCTAATCATAGGAATGTAACCAATGGGCTATCTTTATTAAGTCAATGGCATGATGTAATAGTCGATCCCGTGGTCAAGGGCTCCTACAACATGTAGCAGACATTACCCTGTTGGATTACAATAAATGAATAAAACAACATTTTTTGTGGGAAGTTCTCGATCTTACTTGATGCGGTGGTGTTTCACACACTCATACGTGTTTTGTGTGCTTCTGGTGTGTAAACGTAAACCCTCTTTATCACTAACTTTATATTTCCCCTCATCATGTACTGCTTATCGAGAGAGTACTATTACTACTATGTCTTGTTGTGTGCGTTCCTCACATATATAAAGTATACTTCCTAACATTAGGTATTTATTTTATTATTATTTTTGCAATTTTATATATCATGGACATGGCCCGAAGGCATCAGAGAGCTTTACAATACACAGATTACAGAGTTACAGCAGGTTACATTAATAGTAGTTGAACTCAGATGTTTGCATCTATGTATGTATACAGTACAGGAGCTACCACAAGAGAGAGCTACAACAATAGGGCAAAAGACATGAACAGTTAAATGAAGGCAGATTAGGGCACATATGTATACAGGAGTTACTACAATAGACAGTTACAACAATAGGACGCAGGACATTAACAGTTAAATAAAGGCAGATCAGGGCATATTTATTAAGGAAAGGCTGGTTGAGGGTGGATTTACCAAGATGTCTGTCAAATAGGAGGAGCTTGAGGTCCTTTTTGAAGGTTGCTAGGCATGTGGTGAGAAGGAATGAGGGAGACAGAGAGTTCAAGATGCTAGTGTCGCTGCTAGAGAAGGACTCATTCATGTATCGTTCTCTCATGAAGGTGGGGAGTTCCAGCAACAGGGATTGGGCATTTCTGAAATGTCTATTTTCTCCAGAGATTTTAAGTTTCTAGCTTAGATAGGAGGATGAGGAGAAATGCAGCGCTCTGTGGGTGATGCAAGCGATTTTGAATTGGGCCCGTGCTTCAATGGGGAGACATTGGAGGGTTGGCAGGGCAGGGGAAATGTGGTCAAATTTCTTGAGAGCTAAGACAAAGCGTGCTGCAGCATGTAGTGTCGCTCTCAGTCAGCCTAGGTGAACTTTGGGAATACCTGAAATAAGAGGGATTCCATAATCTAGTCTAGAGAGAATAAGAGACTGCACCACTGTTTTGAAGTCTTGTTCCGGAATCATTTGTTTGATGCCCCAAAGTTGCCTATGTTTGTGTTGTGCGCTGTTGGCCATGGCTGCTATGTGGCTGTGAAGATTAAGACAATTGTCCAGGGTGATGTTGAGTGATCTGGCACTCATGACAATGGTGGGCCAGCCTAAGTAGGCTGGAAAGTTGGCCATTCATTTTTGTACAGGCATTTGTATTTTTAGATTTGAGATAAAAATGAATTCAGTTTTAATTGAATTTTAAATGGTGGTTGGACATCCAGTTTTGAATCTTTAAGAGTGTGATTGTAAAGCAGGGTAATGTCCTCCAGGGATGACATTTTCAAGCATATTTGGGGATCAGCGGCATAGAGGTGGAAGAGAATCCCAGAGGTCCTGAGAATCACATATAGTGGTTATAGACAGAGGTTGAAGAGGGTTGAGATGAGGATTGAACCTTGGGGGACACCTTGGTGAATGTTGACAGGTCTCAAGAATCAGTTGCCCCTTTTTAGAATTTGGGAGCTGTTGGATAGTAAGAGGAAAACTATTTGAGTGGTGTCCCTCTACATCACATGCATAGTTCAAAAATATGAAGGAGGTCATGATGGTTGACAGTGTTGAAGGTGTTGGTTAAATCCAGTATGACCAGGAGGCAGGAGCTGCTGGAGTCTAGGACTCTAAGGGAGTGATTGACCATTTGGAGGATCGCAGTTTCTGAACTGTGGCCCTGGCGGAACCCTGATTGGATAGTGTCTAGGAGGTTGTTTGTTTGGATGTGTGAGGCTCGTTGAGGCACTACACAGCTATTGATGACTTTGCCTAAAAATGGGAGTGTGGAGACTGAGCGGTAGTTGTTCAGGTTCTCTGGATCAAGAGGTTGTTTTTTCAGAGCGGAGCCATTTGCCCCATTTTTAGTCTTTCAGAGAAGAGGCCCTAATTGAGAGAGTAACTGACCAAGGTGGTCCATATGGGGAGTAGCTTTGTGGCAAGAGGTTTGCTGATAGATCAAGAAATAGCATCCTGATGATGGTTTGAGGGTTTTACTTTGGAGATAGTTCGTAGTAGGTCCTGCTCAGAGATTGGACAGAAAGATGACCATGTTTGTATTGATTTGCACGGTAGAGACTCAATAGTTTCAAGGAAGTCATTGATGGGAAGTGAAATATGGAAATCTCTAACTTTTTTATCAAAGAAATCCACAAAGTCATTGCAACTGGCCATGGATGCCTGAGGCTCTGAAGTGATAGCAGGGTTAGTTGACTGTGCAATAACCTTGAACAGGTGCTTTGGTCTATTCTTGGCAATTTCATGAGAGCTCTGATATGGGAGTATTTGGCTCCGAGCATTTGGTTGCTTAACACCTTTACTTGGCACAATTTAAATCCCATTGTATTATATTGATTCATGCTGCAATATACACGTTATATGTGTATGCTATCAGGTGCGACATAATTCAATGAACTCCATATTACAATATATATCGTAATTTTTCATATGCAGAGAGGAATTCCAATTCATTCCATACTATCAGGACAGTAGAAATAAAATATGATATCTATTAAATGCATCCTCAAGGTGCAAATCCACCATTTTCCAAGATATTAATGATTGTTTACTGTAGTCCTTGACGCTATATTCAACAAAAAATAGTAACAATGACGTCATCCTAAGCTATATTAAATTTGACCAGTACTCATAATTATAAGCATTAACAGTCCAGCAAAATAGGAAAAAAATAAAAGACAAGAGTTTCAATTTCACTTGTTTCTTAACCTTTTAGCTGCTGGACCCCCTCCCCCCGTCCTGAGCCCTTTTTTGGCTATTTGTAATAGTTCATGCTTAGGCCTTCATAACTTTTTGTCCACATAAGCTATCCACACAAAATGTGTGTCCTTTTTTTTCCAACATCCTAGGGATTCTAAAGGTACCCAGAGTTTGTGGGTTCCCCTACAGGAGACCAAGAAATTAGCCAAAATGCAGCAAAACATTTTTTTTTTCAATAAATGGGAAAAAAGGCTGCCATCGAAGGATTGTGTTTTTTCCCTGAAAATGGCATCAACAGAGGGTTTGCTGTGCTAAAATCACCATCTTCCCAGCTGTCAGGAACAGGCAGACTTGAATCAGAAAACCACATTTTTAACACAATTTTGACACTTTATTGGGACATACCCCATTTTTACTGTTTTTTGTGCTTTCAGTCTCTTTCAGTTAGTAACAGATATGAGTATGAAACCAATGCTGGATCCCAGACAGCTAAACACTTCTAAAAAGTAGACAGAATTATGAATTCAGCTAGGGGTCATTTGTGTAGATTCTACAAGGTTTTCCTACAGAAAATAACAGCTGAAATTAAAAAAAAACATTGAAATTGAGCTGAAAAAAACAGCCATTTTTCTCCACGTTTTACTCTGTAACTTTTTCCTGCGATGTCAGATTTTTAAAAGCAATATACTATTATGTCTGCTGATTCTTCTGGTTGTGGAGATATATAGGGCTTGTAGGTTCATCAAGATCCCTAGGTACCCAGAGCCAATAAATGAGCTGCACCTTGCAATGGGTTTTCATTCTATACCAAGGATACAGCAATTGTTTGCTGAAATATAAAGAGTGAAAAATAGGTATCAAGAAAACCTTTGTATTTCCCAAATGGGCATAAGATAAGGTCATGAGAAGCAGTGGTTGCTTGCACATCGCTGAATCCCGGGATGCCCATACTAGCATGTGAATTACAGGCCATTTCTCAAATAGACGTCTTTTTTACACACTGTCTTACATTTGGAAGGAAAAAATGTAGAGAAAGACAAGAGGCAATAACACTTGTTTTGCTATTCTGTGTTCCCCCAAGTCTCCTGATACAAATGATACCTCACTTGCGTGGGTAGGCCTAATGCTTGCAACAGGAAACACAACATGGACACATTTGAACATTTTCACATTGAAATCAGACGTGTTTTTTGCAAAGTGCCTAGCTGTAGAATTTGGTCTGTAGCTCATCCGGAACCTAGGGAAACCTACCACACTTGCACATTTTTGAAAACTAGACACCTATGGAAATCCAAGATGGGGTGACCTGTGGGGCTCTCACTACGTTCTGTTACCCAGAATCCTATGCAAAACTCAAAATTTGGCCAAACAAAACACTTTTTTCTCACATTTCGGTGACAGAAAGTTCCGGAATCTGAGAGGAGCCACTAATTTCATTCCACTAAGTGTTCCCCCATGTCTCCTTATAAAAATAGTACCTCACTTGTGTAGGTAGGCCTAAGGCCCGCAACAGTAAATGCCCCAAAACACTATAAGGACACATCACATTTTCCCAAAGAAAACAGAGCTGTTTTTTGGAAAGTGCCTAGCTGTGGATTTTGGCCTCTAGCTCAGCCGGCACCTAAGGAAACCTATCAAACCTGTGCATTTTTAAAAACTAGACACCTAGGGGAATCCAAGATGGGGTGACTTGTGAAGCTCTCAATAGGTGTTGTTACCCAGAATCCTTTGCAAACCACAATATTTGGCAAAAAAACACTTTTTCCTCACATTTCGGTGACAGAAAGTTCTGGAATCTGAGAGGAGCCACAAATTTCCTTCTCCCAAGTTTCCCGATAAAAATGGTACCTCACTTGTGTGAGTAGGCCTAGTACCCATGACAGGAATAGATCACACAACGGTCAATGTTGGTCCTTACATGAGGGCAACTGTTGACCCTGGGGTGATCCATTCCTGACACAGGCACTAGGTACAGACACTCAAGTGGGGTAGTGTCTTTATCAGGACAGGTGGGGAAACACTGGGTGGTAGGAATTTTGTGGATCCCAGCATATTCCTGTAGTTTGTGTGACAGAAATGAAAGAAATGCGAGAATCCAAGTAAAAATAGAGTTTTTATTTAACATTTCAGATTTGCAGGGAATTCTGGGTAAGAAATCTTTGGGGAATCCACACAAGTCACACCTCTGTGGACTCCCCCAGATGTCTACTTTCCAGAAATGTCTGGATTTAGTATGTTTCCCTTTATGGCCGTCAAGACCAGGACCAAAAACACAGGTGCCTGCCTTGAAAAAACAGTTTGTTTTGTGATAGATAATTTTAATATCTCCACAGTACGAATTGGGTGGTGGAATTTGGGGCTGAACTAAATTGGGGAACTCCCAAGAGAGCTCTCTCTCTTTGTGCTTGCTGCTGCATTCACCTGCTCTCTGGGTTGGGCTAACCCGCTATCTGATGCTAACTTGACTGAGTGTGTACTGGGATCCTGCTAACCAGGCCCCAGCACCTGTGTTCTTTCCCTAAACTGTACCATTGCTTCTACAATTGTCACACCTCTGGCACACAGGTACTTCCTGTGTAACAGGGACCAGTGGTACCAAAGGCCCTGTGACCAGGGAGGGTCCCTAAGGGCTGCAGCATGTATTGTGCCACCGTAAGGGACTCCTCACAAAACACATGGACACTGCCATTGCAGATTGTGTGTGTTGATAGGTAGAAAAAGGTAAAGTCAACATGGCATCCCTCCTTGGATACCTTCCCCACAAACTACTGCCTGTGGCATAGGTAAGTTGCCTCTCTAGCACGCCTTAAAACCCTAAGGCAGGGGCACTACGCCACAGGTGAGAGAATAGCTGCATGAGCAATATGCCCCTACAGTGTCTAAGTCCATCACCACCCACGTATGCACACATACATACCCACACACCACAACACACACAAACATACCTTGTCACACACATGCATTCACAACACACAACACTCACAATCACTCATTCATGCATGCATCCAACGCGACTCACACCCACATGCACACATACCTAAAAATAGCCTTTGGGAAATCGTCCGACAGCCCATCGACGTCCAGAGGAGCCTCAATTTATCGGTGCAGCCATTGGTCTTCTTCAGTCGACCCCCTTGACCAAGCCTGCAGCATCTTTGTGATCCAGTATTTCCTCATAGGAAAGCATTGGGCACCTGGAGCTGTGTTTGCATCCTTCACCCGGCTACCCCTGTGCTGCTGAGGGTGTGGGTTTGATGCTTACCTCTGCCCAACCCCTCCCCCCCCCCAAGTGCTGATCTAAACCACCAGGGCACGAGCCCTTAGACCTCTTGTACTTACCTGCAAACCTTTCTTTTTTGAGCACCCCCAGCCTCCGCAGGATTCTACAGGGTGCCCATCCCCATCTTTGACCTCTTCACCTGGCTGGTTCCTTGTTGCTGGTGGTGCACTCTTGGTGGCTTTCTAAACTTTGCTCTGTGGAAAACGTAACCACTGAAGACTGGGACCATAAGCCTAGTACTTACCTGTAAACTGTGTATGTACTATTCCCTCTGGGACTGCATCACCTTCAATGAAAATTGCATTCAGTGGCAGCTTTTGATATTAAAAATGATTACTTACCTGAAAACTGTTTTATCTGTGAATTGCAAACAAAGTGCATTTGATACTTGAAAGTGATACATTGTTGAAACTGTAGTTACCTGCAACTAAGATCCTCTTTGTTCTATAAATAAAGTGTAGGAATGCCCTCTTTTTAGCCTAGTCACCCCCAAACGTTTTGTACAGATACTGGGGTTACTGACTCTTGGCTGTGTCCTGGGTACTGCTAACCAGTCCCAGGTTCAGTGCTTTGTATAAAGTGAATGTAACGTGGATATGCAAATTAGGCGTATTGTAATTTGCTATGCCAACCTACCTATACGTCCCTAATATATGGTAGGGCATGTAGGTTCAGGGACCCCAGAACAGATAGTACCCCCATAGGTGTACTGCTGTGGTGCCCAGTGTCAATTTAAAAGCAGGCCTGCCGTGATGGCTGCTTTTAAAATAAAGTTAACCCCAAATTCGACTTTGGAATGAAAAGAACTTCCAAAGTTTTAAACTACCTTATTTTTCTTTGTCACCCATAAGATTTGCCCTAAGTGCCCCTAGGACTGGGTGCCATGTAGCTATAGGCAGGGACTTTATAAAATATTTTTTATAATCCCTGGGGCTGGAAAAATAGCCAGTTGAATTTAATATGACTAGCTCAGGGAAAAAGTTATAGATCTCTACATGAAAGTTGCCAACTTCAACCCTGTAGTGCCCTTCTCTGATTGGCCAGCCTCTGGCAGCCTGTACAGGCTGCTTTGATATGGTGTAAACTTGCCTGGGCTGAGGACAAAGGAAGTGCCAGGGGCAGGAGATCTGTCTCAGCAGATGGTAAAGCAGGAAGTAGGGAGAGCAGCCAAACTGGACTTCAAAGGCGAGACGGCCATTTGGGGCAGCTCTGGACCTCCCCAATTTCCTACAAACCCAGACAATCAGGTGTCCCCTTGATTAGATTTGGAAATGACAGGAAAGGGGTGGGCTAAGGAACTTCATCCACACCAGTGGGTAAGTTCAGCCTGATCTAACCTCTGATATTGAATTTCTGCCATTTTGGATTTTGGAGAATGGTGTTTTCTACGACTGAGTTTTGTCACACTTCCCAGCAAGTGGTCATCGAAGAGAGTGGTGGCCTGCCTGTAATTGGACAGTTGCCCCTGCGCGCTTTCCACTCCGGGAACAAGGATAAATATGGCAGAGCTGCACCCACACTTCAGATCTCTACAAGGAACAGGAGAAGAAGAAGAAGGACTGCCCTGCTGGATGCCTGACCTGCACCTGGACACTGCACTCTGAAGGACTGCACCAGCTGCACACTTGGGCTTTGCGACTAAAAGGACTTTGCCTGTCTTCAACTGCTTCAAGAAGATACTCTCTGTTTACTACAGGTAGGAAATAGCTTACCAGAGTCCCCTGGATCAGATTCTGAAGAAACTGACAAGCTGACCACTGTCCAGTGGCCATTATTGAGTTTGATCCAGGAGCATGCTGGGAGTTGGAGTCCTAACCCTCAAAGAGCAACTCAGAGCTACTGGAACCTTTGGGTGAGTTGTGGACTCCTAAATGACTTTTCATGACTTTCTGGAAGAAGATCCAGAAGTTTGGAGAATATTGGAGAACTTTTGGATAAAAGCTCCATGAAGGGACTGACCCGTTGTCATGAGTCAAGCCAGCTTACGTCGACTGCGAGCCAGCCGGACTTGTAGGTTCATCCTGCTAAAAAGCTCTGGAGCCCCAGACTTCCAGAATTTCCCGGGCCTCCTGGAAAGGCAATCCGACAATGTTGACTCGAAATTAGCTTGCAGAGGAGGGTCATCCAAAGTTGGAGAGAAAAAACTCCAAAAAAGTGACAAAGTTCGAATGTAGAAAGTTGACCAAGACTTCCCAAGCAAAGGATCCAAATAGGGCTTAAGGGAGGTCAGCTTGAATTTTGACTTGGTCCCAGATGAAGGATTCTGTAATGAAAAAAGACTATGGCCCTCATTACAACCCTGGTGGTAAAGTCCGCTGACCATCGTGCCGACGGCCACCAACATACCGTGTCCGCGGCAGAAATCTGCTATAGGTATTATGACCCACAATTAGAAATCCTCCACAATACAGACACACACACAAGTCCGTCACACCAAAGGTCAGTGATAAATCGGCGGTACCAAAACCCACACCGTTACGCCAACAAGAATACGCCCACACTATCACGACCTACGAATCAACCCAGCGGTCATTCAACCGCGGTAAACCATTGGCGGTACACACCGCTGTGCTCAAAATGCACACACACTTACAAAACACAACCACATTGGACAATTCAAAATACACACACCTGACACACATACACACACCACACCCACACACCCAATCCAATATAAAACACACACCCAATCCAATATAAAACACACACCCACATTACCCACAACCCCTTACAGTGAAAACTTTTGAATAAGCAGAGAGACAGAACAGCAATGACCACACCAGCATCCAGAGGCACACAACACCAGCACTCATACACCATCCACGCACAAAATATCACATCCCCCAAACATCACCCCACACGTCACCTCACACATTACTCACACCACATCATGGCACCTCAAAGACACCCCAGGTTTTCTGAGGAGGAGCTCAGTGTCATAGTGGAGGAAATCATCTGGGTAGAGCCACAGATATTCGGATCACAGGTGCAGCAGACATCCATTGCTAGGAAGATGGAGCTACAGCAGAGAATTGTCAACAGGGTCAATGCAGTGGGACAGCATCTAAGAACACGGGATGACATCAGATAGATTACCCCACCAGGGTTGTAATGAGGGCCATTGTCCGGATGTAGAATCTTCACTCAGGCCTCCTGTGCAGTGTATCCGACGAGGGCTCTCGGGAGGTTGGCTTCAACTCTGACTTGGCCCAGGACAAAGGTTTCCAACATGAAAAAGAGATTAAGGTGGTCATTATGACATTGGCAGTGACTGTGAAAGTGGCGGTAATGCAGCCAACAGGCTGGCAGTAATTACCGCCAAATTATGACCTTGGCGGTGATAACACTGATAGACAGCCAATGTACCACACCAACCGCCGTGCCTAAACACCACTGACCACAGCAGTACCCATCAACAGCCAGGCGGAAGACAAGGTACCGCCCATCATATTATGACGTAGCAAACTGCCAGGATTTCTGGGGCGGTACCAACGCCTTCAAAGCCTGGCGGGAACACATTACAGAAAGCAAAATACTCACCAACAGAAACACAGAGAAGATCAAGGCAGCCATGGAACCGGAACTTCAAGTCTTCCCAATGCTCTTCTACGCCATGCTCCACCTGGAACACCAAAGCCGACGAAGATGACGACGGTGAGTACAGCTGCCTAGCACAACAGGAGAGTGACACACATGTACAACAGACACCAGACAACACACACCATACACACAACCTGCTGCAGAGAAAAAACGGTCTCACAGGACACAAGTCATAATAATGCAAGGACTACAGTTATCCAGAACTGATAGTGTAAATTGATGCAAACAGCCACCATATTGTCCATGTGACAAGCTATACATGAGTCACTGTTCAGAAAGGACCATTGGCCAGTCCAAATTACAAAAGGCCCACATGGCCACAGTCCAAGGCCCAACTTGTTCCCTGACATAATCCGCACTACACTGTGCAGGGGTATCATGTTGGGAATGGCCAGGCAATATAGAGGGAGAGGTGTGAGAAGCACCTCAGCTGAAGTGGGGAGCTTGCCCACTGGTTCTGGAGGGAGATCCTTGCCCACTTCACACGGCTGGGGAGTGCAAAGTCACAGTCTCTGATGTGGGGTGCTTGCCCACTGGTTCTGGAGAGGGCTCCTTGCCAATTTCACTTTAACGGGGAGTGCACATTTACAGTCTCTGAGTTGGGGTATGTGAGAAGGTAGCCTCTTTCTAGCCTTGTTACCCCCACTTTTGGCCTGTTTGTGAGTGTATGTCAGGGTGTTTGTCACTGTTTTCACTGTCTCACTGGGATCCTGATAGCCAGGCCTCAGTGCTCATAGTGAAAACACCATGATTTCAGTATGGTTGTTATGTGTCACTGGGATCCTGCTAGTCAGGACCCCAGTGCTCATAGGTTTGTGGCCTATATGTATGTGTCACTGGGACCCTGTCACACAGGGCCCCAGTGCTCATAGGTGTGCATGTATATGTTCCCTGTGTGGTGCCTAACTGTCTCACTGAGGCTCTGCTAACCAGAACCTCAGTGGTTATGCTCTCTCATTACTTTTAAATTGTCACTAACAGGCTAGTGACCATTTTTACCAATTTACATTGGCTTACTGGAACACTCTTATAATTCCCTAGTATATGGTACTGAGGTACCCAGGGTATTGGGGTTCCAGGAGACCCCTATGGGCTGCAGCATTTCTTTTGCCACCCATAGGGAGCTCTGACAATTCTTACACAGGCCTGCCACTGCAGCCTGAGTGAAATAACGTCCACGGTATTTCACAGCCATTTTACACTGCACTTAAGTAACTTATAAGTCACCTATATGTCTAACCTTTACCTGGTAAAGGTTAGGTGCAAAGTTACTTAGTGTGAGGGCACCCTGGCACTAGCCAAGGTGCCCCCACATTGTTCAGAGCCAATTCCCTGAACTTTGTGAGTGCGGGGACACCATTACACGCGTGCACTACATATAGGTCACTACCTATATGTAGCTTCACCATGGTAACTCCGAATATGGCCATGTAACATGTCTATGATCATGGAATTGCCCCCTCTATACCATCCTGGCATAGTTGGCACAATCCCATGATCCCAGTGGTCTGTAGCACAGACCCTGGTACTGCCAAACTGCCCTTCCTGGGGTTTCACTGCAGCTGCTGCTGCTGCCAACCCCTCAGACAGGCAGCTGCCCTCCTGGGGTCCAGCCAGGCCTGGCCCAGGATGGCAGAACAAAGAACTTCCTCTGAGAGAGGGTGTGACACCCTCTCCCTTTGGAAAATGGTGTGAAGGCAGGGGAGGAGTAGCCTCCCCCAGCCTCTGGAAATGCTTTGTTGGGCACAGATGTGCCCAATTCTGCATAAGCCAGTCTACACCGGTTCAGGGACCCCTTAGCCCCTGCTCTGGCGCGAAACTGGACAAAGGAAAGGGGAGTGACCACTCCCCTGACCTGCACCTCCCCTGGGAGGTGTCCAGAGCTCCTCCAGTGTGCTCCAGACCTCTGCCATCTTGGAAACAGAGGTGCTGCTGGCACACTGGACTGCTCTGAGTGGCCAGTGCCACCAGGTGACGTCAGAGACTCCTGCTGATAGGCTCCTTCAGGTGTTAGTAGCCTTTCCTCTCTCCTAGGTAGCCAAACCCTCTTTTCTGGCTATTTAGGGTCTCTGTCTCTGGGGAAACTTTAGATAACGAATGCATGAGCTCAGCCGAGTTCCTCTGCATCTCCCTCTTCACCTTCTGATAAGGAATCGACCGCTGACCGCGCTGGAAGCCTGCAAACCTGCAACATAGTAGCAAAGACGACTACTGCAACTCTGTAACGCTGATCCTGCCGCCTTCTCGACTGTTTTCCTGCTTGTGCATGCTGTGGGGGTAGTCCGCCTCCTCTCTGCACCAGAAGCTCCGAAGAAATCTCCCGTGGGTCGACGGAATCTTCCCCCTGCAACCGCAGGCACCAAAAAGCTGCATCTCCGGTCCCTTGGGTCTCCTCTCAGCACGACGAGCGAGGTCCCTCGAATCCAGCGACACCGTCCAAGTGACCCCCACAGTCCAGTGACTCTTCAGCCCAAGTTTGGTGGAGGTAAGTCCTTGCCTCACCTCGCTGGGCTGCATTGCTGGGAACCGCGACTTTGCAAGCTTCTCCGGCCCCTGTGCACTTCCGGCGGAAATCCTTCGTGCACAGCCAAGCCTGGGTCCACGGCACTCTAACCTGCATTGCACGACTTTCTAAGTTGGTCTCCGGCGACGTGGGACTCCTTTGTGCAACTTCGGTGAGCACCGTTTCACGCATCCTCGTAGTGCCTGTTTCTGGCACTTCCCCGGGTGCTATCTGCTTCAGTGAGGGCTCTTTGTCTTGCTCGACGTCCCCTCTCTCTGCAGGTCCAATTTGCGACCTCCTGGTCCCTCCTGGGCCCCAGCAGCGTCCAAAAACGCCAAACGCACGATTTGCGTGTAGCAAGGCTTGTTGGCGTCCATCCGGCGGGAAAACACTTCTGCACGACTCTCCAAGGCGTGGGGGATCCATCCTCCAAAGGGGAAGTCTCTAGCCCTTGTCGTTCTTGCAGTATTCACAGTTCTTCAGCCTAGTAAGAGCTTCTTTGCACCAACCGCTGGCATTTCTTGGGCATCTGCCCATCTCCGAGCTGCTTGTGACTTTTGGACTTGGTCCCCTTGTTCCACAGGTACCTTCAGACAGGAATCCATCGTTGTTGCATTGCTGATTTGTGTTTTCCTTGCATTCTCCCTCTAACACGACTATTTTGTCCTTAGGGGAACTTTGGTGCACTTTGCACTCACTTTTCAGGGTCTTGGGGTGGGTTATTTTGCTAACTCTCACTATTTTCTAATAGTCCCAGCGACCCTCTACAAGGTCACATAGGTTTGGGGTCCATTCGTGGTTCGCATTCCACTTCTGGAGTATATGGTTTGTGTTGCCCCTATCCCTATGTTTCCCCATTGCATCCTATTGTAACTATACTTTGTTTGCACTGTTTTCTAAGACTATACTGCATATTTTTGCTATTGTGTATATATATCTTGTGTATATTTCCTATCCTCTCACTGAGGGTACACTCTAAGATACTTTGGCATATTGTCATAAAAATAAAGTACCTTTATTTTTAGTATAACTGTGTATTGTGTTTTCTTATGATATTGTGCATATGACACTAGGTGGTACTGTAGTAGCTTCACACGTCTCCTAGTTCAGCCTGAGCTGCTTTGCTAAGCTACCATTATCTATCAGCCTAAGCTGCTAGACACCCTATACACTAATAAGGGATAACTGGGCCTGGTGCAAGGTGCAAGTACCCCTTGGTACTCACTACAAGCCAGTCCAGCCTCCTACATTGGTTGTGCAGCGGTGGGATAAGTGCTTGAGACTACTTACCACTCTTGTCATTGTACTTTTCATAAGAGAAAAATATACAAAACAAGGTCAGTGTATATACACATAGCCAAAAAGTTTTGCATTTCCTCTTTTCACTCTTTTCTAAGTGCTGAAAAGTACTTCTAAACTTACAAAAAGTTCTTAAAAGTTTAAAAAGTTTTTTCTGTCTTTCCAAAAAGTTCTGAAAACTTTTTTCTCTTTGTCTATCACTTTAACTCTCTCTAAAAATGTCTGGCACAGGCCAAAAAGTTGAACTGTCCAAACTTGCATATGATCACCTTAGCTGGAAAGGAGCAAGGAGTCTCTGCATAGAGAGAGGTTTGAGTGTAGGGAAGAATCCTTCCTTAGAACTGTTAATTAATATGCTTAGAGTACAGGATAAGGCCATAAGTGCCCAATCTGTAGAAAAAGTAGCTAATGGTTCTCAATCTGATCCAGGGACTCCCCCAGGAAAAGGTTCAGGAAAGAAACTTCTCAGCCTGCCCATTACTAGACAGTCTAGCATAGTTGGTACAGAGGTTGAATCACACCATACTGATGGTGTGCTCTCACATTATGCTGGTAGCCAAGCTGTTAGGGTGCCCTCTGTAAGGGACAGGTCTCCTTCTGTTCATTCCCATCATACCTCTGTATCTAGAAATGTCCCTCCCACCCACCCTGATGACATATTGTTAGAAAGGGAGCTCAATAGATTTAGAGTGGAACAAACCAGACTGAAGCTCAAGAAGCAACAGCTGGATTTGGATAGACAGTCTTTAGAAATAGAGAGGGAAAGACAGAAGTTGGGTTTAGATACCCATGGTGGCAGCAGCAGTATTCCCCATAGTCATCCTGCAAAAGAGCATGATTCCAGGAATCTGCACAAGATAGTTCCCCCTTATAAGGAGGGGGATGACATTAACAAGTGGTTTGCTGCACTTGAGAGGGCCTGTGCTGTACAGGATGTCCCTCAAAAGCAGTGGGCTGCTATCCTATGGCTATCATTTAGTGGAAAGGGTAGGGATAGACTCCTTACTGTGAAAGAAAGTGATGCCAATAATTTTACAGTTCTTAAGAATGCACTCCTGGATGGTTATGGCTTAACCACTGAACAGTACAGGATAAAGTTCAGAGAGACCAAAAAGGAGTCTTCACAAGACTGGGTTGATTTCATTGACCATTCAGTGAAGGCCTTGGAGGGGTGGTTACATGGCAGTAAAGTTACTGATTATGAAAGCCTGTATAACACAATCCTGAGAGAGCATATACTTAATAATTGTGTGTCTGATTTGTTGCACCAGTACCTGGTAGACTCTGATCTGACCTCTCCCCAAGAATTGGGAAAGAAGGCAGACAAATGGGTCAGAACAAGGGTGAACAGAAAAGTTCATACAGGGGGTGACAAAGATGGCAATAAGAAGAAAGATGGTGAAAAATCTCAAGATAAGCATGGGGATAAGGGTAAAACCAAAGATCCCACTTCAAATCTTAAACACTCTTCAGAGGGTGGGGATAAAACAAATTCTTCCTCTTCTTCCCAACCTGCACACATTAAAAAGCCTTGGTGCTTTGTGTGTAAAAACAGAGGCCATAGGCCAGGGGATAAGTCCTGTCCAGGTAAACCTCCTGAGCCTACCACCACTAATACATCAAGCTCTAGTGCCCCTAGCAGTAGTGGTACTAGTGGTGGGACTGCTGGCAACAGTCAAGCAAAGGGTGTAGTTGGGTTCACTTATGGGTCCATAGTGGAAACTGATGTAATCAGTCCCAAGACAGTTTCTGTCACACCTAGTGGCATTGGCCTTGCCACACTGGCTGCTTGTCCCCTTACAATGGATAAGTACAGGCAGACAGTTTCAATAAATGGTGTTGAGGCCTTGGCCTACAGGGACACAGGTGCCAGTTTCACTTTGGTGACTGAAAACCTAGTGCCTCCTGAACAACACATCATTGGACAACAGTATAATATTATTGATGTCCATAACTCCACTAAGTTTCTTCCCTTAGCTATCATTCAGTTTAGTTGGGGTGGAGTTACTGGCCCTAAGCAGGTGGTGGTATCACCTAGCTTACCTGTAGACTGTCTCTTAGGTAATGACCTAGAGGCCTCAGGTTGGGCTGATGTAGAGTTTTATGCCCATGCAGCCATGCTGGGCATCCCTGAGGAATTGTTCCCTCTCATTTCAAGTGAAATGAAAAAGCAAAGGAGAGAAGGCCTGAAAACTCAGGATCCCTCTCCATCAACAGGTAAAAAGGGTATCACAGTATCCCCTAACCACGCTACCATTCAGGATACTATTCCTGTGGTGGGAGAAACCTCTCCTGGGGTGGCACCTGTTCCAAGGGAATCATCAGCTGGCAAAGCTGGACTCCCTGAGGTGGAAGTACCTCTCTGTGTGATAACTAACATTGGTGAGAAAAAGAGCACCATTTTAGTTAACATGGAGCATCCCTCCAACCCTCCCAGAGAAACTTTAGTGCAGAAACTCTGCACTGCCTCACAACACTTAGGACAGCATCCCTGCCCTAGTGTGGAGCTGATAGGACAGCATCCCTGCCCTGCTCCAACCCAAGAGAAACAGCATCCCTGTTCTCTCTTCCAGCCATATGGACAAAGTTTTTGCCCAGCTATGGCTTTTCTGAGACAGCATCCCTGTCTGGCATTTCCATCACTACAAATAGGTTCAGTGGACAATTCCCACTGCTCTAAACTAAAACTTACTGATAGAAACTCTGAAAATACATCTTCACATTGTTGCTTAGCTAAAAAACTTCAAACAGGGGGGTTTACATCCCCACAGGGAAGTAACCATATAGTGGATGATAAAGGGAGTAACCAGTCTATTGCAGAGCTACTCTCTACTTATCACCACTTAGACAATAAAGTCTCAACTGGCCAAGGTTAGCCTTATTGTCCTTCGTTTGGGGGGGGGTTGTGTGAGAAGGTAGCCTCTTTCTAGCCTTGTTACCCCCACTTTTGGCCTGTTTGTGAGTGTATGTCAGGGTGTTTGTCACTGTTTTCACTGTCTCACTGGGATCCTGATAGCCAGGCCTCAGTGCTCATAGTGAAAACACCATGATTTCAGTATGGTTGTTATGTGTCACTGGGATCCTGCTAGTCAGGACCCCAGTGCTCATAGGTTTGTGGCCTATATGTATGTGTCACTGGGACCCTGTCACACAGGGCCCCAGTGCTCATAGGTGTGCATGTATATGTTCCCTGTGTGGTGCCTAACTGTCTCACTGAGGCTCTGCTAACCAGAACCTCAGTGGTTATGCTCTCTCATTACTTTTAAATTGTCACTAACAGGCTAGTGACCATTTTTACCAATTTACATTGGCTTACTGGAACACTCTTATAATTCCCTAGTATATGGTACTGAGGTACCCAGGGTATTGGGGTTCCAGGAGACCCCTATGGGCTGCAGCATTTCTTTTGCCACCCATAGGGAGCTCTGACAATTCTTACACAGGCCTGCCACTGCAGCCTGAGTGAAATAACGTCCACGGTATTTCACAGCCATTTTACACTGCACTTAAGTAACTTATAAGTCACCTATATGTCTAACCTTTACCTGGTAAAGGTTAGGTGCAAAGTTACTTAGTGTGAGGGCACCCTGGCACTAGCCAAGGTGCCCCCACATTGTTCAGAGCCAATTCCCTGAACTTTGTGAGTGCGGGGACACCATTACACGCGTGCACTACATATAGGTCACTACCTATATGTAGCTTCACCATGGTAACTCCGAATATGGCCATGTAACATGTCTATGATCATGGAATTGCCCCCTCTATACCATCCTGGCATAGTTGGCACAATCCCATGATCCCAGTGGTCTGTAGCACAGACCCTGGTACTGCCAAACTGCCCTTCCTGGGGTTTCACTGCAGCTGCTGCTGCTGCCAACCCCTCAGACAGGCAGCTGCCCTCCTGGGGTCCAGCCAGGCCTGGCCCAGGATGGCAGAACAAAGAACTTCCTCTGAGAGAGGGTGTGACACCCTCTCCCTTTGGAAAATGGTGTGAAGGCAGGGGAGGAGTAGCCTCCCCCAGCCTCTGGAAATGCTTTGTTGGGCACAGATGTGCCCAATTCTGCATAAGCCAGTCTACACCGGTTCAGGGACCCCTTAGCCCCTGCTCTGGCGCGAAACTGGACAAAGGAAAGGGGAGTGACCACTCCCCTGACCTGCACCTCCCCTGGGAGGTGTCCAGAGCTCCTCCAGTGTGCTCCAGACCTCTGCCATCTTGGAAACAGAGGTGCTGCTGGCACACTGGACTGCTCTGAGTGGCCAGTGCCACCAGGTGACGTCAGAGACTCCTGCTGATAGGCTCCTTCAGGTGTTAGTAGCCTTTCCTCTCTCCTAGGTAGCCAAACCCTCTTTTCTGGCTATTTAGGGTCTCTGTCTCTGGGGAAACTTTAGATAACGAATGCATGAGCTCAGCCGAGTTCCTCTGCATCTCCCTCTTCACCTTCTGATAAGGAATCGACCGCTGACCGCGCTGGAAGCCTGCAAACCTGCAACATAGTAGCAAAGACGACTACTGCAACTCTGTAACGCTGATCCTGCCGCCTTCTCGACTGTTTTCCTGCTTGTGCATGCTGTGGGGGTAGTCCGCCTCCTCTCTGCACCAGAAGCTCCGAAGAAATCTCCCGTGGGTCGACGGAATCTTCCCCCTGCAACCGCAGGCACCAAAAAGCTGCATCTCCGGTCCCTTGGGTCTCCTCTCAGCACGACGAGCGAGGTCCCTCAAATCCAGCGACACCGTCCAAGTGACCCCCACAGTCCAGTGACTCTTCAGCCCAAGTTTGGTTGAGGTAAGTCCTTGCCTCACCTCGCTGGGCTGCATTGCTGGGAACCGCGACTTTGCAAGCTTCTCCGGCCCCTGTGCACTTCCGGCGGAAATCCTTCGTGCACAGCCAAGCCTGGGTCCACGGCACTCTAACCTGCATTGCACGACTTTCTAAGTTGGTCTCCGGCGACGTGGGACTCCTTTGTGCAACTTCGGCGAGCACTGTTTCACGCATCCTCGTAGTGCCTGTTTCTGGCACTTCCCCGGGTGCTATCTGCTTCAGTGAGGGCTCTTTGTCTTGCTCGACGTCCCCTCTCTCTGCAGGTCCAATTTGCGACCTCCTGGTCCCTCCTGGGCCCCAGCAGCGTCCAAAAACGCCAAACGCACGATTTGCGTGTAGCAAGGCTTGTTGGCGTCCATCCGGCGGGAAAACACTTCTGCACGACTCTCCAAGGCGTGGGGGATCCATCCTCCAAAGGGGAAGTCTCTAGCCCTTGTCGTTCCTGCAGTATTCACAGTTCTTCAGCCTAGTAAGAGCTTCTTTGCACCAACCGCTGGCATTTCTTGGGCATCTGCCCATCTCCGAGCTGCTTGTGACTTTTGGACTTGGTCCCCTTGTTCCACAGGTACCTTCAGACAGGAATCCATCGTTGTTGCATTGCTGATTTGTGTTTTCCTTGCATTCTCCCTCTAACACGACTATTTTGTCCTTAGGGGAACTTTGGTGCACTTTGCACTCACTTTTCAGGGTCTTGGGGTGGGTTATTTTGCTAACTCTCACTATTTTCTAATAGTCCCAGCGACCCTCTACAAGGTCACATAGGTTTGGGGTCCATTCGTGGTTCGCATTCCACTTCTGGAGTATATGGTTTGTGTTGCCCCTATCCCTATGTTTCCCCATTGCATCCTATTGTAACTATACTTTGTTTGCACTGTTTTCTAAGACTATACTGCATATTTTTGCTATTGTGTATATATATCTTGTGTATATTTCCTATCCTCTCACTGAGGGTACACTCTAAGATACTTTGGCATATTGTCATAAAAATAAAGTACCTTTATTTTTAGTATAACTGTGTATTGTGTTTTCTTATGATATTGTGCATATGACACTAGGTGGTACTGTAGTAGCTTCACACGTCTCCTAGTTCAGCCTGAGCTGCTTTGCTAAGCTACCATTATCTATCAGCCTAAGCTGCTAGACACCCTATACACTAATAAGGGATAACTGGGCCTGGTGCAAGGTGCAAGTACCCCTTGGTACTCACTACAAGCCAGTCCAGCCTCCTACAGGGTACTTGACCACTGGTTCTGGAGGGGACTTCTTGCCCATTTCACTTTGCTGGGGAGTACATGGTCACAGTCTCTGAGGTAAGGTACTTGCTCACTGGTTCTCGAGGGACTCCTTGTAGGACAGTCCCTGGGGGGTGGCCTACATGCCCTCTACTGGGGGTGAGGGCTGCTGTGTCCCAGCTAGAGGTGAGGGCTGCTGTGTCCCAGCTGGAGGTAAGGGCTTCTTGCCCACTGCTGTTGGAGGGGAAACCCTGCCAGCCTCTGCTGGAGGTGAGAGCTGTTGTGTCCCAGCTGGAGTTAAGGGGTCCTTCCCCACTGCTATCGGAGGGGAAACCCTGCCAGCCTCTGCCGGAGGTGAGGGCTGCTGTGTCCCAACCAGAGGTGAGGGCACCTTGACTACTGCTGTGAGGGGGCCTCTTGGCTCAGGTGGTGGAGTAGGAACCTTCCCTTTCCTTGGTAGTGGAGTGGGATCCTTCCCTCTCTTGGGTGAAGTGGAGTGGGATCCTTCCCTCTCTTGGGTGGTGGAGTGGGATCCTTTACTTTCTTGCCTCTATGACTAGGATGTGCCTCCACTGTCCCTGTGGACTGTTCGAGGTGTTGGGCTGGGTCGTTGTGGCCCTGCTCTTATGGGTGGGATGGGGAGGTGGTGGGGGAGGGAAGAGGTCAAGTTGGGCAAGGAAAAGCTTCTTAGGAATGATGGGACGGGACGAGGGAGGAGGAATGAGAGTGGAGGTTGAGGGAGTGTTTGTTGGAGGTGTATGTCTTCTGGACTCGGGTGCAGGTGCATGGATAGTGTGCTGTTGTGAGGTGGATGGCTGTTGGGTGTCTGTGTGCATGGAGTTGTGTCTCTTGGGAGGTGGGGGCACACAGGGTTGGAGATGCGTGGGTGGATGTTGTGGCGGTTTCTACAAGTGAGGTGTGTGCTGCTCGGTGTGGTGGCTGTTGATGCAGTGCATGTAGGTGTGAGTACGAATGTGACAGTGAGGGAGGAGGAGGAGCAGCAGGGGGAGACAGTGGAGGCAGTGGATATTGTTGTGTGCTACTGTCTGTTGTTTGATTGAGTGCTTGTGGCCTGAAATGTGCTGCCTGTGTTTGTCTGTGCCACTCTTGTGTGATGGTTTGTGTGTATGCTTGTCTGTATGTGTGCATGGGATGTGTTGGGGTTGAGGAGATTGGGACTGGGAAGTGGTAGTTGGAAGGGGGACGGTAGGAACAGGGACAATGGCTGGCATCAGAGAAGAGGCCAGAGCGTGGAACGATCTCTGTTGGGCCGCCAATCCACTGTGAATGCCCTCCAGGAATGCATTGCAGTGATGCATCTGGGATGCCAGGGCCTGGATAGCATTCACAATGGTTGACTGTCCTACAGAGATGGATCTCAGGATGTTAATACCCTCCTCGCTGAGGGCATAAGGGCAGATTGGAGCAGGGCCTCAGGTGTCTGGGGCAAAGGAGATGCCCACCCTCCTGGGTGAGCAGGCACGGACAACTCGGTGAGGAGCTACTGGGAGGGCAGTGCTGGTATGGGGGTGGCGGCTGTACCTGTCGCTGGGGTGGTACCAGAGGTGTCTGCCACCACCAGGAGCTTCCATCAGAGGAGGTATCAGAGTCAGTGTTGTGACCTCCTGTCTCCACTGTGGAGCTCCCCTTGCCCTCCGTCTCACTGCTCCCCTCAGTGTCGGTGGACTCTGCCTCCTGGGTCCTGTGGGATGCAGCTCCCTCTGTCGCCGGTGCCCCTGCTCCTCCGCCAGATGATGCTAATGCACACATGGACAGGATGACAGTAGAAAAAAGGGGGGGAGAGAGAAAGCGAGCACTGGGTTAATTGCAGCACCAACACCACAAATGGCATACACATTACAGTCACACACAGGGATCAGGATTGAGTACCATACATCACACTGGCATTATATTAGCTAGGTACCACAGCAAGATGTGAGCCAGCCCCCGCCAACTGCACCCCTCCTGGGAGTCACTAATCCCTGTCTGACATGGAATGCAACCTAGCTAGGTTACCAGATTTAGCAATACAATCATTGATCTTGAGCTAGATCACACTGTGATCTCTGACCTGGCATTAAGGGGCACCCTCTAACTGACACCCACCACCAGGTTTCCATGTCACCTACCAATCATATTTGTAACGCACAATGTACCCACCCCCTTGTGGCTGCTGTGATGTCCTCAAGCGCCCATCCAGCTCTGGGTAGGTCACTGCCAGTATGAGGGCCATCAGGGGGGTCAGGTTCCGAAGGGCACCCCACCCTCATTGGGAGGCCATCCCCAGCTGGGCCTCCGCAGTCTTCCGGGCCCAGCGTCTCAGGTCCTCCCACCTCTTCATACAGTGGGTGCTCTGCCTGCTGTAGACCCCCTGGGTCAACACGTCCTTGGTGATGGCACGCCACAATCCCTTCTTCTGATGGGCGCTGACCTGTAGAGTAAATACAGATAGGAGGACACCATTACACATACAATCCAGCCTGTCACACATATGGCCCACAAATGCCTTTCCATCCCCATTGGCACACACATTACCCAGTTCCCATCATGTACACTACCACCAGAAATACAAGCCCCCCAAATGACATGATGCTTGCACACACATCTCCATGCAACCTTGTCACATGCCTCTGTCCAAGGTGTACTCAACTGTTGGTCTGGAGGCCCGTACAGCTGCCCATACTGGAGTAGGACCCCATCCACCAAGCACTCCAACTCCTTCGAAGTGAACGCAGTGGCCCTTTCCCTGGTCACATTGGCCATGGCAGGATCCAGACACAGGTAACAGCAGCACACACAGTGTAGGTGTTGTCCTGTGGAAAGTCAGGAATCAAGTGGGGTTATAGACAGAAAATGCCAGTCACATCTACGGCGGTGTACACCGTCACCAACGCGGGTGATCCCTATTGGCCACTGTACTCCGTAGAGCCCCATGCTATCCAATGAGGAATAGCACGGCGGTGCAAGACCGCCTTCCACCATGACGTGCTATGCCTGCGGAGTTACCTCACTTCCACCTGTCCCTTCATACAGGACAGGTGGTCGCCATTTTATGGTGGTTGACAATATTCAGATAATCGAAAACTGCGTCATTTCCATATTTTGCACATACATTGCCATTCCCAATATCCCATCACGTTACTGCTCTATGTACACTGAGGTATGGTTCCATTGTTCAAATTGTGACTTCCTACTCACTCTTGTGTCCCTTAGATATCTACTACTGCGGAGGGTAGGAGGAGGAGACAAGCCTTTGTGTACAGGCCCCTTGTGGACTTGGCTACACGGGAGGAGAGGCACATAATACTCACCTATAGAATGGACAGGGCCACAATCACAGAACTGTGTGCTCAATTGGAGCCTAAGCTGATGTCAGCTATCCGTCATATCACTAGGATCCCCTCTCTAGTTCAGGTTCTATCAGTGCTCTATTTCCTGGCAACAGGTTCATTCCAAGTGACAGTGGGCTTGGCACCAGGAATGTCACAGCCAGTGTTCTCAGTCGTGCTGGCAGGGGTTTTGTCTGCCCTGGTGAAACACATGTGTAGCTACAGTGCTTTCCCCCAGATGGAAGATTTGGCCACTGTGAAGGCTGGATTCTATCCAATGGGACATATACCCAACATTATTGGGGCAATTGACGGTACACATGTAGCATTTGTCCCCTCCCACCAGAATGAGCAGGTGTTCAGGAATCCGAAGAGTTTCCACTCACTCAATGTGCAAATGGTGTGCCTGGCTGACCAGTACATCTCCCACGTCACTGCCAAGTATCCTGGGTTGGTGCATGATGCCTTCATCCTGAGAAATAGCAGCATCCCAAATGTGATGGCACTACTACAGAGGCACAGGGTGTGGCTAATTGGTGAGCCTGACTCCCCACCCAATGTATGTCAGTGTATGCCTTCTGGTGTTAACCCATACCATTGTGTAAGGCTAATGTTTGTCCCTTAATACTCGCAGGTGACTCTGGCTACCCAAACCTATTGTGGTGCCTGACCCCTGTGAGGAATGCCAGGACACGGGCTGAGAATCATTATAATGATGCACATAGGCGAACTAGGAGAATTATTGAAAGGACTTTCAGCCTCCTGAAGGGTAGGTTCAGATGCCTCCATCTAACTGGTGGATCCCTGTGCTACTCACCTGAGAAGGTCTGCCACATAGTAGTGGCATGCTGCATGTTGCACGACCTGACCCTCAGACTACATGTGTCTTATCTGCAGGAGTAGGAGACTGGAAATGCCCCTGTGGCAGAAGTGGACCCTGAGGACAGTGAGGATGAGGAGTCAGAGGATGAGGATGTGGACAACAGAACATCAATTATACGTCAATACTCCCAATGACACACAGGTGAGCCAGTGGAACTGACCATTCCTCTGATTATTGATGTTTTCTGTGTGGCTGTAGCAGGATGGCTTTCACTTCCTTTTCATCTCTACTTACTGTCACCTATGACTTTTCATTTTGCAGATGTTAGCGATATGACAACTGTGTGCTGATGTGGTGACTACAGACAGATACAGGTCATTAACTGTATGCATCACAGTGTTCAGGTCATTTGCACATGATGTGACTGTTTCCATTAATGCACATTTTCATCACATAAAACACTATCACTCAGGTTGTGTTCTAGGGTGTTTATTGTAGTGCAAATAATTGATGGAAAATTGCAATGGAATGGGGTAATAGTTGAGGAAAGTCCAGAGTATTGTTCCAGTCTGTTTGTAGAACAAGTCCAGCGTCCAAGGGGCCATGGAAAGGGGAGCAAAGGCAGTTCAAAGTGGACACAGTGACAAGGTGGGACACAAGGGGGACGTTCAGGAGTGTCTAATTTCCTGGTGGTGGTCTTAGCAAGTGTTTCTGCCGTCTATCTGGGTTGCAGTGAACGTTTGTAGGGTGGTTCACCTTCTGCAGGAACGAGGGCTGCTGGTGGCCTGTGGGTCCTGTGGCAGTGCCTTCTGCCCGTTAGCTGCAGCAGAGGTGGTGGGCTGGTCAATAGCCTGGCTAGTGGTAGGGGCCCGCTGGTGTGCTGTCCATTCCCTCATGATGTTGGCCATATCTGCCAGCACCCCTGTTATGATGACCTTGGTGGTGTTGAGGGCCTGCAAATCCTACCTGATCTCCTGCAGCCGCTTGTTCTCCTGCTTATTGGTAAGTATCTGGCCCATCTTGTTCTGGAACTGTTGTTAAGCCCCCACAACATTGGTGAGTGCCTCCTGGAGAGTCAGTTCCCTGGGCTTGTCCTTCCCCTGGCACACAGTGGTCCTCCCAGTGTCCCTGTTCCCCTGTGCCTGTGTCCCCTGAATGTTGTGCCCACTACCACTGACCCTAGGTCCCTGATTGTCTGGGGGGTGAGGTGTGGAAATGGGTCTCCGTACAGATGGGCACACTGCTGATTGACGACTCTGGGGACAGAGGTGTGGTTACATTGGGTGGGTGCTGTGTTGTTGGATATTGATGGGGGAGGCTCTGTAGTGGACTGTGAGTGGGCTGGAGGGGCTGACTGACCAGTGGTCCCTGATGGGCCAGGTAGTTCATACAGATCCAGAAGTCCAGAGTCACTTTCATTGCTGGGGGCATCTTCTGTTGGGGGACTAGTTAGTCGTGGCGCCTCCTTTCCACTGAGATTGGCTGCGGCACCTGTGGGGATGTAAGTGACATATTATACTTCATGTCTGTGACATATTGTACATCCCTTGCTTCCCCTCTTTTGTTGCTTTTGCCCTAATGAGATCAACACAGTATGAAAAATAAGTTAGGCAAGACAATAGATATATACATATGTACAGAAAAAGGGACACAGCTCAGTCCACAATGTTCACAGGCCAAAGTATACGGCCACACATGTTACCTGCTTCAACAAGGCATCAGTTGGCAAATAGGCAGGCACCTCAGGGGGACGGGGGACAGGGGGCACCTCAGCCGGGAGATGTAACAAGACCACTGATTCAGGAAGGGGCATCATGCCCTGTGCTTGATCCTGGGGAGTGCAAGGCCACAGTCTCTGGAGTGGGTGTCTTACCCACTGTTTCGGGATGAGACAACATGCCCTGTACTTGATCCTGGGGAGTGCAAGGCCACAGTCTCTCAGGTGGGTGTCATACCCACTGACCTTGGAGGGGGCAGGCCACACAGCAGCCCTTGGAGGCAGGATTACATACTGTCCACAGGCGGTGACGGCTGCACAGTGGTGGTGCTGCTGGTGGGGGGAGGCTCCTGTCCATCCCCTGCAACCTCATACAGCTGCACAACCATGGTTGGTGGTGGGGACTCCGTCAAAGTTCCTGGCCCAGGCCCCTTGGTCTTCCTGCCTGCTTGCCTGCTGGGGCAGCCTCCTTTCCCTCCTTGCCTGCTGGGCAGGCTCCTTGGTCTTCCTGCCTGCAGGTGTGAGTGTGGACAGAACTGGGTGGGTGGTGGTGGAGGAGGGGGAAACAGTCAAAATAGTGAATGTTGTTGTGTCTGCAACTGGATGGTTTGTGTGAGTGCCTTTGGGATGAAGTGTGGTGCTTCTTTTTGCCTGTGCCTCTCTTGGATGTTGTCTTGTGTGCATGCTTGTGTGCCTCTGTGCTTAGGATGGGTTGAGGAGAATGGAACTGGGAAGTGGAAGTTGGAGGGGGGATGGTTGAAACAGGGACAATGGCTGCCATCAGAGAGGAGGTCACAGCCTGAATCGATCTCTGTTGGGCCGCCAATCTAGTGTGAATGCCCTCCAGAAATGCATTAGATTGTTGCATCTGGGCTGCCAGCCCTTGGGTGGCATTCACAATGGTGGACTGCCCTACAGAGATGGATCTCAGGAGGTCAATAGCCCCCTCACTCAGGGCAGGAGAGCCAGAGGTGCCTGGGGTGAAGGAGATGCCCACCCTCCTGGGTGAGCGGGCAACTCAATGAGGGGCTGCTGGAGGGCGGTGCTGGTACAGGGATGGCGGATGTACCTGTAGCTGGGGTGGTCAAAATAGTGTCTGCCACCACCAGGGAGCTTCCATCTGTGTCAGAACTGTCCCCTTCAGTCTCCGCTGTGGTGCTCCCCTCACCCTCCATCCCACTGGTGCCCTCAGCGTCAGTGGACTCTGCCTCCTGGGTCCTGTGGGATGCAGCTTCCTCCGTCACCGGTGCCTCTGCCCCTCCGCCAGATGATGCTAATGCACACAAGGATAGGATGACAAAACAAAAAGGGGGGGAAGAGACAAAGGATACACTTGGTCAATGGCTGCACCAACACCACTGTTGGCATACACAGCACCCTCACACACAGGGTACAGGCCTACACAATATGCCATTGCACCACTAGAGAAATAGTTAGCAGCAGGGGCATGGGGAGGGGCGCACACCGCCAAATGCAACACACCTGGGACCCATGCAGCCCTGACCAGTAGTGGATGCCTACGAGCTAGGTTGCAAGATTTTCCCTTCTGAACATTAGCCACCAGGGGACCTACGCTGCAATGTCAGGCCTGGCCTAGGAACACCCACTGACACACATCCCCCACCCGGATACCACCCTATCATGCGTAAGTTGTAATGATAGGCACTGTACTCACCGCCTTGTGGTTGCTGTTATGCCCTCAAGCGCCCATCCACCTCAGGATAGGCCACCGCCAGTATGCGGGCCAACAGAGGGGTCAGGGTTTGACAGGCTCCAGTTGCCCGTTGAGAGGCCATCCCCAGCTGGGCCACCACTGTCTTCCGTGCCCAGTGTCTCAGCTCCTCCCACCGTTTGCCATAAACTCCCAGGGTCCGCACGTTCTTGGCGATGGCACGCCATATACCCTTCTTTTGATTGGCACTGACCTGTAGAGGCAATACACACATGAAAAAAGATTTAGACAAACAGTCCTGCCTGTCCCACCATACCCGTTTCCATCACATTTACACACACATGGCCTAGCACACAACCTGTACGCCACCCAGAGGACATCCAACCACCCCCCTTACATGAGGCCTTCACACACACCACTCCATGCATTCATGCACATGCATCATGCCCACGTGTACTCACCTGTTGGTCTGGAGGCCCATTCAGCAGTCCATATTGGGGTAGAACCCCATCGACCAGTCTCTCCAACTCCTCTGAAGTAAAGGCTGGGGCCCTTTCCCCGGTCACACGGGCCACAGTAGGTTTCAGACACAGGTCACAGCAGCACATGCAGTGTAAGTCGTCTCCTGTGGAAGGTCAAGTAGCAAGTGACGAATCAGATAGAATATGGCAGTCACGTCCGTCCGTGGTGGCTTAGATCACCAGTGGCCACTGTACCCCATAGGGCCCGATTATAACCAATGAGTAGTTGCACAATGGTTCCCAACCGCCTCCTGGAATGGTGCACAACATCAGCGGAATTACCTCACTTCCATCGGTCCCTCCACACAGGACAGGCGGACACTATTTCAGGGGGGGGGCAGGCCCTGGAGAAAGGCTGCGTCACTGAGAAATTAGGACATACTGGACAAATCACACTGACCCATTACAAGTTTACTGGATGCAAAGTTCTGTTGTAGCTCCATTGTTCACTCTTGTGTCCCTTAGATTCCTACCGCTGAGGATGAATAGGAGATGAATAAATACCCCCATGTACAGACCCCTGGTGGACTTGGCAATACTGGAGGAAAGGCACATTATCCTCACCTATAGACTGGACAGGGCCACAATCACAGAGCTGTGGGCCTAATTGGAGCCTGACCTGATATCTGCTGTCCGTCAACCCACTGAGATCCCCCCTCTTGTGAAAGTGCTATCAGTGCTCCATTTTCTGGCAACTGGTTCTTTTCAAGTGACAGTGGGCGTGGCAACAGGAATGTCACAGCCAATGTTCTAAGTTGTGCAGTGTTGTTTTCCCTGATTAAACATGTGTGCAGCTACATTGTTTTCCCCCAGGTTGAAGATTTGGTCACAGTGAAAGCAGAGTTCTATGCAATGGGACATACTCCCAACATGACTGGGGCTATTGGTGGAACACATACTGCATTTGTCGTCCCCCCGCCAGAATGAACATGTGTTCAGGAATCAGAAACATTTCTACTCTATAAATGTTCAGATGGTGTGCCTTGTGGACCAGTACATCTCCCATGTCAATGCTAAGTATCCTGGGTTGGTGCATGATGCCTTTGTCCTGAGGAATAGCAGCATCCCAAATGTGATGGGACAACTACAGAGGCACAGGGTGTGGCTAATAGGTGAGCCTTGGTTCCAACCCAATATATGTTGGTGTGTGGGTATGGTGGGGGCCCTATGGGATAGTGTGTGGCTAAATGTTGTCCCTCAATATTTCAGGTGACTCTGGTTACCTCAACCTATCCTGGCTGCTGACCCCTGTGAGGAAAGCCAGGACAAGTGCAGACAAATGTTATAATGAGACACATGGAGGAGGCAGAGGATGAGGACAACAGAACATCTGTGATCCGTCAGTACTTCCAATGACATACAGATAGGACAGTGTTACTTCACATTTCAATGACATTTGTTTGAATTTCTGTGGCACTGGCATGCTGATATTTCCCACTTCTATGCCCACTTACTGTTCCCTCTGGCAATTCATTTTGCAGATGTTGGTGACCTCACATTTACTCCTGGTTAGATCACTGCAGCCAGCTACGGGTCATTAATCTATGCAAATTTTCTGTACAGTTGATTTGCAATGTTTGTACCTGTTTCAATGAATACATATTTGATATACATGACATACTCCAAACTTCTTTTTCTTCCATGGGTGTTTATTGAAGTGCTAAAATATTGAGGGACAAGTGCAATGGGATGGGGTGATGATGGAGGAAAGTCCAGGGTATTGTTCCAGTCTCTTTGTAGCACAGGTGCATTGTCCAAGGGGACAGAGGAAGGGAAGCAATGGCATTTCAAGGTAGACAGGGTGACCGTGTGGGACACAAGGACAACATTTAGGAGAGTCTAATTTCCTGGTGCGGGTCTTGGAAAGTGTCTCTGGCTTCTGTCTGGATCACAGGGAACGTTTGCGGGGTGGTTCTCCTTCTGCAAGGGGAGGGGTGCTGCTGGCCTGTGAGTCCTGTGGCAGGGCCACCTGTCCACTAGCGGTAGAGCAAGTGGAAGGCTGTTCAGATATCTTGCTAGTGACAGGGGCCTGCTGTTGTGAGACTGCCTCCCTCATAATATTGGCAATGTCTGCCAGCACCCCTGCTATAGAAATCAGGGTGTTGTTGATGGCCTGCAAGTCCTCCCTGATTTCCTAGCACTGTCCCTCCTGCAGCCGTCTGTTCTCCTGCACATTGTCCAGGATCTGTCCCATCGTGTCCTGGGAATGTTGATGGGCTCCCAGGATCTCTGCAAGTGCCTCCTGGAGAGTCCATCCCCTGATCCTGTCCTCCCCCTGGCACACAGCAGTCCTCCCAGTTTCCCTGTTGGCCTGTGCCTCTGTCCCCTGAACCGTGTGCCCATTGCCACTGAACCCTGGTCTCTGATTGCCTTGGGTATGAGGTGTGGCCTTGGGTCCCTGTAGAGGTGGACATGGTGGAATGTGATTAAAATCTAATAATTAGCATGAGAAGCTTGCCATGTAATGCTTAGTGAAATCGCATAGAAAATTTAAACGTTAACACATGTGTATGAAATGTGCCCACGGGGAGTGGACACCAATGTATTCGAGGATTAATGAAATTGTCTAATAATGAAATATTAATGTACTAATGTATGATTTTGTATTAGTATTAAGAGTTATATGTATTAAAATTTACTAATTAATCACTAGGCCTTAGTTAGCATGAGTCGGGGCCTAGCTGCCCGGTTTCATATTAAATGTGTTTTTCTAACGTGCAGTGTGCTGACTTGCTGAAGGACATGTAGTCGTACTTTTCCAGAAGCTGGAAGATGAGTGTAACCGTAGTAAAAACTTTCTCATGAGACTCGACTTGCCCAAGGAGACATTCTTGGCGAATGCAACAGTGTAATTCGAAACAGGTACAAGGTCATTTAGACTAGGGAAAACAATGGGACTACTGACTTGAGTAACAAATGTCAATTATTCCTCACCTGACATTCTACCCATTGAAGACGTCAATTATAGGAGCCAATAAACTACGTGAGAACTGTTATGGGGTGACAATCGTAAACCATTGGATGGAGATGATGGTGCACTAAAACTTGCCCAATTGGAAATTGGGGGACTGTACAAGATTGATATAAAATTCTTGGACACAAGGAGAAATTAGGATTACCAGCAATTACAAGCTATTCTGAGGCATTACATGCCATTATATGCCATTGCGTGCCTTTTGCTATTGCCCAGCCACTTTGTTACTCTGCCCAGAGACATTTCTGCTTGAACTTTGCAAACCATCCTTACTTACTATGCCTTGCCCTACTCATACTTTACCTCCTTCTGAGGGAGGTATTCCCTTTTGCCACGCCTTGCTGAACCTTGCTGTGTTTCCTGGCTGATGGCGAACCAACTGATGTACTGAGGACGAAGACTGACTCTGTATGCTGACCCATAACAAAGGGTAACTATATGATGATGAAATTGAAATTGTCTATTTGCCTTTTCTTTCTGGGCACCAACTGCTTCTTTGATAGAGACCCTAGTTAGATGTTTTGTAAATTGATGTTGCTAAATTGTTTTGCATGAAGCCCAACATGTCAATGCTAATAAGAGGTTAGTTAATGAGTTCACTAAACGGACGCAAATAGACAAAATGACTGAATCTATGCTTTGTTGAATAATGCGCTAATAATACTCTGCTAAAGATAACCCATGTTGACGTCGTTCTATGTTGTAACATTCATGATCTTTGCTGTGATTAAATCTTATTCGAGTTGCCATATTATGACAATGCTAATGTGCTTCTTGGTTTTGAGACTAATAAACTTGCTAGTAGAGTGTAATCAATAAGGAATAAAGATCATAAAACTCTGTGTGGTTATTCTTGACTGAAAGGTCATAGTGTGTTTCAAGTTTATTGACATTACTGATTACTTTGAATGATTTGCTACTGTGATTATTGATGAGGTTATTGATTATTGATTGACATGTTGACTAGTTAGCTCGTCTTAAGGAGACTTCAATCAGGGTCAAAAGATTCATTGGCCTAAAACGAGTCCCAAAGTAAATAAATTATCTAGATTGGGATGCTTTATCAGTTCTGGTAGCAGAGGACGGTTTCGGCCCTTTGGGGCCCTAGGATGAGGGACCATTGTTTTAGAAATTGTTTTTGAGATAATGCAAATTGGAGGTATGATGTGCCCCTAAGTCCCAAATGACTTTCCCGGAATCTCGGAGCTTGCCAAAGTGAGTTGGGTATGTTCTTGGTGTTCTAGTGATAATATGTGTGGTGTAGAATTTGCGCTTGCTCAGCTTATGCATACCGCAGGTGAATTGTGAGGTTTGTGAGAATTTAGGCCAGATAATGTTTTAGTAGGAGTGTGCGTACTCTGCAGTATGAGAGTTGGGAAGTTGGCGAACTTCATGTGAGTGTGGCGGTTTATGCTCAAAAATTGTCCACGTGGTTGTTGGTGATGTACGGACCCGGCGTGGTCTAAGACTCCGGAGTATGTTGATAAGTGTATGAGACACTTGGTTTATGTTGGAATTTGTGCGGTTTAATAGGTCAATCGGGCGAGGTTGACGAGTCAATTTTGAGTCAAATTGTGTGAGGGAAACCTTCGTTGTAGATTGGGCAAGTTCAAAAGTGCACTAGAACGAACCATTGACAAGTCGAGAGTAGGATTTGCGAGTCGAATTCTGCTTGCGAGTGCGGGATCTGAGAAGGAGAGAGTAGCGGCCGAGGCTTCAAGTGAAATCTCTGTAAAGTTATGAAAAGATTGTGTTACCCTTCCTGTAGCAAACCGGCAAATTGGGTTTTGTTGTTAAAGTGCTCACAATGTATTGCATTAGTTTTGTGTGAATAGAGAGTGAGGAAGACAAGCCGCAAGACTTTGTCAGCGGCAGTGTGTGTGAGTGTGACGTCATTGGAGCCGCACTGGGATATGTCTGTTGCTGAGAGGGGTCGCGCACGGATTGGCAGCCGTCCGTGAGAAGCAATTGGTTGAGAAGGTAGGCGAAGAGTGTTCTGGGAATTAAAGTCACTTCCTGATTAGATTCTAAACAAAATAAACGATGCAAAAATGAAGTTTTTCAAGGCTTTAAAGAGTGCCTTGAGGGGAGATACATATATTACCGCAAGTGTGGGGGAGCCTACACCGCCAGAGGATACTCCGGCTTATGCCGTCATGGAGGAAAAGGGACTCGCACCATGCCTTTGGCTAAAGCAATGGTGCAAATTGACAGAGGAGGAAGGATGCCTGGCGTTTCTGGAACACAGAACCTTCAAAATAAGGATTTTGGAAAATTTACTGAGGGTGTTAAATGAGCAGAAGCCGCCTCCGAGACCAGCTCAGTTTGAGGCGTTAGCAATTTGGGAACTGGCAGCAATTCAGAAACAGCAGCAGAAATTTGAGAGGAGAATGAAGAAAGCAGAGAAGACTCTAGCAGAGGCTAGATGGGATAGTGAGACCAGGATGAGGAGAAGGGAAATAATAGACGGAGTAAGGATGTTTCCAGCAATAACTCAGGAAGCCGAAACACAGGGGAGAAAGGCAACTTGTAAATCAGACAAGGGGTCTAGTAAGCAAAAGGAGACTCAGAAGTCTTGGACAGACGCAGATGATTCTGAGGATGATGAGGTTCTAAATCAATTGTTACATGATCGACCGCCACCATATGCTATGAATGACAATAGACCGAGTACTAGTGCAGGTCCTGTAAATACGACACAAAATCAGGGAACCACAAGCGCAGCACAGCCAAATAATGTTATCACATCAGCTCCGATACAGAATTGTGCTAGTGTATCCACCGCACCAGACACGCAGATACAGTTGCAGCCACCACCAATTCAGAGGCTCTATCCTGATGTCCCAGTATTAGAGACAACTACGAGTTTGATGGTGCCGCCTGATCCAGTAAACACGAGGTCAAAGTTAGTACAGATTGAGTGAACTCCACAATTGCTGCCCCAGCCACAGCAACAGATGGTTCCTAATTACACTTCGGTCACAGGACCGCAGTCAGTTACAGCACCTATGATGAATCAAGCTATGGGAGTTAATGTTCCACAGGGATTGGGAAGTGGACAGGCACCAGCTGCTATATCATTGCCGATTACTGTTGGCCCGCCAGTACCGCTATATGTGCAGGCAAAGCCTAGTGTATGCGATCAAGGAGTAATGACTCAAGAGGTGATAAGAGGAGTGCTCACAGGAAATTCCCAAGGGACGACACCGGGAGAACAGACAGTCGAGGGATCTAGGTCCTTGTTAGACTTTAGTCCGATGGGGGTTCCTCTAGAGACAATGAGACAAGCAGGTCTGGGTTTACTGACACCACAGGTGCTGAGTGCAAATACATCACAAGCACCAACAGTGCAGGCTGGAAATATCTTATTGCAGGGCTTGACAGCGCAACAGTTGACTGAGTGGTTAGACAAGCTTAGCAATCCACAGACTACTCCTGTGACAACAGAGCGATCAGAGAGAGAGGAATACCTGAACTTTATAAGGTTGGATGTGGAAGCAGCAGAATTAGTTGAAGGAACTATGGGAGTGAACAAATTAGAATCATACACCGAAGCGGAAATGAGGTTTCTGTGCCCGAAAATAACCAAAGAAGTGAGTAAGGTGCACCAGAGGTTAGCGAACGTAGCGGACAAATACGGCATAGACTTAGATAATACTAAGCATTTGAAGAGGAGTTATAGGTTAGACTTCGAACCTAAAGATTTTGACCATATGAGGACTACTGGGATGAAGGCACACCCCAAAGAGATACTACAGAGTGCTCAAGTTTGGGAGCATTAGAGAAGCGAGAAGGCAGATTGGCAAAGAAAAGAGATAAAGGGAAAGGTGACTGCCCCGAACCGAAGCAGGCGAAAGCTGCACCAGACACGGGAACAATAAAGATGCTACCAATGAGAGAAACAGCTGGAGGGGTTTTAGTTCATGGACCGTGGTCTAGAGGTGACATTCTGTCATTCACAAATGATTATCCCAGGTTGAGGGAAAAGTCGATAGGGTGGTACCAGCAGACGGACAGGTTTGTGAAGCTTGCGAAATATCTATGGGAGGACTTGAATACCCTGTTTGAGATTATAGTTCCAGCTGATTTGTGACTTGAGTGCAAAAGGGGTGTGGATTGGCCGACAGAGGAACCGGCAAGGGATAAGGTTACTGGAGCACCGTCTCCTGACGTGATGAGGTATTACCATAAGGTGACTGAGTTTTTTAAACAAAAGGTGTCGCCGAAAGTCACTAATTGGCAGAAAATTGATCGAACGGCACAAGAAGGCAAAGAGTCGATACATGCTTACTATGAGAGATTGTTGAAGGCATTCAAACATTACAGTGGTACCGAGGTTATATAACCGAAAGACATGAATCATCTTGTGTTCAGGTTCATTGAGGGACTGAGACCAGAGATTAGTCAAATGATTAAGAATCATTTGATCTGTTGGCAAGCGAAGCCGATTGATGAGGTGTTGTAGTATGCGAAATACTGTAGCGATGAGATTAAATTGAAACAAAGAAAGCTGAAAGAGAAGGTGATGGTGATGCAAATTAAAGCAGCTCAGGCAGGGATGCAGGGAAATGGATTACAGCAGGTCGTACAACAGCAACCTCAAGGAAACGGAATGTTTCAGACGCAACAAAGAGGCAGAGGTCGGGGAGGTTTTGTGAGCCGTGGTCCAGACTTTAATACTGTTGTGGTTCAAATTTATATGCAAGGGATGTAAAAGATTTTACCATGCCATGTGTGCGGGGGTGTGGGACACTTGAAGCGGGAGTGCCCAATGATGGTGCAGGATGGTGTTGTTCAACAAAGCAATGATGTCAGTACATTTCAAAATGTGAGGGGTCCAAGAATGAGGGGTCAAAATCTGAACTTCCAGAATAATATGGTTCAGATTCAGGGTCTCCAGCCTATGCAACAAATGCAAATGCCACACGTTCAACAAGCACAGTTGCAGCAAATACAACAGCAGGTTCCCATGGTACCTAGACAGCAAATGCAGTTGCCATTAGCTCCGATGGGACAGTAACAGGTGATGATTCCTCAACAGGTCACAGGCCAAACAATGAGTCAAAATAATACAGTACAACAGTTCCCATTGTGTGCTGAGAATGGAATAAACGATGAGTGGTCGGATGATTGCTCAGATAGTGAGGAGTGCAGGCTTGCAGCGTCCCTAGAAGTAGATCAGAGGGGACTTTATGTGCAAGGGAAGGTGATGGGTCACAAGGTTTCCTTCCTGGTTGACACAGGAGCTACACACTCTACTGTCAGAAGTGTACAGGTTCCGAAATTGCCTCTTTCGGGGCGTACTATAAGGGTGGTAGGAGTAGCAAATCAGCTCCTGACAAATCCGATTACAGATCCGGTCCAAGTTGAGATTGGTTCCTTCCAGGGATTACACAGGTTTGTAGTCAGTGATTCAAGTCCTGTGTCCCTACTGGGAAGAGACTTACTGTGTAAGACAAGGTGTTTGATCACCTGTTCCAGTGAAGGGATTGAGGTGCAGACAAACAGTGATGACGAGGGGGACGATGGTCAGATCTCAGAGCCAGAGACGGAGACCACAGATGAGGAATACCCTTTGATAAGCTTCTTCCCGATGTTCACAGTGACCGATTTGCCAACCGAATTGTTGGGAACAGTGGCAGAGAAGGTGTGGGACTTGAAAGGAAAAGAAGTGGGACTGATAAAAGGAGTAGAACCAGTCAAAGTAGATGTGAAGCCAATTGCGGTGTTTCCCCAGGTATCGCAGTACCACATGGCACAAGATGTCCTCATACAGGCAACGCAGATAATTGCAGACTTTGTGAAGTAAGGGGTCTTAAGGGAAGTGATGAGCAGCCCATGTAATTCGCCAATAATGGGACTGAGAAAGCCTTGTGGGAAAGTTCGAATTGTCCAAGACCTGAGAAAAATTTATGAGATAGTGGTAAAATGTTGCCCCATTGTGCCAAATCCAGCCGTAATCATGTTTCAAGTTCCCTATGATGCAGAGTGGTTCACGGTTGTGGACTTGTCTCAAGCATTCTTTTTGGTGCCTCTTCATGAGGGTAGCCAATTTCTCTTCAGTTTTAAATTCTTGGACAAGGTTTACAGTTGGTGTCGAATTCCTCAAGGGTTTTCAGAATCACCTTCCATCTTTAATCAGATATTGAAGAAGGATTTGGAATCATTGGAACTGCCTTTTAATTTGACTCTAGTGCAGTACATTAATGACTTATTGATTGCATCCAAAACGAAAGATGACTGCAGGTATGACACAATTGCCTTACTGAACCATTTGGGAAAGAACGGACATAAGGTGTCCCAAAGAAGCTACAGTACTGTCAGAATGAAGTGAAGTACTTAGGCCATCTAATTGAGAAAGGGTTGAGGAAAATCTCTAAATAAAGAGTGACAGCTATATTGCAGATGAATCCCCCGACATCCAAGAGAGATGTGAGGATATTTTAGGGAATGGTGGGTTACTGTCGTCAGTGGATTCCCAACTTCTCGATTATCTCTAAGCCTTTGGTAAGGTTGACTGTCAAGGAGATTAAGGATGGCCCGGGTACTCTGACTTTGTCCGAAAAAGAAATGAAGGCATTCATTGAATTGAGAGAGATCATGTGCAGGGCTCCAGCTTTAGTTATGCCTGACTACACAAAGCCTTTTGTACTGTTTTGTCATGAACGTGATGCTTGTTCTCTGTCTGTCTTGACACAGGTCCATGGAGGTGCAAACCGTCCAATAGTGTATTTTTCAGCTACTTTGGACCCAGTCGCAGAAGCCTTACCAGGTTGTTTGTGTGCAGTTGCAGCAGTTGGTCAAAGCCTTACTCAGTGTGAAGGCATAGTGATGGGACATCCCTTAACAGTAATGGACCACACTCAATTGAAATACTACTCACCTGGACTAAAACGCAGCATATGACAAATGCGAGACTCACCAAATATGAAACGATTATATTGGGGTCACCCAATGTGTCTTTGAAAAGATGTACTGTGTTGAACCCGGCAACTTTGCTTCCTAATGAAAATACAGATATTGATGATGCTGAGGATCATATTCATGATCTTTGCTGTGATTAAATCTTATTCGAGTTGCCATATTATGACAATGCTAATGTGCTTCTTGGTTTTGAGACTAATAAACTTGCTAGTAGAGTTTAATCAATAGGGAATAAAGATCATAAATCTTACTAAACTCTGTGTGGTTATTCTTGACTGAAAGGTCATGGTGTGTTTCAAGTTTATTGACATTACTGATTACTTTGATTGATTTGCTACTGTGATTATTGATGAGGTTATTGATTATTGATTGACATGTTGACTAGTTATCTCGTCTTAAGGAGACTTCAATCAGGGTCAAAAGATTCATCGGCCTAAAACGAGTCCCAAAGTAAATAAATTATCTAGATTGGGACGCGTTATCAGTTCTGGTAGCAGAGAACGGTTTCAGCTCTTTGGGGCCATAGGACGAGGGACCATTGTTTTGGAAATCGTTTTTGAGATAATGATAATTGGAGGTATGCTGTGCCCCTAAGTCCCAAATGACTTTCCCGGAATCTCAGAGCTTGCCAAAGTGAGTTGGGTATGTTATCGGCGTTCTAGTGATAGTATGTGTGGTGTGGAATTTGCGCTTGCTCAGCTTATGCATACCACAGGTGAATTGTGAGGTTTGTGAGAATTTAGGCCAGGTAATGTTTTAGTAGGAGTGTGCGTACTCTGCAGTATGAGAGTAGGGAAGTCGGCAAACTTCATGTGAGAGTGGCGCTTTGTGCTCAAAAATTGTCCACGTGGTTGTTGGAGATGTACGGACCCGGCGTGGTCTAAGACTCCGGAGTATATTGATAAGTGTATGAGACACTTGGTTTATGTTGTAATTTATGCAGTTTAATAGGTCAATTGGGCGTGGTTGACGAGTCGAGTTTGAGTCAAATTGTGTGAGTGAAACCTTCGATGGAGATTTGGCAAGTTCTAAAGTGCACTAGAATGAACCATTGACAAGTCGAGAGTAGGATTTGCAAGTCGAATTCTGCTTGCGAGTGCGGGATCTGAGAAGGAGAGAGTAGTGGCCGAGGCTTCAAGTGAAATCTCTGTAAAGTTCTGAAGCGATTGTTTTACCCTTCCTGTAGTAAACCGGCAAATTGGGTTTTGTTGTTGAAGTGCTCGCAATATATTGCATTAGTTTTGTGTGAATAGAGAGTGAGGAAGACAAGCCGCAAGACTTTGTCAGCTGCAGTGTGTGCGTGAGTGTGACGTCATTGGAGCCGCGCTGGGATAGGTCAGATGCCGAGAGGGGTCGCGCACGGATTGGCAGCCGTCCGTGAGAGGCAATTGGCTGAGAAGGTAGGCTAAGAGTGTTCTGGGACTTAAAGTCACTTCCTGATTATATTCTAAACAAAATAAGCAACGCAAAAATGATGTTTTTCAAGACTTTAAAGAGTGCCTTGAGGGGAGATACATATATTACCGCAAGTGTGGGGGAGCCTACACCGTCAGAGGATACTCCGGCTTATGCCGTCATGGAGGAGAAGGGAGTCGCGCCATGCCTTTGGCTAAAGAGATGGTGCAAATTGACAGAGAAGGAAGGATGCTTGGCATTTCCGGAACACGGAACATTCAATATGAGGATTTTGGAAAATTTGCGGAGGGTGTTAAATGAGCAGAAGCCGCCTCCGAGACCAGCTCAGTTTGAGGCGTTAGCAATTTGGGAACTGGCACAATTCAGAAACAGCAGCAGAAATTTGAGAGGAGAATGAAGAAAGCAGAGAGGACTCTAGCAGAGGCTAGATGGGATAGTGAGACCAGGATGTGGAGAAGGGAAATAATAGACGGAGTTAGGATGTTTCCGGCAACAACTCAAGAAGCCGAAACACAGGGGAGAAAGGCAAATTGTAAATCAGACAAGAGGTCTAGTAAGCAAAAGGAGACTCAGAAGTCTTGGGCAGACGCAGATGATTCTGATGATAATGAGGTTCTAAATCAATTGTTACATGATCAACCGCCACCATATGCTATGAATGACAATAGACCGAGTACTAGTGCAGGTCCTGTAAATATGACACAAAATCAGGGAATCATAAGCGCAGCACAGCCAAATAATGTTATCACATCAGCTCCGATACAGAATGGTGCTAGTGCATCCACCGCACCAGACACGCAGATACAGTTGCAGCCACCACCAATTCAGAGGCTCTATCCTGATGTCCCAGTATTAGAGACAACTACGAGTTTGATGGTGCCGCCTGATCCAGTATACACAAGGTCAAAGTTAGTACAGATTGAGCGAACTCCACAATTGCTGCCCCAGCTGCAGCAACAGATGGTCCTGAATTACACTTCGGTCACAGGACCGCAGTCAGTTACAGCACCTATGATGAATCAAGCTATGGGAGTTAATGCTCCACAGGGATTGGGAAGCGGACAGGCACCAGCTGCTATGTCATTGCCGATTACTGTTGGCCCACCAGTACCGCTATATGCGCAGGCAAAGCCTAGTGTATGAGATGAAGGAGTAATGACTCAAGAGGTGATAAGAGGGGGGTTCACAGGAAATTCCTAAGGGACGACAGCGGGAGAACAGACAGTCGAGGGATCTAGGTCCTTGTTAGACTTTAGTCCGATGGGGGTTCCTCTAGAGACAATGAGACAAGCAGGTCTGGGTTTACTGACACCACAGGTGCTGAGTGCAAATACATCACAAGCACCAACAGTGCAGGCTGGAAATATCTTGTTTCAGGGCTTGACAGCGCAACAGTTGACTGCGTGGTTAGACAAGCTTAGCACGCCACAGACTACTCCTGTGACAGCAGAACGATCAGAGAGAGAGGAATACCTGAACTTTATAAGGTTGGGTGTGGAAGCAGCAGAATTAGTTGAAGGAACTATGGGAGTGAACAGATTGGAATCATACACCAAAGTGGAATTGAGGTTTCTGTGCCCGAAAATAGCCAAAGAAGTGAGTAATGTGCACCATAGGTTAGCGAACGTAGCGGACAAATACGCATAGACTTAGATAATACTAAGCATTTGAAGAGGAGTTATAGGTTAGACTTCGAACTTAAAGATTTTGACCATATGAGGACTACTGGGATGAAGGCACACCTCAAAGAGATACTACAGAGTGCTCAAGTTTGGGGAGCATTAGAGAAGCGAGAAGGCAGATGGGCAAAGAAAAGAGATAAAGGGAAAGGTGACTGCCGAGAACCGAAGCAGGTGAGAGCTGCCCCAGACACGGGAACAATAAAGATGTTACCAATGAGAGAAACAGCTGGAGGGGTTTTAGTTCATGTACTGTGGTCTAGAGGTGACATTCTGTCATTCACAAATGATTATCCCAGGTTGAGGGAAAAGCCGATAGAGTGGTACCAGCAAACGGACAGGTTTGTGAAGCTTGCAAAATGTCTCTGGGAAGACTTGAATACCCTGTTTGAGATTATAGTTTCAGCTGATTTGTGGCTTGAGTGCAAAAGGGGTGTGGATTGGCCGACAGAGGAACCGGCAAGGGAATAGATTACTGGAGCACCGTCTCCTGACGTAATGAGGTATTACCATTAGGTGATTGAGTTTTTTAAAAAAAAGGTGTCGCCAAAAGTCACTGATTGGCAGAAAATTGATCGAACAGCACAAGAAGGCAAAGAGTCGATACATGCTTACTATGAGAGGTTGTTGAAGGCATTCAAACATTACAGTGGTACGGAGGTCAGAAAACCGAAAGACATGAATCATCTTGTGTTCAGGTTCTTTGAGGGACTGAGACCAGAGATTAGTCAAATGATTAAGAATCATTTGATCTGTTGGCAAGCGAAGCCGATTGATGAGGTGTTGCAGTATGCGAAATACTGTAGCGATGAGATTGAATTGAAACAAAGAAAGCTGAAAGAGAAGGTGATGGTGATGCAAATTAAGGCAGCTCAGGCAGGGATGCAGGGAAATGGAGTACAGCAGGTGGTACAACAGCAACCTCAAGGAAACTGAATGTTTCAGACGCAACAAAGAGGCAGAGGTCAGGGAGGTTTTGTGAACCGTGGTCCCGACTTGAATACTGTTGTGGTTCAAAATGATGTGCAAGGGATGAAAAAGATGTTACCATGCCATGCGTGCCGGGGCGTGGGACACTGGAAGCGGGAGTGCCCAATGATGGTGCAGGATGGTGTTGTTCAACAAAGCAATGATGTCAGTACATTTCAAAATGTGAGGGGTCCAAGAATGGGGGGTCAAAATCCGAACTTCCAGAATAATTTGGTTCAGATTCAGGGTCTCCAGCCTATGCAACAAATGCAAATGGCACACGTTCAACAAGCACAGTTGCAGCAAATACAACAGCAGGTTCCCATGGTACCTAGACAGCAAATGCAGTTGCTGTAGCTCCGATGGGACAGCAACAGGTGATGCTTCCTCAACAGGTCACAGGCCAAACAATGAGTCAAAATAATACAGTACAACAGTTCCCATTGCGTGGTGAGAATGGAATAAATGATGAGTGGTCGGATGATTGTTCAGATAGTGAGGAGTGCAGGCTTGCAGCATCCCTAGAAGTAGATCATAGGGGACCTTATGTGCAAGGGAAGGTGCTGGGTCACAAGGTTTCCTTCCTGGTTGACACAGGAGCTACACGCTCTACAGTCAGAAGTGCAGAGGTTCCGAAATTGCCTCTTTCGGGGCGTACCATAAGGGTGGTAGGAGTAGCAAATCAGCTCCTGACAAATCCGATTACAGATCCGGTCCAAGTTGAGATTGGTACCTTCCAGGGATTACATAGGTTTGTAGTCTGTGATTCAAGTCCCGTGTCCCTACTGCGAAGAGACTTACTGTGTTAGACAAGGTGTTTGATCACCTGTTCCAGTGAAGGGATTGAGGTGCAGACATACAGTGATGACGACGGGGACGATGGTCAGATCTCAGAGCCAGAGACGGAGACCACAGATGAGGAAAACCCTTTGATAAGCTTCTTCCTGATGTTCACAGTGACTGATTTGCCAACCGAATTGCAGGGAACAGTGACATAGAAGGTGTGGGACTTGACAGGAAAAGAACTGGGACTGATAAAAGGAGTAGAACCAGTCAAAGTAGATGTGAAGCCAATTGTGGTGTTTCCCCAGGTACCGCAGTACCACATGGCACAAGATGTCCTCATACAGGTGACGCAGATACTTGCAGACTTTGTGAAGTAAGGGGTCTTAAGGGAAGTGATGAGCAGCCCATGTTATTCACTAATAATGGGACTGAGAAAGCCTTGTGGGAAAGTTCGAATTGTCCAAGACCTGAGAAAAATTAATGAGATAGTGGTAAAATGTTGCCCCATAGTGCCAAATCCAGCCGTGATCATGTTTCAAGTTCCCTGTGATGCAGAGTGGTCATGGTTGTGGACTTGTCTCAAGCATTCTTTTCGGTGTCTCTTCATGAGGATAGCCAATTTCTCTTCAGTTTTAAATTATTGGACAAGGTTTACAGTTGGTGTCGAATTCCTCAAGGGTTTTCAGAATCACCTTTTATCTTCAATCAGATATTGAAGAAGGATTTGGAATCATTGGAACTGCCTTTTAATTTGACTCTAGTGCAGTACATTAATGACTTATTTATTGCGTCCAAAACAAAAGATGACTGCATGTATGGCACAATTGCCTTACTGAACCATTTGGGAAAGAACGGACATAGGGTGTCCCCAAAGAAGCTGCAGTACTGTCAGAAAGAAGTAAAGTACTTAGGCCATCTAATTGAGAAAGGGTCGAGGAAAATCTCCAAAGAAAGAGTGACAGCTATATTGCAGATGAATCCCCCGACATCCAAGAGAGATGTGAGGATATTTTTGGGAATGGTGGGTTACTGTCGTCAGTGGATTCCCAACTTCTCGATTATCTCTGAGCCTTTGGTAAGGTTGACTGTCAAGGAGATTAAGGATTGCTCGGGTACTCTGACTATGTCAGAGAAAGAAATGAAGGCATTCATTGAACTGAGAGAGAGCATGTGCACGGCTCCAGCTTTAGGTATGCCTGACTACACAAAGCCTTTTGTTCTGTTTTGTCATGAACGTGATGCTTGTTCTCTGTCTGTATTGACACAGGTCCATGGAGGTGCAAACTGCCCAGTAGTGTATTTTTCAGCTACTTTGGACCCAGTCGCAGCAGCCTTACCAGGGTGTTTGCGTGCAGTTGCAGCAGTTGGTCAAAGCTTTACTCAGTGTGAAGGCATAGTGATGGGACATCCCTTAACAGTAATGGTCCCACACTCAGTTGAAATACTACTCACCCGGACTAAAATGCAGCATATGACAAACGCAAGATGAAACGATTATATTGGGGTCACCCAATGCGTCTTTGAAAAGATGTACTGTGTTGAACCTAGCAACTTTGCTTCCTAATGAAAATACAGATATTGATGATGCTGAGGAAGTAGAACATGATTGTCTTGAGGTAACCGAACTGTGCACCAAACTGAGACCTGATATTAAAGATACCTAATTGGAAGAAAATTATTACATTATCTTTGTTGATGGCTCGTGTCTGAGAGACTCAGTAGGAGTACTGAGAGACGGATACTCTGGGGCATATTTATACTCAGTTTGCGCCGAATTTGCGTCGTTTTTTTCGACGCAAATTCGACGCAAAACTAACTCCATATTTATACTTTGGCGTTAGACACGTCTAGCGCCAAAGTTCATGGAGTTAGCGTCATTTTTTAGCGTGGACGCCTACTTTGCGTTAATTATATGCAAGGTAGGCGTTCCCGTCTAAAAAATCGACTCCGAGGCATGTGCGTGGGATTTATACTCCCGGGCAAAAATCACGCCCGGGTGTGGGCGGGTCTAAAAAACCCGCTTTAGCGCCGGATTTTAACGCCTGGGTCAGGGCAGGCGTTAAGGGACCTGTGGGCTCAGAATGAGCCCAGAGGTGCCCTCCCCTGCCCCCAGGGACACCCCCTGCCACCCTTGCCCACCCCAGGAGGACACCCAAGGATGGAGGGACCCACCCCAGGGACATTAAGGTAAGTTCAGGTAAGTTTTTTAAAAAAAAAAACGTTGTGGCATAGGGGGGCCTGATTTGTGCCCCCCTACATGCCACTATGCCCAATGACCATGCCCAGGGGACATAAGTCCCCTGGGCATGGCCATTGGGCAAGGGGGCATGACTCCTGTCTTTGCTAAGACAGGAGTCATTTCAATGGGGGTTGGGAGTGGGAAAAAAATGGCGCAAATCGGGTTGAGGCGATTTTTTTACCTCAGCCTGACTTGCACCATTTGTGGACGCCCATACGCCATTTTCCCCCCACGCCGGCGCTGCCTGGTGTACGTGTTTTTTTTTAACGCACACCAGACAGCGCCGGCGGCTAACGCCGGCTAACGTCATTCTATAAATACGGCGCCCGCATGGCGCTTCAGAATGGCGTTAGCCGGCGCTAATTTTTTTGACGCAAAACTGCGTTGGCGCAGTTTTGCGTCAAAAAGTATAAATATGGGCCCCTGTGTGTACAATCACCGGTATCCTGGAAGCATCTTGGCTCGAAAGAGTGTATTCTGCTCAAGTGGCTGAATTAATTGCTCTTACTAGAGCTTGCCTTGCTGTTGAAAAAGTTAAAGTGACTATCTATACTGACAGCAGATACAGATTTGGTATTGTCCATGATTTTGGCCAGCTATGGTCCCAGAGAGGTTTCCTGACCTCTTCTGGTTCTCCAGTGAAAAATGGTGAAAGAATTAAGGAATTGTTATACACGATTCAGTTACCTCTTGAAATTGCCGTGGTGAAATGCAATGCTCATGTGAAGTCACAAGACTTCGGATACGGAAACGGATATGCAGATCAAGTCACAAGGTTTTGTGCATTGAACTGTATATCGTTCAAAGATCAGTGGGAATTGTTATCAGAAACTGAAAATGAGACATGCACAGGTTATGCATTAAGGATGGTTGACACAATGGAAGAGTTAAAATTGTTGCAGGGATGTGCCAGGAAAGAAGAGAAACGATCTTGGCTTAAATTGCTATGTGTACAAAGACCTGATGATTTGTGGGTTTCAGATGAGGAGAAAATGGTTTTGCCAAACAGTCTTCTGTCACAGTTTGCGAGGTTTTACCATGGACAAGCACATATTGGGAGAGATGCCATGATTAGGTTGTTCAGAATTGACTGGTTTAACCCGAAGTTCAGACAAGCCGCAGAAGTGATTTGTCACAGATGCATCATCTGTCAGCAGATGAATGTGGGGAAAGGGATTGTGGTGAATTTGAGCCACATTGGGAGAGCAGGAGGTCCATTTAGCAGAATGCAGATGGATTTTATTGAGATGCCTGTGTGTGGAGGTCTGAGGTATGTGTTGGTGATTGTGTGCTTCTTCAGCCATTGGATTGAAGCTTACCCTACACATTGGAATGCCAGTCTCACAGTAGCGAAGTTGCTGCTTGGGGAATTGATACCACGTTTTGGGTTTCCGATCTCTTTAGAATCAGATAGGAGAAGTCACTTCAACAACGAGGTGGTTAAGCTCTTGTGTGCCGCACTGAACATTGAACAGAAGTTGCATTGTAGCTATCACCCTGAAGCATCTGGACTAGTGGAACAGATGAATGGTACCTTGAAGTCGAGAATGGCAAAAATGTGTGCAGCTACCAATTTGAAATGGCCTGATGGATTGCCCTTAGTGCTGATGTCAATGAAAAATACACCCAACAAGAAAACAGGACTGTCTCCACATGAAATTCTCATGGGCCGAGCTATGAGATTACCCGCAGTGCCTGCAAATGCTCTTGTGAATATCATGGATGATATGGTGTTGGACTACTGCAAGGGTCTGGCTGATGTGGTCTGCTCTTTCTCTCACCAGGTGGAAGCAACCACACTGCCACCGATAAGTGATCCAGGTCACAATCTGAAAGCCGGTGACTGGGTTGTTGTCAAGAAACACAAGAGGAAGTCGTGTTTGGAGCCACGTTGGAAGGAGTCCGTATCAAGTGATTTTGACAACTACTACTACTGTGAAATGTGCGGGAGTTCCAAACTCGATACATGCCAGTCACACCAAGAAGGTGTCGTGTCCAACTGATGAGGAACTTGAGTTGTCGAAAATAACAGCTACGGAAAAGAAAGTCTCAGGGCCAGAGAGTAATCATAGGGGAACTGAGACTGAAGGAGAGCCCGTTGCGGACGGCCTGGTCACTCAACCAGCAAACAAAATCCAGAGGGGTGACAGTGAGCCTATCTCAACTGAGGTACCAGGGGAACCGATGCAAAGAGACGTTCTCCCAGAAGTAGATGGATACGGGTTTGAAGTTGAGCCCCTGACAGACCTGGAAGGCGAAGGAGGTGAAACAGAAGGAGGTCTGACTCCTCCTGAGCCGCTTGCAGAGCCATCAAGTGAAAACACCAAAGCACAAGAGGAGGGCATTGACCAGCAACCTGAAAAGTCGAACAGTAAAAGAACACTGAAAGGAGATAAATGGCCAGGGCCACAACCTGCAAAAGAGAAAGTGGTAATAGATGAAACAATAGAAGAAGAAGTTCATACCACAAGGAGGATCTGAGTGAAGGAGAATTGCAGGGTGATCGCAAATTGAAAAGAAAGAGAGTCTCAAACAGAAGATACGCAGGTCCTGAATGGGCTTATGCAACATCAGCTGAGTGGCAGCAAGAAATCTTGGCATTCTGTTTTGATCAAGAGATTCCAGGTCAATACTACGGCACCTGAATTCGACCACAGAGAAGAGAGATTGTGTTAAAATTAAAAATAAGGCTGGAAAGCTGAGAGAAAAAGAGACTGATAAATTACCGGATGTGACACTGTTAACCTGAATTGACCTGAGAAAACTGATTGTGACAAGCTGCTAACCTGATTTGACAAGGATCCTGGGAGTGAATGAAAAGCTGTAAATACTTGCTAAACAGAGATTTTGCTTAAGAAAAAAAAAAAAGGAGCTTTAGACCTTCCTCAGTTGATTGTTTGCCTCTATATAGTTCTGCTTTCTAATTTTATACAGATCATGATCAACACTAGAGATGACAATAATAGGAGTAGGATTCGTTAATGGTTGGGTATTATTTTGGGTGTTGTGTGTGTGATAGTAATAATAGCTGTGATTGTGGGACTACCGTTGGTGGATAAGAGTGAGACTAACAATGCTTCAATTCCTGAGACTACTTCACTAACACCATGGGAGAGATTTGAGCAAGATACAAAATATTTGCATGAGGGAACTAACACGAAAGGGGAACTATCTATTAATGTCTTCTGTCGCCTGTTGAATGAGTATGTTGAAACAATGGATTTGAAGAATTGTTATGTGTGCACAAAGATTCCTTCGTCAGTACAAGAAGGGGTTACCTATCATAGTTTGCCACTAACCTACGGGATAAGTTGTAGTTTGCTATTAACAAGGCTTTATGATCAAGAATATATTCAGTACTTCTATTCTAATCTAGATGTAGTGTTCTCGTTTGTGCCTATAAATGAATATTTGAGTAAAATAGCTAGAGGTCATAGTATAAAAATAGTTAGGGGTTTCTTTGAGCCTACACTGACATTAGGTACAGCTTACGCGCATCGCAATAATCTAACCTGCTTCCTAACGCCTGTAGAGAAGAGCTTTTTCGATCACACGGATGATAGAAGAAAAGCGTTAAAAGAAAAGCTAGAAAAGGGATTAGAGAAACTAACGTTTGGAAATGATTATGCTTATAGTGCAATAAAGACACAGGACTAATTAGCTATAGATGCATTGCATGTAGGAAAGCTTTGTATATACAGGCCAAAATCTGATCATGACACTTTATTTGTGGGAACGAGTGAGTGCAGACGTGTTTTTGTTTCAGAGTAAGTGGATGTTCATGTTAAATGGACAGGATCCAGCGATCCCTGGGATCTATTACATATGTGGACTTAAAGCTTATTACCTTCTTCCGAAGGGATGGTATGGGACATGCTATTTGGGAATAGTTTTTCCAAAGATTTACCAATTTGACGACTTAAGGAAGTTCCCAAAACTGTCTGAATTACATCATGCTACACAGAAAAGAGAGACAGCGGCTGTTGTTGTGGGTGATGTATTTGGAGCAATAATTCCTTCAGTGGGAGTTATTTTGAATTCCATAAAGATTCGAAAGTTGTCTACTATTGTGGATAGCATGCTTACAAACTTCACAGGGGCTATACTCCTGATGGATACAGAACTTGCTGCGGAGAGGGCTATGACTCTTCAAAACCAGCTTGCTTTAGACATTCTTTTAGCGAAAAGTGGGGTAGTCTGTAGGATACTTAATGAGCGCCACTGTTGTGCCTTTATACCAGATAATAGTAATAAGATTAGAAGTATGCTTACTAACCTAACAAGCGATAGTACAGATTTGAAAGAGCTGAAAGATTCGGGAGTTTGGGAAAAGGTTGAAAAGGGATTTGCTAAAGTGGGAGGTTGGTTTAGTAATATTTGGGATGGGATACTTGCAAAAATAATAGGGGGAATATTGATTGTTTTAGCTTGCTTATTTGGACTATGGTTTTCATGTAAAATTAGTAAAAGAATTAGAGAAAAATTGGCAAAATGCAATATGAAGAGGGAAGAAAGGAAAAGGGAGAAAGTATTCAAAGCAAAATATGAAAAGTCAAAAATGGGGGAACTAATTGAAATGAAGGAATTAAGAAAGTGAAGGAAAGGTAAAGAGTGGATTTTTGTTATGACAAGAGTCATCAGAGGAGGGATTGATGGAGTGTGATTAAAATCTAATAATTAGCATGAGAAGCTTGCCATATAATGCTTAGTGAAATCGCATAGAAAATAGAAACGTTAACACATGTGTATGAAAAGCGCCCACAGGGAGTGGCCACCAATGTACTTGATGATTAATGAAATTGTCTAATAATGAATTATAAATGTACTAATGTATGATTTTGTATTAGTATTAAGAGTTATATGTATTAAAAGTTACTAATTAATCACTAGGCCTTAGTTAGCATGAGTTGGGGCCTAGTGTGCTGACTTGCTGAATGACATGTAGTCGTACTTTTCCAGAAGCTGGAAGATGAGTGTAACCGTAGTAAAAACTTTATCATGAGACTCGACATGCCCAAGGAGACATTCTTGCTGAATGCAACAGTGTAATTCGTAACAGGTACAAGGTCATTTAGACTAGGGAAAACAATGGAAATACTGACTTGAGTAACAAATGTCACTTATTCCTCACCTGACATTCTACCCATTGAAGACGTCAATTAAACGGAGCCAATAAACTACGTGAGAACTATTATGGGGTGACAATCGTAAGAAGACGACAAGTAAACCATTGGATGGAGATGATGGTGCACTAAAACTTGCTGAATTGGAAATTGGGGGACTGTACAAGATTGATATAAAATTCTTGGACACAAGGAGAAATTAGGATTACCAGCCATTACAAGCTATTCCGAGGCATCATATGCCATTATATGCCATTGTGTGCCTTTTGCTATTGCCCAGCCACTTTGTTACTCTGCCCAGAGACATTTCTGCTTGAACTTTGCAAACCATCCTTACTTACTTTGCCTTGCCCGACTCATACTTTACCTCCTTATGAGGGAGGTATTCCCTTTTGCCCCGCCTTGCTGAACCTTGCTGTGTTTCCTGGCTGATGGCGAACCAACTGATGTCCTGAGGATGAAGACTGACTCTGTATGCTGACCCATTACGGAGGGTAACTATATGATGATGAAATTGTAATTGTCTATTTGCCTTTTCTTTCTAGGTACCAACTGCTTCTTTGATAGAGACCCTAGTTAGATGTTTTCTAAATTGATGTTGCTAAATTGTTTTGCATGAAGCCCAACATGCCAATGCTAATCCGAGGTTAGTTAAGGAGTTCACTAAACGGACGCAAATAGACAAAATGACTGAATCTATGCTTTGTTGAATAATGTGCTAATGATACTCTGCTAAAGATAACCCATGTTGACGTCGTGCTATGTTGTAATATTCATGATCTTTGCTGTGATGAAATCTTATTTGAGTTGCCATATTATGACAATGCTAATGTGCTTCTTGGTTTTGAGACTAATAAACTTGCTAGTAGAGTGTAATCAATAGGGAATAAATATCATAAATCGTACTAAACTCTGTGTGGTTATTCTTGACTGAAAGGTCATGGTGTGCTTCAAGTTTATTGACGCTACTGATTACTTTGATTGATTTGCTACTGTGAATATTGATGAGGTTATTGATTATTGATTGACATGTTGACTAGTTATCTTGTCTTAAGGAGACTTCAATCAGGGTCAAAAGATTCATCGGCCTAAAACGAGTCCCAAAGTGAATAAATTATCTAGATTGGGACGCGTTATCAGACACACACCTGATTGACGTGTCCTGGGGAGAGAGGTGTGGGTATGCTGGGTGGATGCCGTGGTGGTGTTTTCTGATGGGGGAGGCTCTGTGGTGGTGTGTGACTGGGCCTGGGTAACCGGCTGTCCAGAGGTCCCTGATGGGCCAGGTAGGTCATTTAGATTCTGAAGACCAGAGTTGTTGTCATCACTTTGGGCCTCTTCAGTTGGGGGACTGGATATTGCTGGCACCTCATCTCCACTGACATTGACTGGGGTACCTGTGGGGATGTTAATGATGTGTTATGGTTTCTGTGTCTGACATATTTTGCACCTGTGGCTTGCCCTCTTTGGTTGTATTTGCCCTGGCAGCTTTCACTTGTGTATGTTGGTGTATGGTGGGATAGTTAGTTCTCTATAGTGTGCATGCTTAAGTGATGAATGCCAATGTAGGTTTGTGAGTGGTGTCCGCGCATTGGTACAGCATGCAGGGCTTTGCATTGGGATGAGTGAGATGTGATGGTAGAGTGTGTGGGGTGGAGTTGAATGATGGGAGTGAGGGTGGGGGTATGTGATGGCATGCAGGTACGGGGGTAATAGTAGTAGAGAATTTACTTACTAGAGTCCAGTCATCCTACTCCGGCCAGGCCCTCAGGATGCAGTATTGCCAAGACTTGCTCCTCTCATGCTGTTAGTTGTTGTGGAGGAGGTTGGGGTTTACTGCCAGTCCTCTGTACAGAGAGCTGGTGTCTTGCTGCAATGGAACGTACCTTCCCCTGTAGGCTGTTTTACCTCTTCCTGATGTCATCCCTAGTTCTTCGGTGCTGCCCGCCGGCTTTGACCCTGACCACAATTCTTCACCATACCTCCATCTTCCTAGCTATCGATATCTGCTGCACCTGTGCTCCAAATAACAGTGGCTCTACCCTGATAATTTCCTCCACCCTGACCCTTAGCTCCTCTTCTGTGAAACGTGAGGTGTGTAGGTGAGGGTGAGTTGGGTAATGTGTTGAAGTGTGTGATGTGGGGAGTAGTGTATAGGTGTGAATAGTGTGTAGCTTTAGTTGTGTCAGTGGTCTTGATGTCTCTCTGCTGGCAATGGTTTGAAATGGTAAAGGGTTGTGGGTAATGTGGGTGTGTGTTTTATAAGGGTGTGGTAGGTGTATGGATGTCAGGTGTGTGTTGTTTGAATTGTCCAATGTGGTGTTGTTTTGTTTGTGTGTGCCCATTTTGAGCGCTGCGGTATGTACCACCAATGGTTTACCGCCATTGAATGTCCGCCATAGTGATTCGTGGGTCATAATGTGATGGGCGTTGTTCTGTTGGTGTGACAGTGTGGGTTTTCATACCGCCAGTTTATCACCGACCTTTGGTCTGGTGAATTTGTGTATGTGGCTGAATACTGATTGATTGGTGTGTGCGTGTCATAATATGGTGAACGGATATCCACCGGGCCTGCTGTAAGTTGGCGGCAGTCAGTGTGACGGTAAGTGGGATTTACCACCAATGTCATAATGAGGGCCTAAGTCCAAAAGTAAACATTTGACCAAGGCTTCCCCCTTGCTGAAGTCGAGCAGGGCTCCATTGCGGATGGCCTTAAACTTTGCCTCGGTTGATGTCCAACCAGTTATCCCAAGTGGTGCTATTAGTGTCTATGCGCCAATAAACAGTTTTTCTTTAAAAATTCACATTTCCGGTTCCCCTTATCCTGTTTTATTTGTTTTGAGGTCAAATTAAAGATAACCATATTTTCTCTTTTTATAAATTGGTGCAGCAGTGGCTGGCCACACTGAAGCCAACCCCCTATAAGTAACCAACCTTGTACCATGCACAGCCTTCACCCCTGCGCAGGGGAGACCTAGCCTGCAGCCAGACCCTGCAGCCAACACCCCCTAACCACCCAACCCCATGCTGAGAGTCTGTACATCAGTGTTTTTCTTGGGTGTGTCAGTGTGTGCACGGGTCTGTGAGTGGGTGCATGAGGGTGTTAGTGGGTTTGTGAGTAGATTTGTGACAGTCTGAATGGGTATATGAGTGTGTGCATAACTGTGTGAGTGGGTCTGTGAGGGGGTTTGTGAGGGTCTGAGTGGGGCTGTGAGTGGGTGCACTAGGGCCTGAGCGTGTCTGTGAGTGGGTGTATGAGTGTCTGAGTAGGTCTGTGAGTGGGTGTATAAGTGTGTGAGTGGGAGTGGGAGAAAGATTGAAACAGAGAGAGAGAGAGAAAGAGAGTGAGAGGTAGCCACATACAGAGTTTTATAGGCTCTGATATATTGGATACTAAGGGGCATATTCATACTCCGTTTGCGCCGAATTAGCGTAGTTTTTTTCGACGCAAATTCGGCGCAAAACTAACGCCATATTTATACTTTGGCGTTAGACGCGTCTAGCGCCAAAGTATGGGCAAATAGCGTCATTTTTTAGCGTGAACGCCTTCCTTGCGTTAATGAGATGCAAGGAAGACGTTCCCGTCTAAAAAAATTACGGCGACGCAAATGCGTCGTATTTATACTCCCGGGCAAAAATCACGCCCGGGAGTGGTCGGGTCAAAAAACCCGCATTTGCGCCACTTTTTAACGCCTGGGTCAGGGTAGGCGTTAAGGGGCCTGTGGGATCAAAATGAGCCCACAGGTGCACTCCCATGCCCCCAGGGACCCCCCCTGCCACCCTTGCCCACCCCAGGAGGACACCCAAGGATGGAGGGACCCACCCCAGGGACATTCAGGTAAGTTCAGGTAAGTTTAATTTTTTTTTTTTTTTTTTTTTGTGGCATAGGGGGGCCTGATTTGTGCCCCCCTACATGCCACAATGCCCAATGACCATGTCCAGGGGACATAAGTCCCCTGGGCATGGCCATTGGGCAAGGGGGCATGACTCCTGTCTTTACTAAGACAGGAGTCATGTAAATGGCGTCTGGGCGTCGTTTAAAATGGCGCTAATCGGGTTAAGACGATTTTTTTGCGTCAACCTGACTTGCGCCATTTTAAGACGCCCTAACGCCATCTTTCCCAACGCCGGCGCTGCCTGGTGTACGTGTTTTTTTTCCACGCACACCAGGCAGCGCCGGTCTGCTTGCGCCGGCTAACGCCATTCAATAAATACGGCGCCCGCATGGCGCTTCAGAATGGCGTTAGCCGGCGCAACATTTTTTGACGCTAAACTGCGTTAGCGCAGTTTAGCATCAAAAAGTATAAATACGGGCCTAAGAATGAGATATTTTTGGACAAATTAAAAATACAAATGTATTTTTCATTTAAAAAGAGTAAGATAATCTTTCAGTATGAGCCTCAAAGATTTATAGCAGAAAACACCCCAAAGAAAAGGAAACAAGTCCAGCTGGGCTCGAGCCCTCAGCGTGAAGGTCTGCGACCTTAACACTGAACTATTGCTTTTCTATTTTTTTCTTTCTTTTTTAATTAGTCCTCTATTGGCTATCTGAGACCGCGGGGATCCTTGAGGCCCCCTCCCCCCCACGGTCCCATTGCTTCAGCAACCAAAGAGCTGCTCTAAGCTGCAGCTCCATGGTAGCTGAAGCAATCCTTTCATCTCTGTCCCCTGCATGCATATCTGCGTTTAGAGAATAGAGAGGAAAGCTTCGGTTTTTGACAGCAGGACCTGCATTACAGGCCCGCTGTCAAAAACCAAAGTGTTTGCTGTGGCTGGGCTGCAGCTGCAAAGTTGCAGCCAAGCCACAAAGTTTCAGCCAAACCACAGAAAACAGCTATGTCCCGGGGGTGGTTATCCCAGGACATAGTGGGAACTGGCCCCATAGGGTGGCGGTCCCCAGGGCCATCAGTGGCTCCATGAGAGGGGCTACATGGCCCCCCTCCAACAAGATGTAGCCCAAGGGAGGTGGTGATCCCCAGGGTTAAAGCGGGTCTGAAAAGGCCCCTTCACTTTTTTTTTATCTTTGCCCCGGGGAGGCTGTCAGCTTCCACCAAGCAAAGGCAAACAGCTATGTCCCATTGATGGAAAGCCTGGGACATAGCAGGAGCCAGCCCTGGGGGGTGTCGGTCCCTAGGGCCATAATTGACTCAGTCCAAAGTGTATTGCGCTGGGGAGGTGGTGATTCCCAGGGCTGGAGGTCCAAAACAGACTCCCCACGTTGTTTTACTTTAGCCCCAGGGAGGTGGCGTCCCCCGGACTGTGGGGGTGCTGCATGGCCCCTTACAGAATATGACATTGGCCCTGTGGAGGTGGCTGTCCCAGGGGCTGTGTGGGGGCCACACGGCCCTCCGCATATCAGATCACATTAGCCTCAGAGAGGTGGCAGTCCCAAGGGCTGAGGGGGAAACAAGCGGCCCCTCACACACAACATATTTAGTTTAGCCCCAGAGAGGTTGTGCTCCACAGGGCTTAAAACGTACTTGGAGGGGTTCTCTGTGTCCGCTCCTCCTTAAATTTTACATGCCTCCAGGAACTGGCCCACCCGGGGGCTTCTTAAAAATAAGCGTGGAGCTGGTACTTTAAAAAAAAAAAACAGCGAATTTGCAATGTCATCACAAAATGTTTTTTAGCTCTGGTGGAGCCCCTCTGGGGCACCAGCACCAGAGCTAAGGGCCAGGGTGACTCTACCATGTCCCCTTGTCTTATTTGTTTACTTATTTGCAAAAATGTCCTGGTTGATGTGTTGGCAGCCAATCAGACCTCTGCATTTCCCTTCACAAGCTTGTTATGATTCACAAAGTCATTGCAACCCAGATATGCAAATTTATTTTCCCAGTAATATCTCAAAAACTGTTGAACGGATTTGCACTAAATAACGGAAAGCACAATCTACGTACCGAAAGCTAGCTTTCTGTCAAATTTGGTGTAATTACATCCAGGAGTTTTGGCTCTAGCCTTGTTCAAAACTCCTATGGGAATTAACATGGGAAATGCACATTTTTTAGCACCCACTTTTTCTCGCCTCTCACTTGATGGATAACCCAAACCTTTGCTTGCATAACAATAGCATACATTACCTATTGGTGGTCACCAGTAGGTAGTTATAGTTAGAACCATGTTTCCATTGAAAAAGCATTTTTGACTTGCCCATATATTTGGTGGTCCTGGGAGAAAAACTCTGCTTCACTGGTGTAGCTTGCGAATTCAGCAACTCTGCATTGCGTGGAGAACACGGAGTTACCAATAGACTCTGCACTCCACAAATAGCAGAGTTTTTTCAGTTTTTCCCCCCGTTGGCACATGTTTTCTGTCATTTCACATGCACTAGATGTGAGATGAAAGACTTCCGCTCTCCTGCGATCACAAATAAGATTTTTTACCCACTTGCGAGATTTAGCGCTGTGCCAGCACATTTCTGCATGTCTTTTTTTATGAAGGGGAGTGTGATCGACTGCTGCTGCAACCTGGCTGGCACAGCTAAAATCTGCAACTTCGAGTGAAAGATCTTCTCTAATTGGCCGTTCACATTGATATTGTTGTGTGAGGAGTACTTTTTTCCCATAAAAACAGGAAGTGCCCCAGAGACTCAAACTTTCTGTTCCTGTCCAACAGGCTCCTCCCACTGCTTTGTCCATCGCTTGGTCACTTTTCAATTTGATTTCGAGCTGGAAGGATCACTTTTTTGTCTCCTGGATGTATCATTGGATTTAAGAACTGGGTGCTGTACAACTTCTTTGTTTCATAGGGGTTATGCACCAGGATTTTTCTGTACTTTTATTTGATTTTTTAAATTTATTTTGGTGGGTGGCCTGCATTTGGGGCCAAGTTATAGTTTTTCTTGTAATTTTTGTTCTACATAGGAAAAATGTTTAACAGTTCACTACATTTTCTCCATGTTTTGTTTTGTAAATTTGCAATATTGTTCAAATTGGATGCTAATATTAAGTGGCATAGTCTGCTAATGTGATAGGTTTTCCAGCTGTAGGACCCGTACTAGTCATGGGTGCATAATGAAAAACACCTGTTTGTGGTATCTGTGGAGCTGACACACCATCGTTGGTATTGGATTTAATATAACATAATGTTGTTTGGCAGTATTTCACATTTGTTTTCTGCAAATGGTGTATGGTGGGGTTCTAGTACTTGATTCATTTGAAAAATGTGTGTTGTTGATGTAAAAAAAATATTTACTTCAATTTTAGTTTTTGGAATTAATAATACTGACTTTATGCTGTTTTGTTCTCTCCTGTACCAATGCCTTGTTTGTCTGCCCAGTGTGTGAGAGTGTTTGTCATAGGCCACCATTTGTCTTTGTTCCCCATGCCATGTGGCCAGGGGCCCTTTTTGTATAGTCAAAATTATAATCCTATATCTATACGTGTTTTTTGTTTTCTAATCATCCTGCTTGTTGTTTGGTATTTCTGGTGGCCATTTTCTTTAGGCAGTCAGTAGTCCTTCATTTGTTCTTCTTTGTTGTGGTGGCCATGCCTCCTTGCAGTTAGTAGTTTGACCATGTGGCTGGCAGCCATTTTGTGTAGGCAGCCAGTGTGCTTTAGTTAGGGCCAAGCCTCCTTGCCGGTTGTTGTTTGACCATGTGGCTGGCGGCTATTTTATGTGTTTATTCAGGCCTAGTAGGTCAATGTGTATTACTAAATGTACTGTATGAGCAGTTTTTATATTTTATTATATACTTTCTTTTTGCATTTTTCACCTCCACCTCTCCTTACTTCCCAAATCCCTGTGGTTTTTCATGCTAGTCCCCTTCCATTTGTATATCAGCAATTGCAATCTATTTAAAAAAATGTTGTATTGGTCTTCTAATGTTCTTCTCAACCTTTATTTTATTTACATTTATAATATTAGTCTAATAATAATAATATTTTAAATATTCTTTTTTTAAAGTATTGCTTTTTGAATATTTTAAATAAATTACAATTTAAATAAATTCTATGTATTTATTTATTTCCTTCCCCCCCCCTTAGTCCCATGTCTGCCAGAGACGTACAGTTACATTACATAACATTACATTATTCAAGGATTAGTTCCATTTGTCACCAGCACCTCCCAGAGTGCCACATGACAACTTGATGCAGATAAAGCTAACAGTTATATTCTGTATGTGGCAGTTGTTCCTCTTTCTTTTCCTTCATGACTGTACATGTTAATGTAAGTTAATGTTGGTGTGTTTTTTTAAATAAATTGATACACTGTATTTCATAATTATTTATAAGTTTATTTAAGTAACCATTCTACGATATTGTTTGTTTCTACTACTAATGCAACTGCAACAACAATGCCACGTTTCACTGATCCTTCTTGAATGTTTACTTTTAGTTGCACGAAGAGAAAGAGACATCACCCACAGTACTGCCAGACAGAAGGCCTGTGTTTGACGTGATGCATGACCTCACTCACGACCACACGGACATATCTTCAGCTTGTGAAGCTAAATGCCATTGCCATCCGACACCCAAAATGGCCCCAAAGAAAGCTGTTACCAAGAAAGCGGCCAGTGATAAGGAGGAGCTTTCCGCCAGACCTTTTTTGGGCAAAGACGTGGGCGTGCCGCACCAGCCTCTGAGGAGCAAGTTGGGAGCACCACTCCCGCATCAGTTGCCCCATTTCAAAGTAGGCCCAAGCCGATGTCTGGCACCAAGGCAGACTCTCTCACATGAACACTGATGAGCAGTGACATTGAATTGGACTTATCTCTGTCTCAAACTAGTACCCAATCAATGCCAGAAGCTCAGGCCAGTGAACAACAACAGCTGCAGCCAGGAATAGCAGTTCCTCCCAAAATAGGAGCACATCAAGATGCTGAGTTTCATGCAGTGGAAGTCAAAGAAGCCCCTCTTTCACAAGATCCACTGTCTTCCAGATCTCTACCATCTTCTTCCTCAAGCCCCCCTTCTGATTATCAAGATTCCACTTGGAAGCCACCTTAGTCTGAGACATGCTAGATGAGGCAAGGAGTGAAAAGGAAAGTCTGTGAAAGCCTTAAAGTTTTTTTTATTTTTTTATATATGTTTATTGTTTTTATTTTCCAAAATATGATACAAATTGTTCAATTTGCTGCCACAGGATAAACCAAAACAATGACTACTTATCTACATCATGTAACAATTACACCCCCCCCCCAATATGCATTTCACAGAACATTTCTAATTTTGCGGTATCATTTCTGGCTGCACCCTCCGTGGGTTTATCCTTCCTTGTTTATTTTATACAGGCATTCGCTTGAGACCAGTGTGGACCTTGCTTTGTGTGCATGGGTTCCCTAAGTGTCTGAGAGGGGCCTCAACTTTATTAGTGTATGCGGGTGTCTCCCCTGGTTTTCTGCTCCCCGCGCATCACTGAGACTGTGGTGACATAGATTTAGTGGGCGACTGTTACTAGACAAATGGGGGGAGGTGGTGTGCATACTCTGTGGTGCCTGGGTATCCTATGAATTTTTTTCCGAGATGGGGGGTGCAGGGGAATTTATGCTGTGATTGTGGCGAATGCGCGTGCCCCGGTTCAAGGCGGCTTTTCGTCGTTTTTGGCCTCCAGCTTTGTCACCATATCCTCCCATGTGGAGCATCCTGTGTGTTGCCGCCCTTCGCGCACCATTCTTTTTAGTACTTGACATTCAGTGCGAGCCCAGCGTATTATTAGAGAGTGCCAGGATTTCAGATCAGGAGCCTTAGCGGCTTTCCAATGCATTGCTATTAGCCTTTTGTACATTAAAAAGGCCAGGTCTATGAATTTGTGTAAATGTCTTTGTTTTTTTGGTCTCTTCCTGAGTCCCAACAGACAGGACCCGGGGTCTGCTACTAGTTCAAGTCCCGTTAGCCCAGATACCTCCTCTACCACCTCCGCCCAGGCCGTTTGTATATTCGGGCAGTCCCATACCATATGATAGAAGGGTGCTGACGTTAATCTACATCTGGGGCATATTGATACTGCATCAGGGAACATGCGCTTTATTCTGGCTGGGGAGAGATATGTTTGATGCGTGTAATTAAATTGGGTATATCTAAATCTGGGATTCCTTGACACACCTCTGATGTGGGACAGGGCCTTGGGCCAGTCATCCAGTGGGATCGGAGTGGGGAGTACTGCATTCCATCTATCCCATGCTTTCCCTGTTTGTGTATCCGGGGTCCTGTTGAGGGTTCTGTATAGATTGGATATTATTTTTGTTTGGTCACTATATTGTAGGAGCTGGTGAAGCACAGGGGAGATCTCTGGCTCCGAGGTGCCCATTCCCCATATTTTCCTGATTTCGTGACATACAGCATGGTATGTCAGGAACTGCCCCGGACTTATCTCCGTGAGGGCCTGGAGAGCCTCGAACGTCATTAATTTACCGTCTTCATAGCAATCCCCTACGGTCAGTATTCCTGCTTCATTCCACAGCTTTACAGCTTGCATCCTAGCTGCATTTCCCACCAGTAGGTAATTCAGTGGTACGTGTGGAGAGTATGGGAGCTTATCCGCTCTTTGTTGCACATACCTGGCCCAGCACGCATGCGCGGCTGCAAGCAAAGGGTTGACCAGTGCCGCTCTAGGGGGCTTTGACGATAGCCAATTTAAAAGGGGGGTCCCGTTCCGTCGGGGCTCAAGGCACTTAGGTTCCGCTTGCTCTGGTCTGTGGATCCAATTTTGGACCCATTGGAGTTGTGCGGCTGCATAGTATTTTTCAAAGTTCGGAGTTCCTCGGCCACCGTTATCCAGCGGATGATGCAGTGTGGATAGCGCCACTCGCGCTCTGCCACCTCCTCAAATAAGCTGCAGTAATGCTGTGTTTAGATTGCTAAAGAAGCGTTTGGGAATGGTTATCGGCAGGGCCGCAAAGTAATATAAAAGCCTAGGTAGAATCAACATGTTGGCAATCGCCACCTTACCGGGTGGCGAGAGAGGGAGCTTGTTCCAGAATTGTAGGGAGCCTTTTATAGAAGTTAGCGCCTTCCCCAGGTTCCCATCTCTTAAGTCTTCCGTGGCATGGTATATGTTTATCCCTAGGTATTTAAAAGTTGTAGGGCACCACTTAAGGTGTCCTACCTCTGGGGGATCATGGTTGTTGGGAGCCCTTTTTGCCAGGGGAAAGACACACAACTTCTCCCAGTTTACCACAAGGCCAGACAGGCCTCCGAATTCAGCCAATAAGGATACTATGGGTGGAATAGCTGCACAACCGTTCCTGATATATATCAAAGCGTCATCAGCATATAGTGAGATCGTGTGACGTAACCCATTTCTAATAATTCCCCATTTGTGCTCCATGAGGCGAACTTTTGCCGCTAGCGGTTCCATTGCTATGGCAAACAGTAGCGGGGATAATGGACAACCCTGCCGTGTCCCCCTGGAAATCGGGAAACTATCAGAAATCACCCCGCCCGACTTCACCCTCGCGCTCGGATTAGAGTACAATGTCCGAACCCAGCGAATGTAGTTAGGGCCTATTCCCATGCGAGCCATCGTGGCCAGCAGGAAGTCCCATTCGAAGGTATCAAAGGCCTTTTCTATGTCTAATGAGAGCACCATTTCCTCCTGTGCATTCTTGGGGGTATCTCCTATTATACTCAGCAACCTACGAATATTTAGGAAGGTGTTACGCTTGGGGATGAAGCCACTTTGATCTGCGTGTATCAGTAAGTGCATGAGGGGGGCTAACCTGTTGGCTAGTATTTTGCCTAATATTTTGCAGTCTGTGTTTAACAGCGATAGTGGTCTATAAGATTTCACATCCGTGTGGTCACGACCCTGTTTAGGGAGTACCACTATCATAGCTTCCCTTTGTGATGTGGGTAAGCTTTCTGTAGTCCACGCCTCCTGGAACACTCCTAGTAGATGGGATTTCAGGCTGGGTAAATAGGCTTTGTAATACTCCGAGGGGAGGCCATCCGCGCCGGGCGCTTTGTTCCTGGGCAGCTGTGCAAGGGCTAATTCTATTTCTACTGTTGTTATAGGGGTTTCAATTCCATCTCTGTCTGTTTGTGATAGTTGGGGTAGGAAGGAGTCCGCCAAAAAGGCCTCTAGTTGTGCAGTTGTGCACGAAGTACGTTTAGTGTATAAGTTAGAGTAGTAATTCCTAAATGTCTCGTTTATTTCTGCTTGTGTGGTAGCCATCTCATGCGCGCCCACCCGGATGGCCCCTATTGGAGCCTGTTGTCTATCCTCGCGGAGTAGCCACGCTAGCATTCTGCTTGATCTATCTCCTTCCGTTTGCAACCTGGTTGAGTAATATTTGTAGTCGTGGCAGCGGAGCCTGCTATCTGCCTCATTGTATTTTAAGCGCTTTTCTTTAAGGACAGTGCTGGCAATTTCCCCCCGTGCCACCGCTTTCTCCGCAATTCTCAGCTCCTTCTCAAGTTTGCTTATTTCTGTCTGTAAGGAGCGTCTCACTCCCCACGTCGTGGACATGCATACTCCGCGGGTCACTACCTTGTGGGCATCCCATTCTATCGCCCGGGTTGTTGCAGACATAGCGTTTATTTCCCAATATTGGCCTATAGATTTCCCCAGTGTTGCAGCAAATGCTTGATCTTGTAGAGCCTCCGCCTGGATTCTCCAAATGGGAATTACCTGACGTGCCTTGCCCCAGTTCAGAGTTACCCGCAGAGGTGCATGATCTGAAACTGTCTTTGCCAAGTATTCGGACTCAGTGGTCAGCGCTCCTATTTCACGGGTGCCCCATACTATGTCAATTCTAGTGTGGGTGTTGTGTGGGACCGAGTAAAATGAATATTCTTTTTGCTCTGGGTGGCCTAACCGCCATACATCATATAAACCCATAACATTTGCCCATTCTTGTAGGGGGCTTGTAAGCTTCCTGTTGGTTGATGCGGTCTGGTGGGCGCTGTTTCTGTCTAACGCTGCTACTGGGGTGCTGTTAAAATCACCTCCCCAAAGGCTAGGGGCATGGGGTGGGACAGTAGCGTTGGGGTGAGAGTGGTAAGAAAGTCTGTGTTGTTACTGTTGGGGGCGTATACCCCAACCACGGCCAGTTGTCTGCCATCTAAACTGCCCTCCGTTACTACGTACCTCCCTCCCTGGTCTATCTTGTGTGATGACATGAGGAATGGGACTCCCGTTGCTATCCAAATCAGCACCCCTCTCGCAAAGGTCGAGTATGTTGTGCCTATCAGCTGGCCCCCCCATTTCACGCGCAGGTCTCGTAAATCCCCCTCTAGCATGTGTGTCTCTTGCAAAATAGCGATATGCACTCCTAGTCTCTTAAGTCGGGCATGAACTCTAGCCCGTTTGCTCGGCATCCCAAGGCCCCTGACATTCCATGTTAATATGATATACTGGTTCCCCATGCTGCTACCAGAAGACATCTTGTAGGGTGCAGGGGGTATGTTGCTGTATTGTGGGCCTGAGTTTAATATTGGCCCACCTGGTCTCTGCCTCTCTACTGCTAATATTTAGATATAGCGGGTGCAGGTCCATCTTTTGTGCTCTAAGTAATTCCGATCGCTGCATTTCTACTAAACTACTAATCCCCACACCCCTAATTAAACCCCCTATACTACTTACAACTACGGTGAAACTACAAAACTTAAAAATGTGTAACATAACTTTTATCCAGTTGGATTTGCATAGTGGGATTCTCATAACTTGCAGATGTGGCTCTTATAAGGGGCTCACATCATGCCGCACACTGAGTCTGCCAATATCTTCAGGCGCCCCCCCTTGGCATATTTCCGTTCCCTCTGGCTCCACCCAGCCGCCATATGCCACCTGTTTGTGCCCCAAATCACTTAGCTTAGTAGTTATATCAAAGATATATAGTGTCGGAGGCACTTTATCCCCACATCTCGGCAGTGTCGCGGAGTCTCTATAAGTTTTCCAGTTGCTATCGCCTTCTCTAGTGTTCACTCTGGACCTGGGCAGATGGTTTATAGTTCATCGGCAGATCTTGGGGTGACCTTCGGCCCACCTAGTTCTCTTGCTACCGTGGATGTGGAGCTGGCTGTGTCTGAGTCCGGTTCCAGCTCCACAAGCCCGCCGGGAGTTATACTGCTGCTTTGCATGTGCAGCGGCGTCTCTTTGAGCACTTTTGCTCTCTCCTCTGCTGCTTGCCAGTCATTGGGCTGGGCTCTGGTGCGCCGTTTGGATCGCTTCTCTGCGGTGGGTCTCCTCCGTTTCTCGTCCTCCCCTGCGTCCTCACGAAGGTGTGCGAGGCCCTTAGCATGGAGCCATGTCCAGGCATCCTCGGTGCTGGTGAATATGTGGGTGCGGTCCTCCATCACAACCCTTAACTTGGCTGGGAAAAGCAGGGCATATTTTATGTTCTGTTCTCGTAGGCGTTGCTTGATTTTAACAAAAGAATTACGCTGATTCTGCACCTCTTGCGTGAAGTCTGGGTAGGCATTGATGTTCGAGTCTTCATACTTGAACGTGCCCTTATTACGGAATTGTTGCAATATTGCGTCCCGGTCTCTGTAATTCAAGAACCTGGCAATCAATGGTCTTCGGGACTGGCCGGGGGCTGGAGGCCTGCCCGGGACTCTATAAGCCCTTTCAACCGAGAAAAACTTGGATGGAGCCCCATTTAACACTTCCTTAATTAGCCACTGTTCAAGGGAAATTTCTGTTTCCTGTTGACGCATGCTTTCCGGGAAACCCAGGAATCTCACGTTGTTTCGGCGCGCCTTGCTCTCCATTTCCTCGGATCTTCTCCAGAGTATCTTCAGCTCTTCATCCATGCGCTGAATTTGTTTTTGGTTCCCTTGCGCTATTGGAGTTAGTTCCGCTATTTCAGCTTCAGTTGTTTTTACTTTTCCGGCTAGGTTACGGTGATCCACTCGTAGAAGATTCAAGTCCTGCGCCACTGCATCTATTCTGCCCTCCAGGGACGACTTAGTGTCCAGTATTGCCTGCAGTACTTTCTCGAATTGAGCAGAATGTGCTAGAAGTGTGCTTTCCAGGGATTGTAGGGATGGGCCTAGTTGTTGATCTGTAGGCATTGTCGCTTGGGTAGTTCGATCTGGGTTCTTGGTTAACTTGGCTCTACCGGCCATTTTGGCTACTGTGAGTTTGCCTCCCAGACTGCAGAGACCTCGCACTAGTGGGCTTGCAGTTAGGCAGTATAGCAAAGAAGCATCTAGTTTGGCTTATTATGGCCTGTGTGTTTAGTGACTAATACTGCAATCATTGCGTTCTTGTGAGGCTGTCCACTGAGCCCACCGAGGTGTGCAGAGGGTGCAATCGTTAGGGAAGAACACTTGTTTCTTCTTGTGTGGCGGCAGGGCTTGGTGCCAGAGGTTTCCCTCAGATAGAGGGGAGAGGTGCTGGACGGTCGAGTGAGGCGCAGAGACACGGAAGAAAACACAGGTTGCGGCGCTCACAGGAGCATTTGCGGCAGGAACCCATCGCTAGGGAGTCCAGGGCAGGTCCCGCATCCGCAGTCCAGCCCAGCCATCCAATCTGCGTTTATTGAGCAAACTGTGCTCCCAGGAGCACGCGGACCGCTTCTAATTTGCCCAATTACGATGATGGAGAGGTGGGGTGCAGGGAGGGGGCGCTTGCCGTTCCCAAGGTTTACCTCCTCCTTGTAATTTTAGTGTCCCCTTCCTCTTAGGCGCCCTCCTCACCTCATTCTTTAATTTGTCTTTTCCTTTTTTTTTTTTTTTTTAATATTAAAATATGTCTACGCCTGGAATCCCCGCTGCTCGCTGGGCCGCCGCCGTTTCACATCTGCTTTACCGGGCCTCTTCACTGGCCCTCTGCTGCTTATACCCGTGCCGGTCGCCGAGGTCCAAAATGGCGCCCCTGTTCCTCAAGTATGCGAGCCGGGGCGTCTTACAGGATAAACTGCACGTTTCAGTGCCAGCCGCGTCTCCCCCGCTCTCCCAGCCGCAGGCTGGCGGGGAGGCAGGAGGCAGTCGCGCCCAGCGAGATCGCGACCGGGAGTGCAGCCGCAGCTCCCCTCGCTCCGTGCTGCTCCGGTCGCGGACCGGCGAGTCCCAGTCTCGCCCCGTTCGCAGTCCGAGGAGCGCTCGCGGCGTCAGATGGATGCACCGGTCTTCCCCGGCCAAGCCGCCGTCCCGGCCGTCACTGCCAGGCCGCTGGGGGGGCGCCTTCCAGGATATTTCGGAGTGGCCGGACGGAACGCTCGAATCAAGCGACCGTCCCGGCCGCCATCTTGGCTCCTCCCTTCGTGAAAGCCTTAAAGTTATGAATAAAGAAGAGGAGGATGATGAGTCTGACGACTACCCAGTCACTACCCAGTGGATGTTAGCCCAGCCCCATTGGAGTCAAACATTAATCCATCTTCTCAACATGCTCTGAAAGATGTGGTACCTATGCCACCACCTCCACCAGCTCCCACATTTACAAGGCCCCGGATGCGACCTACATCCAAACCTACCTCAGGAGAAGAAGGCACTGCAGAGAGGCAAATATCTTCAAAACAACATCTACCCACTGCCCACATCAGTAACATCGCAATGGCACAGGAAGGCTCAGAATCAGGTCGAAACACCAAGGCAAGAACCTACAGTTGCTGCGTTCCGGAGACGCACAATGAGCCTATCACCACCTTCTAAATCGGCAACATCAGTGGCACCTGCAAAGAAACAAATCCAGGGTCAGTACGAACATAACCAACCAACTGCACGTTTGCACAATGGGAAGCTGGCTAAAATGTTAGCATTGGACCTCCTCCCTTTTTATATTGTGGAAGGAGTGGGTTTTCTGGAGTTTGTGGCTACTATCTGCCCAAAATGGAAGGTTCCCAATCGGAACTATTTCGCCAGAGTTGCTGTTCCAGTTCTTCATCACGATGTATGGACAAGCTTTGCTGCAGAGTGCTGTCCAGACAATCCACCTGACGATAGACATGTGGACCAGTTACCAAGCCAATGATTATATGTGCATCACTGAACACTGGATCTCCTTTGTGGGGGTTAGAGAATAATATCTGCAGGTGAAGACACAGCTGAAATTTTTAATGATTCTTGGAAGCATGCAACAGTAGCTATGTTCACCATGGAGAAATCCTATACAGCTGCAAACATCTTGGATAACTTTAACAACAAGGTATTTGAATGGCTGCACCGCAGAGGGCTTAACATTGGATTTGTTGCCACAAGCAATGGCAGTAATTTAGTTAAGGCCATGTCAGTAACTTACTGTCCACATGCAGAAGAATTTGCACTCATTTTAGCCATTCTTTTAAAGCCCGTAAGCTGTTGAGGATTATCCAGCGTGATAATAGAATGCCAGTTAAAGCCCTCATACAGGAGGTGCCAACACATTGGAATTCTACTTATTACATGTTACAACGTCTGTTTGAGCAGTGCAGACCAATCAATGAATGTGCCATGCAAAGAGGAGATGCAACTGCGAAAGGCATGATCATTGAGATGGACTAATGGGGTATTGTCAAATGCCTGACAGAGATGCTGCTTCCTTTTGAAATTTTCACATGGGAAGTCATCAATGAGGACTGTACCATGGGTCAAACTATCCTGTAGGTGCACGTGCTGCAGAAACAGCTAAAGGAGGTGTCTGAAATGTACGCAGGTGTGAATGAAAAACAGATGTGCAGGAGTTGGTGGAGAACTTAATCCTTTGCTTATCTGTTGATTCAAGGCTTCAAAGAGACATTGTGTTATCTAAACATTACATCTGTGCCACAAATTCTGACCCAGAGCACAAACACTTACTGACTGCTTTCATTTATTTTTCAAATGGGGATGTTTCATTCTACAAGACATGGATTGCTGAGTAAGCTAGAGAACTAGAAACAAAATGACTGGAAATTAGAGGCCCACTCACGGCAGATGTTCTGGAGTGCAGCCTACAACTTCCATAGAGCCTGAAGACTGTGCTGTTGGCTCACAGCAGCCACAATCAACATCAGCAACAACAACAGGAGCAGTAGCCCCAAAATCTGCATTTGATTAATTTTTAAAGGCAGGGCTTAAGTCCACTGCAGAGGCAAAAGCAAAATAGCTTGACCAATGTCTATTAGGCAGATGGTCTACACCTACCTGTATGACCCAACTGAGGTCTATCTGGATCAAAACCCATTGAAGTATTGGGATGGGATGGGAAGAGGCACCAAAAGACAGTGCTCAGCAGGCTGCCAATAAAGGATCTGGCTTACCCTGAAACCAGTGAGTCTGCTGAGCATGTGTTCAGTGCAGCTTGTACAGTTGTGACAGTGAAAAGGACCAGTCTCTTGTCCCAAAACGTCGAGAGTTTGACCATGATCAAAATGAATCAGCACTTTATACCACCAAATGACTGCATACCTGAAGTACAACAGGAGGTGGATGAGGGTGATAATTGGTTAGACTCAGGTCATGATAGTGTGTTTGCTGACCAACTTCTGTGTTGGTCTTCTGAGTTTGAGGCCGAACTCTACTTCCCTGACTAGACCTGGGGCACCATAGAGCTTTCTACTTTCTACTTTTTACTATGAACTGCTTTAAGAAAACAAATAGCTAGCTATGGGAAATTTATTATTGTATATTGTTTGTTTCTGTCTCAATGATTAATGAACCGCAACAGTTTTAGGTACATGTTCAGCCGAATTGTAGTTGGACCAGTGTGCATTGAAGAAGTCCCCAAACCACCCCCCCCTCCAAAACACTTCAAGGAGATTTGAGAGACAATTCCTGGGTCCGTCCTGTGCCTATTCTTTCTTTTCTCCCCTAGCAGGACTTCCCCGGATATTTGATTAACAACTTACTGGCAAATGTGTGTTTTGTTTCCTGAATCGAAGAGGATAAGCAATGTGCCACTATGCTTGACTGGAACAGATAAGCAGTCCTAGATTTATGCCTCAACAATTGATATGAGGGATATTAATATAGTTTGTGAGACTCATCATGTCAAGTGGTGTCCGAGAGTGAGAGTGGGTGTTTATATTGTTTAAATATATTACTCCAGCTTGTGTTTGTGTTGTGATCAATTTACAAAGTTGGTGAAATAAAAATAATAATGAGTGATAATTTGTTCCTGAAGGTGATTTTTCCTCCCTTCCCCATTCATACTTACCAAAATTTGTTTGCCGCCATTTTCACATTGCTTTGTTTTCTAGTGCTCTGCTTTCTGGTTCACATTTTTCAAAGAAGACCCGACCAGTCAATTTAGCAAACTATTCAAATTTAGTCCAGAAAAAAAATACTCAATGCTTCTCTTGTTGTTAAACAGTTGCTAATCGCTCTATCTCAATTGGGTTGTGAAACTGTGACTCTCGTGAGCAGTTGGTATGGGGTTGGACATAATAATCTTTAATCAGAGTCTGGAGGATGATGGAACTAATCAGAGTGTGATTTGACAACTTAAACAACTGCCAGAATAGGAAGTTATCAACTTCATAGAAATCAACATGAGTGATCTGAGGATGAGTCTATGAGGCCTATTCCAAGCTGTGGACTGGTGGTGAGAGGTGCATCAATTACTTGATTTGAGAAATGCAATGCTGCTGTGTGTGTGTGCTGGCTGGCTGGCTCAAAAATGAAAATATGTGGTTGGGTGGTGGTCCGTTGTAGGAAACTGGAGGAGACAGGCATGTGATGGATGATAGTATCACATTATGCAGTGCTCTAGGCTAAATGTTATGATGAGTATGACAGTTACGAGTTTGATCATTTTGATATGTGCTGACACTAGTCTGTGATTTTTTTTTAACATACTTAATTTATATTTTACCCAAAACATACAGCTGCGTCATACGGCACCACATAGATGGGTATACAGGTAGGCACTAGTGGTACTAATGAACAAGATAAACAACATTTCAATGGTTTAAAGCCCATATCCTTGCTCCACCAGACAAGCCTCAGTATTTGGATTTGCAGCAGGACACAATAACCCTCGCCTCAATATAAGGACGTATCCATGACCCAATTTTTAGTCCCCCACCAGCTCCCCTGCAGCTACCCCTGAGTCTTCATCCTCGCTTTCTGTAGAAGTCTGGACCGAGTCTGGGTCTGAGAAGATGGCACATATTTCTTTCCAGTCAGCTATGTCCTCAGATGCTTTATCATCGTGCTGATTTAGTTTCAAGTGTATCTCTTCAGCTACAGACCATTCGAAGACATCCGCCCTCCAGCGGGCATAATCTGGGCCCCTGTGACCTATCCATATTATGGCAACTGTACGTTTAGCTAACACCAAGGATAGGTGCAAAAACTTATATTCCATCTTCCTACTCCTTAGACATGGGATGTTGCCTAGGAGGCAACTCTGGGGCTTCTGAGTGAAATTAATTCCCACCATCCTCTGTATTTCAATAGCCACTTGCGTCCAGTAATCTCATACCTCCCTACAGTGCCAAGCCAGATGCAGCCCCACTGCCACACCTGGGACAAGTATCATAACGTACAGCAGATATCCCTCACAACCCTCTAGGTGTAAAATAAGACCTATGGAGGAAATTATAATGCACTAATTTGAAGGGGGAATGCAGGAGACAGTATGAGTAAGAGCATTAACTCGGGCCCAACCACCTTCTAATAGAGGGGTAAGGGAGTCCAGATCCCAAGCCACTCAAGCTTGCAATGGTGGGCCTGCATTATATGAGCACATGGCTTTATATAATAAGGAACTCAGGTGACTACCCATGCTGCAGGTGAGGAGAACCCCCAGTGTATGTGTTTATTTAGGCAGAGCGGAAAAGGTTAGCCATGTCTCCCGTGCCATGCCTGCCAGACATGTATATTGCAGGAATTGACCCGTTCCCAGGGGAAAAGCGCCCCAAGCTTCCCTGAAGGAAAGGAACCATTCATTTTGGTTGCAGTCTACCTCGTGCCATTGCTGAAAGGACATATTGTTCATCATGTGCCAGACCAGTTTCAGATCCACACCGGAAGTTCATGATGGAAAAGAGCACGCCTAAGAACAATGCGCACAATCGTATGCCAAATAATTGCGGTTTGCTGAACTAGGTACGGGGCTGACTATGCCACACTCTTGTCCTCCATCAGGAGCTCAGGCAACTCTCCAGGCTCCACCACTCTGTCCAAAAGATGTTTTTCCCAGTTATCAGCTGGATCCAGCCAACGTGCCGCATGTTGAATATGTGCTGCAAAATAATACAAATCCAATCTCGGGACTTCTAACCCTCCCTCTTCATATTGTTTTGTTAGGGTTGACAAGGAAACTGTAGGCCTTTTACCAGCCCATGGTAGGGAGACAAGAATAGCGTCTAGTTGTCAAAATGGATGTATGGTTAAATAACGCATGCGCCTATGACACACTTCTGAACAACGGGGTCAGAACAATGACCGCGTTGTTTCCACCAATGCCTTTACCATGCATGCCTTTACAATGAGTTTTTGTTGTAAAGGCATGCCTAGCAAAGGCATGTGTGGAACGGCATGTAAGGTTTTTTCATGCTATCCCCCTGCCACCCCTAAAAACTACCCCAGTACCCCCACCCACCCACAGCCCTAAAACCTACCCTGCCCTAAAAACAACTGACCACCACCCAAAAATAAATCTACCTCTAAAAACAAAATTACCCCTACCTGCCCTAAAAATACAACTACCGGACCCCCCACTTGCCCTAAAAATAAAACTACCAGACCCCCACCCACAAAATAAAACTACCCAAAACCCCCACATGCCTGTAAAAACTACCCCTATACCCCCACACACTCTGAGCCCTAGAACCTACCCCAACCCTCCACCCACCCTTAAAACAACCAACACCCACCACCCAAAAAAAACTACCCCACCCCTAAAAACAAAATTACCCCAACACCCCCATGCCTCAAAACCTACCCTAAATACAAAATTACCCTGACCTGCACCCCCACCCCTAAAAACAAAATTACCCCAACCCCGGCCCCTTAAAAAAAAAATAACCCAACGACCACCACCCCTAAAAACTACCCCCAAGCATCTCCCAGACCCACTTACCTGAACACATTCTACCCCGACCCACCCACCCTGCTCTAAATACAAAATTACCTCAACTCCCCACGTCACCCCTTAAAACCCGACCCCCACCCACCATAAATAGTAAATTACCCCGCGCCCCACCCCGCCCCTAAAACCCTCCCCCACGTGCCCTAAACACAAAATTACTCTGACACCCCGCCCCTAAAAACCAACCTCCCCACCCGCCCCTAAAAACAAAATTGATGCCCCTAAAAACCCACTCCCTACCCGCCCTGAATACAAACTTACCCTTAACCCCACCCCGTAAAAATTTTTTACCCAACCCCCACATCAAAAACAAAACTACCCCCAGCCCCACTTACCTGACTGCAACCCCTCCCGATGGTGACTCCCATTTCTCTGCCTTAACCACGCATGTGCGTTGTTCAGCACATGCGTGGTTAAGGCAGAGAGAAAGGGTGTTGTTGTTAACGCAAGCATGGTTCTGCTTGCGTTAACAATGACATTGTAGCTCCAGCATCATTGTTGAGGATGTTTACTGTCAAACATATCTCTGTGGTATAATGATTAGACAATTATGTGAGGTATACAGGCACTTGGGAAGCAGGACCATTGTGGCAATCGCCAGTTGGCCCATAAGGGAAAGTGGCAACGTGTTCCAGAATGTGACTGACTTTTTTCGGCACTCCATTACTCTCACCAGGTTGAAAGCAATCTGCAATTTGCACGTGCGTGCATCTCTGACCCCCAAATAGCTAAATTTGTATGTCTTCCAACAGATTCCCACAGCCAGAAGTAGTTCAAGGGGAATGGAGGCCAGGACTGCAAGTGAAAACACCTTAGTTTTATTCAATCGCAGTCCAGAAATGTTGCCAAACTCTCCCAGAAGATGCAAAAAAGCCAGAACAGCTTCCCAAGGGGAAGACAAATAGAACAAGGCATCATCTGCATATAATGAGACAACATGACGGTTAGCCCTGTCTGTACCCCCGGGGTTGCATCTGTCGCTGCACCCAAAACGCCAGGGGTTCTATCACTAGTGTGAATAGAAGCAGAGAGAGTGATCAACCCTGGCGTGAACCCCGACCTAGCGACCATGCTTCAGAAAGATATCTCCCAACCTGGACGCGAGTGCAAGGGTCAGCATACAATAGGCGTACCCACTAGCAAAACTGGGGGCCAGATCCCATAACATGCAGAACCTCCAGCAGATAAGGTATCCAACAGATAAGCCTTTTCCAAATCAATGGCCACCAGGGCCATCTCATCCTGCTGGTACTGAACCTCCTGCAATACATGAGCCAGCCTATGCATGTTCGGACTTCTACTACATCCGGGTATAAAGCCACATTGGTCTTCATGAACCAGTGAGGGCATATGTCTTTCAAGACATGTGGCAAGGGGCTTACAAAGGATTTTAGTGTCAGAGCTAATCATCGTAAGGGGCCTGTAGGCAGACGGATCAGTTGTGTCTCCTCCGGGTTTAAGAAGCACACATATTTCGCCTTCCCTCATAGACTGAGACAGCCTGCCCAGCTTGCGCGCCTCTAGCAGGACTTCCAGTAGTCACTGCGCTAGTGTCTCGGAAAAGGCCTGGAAATATTCAGATGGGAAGCTATCCCCGCCCGGGGATTTGAAGTGCAGGAGGGCCCGCAAGGCCTCTCGAATCTCTCCGAGGGTCAGTGGGCCATCTAAATTCTTGGCAACAACTGGATTTATTCTCTGCAATCCCGCAGCCACCAGGAAAGGGACAAATCCATGCATGGTGACTCTGGGGTCTGCAGTATTAACCCCTTGTAAATGCTTCTGTAAGGTATGCACTATACCCACCCTGGATGTGAACCTAACTCCATCTAAATTGATCAGGCAATTTATGGGTGGTAGGATTGGATCTCTATGAAGTATCCATGATAACAGTCTGCGGACTTGTCCTCTTCCTTATGTAGTATTTGGCAATAATTTTGCAATGTGTATTTGTCTAACTGAACCCAGAGTTCACATAGGGGGTTATTCCAACTTTGGAGGAGTGTTAATCCGTCCCAAAAGTGACGGTAAAGTGACGGATATACCACCAGCCGTATTACGAGTTCCATAGGATATAATGGACTCGTAATACGTCTGGTGGTAAATCCGTCACTTTCCCGTCACTTTTGGGACGGATTAACACCTCCTCCAAAGTTGGAATAACCCCCATAGTCTTCTACGGCTTTGGACCTCCCGCCTCTGCGTATCCAAAGTAGCCAGGGTTAACGCTCAGCAGTACAGCAAGGTCTGCCTCCTCTTTCTGTATGCACGTTTGCAGCTGTCGTCGTACACCGCATTGCAGTCCCACACATGCATCCCTCATAACTGCTTTTAATGCTTCCCACTCCATGGACCTAGAGGAGCAGATTCACAGTTCCTGTCCATATTGTCAACAAAGACTTTCCTTAGGGCTTCATGACCCAATGCATCCTCAAGAATATCCGATGGCATCCGCCATGTCCTCTCCAATTGGGAGTTGTCCCCCCCAGACCAGCTTGCAAACTACCAGGGAGTGATAAGACAACTATCGGGCTAAATGTGTAACTTCAAGGTCCTCCAACTGAGATGGTCCCCCTGCCAGTAGTCTATCCAGTCGACTATATGTGCTATAAGTGGGAGAGTGACAAGTATAGATTCACCATGTGGGGTGCGATATTCTCCACATATCCCTTAATTCTAAATTGTGCATCACCTCAGATAGGGCTTTAGTCATGGCAGGTTTTGCCCCGGTTCTTGGTGGTGACCACTCAAGGCAGGGGTCTCGTAAACAGTTGAAATTGCCCAACCAGAACAGGGGAGCAATGGAATTAGTAGTGATGAGGTCCTGCATGGCATAGAAGAAGCCTGAGTCATCTGTATTGGGAGCGTACGTATTCAGTCGAGAAACCTCCCTACTATTGAGTGTGCCCTACAGGAAGACATATCTACCATGTATGTCAGCCTCCATATCAGTGAGAGAAAGCAGGATCCCTGGTGCCACCTGTTAGAAATGGGAACTTTGGTTGGCAGTCAGGTTACCCCCTGTCCAAGCAAAGACCCTCACTCTAGTCAAGGTAAAGGAAAATCACCCGCTCACCCCCTTGGTAGCTTGGCCCGAGCAGGCAGGCTTAACCTCAGAAGCAATGTGTAAAGTATTTGTACCAACACACACTAACTCAGGTAAAACACTACAAAGTGAAACAACAAAGGATTAGAAAAGTAGTTAATGTTTATCTAAACAAAACAAGACTACAACGACAATAATCCAACATACAGAAGTCAAGATAGGAATTTTCAAATGAATAAGAGTCTTTGGCCCTCATTACATCCATGGCGGACAGCAGTATTTTGGAGAAATGTACTGCCAACAGGCTAGCTGTACCTTTCCCCAAAATATGACATTGGCAGTTTGGCTCAAGCCAAACTGCGACTGGACCCCTCCGTCTGCCAGGTCAATAACAGCCGCCCGGCTGGAGACTTCGGTCTCCAGCCAGGTGGCCGTCACATTCCCACCCTTGGGATTATGACCCCGCCTACCACCATGGTTTTAGTGGCAAACTTACTGCCACGAAAACCATGGTGGTAGGAATTCCTTCCTTAAAACTGATAGGGGTCTCCCCCACCCCTCCCCAGACTCCTCCTCCACCCTCCCCCTCACCCCGACATAAACACACCTACACGCACAGACATACACATGCATACACACACCCATACCCACATTCACCCATGCATGCATACATTCATTCACACACACATTAACAAACACTGATATACATCCTAGCAAGCATGCATTCACACCATGCGACATACATGCACACTCACACCCATTCATGCACCACGCATTCCAAACACCCCACACCTGCATGCACGCACACAAAAACATGGGCACACACACCCACACACAAACACAACACCCCCATCCCCCTCTTCTGTCAGAGCACCCAATTCACCTGCTTGCAGGGGGTCCTCCGGCAGGAGATGGGATGCGGCTCTGCTGCCAGAAGCAGCATTCGCCAGCCTGTATCATGTGTCATGATGCGGTCGGCTGCGGTCTACTGGCGTGGCTCTGCTGCTGGCAGCAGCGCACCAGCCTTCTGGCGGAATTCCGGCTATGGTCAAAATATGGCGGACGGTAGGTAGCCATGGCGACGGTCTTTAATAAGGGCCTTAATCCTTAGAAAATAGTGAGAATGCTGTTGTAACACAAAGTACTTTATTAGCGTAAAAAATAAAGCTGCACAGACGAGCATGCATTGGAAAAGTCAGTGAAGCATCGATTCCTTACTCACAAGTGAGGCCGTGCGCCATTTTCTTCTCCCGTCGGTGATGCGTCATTTTTCTCCCACAAGAGAGCGATGCATTGATTTCCATACAGGGCACCTCGGATCCGCGCAGAGTTGGGTTGACTTAGACGCCCAGGGACGATGCGTGGAAAATCCGGTTGCACGGTATCAAGAAACTGCGCTGCGTGGGGTTTGATCATTATCAGTCTCTGTTAGCCGGTGTTGCGTGTTGTTTCTCCAGCCGCGTTGCATCGATCTTCCAGCCACGATGCAGGTGTAGAGTTGACTTCAGCCACGAAGGCTGCGGCGTGTCGTTTATCAGCTGTGTCATGGAAGGTGCGTTGAAAATTTCGCGGCACGGAGGTCTGTGCGTGGATTTTCAGTACTTGTCTGCTAACTTCACCTTTCAGGGGCCCAGGAGCTGGATAGGGTGCCACTTGGCAGGGCAGGAGTCTCAGCAGAGAGTCCAGGTGCTGACAGGGGAAGTCTTTGATGGCCCTGAGATTTCAAAACAGGATGCAAGCTCAGTTCAAGCCTTGGAGATTCTTCTCAAGAAGGAATGCACAACACAGTCCTGTCTTTGTCCCCTTTCACAGGCAGAAGCTGCAACTGCAGGATAGACCAACAAAGCACAGTCACAGGCAGGGGCAGCACTTCTTCTCAGCTCTTCAGCTCTTCTCCTTGGCAGAGGTTCCTCTTGATCCCAGAAGTGATATGATTTTCAGGGGTTTTGGGTCCTCTTCTTATACCCCTTTCTGCCTTTGAAGAAGGCCTACGTCAAGAGAAGTCTTTGTTGTTTTCAAGATCCTGCCCTGTCCAGGCCAGGCCCCAGACACACACCAGGGGGTTGGAGACTGCATTGTATAAGGGCAGGCACAGCCCTTTCAGGTGTAAGTGACCACTCCTGCCCTCCCCTCAGGACAGATGGCTCACAGACTATGCAGGCTATACCCCAGCTTCCTTTGTGTCACTGTCTAGAGGAGAGGTTCATACAGCCCAACTGTCAAACTGACCCAGACAGGGAATCCACAAACAAGCAGAGTCATAGAATGGTTCAAGCAAAAACAGAGTCCAGCATACATCAACAACCTGGGAAACAGAGGTAAAAAGTTAAGGGAGACAACACCAAGGATGCCAAGTCTAACACCACCCATAATAGGGTTCCACAAGCGTATGTTGAGTATGAGGAGTGGTATATTTGTCCCCGACTATTTTTAGCTAGTCTAGATACCCCAACATCATCCAAATGCATTTCTTGGGGACAGGCAATGTCTAAATAATGTATTTTAAAGTAGTGACAAAACTCTATATCTCTTCACATATGTACCCAGGCCCCAGAAATTCCAGGTAAATACCTTGTAGTCACTACACATCATCTATGTGTTGTTTACTGAGTTCACCACCCTTCCATCTGATCCACCCTCTGTCCTCATCCAGCTGTAAGAATATAAATAAAACATACCTAAACATTTACAAACATTACATCCTCCCACCCGAGGGCAAACAACGTACACTTGCAAGTCCATTGTAGCCCAACCCATATGTGTGTCAGGCATGCACAGTCACCCACCTGGTCCAACAAGGACCAACCAATACCTACTGAGCTACGCCAGCCAGGCAAGAGACATCTAGTCTGTCAATATATGTTAACCAAAGTAATGCAGTACTCCCAAGGCTTATGATTATAACAAACTGCCAGAGATCAGCAGAGTTTAATTGGAACCTGCTTGGTTGATCTATAGGTTGGGACCATGCTCCCCATTTGACAGGGCCGTTCAAGATCAGATCTTGTCCGTATGTTGACAGTGTTCCTCCTCATGTAAAACTCTCCACACATCGATTAATCAATAAATCAAAAGTTAATGAAGAAGCATGGCTTCCAATCACAGTCTGCCAAAGCATCTGGTACTACATCTGCTGGTGGGCTTGACGGCAGTATGAGTGAATCCTCCATGGACCCTTTTAAACCTCACCGAGCAGTTATGTCTCCATAGTTAGATGCATGGCGCTATCTTCTCCAATGTGCACTCAATGCAACCCCAGAGGATTATCTGTATTTGAGCGGGCTGTCCCCCTCCTGGGGCGCACGCCCCATGTTTTCTTTCCAGGGCCAGCATGCCCTCCAACACAAGAAATATATCTGAGGTCCAGCCATTCCCATACTTATTCTGGTTTATCAAATAAAGCATCTTATCATTAAAGATGATTTTTAGACAGACCGGGTACAGGAGCATATAGTGTAAATGTAGTGTTCTCAGTTTTTGTTTGACAGTGAAAAAGGACGTATGACTTTCCTTTCCCTGCTTCATGTAACCAGGATAAATGACAATTCTCATAATGAGGGCTCTTCTGATCCCTTGCTGCCCGCAGGAGGCAATCTTGACCTTGATAATTCAGAATTTTTACTGTGATAGCCCACAGGGGACCTCCCAGCTGGGACAGGGGCACCAGAGCTCTGTGCGCTCTCTCAATCACAAACAGACTGAAAAGGGACGGTAGTTTCAGAAAGGTCCACACCCAATTGTTGTCAAATGTCTCTGCAGAGGCCCCCTTTGACCTCTCTGGGAAGCACAGAAGCTGAACATTATTGCGAGGAGAGCAGCACTCTGCATCCTCCGTCCTCCTGTCCAACTCTTTCGCCACTGCCGTCAGCGCCACCATCTGTCATTTTAATATAGATATCCCCCCCTGCAGTGCCTCAATATTTGATTCTGAAGTTGTGACTTTCTTTGCCACTCTGAGAAGGTCAGTGCGTAACAAATTGCCATCTATAGAGACAGATTCAATATGGTGTTTCAAGGCTGTGCGTGTCCCATGTATTGCAGCTCAAATCTCCACCCTGGTGGGTTCAGCCTCTGCCTCCGGAGGGTCCCCAGACTTCGAGGGTCCGGTCTGTCTTGTCAGTCTTTGTGTGGGCTGCCGAGGTGTTGCATACTGTGTGATGGTTTATAATTCATGTGAACATGCTGTCTTATTCTTCTCCATGCTGTCTGTGTGGTATGCAGCTATCACAAGGCAAAACAGATATTAGCAGAGCAAGAGCATTAAACCTTCTACAGCACCCTAGGTATATAGTCATTATTGGTAGTTGGTGGGGTTGGGTCAGATGCTGAGTACTGCTTGTCACAGGTAATTCCCTGGTACGCCGCTTCCTATCACAGCAGGACCCGGTGATCTTAGCCAACAGTACTTTATGTCAGGTGCGTAATTGAGGGAAGCCTCAGGTGTAGTGCCCACAGGGGGTGACGAAATCAGGCAGTGGGGTAACACATACCTTGTTACTCAATCTCTCACCTCACCTCTGATTGACCTTTCACAGCTGGGCCCAGCAAGTTGTCACCAACTGCCTGGGGAACGGGGGCCAGCAATTTACACATGTCAGAAGCTGGGTGACCTGCACAGGGTCCCCGCAGCAGCCCCATTTGCTGGCGGGAAATGATGGTAAGGGTCCAGCTCATAGGCCTCCGTCCCAGCTAGGGAGAGTGGGTGCAGGAAGACCACACAGTTTGCAGTATGGTAGGTTCAACCATCTCAGGGCCCCCACAGTGAATCAGTGGGCACGCATGAGGCAGGCCCAGGCGATCTGATGCCAGGGTGCAGTAGGATACTCACCGCATCTCCTGGCCCTCGCGAGCCTCCGCCTCACAGTCCCAGGTGATGGCCCCACACTCGGCCCAGGCTGTCCATTAACAGGAGGATCACAGCTATTCCTCAGGACGTCACTTGCCTGCCACGTTTAAGGCTGCTCTAGCACGGGTGAACCCCTGGCCTGCTCACCAGCTGCTAAGTGCCTTCCAGTCCTCTGGCACTACCCTCGCCGCCCTTGGTACGCGTGGCGACATGCATTGGTCCATGTGCATCGGGGCTGTGGCATGGAAAATGCAGCGCCGATGGGGTGAGCATGCGGCAGGCCCAAACTATCCGAGGACGGGCCGCAGTGGGTTACCTTCCGTTTCCCCCAGGTCCCATGAGCTGCAGCCGCAACAATCCTAGGCGGCGACCAGGCTGCTACCCACACGCCCTGGGCTACTCAGCAACAGGAGGTGTGCCCTCTGTGTCTGGAGCTGCACTAGCAGGAGTTCGCCTCTGGCCTGTTCTTCCATCTCACCATGCCTCAGGCCCCCCGACGTCACCCTCAGCATATATGGCACAGTGCAGCAGTCTGTGGGTGTCAGGTCAGCAGCAGAGGAATATGCAGTGCTGATGCGTCAGGATCAAACAAGATTATTGAAGGATTATGATGAGTTTGCTAACTTGCTTGCGGTAGCTCACATCCTGGTGGCCATGTTTTCAGGCTACTCCCCCACCACTTGCCTGTGAATGTTAGTGGATGATCGAAAAGGTCTTTGCTCTTGCTCTGCCACCTCTGAGTCTTCTTGGTACACTACTCCTCATGAAGCTTACCTTCCTTTCCTTCCTTTCCATCCTTCTTGATTTTACAATATCATGATGATAATGATTTCTGTTTTACAATCCACAGGCCTTCACTTGTCTTGCACCATAACACTCATGCTTACCTTATCGGACTGCTTCAGGCAGGCACCCAAGAAGATTGACAGAACAATCCAAGATGACTGCAGATGCACCACCCAATTTGGCAATGCAGACTAATATAATTTGTCTTTCAATAGTCTTCTTTTTAGAACTATGGGGGTCATTATGACCCCGGTGTTCGGTGTTATAGTGGCAGTAGTACTGCCAACAGGCTGGTGGTACATACCGCTATATTATGACATTGGCAGTTTGGCAAAAGCCAAACTGGCAATGTACCACACCAACCGCCACGGTGGTAACGACCGATGGGCTGGAGACTACAGTCTCCAGCTTGGCAGCCGCCATTAGGCCACCCACATTAATATGACTCCACCCACCACCTTGGTTTCCACGGCTTTTTTACTGCCATGAAATCCATGGCGGTAGATACTATCAGTGCCAGGGAATTCCTTCCCTGGTACTGATAGGGGTCTCCCCTGCCCCCCTCCCCAGAGTAGCCCCCACCATCCCCCTACCCTTTCTGACCTCCCTGACATAAACACACCTACATGCACAGACATATACACGCATACACACATGCATGCCTACATTCACCCACGTATGCATACATCCGTGCACACACACATCCACACACACTGACATACATACAAGCACGCATGCATTCACACATCACAACATACACGCACACTCACATCCATTCATGCACACACACATTCCAAACGCCTCACACCCACATGCACGAACACAGAATCATACATGCACACTCCCACACACACACAAAACTCCCCGACCCCCCTCCCCTGTCGAAGCACCCAACTTACCTGCTTGCAGGGGTCCTCCGGCAGGAGACAGGATGCTGCGCTGCTGCCAACAGCAGCGTCCGCCAGCAGAACACCTCAAGGCCGTATCATGGATCATGATACAGCCAGCAGCAGTCTACTGGCGTGGTACTGCTGCTGGCAGCAGCACCACCTTAACTCCGTTGGCCGCCTTGACCGTAGCCGGAATTCCGCCATCCTTATGGCGGAATTCCTGCTACGGTCATAATGTGCGGGAAAGTAGGTAGCTATGGCTACGGTCTTGTGGCGGCCGTCGCCGTGACGGTAGGCGGGATTTACCGACTATGTCATAATGAGGGCCTATGTGTGTTAGCTTCGCCCCAAGATTCATTAAATGTATTATTTTACAAACATAGCTGACCACACATTTTTAGATATACACAACGTGGGTCTCACTGGGCTGACAGAATGCAAAGTTATCTCTGTCATACATATTCAAGTTTTTTCCTCCCAAATTAGGCTGCTGATCAATTCCCGGATGGATATTGTATTTCTGTTGTGCTCATTTTTTTGTTACACCTTTCCCAAACTCCCTTTCCCATCCATTCATCAAATCCCTAACCCTCTTCCCTCGGAATGTGTGATTGATTGAGTTGTTACTTAATAATTTACGCTATTGATTAATCACACACTTGGTGGGGCGGATATGTTAGAAGCAACCTCAACTGAGTGTGCAGGATCTTTATTTGAGTTCACCTAGGTGAAGAGGGACCTCACTTCCGATAACTTCCTTGTTAGTGCACTAGCATGCTACTAATACACAACCATGGTACCTTGAGAAACCATGCAGCCCTTGCTTTGTCCATTCTGGTAAGAGAATTATGGAGTATTGTTGTGCCTTTAGTTTAGGCAATATGATATGCAATGGAAAATCTCTCTGCCCACTCCTATGGGTCACATTTTGCAGAATGCACAGAGACTAAAAGAGTATTTGGACAACTTTACCTAACTGCATGTTAGACCTGGCATCCTTGGCATAGTCTCCCCTAACTTTTTGCCTCTGCTTCCCAGATTGTTGCTGTGTGCTGGACTCTCTTTTTGCTGTTTTGTTACTCTGGGCACTTTACCGCTACTCACCAGTGCTAAAGTACAAGTGTTCCCTTTGTAAAATGTATGTGTAATTGGCTTTTCCGTGATTGACCCATTTGATTTACTAGTAAGTCCCTAGTAAATTGTACTAGAGGTGCCCAGTGCCTGGAAATCAAATGCTACTAGTGGGCCTGCAGCACTGGTTGTGCCACCCACATGAGTAGCCCTGTAAACATGGCTCAGACCTGCCACTGGAATGTCTGTGTGTGCAGTTTTAACATGCCAATACGACCTGGCAAGTCTACCCACTTGCCAGGCCCAAACCTTCTTTTTTTATACATGTAAAACACCACTAAGTTTGGCCCTGGGTATCCCCATGGGCGGGGTGCAATGTATGTTAAAAGTGGGACATGTACTGATGTGTTTTACATGTCCTAACAGTGAAATACTGCCAAATTTGTTTTTTTACTGTTGCAGGGACTATCTCGCTCATAGGTTAACATAGAGGCTGCCTTTAAATATACTTAAAGTACAGTTTCCTTTTGAGAGCAGATGGAACGTTCGAGTTTGGGGTCTCTGAACTCACAATTTAAAAATGCATCTGTTAGTGAAGTTGTTTTTTAGTTTGTTAGTTTGAAAATTCCACTTTTAGAAAGTGGCCTTTTTCTTGCTTAAACCATTCTGAGACTCTGCCGTTTTGTGGATTCCCTGTCTGGGTCAGACTGACAGTTGGGCTGTTTGTGAATCTCCTCTAGACAGTGCCACAAAGGGAGCTGAGGTGTAGCCTGCATATCCTGATGAGCCATTTGAGCTACAGTGGAAGGAGGAGTGGTCACTTACACCTGAATGGGCTGTGTCTGCCCTCTCACAATGCAGTCTCCAACCCCCTGGTGTGGGTCTGGGGCCTGCCCTGAGCAAGGCAGAATCTTGTTAACAAACAGAGACTTTCCTTTGAAGTTTGTCTACTTTAATGGCAGAAAGGGGTATAAGTAGTGGACCAAAAACCTGAGACTTTTAGATCACTTCTGGAACCAAGAGAAGAGCTGAAGAGCTAAGGAACAGTGCTGCCCCTGTCTGTGACTACACTTTGTTGGGCTATCCTGCAGTTGCAGTTGGGCTTCTGCTTGTGAAAGGGGACAAAGACTGTACTTTGTTGTGCATTCCTGCTTGAGAAGAATCTCCAAGGACTTGAACTGAGCTTGCCTCCTGTTTTGAAGTCTCTGGGCCATCAAAGACTTCCTCTGCCGGCACCTGGACTCCCTGGTGAGACTCCTGCCCTTCCAAGTGGTATCCTATCCAGTCCCTGGGCCCTAGAAAGATTAAGTTGGCAGACCAAGGACTGAAATCCATGCACAGAATGCTGTGCAGGGAAATTTTCGATGCACCATCTGCAACGTGGCTGATAAAGGATGCACCACCTGCTTCACAGCTGAACTCGATGCTCCCCCTACATTGCGGCTGGGAGATCGATGCATCACAGCTGGAGAAACAATGCAACACCTGCTTGCGGCTGCTGATAATGGCACAAACCCCGTGCAGCATGGTTTTCTAATACCGCACAACCGTATTTCTCACGCAGGGTCGCTGGGCGTCAAAGTCATCCTCAACCTGCATGAATCTGAGGTGCACTGTCCGGAAATCGACGCATTGCTCTCTTGCGAGGGAGAAAAAGGACGCATCGCCTACCCGACCAGAGAGCAAACGACGCACAGCCTCACTTGCGAATAAGGAATCGACACATCGCTGACTTTTCCGACACACGGTCACCCGTGCAACTTTATTTGTGATGCAAACCAGGTACTTTGTGTATAATCAATGTTTCCATTGATTTCAATGGAGTAAGACTCGTATTCTTTTAAAAAATCATATCTTAACTTGCGTATGTTGGATTTTTGTTGTTTTGTTCTTGTTTGATTCTGATAAATATTGCCTATTTTTCTAAACTGGTGTGGTGTCCATTTTGTAGGGTTTCACTGTATTATTGGGTGTGTTGGTACAAATACTTTAAACATTGTCTCTGAGATAAGCCCGACTGCCTGTGCCAAGATACTAAGGGGGTAAGCAGGGGTTATCTGGGTATGCACCTCCATTGCCCTGACTAGAGTGAGGGTCCCTGCTTGGACAGAGTGCAAACTGATTGCAAACCAGAGATCCCATTTCTAACACTACATAATTTATTGTTATACACTAGCAGCAGATTTGTAAAACATGCTACGCTAAAAGGAATACACTGTCAGCAGATTTTGAAACATGCTGCGTAAAAGCAGAGTTAAAAAAAGGGCAGAGGCGGGCACTAAAAGCAGGCCAGGATTCTTCTGAGGAGCCCCATCACTCGTGCCTGATGGGCCTCTTACTGCACCAGCCTCCAAAGGACATGGCGTTGGAACACGATCTCCGTGAGGGGAGGTGATACAACAGTAGGTGTCTGCCCTGGCAATGTGGAGGAGGTGTTCCTGAGAGTGCAGGGGCCTGGCTGGGACCCTGAATACTGGCAGCAACTGCTTCTCTTCCTCAGGAATCAGCAGCCTATGGTACTCAGCCCATATGGCCTCCAGCTTTGTCTGCCGCAGCCTGGCTGTTATTTCCTGCTGTGATGGTGGACCAGCAGGAATAGCTATGTCAAGAAAGAAAAAAGAGACATTGTAAATAACGCTCTAAGCAAAACACTTGTTTAAAATCATGTAGTGCAGTTGCACAGTAGTAGTACATTTGGTGGTAGCCTCAGGACATTCAATATTAAGGTGATAGCTGCCACAGCCATAATATACACTGGGGAGGACAAGCATTCTTCTCTCTCCTGTTGTGCTAAATTAATGGTGGCACTGTTAGCTCAGCTGGCGTCATAGTCATATTCATCAGTATCTGCAGCAGGGGCATCTGTACTAGAAAATATTTTATTCTAATGGCCCTGTTCTTCTTTGTATCTGGACTACAAGGCTGATGAAAACTAAGATCGAAACACGCCAAATAATATATACAATCATACAAACATCCTGTCTGCCATAAGTAGGCAGAGGGAAAAGCGATGCACTGCAGTACAGGAAAAGGATTAAGGAATGGGATATAGATTGTATTTGGCACATTCACATCGTCACAGACTATCTCATTCAGGAAAATCAAAGCCCTTACTTATGGACCACTTTACTCACTGTCTTAATGCCCCTCTGCCACCACACTTTGTAATAGCTACTTTTTTTCTAAAAAAATACATTTGCTTTGCAGTAAGGAAAGAACATTCTTAACATACTCAACTGTAGGGTAAGTTAGAGTGGTTTAGGATGGGTAGGTAGAGTACACACTTTACAGATTAATTCCTCATCATGTGCCTTATATTTGGCTTGTAGTGTGACTCGCTGTGGTTGGCAAACGTTGAAAGGAAAAATTTGAACAGAAGTAAGTTCATTATGTAAGTCATAATGAATTATATTTATCACTTGGCTTAAAAAATGTGGCACAAGCAAAGATTGGATTTTTCTAATTATTCAGAAGTCTGGGACAGAAGTTAGGAAAGATTGAAGTACTAGGAAGTGATTGAGACATTTGGCACTGGGAGGAAAGCGAAACACACCTTGTGTTTGAATTGTCATACATTTATAAATGTTTGACACATTAACTAAACTTAAGCTGACAGATGCACATTGCACAGGCGGCATTGTAGTGCTGATTCTGCCGAATTGAATCATGCAGCTGCCGGGTCATCATGAGTGGCACTCGTGAAAGGCCATAGCGAGGGAGACAATGGTAAATAGATGCTAGGATACATATCACCTGCCTTGCTTGACAAATACAGTGTCAATGGAATGTACCGAATTACCATCCAAACCTTTGCATCAAACCTTTGATAAAAACCATTCCAAGCAAGTAAAGTATGTGAGTAGTATGCCCCTATCCAGAAGAGCACCCTTGTGTCTTCATTCAAAGCATTTATCTATTCATCATTGCAAATGTTTTCTTCTTGAACTCTTATTCTCCACCCTTGGGTTTGATACATATCATTTAAGCTACGTTTTAAATTCTCTTATCCAGTCCTTCACCATTTAAATCCATCCAAATTCGAAACATGGTTCTCTACTAACCTTTCACCAACATCCATTTACCCAATAACTTCCCATGCATCCTTTTACCCATTCACCCATCCAAGAGATCTAATCCACCTGTGGAGTCCATTCACCCATCCAGGCATGGAATCCTTTCACCCATACCCTTTCACCCACCTGGGCTGGCATCCTTCAGCCGTATACCCATTCATCCATCCTTCACCCATCCATGCATCCTATCATCCTCCTCATTACCCACCTAGATGATTATTATTATGTACCCTTTCATCCACACACACAACCTTTCACTCATAATATATGTCACCCATCCATTCTACTTCCATCCTTCTTTCAATTTTCCAAAACATATCATAGTTCAAGTTAATTTAATAAATCTTAGTATGCTGAGTTGCAGATAGAAACGTGCTTTACTTGCTTAACACCTGCTACATCTGCAAAGGCAGGGTGTTGATGAGTGAGTGAACAAAACTAGTACACCCTTGTAGTGACTATGGGACAGATGTAGAAAGCACTTTGCATGGTGCAAACAGCGAAAATCGCAGTTTGCGCCATGCAAAATGCCTTTTGCAATGCACATTCACAATTTGCGAGTGGATACCAACTCACAAATTGTGAATGCAACTCGCAAATAGGAAGGGGTGTTCCCATCCTATTTGCGACTCGCATCGCATCGCTATGCTAAATTGCTTTGTGACCACGAATGCGGTCGCAAAGCAATTCGCAGTTACCACCAGTGTCACACTGGTGGTAACCCATTCGCAAAAGGGAAGGGGTTTCCATGGGACCCCTTCCCCTTTGTGAATGTTGCCAAAAAGGTTTTTTTAGAGCAGGCAGTGGTCCAATGGACCACTGCCTACTCTGAAGAACCGAAACCAAATGGTTTCGTTATTTTTTTTATTTTGCAACTCATTGTCCTTTAAGGAAAACGGGCTGCAAAATAAATAAATAAAACAGCTTTATTTAAAAAGCAGTCACAGACATGGAGGTCTGCTGTCTTCAGCAGGCCACCATCCCTGTGAGTGCAGGGACTCGCTATGGGGTCGCAAAATGCGACCGACCTCATTAATATTAATGAGGTGGGTCTTTGCGACCCCATAGCGACCCGCAGTCGGTGTCTGAGACACCGTACTGCATCCGATTTTGCGAACCGGAAAATGCGAGTCGCACCGACTCGCAGTTTCCGATTCGCAAAATCGGACTTTGCTACATCTGGCCCTATATTGCTAATTGTCAATAAGCAAGCAATATTGCTTACCACCACCCGCAACTGCTGCTGCAGAGACTCCTCTCTCATCCGCTACCGCAGCTGAGTCTGCACTGTCGCTGTCAGTACTGGCCCCGGCACTGGTGGTCGGTGCAGCTAGAAAGAAATTACACAATTTAGGCGCCACATATGCCTCCCCCTATTGTTTTTTTGTAATAGCAAAATACAACCACAATACATCACTATATTTTGGATAAAGATTCTCATTTATCAAAATATCACGTGTTCATTTTATTGTTTGGCAATTTGTTGAAAGCCAGGTACTCAAGTAAACAAAATGGTAGTGGAGGGGCAGAACTAACTATTGATTAATCTGAGTTATTCAAGAGAGATATAAAGGTGCAATAATTGGTCAATGAGGGACATATGGTCTTGGTTGGCTAATGCAATAGGGCCATGCTCCTTAAACTTCCAACCATGGTGCCTGATCATCAACTGCTATATACTCATACTACATAGACACCATTTGAGGGTACAAACAATAACATGACCATGTTCAAAAACACTTTTTTTATAATGATTGAGCTGGAGCAATAAAAAGAAAGGCTTCTCACAAAACATGTGTAGAATACCTTACATGGGCATGCAATCTTCAGTACATGGGTTCTTTGAACCTTGCCACCACTCAACAAGATGAGATATATAAGGGGAGATGTAAAGGTCACTAACAAAGGAGAAGAAAGGAAGCTACAAACAGACTAGCATAGTAAGACAGTCTGAAGTGAAGAAACTTGAAATATAGAAAATAAGTAAATAGTGCAATGCAGGGACGAATTTACTAAACAGATAAATTGAAGTGGAGTTGAAAACAAATTAGGAGACTGGAAAAGTAAAAAGGTAGAAAATAATAAGTGTGGAGCGGTAAAAGTTAGCGAAATAAATGTTAATATTAACAACAACAGGAAGACTTACTGGGGCCAGCAGAGCCATCTGCCCTGGTAGTTGTGGAGGGGCCACCTTCAGCTGCCTGGCCTACCTCACTACCAGCCTTCCTCCTGCCCCTGGATGCTGGATGATGTAAAAAAAGATCTAGAAAAGATTGGTGGTATTGTTAATAAATAGTCTCTCCAAGAATATTAATTTTATTGAAAGGAAAAGGCAAACATGGTAACATTTCTTCATCAGAGGTTCAGAGCGCCTGTATAATAATAATACTAGTAGTCTGGACCATTCTATTCCAAATTGCCTCCTGTGCCTTGTCTAAGATAGTCATCGTTAATATCTTAGTATTACTGAGTTTGCATAGTCTCTCACTTCCCTGTGCCTTTCTTCGTTGTTGCTCGTACAGTGCCAAATGCCAAGCAATTTCCCAGTGATGTGTAGTAGTTTTACATGCATCCAATCTATGCATTGAGAGGTGGAGAATGAGATGAGAATTGTAGAAATCATTTATTGCAAATTATTAGTAATTCCAAATTGTAGTTTAGGAAATTTGGCTCCAGCCGAGTCCCACAAAAAAGTAAAAAACAAAACAAGACAATGGGTCAGGGTCAGGGTAGAGTCACCCTGACTCCTTAGCTGTGGTGCTGAGGTCCCAGAGGACTTTAGCAGCTCCCTCTCTGTGACAGCAATGCCAGCTCCCAAAGGAGGTGGGGAGCCAGCTGGAATTGCGGCGGTCTACAGGCTCCCCCTGTGGTCCCCAGCATTGCTCTTGGTGCCCTGGGGGCACCCCGCTCACATGGCTCGGCCCCAATGTTTGAGATCCCCATGGCCAAGGTTAGCCCTGGGTAGAGGGGCCAGGCAGCCACCCTCCCTCAAAAAGTTAAATAATTAGGCTGCACCCCCTAAAAAATAGTTAGGTCGTGCCCTAGGGGATGGGATTACTGGGGCCGAAATCGGCCTGGGAAGGAGGGGCTGTACAGGCCCCCCATAAAAAATAATTATTTAGGCCATACCCTGGGTGATGAGGTCCCTGAGGCGGAGATCAGACTGAGGAGGTGAGCCGCCCAGCCACTGTTCCCTTTCCACCCAAAAAAATATTTAGGCCTGGCTCCGGGAGATGTTGTCCTTGGTGCTGAAATTGGCTGGGAGAGGGAGGAATGCAGACTTGCGGCCAATTACTGATGTGCATGGCCTTAGGCTGTGTGCAGCGTGGGGTTGGATAGTCAGGAGGGTTGGCCACAGGGACTGGCTTCAGGCCAATCTCCACTGCACACAGCTGAAGGCACTGGGTTGGGTGGTTATAGGGGTTGGCTACAGGGCGGAAGGCCATCTGCGGTGGTGTTTGGATTACCGTATAGTGATGAAAATTACTCTATGTTAAAAGCAAAGGTTGCAGGGATGTTATAGTTAGGTTCACATTTTAAACGTACAAAATCATAGAAATTCACCTGTTATGTAGTTAGAGTTATCTCAATAACTATATTTGGTGCCCTAAGGTAACTATAACTAGCGCCCTCGCTATGATGTTTGAGGTAATTTGTGCTTGATCTGATCCCAAAAGATATACAAAGGGGAATCACAAGTGATTGTTGAGACAGACTTACAATATAGACTCTTGATAATACCATACCAAATGGCTTAAATTTCTAGGAGGATTTATACATTTTTTGTAATTTAGATGGTGTTGTAATTCCCTGAGTTGGATTGTGAGTAGTGTCCAAAGGAGGCAACATTATGGGAATAGGATTGGGGTAATAAGTGGCACGATGAATATAGTTTAGTGGTTATTGTTAGCAGATAAGGGTTACATTAAAGGGAAGTAGGAGCACAGTGAAATAAGGTATTCTTCTGATTCCATGAAATATTCCATTAATATTTTATAGTTTGAAGGACTAATGATTTGGATCCAAGCTCCATGTAAGCCCACATTGGCTAGATAATGCTTACCATGACTATATAGATTTGATTCCAGATTTTAGTTGGACCTAGTGTGGCACTTTGTAACTACAATTGTATTTGTAATTATATAGCACTTACTATCCCTGATGAGGCATTGAATCACTTTTCGATGAGTAGCACACTATTCCTGAACCCAAAAGGATTAGTAGTGGATTAGTATAGGGAGATAAATGTATAGTATTAGTATAGGGAGGTATGAGTTAATTTGAGTGCAGGACATGTAAGTCTGTTAGTTGGTTTGAATAGAATAATGGAGGGATTGAGAAGGGAAGAGTCCAGAAATGTACATTGGGAGATCATAGCAGTAAATGCGGTTTGGGAGGAATAAAGGAGAGATTGAGGATGGAAAAGCCTGTAGAAAGGGATTAGGGAGATCATAGTAGGTAAATGGGTTTGAGATGGGTCAAAGGAAAGATAAATGAGGGTGAATTTAGTAAGCTTGTTTGGGAGAACATATTGTGGAGATGGAAGATAGATTAATAGAGGAATAAGGTGATGGTCAGACAGAGTAAAGATTTTGAGAGAGTATTTTTTTCTCTTGTACAGTGTAATTAGTGTGGTAAATATACAGATATGTGATTACATAATTAAGGGAATACATGTGTAAGGAATATAATATATTGAGATTTAAAGTGGTATCATATAAACACAGGCTTTCAAGAGTTACAGTATTTGACGTTAATTTATTTGTGCACTTTCATGACATTATTTTATCTTTCCTAAATATTTCAATAGTGAAATTGAACTGAATTTATTAATACAAATTCATTTGTTTTACTTGTTGCAGTGTTATACATTTATGCAATCAGGGGTTAATGAGCCTACCTGGGCTTAAATTTGTTAATCATCATCATGATTATATATATATCTGAAGCTTGATGTTAATCAGATCTAGTATGGGATCTAATCAAATTCAATTTAATTTAAAGACTAAATACATTTGTATTTCTTGCCGCAATGCTGTAAATACAGGCATAGGTCATGATGATAGGCAGGCCAAGGATTTAGGCTTGGTTATAATTTTAACTGTAATTTGCAAATGTGCCAACCTACAGTTCATTTTATATGTGGAAATCTACATTTTGTTTTTCCTTTATATATGAAATTAAAAAAAAATTGATTTAACATTTCATATAAAAAGCATTTTTTGTTTTGCTAATAACTTTGCCGTCGTTTGAAGAATCTTGATGACATTTTCAAAATTAATTTTCTAATTGGTTCAGCTGTAGTCTAGACATTTTTGAGACATCTCTTCAAGAGGAGGCCAAGTAAAAAGGGGGCCCCCATAATGCTTTTTCCCCATGCAATATCTATGGGGATTTCAATTTTTTTTAAACAAGAATACAGCCTGAACTGCTGAGCGGATTTACGGAAACTTTGGCAGAAAGGTAGATCTTGGTCCAGAAAGATCTTTTTTTGTTATTTGCTTCACATCTGTTCAGTAGTTTTGGAGTTATTAAAGAAATAAAAATATAGAAATCTAGGGATGCAGGTTTAATCGCGGGGGATCTGCTGGTCTAGGCAACCTTAAAGGAAAATGACGGCCTCCATTGTGTTTGTCACTTGGGCCATAGGAGAAAAAAATACAGTGTAAAGGCATTCTGTATAATTCTGTTCAGCGGTTCGGGCTGTAGTCATGTGAAAAAAAATCCATGGGAAGTTGCATGGGGTAATGTGTTTTGGGACCACCCTTTTTCCCTGGCCCACTTTGACAAAGTACCCTGAAACTTTAAGGACAGCAACTGCAGTGAGTCAAAACTAGTTTTTAAAATTTCGTGAAGATTCCTAAAACAGCAGCAAAGTGATTAGCAAAACAAAAAAACACTCTGTCAACTATGGAAACAAGGTCCTACCTAAAACTATCCTGTGGTGACTGCCATTGGGTAATATATATATATATATATATATATATATATATATATATATATATATACACACACATATACTACCCGGTGGCGGACACCACTGGATAGTTAAAGCTATGTCAGCTGTTCCATACGAAAAGTGTTTTTGTGTTGCTAATAACTTTGACCCTGTTTGAGGAATATCTACAAAACTTTCCAAAAAGGTGCTACTTTTGGACTAGTTTGTGCATGAAATGTTTCTTGGTTATCTGTCAAGTGGGGACTGAGAAAAAAGGGGGGTTGCAAAATGCAAAATCCCCAAGCATTTTCCATAGACTTCTTTAAGAAGCGATACTGCAAAAAGTGCTGAATGGAATTTCACGAAATTTAGTAGGAAGCTGGAGCTTGTTCCGAAGATTATGCTTTTGGTGTAAAATCTGTTCAGCAGGTTTTGAGAAATTAAGGTTAAAAAATATTGTATATTTGGACAGTTGGGTCCGCGAGAGGGTCAAGATACTCTTGGGGGAGCGCCAATTCAAAAATACAGCAATCTGGTTTGCCCAGGAAGCTTTTTTCCCCTTTGGGCCAATTCACTCCTGTTGGAGTCAGATTCTGTGGGAGGGAGCGCTCTGATTGGCTGCCAGGAACATGAGAAAAATGTTGCTGGCAGCCATTACACGACTAAGGGACTTAGTCCCCTGCCCTGAAGTTTAAAAGAAGTGATATAAGGGGGCAAGGTAGAGAAACTCTGTCCCCCCAAGCCCCATAGTTGGGGGCCAGGAAGGACCTCCCCCAGGGCCAAAGAAAAAAAATCTGCAATTTTGCCTGTAAACTGGCAGGACTCCTGAGGGGTAAAAACAAAAACAAAATTGCAGCCGGGCCAGCATTCTTCAAGTATAGGCTGTTGAAAGTCCACCGCTGAAGCTAAATTGTTTATTTAAAAGGAGAGGGTGCATGCCCACCTCCTTGAAACATTATAGGCCCCAGAGAGTCCACCCTGGGGCTGCAATCCAGAAGGGGAAAATGGGCACACAGCCCCCTTTCCCTGAGCCATCGTATGCCACAGGGATCTCAACAGCCCGCACCCAGAATGTCCATAAAAAGGGAGCAGGGCTGCATGGCCCTTCTTGCTGAGCCTTCTAAAGCCCCAGGGACCCCACTCCCTGAGACCGCTTTCTTTAATTAAATAGGCTGTGAAACTGGCCTCCTGAGCCTTTATAGGCATCATGGAGCCCACCCTTTGGGCCAAAACCTACAAAAAAGAAAAGCCATGTGGCCTTCCTCCCTGTACCATTAATGGACTCAGAAACACCGTCCCCCAGGGCCAGCTCACTTGCTTTGCCCTGGGGAGCCTAAAACTGGGACACAGCAGTTTCCCTGCCTGCACCCACATAAGAAACATGTGTTTGCTCCTACTTTGCAGAAGCATTTTTAAAATATCTGCAAAATGGGAGCGAACACATAGGGGGTCATTACAACATTGGCGGTAAAAGCCGCTTACCGCCGTGCAGAAGACCGCCAACACGGCTGCGGAATTCTGCTACTGTCATTATGACCCACAGCTCGGAATCCGCCAAAATCCAGACACCCACAAGTCCGCCACACCAAAGGTCACTGATAAACTGGCGAAAACAAAACCTCCACCGTCACGGCAACAGGAATACGCCCACACTATCACGACCCACGAATCTATGCGGCGGTCTTTCAACTGCGGTATTTCTTTGGCAGTACACACCGCCGCGCTCAAAATACACACACATTTACAAAACACTGCCACATTGGACAAATCGAAATACACACACCTAATACACATGCACGCACCACTCCCACACACGCAATACAATATAAAACAGACACCCACATCACCCACAAACCCCTACGACAACAATTGTGACTGAAGACCAGAGAGAGACACCACCAGAAAGAACAATAGCATCCACAGGCACACAATACCATCACCCACACAACATTCATGCACCTCACACAACACACCACTAAATATCACCCCACATATCACAACACACACCAACCCACACATCACCCACCCCACCCCACGGCACAGCAAAGACACCCCAGGTTCTCTGAGGAGGAGCTCAGGGTCATGGTGGAGGAAATCATCCGGGTAGAGCCACAGCTATGTGGATCACAGGTTCAGCACACCTCCATAGCTAGGAAGATGGAGCTATGGCGAAGAATAGTGGACAGGGTCAACGCAGTGGGACAACACCCAAGAAATAGGGATGACATCAGGAAGAGGTGGAACGACCTATGGGGGAAGGTGCGTTCCGTGGTATCCAGACACAACCTTGCGGTTCAGAGGACTGGCGGCGGACCCCCACCTCCTCCCCACGACTAACAACATGGGAGGAGCAAGTCTTGGCTATTCTGCATCCTGAGGGCCTCGAAGGAGTAGCAGGAGGAATGGACTCTGGTAAGGCAAATCTTAACTAACTTATCCCCCACCCTACCTGAATGCCACCATATACCCCCACCCTCGCCCTCACCCCATCACTCCTACTCCACCCACATGTCCCAATATCACAAACCACACATCCCTACACCAAGCCCTGCATGCAACAACAAAGCATGGACACCCATCACCAATGCATGGCCACTGCACATACCCATACACCCCCCTAAACCATCATCACACAAGGTCCCACTCAGGAATGCAAGCACTGGGGTACACGGTCACCCACCCATTGCACACCATGATATACACAGATGCAATAATCTTGCTGATACATCCCTGTAGGACCCCTACCCAATGTCACTGCACAGGAGGGTCCACACATGTCCACACCACCAACAGAAGAGGTCCACAGTGATGACAGCAGCTCTGTCCAACTGGATCTAGACGACCAGCCCGGCCCATCTGGGACCACGGGACAGTCGGTTCCCCTCACAATGGCACAGGCCACTACAGAGCTTGCCCCCTCTGGAAACACCAGCACAGCACCCACCCAGTGGGCCCATACCTCTGTCCCCAGGACAAGTCAATCAACCGTGTGTCCACCACTACAGGGAACCCAGGCTAACCCACCACCCCAACAACAACAGGGACCTAGGGGCATTGGTAGTGGGCACACCGTTCAGGGGACAGAGGCCCAGGGAAACAGGGGAACTGGGAGGGATGCTGTGCGACAGGGGGAGGACAGGCCCAGGGAACCCAATCTCCACAAGGCCCTCTCCAACATCATGGGAGTGTACCATCATTCCCAGGAGACGATGGCAACGGTACTGGCCAAGTTTCAGGAGACCCAGCGGCTGCAGGAGGAACAGTATTTGGGCTTCAGGGAGGAACTCAGATCCATCAATTCCATCCTGGGCACCATCGTAGGGGTGCTGAAGGAAGTCCTCAACACCACTGTGGCACAACAAGGGGCCCCTGACACTAGCCTGGACGATGAACTGTCCACCACCTCCTCCGGCGCTAGTGGACAGGAGGCACCACCACAGGACCACCACACCAGCACCCCACCCCCTGCAGAGGGAGAACCACCCCGCAAACGGTCCCTGAGATCCAGGATAAAGACAGAGAACGATGCCAAGACCCCCACCCAGAACTGAGACCGTCCTGAATGTCATCCTTTTGTCCCACTTTGTCACCATGTCCATCCTCAAACTGCCCCAGCTCCACTTCCTATGCCCCTTTGGACAATGCACCTGTGAGACTAATAGACTGGACTCTGCCATGGACATTCCCCCACAATCACCCCTCACCATTTTACAACCCCTCCAATATTGAGCACTTAAATAAACACCCTTAAAGCACAAAACAATCTGCAGTCTGTCTGTGATTTCAAAATAGTGTATTATGAATTACAGTGACAAAATGCTCTTTCAATTGTAATGTCAACATACCTATGTCACACAGCTCTAATCCATGAGGAGAAAAAGCAGCTGTCACACAGTGGGACCCACATCTGTGAAATTGTAAGGGAAAGTGACAACTCAGTGACCATACAGTGGGTGAAAAGGACAGACAGTAGAGAGGTAGTAGTGTTAAAGTACATGCAGTAGGCTGGTTTGTTTTCTTACCTGTGTCTCACTGGAAGTATTCCAGGATCACAGAGTTCCTGTTGTCGATGTCCTCTCCTTCTGCTTCCTCGTCTGCGCTGTCCACAGGCTCCACAGCTGCCACAACACCTCCCTCTGGACCATCCTCTTGCAGAAAAGGCACCTGTTGTCGCAAAGCTAAGTTGTGAAGCATACAGCAGGCCACGATAATGTGGCACACCTTCTTTGGTGAGTAGAATAGGGAACCACCTGTCATATGGAGGCACCGAACCTGGCCTTCAGGAGGCCGAAGGTCCGCTCTATAATCCCCCTAGTTCGCCCATGGGCCTCACTGTAGCGTTCCTCTGCCGATTGTCCTGGGATTCCTCACTGGGGTCAGTAGCCATGACAGGTTGGGGTAGCCAGAGTCACCTGCAAATGTCGAGGGACAACTGTTAGACACACACTAACCCTTTGGGACAACCCCAGACAACTATCCACACTGTATAGGGTCCATGTCCTCACCTAATAGCCACACACGGTGCCTCTGGAGTTGCCCCATCACATAAGGGATGCTGCTATTCCACAGGATGTAAGCGTCATGCACTGAGCCAGGGAATTTTGCATTAAGAAGGGAGATGTACTGGTCTGCCAAACACACCATCTGCACATTCATCGAATGGTAACTCTTCTGGTTTCTGTACACCTGTTCACTCCTGCGTGGGGGGACCAAGGCCACATGTTTCCCATCAATGGCACCTATGATGTTGGGGGTATGTCCCAGGGCAAAGAAGTCACCTTTCACTGTAGGCAAATCCTCCACCTGAGGGAAAACGATGTAGCTCTGCATGTGTTTCAGCAGGGCAGACAACACTCTGGACAACATGTTGGAAAACATAGGCTGGGACATCCCTGATGCTATGGCCACTGTAGTTAGCAACCCTTGACCCTAGGGTAGGTCGCTTCCCCCGCCGCTGCAGCTCCACCTGCCTAGGCTCCTGACACCTCCCAGCAAGACCAGCTAAACCGTAAGTACTCCCCCTGCCCAGCCCCTCGCCCAGCCCCGCGCCACTCACCTCTCTTTTCCTGAACTTCTGTCTTCTGCCTTCCGGTCTCTCCTCCAACCTCTCTCCGCACCTCTGCTGTCCATTTCCCTTCGCTTCCTGCGCCTCCTTCCTGCTTCTGGTAGCAATCTTTCTCTGCTCCTCTTCTGCAGCCCACTTGCTGCGTGTTCTGCTCTTCCTCTGTGCCCAGCTCCTCTTCCTCAGCGCGTTTTCTTCCTGCTTTGCTCTTCCTCTGTGTTCTTCTTTTCTCATCTGCACCCCGTCCTGTGTGTTCTTTCTTCTTCTGTGTTCTTCTGTGCTCTTCTCCTCCTCTGCACCCCGTCCTGCGTGTTCTTTTCTTCTTTTTCTTCATCTGTGCTCTTCTCCTCCTCTGCACTCCGTCCTGCGTGTTCTTTCTTCATCTGTGTTCTTCTGCTCTTTTCCTCCTCTGCACCCCGTCCTGCGTGCTCTTTTCTTCTTTTTCTTCATCTGTGTTCTTCTGTGCTCTTCTCCCCCTCTGCACCCCGTCCTGCGTGTTCTTTCTTCATCTGTACTCTTCTCTGCGTGTTCCTTTTTCTTCTTCTGTGGCCTTTCTCCTCATCTTCTGGATGCTTCACTCCTCTGCTTCTCTGATCTCTCCTCTTCTTCTTGACTCTTCTCTCCTGTTCTTCTTGACTCTTCTCTCCTGACTCTTCTCTCTCCTCTTCTTCTTGACTCTTCTCTCTTGACTCTTCTCTCACCTCTTCTTCTTGACTCTTCTCTTTTGACTCTTCTCTCTTCTCCTCTTCTTGACTCTTCTCTCCTGACTCTTCCACTCCTCTCTTCTGTTCTTCCTGACTCCTCTCCTCCTCTGTAATCCCCCCTTCCCTATCTTTTTTCCCTTCCCCTCTACCTGACCCCCCCGCCCTCCGCTTTCCCGCCGCCACCTCCCGCTCGGCCCTGCCCCCGCTCCCATTCGTCCCCCCCCCTCCCGCCCCCAGGTGACCCCTCCTCCCACTTATGGCGGCCAAAGGCAAGCCTGTCTGCGCCCGTCCGCGCCTGGACCACGCCCAGCGCCACGACCCCTGGCCCCCAGCACTCCCAAACCCTGCAGCACCGCTACAACCCCACCACCCTCCACGCTCTCAACCCAGGGCGCTCCAGAACCTGCTTCCAAGCCAACCCTAAACGCAACCATGGACCCTTTGCATGCCTCACCTGCAAACTCACCTTCCACCACGACTGCACCCCGCCCGCCAGCCCACGCGCCAATAACCACCTCAAATGCATCCGGATCAACGCACGCTCCGTCCACAAGCACGCCATTGAACTATGGGACCTCTTGGACTCCACCGCACCGGACGTCACCTTCATCACTGAGACCTGGATGAACGCCACCTCGGCCCCCGACATCGCCATAGCCATCCCCGACGGCTACAAGATCACCAGGAGGGACCGCACCAACCAAGTCGGTGGAGGAATCGCCATTGTTTTCAAGGACTCCATCAGCATCACCACCTCCACCGAAGACACCCCTCTCGCCGCCGAACACATGCACTTCCAGATCCACAGCGACCCCAGGACCACCCTCAGAGGAACTCTCATCTACAGACCCCCTGGACCACGCACCCTCTTCAGCGAATCCATCGCAGACTTCATCTCCCCGCACGCCCTTGCCTCGCTGGACTACATCCTCCTCAGTGACCTCAACTTCCACCTGGAGCAGAACAACGACCCCAACACCACCACCCTGCTCGACAACCTCGCCAACCTCGGTCTCAAGCAACTGGTGAACACCCCCACCCACATCGTCGGACACACGCTCGACCCCATCTTCTCCGCCAGCAACCTCGTATCCTTCAGCCACTCCTCCGTAATACACTGGACTGACCACAGATGTGTCCACGTCACCTTCAGACGCAAGACTCTCCACCTCAGCACACAACCCATCCCACGCAGACATTGGAACAAAATCCCCACGGAACAGCTTCGCTCCACTCTCAGCGACAACCAACCCACCTTTTCCACCGACCCCAACGACGCAGCCCTCAGTCTCACTCATTGGATCACCAACTGCGCAGACAACCTCGCACCTCTCAGACGCCTCCCAAGACAGACCAGCACCAGGAAACCTCAATGGTTCACTGACACCCTTAAAGAATCCAAAAAAACCTGCCGTACCCTCGAGAAAGCCTGGCGCAAAGACCACACCACAGAAAACATGTCTGCCCTCAAAAACGCCACCCGCGAACACCTTCAGCTGATCCGCGCCACCAAAAGAACTTCCTTCACAGACAGACTGGACAAGAATACTCACAACAGCAAAGAACTCTTCAACATTGTCAAAGAGCTCTCCAATCCTAACGCCAACTCCAACTCCATCACGCCCTCACAAGACCTTTGCAACTCCCTCGCTACCTTCTTCCATCGTAAGATCACCGACCTACACGACAGCTTCGGACACCAGACTCAGCCATCCACCACAGAACCTACTACCCCAGCCATCACACTCAACGCCTGGACTCACATCAGCGCGGAGGAGACCAAAGCTACCATGAACTCCATCCACTCCGGTGCCCCCTCGGACCCCTGCCCACACTTCATCTTCAACAAAGCCGACAACATCATCGCCCCGCATCTCCAGACCATCATCGACAGCTCGTTTGCTTCTGCCGCCTTCCCCGAGAGCTGGAAACAGTCGGAAGTAAACGCCCTCCTGAAGAAACCTACGGCGAACCCCAGCGACCGGAAGAACTTCCGCCCCTTCTCGCTCCTCCCCTTCCCTGCCAAAGTCATAGAGAAGACCGTCAACAAGCAACTGACCAATTTCCTTGAAAACAACAACCTACTCGACCCCTCTCAGTCCGGATTCCAAGCCAATCACAGAACAGAAACCGCCCTCATCTCAGTCACAGACGACATCATAACTCTGATGGACAACGGAGAAACAGTCGCCCTCATCCTCCTCGACCTCTCGGCTGCCTTCGACAACGTCTGCCACGGAACCCTAACATCCCGCCTGCACTCCACTGGTATCCAAGGACTGGCCCTGGACTGGATCACCTCTTTCCTCTCTAACCGCTCCCAAAGAGTCTACCTCCCTCCTTTCCGCTCAGACCCCACCAAGATCATCTGCGGCGTCCCACAAGGCTCCTCGCTCAGCCCGACTCTCTTCAATGTCTACAGGAACCCCATCGCCAACATCGTACGCAAACACAACACCAACATCACCTCCTACGCCGACAACACTCAGCTGATACTTTCCCTCACCAAGGACCTCACTGGCACCAAGACCAACCTGCAAGATGGAATGAAAGACGTCGCTGAATGGATGAAACTCAGCCGTCTGAAACTGAACTCATAAAAAACTGAAGTCCTCATCCTCGGAAACACCCCATCCGCCTGGGACGACTCTTGGTGGCCCACGGCCCTAGGCACCGCACCAACTTATCCCTAATCGCCTCACTTTCCTGTTCTCCACAATAACTCAGGTTCCTTCACCCAACGTCTGGATTACGTGCCCCCTTCTTGCCCTCATACTTCTCCCCACCACCACAGTCCTAGTAACACCCTTCCCTTATCCCCACCACCCTCCTCCTCCACAATTTCCCAACATGGCCACCGCTCGAATTAAGTCTGGAATTAATTGCTACAAAATCATCTACCCTTCTAACCTGACTAAAGCTGCAGCAAAACGTTTCAAGCATAACACCATTGAATGTTTCCCCGATTCCCTTTTTGTCGATCAGTTTTACAATGGTCGGTATGGGGGGCTCAAAAACGATCTAATTTTTTTCACGCACGACATACCCTCTTGGTCTACCAGCTTTTACAATCCCTTTAACGTCACCTCCTCCTCCTCTATCCCTCATGGGAAACAGCTAAAAATGTCCCCCTCTGCGGGTTTTAACGGCTCCCTCACTATCTCACTCTATAACAACGGTACTGTTATGATCCAAGCCAAAGACACCGTTCTCTCTCTCTTTGACCGCCTCTTCCCTTCCCTACTCCCCTCCCCTGCGCCGGGCTATCCCTTGACTCTCCATCTAGCTCCACCAATTACTCCCTTTTTCCTCCTTTGACCCCCCCACTCTACAATAGGCTGCACCCTGGGGAGGCACAGGTCGACCCTCTTCTCTCCCCTCGGACCTCCCCTCCCATTCTTCCCCCCTCACAGTATGCCCCTCCCTTCTTCATTTCAGCCTTACCTCGAGCTAACACGCTCCTCGTCCATTCTGCACCGTCCCGGCACTCCTTTCTCATCTCCTCCCCCCTATCCCTTCCAGCCACCCCCCTCCTTAGACCACCTCTCCTCCAGCCCTCTCCCCTTGTCTATGTTCCCTACGTTCCCCTTCTTCCCTCCCCCTCTCTGCTTTTCCGCCCACTCCTCCCCTCATTATGTACCCCGATTTCCCCACAAATACATTCCATCTCTCTCCCTCCCCACTCTCCTCCAGCACTGCTGTGCTACCCCCTTCCCTCCCCTGGTAACCCCTTCCCTCCCTCGGACCGAGCAGATTCACTTCCTTTCTTCAACTTCCCTTTATCCCAATCCCCCCACTCTGCCTGATACCCGCTCCCTCACAGCCACCTCACTTAGCTACTAGGACCTATCCAACCCCCTCCCCTCTCTTCCTTCCAAACCTCCCTATTCCCTATGACTCCTCACTCTCCTCCCCTCTCCTACCGCCCCACCGCCCCACTCCTCTCCTATCGCCTCCTAATTTTGCCCTTAATTCCTATCCTTCTTGCAACGCCAACAACGGCAACTCTCATTCACCCCTGGCGCACCAACTCCTGCTCTCATCCAAAACCTTTCCCCACCTCTGAACCCTATACCCCTACTCCCCTCCCGTTCCCCCACCTCTCCCTGCCGTACACTGCCTAGTGCACCCCCTCCTGTTCCCATCGAGCCACCCAACATGCTGTGCTCTTCCTTACTCTCTCTGGAAAATAAGCTAGGCTCTCTAATCACCGCCATCTCACAACTTGAAGCTACCACTTTAGTTTTAAGCTCCAAGATCTCGACTTTTCCACACACCTCAATTCCTTTGGCAAACACTCACCCTTCCACGAGATGCACCTCACCCTCACACCCCAGTATAGCTAAGCATAGCCTGTCGTCTGCAATTCCACACAAGCACTCGAACGCCACCCTTCCTTCACTTCCACTTCCCAGTAACCCTGTTATCTACACTATTCCGACCATCTCATCTGTCAGAACCACTCGCCCACCTAAACCCTCCCGAGCGCCCTCATATAAGTACAATATCCCTATCACCCCTCATAGCCCAAGTGCCCCAGTCACCAAAACAGTTGCGTCAGAGCTGCGCTGTTTGCTCCACAACTGCAGATCTGCAATAAAACACAAACTTGAAATCTCCGATACCATCAACTTGCACAATATTGACATGCTCTTCCTCACAGAGACCTGGTTCAACGATACCTCTCACTCTATGTTTGATCTCCTTGTACCCACAGGCTATTCTATACTTAGAAATGACAGAATTGACAAAGTTGGGGGAGGTGTTGCAGTCATCTTTAGAAACTCCCTTCAACTTAAGGCTCTTCCTAACAGCTCCTTCCACACTTTTGAATGCCTATCTCTTGAGCTTCAATTGCACCACGCCCACCTCTCAGATTCCATGCTATTTACCACCCGCCTGGTAGCAGCCCTTCGTTTATGGAGGAACTCACGGACTGCATCAGCGACCAATACACGCAAAGTGACAATCAGATCTTCGTGGGTGACTTCAATGTCCACTGGGGCTCGCCTCAAGACACCTATGCAAATTTGCTGGCCACCTTCCTCTCTGCAAACGATCTTATCCAACACTGCACAGAAACAACACACTCTAAAGGCTCAATCCTGGACCTTGTTATTTCTAAAGCAGACTTGCTGACTATCGCTACCCCTATTCTTGTAGACTGGTCGGACCACCTCCTCATCCCATTCTCTCTTCACCTATCACACTCTATAACTCTTGGCCAGCCTAAGAGGGCTACTTCCTGGTTCCGTGACACTAAAAATATTGACCTCAGTACCCTCTGTGATTCTGCTTTGCTATCACTTCCAAGGCTAGACCCGGACCTAGATGTTAACGAACTCACCTCCCAATGCCTCACAGTCCTTGCAGTCGAAATCAATAATGTCGCTCCTCTCCAAAGCAAAAAGAAAAGGCCCACTCCCTCAGCACCTTGGTTCAACAAATCCCTCTATGAAGAAAGGAAGTTCCTAAGAGCCCTTGAGAAACAATGGAGACAAGCGCCCTCCACTGAAAATTTGGCCACGCTTCATTCAGCAAGATCCAAGTACCACAAGCTCATCTTCCTTGGAAAAGCGTCACACTACAAATCCCTCCTTGACTCAGCCAAAAATAGACCCAAAAAACTATTCGACCTCATCAAGAACCCAAACAGCTCTCCCCCAACCTCCAAATTGGAAGATTCCACAAAGAAAGCAGCGAAATTCGCTGTATTCTTTGACGAAAAGGTAAAATCACTTGTAGATCAGGTCATTCATCCTACCCCTACAGAGGAGCGCAAATCCTTAACCATTTGGCAAAACTTTGACCCCATCTCTGACGATGTTCTCCTTAAATGCATCCTCGATACAAAGCCCTCTAACCATTCTCTTGACCCCATCCCTAGTGCCATTGCCATTGACTTCTATACTAACTCTCTTTCCTATTGGACCACTTTGGTTAACCTCTCCCTCAGTCAAGGCTCCCTTCCTGTTTCCTTCAAAACTGGGCAGGTCACCCCTCTGCTTAAAAAACCCACCACTGATGCGAACGACCTCAACAATTACCGTCCCATCACTAACCTACCCTTTCTTGCGAAAATTACAGAAAAATGTGTAGCAAAACAACTCTCTCGCCATATCAAGGAAAATGATCTTCTTGACAATTTCCAGTCCGGCTTCATTCAAAACTGCAGCACTGAAACAGCCCTGCTGCTAGTGATTGATGACGCGCTGCGGATACTCGATTCAGGGGAGTCTTGTCTTCTAATTCTTCTTGACCTTTCTGCAGCCTTTGACACTGTCAATCACAACACTCTCCTTAACACTCTTCATCAGAGAATGGGCATGGAGGGCACTGTGCTCAAATGGTTCGCCTCCTTCCTCTCTGATAGATTCCAAATGATCAAAATAGTGAACAGTCTTTCAGCTCCTTTAGCGGTCAGTCAAGGTGTTCCTCAAGGCTCCATACTTGCACCCACACTGTTCAATCTCTATTTAGAACCGTTGGGAAATCTCCTGAGTAAATCCGGGATCCACTATCATCTTTATGCGGATGACACTCAGATTTACCTTAAGGTGGCCTCCAATCACGATCTCTCCTTCCTTAGCTCTACTCTCGACTCCATTCAAAACTGGATGTTAACTCATCAACTGATCCTGAATCCCTCCAAAACAGAATTCCTCCTCCTCTCCTCCTCTCCTCCTCACTTTCTCATCCCCCAGTGCAATCATGGATGGATCAGATCAATCTAATGAACAATAAGCCCATCATTGTCGAGAGCGCAAAATCCCTTGGTGTCATACTCGACAAAAAACTCAATCTACTCTCCCACATCGACTCCATTGCAAAGTCTGCTCGACACCAACTGCGCCTTCTTTGGGGAATTCGTTGCTTCTTCCCGGAGCACGACCTTAAAACCCTGGTCCAATCGCTGGTTCTCTCCAGATTGGACTACTCCAACTCTCTTCTTACTGGCCTTCCCAAATCCCACCTTTCCCCCCTGAAGTCTATTCTCCATTCAGCAGCTCGTTTCATATATGGGGCCAAAAGAAGCGACCACATTACACCCATTTTATCCACCCTCCGTTGGCTTCCCATAGAGGCAAGATCTATCTACAAAACTGCATGTATCACCCACAAAGCCTTGCACTCCTCCTCCCCTCGCTACCTGGTGAATAAACTGAAACTCTCTGGGGGCTCCAGACCATCACGTAATGCAGAAAAGTTATTGCTTGAACCTCCCATTTTCAAGAAGGAAAGATCGATGGCCCAATCCTTTTCAGGCAACGCAGTGAGAATCTGGAACTCACTTCCGCCTCAGCTTCGGACCACCACCTCTTCCCAGGCCTTCAAAACTGACCTCAAAGCTCTCCTCCTTCAAAGACACTTCCAAATTTAATTCAAGCCCTCTGTTTTCTGAAGGAAGTCCTTCCATTATAGGAAATTCTGTTCTCCATGCCTATAGAAGTGCCTTCCCAGGGTGTTTTTGTGTTTTGAGTGTCTGCCATTTAGAGCAGTCTTATACCTCTACCTGTATTTTGTACTCTTTTGTATCATGCACACGGCACCTTTCCTTTTACAACGTATCATTTGCTACCTCTTATATCTTGTTTGCTTTTGATACATGCACAACGGCCACCAATGCCTCATGTAACGTAACTATTGTTTTAGTGTTTTGAGTGTCTACCATTTATTGCAATTTTTTTTTTTTTTTTGTTTTTTTACCTCTACTCGTACTTTATTTGCTCTTGTAACCTGCACACGTCACTTTTTCCTTTCGTATTGCCTCATGTAATGTAACGTTTGCTTTTGTAACAGGCTCACTCGTAATTCTTCTCCTCTTGTATCTTTACTTTGCCTATTGTGAAGCGCAGGGACATCCCTGATGCTATGGCCACTGTAGTTAGCAACCCTTGACCCTAGGGTAGGTCGCTTCCCCCGCCGCTGCAGCTCCACCTGCCTAGGCTCCTGACACCTCCCAGCAAGACCAGCTAAACCGTAAGTACTCCCCCTGCCCAGCCCCTCGCCCAGCCCCGCGCCACTCACCTCTCTTTTCCTGAACTTCTGTCTTCTGCCTTCCGGTCTCTCCTCCAACCTCTCTCCGCACCTCTGCTGTCCATTTCCCTTCGCTTCCTGCGCCTCCTTCCTGCTTCTGGTAGCAATCTTTCTCTGCTCCTCTTCTGCAGCCCACTTGCTGCGTGTTCTGCTCTTCCTCTGTGCCCAGCTCCTCTTCCTCAGCGCGTTTTCTTCCTGCTTTGCTCTTCCTCTGTGTTCTTCTTTTCTCATCTGCACCCCGTCCTGTGTGTTCTTTCTTCTTCTGTGTTCTTCTGTGCTCTTCTCCTCCTCTGCACCCCGTCCTGCGTGTTCTTTTCTTCTTTTTCTTCATCTGTGCTCTTCTCCTCCTCTGCACTCCGTCCTGCGTGTTCTTTCTTCATCTGTGTTCTTCTGCTCTTTTCCTCCTCTGCACCCCGTCCTGCGTGCTCTTTTCTTCTTTTTCTTCATCTGTGTTCTTCTGTGCTCTTCTCCCCCTCTGCACCCCGTCCTGCGTGTTCTTTCTTCATCTGTACTCTTCTCTGCGTGTTCCTTTTTCTTCTTCTGTGGCCTTTCTCCTCATCTTCTGGATGCTTCACTCCTCTGCTTCTCTGATCTCTCCTCTTCTTCTTGACTCTTCTCTCCTGTTCTTCTTGACTCTTCTCTCCTGACTCTTCTCTCTCCTCTTCTTCTTGACTCTTCTCTCTTGACTCTTCTCTCACCTCTTCTTCTTGACTCTTCTCTTTTGACTCTTCTCTCTTCTCCTCTTCTTGACTCTTCTCTCCTGACTCTTCCACTCCTCTCTTCTGTTCTTCCTGACTCCTCTCCTCCTCTGTAATCCCCCCTTCCCTATCTTTTTTCCCTTCCCCTCTACCTGACCCCCCCGCCCTCCGCTTTCCCGCCGCCACCTCCCGCTCGGCCCTGCCCCCGCTCCCATTCGTCCCCCCCCCTCCCGCCCCCAGGTGACCCCTCCTCCCACTTATGGCGGCCAAAGGCAAGCCTGTCTGCGCCCGTCCGCGCCTGGACCACGCCCAGCGCCACGACCCCTGGCCCCCAGCACTCCCAAACCCTGCAGCACCGCTACAACCCCACCACCCTCCACGCTCTCAACCCAGGGCGCTCCAGAACCTGCTTCCAAGCCAACCCTAAACGCAACCATGGACCCTTTGCATGCCTCACCTGCAAACTCACCTTCCACCACGACTGCACCCCGCCCGCCAGCCCACGCGCCAATAACCACCTCAAATGCATCCGGATCAACGCACGCTCCGTCCACAAGCACGCCATTGAACTATGGGACCTCTTGGACTCCACCGCACCGGACGTCACCTTCATCACTGAGACCTGGATGAACGCCACCTCGGCCCCCGACATCGCCATAGCCATCCCCGACGGCTACAAGATCACCAGGAGGGACCGCACCAACCAAGTCGGTGGAGGAATCGCCATTGTTTTCAAGGACTCCATCAGCATCACCACCTCCACCGAAGACACCCCTCTCGCCGCCGAACACATGCACTTCCAGATCCACAGCGACCCCAGGACCACCCTCAGAGGAACTCTCATCTACAGACCCCCTGGACCACGCACCCTCTTCAGCGAATCCATCGCAGACTTCATCTCCCCGCACGCCCTTGCCTCGCTGGACTACATCCTCCTCAGTGACCTCAACTTCCACCTGGAGCAGAACAACGACCCCAACACCACCACCCTGCTCGACAACCTCGCCAACCTCGGTCTCAAGCAACTGGTGAACACCCCCACCCACATCGTCGGACACACGCTCGACCCCATCTTCTCCGCCAGCAACCTCGTATCCTTCAGCCACTCCTCCGTAATACACTGGACTGACCACAGATGTGTCCACGTCACCTTCAGACGCAAGACTCTCCACCTCAGCACACAACCCATCCCACGCAGACATTGGAACAAAATCCCCACGGAACAGCTTCGCTCCACTCTCAGCGACAACCAACCCACCTTTTCCACCGACCCCAACGACGCAGCCCTCAGTCTCACTCATTGGATCACCAACTGCGCAGACAACCTCGCACCTCTCAGACGCCTCCCAAGACAGACCAGCACCAGGAAACCTCAATGGTTCACTGACACCCTTAAAGAATCCAAAAAAACCTGCCGTACCCTCGAGAAAGCCTGGCGCAAAGACCACACCACAGAAAACATGTCTGCCCTCAAAAACGCCACCCGCGAACACCTTCAGCTGATCCGCGCCACCAAAAGAACTTCCTTCACAGACAGACTGGACAAGAATACTCACAACAGCAAAGAACTCTTCAACATTGTCAAAGAGCTCTCCAATCCTAACGCCAACTCCAACTCCATCACGCCCTCACAAGACCTTTGCAACTCCCTCGCTACCTTCTTCCATCGTAAGATCACCGACCTACACGACAGCTTCGGACACCAGACTCAGCCATCCACCACAGAACCTACTACCCCAGCCATCACACTCAACGCCTGGACTCACATCAGCGCGGAGGAGACCAAAGCTACCATGAACTCCATCCACTCCGGTGCCCCCTCGGACCCCTGCCCACACTTCATCTTCAACAAAGCCGACAACATCATCGCCCCGCATCTCCAGACCATCATCGACAGCTCGTTTGCTTCTGCCGCCTTCCCCGAGAGCTGGAAACAGTCGGAAGTAAACGCCCTCCTGAAGAAACCTACGGCGAACCCCAGCGACCGGAAGAACTTCCGCCCCTTCTCGCTCCTCCCCTTCCCTGCCAAAGTCATAGAGAAGACCGTCAACAAGCAACTGACCAATTTCCTTGAAAACAACAACCTACTCGACCCCTCTCAGTCCGGATTCCAAGCCAATCACAGAACAGAAACCGCCCTCATCTCAGTCACAGACGACATCATAACTCTGATGGACAACGGAGAAACAGTCGCCCTCATCCTCCTCGACCTCTCGGCTGCCTTCGACAACGTCTGCCACGGAACCCTAACATCCCGCCTGCACTCCACTGGTATCCAAGGACTGGCCCTGGACTGGATCACCTCTTTCCTCTCTAACCGCTCCCAAAGAGTCTACCTCCCTCCTTTCCGCTCAGACCCCACCAAGATCATCTGCGGCGTCCCACAAGGCTCCTCGCTCAGCCCGACTCTCTTCAATGTCTACAGGAACCCCATCGCCAACATCGTACGCAAACACAACACCAACATCACCTCCTACGCCGACAACACTCAGCTGATACTTTCCCTCACCAAGGACCTCACTGGCACCAAGACCAACCTGCAAGATGGAATGAAAGACGTCGCTGAATGGATGAAACTCAGCCGTCTGAAACTGAACTCATAAAAAACTGAAGTCCTCATCCTCGGAAACACCCCATCCGCCTGGGACGACTCTTGGTGGCCCACGGCCCTAGGCACCGCACCAACTTATCCCTAATCGCCTCACTTTCCTGTTCTCCACAATAACTCAGGTTCCTTCACCCAACGTCTGGATTACGTGCCCCCTTCTTGCCCTCATACTTCTCCCCACCACCACAGTCCTAGTAACACCCTTCCCTTATCCCCACCACCCTCCTCCTCCACAATTTCCCAACATGGCCACCGCTCGAATTAAGTCTGGAATTAATTGCTACAAAATCATCTACCCTTCTAACCTGACTAAAGCTGCAGCAAAACGTTTCAAGCATAACACCATTGAATGTTTCCCCGATTCCCTTTTTGTCGATCAGTTTTACAATGGTCGGTATGGGGGGCTCAAAAACGATCTAATTTTTTTCACGCACGACATACCCTCTTGGTCTACCAGCTTTTACAATCCCTTTAACGTCACCTCCTCCTCCTCTATCCCTCATGGGAAACAGCTAAAAATGTCCCCCTCTGCGGGTTTTAACGGCTCCCTCACTATCTCACTCTATAACAACGGTACTGTTATGATCCAAGCCAAAGACACCGTTCTCTCTCTCTTTGACCGCCTCTTCCCTTCCCTACTCCCCTCCCCTGCGCCGGGCTATCCCTTGACTCTCCATCTAGCTCCACCAATTACTCCCTTTTTCCTCCTTTGACCCCCCCACTCTACAATAGGCTGCACCCTGGGGAGGCACAGGTCGACCCTCTTCTCTCCCCTCGGACCTCCCCTCCCATTCTTCCCCCCTCACAGTATGCCCCTCCCTTCTTCATTTCAGCCTTACCTCGAGCTAACACGCTCCTCGTCCATTCTGCACCGTCCCGGCACTCCTTTCTCATCTCCTCCCCCCTATCCCTTCCAGCCACCCCCCTCCTTAGACCACCTCTCCTCCAGCCCTCTCCCCTTGTCTATGTTCCCTACGTTCCCCTTCTTCCCTCCCCCTCTCTGCTTTTCCGCCCACTCCTCCCCTCATTATGTACCCCGATTTCCCCACAAATACATTCCATCTCTCTCCCTCCCCACTCTCCTCCAGCACTGCTGTGCTACCCCCTTCCCTCCCCTGGTAACCCCTTCCCTCCCTCGGACCGAGCAGATTCACTTCCTTTCTTCAACTTCCCTTTATCCCAATCCCCCCACTCTGCCTGATACCCGCTCCCTCACAGCCACCTCACTTAGCTACTAGGACCTATCCAACCCCCTCCCCTCTCTTCCTTCCAAACCTCCCTATTCCCTATGACTCCTCACTCTCCTCCCCTCTCCTACCGCCCCACCGCCCCACTCCTCTCCTATCGCCTCCTAATTTTGCCCTTAATTCCTATCCTTCTTGCAACGCCAACAACGGCAACTCTCATTCACCCCTGGCGCACCAACTCCTGCTCTCATCCAAAACCTTTCCCCACCTCTGAACCCTATACCCCTACTCCCCTCCCGTTCCCCCACCTCTCCCTGCCGTACACTGCCTAGTGCACCCCCTCCTGTTCCCATCGAGCCACCCAACATGCTGTGCTCTTCCTTACTCTCTCTGGAAAATAAGCTAGGCTCTCTAATCACCGCCATCTCACAACTTGAAGCTACCACTTTAGTTTTAAGCTCCAAGATCTCGACTTTTCCACACACCTCAATTCCTTTGGCAAACACTCACCCTTCCACGAGATGCACCTCACCCTCACACCCCAGTATAGCTAAGCATAGCCTGTCGTCTGCAATTCCACACAAGCACTCGAACGCCACCCTTCCTTCACTTCCACTTCCCAGTAACCCTGTTATCTACACTATTCCGACCATCTCATCTGTCAGAACCACTCGCCCACCTAAACCCTCCCGAGCGCCCTCATATAAGTACAATATCCCTATCACCCCTCATAGCCCAAGTGCCCCAGTCACCAAAACAGTTGCGTCAGAGCTGCGCTGTTTGCTCCACAACTGCAGATCTGCAATAAAACACAAACTTGAAATCTCCGATACCATCAACTTGCACAATATTGACATGCTCTTCCTCACAGAGACCTGGTTCAACGATACCTCTCACTCTATGTTTGATCTCCTTGTACCCACAGGCTATTCTATACTTAGAAATGACAGAATTGACAAAGTTGGGGGAGGTGTTGCAGTCATCTTTAGAAACTCCCTTCAACTTAAGGCTCTTCCTAACAGCTCCTTCCACACTTTTGAATGCCTATCTCTTGAGCTTCAATTGCACCACGCCCACCTCTCAGATTCCATGCTATTTACCACCCGCCTGGTAGCAGCCCTTCGTTTATGGAGGAACTCACGGACTGCATCAGCGACCAATACACGCAAAGTGACAATCAGATCTTCGTGGGTGACTTCAATGTCCACTGGGGCTCGCCTCAAGACACCTATGCAAATTTGCTGGCCACCTTCCTCTCTGCAAACGATCTTATCCAACACTGCACAGAAACAACACACTCTAAAGGCTCAATCCTGGACCTTGTTATTTCTAAAGCAGACTTGCTGACTATCGCTACTCCTATTCTTGTAGACTGGTCGGACCACCTCCTCATCCCATTCTCTCTTCACCTATCACACTCTATAACTCTTGGCCAGCCTAAGAGGGCTACTTCCTGGTTCCGTGACACTAAAAATATTGACCTCAGTACCCTCTGTGATTCTGCTTTGCTATCACTTCCAAGGCTAGACCCGGACCTAGATGTTAACGAACTCACCTCCCAATGCCTCACAGTCCTTGCAGTCGAAATCAATAATGTCGCTCCTCTCCAAAGCAAAAAGAAAAGGCCCACTCCCTCAGCACCTTGGTTCAACAAATCCCTCTATGAAGAAAGGAAGTTCCTAAGAGCCCTTGAGAAACAATGGAGACAAGCGCCCTCCACTGAAAATTTGGCCACGCTTCATTCAGCAAGATCCAAGTACCACAAGCTCATCTTCCTTGGAAAAGCGTCACACTACAAATCCCTCCTTGACTCAGCCAAAAATAGACCCAAAAAACTATTCGACCTCATCAAGAACCCAAACAGCTCTCCCCCAACCTCCAAATTGGAAGATTCCACAAAGAAAGCAGCGAAATTCGCTGTATTCTTTGACGAAAAGGTAAAATCACTTGTAGATCAGGTCATTCATCCTACCCCTACAGAGGAGCGCAAATCCTTAACCATTTGGCAAAACTTTGACCCCATCTCTGACGATGTTCTCCTTAAATGCATCCTCGATACAAAGCCCTCTAACCATTCTCTTGACCCCATCCCTAGTGCCATTGCCATTGACTTCTATACTAACTCTCTTTCCTATTGGACCACTTTGGTTAACCTCTCCCTCAGTCAAGGCTCCCTTCCTGTTTCCTTCAAAACTGGGCAGGTCACCCCTCTGCTTAAAAAACCCACCACTGATGCGAACGACCTCAACAATTACCGTCCCATCACTAACCTACCCTTTCTTGCGAAAATTACAGAAAAATGTGTAGCAAAACAACTCTCTCGCCATATCAAGGAAAATGATCTTCTTGACAATTTCCAGTCCGGCTTCATTCAAAACTGCAGCACTGAAACAGCCCTGCTGCTAGTGATTGATGACGCGCTGCGGATACTCGATTCAGGGGAGTCTTGTCTTCTAATTCTTCTTGACCTTTCTGCAGCCTTTGACACTGTCAATCACAACACTCTCCTTAACACTCTTCATCAGAGAATGGGCATGGAGGGCACTGTGCTCAAATGGTTCGCCTCCTTCCTCTCTGATAGATTCCAAATGATCAAAATAGTGAACAGTCTTTCAGCTCCTTTAGCGGTCAGTCAAGGTGTTCCTCAAGGCTCCATACTTGCACCCACACTGTTCAATCTCTATTTAGAACCGTTGGGAAATCTCCTGAGTAAATCCGGGATCCACTATCATCTTTATGCGGATGACACTCAGATTTACCTTAAGGTGGCCTCCAATCACGATCTCTCCTTCCTTAGCTCTACTCTCGACTCCATTCAAAACTGGATGTTAACTCATCAACTGATCCTGAATCCCTCCAAAACAGAATTCCTCCTCCTCTCCTCCTCTCCTCCTCACTTTCTCATCCCCCAGTGCAATCATGGATGGATCAGATCAATCTAATGAACAATAAGCCCATCATTGTCGAGAGCGCAAAATCCCTTGGTGTCATACTCGACAAAAAACTCAATCTACTCTCCCACATCGACTCCATTGCAAAGTCTGCTCGACACCAACTGCGCCTTCTTTGGGGAATTCGTTGCTTCTTCCCGGAGCACGACCTTAAAACCCTGGTCCAATCGCTGGTTCTCTCCAGATTGGACTACTCCAACTCTCTTCTTACTGGCCTTCCCAAATCCCACCTTTCCCCCCTGAAGTCTATTCTCCATTCAGCAGCTCGTTTCATATATGGGGCCAAAAGAAGCGACCACATTACACCCATTTTATCCACCCTCCGTTGGCTTCCCATAGAGGCAAGATCTATCTACAAAACTGCATGTATCACCCACAAAGCCTTGCACTCCTCCTCCCCTCGCTACCTGGTGAATAAACTGAAACTCTCTGGGGGCTCCAGACCATCACGTAATGCAGAAAAGTTATTGCTTGAACCTCCCATTTTCAAGAAGGAAAGATCGATGGCCCAATCCTTTTCAGGCAACGCAGTGAGAATCTGGAACTCACTTCCGCCTCAGCTTCGGACCACCACCTCTTCCCAGGCCTTCAAAACTGACCTCAAAGCTCTCCTCCTTCAAAGACACTTCCAAATTTAATTCAAGCCCTCTGTTTTCTGAAGGAAGTCCTTCCATTATAGGAAATTCTGTTCTCCATGCCTATAGAAGTGCCTTCCCAGGGTGTTTTTGTGTTTTGAGTGTCTGCCATTTAGAGCAGTCTTATACCTCTACCTGTATTTTGTACTCTTTTGTATCATGCACACGGCACCTTTCCTTTTACAACGTATCATTTGCTACCTCTTATATCTTGTTTGCTTTTGATACATGCACAACGGCCACCAATGCCTTATGTAACGTAACTATTGTTTTAGTGTTTTGAGTGTCTACCATTTATTGCAATTTTTTTTTTTTTTTTGTTTTTTTACCTCTACTCGTACTTTATTTGCTCTTGTAACCTGCACACGTCACTTTTTCCTTTCGTATTGCCTCATGTAATGTAACGTTTGCTTTTGTAACAGGCTCACTCGTAATTCTTCTCCTCTTGTATCTTTACTTTGCCTATTGTGAAGCGCTCTGACACCTTCGGGTAAAGTCCGCGCTATATAAAAACGCATTAAATAAATAAAACCCCCTCAGACCACGCACGCAACCTCGGATTCATCCTGGACCCGCTTCTCACCATGACCAAACAAGTCAACGGCGTATCATCTTCCTGCTTCCTCACTCTCCGCATGCTCCGAACGATCTTCCGCTGGATCCCCGCCGAGACCAGAAAAACTGTGACCCACGCCCTCGTCACAAGCCGCCTGGACTACGTAAACACCCTATACGCAGGAACCACCTCTAAACGCCAGAAACGTCTGCAGCGAATACAAAACGCCTCCGCCCGCCTCGTCCTCGACATACCCTGCACCAGCCACATCTCTGCCCACCTGAGACACCTGCACTGGCTTCCCGTCAGCAAAAGGATCACCTTCCGGCTCCTCACCCACGCACACAAAGCCCTCCACAACAACGGACCCGAATACCTCAACCGTCGCCTCAGTTTCTACACACCCACCCATCAAATTCGCTCCGCCAACCTCGCACTCGCCGCCGTCCCTCGCATCCGCCGCACCACGGCAGGCGGGAAATCCTTCTCCTACCTGGCGGCCAAGACATGGAACTCCCTCCCCGCCAACCTCAGGACCACCCAAGACCACCCTGCATTCCGGAGGCAGCTCAAAACCTGGCTCTTCGAGCAGCAGTAACACCCCTCCCCTAGCGCCTTGAGACCCTCACAGGTGAGTAGCGCGCTTTATAAATGTTTCTGATTTGATTTGATTTGATTAGTTTGAAAGACCCACTTGCAAGGAAATGGAGTACTGACAGCACCTGCACTTGAGGGGGGATTCCTGTGGGATGGCGGATAGCTGACATCAGGTCTGGCCCCAACTAGGCACACCGTTCCAGGATTGTGGCATGATCAAGCCTGTAGGTGATGATTACATGTCTTTCCTCCATTGTCGACAGGTCCACCAGCGGTCTGTACACCGGGGAATGCCGCCGTCTCCTCACATGTCCCAGCGGATGGTGCCTATGAAGGACAACAGCGAGCACAGAGTGAACCAACTCAGAGTTACGTAAACTCAGCTTACACAGAAAACCATCCATAACCCGAATTTTGCCTGTATGAGTGTTGAGGCAAGGCCTAGGTATGTGTGACGCAGTTAAAAATAAAGCCATGTGGGTCCCTGAAATGGTGGCTGCCTGACCTGTAAAGTGGGACAATGGGATGTGAGGTAACTGCGATGGCGTTGTACACCGTCGCGGTAGGCAGTCGAAGACCGCATTGCAGTTTTGCATTGGTTACCATTGGACCCTATGGGTCCCAGGAGCCAATGACGATGTACACCAGCAGTGACGGTAAGCACTGCCACGGACGTGACCTCGATTTTCTATCTGTTCAATCACTCGATACCTGATCTTCGACAGTAGAGGACCTTCACTGCAAGTGATGCTGTGACCTCAGTCTGGAAGAGACAATGGCTCCTGCGTCTGGGGAAAGGGCCCCTGCCTTCACATCGGAGGAGTTGGAGAAACTCGTGGATGGGGTCCTCCCCAGTACACGCTACTCTACGGTCCTCCAGACAAACAGGTAAGAACATGGGAGCATGCTGTATGGGCAATGCATGTGTGGAGTGGGGTGGATGAAAGATAGGGGTGGAGAATGAGGCGTACATGAAACGATGGTGAGAAGAATAGGGATGAGGGCCAATGACTGTGATGGTGCAGTTGGTAATAACTTCTCTTTTTCCCCTGTACAATACCTGTAGGTCAGCGCCCACCAGAAGAAGGACATTGGGCGTGCCATCGCCAAGGACGTCCGGACCCTGGGGTTCTGTCACAGACGGAGCACCCACTGCTGGAAAAGATGGGAGGACATTCGCCGCTGGAGCAAGAAGACGGTGGAGGCCCAGCTGGGGATGGCCTCCCAACGTGGGAGGGGTGCCCGTCGCACCATGACCCCCCTGATGTTCAGGATCCTGGCGGTGGCATACCCAGAGTTGGTTGGGCGCTTGAGGACATCACAGCAGAAACAAGGGGGTGAGTACACTCTCATTCTGCTGATTCAGTGCGCAGTGGAGGTGTCTGGGTGGGGGAGGTGGGTTGTGGGTTTCCCTATGCCAGGGTTAGTGTGCTAGTTAGGTCCCCTTTTTCAGGCAGACCCTGTGGCACCCCACCCCACCTGGGTACAGTGCCAACTACACCTAGTCAGGCTCCTGTGATATCTATGTGTGCAGATGTCTGCCATAGCCTTGTAGGCCATGACCAGGGATTGAATAGTGGACCCCAAGTACGCGGTGTAGTGCAGGGGGCTTCTGTGTCTGTCTTGTCTGCCAACGGTAGCGGTAATGCATGCCCTCAACATGTCTTTCTTCTGTGCCCCCCCCTCTTTTTGTGGTCTCCCTGTTCTTGTGTGCATTAGCATCATCAGGCGGAGGAGAAGCACCGGAGCATGAGGGAGCTGCATCCCACATGGCCATGGAGGGCAACACTACGGAGTCTGATTTCACCAGTGGGATGGAGGGCGAGGGGAGCTCCACGGCAGGGACAGGAGCTGACACCATTGATACGGACTCGTCCTCTGATGGGAGCTCCCTTGTGGTGGCAGGCCCGTCTTTGCCCCCCGCATCTACAGGTACAGCCGCCACCCCCCTCCAGCACCGCCCTCCCAGCAGCCCTGCAGCCTTTGCCCCGTGCCCACTCACGCAGGGGGGTGGGCATCTCCTTCGCCCCAGGCACCTCAGGCCCTGCCCCAGTCACCTCTGCTGCCCTCAGTGAGGAGGCCATTGACCTCCTCAGGTCCCTCACTGTTGGGCAGTCTACCATTTTGAATGCCATCCAGGGTGTAGAGAGGCAGTTGCAACAAACCAATGCATTCCTGGAGGGCATTCATTCTGGTCAGGCAGCCCTTCAGCGAGCTTTTCAGACTCTGGCCTCAGCACTGATGGCAGCCATTGTCCCTGTCTCTAGCCTCCCCCCTCCAACTTCCTCCACCCAGACCCAATCCCCGGTACCTCAGCTTATTCCAAGCACAGGATCAGACCAGCATGCACACACCTCAACACACAAAGGAAGCTCAGGCAAACATAAGCACCACACATCCGACAGGCACTCACACAAGCATCACACACATGCAGAAATAGCAACATCCACTGCCTCCACTGTGTCCCCCTCGTCTCCCTCCTCCCTCCCAGTCTCGTCTCCACTCACACCTGTATGCACTACATCTATAGCCACTACTTCCATCACCAGCACACCCACCACCACACCCCGCTCACGTGCAATCACCACCCCCACTACCATTCACACATCCCCTGTGTCCTCTCCCAGTGTGTCTGTGATGCTACCTCCCAAGGTACACAAACGCAGGCACACATCCACCCAACAGCCATCCACCGCACGACAGCCTCCAGCGCATGCACCTTCACCCAAGGTCACCAAACGTACACTTCCTACAACCACAACCTCTTCCTCCACTCCCAAACCCCCGCCAGCTACCCGTCCAAGTGTTCCCAAGAAACATTTCCTGTCCACCCTTGACCTCTTCCCCTCACCTCCCCCACCCCGTCAGTCTCCTAGGGCCCGACACTCCAGGTCACAACCTAGCACCTCAGCCACAACATCAGTGGGATCAGTGGTGCCAGTAGTCACCGGATTCTGGAGTGCACCAGGCAGCAGGGCAGCCAGTGTGGCAAGGAGCCACAGCGTGGACAGTCCCCCACCTGTCAAGCATCAAACGTTCGCCAGTGCCCGGCGGGAGAGGGGGAAGACAACAGCCACCAAAGCTGCTCCCAGGGGTACAGGTGGGAGTGTGGAGTCAGCTGTGACACATTCCAAGGTGGAGAAGGGGCACAAGAAACCCAGCAAGTCTGGGAAGATCAGCACGGCGGAGAAGCCCGCCATCAGCCCCGCTGCTCAGGAGGAGACAGCCATCAGCCCCGCTGCCCAGGGGGCGACCGCCAGCAGCCCCGCTGGCCCAGACAGGACCGCCAGCATCAGCCCCGCTGCCCAGGAGGCGACCGCCATCATCCCCGCTGCCCAGGAGGTGACCGCCATCAGCCCCGCTGCCCAGGAGGCGACCACCAGCAGCCCCGCTGTCCAGGAGGTGACCGCCATCAGCCCCGCTGCCCAGGAGGTGACCGCCATCAGCCCCGCTGCCCAGGAGGCGACCGCCATCAGCCCCGCTACCCAGGAGGCGACCACCAGCAGCCCCGCTGTCCCAGACAGGACCGTCAGCAGCAGCCCCGGTGCCCAGGAGGTGACCGCCTAGCAGCCCAGCTGCCCAGTAGGCGACCTCCATCAGCCCTGCTGCCCAGGAGGTGACCGCCATCAGCCCCGCTGCCCAGCAGGCGACAGCCAGCAGCCCCGCTGGCCCAGACAGGACCGCCAGCAGCAGCCCCGCTGCCCAGGATGTGACCGCCAGCAGCCCCGCTGCCCCGGAGGAGACTGCCAGCAGCCCCGCTGGCCCAGACAGGACCGCCAGCAGCAGCCCCGCTGCCCAGGAGGCGACTGCCATCAGCTCCGCTGGCCCAGGCAGGACCAACAGCAGCTGAAGCACTGCCAAAGACACCGCCGCGACAAGCACCGCTGCTAAAGACACCGCCGCGACAAGCAACGCTGCCAAGGACACCGCCGCCACAAGCACCGCTGCCAAGGACACTGCCGCCACAAGCACCGCAGGCCCATGAGCGCAAAAAGCACTGAAGCTACTGAGGCCGCCACGAGCAGGATGAAGCACTGGGCACCAAGCCCCATCCAGAACCAGTGGAGATTTACATCCACTACCTCTGTCCTTGGCAGGATGAATCACTCTGGGCACCAAGCCCCCTCCAGAACCAGTGGAGATTTACATCCACTACCTCTGTCCTTGGCAGGATGATGCACTCTGGGCACCAAGCCCCCTCCAAAACCAGTGGAGACTGTTATCCACTTGAGAGACTGTGGCTTTGCACTCCCCAGGATGCAGCAGTGGGGAACCCACCCACTGTAGAGACTTGAGAGACAGTGGCTTTGCACTCCTCAAGATGCAGCAGTGGGCAACCCACCCACTGTAGAGACTTGAGAGACTGTGGCTTTGCACTCCCCAGGATTGAATAGTGGGCATGGGGCCCCCTTGTGGATTTGGCATTGTGCACTCAACCGGCTGAGGCACCCACCCTTTCCCTTCCCCCTGAGGTGCCTGTTTTATTTCTATCTGATGCCCCTGAAGTGTTCTCACCATCATGTTCAGGTATCTTGTGTGGGCCTCAGACTTTAAGGGTGGAATCCCTTGGACAAAAATTCTTGGTGTATATATTTGTAAATAGTGTATGTATATCAATTGACTACTGAATTTTGATATATTACAATCGTTCACCTAATTTCCTTTTGTCTTTGAATTCTTCAAAGGGGTTGGGGGGTGTAACTGTAATGTATCAATATGTATCAGTATGTGTGTTGTCATGGGTGTGGGTGGGGGTGGGGGTGTTGCGTGTGTGTGTCACTGTTTTTTCCCTCCCCCTCCCCTGTGTTGTAGGTGCAGTACTCACCGTGGTCTTCGCCGCCGGCATTCGTGCTCCTGGTAGAGGAGCAAGAAGATAAAAGCTGGTAAATTGTGGAGCTCGGGTTCCATGGCGTCCTGGTTGCTCGTGGGGTGTGTAGAGGTGAGCATTTTCCCTTCGAATTCCTGTTTCCGCCGTGTTTTTGTTCGCGGTGAATCCACCCCGGAAAAGGTGGCGAATTGGTAGGTTGTGATACTGTGGGCGGTACATTGTCTCCCGCCAGTCTGTTGGCGGTGACCGCCATGCTGTTTGTTTGTGCCACTGTGGCGGTCGGAGTGTTAAAGTGGCTGTCTTTGTTCGGTCGTAATTCCATTTTTTTTACCGCCGCTTTAACACCGACCGCCAGGGCTGTAATGACCACCATAGTCTACTCACAGTGGACAGGAGCTCTAGAAAATGCCCCCGCCAGTTGTGACCAGACTTAGAAAGAGACCAGGCAGTGAAAGAGATCAACAGAGTGCTCCCATCCGGTGAGAGCATGCTGGAAATTGACCCTTTTGCAGGGTTTCCCCTGTTTTTTTGCCTCTGATCTTCTATTTTTGACTGTGGTGAATTATGTTTTTGCTTTCTTTAGGCCTCTGGGCACTTTACCACTGCTCATCAGTGCTTAAGTGCAAGTGCTCTCTGTCTAGATTGTATTGTGATTGGTTTATTCATGAATTACATATTTGATTTACTGGAAAGTCCCTAGTATAGTGCATCAGGTGTTCCCAGGGCCTATAAATCAAATGCTACTAGTGCGCCTGCAGCACTGATTGTACCACCCACATGAGTAGCCCTGTAAACATGTCTCAGACCTGCCACTTAAGTGTCTCAATGTGCAGTTTTAAACTGAGATTTTGACCTGGCAAGTGCCCCTACTGCCAGACCCAAACGTTCTCTTTTAGTGCATGTAAATCACCCCTAAGGCAGGCCTAAGGCAGCCACAAGTGCCGGGTGCAGTGTATTGAAAAGGTAGGACATGCACTGGTGTGTTTTGCATGTCTTGATAGTTAAATACTGCTAAATTTGATTTTCATTATTGCAAAGACTACCTTTCCAAAAGTGTAACATTGGGATTGCCTTGAAATATCTTTTAGGTGTAATTTCCCATTGGTAGCAGACAGAGAATTGGAGTTTGAGGTCTCTGAACTCAAAATTTAACAATATATCTTTTGGTGAAGTGCATTTTTAAATTGTAAAAGAAAGTGGGCATTTCCTTGCTTAACCATTCTGCCTGACTGAGGAATACACGTCTGGATCAGGATGACAGGTGGGCTGTTTGTGAATTCACTCTAGACAGTCACAGAAAGGGAGCTGGGGTGTGCCCTGTATATCCTGATGGGCCTTCCTGGGCTAGAGTGGTGGGATGAACTGACACTTGTACCACACTAGGGCTGTAACTCCAGAGAGACTTCAGAACTGGGACTGATGTCCGACTTCATGCCGCTGCCTACACCGGAGTCATAGTCCCCACTAAGTGCATGACTGCAACCAATGCCACAGGCCCCTGCAGCACTTCCAAAGTCCCGCCACAGTGTACCAAGTGTGGTGTCCCAAACGTCCATGTCAAGTGACTCCACTGCAGCACCTGTGGTCCCATAGTGTGATCGCGACACAGCAAAGTCTATGCTTCATGTCTTGACCTGCTGGATTCTTCGACCCCCTGAGTCATGAGGAACTGACACATTGCCACTGATGCCACATCACCTCCCCTGCAACAATAAGGAACCAACATCTCACCTCCCCTGCCAAGCAATGAGGAACCAACACCTCACCCACACGGTAGCACTAAGGAACTGACACAGTACCGGCCCCAGTAATGCTTCACCTTCCTGACTCCATCCAATGCCTTTGTTTCCTCGTTTTACAAAGGTACTGTACCTGGGGTCTGTGCAACTTCATGACAGCCCTTGCTCCTGGGTGAGTGACGTTGACTGTTAGGAATGACTCCATCATGACATCGTGAAAGCCCCAGTTGGAGGTATTGTGTTTCTAAGCAATATACTAAGATTTAGGGGGTCATTAGGAGTTTGGTGGAAGGGAGCATCTGTCCGCCAAACTCCTGATGAGGAGACTGCCACAGTACTAGCTGTCTCCCCACCGGCCCCATTACAACTTTCCCACAGGCCAGTGGGAAAGATGCTGCAGCAATGTTCCCGGCTCATAATTGAGCTGGCGGCAATGCTGCCCCATGCAGGGTGCACAAGCATCCTTGAAATGCACAGCAGACAGTGTGCATTTCAAGGGTGGTGGGCAGGGGGACCCCTTCATTTTTTCTCCACCAGCCTTTTCATGGCTGTTGGACTGCCATGGAAAGGTTGGCAGAGAACAAGGTTGTAATCAGCACGGCAGCATTGACTTCAGCAACATTTATTTCATAAAGTGCTTTTTTGCCCTGCAGAGGTCCCTCTGGGACCCCTAGAACACAGCTTCATGGTCAGAATATTCATACCATGCCCCCTTTTTTTCTATATTTTTTTGGGGACTTAGCTGAAACCGAGTCCATAAATGGCTGCCAACACTCTCTGGCTGAAGTGTTGGCAGCCAATCAGTGCTCTACATTTCCCTGCATGAGCTTGCTATTCTTCGCAAAATCATTGTGGAGGAACCACAGGCCTAGATATACAAATTTTGATTTCCTTGAGTTACTCAAAAACTACTGAACAGATTTACAAAAAAATAACAAAAGGAACAATCTGCGGAACAAATTTTACCTTTCTTTTAAATTTGGTGTAATTCCATCCAACGGTTCGGGCTGTAGTCGTGTTCAAAACTCATATGGGAATTAACATTGAAATGCCATTTTTTGACAATCCTCTTTTTATCAGCCCCCACTTGATGGATCAGTTTGAAACTTTACATGCTCAACAAGAATTACCACACACTTTTTTTGAGAAAACCTTGTGAAGATCCGTCAAACTGCACCAAAGATTTAGGCAAGTGAAAAAATTATTTTTGTTCCTAACTTTAGCTACCTACTGGCAATCGCCAGTAAGTGATTTTATATATGTATAAACATATATGTATAAACATATATATATATATATATATATATATATATATATATATATAAATATATATATATATATATTCACAAAAAAAAGCAAAGGCTAACGATTACAGGCAGGGATGTTATAGTTAGGCAATAAAATTATTACATTAAAAATACCTGAGAAATTCACACATCAAAGTTTCTGTCATAGATGCTCCCATTACAATAAAAGACTGCTGGATTTGGGTGGCAGTACCACTGAGCATGGGGGAATGAGTCTGGTTCTTCGCTGTGTGACGGCTGTAAGTCTAACCCTTCCGGACAGCTAGAAGCACCTCACCAGTGCCCAAGAGTAAAGGTGATTTTTGGCAGCCCTGTTCATGACTTCTAGATTTCTCTGGGAAATCGTGGTGGAATACATCTTACCCCTTTCTCTCAGTCATATATGTCTCACACATACAAAGGCAAACCGAAGCAGGACTAGGTTCACTAAGTTTTATTGAATTATCTGCATTCTATGCAAAAAGGCACGTATTGTGATTATAAGGGTTATAAAACATAATAAATGTAAGGAAGTGACAAGAAAAGTGAAACATAGGAAAAGTCCGACCATACTGCCAAAACAATGGTTCTAGAATCCCTACCTGCACTACTAAGATTCTATAAAAGAGCATGGCGGTGTAGGCCTTAATCTGCCGATCAGGCCCCCGGAAGTAATTTGTCCCAATACCTGTGTTTTTAGGTAGTGAAGAGGTCTATTGGTCTACTGACAGTCCTTCCACATGGAGGGAAACAAGGTGTCAGGTCTCAGCAGAACCTGCAAGGGCAATGTCCAGCATACGATGGGAACTGGTTGGAATTCCCCTCTATTGGATAGGGGACAGTGAGGTGTTTTACAATAAAACATTTAGGTACTCATTACAACGCCGGCGGTGGGTGATAAAGTGGCGGTAATACCGCCAACAGGCTGGTGGTAATTACCACCAAATTATGACCATGGCGGTGATAACTCCCATAGACAGCCAATGTACCACAGCAACCGCCAGGGTGGAAACAACAGTCACCAGGGTGGTAGCCGCCTGCAGCCAGGCTGAAGACAAAGTACTGCCCCCCATATTTTGACACAGGATTCCACCATCTTTTCCAGTACCAACACCATCAAAAGCCTGGTGGAAACACATCACAGAAGTGATATGACTCACCATTGGAGACACAAGGAAGAACCATGCTGCCATGGAACCTGAACTGCAAGTCTTTATGATGATCTTCTTCGTTATGGTCCACCTGGAACACCAATGCCGGCGAAGACGACGACGGTGAGTACAGCCACCAAGCACACAACGGAGGCTGGGAGGAAAACAAGAGTGACACACACACACACATGCACAACACACATCATCCTCACACACACCATACACACAACCAGATGCATTACAAAAACAATTTGACCACGAAAATCTGCAGAATAATGCAAGGGCAACAGGAATTGACAAAAGTGATTGTATTCAGTCCAACAATAGAATCAACAATCCGAATTGGCCAAAAAATAGATATGTACACCTGTATAAAAAAGGGACACTGCCCAGTTCATAGTTCAAAGGGCCCACATGGCCACAGTCCAAGGCCCCACTTGAATCCTGCACCAATCCGGATAGATCACTGCAGGGGCATCAGTTGTCAAATAAGCAGGAACCTCGGTGGGAGGGTGTGGGGCACCTCAGCCGGATGTGGGAACAAGCCCACTGGTTCTGGAGGGGGCAACATGCCCTGTGCTCTTAGTCCTAGGGAGTACAAGGCCACAGTCTGTCGAGTGGGTGCCTTCCCCACTGGTTGTGGAGGGGGCAACATGCCCTGTGCTCTTAGCCCTGGGGAGTGCAAGGCCACAGTCTCTCGAGTGAGTATATTTCCGACTGGTTCTGGAGGGGGCACCATGCCCTGTGCTCTTAGTCCTGGGGAGTTCAAGGCCGCAGTCTCTCAAGTGAGTGTCTTCCTCACTTGTTCTGGAGGGTGCAACATGCCCTGTGCTCTTAGTCCTGGGGAGTGCAAGGCCACAGTCTCTCAAATGGGTGTCTTCCCCACTGGTTCTGGAGGGTGCAACATGCCCTCTGCTCTTAGTCCTGGGGAGTGCAAGGCCACAGTCTCTCGAGTGGGTGAATACCCCACTGGTTCTGGGGGGGGCAACATGTCCTGTGCTCTTAGTCCTGAGGAGTGCAAGGCCACAGTCTCTTGAGTGGGTGAATACCCACTGGTTCTGGTGGGGCAGGCCGCACTATATGGACTCCACCAGCGGTGATGGCTGCACTGTGGTGGTGGTGGTTGTGGGAGGCTCCTGCTCAGCCCATGCACCCTCTGATGGCTGCACTGTGGTGGTGGTTGGGGGAGACTCCTGCTCAGCCCCTGCACCCTCTGAAAGCTAAACTGTGATGGAGGTTGGGGGAGGCCCCTGCTCAGCCCCTGCACCCTCTGATGGCTGCACTGTGGTGGTGGTTGTGGGAGGCTCCTGCTCAGTCCTGCACCCTCTGAAGGCTGCACTGTGGTGGTGGTTGTGGGAGGCTCCTCCTCAGCCCCTGCACCCACTGATGGCTGCACTGTGGTGGTGGTTAGGGGAGGCTTCTGCTCAGCCCCTGCACCCACTGATGGCAGCACTGTGGTGGTGGTTGTGGGAGGCTCCTGCTCAGCCCCTGCACTCTCAGATGGCTTCACAACGATGGCTGGTGGTGGGGCCCTGTGACAGCTAGTGGTGGTGGCGGAGTTTGTCTGGCAGCGTTTGGCTGCCTCTTCTCCTCCTGCTCATGGGTTGGGGATCCCTTACCTTTCCTGGCACTGGTTGATGGGCTCTTCCCCCCTCTGCCTGCTAGTTCAGGCTCCTTCCCCTTCTTTCCAGCTGGTGCAGACTGCTTCCCCTTCTTTGCAGGTGGTGCAGGCTCTTTCCCCGTCAGTATTGTTAGCCTGGAATCCTTACCACCACGAGTAGGTAGTGCTACCACAGGGCCTGTGGACTGTTTGGCTGAGGTGCTTGGCTGGGTCCTTACTACCCTGTCCATACATGCAGGCTGGGGAAGGGGTATGGAAGAGGTCAATGGTGGAAAGGAAAAGCTTTTTGCGGATGTTGGGGTGGGTAGACTGAGGATTAATCGGAGTGGAGGATGAGGGAGTGGTTGTTGGAGGTGTTTGTCTGCTGGATTTGGGTGCAGGTGCATGGGCTGTATGATGTTGTGATGTGGATGGCTGTTGGGTATTTGAGTGCTTGAGTTTGTGTCCTTTTGGAGGGGGGACAGACACAGTGGGAGAGGACACATTAGATGCGTGCATAGATGTTGTGGAGGTGTCTGCCAGTGAGGTGTGTGTTCTGCTTGGTGTGGTGATGATGCTGGTAGTGGATTTTGATGTAGTGAATGCAGGTGTGAGTGTAGATGTAACTGGGTGGGAGGTGGAGTGAGTGCCTGTGTGACAAAGTGAGGTGTTTGTGTTTGCCTGTGACACTCTGGGGTGTTGTCTTATGTGCATGCTCATCTGGCTGTGTGCTTGGGATGGGTTGGGGTTGAGGAGAATGAGACTGGGAAGTGGAAGTTGGAGGGGTGACGGTTGAAACAGGGACAATGGCTGCCATCAGAGAGGAGGCCAGAGCCTGGATTGATCTCTTTTCGGCCTCCCATCCACAGTGAATGCCCTCCAGGAATGTATTTGATTGCTGCATTTGGGCCACCAGCCCCTCAATGGCATTCACTATGGTTGACTGCCCTACAGAGATGGATCTCAGGAGGTCAATAGCCTCCTCACTTAAGGCAGCAGGGCTCTCTGGGGCAGGATCTGAGGTGCCTGGGGCGAAGGAGATGCCTACCCTCCTGTGTGAGTGGGCTTGGGCAACTCGCTGAGGGGCTACTGGAAGGGCGGTGCTGGTACGGGGTGGCGGCTGTACCTGCAGCAGGGTGGTCACAGAGGTGTCCTCCACCACCAGGGAGCTCCCATCAGAGGAGGTATCAGAGTCTGTGTTGTCCCCTCCAGGCTCTGCTGTGGTGCTCCCCTCGCCCTCCGTCCCACTGGTGCCCTCACTAATGCACATAAGGACACGATGACAAAACAAGAAAGGGAGACAGAGAGAGAGAGAGACAAAGGATACACTGGGTCAATGACTGCAACAACACCATCGTTGGCGTACACAGCACCCTCACACACAGGGAACAGGCCTACACACTATACATTGCATTACCAGTGAAATGGCTAGTCACCAAGGCATGAGGAGGGGCACACACCACCAACTGCAGCACACCTGGGACCCATGCAGCCCTGCCCAGGAGTGAATACTAACAAGCTAGGTAAGCAGTATTTCATAATCAAACCCATACCCTTCAGAGGACCTAGGCTTCTATGTCCGTCCTAGTCTAGGGGCACCCACTGACACACAACCACCACCCAGATACCACCCCACCAGCCGTAAGTTGTGATGATAGCCACTGTACTCACCTCCTTGTGGCTGCTGTGATGCCCTCAAGCGCCCATCCTGCTCAGGGTAGGCCATCATCAGTATGCGGGCCATCAGGATGGTCAGGGTCTGACGACACCCCTTCCTCGTTGGATGGCCATCCCCAGCTGGGCCTCCGCGGTCATCCATGCCCAGCATCTCAGGTCCTCCCACCGTTTCTGACAGTGGGTGCTCTGCCTGCAATAGACCCCCAGGGTCCGCACGTACTTGGCGACGGCACGCCATAATACCCTTCTTTTGATGGTCGCTGACCTGCAGAGGCAATACAGACAGGAGAATACCATTAGAAAAACAGTCCAGCCTGTCACACAAATGGCCCACCATACCCGTTTGCATCACTATTGGCACACACATAGCCCAGCCCAAAACATGTACACTGCCAAGAGGACATCCACCTACCCCCCCTTACACGAGGCCTTCACACACAACTCCATGCGTTCATGCCACATGCATATTGCACAAGGTGTACTCACCTGTTGGTCTGGAGGCCCATACATCAGTCCATACCAGGGTAGGACCCCATCCACCAGTTGCTCCAACTACTGAGAAGTGAAGGCTGGGGCCCTTTCCCCGGTCACACGGGCCACAATAGGTTCCAGACACAGGTCACAGCAGCACATGCAGTCTAGGTCCTCTCCTATGGAAGGTCAAGAAACAAGTGAGGAATCAGATAGGAAATGGCAGTCACATCGGTAGCTGTGCACACCGTCACTGCCGGCATAGATCCCCATAGGCCACTGTGCCCCATAGGGCCCAATATTAAAAACAAAGGAATTGCACAGTGGTTCACGACAGCCTACTGCCACGGCGCACATCAGTTGCATTACCTCACTTCCACCTGTCCCTACACATAGGACAGGCGGCTGCCATTTCAGGGGGGGTGAACAGGCCTATTGATTATTGCTGCATCACAGGATAAATAGACACATACTTCACTACTTACACTGTCCCATAACATGTTTGCACATTGCAGAGTGCTGTTGTGGCTCCATTGTTCTGTTTGAAACAACCTACTCACTCTTGTGTCCCTTAGGTACCTACCGCTGTGGATGAATAGGAAAAGAAGACATACCCCGTGTACAGACCCCTGGTGGACTTGGCTACACGGGAGGATAGGCACATTATCCTCACCAGTAGACTGGACAGGGCCACAATCACAGAGCTGTGTGCCCAATCGGAGCCTGACCTGATATCTGCTATCCGTCACCCCACTGGGATCCCCCCTCTTGTGCAAGTGCTGTCAGTGCTCCATTTCCTGGCAACTGGTTCTTTCTAAGTGACAGTGGGCTTGGCAGCAGGAATGTCGCAGCCAATGTTTTCAAATGTGCTAACAAGAGTGTTGTCTGCCCTGATCAAACACATGTGCAGCTACAGTGCTTTCCCCCAGGTTGAGGATTTGGCCGGATTCTATACAATGGAACATATCCCCAATATAATTGGTGCAATTGATGGAACACATATTGCATTTGTACTCCACCACCAGAATGAACAGGTGTTCAGGAATCGTAAGAGTTTCCACTCCATGAATGTGCAGATGCTGTCTTTGGTGGACCAGTACATCTCCCACGTCAATGCTAAGTAACCTGAGTCAGTGCATGATGCCTTTTTCCTGAGCAATAGCAGCATCCGAAATATGATGGGCCAACTACAGAGGCACAGGGTGTGGCTAATAGGTGAGCCCTGGTTCCCACCCAGTATATGTTGGTGTAGGCCTATGGTGTTGACCATATGTGATAGTGTGCGGCTAAATGTTGTCCCTCAATATTTGAAGGTGACTCTGGTTACCCAAACCTATCATGGCTGCTGACCCCTGTAAGGAATGCCAGGACAAGGGCAGAAGAACATTATAATGAGGCACATGGGCGAACCAGAAAGATCTTTGAAAGTACCTTCAGCCTTCTGAAGGCCAGGTTCAGGTGCCTCCATCTGACAGGTGCATCCCGGTGCTACTCATCCAAGAAGGTCTGCCAGATAGTAGTGGCATGCTGCATGTTGCACAACCTGACCCTCAGACGGCATGTACCCTTGCTGTAGGAGAAAGAGACGGGAGATGCCCCTGAGGCAGCAGTGGGCCCTGAGGACAGTGAGGATGAGGAGGCAGAAGATGAGGATGTGGACAACAGAACATCTATGACACACAAGTGAGAAAGTGCAACTTTACATATCTATGACTACTGGTGTGTTCTGTGTGGCAGTGGCATGCTGCCATTAGCCACTTCTTTGCCCTACTTACTGTTACCTCTGGATACTCATTTTGCAGATGTTGGTGATATGACACATTCTCCTGGTGTGATCACAACAGCCAGTTGCAGGTCATTAATTCTGTGCTCATTCTATGTACAGTTCATTTGCAATGGTTGTAGCTGTTTCAACCAATACAAATTTGCAATACATGAAATAATAGTAGTCAATTGTTATCTAAGGGTGTTTATTGTTGTGCTAAAATATAGTGGGGATAGTGCAATGGAATGGGGTGATGATGGAGGAAAGTCCAAGGTATTGTTCTACTCTGTTTGTAGCACAGGTGCATTGTCAATGGGGCCATAGGAAGGGGAGAAATGGCAGTTCAAGGTGGACAAGGTGACTGAGTGGGACACAAGGGGGACAACCAGGAGAGTCTCATTTCCTGGCAGTGGTCTTGGCAAGAGTCTCTGGCTTCTGTCTGGGTCACAGGGAATATTTGTGGGGTGGTTCACCTTCTGCAGGGGGAGGGGTGCTGGTGGTCTGTGTGTCCTGTGGTGAGGCCTCCTGGCTACTGGCGGCAACGGAAGTGGAGGGATGTTCAGATGACTGCCTAGTGGTAGGGGCCCGCTGGTGTGCTGTTGCCTCCCTCGTGATGTTGGCTATGTCTGTCAGCACCTCTGCTATGTAGATCAGGGTATTGTACATGGCCTGCAAGTCCTCCCTGATCCCCTGATACTGCACCTCCTGAAGCCGCCTGCTCTTCTGTATGTTGTCTAGGATCAGGCCCATCATGTCCTGGGAATGTGGGTAGGCTCCCAGGATCTCAGAGAGTGCCTCCTGGAGAGTCAGCTCCCTGGTCCTGTCCTCCCCCTGGCGCACAACAGTCCTCCCAGTTTCCCTGTTGGCCTGTGCCTCTGTCCCCTGATCAGTGTGCCCACTGCCACTGACCCCAGATCCCTGAATGTCTTGTGTATGAGGTGTGGCCTGGAGTCCCTGTCCAGGTGGGTACACTGCTGATTGACTTGTCCTGGGGACAGAGGTGTGGGTACAGTGGGTGGGTGCTGTGGTGTTGGTTCCTGATGGGGGAGGCTCTGTGGTGGTCAGTGACTGGGCTTGGGTGACCAACTGTCCAGGGGTCCCTTAAGGGCCAGGTAGATCGTCCAGATCCAGAAGTCCAGAGTTACTGTCATCACTGTGGGTCTCTTCTATTGGGGGACTGGATAGTAGTGGCACCTCCTCTCCAGTGACATTGGCTGGGGTACCTGTGGGATGTAAATGATGTATTATGGTTCAGGTGTCTGACATTTGTACTTCTGTAGCTTCCCCTCTATGCTTGTTGTTCCCCTGCCAGATTTTGCCTGTGCATGTTGGTGTATAGTGGTTATGATAGTTTCCCTATGCTGTGCATGCTTTGGTGATGAGTGTCCATGCAGGGCTGGAAGGGGTGTCCATGCATTGGTACAGCATGCAGGGCTTGGCATTAGAATTAGTATGATGTGATGGTGTAGTGTGTGGGATGGAGTGGAGTGATGGGAGTGAGGGTGAGGATGTGAGATGGCATGCAGGTATGGGGGTGATAAGTGTTAAAAGTTGACTTACCAATGTCCTGTCCTCCTCCAACTCCGGCCAGTCCCTGAGGATGCAGAAATGCCAAGACTTGCTTCTTCCATGCTGTGAGCTGTGGAGGAGGAGGTGGGGGTCCACCGCCAGTCCTCTGTATAGCAAGCTGATGTCTTGCTGCTATGGAACGTACCTTCCCTCGTAGGTCATTCCCCCTCTTCCTGATGTTGTCATTTGTTCTTGGGTGCTGTCCAACGGCGTTGACCCTGTCCACGATTCTCCACCATAGCTCCATCTTCCTTGCTATTGATATCTGCTGCACCTGTGATCCAAATAGCTGTGGCTTTACCCTGACGATTTCCTCCACCATGACCCTTAACTCCTCCTCTGTAAAACTGGGGTGCCTTTGTGGTGCCATGGGTGTTATGTGATGTGTGTTGGTGAGAATGTGTTAGGTAATATTTTGGGGTGTGTGATATGGAGTGCGTGAAGTGTGTATGGGTGTGAGTGGTGTGTGTGTCTAGTTGTCGCAGTGGTCTTGGTGTCAGTCTGGTGGCAATGATTTGTATTTGAAAGGGGTTGTGGGTAATGTGGGTGTGTGTTTTATAGTGGTGTGGGTGAGGTGTGTGTATGGGTGTCAGGTGTGTGTTGTTTGAAATGACCAATGTGGTGTTGTTTTGTCTGTGGGTGTCTATTGTGAGCAGGGCGGTATGTATCTCCAATGGTTTACCGCTGTTGAATGTCTGCCGTGGTGATTTGGGGGTCATAATGTAATGGGCTATGTTCTGTTGGCGTAACGGTGGGGGTTTTGAGACTTCCACTTTTCCACTGACCTTTGGTCTGGCGGATTTGTGTATGTGGCTGTTTTCTGATGGATTGGTGTGTGTTTGTCATAATATGGTGAACAGATATTCACCTGTGGGGCGGTAAGTTGGCAGCGTAAGCACGACGGTAAGTGGCATTTACTGCCAATGGCATAATGAGGGCATTAGTGTTCTGAGAAAACTGCCCTGACATGACAACACATATATTTCTATGTATGAAAGTTGGGGACATGATAAAAGCTTTGTTCCGGCAGTAACTCGTAACACATCACATTCACTCTTGAATGAAGCACAGAATGAAAATGTTGTACAGAGAAAAGAATAACAGAATTCTGTGTGAAAGAAAGCTGGTAAAATATTAAAAACATCTCCACTAAATTAAAGTTTTTGCTAAAATAATAAAAAGTATAAAAATGCATGTTGCGGAGTAAAAGGACACAAGCTGCAGGCCTAAGCTAAAATAACGTGCCTGGGTAATATCTAAAGTAACCTCACAACACCCCCCCCCCCATTTCTGGTTCAAAGTGAAGAGGTCCCTAATAGAGCCTAAAGCAAAACTACCATTTTTACTATGGGTGGGCCAAGAGCTCTGCTCTGCTGGTGGAGTTAACACAGTTTTTGGCATGCGAAGTTTGGCACACTGCAGCCCAGTTATGGGACACACAGGGCAAGCACAGTTTGTGCTTGTTTTGTATGGCCCATAACTGGGCTACACTTTCCACTCTGCCCAAAATGAAGACAACATTTGCCCTACGACAGGCAAGAAGACCCCTAGCTAAGGCTTTGCTTTCTGCCGGTGGGTGATGTGAAGCTGCTGCAAGCTGCTGCTTAGAGGCTCCCTCCTTTTACTGTCTTCAGTACCCCGGGAGCATGGGGCACCGGGAGGCAGAGAGCCAGGCTGCTGGCAAGAGGGTCCCTGGACCCAGACAGCATTCAGACTCAGGTCAGTCTGATCTTCGTTTTGCTTTCTATGTGCACATGGGTCCTACAATGGGCATGGACAGTATTTGCACATAAGGCGGGGCTGTGCTTGGAAAAAAAGGAATCTTGCAGTCAGGGCTCCACTTCAAAAGAACCTGTTTCCCCAGAGACCCTGGGAAACAAAGTGATGTGATAGGGTACAGTGCTGAGGCCAGCAGGGAGAGCTGGAGACCAAGGGGGTATCATCAGCTGCTGAGTGGTAGTCCAGCAGCCGTGCCAGATAGAGATGAGTGTGGCCTGAAAGAGTACCTTAGAGCCCAATGGAAAACAAGTCTAGGCACTTTGTGAAAATACCATTCTACTGCTGGTGAGCTTGTTTGCTGCTGTGGGTGCTAGGCCCTAAAGAAAGGGTTGTCTGTAACTGTGTTTAAGTGCTGAGGAAGTGATTGCAAGGCTGGTGCAATCCAGGGGGTGTGCTTGGCCCTCTGTAGCAAGTTTGTGAAGTAGGGCAGTTGATGAAGGGAAGTGTGCAGGTATGGTTTAGAGCATCAGGCTCCAGGCTGGAGGGCTGTGGCACCTAAGAGGCCTGAAACTGCAGCTTTTGCTGTCATTTCGACATACCCTGGCCTGAATGTGCCTGATCTTGGAAGTGCTGAGCAGGGTCGGGCCTAGTTAGTACTGCTAAATAGGCCTGACCCTCCTTTGCGCATCTGAGATCAGGCACATTCAGGCTAGGGTGGTAGGGCAGGTGACATTCTGCCACACATGGAACACCGCATATTCTCACAGACTTCTTACCTAACTCCGTGGAATTCCGTGGAGTAGAACTCCAGGAGCTCCGCCCAACCCTAATTTCCACACTCATGTTCCATTGCTTCAGCTCCAGCTGATGTGGCAGCATCCCATGAAGTGCCAGGTGTTGTAGCACCAAGAGCTGCTTAATCCTCAAATGGCGACTCGTAGGAAGCTTCACAAAACAAACACAATCTCAATATGCATGTCTGGTAACGAGCTCTTAGCAAGAACATCAACAGATCAGTGTGCAAAGAAGGTATGCACTGCCTGGCAAGATATACTTCCAGTGCATGTTCGAAAGGGCACCACAAGCAGTGAAGGAGGGGCTTCACACAGTTCAAAACTGGTCTGAATGACAGAGACCAGATGCACTCCAACTCTACAAGGAGTGGTGCTCCAAAGTACTGCATCATGCATTCACAACACAGATGGGCTGGTGGAAGCACCATCAGTCCTCGTTGAGATGGGGCAGTCATTGCGAAGAAAGACTTGCAACAGCAAAAAGCTGACAATTAATGCCAAAGCAATGGTAACAGAAAACAGAGTGAATGTCTGAAGGTATAATGCTGAATATAGAGGAAAAGGTGCTAACAAAACTGGAACCAACAGACTTAAAGAAATATACAATCCCATTGGTTCTTGAGGCATCATAAATTCACCCAAATAATTAACCGAAGTGACTTAGAAACCTAGTATTTAGGAGGGTCTGTATCTCTGCAGATGACCTCTCCATTTGGAGAGCATGGGTCTTGCAGACAGATGTAAGCACCACATGTTTTTTAAACAAAAGAGCTTTAAGTCTGCTTAACTTGTCAAATTGTACATTTGAAGTAGCAATATGAGGCCATAACTCTGCTACTTCTGTCTGTTGTGTTGGAGGAAAAAGCACTTTTCCGCAAAAGGTGACAATTTGGGAGGATGAAGTGACGTTGGTAATTCCAGCTCGTACTCCAGCACCACATAGTACCCATTCAAGAGCAGCTGGAATGCTGGACAAATCAAGGGGACAGGAACTCCCTTAAGATAAGAGGCTAACTTTTCTATTGAAGCATTACATTTTTCTTGCAAGGACAGCTGTTTACAAATAATTGAATGGCTCACAGAAGTCTCACATTTGCTTCAGCTGAGAAAGACCTCTTTCATGCCATTGAAACATTTGTATGAGAAGGGCAGCTCCCACACATCATGAATGTAACTATCTCATAGCCTTTCATATATGCCTACAGGAACAGGCTTCAAGCACGAGATGAGTTACAGTGTGGAAATAGGCAGATTAATAACCCATGAATTAACGACTCAGCATAGGATATTTCTGCCATGGTAAAAGGCAATTTTTCCAATTTTTAAATGTTAGGCATGACGTACGTTGGTTCTTTCTTAGCTATTATTTGTTGCTGTTGTGTTAAATTAAATGCATCAAACAGGTCTATCAAACTAACATATTACCATGTTATGCGGCCACTTTTTAAGATTTGTAACATCCAACCTTACTTCATATTGGACCATAGTTGGCTTTGTCCATGCTGTAAAGACGACATGCCATTGGGTATAAGGTCGAGCTCAGATGAAATGATGTTGTTGAGGGTGTATGTGTGGTTGGACAAGGTGTTCAATCCATTATCTACAACAGCTAATGCTCTCTGTAAGTTTTTCTGATCTATTTGTCTTAACTGGGCTGCAGCTTCTATTTGGGAAAGTTTCCAAAGTTCACTATGAATTGCTTTTTTCATGGTTTTCTGGGGCCCAATAGGAAATCTTGCAAATCTGTATCTTCTGATAGGAGACTAAGGTGTTCCTTTATGGCTTCTAGTGTGGAATATTTCAGCCACTGTTGCCATAATTTTCCTACGCAATATGTGGTGACGATATCAGTGTTGTAATGAAATGTAACGAGGGTCAGGTCGGCTCACTCTAAATCCCCCTTTGGAGTTTACAAAACTTGCATGACAACCATTTGTGTCTGTTGTCCACAATAACCACCCATCAGGACCTGAAAGTGCAGTGTTAAATGCTCTTTTCTGGACGTACCCATTGAGCTGTTCTTCAGTTGCATTTATTCGTTTTTGCCAACTATTAAAATTAGCTGGTGAAGGAATATTAAGCGCATTCATTTCCTTAATTTTGGCCAAGCCTAGACAACTAGTTTGCTGTATAGGTTCATTAAAAAATATAATTTGCAATGTAATAAGGCATGCACTAAACAAAGCTTCCCTTCCCTGTATTTGCAAATCTTTATTTCCCCAAACATTCTGCAAGTCAATCAACTTCAACCAATATTCATAGACTTTTATCACCAACTGGGAAAAAAAGGAATCAGAACAAATCAATCTGTCAGCATTTTTGACATTGTGCCCCGTAAAATACACACATTTTTCCATATATGTTTTAGAACTCGCCACTGGCGGGTTCGGACAATGTTCCCATTGTGTTTAATTGTAAACAGTTCTCTGGGTGCTAGTTGTATGTATTTAATGATGTCTGTAATGATTATAACAGAACATATTGCCATAATTAGCAGTTGTTTGATAAACATCTTCACTTTCAAACACAGAATAATGTCTGGTGTTATAATATCATTAAATGAAACTTTAAACACATAAGGTATTTGAAGGATCTCCGTAAGTCCAAATACATCAAAGACTTCTTTATCCCAAACAATCCCATCGTGAATCAGTAGAGCTGAAAATTTCACTAGAGACAAGTTTCTCTAGATCTTAAGTGAAGACAAATGTGGTCTTAGGACCTCATCCACAAGTTCAGCAGCAGAGCATTCAGGAAGATAATGACCATGTATCAGCAAAATGAAAATGATGACAAAACCAATCCAGACAAGAAAGGCGGGCACAGTTAATAGGACCGACAGAGTTCCATGGACGAATCAGATGGATAGTTTTAAGGTAACTGAACAGCTTAGATGCTCTTGATATAGGTACTTCAGAAGACATAGCAGAATCAGTGAAAGAATCATTGATGTTGGCAAAATATCCAGAAACATTTTGTGCAAGTACTGAAGCTGATGTCGCAAAGGTGGAACTGACAGATGTGTCCCGCTGTGGTTCATAGTAAATTACTCCATCCGTTTGTGTTGAATTTGAATAACACTGTTCGGAAGTGTGGATGTTTATTCTCACAGAAGAAGTTACTGGTACTAATGACGGATAATTTTCCACCCTCCCAAACTCAGGGTAGTGTCAGTATTGTTGGCTAAAACTTGTAGAGATACATCCTGGTTGATAGTGAGAGGGGATCGGGAACTACCCAGGAGTCCTTTAGATCTGCTGTTCAGGATCACCACCATGGTGTAACTTGACATTGTCAATAGAAACAAAGTGGTTTCCTTTGGAACCAAGCAGCAGTGGTAGGATGACAGTTCTAGTGCTGTGCATTATCAGTACTGGAACTGGTGCTTGCTATGAAGGGCCAAATTCTTTTTTCACAGTAACGTTTTCTTGCACCAGATTCCCAATTTTTGGAACCCAGCCAGTTGGTGTTATTGGTATATCCCTCATTCCCAAGGTGGTGGCATATGCAGATGAGTTTTCATCATGGAACTACTGTAATTCCTGCAAGACAGTGACACATTCCATTATGTCAAAAGGTGTGTCTGCCACCACCGCGCCAGAGCCATCAAGATCCAGGACATGCATACGTATGCCAAATTGGACCTCGTATAGGGTGTGCCCTCCTAGGGAACTTCTAGGCAGATTCTTAAGTGCTCTCTGGACTCCATATAGATGGATAAAACAACTATGACCCATACCTAATAGTCTTGCTGTTAAGGATTGCTTTAAGTCTTGGTTCTTCTGCTCCACCATACTGTTAACCTCATGATGATAGGGGAGCGAGTAATGCAATTGACCCCAACATCGCCATGGTGTCCCTTAATGCACTTGAGGCAAAAGCAGGGCCCTGGTCTGAATGAAATGCCGCAACTGCATATGTCCCAATAAAGACATGCAAATCTTTAATAACAGTTTGAGTGTCAGCTGATCTTTGTGGCCATACCCATAGGAACCTGGAGCAAGCGTCAAGATGTATTTGTATGCACCATCAGGTGTTAGAGGACCACAATAGTCCAGGTACACACATTGTAGTGGTTTGTTGAAAATTAGGTGGGGTGTCTGTGGTGTGCCCTTGACAGTGGATTCTTGTATTTGTTGACAGATGTCACAACAAAGAACATACTGTTTGGTCTGTTTATGTAGACCTGGCCACCAGTAATGTTTTGCAATAAGGAAATAGTAGCCACCACTCCTGCATGGGTAGAAGCAGCTCCTTCATGCACTGCTTTTATCACTTTCTGGAACAAGTAGTTGCAGCAACAAAAGCTGTGCCTACTGCTGATTTCGCTGCTTTATCAACCAACGCATTGCCTGCAATGTGTATTCCTAAACGTTGATGACCCAGTGTATTAACTACATGGGTACTGGGTAGCATTTCTTTTAGATCAGCTACTTTCCCCCACAGTAATCTATGTTTGATGGTCTTCCCTTTTAAAACTCTGAACCCATTTTGGCACCAGTAATGTAGAGATTAATTAAAGGACTGGACATAATGGTACGAATCACAGACTATTAGTGTTAGCTGTCACAGATCTGTATGTTCCAGTGCTGAAACAAGAGCCTGAAGCTCTGCCAATTGTGCAATGCAGTCCCCTAGGGTCTTGTGTAAGTGTTCTGAGGAAGGAATTTGCCGTCCTTCATGACAGCACTCACAACCGTACAGGCTGCAGAGTACTGTTGTTTTGTGCCTACCCCTGTGCTTAACCATCAGTATAAATTAATGTTTTATATGGACCAAGAGGCAAGATATTTGTTGGGACTGGGTATTCAAGCTCATATTGAAGACATTTTTGAGTGTGAAAGTTTGGGTCAAAAACTTAATCTACATGGTGGCAGTCAGAGATGTTGACTGTTGGATCCAACGTGGATGCAGTGCTTTAGCTTTTGGGACACTAGCTTTTGCAACAGCCTCAAGGGATGGTATGGGGGTTACGACAATAATGTGTTTCCCCAGGGCCAGAGGTCTCTTTTTTATGACAGCCATCCGAACAGCAGTAAGAATCTTTTCAGTGGGAGCAAAGCATTTTTCAGCTGTGGAGTACAAGTGTGATTTGTATGCTATAGGTACAGTATCACCCTCATTGAATGTTTCAGAGGTGAATCTGATGACCCCCGCAATTACTCTTATGACCAAATTTGTTTTGTTATCACATCTGTGTAAATGTTTTGCTACAAGCATGTCCTGTTGCAATGCTCTCAGAATGTGTGTGTTCAACTGTCCAATACTTACTTGAAAAGTCAGGGTGTGTTACATCATACAATGGTTTTTATGTGTTGTGCACAGTCTGGAATATAAGTTCTGCCAAAGTTAAAAAGCCCAATAATGATTGCAACTTCTTAATGATATTTGGAAGTTGTAATTGTGCACATTTGTCTAGAAAGAGGGGTGCCAGGATCTTTCCTTCATCAGATAACAGGTATCCCAAAAACATGACTCTGGGAAAAGCAATTGTAATTTTTTTTAATTGAATTTATGGCCTATTTTGTCACATCCCAAAACAATGCGGGATACCCGTCTTAAATGTTCCAAGAGATCATCATACCTAATAAAGATATAATCTACATAGGTCATGTAAAATGATGTTACACGTGCTGAGAACTGTCGAGGACTGTGCTTATACTCCTGTGCGAGCCTACAAAACTTTCTTTGCAAGCCTAATGTAGTAAATGCGGTTAAATCCCTGCTTTCCGGTGCTATATTCTGGCAGTAGAACCATTTGGAGATATCCAGGATAGTTTTGTATTTTTTGAGCAGTAAATTGATGATAAATGCTGTGCTGTGAGCATTTTGTATAGCAAATGTGCATGTATGACTATTTAAGTGTCTGTAATCTAAGACTATTCTAGAAGAATGGTTGACTTAGCTGCAGGAAGCAGGGGTTGTTCATCTATGAGAGCAGGCATTGCTCCCCCCACTGGGAGCAGCTAAAACATGCTGCTCCCCGCAGGTCTGAGCATTATTTAGATCTATTTCTCTGCCCTCATCACTGTGGGCAGGGAAGCAGATCTGAAGTCCACTTCCAGCAGACCACAGCATTTTTCATGATCCTGCCCACTGGTAGTGGATCTCGTGTTTGCTCCAGCTTGGCAGGAGATTCAAAGAGCAAACACAGTGCGGACAGGGAAACCGCTATGTCCGGGTGGTAGGCACCCCGGGACATAGCCTGAGCAGGCCATGGGGATGGGGTCCCCAAAGACATTAATGGCTCAGAGGGAGGGGAGCCATGTCGCCCCCTCCCTTTTGCAGATGCAGACAGGGAATGTCGTTCCTGGGGCCACAATCAGCCTGGAGAATGCAGTTGTGTGGACCAACTCTCTCTTTTCATATTCAGCTGGCAAAATTGACAGGGGGATGGGGTTCACCGTTCTTGCCAGGTTATCCATATGGAAGTGGCGTGTGCCATCGGTCGTGGCTCCTGACAATAAATCCACCAGCTTTCCACAAAGAAAGAGAACACACGCTCTCGGAGTCAATTTCACTGCTTTATTGCAAAGAGTCCAGCCCCTGCCGATAGGCACCTGCCTCGCTCCCACCTATGTGAATCTTGGGCTGGTGGGAGGAGCAGGTGTCCACCATATCAGAGTACAGAGAGGACATGGAAAGGGTCATGCTCTGGCTACGATTCGTTGATGATCTTTTCTTAATCTGGCTAGGTAGCGAAGAGGCTGCCAGTAAATTTGTAGAAAGACAAAAAATGACCTGAATTTGGAATTTACAGCACACTTTAGTAGGGTGTGCATAGTTTTTCTGGATGTAGAAATACTTATAGAGGACAATAGGATCATGTCTAAATTGCACCATAAACCTACAGCAGGTAATAGTGTGTTACATTCCCGGACTAGCCATCCAGACCCTTTGTAATGGAGTATTCCATATGGGGAACTAGTGTAAGCCAAAAGAAGCTGTAGTGATGATAATATTTTTCAGGCAGAAAGGGTCACCATGTTGGAAAGTTTTGCTTCAAGGGGATACCCCAAATGGGCACTAGATAAAGCTAGTAGCAGGATTGACTGAGATTCTATTTGGCACCAACAAAGGGGAGAAAACACATGCAGGCCAGGCCTTGCGACCAACCTCAGCCACTCACGGCAAAGGCCGTGCACGGCAGGGCTTGGTATACCGTATAATAATTAAACTTATTTTACATTAAAAAAAATAACAATTTGCTGAAAAAAAACAAAGGTTGCAGGGACGGTATAGACAGGTTCTGAATTTACTAATACAAAACCATAGAAATTCATCAGTTTTAGTAAGAGTTCTTTCAAGTAACTGCCTTTGACATGCACATCTACTTACTCCACATATTATATCATTGATGAGATCTTGTATGGCATCTTTGATATTATCACTGCAACATTTACTATCAAATTATTGATAAGAAAACTGTGCCTGGCAAGGGCGCAAGTTATAGTTACCTTAAGGCGCGTGTTATAGTTACTTGAAAGAACTCTATAACTGCTGAATTTCTATGATTTTGTACAAGTAAATTCAGATCCTAACTATAACGTCCCTGTAATCTTTGTTTTTTTCAGTGAAAATGTATATAATTTATCTATTACCTACTGGTTATAGTTAGTTTCCATAGAAAAGCATTTTTTGTTTTGCTAATAACTTTGGTGCTGTTTGAAATTTTTATAACAAGTGTGCCAGTCATGGCCATGTGGCCCCCCTCTCCAGCCTTGTTATGCTCTGGAGACCTCATCCCCCAGGCCACTCTTTTAAATAAAGGAGAGGGGGACACGCTTGGCCCCCATCCCAGGGAAGATTTTGGACTCAGTGACCCCATCCTCCGGGGCCCAGCATTCTTTTGAGGGGGTAGGGGCCGTGCACCTCCTCTTCCCAGGCCAATATCGGCCCAAGGACCTTAACCCCAGGACTGGCATAATTTTCATGGGGAAGGGGGCACGCAGCTCCCCACTCCGGGCCGACTTCAGCCCCATGGACCGAGTGCCCAGTATTATTTTCAGGGGGAAGAGGGCATTCTGCCCCCTCCTGAGGCTGATTTTGGCTCTGGGGTCCCCTTCCCAAGAGCCAGGCATTGGGTTTAGAGGGAGATTACATGCGTCCACCACCTCCCTGGGGTGATTTTGGCCCCAGGGACCATATACCCTACGGCCCAGAATAATTTATTAGAGGGATGGATGTGTGTGGCCCTACCGTCCTCAGGTCTATTTGGGCCTGCACCATTCATTGAGAAAGGGGCGCATAGGTCCCCTCCACCCTGGGCTGATTATGACCTAGGGACCCTATCCCCTGGAGCCTAGTAAAATTTCTATAGAGAGGGAGACTGCACTGCTCTCCCACCCCAGGCTGATTTCAGAACCTCATTCCCCGCTAGCCCAGTGCAATTTCTATCAGGAGGGGGCAAACAGCTCCCCTGCCCAGGATGACTTCATCTTCTGGGTCCTCATCCTTGGACACCCGCACAATAAAAGGGGAGTGCCCTTGTGTTGTTGGCACTTGGTGCCCCAGGACCCCTCAGCCCCAGCTGGCTCTCCATATACAGTGTGTGCTAGCATTGCTCCCAGCCCAGGAGAAGCTTCTAATGCTGCTCCCTGAAGGCGGGTGCATTATTTTTATCTATTTCCCTGGCCGCTCCAGTGATAGCAGGATAAAAGATGAAAAGTCCACTCCCAGCTAGTGGGAGCATTTTTTAATGTCTCACGCCTGCTAGGAGAGGACTTGGTGTTTGCTGCTACTTGGTGGGAGATTTAAAAATGTTCCCTCCAAGTGAGAGTAAACTCTCTGCTGAGGGCAGGGAAACCCCTATGTCTTGGGGATAGCCCGAGGGAGGAGTGCCACAAAGGGTAGGGGGCCATGCAGCCCCTCTCTCCATATGAAATGAATCACAGGGGTAGGCTCTCTGGGGCATAAGGCATCGTAATGCAGTCTAGCCACAGTATTTTTTTTTCTGATCCCACAAGATTGCAGCTTTTTTCCTTTTTGGCCCTCAGAGTGGTACCTCTGGCTCTGCCCCATAGGGGCCAAGGGGGTATTTCTACCCTGCCCCCATATATCTTTATTTTTAAACAACTTCAGGATATGGAACAAAGTCCCAGAGTCCTGTAATGTCTGCAAGCAACATTTTTCTCATGTTACTGGCAACCAGTAAGAGCGCTTCTTCCCACTGGAATCTGACTCCAGAGGGAGCAAGATGGCCCAAGGGAAATAAAGCTCCCTGTGCCAATCAGAATGCTTCATTTTTGAATCGACACTCCTGCAAGAGTCTCTCAAGACTCTAGCAAGCCCAACTGCCAAAATATACAATTATTTTTTACCCTTAATTTCTCTAAAGCTACTGAATGGATTTATACCAAATACCAAAAAGCACAATCTCATCTAACTTACTGCCGATTCTGGTGTAATTCAGTTCAGAAGTTTTTATTGTGGTCCATCTTAAAAAAGTAAATGGAAAATGCATGGAGATTTTGGGTTTTGGGACACCCCCACTTTTCCCCTTTTTTCTCAGTCTCCCGCTTGACGGAGCACTCTGAAAGCTTCTATGCACAAACTGGCCAGAACTTAGCACCTTTTTGGAAAGTTTTGTGGAGATTCATTAGTTGGTTTTGAAGTTATCAGTAACAGAAAAAACGCTTTTCCTATGGTAAAGCGATCTGAACTTTAACCATAACTATAACCATAACTATGTGTATAACCAGGTAACTGTTCAGCCTCAGAGAGAAACTAATGAGCTGGACTACCCCTCTTCAGCTTTGATCCCTGACATGGTGGAGGTGAGGGTGGAAGATGAGTTCCTGCTATACTAGGCTTAGAACCACCACTCATATATTACCTGGAAGCTTGGGAAATCTTTTGAGTCTCTATTCACCTCCAGTCCGAGAACAATAAATTGGACGCTGTCAGGCGTTGGCGAGTATGTCTTCAAGTGAAGTTTCCATTGTCCAAGGCAGGTAACCAAGTCCTTGGGTAGAATCACACTGGGCTGTCTTCTCTTGTGTCCAAATTGTTATCCCATTTGGAAGCTCACAGAACCCCCAGGCTGGTCTCCTTCTTCGGGGATGTCAACCTCCAATTTTAGTGCGAGGCCACAGTGTCCAGAGATATTTTTCAAGACCTAATAACTGGCCTAAGATTGTGTTTCTAGCACAGAGACACAGTCTGAGCACTGACCTCAGTTATGGACCGGAGGTATTTTTATTACAAGTGGCATGGTTAATTACAATATTAGTAACTAACTCCTATTAACACATATATTGCAATTATGAGTATTTGTAATAAATATTGGCAGGGCAAACCTGCTGACATTTAAAGGGAGAACATGTCAAGTATTAACTGGCACTTATAGATTTTAATGCAGAAAGCACAAAATTCAGTTTATTACTCAAATACATGTGATATGAAATCATCACTTCCATAAACTACCGAACACTTCGGTGCTGGTTTTTATCAGATGTAATAATTATTGTATCCTTTATTGCCACCTTGTACTGAGGGCTCTAATGACTGGCCTAAGACTGTGTTTATGAGCCACAGCAACTTCAAAGGGGACACCCCTGATGCATTGGAGAGCCATAGCTTGTTTGCTGGGGTTTGGATTTCAAGATCCAGTGAATGGAATTAAACTGTGCCTTTGGGATACAGGAATCTTATATCTCAAACAGAAATTTAGTGGACCTCTTAGTCAGTGGAGGCAGAAGAAAGAATGGTGCTCACACTGTGAGACATTCTCTGTAATAAATGTTTTGGAACTGGGAATCACGATTGAATATAAAAGGCTTGGGTTTTTGCCCATAATTGTTCAAGGAAGCAGTAGATGACCAAAAGCCAACCAACAGGAGGAAAGTGTGGCTTCTGACAGTACTGTTCTTAAACAGTTATAAAAGTTTTATTGTTCAATAATCTGCTTATCTGTTAAGGTATCTATCAAACACAGTTTTGTCTCAGACTACGAAGCTCAGCTCAGTTAATTATGATAGCATACAAATTCACTTTTGCATCTTCACAGTTATAGTTTGCAACTATTGAATCCTGGAAAACAATGTATTTGTTTACTGAAGGAAATTGTGGGAGATGGTTGCTCAGCAAACAAATAGATAAAAGCAACAGAATTCATGGAATTTTCTCCAGACACACACTCATAGGACCTGATTTAGATGTCGGCGGAGGGAATACTCTGTCACAAACGTGACAGATATCCTGTCTGCTGTTTTATGATCCCTACAGAATAGAGTAGGACTGTAATATAGAGGACGGAGCATCCGTCATGTTTGTGACTGACAAGTCTCCTCCGCTGACTTCTAAATAAGGCCCATAGTCTAGAAGAGGCAACTGAGTGTCAGCATGTCAAATGATTCATGTATGACACTAATTACTACTAAATATGAAATCCCCTATGTAGTAAAGTTAAATTCTAAGTCTCAATTCTAACAATGTCACTTTTAAAAAGTTGGCATTTTATTTTCCTAACCTTTTGGTACCTGCATCAGACTGCTGTCCCCTACACAAGGAAAATTCTTCCCATAATGACAACAACCAGCAGAGACCAGGCCCACAGCCATCCAGGCCCGGGTCTTAGCACCCCACTTTCATTTTACCTCCCACCATTCCAAGTATGGTGTCCTGGTACTGGCCTTTCAGCCCATCCTTAGGATGACCAGATGTCTGGCAAGCCAAGGCTTTTAGGGGGAACCACCACCCTCCTAAAGGGTGTCACTCTCTGTGTCATGCAAGGGTCTGCTTGGTGCTAGTCTCCAGCCCCCTGTCTCTGTGACAGTGAAAAAACACCTCCAGGTCAGAAGGGGTATCACCAGGGCCATCTATGGTGTTCTCTCATCACAGCAATGGCAGCCACTGATCCACTGGATCTCCCACTCTAGACTGTTTTCATCTCTCACCCCTCCATCTGGGCCTCGCAGCTCCTCCACCACCTGTGGTAATTCATTCCCCAGAACGTAGTCAATAGGAATCTGGGGACTAACTATGGACTTTGGGTCACCTCCCTACCCTATTCAAGGGACACCAGAGCCGTAGGGGGAAGAGGTCCTGCCGATGGGCCTGAGTCACCCTACACATCTGTCCAATGTACGGATCTGAGGAAACCAGCCTTTCCACCACCATGTTCAGGTTAGCACTGGTATCTCTCTGAGCAGTGAAAGGAATCCCATTCACTGTGACCTGCTGAAAGGGATCAATATCACCCTTAGGTTCCTCAAGTTCACCCTCTGAGTCTATCACCCAACTAAGGGAGGTTAGGGCATGTTCTACCACCTACCACTGGGGACTACTTCGACCGAAGGCCACATTGGCCACCCCAGTATAGTTCCCACCAGTGGGTGGTGTTTCATGACACACTGGATAAGCAACCAGATTCCAAATGTGGCGCCCTGGACTACCACCCACCAGAGCCACCTTGTTTCTCAGAAGAAGAATGGGAATTCTTTCCCTCACCTTACCCTGGCACCTGACCTCCCGCTTACTCTGTTGGGGGGGACCTGGACATCCTTCTTGGGATCACTCCCAGTTAACTTCTTGTGGACCCTGGTGCTGAGCCAGTGGTCCACCTACTTAGCCAGCTTCCTGAGATCAGTTAGTTTACCGTCCATAGGTATTGGCACAACTCTGGAAAACAATTGTTAAACATGCAATCTCTGGCAAACAAAATGTCTTGTAATCACGCATGCCACTGCTCTTCACCCAACCACCCAGGGCCTTTCAAAAGTTGTCCACAAAATCTACCCAGGACTGTTGGGGCAACTTCTGGCTGTCCCTAAACTTCTACCTGTAATTTTCCAGTGCCAAACCATATTTCCTGGTAAGAGTGTTCTTCATGAGGTAATATTTCACCCTGTCCCTTTTCCCTAGGACTAACAGTGCCTCCCTCTCTTGATTGGGAATGCGCCTCCAGAGACTGTCCTCCTAATGCTCTTCAGGGACTCTGTGCATCTCTAGGGCACCTTCATAGGCCTTGAACCACTTATTTATGTCATCCCAAAAACAAAGTTAAACACCAGGTCCTTGGGAATGTGGACCCTCCTACATCCAGTTGGCACTGGGGCATTGCTTCCACCATTTCTTTTGGACTTTGAGGCCTGCTTGACTTTGAAGTCCAGCTCTTGTTTACTCATTGCATAAGACAGCAGAATTTTCTTCTTTTGCAGGGTCAGTTTCTTTTTCTCCAGAACCCTATCATCCTCTGCCATCTCTTTTAGACAACACCCTCTCTGCCTCAGACTTTATATCCTCTGCCTCAATTTATAACTTGGCCAACTTCGGCCTGAACTCCTTCTCTGCCTTCTTGTCCTTACACTACTCTGGGACAGATTGCGGATAGAGATGATGCCTCTGGATCTGCCAGTGGATCTCACTCCTTCGGGTCCCCCTCTCTCCTCTAAAACCATATTCAGGAGATTACCACCTTCCACTTTCACCCCATCCGCCTTATCCTTGTCAATGCCCTCTGCCTTATTCTACTCCTATGCTGTAGCCTTTAAATGGCGGGCCTCCTACCAGGCCCAGAGGGCTTTCTTAAGCTTCTGCTTCTTTAAACACCTGTTTGTTGACAGTCCCTCCTTCCTGCAGATTTCCTTCTGCTCAGCCACAATGTAGCTCTCCAGGTTGTTGATCTCAAATTCCATACTTGCAGCAGGCAAAGGCACAGGTGCACAAAGCAAAAGAAATTTGGAACAAGGAAAATATGCCAATCACTGGGAATTAAAAAAGAGGTTGAATCTAGTATCAAATTACTTATATGTGATTTAAATCACACAAAATCACTACCTGGCACTGCACAAACACAAGTACTGAATCCCACCACTGAACACCGATGTGAGAAATTGGGTTGTTGGTTGAAGAAGGTGTGAGCCCTTCTCAAGCAACAGCCACAATCCTTGTCAGGATGAACTACAAAAAGTGACTAAATTAACCTGTTCTTTTAACTCTCTCTAGCTTGGCACAAAAGGAGTAAGGCTCAACTTAGAGGCAAGGTGTAAAGTATTTATGCAGCACAGCAACAGTAGTAAAGTGAAAAAACACCACAAGAAAAATCCCATGCAAATTTAGAAAAATAGAGGAAAATGGATTCAATTACTGGACACCAAAATGAGTAAATTCCAATTAGTAAAGCTGGTGATATGCAATTTCCAAAGATTTAAAGTGAGTATGTGCCTAAAAGGACAAAGGCTATCATTACAACCCTGGTGGTAAATCCCGCTGACCGCCGTGCCGATGGCCGCCAACATACGGTGTCCGCGGCGAAAATCCCAATAGGGTATTATGACCCATATTGAGAATTCCGCCACTATACAGACACCCACACAAGTCTGTCACACCAAAGGTCAGTGATAAACTGGTGATAGCAAAATCCACGCTGTCACGCCAACAGGAAAACACCCACACTATCACGTCCCACGAATCAACGCGTTGGTCTTTCAACCGCAGTAAACCATTGACGGTACACACCGCTGCGCTCAAAATACACACACACTTACAAAACACAAACACATTAGACAATTCTAAATACACACTCCTGACACACATACACACACCACACCCACACACTGAATCCAATATAAAACACACAAACACATTACACACAACCCCTTACAACGCAAAATTTTGAAGAAGCAGTGAGAGAGAGAAAAGCAAAGACCACACCAGCATCCAGAGGCACACAACACCATCACTCATACACCATCCATGCACAAAACACCACACACCCCAACACATCACCCCACACATCACATTTAACATCACCTCACACATCACTCACACCACATCATGGCACCTCAAAGACACCCCAGGTTTTCTGAGGAGGAGCTCAGGGTCATGATGGAGGAAATCATCCGGGTAGAGCCACAGCTATTCGGATCTCAGGTGCAGCACACCTCCATTGCTAGGAAGATTGAGCTATGGTCGAGGATTGTCGACAGGGTCAGCGCAGTGGGACAGCATCCAAATACAAGGGATGACATCAGGAAGAGGTGGAACGACATACGGGGGAAGGTACGTTCCGTGGTATCCAGACACCAGGTAGGCGTACAGATGACTGGGGGTGGACCTCCACCCCCTCCCCCACAACTAACAACACGGGAGGAGCAAGTCTTGGCAATTATGCAAACTGAGGGCCTCGCAGGAGTAGCAGGAGGACTGGACTCTGGTAAGTCAAATCTTTACGACTATACCCCCCACCCTACCTGCATGCCATCACATACTCCCGCCCTCACCCTCACTCCGATCACTACACCATCTCCCACACACCCCACCATCACGCCCCACTACTCCCACAACCAAGCCCTGCATGCAACAACAATACATGGACACCCATCACTGACTTGCATGGACACCCATCACCAAAGCATGTCCAAGAGAGAGACTCACCCAGGGCACACAATCACCACTCATTCAAGGGCCAAGGCGATATTGCAAGCACAGTAATAGAGGGAAACACGCCCATTGCACAAGATGGCACACACAGATAAAATAACAATGCATTTACACCCCAACAGGACCCCTACCCAACGTCACCGGACAGGAGGTGCCACCCGTATCCAGTCCCCCCACAGAAGAAGCCCACATTGATGACAGCAGCTCTGCACGCCTGGATCAAGATGACCAGCCTAGCTCATCAGTGACCTCTGGACATTCGGTGCCCCTGCCACAGTCCCAACCCACCACAGAAACTCCCCCCTCAGGAAACACCACCACAGCACCCACCCAGCAGGCTCATTCCACTGTCCCCAGGACACGTCAATGAGCAGTGTGTCCACCACTACAGGGACCCCAGGCACACCCACCAACCCAAGAAAATCAGGGACCTGGGTCAGTGGCAGTGGGCACACGGTTTAGGGGATGGAGGAACAGGACAACAGGGAAGCTGGGAGGACTGCTGTGCAACAGGAGCAGGATAGGCCAAGGGAACCCACTCTCCACAAGGCACTCTCAATCATCATGGGAGCATACAACCATTCCCAGGAGACCATGGGCACGGTACTGGCCAAGTTTCAGGAGACCCAGCGGCTGCAGGAGGAACAGTACCTGGGGATCATGGAGGACTTGAAGTCTATGAACACCACCCTGGTCACCATTGCAGGGGTGCTGGCAGACATGGCCAACACCATGAGGGAGACAGTGGCATACCACCGGGCCCCTGACACTAGCCCAACTGATGAACAGCCTTCCATCTCCGCCGGCGCCACTGGACAGGAGGCCTTGCCACAGGAACACCAGCCCACCAGCACACCAACCCCTGCAGAAAGAAAACCACCACGCAACGGTCCCTGCGATCCAGGCAGAAGACAGAGAACATTGCCAAGACCCTCGCCAGGAAATAAGACTCTCCTGAATGTCACCCTTGTGTCCCACTCTGTCGCCCTGTCCACCTTGAACTGCCATTGCTCCCCTTCTTATGCCCCATTGGACAATGCACCTGTGATACCGAGAGACTGGACTCTACTATGGACCTTCCTCCACCATACACCAGCCCCTTCCACATACACCTATACACATTAGACCATAAATAAACACCCTTGTATCACAAACCGATCTGGAGTCAGTCTGTTCTTTCACAAATGTATAATTACAACATCTTCCACAAATATCAATGTAAATGTCCATTTGCTCATACCAATGTATTACAGTTGTTGGGCAGCAGTAAATATAGCAGAAGGCAGAATGAGGTACCCTGTTCTGTCAAATGGAAAGCCAAAGTGAACTGTCAGTGTCCAATAGACAGAGGTTAATAGGCTGACTTATACAATGTCCTACAGTAGTCAGATATGAGAGGAGCAGTGTTAGTCTCTTACCTGTGTGTCACTGGAAGTACTGCATGATGATGTTCATTCGGTTGTCAATATCTTCTTTTCTGCCTCCTCTTCCTCACTGTCCACAGGCTCCACCACTGCCACAAGACCATCAACAGGTCCATCTTCCTGCAGAAAAGGCACCTGGCGTTGCAATGCCAGGTTGTGCAAAATGCAGCGTGCCACAATTATCTGGCACACCTTCTGTGGTGAGTAGTATAGGGAGCCACCTGTTAGATGGAGGCACCAGAATCTGGCCTTCAGGAGGCCGAACGTCCTCTCAATAATACGCCTAGTTCGCCCATGTGCCTCATTGTATCGTTCCTCTGCCCTTGTCCTGGCATTCCTCACTGGGATCAGTAGCCATGAGTGGTTGGTGTAACCAGAGTCATCTGCAAATGTTGAGGGATATCTGTTAGACATACACTAACCCTTAGGGACGACCCCATACCCAGACACCTGCTCATGCTGTGTGGGGACCTTGGGCTCATCTATTAGCCACACCCAGTGCCTCTGGAGTTGGCCCATCACATAAGGGATACTGCTATTTCTCAAAACGTAAGCGTCATGCACAGAACCAGGATACTTGACATTCACATGAGAGATGATCTGGTCCGCCAAACACACCATCTGCACGTTCATAAAATGGTAGCTTTTTCTATTTCTGCACACTAGTTCATTTCTGCAGGGGGGGGATAAATGCCACATGTGTACCATCAATGGCACCAATGATGTTGGGGATATGTCCCAGGGCATAAAAGTCAGCTTTCATTGTGGGCAAATCCTCCACCTGGGGGAACACGATGTAGCTGTGCATGTGTTTCAGCAGGGTTGACAACACTCTGCTCACCACGTTAGAAAACATTGGCTGAGACATCCCAGATGCCATGGCCACTGTAGTTTGAAAGGAGCCACTTGCCAGGAAATGGAGCACTAACAGTACCTGCACTAGAGGGGGTATTCCTGTGGGATGGCGGATAGCTGACATCAGGTCTGGCTCCAATTGGGCACACAGGTCTTAGATTGTGGCACAATCAAGTCTGTAGGTGATAATGATGTGTCTGTCTTCCATTGTTGACAGGTCCACCAGGGGTCTGTACACCGGAGGATGACGCCATCTCATCATCTGCCCCAGCGGATGTGCCCTATGGAGAAGAATGGTGAGCAGAGGGTCATGTACCACATAGTTTGCACAAGTGTGTTTTCAGTAATGTGAGTAAATCTGTGTGTGGCGTAGTTTATCCATATATCTGCCAAATTGTGCTGTGACGCAGTTAGGTGCCATGCCATGTACCTCCCTGAAATGGTGGCTGGCTGACCTGTAAGGAGGGACAAGGGGAAATGAGCATTGGTTATAATTGGGCCCTATGGGTTCCAGGAGCCAATGACAATGTACGCCGGCGGTGACGGTACGCACCGCCGCAAATGTAACCCCCATTTTCTATCTGTTCACTCACTTGATACTTGACCTTCAACAGGAGAGGACCTACACTGCAAGTGCTGCTATGACCTGAGTCTGGAAGCAAAAATGGCTACAGTGTCTGGGGAAAGGGCCGCTGCCTTCACAGCAGAGGAGTTGGACAAACTGGTGGATGGGTTCCTCCTCCAGTAAAAGCTACTCTACGGTTCTCCAGACAAACAGGTGAGTACACTGTAAGCATGATGCGTGGGAAATGCCTGTTTTGAGTGGTGTGGATGGAAGATACATGTGCGGGGGGCTGAAGCCTGCATGTAAGGATGGTGAGTGTATGTGCGTCAGGGCATGGGTGGGAACTGGTGGGCAATGAGTATGATGGTCCGGACGGGAGAGTAATTTTCTTTCATCCTGTACCTTTCCTTTAGGTCAGCGCGCACCAGAAGAAGGGTATTTGGCGTGCCATCGCTAAGGAAGTGGGAACCCTGGGGGCCTATCATAGACAGAGCACCCACTGCCGCAAGAGATGGGAGGACCTGCGCCGCTGGAGCAAGAAGACGGCGGAGGCCCAGCTGGGGCTGGCCTCCCAACGTGTAGGGGGTGCCTGTCGCACCATGAATCCCCTGATGTTCCGCATCCTGGCAGTGGCATATCCGGAGTTGGATGGGTGCTTGAGGCCATCACAGCAGCCACAAGGGGGTGAGTACAGTGTCATTAAGCTGACTCTGCGCGCTTTACGAAGTATCTGGGTGGGGGATGTGGGCTGTGGGTTCCCCTAGGCCAGGGCGAACTTGGTAGGGTAGGTCCCTTGTTGGGCAGGCTCTGAGGCACTCCAACCCCAATAGTGTTAGTGGGCATCTACAACTAGGCAAGCTCCTTTGGGTTCCAGGTGTGCAGGAAATGGTGTTCGGCATAGTACCACATGGGCTGGTGATTTTCACACTTCGTGACACTCAGGTGGCACTAACCACTGCTCCATATTTACAAGGAGGTGTAATTCCAATTTTTGTGGCGTTATGCCTCCTTGAATCATTTTTCTGCTTCAGATTGCCATGCAATGGGTGTTGCTGTGGGCATTCCACCACAACACTCATTGCTTTTTATGCCTTCCTGCACATAAACAATCTATCCCCTCAATGCAGACACCCTTGCACTATGGTGGAGTTGGAGGTGGTGGAGATGATGGTGGTGAAAATTGTTGGTTCAGAGGTGGCAGGATGGCAGGTGGTATGTCTCTCATAGGTTTAGGAGCCTCTGTAGTATCTTGTGATTGTGTTGACTCAGAAGAATGATACTGTCATTTTTTGGCTCTTGCCTCTTTCATCTTGATGGTCATGGTACGTTGCCTTGCACTCTCCTCCCTCAAACTACAAATATAATCTTGGTACATCTTTGCCATGTATTGGTAACATTTTACAAGTTTATTCAAAGCACAAGTCTGCTAGTGAATCATCCGAGGAAGTCCTTTAAGGGAGTCATCTATCTCAAAAAGAACTGCCCCCTTTGCATAAATATCCTCCATACAGAGATCTATTGTTGAAAAGTATGCTCCTTCCATAGGATAGGATTAGACAATGCCAATCCCCCTACTGGACACCAGGGGCTGTTGAGTGACAAAAGCTGAAAGAAGAGAGAGACATATATATAGCGGACTAAGGGTTCCTAGGTCATAGATGATGATGCTATTTTATGGTTTTAATACAAAGCATGAGACCCACACATTTCTATTCTGCAAGTTAACACAAGGTATAAAAGATTTACTACAGTGCAGCCCTCATAATGCCAAGTCTAAGGGTAATTAAAAATTCGAAAATATAGTTTAATCAACAATTTTATGAAAAGTTGTAGAGGGTAGGTATAGGGATGCATGACATTATATATCCCTACCCTGCTACATACAAATAAATAGACAGGTTAGACCTATAACCAAAAGAGGAGACATCATACTTACCAGTCTCTACCATCCATCTGGTAGGTAGTTCCTGTCTGGGCATTATTGCAGTACAAGGAGCAGAACTAGATATTTTGGAAGGTGGTCAATAGGACAACAACACAGGGTCTTAAAAGTGTCTTAAAAGAGAAAAAATAAAGGGCCTGAGTCACAAAAGTAAACTTAGGGTCTCATTACGAGTTTGGCGGCCCTAAAAGCAGACTGCCAATGCCATGGGGAAGACGCCACCATCATACCAGTGGTGTCCTCCCCAAGCATATTAAGACTTTCTCGCCGGGCTGACCAGGGGGAACATTGTATCACGTGTTCCTGCCGGGTGACAGACAGGAACAGTGCTACGATATTGGTCTTGGCTCCTTTAAGGGAGCCTAGGCCAACACCGTAGCACTACAACACCATCAGAAAGCACAATGTCTGCAAAGCAGATAGTGCATGTTCCAATGGTGCTAGGCAGGGGGGTGTCCTTTGGCCCCCGGCACTAGCTTTCCACCAGCATTTCCATGGCGGGGTCCCTGTCATGGAAAGGCTGTCAGAAAGCTGAGTTGTAATCAGCCACGCAGTGCGGAGTTCAGCGTCGCCCTGGCTAGTTACAAATCCAACAGCTGTCACCCTGCTGGGAACCATGTTCCTGGAGAGCATAGTGGTCGGCTGGTGGGTCACCCTGCCAGGGTTGTAATGTGGCAGTCGGACCACCACAGTTGCAGCGGTCTGACAGTCACCGGCAAGCTGGCGGTCCTTGGACCACCAGCTTCATAATGAGGCCCTTAGACTTTTGGTCTAACCTTAAACCAAAAGTCTACATTTACACCTTTGGGGATTCACAAAGGGCTTTCATGAGTACTATCTCTACTTCTGCACTGAACAGATATCCACCCTGAGTGCAGACATAAAGAAAGTATTTGGAAATGCCCTTTGTGGTTTAGACCAAAAGTCTAACAACACAAAAGGATGATGGACGGAGTGCTGAACAATGCAAACACTCACCCCCAGTCACAGATCTGGGTTTAATCCATTGTTCTTTTGCTCACCATGCCACCCCAGTTTGGACCCATCCATATGCAAATCAGTCTTGACCCTGTGCCTCATGGGAACAGTCCAGCCCGAACTGCCAAGCCAGGTCCTCACTGGACTGGAAACAAGCATCCTGGGACTGGTTTCAGGGTTTCACCCTTCATCAGCCAGGCTAGCTTGAAACCAGTGGCACAGTGAGCAGGGGACCCACGTCTCGGCATACCTTTCCCACTTGGGGCAACTTTAACAACACAAAAGTCAACACTTATGTTTGTGAATTGGGCCCAAAGTGTTTGAGTATATTTTTTTTAAGAATGTAAATTTCAAAGTCATATTTGAGTACTAGTCAATAACAGTAGCATTTGAAACAATAGGGTTAGGGCATAGGAAACAAAGTTGTAGAACTCCCCTTTAGTGGGGTAGTGAGACTGTTAGCATGAAAACATACCTGTGTGTTGATGGGTTTCATTGAGAGACATACCCTGTGTGTTGCCCTGCTGTACGTAAAATTACTCCTGTCCCAGCGGAAGGAACCAAATGAATGAAGATTATAAGAAAATTAATGTGCACATCATTATATTCATGGGGTATCTGTTAGAGGCTGTGTTTGAGGGGTATGTGAGCTGGGTCAGTGATTTTAGTATAGTTTGTAGTGACACAGAGAAGTTTGAAATATTACCCTGCTCCACATTAGAGTTGTCTGGAGTCCTAGAGAATTTCTCTTTTACCTTCCTCCTCACACATTGCCATTTATTTTTAATGTCCACCATGGTGTGGCGCTCGTTCCCCAACACATTGACAGAGTATGTAACCTGCTAATACCCCAAGTTTACATTATTCTGTGCTCTAGTGGACATGAATGACGGAAAGTAATGTCAATGTTTGTAGTGTTTTGCCACAAATTGTACTTGAAGGGCTGCCTCTGCTTCAGTGAAATTTCTCTTTTTCAGATAAGGGGTCAGAATCTTTGAGGCAGAATATGGTGGCCATAGAATTTCAAAAATGAAAAGCAAAAGATCAGAGTCTATAGTGTAGGCAGTTTTTAATTGGTTGGAATTGGAAGGGTGTCTTGTATGCGTGATTTAGTTTACGTATTTGTAATTATCCTTTTCCCTGCCATGAGGAAGGCTCCCTTCCATATGTAGATGTCTCTGCACAGATTGCTATTGGTTTGTTTTGGTCAGCACCTTTCAGGCATAACTTGCAGAAAGTGTTGTTCAAATATTGGAGCAGGACAAATGAGTACGTTGGTCTCATCATTTGCTATTAGCCACTAGGTGTGATAGGCCGTTTGCCTCTAGAATACTTCCCATTGCTTTGCATGGATAATAAAACAAATAAGGTTTTGCAATTACGCTCTTAAACGTGTTTCTATACTCCTGTGGATTCTTGCCCAAAGGTGATTTTGCACCTAAATGTCAGTTTGCACTTCAATGCATTTTTATTCCTAAGTATGACTTGTGCACCTAAAAGTGTTTCACACTCCTGCTGTTGTAGCAAGAGTGATTTTGTCCTAAAGTGATTTTGTACCTAAATGTTCTTTGCACCAAAATATGGTTTTGTTCCTACAATTGTTTTGGCCCTCCCTTTGTCCAGCCCGGATACAGCGACCTCACACTGTAGGAGGGAAAGTGGCAGCTGTGCTGTGTGTCTGCAGCACCACCACGTGGCTCAGAGCAGCAGTGAGGCCATCCAGCTCAAATTTGTTCTCCAACAAACTTCTGATGTTCGGAGCGGGTGGTCCCACCTTATGTTTCTCCCATCATATAGAACTGCATCTCTACGATCTGCAGAGTGCAGCACTACTCGCCTGTCCAGCATACTGGTGGACATCGTCAGCACACCGGCAAGAATTCCCAGGAGCTCAGCCCTCATGACAACATGGCATGACACTCCTTTCACGTGCTTTGAGGTCTGCTGGAGGAGATCCTTGTTGGTAAGTGCTGTGGCCTAACCTGTCTCAAAAAGAAATATAATAAATGCACCATGTGCATGGCAGATATGATAGACAAATAAAAGCTATCAGCTACCAATGGGGACATCCTTGCTAGTCCCCTCACCTGACATATTCTGCATGCCCCACTGGTACCAACCATAACTCAGGCAAGGAGACAGAGAGTAGTCAAACATGCAGGCCCAAGACTGTGAGAGATGTTAGCCTGCCACCGCAACCTCAGATGTAGCAGCCATAGTTGACACACCTCCCTAACACTACATGCCAATCTTAAACATAAAATGGCATCTATCCCAGGACTTGAGCCTTTTGTTGTCCAGGGTCCTCCATCAGCACAAGCTGCCCGATGGAAAGACTGGGTAGGGAGACTCGAAACTTCTTTGTGGCGGTGGCATTGGAAAATGACAGACGTCGCCAATGCTCCTACACCCAGGGGGGTGTCACTATTCATAAACTAGGCAATTCAGTGGTAGGCCCACCTTAACTTACCAGTCACTTAAAAGGGCCCTAACTGCACACTTCGAATTTCTCACGAATCCAGATTGCGAGCGGTTCCTACTGCGTCAGGCCAGGCAGCTCCTTGAGGAGTCCGTCGACACACTTTGTGCAAGGGTTAAGGAACTCGCAAGCATCTGCACGCTGTCGAATGTGGATAATGAAATATGTGCACAGTTCATACAAGGCTGTGAATCCGTCAAGCGGAGAGAAAACATCCTGCAGGTGCCCAGAATGTCGATGGCCAACATTCTCTCAATGGGTCGCTCAAAAGAGCTCTCAAAAGAGCGTGCTGCACATATGGAAGCAAGGCTGCAGAGCGAGGTCAAAGCAGAACCTGTGAATACAATAACATCTGTGGCAACAGACAAGAAAAAGACTTGTTGAAAGCCCACCACAAGCCCACAAAAGTGCTACCTGTGTGGAGGACTGTACCCTCATCAAGGGCCATGCCCTGCCTAAGGCAAAAGGTGCTCTAACTGCAACAAAATGAACCATTTTGCCAAGGTGTGCTGGTCGTCTGCACGTCAGAAACAACAGAGACCTAAACCAGTCAATCTAGTGCAACACCCAGGGACAATGAGCAGTCCACATTGTTCACGCAATGCAGCCAGGAGGATACTCCCGAAGACGCATACCGAGGTGCACCGTACTCCTTCTAGGTCACTAGGTCCCCGATTCAATCGACACCAGAGCATTCATTAATATCTTGACGCAATCAGTACTACAGACCCTTTCCAAACAGTGACACCTGTGCTCCACCTCAACTCAAGTGTACGCTTTTGGGTCATCTACACCCTTACCACTGGCAGTAGTTTTCATGACTGACATTTCACACGAAGGGCAATCAACTCATACCAAGGTGTATGTAACCCCAACATGGTCAGGAATGCTACTGAGCTGCAGGATGGTGAAGCAACTCAATCTCATATTGTTTACTGTCAGTGTGCACTTAGGTAGTGTTGACAGTCATTTAGCTGAATTTACTCAGCTGTTTGAAGTGATCGACTGTCTGAAAGACCACCTGATACACCTGCACATCAATGATTCAATTCAGCCAGTGTGTTAAAGCATCGTCAGGTGGCCTTCCATCTCTGCCCGAAAGTGGAAGCTGAGATGAGGAAGCTGGAGCAAGGTGACACTATTGAGAGGGTGGAGGGCCCCACACCATGGGTATCCCTGATTGTTACACCTCGCAAACCCAAGCAGCCTGGCGAGATCAGGATGGGTGTCAACATGCATCTGCACAACTTGGCCATGAAGAGGGAGCTGCACCGTGGACGACATCGTTGTCGAGGTGAGCTGATCATAATAGTTTTCCAAGATGGATTTCGAGCTGGATACCATCAACTACTGCTAGCTCCTGACATCATAGCCATCACCACCTTCTTCACTCAACTGAGCCTACATAGGTACAATCGACTCAGTTTTGGGATATCAAGTGCAGCAGGGTATTTCAAAACACCATTCGAGGAGTGCTAACTGGAGTGCAAGGGTTCATCAATGTTAGCAATGACATGCACTCACCATTAAATCACCCCTGGACTGTCTGAAAGCAACCCTCAAGTGACTACAAGAAAATGCTTTCACTCTACATAGAGTAAAATGGGCGTTCTTACAGAGGGAAATTTCTTGTTTTGGCTATCGCTTTTTGGGAGAAGGAGTCATATCTGATCCCACCAAGGTACAGGACATTCAGTCAGCATCAACCAAAGTTTCTGGTGTTCACAGTTACCTCGGGATGGTCACTTACTGTGGCCACTTCATCTGGAGTCTCACCACTTTGATGGCCCCGCTAAGAGAACTAATCAAATCTAACTCCATGTAGGAGTGGGGTCCCGATCAGGAAGCATCATTCCAAGCCACCAAAACGGTTCTGTCCGAACACACCATATTGGTTTATTTTGACCCTAACAAGGAGTCAGAACTGTTGGTTGATACGAGTCCCACTGGTCTAGGGGCTGTTTTGTCTCTGAAGCAAGGTGATGGTTAGTGGGTTCCAGTGGCCTATGCAAGCTGTGCACTCACGGACACCAAACAGCAATCTTCTCAGATTGAAACAAGACCTTTGCTGTCCACTGGAGCTGTCACCACTTCCTTTTGTATCTTTATGGTCAGCCATTCACCATTGACATGGACCATAAGCCGGTCATAGCTGTTTTTAATGACTTCTTGTCTAAACCACCTCCGAGGATCAAGAAGTGGATCCTCCAGCTGCATGGCTATCCCTTTGCAGTTGTGTATCGACCTGAGTCGGATTTGTATTGGACCTTCGACTGGGGATTTATTGAACTGCGGGATTGACTTTATTTGGGTCTAATATGAAGGGAGTCCATTATGCTTACTCACCTGATAATTTAAATGTTAAAAACATGTAGATTTCAGACTGTCCTAAAACACAGTTTACGAATAACTGGTTTGAAAGGAAGAGCTGTAGAATGTAAACTGAGCAAGATGCGTCTTTGGAAACAAACTAATGTAGTTCCTAAAAAAGGCAGTTGTCAAAGGCAACTTTTATTCCCTAAACTCTTCCATTGTGGCAGCTGACAATACCTTTCCCAAATCTTTCACCCTATTACATATTCACGCATTCCTAATTTCTGGAGTAAGAAAGTGGCCGCTGAACAGAAGTTCTGCAATCAATTTGCACATTTTTTTAATCTCGGTAATTCAAGACATCTATCTGGATGTAAAAAGTGCCAAATGCCATCTTCTTCATTTTGGATTCCAATTAGGTTCCTTTCTAATAATGATAACTGACAATCCTTTTCTCAGGTGCCACCTAAAGAAGCTGTTAAGTGTTCAAAATAATAAAGTTACTCTCTCCGGAACACATTAGCCTCATCTCGGTAGTCAAAGCTTTAGCAGCTGCCATCAATGCAGAAGATTGCAGAAGTGTTTTATTAGACATGTCTGCTCGTTTTGAGACAGTTTACCATGCTATCCTAATACGGAGATTGGAGAGGCAGGTACATCTATGACGCTATCAGAACTTTGAAGTCCCATGTTGTGTTCCACAGTGATCCTGACGACCTTCGTTGCTACATCATATACGTGAGGCCAAAGCTATAGTGGATTATAGGACAAGGAGTCTCTGCATTAATATATGCTGATGACACGCAGCTCCTCAGTCTGTTACCATAAGAGACTTCCTCTCAGTGAACTATCTTAGCAACTCTTAGTTCACTGGATGAGCCTCAGCTTCTCAAAACGTAACTTGAGCAAAATGGCATTCGTATTATTGAGTGACAATAACAATTTTTCCTGGAATTCATCTGGCTTCTGTTCTTGGAACCCCGGTCTGACACAAGGCCCAAGGTTAAATCACTGAATGTGAATCAATGAAAAATGTACACTTGAAGTGTTAAGTTATGCAATAATGTTGACTTATTTCCGTGTGCTGTGGATATTGGGTTAAGCTTTGCCCTTTTTTCTTAGATCTTTCATTTGAGACTCGTGTTTGCTTGTGCGTTAGCACGTATTGATTATCGTAATTGACTCAATCTTAGTCTTCCTGTCGGAGCTAAACTGTAACGGACACAAAACTTCATGTTTAGAAAAACTGCATGCCCAAGACGTCTGCTACAGGGCTATTATTCTGGCTTCCTCTTGGAGGGTACGATTTAAAGTCATATTTTAAAGCATAGGATCTATTAAAGGCTTAAGAACTCTTTTCAAAGTAGGATACCTCACGAACCTTCACATGCAGCACAAGATGCAGGTCTCAGTAACTATTACAGTTTTCTTATCCATATTGGAGGTGACTGTCTGCACTACATGGGTCCTATACTGTGGAACAATCTACTCTTAGACCTTCGCAGTCAGCATAACCATCCTTCATTTAGGACATCTCTTAAAGCCTTCCTTTTCTGATTATCTTTCTGCCCCATAGTTCACCCTCAACTCTATACCTATTGGTTTTAGAATTGATATAACAACAAACAGGAATGAAAAAAGCAGCAAACAAAAACGTAAAGCATAAAGAAAAGAAAAGAACTTTACACCAGGGAATCTGTGGAGTGGCATAGCATTAGTCGTTGCTAGAGGTCTCATGAGTGAGACACACATGCTTGCTTTCCCAGGCTGCAGTACCTTAGGCCATTACTAAAGGTCCCATAGGCCTCTACCATTGCCTTTTCAATCCCAGGACACCAGAGAGTATGGAGAGATCCCATTCCTTGAATGTCTCTTTTTGTTAGAAGTGGAAAGGAATAATAGCATAAAACTTAGCTTTGCTATTTTTGGAGCAGGCAGATCATACAATGTGTGACTTAAACATATACATTTGCATATTCACTTTTGCAAGTCTAATGATTTCTGCTTGCTTGGATAAATAATTATCCCAGTGCTGCCTAATGATGGTGATATCTATTATGGAGACGCTGAGTGTATCTTTCGTTTATTTTGGAAGACAGCACCTTAAAGTTGATAACTGATCTCAATTAGGAATATCTCTTAAATTCTTTCCTTTAAAATGCAAGACAGAAGTTGTAAAGATACAATTCATTTCATCTAATCAAAACATGATTAGACCAAAATAATACACAAATGGAAAATACAACAAAAGGGATGAAAGATATTGAATCAGGATGAGGCAGCTGAGACAGACATAGGCGGTGATTCTAACCGCGGCGGGCGGCGGTCGCCGCCCGCCATGTGGTTACCGCCAAATGACCGCACCGGCCATTCTGGCTTTCCCGCTGTGCTAGCGGGCGACCGCCAAAAGGCCACCCGCCAGCACAGCGGGAAAGACCCAGCAACGATGAAGCCGGCTCCGAATGGAGCCGGCGGAGTTGCTGGAGTGCGGCGGGTGCAGTAGCACCCGTCGCAAATTTCAGTGTCTGCTAGGCAGACACTGAAATTCCTTTTGGGGCCCTCTGACGGGGGCCCCTGCAGTGCCCATGCCATTGGCATGGGCACTGCAGGGGCCCCCAGGGGCCCCGCGGCACCCCCTACCGCCATCCTGTTCCTGGCGGGAGACCTGCCAGGAACAGGATGGCGGTAGGGGGTGTCAGAATCCCCATGGCGACGGAGCGCGCTCCGCCGCCATGGAGGATTCTCAAGGGCAGCGGAAAGTCGGCGGTACACCGCCGACTTTCCGTTTCTGGCCGCGGCTGAACCGCCGTGGTCAGAATGCCCAGCGGTGCACCGCCAGCCTGTTGGCGGTGCTACCGCGGTCATTCGCCCTGGCGGTTTTTACCGCCAGGGTTAGAATGACCCCCATAATGCCACCGAGTCATGAGAAAGTGGCAGACTGAAGCCCACCTAAAGTGAATGTCAAGGTAACACTGGCTCTGTCTTTAGCAACACCTCAAAAGTAAATCATAAGCCTCCTTGGAGTTCTATGACCGTCTAAAGGCTTTTTATTTGTTGCTTAGTGCAGCTATGTGCTCATAGAGTTCCTTGGTCACTTCCAGTGTCCATATGTCTTACTGCTGGGGTTTCTTTAATCTATGCATTAGGTTATTGGAGGAGGTGCTCATGGGAATGTGAGTATTATGACAGATAATTAGTTTCTTCACATCCCGCTTTAGCCCTTTAGTGATAGTTTGTAAAGTATTTCCAAGAGTTAGTGAGCCCCATGGTATCATTCAAATAGAGCAATAACGATGCTAGGGTAATGAAAAGCTCATTAAAATGCAGCAGTATTAATGATCCTATCATCACATTTAATTTGGGATCTGGAATTAACGATGCAAAGTGCACACACGAATGTTTGAAGAGTTGAGTGACTTCTCCTTATTTGTACCAACGTTTGTCCTGGATCAAGAACTTCCCTTCAGAAAATGTTGTGTTTATTCCTTTCAGACTTCCTGTTTGTGGAGAACTGTATGTTTCTTGTTTCTCTAGGATTGTGGAGAGTAGTATAAACTCATGTAACTATGCGACGGCGCATTTCTGCTTTCTCTGAAATTCACAGACCTCGATTAAGCCCCTGCTGCCTGACCATTTATTGCTGGAAAACATTGGACCGCACGGCACATAATTACATTAGCGCTGATGACCTGGTTAAATTTACAAGTATATAAAACCATCAAAAGACTACTTAAGGATCTCATTATTGAATTGTTCATAAGCCTAAACATCCATCTGTCATGGCAGCAGGAGTTTTACGGATTGTGGAATTAGCAAAACTCATTACTGGATCCTATTGTGTTTCCCTCCGGTGGCACATAATCACTTTGTCAACATCATACCTGCCTTACATGGCCACGTTTAATTGGAAATCAGTTGTTGTTCTTGTCACGGTGGTTCCTCATGAAAAACTCTAGTCTCATTAACTGCACGAAGTAAGACTATGATCTTCCCCAGTTTTCCTGGTATTATATCAATGCTTGTTTATTGATGTTACAATATTATTGTTAACCACCTAGGATTCAATGCTTTTGTCTGAGAACATAACTGTCAAGTGGTCCCTGACATATGTGAAAAATGCAGCCATTCATTGCTGGATGGCTCCCAGTATAGTCCGGGGCCATAGGACCCTGCACTATACAGAGAAAACAGAACTGCGGGCCTCTAATTGTAATATGCTTTTGCCTAACATATTAGGGTGGGATGAAAGTTTCCACCCATGCCATGGGTCCGCTTGGTTCCAATAATGATAAGCTCCAGCACTGGCTCCCAGGCTTTTTGGTTTGTCAATGCGAGTTTTGGTTTGCCATTTTTGTTAAATAATGTTGTGGGAGCTGCTGGGCTCTCGCCAATATAAAAAAGGACAACATTGGAAAAAAGCAAAAGTATGTTTGGGTCTGTAACAGCAGATATTGGTTTAGTAATTTCTGGCAGTGAAGAAATATTCTTCCTGTGCGGATGTATTTGCACAATCCTGTCGCACACCGGGAAGTTAACCGATGTCAGAAGTGGGTTGATCCACACCACCGTACTGTGTGTCGTAGTTTGCCGAAATAAAATGTGAACGACACAAGAGCAGACCAATCGATATATATATATATATATATATATATATATATATATATATATATATATATATTTAAGTTTCCTACAATCAAAAGGTCTTGGCTAATTCCAGACTTGAAAAAAGTATAACATGCCACATGTAGGAACGCACTTCTGTTCACCTGAAAAATGTGTAACATCTGTAATCTTACATACATTGTTCCAGCTGTGCGATTGCATCTCGTTTGCTGGAACAGTTGATCAGTGCTTTATTAGAGTAATATTATGCACAGAGAATAAGTTATTTTTTGCGTTCCCGCCGTCGCCCCAATCAACCGAAAAAAAAACGATTAATGCTGAAAATGTCTCGACTTCTTTAAGTGCAGTTTTGAATGGTTATAAAACCAGTTTCAATTCTTCCAGTGTTTACTTCTACAACAACTGTCTGCATCCTAAAGTCAGGCAATTTGCTTTCGCCCAAAAACGGAACGCCCCTCTAGAGGATGTCCTTCAAGTATGAGCACCTGTATTCTTCAAATTCAAGCAGACGCAGCAAATGAATGGTGAGAGGGAATCCAAGACCTGTTATAAGGAAGCACAGAACATGGCGAAATTAAGATTATCGTAAATAATAAAAAAAATAACCCCCAAACTCCCTGCTATGTCATAGTCCATACTATAATGATGAAATGCCAAAGCAGAACTGACTTCACTTCCCTGTCAACAAGTGCCACAATAGAACTACAAACCATTGTGTGGTGAGACAGCAGGCGGCACCCGTCCGGTTTACCACATATAACAGTATGGCCCTACTTGAGGGCGTGCAAACAAAACATTCCCTTTCCGAGTCCTGCACATATACGGAAGTGACTTCCCAATGCAAACAAAACAACAGATCCCAGAGAATAACGATAAGATATGCTTGAATCAAAGGTGTTTCTTCAGCTACACAGAACTGGTGTATCAGAAGCGAAGAACAAGGAAAGGGTAAAAGATCTCCCTAATTTAACCACTCCCTGTAGAAAAAACACCAGAATGTGTGAAACTAGCCATATTCTGTCTCTCTACAGGCCTACCTAACACCAGAATATCACTTCTTTCTTGAAGGAGGAAATGAGAGCTTATTGACGAACACTGAATAACAATTTGCAACCAGTACTGTCCAGAAGTGGAGTGAATAATGAGGGTCACAAGAGGGGTTCACAAGCTCTAGAAAATCCAATCGGTCTGTATTTTTGTGAAGAAAGTGTTTGGTAAAAGGGAACAGCACTCTCTGACAATCTACAGCATCGAAACAGCACACACTTCCTAAACAAAAAAGACAAAAAAAGCAATAACAATTTCATGTCAACAACGTAAATGCAACAAAGATCACAGACTGGTTACAGTATAACAAAGGGATTACTTGATGGCACATCTAAACAAAATCTACAAGGAACAACATGTAAAATGTAAATATCTATGGAATGTCATGGCCTTGAAGAACATCCCATCCATGTAATGGAAAGCAGTGTAAAACACATTTGTATTTTGTATTTATAAAGCTCATTAAACCCATACAAGGCATCAAAGCGCTGAATGCAAGAGAGAAGGAACTCAAAGGCAACTCTATAAAGTCTAATCACACAGAAGGCAGACCAGAAACCCGCTACGCTGCAGAAAACAACCAGGTTTTAACCACCCTGCATAACGACATATACAAGTCCGCCCCTCTGATGTCATCCGGCAGCTTATTCCAAAGCCTGGCTGCCGCCACTCTGTAGGCTCTTTCCCTCCATCTGGCCTTCCTAAACGTTGGTATGTTTACCTTGTTTTTTTCCCCCGCAGATCTTAATGATCTTCTAGTGGCGTAGCAGCTAAGGGCGGAACTAAGGTTCCTAGGGCCTAGCTGATAGAGAGCCTTCTACAAGCACGAGGCCTTGACATTTACTTGTTTCCTTATTGTGAGTAAATGCAGGGCCCTCAAACCCTCCCTCACAGAATCTATGTTAGGTTGTTCGAGGACTGCTGTGTTTTGAATCAGTTGGAGTTTGTTGGTGGAGTATTGCCCTGAGTTTAAATGCAGGGCATTACAATAGTTCAGGTGTGTATTAAGCTGCAGCACTACTGGACCCCTGAGCTCCCCTGGAATGAACGAGAAGACCTTTGTCAGCACTTGAGTATCCAGTAGCAAGATCTCACTGTCTTTTTAACCTGGCACCTAAAAGTAAGCACATTATCAAAGACAGTTCCTGGGTTCTTTGCCTCCTTTGCAGGGACTAGTAATGACATGCATGCCTACGGCCGCCATCTACTGTTCCAAATGGGGTAGTTGGCACCGAAAGTCCAGATTTCTGTTTTTCTCCATTCATTTTGAGCTAATTTTGCTTCATCCAGATGTTAACCTCGGCCATGCAGGACTTGAATCTAGCTGCCACCTCTGTCCAATCCTTACCGACAGGCACAACAATCTCTGGGTCATTAGCATAGGATGACAGGTGAAAGCCCTAGGACTGTATCAGCTGCACCAGAGGAGTGACCTGAAGGTTAAACACAGTGGGCTGATGGAAGAGCCCTGAGAAACCCCACAGGACAGTTCAAATGGGCATGCTCTAAAACCTGCACAGCTCACTATGCTAGTCCTATTCACAAGAAAGGACTCTAGTAAGTGGAGTGCCTTTCCCCTTAGCCCAGCCTGTCGCAGCCTGCTCATCAGCAAAGATGGAGAAATTGTGTTGAAGGCTGCAGGCAGATCCAGGATCACTAGAATAGCTGCTCCGCCTTCATCCACCTGAGGTCAGATAAAATCAGCTGCAGCAATCAAGGCGGACTAGGTGCTGTGATTACTCCTGAACCCATTGCTGCAAAGAATCAAAGCGTTAGCTCTCACCAAGAAAGTGAGCAGGCTCTCTATTCAGATGTTTTTCCAATATTTTAGCTGAGTTCGGCAATACTGAGATAGGCCGGTGATTCGTCAAATCATTGCCTCTCCATTCTTTTTCTCTTCAGGCGAATAGCACATGAACACATTAAGGCCAAAGGATGACAGGGACTGAATCAAAGCATTCTCTGATTCTGTTCTTCTTAGGGAACCTGTTTGAAGCACTGATGTGTGGCATTTCATAGTCTCAACTTGTTAAACTGTTTTATTCTGTACATTCTAAATGTTAAGATTTAGATTGTGGAGAAGGATATTGATGGAGAGGTTTGAAGAGGAATGCTGGCTGGGGTTATTTCATGTATCTTCAATAAACCTATATGGATTATACCTGCACACTCTCCAAGGAGTCATTTTGTTATACTGGTGACAAGTACTAGAACTTCTATTTGAACTCAAGACTACTTTTCTCCTACATGTTTTTCTCAAAGCGTTGTTTGGACCAGAGGAATATGGTATCTTTGTGACTGAGACATTTCCTGCCCATTGCCAAATGCTTTACTGAGGATTTGATAGCAAAGCAGAGCAAAGTTTAGCATTAGCGATTACCAATCAAATGTATTACACCAATCCCCATCAAGATAGACCGAAAGAGACATATTCATCTGAATGAAGCTATTAATATAGTAAAAACATTGAAAGAAGTCAGTGCTCTCTTTAGTGTTTTCTTCTTTATTTTCTTCCTTTTTAGCAAGACAAATTAGTAAATTTATTTGGAAAATGTGCTCAAAATTATTGTGCCAGGTTAATTCACTCAGATTCTGAGCTGGGTGGAACACATTTATTGTAAAACAATGTTTGCATTTACTAACAGCTAGTCCTTGTTTTGCCTTAGATTTGTACATTAAAATGTGACACAGTCTGTTTACTCATTTGTTTATCCTGTATGTTTAAGAAACTGCAAAGAAGATCATTGCCTATGCTTTGTACACCTTTGAGTGACATACTTGACCTTCTCCCCGCTGCTGCCTGATAGCTTGCAGACACTACTGACTCAGCCTCAGTCCTAATGCTTTGTGTTCCTACCCGCTGGCTGGACCCTGCTGTTCTTGTTTTGCCCACATTTTCTGTTGTTTTTGCTCGAGTTGTGTCCATTCTATCATAATTTTTTTGCTTTTCCTAGTCTGTTATTATAGTCTGAAATTGTTCTCATTTTGGCCCACTTGTTTCTTGTTTTGTCCGCATTGTCTTTTGTTTTTGCCCGTAATGTGTGCATTCTGTCATTATTTTTTGATTTGCCTTTTCTTTAATTATAGTCTGTAATTGTTCTCATATTGGCCTGCTTGCCTCTTGTTTTTCCCGTGCTCTCTCTTGTTTTTATCCACATTGTGCACTTTCTGTCATTATGTTTTTGCTTCGCCTGGTCTGTAATTGTAGTCTATAATTGTTCTTATTTTGGCCTCTTGTCTCTTGTTTAGCCCTCATTGCCTCTAGTTTTGCTCCCATTGTGTGCATTCTGTCATTGTTTTATGCTTTGGCTATTTGTAATTGTTCCAATTTTGGCCCAATTGTTTCTTCTTTTGTCCGCACTGTCTCTTGTTTTTGCCTGCATTGTGCGCATTCTGTCATTATTTTTAGCTTTGCCTAGTCTGTCATTTTTCTCGTTTTGGCCCGCTTGTCTCCTGTTTTGCCCGCATTGTGCCCTGGTATTTATTATCACTCTGCTTAGTTCGCAATTGCTGCTTGTTTTTACTTGTATCTGTTTTTCTGCCCATTTTGCACCCTGCCACCTGTTCTCACTTTTTCCACCCACCCTCTCACTTCCCTCTATGACCCTCCCACCTCCCAGCACTACTTATAGAGGCCGGTGTACAGCCACACCACTGGAGCACCTGAGCCCATCCAAGTCTGGACTGTGCTCAGCACCAGGAACCCTGGCTCTCCCACCGTTCAGAACTCAGTGTCCTCAACCCCGACCACTCAAAAAGAACTGCTGCCTCTCCTGGTACTACAACAGGACCCTTCACCTTCCAACAATGCTGGTTCACCTGCCTCACAAACCCTCAATTGCACCCAGCCGCAGCCACGTCACTGGACACCACGACTACCCACCAACTACATTTCATGCTGCTCAATGTCCACTCCCTACGCAAGCATGCAAAGAGATATGAGACATTATCACCACCCTTGCACCTGTCCTCATCTTCCTCTCAGAGACCTGGATCAACACTGCCTCCACATCTGACATTGCCAGGGCCACGCTTGACAGATACAAGATCATCCACTGTTACTGCACCAAAAAACCTAGAGCAGGCATCACCATAATACACAAATAATCAATCCAAGGCACAAGCATGGCAGACAACAACACAGAATTCATGGAGCCCTCAACTTCCAGCTCAATGTTGACGTCAACACTACCTTTAATCTCTCACATATCGATGCCCAGGACCCCGCCCCAACTTCTGTGACCCCATCCCTGAACTCATTGCCCCCAAGCTATCAACACCAACCTACATCTTCCTTGGAGACCTGATTTTCCACCTAGACAACCCCAACAACACCAACCCCCACCAACCTCATAGACAGCATGGCAATCCTTGGCCTCAGACATTCACTGATGCCACGCACATCGCAGGACACATATTAGACCCCATCTTCATGTCAAGCAAGAGATGTTAATACAGTCACACCACCAGGCTCACCTGGACTGACCACTCCATCAACTATTTCACCTACTTCACTACACCCAGCTGAACAGCCAGATTATCTCACACCTCACATCGGAGCTGGAGCAAGGAATCCGAAAGCCAATGGATCAACACCCTCAACTTCCACCACCCAGACACAACACACCAGCCACCACACCAGGCATTGAAAAAGAAGTCAAAAACTTCACCACCTGAATTTCTAACTGCACCAACATTGTCACCCCCTACAAAACCTCCAAACCCAACAAACCTTCCAAACAAGCCAGTTGGTACACGTCGGAACTCCGTACTGCAAGCACAACTGCAAACAACTCAAGAGGAAATGGCTCATCTCCAAACTCCCCAATGACTGAACCATATTCAAGAATACACTCAACCAATACCACAAACTCCTAAAAGATGGCAGAATACAGATCTCAGCCACTCACATTCTAGCCAGCTCCAACCGCAACAAAGAAATCATAAATGTCTTCAAGGAATTCGCCAACCTTTCAGCAGAAGAAAACATCACTTGCCCCTCCCAGGAACTTTTTGACTTCCTCACTGAATACTTCCACAGCACAATCTCATCCCTCTACAGAAACTTCTCTCCCCATCTCACCGCAGTTGATACCATCAGTGTCCTCAACCTCACAGACACCACCATCAACCACAGAATATACAAATGCAAGCAGATCACCACTCAAAGTACCACCGGTATCATGAAATCCAACCACTCAGGATCCCCCATGGACCCATGCCTTCACCATAAGTTCAACCTCGGCAACAACACCATCTGCAGCAGACTTACAAACATTCTCAACTCATCCATACCTCATTTACTTACCCTGACAACTGGAAACATGCAAGAGTCAAACCCCTCTTTAAGAAACCCTCTGCCGAGCCCAACAAACTCAAGAACTACCGATCGATCTCCCAGCTCCCATTCCCAGCAGAAGTACTCAAGAAAGCTATCAACCAACAATTCACAATGTACATAGAAGTCAATGACCTACCAGACTCATCCTAATCTAGATTCCACTCCAAACGTAGCAATGAAACTGCCTTGATTGCCGCTTGGACAATATCAAGAACCTCCTGGACCAAGGAGACTCGGCTTCCCTAATTCTCATCATCCTCTGACCAGCCTTTGAGATAGTTACCCCAACACCCTGCTCAAGAGACTCCACCAGATAAGCATCAGGGACAACACCCTGAAATCAATTACTTCTTTTCTCTTCGGAAGAACACAGAGAGTCCTCCTCCATCTCTTCACTTTGCCACCCAAACCCATCATCTGCGGTGTTCCCCAGGAATCTTTCCTCATGCCCATCCTCTTCAACGCCTCCATGGCATCCCTGGCCAACATCGTAAGAAACTACAGACTAAACATCATCTCCTACACAGACAACACACAGCTCATCCTCTCGCTATCCAAAGACTATTCCATGGCAAAGACCAACTTCTACCTCTGCATAAAGAGCGTCATTGACTGGATGAAGAACAATTACCTCAAACTCAACACTGACAAAACTGAAGTCCTGTTATTCTGAAACTCCATATCACCGTGAGAGACCTCCTGGTGGCCCACTGGCCTAGGCCCCTCCCCCCCACAGACCAGGTCTAAAACCTAGGAGTCATCGTTGACAACAAACTATACATGAAGAACCAGCCCACCACTGTATCCTCTGCCCGCTTCCTCACCCTCCACATGCTATGTGTGATCCTTAAATGGCTCCCCATCCACACCAGGCACACCATCACACAGGCCCTCATCCCCAGCCATCTGGACTATGGTAACACCCTCTATGCTGGACTCACGACACACCTCCTGAAAAGACTTCAAATCATTCAGAAGGCAGATGAACCCACATATCCTCACATCTAAGGAACATACACTTGCTCCTTGTACATAAATAATGCAAATTCATACTTCTGGCACTCACCTACAAGTCCCTACATAACCAAGGACCAACTTGCATCAACCACTGACTGAACTTTCACAGTCCCTCCAGACACCTGCACTCTGCCTTTCTCTACCTCACCCACAGAGGATGCACCTTTTCCTACCTGGCAGCTAAATGCTGGAACAGTCTCCTGTTCCACCTAAGGACCTTTCACTCCATCTAGGATTTCAAAGAGAGGCTAAAAACCTGGCTTTTCGACTAAGACCATCGCAGCAGACCTGGCCCATGAATACCCTTACGGGCGATAAGTGTGCCCTACAAATCATAATGACTGATTGATTGATTTCCTATTGACCTGGAATTATTAATTTTAACTGGGAAGGTCTGTGTTACATGCCCAAGCCTTAGGTATGTGTGCTTCTCATTCTTAATCCAAGTGCATTACTGAAGGGGTCCCCACACCCAGGATTATTTTTGTTTTTTAAGAGTTCTCTCACTGTTACACTTGAATCCATGCAATCCTCTCCTTGCATGCATGCCCTGTTTAAGTGAGCAAGCTACGCTGTCTCCTTGTGCTTAGAGTTGCGCTATTACCTTGGAATGGGACTCACCATTTCATCACAAGTGAGAGTACTGTCTCCACATGCTTGTAGGCATGCTATTACCTCACATTCTGACTTGACACTTCAGCAAGATGCACAATTGACTCATGAGATTATTACGCAAGCATCATTATGTCACGTCGCAAATTACAAGCATGGTGGCCATCTTGGCTTGGGATATCTAATTGTTTGCCTACAAATCAGACTCTTTTTCTTGGGAATTTTACATATCAAATTTGCATGTACTTCTTCATTTAAGTAGAAGATACCTTCGATTGAGAATTTACTTGAAGAGCTGGATTGAACCATTGTAAAAGAACTAATATAGAGCTTTGTCTTTGAGCTTCAGTTGCTACTCTTGCTTTTATTTATTCATATTTTTTTGTGATACCTTCTCATGGGAAACTTGGGTATTATATTGAATTTCAGTGATTTGGAATACAGGAGTTACTGTCAACAAAATTGTACATTTCTTCTTCTTTTTTTTCTTGTTTTCTTTAAATATCTTATTTTGTGTATTTGAAAGTCAATCATGTTACAGTATAGTTGACTTCTCTATCATGCAGAATGTGAATCCTCCTCCTTTAGTCTACTCCCGGCGATCTAGTACTTCATTAGTCAAAATGGAAACAGTTTTTTTTACCATTATGCAAGGGTGTGTGCACTTCATTTAGTGTGGAGCAGTAAACCTTTCTTCTGATGCATAGTTTGGGTCCTCAAGGTCCAACAGTATTTGAACATTTACCTGATCTCTCTGATGAAGATGCCACCGGATTAAATGAGTTTGAAATTATTTGCATAAAGACATTAGCTATTCAATATTTCCCAAAAATTATTATGGTCTTAGAGAGTTATTGTTTTGGGGAAAGGATGCAAATATATGATAAATCTTTGGAGAATATCTAACTTCTTTAAGTATAGTAGCTTCACATTGTAATTGTGATACTTCATGTGAGGAATGACTTTGGGGTCAAATTATGTTGGGCTGTGTGACTGAAAAAGCTAGAGAAAAATTATGGCGGAAAGATAACCTTCGTTAAACAAAGTTTTAACTGTTGCCAAAATGTGTGAACATTCAATGTGTGGGAACTATTAAAAAGGAGACAACCCAGTGCGAAAGAGGTGATAGTGAGAGAATTTGTGTAGTGAGGACAATAATGGATATGAAAGAAGAATCTAAAGATGTTGTAAAATCTAAACACAATGTTTCTAATGTAGCAGGGTTAATCACTTAGCTAATTGTAAGGATTCTACAGGTTGAAAAGCTGTGTGCAGAAAATGTGGGAAAAGGGCCACTTTACCAACAGTTATAGATCTTCTTCAATTGGTAGTGGGAGAGAAATAGACTATACCTCTGAGGAAGAATGTAATGAGATTGTGTTGCAACTACAGGTGACTGTTGAAGTGCTTTTTGAACTTGCCCCTGTTAAAATGTTATTTGACTCTGGGGCCAAGATTAACTTTATAACAAAAGTTTTCTATCAGGCTAACTTGAAAGGCTGAGAAAGTATATGACTCAGTGAAGGGAGATTCCCTCATACACCGGTTCCATCAGAGGAATTTGATGGTCTATCTGGATCCCAATGAATCTCCAGGTGTGAGATTGAAAGACAGTGTGAATGCTATACATTAATTTTCTGTGAATTCAGATTATGAACAATGTTTTATAAGAAGTTTTAAGGATGGTTTGGAACGCTTGAAAAGTCACCATCACTTGTTCAAGATTAGACCAGGTTCTAATGTTCTGTTAAAGGTAAAGGATGACATGGTGCGAGAGTTGGAGAACCTGAAGCAAGATGAAATAATTGAAGAAGTGGAAGGTCCAATTGATTATTGGAAAAAAGCCGCTAGGAAGAAGGACATAGGTAACGGGCGCTCACAGTAAGTCCATGCAGTCGAGTTCACAGATTATTTATGTCATGGTGCTCATGACAGGAGGATCTTCCTAACTCCTCCAATGTTTCAAAGGAAACTGACAGTAACAACAAACAGCTGTCAGAGCACTCACAAGAGTAAAGTTTTAAGAGTATGGTGATGTAATAAATCCTCTGTGTGAAAGGCAATCACGCCAGGCTCTGGTTCAGGATAAATTTATTTCTTGAAGTAGTTCAATCATAATAGGGAAATGTCCTTGAAATCATGTACAATTAGCCTCCACAGCCAACGTCACCAGAATGAGAGATGTAAGGAATGTAGAACAAAGCATATGTATATATAGAATGAGAGAAAGAAGGAAAGAGAGAGAAAGACCTATTATCCCACAAATATACATTATCAAAGTATCAGGAAGATCAACAAATAAACATAGATAGATATAGATATAAAGTGCCAGTCCTATAATAATAGATATCCCGATCTAATATTGCGCGAAAATGTGTCCCATCAGAGTTTAGACATACCTTAAAGTCAGGTACGGCCTGTGTTCAACGGTACTATTATCGTGGTCTAGGAAATCTATAAAGGCAATAAGTGCGAGTGACTATTGTGATGACTAATAATAATATGATGTCTAGTAGAGTTATTCGTGCCACCACGTCTAATAATAACCAATCTGGTCTAACACTGACCTCGTGTGATGAACGCAGTTAATTATCACATCCCAGTTTAATACTGCAGGAATCCTAATATGTTATCTGGAAACGAAATAGAGGAAACGAATGCCATCATTCCGAATATAGTAGGAAACAACTCAATAGAAAAACTACTCCACGTTGTGCTCGAGTAATTGAGTACACAACACCCCTCAGGAACGCTCACCTTAATCAAATATGCTAGTACCTTTATGGGAAAATCGTAGCCGTGGTCAGATCATTGCACGGCGTTCCCTGTGACCGAGATCTATCATCGTAGAACGGGCGTCTGAGAACCGGCGCTTTTGTTTGTGATCACGTTCTTAATGATAACATAGAAGAGGGACTACAGTCAGCGCGCTGGTAAAAGAACAGGCGCCATCTTGAAAGGGAGTTGATATAAAGTAAATATATAAATTATATGTAAGCGAACAGGTAAAACCTATTTCTGAGCCCAAAATTAGTATCTATCACTTGCAGAATAGTAAAGATACGACTATTAGTCATTGACACCAGCAAATAACTATAAACAATCTAAAAGAAGAAAGACTACCTGCTTAAACAAATACTAATCTATTTGGGACATCGTTAACGTTGGAGCACACTAAAACCATTAAAGCAGACTCCGGGTTTGCCTAGCCTTAAGAGCGGCTGATAGTGACTTCAGCCCAATATCTAGCCCAGAAATGAAAAGAAAGTGTAATGATATAATAACCACTACCTAATACGGCACGAGAATAATGAAGGAAAATCAGAGACAAGATATTACAACAAATGAATAAAATGTCAAAATCGTTGGTTGCAAGGGACACACAATAATCAAGAATCACAAGGTGTATAACCTAAAAGTGCAAATTCTGAGAGAATACGTTACTAGTAGTCAATATATAACAGTATTATTGATAATCTACTATGATACAACCAAGTTAGTCCATAGTGTGACCCTAAAGAGAAGTTTACATATTGTTCATAGACAAATTGATGAAACATCATATATACAATGTGCCCCGTTGGGCAAAATACAACATATTTTCCAATAGATATGGACACAGTTCAGCATAGAAGAAAGTTAGTGAGGAAATCAACATAAAAAGAACAAAATTGGGGAATATGATATACAGAGCAGTGAATAAATATATATGTACAACTTTAATCAATATCCTATTCACCCAGAAAGTACTCCATCTCAAAATTTGTATTCAGTCCATCTTCTACCGCTCTGAGTTTTAAGATCCATTGGCATTCCCTTTTTCTGAGGGCTAACTCTCTGTTGCCTCCTCTAGGATCTTTATTGATACGGTCAAAGCCAAAAAATTCGAAACTACATATATCATTCTGTTTGCGGCAATGCCTAATATGGCTTACTATAGGGTATCTCTCGTCTTCATGTCGTAAGGCTCTGAAATGTTCACTCGCCCTAATTCGCAGAGGTCTGATGGTGCTACCTATATAATAAAGCCCACATTTACAGATGATCATGTAGATGACAAAATTGGTGTCACATGTGATATTATAGTCAATGTTGTATTGTACCCCAGTAGAGCTTGTGAATGTGGTGATCCCAGACCTGGTCCATCTACACATTCCACAATGGCCACATTTGAAGAAGCCTTTTCCACGGCTAATAAGCCAATTAATTGGATTGGGTTTATTGCGATAATTGTAACATAGAAAATTCTTGAGAGTTCTGCCCCTTCTATAAGTGAACACCGGGGTATCCGGAACCACTCTTTTGAGAGTAGGGTCTGCTGTTAGGATGTACCAATGTCTATTCATACATTTACGTAACAGATTGGCAGTTTTGGTGTAACTGGTGACACAGCGGATTGTAGAGTCTCTAGTTCTAGATTTTTTACCCAATGTATCAGACCTCTTTACACGCTTGGCTCTAGTACGGGCTCTGTCAATCACTCGGGTGGAGTAACCCCGTACTTTAAATCTCATGGCCATGTCTTCTATACATGCGACAAAATCCTCATCTAGACTACAATTCCGTCTGGCTCTTATCATTTCGCCAAACTGTATAGAGTTGATTTGATGGACTGGATGTGCACTCCTTGCATGTAAGATAGAATTGCAAGAGGTACTTTTTCTGTAAAGTCTACTCTCAATCTTGTTGTTAAAAATAAAAAGTTCTACGTCCAGAAACGAAATGCTGGAATCACTATGTTCTGAAGTGAATCGAATATTGTAGTCATTGTTATTAAGATAGTTTATGAAGTTATCCAGTTCATGTGGGTCACCTGTCCAGATCATAAGGCAGTCATCGATGTATCTACCCCAATATAGTATATCTGAGACCCATTTACTCCCTTCGGTGCTCCAGATCTTTTTTTATTCAAAAAATCCCATAAATAGATTAGCGTAGGATGGTGCAAATTTAGATCCCATGGCTACACCACGTTTTTGGCGGTACCAGTCATTTTTAAAAAGGAAAAAATTGTTGTTTAAGATCAAATCAACCATATCGATCAACATTTGTGTATGGCCATATAGACCTGCTGATCTCTTGTAAAGAAAATGACGTAGCGCTTCTTTGCCTTGTTCATGAATAATACTAGTATATAAGGAGGTTACATCAAGTGTAACTAGAATCATACCTGGCTCCCAGGTAACGTCTGTTAGTATGCTAAGAATATGTTTCGTATCCCTAATATATGATGGTAAGTTCCCCACAATAGTTTGTAAAAAAATGTCAACATATTCTGACATTTTTTCAGTTGGTCCACCAATCCCTGATACAATAGGTCTCCCTGGGTGGGAAGTGGGGTTTTTATGAATTTTGGGTAATATGTATATACATTGATTTCTGGGTCTGTGTACCCGTAAGTACAAGTATTCCTCTTCTTTGAGCAGTGATCGATCCAAACCATCGTGTATAAGCTTATTAATTTTATTGGCGAGAGCAGGGATAGGGTCAAATGCTATCTTTTCATAGCAGGAAGCATCTGTGAGTTGGGTATATATTTCTTGGTCATAATCTGCGGTGTTCATAATCACAATATTGCCTCCTTTGTCTGCCTCTCTGATGGTAATCTCCTCATTATTCTGTAAAGATTTTAAGTACTGCATTTCTATTTGAGTGAGGTTTTGATGCCAAACATGTTGGCGAGATTTATTGTGTAACTCTAATTTATTTAAATCATGCCAGACCAATTTAAAGAAAGTATCCACACAGTTGTCCTTAGTTAATGTCGGTATCCAATCTGATTTCCTCCTCAAACCACTCGGGAGTGAGTCAGATGGGATATCCAGATCTGATAAAATACGTGTTATAGTGTTAGGATCCTGTTCACTATCCGCAATAGACAGGAGAGTGGCCGTATCTTGTACATCCATAATGGACAAATGTTGGTCGTCATTATGACCAACAAAGACGGTGCTAGTGTCTGTGCGGTCAGGGTGATTGGCAAAAAACTTTCTCAGTTTGAGACGTCGAATAAACTTGAAAAAGTCAATTTTAGTTCTCTGGAAATCACCAAAATCTCCTGGGCAAAAACCTAATCCTTTACTGAGAAGTGACAGACCGTCGGTTGTGAGTACCAGATTAGAGAGATTAATCACATTGATGGAGTCACTGTTGGGTACTCCTATTTCCCCCTGTTCCAAGACCTTGTTCTCATTCCTTTCGTTGAATCTGTATGCTCTACCTCTGCCCCTCCGTATGGTTTTTCTGGTTCTGCTCTGCGTCGACTTCCTTCCCATTGTCCCTGTCTTATTCGTTGGACCTCCGCTAAAAAAGAGGGAGTGCCCTGTTGTTCTATCCTGTCCTGTCTAGAGATGTTCGAATTAGAACTTGTATCACTAATGTTGGTAGATACACTGTTTAGTGAAGATGAGGAGCCAGCATCATAGTTTTTTGGAGGTTCACACTTTTTAACTAGGTGATCATATTTCCGGGAAAATGTAAAAATCCTTCCATTTTTATAATCTAACTCATCCCGCTTTAATTTGCGTGCTTTTCTTTGTGTGATCTCATTTTGATGAAGTTCAATAATCTCATGTAGAATTCTATAATTTTTGGCAGTTGGTTCTTCCAAATTCATATTTTTAATTTCTAGTTCTAAAGCCGAGATTTCTGTTTGCAATCTAGTCACTTTTCTCTCCGAGTTTTCTATAAGAATGTTCATTAGTCTAAGTGAACTAGACAACAGTTCCTGTTCCCAGCTGTCCAGTAAATCTGGGTCAAGGTCGTCAAAAGTGGGAAAAATATGTGAACGTAGCCCTCTCGGTATCCTGTTAAGTTTTACATACTGTTTCAAGGTGGCCCCATCCCACCATTTAGACACTTCTTGCTTCATTAGTTTTTCTAGTTTGAAAAATTTATCTCGGAGTCCCTCTTTCTTCGATTGTTGGGCACCTAATGAGTATGACTTAGGTATAGTTCCTGTCTGCTCTAAACTGCCAAAGATATCTGCAGCTAATTTATCCCGATCCATGTTTACAATATCAGTTACAAACACACACTACAAACAGTATAATAGTACAAATGGTCTGGAGCAGCACCCCTATGTGCAAGAATACAAAATTAGAAAAAAGCCGCTAGGAAGAAGGACATAGGTAACGGGCGCTCACAGTAAGTCCATGCAGTCGAGTTCACAGATTATTTATGTCATGGTGCTCATGACAGGAGGATCTTCCTAACTCCTCCAATGTTTCAAAGGAAACTGACAGTAACAACAAACAGCTGTCAGAGCACTCACAAGAGTAAAGTTTTAAGAGTATGGTGATGTAATAAATCCTCTGTGTGAAAGGCAATCACGCCAGGCTCTGGTTCAGGATAAATTTATTTCTTGAAGTAGTTCAATCATAATAGGGAAATGTCCTTGAAATCATGTACAATTAGCCTCCACAGCCAACGTCACCAGAATGAGAGATGTAAGGAATGTAGAACAAAGCATATGTATATATAGAATGAGAGAAAGAAGGAAAGAGAGAGAAAGACCTATTATCCCACAAATATACATTATCAAAGTATCAGGAAGATCAACAAATAAACATAGATAGATATAGATATAAAGTGCCAGTCCTATAATAATAGATATCCCGATCTAATATTGCGCGAAAATGTGTCCCATCAGAGTTTAGACATACCTTAAAGTCAGGTACGGCCTGTGTTCAACGGTACTATTATAGTGGTCTAGGAAATCTATAAAGGCAATAAGTGCGAGTGACTATTGTGATGACTAATAATAATATGATGTCTAGTAGAGTTATTCGTGCCACCACGTCTAATAATAACCAATCCGGTCTAACACTGACCTCGTGTGATGAACGCAGTTAATTATCACATCCCAGTTTAATACTGCAGGAATCCTAATATGTTATCTGGAAACGAAATAGAGGAAACGAATGCCATCATTCCGAATATAGTAGGAAACAACTCAATAGAAAAACTACTCCACGTTGTGCTCGAGTAATTGAGTACACAACACCCCTCAGGAACGCTCACCTTAATCAAATATGCTAGTACCTTTATGGGAACATCGTAGCCGTGGTCAGATCATTGCACGGCGTTCCCTGTGACCGAGATCTATCATCGTAGAACGGGCGTCTGAGAACCGGCGCTTTTGTTTGTGATCACGTTCTTAATGATAACATAGAAGAGGGACTACAGTCAGCGCGCTGGTAAAAGAACAGGCGCCATCTTGAAAGGGAGTTGATATAAAGTAAATATATAAATTATATGTAAGCGAACAGGTAAAACCTATTTCTGAGCCCAAAATTAGTATCTATCACTTGCAGAATAGTAAAGATACGACTATTAGTCATTGACACCAGCAAATAACTATAAACAATCTAAAAGAAGAAAGACTACCTGCTTAAACAAATACTAATCTATTTGGGACATCGTTAACGTTGGAGCACACTAAAACCATTAAAGCAGACTCCGGGTTTGCCTAGCCTTAAGAGCGGCTGATAGTGACTTCAGCCCAATATCTAGCCCAGAAATGAAAAGAAAGTGTAATGATATAATAACCACTACCTAATACGGCACGAGAATAATGAAGGAAAATCAGAGACAAGATATTACAACAAATGAATAAAATGTCAAAATCGTTGGTTGCAAGGGACACACAATAATCAAGAATCACAAGGTGTATAACCTAAAAGTGCAAATTCTGAGAGAATACGTTACTAGTAGTCAATATATAACAGTATTATTGATAATCTACTATGATACAACCAAGTTAGTCCATAGTGTGACCCTAAAGAGAAGTTTACATATTGTTCATAGACAAATTGATGAAACATCATATATACAATGTGCCCCGTTGGGCAAAATACAACATATTTTCCAATAGATATGGACACAGTTCAGCATAGAAGAAAGTTAGTGAGGAAATCAACATAAAAAGAACAAAATTGGGGAATATGATATACAGAGCAGTGAATAAATATATATGTACAACTTTAATCAATATCCTATTCACCCAGAAAGTACTCCATCTCAAAATTTGTATTCAGTCCATCTTCTACCGCTCTGAGTTTTAAGATCCATTGGCATTCCCTTTTTCTGAGGGCTAACTCTCTGTTGCCTCCTCTAGGATCTTTATTGATACGGTCAAAGCCAAAAAATTCGAAACTACATATATCATTCTGTTTGCGGCAATGCCTAATATGGCTTACTATAGGGTATCTCTCGTCTTCATGTCGTAAGGCTCTGAAATGTTCACTCGCCCTAATTCGCAGAGGTCTGATGGTGCTACCTATATAATAAAGCCCACATTTACAGATGATCATGTAGATGACAAAATTGGTGTCACATGTGATATTATAGTCAATGTTGTATTGTACCCCAGTAGAGCTTGTGAATGTGGTGATCCCAGACCTGGTCCATCTACACATTCCACAATGGCCACATTTGAAGAAGCCTTTTCCACGGCTAATAAGCCAATTAATTGGATTGGGTTTATTGCGATAATTGTAACATAGAAAATTCTTGAGAGTTCTGCCCCTTCTATAAGTGAACACCGGGGTATCCGGAACCACTCTTTTGAGAGTAGGGTCTGCTGTTAGGATGTACCAATGTCTATTCATACATTTACGTAACAGATTGGCAGTTTTGGTGTAACTGGTGACACAGCGGATTGTAGAGTCTCTAGTTCTAGATTTTTTACCCAATGTATCAGACCTCTTTACACGCTTGGCTCTTGTACGGGCTCTGTCAATCACTCGGGTGTAACCCCGTACTTTAAATCTCATGGCCATGTCTTCTATACATGCGACAAAATCCTCATCTAGACTACAATTCCGTCTGGCTCTTATCATTTCGCCAAACGGTATAGAGTTGATTTGATGGACTGGATGTGCACTCCTTGCATGTAAGATAGAATTGCAAGAGGTACTTTTTCTGTAAAGTCTACTCTCAATCTTGTTGTTAAAAATAAAAAGTTCTACGTCCAGAAACGAAATGCTGGAATCACTATGTTCTGAAGTGAATCGAATATTGTAGTCATTGTTATTAAGATAGTTTATGAAGTTATCCAGTTCATGTGGGTCACCTGTCCAGATCATAAGGCAGTCATCGATGTATCTACCCCAATATAGTATATCTGAGACCCATTTACTCCCTTCGGTGCTCCAGATCTTTTTATGTTGAAAAAATCCCATAAATAGATTAGCGTAGGATGGTGCAAATTTAGATCCCATGGCTACACCACGTTTTTGGCGGTACCAGTCATTTTTAAAAAGGAAAAAATTGTTGTTTAAGATCAAATCAACCATATCGATCAACATTTGTGTATGGCCATATAGACCTGCTGATCTCTTGTAAAGAAAATGACGTAGCGTCATGGCAAGAAAAGTGAATGGGAGGTGAGAGTGTGTCTTGATCTTCCGGAGCACAACAAATATGTAATTGTGGATCATTATCCATGTCCTAACTTAAATTAAATATTGAGGTTGTTAGAAAATGCAACCTATTTTTCCTATCTGGATTTTATATCTGTATACCACTAGATTAAGTTGCACCCTTTGGGACAAGGATTACCTTCTTTTATTACTCCATTTGGTACTTTTGAATATGTGTGGATGCTTTTTGGATTAATTTCAGCTTCATCTCTTTTCCTAAGGGCAAGGAAGGATGTATTGGCAGGTATTCCTGGGGTATGGATTTGTCAGGATGATGCTTTATTTTTCAGCAGTACTCCACATAAACATGATCAATAGTTACAGGAAGTCCTTGGTAAGTTAGATGTTAGTGTTGTAACTCTCAAGTTACAGAAGTGTAAGTTTAATGTGTCAGGTATTGAATACCTATGCCACTATGTCACTTTGGGTTGGAGTCAACCCAAGCAGGACTTGTTCAATATCATAAGAATATGAGAGCTTTACTGAAGAAAGATAAGGAGTTTTTCTGGAGTTTTGTATGTGATAGTGAGTATACAAGACTGAAATCATATTTAGAGTGCTCTATGCTTGAGTGAGTTTGAACCTGTTCAAGAAACTATACTGATGACTGTTGTCAGCTTAAAAGGAATGGATGCTGTGTGGATGCAAATAATAGATGGTTAGGAGAAAACCATTCTATTTATTTTCAGAGATTTGAATGGTGTGGAAATAAGTTATTCCATTATCGTGAACAAGGATTTGGCTATTTATTGGGATGTGCTTTAGCAAAAAAATTCTTTGTGGGGATGTGCCTTTGAAATTAAGATGGATCATAATCATCTGAAAGATATTCATGAGCAAAGGCATTGATTTTGTTTTGTGTAGAATTCGGAAGAGGGTAGTAGCTTTGCAGGAGTTCAAATTTAATTTGACATATGACCCCAGGGCGGGGAATGCTGTAGGTAATAGTTTTCTGAGATTATGTGGTCTGGATGATGAAGATTAACCATAGGATGTTTTTGATGGAGAATGTTATGGGAGTGAGTTGAAGATTTGTGAAGTTATGGATGGTGTCATAGAAAAAGATGAGTGGTTGCATGAATTGGAGACTTATATAACTGTGCAAAGTGTGGTGCCATTAGTGGATAGAGATTGGATGCAGAGGAAGGTGTCTGATAATAACTTCAGAGGGTTTTGGAATGTCAATGAGGAATTATCTGTGAAAGATGGACTTCTATTGAGAGAAAGTAGGTTGGTTTCTTCAGCGAGTTTGAAAGATCACATTATTTCAGTGGTGCATGAGAACCATTTAGTTATATCCAAAATTAAAGAACATATTGGTGCTGAATATTGATCATCAGGCATGGAGATGTTGACTGAAATAAAGGTGAGGGATTACACTGAATGATTGAGCAGTGATAAAATATTAAAATGTAGGATGCAACCTATATGTTTTCACAAGCTACCTTCTGGACCATGGGAAAAGATAGCTTTGTACATAGTTAGTCCAATTCACGTGTCCAATGTGTCATGTGTTGCGTTGTATGGATTTGTATTATAGGTGGCCAGACACCAAGAGAGTAAGTTCCATAGAGGCCCAAGTTGTCATTTCCTTTTTGCATGAGATATTTGATTGGGAGGGTTATTCTTCTGTTTTACTAACAGAAAATGGTGTTGAAATCATGTCTAGAGAGATTGAACATTTCTTGAGGAATAAATGCATAGTATACAATAAAACAGCACTGAAGCACATGGTATGACTGAGTGCTTCAGCAAGGTTTTGAAAGAAAGTATTTAATGTGCAATAACTTATGGCAAGGGCTGGAAGGAAGAGTAAAGGGATAAAGTAAAGATGTATAGGTGGACCCCACATACCATGGCGGGTATGACTTCCTTTGAACTGTTTAGAGTGAGGAAGCCAATCTCTATGATGTGGCCCAGTTGGATAAATAGGAAGAAGGGATATGTGGATCGTGTGGCAAGAAGGACTGAATGGATAGGGGAGAAATAACATTTTGTGGACTAAAAGTGAATTTCATAACCAAAAGAAAGCAAAAGTGACCAAAGTGCATATAGGTGATTGGGTGAGGCTAAAACTTCAAAGTGGGAAATGTAAATAACACATTGAGGCCAAAGGCTAAAAGGGGCTGAATTAAAGCACTCTCTGGCTCTGTATTTCATAGTGCACCTGTTGGAAGAACTGATGACATGTGGTCCTCCACACAGTCAAAGACCAAAACAGATAGATGATGAATGGGAGACAATATAATCTGCCCAGGTAATCCAAGGGGGAATATCTGTGCCTCCCCATGCCCTTGACCTCTGTCTACTACATGTGATTATAACATGAAACTGTAACAAGGATATTTAAATACAGTGGAAAACTTGTTATTCAACCTCAGATGACTGTATTCCAATCTCAGGACTATACACCCAGAACTAATTTTGCTCAGAATTGACCTTCAGTGAAGATAAGTGAAAACTGATTCATGGTAAGTTCAATAAAAACCTCTTCATCCCTGACAAAAATGAAAATATACCCACAGAAAATCAATGCTCCAACTATACCCCAAGTTAAACCTATTACCAACACTGAAGCAAGCTAAGTGTAACAGGGAAGACATTACACGATTGCTGCCGGCAACAACATTTGCCGGGGAAACCACAAGAGACAATACATGAAGGTGCCCAGGGGGAACCTTCAGGATGGGAGACTCAGAAACCTCAGAACACTTCTGGGGCCGTGGAGACGCACATGAAAAAAACAAGAGAGACACAGACGGCATGCGTGCGGATGACCGAGAGGGAGAGAGAGAAATTGAGGGACGGCAAGAGGAGACTCAGAAACAGGAGGAGGAGAAAAACTAGGAGAGGCAGAGAGGAAGAGACACTGAGGAGCAGCAAAAGGATGAGAGAGGAGATGTGAGGCAGCAGAAGGACAGACGGTGCAAAGGTGACAGAGGAGGATGGAAAGTGCCATTAGAAGAAGGAAGAGAGGAGCCTGACTGCCAACAACCCAGCCACGTTACTGGAGGGACATGGCTGCACAAGGTACAGGCATATTTGGGGTCAAAATCTCCCACTGGGGGAAAAGGGGAATGGGTGAGAGCAATCCGAGGACTTAACCATATAGAGACATGGGGGAGCGTAAAGAAGAAAAAAGGAGCAATACACTGTCATGGGCACCTATGCATGTTTAATATTTGTGACTCCAGTGTGATCCCTCCTTCACTTCCACACCCACTCCCTTCCCTGGTGAACCTATCCCATACTACAGTATCCCACTTACTTGAAAACAGGATTTGTTTCTTTTCCACCCAGGCATGCTGATACCAGCAGGAAGCTACGGCCGAGGAGCAGAGACATCCCCTATAGAGGAAGGGAAAAGAAGACAAAGACAAAAGAACCTTAAAAAAACATAGTAACTACCCTAATCATAATATAACCAAGAAATAAACACAATAAGCAAATAATGAACCTGTAAAGTGACTTCTACACTAAGTATTAGAGGTTTTATCCTAGAGACAATCTGCTTTATCCCAACGGATCATCATTCATCGAACATATAAAAACACATTTTCTTCTTCAAAAACATATAACACAGACTTGGTGCTTCAGCCTTCAGAATCTCAATTTGAGTCTCTAAATGTTTAAATAACAAAGAAAAGAAAATAATTATCTACTGATCTTTTGTGACAGATAAAAATTAGTGCAGAGATGGTCTGGTCATCCTATTGAAGGTCACACTAGAGTTATGGGCAGAGGAAGCAAAGTCATATATATTACCAAACTAAAGCATAATAAAGTTGAATCAAGATGCATTCTTTGCGATGGAGCCTACAGTAGTTGCCTCAATTTCATGTCACATCCTAAATGCAAAGTTTAGACAATGGAGAATTCTCTTACCTAATAATAAGGGATCATCTAAGTTGCTGTCTACACAGATACATCCATAGAATATTAATACACTTTCTTACCTGGTGTCTTTCCCGCTGTCCTTTTTAATGGTGCTGTCCAGAAAATTATGAGCAGAGATGCACTGAAAGAGCACAGACCATCCCTCCTTCCTCACATGGCCTTCCTTTGTATTGGTGACTCTACAATGAATTCAAACCAGCACTGGAAAAAATAAATGCATCTGTAAAACATTATATATGTACCACTTGAAAATGAGATCAATAGCTCATTCCTGGCCTGCAGGGTCCATCTAGCAACGTGCACGTAATTTTGAGAGTCCAAAACCACCCTTAAGAGTCTCTAATGTGCATCAAACTCCTGAGACACCTGTCAGATTGATGAAGGCTGATATGTGTACACAAGCAGTGCCCATTCAGAATCAATGGGCTGCTCCTTGGGGAATGAGGAGCACATACAAGTCTGGTTGCCCCATCAAATGCTAGAACAAAGTGTGCTGGATATGTGTGGAGTTTTATCCTTCATATCAAACTCCGAAACAAAAATTACTTTACATGAAGGCAATGTGTAGGTACCCATGTGTAAATGTGGATATTTTATTTCAGCCCTGCTGTGGATGGACAAAACTTAGCACATACAAAAACGCTGAAAACCTTGCTTCCTTATCATTGGCAACTGATCCTTAGTGCATATATTATCACCCTGGTTCAGAGCTAAATGAGGAGCTACAGTTATAAGAGAGGAAATGGATGGTAACAATGTTGTCAGACATTGTGAGTAGAGTAGTTCATACCATCCATCCATCAAAATTGTCAGATAAAAACTCTTTACTCTATTTAGGTCTTTCTATCAGATTGACCTGTGTGGCAATCTGAACACATTCCTAAGCTACAGAATAACGTGTAGTGATAGCTCAGCCTTCATGGCCCAAGTAGAAGGCCTTCAGCAACGTTTATCTGAAAGATGAACCCAATTGAAGACATTCAGCAAGCGTACAAAAGAACATTTAACACCCCATGCTCATCACTTGTTGACCCAAAACAAAAATGAAAGAGGGCACCATAATGTTTTGCTCCATGTACGACTCCCCAGTCTACAGAGCTTTGCAATATTATCATGAGAAACTGGTCTTGCGCACAGGGGAAAGAGGCAGGCCCAGACGACACTTGGAATATAAAAGATTTAAAAGAGCTAGCAAGATGAATATGTTGAGAGAGAATCAGCACACACGAGAATTGTCTTAACTCTCTTTATTGCACCAACCATGTCCAAGCACTGTCACAGCTCGGCAACCTTCTCTTCAACTGTCTTTTTGTTCCAAGGGCATAATATTCCAGGTGATGCCCACAAAATTCCAAGAGTTCCATCACCTTTAAAGGAATATCTACAAATATACATAGGCCATAACAGAAAACAAGACTTGTACATTTAAGATCGCTCTCATCTCCTCATCCACAACTATTTTTTCACTACCAAGGGAAAGCACAGCTTTTAGAAATTGAAATGTAATCAATTAAACAAAGCCAGCAAATAAATAACCTTCTTCAGTAGACAATGAATGATACAAGACAGCTTCACTAATTGCAACACGGCCTCTGTCATTTACAATTTCAAATGTAAATGTAATCTATTTCATTTAAGTATGAACATGGAAGTGATCAACTTAAGAACTCAAGAGGACATGAGCACCATCAAAAAGATAAAGATCACTGCTTCTTTAATGTCTCATTTTCATGACGTACAGCATATACCTACAGATTTCTCATGGACATTTCTGAAACATGTTCCACAGACACGCCTCCGGACTCAGGCCCTCATAACAACTTCAGTGGACTTTTGGAAAGACTGCAGTCATCGTGGGCACCCAAAGACCGCCAGTTTTGGTGGTTTGATGACCACCGTATTAGGACTCACCCAAATATTTCAGCCCATTTAAGGGTGGATATCTGACACTGTCGGCGGGTGAGAGGTGGTTCAACCACCAGCATCACCATGCAAAAGGACTCTGCCTGCGGTATTGTAAGGTATAATACGGCACAGTAGTTCCTGCACTGCAGCGCTAGTGGTGGAAACGCAAACACCCATCCCCTCCCAGACGACCACCTCACCCAGACAGATAGGTGGACCGCCCGAGGTGGTGGGGATGTTGTGTGCATTTGTGTGGTGTGTGCATGCATTTGTATGTGTAGTGGTATGGGTGTGCGTGTGCGTGAGTGCATGTATGTGCATGGAGGGTGTGTGTGGGTGAATAGAAGTGAAGGGGATGGCCGTGTGTCCGGGTGCGAGTGAGTAGGTGTGTGTATTAGGATGCATGCGAGTAGGGGTGTATGGATGGGTGCGTGTGAGCGAATGGGGGTGTATGTCAGGGAGTGTGTTCATGAATGGGGGTGCATGTATGAAGGTGTGTTGATGAGTGGGGGTGCCTATCTGTGTGCAAGCTAGTGGGGATGCATGTCTGTGTTTGGTTGGGTGGGGGTGTCTGTATGTATGCGTGTGGTTGGGTTGGGGGGGTCCTGATGTATGAGGTCAGGTGGCGGTGTCTGCAAGTGTGGTGGTGTGTGTCTGCAAGTGTGTGGACATGTGGGGATGCATTTGCCGGTGACAGGAATGTGGATTCCTGTCTCTCAGTGCATTACTGCCAGGGTTTTTTTGGCGGTGCGACCGCTGCAAAAGCCTGGCGGTTTGCTGCCTCCTAATTCGGCCGGTGATCTTAGGCATGCCGCCGACCTGGAGGAGCTCACCGCCAGCCGCACCAGTTCGACAGCGAAACTTTTAATGCAGGACCACATCCATAAGACCGCCAGCGTGAGTGTGGCAGTCTTAAGACCACCACACCCGTAATTAGGGCCTAAGCATTTGCTCCCAAAAAAAGAAGTGAGACTGTATTTCTTACAATTCGTGAAAAACTATGGCATCCATGATGTATAATGCAAGTGACTTTTGAAAGGGAGTTGCTCAGAATAGACATTTGTTCTACCTTGACTTCTATGATTAATATATAGCACACTTCAGTCTGTCATCAAATAATTAACTTTTTGAAATGGTCTTTTTTGATTACTCGCAGAAAACTCATTATGTAGCTTGAGCCTCAGGCCTCATTTAGAGTTTGGCAGGGGACCAGCCATCTGCAAGGGTGGCAGAAAGTATTACCTCTACACCTCTGGAAGAATACTTCCCTACATATTCAGAGAGTTCCACGGGTCTGGCAGAGATCTCTGTGGCTTGAAATATCCACTGCCACGGTGCTCCTCTGAAGGCACTAAGGCCCATATTTAAGAAAAAGTGGCACATCAGAACTGATACACCACTTTGTTTGCACCCTCCTACCGGCACCTAACGACACCATGGTTACACAGTATTTATAATACACAGCACAGCACAATAGCGGCAAAAGTTTTGATGCCAATTTGGCACTTTGCTACACTACCATCAAAAATGTTGATACTAATGTAGCAAAGTGCAAGGAGCCATTTTAGCCATGGGAGCATCCTTTTAATGGGTTTTATGCGGCTGCTCAGTAAACATACATGTTTTGCAAAAACAATCTCCAAAAGTGGGAGCTTTTTGTGTATAACAAAATATTTAAAAAATAGTTAATGACCTTGTCACCCTGGGAGTTTTCTTCCAGGGTGTGAGGGTCACTTTGTTCTGTTTGGAACCACCCAGGTTCCCTTAGCGGCCCTGAAGAATACAAAAAGCATCAGGCCATCTGCTCTAAATATGGCAGACAGTCTGATGTACTAACACCTAAATCCATTGGGCCAATAGTGCAATTTTCTGCAAATGAGGCTAGCTGGGGCACCAAAACCATGGCAGTCCATTCACCTCTTTTTGAAGAGGATATACAGTCAATTTGGTTTCTTGGGATCCTCTACCACACTTGTGGTGAAGTATCCTGTCCACCAAACTTTAAGTAACCCTGTTAGTTATTAGTACTCACACAAATGTTTCACACTCTTCTAGAATGGTGCTTTGTTACAAACACATTACAACTTTATCAAAGGTGTGTTCATGCTCCATGAGAAAAATGCAACACCATTTTCAAGCTACACAGTACACTTCAGCCATCAGTCATAAAGATGAGCTGTCTAGTTAATACTACCCCATGACTACTGTACTCCTGTTACATATATGTCTTTTCTGAAATCAGCAGTGATTAGTTACAATCATGCAGCAAAAAACACAAGCTTACTGCGTCTGGAGGTTTATTTTTTTAATATGATTTTATTCATTTTAAATATAATCAACAAAAAAGTGCACATTGGATGTAAACCATCAATAGATAAACAGATAATAAGTATAAAATTTTAAATCCAATCTTCCCACACCTCAGCATATATATATGGGCAACCTCAACCCTTAAATTCTGCCTTCTCTAGTATGGCACAACACTCCATTCCCTGTTACCATCTATGCACAGTTGGCAACATCCAGGATCTGATTCACAAAAGTAACTTACACCTTTGAGTAATTTACAATTTTAAGTAAGTTTACTACCTTTTGCTAGTCACAAAATCTAAATGTAAATTTACTCCAAGAGTGTAACTTACATTTATCCACCAAAATACAGGGCCTGGGGGCTGTTCTTAAACATTGGGCCTGATTCACAATGTTAACTTACACTTCAGGGTAATTTACACTCCGATTTTGGGAATAGAAAAAAGTAGTAAATTTAATCTAAAGTGGATAGCCCTAGGCACTTCAACTTGGTGGAGACACATAAATTACACTTTTGTAGTAAATTTACACATGCATTATGTGAATTGCCAAAAAGTAATAAACATTCTCAATCGCATAAACTACTCAAAAGTGTAAATTACCATAGTGAATCAGGTCCTATGTGTCTGGAATTAAATAATTAAATTCTATCAAAGTTTTAATATGCCTTGGAAATCCCTCCTCAGGACTTAATTAGAGTTGGTGGTTGCCAGTGGCAGCAACTGTTATTCATCTCATTTTTGGGGATCAGGACATATTTGTCCTCTCATGACATTGAAAGTAGGAAGAGAAAGGCAGAAAAAATGTTGCAACGAGAGACAGCAAGAAGCTACAAGAGTAAGGTAAAGGGCAGGGAAAGTCTGGTGTTGGGTGGAAGAGCCGTGATGTTGACTCAAGATTGCATAGTCTTGGAATTTGGTGCGTTGATGCTCAAAAAGCACTGGCCGCAGGTTTCTCAGCATAGCTTTGGGCACTGCCACTTATTATATTACAAATTAAGCTTTATCCTTCCTCATTTGTTATCCCACATAACATTACTTTCCGACGTGTGGTGACCTGTAACTGTTATCTTGGCTAGGATTCTCACAGCAGAGGATCAACGCCTTTGCATCTCTAACCAAGTCCAAGTGATATTATGAAAATCCTACTGGTCAATCTTACATCTGGAGCATATTTGGGAGGTTCTGCTGCCGATCTTGCTGTGGCTTTTAGGAGAATAATACGCCTGATGTATGTAATTACATTTTATTAGCCTAAATTTAGCAAACATTGCTAACGTACATACCACCATTTCAAATTATCTTTACATAACTTCGTCCAAAGGACCTTTGTCTGCTTCCCATGTTCATTTGACTATTGCTAATCTGTTGGGTCGTTACTAAGCAAGGTACAGTATATTTGAGAGATAAGCTTGCCTCCTTCAATGAGGTCCTTCAGTAATTTATCATGTAATGTATTATAGTTAGGGATCTTATTGAGAGCTTTCACGTGACAATTTTATGCCTGTCTCAACTGAAGGTACTAATACAATTGAGTCTTATATACTTCAAACTCCTCCACTGGATCAGAGAAGGCTTTTACATGATTTATCAGCATAAATCCATGGAAGACTTGCAAACATTGGTTCGCAGACTATCTCTGGATTAACAGTCCAGATATCTCTAACCTTTCAACTCTTTCAACGCACGTTCGTGAATAAAGTTATACTTTTATGCCGAGGTTGGTGAAATTATTTTCTTAAGTGTTAAGCAACTATTCCTATGGGAGTTAAAATGAAACAATTTATTTTTTGACACCATTTTTTGCCTGCACCACTCCATTGAATGATCTGCAGAGAACTTGTCATGCCAGATCCAACCTTAATGAAGGATTGTTTTGAAAGTTTAGTGATGGTGCATCGAACATTGTCAACATTATAAAAAAAACAAAAAACGTTTTAATTAAATTTCTGACCTAGCTATAACTAAAAAGTCTCTATCGCCAATTGACTGTTGTGTGTGTGTGTGTGTGTGTGTGTGTGTGAGTTCGGGTGTGCGTGTGTGTGTGTGTGTGTATAGTTTGGCAGGGGGCCTGCCATCTGCCAGGGTGGCAGAAGTTATTATCTCCACAACACTGGCAGAGTATCGCCCTTCATATTAAGAGAGTTCCACTGGTTTGGCAGAGGTTTCTGTGACTTGAAATATGCACTGCCATAGCACAGTGTATATCTAATGGATAGAAGGATAGATAGATAGATAGATAGATAGATAGATAGATAGATAGATAGATAGATAGATAGATAGATAGATAGATAGATAGATAGATAGATAGATAGATAGATAGATCAGTCTATTTCTTTCATTGGTCTTGCAAAGTGTCATTCATATTTTGCTTCACAAATAGTGCCTGAAGCAATGGCAATAGGTGTGCTTATTTGAGCCATTAGCTGCCTTTACAGTGAGTAGCACAGTTATGCTTGTACACATCCACATAAAGGTAGTCCACCAAGCTGGTGGGCCTGAAAGAACTTTGTATTTATCAATCACTGGTAACATCTTTCAATAACATAATATCTTTACTCTCTTTTCATAATATACAATCAATTCACAGAAACACACATTACAATAGTATCATCATCATAAACCAGAATTAGACCTGTCAAATGAGATGTTTGAAGAGCTTACGAAACCGGCCTTTGCTGTGTGTCATGATATAATTTTGTATTATTAGTGACAAATGATGGCAGTGTATTTTAGAATATCATTGCCTTCTTTCATGACTTGCATAGAATGACACAATAATTACTTTTGTGACCATAGACCAGCATTGCCACACCTATTTAGGATATAGAAAACAAGCACTAATCATTAGAGTGAAAAAGGTGAATATGCCCTTTTATATGCTGAACCCAAGGTGCTGAAAACAAAAGTTCAGTTACGTTTTTCTGCCATTGTTCTGTCCCTCTTTCAACAAAAATAGACACTCAAGGCCATTTGATCTCTTCATAAATCACTTTTATCTTCAGATTGACTGTGCAATGGTAGATACCTCCATGGCCTATAGGGCCAAATGTACTGCTATATTGTACAAACACTTGTCACTTATGATTCGAGCGAAAACTCTAGTGACAGTTATTAATTCACATATATGTAAAACTCCAAAATGCCCTTATTTACCAAATGTGTGTGTAAGACCTATGAACCTTAGCGTAGTCTCCCTTACTTTTAGTTTTTCCCCCTTCAGTTTGCTAAAATCGGCTTTTGTTGGTCTTAGGACTTTGCAAACTTTACTGCTACTTCTAATCAGTGCTAAAGTGCTTGTGCTCACTCCTCTAAACACAACAACAGTGGCTTATACCCAATTGATACATTTCATTTACTTATAAACCCCTAGTAAAGTTACAACATGTGTCCAGGGCCAGTAAATTAAATGCTATTAGTGGGCCTGCAGAACGTGTTGTGCCAGCCACTTAAGTAGCCCTTTAAATATATCCCAGAACTGCCATTGCAGCCTATGTGCAGTTTTAAACTGCAAATTTGACCTTGCAAATAAACCTGTTGCTAGGCCTAAACCTCGCTTTCTAATACATATGCCACTCCTAGAGTAGGCCCTAAGTAGCCCAAATGGCACAGTATATTTCATTTAAAAAGTTGGACATGCACTTTTAAGTTTTACATAGCCTGGTAGGGAAAAACTCCTAAATGTGTTTTTCAGTATTTTGAGGTCAACACCTCTCATGGGGTAACATTGGGTTACCATATTATATTTGATTGAGAGCAGGTAAGAAGTTCATGTTTGGTATCTGAGGAATTGTAATTTAAAACCCCATTTAATGTTAAACTCTGATTTTAAGTCACAATAATGAAAATGACACTTTTAAAGTTAGGGTTTTCTTGTCCTAGCCATTTAATTCATGCAGCCTATTCCTGGGTCACATGGCTTGGTGTAGTTGACATTTGGCCTTTGTGTATTCCTCCTGGACAGTATCACAAAGGAGGGTCTGGGATTTGGCAGGATGGGCCAGCTCTGATATGATGGGGGTGGAGCTGTCACCTATCATACTTGCACTTCAAGCCAACTGGCTCAGGTCACAACACAGGATTTCACATTTGTCTATTGTGCCCCGAAATAACTGGAACCAGGGCAGGGAGGCAGGAAATTCCAGACACCTCTGTAGGGGGAATCTCCAGAAGCTTGTCCCTCTTCGAAGGTGGCACCGGGTATAAATATTGGACCCTTAACCCCAACTTTACAGTACACTTCTGAAACTTGTGGGTTATATGGAAGAAGGATGCTCTGCTCTAATGCAGCCTGAGGACTGCCCTGCTTGCTGAGAAAAAAAGCCGGACCTTCACCCTTCATTTCATGTTTAAGTGTCTCCAACACCCAGGTGACTACAGGGCTATAACAAGTTCTAGAGGCCTTCCTGCATCAGCCCAGCTGACCTACTTCATGGACGTGCAGCTCCAGTTGCCTGAGCTCTGCCAGACTCTGCTGGCATAAGTTCCTGATTCCCAAGAGGAACACCTCATGTTCTGACCCTTGGTGTGGCACAAGTTGAACTCCACCTCAAAGAAAAGAAGAAATCCTGAAGTTACCTCCAACATGAAGCTCCAATAAACCTAACTCTTTGTGCTACAGATACCGCCAGTGACAACTAGCACTGCAAGATTTGCACTTTGAGCCACAGCATCGGCAGCCAGCAGTAACTGCCAATGTGAATCTCCAGCAACGACCGCCTGCAATGCCCAACAGGATTTTGCGATACAGGGACAGCCTTTCATGATTCCCATCCTGCTCTTTGCGCTACGGTGACGACCATCTGCAACACTCTCTATGCTCCTCGGAGCCTCCTCCACTGTGAACACAACTCTTCAAGCTAGACTCTAGAAGGTAACTTTTCCAGTAGGACTAAGCCGATCCCTGTTTCCAACCCATGCTCCATCGGAGTCAGCCTGAACTTGTGACTTTCACCTAGTCTCTCATGACCAGATTGACGCGAGTGGCGCTTTGTGCTTTTAAGAGCTATACGTACCCTAAAATTTCAAAATTGCATATCTCCTTTTCTTCTGATTGGATTTTTTGTAATTTTGTTGTCAAATAATTTATTAAATATTACTCTATTTCTCTAAATTGGCATGGGTTTTCTACGTGTTGTGATGTGACTTTATTACTATTTGTGTGATGCATAACTACTTCACACATTGAGTTAAGTCTGACTGATTTTCTGCCAAGCTATGGGAGGATTAAAATGTAGTGACTTTTGTGGTTTACCCTGGTAGGGATTGTAGCTGTTGCTAGAGAGAGAACTAACATTTCCCTCAGCAAACAACCCAAGTTTTTTTTACAGTTTGAGTTTATTTAGACCACCTCTATTCTTCAGTCAATGTTTTCATATCTAAACTGATCTGATAACCTCCAGATTTCCTTTCCCTCAAGTTATGGACTGCAGCTAAGATCTATTATTCCTAACCAAGAATAAGCCAATTTGGTTTGGGCCATGGTTCTTGGATGAACAAGATATTAGGCTTATTTCGAGTTTGCAGTGTTATATGAAATACATTTTATTTGGTTTTGGGAATCCCATGGTTCAAATAGCTATGGTCGTTGTTTACCTTGGTTAAGTTTAGCACAATATCCATTATTAGCTTCTGTCGGAAGGATTGTTCTGGATTGTTGGTCAATTCACATTTCATAACCATAGAAATGTAATTACAGTCAGTAAGGTCTTCACCTGCTGATTTTTACTGAGGGCCTGGTTGTGTGCCATTATCTGTTCCTTATCTGGTTTGTTGTAATATAGTGTTGTTATCCTGAGAATGACTTCCTTCTACCTTTTCAACATGCTCACTTATGTGCACTTGGGCTACATGTTATAGCTATTTTACAGTATGATTTGGGGTCATTTCTTGAATGGATCTGCTTAACAAGGCTTTTTTCTGTCTTTCATCATTTTTTTACCATTGCCAGGTGCATGATTCATTTCAGTGTGAACAGTTGTATTTGACTTTGTCTATCTTGCTATTTGACTTGTTTCAATAACTAACTTGCTTTCTTCACATATTAATTGTGTTTTATGTAGGATCGCCTTGTCTGCATTGTGTCTGTGACCGTAGGCCTTTCATTATGTATTCCATTGGTTGTTTGCTTTTTTTAGCATTTTTGCTTTGTCAAGTATGAATTTGTGCTTGGTATAGCAATCTCAATTGTGCTATCTTTACGTGCTCACATTCATCAGATTTATTCTTCACTAGAGCTTTATTTTTTACTACTCACTACTGTTCAGCATTATGGCCTTTCTTGGGATGATAGTCTTATTCCTCCCCAGTGGAGGTGTTCCTGACAATCAAAGCTTTTTGTCCTAGGATGACCAGCAGAGTGCCTTTTTTTAATCTTTTATGTTCATTGGTCAGGGTATCTTGAGAATCACTAGTTCCTTAGATGTTAAGCTCACTCAGTACCCAATTTCTTTTTGGAGCCATATACATTTTACCCATAACCCCATCTTCCTTTGCTGTTATTTTCTTTCTATTATTTTGGGGGTGTTAAAGTTGCAAGTGCTCTTGGTTGCTTTATTGCAAACCATTTCATTATAAAGCTGCTAGAGATTTCAATCAAAATAAAATCTCTTTAATTAATAACCTGTATAACTGAATTGTAGTACTAACTAAATGCTGTGTTTTGAAGGTGCAATTCCCTTTCTAAACTTTACATGATCCCTATTTGCTTGACTTGCTTATTTCCATACTGCTTTAGTTCAGCAGAAATGTTTCTATTGTGACTTTTGCATGGCATTTTTCATAATGCAAACTTCCTATGCTAACAAAGAAAGGTATAATTTCTATTCATTATTAACCCCTTCTGTGCAGCGGACGTAATGGTTACATCCCGCGGCACAGCGCTCATGTGCCCAGGACGTAACCATTACGTCCTGGGCACTGAGCTCAGAGGGAGCACTAGCGCTCCCTCTGTGGGCTTCCCTCCCAACCCCCCAAGGCAGGGATGGAAGGGGAAGCCCTTCCCCTTCCACCCCCGCACACACCACCCCCTTGTAATGACATCAGCGCGCGATCCTCTTAGACACCAGGGATAGTGTGTGTGTTGGGGAGGGGGGGAGCCCCTTGGACAAGTTGCCCCCCCTTTGGGGGCACGTGTACCAAGGCCATTTCTGCCCCCTTGGGGGAAGATTGGCCTAATATTTTTATAAACCTCTAGAACACCAGAGATTTTTTTATGTTTATTTATGTGGGGGGACGTCCCCTTGGGCAAGGGGGGCATTGAGCTGTTGCCCATTTTTGCCCCCCTTGGGGGCAGATGGACCTATTTTATTTAGGCCCATCTGCCCCCAAGGGGGGGCTGAAGCCACTTAGGCACCAGGGATAGTGTGTGTGTGTGTGTGTGCGTCTTTTTTTGGGGGGTAGTCCCTTGGGCAAGGGTCGCTCCCCATGGGGACACACTACTAAGTGTATTTTCTGCCCTCCTTGGGGCAGATAGGCCTATTTTTTAGTAGGCCCATCTGCCCTTATGGCAGAATCCACTTAGGCACCAATTTCTAAATGCTTGATGGTTGGATGTTTGTCAATTGACAAAGTATTTGTGTTTGTGATTACAATTTTTTATCTTTTTTGTTCTAGTTCAAAGCTTTTGCTTTTTTTGCTGTGGCTTCTTGCAGTTTTGGCGGTGGTTGACCTGCGGTTTGCGTAGTTGCATGTTTTAGGTAAGTAAAAACAATTTACTCCAAATGAGTATTGTTGCCATGCATAAATGACATGTTTGTAGGTGGTGTACTACATGCAGGTTTGTGTGTGAAATTGTCCTTAGATTTGTGCACAATAATATTTGTGTTGTCTTATTTCTAATTTGCTTTTCTTTTTTTCTTTTTAGTGGGATATCATTGGTGATTGTTGTGTCTGTGCAGAGTAGTTGCTCGTGAGTCAAGCTTTTTCAGGCAAGTGAGCGGTATAGTTTTTGAGTTTATAACTCTTACTGATAAAGCTACACTTTATTACTTATCTTACATAGTGCTGTTTGTTGGTGGTGCATTTGTCCAGTTAATTTCCGTCGGAAAGATCATGGCTAGCTGCATTATGACCGCTCAGCAAGTGGTTAGAATACTTTTTGAGTCATTATCTGATTTAGATTATGAGAAGGACTCTGCATCTGAGGCAGAGGAGGAAGTGAGAGATTCTGGCAGTGAAGTTTCTGTCAGAGAGGAATCTTCTGATGTGGAAGCCACACTCAGTGCAGATGATGGGCCTGTTTCAGAGGAGGACACTGATGTGCCATTAGTGCAGCAACCTGGAGCTGAAAGGTTTCCCGTTAGAAGACCTGAACTCTGGGTTGCCCGAAACATGGAGCAGCCAGATTTGCCTGCCTTTACTGGTCTCCCGGGGTGTAGAGTCAATACAGAGAACTTTTTTCCTGTCAATTTCTTTGATTTATTTGTGGATGATGTGTTTTTGGAAGAGATTGTTGAGCAGACTAATTTGTATGCAGAGCAGTATTTGAGGGACAACGCTGCTAGACTTAGGCCACACTCTAGAGCTACCCAGTGGATTCCCACAAATTTGGAGGAGATGAAAAGGTTTTGGGGCTTGAATCTTTTCATGGACTTGATAAGGAAGCCGTCACTGGCTTCTTATTGGTCTACTAGTCCCTTGATGGCAACAGCTATATTTCCTGCAACCATGAGTCGTAATCGGTATCTGCTGCTTCTTAGGATGCTGCATTGTGATGACAATGCATTAGCCTTGCCATGAGATCACCCTCATTCTGACCATCTTTTTAAGATTAGGCCTGTCCTTGATCATTTTGTAGATCGGTTTTTAGAGATCTACGTTCCAGGCAAAGAAATAACTATGGATGGGTTTTTGGTCCTCTTCAAGGGTCGTTTGGTTTTTAGGCAGTACATTCCCAGTCAAGAGGGCACGATATGGAATTAAATTGTATATGCTATCTGAAAGTAGTACAGGATATGTGTATAGTTTCTGTGTCTACACTGGTAGGGATTCCAGTATTAACCCCCCTGGTTGTCCTCCCACTTTTGGAGTTACTGAGAAAATTGTGTGGGAACTTGGTAGACGACTGTTCAACAAAGGTCATCATTTGTGTTAGACCTGACAGCCTTAGGGTAGTCACCCCTAACTTTTTGCCTGCCTCCCTCCATTTTCTTGGACACTGTTTTTGCTGGTTTATAGACTCTGCGCACTTTACCACTGCTAACCAGTGCTAAAGTGCATATGCTCTCTCCCTTAAAACATGGTAACCTGGAATCATACCTGATTGGACTATTAATTTACTTATAAGTCCCTAGTAAGGTGCACTTTATGTGCATAGGGCTGGTAAATTAAATGCTACTAGTGGGCCTGCAGCACGGGTTGTGCCACCCACTTAAGTAGCCCCTTTTTCCTTGTCTCAGGCCTGCCATTGCCAAGCCTGTGAGTGCAGTTTCACTGCCACCTCGACTTGGCATTGAAAAGTACTTGCCAAGCCTAGATCTCCCCTTTTTCTACATATAAGTCACCCTTAAGGTGTGCCCTAGGTAACCCCTAGGGCAGGGTGCTGTGTAGGTAAAAGGCAGGACATGTACCTGTGTAGTTATATGTCCTGGTAGTGTAAAACTCCTAAATTCGTTTTCACACTACTGAGAGGCCTGCTCCCTTCATAGGCTAACATTAGGGCTGCCCTCATACACTGCTGAAGTGGCAGCTGCTGATCTGAAAGGAGCAGGGAGGTCATATTTAGTATGGCCAGAATGGTAATACAAAGTCCTACTGACTGGTGAAGTCGGATTTAATATTACTATTCTAGAAATGCCACTTTTAGAAAGTGAGCATTTCTTTGCACTTAAATCCTTCTGTGCCTTACAATCCACGTCTGGCTGGGCTTGGGTGACAGCTCCTTGTGCATTCACTCAGACACACCCCAAACACAGGGTACTCAGCCTCACTTGCATACATCTGCATTTTGAATGGGTCTTCCTGGGCTGGGAGGGTGGAGGGCCTGCCCTCACACAAAGGACTGCCACACCCCCTACTGGGACCCTGGCAGACAGGAGTAAACTGAAAGGGGACCTGGTGAACTTCTTAGCCACTCTTTTAAGTCTCCCCCACTTTAAAGGCACATTTGGGTATAAAACAGGGCCTCTGCCCTACCTCATCAGACACTTGCCGGAGAAGAAACCTGAACCAGAAACTACATCCTGCCAAGAAGAACTGCCTGGTTGCTCAAAGGACTCACCTGTCTGCTTTCTACAGAGGACTGCTGCCTTGCTGTTGCCCTGCTGCCTTGCTGAACTCTTGTCTGGCTGTGAAAGTGCTCTCCAAGGGCTTGGATAGAGCTTGCCTCCTGTTCCTTGAAGTCTCAGGACCAAAAAGACTTCTTCCTTTCACTTGGACGCTCCGTGCGCCGAAAATTTAGACGCACAGCTTGTTTCGCGGTGAGAAAAACGCCGCACACCGACGCTGATCAACGCGACGCCCTCGGGACGCTCGAGACTTCGACGCACAACCTCGCAAGGACAACGCCGCCCGACTTTCCAGGAGAAATCGACGCGACGCCTACCGTGAGTGCGAAACTTTGACGCACGGCCTCGCAAGGACAACGCCGCCCGACTTCCGAGGAGAAATCGACGCGACCCTGCCGTGAGACCAAAATTTCGATGCACGGCCTCGCAAGGACAACGCCGCCCGACTTCCAAGGAGAAATCGACGCGACGCCTACCGTGAGATCGAAACTTCGACGCGCAGCCCCGCAGAACGACGCGCAGCCGGAAAACAAGTCGGAGAATCCCCGCACAGACCCGGGACATCTGGTAATCCCCGCGACCCACGAAAAGAGACTGTCTGCGCGCCGGAAAACGACGCCCGACTTCCCCGCGTGGAAAAGAACGACGCAAGTCTTTGTGTGCTGAGAAGAAATCGACGCACACACCCTTTTTCCACGCATCTCTTCTCCTGTGGCCCTCTGAGGAGATTTTCCACTCCTAACCCGGTACTTGTGCTTGAAAGAGACTTTTGTTACATTCTAAAGACTTAAGACACTTTATATCACTTTCCTGTGATATTTCTACAATTTTCCATTGCATCTTTATTCTTTTTGACCTACAATTATCCTGATAAATATTATATATTTTTCTAAACACTGTGTGGTGTATTTTTGTGGTGCTATATGGTGGTATTGTATGATTTATTGCACAAATACTTTACACATTGCCTTCTAAGTTAAGCCTGACTGCTCGTGCCAAGCTACCAGAGGGTGGGCACAGGATAATCTTGGATAGTGTGTGACTTACCCTGACTAGAGTGAGGGCTTTTGCTTGGACAGAGGGTAACCTGACTGCCAACCAAAAACCCCATTTCTAACATTGGTGATCAGCGGTGAGGATAGGACTTGTATTTGTGCAGTGACATACAGTAGCTAAGTATTTCACTACCTACCCACAGTTGAAGGTCAACTTGGTTTTTATCTCTTTTTGAAAATCCGTTTTTTCCTGACAATTTTCAAAAACTAAATCCTCACTCAACATGTCTCTGACTGGGTCTCAGACAGGGGACTTTGACCTAGTCCAGTTGGATACATACACGGTCAAACAACTAAGAGGATTCTGCAGGGCATTAAGGGTACCCACCCAAGGGGCCTCCAGAAAGGAGGACTTTCAAGTGGCGCTGAGGGCCTGGGCAGAAGCCCATTTAGAGGATGATGAGGAAGGGGAGCCAGAAAATGGCCCCTCAGAAGGATTTTCACTATCTATGGATGGTGTTACCACTGCAATTGTGCACCCTTCCGGACCAGGGAGCAGTGTCTCCATGCAAAGCCTGACCGCAGAGGAAAGGAGAGAGGAAAGGGAGTTCCAATTGCAAATGGCAAAACTGAAAATTGAGGCGCAACAGGAGGAGAGGAGGGCAGAAAGAGAAGCCAAACAAGCTGAGGCTGAAAGAGCAGCCAAACAGATTGAAGCTGAAAGAACAGCCAAACAGATTCAAGCAGAAGCTGAAAGGGCAGCCAAACAAGCAGAAGCTGAAAGAGCAGCCAAACAAGTGGAAGCTGAAAGAGCTTTGGCTGAAAAGAAACTATTGTTGGCTCATGAACTGAGTCTCAAGGAGCTGGAGATCAAGGCAAGACAGTCTGAATCCAGCAATAATGGTGGCAGCATACAGACAGGACCTGCTGGAGAAAAGAAGGTTCGTATACCCAAAAATGTGGTGCCCAGTTTTGTGGTGGGAGATGACATAGATAAATGGTTAGCTGCTTATGAAGTTGCACTAAGGGCTCATGAGGTTCCTGAAGGGCAATGGGGGGTAGCTATGTGGGGGTATGTGCCGCCATTGGGGAGGGACACACTTCTCACATTGGATCCACCGGATCAAAACACATACCCACTCCAGAAAGCCACTTTACTTGCCAAGTTTGGGCTGACCCCTGAGGGATACCGTCAGAGGTTCAGGGACAGCACCAAACAAACCACACAAACATGGGTAGATTTCTTTGATTTCTCTAGTAAGGCACTGAATGGATGGGTGCGGGGCAACAAAGTAGCAGATTATAAAGGTTTATATGACTTGATCCTGAGAGAGCATATGCTTAATGTTACTTATACAGATTTGCGCCAGCACCTAGTGGATAGTAAGCTGACTGATCCGAGGAAGCTTGCTGAGGAGGCGGACCTCTGGGTTAGCACCAGAGTGTCCAAAAAGATACCTGGGGGGGACTCCCACAAAGGTGGTCAGGGTTCCCAACAGAAGAAAGAGGGGGGAGATAAACTTACAGATAAGGAACTCTCTAAAGGCCCCCAAAAGAATTCCCAGGGAGGGGGTGGCAACCCTTCCTTTTCCAAATTTGGGAAAAAGCCAGGGACATTTGACAAGTCAGGAAAATCTAGCCCCAAATGCATGGAGTGTTACCAATATGGTCACTACAAAGGCGATCCACAGTGCCCCAAGAGGGCACCGTCCACTACCGGACAGGCACCTGGGTTGACTAGTGTAGCACTCGGGGGGGAGATGGACCCAACTAGCTTTGGGGAGCAGGTAGAGATTTCCCTAGTGTCCCTGGGAGAAGGAGAAAGGGTGCCCAAGGCCCACATGCCCAGAAATACTTCCAAGTACCGGCAGTGGGTCACCATTGATGGGCAGAGGGTGGAGGCTCTGCGTGACACAGGAGCCAGTATGACTACTATCAAGAGTCAGCTGGTGTCAGCAGAGCAGATAGTACCTAATACATTCCACCAGGTCAGAGTCGCTGACAATCGCGAGAGTCACCTACCGGTGGCTCTGGTTCCCTTTGAGTGGGGGGGGTCTCTGGTACTCTGAAAGTAGCTGTGAGTCCTGCCATGCCTGTAGATTGTCTGTTAGGCAATGACCTTGAGCACACTGCTTGGAAAGAAGTGGAGCTCAGGTCTCACCTGGAGATGTTAGGGTTACCTGAGTGGGTCTGCATGACCACACGGTCCATGGCTGACCGAGAGGGAAGTCAAGGGCATCTGGAGCCTGGAACGATGGCCCAGAGAGCTGCCAGGAGGAGGGACCAGGGGTGCGGGAAACCGGCCCCAGCTGTTCCCACAGTGGCTGACGGGGCTCCTGAGGAGGATGCTTCCGAGCCTACTGGGGAAGACATTGCCGCCCTAGGTGACTTACCTGAGCTTGCTGGCTGGCAAGTTGAGGGTGGACCCACCAGGGAGGAATTCTGCAAGGCGCAGAAAGAATGTCCCACTCTAGAAGGTTTGAGGAAACAAGCCTCAAACCAGGCAGCCGGCGACGCCTCTGGCGATCACCACCTATATTGGGAGAATGATCTCCTCTACAGTGAGCCTAAGGTTCCGGGCTTTGGGGCAGCACGTGTGCTGGTGGTCCCCCAATGTTACCGAACCTTCCTACTGGGTCTGGCTCACGACATTCCCCTGGCAGGACATTTGGGGCAGGGCAAGACCTTTAACAGGCTTGTCACCCACTTTTATTGGCCCAAAATGAGGACACACTCAGACAAGTTCTGCAGGTCCTGTCCTACCTGCCAGGCCAGTGGTAAAGCAGGAAAAAGGGTTAAAACCCCCCTGATTCCACTTCCTGTCGTTGGCACCCCCTTTGAAAGGGTGGGCATCGACATTGTTGGTCCCTTGGACCCCAAAACTGCCTTAGGCAACAGGTTCATCCTGGTTTTGGTGGACCATGCCACCCGTTACCCAGAGGCAATCCCTCTGAGGACAGTAACTGCACCGGTGGTGGCCAGAACCCTGATGGGGATATTTACCCGTGTGGGATTCCCCAAGGAAATAGTGTCTGACAGAGGCACTAACTTCATGTCTGCATACATGAAGTCTCTGTGGGATGCGTGTGGTGTAACTTACAAGTTCACCACACCCTATCACCCCCAGTCGAATGGTCTTGTGGAGAGATTCAACAAGACCCTGAAAGGCATGATTGGTGGCCTCCCCGAGGCCATGAGGCGTAAGTGGGACGTCCTCTTACCATGCCTTCTCTTTGCTTACAGAGAGGTCCCCCAGAGAGGGGTAGGGTTCAGTCCCTTTGAACTTCTTTATGGGTACCCTGTCAGGGGACCCTTAAGCATTGTCCAGGAGGGATTGGAGAAAGCTCCAAAGACACCCCCTCAGGATGTGGTCAGCTATATGTTGGCCCTCTGCAACCAGATGACCCGCTTCTGGAAAGAAGCCCAAGATAACCTTGAGGCCAGTCAAGAGGTGATGAAACAATGGTATGACCAGAAGGCCACCCTGGTAGAGTTTCAACCTGGAGACAAAGTGTGGGTAATGGAGCCAGTAGAGCCCAGAGCTCTCCAGGACCGCTGGTCTGGCCCATTTGAAATAAAGGAGCGGAAAGGGGAGGCCACTTACCTAGTGGACCTCAAAACCCCTAGGAATCCCCTAAGGGTGCTCCATGTGAACCGACTAAAAGCTAATTTTGAGAGGTCGGAGATCAACATGCTTCTGGTCACAGATGAAGGAACGGAAGAGGAGAGTGAACCTCTCTCCGACCTCCTCTCTGCCCAAGAAGGTGATGGGTCAGTAAGCGGGGTCATTCTGTCTGACTCCCTGACTCTAAATCAGAAAGGAGACTGTTATGAGCTGTTGGAGCAGTTCTCCCCCCTGTTCTCCCTTACTCCTGGGCTGACCCACCTCTGTGTTCATGATATTGACACTGGTGACAGTCTCCCTGTGAAAAACAAAATTTACAGGTTGTCGGATAAGGTGAAGGCCAGCATCAAGGAGGAGGTCTCCAAGATGTTGACTCTAGGGGTCATTGAGAAATCCAGTAGTCCCTGGGCCAGCCCAGTGGTATTGGTCCCTAAGGCTACTGCCCCCGGTGCGAAGCCAGAACTCCGGTTCTGTGTGGACTACCGGGGTCTCAACTCAGTCACACGGACGGATGCTCACCCCATCCCCCGAGCTGATGAGCTCGTGGACAGGCTAGGCGCTGCCCAGTTCCTGAGTACGTTTGATCTTACTTCAGGGTACTGGCAGATCGGCCTAACTGAAGGGGCCAAGGAAAGATCCGCATTTTCAACCCCGGATGGCCATTACCATTCCGGGTGATGCCGTTTGGGTTGAAAAATGCCCCCGCTACCTTCCAACGGTTGGTTAACGGGGTCCTAGCTGGCAAGGATGCCTTCTGTGCAGCCTACCTGGATGACATAGCTGTCTACAGTTCCAGCTGGGAGGACCACCTGCTTCACCTCAAGGAGGTGCTTCAGGCCCTGCAACAGGCAGGCCTGACCATCAAGGCCAGTAAGTGCCAGATTGGGCAGGGTTCCGTGGTGTACTTAGGACACCTAGTGGGTGGTGGCAAGGTGCAGCCACTCCAGGCCAAGATTGAAACTATCAAGGCCTGGCAACCACCCCGAACACAGACGGAGGTGAGAGCCTTTCTAGGCCTCACAGGATACTACCGCCGATTTGTCAAGGGCTATGGTACCATTGTAACACCCTTGACAGAACTCACTTCCAAGAAGCAACCTAGGTTGGTGAATTGGACAGAGGCTTGTCAGAAAGCCTTTGACGCCGTGAAGGAAGCCATGTGCACGGCCCCCGTACTCATGGCCCCTGACTACTCCCAGGAATTTATTGTGCAGACAGACGCTTCAGAGCATGGCATAGGGGCAGTCCTAGCACAGCTGAATGAGGAGGGCAGAGATCAACCAGTAGTCTTTATTAGCAGGAGGCTATTACCACGGGAACAGAGGTGGAGTGCTATTGAACGAGAAGCTTTTGCTGTGGTCTGGGCACTGAAGAAGCTAAGACCCTACCTGTTTGGGACTCACTTCCGGGTTCAGACAGACCACAGGCCCCTCAGATGGCTCATGCAGATGAGAGGGGTGAGAATCCAAAACTCTTGAGGTGGTCCATTTCCCTACAGGGGATGGACTTTACGGTGGAACATCGCCCAGGGGTTGACCACGCCAATGCTGATGGTCTCTCCAGGTACTTCCGCCTTAGCGATGAGAGCTCCCAGGAGGTCGGGTAGCTCTCCCCACTTTCAGCTGGGGGGGACACATGTTAGACCTGACAGCCTTAGGGTAGTCACCCCTAACTTTTTGCCTGCCTCCCTCCATTTTCTTGGACACTGTTTTTGCTGGTTTATAGACTCTGCACACTTTACCACTGCTAACCAGTGCTAAAGTGCATATGCTCTCTCCCTTAAAACATGGTAACCTGGAATCATACCTGATTGGACTATTAATTTACTTATAAGTCCCTAGTAAGGTGCACTTTATGTGCATAGGGCTGGTAAATTAAATGCTACTAGTGGGCCTGCAGCACGGGTTGTGCCACCCACTTAAGTAGCCCCTTTTTCCTTGTCTCAGGCCTGCCATTGCCAAGCCTGTGAGTGCAGTTTCACTGCCACCTCGACTTGGCATTGAAAAGTACTTGCCAAGCCTAGAACTCCCCTTTTTCTACATATAAGTCACCCTTAAGGTATGCCCTAGGTAACCCCTAGGGCAGGGTGCTGTGTAGGTAAAAGGCAGGACATGTACCTGTGTAGTTATATGTCCTGGTAGTGTAAAACTCCTAAATTCGTTTTCACACTACTGAGAGGCCTGCTCCCTTCATAGGCTAACATTAGGGCTGCCCTCATACACTGCTGAAGTGGCAGCTGCTGATCTGAAAGGAGCAGGGAGGTCATATTTAGTATGGCCAGAATGGTAATACAAAGTCCTACTGACTGGTGAAGTCGGATTTAATATTACTATTCTAGAAATGCCACTTTTAGAAAGTGAGCATTTCTTTGCACTTAAATCCTTCTGTGCCTTACAATCCACGTCTGGCTGGGCTTGGGTGACAGCTCCTTGTGCATTCACTCAGACACACCCCAAACACAGGGTACTCAGCCTCACTTGCATACATCTGCATTTTGAATGGGTCTTCCTGGGCTGGGAGGGTGGAGGGCCTGCCCTCACACAAAGGACTGCCACACCCCCTACTGGGACCCTGGCAGACAGGAGTAAACTGAAAGGGGACCTGGTGCACTTCTTAGCCACTCTTTGAAGTCTCCCCCACTTCAAAGGCACATTTGGGTATAAAACAGGGCCTCTGCCCTACCTCATCAGACACTTGCTGGAGAAGAAACCTGAACCAGAAACTACATCCTGCCAAGAAGAACTGCCTGGTTGCTCAAAGGACTCACCTGTCTGCTTTCTACAGAGGACTGCTGCCTTGCTGTTGCCCTGCTGCCTTGCTGAACTCTTGTCTGGCTGTGAAAGTGCTCTCCAAGGGCTTGGATAGAGCTTGCCTCCTGTTCCTTGAAGTCTCAGGACCAAAAAGACTTCTTCCTTTCACTTGGACGCTCCGTGCGCCGAAAATTTCGACGCACAGCTTGTTTCGCGGCGAGAAAAACGCCGCACACCGACGCTGATCAACGCGACGCCCTCGGGACGCTCGAGACTTCGACGCACAACCTCGCAAGGACAACGCCGACTGACTTTCCAGGAGAAATCGACGCGACGCCTACCGTGAGTGCGAAACTTTGACGCACGGCCTCGCAAGGACAACGCCGCCCGACTTCCGAGGAGAAATCGACGCGACGCCTGCCGTGAGACCAAAATTTCGACGCACGGCCTCGCAAGGACAACGCCGCCCGACTTCCAAGGAGAAATCGACGTGACGCCTACCGTGAGATCGAAACTTCGACGCGCAGCCCCGCAGAACGACGCGCAGCCGGAAAACAAGTCGGAGAATCCCCGCACAGACCCGGGACATCTGGTAATCCCCGCGACCCACGAAAAGAGACTGTCTGCGCGCCGGAAAACAAAGCCCGACTTCCCCGCGTGGAAAAGAACGACTCAAGTCTTTGTGTGCTGAGAAGAAATCGACGCACACACCCTTTTTCCACGCATCTCTTCTCCTGTGGCCCTCTGAGGAGATTTTCCACTCCTAACCAGGTACTTGTGCTTGAAAGAGACTTTTGTTACATTCTAAAGACTTAAGACACTTTATATCACTTTCCTGTGATATTTCTACAATTTTCCATTGCATCTTTATTCTTTTTGACCTACAATTATCCTGATAAATATTATATATTTTTCTAAACACTGTGTGGTGTATTTTTGTGGTGCTATATGGTGGTATTGTATGATTTATTGCACAAATACTTTACACATTGCCTTCTAAGTTAAGCCTGACTGCTCGTGCCAAGCTACCAGAGGGTGGGCACAGGATAATCTTGGATAGTGTGTGACTTACCCTGACTAGAGTGAGGGCTTTTGCTTGGACAGAGGGTAACCTGACTGCCAACCAAAAACCCCATTTCTAACAATTTGTATGTAGATAACTTCTACACTGGAGTGCAATTGTTCAAGGAATTGTTCAGAGTGGACATTGTTGCTTGTGGCACAATTCATTGTAACCGGAAAGGCTATCCAAGGGAGCCTGTCTGTAAAAAACGTGAGAGGGGACAATGCAGTGCCTTGCGGAATGATGAGCTGCTAGCTTTGAAATTTTCAGGCAGGAGAGATGTCTACATGCTAAGTACCATCCATGATGAGAGTACTTCCCCCGTGACTGTTTGGGGCCAGGTTGCTGAAGTGTGAAAACCTGTGTGCATTTTAGATTATAATAAGCACATGGGAGGTGTAGATAGAGTTGATCAGAGGTTGGAACCTTATACTGGTATTCGTAAGTTTTACGTTTGGTATAAGAAGTTAGCAATTCACCTCTTCCACTAAGCAACTTTTAATGCTTTTATTGTGTTTAAAGATAGTTCTCCAGAGTCAAAGATGAGGAGTCAGTGATAGAGAGCCTTATTGTGGTGGAACAGGCCAGAGTTCCTAGAGAAGTATTGGTGGAGGATGTGGCTAGATAGAAAGATCGCCACTTTGCTGAGCACATTTCTCCCACACCCATAAAAGACTTTCCAGCTAAGAAATGTAGAGTGTGTTTTCGAAGAGGTATCCGGAGGGAGACTCGAATGTACTGCCCAGATTGTCCTTCAAAGCCTGGGCTGTGTGTGGGTGGTTGTTTCAAGAATTACTACACCCAGAAGAATTACTGGGAAAAACCATGAGTGTAAACTGCCTGTTTCGTAGTTTCATGTGTTCAGTTTCATATTTGGCATTTCTGTCATGTACTTAGTTAGAGCTATAGTGTTTGTAGTTTTGTAATTATTTCTAATTAGTCAGTGGTTTCTTTGCTTAAAAAAAAAAGTGATGCCATTGTGTGTGGAGTGGCGCTTGGCTGACAGTGTACATATTGACTTGCTGTTGGCTACAGCAACACACTGCCAGCCAAACGCCAGTCCACACACTCCCATCAGGTGGTGTGATTGCTGTATCAGGCATGTGGGCATATGTAAGTGATGGGCCCTTGAGTGGCGCTGTCTGTCGATACGAGTGTTGTAATGTGCTGGGCCCGTGGCTGGCGGCGTGAATGGTCTTGTGCATGTCATGTATGAAAGGGGTGTGAATGGACTGTAAAGCGGTTGGTGCCTTGCCGTGGCTTTACAGCTCACGAGGTGTGAGTCATTGGTTCAGTTTTTTGGCCTTTCAGTTATTAATAGTGCATTTCATTTTTGTGAAATCTCTTATTAATAAAATTTGATCCACTGAACCATCACTCACCCTTGTGCCAAATCCAACCAGTATGTGTGGTAAAAATGACAAAACCTGCTCTGCTGTAATCAGGCGTCGCAGCACACCTGCGACACACTAGGGGGGTCATTCTGACCCTGGTGGTAATTACCGCCATGGCGGAGGTCGGCGGTAGCACCGCCAACAGGCTGGCGGTGCTCCGCCGGGCATTCTGACCGCGGCGGTACAGCCGCGGCCAGAAGCGGAAAGCCGGCGGTGTACCGCCGACTTTCCGCTGCCCATGGGAATCCGCCATGGCGGCGCAGCTTGCTGCGCCGCCATGGGGATTCTGACAGCCCATACCGCCATCCTGTTCCTGGCGGTTCACCCGCCAGGAACAGGATGGCGGTATGGGGTGTCGTGGGGCCCCTGGGGGCCCCTGCAGTGCCCATGCCAATGGCAATGCCAATGGCATGGGCACTGCAGGGGCCCCCCTAAGAGGGCCCCACAAAGAATTTCAGTGTCTGCTTTGCAGACACTGAAATTCGCAACGGGTGCAACTGCACCCGTCGCACCTTCCCACTCCGCCGGCTCCATTCTGAGCCGGCTTCCTCGTGGGAAGGGTGTTTCCCGCTGGGCTGGCGGGCGGACTTTTGGCGGTCGCCCGCCAGCCCAGTGGGAAAGCCAGAATGACCGCCGCGGTCCTTTGACCGCGGAGCGGTCTTTCGGCGGGAACCGCTTGGCGGGCGGCGACCGCCGTCCGCCGCGGTCAGAATCACCCCCTAGGTGTCTTTGGTGGGACCCCGATGATGAAGCATGCCACCAACTTGGTTGGTGGGTAAGGGGTCTTTTTAACATAACCTAAGTGCGTTTCTTTTCACAGTTTTAGTGTTTGGAACATCACATAAGTATGTGGACACACCAAAATGATCCATTGCAAAACTACCTGTGTTTGGTGGAGGACCTATGTTTTTGGTCCCGGGTGAGGCCTTCATCTAGGGAAACCTACCAAACCCAGACATGTTTTAAAAAACACCCCAAGGAGGTGTGGCTTGCCTGGATCCCCCAACATTTTCTTACCCAGACTCCTCAGCAAAACTCAAAATTTGCATAAAAAATCATATTTTCCTCACTTTTCTTTGTAGGATCACCGCTGCAGCACAAATTTCCTACCACCCAGCATTCCCCTCAGTCCCCCAAGTAAAATTATATCTCACTTGAATGGGTACCCAAAGCAGAGTCAGCCTAAAAGATGTATAAAAGAAAAATATGTGCTTATCAACTTGCTGTGCTAGCCCCTCAATCTCTACAAGTTTTTGGCCTTTTTCTGTTGCAGGCACCTGGCCCACCCACACAAGTGAGGTACCATTTTTATTGGGAGACTTGGGGGAACGCTGGGTGAAAGGAAATTTGTGGCTCCTCTCAGATTCCAGAACTTTCTGTCACTGAAATTAGAGGAAAAAGTGATTTTTTTGGCCACATTTTGAGGTTTGCAAAGGATTCTGGGTAACAGAACCTGGTCAGAGCCCCACAAGTCACCCCATCTTGGATTCCCCTAGGTGTCTAGTTTTCAAAACTGTGCAGGTTTGCTAGGTTTCCCTAGGTGCCGGCAGAGCTAGAGGCCAAAATCCACAGCTAGGCACTTTGCTCAAAACATGTCAGATTTCAATGTAAAAACGTGATGTGACCATGTTGTGTTTGTGCATTAGGCCTACCCAAGCAAGTGAGGTACCATTTTTATCGGGAGACTTCGGGTAATACAGAATAACAAAACAAGTGTTATTGCCCCTTGTCTTTCTCTACATTTTTTTCCTTCCAAATGTCAGACAGTGTGTAAAAAAGACATCTATTTGAGAAATGCCCTTTAATACACATGCTAGTATGGGCACCCCGGAATTCAGAGATGTGCAAATAGCCACTGCTTCTCATCACCTTATCTTGTGCCCATTTTGAAAATACAAAGGTTTTCTTGATACCTATTTTTCACTTTTTATATTTCAGCAAATTAATTGCTGTATACCTGGGATAGAATGAAAACCCATTGCAAGGTGCAGCTAATTTATGGGCTCTGGGTACCTAGGGTTCTTGATGAACCTACAAGCCCTATATCTCCCCACAACCAGAAGAGTCCAGCAGATGTAACAGTATATTGCTTTCAAAAATCTAACATCGCAGGGAAAAGTTACAGAGTAAAATGTGGAGAAAAATTGCTGTTTTTTCTCTCCTCGATTTCAATATTTTTTTAATTCAGCTGTTATTTTCTATAGGAAACCCTTGTAGGATCTACACAAATTACCCCTTGCTGAATTTGGATTTTTGTTTACGGTTCAGAAATGTTTAGCTTTCTGGGATCCAGCATTGGTTTCATACCCATTACTGTCACTAAGTGGAAGGAGGCTGAAAGCACAAAAAATAGTAAAAATGGGGTATGTCCCAGTAAAATGCCAAAACTGTGTTGGAAAATTGGGTTTTCTGATTCAAGTCTGCCTGTTCCTGAAAGCTAGGAAGATGATGATTTTAGCACAGTAAACCCTTTGTTGATGCCATTTTCAGGGGAAAAAACTACAAACCTTAACCACCGGTGGCCCCCCTTCTTCTCAACTTCCTCGAGCCATACTGGCCTGGTAAGGTTTATCCTTGATATATCAAGTTGTGAGTCATTTTTCACCAGGAGTTTCTTTGTGCCACTGGGCAATTAGTCCCCCCTTTCACTCCGGCATGTTTCACTTTTCTCTATGTGTTAGACCTGACAGTCTTAGGGAGGTCACCCCTAATTTTTTGCCTCCTCTTTTTTGACACTGTTTTTGCTGGTTTTAGGACTCTGTGCACTTTACCACTGCTAACCAGTGCTAAAGTGCATATGCTCTCTCCCTTAAAACATGGTGACATTGGTTCATACCCAACTGGCTTATTTAATCTACTGGTAAGCCCCCAGTAAAGTGCACTACATGTGCCCAGGGCCTGTAGATTAAATGCTACCAGTGGGCCTGCAGCACTGATTGTGCCACCCACATAAGTAGCCCCTTACCCATGCTTCAGGCCTGCCATTGCAAGGCCTGTGTGTGCAGATTCCCTGCCACTTTGACTTGGCATTTAAAAGTACTTGCCAAGACTTAAACTCCCCTTTTTCTACACATATGTCACCCCTAAGGTGGGCCCTAGGTAACACATAGGGCAGGGTGCTATGTAGGTAAAATGCAGGACATGTACCAGCGTAATTTATATGTCCTGGTAGTGTAAAATTCCTAAATTCGTTTTACACTGCTGTGAGGCCTGCTCCTTTCATAGGCTAACATTAGGGCTACCCTCATATACTGTTTGAGTGGTAGATTCTGATCTGAAAGCAGTAACAAAGTCATATTTAGTATGGCCAGGATGATAATACAAAATCCTGCAGACTGGTGATGTTGAATTTAATATTACTATTTAACAAATGCCACTTTTAGAAAGTGAGCATTTCTCTGCACTTAAATCCTTCTGTGCCTTACAAACCCCATCTGCGCATTTCACTCAGACAACCCCAAACACAGGATGCTCAGTCACATCTGCACACATCCGCATATTGAATGGGTCTTCCTGGGCTGGGAGGGTGGGCAGCATGATACTGACATGTCAAAGGACAGTGGCCTTCCCTCACACAATGGACTGCCAAGCCCCCTACTGGGACCCCGGCAGACAGGATGGAACTGAAAGGGGACCTTCTACACTTTTAAGCCACTCTTTGAAGTGTCCCCCGCTTCAAAGGCATATTTGGGTATCTAAACAGGGCCTCTGACCCTACCAACTCAAACACTTCTGGACAAGATACCACTGGGGGAAAAAACTCCTAACCAGACCTGCAACCTGCCAAGAGAAGCTGCCTGGCTGCCAAAGGACTCAACTGGCTGCTTTGCTGAAAAGGACTGCTGCCTTGTGGTTGCCCTGCTGCCTTGCCCTCTGGCTCTGCTGAGAACTGCTCTCCAAAGGCCTGGATTGAGCTTGCCTCCTGTTTTCTGATGCCTCAGGGCCAAAAAGACTTTATCTCTGCAAAGAACTCCTTGTGCAGCAAAATTTTGATGCACAGCCTGCCAGAAACGAGGTACAGCCTGCATCACGGTGAGAAAATCACTGCACGCCGAACTGGAACGATGCAGCCCGGCACACCGAGTGGAGGTTGACGCAGAGCCAGCGTTGCAACCGGAATTTCGCCGCACAGCCCACTGGATCAACGCATAGCCGAGCGGAATGATGCAGCCCGACTCCCTGCAAGAATAATCAATGCAGCTGCTGCTATGCAAAATAAATTTGCCCGCATCGCCCACTGGATCGACGCAGCTCCTGTAACTTCATCATGCATGACCAAGATTTCTCTGCATCGTCCCTGGAGTGTCCAAGTACCCCGCAACCCAAACAGGATCCAAGTCTGTGCGCCGGAAATCAACACAAAGCCATTGTTGTGTGAAAAAACATTGACACATCGTCTGTGTGCGCCAAGAGAAACCGACGCACACCTCCCCATTTTCCACACATCTCGTCCTCTGCGGTCCCTTGTGGATAATTTAGAAGCAAACCAGGTAATTCGTGCTTGCAAGAGACACTCAATCGTTTTGACCTTATTTTATCCAGATAAATATTCTATATTTTTCTAAACCTGTGTGGTGTATTTGTGTGGTGTTTACTCTGTGTTATTGCATTATTTATTACACAAATACTTTACACATTGCCTTCTAAATTAAGCCTGACTGCTCAGTGTCAAGCTTCCAGAGGGTGGCACAGGATAATTTGGATTGTGTGTGATTTACCCTGACTAGAGTGAGGGTCCTTCTTTGGACAGGGGGTAACCTGACTGCCAACCAAAGACCCCATTTCTAGCACTGTGGCATCCAGATTATATGGTTTTGCAGGGGGTCCCTTGTCCACACTGCATGCTTTACTGGTCACTTTCATATTCTTATCATCTATCTTTTGGCGCATGATGATGGATTTCTATTGGTCTCCCACATTGCTTTGATTGCCATCACTCAGACACCCAGTCACCCCCCTCACTGGATGTTTTCATTTTTCTTTGTATACGACTCAATGCAATAATCTCATTTTCTCCTTGGTCCTTCTCCTCCTAATTTCCTCTCCTGTCTCGCTCTTTCTCCTGATATTTATACAGGTATTGGTTTCTTGTGCAGCATTCCTCAGTCTCTCATGCACATCTCATGTCATGATGATGGTACTAATTGTGGGATCGAAACGTCGTCAACTAAACTTCCCTGACTCACAGTGTTGCAAGTAAGTTAACGTGTATGAGCATGGGCAACATATATATGTGACATTCTATTTTCGGTTATGTCACTATGAACTTGTCTGAGGACATTTGCTTTTAATGTTTTTGGTTTCCCACATTATTTCTCTATTTAATAAATTCAAATACCATTTTCAAACAACTTTTTCATCTGTTTTCATAGATTTCATTGCAACTTTATGATTATTTAGTTCCTCTTATTTAATTCAAGGGCCATTGTTTCTTTAGAGCTACCTTACCCAAGGACCCTGCTTATTTACAGGCTCCCTTGTTTTTTGCAGCATGGTTTTTGTAGAGGCAGATCTCTTTCATATCCTGCTTCCAACAACTGTGTTTTTATACATTCAAGAGGAACGGCGTAGTCTCACCTGCAAAGAAGAATGCCAACTACTCTGACCATCTCCCTCACAAACTAAAAGGTATTTATGTCTTTAAACAAATGTCTTCTGTGATCTGCAACTTTTCATATATCCTCGGGCTAGCTATATGATCTAATGCATCTGCATTTTATATTTGTTGAAAATAATGTGTGAACCACTTTTCAAACATAGTTGCACATTTCCCTATGTTAATGCAATCACATATTCTGGGAATAAATTTATTATTATGGAGGGTTTGTGTATAGGTGTATCATTTTGTGATGTAATTTGTTCCACACTAAATATAAAATTATGATAATGCTGATCATATTGTGATCTATTGATAGTTTGGGCTTTGTATTTGAAGGGAACCACTGGTTCTCTTTCTATAGAAAGTGAACCAGTGCAATGAAGGCGAATATTACATGCGGGCTACAGTTTAGATTTACACCAGCCTCACGAGTGAATATATAGAAGCATGATTTAACAGATTGCAACTGTGTATTGTTGTGAGGAAAACTTTATCAAGCATGTGTAAAGGAAACACTTTTGAACTGTTTGAAAATCAAGGCAGTAGCTAAATCACCCAAAACTTTGGAAGTAATTTCCTATAGTATAAGCACAATCTCCACATGTTGGGTTAGCAATCACCAACAGAAATTACCTTTGCAATAGTTATATAAAAGTCATGTTCAGTGCTAAACATAGATTTTGTTTAATATGCTGCAAGTACGGTTTGATAAAAATGTGTCGATCTATGTAGAAAGCTTGAGCATTAATTTATTTATTTCTTATTAGAGTTTCTTTACCACAGTGGTTGTAAATAGCTATTTCATGTGATGTGAAATGTCTTTCTTGGAACAGAGCAAAAGGTTAGATGTACTATCTAGATTGGAGAAATGAGTTCCACTGTTTGTTTTATTAGCAAGTATGAAAGGGAAGTGGGCAGAAATATCCCATGGCATAAGGAAGACCAGACTGGTGCATCGGACGTTAAGAGTTGGAGACTGACACTGGGTTGCTGACATTTTGGAAGACTACCAGTGCAAAGGTTCTAGAGATGATTTACAGTAACACAACAGGAAGTGCTGCAAAAGAAGGCTGGTTTAGCTTGGAAAGTTTTTATGACTCGATCCGCAATTATCATCAATCATTGGTAGGTAGTCTTTGTAAGAAGAACTACTTATCCCTTGTGCTTCAGGACACAACTGGGCTTAGAGGAGAAACAAAAGGAAGAATCTGATCCCCAGTGGAAGGGCAGAGTCCTTGGATCCTTCGCCCCATTTTACCCAAATTTTGGAAGTTCTGCAAAAGAGTCAAACTTGATGGCCTTTCGTAGTCTCAGGAAACTGAAGGGCAGATGAAGAGCATTTTGGAAGATGAACCAGAAGACCGATTGAGACTGGGACCTGTGCTGGAAGCTGTAGATGGAAAAAGTGGTTCAAGCTCCTTCCCACAACTGACTATGGCGTAAGCCGCTGATGCAAAGAGGAAATGGTAAACAAGACATAGGGGACCCAAACTGCTGCCATATAAAAAATACGTATGTAAAAAAAAAAACTAATAGAGAAAGTAGCTGTGCCAGGAGTAGGACGCATTAAGTGATGAGCACAACAAAATAAGTCACATTTTGCACGCATATTTAAGGTTGAGCAATTACCTATGTGCGGCATGATGAGCGGAAATAGAATTAAAAACACTTGAAGAAAGACAATTCTACAGTTCACCAACTGGAATATCATGAGGACTTTTTCGAAAAAGCATAACTTTAGAAGCCTTTGCCCGCGTGCTGAACGTGCATCAAAACATTAACAACAAACTAGTGTTATCCAGTTAACTTACTTTTCGAGGGACTCAGAAAGCAGTACAAATGTGGATATCTAGAAGATGTTAAATGCTGTTCGCATAAGATGGATATTTCCCTGGCAGCGAGAGACACACAGTTTAGGGGTTTTCGAAAGTAACAGATAGAGGAAATAAGAAGCCCTGGGTGTCATTCTTCAGGAAATGAAGAACGTCCTGACAAAAATGTTGTCTCAATTGTTCAGCGCCTTTTCATCCACACAGGGTCAATCTGGGATAGAATATGGTTCAAGTAGGGTACAAAAATAAAATAGGACCTTATAAGAGAATCAGACGGCTACAAAAGTGGCTCATGTTTCCAAATAGGAGCAGATTTGAACTTGTAAAGACATGCTCCCTGTGTTTTCGAAAGGTGAGGGAGTCTGCGGGCATTTGTGCATGCTGTAGGCAATGTTTAGCGTTATTTAAGGGAAAAGAACTGTAAAACGGAGCCATTTTCTCATAAAAAGGCCCGCAAACAGTAAGAAAACCTTCACTACAGCTGTCAGACATCCCTGTTGGCCCTGTCAGATTGCACTACAAACCAGCACGTCCTTGCATCCTCAACCCTCTTGATATATATCCGATACAACAAAATTGCTTATTGGGCAGAATGACATTTATTCACAGGGTTGGTCATTGAGCCAGGGCTGACTGGACCTTTATAAAGTCCCAGGTGATGGGGTAACGGGGGAGAAGAAAATACTGAGCATGAAAGCTCTTCACGGGCCTATAAATCAGGACATGACCCCCTGAGTGAACGTCTGCTGAGAGAACGTTTGGTATCAAAAGAAGGACGATTGACTATTTGCCAATATGATAGTTGACAGCAAACAATTGCTAAACAATAAACATTTATAGGTCTGTAATTGATAGACTGATCATAAAAATAAACAACTTCTGAAGGAGCATCAGCAGTAAGATCCTGGTCTCTTCACAGGAATCAGCAAACTTAGGTTAAATTAGGCTGATCTAGAGGTCTCGTCCTACTTTCTTTGCATCTTAGATGAGGAGGCCTTTTTTAGCACCTTAGATCTCCACAGAGCCTTGTCCATTTACCTGGAAAGAACATCATCTATTAGGAAGGCTAACTTTCTATTTGTCACGTTTGGCCTTGCAAACACGAGCAATCAACCCACGACTGCAACTCACAATTGTTGGGTTTATGCTCTTGTTTAGGTCATGATTTTCAGGGGTGATCCACCAGCGGTGTGGCTTCTCATGAGCCGCCTTCGAGGGTTCATATGTAGAGGATATTTGCTCTACCACCACCTGAGTGACTCCCCCCCAGTTTCATCACACACTATAAATTGAGAATAGGGGAAGTCTTTTCTTCTTCGTTTGGTACAGCATATTACATTATAGTTCGTTAACGTGCTTCTGCGTGAATGTAATGAATTTCACTTTGTGCTGCAAAACACTATTGTGTTGTCGTTTTCATTGCAATTAATTATTTTTCATAGAGTACTTTGGTATACACTCTAGATATAAGGGTTAGGTCGAGGACGACGGACAAGTTATGTAATGACTCGGGGCCAGATGTAGGAAGCCTTTTGCATGTCGCAAACTGCGAAAAACGCAGTTTGCGACATGCAAAAGGCCGAACGCGATGCTCATCCTCAAATTGCGAGTTGGTACCGACTCGCAATTTGAGGATGCGACTCGCAAATAGGAAGGGGTGTTCCCTTCCTATTTGCGACCAGCAACAACAATGCTGAGTTGCTTTGTGACCGTGAATGCGGTCGCAAACCAACTCGCAGTTACCACCAGTGTCACACTGGTGGTAACTCATTCGCAAAAGGGAAGGGGTCCCCATGGGACCCCTTCCCCTTTATGAATGCCGATTTTTTTTTTTTTTCAGAGGACCACTGCCTACTCTGAAAAAAACGAAACCAAATGGTTTCGGAAGTTTTTTCTTTTTGCAACTCGTTTTCCTTTAAGGAAAACGGGCTGCACAAGAAAAAAAAAACTGCTTTATTGAAAAAGCAGTCACAGACATGGAAGTCTGCTGACTACATCAGGCCACCATCCCTGTGAGTGCAGGGACTCCCTATGGGGTCGCAAACTGCGACCCACCTCATTAATATTATTGAGGTGGGTCTTTGCGACCCCATAGCGAGTCGCAGAAGGTGTCTGACACACCTTTCTGCATCCCATTTTGCGAGTTGCAATTTGTGAGTCGTCAGACTCGCAATTTGCAAGTCGCAAAATTTTCCTTTCCTACATCTGGCCCCAGGTTACTTAATATTTATCTTCATTTCTCTAAGTCACAGTCTTCCTTGTCCCAGGCCTAGATTCCCTCCCTTCTCTCACTAGGGGATGGTAAAAACAAAAGATTTAATATTTGGCTTTCGTTGTCATTTAAGCTTGTTTTCAGGGAGTCTTCTGGCCCTATCCCTCCTATTGGTGGCACAGGACAAGGTTTCCCTTTGGTGGCCATATTGGGAGAGGCATGAGTCTGGAGTTTTAAAAACTGGGCGAATTCTGTGCAGGTGCGAGACAATGCTCTAGGTATAAGGACTGGGATGGGGGAGACTATGACTCAGAATAATGAAGATTACTAGTAAGTAAACGATTTAGTTCAGTCGCTAGGCTCTTTTATGCACAAACTTGACATATGGGGCCTACTTCAGAAAGGTAACTTATGAGTAGTAAAGTTATGAGTATGGGGTCTCCACATTTTGGGTGGACTCTGCACTCAGGGTGGAGGCTCCACATTTGAGGAGGAATCGCCTCACTGTGCACTGGAGAGAGTGCGCACTGCAGAGATTCCACCCTGAGTGTAGAGACTCTGCACCTGCACCGTACTATTTGCAAGTTACTTTTGTAACTCAGGCCCAATGTGAGCTAAGTATATCATTTTACGGTTATCATCCGTGCTTTTGGTTACACATGACTTTTCTTCCTCACATTAAGAAGTATTAAATGGTAAACTAAATATGAAGATACATGCAATGCCTGGTATGCATGCCTCCCTGTTTTAGTCATATTATATTGAAACAAATTGAAACAAATCGCTTTTGTTTTTAATGCTTCAAAACAAACCCCATATTTTCAGCAACCAATTGTACAAAGGTCCTGCCCATGGATATCAATTGGGGTTCACAAGTCCTGCCCTTTGCGAACCCTGCAGCTTTCCTTGCAACCTCTGGCTTCTGTGGATATTTGCCCCGAACATATGAATACACCACTTTCAAAGTCAAGTTGACTTAAAATAGCTGTGACTGTGTTGTCATGCAGTACAAGGTTGTGACACATGCATTAGTCGCCTCCGCATTTGTGCTCATGTACGTGGCTAGGCGGGTCCGTATCAAGTAGAGCAGCAGCTTTAGCTTGGTTTCTTAGTGCATAGTGTTCACTTCATACGCATCGGTACCTGCGAGTGCGACATGTGCTGTGGCCACCCAGGGCCCTGCATTTCGGCACCACTGACAGTTAAGCCGCGGCCCAGCGACTAAGTGGCATGTGTCCGTCCCCGTTTAGGCTCTGCAGTGACATTAGGGCTCCTTGGAGCCCCAGCGGACCGCAGAATACTGACTCCAATGAGCAAACAGATAGGCCATGAGGCTGAGGTAATAGTTAAGCTGCAGTAGTTGCACTGTGCTTTGTTACTAGTCAAAGAAGATACGTGCTTCACTGTAGTCGAATTATGATATTTTTATTTTTTATCTTGAGATGAATAACTACTTTTACGATGGTCGGTGCAGATGCATCCTTTTCTTTGGAAATTCCTGATCATTTCGTTTCGCAGAATACCGGGTACACAGTGCTTAATTTGTGCTTGTTGTTTCCAGTGCTGAGCATCGGCACTTATTTTTGAGGGCCGGCGCTTATTCTTCTGCCTTAAGCATTTCCTGCGAGCAAAAGAAACAGAAAAACGAAAAAGCTTCACAAAAGGAGAAAGCAGAAAGCTGCTATATTGAGCTGGAGGGACAGGGAGTGCCTTTCGATGGATTGAAGAGGCCCGAGGTGGCTTCAGGATTACGCCGCCTCAGTATTCTGTGTTCCCACACTTAATTGCAGCAGCCGCATGTTTAAGAGGACGGTTTTGAGCACGGCACCTTTTCATCTACAAATTAAGCACTGTGGGCACATATGCATGTAGGCCAGTGGTTCCCAACCTCTTGGATCCGCACTTTATCATTGCTGAAACTTGGGCACCCCCACTGAATCAATATTGGAATCCAGGAACCCCCCACCATTGAGTCATCACTGAAACCCGGTGACCTCGGTCGAAACATTGTTGATGATTTGAAACAAAAAACAATACACAAAAAATACATAAACAAGCATTCATCAAACATACACATCAAATGATAACACATTTTGTTTAATTTGCAAATTAATATAAGTACACAAAATTAAAAATAATTATTTTAATAAGATCTTTGGACCTTTTCCAAATTCAGTTGAAGCCACATATTGCCCATAACATATTCTGTTTGATGCACCTGCACTGCTCAATCTGAGGCTATTAATTCAATTTGTCGCCTCCAATTTCAAATTCCTTGTCCTTTAGAGTCCCTATCAACATTTCCAGTTGTACATTTAGCCACTTTATGTATGTACACTTATTGTGTTAATATTATTTAATTTTCCAAGCAGTCGCGGACATCCGGAGGAGGCTTTGTGGACCCCCCCCCTATCGTCACCGGACCACACGTTAGGAACCACTGATGTGGGTCACTGAAGGGATTGTTCTATCTAAAACCAGGAACGTCTAATTAATACTGTATCTGTTTAATTTATTGTCTTATGCAAATGGAGAGGGGGTACTTATTTAGAGGTTTAATACTGTATCTCTTTAATTTAATGTCTTATGCAAAAGGAGAGCAGCGACTTATGTAGATGTTTATAGGGTCAACTTAAAATTGCCCCTAAAATGGATTACAAAAACTGTGTTTCAACAGTATCTGAGATAAAATAATGTCAGGGAGCTTTTATTTAAAATTCAAAATCAAGTCTGTGTGATGTCATCGACCATCACGCGTGCACTGCTGCCTGAGAGAGCTGCACTGGCAGAACTTTACACCACAGCATATCCCTAGATGTCAGCACACAGCTAAATCAGATCAATATAGCATGATTAGTGAGACAGTTTGTTGAAGGTGTCATTATAGCCTGAGCCCCCACCATCGCCATTTAACTTCTGTAATATGACAAGAAAAGGAAACTCAGCAGTGAGTAAACAGGAAACTTGGTTCCTGCAACCAGGGATTGGGGTTTATTGCATCATAACAAGGGCTAGTCATTTCCGTGATCACCAGCTTTAATGTACCTAAAAGGGTCGTTATGACCTCTACACTCCAGCAGTGCCTACCTCTGGCTCTTCTCATGTACAGCCTACCACTCTCCCTTCCACACCTTTCAAATAGATTTCTCTACTGTCAGTATCGGAGGGAAACCACATAAAAAGCGCAGTCTGGGTGAAAAGAAGTAAAATTTGAAGCTGCCTCTGCACACCAAGATTTAGAGGACCTCACTGCATGCGAAAGTACGCACACCAAATACATGCAATGCATACCTCCTGTCCCTCTCCACTGACCAATCCTGTCTTCTGTATCTCCAAGCCAAATTTCCATGCATGGAGGTTAGTGGTGAATATTAGCAAGGTATATCCATTGATGAGATTGCCTTACCAGAAGCACATGGTGCTGCAATCAACTTCTGTTTGCATGCCTTATAAAAGTGCTGAAAATGTGGAGTAGGGTCTAGAAACAGACAAGACAGCGGGTATGTTTGCCTATGGTGGGAGAGGGTGGGCCTCTGTGGCATTATTGCACAAGCCATACTGGATGATGACAACATCCACTTACCACTGTGTCAGTCTCCCTCAGCTTAGTTCCATTATGTGCAATAGACAATTACCTGCTATTTTCAAAGCAGCTTTTGTTAATGAACCCACCACATGGCAATAATATGTAAGATTATTAGTCATTACAATTACGAATAATGCTACAAACTGCACTACTCAACATAATTCACAGTATTTCTATGATTCGTCACTGGGCCCTATTTCTAGATCTGGTGTCCGATGAATCTTTCCTTTTTCAGTTCTGAGGGGTGAGGAGACATACATCAAATTATTCAAAATAATTACAGTGTAACTCAATGAGCCACACATTGACTCCAGAGACCAAATTAAAATTTCAGTGGGATTTCTTACAGACTCAAAGTCAAACTTACATAAATTAGTCTCAAAACTATAGATAGTATAGATATACAAAATTACCAAAGAAGAATTAAAGCATTGCACAACATTGATTTTAATCAGCATGTGCAGAACCAATATTTCAATAGCGATAATGCAGAAAATGAGTAAAAGCGTCTGATGATTCGAATGCAAGCTCAAGTTCTCCTGCATAACCACTGAATCTAGATTCCTAACTATTGTAAATACTGAAGGGATTTAAAAGAAAAGCATCATCATGACAGAAATCTCTGTCAAGATTCTGTTCAGAGGTGTGCATAGTGTAAAGCCACTTAGAAAAATAGAGTAGGAGCGCTGCACCTAACATGGGTGCTCTTCAGTCAGGTGGCACAGGAAATCTGCATCTTCAACTTTCTAAACCATCACTTAAATCTCAATTCTTCCCAAAGCTGACATCATAGTCAAATCTTTCCACTGAAAACAAAGTTACAAATGACACGTTTTAATTGGCATCTTCGTCCTTTCAAGTTGTCTGCATTGGACCTAGGTGCACCCTCACATCAGGAATTATAGAAGAGTTATAGCTGCCAACTCAGGATACTCATTTCATACTTGGTAACACTTCTTCTCAGGCTCCCTTATCTCTACTTTACAATGAGTTCCTCATTAACCCCAAGATTCATACCATGACACCCGCAGCTTGGGAAAACATGCAATAAAACACGCTTGCACGATGAAGGTTAGTAATACAAAACGAACTCGAGCCTTCACTTTGGCCAAGCCAAAATAAATATGAAAACTTTTAGTTTGATTGATTTTTCACACGTTTCTCATGGTGAATATAAAATAATTGTGGAAATAACATTTCTCAAATACTATAACATTAAACTACTTACAAAACGATAAATACATGTGTTTTACATGAAAAGTTATATTCATACGTACACCTCACTCGTTTGAATCTCTGTGTACCACGTTTAAATGAAAAGAGAACATGTTACACAGGAACTGATTCTCCTTTACGTTTTAAAAAGCCTAATGACACAGCCGATTTATGCTTGCTCAACCCTCCCTCTGACAAAGAAATTGAGTGATCATAAACCCACTTCATTCTTGAACGAGACTCTCTGGAATCTTGTCGTTTTCACCATCCTCCCCCTGGTTTCTTCCAATTGTTTTATACCTTTGTAATATTTATACTGATTGTCTTCCAACTCAATCTCTGCTCTCTTCCTCTTTTTGTCTTTCTAGAATTTTAGTCCCTGGACAATCTTATAGCCAATCCACAAAACTATTTATGCTATCAAAATAATCAACAGTGGTCCCAACACAAAACCTACAATTCCACTTCCCAAATTCCTAATCCATCTGCCTACAGCAGAAAATCAATCTCCGGTAGCCTGCCATGCACCCGTCTCTTCCAACTCCTTCAAGTCCTTTGTCAACCCTGAAATATTCTGGATATACTTATACAATTCCTTACTCTTGTCTGGAATATAAGTACAACATTGCAGGACCTTCAGCATTTGACAGACTCTGCCCTCTTTTGAAAGCAACAAATCTAGTGCAAGTCGATCTTGTAAAACTATTGATCTTATCGCTACCATCTCTGTGTTTACCAACAACAATTAATTCACTGTGCTAATAACTAACTTATCAACTCTTGTAGACAGCTTTCTAATAGGTCATTCAGAATCACTCCTACAGATGGGTTAAATGCACCAATACATCTACCACTATTTCAGCAGCAATAACTCCTCACTGAGTTCTAGGTTTCATCTTCAACACAGCACCTTTTATGTACCTACACTTATTTTTAGGTCAAGCCTACAGGCAGCGCGCATGCACTGTCGCTATGGCGATGATCTATTGTATCTTAGGGAAAAAAAAGAAACTCTACAAAAAGGGCTTTTAGCCCACCCATCACTTACAATTTGCTACCACCATTACGACTCTTGTTTGCTGCCTTCTAATTTGTCAGTCTGTGGCATGCCGTCACTTCCTTGTCGCTGTATGGAGTATAGCCGAAGTACAGATTAATTTAATTAGTCTCCCTCCAACCCTCTCGCTGCGATTGTGGAACTAGTTCCTTTTGGTTTGTAATTTTAAGTAGCGCAAACTCAGCCCGATTAAGTGGCGGTTTACTTGTTTAATGTAGGCAACAATGTGATTTCCCTTCTATGCCCTGCAGATACAATGCATAGCTGTAAAGCTGTCTGCTCAAAGAGCGATTTCGGGTAAAATTGGTATTTTTTTCATGACATAAATACTTCCCCTAAAATCACATGCAAGTCTCGAGGCCACCCTGTCATTTCAAGCCAACACATAGGTTTCATTCAGCACAGGACATGTCAAACATTTTACAGACTTATTTCTAATTCTGAAAGTCTTGGTTATAGTTCAGGTCCATATTCCTGTTCAATTAACATATGCTTTATGTTTTACTATAGTTCTTCTTTCAAACCTTCGAGGTTACACTGAAAATGCTTAGGAGAAAACATATAAAATTAACAAACTTTTTTCCCACAGGATGTCAATTTGCTACTGTAGACAGAACCGTTTATCTGAGAACCATGTGTGAGGTTTTTGTTTCTTCAGAAGCTGCTGCAGTCAGCAATTATAGCTTTCCTGGAAATATTAGGCATTTCATTTTAGGATAGAATGCACCATCATGATAAAAATACTTATTTTAAGATAAACTGGTCCACGCAAAATTGTCACTCTGAGTAACCAACATTAACTCTGTTTTATTGTGGTGCCTTCCCATATCAGCCCCTCTGTGTTCCTCCTCAAGTAACTAAGGCAATTTAATTATTTTATGAAAACCATAGTTAAATCAGAAGTTCCATCATTTACCCTTCGACCTTAGTGATGTACCAGGAAGTGACGTTGCTAGAGCTTTGGGAGCGATACCAGGTCTTCATATATTTATCCAACCTGTCGCTACTAAGAACTAGAGTTTGGGGGTTACATCGTCTTATAAAACAGTTTACTAAATCTATAGTGCTTTACATTAGTTAGATTGGTTAAATCATAGGGCTTCAGAAAGATGAACATTCGAGTCAATGCACTGTAAAAGGCCATATTTGTAGACCACATTATACAGCTTTTTAGCGCTCCTATAACCTTTAATGAAAATGGCAATATACATTTTAACATAACAAAAAAGCAAACAAAGCCGAAATAATTGCATGGTTAGGTAAGAGGTTGCATTGAAAATAGTTATGGATATTAGATGTATTTATATGCGTTCATGCCACGCCAGTGAAAGTAAATGTGTCCAAATAAAACATGTTATTTGGAACAAGTGTACTAATACACACACCTCACTCATTTATGAATAAAGTGCTAAAGTCACACAGGATATCTTACTCTATAACATTTCCTTCATTACCTGCCAGTCAGGAAATTAAGCTCTTCTGATACCTATTGGTTTGCATTTCAAGATGTAGACACTCCAGGAAATGAGGACGCAACTTCTAAATTCTGGCAGCCAAAGCATGGAACCTTCTCCAGTTGAGTTTACACACCACACACGATCAAGCGCTTTCTAAACAATTCAGAAAAACTTTATTTTCCACTTGTTCATTTTTAGGTTTTAGTACTGGTTTTCATTTGTCTTCTACAGCATCTGGACACGTCTTTGGAGCAGATGTTGGCCTCTCAATCTCATTCATTCATTCATTCGTTCATTTCTCATTCTTGTCAGAGTACGGTATAACTAATTTAAGAAAACAATGGTGATTGTCTCACAGATTACGATCTATAATCAACTACAGCAGAAAACAGCTAGGGCCTTGCAAGTAAAGCTTTGTTATGTATTGTGATTTTATGTCACTGCATGAATTTACCCTCTTTAGCTGTGGATAAGGATGCATGACATTGTTTATAACTGCTGCACACTAACAAAGCAGCATGGCATAAACCAAACATGTGGCTAACAGAGGGGCTCTTTAGTAGCATTCTTGAGGAAGTGGAGGGGCTTAATGACTCACTCAAGGCTCTTCCTTTCATGAGTCATGGCCCCTCCCCACTCTCAACAATGTTAATAAATAGAATATTACACTTGAGCATCTGTGTGTGTGTTTGTATCAGCACCACTGGAATTATGTGACAGGAGAGGGCTAAATTATGCAGCAAGTCTGACTAAATTAAGTGGCAGGAAAATTCAAATATGCAGCATAATGCAGCACATTTTGTGATGGTATTATTTCATTGTCATTTTTAGGTCGAGCTCGCAAGTGGTCAGACATGTTGTAATCTATCGGTGGCCTTTTAAAAACGACCACCGCACACCCATCACTATCACTGGTTCATGGGCTTGCCTTTTAAAAATCCTCCTTGTGGCGATTTTGTTACTGCCTTAGCCATCTACCCTATTACATGGATAATTGCACATTTGACGATGCGTTTGACTACAAGCAAACTTACTTTTCTTTTGTGTCTCTCTTTCACTCTCATGGTGGCCCTGGCACTCTGAATTGGCTCGATTGTGTCAACTGTTCTTAATATGTTTAGGTGACCCTTGTAGTTCATTTCTCTCGTTACTCCTCCGTGGCTCTCTTGTGTCTTTTTTAGGGGGAATTGTGCTAGCCAGCCAGCAACTCTGATGGTGGGGTGGTGAAAGTGGTATTATATTGCAATCAGCATGGCAGATTTAAATTAGGATGCTAAATGGCAACATTTTAACTTTTGGCTGCAGATAGAGGAAGAAGGTAAATGTAAGTGCTTATTTATATGCAGGTAGACTAGAATTACGTGTCAGGAAAAGACAAAATTATGAGGCAGGGTTGACCAATTTACATGGCAAGAAAAGTCGAGTTAGGAATTTACAATGCCAATAGCTCTAACTCAAGCAAATGCGAGACCTATTGCATTGCAAATGATTGTTCTTATTTGACTTCATCACATCTTCAGAATCAGATCTATTATCAAATAAGCGCAGCAGCAGCAACAAATATTTCTTCATTGATTTCACCAATGTAAACAACAAAAAGAGTTCAAATGTTCAAAGTTCCTTTAGGAACAATATACACATCTTCATGAGACTTCCCTAGCCCTAGTCCGTTTTCTTCTAAATGACAACTGTTGCTCAAATGTGGATTTACCTTAAAGAAATGAAAGACAAGAGGCATTAGGCAGGAATAGTTGTTTTAATTAAATGCATCAGCAGGGAGACCACAGTACTAGGTCAGGGTCTGATGACTGTCTCTCAAGATTTCTGAGTACCATTTTATAGAATTCTTTAAGGGTTATAAAACAAGTCTATAAATTATTTGTGGAAAGGAATCCAGGCCTAGTCGTGGAGTCGTAAATCTGAACATCTGAAAAGTGCTCAGATGAGTCTCAACCTTGCAAGGACAAAATGCGGTACAGTGGGTAACATGTCCAGATGTCCGTCATGAGGAGAGTTCGATTGCTGTGTGTGTGTGTTGTGTGCTGATTGGCTGAGTGTTCCTAACTTCATTTGGCATCTAACTTTTATGGTGTTTTGGGAATGCACACCCCTCCATCAAAATGTGCTTTATTTGGGGGGCAGTCTCCTTTGACTACTGTGGTGTTGCTGCCTATTTGAGGGATCTATCTCATCTATCTGGGTTTTTCTGGTTCAGACATTTGTCTACGTGCTAAGTGTCACCCCATCTGTGATCTGTCACCCAGTAGTTTCAGGCCTAGGTCGCAGGGCTTACCTGACCACACATTTCTGACTTGGGGTTGACCAGGAGGTCACATCAGATAGAAACAACAATAATAATGCAAGGTTGTTGTGATGTGCTCTCATATTATGACGTATGTTGACATAATTTTGATCTCTATCAACATTTCTGCTCTAGTTGAATTTTCAACTACTTTATCCACCCCGTACTTCATGACAGTCATGTTATTTGAGATTTAATGTTTTTCTGTTGAGTCCATTACTGTTTTCCTGTTACTTGCATTTTACCTAATTTGAGGATGGTGTTTTTACAGCAAGAAACCTGCAGTTGTAGGAAACAACACAAAAACAGCACAGGAACGAGGATCATAAGTAGTGATATGCACAGTCTGGTCACTGACTGGGGAAGCCAGGAAAAACAATCAAATGTTTTGGCACCTCCCTCCTTCTTCATGTCGGCTTGTAGATGATGCAGTGCTTGAATGCCGAAAGTCAGTGCCCCATTGTCCAAGTCGTTACAAGTAAACATACAACAGGATGTGCAGATCTTCGCACACACCCCACCCTCCATGGTGGCAAAAAGTCCAACACATACTGATGTTGCATCATCACAAGGCAGATTAATCTTAGTTCTTCCCGAATAGCTTTTAGGCTGAGCTCACTATTGTTGATCATTTTAAACATTTCTCATCTGGCTATCTGTAACCAGCGGGCATTTGCTTTTGTCTGTAATGTGAAGAAGGGTATGAACTCTTATGCATTTACTTGAGAGTCAGTGAGTAGTCTAATTTTTTCTGCTATGTATTTGTACTGAGACCAACCCCAAATAATCAGCAGTTCTTTTTTCTCAAACCTAATGCATCAGAGTTGTTTTCTTCTGTAGTGGATGTTGGAACAACTCAAACAGGTCTTCTCCAGGGATGACCAGGGTCAGGTTGTGTATGGTAGCAGTCGTCCTGTCATCAGGAGATGAGCTGAGCATAGGCAAATTCTCCACATTGCCACCAGAAGTCCATCAGCACAGAGGTGCCCCAGTGCATGTCTGGTACGTGCAGTATTGATTCAAATTTTTCATTTGCGACAAGCGTGATCATCCCTTTTTCTCTGAAATACAAGGAATAAAGTGTAAATTTCTATACAATTAGGGGTTGCCCCATTCCCTAAAAATCACTTGTACCTATCAATCTCAGATTTCCTGACATGTGGTATCTATGCTGGTTTTCAATCCTCTCCATGAGACTCGTTTCCCCATGTATCACTAAGATGGATGGCCCTACACAGGAACTCCATGTCTGGGGTCCATTTGTTATTAAAGAAGACTGCCGAAGACATGCTGAGGGCCATCCTGGGGCCACAGAAAGAGGCAAGAGTGGATGTGTTTGACCACTGGTGTGGCGGTTTTGCTACCGCCAAGAACCACTTTTCTGGAAAGTCTTGTGGCCAAACAGTGTCTCCCATTACAGTGTCCTGCATGCACATCCTGTCTAGCTGGGTTTGAATATCGCTAGGCTCAGTGTAAAGGTACAGTCCAGTAGGATTTGTCTCCTATTGAGTGACGTTTACTACTACAATATGGGGTTTCACTCTGCTAGGTTGCAACTTGGCCCTAATTCTACAAAGGTACAGATGGACAAGGCATTTTACTTTCTCTGGGGCCACCCCCTGGGAGAAATAAAGCCTATCTGCACCTACAGGGGGTGGTATCAGGGAACAGACATAGCATGATCTGGCTGATGTCTGGGCACTCATGGCAGTCATGTGCTGACATTATGTGTTATGTAAAAGTGCTCTGTGTAGTGCGAATGCAATACTAACATTAGGTTCAGTGTAATTGTAAGTGATGTGGAAAGGTCCCTACACAAGTGCTGTAGAAGCATTGAGGTGGACTCCCTGTGACTAGGCAGATTTCTGGCTATGGATGGATGTAGCATCACCAACAACAGAGGGTAGAAAATGGTGCAAGAATACATGACGTTTGGAATTTTGCAGGTCTTGGGATGGGTTTCTGGGGAAACATTTGTGGTCTTCTGGCAATTGAGGCGTTGCTGCTCTGGCAAATGCTGATGTACCGGGGGTGTCAATGTGGTTGTCCCTAGATATTCATGCAATACTGTTTTATTGTGGTTTGCTAAAGGGGGTCAGAGAGGTGCTCCCTGGTCTCCATATGAGTTTGATGTGACAATGACTGGGAACAGACCTTTTGCTTTCCCGGATGGTGTGTGTGTTTGTGTCAGAGTCCTCGTGTGATCTGACTGACAGGCTGGGCGCGGTGGTGAGCATATCTGTGCACCTCACTTGGGGCTGTGATGGACATTTACAGAGTGCCATTTTCTCCCAGCACCCTCCTCTCCTCAGATCCAGGATGTTTTAGGCCTGCTGCCCCTGACCGTGGCTAGAGACTTCTAACCAGTGACCCGCCAAGCTCGGTGTTTTGGAAGGACATGATCAGACGAACACACTTAGGATGTTATAAAACCCTTTGGGGAGAGAGCGAGAAGCAGATCATTTGCTTATGGTGAGAGTTAGGTGTGCGGCCAGGACTCGTTGAAATGTGCCCAATACAGGTAATGAACTGGGACATCTGATTGCTCCGGTGAATTCTCTACTGACTTGGTGCCATGTTATTGCTTCATAATCCAGATTCGTGTAAACTTTGAAGTTTTTATGGGGACATTATTATCCCAAGTGCATGGAAAACGTGGCTTCTAGCACTGGAACATAGTTTTGTTTTGGAACTCAAAGGGGGCCTTCATTAGCTGGAGGCCTGTTTGTTGAAGAATGGGGCCCTTTCAACTTGGAGCCCATTAGCAAGGACTTGGTTGCAGCGACCTAGATGCCTGCTATTATGGACAGTTGGGGGGTCACTCTGTCTCCTCATCAGACTGCCCTCTACCTGAGCTGTGGCCAGCCAACATACCCTGGGGAACCAGCAGTGGCACACAAATGGCACACTCTAGTGTGGATTCCTGATTGACAGAACATACAGCACCCCTAACTTTTCCCTAACCTAAATAAAGGTATGCGTTTTCTCATAATGTTATCACTTTTCTTTATTTTTTAGATGAGTTTTGAAGTGAGTATGGTGTGAATGAAAACCTATTGGTGATTTCGGACCAACTGCGTGCTTGGACTTTGTGATTGTGTAAAGACACTGCCTTCCCAGACAGCTTCTCCTCCCTTCCATGGCTGTGGCCCCTGTCCTTGCGGGGCTGGGTTCCCTGTCTGCTGTTGCCAAATGCTTGGTCAATCACTTGGTCCCTGCTGAAGTGGTATGGTGGCTACCTGATTTCTCTGTGGCTGAATGTAGGATGCATTTGGATAGACCTGGGCTTGGTTTTGTGGATGGGGATTTTGCAGCAATGGCCAAGGCTTATCACTTTTTGCTCATGAAATGTGTTTAGGTGGCATTGATCAGCCATGTGGCCCACTCTGTGGCAATAGTAACACTCTCTAAGGTCTGGCTGCTGCAAGCCTCCCGGACCTCTGCTGCCAAGATTAGGTGGAAGCCCTCTGGGGTTCTGAAGTGGATCCGTCTTCATCGCTGGTGCCATTTGCACACTTGCAGCCAGTGGATCGTCCTCGAGGGCGGCCTTATTAACCTTTTTTATGACCAGCTTAGTGGTATCTCTCTGGGCTTGCTCCTGCTTTTCCCTGTCCTTTCCCTGTTTCTTTCTATAGTAATGTAATATGTGGGCCTGTATTTCATGCAAAGGCTTGATGTCCAACCCTACTATGCTGTCCAGCCCACTCTGCATTTCGATGGGCAGCCCCTTTTTGAGGATGTTGATAAAGAATGCAACCTGGGGGCTTGTGTCACTCCATGGCTGTCCTGTCTCTTGTCACCATCGTTCCCTCATTCTGTCTCGAAAGTCAGTCATGGTTTACCTAGGTTTCATTCTCTTTCACATTAATCCTCCTACGTTTGGGCAGTCAGAGAACATTTCCCTTAGGGCAGTCATTATCTGATGTCTGAATGAATTGAATGTGGCCCTTTCATACTTGGTGTTAGTCAGTGTGACTACTGGGATGTGGGCTTGAGAAAACAGTGTTAGTCTGCTCTCTGATGATGCTGCTGAGCAGATTATCGACATCACCAATTGCTAGGGTTATTCACTTGGTATTTTTCTCAAAACATGAGATCCATTTTCCTGCCCCATCAATCAGTAGGGATAACTTGGCCCTGAGCCCTTATTTTTCATTCTGCGCCCATGTCACATAGATTGTCCCTGACATGCCCTTCTGTAAAAATGGGCCTATAGTGGCTCAAAGTACTCTGTGGGTTTTTCCTTAACGTAAAGCTCCTATCTTCTCAAGCATTCTTGCATGCAGGGAAAGTTCCATTTGGTATCTCCTCCGCCATGCCAAATGCAGTCTTCCATCACTGCCATGTCCTCTGGTTTGAAGGATCTCTCTTCTGTCAAGGGTTTATCTTTCTGACCCTCACTTTCGGTCCATCAGGCCAGCAGTTGGCAAAATGGTCATGCAAAGACCTTGACATCTTCTTTAGATACTACCCCTCTAGGGGTCAGTCTGTCTGACCTCCACGTTTGGGGTAGCGGCGGATGGCTTCATTGCTGCTGTCCTTGTGTGTGTGTAAAGGTGCTATTTTGCTTCTCCTGTGGCTTAGTTGAGTTTGGACTAGGCTTCTCTGATCCCTCGGTAGGCCTCTCTCTTGCAAAGACAGTCTGGTTGGGTTCCCGATCAGGACCTCCCTTCTGGTTCTATTTCAGACTCCTCTTCGTGCGGAGCTCAGCACCTGGCTCCACTCCCCTCTGAGGCAGGGGCACTGCTCTATTCTCCTTTTGCACTTCCCAGACGAGAGCTTGCTCACTCTCTCCTCATCCCTGCTTTTCTTCTTACTCTTACCTGGGCTGCCTCCTTCGCTCAGTGCTGTTCATGCTTCTCCTTGGTAGAAACACACCCTCAAGCTCACTTTCTACTGTATTTTCCTGTACCTGGGAATACTTTGGGCAGTGTACTCTCTGGCTCCCTCTCTGACATCGGACACTGGAAGGCTGGGAACTTTTTCCTCCCCTCCACTATTGGTGTCACTGTCCAGGATCGCTACGAACCTCTCAGTCACCTGATAATATTCTTCTGTCCGGGTTGGTGACTATGCTCCCCGGGCTGCTGGGGTTTGAATGATGGAGCATGGCAGACAGGCGGACAAGCTTGGTATAAACTTAGCACCAACCTGGGTTGGGAATGGCATCCCGCCAGCCAGGGACCAGCAGCTTGCTGCCTGGTGGGGTGCCCTCCGGGCCCCACAACCAGTGGATTGGTGTAGCCTACTGTGGGAACAGCTGGGATAGCAGGCATCAGAGAGAGCACCCCTGTGCGTACGTATGGTGGGGGAGGTGAGAAAAACTTTCTTGTGGGTTCTGGGTTGTTACAGGTCAGGACCACCTCGAAGATGGCCCATAGTTCTTACAGTGCCTCTCTTTTAGCCTTCTTTCACCCTACAAATTTGGTCCGAATGCGTGTGTCCCTGTTTGCTCAATTGTGTTGATGTCGAAGGTTCCCCTCTCTGACCAGGAATCCCATGTCCCTTAGTAGGTATGTGCAATTCACAGCAGTATTTATCTGGCTTTTTAGCCTGCATGGGGAATCTAGTTTGCATGTGGCTTGACAGCGACTTCATGATGTGTTGGGAACCTTTTTTAGGGGACTGGTACAGTTCTATCTTTGTTAACTTGTAGATAATCCTAAATTCTACTCCCATCATGGGAAAATAAGTACACAGGATTATGCAGACAATAACTACTCGCTATGAGCTCAACTTTAGACAGGGTTGCATCAAACACACTTTTCACAATACATAAAATAACACATATGAAACAAGCACTTGCAATGCAATCGGTCTTGCATTTGCTCCAGTTAGAGCTATTGGTGCTGTAATTTCTTAACTGGACTTTTCTTGCCACATTACTTGAAAATGAAAAGTAAAACATTAGTTGGCAAAAGCGAGCGGATTCACAGCACCATGGCCGCCATGAGCATGAACACAAAGGAGCAACGTAAAAGGAAAAAGAAGTTTGCTTATAGTCAAACATATCGGCAATCGTGCAATTATCCATGTAACAGGCTCAGTCTGCAAGGCGGTAACAAAACTTCCTAAGGAGGGACAAACTTAAAGCATTTACCAATGATAACAAAGGGTTTTTGAAAGGCAAGTCCATGAACGAGTGAAAGTGATGGGAATGAGATGGGCGTGGTTAAAAGCCCACAATTTTGGCAACAGGTGAAAGCGACTGCGTGCTCGACCTAAAAATGTGTGGCAAAACTGTGACTCATTTTTCCAGCTGCAGTAAATGTAATTTTATTAACTTCAAAAATTTACTTCTCAATGCCCTGAACATGTTATATTGACAATATTTTGGTGTGGGTGGACTAGATTCTCGCCTTCCTAAAGTTTGAGCACAGCAGAGAGAGGGTTAGTGTGGGTCAGCAGTTTGAAGCTTGAAAGAAAGCACATACAGTGCTTTCTCACAGATAACGTGAAAGCAGCCTCACTGATAATCAAGCCCAAATTGGAACGTGTGGAAACTTGCGGCACTGGGAGCAGTATTGGGTGGCTTACAGTGGTGTAGGGGCAGCCGAAGGAAGTTTGCAGAAGTCGTAAATATAAAAATCTGAGTTATCCAGTTTGTTTTAAATACACACGGCTCAAAGGTAAAATGTCATAGTAAAGATTAAAAAACATACATCTGTGGCCCACAACCAAAATTGTCTGTGTCACCTGCCAAGCACCTTCGAAAGGTTCAGGAGTATGCATTTCACAAAATGGCATTCCGGCACATGTGTGCCATGTCCTGTGTGTCCAAGTGCACTAAATGCCACTGTCACTCACACTTTTGTAAGTTTTAAAGCTTAAGGTGCAGTGCAAGAATGCTGCACTTCTACTGAATCGTCCACAGAGGACAAACAGATTTTCAGGCTTTGTCACATAGCATTCAGGTTAGCAGTCTTGTAAAGGAATGAAGCAGGAATACACAGGGCAACTTATTCAGAATTCAGTCACGTCATCTTTTACAGTTGTCATTGAACTCAATGTTTCCCCTCGGGTTAGCCCATTTAAAAAAAACATCTTTCCATATTGTATTCAACCTAATGGAATTATGCGGTATGTCAACTCATTGGTGTAATAGTAAATATGTGCCACGGTTTTGCTGGGTAAAATTGCGCGTCACTCATTTGACTGTCGCTAGGTTAGGCACTACGGCTATAATTAAATGTTCAGTTTTTCGCAGCTTCTGCCAATAAAAGATTATGAGCTGGTCTTGTCACTTATCAACCAAATACTAAGAGTGATGGGAATGGCGCCACCTGATATCATGGAAACAAGTTACTGACAAAACGAAAATGCCAAGTTAAAATGCTACCTAGATTACTTCCCCGGTGAGGGCCAGTCAAATTATAAACAAAAACAAGACACAGCGAAGGAAAACAGACAACCACGTTATGACGTCATCGCCCATGACGTGCGGCCGCCATGTTCAATTGGAGAGGCGGAGGAAAACAGATGGCCACATCATGAAGTCATCGCACATGACTTGCGGCCACCATCTTCAATTGGAAAAACATATAATTTGAATATTCTATCAGTAGCGATTTTCTCTACAGATCAGCAGTGTGTAGGAAAATCAATAACAAGTGCGAGCTGGCCCTGGAAAAGTCCCCCTCTACTGTTGGTTTCAAGTTTTCAGAGGGAGCTGGTGGGGAGGAGAGATTGAACAAGCACCCAGAGTGTAAGACGAACAGGCAAATACTAAAAGAAGTCCCATATAGAAGAGATAAACAGGACATAGCGTAATTATACTGTAGTTTGTGCTGCTCCCAAAGTGAAAAGGGTAGGACAAAGAGGCAGAACTGACCACTAGTAATCAAGGATTTTCAAAGGACACTGGAACCAACAATTGAAATAGCTTTGAACCACAGTATAAGTATACTTATATTTAAAAGTATACAACACGTCAAATGCTAAGCTCGACCTAAAAATCACAGCCTGAAAGAAGGTGCAATGGTTGATATCAAAACATTATGAAACATAACATTTCAACATGAACTGTTTTCTAGCAGCGGGGTAGCAGATATAAAATAACTGTGAGAGCAAGTTAGCAATTCCTTCACACACACATTAAATCACTTAACGAGACATAACATTTCAACATGAAATACATTTGCAAAAGGTTATCAGCACCACAACATCAAGAATGCATCAATTGAAAGTCACAATGGCAATAAGGAGAAAAAAGAGGAAAAAATGACAGAGAAACAATGATGACTTTGTCCAAAAAACACCCCTTAGCCCGCTCCTAGCACATGCTGCCCGATGCCAAAGAGGGGCTCTGCATGGTACAGGTGACTATGTGAGCCAGATAGTCTGTCAATATCAGCTCGGGTACAAGAATAGCAAAAACTTACACAGAGAAGAAGGAACAACTTTGCACCAAGCTACACCTAATCTCCTAGGTACAAATCTTTCTCTATTGTCTGAAATTGCACCATGTTTCACACCAGGGGCTTAGTGCACCATCTGTGTCACACCCAGTGCTCCAAACAAATAACACCTCTCACTTCTTCTTTCAGACACCACCAGTGATTAAGAGACCAGTAGTGCTGCAAAACACATTTTAGACTAAAAAATAAGATTGAGGTTTTGGCCTTAAATCACACCCAGTGCCTATGCTTACCATCTGTGTCATCCCCAGTAGACCAAGCATTGAGGCTTCCTCCCTATGTAACCCCCCAGAGGTCAAGTGTACCAGCTGCCCACGTGGAGCCATATATCACATCCATGGTCAGGTGTACCATCTTTAGCTCACCCAGTGGTCCAAGCAGAGCCCTATATCACACCCAGGGTCAGGCGTACCATCTGTGTCTCACCCAGCGGTCCAAGCATAACCCTAGTTCACCATCCACCAAATGCTGGACTAAGGATCAGATGTGGTCTTTTACCCATTGACAGCAGCTTCGCTTCAGGATCGACCTCCACCCCGTGGATTCAACAGAACTTTTGTAGTCAATCTTAGTTTGTTTTAAAGGGATACAGGAGTTAGCTTAGCCTTTGGCTTGCAGACTTGTGCCCCATCACCTAGTGACTTTTACCCTAATTAGATTGCTCTGTTTTAGCACATTTATTTAATTAAATCTTTTAAGATGGCTGCCTTGTTAGGCCATGTTTTAGTTGTGTGTTATCAGTGCCACCGTGCTAAGGCATCAATATCAAGCGACAAAGATAAACAAACTGTAGATGTTCACATTAGGTACTTTCCCTCTTCACGCTTTCAAAGGGAATTATTTATATAAATTACCGTCCCAAGCATGTCTTGTTATCTTTTGTTTGGGAACATACCTACCTCGGGGGTCCAAGCAGATCTGTAAAAATACTCCTCACTTAAACAGATAGTCTAAGGGATTCTGACCAGATGCCATTGTTGCTATCGATGCTGCACGTCGGCTTGACGTTAACCCAGTCTTCGTGTCCCTATGGAGTCTGAGCTAGAGACCTCATTCCAAGGTAACAAGGGTTGGGGGCTCTTCTCATGGACAGGACATTGGCAGATTAGGTTTAACTTACCTAACTCTCTTTTAGGTTAGAGGTTAGGTTCATTACACTAGGGTATTAGGACATATTTCAAATCTCATGTAATTTCATGTTCCTGCAAGATGGTAAGGGTCTTTGTATTAATGGCTTTTGTCTTTACCATTGTGTTTCTTGCACTGTTCATTATCTGATCATCGCAGCCCATGCAACTTATCACAGATTGCATTTGTGTTAAATAAAACCTATTGAAACTTTACTGCATCTTCTTCATTGCCTGCATTTGATTGAGACATGTTATTCATGTGAGAAAGGGGTAATCTCAGTTTAACCAGAACACTCCCTGAGATATCACACTCTTGAGTCCATGCATAAAGGCTCCCACAAACCACCTTTTAGTGTTTGGGTTTTTGGTGAGATGCTGCTTGTGAGCCAGCAGGATTGGGACGACAGTTGTGACTTGTAGCACTGGCATAGTCACCTACAAACATAAGTACTGTCATCCTTAAACCAGCAGTCTTGCCTAGAGCAAGAGTCAAACTACGACACCTTCAACCAATTGCAGCGTCTCCTCTTCTCTCTTGTTTGCACAGATGTAAATCCCTGCGGGTGGGATCCCCTTCCTTTGGCTCCAGTCTAGGCTCAGAGGACCAATCTCTCCTGGCTGGATCACCAAAACTTTGCTTGAGTTCAGATTTACCCTAAAGAAATGAAAGACAAGAGGCGTTTGGCAAAATAGGAATTGTTGGTTTAATAAAATGCAGCAGCTGAAAGAGCACAGTACAGAGTTGGGTCTGATGACTGTCTCTCAAAGTTACATAGCTCTGAGTGCCCTTTTATAAAATTCTTGAAGGGTTATAAAAAAATGCTATATATTCTTTGTGGAAAGGAATCCGGGCCTAGTCATGGAATCGTAAATCTGGCCATCTTACAAAGTACTCAGCGGGGTCTCAATCTTGTGTGGACAAAATGCTGGCCAGTAGACAACATGTCCAGATGTGCGGCATGAGGAGGGCATGATCACTGTGTGTCATGTGTGTACTGTGTGATGTTTGGCTGAGTGTTAGTAACCTAATGTGGCATCAAGTTTTAGAATGTGCATCCTTCTGGCGAAATGTGTTTTATAAGGGGCCAGTCTCCTATGCCTATTGTGAGGTTGCTGTATATTTGAGGGATCGCTCTGAGTTTTTCCTGTTTGAGCATTTGCTACGGGCTTCTTGTCACACCACCTGTAATCTATCAATCAGTAGCTTCAGGCTTAGGTCACAGGGCTTGTCTACCCATGCATTTCTGACTTGGGGTTGATGAGAAGGTCACATCAGGTGGAATCGACAATAGTAATGCGAGTTGTTGTTATGCGCACACACATCATGGCATACATTCACATTGTTTTTATCTCTATCAAAAAACACTTCTTCTTTTTCTACTTGGGCTATTTAGCCTTTTCAATTTCCTTTCTGAGTCAATGTAAATGTCTTTAACATTTACATAAATTAATATCACCAATGGCAATGAAAATTGAAGATAGATTTCAACCAAAAGGTTCAGTTCATCGAGTTCAGCTGAATCAGTATGTTGACTCCAATATTCCCAGAACTCTATCTGTGTCATTTATGAAGTAGGTCCACTCAGTTGAAGAATACCTATGAATAGGCACTCTTGTTCTTTTAGACTTTCTCAGTACCACACTTTCATCTTCACTTTTGCTCAAGTCAGAGTTATCTGTCTCTTTAGCAATCATCAGTGGCACATGTTCTTTAAGCAGGCTCACTTTCCCCCAGTCTTGTGTTCTGGGCCAGTTGTCTCTAGCTTCCACTCACTTTTTCCAGCACTAAATACTTTGTCAAGGTCTGACTCTAAATTTGACTCATTCACCACAGGACAAGACTATGTTGTTTCTGCTTCAGCTTGATCATGTCTTGCTCAAGACCCCTTTCAGACTGATCAAGTATTTTTTCAGGCTCAGTTTGGTCCCCAACAGCTCGACCTACCGCTCCTCTCTCTAGCCACTGGTTCTTCTGAAACAGGTATCAAGGGGACATTCAACTCTGTGAGTATGGCAACCATGAATCCAGAGGGGGAGACCTCAACACTTCACAGAAGTGGTTGTGACTTGGATCACTTGGTGTGGCTCATGCCAATGGGTTCCAGACACGTGTTTCTGATGTGTTTCTTCACCAAGACCCAATAGCTGGCACTTCCTTCAGTTGTCATCATTTTTTTTTCTCCACACCAATACCGTGGGCTGTTTTTCCCAGTTTGGAGCTCTTAAAGTTCTTAGAGTAGAACAGGTAGCACCAATGTCAACCAAGAATGACTCAGTACAGCCATCCACTTCACTATCTACAAATGATCTTCTCTGGTCTACCATCAAGGCTGCGCAAATTGCGCAGTCTTTCTCCCGTCTCAGGCACTGTCAGGCTGACTGCTCTTATCTATTCCTCTCATTCGAATCAAACAAAGGGAAGTGTCAGAAAAGATTATTATCTTGTGTCACATTCACATTCATCCTCAAATCCTATTTCATATTCTGTCATTGCCCAACAGCATTATGTTGTGGATTAGGAGGTTTTGGGGCCTGCATCATTGGAGCTTGGGGCACATAAATTTTTTGACTCCTGGGTCTTTGCACACTTTGCATCTGATTGAGATTAATATTCTGTGAGGGTACAAATCATGCATTTTGAATCTGATTAGCTGGATTTAAACAACATTCCCACTTCCAATGCCCCAGCTTATTGCAGATGTCACAAGGAGTTGATCTTTTTAGAGTGTTTCCTTCCATTCCTGTACCAGAATCTGTAGGAAATCCTCAACCTATACCTTGCATTGGATTCAGTGTTTGCCGATATACACCTTGCATTGTACTTACATTGTTTACTGCTGCTGGCATCTGGCTAGTTCTTTGAGCTGCTTTCATTTGAGAAATCATCAGCTTCTCCTTAAGATTTTTCAGTTTAATTTCTATCTCATTGTGACAGTATTTAGCATAACACATTATTTATTCAATTGACTTATTCTGCCAACAAATCAAATGTTGCTGTATCATCATGATGATCTCTTGTCTCAATCCTGGCACAAATCTCAACATAAAGGCCCTCATTATGAGTCTGGCAGACACAGGCCTGCTACACCGGAGGTGACAATCCAACTGCCAACAGGCTGGCAGTGCAGACCTCCATATTACGACCGTGGCGGTGAACAGGCCAGTACACACCCAGTACAGCACCTGTAAAGCCAGTGCGGGCCGACCGCCGCCGACCGCGGATGCCATCTACAGGGCAGAGGAAAGGACCTCATTACCCATCATATTAGGGATCAGCACACCGCCACAATTTCTGGGGCGGGCCAACCTCCACTCAAAGCCTGGCAGAAAGGAACAGTATATAAGTAAACACTCACCGTAGGGACACAGAGGAGGCCGCCGGTGACATGGAGCGTGAACTGGTGATCTTCCAGATGCTGGTACTTGCAATCCACCTCTAGTAGATACATCGCTGACGAAGAAGACAATGGTGAGTACCCCGCCTACCACGTAAGGGAGAAAAGGGGACAATTACACACCCACACACCACACGCACACCGAGTAGCATGCCCACATACAAACACACCCACAGCAACGCCCCTAAACACATACGCACACATATGCACACATACAGACACACACACTAACAATAAACTCACGCACAACCAGAACACACACCACACCCTACATACACAACACTCACACACCAAACAACACCAACCATAAACATGTCACAACACTCATACCCAGCCACACCCAAACTGATCACAAAACCATGGCCAACACAGACACCAGGCAGAAGATGGCATAACAGACATACGCACACAACCACAAGTGCCATCCAATCATAAACTGGTACCATACCATGACGCCATCGTCCATACCACTCACTCCACCCACACCCTGCACAACAAGTGAACACATATCACAACCAATAACCCATACACATACCATCAACACCAACTTAGAAAACCATCACCACACAAACACCATTGCACACACAAATACAGACAGGGGCAAAAGTGAAAAATAGAAGTGATGCACCCACACAAGCATAATACACATGCACAGATGGGGACAATGTTACACATACCTGTGCACATGAGGCAGCCATAGTGAAATGCAAGACAACTTGATCAAAGTGCACCAACTGTGCAGGTTGGCCAGATATGTTAAATGTAAAATATGAAAGGGGAACCCAGAACTGTTTTCAAATCAGCCAATTGGGCATCTCTGAGGTCCATGACCATGCGGCCAAACAGTCACAACAAGGCCCCAACTTGACTCCTGACACAACTGTGTCTCCACAGAGCAGGAGCATCAATGGGGCAGGCACCTCAGGGCTCAGGGGGAGGGGCTAGTGGTGGGGACTCATGTCATGAGGGGGGGCTTCGGCTTCAGCTTTGGAGGGGTGGCTTTGGCTTCAGCTTGAGAGGGGAATCTTGACTTTAGATCTTGATGGAGAATGGTAGGTGGTAGTGGGATCAGGCCTCTTGACAGGTGTTTTCTTGGAGGGGAAGGGACATGGGAACTGGAAGGAAGGTCCAGGCAGGAACCTAAAGCAGAGGTACTGGGTTTGGGAGGAACCTAAAGCAGAGGTACTGGGTTTAGGGAGAACACAGGAATGCACAGGTACAAGACAGGGTGGGCCAGGAGGTTCAAACAGGCCAACACAGGAAAAGAAAAGATTTTTAGGGGTTTGGGGATGGGCTGTGGAAACAGGTGTGGGAGTAGAGGTAGACAGAGTGGACATAGAACGTGTAGGTCTGCTGGACGTGAATGCAGGTGGATGCTTAGTCTGCTTGTGTGTGGTGGATGATTGTGGGGTGCCTGAGTTAGTGCGTTTATGTGTGTTGCAAGGTGGGTGAAAAAGGGTGGGAGAGGACAAACAGGTTGTGTGAATGTAAGTTGTGGGGGTGCCTGAATATCTGGTGCGTGTGCTGCATGTGTCTGTTATGGTTGTTGTGGTGAGTGCGGTGTGATGTCAGGGGTGCGTATCCGGGTGGCTGTGTCAATGGGGGCAGGATCTGGGAGTGAGGATACAGTCCTTTTGGTTGCGTGTGGTGAGGTCACAGTAAGGGAGGACGGGGTGGGGGACACAGTGGAGGACGTGGCTGTTGTTGAGTTTGCATCTATATGTTGAGTGTGTGCATGGCTGCGGTGTGACTTGTGGTGCCTGTGTGTGTCCTTGTGTGGTGTGTGTGTTGTTCTGTGTGCATGCTATTTGGCTTGTGTGCCTGGGATGAGTGAGGGGAGAGGGGTGCTGGATGGGGCACAGGTGGTTGGAGTGGGGACGGAGGTACCAGGGACACTGGCTATTGTCAAAGTGGAGGCCAGTGCCTGAAATGATCTCTGAAGGCCAGACAAGGCACCGTAAATGCCTTCCAGGTAGGCAATGCTCTGCTGCATCTGGGATGCCAGCCCGTGGATGGCATTCATGATGGTTGTCTGTCCCACAGAGATGGCCATCATGAGGTCAATAGCCTCCTCATTGAGAGCAGCAGGGCTGATTGGGACAGGGGCTGAGGTGCCTGCAACAAAGGAGATGCCCACCCTCCTGGGTGAGCGGGCACAGGCAACACAGTGGGAAGCTACTGGGAGGGTGGTGCTGGTAGGGGGGCGGTGAATGATAATGTCTTTGGGGTGGTCTCAGAGGGGTCTGCCACCACCACCAGGGAGCTGCTATCGGAGGACGAACCAGAGTCTGATATTCCAGTGGTATTAAGGATACCCGGTGGTGCTTCCCTCACCCTCCAACCCACTGGTTCCCTCGGCGTCAGTGGACTGTGCCTCCTGGGTCCCGTGGGCTGCAGCATCCCCACTTGCCCGTTCCTCTGCTCCTTCGCCTGATGATGCTGATGCACAGAAGGACACAAGAAAACAGAGAGGGAGGTGGGAGACAAAGAAAGGGATGCAGGCTGTGAGCAGCTCAACTATGATGCAGGCAGGCACACATGCAGTACACTTCAGCCTCAGAGCTCACCTTACCATAGCCTTTACACTACAGGAATGTACCACTGATAGGGATTATACCTGCCTCTTTGGAGAACACTACACTGAGAGTAGCACCCTACAGCTTCAATACACATGTCCTTCAACTCCAACTGAGGTATCCATTTAATGCTCAGATGTATTGAGTACCACTACGTCACTTAGCAAGATAACAGGAACACTATCTGACTGACCGTACTAGCCAATTTCCACCTTACCTGGGAATACATGTGCTCTACGCAACAAGGTAACGTAACCCAGCCAAAAAGCTGAATACCTCCATACCCTGACACCTGTGAGTCACTGTAACAGCAACCTTTCCCCACATTGCCTACCATCCCCCAATACAGTTGGCATGCAGGACAGTGTGAGAACTCACCCCTTTGTTGCTGCTGTGATGCCTTCAAGCACACATCCAAGGCTGGGTAGGCTACCCCCAGTATGCAGGCCATTAGGAAGGTCAGGGTCCAAAGTGCACCCCTCCCTCGTTGGGAGGCCGTCCAAAGCTAGGCCTCCACTGCATTACAGGCCCAACGTCTCAGGTCCTCCCACCGTTTCCTGCAATGGGTGCTCGCCAGCAATAGACCCCCAGGGTCTGCACATCCTTGGCAATGGCCCACCATAACCCCTTCTTCTGATGGGTGCTTACCTGCATGGGAGACATATAGGAATACACATTAAGGTAGACTGACCACACGCATGCTGACATAGGGTACAATCACACTGACAGTAGACAGCCATACATTCCATCATCTTCCTACAGGTACACATTGATGGCCTATTCCACTACTCCTACATGCTTGGTGATCCTACATTCACACACATATGCACCCAAGTAATCACACTCACTGTTAATCCACTTACCTGCTCCTCTGGTCGCCCATACAACTTGGCATACAGGGGTGGGAACCCATCCACAAGCCTCATCCCGTCCTCCTGGGTGAAGGCTGGGGCCCTCACCCCTGTAACATGTGTCATCTTCACAACCAGATGCAGACACACATGCAGTACACTTCAGCCTCAGAGCTCACCTTACCATAGCCTTTACACTACAGGAATGTACCACTGATAGGGATTATACCTGCCTCTTTGGAGAACACTACACTGAGAGTAGCACTCTACAGATTCAATGCACATGTCCTTCAACTCCAACTGAGGTATCCATTTAATGCTCAGATGTATTGAGTACCACTACGTCACTTAGCAAGATAACAGGAACACTACCTGACTGACCGTACTAGCCAATTTCCAACTTACCTGGGAATACATGTGCTCTACGCAAGAAGGTAACGTAACCCAGCCAAAAAGCTGAATACCTCCATACCCTGACACCTGTGAGTCACTGTAACAGCAACCTTTCCCCACATTGCCTACCATCCCCCAATACAGTTGGCATGCAGGACAGTGTGAGAACTCACCCCTTTGTTGCTGCTGTGATGCCTTCAAGCACACATCCAAGGCTGGGTAGGCCACCCCCAGTATGCAGGCCATTAGGAAGGTCAGGGTCCAAAGTGCACCCCTCCCTCGTTGGGAGGCCGACCAAAGCTAGGCCTCCACAGCATTCCAGGCCCAACGTCTCAGGTCCTCCCACCGTTTCCTGCAATGGGCGCTCGCCAGCAATAGACCCCCAGGGTCTGCACATCCTTGGCAATGGCTCACCATAACCCCTTCTTCTGATGGGTGCTTACCTGCATGGGAGACATATAGGAATACTCATTAAGGTAGACTGACCACACGCATGCTGACATAGGGTACAATCACACTGACAGTAGACAGCCATACATTCCATCATCTTCCTACAGGTACACATTGATGGCCTATTCCACTACTCCTACATGCTTGGTGATCCTACATTCACACACATATGCACCCAAGTAATCACACTCACTGTTAATCCACTTACCTGCTCCTCTGGTCGCCCATACAACTTGGCATACAGGGGTGGGAACCCATCCACAAGCCTCATCAGCTCCTCCTGGGTGAAGGCTGGGGCCCTCACCCCTGTAACACATGTCATCTTCACAACCAGATGCAGGACACAGCAGAACATGCAGTGAAGCTGAGGTTGTGGTGATTGCAGGAGTCAAGTGCATAAGGGAAATCAAAGTGATGGTTAGGACCGGGCCCGTCTGCACCGAAACCGCCTGCGCCAATCATGATTGGCCTCTGTTCCCCATAGTCACCAATGTTAACCAATGGGATATTTCACGGCGGTACAGACCACCTAATGCAATGACGACTTACGCCAGCGGAGTCATGTCACTTCCATCTGTCCTCAGCATGTAGGACAGACGACCACCATTTGAAATGTAAAATGTAATAGATTGCAATCTCTAGGCACCCTCCATGCTGTCATATCTTCCTGTATATGTTAGGCACACCAGTCATATACAGCAATACATGCCATATGTAATGTGTGGCATCAGCTAGCTGCATTTGTAGGTTGCATAGCACCATGTTCACACGTTGATTGTCGAAGTGTTAGCTGCATACAGCCCTTCCATTATGTGAAGACTACGTTTGTGCCGTTGTGTGTGCGTTGACATCATCCGTAATGTGTAGGTGTGGTGAAATATGTGTGTTGTCCATCCCTAGGGATTGACCCCTTCAGAGACTGAGAAATGCACCAGTGTATCGGCCCCTAGTTGACCTTGCAACCATGGAGGAACGACACATCATACTGACCTACAGTCTGAACCGGATGACCATATGTGAACTGTGTTCCCAATTGGAGCCATTTCTATTGCCAGCTCTATGTTAACCCTATGCTATTCCTCCAACTGTGCACGTCCTATCTGTGCTACATTTTTTGGCCACTGGGTCATTTCAGGCGACAGTCCCCTTGGCAGCAGGTCTGTCACAGCCAGTGTTGAGTAACATCTTAAGGAATGTCCTGACTGCCTTGCTGAAACACCTCCACAGCTACATCAGTTTTCCCCAAACTGCTGACTTCCCCACTGTGAAATGTGATTTCTCTGCCACTGCACAGATTCCACATGTGATTGGGGCCATAGATGGCACACATATTTCCTTGATTCCTCACAGGGTAAATGAACAAATGTACAGAAATAGGAAAATATATCACTCAACTAATGTACAGGTGGTTTGTCTTGCAGACCAGTATATCTCCCAAGTGATTGCCAAATTCCCCGGATCTTTGCATGACTCTTACATTTTGAGGAACAGCAGTGTCCAACACCTGATGTCACAACTAAAAAGAGAGAGAGCCTGGCTTGTGGGTGAGTGAGATGTGAGAGTGCAGTATCTAACAACCTTCCTTTCGTACTCTTTACCTTCTACACAATGCTGACGTGTGCTATGTATTCCCACTCTTCCCACGTGATTCTGGCTATCCAAACATGTTCTGGCTGTTGAGACAAGTGAGGTATTCCAGGTCGGGGGTGACATTCCCTACAATGAGGCACATGGCAGGACAAGAATAATTATCAAAAGGACCTTCAGTCCACTGAAGGCAAGATTCTGGTGGCTGCATTTGTCAGGTGGATCCCTGTGCTACCACCCAAACAAGGTTTGCCAGATCATCGTGGCCTGCTGCATGCTGTACAACTTGGCACTAAGGAGACATGTACCGCTACTGGAAGAGGAGGAACAACCTTGTCCACCGGTGGCAGCTTAGAGGACAGAGGACAGCGATGAGAAGGGAAGGATGATGTTGACTCCAGAACTCAGCCCATCAGCTATACTTCCAATGAGTTGAAGGTACATTTTGCCTAATGTTTCCCATAACATTTCCTGCGTAGATTTGTGTACAATTGTAAGAATGTACAACCAGTGCTGGAGACACAGCAGTGTGTGTGTGGTGCAATGCGTGTGCTGTCACATACTGCTTCATGTGCTTGATGACTCCCAAAGGTAGTTCACATTCAGACGTTTTGTTTTTCTGGATGTGTTTCCTGCCTTCAAATATATGGACTGTTTGGACATGCTGTGTGGATAGAGGGTGTGGGTAAGTTTTGCTGACAGTACTTGTGACACCACATCTCCTCAGTACTTGCACATCAACCTGGCATCCCTCACAATGTGGGTGGAGGTCACCTCAGCTGAAGTAGATGTCCCTACAGTTGAACTAATCTGCCAAGCTGCATATATGAGTGCATAACTGGTGTGTAGTGCAACTTACAAATGGTAATGCTGGTCAGTCAAGAAGTGACAGTACTCTGGTAATGATGTCCAACTTTGGACACAAATCAGGTACATGTGTCATTGAACAAACTGTACCAAAATGTATGCTACATATCTGTTCCTACAAGGAGGATTAGGACATTCCTGGTGCAAGTGTCAGGAAGCCATTTCTCAGATTTGGAATGTTACATGCCTGCAGACATTCGCCCTAGCCAATTTCTGGTACTGTTTTAACATTTGACATTGTGAAAGTAATACGTCACATGCATGCATTATGAATAAAGCACAGATACATTGGGTGTGAATGTACAGTTTTCATTAAGTGCAGCAAAATAAGGAATGGGGAAATACAAGGGAGTGGGCAGATGGTGGGCAAAATAGTCAGTTTGGTGTTCAAAGCTGTTGGTAGCACAGGTCCAGAGTCCATGAGGCCATTGGGAAATGGAGCACGGACAGTAGATGGTCAACAAGATGTGTCAGTGGCACACAAGGTAGACAGTTCAAGAAGGGATCACTTCCTGGTGGTGCGATTGGTCATGGCTACAGTGTCTGTGATATGTCTGGATCGATGGCCATGTTTGCAAGGGGGTTCTTGGGCAGCAGAGGATGGGTTGCTGGTGTCCTTTGAGTCCCTTGGCAGGGCCACCAGTCCACTACCAGCGGCAGATGTGGAGGGCTGGGGTGTCTTGTGTCTTGTGGACGGGGTCTGCATGCAGGTGGAGATCTCAAGCATGACTCCAGTCATGTCCTGCAGCACCCCTTTGATGGAGGCCATGGTGGAATTGTGGGCCTGCAATTGCTCCATTACTCCTGATGATGTTCACTCTGCAGCCTTTGAATTTCCTGCAAAGTGGGCAGTATCTGGCCCATCCCGTGCTGGGTGTGCTGGTATGCTGACAGAATTTGGGAAATTGGCCTCCCGGCCAGTCGCTACCCTCATTTGGCTCCCCCCTTGTCCCACAGATGGCCTCTCACTGGCCCGGGCACCCTGTGCCCATGACCCCATTACAGTCACCCCACTCCCACTTGCACCAGAAGCTTCATTACCTTGCCTGGTGATGGGTGGTGACTTCAGTCCCTGTATAGGTGAGCACACAGTGGCTTAGCCAGGGACACTGGTTTTGGGGCCATTGGGCCGCAGCTGTTGGTAGTGGCTGTATAGTGGGGGTCTTTCTGGTGGGCTGGGTGGGGCTTCTGGAGGGTGACTGACCAGAGGCTCCCGATGGGCTAGGCTGCTCATCCAGATCCAGACATCCCACTGTACTGTCATAACTCAGGTCTTCTTCTGCTGTGGGACTGGCACTTCCTGGCACCTCATGGTGGCTGCCATGAACTGTGTCACCTGTGGAGTAAAACAAATAAAATTGATTGTGTGTCCTGCAGAGCATTTGACTGTGCGTTAGCTGGTTTTGCAGTAGTGTTCAACATCTTCAGGGGATCTGACATTGACTTTCAGTTAGTTGTCGATGGTGGACATTGCACATGTGCATTGCTTGCACACATTAGCAGTGGCTTGTATTTCCTTCTGTTTCTGTCCTATGATTGCCATTTCCCTGTCAGCATCTGCCACCAGTTTCTTGTGCTTACATCCCAATACATGTGCATGCAGGACTCCCATTGGGATGGATGCAGTGCATGGAATTAGTGGGATGGGTGATGCATTGTGGGATTTGTTGTGTTTCAAGCATTACATGCAGGGACTGGTGGTTGTGGGCACATTGGTTGGGTAAGTGTTAGTGCGATGCGTGGGCATGCAAGGGGTGGGTGTGGGTGGTTGATGGGGTGGATGTAAATGGGATAGGGTGTCTTGGGTTTGGTACAGGGGGAGGGGGTGACATGCTTTTCCGTTGCAGGTGGTGAGAGGGGTGTGTCATTGACTTACCAGAGCCAAGACCTCCAGTGAGTCCAGTGAGGATCTCAGAATGCAGTATAGCCATGACCTTCTCCTCTCACTCAGTCAACTCAGGGAGGAGGTGGTGGGGCACCACCACCAGTCCTCTGGATGGCATTCTGGTGTCCTGATGCCATTGCACGGACCTTCTGCCAGAGGTTTTTCCACTTCTTCCTGATGCCGTCCCTTGTACACACAAGTGGGATGGTTTCCCACTGCATTCCTGCTGTTGATCCTCTGCCGTAGCTCCTTCTTCCTCGCTATAGATGTCTGCTGGACGTGTACACCAAACAGCTGTGGCTCCACCCAGATTATTTTGGCCACCATGGTCTGCAACTCCCTGTCGGTGAAATAGGGGGCTCTTGGGGTGCCATAGATGATTGTGTGGGGCTGTGTGTGCTGTGATGTGGTGGTGTTGTTTGGAGTAGTGGAGTGTGTGAGTGAATTGTGGAAGGTGTGATGATATTTGAAGGTGCAGTTGTGGGATGCATGGTTGTGTGTTTGCGAGTTATTTGTGGCGTGGGGTGTGCAAAAACATGACGAGTTTGTGGTATCCCTTTCCAGCTGGCAGGTAGTTGTGTGGCAGCAGTTAGGAATAGCTAGGGATTGTGGGTATTGTGGGTGTTTGTTTTACAGTGGGGTATGTGGGTGTGTGAAGTGTGTGTGTATGTGTCTTAGGTGTGGGGTTTTCAAATTGACCAATGTGGGGTGTTGTTGGTGAGTCCATTTCGTGGCTGCGGTGGTCCATACTTCCAATGGCGTACCATCGTTGCTCGTGCTGATTTCTGATTAATTTTTGGGAGGGCGGTTTATTTTTTGTCATGGCGGTGGGGGATTCGGTGCAGTCTGTTTCCCACGGTCGTTCGGCCTGGCGGGCCGGATACCTTTCTCTTTTCTGGAGGATTTTGCTTTGGGATCATATTACGCTGGTGAGTTTCCCACATCCATGCCGGTCTTTTGATGGCAGACTGCACCGCGGTGGGTGGTAATTCCCGCCAAGCTCGTAATGACGGCCAAAATGTCCCATATCTTTAGCTCCATACCACTGTACAGTATGAATGCCTGTAACAACCTCTCATAGTAAGCATGGATGAATTTCTATGACTCTTGAGTTGTTCTGTCAGTCATAAAAGCTTTGTTTGTTCAAAAGAAATCATGAAAGCACACAATAAAATATACAATTTCATACACAGTATAAAAATACGTCAATAAATCAGAAATTTCAATGTCAACCTATGGACTTCACTTTTGTATACGTATACTGGTCATTGTAACTGTCTATTGTAACCCTATCAACATCTTGTGGAGGCACCTTCCCTTTAAGGAATGTCATATCCTCCTGATATTTCTTCATTTCCAATGGCGAAGGACCCTTAGTTATGGAATTTCTAGTCAGTTCCATCTCAGGCCATTGAACAGCCACTTTACATTGTGTCCACAGATCACTCGGAACAATGTCAAACAACGGATCCAAATCAATCTAAAGCACACATTTTCACAAACCTTTCAACCTCTAGATAACATTATATTGGCTTCTATCTTAACTTTGGGAAATCATTGCTAAATGATGCAAGATCACTTCTGCTCCACAGTACATGTGCATAACCTCCACCGGGCACTTCTCTCATGAGAAAGGTTGTAACCCATCCCTCTGCTTCACTTGGAGGCAGTTCACCTGCTACCTCCTTCTTTTTCGCCCATTTAGTCTCCCACTTGTCTAATTTATTTGATTTCCTAATATTATGAATTAGTTCTTTAATTTGAGTTTTCAATCCTGGAGGTCTCATGTCAGCAATTCCTCTTTCAACGAAACAAACTTGGTAACTCTTCTGTAAAGCCTTAGTTTTATTTAGGTCTACTTCATATTTCTGAGACTATTCTGCCAATGTATTGTGAACTTGGCCCACTTGCTCAGTGATACCCTACACATAAATGCGAGTTCATCTTCTTGATAAGTTTCTAACTGTTCCAGGCCAAGATTGCCTATAACTATTGCATCTAATTTTACAGTAAACATTTCCACTTCCAAAGTTCTCTCTTTTGGTGCTGATGTAGTTCTTCCCTGACTCATTTCTGTACTCATACTCTCTCTAGATGGAGTGCTTCCACTAAAAATTTCACCCAGTCATCTATTTCCTTCGCACTTATGGACTGAATCCCTGCCGGAATCTTCGGTATGGAATCATTTTATTTAGCACCCAGTCATCTATTTCTTTGGCACTTATAGGACTAGTCACTACTGGAATCTTAGGTATGGAATCATTTCATTGAGCACTATCTCCCAAATTTAAAGGTGGTTCCCATTCACGAGTTGTACGGTGAGCACTTTCTGATAAGTACATATTGATGCATCCTGACATATTCAAAGTTGCATCTGCACTTGCTCCACATGGAGTACTAGTATGTGGTAGAATCAAAGGGACAAACTCCCTATCATCTGGACAATTTGGAGCTCCGCTCTGTCCTTCAGCATTATTGGGTACAGTCATATTTTAAGTATTTTTGCAAGAATTTTTTGATTTAGATGTAGTAACTACTGGGCCAATAGTTACTGGGAATGTAGGAGCCTTAACAGTACTCACAGCACAGTCAACTGGGACACATTCTCTGAAACATTCAGTCATTCACAGGACATGTTAGCTGGAATGACTTCCATGGGATTGGGAGTCATCTTAGAAGGAGCAGTTGCAAACATAATTGGACCATTACTACCAGTACCCTGATTTCTACTCTCATTTCCGGTTTTGTTATATGGGGGTTCACGTTCAGATAGCAACACATCAAGAAGACTATCTTCAGAGTCCTTATCACTGTCTACACTCATGTCATCAGGTTCTTTTTGTTTCTTCTCTTTCTGTTTTCTAATAATTTTCCTTTCCTCTTCTTCCTCAACCACATTAGTGATCAAATCAGGTATAATCTAACTCATTCTATTATGGCTGTCCTCCATCTTTTCTGCTCAGCATCCCATCTAGCATCTGCATACGTATGTGCAGATTGTTTTGCTCTAACCTAGTACTTCACTTTTTCTCTGGCATGAGCAGTACATTCCCAAGCATTAAGTTCTTCATTATGCGCGGGTTTAGGTGGTGGCTTCATTTTATACAATATCCTCCTTAAGTTTTTAATAATTTGCAAATTAAATGGGCCATATTGTGGGAATCTCAATGGAACTTCCTTTTCTGTGTCATTGACTAAGTCAAACACATGAGTGACACACTACATTAATTACCGTATAGTGGCCTGGAGTGCCCTCAGGAGGCACTGTTTCACCTTCTGTACTGGTGGTATGAAAATCACCTCCAAACAAACCTCACATAACTTTAAAGCATTTCATTTTTCAACAATTAAATGTCAACAATGATAGTAAAATTTCAACTCAAAACAGCTTAGTATCCACCATCCCTTGCTAGGAAGCAACCACCAATCACAGTGCAACTTCTTACGCTGTACTCAACCAATAATAGCATAGCCCTAAACCAACTGATCTATAGCAGCGTGGAACACAGGGACATAGATCTCACTCCTCGCAGCAGTTCCCCTCCTTTACAATCTGCACGCACACTCGCTCGGCAATGTTACACACATAAAAAATACAATACACCAACCTTTTTCTGCTCCACTAATGAATGAATAGTTCTCAAACACACAATAAAGTTACCAAAGACTTTGGATGAAACCCTAACCTGTGGGGTATCATCTAGATCAGTACAGTTTCTCTCTGTGCATTAAGATCCTCTATACCAGTCCCTCACATTCACACAAAGTAATTCCCTATCTTAACTGTGCCGTTGATAATATCTCACAACAAACACAACCTCATAGCAGAAAATATAATATGATGTCTTCTACACCTTTTAAACTATCCCAGGATCCTAGGCCATGTCAGACCTGATAACCATTTCAACTTCTTTATAAATCAACAGACTCACTTAACATTCAAAACCTCTCTGCAAGACACCATCCAACCTCACAATCACCGCAAACCAAATATGAACTGCTGTGATCCACATCCCTATTAATACTCACACTTCCACAGCCAATTTGACTCTCTTTCACTTCTCTGTGATTTCACCGATTTTCCAAGCCTGGACATGGGCACTGTACATGGGGTTGGAATCTGGGGACTAACTACTTTAGAATATTGTTAGACCTGGCATCCTTTGCCTGATCTCCCCTGCCTTTTTTGACTCTGTGCTGGACTCTGTTTTTGCTGCTTTTGGTACTCTGCTGACCAGTGCTAAATTGCAAATGCTCCTGTTTAAAGTGTATGTGTTATTGGCTTTTCCCTTATTGGCATATTTGATTTACTAGTAAGCCTGTAGTAAAGTATACTAGAGGTGCCCAGGGCCTGTAAATCAAATGCTACTAGTGGGCATGCAGCACTTACTGTGCCACCCACATTAGTAGCCCTGTAAACATGGCTCAGACCTACCACTGCAGTGTGTGTGTGTGTGTGCAGTTTTAAACTGCCAATTCGACTTGACAAGTGTACCTGCTTGCCATGCCTAAACCTTCCCTTTTTGTACATGTAAGGCACCCCAAAGTAGGCCATAGGTAGCTCCAGGGGCAGGATGCAGTGTATGTTAAAGGTGGGACATGTACTGATGTGTTTTATATGTCCTAACAATGAAATACTGACAAATTCGGTTTTAACTGTTGCAAGGCCTATATCTCTCATAGGTTAACATGGGGTCTGCCTTTAAATATCCTAAAAGTGCAGTTTACCTTTAAGAGCAGATAGAAATGGGGAGTTTGGGGTCTATGAACTCACAACTTAAAAATACATCTCTTAGTGAAGTTGTTTGTTAGATTATTAGTTTGAAAATGCCACTTTTAGAAAGTGGGCATTTTCTTGCTCAAACACTTCTGTGACTGCCTGTTTGTGGATTCCCTGTCTGGTTCAGACTGACAGCTGGACTGTTTATGAATCCCTTCCAGACAGTGAGACAAAGGGAGCTGGGGTGTAGCCTGCATATCCTGATGAGCCATCTGAGCTAGAGTGGAGGTATGAGTGGTCACTTACACATGAATGGGCTTTGTCCGCCCTCACACAAATCAGTCTTCAACCTGTGGGGCCTGGTGTGGGCAATTTAGGATCTTTTGAATAACAGAGACTTTCCTTTGAAGTTTGCCTACTTCAAAGGTAGAAAGAAGTCTAAGTAGTGGACCCAAACCCCCAGATTTAGATCACTTCTTGAACCTAGAGGAACCTCTGCCAAGGAGAAGAGCTGAAGAGCTGAGGAGAAGTGCTACCCCTGCCAGTGAGTGTGCTTTGTTGGGCTATCCTGCAGTTGCTGATTCTGCCTGTGAAAAGGGAAAAATACTGGACTTTGTTGTACATTCCTGCTTGAGAAGAATCTCCAAGGGCTTGAACTGAGCTTGCCTCCTGTTTTGAAGTTTCAGGGCCATCAAAGACTTCCTCTGCCAGCACCTGGACTCTCTGCTGAGACTCCTGCCCTATCCAGTCCCTGCAACCTTGGAAGTGAAGTTGGCAGACCAAGGCCTGAAATCCATGCACAGAACGCCGTGCGGGGAAATTTTCGATGCACCATCTGCAATGTGGCTAATGAATGATGCACCACCCACTTTGCAGCTAAAATCGATGCTCCACCTGCAATTTGGCTTTGAGATCGATGCATCGCAACTGGAGAAAGGATGCAACAACAACTTGTGGCTGCTGATAAGGGCACAAGACCCACGCAGCGTGGTTTTCTACCACTGCGCGACCGGATTTCTCACGCATAGTCGCAGGTTGTCAAAGTCATTGTGAACCTGCGCGGATCCGAGGTGCCTTGTCTGGAAATTGATGCATTTCTCTCTTGCGAGGGAGAAAACGGAAGCATCACCTAACCGACCGGAGAACAAATGACGCACGGCCTCGCTTGCGAGTAAGGAATGGACACATTGCTGACTTTTATGATGCACATTCACCTGTGCAAATTTATTTGTGATGCAAACCAGGTACTTTGTGTAAAATCAACGTTCCCATTTATTTCAACGGAGAAAGACTCTTATTATTTTGAAAATTAATATTCTACCTTGTGTATGTTGGATTTTTGTTGTTTTGGTCTTGTTTGTTTCAGATACATATTGCCTATTTTTATAAACTGATGTGGTGTTCATTTTGTAGGGTTTCACTGTATTACTGAGTGTGTTGGTACAAATACTTTACACATAGCTTCTGAGATAAACCTGACTGTTTGCACCAAGCTACCAAGGGGGTAAGCAGGGGTTATCTGGGTGTGCACCTCTATTGCCCTGACTAGAGTGAGAGTCCTTGCATGGACAGAGTGCAAACTGAATGCCACCCAGAGACCCCATTAGCAACAATACATAATTAATTGTTATACACAAGAAGCAGATTTGTAAAATGCAGCACTAAAAGGAATACACTGTCAGCAAATTCTGAAAACACCCTGCATAAAAGCAGAAGTGTGAAGTAAAACACCCAAAAATATTTTAGGCTTAAAGAACTGTAAATAACTATTTTATCCCATCCTTAAAAAAAGAATACAAATCCACCCCTTCACCCACAACTGGCCCAGTCCTGTCCCCAAACAGATGCCCCTTTCCCCAACTAATGCTCCAAACAAAACTTATCCTAATGCCAATGTTGCATAGAAGAATTTTTTTTAAAAGTCCTGCAAAATCCCATTCCCACCCTTTCCACCTCTCAACCCACAACAAATCCAACACACTAAAATAAAAGGTAAAAAAAAAGGCAGAGGAGGCACTAAAGGCAGGCCAGGATTCTCCTGAGAAGCCCCATCACATGCGTCTGACGGGACTCTAACTGATCCAGCCTTTGAAGGACATGGCTTTGGAACACAATCTCCGAGGGGGGGATGATACAACAGCAGGCTTCTGCCCTGGCACTGCAGAGGAAGTGTCCCTGGGCATGCAGGGGCCTGGCTGGGACCCTGAGTACTGGCAGCAACTGCTGCTGCCTCATCCTTCTCTTCCTCGAAGATTAGCAACCTCTGGTACTCGGCCCTTATGGCCTCCAGCTTTGTCTGCCACAGCCGGGCAGCCATTTCTTGCTGTGATGGTAGACCAGCAGGAATATTTGTATCAGAAAAGAAAAAAGAGACATTGTAAACAATGATCTAAGCAAAACACTTGTTTTAAAATCATGTAGTACAGTGGCACAGTCGTAGTACATATAGTAATAGCCTCTGGACATTCAATTTTCAGGTGATGGCTGTCACAGCCATAACATACACTGTGGAGTACAGGCATTCTTCTTTCTCCTGTTGTGCTGAATTAATGGTGGCACTGCTAGCTCAGCAATCCACACACAGAACACAGTGCAGGGAAATGTTTGACGCACCATCTGCAAAGGCAGCTGATAAATGACGTACCACCCATTCACGGCTGAAATCAATGCTCCACCTGCATCGCGGCTGGGAGATCGACGCATCGCGACTGGAGAAATGACGCAACACCCACTTGTGGCTGCTGATAATGACGCAAACCCCACGCAGCATGGTTTTCCAACACAGTGAGACCGGATTTTTCATGCATCGTCGCTGGGCGTCAAAGTCATTGTGAACCTGCTTGGATCCAAGGTGCCCTGTCCAGAAATCAAGCATCGAACTGAAGCGAACCCACCTTCAAAACTTGGTTGCTAAGAGACGGAATCCCCAACTCTAAAAAGAGTAAGCCAACAGATTCAAATTACATGCATATATCTCTAATATCCAAAGAAATATTTTTTAAATGTTAAATGCTAGACTTCGGATACAATGCAGTTTCTTAGGTCGTGGTCTATAATATGTAGTGCAATGATATGGACTAATGTCTATGTGTTCTTGTGCACTGGGATTTTTTTTAACCTTTCTTATTGGCTTTAGTTTTTCATGAATAACATCTCACACAGTGACATTCAGGCATTGTAATACAAAATGTGTGGCTAAAAGTAAAGAGTATTATACTGAATGCATAGTGGTCCACTCCTCAGTTGATCTAGTGGCTATGAGCAAGCTTCTCCATCTATATAGAGTCATCCTATAACTCTAGAGGGATGGATCTCATTGGTCTTGATTTATCACACGTCTAGGGCACAGTGCACATCTTGCATAAGGGTGAACAATAAACAGTGATCAACTAGAATTTGTAACCTTTCCAGTCTAGATAGGTGTGTAGTCGCTATGATACTTACTCCATCACTTGCTTACTCAGTCGATGTCCCTAAGGGTCTGTAGGGAGTTTAAGTACTGTCAGTGTGGTGGAGGGGAGGGTAAGGCCTGCCAGGAACCAGGGGTTCTCTCCTGGCAACGTAGTACCAGTTGTCACTATCCACAGGAATTTCAGGGTGCTACACGTCTACTCATCATCTCCATCCACAAATCTGTACATTACCACCACCCACAGTTGTGCCAATGGGGCCCTACAAATCCCTCTCCTCTCCTCATCCCAGTGGGCCTCTCTTTCTGCTCTCACCCAGCTCTCAAAGTCTTTTCTCCACCTACTGTGTGGTGGACCAGTCAGGGACTACCAGTGGTGTGGGATATCCCTGTGGGCTACTCCTAATACCAGGTCCATGAATCTATTACCTGCTTTGTTCTCTGTCTGGCTGTGGAATAAGACTAAAACACATGTCTTTGTCCTGAATTACTGGTGTCTGCTAAGGGTGCATTCCATATCATTCATCACAAGTGTCCAGAAGCATGCAGTCATTGGGCAATCCCACACCACGTGCACACATCTGCATCAACAAGGGTGCAGTGGGGCAGCAGATATTTGCGATGTGCAACATCACAGTCAGCCTATGTGGTGAGAGATGAGTGCAGTGTAGGTAGTTAAACTGTGTGAATTTGAATTTCATGTTATGGGTGGGCATGTAGGTGCTTGATAGAGTCTCTTTCCATTCATTCCCCATGAATTACTGCCTGATATAAGTCTCCCGTCTCTCTTGCAGTGCAGGCAGGGCATCCACTATAATTTCCTGTGACATTGTGTATAACCATGAGACTACGAGATAGATGCCCTGTCCAAATTCTATGTGCAAGCGGTCATGCGTGGGTGAACCTGAACCTGAAAATCTCTGCTGCACACACATTGCTGGGGAGTCCTGAAGTGGCGGGACAAACATATCCAGGTTGGAGTGTCAGGGCCAGTGGAGAGTACATGAGTGACAGCATCAAAGAGAGGGCCTCCCCCACATTCAGGACATAGATACTACCCAGCAGGATCCAATAACCAATGAGTCACCCTGCCAGGAAGACATAGCATCTTTCCTGATCAATGTGTGTCACCCAAATTAATGCCCTTCTGGAGAAGTACCAAATGGTACCAAATGGAATAGATTTGTCCTCAGCATCACCTTTGTAGTCTAGTCACCTCTGCCCTCACTAAATACATCTTCTGATGGTGCACCACATCTACGCCTATGCATCGTAAGATGGACAGTACCTTCAGTCGCTTAGTGATGGAGCCAAGCCCCCAAACATTCCAGGAGATGAATGTCCATGGTGTTGCTAACCCTGGCATTCTAGGCAGGTGTATCATTCACATGAGTATCATCCCTGGCAGCCAGTGTCCCTCCATCCCATTCACCCAACAGGAATCCAGCCATCGATACCCAACGGCATTGTTAGAAGCACTGTTAAACATAAAGTGGATGTACTAGGCTGGGCTTCAACAAAGAAATAAACCCCACCTCCCCTACCCCAGGTCAGAGAAGCAACACCCCCAACCAAAACAATAAACAAACAACAATTGTTTGTACCAAATGCATGACAACATAATATTGGGAGAGGGGTTTCTGTGAGGTGTAGTACTACCGCCACAGCCACCCAAGAGGCCAATCTGAGCTCTGACTTCTTTGTGTTTGCATCAGTGAGGGATTCTGTGCAGCAGCAGCCACCTCGTAAGCGCATGTGACTCACAGCTAGTCAGGCAGACCACATCAATCTTGCAGTGAATGTTAATTTGTGCAATATTGGCATTCATATACCAATCTTGTCCTCTGCTGTGGCTGTATGGCCCTCAGAGGCCATCCGCCATCCTCATAGTTACAGTAGGTCCACACAGGTGGCCCTCTGGGGTCTCGCCTGAGTCAGAGCCCTCTAACAAAGAAGCAATGCAGCATATTTCAGATCTTGAACCAGGAGAGGTCTGCAGGGAAGCAGCCTTATTGAATGTATTAGTTCTCTCATTACTTGGTCCTTGACAGTCCTGTGTGTTGCTTAGAGCCTGCTTGGCACCTTCTCTGGCAGCACTTCGGATGGGGGGTCCTGCACCTCCTACTATCTGCTCCTGCTCTGTATTGCTTAAGCCAGTCCCAAGTGTCAAAGGGATCAGTAAAAAACAGGCTCAGTCATCCACCAGGGCTTTGAGTCACGCAGGGAAGAGCAACATGTAGCAGATACCAGCATTTCGCAGTTTCTCCTTTACCACTATGAAGGAGGCTCTGTGTCTTTGGACCGCTAGGGCATAGTCTGGAAAGATAGAACTTGATGCATCGTCCAACCTGAAGCTTTTGGCCTCCCAGGTGCACCATAGTACACAGTCTCTGTCTCTGTAGTAAAGGGGACATGCCACCACTGGGTGGGGGGGTGCCCAGGAGGTTTAGGGTAAAGAAGGGTGCAGGGGACCCTCCTTATCCAGCCAGTCTTCTAAAAAGTCTTCTAAAAAGGCAACCATGCCCTCTCCCTTTCTATTCTCAGGAACCCAGATGATCCTGTTATTATTGGGTCAACTTCACCCCTCTATGTCCTCTGCTCGGCACTCTAGGGCCTTTATCGTTCGTGCCAGGTCAGAGACTTTGGCTTGCAGAGCCTTAATGTTGGGGCTTAGCTCCTCAAATTATGTCTTTTCCTTATGAGCTAGAACCACTAAGAAGCTATCTATTTTGCCCTCCAATATCTCCCGGGATGTGTGAACTGCAGCCATGATCAAATCATATATGTCCTTCAGAGTCCGGGACTGGGTGAGCTCAGCTAAGGCAGGCTCCTCCAACACTTCCAGATCCACAGCCCTCTGGAGGCTATGCTTTCCCTCATGGTCCTCTCCCATCATATCTCTTACCGTTTTTGCTTATCCTATGGTGACTCCAGCGTTACGTTGTAGGAAAGTTAAAGTTAAGCGCAGCACTCACGACCCCTAGTCCAGGTCCAGTGAGCGTCCACCAGATGTACCCATACAAATGAGCACACCAGGCTTCCAATCCTCCAAAGTATTCTTCAGCGGACAACTGCTGCCCTAGGGGGTGGGAGAGAGCATCTAATCCTGCAGCACAGGGCAGCAGCTAGCAGGGTCTAGGCTGGGATACACATCTGCTGTGGCCACTGAACAGGCCTCACCTGTGCTCAAGCAGCTTCACCTGTGTAGGTGAGGGCCCTTTGTGCATGATTCTCCCCTCATTTAATGATACCGGCTCATGCAGGGGTTACGGTGCCTCTTTCTATCATCAGTGGGCTAAGGCTTGTTACCTTTGATTGCCACCAGCTCCTGGGGGGCAGGGTGGGCAGCGAGTCTGTCTGTAGTTTGTCAGGGTACCAGCACTCCATGCAATCATCGTCTCCTTAAGTGCAGAGCGTCCCATCAACTCTGGGAGGTGTCCTTAACTGGGATCTCACTGAAGCAGACCCCCCCAAGCACTATCTTCACAGGCAGGCCCCAACACACCCAAGCACCACACAGTCAGTTGCCCCTCCTCTCTCATCAGGGGCAGCCTATCAAATGCCACAGGTTCAGTACACTCTGGGACCCAGAGAAATGGTCTCCAAGGCTGCTGGCACCTCTTTGTCTGTTGTGCCCCCAATCTGTTGGATGCCACTAACTCACCATGCTTCTCATCACTCTGGAGCAGCCACTGTTATTTGGGTAGCAGCAGGTCTCTGGGGCCATGAGCTGCCATCTGCAGCCTCCTCAATGATTCGGGCTGCATCCGACTTCACATGAATCTGCACTCACCCTACTAAGGCCCATCTTCCTGCAATAATTTTGGGGGCTCCAAGCTCTACTGCTGTTGAAGAGTCGGAGGACATTTCAGGAGCGTCTCTAGTTTGCAGGCATCTTGGCATGTGGTTGTCCCCTCCACGCAATCTAGGGCACTGGGATTTGTTTGATTCTTTATAGTGTACCATGGTAGGTTAGTGCTCCTAGACTAAAATGCAGTACAACGAGTAAGTGTTCATTGTTTTTAGTGGGATATCAACCCAACTCTGGAGTGCAACTTTCTGGTGTAATTTCCCTTAATGAAGCAGGGAATTAAAGTCCTTTAAGTATGGTGCAGTATATTCATTTATCACGGTTTACTAAGCCACATCTTTACAGTGTGCAGGATCGACTTTAGGGCAGTGCGACCTAGACCTGTGTTGAGGGGCGCGCTGTGTTAGAAATAACGTATTTCTTTAGAATCACTGCTGCGGAGTTCCTTGTGTCCAGCATTCTTTATGCAACAATAGAAATTTCAAGATAATTGTGGTGATAAATATTCCTTCTGGAGAGAGATTGGAGTTTTGACTAATGGCAGTTTTGACTCATCCAAAAGTAGCGCAGATGGTTAATGTGCCTGCTTCAAAGAATGTGAAAAATGTAGATCACGGAACGGGATCCAGGTGAACTATGAGTTTCGCTGTAAAAATTAAATGTATGTCAGAGAGGGGCGATGGTGATATGAGTGGCACTGTTAAACAGCGGTGGCTCCTCTGTTATGACAGAGGAGCGTCTCCCCACTCGCCAGCAGCAGCCACAGAAAATCCTTTAACAATGAAAGGATAATAAAATAAGGCCCTCATTATGACATTGGTGGTAAATCCCGCTTGCCGCCACGCTGACAGCTGCCAACATACCGCAGCGGTGGCAGACAACCATTTGGCATGTTACGACACACACCAAACTGACGGAATACAGCCACATATGCAAAATCGCCAGCCCAAAGATCAGGGCTAAAGTGGAGGTCCCAATACCCACACTGTTATGCCAACAGAACAATGCCCACCACATCATAACCCACGACTCACCTCAGTGGATATTCAACGGCGGTAAATCAACGGTTTACCATCGCCCTCAGAATGGACACCCAAAAACTAAACAACACAACATTGGCCAATTGAAACAATACACACCTGACACCTCTACACACACCACACCCACCCACTCACACCACAATAAAACACACACCCAAATTACCCACAACCCTTTACGAATACAAATAATTTCCACCAGACAGACATCAAGACCACTGCGACAAATACACACACCCATACATCCCTCACGCACTACACTATGCACACTCAATCACATCACCCAACACACACACACACTCACACACAACACACAACACTCATGTCTCTTCAAAGGCACCCCCGTTTCATGGATGAAGAGTTGAGGGTCATGGTGGAGGAAATAGTCAGGGTAGAGCTACAGCTGTTTGGAGCACAGGTACAGCAGATATCCATTGCAATGAAGATGGAGCTGTGGGAGAGAATCCTGGACAGGGTGAATGCCGTGTGACAGCCTCCAAGAACAAGGGACAACATCAGAAAGAGGTGGAACAACCTACAGGGGAAGGTACGTTCTGTGACAGCAAGGCACCAGCTCGCCATCCAGAGGACTGGTGGTGGACCCCCGCCTCCTATCCTATAGCTCGCAGGATGGGAGGAGCAAGTCTTGGCATACTGCATCCTGAGGAACTCACTGGAGTAACCAGAGGACTGGACAGTGGTAAGTCAACATTTAACACGTATCACCCCCCTACCTGCATGCCATCTCACACCCTCACTCCCATCACTCCACTCCATCCAACACACTAAACCAACTCAGATGACTAACCCCAGTGCCAAGCCCTGCATGCCATACCCAAGCATGGACCACCCTCCCAGCTCTGCATGGACACCCATCACCAAAGCATGCACAACAGAGTGGAACTAACAATCCCACAATACATCACCATACACAATCAAAGGTGACAGGGCAAATGCAACCATAGAGGGAAAGATAGGGGTGTACAACATGCCACAGACATTAATCATAATACATCTCTTACATACCCACAGATGCCCTAGCCATCTCAGGGGAGAGGAGGTATCATGAATATCCAGTCCCCCAAGAGAAGATGCCCCCAGTGATGACAGTAACTCTGGACTCCAGAATCTGGATCAACAACCTGGCCCATCAGGGACCACTGGACAGTCGGTCACCCCAGTCCACTCACAGTCCACCACAGAGCATCCCCCATCAGTTACCAACACCACAGCACCCACCCAGCGTACCCACACCTCTGTCCCCAGGACACGTCAATCAGCAGTGTGTCCACCTGTGCAGGGACCCCAATCCACACCTCATACCCAAGACAATCAGGGACCTGGGGTCAGTAGCAGTGGGCACACTGTTCAGGGGACAGGGGCACAGGGCAACAGGGAGAATGGGAGAACCTCTGTGGACAGCACACCAGCGGGCCCTACCACTAGCCAGTCTATTGACCAGTCCTCCAAATCCGCTGCAGCTAGTGGACAGGAGGCTCCGCCACAGGATCCACAGGCCACCACATCCCTACCCCTGCAGAAGGTGAACCACCCTGCAAACGTTCCCTGCGAACCAGACAGAAGCCAGAGACACTTGCCAAGACCACCACCAGGAAATGAGACTCTCCTGATTGTCCCCCTTGTGTCCCACTGTGTCGCCTTGTCCACTTTAAACTGGCATTGCTCCCCTTCCTATGGCCCCTTGGACACTGGACCTGTGCTGCAAACTGACGGGCAAAATACCCTGGACTTTCTTCCACCATCACCCCATTCTATTGCACTTTACTGTGAATTATAAAGCACTACAATAAACACCCTTGAACATAGTTTGAGTAACACTGTTTTATGTGTCCGAAATGTGCATATCTGGGAACAGTCACATCGAGAGCAAATGATCTGAACACTGTGATAGCTAACAAATAATGACCTGAACAGTCTGTAGTGATCACATCAGGACAATGTTGTCATATTACCAACATCTGGAAAATGAGAAGCCATAGGTGACAGTAAGTTGAGATGCAAAGGAAGTGAATGTCATCATGCCACAGGCACACAGATAAATCAATAGTCAGAGTAATGGTCAGTTCACCTGTTTGTCATTGGAAGTATTGTCGTATAACTGATGTTCTGTTGTCCTCATCCTCATCCTCTGCCACCTCATCCTCACTGTCCTCAGGGATCACTGCTGCCACAGGGTCATTTCCAGTCCCCTCCTCCTGCAATAAAGGCACATGTCGCCTGAGGGCCAGGTTGTGCAACATGCAGCATGCCCTACTATCTGGCAGAACTTTCCGGGTGAGTAGCACAGGGATCCACCTGTCAGATGGAGGCACCTGAACCTGACCTTCAGGAGGCCGAAGGTCCGCTTGATTATTCTTCTGGTCCGCCCATGTACCTCATTATGATGGTCCTCAGCCCCCGTCCTGGCATTCCTCACAGTGGTCAGCAGCCACAATAGGTTTGAGTAGCCAGAGTTACCTGCAAGGACTGAGGGACAACATTTAGCCTAACACAATCCTATGGGAGAACCCCGGAGGGCATATACTAACATAGAGTGTGTGGGGGATCCGGCTCACCTATTATCCACACCCCGTGCCTCTGTAGTTGGGCCATCACATTTGGAATGCTGCTATTCCTCAGGATGAAGGCATCATGCACAGACCCAGGATATTTGGCAGTGACGTGGAAATGTATTGGTCCACCAGGCAAACCATTTGCACATTCAATGAGCGCAAACTCTTCCGATTCCTGAACACTTGTTCATTCTGGCAGCGGGGAGACTAACACAATATGTGTACTGTCAATCGCACCAATTATATTGGGGATATGGCCCAATGCATATAATCCTGCCTTTACAGTGGCCAAATCATCCACCTGGGGGAAAGCAATGTAGCTGTACATGTGTTTCACTATGGCAGAAAAGACCCTTGCCAGCACAATAGAAAACATTGTCTGTGACATTCCAGCTGCCATGCCCACTGTCACTTGGAAAGAACCAGTTGCCAGGAAATGGAGCACTGATAGCACTTGCACAATAGGGTGGATCCCGGCGGATGACGGATACCTGATATCAGGTCAGGCTCCAATTGGGCACACAGCTCTGTGATTGTGGCCCTGTCCAGTCTATAGGTAAGCATAATGTACCTGTCCTCCAGTGTAGCCAAGTCCACAAGGGGTCTGAACACGGGGGTTCCTCTTCTCCTCCCAATCATCTGCAGCGGTAGGTATCTAAGGGTCACAAGAGTGAGTAGGCTGTCACAATTTAAACAATGGAACTACATCCTCAGTGTACATGGTGCCTCTATGCGATGGGACAGTGGTAATGACGGGTATGTGCAAATCTAGGCAGTGATGCAGTAATGGTTAATCTGATGTTTGTCCATCTCCATGAGATGGCGACCTCCTTACCTGTATGTAGGGACAGGTGGAAGTGAGGTAACTCCGCCGACATTGGGCGTCGTGGTGGAAGGCGGTCTTGCACCGCTGTGCAACCTCTCATTGGATAATATGGGGCTCTATGGAGTACAGTGGCCAATGGGGATCAGCACCAGCGGTGGCACTGTACACTGCCGCGGACCTAACCACTATTTTCTATCTGATTCCTAACTTGTTTCCTGACTTTTAACAGGAGAGCACCTACACAGTGTATGCTGCTGTGACCTGTGTCTGGAACCTACCATGGTCCGTGTGACCGGGGAAAGGGCCCCTGCCTTCACTGCGGAGGAGTCAGAGCGATTGGTGGATAGGGTCCTACCCCAGTACGGACTGCTGTATGGACCTCCAGACCAAGAGGTGAGTACACCTTGGCACGATGCATGTGGGAAGGATGCATGGAGATGTGTGTGCAAGCATCTTGTCATGGGGGATGTAATGTGGTGTTGTGCATGGTATGCGCCGAGCGATGTGTGTGACAATGGTGACGGAAGCGGGACTGTGTGACAGGCTGGATTGTATGTGTAATGGTGTCCTCCCATCTGTATCGCCTCTGCAGGTCAGCGCCCATCAAAAGAAGGGATTATGGTGTGCCATCACCAAGGACATGCAGACCCTGAAGGTCTACAGCAGGTGGAGCACCCACTGTCAGAAATGGTTGGAGGACCTGAGACTTTGGGCACGGAAGACCGCGGAGGCCCAGCTGGGGATGGCCTCCCAAAGAGGAAGGGGTGCCTGTCGGAACCTGACCCCCCTGATGGCCTGAAAACTGGCGGTGGCCTACCCAGAGCTGGATTGGCGCTTGAGGACATCACAGCAGCCACAGGGGGATAAGTACAGTAGGCATTACTACATTAATTGGTAGGTGGCATGGGATTCAGGTGGTGCATGTCAATTAGCGGGTGCACCTTAATGCCAGGCCAGACATTGCAGCGTGGTCCAGCTCTAGGGTGATGGTTGAAAGCTAAAAGAAGGTAACCTAGCTATTTTGCATTCCATGTCAGACATGGCTTAATGGGTACCAGGGGGCATGCAGTTGGCCTTGTTTGGCCCTCATTTTGCTGTGGCATCTAGCCAAATCAATGGCATTGTAATGCATAGTGCTCAATCCTGATACCTGTGTGTGACGGTGCTGTGTATGCCAACCGTACTGTTGGTGCTGCAATTGACCCTGTGTTCTCTTTCTCTCTCCACCCCTTTATCTTCTGAGATCCTGTCCATGTGTGCATTAGCATCATCTGGTGGAGGAGCAGGGGCACCGGCGACAGAGGGAGCTGCATCCCACAGGACCCAGGCAGAGTCCACCAACGCCAGTGGAACCAGTGGGATGGTGGGCGAGGGGAGTACCGCAGCGGAGACAGGAGGTGACAACACAGATTCAGATACCTCTTCCGATGGAAGCTCCCTGGTGCTAGCAGACACCTCTTTGACCACCCCAGATGCAGGTGCAGCCGCCACCCCCGTAGCAGCACCACCCTCCCAGTAGCCCCTCAGAAAGTTGTCCGTGCCAGCTCACCCAGGAGGGTGGACATCTCCTTTGCCCCAGGCACCTCAGGCCCTGCCCCAGTGAGCCCTGCTGCCCTGAGTGAGGAGGCTATTGACGTCCTGAGTTCCATCTCCGTAGGGCAGTCAATCATTGTGAATGCCATCCAGGGGCTGGCATCCCAGATGCAGCAATGCAATGTATTCCTGAAGGGTATCCACAGTGGATTGGCAGCCCAACAGACCTCGATTCAGGCTCTGGCCTCTTCTCTGATGCCAGCCATTGTCCCTGTCCCTACTGCCCCCCCCCCCAACTACCACTTCCTGGTCTCCTTAATCCTAACCCATCCCACGCACACATACAGACAAGCATGCACACAAGACAATACACAAGAGTAGCACAGTCAAACATAGGCATCACACTTCAACACACAAACACTCACGCAAACACCAGACATTTGCAGACACAACCACATCCACTGCCTTCACTGTCTCTCCTCATCCTGCTCCTCTACCTCCCTCAGAGTCACATCCACTCTCAAACCAGCATGCACTGCTTCAACAACCACCACTAGCAACACCACACCAAGCAGCACACACCTCACTAGCAGATTCCTCCACAACATCGATTCACGCGTCCCCTGTGTCCTCTCGAACCCTGTCTGTCCCCCTCCTAATGCACACAAATACAAGCACTCAGACATCCAACAGCCATCCACCTCACATCAGCACACTCCCCATGCACCAGCACCCAAGTCCAGCAGACGTACTCCTCCAACATCCAACAACCACTCCCTCAACCTTCACTCCTAACCCTCCTCCCTATTCCCACACCACCATCCTTAAAAAGTTTTCCTTGCCCAACTTGACCTCTTCCATCCCCCGTCCTGCCCATGAGAGCAGGGTCCCACTGACCCAGCCCAGCACCTCCACCAAACAGTCCATGCGGACAGTGGAGGCACCTCCTAGTCATGGAGGCAAGAAAGTGATGGTTCCCACCCCACCAGCCAGGTAGGGTAAGGATCCCACAGCCAATACCATGAAGGGGGAAAAGCTCTCGACTCCTGCCATGAAGGGGAAGGAGGCCGCACCTCCTGCCATGAAGGGGAAGGAGGCCGCACCTCCTGTCATGAAGGGGAAGAAGCCCTCGACTCCTGCCATGAAGGGGAAGCATCCCTCCACTCCTGCCATGAAGGGGAAGGAGTCCCCACCTCCTGCCATGAAGGTGAAGAAGCCCTCGACATCTGCCATGAAGGGGAAGAAGCTCTCGACTCCAGCAGAGGCTGACAGGATGACACCACCACCATCACCAGTGGTCACAGAGTCATCACCTCCAGCAGAGGCAGTGCAGCTCACTCCTCCTGTAGAGGCTGCACCTTCACCTGCTAAGACAGTGCAGCCCTCACCTCCAGCAGAGGCTGCCCAGGAGGCACCCTCACCTGCTGACACAGTGCAGCCCTCACCTCCAGCAGAGGCTGATAGGATGACACTACCACCACCACCACCAGTGGTCACGGAGCCCTCACCTCCATCTGAGGCAGTACAGCCCACTCCTCCTGCAGAGTCTCCACCTTCACCCGCTGAGACAGTGCAGCCCTCACCTCCAGCAGTGACTGCCCAGGAGGCACCTTTACCAGCTGACACAGTGCAGCCCTCACCTCCAGCAGAGGCTGGCAGGATGACACCACCACTAGTGGGCACAGAGCCCTCACCTCCAGCTGAAGTAGTGCAGCCCACTCCTCCTGCAGAGGCTGCACCTTCACCTGCTGACATAGAGCAGCCCTCACCTCCAGATGAGACAGTGCAGCCCTCACCTCCAGCAGAGGGCATGTAGGCTACCCTCCTGCAACTGCTGTACAAAGAGCCCCCTCCAGAAGTAGTGGGAAGTCACCCACCTGAGAGACTGTGGCCTTGTATTTGTATTTGATATTTATAAAGCGCGTTCCGGCCAAAGCATCGAAGCACTCCAAGGAACAGAGTAAGTGAGCAAAAGGAAAAGAAATGGAAGACTGGATTAACGCGGGAAGAGACAAGTTTTGACTAACTTCCTAAAGGCCAAGAATTTTGTTCCTCCCTTATAGACAGAGGAAGTGAGTTCCAGCATTTGGCAGCAGCTACCAAGAAAGCCTTGTCTCCCCATCTAACCCTATAGGTGCGAGGGACCTGAATCCGAAAGCCTTCCATAGATCTAAGTTGCTGGCTGGTTCTGTACTAACGTAATGGCGAGGATAGATATTCAGATCCACTTCCATGCACAGCCTTATAGGTCAGACATAAAGTTTTGCACCTGATTCGCTTTGCTACTGGTAACCAATGCAATTGTTTCAAGCTGCCACTGCAGAAGCTGAGCAAGGGAGATTAAGTATAAAACGAGCAGCTGTGTTCTGAATGAGCTGAAGCTTCTCCAGTAATGCATTATCCAAGCTGAGCATCAAGGCATTACAATAGTCCAATTTAGATATTACCAGTGCCAATATAACTATCACTCTCCACTCCCTTGATAAATAAGAAAATATCTTTTTCAACATTCTCACAGTCCAGAAGCAGGTTTTAACAACATGGTTCACATGCAACTTAAAAGAGAGACAATTGTCAAAGATGACACCGAAATCTCTAGTGGCCACAATAGGTGCAGGAGGAACTGCACCCTCTGCCGGCCACCAGCGTGAATTCCATAATTCTTTGTCAGAACCGAAGCACAGAATTTTGGTTTTGTTGCCATTTAGTTTAAGCCAGTTAAGGCCCATCCACCTACTGACTTCTTGCCTACAGTTATTAAAGCGGACAGCCAATTCCTCCCAGTTCTTTGAGACATGGATGATCAATTGAGTGTCATCAGCATAGGAGGTAGGCGTAAAACCAAATGTACAAATTAATCTGGCTAAAGGTGCGACATGCAGATTGATTAATGTGGGGCTAAGTGAGGAGCCCTGGGGAACACCACATGGTAAGCAATATGTTGGTGACTTAAAGTCTCTGCAAGTCACTGTGATTGATCTATCTTTAAAAAAAAATTAAAGAATCTTCAAAGTAATGTCCCTAATGCCTGCTTGATAGAGGCAGGCTGTCATGATCTGGGGCGAAATAGTATCAAATGCTGCAGATAAGTCCAGTAGGACTAATATGGCTCCTTGCCCTTCATCCACCAGCCTGCAAATCGTATCTGAGGTGGTGATAAGTGCAGATTCAGTACTATATGCCTGCCTGAAACCGTGTTAGGCAATTAGGAAATTAGCTAATTCCTCACTAATGTGTTTTTCGAAACTTTTACCTTGAAAGGGAAGTAAAGAAATAGGCCTCAGATTGCTCAGATCCTGTCTAGCTCCATCAGGTTTCTTTTTCAAAGGAACCACAGTTGTGTCCCTCCAAGATGGAGGGTAGGCTCCCGTGGTTAAGACTTCTCGAAAAACTGGGGTAAGAGCAATAGAGACGGGATCAGGGACCTGTTGAAGAATATGGGCAGGACAAGGGTCTTTAGGGGAACTTGATTTGATTCCTAACATTAACTTTTAATTGTCTCAGGAAGTAGTGGTTGAAAATTAGTTAACAGAGGATAGTCAACATCTGATGTGCTGTTGACAGTATCGAATACACCATCCATCCCTTCAGAATGATTAAAGCTAGAGTATATTTGTAGAACTTTATTTACAAAGAAGGAAGCCACCTTATTACAAAACTCTTGTGAGTTCTCCAGCTCTGAAGGGGGAATTGGGGTTGTCAAGGAACTTACAACTTTGAATAGTTCTCTTGGGGCATTAGATGCCCCCTTAATCTTCTGAGGGAAATACTCAGATTTAGCTTTAATACTTGCCTCTTTCTAATTTTCAGGAAAATTTCTTAGTTTTTCTTTCTCAACCAAGTTGGGATCTAACTTCCATTGCCGTTCTTGTTGACAATATTTCCTTTGAAGTATCTTGAGGTCCTTAGTGAACCAGGGATGACTGTATTTTTAGTTACACGCAAAGCAGATGGTTTAAGTGGGGCCAGTTGATCAATAGCAATAGATATTCCCTGATTAAAACTGTCTGTGGCTGGCAGAGACAGTTTATTAGTGGCTGCCCAGCCTGCCTCCAAAGCTGGTCCTAACTCTTGCTTCTTAATACGGTTCCAGTGTCTGACTAATTTCCCCTTGGAACTGGGTTGCTTGGATAAGTACATCTCAGTAAATCTGAAGGTTAATAAATAATTATCTGTCTAGCTAAACAGAGAGTTTGTCAGCAGCAGCTGATCCTTGGTGCGAGTAAATATCCCATCTAGCAGATGGCCTGCTACATGAGAGGCAGAAGTAACTTTTAGTTCCCAGTGTAAAGCTGTCGTAAAACTTAAAAATTCCTTAATATGTGGATTCTGGATGTCATCAAAATGGAGATTAAAATCCCTTAAAATAATAGCTTTAGTTGACATAGTTAGAGGTTCTAGTAAGTTGGGCCAATGCTGCAAAAAGTTGGAATATGGGCTAGGTGGCTGATAAACAAGAAGTCATTTTAATAATGTGGAATAATTTTGGCATATTTTAAAATACATTGCTTCACATATCTCAGAAGAGGGAATAATCACATTCCATTGGCATGTGAGATGAGACTTACAAATAACTGCTAATCCTCCTCCTCTGCCAGTGGTTCTATCCAATCTATAATAAGCAGATCCCAAAGGAGTAGCCTCTATGAAGTCTGGATTAGAGTTATTTTTTGCCCAGGTTTCAGTAATAAAAAGGCAATCAAGTTTGTGCTGCCCAATTAAATCTTCAATCTCCATTTTATGCTTAACTAAAGAACAAGCATTTATTAAAGCACAGGTCAGCATATCCCTGGTTAAGATCGAACCCTTTAATTGTCTTCTACATACCATAGATGGGAGCATGCCGGGAGCCCTTGAGTCACCTAAGGTCTGGGGTGTCAAGTTGCACAGCTTATAACTCCATTTATTTAAATTATCTAGGGTTATTTTGTGAGAGCACAGATTGCCAGCTAACGAATGGAGGAACTGGGGTGAATAATAAAGGCGGTCAGGGGCTACCAGGTGAGGGGCATGGTCACCGGCCCCCGGTTGCAGTCGGATGCAGATAGGCACAGATGGGCTTGTCTTAGGCATGCCCGCTGCGTGCATCCCCTGCACGGCCACATCCGGTCTAAAATATAACAGCGCCGGATCAGAGGAGCAGAAGCTCATGTGACCACCAGCAGATAAACTGCTAACCACAGTCTATAACAAATGAGAGTGGTTAGTGAAGGAAGGGCTCTAACAGGCCCTCAACCTTTGAGAATAAAATAGTTGTGCCTATTATTTAAAATACTTAAAATGCTAAAAGTACATAGATAAAACAAAGAGAAAATAATGCCCCCATAGGAAAACAATTCCCCAGTTCCCAGAAACAATCAAACTACACGGACTAAAGCAATCAGCACTCACGCTTTCCTTTCAGCGCGCTGCAGCATTCGGTCTAAAATATAACAGGGCCGGATCAGGGGAGCAGAGGCTCACGTGACCACCGGCAGCTGAACTGCAAACCACAGTCTATACCAAATGAGAGTGGTTAGTAAAGGAAGGGCTCTAAAAGGCCCTCAACCTTCGAGAATAAAACACTTGTGCTTATTGCACTCCCCAGCACAGTGAAATGGGCATGGAGTCCCCTCCAGAACCAGTGGGAAAGTCACCCACTCCAGAGACTTTGGTCTTGTGTAGGAGGCTGGCCTGGCTTATAGTGGGTACCTTGTGGTACTTACACCTTGTGCCAGGTATAGTTATCACTTATTAGTAGAATAGAGGTGTTCTAGCAGCTTAGGTTGATAGAGGTAGCTATAGCAGAGCAGCTTATGCTGAACTAGGAGACATGCAAAGCTCCTACTATACCACTTATATCATATAGCACTATATCACAAGAAAACACAATAATCAGAGTTACTAAAAATAAAGGTACTTTATTTTAGTGACAATGGGGGTCATTCTGACCCCGGCGGTCTGAGACCGCCGGGGCCAGGGTCGGCGGGAGCACCGCCGACAGACCGGCGGTGCCCCGCAGGGCATTCTGACCGCGGCGCTTTGGCCGCGGTCAGTGCAGGAAAACCGGCGGTCTCCCACCGGTTTTCCGCTGCCCGTCAGAATCCTCCAAGGCGGCGCAACATGCTGCGCCGCCTTGGGGATTCTGACACCCCCTACCGCCATCCTGTTCCTGGCGGTTCGCCTGCCAGGAACAGGATGGCGGTAGGGGGTGTCGCGGGGCCCCTGGGGGCCCCTGCAGTGCCCATGCCAATGGCATGGGCACTGCAGGGGCCCCCGTAAGAGGGCCCCGCTTGTATTTCACTGTCTGCATAGCAGACAGTGAAATACGCGACGGGTGCAGTAGCACCCGTCGCACCTTCCCACTCCGCCGGCTCGATTACGAGCCGGCTTCATGGTGGGAAGGTCGTTTTCCCCTGGGCTGGCGGGCGGCCTTTTGAAGGCCGCCCGCCAGCCCAGGGGAAAACTCAAAATACCCGCCGCGGACGGTATTTTGGCGGCTCCCGCCGGGCGCGCGGTGACCGCCCCCAGCGGGAGTCAGAATGACCCCCAATATGCCAAAGGTATCTCAGAGGATACCCTCACTTAGGAGGTAAGTAATATACACAAATTATATGTACACAAACCAAAATCAGGTAAGTAACAGTAAGAAAAGTAGTGCAAACAATGTAGAATCACAATAGAATGCAATAGGTAGAAATATACTCCAAAAGTGGAATGCGAATCACAAATGGACCCCAGGCCTATGGTAGGTTGTAGAGGGTCGCTGGGACTGTTAGAAAAAACTAAGGGTGTCTAAGATACCCAACCCGAAGACCCTGAAAAGTAGGAGTAAAGTTACCCTACTACCCCAGAAAGACAGTATAGTCGAGATAGGGGATTCTGCAAGAACAACAACTGCCAGCAAAACACTGAAGATGGATTCCTGGACCTGAGGACCTGTAAAGGAAGGGGACCAAGTCCAAGAGTCACGCAAGTGTCCAGGGGGGACAGGAACCCACTAAACCCCGGATGAAGGTGCAAAATGGCTGCCTCTGGGTGGAAGAAGCCAAAGATTCTGCAACAATGGAAGGTGCCAGGAACTTCTCCTTTGGTCAGAAGATGTCCCACGGCGTGCTGGAGGATGCAGAGTTGTTTCCACGCAGAAAGACTGCAAACAAGCCTTGCTAGCTGCAAGAGTCATGGTTGAGGATTTTGGGTGCTGCTAGGGACCAGGAAGGACCAGGATGTCGCCCCTTGGAAGAGGAGACAGAGGGGGCATTCAGCAACTCAGAGAGCCCCAGCAGGAGCAGGCAGCACCCACAGAAGTACCCGAACAGGCACTTAGAAGATCTGAGGACAGCGGTCGACTCAGAGCCACAAAGGAGGGTCCCACGATGTCGGAGTCCAACTCAGCGAGTTGGGCAATGCAGGACGGAGTGCTGGTGACCTGGGCTAGGCTGTGCACAAAGGAAGTCTTGGAAAAGTGCACAGAAGCCCGAGCAGCTGCAGATCACGCAGTAGACAGGATTAATGTCTGGCGAGGACTTACCTCCACCAAATTTGGACAGAAGGGCCACTGGACTGTGGGAGACACTTGGACCCAGCTCCTGTGTTCCAGGGACCACGCTCGTCAGGATGAGAGGGGACCCAGAGGACCGGTGATGCAGAAGTTTGGTGCCTGCGTTGGCAGGGGGAAGATTCCGTCGACCCTCAGGAGATTTCTTCTTGGCTTCCAGTGCGGGGTGAAGGCAGACAGCCCTCAGTGCATGCACCACCAGGAAACAGTCAAGAAAGCCGGCAGGATGAGGCGCTACAATGTTGCTGGTAGTCTTCTTGCTACTTTGTTGCGGTTATGCAGGTATCCTGGAGCAGTCAGCGGTTGATCCTTGGCAGAAGTCAAAGAGGGAAGTGCAGAGGAACTCTGGTGAGCTCTTGCATTCGTTATCTGAGGAATAGCCCAGAGGAGAGACCCTAAATAGCCCAAAAAGGAGGATTGGCTACTGAGAAAGGTATGCACCTATCAGAGGGGGTCTCTGATGTCACCTGCTGGCACTGGCCACTCAGAGCTTTCCATTGTGCCCCAACACCTCTGTATCCAAGATGACAGAGGTCTGGGACACACTGGAGGAGCTCTGGGCACCTCCCCTGGAAGGTGCTGGTCAGGGGAGTGGTCACTCCCCTTTCCTTTGTCCAGTTTCACGTCAGAGCAGGGCTGGGGGATCCCTGAACCGGTGTAGACTGGCTCATGCAGAGAGGGCACCATCTGTGCCCATCAAAGCATTTCCAGAGGCTGTGGGAGGCTACTCCTCCCCAGCCCTTTACACCTATTTCCAAAGGGATAGGGTGTAACACCCTCTCTCAGAGGAAATCCCTTGTTCTGCCTTCCTGGGACCAGGCTGCCCTGGCCCCAGGGGGGTAGAAATCTGTCTGAGGGGTTGGCAGAAGCAGTAGCTGCAGTGGAGACCCAGGAAAGGCAGTTTGGCAGTACCCGGGTTCTGTGCTGGAGACCTGGGGATGCATGGAATTGTCCCCTCAACACCAGAATGGTATTGGGGTGACAAGTCCATGATCCTAGACATGTTACATGGCCATGTTCAGAGTTACCATTGTGATGCTACATATAGATAGTGACCTATATATAGTGCACGCGTGTAATGGTGCCCCGCACTCACAAAGTTCGGGGAATTTGTCCTGAACAATGTGGGGACACCTTGGCTAGTGCCAGGGTGCCCACACACTAAGTAACTTGGCACCTAACCTTCACCAAGTGAGGGTTAGACATATAGGTGACTTATAAGTTACTTATGTGCAGTGAAAAATGGATGTGAAATAACGTGGACGTTATTTCACTCAGGCTGCAGTGGCAGTCCTGTGTAAGAATTGTCTTAGCTCCCTATGGGTGGCAAAAGAAATGCTGCAGCCCATAGGGATCTCCTGGAACCCCAATACCCTGGGTACCTAGGTACCATATAAACCAGGGAATTATAAGGGTGTTCAAGTGTGCCAATGAGAATTGGTAAAATTAGTCACTAGCCTGCAGTGACAAATTTAAAAGCAGAGAGAGCATAAACATTGAGGTTCTGATTAGCAGTGCCTCAGTGATACAGTTAGGCACCACACAGGGAAAACCTACAGGGCATACATTATGATCACTGGGGTCCTGCCTAGCAGGATCCCAGTGACACATAGGCAAAAACAAACATACATACAGTGAAAATGGGGGTAACATGCCAGACAAGATGGTACTTTCCTACACCTTGCACTCCCCAGCACAGAGAAATGGCCATGGAGCCCCCTCCAGAACCAGTGGGAAAGTCACCCACCTGAGAGACTGTGGCCTTGCTCTCCCCAGCACAGAGAAATAGACATAGAGCCCCCTCCAGAACCAGTGGGAAAGTCACCCACTCCAGAGACTGTGGACTTGCACTCTCTAGCACAGAGAAATGGGCATGTTGCCCCCTCCAGAACCAGTGGTCAAGTCACCCACCTGTGAGACTGTGGCCTTGGATTCCCCAGCACAGAGAAATGGGCATGAAGCCCCCTCCAGAACCAGTGGGAAAGTCATCCACTCCAGAGATTGTGGCCTTGTTCTCCCCTGCTCAGAGAAATGGGCATGGTGCCCCTTCATAAACCAGTAGGATAGTCACCCTCTCCAGAGACTGTGGCCATGCACTCCCCAGCACGGAGAAACGGGCATAGAGCCCCCTCCAGAACTAGTGGGCAAGTGCCCTAACTCAACTGAGGTGCCCCCCACTCCCTGCCCACTGAGGGCCCAGCCCACTTACAAAATGATGCCCCTGCTGAGTTTGGTGCAGTTGATGTCAGGAGAAAAGTTGGGCCTTGGAGTGTGCCCTGTGGCTATGTGGGCCCTTTGTATTTTGGACTGAGCATTGGCCCTTTGTGGGCAATTGTACATATCATGTTCATGTGGTGGCTTTTCTCTTGCTAATACATTTTTAGTACTTCTGAAATCTGGTCCATATTTTATTGTGCTGTGTGTCGTGTGCAATTGGTTTACATGTGCAGCTTGTTGTGTGTATGGTGTGTTTTGTGCATGTGTGTGTCACTCTCGTTTTCCTCCCTCCCTCCCTTGTGTGCTAGGCGGCTGTACTCACCGTTGTCATCTTCGTTGACGTTGGTGTTCCAGGTGGAGCATGGCGTAGAAGAACATCGGGAAGACTTGCAATTCCGGTTCCATGGTGGCGGCAGAGTCCTCTGTGTCATTTTGGTGAGTCTTTTGTTTTCTGTGTTCAGTTTCCGCCAGGCTTTTGATGGCGTTGGCACCGCCCCGGAAATAGTGGTGGTGTGCTGTGTCATAATATGGTGGGCGGTACTTTGTCTTCCGCCTGACTGTTGATGACGACCGCCGGCGTGCGTGGTGTTAACGCCCTGGCAGATGGTGTGGTACATTGGCTGTCTGTGGGAGTTCTCACCACGATGGTCAGAATTTGGCGGTAATTACCACCGGCCTGCTGGCGGTATTTCCGCCACTTTATCACTCACCGCCAATGTCATAATGAGGGCCTAAGTCTGGATAATAAACTGTTAATTATCCTTTCATTGTTAAAGGGGCGGGCATTGGGGATGATGGGGATGAGGGAAGTGCAGTGTGCACTCCCTCAGTGCACATGTGTGTTTGGCTGGCCATCTCAGCCTGTGCTGCCTGCTAAGAACAAGGAGATGCGGCAGTGCGGCATGCAGGTAAGGTTTATTCTTTATATTTGTATTATAAATATCCTACCTCCCCCGCACCGCCTGCCCCTGGTAACTCCTGTGAGCCATGGCTGCTGTTGAAGGGTGGTAGTGAGGGAATTTGTAAAGAAGAGATCAATGGGAGGGTGCAAAAAAGACTGTCGCACCGGGCACCACTAGTGCTAAAGCCAACCCTGAGAGTGTGTTGTGGCAGTTTAGTCATTCTAAGAGGCAGTACAGTGTACTGGGCTAGAGTTCCCATGATTCACTGCAGTGACATGATTTAGGGCCTGATTTAGAATTTGGAGACAATTTGGAGCAACTAGTCACCCAAACTGCAAATCATGCTCTTAGTATACCATGGACTTTGTTCGGAGTAGTGGGCTAATGTTCCTAGAGCACAAGGCATTATGACCGATTATTGTAGGTAGAGCGAAATACAGTATTCTGGCTTGATCTCCCTGGGAAACAGTTCTTTGTGAGAGGTTAGTGTCATTTGCATGTATTGTTTTCGATGTGTGTCCCTAGGATGCAATGCGGAGTGGTGAAGCAGTGCTCAAAGCGTGCAGTGAAGTACTGTGTGGTAGCATTCCTTGATGATTCATGGTGGGCTAAGCGCAAAGTACAATATCCTTGGATGCTCTCTAGGGTGCTGGGTTCGGATAGGATGCAAACATCACATACTGGCGCGACGGTTTCAACACTATTACTGAAACCTTACTGTATGCATGGTACAGCACTGAATGAAGGTCTAGAAGTTATAGCTAAAGGCTCAATAACACATCTGCATAAGCATTTGCATTTATACTCTTTTGTTGTACATCAATTACAAGGCCTTAAGCTAAAGTGATCATTAAGCAGACAGAAAAAAGAGTGAACCCAGCATTGCTATTGCCTTTAATGTGGTACACTCACTTTCAATATGCGTTTTGGAATGTGGTTAGGAGGCCTCTTAATGTCAATGAAAACAAAACGGTACTCTAATGAGGACATTAAAACATTTACACAAAGCATTTTTCTCCACGTTTATGATGGCAGGGATGAAAGATACATATTGACAATCCTCTAACTATAGTAAAAACATGAAAGTGCCATATTTATGGTTAATGTGATCTCATGGTCTTTCAATTTGCAATGCAGAATTTGTGCGGGTGAATATGCACACCCCCTCGCCTTTTCCCCACTGCATATCCGGCCTCACTCAGAGCACATTTACTAAACCTGAACACATTCTCTGCAGCCTCGATGCTCAGTTAACAGCCACAGCCAAGGGCCAGGGGGGCTTTAATACCTCCTTGTTACCATGGCAATAGGTAGAACTACATGGATTAGACAGCCCTGAGCACAGTGTTCAGTTTGTTTGCTCAGTTTTGATGGCCGTTATTTGTTCTTCATTTCCCCCATCCTTTGTAAGGTCTCAAACCGCTAAAGCGGGAGGTGATTACTGGGAGCTACAGTAACTGTGCCATGGACCTGGCTGCATTAAGTGGGGCCCTGCTGTGCTTGATTGGAATGTACTTTTCTGCAAAAGCTCAGGGGAGGGAGTACACTTTAGAAAAAAGTTACATTGTGGCTTGCTGCTAAATTGGAAGACGGGGGAAAAAGATAAAAAAAAAAAAAAGAGTGAAATGTCATAAAACATTGAACATGAAGGATTCATTTAATAAGACTCAAATTATTCCCTGGTGTAAGTTAAAAACCTAGCAACAAAGCTTTCATTATAAAATGTTTATAGTGCATGAACAGTAGGAAACGTGACTCAGTTCACTGGATTCCTAATCACAGCTGTACAATACACATTAAAGAGTAAAGATTTCAGGCAAATACCACTTAATAAAATATAAAATATAACGTGCAATCGCAGCGACGTGATATTAGGAAGTGTGTCAGTATCTGGGAATACTCTGATACCACACTAATGTCACACACTAGTACTTTAACACTTCTTGTAGGAAGCTGAGGGACGCTCCTGTACTTGTCCATGAGGGCAATACTTTTCTGAGAATGGAAAAAATCCTAACTACAGCAGTGCCCCAGTAATCAAAGTAGTGTGTAGAATTTTGAAGAATGTCACTCCTTACTATAAAGCAAAATCTCATTGCTAAAAGAAACATGTTCACCACTGTGCATCAGATGAACATGAAGCACCAATAACTTGATGCTCTAATTCAAAGCAGAAGAAAATTATAAGTTTCTTTAGGGTTGATAAATATGACAATTTTCTTGTAAAATGTGATGTATCATCAAACCTCACTGACATTTTTTTAAAGGCTCTTCATTCATGTCTTTAATTTTTCAGAGTTTTGCATAATACTACGTGCCTCTTTGTGTCTAATTTAAAGTGTTCAACAAGATAGAGAAATGTAACCATACCCAGTAAGTTTAAATGACAGTTAAAGTCCGGTCAGGTGAGAGGTTGGACCTTACTCCAACATTCCTGCATCGCTTTCATGACACAGGTTCAATTAAACACCTAAAAGGTATGTGTGCATAATAATTTAACATCCATATTGCCGTGATAAAGATGCGTCAGTCTTTCATCACAGTATTAAGGTGTTAACGCGTCCTTTTATATTAATTTATACACATTAGGACTTGTTTTAGGCCAATGAATCTTGTGACCCAGTGGTGAGACACCGTAGGAACGAGATAACTGATCAATATGTCGAGCAATATATCAATAATGTCATCAATATTCACCACCACAATACACTTTACTCTAGTTATAGACATTAATCAAATTGTCGACGCAACCATGACCTTTCAGCCATGAATACCCACACCTTTGATAGAATTTTATGAATTTTATTCCCTATTGATTACAATCTACTAGCAAAAGTGTCAATCTCAAAACCAAGAAGCATAAGAGCATAGTCACAATATGGTAACTGTGATAAGATTTCATTAACGCAAGAATCACAAACATAAGAACATAGCACGGCGTGAACATAAATCAGAATACAAAGAATATCATGTAAGTCTCAGTTCAGCATAGCGCAACGTCAGTCCTTGTCTATTTGCGTCAATCAGAGTGATCACCTGTCCTAACCACTAATTAGCATCAGCATGTTGGGCTTCATGCAAAATAATTTAGAATATCAATTTAGAAAACATCTAACTATGGCCTCTATTAAAAAATGAGCAGTTGGTACCTAGAAAGGAAAAGCAAACAGACAAATTACAAATCGTATTGTCATAATTACCCTCCAAGGATTAGGTCAGCACACAGGATCAGTCTTCGTCTTCAGGACATCAGTCGAATCGCCATCAGTCTAACCTTGTCTAAAGGACAGGGGACACTTTCCCTCATAAGGAGGAGAAGCAAAAAGGGCAGTCTATGGGTGAGGATGGTTTATTAAGTCTCAAAGTCACCAAACAAAGTGACAGAGTTTCTGGATAAAATCGACAGTATTCCCTACCTAGTTCTATCGACCCTTCTGTGACATGGGTTTTTATCCCTTTTTCGTAATACCTTCCCCCAAAATTCTATTGGACATTTACTATACCCCACTATCTTTAACCTATCAAATTAAGCATTAGGTAATTCTAATTGTCACCCCATGATAATCCATAACATTTTGATTGGTCTCCGTAATTGACGCCTTCGGAGGTGGCACATCCGGATTTACTTCACCATTCGGCACGTCTTCTCGGGTCATGAGTTTCCTTTGTCCATGGTTAAACGTCCTTGTACAGTACATTAATCTACTTTTGTTTCAACTTTGTATTGAATTTATACTAAACAACGAGCATGCGGGTGAGAACAGAATCTAGGTTGATACATGAAATGAAGAAAAGGAACAAATGCAGGGTCATGGCCCTTTGCGAGTCAGCACACTGAAAAACAGAGAAAAATGCTTTAATATGAGAGCTAGGCAGCTATATCTACAACTCACGCTAACTTAAGGCCTATGAGATTTTTAATACAAATGCAATATCGTAACTGTTAATTTAAAACCATAGCATGAACAGTTTTACTCATCATTGTTAGTTCACGTATATATTGGTGACCACACACATTATAGTCGTAATTCAGATGTGTGTTTAAGCAAAACACTAATTATTGTAGTTTTCTATGCAGCATCATTAAACATTGATATAAGCATTTTACTTTTACTATATGTAATATTTAAATTACGCTCTCTCAGTCCCTCCTCTGATGACGCTCGTCATCACACCAACCTTTCCCTTGACCTTTCACTTTTAATTTTTCACCTTGCGCATAATGCGCATTTCAACATCTTGCCCTTTATGTGAACTTTCCCAAATTTCATTGAACATTTTCTCTCTTTCTCTTTCTTCGTTTCTTCTGGTTCTTTTAGTCCAATTTTTCTTGACTTTGCCATTAATTTTGCATGCCCCCCACAATCCTAATAGACAGGCCAAAACAATTAATAGACCCATTAATATTTTTGCCAGCACCCCATTCCAAATATTGGTAAACCAGCTCCCAACTCTGGCAATTCATTTTCCAAACTTTTCCCAGACCCCAAGTTCCTTCTAATCCTTCAAATATGTACTGTCTCTAGTAAGGTTAGTAAGCATACTTCTAATCTTTTTACTATTGTCCGGAATGAACGAGCAACAATGACGCTCGTTGAGCATCTTGCAGACCCCTCCACTCTCTGCTAAAACAATGTCTAAAGCAAGCCGATTTTGAAGAGTCATAGCTCTTTCTGCAGCAAGTTCAGTATCCATCAGGAGTATAGCCCCTGTGAAGTTTGTCAGCATGTTATCCACAATAGTAGACAACTTTTGAATCTTCATAGAATTCAAAATAACCCCCACTGAAGGGATTATAGCTCCAAATATGTCACCAATGACAGCAGCCACTGATTCTCGTTTTTGTCTAGGATGTTGTAATTCAGACGTTTTAGGTATTTGTTTTAAATCATCAATCTGGTAAATCTTTGGGAAAACTATTCCCAAATAACATGTCCCATACCATCCCTTAGGGAGACGGTAATAAGCATTTAGCCCACAGATATAGTAGATCCCAGGGATCGCTGGATCCTGTCCATTCAACATAAATGTCCATTTACTCTGAAACAAAAACACATGTCTGCATTCACTCGTTCCTACAAACAAATTGTCTTTCTCAGATTTCGGTCTATATATACAAAGCCTACCTACATGTAATGCATCTATAGCTAGTTTGCCTTGTGTTTTGATTGCAGTGTAAACATAATCATTTGCATATGTGCGTTTTTCTAACCCTTTTTCTAATCTCTCCTTCAATGCTTTGCGTCTATCATCAGTGTGATCTAAAAAACTTTTCTCCACAGGTGATAGCAAGCAATTCAAATTATTCCGATGTGCATAAGCAGTTCCAAATGTAAGCGTTGGCTCAAAGAATCCTCTAACTATTTTTATATCGTGTTCCTTAGCTAGTTTGTTCAAAAATTCAATCACAGGCACAAAAGAAAACACAACATCCAGATTTGAATAAAAGTATTGCACATGCTCTTGATTATAGAACCTTGTTAGTAGTAAGCTGCAACTAATCCCATAAGTTATAGGGAGGCTATGATAAGTAACTCCCTCCTGCACAGATAAAGGAATCTTAGTACACACATAACAATCTTTCGCATCCATGGTTTCCACATACTCATTTAGCAAGCGATAGAAGACATTAGTAGAAAGTTCCCCTTTTGAATTAGTTCCCTCATGCAAGTGTCTTGCATCCTGCTCAAATCTTTCCCACGGTGTTAGTGTTGTAGTTTCAGGTTTTGAAGTAGCATTAATGGTCTCTTTCTCTATCCATGGCATTCCCACAATCACTCCCACAATTATTATTGCACACACAACACCTATTATAAGTCCTAGCCAACCACACACCTTACTCCCCTTGTTACTACTTCTATTATAAGCCATGTCTGTATAGAATCAGATAGTACATCAACAATCAACTTAAGGATGATTTAGAATATTTTCTTGCTTTCTGCGTATATTTACAGCGTCTCCACTCACTCCAGGACCCCCTTGTCAAATCAGGTTAGCAGCTTGTCATAATCAGGTTTCTTTAAAAGTCAATCCGGTTCTAGTGTCACTTTCGGTAGTTTATAGAGTCTCTCTTTCAGTTTTCAGATTTTCAATTTTAACCAAGTTTTCTTTGGATTTGCTCAGGTACCGTAGTATTGGCCTGGTACTTCTCGATCAAAACAGAATGCTAGGAATTCTTGTTGCCATTCAGATGTTGTAGCATACACCCATTCAGGACCTGTATATCTTCTGTTTGCGACTCTCTTTCTTTTCAGCCTTCGTTCACCTTGTTGCTCTTCTTCACTTAGGTCTTCCACTCGCGATGTATCGTTCTCCTCTGTTATTGTTTCACTTGACGTGTCTCTTATCTTGAAGAGTGTTTTTTCTGGCCAATTATCACCTATATGCGTCTTCTTTCGATGTGTCTTTTCAGGACGTTGGACAGCACCCTCCTCTTGTGATATGGTGTTTTCACTTGATGGACCTGAAGCTGGCTCAGGAGACTCTGGCGCGCTCTTATTTCTCTCTACAAGTTCTCCTTCTTCTTCTTCTTCTTCTTCTCCTTCTTCGCCTGGGTCTGTGCCGGGTTTGAGTTCTAACCCGTATCTGCCTACTTCTGGGAGAACCTCTCCTTGAGTTCGTTCTCCTGCTGCCTCTAGCGAGATAGGCAGTCTATCACCTCTCTCAAACTCATTCACTGTTTGAGGGACGAGGCTGTTCTCAGTGGGCCCTCCGGCAGTCTCAGTTCCTTCTTGACTGTTTTCTGGCCCTGAGACTTCTCTTCCTGAAGCTGTTGTGCCGTAAACTTCAAGTTCCTCTTCAGCAGGACACGTTACCTTTTTTGTGTGACTGGCATGTATCCAGTTTGGAACTCCGGCACACTTTACAGCAGTAGTAGTTGTCAAGATTACTTGATATGGCCCTTTCCAACGTGGTTCCAGACACGACTTTCTCACGTGCTTCTTGACAACCACCAAGTCACCAGCTTGTAGAGAGTGGCCTGGATCGCCAATTGGTGGCAATGTGTTAGCTTCCACCTGGTGAGAGAAAGAGCGAATCACATCAGCCAGACCTTTGCAGTAGTCCAACACCATATCATCTGTAATATACACTAGAGCATTTGCAGGTACTGCTGGTAATCTCATAGCTCTACCCATTAGGATTTCATGGGGGATAATCCCGTTTTCTTGTCTGGGGTGTTTCTCATTGACATCAGCACTAAAGGCAATGCATCTGGCCATTTCATATTGGTAGCTGCGCACATTTTTGCCATTCTCGATTTCAAAGTACTGTTCTTTGTTCTACTAGTCCTGATGCTTCGGGCGGTAGCTACAATGCAGCTTTTGTTCGATGTCAAGTGCGCCACACAGGAGTTTAATCACCTCATTGTCGAAGTGTCTGCCCCTATCTGACTCTATAGAGACCGGAAACCCGAACCTTGGTATCAGTTCCCTAAGTAGTAATTTTGCAACTGTAAGACTGTCATTCCTACGTGTGGGGTATGCCTCAATCCAGTGACTGAAAACACACACAATCACCAACACGTACTTCAATCCTCCACAAACAGGCATTTCAATGAAGTCCATTTGCATCTTGCTGAATGGACCGCCAGCTCTCCCAGTGTGGCTCAAAGTTACCACGGTTCCTTTTCAGGCATTCATCTGTTGACAGATGATTCACCTGTGACAAATGACCTCTGCAGCATGTCTGAATTTTGGATTAAACCAGTTGATTTTAAATGACCTGATCATTGCATCCCTCCCAAGGTGAGCCTGTCCATGATAAAGTCTGGCAAACGGAGATAGAAGACTGTTTGGCAAGACTAGTTTTCCTTCCTCTGAGACCCACAAATCATCAGCCCTTTGTACACATTGCATTCTTTTCCAAGAGCGTTCTTCCTCTTTGCTTGCACGACTTTGTTATGTTTTTAACTCATCTAACGTGTCAACCACCCGTAATGCAAGGTTCAGACATGTGTCATTTTCAGTTTGCGGTAACAGTTCCCATTACTCTTTGAACGATATATAGTTCAATGCGCAAAACCTTGCGACTTGATCTGCATAACCGTTTCCCATGGACACAAAGGCGGTCATTCTGACCGCGGCGGACGGCGGTCGCCGCCCGCCAAGCGGTTCCCGCTGAAAGACTGCGGCGGCCATTCCGGCTTACCCGCTGGGCCGGCGGGCGACCGCCAGAAGACCGCCGGCCGGCCCAGCGGGACAGCCCCTTCCACAATGAAGCCGGCTCGGAATGGAGCCGGCGGAGTTGAAGGGGTGCGACGGGTGCAGTGGCACCCGTCGTGATTTTCACTGTCTGAACAGCAGACAGTGAAAATCTTTGTGGGGCCCTGTTAGGGGGCCCCTGCACTGCCCATGCCACTGGCATGGGCCCCAGGGGCCCCACTGCACCCGTTCCCGCCATCTCCACCGCCAGAAACAGGCTGGCGGGAAGGGGGTCGGAATCCCCATGGCGGTGCTGCAAGCAGCGCCGCCATGGCGGGTTCCCTGGGCCAGCGGGAAACCGGCGGGAAACCGCCGGCTCCCCTTTTCCGACCGCGGCTTTACCACCGCGGTCAGAATCGCCCAGGAAGCACCGCCAGCCTGTTGGCTGTGCTTCCGCCGCACTCCGCCATGGCGGTCATGGACCGCCAAGGTCAGAATGACCCCCAAAGTCTTGTGATCTAATATGAGCACTGCATTTCACCACAGCAATTTCAAGAGGTAACTGAATTGCATGTAACAAATCCTTTATTTGTTCACCATTTTTCACAGGAGAACCAGAAGAGGTCATGAAACCTCTCTGTGACCAAAGTTGGCCAAAATCATGTACGATTCCAAATCCGTATCTGCTATCGGTATAGATAGTGACCCTTAGATTCACAGCTGCGTGGCATGCCTTAGTAAGGGCAATTAATTCTGCCACTTGAGCGGAAAACACTCTCTCGAGCCAGGAGGCTTCAATAATACCAGCTATGGTGCATACCGCATAGCCAGCTCTTAGTGTTCCAGCAGAATCTCTTAGACAGGACCCATCAACAAACATGATACAGTCATTTTCTTTCAACTGTGTGTCCTGAATGTCTGGACGAGGTTTGGTACATAGCTCAGTTACCTCAAGACAGTCATGTTCAAATTCTTCCTCATTTTTGATTTCAGTGTTTTCAACAGGAAGTAAAGTTGCCGGGTTCAATACAGTACACCGCTTGAGTGAATCATTTGGTGACCCCAATATGATTGTCTCATACCTAGTGAGACGAGCATTTGTCATGTGCTGAGTTTTAGTTTGAGTCAACAGAATTTCAACTGAATGCGGAACAATTACTGTTAGGGGGTATCCCATGACTATGCCTTCACATTGTGTAAGGCACTGACCAACTGCTGCAACTGCGCGCAAACAACCCGGTAAGGCTGCTGCAACAGGGTCCAAGGTAGCTGAAAAATATGCTACAGGGCGATTTGGATCTTCATGGACCTGTGTTAAGACAGACAAAGAACAAGCATCATGTTCATGACAGAACAACAGAAAAGGTTTCGTATAGTCAGGCATTCCTAACGCTGCTGCCTTGCACATGCATTCTCTTAACTCCATAAATGACTCAAGTTCTTCCTTAGAGAAAGTTATGGTATATGGCTCATCCTTGATCTCTTTGCCTGTCAGTTTTATCAAAGGTTTTGAAATGATCGAGAAGTTGGGTATCCACTGGCGACAGTAGACCACCTTTCCCAAAAACATCCTGACATCTCTTTTTGTCGTTGGAGGGTTCATTTGCAAGATGGCTGTTATTATTTCCTTTGATATTCTCCTGGAACCTCTTTCGATCAAATGCCCTAAGTATTTCACCTCTTTCTGACAGTATTGTAGCTTCCTGGGTGACACCTTATGCCCATTTTTTCCCAGATGATTCAGTAATACAATGGTATAGTATTTACAACTGTCCCTAGTTTTGGATGCAATCAGCAAATCGTCAATGTACTGCACAAGAGTTGAATTAAAAGGCAGTACAGGGACTCCAAATCCTTTTTCAATATCTGATTGAAGATGGACGGTGACTCAGAACACCCTTGAGGAATTCTGCACCAACTGTACACCTTATCCAGGAATTTGAAACTGAACAAAAATTGGCTATCCTCATGAAGAGGTATCGAAAAGAAGGCCTGTGACAGATCTATGACAGTAAACCATTCAGCATCACAGGGAACCTGGAACATTATTACTGCTGGATTGGGTACCACAGGGCAACACTTTACCACAATTTCATTTATTTTTCTCAAATCCTGTACAATTCAAACTTTCCCACAAGGCTTCTTTAAACCTATTATGGGAGTGTTACAACGACTGCTCAAAACTTCTTTCAGGACTCCCTGCCTGAAAAAATCTGCAATTATTTGTGACACTTCGATGAGAACGTCTTGGGTCATATGATATTGTGGCACCTGAGGGAATACCACATTTGGCTTTATCTGGACCTTAACTGGTTCTACCCCTTTTATTAGTCCTACTTCCTTTCCGGTCAGGTCCAATACTTTCTCTGTTACCGTCCCCTGTAACTCGACAGATAAATCAATCAAGGTAAGCATCGGGAACAGAGTAATCAAAGGGTAATCTTCATTAGCTGTTCCTGTGTCTTCTTCTGAGAACTGTCCTTCATCTCCCTCATCATCACTATTTGTCTGCACTTCGATTCTGTCATTGGAACAGGTAACTGAACATTTTGTCTTGCACAGTAAGTCCCTTCCCAGTAGGGATACCGGACTCGAGTCACAGACTACAAACCTATGTAGCCCCTGAAAGTTGACGATCTCAACCTGCACTGGATCCGTAATCGGGTTTGTCAGATACTGGTTTGCTACTCCAACCACTCTTATGGTACGCCCTGAAAGGGGCAATTTTGGAACCTCTGCACTTCTGACTGTAGAGCGTGTGGCTCCTGTGTCAACCAGGAATGAGACCTTGTAACCCATCACCTTTCCTTCCACATATGGACCCCTCTGATCCACCTCTAAGGATGCTGCAAGCCTGCATTCTTCACTGTCTGAGCTATCATCTAACCATTCTCCATTCATTCCATTTTCACCTCGTAACGGGAATTGTTGTACTGTATTATTTCGACTCGTTACCTGACCCGTGACCTGTTGAGGAACCATCACCTGTTGCTGTCCCATCGGAGCCATTGGTAATTGCATTTGCTGTCTAGGTACCATAGGAATCTGCTGTTGTACTGGTTGCATTTGCACTGACTAAAAACGCGGCATTTGTATCTGTTGCATGGGCTGTACCCCTTGCATTTGTACTAGATTGTTCAGAAAATTCGGGTTTTGATGCCTCATTTTAGGGCCCCGTACATTTTGTAATGTAACGACATTAGCACTTTGCTGAACAACACCATCCTGCACCAGATTCGGGCACTCCCGTTTCCAGTGCCCCACGCCCCCGCATGCGTGACATGGTGACATCTTTTTCGCTCCTTGTACATCATTTTGAACCACAACAGTATTTAAGTCTGGACCGCGATTCACAAACCCTCAACCTCGACCCCTCGGCTGTGTCTGAAACACACCATTCATTTGCAGTTGTTGCTGTGTCATCTGTTGAACTCCGTTTCCCTGTATTCCTGCCTGTGCAGCCCTTATCTGCATCACCATCACTTTCTCTTTCAGCTTCTTTTGCTTCAGTTCAATCTCATCACTACAGTATTTCGCATACTGCAACACCTCATCAATCAGCTTTGCTTGCCAACAAATCAAATGATTCTTAATCATCTGGCTAACTTCTGGTCTCAATCCTTCGATGAACCTAAATACAAGATGATTCATGTCCTTCGGTTCAATTGTCTCAGTACCACTATAGTGTCTGAATGCCTTTAGCAGTCTTTCGTAGTAAGCATGGATTGATTCCTTAACCTCTTGAGAGGTCCGGTCAATTTTCTGCCAATCAGTCACCTTCGGCAACACCTTTTGCTTCAAAAACTCAATCACCTTATAATAATACTTCATCAACTCTTCAGAGGGTGCCCCGGTCCCCTTATCTCTTGCCGGCTCCTTGGTCGTCCAATCTACCCCTCTCTTGCACTCAAGCCACAAATCAAGCGGAACAATGATCTCAAACAATTTATTCAAGTCTTCCCAGAGACACTTCGCAAGTTTCACAAACCTATCTGTTTGCTGATACCACTCGATTGGTTTCTCTCTCAATCTGGGATAATCGTTAGTAAAAGATAGGATGTCCCTCTGGACGACGGTACATGGACTAAGACACCACCAGCTGACTCTCTCATAGGTAATATTTTTACTGATTCCAGATCGGGTGAGGCCTTGGCTTGATTAGACCCTGGACTGTCACCCTTTTCCTTATCTCTTTTCTTTGCCCACCTGCCTTCCCATTTCTCCAGTGCACCCTACATTTGTGTGCTTTGCAACAATTCTTTCAAATGTGCCTTCATTCCCGCAGACCTCATGTGCTCAAAGTCTTTGGAGTCAAAATCCAATCTGTAACTTCTTTTCATATGTTTAGTATTTCCGATATCAACATTGTATTTATCAGCCAGGTTCGCTAATCTCTGATGCACCTTGCCTACTTCTTTGGTAATTTTGGGGCATAAGAATCTTAATTCTGCTTCTGTGTATGACTCCAATCTATTTACTCCCATTGTACCTTCCACTAATTCAGCAGCTTCTGCTCCTACTCTTACAAAGTTCAGGTATTCGTCTTGTTTTTCTTTTCCTGGTTCGACTGTAACCACTGCAGCCTTTTGTGAAGTATAAGTCTTTTCTAGCCATTCACTTAGCTGTTGGACTGTGAAACCCTGTAGCGAACTGTTCCCTGCATGCATCATTGGGAAATGTGAGGTGTTTGTACTCATTGTCTGTGGAGTTAACACTCCTAACCCTGATTGACGCATTGCTTCGATGGGTGCTCCCACTGGACTAAGGTCCATTAAAGACCTCGGCTGTTCAACTGCTTGCTCTCCTGGTGCCATTATTTGGGGGGTTCCCATAGACCCTCCTCTTATCACGTCTGGAGTCATCACTCCCTGATCACATACACCAGTTTTACCCTGCGCATACAATGGCACTGGTGGACCAACGGTGATTGGCAATGATATGGCAGCAGGTGTCTGACCTGGTCCCAGACTTCGTGGAGCTGTAACTCCATAGGTCTGTTCCAAGGTACCCGGAACAGGTACTAATGGCGGACCAGCTAGTGGGTTATACCCTGGTATCAGCTGTGGTTGCGGTTTGGACAGTAATTTCGGAGTTGACTCAATCTGTACTAACTTTGTTTTTGTGTATATCGGGTCTGGCGGCACTATCAGATTTGTAGTAGTCTCAAGTACTGGAACATCTGGGTACATTCTCCGTATCTGCGGTGGAGGTTGCAACTGTATTGGTATGTCTGGTGCAGTGGGTACACTGACACCATTCTGTATCGAAGCCGTATCACTAGTCTGTACCGTATCAGCAACTCCCTTTTCCTGCGTCTGGTTTCCAGGATCCATGCTAGTGCTTGGAGCACTATCGCTCACCGCATGAGGTGGCGGGCGATCATGTAGTAATCTGTCCATAAATTCCTCATCGTCTGAATCATCTTCCTCTTCCCAAGGTCTTTTATTCTCTTTAGATTTGCCTTAGTCTTTATCTGTCTTACAGGAGGCTTTCTTTCCCTGTGTTTCTTCTCCCTGTGTTATTGCTGGGAACAGTTTTAGTCCGTCAACAATTCCCCTTCTCCACATTTTATTCTCATTATCCCATCTAGCCTCTGCATAGGATTTTTCTGCCCTTCTCAGCCTTCTATGGAACCTTTCTTGTCTATGTTTAAGAGCCAACAAATCCCAAATCGCTAAAGCCTCATTTTGAGCTGGCCTCAGAGGTGGTTTCTGTGTACTTAACATCCACCTTAAGTTTTCCAACACCTTTGGATTGAATGTCCCATGCTCCGGAAACGCTAAACATCCCTCCTTCTCTGTTAGTTTGTGCCACTGTTTCATCCATAAACGTGGCGCAATACCCTTCTCTTCTATAACCATATAAGCTAGAGTACCCACGGGTGGTGTAGACTCCCCATCAGTTGTTACGATATATGTGTCTCCCTTCAGAGCACTCTTAAATGCTTTAACAAAATTCATTTTGCGATTTTCCCTTGTTTGTATTTTTAATCAGAAGTGACTTAGTTGCCAGGACACTCTTCACCCACCTTTCTCAACCTATTGCCTCTCACGGACGGCAGCCAATCCGTGCGCGACCCCTCTCGACAACTGACCTATCTCAGCGCAGCACCACTAACGTCACACTCACACACACTGCAGCTGACAAAGTCTTGCGGCTTGTCCGCTCCTCACTAAATTCATACAAACTAATGCAAATTATTGCGAGCACCTTAAATGACAACACAAATCTGCCGGTTTACTACAGGAAGGGTAACACATTTGCTTCAGAACTTTACAGAGATTTCACTTGAAGCCTCAGCCGCTACTTTCTCCTTGTCAGTTCCCGCATACGCAAGTAGAATTCGAGCCGCAAATTCTACTCTCGACTTGTCAATGGCTCATCCCAGTGCACTTTAGAACTTGCCAAATCTCCATCGAAGGTTTCACACATACGTGTCAACCACGCCCGATTGACCTATTAAACCAAACAGATTACAACATAAACCCAAGTGTCTCCTACACTTGTCAACATACTCCGGAGTCTTAGACCACAACAGGTCCGTACATAAACAACCAACCACGTGGATAATTTGTGAGCATCAAGTGCCACACTCCTATGAAGTACGCTGACTTCCCTACTCTCATACTGCGGAGTACGCCCACTCCTACTAAACAACACATTTGGCCTAAATACACACAAATCTCGCAATCACCTGCAAAAAAGGCATAAGTTAGCAAGAGCAAAACCCTAAACCACACACATTATGGCGCCGAGAACATCCCCAACTCATTTAGGCAGGCTCCGAGATCCCGGGAAAGTCATGGTGAACTTAGAAACCCTTCATACCTCCAATTTGCATTATCACAGAAAAACAAATTAAACAATGGTTCTCCGTCCTAGGGCCCCCAAGGGCCAAAACCGTCGCTCTGCTACCAGAACTGTTAACGTGTCCTTTTATGTTAATTTATACACATTAGGACTCGTTTTAGGCCAATGAATCTTGTGACCCAGTGGTGAGACACCGTAGGACGAGATAACTGATCAATATGTCGAGCGATATATCAATAATGTCATCAATATTCACCACCACAATACACTTTACTTTAGTTATAGACATTAATCAAATTGTCGACGCAACCATGACCTTTCAGCCATGAATAACCACACCTTTGACAGAATTTTATGAATTTTATTCCCTATTGATTACAATCTACTAGCAAAAGTGTCAATCTCAAAACCAAGAAGCATAAGAGCATAGTCACAATATGGCAACTGTGATAAGATTTAATTAACGCAAGAATCACAAACATAAGAACATAGCACGGCGTGAACATAAATCAGAATACAAAGAATATCACGTAAGTCTCAGTTCAGCATAGCGCAACGTCAGTCCTTGTCTATTTGCGTCAATCAGAGTGATCACCTGTCCTAACCACTAATTAGCATCAGCGTGTTGGGCTTCATGCAAAATAATTCAGAACATCAATTTAGAAAACATCTAACTATGGCCTCTATTAAAAAATGAGCAGTTGGTACCTAGAAAGGAAAAGCAAACAGACAAATTACAAATCGTATTGTCATAATTACCCTCCAAGGATTAGGTCAGCACACAGGATCAGTCTTCGTCTTCAGGACATCAGTCGAATCGCCATCAGTCTAACCTTGTCTAAAGGACAGGGGACACTTTCCCTCATAAGGAGGAGAAGCAAAAAGGGCAGTCTATGGGTGAGGATGGTGTATTAAGTCTCAAAGTCACCAAACAAAGTGACAGAGTTTCTGGATAAAATCAACAGTATTCCCAACCTAGTTCTATCGACCCTTCTGTGACATGGGTTTTTATCCCTTTTTTGTAATACCTTCCCCCAAAATTCTATTGGACATTTACTATACCCCACTATCTTTAACCTATCAAATTAAGCATTAGGTAATTCCAATTCTCACCCCATGATAATCCATAACATTTTGATTGGTCTTCGTAATTGACGCCTTCGGAGGCGGCACATCCAGATTTACTTCACCATTTGGCACGTCTTCTCGGGTCATGAGTTTCATATGTCCATGGTTAAACGTCCTTGTACATTACATTAATCTACTTTTGTTTCAACTTTGTATTGAATTTATACTAAACAACGAGCATGCGGGTGAGAACAGAATCGAGGTTGATACATGAAATGAAGAAAAGGAACAAATGCAGGGTCATGGCCCTTTGCGAGTCAGCACACTGAACAACAGAGAAAAATGCTTTAATATGAGAGCTAGGCAGCTAAATCTACAACTCACGCTAACTTAAGGCCTATGAGATTTTTAATACAAATGCGATATCGTAAATGTTAATATAAAACCATAGCATGAACAGTTTTACTCATCATTTTTAGTTCACGTATATATTGGTGACCACACACATTATAGTCGTAATTCAGATGCGTGTTTAAGCAAAACACTAATTATTGTCGTTTTCTATGCAACATCATTAAACATTGATATAAGCATTTCACTTTTAGTATATGTAATATTTAAACTACGCTCTCTCAAACGCAAACACAACAGAACGTGACATGAGTATTCTCTTTGCTGAAAAATCTCTCCTTTGTAGAAGACGTTCTGTAAGAGAATTGGTTCAGCTGTTAAAACCCTCAGCATGAACGTTGGCAGGCTGAACGCTAAACCAGAACTATTGGCCACATGTTCGTACTTTTTTTCTCGTTGCAAATCGGGTCGGTTCACAGAATTGGGCCGTTTTCAACGTGAAAAAAGCATTTTGGTATGCAGACCCATTTTTGCGATTCGGTAATCTATTCACTGAATCACAAAAAGAGATTGTGAATCGCAATTAGGAAGGGGCATTCCCTCCCTAATTGAGAGTCGCAGTCTGATGTAACAATCGCAGTTAGCACCAGTCTCAAACTGGTGCTTACTCATTTGCAAAACGGAAGAGGTCCCGATGGGACCCCTTCACCTTTGTGAATAAATGCGGAAAAAAAAATTCAGAGCAGGCAGAAGTCCCACAGACCACGCCTTCTCTGAAAAAAATGAAAAGAAAACTTTTCATTTTTGTTTTTGAAATGCATTCCGTTTTCCTTTAAGGAAAACGGGCTGCATTTTTTAAAAAGAAAACTGCTTTATTCAAAAGCAGTCACAGACATGGTGGTCTGCTGACCCCAGCATGCCACCATCCGTGTGAGCACCGCCATACCCACTGGGGTCGCAAATTGCGACCTACCTCATGAATATTCATGAGGTAGGTCATTTGCGACCCCATTGCGAATCGCAAACAGTGTCATTGACACTGTTGTACATCAGGTTTTGCAACTCGAAAAATGCAAGTTGCTAAGTCTCGCAATTTGCGAGTCGCAAAACCTGATCTTCATACATGAGGTCCTATATTTCTAGTAATGCTTTTTTCTGCTATGTAAGTGTTAGACTTTTCACCTTGGGGTGGTCTCTCTTAACTTTTTGCCTCTGTATCCCAGGTTGTTGATGTTTGCTGTTTTTGTTACTCTGGGCACTTTACCACTGCTAACCAGTGCTAAAGTGCAAGTGCTCCTTTACAAAATGTGTATGTAATTGGTTTATCCATGACTGGCATATTTGATTTATTAGTAAGATCCTAGTACAGTACAATAGAGGAGCCCAGGGCCTGTAAATCAAATGCTACTTGTGGGCCTGCAACACTGGTTGTGCCACCCACATAGGTAGCTCTCTAATCATGTCTCAGACTTGCCACTGCAGTGTCTGTGTGTGCAGTTTTAACTGTAAATTTGACTTGGCATGTGTACCCGCTTGCCAGGCCTAAACCTTCTCTTTTTGTATATGTAAGACACTCCTAAGGTAGGCCCTAGGTAGCTCCAAGGGCAGGGTGCAGTGTATGGTTAAGTTAGGACATGTAGGCGGTCATTACAACATTGGCGGTAAAAGCCGCTTACCGCCGTGCAGAAGACCGCCAATACACCGCCGCGGCTGCGGAATTCGGCCACAGCTATTATGACCCACATCTCGGAACCCGCCAAAATTCGGACACCCACACAAGTCCGCCACACCAAAGGTCAGTGATAAACTGGTGAAAACAAAACCTCCACAGTCATGCCAACAGAAATACGCCCACACTATCACGACACACGAATCCACGCTGTGGTCTTTCAACCGCGGTATTCCATTGGCGGTACACACCACCGCGCTCAAAATACACGCACTCTTACAAAACACAGCCACATTGGACAATTCGAAATAACACACCTGTTACACATACACACACCACTCCCACACACCCAAAACAATATAAAACACACCCACATCACCCACAAACCCCTACGACAAAAATTGAGAATGAAGCACAGAGAGAGACACCACCAGCAAGTACAACAGCATCCAAAGGCACATAACACCATCACCCACACAACTTCCACGCACCTCACACAACACACCACTACATATCACCACACTTATCATCACACACACCACCCCACACATCACCTACACCACCCCATGGCACGGCAAAGACACCCCAGGTTCTCTGAGGAGGAGCTCAGGGTCATGGTGGAGGAAATTGTCCGGGTCGAGCCACAGCTATTTGGATCACAGGTGGAGAACACCTCCATTGCAAGGAAGATGAAGCTATGGCGAAGAATAGTGGACAGGATCAACGCAGTGGGACAACACCCAAGAAATCAGGAGGACATCAGGAAAAGGTGGAACGACCTACGGGGGAAGGTGCGTTCCGTCGTCTCAAGACACCACCTTGCGGTTCAGCGGACTGCCGGCGGACCCCCACCTCCTCACCCACAACTAACAACATGGGAGGAGCAGGTCTTCTGTATCCTGAGGGCCTTGCAGGAGTAGGTGGAGGAATGGACTCTGGTAAGTCAAATCTTAACTATTACATCCCCCACCCTACCTGCATGCTATCACATACCCCCACCCTCGCCCTCACCCCTATCACTCCAACTCCTCACAAATGTACCAATATCACAAACCACACATCCCAACACCAAGCCCTGCATGCAACAACAAAGCATGGACACCCATCACCAATGCATGGCCACTGCACATACCCATACACCCCCCTAAACCATCATCACACAAGCTCCCACACAGGAATGCCAGCACTGGGGTACACGGTCACCCACCCATTGCACACCGTGCCACACACAGATGCAATAATCATGCCTATCCACCCCTGCAGGACCCCTACCTAACGTCACCAGACAGGAGGGTCCAGACATGTCCACTCCACCCACAGAAGAGGCCCACAGTGATGACAGGACCTCTGTCCAACTGGATCTAGATGACCAGCCCGGACCATTGGGGGCCTTGGGACAGTCGGTTCCCCTCACACAGGCACAGGCCACCACAGACCTTCCCCCTCTGGAAACACCAGCACAGCACCCACCCAGCGGGCCCATACCTCCGTCCCCAGGACACGTCGATTAGCTGTGTGTCCACCACTACAGGGAACCCAGGATAATCCTCCACCCCAACAACAACAGGGACCTGGGGGCAGTGGCAGTGGGCACACGGTCCAGGGGACGGAGGCCCAGGAACACAGGGGAACTGGGATGGCTGCCGTGCGACAGGGGGCAGACAGGGCAAGGGAACCCACTATCCACGAGGCCCTCTCCTCCATCATGGGAGCATAACACCACTCCCAGGAGACAATGGCAACGGTACTGGCCAAGTTTCAGGAGACCCAGCGCATGCAGGAGGAACAGTATATGGGCTTCAGGGAGGAACTCAGAACCATCAGCTCCACCCTGGGCAGCATCGTAGGGGTGCTGAAGGAACTGCTTAACACCAGGAGGGACACTGTGGCACTCCAAGGGGCCCCTGACACTAGCCTGGACGATAAACTGCCCACCACCTCCGCCGGCGCTAGTGGGCAGGACGCCCCACCACAGGACCACCACACCAGCACCCCACCCTCTGCAGAGGGAGAACCACCCTGCAAACGGTCCCTGAGATCCAGGAACAAGACAGAGCACGAGGCCAAGACCCCCGCCAAGAAATGAGACCACCCTGATTGTCATCCAACTGTCCCACTTTGTCACCCTGTACATAATTAAACTGCCCCAGCTCCACTTCCTATGCCCATATGGGCAATGCACCTGTGAGACTAATAGACTGGACTCTACCATGGACACTCCTCCGCCATCACCCCTCACAATTTAACTCCCCCCTCCAATATTTTGCATTTAAATAAACACACCTAAAGCAAAAAATGATCTGGAGTCTGTCTTTGATTTCGAAATAGTGTATTTGCAATTACAGTGACCAAATGTTCTTGAAATAGTAATGTCAACATACCTATGTCACACAGCTCTAGTCCATGAGGAATCTAAGCAGATGACACACGTTGGGACCCACATCTGTGAAACCGTAAGGGAAAGTGACCACTCAGTGACCATACAATGGCTGAAAACGACAGACAGTAGAGAGGTAGTAGTGTAAAAGTACATGTAGTAGGCAGGAATGTATTCTCACCTGTGTTTCACTGGAAATATTGCTGGATCACTGAGTCCCTGTTCTGCATGTCTTCTTCCTCTGCTTCATCCCATCACTGTCCACAGGCTCCACAGCTGCCCCAACACCGCCATCTGGACCATCCTCCTGCAGAAAAGGCACCTGTCGTCGCAAAGCCAAGTTGTGAAGCATACAGCAGGCCACGATGATCTGGCACACCTTCTTTGGTGAGTAGAATAGGGATCCACCTGTCATGTGGAGGCACCTGAACCTGGCCTTCAGGAGGCCGAAGGTCCGCTCGATCCCCCTCCTAGTTCGCCCATGGGCCTCACTGTGGCGTTCCTCTGCCCTGGTCTTGGGATTCCTCACTGGGGTCAGTAGCCATGACAGGTTGGGGTAACCAGAGTCACCTGCAAATGGCGAGGGACAACTGTTAGACACACACTAACCTGTAGGGATAACCCCAGACAACAATTCCCACTGTCTTGCTTCCAGGGGCTCACCTAATAGCCACACACAGTGCCTCTGGAGTTGACCCATCACATAAGGGATGCTCCTATTCCGCATTCACATGGGAGATGTACTGGTCTGCCAAACATACCATCTGTACATTCATCAAATGATAACTCTTCCGATTTCTGTACACCTGTTCACTCCTGTGGGGGGGGACCAAAGCCACATGGGTCCCATCAATGGCACCTATGATGTTGGGGATATATCCAAGGGCATAGAAGTCACCTTTCTCTGTAGGAAAATCCTCCACCGAGGGAAAACGATGTAGCTCCGCATGTGTTGCAGCAGGGCAGACAACACTCTGGACAATACGTTGGAAAACATAGGCGGGGAAATCCCTGATGCCATGGCCACAGTTGTTTGAAGACCCACTTGCAAGGAAATGGAGCACTGATAGCACCTGCACTTGAGGGGGATTCCTGTGGGATGGCGGATTGCTGACATCAGGTCTGGCTCCAACTGGGTACACAGTTCCTGGATTGTGGCACGGTCAAACCTGTAGGTGATTATCAAATGTCTTTCCTCCATTGTCGACAGGTCCACCAGTGGTCGGTACACCGGAGAATGCCGCCATCTCCTCACATGTCCCAGCGGACGGTGCCTATGAAGGACAACAGCGACCACAGAGTCAAACAACTCAGAGATACGTACCCATGGTTTACACAGAACACCAATCATACACAAAAGATGGTCTGTATGTGTGTTGAGACTAGGCCTAGGTATGTGTGACGCAGTTGGAAATTAGGCCATGTGGGCCCCTGAAATGGCAGCTGCCTGACCTGTAAAGTGGGACAATGGGATGTGAGGTAACTGCGCTGGCGTTGTACACCGTTGCGGTAGGCAGTCGGAGACCGCGGCGCAATGCTGCATTGGTTAATATTGGACCCTATAGGTCCCAGGAGCCAATGACGATGTACGCCGACGGTGATAGTACACACCGCCGCGGACGTGACCTCCATTTTCTATCTGTTGAATCACTCGATACCTGATCTTCGACAGGAGAGGACCTACACTGCAAGTGCTGCTGTGACCTCAGTCTGGAAGAGACAATGGCTCGTGCGTCTGGGGAAAGGGCCCCTGCCTTCACATCGGAGGAGTTGGAGAAGATCGTTGATGGGGTCCTCTTCCAGTACACGCTACTCTACGGTCCTCCAGACAAACAGGTAAGTACACAGGGAGCATGTTGCATGTGCTATGCCTGTGTGGAGAGAGCTGGATGTAAGAAGGAAGGGGGCAGAGTTCTGCGTGCATGAACGACGGTGGGTGCATGTGCCACATGGCAAGGGTAGGGATGGGGGCCACTCACTTTGACGGTGCAATTGGTAATGACTTCTCTTCTTCCCCTGTACATTTCATGTAGGTCAGCGCCAAACAGAAGAAAGATATTTGGTGTGCCATCGCAAAGGACGTCCGGACCCTGGGAGTCTACCACAGACGGAGCACCCACTGCCAGAAAAGATGGGAGGACATTTACCGCTGGAGCAAGAAGACGGCGGAGGCTCAGCTGGGGATGGCCTCCCAACGTGGGAGGGGTGCAGGTCGAACCATGACCCCCCTGATGTTCAGGATCCTGGCGGTGGCCTACCCAGAGTTGGATGGGCACTTGAGGGCATAACAGCAGACACAAGGGGGTGAGTACACTCTCATTCAGCTGACTTTGCGCGCAGTGGAGTTGTCTGGGTGGGGGAGGAGGGCTGTGGGTTTCCCTAGGCCAGGGCGAGTTCCGTAGGCTATGCCCCTCCGTAAGGCATGGCCCTGTGTCCCCCCACCCCACCTATGTAGAGTGCCAAGTACAGCTATTCATGCCCCTGTGTCATCTATATGTGAAGATGTCGTCCATAGCCTTGTAGGCCATTTCCCAGGAATTGCACTGTAGAGCCCAAGAGCGCAGCATAGTGCAGGGGGCTTCTGTGTCTGTCTTGTCCGTCAAAGGTAGCGGTAATCCATGCACTCAACATGTCTTTATTCTGTTTCCCCCCCCTTTTTGTGGTCTCCCTGTTCTTGTGTGCATTAGCATCATCAGGCGGAGGAGCAGTGGCACCGGAGCACGAGGGAGCCGCATCCCACATGGCCATGGAGGGCCACACTACGGACTCTGAATTCACCAGTGGGACGGAGGGTGAGGGGAGCTCCATGGCGGGGACAGGAGATGAGACCAGCGACACGGACTCGTCCTCTGATGGGAGCTCCCTTGTGGTGGCGGCAACATCTGTGCCCCCAGCATCTACAGGTATAGCCGCCACCCTCCCTACCAGCACCGCCCTCCCAGCAGCCCCTCAGCCTTCGCCCCGTGCCCGCTCACCCAGGAGGGTGGGCATCACCTTCGCCCCAGGCACCTCAGGCCCTGCCCCAGTCACCCCTGCTGCCCTCAGTGAGGAGGCCATTGACCCCCTCAGGTCCCTCAATGTTGGGCAGTCTACCATTTTGAATGCCATCCAGGGTGTAGAAAGGCAGTTGCAACAAACTAATGCATTCCTGGAGGGCATTCATTCTTTCTGGTCAGGCGGCCCTTCACCAAGCTTTTCAAACTTTGGCCTCAGAACTGATGGCAGCCATTGTCCCTGTGTCTAGCCTCCCCCTCCAACTTCCTCCACCCAGACCCAATCCCCTGTGCCTCTGCCTATCCCAAGCACACCATCAGACCAGCCTGCACACACCTCACCACACAAGGGAAGCTCAGGCAAACATAAGCACCACACATCCCACACGCACTCACGCAAGTATCACACACATGCAGACACACCAACATCCACTGCCTCCACTGTGTCCCCCTCCTCGTCGTCTCCCTCCTCCCTCCCAGTCTCGTCTACACACACACCTGCATGAACTACCTCTACAGCCACTACGTCCCTCACCAGCACACCCACCAGCAAACCCCGCTCACGTGCAGTCACCACCCCCACTACCATTCACACGTCCCCTGTGTCCTCTCCCAGTGTGTCTGTGACGCCCCCTCCCAAGATACACAAACGCAGGCACACACCCACCCAACAGCCATGCACCTCACGACAGCCTCCAGCGCATGCACCTGCACCCAAAGTCACCAAACGTACACCTCCTACTACTACCACCTCTTCCTCCACTCCCAAACCCCCTCCAGCTACCCGTCCCAGTGTGTCCAAAAGACTTTTCCTGTCCAGCCTTGACCTTTTTCCCACACCTCCCCACCCCGTCCATCTCATAGGTCCCGAACTAGCACCTCAGCCACAACATCTCCGGGACCAGTTTTGCCTGTAGTCTCAGGTATGTTGAGTGCACCAGCCACTAGGACAGCCAGTGTGGCACGGAGCCACAGCACAGCCAGTCCCCCCTCTGTGAACCATCAGAAGTTGGCCAGTGCCCGGCGGGAGAGGGGGAAGACTCCAGCCACCAAGGCCGCTCCCAGGGGTCCCGGTGGAATTGTGGACATTAGCTGTGACACCTCCCAAGGTGGGGAAGGGCCACAAGAAACCCGGCAAGTCTGGGAAGAGCAGCACAGAGGAGAAGACCACCATCATCACCGCTGCCCAGGAGGCCACCGCCAGCCCCATCCCCTCTGCCCAGGAGGCCACCGCCAGCCCCACCCCAGCTGCCCAGGAGGGCCCAGCCAGCCCCAGCCCAGCTGCCCAGGAGGCCACCACCAGCCCCAACCCAGCTGCCCAGGAGGGCCACCGCCAGCCCCAGCCCAGCTGCCCAGGAGGGCCCCGCCAGCCCCAGCCGAGCTGCCCAGGAGGCCACTGCCAGCCCCAGCCCAGCTGCCCAGGAGGGCCCCGCCAGCCCCAGCTGCCCAGGAGGGCCCTGCCAGCCCCAGCCCAACTGCCCAGGAGGCCACCGCCAGCCCAGCTGCCCAGGAGGTCACCGCCAGCCCCAGCCCAGCTGCCCAGGACGGCCCCGCCAGCCCCAGCCCAGCTGCCCATGAGGGCCCTCCAGCCCCAGCCCACAAGCCCCGCTGGGCCATGAAGGACCGCCAGCACAAGCCCCGCTGGGCCATGAAGGACCGCCAACTCAAGCACTGCTGAACAGGGCACCGCCAACTCAAGCACCACTGAACAGGGCACCGCCAACTCAAGCACCGCTGAACAGGGCACCGCCAACTCAAGCCCTGCTGAACAGGGTAACACCAACTCGAGCACCGCTGAACAGGGTACCGCCAAATCAAGCACCGCTGAACAGGGCACCGCCAAATCAAGCACTGCTAGCCCATGAGCGGCAGGGGCACTGACGCAACTGGGACTGTCACAGGGTGAGTGATGCACTCTGGGCACCAGTCCCTCTCCAGAACCAGTGGAGAGATCCATCCACTACCTCTGTCCTTCACAGGATGAAGCACTCTGGGCACCAGTCCCCCTCCAGCACCAGTGGAGAGATCCATCCACTACCTCTGTCCTTCACAGGATGAAGCACTCTGGGCACCAGTCCCCCTCCGGAACCAGTGGAGACATGCATCCACTACCTCTGTCCTTCACAGGATGAAGCACTCTGGGCACCAGTCCCCCTCCATAACCAGTGGAAACTGTTATCAACATGAGAGACTGTGGCTTTGTACTCCCCAGGATTGAACAGTGGGCAAACCACCCACTGGAGAGACTTGAGAGACTGTGGCTTTGCACTCCCCAGGATTGAACAGTGGGAAAACCACCCACTGTAGAGACTTGAGAGACTGTGGCTTTGCACTCCCCAGGATTGAACAGTGGGCAAACCACCCACTGGAGAGACTTGAGAGACTGTGGCTTTGCACTCCCCAGGATTGAACAGTGGGCAAACCACCCACTGTAGAGACTTGAGAGACTGTGGCTTTGCACTCCCCAGGATTGAACAGTGGGCAAACCACCCACTTGGGAGACTGTGGCTTTGCACTCCCCAGGATTGAACAGTGGGCAAACCACCCACTGTAGAGACTTGAGAGACTGTGGCTTTGCACTCCCCAGGATTGAACAGTGGGCATTGAGCCCCCTCGTGGATCTGGCGTCGTGCACTCATCCGGCTGAGGTGCCCCCCCCTTCCCTTCCCCCTGAGGTGCCTGTTGTATTTCTATCTGATGCCCCTGCAGTGTTCTCTCTGTTTTGATCTGGTATTGAGTGTGGGCCTCGCCCATGCATTTTGGGCCCAGTGGTCCACGGACTATAAATGGTGCAATACCTGGACTTGTATTATTGGTGTATATATTTGTTTATAGTGTATATATATTTTATAGTACTGTATTTTAATAGATTACAATGGTTACAATCATTTCCTTTGGTCTTTGCATTCTTCCGGGGGGTTTGGGGGTGTTACTGTGATGTATTGATATGCATTTGTGTGTGTTGTGATGGGTGAGGGGGGGGGGTGTTGCTTGTGTGTGTCCTAGTTTTTTGCCTCCCCTCCCCTGTGTCATAGGTGCAGTACTCACCGTGGTCTTCGCTGCCGGCATTCGTGCTCCTGGTAGAGGAGCAGGAAGACTATCGCAGGTAGAATTTGGAGTTCCGGGTCCATGGTGTCCTCGTTCCTCGTGGAGTGTGTAGAGGTGAGCGTTTCCCTGGAAAAGGTGGCGGATTGGCCTGTCATAATAGTGTGGGCGGTACATTGTCTTCCGCCTGTCTGTTGGCGGTGACCGCCGCGCTGTTTGTTTGTACCGCAGTGGCGGTCGGAGTGTTAAAGTGGCTGTCTTTGTTGCCGGTTTCCGCCACGGTCGTAATTGCTAATTTTTCACCGTCAGCCTGTTGGCGGTCTTACCGCCGCTTTAACACCGTCCGCCAGGGTTGTAATGAGGGCCATAGTAATGTGTTTTATATGTCCTGACAGTGAGATATTGCTAAATTCGTTTTTCACTGTTGCAAGGCCTGTCCCTCTCATAGGTTAACATGGGGGCTACCTTTAAATCTTATTAAAGTATAGATTTCCTTTAGGAGCAGATGGACATGTGGAGTTTGGGGTCTCTGAGCTCACAATTTAAAAATACATCTTTTAGTAAAGTTGATTTTGAGATTGTGTGTTTGAAAATGCCACTTTTAGAAAGTGGGCATTTTCTTGCTTATGACATTTCTATGACTCTGCCTGATTGTGGATTCCCTGTCTGGGTCAGTTTGACAGTTGGGCTGGTTGCACCTCACACTGGACAGTGACACAAAGGGAGCTGGGGTGTAGTCTGCATTTCTTGATGAGCTATCTGTGCTAGGAGGGAGGGGAGGAGTGGTCACTCACACCTGAAAGGGCTGTGCCTGCCCTCACACAATGCAGTCTCCAACCCCCTGGTGACTGTCTGGGGCCTGACCTAGGCAAGACAGGATTTCACATTCAAGAGAGACTTTGCTTTGAAGTAGGCCTACTTTAAAGGAGGAGTTGGGTATAAGAAGGGCACCCAGAACCACAGACTTTAAAACACTTCTGGAAACCAAGAGGAACCTCTGCCTGGAGAAGACCTGAAGAGCTGAGGAAGAAGAGAAGCCCTGCCTGTGACTGTGCTTTGTGGAACTATTCTGCAGTTGCTGCTTCTGTCAGAGTCAGATGGACTTTGTGTGCCTTCCATCTTGTGAAGATCTCCAAGGGCTTGATTTAGAGATTGCCTCCTGTAGCTTGAAGTCCCAGGGACAGCAAAGATTTCTCTCTTTCAGCACCTGGAGTCTCTGGAGAGACTCCTACTCTGCCCTGTGGTGCCCATCCAGTTCCTGGGACCCTGAAATGAGAATCTGGCAGCCTACGAGGAAGAAATCCACGGACAGAGTGCCATTTGGGGAAAGGATTGATGCGCCGCCGGCTTCACAGCTGAAAATCAACGCTCACCTGTAACACGACTGAAGAATCAATGCACAGAGCTGGAAAAACGATGTGCAGCATCACTGATGAGGCTAGGAGATCGCATCCCACGCTGCGTGGTTTTCGGATCATTGTGTGGCTGGATTTTCAATGCAAACACCACTGGGCGTGCGAAAACAACGCAAGGCCTGCAAGGACCCGAGAGTGCTGACCGGATCGACAAATCGCTCTCCTGCGGAGAGAAGAAATGATGCGCCCCAACCCAACGAAAGGAGAAACGATGCAAGGTCTCGCTCGTGAGTGAAATCAACACATCGCACACCCTTTTTGACGCACACTCACCCGTGCTGGGTTATTTTTGACGCACCCAAGGTACATTTCACGCTAACAGTGTTAGTTTGTGTTTTTAACTACATAAAGACTCTTTTTGCTTTTTAATTGATAACTTGACGCATATTGTGGATTTTTGTTGTTTTGGTTTTGTTTTGTTTAGATAAATATTTTCTATTTTTCTAAACCTGTGTTGTGTTATTTTGTAGTGTCTTCATTATGTTACTATGTGTGTTGGCACAAATACTTTACACCTAGCACTCTGAAGTTAAGCCTACTGCTTGTGCCAAGCTACCAAGGTGGTAAGCAGGGGTTAGCTGAGGGTGATTCTCTTTTACCCTGACTAGAGTGAGGGTCCTTGCTTGGACAGGGGGCAACCTGACTGCCAACCAAAGACCCCATTTCTAACTTTGGTGGCATCGGTGGGATTGGACTTGTATTTGTACTTGACATACAGTAATTAAGTCTACACTACTGTTTTGAGTTCAGACCACTACGTGACTACATACTACTTGTCTTGTGATTTTTTCTTTTCTCTTTGGAACTTCTTTTTTTTCTATTTATCGCTGATCCCTTGACTGACTTTTTTGAAATTTCATTTGGCAACTTGTTTTTCTGCCTTTGGAACTTTGCACTTGTTTTTGAATCTTCATCATGTCCCAAGCTGGAGATGCATCAGTTGAGCTGATTTTGACCTAGAGAAATTGAAGAGCTATTCCAAGGCTCAGTTGAAGCAGTTTTGTAAAAGTTTTGACTGTCTCATTAAGAGCTCATCCAAGAAGGAGGAGCTGCAAAAATCACTGAGAGCCTGGGTGACAGCCAAGAGCACTGAAGGGCACACAGAGGATGAGGAAGATGAGGAGGAGGAGGAAGAGTGTTCCGTACACAATGGTATTGTGAGTGGGCCTGTTATGTCCAGGGAGAAGGTCTCCAGGTCAAGTAGCAGTGTCTCATCTAAGGGTCTGACACCTGAGGAGTTACAGGACAGACAGGCAGAAAGGGAGTTCCAATTGGAGCAAAGAAGGCAAGCCCTTGAGGAGAGGAAGTTAGCGATGGCTAATGAGCTTAGCTTGAGAGAGATGTATCATTGAAGCCAGTCCAATAGAGATGGTGGCAGCAACCCTACAGTGCAGCCTGAGAGGAGGGTGCCCATTCCTAAAGACCTTGTGAAAGATTACAAGAAGGAGGATGACATATACTTGTGGTTCAAGGGGTATGAGTCTGCTCTCCACATGAATCTGGTCCCTGAAGCTCAAATGAGAGCCGGGTCTGTGGAAGCACTTTCAGGTAGAGGGGAGGGATACACTGACAGCCTAAGGGGATGCTTAGAGTCTCACCTACACTATCATGAAGGATGCCTTCCTCACAAGATATGGTCTCATCCCTGAGCAGTATAAGGACAAGTTTAGGTCCTCTAAGAAAAAGGAACCCAAACATGGTTGGAATGTGTTGTTTCTTATTGTAGGTCACTGGATGGTTGGGTGAAGGGCAGTAAGGTAACTACGTATGAGGGGCTTTACAATCTGATTGCTTGGGAGCACTTGTACAGTTTATGTTTTCCAGAGCTACACCAACACCTGATTGACAGCAAGCTGACTGATCCCAGGAAGCTTGCACAGGAAGCGGACCGCTGGGAGTGCACCAGGGTCCAAAAAGGTATGGGGGAGACCACAGCAAGGGTGGGCAGGGTCGCTCTCAGAAGAAAGGAGGGGTAAGGATAAACAGGGGGAGTTCTCTAAAGGGCCCCAAACTGATTCCCAGGGCAAGGATTCCCAACCACCCAGTGAGAAGAAGCCATGGATCTCCAAATGGAAACCAGTGGAAGGTGGTCCCCCACGTAAGTGCTATGCATGTGACCAGGTGGGTCATGTGAGGGGTGACCCTAAATGCCCCAAAAGTGCAGCAGCACCAACTGGTGCGCCGTCCCATGGTTTGGCCAGTGTAGTGCTTGGGTAGGAGTTGGTTCCAGGTGGGTGGGAGACAGCTAAGATTACCCTTGTCTCATTAGGGGACAGTGAGATGGTCCAGAAAACCCTAGTGCCTGAAAACACTAAGACGTACAGGCACTGGGTGACCATTAATGGACAGAAGGTGGAGGCTCTGAGAGGCACAGGAGCCAGAGTGACTACAATGAGGAGTCAGCTGGTGTCTGAAGAGCAGATTGATCCCAGAGTACTTCACCAAGTAGTTGCAGTGGACAGCTCAGAGTACCTGTGCAGAGTGGCGCCGGTTCCCTTTGAATTGGGGGTCTCAGGTTCCTTGAAAGTAGCTGTGAGTCCAACCATACCTGTTGATTGTTTGCTAGGCAATGACCTAGAGGATTCCCCTTGGAAGGAGGTGGAATACAGGTCTCACTTGGAGATGTAGGTTCTGCCTGGGTGGTATGGGCATCCATCCCGTCAATGGCAGCCGGTCAGGGTAGTCAAGAGCCCCTGGAGCCTGAAACAGTGGCCCAGGGGACCGCCAAGAAAAGGAAGAGCAGGGGGTGCAGGTAACTGGTCCCAGAAGTTCCCACAGTCCGGGAGGAGGTGGAGCCTGAGGGTGATGCCCCGTAGCCTACAGGGGAACAGGTGGCTGTACTTGGGGCAGTCCCTAAGCTGTCGCAGTGGCAGCAGGAAGGGGGGCCCACCAGGGAAGCATTCTGTGCAGTACAGAAGACATGCCCTACTCTGGAGGGTTTGCAGCACTAGGCTGCAGACCAGGCGGCTGGCAAGGAGCCAGGATCACACCTAATTTATTGGGAGGATGACCTCCTGTATAGCGAGCCTAAGGTTCCTGAGCCTGGGTCATCCCGTGTGCTGGTGGTGCCCCAATGCTTCAGGGCCTTCCTACTGGGGTTGGCTCATGATGTGCCTTTAGCTGGACATTTGGGACAGGACAAGACCTTTGAGAGGCTTGTCACCCACTTTCACTGTCCCCTAATGCGCAGGCACTCAGATGCACATTGCAGGTCTTGTCAGACATGCCAGGCAAGTGGCAAGAGTGGGGGGAAATTTAAGGCTCCCCTCCAACCTTTACCTGTTGTCAGGTGAGAGGGTAGGCATTGACAATGTGGGGCCTCTGGGTTCCAAGACAGCCATGGGCAACAGGTTCATCATGGTCTTGGTGGACCATGCCGCCCGGTACCTAGAAGCCATTCCTTTGAGATCAATCACTTCCCCGGTGGTGGGTCATGCTTTGATGGGGGGTTTTACCTACATGGGGTTCCCCAAGAAAGTAGTTTCTGACAGTGGAACCAACTTCATATTCATGTATATGAAGTCTCTGTGGAAGGAGTATGGGGTAACCTACAAGTTCACCACCCCTTGCCACCCCAAAGTAATGGTCTGGTTGAGAGATTCAACCGCACCTTGAAAGGCATGATCATGGGCCTGTCAGAGCCCTTGAGGCAGAAGTGGGATGTCTTCTTGCCATGCCTTCTGTTCGCCTAAAGGGAGGTGCCTCAAAAGGGACTTGGGTTTAGTCCCTTTGAGCTGATTTATGGCCACCCTGTGGGGGGACCTTTGAGTCTGGTGAAGGAAGCTTTGGAGGAAGCTCCTAGTAAACCCCCCCAGGATTTATTTAGCTACATGCTGGCATTGAGAAACCAGACTGCCTGTTTCAGGAGTCTCGCTCAGGAGAACCTAGAAGCAAGCCAGGAGGATATGAAATGGTGGTATGACCAGAATGCTACTCTGGTCGAGCTTCAACCTTGTCAGAAAGTGTGGGTGATGGCGCCAGTGGAGCCTAGGGTGTTCCAGGATAAGTGGACTGGGCCATTTGAGGTGGTGGAGCGCAAGAGTTAAGTCACCTACCTGGTGGACTTGTAGTCTCCAAGGAACCCTTTAAGGGTCCCACATGTCAATCGCCTGAAACCTCACTTGGAGTGAACTGAATTGTCCATGCTCCTTGTGACAGATGATGGGGTAAAGGAGGAGAGTGAGCCTCTTCCTGACCTCCTGTCTTCAGAAGAAAAAGATGGGTCAATGGAGGGAGTGATCCTCTCCCCCTCCCTGACTGAGGAGCAGCAGGGTGACTGTCGCCATGGGCTAGGACAGTTTGCCTCACTGTTTTCCCTGATCCCAGGGGTCACACACTTGTGCACACATGATGTGGACTCTGAGGACAGTACACCTATTAAGCAAAACGTTTACAGGGTGACTGACAGGGTGAGAGGATGAAGTATCCAAAATGCCTACCCTAGGGGTTATTGAACCATCCAGCAGTCCTTGGGCCATCCCAGTGGTATTGGTCCCAAGGCTGCTGCACATGGTGACACTCCGGAACTCAGATTCTGTGTGGACTACCGGGGACTCAATGCGGTCAGCAAGACTGATGCACACCCCATCCCCGAGCTGGTGAGCTCATTGACCAGTTAGGAGCTTCCAAGTACCTCAGTACGTTGGACTTAACATCTGGGTACTGGCAGTTTGCCTTAACTGTGGGGGGCAAGGAGAGGTCAGCATGTTCTACCCCAGATGGACTTTTTCAATTTAAAGTGATGCCATTTGGGATGAAGAATGCCTCTGCCATCTTTCAGAGGTGTTGGCTGGGGTGGATGAGTTCAGTGCCACCAACCTGAATGACATTGCTGTGTTTAGTTCCACATGGGAGGAAGACCTGCAACACCTCTGGAGAGTGTTAGAGGCCCTGCAGAAGGCAGTCCTCACTATTAAGGTAAGCAAGTGTGAAATAGGGCAGGGTTATGTGGTGCATTTGGGACACCAGGTAGGGAGTGGCCAGGTGACACCCCTACAGCCAATAATTTGTACAATTCTGGCTTGACCATGACCCAGACTGAAGTGAGAGCCCTCTTAGGTCTCACAGGATACTACAGGAGGTTTGTCAACGGTTATGGTACCATTGTTACCCCCTTGACTGAGTGGACTTCGAAGAAGCAACCCAGGAAAATGATCTTGACATAGGCTTGATAGAACGCTTTTGATGCCCTGAAGGCTGCCATGTGCACAGCACCTGTGCTGAAGGCACCTGACTACTCCAAGGAGTTTGTTGCGCAAACAGATGCCTCAGAGCATGGTATTAGAGCAGTACTCTCACAGCTTAATGAAGAGGGCCTAGATCAACCCGTAGCCTTCATTAGCAGGAGGTTACTTCCCAGGGAACATAGGTGGAGTGCCATGGAACGTGAAGCGTTTTCTGTGGTCTTGGCGCAGAAGAAGCTAAGGCCCTACTTGTTTGGGACTCACTTCCGAGTTCAGACCAACCACAGGCCCCTCAGATGGTTAATGCATATGAGGGGTGAGAATCCAAAACTGTTTAGGTGGTCCATTTCCCTACAGGGGATGGACTTTATGGTGGAACACCATCCTGGTACAGCGCCCTTAACTTTTTGCCTCTGTTTCTCAGGTTGTTGATGTGTGCTGGACTCTGATTTCTTGCTTTTGTTACTCTGGCCACTTTACCACTGCTACCAGTGCTAAAGTGCAAGTGCTCCTTTACAAAATGTGTGTGTAATTGGCTTATCCATGGTTGGGATATTTGATTTATTAGTAAATGCCTAGTACAGTGCACAAGAGGGGCCCAGGGCCTGTAAATCAAATGCTACTAGTGGGCCTGCAGCACTGGTTGTGTCACCCACATAAGTAGCTCTGTAATCATGTCTCAGACCTGAAACTGCAGTGTCTGTGTGTGCAGTTTTAACTGTAAATTAGACTTGGCAAGTGTATCCACTTGCCAGGCCTAAACCTTCCTTTTTTGTACATGTAAGACACCCCTAAGGTAGCCCCTAGGTAGTCCCAAGGGCAGGGTGCAGTGTATGGTTAAGGTAGGACATAGAGTAATGTGTTTCATATGTCCTGACAGTGAAATATTGCTAAATTCGTTTTTCACTGTTTGCAAGGCCTGTCCCTCTCATAGGTTAACATGGGGGCTACCTTTAAATCTGATTAAAGTGCAGATTCCCTTTGGGAGTGGATGGACATGTGGAGTTCGGGGTCTCTGAGTTCACAATTTAAAAATACATCTTTTAGTAAAGTTGTTTTGAGATTGTGTGTTTGAAAATGCCACTTTTCGAAAGTGAGCATTTTGTTGCTTATACCATTTCTGTGACCCTGCCTGATTGTGGATTCCCTGTCTGGGTCAGTTTGACAGTTGGAATGGTTGCACCTCACACTAGACTGTGACACAAAGGGAGCTGGGGTGCAGTCTGCATTTCCTGATGAGCCATCTGTGCTAGGAGGGAGGGGAGGAGTGGTCACTCACACCTGAAAGGGCTGTGCCTGCCCTCACTCAATGCAGTCTCCAACCCCCTTGTGACTGTCTGGGGCCCGACCTGGGCAAGACAGGATTTCATATTCAAGAGAGACTTTGCTTTGAAGTAGGCCTACTTCAAAGGAGAAATTGAGTATAAGAAGGGCACCCAAAACCACAGACTTTGGAACACTTCTGGAAACCAAGAGGATACTCTGCCTGGAGAGGAGCTGAAGAGCTGAGGAAGAAGAGCTGCCCTGCCCGTGACTGTGCTTTGTGGAGCTATCCTGCAGTTGCTGCTTCTGCCAGAGTAAGAGGGCAAAGACTGGACTTCATGTGCCTTCCATCTTATGAAGATCTCCAAGGGCTTGATTTAGAGCTTGCCTCCTGTTGTTTGAAATCTTAGGGACAGCAAAGACTTCTCTCTGACAGTACCAGGAGTCTCTGGAGAGACTCCTACTCTGCCCTGTGGTGCCCATCCAGTTCCTAGGGCCCTGAAAGGAGAAGCTGGCAGCCTAAGAGGAAGAAATCCATGAACGGAGCTCTGTGTGGTGAAAAGATCGACGCGCCTCCGGCTTTGCGGCTGAAAATCCATGCTCGCCTGTAACGCAACTGAAGAATCGACGCACAGAGCTGGAGAAACGGTGCACAGCATCGCTGACGGAGGCTGGGAGATCGCAACCCGCGTTGCATGATTTTCAGATCATCATGTGGCTGGATTTCCAACGCAAACACTGCGGGGTATGCAGGGGTTAGCTGAGGGTGATTCTCTTTTACCCTGACTAGAGTGAGGGTCTTTGCTTGGACAGGGGGTAACCTAACTGCCAACCAACGAGCCTATTTCTAACAGTAAGGAAATACATACTTTCCAAATTAACTTACCATAACTCTCATATTTGTAGTTGACTGTGTTCAGAGCACCTGCACAGTTGCTTGGAGTGCAACTATGGGGTGCAGGAAAAAGTTGTTCCATCTTAACATTTAGCATGTAGTCGTAAAGGGCAATGCTTTCAAGTCTCCCCAGCCCTCCGTAGGAGCTTCTAACTGCAAGAATAATATCTTGTGCATGTATTTGCTAACTTTAAAGATAAAAGCCATCAAACCCCTCTCCACAGCGTATGGGTAATCTATTAACGAGAGAATTACTAAATTAGTTTTGGATTTTCTAAAAACCTTCTAGTAGTTTGGAAATATGAGATATATTCTGCATGTGTGGGCTCCACATATTAAGCTCTAAGGAGTGTCAAGTCCTCTCTACACCTTCTGTTGCAAAAAATGTAGAGGGGCAGTTTTCAACTATGTGGTGCCCTGTGTAGTTTTGATACAAGAATTATTGAACAGATTACCCAGTGGAGTGAAACCTCTTTCCTTTAACGTTCTGCAGAACTAGCCACACAATACATTTTCCAATGTTGAACTTCTGTAGATATATAGGAGATTGTAATATAGTTGCGGTTATTTAGTGATTTTCCTGAGCTCATACCTTGCTCAACAAATGTCTTGAACCTGACCATTCAGTAGTACAACAAATCACCGAACTTAAGAGTAGAATTTTTTTGTTGCTACGGACAGGCAGCGCTGCACTTGCCTTTATCATCTTCAAACTGAAAAGAGACGCTATTCAATAGTGTGATGTAACTAAAATTGAGTCAGTTTACCTATGTCTTGGTCTCTACTTTTGTTATCAGTCATATACCCATATACATTTACTAAGAAGATCAGATGTCAGATTCACAAGAAATTAATTCTTTGGGATCAAATTTTTAAATAATAAACATCTACTGAACATTGTTTATTTTAGTATTGCACATACTCAGGTCCTCACTTGAATACAAAGTAGGCTTATATTCACTGAACAAATTAATTTTCTTAGTTGAAGCTGTTTGAGAATCAGCTGAAGGAATCAATCAATCAATCAAAAAAATCCTTTATTTGGCATAAGCCTTAAAAGTATAAAAACAATAAAATATACAAATTCCTTAAAAATTTCTATTACATACTACATTCACAAACAAAGTTCTTGAATCATTCTAGTTCTTGTTAACCAGCTCTACTTAGTGTTCATTATATTATCCCAACCTTACACCAATTTCATTTCCCTACTAAATCTGCTGAACAGATTGTGTCAGCCAAATTATCCCGTATACAATTCGTAACAAGGTTCAAGTTCTTACAGTTTCATAAAGTGCAACATGCCAACCAAATTATCCCACCTACAGTTCTGATTAGACTCAGGTCCTTATACTCTCATAAAGTGCAATTTCCGATATAAAGGGCTCTGCATTTTATTTCATATGTCTTTATAACATGGCGAAATTTTCTAAAGTACCATCAACCAATATAATTTTAGAATAGTCAGTTATGGTATAAAACTCTTCATTCCTCTTTATTCCTACCCTATACCGGACCCTAGAAGTCCATTTAAAACCCCTCTTAGGCCATTTAAAAATAGGCCCAGTGCACAGGTTACATTTCAAAATCTCATGTCAATAAGTAACCTAAGCGCTTGGTCCCAGTTAGTAATATCATATTCCTTAAAAATTGGTTTTAAAAACTTCTTACGCACTTCTAAAAAACAGTGACAATCCAAAAGTAGGTGTTGCATGGTATATTTCTGCCTCAAGCCGTATGTACATAGGCCCTGGGTATCCTTAAGAAATGCTTTTACTTTGGGATCCCTATAGCCTGGGTTCAACCCAATTCGAAACTGTAGTACTGAGTTTCTTAATCTTGGGTTGGGTAGAGCCTCTATTTCGGTAAGGTTTTCCAGATTCCTCCACCCTACTACCATAGCCTGAGTTGATATTTTACTCTCTAAGTACTTCAGATCTATTTATCTTGCTCTTTCCTTCACCATTATTCATAGATTGAGTTTCGGAATCTGTGCACCACACCACTGATTGCCGTGTAAGCCTTAGAGGACAAAGATCTTTTCTAACCATCCTCTCATTTGCAACGCCCAATGTAACTCACTTATTGTTACTTCTTTTTTACACAATCTTGCGATCTTACAAATCCCTTCATCTATTATACTTAGTCAGAACTTCAGTGCAGCTTGTGGTCCCTGGTAAGACATCGCCGTCATTTGACATTCTGCTCTTATAGCTTGTAGCATACTTGAGGGGGTCAGTGAGAGCATACACTTTACGCAAATGCTTTCTTCTGTCTCCCAATTTAGTTTTCCAGAAAATGTTAAAACTTCCACCCCATATTGGAACTGGGGACATACCATGGCATTAAAGGCAGAAATAACCGGCTGGAGGGAAGGACCCCCATATTTACTACTGAATTGTTTCAACCCCCAAACTGATGATAGAGCTTTATTTTTAGGGCTTCAGTGTGAGCTTTCCATCTCAAATGTGAGTCAAACCACATGCCTAGATATTTATATTTTTTCTCCTCCTGGAAGGTAAGTGAATGCACTTTTCTCTTTCCCTATAGACATTATTTTTGTTTTCTCCATATTTACTACTATATTTTTACTTTGACAGTAGGAGTAAAAAACTCCAATTTCCTTTGTAGCCCTAACTCCGTCATATCCATTATCACTAGATCATCAGCATATAATAAGCAGGAAACATGCACACCATACATTTTTGGGATTAGGCCTTTAACCTCCCGCAACAACCCTGGCAGGCCTGACAGAAATAATGTGAATAATATTGGGGCCAACACACAACCTTGGCGAAGACCATTCTTTATGGGGATCCTTTTTGAAAGAGAGCCACTCGTGTCTAAAATTACTTGGGCACAATTTTGTAGATGCAGACCCTGAAGGAGAAATATAACATCCAAATCAATCCCTAACTGTTTTAGCATAACCCATAGTAATTTACTATCTACCAAATCGAATGCAGCCCGAAAATCGACGAAACAGCAAAATAGGCTTCCTCGCATTTCAACTGATTTTTTTGCTAATGCCCACAAACTAATGCAATGGTCAATTGTCGAGTGCCCTTCTTTAAAACCACCTTGTTCTACTGGTATCAAATCATTATCGTCTGCCTATTCTTTGATTAACCCCAGCACTAGCTTTGTAAATACCTTTTCACCTACGTCTAATAGGCTTATCAGCCAGTAATTTTTTGGTTGGGTTGGGTCCTCCTTTTTGTGAATCGGTCTTATCATGGCACCCTTCCAACTCTCTGGAAAACGGGCGTAATCAAGGATTTTACAAAACATAGCATGAAATAATTTAGTCCACCAATCGATATTCTTTTTTATAATTATTGCTGGGAGATTATCTGGACCTGCCGCTTTAGTTCATTTCAATGCTGCAGTAGTTTATTTTATTTTTTGTGGGACAAACGCTAATCTCGCATTCTCACCAAGCTTCCTAGTAACACCTCATCATCGGTACCTTTATATATAGAAGACAAATATTTATACCAGTCTTCTTCTCCAACCAAACACCGCATAGTTCCTATCTTTTTCCCCTCCCTTACCAGCTGCCAGAAGCCCCTAATATTCCGTGTTCTTATCGCCTCAATCATTGTATCCCAGTTTTTGTTAACATATTCTCGTTTCCTCTGTCCTTGCTTGCCGGAGCTTCTCTTCTGTATCAGTGGAGGGTCTTATCTTATATTCCCTTTCTAATCTTCGCTTCATTTGTTATTTACGCATACATTCCCAGTTAAACCATATTTTGCTATTATTCATCTTATATGGTTCTCCCTTAATCTTTCCCTTTCGCTGTATTTTTTATTTGATTTTTAAGAAGTTAACCATTAACGCAATGCCCCTATTATAGCCCTTGAATATATCTTTTGGATCATCTTCCATACTAAGGTTTGGATAGTTTACTATCAGATTATTAAGTGCTTCTAGACTACTCTCTCTAAGTCGAGTCGTTATCCTATGGGGATAATCAACTAGCGCTATCAATGCCTTTTCTCTTTCTTTTTGGGTTTTATCGGCTGATCGTATTGTTAAACGGAGTGGCCAATGATCACTGCCCTCTATATGCTCAACTTCAAAGTCTAGTACTTCTCCAAAGGACCAGGTATTTACTAACGCATTATCAATAGGGCATACCTGATTGCCTATTCGAAAAGTCAGTTTTGCTGGGCGATCCATCTTCATACGCCCATTTAGACAGAACATACCTAGAGATCCTATGGTTCTTACTAAGGACAAATCATGGACAGAACATTCTACATTGGGAAAGATGCTGTTAGGGATTTGTGCAGCTACCAATAGCTCCTCATACAAATTATCACTACTGTTAGAGTCAAGTTTATGATTAAAATCTCCCAGCATTAGAGTCAAATATCCTGCTTTGCCAATACATAGTAGTTCCAGATCTTCCTCAAACAAATCCCACTGAATATTATAGTCATACATGTTCCCTGATTGTATATAAACATTCATTATAAAAAGCTGTTTAGCACCTCCAATTACATTGTAGAGATCTACCTGACATGCCAATAATCAGCGGCATTTGGTTTTTATTTCTGTGATCTTGTTCGCTATTCTTGTTGAGGCTAGGATTATTAGGCCCCCTGATGGGCGTCCTAACCCTTACCTTGTTGCTCCCCTAAAAAGCATCATATAACCATCTACTGGTTTGGGTTCTTCGCACAGCCACGTTTCCTGGAAGCACATTACATCATACTTTTCAATCTCTCCTTTAAATAGCTCTTGCTTTAAATGTTTATTGTAACCTCCCAAGTTCCAGGATAAAATTGAATGGCTGTGCGCGGGGCTTAATTCCTAGTCCACATCACTCAATTCTCCCCTACTATACTTATCACAGGGGTTTACAATGGGTTCAAAACAATTCCTCCACTGTGGGTCGTTATACCCTGAGCCTCCACTGTGGATCGTTATAACCTGAGCTGAAGGAAATATTTCATAGGCATTGACAGAGAACATGCATGGATAAACATTTTGGAGGAAAGTAAGAGCTTTGGCAGCTAGATTTCTCTTCATTCCCGTCAACTTATGCATTACATTCTTATAGTGACTATGGGTGGGTGCTGCACATAACACCAGGAAATCTGGGTCACCTTGCATACAACACCCCACTTCTTCCTTGACCCGTTCAGTAAAACCTCATTGCTTCCTCTTTTACATCACACTCTACAATCTGAACCCATTATTCTGAAATTAGCTAACCCTCAAGCAATCTCTCTGTGCCACCTCTGTCACCAAATTATCAAATCTTTGCCACTCTCTCACTATACCCTAACTATACCATTTATTAAGCTCTTCACTCCTCATATAAGTATCCTCCTTTCTCTTTAAGTCTGTCGCTCTTAAACAGACAACACACCCATTTCTCTCATACAAACAGAATGTGATCTAGACTCTCCTTCCAATTATTGCCCAGTCTGTCTAACTCAATGTACTAAACTCCTTCAACTCCTTGTTTTCAAAACAATCACCCACCATTTACTCAAACTCATTCAGCACTTCTAAACAGGTTTCTGCACTGTACTCTAGGTGAGAGAGCCCACACTCATATCTGTCATCAAAGACACTCATTAACTTCCTCGAACCTAGAATTGCTTTGAGACCAAATTGAAGCTGAAATGCTTCATTGACATCTGAGCCTCAGCTGTTCAGTATCAGCTACTCACCGGAACCAAAAATACAAAAACCTTCTGTCATAATGTTGTTAAAATGTTATTCATGTTCACATCCTGAGCAAACTGCAACAGCTTGTTAACGGGATTCCACAATTATTTTCTCTCTACCACTGAGAAACATAGCCGCTAACCCTACCTAGCACTCTACTTACTCTCACACCTACAAACCACTCCCCATACAGCGTTAATGTTGGTTGGCTCCCAGCCAACAAAAGAGTCCAGCTCAAAATACTCACCCTAATGTTGAAAAACAATTTAGTGCTGGGCCCTCCCAACCTTGTAGCATTCCTTACCTGTCACACCTTCTCACAGTTATCACGATCTACCAACCTTCGCCTGCTCAAAAGTTCCAAATCATCCATATGCTCAGCCACCTCTTTGCTCCACTTATGTACTTGGCCCTCTTTACTAATACGCTAGCCCTCTGGGGTTAAGGGCCATTTATACCCTACCCATTATCAATACAACCTTAAAAAAGTCCTCATTAAACAAAGGTTTTACTACAATATTCTAAACAACACATATTTCTATCTTCCTGCACAAAAGCAGCCTAACCAATGCAAAATCAAGTGTAAATCTGTATAATCTTAACTGTTTATCCTCCGTGCAATGGTATCCACAGCCCCATTGCAAGCCTATCACATTTTCTTTAAAAATTATTTGTTATTGAATAAAACAGTTATTATTATTTGTGCCATTTAAAAAAAAATACAATATATCTTGCAGAATAAATAAACAAATAGACCATCATTTGAAGACATTATCCAGATACCTTGACATCATAGCCTCTGCAGCATCCTGACTTTGATTCAGAGGACCATCAGAGGTCCCAGTGGTGGATGTTTGGTAACATCCTTCATACCTACATTTTTGTGAAACAGAAGGGCTGCACAGACTTTCAAGCAGTTTTGTGCTATAGGTTTTCCACCCTAGGTGCTTTCTAGTTCTAAAAGATTTGTTGGATGTGTGCTTGACTACAGACATCAAGGAAGTCAATCGCTTTTTGTAGAATACTTATATCATGGATGAAACTGTTTAGCAGATTGCTCCAGTTGTCTTCACATTGCAGCTGTTGTCACTCCTCCATCTTCAAGACCCATTGACAATTCCTTCACTTCTCTCTCACAGTGTGATAATTGCACTTACGAGGTATGGAGTTTGGATTCGTATCTTCTCCCGGAGTCTTCACCAATGACCTAGCACTGCTTATGAGACTGCTGCAAAACATCAGCATTGTTGTTTTGCCCTTCTCAGGATAACTGCTGTTCTTATTCCTGACAACATTGTGCTCCACCTCACTTAAATGTTATTGTTCAATTAATGTTGCTATTCTTTTCTCATCTGAGGGTATTCAAACATGATGCAATCACCTTGCACGTTATATGGTTGAGAGCATTGCAGCTCGGCTTAGCTGATAAATGAACAATTAACAATAAAGCCTTGAATTGACAAATGAAGAACAAGGCAATTAGAACATCTCATAAATGTAGTCTATCTGAAATATTGACAGAAATATTCTATCATAAATATTGTTTAAAAAATATTACCCACCTGGAGTTAATTATAAAAAATCTCTACCGGAATTAATTAGTACTTTAGTAAACAGTAATTGGGACACAATATATCTCTCAGGTGATATTTGTAAAATAAAATTTCAATGATCGGTCACGGATCTCTAGCCGAACACTTGCATCTCTGAACAGGAGTGATAGGGATGACCTTCCTAAGCAACCTCCCCACTGTCCTCCATAGTGCCTAAAGGACAGAAAGGAGATGGTAGCAAATGGTACCCAACAGAAGTTCAGAAGGAAAGCAGCCAAGATATAAAGATGGAGCTTAAGAGAGGGAAAAAGCACAAGGCATAAGAAACCGCTCACTCCTTGAATCAGACAGTACTGGTTGGAACCCCTTATCCCATTTTTTGGAGACTGCAAAACATGAGTATAAGTACTGTGGATTTTCCCTATATTTTGGGTCACTAATGGACTACTGAAATAGACACAGGAGGCTTCTTGAGGGACTCACCAGGAACCACCTATGGACTGCTGCTGTTGTGCCTATCTGTAACTTGCTGGATCACTAAGAGGACTGCCACTCCCTGCAAACCTTTGTGCTGGCCGGTTTGCTTGGGCCCTGCTGCCCTGTGCCCCACTTTGCTGTCTCCAGGTGTTGGGTGGTGTGCCCCCTATTTCCCTGCATTTTTGTTCCTTCTTTGAAGCCATGGAAGGGTGCTGTACACTTGGATTGACCTAGGGTGGAGGAAGCGCTATGTTCATCTGGCCAGGAGCATGAGGAGTGCTCCATTCTGGCCCTACAGCGAGTAAAGATTGCTTAATGTCTAGGCATTATGGAGCGCTCAACTGTGGCTGACCATGTACTCCTTCGGTGCAGGGGAATCTGTCCCCTGGTGTGTAGTCGCGGCTGCGACCCAGGTGGGTCTTGAGGAGCCGCCGGTCGAGGCGTACTTGGAAAGGCACCCCCGGGGAATAGGAGCACTTGGAACAGTGTCCCAGGGACACAAGCAGGAACTGCTTTTGGGTGCATTCACCGCCGCAGCCTTAGTCTCTGATGAAGCGCATCTCTCCCTCTGCAGGGGACCCACCAACGTGAGCCTAGTTTGGCAAGGAGGGCGGCCGTGCGCCCTTCGGGGACCTGGATGGCTCATAACACTCTCCAGGAGGAGCACACCGCTGAAGTGAACAGTCGCTCTTGCCCAGTCGTGAGCGGCCGTTTAAAGTTGTGCCTCGCACAGGGGTACCCAGAGAGGTCTTCCAGAAGTCATGGGAAGTGTGGCTTCCCTCCCAGAGGAAGTGCACGTTTGGGGGCATTTTCTTTTTGTTTGCTACCCCCAGTTACCCATGGGATGGACACCTCAAAGGAGGCTATCCCCCGACGAGGAGGAACACTGCAGTAATCACTGAAGGAGCATCAGCAGTTGTGACTATGGCCCTCAGTACAACCCTGGTGGTCGGTGATAAAGCTGCGGTAATAAATTGAATCACGACCATGGCGGAAACCGCCAACATAGACAGCCACTTTAACACTCCAACCGCCACGCGGTAGAAACAAACACTGCGGCCGTAACCGCCAACAGACAGGTGGAAGACAATGTACCACTCACAAATCCGCCAGCTTTTCCCGGGGGGGTACCAACGCCATCAAAAGCACGGCAGAAACAGTCTTTGGAACAGAAACCACTCAACTCTCGACACCCAACGAGGAACCAGGATGCCATGGAGCCCGAGTTACAGGTCCTGCCCATGTTGGTTTACCTCCTCTTCTACCAGGAGGAGCAAAGATGCCGGCGACGACCAGGGTGAGTGCTGCACCTAGCACACAGAGGAGGGGGGAGGAAAGAGAGAGGGACACATACACGTAACACGCAACACCCCCACCCCCACCCTCACCCACAACTACATACACAAAAACACATGCAGCAACTTGACATTTACACCCGTCACCCTCTGGAAGAATGCAAGGACAAAATGAAATTATTGTAACAATTTTAATCATCGAAAAGTCATATAGTCTAAAATTTAAATCATCAGTATATACAAATATGTACACCAACTACACAAGTCTGGATAGTAATGCAATCATTGTCCATGGACCAGTGGTCCCAAAATGCATGGGCGAAGCCCACACATGATACCTGACTCGAAATGGAGAGAACACTGCTGGGGCATCAGATCGAAAATAAACAGGCATCTCAGGGGGAGGGGAGGAGGGGCACCTCAGCTGGATGAACGGATGACGCCACTGCTCCACGAGGGGGCTCCATGCCCACAGTTTGGTCCTGGGGAGTGCAAAGCCACAGTCTCTCAAGTATCTCCCGTGGGTGGTTTGCCCACTGCTTTATCCTGGGGAGTGCAAAGCCACAGACTCTCAAGTTTCTCCAGTGGGTTGTTTGCCCACTGTTTTATCCTGTGGGGTGCAAAGCCACAGTGTCTCAAGTCTCTCCAGTGGGTGGTTTGCCCACTGCTTTATCCTGGGGAGTGCAAAGCCACAGCCTCTCAAGTCTCTTCATTGGGTGGTTTGCCCACTGCTTTATCCTGGGGAGTACAAAGCCACAGTCTCTCAAGTGGATGTCATTCTCCACTGGTTCTGGAGGGGGCTTCGTGCCCAGAGTGCTTCATCCAGCCAAGAACTGCGTGAGTGGATGCTTTTCTCCACTGGTTCTGGAGGGGGCTTTGTGCCCAGAGTGCTTCATCCTGCCAAGTATTGGGGTTGTGGATGCTTTTCTCCACTGGTACTGGAGGGGGCTTTGTGGCCAGAGTGCTTCACATGCAGTGTGCCAGGTCCCATTCCCTCACCTGGGTGTGTGTGCCACTAGATTGCCTGGGAACAGGTAGCATGATACTCCATGGAGTCAGAGACACACTCCACCCTGCTGCGACTTCGCCTGCCACCTGCAGGTACAAACAGTGCTGGGTGCTGTGCCTCATGTATGCTATGCAGGGTCCAGGACATCTCCTGCAGCCTCGGACAGCCGCCCACTTGGGATGATAGCCATGTCAGCTATGGTGGCACTGTTTGAGCACGTCGCGGGGCTGGTGGCGGTGGTTGCGGAGGTGTCTGTGGCAGAGAGGCTGGCGGTGGTGAATGTGTCAGCACCTGTGGAGGGACACAGCAGGACGTCTCCTGCAGCCTCGGATGGATGCCCACTGGGGATGATGCTGGGGACTGTTGCTGAGGCAGCAGACGTGCAGGTGGTGGTGCAGGTGGCGGTGCAGGTGGTGGTGTCCACCGCCATACAGGTTGCTTTTCTGGTTACCAGAAGTGGTGACTCTGGTCCCTTAGCTGGAGGCTCCGTGCCTTGTCCTGACTTCTCCTTCACCTTGTGTCCCTTCCCCACCTTTGATGTCGCTGGTGGTCCCTTGGCACTCTCCCCTTTAGGCTTGGAGGAGCCCTTGCTAGGTGGTTGGTGCGGCTTTTCCCTACGGCATGTGGGCACCATCTTCACCTTGGCAGGTGGTGGAATGGGCTGATCCTTGGCCTCGCTAGGTGACACACTGGCAGCCCTCATGGGTGCCGCCCACGATGTGACTGAACCTGCTGAGACCACAGTGCTGGAGGATTTGGTGGCTAAGGTGCTGGGCTGGGACCGGGACATCCTGGCCCTAGGGAAAGGATGGAGGGGAGGAGTAGGGAAGAGGTCAATGTTAGCCAGGAAGAGTTTCTTATACACAATGGGACGGGACGATGGAGGGAGTTTGGGAGTGGAGGAAGAGGTAGTGGTTGTAGGAGGCGTACGTTTGCTGAATTTGGGTAGAGGCGCATGGGCCGGAGGCTATTGTGAGGTGGATGGCTGTTGGGTGGGTGTGTGCCTGCGTTTGTGTACTTTGGGAGGAGGGCTCACAGACACACTGGGAGAGGACACAGGGGATGTGTGAATGGTAGTGGGGCTGGTGAGTGCACATGAGCGGTGTGTGGTGATGGGCGTGCTGGTGATTGAGGTAGTGGCTGAGGATGTAGTGCATGCTGGTGTGAGTGGAGACGAGACAGGGAGGGAGGAGGACGTGGAGGAGGGGGACACAGTGGAGGCAGTGGATGTTAGTGTGTCTGCATGGGGATGGTGCTTGTGTGAGTGCCTGTGGGATGTGTGGTGCTTATGTTTGCCATGTCCACTCTTGTGTGTTGATGAGTGTGCATGCTGGTCTGATGGTGTGCTTGGGATAGGCTGAGCGACAGGGGATTGGGTCTGGGTATAGGAAGTTAGAGGGGGGAGGCTGGACAGAGGGACAATGGCTGCCATCAGTGCTGAAGCCAGAGCCTGAAATGCTTGCTGTTGGGCCGCCAGGCCAGAATGAATGCCCTCCAGGTATGCATTTGTTTGCTGCAAATGCCTCTCAACACCCTGGATGACATTCAAAATGGTTGATTGCCCAACAGTGAGGGATCTCAGGAAGTCAATAACCTCCTCACTGAGGGCAGCAGGGCTGCCTGGGGCAGGGCCCGAGGTGCCTGGGTAGAAGGAGATGCCCACCCTCCTGAAACTCGATGAGGGGCTGCTGGGAGGGCGGTGCTGGTAGGGGGGTGGCAGCTGTACCTGTTGTTGCGGTGGGCACAGAGGTGCCCTCCACAGCAAGGGAGCTCCCATCAGAGGAGGAGTCGCTGTCTCTGGTGTCTGCTCCTGTCCCCATCGTGGAGCTCCCCTCGCCCTCTGTCCCATTGGCTCCTTCAGACTCCGTACATTCATCCTCCAGGGCCATGTGGGTTGCAGCTCCCTCCCTTTCCGGTGCCAATGCTCCTCCACCAGATGATGCTAATGCACACAAGGACAGGGTGACAAAACAAAAAGGGGAGGAAAGACAGAGGAGACACATGGTCAATGCCTGCATCACCACTACCGCTGGCTTACACAACACACAGGGATCAGCCCTATGCCTTAAGCCATGCACTAACAGTGCAGGGGAAAAGCACATACCCATGGGGGACTCTGTCTAGACCCATTTCATGCACAGCTGGGACCCATATGAGCCTGACTAGGAGTAGAGGGCAACTACCACCTTTGGGGTTGGAGTGGGACTGAGCCTGCTAAACAATGGATCTACCTTGGCGCGTCTGCCCTGGCCTAGGGGAGCCCACAACTCACCTCCCCCACCCAGATACCTCGTCAAGCGTGCAGAGTCAGCTGAATGAGACTGTACTCATCCCCTTGTGGCTGCTGTGATGCCCTCAAGCGCACATCCAACTCAGGATATGCCACCGCCAGGATCCGGTACATCAGGGGGGTCACGTTGGGAGGTCATCCCCAGCTGGGCCTCCGCTGTCTTCTTGTCCAGTGGCGCAGGTCCTCCCATCTTTTATGGCAGTTGGTGCTCCATCTTTGGTAGACCCCCAGGGTCTGCACTTCCTTGGCAATAGCACGACAAATACCCTTCTTCTGGTGGGCGCTGGCCTAGAGGAATAGTGAAGTAAAAAGGATGTTACTCCCCCGTATAGTGAAGTAAAAAGGATGTTACTCCCCCGTACAGTTCTTCTCACACATTGGCCACAAACCTCCCACCCTGGCCCAGAATAACATAGACTTACCATCCCCACATGCTGGCCTGTCCCCCCATCTCTTCCATCCACGAGACTCCATACAATCATGTCCCATCCACCATGCACACAGTTTACTCACCTGTTTGTCTGGAGGACTGTAGAGTAGCGTGTACTGGGGGAGAACCCCATCCACCAGTTTCTCCAACTCCTCCTCAGTGAAGGCAGGGGCCCTTTCCCCAGACACTGTAGCCATTGTCGCTTCCAGACGCAGGTCACAGCAGCACTTGCAGTGTAGGTCCTCTCCTGTTGAAGGTCAGACATCAAGTGAGGGAACTGATAGAAAATGGCGGTCACGTCCGCGGCGGTGAGTACCGTCACTGCTGGCGTACATCGTCATTGGCTCCTGGAACCCATAGGGCCCAATGATAACCAATGCTGAATTGCGCAGAGGCCTTGACTGCCTACCGAATGCTGCACAACGCCAGTGAAGTTACCTCATTTCCCCTTGTCCCTCCTTACAGGCCAGGCAGCCGCCATTTCAGGGGGCCACATGGCAGGCCAATTAACTGTGTCACAGCAATTTTGGCCAGGAATACGGACAGACAATGGCACACAGAAATTATTTCACAATTGTGCTAAACAGCCTTGTGAAACCTATGTGGTGTATGACCCTCTGCTCACCCTTCTCCTCCATAGGGCACGTCCGCTGGGGCAGGTGATGAGATGGCGGCATCCTTCGGTGTACAGACCCCTGGTGGGCCTGTTGACAATGGAAGACAGATACATCATTATCACTTACAGACTTGATCGTGCCACAATCCTGGAACTGTGTGCCCAATTGGAGCCAGACCTGATGTCAGCTGTCCGCCATCCCACAGGAATCTCCCCTCTAGTGCCGGTCCTGTCAGTGCTCCATTTCCTGGCAAGTGGGTCCTTTCAAACAACAGTGGCCATGGCATCAGGGATATCACAGCCAATGTTCTCTAACGTGTTGTCCAGAGTGTTATCTGTCCTGCTGAAACACATGCACAGCTAAATAGTTTTCCCTCAGGTGGAGGATTTGCCCACAGTGAAAGGTGACTTCTATGCCCTGGGACATATCCCCAACATCATTGTTGCCATTGATGGTAGACGTGTGGCATTTGTGCCACCCCCCCCCAGGAATGAACAGGTGTACAGAAACCGGAAAAGCTACCATTCAATAAATGTGCAGATTGTGTGTTTGGCAGACCAGTACATCTCCTATATGAATGCCAAGTATCCTGGCTCAGTGCATGACGCTTACATTTTGAGGAATAGCAGCATCCCATATGTGATGGGTCAACTCCTGAGGCACTGTGTGTGGCTAATAGGTGAGCCAAAGGTCCCCACACAGTTTAAATAGATGTGTGGGTATGGGAGCTTTCCCTAACAGTTGTCCCTCGATATTTGCAGGTGACTCTGGTCACCCCAACCTGTCATGGCTACTGACCCCAGTGAGGAATCCCAGGACAAGGGCAGAGGAACGCTACAATGAGGCACATGGGCGAACTAGGAGGATAATAGAGCGTACCTTTGGCCTCCTGAAGGCCAGATTCCGGTGCCTCCATCTGACAGGTGGCTCCCTATACTACTCACCAAAGAAGGTGTGCCAGATAATCGTGGCATGCTGTATGTTGCACAACCTGGCTTTGCAACACCAGGTGCCTTTTCTGCAGGAGGATGGGCCTGATGCTGGTCTTGTGGCAGCTGTGAAGCCTGTGTACAATGAAGAAGAGGAGGCAGAAGAAGAAGATATACACAACTGAAACAACATCATCATGCAATACTTCCAGTAAGACACAGGTAAGAGGATGGCATTGCTTCACGCATCTCATACTACTGTAGGACCTAGCATGAATCTGCCTTTTTACCTCTGTGTATGGACTCTGACATGTCACTTTGGCTTTCCATTTCACAGATCTGGGTCTCACTTTATGCCCTCTGCTATGTTTACTGCTGCCCAATAAATGTGTAACCATGGTATGTGAACATGAACATTGACATTGCTAGATTTCCGAAAGGTTGCAATTACACATTTGTGAAAGTACAGACTGACTCCAGATTGATTTGTGATTCCAGGGTGTTTATTTCTGTGCTAATAAGTGGAGGGGGTGTGCAATGGGCTGGGTGATGGTGGAGGAATGTCCATGGTAGAGTTCAGTTTCTTGGTCTCAGAGGTGCATTGTCCATGGGGGCATAGGAAGTGGAGCAATGGCAGTTTAAGGTGGACAGGGTGACAAAGTGGGACAGAAGGGTGACAATAGGAGGGTTTTATTTTCTGGCGGGGTCTTGGCAATGTTCTCTGTCTTGTTCCTGGATCCCAGGGACCGTTTGTGGGGTGGTTCTCCTTCTGCAGGTGGGGTGCTGGTGGCCTGTTGTTCCTATGACGGGGCCTCCTGTCCACTAGCACCGGCGGAGTTGGAGGGCTGTTCATTGTCCAGGCTAGTGTTAGGGGCCCGTTTGTGTGCCACTGTGTCCCTCATGGTGTTGGCCAGGTCTGCCAGCAGCCCTGCAATGGTGACCAGGGTGGTGTTGATGGACTTCAAGTCCTCCCTGATCCCCAACCAGGTAGTGTTCCTCCTGCAGCCACTGGGTCTCCTGAAACTTGGCCAGTACTGTGCCTAAGGTCTCCTGGGAATGGTGGTATGCTCCCATGATGTTGGAGAGTGCCTCCTGGAGAGTGGGTTCCCTGGGCCTGTCCTCCCCCTGTTGCACAGGAGTCCTCCCAACTTCCCTGTTATCCTTTGCCTCTGTCACCTGACCCGTGGGGCCACTGCCACTGACCCCAGGTCCCTGATTGTCTTGGGTTGGTGGGTTTGCCTTGGGTCCCTATAGTGCTGGACACACTGCTGATTGATGTGTCCTGGGGACAGTGGCATGGGCCTGCTGGGTGGGTGCTGTGGTGGTGTTTCCTGAGGGGGGAGGCTCTGTGGTGGCTTGTGACTGTGGCAGGGGAACCGACTGTCCAGAGGTCCCTGATGGGCCGGGCTGGTCATCTTGATCCAGGTGTGCAGAGCTGATGTCATCACCGTGGGCCTCTTTTGTGGGGGGACTGGATATGTCTGGAACCTCCTGTCCGGTGACGTTGGGTATGGGTTCTGTTAGGGTGTAAATGCATAGTTTTAGTATCTGTGTGTGCCATCTTGTGCATTGGGTGAGTTACCCTCTACTCCTGTGCTTGCCTTGTTGTGTTTGCCATTGTATGATTAGTGTTTTGGGGTCTGTGTGGGTATCTGTACTGGACATGCTTTGGCAATGGGTGTCCATGCTTTGGTGTTACATGCAGGGCTTGGTATTGGGATGGGTGGGTTGTGATAGTCGGGCATATGTGAGGTGTTGGAGTGATGGGGTGAGGGGGTGGGTGGGGGTGTGTGATGGCATGCAGGTAGGGTGGGGGGGATCAATTAGTAAAGATTTGACTTACCAGAGTCCAGTCCTCCTGCTACTCCTGCGAGGCCCTCAGGATGCAGTATTGCCAAGACTTGCTTCTCCCATGTTGTTAGTTGTGGGGGAGGAGGTGGGGGTCCACTTCCAGTCCTCTGTACAGCCATTTGGTATCTGGATACCACTGAACACACCTTCCCCCATAGGTCATTCCACCTCTTCCTGATGTCATCCCGTGTTCTTGGATGCTGTCCTACTGCGTTGACCCTGTCGCCGATTCTCCGCCATAGCTCCATCTTCCTAGCAATGGAGGTGTGCTGCACCTGTGATCCGAACAGCTGTGGCTCTACCCGTATGATTTCCTCCACAATGACCCTGAGCTCCTCCTCAGAAAACCGGGGGTGTCTTTGAGGTGCCATGATGTGGTGTGGGTGATGTGTGAAGTGATGTTTGTTGTGATGTGTGAAATGTTGTGTTGCTGTGTGTTGTTTGAGGTGCGTGGATGTTGTATGAGTGATGGTGTGGTGCGCTTGTGGATGCTGGGTAGTGTTGGCTATTCTCTCTCTGTGCTTCTTCACCAAAATGTCATTGTAAGGGTTTGTAGGTAATGTGGATGTGTGTTTTATAGTGTTGTGGGTGTGTGGCTGTGGTGTGTGTATCTGGTGTGTGTATTTCGAATTGTCCAATGTAGTTGTGTTTTGTAAATGTGTGTGTATTTTGAGCGCGCCGATGTGTACCGCCAATGGATTACTGCTGTTGAAAGACCGCTGCGTTGATTTGTGGGTCGTGATAATGTGGGCGTATTCTTGTTGGCGTGACGGTGTGGGTTTTCCTATCGCCAGTTTATCGATGACCTTTGTTGTGGCAGACTTGTGTGGGTGTCTGTATTGTGGCAGATTACGTGATATGGATCGTAATACCTGTAGCGGATTCCCGCTGCGGCCACGGTATGTTGGTGGCCTTCAGCACGGCAGTAAGCGGGATTTACTGCCAGGGTTGTAATGAGGGCCTATGTGTTTATTACGACATGTGCATTTTGGGTAAAATGTGCTGACAATTAAGTGCATTTTTGGGTAACATTGATGACCTGACTACTACTTGTGTTACAGAATAACCAGTAATCTATATGTTTTATGTGACTACTGCTGGCTTTTGCAGAGTACTAGTAACTGTGTGATGTTCTGACAACTGCTTGTGTAGCGGGTGGTTCTGGCATGTTATGTTTGCTCTAATGATGTTTTCTGCAATACAGTTTGTTTGTAGGTATTGTGTTTCCTTTGTGGTGTATTTATTGGGTCATGTGTGTTGTGAGTGTTGTGTAATCACTTTACACATTGCCTCTGGGATAAGCCTGACTGCTCATGCCAAGCTACCAAGAGGGTGAGCAGGGGTTGTCTTGGGTGCGTAACTCTCTCGCCCTGACTAGAGTGGATGTGTTCTGCCTGACTTAGGTGCATACCCTAGGCAACTAGAACCCCACTTATTACAATCCCTATATATAGTAACTAGTGCTGATAAAACAACCATGACCTGAAAAAAAGCACAGGCATACTCTATTAGCATGCCATACAACATTAAATGGTGCTTCCTGTAACCAGTTATTGTCCCACAGACCTCCAATTACTTTATGTCCTCATAGATAACCAAGAGACGTAAACCCCCTTCTGTTCCACCATCAGCATTTGCCACAAATCAAAGGGTAGAGCATGTAGGGGTGTCTCTTACCAAATGGCCAAGAGGTATGTACACCAGAGGTATGTACAGCACGTCTTGCCCTGCTGTCAATGATTCACCCTCAACCTTCTGGTAGGGTTATAGAAGTTCTTTGTAGATTTGTAGTTCTTTGCATGCATTGTTTTACACACAATGTTCTACAGAGTGAATTTACATACTTGCTTTTGAAAATAGTTTTTATGATGTGTAGACGTGGATTTAATAAGGTGTTTTAGTTTGGCCACTTTTATTGGTGTATTGTCATTTTGAACAAGATCGAAGGTATCTTTGTCACTCACTTATACTTTAACCCCCACTCCTCATCCTTCGCACATCCTCTTCTCACAGGCTCCACAGCACAAGGTCAAGCAGAATTCATCAATGTTTATTTTCACTGTTTAATTTTTCTGCTTATGATGAACTTTCCTCAGTTTGAATGTTAAATTGTTACATGTTTTTATAGTTCCTGTTTCTTTGCACAATCTATTTATTAGAAGAAAGTTGTACTGTCAATGTTTCTTAATATTTCAATATCTGTGGATGGCATTAGCTGAGAGGGTGCTGAATAATTATTCATGAAAGTGCAATATTGAATCTATGTTGAGGTAATTGTGTTTACTTTTCCTGTGGTTTGATTTGTTCAACAAATGATACATTTTCTCACACCAGAATGAATTTACAGAAATGTTGATTTGATATGCAAAGATTGTGGATAAAAACCTTTAATTTTGGAGGTGAGACAGGAGTCTTTCCTACTCAACTAGGAATGTTCCCCATTTCCTTATTGATTTTGCTGCCCATTGGGACTTTTGCATACTTTGTGTAATTCCGCCTTTGGGAACCTTTGTGCTATTGACTTTGTACCGCTTATTTTTGATTTTTTGTAATAAAACTCTTTAACTTTTCATTGACCTACAACTCAGTTCTTGATTGAGCTCATTCGATTGAATCTTTCTATTCAATTGTAATATGGCTGTTTTTGATGTTTTGGGAGTGCCTTAATGCAGGGACATTTTGCCTCATGAAATTGAGGTTCAACACTATCTCCAATCCAGTAAATCGTGGGAGGTTCAGTTGAGGTCAATTTTGGAGTGTTTCAGATTCGGAGTATCCCCAATTTGCTCCCACAGAGTTAGTCCAGTGCTTGGCTCCCCCAGGATCCCTGCACACCAGAATAGATAGTGTGCCACATTCCACAGTGGTTAACACAGTATTCTTACATACAGCCATACTCATTTAACAGCATGGCTCTTAGTTTCATTGGATTTACAAATAATTTGAAAATTCCACAATTGTTTTCTCTAGCACCTATTTTGCCAGGTAGAATCTAGTGGAATTTGTGCAGAGAAACACTGCAAAATTCAGAGTTTTGCGCCTTGGAGGAAGGGGAAATTTGATATTAACTCACATTTAGGGTAAATACCATACCTGAAGGTATTGTTTCTATAGGGTGCAATATTTCCTCATCAAACACCTGGCACTTATAATAAGGCCCTATATACTATTTTTGCTCATTTCATAGCCTCCATGTGCCTCCAATAAATAATCAGCAAGCAAATAAGCCTAAAGAACACAAGAAGTATCAATGGTTAAACGTTCACTAAAATTGTTATACTAAAAAAACAGATTAAGTTTTAGTTTGCATTTTATTATGCCTGGCAGGTAAAGATGCAGTTGTAGCTGAAGCTTCGAAACATGTTGAGCACAGCACATACCAAATTCAATTCCATAATAGATTTTCAGAGTGCTCTGCCAAAATCAGAAGGATATACTAGACTAAGGGCAAAGTATAAAAGGCATGTAGTCACTGCTGATTCAACCAGAATCCGTTTAAAACGCAGAATTTTGTCAGAATGATGACATGCAAATTATTTCATATTTGCTTGTGAAAACATTGCTCTTTCAGAATCATGTCAGGGAGAATCTAGAATATAACATCAATTATTGTTGCCATTGGATGACAAAGACTTGAAAACACTATTCTCTTATATTTACTCCTCTGACCTGTAAATTTCAAAGAGCATTTCACCTTTGTAAAATGTATGCTTCTGCTGAGTGGAAATCTTCTTGAGTAAGTGCATTCATATCTGCTTATTTTTTCACTGTAGGTGACGAGCATTTCTTGTGAAGAAAGCCCTTCACTATGTCCCAATAAATATGCGGGGGATCTCTTCACTCTCCCATTCTGGGACGGCAATTACTCATGCCTTTGACAGAAGTAGATTTACCGGTTGGTCCCTATTCACAATGGAAAATTCAAATATGTAGGTTTACTCGTGAAAATTTACCCTTACATTTTGTAGTACTCAAAAGTGTGGACTTGAGGTGGGGGGTGGGGGGTGGGGATGGGGTGGAAACAAATGAATGAGTGCAAAGATAGCATTAGTGACTTTTCATACATAGGTAGAGAATTGTACCGCCAGGGTGGAGATATCCCTATGGAAAATATAGGAAAATATAGGGAGAAGTAAAAATGTTTATAACATTTTAGGAAATTTAATTAAAATAGTCTAATGTAAAATATTATTGTAAAATAACTCTATATATTTGAAACCTATAACAAATTTTAAAAAGTTACAGCTCTATTTCCTTTTTTCATTTAAATGTATTTTAAAAATACAAAGTTATTTATTTAAAATTGGATCAAAAAGTCATACCTACAGTAAAATGATTATTTTTCATTTAATACGTAATAAAAATGACTAAACGTTATGTATCAAATTAATATTAATTAATTAAATTTCTTTTACAAAAAATTAAGATACATAATTTGTTAAACATTGTTAACATTATAATGACATCATTTTAATATTAAATAACGTCTATAAATATTCTTTGAAAGTCACAATAAATGACATTTTAGGATTATTTTTTGTGGGGCTTTATTTTAATTCCCTGCTTCCATTATTTTTGATGGGAGTGTGTTAAGATACTTGTTAGTGTGGTGTTGGACATACTGCACCACTAAGCTGGAGTATATTTGCAACTGTTTAGGGTTCATTTTGGCTGTAGTAACTTCAATAGTGCAGTTTGCGAATAGTAATGGACTTACACTTTTGTGGGTGGGTCCATGTCCGTACCTAAATCCTTCCCTAAGATTCCTTCATCCTCCGCCCACTCCACTCTAAACCCTTCCCATTTAGTAATAAGTATTTTCCATTGTCCAGACATTCCACTCTGTCCCGCGCACCTTACTACTGAAATTTAAGTGTACATGTGCAGGGATCCCTTCAGTCAAGGCAGAGATATATGGGCCTCATTATTAGTGTGGCGGCCTGAGGACCGCCACACTTGCGGTGACGGGCGGATGTCCATGGCATGGGCAGTGCAGGCTCCCAGCCCGCCCAGAATGCATACTGTCTAATTTGCACACAGTGAGCATTTTGATTGGTGCTGTTGTGCTATGGTATTGGCTTCGACTCCCTTAAGGGAGTCAAGCCCAATATTGTAGCACTGTTCCCGCTGGTCAGCCTGGCAGGGATGTGTAATATAATGTTCCTGCTGGTCAGCCCAGTGGGAACGTTGTAATACGCTTGGGGGGACGCCACAGGTATGACAGTGGTATCCTGCCTGCAAGTTTGGCAGTTGGCTCGTCCGACCACCAAACTCGTAATGAGGACCTATGTGTAGAAACGATAGGAGAGGTGGAGACAGAGACCTCTGTACATAGGCATGTGAATAGCATTTTGTAGTACATGAGTAGTGTTATTGTAGTGCCTCTCTGTGTTCCAGAAAATGCAGTTTGTGAATACTCACCATTGTGCGGAGATCTCTGCAATTGGGCAGAGAGGTTTGCATAGAAAAGGAGCGGCAGAGAGAAGGTCTCCCCATGTAATCTAATGAAGAGCATTTTGTAGTACATGAGTAATAGCAATGGTGTCCTACTAATACAAAGTGCACTTTATGAATGTGCTCCCTTTGTATGCATACTGATACGCATGCATGTGGTACTTTTATAGAGCAAACATAGCAAAAAGGTAACAAAGCATAGTTCAAGGACAATGGTAAAGATTCATTCAATTAGTAATTGGAGGGCTAGCTAGGTACTGAAACTGGAAGTGGATTATTACAATGTTGTGGCCTAATGTTCCTTACAAATGTGTGCATTCCAGAAAAGGAGCTACATTTGGGAGGACCTGAGTGATGCATGGATTTTATTTTTCACTTTTTAACCTTTGGTCTCATTATGTCCTAGCTACGGACTTGCTGCGAGGGAGTAAGTATGCTAGACAGATAGGCAAGGGAACTGTTCATCAGTGTAGTACCATTAGGTTGGGGGTGATGTGGTCATATTTCTATAGGCCCTTGATGAGGCATGCTGTGGGCTGAAGGTTTGGGATGCAATTTGAAATATGTGAGGCTGTATTTGGGTTGTTATTGCCATCCAGATGAGAGAGTCAAAAGGGCTGATTATGAGTTGGCAGTCCCAGGACCGCCAGGGTGGAGTTGGTGGTCCTACCATCATCGATCTGGCGGTTGGACCGCCGTGTTATGAGTTTAGCTGTGGTACCAACCGGCACCACCAGGCAGCACAGACCGCCACAGTCACCAGGAATCACAAAGAGGAAAGCGGAGCCCATATTTCCACCGGACTCATTATGAGGTTGCTCACCGCCAATGTGACTGTGGTAGTCCAAACACCATGTACAAGCTGGTGGGAACGGACAGTATAAAGGGAGACACTCACCTGCAGGCAACCTTACACGTCCAGTGGCACCATGAAGCCCTTCACAACAGTCATGCCGCTGCTGATGATCATCAAAAGACAACAAAATCCACACCGCCATGGACATCAACAACCATAAGTACACGCACCTAACTGTGTCATTAACTTTAAAAACAGCCTGTAGCACCAGCTTACAGGTCATATGGGGGGCACACCAGTAGCAACAGGTACACATCTCAACCTATACACACTCAGTAACATAAATCAACATGAACACTTAATCAGTCACAATACACCCCATTTGGGAGACACACTCACACTGCACTGCAACACTACACAAATACACAAGGCCACACAGCTCAGGCATAGGGGGGCTGAAGGCTATACAACATTGTCACACACATCAACAACAACACACCTACAACACATATACAAATACAACTCACACACTCAAATTCCAGGGACTGTCCCCACATAAAACACATAAATGTATTGATGTGGCATGGAACACAAACAACACCACCATTAAACAGTGTTTAGCCCTGCAATGGACACACACATCACACACATCCCAGAAAACTTACTACATGGGATGTACCTCTACAGGAACAGCTGCAAGGGATACACACCTAAATGGACACATGGACAGTGAAATATAAACACAGCTAGCACAACTTAACACACTCCATGTCTGCCCAAACAAAACTTAAGGTGACACACAAAACATGAATACATTTGCCATATCAGGGGGACAAGTCTAACACCATACATGCCCACATTGGACAACACAAAAATAAATACTCACCATACCAAACAGTACACAATGCCATGACACCAACATTGCATTTACACACAACATATACGCTTCTCTTAGGGGACACCAGGACTGACCACAAAGTCACATACTGAAAACAACAGCACATGGAGCAGCAAGCAGGCTGAAACACACACAACTGGAGGCACACAACCAAAATCACTCAGAAACAACATAAAACTAGAAAAGGAATTCCAGGACACATGTGTACCCAAAACAAAACAACTGTTTGGGTTTATTCCAAAACTAAATGGGAAAGGTCTAAGGCCATTGGCCAGTCCATCAGATTTTTTACGTGCACAGTACTATGCCAACACTTGACTCCTTTTACTGCCAGGGAACCTCCACTTGAAGGGACATCAAGGTGGCAGGCAGGCACCTCAGGGATTGTCTGGGGGTGTGTCGGGGAGCCAGATCAGATTTGGAAGGGGGAGTTTGGGCTTGGGAGTAGTGGTCTTCTTCTTAGGAAGGGTGGGCATTTTCTTGGGGGAGATGTATGGCTACCTACATGGGGTGCAGAGGAGGCCTTGGAGGTGGAAGGGTTACCCTAGGAGTTGGGTGAGGTCCTTCTTTGTCAGGGAGAGGTGTAACATGGCAAAGTTTAAGATCACACAAAAAAGTTTTTTTGACACACTCTTAAGACAACCCCTGCTCACCCCCTTGGTAGCATGGCACAAGCAGTCAGGCTTATCTCAGAGGCAATGAGTAAAGTATTTGTACCAACACACACAGTAATACAGTGAAAACACTACAAAATGGATACCACACCAGTTTAGGAAAATAAGCAATATTTATCTAAATCAAACAAGACAAAACTAACAAAAATCCAACATACACAAGTCAAGATATGAATTTTCAACAGAATTGACTCTTACTCCAAAAAAACAATGGAAACATTGTTTTTAAACAAAGTACCTGGTTTGTGCCAAAAATAAAGCTGCATGTGCGAGCGTGCTTTGGAAAAAGCCAGCGATGTATCAATTCCTTACTTCACAAGTGAGGCTTCGTTTCTTCTCCAGTGCGTCATTTTTCTCTCCTGCAAGAGAGAGATGTGTCTATTTCCGGACAGGGCACTTAGAATCGGCAGAGGTTCACAATGACTTTGATGCCCAGCTATGTTGTATGAGAAATCCGGTGCACGATGATGGAAAACCACACTTCATTGGCTTTGCATCATTATCAGCATCCGCAAGCGGATGTTTGCATTGTTTCTCTAGTCACAGTGCAGGTGATGTGTCACTTTTCCAGCTGTGATGCAGGGGGTGCATCGATTTCAGCCACAAGGTGGGTGGCAAGTCATTTTTACACGGCATGTTGCAGGTGGTGCATCAAAATTTTCCCTGCACGGCTTCCTGTGTGTGGAGTTCTATCCTTCTTCTACCAGCTTCAACTTACAAGGGTCCAGGGACTGGATAGGGCACCACTTGGCAGGGCAGGAGTCTCAGCAGAGAGTCCAGGTGCTGGCAGAGGAAGTCTTTGATGGCCCTGAGTCTTCAAAACAGAAGGCAAGCTCAGTCCAAGCCCTTGGAGATTCTTCACAAGCAGGAATATACCATAACGTCCACTCTTTTTGCCCCTTTCAGAGGCAGGAGCAGCAACTCCGGAATAGCATAACAAAGCACAGGCAGGGACAGCACTTCTCCTTAGCTCTTCAGCTCTTCTCCTTGGCAGAGGTTCCTCTTTTTTCCAGAAGCAATTCTTGTAGAAATCTAAAAGTCTGGGGTTTTGGGTCCAATACTTATACCCCTTTCTGACCTTGAAGTTGCCCAACTTAAAAAAAAAAAGTTTCTGTTGCTTACAGGATCCTTCCTTGCCCAGGCCTGGCCCCAGACACACACCAAGGGGTTGGAGAATGCCTTGTGAGAGGGCAGGCACAGCCCATTCAGGTGTAAGTGACCACTCCTCCCTCCACTATAGCTCTGATGGCTCATCAGGATCGGAGACTACACCCCATCTCCCTTTGTGGCACTGTCTAGAGGGGGTTCACAAACAGCCCAACTGTCAGTCTGACCCAGACAGGGAATCTACAAGCATGCAGAGTCACAGAATGGTTAAAGCAAGAAAATGCCCACTCTCTAAAAGTGTCATTTTCAAACTAGCAATCTAAAAACTAACTTCACTGAAAGATGTATTTTTAAATTGTGAGTTTGGAGACCCCAAATTCCACATTTCTATCAGCTCTCAAAGGGAAATTACACTTTAAGGATATTTAAAGGCAGTCCCTATGTTAACCTATGAAAGAGATAGGCCTTGCAACAGTGAACACCGAATTTGGCAGTATTTCACTATTAGGACATTTAACACCCATCAGTCCATGTCCCACCTTTAACATGCACTGCACCCTGCCCATGGGGCTACCTAGTGCTAGCTTAGGGGTGCCTTACATGTAGAAAAAGGGAAAGTTTAGGCCTGGCAAGTGGGTATACCTGCCAGGTCAAATTGTCAGTTCAAAGCTGCACACACAGACACTGCAGTGGAAGGTCAGAGCCATGTTTACAGAGCTACTAGTGTGGGTGGCACAACCAGTGCTGCAGGCCCACTAGTAGCATTTAATTTACACTACCTAGGCACCTCAAGTGTACCTTACTAGGGACTTGGTAGTAAATCAAATATTCCAATCATGGATAAGCCAATTTACACATATAATGTATACAGGGAACACTTACACTTTAGCACTGGTCAGCAGTGGTAAAGTGTCCGGAGAAAACAAAACAGCAAAAACAGAGTTCAACACACAGAAACAACCTGGGAAGCAGAGGCAAAAAATTAGGGGAGACCACACCAAGGACGCCAAGTCTAACAGTAACCCAACTACACCAGAGGAAGTCGCTTCAACGATGCCCATGGAAGAATACAGCATGTCGTGCAGCAGATGTTTGGGCTCCTGAAGGCTAGATTTAGGTGTATGGACAAGACAGATGGAGCCCACCTCTCTCACCCAGAAAATTGTGTAGGATCATTGTGGCCTGATGCATGCTCCTCAACATTGCCCTGCAGAGGAGTAGCCCATAGATCTCAGATGAAGGGGAGTTAGCAGTGGCACTGGGTGAGAATCCTGAAATGCCACGTGAGGATGACAGTGATGAAGAGAAAGGTGAAGACTTGCAGGTAAATCTCATCAATCACTACTTTACCTCACTGTATGTAATGTTATGTAATTACTGTGAATGTATGAGGAAACATAGTTGGCAGGATGTGTGGAGTAGGGTGTTTTTCCAAAACACTGGGGATCTAATGCTTTGCATTGTGCAGCCAAAGGTTGCGTGCTAAGTCAGACTTGCACATTTCACAACCTTGATTAATTGCTTTGTTTGTGTCAGTCTCATTGAAATGTAAGTGGTTCTACTTCTGTTTGATATGAGGTTTTGGTCATAGTTATCATTTTCAAACCTAAACCCCCTGTATTGTTTTTATCCAGGTACCTTCATCATGACATCCTCATGTGGGCATTTCAGAGTTGTGACATTGGCAGGTATCCAATGCTGTTCTGATATAGGAAGTAGACATGGATTAATCCATGTAATGTTGGTCACAGATTTAGGGTGTATGAGTCCTGTGCCAAAGCAGCTTAGACAGTGTGGGGGTGGAAATCTGCAGTGCACAATACACTTGTTTGATGTGGTGTGCTGTGCCAATTGTCTCATGTATGTGATCATGTGGTCTTGAAATATGTTGTCATCAAGTCAAATCCAGGCATTCACCCTTCACATTGTGTCAACAATGATCTTGTATAACCTATTTGTAGCCATAGATGTGTTTGTCATTGCAGACCACATTGCCTGTGCCACAACACTGGCTTAGGTTTGTGTCATACCACCAGATGCCTGGTAATTGTAATAGGATGGACCTATGATCAGGGACTGTTATACTGCCCTCTGTCTGTGCCATGGTTTACGTGATGTTAGCAAGTCTGGCTTTGGTATGTGATAACGCTCAAGCTAGTGACAACATCCACCTGTCTGTTAGCTTATTCTATGGGACGAAGTCTGACAAAGTCCTTTCTTTTGTGGTCTGCAGGACTGTACCTTGGTATAGCTACCTTTACTCAGTATGGTTCAACCATTATTGACTATGACAGTTCAGACACTTCGATAGCCTATGTACTGTACAGTGCCATTAAATGTTTGGTGTGACCAGGTACTTGTATGAGTGTGTTGCTAGTAACACTCAGCATGACACCACCTGTGAGATATCCTTCATTCCATCACCATCTTGTGTCTTCCTCATGCACACCACATGGGCATACATCTCAACATTTCAAAATGTGTAACATAAGCAAGCAGGCAATAATTTTCTGATAGTTGAGTTTATTGACATAGGTGCAGGAAATAATAATTAGATGCAACACAAAAGGAAAGTGAAGGGATCAGTCATGGTGGATGTAATCATTTTAGTAGATGTCACAACAATTTAAGCCCTAAGTCTAGTGTCCTACTGACAAAGAAAATGGAAGATGGTTAAAGAACAATCAACAGAGTGAATATGTGGCACACAAATTAGTTCTTTCAGTAAGAAGTCACTTGCTGGCAGTGGTTGGTGTCTTGTCATCTGATGCTCCTGGATTCTTGGCTAGATGTCACCACTTGCAGAGGTATCTGCTGATAGACATCCAAGGGTGTCTGAGGTGAGTTCTTTCTTCCACTGGCTGCCACAGATGTTGAAGGGACTACTGCTGTTTGGTCAAAGGAATGGGTGTGGTGTTTCTCATGGTCCCTGATGAGGGTACTGCTCATCTCTCTGAACACCCATCATAGGGAGCTCAGGATGGTATTGGTGGCCTCCCACTTTTTCAGTGACTCATGATGGAAGTCCCTCTGCAGCTGCTTCTTTTCCCTGACTTCCACAAGTACCTGGCCCAACACGCCTTGGGATTCTTGATAGGCTCCCAAGACTTGGCTGATGGTGCCATGGCCAGGACCATGCCCAGTGGCTTTATGCCGCTGGCCCACAACATCCCTCCCACGCATCCTAGCCCCACCTGCCAATGCCCTTGCCCTCTACCCCTGGTTCCAGGACCATCATTGTTGGACATGTGTTGCTGTGACTCATGATCCTGAACTGGGGGGCACGAGATGGTTCTCACTGTCCTAGGGACACAGGTTGGTGGCGAATGGCTGCCTGCAATGTTGATGCAACCGGGCTGGGAGGACTCGATGTGGTCACAGTGAGGCTCAGTGGTGTCATCTGACCAGGTTGCCTCTGATGGGCCAGAACCGTAATCAGACATCCAGAAGTGTTGTCATCACTAAGGGCTTCATCCATGGGGGTAGTGGCAGTCTGTTCAGTGGGCTCAGTGTTCCCAGTGGCAGCACGACCTGTTGATGTGAGAGATACAATGTTACTGGTTGTATTGTGACATCTACCTCAAATAGTTTACAGTGACATTTAGCAAAGGCAGTGTACACATTGGATTTGCAGGTTTTTCTAATGTGACAGGTACACATGCTACCAATTGTGTTGACCTGACATTGTGGAACATACCAAATCCATTTCAGTCAACCAGCTGCAGAATTTAGGAGTTCATTATCACTTGGGAGGATGTGCATAGATTTTCATTTTGCCACCAATGCTGGCAAAACAGTGGCTGGGAAGGATGTGGCTTTGATGATTTTAAGGCCTAGTTGACCTTTATGCAGGCAGGCCCAGAACATTGTTGTATATGTGGTTGGAGTCATCATGTGGTCAGTGCATTGTGAATGTGTCTGCTTCCAATACCATTCAGGTGATCTTGAGGCCTTGGGTCCCTATTTTGTTGCACACAGGTTGAGCTGTCCTTCCTGTCCATAACATTTTCATATTGGCTTAGCTGCTCAAGATGGATCTAGGTGGTTAGCCACATCACAGAGTGTACCATGATCTGTATCTTGGTCCCTCCCAGGTGAACAAACAAAATTTGTGATTTCACAGAAAGATGCATTATGGCATATGGGCACTATCCTGGTGATTGGAGTTACAGGGACTGGCCCTCCTGGGATTTACAGACATGGCTCTCCATGTACTACAAACAGTATACATAAGTTATCCTCCCAGGTGAGTACACTTCCATTGTGAGTTAACAAACAGGGGTATTTAGACAGATGCGCACTGGGCTTGAGTTTGGAGTTGGAGACACAGAGACTCCTGGCCTTAGCAGTCATGTCACTACATGTACTTCATGCACTTGTTGTATGTCACCCCCCCAGGTGAGTACACTTCTTTTGTGAGTTCCCAAAGAAGGGTATTTTGGTAAGTGTACACTGGACTGGCGGTTGGATTGACAGTGAGGGAGCCTCCTGTGAGTTCCAGCCATGTAGCTCCCTTTATTACACACACTATACTGATAGTTCCCTCCCTGGCTAGTACACGTCAATGATGATTTGATACACAGTGGTATTTTGAGGGGAGAACACAGTTTTGGTGTTTAGTATTGGGGGAACAGTGCGTTCTGTGAGTTGCACTCCTGTCACTCTCACTGCCTCACAATACCTGGCAGATGCCAACTCCCCCAGTGAGTACACATCATATGAGATTTCAAATATTGTGGTCTTCAGAGAAGATGATGCTTTTCTGGTGTTTGGAGTGGCAGTACCAGTGTCTCCTGATCTTAGCAGTCCTGTCAGTGCCTGTACTACACACACCATACAAAGGTCATCCTTGCAGGTGAGTACACTTCAATGGGGAGATCAAAGACAAGGGTCATTGGAGCAGAGAACACTGTGGTGACTGAGTGGAGTGACAGTAGCAGTGCCTCCTGGCCTTAGCATTCCTGTCAGTGCCTGTACTACACACACTATGCAAAAAACATCCTTCCAGGTGAGTACACTTCAATAGAGATGTCAGGGAGAGGGTCATTGCAGCAGAGAACACTGTGGTGGCTGAATGGAGTGGCAGTACCAGTGCATCCTGGCCTTAGCAGTCCTCTCAGTGCCTGTACTATACACAGTATACAAATGCCATCCTTTCAGGTGAGTACCCTTCAAGAGGGAATTTAGGGACAAGGGTCATTGGAACAGAGAACACTGTGGTGGCTGAGTGGAATGACATTACTAATGCCTCCTGGCCTTAGCTGTCCTGTCAGTGCCTGTACTATACACCCACTATACAAACGCAATCCTCTCAGATGGGCACACGTCAAAGGGGAGCTGACAAACAAGGTAATTTTGAGAAGGATACTTTGTTCTGGTTTTTGGAATTGTAGAACATTGCCTGCTGGTAATTGTAGTGATGTCAATCCCTGTACTTTACACAATATACACAGATGTTGTTCCCCCATGTGAGTCTAGTTCACATGTGAGATCCAAGACAGCGCTCTATTGACAGGTGGACACTGGACTGTTGAGTGACACTGAAGGTGGCAAAAAGTGAGCAGTGAGCATGCATGACAATACATTTTGGTGACATATTTTTGAGTTGTGACTTACCAGACTCCACTCCCCCAGGTATTCCTCTCAAGCCCTCAGGATGCAGGATGGCCAAGAACTTCACCTTCAAGGATGTCCTCCCTTGTGCACGGGGTGGGGCCTACAGAATTCACTCTGTTGACTATCCTTTGCCACATTTCCATTTTCCTGGCGATAGTAGTGTGCTGGAATTAGGCTATAAATAAATGTGGCTCTACTCTTATGATTTCATCCACCATGACTCTTAACTCATCTTCAGTGAAACAGGGATATTTCAGGGGTGACATGGTTGTGTTAAAAAAAAATAGTAGGAAATTGACAGGTGACATTGAGTTCATGAAGTTGGGAAGTGCAAATGGATGTGATTGAAATAAAAGTGTGTTGAGGGTGTGGGCTATGTGTTTAGGGAAAGTTGGAGGGGTGCCTATTCTATAGTGTTATTTTTTTGATAATGATCTCTCGCTTAAGTGCTTGGCGCTGGAGATGCAAAGGATTGTGGTGTGTGAAGGTGGGTGTTTTATGGTGTGCTTTGCAGTTGTGGCAATGTGGCAATGTGTGTCAGCTGTGTTGTTTTCAAATCCAGCCAAAGTGCAGTTGGCGGACCTTCATGGCTGGCCACCACTGCGACTTTGAACTTGTAATACGGTCAGTGGTGGGCGATGTGATGTTGGTGCGGAAGTCAGACCACCCATTGCCCATCCTCCACGGTACTGGTAATCTCCCTTTTTTGGCTGGTGGTCAGTGGTCCTGCTTGTGTAACTTGTAATATTGTGGTCCGTAAGACTGCCAATATGTTTGTCTTTTGGCGACTGCCACTATGGTGGTCTGACCGCCAAACTCGTAATGAGGCCCTACATGCTTGAACATTGGTATTAGGCTTGCTTTCTCAGATGAGCAATTTCACAGTGGGAAAGACCAGGCCATCTTAGTTTTCCTAGCAGTCCTTCTTCAAAAAGGGACTTCATACATAAATTAAGTATTGTAAAGAACTCTGTAATGTGCAAAATTGAATTAATTGAAAATCATGTCTGTACCTGTTCATCATACGTTTAGTGTTCAGAACATTTCTAGATTTATCAATTGATAACTAAAAATGCCTCAAGATTGGGTTTGAATTTGTACTACATGTTGCAACAAATGGATGCCAATAACATTTAGTTTTAAGGTATATAGCATCCGCACGATACACCTCTAAATGGAATATATACCAAATTAAGATCAAGTGTGTATCGAGGCTTGCCAGCAATACTCGCCATGATAGATTGTGAGCCAACAAGAAACCCTGGAGCCATGGTATTCAGTTTGTTTTATCGAATTTGGGATAAACCACACTGCTTTGAAATTGGATCTGATGATGCTGAAGTGCACAAAATATATCAAATTGACAGACTCCTCACTAAAGTCATCTGGAAGTGCACAAAATATATCAAATTGACAGACTCCTTACTAAAGTCATCTGCTCCCACATCTTTTAAATTTGCTGCAGTTTATTGTATCATTATGCATACAGGCGTAGCTAATCACATGCTTTCATCAACCCAATTCAAACCATTTGAATACATTTTCTCTTTCACAAAAGCTCCAAAAGCACGCTTGGAAGAGTGTACTCTTACTTTGTGGGCCAATCATATACCCACTGAACAATGGGTACCATCTTAATGATGATGACAAATTGTGTGTCACATTTTGGACAATTTCTATGAGTCCACCTGACTAATTGTTTGCTTGTAACTATAGAAACTTAAACAAATGAATGTATGTACCATAAACAAAATTAAAATGTATATCTTGTGAGTAATGGAATAATGCAGAAATGTTTTTTATTTGTGCAACTGAAAATTTGAATTTCAATTGAAAATGCACTATAATATGTTCTCAATATAATATTATTGTTCATAATATATTAGGTGTTCATATCTACGCCATTTTAATACTTTCCAGTAGAAGTGAACTACAATAGTAGGAGGTATGGATACCTTCTACCAAACTGGAGTGACAGTTATTCCACCCAGGAAGTGTTGTTACATTCGTAGCCCTCCCTGAAAGTGACAACACAATCAGTCACATCACTATGGTTAGTCATGTGACTTTTCAGGGGTCTTGTGACTGGAGGTTGTGATGTCACAATTGTCAGGTGGCCCATGCTGACCACATGTCTTTGCTGTGATTTCACCCACAAACTCTAACCCCAGAAAATCATGTGACCCATATTCAGATGTCACCATAGTCAAGACACCGCCCGTGGGTCCTTCATGCCAAGTTGTTACAGCACCACGCTGGAAAGCAGTCCAAAGCATTGCACAACACCACAGCTTAGAACTCCTGGAGTTTCCATAGTGAAGTACAGGTTGTAGGGTTTTATAAGAACCCTATTTGACAAAGAGTAGGATGTACTGCTGTAGGTGCCTGCAGACGTAAAGCTGCATAAAGGCTTAATGCAACCCTCAAAGCTGCACCCACAGCAGTATCTGGGTCCTATCTGGGGACACTGTGTAGCTCATTCTATCGGCCCCAGCACCTTGTGCAGCAGGTTTGGTGGAAGAAATTGAGACTCACAGGTTTTAAAAGAGTATGTTCCTGAGTAGCTATGTCCAGCAACGTAAGGCAGTCCAAACAGGAAGATTATAATGTGTATAGTGAATGTTCTCTATGCTTGTCTAACTGAGATATGGGTTGACTGTTTATGTATTTGTGTGCATTCCTGCTCCTGTCCACTGCCTGTGTGCTTGTATGAGTAAGCAGATTGGCTGCATCAGTTTTATGTCTTTCATAAGTTTAAATGAGACTCATAACTCAAATCTGGAAGAAGGGATGCACTGCCATACCAAAGTCCCATGCAGTGCGGGGGCCCAACCTCCCAGGGGATCCCTCAGCACAGTACCCTGGTCTGAAAGCTCCTATGTGAGTCCAGAGGAGAGGCCCCTCCAAGTACTGTGAAGGAGGACCCCCGCTAGATACGTTACGCCACTGGTGGGATAATAGTCTGGGATGACCAAAGTTTGAATCACTTCCTATCTCTCTCAACAATGATGGATCTTATTACATATGGACTGATGGCATGGAAAATGAGACACACATTCAGAAAACAAAATGTAAATGAGATGTGTTGAAATACACAAAGGGAACTGGGAAGCACTTCTGTTGCAAACGTTTGGGACAAGGTGATTCTCTAAAGTCACCACTTTTCCGAAAATGTATAAGTGAGATGAGCTGTGCTTGAAATATATACAGAGGTAATGGGGGAACACCTTCCATAAATATTTCCCATTAGAATAAATCATGACCAGGGACACCAAAAGTTATTGCACTCACAAAATACACATTTGAAAAAGCAGCCCTTGGGAGACCACAGGATCATGGAGAAATGGGCCAAGAGACCTGTCCTTAAGAGACAATTCCAGTGAGTCTTACACCTACTGGAGGTAGATGTCACAATACAACCACCAATATTGTCTCCTTCACATCAACAGGTTGAGCTGCCACTGCATCTATTGACACCCCTGAGGAGACAGCCAGTACTCCCATGGTCGAAGCCCTCAGTGAGGGCAACATACCTGGATCGTTGGACTATGAGGACAGTCCTGGCACATCCAGGCAACCTGGTCAGACGACACTGGTCAGCCTCAGCCTGACCACATTGACTCCTCCCAGCCCTATGGCCTCTACATCGCAGGCAGCCAGTCAGACCCTAAACTTGTCTCCCGAGGACAGTCACCAACATCTTGTGCCCTCCAGTCCAGGTTCCTGAGTCACAGCAAGCAAACTCTGACAATGACGGACCTGGAACCAGTGGAAGAGGGCAGGCGGCACCAAGGGCGAAGGCACAAGGGGGTAGGGTGCATGGGAGGGATGGTGTGGCACAGTGGTGAAAAACTGCTGGTGATCCACGTGGCTAGGATACCATCAGCCAGGTCTTGGGAACCAACCAACATTCCTAAGGAGTGATGGGCCAGGTACTAACCAAACTCAGGGAAATCAAGGAGCTACAGAGGGATTTCCATTGGGAAATGCATGATCAGTTGGAGGCCCACAATAAGAACATGGCCTACCTACCAAGGGTGCCTAGGGACATCAACACTACCCTGAGCAGGGATCGATAATGACATCCCACACATTCCTTTGGGGAATCTACACCAGGCCCTTCATCAGTGCCAGACACTGGAAATGAGGCCATGCCAGAGGAAGCAGTTGTCTCACCTGTCTCAGACACCCCTGATTCTGCAGATCCTGAACCCCTCACAAGCAGGGAGACCAGCCAAGCATCCAGGAGGTTCAGATGGCAAGACACCAACCACTGCCAACAAGCGACCACTTCCTAATGTCACTCATTTGTGTGCCACTTTCCATTTTCCATGCTAGTAGGACACTTAACTTTGGCCATCAAATGTTGTGGCCTCTACTCTATTGATTGCATCCACCATGACTGATCCCTTCACTTTACTTCTTTTATGTTTTATTCCAGTATCACTATTGATTTCTGTAGTGATGTAAATAAACACATCCATCACTAAAACACTGTGTACTACCTCTCTTTTTTAACTGTCTGAAATGTTGAATGCTAATCACAAGTGAAGTACTTGAGTAAGACATTAGAAGGTAATGAATGGAGGGAGATGTCTCAGGTAGTGTCATGCTAAGGATGACTAGCAACACAATGTCACAAGTGTATGGTCACATCAAGTGTTTTATTTTACTGTATTGACCATAGGCTATTAAAAGATTTCTGGACAGTCGTAGCCAAGAACAGCTTAGCCATTTTGAGTTAGGTCAGATATCCCAAATATACCATTCTCCAGACCCCCAAGACAGGGCTTTGTCAGACCTTGTCCCGTAGGTTAGGCTAATGTGGGATTTTGTCACTGGTTTGACCATTATCACATACCAAAACCAGGTCTGCCAATTAACTTATGCCAGGGCACAGACAGGAGGCCGCACAACACACCCTGAACCCAGGTCCTTCCCATTACAATAAGCAAGCATCTGGTGGAATTTCGCAAACCTGTGTCAGTGGTGGGGCACAGGCACATTGGCCTGCAAAGAGGAAACACATTGTCAGCCACTAACAGATAATACAGGATCAATGTTAACACGATGTGACTGTAAAAGGAATGGTTTGGACAGGATGACATGTTACAAGACCACATGATCACACACATGAGACCATTGTACCAACACACCACAGCTAACAGGTCTATTGTGTATCTCAGATTCCTGCCCACCCACTATCCAGGCAGCTTGGGCATAGGATTCATACACCCAAAATCTGTGGCCAACATTACCTGGATCAATCCACGTCCACTTCACATGTCAGGCAAGCAGCAGCTACTTTCCAATGACACGACTCCTAAATGCCCACATGAGCATGGTATGGTTAAGGCAGCTGGAGGAAAGAATGATATACAAGGAGTTTAGGCAAGTAGACCCTAACCTAATTTAAAACATGTGTTGATCCACTGACAGTGCAATGTGACTGACCCAAACAAAGAAGATCAACAAGAGAGTCACATTTTCGTGTCTGACTTAGTCAGTAAACCTTGGCTGTATGATGCATAGCATGAGATGCCCTGTCTCCTGAAAACAGAGATACCCTTCTCAATACATCCTGACCCTTACAGTTCCCTATAAAGTCACAGTAACCACATCACATCACATGATTACTCTCAAGTGAAGTAGTGATTGATGAGATCTGCCCCCGGGGTCTCCACCTTCATCCTCATCACTATCATCTTCACTTGGCATTTCAGGAGGCTCACCCGGTGGCACTGCTAACTCACCCTCATCTGGGATATATGGGGTATTTCACCTCCCGGCAATGTTGTTGACCATGCAGCAGGCCACAGTGATCTAATACACTTTTACGGGCGAGTAGAAGAGGGATCCAACTCTCCTGTCAATGTTACGAAATCTGGGTTTCAGGAGCCCAAAAGCCTCACTTCAGGACATGCTGTTTCCTTCCATGAGCCTCCTTGAAGTGAACGTTCCCAGGCATAGTTGGGTTCCTCACCAGTGTTAACAACCATGAGGTATGCAGAATCCCCTGTAAGGGAATGCAGCATGTGCCAAGTCCCAATTATTGTCTCACTAGCAGCAGACATAGCATACAAACACACATAGATGGATGATATGTAGGTCTTCCATGGCCTGAAGATCTGCCAGTGGACGTTACACAGGAATTGGTCTGATCCTTCCCCTCCTAGGGTAACAATGTGGGATGAAAGTAGAGTATAGCCATCATTCAATGTGTCCCTTGCAAGACACATCATACATGTCATTTACAAACAGGCAAGTACACATAAGTGACATGTTTGCCCCTTGATTTTCCACCTATGTGTACACTTCATCTATCTGGACAGTGGCAATATGTGCATGTAACTTGCCATTTGGACTGTGATTCAATGCCCTAAATCCTAAGGTGCCCGTGGGGGAGTGTTATGCCACGGGCCTCCGCAGCTCGGTGCGGGCCTGAGTTGGAGCCACAATCCGTTTACTTGGGCGCAGCACTTTTTTCCTGCTGCGGCTTACGTCATACCCCGCAGTGAGGTCCGGAGCCCAGGATTGGGGGTCTGGCCTCGGCATGTTCGGGGCGCGGCGCGGGCCTGGGAATTAGGTGTATGTGCCCCTCACTTACCTGGTGCCTTGTTTTTGGCCTATTTTCTTCTTCCTTTTTTCTTTCTTTTTCCTTTTCTTCTCTCTAGGGGGGCCTATTCTCTTTCTCCCAGCATGCCTTTGTTCTTGTCTTCTTCCCTGCATGCATCTAGTTCCCTTTCTAATATGGCATCCTCTTCTACCTTGTTCTATAGTTTTTTCCTAATCTAAAATGGCGTTCTTGCTTTTTCTTACATGTCACTTCCTGCTCAGGGATATTTAAGGGATTAGATTCTTGTTCTCCTTGCACCGTAACACTTCCTTTGGTGGTGATCATGCTCCAGTTGTTTTCTTTGTTCCAGCTTTCTTTCAGTTATTTTTCTTGACTTGGAAATCTGATATTTTTTCATGTGTCATTTCTTCTGTTCCAGGGAGTTCCTGTCATAGAGGTTTTTTTCCCTTTAGGGTTTATTTTCCCCTCTGGGACTCCTTCTGGAGGGCATGGACTGCCTTTGATGAACCATTGTCAGCAGGACGTGGCTACCGGAAAGGGACGTCCTTAACTTGGCCAGAGCAGGACCTGCAAGAATTGAGGTCACCCTCCAGTTCCAGCTGACAAAGGCCATAAGCAAAGGGTATATCGTGACAGATTGCAGTGCCCTAAAACCTGTTTTTTGTCAAGCATTATGGAGGACACTCCAACGGCTGCTTCAGAAACAAATCAATCATTACTCCTGACCATCCAACAACAAGCCCAGGAACTGCAACAGTTACAAACTGAAAATGCAGCTTTACGACAAGCCTTGGTTTCCCTAACAACAGACGTTCCCACTGTTTCTGCTACCACACCACGCTTTTCAGGGGATCTCAACAAATTATGTGAATTCCTTGATGCTCTGACAATCTATTTTGAGTTTTGACCTTCACAGTTTGTGCAAGACAAGACTAAAGTAGAATATTGAATCAGTGCCCTATCCAGTCCAGTCCGTCCTTAGCTTGGGCACCTCCTTTGGTGGGTACGAATGATTCCAGATTATCTGACTAATCGGCATTTGTTGTAGCTTTTAAGCAAATGTTTGATCGTTCTGGACTCGAGTCCTCCACTGAGGAAGCCTTATGTGACATCCAGCAGGGTAACCAGGACGTCTTATAATATATCACACGCTTCAGGCAACTGGCAGCAGAAACTTCTTGGGTAGAACGTACTGTTGTTACCCTCTTTCGTAGAGATCTTCAGGATGAAATAAAGGACAAACTAGTACATTCTGCTAGAGTGGAAGATTTAAAGGGTTTAATGGACTTAGCACTCCCCATAGAGTATCGTCTTAATGAACATAGGTTGGAGAAGAGAAAGAATTGTGGACCACCTCATTGAGGGACCTCACACACCATCATTCACCGGTCTGAAGAGATTCGACCTGAGTTTAGAGGAGGTACTGAAGGAGGAACCCATGCAAATAGACACAGCTCGCAGTCCCTTAACTGCTAGTGAGCGTGACACCAGACGACGAAAAGGACTGCATCTTTATTGTGTTGCCTCTGGTCATTTGATTCATACATGCCCTGTTCATCCTGCAAAGTCTTCGGGAAACGCCAACTCCTGTCCTGTGTGAGAAGTGAGGGGACGGGATTCTCTGAGATACCTTATATTTGTTCTTCCAAAGAAGAAACAACATCCCTCTTTCTTTTACACATTATATTGCAGTTACCAGACGGTCTGGAAGAGAGGGCATTGGCATTATTAGATTGGGAGCCAGTGGAATATATCTTGATGAGACACGGGCTATGGAATTCCTTGAATACCTAAGGAGATTCCAGAACAGGTTCAAATAGTTAATGGATCCCTTTTAGCTTCTGGTCCTGTCATCAACACTACTCCCACCTTATGTTTAAGTTTTGGAAAACATCAGGAATATGTTTTTTTTTATCTGATCTCCTCACCTAATCATATAATCATTCTATGAATACCCTGGTTCATACGGCATAATATCATTTGGGAAACCAGAACTATCTCACTCTCTTCCCAATGTTGTCAACACCATTGCTATTCATCAGGAACGTACTGGTCACCAAAGAGAATGCAATTAACACCACAAGAAGTAGGTTGTTCCATAGACTGTATCTAAGGGGTAGGTACCCAGTCATTATCTGGAATATGCAGATGTGTTTCCGAAACCCCAAAGAACAGTGCAACCTCTGCATAGAGAAACTGACTGTGTCATTCCCTTGGAATCTGATGCTGTTCTACCCTTTGGGAGAATGTACTCACTTACTGAACCCCGAGAAGAAGATGCGGAATATCAACAAAAAAATGTACAGAGTAGCCTGATTGCACCTTCTTCTTCACCCGCTGGGGCTCCCCTCTTTTTTGTGTAAGAAGACGACGGATCTACACCCCTGTATAGACTTTCATGGACTTAATAAGGTCACCATAAATGTCCAGTATCCTCTACCCCTTATAAAAGATATTCTGGAGGCAGTAACAAGGGCAAATAAATTGACTAAGTTACATCTTAGTGGAGCCTACGATCTTCTATGAATAAAGGAAGGTGATGAATGGAAAACCGCATTTCCCACACCATCTGGTCATTATGTATATCAGGTAATATGCTTTGATCTAGACCAACGCTCTCTCTGTTCTCCAAAGGTTTATGGATTCAGTGTTTTCTGAGCTTTTAAATCATACAGTTGTTATATACCTAGATGATATCCTTATATATTCCACTCATCCGAAACATCATACCATGCTTGTACTTCAAGTTCTAGAAAGGCTCCTGCAACACCAACTATTTTGTAAACCTGAAAAATGTGAATTCGACAAGACTGCGTTAAAAGTTTTAGGGTATCATATTAGTCAATTTGGTATTTCTATTGACCCAGACAAGTTTCAAGCCATTCTAGACTGGCTACCCCCCTCTTCTATCAAAGAAACCCAGTGTTTTTTGGGATTGGCCAATTTCTATCATCAATTAATCGCAGATTTCGCCCAACAAACCAGCCAAATCACACGAACTCTTAAAAAAGAGAATTTATGGAACGGTTTTGTTTGGACAGAAGCTGCTGAAACGGCATTTCAAAACTTAAAAAGTGCCTTCACTCAAGTTCCTATATTAATGCATCCTGATACCACCAAGCAATTTATAGTAGTCACTGATTCTTCAGAGTGAGCAATAGGAGGCGCATTACTACAAAGGCAAAGTGATGATGGATTCACATAGTCCGTTGTTTTTGTCTACACCGTTCCTTACGCGCACAGCGGGAATTTAAATACCAGACACAACTCGTTGTACGAAGTTTGATATCTGGACGCAGTCCCTCATGTAAACAACTGACGGGCGGCATACACGCATGTCCATCTTTTCTATTTCTTGTCATTTTCATCTCGACATTTACGAGCACAGAGGACATCGTGGAACAACTTATTTTCGTTGTTCAAGTATGGCGGCAAGTGCTCATTCATACACGAAGCCGTCACCGGAATGCCTTTTAACTCATTTTGGCTGGCACCGGGGACTCTTTATCAGTTCACCTCAGTATAAATCCTTTTTGTATTTATATATTTTTCGCGGTCCTAATATATTTATATAAATACCACTTTTTGAGTCTATTCATAATTTGACAATATCAACATTTCCTTTTTGTATTTATATCGTTATGAGCTCTTTCTTTCTTTTCTTCTTCACTTTTTTAGAATCATCTTATACTTGTGCATATATGCACACTGGGAACAATTATTTTGCTTGATCGATACATTACTTCTGGTATGTGCCTTTTTCGATGGCCATTAACTTTGTTTTTCTCTACTTGATCCACTTCTTGTTACCTCATGTTATCTTTTGGCTTAAAGTAGGATCTTGGCTATAGGAACTGGGAGATGTCATCACAATTCTGTTTCAACATTTATAATGGGATTGCACTTGGTCGCTTTTTCTTTCCTTTTTCTCTCTCTTTTTTCTCTCTTTTTTCTCCCTTTTTTTCACTTTTTTCACGTTTTCGTATATTTCTGCTTATGACACAATTTTGGGACTTTTCTCTCTCTTTTCTCTATATTTTCCCTTGCTGGTTCCACTTATCATATGTAATTTGATACTGGTCTCAATTAAGATAAGTGTTTATATATGTATTTCTATTTCTTTTAATCTTGTCAGTAACATTTGAAATATGTTGTCATTCTCGGTACATGTATACTGTATAAATATAATGTCTTGTCTGTTAATATGTTTTGTTCTTGCTACTTTATGTATGCTATTATGTTATTCTATTTCTTTATGGGTATGTGTTACTTTGCAGCCCTGAAGAAGCCCATGGTGTAGGGCGAAACGCGTTGGCTGCTCATCTTTATGAATTTATTGGTGTAACAAAATTCACGTATTGATTAAAGTCTTGTGGAAGAAACCAAGGGATATCACACATCACTATTTGATTGGACTTTTTGTACTTGTTGCATTTCATTTGACGAATTGGAGTGGTGCACCCTCTCATTGTGTTACATCAAAAATAGCTATTAATAGCATTCTATTCCTCTGAAATGGTGGGTGCCTGGCTCTTGGACTTAGCCCTTTTTGAAGGTTCATCCCTAAATGTTTTGCTTCCTTCCTCTTATTTTTTCTGACCTGTATTTGTTAGCATTGGGACTCTGGGCACTTTACACCTGCTAATCAGTGCTAAAGTGTATATGCTTTCTGTGTAAATTTGAATTGGTGATTGGTTTATCCCTGATTGGTATATTTAATTTACTGGTAAGTCCCTAGTAAAGTGCACTAGAGGTGCCCAGTGCCTGTAAATCAAATGCTACTATTGGGCCTGCAGCACTGATTGTGCCACACACATGGGTACCCCTGTAACCATGTCTCAGACTTGCCACTGCAGTGTCTGTGTGTGCAGTTCTGCACTGCCATTTGGACCTGGCAAGTGTACCCACTTGCTCGACTCAAACCATCCCTTTTACTACATGTAAGGCACCCCTCAGGTAGGCTCTAGGTAGCCCCATGGGCAACGGTCAGTGTATTTCAAAGGTTGCACAGGTGTTGGTGTGTTTTACATGCCAAGATAGTGAAATACTGCCAAATTTGGTTTTCGATATTGCAAGGCATGTCTCTCCCATAGGTTAACATGGGGACTACCTTTCAACATCTTTTAGTGCAGTTTCCTATTGGGAGCCGATAGAGATATGGAGTTTGTGCTTTCTGAACTTATAATTTAAAAATACATCTTTTAGTAAAGTTTTGTTTTTAGATTGTCAGTTTGAAAATGCCACTTTTAGAAAGCAAATGTTTTATGTCTTAACCATTCTGTGCCTCTGCCTGCTTGTGGAATACACCTATGAATCAGACTGACAGTTGGGCTGTTTGTGAATTCCCTCTAGTCAGTGACACAAAGGGAGCTAAGGAGTGACCTGCATATCCTAATGAGTCTACTGGACTAGAGTTGGGAGGGAGAGCACCTGAGGGGGCTGTGCCTGTCCTCACACAATACAGTCTCCAACCCCCTGGTGTGTGTCTTGGGCCAGGCCTGGGCAAGGCAATATATTTTAAAACAACAGAGACTTTGATTTGAAGTTTGCCTACTTCAAAGGCAGAAATGGGTAGAAGTGGTAGACCCAAAGCCCCAGATTATTAGAATACTTCTGATTCAAGAGGAACCTCTGCAAAGGAGAAGAGCTGAAGAGCTGGAGGGGGAGTACTACCCCTTTGGCTGTGAGTGTACTTTGCTGGGTTGGCCTACTGTTGCCTTTTCTACCTTAGAGAGGGCAAAGACTGAACTTTGCTGTGTTTTCCTTATTGTGAAGTGTCTCCAAGGGCTTGGGCTGAGCCTGCCCCCTGTTTTGAAGACTCAGGGCCATCAAAGACTTCCTCTGCCAGCACCTGGACTCTCTTGCCAATACTCCTTCACTGCCAAGTGGTGCCCTATCCAGACCCTGGGCCCTTGAAAGGAGAAGCTGGTGGAACCAAGGCTGAAATCCCCACACCAGAGCCAAGAAAAATCAATTTAGCACCTGCATCACAGCTGAAAAATTGCCGCAACACCCGGTTGTCACTGCTGAAATTAACGCAGCACCTGCATCGCAGGTGGAAAATTGTAGCAACACCCGCTTACAACTGCAGCAATCGACGCATCACCCACAAAGCATAGCTTCTTTGCCATCGCGCATCAGGATTTTGCACACATCATTGCTGGTTGTCAAGACCACAGTGAACGAACCTGCACAGTCTTGTGGCCGCTTGTCTGGAAAACGACGCATCGCCTACCTGACCGGAGAAGAATCCAAACACAGCCTCAGGAATTGATGCATCCCTTGCTTTTCCTATGCACACTCACCCGTGCAGCTCTATTTTTAACGCATACCAGGTACTTTGTGTTAAAACAATGCATCCATTGATTTCTATAGATTTAAGACTCTTTTTTGTTCAAAAATTCATATCTTTGCTTGCGTATGTTGGATTTTTATCGTTTTAGTCTTGTTTGATTTGGAAAAAATATAGGCTACTTTTCTAAAGTGGTGCTGTGTCACTTTTGTTGTGTTTTCACATTATTTCTGTGTGTTATGGTACAAATACTTCATACATTGCCTCTGAGATAAGCCTGACTGCTTGTGCCAAGCTACCAAGGGGGCGAGCATGGGTTATCTGAGCGGTGTATCTCCCTCACCCTAACTAGAGAGAGGGTTCCTGCTTGGTCAGAATGCAAACTGACTGCCAACCAGAATCTCCATTTCTAACACTGACCTACTGCAGTGGACATTAGGAACTGCCCACGACTGCCTGCGGATGACATAATTTCGATAGACAGATACTACAGCGGCAGACACAGCCATAGGTCAACATTGTTGCCTGTGGCAGTCTTAGGCCAATGGCTGTTTCCACTGGTGGTGACGCTTGCATACCTGGTGGACATGACCACCATCTTCTGCTGAATACCTCACTTGACTCCCGACACTGCTGCCAGCAAGACATCCACTACCTGAGCTGCCTGCTGTTTACTGCCTCTGGGAGCAATCATGCCACGTCCAACTGGTGATAGGGTCCCAGCCTTCTCGCCAGAGGAGTTGGTGAAGCTTGTGGAGGAGGTCCTACCTCATTTTGTTCTGTACTTTGACATATTTTACTTTTAGATTGCCTAGAGTTTGGCCCAGTTTGTGGAGTCCAAACTCAATAGGAGCTGTCAGTGTGCATCAATGGGTAAGTCAATGGGCATGTTCTGTGTAAAGCGACAGTGCATCCTTAGACAATGTGGTGAGTGTGTATTGAGTGTTCCCTGACCCAACCTGTGTTGGATGCACATGACTAGGTGACGTGTCATAACAGTCATCCGCAGGCAACTGTTAGAAGAAGGTGTTATCAATGAGTGAGCACATGTGATTGCATGACAGCAGGAGAGGTGAATGCATGTTGTATATGTCGGTTGTTTAAAGTTGAGGTCTGTCTATGTTGTGACAGTAGTTTCAGGCCACATCTGGCCTTGGACTGTTGTTCAGAAGCCAGGTAATGACTCACTATGCCTCTCAGCTCTGCACATAGACACCACATGGCAATTGTCTGTAGGCTACATGATGTACTGTTATCCATGTAAGTGTCAGATATGGTGTTTAATGTAGGTCTGTATTCTCAGTTTGCAAAGACCGGGCCTGTCTACTGTTTCTCACAGTAGCAGTTGAAATCTGGGCTGGTGAGGGTTTCCTCTTGCTATGGAAGTGTGACACTGTGCCCACAACCAGTATCCCTGCACAGCATGTTATGATGCCAATTCATGTCTCAGTGGCAGCTTCTTGAGCCTCTGTCCACTGATTAGAATGGAAATGGCATTAGGGGCAGTTTGTTGATCTGTGACTGATTTGCTCTTATGATCTTTGACAATATGTGTTGCATAGCCATGACAGTTCCCTTGATCCCACAGCCCTGTTGTCTCTTTCATCCAGCTGAAAAGTGTCCTATGCAGGGTTCTTGCATGTTGGTCATTGCATTAGTGCACTCAGTCTGTTGTTCACTGATGAGCCATGATATCTGACTGTTGTTTGGGCATAGAGATGGACATGGAGAGTGCATTTTCAGAAGTACTCTAGGTTTAGGGGACACACTTGGATAAGACACAGGCCCCCACCCCTGAAGTGACATATGCCTGCATCTGTCTCTGCATGGGTCCACACAGGGGCAGGCTTGACTGTTTATGTGCTCAACATGTCATTCCTGTCATTGTGAGCCAAGTACGATGGAGCAGTTTGTAGGCTGGGTGTGGCTTGTAGGGACTGCATGCAGAGGGTGATATTCAGAGGTAGTGGAGGCTTCTGTACATTCATGGTTAAAGGGTTTACCTGTCAGTTGCCACTTTGTGTGATGTGTTCCTTAGTGTTTCTGATCAATGCAAGGTTGCTAACTGATGACCCACTAAAGTCACAGTTGGCCTACCTAGTCACTGCAGGTCCAGAGCTGGGTGGTGTGTGGGACAGCCTATTGGGGAGTATATGTAGTCATGTCCCAGTGTCCAACGACTGCTATGTGCCACAGGTGGGCAGGATGGTCAAAACAGGACGTTTTCAGCTTGGCACACTGACATGCATGTGACTCAGCCAGTTTGTACGGGACATGTTGCCATAATTTCCTGTCTTGTCTTTTACATCCATGCAAGTCAACACCCATCAGAAGAAGGGGATATGGAGACCCATCGCCAAGAAGGTGCGGACCCTGGGGGTCTACATCTGGCAGAGTCTCCACTTTTGGAAGACGTGGGAGGACCTGAGGCGCTGGGCCCAGAGGATCACAGAGGCCCAGCTGGGGCTATCCCCCTAGCGTGGGCGGGGTGCCCGTCGGACAATGACACCCCTAATGGCACCCATTTTGCCAGTGGCAAACCTGGAGAAGGATGTGTATTTGAGGGCAGCACAGCAGCCACGAGGGGGTGAGAACACGGAAAATTTCTGATTGACCCTTTGATAGGTGATTGAGTGATGGACCGACTGCTCTCCCTGACAATGAGGGATGTGTCATGTGTCACAGATTATTTGGGAGCTAATTTGTGTAGCTGGTTCATGCGTTTCCACTTGGTGTGCTCTGCCTTTTGGACCTGGAATCTATGACAAAACTGTGGGGACTCCTCAGTCCTTTTGCTTAGCAGGAAGCACATATGGCTGTGCTTACTGTACAGATATTCTGTAGTAATACCTCTGGTGGGTGTTAGTTTTCACCAACAGATCACTCCTCCCAAATGTAGCATTCCAAGGTTTAGTAGGATGTTGGTCACTGTACTCTGTCGTGTGTCTGGGGATATGTGTAGGTTTACATCTGACACCCAGGAGCAAGTTTTCTTATATGTATGATGGCTGCAGGTGCCTCACTACAGTCTGTGATGCGTAGGTGTCCATCAAACATGTGACATGACTTACATGGCTAATTGTTGGCAGCTGTGTCAAACTACTTTCCCTTGGTAAGTGGGGAATGTGCATTGTCATGAGTGATGTGTCATCACTGTAGCCATCATTCCTTGTGTTTACATGTCTGTATGTGACCAGTCCCCTTAGGATACATATCTATGCACTTGATTTAGGCATGTGCTAGCCATGTGGATGGGATTATGTATGGAGTCCTGTTGTTGTAATGGTAAATCTACAGTGGTTGTCCATTTATTGTGGTGCCACAGACAGGAGTGTGTCACCATCATATTTTGTCCGACAGATACATTCATGCCTCATAGTATGTCATTAGTCATGTAGAACTGCAGAAGTTATGAGCGGCATCACAAGTAGGGCCAGAGTACGTATCAACTTCATTTTCATATGTACCCTTGATGTGGAATCATGTTTGGAGGTGACCTGCTCCTGTGTAAAGATTGGGCACTGTTCCCTGAATGTTAGGATGGATCATGGATTGGCTCGCAGTAATATTTGCATCACATGTGTTTGGGGTCAGGGATTCATCTGCAGACAGATGCCATGCTTGCCATGTCTGAGATGTGGGTAGTGATGTTGCGGTCTGTACGTTAGTGTTTGCAAGGTCTGTGTCTCCTTCCTGCACGATAAAGTTGTCTACTACTAACACACACAGACAATGTCATTTTGATGGATGTCAGACATTGGTGGTGGCTATCCTGGGCCTTACAGATTCATTGTTGTATGCATCACTCCATGATATATAGGACCGGACTTCATTGTTGTTCCTTGCAACGCCACATGTGGGGCACATCAGAGTGACCTTGCTACTACCTCATTGTCTCATTTTGGGCAGGCGTCACTTGATGAGCTGTACATTGTTTTGATGAGTCCATAGTGACATGGACATTTCCATGTCAGCTACTCCCAGTATAGCACATTTGTACCAGTGTGTTTTGCATTTCCTTAGCAATATCTTTTTGTGGTCGGTATATTACACCAGTGCAAATTAGATGTGTGTATAGGCATGCGTATGTGCAATTGGTAGGGAGCCTTACAATAGGATCCAATTGTTGGCTACTGATTCACTGGAGTCCGCTGCATATGGCACAGATTTGAGGGTGGATTCATCACCTAGTTGTGGTATGGTTAGTGTGGTTGCTAGACTTCATCCATGCTATTTCAGTTGTCTGAGAGCCTGAATTTCTCTTGTGTTACTTTTGTATTTCCATATGGCATGCATGGGTTTCAAATCAAATCAAATCAAGCTTTATTCGGTCAATTAACCATCAAAGCATCACATACATTAAAGGAAAAATTTCAACTCATTTTATAATCTGTACAATAATTAAATAATTTTATAAAAAAAACACATAAATAAATACATACATGTGATATCAAAGTATTCATCTAAAATCCTGCCTGGGCACGCTTCATGGGTCCTTGATTAAAATGGTGATCACGTATTTGCCATGCTGCCACTAAAGACTTGCTGACTGCTAAAATTAATTAATTTGATCTATGGCTTTTTTAAAACCCTTATTGCTATACTGCAATTTTCCAGCCCCATTTCCCTACAGGTTTTTCGAATCCATTTTGACTGTGGAAAAAAATATGTTGGGCAAAAAAACATAAAATGTTCAACTGTTTCCGGGGCACCGCCACAAGCCGGACATATATCTGAAGTAGTGATTGGCCCCCAGTTGCAAGTTAAAGACAACATTGGTAAGGACCCAAAACGGAATCTAGCACATAAACCTTTGCCCTGTAAATCTAGTATAATATCTAAATAGGATTCATACTGCGGAAACCACTTAAAATCAATAAAAAGATTAGATAATCGACCATGAGTTTTACAACAAATATAATTGTTCCATACATTGGACCAGTAAGCTGATTTCAAAGCAGTTTTATGGGATTTCACTAATTTTTGGGGATTCTCCCAATAATCTCCGAACCCCAAGATACAAAACCAATTGGACACATATTTAATCCAAGGAATAATAGCTGCATTTGGTCTCTTTAGCAGGTCAAGCAATGATGCTTTGTATAAATCCAATTCAGGGTGGTCCAAATCCTTATCCAATATAATAGAGGTCATAGGGAAATTAAATCAGCTACTTGGTTTAGCCCCAAATCAAGAAACATTGGGATCAGTGGTGTACTTCGGGGGCACACTATCAAAGCCCTCGCAAAATTGTTTTCTCCCACAGTTATATTTGTACATACATAGCTTTATTGGTTACTTTCAACCCTAAAAGCAAAACAACCACCGGTAGAAAGATAAAAGATAAGTAAAAATTAAGTTAAAAAGGAAATAAGAGGAATAAAAAAGAACATCCTTTACGGCCTTAAAACACATAAAAACCAAACACCTAATCTCCTACTGACTGTCATTTAAATCAATCATGGGGTATTGTTCCAGTCTAGGTGTGTGGTTAAAATTTGATGACTAAAACATTCCATTGTCAGTTTTTCATGTTGTCCTTATTTGGAAGTAAGTTCCGCATCAGCAACTTTCCCCAAGTGATTAATACGTACATGCCAGGCAGCTGTAATGTACTTACTAACCGCACAGGGCAAGGGGGGGGAACTTTCCCTCATCAGAATTCTTAAGGCAACAATACAATGTCTTACCCCCATATTTCTACACACTGGCCGTAACCACTTTCGACGCGCAATCAAATAGGCAGGACATAAAAACATAAAATGTACAATGGATTCTGGATTATGGGTACAGCTCGGACATAAATCAGATCTTGTAGTTGCACTCCACTTACTGCCATATGATTTGAGAGGCAGACAACCATATCTGAACTGGATATATAAACTCTTACTTAATGGGTCAAGAATTATATCCGTAAAAGATTCAAAAGACGGATACCATTTAAAATCAAAAAATTGTGCATGGGTTTCATATTGGCACATGATTGTGCCACTTAGCTGGCACTTTTTACGGGGGGGCTTCTTGGCATGATGGTATGGTTTGTCTCTCAGAGTTGTGATTGAAGTGTTTTCATGTCCATGTTGAGACCCTATTCCTCTTTCTTTGTCCAGCAGCAACACAGGCAGGCGAAGGAGATGGGGCCAAGCCAAGTGGGGAAGCATCTGGCCACAGGACCTCAGGTTGTCGCGTAGATTCTCATTCTGCTAATGAGGTTACTGGATTTGGGAGACAGGATCACATGGCTGGTGGGTACTGAGTATGATTCCACACCACATGATGCCTGTTGGCCTAATCCAGTTCTCCAGATAACTAGCAGTTACTCATCTCTGACTGAGATGATTGTGGCAACCAGCCCATGACAAGGAAGACTCCTCAGGGGAATCGTGGTCGACCAGATCCCATCCCCTTCTGTCAGTTACTGAAAGTCTCACATAGGCAATGTCACACCCTCTCCTTGACTCCATACGCCCCACTCCATCCCATACAGTGCACCACCCCAATGACCACCCTCAATTGTGTACCCCTGCATGCCCTACCCACTGTAAGCACACCCCTCCCAGCTCTGCATGTACACACAACAGCAATGCATGGACAGCATGTAGCACTACCTATCCCACAATCCATCACCATACTCTACTCAATGGATGGAAGACAACACCAAATCCATAGGCAAAACCAGAAATGTGGAATATGTGACAGACAATGACCATAACAAATCACTTACATCTCCATAGGTGCCCCAGCCAATGTAAGCGGCGAGCAGGTGCCACTGCAACCCAGTCCTCTACCAGAAGATGTCCTCAGTGATGACAGCAACTCTGAAAGTCCCGAGCTGGATGAACTCCTGGGCCCATCTAGGACCACAGGTCAGTCGGCTTCCACATCCCACAGCCAGTCCACCACAGGCACCTGCCTCTGACTCCAACACCACAGCAGCCAGCCAATGTTCCCAAACCCCTGTCCCCAGGACATATCAATCAAAAGTGTGCCCATCTGTACAGGGACCAGAGTCGAGACCACACAGGCAAGACAGTGAAGGTTACTGGTGTAAGTGGGAGTGGGCACACTGTTCAGGGGACACAGGCACAAGGGTCAGGGACAGTGGGAGGTCCGCTCTGCGCCAGGGGGAGGCCAGGCACAGGGAACCGACTGCCCAGGAGGCACTTACACAAGTCCTGGGGGCATACCAAAAATCCCAGGACAGGATAGGACAGGCTATCACCATTATGCAGGAGTACCAGTGGCTGCAGGGGTTACATCACCAGGAGGTCATGCAGCAGTTACAGGCCCTAAATGCCAATATGGCCTCTATTGTAGGGGTGCTGGGTGACACCATGCAGGAGAACAGAGCACATCAGATGCCCACATCCACTAGACAGTCAACTCAACGGCCATTAACATCTGCTACAGCTAGTGGAGAGGAGGACCTGCAATACCACCCACAGGACAACAGCCCCCTCCCCCTGCAGAAGGTGAACCACCACACTCAAACATTCCCTGCGACCCAGACAGACACCAGAGACTGTTGCCAAGACCAAGACCACTGCCAGGAAATGAGTCCCTCCAGAACATCCCCCTTGTTTGCCACTGAGCCACCTTGTTCACTTTGGATTGCCATTGCTCCCTTTCCTATGGCCCCATGGACACTAGACCTGTGCTACAAAACAACTGGGCCACTACACTCAAGTTTTCCTCCACCATCACCGCAGTTAATTGCATTATCCCTTCCCTTTTGTCACCTAAATAAACACCCTTGAACACAAATGTAGTATTAGTGCTTTATCAAACATATATTTGTAATGTGTTGGACTGTATAATACAGTGCAATTGTCCTGTAAGTTGTGAATCCATCAAAAGAAATGTGTGTAAGCAGTCTGTAGTCATCACATCAGTACACAGTTGTGACTACACCAAGATCTGCAAAAAGGTAAGGCATAAGTGACAGTCAATTGACGTAAAAAGGCAGCGATGCGCACAACACACGTGGCACACAGCACTTAGCTTAAATGGCGCTATGAACAGATTGACCTGAGTGTCATTGGAAGTTCTGCTGTATGATATGTGTCCTGTTGTCCACATCCTCCTCCTCCTCCTGACTGTATTCAGTGTCCTTTGCTGTCACAGGTGCATTGTCTTTCCCCTTCTCCTGCAGGTAGGACACATTGCATCTGAGGGCCTAATTGTGCAGCATGCAGCAAGCCATCACTATCTGGCGAACCTTCTTAGGCGAGTAGAAGAGGGATCCACCTGTCAAATGGAGGCACCTGGCTTTCAGTAGCCCAAATGTGTGTTCAACAATCCTCCTGGTACGGCCATGTCCTTCATTGTACCGATGTTCTGGCCCTATTCTCAGATTCCTCACAGGGTCAACAGTCTGGACAGGTTTGAGTATCTGGTGTCACCTGGAAGTAGTGAGGCACACACCTTACTCATTTACAATGACATGGAGTACAACTCCAGTTGTCAAACTCTGTGTAAAGACTCAAGCTCACCTATGAGCCACACTCTGTGCCTCTGTAGTCGTGCCATCACCTGTGGGACGCTGCTATTCCTCAACACATAGGCATCATGCTCATATTTAGGAAACTTGACAGTGACGTGGGGGATGTATTGATCTGCAAGGCACACCATCTGGACAGTCAGAGAGTTGTAACTCTTCCTATTCCTGTAGACCTGCTCATTTGCCCTGGGAGGGACCAAGACAATATAGGTCCCATCAATGGCCACAATCACATGTGGTAGGTGTCCCACGGCAGAGAATCCAGCCTTCACAGTGGGCAAATCTTCACTCTAAGGGAATGAGAAGTACTCGTCATGTGTTTGAGCAAGGCAGCCAATACAAAACATTGGCTGTGACATTCCTGCAGCCCAGCCCACTGTCAGCTGGAATGACCCACTTGCCAGGAAATGGAGCACTGAGAGCACCTGTACTACAGGGGGAATTGCTGTAGTGCCACGGATAGCAGGATTAATATCTGGCTCCAATTGCTGACACAGCTGTGTAATTGTGGCCCTCTCCAGATGATAGGTGAGTATGATGTGCTGTTCCTCCAATGTAACTAAGTACACTAGGGGTCTGTACACAGGTGCTTGCCTCCTCCTCCTCCGCAGTGGTTGGTATCTAAGGGAGGCAAACATGAGCTACGTGTGACTACAGGGAGTATTGACACACAATATCACAGTACACAGTGCATGTATGTATGTCGAAGACTGGAATTGTTTTGATGTAAACAACTGATGCCTAAGAAGTACCTCAATCTGTCCCACATGAGAGCTAGCATAAGGAAATGACAACCGCCTGTCCTATATGTAGGGACAGGTGGGAGTGACCTTACTCCACCGGCGTTTGGCGTCATGGCGGTAGGCAGTCTGCACCGCCGTGCAACTCCTGAATGGCTAACATGGAGCTCTATGGGGTTACAGGAACCAATGGCGATCAACGCCGGTGGTGACGGTGTTCATTACCGCGGATGTGACCACCATTTTCTCTGTACCACTTCACTTGATTCCTGACTATGGTCAACATTTCTACTGCACATGCTGCTATGTCCTGTGTTTGGAACCTGTGATGGCCCGTGCTACAGGGGAAAGGGCCCCAGCCTTCACATCTGAGGAGTTGGAGAAGCCTGTGGATGGGGTCCTACCCTTGTATGGGCAGTTGTATGGGCCTCCGGACCAACAAGTGAGTACATAATGGGTACATTGGATGCGACATGGCTGCATGTAGATGCATGTGTGTGCTGGCAGTGTGCCATTTTGGGAGTTTGGCTGCATGCAGTGTTCATGCAGAGGTAAGTGTCATGTGAGGTAAATGTGGGTCATATACAGTATGTAAGCCATTTGTGATACAAAATGGATTGTTGAGTTAATGGTGTTTCTCTGTCTGTGTTCTCTATACAGGTCAGCGCACATCAAAAGAAAGGATTGTGTAGTGCCATCGCTGAGGATGTGCGGACCCTGGGCATCCATAGCCAGCGCTGCACCCACTGCAGGAAATGGTGGGAGGGCCTGAGATGCTGGGCTTGGAAGACCGCAGAGACCAAGCTGGGGATGGCGTCCCAACGAGGGAGGGGTGCCAGCGGAGCCTGACCCCTCTAATGGCCCGCATACTGGCGGTGGCCAATCCTGAGTTGGATGGGCGCTTGATGGCAGCACAGCAGCCACAAGGGGGCGAGTATGGACTGTGCAGTATTTCGTATATAGTGCTTGCTGTGGGATTTGGGTGCAAGGTTATAGTTAGTGGATGCCCCAATATGCCGGTTTAGCTATTCTGGTGTGGTTCTGCTTAGTAATGTAGGGAGGTATGTATATTTGGTATTGGTAAGTAGCTAGCATACCATGGCAGACATGGCTTAGTGAGTCCCAGTAGATGTGCAGATGGTGATGTTTGGGTTCTTTATTGATGTTGTACCCAGGTAATGGTTTTGTATTGTGGTTCATTCTGCCCAGTGTTAGTCCCAGTGAGGGACTGTGATGAGTATGCCGTATGTGATGTTGGTACAGTGATTGACCCTGTGCTCTCTTTCTCTCTCCCCCACCCTTTCTCCTTTTCTCATCCTGTCCTTGTGTGCATTAGCATCATCTGGCAAAGGAGCAGGGGCACCAGCGAGTGGGGGAGCTGCAGCCCACGGGACCCAGGAGGCAGAGTCCACTGATGCAGAGGGGACCAGTGGGTTGGAGGGCTAGGGGAGCACCACGGGGAGATTGGAGCAACGACTACCCTGTCCCCTCCCTCTCTGTTTTCTTGTATCCTTGTGTGCATCAGCATCATCAGGTGAAGGAGCAGAGGCACCGGCAAGTGGGGATGCTGTAGCCCACAGGACCCAGGAGGCAAGTCCACAGACGCTGAGGGAACCAGTGGGTTAGAGGGTGAGGGGAGCACCATGGGGGAGCCTACTACCACTGGAATATAAGACTCTGATTCCTCCTCCAATGGAAGCTCCCTGGTAGTAGCGGACCCCTTTGGGACCTCCCCAGCTACAAGATCTTCCACCACCTCCATACCGGCACCACCCTCCCATTAGCCCATCACCCAGTTGTCTGTGCCACTCACCCAGGAGGATGGGCATCTCCTTCGCCCCAGGCAACTAAGCCCCTGCCCCAGTGAGCCCTGCTGCCCTGAGTGAGGAGGCTTTTGACCTCCTGAGATCCATCTCTGTAGGGCAGTCAACCATAGCGAATGTCATCCAGCTGCTGGCATCCCAGATGCAACAATGCAATGCCTACCTGGAGGGCATTCATGGTGGTTTGGCAGCCCTACAGAGAATGTTTCAGGCTCTGGCATTCTTTCTGACAGCAGCCAGTGTCCCTGGTTCTTCCGTCCACCCTCCAATTACCTATTCCCAATCCTAAAAACCTCTCCCCCAACCCATCCCATGCACACAATCTGGCAGGCATGCACACAAAACAACAGACAGGACTCGCACAGACACACAGAGGCACCACACGTCACTTCACAAGCACACACACAGCCAACACACAGAAGCACACACAAGAGCAGCCACTGTCTCATCCTCCTTCTCCTCCCTTACAGTCACATCAACACTCACACCTGGATGCACTGCATCATCAGTCCCGGTTCCAGCCACCTGTACAGCCCTTTCCACCGGCAGCACAACATCAGACATGCACCCCACACACCATATGCGCAGTCACCACCACCACCATCACAACCCCATGCAGCACAGCCACCTCACTTGCAGACACCACCACAACATACATACACACGTCCTGTTTGTCCTCTCCCACCCTGTCTGATCCCCCTCCAATTACACATAAACGCTCACACCCAACAGCCATCCACCTCACAAGCGCACAATGTCCATGCACCTGCACCCAAGTCCAGCACACCTACTCCTCCTGCAACCGCTCCCTCTACCTCCACTCCCAAACCTCCTCCCACATCCCAACCCACGTCCTAAGAAAGTTTTACCTTTTCTGCCCTGAGCTCTTCCCTACTCCTGTTTTGCCCATAAGAGAAAAATTCCTTTTCCCGAGCCCAGTACCTCAAACTCCCACTCACCCCTGTTATTCCCCCTAAGACTACACCTGCCACTAAGGGGCACAAGAGTGACACTCCGGCCCCTCACCCCAAACCTATTCCTCCGTCAACTAAACAGAAGAGTAATGAGCCTCCCCCTCCCAAACAAGGGCAAGGACCTCCCTCCCAAGAAGAAAGGTCCCCCCACCACTCCCTGCCCCCTGAGGGGCCTGCCTCCCATCATCAGTGATGCCCCTGCCCAGTGGAGTGACTGGGCTATTAGGAGTCAAGTTGGGCCTTAGACATTGCCCTGTGTCCATTTATTTTGTATTTTGTGGCCAGTGACCCTTGTTGTATATATATATATTTCTAATTGCATTTTGGATTGAGGACGCTATTCCCACATTATTACAGTGGTTGACCCAGAGGTATGTATCCTGGGCAATATTGTTGTTGCTTAACTCTGCAGATTGTTTTCGGTGTGTGGTATGGGTGTATGGTGTATGTTGTGCCTGTGTGTGTGTCACTCTCCCCTCCCTCCCTTGTGTGCTAGGCCTGTGTACTGACCATAGTCGTCTTCATCGGCGATGGTGCTCCTGGACTGTACAGCATCGGCAGGGCTTCCAGTTCAGGTTCCACGGCGGTCACAGACTCCTCTGTGTCCCTGAAGGTGAGTGTCTCCTTTTATATGATGTGTTTCCGCCAGGCTTTTGGAATGCTGGCGGTCTGCTATGTAATAATATGGTGGGCAGGTCAGTGTCTTCCGCCTGCCTGAAGATGGCTACCGCCGTGGTCAGTGGACGGACTGCATTGGCGGTTTGGGTTGTACATTGACTGTCTATGGGAGGGATCATCACCATGGTCATAATTTTGCGGTCTTCACCGCCGGCCTGGCGACGGTACTACCGTCATTGCCGGCATGGCGGTCAGCTGACCGCCAATGTCATAATGACCACCTATATGTTATCACTATACCCGAGTGTTCCAAGGACACATAGCGAGGGTACGACCTATTCATTTTAAAAACCCCCGAGGAGTTAACAAAACACGTGTTTTACCCATTAGTGTCTGCAGGCCACAATAACCACCCACCAGGACGCAAAAGAGATGTGTTAAATGTACCATTCTGGATCCATTCATTAAGCTGATCTCCTTATGTATTTACATACTTTTACCTTTTGTAAAATGTGGCAGAGGTGGGAATACTTGGCGCGTTCAATTCCTTAATGTTTGCCAAGCCTAAACAGCTTGTTTGTTGTACTGTTTCATTTAAAAATATAATTTCAACAGGAATCATACATGCTCTTAATAAAGCTTTTTTTTCTCTTATTTGCCAATTTTTTGTTCCCCACACACTCTTTAAGTCAATTGACTTCAACCAGTACTCATAGCCTTCTATAGCCAATCGGAAAAGGAATCAGAATAAATCAATTTTATGTCTGTCAATAAAATATGTTGACTTTCCATTTCTGGAAATTTAAAATAGTATGGCTCAGCATTCTTATCACTGTGCCCAGAAAAATATACAAATTTTCCAGTATACGTTTTAGAACTCTCTTCTGGTGGAGTCGGGCAGTGTTCCCATTGTGTATATTAAAAAACAGTCTTTGGGTTACTTGCTCTGTGAATTAAATAATGTCCATAATAATTATAACAGAACATATCTCCATAAATTCCTATAAACTGGTACACATCTTCATTTTCAAACACTGTACAATACTGCAGATCAGACATCAGAGCATCAACAGTTTTCACATCCAATCATCAGAAACCTTTCTGGGTGTGATTACATCAGTCATAGAAAGTTTAAATACATATGGTATTGAATGACTTCAGTAGGTCACTATATATCGAATAATACTTTGTTGCAAACAATCCCATCAGGAATTGGTATGGCTGTAATGTTCACTAAAGATAAGTCTCTGTAAATTTTGTGTGATGAAAAATGTGGTTATACGACCTCATCCACCAGTTCAACTGTAGAGCGTTCAGGAAGAAAATTACCATGCATAAGAAGAAAGAAAACAGTAACAAACACAATCCAAAGGTGGAATGGACCCAGGGACCCAGGGACCCAGGGACCTGCTGGGCAGGTTGTTAAGTGCTCTCTGGACTCAATATATAGAAGTGTAAGCCAACTACGACCGTGCCTAATACTCTAGCTGTTTAGGATTGTTTTAAATCTCAATTTTCTTGCTCTACAACACTACTTTCCTCGGGATGAAATGGAGACGAGTAATGCAGTTGGACCCCTAACAAAGCCATAGTGTCCCTGTGAGCCCCTGAGGCAAAAGCAGGGCCCCGGTCCAAATGGATAGCCACAACAGCATGTGTGCTGATAAGGACCTGCAAATCTTTAATAACAGTTTGACCGTCAGCTGAGTGTTTTTGCCAAATCCACAGAAATCTGGAGCATGAGTCAACAGCTACTTAGATGTATTTTGATGCACTATCTGGTGATAAGGGAACACAATGGTCCAAGTACACAATTGTAAATGTTTGCTATAAATTAGGAGGGGTGTCTGCAGTGGGCATTTCACAGTGGACCCTTTTATTTGCTGGCATATGTCACACCAAAGGGCATACTGCTTGGTCTGTTTATAGAGACCTGGCCACCAATAGCGTGATTGTAATAATGAAATTGTGGCCGCCGCACCAGCATAAGCAGGAGCAACTCCCTCATACGTTGCTTTTATTAATCCAGGTCTTAGGTCTTACTCAAACTCCAACACCTGGTATTGTTACTTGTGCATCAAACAAGACTGTCATCCGGTAGGAATATTTAGCAGGATTTGCCTTAGGTAAAGGCATGCCATCAGCCGAAGCTTTCACGGCTGCCAGTGTTTCATCATCCACTTTTAGCATCGAATGAGTTACTGCAGCAACAGAGCCAGGGCTACTGCTGATTTGGCTGCATCTTCAGCCAGAGTGTTGCCTTCAATGTGTATTCCAACACGCTGATGTCCTAGTGCATGTACAACATGGACATTAGGTAGAGTTTCTTTCAGCTCAACTACTTTCCCTCACAGAAGTCTGTGTTTACCGGTGTTACCTTTTGAATCCCTGAACCCATTTTGCCAAGAGTAATGCAGATATTCATTGAAGGACTGGACACAATAGTACAAATGACAGACAACGTCATCTGCGGTGGTCTGACGAGGAGCTACCCGATGATGAAGCATGACATCCTCTCGGATGTGTGAGGGCTCTTGCTCCTGAACTTTAATGTTCCCCTAGTGATTATATTTTTCCATTTGGAACAGTGTACACCTTTTTTGGATGTTCTGTTTCAATGACATCCTCTCCATAAGGGATATTGCTGATGAATTCTGGTGGCCAATTTTTTTCAGCCAGCAAAATATAAATAGAAACAACGTGATCCCAAAAGATGGCATCTATCCTACGTTCAATGTCTCCTTCTAACTGAATAGTTACTCTGTACACCCTGTGAGGTGTGGAGACACTCATGCCTGCAATCTCAACCTGTAAGAAGTAATCAGTTGCTTTCACCTACAGATGCTCTTGCAGATCCTAGTGAACTAGTGCCAGTGGCGACTTCCTGTTCTTCAGTAAAGCCCTCTTTTTGAGTGATATGTTAGATTGTAACTGCTGCCACGTTTTTCTTTTTAAATTTGAGTTTTTGTTGGGGAAGTTTCTCATCTTTTTTAACTGAAACTTCAAACGAGCGTTGTGAGTCCTTTCTCTGTTTCACGTACTCAGTTTGATTTTCTGACCGCCTACCTCTCTCACTGCGTTTTTTTTGGTGAGCCTGAAAGGAATGAGATTGGTGTGTATCAGTATATTGATATCTGTCAGGCGTTTTTATATTATTCCTATTTCTAAGATTATACCCATTTTGTGGGGTCTCCGTATGCAGAGATTCTCCCCTTTCTTTCTTAGGTGTTTGTTGTTTTTTATCCCAGCATTTTTTGCAACCTTCAGGCACTTGCTTGGTAGTATTTGTATTAGATCTGCTTTGAAATTGTCGTTTAATCGGTGTGGCCCCCAGACTATCTCAACTAATACTAGAATAGGTCTCTACAATAATATTTGGTAGTGCACGTTCTTGATCCTGTACAGGAACATCCCTGAGCTGCATGCACACTGCTGGTGCAACTGCTTACCCTTTAAGGTTACTTAATATGATTGAGGATACTGTGGCAAAATTGTCCATTAGTTGCATCCCCAAATCCAGGGCCAGGGCAGCCCCGTATTCAGCTTGAATTTGTTTTAACACCTCTGGAAGATTGGCAAGTGTTGGTGTACCGTGTGCCATAGTATACAGCGTGGCAAATACCTTGCCCCATGTATTGTAGTTATCAACTGTGGGAACCATCCCGAATGGCAAGCACATAGTGAGAATTCCATGTTTATCCTGAGGACCCGTATGAGGAAAAACTGCTTCCAGCGCATTTACTTTTTTGAGCTAACCAAAACAGATTTTCCTCCCACTTGGTGGGTACCTTATCCATGATTGAATGTACATTTCCAGTGTTAATATCTGGCGTGACTGCATGTTGTTGCACTGGGGCAGCACGTGCTGGGTTAGTATTTAATGTTTGATGACAAACTACACTAATAGTCTGTATATCATCACAAGCTCTATATATAGGCAGCGAACCTCAGCTACCGCTAAGGCTACTGCATCAGGGTGTGATGTATATGTGGCCAATAAAGGCCCAGTCGGGCCATCATTGCTCAGAGGACCTAACCTAACATGTAATATTGTATGTGGTACTGCGCATCAAGCCAGTTATTACGGTCTTGATAAGATAAAGGTATTTCTAAATATGCATAAGCTCTGTATTATCCAGGTATGTTTGCAGGTGTGTAGTGGTGAAATGTATTTGTGTTCCCATCTACTGCTGAAAAAGTGACCCAAGAGTAAAAAGGTTCTGCTCTATAGGCTGGGTGAGCCTCAACAACAAACGTAACTGGACCCCCCTGGGCAGTTACACCATTAGCCAATACATGTGCAGTTAGGGGTGGTCGCATATTTACTGCAATTACTACCCATTGTGAGTTGGCCATTTTAATGGTAGATCTATGTTCAGAGATAAGGACTCCAAGTGGGGGTCAGTCATTTTAAGGTTCAAGCTTGAACAACCTACATCTCTAAATAGGTACTACCTATTTAGCTGAGGAGGAAATCCTCAGTACCACGGACATCTCCGTATATTGTATGGAGGTGTCTTTAGCTTTAAGTGAGACAGAGATAATCAGCAGGATCCGAATATTAGTGCCTTACCAAACATTGGGGGTGTCATGTTCTCATTCTGCTAGTGAGGCTACTGGGTTTTGGAGACAGGATCACATGGATGGTGGGTACTAAGTATGATTCCACACCACATGACCCCTGTCAGCCTAACCCGGGTTCTCCAGCTAACTATCAACGCCTCATCTCTGGCCGAGATTATTTTGGCAACCGGGCCCACAACAAGGAAGATTCCTCAGGGGAATCGTGGTCGATCTGATCCCATCACTTTCTCTCAGTTACCGAAAGACTCACATAGGCAAAGACAACAGAAGCAGAATATAGTTCAATAAGGATCATTTGAATTAATTGCCTCTTATATAAAAAAGGCATTTATTGCAAAAACTAGGATGATAAAACGTAATAAAAGCAAGTAGGTGACTAACAGAGTAAAACACAACAACAGTCCTACCATACTGCCACTAGGAGTATATATATATATATATATATATATATATATATATATATATATATATATTTCTCCTACCTACTCTATGTTTGAGCACAGTGTAATAAGCCTAATTTGCCCTTCGGGTTTCCCCCCCTGGGGGTGCATCATCCCTTATACCTGGAGAAAGGAGCCTGTAGTCTAGAGAGACACAGGCCCATATTTATATTTTTTAGCACTGCATTTGCGTAATTTTTTAATGCAAAAGCAGCGCAAAATTACAAAATACAATTGTATTTTGTAAGTTTGCGCTGCTTTTGCATCAAAAAGCGATGCAAATGTGGTGCTAAAAAAGTATAAATATGGGCCACAGTCAGTATGTGGATCAAGGGACAAGCTGTCTAAGCAAGTAGCTGCATCGGAGCAATCAGCAATCAGCATACAGTCATGGTCATTTGGCTGGAATCTCACTTTAATGTGTCAAGGACCAAGGGGTGTTTTTATAATAAAACAGCTGACATTCTAATAAATAGTCCCCATGTATGAGTATGTATTTTCTGTGAATGTTTGAGACACAGCATACCATATTTGTCGGCAACCCTATCTGACTGTAGTCTTGGAGAAAGCACAAAGTGAAATAAATGCCCTACTAAGAACGTGATGCTTTCCTAAAAGTACAATGAGATAAAGAAATTAAAACAGCACCAAAATGTTGCTATCAGTAGAAGAATAAAGCAATGCTGAATAAAATGTAACTGGATTAAAGTGCAATGTGGCAAGCCTAGTTAACTAAAACAACGTGTCTAAATCATGGCTAAAAAAACTATACAACAAGGTCAAGACACCACTGACACAGAGTGACCTAGTGGTCCAGAGGGTAAGGGGAGTGCCACAGGGAGACCGGATCTCAGATTCATCCTCCAGTGGTCACTACCTAGTGGTGGTGGACCCCTTGGGGATTCCCCCAGCACTAGCCTTGTCCACCATGCCCCATTCTATCACCACCCTCCCTGTTGCTCCCCACCCAGTTGGCTGTGCCTGCTCACCCAAGAGGGTGGGTGTCTCCTTTGTGGCAGGCTTCTCTTCCCCGGCACCTGTTACCCCTGCTGCCCTCAGTGATGAGGCTGTTGACCTCCTGAGGTCAATCTCTGTGGGTCAGTCCACCATTGTGAATGCCATCCGGGGATTGGCAACCAGAGTCCAGCAGACCAACCCGTTCCTGGAGGGCATTCACAGTGCAATGGCTGGCCTACTGAAGTCATTTCAGGCTCTGGCCTCCACATTGACAGCAGCCAGTCACCCCTTGACTTCCACCCCCATCCATCTTTCCAGTCCAAATCCCCCTTCCCTTTCCTAGCCAAAGCACACAGACATACTCTCATGCATCCACCTCAACAGACAAAGGTAGCACACACGAACACAAGCATCACAAGACACACCAGCACATACACAAACAGCATCTACCCGCAGACACAGCAACAGTCACAACCTGTCCTGACACCACCCCCAGCATCACACACACAACATTTGGCATACTTAGAGTCATCACATCATCCTACCCACAGACACACCCCAACAGACCCTCAGACATCCACCTCAGTCACCACACCCGCAGACACCACAACAGACACACCTGCACGCACTATATCCACCCTACCTGCAGTCTCCACCCCAACAGATACCCACCCACCCACCACTGCATCCCCTAGCACCTCCACCCCCCTCAGTGCAAGATATATAAGCGGTGTTACTCACTCACCCAACAAACACCCAGCACACATAAGCATACTTCCCACAAGCACAAGCACATACCCAAGACATCTACTATTACACTTCAGACAACCACTCTCTTAACCTCCAAATCCCAACCCCCTTCTGATACCAATCCCTGTGTGTCAAATAAATTTTTCCTGCGTGACCTTGACCTTACCCCTGTTTGCCCCCCTCTGTTCCACACCGAAACAACTGCAACCCTCTCTAAGGCCATCCCTTGCACCTCCAAGGCCTTCCTGCCCCCTGCTAGCACACAGGCCCCTCCCTCAACAGTAAGCAGACCAGCTTTCCACAGAAGGATTCCCCTTCCCAAGCCCGAACACAACCACCCACCAACCCCCCGGATAATCCAGAGTTCCCTGTCTGCCTCTTTGATGCCCCTTCCTGTGGAGGTTACATGGCACCCAGGAGTCAAGTAGGGGCCCAACACTGTGCCATATGGGCACGCAGAATAGACTGGCCTATGGCCTTGGACATATGGCCTGGTCATTTGATAAACCCAACCAGTTCCTGGTTTGTTGGGTACACCTTTGTCCAGCAATTTCTTACCTAGCTTTTTGTTATTCCTGAGTGACTTTGGTTGTATGCCTGTAGTTCTGTGTGTTTGTGCCTGCTTTCTGCTCCATGTGGTGTTGTTTGCATTATGTGTGTTTGTGTGCTTTGCTGTTGTTCCCCAAGAGAAGAACTTATGTTGTGTGATGGGTATGTGTGTGTAGAAGCACTGTTGGTGTCATGGCATTGTGTTATGTCTGTCATGGTAAGTATTTTCTTTTTGTGTTGTGCTATGTGGACATGTATGGTGTTGGACTTGTCCCCCTGAAATGGCTATTGTATACATGTGATGTGCATCATCTTGAGTTTTGTTATTGCAGACATGGAGTGTGTTCAGTTGTGCTGGGTTGCTTTGCATTTGGATGTGCATGTGTCCATTTAGGGGTGTGTCCCTTGCTGCTGGTTCGTGTAGGGGTATGTCCCATGGAGTGGGAGTTGTGTGTGTTTAGTTGACTTGCCCTTCCCCATTGTGCAGCTGGACATGACAATTGCTTTTTGTATTGTTTGTCTGTGAGATCCAAGTATGGCCGTTTCCTGTGCACCTGGGGTTTGAGGGCTCTATTCTACATGATATGTGTCCCACTGCACCCCCTTCCATGTATGGTCCAGATGTTCTCATCCCAGCTACGCAAGTTTTGTTGTAGTGGTGCCCTTTGTCCAGTTTGTCCATTTGTCTTTCTGTGTATTGTGAATGCCATTGTGCTTCCATTGTGGTGTTATGTGTGTGATGTGTGAGTCCATTGCAGAGTTGTTTCATGGTGGTGTTGTATGTGTTCCGTGGCACATCGATGGATATGTGTGTTATATGTGTGGACAGTCCCAGGCCAGTGTTGGGTGTTAGTGTGTGTATGTAATTTGTATATGTGCAGTTGTTGTGTTGTTGTTGCTGTGTGTGAGAATTTTGTGTGGCATTCAGTTCCACTGTGCCTGTGTGGCTGTGTGTAACTATGTAGTGTTCCCATGCACTGTGTGTGTGCTGGCCAAAGTGTGTGTATTGTGAGTGTATCTGTTAGTGTTGATGTATGTCAGTGAGTGGGTGTTGTATGAAAGTGTAGCTTGTGCTTGTGGCGTACACCCTCTATAATGTGTTTGCCGGCGCAGCGTGCTGTTTTAAAAGGGTTAATGTTACAGGTAGTTGTGCGTATATACGTTTTTCTGTTCTCCATGGTGGAGTTGATTTTGTTGTCTTTCGGCGCGCAGGAGCAGCGGCATGACATTTTCGAAGGGCTTCATGGCAGCTCTGGCCATTTGTAGCTGTCTGCAGGTGAGTGTCTCCCTTTATTGTGTCCATTCCTGCCAGCTTCTACATAGTGGTTTGACCACCACGGTCACATTGGCTGTGGGCAGCCTCATAATGGGTCCGGCAGATACATGGGTTTTGCTGGCCTGTTTGTGCTTTTGGGTGACTGCGGCGGTCTGTACTGCCTGGGGCTATTCTGTTTCTACAACCCCAAACTTGTAATATGGCGGTCCGCTCTGCCTAGGCCATTGGTGGTTGGACCGCCATCGCCAAAATGGCAGTCCTCGGACCGCCAAACTCATAGTCAGCCCCAAAGTGTAGTACATACAAAATCGGGAGACCGTACCTAACTTGTAACAACAGAATTTCATAATTAAGACCCTTCACATGTGTTCGTAGGTGGTACACCAATTGCTGTTCCCTATTGAGGAATGCTTGTTGATATTGCCTTTTGTGGCGTATGAATTTCCTCTAGTGCTTCCCAGCAAATATCATTCTCTATGTGTTCAAGAAGGTGAGTTGTCATCATAGTAGTGTACACTGCATCTTTGCTCAATGATCCTGATTCAAACCTTCTAATATGCCATGCCCACATATCTCAAACCAAAAGGAGAAGCGGTTATGTAGCTCACGTTTTCAGTATTGCGGTTGGTATGAGATTTGAAAATCCAAGGATAGTCTGTGCCAATATCTATCTCCTTATATGCCACTCTGAACATGCAAACAGTGCACCAACCACACAAATAATGTCTGGTGATAGGGAGAAAACGTCACAAAGTTGTGGTTTTGGTCATGGTTTGTTTTTTAATTAGGTATGCACCAAATGATCCTTGAGACTGCTGCCTCCGTTAAAAGAGAATAAATGTGGCATTCTCTGGAAGCCCAATGCACGAAGGACATTTTCCTTTTCAGTTTTAAAAAACATTTACAAATACAGTGGTTTTCTTGTTCTTTAAGGGTCTCTTCTGACTTCCTTTGTGAGTGAATTGCAAAGCACTCTTCAATTTTTTCACATGGTGCAAGTGCTCTCCTCCCCCTTTATTTGTTTTGTTTGTTCTTTCTGTTTTGCCTGTGCCCAAGCCTCACATTCTTTTGGGGTGCCTGTTCATTTGTTCAGCAACAGCTAATGAAATAGAATTTACTACAGCTTGGGCATTGTTAGTGGTACTGCTTTAATGTGGGACTTTGCAATATCTTCATTTCAAGAAAGCCATAGCTCTTCAAAATAAATTATGAGAAAATCTCCCTGTGCTGTGCATAACAATGCCACCCTTAAAGAATGAGGTCAGACATATCTTGCTTACCGATGACAATAGTCCCTATACAGAGCATGGTTGCTGTATATTTTTATGAAACCCCAGATGACTTATTTAATATTTGTCGCCTTAAGTGAAGCTTGACAGTATATTTTCAGTAGTTAAAGGTCATTGACTCAGACTTTCATCCAATATCTTGAAGGCCATTGTGTCAAATTAGTTCTTAGAAATCGGTAAGTAGCCGGGTTAAATATATCGAATGTTAACATTCATGTTATTTTTCCCTCTTTACCTTTATCTATCTTAAGAAGGGGGAATAGTTTCCCCTGACCCTCTGTGGCTCTATGATATTGCTATGTACATAGAGAGTATAGAACCTACCATTATTATTGGGACACATAGGATCTGGCAGTACAGTGCTGTTGTACAGTCCGTATAACTATAGTTATTACACCTGTACAAATAAATGCTGTATCCAGCCTGGAGTTCTCAAAACATGTTTCCTTTGATGTTATCTAAAACTAGTTGAATAACTGAATATGTGTTGATGTTGCTGGAGATTTTAACCTGTTAGCTGCTGGGCCTCCCTCCGCCCCCCTCCCCTCACCCTCACCGAGCCCTTTTTTGGCTATTCAGGGTAGTTTGCGCTTAGGCCTTCATACCTTTTTGTCCACGTAAGCTATCCACGACAAATTTGAGTTCTTTTTTTCCAACATCCTAGGGATTCTAAAGGTACCCAGAGTTTATGGGTTCCCCTGGAGGAGAACAAGAAATTAGCCAAAATACAGCTTTGGTAATTTGGGAAAAAGGGCCACCGAAGAAGGCTTGTGGTTTTTTCCCTAAAAACAGCATCAACAAAGGGTTTGTGGTGCTAAAATCACCATCTTCCCAGCTTTCAGGAACAGGCAAACTTGAATCAGAAAACCACCTTTTTCAACACAATTTTGGCATTTTACTGGGACATACCCCCTTTTTACTATTTTCTGTGCTTTCAGCCTCCTTCCAGTTAGTGACAGTTATGGGTGTAAAACCAATGCTGGATCCCAGAAAGTGAAACATTTCTAAAAAGTAGACACTATTCTGAATTCAGCAAGTGGTAATTTGTGTAGATCCTACGAGGTTTTCCTACAGAAAATAACAACTGAAATGAAAAAATATTGAAATTGAGGTGAAATAAATCAGCCATTTTTCTCCACATTTTACTCCATAACTTTTTCCTGCGATGTCAGATTTTTAAAAAATCAATACACCGTTATGTCTGCTGGACTCCTCTGGTTGCGGGGACATATAGGGCTTGTAGGTTCATCAAGAACCCTGGGTACCCAGAGTCAATAAAGGAGCTGCACCTTGCAATGGGTTTTCATTCTATACCAGGTATACAGCAATTCATATGCTGAAATATAAAGAGTGAAAAATAGGTATCATGAAAACATTTGTATTTCCAAAATGGGCACAAGATAAGGTGTTGAGAAGCAGTGGTTATTTGCACATCTCTAAATTCCGGGGTGCCCATACTAGCATGTGAATTACAGGGCATTTCTCAAATAGATGTCTTTTTTACACACTGTCTTACATTTGGAAGGAAAAAATGTAGAGAAAGACAAGGAGCAACAACACTTGTTTTCCTATTCTGTGTTCCCCCACGTCTCCCGATAAAAATGGTACCTCACTTGCATGGGTAGGCCTAATGCTCGTGACAGGAAACACAACATGGACACATCACATTTTTACATTGAAATCAGACTTTTTTTTTTTGCAAAGTGGCTAGCTGTGGATTTTGGCCTCTAGCTCAGCCGCCACCTAGGGAAACCTACCAAGCCTGTGCATTTCTGAAAACTAGACACCTAGGAGAATCCAAGATAGGGTGACTTGTGTGGCTCTCAGCAGGTTCTGATACCCAGAATCCTTTGCAAACCTCCAGATTTGGCAAAATAAACACTTTTTCCTCACATTTTAATGACAGAAAGTTCTGGAATCTGAGAGGAGCCACAAATGTCCTCCTACCCAGCATTTCGCAAAGTCACCCAATAAAAATGGTACCTCACTTGTGTGGGTAGACCTAGTGCAAGCAACAGGAAATGCCCCAAAACACAACGTGGACACATCACATTTTCCGAAAGGAAACTTACCTTTTTTATGCAAAGTGCCTAGCTGTGGATTTTGGCCTTTAGCTCGGCCGGCACCTAGGGAAACCTTCCAAACCTGTGCATTTTTTAAAACTAGACACCTAGGAGAGTCCAAGATGGGGTGACTTGTGTGGCACTCAGCAGGTTCTGTTACCCAGAATCCTTTGCAAACCTCCAGATTAGGCAAAATAAACACTTTTTCCTCACATTTTAATGACAGAAAGTTCTGGAATCTGAGAGGAGCCACAAATGTTCTCCTACCCAGCATTTCCCCAAGTCACCCAATAAAAATGGTACCTCATTTGTGTGGGTAGACCTAGTACAAGCAACAGGAAATGCCCCAAAACACAACGTGGACACATCACATTTTCCGAAAGGAAACTGACATTTTTTATGCAAAGTGCCTAGCTGTGGATTTTTGCCTTTGCTCGGCCGGCACCTAGGGAAACCTTCCAAACCTGTGCATTTTTTAAAACTAGACACCTAGGAGAATCCAAGATGGGGTGACTTGTGTGGCTCTCAGCAGGTTCTGTTACCCAGAATCCTTTGCAAACCTCCAGATTTGGCAAAATAAACACTTTTTCCTCACATTTTAATGACAGAAAGTTCTGGAATCTGAGAGGAGCCACAAATTTCCTCCTACCCAGCATTTCCCCAAGTCACCCAATAAAAATGGTACCTCACTTGTGTGGGTAGGACTAGTGCAAGCAACAGGAAATGCCCCAAAACACAACGTGGACACATCACATTTTCCGAAAGGAAACTGACCTTTTTTATACAAAGTGCCTAGCTGTGGATTTTGGCCTTTAGCTCGGCCGGCACCTAGGGAAACCTTCCAAACCTGTGCATTTTTTAAAACTAGACACCTAGGAGAGTCCAAGATGGGGTGACTTGTGTGGCACTCAGCAGGTTCTGTTACCCAGAATCCTTTGCAAACCTCCAGATTTGGCAAAATAAACACTTTTTCCTCACATTTTAATGACAGAAAGTTCTGGAATCTGAGAGGAGCCACAAATGTTCTCCTACCCAGCATTTCCCCAAGTCACCCAATAAAAATGGTACCTCATTTGTGTGGGTAGACCTAGTGCAAGCCACAGGAAATGCCCCAAAACACAACGTGGACACATCACATTTTCCGAAAGGACACTGACATTTTTTATGCAAAGTGCCTAGCTGTGGATTTTTGCCTTTAGCTCGGCCGGCACCTAAGGAAACCTTCCAAACCTGTGCATTTTTTAAAACTAGACACCTTGGAGAATCCAAGATGGGGTGACTTGTGTGGCTCTCAGCAGGTTCTGTTACCCAGAATCATTTGCAAACCTCCAGATTTGGCAAAATAAACACTTTTTCCTCACATTTTAATGACAGAAAGTTCTGGAATCTGAGAGGAGCCACAAATTTCCTCCTACCCAGCATTTCCCCAAGTCACCCAATAAAAATGGTGCCTCACTTGTGTGGGTAGGCCTAGTGAAAGCAACAGGAAATGCCCCAAAACACAACGTGGACACATCACATTTTCCGAAAGGAAACTGACCTTTTTTATACAAAGTGCCTAGCTGTGGATTTTGGCCTTTAGCTCAGCCGGCACCTAGGGAAACCTTCCAAACCTGTGCATTTTTTAAAACTAGACACCTAGGGGAATCCAAGATAGGGTGACTTGTGGGGCTCTCACCAGGTTCTGTTACCCAGAATCCTTTGCAAACCTCAAAATTTGACAAAAAAACAAACACTTTTCCTCATATTTCGGTGACAGAAAGTTCTGGAATCTGAGAGGAGCGACAAATTTCCTCCTACCCAGCATTCCCCCAAGTCTCCCGATAAAAATGGTACCTCACTTGTGTGGGTAGGCCTAGTACCCGCGACAGGAAATGCCCCAAAACACAACATGGACATATCACATTTTCCCAAAGAAATCAGAGCTGTTTTTTGCAAAGTGCCTAGCTGGGGATTTTGGCCTCTAGCTCAGCCGCCACCTACGGAAACCTACCAAACCTGTGCATTTTTTAAAACTAGACACATAGGAGATTCTAAGATGGGGTGACTTGTGGGGCTTTCACCAGGTTCTGTTACCCAGAATCCTTTGCAAACCTCAAAATTTGGCAAAAAATACACTTTTTCCTCACATTTCGGTGACAGAAAGTTCTGGAATCTGAGAGGGGCGACAAATTTCCTCCTACCCAGCATTCCCCCAAGTCTCCAGATACAATTGGTACCTCACTTGTGTGGGTAGGCCTAGTGCCCACGACAGGAAATGCACCAAAACACAACGTGAACACATCACCTTTTCCGAAAGGAAACTGACCTTTTTTTTTGCAAAGTGCCTAGCTGTGGATTTTGGCCTCTAGCTCAGCCGGCAGCCAGGGAAACCTACCAAACCTGTGCATTTTTGAAAACTAGACATCTAGGGGAATCCAAAATGGGGTGACTTTTGGGGCTCTCACCAGGTTCTGCTACCCAGAATCCTTTGCAAACCTCAAAATCTGGCCAAAAAAACAACACTTTTTCCTCACATTTCGGTGACAGAAAGTTCTGGAATCCGAGAGGAGCGGCATATTTCCTCCCACCCAGCATTCCCCGAGTCACCCAATAAGAATGGTACCTCACTTGTGTGGGTAGGATAGTGCCCACAACAGGAATGGATCACACAAGGAGCAATGGTAGTCCTTGTAAGAGGGCTACTGTTAACCCTGGGGTGGTCCATTCCTGACACAGGCACTAGGCACAGGCACATGCACACAAGTGGGGTTGTGTTTTTATCAGGACAAGTGGAGAAACACTTGTGTGGGTAGGCCTAGTGCTCGCGACAGGAAATGCCCCAAAAAACGTGGACACATCACATTTTCCCAAAGAAATCAGAGCTGTTTTTTGCAAAGTGCCTAGCTGTGGATTTTGACCTCTATCTCAGCCGCCACCTAGGGAAACCTACCAAACCTGTGCATTTTTGAAAACTAGATACCTAGGGGAATCCAAGATGGGGTGATATGTGGGGCTCTCACCAGGTTCTGCTACCCAGAATCCTTTGCAACCTCAAAATTTGGCAAAACAACCAACACTTTTTCCTCACATTTCGGTGACAGAAAGTTCTGGAATCTGAGAGGAGCCACAAATTTCCTCCTACCTACAGTTCCCCCAGGTCTCCCTATAAAAATGGTACCTCACTTGTGTGGGTAGGATAGTGCCCACAACAGGAATGGATCACACAAGGAGCAATGGTAGTCCTTGTATGAGGGCTACTGTTAACCCTGGGGTGGTCCATTCCTGACACATGCACTAGGCACAGGCACACGCACACAAGTGGGGTTGTGTTTTTATCAGGACAAGTGGAGAAACACTGGGTGGTAGGAATTTTGAGGATCCCTGCACATTCCTGTAGTTTATGTGATGAAAACACAAGGACAAATAGTGTTTTTAATCAAGGTTTCACTTTTGTTGGGTATTCTGGGTAAGAAATCTTTGGGAAATTCAAACACGCCACACTTCCGTAGACTGCCTTGGTTGCAGGTTTTCAGAAATGCCTGGGTTTGGTAGGTTTCCCTAAATGGCTGCCGAGCCCAGGACCAAATCCTCAGGCGATTGTCTAACAAAACAAGGCTGTTTTGTGGTAAGTAATTTTGATGGCTCCACAATCCGTTTTGGGCTCTTCCCTGTGGTGGTCACTTGCCCACTAACTAAATTGAGGCAGTTTTTTGCTGGAGACTTAGTGGAACGCTGAGTGGTGGAAAATTTGTGGCTGCTTGCAGATCCCTGGACTTCTGCTCACTAAAATGTAAGGTAAAAGTGTTTTTTAAGCAAATTTTGTGATTTCAAGGGGATTCTGGGTGAAGGAAAACTGGTGAGAGCCACGCAAGTCCTGCACCCTTGGACTCCCCTGGTACTAGTACGTTAATGTTAACCCATCACTCAAACTGGTTGGTTTTCGCACCTCCAGAAATTATGGTTTCTAAGTATCTGAATATTGAAATCAAGCCTTCTGAAGGTGGGCCATAAAGCCACGTCGAGGCACCACCATCTTTTTGGTCCATTCACACGCTATTCACGCACAACAAATAACCCTTTCATATCGCCATCCACAGGCCCAATCCAACCAATCACTTTACTCACATTAACTTACTGCTGCCAGACAAGGGCCCATCACATTCACACATCACAGAACAGAATAAGTTTGTCTACTTTTTACCACCTGTCAAGTAACCGCCTCCGCCTTCCTGAACATTACCGAATGCATGCGTAATGAACCTTTACTAGTGACTCCCATGACAGCCACCCGAGGCTCAGGAAGACATGATTTTCATGCACCTTTAATGCACTCACTGTGTTATTCCAACTCCTTCCAGTTTGTGAATGCAAGTTGGGGGTGTCCGACTATGCCATACAAAGCGATTTTTCGAACTGAGTGAGCATATCTACCTTTGAAACTAAGGGAGACATGCTGGGGAATTCTCGTGATGTTCCCTAAAGAGAAGGTCATTAGCTATGAAAAAGGGTAGTGTTTGGCACACAGGGGAGTCCGTGAGAACGTAGCATATGTCCCAGCGAACATTATGTGCAGTGCTCTGTTTGTAATGCACTTATCATACAGCAATCTGAACATCTAATAAGTTCTGATGGAGGATGAACAAGAAAAGCAGGTCAAACACTGACCCATATATGTCATTGTCCTTCAGTGCTGGGATGGCACCAATGGGTTTGAATCCATAGGTGTAGATGATGTACATCTGTACTACCTTTACTATCTGCCTTCTACCTGTGCAATATCCCTGTGAAGGTACACCTACCATATGCTTTCCTTACCCATTCATGTCTCTGTTCTCATCAGAGTCCTGACTAATCCTGTATAAATGCCAAGTGAACCAATACTAGATTGTGGATGCAAGTTTGGGGTGTCCAACTATGCCTTGGGAGGCCTATTCCTCAAAATGAGAGAGCATATTGACTGTTGAAACTAAGGCAGATATGCTGGTGAAGAAATCCTAGGTTCTCTAAACTAAAAAGTCAAACAAATATCCTGTGGGACTCATTCACCAACACTTCTGCTTTTGCTTTGAAAGTGAAGCTGCAAATTGAGTTTGCTCAATTTCAAACAAGTAGAAATGACGGTGAATATGTCTGACAGGACTTTGACTTATTACACTTTAGTTCTCGTTGGCAATCATGGTGGTCCTTGTGTAGTATACATGTTACCTAACAAGCACTTCAAAACTCAGTCATGCTTTTAACATTCTGCCACACAGAGTACTCCGTGACAATGTGGCATATGTTCTGTTAACTAGTATATGCAGTATGGGGACTATAATGCACGTTAATTGAACAGAACACCTACCACGTTCTGACAGTGGATTTATGTTTCAAGCAGGCCATAAGGAAGTCCATGATTTCCTGAAGTAGATGAAGTATAATTCTGTGGCTCCTTGCCTAACGAAGCAGTGGCCCTTGGACGTTCGGTATCCATGCACTGCCACTGAAAGGATTACCCAACGGCAGCTCCACCTCAGTCGATTTACCAGAACTTTGCTTTAGTTTGATACAACGTCAAGCAAGTGGGGACACAGAGGCCTGGTTGTGATGGGCACTGGGGAAAGTAATACCGACTTTCCTGCCGCTTTCCATGCTTCAAGCACACTTTACAGCGACGGCATGGACGATCCTTTTTGGGTGTTTTAGGAATGCGATCAGCAAAATGTCGCTCCTGCAGCCTTGTCACATCCTCCAAAACATATGAGGTGGAGGCTGCTGCTGCTTCTGTAGCAGCAGTGAGGCTTTCAATTACAGACAACTGGAAATCAAGGAAAGTCATGAGTCTTCCTGTGATTTTCTGACGGTAAACAACATATGCATTGTATGTTGCCATCTGGATCAGGTGGGTAAACCGTTTATTGTACCAAGTGCGAGTTTTACGACACGCATTGTATGGTTGAAGAACCTGGTCGTTCTTGTCCACTCCACCCATGTACTTATTGTAATCAAGTATACAGATGGGCTTGTGGACTTCGGCCATCTGACCCCAAACCGTGATGGGGGAAGTGCTCTCATCATGAATTGTAGTGAGCACGTATACATCACGCCTATCCAAGAACCTGACTGTGAGCAGTTCATTGAAACACACTGCAGTACTCTGGAATTTTTGGAGCTTCTTGCAAACAACCTCCTGTGGGAATGCTTTGCAGTTACAACTAACTGTACCGCAGGCCACAGTGCCAGCTTTGTAGAGCTCACGTAACAGTTCTACTCCTGTATAGAAATTGTCCACATAAAGGTTATAACCTTTGTGAAGAAGTGGCTGGACAAGTTCCCAGACAATCTTACCTGTGACCCCTAATGCGGGAGGGCAACTGACAGGGTTTTGGGTAGAGTCCTTCCCTGTATACATTCTCAAGCTGTACACATAGCCAGAAGAGCTGTCACTCAGCATGTACAGCTTTATGCCATAGCGAGCTCTTTTGCTCACAATGTACTATCTGAAAAGCAGCCGGCCTTTGTGCAGGATCAAGGACTCATCGACTGCTATATTCTTTCCAGGAGTATAGATCTCTGGAATCCTGGAACCTATATATATGTAACGAGAGACTAATATCTATAGATATGTATGTGTGTGTATATATATATATATATATATATATATATATATATATATATATATATATATACATGTATATATATGTACTGCCAAGCAAAAGGTCAGTATCATTGCACCAGAGGATTTTTTAACCCCCTCCCTGGTGTCGGCCACTGGTCATGACCCGCACCAAAGGGGTTAAAGATGGCATTGATCACTGCTGCAATGGTTCAGTAGGACCTGGGAGGAAACCCTACATGGGCAACCATCACCTTCTGGACACGCTTAATAGTAAATTTTCCATCATACTTAGCAAATGTATTCCAGGCTCAAAGGTATTAGCTTTAGGTGAGGGCGATCTCCCAATCCCCTTTTGGGTCCAAAGATGTAGCCAGTTTCACAGTAAACTTAGAAATGTGATTGTTGTGGAGTATGTCTTTTGATGCATTGGAAGGCAAGATGATATAAAATGCTACATAGAACTATATATTCATAAATCTTTCAGAGAGAAAGCCAGCACCCAAATGTTCAATTTCTCATACCAGCCCCTCTATTTGACTAATGCCAGTTTCTTCCCCTCTACCTTTCTGTTTTAGAATCGTTTCAACCCTGTAAACCCTGTGAGTGTTTGGACAGAATATTGATGAAAAAATATTGGGCCTTATTACAACATAGGAGGTCCAAGGACTTTCAATGCTGAGGTGGAGACCATATCCCGGCAATGGCGGTGGTCCAACCACTACATTACGAGGTTGGTGGATAGACCCGCCAACCGACTGTCGTCCTCACCAAGATACAAGATCCCAATGGGCTGACAGTGGTTGCAGGTTGGAATCAGTCAAAGCCGCCCTACTGATTGCAGCCTTGTGCTCTTCCAGCCTTTTCATGGCAGTGCCACCGCCATGAAAAGGCTGGCAGAGAACAGGTGCCCTGTGCAGAAGTGTGCATTTCAAGGGTTCTGGTGCCCCCTGTGCGCAGCAGCATTGTCGTTGGCTCAAATATGAGCTGGCAACAATGCTGCCGCCACTTTTCCCACTGGGCTGATCGGCAGGAGGGTTTCCGCCAGTCAGCCCAGTGGGTAAGTCATAATGGAGCCAGTGGGGAGGTCGCCAGCAGGGAGGCGACCACCCAGTCGGGTGTTTGGCAGATGGGCGTTCTCGTCCACCAAACTCATAATCTGCCCCATTCTGTGGACAAAATAGTGCGTCAAGGATATTGAGGAGAAACGCAGGTTTCTATTTGAAAGCAAAGTTTACTATGCTTACTAACACAGATATATACCTTGCTGATTCCTATGGTGTTTGTTTTAATTACTGAATACAAACATTTGTGTAAAAAATAACAGGATGTGGACATTAATACTGAAGGCAAGATTGTAATTTTAAATGTTGTTTTTTAACATTGTAGTAAATATTGCTAGATAAAATATTATTGTATTGAAAATTGTTTTTTGTTTTTATATAGATCTTTTTGTATTTTTTATTGTTTGTTAATTTGTCAGATTAGTGTGTTTATAAAGCAATTTATTTATGTGAATTGCAAATTGCTTTACCAGTTTTATTAATGTGTTTAATACATTTTAATGTTATTGTGTTAGAGTAGAAGGATGTTGGATTTTTAGAGGAGAAGGTGGAGAGATGTTTAAAATGTGTGCATTTTAATTAGATTTTGTGAGACCAGACAGCCTTAGGGTAGTCACCCCCAACTTTTTGCCTGCCTCCCTTCACTTTTTTTACACTGTTTCTGCTGGTTTTAGGACTCTGCCCACTTTACCACTGCTAACCAGTGCTAAAGTGCATATGCTCTCTCCCTTAGAACAGGGTCACATTGGTTCATACCCAATTGGCATATTTGATCTACTTGTAAGTCCTTAGTAAAGTGCACTAGATGTGCCCAGGGCCTTTAGATTGAATTCTACTAGTGGGGCTGCAGCACTGGTTGTGTCACTCACATAAGTAGCCCCTTAACCATGTCTCAGGCCTGCCATTGCAAGGCCTGCGTGTGCAGTTTCACTGCCACTTTGACTTTGCATTTAAAAGTACTTGCCAAGCCTTAAACTCCCTTTTTCTCAATATAGGTAGGTCCTAGGTAACCCAGAGGGCAGGGTGCTGTGTAGGTAAAAGGCAGGGCATATACTTCTGTGCTATGTATGTCCTGGTAGTGGAAAACTCCTAAATTTGTTTTCAACTGCTGTGAGGTCAGCTCCTTTCATAGGCTAACATTAGGGCTACCCTCATATACTGTTTGACTGGTAGATTCTGAAAGGAGTAAACAGGTCATATTTAGTATGGCCAGAATGGTAAATCAAAACCCCTCTGACTGGTGTGATTGGATTTTATATTACTATTTTAGAAATGCCACTTAAAATCCTTCTGTGTTTTACAGCCTGTTTCCTATCCACGTCTGAGCTGGACTGGTTGATAGCTTCCTTGTGCATTTCACCCAGACAATATCAAACACAGGATGCTCAGTCACACATGCACACATTTGCATACTGTTCCTGGGTTTCCTGGACTGGAAGGGTGAGGGGCTTGACACTCACATTTCAAAGGCTAGTGGCCTGCCCTCATACAAAGGACTACCACACCCCCTACTGGGACCCTGGCAGACAGACCTATACTGAAAGGGGACCTTGTGCATTTCAATGCCACTCCTTGTAGTCTCCCCCACTTCAAAGGCACTTCTGGGTAAATAAACTGGGTCCCTGACCCCACCAATTCAGACTCTTCCAGGGACAGATACTCTGAACCAGACCCTGCAACATTCCAAGAGGAGATGCCTGGCTGCCCACAGGACTCACCTGGACTGCTTTGTTGTGAAGGACTGCTGCCTTGCTGTTGCCCTGCTGCCCTTCTGGACTCTGGCTCTGCTGTGAAGTGCTCTCCAAGGGCTTGGACTGAGCTTGCCTTCTGTTTCCTGAAGTCTCAGGGTCAAAAAGACTTCTTCTCTTCAAAGGAACTACTTGTGTGGTGAAAGTAGATGCACAGCCTGCCGCAATAGATGCACGGCATGCCTAGTGGTGAAGAAATTACTGTATCGCCACTCCAGAACAACGCAGCCCTGCTCCCTAAGTGGAGATCCATGCACACCAGTGACCAGATATTCGATGCACAGCCCACAGGATTGACTCATCGCCAAGCAGAAACAACGCAGCCCGACTTCTTGCATGAGGAATCGACGCAGCGCCTGCCTTGCGACAGAAACTACGCTGCATCGCCCACCGGATCGACGCAGCACCTGTGACTTCATCCAGCATGCCACGGATTTCCCTGGGTGTCAAAAGATCCCACATCGCAAAGAGGATTCAAGACTGCATGGCAGAATTCGACGCAAAGTCCTTGCCGTGTGGAAAAGAATCAACGCATCATCTGTGTGTGCCTGAAAATTCCTTTTCCACGCATCTCCTCCGCGGTCTCCGAGGGTGTAATTTTGACGCATACCAGGTACTTTGTGCACACAAGAGGCAATCGTTGCTTTTAAAGACTTAAGACTCTTCTTATCATCACTAAAGTGATTTTCAACTTGTACTTGATAGTTTTGACTTTAATTCATTCAGATAAATATCTTATATTTTTCTAAACCTGTATGGTGTATTTGTGTGGTGTTTCCCTGTGTTATTGCATGATTTATTGCACAAACACTTTACACATTGCCCTTTAAGTTAAGCCCGACTGCTCAGTGCCAAGCTACCAGAGGGTGGGCACAGGATAATTTGGATTGTGTGTGACTTACTCTGACTAGGATTATGGTCCCTACTTGGACAAGGGTGTATACCTCTGCCAATTGGAGACCCCACTTCTAACAGATTTTATGTGTAGTTTTTAGTATTCTGCAAATGAATTGTTAAATGATTGTTTTAAAAAAATAAAAGGAGTTTATTATTGAAAAACGTTACTACTATTAACTTGTGTATTAATCGATTACGTAAACTGAACAAATGCCTGCATGTATCGTAAGCTACATAATTATTTTCAGTTAATTTAGAAAGAATTGGAACATAATGTATTTTAATTTTGAATTGTGTAATGTAAATATTTATGAATAATATACCTATTTATTTTAAACATAAAATTGATAAATATATTTTTGGTAATGTAAAGGTCTCATTACGTCTTTGGTGGTCCCAGGACTGCAATGTTGGTGGTGGTGGATATACCGCCAACAGGCCGGCGGAGAAGACTGCCATAATATGCCAATTGTGTTATTCACAACAGATTACAGCCAAAGCACTGGTAGCACCGCCACTGTGGTCTAGCCGCAATGGACAACGGTAGCCACCTGCAGGCCGATGGGTACCATGTTTCCATCGGACAGATTTGCACACGCCCAAGGTTTACACCCCAGTCACACCACCATGGAAACCCAAGCAGAAACCAACTGCATAAAAGGAGACACCCACCTTCAGGAAGCCATACTCGTCTGGAGCCGCCATGGAACCAGAACTGCATGTCTTCCCGGTGCTAGAGCTCGCACAAAGAGTTCGGAATCTGCAATTTTTCTACTCACATACAACATATTTTCTGGAAGGGGGTGCGAGGGTGACACTCACACCAAACAGCACACTAACACGCACACTCACAGACAGCCACACACACACACACATGTATATATACAACAAACACGGCACGACCACCACACACACACAAATACATACAAACGTCACAAACACATGCAGGTACACACAGTAACACTGCACAGGCACACACTCACACAGGACCATGTAACACCACAATACATCACACACCATTTCCAATCACTTGGAAGGGACTCACAGGGGACACTACCCAGAGACACTTCACAGAGACTTCACAACGTAACACCAACAGGCAAAACACTCATACAAATGAACAATCATACTACTTACTGATCGACCTGCAAAGAACTCTGGCCCTCATTACAACATTGTCGGTAAATCCCGCTTACCGCTGTGCAGAAGACCGCCAACACACCGCTGCAGCGGCGGAATTCCGCTACAGCTATTACGACCCAAAGCTCGGAATCTGCCATGATCCAGACACCTACACAAGTCCGCCACACCAAAGGTCAGTGATAAACTGGAGGTAACAAAACCGACACCGTTACGCCAACAGGAATACGCCCACACTATCACGACCTACGAATCCACGTGGCGGTCTTTCAACCGCGGTATTCCATTGGCAGTACACACTGCCGCCCTAAAAAAACACACACATTTACAAAACACAACCACATTGGACAATTCGGAATACACACACCACTACCACACACCCAATCCAATATAAAGCACATACCCACATCACCACACACCCTTACTACCAAAATTTCGACAGAAGGCCAGAGAGAGACACCACCAGAAACAACACTGGCATCCACAGACACACACCATCATCACTCACACAACAACAACACAACCCCTCACACATCACAATGCATACCACCTCACACATCACCCACACCACATCATGGCACCTCAACAACACCCCAGGTTCTCTGAGGAGGAGCTCAGAGCCATGGTGGAAATCATCCGGGTAGAGCCACAGCTATTCAGATCACGGGTGCAGCACACCTCAATTGCTAGGAAGATGGAACTATGGCACAGAATCGTCGACAGGGTCAACGCAGTGGGACAGCATCCAAGAACTAGGGATGACATCAGGAAGAGGTAGAACGACCTAAAGGGGAAGGTGCGTTCTGTGGTCTCCAAACACCAGATTGCAGTACAGAGGACTGGCGGTGGACCCCCACCTTCTCCCCCACAACTAACAACATGGGAGGAGCAAGTCTTGGCAATACTGCATCCTGAGGGCCTTGCAGGAGTAGCAGGAGGAATGGACTCTGGTAAGTCAACTCTTAACTATTATATCCCCCACTCTACCTGCATGCCATCACAGACCCCCACCCTCACCCTCACCCCATCACTCCAACACCTCACATATGTCCCACTATCACAACCCACCCATCCCAACACCAATCCCTGCATGCAACACCAAAGCAGGGACACCCATCACCAAAGCATGTCAACTACAGATACCCACACAGACCCCAAACCAAATATCACACAAGGACCTCAACAGGAATGCAAGCATTGGAGTACAGGGTCACTCACCCATTGCACACAATGGCACACACAGATGCAATAATCATGCCTTTACACCCCTGCAGGACCACTACCCAACGTCACCGGACAGGAGGTTCCAGACATATCCACTCCCCCACAGAAGAGGCCCACAGTGATGACAGCAGCTCTGCACAACTGGATCAAGATGACCAGCCCGGCCCATCTGGGACCTCGGGACAGTCGGTTCCCCTGACACTGGCACAAGCCACCACAGAGCCTCCCCCCTCAGGAAACACCAGCACAGCACGCACCCAGCAGGCCCATCCCTCTGTCCCCAGGACACATCAAGCAGCAGTGTGTCCACCACTACAGGGAACCCAGGCAAACCCACCACCCCAAGAAAATCAGTGGGCACACGGTTCAGGGGACAGAGGAACAGGAAATCAGGGGAACTGGGAGGACTGCTGTGCGACAGGGGGAAGACAGGCCCAAGGAATCCACTCTCCACGAGGCCCTCTCCAACATCATGGGAGCGTACCATCATTCCCAGGAAACAATGGCAATGGTACTGGCCAACTTTCAGGAGACCCAGCGGCTGCAAGAGGAATACTATCTGGGGATCAGGGAGGAACTCAAGTTCATTAACACCACCCTGGTCACCATGGCAGGAGTGCTGCAGGACCTTGTCAACACCAGGAGGGACACTGTGGCACAACAAGGGGCCCCTGACACTAGCCTGGATGACGAACAGCCCTCCACCTCTGCCAGCGCTAGTGGGCAGGAGGCACCGCCACAGGACCACGACACCAGCACCCCACCCCCTGCAGATGGAGAGCCACCCCGCAAATGGTCCCTGAGATCCAGGAACAAGACAGAGAACATTGCCAGGACCCCCACGAGGAAGTGAGACCCCCCTGAATGTCACCCTTCTGTCCCACTTTGTCACCCTGTCCATCCATCAACTGCCCTTGCTCCACTTCCTATGCCCCTTTGGACAATGCACCTGTGAAACAAATAGACTGGACTCTGCCATGGACATTCCTCCAACATCACCCCTGCCCATTTTACAACCCCCTCCACTTATTTGCACAGAAATAAACACACCTCAATCACAAAACAATGTGGAGTCAGTCTGTGCTTTCACAAATGTGTAAATGCAATAACAATGGAATATAGCAATGTCAATTTAATTGTTCACATACCGATGAAACATAGCCGTAGGGCTGGATGAAATATAGCAGAGGGCACAAAGTGGGACCCATATCTGTTAAATGGAAAGGCAAAGTGACAAGTCACGGTCCATACACTGAGTGAAAATGACAGACTTATGATAGCTCAAACAATAGTATGAGATGTGTGAGGCAGTGACATCTTCTTACCTGTGTCTCACTGGAAGTATTGCTGGATAACGTTGTTTCTGTTGTCGACATCCTCTTCTTCTGCCTCCTCTTCTTCACTGTCCACAGGCTCCACAGCTGCCACAAGACCTCCAGCTGGACCCTCCTCCGGCAGAAAAGGCACCTGTTGTCACAAAGCCAGGTCGTGCAGCATACAGCAGGCCACGATGATCTGGTACACCTTCTTTGGTGAGTAGTAGAGAGAACCACCTGTCATATAGAGGCACCGGAACCTGGCCTTCAAGAGGCCGAAGTTCCTTTCTAACACCCTCCTAGTTCGCCCATGTGCCTCATTGTAGCGTTCCTCTGCCCCTGTCCTGGGATTCCTCACTGGGGTCAGTAGCCATGAAAGGTTGGGGTAACCAGAGTCACCTGCAAATGTCAAGGGACAACTGTTAAACACACTAACCCGTAGAGACAACCCCATACCCAGACAACTATTCACACTGTATAGGGTCCTTGTCGTCACCTATTAGCCACATACGGTGCCTCTGGAGTTGACCCATCACATAAGGGATGCTGCTATTCCTCAAAATGTAGGCGTCATGCACTGAGCCAGGAAATTTGTCATTCACATGGGAGATGTACTGGTCGGCCAAACACACCATCTGCACATTCATCGAATGGTAGCTCTTCTGGTTTCTGTACACCTGTACACTCCTGCGTGGGGGTACCAAGGCCACATGTGTCCCATCAATGGCACCTATGATGTTGGGGATATGTCCCAGGACATAGAAGTCACCTTTCACTGTTGGCAAATCCTCCACCTGAGGGAAAACGATGTAGCTGCGCATGTGTTTCAGCAGGGCAGACAACACTCTGGACAACATGTTAGAGAACATTCGCTGGGACATCCCTGATGCAATGGCCACTGTTGTTTGAAAGGATCCACTTGCCAGGAAATGGAGTACTGACAGGACCTGCACTGGAGGGGGGATTCCTGTGGGATGGCAGATAGCTGACATCAGGTCTGGCTCCAACTGGGCACAAAGTTCCAGGATTGTTGCACAATCAAGTCTGTAGGTGACTATTACGTGTCTCTCTTCCATTGTCGACAGGTCCACCAGCGGTCTGTACACCGGAGGATGCAGCCATCTCATCACCTGCCCCAGCGGACATGCCCTATGGAGGAGAACAGCGAGCAGAGAGTCAGCCAACACTGAGGTATCACAATGTGCATTTTACAGAAACGTTATTAATCCGTAATGTGCCTGTTACTGTGTGTATGCAAAGCCTACATCGGTGTGACGCCTTTAAAATTAATGCCATGTGGCCCTCTGAAATGGCGCCTGCCTGACCTGTAAGGTGGGACAAGGGGGTATGAGGTAACTGCGCTGGCGTTCTACACCGTCGCGGTAGGCGGTCAAAGACCGAGGCGCAATCCTGCATTAGTTAACATTGGACCCTATGGGTCCCAGGACCCTATGACGATGTACCCCGGCGGTGACGGTTTGCACCGCCGCGGACGTGACCGACATTTTCTGTCTGTTCACTCACTTGATACCTGACCTTCAACAGGAGAGGACCTACACTGCAAGTGCTGCTGTGACCTCAGTCTGGAAGCGACAATGGCTCATGTGTCTGGGGAAAGGGACCCTGCCTTCACTTCGGAGGAGTTGTTGAAACTAGTGGATGGGGTCCTCCCCCAGTACTCACAACTGCACGGTCCTCCAGACAAACAGGTGAGTACACTGTGAGCATGCTGCATGGAGTGGTGTGGATGGAAGATACATGGGGGGAACTCAGGCCTGCATGAGCGGACGGTGAATATCTGTGCATCAGGGCAAGGGCGGGAACATGGGCCAATGAGTATGACGGTCCGGAGGGGTAAAGATTTTCCTTTCCCCCTGTACTATTCCTCTAGGTCAGCGCCCACCAGAAGAAGGATATTTGGCGTGCCATCACCAAGGACGTCCGGACCCTGGGGGTCCACCACAGACGGAGCACAAACTGCTGTAAAAGATGGGAGGACCTTCGCCGCAGGAGCAAGAAAACGGCAGAGGCCCAGCTTGGGATGGCCTCCCAACGTGGGAGGGGTGCCCGTCACACCGTGACCCCCCTGATGTTCCTGATCCTGGCGGTGGCATATCCGGAGTTGGATGGGCGCTTGAGGGCAGCACAACAGCCACAAGGGGAGGAGTACAGTCACATTCAGCTGACTCTGCATGCATTTCGAGGTGTCTGGGTGGGGGAGGTGGGCAGTGGGTTCCCCAAGGCCAGTGTGAGCTTGTTAGGCAAGGTCCCTTGTGAGGCAGGTTCAGTGGAACCCCAACCCCACTAGTGGTTAGTGCCATCTACACCTAGTCAGGCTTCTTGGACCCCAAGGGCATGTGATAAATCTAGGAACTATAAGTGCATAGCGTAGTGCAGAGGGCTGCTGTGTCTGTAGTGTCCGCCAACGGTAGTGGTGTTGCATGCACTGAAAATGTCTTTCTTGTGTCTTTCCCCCCCTTTTTGTGGTCTCCCTGTTCTTGGGTGCAATAGCATCATCAGGCGGAAGAGCAGTGGCACCGGAGCAGGAGGAAGCTGCATCCCACTTTTCCCTGGAGGGTGACACAACGGAGTCTGAAGCCACCAGTGGGACGGAGGGCGAGGGGAGCTCCACGGCGGGGACAGGAGGTGACAGCAGTGACAGCGACTCCTCCTCTGATGAGAGCTCCCTTGTGGTGGTGGGCCCCTCTGTGCCCCCAGCATCAACAGGTACAGCCGCCACCCCCCCTACCAGCACCGCCCTCCCAGCAGCCCCTCAGAGTGTGTCCCGTTCCCGCTCACCCAGGAGGGTGGGCATCTCCTTCACCCCAGGCACCTCAGGCCCTGCCCCAGTCAGCCCTGCTGCCCTCAGTGAGGAGGCTATTGACCTCCTGAGATCCCTCACTTTTGGGTAGTCTACCATTGTGAATGCCATCCAGGGTGTCGAGGGGCATTTGCAACAAACAAATGCATACCTGGAGGGCATTCATTCTGGCCAGACAGCCCAACAGAGAGCATTTCAGGCTCTGGCCTCAGCAGTGATGGCAGCCATTGTCCCTGTGGTCCAGCCTCCCCCCTCCAACTTCCTCAACCCAGACCCAATCCCCTGTACCTCAGCCTATCCCAAGCACACCATCAGACCAGCATGCACACACATAAACACAAAAGGGTGGCTCAGGCAAACATAAGCACCACACATCCCTCAGGCACTCACACAAGCTTCATACCCATGCACACATAGCAACATCCACTGCCTCCACTGTGTCCCCCTCCTCCACGTCTCCCTCCTCCCTCCCAGTCTTGTCTCCACTCACACCTGCATGCACTACATCTTCAGCCACTACCTCCATCACCAGCGCGCCCATCACCACACACCGCTCACGTGTACTCACCACCCCCACTACCATGCACACATCCCCAGTGTCCTCTCCCAGTGTGTCAGTGATCCCTCCTCCCAAAGTACACAAACGCAGGCACACACCCACCCAACAGCCATCCACCTAACAACAGCCTCCGGCCCATTCACCTTCACCCAAATCCAGCAGTCGTTCACAACCTACAACCACTACCTCTTCCTCCACTCCCACACTCCCTCCATCTACCCGTCCCATCTACTTTTCCTGGCTAATATTGACCTCTTCCCTACACCTCCCCCCCCCGTCCTTCCCCTAGGGCCAGGTTTTGCAGGTCCCAACCCAGCACCTCAGCCACCACATCCCCAGGTACAGTGGTGCCAGCAACTGCGGGCTATTGGAGTGCGCCAACCATCAGGGCTGCCAGTGTGCCACGGAGCAAGGGCAAGGACATCCCACCACCTGCCAAACTAAAAAAGTTGCCCACAGGGAGACTGCGAAAACACCTGCCACCAAGGGGTCAGGGAAAACGAAAGGGGATAGTGGCAGGACAGCTGCGCCACCTTCAAAGGTGGGGAAGGGCCAGAAACTGAAGGGCAGGTCAGGAGAGGGCATGGTGGCACCGACTGAGGGACCAGTGTCACACCTTCTGTCCACGTTGACGCCAACCTGTACGGCGGAGAAGACTGCCACCTGCACCGCCACCTGCACCGCCGCCAGCACCGCTGCCACAGAGCCCACAGCCAGCACCACTGCCACAGAGCCCACAGCCAGGACAGCCGCCAGAGAGCCCGCAGCCAGCACCGCTGCCACAGAGCCCACCACCAGCACCGCCGCCACAGAGCCCGCAGCCAGCACCATTGCCACAGAGCCCGCAGCCAGCACCGCACCCACAAAGCCCGCAGCCAGCACTGCTGCCACAGAGCCTGCAGCCAGCACCGCCACCACAGAGCCCACAGCCAGCACCGCCGCGACTGACACCGCCGCAAGCACCGCCACGACTGACACTGCCGCAAGCACCACTAGTGGCCTCGCGACATCCTGAGCCAGTGGCACCGCCGCAGACATGGCTGCCATCCCCAGTGGTCATTCGTCCGATGAAGCACTCCGGGCACGAATTCCCCTCCAGAACCAGTGGAGTATCACATCCATTACCTCTGTCCTTGGCAGGATGAAGCACTCTGGGCACAAAGCCCCCTCCAGAACCAGTGGAGAAAGGCATCCACTACCTCTGTCCTTGGCAGGATGAAGCACTCTGGGCACAAAGCCCCCTCCAGAACCAGTGGAGAAAGGCATCCACTACCTCTGTCCTTGGCAGGATGAAGCACTCTGGGCACAAAGCCCCCTCTAGAACCAGTGGAGAAAGGCATCCACTTGTGATACTGTGGCTTTGTGCTCCCCAGGATACAGCAGTGGGCAAATCACCCACTTGAGAGACTTGATAGACTGTGGCTTTGCACACCCGAGGATAAAGCAGTGGGCAAACCACCCACTTGAGAGACTTGAGAGACTGTGGCTTTGCACTCCCCAGGATAAAGCAGTGGGCAAACCACCCACTTGAGAGACTTGAGAGACTGTGGCTTTGCACTCCCCAGGATAAAACAGTGGGCAAACCACCCACTGGAGAGACTTGAGAGACTGTGGCTTTGCACTCCCCAGGATAAAGCAGTGGGCAAACCACCCACTTGAGAGACTTGAGAGACTGTGGCTTTGCACTCCCCAGGATAAAGCAGTGGGCAAACAACCCACTGTAAAGACTTGAGAGACTGTGGCTTTGCACTCCCCAGGATACATCAATGGGCATGGAGCCCCCTCGTGGAGCAGTGGCGTTGTGCGTTCATCAGGCTGAGGTGCCCCCCTCCATCTCCCCCTGAGGTGCCTGTTTATTTTCCATCTGATGGACCCCAGTGGTCTCTCCGTTTAGAGTCAGGTATCTAGTGTGGGCTTCGCCCATGCATTTTGTGCCCAGTGGTCCACGGACAATGATTGGTGCACTATCTGGACTTGTGTAGTTGGTGTACATAATTGTATATACTGTATTTAGAGTTTTGACTACTGGATTTTTCTTGATTACAATCGCTCAAATCAATTCCTTTTGTCCTTGCATTATTCAAAGGGGGGTGGGGGGGCGAATATGTAATGTTGCAGCATGTATTTGTGTGTATGGTGTCGTGGGTGAGGGGGGTAGGGGTGTTGCGTGTTGAGTGTGTGTGTGTCACTCTCTTTTCCCTCCCCCTCTCCTGTGTTGTAGGTGCAGTACTCACCGTGTTCGTCGCCGCAGTCTCTGAAGCTCCTGATAGAGGAGCAGGAAGACCATCGCCGGCAGGATCTGCAGTTCTGGCTCCATGGTGTCCTGGTTCCTCGTGGGGTGTGGAGAGGTGAGTGATTTCCCCTTCTGTGTATTGTTTCCACCGTGTTTTTGTTTGCGTTGGTTCCGCCCCGGAAAAGGTGGCATATTGTGATAGGGTGGGTGGTACATTGCCTTCCGCCTGTCTGTTGGCGGTTACCGCTGCGATGTTTGTTTGTACCACTGAGGCGGTCGGAGTGTTAAAGAGGCTGTCTATGTTGGCGGTTTCCGCTGTGGTTGTAATTCCATTCATTTTTCCGCCAGCCTGTTGGCGGTATTACCGCCGCTTTAACACCGACCGCTAGAGTTGTAATGAGGGCCTCTGTGTCTAACATTCCAAGCACATAACACTCACACAGTCAACACACACAAAGCCACTCAACACACCAACAAACAAATCAAAACACCAACAACACAGAACACCATTACAACTAAACCCCTTTGTTAGACTTTTTCCCTTTTGCAGGATCATCTCCAATCTTTCTGCCTCCTTCCTCCTATTTTTTTATGACCTGTTTTTGTTGGCTTTAGGACTCTAGGAGCTTTACCACTGCTAACCAGTGCTAAAGTGCAAATGTTCTCTGTGTAAATTGTTTTGTTTATTGGCCTATACATGATTGGCATATTTGATTTACTGTCAGTGCACTAAAGGTGCCCAGGGCCTGTAACTCAAATGCTAATAGTGGGCCTGCAACACTGGTTATGCCACCCACATTAGTAGATCTGTAAACATGGCTCAGACCTGCCACTGCAGTGTCTGTGTGTGCAGGTTTAAACTGTCAATTCGACTTGGCAAGTGTACCCACATGCCAGGCCTAAACCTTCCCTTCTTGCATGTAAAACACCCCTAATGTAGGCCCTAATTAGCCCCATGGGCAGGATGCAGTGTATATGTAAGGTAGGACATATACTAATGTGTTTTATATGTCCTGAAATATGTTCTGCTAGTGAAATACTGCCATATTCTGTGTTCACTGTTGCAAGGCCTATCTCTCTCATAGGTTAACATGGGGGCTGCATTTAAAAATAATTAAAGCATAGATTCCCATTGGGAGCAGATATATATGTGGAGTTTGGGGTCTCTGAACTGACAGTTTAAAAATACATCTTTTAAGGCTGGTTTGATATTGTGTGTTTGAAAATGCCACTTTTTGAAAGTGAGCATTTTCTTGCTTAAACCATTCTGTGACTCTGCCTGTTTGTGGATTCCCTGGGTTAGTTTGTCAGTTGGGCTGTTTGCACCTCTCTCTAAACAGTGACACAAAGGGAGCTGGGGTGTAACCTGCATATCCCGATGAGCCATCTCTGCTAGGAGGAAGGGAAGGAGTGGTCACTCACACCTGAAAGAGCTGTGCCTGCCCTCATACAATGGAGTCTCCAAACCACCTGTGTGTGTCTGGAGCCTGCCTGAGAAAGGCACAATCTTACAAACAAGAGAGACTTTCCTTTGAAGTAGGCCTACTTCAAAGGCAGAAAGGAGTATAAGAAGAGGACCCAAAACCCCTGAAAATGTGATCACTTCTGGAATCAAGTGGAACCGCTGCCAAGGAGAAGAGCTGAAGAGCTAAGGAGAAGTGCTGCCCTGCCTGTGACTGTCCTTTTTTGAGCTATCCTGCAGTTGCTGCCTCTGCTTGTGAAAAGGGGACAAAGTCTGGACTTTGTTGTGCACTCCTGCTTGTGGAGAATCTCCAAAGGCTTGAACTGAGCTTGCCTCCTGTTGTTGAAGTCTCAGGGGAAGACTTCCCCTGCCAACACATGGACTCTCTGCTGAAACTCTTGCCCTGCTAAGTGGTTCCCTATCCAATTCCTGGGCCCTTGAAAGGTGAAGCCGGCAGACCAAGACTGAAAATCCATGAATAGACCTCCCTGTGGGGAAATTTTTGATGCACCTTCCGTAACGTGGCTGAGAAACAAAGCACCACGGGCTTTGTAGCTGAAATCAACGCTCCACCTGCATTGTGGCTGGAAGATTGACGCAACTTGGCTGGAGAAACGGCGCGCAACACCTGTTAACAGAGGCTGATAATAACGCAAACCACACGCAGCGAGGTTTTGTGATGCCATGCAACCCGATATTCAATGCAACGTCGCTGGGCGCGGAAAAACAACGCAAAGCCTGCACGTACCCAAGGTGCCTGTCCGGATCGACGCATCGTTCTCTTGCAGGAGCGGAAAAACAACGCACGCCAACCCAACCGGTGGAGGAACGAATCACAGTCTCACTTGCGAGTGAGAAATCAATGCATCGCTGGCCTTTTCCGACAAATATGTGCCTGTGTGGTGTTAATTTAAAGCTACCCAGGTACTTTTGCATCCTAACAGTGTTCTCACTGCTTCCTAAAGGATTTAAGACTATTATTCTTTAAAAATGTGTAACTTGACTTGTGCGTGTTGGATTTTTGTTGTTTTTGACTTGTTTTGTTTAGAATAATATTATCTATTTTTCTTAACTTGTGTTGTGTCATTTTGTAGTGTTTTCACTGAGTTACTGTGTGTGTTGGTACAAATACTTTAAACCTTGCTTCTGAAGTTAATCCTGCCTGCTTGTGCCAAGCTACAAAGGGGGTGAGCAGGGGTTAACTGAGGGTGATTCTCCTTTACCCTGATTAGAGTGAGGATCCTTGCTTGGACAGGGGGTAACCTGATTGCCAGCCAAAGACCCTATGTCTAACACCCTTGAACACACAAATCTGCATCACACAACACATACCCTACTACTTTCAGACAAAATCACTGGACACATCCTCACATACTGCCTAAACAACACTCGTAGTCCAAGCAGAACACACACACACACATACAGACACGCAACCAATGTCAGTCAGGAACAACTACATACTACGGGAAGAAATGCATAACAAAGATGTAACCAGGAAACCAACAGCTTGTTGGTTTAACTTATTATTTGTAGCTTCAAATTTGAAAAACAAAGGGCATAGGCCAGTCCATTTGCAAACGTACACAATGCACACAGTGCTCATTTGTGTGCCCCGAACTTGAGTCCTGACTGCCATGGAACCTCCACAGGAATAGGCATCAATGGGGCAGACAGGCACCTCAGGGATTATCTGGGGAGTCATGGGGGATTGTTTGGGTTTGGGTTTTGGAGGTGGGCATTTGGGATCTAGCTTGAGGGGGTTTGGGCTTGGACTTAGGTTTAGTGGAGGGTTGGATTTTAGGTGGAGGGGCAGACTTCTTGCCAGGGGGATGGGCATGAGAACTTGCAGGGAGGGCAGGGGAGGTCTTGGAGCTGGAAGGACTTAGAGGACTAGAGGTATCACTGGGTGGGAGAGAGGTAGGGAAAAGGGCTAACTCTGAAAGGAAAGCTTTTTTAGACACACAGTCAAAGCAAAAGGGTTTGGGTGTGGAGGTAGATGAAGTGGTTGTCTGAGGTGTGTGTGTGGATGTTTTGGGTGCATGTTTGTGCAAAGGTGTGCTTGTGGATGGTGAGGGTCTGTTGGGTGGATGAGTGTGGGCATGTATGTGTTTTGGGAGGAGGGAAGGTGGACATGCTAGGAGATGCTGTGGCGGGTGGGTGGTTGAGTGTCAGTTGGGGTGGTGACTATAGTTATGGTAGATGTGCAGAAGGTACGTATGTCTGTGTTTGTGGTGTCTGCGGATGTGGTGACTGTGGTGGATGTCTGAGGGTCTGCTGTGGTGTTGTGTGGGTAAGATAGGTATAGAGGCTGGATCTGTGAATGTTGGTTTGGTGTCTGCAAGTGTGTCAGGTGTTGTGTTTGTGATGCTGGGGGTGGTGAGGGTGTCAGGGCAGTTCGTGACTGTTGCTGTGTGTGCAGGTATATGTTGCTTGTGTGCATGCCAGTGGTATGTATTGTGGTGCTTGTGTTTCTCAGAGCTACCCTTGGATGTTGAGGTGAATGCATGCTTGTCTGTCTGTGTGCTTTGGCTGGGACGGGTGAGAGGGGTTTGGGATTGGGAAGAAGAAGTTGGATGGGAGAAAGAAGACAAAGGGTGACTGGCTGCTATCAGTGTGGAGGTCAGAAATTGAAAGGATCTCTGTAGGCACGCAAAGTACACAGTGAATGCCCTCCAGAAATGCATTACTCTGTTAGACTTGAGTTGCCAGTCCCTGGATGGCATTCACAATGGTCGACTGACCCACAAAGATGGACCTCAAGAGGTCAATAGCATCTTCACTGAGGGCAGCAGGGCTGGCAGGGGCAGAGGTGTCTGCAGCAAAGGAGATGCCCACCCTCTTGGGTGAGTGGGCACAGCCACCGGGGCGGAGGTGGTAAGGGGGTAATGGACTGAGATGGTGTTGGGGTGGTCCCAGATGGCTCCACCACTGCCAAGGAGGTTCCACTGGAGGAAGATTCAGAAGATGGAGATGTGGATCCTGTCTCTCCTGTGGCCCTCCCCTCACCCTCTGGGCCACTGGGTCTCTCGATGTCAGTGGTATCAGCAATCCTGATCCTGTGGCCAGCAGCTTCTCCACTCGGCTGTGCCCCATCTCCTTTGCCTGCCAATGCTGACGCACAGAAAAAGAGAGAGGGAGAGAGGGTAATGACATGCTTAACACACATACATTACAACATACACAACAGTAACAACACATCTATGTCACCTAAACCGCCAGGTAGGAACCATATAGAGCCTCCATCATGTCACAATTCCATACTTCCAATATTACCCTAAGACCACAATCTCACCCGCTACATAAGCCAACCATCGGACCACTACATTACCATTCCATCAATTCAGCAGTAACTCAAAAAGACCATGCACAAGATTAATTGGCTAAATCTAAAGTGTCTCCCCATATGGATCATCACTGTGTATCAACAAATCATTCTTGGGAATTGCAGTTTACTAACAAGACAATATCTTGCCTCCCCCTAGACCACACTTGCCCAGACCATCACCAGTAGTCATGTTCAATGAAACTAAACTCATTTCACTTCAAATACAACACAGCATGTTGCTTTGCAATCACATACCTAAATTGTGAATCCGTCTATATTGTTCACAATGTCAAATACCTCAGATGAAGACACTACATATGGCATAGCCAAATAGTATGTCTCACAAAATGACATAGCATGTCATTGAAACATTTATCTAAATACTATGTAAAGTTTTCTAAAGAGTTTCTGGACCCACTTATCTAACTCATTGACACATAGACAACATTTTAATGTCCTTCAATTGAGGCCTACTTAGCACCCAGGATACGACCACAGACAACCACAGGGAGCATACCAGCATCTCCAATATAATGGACACCAAACAATGTGCACGAAGGCCACATACTATTGCACTATATATGCTGATTAGAAACCTCTACATGACAATATCTGAACACCTAGATCACAAACAACTGTATAGACATGTGAATCCCATTGCCTGAGTCCAGAACCAATACTAATATAACCAATTACTAATGTAACCATGAATGACACATACACCTAGAGTTAAGAAAATTGAATCACATAAATATAGCATAAGACTAACGTGTATTTCAAATGAAAGCCCTGCTACACAATTAGGTCAGGAAGAAATGAGCAAATCCATTACTAGAACTATCCAAACAGCCTCAGATTAGCAGAGGTTAGTCTGGCAAAGATGAGGTTTCAAATAACAATATGCACGAAGTATCAATTGACACATGATGTAGACACAAACTAGTTTATGTTACACTAATATAGGTATGGTGCTGCACTGTGTAGCATGGACAATATACATGGGTTAAGGGATCAGCAGCCTGGCCACTTACCTGCTCAACACCAAATATATTAGAATGAAAGGTATTTGAACACATGTCAGTGTTACGCCTTGAAATGTCAATGTATTGTTACCACCATGATTTTCAGTATGTAGGATGTCCACCCTTATCTAAATTCACATTTCCAATGTATGAATCTGACAACGGGGACACTTCCTAAAACCGCATAGGGAGTATAGCAGGTTTGCCACACCAAAATCCTGATAGGGGAGACAGCCTCACATGACGTTACCATCTATTTCATGGCACAGGATAACTTGGACCTGTTACTCATCTGTCGGACCCAATGTTGCACATAGAGCAAGATCCAGTGGAATAGGACTGGTCAGAGACCAAAGAGCAATACAACTTTCCATTTGGGAAAATGGACTTGGGAAAACTAGGCGGGAAGGATGACACTGCAGGTTACACATATGGATAGCTGAGTAGAGTTACACATATGACACAGTCACATGTGCATCTCCACATGCAGTCATATTATTTGGTTGACATAGGTGATTAACATGTCCCATTACACAATGTAATGGTCACATCTGTGTTTTAATGTTGGCAACTGTAGTACTATGGGGCATATTTATACTCTGTTTGCGCAGGAATTGCGTCGTTTTTTTTGACGCAATTCCGACGCAAAACTAACTCCATATTTATACTTTGGCGTTAGACGCGTCTAGCGCCAAAGTCCATGGAGTTTGCGTCATTTTTTTGCGTGGACACCTACTTTGCGTTAATGAGATGCAAGGTAGGCGTTCCCGTCTAAAAAATTGACTCCGAGGCATGTGCGCCGTATTTACACTCCCAGGCAAAATTCACGCCCGGGAGTGGGCGGGTCCAAAAAAATTACGTACGGCCGCTTTTGCGCCGTTTTTTAGCGCCTGGAAAAGCCAGGCGTTAAGGGACCTGTCGGCTCTGAAGGAGCCCAGAGGTGCCCTCACATGCCCCCAGGGACACCCCCTGTCACCCTTGCCCACCCCAGGAGGACACCCAAGGCTGGAGGGACCTATCCCAGGGACATTAAGGTAAGTTCAGGTAAGTGTTTCTTTTTTATTTATTTTTGTGGCATAGGGGGGCCTGATTTGTGCCCCCCTAGATGCCACTATGCCCAATGACCATGCCCAGGGGACAGAAGTCCCCTGGGCCCGGCCATTGGGAAAGGGGGCATGACTCCTGTCTTTGCTAAGACAGGAGTCATTTCTATGGGGGTTGGGAGTCGAAAAAAATGTCGCAAATCGGGTTGAGGTGAAAAATTTGCCTCAGCCTGACTTGCCCCATTTTTTGGCGCCCAAGCTCCATATCCCCCTACGCCGGCGCTGCCTGGTGTACGTCGTTTTTTTCCACGCACCCCAGGCAGCGCCGGCGGCTAACGCCGGCTAACGTCATTGATTAAATACGGCGCCCACATGGTGCTTCAGAATGGTGTTAGCCGGCGCTAATTTTTTTGACGCAAAACTGCGTTAGCGCAGTTTTGCGTCAAAAAGTATAAATATGGCCCTATGTCTTCCTAGGAGACACTTTAACTGTAGCACTTACCATATTGTCACAGCTGCAATACTTAGGCATCACTTAACTGGCAGAGGCATGTACATGGGTTTTGTCTGTACTTACCCTCTGGTGGCTGCTGTGCTGCCTTCAAATGCCTAACCACCTAAGGCTAGGCCACTGCCAAAATGTGGGCCATTAGGGGGTCAAAGTCCATCGGGCACCCCTCCCTCATTGTGAGGACATCCCCAGCTGGTCCTCAGAGGTCTTCTGGGTGCAGCGTCTCAGCTCCTACCACCACTTCCTACAGTGGGGGCTCCAGTGGCTGTCAACCCCCAGGGTACGAAAATTGACAAGGTACAGCAATAACAGGTAAGTGTGTATACTTACGGTTGCTGTCGTCATTGCAGATTCCGAAGTCTTAAGCAGGAGGAAGACATGTAGTTGTGGTTCCATGGCTGCTCCAGATGAGTATTGCTTCCTGAAGGTGGGTGTTTCCTTTTATGAACTGGTTTCCTCTTGGGTTTCTGTGGTGGTTTGACCGCTGTGCAAAACTTGGTGGAATGCAACCTCGTACTCTGTCCGGCAGAAAAATGGTACCCGCTGGCCTGCAGTTGGCTGCCGTTGTCAATTGCGGCTAGACCACAGTGGTGGTGCTGCCAGTGCTTTGGCTGTATTCTGTTGTGAATACCACCATGGTCATATTATGGCGATCTTCTCAACCAGCCTGTTGGCGGTATGTCCGCTACCGGCAAAAAGGAGGTCCTGGGACCACCAAACTCATAATAAGCCTCTTAAATGTTCAAAAATATATTTATGAATTTTATGTTTAAAATACATCGGTATATTATTCATAAATATTTTCATGACAAAATTCAAAATTTAAATATTTTATGTTCCAATTCTTTCTAAATTAACTGAAAATTATTATGTAACTTACAATACATGCAGCCATTTGTTCAGTGTATTTAATTGATTATTACATGCATTATTAGTATTTTTTTCAATAATAAACTCCTTTTTTTATTTAAAATAACCATTAAACATTTCATTTGCATAGTACTAAAAATTACACATAAAATCTGTTAGAAATTAGGTCTTTAGTTGACAGAGGTATAGACCCTTGTCCAAGTAGGGACCATAATCCTAGTGACTTACACACAATCCAAATTATCCTATGTCCACCCTCCAGTAGCTTGGCACTGAGCAGTCAGGCTTAACGTAAAAGGCAATGTGTAAAGTATTTGTGCAATAAATCATGCAACAACATAGTGAAATCTCCTTGAAAATACACCACACAGGTTTAGAAAAATATGAGATATTTATCTGAATGAATTAAGGTCAAGATTTGTTAAGTACAAGCAAAAATATCACTTTTGCGATGAAAAGAAGAGTCTTCAGTATTTAAAAAGCAACAATTGTCTTGTGTGCACAAAGTACCTAGTATGTGTCAAAATTACAAGCTCGGAGACCGCAGAGGAGGAGATGCGTGGAAAATTAAGGGTGTGTGTCAGATGTTCGGGTGTACACAGACAATGCGTTGATTCTTTTCCACATTGCAAGGACTTTGCGTTGAATTCTGGCACGCAGGCTTGAATCCTCTTTGCGTTGCGCGGTCTTTTGACACCCAAGGATGATGCATGGAAATCCTGGGCATGCTGGATGAACTCACAGGTGCTGCATTGATCTGGTGAGCGATGCAGTGGAGTTTCTGTTGCACGGCAGCTGCGCCCTCAATTTCTCACACAGGAAGTCGGGCTGCGTTGTTCTGGCTCGGTGATGCGTCGATTCTGTGGGCTGTGCATCGAAGTTGTGGTCGCAACGCTGGTGCTGCATTGGTCTCCACTTAGGGAGTAGGGCTGCGTCGTTCCAGAGCGGCAATGCAGTGATTCCTTCACTGCTAGGCATGCTGTGCATCGATTCCGGCAGGCTGTGTGTCTATTTTTGCCACACAAGGAGTTCCTTTGAAAAGAAGAAGTCTTTTGGCCCTGAGACTCCAGGAAACAGGAGGCAAGCTCAATCCAAGGCTTTGGAGAGCACTTTGCGGCAGAGTCAAAGGCCAGTAAGGCAGCAGGTCAACAGAAAGGCAGCAGTCCTTCACAGCAAAGCAGTCCAGATAAGTCATTTGGGAAGCCAGGCAGCTCCTCTTGGCAGGTTGCAGGGTCTGGTTCAGAGTATCTGTCTCAGGAAATGTCTGAGTTGGTGGGGTCAGAGACCCAGGTTATCTACCCAAAAGTGCCTTTGAAGTGGGGGAGACTTCAGAGACTAGTTTTGAAGTGCACAAGGTCCCCTTTCAGTACAGGTCTGTCTACCAGGGTTCCTGTAGGGGGTGTGGCAGTCCTTTGTGTAAGGGCAGGCCACTAGCCTTTGAAATGAAAGTGTCAAGCCCCTCCACCCATCTAGCCCAGGACGACCCATTCAGTATGCAGATGTGTGCAAGTGTGACTGAGCATTCTGTGTTTGTGGTTGCCTGGGTGAAATGCACAAGGAAGCTATTAACCAGCCCAGCCCATATGTGGATTGGAAACAGGCTGTAACATGCATAAGGATTTTAAGTGCAGGGAAATGCTCACTTTCCAAAAGTGACATTTCTAAAATAGTAATATAAAATCCAACCTCACCATTACCATTCAGGCCATAATAAATATGAGCTGTCTACTCCTTTCTGATCATGATCTACCAGTCAAACAGTATTGGAGGGTAGCCCTAATGTTAGCATATGAAAGGAGCAGGCCTCACATTAGTGGAAAACAAATTTAGGAGTTTTACACTACCAAGACATATAAAACATACAGGTATATGTCCTGCCTTTTACGTACACAGCACCCTGCCCCTCAGGTTACATAGGGCCTGCCTTAAGGGTAACTTATATGTAGAAAAGGGGAGTTTAAGGCTTGACAAGTACTTTTAAATGCCAAGTCAAAGTGACAGTGAAACTGCACACACAGGCCTTGCAAAAGCAGGCCTGAGACATGGTTAAGGGGCTACCTATGTGGGTGGTACAACCAGTGCTGCAGGCCCACTAGTAGCATTCAATCTAAAGGCCCTTGGCACTTGTAATGCACTTCACTAAGGACTTACAAGTAGATCAAATATGCTAATTGGGTATGAACCAATGTTACTATGTTTTAAGTGAGAGACTGCATGCACTTTAGCACTGGTTAGCAGTGGTAAAGTGTGCAGAGTCCTAAAACCTGCAAAAACAGTGTCAAAAAAGTAGAGGGAGGCAGGCAAAATGTTGGGGGTGACTACCCTAAGGCTGTCAGGTCTAACATGTGTCCCCCCTGGTGAAAGTGACTGTCATCGCTAAGGTGGAATTAGTTGTAGAGACCAACAGCATTGGCATCCTCAGTTCCCAGGTAATGCTCCTCCGTAAAGTCCATCCCCTGTAGGGAAATGGACCCCCTTAAGAGTTTAGGATTTTCACCCTTCATCTGCATGAGCCATCTGAGGGGCCAGTGGTCTGTCTGAACCCGGAAGTGAGTGCCAAAGGTATGGTATCAGCTTCTACATTGCCAAGACCAAAGTAAATGCTTCTCTTTCACTAGCACTACCTATATTCCTGTGGTAATAGTCTTCTGCTAATAAAGACTACCGGTTGGTATAGGCCCTCCTCATTCAGCTGTGCTAGGACCACCCCATGCCATCCTCTGAAGCGTCAGTCTACACAATGAATTCTTTGGAGTAGTCAGGGGCCTTGAGCATAGGGGCTGTGAACATGGCTTCCGTCAGGGAGTCGAAGGCGTTAAAACAAACCTCTGTCCAATTCACCAACCTAGGTTGCTTTTTGGATGTGAGTTCTGTCAACGGGGCCACTATTGTGCCATAACCCTAAACAAATCTTCAGTAGTATCTGGTGAGACCTAAGAAGGCTCTCAACTCTTTCTGGGTTCTAGGTGGTTGCCAGGTCTCGACTGTTTCAATCTTTGCCTGGAGGGGCTACATCTTGCCACCACTCACTAGGTGTCTCAAGTACACCATGGAACCCTGTCCAATCTGGTACTTACTGGCCTTGATGGTCAGGCCAGCCTGTTGCAGGGCCTGAAGCACCTCTCTGAGGTGGAGCAGGTGTTCCTCCCAGCTGGAACTATAGGTGGCAATTGCCAGCTAGGACCCCGTTAACCATTCATTGGTAGGTAGCGGGGCATTTTTCAGTCCAAAGCGCATGACCCAGAACTGGTAATGACCCTCAGGAGTAGAAAAAGCTGATCTCTCTTTTGCCACCTCAGTCAAGGTGATCTGCCAGTACCCTGACGTGAGATCAAAGGTACTGAGGAACTTGGCAGCACCCCTCCCTCGTTGTGAGGACGTCTCCACCTGGTCCATAGGGGTCTTCTGGACGTGGTGTCTCAGGTCCTCCCACCACTTCCAACAGTGGGTGCTCCACTGGCTGTCAACCCCCAGGGTTCGCACTTGCTTGGTGATGGCAAGCCAGATTCACTTTTTTTGATGGGTGTTGACATGCATGGATGACACAGACAAATGGGAAAAATTCAGATCTATGTGCATCCTACATATTTTAGTGGACAGAACACTTTAGTAACAGCAAGTAGGCAAACATTCAAAACCTCTCAGTTGTCACTCATGTACAAATTATCTTCTGCATGCAACAACAACATCACTACTTTATATTTCAGGTACACCATCAGACACCACTCATTTCACACATAGGTAAAACATTGGACTCACCTGCTCCTCTGGTGCACCATATAGTTGTTCATACAGGGTAGGACCTCCTCCACGGGCTTCTCCAACTCTTCAAGGGTGAAGGCTGGGGCCCTATCACCTGCAGGATGTGGCATGATAGCTTCCAGTGCAGTACACACCAGCGCAGGCGGTGGAGGTCTTGCTGGCAGCAGTGTCAGGAGTCAAGTGAGCAATACTGCAGAAGATAACAATGACGTCTGTCATGTACAGGACGGTCACTGCCGGTGGACATCACCATTGACCCATATATGCCAAAGGCAGCAATGTGTATGAATGGTAATTTCCACAGCGGTTGTGGCCACCTACCCCCATGCAGAGTTAGGTCACTTACACATGTCCAGCACAGTAGGTGAGGCAGCTGTCATTTTGGGCACATTTCTTGTATGGAAGAGTTATGTAGTCTGCCCTATAATGTGCAGTATATCTGGAAGTACTGCCTTCATGTTTACTTCTCTATTTGTGCATATGAGCAGTAAAAGCTATGTTTAATTAAAGGACATGTGGTGATAGCAATGTACACCTATTCTGAGGATCCTGTATGCATTGTTCATGTAGATAATGTGCAACAATATGTGTACGACATGTCAAGTTGATTGGACCAAACAACAAATACAGTCACAGATGATCATGCATGTGCAGTTCATTAGGTAAGTGAGGGAATGTGCACCAAGGAGAGTGTCATCAGATGAATAGCTATGTGCTGTACTGTAGCTATCAGAGGTTGTAACTAAACTCAACAGTAAATATGTGTGACTTGTATATGGATATTTACATGATGTATGCATACTTCATGTCACATATTATTTTACATGTTTCCACATAGTTACCCTGCCATGAGGAGAGGTAGACAACCACCAGTATACCATCCACTTGCAGACCTGAACACAATGAAGGAAAGACATGCAATGCAGACATATTGCCTGAATCAGCATGCTATCATGGATCTTTGTGATTTAGTTGGAGTCAGATTTGATGCATGCCATACGCAATCCCTATAGCATACCTCCCATCATTCAAGTCATGTCAGTGGTACATGTCCTGGCCACTATATCCTTTTAGAATACAGTGGCCATAACTGCAGGGAGGTCTCAGCCCATGTTCACTCTCTTTTTGAAGGATGTATTGTGTGCATTGTTGAAACACCTTGACAGCTACATCAGGTTTCCCCCAACGTACAAATGTGGCCTATGTGAAGGCAGAACTTTATGCTATGGGACATATTCCACATGTGGTTGGAGCCATAGATGGCACCCATGTAGCCTTGGTTCCCCTCAGTGCTAATAAACTGGTATATAGGAACAGGAAAAACTACCACTCCATCAACGTTCAAGTGATGTGTTTGGCAGACCAGTACATTTCACAAGTCAGTGCTAAGTATCCAAGGTCAGTCCATGATTTCTTCATCATGCATAACAGAAATGTCCCACCACTGATGATACGACTCAACACAGAGAGAGCCTGGCTGGTTGGTAAGTTACAATTGAAATGGGTGTTTGCAAAGTATGTCTCCTGTCATCACAATGTTGCATGTCCCACATTTATGTTTGTGTTGTTCTACCTAATTGCTTACAGGTGACTCTGGCTATCCTAACCTTGGTTGTTAACACCTGTGAGGTACCCAATCATGCCAGGGAAGTCTGCTACAATGAGGTCCATGGGAGAACAAGGTGTCCAGTGAAGTGGACTTTTGGGCTTCTGAAGGCACGATTTAGGTGTTTAGACACTTCAGAAGGAGCCCTCCTCTACTTACTTACAAGTATGTCAAATAATTGTTCCCTTCTGCATACTCCACAATCATGCCCTGAGACATCAGATACCATTTCTACCAGAAGAGGGGTGGCCGTTGCCTGCAGTACCTGTGGGTGGACATTCAGATTTGCCAAGTGATGATGAGCCAGATGAGAATGAAGGTAGCTGAAATGCCTATGAGTGAGTTGTGCATGCAGACTTTAATGTGGTATTGTGGGAAGAACAGACTTGTATACAGTATTTCATTAGTTCATTAGGTAATTGAGGGAATATGCACCAAGGAGAGTGTCATTGGATGCATAGTTATGTACTGTACTGTAGATGTCAGAGGTTGTAACTAACCTCAACAGCAGATACGTGTGACTTGTATATGAACATTTACATGATGTGTACATACTTCATGTCACATATTATTTTACATGTTTACACATAGTTACCCTGCCATGAGGAGAGGTAGGCACCACTAGTATACTGTCCATTGTAGACCTGTACACCATGGAGGAAAGACATACTATCCAGACGTATATCACCTGAATTGGCATACTATCATCAATCTTTGTGATCAGTTGAAGTCAGATCTGATGCCTGCCATACGCAATCCCTATAGCATACCTCCCATCATTCAAGTCATGTCAGTGCTACACTTCCTGGCCACTAGGTCCTTCCAGAATACAGTGGCCATAACTGCAGGTATGTCTCAGCCAATGTTCCCTCAAATTTTTTTCCACTGTGTGCGGCAGTGTGAGGTCTCTGTGCGCTGCAGCCAAGGATACGTGCGCCAAGAAATTGACCATTCACGCGAACGCAGCGCATAACTACCAAGATCTTTGGCATTAGCCTCTCCATACCACTCAAGCAAAAAAGGGATATTTGTATAAACATTACTCCATGCATTAGGGCATTAACGCAGTTTAGTGACCTGGTAGCGCACCGCAAGGACATGACCTGTTAAGTGCCACCTATACCCCAGTTAGAGAAAACAGAAATCAGGAGGTTGAACCATTATGAAACTTTAATGAATACTCTCAGAGTGCTGGAGAGGGCCCTGCACATCAAATACAGCCAGTTGTATAATTAGTTAACAGTTACAATTTGATAAGCACACTGCTGATAAATGCTATTATGCCCCTGCCAAGATACAGGCTGAGAAATGTTCCTACTCCACCCCCACATGGACTGTAGGAGGAGCTGCATCATGGTTTACACAAGTCAGGTGCCAACATTAGATGTGTGACATGTTTGTTTTTCTCGCCGGTCCTTGCCATTCTTCCAGTGCTGATAAACTCGGTCTAAGTCAACTTTCCCATTTGAGAGGTAAGCCTTTGTCCTCATCAGCAAATCTAGGTGACTCTCCTCTAGTCTGTTTCTTAATTTGGACTTGATTGAGTTCATGAGGCTGAATCCTCGTTCGCAGTCTGCACTTGAAGCCTGGAAAGTTGCACAGACATCAACAAGCTGAGATACAACACTATACTGTGCAGCATTACGCAGAGTGAAATTCACCATGTCTTGGAAGGTCCTAAACAATCCGTTTTTTATATGCGCTGCCACCACATATTTATAATCTCTGTACTGCCGAACAACATCATCAGAGGTGTCACAATCACCCAGGACCAAGACCTTCTTATACTTTTCAACAAGTCTTTGTACATTCTCAGTCCCAAAATCAAACTGTGATTGTCTTGTGACTGTATGGAAATCAAAGCTTGTCCATTCCTTCAATTCATCTTCTGGGAACCTTCTTTCCATGTGCTCATAAAGAAATTTAATGAAAGATAACATTGGCTCACTATCATACTCTCGGTCCTCTCTGCACAAAGCCATCAGATCTCTTACTGTGTTGCTCCAAAAGACAGTGTCGCCCAAGTACTGTTCCTTTATTTGGGTAATTTTTGCTCTTGCGTACTGCACAGCTTCAACGGTGGTCAAAGAGCTTTTCTGAAACAACTTGCACAAAGATGTAAGTTCACCCAGAATGTCATTTAGTGCTGCAAAGGAAATGTGGAAGTTTGAGTCAGATAGTTTTTAGTAGCAATATTTAGCAATTGGGTCATTCTCCTCAACTCTTTCATGATCAAAATATTTGAGAGCAACCTCGTAATTACGCAAGAGTGCACCAACAGCTAAATGCCTGGAAAGCCACCGCACCTCATTGAGTGGCCGAAAGGAGACCGCTTCACATTCAGTGACCAAAGCAATTTCATCCAGCTTGGACTTCCTTAACGGAGAGCGGGAGAACACAGTGTAGACAGTCCTCAGTAATGTTTCCATTTCCCTGATCATCGGCACTTTTTTCCAGGCATCATCAACTCCCAAATCTTCTCTGTGCGCAACACAGTGCTGCTCAACTATATGGGGAATGGATTGTTTGAGGCGGGTAGCAACACCATTGTTCTTTCCCAGCATCACTGATGCACCATCTGAAGTTAACATGACCATTTTCATAAGATCCAGCTTATTGGCAGTGTAGAAGTCTTTTACAGCTATAGTGATAGCCTCCGCATTGCATGCACTCAGAGTTACAATTCCCCCAAACACTGTTTTGTGCTCTGTTGATGTTACAGATCGGAACTTGAAGTATAGGATGAGCATTTTTGTAACTGAAATATCTGTGTTCTCATCAATTATCAATGTCTGATACCGAGCACCGCGAAGTTCTGCCATGAAGTCAGAGCGTATCACACTGTTGATGGCCTCTAAAAACTCAAAGGCATAGTTCTTGCTCCTCCAGCTGTCCGGTATCTTCACATACAATGCAACATGGTCATGGATGTCTTGAACAGATAACATTGACGTGTTCATTTTGACTGCTAGCAACACATTGTTGATGAGAATCTTTATCTCCTCAGGCTGGGATCTTTGCCGTTCAACCACTTCTAGTCTGTTTGCTCTGTCACTGGCGGTTTCCGTTAGCATGGTGCACACTCCAAAACCCAGCCTGGCAGCAGCACTTTTATTTCTCAGTGTCACCAAAGCAGATTCATGAACTTTGCTACATAGATGGCGTTTCAAGTAGTCCAGCTTCCAGCCATCACTCCATTTCTTCCCAGTAGAAAAGTCCCCTGCAATCTTTGCTTCTGCACATACTTTGCAGATCAGGCCTACTTCTGGATTGTATAGAAATAGCTCTCCCAGTTGTATGCGAACCTTGCTCCGGGACTTCTGTGTCTCAGTCTCCACAATTTCTTTCAGCCATTCTTCTTTGAACACAAGACAGCATTTCTTCCTTTGTGGTGAAGCACTGCTCTCTGCAGAAGTCAATGCTTTGCGCTTGAACATTTTGGTGGTAATCAGTCTGAGCCTTCTGTGCCGCAAAACCTGCAAAAAAAGAGGGACATTATTTAAAGTGAGGAACATTACTTAAAGTTGTTTTTTATGCTATTGAATGCAGTCTTCCAGACAAGGCTGAGCTATCTCTTGGAAAATGTTGCAACTAGCAATAGTAGCGACTAGCGAGTAATTACCTGGGGTTTTCTGTTTGATCTCACACCTGCCTGTATATGTAACACTGTCTAAGATCCCTGCAATAGAAGAACAAAATGGTTACAGAACATGCTTGTATTCCAGTATTTCAGATGTACTACAAGGACAAACTACTAAATAATTACCTGGTCTTTCTGCTTGTAGTCAAGTCTGCCTTTTCTAACCAATGTTAGCACTGTCTGAGATGCCTGCAGCAAAAGAAAAGATGGTTAACAGTTGGTTACAACATGTTGTCATATTATAATGTGCCAGGTGACCCAGATGGGGTACCTACCAAATAATTACCTGGTCCTTATGCTTCTACACATGTCGGTCCATTCAAATCTATAACTTGCTCGGTCTGACAAACCTGTAATAGAAGCAAAGGTGTGGATTATGAACGTGATTTATGTAGAGACCCTTAATCCCACCTGGAACGTCTACAGAATTACCTGGTCTTCCTTGGTACTCACGCCTGCCTGTTCAAATCCAAATGTTGGCCGGCTGTAATTGGAAAGAAGATATTTAGTATAGGTTATAGGAGTTGCAAAAACATTATGCATGACAGTTTCAGAGCAAGTGAGTAGTTACCTTGGCTTTCAGTTTAGATGAACTCTGTTTCCATATTATCATCCGTTTGGAAACCTACATCACACGTTAGACATTCGATGATGCAGCCTTTACAGGCCTAAAGTTATCTGCTTAGCCACTCGCTATGACTAATCAGATTTTTAAGGGTGAGATATTTTTAGGCCTACTGGCTCGTTCTGGCAAGCTGACAAAAGAAAAGTGTTCTGTTCATTCGGACAGTGAATGAGCAATGAAGGTGCCTTTAAGTCTTGTTGTCTTGTCACGTTTGCTGTGGGTTCAACGACATAAGTCCAGTGCCAGCTTATGTCTCCTTACAATTTGCTGCTTATTTTATCCTGAAGATTAATGGTTACTTTTATGCTCTGACTGCAAAGTTAGAGGATTTAATAAAGTGTGCTGTGGAGTTCAGTTTGCAAGGGGGCAAATTAGGCAGAGCATTACACCATAAAAAGGACTGTAAAACTATTCCTGTAGATAGCTTTTGAATGCATCAACATGTTAATACTATGTGTAAAACAGTTTTCCTGCTTTCCATTTGCTGGTTGTTTTAGGCTGTCCACTTGCAGTTTGTACCCTCCCCAAACCTTATTTGAATCAACCTTCTGAGTCCTTTCTGTAAACAGACCTGTAGATCGTGTTCTTATCGCATCACATTTGCTGTGCAATGAATGGTCTTTCAAGGATGCTTGTTTACTTCTCTCTTTGGCTTCAAAGTGAGGATTTACACTGCCAATCTTGCTAGATAGTTGCATACAAAAGGTTTTTTTAGCACAGCAACTTTTAAAATGAACCATGCAAGTATTTTACAATACTTGCATTAGGAACACAAATGTAGCACATGGTTATTTCTGAAGTGCAGTGAAAACACTTGATCAAAACAAGGCATTATACTGGGTGAGGCAGGTTACACTTCACTGTGAAGATTAAAAAAATGTGCTAATAGACTGAAAGCATGTTGACTATTGGCGCTTCACACCACTGCACTCAAGTCCACACCACTACATGCTACACCTGTGCCAATGCTCTCTTCACCACTACATCAGTCCCGGCCACACAACTCTGCACAACTCCACTACACCCCTGCACTATACACCATTCCACTGTGCTCCACTCTAATATACTGACACTGAATTCTACAACACTGCATTGTACTCCACTTAATTCAACACCATACTCTGCAATAATACACTATGCCACTCCAATATACAACACTGCCACTCAATTCCACAATGCCAACTTTCTAGCCACGCTGAAATGTAGCCATGCTAGTGCACATGGGTAAAACATTGTCAGAGCCAATCGATTTTGCATATGTACAACCTACTGGCTTTGCCAATGGGTGGTAGGCTGATGGTGTTTCACATTTCAGAGGCACATTGTGTATGGCTAAGCATTTAGTACCTTCACATCAGATGCTCCCTCAGTATTACGCAATTTATTCGTTTGTGTTCAAAGCCATAACTTAAAATTTTCCAGTTCAAAAACTGACTTTGGTCACACACCAGCCCCCTTTAAAGCAAAATAAGCTAGTCAAGGAATAAGATGACAGCATGCCATTTACAGTATTGGACACTGCTTGCTTTAACCGTGCCTACAGGGAGGCTGACTGTGCCTTGCCTTCCCAACATGGGAAATCTGGTTGCTTACCAGTGCAGAGGGCGCAATCACTTAGGCAGTGGACTCGACATGATATGCACAGTCAGCTTTCGGATCGTGGCAATCAAAAAATGTGGTCTTAACAGCCTACATCTAATATCTCCATCATTCACTCTGGCTTTGCACCCAGTAGCAGTCACTATATAAACCCGTTTCCTGGCAGGCACATTTTTGCCAGCAAGCAACAGGAAGGCCACATATGTCCCCATCTAGAAAGAGACAGCTGCAACTGGCATTCGAGTACTTAACCTAAATAAACAATTTGCAATCCGATAGGTCTTCATTTGTGAGTTAGCTACTGGTGTTGTACACGCATAATTGGACTTGTCACAAATTGGTCAACTCTGCCTCTTAAGTTGGTACTTTCCCACCACATAATTCCAGGGACCCTGCATATAACTAAATCACTTACATTTGACTTCCTTAATCTGCAGGACAAATTCAAATGTCGCCATTTAGCATCCTAAATGAGGCCTACCATGTTATTTCTGAGAAAATTCCACTTTTACCACCCCACCAGTAGAGTTGCTGGCTAACAATTCCCAAAAAGACAAGCCCGCACAGAATTGAGAAATATACTAGAAAGGTCACCCCAAAGTGTTCAGTGTAATTAGGATGTTATGTTGGCCTGAATTGCATAAAGGAAAGATTAACAGATACACCCCACTCCAAGCAGGACACTTCTTATCATTTGCCATGTGACCCACTACACCACACCTGAAGCATTTTTCTGTAATTTTTTTAACTCATCCCTTGGAATGGTTTCACCCTTGTTTTTACTTATACTGTGAACGTGGTTCTCTCTCTTAATCCCTCAGCCCCTCCTCCTACCCTACGTCCTGTGATAATGTATTTTGGAAGCAGTAGGCTGGGGGAAACTGGGATAGCATGCTAGTAAATAAGAACGTTGTGTTTTAAGGAGTCTACATATGTAGGTACATTATATTAAGATATCAATGGACTGCGTGCATAAGCATTAAGGGCCAGATGTAGCAGAGGGTTTTACCCATTCTATGTCTATGGGAAAATGTGTTCGTACATATGGCCCTAAGATACATATTTTTATTTTATTTTTTTGTATACTTAAAAGAGGGGCATACATATATGATGCATTATTAAAATTACACAATGCAATAATGAAATTAGGTTCTTTGAACATAGGCATGCTGATGTCATTGAACGAAAATTGATTAATGTACAGTTGGTCTGGCCATAATTAGTTAATTGGTAGCCGACAATGGTGAACACTTTGAAAACTAACAGGATCAGCGTAAAAAAAAGCTGTAGTAACACAAGCTCCGTGGATCCATCACACTGAAATACCCGGTGGCGAACAGAAAGGTGCAGTCTAAGATCGCGAATACGATAATATTGACGGCGTTTTATCACAACGTTTATTTAAAATGTCGAAGCCCGCACCCATAACTGGGCGCCACTGTGTCTAGATTACTTTAACGTAAGTGCCGTGGTGCCTTGTGCTTTAAAAACATTGCACTACAAACCTTTGCTTGCTTAGTACAACTAAGACGCTCTCGATTGCATTAGTGTGGCAATGAGGTTATGCTAAGCTAACGCAGCGCTGACGTCCTCTCCCGCATATGCAGGCAGCGACGTAACATTGCATAAACTTTGCATGAACGTGCGCGCTTTAAAAAGAGGCATGCGTGGTGAGGGAATGAAGGGTGCGCGCGCGCCCGTGCGTGCACCTTACGGGGAACATTGCTAGTGACATCTAACTTATAGGCCCTGTGTACACAGAGCCCCATGTACTAAGAGACCTATAGGTAAATTAAATATGCCAATCGGGGATTAGCCAGTTCTACATCTTTTCAGGGTCAGAGGACATGGAAGACAGTGCCTTAGTGTTCAGAGTCCATACATCAGCAATAAAATTTACCAAAAAGTGGATGCATCTTCCTACAAGCATTCATAAGACATTTGGTGTTGCTACTTACTTTATTTAAACTAGTGTTCCAGTTTATGCAACAACTGCCTGGTTACCATTTCTTCCGTCATAAGAATTAACTTGAATGCAAATATTGAAAAGGATGTAACTTAGTGGTTGGTTTCCTTTTACCTCAATTTAACATTGATGCTTCTGTTAATTTTAAATGGTATAAATTACTGAAGCCATTAAGTAGACCTCTTGTTAGACTGCAGATACAACACAATGTGTAGTTTATAACAGAGTCAGTGTTTCTCATGTCATTAATTTAACTTGAAAATATTAAAAACATTTTAAATGCTGATATGTGTTTTTTTGTTTAAGAGGTGTGCTGTTTGGATGATCTAGCATAGCATAAAACACAATGGTGTTAACTACCAACTATAATAATGTCCATTTGTCAAATGCATATACTAATCAATATTTTGCTGTGGATATCCTTTATATTCACCACTTTTAATGCATATTTCATTTTCTAGCTCCTTTTTTAATCTTCTATGCAGGCACACCTTAACTCTGCTAGTGCAGCCTGTCCAGCAAAGGAGACCTATTCTTTGTTGATGCCCATGTATAGATGCGGGTATGCTAACTAGGTCGGTACACGTTAAAAATAGTGAGACAGAAGCTTTTGCCTTACCACATTAACAACTGTTTTCTTCCGTGAATGCACGCTGGTCACTCAGAGGCCTCCGTAATTTTTGTGAGCTGGCACACAAGTAGGCACAACATTTTAGCTGGGAAGGTTCCTGTCCTAAATCCGCTTTAGACTAGCCAGGTGTACTCGCATCGCTGCATGACGCTGAAGAGCGCGAAGGGCCCTGCAGCTCCACGCCCGTCTCCTGCACCTATCTGTCTCATTTGAAACGGACTTGCCGCAGGCTGCGTCCCTCAAACCGATGAATACCGCAACCTCGCTCAGAGCTAGGGACACAGTCCTTAAAGCTATGTCACTCTCGCACACAGAAATACAGCCCCTGGGGGAAAAAACACCTCGCAGTACAACAGATTCCGGCATATCTCAAAAATCAAAGAAAATACACGTACCTGTTGAATGGAAGAAGCCAGTTGTTTCCGTCCTGCTCGCGAAGTGACCCTGTTTTCACGCTGCTTCAGTTTTTTAAACGCAGCGCTGACGTCCTCTCCCGCATATGCAGGCAGCGACGTAACGTTGCATAAACGTTGCATAAACGTGCGCGCTTTAAAAAGCGGCCTGCGTGGTGGGGGAATAAAGGGTGCGCGCGCACCCGCGCGCGCACCTTATGGGGAACATTGGTCTCAGCCCATGTTCACTCTGGTTTTGAAGGATGTACTGTGTGCATTGTTGAAACACCTGGACAGCTACATCACGTTCCCCCAACGTGTGGATTTGGCCCATGTGAACGCAAAGCTTTCTGCTATGGGACATATTCAACATGTGGTTGGAGCCATAGATGGCACCCATGTAGCCTTGGTCCCCCCCAGTGCCAATGAACAGGGATATAGGAACAGGAAAAACTACCACTCCATCAACATTCAAGTGGTGTGTTTGGCAGACCAGTACATTTCACAAGTCAGTGCTAAGTATCCAGGCTCAGTCTGTGATTCCTTCATCATGCGAAAAAGCAATGTCCCACTGCTGATGATATGACTCAACACAGAGAGGGCCATGCTGGTTGGTAAGTTATAATTGAAATGTGTGTTTGAAAAGTATGTCTCCTGCCATCACAACATTGCATGTCCCACATATATGTTTGTGTTGTTCTACCTGATTGTTTGCAGGTGACTCTGGCTATCCTAACCTTGGTTGTTGACACCAGTGAGGTACCCAACCACGCCATGGGAAGTCTGCTATAATGCAGCCCACAGGAGGACAATGCTTGTTGTGGAGCAGATGTTTGGGTTTCTGAAGGCAAGATTTAGGTGCTTGGACACTCCAGGAGGAGCCCTTCTCTACTCACCCAACAAGGTATGTCAAATAATTGTTTCCTTCTGCATGCTCCACAATCTTGCCCTGAGACGTCAGACATCATTTCTATCAGATGAGGGGAGCATGCAGTACCTGTGGGTAGAAATGCAGATTTGCCAAGTGATAATGTATCAGATGAGAATGAAGCAGGAGACTCCAGGGCAGATCTCGTCAATCAGTACTTTAACTGACTTAAGGCATGTGATGTATTCCTGATGCTGTGATTAAAGATATTAAGCTAGTGTTGATGTGTAGCATGTCTCCTCCTCTTGACCATCAGCTATGGTGTATTAGGTAGCTGAAATGCCTATGAGTGAGTTGTGCATGCAGACTTTAATGTGGTATTGTGGGAAGAACCGACTAGTATACAGTATCATGTATTGTTAATGTACTTACAATGACACTCTTGTGAACATGACGTGTCTGCATTGAGGTATATTTTCTGGCATGTCGTATCTATCATCTATGTCAATCAGAAATTTGTCGACTTATAGTTTGGCCCATCATCAATGGCAAGCCACAGTCAATGTCAAAGGCAGATGGGAATTGCAGGCACACTGGGGAGAAATGAACATGGCTGAAACCAGGTACTGAATGCAATGAGTCCGTGGAGTATAAGTTACATGGTAGACTTTCAGGACACCAGCCTGGAATTGTGTCTACCCCTCAAGTTTAACCGTAGGGTACTGGAGGTAGTCAAATGGTGTAATTGGTGTATCCATTTGTACCTGCCACATGTGGAAATGTGGAACCATAGCCTCTATCATCACAATGTTTATTGTGGTATATAACAGTCCCTGGACCTAGCTGTCAGATTGTTCCTACTTTGTAGAACAATGTACATGTATCTGTGGACTGATATGGGTGAGTGGCAAGCTGACTGGTATGTGACCAATGTAAGAGAAAGATCCCTGGACTAGGGACCTCAGCACTGATATCCTTGTGTACCATGGGGTATGTACATTAGGGAGCAAAGGTATGGTCATGTGAGAAGGCTTTACCAGGTGATACAAAGGAACATTCTGTATGCCTTCTGGTTTGTGGGAAGACAGATATTTCTCGAACTACTGATTTCTTTGGATTAGCAGTGTCTGCCAACTTAGCAGACATCTTGATGTTACTGTCAGTTATTTTCAATGTGCTGTTTGCATGTCTACCAATAAATGTGTGTGGATTTAACATACTAGAGGTTTTGAATCTATCCATGTTTGAATCCTAATGTAACGAGTCTTATGCTGATAGTGTCTACGTGTGGCACCCATGACATAGGGTGTACAATAAAGTGGGACATAATGATAGCAGAGTTGCCATGCATTGCAGTTGTAGAATGGTAGATTAAAGACAAGTACACAGGACCTGTGTTACAGTGTGATTTATTGTGAACAGTTGAACAATATGTGTGACAAGAATTCTACAATGACACAATCTAAACAGTGAAGTGTTCAGGCACAGTGGCTGGAATCATAAGAGTAGCTGCTACACTATTTGGATACACAAGTCCAGTGTCCTAGACCCATAGAAAAATTGAGTTTTCTTTAAGAACAGTCAACAGGGTGTATCTGTGGCACACAAGGGGAACATGTCAGGAGAGGTTCACTTCCTGGCAGTGGGATTTGTCTTGGCATCTGCTCCTCCGGGATGTCTGGGTGGATGTCCACATTTGTGGGGGTTCCTCTTCTACAGACTGTGGGGTGTCTAAGGCATGTCCTTCCACTGGCAGGGCCTCCATTCCACTGGCAGCTGCAGTTGTAGAAGGGCGTGTAGACTCATTACTAGTAGAGGAGGCCTGATGTTGTGCTGCAGTCCTACACAGGGTAGTGTTGATGTCCTGCAGGACCCCAGTAATGGAAGCCAGGCAGGCATTTTGTGCTTGCCACTGCTGCATGACTTCCTGGTGATGGTCCCTCTGCAGCTGTTGGATTTCCCCCATCATGCCTTGGGAATTTTGATTTGCTCCCAAGACTTGGGAGATGGTTTCTAGGGCAGTATTGTCCCTTGGAGCCCCCATCCACTGTCCCATGGCATCCCTATGTAGTGAAATGTGTGTTTTGACCACTGACTTCGTGTTGCACCACTTTGCACTTGGCTTGGCTGTCCACCGTCACACTAGTGATCACCAGTTACAGACTCCATTTTGTATTCAGTTAGCCTTAGCTTCATTCTGCCTATTGACTTTATCGTAGCTTTAGACACTGCCATGTTAAAGGCTGCCCATGATTTTCCACGTTGTACAACGTGCTCTGTCTTGTTTTCATTCTGTCTAGTTTTCGTAATAATTCCCACCAAGGGCTTTGGCTGATAAGAATGTACTGAGACAGCAGGGAGCAGCCCTGCTTTGACTTGACATCTTGGGATTGTGGCCAAATCCCAATGTGTTATTTTCAAAGCATACCTAAACTAACCAGCATGTTGGAATACTTCTTGCGCCAGCAGGAAGGGTTTTTCCAGAAATCTCCTTCCTCATTTTTTAAGATATAAAAGAGACCCAGATCGACAGTAGGAGATTCAGAGACCTCGATCAGGATTCAGACGTCAGATGCCTGATGTAGATTTCCCGTGAAGGTAGAGAGCTATCTTTCTCGCAGTCGAAAGGGGTCATCGGCTTGCTGGCAGGAGAAGGATGAAGCACCTGACAGGCCCTACCATGATGCATTTTTAGTTCATTATTTACATTGCATTATAAAATAGATACATATATTTGTTGTGTATAGTGCAGTGGAAAATCATTCATGTATGTTTTAATTTCATTGTTGTGCCTATTTTTAAACATGTGCTTTCAACATGCTAATCTCCTTTTAGGAACCTTGCGTAGTGAAATAATAGGGCCCATATTTATACTTTTTGACGCTAAACTGCGCTAACGCAGTTTAGCGTCAAAAAATTTAGCGCCGTCTAACGCCATTCTGAAGCGCCATGCGGGCGCCGTATTTATGGAATGGCGTTAGCCGGCGCTAGCAGACCGGCGCTGCCTGGTGTGCGTGGAAGAAAACCACGTAGACCAGGCAGCGCCGGCGTAGGGGGAAAATGGCGTTAGGGCGTCTTAAAATGGGGCAAGTCAGGTTGAGGCAAAAAAATCGCCTCAACCCGATTTGCGCCATTTTTTTCGACGCCCAGACGCCATTTAAATGACTCCTGTCTTAGTAAAGACAGGAGTCATGCCCCCTTGCCCAATGGCCATGCCCAGGGGACTTATGTCCCCTGGGCATGGTCATTGGGCATAGTGGCATGTAGGGGGGCACAAATAAGGCCCCCCTATGCCACCAAAAAAAATTAAAAAAAATAAAAAATTATACTTACCTGAACTTACCTGAATGTCCCTGGGATGGTTCCCTCCATCCTTGGGTGTCCTCCTGGGGTGGGCAAGGGTGGCAGGGGGGGTCCCTGGGGGCAGGGGAGGGCACCTGTGGGCTCATTTTGAGCCCACAGGCCCCTTAACGCCTACCCTGACCCAGGCGTTAAAAAGTGGCGCAAATGCGGGATTTTTTGACCCGACCACTCCCGGGCGTGATTTTTGCCCGGGAGTATAAATACGACGCATTTGCGTCGCCGTCATTTTTTTAGACGGGAACGCCTTCCTTGCATCTCATTAACGCAAGGAAGGCGTTCACGCAAAAAAATGACGCTATTTGCCCATACTTTGGCGCTAGACGCGTCTAGGCCAAAGTATAAATATGGCGTTAGTTTTGCGCCGAATTTGCGTCGAAAAAAACGACGCTAATTCGGCGCAAACGGAGTATAAATACGGGCCTAAATGTCTTCATTGGACTCAGAAGTGCATTCCAGAGATTTTTTGTCAGTGCATGAGTATTTCAGCTCGGTCATTAGTGAAAAGCGAAACACCCTCCCATGCACCCTACCCCCATGTGCCTGTGCCCTTGGCACAATGTGCCTACTCCCAGTGGAGTGGTGGCAGGACCATCAATGTCAAGGGCAAGGGTAAGAGGAAGCTCAGGTACCTGTACTGTGGGGCACACAATGGATGATAGAGTCCTTGGGACATAGGTTTGAGGGCAAATGGTTGTCTGTGATGTAGATGCAACAGGGCTGGGAGGAGCTGATGTGGGCAGGGTGAGGCTGACAGCTGCTGACTGGCCAGGTATCCCCTAATGGGCCAGCTTCCTCTTCAGTGTCCACATATCCAGGGGTGTTGTCCTGACTGGGGCCTTCATCCAGAGGGGTTGTGGTAGTCTCTGGTATCCTGTGTATAGTGGCATTGGCAAGGTTACCTTTGAGAGAAGTGGGACACAGAGTTGCTTTTTTATTTAAGATATGGTTGATGTTGTGTGAGACACAGACACTGCCTTAGCATGATCTTCATACATTGCAATGATAGCTGCGGCACAATCTTGCTTAGTTCAACATGAGACTCTGTAATTTTCATACCATACACCATGCTTGTGACTGTTAAATAATGATGGTAATGATTGAACTGCTGCTACCATCTTATGTTGTCAGCTTATTGCCATGTGTATTTATCTTTGTTGCCTTCTGAAGTGTGTTATGATACATGGCACAACAAAGAGGTGTACAATGTACAGTAATGTCAGAGAAGTAATACAGTATGGGAGAATGCAATAGACATTGACCTGTAACTGATTGTGCTGCATGTACATCCAGCTTTACATCAATATTTCCATCCCAGGTGAGTACATGTTGATCTTCTGTATTTTAATTCTATGGGCATTGTGATTGGGCACTCAGCTATAGCTGTGTTTTTTGGTGATGATAGTGGGAGTGGTCCATTGCATTGCTATCATTGACATTCACTGTTACACACTTGCACAATCAAGATGGCTTATATGGTTAGTTAGTTTCACAAGCATGACATCTCACATTTTGTGCACTGTTCTGATTTTCCCGATGGCGGGTTCTTGCTTTCTGGGAATTGTAGTGCTATGAGTTGCCAATACTTCATGTGCCCTTTCCAAGGGCTGTGGAGCTAGGTGAGTTTAGTAGACATGTAGCATGCCAGAGAGGGGTATTAGAACATTTGGACAGCGTTGTGGTGGGTGGTATGTGAATTGGGGTGGGTTAAGGTGGTGAGGGAGCATGCAGGACATGACAAATGGGTGACGTATATTTTGTGGGGACTTACCAGCCTACACTCCCCCAGGTAGTCCTGTCAGGCCCTCAGAATGCAGTATGTCCAAGACTTTCTCCTCCCAAAATGTGAATGTAGGGGGATGAGGTGGGGGCTCACCACCCGTCTTGAGTACTGCCAGCTGGTACCTGGAAGCCATGGACCGTACCTTCCCTTTCAGGTCGTTTCACCTCTTCCTGATGTCCTCCTTTGTGCTTGGATAGCTCCCTACAGAGTTGACCCTGTCGACTATTCTTTGCCACAACTCAATTTTCCTGGCAATTGATGTTTGCTAGACCTGTGCTCCAAACAGGTGTGGCTCTGCCCTGACAATTCGTCCACCATGACCCTCAACTCCTTATCCATGAAACATGGGTGTTTTTTTGGAGACATGGTAGCAGTGGTGAAGACATTGTGTGGTTGTGTTCAAAGATATAAGGCTGGAGTAAAAGGTAAGTGGTGAGGGTAGGTGCTTTGATGTGAGAGGGTGACAGTTGTTGTGGATTGTGTGTGGTAGTAAAATGTGTGTTGTGTAAATTGTGCAGGTGTGTGATGCATGCATAGTGAAATGTATGTGGATGCCTAATATCTGTTTTCCTATTTCGATGTACGATTTTGCTTGTCTGTGGCTGTGTGTGGAGTTCAGGTTGCAAAGGATTGTGGGTTGTGTAGGGTGGGTTATACATTGCTGTGTGTAGGTGTGTTGTGTGTGTGAATGTGTGTCAGGTGTGGTGTATTCAAACTATCCAATGTGGTGCTGTGTTCATTGTGCTGTGAGTTGAGACTGCCGTGGTTAGCACCGTCAATGGTTTTCCACCAGGGAAGTACCGCTGTTGTGATTTCTGAATCGTAATCTGATGGGTGGAATTCTGCCTGGCTAGTGGGACTGGTGGTCGGACCACCTCTTTTCTGCCCTCCAATGTCCTGGCGGCTTTAGGAATTTGGCTATTTTTGGCTGACTTCTCAGTGTGTCCCTTAATACAGCAGTCGGGTTAACGCCAACATGACAGTCTTTTGGTAGCTGCCTGCGGAGGTCTTAGTATCAGACCACCAAAGTCATAATGAGGCCCTAAGTGTATTAGATTTGAAATATTTTATTTTCATTTTAATCAGTTGTGAATTGAATACATTGTAATATGTACATTTGAATATAAATTATACTCAATATATATGCTAATTATGAGGCATCTATCAAAAACTATATCCATATTTAGATTTTATATATATATAATATTTTAGAAAAAAATATTTTTGTTGGTAATGAGAAATGTCATTTTTATATTTATGTATAAAATAGGTAATTTAGAAAATACATCATATTTGTTATTTGATGTTTAAATAATATATTTGAGAATATTTTATTCATTTTAATAATTTTATGTAATGCAAATATTTGCAGTAATTACTAAATATTATGTGTAATTTCATATTTTGTCATGTAGTAGAAAAATATTTAATATGTTATTGGTTCATGTTTTTAGGTAATAGTGTGTTAAAAGTAATGTTTATATTCTGTTTTACTATGGAGTGTGTATTTTGTATGTAACACTTTTATTGTCTACTACCTTCTCCTATTTGGTTTTGATTACAGTAGGATTACTAAATGTGACTCTTTTAGTGTCCAACACCCTCCCAAAAATGTTTTAGATCGGAGTAGGAAGAGCAAATGTGACCCCTTCAATGTCCATCACTGTATCCTTTTGTGTCCAAAACCTCCCCCAATATAATTTAAATTAGTGTAGGAATACTGAATGTGAACTCGTCAATGTCCATCACCTTCCCCAAATGGTTTACATTGAAGTGGGAATAGAAAATGTTTGATTGGAGTGTGTTAGACCTGACAGCCTTAGGGTGGTCACCCCTCACGTTTTTCCTGCCTCCCTCCACTTTTCTGACACTGTTTTTGCTGGTTTTAGGACTCTGCACACTTTACCACTGCTAACCAGTGCTAAAGTGCATATGCTCTCTCCCTTAAAACATGGTGACGCTGGTTCATACCCAATTGGCTTTTTAATCTACTTGTAAGTCCCCAGTAAAGTGCACTATATGTGCCCAGGGCCTGCAGATTAAATGCTACTAGTGGACCTGCAGCACTGATTGTGGCAGTCACATAGGAAGCCCCTTAACCATGCCTCAGGCCTGCCCTTGCAAGGCCTGTGTGAGCAGTTTCCCTGCCACTTCGAATTGGCATTTAAAAGTACTTGCCAAGCCTTAACTCCAGGGTGGAGGGCCTGTCACTCACATGTCAAAGGACAGTTGCCTTCCCTCACACAATGGACTGCCACACCCCTTCCTGGGACCCTGGCAGACAGGACAGAACTGAAAGGGGACCTTGTGCACTTCTAAACCACTCTTGGAAGTCTCCCCTAATTCAAAGGCACATTTGGGTATTTAAACAGGGCTTCTGACCCTACCACCGTAGACACTTACTTGGAAAGAAACTCTGCACCAGAACCTGCACCCTGCCAAGAAGAACTGCCTGGCTGCCCAAAGGACTCACCTGACTGCCTTTCTGCAAAGGACTGCTGCCCTGCTGCCTTGCTGTCCTCTGCCTCTGCTGAGAAGTGCTCTCCAAGGGATGGGATAGAGCTTGCATCCTGTTCCTTGAAGTCTCAGGACCAAAAAGACTTCATCTCTGCAAAGAACTCCTTGTGTGGCAAAAATTTGATGCAGAGCCTGCAAGGAACGATGCACAGCCTGCATTGCGGTGAGAAAATCACCTCACACCAAACTGGAAAGACGCAGCCCGGCTCCCCGAGCAGAGATCGATGCAGCACCAGCATTGCAACCAGAACTTCGATGCACGGCTCACTAGATCAACGCATAGCCAAGCTGGAAAGATGCAGCCTGAATTCCTGCAAGAGGAATCAACGCAGCACCTGCCGTGAGCCAGAATTTCCATGCATCGCCCACCGGATCGACGCAGCTCCTGTGACTTTGTCCTGCACACCCAGGATTTCTCAGCATCATCTCCGGACATCCAAAAACCCCACTACCCAACGAGGATCCAAGTCAGCGCATCGGAAATCGATGCGAAGCCTCCTCTGTTTGGAAAATTATCGATGCATCATCTGTGTGCACCCAGAGAAAACGATGCACATCTCCCCATTTTCCACGCATTTCCTCTTCTGCGGTCCCTTGCAGAGAATTTGAACGCAAACCAGGTACTTTGTGCTTGCAAGAGACACTTGTTGTTTTTCAAAGACAAAAGATTTTTTAACTTTTTTTTAATTATATTTCAACGTTTACTTATTGAATCCTGATAGTTTTGACCTGCATTTAACCAGATAAATATTGTATATTTCTCTAAACACTGTGTGGTGTATTTTTGTGGTGTTTCACTGTGTTATTGCATGATTTATTATACAAATATTTTACACATTGCCTTCTACGTTAAGCCTGACTGCTCAGTGCCAAGCTGCCAGATGATGGGCACAGGATAATTTGGCTTGTGTGTCACTTACCCTGACTAGAGATAGGGTCCTTGCTTGGACAGGGGGTAACCTGACTGACAACCAAAGACCCCATTTCTAACAGAGTGGAATAGTAAAGTTTGTCCATTTAGGGGGTCATTGTGAGTTCGACAGATGACTTGCGACGGGGAGGTTGCTGCCACACAGGCTACCTCCCCACCGGCCCCATTAAGAGTTTCCTACTAGGCTGGCAGGCTGAAACCTTGGTTTCTGACCACCAGCCTAGTAGGAAACAGGCTACAGCATTGTCACTGGCTCGTAATCGTGCTGGTGTGCTGGTGGCAAAGCTGTAGTCCGCAAGGTGCACCAGCACCCGCTCAATGTTCACTGTCTAGAAGGCAGGCAGTGAATGTTGCGATGGTGCTGGGCAGGAGTACTCATGCATTGCATATGCCAAGTGCATGGGCAGTGCAGGGCACCCATTTGTGGCCCCCTGCACCTGTTCTCCCCCAGCCTTTTCATGGTTGTGATACTGCAATGAAATGTTGGCAGAGTACGATTAGGATCCGTCCCCGCCAGGATCCAAGATCCTGGCGTTTCTGGCAGTTCCTTGGTGGTCTGACCACCGGGGATTGAATGTGGTGGTCGGACCACTGCATTGACAGTGGTCCAGACCACCACTGTGAGTGTCCAATGCCGTCCCCAAAGCGGTTTAATTTGGTGTAGGAATAGTACATGTGACCCCTTTGGTATCCCACATCTTTGAAAAATGGTTTAGATTGGAGTGTGACTAGTACATGTAGCACCTTTAGTTTCCAACACTGTCCCTAAAATGACTTAGATTGGATTGGTAATAGTGAATATGATCCCTTTAGTGTTCAACATCTTCCCAAAAATGGTTTTGATAGGAGTGGGAATAGTAAATATGACCCCTTTAGTGAAGAAACACTTTACCAAAAATGGTTTACAATGGAAAAGCAATAGTAAATTTGACTCCTTCAGTGTCCAATACTTTTGCTAAGATGGTATTGTGTGCAATAGGATTAGTTAATGTAATTTAATTAGTGTTAAAGATTTTGAGAAGAATAATTCAGATAATAGTAATAAAGACACATATCACAGTTTGTAATACATTTTTTTCTCATATTTATTTAATGTATATATTTACATTTTCAACATATATTTTTACTTGTACAAAAACATTTAACATTTTCTATTGATATACAAAAAATAGTTTAATACAATTTTAGATGTTAATAAACCATATCAATTATATATTTATATTACAGTTTTGTGCTATATGCATTTTACTTTTCTTTTTTTTTTTAATATGTTAATATAGTTCTTTTAAGTACATTTTAAATATAATTTTTCCATAGCTTGTTTAGTATATATGAAATATGTTCACAGTTTTATATACTACTATTTAATTTATTCTTTACATTTTCGTCACATATTTTACAAAACATTTTTACATGTTGAAAATTGTAATTCATTTTTAAAAAACTTTTTGTTAACGTATTCCCATTGCTTTCTATGGGGAGATAGATTTTTTTAGATTCATTTAGCAGCCATTTATTTATATCTATCTTGTATTTGTTCTCTCTTCATCTCATTTTTAGTCTGTTTTCCAGGAAGGAGGTTGCAGAAAGATGATGCTGTTCATCTTAACAGGTAAGACCTTTTTAAGGTTTTTTCAGGATTGTGAGGGCAGATAGATGTATGGGTAAGGTCTAAAATGTACTTATAGGGTTCTACTTAGGTTTTTTTTAGATTTAGACCCTCATAACGATTGTGGCTGTCCGAAGACCTTCACACTCACGTTGACGGTCGGACCACCACACTCTGGGCTGTCCGACCCTCCAATTACAATCCGGGCAGGTGGACCCGCTAGGAGACCACCTTCTCTGCCGGGAGCATGGTTCCCAATGGCATGACAGTAGTCAGAGTTGTACTCAGCCAGGGCGGCGCTGAACTCAGCACCGCCCTGGCTGATTAAAACTCCCCTCACCGCCAGCCTTTCCATGGTGGTTTCACTGACATGGAAAGGCTGGCAGAGAGGGTGTGCTGAGGGATACAGGGGGAGGGCCTGCATTGCCCATGGCATGGTTAGTGTAGAGGTCCCTCTGCCCAGCACCATCAGAATGCACACTGTCTGGTCGGCCCCATCTGTGCTACGAGATAGCACTCAGCTCCTTTAAGAGAGCTGAGTGCTATCTTGTAGCACTGTTCCTGCAAGTCTGACCGACGGAAAAAGTCTATTGCAATGTTCCTGCTAGTCAGACTGGCGGGAACATAGAAGAAGAGCAGGAGGAGATGCCACCGCCATGTCGGTGGCATCCTCCTCGAGGCTTTGGCAGGCCCGTGGTAGTACCGCCAAAGTCGAAATGAGGCACTAAGGGCCATATTTATACTTTTTGCCGCACAACTGCGCCAAAAAAATGACCCACACCAGGCTGCGCCGGCGTAGGGGAAAATGGAGCTTGGGCGTCAAAAAATGGGGAAAGTCAGGTCTGAGGCAAAATTTTGGCCTCAACCCGATTTGCGCCATTTTTTTTTTACTCCCAACCCCCATTGAAATGACTCCTGTCTTAGCACAGACAGGAGTCATGCCCCCTTGACCAATGGCCATGCCCAGGAGACTTATGTCCCCTGGACATGGTCATTGGGCATAGTGGCATGTAGGGGGGCACAAATCAGGCCCCCCTATGACACAATTTCTTTTTTTTTTTTAATTACTTACCTGAACTTACCTTAAGTTCCCTGGGATGGGTCCCTCCATCCATGGGCGTCCTCCTGGGGTGGGCAAGGGTGGCAGGGGGTGTCCCTGGGGGCATGGGAGGGCACCTCTGGGCTCCTTCCGAGCCCACAGGTCCCTTAACGCCTGCCCTGACCAGGAGTTAAAAAATGACGCAAAAGCTGCTGGACGTCATTTTTTTTGACCCGCCCACTCCCGTGCGTCATTTTTGCACGGGAGTTTAAATAAGGCGCACATGCCTTGGAGTCATTTTTTAGACGGGAACGCCTACCTTGCATATCATTAACGCAAGGTAGGTGTCCACGCTAAAAAATTACGCAAACTCCAAGATCTTTGGCGCTAGACGGGTCTAACGCCAAAGTATAAATATGGAGTTAGCTTTGCGTCGGATTTGCGTAAAAAAAAACAACGCAATTCCGGCGCAAACAGAGTATAAATATGCCCCTAAGTTTTACTTGTTGTTGTGTTGGCCTAGGTGAAGGTAGAGTTTGTTAGTAATAAATTATTTTATGTTATATTATTTTGTGTTATGTGCTTTTTGGTCATTAAGTGTGATGAATATGCCATATTTAATGGTACTTCTTTTTGCTGGTTGATATTGTGCTTTACTGTGCAAGTTTTCTAATTGTCAATGTCTTTTATAGTCCTTTGGAGTTAGCCTTTTCTTTTTTTTTTAAAGGAAATTAGTTTTGATTTGTAGCATTATCCAAAACCTTTTACTTTGATTTCCTTTTTTTTTTCGCAGATTCATTTACTTTCCGAAAAACGTTTTTGGTGGGTTTTTTATAAACACATTTTCTGTGAAGAATACATCAAAGGCCAACTAACAAGTATATACACCTTAAAATGCTTAATAGCATGAATTATAAAAGCCACCGGAGACACCCCTCCTGTCCCTTGAAGATATTCATATACCTGAACACTTAACAAACACACATAGGGTTTCATTACGAGTCAAGCGGTCTCAGGACTTAGAGAAGACCGCCAGTTATGACATTGGGGGCAATCAGTGCCGAACACAGCCAAAGCACCACCGGCACCGCCACTGCGGTATGGCTGCCACAGACGACAGTAGGCACCTGCAGGCTGGAGGAGACCATGTTTCCGGCAGACAGATTACGAGGTCACACACCGCCAAGGTTTCCACCGCAGTCACATCACCATGGAAACCAACTTCATAAAATGAGGCACTCACCTTCAGGAAGCCATAATCGTCCAGAGCCGCCATAAATCCTGAACTAGACATCTTCCCACTGCGCCTGGTCAGCCAACGACTCTGGAATCTCTGATGATGATGACAACAGCAACCGTAAGTACACACACTTACCTGGTACTGTTCCAGATTTTCAATTTTGTACACTCACACAACATATATTTGAGAATGAGGTACGAGGGTGACAGACACATGTAACAGCTCACGAACACGCACTCTCACATATAGCTATACAGACACTCACATATACACAACAACCACACTATGGCCAACACACACACATGTACACATGTCACAAACACACATAGGTCCGCACTGAAACACTGCACAGGCCCACACCCTTAGAGTACCCCACAGCACCACATCACATCCCAACCACAATACAACCGCACCATCTCCAATCTCATGGTAGGAACACACAGTGGACAATACAGAGGGACACATCACACATACATCCCAGTGTAACGCCAAGAGGGAAAAAATACACACAAATACACAACCATACTACTTACCGATTGATTGAAAATGCATGACAAAGATTTAAGCAGGAAACATCAACAGGTTAGCTCTAATGATTATTTGTTAGACCTGGCATCCTTGGCACAGTCTCTCCTGTCTTTTTGCCTCTGCATCCTATCTTGTGATTGTGTTCTGGACTTTGGTTTTGCTGGTTTTGGTACTCTGGGCACTTTACCACTGCTAACCAGTGCTAAAGTGCAAGTGCTCCCTCTGTAAATTGTATATGTGATTGGTTTTTCCATGATTGACATATTTGATTTACTAGTAAGTCCCTAGTAACGTGCACTAGAGGTGCCCAGGGCCTGTAAATCAAATGCTAATAGTTTTGCCTGCAGATGTCAAGCTTTGGCTTACTGTCCATATCAGAGGGAGATGGAGTGTGACCTCGGTTCTTTCTGGTCTGGCTCTGGCCGAGGTAGGGGCGACCCTTTCCGGTAGCCACTGTGCTGTTGACAGTATACGCCAATACAGTCCGTGCCTCCCACAAGGAGTCCCTGAGGAAAAACCCCAATGGGAAAAAACCTCCGGATGGGGACTCCCTGGAAGAAAGGAAGACACAAAGAAAAATCAAAGTCTTTAACCAGGCCAAACGCAGGACAAAAACTGGAAAAAACAAGAGAAAAAACTGGATACCAAAAAGAAAACCAGCAGGAGCATAATCACTACAGAGCAGTGTTGCACCTCAAGGAGAAAAGAAATCAAAGCCTTTTTATACCCCTAAACAGGAAGTAAGAAACAGGAAAAGGAAAGACAGCCATCTTGGATTCGTAAAAAGTAATAGAACAGATAGCAAAGATGCCATAGGAAGAAGGGGACGGTTGCATGCAGAGAACCAGAGAAGATAAAGGTATGATGGGATAGCCATAAGATGGCTTCCCACAAGAAGAAAAAAGAAACAAAAATAGGAAACCCAAGAAAAACCCTTGGTAAGAGAGATGCTGCAGGGGGGTGGCACCCAAGGGCCTATCTATATTCCTCATGCAGCGCAAATGTGCAGCAAGAACAGAAGCCCAATTCCGGGCTCCCGTCAGCTGCAGCAAGGACGACGCGAGGTGGGAAAAAAGGGGCATCGTGGGGACCGCACCACGCGAATTGGACCGCAGGCCCGCCGCGACCCAACCGTGCTGCTGGGACGCGCAGCACAACAGTAGGTACCTCCCCCCGAGGCCCCAGGTTTGTGAGGAAAAAGGCAGAAAAAATGATGGACCAAGAGAGGGGCATGCACCGAAGTGGCATCCTCCCAGGAGCATTCAATCATAGGAGTTTAAACTTATTTTGGTTTAACCGTAAAGGTAAGAACTTAAAGGAAAGCTAGACTTTCTCATTAATTTGATAAGACTGGGCCTCACAACGTCTCCTGTCCGCCATTCTTTTCATTTGTATCTTGGTGGCTTGAAGATTAGACTGTAGGACACGTTGTATGGTGGGTAGGCATTGTGATGGCAGGAAGTGCAACTGATTCTCTGAGCACACTAGGAAACGCTTTAGGACGGTATCCATATGAACAGAAAAATGGGGAAGTTTTTGAAGCACTATGTAAAGCATTATTTTATGAAAATTCGGCAAGGGGTAAATACATGGACGAGTCATTTTGTGTAGCATTGCAAAAACTTTGTAAATACTGTTCAAGTCCTTAACCGTTCTGTTTGACCATTAGTCTGAGGATGGAAACCACAAGAAAGAGCCACATCGATCTTGAGTGTTTTACAGAATTGTCTCCAAAATCGTGAGATAAATTGAGGACCACAAGCTGAGAGGATGACTTGCGGGAGTCCATGAAGTTGGAAGATTTCTTGAATGAAGATGTGACTTAGTTCTTTGGCTGTGGGTAACTTTTTTAAGGCGGTAAAATGTGCCATCTTAGTGAATGGATCTACTGTCACCATTATTACTCGATTCCCCATTGAGGGAGGTAGAGAACACATGAAGTCAGTAGATATTGTGTGCCATGGAGATGGTGGAACCGGTAAGGGATGGAGCAATCCCGCTGGTTTATTATGGGATGTCTTTGCTTGAGCACAGATAGGACAAGGAGTCACATAGCTTTCAATAGGCCACCAAAAGGAGTGCAGAAGGAGGTCTTGGGTGGTCTTGATTCCGTGATGACCTGCAATAGGGGAGTCGTGGCACATCCGTAGAGCTTCTGTTTGGACTATTTTAGTTGGTAAGAACAAGGCTTTCTTATGAAAATAGTATCCCTTATCCTTACGTAATAATGGACGTATGTTATTCATTTCAGGTTCTCCTAGATTACAACACTCAGAGTGAACCTTTTCAAGACAGGATTGTACAACTCCAATGATATTATCAGGTTCAATTAGGTTTTGTGTGGTAGAATCACTACACTCCGAATAGCGTTGTGATAGAGCATCAGCCAGGATGTTTTTGGGATCCAGGGATAGATGTGATGTAAAAATCGTATTGGCTGATAAAAAAGGCCCATCGGGCCTGACGGCTATTGTGACATTGAAAGTTTCTTAGACACTACAGGTTACGATGATTAGTTCTAACCTCAAAAGGTTCTTTAGATCCAATGACAAATTGTCTCCATTCAGTACAAGCTGTCTTTAAGGCGAGCAATTCCCGTTCTAACACTGAGTAATTACGTTCAGAGTCGGAGAGTATGTGAGAGAGGTAAAATACAGGATGTTCTAGCCCATCATCATTTTGTTTTTGGAACAGAGTAGCCCATATGGCTCTTTCTGAGGCATTAATGACTACAATTAATTGTTTTGTGGTATCTGGATGCCGTAAGATAGGAGCTTGAGTGAAGGCGTGTTTTAACGTTTGGAAAGCTGTTTCTGCGTCTTTGGTTAAATGAAAACCTTCCAGTAGACTTTCTTTTTTAAGGGTTTGAGTTATATGACTGGTCTGCTGGGCGAAATTAGCTATAAATTGACGATAGAAATTGGCCAGATCTAGAAAACACTGAGTTTCTTTGATAGAAGTTGAGATGGCCAATTCAGAATGTCTTGAACCTTGTCTGAATCCATAGCAATTCCTACTTGGTTGATATGGTACCCCAAATATCTTTCTTCAGACTGATCAAATTCGTACTTTCCGGCTTGCAGAAAAGATGGTGTTGTCTAACCTTTTTAATACTTGGAGCACATGCTTCGTGTGTTGTTCAGGATGCGTAGAGAAGATAAGTATGTCATCTAAATAGACAACCAGTGTTTGGTGTAAGAGATCAGAAAAAATGGCGTCCATAAATCTATGAAATATAGAGGGAGCATTGGAAAGACCAAAGGGCACCACCCGATATTCAAAATGGCCAAAAGGAGTTCTGAAGGCTGTCTTCCATTCATCGCCTTCCTTTATTCTAAAAAAGATGGTAGGCTGATGGCATTATGCTAGGTACCCCATGGGCTGGTGACTATCTTTGTAACTGGTAGTGCATGGCCTGCTGCATAGTGCTGCTGCCAGTGTTATGTGTACGCCAATAGTAGTGTTGTTGCTGGCATTGACCAATTGTATCCTCTGTCTCTCCCCCCCTTTTTGTTTTGGCACTCTGTCCTTGTGTGCATTAGCATCATCTGGCAGAGGAGCAGATGCACCGACGACTGAGGGAGCTGCATCTCACATGGGTCTGGAGGCCGAATCCACTGAGGGTGAGGGTGCCAGTGGGACGGAGGGCAAAGGGAGCACCACAACGGAGACAGAAAGGGACACTACAGACAGCGACTCCTCCACGGATGGAAGCTCCCTCGTGGTGGCAGACACCTCTGTGACCACCCCAACGACAGGTACAGCTGCCAGCATTCACTCTGGTGTGGCAGCCCAACAGAGAACATTTCAGGCTCTGGCCACCGCACTGATGGCAGCCATTGTCCCTGTATCCAGCACCCACTCCAACTTTCTCTACCCAGTCCCAATCCCCTCAACCCCAGCATATCCCAAGCACACCTTCAGACCAGCATTCACCCAAATCAACACACAAAAGTGACTCAGGCAAACACAAGCACCACACTTCATCTCACAGGCACTCACACAAGCACCATCCCCATGCAGACACACCAACATCCACTGCCTCCACTGTGTCCCTCTCCTCCTCATCATCCACCTCCCGTCCGGTAGCGTCTCCACTCACACCTGCATGCACTACATCCTCCTCTACTACCTTCATCACCAGCACGCCCATCACAACACACCCCTCACTGGCAGTCACCACCCCTTCATTGATGCAACCATCCCCTTTGTCCTCTCCCACTGTGCCTGTGACCCCTCCTCCCAAAGTACAGAAATGCAAGCACACACCCACCCAACAGCCTTCAACCTCACAACAGTATCCAGCTCATGCACCTGCACCCAGATACATCAGATTGACACCTCCTACAACCACCCCCTCTTCCTCCACTCCCAAACCTTCACCCTCTTCCTGCCCCAAGGTCCCCAAGAAGCTCTTCCTAGCAAACATTGGCCTTTTCCCTACCCCTCCCCCATCCTTCACAATGGGCCAGGGTGGCCAAAACCCAGCTCAGGACCTCAGCCACCAAATCCACATCTGCTGTGGTGCCTGCAGTTGTCAGAGGCTCAAAGGGGACACCCGTCACGCCAGTCAGTTGGCCACCATCCCCTGCAAACCTCAAGAACATTCCACCACCTGGCAAGGTGAAGAAGGGGACAGCATCCAGCAAGGGGAAGGAGCCACATCCACCCAGCAAGGCCACCTCAAAGACTCCAGCTGACAGAGCCAAGGTGACACCACCATCTGCCAAGGGCAGAAAGGGGCACAAAACACCTGCAAAGCCACGTCAGCTGTCCGAGCCTGCAGCTGAAGGCTTGGTGGCTACTAGCACAACCGCCAGCACCACCACCTGCACCGCCGCAAGCACTGACACAAGCACCACCACCTGCACTACTACTACTGTCAGCAGCAGCAGCCCCAGTAGGCAGCCATCCAAGGCTGCAGGAGAAGGGCTGGAGCCTCCTCCCACCACTGGCAGCACCGCACCTGCACTGCGGACAGCCCCGCCGCAAGCACTGCCACCTGTACTGTTGACAGTAGCACCACTGCCAGCAGCAGCAGCCCCAGTGGGCAGCTGTTAGAGGCTGCAGGAGAAGAGCTGGAGCCTCCCCCCACCACTGGCAGCACCACCATCTGCACTACCAACACTGTACAGCCGTAGCCGCCAGCGGATGGACTGTATCCCTCCCTCCATGGAATATAATGCATCCTGGCCACTGCAAATCTCGTGGCTCTGCCACCCAAGTGAGGGTCTGTGACCTGGCACCCCCCATGTGTTGCATTACTGGGCACCAAACCCATTACAGATCCAGTGGAGAAAGGCATCCACTCACCCTATCCTTGCCAGGATGAAGCACACTGGGCACCAAGCCCCCTCCAGAACCAGTTGAGAAAGGCATTCACTCACCCTATCCTTGGCAGGATGAAGCACACTGGGAACCAAGCCCCCTCTAGTACCAGTGGAGAAAGGCATCCACTCACCCTATCCTTGGCAGGATGAAGCACACTGGGCACAAAGCCCCCTCCAGAGCAAGTGGAGAAAGGCATCCACTTGAGAGACTGTGGCTTTGCACTACCCAGGACCAAGTAGTGGGCAAACCACCCACTTGAGAGACTTGAGAGACTGTGGCTTTGCACTCCCCAGGACCAAGCAGTGGGCATGGCTCCCTACAGGAGCAGTGGCGAAGTACCATCTTCCGGCTGAGGGGCCCCACCCTTCCCCTTCCCCCTGAGGTGCCTCTGTGTTTTCGACCTGATGCCCCTTCAGTATTCTCTCCATTTTGAGGCAGGAGTCAAGTGTGGGCTTTTCCTATGTGTTATAGCCCAACAGGCCATGGACTATGTTTGTGTGGACATTGTGCTTCATTTTGTATATAGTGTATATATTTTACATACTGTTTATTTATTTATGAATGTTTTTCTCTAAATTTCTAATATTGCACTCATTTGACTCCATTCCTTTTGTCCTTGCATTATTCCACAGGGTTACGGTGTGTATATGTAATGTTGTATTGGGTGGGGGTGTTGTGTGTGTGTCACCCTCTTTTTCCTCCTCCCTCCCCTGTGTACTAGGTGCAGTACTCACCATGGTCGTCGTCGCTGGAATTGGTACTCCTGGTAGATGAGAAGATACACCAGCATGGGTAACACCTATAGTTCGGGCTCCATGGCGTCCTGGTTCTTCCTTGAGTGTCGAGAGGTGAGTGGTTTCCCTTCAAAGTACTTTTTCCGCTGTGCTTTTGATGGCAGTGGTACCGCCCCGGAAAAGCTGGCGGATGGGCGGGTTGTAATGGGGTGGGCAGTACATTGTCTTCCGCCTGGCCGTTGGCAGGTACCGCTGCGGTGTTTGTTGCTAACGCTGTGGCGGTCGGAGTGTTAAAGTGGCTGTCTGTGTTGGCGGTTTTTGCTGTGGTCATGATTCCATTTTTGTTAACGCTGGCCTATTGGCAGTATTACTGCCGGTTTTACTCCGAACGCCAGGGTTGTAATGAGGGCCATAGTCACTTCCTGCATCTGGTTTCACGTTCGCTAGCTGATAAGGGTCTACGAGCCATGTCAATTTGCAAAGGTTCTTCCTCTGATGGTCCTTTAGTTTCAGAATGTGTTTCTTCATAACGATGAGGTGGTGCACGAGTACTTCTAGATGATGGCACACGACTTTTCTTCTTTTCCATTTTGCATTCATGAAGACAATATTCTATGACTAGAGTTAAGTCCATCAAACTCTGAAGAGTCTCCACTTTCGCCAAATGTACTAGTTCATCTTTGATCTCCTCCTTAAGCCCCCTTCGATAAAGAGTGACAAGAGTACGTTCTACCCAAGAGGTTTCCACTGCCAGTTGTCTAAATCGTGTGATGTATTGTAATACGTCCTGAATTCCGTGTTGAATGTTGCATAAAGCTTCTTCTGTAGAGGTTTTGAGTCAAGGACATTCAAACCTTTGTTTGAATACAGCGATGAATGCAGGATAATTTGAAAGTCGGGAATCATTGGAAGTTACCAAAGGAGTTGCCCAGGCTAAAGCTGGACTGGATAGAGCACTGATTAAGTATCCAACCTTAGTTTTGTCTTGCGTGAATTGTTACGGTCTAAATGCAAAATAAACCGTGAGATCATCTATGAATTCATGCAACTTATTAGGGTCCCCCGAAAACTTGGGTGTAGAGGTAGAAACCATGGGAACGTCAATGGTCCAGGAGGTCAAGGCTTGGCATAGAGCCACATTTCATTCCGTAGCTGTTGTAATTCATGTACTTGCTGCTGGATAGTCAGGAGCATGGACTTGTTTGTCTGTTCGGTACTTGTCGAGGGGTCCTCCATGGTGCTAGACCATGACCGGAGTTTTTGCCGTTGCAATCTGTCAAGCTTTGGCTTACCGTCCAGACCAGAGTGAGATGGAGTGTGACCTTGATTCTTGCAGGTCCAGCTCTGGCCAAGGCAGGGCAACTCTTTCCGGTAGCCACGGTGCTGTTGAGAATATATGCCAATACAGTCCGTGCCTCTCACAAGGAGTCCCTGAGAAAAAAATCCCAAAGGGAAAAAACCTCTCAATGGTGTCTCCCTGGAAGAAAGGAAGACACAAAGAAAAATCAAAGTCTTGAACCAGGCCAAATGCAGGAAAAAGAACAGGAAAAAACAAGAGAAAAAAACTGGATACCAAAGAGAAAACCAGCAGGAGCGTAATTACCACAGAGCAGTGTTGCAACGTAAGGAGAAAATAAATCAAGGCCCTTATATACCCCTAAACAGGAAGTAAGAAACAGGAAAAGGAAAGACAGCCATCTTGGATTGGGAGAAAGTAATAGAACAGATAGCAAAGATGCCACAGGCAGAAGGGAACAGGTGCATGCAGGGAACCAGAGAAGATAAAGATAAGATAGGATAGCCATAAGATGGATTCCCACAAGAAGAAAAAAAGAAAAGAAAAAAGGAAACCCAAGAAAAACCCCAGGTAAGAGAGAGGCTGCGGGGGGCGCCCAAAGGCCTATCTAAATTCCTGTGTGGCGAGAACAGAAGCCTAATTCCAGGCTCCCGTCCCCGCCACTGCAGCAAGGATGACGCGAGGACGGAAAAAAGGGGCGCAGTGGACCCCGTGGCATGCAAATTGGACTGCGGCCCCCATCGTGACCCAACCCAACCGTGCTGCCCGGACACGCGGCACAACAGCAGAACTAGTTGTGCCACCCACATGAGTAGCCCTGTAAATTTGGCTCAGACCTGCCACTGCAGTGTCTGTGTATGCAATTTTAAACTGCCAATTCAACCTGAAAAGTGCACCCACTTGCCAGGCCCAATCTTCCCTTCGTATACATGTAAGGCACCCCTAAAGTAGGCCCTAGGTAGCCCCATGGGCAATGTGCAGTGAATGCTGAAGGTAGGACATGTACTGATGTGTTTTTACTTGTCCTAACAGTGGAATACTGCCAAATGTGTTTTTCACTGTTGCAAGGCCTATCTCTTGCATAGTTTAACATGGGGGCTGACTTTAAATATCTTTTAAGTGTGGTTTCCCTTTGGGAGCTGATAGAGATATGGAGTTAGGGATCCTAGAATTCACTTTTTAAAAATACATCTTTTGGTAAAGTTGTTTTTTAGATTGTCAGATTGAAAATGCCAATTTTAGAAACTAGGCTTTCTCTTGCTTAAACCATTATGTGACCTTGCCTGCTTGTGTATTCCCTGTCGGGGTCAGACTGACAGTTGGGCTTTTTGTAAATCTCCACTAGACAGTGACACAAAGGGATCTGGGTATAGCCTGCATATCCTGATGGGTCATCGGGGCTAGAGGGGAGGGAGGCGCTGACACTTACTCCTGAATGGGTTGTGCCTGCCCTCACACAATGCACTCTCCAACACCCTGGTGTATGCCCTTGAAAGAAGAAGCTGGTAAAAAACCAACAAGAATCAAGTGCACAGACTTTGGACGATGCCCAGACTTACGCTGCTGCTGTATACCACGTCGCTGCCTGAAACTGAGGCCGGGGTCCTCGTCGGAGTGTGATGACCCTGTAGGCCCGATGCTGCCGCTGCCTCACCAAAGTCCATGACTCTCTGAGTTTCGAAGTATTGTGTCACCAACGTCCATGACACCCAACTCCGCTGCTACACCTGCAGTCCTGTGGTGTGACACTGTGAGGTCGCCACACCACATCATGACCGTCAGATAACGACCCAGCTGAAAAGGCAAGGATCCAATGCTCTGCACCAACGCTGCCTCACACCCACAGCTCCGAAGCAAGAACCCAGTGCCTCGCAGCGATGCCTCTGCTCCTCGGCTCCGCAGCCCTGCAACCAACGCCGCACTCGCTCTAGTGAAGCCCTGATCCCCGACTCCATGCACTGGCTTGTTTCCTTATTTTCTCAAGGAATTGTTCCTGGGGATCCATTGGATTGTTGAGAACGACTCCGTTACGATGCTTTAATATCACCAAATTGAAGCATTTGTGTTTCTAAGAGCTGCATTAAAGTTTAATCTTAAAAAAGTCCTAACTTTGCTTTTGTATGTTGGATTTTTGTCATTTGGGTCTTGTTTTACTCAGACAGGTATTGGCTATTTGTCTAACCTGGAGTTGAGTTTCTTTGTGGTGTTTTCACTGTGTTACTGTGTATGATTGTACACATACTTTACATATTGACTCTGAGATAAGCCGGACTGCTTGTGTCAAGCTAATAAGGGGGTGAGCAGGGGTTATCTTGAGTGTGTATCTCCATTGCCCTGATTAGAGTGAGGGTTCCTGCTTGGATAGAGTGCAAACTGACTGCCAACCAGAGTCCCAGTTTCTAACATTATTGAATCCAATAATTTGGAAAAACAAAGGCCATAGGTCAGTCCATACTTGACAGTGCCAATGCACACAGTGTACGTATGTGTTCCCCGAAATTGACTCCTGACTGCCATGTAAGATCCACAGGTAGGGGAATATATGGGGCAGGCAGGCACCTCAGGGGTTATGGGAGGGGTGACAGGGATGGTTTAGGTTTTGGAGGGGGGCCTTTGGGATTTGGTTTGGGAGTGTTTTTTTAGCAAAATCTTAGGTTTAGGGGAGGGTTGGGTTTTCTGAGGAGGGGTAGACATCTTGGCACAGCTAGGGGCATGGGTACTTGCAGGTGGGTCAGGCGAGGGCTTAGCGGTAGTAGGGCCGAACTTAGGGAGGGATACAGAATGTCTAGGGGTATCACGGGTTGGGAGCGCAGTAGGGAAAAAGGCAATCTCTAAAAGGAAAGCTTTTTTAGATACACAGGATGGTCATAGCAAAAGAGTGTAGGTGTGGAGGGACAGGGAGTGGTTGTCAGATGTGTTGGTGTGGATATAATGAGTGTATGTTTGTGCGAGGTATGTTTTTGGGTGGTGGATGGTCTGTTGGGTAGGTAAGTGTGAGCATTTATATGTCCTTGGATGAGGGTGGATGGAGGTACTGGGGGATGCCATGGTGGGTGTGTGACTGTCTGTTGGGGTGGTGTCTGCAGATATGGTGGATATGCTGCATGTAGATGTTTGTGGTTTTGGTGCCTGTGGGTGTAGTAACTGGGGTAGATGTCTGAGGGTCTACTCTGGTGCTGTCTGTGGGTAGGATTGGTGTGGTGGCTGAATGAGTGAATGTTGCTGTAGTGTCTGCAAGTGTCAGGTGTGCTGTCAGTGATTCTAGGGTGATAGCAGTGTCAGGGCAGGTTGTGACTGTTGCTTTGTGTGCATCTGAATGTTGCTTGTGTGCATGCCTTGCAGTGCTTGTATTTGTCTGAGCTACCCTTGGACGTTGAAGTGGATGCATGTCTGTCTGTGTGCTTTGGCTGGTTTGGGTTAAAGGGGTTTGGAATTGGGAAGAGAAAGGTGGAGGGGGACAGGAGACAAAGGGTGACTGGATGCCATCAGTTTGGAGGCCAGAGCCTGAAAGGATCTCTGTAGGCCAGCCAGTACACTGTGAATGCCCTCTAGGAATGCATTACTCTTTTGGAACTGAGTTGCAAGTCTCTGGATGGCATTCACAATGATCGACTGACCCACAGAGATCGACCTCAGAGGTCAATAGCCTCATCACTGAGGGCAACAGGGCTGACAGGGGCAGAGGTGCTTGCGGCAAAGGGAGACACCAACCCTCTTGCGTGAATGGGCACGTGGGGAGCTAGAGGGAGGGCAGTGGTAGTAAGGGGGTGGTGGACTTAGATGGTGCTGTGGTTGTCCCAGATGTGTCTACCACCATCAGGGAGTGTCCACTGGAGAAGGGTTCCAAAGATGATGCATCCTGTCTCCACCGTGGCCCTACCCATGCCCTCTGGGTCCCTCGGTGTCGGTATTATCAGCACTCCGGGTCCCATGGCCAGCAGTTTCCTCTCTCAGCTGTGCCCTCTCTCCTTTGCCTGCTGATGCTGATGCTGATGCTGAGAAACAGAGAGAGAGATAGGATCATCACATTCTTTACATATACATACATTACACCATACACAACTGTAACATAGGGGGTCATTCTGACCCTGGCGGTAATTACCGCCATGGCGGAGGTCGGCGGTATCACCGCCAACAGGCTGGCGGTGCACCGCTGGGCATTCTGACCGCGGCGGTTCAGCCGCGGCCAGAAACGGAAAGTCGGCGGTGTACCGCAGACTTCCCGCTGCCCTTGAGAATCCTCCATGGCGGCGGAGCGCGCTCCGCCGCCATGGGGATTCTGACACCCCCTACCGCCATCCGGTTCCTGGCCGTTCTCCCGCCAGGAACAGGATGGCGGTAGGGGGTGCCGCGGGGCCCCTGGGGGCCCCTGCAGTGCCCATGCCAATGGCATGGGCACTGCAGGGGCCCCCGTAAGAGGGCCCCGACGAAGAATTTCAGTGTCTGCTTTGCAGACACTGAAATTCGCGACGGGTGCAACTGCACCCGTCGCACCTTCCCACTCCGCCGGCTCCATTCTGAGCCGGCGTCCTCGTGGGAAGGGTGTTTCCCGCTGGGCTGGCGGGCGGACTTTCGGCGGTCGCCCGCCGGCCCAGTGGGAAAGCCAGAATGACCGCCGCGGTCTTTTGACCGCGGAGTGGTCTTTCGGCGGGAACCGCTTGGCGGGCGGCGACCGCCGTCCGCAGCGGTCAGAATCACCCCCATAATGTCTCTGTGTAAAACACCCCCGGGTAAGAACCACTTTGAGTCAACATCATCTCACAACAACATACTTACCACAATCCTATATGACAACAATGTCGTACCCAACGTAAGTCTGCTATCTGACAACTACATCACCATCCTATCAGTACAGCTAAAACACAAACTATCCCTACACAAGAGGATTTGTCAACATAAAAGGTGTGTCCCTATACAGTGCATCACTGTGAAACAACAAACCATCAATGGAAATCAGTGTTCACATTGATTTTAAATTCATATCTACTCCAAATCTGCACTTGCTCAGTCCACTGCCAGATGCCATGTTCTATGAAAGTTACCTCATCACATTCCAATTACAACACAGCATGATGCTTTGATATCACATCTCTAAAATGTAACAGTGTCTAAAACATTCACAATGGCAAACTACTCAGATGCATCAATACCAAATGGCATATCCAATTTTGAAGTATTATAGACTCCCAAACCATTTTTCCAACACATGTATCAACTGTGTTTTTGCAAAGGATTGCACAGACATTCAGGACCTACTGATCTTAGTCATTCTAACATAATAAACCAAGTCATGTACATCCATGGGGGTCTACTTAGCACATAGGATACACCCAACCACAACCACAGGGAGCATACCAACACCTTTAATACAATGTACACCTGTTGTGTGCATGTAGGCCACGTACAATTCCACTAATCATGCTGAGTAGCAACCTCCAGATGACCCGGTCATATGAATAACATCACTATCAAAACTTCAGACATGAGTCACCTTACATCTTTGGAGTACAGTTACATTGACTCAGACCACTTCTAAAGTAACTATGATTGACACATACACCTAGAGTCCAGCAATTAGACTTACAACATATACCATTCCACCAACATGTAGCTGTCAACTACAACACCTTCAACACTATGTGGTCATAGTAAAATGGGCTCCTCCATACTAAAATGCTTCAAAACATATTCAGAATAGGAAAATAAAGTATGCCAAGCTAAAATCTAAAATCTTACAAATGGCAGGAGATACCAATTTACACATGACTTTTGAAAAAAACATTGGATGCAGTTCCTATAAAGGAAATGTCCTGCCCTATGTAGCATGGTCAAAATCATTTGGCTAAGTGAATAGCAGGCTAGCCAGTTTCCTTCTCAATAACATGCACGTGGTACAGATAGTCTGAACTCACATGTCTATGATATGTCTTGCACTAGGAATGTATGATTACTACCATGCTTTTTGCCATGTAGGATGTCCACCCTGATCAAACATCACATTTGCCAATGTACAGTCCACACTTGACAACTGGGACACCTCCTCGCACCACTGAGTAAGTGTAGCAAGTATGCCAGGTGAAATATCTGAATGAGATAACACCCTCACATAAAGTTGACATCTATTCCGCAGCTCAGGAATATTTGGCCTTTTCTCACCTTTCAGACCCTATGTTGCACATAGAGCTAGAGCCAGTGGAATAGGAATGGACTGAGACCAAAGAGCTGGACAACTTACCAACAGGATATCTGGATCAGTACGTGGGAAGGATGACTCAGCAGCTTACACATATGTATTGCACTGTAGAGGTAAACATATGACACAGTCACATGTGCATCACCACATGCTGTCATACAATAGGCTTGACATAGGTGAGTTGTATTTCCTGTACACAATACCATGTCCACATCTGTGTACCAATGGTACCAACTGTACTTCTATGTGTTCCTAGGAGACCCTTTACCTTTAGCACTTACCTCATTTGTTACAGTTTAAATACTTTCACATTAGACACCGAGATGGAAGATGGATTTGTAATGTCTATAGTCAGTACACCCTTGTGACTTCTGTGCTACCCTCAAATGCCAGTCCAAATGCCACCAACAAAATGCAGGCCATTAGGGGGGTCAAGGTCCGATAGGCACACCTCCCTCATTGGGAGTACATCCCCAGCTGGGCCTCTGCGGACTTCTGGGCCGAGTGTCTCTGGACCTCCCACCGTTTCCTACAGTGGGTGCTACATCGGCTATGGTTCCCCAGGGTCCACACTTCCTTGGAGATGGGATGCCAGATTCCCTTTTTTTGATGAGTATGGACCTGCATGGATGACACAGACAAAAGGAGAAAGTGATGTCCACATGCACCATACCAACACAAGTGGTCAAAACACTTCAGTAACAGCAAGTAGGCAAATAGTCCTACCCTCTAAGTTCAAAAACCTTCACAATTTAGCATCTGCAGGCACCCCATGTCTGAAGTGGAGTTCACATGCAACATGCATGATCAGTACCTGGTATTGACTACACAAATATGTCCAGGCCACGTGATTGTCCTTACATTGAGTGTCTAATAAAACGTTTCTCACAATATCAATGTTGTCCATGCTGCAATCTATACTGTGCATGAAGGAAGTTATATTACACACTGTCTGCCATGTGACAGTTCTGTATGTCTGCCTATGCACATATACACATCTCCATACACCCAGACATGAGTTGCGAAACCTTTACTAATTTGCATTTCATGTACACCATCATACACTCCAGCTTTCACACATCGGTATACCATGGGACTCACCTGCTCCTCTGGTGCACAATATAGCTGTTCATACAGGGGTAGGACCTCTACAAAAAGCTTGTTGAGCTCTTCTGGGGTAAAGGCTGATGCCCTATCACCTGTAGGATGTGGTATGATACCTCCCAGAGGCAATACACAGCAGCTCAGGTAGTGGAGGTCTTGCTGACAGCAGTGTCAGGAGTCAAGTGAGAAATACAGCAGAAATTGGTGGTAACGTCCATCACGTACAGGACCATCACTGTCAGAGGACATCGCAATTGGCCCAAGTCTGCCAAAGACAGCAATGTGTTCCATTGGCAATGTCCACCACGGTTGTGACAGCCTACCGCAATGACGACATGAGCAGGCGGAGTGAGTTCACTTCCTTGTGTCTAGTAAAGTGGGTCAGGCAGCTGCCATTTTGATGCAATTATATGTATGGAAAAAGTATGGGAATCTGTGTCAGTATACCATTTTTTATATTGTGCACAATATCAGTGAATACTGCCTTTATATTTAGTAGTCTAGTTGTGCATGTGAGCAGTAAAAGCTGTGTCACAGAGGGAATGGTTGAAATGGAAATGTACACCTATTCTCAACATCCTATGTGCATAGGTAATGTAGCATAGGTGCTACATATATGTTGCACATGTACAATAAGTTGGACTATCAAAGACTGACAGTCACAGATATGTATGCATGTATAGCTTATTAGAGGATTCTAAGAATGTGAACCAAGAGGAGTGTCATAGGATGCATAGCAAGCTGCTATACTTAAAATATCTTATCATAATTTGTCTCTGACATTGACAGCAGATATGTCTGACTTGTATATGAACATATTCATTATGTGTACATTTTAAAAGTCACCTACAATCTATTTGTTTTTCCACATACTTACCCTGGCATGAGGAGAGGAAGACAACCTCCAGAGTACAGCCCACTAGTAAACCTGCACACCATGGAGGACAGGCATATCATACAGATCTATGGCCTTACTAGGCAGACAATCATGGACCTCTGTGATCAGTTGGAGCCAGATCTAAAGTCTGCCATTCGCGATCCCATAAGCATACCTCCCATCGTTCAAGTTATATCAGTGCTACACTTCCTGGCCACTGGGTCCTTTCAGAATACAGTGGCACTTACTGCAGGCATGTCTCAGCCATTTGTCAGTATAGTTTTGGACAGGTATGTAAAGTTTCCCAAACATGCACATTTGGCCCATGTGAAGGCACACGTTCATGCTATGGGATACATTCCACATGTGTTTGAAGCCATAGAAGGAACCCATGTTGCCTTGGTTCCCCGAGTGCCAATAAACAGGTATACAGGAACAGGAAAAACTACCACTCCATCAACGTCCAAGTAGTGTGTTTGGCAGACTAGTACATTTCACAAGTCTGTGTGAAGTATCCAGGATCGGTCCATGATTCATTCATCAAGCGCAACAGCAATATCCCGCTGCTGATGACACAACCCTACACAGAGAGGGACTGGCTGGTTAGTAAGTCACACTTGACATTATGTTTGCCAAGTTTTTCTCTTGCTTTCACAAATGTGCATGTACCAGACAGGTGCTTGTGTTGTTACACCTACTCCTTCCAGGCTATCCAAACCATCCTTGGTTGTTTACACCAGTTGGGTACTGTTAGAAATGGGGTCTTTGGTTGGCAGTCAGGTTACCCCCTGTCCAAGCAAGGACCCTCACTCTAGTCAGGGTAAGTCACACACAGTCCAAATTATCCTGTGCTCACCCTCTGGTAGCTTGGCACTGAGCAGTCAGGATTAACTTAGAAGGCAATGTGTAAGTCCAGTTGCAAGAGAGAAGTCTTTTTGGTCCTGAGACTTCAGGGAACAGGAGGCAAGCTCTATCCAAGCCCTTGGAGACCACATCTTCACCACTGCCAGGTAGCTGCAAGGCAGCAGGGCAACAGCAAGGCAGCAGTCCTTCACAGAAAGAAGTCAGGTGAGTCCTTTGGGCAGCCAGGCAGTTCTTCTTGGCAGGATGCAGGTTCTGGTTACAAGTTTCTTCTCCAGGAAGTGTCTGAGGTGGTAGGGCAGAGGCCCTGGTTTTATACCCAAATGTGCCTTTGAAGTTGGGGAGACTTGAAAGAGTGGCTTAGAAGTGCACCAGGTCCCCTTTCAGTTCAATCCTGTCTGCGAGGATCCCAGTAGGGGGTGTGGCAGTCCTTTGTGTGAAAGCAGGCCCTCCAACCTCCCAGCCCAGGAAGACCCATTCAAAATGCAGATGTATGCAAGTGAGGCTGAGTATCCTGTGTTTGGGGTGTATCTGAGTGAATGCACAAGGAGCTGTCAACTAAACCCAGCCAGACGTGGATTGTAAGGCACAGAAAGATTTAAGTGCAGAGAAATGCTCACTTTCTAAAATAGTAATAGTAAATCCAACTTCACCAGTCAGCAGGATTTTGTATTACCATTCTGGCCATACTGAATATGACCTTCCTACTCCTTTCAGATCAGCAGCTACCACTCCAACAATGTATGAGGGCAGTCCCAGTGTTAGCCTATGAAGGGAGCAGTAGTGTAAAAATGAATTTAGGAGTTTTACACTACCAGAACATGTAAACTACACAGGTACATGTCCTGCCTTTTACCCACACAGCACCATGCCCCAGGGGTTACCTAGGGCACTCCTTAGGGGTGACATATGTAGAAAAAGGGGAGTTTTAGGCTTGGCAAGTACTTTTAAATGCCAAGTCGAATTGGCAGTGAAACTGCACACCCAGGCCTTGCAATGGCAGGCCTGAAATAAGGTTAAGGGGCTACTTAAGTGGGTGGCACAATCAGTGCTGCAGGCCCACTAGTAGCATTTAATCTACAAGCCCTGGGCACATATAGGGGGTCATTCCTACATTGGCGGGCGGCGGTCGCCGCCTGCCAAGCGGGAACCGCGAATTACCGCACCGCAGTCAAAAGACCGCGGCGGCCATTCTGGCTTTCCCGCTGGGCCTGCGGGCGACCGCCAGAAGCCCACCCGCCGGCCCAGCGGGAAACCCCCTTCTACGAGGATGCCGGCTCCGAATGGAGCCGGCGGAGTCGAAGGGGTGCGACGGGTGCAGTGGCACCCGTCGCGATTTTCAGTGTCTGCTTTGCAGACACTGAAAATTTTATTGGGGCCCTGTTAGGGGGCCCCACGACACCTGTTACCGCCATCCTGTTCCTTGCGGTGAAAACCGCCAGGAACAGGATGGCGGTAAGGGTGTCGGAATCCCCATGGCGGCGCTGCAAGCAGCGCCGCCATGGAGGATTCCCTGGGCCAGGGGTAAACCGGCGGGTGCGACGGGTGGCACCCGTCGCGATTTTCAGTGTCTGCTTTGCAGACACTGAAAATCTTAGAGGGGCCCTGTTAGGGGGCCTCTGCAGTGCCCATGCCAGTGGCATGGGCACTGCAGGGGCCCCCACGACACCCGTTACCGCCATCCTGTTCCTGGCAGTGAAAACCGACAGGAACAGGATGGCGGTAAGGGGGTCGGAATCCCCATGGCGGCGCTGCAAGCAGAACCGCCATGGAGGATTCCCTGGGCCAGGGGTAAACCGGCGGGTGCGACGGGTGCAGTGGCACCCGTCGCGATTTTCAGTGTCTGCTTTGCAGACACTGAAAATCTTAGATGGGCCCTGTTAGGGGGCCCCACGACACCCGTTACCGCCATCCTGTTCCTGGCGGTGAAAACCGACAGGAACAGGATGGCGGTAAGGGGGTCGGAATCCCCATGGCGGCGCTGCAAGCAGCGGCGCCATGGAGGATTCCCTGGGCCAGGGGTAAACCGGCGGGAAAACGCCGGTTGCCCTTTTCTGACCGCGGCTTTACCGCCACGGTCAGAATGGCCAGGGAAGCACCGCCAGCCTGTTGCCGGTGCTTCCGTCATTTTAGCCCTGGCGGTCGCCGACCGCCAGGGTTAGAATGACCCCCATAGTGCCTTCTACTAGGCACTTATAAGTAAATTAAATAGTCTAATTGGGTATGATCCAATGTTACCATGTTTAAAGGGAGAGAGCATATGCACTTTAGCACTGGTTAGCAGTGGTAAAGTGCGCAGAGTTTAAAAACCAGCACAAACAGTGTCCAAAAAGTGGAGGGAGGCAGGCAAAAAGTTAGGGGTGACCACCCTAAGGCTGTCAGGTCTAACAGGTACACGACCACGCCAGAGGAAGTCTTCTACAATGAATGACAAGGTGTGTTATTGAGCGGAGCTTTGGGTTCCTGAAGGCAAGGTTTCACTGCCTGAATATAACTGGAAGAGCCTTACTCTACTCATCCAACAAGGTATGTCAAATAATTGTTGCCTGCTGCATGTTCTACAACTTTACCATGAGATTTCAGATACCATTCATACTAAAGAAGGGGGGAGCAGAAGATCCTGTGGGCGGAAATGCAGATTTGCCAAGTGATGATGAGCCAGATGAAGATGAATCTGGACTGGAGACTCCAGGGCGGATCTCATCAATCAGTACTTCAACTGACTCAAGGTATGTGATGTCTTCTTCATGGTGAGATTTCATTTTCTAACCTAGTATTGATGGCTGGGATGACACTTCCTATTTAACATCATCCATGAGCTCTTAGGTAGCCATGAGTCAGTTGTGCATGCTGTTTGTAAATTGGTATTGTATACAGAACAGAGTAGTATACAGTGCCCTGATTTGTTACTGCGCATGCAAAGTCACACTTGTGAAAATGACTTGTCAGAATTGATGTATGCTTACAGCTATGTCCTATCCCTCATTTCTGTCAATCACAGATCTGCTCAGTTTCTGTTTGGCTCTTCATCATTGGCAAGTCACAGACAGTGTCAGAGGTGGATGGGAATTGCAGGCAGCCATGAGAGGTGGACATGGATGAAACCAAGTACTGATTGGCATGAGTATGTAGAGTGTAACTAATATGGCCAGCCTATCAGGACACTCGGTGGAATTGGGTTTTCCCACCATGAAGACCTGCTTGGTGTTGGAGGTGGTCAAATGGTGTCATGTGTGTGTCCATATGTGAGACACATGTGACAATGTTGACCCAGAGTCTCTATCATCATAATGGTTTGTGTAGTATGTGATGTACCTGTAAATAGCTGTAAGTGTGTTCCTACTTTGCAGACCAATGTGTATGTCTCTGTGGACTGGCATAGGTGAATGACAAGCCTACAGGTACAAGACCAATGTAAGTGAAAGGTCCCTGGACTGTGGACATTAGTAATGATTTCTATCTGCATAATAGATATAATCATTAGGAAGCTAAGGTGTAGGTATGTGACACAGCTTTACATGGTATTACAAAGGACCAATCTGTGTGCCTCCTGGCTTGTGGGAAGAATGACTTGTCTCTAACTATTCTGTCCTGTGGAGTAGTAGTGTATGGCACCTAAGCTGACAATCATAAACCACTAGCCGTACTATTCAATCTGCTAATCTAGGAATAAATGTGTGGAGATGTAGGCTACAGCTGCATTGGCTTCTGTCTATGTTACAATCCCAATGTAATGAGTCTCCTGGTATAAAGTACATGTGTGTAGAGAAGTGTGGCACAATGGTTAGAGAGGCAGACCCTGATGCAGAATTCTAGCCCGGGACCAGGGTTCATTCTCAGCTCCGCAGTTCTTGGGCTCAATTTCCCTTGATAGGATATTTCTCACCTCAGTGCCTAATCTAATTCATGGGTCTCACTCTGCAACTCTGGGCAATAGCTTGCTTAATCTCCACAATGGCCAAACAGTGCTGGGATGCCTGGCATCACCTTGGGGGTTGCCCAGGAGTGGGTATCTCACAGGGAAAAGCCAGGAGGGGTTCCACAGCGGTATGCGTTCAGCTCCTCGATACCTTAGGGGTCGGAGTGCGCTTTACAAGTACAAATTTACTTTTACATAACAAAGGGCATACAATGAAGAGGGACAGATAGACACTAAGTTGCCATTCATGACAGATGTACCTGGCTGAGGACGTGTGTAATGTGTTATTTATTGGAGAGTGCACAACAATTTGTTTGAATAGACACAAAAAATACACAAAGTGAACAGTGTAAGGTTCAGTCTTGGTGGCTGAAACCGGCACGGTAGCTGCTAGACCATTAAGAAACACAAGTCCAGTGTCCTTGGACAACAGGAAAATGGAGTTAGGTTTAAGAATAGTCAACAGGGTGTATCTGTCATACACAAGGGGAACTAGTCAGGAGAGGTTTACTTCTATGCAGTGGGTTTGGTCTTGGCATCTGCTCCTCCTGGATGTCTGGGTGGATGTCCATGTTTGTGGGTGAGGGTTCCTCTGCTACAGAGGGTGGGGTGTCTGAGGCATGTCCTTCCCCTGGCAGGGCCTCTATTCCATTAGCAGCTGCAGATGGTGAAGGGCCTGAAGAGTCTTTACTATAGGAAGAGGCCTGATGTGTTGCAGACCTACTCAGGACAGTATTAATGTCCTGCAGCACCATAGCAATGGAAGCCAGGATGGCATTTAGTGCATGCCACTGCTGCATGACTTCCTAGTAGTTGTCCCTCTGCAGCTGTTGGATTTCCCATTATGTTGACTACCTGGACCATCATGCCTTGGGAGTTTTGGTAGGCTCCCAAGGCTTGTGAGATGGTTTTGTGGTCAGTATTGTCAGTTGGAAACCCCATCCTCTGTCCCACACATATCTCCCACACACCCAACCATCATGTACCGGTGCCCCTGGCACAGTGTGTCCACTTCCAGTGGTGGCAGTACTTGTACTGGGGGGCTCACAATGGATGAAATAGTCCTTGGGACACAGCTTTAGGGGCGGATGTTTGCCTGTGAGTTGCTGTGGGCAGGGTGAACCTGACAGTTGTTGACTGACCAGGTGTCCCTGATGGGCCAGCTTTGTCCTCAGTGTCAACACATCCAGGGTTTTTTTCCTTACTGGGGACTTCATCGAGAGGGGTAGTGGCAGTCTCTGGTATGCTATCCATGGTAGAAATGGCAAGGTAACCTGTGGGAGAAGTGGAACACAGAGTTGCAGTAAGTGAAACAACAAGTGATGTTTCATTTAGAGCGTTACTGATGTTGTGTGAGATGCACACAGTGCATTAACAAGATCTCCAGAAATGACAATGACAGCTGCTGCAAACTCTTACTTAGTACACCAGAAGACTCTGTAATTTCAATACCATACTCTATGCTTAAAGATGTGAAACTACGTTGGTTGTCATTAGACTGCTGATAGAGTCGTATGTTGTCTGACTATTGACATGGGTGTTCATCTTTGTTGTCTAGTGAAGTATGATACACGGCACAATAAATGCTGGACACTGCACAATAGCATCAGAGTAGGGACAGAGCATGAGAGTATGCAGTAGACATTGACCTCTTTCTGGAAGTGTTGCATGTGCATCCACTTTGGCATCTATATTTTCAGATGCCAAAGTGGCATCAATCTTAGGTAAATTTGTTCTAAAGGCAGTATGATAGGGGCACTCAGCCATAGCTGTGTTTTGCTTGTAATGATAGTGGCAGTGGGCCTATGCATTGCTGTCATTGCCATAAACTAATTCACAGTTGGACATTCATGATGGGTTAGATTGGTAGTTAGTTTCACATGCATGACAACTCACTTTTGGTGCACTGTTCAGGTTTCATAATGGTAGGATAATACCTTCTGGGAGTTGTAGTGTTATCATTTCCCAGTACTTCACATGTCATTCCCAAGGGCTGTGGAGCCAGATGAGTTTAGTGGACATGCGGTATGCCAGTATTAGGACCTTTGGACTAAGGGGTGGTGGATGGTTTGTTAATTGAGATGCAGTGAGGTGGTGGGGTACATGCAGGATGAAACAATTGGGTAATATGGATGTTGTGGGGACTTACCAGACTCCACTCCCCAGGTATTCCTGTCTGGCCCTCAGGATGCAGTATATCCAAGACATTCTCCTTCTAAGATGTGAAAGTAGGGGGAGGAGGTGGGGGCCCACCTCTGTTCTTCAGTACCACCAGCTGGTGCCTGGATCCCACAGAATGCACTTTTCCCAGGAGTCACTCCACCTCCCTTGTGCGTGGATAGGTGCCTACAGCACTGACCCTGTCAACTATTCTTTGCCACAACTCAATTTTCCTGGCAATTGATGTGTGCTGAACTTTGTGCTCGAACAGGTGTGGCTCTACCCTGACAATTTCGTCCAGCATGACCCTTAACTAATCATCAGTAAATTGTGGGTATTTTTGTGGGGACATGGTAGTGGTGGTGAAGACAGTGAGGTAGTGTTTGAGGATAAAGGCTGCAAAAAACGTGAGTGTTGTGGTGTTGTGTTGTGAGTGGGTGATAGTTGTTGTGTACTGTGTGTGATTGTAAACAGTGTGTTGTGTACATTGTGCAGGTGTTGGATGTATGTGTGGTGAAATGTTTATTGGTGCAAAAGTATTTATCGAGATTGTTGTGCCTCCTCTGACTGTGAGTGGCTTTCTTTTGATTGTGGGTTGTGTAGGAGTGTGTTATATAGTGGGTGTGTTGGTGTGTCAAGTGTGTGGATGTGTGTCAGGTGTGGAGTATTCAAACTATGCATTGTGATGTTGTGTTCAGTTCTGATGTGAGTTGAGACCGCTGAGGTTCGCACTGCCAATGGTTTTCCACCATGGAAGAACCGTTGTCGTGATTTGCGGATCGTAATCTGATAGGAGGAATTTTGTCTCAAAAACCTTATTAACATTAATTCCTTCATCTACTTTTCTTCATCAACAGTGTTGATAATGATGAACATGGTTTGTCTCCTCTCCAATCACTAACGCAGAATATGCATTCAACTTTAGATTGGCACTCCACTTTTTCATTCTTTACTTTTTACAGGTGATGTTGGATTTGAATACCTTATGGTGTATTTTATATGAATTGGTGACAGTTGTGCTCCTTCATTGTATTGGAACAGTATATCTTTATTTGTTTTTGTAGATTTTGTAATCTGGGAAAGCGTCCAAGAATCACTCACTGCAGAGCTACTCTAATTTATCTATTTTGATATGTTTCCCAGATGGACATAATTTTACATAGGCATGTACTTTACAAAATAAGTAAAATATGTTGCTCTTTGTAGTTAAAGCACCTTCTGTTGATTTTCCAACTAGGTATTTTTCCATTTTGTGATCCACTGTTAACCCATTAAACAACCAGTGATATCAGAGCAGGTGAAGAGGGACACTCTGCAGTTATATTGTGACAGCTAAACTGTAAGGTGAAAGATGACATTTTCTTTACATTTCACCTTGATTAAAAGTGAGCTGTGTTTTGATGTGGGTATATATAGTGGCAGGAAATATAATTTCCGGGTTGTACATGGCACATAAATTGCACTATCATGAATGAATCTCCACAGAATAGGAAATAACTTCACAAACCTGTTTTTCACAGTTGAAACTTTCCATGGAATTCCAGGATTTGTGCGCCCTTTTACCTCCTGTTTTAGGAAGGTGGTAAATGGGGGCAAGGGAGTCACTACGGGGCAAGAGAAGAGAGGTGATCAGATTGCTGCAGAGCTTGGGAGGTTGTGGACTGGTGGGGGGAGCATGGTACACTTAGCCCATGTTGTTAGGTTGTGAAGAGGCTTGGTCATTGCTTTGCTTGCATTCTGAGTTTCATTCAATTTTACTGTCAGAATTTTCCAGCCAATAAAATAAGTCCAGATGTTACCACATCCTGAATATCTGGGTTTTGAGTATAGAGTGAACCAGTTATATTTGGGCAGAGTGGTCTTCCACCCTGGCATACCGCTCCACCCACTTACATTCAGGAACATAGGTGCAAATATCTTTCAACCTCACCATGGTCATCCTCTCACAGCCATTTTCTTGAAAGAACTAGTCGTCTCAAAAGTTGTATTTGTTGGGGTAAAAAACCTGCAGAGATAAGCCAAGCCATTAAGAATCCATGCAGTCTGAGACAGGTTGCAAGAAACATAAGTGTGCCACAAGTGTGGGAATCACTAAGAGCATCCTATACAGAAAGAAGAAGCACCTAGGCACAAGCATTCAGAAACAACAATTCAGTCACCTTCCTTGTTTCTGCACCTTTGTTGTTCGCCCCTCCTTCAGTATATTTGCTATCCTCTTTAGTTCTCAACATATTCTGAACACTCCTAGCCTGATTAACAAAGGTGAATATGGGGCTTATTATGAGTCTAGTAGTCAACAGACTGTCAGACTCACAGCGGCTGTCGGACCGCTGCAGGGGTCTGACTGCCACATTATGAGGTTGACCCCCCAACCTTGCGCTGTCCCTGCCAGGATAAGGGATTATGATGGGCTGATGGCAGTGCAGGTTGGAGTCGCCCAGTGCAGCGCTGAAGTCAGCACTGCCGTGCTGATTACAAACTTGTTCTCTGCCCTCCTTTTCATGGTGGTTCAACCACCACAAGGGGGCCCCTGCACTGCTCATGCCAATGGCATGGGCAGTGCTGTGGTCCCTCTGCCCAGCACCCTTAAAATGCATGCTGTCTGCTGTGCAGACAGTGCACAGTTCAAGGGTGCTGGTGCCACCTGGGTGCAGCAGCATTGCTGCCAACTCTATTATGAGCTGGTGACAATGCTGCCTCCACCTTTCAAGTGGACAGACCAGCAGAAACTTTGGTTTCTGCCAGTAGGCCCAGTGGGAAAGTCACAATGGGGCTGGCGGGGATGCCACCAGCATGGTGGGGACCACCCAGTCTGTACTTTGGCGGACGGGTGTTCCCATCCGCCAAAGTCATAATCGGTCCCTATGGATGTGTATATTTACTCACATGTATAGTTACTGTTTCACCCAAGTGTAACTCAACAGTTTTTTGCTATTCACCATTTCTGTGAATAGAGTTACAGACAGTGCTTAAAATGGGCCGGTACTGTCTCGTATGGAGTACCAGCACTTTTTTATTTTTAGAGGGAGAGCACCTGCACTTCCCAAGAAAAACATAATACTTTTAATTGGTGAGTTCTCAGAAAAAAGCAGGTACTCTGGTACAGAGTACCTGCACTTCTAATTTTCCATTTCATGCACTGGTTACAGCCAAGTCTTACATGTCTTCATCCCCTCATCAGAGGGTGGAGCCTTCTACAGCAGGATTTACAAGGGTAATGTTATTACTAATATCTTTTTGCACATAGTAGGAGATTACTCTATGTGAAAGTGCAGGACGTATTATTAAAATGTATTATGTTTTTAAAATATTCTTCATAAATATTTAATATTTACTATAAATTAATGTAGAAAATGTATTATTAAATTATAGAACCAATAAAAGAAAATGTTAGACCACTTTACCTCATCAAATTAAATGTATAATAACAAATGAATTATTTAAACAAATACATTGTTTTATTTAGAATGTTTAAACAATAATTTAAAAGAATGTTGCTCTCACTGACATTTTTAATTGTATTTATTATATGTAGCATATTTTCTTAAAGTTGTGTGCCGAATTCATTTAGAATATTTTTAATAAATTATTAATTTTGTTGTGCAAGTTGTATTACTAAATATTAAATTAATAAAACAATGAATTCATAATTATGTATAATAGCTTTAACACAACACACACGTATACACACACACACACACACATATGCATATATATTACTTTCACTGAAAAAAACAAAGGTTAAAATAAAGGTATAGTTAGGTAAATATTTCTGTGACAATGTAGTATTTTGAACTAAAAAAACACTGAAATCCACCGGTCATAGGTATATTTATCTCAAGTAACTATAACTTGTGCCCCTACCATGCAGTTTTCTCATCAATAGTTTTATTGCAAATGTTCCCCAAACCAACAATAGTGGCAGTGAGTAAAGAAACAATAAAGAGGAAAGGAAAGCAGGCAGCGGACTTGCAGACTCCATCATGGTGAGTGATGCACTGGAGCATTTAAAGTCTGCAAACGGGGGTTTTGGGACAGTGAAGTAAGACAGAGTATGGACCGATAGCAGACACTATCTTGGAACCAAGTAATAATTAAGTGGCAGCATGAGAAGACCACAAATAGTTGCTTTTATTGCTGACATTAAAAACAATTTGAAGGCAAGGGGGATCCTTTTTTCCTCACCAACATTGGAGCAACTCAAGTCTAATATCCTGAGGGCATGGGCATCCAGATCTTTATCTCCATTTAAACATGCCCTACTGAAGATGCTGGAGAGATTTAACAAAACTATGATGATACCTTCTAATTTAAACTAACGTTGGAAATGAAATAGAACAGAGATTAGAATTCAAGAACTTTATGAGTTAGATGCACTTAAACTAATTAATACTCATCCCATGAGCAAACATAAAGTACTTTTGAGTCTCACTGACCTATGGGAAACCTCATAAGGGCAGCATTTATGAGAAATATTAGTTTCTCAAAGGGTCTTAAGGCACAGTAGAAGCAAACAGTGGTTGTATGGGCTGTACATTTTAGCATTGAATGGTATCAATCTAGTGATCGCTGTGTCCTATTGCATTCAATTAAATTAAAAAGAGAGGAAGCAGATGGACTGGGAGGACGATCAACAATCATGGTTTAGCTGAACAACATGGATCTCTGTGAGAAAACCCTGAGCAGGGTAAATGTATAAGGAGACGTCATCTTTGGCACATTCTGTGTTCTAGATATTCCGAGTGAGAATTCTGAATTATTTGCCCATCAAGCATTCATGATCTCTAGGGACAAATGCAACCTAAGCAATATTTTATGCAAACACAGCACTTTTCAGGAACGGGGAAAATTACAAACAATGTTTATGACAGAAATGTAAAAGCTAATACAAACTCGAAATATTGAATTAAAAACAAAAAGAACACAACTTAGGACACATTAGGAGAAAAATAGAAAGACAAAGATTATTTCGATGCATCTTTGGTGCAACGTTTATAAGGAATAATTTGAAAACTAGCCAGCCAAGGAGAAGATTCCGCCAGTGATTGTTGCTGCAGTGATTGTGCATGCCTTTGTTGTAAAAAAGTATGAAGTCGGTGGAAGAGCTGGTTATTGTAGCTTGAATGCCGCAAAATAGAGTTGAGTTACTCACTACAATCATGTTGCAGCATTTAACATAGATTTTTCCTACTACCACAACATTGGAAAGATGGCAGTTGACACGTCATTATTAACCATGCCTGTGTCCCAGTGTCCGGCCACAGTGTGCTAAAAGCTGACAAGAAGGCAGTTGAAGTCAATGACGCTATCTTGAACTACTATAATCAGTTTTCCCCGCCCAGGCAAAGTCAGTTAGTCCTGAAATCAGTGCATGGCAGCCGGTCAAAATGCATTCTGTAAAAAAATGATAAAGAGACTTTTCAAAATGAGTTTGCCAATCCTAAATGCAGGTATGATTCCTGCATTTTAGAAATTAAGTGGCTCAAATGGCTGAAGTAAACATGTCGACTAAGTGGAAACTAATAGAATAAATTACACAGTAACTAAACAGTATGAATTATAGGGCCATGAGTTCACATAGTCAGACGATGTGGTGGCCCTCTTAGGGAGCTGGCTGTAACATTCCTTGTGCTCCGCAACATTTTTGATCTATAATTTGTGTGTGAAGAACAGTTGGGCCCAATGGAGTTATTTGAAGGTCATTGGGAGTACAGAGAAATATTCTAAAAGTTGAGTTTTGTTTTTTAAATGAACTATAGAACACTGTGATAAAATGCTCCTTTTGAGTGGTCACCCCGAACCTTCTGAAGAATTTCGTTGCTGTATTTCAAACTCTGCACACTGAGGCACTAGGGTCCAGTGACCAGTGTATGTGCTGTAACCCTAAAACGTGGAATTTGGAAATTCCTGAATAGATTTAACTCTCGTATAAGGCCACAGTATATGAGGTAAAATCTACCTGTATCCTTTGTTAGAAATGGGGTCTTTGGTTGGCAGTTAGGTAACCCCTGTCCAAGCAAGAACCCTCCCACTCACCTCCTTGGTAGCTTGGCACAAGCTGGTAAGCTTAACTCAGAAGCAATATGTAAAGCATTTGTATCAACGCACACAGTAATACCGTGAAAACACTGCAAAATGGATACCTCACCAATTTAGACAAATAGGAAATATTTATGTAAATCAAACAAGACCAAAACAACCAAAATCCAACATACACAAGTTAAAATATGTATTTTCTAAAGAATAAGAGTCTTACTCTATAGAAAACAATGGAAATGTTGATTTTGCACAAAGTACCTGGTTAGCGTAAAGAATAAAGCTGCACGGAGGAGCGTGCATCAGAAAAGACAAAAATGCGTTGATTATTTCCTCACAAGGCATGCCATGTGTCGTTTGTCCTCTGATTAGGACGGCGATGCATTGTTTTTCTCCCTCACAAGAGAGTGATGTGTTGAAATCTGGTCACACTGTGTTAGAAAACCATGCTGTATGGGATTTGCATCATTATCAGCAGCCGCAAGCGGGTGTTGAGCGATGCAGGTGGAGGATCAATTTCAGCCGCAAAGCCGGCAGCACGTCGTTTATCAGCTGCATAGCAGAGGGTGCGTTGAAAATTTCCCCACACGCCGTTCAGTGCATGGATTTTCAGCTCTTGATCTGTCAACTTCACCTTTCAAGGGCCCAGGGACTGGATAGGGCACCACTTGGCAGGGTAGAAGTCTCAGCAGAGAGTCCAGGGGCTGGCAGAGGAAGTCTTTCATGGTCCTGAGACTTCAAAACAGGAGGCAAGCTCAATTCACGCCCTTGGAGATTCTTCACAAACAGGAATATGCCACAAAGTCCAGTCTTTGTCACAGGCAGAAGCAGGAACTACAGGATAGCCCTACAAAGCACGGTCACAGGCAGGAGCAACACGTCTCCTTAGCCCTTCAGCTCTTCTCTTTGGAAAGGGTTCCTCTTGGATCCAGAAATTATCTAATTTTCAGGGGTTTTGGTTCCACAACTTATACCCCTTTCTGCCTTTGAAATAGGCATAATTCAAAGGAAAGTCTTGGTTGTTCACAAGATCCAGTTTTTTTCCCAGGCCAGGTCCCAGACACACACCAGGAGGTTGGAGACTGCAGTGTGATAGGGCAGGCACAGCCTATTCAGGTGTAAGTGACCACTCCTCCCTCCACTCTAGCCCAGATGGCTCATCCGGATATGCAGGCTACACTCCTGCTCCCTTTGTCTCATTGCCTAGACGGGATTCACAAACAGCCCAACTGTTAAACTGACCCAGACAGGCAACTTTACAGAATGGTTTAAGCATCAAAATGCCTACTTTCTAAAAGTGGCATTTTGAAACTAACTAATCTAAAACCCAACTTCACTAAAAGATATAATTTTAAATTGTGAGTTCAGAGACTACAAACTCTACATTTCTATCTGCTCTCAAAGGGAATCTGCACTGTAATGTTATATAAAGGCAGCCCCCATATTAACCTATGAGAGAGATGGGCCTTGCAACAGTGAAGACTGAGTTTAGCAGTATTTCACTGTTAGGACATGTAACACGTAACACACATCAGTACATGTCCCACCTTTAACATACACTGCACCCTGCCCATGGGGCTATCTAGGTCCTACCTTTTGGGTGTCTTACATGTATGAAAAGAGAAAGCTTAGGTCTGGCAAGTGGGTACACTTGCCAAGTTGATTTGTCAGTTTAAAACTGCACTCACAGACACTGCAGTGGCAGGTCTGAGCCATGTTTACAGGGTTACCAACGTAGGTGGCACAACCAGTGCTGCAGGCCCACAAGTAGCATTTACTTTACAGGCCCTGGGCACCTCTAGTGCACTTTACTAGGGACTTGCTAATAAATCAAATATGCCAATCATGGATAAGGCAATTGCACATACATTTTACATAGGAGCACTTGCACTTTAGCTCTGGTTAGAAGTGGTAACGTGCCTGCAGTATCAAAAACTGGAAACAGAGAGTCCAGCACACATCAACAACCTGGGAAGCAGAGGCAAAAAGTTAGGGGAGACCACGCCAAGGATTCAAAGTCTAACACATGTCCCTGCCAGATGAAAGTGGACCCCGGAAATCCCCACAGAACTGGAGTTCTGGTGTTGCACCAGGAGCAGCAGCCTTTGAGTCCAAGAATACTGGGCTGGCCAAGGACTATTGGAAAACTCAATTACCCCTAGCGGTAACATCTTTGATACCTCATCTTTGATGTTAACCCTGACCTTATCGGTCACTCTGTAAACCTTCTGTTTAACAGATGGACTGTCCCCGGTGTCTACATCATGTGCACACAAGTGCGTGACCCCTGGGATCAAGGAGAACAGGGAAGCAAACAGACCCAACACTTGGCGACAGTCCTTCTGTTGTTCTGGGGTCAAGAAGTGGGAGAGGTTCACACCCTTCACGGACCCATCCTTCTCTCCAGCAGACAGGAGGTCACTCTCCTCCTCCACCCCATCATCTGGTGCTAGGAGCATAGACAATTCAGTTCACTCAAAGTGTGGCTTGAGGCAGTTCACATGCAGGACTCTCAAGAGGTTTCTGGTAGAGCACAGCATGTTAAGCTCTAATTCTGCCCTTCAGGTTCCCCTGGGAAGACATCATCCCTCATACCTGAGCAAGAGGCCTGTAGTCTACATAAGCAGCAGCAGCCAAGCGCTCAGCAATCAGCATACAGTCGTGGTCATCTGGCTGTAATCTCCCTCTAACATACATGTGTCAAAGTAGTGTATTATAATAAAGCAGCTGATGTTCCAAGAAAGGATCCCCACATAAGAGTATGTATGTTTCTGTGAACATTAGAGACAAAGGCCCTCATTTCAAACTTGGTGGGCGGCCTGAACCGTCAAATGGCCGCCTATATGGCCGCAAACCCGCTGGCCGCATTTCAACATCCCCGCTGTGCCAGCGGGGATTTGGGCCGTAACATTGCAGCCGGCTCCTTATGGAGCCGGCAGCAATGTGGCGGTGCGGCGGGTGCAGCAGCACCCATCGCGCCTTCCACTGTCTGCCAAGCAGACAGTGGAAATCGCGATGTGCCTGGGGGCTCCTTCACTGCACATGCCAAATACATGGGTGTGCAGGGGCCCCCAGGGGCCCCGTGAGTCCCCTTACCGCCAGCCTTTCGATGGTGGTGTCTACCGCCATGGAAAGGCTGGCAGTAAGGGGAGTCAAAATCCCCAGGGCAGCACTGCTTGCAGCGCTGCCCTGGCAGATTGCGACTGCCGGGACCGCCATGGCGGTATACCGATCGGTGACCGCCAGGGTTAAAATGAGGCCCAAAGAGTACCACATTTGCTGGCAACCTATCTTACCACAGCCTTGAGAAAAGCACAGAGTGAAAGAAATGTCTGGTTCACACAGTGCTGGACTAAGCAAAGAACAGCTTGACGGAGAAAATAAAAGAAGACCCCAACAATAAAACAAAGCTGAATAAAATATGTCCAGGTTAAACTTCACAGCGGCAGTCCTAGTTTGCTAAAATAAGGTATCAGAAGCTAGAACTAAAATGGCTACACAACACCCTCCCTTTGCTGGTTCAACAGTGGTTCAAAGCCTAATTATGTATAAAAGCTACTAAAATCTAACCTAAGGCGTATATGTGAGAATGTCAATAATGACAAGTTAAAAGACACTTGAGCATGTATAAAAAGGGACAATTTAAAATGTTAACTGTGGCGTTAAAAGGGCAGAATTTCAAGAGTCAGGGTCATTTTGGAAGTTGGCAATCGAATCCGGGATAATTGAAAACATGAAATCTTCCACTTCGACAGGTGATAAGGTAGGAAGCTCTTTGCCAAGGAAAACCAAGGAGCATTCGTGTTTCAAAGCATGAGCTCCAGCCAAGGCAGCAGCATTCTGTGGTGTACCCAACAATAAGTTTAGAGCTGCATCCTCCACGAAGGGCAACTCATAAGCAGCTTCCCGTAGCAAAGACACCCTCAAAGCGCATGTCTAGTGATAAGCCCTCAGTGAGAACATCAACAGATCAGCATTCAATGAAAGCAAGCGCTTCGTAGAAAGAGAAACTTTCAGTGCATGTTCGAACGAGCACCAGAGGCACTGAAACACGGGTTGCACACAATGCAAAACTGGTATGAATGACAGAGACCAGTCACACTCCAATTGCTCCCGGAGTGATGCTTCAAAGTACTGCATCATGTGTTCAAGACACAGCTGCGCTGGTGGAATCGCTTTCAATCCTCCTTGTTATGATGGGACAGCCATTGCGCAGAAGAAGTAGCAATAGCAAAATGCCACCTATTATAGCCAAAGTTATTGGAATTCTCCCAAAAATACTGGAGAATATTGAGTGGATGACTGAAGGTATTAAGGCGAATACAGAGGAGAAAGTGTGAATGAAACCAGAACCAACAGCCTTAAAGAAATTTGTGATTCCAGTTGTACTGGACGCTTTAAATACTCGTCCCACGAGCTCACCGAAGTATCTCAGAAACCTGGTTCTTAAAAAAAAGGGACTGTATCTCTGCTGATGACCTTACAACCTGAAGCGCATAAGTCTCGAATGCAGATGTGAGCGGCACATGTTTTTGAATCAATAAAGCCTTGAGTCTGCTCAACTTGACAAAATTCACAATTGAAGTAGTGATATAGGGCCAAATCTCAGCTACTTCCGTCTGTCGTGTAGGAGGAAAAAGTATGTTCCCGTCGCATGTAACAATCTTAGAGACCGAAACAACTTCAACTATTCCAGCTCGCATCCCACAACAGTTTTCACTATTGAGGAGGACATATCTGCCATTCAAGAGCACATGGAATGCAGGTCTAATCAAGGGGACTGGAACTACCTTCAGATAACAAGCCAAGTTCTCTGCCAAAGCGTTACACGCCCCGTGCAAGGACAGCTGTTCAGAAACCATTGAATGCCTGACTGAAGTCTTGCATGCACTACCGCTAAGAAAGACCTCCTTAATGCCACTGAGACATTTGTATGAGAAGGGTAGCTCCCACACCTCATGGATGCAACTATCTCCTAGCCTTTCATATCTGCCTACTGGAATGTGTTTCAAGCAGGATGTGAATTGAAGTGTTGAAATAGGCAGATTAATAACCCTGTGTATTAACCACTCAGCAGATTTTTAACATGACAGACGTCTCTTCTTTCTTAGCCATTAGTTGTTTTTGTCGCATTAAATTAAATGTGGAAAATATGTTCCTTGCACTAACGTGTTGCCAGGGAACACAACCTGCCTTCAGTGTTTGTTGTGTCCAACCCAACTGCACAATGGACCTTAGTTGACTCTGTCCATGGTGTAAAGAAGACATATCACTTTGTGTTATATCTATTGCAGAGGAAACAATGTTGTTTAATGTGTATATCCAGTCGGACAGGGTATTAATCCTATTATCTACAACAACTAATGCCATATGTAAGTTTTCCTTATCTATGTGCCTAAACCGGGCAGCAATTTCTTGTTGAGAAAGCTTCCAAATTTCATTATAAACTGCATATAAGAAGCTCTTTCTGCGATGTCTTCTGGGGCCTAACAGGACATCTTGTAAGTCAGTGTTATTAGATAGGATACTGAGGTGTTTTCTAACAGCATCTAGTGAGGAACTTTTCAACCATTGCTGGGATAGTATCCCTACACTGTATGTTGTTACTATAACCGCATGTTCAGATGACACATAGCCAGGGTCTGGCCTACTTGTTCTAAAACCCCCCTTGGAGTTTATAAAACATTTATGACACCCGTTGGTATCTATTGGCCACAATAACCACCCACCAGGATGTGAAAGTGAAGTATTAAGGGGCATATTTATACTCCGTTTGCGCCGAATTAGCGTTGTTTTTTTCGACGCAAATTCGGCGCAAAACTAACGGCATATTTATACTTTGGCGCTAGACGCGTCTAGCGCCAAAGTATGAGTAAAGAGCGTCATTTTTTAGCGTGAACGCCTTCCTTGCATTAATGAGATGCAAGGTAGGCGTTCCCGTCCAAAAAAATGACTGCGACGCAAATGCGTCGTATTTATACTCCCGGGCAAAAATTACGCCCGGGAGTTGGCGGGGCAGAAAACCCCACATTTGCGCCACTTTTTAACGCCTGGGTCAGGGCAGGCGTTAAGGGACCTGTGGGCTCAAAATGAGCCCACAGCTGCCCTCCCATGCCCCCAGGGACCCCCCCTGCCACCCTTGCCCACCCCAGGAGGACAACCAAGGATGGAGGGACCCATCCCAGGGACATTCAGGTAAGTTCAGGTAAGTATACATTTTTTTTTTTTTTTTTTTTTTTTTTGGCATAGGGGGGCCTGATTTTTGCCCCCCTACATGCCACAATGCCCAATGACCATGCCCAGGGGACAGAAGTCCCCTGGGCATGGCCATTGGGCAAGGGGGCAGGACTCCTGTCTTTACTAAGACAGGAGTCATGTAAATGGCGTCTGGGCATCGTTTAAAATGGCGCAAATCGGGTTAAGATGGTTTTTTTGCGTCAACCTGACGCGCCATTTTTAAGACGCCCTAACGCCATTTTTCCCTACGCCGGCGCTGCCTGGTGTACGTGTTTTTTTTCCACGCACACCAGGCAGCGGCGGTCTGCTTGCGCCGGCTAACGCCATTCAATAAATACGGCGCCCGCATGGCGCTTCAGAATGGCGTTAGCCGGCACAACATTTTTTACGCTAAACTGCGTTAGCGCAGTTTAGCGTCAAAAAGTATAAATACGGGCCTAAATGTGCCATTCTGGACCAATTAATCGAGCGGATCTTCAGTTGCATTTATATGTTTTTACTATTTGTAAAATTTTGCAGGGGCAGGAATACTGGGCACATTCAATTCCTTAATTTTTGCTAAGGCTAAACAGCTTGTCTGTTGTGCTGTTTCATTTAAAAGTATCATTTGAACCAGTATCAGGCATGCTCTAAATAAAGCTTCCTTTCCTCTTATTTGTCAATTTTATGTTCCCCACACACTTTTTAAGTCAAGTGATGTCAGCCAATATTCTTAGCCTTCTATAGCCAACCGGGAAACAAAGGTAGCCGAATAAATGAATTTTGTATCTGTCAATAATATATGTACATTTTCCATTAATGGCAATTTGAAATATTATGACTCAGCATTTTTAATATTGTGCCCAGAAAAATATGCACATTTTTCAGAATATGTTTTAGAACTCCCTTGTGGTGGAGTTGGACAATGTTCCCGTTGTGTGTAATTAAAAATAGTATTTGGGGTACTCGCTCTGTGAATGAAATGGTGTCCATTATAATTATAGCAAAATATGTCACCATAATTCTCTTAAGATTGATAAACATCCTCACTTTCAAATACAGTAAAATACTGCAATTCAGTCATCATAGAATCAACTGTTTTCACATCTTAGTCATCAGAAACAACTCTGGTTATTATTGTATTGTTCATAGAAAGTTTAAACACATATGCTATTTGAATGACCTCCATGGGGCCATATATATTAAATGTGACTTCATCCCAAACAATCCTATCAGGAATTGGTATAGCCAAAATGTTCACCAAAGACAAGTCTCTTCGGACCTTGAGAGAAGACAAATTGGGTTTTAGGACCTCATCTACCAGTTCAACTTTTGATCTTTCAGGAAGGTAATGACCATGTATTAGGAGAAAGAAAGTGATAACAAAGCCGATCCAAAGGAGGAAAGCTAACCTACCGCCAAATGTAGCAAATGATTGCGAGTCGCAAATGGCTCGCAGCGCTATTTGCGACCCCGCAAAATGGGAAATGGGATGTACAAATCCCATTTCGGATTACCAAATAGCAATGCAACTCATTACTGACTCGCAATATTTGCGACCTGATTTTGCGACCCGCAAATAGGAAGTCGCAAATTGCAAGTCGCACACCGTATGCAAAAGCCAGTCGCAAATTGCGACTAGTCGCAAAAAGCCCGTTTTGCACACCCAGATCACCACTGATTCAGAGCAGGTGGTAACCAGAACCAAAGTATAAAAGGAGGCCCAGAAGGCAACTGGGCTACTCAAAATGGCTGCACTATACATGATTGCATGGAGGATGAGAGTCCAGGCTGCCCAGCATTGGAGGAGGAGGCAGAGACAGGAGAGGATATATCGAACCAGACAGACACTATTTCAACAAACTGAGGAGGAGATATATGATAAATACAGACTGAGCAGCGCAGTTAACTTAGAGATAATTGAACTGCTGAAACCTCAGCTTCAACAACAGACAATGCACGGCAGCGCCATCCCCACACATGTGCAAGTGCTATGCTCACTGCACCTCTTGTCCTCGGGTAGCTATCGGGGGTAATTGCTGTGGCAGGTGGGGTATCCCAAAGTGCACTCTCACGATTCTTCAGATGTTACTAGAGCCATACTCGCACACATGTCCAGATATATATACCTTCCCAGGAATGAGGCAGAAATGAACAGCACTAAGTTGGACTTCTACAGAATTGCCAACTTTCCCCATGTACTAGAGTGTGTGGACGGAACACATATACCAATTTGCCCACCAGCAAATCTGGAATATGTGGTCCGCAATAGGAAATGTACCCACTCACAAAACAACCAGGTGGTATGTGACGCCCATAATGTCATTATTGACATTGTGGCTAAATATCCAGGGAGTAAACATGATGCATACATATTCAGGCACAGTGGGATACACCAACGCCTATAACGTGGGGAGTTTGGAGAAGGATATTTATTAGGTATTGGCGAGTACACTCTGAAGGCTTACATACAGGTCACTGTGTAACGCTGTGATGCCCTGCTAAATTTGCCTCTTTTGTCAAACAGGTGACAGTGCATATTCCCTGACACCATGGATACTCACCCTGATACCTAACACCTGGCAATCAGAATGAGAGGCGATACAACATTGCACATTGGCGGACCAGAACTGTAGTCAAGAGGACGTTTGACTTGTTGAAGTCAAGATTCCGATGCCGCCACAAAAGTAGAGGAGCACTTCAGTATGCCCCAAAAACAGCATGCAAGATAGTTGCCACCTGTGCCATCCTACACAACATTGCCACCAGACGTGGGCTATATCTCACCCCTGAAGACACAGATACGGAGGATGAGAAGCAAGAGCTACCACACCGACAGCCTGGGGAAAGAAGCATCGTAATGGAGGGCAGACAGAGACGGAACCACATCGCAACCCATTACTTTGACAGGTATGTGGCAACCGTGACAACACTCACTAATGTAAGACACACAAACCCAGTTGTGTAGTCAAACAAACTAACCCTTTTTATTGCAGGACTATAATATTGAAATCATTGTGAACTATGCTACAGTATGGAAAAAAAACAGTCAAATCGGACACATTATGTTCATGTGCCTCTGTAACAGTATATGTCAGTAGCTCACAGCCTCCTACGGCTGCGGCCACCATGGCTCACTCCAGCTTGGATCCCTTAGCCCTGCCGTGCACTGCTAATCTGTAACACATGTGCATCAGTGGCAGACACACTACTCACAGTTGAGCCCTCCTCACTGTCCTGCAGGGTATCCCCAATGCCCCTTGCAGCCAGTCTGGTCTCCAGCATATTCACCACATGGCTGATGCAACCAAGACCACATGCCACATCTCCTGCAAAATGCCCCAGTTCTACTTCAAGGCTGACAGTGCGCCTTAACAGGCAGGTTGTGTTGGTTGCCAGGTGCCCTATGGATGCACCAAGCCTGTCTAAACAGGCAGCAGTGTTGCGCTCCCTGCGCTGTGCTGTGCCCTGTCAGCCACAATTTCCCTGACCAAATTGTCAGGGGAGGTCATCAGGTTACCCAAATGTGTATTCATTGTTGTGAACTGGTTGTCCACATTTGCCAGCCCATGTGTGATAGTGTTAAATCAAAACAGCCTGCGTTATAAATGTCATTTATAACGCAGGCTGTTTGATTTAATGTTAGTGTTAACCATGGTTAACGTGTAGGGCTTTAATGGGGGTGTAGCTCTCCTTTAGCAGCAGCGTTACAAAAATATATTGGATTTAATTTGTGGGATTTAGAGCGCCACGCACTCTGCATCACCCCCATACTGAGTGAGATGTGTGATAGTGGTCTGCAGTCTTGAGAGGTTCCAATTCATTAACCTCATTTGTCTATTTTTCGGGCGCTGACTCTACAGTAAGGATGCCTCAAGTCCCACAAAGTCTACATCTGACACATCCTCACTTCGCACAGACTGCATTGTGCGTCATCGTCTACGCACTGCCCCTGATGATGCATCTGTTTGCCTTTCCATCGGCATTGGCCCTGGTGTTTCAACGGCTGCCTCCATACCCAGCGCAGGATCGTCCATGGTCTCCTGTACCAATTCCACAGGTGGTGTTGTCCTGCACTCCCCTGCGGTGTCTGTGGCAGCCTCTTCCTGTGGGTCTGTGCCATGTTCCTGTCCCTGCACAGTGGCACTGATGGGTGGGCCTTGTGGGAGACCTGTGGGACATAGGGGATACACTGTCAGTCTTGCACATATGTTTGATGCCTCAAAATAAACATTTGCCTATATTTGGACTACTGTCCTACATTGCCCATAATTTACTATTCTATATGTTGCTAAACTGTGAATGGAGCTAGTCGGGACGTTCCTGCTGATGTGTACTGGGATTGTGTGCATAGTGCATATGCGGGTGTGAATGCATATATTTTGGTACTTACTTTTTCATGTTCCTGGTGCAGAACTGTCTACGTCTCCAATGCCCAGTACAGCCTCCGGCTCCAGAGTTGTCTCAACCATGCATTCTATTGCTGTAGGGGTGGAACAGTAGATGGCCCTCCTCCAGTGCCATTCATCTCCCTCATGCGCTCCGCCACCCTCTCCTTGGTCCTGGAGCGAAGGTCGTACCACCTTTTGTGTATTTCATCCAGGGTGCGGTGGCTTACACCAATGGCATTTAGCTTCTTCTGGATGTCCTGCCAGATCTTCCTTTTTTGGGTGTCAGGGACACTCATTGCTGCCTTACCAAATAATTGTTCATGGTGCAGGCAGCACTCCTCGGTCAGCACCTCCAACTCCTTGTCAGAAAACTTGATTTTGCGATTTCTGCCTCCACTGGGTAGCCATTGTTGATGCAGCTCCTCTCACCTGGGTGTGGCTCTGCAGTTTGGGCTGGGTGGTCTCCTCCCTCCTCCCTGTTCCATGTGGTTACTTCCTGGTTCTGATGTCATTACTCAGAACCAGGAAGTGGGTATTTCAAAAAATTGATTCCACCTGCAGGCAATTTGCGAGTCAGTCGCAATTTGCGACACCAGACCACACCCTTCGTGCAATTTGCGACCTCGCTTTTTGCAAGGTTGCAAATTGCGACCTCGCTAAAAGCGAGGTTGCCAGTGCGGTGCGACTCTGCTGCGGCTCGCTATTTGGAATAGCGATTTTTACTGGAATATCGTTTTGCGAGTCGGAAATAGCAATTCGCATGGAGTAGCTATTTCCGACTCACAAATTTTTTCGTTCCTACATCTGGCCCATGGTCAAGAGAGCCACAGGTAGTTCCATGGGAAAATAAAGTAATTTGTTTTAAACCAATTTATCAGCTTATGTGTTTTTGGCAGTTCAGATGTAGAAAGGGGAAATGAGTCCAAGAATGTGTCATTGATGTCTGCAAAGTATCCAGAAGCAGTTCATGCAAAAGCTGGAGCCGTATTTGAAGGTGGAGAACTGGTTGGGGTCTCCTACAGTGGGTCAGAGTAAATGACGGCATCCGTCTGTGTAGAAGTTGTGTCAAATCGAACAAGAATTTCTGTGTTGTTTGTTGTAACAGATGTTAGTGAAACTGATGCAAGATCATTTTCCACCCTCCCCAAGCTCGGAGAGGTGTCAGCGTTGCTGCTCAAAACTTGTAGGGGGACATCTCGGCCAGTAGCAATGGTGGCCAGTAGCAATGGTGGCAGAATGAAGGTTCTGGTATTGTGTATTCCCAAGACTGGGACCGATGCACGATAAGAAGGACCAAACTTCTTTTTCACAGCAACTTTTTCACATACTGGATCCCCAACCTTTGGAATCCAGCCAGTTGATGTTATTGGTGCATCCTTAATTCCTGCAGAGGCAGCACTGGCAGAAGCGTTGTCGCCACGGAACTATTGTAATTCCTGGAAGACAGTGACACGTTCATTTATGTCAAAAGGTGTTTCTGCCGCTTCCATGCCTGGACCATCAAGATCTGGAACATACATTCAAGTTCCAAACAGGGACTTGTATGCAGTATGACCCCCCAAGGACCTTCTAGGCAGATTGCTAAGTGCTCTCTGGACTCCATACAGGTGATTAAGCCAACTACGACCCGTACCTAAGACTTTGGCTGTTAAGGATTGCTCTAAATGATGGTTTAGTTGCTCCACAACACTATTTCCCTTGGAATGAAATGGAGACGAGTAATGGAGTTGGACCCCTAACGAAGCCATGGAGTCCCTGAATGCCCTTGAGGTAAAGACAGGGCCCTGGTCTGAGTGGAAAGTCACAACTGCATATGAGCTGATAAAGAATTGCAAATCTCCAATAACAGTCAGAGCGTCAGCCGAGCATTGTGGCTATACCCATAGAAATCTGCTGTATGAGTCAAAAGCGACTAAGATGTATTTGAATGCACTTTCCGGTGGTAGGGGACCACAATGGTACAAGTACACACATTGTAAATGTTTGTTAGAAATTAGGAGGGGTGTCTGCGATGGGCGATTGACGGTGGGGCCCTTAATTTGTTGGCAGATGATACAACAAAGTATATACTGCTTGGTCTGTTTGTATAGACTTGGCCACCAAAACGTGCTTGCAATAATGATATTGTAGCTGCCACACCAGAATGGGCAGATGCAACCCCCTCATGCGCTGCTTTAATCAACTCTGGTCTTAGATATTTATGGGGAATTATCCGAACCCCTACATCTGGTATTTTTGCTTCTTCGTCAAGAAATCCTGTCGTTCGGTGGGAATATTTAGCAGGAAATTCTTTTGGAAAGGGTGTGCCTTCAACCATGTCAATGTCCAGTTTTGTTCTAGAAAGAGTTATTGCAGCAAAAGCAGGCGTAGTTAGTGCTGATTTGGCTGCTTCATCAGTCAACGTATTTCCAGCAACATGTATTCCAACGTGCTGTTGTCCAAGTGTATGTACAACATGGACATTTGGTAGCATTTCCTTCAGATCCGCTATTTTCCCCCATAGAAGACTGAGTTTGATGGTGTTGCCTTTGAACTCTCTGAACCCATTCTGGCAACAGAAATGCAGGTATTCATTGAAGGACTGGACAGAATAGTACAAATCACAAACAATAAGTGCTAGCTGTACAGGATCCGTATGTTCGAGTGCCATCACCAGAGCCTTTAGCTCTGCCAGTTGTGCAGTGTAATCCCCTAGGGTTTGCATGAAAGTATGTTGTGGATAAAATGTATTACCCTCCATGTAGCCACTTATGACTGCGCAAGCAGGAGAGTATTGATGCTTTGTGCCTATTGCAGGTTGTGCTGAGCTTTGGTGTACATGACTCTTTGATATTGATTAATAGGCAGTGCATTTGCCAGAACAGGGTATTCTAGTTCATATTGCAAAAATTCTTGAGTTTGTAACTTTGGGTCGAATATATAGTCAACATCAGTGGCTGTCAAAGATGTGGCCCATTTAATCCAACGTGTCTGTAATGCTTTAGCGTTTGGAATGCTGGCTTTGGTAACAGCCTCAAAGGCTGGAATTGGAGATACGACAATACTGCATTTCCCTTGGGCCAGTGGTATTTCTTTAATGACAGCCATCTGAACAGCAGTGAGAATTTTCTCAGTGGGAGCAAAGTGTTGTTCTGCTGCTGAGTACAAATGTGATTTGTATGCAATTGGGATTGTCTCACCCTCATTAAAAGTTACATAGGTGAAACCAATGAAACCAGCAATTACTCTGATGACCAGATGATTTTTATTATCCCTTGTGTGTAAGTGTTGTGCTGCAAGCTGCAAGCATGTCTGTTTGCAAAGCACTGATAATGCATGTGTTTTCGACTGCCCAGAATTTACTGGAAAAGTTGGGATGTATTAAGTCCTATAAGGTTTTTATATGTGATGCGTACTCTAGAATGTAAGTTATGCCAACATTTATTTAGGAAACCCAATAGTGATTGGAGATTTTTAATGGTATCTATGGTATTTGGAGGTTGTAACTGCATTTTTCCAAGAATTGAGGTGCTAGGTTCTTTCCTTCACTTGATAGCTTGTATCCCAAAAACAGGACGGTAAGGAAGGCTATTTTTCTTTTCTTGAAGTTGAATTCATAGACGAATTCGCCAAATCCTACAACAATGCGGGCTACTCATCTTAGATGCTGCAGTAATTCATCATCCATGAGATAAATATTATCTACATAGGATAATGCTTCAGGGTCAATGTTGTGCAATATTGAAGTTACACAAGCCGTGAACAGTCCCGGACTGTTCTTATACCCCTTTGGTAAACAGCATAATTTCTTTTCTGGGCACATAGTGCGCTGAAACCTGTTATGTCTCTACTCTCAGGCACTATGTTTTGGCAGAAAAAAACATTGGAAATGTCCAGTGTTGTTTTGTATTTTTTGCGCACTATGTTGTTCATGAGTGCTGTACTGTGAGAGTTTTGTAAAGCGTATGTGCGTGTATGACTGTCTAAGTGTCTGTAGTCTAAGACTATTTTGTATGAATAGTCTGGTTTAGCTACAGGGAATAAAAGACTATTCAGTGGTGAGACACAGGGTTCAATTACACCCTGGTGCTCCAGTTGTGTAAGCACACAGTACACTATCTCAACCAATACTAGAGTAGGTCCCCTCAATAATCTTTGGCAGCTCAGGTTCTTGATCCTGTGGAGGAACATTCCGGACCTGCATGAGTACTGCTAGTGCAACTGCTTCCCTTTAAGGTTACTTAATACAATGGAAGATACCATGGCAAAATTGCCCATTAGTTGCATCCCCAAGACCAGGGCCAGGGAAGCGCCATATTCATCTTGTATTTGTTTTAACACTTCTGACAGATTGGCAAGTGTCTGTGTACCGTTTGCGGTATTATAGAGCCTGGCAAATACCATGCCCCAAGTATTGTAGTTGTCTACTGTGGAAGCCATCCCAAATGGCAAGCACATAGTTGATATTCTGTGTTTATCCTGATGTTCCGCAAAGGGAAATACTGCTTCCAGTGCATTTATTTTTTGAGCAAACAAAAACAGAATCTCTTCTCGTTTGGCGGTACCTTACCCATGATCGAATGTACAGTTACATGATTAATGCCTGGCGTTACTGCATGTGGTTGCACCAGGAGCATGTGCTGGGTTTGTATTTAATGTTTGCATTACAAACTGTACTAATCGGCTGTATATTGCCGTAACCTCAGCATATAAGCAACGGACTTCAGCTACTGTGAAGTTCGCTGCAGCAGGGTGAGTTGTATATGTGACCAATAAAGGCCAGGTAGGACCATCATTACTTAGAGGACCTAACCTAACATGTAGAATTGCATGGGGTAGGGTGCCATCAAGCCAATTATTATGTTCTTGATAAGATAGCGGTACTTCTAGATATGCATATGCTCTGTATTGTGCAGGTGTGTTTGCAGGAGTAGAGTGATGAAATGTATTTGTGTTCCCATCAGCTGCTGGAAAGGTGACCCAAGAATAGAACATTTCTGTTCTAAAGGCTGGATGAGCCTCAACAACAAATATAACTGGACCCCTTCCTCACCCCGGGGCCGTTAGGCCATGTGCCAATAAATGTGCAGTAAGGGGTGGTCACATATTGACTGAAATTTCTACCTGTTGCAGGTTTTCCATGATGAATGGTACATTTTTGTTCAGAGATAAGCACACCAAATGGGGATTATCCTTTTAGAGTTTTTAGCTTAAACAACACACAGCGTTTGTTAGGTACTCCCTACTTAGCTGAGGAGGAAAATAGTCAGTACCACGGTGTATTTGCATGTAGTGAGACAGAGATACTCAGGAGGACCCAAAAATTAGTGCCTGACCAAACGTTGTCAGTGCCATGTTGCGTAGGTTCTCGTTATCCTAATGAGACTACTGGATTTGGGCGGCAGAATCACTTGCATTGTGGGGGACTAAGTCTGAACCCACTACAGGTGACACCTGTCAGCTTAATCCGGGTTTTGTTCCGGCTAACTAGCAGTGCATCATCTCCACCAAAGAGCAGGGATGAATAGGCAACTGAGCGCATGTCACTATTGACTCCTCAGGGAAATCATGATCACTCAGATCTCATTTGTTTCTCTCAGTTACATTAGTCTCACGTATGCAAGGACAATCAGAGGCAGAAAATAGTTCCATAAGATTTTATTGAAGTAACTACATCTTAGATAATAAAGCATGTATTGCAATAACTAGGATGATAAAGCAGGACAGGATTAAAATTGTGACAAGGAGAGTGAAACATAAAAATAACACTACCATATTGTTAATATGATTGTTAAGAATAGCTCCTACCTAGGCCATGTTAGAGCACAACATGTTAAGCTCGAATTATGCCCTTCAGATTCCCCTGAGAAGACATCATCCTTCATACCTGAGCAAGAGGCCTGTAGTCTACATACGCAGCAGCAAAGCACTCAGCAATCAGCATACAGTCGTGGTCATCTGGCTGGAGTCTCCCTCTAACGTACATGGGTCAAAGTAGTGTTTTTATACTAAAACAGCTGATGTTCCAAGAAAGGGACCCCACATAAGAATGTGTATGCTTCTGTGAACATTAGAAACAAAGCGTACCACGTTTGCCAGCAACCTATCTTACTGCAGCCTTGAGAAAAGCACAGAGTGAAAGAAGTGTCTTTTTTAAGAACACAGTGCTGAGCTCGGCAAAAAACTGCTAAATATAGAAAATAAAACAAGACCGCAAATGTGGCTATTGTTAAAATAATAAAACAAAGCTGAATAAAATATGTCTAGGTTAAAGTGCACAGCGGTAGGCCTAGTTTGCTCAAGTAACACATCTGAAGCTATTACTAAAATGGCCACCCAACACCCTAAAAGGGTGGCTGTACAGTAACCCAAAAGGAATAAATCCAAGCCCTTTTTGAGGCACCTCCCTGTAGGCGAATAGAAGGAATGGCAAGAGGACATCCCACTTATGCCTCAAGGGCTCTGATAGGCCCATGATCATGCCTTTTAAGATGCAGTTGGACCTTTCAACCAGACCATTGCTTTGGGATGGTAAGGAGTGGTGAACATATACATTACCCCACACTCCTCCCACAGAGACTTCATATAAGTACATTTGAAGTTGGTACCCCTAGTAGATACCACTTCCTTGGGGAACCCCACCACAGGGGAGGTGATTGACCTCAGAAGAATGGCTTCTGGTTACCAGGTGGCATGGTCCACCAAGACCAGGATATACCTGTTGCCAATGGCTGTCTTGGGATCAAGAGGCCCCACAATGTCAATACCACTCCTCTTAAAGGGGGTACTAACCACTGGAAAAGGTTGGACGGGATCCTTTCACTTCCCCCCACTCTTGCCACTTGCCTGACAAGTCTGACAAGACCTACAATGTGCATCTGAGTGCCTGTGGATTAGGGGCCAGTAAAAGTGGGTGACAAGCCTGTCTAAGATCTAGTCCTGCGCCAAATGTCCAGTTAAAGGCACATCATGAGCCAGACCCAATAAAAAGGCTCTGAAGCACTGGGTAAAACCAGCACAGTGGCCAACCATGGCCCAGCAACCGAAGGCTCACTATATAGGAGGCTGTCCTCACAATAGATCAGGTGTGATCCTGGCTACTTGCCAGCCGCCTGGTCTGCAGCCTTCTACTGCAAACCCTGCAGAGTAGGGCATACTCTCTGTGCCTCACAGAATGCCTCCTAGGTGGGTCCCCCTTCCTGCTGCCTCTGTGACAGCTCATGGACCTCCTCCAGCTCAGCCATCTGTTCCCCTGTTCCAGCGCATCACCCACAGGCTCAGCCTCCTCCCGGACCATGGGAACTTCTGGGGCCATTTTCCTGCACCCCTTGCCCTTCATCCCACTGGTGGACCCTGGGCCACTGTTTGAGACTCCAGAGGCTTCTGACCACCCTGACGGGCTGCAATGGACCAGTCTGACACACACACACACCCAGGCAGACCTAACATCTTCAAGTGTGACCTGTGTTCCACCTCCTTCCAAAGGGAATCTTCCAGGTAATTGCCAAGACAACAATCCACATGCATGGTTGGACTTACGGCTACTTTCAAGGAACCTGAGACCCACCCCCATTCAAAGGGAACCAGTGACACTCTGCACAGGTGCTCTGAGTTCTCCTCTGCAAAAACTTGGTGAAAGACATAGGTATCTATCTGCTCTTCAGACACCAGGCGACTCCTCACTGTAGTCATACTGGCTCGTGTGTCTCACAGAGCCTCCACCCTCTGTCCATTGATGGTCACCCACTGTCTGTACTTCTTAGCGTTCTCATGCACCAGTGAGACAAGGGTCATCTCAGCTGGTTCCCACCCACCTGGAACGAACTCCTTCCCAATCGATATACTGGCCAAACCCTGTGACTAAGCACCAGAGTGTGCTTGTGCACCCTGGGGACATTTGGGGTCCCCCCTCACATGACCCACCTAGTTACATGCAAAGCACTTGTGGGGACCCCCCTCTGCAGGTTTCCCTTTGGAGAACCATGGTTTCTTCTCACGGGGGGGCTGGGAATCCTTACCCTGGGAACTAGGTTGGGGCCATTTAAAGAACTCTCCCTGTTTACATTTACCCCCCTCTCTTCTGAGAGGGACCCAGCCCACCCTTTGCGCGGTCTCTCCCATACCTCTTGTGGACCCTGGTGCTCTCCCAACAGTCCACCTCCTGCGCAAGCTTCCTGGGGTCAATCAGCCTGCTGTCAATCAGGTGCTGGTGCAGCTCTGGAAAAAAAAGACTGTACAAGTGCTCCCAAGCAATTACATTGTAAAGTCCTTCATACATTGTTACCTTACTGCCCTTCACCCAACCATCTAGTGACCTGCAAAAATCAACACACTCCAACCAAGTTAGAGACTCTTTTTTTGTAGGACCTAAACTTGTCCTTATACTGCCCAGGGGTCAGATCATATCTTGTGAGTAGTGCGTCTTTTACTATGGTGTAGGCGAGTCCCCTAAGGATGTCAGAGTGTGCCTCCCTTCTACCTCAAAGTGCTTTCACAGACCTTCCCCCCAGTGTACCTCAGGGGCCAGGCTCATATGGAGATTAGACTCATACCCCTTAAACCACAAGTATATGTCACCCTCCCTCTTATAGTCCTTCACTAGGTCTTTAGGAATGTGTACCCTTCTCTCAGGCTGTACTGAGGTACTGCTGCCACCATCCCTACTGGACTGGCTCTTCTGATCCAGTTCCGTCAAGCTGAGCTCATGAGCCAACAGTAAATGTTTCTCTTAATGGCCAGCCTTCTCCCTTCCATCTCAATTTTGAGCCTCTCTAATTCTAACATCTGGTGACTCCTCTATGCCTGTCTGCCCTGTACCTCTTCAGAAGTCAGACCCTTGGAATGCACACTGCTACCTGCCCTTGAGATCCTCCCCCAGGCATAACAGGTCCACCCACTACACCATTGTGTTTATTCTGCACCTCCTTATCCTCCTCTGTGTGCCCCTCAGCTTCCATGGCTGTCACCTAGGCCCTCGGTGCCATTTGCAGATCCTGCTTCCCGGTGGAGCTCTTAATGGGGCAGGCAAGAGCCTTACAGAACTGTTTCAATTGAACAACTGTGTAACTTTCCAGTTTCCCTAACTCAAAAACAGCTCCAGCTGGTGCATTTCCAGATTGGGACATGATGGCAAATCAAAAGTGCAAAGTTCCAAGGAAGAAAAAAGAGTTCCCAATGAGAAGTTCAAGAATCAATAAAAAGATCACCAAAAATATGGAAGCAGGAAAAAGTCCAAAAAGAGCAAATGCAAAACAATTAGTATGTGGTCACGTAAAGGTCTGCATTAAAAACAGTAGTGTACACTTCATCAATGTATATCAAGTACAAATACAAGTCCAGTCCTCACCGCTGATCATCATTGTTAGAAATGGGGTCTTTGGTTGGCAGTCAGGTTACCCCCTGTCCAAACAAGTACCCTCACTCTAATCAGGGCAAAGGAGAAACACACCTAGTTAACCGCCATTCAACCCCTTTGTAGCTTGGCACAAGCTGGTAGGCTTAGCTCAGAAGCAATTTGTAAATTATTTGTACCAACACACACAGTAAAACATGGAAAACACTACAAAATAAACACAACACCAGTTTAGAAAAATAGGTAATATTTATCTAAATCAAACAAGACCAAAATGACAAAAATCCAACATACACAAGTTAAAATATGAATTTTCAAAAGAATAAGAGTCTTACTCCATAGAAAACAATAGAAATTTAGCACAAAGAACATGGTTAGCGTCAAAAATAAAGCTGCACATGCGAGCGTGCATCAAAATAAGGAATCAATTCCTTCCTTGCAAGGGAGGCCTTGCATCATTTCTCCTCTGGTCGGGTTGGCGATGCATTGTTTTTCTCTTGCAAGAGAGCAGTGCATCGATTTCTGGACGGGACACCTTGAATCTGCGCAGAGTCAGGTTGACTTTGATGCCCAGGGATGATGCATGGAAAATACAATCCCACGGTGTTAGAAAACCATTCTGGGTGTGGTTTGCATTGTTATCAGCAACTGCAAGTGGGTGTTGCGCATCATTTCTCATCCACAATGCAGGTGCAACATCGATTTCAGCCACAAGGCTCGCAGCGTGTCGTTTATCAGCCACGTTGCAGATGGTGCGTCAAACATTTTCCCACATAGCGCTCTGTTAGTGGATTTTCATGTCTTGATCGGTCAACTTCAACTTCCAAGGGACCAGGGAATGGATAGGGCACTACTTGGCAGGGCAGGAGTCTCAGCAGAGAGTCCAGGTGTTAGCAGAGGAAGTCTTTGATGGCCCGAAACTTTAAAACAGGAGGCCTTGGAGATTCTTCACAAGCAGAAAAATACTGCAAAGTCCAGTGATTATCCCCTTTCACAGGCAGAAGCAGCAACTTCAGGATAGCCCAACAAAGCAGAGTCACAGGCAGGGGCAACACTTCTCAGCTCTTCAGCTCTTCTCCTTGGCAGAGGTTCCTCTTGTTTCCAGTAGTGATCTAATTTTCAGGGGTTTTGGGTCCAATACTTATACCCCCTTGTACCTTTGAAGTAGGTATACTTCAAAGGAAAGTCTCTGCTGTTCACAAGATCCTGCCAAGCCTCAGACACACACCAGGAGGTCAGAGACTACATTGGGAGAGGGCAGGCACCGTGACCACTCCTCCCTCCACTCTATCACAGATGGTCATCAGGATATGCAGGCTACACCTCAGCTCCCTTTTTCTCACTGTCTAGAGTGGATTCATAAACAGCGCAACTGTCAAACTGACCCAGACAGGGAATCCACAAACAGGCAGAGTCACAGAATGGTTTAAGCAAGAAAATGCATACTTTCTAGAAGTAGCATTTTCAAACTAACAATCTAAAAAACAACTTCACTAAAAGATGTATTTTTGAATTGTGATTTCAGAGACCCCAAACTCCACATTTGTATCTGTTCTCAAAGGGAATCTACACTTTAATGTGATTTATAGGCTGCCCCTCTGTTAACCTATGAGAGAGATAGGCCTTCCAACACTGAAGACTGTGTATAGCAGTATTTCACTGTTAGGACATGTAACACACATCAGTACAAGCCCCAACTTTAACATACACTGCAACCTGCACATGGGGCTACCTAGGGCCTACCTTAGGGATGTCCTACATGTATGAAAAAGGAAGACTTAGGCCTGGCAAGCAGATACACTTGCCAATTCGAATTGGCAGCTTAAAACTGCAGACACAGATACTGCAGTGCCAGGTCTGAGCCTTGTTTACAGTGCTACAAATGTGAGTGACACAACCACACTGGTTAGCAGTGAAAAGGTGCCCAGAGTACCAAAAACAGCAAAAACAGAGTCCACCATACATCAACAACCTGGGAAGCAGATTCAAAAAGTTAGAGGAGACCATGCCAAGAATATTATCACCCTTGATATGGAAAGTCAAATTTCACCTGTGGAAAACATGGCTCAAGCCCAACCATTTTAGCCTGAATGCTGCAGTTTAAACTTGCAGTGGAACATGTTAAAATAATGATTTTTAACAGGTTAAAAACGACCCTGGTAAAATTAGTAAGTCACCCTTATGTGGGCTTTGTAGCCCACAAGGTAGGGTGCCTGGTATTTACAAGTGAGGCATGTGGAAAAATGAATATTAACATGTCCTTAGAGTGACAAAACACTTAAAGTTATTGTTACTGTCACAGTCTTAAATGTCCCTTTAGAAAATCAGAGTATAAATTAAAATGCTAATGCTGCATCTTGGGAATGATAGCAGCTATTTATAGTACTTATTTAAAATCCAATTAAATGGCAAAGTCAGATTTGTAATAAATATTAAGGAACATTAACTTTAAAAAAGGTTGAACTGTCAGAAGGTTAATTACAATGAGCTTCTGCCAGCTCACAGCCTGTGCTCAAATACAGGAATATATGTGAGAGAGGGGTTAAATGCCTCCCAGGAGCAAGCACTATGTTGACCTGAATTAGCAAAGATGACGGATCTTAACCCCACAAAATATTCATAGGGAGGGCTGTGGGCATCCCATTGTCATTTCCCGCCTGACAGCTATAACGGGCCACATTAAACACTTAGCATGCATTTGAAAGCTAAGACTATTCTTGTGTATCCCCTAACTGAGCACTAAGGAACCCTGCTTTTGTTCCACCAGACTTCCATCTCTGGGTTTGTTAGGCGTACAGTGCATGCGTCAAACTGGCACCCTCAGAGCCAATGTTTAATGTGTCTGAATTCTTTCTTTATCTTGAAAAAGCAACAGCACATTGTATTTTGGGCCTGTTTGCAATAAGGCAAACAGGAACTACTGAAAAGTTGTGTAGGGTTGCCTCAGAGAAATTTAACCTCATGGGTTAGAGAATGCTCAGGAGTCATCCCCGTTAACTAGTTAGTGTTATATATAGACGTGGCACCACAAGGCACTCATCAAAACACTGCATTCTTCAGAAGGGATACCGTGGGAAGTGAACCTGTTGCACTTGGCAGTTGTGACCTGTGAGAAAGACATCCGGAAGAAGGGCCACCTTCCACTTGAAATTCAAGGACAAGAAGATGCCCAGGGATCATACAGCTGATCCTCTGCATATCTCCAGGTATATAACAAGCATTTGACCTGCAATAGCTCTCTTGTTCGCTCGAGTTTCAGCTATTAGCGTTTTCTTGACAAAAACTGAAAATAAAAAGTAAAACAGTTGACATAAGCAGCCGGTTCAAAGCGCTGCTGAGAGCTCGCAGAGACGGACAAAAGGAACACGCATTTGTAATACAAGAACAGAAAATGTGCGAGGAAGCGTAATGAATGGAATAAACAAAGTCACACATCACTGCAGATGAAAAGTAAGTAATAGACTAGAGCCCTGTTAACAGAAACAGACTGGGGCCACTGAAGCATCCAGCGCTCTGGTCAAATGCTATTAGTAATCCCTAAGCACATGCTTCATAGGCACAAGTGAAAGGGTACAAGTACTAGGGCTATGCTCCAGGGGAGTGTACAACTGTGGAAAAGGTGGGAAAAAGAGCAAGGATTGACCACTAGCAAGAAGGATTTTTTAAGGACACTGAAACAAACCAGTGAAAAAGCAAAGACTCCACAAAGAAGTATAGAAGTATATACTAAAGTATATACAAGAGGCCTCGAATGCTCGACCTAAAAAGCCTAAATGGACATTTCTGTGAAGAACCTAGCTGCTTAGTGGCCCTTGAACTTGGGATGGACTTTGTGGTTGCCCTCTCTCTGACAACCTGAAAGCCTCTAAGTCCTTTCACTGGGGTCCAGGAGGCCTTAGAAGTATATGGCTGTGGTTGTTTGGGCCCCACAAGACGTTTGGGAACTTTTATACAATGTTTGGCCAGAACTCTAGAACTTCAAGGGGACCTACTGCAAAACGAACCCAAGTGGCAGTTCCACAGTATTGGATTGAATATTAAGGTCTGCCCACCAGTGAGAAGAGCTTTTCCTTAGAAAAATGTCACAGTCCCTTTTCCGATCGGGACTTAGAAAATCTTTAATCCTTCCCTGCTTCTAGGCCTTAGCTTGTCCAATCTATTTGTTGCATTTCGGCCTGGGCCTTATTGTGGTTGGCCTCAAACCGCACCTAGGTCCTGGTCTACTGCAACCATTGACTACCACTGGCAGATGCACTTTTTGGTGATATTTGTTCAAAAATCTTTAAAAATATATATCTTATATTCCCCTTATTGCATTTTTGTTATTTTGCTTCCTACATTTTTCTCTGTTTTAAATGTATTGCACATCCTCATTCAGTAAACCCTGTCTGCTCTGTGCCTTAGCTACCAGGGGTTGAATTCAGGTTTAAATTACTCAAACATTTGACTGGACAAAACACAATAGTGGCTTTATCAGTTGTGGTGGACACACATCCACCCTAACTGATAAACCTTTCTCACAATGTCCATATATGGGTGCGACACAACCGGTGAACAGAATTCTGGCTTCTATACAATTTATTTTCCTCATTCATTTGGATTTGCCTGACTCTGCAGAAATTGAAGGCATGCAGCGCTGCCCTGCGGATTATGACCTTGTTCTCCTCACTGCCATGAAAAGGCTGGCAGGGAACAGGTGCAGGGTGCCACAGGGGAGCCCCTGCATTGCCCATGCATTTGGCATGGGCAGTGCAGAGGTCCCCCTGCCCTGCAACCTTAGCAATGTTTACTGTCTGCTGGAGCACCCAGAATTGCCACTGGCTCGATTTCGAGCCAGAAACAATGCTGCTGCTTGTTTCCTGATAGGCTCACAGGTGGAAAATTTGGTTTCAGCCCGTCAGCCTAGTGGGAAACACCTAATAGGTCCGGTGGAGTGGTCGCCCTATGGCGGCGGCCACCTTGTTGGGAGTTTGGCTTTTTTGTCCAGCTCAACTCAAAATGAGACCCCAAATCTGTTACACTTTTTATGCATGTGTGCTGCGTTGTTCTCATGCATGATGCAGGAACCCTAATTTTATTGTTCATTTAGATGGACTTCCTCATTCCATATGGTTCAAATTGCAGTGCGTATTTTTGTGGCTTGGGTGCACCTTGGATAATTTTGCACATCTGCTATCTCCTCATTTGATTGTCTTTCTCTATACTTGTAGCCTATTGGATCTCTGACCATTTTGGCTCCCTTCTATTTGCGCTCATTAGGCAGGCACACCTTAATGTCATCATGTAGCAGTCTCCTGCGGGGGCAGTTGGCAGCTCTGGCTTGCCGTTTGAGACCCCTTGGCACTACCTTTGCCTCCACTGGCCTCTGAAGTGGTAAAATTAAGTGGCTGGAAAAGAGGGTCAGCTCGTACTTCTGGATGTCATTTGGGGCTCCACTCGCTTTGCTTTCTTTCAATTTTTATTACACTAGTAGTGAATAATAGCATATAATTCACTATTAATGGAATAAAAATGGACTACAATTAGCTCAATTATGCAGGTCCATGGCAGCTGAGATAAGTAAAAAATTATTTAAAATGTATGTTGTGTGCATGCTTGCGGGTGAGAGTGTGTTTCTGCGAGAGAGCGAAGGTAAACAAAAATGTATGTGTACGAGTGAGTATGTGTATGAGCGAAAGTGGAGAATAAAGGTCCTGTGATGTCACTTCGCTACCCCTGGCATTTCGGTGAATTGACGTCCATGCTTAATGTGTAAGTCATATCTCCCTGCCATTCTTTTCCCTCCTTATTTTCTTCTCTTTGTCTCCCATCCTTTTCTCAACGCACCTTCTTTTTATTGTTCTTTACTTTCCCCTACTTATACTAAGTACCCATTACTTAGAGGGCCAAGACTCATCCATTTTGGGAGGAGTACAAAATTGCATGCACATATGGGAGAGTCATTTGAGGGGTCTGGAATCTTTGTGCATACAACTAAATGGCACTGAGGCCCTCATTACGAGTTTAGCAGTCTTCGGGCAAGACCGCCATGGAAAATGCATTCACCATCCACCAGTGCTGGCGGTACAGTGGCTGCCGTATTACAGGTCATAATCACCAAGCTGATGAAACACAGACAGAAATCCAACACCGCCAGTGCCACTGAGGGCGAAAGAGCGACTGTCCTCCTGCCGGGCCCACCACGCCAACTCCATCCCGGCCGTAATATTATGAGTCACATTTCAGCACAGCGGAACATGCACGGCAGGAAACCATTGGTGGTGCGCACCACGCCGGTGTAGAAAATCACTGCCAATAGAAGGCAACACCAGATTGGACAGGTCGAATACCCCACACCTGAAACACATACACACACTACACACACCTGTTCACTGTACCATAAGACATACCCCCTCACACCCCATCAATCCCTTGCAAATACTACCACGACCCAGAGATACACGACCCACGAACCACTGCACATTGTGCATTTATTTTACATGGTGCATGCACCCCCACGACGTGTCACACCACAAGCACTCACGCTTCACCGACAATGAGTTGCGGGTCATGGTGGATGAGATTGTCAGAGTAAAGCGACAACTGATAGGAGCACAAGTCCAGCAAACATCTATGGCCAGGAAAACCGAGCTATGGAAGAGGGTCGTCAACAGGGTGAACGCAGTCGGCAGTTACCCACACACAAGGGAGGACATTAGAAAGAGGTTGAATGACCTCAGGGGGAAGGTTCGTTCCATGCCATCCAGGCACAACATTGTCCTCAACAAGACTGACGGTGGACCCCCACCTCCCCGCCCTTGACTTGACATCCTGGGAGGAGAAGGTCTTGGACATCATGCATCCTGAGGGCCTGACTGGAATCATCGGAGGGATTGACTCTGGTAAGGAAGCAACACCCCCCTGAGCACTAACCACTCCAGTCCTGTATGCCTCAGAAGCACCCACCACTCCCCATACTATTACAAACCCCAAGACTGCACCCCACAGTATCACCCACCTTCCTACTCTGCATGCCATACCACCCCTCTCCCACCATCCACACACCCACCTTGCACAATGCATGTTAAACCTTAACAATCTCCTCAACTACCACTCCCAAAATCCATCACTACGCATGCCAGATCTGAGTCTCACACACACTTTACAGTGGAGCATCTGCATGGAGAATCATCCCACAGCACACCCGGACTGCTAGCCAACACCGTCTCACTACCTATGGCAATTACAGCAATGTCAAACAGCAAGCCCACAACTACATATAATACGAAAAGCATGGCCCAAAGCCCATTCACCATGCAGTGTCTGCATTGCTGCAAATGTCATAGCCATCCCTGGGTAACGAATCCACCCATTGCAAGCAGCACACCATGACACTACAATGACTTAGACAAGTACTAACTCTCACCCTTTCCATCCACAGCCTACCATGCTACTTCCACCCAGCAGAGGATGGCAGGGTCAGACAGCCCTTCCCAGGATGAAGGCCCCAGTGGATGTCTGGAGGATGATGAATTTCCTGGGCCATCTGGGGCGACTGGCCAGTCCACCCCCAGCAGCCCCAACCTAGACACCCTTCCGTGTGGCTACAACAACTCAGCTAGCCCCTCCACCCCAAACCTGTGCCTCAGGGACCATTCAATTAGAGATGTGCCCCACAGTAGAGGGGCCTAAGTTAAGGGCACCAGCCCCAGGCAATGAAGGCCCTGGTGCTACTGGGAGTGGGCACGCTGTGTCAGGGGCACTGACACAGGGGGACAGGGGTAGTGGGAGTGGATCTGTGGTCCAAGGGAGGGGCAGCAAGTATATCAGAGTCACTAGGAGCCCCTCACCCACGTTCTGGGTGCATACCACCAAACCCAGGACACCATGGCCCAGATCCTCGCTACCCTGCAGGAGACCCAGAGGCTTCAGAGGGAGAACCATAGGGAGGCCATGTAGCAGTAGCAGACCCACAATGCCACCATGTCCTCATGTAGCAGTGGCAGACCCACAATGCTACCATGTCCTCCATAGCAGGGGTGCTGATGGAACTTACTACCATCCTGCGTCAGCCCACCTCCCACCAGCAGGCCACTACCATTAGCCAGATCACATCTGAGAGCTCCACATCAGCCTCAACCAGTGGAATGGAGGCCCTGCCACAGGTCATGCAAGACACCAGCACCCCTTACCCTGTAGCTGATGAGCCCCCACGCAAGCGAGGACGTCCAAACAGACATCCAGCTTCCACTGATGCCAAGACCACCGCCAGGAAGTGAGACACTTCAGAAAAAAAAACCTTGTGTGTCACAGCGACACCCTGTTGACTGTTAATTGTCATAACTCTGTTTTCACATGGCCATCATACTGGACTTCGACTCCCCACAGGTGGGCCAAGTACTCTGATGATCCGACTCGCCATGAACCCACTCATCAGCCCTTGCACTTGTCTTATGAAAATAAACACAGTTGAGCACAGTTACTGCCTCTGTTTCTATCTTCCATGATTACAAAATAGACACCCATGACATGTGTAACAGGCGGACCATTGTCCTACCAATGCCTGTGACAGTGCCAGAAGGGGGAGCAATCATTTTCAAGTTCTGAAATACAGATAACAGCACCACATCTAAAGTTATGGGTTCACCCAAAACCCACATTGAACACACAACCCTGGTGGCAGCCGTGCACATGGCAGACATTGCTACTAGTTGCATAGCATGGCTTTTACACATACCTGTATGTCAGTGGAAGTATTGTTGTATCAGCTCTGCTCTGGAATCAGCTGCATCCTCGTCATCCACCTCCTCATCACTTAACATGTCCCCTTCATCAGCAAACGGCACAGCTGCACCCTCCTGAGCATCCAGTAATGGGATGTGACATATGAGAGCCAAACTGTGTAACATGCAGCACGCTACAATGATCTAGCACACTTTTGCTGGTCTATACAGTAGGGCCCCTCCAGTAAGGTGCAGGCACCGGAATCTGGCTTTCAGCACTCCAAAGGTGCGTTTGATGACCCGTTGAGTCCTTCCACGGGCCTCACTGAAACAGGTTTTCAGCTGCTGTAGTCAGATGCCTGAGAGGTGTCAGTAGCCCTGGCAGGTTGGCATAACCAGAGTCACCTGTGTGCACACATATAATAGGTATGTTGAAAACTGTAGGTAAATCAGGCAGGTGGTGTAGAGTGTTCAGTATACAGAGGCACATATATGACACAATACATAACGATGAGCAAGGCACAATCCCTTTGCAGTGGTGTCATCAGGTGTGGGATGCTCCTGTTCCACGGAATGTAGGCATCATGCACTGAACCTGGGAACCAGGCGGTAACTTTTGTGATGTAGAGGTCTGTGAGACATACCACCTGCACACTGGTTGCATAGACGTTTTATGGTTCCTGAACACCTTTTCACTCTTCCTCTGTGGCACCAGGGCAATGTGGGTCCCATCAATAGCCCAAATCACATGTGGCACAGGTGCTACAGCATAGAAGGCTGCCATCACAGTGGGCAGATCATCACGTTGGGGGAACTGACATAGCTGCCTATATGTTTGAGTAGGGAACAAAGGACGTTCTTAAGGATTTGGCTGAACATGGACTGGGACATTCCGGCAGCCCAGCTCACTGTAATTTGGAAGGACCCTGAGGCAAGGAAGTGGAGGACTGCCAAACCTGTACTGTTGGTGTGATGGCATTAGAATGACGAATACCAGGCCGCAGATCCGGCTCCAACAGTCTCACAAGCTCCATGATGGTCTGATGGTTCAACCGATAGCACTGGATGACGTGCCTGGGAATAGGAGGGAGTAGCAATCATTATGTGCATTAAGGACTGTGTGGACTCAGTGGAGTTGTGCAGAGGTCACTGTAACACATCCATGATGCACCTCATAAACCCCCTCTACATACATTGTAGAAGTAAAATGGCAGCCGCCTGTCCTGCATGCACAGGACAGATGAAAGTGAGATCAGGGTGGTAGGCGGTCGCAACCGCAGTGCAACTCCTCATTGGTTAACATGGTTGCCTCTGAGAGACATGAGCCAATGGTGATCACCACCAGCAGTGAAGGTGATGTCTGCGGCGGCGGCCGTGACCGCCATTTCATTTGCTTATGTTCACTTGACTCCTGGCACTCATGCTGAGAAGACCTCCACTGTGTGTGCAGCTGTGTGCTGACTCTGGTAGCCAGGATGCCACGAGCTGCAGGCGATAAGGCCCCAGCCTTCTCACAGGAAGAACTAGAGAAGCATGTGGAGGGTGTTCTACCCCTGTTTACCCAGTTGGGTGGGGCACCACGGCAGCAGATGAGTCCACTGAGATTGTACTGTTTGTGCATCGAACATATGTGGATGGGGGCCTTGGGACGAAAATGAGTGACTTGTGGAAGGACCTGGCTGAGGGCTATGAGGACAACTGGAATGTTGAAATGTGCATATGTTCATGAGATGTGTTGTGTCCAATGCAGTCCCTAAGATGCCATGCTACATGACTGTCTCTTTTTCTGTGTCATCCATGCAAGTGAGCACCCATCAGAAGAAGGGGATTTGGTGTGCCATTGCCAAGCAAAATGCGGACCCTGGGGGTCCATGCCCAGTGGAGCAACCACTGCAGGAAGTGGTAGGAGGACCTGAGACAGTGGGCCAGGAAGACCGGTGAGGCCCAGCTGGGGACATCCTCCCAACGAGGGAGAGGTGCCGGTCCGACCCTGACTCCCCTTATATCCCACATTTTTGGCAGTTGATTACCCTGAGGTGGATGGGTGCTTGAGGGCAGCACAGCAGCCACACGGGGGTCACGTGGTTGGGGTGGGAGAGGCATCAAAGGAAAGAAAAGGCTTTTCCTTTCCTTCGATGTGTGTCTGTGCATTTCTGCTGTCCAATCTTGAAGTGATTGTTTTGGGTTTTGGTTTTACATTTGGGCCATGAGAGCTTGGCTAATTCTCAAAATCGTCCCACTTGGAATGGTGAGGGCTGCACTTTTTGGACTTTGGGACGCTGCCTTGTGGAAAAATCCACAAGACCTAGACAAATCTGAAAACTAAACATCTGGGTGAATCCAGGGTGGTATGCCTTAGATGCACCCCACACCATTTTCTTACCCACAATGCCCTGAAAACCTCCAACTTTGTGGAAATCACACATTTTTACCACATTTTTGTGATGGAAACTTCAGGAATCTGCAGGAATCCACATAATTCCTACCACCCAGCATTGTTGCATCTATACCGATAAAGATTCTGCCCCACTTGTCAGCCTAAAAACATTTTTTACAAACTGCCCCTTTGGACCTGCTTTGGTTCCCCCTCAATTTTGACATATTTTTGGCTCTTCCCTGTCACAGGCACTTGGCCAACCTACACAAGTGAGGTATCATTTTTACCGGTAGACTGAAGGGAACGTTGGGTGGTAGGAAATTTGTCCCGGTGCGGTGACCCACACAGAAATGTGGGAAAAAATTGATTTTTTAGCTCAATTTGAGGTTTGCTAGGGATTCTGGGTAAGAAAACACTGGGAGATCCATGCAAGTCACACCTTCCTGGACTCCCTTGTTTGTCTAGTTTTCAGAAATGTTTGGGTTTGGTAGGTTTCCCTATGTGGCTGCTGAGCCCAGGACCAAAAACGCAGATGCCCCTCTCCGCAAAAACAGGTAGTTTTGTGTTTGATAATTTGGATGTGTCCAGATAGTGTTTTGGGGCATTTCCTTTCGCGGACACTAGGCCTACCCACACAAGTGAGGTACCATTTTTATCGGCAGACTTGGAGGAATGCTGGGTAGAAGCAATTATGTGGCTTCTCTTAGATTCCAGAACTTTCTATCACTGAAATCTGAAGAAAAAGTATTTCTTTTGCCAAATTTTGAGGTCTGCAAAGGATTCTGGGTAACAGAACCTGGTGAGAGCCCCACAAGTCACCCCATCTTGGATTCCCCTAGGTGTCTAGTTTAAAAAAATGCACAGGTTTGGAAGGTTTTCCTAGGTGGCGGCTGAGCTAGAGGCCATAATCCACAGCCAGGCACTTTGCAAATAACAGATCTGTTTTCTTTGGGAAAATGTGATGTGTCCATGTTGTGTTTTGTGGCATTTCCTGTTGCGGGCACTAGGCCTACCCACACAAGTGAGGTACCATTTTTATTGGGACACTTGGAGGAATGCTGGGTGTAAGGAAGTTTGTGGCTCTTCTCAGATTCCAGAACCTTCTGTCGCCGAAATATGAGGAAAATATGCTTTTATTTTGCTGAATTTTGAGGTTTGTAAAGGATTGTGGGTAACAGCACCTGGTGAGAGCCCCACAAGTCACCCCATCCTGGAATCCCCTAGGTGTCTAGTTTTCCAAATTGCACAGGTTTCCTAGGTTTCCCTAGGTGTCAGCTGAGCTGGAGGCCAAAAGCCACATCTAGGCACTTTGCAAAAAACACATCAGATTTCAATGTAAAAATGTGATGTGTTCATGTTGCGTTACCTGTCGCGGGCACTAGGCTTACCCACACAAGCGGGGTACCATTTTTTTCGGGAGACCTGGGGGAGCACAGGATAGAAGAACAGGTGTTATTGCCCCTTGTCTTCTCTACATTTTTTCCTTCCAAATGTAAGACATTTTGTAAAAAAGACACCTATTTGAGAAATGCCCTGTAATTCACATGCTAGTATGGGGACCCTGGAATTCAGAGATGTGCAAATAACCACTGCTTCTCAACACCTTATCTCGTGCCTATTTTAGAAATACACAGTTTTCCTTGATACCTATTTTTCACTCTTTATATTTCAGCAAATGAGTTGCTGTATACTTGATATAAAATGAAAATCCATTGCTGGGTACCTAGGGTTCTTGATGAACCTACAAGACTTATGAAGAAGAAGATGGTGATTTTAGCACCAGAAACCATTTGTTGATGCCATTTTCAGGGGAGAAAAACACAAGCTTTCTTCTGCAGCCCTTTTTTTCAATATTTTTGAAAAAAACTAAATTTTTGCTGTTTTTTGACAAAGTTCTTGGTCTCCTCCAAGGGATCCCACAAACTCTGGGCACCTCTAGTATCCCTAGGATGTTGGAAAAAAGAATGCAAATTTGGTATGGGTAGCTTATGTAGACAAAAAGTTATGAGGTTAGTCTCCTAGAAACTAGACAGCAGCAAGCTCGTGAGTCGCGCACCTACCCCAATGTGTCAACAAAGGCGTCTTGAACAGATTTTTTGTTATTCTTTGTGTGCACTTAAACCAAACACCTGCTGCTATGGTGTAAACCATTTTCAGAAAAAAAGGGGAAAAAAACACATCGTAACGAATAATGGTAGTGCACCACCCTTCAAAAAAACATTTTGGTTTAAGAAGTCCAATAATTTTTAGTGAGATCATGAAAAGTCTTCTCTTTATTCTCTTTCTCTTTTTCAGTAATATATAAAATTATAATAGCAACAGCCAAAGCGTTTCATCCTCCAACATAGGACTTCTTCAGGGCTGTAACATAATACATATAACACACATTGAATACGCAAGCAACAAGAGACAAATACCAATAACATATGTATTCAAAGAATATAAGTTATCTATACATATAGACCAACATAAATATAAATAACTACATATATTTGTGCAAACGAATAAGTAAAACTCAAGATTAAGAAAGAATAGCAAGGGAATTGGTCAATTTATCTCCAAAATAATTACTAATGTTACAAGGTAACGTAAAGAGACATACCTGACATAGCCAACTTATGATTTACCTCATGTGCATAGAGGGTGACATATATAACTGCAACTGCAAATAAAACAATATGTGTCAATCCTTACTACATCATTACAACATGATACATCCCCAAATGTTGACAAAACTCACTACAAATGGTGCACTACCATTATTCGTTAAAAGGTTATGAGGATCGGAGTGCGAACTGCCCCAAATAGCCAAAAAACGGCCTGGCACCTGAGGGGGAAAAGGCCTGGCAGCAGAGGCCTTAAGGGAGCCGAGTGCTATCTCATTGCACTGTTCCCACAGCTCTGACTGGTGGGAATGCTCTATTTCAAGGTTTCTGATGCTCAGACAGGTCAATCAATCAATCAAAGCATTTGTAAAGCGCACTACTCACCTGTGAAGGTCTCAAGGAGCTGATGGGGGGCTGCTACTGCTCGAACAGCCACATCTTGAGGTGTCTGCTGAAGGTAAGTAGGTGGGTGGGAAGAGTGTTCCATATCTTGGCAGTGAGGTTGGAGAATGATCTGCCACCTGCGGTTGTTCTGTGGATGCGTGGTACGGTGTCAAGGCAAGGTCAGCGGGGTGTAGAAGGAGAGCCGGCATTTGAGGTATTCTGGTCCGGTGTTGTGCAGTGCCTTGTAAGCATGGGTGAGGAGTTTGAACGTGATTCTCTTGATGATGGAGAGCCAGTGCAGGTCTCTCAGTTGGGCTGTGATATGGCTGTGGAAGGGGATGTCCAAGATAAGACATGTGGAGGCATTCTGTATGCATTGCATTCTTTTCTGGAGCTTGGCCGTGGTTCCTGCGTAGAGGGAATTGCCGTAGTCCAGTTTTCTGTTTACGAGGGCTTGGGTGAACGTCCTTCTAGTTTCAGTGGGGATCCATTTGTAGATCTTCCGAAGCATGCAGAGAGTTTTGAAGCAGGAGGAAGAGACGGCGTTGACTTACTGGGTCATTAATAGCAATGAGTCGAGGATGAATACCCGGTTGCATGTGTGGTCTGTGGGTGTCGGTGTGGTTCCCAGTGTGGCAGGCCACCAGGAGTTGCCCCATGTGGAGGGGGTGGAGCCGAGGATGAGGATCTCAGTTTTGTCAGAATTCGGTTTCAGGCAGCTGTTCTTCATCGTTTCGGTGATGGCCTTCATTCCTTTGTGGAGGTTGATTTAGGCGGTGGCGGGGTCCTTGGTGAGGGAGAGGGTAAGCTGGATGTCATTGGCTTATGAGACGATTTTGAGGTTGTGAGATTGGGTGAAATTTGCAAGCAGAGCCATGTAGACATTAAAGAGGGTCGGGCTGAGGGACGATCCCTGCAGTACGCTGCAGATGATTTTGATGGCTTCAGAGCAGAATGGAGGGAGGCGGACTCTCTGAGCTCTGCCGGTGAGTAAGGAGGTGATCCAGTCCAGGATTCTGTCATGGACCCCTACGTCATTGAGGCTTGTGCATAGAGTGTGGTGGCAGATGGTGTTGAACGCGGCCGAGAGGTCCAGGAGGATGAGGGCCGTGGTTGTGCCAATGTCAAGTATGGTCCTGATATCGTCAGTGGCAGTGTTGAGGGTGGTTTCAGTGCTGTGGTTGCTGCGGAATCCGGATTGGCACGGGTCCAGAGTGTTGGTCTCCTCGAAGAAATGGGTCAGTTGTTTGCTGACAATTTTCTCGATTACTTTTGCCGGTAAGGGGAGCAGGGAAATGGGCCAGAAGTTCTTGTGGTCCTTTGGGTCCACCTTGGGTTTCTTAAAGAGGGCGTTGATCTCTGCGTGTTTCCAGCTCTCTGGGAAGGAGGCGTGGCTAGGGAGTCGCAGAGGTCTTGTGATGGCTGGATGTTATTGATGGCTGTTCGGATGAGTTGGTGGTGTCTTTGGATGGTGTTCTTGAAGGCTTTGTAGTTGTCCGGTGTCTGTTCTTGGCGCCACTTTTTCTCAAATCTTCAGCATGTTTGCTTGGATTCTTGGAGGTTAGCAGTGAACCAGAAGACCTTTCTGTCGGTGCATCTGTTAGAGGGTTTCTTGATCGGGTGAGATTGTTGACACAGTCATTGATACATTGCCTGAGGTTGCGGGCTGCTGTGTCGGTGGTGTCGATAGGTGAGTTCCGGGGGAGGGTAGTGATCAGCTGGTCTTCGGTGACCTTTTTCTTTCTGCGTTGGGGAATCTATTTTGGTGATGGTGTGTTATGGGTTTCTTGAAGGAGAAGTATATGCAGCGGTGGTCGTTCCAGAGTTTGGTCGTGTGGCAGAAGGAGACGTTTTTGCTGACGGAGAAAATGGGTCGAGCGTGTGTCCTGCGGGGTGGGTGGGTGTTGTGACGAGGTGCTTGAGGCCGAGGTTGGCGAGGTTATCGAGCAGGGTGATGGAGTAGTTGTTGTTGGTCTTCTTGAGGTGCAAGTTCAGGTCCCTGAGGAGTATGTAGTCCGTGGATGAGAGGGAGTGCATGCTGATGACATCAGAGATGGAGTCGCTGAACTGCTGTCGGGGGCCAGGGGTTCTGCAAACGAGGGTCCCTCTGAGGGTGGTGTTTGGATCAGTGTGGATCTGGAAGTGTGGGTGTTTGACGGTGATGAGGGTGTCTTCAGTGCTGGTCGTGTTTCTGAGGGTATTCCTTTGGACGATGGCGATGCCTCCTCCTGGTCTGTTGGTGCGGTCCCTGCGAGTGATCTTGTAGCCGTCTGGGATGGCTATGTCAGGTGCTGAGGAGCAGTTCATCAAGGTCTTGGTCTGGAAGGCCAGGTCTGGGGAGGCTGAGTCAAGAAGGTTCCAGAGTTCAAAGGCGTGTTTGTGGATGAAGCGGGTGTTGAGTAGGATGCATCTGAAATGGTTGCATTCTGCCTTGGCGGGTGGGTCGTTGGCATGGGGGCTGGTGAAGGTGCAGTTCCGTCAGGAGAAGGGTCCGCAGGTGAGCTGCGGGGTGGCTTGATAGTAGGTGGATGAGCGGCCGTCGTTGAGCGCGTGGAGGGTGGTAGCGCATGGAGGGAGGTGATGGAAATCGTGTCATAGGGTCAGGGTAGGGGATACCACAGCCATGGTGGTGGCATCCTTCTTGCAAGTTTGGTGGTCTCGCATTGGGACCGCCAAACTCGTAATCGGCTCCTAAATGTCCTTATTGATTACATTTTTGGCACCATCAGATTAAAGTTTTCAATAATTCTTGACCAACTCATACCACTCTTATATGAAACAAACTATTTTATTTGAAAGTTGGGGAAGGAAGGGTAGAGACATCAATCCAAGTCATAGACCATGGTATTAAACAGCACTTAGAAAGTTCACAATTATTTGAGACTTCCTCAGGCCTTTCTGACTCTTTTGTAAGTTTACTAAAAGGCTACTGAATATAATGGAACCTCGCTGTCATATGGTTTTGCCCCACACAGTACTTGGTGAAATCTGATATTTGAATGTCATTGACTGGCTGTGGGGAATAAAAAACGCATATAACTTGGGTTTTTTGGGATTTTCAATGTATTCCTGATGTACATGCTCATAGATTTCTCCATAGATCATTCTTCCATGAGCAAACCATTACACAAATAATTGCTGCTTCCTGGATCGGACAATTTGAAAACAGGGCCCTGTCATCAGGGGATTCATCAAAGACGAGACTTCTGAAAGTGCAATGAAAATCTTTGGCCTCATTCATACACCTGACAAGTTTTTCATTTCCAAAATATAAGGAAGATTGACAAAGCCAGTAGGTTTGGCCTCTGTAAGCTGATGCAATGGTAATTTGTTTCCATTTTTATTGCAAGCTTTTGCGACAACAAACTAAAACAACACAAAAAACACAAAAACATCCCACCAGCTAAGTGTGGCCACTATGTACGTGTAATAAAAGATGCATTATAAAAAAATCACTGATATGGCTGTCTTAATAGTGATTTTTTTTAATAGCATGTCTTACAGGTGTGACATGCATTTAAGTATTTGTGAAGGTGGTAAGAATAAATCACCACCTAACTGGCAATTCAGAGCGCAGGTAGCTGAAGTATTAGAATTCCAACTAAATACTTTATAATTCAAGTTTAATAAAGAGACAGAAGACAAATCACCATCCAGCTCGCCACCCGCTGCGCAATCAAAATTAAAGGTAATTTCAAAAATAAAAAACACTTTGACCCACCTTTGCCATTGAAGAGAAATAAATAATTTTAGGCAGATACGAACTATTTGCACAAGCTGTAGACAGTCACTCAACCTGAAGGGAGCCAATGTGAATAGTGGACAGACCTATTGTTTAATGATGAAAGCTGTGGTGGGCTAAATCAAAATGTGAATGACAATTTAACAGACCAATTGATGAAGAATACTGAAAAAAAGCCTCTCTATGTATGCATGTTATATACTTTTTTTAAACCAGTAATCTGGTGAGAAAGCCAAAGCTGACCTGAAAACCGACCTAACATAACTGTTAGGTCGGCTAGTGCCTAACAATCGGTTCAGGCCGCAGATACACTTCCGGTGCGCCGCAGCATAAAATAACTCACACCAGACTCGCAGCTACGTTGCTCGGCTCGGAACTGTTGGCGCCACGCCAACCCAGCCCATTTATTAACTCCCCTTACATCAGGGGCTAAACTACTTTTCCCCCGTTGGCAGGGTGAAACAACATTCGCAACATGTTACAGCACACGCTGCGAAAAGGGTACACCTCCCCACTTGGCACATTTGTGAGTCCCAAACATAACATTTCTCCTCAACTATAAAATAAATTAACCTAATGATGAGAATAAGACCAAATGGTGATGCAAATATTTTCAGGGGGCCGGCAGACAAAACACCTGAGGAATACCTGTTACCCAGACATTAGTGTTGACCTTCCCCAGCTGCTGCCAGATGATCTCGAGTGTCCAGACTACTCACATACATAGTCTTTCAGTCTTTCTGGGGCTGAAATGCGGGATCGCAAATTGTACCTGCCCATCCCTCTTCTTCGGATTACCTCAGGGCGGCTACCCTCAGCGGGCATTTCTGCTGGATGGCTCTCCTCGCTCAGATGACACCGCCAACTCGTGCCTGAATCGGAATAAGGCTTGTAGAGTGTTGTTGGCCTCCTGAGTCCTCAAAGCCAAATTTTGTTTCAACAGGTGCCATCTTCCATTACTGACACAGGACATTGCCAATTTCAAAACCTCATCTTCTCTTGTAGCGTCCTGTATTTCCTTCAGTGACATTGGCAGTGGGCGAGATCTCTCTACTGCCAGCCTCACATACTCCTCCGTATTCTCTGTTTCCTCTTCTTCGAGCGCGGTAATCGGCCTCGCGTGTCGGGACAAATAGTCTGCTAGGTTCTGGGTACCTGTGCGGTATACGACAGAGAATTGATACCCCTGTAGCTGAAGGATCCATTTTTCAATCCTCGGGGGAGGCTGTGATGCTGTATTGTTGAACAACGGTATCAGCAGCTTGTGATCAGTGTATACCACAAATGAGTGACCATATATGTACAGATGATAGTGGCGACATGCCCAGTTGATCGCTAGCGCCTCTTTCTCTATATGTGAATACCGTTGTTCCGTTGCCGTCAAAGCTCGGCTGGCATATACGCCACTGGTGCCCACTCGCCATCATTTTCTCTTTGAGACAGCACTGCTCTGAGACCTACTGGGCTAGCATCCACTGATTGCTCTGTTTCTCTTGCTGGGTCGAAGAATACCAAGGTTGTCTCTGCAGACAGTGCCTGCTTCATGTCTTGAAACCCCATTTCATGCGCCGCATTCCACTCCCACGGAGTGTGAGCCTTTGTTAACTCTCGTAGTGGGGCAGTGAGGGAGGTCAGATTGGGAATGAATCTCCCGCAATATGTCACCATTCCCAGGAAACTACGAACGCCTGTGACTGAGGTAGGGGGGGGCGCTGACTTTATATCCGCCACTTTCTCTGGATCAGGTCGGACCCCTCTTTCTGAGAAATGGTATACAAAAAATGCAATGTCCCGTCTCAGAAATTCACACTTCTCGCGGTGTAACATTAGCCCGTTTGTGTGCAGTCGTTGGAACACCGCTCGTAGCCTCTGCAGGTGTGCCTCTACCGTGGGCGCATGTACCAGGATATCATCACTCACATTGATGACTCCCTCCAGGCCAGCCAAAACGCCTCTTATGGTATCCTGGAAAACTTCAGCTGCACTGGCAATCCCGAAGCTTAGGCGTCGGTATCTTCTTAGTCCCACGTGGGTGGAGAAAGTGGTGATGGCTCGAGACTCCGGTGCCAGCATGATCTGATGATATCCGGCTCTTAGATAAATTTTTGAAAACCATTTGGATCCGCTGACTTCCGCCACTATGTCATCCACTGTGGGGGTCAGGTGGCGTTCCCTCCGGATGGCCACATTTGGGAGGCGCATATCTACACATATGCGTACCTCCCCTGGTTGCTTGGGTTTTCTGGTAACCACGATGGGGTTGGTCCTTCTACCTTCTCAATGATGTCTGCTTCTTCCAGCTTCCGTAGCTCCGCCTCAACCTGTGGGCGGAGATGAAAAGCTATGCATCTGTGCTTTAGAGCGACTGGTTCTATGGACTTGTCAATGTATAGTTTTATTTGACGGTCCTTCAGGCAGCCAATGCCACTGAACAAATCAGCGTACTCTTCTTGCAGACTCTCTAGCTCCCCCACGTGTATGCTGAACGCAAAGGCCACCAGTTTCAGTTCTTCCGCAGTGCGGCAGCTGAGCAACATCCCCGTTCCTATCTTGGTGACGTACACCATGGCTCGTACAGTTACGTCATCATGATTGATCTCCGTCACAAAAACTCCTGTCATTGGGAGGGGTTTTGTTTATCCAAAAGCAAATACTTGTACTGTTGTGTGCCGGAGAGGAGGATGATGCGGCATTTGGTCAAGGGCGGATTGCGCCAGTATGTTAATTGAAGCCCCCGTGTCAATTAGGGCTGTTACTTGGTGTCCCGCTACTTTGATTTTACATTTCGGAATTTTCTTTCGGTTCGACAGCCTGGTTCAGTTGTGTGGATTATGTACACGGTTCCTTCTGGCTCATCATCGTCATCCATGTCGGGAATTAGATCTGGTGGTTGTACTGCTTTTGCTCCTTGACTTGTCTTTTGTCTGTCACCTTTGGCTCTGGTATTTGAACGGCAGACCTTTGCGAAATGATTTAGTTTTTGGCAGTTTGTACACTGTTTTCCCAATGCCGGGCATTTGCCTTGATGTGGGAATGTTCCTCCACACATGTAACAGGATCGGTGGGCACTGGCCGATTTTGCCTTGTCCTTTCTTTTTGTTGCAATGCTTGAGGCGATGACATTTACCGGTTCTGTTTTGATGGTTTGTGCGAGCGCCGATTCCATGTGTGCTGCTCTTACCCTGGACAACTCCTTCGACCTGCCCATCGTCAGCATGTCGGCAATTGTCATGCCTGGGATCTGAAGGATATGTTCTCTTAATTTTGTCGAGTGGCATCCTTGAATAAATTGCGCTCTTATTTCATCATCCAGGTCTGGTAATGTGCATGTGCTTGCTAGTTCCTTTAGTCTTGCATAGTATGTGTCTACCGACTCATCTGAGTGCTGTCTGGCTTGTCGCAAGAGGAAACGTTCATAGTCAGGATTTGCCATGGGTTCAAAATATGCCGTTATTGCCCTTTTTAGAGTTCGGTACGTGAATGGGGGTCCTTCTTCGGCCACTGTTTTGCTGATACTGTGCAGCATCGCTACCCCCATGTGAAGAAGCATTGGTCTTTGTCTATCCGGGTCTAGTGCGACGGCTGCAAAATAGTTCTCTAAACGTTCCACCCAGGATTTCCATTTAGCAGCTTGTGCTGATGGGGGCCCTTCCATGAAAAAGGCTCTATTACAGGAAAGGTGGCCATATTTATTGTTCTCCACTCTTTATCTATTTGACCTCTGTATGAGCCGTGTATATTTTATTTTCCTCTTGTGCTGTGGCTTATGGTTATTTTCTTCTTTGTAATGGTGTTTGTTATCCCCCCCTTTTTTTTTTGTGATGGGGTTTGTTCTTCCCCTTCCTTGGTAATGTGCGTTTTTTTTTTCTTCTTTTTCCTTTTTGATACTGTTGTCCAGTTATTTATTATTATTATTTTTTTTAGCGCCCCCCCAGGGGATTCTCTTCTCTGGATGTTGCTGTGTATGAGCGCTGGGCCCAATTGTTATTTAAAAAACCGGGACTCGCTCTCCCATGACACAGGCCACTCCCTTCAGCACCCTTCCACAGTGAGGAGTTGCCGGCCTATCTCCCGGGACCAGTGGGGGGGGGGCGGGGCAAGGTTTTCCCTCGTGCGCGCGTCACCTGTTTTAATTGTTAGTCGTAGCGCGGAGCTTCAATGCTCACCCCGGGCTTCCCGTAGCGAGTCTTCCGTTTCTTTTTTTCTGCTCGCACACGCGCTCTGGGCGCTCCAGTATCGGCGTGTGTTTCCGATGTGTCGGGGCCTCAACGCCGCTCCGCACACCCCGTGGGTTTCCTCGCTCTCGTCGCCAGTTTTGTTAGGTCAACTAGTGCCTAACAATCGGTTCAGGCCGCAGATACACTTCTGGCGTGCCGCAGCATAAAATAACTCACACCAGACTCGCAGCTACATTGCTCAGCTCGGAACTGTTGGCGCCACGCCAACCCAGCCCATTTATTAACTCCCCTTACGTCAGGGGCTAAACTACTTTTCCCCCGTTGGCAGGGTGAAACAGCATTCGCAACATGTTACAGCACACGCTGTGAAAAGGGTACCCCTCCCCACTTGGTACATTCGTGAGTCCCAAACATAACAATAACCTGGTCATTATAAATGCAGTACACACGGAGGCTCTTGACACTTAGCAACACCAAGACACCTGATAGAAGCCTTGTGTTAAACGTGAGAGATGGCTTTTCAATAGTTGTGACTGTTGTAGTTTTACCCTCTTCTCCAGAAGGGGAGTATGGCACAGAGGACCTCTCCATCCTTGATGCTGTGTAATCCTGAGAATCGCAGATAATTTTAAAGGTGTGGAAATAGGGCCAACACAAACACACGTCAGAATCCCAGGGTGATGGTCCCAAAAGCCACAGTATGGTCACTGCCCTAAAGCATGAGATAGTCGTGTCTGCCTTCCTTCCTCTGCGAAGCACCACCTCATTCAACTGTTACGGGAGAGTTCAAAATATCACCATACACATATATAAGGCTAAGGTTTACCATCATGCTCTCTTATCATACATTTGTATGGTAAAACATTTTCAGGAAATGTGGCTTACTCAGAAAAAAAAATCATAAACTTTCTCTTGGGACTTTCATTTTACAAAAATAATTACTAAAGGATCGAAGGTGAGGGAGAGTATGCCAACACCCTATGCTAAGCAGAGGCAAAATGAATTTGGAATGCAATTGCAGCGACGTAGTCAACCAACTCAACAATATCTTAATTAAGTAAAATAAAATATATTTAATGCTCACTTGTGTGTATTGTACAGGATGCTGTGTATCGTACAGCATTTAGGGCCTCATTATGATATTGGCAGCAAATGCAGCCTACTGCCACGGTGACGGCTGTCAACATACCATCGCGGTGGCTTCCAGACGCCAACCTCATTATGACCGTCGACAGAATTCTGCCAGAATGTGTGCAGGTGTGGGCATGTGGATGTCGACAGGGTCTGGAGAGGGAGAGGTAGTGTGGGGGAGGAGTCTGGGGAGGGGGAGACCCCTATCAGTACCAAGGAAAGAATTTCCTGGCACTGATAGTGCCTACCGTCATGGTTTTCATGGCAGTATGATTGCCACGAAAACCATGGCGGTAGTCAGGGTCATAATCCCGAGGGTGGGATTATGATGGCCGCCTGGCTGGAGACCAAAGTCTCCAGCCTGGCAGCTGTTACCACCCTGGCGGACGGAGTGGTACAATGGCGGTTTGGCTTGAGCCAAACCACCAATGTCATAATTTGGGCAAAGGTACCGCCAGCCTGTTAGCAGTACCTTTCACCAAATTACCGCCATCCGTCAGGGTCGTAATGACCCCCTTAATTTGCTATGAAAGCACACAGGAATAGGCAACTTCTTACAATGAATGCAGCGCAATAAATTGAATTGCACAGACTGAAGGATAGATCCTGCCTAGAATCTTCCTCATCTTGAACAGCAGACTACTGAACCCCCTCACTTCTTCCACCACCAAATGGTAGTCATCAGGAAAAACTATTTAGCAGCACTTTTTCTCATTGAACTTCTAAAGATAGCCCTGTCTCCATATTTCCCCAGTTCAGTATCTTGACCTCCACACTCCAGTCACAGGAATGTAGTCAGCATGCTTCCACTTTCTGGGATAACTATGGCCAATCTCCACCTTGTGCCAGGTTAAACTAGGTGCTATTCACAATGGATCCCAGTGGTCAGAGCACTCAGATTTACCACACATGTGTGCTAGATAGTCACAGTACATACATGCACTCAACATGCACACCAAATGTCAGTGGCAGGGTCTGTGATTTACACTAACTAGAATTCTAAACAAACAGGGTCAGTAGACTGCACTTTATGATGACACAGAAAAAAGGTCAGGTCATAGTTAAGGACTCCCAAAAACATTGTAAGCTGCCAACACCACTTTATTTGGATAACCCAAATTTAAGGTAGCATGGTGTGCTAAATAACAATGGAGCAGGCCTGTCAGTTGGGGCTAGACTGGTCCTATATTTCATATAGCTGAGTGGAAATTGGGTTGGCATGGCATGGTGGTGAAAGTAACAGACTGGGATGTGGCCCGAGTAATTACCAGTGCTTGAGATTAATTACAGCATTCCATCCTTGACTGTTTTGCACACTGTAGAGTGATGCCCTAAGTGTGATGGGCATGCCCAGATGTGGGTCCTGTAATCGCTGTGCCATTTGAACCAAACTCCACATGAGTGACAAGCCCCCATGAGGGTAAAATTGCCCCTGGTTTGCTTGTGTTCCAGTTCAGAGAGGTTCTGGCTTGGCATTTTAGGCTGGACTCTTCCTATTGGAGAAGGGTCAAGACTTATTTGCATATGGTTGCGTCCAAACTGAGGTGGAATGCTCAGTCACATTTGAACTGCAAGGGGAGGAAGGAAGAATCATAACTGTATGCATTTAGGTAAGTAGACTCATCTGACAAATCTTTGATTTAATTCCTAATCACTTTTGGGGTGCATGGTAGACGTCTTACCGCCATGGGCCCTAGGGAATCAGTGTCCATTCTCAGATGGCCTACTGGTTTGGAGAATTCTTGGGGATACCTTGAGCCCCAGGGAGGCAGTGATTTGAACCCACCACCAAGTCAGAGTAGGGGAACCCAATGTCACCCACCACCTTTATTCTTTATGTTTTGCAGGCTGATAGAAATAGTTGAGGGAGGAAATCCAAGTATCCTACCCTTGTAATTGGGATGTTGGCAGAAATTAATACCTCCCTAGATAAAGTTTGAATCGGCAAAATAGTGTCTCACAAAGCTTGTGGGTAGTGCATGTATTTACACACAGCCCTAATTTAGGCTTTTCGAATACACATTTTGAAGAATTCATTTTCAAGTATGTATTATTATTTTGCATCTCTGGACACAAAGCATGGTTGCAGTTAAATTGTGGTAAGTAGCCGGTATTTCGACTAGTGTAACTGGTGCTTTCAGTCTGATAAGGGAGTTATTTAAACAGCTGGCCATGAAATGAAGTGTACAACTAATAACAGAACACATATTATTGATGAGGGACTGGCTTTCTTAAATCAAGGTAAACACAGCATGCACTCAAAGTCTTTGAAACTGGGATTACACATTTTAGTGTACGTGTATTTGATTTGTGAACTCAGTCCTTTGAGTTTACGCTGATGTATTCTACGGATTAGTTGTCTCTGCAGTAAGACGCCATAAGCACCAAAGATTTATTCATTAAACTCTTTACATCAATAAAACACATTAAGCATGCCGTGAATAAACGGCTTCATTTTCAGTGGATTATGCTCCTTTTCGACAGAACTAGTCTGCGAAGATGCACATAATAGCATTTTATTTAGTAAGAAAAATTAAATTGTACGCTGCATTTTTTAATATCTAGCATACTAAACATCGACCAGTTTCCATTTATTAACTGCTGTAGCTCAGGCTTTTCTTTTCTCAAAAGATAGTTCAGGAAGAGCAATCTATTTTGTGAAAATTGTCATGTTTTGATTATTTGATGTGAACTACTATCATCATCATCATATCCTTTACTTCGATTCATATGAACCATAAAAGGTACATATATATATCAAGCGATAAAAATGCAAAAATACATAAATATGATCACATAAGATCTGGTAAAACATAAACTCATTAAAAATGCTAACTATTACTACAAACATTGTGCAATCATAACCGTAAAATATCACCAGTTCAGTCTCCACATTAAATAAACAATCCTCCTCTCCTAACCAAGACTCTTCTTTAACCTGACATGCCATGAAGCTGATAAATATTTTACTATTGCAAGCACGACTAGGCCACTAGTGCTTGCTCTGCAAACCCTCAACGCGGTGTGGGGTCTCCAAAACCTGTCAGTTTGCAGAGTGGTTTAATCCGGTGAGCTAGTTGCTTTTTATAGGCTGAGCAAAAAAAAAATAGAACATGGTCATTGACTCTGGATTCGCACATCCCCATGAACATATGTTTGATGTAACAAGCCTACTTTTCCATAAACCAGTGAAAGCAAATAATGGAACTGACCCAGATGTAAACCTCACTTAAAGTGCTTGTGCAAATGGTTTCGATATAATATCTAAAAATATCTCAAACAAGCATTTGAATGATAAAAAAAAGTCTATTAGGCTACCAGAGGGAACATTTGAAATGTTCTCTCTTTGGACAAAATTCCAATAGGACAATTTGAGCTTTTCAATTCCATGTCCTGGGAGTTCAAGGGATCTTGTCCCATAAACCCCCGGACCTAACATAAATAGCTAGATCTTAATGTAAAGGCACCAAGGAATTTTGTCTGCATGTGAACGCCCAAACAGCCCTCAAAGCCATTCCCTATAGGGCTCTAATTCATCTGTGGACCATAGTTTTAACTAATACTGTATAGGCCTTGAAGCAGCTATATCAGCAATAGATCTTACATTTAGGTCCAGCCGATTCGGGAGTGTTGAAGTACTTTGGGATATTCAGGTTGCAATGTCCCCAAACTTCAGTCCTATAAAGGGCTGCCCCACAAGCTTGACTTCTATATATTACTAGAGCCGGAGAGAACGGGAAAGTAGAGGCTCTACTTGCAAACCTTATGATGGCCCCTGTCCGCTGTGTTAAAGTCACCTTACACTTCTTTAGCTGTCCTGCCCATCTGTGTGAGTCCTCGAGTCGGACACTCAAGTAATCAAACTCAAGCACTCAAAGTATAGATCTTTTTATTTTATTCTTTCCATCTCCAAACACGATGTGGTTCATTTTGGAGTTGTCAATTTCCAACCCATATGTTTCACAATATGCTGAGAACCTTGCTAAAAGAGTAGTTAAACCAGAGGGCCTTTTGGTGAACAACAGGGTGTCATGGGGAAATAATAGACAGAGTGTTTTCCTATCTCCTAACTTGGAGGAATCATTCTCAAAATCCAGCAAGTATGGTATGCATTCTTTTACATATAAAAGAAAAAAGTGGGAGCCAGTGCGCGCCCTTGGAGCTCTCCTTTTTGTATTGGTAGTTCCTCTGAGACTTTGCAACCAGGACCCCATCTAACTCTTGCACAATTGCCAGAGTACACTTCCTGTATTAAGGTCCGCAAGCTTCTCGGTAGGTCCACAAGGGCGACAAACAATCTCTCTGCCTCCAAATCAACGGTCCTCCACTTCATTGTTAAGAAATACATGATTTGGTCCACTGTGCATATTTTCTGCCTAAACCATGCCTACAAATGCGATAAAGCATTCTTTTCATATTCTGGAAAATTTGTGGAAGCAAATCACTTTTGAATGTTGTCTATCAGACTAAAAGGTCTGTAATTGCTTGGGTCTGCTCTATCTCCTTTTTCCATGCCCATTTTGTGTTACTAATTGCCAATAGCACGTTCTGTCTCTATCAATGCTATGAGTAAGTTGTCCCAAATGGCCTCCTTCCACTGGGCTTTGTTTACCTTGCTAATACTAGCATACTCTGGCCTAGCTGGAACAATCGCTGGTCTATCCTTCTGTTTTACAGCCTTAATAAGATTATTGTTGGCTAATCTACAATTAATATTAAACCTTTCGTTAGACCTCCCATGTCTGGTATCCTTACTCCCCCTACAGTATTTCATATATAATAGACCGGATATATAAAAAAAATATCTCATCCGTAGCAACTATCAGCACAGGTGCAAACTTATTCTCTGAGCACCATAAATTAATTCTGTACCGTTTTGTAATAATTGGTTAACAAATCCTCCGAGTTCGAAAATGTTTCCTGTCTGATGGTGTGCTTATTGCTGGATCCCACCACTTGATTAATGGTGTCTTGTTTAACCAACACTCCCCTCCCTTTGTCCGAACTTACCATGACAGGGAAACTGAACTAATAGTAATGCATTCATAATGTAAAATACAAGATTTAAGGTCTCATATATAAAGCATAAATATTCTGATATGTCATATTTACTTCCAAGGTTACTGTGACTGCAAACTACGTTGCATGCCTTTCGAACCTCATCTTTGTGCAATCTGTAGACCTGATTGGTAACATTTATGATTATATATCAAATGTCTTCCAGCAACTTATTTTTGCGCTGTGAAGCTGAGCTTAAAATTACCTGTGTGCTTCATAATTTAGATCAGACATCAGTAAACAGTAGTTGCCTTCTTGTCATGTGCCAATCAGCGCAAGATCAACAGATTCCATGTTTCCCAGTGAGCATTTTAGGGATAAGGTCGGGTATGACCTATGTGTACATCAAAATCAGTCTCCTGATCATTAAGGTGCTACTGGGATACCACTAAAATGTTAAGCATTGTTGCATTTTAAGGTTGTGTGATTGGTGTGTATACCGGAGAAAATATTTTTTGATGGAAAATGCAGACAAGGGTAGGACACATACGATAGGGGCTGAGCTAGTATAATTGTTCACACATTAACACTTGCCACAGAGAATGCATTAGCCATCTGTTTTCCCGTATTCTCAGTTGCATTAAGAATGCAACTGACCCTAAGACCTACACACTTGCAGTAAAGTATTCATTTTGAAGACTTGAAAATTAATGAATTTATTTCTATGTGTGATTGTTATAAAGAAATGTGAGAAATCTTGCTCAGGAGGTTTCCAGGAGTTACGGTGGCCTAACTGTCAGCTGGGTGTTTGACATCTGGGCCCTCATTACAAATATGGTGGTATTTTCGGGAGATGTGTTGGCGGACGCCAAAATACTGTCAGTCTGGTATCCAGATCGCCGTAGTACGAGCCACATACTGCAGACTGCCCCAAAACAGCCACAAATCCGACACCACCAGGCCGAACGAGGGCGGGAGAGAGGCGGTCCCACGAACAGCACCGGCACACTGACAACATTCTGCGCTCCAAATTAAGAACCACAAAACAGCACAGCGGTCATTGCATGGCGGTAAACTATTGGCGGTTCGAACTGCCAGGTTAAAAATCACACCTCAGCCTAAACAACACACCACTTTGGATAGTACGAATACCTACACCTGAGACACATACCCACATTAGACACACTCACAAACACCACTATAAAACATACCCCCACACAACCCACAACCCTTTGCAACTACAACCACAGACAGGCACAGTGAGGACCCACAAACCGACAAATTAGCACTGACACACCACAGGCATATATACAACTCACACTCAGCACACACCATACAACTGCACCATAAACACTACACAAACACCACAACATACTAGCACACATTACGAGGCACCCCACACACCCCATCAAGCACCAAACACTCCACTCTTGCACACAACACCCTCCCAACCACATTACAACCACCATGTCTCCACAATTTACTGACGAAGAGTTCAGGGTCACAGTGAATGAAATTGTCAGGGTAGAGCCATAACTGTTGGGAGCACAGGTCCAACACACATCCATAGCAAGGAAAATAAAGTTATGGCAGAGGATCATTGACAGGGTAAACTCAGTGGGCAACCATCCACACACAAGGGAGGACATCAAGAAAAGGTGGAACAACCTACGGGGGAAGGTGTGTTGCATGACATCGAGACACTAAATTACCATCAGCAAGACTAGCCGTGGGCCCTAACCTCCTCCCCCATTGTTTACATTGTGGGAGAATGTCTTGGCTATCCTGCATCCAGAGGGCCTGACTGGAATAACTTGAGGACTGGACTCTGGTAAGTCACTAGCACTCCCCTGGCACCAACGACTCCTTTACAGCATGCGTCCCCACCACAATATAACTCCCCAGTTCTCCCCATCTCACACTTACTTCCCCCACCCAATCACCTAATGCCCCTCCCCTGCATGCCACGCCACCCCACTGCCACTATCCCCGCACAGTCCCTCCTTAGTGCACGGATTTCACTCACAATGGAAAGCACTACAACTCCCTAACCATGAAAAGCTGCTATTCCCACTTCATAATTGAATACCTGCATGTAAAACCATTGCACCAGATACACAAACTGGATGCTTCAACTGCGTACCACTACATGGCAATGACAGCAATGCTATCCACTATCCACAACCCTCAATGGAACATGGAACCAATGTCACAATCCTTCACCTATAAACAATGTATGCAGTGCCGCATCTTTCATTGCCATCACTGGGAAGCAATTCAAGCCACGTTATGCATCAGACAATGATATGAACAAGTACACCTCCACAATGTAACTCACTCCCTCTTCATCCACAGGTACCCCTGCCACTGCCACCCTGCAGAGGATGCTAGAGACAGTCAGCCCTTCCCAGGATGAAGGCCCCAGTGAGGACTACTACTCTTTATGTCTGGACATTGATGACTTACCTGGCCCATGAGGGACAGCTGGTCAGTCCACCACCCACCCTGCCCAAATCTGAACTCCCCACCCTTGTGGCAACAACAGCATAGCCAACCCCTTGTCCCCAATCCTGTGTCCTAAGGGCTGGTCAAGCAGCTGTGTGCCCCACAGTACAGGAACTAGAGTCTATCTCTCACACACAAGACAATGAAGGTCCTGGTGTAACTGGGAGTGGGCACAGACACAGGGGGCAGGAGCAGTGGGAGGGCACCTGTGGGCCAATGGATGTGACATCCAAGGGGAACAACTTGCCAGGAGGCCATCTCCCAAGTCCTGGGAGCACACAAGCAATCCCAGGACAAGATGGGCCAGATATTCTCCATCTTGCATGAGAACCAGAGACTGCAGAGGGAATACCACCAAGAGGCCATGCAACAGTGGCAGACCCTCAGTGCCACTATGACCGCCATTGCAGTGGTGCTTAACAAACTAACAACCATCCTGCGTGCGTTCTCCACCCACCAGCAGGCCCCTTCTACTAGCCACATACCAACTGAGCCATCCAATTCTGCCACAGCTAGTGCAATGGAGGCCCTGCCAGAGGACCCACAGGCCACTAGCACCCCTCCCTCTGTAACTGAGGAACCCCCATGCAAATGAGGGCATCCATCCAGACATCCTGCAGGACCTGATGCAAAGACCAAAACCACTGCCAGGAACTAACCATCTCCTGAACATTCTCCCTTGTTTGCCACTGACACACCCTGTTGACTGTCCACTGTCATGTCTTCATTTTCCCATGGCCTTTTGATACTGAACATGTACTACCTGCAGCTGGGCCAACTGCTTTAATGAATTCATCCACCATGACCCCACTCTTCACCCATTGCACTTGTGAAACAAATTAAATACCAATGAGCACAGCTACTGCTTACATGTCTTTATTGTGAGAAGTAAGAATATCTGTAATACAACATGTCATTGCAGTTAACTCATTGACCTGCAAAACTCTGTAAGATGGACAGACGGGGGAGCAATGTGCAGCCAGTTTGACAGTAGAACAGACATATACTGTAATCCTGTCAAGGGAGCCACCAGTATAGCCAGGAACCAGAGTAGCATGACACAAGTGACCTGCAAATATAGCACAACAGGGACAACCATCACAATTGGAGTCAATGTTGTCATCCAACACACATGCAGTACATTGTCGTCCTCCCTAGTGCAAATTCACAAGTGGAATGTAAACAAAAACTACCACTGCAGATCCACATTTGCAAAACCTGCTTTCCTAATGCTCGATCCCTCACAGCTGACAATACACAACTAAAGCCAAGTTCCACTGTCAGTATAAGTTATGTACCATATTCGTTCATAGTGTACAGTGAGGATAAGTGGTTAAACTGATAACACTACATTGGTTGGCAGTTTTTTTTTTTTGTGGTAGACATTGCATTTCTGGGAACATACAAAATGGCCAATCCTTTGCAGATTTGATGCTAGGCAACAGCATGGAAACATAGCTCTGCCATTTGAACAATAACACCTCCTCTGATGGCACACACCAGGAGGATCAATGCCACAAGGCAGACAGGAGTACAGTACACATACAATACTGCTCACACATTCTTGATTTTCATTAGAAGTATTGGTGGATCAACTCAGTTCTAGACTCAGCTGCATCCTCATCATCTGCCTCCTTGCTAGAAATGGGGTCTTTGGTTGGCAGTCAGGTTACCCCTTGTCCAAGCACGGACCCTCACTCTAGTCAGGGTTAAAGAGAATCACTCTCGGCTAACCCCCGCTCACCCTCTTGGTAGCTTGGCACAAGCAGTAAGCTTAACTTCAGAGTGCTAGGTGTAAAGTATTTGTACCAACACACAGAGTAACTTAATGAAAACACTACAAAATGACACAACACAGGTTTAGAAACATAGAGAATATTTATCTAAATAAAACAAGACCAAAATGACAAAAATCCACAATACACAAGTCAAGTTGTTAATAAAAATGCAAAAAGACTCTTCATGTAATTTTAAACACGCACTAACACTATTAGCATGAAAATGTACCTTGGGTGTGTCAAAAATAAACCTGCACGGGTGAGTGTGCGTAAAAAAGGCCTTGCGATGCGTCGATTTCACTCATGAGCGAGACTTTGCGTTGTTTCTCCTTTCATCGGGTAGGAGCGCGTAATTTCTTCTCTCTGCAGGAGAGCGATGCATCGATCCGGTCAGCACTCTCGGGTCTGGGCAGGCCTTGCATTGTTTTTACACGCCCAGCAGTGCTTGTGTCGGAAATCCAGCCACACGATGATCCGAAAACCATGCAGCGCAGGTTGCGATCTCCCCAGACTCCGTCAGCAATGCTGCGCGTCGTTTCTCCAGCTCTGTGCGTCAATTCTTCAGTCGCTTTACAGATGAGCATCGATTTTCAGTTGCAAAGCTGGCAGTGCATCGATTTTTCAGCCGCAGATCGGAGTAGCGTCAATCTTTTCCCCGCATGGCATTCCATGCCTGGATGTCTTCCTCTTAGGCTGCCAGCCTCTCCTTTCAGGGTCCCAGGAACTGGATTGGCAGCACTTGGCAGGATATGGGTCTCTCCAGAGACTCCAGGTGCTGTCAGAGAGAAGCCTTTGCTGTCCCTGAGACTTCAAACAACAGGAGGCAAGCTCTACATCAAGCCCTTGGAGATCTTCACAAGGTAGAAGGCACAAAAAGTCCAGTCTTTGCCCTCTTACTCTGGAAGAAGCAGCATCTGCAGGATAGCTCCACAGAGCACAGTCACAGGCAGGGCAGCTGTTCTTCCTCAACTCTTCAGCTCTTCTCCAGGTAGAGGATCCTCTTGGTTTCCAGAAGGTTTCTAGAGTCTGTGGTTTTGGGTGCTCTTCTTATACCCATTTTCTCTTTTGAAGTAGGCCTACTTCAAAGCAAAATCTCTCTTGATTGTGAAATCCTGCCTTGCCCAGGCCAGGCCCCAGACACTCACCAGGGGGTTGAAGACTGCATTGTGTGAGGGAAGGCACGGCCCTTTCAGGTGTAAGTGACCACTCCTCCCCCCCCTCCTAGCACAGATGGCTCATCAGGAATTGCAGACTACACCCCAGCTCCCTTTGTGTCACTGTCTAGTGTGAGGTGCAACCAGCCCAACTGTAAAACTGACCCAGACAGGGAATCCACAAACAGGCAGAGACACAGAAAGGGTATAAGCAAGAAAATGCTCACTTTCTAAAAGTGGCATTTTCAAACACACAATCTTAAAATCAATGTTACTAAAAGATGTATTCTTAAATTGTGAGCTCAGAGATCCCAAACTCCACCTGTCCATCTGCTCCCAAAGAGAATCTACACTTTAATCAGGTTTAAAGGTAGCCCCCATGTTAACCTATGAGAGAGACAGGCCTTGCAACAGTGAAAAACGAATTTAGCAGTATTTCACTGTTAGGACATATAAAACACATTACTATATGTCCTACCTTAAACATAAACTGCACCCGACCCTCGGGGCTACCTAGGGCCTACCTTAGGGGTGCCTTACATGTAAGAAAAGGGAATGTTTAGGCCTGGCAAGTGGGTACACTTGCCAAGTCGAATTTACAGTTAAAACTGCACACACAGACACTGCAGTGGCAGGTCTGAGACATGATTAGAGAGCTACTTAGGTGGGTACACTTGCCAAGTCAAATTTACAGTTAAAACTGCACACACAGACACTGCAGTGGCAGGTCTGAGACATGATTACAGAGCTACTTAAGTGGGTGGCACAACCACTGCTGCAGGCCCACTAGTAGCATTTGACTTACAGGCCCTGGGCACTTCTAATGCACAGTACTAGGGGCTTACTAGTGAATCAAATATGCCAATCATGGATGAACCATTTACAGGGAAATCAAAAAATGGGGGGACCGGGATATTACTGGTCCAGTGTACAGCCTCCCAATAAGGTATTTAACGAAACAAAGGTACACTGTTCCAAAGCAAGAAGAACGAGCCTTATTCTACAGGAGCGAGAACCCTCATGCATCACATTGGATGGCTGGCTTCATCATTGGGAAAGCTCCTCGTCAAGCCGGTGCTGCAATACCTGACGGGCTCCCCAACCGGGGGCTCTTAACCGTGATTTGCTCAAATAGTAGCAATTGAAATACAGGTCAACTCGAAAGGTACCCAAATGCAAGTACCCAAGCAAAAGATGGAGAGAACAAAGTGCTAAAATTGGTTATCCATCAAGCCAAAGAAATCATACGTTTAAACAGTGTGGGTCGTTAGCCAAATGGAGTCTTACTCGTGGGTTCCCAGGTTTGTTTACACACGGGATCCCTTTGATATCTTTTTAACTCTTCCCAGATCTTTATTTGAAATTACAGCGACGACATTTGACAGTTCTCCTTGCTTCCTTGATCTATTAAGAGGGGAGGGTGAGTTCCTTGTTATGGACTATGCCGTTTTTCTATTGACACGATGTGAACATAGTTTCCTTACGGTTCTGTTTCTTGACTCTACCATGTCACATTTTAATTGTAACTAATATAAATTTCAGCCAGAATGAGTTGATGATTGATGATGGACTGTGAGCAATCAAAAAGGGTTGTAACCTAGCATTAACTAATTTGTTTTTAATAATTTAACAATTTTTATAATTATTAACCCTTAGAATGTCCGTTCCTTGTCCTGACATGCGATCCCTCTGAGCGCTATCCTAACATTGGGGATGGTAAGCAAATGTTTGTTACGCTTCCACATGAGTGTTGCACCTTAATCACTATTTGGTCACATTTGCACTATGTTTGGGATTGCATCATTATACTTGTTAACTATTGTTAATTCTCCTTATTCACTCAGGGCGACCTTTTTGACGTAGCATAACTGATTATAAGTAAGTGACTGTTTTTCCTTACCCCTAATAGGGTTCACATTAGCTTAGAGTTTGGAGAAGGTGTTTCCTTTGGTCCTGATGAAGCGTCATTGGATCCGGCAGGACCACCTAGACGCGAAACATGTAGACCCGTAGTCTAGAGATACCACAAGAAGTTTATCCTCTAGTGCCTTTTTTTGAGAGTAGGTGACCAATAATTTATCACCCTTACTCCAATTTTTGTTTTGAACCATTTACATACATATTTTGTAAGGGAACACTTGCACTTTAGCACTGGTTAGCAGTGGTAAAGTGCCCAGAGTAACAAAAACAGCAAAATCAGAGTCCAGCACACATCAACAACCTGGGAAACAGAGGCAAAAAGTTAAGGGAGACCACGCCAATGATGAAAAGCCTAACACACCTCATCACTATCCCTGTCACCATCATCAGCCACTGGTCCAGCTGCCACCTCCTCAACATAAAGTAATGGAATGTGACGTCTCAGGGCCAGATTGTGTAGAATGCATCAGGCAACAATAATCTGGCAGGCCTTTAACGGTCTACAGAGCAGGGCACCTCCTGAGAAGTGTAGACACGGGAATCTGACCTTCAGTAGCCCAAAAGTCCTCTCTGTGACATGCCTCGTTCTGCCGTGGGCATCACTGAAATGGTTTTCACCATCTGTTGTTGGACATCTCACTGGTGTCAGCAGCCAGAGAATGTTGGGATAGCCAGAGTCACCTGTGTGTACAAAGGTTGGACCTATCACAATCCTGGCAGGGACACAGGACAGATTGCGTGGAGAAGTTACATTATAGTTGCACTCATACTAGTGCATATATACCAATGAGTTAGGCCCTCTCTCTCTCTATAGTTGTGCCATCATGTGTGGGACATTACTGTTCCCAGAATGTAGGCATCATGCACAGATCCAGGAATCTTGGCCGTCACTTGGGAGATATACTGCTCAGTGAGACACACCACCTGAACATTTATGAGGCAAATGTTTTTCCTGTTCCTGTTCACTTGTTCATTGACCCTGGGAGGGATCAAAGCAATGTGGGTGCCATCTATGGTCCCTATCACATGAGGGACATGTCCCATATCATAGACGTCAGTGGGCAAATCTGCAAATTGGGGGAACCTGATGTAGCTGTCCAGGTGTTTGAGCAAAGCACACAGTACATCCTTCAACACAATACTGAACATTGACTGTGACATCCCTGATCCCAAGCCCTCTGTAATCTAGAACGAGCCTGAGGTGAGGAAGTGTAGCACTGGTAAGACCTGTACTGTGGGAGGGATTGCATAGGGATTACGAATGGCAGGCAAGAGATCCGTCTCCAAATGGGTAAAGAGTTCCATGATGGTCTGACAGTTCAGACGATAAGTCTGGATGATGTGTCTCTCTCCCAGGATAGCAAGGTTGACTATGGGAGGGTACACCGGTACATGACTCATTCTCTCATTGCACGGTATCCAGGAATAGGAGAGAGGAAAAGCCACAGGTTGATCTTGACATTTAACATGCCACCAAACACTGTACTTGTAACACATAATATTAATGTGGACATAAAGCTGAAGTATACACAATCCATTGGGGCATGTAGACTGAACATGTGTGCCATCCTAGATTACTGTTGCAGCCCCAGACATACAGCTTGCCACACAGGAAACATGTGACACTTCCATTTAATAACACCCTATTCCCACAGGTAATAAGCAGTATACAACCTTTTGACATACATATATGGGCACTCCATCTATGACACAGCAAGTGACTTAACATGCCCTTTCTTTGTCATCAGTCTATCTGACTATACTGTACATTAATGTCACATGTGTGAACTGAGCTGTGATGTGTTGACATTGTCAATCCATGCAATCATCACTACATATCATCCATGATGCACTGACATTTCTCCTACAATACGCAGCGGACATGTAAAATGACATTGGGCTGTCCTGCATGCACAGGACAGATAGAAGTGACCTCATTCTGCTGGAATAAGTTGTCATGGCGGTAGGCAGTCGCAACTGCCTTGTAACTCCTCATTGGATAACAATGTTGCCTATGGGAGATTTGGGCCAATGCAGATCACCGCCAGCGGTGACAGTCACGTACACGGCGACCTTAACTGCCATTTTTGGTTGCATAGCTCACTGGACTCCTGACACTCATGCAAGCAAGACCTCCACTGCATGAGCTGCTGTTTCTGTCTTTGGGAGCCATAATGCCACGTCCTGCAGGAGATAGGGCCCCTGCCTTCACCAAGGAGGAGTTGGACAAGCTAGTGAATGGGGTCCTACCCCTGTATGGACAGTTGTATAGGCCACCAGAGCAGCAGGTGAGTCCAATAATAATGTCCTGTCTGATAGTGGTGTGTGTGAAGCTGAAAGGCGTTGTGACTATGCAACTGTGCATTGGTAGACCATTCATGACATCAATGTGTGCCAATTTTCCCACATTAGTAGTTATTTTCAGCATAGCTTTAGTTTCCCCTATGATTTCCCACAGTTATGCATGTCAATGTAAAGGCATACCCTGCCATGGCATATCAGCAGAATGATTAGTTGTTGCTCTGTGTGAATATTGGGTAGGTACTGACCCCTTCTATCCTTTCTTTCTCTCCCACCATCTCTCCCTCTCCTCCTATGTCTTTGTGTGCATCAGCATCATCAGGTGAAGGAGAAGGGGCACCTGTGAATGGAAAAGCTGCAGCCCAAAGAACCCAGGAGGCTGACACTAGCGGAGCTGAGGGGACCAGTGGGACGGAGGATGAGAGAAGTGCCACGGGGAAGACCGGATCTACAACATCCTCTTCGATTCCTTCTTTGATGGACACTCCCTGGCGGTGGCAGACCCATCTGAAACCAGCCTAGCAGCATACTTTTCTGTCACCCCCCCTTACCAGCACTGCCCTCCCTGTAGCTCCCCACCTAGTAGCCCTTGCCCCCTCACCCAGGAGGGTGGCCGTCTCCTTCACCCCAGGCACCTCTGCCCCCGCCCCACTCAGCCCTGCTGCCCTCATTGAGGAGGCTATTGACCTCCTGAGGTCCATCTCTGTGGGACAGTCAACCATCATGAATGACATCCAGAGACTGGCATCATAGATGCAGCAGTCCAATGCCTACCTGAAAGGCATTCATGGGCCCTGACTGCTCTGCAGAGATCCTTCCAGGCTTGGGCCTCCTCAGTGACAGCAGCCACTGTCACCACTCAAACCTGCTATCACCACATCAATACTTCCAGATCCAGCCACAAGCCCCCTCATACCCACCATCACCACAACAGCAGACCCACATACATCCACCTCATACACCACATTTGCACTAACTAAAACTACCAACACCCCCACATGCAGCATATCCACCTTACCTGGAGGCACCACCCTATCAGATACTCACACATCCACCCTGGCATCTCCCTGCATCCCCTCTCCCAAGACACCTTAACGCCTGTACTCACCCACCCAACAGACACCCAGCACACACATGGCTTCCACCCATGCACCTGCACCCAAGACACCTACACATCTCACAAGCATTCCTTCTCCCTCCACTCCCAAATGTTTTTCCCATGAACACCCTTGTGTTCCTAAACAAAGATTCCTTTATGAGTTTTCCCTGTTCCCGCCCCCACTGTCCCAGCCTGTGGTTCTCCCAATCACCCCGTTACTCTCCCCAAACCCAGATCTTCCACCTCCCAGTCCTCTCATGCCCCCCAGTACTGTCCGTGTCCCCTCCTGCTAAAACTTCAACCCCCACCAGACAGAAGGGCAGCCCTCCTAAATCCAAGGGCCCTCCCCAAAAGCTAAGGCTAAACCCACACTCCCCTCAAACCTAAACCCAAGCTAAAGGACCCCCTTTCAAACCCAAGTCCTCACTTCTGTCCCCCATCACCCCTGATGTGCCTGCCTGCCCCATTGATGCCCTTGCCATGTGGAGGCCACTTTGCAGTCAGGAATCAAGTTGGGGCCAGACACTTTGCCCAGTGTGCCTGGGGTACTCTAGACTTTGGACTGGCCAGTAGGCCCATGTTGTATATAGTTGGACATTTTAAAAATGATTTATTACAATACATCTGCATGACAGTAACGTTACCGTTGAAGGTTACATACTTGTCCTGCCTTTCCTTCCACATGTATGTCTTGTATTTGTGAGATTTGGAGTGTACGTTCTGTGAATGTGATGTGTTTGTGCAGCAGCATGAGTTGTATAGGTGACTTGTGCTATAGTCTTGTTGTGATGTGTTGTGACATTGGCATTGTGGCATTGTGTGGTAGTGGTGTGTGTGTCCATTTGTGTAGTGATGCATCTTTGATGTGCTTTGTTTGTTGAGTGGATGTGTCTTGTGCCCTGACACGTATGGCAGTGTTTTGGTTTGGATTGGTTGTGTGCTGTTGTTACGTGTTGCTGCCAGTATGTACTGTCCTGTGGAGATGTGCAGGATGCCTCTCTGCTAATATTTTTGTGTGATTGTGATGGTGTTGTCGTTGTGTGAGTCGGTGGTGTTGTGTATGAATATGTTTGACAGTGGCGGTGGTGTGTGTCTGTGGTGTGGTGTGTGAATGGCATGTGTATGTTGCCAGTGGTGTGTGTTGTTTGTGTGTGTGTATGTAGGTGTGTGTGTGTTGATACGGGTATTTGTTTGTGTGTGTGTGTTGCTGTCGCTAGCGGTGCCAGCTGTGTGTATTGTGTGTGGGTGTGTACTAATGGCCTCCCCTCCAATGTGTGCTAGACAGGAGTACTTACAGTTGTTATATTCATCGCTGGTATGGAATTTTAGGGCCATCAGGAGCAGTGGGAAGACTTCAAGTTCAAGTTCAGTTTCCATGGCGGCAGCGGACATGTCTGTGTTCCCAAAGGTGAGTGTCTCCTGTCATATTGTTCATTTCCACCAGGTTGTTTGTCGCGGCGCGTCCAACCCAGAAATTGTGGCGGTGTGCTACCTCATAATATGCTCAGCGGAAACATGGTCTCCGCTGGCCTAGAGATGCCCACGGCTGGTCAGCGCAGCCTGTCCGCACTGGTGGTACCACCGGTGTATTGGCTGTGTTCCGTTCGGATCACCGCCATGGTCATGTTATCCCAGTCTACTCCAACGGCCTCACAGCGGTGTACCACCACAGCCGGCTTGGTGGTTTTGGGACTGCCAAACTCGTAATGACCACCCTGGTGGCCTAGGGTCTTTTTACTATGGACCCTCAGTCTAGTGATCAAGTGCCTCTGGTAACATTTGACTTCTGAGGTAGCGAGGCAGAGCAGTCGAAGGCTGACTTAGGAAGGTGCTATGGGATAAAGACTTGGAGCTCAGTAACAGAACATGTAACATTTAATATGTCAATGTCCAGTCAGTGGTTTTTCTTTTCAAAAGAAATCACATCAATACACACACAACTAACTACTTCGAATAACAAATATGTCTAAAATGGCAGGTGAAATAAAAAAATGGAACACCACTTAATGGGCCTCAGAAATTGCAGAGGGTGCACATAAAAGGACAGTTGCAGTGGGCAGCTGAACCCCTTTTCTAGACATCAGGGCTTTGTTTAGACCTAGTAGAACCAAAGGTGGTACCGCTTGAGATGTGGTCTGCTGTATCAGGCCATTTTTATATAAGCTGAAGGGACTAAGGGCCAGATGAAGGAACCGTTTTGCATGGCATAAACTGCGAAATTTGCAGTTTGCGCCATGCAAAACAGGCATCGCGATGCACATTTACATTTAGCGAGTTGGTACCGACTCACAAAATTGGAATGCGACTCGCAAATAAGAAGGGATGTTTCCCTTCCCATTTGCGATTCGCACCGCGATGCAGACTTGCTTTGTGACCGCGAATGCGGTCGCAAAGCAATTTGCAGTTAGTACCCACGTGAAGTGGGTGCTAACTCATTCGCAAAAGGGAAGGGGTCCCCATGGATTTGTGAATGATGCCAAAAATATTTTTTCAGAGCAGGCAGAAGTCCAAAGGACCACTGCCTACTCTGAAAAAATTAAACCAAATGGTTTCATTTTTCCGAGTGTATTGCAACTCGTTTTCCTTTAAGGAAAAAAAACTGCTTTATTAAAAAAGCAGTCACAGACATAGGCCCTCATTACGAGCCTGGCGGTCTGTGACCGCCAGGCTCGCGGTTGGCGGGAGCACCGCCGACAGCCTGGCGGTGCCCCTTAGGGCATTCTGACCGCGGCGCTTTGGCCGCGGTCAGTGCAGGAAAACCGGCGGTCTCCCGCCGGTTTTCCGCTGCCCGTCAGAATCCTCCAAGGCGGCGCAGCATGCTGCGCCGCCTTGGGGATTCTGACACCCCCTACCGCCATCCTGTTCCTGGCGGTTCGCCCGCCAGGAACAGGATGGCGGTAGGGGGTGTCGCGGGGCCCCTGGGGGCCCCTGCAGTGCCCATGCCAATGGCATGGGCACTGCAGGGGCCCCCGTAAGAGGGCCCCGCTTGTATTTCACTGTCTGCATAGCAGACAGTGAAATACGCGACGGGTGCAGTAGCACCCGTCGCACCTTCCCACTCCGCCGGCTCGATTCCGAGCCGGCGTCCTCGTGGGAAGGTTGTTTCCCGCTGGGCTGGCGGGCGGCCTTAAGGCGGCCGCCCGCCTGCCCAGCGGGAAACTCAGAATGCCGGCCGCGGTCTTCAGACCGCGGTGCGGTATTCCTGCGGCGCAACTTTGGCGGGCGGCCTCCGCCGCCCGTCAAAGTTGTAATGAGGGCCATAGTGGTCTGCTGTCTCCAGCAGGCCACCATCCCTGTGGGTGCAGGGAATCACAAGGGGGTCGCAAATTGCGACCCACATCATTAATATTAATGAGGTGGGTCTTTGTGACCCACATCATTAATATTAATGAGGTGGGTCTTTGCGACCCCCTTGCATTTCGCAGGTGGTGTCAGGGACACCATTCTGCATATGGTTTTGCGACTCGCAAATTGCAAGTCGCAAAACCATTTCTAGCTACATCTGGCCCCAAACCACTTCCCTAAAGCTTAAACAAGCATTTTCCTTTTAGGTTGCAGGAGTAGAGAATACAAATTATTAATAACGTACTGTACAAAGCATTTGCTTTAATTTAATTGCAATTTTCATTTGCAATTGTGTATTTGGAAGGGCCATATTTTTGGCTTCCATTTCAAAGACAGAATCAGTACAGTATGAATTACTGTTTTGCGACTGAATTACGGTTTCAGACCCATAGTACTTTACAACCATTTTAAAAGTAGTGGTAACCCATTTGCAAATTGGAATGGGTCCCCTTGAAAACTCTTCCCCTTTGAAAATGTTTAAAAAATACTTTTTAAGAGTAGGCAGTGGTCCACTGCATGCTCTTAAAAAAAGAACCTTCAAAGTTTCATTTTTTCTTTTTAAACGCATCCCATTTTCATTTACGGAAATTAGGATGCATTTAAAAAAAGAAAAGTTTGATTTAATAAATAGCGGTCACAAAAAATGGTGGTCAGCTGACCTTAGCAGGCCACCATCTCTGGGGTGGCTGGGATTCCTAATGGGTCGCAAATTGCAACCTACGTCATTAATATTTATGAGATAGGGGATTTGCAAACTACTTGGAAGCACTATTTGGGAATAAAAAAATTAATGTGTTAGGAATAGCAAATTCCTTATTGGAATTCAGAGATAATCACATTAAAAAGTATTCCTAATGTCTGTACATCTGGCTGAAAATTGCTTAGAAATGATGTCTAATAGGGAAGCCTTAAGAGACTGGCTAAATGAAGGAAAACTATTAAATAATTGTCAGATGGAGGCACCTGAACCTGGCCTTCAGGAGGCCAAAGGTCCTCTCGATGATCTGTCTGGTTCACCCATGTGACTCATTGTAATGTCCTTCATGGACATTCCTCACAGGGGTTAGCAGCCATGATAGGTTTGGGTAGCCAGAGTCCCCTGCACGTATTGAGGGAGCAAATTTAGCCTCACACAATCCTATGGGGTTAACACCAGAAGGCATACACTAACATACAGTGGGTGGGGACCAAGGTACACCTATTAACCACACCCTGTGCCTCTGTAGTTGGGCCATCAAATTTGGGATGCTGCTATTCCTCAGAATAAAGGCATCATGCACTGACCCAGGATAATTAGCATTGACGTGGGAGATGTACTGGTCTGCCAGGCACACCATCTGCACATTCAGTGAGTGGAAACTCTTGCAATTCCTGAACACCTGTTTATTGTGGCTGGGGGGGACAAACGCAATATGTTTACTGTCAGTCGCCGCAATAATATTGGGGATACGCCCCATTGCATAGAATATGGCTTTCACAGTGGCCTGTTCTTCCACCTGGGGGAAAGAAATTTAGCTGCACATGTGTTTTACCAGGGCAGACAACACTCTTGCCAGCACGATTGAGAACATTGGCTGGGACATTCCTGCTGCCTAGTCCACCGTCACTTCGAAAGAACCAGTTGCCAAGAAATTGAGCAATGATAGCACTTGCACAAGAGGGAGGATCCCAGTCAGATGACGGATAAATGAGATCAGGTCTGGCTCCAATTGGGCACACAGCTCTGTGATTGTGGCCCTTTCCAGTCTATAGGTGAGGATAATGTGCCTGTCCTCCAGTGTAGCTAAGTCCACAAGGGGTCTGTACATGGGGGTATGTCTCCACGTCCTAGTCATCCACAACAGTAGGTATCCAAGGAACACAAGAGTGAGTGGCAGTCACAATTGGAATAATGGAACCACAACTTCAGGCTACTTGGCGCACTTATGTAATAGGACAGTGTTAATGGCGAGGTATGTTTAAATCTAATCTGTGACACAGTTAATGTCGATATGACTACTCTCCCCCCGAAATGGTGACCACCTATCCTGTATGTAGGGACAGGTGGAAGTGAGGTAATTCCACCAACGGTGGGCGTCGTGGCGGAAGGCGGTCTTGCACCATCGTGCAATTCCTCATTGGATAACATGGGCCTCTATAGTGTACAGTGGCCAATGGGGATCTACCCCGGTGGTGACGGTGTACACTGCTGTGTACACTGCTGTGGACGTGACCGCCATTTTCAATCTGATTCATCACTTGTTTCCTGACCTTCAACAGGAGTACACCTACACTGTGTGTGCTGCTGTGACCTGTGTCTGGAACCCACCATGGCCCGTGTGACAGAGGAAAAGGCCTCTGCCTTCACTTCGGAGGAGTTGGAGGCACTGGTGGATGGGGTCCTACCCCAGAATGCTCTATGAGCCTCCAGACCAACAAGTGAGTACACATTGGGCACGATGCGTGTTCGAAGGATGCATGGAGATGTGTGTGCAAGCATCGTGTCGTCGGGCAGTGGGGGGAATGTCTTGTGGTGATGTACATGGTGTGCGCCAAGCAATGTTTGTGCCAATGGTGATGAAACGGGTATGGTGGGCCATTTGTGTGACAAGCTGGACTGTTTGTTTAATCGAGTTCTCCTGTCTGTATTGCCTCTGCAGGTCAGCGCCCATCAAAAGAAGGGATTATGGTGTGCCATCGCCAAGACGTGCAGATCCTGGAGGTCTATGGCAGGCAGAGCACCCACTGTCAGAAACAGTGGGAGGACCTGAGACGTTGGGCACGGAAGACTGCGGAGGCCCAGCTGGGGATGGCCTCCCAATGAGGAAGGGGTGCCTGTCGGAACCTGACCCCCTATGGCCCGCATACTAGCGGTGGCCTACCCTGAGCTGGATGGGCACTTGAGGGAATCACAGCAGCCACACGGGGTGAGTACAGTGGGTATCATTAAAAATTTTGGCAGGTATGGTGGGATCCGGGTGGTGGATGTGAGTTAGTGGGTGTCCCTAAGGCCAGGCCTGACATTGCAGCGTGGGTCATCTTTAGGGTATTGGGTGTATATCAAATACAGGTAACCTAGCTTGTTAGCAGTCCATTTCAGGCAGGACATCGTGGGTCCTAGGAGGGGTGAAGTTTGCGGTGTGTGGCCTTCATCTTGCCTTAGCATCTAGCCATATCACTGGCAGTGCAATGCATAGTGCTTATGCCTGTTCCCTGTGTGTGACAGTACTGTGCATGCGGTGTTGGTGCAGTTATTGATCCAGTGTTTCCTTTGTCTCTCTCCCACCTTTTTTGTTCTGTCATCCTGTTTATGTGTGCATTAGCATCATCTGGCGGAGAAGCAGGGGTACCGGTGACAGAGGGTGCTGCATCCCACAGGACCCAGGAGGCAGAGTCCACTGACACCGAGGGAACCAGTGGGACGGAGGGAGAGAGGAGTACCACGGCAGAGACAGCAGGTGACAACACAGACTCAGATACCTCCTCTGATGGAAGCTCCCTGGTAGTGGCTGACACCTCTATGACCTCCCCAGCTGCAGGTACAGCCGCCACCCCCGTACCAGCACTGCCCTCCCAGTAGCCCCTTAACGAGTTGCCTGTGCCTGCTCACCCAGGAAGGTGGACATCTCCCTCACCCAAGGGACCTCAGGCCCTGCCCCAGTCAGCCCTGCTGCCCTGAGTGAGGAGGCTATTGACCTCCTGAGATCCATCTCTGTAGGGCAATCAACCATTATCAATGCCATCCAGGGGCTGGCATCCCGTATGCAGCAATGCAATGCATTCCTGGAGGGTATTCACAGTGGATTGGTGACCCAACAGAGATCGATTCAGGCTCTGGCTTCCTCTCTGATGGAAGCCATTGTCCCTGTTTCTATTGTACCCCCCTCCAGCTACCACTTCCCAGTCCCATTCTCCTCAACCCCAACCCATCCCAGGCACACATACTGATGAGCATGCACACAAGACAACACCCAAAAGGGGCACAGGCAAACACAAGCACAACACTTCATCCCACAAGCACTCGCCCGAACATCAGACAGTTGAAGACACAACAACATCACTGCCTCCACTGTCTCCCCCTCCTCCTCCTGCTCTGCCTCCCTCCCATTCACGTCCACACTCACACCTGCATGCACTACATCAACATCCACCACCAAGCAGCACACACACCTCAATAGCAGACACGTCCACAACATCCATGCACGCCTCCCCTGTGTCCTCTCCCACCTTGTCTGTCCCTCCTCCTAAAGGACACAAATGCAAGTACTCACACATTCAACAGCCATCCACCTCAAATCAGCATACAGCCCATGCACCTGCACCCAAATCCAGCAGACATGCACCTCTTACAACCACTCCCTCAACCTCCACTCCCATCACTCCTCCCTCGTCCCGCCCCACCGCCCCTAAGAAGCTTTTCCTTACCCATCTTGACCTCTTCCCTCCCCCTCCCCCCTGTCCTGCCTGTAAGAGCAGGGCCCCAATGACCCAGCCCAGAACCTCAGCCAAACAGTCCATGGGGACAGTGGTGGCACCACCTAGTCATGTTGGGAAAGATACCACACCTCCAGCCAAAAAGGGGGAGGATCCTCCACCTCAAGCCAAGAAGGGGGAGGAGCCTGCACCTCCAGACAAGAAGGGGAAGGAGCCTGCACCTCCTGCTTTGAAGGGGAAGAAGCCCTAGACTCCTGCCCGGAAGGCTAAAGACCACGTACAACCTGCCATGAAGGGGAAGAAGCCATCAACCCCTGCCAGAAAGGGGAAGGGATCCACCACCCATGTCATGGAGAGGACAAAGCCCTCTACTCCAGCGGACGCTGTCAGGGTGAAACCTCCACCACCACCAGCAGTCACAGGCCCGCAATGCCAGCTGAAGAAGTGCAGCCATCACCACCTGCAGAGGCTGCCCAGGAGGCACCTCCATCTGCCACCACACTGCAGCCATCGCCACCTGCAGAGGCTGCCCAGGAGGCACCTCCATCTGCCACCACACTCCAAACATCACCACCAGTGGAAGCCATGTAGGCCACCCTCCAGGGGCTGCTGTACGAGGAGCCCCCTCCAGAACCAGTAGGAAAGTCACCCACCTGAGAGACTGTGGCCTTGCACTCCCCAGGCCAGAGTAATGGGCATGCAGCCACCTCCAGAACCAGTGGGAAAGTCACTCACTTCAGAGACTGTGGCCTTGCACTCCCCAAAACAGCGTAATGGGCATTGAGCCCCCTCCAGAACCAGTGGGAAAGTCACCCACTCCAGAAACTGTGGCCTTTCACGCCCCAGCAGAGAGAAATGGGCATGGAGCCCCCTCCAGAACCAGTGGGAAAGTCACCCACTCCAGAGATTGTGGCCTTGCACTCCCCAGGACTGAGTAATGGGCATGGAGCCCCCTCCACAACCAGTGGGAAAGTCACCCACTCCAGACACTGTGGCCTTTCACTCCTCAGAAGAGAGAAATGGGCATGGAGCCCCCTTGAGAATCAATGGGCAACTCACCCACTCCAGAGACTGTGGCCTTACACTCCCCAGCAGAGAGAAATGGGCATGGAGCTCCCTCCAGAACCAGTGGGTTTGTTCCCGACTCCGTCTGAGGTGCTGCCCCATCCCCCTGAGGTGCCTGCCTACTTGCAAACTGATGTCCCTGCAATGTTCTATCTGGATGAAGTCAAGATTCGAGTTGGGCCTTGGACTGTGCCTTATGGCCATGTGGGCCCTTTGAACATTGGACTGGGCAGTGTCCCTTTGTGTACATGTGTACATATCTGTTTCACGGACAATTTGATTAATAATTAGCTTTTTACATTAATGCATTCACCTTCGTGCATTCCTGTTGTCCTTGCATTATTCTGCCGTGTATCATGTGCAAATAGTTTTTTGTGTGCAGCTGGACGTGTGTATGGTGTGTGTGTCGGGTGTGGGTTGTACCAGTGAGTGTCACTCTTGTTTTCCTCCCTCCCTCTCTTGTGTGCTAGGCATCTATACTCACAGTCATCGTCTTCATTGGCGTTGGTGTTCCAGATGGAGTTTAACGTAGAAGATCATTGGGAAAACTTGCAGTTCAGGTTCCATGGCAGTATTGTTCTTCCCTGAATGTCCGATGGTGAGTCTTTTCTCTTCTGCCAATGTTTCTGCCAGGCTTTTAATTGCATTGGTACTGCCCCGGAAAACGTGGTGGTTTCCTGTGTCATAATATGGTGGGCAGTGATTTCTCTCACACCTGGCTGTTGAGGGCTACCGCCGTGGTGAGAGTTGTTTTGCCCTGGCAGATGGTGTGGTACATTGGCTGTCTATGGGAGTTATCACCGCCATGGTCATAATTTGGCGGTAGTTACCGCCAGCCTGTTAGCGGTATTACGTCAGTTTTTCACTCACCGCCAGGGTCATAATGAGAGCCATAATCACTCGTGCTAAACACATATGGGCCCAATTCACAAAGGTACTTTTGGACATTAATATACTTTACCAATCAAAGATGGAAAGACGCATGACTGCTAGTCATTCAAAAAAATTTACCTAAACAGTCATAAATCCATTTACTCCTTTCTAATATTAGCTCATATCATTACTTCAGTGTATATCGCATGCAATTGGTGGGGAGTTGGTAATTGAAGACATGTTTTTTCCTGAAATACTGTGAATGCCGACAAACAAGTCTCTTTGCTCACATTAACAAACTCCACTCCAAGAATCTCCAACCTTTTCTTTAACAATGACCACATCAGACATGATCACATTCATGACCAACATGTGCAAAGTTACCAGCAGTGATCACCTCAGTGCATTTGGCACAATTGCCATAAGTAATGAAAAAATTCCATGTCAGGCTGAAAACACCTCTACATGGGTAACATAACAACCACAGATGCAATGCCCATGGCATCAGGTTAATAATATTATTAAGGAGTAGCCCCAGAACCATATGATTTTACATGCAAATATAAACTTTAATTGTGGGACCTGATTTAGATCTTGACAGACTGGTGACACCATCGCAACGGAAAACAATGATATTTAGAATTTGGCGTATGGGATATCGTTGTGACTGAGTAACCAGTCTGCCAAGATCTAAATCAGGCTTATAGTTTGGAGATTAAACACGTTTTTTCAAACATCAGCTTCAGAGTTGTGAAAATACACACATTATTGACTTTTCAATTTTGGTGCACATACATTAATTTAAACATGCAAAAGCTTCTAATTTAGTATGTTGGGCAAGAGACCTACTTGAAGGTCACTGGAGAGCTAAAAGTAGCTTGTTGGAGAAGCCTGCTCCACTCTCAGCTTTTCTCTTTTTGTTGTAGAGGTACACCAGTAGTGATTGGAGTCAATCCCATTCCAAGGTGGAAGGAGATCACAACACCTTTGAACTTTGGCTCATACTTATCAGGAGCTTGCACCATGGCTGCATCATTTTTTTTGATGCAGTGATGGTGCATTCAGTACTCCACATTTATAAAGTGATATATTCAGTGAAATGCGTCACTTTTCCCTAACCTGCACCAGTTTTTACTTGTACAGCTACTGGCTGCATCAGGTAACGTTAATCATATGCAAGGTAGTCATTCACACTTAAAAAGCCATGCAGAACTAAAACATCAATATTTACAACATTTTGGAAAAGTAACACATCGCTGGTGTTAGAAATGGAGCCTCTAGTTGGCAGTGGTTTGGATTGTGTTCATGTAGGGATCCTCACTCTAGTCAGTGTAAGGTAGTCACACAGCTAAGATAACCCCTGGTCACCCCCTTGGTATCTTGGCATGAGCAGTCCGGCTTATCTCAGAGACAATGTGTAAAGTATTTGTATCACACACAGTAACACAGTGAAAACACTACAAAATGACTCCACACCAGTTTGGAAAAATAGCTAATATTTATCTGGTTAAACTAGACCAAAACAAAACAAATCCAACAAACATAAGTCAAGATATCACTTTTTAAAATATTAAATGTAGTATAGGGCTTAGAAGCACAATAGCTCCAACTGGGGCTATAAAAAATGGCTTGACGAAGTTGCTTCCAACAGTCCAGTGCCACCTACAAGTGAGTGTGGCCGGCCACGGAGTTGTGCAGACCTTGGTAACAGTACAATGGAAAACGATGAGGAAACAAAGGCATTGCACGGAGTTGGGGAGGTGCGGCATCGCTGGAGCCGTGCAGCGTTGGTTCCTTACCTCCCCGGGGAGGTGAGACATTGGTTCCTTTCTGCTAGACAGGGGAGATGAGATGTCGGTTCCTTACATTTGTAGGGGAGGTGATGAGGCATTGGTGGTGAGGCATCAGTTCCTTACTACAAGGTGGGGGTGAATGAATCCAGCAGGTCAAGACATGAGGTGTCAACTTTGCAGTGTTGCGATTACACCATGGGGTCACAGGTACTGTGGCGGAGTCTGTGTTGGGTGTCATAGAAGTTGGTGACATGGCGCTCTGGGATCACACTGTAGCAGGACTTCAGAGGTGCAGAGTCAGGGCCTGGGTTGCACTCAGCAAGGACCAGGCTCCGGTGCAGACAGCTGTGCAGAGTTAGGGAGCAGCGGAGGTTCCGTAGGCGCTCTGGAAGTCAATGTGTCAGTTTCTTCCTGGTTGCATCAGAACTCACTCCCAAGGGCCCAGGAACTGGATTTTGCACCACTTGGCAAGTTAGGTCTTTCAGCAAGAGCCCGGGCACTGACAGATGAAGTCTTTAATGTCCCTGAGACGTCTTAACAGGAGGCAAGCTCAGTCCAAGCCATTGGAGAATTTTGGAAAGCAGGATGTAGAAAGCAAAGTCCTGTTCTTTCACTCCCAAGACAAAAGCAGCAAACAGCAAGGTCAGCACAACAAAGCAACAGGCAGAGTGGTAGTCCCTCCTAAAGCACCCTGCTCTTCTTCCTGGCAGAATGTCCTCAGTCCATAAGTGTTTCAACTATGTGGTATCAGAGGTCCAATGCTTATACCCATTTCTGTCTTTAAAGTAGGCAAACTTCAAAGAGAGGTCTTTGTAATACACAAGACCCTGCCTTTGCCTGTCCTGGAACCAGGCAGACTCCAGGGGGTTGAAGAATGCTTTGTGTGAGGACAAACACAGTCCTATTCAAGTGCAATTGACATCTCCTCTCATTATTCTAGCTCAGGAAGACCCATTAGGAATGCAGGGCACATCTCCGCTCCCTTTGTGTGACTGTCTAGAATGAATTCACAAACAGCCCAACTGTCAACCTGACCCAGATGTGTATTTCACAGCCATACAGAGGCACAAGATGGTTAAGCAAGAAAATGCCCACTTTCTAGAAGTAGCAATTTCAAACCTACTGCTCAAAAACCAACTTCACCAAAAGGTGTTTTTTTTATTTTTATTGTGAGTTCAGAGACCCCAAACTCCAAATTTCCATATGCTCCCAATGGGAAATTACACCTAAAACTGATTTCAAGGCAATCCCCACCTTGCCCTATGGGCGAGACAGGTCTTGCAATAGTGAAAACTGAATTAAGCAGTGTTTCACTATCAGGACATGTAGAACACACCAGCACATGTCCTACTTTTTGAACACACTACACCCTGCCCCGAGGCTGGCTTAGGCCTACTTTAGGGGTGACTTACATGTAGTAAAAAGAAAGCTTTGAGCCTTGCAAGTGCATGCATTTGCCAGGTCAAGATGGCAGTTTAAAACTGCACAAATAGACATTGCAGTTGCAGGTCTGACATGTTTACAGGGCAACTCATGTGGGTGGCACAATCAGTGCTGCAGGCCCATTGGTAACATTTGATTTATAGGACTTGGGCACACATAGTGCACTTTACTAGGGACTTAGTAGTAAACAAAATATGCCAATCATGGAGAAACCAATTACCAATACATTTTAGACAGAGACCATATGCACTTTAGCACTGGTTATCAGTGGTAAAGTGCCAAGAGTCCTAAAGCCAACAAAAACATGTTGGTTAAAAATAGGAGGAGGAAGGCAAAAAAAATTGGGGATGACTCTGCAAAAAGAGCCAGGTCCAACACAACCCCCTTCCAGCCTCAAGCCAGGTAGACCAATCAACAACTTGATTGACATCCCTGCTTAGGGTGAAAGAACATGAACCCTGGCCCATAACAGCAGGGACATGTTCCGGTCTGAACCCAGTTGGATTCGTCTGTTGATAATCTCAGGGCCCACTAAGCTAACTCATCGGGGATCCTTCTCCTCACCTGCGGACCCCATCTGTGCAGCACCTATCCTTACTTTGCCCTACAGATGGATCCCAGTAACCAGACAGTACCACCATGGCCAATATAGGGGTGTGGCCCATTCCGCCCTCGGTGTGTGGCTCCTGTCCCCAACCCAAGGGCAATTCTGTCCACAAGGACAGCAACCCACAGTGGACACTGACAGCTATCAATGAGGAGAGCCAGTCCTAGGCCCTTCCAGGGCTCTCTGACTTCTGTGATTTCTCAGAGTGGGGTGCGGCAGCCCCATGTGACACTCTGGCCCCCTTTGTCCACTCTCCCTCCCAGCAGTTCAGAGGTGGTATCCTGAGACTGGTCCTCCAGCCCAGGCTCTGAATCCTTTGGTCGGACAGGAGTCGTGGGTGAGTCTATCTCTCCCTTCCCTGCTCCTCTTCCTGAGACTCTTTACCGTCCTTTTCGAGAGTTGTACCCCAGAATCCAGAACTGTCAGGGCACCTGCACAATTCTTTCACCAGTTCAGGAGTGCTAACTTGCAACTGGTCCCCAAACCCAGGGTCTGTACCCTTCGTCTGATTTGGTGCCTGGCAAGCCTGGACTTCTGGGGAGTACAGCCACCGCCCCCAGGGGAAACACATTCCTCATGTGTTATGTGAGAGTCTGTCTGGGGCAGGTCTCCCGACCCCTATCCATCTGACAGAGCATCAAGCCCACCGAGGCTAAAAGTGGTGTCACCAGGGTCATTCCTGGGCTACTCTGACTTCAGAGCGGGCACCCCCTGACCCACTGGTCCTACCAATAGGGACTGTCTCCCCCTCTCATCCCTACATCAGGGCTTCTGCACATTCCTCACCAGAGTGGTGCTGCCAGACTCCAGAACTGGCCATAAGCTTGTGACAGCCAACCCCCCAAGTTTTCCTAATACTATGATATTTCCATCAGTGGATGGTCACCTGGTAAAGACCAGGTTGCCCTGCAGGTGACCCCTCTGAGAACAATCCAAGCACTGGGGCTGAAGATACGGAACCCTGGGCCTCTGCCCACTCCCACCCCTTCTTCTACTTCTAGAAACAATATGGTAGCCTTCTCCCCCCTACTACACTGGGACCTGTCTGGGTCACTGCAAACCTTCCCCTCATTTTGATGGGGAAAACTTGAGCATCCTCTCTGTGATCACTCCCCAATGTCATCCCAGACACTCTGACACTCACCCTGACATCTGCCTCCATTGCAAGCTCCCTGTGGTCAGAGAGCTCACACTCCACCAGGTGTTAGAGTAGATCTGGAAAACTGTGACTGAACTGTACAGCCCCTCACATGTGTTAACCATACAACCCTTTACACAACCATTCAGTGCCTCAAAAGAGTCCCCACACCATCCCTCATCTGGTGAGACAGTATCTGACTGCCCTTCATACTCAACTTATCTTCCTCTGGGGTAACTCCATACTCACTAGCAAGGGCTCCCTGGAGGTAAACCACTCCCTGTCACTCCTTTCTAGAGTCAGCAGAGTGTCCCTCCCACCACCAGGAATATGACTACCCGTGCCAGTTCTCCAATCCTCCTCAGGGACCCTGCACACCTCTGGAGCTACCACATACGCCTTAGCCCACTGGTGTGTGTTGTCCCCCTGCTTAGAAACCAATTCTCTGGGTATATGAACCTTTTCTTTAGAACTGTACATGGTACTTTCGCTGCCACCATCTGAACTGAACTCAGCCTTTCTGGCTTCCAGGTACTTCAGACTGAGCTCCTGAACTAAAAGATCGTTCTTCTCTTCAAGGGCCAATCTCATTACATTCGAAGATTTTTCTCTCTCCTGCTTGAACCTGATCTTCACGAGCTCCAACTCGAGCTTCCTGGCTCTTCGCCTATTCTCCATCTTCTCTGGAGAGAGACCTGGAGAGGGAACACTGCTGCAAGCTCTGGAGGGAGCTCTTCCACCATTCAGTCTGCCCCCCTGGCCCAGATGCAATGGTGGTTTCTCCAACCACCCCAGGTTCCGTCTTTGTTCCTCCTCCCAACATCATTCTCATTCTCTGTGTGGTCACCAGACTCCCTGGATGCCAACCAGGCACTTTGGGGGTTATTCTAACTTTGGAGGAGTGTTAATCCGTCCCAAAAGTGACGGTAAAGTGACGGATATACCACCAGCCGTATTACGAGTTCCATAGGATATAATGGACTCGTAATACGGCTGGTGGTAAATCCGTCACTTTTCCGTCACTTTTGGGACGGATTAACATCTCCTCCAAAGTTAGAATAACCCCCTTTGTGCCTTTTGCAGCTCCTCCTTCCTAGTGATGCCTTTAAAAGGACATTTGAACTTCCTGCAGAACTTTTTGAGCTGAGGCACTGTATAGGTTTCCAACCTCTCCTGCTCAAACACTAAATCCGCAGCTACAGCTGATAACTCACCAGAGTGAGTCATGATTGTGGCAAAAACTCTAGAATTTCAAAAAAAAGAAAAAGAAAAAACAGTGCCTTGAAATTGTAGTGCCCAGGCCCCTGCTAGCCAGGTTTCCTTGGCCTGAGCACTTTCTCTAAATCTGCTGTGATGCATTGCACAATTGGATACATCCTTAACTACCACTACGAGGCCCAAATAGGTGGGTACCTATGTACCCAGGACATGGGGCACTAGGGGTAGGCCCCTGAGAGGAGCAGCACTGATTGTGCCCCCCTCTAGGGCCATGCATCCAGATTCACCCAGCACTGCCATTGCAGGCTAAGTGTTCTGGTGCAAACCTAAAAATACAAACACGACATGGCACACTGCCTGTGTGCCCTGTCCACCATACACAGTATTTACTATGGGTAAGTCACCCCCTCTGGCAGGCCTTACAGCCCTAAGGCAGGGTGCTCCATTTTATATGTGAGGGCATAGCTGCATGAACAATATGCCCCCACTGTGTCCTTGCCAAACCTGGACATAGTGGGTGAACCGAGCAATCATTTTAATACATGTGCTGGACACTGGTCAACACGAGTTTCCCAGCTACATGATGGGTAGTCTGAACCCTGGGTTGTTTGGTATCAAACAACTCAGAATGATAAATCCAAACTGGTGCCAGTATTGGATTTATCCCTAAATGTACTCAGGGGCCACCTTAGAGGTGCCCCCTGTAAAAAACAACTATCCAGGCATGGTTGCTGACTGGTCTTATCCAGCTGGCACCACCAGACAGCCAGTAAACAAACCTTGGGGGAGGGCCTGCCTCTTTAGTTTGTAAGACAATGCCCTTCCTGGGTGGAGGCGCTAACACCCCCTTCCTCAGGAATATGCACTGTCCTGGCGGTGAACTTCAAAGGGCTTACCACCCTTGAAACGTGATCCCCGATCTGGCATCCCCATTTGCAAACCCCCAGTTTCGGCAGGATCAAAGGCGAGAAACCTAAAAAAGGGTAGGAGGAGTGGCCTCACCTGGCATGCACCACCCCTAAGGTGTTCCCTGCAAGGCGGACCCTTGAATTCCCATCTCCATCTTAGAATGGAGGAAAATAGCCAATGAGGTTTAGGGAAGTCACCCTTCCCACAGGAAGAGGTCACTATAGTAGATGTAGCCATCCTAAGGTAAATGTCCCATTGGATACTACCAGGTTCCCCCTAAAATGCCCACTAAATTCAGTATTTAGTGGGCACCACTATACCAAGAAATTAGATTTGAAAGGACAAAGAAGACCAGCACCAAAGAAGATCCAAAGAAAGAGAACTGTGGACCTGCTGCATCAAGGAAAGGCGCCAAACCCTGCCTGATTCACCCAGGACCTAAAAATTGCTGCTGCAGGGGATCTGGATACTGGACTGACCCCAAGAAACCCGGGGGACCTCCAGGCTTCACAAATAGCCCCAGATCTCCCTTCTGAGCGGGGGCACCACTCCACAACCACGCAAGTACCAACAAGCCAGTGAGGGTCACTTCACTGACTGGCTGATATCTCCGCAACCGGAAGATGCAGCTGGACCTGATGACACACCAATAACAGTCTGGATGAGATCTACAAGTGTGCCAACCTTGGTGGCACTGTGCCCTCCAGTGGCTAAGTCATTCCAGTACACCAGGTACTGGCCAGTGCACATAGGAGTACAAAAAAGCCAGCTCCCCCAGAGCTGTAACTGGACCAGGAGGAAGCCCCAGTCAAGGGACTTCAGCAACACACTGGACCTCCCAACAGACTGCCACTGTTGTCCTGTGAGCCACCTTCAAAGAGACTTATCTCCAGCTCCAAAGGGCTCCATTGCTCACAGCTCCTGGATTACCAACTCGCCCTGTATCCAGCTGCCCTGTGTCCTGCAACGAGGAACCAGCTGTGCTCCACGGGTCCCTCATCCCTTGCAACCTCACCAGCCCAAAGGGACCCCAAGGCACCACCTTTAAATTTGCAAATCATCTCCTTTTCCAGGTGGCCCTCTAATTGGCCCTGTACCTGTGCCAAGAGACTTTCCAGCTCTGCTCCCGCCGGAACTGGGAGCCAACTGAGGCTCTTCAGCTGGCACAAGGTGCCCACTGACTGTTTTCACCAATGGTAACACAACTGTATGATTTTTAATGCATTTTTAAAAGTGACTGCCTGTTGATTCCTATGGTGTGTAATTACACACAGAAAGACTAACTTCATTAAAACTTTGAAAAATCATAACTTAAAAAGTACTCTTGACCATCTTGGTCTGAAAAATGATATAAAAATCTGAAGTATTTTTATAAAATTTGTCTCAAGTTATTCCTTGAGTGTGTTTGGTGCATGATTGATACTGTGAGTACAACATTGCACTTCTCGAAGATTAGCCTAACTGCTTAAACAAGCTACCACAAAAATGAGAGCAGTAGGTGATATAGTTTTTGCCTGTGGAAACCTATTGTATTGTTGCCTGAACCCCCTACACAGTGTGCCTAGTTTATGCACTACAAAGAGGACCAGCTTCCTACATTTAGTGGCAGCAAAATTATTTGTTAGTGACCTGGTTAGGTCCCTACAACTCTAGCAAAAAGTTTGAAAGTCCTTACGTTAGTTGGACTATCCAAAAAGGGGATTCTAAATTTCTATGTCTAAGACTGAGGCTGGAACCCAGGAGCTCAACCTGGAAACGTATTCCTACAGCTGGTGTGTATTGGCATGTGATATGGAAGTAGTGTACACCAATCACTCTATGTAAAGTACAAATAAGTCCTTTCCTCACTCCTGATAACAAAAGTTGGAAATGGGGTCTTCAGTTGGCAATTGATGGCACCCCAAGTAGGGATCCTCTCTCTAGTCAGGGTAAGTGAGTCATATAGCCTAGATAACCCCTGCTAACCCCCTTGGTAGCTTGGCACAAGACCTCTGGTTTATTTAAGAGGCAATGTGTAAAGTATTTGTATACTCATACATAGTAACACAGTGAAAACACTACAAGAGGACTCTACACCAGTTTAGAAAAATAGCCTAAATGTATCTGTTTAAACAAGACCAAAAAAAAAAATTATGCACAATTTAATTATTTTTTTAATGTAATACAGCTCTTAGAAACACATTAGCTGCAAATGGGACTGGAAAAAAATGGCTTGACAGAGTCACTTCTAACAGTCCGGCAACACCTGTGAGGGTGCGCGGCCGGCCACGAAGTCACATCTCTATCTGCTCCCAATGGGAAATTACCCTTAAAAGGTATTTCAAAGCAATACCCATGTTACGTTATGCAAAAAACATATCTTGCAAAAGAGTTAGCAGTATTTCACTATCAGGACATATAAAACAAACCAGTACATGTACTACTTTTACAAATACTGTACCCTGCCCATGGGGCTGCTTTGGGACTACTTTAGGGGTGACTTACATATAGTTAAAAGTAAGGTTTGAGCCTGACAAGTGGGTGCAGTTGCCAGCTCGAAATGGCAGGTTAAATATGCACACACAGACATTACAGTGGTAGTTCTAAGATATTTTTACAGGGCTACTCATGTGGGTGGCACAATCAGTGCTAGAGACCCACTAGTAGCAGTCGATTTACAGGAACAAGGCACACATAGTGCACTTTACTAGGGACTTACTAGTAAATCAAATATGCCAATCATAGAGAAACCAGTCACCAATAGATTTTAAACAGAGTGCATATACACTTTAGTACTGGTTAGCAGTGATAAAGTGCCCGGAGTCCTAAAGCCAACAAAAACAGGTTAAAAAAACAGGATGAAGAAGACAAAAAGTTTGGGGATAACCCTGCAAAAAGCGCCAGGTCCAACAGCTGGAAAATGGTGTGCTGATTTCAAAATGTGTCAAAATATCTGCTTATCAGCAATCCAGGCATAAAAATGCACTGGTACATAGGCAGAACATGCACAAAACACTCTGGCAAGCTCAACTACACCATGGAGCTACTACTATTCTAGCTTGAAGCACCAGGAAGAAGACAGGCACCACCACCTCTACCACCACCACGGAGGCAGTGCAGGAGAAAGGAACAGACACACAGCCAGAGGACTACCCTCATCGACCTTAGGGAGGAGAAGGTCATTGCCTCCTGTAGGCTGAGGAGGCAGTCCATTGTCCAACTCCTACACCAGATTGCACCAAGGCGGAAGACGATATCATAGAGGTCCACCACCATCCCTCTACAGGTTGAGCTGATGACTGTGTTGCACATGCTGGCATCTGGCCCACACCACAGCCAGAATGGCAGGAATCTCCAAGCCATCATTTTCTTCATTCCTCCCCTCCATCTTTGATGCCAACTTCAGCCTCACATCCCAGTACCTCATGTTCCCCAACGCACATCAGAAACAAGTGTAAAACAAGCAGGTCTTCTATGCCATTGCTGGCTTTTCACAGTTGTTGGGGGCACTTGACTGTACCCATATGTAACTGGTACCTCCTGCTGCTGCATCCTACCCATCCCATCCAATTCTGCAGCGCACATACAAAGTGTCATAAGCCCACCTTGTTTGTCCAAATGCCTGAAGGTTTCTTTACGGCATAAAAACAAGTGAGTCCAAAATGCGTACATACCTGCACCATGATGCAAGAGGGCATGTGTTTGCACTATTCAACAATCTGTGATATTGTACAGGCAGAAGAAACACAAATGAGCTGTATGTCACATCACATTTAAGCCCTTCTCACTTATTATATGGCAGTGCAGCTGAGTGACTCCCTGTGATGCCCTGTGGTATCAACCTGGAAACATGTCCCTGTGTGTGCCTCAAAATGGTGGAGAGATCCTCAGCAATGCAAAACATCTTAAATGCCATGTTACAATACTGGGTTCAAGGAATGGCCACCGTTTTTTATGGCTGTGTCTCCCATGTGTAACTCGCATGGTCATGAGGCATGTCATATATTCAATACCTGAGAAAGGAGGGTGGTAAAGTCCCACTGTAAGGAGTCTTAATTTAGAATCCAAATGCCATTAATTCAGTCAGTTCGGATGAACAGGATTACAGGAAACGTCATTGTTGATCCAATTGAACTTGTTTATTATGTGTAGAGAAAACAAATAACTCCCAAATGAGATGCATCAGAAATAGATCCAGAAAGGGAACATAAGAGTCAGCCAACATGTGTTTCGCCCCACCAGGCGTGTACGTCAGGGCTTTCTCAAGACTGAAAGAAAGGAAACAAAATCCAGCTAGAAAATAATTCAATTGTATAGAGAAGGATTGTTAGGATAGGGCAGCACCGAGACGTGAAAAACCCAAGATTTGTGCAAAGGGTAAGATTCTCAGGTTCACTTAATCCCAAGAGATGATGGTGCATGAGAACAATACTAAGAAAGGTAAGAAGTAGAGTTTCGTCCAAGATTAGTGTTACAAATTAGCTATTAAAAAATGAAAATGATTAAGGTGAATATGTGAGTAAATAAGTAGGCAAGTAAAGTCTGAAAGGGACGTGATAAAAGCAACCTAATAATTAGAAACAAACAGAATAGGGATAGTGAACTGTCAGGCAAAGAACGAGATAAACGGTGCCGGTGATTAGAAAGATTTGTTGATAATGAAGAAGGGAGAGTGAAGAGGAATATGCAAATTAAAGATAGAAATAATTATACTAGTAGTATCAGAAAAGAAGATATACCAAGTAATCAAAATACCCTTTAGACAAGGTTCAGCTTATTTAAGACAGTCATTGTGTACATGATAGGGTATTTTCATAATCTGCAAAGGATACATACAGCCGACATATGATATCTGCCGTAAGTATAAATGCTAAGAAAAGCAATGACAAGCGTGAACAGTAGCTATACAATTCAATAGTTAAATGGCAGCCCCCTTAATGGGTTAATAGTTGAAATGGTGAAAGTAAATGATGTGTCCTGCCAATGCAAAAACAACTGTAATGAAGAGAGATAGGGTACTAAAGGAAAAGGTGTACGGGGAAGGGGCTTCTATTAGTCTCGTTACTTAATCCCCGTACTAAGTGGGAAATTGCTATGAGGTCCAACACAAGCTGGAGTACACATTATAAATATAATAGGGTGGTGCAGGGTTGCAACCACCAGGCTCACTCGAAAAGAAACCAAAATATAAGGGATCGCGTCCGTCTCCTGAAATTTAAAAATGGGACGGACGCGGAGACGCTGAAATCGCGTCTTGAGGCAAAATCGATAGTGAAAAGGAAACCACCCGGCTCACCTGAAAGGAACTCCAAGATAAAAGAAATCGCGTCGGTCTCATGAAATTTAAAAACGGGACGGACGCGGAGACGCCGACATCGCGTCTTGAAGCAGAATCGATAATCAGGAGAACAGATGTCCTACCTCAATGTTATTTGCGAGGTGAGGAAAGAGAAAATGGGCTCGGATGGGTGGCACCATCTTAGCCCAAGGTAAACAACGGAGCCATCTTATAATGGAAAATAACACAATTTGAGGATAAAAGAAATGAGAAAGATTACAAAAGAGTAATGAGGAGGAAATACTGAAATAGGGAAAATATAGCAATGAAAATGAAAATAAAAGTACAAAATAAAATTAAGAATGAAAATAAAATAAAAATAAAAATAAATAAAATAAAAAAATAAAATAATAATAAGTTGGAGGTAAGGAGTAAAATATAAGAGAGACAATGTGGTCTTATAAGATGAAGAGGGGTGTTGGTACAAAATTTTTAAACGTGAAGTGTAAAGAAAACGGGGGCTATCCATAAAAAGGAGGAACAATATTCAACATACCTTCCTGACAAGTTTTGTCAATAAACAGTAAGTATCACAGCTAAAATACTGCAGATAAAGTAAACTTATTAGAAAAGCTGGAACATTCAACGAAAGGAAAGAAAGTGTAGTGAATGAAGAAATAAAGTGAATGAAGAAAGGTCAACTAGAGAGGGCCTATCTGACCAAGACAAACATGTTTAATTAACCCCTTAAATGCGGGCGACGGCCACTGGCCGACGCCCGCACTACCTCCCTGGTGCGGGTCACGACCAGTGGCCGACACCAGGGAGGGTGTTAATAAATCCTCGGGTGCGTTGCACCCGAGGATTATTTTTTTTTCCCGGGAGTCACGGAAGCTTCTGTGTCTCCTCCCCGGCCCCCACCTGCCCCCGCGGCGCGCTGACGTTACAAAGTTGTTTTCCCCATCGAAGCAGGAAGCAGCCTTGCGGCCGCTTCCTGCTTCGATGGGGAAAACGGGCTTCCCCACATTCGGGAAGGCCTCGTAAGAAAGTGGAGAGCCAGGGATTTCACTTGGGGGGGTCGGCCCCCTCTGAAAACGGGCCGCTCCCCCCCTGGGGGCATATTTTTTATAAAAAAAAAGGTAGGTGGTCGCCCGTGGGCAGGGCGACCCCCTGTGGGGGCAATATTTTTTTTAGATGTTGTAGGGTTTCCCTGGGGGACATTTTGGCCCCCAAGGAAACCATACAACAACTAAAAAAAATAGATCTATATATATATATATATATATATATATATCTATGGAGATAGATATATCTATGTACATGGATATATCTATAGATATATCTATGTAGATAGATATATATATAGAGGTAGATCTATATATATCAATCAACAATCAAAGAGATTTATAAAGCGCGCTACTTACCCGTGAGGGTCTCAAGGCGCTGGGAGGTTCACTGTTCGAAAAGCCAGGTTTTGAGGCCCTTCCTGAAAAGAAGTAGGTTTTGGGTCCCGCGAAGGTGGGTTGGGAGGGCGTTCCAGGTTTTGGGTGCAAGGTAGGAGAAGGATCTGCCCCCAGTGGTGGTGTGTTTGATGTGGGGGACAGAGGAGAGAGAGACGTCAGCTGAGCGGACGTTTAGTGTGGGGGTGTGGAAGGTGACTCTCGTTGAGGTAGGCAGGGCCTGTGTTGTGGAGTGATTTGTGTGCGAGGATGAGGATCTTGAAGGTGATCCTTTTGTCAATGGGGAGCCAGTGGAGGGATTTGAGGTGTGGAGAGATGTGTTAGTGTAGGGGGAGGTTGAGGATGAGTCGTGCTGCTGAGTTCTGGATGCGTGTAGTTTGCGCTTGAGTTTTAGAGTGGTGCCGGCGTAGAGGGCGTTTCCGTAATCAAGCCTGCTGCTGATGAGTGCGTGAGTGACAGTTTTTCTGGTCTCTGTGGGGATCCATTTGAATGTTTTTTTCAGTATACGGAGTGTGTTGAAGCATGAGGAGGAGAGAGCGTTGATTTGTTGGGTCATCCAGAGGGAGGAGTCTAGGATGATGCTGAGGTTGCGTGCGTGGTTGGCGGGGGTGGGTGCAGGGCCTAGCGTGGTGGGCCACCATGAGGGGTCCCAGGTGTTTTTGTGTGGGCCAAAGAGGATTATTTCGGTTTTGCTTCAGTTGAGTTCCAGGTGGTTGGCTGTCATATATATATATCACTTTTGTCAATATGTGTGTGGTTTCCCTGGGGGGAAAAGGGTCCGACTTGTCTAGTGGCAGTTTTAGTGCCATAAAGAAGGGCAGAAGGTTTATATGCCTACTGCAAAGAGCAAATCTGTATTTTATGTAAATAGCTGAGTACATTAGTAAAGTCAGCCATTACCTGCGCTATAATACCAATGAAATGTATGTGCGGGGTGGAGGGCGGCTATGGAGAGATGAAGGGCACTTTTGCTGGGTGGTAATGAGGGAATCCGAGGAGGAGGGAGTGGGAGCACCAATAATGATTGTTGGACTGGGCGCAGGAGGTGCTAAAGACTGTGACGAATGGTATGTGACAAGGTGTTTTTTGAGTGTCTTGAAAGTACGTGCTGATTGAGGGAAGAAGCGCAGGTAAGGTGGCCTCTACTGTTGCACGTATCTCACACACACCATCGATTTTGTGACTGTCTACGTAGGCTAGTGTTTTAGAGCAACAGTTTAGCCAATAGCAGAGATGGCATCTTGATGGATGACTGCTGCCTGCACTCGGGTTATAGAGGACCGCTCTGAAATAGGATCAGAGACTGAGACATCAGATACTGGACAGCATCTGAGGGATAGGACAATGGCGCAGACTCTGGGAGTGATTTTTCAGTCAGAGGAGTCCCATTCGATAACTCCTCTTCCAGTACATTATGAGGGAGGTGATGAGGACAGTCCTGCTGTCCCTTCGCAAGCTGTTCGTGCATCTGGGTAATAGTGGGTTAGGCCAACCCAGAGAGCAGGTGAATGCGGCGGCAAGCAGAGAGAGAGAGAGTGCTCTCTTGGGAGCTCCCCAATTTAGTTCAGCCCCAAATTCCACCACCCAAATCATATTGTGGAGACATCAAAATTATCTATGGCAAAAAAAACTGGTTTTGTAAGACAGGCACCTGTGTTTTTGGTCCTGGATTCGGCGGCCATATAGAGAAACACACTAAACCCAAACATTTCTGGAAACTAGACATTCGGGGGAGTCCACGGAGGTGTGACTTGTGTGGATTCCCCAAAGTTTTCTTACCCAGAATACCCTGCAAAGCTGAAATGTTGAAAAAAAACTCATTTTTTCTCGCATTTCTGTCACACAAACTACAGGAAAATGCTGGGATCCACAACATTCTTACCACCCAGTGACTCCTCACCTGTCCTGATAAAAACACTACCCCACTTGAGTGCCTACACCTAGTGCCTGTGTCAGGAATGGATCACCCCAGGGTCAACAGCTGCCTCACGTAAGGACCAACATTGACCGTTGTGTGATCTATTCCTGTCGCGGGCACCAGGCCTAACCACACAAGTGAGGTATCATATTTATCAGGAGACTTGGGGGAACACTGGGTGGAAGGAAATGTGTGGCTCCTCTCAGATTCTAGAACTTTCTGTCACCGAAATGTGAGGAAAACGTGTTATTTTAGCCACATTTTGAGGTTTGCAAAGGATTCTGGGTAACAGAACCTGGTCAGAGCCCCACAAGTCACCTCATCTTGGATTCCCCTGGGTTTCTAGTTTAAAAAAATGCGCTGCTTTGCTAGGTTTCCCCAGTTGCCGGCTGAGCTAGAGGCCAAAATCTACAGGTAGGCACTTTGCAAAAAACAGCTCTGTATTTTGTCAAAAAGTGGGATGTGTCCACGTTGTGTTTTGGGGCATTTCCTGTCGCGGGCGCTAGGCCTACCCACACAAGTGAGGTATCATTTTTATCGGGAGACTTGGGGGAACGCTGGTTTGAAAGGAAATTTGTGGCTCCTCTCAGATTCCAGAACTTTCTGTCACCGAAATGTGAGGAAAACTTGTTTTTTTAGCCACGTTTTGAGGTTTGCAAAGGATTCTGGGTAACAGAACCTGGTCAGATCCCCACAAGTCACCCCATCTTGGATTCCCCTAGGTCTCTAGTTTTCAAAAATGCACAGGTTTGGTAGGTTTTCCTATGTGCCGGCTGAGCTAGAGGCCAAAATCTACAGGTAGGCACTTTGCAAAAAACAGCTCTGTATTTTGTCAAAAAATGGGATGTGTCCACGTTGTGTTTTGGGGCATTTCCTGTCGCGGGCGCTAGGCCTACCCACACAAGTGAGGTATCATTGTTATCGGGAGACTTAGGGGAACGCTGGGTGTAAGGAAATTTGTGGCTCCTCTCAGATTCCAGAACTTTCTGTCACCGAAATGTGAGGAAAACTTTTTTTTTTTGCCACTTTTTGAGGTTTGCAAAGGATTCTGGGTAATAGAACCTGGTCAGAGCCCCACAAGTTACCCTATCTTGGATTCCCCTAGGTTTCTAGTTTTCAAAAATGCACAGGTTTGGTAGGTTTCCCTATGTGCCGGCTGAGCTAGAGGCCAAAATCTACAGGTAGGTACTTTGCAAAAAACAGCTCTGTATTTTGTCAAAAAATGGGATGTGTCCACGGTTGTGTTTTGGGGCATTTCCTGCCACGGGCGCTAGGCCTACCCACACAAGTGAGGTATCATTTTTATCGGAAGACTTGGGGGAACGCTGGGTGGAAGGAAATTTGTGGCTCCTCTCAGATTCCAGAACTTTCTGTCACCGAAATGAGAGGAAAACTTTTTTTTTAGCCACTTTTTGAGGTTTGCAAAGGATTCTGGGTAACAGAACCTGGTCAGAGCCCCACAAGTCACCCCATCTTGGATTCCCCTAGGTCTCTAGTTTTCAAAAATGCACAGGATTGGTAGGTTTCCCTATGTGCCGGCTGAGCTAGAGGCCAAAATCTACAGGTAGGCACTTTGCAAAAAACAGCTCTGTATTTTGTCAAAAAATGGGATGTGTCCACGGTTGTGTTTTGGGGCATTTCCTGTCGCGGGCACTAGGCCTACCCACACAAGTGAGGTATCATTTTTATCAGGAGACTTGGGGGAACATAGAATAGCAAAACAAGTGTTATTGCCCATTATCTTTCTCTACATTTTTTCCTTCCAAATATAAGAGAGTGTGTAAAAAAGACGTCTATTTGAGAAATGCCCTGCAATTCACATGCTAGTATGGGCACCTCGGAATTCAGAGATGTGCAAATAACCACTGCTCCTCACAACCTTATCTTGGTCCTTGATACCTCTTTTTCACTCTTCATATTTCAGCAAATGAATTGCTGTATACCCAGTATAGAATGAAAAACAACTGCAGGGTGCAACTCATTTATTGGCTCTGGGTACCTAGGGTTCTTAATGAACCTACAAGCCCTTTATATCCCCGCAACCAGAAGAGTCCAGCAGACAAAATGGTATATTGCTTTCAGAAATCTGACATCGCAGGAAAAAGTTACAGAGTAAAACATAAAGAAAAATGTCTGTTGTTTTCAGCTCAATTTCAATATTTTTTTATTTCAGCTGTTATTTTCTGTAGGAAAACCTTGTAGGATCTACACAAATGACCCCTTGCTGAATTCAGAATTTTGTCTAATTTTCAGAAATGTTTAGCTTTCCGGGATCCAGCATTGGTTTCACACCCATTCCTGTCACTAACTGGAAGGAGGCTGAAAGCACCAAAAATAGTAAAAATGGGGTATGTCCCAGTAAAATGGCAAATTTATGTTGAAAAATGTGGTTTTCTGATTCAAGTCTGCCCGTTCCTGAAAGGTGGGAAGATAGTGATTTCAGCACCAGAAACCCTTTGTTGATGGCATTTTCAGGGAAAAAACCACAAGCCTTCTTCGGCAGCCCTTTTTTCCCATTTTTTTGGAAAAAACGAAATTTTCACTGTATTAGAATCCCTAGGATGTTGGAAAAAAAGGACACAAATTTGGTGTGTATAGCTTATGTGGACAAAAAGTTATGAAGGCCTAAGCGCAAACTACCCCAAATAGCCAAAAAAGGGCTCAGCACTGGGGGGGGAAAGGCCCAGCAGCTAAGAGGTTAATACTGTGACTGATACAAGTTTACATTAGCCAAAAATGCCACTCATGATCTTTGTTGAGTCCATTATTCACTGTGTCATACTCAATACCTTGTAAACTTAACAAGGAGCAAATAACTGATCATTCCCAGTGCATGTGTACCCTAAGAAATAACCTCATTCACCATATTAACTCACCTGCCACTTTGTGTCGGCTCCATTTTGTAATAGAAAACTGAATCAAACAGGCAAGTCTTCCCAATGTGCAGCAAGGTAGACCTTTACGCACAAAGTTTAGCTCATACACCAGGCAGACACACATTCACTATGTCCACATTTTGTCTGTCTTGGTAAAATGCTGTCCATTGCCTGTAAGTGGAGATGGCAAACACACAACAATGCATCATGTAGAAAAATATTTCCAAACTGTCCTCTATAAGTGAGGCAGGGTAGTTTTGAGAGTTTCACAGTTGCACTGCAAGTGCCAAACCCCAAACAATGTGTCAAGTTTGGTACTGTCAACACCGTAGAAATAGTGCACAGCCATGTGTAGACTATCATAGAGCATAATGACATGCACTTGGAAACCCAACATGGCTGTAGCTAATGTACAACAGTGAGTACTAATGTGACATCCTAATATGTGTGAATGAACAGGACAACATCATAATCACTTGTCAAAATCTGAACATTCATACATGTATGAAGTCATGGTATGCCAACATAAGTTAAAGAAATAAACTATATTGAAGTGTGATAGAGGTGTCAGCTTAATTGCTAACTGACTATCCATAAAATTGCAAATTTGCCAGTGGCATGGCATTGGTACTCACAAGGTAGAGAAATAGTAAGTGTAACACCAAGCCCAGTGCACTTGTAAGTGTAGTACAGTGTCAGTCATACCAAGTATTAAAGTGCATGTATGTCAATCATTGTCAGTACACCTCTGGTACTGTGTGAAAAGTTAATAAGTCCATCAGGACATAAAACAGTATGTAAATGATAGCAAACATCATGAACATTGTCTAACTGTCCCCCTGATGTCTTTACAGGTGACCAAGGATATGATCCTTAGCCCTGTGCCAATGCCCCTTATGCACAACCCCAGATGGAGGCCCAACGCAACTACAGTAATGCCCTCAGAAGGACCCAGTCCATTGTCTATCTGACTTCTGGGATCCTCAAATCTTGCTTCTGGTGCCTGAATTTGTCCAAATGAAGACTGCTCTACCTTACACCCATGGCCTGTATAATCATCCTGGTCTGCTGTATTCTGCACAATATCTGTGTGCAGACCAATATGCCCTAAGATGTGGAAAATGTGGAGCAGTAAGACCCTGATGAGGATGAAGAGAAAGAAGAAAGCCAACATCCAAATGTGGCCTCAAGTGCGTGGACATGCCAAGGAGCACACAATGTTAATTTTTTCACAGAGGCACAAGACAAATTAAGTTACAAATAAATGCATTGTGTACCTGATTAAACGATAGTAAAAAAATGTATTTAATATCACTTGCAATGTGTAAGCATTCTTTATTCCAAGTTACTGTAAAGCACAAAAACAACAAATCCTGTCTGCTAGTCGTTGGCATGCAACAAATGTATGTAGCAATGTGGAACAAACAGGGCAGGACTACATCATGTGATCCAGAAAGCGTGAGCTGTGGCAAATGCAGCTCTGTTGAAAATACAGACCTCAAACAACCATTGTAAAATACCATAGTCTGGAAAGCTCTTTAAAATGTGTTATGTAGCATTGTAAATAACGTCAGACAACACAAATTTCTCCAAAAATTGTGTCAAAGTAAATATTCACAAATACTATGTGTATGTTGTTCAGCTACCCATTCGTACTGTAACATACTTGTGAAGGATAGCAGAGTGAAGTCATAGTCTGATGGCTGTCAGTTGAGGTATTTAGCCCCATATTTATACTTTTTTAGCACCGCATTTGTGTCGTTTTTTGACGTAAAATCGGTGCAAACTTACAAAATACAATTGTATTTTGTAAGTTTGCGCCGCTTTTGTGTCAAAAAGCGGCGCACATGCGGCGCAAAGGAAGTATAAATACGGGCCTTAGGATGTGCATGGGACACAGTCCAAACCATATAGTTGACATATGCTTCAACAATGTGTCCTGGCAAATATATAATGCATTTTGACCTATCACAACACACATATCACTTGTAAACAGACAAACAGGTCAGTACAAAATTATCCATCTACTTCCAATGCTGCCACACCACCCCCACTAGGCGATTATGGAAATGGACCAACCGTGAATGTCACATACCATGTTCCTGTGTTGCACACAGATACAATTGGTTAACTCCTCTGACAACTTGTCATATGTGATTGTTAAAACACAACACAAAGAGTCTGATCATGTAACCTTCACACAAAGGCAAGGACTAAATGTACATTAAATCTATCCACGGAACCATGCACTGATGCCTTCCAGGTTAGAGTGGCAGAATGTGACAATAAATGCACAGTTTAACAACTTTTGTGAATGCATATGCACATCCAAAGTACAAGTTAACCCTCAATATTTCAACACATGGTGATGCCAGCCAAAAACAAATTGATCCTTCCTTGGAATAACTCAGACCCCTTTACTGCTAGCCAAGCTGGCCTTGTCAACACAAAAAATATGGAAAGGTATGTATTAAAAAAAAATTGCATAGTGGCATTGTGCCCATGAAACACATATCCTTTCAGACTCAAGTTCATACAGCAGATGTGTGTGTCCCATGAATCTCTGGTACCTGTTGGTATGCACAAATCAACACAGATCTGAGGTGGCACATACATCTCAAACATATTCATCAGGACATGCCAAATCTTCCTGTGTGGCTCGTCCTGGGCTCTTAGTTATGTAAATCAAGGCACATCAATATGCTGCCTTGATCAACTCTATATCATGTGTGTGTTCGTTTTTTTTGTATTGTAACTTTTTATTATTAAGAATAGCAATAAAAATACAATGCTATACAGCATTATTAAACAAAAAAAAGCAAAGGGTAGCAGGTAACATTTCCCGCATATTGTGGTCCGGAGATCGTATGAACATCGACTCATAATAAACAGGATTAACAAAACATGTTCATGTTCAACAGTGTATTCGACCGATGACAAAACAGATGCAAAGAGAGGGTAGCTGGAGTGAGAACGAATAACAATAGTAATGGAAAAACCAGCGTCGTAGGGAGGGGGGAAAGGGGGCAGCTAGGGGACACAGGCCTTGGACCAATATGCTTTCAGAAGGGATATCAACCAGTATGTTTGAGTCACATACCGAGATGGGCCCGCCTCACGTGGTCATTGAATTCCTGTGTGTTGTCTCCCCCGTCAGTGAGGATCAATATGGTTAGAGGCTCTGCAGAACTTTAGCAAATGTAATCTGTCCTGCAGCAGAGCCTGTGGACAGGGCAGATTCAAAGGCAAGGGAAAACAGTACCTTGGCTCTCGGTCGTCCCTAAGGGAAAAATCTATGAAAGCCTTTGTGTGGAAAGGTGGAATATCCCCAGCTTGTTCAGTGCTTGCTGGAGAAAAAAAGAAGAAAAAGACAAAGGGAGAGGACTAGTGGTGAGAGAAAGAAACAAGAAGAAAAGGAAAGACGGGCGGATGATGTCGAAGAAACAGAAGAAGGTAAATGTAAAGTATGGGGGGATAGGGGGAGGACTAGAAGTGGGGAGAAGGGGAGGGGGTAAGGAGACCAGGTGAGTGATGACGGTGTCCCCAGGGCAAGGGTGCTAAGTAGACCCCAAGAAAGACCACCTACTGGGTGAATGGAGGGGAGAAGACAGGGGAAGCGGGAGAGGATTCTAGAACAGAGAAAGAATAAGAGAAGGGAGAGAGCAAAAGAGAAAAAGAGAAAAAAAGAAAAGGAGAGAGGAGGGGTATGGAAAGAAGAAAGGAGGGGAGCTGGAATGGGAAGAGCGGGGGGATGAAAGGTGTGGGGAGTTAACTGAATGTCAGTAATGGTGGCGTGAGTCCGAGACATCCAAGGAGAAAGGGGCCCATACTTGAGCAAAGATGGCAACCTGATCTTTGAGGTTATAAATGATTCTCTTGTGTGTAGCTATCCATTCCTCAGGCACAGGGGAGAGTAACAGATCTCCAGTGCCGTAAGATACATATTTTTGCAGTTGCCAAGGCTGTATGTAATAGTCTTTTTTGCAGCCGTGATAAGGCCGGAAGGCAGTTTGTGTCATGCAACATGATAAGAGATAGGGGTAAAGGGGTTGGGAGCGACATGGATTCCATCAGGTGTAACGCCGCACTCTGACGCGGCGTCTCTTTCTGTCCTCGCGGGTGGAATGCGCTACCGATATTCGGAGCGCAGTTCCCCGCGTTTTTTGACTATGCATTCTGGGAAGCATATATTTCGCTTCCTGACGCGCTACACTTACTTGTAGCCTTTTTTCTTCTTTTGTAGTTGGTGGTGGGTTTTTTGTTGGTCCTTTTGCCTGTCTCTATCCATGTTGTGTCCATCTTGTCTTCTTCGTGTTTTTGTCCCAGCATGCTCTGTTTTTCTTTTATACTACTTCCTTTTTCCTATACTGGTCTAAGGGCTTTTCCCAATCCAAAATGGTGTTACTTCCCTTTCCTGTGATGTCACTTTCCTTTTCTCAGTATATAAGTCAGTCAGTCTTGTTTCTCCTTGCGTTGCAAACACTTCCTTCTGGTTGTGCTGTTCGCTCCTGTTCTTTGTTCCTGCTTTTTTGCCTTGGGAGATTTTTGCCTGTTCTTTGTTCCTGCTTTTGCCTTGGCAGATTTTTTCCTGTTCTTTGTTCCTGCTTTTGCCTTGGGATATTTTGACCTGTTCCTTTTTTCCTGCCTTTTACCCTGGATATTGCCTATTTTTGTTTCCTGTGGTAAAGTCCTGTTTTTCTTGTTTTCCTTCAGGAGTTCCTGTTAGAGGTTTTTTCCCCAGTGTTGGGGTTTTTTCCCTCTGGGACTCCTTCTGGAGGGTACGGTCTGCTTTGGCGTAGCCTGTGAAGCGGCACCGTGGCTACTAGAAGGGGTCGCCCTTATCTGGGAGTATCCAGGACCTATAGAAGACTTGGTGTATTCGCCAATCCGAAATCCAGAGGTGAGAAGTCCAGCGCAGTATGTGACATCAGGGTGCATTCAACAGCTCTTCACAGAGGCCGGACCGACGGGCAGCCACTGAAGACATGAAGCAAATCACAGTGTGCTTATGTGCAGTGCCAGCATGCTGCATGCGGAAGGAGGCTGGTCTTGTGTTACTTCACTGGGGTCCAATATCAATTGTGAAATATCTTGAAGAGACAGAATTTTAAGCGGGCTTCACGCGTGCCTCTGTCTAGCGCGTCCACCACGTCTGCCCAATCTTCCACATCAAAGACCCGCTGGAGGCAGGTTTGCCACTGTAGGCGCAATTTATCTAGGACAGGTTGTGAGTATAGGTGACTTGTAATAACCTCGTACAGGCCAGCCATCACACCTTTGTGTTTCCCCCATGTCTTCAGGTAAGCTATTATGAGTGAGGGCTGCAGCCCCCATCGGGTAATGTCAGTGTGTTGGCGCATACAATGCTGGAGTTGTAGGTATCTCCAATCTTGTTTGGAATGCAGGTGGAATTCCTCCTGCAACCTGGTGAACGGTTTAAGCTTGCCGTCCTCCAGCACCTGGGCTAGACGGTCAATTCCGGCTTCCCTCCACTGTGGTCAGCTAAGAGCCTTTCCACCTATGCGCAGACTATCATTGTGCCACAAGGGGCCCTGGGCGTGGAGGAAGGGGTGGACCCCCAGGAGACGATGGGTCTTCTGCCATGCCACACGTGTCACCTTCAGAATCGGATTCAAATCGCTAGGGGATGCAGGGGTCATACGGTAGAGCCCGTCAAGGCCTCCATTTTGGGAAAGCAGTTCCTTCTCTACTGGTACCCACTGCGGTGATTCTATGGGGGTCGCACAGGGTAGGGGCCAGCGGTGACAGGTGAAGGGCTAGGGTGTAATGCTCCACTGAGGAGAGCCCCCATCCTCCATGGGATCTGCGTGCTAATAGCTTGACTGGTGCCAGTCGTGGGCGCACAGATCCCCACACAAAGGACCTGATTGCTACGTCAATTGATTTCAATGTGGAGAGAGGTGTCTGAAGGGGCAGAAGACCCAAAACATAGGTGAAGCGCGGCAACGTGACCATCCGTACCGCCTGCAGCCTGCCCCACATGGAAAGGCCTAGTTGGGCCCTTTTGTCGAAGTCAAGTCTCAAGCGTGCAATGAGGGGATCCAGATTGTCTGCCGCCATACGTTCTAAGCCACGATTGACTAAGACTCCTAGATATTTGAGGTGCTTCGGGGTCCATAGAAATGGGAAGCCCAGGAGTGCTGATTTTGTCGTCACACGTGAAAGGGGAAGGGCCTCGCTTTTGTCCCAATTCACCCGGTAACCAGAGAGGGGTGCAAAGTCATCAATAATCTCCATTAGGGCAGGCAATGAGCGCTCAAGGTCAGTTAGTGTTAGTTCAACGTAATCAGAGTACAGATAGAGTTTGGAGGTGCCGCCCGGCAAAGGGAGACCCGCTATGAGTGGGGAGGCACGAATGGCAGCCGCCAGGGACTCCAACGCAAGAGGAACAAAAGGGGGATAGAGGACACCCCTGTCGGGTTCCTCTGCAGACAGGTAAGGGATCCGAAAGGAAGCCCTCGCAGTTGACCCGCGTCTTAGGGTGCTTGTACAGCAATCGATCGTTGGAAATAAATTGGTCACCCAATCCGAATTTCATCAATGTTGCAAATAAGTTTGGCCATTCTACATGATCAAACACCTTTTCTGCATCTAAAGACAGTGCCAGCGCAGCCTCCGGCATGGCCTGAGGCCCCCAGAGGGTATGGCAAAGGGTACGAAGATGATTTCCTGAGTTTTGGCCCGGTACAAAACCTACCTGCGTCTGGTGTATGAGAGACGGTATGACCCTACGCAGGCAATTCGCCAGGACACTGGCCAGTATCTTAATATCGCTGTTCAGGAGGGATATGGGTCGGTAGCCGCCACAAAGCAATGGATCTCGGCCGGGCTTGATATAACAGGGATTATGGCGGTGTTGGAGATGGCAACCAAGGAGCACACCTGACACACCTCTGTTAGCACTTCGTGTAGGACATCTAGGCCCTCATTCCGACCTCGGCGGTCTTCCGCCAACCATACTATGACTGGTGGCCACCCTCTGCCATTTTTTGGACAGAGAGCCTCCAGCAGCCACACTGGCGGTTGGCGATGTAGTGGAGACTTCTCCTCCGTCACCGCCATGTCATCAGAACACCGCCCACCTAATTACATTCCAGTACTCAGTGTGGCGGTCTTCTGGTGACGGGGTGCTGGCGGCAGAGCAGCCCCCATGGATCCCGTTCCCTCCCGGAGGACCACCGAAGAAGGTAAGGTGATCGTCCGACAGGGGAGGGGGTTGGAGGAGTGTTGTGTGGTGTGTGCGTGAATGGGGGTGTGAGTGTGAGTGTTTAGAGGGGGTGTGTGGGTCCATGTATGTTTGCGGGGGGTGTGATGTGTGTAGTGGGGATGTAACGTGTATGTATGTGTGCTTGTAAGTGCACGTGTATGTGTGTGAGTGGTGTGTGTGTGCGTGAGTGGGGGTGTGTGGGGTCATTTGGGCTGGCCTATGGGGCTCAGGGGGTGAGGGTGGGGAGGGAGTCCTACCACCTTTGGGTGTGGTACGGGGGTCATAGTTGTTATGGGTGGAATCCTGGAAAGGGGAGTGGGGAGGGGGAGACCCCTATCAGTGCCAGGGAATGAATTCCCTGGCACTGATAGTGCCTACCGCCATGGATTTCTTGGCGGTTCAAAATCCACGAAATCCATGGAGGTATGCGGGGTCCTGATCCCACAGGCGGACTGGTGATGGCCGCCGGGCTGGAGACTGTTGTCTTCAGCCTGGCGGTCGTTACCGCCGTGGCAGACGGTGTGGTACATTGGCACTTTGGCATGTGCCAAATCGCCAGTGTCATAATGGGGCGGTAATTGCCACCTGCCTATTTGCGGTCCTACCGCCAACATTGCACCTTCCGCAACGTTGTAATGAGGGCCCTAGCGTTTCTTCCCCGCCCATTTATAGAATTCCGCAGGGAATCCATCTTCTCTGGGCGACTTGTGATGGGGGAGATCGGAGACAACCTGCCAGGTGATGTCCCCCTCCAGCAATTTGCGGTCCTCATCGGAGGGCAAGGGCAAAGCAATATTGTTGAGAAAAGCCTCTATCTGGGTCGGAGAGGACTGCGATTCTGGGGTGCAGAGGTGTTGATAAAAGGTAGCAAATTCACTGACTATCTCTTGCTGGTGTGTAAGAGTCTCCCTCGTACAGGCCTTGATGGCTGGTATAGCTAGGGTTGCCACTCTCTGGAGGAGCTGGGCTGCCAACAAAGGGCCATCCTTCACCCCCTGTTCGTAATGTCGTCCCTGCAGGCGTTGCAGCGCATATTCGGCCTGAGAAGTAAAGAGTTCATTCAAAGCCATACGGGCTCTCTGCAGTTGTCTATGGATGGAGAGGGAGGGGTGGTCTGTATATTGTCGTGTCAGGAGTCTGATTTCAGTTTCCAGAGTCATTTGTCGCACCTTCCTGTCCTTATTCGCCAGCGCGGTGTCATGCATCACGTGGCCTTGTATAGTCGCCTTGGCCGCTTCCCAAGTATCCCTCTTGGATATCACTGAGCCGAGATTGTCTCGCATGTAGGTGGATGCATGCGCTTGCAGTTGCGCCTTCCCTTGAGGGGTTCGGTAGCTGTGGACAGCAAATCGCCATGGCTTGATGGCCTGAGGACACCAGGCCCAGCTGGATGGCTAAAAGGATTGGGGAGTGGTCCGACAAACCTCCATGTGATATGCGAGCATCCTGCGCGTGTGCCACAATGCTATGTGAGATAAGAAAATAATCCAATTGGGATTGGGCACCATGGACTGGGGATAAAAAGGTATATTCCCTATCAGCCGGGTGTGTCAACCTCCAGAAGTCTACTAGACCGTTGTCCTGCATTACGTTGGACTGCAGGGCCCTGTCTTCGTTACTAGTGATGTCCAGAGGTCCGGTCCTGTCTAGTATCACGTCTCTAGTCAGGTTCCAGTCTCCCTCGATTATGTATCGGGTAGCCCCTATCTCCGTCAAGAGGTGGTTGATGCGTAGAAAGAACTGCCTTTTTTAACCAACTGGGACGTAGACGGAGCCCACACAGAGCGAAGAACCTCCTAATTTCAGTTTGGCAAACACATATCGTCCCTCCAGGTCAACCCATGATTTGGTGACAGTGAGAGGTAGACTTTTCCGTAGTAAGATCGCAACGCCGTACTTTCGCGGAACACTGCCCTCTGCGTCCTGTGGGGGAGGGCTACAACTAGACAACACTGTCCCCACCCAGTCCCGCCGCAGCGTGTCGGATTCGATCCTGTTCAGATGAGTCTCTTGAAGAAAAGCCACATCTGCTCGTTTAGTGTTGAGGTATGAGAGTATTTTCTTCCGTTTAATGAAATGGGTGAGGCCATTAACGTTCCAAGAGACAATCCGTAGCGGTCTGGGTGAGGAGGACGAGTGTCCAGCAATGAGGGAGGGCTAGAGGGGGCGGAAAAGGTGGGTGATGTGGAGGAGTGGGGTAAGTAGATGGGGGGATAGAGTCCTATGTGGTAAAAAGGTTATGGGTGGGAGGGAACGCTGGGCGGCGGAGGGGAGAGAGGGGGTGAAGTGTCCAAGGGGGTCCAGCTGTCGAGAAAAGAAAAGAGGGGGGTTTAGCATGGAGGAGTGGGAAGGGTGGGAAGAGAGAGGGGTATAGAGAAGGGAGAAGAGGGGGCAGAGGTGGAGGGAGAAAAGGAACGGGAAATAGAAAGACACCAGGAGGGAGGGAAACAGGAAGGTGAGAGACGAAGAGCGAGAGAAGAGAAAAAGGGCGGGAGGGCAAGGGAGGGAGGGAAGAAGAAGAGAGGGTTCAGGAGAGGAGTGGTGATGAAGACGAATCTAAGGAATAACAAAGCTAATCCCAGCTCAGGGAGAGAAGGGAAAGATAAGGAGGAGAGACGGGAGGGGGGAGAGGGAGGAAAGGGTTGGAGCAAAGTCTAGGCCTGAACCCAAAGAGCCTCGGCGCCTGGCCAGCGGGACCCCAGCCGGGGGAGGGGGTGCAATGCGGAACTGTTTCTGCCCAGTGACGTGAACGTCCCATGAGCGTGGAACCAGAGTCACTCAGCATGGTAGCACCTGATAGGGACTGGAGCAGCGCAGCGTGGCACCATGGAAGGACTAGCATGTTGAGGAATGCCGCGGCGAGTGCAGCAGGTCTCCCAGAGGTGGGATGGGAGGGGGAGGGAGGGGATGTCGGAAGTCATTATAGTGGCAAAGCCACGGCTGCGTGCGTAGCGGGGGAGGGAGGGGAGCGGAGCGCAGGCCGTGAGAGGAGGTAAAAGAGATACAAAGTATGACCAAATAAATATTGTAACAATATCACTAAGATGCATGAAGGTAACAAACAATTAACCAATTATCATTATAGTATGAGCTGACAAACTAACTGTGGGGTTACCAAGGCCAAAAAGTATGCAAGGTCCAGTGTACCAACAGCCCTGAGAGGGACTGGATAAACCTATGAACTTATTTGGTACCCCTATTAAGCCTGTAGGAGAGCATTGCGGTACAATAAGGAAACAACCACCACTATGCAGTGATATGGATCAATACTCATCCAGCCATTGGAGCGGCAAGAGGTCTGTCGGTCCAAGTCCGGGGAGTCAGGGCCGCCAGTCCCACGACGTCTTGTAGCCCAGTAGAAAACAACAGGTTCAAGTGGTTTCCACAGGGGGCTTCAGGGGGGAGCAAGACTTGTCCCTGTCTGCCACTTGTGTGTGGAGTGCCACCGCATGCAGCACCTGCCCTCTGTCAACATGGCTGTTCATGAGTCTTTCCAAGTCTGGTCCCCTGGGATGGGAAACTGTAGGGTGGTGGTCTGACCTCGACCCTCCTGGGGCGAGGCCTTGAGGTGGAGCATTCTGGCCAGTTGCAGGTTGGTCCCGAGGTGGGATTGGGGTGGAAGTGTCCATAGGTAGAAGGCAATCCAGAAAAGAGCATAGGTCCTCCGGGTCATAGAAGTCTTTGGACACACCGTTTTTCGTTACACACATTCTCGCTGGTTCGAACAGGCCATATTTCACCTCCATCTGGCGTAACCTGGGTCGGACGGCCAGGAATCCTCTCCTGCGCTCACTGGTTTCCTTGCTGATATCTGGATCTCCTGCCCGTCCATCTGGCAGCCCGTGCCCAAAAAGAGAAAGAAGGTTTCAGCCTGGAGGTAAGTAGGTGTCTGTCTGCTGTGGTGGGGTGTGCCGGCAAGGGAAGCCCCCTTCACCATGAGAGCGGCGTATTTAAAATAAGGCGCATCATGGTGCAGGGTAGGGGATGACAGCGTTGGAAATTCTGACGCTATTGATGTACTGCCCAGGGTTAGCACCAAAATTTAGATACTCTGGTATTGACAATAAGTTTAACCCCTCCCCAGGTGACCCATAGCAAGGAGTGGTATCATTTGTTTTACTAGTTTTCATCTTTTTTTATATGTGTGCTGCATTCAGCCACACACATAGGAAAAGTTCCAAATCTGACATGATTGCTTTTGTGCAGGAAAGTGTCCCTTCCTGCACAAACATGATCATCCTCACAATGCAGACACCCTTGCACCATGGTGCAAAGGTGCCTGCATTGGAGCATAGCAGCTGTATTGCATGCCAGCAGAGGGGAAAAGGACAGGAATGTGCCCTTTCTCATAGATATGGCTCATTTCTGCTCTTTTCTTTTACATAGGGCAGCTCTGCAAGAAAGCTTATGGCGCTGCCCTGTGCCCAAAAGTACCCCCATGTTTTGCAAACTGTATTGTGCAACTTGTAGTTCTGATGATTCATGTTGTGCATCGCCTTACATGTGCCAGAAAACACAGGTTGGGATGGTGCTGTTATGGATACATGTGACGGGCTTGACTGACCTGTGCAACATATTACTGGGTAGTGTGAATGACATTTCAATGGCATTTGACAGGACATGTTCCCGATTACTCCCCAATGCCCTGCAGGCAGCTCAGCAGAGCACAGGAACATAGTTAGCCAAACTGCAAAAGTTGATGGGCATATTTATAAGCAGATTGCACTACCAGTGCATCATTTTTATTGACACACAAACAGCTCAGGCTGCAGGCCCATAGCTACAAGGTCCACCAAAGCCACTTTGTATGGCTTTACATGGCCTTGTAAATATGGAAAAAGGCAACACAGTGTAAGTCACTGCGTTGCCTTACTCTGTATAAAGATGCATTCCTTGTTTGTTGAGGATTTGTAAACCTGGGAATGCATCAAAAGCCTATGCGTCCCCAGGGGAGGTGTAAGGGAGGCGCAACGAGGAGAACTACATTTATTTCTCCTTGTTTTTTTTTCTATGCATACTGCATTATGCAGCACACATACAGAGAAGAGGAAAATACTTCTTGTGATTGGTTTTGTGCAGCAAGGTGTTTCTTCCTGCACAAAAACAATCTTCTGTGCAATGCAGACACCCTTGTACCATGGTGCACGAGTGCCTGTGTTGGCGGATGGCAGCACATTGAGTGTCAGGGCAGGGGAATGGGACAGGAATGCACCATAACATGTAAATACAGAGCATTCCTGCCCTTTTCGTTTGAAGGAGGCAGTGTAGCAAGAAGGGTTGTGGCACTGACCTGTGTGAAAAGATTGTAAATATGGCCTGACATTTGTTGCATTTATTGCCTCTTATTGATACTTACCCCGTGCTGCTGGTAGTTTCTCATGTGCTGCACTGTATTGTCCAGGGACTCCAGCCACCAACGTGTCTGGGATGACAGCTCCCATCCATTTTCCAAGGTACCCAGCTCCTCCTAGGGGCAGGGCTCCATCCTCTGGTCTGCATTGCTGCCTTCAAGTTCCTAGTCAGTTTCTCCTTTGTCTGGCACTTATTATTGTGCCGGGGCTTCTTGCAATCAGTAACAGTCCTTTCCACTTGTCCAACACTGTTGACTTTCTCCAATATGAACTGCCAAATGGCCTATTTCATCCCTAGTGGCAATTTTGAGGTGACAAAGAGCTAATGTTAATGCTCTGTCACCTCAGTGATCAAGATGTCATTCTCCTCACTGAAGTTACATTTCTTCCTCCCCTGTCTGAACATCCTGGCTGGTGCTAGGGTTGTTGTTTCTGATGCTACTGCCTGCCATCTGGTCCCCGGCTGTGTTCTGTGAAGTGTACCTTTTTTCACAAAGCATCTGCTTTTGTACTTTTTTTTATGCATTCCATACTCAAAAGGGACGCAGGGGTGATTTGCCTCACTGTACATAATGCAATGGAAATGGCCTTATAAAAAAAATAGTCAAACATTTGATGTGTTGGTTCTCACTTGTAATTATGTTCTGTGTAATGCTATTTGCCCCACGCCCCCCCCCCCCCCAATTTAATTCTTGTCTGCATGCTAGAAAACTGCAATATATATGAAGAAATGACTAGGGCAAATGTTGGCACTAAACTGATTGAGGTCACTCTGGTCTACACAAGTTTTACCAGAAGCTGAAGCCGACAATTTGAATGGGTAGCCACATAAAAATTCTAAGGGGAATAGTGATAATCTAGTATGAGGTATTTGATCAGGCTTTCCAGTCTCATGAGCCTCTTGTAAATGTGATAACTGCCAATATAATCTGCACACTTCTACACATCCGTCCTGTAAACTGTATACATGTCTAAATTTGCTACCCCACACTATGTGCTGTAATTTTGAAATCTTTTGCCAGGAGTTTATATTTAAGCACCCCATAAACTCTAAACAAAGATCACTAAACCCACTGTGTTCTTGGTAGCCTTTTGTGAACCGAACGGAAGGTACTGTTGTAGGAGGCTGGCCTGGTTTGTGGTGGGTACCCTAGGTACTTACACCTTATACCTTATATATTTACCCATGGTTCTAATAATGTAGTGTATATACATATATGTGTGTGTATTCATGTGTGTTTGTATGTATGTGTGTATGTATATATATGTATATGTGTGTATGTGTATATGTTGTTTCTGTCCTTGGCATGTTCGTGGTTCATTGCATGGCTCCTGGGTGGGTTGTTATACTAGATATCTATGAATCCCTGCTCTCATCTTATCACACTTATCTACCCATCATCATATGTCATGTCTCTATCAAACTTCCTCCATTCCCACTCTGACTCATTCCAAATCCTTTCTACTACTTTCATCTCCTAAATAACTCTGCCTAAGCTCTTCCCTCCGCTTCCACATCTAACTTACCAAACCTCACTCTACAACCATGACCTCCCACACAACCCTACTAAATTCTCCCTCATTTATCTCACCCTGCTACTATGCTCTCCCTAACCCTTCCACACTCTTCCCTCCTCCATCCCCCTTTACTCATCCCAAGCCTTTGAGCTGAGTAAATGAGGGCTATACTCCCAATTAACACTTCTGGATTTCTTTCCTCCTCCACCCCTCCATTACTCCAGTCAATCTAACAAACTCTCATATCCGCGGCTCAAATTAACTCATAATAATACTAAAACTGTACTCATATTTCCCAATACTAATCCATCACTAATTCTTGTTGGGTTCCAGAGTAGCATGCGACTCACCGAAAAGCGCTTTGACAGCTCGTCAGGGGTAGTAAGCGCTATATAAATACTATTACAATCCAATCCAATCCAAGTCAGCCCTTTGTCACTTTTGCGGTAGTACCATCAGATTTCGTTATGTCTTGGTTCACATGGATGCATCCGTTTTCTTTACACCACCAGGATCCATATGCCATGATGCAGTGGATTGTAAATATAACTGTTAGACCTGACAGCCTTAGGGTGGTCACCCTCAACTTTTTTGCATGCCTCCAGCCACTTTTTGAAACAGTTTTTGAGGGTTTTGGGACTCTGTGCACTTTAGCACTGCTAACCAGTGTTAAAGTGCATATGCTCTCTCTTCCTTAAAACATGGTAACATTGGTTCATACCCAATTGGCATATTTGATCTACTGGTAAGTTCCTAGTACAGTGCACTACATGGTCCCAGGACCTTTAGATTGAATGGTACTAGTGGACCTGCAGCACTGGTTTTGCCACCCACATAAATAGCCCCTTAACCATGTCTCAAGCCTGCCATTGTAAGGCCTATGAGAGCAGTTTCACTGCCACTTCGACTTGACATTTAAAAGTACTTGCCAAGTCTTAAACACCCCTTTTTCTACACATATGTACACCCTTAAGGTAGGCCCTAGGTAGCCCAGAGGGCAGGGTGCTGTGTGGGTAAAAGGCAGGACATAATACCTGTGTATTTTTTGTATCCTGGTAGTGGAAAACTCCTAAATTAATTTTCCACTTCTGTGAGGCCTGCTCCTTTCATAGGCTAACATTAGGGCTACCCTTATAAACTGTTTGAGTGGTAGATTCTGATTAGAAAGGGGTGAACATGTCATATTTAGTATTGCCAGAATGGTAATACAAAATCCTGCTGATTGGTGAGGTTGGATTTTTTATTATTATTTTAAAAATGTTACTTTTAGAAAGTGAGCATTTCTCTGCATTGAAATTATTCTGTGCCTTACAGTTTGTCTCCAATCCATGTCTGGGGTGGGATGGTTGACAGCTCCCTTGTACATTTCACCCAGACAACCACAAACACAGGATGCTCAATCACGCCTGCACACATCTGCATACTGAATGGGTCTTCCTGGGCTGGAAGGGTGGAGGGCCTGACACTTACATTTCAAAGGACAGAGGCCTGTCCTCACAAAAAGGACTGTCAAACCCCTTACTGGGACCCTGGCAGACAGGGTTGTACTGAAAGGGGACCTTGTGCATTTCAAAACCACTCTTTGAAGTCTCCCCCACTTCAACTGCACTTTTGGGTAGATAAACTGGGTCCCTGAACCTACCAACTCAGACACTTCTCAGGAAAGACTCTGCACCAGAACCTGCAACCTGCCAAGAGAAGCTGCCTGGCCACCCAAAGGACTCACTTGGACAGCTTTGCTGTAAAGGACTGCTACCTTGCTGTTGCTCTGCTGCCTTCCTGGCCTCTGGCTCTGCTGAGAAATGATCATCAAGGGCTTGGATTGAGCTTGCCTCCTGTTTCCTGACGTCTCCGGGCCAAAAAGACTTCATCTCTGCAAAGTAACTCCTTGTGTAGCGAAAAGAGACGCACAGCCTGCTGGAATCGACACACAGCCTGTCCCACGGTGAGCAAATCGAAACTACGCATCCCGGCTCCCTGAGTGGAGATCAACGCAGTGGCAACATTGTGACTGGAACTTCGATGCACAGCCCACTGGATCGACGTATTGCCAAGCCGAACCATCGCAGCCCAACTTTCTGTGAGAGGAATCGACACAGTGCCAGCCATGCGGCAGAAACTCTGCTGGATCGACACAACAGCTGTGACTTCGTCCTGCACGCCCAGGATTTCCACACATTGTCCCTGGTCGTCAAAAGACCCCGCAACTCAAAGAGGATTCAAGCCTGCACACCAGATTTTGACACAAAGCTCTTGACGTGTGGAAAATAATCAACGCATCATCAGTGTGCGCCCAGAAATCCGACCCACACCTACCTTTTTCCACGCATCTCCTACTCTGCGGTCTCTGTGCGTGCAATTTTGACACAACCCAGGTACTTTGTGCTTGCAAGAGACAATTGTTGTTTTTAAGACCTAAAGACTCTTCTTATCATTACAGCAGTGATATTTCAACTTGCGACTATCAAATCTTAATCATTTTGACCATAATTTAATCAGATAAATACCTTATATTTTTCTAAACCTGTGTGGTGTCTTTTTGTAGTGTTCTCACTGTGTTATTGCATGACTTATTGCACAAATACTTTACACATTGCTTTCTAAGTTAAGCCTGACTGCTCGGTACCAAGCTACCAGAGGGTGGACACAGGATCATTTGGAATGTGTGTGACTTCCCCTGACTAGGATTGTGATCCTTATTTGGACAAGGGTGTATACCTCTGCCAACTAGAGACCCCATTTCTAACACAACGCATCCATGGGGTAGGATTCTGGTGTACAAGGGGGCATGTTTTTTTGGGAGCATCATTAATGCCTCCCAGTGATACGTCATTTCTTGTAAATATGCCAGTTTGTGCTGGAGGAAAGGTTTCTCCAAGGGTAAATTGTTTTCTGGATAGAGAAAAAAGTAAAAGTGTATGACTGTAAAAATGTGCTCCTTCTACCAATGCTATAATGTTTTTTGACCCCAGCTTCTTTATGCCCTGAACAGCCCAGTGAGCAAAAGACAAAGAAGGTGGCAAGAACAAAGGGGCATATTTATACTCCGTTTGCGCCAAATTTGCGTCGTTTTTTTCGATGCAAATTCGGCGCAAAATTAACGCCATATTTATACTTTGGCGTTAGACGCGTCTAGCGCCAAAGTAGGAGTAAAGAGCGTCATTTTTTTGCGTGAACGCCGTCCTTGCGTTAATGAGATGCAAGGTAGGCGTTCCCGTCCAAAAAAATGACTGCGACGCAAATGCGTCGTATTTATACTCCCGGGCAAAAATCACGCCCAGGAGTGGGCGGGTCAAAAAAACCTGCATTTGCGCCGCTTTTTAACACCTGGGTCAGGGCAGGCGTTAAGGGACCTGTGGGCTCAAAATGAGCCCACAGCTGCCCTCCCATGCCCCCAGGGACCCCCCCCTGCCACCCTTGCCCACCCCAGGAGGACACCCAAGGATGGAGGGACCCACCCCAGGGACATTCAGGTAAGTTCAGGTAAGTATAAATATTTTTATTTTTAGATTTTTTTTGTGGCATAGGGGGGCCTGATTTGTGCCCCCCTACATGCCACAATGCCCAATGACCATGCCCAGGGGACATAAGTCCCCTGGGCATGGCCATTGGGCAAGGGGGCATGACTCCTGTCTTTACTAAGACAGGAGTCATGTAAATGGCGTCTGGGCGTTGTTAAAAATGGCGCAAATCGGGTGGAGGCGATTTTTTAGCGTCAACCTGACTTGCACCATTTTTAAGACGCCCTAACGCCATTTTTCCCTACGCCGGCGCTGCCTGGTGTACGTGTGTTTTTTCCACGCACACCAGGCAGCGCCGGTCTGCTTGCGCCGGCTAACGCCATTCAATAAATACGGCGCCCGCATGGCGCTTCAGAATGGCGTTAGCCGGCGCAAAAATTTTTGCCGCTAAACTGCGTTAGCGCAGTTTAGCGTCAAAAAGTATAAATACGGGCCAGAGACTTTGTGTAATGTATTTTTTATATTTTAAAATATTTTTTTTTTAAATCCCCTACCCATGACTGTTTAAATTTACCTCTTGGTTTCTGTGAATTTTGTACTTTAAAACTGCTGTTTTGTTATACATGTGACTGTTAAAATGTCTCTCGTAGTTTTTCCCCTATACTGTACTAAGACCCCACCCCCAAAAGGTAAAAAGGTAAAATACACCTCGGTCGCTAACTAGAGTGTGTTAAAGAAACTGCTTAATCTGCTTTATGGTTTAAAATGTGTTTAGAAAGTGTATGTAGCACTCTTTTTTTGCTTGAAAAAGTGATGAGTTTAAGTGAGTGACAAAGCAGTATTTTAGTGGTTTCAGAGTTAGATCTTACCTGCAGAGCTGAATCAGGAAGCTACAAAGTGTGGGTTGAGCCTGTCTGTATTCAAGGTGATTCCGAATTCAGGAGCACCTCCGAGCCCCTTGCACCAGCAGCCTGTGTTTGCTGATTGGCCCTGTAACTCCTTCTCAACCCTGACCACTCCTCTCACACCTGCACTGGCCCTTTAAAATTGTGGAGGAAACCCCATGACAGCTACCTCCAATTTGTGACCACCAGGTTCTCTGTGCCCTAAATAGCCCAGTGAACAAGAGACAAAGAAGATGGTAAAAGCACAGACTTTGAACTGTGTTTTTGAAATTTTAAATGTGCTTTCCGCTACCCGTGACTGTTTAAATTTACGTCTTGGGTTCTGTGAATATTGTACCTTAAAACAGCTGTTTTGTTCTACATTTAAAATTCTTTGTGTTTAGAAAGTGTATGTAGCATTCGCTTTTGGCTTGAAAAAGTGATTCGTTTAAGTACATGAAAAAGCAGCATTTTAGTGGCTTTAGAATTGTGCCTTCCCTGTAGAGCTGAATCAGAAAGCTACAATGTGTGGATTGAGACTGTCTGTAACCAAGGAGATTCTGAATTCAGGAGCACTTCCAAGCCCCCTGCTTAAGTAGCCCGATCTTAAGGTCACTTATCCCCTATAAAAGGTTTTACTGGTTGTTGCTTCTGTGTTATGATTGGTTGCTAGGGCTAGTGGTTCTACTGGACTAAGGGCTTAGGGTTTGAGTTCTGATTGGCTGCTAGGGCTAGGGTTCTGATTGTTTGCTAGGGCTAGTGTTTCTACTGGACTAAGGGCTTAGGGTTTGAGTTCTGATTGGCTGTTAACGCTAGGGCTCTGATTGGTTACTAAGGCTAGGGTTTCCATTGAGCTAAGAGTTTAAGGCTTGTGCTTTGATTGGCTGTTAGGGCTAAGGCTGTAGTTGGTTAAAAGGGCTAGGTCCTCCATTGGCTCTAGGGTTTAGGGTTAGAGTTCTGATTGGTTTGGGTTAGGGCTAGGGCTTCCATTGGCCAATAGGGCTATTTCAGACTAGGGTCCACGGTCTCTCAGCCCAAGCGTCAAGGCTAAGGGTGAGAAGAGAAGGGCAGTTAGCTGTTTAGGCCTTTTCGGGGTTGGGCCAGTGATGCTGCCCCTTTTTTCATCTACCAACAACCACTTTAAGCCATCCACATCCGCATACATGCAAACACAATCTCAGCAAATGCGCATTACTCATGAACCACGAACAAACCTCATACAGATTTCAGTGTCTCAACAACCACTACAAAATCCCACAAATCACAGCTGTTCAGCCTTCTTCCCTAGCTACAACACTGTGCCACCTTCATTCTCACACAAAGAGACTGGAGAAGTGTGGCACAATGGTTAGAGCGGCAGACCCTGATGCAGAGATCTGGCCCGGGAACAGGGTTCAATTCCTGGCTCGGCGGGTCTTTGGCTCAATTCCCTTGGACCAGATAATTCTCGCCTCAGTGCCTAATCTAATTAATGAGACCCACTCTGTAACTCTGGGCAATAACTTGCCTAATCTCTACAACGGCCCTGATAGCACTTGGATGCCTGGCTTCACCCTGGGGGTGCCCAGGAGTGGGTGCCTCACAGCAAAAAGCCAGGAGGGGGTTCCACAGTGGTATGCGTACAGTGCCTTGAGACCCTAACGGGTGAGTAGTGTGCTATACAAGTGTGAAGTTTACAGTTTACAAAACCACTAGCAAAGCCACACATCACCACCATAACACAAAGACACATTATACCTAACTTTAATGCATCCAGACAGACTCCCTATTCATACAAATAAACACTCTGGCCCTCATTACAACCCTGGTGGTAAATCCCGCTTACCGCCGTGCAGAAGACCACCAACACACCGCTGCGGCAGCGGAATACCGCTACAGCTATTACGACCCACAGCTCGGAATCTGCCAAAATCCAGACACCCACACAAGTCGGCCACACCAAAGGTCAGTGATAAATTGGCGATAACAAAACCAACACCGTCACGCCAACAGGAGTACGCCCACACTATCACGACACATGAATCCACGCGGCTGTCTTTCAACCGCGTTATTCCATTGGCAGTACACACCGCCGCGCTCAAAATACAACCACATTGGACAATTAGAAATACACACACCTGATACACATACACACACCACTCCCACACACCCAATCCATTATAAAACACATACCCACATCGCCCTCAAACCCTTACGACCAGAATTGCGATAGAAGGCCAGAGAGAGACACCACCATAAACAACACTAGCATCCGCAGGCACACAACATCATGACTCACACAACATCCACGCGCCTCAGACAACACACACAAACACATCCCCTCACACATCACAACCAACACCAACACCACCTCACACATCACCCACACCACATCATGGCACCTCAACGACACCCCAGGTTCTCTGAGGAGGAGCTCAGGGTCATGGTGGATGAAATCGTCTGGGTAGAGCCACAGCTATTCGGATCACAGGTGCAGCACACCTCCATTGCTAGGAAGATGGAGCGATGGTGCAGAATCGTCGACAGGGTCAACGCAGCGGGACAGCACCCCAGAACACGGGATGACATCAGGAAGAGGTGGAACGACCTAAAGGGGAAGGTGCATTCTGTGGTCTCAAGACACCAGATTGCAGTACAGAGGACTGGCGGTGGACCCCTACCTCCTCCCCCACAACTAACCACATGGGAGGAGCAAGTCTTGGCAATACTGCATCCTGAGGGCCTCACAGGAGTAGCAGGAGGAATGGACTCTGGTAAGGCAACTCTTAACTATAATATCCCCCACCCTACCTGCATGCCATCACATACCCTCACCCTCACCCCCATCACTCCAACACCTCACATATGTCCCACTATCACAACCCACACATCCCAACACCATGCCCTGCATGCAACAACAAAGCATGGACACCCATCACCTAAGCATGTCCACAACAGATACCCACACAGACCCCAAATCAAATATCACACAAGGACCTAGACATGAATGCAAGCACTGGAGTATAGGGTCACTCACCCATTGCACACGATGGCACACACAGATGCAATGATCATGCCTTTACACCCCTGCAGGACCCCTACCCAACGTCACTAGACAGGAGGTTCCAGACATGTCCAGTCCCCCCACAGAAGAAGCCCAGAGTGATGACAGCAGCTCTGCACAACTGGATCAAGATGATTAGCCCGGCCCATCTGGGACCTCGGAACAGTCAATTCCCCTGACGCTGGCACAAGCCACCACAGAGACTCCCCCCTCAGGAAACACCAAGACAGCACCCACCAAGCGGACCCATCCTCTGTCCCCAGGACACGTCATGCAGCAGTGTGTCCACCACTACAGGGAAGCCAGGCAAACCCACCACCTCAAGAAAATCAGGGACCTGGGGGCAGTGGCAGTGGGCACATGGTTCAGGGGACAGAGGAATAGGAAAACCGGGGAACTGGGAGGACTGCTGTGCGACAGGGGGAGGACAGACCCAGGGAACCCACTCTCCACGAGGCCCTCTCCAACTTTATGGGAGCATACCATCATTAACCAGGAGACAATGGCAACGGTACTGGCCAACTTTCAGGAGACCCATCGGCTGCAGGAGGAATACTATCTGGGGATCAGGGAGGAACTTAAGTCCATCAACACCACCCTGGTCACCATTGTAGGGGTGCTGCAGGACCTTGTCAATACCGGGAGGGACACAGTGGCACAACAAGGGGCCCCTGACACTAGCCTGGGTGATGAACAGCCTACCGCCTCCGCCGGCGCTAGCGGACAGGAGGCACCGCCACAGGACCACGACACCAGCACCCCACCCCCTGCAGATGGAGACTCACACCGCAAACGGTCCCTGAGATCCAGGGACAAGACAGAGAACATTGCCAAGACCCCCGCCAGGTAATGAAACCACCCCTGAATGTCATCCTTTTGTCCCACTTTGTCACCCTGTCCATCTTTAAACTGCCCTAGCTCCACTTCCTATGCCCCTTTGGACAATGCACCTGTGAAAGAAATAGAGTGGACTCTGCCATGGACATTCCTCCACCATCACCCCTGACCATTTTACAACCCCCTCCCCTTATTTGTACAAAAATAAACACACACATTCAGGAGTCAGTCTGTGCTTTCACAAATGTGTAATTTCAATAACTATGGAATATAGCAATGTCAATTTAAATGTCAACATACCGATGTAATACAGCTCTAGTCCATGAGGAAATATAGCAGAGGTCACAAAGTGGGACCCACATCTGTTAGATGGAAAGGCAAAGTGACAAGTCAGGGTCTATACACTGGGTGAAAATGAAAGACTAATGATAGGTCAAACAATAGTATGAGATGTGGGAGGCAGTGATATCTTCTTACCTGTGTCTCACTGGAAGTATTGCTGGATAACGTTGTTTCTGTTGTTGATATCCTCTTCTTCTGCCTCCTCTTCTTCACAGGCTCCACAGCTGCCACAAGACCTCCAGCTGGACCATCCTCCTGCAGAAAAGGTACCTGTCGTCGCAAAACCAGGTTGTGCAGCATACAGCAGACCACCTTCTTTGGTGAGTAGTAGAGAGAACCACCTGTCATATGGAGGCATCGGAACCTGGCCTTCAGGAGGCCGAAGGTTCTTTCTATAATCCTCCTAGATCGCCCATGTGCCTCATTGTAGCGTTCCTCTGCCCTTGTCCTGGGATTTCTCACTGGGGTCAGTAGCCATGACAGGTTTGGGTAATCAGAGTCACCTGAAAATATTGAGGGACAACTGTTAGACACACACTAACCCGTAGGGACAACCCCATACCCAGACACCTATTCACAAGCTATAGGTTCCTTGTCCTCACCTTTTAGCCACACATGGTGCCTCTGGAGTTGCCCCATCACATAACGAATGCTGCTATTCCGCAGAATGTAAGCGTCATGCACTGAGCCAGGAAATTTGGCATTCACATGGGAGATGTACTGGTCGGCCAAACACACCATCTGCACATTCATCGAATGGTAGCTCTTCCGGTTTCTGTACACCTGTTCACTCCTGTGGGGGGGTACCAAGGTCACATGTGTCCCATCAATGGCATCTATGATGTTGGGGATATGTTCCAGGGCATAGAAGTTACCTTTCACTGTAGGCAAATCCTCCACCTGAGGGAAAATGATGTAGCTGCGCATGTGTTTCAGCAGGGCAGACAACACTCTGGACAACACGTTAGAGAACAATGGCTGGGACATCCCTGATGCAATGGCCACTGTTGTTTGAAAATACCCACTTGCCAGGAAATGGAGTACTGACATGACCTGCACTAGAGGGGGGATCCCTGTGGGATGGCGGATAGCTGACATCAGGTCTGACTCCAACTGGGCAAGCAGTTAATGTATTGTTGCACGATCAAGTCTGTAGGTGACTATTATGTGTCTCTCTTCCATTGTTGACAGGTCCACCAGCGGTCTGTACACCGGAGGATGCCGCCATCTCATCACCTGCCCCAGCGGATGTGCCCTATGGACGAGAACAGCGAGCAGAGAGTCAGCCAACACTGAGGTATTACAAAATGTAATTTGCACACATTTATTAATCAGCAATGTGCCTGTTACTGTGTGTATGCAAGGCCTAGATAGGTGTGACGGAGTTATTATTAATGCCATGTGGCACCCTGAAATGGCAGCTGCCTGACCTGTAAGGCGGGACAAGGGGATATCAGGTAACTGCCCTGGCGTTCAACACCGTCGCGGTAGGCAGTTGAAGACCGCTGCGCAATCCTGCATTGGTTAACATTGGACCCTATGGGTCCCAGGAGCCAATGACGATGCACACCGGCGGTGACGGTACGCACCGCCACGGACGTGACCGCCATTTACTGTCTGTTCACTCACTTGATACCTGACCTTTGACAGGAGAGGACCTACACTGCAAGTGCTGCTGTGACCTGGGTCTGGAAGCAATGATGGTTCCCCTAGGCCAGGGCGAGCTTGGTAGGAAAGGTCCCTTGTGAGGCAGGCTCAGTGGCACCCCAACTCCACTAGTGGTTAGTGCCATCTACACCTAGTCAGGCTCCTGTGACTTCCATGTGTGCAGCAAGCGGGCATAGGCCTTGTAATCTAGGAACTATAAGTGCATGGCGTAGTGCAGAGGTCTGCTGTGTCTGTAGTGTCCACCAATGGTAGTGGTGTTGCAAGAACTGAACATGTCTTTCTTCTGTCTCCCCCCCCCCCTTTTTGTGGTCTCCCTGTTCTTGTGTGCAATAGCATCATCAGGCGGAGGAGCAGTGGCACCGGAGCAGGAGGGAGCTGCATCCCACTTGGCCCTGGAGGGTGAAACAACAGAGTCTGAAGCCACCAGTGGGATGGAGGGCAAGGGGAGGTCCACGGCGGGGACAGGAGGTGACAGCAGTGACAGAGACTCTTCCTCTGATGGGAGCTCCCTTGCAGTGGTGGGCCCCTCTGTGCCCCCCACATCAACAGGTACAGCCGCCACCGCCCCTACCAGCACCGCCCTCCCAGCAGCCCCTCAGCATGTGTCCCGTGCCCGCTCACCCAGGAGGGTGGGCATCTCCTTTGACCCAGGCACCTCAGGCCCTGCCCCAGTCAGCGCTGCTGCCCTCAGTGAGGAGGCTATTGACCTCCTGAGATCCCTCACTGTTGGGCAGTCTACCATTCTGAATGCCATCCAGGGTGCTGGGAGGCATTTGCAACAAACAAATGCATACCTGGAGGGCATTCATTCTGGCCAGGCAGCCCAATAGAGAGCATTTCAGGCTCTGGCCTCAGCACTGATGGCAGCCATTGTCCCTGTGTCCAGCCTCACCCTCCAACTTCCTCCACCCAGACCCAATCCCCTGTACCTCAGCCTATCCCAAACACACCATCGGACCAGCAGGCAAACATAAGCACCACACATCCCACAGGCACGCACACAAGCACCATACCCATGCAGACATACAAACATCCACTGCCTCCACTGTGTCCCCCTCCTCCACGTCTCCTTCCTCCCTCCCAGTCTCGTCTCCACTCACACCTACATGCACTACATCTTCAGCCACTACCTCTATCACCAGCATGCCCATCACCACACACCGCTCACGTGCACTCACCACCCCCACTACCATTCACACATCCCCTGTGTCCTCTACCAGTGTGTCTGTGGGCCCTCCTCCCAAACTACACAGACGCAGGCACACACCCACCCAACAGCCATCCACCTCACAACAGCCTCCAGCCCATGCACCTTCACCCAAATTCAGCAGACGTACACCTCCTACAACCACTACCTCTTCCTCCACTCTCAAACCCCCTCCATCTTCCTGTCCCAGTGTGTCTAAAAAACTTTTCCTGGCTAATATTGACCTCTTCCCCACACTTCCCCCGTCCATCCCCTAGGACCAGGCTTTCCAGGTCCCAACCCAGCACCTCAGCCACCACATCCCCATGCACAGTGGTGCCAGCAGTGGTACCAGCAACTGCTGGCTATTGGAGTGCGCCAACCATTAGATGGCCAGTGTGCCATGGAGCGAGGGCAAGGACATTCCGCCCCCTGCAAAACTAAAAAAGTTGCCCACATCCCGGAGGGAGAACCAGAAAACACCTGCCACCAAGGGCTCAGGGAAAATAAAAGGCGATAGAGGCAAGACAGCTGCGCCGCTATCCAGGGTGGGGAAGGGCCAGAAACTAAAGGGCAGGGCATCGCCGCCACAAAGCCCGCTGCCAGCACCGCCACCACAGACCCCGCAGCCAGCACCGCTGCCACAGAGCCCGCAGCCAGCACCGCTGCCACAGAGCCTGCCGCCAGCACCGCTGCCACTGAGCCCGCAGCCAGCACTGCTGCCACAGAGCCCGCAGCCAGCACCGCTGCCACAGAGTCCGTAGCCACCACCGCCGCCACAGAGCCTGCTACCAGTACCGCTGCAACTGACACCGCCGCAAGCACTGTCGTGACTGACACCGCCGTAAGCACCGCCAGCGGCCCTGCAACATCCTCAACCAGTGGCACCACTGCAGACATGGCTGCCATCCCCACTGGTCATTCATCCGATGAAGCACTCTGGGCACCAAGCTTCCTCCAGAACCAGTGGAGAGATACGTCCACTACCTCTGTCCTTGGCAGGATGAAGCACTCTGGACACAAAACCCCCTCCAGAACCAGTGGAGAAACACATCCACTACCTCTGTCCTTGGAAGGATGAAGCACTCTGGACACAAAACCCCCTCCAGAACCAGTGGAGAAACACATCCACTACCTCAGTCCTTGGCAGGATGAAGCACTCTGGGGACAAAGCCCCCTCCAGAACCAGTGGAGAAACACATCCACTACCTCAGTCCTTGACAGGATGAAGCACTTTGGGCACAAAGCCCCCTCCAGAACCAGTGGAGAAACACATCCGCTACCTCAGTCCTTGGCAGGATGAAGCACTCTGGGCACAAAGCCCACTCCAGAACCAGTGGAGAAAGGCATCCACTTGTGATACTGTGGCTTTGCACTACCCAGGATAAAGCAGTTGGAAACCCACCCACAGAAAAGACTTGAGAGACTGTGGCTTTGTACTCCCCAGGATAAAGCAGTGGGCAACCCACCCACTGGAGAAACTTGAGAGACTGTGGCTTTGCACTCCCCAGGATAAAGCAGTGGGCAACCCACCCACGGAGTGACTTGAGAGACTGTGGCTTTGCACTCTCCAGGATAAAGCAGTGGACAACCCACCCACTGAAAAGACTTGAGAGACTGTGGCTTTGCACTTCCCAGGTTAAAGCAGTGGGCAACCCACCCACTGGAGAGACTTGTGAGACTGTGGCTTTGCACTCCAAAGGATAAAGCAGTGGGCAACCCACCCACTTGAGACACTTGAGAGACTGTGGCTTTGCACTCCCCAGCATACAGCAATGGGCAACCCACCCACTGAAAAGACTTGAAAGACTGTGGCTTTGCTCTTCCCAGGATACAGCAATGGCATGGAGCCCCCTCATGGAGCAGTGGCATTGTACGTTCATCATGCTGAGGTGCCCCCCTTCCCCTCCCCCTGAGGTGCCTGTTTATTTTCCATCTGATGCCCCTCCAGTTTTCTTTCCGTTTGGAGTCAGGTATCTAGTGTGGGCCTCGCCCATGCATTTTTGGCCTAGTGGTCCACGGACAATGATTGGTGCACTATCCGGACTTGTGTAGTTGGTGTACATAAGTGTATATACTGTATTTAGAGATTTTTAAGTACTGGATTTTTATTGATTACAATCGTTCAAATCAATTCCTTTTGTCCTTGCGTTATTCAAGGGGGGTGTGTATGTAATGTTGCAGCATGTATTTGTGTGTATGGTGTTGTGGGTGAGGGTGGGGGTGTTGCGTGTTGCGTGTGTGTGTTACTCTCTTTTCCCTGCCCCCTCCCCTGTGTTGTAGGTGCAGTACTCACTGTGGTCGTCACCGCCGTCTCTGGAGCTCCTGATAGAGGAGTAGGAAGACCATCGCCGGCAGGATCTGCAGTTCTGGCTCCCTGGCGTCATCGTTCCTCGTAGGGTGTGGGGAGGTGAGTGATTTCCCCTTCTGTGTACTGTTTCCGCCGTGTTTTGGTTCGCGTTGGTTCCGCCCCGGAAAAGGTGGTGGATTGGCATTTTGTGATAGGGTGGGCGGAACGTTGTCTTCTGCCTGTCTGTTGGCAGTTACCACTGCGCTGTTTGTACCGCCGTGGTGGTCGGAGCTGTCTATGTTGGCGGTTTCCGCCGTGTCGTAATCGGATTTATTTTTCCCGCCAGCCTGTTGGCGGTTTTACCGCTGCTTTAACACCGACCGCCAGGGTTGTAATGAGGGCCTCTATCATCTACTTCCTCCTAACAGACCCCTTTTTATTACCACAAAACCTACACTCAGTCTTTTTTCATATCAACCACCAACACCTTCCTCCTCTTTTTACCAAAAACACACAACCAAACAATCTTTATGCTCCACTCCACCACATGTATTACCTCTTCTAGTAATCATATCAAACACAAACACTTGCAACTCTCATCTATCCCCTCTTACAAACTACATACACTCAGCTCCAAAACACATCACCAGCCCAGCACAATTCAAATAAAACTCATCAGCATTACTTTATATACAAATCCTTCTTAGAAACCCACTAAATCAATACCTCTTCTGACTACTCCACGAATACAAGCCACAGCACACACACCAACACACTTTCATAATACTTTCCATCACAAATTAGAAACATATACCCACTTCTACCCCTATGACTAGACAAACTGGATATATCCTAAACCATCTCTAGTCACCAGCACCAACAACAAATACAAATACACCAATACAACAACTCTCATTCACCTGCCTCCCATCCATTGCACAATCTAGAGCCATAAAATATGACCCATATGTTCCACCACCACGCCTTACCTGTACACCTTATACCCTGAACAGATGCAAACGTAATCAACAACATGCCACTCTTCACAACTTCTCATGCCCATGTCTATTACACAACAAGGCTACTCTACAAAAATAACACAACAACACCTCACTCTCAACCACCATCTCCACCACAAGCACAAGCAGATCCAACAAAATGCTTTTTAAGCCTGCTAGATGAGGAACACGATATAGAAAAACAATACTATTGTGAACATCTTACAGTTAATAACAGCACTAATGACACACCTGCTACAAGTTTAAAACATACTGCTCACTATTCTAGAAAACAAAGTCACACCACCACCAAAACACAAACTCTAAACTGCCTAGTGGTAAATGCTTGATCACTCTCTGAAAAACAAGCACCACATCTACAACCTACTCACTGATACACAACCTGACTTACTCTTCAGAACTGAATTATGGTTGGGACATTTCATGGCTCTAGTGTTGCATGAACCATTCCTCCAGGCTACCAAACTATCACTCAAAATCATATAGACGAAAGAGGAGGTGGATTAGCTGTTTTATTCCAGCAAACAATATATGTCCCTCATCTGTTGCCATGAGCAGGGTGAGATCAGCCCTGTCATAGCAGGGTTTCAGGCGATTGACATGGAGCACCCTAAAGGGACTCCTGGCTGTGCCTAAGTCAACTAAGTAGGTGACTTCACCCTTTTTCTCAACAATAATGTGGGGTCCACTCCATTTGTCTTGGAGTGCTCTTGGGGCCACAGGCTCCAAGACCCACACTTTCTGCCCTGGTTGGTACTGAACCAAAACAGCCTTCTGGTCATGCCATTGCTTTTGGAGCTCTTGGCTGGCCTGAAGGTTTTTACTGGCCTTTTTCACGTACACAGCCATTCTAGATCTTAGGCCAAGTACATAGTCCACTATGTCTTGCTTTGGAGCTTTTAAAGGTTGTTCCCAACCCTCTTTCACAAGTGTTAGAGGACCTCTCACAGGGTGTCCAAATAGGAGTTCAAAGGGGATGAAGCCCACTCCTTTCTGGGGTACCTCCCTGTAAGCAAAAAGGAGGCAAGGTAACAGGATATCCCATCTCCTGCGGAGTTTTTCAGGGAGTCCCATTATCATTCCTTTGAGAGTTTTATTGAACCTCTCAACCAGTCCATTTGTTTGTGGATGATAGGGTGTGGTGAACTTGGATGTCACACCACATTCCTTCCACATGGCCTTTAAGTAAGCAGACATGAAATTGCTTCCCCTGTCTGATACCACCTCTTTTGGGAAGCCCACCCTGGAAAAGATTCCCAGGAGGGCCTTTGCCACTGCAGGAGCTGTAGTGGTCCTTAGAGGAATTGCTTCAGGATATCTGGTGGCATGGTCCACTTCCACCAAGATAAACCTATTGTCTGAAGCAGTAGGAAGGTCAAGGGGGCCAACTATGTCAACCCCTACCCTTTCAAAGGGAACCCAACCAGAGGCAGTGGAATAAGGGGTGCCTTTGGAGTGCCACCTGTCTTGCCACTGGCTTGACAAGTTTCACAGGACTTACAAAATTCCTTTGTGTCCTCTGACATTCTAGGCCAATGAAACAAGGGGACAAGCCTGTCCCAAGTTTTCATTTGCCCCAAATGTCCAGCTAAGGGAATGTCGTGGGCTAGAGTTAGGAGGAACCTTCTGTATTCCTGAGGAATTACCAATCTCCTGGCAGCTCCAGGTTTTGGATCCCTTGCTTCAGTATACAAAAGGTTGTCCTCCCAGTAAACTCAGTGAGAGTCACTGACATCCCCATTTTCTTGTTTGACAGCTTGCTGCCTTAGACCCTCTAGTGTGGGACAGGTATGCTGTGCCACACTCAGCTCCTCCCTGGCAGGCCCCCCTTCACCCAAAAGCTCAGCAGTGTCTGCTTCCAGCTCCTCTGGTGTAGGTTCTGCACAGGGTGGAAATTCTTCTTCCTCAGAAGTTGAATCCACTGTAGAGGGAGGGATAGTAGGTAGTGTTTTACCTTTACTAACCCTAGCTTTAGGGAGCACTTGGTCCATTCTTCCAGGATCCAAGTCACCCTGTCCTTTTTGCTTTTTGGCCTGAGCCCTGGTTAAAGCAAAAATATGCCCTGGAATGCCCAGCATTGCTGCATGAGCCTCCAACTCCACATCTGACCAAGCTGATGTCTCTAAATCGTTCCCTAGTAGACAGTCTACATGTAAATCTGAGGCAACCACAACTTTCTTTGGACCAGTAACCCCCCCCCCCCCCCCAGTTGAGATTTACAAAAGCCATGGGGTGGCTAAGTGTGTTGTTATGAGCATCAGTCACTTGGTACTGGTAACCAAGTAGGTGTTGTTCAGGGTGGACCAGTTTCTCTATTACCATGGTAACACTGGCACCTGTGTCCCTGTAGGCCTGAACCTCAACACCATTTATTAGGGGTAGTTGCTTGTACTTATCCATATTAAGGGGACAAGCAACCAAGGTGGCTAAATCAATAGCCCCCTCAGAGACTAACACAGCCTCTGTGGTCTCCCTAACAAGACCAACCCTAACTAAATTACCAAAAGTGAGCCCAGCTACTCCCTTGGATTGGCTATTAGTAGGTTTGCTCCCACCACCACTGCTATTACTAGGGGCACTAGGTGTAGCAGCAGGGGTTGTAGTGGTAGGAGGCTTGGTGCTTTTCTTTGGACAACTGGGATCTGTTGTCCAATGGCCTTTTATTTTACATAAATAGCACCATGGTTTATTTTCTTTGTTTTGATTTGAAGAGGATTTGGGCCCACCACCCCCACCAGAGTTTTTTTGTGGGCCTGATGAAGACTCATTTTTAGATTTGTCCCCACCCTTGTCAGAAGACTTACCATCATTCTTCTTGCCATCCTTGTCACCCCCTGTGTGCACTTTTCTGTTCACCCTTGTTCTGACCCATTTGTCTGCCTTCTTTCCCAATTCTTGGGGAGAGGTCAGATCAGAGTCTACCAGGTACTGGTGCAACAAATCAGACACACAATTATTAAGTATATGCTCTCTCAGGATTAAGTTATACAGGCTATCATAGTCAGAAACTTTACTGCCACATAACCACCCCTCCAAGGCCTTCACTGAATGGTCAACAAAGTCTACCCAGTCTTGTGAAGACTCCTTTTTGGTTTCTCTGAACTTCATCCTGTACTGTTCAGTGGTTAAGCCATAACCATCTAGGAGTGTATTCTTAAGAACAGTAAAATTATTGGCATCACTTTCCTTCACAGTAAGGAGCCTATCCCTACCCTTTCCACTGAAAGATAGCCATAGGATAGCAGCCCACTGCCTTTGAGGGACCTCCTGTACAACACAGGCCCTCTCAAGTGCAGCAAACCACTTGTTAATGCCATCCCCCTCCTTGTAAGGGGGAACTATCTTGTGCAGATTCCTAGAATCATGCTCTTTTGCAGGATGACTATTTGGAATACTGCTGCTGCCACCATGGGGTCCTAACCCCAACCTCTGTCTTTCTCTTTCTAAATCAAAGGTCTGTCTATCTAAATCCAGCTGTTGCTTCTTGAGCTTCAGCCTGGATTCTTCCACTCTCAATCTATTGAGCTCCCTTTCTAACACTCTGTCATCAGGGTGGGTGGGTGGGGCATGCCTTGAAACAGAAGAATGGTGAGAATGAACAGAGGGAGACCTGGCCCTAACAGATGGCACTCTAACATTCTGGCCTACAGAAGTAACACTTCTACTGTGATGAGAAGCAACACTATTACTGTGATGTGAATTCACATCAGTACCAGCTATGCTAGGTGGCCTGCTAAGGGGCAGGTTGGAAAGATTCCCTCCCAAATCTTTTGCTAGGGGTGCCCCAGGATCAGATTGGGAACCATCAGCTAATTTCTCTCCAGAAGTGCCAACTAAGGTCTTATCTTGTTCAAGGAGCATATTAACTAACAGTTGTCTTGAGGGATTCTTCCCTACCCCTAAACCTCTATCTATGCAGAGACTCCTTGCTTCCTTCCAGCTAAGGTTGTCATAAGCTATGCTGGACAGATCAAGAGTTTGGCCTGTACCAGACATGATAGACAAGAGTTTAAGGGACAGAAAAAGAAAGAAAAATTTTCAGAACTTTTTAAAGAACAGAAAAAAAACTTTTTTAACTTTTTAAGAATTTTTTGAAAGTTAGAGGTACTTTTCAGCACTTAGTAAAGAAGTGAGAGGAGAAAAGCAAAACTTTTTGGTTAGGTGTACATACACTGAACTTGTTTTGTATATTTTTCTCTTATGAAAAGTACAATATGACAAAGTGGTAAGTAGTTGCAAGTACTTATCCCACCGCTGCACAACCAATGTAGGAGGCTGGACTGGCTTGTAGTGAGTACCAAGGGGTATTTCCACCTTGCACCAGGCCCAGGTATCCCTTATTAGTGTAGAGGGGTGTCTAGCAGCTTAGGCTGATAGAAAAGGTAGCTTAGCAGAGCAGCTTAGGCTGAACTAGGAGACGAGTGAAGCTCCTACAGTACCACTAGTGTCACATGCACAATATCATAAGAAAACACAATACACAGATATACTAAAAATAAAGGTACTTTATTTTTATGATAATATGCCAAAGTATCTCAGTGAGTACCCTCAGTATGAGGGTAGCAAATATACACAAGATATATGTACACAATACCAAAATATGCAGTAATAGCAATAGAAAACAGTGCAAACAATGTATAGTCACAATAGAATGCAATGGGGGCACATAGGGATAGGGGCAACACAAACCATATACTCTAGAAGTGGAATGCGAACCACGAATGGACCCCAAACCTATGTGACCTTGTAGAGGGTCGCTGGGACTGTAAGAAAACAGTGAGGGTTAGAAAAATAGCCCACCCCAAGACCCTGAAAAATGGGAGCTAAGTGCACCTAAGTTTCCCAAAGAGCCCAGAAGTCGTGATAGGGGAATTCTGCAAGAAACAGCAACACCAGCAATGCAACAACAATGGATTTCCTGACGAGGGTACCTGTGGAACAAGGGGACCAAATCCAAGAGTCACGATCAAGTCGGAAGTGGGCAGATGCCCAGGAAATGCCAGCTGTGGGTGCAAAGAAGCTGCCACCGGATGGTAGAAGCTGTGGATTCATGCAAGACCGACAAGGGCTAGAAACTTCCCCTTTGGAGGATGGATGTCCCACGTCGTGAAGAGACGTGCAGAAGTGTTTCCGTGCAGAAAGACTACAAACTAGCCTTGCTAGCTTCAAGGGTTGCGGTTAGGGTTTTTGGATACTGCTGTGGCCCAGGAGGGACCAGGATGTCACCAATTGCGTGAGGGGACAGAGGGGGCATCCAGCAAGACAAAGAGCCCAGTCAGAAGCAAGCAGCACCCGCAGAAGTGCCGGAACAGGCACTACAAAGTGGAGTGAACCAGAGATTAACCGAAGTCACAAAAGAGAGTCCCACGACGCCGGAGGACAACTCAGGAGGTCGTGCACTGCAGGTTAGAGTGCCGGGGACCCAGGCTTGGCTGTGCACAAAGGAAATCCTGGAAGAGTGCACAGGAGCCGGAGTAGCTGCAAAACACGCGGTTCCCAGAAATGCAGTCTAGCGTGGGGAGGCAAGGACTTACCTCCACCAAACTTGGACTGAAGAGTCACTGGACTGTGGGAGTCACTTGGACAGAGTTGCTGAGTTCAAGGGACCTCGCTCGTCGTGCTGAGAGGAGACCCAGAGGACCGGTGATGCAGTTCTTTGGTGCCTGCGGTTGCAGGGGGAAGATTCCGTCGCCCCACAGGAGATTTCTTCGGAGCTTCTAGTGCAGAGAAGAGGCAGACTACCCCCACAGCATGCACCACCAGGAAAACAGTCGAGAAGGCGGCAGGATCAGCGTTACAAGGTCGCAGTAGTCTTCTTTGCTACTTTGTTGCAGTTTTGCAGGCTTCCAGCGCGGTCAGCAGTCGATTCCTTGGCAGAAGGTGAAGAGAGAGATGCAGAGGAACTCTGATGAGCTCTTGCATTCGTTATCTAAAGAATTCCCTAAAGCAGAGACCGTAAATAGCCAGAAAAGGAGGTTTGGCTACCTAGGTGAGAGGATAGGCTAGCAACACAGGTAAGAGCCTATCAGAAGGAGTCTCTGACGTCACCTGCTGGCCCTGGCCACTCAGAGCAGTCCAGTGTGCCAGCAGCACCTCTGTTTCCAAGATGGCAGAGGTCTGGAGCACACTGGAGGAGCTCTGGGCACCTCCCAGGGGAGGTGCAGGTCAGGGGAGTGGTCACTCCCCTTCCCTTTGTCCAGTTTCGCGCCAGAGCAGGGCTGGGGGATCCTTGAACCGGTGTAGACTGGCTTATGCAGAAATGGGCACCATCTGTGCCCATGAAAGCATTTCCAGAGGCTGGGGGAGGCTACTCCTCCCCTGCCTTGACACCTTTTTCCAAAGGGAGAGGGTGTAACACCCTCTCTCTGAGGAAGTCCTTTGTTCTGCCTTCCTGGGCCAAGCCTGGCTGGACCACGGGAGGGCAGAAACCTGTCTGAGGGGTTGGCAGCAGCTGCAGTGAAACCCCTGAAAAGGCAGTTTGGCAGTACCCGGGTCTGTGCTAGAGACCCGGGGAATCATGGGATTGTCTCCCCAATACCAGGATGGCATTGGGGGGGCAATTCCATGATCTTAGACATGTTACATGGCCATATTCGGAGTTACCATTGTGAAGCTACACATAGGTAGTGACCTATGTGTAGTGCACGTGTGTAATGGTGTCCCCGCACTCACAAAGTCCGGGGAATTTGCCCTGAACAATGTGGGGGTACCTTGGCTAGTGCCAGGGTGCCCACACTAAGTAACTTAGCACCCAACCTTTACAAGGTAAAGGTTAGACATATAGGTGACTTATAAGTTACTTAAGTGCAGTGGTAAATGGCTGTGAAATAATGTGGACGTTATTTCACTCAGGCTGCAGTGGCAGGCCTGTGTAAGAATTGTCAGAGCTCCCTATGGGTGGCAAAAGAAATGCTGCAGCCCATAGGGATCTCCTGGAATCCCAATACCCTGGGTACCTCAGTACCATATACTAGGGAATTATAAGGGTGTTCCAGTATGCCAATGTAAATTGGTAAAATTGGTCACTAGCCTGTTAGTGACAATTTGGAAAGAAATGAGAGAGCATAACCACTGAGGTTCTGATTAGCAGAGCCTCAGTGAGACAGTTAGTCATAACACAGGTAACACATACAGGGCACACTTATGATCACTGGGGCCCTGGCTGGCAGGGTCCCAGTGACACATACAACTAAAACAACATATATACAGTGAAATATGGGGGTAACATGCCAGGCAAGATGGTACTTTCCTACACTAGCCACACCCTGTGCCTCAGGAATTGGGCCATCACATTTGGGATGCTGCTATTCTGCAGGATAACAGCATCATTCACCGAGCCTGGATAATTAGCATTGACATGGGAGATGTACCGGTCTGCCAAACACACCGTCTGCACATTCATCGAATGATAACTTTTTAGATTTGTGAAGACCTTTTCATTTTGCCGGGGGGGGGGGGAAATGCTATATGTGTCCCATCAACCACACCAATGATGTTGTGGATATGTCTCGTTGCATAGAAGTTAGCCTTCACTGTGGCCAAATCCTCCACTTTGGGGAAAATTATGTAGCTGCTCATGAGTTTGATCAGGGCAGGCAATACCCTGGTCAGAACTTTTGAGAACATTGGCTGTAACATTCCTGTTGCCAATCCCACTGTCACTTGGAAAGAACCAGTTGCCAGGAAATGGTGCACAGATAGAACTTGCACAAGAGGGGGGATCCCAGTGGGATGACAGATAGATGAGATCAGGTCAGGCTCCAATTGGGCACACATCTCTGTGATTGTGGCACTGTCAAGTCTATGCCTGTCCTCCATTGTTGCCAAGTCCACCAGGTCTCTGTACACGGGGGGATGTCTCCATCTCCTATTAATCCACAGCGGTTGCATTCTATGGGGTAAAAGAGTGAGCAGTTGGTCATTATCTGTACATTGTAACCACTAGAGTTCAATGTATATTGTGATTCTTACAATATTTTGGTGGCATATGTCCAGAATGTGAAATTGTGAACTGTGACGCAGATAGGATCCATGGCCTGCCCCCTGTGAAATGGCATCCACCTGTCCAGTATGGAAGGACAGATGGAAATGAAGTACTTCCACTGATGTTGTGGGAGGTGGTCGAGAATCGCTGTGCAACTCCTCATGGTTTTATCAATGGGCCCAATGGGTTACAGTGGCCAATGGTGATGTACGCTGGCGGTGACGGTACGCACTGCCTCAGACATGACCGCCATTTTCTATCTGTTCACTCAACTGCTACCTGACCTTCAACAGGAGAGGACCTACACTGCATGTGCTGCTGTGACCTGTGTCTGGAACCTACTAGGGCACGTTTGACTGGGGAAAGGGCCCCTGCCTTCACCTCGGCGGAGTTGGAGCGTCTAGTGGATGGGGGCCTACCCCAGTACCGACTGCTCTATGGTCTTCCAGACTAACAGGTGAGTACACTTTGAGCACGATGCATGGGGCATGAATGCATGGAGTGGTGTGTGTGCAGGCCTAGTGTAGGGGGGGGGGTTGGTGGATGTCCCCTGGGAAGCGTGCAGCATGTATGCAGGGCCATATCTGTGCGTAAGGGATTGGGAAGGGGCATGGTAGGCCATGAGGCACTACGGTCTGACTAATACCTTTCCCTTTGTGTATTTCTCTGCAAGTCAGTGCCCATCAAAAGAAGGGTAAACAGCGTGCCTTTGCCAAGGATGTGCGGACCTTGGGGGTCTATGGCAGGCGGAGCACCCACTGTTGCAAATGGTGGGAGGACCTGAGACACTGGGCACAGAAGACGGCGGAGGCCCAGCTGGGGATGACCTCCCAATGAGGAAGGGGTGCCCATCAAACCCTGACCCCCCTGATGGCCCTCATACTGGCGGTGGCCTATCCGAAGCTGGAAGGGCACTTGAGGGCATCAAAGCAGCAACAAGGGGGTGAGTACAGTGCCATTCATTACAACTTATGCCTGGTGTGGTGGTGTCCGGTTGAGAGATGTGGGCCTGTGGGTTCCCCTAGGCCAGGCCTGACATTGCAGAGTAGGTCCTATGTTGGGCAGGGTTCTGATGTGAAATGCCTCCAACCTAGCTAGTAGGCATCCACTACTTGGCAGGGGTGGGTGGGTCTCAGGTATGATGCAGTTGGAGGGATGTGTCCCTACCCCTGGCCTGGTGACTAGCATTGTAACTGCTACTGCATTGCCTAGTGTGTAGGGCTGCCCCCTGTGTGTGAGTGTGTTGTGTATCCCAACAGTAGTGTTGGTGCCGCCACTGACCAAGTGTATCCTTTGTCTCTCTCCCCCCCTTTTTGATTTGTCAACCTGTCTTTCTGTGCTTTAGCATCATCTGGCGGAGGAGCAGAGGTACCAGCGACAGAGGGACCTGCATCCCACAGGACCCAGGAGGTCGAGTCCACCAATGGTGAGGGCACCAGTGGGACAGAGGGTGAGGGGGAGCACCACAGCAGAGACTGGAGGGGACAGTTTGGACACGGATACCTCCTCCGATGGAAGCTCCCTGGTGGTGGCGGACACCTCTGTGCCCACCCCAGGTACAGGTACAGCCACCACCTCCGTACCAGCACCACCCTCCCAGCAGCCCCTCATCGAGTTGCCCGTGCCCACTCACCCACGAGGAAGGGCATCTCTTTTGCCCCAGGCACCTCAGGCCCTGCCCTATTTAGCCCTGCTGCCCTGAGTGAGGAGGCTATTGACTACCTACAATCCATATCTGTTGGGCAGTCAACCATTGTGAATGCCTCCAGGGGCTGGCAGCCCAAATGAAACAAACCAATGCATTTCTGGAGGGCATTTACACTGGCTTGGGGGCCCAACAATATCAATCCAGGCTCTGGCCTCCTCTCTGATGGCACCCATTGTCTCTGTTTCCTTCGTCCCCACCTCCAACTTCCTCTACCCAATCCCATTCCCCTCAACCCCAACTTATACCAAGCACCCAGGCAGACGAGCATGCACACAGGAAAACACACAAGAGTGGACATGGCAAATAGAAGCAGCAGACATCATTCCACAGGCACTCACACAAACACCATCCAGGTGCAGACATAGCAACATCCACTCCCTCCACTGTGGCCCCATCCTCCTCATTGTACACCTCCCTCCCAGTTGTGTCTACACTCACACCTGCATGCACTACATCCTCATCCACTACCCCATCACCATCACACCTATCAGATCACACACCTCACTGGCAGTCATCACCCCCACATCCATGCACACATCCCCTGTGTCCTCTCCCACTGTTTCTGTGTCCCCTCCTCCCAAAGTACACAAACACAAGCACTCAGACTCCCAACAGCCATCCACCCCACAACAGCATGCAGCCCATGCACCTGCACCTGATCACAGCAGACTGACACATCCTACAACCACTCCCTCTTCCTCCACTCCCAAAACATCTCCCTCTTCCCGCCCTAGTGTCCCAAGAAGATTTTTCTCTCCACCATTGACCTCTTTCCTACCCCTTCCCGCCATCCTTCACGGCAGGCCAGGGTGGTCAAAACCCTGACAAGCACCTCAGCCACCCAGTCCATGGCACAGTAGTGTCCCTAGCAACTCCAGGTGGGAAAGGATCCTGGCCACTAGCCAGCCAGATGGAAAGGGTGCCTGCCCCAAGTGCTGCAGGAAGGAAGGCCAAGGAGCCAGCCCCAAGTGCTACAGGAAGGAAGGGCAAGGTGCCAGCCCCAAGTTCTGCAGGAAGGAGGGGCAAGAAGCTAGCCCATAGTGCAGCAGGAAGGAAGGGCAAGGAGCCAGCCCCAAGTGCAGCAGGATAGAAGGGCAAGGAGCCAGCCCCAAGTGCTGCAGGACAGAAGGGCAAGGAGCCGGCCCCAACTCCTGCAGGAAGGAAGGGCAAGGAGCCAGCCCCTGTCCGAGGCTTCAGGGGATGAACTGGAACCTCCCCCAACCTCCACCACCACCAGCACCGGTGGGCACCCGTCCGAGGCTGCAGGGGATGAGCTGGAGCCTTCCCCCACCACTACCAGCAGCAGCAGCACCACCACCAGCAGTGGGCAGCTGTCCAAGGCTGCAGGGGATGGGCTGGAGCCTCCCCACACCACTACCGGCAGCAGCAGCACCACCAGCACCAGTGGGCAGCCGTACAAGGCTGCAGGGGATGGGCTGGAGCCTCCCTCCACCACTACCAGCAGCAGCACCACCACCACCAGCAGTAGGCAGCCGTCCGAGGCTGCAGGGGATGGGCTGGAGCCTCCTCCCACCACTACCAGCACCACCACCAGCATCACCTCCAGCAGTGGGCAGCCATCTGAGGCTGCAAGGGATGGGCTGTAGCCTCCCACCACCACTACCGACAGCACCACCACCACCAGCAGTGGGCAGCTGTCCGAGGCTGCAGGGGATGGGCTGGAGCCTCCCCCCACCACTACTGGCAGCATCACCAGCACCAGTGGGCAGCCATATGAGGCTGCAGGGGATGGGCTGGAGCCTCCCCCCACCACTACCAGCACCACCACCAGTACCACCACCAGCACCACCACCAGCACCACCACCAGCAGCAGTGGGCAGCCATCCTAGGCTGCTGGAGATGGGCTGCTGTCTCCCACCACCAGCAGCACCACCAGCACCAGGGGGCAGCTTTCCGAGGCTACAGGGGATGGGCTGCTGCCTCTCCTCACCACTATCAGCAGCAGCACCACCACCAGCAGTGGGCAGCAGTCTGAGGCTGCAGGGGATGGGCTGGAGCCTCCCCCCACCACTACCAGCACCATCACCAGAGGTGGGCAGCCGTCTGAGGCTGCAGGGGATGGGCTGCTGCCTCCCCCCCACCACCAGCAGCAGCAGCAGCACCACCACTGAACAGCCATTACCGTCATCGGACATTCTGTAGACCTGTGTCCATGGGCTGTGTGCAGCCTGCCCCCTGCAAATCCAGTGGGTATGACACCCACCTGGGAGACTGTGACCTTGCACTCCCCAAGATCTGCATCACAAGGCATGATGCCCCCTCCAGAACCAGTGGAGATGCCATCCACTCACCCCATCCTCCCCAGGATGAAGCTCACAGGGCACGATGCCCCCTCCATCTCTAGTGGGCAAGTCACCCACTTGAGAGACTGTGGCCTTGCAGTCCCCAGAATCAAGCAAGGGCATGTTGCCCCCTCTAGAGCATGTGGGCAAGTCACATTCTTGAGAGACTGTGGCATTGCACTCCCCAGGACAGAGTAATGGGCATGTTGCCCCCTCCAGGACCAGTGACATTGTACCATCTTCCAGCTGAGTTGTCCCCCCGTTCCCCATCCCCCTGAGGTGCCTGCCTATTTTCGACCTGATGCCCCTGCAGTGTTCTCTCCATGTTGTTACAGGAGTAAAGTGGGGCCTTGGACTTTGTAATGTGGCCCTGTGCTCCACGAACATTGAGGACTAGGCAGCGTCCCTACATTTGTAAATATGCATATACTTTTTGATTTGGATGCATGTGTTTCTACTATTTTATCTTATTACACTCTTTTTACTCTATTCGAGTTGTCCTTGCATTATTCCTGAGGGGTACGGGGTAAATCTGTTCTGTTACTGCATCTGCTTGTGTGTATGGTGTTGGGGGGGGGGATGTTGCGTGTGTGTGTGTGTCACTCTCATTTTCCTCCCTCCATCCCCTGTGTGCTAGGTCTCTGTACTCACCGTGATCTTCTTCGCTGTCATTGGTGTTTGTAGTGGAGCAGCACATAGAAGAGCATTGGGAAGACATGCAGCTCAGGCTCCGTGGCGGCGTGGTTGTTCCCTGAGTCTCCACAGGTGAGTCGTTTCCTTTTCATGCAGTGTTTCCACCAGGCTTTTGATGTCGTTGGTACTGCCCCAGAAAAGGTGGAGGATTGTAGTGTCTTAATACCGTGGGTGGAACATTGTCTTCCGTCTGGCTGTAGGCAGTTACCGCCGTGCTGGCTGTTCTTTTCGCCCTGCCGGTCGGTGTGTTAAAGCGTCTTTCTACTGAGCTGTTTCCGCCATGGTCATTATTTGGTGGTATTTACCGCCAGCCTGTTGGCGGTATTACCGTCACTTTATCACTATGCGCCAGGGTTGTAATGAAGGCCTATATGTGCAAATAAAGAATTTGATGAAATTCTCACCTAATTACATAAACCTAAATGCACAGGAAAGAAACTCATCCCATTACTCAAGAATTCACTGACAAACTGACAAATCATTACACAACCAAAGGAGACTCCTATTTAAAAGAAAGAAAAACCGCCATCACCAACCCATTTCCATAAATCTCCTCCAAGAGTAAGCCAACCCAGCCTCTGCATTCCTTAACCAAATATCATAAAGTGAATTGATGGATCTAGTCAAAGCACCTTGTCCACCACACATTTTCAAGAGAAAACGTTTATCTACCTCTGCTGCACACCAGCAAGAAGAATCATGAATAATTCTTTAACTACAGGAGTCTTTCCAGAAGACCTAAAATAAGGAGAGATACACTCATTATTAAAAAAAATAAACCTGGACCTGCATGATCCAAACAACTACAGACCACTTACAAATGGACCTTTGCTGGGCAAACTGATAGAAAGGGCAGCATTCGCCCAGGTGTCACAATTCATTGCAGATAACTTCAAACTTTCAGACTTTCAGACTACCGAACCAGATGCCACTCAGGAACAGGCACAGAACCTGCCCTCATTGCCATCTGGGATGACCTTAAAACACAGTAGACCATAATGGAGTTGCTGTACTACTTTTCTTCAACCTCTAAGCTGCCTTTAACACAGTTGATCATGACACTCTAATACAAAGACTCTAGGAAACTGGCATAGAGGGAACGGCTATCGACTGGGTCACATCCTACCTTCAAAACAGATCAAATGTCATCTATACTCCCCCTTTTTCATCCAAGCCATACTTCACAAAAGCAGGGGTCCCTCAAGGTTCAATCATCTCACCCATGCTTTTCAATATATACATGAAGACATTAGCTGCTACGATTAATTAATTTCAGCTCACATGCTACAACTGTGCAGATGACACACTATTACTCCTTAAATTGGAAAGTCCCAAAGACAATGCAAACCCAAAAATCTTCAGTTACCTCAGTGCTGTTGATCAGTGGATGACAAGGAGCCGTCTCAAACTGAGTGCTTCCAAAACGGAAACACTTACATGTGGCGATTGGAAAACTTATGACTAACGCTGAACCTGGCATCACAATCTGGGACTCCCTCCTAAAGTATCTAAGGAAGTAAGAAACCTTGTAATAACCATGGACTCTCAGTTTAAAATGAATTCACAAGTGGACAAATTAGCAAGGTCAAGCTTCATCACCATGAAAACTCTACAATGCATCTTCCACTACCTGGGATTTCCACACAAGGTCCAGGCTTCTATATTTTTTTTACTGTCTAAACTGGATTAGGCCAATGGCATCTGCCACAGATCATCTCTATCAACTATGAAAAGTCTACAATGGATTCAGAACTCTGCTTCCACGCTACTCCTATATGTAAAGCCACAAGCCCACATCTCCCCTCCTCATTCTACTACAACAAACTCCAAATTAACCCTTTCTAGACTCTCAATTCCCCTAATCCTCCTGGCTCGCCCCAAACCTCATGTCACTTCCATGTTCTCTCAAACAGCTCTCCTAAATTCTTCTCTCTTGTATCTCTCCTTTGACTCATCCAAAACCTAATTTTGCTACTATGATCTCCCTAATCACTTTCTACAGACATTTTCAACCTCATCTCTCCTTTTACTCATCCTAAACCTCATCTTACTACTATGATCTCCCAATTAATACTTCCTTGATTCTTCCCTCTTCTAGCCATCCCTTAATCTATTCAATTCAACTAACAGATTCACGTGTCTGCCATTCAAATTAACTCATATTTCCCTATTGTTAGAAATGGGGTCTTAGGTTGGCAGTCAGGTTGCCCCCTGTCCAAGCAAGGACCCTCACTCTAGTCAGGGTAAGTCACACACAATCCAAATTGTCCTGTGCCCACACTCTGGCAGCTTGGCACTGAGCAGTCAGGCTTAACTTAGAAGGCTATGTGTAAAGTATTTGTACAATAAATCATACAATAACACAATGTAGCACCACAAAAATACACCACACAGTGTTTAGAAAATTATATCATATTTATCTGATAAGATGCAGGTCACAACGATTAAAATGCAACAAGTAGATGTTGAGATATCACTGTAAAAGTGATATAAAGTCTCTTAAGTCTTTGCACAACAAGTAAGTAGTTCTTAAAAACAATAAAGGTCTCTTGCAAGCACAAAGTACCTGGTTTGCATTCAAAATCTTCGCAAGGGACCTCAGAGAAGGCGATTTGTGGAAAATGAGGAGGTGTGCGTCGGTTTCGCCCCTTCGCACACTGACTTGCGTCGTTATTTTTTACGCACGGAAAGGCTTTGCATCGATTTCCATTGTGCAGACTTGGTTCCTCTTCGGATTGCAGGGTTTTCTGGTGCCCCAGGGACTGTGCGTGGAATCCTGGGCTTGTGGAGCGAAATCACCAGCACTGCGTCGATCTAGTGGGCAATGCGTGGAATTTTCTCCCGCACGGCAGGTGTTGTTTTAATTCCTCTCTGGAAGTCGGGCTGCATCGTCCCGGGTCAGCTCTATGTCGATCTGGTGCGCCATGCAGCAAAGTTCTGGTAGCAACGCAAGCGCTGCATCGATCTTCTCCTTGCAAAGTCGTGCTGCATCATCCCGGTTCGGCCTGTGGTGAACTTTTCACAGCGGGGCAGGCTGTGTGTCGTTTTTAGCAGGCTCTGCGTCAAATTTTCACCACACATGGAGTCCAGTTGCAGGAGAGAAGTCTTTTTGGTCCTGAGACATCAAGGAACAGGATGCAAGCTCTAGCCAAGCCCTTGGAGAGCACCTCTCAGCACAGCCAGAGAGCACCAAGGCAGCAGGGCAACAGCAAGGCAGCAGTCCTTGTCAGAAAAGCAGTCCCAGTGAGTACTTTGGGCAGCCTGGCAGTTCCTCCTGGCAGGATTCTTCACCAGCAGGTTTCTTGTCCAGAATTGTCTGTGAGGTAGAGTATCTACCCCAAGAAGTGTCTAAAGTCTGTGGTTTTGGGTCCTCTTCTTCTACCCATTTTGGCCTTTGAAGTAGGCTTACTTCAAAGGAAAGTCTTGCTTGATTCTGAAATCCTGCCTTGCGCAGGCAAGGCCTCAGACACACACCAGGGGGTTGGAGTCTGCATTGTGTGAGGGCAGTCACAGCCCTTCCAAGTGTGAGTGACCACTCTTCCCCTCCCTCCTGGCACAGATGGCTCATCAGAATATGCAGGCTACACCCCAACCCCCTTTGTGTCACTGTCTGGAGAGAGGTACAAACAGCCCAACTGTCAAACTAACCCAGACAGGAAATCTGCAAACAGGCAGAGTCACAAAAATGGTTCAAGCAAGAAAATGCCCACTTTCTAAAAGTGGCATTTTCAAACATACAATCTTAAAACCAACTTTAATAAAAGATGTATTTTTAAATTGTGAGTTCAGACGTCCCAATCTTCACTTGCCTATCTGCTTCCAAAGGAAAGCTATGCTTTAATCATGTTTAAAGGCAGTCCCCAGGTTAACCTATGAGAGAGATAGGTCTTGCAACAGTGAAAAACGAATTTGGCAGTATTTCACTGTCAGGACATATAAAACACAATAGTATATGTCCTACCTTAACCATACACTGCACCCTGCCCATGGGTCTACCTAGGGCCTACCTTAGGGGTGTCTTAGATGTAGGAAAAGGGAAGGGTTAGGCCTGGCAAGTGGGTTCACTTGCCAAGTCGAATTTACAGTTTAAAACTGCACACCCAGACACTGCAGTGGCAGGTCTGAGACATGATTACGGTGCTACTTATGTGAATGGCACAATCAGTGCTGCAGGCCCACTAGCAGCATTTCATTTACAGGCCCCGTGTACCTCTAGTGCACTTTACTAGGGACTTACTAGCAAATCAAATATGCCAATCATGGATAAACAGATTTACAGTTCAATTTATACAGAGAGCATATGCACTTTAGCACTGGTTAGCAATGGTAAAGTGCTCAGAGTTCAAAAGCCAACTAAAACAGGTCAGGAAAAATAGGAGGAAGGAGGCAAAAAGTTTGGGATGACCCTGCAAAAAGGGCCAGGTCCAACACCTATACTAAGCCATCACCAATCCTTTTGGGCTATGGAGCAGCTTGGTACTTGGCAAAAAAATCTTCAATGCCTCATCAGAGGTAGTAGGTGTAGGAAGGTAGCCTCTTTCTAGCCTTGTTACCCCCACTTTTGGCTTGTTTGTGAGTATATGTCAGGGTGTTTTTACTGCCTCACTTGGGTCCTGTTAGCCAGGGCCCAGTGCTCATAGTGGAAACCCTATGTTGTCAGTGTGTTTGATATTTGTCACTGGGATCCTGCTAGCCAGGACCCCAGTGCTCTTAAGTTTGTGCCCTATATGTGTTCCCTGTGTGGTGCCTAACTGTATCACTGAGGCTCTGCTAACCAGAACCTCAGTGTTTATGCTCTCTCTGCTTTTAAAATTGTCACTGCAGGCTAGTGACTAATTTTACCAATTCCGATTGGCACCCTGGAACACCCTTATAATTCCCTAGTAGATGGTACCTAGGTACCCAGGGTATTGGGGTTCCAGGAGATCCCTATGGGCTGCAGCATTTCTTTTACCACCCTTAGGGAGCTCAGACAATTCTTACAGAGGACTGCCACTGCAGCCTGAGTGAAATAACGTCCACTTTATTTCACAACTATTTTACACCGCACTTAAGTAACTTATAAGTCACCTATATGTCTAACCCTCACTTAGTGAAGGTTGGTTGCAAAGTTACTTAGGGCCAGATGTAGGAAGCGTTTTGCATGGCACAAACTGTGAAAATCCCTGTTTGCGCCATGCAAAACGCGCATCGGGATGCACATTCCCATAATGCGACTCGCAAATAGGAAGGGGTGTTTCCTTCCTATTTGCGACTCGTACCGCGTTGCAGAATTGCTTTGTGACCGCGAGCGCGGTCGCAAAGCAATTCACAGTTACCACCAGTTTCACACTGGTGGTAACCCATTCGCAAAAGGGAAGGGGTCCCCATGGGAACCCTTCCCCTTTGTGAATGTCGCCATTAATGTTTTTTCAGAGCAGGCAGTGGTCGAATGGACCACTGCCTACTCTGAAAAACCAAAACCAAATGGTTTTGTTATTTTTTTGAATTGCAACTCGTTTTCCTTTAAGGAAAACGGGCTGCAATGCAAAAAAAAACAAAAAACTACAGCTGCTGCCAACCCTCAGACAGGTTTCAGCCCTCCTGGGGTCTGGGCAGCCCAGTCCCAGGAAGGCAGAACAAAGGATTTCCTCTGAGAGAGGGTGTTACACCCTCTGCCTTTGGAAATAGGTGTTAAGGGCTGGGGAGGAGTAGCCTCCCCCAGCCTCTGGAAATGCTTTGGAGGGCACAGATGGTGCCCTCCTTGCATAAGCTAGTCTACACCGGTTCAGGGAGCCCCCAACCCCTGCTCTGGCGTGAAACTGGACAAAGGAAAGGGGAGTGACCACTCCCCTGTCCATCACCACCCCAGGGGTGGTGCCCAGAGCTCCTCCAGTGTGTCCTAGACCTCTGACATCTTGAATGCAGAGGTGTGAGGGCACAATGGAGACCTCTGAGTGGCCAGTGCCAGCAGGTGACGTCAGAGACTCCTCCTGATAGACTCTTACCTGGTTAGGTAACCAATCCTCCTCTGAGGGCTATTTAGGGTCTCTCCTGTGGGTTTCTCCCCAGATAACGAATGCAAGAGCTCACCAGAGTTCCTCTGCACTTTTCTCTTTAACTTCTGCCAAGGATCGACCGATGACTGCTCCAGGACGCCTGCAAAACCGCAACAAAGCAGCAAAAAGACTACCAGCAACATTGTAGCACCTAATCCTGCTGGCTTTCTCAACTGTTTCCTGGTGGTACATGCTCTGAGGGCTGTCTGCCTTCACCCTGCACTGGAAGCCAAGAAGAAATCTCCTGTGGGTCGACGGAATCTTCCCCCTGCTAACGCAGGCACCAAATTTCTGCATCACCGGTCTTCTGGGTCCCCTCCCATCTTGACGAGCGTGGTCCCTGGAACACAGGAGCTCAATCCAAGTGACCCCGACAGTCCAGTGGTCCTTCTGTCCAAATTTGGTGGAGGTAAGTCCTTGCCTCCCCACGCCAGACAGTAATCCTGTGTACTGCGTGATATGCAGCTGCTAGGGCTTCTGTGCATTTTTGCAAGACTTCCTTCATGCACAGCACAGCCCAGGTCCCCAGTACTCCATCCTGCATTGGCCAACTCGCTGAGTTGACCTCCAACTTCGTGGGACCCTCTTTTGTTGTGCTGAGATGACCGCTGTGCTCAGATTTCCTGAATGCCTGTTCAGGTGCTTTTGCGGGTGCTGCCTGCTTCTGCATGGGCTCTCTGTGTTGCTGAGCGCCCCATCTGTCTCCTCCTCCAAGGGGCGACCTCCTGGGCCCTGGCAGCACCCAAAATCTTCAACCATGCAGCTAGCAAGGCTTTTTTATGGTCTTTCTTCGTGGAAACAACTCTGAATCCTTCAGCATGCCATGGGACATCTTCTGACCAAAGGAGACTTTCCTGGCACCTTCTGTTGTTGCTGAATCTTTGGCTTCTTCCATCCAGAGGCAGCCCTTTTGTAACTTCATCCGGGCTTTAGTGGGCTCCTGCCCCCCCTGGACACTTGCGTGACTCTTGGACTTGGTCCCCTTCCTTTACAGGTCCTCAGGTCCAGGAATCCGTCTTCAGTGCTTTGCAGTCAGTTGTTGTCTTTGCAGAATCCCCCATCTTGACTTTACTGTCTTTCTGGGGTAGTAGGGTAAATTTACTCCTACTTTTCAGGGTCATGGTGTGGGGTATCTTGGACACCCTTAGTGTTTTCTTATACTCCCAGCGACCCTCTACACACTACACTAGGCCTGGGGTCCATTCGTGGTTCGCATTCCACTTTTGGAGTATATGGTTTGTGTTGCCCCTAGGCCTATTTTCACCTATTGCATTCTATTGTGTTCTACAGTGTTTACACTACTTTTCTACGTGTTTTACTTACCTGATTTTGGTTTGTGTGTATATTTTGTGTATTTTACTTACCTTCTAAGGGAGTATATCCTCTGAGATACTTTTGGCATATTGTCACTAAAATAAAGTACCCTTATTTTTAGTAACTCTGAGTATTGTGTTTTCTTATGATATAGGGGGTCATTCTAAGTTTGGCGGTTGCCGCCCGCCAAACGGGAACCGCCAATTGGCCGCTCCGCGGTCAGAAGACCGCTGGGGCCATTCAGACTTTCCCGCTGGGCCGGCGGGCGCCCGCATGTCCGAATGGACAGTGAAAAGCTTAATGGGGCCCTGTTAGGGGGCCCCAGGACACCCGTTCCTGCCATCCTTTTCCTGGCGGTGAAAACCGCCAGAAACAGGATGGCGGGAAGGGGGTCGGAATCCCCATGGAGGCGCTGCTTGCAGCGCCGCCATGGAGGATTGGGCCAACCCGCCGGACCCGGTTTTCTGACCGCGGCTTTACTGCCGCGGTCAGAATGGCCCAGGAAGCACCGCCAGCCTGTTGGCGGTGCTTTCCGTGGTCCGCGGCCCTGGCGGTTTTTACCACCAGGGTCGGAATGAGGCCCATAGTGCTATATAATATAAGTGGTATAGTAGGAGCTTTGCATATCTCCTAGTTCAGCCTATGCTCCTCTGCTATAGCTACCTCTATCAGCCTAAGCTGCTAGAACACTACCAAACTACTAATAAGGGATAACTGGACCAGGTGTAAGTACCACAAGGTACCCACAATAAGCCAGGCCTACAGTAGGTACTAAAGAAATACAATTACAATTACAATTATAAGGACAGTTTTGCATAAGAAGAATACCAACCTGTAGACAAGTTTTGCAGAGCATTGTGAGATCCTGTCTCAAGGATTCATTGTGCACCAGAAGTTCTGAGGAAGCTGCAGGACTGCAATGCGGAGTTCTGAGGAAACCATCAATGAAGTGCTTGCAATACAAAGTCCTGCATTGAGGACGTGTCGCACTGTGTTGGTACCGAAGAAACTGCGATGTGAAGTCCTATGTCATCATCGAGGATCTCATTGAGGAGGGACTTTTGCTGCAAAGGCCTGTATCAAGGATGCATTGCACTGTGGTTGCTCCGATGAAACTGCAGGCTGCGATGTAAGGCCCTGCAGGGGGGTGACTCACGCAGTAGGGGTGCTGATGCAGCTGCGAAGAGATGCATCACTCTGCATTGGTTCTTCTCACAGGACCAGAGACAGGCTGACAAAGCACCTAAACCTCCATGTCCAATGGCCCAAGACTGGACTGGCACCACTTGGTTGGATGGGACTCAGTAGACTATACCAGACCACACTTCCCACTGAAAGAGTCCACCTTGGGATTTTCACCTAATAATATTCTGCTATCCCATCCGGGTATATTCCAAACTCTTTGACTCAAAATAAAAATTAAAAACTAAAACTAACTCCGTGTCCCCAAGTTATAACAAACTCACCATGCAGAGGACTCCGACCCACCAAGTATCACAATACATATATTGGTGTACAGCGCAGCCACCATATTAAGGGGGTCATTCTGACCCTGGCGGTAAAATCCTCCAGGGCCAACGACCGCGGGAGCACCGCCAACAGGCTGGCGGTGCTCCCATGGGCATTCTGACCGCGGCGGTACAGCCGCGGTCAGAAACGGAAAACCGGCGGTGTACCGCCGGTTTCCCGCTGCCCTGGGGAATCCTCCATGGCGGCGCAGCTTGCTGCGCCGCCATGGGGATTCCGACCCCCATACCGCCATCCTGTTCCTGGCGGTATGGGGTGTCGTGGGGCCCCTGGGGGCCCCTGCAGTGCCCATGCCAATGGCATGGGCACTGCAGGGGCCCCCGTAACAGGGCCCCACAAAGATTTTCAGTGTCTGCCATGCAGACACTGAAAATCGCGACGGGTGCAACTGCACCCGTCGCACCCCTTCCACTCCGCCGGCTCCATTCGGAGCCGGCATCCTCATGGAAGGGTGTTTCCCGCTGGGCTGGCGGGCGGCCTTCTGGCGGTAGCCCGCCAGCCCAGCGGGAAACCCAGAATACCCGCGGGGGTCTTTTGACCGCGCTGCGGTATTCTGGCGGTTCCAGCCAGGCCGGCGGCTTCCGCCGCCGGCTGGGGTCAGAATGACCCCCTAAATGTCCTATTTATACCATCATTCCTTAACCTCATAAATGACGTAGGACAGTGAGAATGTACTGGCCAATACAGACATCATTTTCACATAAACAATCGCCATCTTTAATATGTTCCAAAACCAAACCCTCCATTTAGAGTATTAGGTTATTGTCCACTTTATAAAGAATAAACAAGTATGTGTCCACGAGAGTCTCGATCCCCACACACAAACTAACTCTCCATCTTATCATTGGGGCATGCAATTGCATACCTGACACCACATTCAAAACAATAGAGTAAATCACATCAGTACAGAACATGTACATAATGCGTTTGTATCACAAGTATGCGTTCCCCATGCCAGGGGCGATAACATGGGGGAGACATTATACTAATTCTGTATGTGACCAGTAAGTGTAGAAGGTCACTGTTGGAAATGGCCTCTCTGAAGGGTCACCCCAAAACTTTTTGCCTTCCTCTTCTACTTTTTCTGACCTCATTTTTGCTGGCTTTAGGACTCTGGACACTTTACCACTGCTAACCAGTGCTAAAGTGCACATGATCTCTCCCTAAAAACATGGTGACATTGGCTCATACCCAACTGGCATATTTAATTTACTAGATAGTCCCTAGTAAAGTGCACTACATGTGTCCAGTGCCTGTATATAAATGCTATTGGTAGGCCTGCCACTGCACAGGACACATCATAGCCGTGATATAGGGAGGATTTGACAAGGTAGAGATATGGAAGCCTGTGTGGTCCAGTTGGTAAGTTCTGGACTTCAACCCAGACAACCACGGTTCGAATCCTGGGCTTGGCACCAGGTGACTGATGGTGACAAAGCAGAGGTAAGTCGGAGATGGCTGGTAAATTGGTAAGTAGTATGTATGTCTGTGTGTGTGGATAGAGCAGGGGTGGAGCTGTGCCTGGATGGTGAATAGAGGATTGCAGAGTGGTTGGTGAGTGTGTGTGGGCACGTGCAGAGAGCAGGGATAGGTCCAGGCAGCATCAGAGGGTGGGAATAGAAAGGGCACAGGGGGCAAGTGAGGTGGGGGGGTGGAGCAAGAAGGGCAGGCTGAGAGAGGTACAGATAGGAGTAGAGGGAGGATAGCAGGGGTTGTTGGGGGAACTTAGAGGAGGAAGGGGGACATAGATGGAGCATGGGGAGAGAGAAAGAGTGGGAGGAGTCACAGAGGAAAGGCAGGGCCAGGATACAGGAGAAGAGGAGTGTAGGCCTCATTTTTGCTGCCTTTAGGACTCTGGACACTTTACCCCTGCTAACCAGTGCTAAAGTGCACATGCTCTCTCCCTAAAAACATGGTAACATTGGCTCATACCCAACTGGCATATTTAATTTACTAGAAAGTCCCTAGTAAAGTGCACTACATGTGTCCAGTGCCTGTAAATAAATGCTATTGGTGGGCCTGCAGCAGTGATTATGCCACCAATATAAGTATCCCCTTAACCATGCCTCAGGCCTGCCTTTCAAGGCCTGTGTGTGCAGTTTCACTGTCACTTCAGCTTGGCATTCAAAAGTACTTTCCAAGCCTTAAACTCCCCTTTTTATACATATAAGTCACCCCTAAGGTAGGCCCTAGGTAACCCATAGGGCAGGGGTGCTATGTAGGTAAAAGGCAGGACACGTACATGTGTGTTTTATATGTCCTGATAGTAGAAATCTCCTAAATTCTTTTTCCACTACTGTGAGGCCTGCTCCTTTCATAGGATAGCATTAGGACGACCCTCATATACTGTTGAGTGTGAGATTCTGATCAAAGGGGTAACCAGGTCATATTTAGTATGGCCAGAATGGTAATATAAAATCATGCTTATTGTTGAGGTTGGATTTTATATTACTATTTTAGAAATGCCACTTTTAGAAAGTGAGCATTTGTCTGCACTTCAAATCCATCTGTGCCTTACAGCCTGTCTCAAATCAGTATCTGGGCTAGGCTGGGCTGATTGACAGCTTCTTTGTGCATTTCATCCAGACAACCACAAACACAGGACACTCAGTCACACCTGCACTCATCTGCATACTACATGGGTCTTCCTGGGCTGGAAGGGTGGAGGGCCTGACACTTACATTTCAAAAGCTCGCGGCCTGCCCTCACACAATGGACTGCCAGACCCCCTATTGGGACCCTGACAGACAGACCTGTACTGAAAGGAGAACGTGTACACTTCAAAACTACTCTTTGAAGTCCCCCCCACTTCAAAGGCATTTTGGGTATATAAACTGGGTCCCTGACCCCACCACCTCAGACACTTCTGGACCTGAAACTCCAACCTATCAAGAGGATCTGCCTGGCTGTCCAAAAGGCTCATCTAGATTGCGTTGCTGAGAGGGACTTCGGCCCTGCTGTTGACCTGCTGTCCTGCTGACCTCTGACTTTCCTGAGAAGTGCTCTCCAAGGGCTTGGATTGAGCTTGCCTCCTGTTTTCTGAAGTCTCATGGCCAAAAAGACTTCATCTCTTCAAGAAACTCGTGCCAGAAACGACGCACAGTCTGCCTTGCAAAAATGCCAATCAAGGAGAAATGTAAAGCTCAAAATAGTTTCAAACTATCTAACACAACATTACTGTATGCCACTGCACAAACACAAGTCTGAGTGAGTCACAAGCAAACAAAAGCAAAATCACAAGCACTTTTTTTGCATAAGCAAAAAAACGAGCTGATAAGTGAGGCCCTGTGGTGAACGCTCTGGTAGCTTGGCATACAGCAGTCAGGCGTAACTTAGAGGCAATGTCTAAAATATTTTTTGGGTTTCATTCGGTTTTCGATGTGGTGTGGCGGCTTAAGAAAAAAAATGATGGATTAAACGCAGATCTGTGACTGGGAGTAAATGTTTGATTTGTTCCACATTATGGGGGTCATTCCGACCCTGGCTTTACAAAACCGCCGGTTTTCCCCTGGCCCAGGGAATCCTCCATGGCGGCGCTGCTTGCAGCGCCGCCATGGGGATTCCGACCCCCTTCCCGCCAGGCTGTTTCTGGCGGTTTTCACCGCCAGAACCAGGATGTCGGGAACGGGTGTTGTGGGGCCCCTGGGGGCCCCTGCACTGCCCATGCCACTGGCATGGGCAGTGCATGGGCCCCCTAACAGGGCCCCATACAGATTTTCACTGTCTGCAAAGACAGTGAAAATCGCGACGGGTGCCACTGCACCCGTCGCACCCCTGCAACTCCGCCGGCTCCATTCGGAGCTGGCTTCCTCGTTGCAGGGGCTTTCCCGCTGGGCCGGGGGGCGGCCTTTTGGCGGTCGCCCGCCGGCCCAGCGGGAAAGTTGGAATGGCCGCCGCGGTCTTTTGACCGCGGGGCGGTCATTCAGAATGACTGCCTATGTCCATTGTCTGTTCTTTTTGTAACTTTCTAAAAGTGTTTTTTCAGAATTGTGACTTAAATGGATACATGTAGCACAACTTTCCTAGAGATGTACAAGTAAATTAAATTTGCCAAGTTGTGGTATGTTAATTTTACCATGTTTAAAGAAGAGAGCACAAACACTTTAGCACTGATTGGGAGTGGCAAAGTGCACAGAGTCCTAAAATTCAACATAAATGGGTACAGACAACAGGAGGATGAATGAAAAAGGTTTGGGGGTGAACCCTGTCTGGTGGGTGCAGTGGCATAGAATGGAGTAGAGTGTTATAGAGTGCAATGTTTTAGAGTGGAGCTCATAGGGTGGAAAAGAATGGTGTGCAATAGAGTGGGCTGGCATAAAGAGGAAAGTGTTGTAGAGTGAATTACAGCAGAGTGGAGTAGAGTGACAAGGGGTGAAGTGACATAGAGTGTGGTCAAGCAGAGTTGAGCTGCATAGAGTGGAGTAAAGTGGGATGGAGTGGAGTAGCGTAGCATGGAGTGGTATAGAGTGGAGTGACATAGAGTGGAGTAAAGTGGAGTAGACTTGAGTGGAGTGGAGCAGAGTAGAACAGTGTGGCACAGAGCAGAGTGACGTAGAGCGGAGTGGGCATGCTGGGGTAGCTCACTGCCATTACAAACAGTACACTTTCAAAGGAAGTGACCATCACTTTTGCACAGACAGTTTTACTGATAAAACAGCGCACAAACAATATATATATATATATTTATATTATCTACTGCTGGTTATAGTTAGCACCATGTTTCCATAGCAAAAAAACATTTTTTGACTTGCCTATATCTTTGGCACCATTTGACGAATCTTCACAAAATTTCCTCCCCATTTTTTTTCCCGGTCATTCTTGTTGAGCATGGAAAGTTTTGGGGTAATCCGTCAAGCGGGGGCCGAGAAAGGAGGGGGGTAAAAACGGAGTGTTTCCCATGTTAATTCCCATAGAATGTTTGAACATGACTACAGCCCGAACCACTGGACGGAATTACACCAGATTGTGTATTTGCCTATTTGGTGTTCAGTAGTTTTTGAGACATTAAAGGAAAAACAACTTCACAAATTTATCGCAAATAAATAATCAAAATTTGCGAAAATGCACTTGTGAAAATAAGCGCTGTAATTGGCTGACTAGAAAATCTGCCCGCCATTTTATTTCACGGGGCACAGTCCTCTGGGGTGAAAATCCGCATTGATAGTGGCATAAGGTGTCAGGGAGAATGGACCCTGACTCTAAGGGTGTGAAATAGATGTGTTTTAGGGGCAAATTATAGGTTTAAAATAATTTTGCATCACAATGCACCGTATTCTCGAAAATTCGGGAATTTTCGCAAATTATTCACAAAATATTCACAAATGTGAAAAAACCCTGACTCATTCATACACTAATTCACTCACTCATACATGCACTCAGAGGCTCATGCGCCTACTCACACACTCACTCAGACACTCATGCACCCACTCAGACCCACTCATAGACCCACTCATAGACTCACACACCCACTTTCAGACCCACTCAGACATTCGCCCACCCACTCACAGATCCCCTGACATTTATAGGCCCTGTGGCCAACCTGCCCTGTGCATGGCCAAAGACCATGAGTGGCGGGATTGGGTGGTTATAAGGGCTTCGCTGCAAGGCCTGGCTGCAAGCCAGGCCTTCCGACCAACCCCACTGCGCATGGCCAAAGGAATAACATACAGTAATTAAAATTACTTCATGTTAAACAACAATGGAAATTCACTTAAAAAAAACCCAAGGTTATAGGGACGTTATAGTTAGGTTTTCTATTTACTCATACAAAACTGTAGAAATTTAGCAGTGATAGAGTTCTTTCAAGTAACTATAACTCGTGTCCTAAGGTAACTATAACTCGATCCTTTGCCATGCACAGCTAATTACTTCACATGTTATATCATTGATGGGATCTTGTATGGCCTATTTGACATTATCAGTGCACCATTTGCAATATAATTATTGATAAGAAAACTGTGCATGACAAGGGCATGAGTTATAGTTACCTTAGGGTGCGAGTTATAGTTATAGTTATAGTGCTTTGTTTTTTGGACTTGGCTGAAAAGCAGTCCCAAAATGGCTTCCATCACTTCCATTGTTGAAGTGTTGGCAGTCTATCGAATATCAGCATGGGGACTTTTGGATCAGCAGAGGACCTCTGTCCCTAAATATCTGTATTTGTTTAACATTCAATATCCTAGTAACTACTGCACAGATTTACACCGAATCACAAAAAGCATGCTTTCTGGACCAGGAGCTAGCTTTCAGTCAAATTTGGTGTAATTCCATCCAGCGGTTTGGGCTGTAGTTGTGTTCAAAATCACTGTTGGAAAAGGCATGGGGAAAACATGTTTTGGAACCCCCCTTTTTCACAGCCCCTGTTTAACGGATCACCCCAAAACTTTCAAGACAGCAGCTGAACCAACTTTCGTATTAGGTTTGAAAATCTAAGTGAAGATTTGTCAAGCTGCACCAAAGTTATGGGCAAAACAAAAAACGCTCTTCCAATGGAAACTAGGTCCTAACTATAACTATGTACTAGCAACTGCCCGTAAGTAATATATATATATATATATATACATATATATATATATATATATATGTGTATTCAAGTGTCCTAGGGCCAGATGTAGAAAGCGTTTTGCATGGCGCAAACTGCAAAATTCGCAGTTTGCGCCATGCAAAACACACATCGCGATGCACATTCCCATTTTGCAAGTCAGTACCGACTCGCAAAATGGGAATGCGACTCGCAAATTGGAAGGGGTGTTCCCTTCCTATTTGCGATTCGCACCGTGATGCAGAATTACTTTTTGACTGCGAACGCGGTCGCAAAGCAATTCGCAGTTAGCACCCATGTCAAGTGGGTGGTAACTCATTCGCAAAAGGGAAGGGGTCCCCATGGGACCCCTTCCCCTTTGTGAATGCGCCATAAATATTTTTTCAAAGCAGGCAGTGGTCCAATGGACCACTGCATACTCTGAAAAAACGAAACCAAATGGTTTCATTTTTTCTTTTGTATTGCAACTTGTTTTCCTTTAAGGAAAAAGGGCTGCAATAAAAAAATAAAAAAACTGCCTTATTAAAAAACCAGTCACAGACATGGAGGTCTGCTGTCTCCAGCAGGCCACCATCCCTGTGAGTGCAGGGAATCGCAAGGGGGTCGCAAATTGCGACCCACCTCATTAATATTAATGAGGTGGGTCTTTGCGACCCCCTTGCGATTTGCAGGTGTCTGAGACACCATTCTGCATATGATTTTGCGACTCAGAAATTGTCGCACTGACTCGCAATTTCCGAGTCGCAAAATCCAATCTTCCTACATCATAGTACCAAGCTAAAAATTGCACTTCGAGCTACAGGCAAAGAAAAAAATATTTTTTTATAAAAATATACTAGGGATAGTGTTCCTAAATAAGCGTATGCGAGATGCAGATGCTATTAAATAAGAATGTATCTATTTTGTAATTCAGTGCCTGCAGTGAGTTAGTTTTCTATGTCGAAGTAGAGCAGAATTTCATGCCCCATTTCCCATATCTGCTCTTGTTCATGGCGCTATATGATTCCTGTGGCTAACTGCGCAGCAAGGAAAACTCCCGCTGACCTAGGGGAGATCTTAGAACCCCTTTTGCATCATAAAGGGAGATGAACTTGGTAAAGGCCAGCATTTTCCATTAGAGGACATTGAGCTGGATTAGTGTCTTAGGTTGCCATGGGAACTGCCTGCATTGCTACTGCTTTCTGCCGTCTCTAGAATGATTGTTTGCTTGATGTACTTGGTTGAAAAGTTCAAATTGTTTTCCTCATCTAATGTTCAGCACAGTAGCAGAATCCACAGTGTTTTCCGTAAACCCGCGATTTCCATGGTGGCATGGATACAAGTACTTGAATGTATTCTTTATAAGGACTTATACAAGAATACGTATTGAAATGCATTTGAACATCCTGAAGCAGGGATACCCATTTGCCATGCAAGTAATTTCCCGTGGTTAGGGGGCATTTTGTTTTTCTCTATGCAATTGAAATACAATTGGAAATCGTTTGCCAAAAGCGTAGCAAGAAGCTAAACGTTTCTAGTTATGCGTCTTCCTTCACCATTGATACAAACCTTGAACTTTTTTAGCCACTGTCGTGATAAATCCTGAGCCTATGACCATGTTCAGGCCAACATAAGCTTTTCACCCACACAAGTCACGTAACCAGTGCTTAATTTGAGCCAGTGGTTGGTGGTTGCAGCCACCAGCACTCATTTTTGGGGACCTGCCCTAATTTTTCATCATTGGTTATTTCCTGAGACTAATGCCCATATTTAAGAAATGTTTGCGCTGCCGTTGCACAATTTTTTAAAATGCCAATGCGGTACTATCTCAGGGCCATATTCATAAAGAGGCTCTAGAGTAGTCTAGCGTGACTTTTCCTTGGCTTGCGTCATTTCTTTAGGAGTGCCGCTTTTCCTTGTGTCGTTTAGGCATTCTGTCCTAAAAAATGACGCTAGCCTGTTAGGGCCATATTTACAAGCCATCGGAAAAATTACGCAAGTCTAGGATTGCGTAGGAAAAATGACACTGTGGTCCTAATTATTACATTGGTGGTAAGTGCCGCCTACCGCCATTGTGACGGCCGCCAAAAGACCGTTGCTGCGGCTAACATCCGTCAGCTAAAATAGGACCCCAGACGGATTTCCATCACAAGAAGGGCGGAAATCTGGCTGTGGCCATAGTGGCGGACAGCATTAAGGTGGCGCTGCTACCACCAGCAGCGCCACTCCAGTAGACCGCCGCCAGCTGTTTTATGAGAAATAATATGGCCTGGCGGTGTTCTGCTGGTGGGTGCTGCTGGCAGCGCCCGTCTCCTTCCAGAAGACCCCCTGGATGCAGGTAAGTTGGGTTTCTGACAGGGGAGGAGGGTGGTGGGTGTTGTGTGTGTGTGAGGGTGTGTGAACATGAATGTGTGAGTGTGTGCGTGAATGTGAATGTGTATGTAGTGTTGTTTGCGTGTGTGTGAATGTGTGAGAATGCGTGTATGAATGGAAAAGTTCATGCGTTTCTTCATCTCAGTATGAATGTGTGTACGTATGTGTATGTGAATGAATGGATACAAGCGTGTATAAATGCTTGTATGCCTGTGTGAGTGAGTGTATGAATGCGTGGTGTGTGCCTACGAGTGTGCGAGTACGGGAGGGATTGGAAGGTGGGAGCACGGATGGAGAGGGGGTGGGGGCATCTGGGGAGCATTAGGGGGGGTGGGTGGTCCTCCTACCAGTGACAGGAAAGGAATTCCCTGTCACTGGTTGGGCCTACCACCATGGTTGTCGTGGCATTACGAACACCACAAAAACCATTGTGGTAGGCAGGGTTAAAATGCCGCCTACAGTACAGTAGCTGCAGCTGGGTTGGAGATTGTTATCTTCGGCCCGGCGGCTGCTACCGCCATGGCAGCCGGTGTGGTACATTTGGCCCCACCAATGTCATAATGTGGCAGTATGTACCGGCAGCCTGTTGGCGGTACTACCGCCACATTAACACCAACTGTTGGGGTCATAATGACCCCCTAAGTCTAATCTACGTCAACATTTTAACACCTGGTCAGACCAGATGTTACAGTGACGCACAGCCACAATTATATAATGAAAACTCACAGAAAGAATGCTTGGAAACAACAGGACAACATGGACCTGTTACTGCTACAGCTCAACACCTGGAGACGATGACAGCAACACCGCCTAGTGCCACCATCACCGCTGCAGCACCTTTAACCACTACAATAACAGTCACAAAGGCAGCACAGAAAAATAGAGCAAATGTTTTGCCAACGGACATCGATCCTTGGCCTCAGAGAACAAGAGGTCATCAGTCACTACTGTCTCAAGCGAGAGTCCATAGTACGCCTGCTCCACCACATTGCTCCCCACATCATGGCAAGAGTGGAAAGTCTAACAACCACACCACCCATGACCAAGTTCCTGGTTATGGTCCACGTGCTGGCCTTTGGATCATCTCAGACCACTGCAGCACGAGTTGGTGGCATCTTACAACCATCCTTTTCTGCCTTCCTATCTACGGTACTGGAAGCCATCATCAACCTCGCTCCCCATCACATTCTTTTCCCAAAACCCAGCAGGTGCAACAGGAGACAAAACAATGATTCTACCAGATTGCTGGCTTCCCGCTTATGGTGGGTGAAATGGACTGCACACATGTTCAACTTGTCACTCTTGCTGCAACACAACACCTTTTTCGGAACATGAAACATACACACTCCATAAACGTTCAAGCCATTGTGGACCATTGTGGGATATTCAACATCCTTGCTAAATATTCTGGCAGCACTCATGATGCCTACATTTTCCAGCACTCAATAATAAAGCAACTTTTCCAGGATGGACAATTTGGCAATGGCCTACTTGTAAGTAATTTAGCAGAAACGACATAACACATACAACATACTTTTGATGGCTTCACACTCCACTCCACACACATGGACAGGGAAGCATAGATGGCCGCTGAGCAACACATATACAACATGCATCACTCCACACATCCAATGAACATCATCCTCACATATGGCCACATGTACAAGCACCTTGCACCACAGGACTGTCACTTTCTCTTCATATAAAAGGTGGTGTCAAGCCACTACATGTGTCCTGACACTGACTTGAAAATACAGCCCCTTCACACACATTACATAGTGTGGAAGTGGTCAGCAATGGCTTTGGGCATGCCACTGTCAAACAACTTGCATATTGGCACTGCTCCACACTTGCAGCACAAACAAATAATGCAACCCAGGGGTAGAATCAGCATTGTCCTAAGGAAAAAAATGCCTGATACTCTCTTTGGGTATACTTCTCACATGTGTGGTGCATACTGCATCACACATGTACGGTGCATATTGAAAGAGGAAATTGCAATTGTTGATTGATCATGAGCAGGAAGGGGCACCTTATGGCACATAAACAATCAACCCCCAAAGCCCTCATTTTTGTAATACGCTACAAGGGTGCCTACATTGATGCTTGGCAGCTGAACTACTGCCAGCACATTGGTAGAGGTCAGAAATGTACCATACCTAGGAGATTTGGCACATTGCTGGCCTTCCCCTGTGATGCAGGGCATTTCAGAAAAGCACCTCTTCCTTTGTCCTGTGCCACAGGTGTTTGTAAACTTGTCACATACATGGCCATACATCTCACACTACAATGCCACACTTTGCATGATCTTTACATAAACACATGCATGTTAGCCATGAAATATTGATTACAGCTCAGTGTGCCAGGGAGGTGTACCATCTCCAAGGAGGAGGTTCACATGGCACACACCACACAATATTGGTACAATCTCATTCAACATGGCTGTTTTGCAAGTCAGACTTTATAGGACAAATGCCCAATGATTTGCAACATTACACATATCCCGCATGGGTGAAATGTCATGTCAGACAAATCCTACAATCACCATGCACCCGAGGTTCAACCCTGACTGGAAAGTGCACCACCACACAGCAATACATGCATGCAAACAGGAACCCAGACAATGCCAGATGCTAGTCAGATTCTCCACTCCAATGACAAATACTGTGCCAGGCCAGTTAGGAAAAACCACAAATGCAAGTCTGACACTGCTTCTCACCTTCTGTAGTAGCGGATCAAGGTTATGGCATCCAGCCATGGGTCATGACCCCATATGGAAATCCACGTATGGATGCAGAGAAAGACTTACAATGATGCACACAAAAGGACCAGAAATGTGGTGGATAGGACATTTGGCATCCTAAAATCCAGGTTCAGGTACCTAGATGTATTTGGAGGAATACTATTATATACACCACCCCTTGTGTGCAAAATAATACTAGTCTGAGTAATTTTGCACAACATTTGTGTTCGCACCAATGTCCCCTGGGAGGAACACTTTGAGGTCCCAAGGGAGGATGATGAGGACAATGATGCACAACAGAACGATGGGGAAGAACAAAACTCTGCTGATGGAGCACTCAGAAGGGACAATATTGTGCACAACTTCTTCACTTAGAGACTAAATTTATCATTACTGAGCACACATTTTTTTAAAAATCACTTGAACACAGACTTGTCTGAGAGTACTTTTTGAATCATCAAATACTTCATCAACTTACCCACATCTTGGAAAGTATGCCTAGGCCACAACAATTGGAAAATCTATTAGGAACACACTCAGGAACTACAATCAACTACACACAATACACTAATAAATTAATGTGCGGGTGAAATATATGCATAGCTTGTGGCTCAAATCATATAACATAGCAACACAAATATCATACAAGTGTGTCTGGTAGACATTTGACAGCAGCCACATAGAAAAAACATGTGATGACTGCTGTTCAGCTTTCTGGCCTAGGTGGGACAAGAGTTGTAAGTACCTACAACAGTGGGTCTGTGTCTGCTCTGTAACAACTCAATGTCTGAATGTCAGAATCACAGGTGACAAATTACAACATACCCCTCAGTGGCACTCACATGTATGACTAATAGAGAGTCAACTATATAGGACAATGCACCTGAATGTCTAGGTCTGTCAACCTCAAAACAGTTGGTAACTTGAGTGCATGTCAAGCAATGTCATAGCAAGATACAAACCTTTGGCAAACTGTATGTCGGAATAAGGACACAGACATTTAGAAACATGCTTGTCCTACTCATAGCTGTCAGGAGTATTCACACAATCCAAACACACTTATAATGCATGTGACCAAGGATTACAAATACAGCAGTGTGTGACTACTCATGTCCAACAAACAAATATGTAAGTCCAGCTGAGTCACTCTACTTAACTTTGCCAGCCAATATGTGGAAGTGGCTCCAACAGTACAACAAGTGCTGTGGCTGGTGTTGAGAGATGCATGGGGGCCAGACATCTTGTCTTGCAAACAATGGAAATGGTACGGCAACTTTTGCTCAGCCTGTAGAAGGAGCAATATCCGTTGGTAAAGTTCACATGTGACAATTGCCATGACGTGCATGAAGGAGTGAACACTGAGGATGAGGAAGATGTGTAACAAGAAAAATCTGCACAAACTGTGCCAGCGACATTGACCTAGAAGTCTACAGTACACAATGTGGCTTCAAAGCATGGGAATGATCAAACAATGTCAAATGCTCACTTTAAAAAACAACATTGTAGCCATGTAAGCCAATACACACAATCACAGACATTGTGTAGGTCAGAAAATATCCCAGTCACATTACCAGCAACTCCACCTGTGTGCTTGGCCAGAACAAACAAGTGTGAGTGATGCAAGTGGAACATGGCACCATCTGTCCTTTGGGTCTGCACACATGACCCTGTTCCACCATCTACCAATGACCTAACAATGCATTAGTGGAACAAATACCAAAAAAGATAACATAGTCATGTCAATCCCTAGTATATGATAAAACAAGTCCAGCACAACCAACCTTTAAGTCCCTAGTACATAACACGGCAAGGCTGACATCAACAACCTGTAAGTACCTAGTATATGACAGGGCAAGGCATTTCAGTTGCACAGTTGGATTTCTGCCTTTGACTGTGCACTACAGTGGTGTAACAAAACTTGAGGATGCCTCCCACAAAATCCCCTGAGGAGGCTACAACCATTCTGTACACAGTCATGGGCCTGCCACACATTCACAGTGAACGGTGCTGAGGGGACAAATGTGAACTCAGGGCCAGACCAGCACCAAGGGGGCTATGGGGGTATTTAAAATGCCACTGGTACACTGATGGTAAGCCTGCAAAACCACATAGTGAGGACACTCAACTCATCCTACATGTACCTCCTAGGTGCACCAGCCTTGGTGTGGCCTATAACTTTGTGCATGGACAGATGAAAACTTGCAACATATGGCATGGTGTATGTGAAAAACAACCTCTGGACATGTAAACACAGTAGACATGTGTCTACATAGGGCAAAATGTTTGACACTGATATGAGCAAAGATTTTTGTTCTGATGGTGTGCAATTACTCATGAAGGATACAAAGGTTTAAAGGTTTTTAGGAGTTACATCCCTAAACACACCACTGTAGTAGGCATCACTCATCACACATGAAGAACATATGCCACCCACTAGCATGTCACTTATGGACCAACCATGACACATGCCAGTCCACCATATCCAATAACTTGCATGCATGGAGACCTGTAATTTACATCTGTTGCATTACATCATGATATCTAGCCCTCAGGCCACACCATAGATTGTCCCACGCATGCACTTACACAGGTTGGGGTTAGCAGACCACATAACAGGCCAAGTCACCAGCATCCCTAGGTATGCATTTGTCAAGGGTATCATGTGCATGAACATGTTTCACACTTGGGCCAGCTAACCTAAGCTGTGTGGCCAAACAAACATAGGAAATGTGAACAATGAGTGGTATAGGACCAACATTGCATGTTTCTGCACATATGTACACTCACAGTACACATATTGTACACATGTGAAGACCAGAATGTTGGAAATAGTGTCATACACATGAACCCTTGCAATCCATATCATTCCTCCCATGCATCCCACAGACCAACATACATAAACAAACACATTTCAACATTTGCGTCAAGAAAAATGACGCATGTGGTCATTTCCTTCCATCGTCTAACAAGCATTTGTAATGCAACGGGTCTCGCGTTTGCTCATGTTAGAGCTAATAGCGTTGTAAACTCTTAACCGGACTTTTCTTGCGACCTAAACCATGTACGTAACCAGAAAAAGTGCAATTAACTGTGTAACAGGGTCAATATTATGCAAAGCGCTTGGCTTCTGCCAAGCGAGATCGCGTTGCGAAAATAGAGAAAAAGTAGTCCACAAACCAAATGGAAAACAGCAAGCCTTGTATGTTTTCTGTACTTGGTCGATGCGCTCGAGGAGGGCTACCAACCAGAAAAGGCATGACGTATGCGTGCCTTCCACTAATGAAATCAAGCAGATTCTAACAGGCAAGCCCATGAACCAATGAAAGACACTGACGTCACGTGGACAGGGCTCCGAGCCCTTACTAATTCCTAAAGCATCTCGCTCGCGAAAACAGAACCAGCGTCGACACAAAGGTAGGAATGTGGCGTATTCTTTTAAATGCAGCACATTCCTGCCCTTTCCCAGTCACGCCGCACAGTGCAGCAAGGTGACCTGCTGCACTGCGTAATCTAGCCATAAATATGGCCCAGAGTTCTCCTGACCTGCATTACCCACCAGAGTTAGCTTATTGCTATTAGAATTCCCTGAAAATTGCTGGGCACACAAAGATGGCTGCAGTAGCAGTGCTTTAAATGGGGAGGCCCTATTTGGTATTCAGTACCTGTACTTCTTTCATTTGAAAGGGATAGTACCAGCACTTCTCAGCGCTGCTCGAAAGGTTTTACTGGAAAGGTATCAGCACTTCTCATCAGCAGAGAAGTACTCTGGAACAAGGAGTACCTTCACTTCTATATTTCCATTTAAAGTACTGTGCAGCAGGTGTCTTAACCCTGTAAGACATTTTAAATTTAGCCTCTTTGTGACCAATTAAGCTGAAACAGATTTACTGTTACATTTGTCCCTGTTCGTAAGTTCGTACTTTTCATGACCCTGCCCTCATGACTACACCTCCTTTCCTCTGCTACTCTTTGGGCCGCAGTTTTTGAGTTCCCGGAGTAAATGTTTTACAATTCCAGCACTGGGTAGAACCATGGTTACCCTCATTTACATTTTGTACTGTTTCTTCTTGAGTGTATAGTGCAGGCTTTAGACAGTAGTTATTAATCACTTAAGACGATGCTTATTTCATTAACACTGTCATGTAATCAATCTCCAACTCATAACACTTTGCCTGGCCCAAACAAAGGGAAGGTCTGAACATATGTATACATTAAGTGGTACTGTTGATGTCCAAAAAGAATACATTATACAATCACACTTTGTCAACACGTGTATGTTTAGTTATATTTTTTTACTCATGTCAAGACAGCATTGTTGCACTTTTTCCTATTCTTGCATTATAATAATTAAACCTCTGCATTTATAATGGCGACCTCTAAGTGTCCTAAAAGAATAACAGGATGAAATTTCCACCTCCAACACGCAGAAGCAACCACTGGGAATCTTGTTTAACTGCTATCCGCACTATGGCTTGCAAATGCTGATATCAGACGCTGTAGCTTACCTAATCATGGTTTTGCCTCAACATACGGTATCAGTAGTTCTGCAACTAAAAGGCTTCGTTAAAACTAGATGTGTGGTGTAAAGAGAGTGGGGCACAACTGTTTACAAGACATAGAGGTACAGAGAGAGTAAGTGACTTGTGCAGAATCAAAGGATGTTGATCCGACGCTGGGATTCGGATCTAATCTCCGAGGTCGGTGCTCTCTAGCCATTAGGCCACATATAATCCCTTATTAACAGCCGTCTCTATGCGTACACTTCAAACAGCTATCGATATTGAATTTGTACTAATAATCAGAGGGCAACACACCAGGTATATTCTGGTACTGTTACGTTCCAAATATATTATGTCAGCTAAGAAGCCCTGGCTATGAAATAAAGCAGTTTCTAACAGGTAAGCCCACGAACCAATGAAAAACACTGATGTCACGTGGATGGGGCGCCAAGCCCTTATTAATTCCTAAAGCGTCTCGCTAGCGAAACGCATGCGCAAGCACATGCAATGCAGCCTCGACCCTAATAAAAAAATGATGCATCGTACCTGCGCTTCAAAACTAAGACAGTGGGACCTGTCAGCCGTCCAACAAAAACACGCATATCCATCATGAGTCAAAAACAAATGATGCATCACATGAAAATGTGATGCATATGCCCCAGAAGTGATGGAATTGAACTTCCTTGCTGCAGGCATGGTAAAGTGAAGTTACTTTCAATATCCCTTTACAAACTTTTAGTCCATGCTTGTGTGGTGCCGGTGTGAGGAGTGGTGTTTTGTGAGCTTGTTGTGCTGTCTGCTTTGTGTCCCTAAGGTCTTTTTTGTTGTTATTAACTCTGTATTGTCGGGTATCTCTGGAGTAGATTAGTTTGTTGGGGTAGTAAGGGATAGTGTGGGGTTTTTATATAGGTTTTTGGATTGCAATGGAGTTTGGGTGGAACATGTTGGGGAAGGAAAGTGCAAGGCATATGACTGCAGATGAGCTGGGCGGTTTCATATGGCTTGTCAGTCAGTACCTCCCCAAAATGGTGGCTATAAGATGGAGGCACGGAAGCTGCAGTGGGGCAAGGTCCACTACCAGCTCATCTGTATATATGATGTTGAGCACACAGACCACCAGCTGAAGCACCGGTGGGCAGACCTAATTGCCTGGAAACAGGACCTCCAGGACCAGTGGGAATCGAGGTCGGCAGTACTGTAGGTAAGTACACCTTAAATGTGGCAGATTCCAACTTTGCTTTTACAAGTCTGTTGGCCATAGGGTTTACTTCACTATGTCATGACAAAAACCAGGACTGCAAGTAGTGTGTCTGCACGAACCTGCACCCATGACAAGGGCAGCAATGCACCATCAGTCAGACAAATGGCGTATTCCTGTCTTTGTTTCCTGTGTTTAGCCAGGAGATTTTGAAGTGCGCCAAAGCCAACACATGTGTCATGGTGCAGGGGTACAAGGTAACCAGGGACAAATGTCCAGCGCCATCAAGGGCCTGACCACGGTAGTATGTTGCATAGTCATGTACATGAAATGACAAACATTTATAGGTAATCATGGATGAGTATGTTTACTGAGTCATGTATGTGCAGAGTGACACAGCAATGTGCTATGTTTGCAAAACTTTTCATCGGAATGTCCTCTGCAAAATATGACCGATGTAACTGAGAGATGTATGTGAGGTACCAGCACATTACTGCATGTTAGTCTGGACTACCTATGGCTGTCACAGAGGCATGTTGAGGGCTCACTAGAATATTTCCTAAATTAACTCTTCTATGTCTATTTGTGTAACATTCGTCCATGGTGTTAATTGTACAACATTCACATGGCTATGTCTCATGTCTTGCAGTTGGACCTGCCCCCTACACCAGTGGAGAGGTGGCTAGCTTTGCAGACCCCAATGCTACCAGTAAGTAGCATCCTGTTTGTCTAATGTGTAGTGCAAGGACTGTGTGTGAAGTTGTATGATGCATTCAATGGCAATTAAAAATTGCATATCACAATTTGGACTCCATTATTGATCCTTGGATATGGGCAGGATGTCAGATTTTATGTGCAGGATGTGGAGTACAACTAAGTGATGTACTGGTGGCAATGTGTGCTGCAAGGTCCGTGTGATTGTGGACACAGTATATATGCGGACAAACACAGTGATGAAAGTCAAGACATGTGCCAGTAGTATTAGTTTCAAAAGATGTATGCAGGGTGACAATATGTTGGCCATAGTACATGTTACTGCTCTGTGTGCCACACATAGCACACAGTTACTCAGGGCATGTTAGGATTAGGGACAATGTCAACAGGTCACTAAGGGGCTTAAGATGAAGCCCTTTGCACCGCTAGTTTTTCACCTTTTGCCCTACGGAAAGTGACACATCGGCAGCACAACTGGTTCGTAAATAAGCACCTAAGATCGGCAGGACATAGCTCTACATACCACACGTGAATACTGCATTTGATTTTCACACCCATGTTGTTTATACCCCATACTCCATGTTGATTTGGCAACATAGGCAAGCCATGTCATCCTCATAGATCTTGACATGTCGTTTGACATGAGGGATGTCCATGCAACATTGTCACAGGTCATGTATGTACCCAGTACATCATCAGATAGTTTAGGTCCTGGGACAGTTTATGATGTAATTCAAACAGCTATACACAATGAACAGTATTAGCTAGTGCTGTTGCTAGATCACTGTGCAGATAAGATGCAGGCCATGCAGGCCCCGACATTTGAGATGACGGTGCTGAGTATTATTATACAACACACTGACCTGAACTTACTGACACATATACAGGCATTGGGCAGCATAGTGTGACACATCAAGTTGCTTTAGGACTATGCATGTTATCATTGCACAGCCCAACATGTGTTGCACTGAGTGGATATTGGAGTGGATTCATGCATCTCTCTATCACATGAGTGGATACTCAACCATGCATTCTCACATACAATACCTGTCACATGTAGGATCAATTTTGCTGTGGGTCCCAACATCTGTCCTTGCCATATCAGGCATATAGTTTGCCTGATATGGCAAACTACTTGTAACTTGCAAGCCTTGTTCTGATGAGTGTGGTACATGTTAATGGATCTAAGGTAAATGGCATCTGCCGAGGGACATTCAAGAGCCATACAGCATGATGAGTGTGACTTGCCATGGTCACATAACTGGTGTATAGGATAAGCATGGTGAATGTTGACCTGGTACATAGAAGATGTTAGAAGCTTGTGCACTGGTATTGTGCAACATTGGTTACCTTTGACACCTTGGACATTAACAATATGTAGAAGATGGTTGTGGCGCAGATGTGTTTGAACCTTGGCCTTAATGTTATTTTTGTGAGTTGTGGTGGCAAACGTGTGTGATCTGCTCATGCTGTTTATATTGCATGCTTGCTCACCCTCTGCCCACCGCATATTTTGATGACGTTACGTCCATGTTTAGCAGTGAACACGTCCTCAGTGCAGTGGTGTGCTTTTGAGAAATGTGCAGAATGGTACTGGTACATCTGTGCTGTGGAAAAAGCATTCTGGAGGACTGGCCAACGTTACATGCGAGAAAAAGAATTGGGGTCCTGGTAGGCATTTCCCCATCGTGGACCACCAAAACGCCCAGAAACCAGCACCCACACACCAGCCAGTTCACAGAAGAAGGGCAGGGTGGCTCTGCAGGCTCTGCTCTCTCTACCTCAAGACAGCCAACAGCAGCGCCATCACGTCCCCAGCCAGGACCTCCACTCAGGGTACAAACATTTGAGCAAAAAATGTGGCAGGATATGGCTGACCTGAAGTTCGGATGGAAAAATTAGAAAGAAAGACAGACACAATATAACAAATACTCCATTCCATGAAGGCAAAATACAGCAGACGCTAAGTTTTGACCCTAACATGTGGAGCATATCTTCCCTTCCTCTTGTCTTATAAGTTCTTAATAGTTGAGGTTTTTGATAGTTAGGGTTTGCATTTTTAGTGTAGAATAGTTCTAGGGCATAGTTTTTTATTATTAGAGGGGTAGGTATTTGGGTTTCTACTGTTCTTGGGTGTTTTTTGGGCAGTGGGTTTTGTTTTGGGTATGTGTGTGAAATAAGTCAATTAAAAAAAATATATATAAACATTTAAAAAATATATAATTGCTAGTCAATGGGTAGCTGTAGTCAGTGATGTCATTGTATACTGATGTCTCGTAAGTGGGGTGGGAGGTTGATGTTTATCATGTGGCATTACATGTATAGCATAAGTTAAGATAAGATAAGTTAGCTGTAGGGATAAGATTAGATAAGTTAGTATAGATCAATTTTGAGGCTGAAAGCTCTGTTACTATTAGACATAGCTGTGTACCACTATATGGTCTCCATCATGATTTACTGTCTGGGAGGTCTCATGCCTGCACAGGTCAGGTTAGACACATGCCTTTGGGTTTGCAACCAGTTGGTATTTACATGTTCTGACCATGTGTATCCCCTATTGCCAGGTAGCGGTCAGTTTGGCAATGGCATCACATCAGATACTCAAGACATTCTTCAGCAATGTATGTGAACTCTGGATGTGCATGGTTACACATCCTAATACAGGTCATCAAACACCATTTTTTTGGGTTGGTAAGTAATGATGCTTGCAAATTTTTAGAAGTTGTTTTGCCATTGCACTCCCCCTAAATTGGGAAAGTGATATTAGCGCACTCGTGACTGCCCCTCACAGTCTTATACATGTATAATTTGGTTGTCACATCAATGTAGTACTGGAGCCACCACCCTAGCTTTTCCCAGACACTTGTGTAGTACATCATACAAACCATTGCAATACATGTATGCTACCAGCTATATGGCATGCTTAAGAGACTCAGAAATAACTTGCCAGCTCACATAGCTATCAGTCACCTCAAACATGTTTCAATCATTGTGTGTGGCTTTGTGTCTGACACAAATCCCTGCATTTTCTTTTGGTAAGAACTCAGTGTATTGGCTTTACACAATACAGACAGTACAAAGAGGTACTGCCTCAGACACTAATGCACCCCACAGTATTTTTGTGAAAGTATTTACATGTGCAAGTTATGTTTCTGATGATGTGCATTGTACAGGAATTGACCCCATGAGAAATCCCAAGCCATTGGATGTCTAGTCATAGTCCGGTGGGGGTGGACACTTCAAAAGTCATGTGTAGGAGAGTAGTGCATCAGTGAGGAGGTGATCACATTGCCAATATGTAGGATTGGCTACAATGACAGTCCATGCATGATAAGTCAACAGTGGGAGAGTGAAGAGGGGACATTGGCAGTTGTTACAACACTGGCAAGATTTTGGGCACAGAACTAAGGAGATACTGTCCATGTGCCACAGACTGTAGCTACTGGATGGTTTTACAGATGAATGATGTACCTTCCACATCTTCATCCACTGATGTGTGCACTGCCTCCCACTCTCTGGGTGGTGCTGGTGTTGAAGAGGAGGGAGGCACACACACAGTACGAGCTGGAGATGGGGATTCCAAGTTTGTGGCAGCTGTCATCTGTGGAAAGATGAAATGCATCACTGCAGCAAGGAGAAACTTCTGGTTTTGCAACACAGCAACAATGTCACAGTGGTAGGCAGCCAGGTTGTCACTGAGGGAGGCTGCATGGACTACAGAACACAGGATAGCCCCCTGCCTGTTGTCAATCACACTGGTGCCTCTTTTTGCAGGAATTTATTAGGGCCTCTGCCTCAGGACACCAGCTATGTCGGCCAGGGACTGCTGGAGTCCATGTAGCAGAGAGTGGGTGCCTCTGATGGCAGCAGAGTTGTCCTTATTCGAACAGAGGCACCTCTGGACTCCCTCTAGGCTGCCCATCATGGTCTCCATCCCCACCCGCACCAGCTGAGCCAGCTCCCATTGGACTCCTACCTCTGTTTTTTGGAAGATAATGTCTGGATCATTGGAGTCCAGGGCTGTGCCTGGGCTGGCCAGTGGTGTGTGTTGTCTGTTGGGTGTGTCATGTGGAGATCCCGCAACACTGTGTGTCCTCCCTGCGACTGGAGATAGTGTCTTGATGCACCCAGGACATCCTAGAGAGTGTTGGCATTGATGGTGTGCAGCGGGTAATCCACTTCATCAGAGAAATCCAGGACAGGCAGCTCCGCAGGAGGTAAGGCATCATCCTCTGCAATGGGATAGTGAAATGTCAATCTTAGACTGTAGTAGCTGTTGATATAAGTCATCAGGTCCTTGACCCTTGTGCCTTAGTTACATGGTGCAGACACATCAAGGCCCTCATTTATGGTCCCCTAGTGGCACACTGTGCACCAGAATGCCATTTTATTTTAACGCAACATTGGCACAATCTGCAAGTCCCTATTTCCCAGACTGTTACATCCATCTTGAATGACCTCTCATGGGCTTCTGCATATAGCCCCCTATCATCAAGTGGACTGTGTGACATTTGCTTGCCATAGGTGTAGTTTGGGAATTTTTCATGCAACACCAATGGAATCATAGGGATTTTTTTGCATTGGCAATTCATGGTTCTTGCGTAAGTGTCTGAATCTTTAGAAAGCCCACATGTGTTGTAAGAGTGATGGAAGGGGGTGAGCTGTCCCCCTGCATCCCTCTAATCACCTTGAGTCTTGTTTTCTACATCCTGCACCACCGATTGGAAGGATCAAGCACCTCTTGTGTATGTGTTCAAACATGTGGGTCTCCCTTCCAGCGCACTGACACAGTCCAGAAATGCAGGCATCCTTGCACCCATGCTACAAAGAGACCTGCGTTGCAAGGATGAGTGTTGTTGGCAATATTTGACAAAGGTAGCAAACTTTCATGGCACTCTGCACCTAAATAACTCACATACCACACTCAGCCACATATAGCCATACCTGTGCCTTACCCTTTTCTTCACATGTACATGACTACGCTGTATACATCACAAATTAGCAATCCTGGTTCTTTCATTTAACTGATATCAGTATCTGTCAGTGCTGCATAGTTATAGACATTGACCATACATGTCTTGTCTTATAGACACTGTGCATTCTTGGCCTTTTCTTTTGCTGCAGGGTGACACCACAAAAAGGCTTGCAGCAGTGCCCTGCGCCAAAATCAATTAAATGAGGCCCTATGGGCACAGCAAATCTACAGACAAATGAGATCTAAATAATTAATCACAAACCATGTGTACTTACCAACAGTTTCACTAACTTCAATCCAGAGTTAGTCCACGAGGTCATGTTCCCGGCTTATTAAATCTGCCCAAAGATGCTTTAGTTGGTTGGTTGTCTGCTCCCCCTCGAACAGCCTCTGCATATGGAAGAAGATCTTCTCTAATCATAGCTTCCTTGTCTCTGTCTTGTAACCCTGGATAACTCTGCATCCCGTGTCCAACTTGTTAGGAAGGTAGTCGGATACTAACCACAGGAACCCACCAAAATCCTTGGAATTAATTGCCTTGGCCCTTACCTGACAAGTCCTTCCCAAAACACACTCTGCACTCTTAATAAAAATCCCCAAAAAACAAAACTACCCCAACTACCCCTAACAACAATGATACCTCAAAGACGTACACCGACAGTACACAGTACAATACAATACAAAATACAAAGGACAATGTAGATGTTAGGGACACTACAGGGACAGCAGACAGCACAACAAACTCCAGGAGAACCACTGCTCTCTCCAGCAACACCACAACACAACCTCTCCCAAGCACAGACAAATAGACTATGAGCTAAAGAGAAACTGAAAGTAACTTCATAGTTCTTGGTTTGTAGCATGGCTGATACCATTGCATCACATCCTTGGCGGATGCATCACATTTTAAGCAAAGGTGTTGATTGTTTTGTCTCTTCAAGCCAATGTGTGGATTTTACACAAGTCTTATCAAAGCACCACGTGGTCCTTCAGACGTGTCAGATGGGATGGTCATTTGTGGCTGAAGTGATGGCTATAAAAACATGCATTAGGCACAGTGCAACTGTGTGTATTTAAGTATAGATTGATGTGCAATGGATGTAAACGGTTACAGGGATTGCTGTGCTGCCTATGAATAATTGTGGCTACCTGCTTCCTGTCTCTGAATCTGTACAATGTGTGCTGACAGTGTATATATGTCAGAGTGCATGTATTACTAGGATCATACTGCACATAGGGATCAATCCCTCTGTTTGTGCAAGGCACACCTTACAATAGTTGCCCCATGTGCCAACTATGTCTTGGCACCTGATTACATGGCTTGACATACCCCCAGGGATGCTGCATACTTGCCCAGGCATGGGGTCAGCACACCTACATCTAAGACAGTGCAGCCGTCTGCAGATCTGTGCCATTTCCCAAGGTGCCGACAGCAGGCTGTCAGGAAACTTGGGGGTTACAGTTTCCCTTGCAGGCAAGTGCTGGGATTGTCTGGACACACATGGAAAGAGATGTGTGGATAGGGCTATATGCCTCGGTTTCCCTCCTGAGAGCTCACATCAGGGGACACACTCCCAGAGCACCTCTTACATACAGCAACAGTACAAAGCAGAGTGACAAACACATCATCATGGGGCCAGGCACCCCTGTGCAAGAGAATGCACCCAAGAGCATGCACCCTCTGTTGATGCTACAGACACTATACATGTCTCTGTGCCACAGCTTTGTCATGAATGTCTGAGTAAGCATGTTCAAAACCTTAAGGCATTTCCAGGGACCCCAGGGGACCAAAAAGTGTGTTCAAAAGGCCATTGTGCACCTGCGGTATTTATACAAAACAGCACTTGGTGTGAATACTGTGGAACTGAAGGTGCCATTTTCAAATAAGGCAGCATATGAAGGTGCCCTGAATGGTCAGATTTACAGAATTTTTGGTGCACATAATTCTCACTCATGCTGATGGTGCAATGCTAGACCACCATGCATAACCTCTGACATACTGAGGACAGCAAGACAGGGGACATTGCACCATTACTACACTCTGCATCAAGGTGATGTTGCTTGTGCATAGCAGTGGGAGTTCACATGCAATATCCATGTAGTTTGACACTGTGACAGGTAATGAGACTCAGATGGACCAGACTCACTCCCAAACTTTTCAGATTTCTCCAGTAGAGCCTGAACACGGATGTATTAATTCATGTAAACTTGGCTCACCTGTTTCCATGTGTCCTGCATTCCTCACATTGGCCATGTAGGGCTGTTCCATGAAAGTGTTGAGAGAATTGTATTGCAAATGGACAGCAGATTAGGTGGAGTTGTGGGTCTTTTATGCAGCACCATGTTGGCATCCACATGTTTACATGAGTCATCCTGATTATCCAAGGGGTAGTCCAACAATAATGTTCTATTACATGGTAGCATGGGGAAATAAGCTTTGTAAAGGATCAAGGGCGATCACAAAACATAAAGATTCTGTATTCTCATTTTGATGAAAAGGAACCACTCAGTCTACAATGTGATGTAGATATTCTATAGAAGTGGCTGCTGTATTGGAGTGTTCGCAATTGGGTCTTTAGTTGGCAGTCAGGTTACCCCCTGTCCAAGCAAGGACCCTTACTCTAGTCAGGGTAAGTCACACACAATCCAAATTATCCTGTGCCCACCCTCTGGTAGCTTGGCACTGAGCAGTCAGGCTTAACTTAGAAGGCAATGTGTAAAATATTTGTGCAATATACAATATATAGCTGGGTTTCCAGTGCCATAACTTGGCCTATGAGTACGTTGGGTGCCTGCTGTGGAGCTTCTTGGGGGGGCATGGTTGGCCCTGGTGCTCTCCGTCTTCTTGTCCTGGTTTAGTTGCAAGGGATTGTGGGGTGTGTCTGGGGGTGTTTTATGGGGTTCTGGATATGGATCAGGTGTGTGGGTGATACGCCTATCCAATGTGCGCACTTGTTGCTGTTGAGTTCACTTGCCGTCTGTGGCGGTCGGCACCGCCAATGGTCGTATGGCCTCCACTGTCCGCCGAGGTGATTTGTGCATCATTATTTGGAGGGCAGAATGTGAGTGTGCTTGGCGGTGGCGGGTTGGGGTGGGCCGGGATTCCCGCTGAGTCCGGGGAGTGATGGTCTGGGAATTTTTGGCGGGGTTGGGTTTTTCATTCATTATATGGCGGGTTTCCATTCACCGCCAACGGCAGGATTCTGTTCACCGCCGACACCGCGGTCGCGGTCTTTCCCGCCATGTTCATAATGACCGCCAAAGTCTCTTTTCGCACAAAGTACCTGGTGTGCGTGAAAACTCTCTGCAATGGGTCGCAGAGGAGGAGAAGCGTGGAAACAAAAGAGGTGTGCGTCGATTTCTCGGGCCAAACACGGTGATGCGTCATTTAGTTTCCACGCAGGGAAGGCTGTGCGTCGATTTCCAGTGCTCGGTCGTGGATCCTCTTCGGGTTGCGGGGTTTTCTGACGCCCCCGCATCTGTGCGTACAATCCTGGGCATGTGGAGCAAAGTCACAAGCACTGCATCATTCTGGTTCGGCGTGCAGTGAATTTTTCACCGTGGGGCAGGCTGTGCATCATTTTTAGCAAGCTGTGCATCGAATTTTCACCGCACAAGGAGTCCAGTTGCAAGCAAGAAGTCTTTTCGGTCCTGAGACTTTAGGGAACAGGAGGCAAGCTCTATCCAAGTCCTTGGAGATCACTTCTTCACCACAGCCAGGGAGCAGCAAGGCAGCAGGGCAACAGCAGGGCAACAGCAAGGCAGCAGCCCTTCACATAAAGCAGTCAGGTGAGTCCTTTAGGCAGCTAGGCAGTATTTCTTGGCAGGATGCAGGTTCTGGTTACAAGTTTCTTCTCCAGAAAGTGTCTGAGTTGGAAGGGGCAGAGGCCCTGTTTATATACCCAAATGTGCGTTTGAACTGGGAGAGACTTCAAAGAGTGGCTTAGAAGTGCTCCAGGTCCCCTTTCAGTTCAATCCTGTCTGCCAGGGTTCCAGTAGGGGGTGTGGCAGTCCTTTGTGTGAGAGCAGGCCCTCCACCCTCCCAGCCCAGGAAGACCCATTTAAAATGCAGATGTATGCAAGTGAGGCTGAGTATCCTGTGTTTGGGGTGTGTCTGAGTGAAAGCACAAGGAGCTGTCAAGTTAACCCAGACAGACGTGGATTGTAAGGCACAGGAAGATTTAAGTACAGAGAAATGCTCACTTTCTAAAAGTGTCATTTCTAAAATAGTAATATTATATCCAACTTCACCAGTGAGCAGGATTTTATATCACTATTCTGGCCATACTAAACATGACCTTCCTACTCCTTTCAGATCAACAGCTACCGCTCAAACAATATATGAGGACAGCCTCAATGTTAGCCTATGAAGGGAGCAGGCCTCATAGCAGTGTAAAAACGAATTTTGGAGATTTACACTACCACGATATGTAAAGTACATAGGTACATGTCCTGCCTTTTGCCTACACAGCACCCTGCCCTATGGGTTACCTAAGGCATACCTTAGGGGGTGTCTTATATGTAGAAAAAGCAGTGTTTTAGGCTTGGCAAGTACTTTTAAATGCTAAGTCGAATTGGCAGTGAAACTGCAGACACAGGCCTTGCAATGGCAGGCCTTGGACAAAGTGAAGGTGCTACTTAAGTGGGTGGCACAACCAGTGCTGCAGGCCTACTTGTAGCATATAATCTACAGACCTTAGTCACATTTAGTACACAGTACTAGGGACTTATAAGTAAATTAAATAGTCCAGTTGGGTATGATCCCATGTTACCATGTTTAAGGGGAGAGAGCATATGCACTTTAGCACTAGTAAGCAGTGGTAAAGTGTGCAGAGTCTAAAAACCAGCAAAAACAGTGTCCAAAAAGTGGAAGGAGGCAGGCAACAAGTTAGGGGTGACCACCCTAAGGCTGTCAGCTCTAACATGGAGCATTGCACCAATGTCTAATCAATTGTTAATCAGCTTCTTGTGTAAAGTACAAGCTTAGAAAAAGTATCCGAGAGGGTTCCACAGCTACAGGAGTGAAATATATCTTCAAAGGGACTTAAGTCCAAGAGAAAGCTCTTACTGCATCTATGGTGTCATGTGGTCCTGTGTAATCATCTCTAGTGGTGTCCAGAACAGGCACCATCTTTTTAACCCCAGGGACACTTTGGCCCTCATTACAACCCTGGCGGTCGGTGTTAAAGTGGCGGTAATACCGAAAACAGGCCGGCAGAAAAAAAATTGAATCATGACCATGGCGGAAACAATCAACATAGACAGCCACTTTAACACTCCAAACGCCATGGCGGTACAAACAAACAGCGCGTTGGTAACTGCCAACAGACAGGCGGAAGACAATGTACCGCCCACCCTATCACACGATGCCTATCCACCACCTTTTCCGGGGCGGAACCAACGCGAACAAAAACACGGCGGAAACAGTACACAGAAGGGAAAACACCCACCTCTCCACACCCCACGAGGAACCAGGACGCCATGTAGCTCGATTTGTAGATACTGCCGATGCTGGTCTTCCTTCTCTTCCATCAGGAGCACCAAAGACGGCGGCGATGACCACAGTGAGTACTGCACCTTCAACACAGGGCGAGGGGAGGGAAAAGAGAGTGACACACACACACAACAAACAACACCCCCACCAACACTCACAACACCATACACACAAATACATGCAGCAACAGTACACATATACCCCCCACCCCCTGGAAGAATGCAAGGACACAAGAAATTGATTTGAACGAATGTAATCATGTGAAATCTCATTATCAAAGTTCAAAATCCAGTAAACACAATTATGTACACCAACTACACAAGTCCGGATAGTGCACCAATCATTGTCCGTGGACCACTGGGCCCAAAATGCATGTACCACATATGATACCTGACTGGAAATGGAGAGAACACTGGAGGGGCATCAGATCGAAATGAAACAGGCACCTGAGGGGGGAGGAGGGGCACCTCAGCCAGATGAACGCACGGTGCCACAGCTGTACGAGGGGGCTCCATGCCCATTGATGTATCCTGGGGAATGCAAAGCCACAGTCTCTCATGTCTCTCCAGGGGGTGGTTTTCCCACTGCTTTATCCAGGGGAGTGCAAAGCCACAGTCTCTCAAGTCTCTCAAGTGGGTGGGTTGCCCACTGCTTGGTCCTGGGGAATGCAAAGCCACAGTCTCTCAAGTGGGTTGGTTTGCCCACTGCTTGGTCCTGGGGAGTGCAAAGCCACAGTCTCTCAAGTCTTTCCAGTGGGTGGTTTGCCCACTGCTTTATCCTGAGGAGTGCAAAGCCACAGTCTCTCAAGTCTCTCCAGTGGGTGGTTTGCCCACTGCTTTATCCTGGGGAGTGCAAAGCCACAGTCTCTCAAGTCTCTCCAGTGGGTGGTTTGCCCACTGCTTTATCCTGGGGAGTGCAAAGCCACAGTCTCCCAAGTGGATGTATCTCTCCACTAGTTCTGGAAGGGGTCTGGTGCCCAGAGTGCTTCATCCTGCCAAAGACTAAGGTAGTGGATGTCAATCTCCACTGGTTCTGGAGGGGGCTTTCTGCCCAGAGGGCTTGATCCTGCAAAGGATTGAGGTAGTGGATGTCAATCTCCGCTGGTTCTGGAGGGGGGGATGGTGCCCAGAGTGCTCCACGTGCAGTGTGGCCCGTACAATTCCCTCACCTGGGTGTGTGTGCCACAAGATTGCCGAGTTACAGGTAGCATGATACGCCACGGAGGCAGCGACATACCCACACTGCTGCGGCTTCGCATTCCACCTGCAGGTGACAACAGTGATGACACTAATGCTTCATGGAAGCTGCCCAGGGTCCTGGAACTCACCACCAACCTCTGACGACTGACCACTGGGGATGGTAGGCATGACAGCGGCGGTGCCACTGTCCGAGGACGTTGCGGGCCGCTGCTGGTGCTTGCAGCGGTGTCTGTCGTGGCGGTGCTAGCAGCGGTGTCTGTTGTGGCAGTGCTGGCAGCGTGGTCTGTGGCGGCGGTGCTGGCTGCGGGGTCTGTGGCAGCAGTGCTGGCTGCGGGGGCTGTGGCGGCGGTGCTGGCGGCGGGGTATGTGGCGGCGGTGCTGGCTGCGGGGTCTGTGGCGGCAGTGCTGGCGGCGGGGTCTTTGGCGGCGGGGCATGTGTCAGCACCTGTTGAGGGAGAAAGCAGGATGTCTCCTGCAGCCTCAGACGGCTGCCCACCGGTGAAGAGGCTGGGGACTGTCGCAGTGGCTGTAGACGTGCTGGAGGCGGTGCAGGTGGCGGTGTTCGCTGCCGTACAGGTTGGCGTGGACGTGGACAGAAGGTGTCACAGTGGTCCCTCAGTCTGTGCCACCATGCCCTCTCCTGACCTGCCCTTCTGTTTTAGGCCCTTCCCCACCATTGATGGTGGCGCAGTTGTCTTGCCACTATCCCCTTTAGTTTTCGCTGACCCCTTGGTGGCTGGTGTTTTCGGCTTCTCCCTCTGGGATGTGGGCACCTTTTTCACCTTGGCAGGTGGTGGAATGTCCTTGCCCTCGCTACGTGGCACACTGGCAACCCTGATGTTTGGCACACTCCATGACTCCGCAGTTGCTGGCACCACTGTGCCTGGGGATGTGGTGGCTGAGGTGCTGGGCTGGGACCTAGAAAGCCTGGCCCTAGGGAAAGGACCGGAGAGGTGAAGGGAAGAGGTCAAGGTTTGCCAGGAAAAGTTTTTTAGACACACTGGGACGGCTAGGTGGAGGGGGTTTGGGAGTGGAGGAAGAGGTAGTGGTTGTAGGAGGTGTACGTCTGCTGAATTTGTGTGAAGGTGTATGGGCTGGGGGCTGTTGTGAGGTGGATGGCTGTTGGGCTGGTGTGTGCCTGCGTTTGTGTAGTTTGGGAGGAGGGCTCACAAACACACTGGTAGAGGACACTGGGGATGTGTGAATGGTAGTGAGGGTGGTGAGTGCACGTGAGTGGTGTGTGGTGATGGGTGTGCTGGTGATGATGGTAGTGGCTGAGGATGTAGTGCATGCAGGTGTGAGTGGAGACGACACTGGCAGGGAGGAGGGAGATGTGGAGGAGGGGGACATAGTGGAGAAAGTGGATGTTGGTATGTGTGCATGGGTATCGTGCTTGTGTGAGTGCCTGTGGGATGTGTGGTACTTATGTTTGCCTGAGACACTCTTGTGTGTTGATGTGTGTGCATGCTGGTCTGATGGTGTGCTTGGGATAGGCTGAGGTACAGGGGATTGGGTCTGGGCGGAGGATGTTGGAGGGGGGAGGCTGGACACAGGGACAATGGCTGCCATCAGTGCTGAGGCCAGAACCTGAAATGCTCTCTGTTGGGCTGCCTGGCCAGAATGAATGTCCTCCAGGTATGCATTTGTTTGTTGCAAATGCCTCTCAACACCCTGGATGGCATTCAGAATGGTAGACTGCCCAACAGTGAGGGATCTCAGGAGGTCAATAGCCTCCTCACTGAGGGCAGCAGGGCTAACTGGGGGAGGGCCTGAGGTGCCTGGGGCGAAGGAGATTCCCACCCTCCTGGGTGAGCGGGCACAGGACAGATGCTGAGGGGCTGCTGGGAGGGCGGTGCTGGTAGGGGGGGTGGCAGCTGTACCTGTTGATGCAGTGGGTACAGAGGGGCGCGCCACCGCAAGGGAGCTCCCATCAGAGGAGGAGTCGCTGTGGCTGGTCTCTGCTCCTGTCTCCACCGTGGAGCTCCCCTCGCCCGCCGTCCCACTGGTGCCTTCAGACTCCGTTTCTTCACCCTCCAGGGCCATGTGGGATGCAGCTCCCTCCTGCTCCGGTGTCAATGCTCCTCCGCCTGATTATGCTATTGCACACAAGAACAGGGAGACGACAAAAAGGGGGGGAAAGACAGAAGAAAGACATGTTCAGTGCATGCAACACCCCTACCGTTGGCAGACACAACAGACAGTGAGCAGCCCTCTGCAAGACGCCATGCACTCATAGTTCTTAGATTTATCACATGCCCATGGGATACGAGGCCTAAGCCCAATTGCTGCACACCTGGAAGTCACAGGAGCCTGACTAGGTGTAGATGGCTCTAACCACTAGTGGGGTTTGGGTGCCACATATCCAGCCTGACAAGGGACCTTGCCTACCAAGATCGCCCTGGCCTAGGGGAACCCACTGCCCACCTCCCCCGCCCAGACAACTCTAATGCACGCAAAGTCAGCTGAATGAGAGTGTACTCACCCCCTTGTGGCTGTTGAGATGCCCTCAAGCGCCCATCCAACTCCGGATAGACCACCGCCAAGATCCGGAACATCAGGGGGGTCATGGTGCGATGGCACCCTTCTCACCTTGGGAGGCCATCCCCAGCTGGGCCTCTGGTGTCTTTTTGCTCCAGCTGCGCAGGTCCTCCCATCTTTTACGGCAGTGGGTGATCCGTCTGTGGTAGACCCCCAGGGTCCGGACGTCCTTGACGATGGCATGCCAAATAGCCTTCTACTGGTGGGCGCTGACCTAGAGGAATGGTACAGGGGGAAAGGACATTACTCACCCGGCCCGGACCGTCATACTCATTGCCCACCAGTTCCCACCAATGTCAGCACGCACACAAACTCCCTATCCACACATATAGGCCTCAGCCCCCCCAGGTATCTTCCATCCACGCCACTCAAAGCAGGCATTGCCCATTCAGCATACTTACAGTGTACTCACCTGTTTGTCTGGAGGACCGTACAGTTGCATGTACTGGGGGAGGACCCCATCCACTAGTTTCTCCAACTCCTCCAAAGCGAAGCCAGGGGCCCTTTCCCCAGACACATGAGCCATTGTCGCTTCCAGACACAGGTCACAGCAGCACTTGCAGTGTAGGTCCTCTCCTGTTGAAGGTCGGGTATCAAGTGAGTGAACATACAGAAAATGGCGGTCACGTCCGCAGCGGTGTGTACCGTCACCACCGGCGTACATCGTCATTGGCTCCTAGGACCCATAGGGCCCAATGTTAACCAATGCTACGGCTACGCGACGGTGTACAACGCCAGCGCTGTTACCTCATATCCCCTTGTCCCGCCTTACAGGTCAGGCAGCCGCCATTTCAGGGGGCCACATGGCATTAATAATAACTGCGTCACACCTATGCAGGCCTGGAATGCACACAGTTACAGGCACATTGCGGATTAATACATTTGTGCAAATTACATTTTGGGATACCTCAGTGTTGGCTGACTCTCTGCTCGCTGTTCTACTCCATAGGGCATGTCTGCTGGGGCAGGTGATGAGATGGCGGTGTCCTCCGGCATACAGACAGCTGGTGGACCTGTCAACAGTGGAAGAGAGACACATAATAGTCACATACAGAGTTGATCGTGCAACAATCCAGGAACTGTGTGCCCAGTTGGAGCCAGACCTGATGTCAGCTATCCGCCATCCCACAGGGATACCCCCTCTACTGCAGGTCCTGTCAGTACTCCATTTCCTGGAAAGTGGTTCCTTTCAAGCAACAATGGCCATTGCGTCAGGGATGTCCCAGTTAATGTTCTCTAACGTGTTGTCCAGAGTGTTGTCTGCCCTGCAGAAACACATGCACAGCTACATCGTGTTCCCTCAGGTGGAGGATTTGCCCACAGTGAAAGGTGACTTCTATGCCATGGTACATATCCCCAACATCATTGGTGCCATTGATGGGACACATGTGGCATTAGTACCCCCCGCAGGAGTGAACAGGTGTACAGAAATAGAAAAATCTACCATTCGATGAATGTGCAGATGGTGTGTTTGGCAGACCAGTACATCTCCCATGTAAATGCCAAGTTTCCAGGCTCAGTGCATGACTCTTACATTTTGAGGAATAGCAGTATCCCTTATGTGATGGGGCAACTCCAGAGGCACCGTGTGTGGCTAATAGGTGAGGCCAAGAACCCAATACAGTTTGAATAGATGTCTGGGTATGGGGTTGTCCCTAAGGGTTAGTGTGTGTCTAAAAGTTGTCCCTCGATATTTGCAGGTGACTCTGGTTACCCCAACCTGTCATGGCTACTGACCCCAGTGGGGAACTCCAGGACAAGGGCAGAGAAACTCTACAATGAGGCACATGGGCGAACTAGGAGGGTGATTGAACGCACCTTCGGCCTCCTGAAGGCCAGATTCCGGTGCCCCCATATGACAGGTGGTTCCCTCTACTTCTCACCAAAGAAGGTGTGGCAGATAATCGTGGCCTGCTGTATGCTGCCAGGTGCCTTTTCTGCAGGTGGATGGGCCAGCTGGTGGTCTTCTGGCAGCTGTGGAGCCTGTGGACAGTGAAGAAGAAGAGGCAGAAGAAGAGGATATCGACAACCGAGACAACATAATCATGCAATACTTCCAGTGAGACACAATTAAGAAGATGTCACTGCCTCCCACATCTCCCACAATTTTTGGAGCTAGCATAAGTCTGTTATTTTCACTCAGTGTATGGACCCTGACTTGTCACTTTGACTTTCCTTTTCACAGATGTGGGTCCCACTTTGTGCCCTCTCCTATATTTCCTCCAGGCCTACAGCTGTGTTACATCGGTATGTGCACAAGTAAATTGACATTGCTATGTTCCATGGTTATTGTGATTACACATTTGTGAAAGCACAGACTGACTCCAGATTGATTTGTGATTGAAGTGTGTTTATTTCTGTGCTAATAAGTGGAGGGGGTTGTAAAATGGGCTGGGGGGATGGTGGAGGAATGTCCATGGCAGAGCCCAGTCTATTTGTTTCACAGGTGTATTGTCCAAAGGGGCATAGGAAGTGGAGCAATGGCAGTTGAAGGATGGACAGGGTGACAAAGTGGGACTGAAGGGTGACATTCAGGGCGCTCTCATTTCCTGGTGGGGGTCTTGGCAATGTTCTCTGTCTTATTCCTGGATCTCAGGGACCGTTTGCGGGGTGGCTCTCCATCTGCAGGGGTTGGGGTGCTGGTGTCGTGTTCCTGTGGTGGTGTCTCCTGTCCTTAGCGCCGGCGGAGGTGGAGGGCTGTTCATCATCCAGGCTTGTGTCAGGGGCCCCTTGTTGTGCCACTGTGTCCCTCCTGGTGTTGACAAGGTCTTGCAGCACCCCTGCAATGGTGACCAGGCTGTTGTTAATGGACTTCAAGTCCTCCCTGATCCCAAGGTAGTGTTCCTCCTGCAGCCGCTGGGTCTCCTGAAACTTGGCCAGTACCGTTGCCATCGTCTCCTGGGAATGATGGTAAACTTCCATGATGTTGGAGAGTGGGTTCCCTGGGCCTGTCCTCCTTTCACACAGCAGTCCTCCCAGCTTCCCTGTTGTCCTGTGCCTCTGTCCCCTGAACCGTTTGCCTACTGCCCCCAGGTCCCTGATCGTCCTGTGTTAGTGGGGCTGCCTGGGTTCCCTGTAGTGGTGGACACACTGCTGATTGACCTGTCCTGGGGACAGAGGGATGGGCCCGCTGGGTGGGTGCTGTGGTGGTGTTTCCAGAGGGGGGAAGGCTCTGTGGTGGCTTGTGACTGTGTCAGGGGAACCGACTTTCCCGAGGTCCCTGATAGGCCGGGCTGGTCATCTTGATCCAGTTGTGCAGAGCTGCTGTCATCACTGTGAGTCTCTTCTGTGGGGGGACTGGATATGTCTGGCACCTCTTGTCCCGTGACATTGGGTAGGGGTGCTATAGGGGTGTAAAGGCATGATTATTGCATCTGTGTGTGCCATCGAGTGCAATGGTTGAGTGACCCTGTACTCCAGTGCTTGCATTCTTGGCTTGGTCCTTGTGTGATAGTTGGTTTCGGGTCTGTGTGGGTATCTGTAGTGGACATACTTTGGTGATGGGTATCCATGCATTGGTGTTACATGCAGGGCTTGATTTTGGGATGTGTGGGTTGTGTTGGTGGGGTATCTGTGGGTTGTTGGGGTGATGGGTGTGAGGGTGAGGATGGGGTATGTGATGGCATGCAGGTAGGGTGGGGGATAAAGTAGTAAAGATTTGCCTTACCAGAGTCCAGTCCTCCTGCTACTCCTGCAAGGCCCTCGGGATGCAGTATTGCCAAGACTTGTTCCTCCCATGTTGTTAGTTGTGGGGGAGGAGGTGGGGTCCACCGCCAGTCCTCTGTACAGCAATCTGGTGTCTGGAGACCACGGAACGCACCTTCCCCCATAGGTCGTTCCACCTCTTCCTGACGTCATCCCGGGTTCTTGGATGCTGTCCCACTGCGTTGACCCTGTCGACAATACTGCACCATAGCTCCATCTTCCTTGCAATGGAGGTCTTCTGCACCTGTGATCCGAATAGCTGTGGCTCTACCCGGACAATTTCCTCCACTATGACCCTGAGCTCCTCCTCAGAGAACCTGGGGTGTTGTTGAGGTGCCATAATGTGGTGTGGGTGATGTGTGAGATGGTGTGTGTTGTGATGTGTGAGGGGATGGGTTGTTGTGTGCTGTTTGAGGTGCATGGATGTTGGGTAAGTGATGGTGTTGTGTGTCTGTGGATGCTGGTGTTTTTTTAGGTAGTGTCTCTCTCTGGCCTGCTTTCAAATTTCTGGTAGTAAGGGTTTGTGGGTGATGCGGGTGTGTGCTTTATATTGCATTGGGTGTGTGGGTGTGGTGTGTGTATGTGTATCAGGTGTGTGTATTTCGATTTGTCCAATGTGGTTGTGCTTTGTATATGTGTGTGTATTTTGAGCACGGTGGTGTGTACCGCCAATGGATTACAGCGGTTGAAAGACCGCCCTGTTGATTTGTAGGTCGTGATAGTGTGGGCGTACTCTTGTTCGCGTGACGGTGTGGGTTTTGTTGGTGGTCTTCTGCACGGCGGTAAGCGGGATTTACCACCAGGGTTGTAAGGAGGGCCTCTGTCCTCTTTCGCTGTCCATTCAGTCATCAAAATAATATTATGTTGAACCGAAATCATACCGCTGCCATGTTTAAATGGCCTGGGAGTACAAAGCGATCATAGAGGTGCAATTCTTCAGGTCTTGCAGTCAGTTAGCAAACCTAGAAAGGTATATTTTATGCTATGAGTTATTTATATTGAGGATTACTAGACTATTGCTTTTATCATATAATCTAATCCATTTATCAAATTTTTGGATTATTATTGACAATAACCCTTACCATGGTCTGTGTTGTATGAGATATGATAGCATGAAAATTGTACTTGCTCCGGTGATTCCAAAAAGGAGGAACTTTCTTACACCTCGCATTTAGTAGGACCGGGTTAGTCCTTATGTGGGGAACATTTTATAAACAGGTTTGAGTACAAGGTTAACATCTCGTTTGTTACATGCATTTTTTGCATCATTTTTTTCTTTAGATTATGGGAAAATAGTTGCAAATATTTACTGATTTTATGAGAGTTGGCTAGATGCTTAACCTCTTATATTAGAAATGACTCTTCCCTCAGATCTAAACTTGTTAAGGTGATATGAGAGGAATGTTAAACAGGCTTTGTGAGTGAAAACCTTCACATTTCCCATATAAACATCTCATGTAGCTTAAGCCAAGTACCAAAAGACCCATTGCAATGGTGCTACGTTAGGCATCCATTGCTTTATACTATTACAGTAACCAATAATGTAGTTTAGCGTCCTTGTTCAATACCTTCTTGATTGTATCACATTGTAGGACAAGGTCACTTTTTCTTTTGTGTAATGTAATCTCCATGTCTCTTCCTCTCAGATTCCTAATTAATTTCCCAATTCCAAAAAAGGTGACAGTTCTTTCATTACATGACATTTTAACAGGTGTTCTACTAGTGGCAGTTTGGTATCCTTTTTCTGGATATTGGAAAGCGTTCCTGTATGTGATTTTTCAAAGGTTGTATGGTGCTTCCAAGGTAGTTTCTCCTATAAGTGCAAATTATGGTATAGACCACTTATGTGCTTTCCCAACCTATCCAGTCTCGCATCTGAAATTCGTGGTCAATAATCCTTCCCTTGACTATTTTGTCTTTGCAGATGAAACAGTTCTTGCATGTGTGGAAGCCTGCTGGTCTTGTCAGAAAGGTTATGAATTTGTTCAGTTTGTCTTGGAAAAATTAGTGACTTAACTTTTGTTTTAGGTTTGGGGTTGTTCTGAAGCATATTTGAGGAAAAGGTTTTATCACTTCCCAAAGCTGTGTGTGATGCATTACAAGTGACCAGTGTTTCCTCAATATTTTACGAACTTGATGATGGCCATTATTATATTCCGTTATGAAGCAGATTGTTTGGGTATCACTTCATCGATGTGTGTCTTATAATAATTGACTTCTATCAAGTTCTCCTACTTTCTGCATAGTCTCAGTCAGATATTTTTCTTCATATCCTTGTTCTTTTAAACACTGTGTTAACTCACTTGCTTTCTTGTGGTACACTTCATACTCACTGCAGTTTCTCCGAATTCTCAGATATTCTCCCTTTGTTATATTTTCTATGTTGTTTTAGGGTGACAGCTCTCAGTATGTAGAATGGACTTAGAGGGTGGTTTTCCGATATAGGCAACTATGTAGTCGGTTGTCCTGAATGTACAGGTTGAGATCCAAGAATTCTCTTTCTTGTTCTGAGTATGTGGATGTGACTGACATTTCCCATCTGTAATTGGATAATTGTGAAATATATTCCTGGAGGGTTGTCTCTAGGCTTTGCCAGATCATCAATATGTTGTCTATGTATCTTGTTCAGAGCACAATGTTTTGGACAAAGTCCCTGTATTTCTCATTCCAAAACCAGTGCTTCTCCACTTCTTCCATGAGAAAGCAGGCATACGGTGGAGCAAATTTTGCTCCCATCGCTGTTCCTGTTGTTGTAAGAAGTAGGAGCCATCAAAGAAGAAGAAACTGCGGTTGAAGCAAAAGGTGAGCATTTTCAAGATCATGTAATTTCTTTTTAGTAAGTGTACAGATCATGTCATAATTGCCCTCTTACTTGCCTCTATATCATCCCGATGTTTGATTGAGGTCTAGAAGCTGACTACATAAATTATAACCAAGATGAAGTCAGGCTGCCACTCAATATTATCCAATTCTTTTTAGTATATCGTCCGTTTCCTACGTTCTTGGTGTCCCTGACGTATGATGAAAGGCTTTTCATAAATGTTTACAATTGATTATCTATATACTAACCTATTTGTGAGAAAACTGAGTCTATCCCAGCAATGATTGGCCTGCCTTTAGTGGGAAGACTTAGCTTGTGTATCTTGGGAAGTGGGTACCACTGGATGTTTCACAAATAAGAATTTTTTTACTACAGAGAAATAAGGCGTTTGTTGTGCCATTTGTTTACTAATTCTGACAACAATTATTGTGTTGTAAAAGTTGGATTAGTCAGTAATTTTTTGTGTAAGATCACATCCTCCAATTGATGATATATTTCTGGGAGATAGTCATTAGTTTGGAGCAAGACAATGTTGACTTCTTGTCTGCCTCTTTTACAATCATGTCCTTGATATTATTTAAATCCCCAATTGCTTATTTTTGACTCAATGAGATATTCAGTGGTAAGTATGTTTGTACTTGATATATTCATGCCCTACGTCTTTCATGACAGCACTATAGAACAGGTCAATAGCATTACCTGGAGGTAAGGTTGGTGTGAAAGTAGATTTTGGATGGAAGGTTTGGTTGGTCATGGCATGTGATGTGTCAATATTGAGTTCTTCTGCTAACATCATCATGTCCATGTTTGTGTCCAATGTTTCAGACTCTGATAAATCCGTTATTGTTTTGATGTCTTCTAAATCATTTACTGTTAAATCACTAGTAACTATTTGGTCAATTGTCTGAGTATGAGTTTGTGGCTTATCTGCAAAAGATTTTTTGAGTTTCAGTGATGTTGTAAATTTAAAAAAGGTCTATTTTTGTCTTTGTTAGGTCCCATTGAGCTGTAGGGCAGAATGATAATCCCTTTTCCAAAAATCCCTGTTCAGGTAGGGTCAGGTTGTACTTCATCAGATTTCAAATCAATTGGTTGGAGATTCCCTGGTTCTCAATTGTTCTTTACTCCTTGCCCTGGTTTGAACTCCTGAAGTTGTTGGTGTTTCTGTTCTGGAGGGTGGCGGTCAAGTTCTTGTATCTTGTGTGCTTTGGTTTCCTAATCTGTAACTTTTTTCTACCTCAAACAATTCACACAGGCTTTCTCAGAGGAGGAAGCTGGTCCCTCAGAGGGATTCAACATCCGATGTCAATGACGTTTCTGAGTTATGTGGCTGGTATGTTTGTGCCTCAGTTGGTTTCACATTATCAGATTTCTTAGCAAAAGGGTCTTCCCTTCCAAGTTGATAGTTGACCTGGTCTCTGCGCAATGTTCTGTTTATCCTTTTGATTATCTCTTCCTCATACCCATAAATAATTTTGTTTATTTTTGTGTAATTGTTTTGTGTGGTTTCTCCCCAGTTGGCCTCTTCTACTTTTTTAGAGAGGTTATCCACTTCCTCCTTGTATTTTTCATACTCCTCTTTTGCTATATCAATTAGCTGTTGAATCATTATTGAGTGCTATATGTACATTGTATTCCCATTTAGTGATTTTTTTTCTTGGGAGGTAGTATCAACTGGTGGAAAAATAGATATCCTGAGACACCTTGGCATCTGTTCTGCTTCCAAATATTTTTTTTTGGGACGCTGCCTCCCAACACTTGGTGGTTTCTTTTTTATTGCTCATTATAAGGATTGAAAAGTGCTTTTCACTGGTGTGGGATTTGGTCTACTAAATCTGGTTGCTCCTGTGTCTTGTGTATCAAATACTTCCCGTAGTTGTTCCTTCCTCAAATCTTTCCTATTTCGTGTACCTTTCATTATCTTGTTATATATGGCTGTGGAGGTGTGGTAGTGGGTTATGTTACTATGTTAAAATTGTGTTAAAAGGGTTGTGTTGTGTTAAAACTATGCTAAAAGGGGTGAAATAGTGTTGACTAGAATATATGTGCTAGGAATCTAAGGCCCCCATTACAACCCACAGTGGTCCCGGCGGTTTTATGCCACGGTGGTTCTGGCGGTTGTAATCCGCCAGGGCAGTGCTGCTTGCAGTGCTGCCCAGGGGATTACGAGTCCCCTTCCCGCCAGCCTGTCCATGGCGGTAGGAACCGCCATGGAAAGTCTGGCGGGAAGGGGAGTCGCGTGGCCCCTGGGGGCCCCTGCAATACCTATGCACTTGGCATGGGCAGTGCAGGGGCCCCCAGGCATACCCCGACACTGCTTTTCACTGTCTGCACCCGTCGCACAGCCGCAACACCGCCGGCTCCATTTGGAGCTGGCTCCTATGTTGCGGCCCACATCCCCGCCAGTCCAGCAGGGATGTCAGAATGGGCACGGCGGTTGCAACTTGGCGGGCGGCAACAGCCACCTGCCAAGGTTGTAATGAAGCCCTAAATCTGCAAAGACACAAATCAAGGATGCAATAGAAAGCAAGCAATACCCAGGAAACAAGACTTGCTAAAACAAGAGGAATGAGATTCTCTGAGTCTCTGGTGAACTCAACGCAATTAATACAAACTGTAGGATCAGTTTGGAGTAAAAAAGTACTGCACAAAAATATTGTACATGAATTTCTTGAAGTCATTGTAAAACCAACAGGAGAATATTCAAATAAATTCACATGATACAAGCAAGTGGTTTTGAGTTCTTTCGCTTTAGCCAATTGGAACAATTGCCCTTTGAAAAACAGACACTATCCTTGAATAATTCTGAATTATGCTTATTATTGCCTATAGTGCTCTCTCTATTATGTCCGGACTAGTGACACACATCATATAACAATCAGAGGGACTATTCACTAAATTGTTTACACATATACAGTCATTCCTGGACACAATAACAAACATATATGTAGAAAGACATTATGAAATAAAGGATTTGCTACATACTACCAAGATTTCTATGGTGTCCTCACAGTGACCTTGGTTCCACTTGCAGCAAATTTCTTAGGTCTATCTCCCATATTAAAACTTTTCCCTGGCACAAACTCTGAATGTGGCTTTGGAAGTACAGGTTACTAAAAATGCAATCAATCAGCTAGTAAGAGGGAAGTACTTGGGATGGGTGGACTACCACCAACATTTCATATCCCTTATAAAACAAATATTGCCACCACACTGCAGAAAATGTATATAGAGGCATTTAAGAAGGTTAACCAGAGAGACTATGATAACTGTAATAGTTAAATAGGGTCAGGATCCTCTGGATGTTAAATCACATAGGCTACTAGTAAAGCTAGATACTTAATGCAATCTATTAAGTAAGATAATCGCTAGCAGGCTGCTCCAATACCTAACAGACATGACACACCAGAAAAAGTGTGGGTTTGTGCAGGGCAGGAACATGTCTGCTAATTTACATTTAATATTTCATGTTATGGCTTTGAACACACTGTGAAAGGACCACTGGCTGTAGCCTCATTACATGTAGAAAAGACCTTCAACAAGATCCTGCCGTCCTTGTGGGCTATTGATAAAAATAAGAGTGGTTGTGGATTGTAAGATAGGCAAGTACAAACAATGCCTGCCTTAATAATGCAGTCGGAATCCCGACCACGTTGTTGCCACACATGCCTTCACAACACATGCCTTTACAACAAAGTTTGTTGTAAAAGCATGCCTACTAAAGGCATGTGTGGAAATGGCAGGCAAAACGGCATGCATGGCTCTATCATACAGTCCTCCACCTACCCTAAGGCCCGAAACAACCCCCAACCCAAATACCTAGACTACCCCGACCACCCCCCACCAGTCCTGGGCTCTACAGCAAAATGCTATCCTAACCCACCACCCCCTTCCTTAGAAACTAAAGTGCCCTGACCCCCCACCTGCCCTGAACCCTAATAAAAAACCTTGACCCCCAAACCAGCCCCCCACCCATGCTAAGGACCAAAACAACCTCCACCCCTACTACCTAAACTACCCTGACACCCCCCACCACCCTGAGGCCTAAACCCTTCCCCTCTAGGTAAACTACCCTGACCCCCCCACCCACCGTGACTCCTCTCCTGATCCTTCCTCCTCTTCTCTCCACCCCCGCCCTTCCTTAAATCTTCCCCCACCCCTTTAAAAATAAACGATCCCACCACCCACCCTAAGCCCTAAAGAAAAATAAACAAACTCCCACCCGCTCCTAAAAAATAAAATAGCACGACCCACCGCACCCTAAGCCCTAAAAAATGAAATACCTAACCCCCACCCCATCCATAAAAAAAAAGCCTGACCCACATCCACCCCAAGCCCTTTATTCTGCACGTCAAAACAACCCCCCACCCCTGCGCCAGCTCCACTTACCTCATCACGTCCTCTTGCGATCCACTCTGTCTTTTTCTGTGCCTTAACCACACATATGCTTAGTTTGGCACATGCGTGGTTAAGGCACATAAAAAGGCAGTTGTTGTTCTTGCAAGCGCGGTTAAGCTTGCATGGGAAATGTCTGTGTTGTTTACAACGCATTCTTCAGGACGTTTCCCGTGATGGAGCACATCCTAAAATGGATATAGTTATATGTGCAACCATTAGCTAAGATTCATACAGGGTGAGTGTTTTTCAGCAGTTGGCAGATCTATAGGGGTATAAGGTAGGGGTGTGCTCTCTCACCCATGTGCTTTGTATTGGCTACTCAACATGGAAATATATTACCTAGCGACACAATTGATCTGGCCGATGAAATGAGATAATTGATGTTGGAGGCAGATCCTGAAGGGACGGATCTCGTAGGCTGCATGGAAGGCACTGACTTGTTACAGATTATACATGGTTATACTAGGAAAGACTTAACTGAATTCTGTGGATCCAAGATCACTACACACTATTAAAGCATGTTGGCTGACATATATGAGGAGGATGGGGGGCTCTGGAATATATAGACCAACTTTGCCCCTAAATTGGCAAATGTGGCTAAGCAACACAACACACAACTCTGGGAACAAGTTGGACTAAAACTGTGGAGGATTTGTATGATAATGAGACACCGTCAACATTTGTAGCCCTATAAGAAGAATACAATCAAGATGAGCTGGGTGGAAAAAAAGAAATGAATCCCCTAAGACTAAGATCTTAAGGGCATGATTAAGAGCGTGGCGGATGGGTTACTTTGTCACAAATGTGACGGTTATTCCGTCCACTGTATTACAATTTCCATAGAATATAATGGAATTATAATACGTAGGATGGGATTTCCATCACATTTATGACAGAGTAACCCCGTTCGCCAAGATCCAAATGAAGCCCTAAAGTTTTCTTCTGTCAAATGGGGCACAAAATAGAGGTATCTGAATGTTTCATAGTGCATTAGACCATACACTGCATCTCTCTACAGCAGCCATTGAAGCAAATCCTTGGAACATAAATTAAAATGGGGAGCTTTCAGAGATGGAGTGGACAGAAACTCACATTTGAAATTCAAGTTCACTCATTTTAATTGTTTACATCACACCTACTGTTCCTTGACAAGGATGTACTCCTGGCAACAGCAACCTGCCCCAGATGTCAAGCAGATTTAGTAAATTTCTTCCATATGGTATGGGAATGCCATATTATTAAACAGTTATTCAACATCGCTATTGGCTAATATACTCGAGGCAAAAGCCTTGAGAACTGGGTAACTGAATATGTTCAGCGGACCATCCAGATCTTAGAATATATCCAGGTTTATTGAACTGGCTTTGTGGATTGGAAATCACAGCATAGCAATGAATTAGAAAGCTTCTAAAGCATCTGATGTTTTGATGACATGGTTACAAGATGTCCAGAAGTGGACTGGTGCAGCGATCAATGCCATGAAGCTTCAGTGGAAATACATGGGTGAGCTCTTCCCTTACAGAATGGGACACTGTCCTATTGGCAGTACAATCCGAGCAGGATGAGATTCTTCACTGTGTGATCCATTCTATTATAATAATATTATTATTATTTGATATAACAATGCATTTCATGCTGTGCTATAGGACACGAATAAAAGATAATGAGGTAATGTCAGGCATTCCTCCAAGATATGTTCTAATTTGCGGCAGGATGGGAGGAACTGGATGAATTTGGTCTGGCAGGGGACCCTGTGTAATATGGAACTAGGTGTGTTTATGTTAGATTTTGTTGTCAAAATATTGTTAGACACAATTTGCCAGTACAGTCAGAATATCATTGTTTGTGCTATGGGTTTAAGTTACTCTGCAAGAGCTATTAGCTCTTTAAAATCCTTTCTTTTGCTGTGACTGATGACACCAAAAATAATAGAAGATAGAAAGCATGTTGCTGCATGTATGTAGCAGGTATTTCTAAATGTAGGCTATTTTTTTTAAACAACAGGATACTGCAGCACCTGACACTGTCCTGCCTTCCTCTTTCAACAACTGCAATCGGTCCGAAACTGTGCTAACCTTTTTGCCAAACACATAGCCTGTCATACCTGTGTCTGTCCCAAAGGACATACTGTCTTATTGCAGCGCTCCTCTACTCCTCTGACCAGAGATTACCAGCATCTGGGCAACTAGGCTAGTATAAACAAGGAAGCCGAGCACTGATCTAGCCTCAACCAATTAAGCTGACAACCTTTATCTGCAGGAGCTCCTTGACCTGGCATAGCAACAGATGTAAATTACCATCTTGTTTGTGAAGGGTTTCCTTTCATACATATCATCTGCAGCTGCAAGACCGGCACAACATGGTGCCTGTACCTCTACTTTGCACCCTAACTTGCAGGAAGACATTTTAAATGTGTATGTGAGTGTAGCTCCTCAACCAGTGCTTTGTGCAAACTTGAACTGACCCACTACATGACCTAAGTTGGCAGAGGAACCACAGCCTGATTCAACATTTGCAAATCTTTATGAAAGAGGCCATCTGCTACTCCAGTAATAGACATAAGCTCATACCATGATTAACTTAGATTGTAGAATCACACATTTGCATAGCAAGACTCGAGATGTAACACTATAATAACTTGCCAATCCCTAATATCCATGCTCCTAGGCCTAACCACATACTAGAACCCTGCAAAAGAACTTAGATTCACCTACCTCCTATCACACCAGCAACTCGAATGCCTAACACAGCGCCCTTAACTTTCACTGTGGCCGCCATCTGGCATAAAGAGGTCGCAATAAGCGGCACATGGCGGACAGCTGTGTAGCGGTCCTGACAGCAACAGAACATCACAAAAGGATACTCTCAACAGGATCTTTAATTGACTGCCCTCCCTACAGGCACACCCGTCCTGACAATGTCCTCTCGTCTTGACAGCAGGCAGAAACTGGTGCTCTAGGTTCCAAGTCGAGTGTTTTTCATTCTCCTGGGTGGTGTCTCCCCACTTAGCAGGAATACTAGCAGACCTTAGTTCCAGTAATTTTCACAAGAGGTAGGAGTTCTGTTGAGTGCCTCCATGGGGATGTGCAGCCACAATTGATTGTCTTACATTGTACTATTTGGGATATTTAAGCTCCACATTTTATAATCCATTTTTACATGCAGGTGTGTTTTAGAGTCTCTGACTTTAAAGTTCAGGCTGGGGATGTTATCTCCTTTGAAATTCCCATTTCTCTGTCTAGTTCTTTGCTGAGGAAGCAGTCTGTCACAGCAGGTATGACTCCAAATTTGATAGCCCTACAACACAGATTATGGAAGTGACTCAAGGATCCCAACTGAATGCGAGTCTCATGGATATATGCCTAACACAAGGGTGCAAAGGTCCGAGCTCTGGTCTTTATGATTCCCTGCCTTTGTAGTGTTTCTCTTATCAACCTCACTCCCTTTTGAAGTGTATAGGAGTTCCTGGCTCTCCTTTTCTCCAGTGTTTGTCCTGTCCAGCTCTCAGGAATGCAGCAATTCATAAATCTGTCTGGGATGCCTCCTCCATGTTCGCCCATGACCACAAATCCAGATATCAGCACATCTGGGACACTCAAGACAGGGGTGCTTGCCCATCACCATGAAGGGGGCTTTTCCAACTTAGCATGGACCTTATCCTGCAATGTCTATTTTCATTACACACTGTGACTCGAAGAAAAGTCATTTTATCTTTGAAGAATGAGCTAAGATTGCTAAACATCCCATTCTATTTTATTGGTCGATCCAAACTAAAGATCATACACAAAGAGAAGACCTTCTTTTCCTATCAACACAGTGACTTACAAACATATATAAACAACCTTTAGAAATCTGAAATGATTCACTAATGATCGAAGAAGAGCTAAAGACACCTGATAAACAACAACTGTGTTTTACTGTCCTAGAGATTTTAATCAAGACACCAGAGCCCCATATCGATCACAAGAAATCTGCAGTCATTCTGAATTAACCAAATCTACTAAAACCAAATATAACAAAACAACTAGAGAGAGAGGGCTCATCTTTGAGTTAATAATGTGAAAACTAAGAAAATTAGTAAATTCACCAAAGCAAGCAAAATACTTGCTAATTACTTCAAGGCTTCAAGGCTTAAAGTACACTGCAATGAAGGACAAGTCAGGATGAATTAAAATGGAGACCAAATAAATTATTCAAAACGTTCATGAGTACTACTCAAACCTATATAAACCAGAGAGACAATCATTTCGAAACAAATTTCAATTATACCAGATATAACACAACTGCCCTCCATAGACAACAAAGCTAAAGTAGAATCCATTAAACAAATTAGTAAATTAGAAATCACTAATGTGATCAGTTGACATAAAAGTGGTAAGGCCAGAGTCCCTCATGGGTTCCCAGCAATCTGCTATAAACATTTTCAGACAAACCTAATAAACCATATGGAGGTTTTCTATTGCCTAGTATGCTAACCCAACAGCCTATATAAAAAATAATGTCTCCCTATCTCAGAAAATCACCCTATTTCAAGGCAGAAAACAACGCGGTCCCCTATCACTCATACTATTCCTACTAATCATTGAGCCCCCAATCATAGATATTCATTCCAGTTAATATATAAAATAAACTCAATTTGATGCAGGAAACTTATTCCTACTAATCATTGAAACACTACTATTAGATAGTCATTTCAATTAATACATCAAATAAATACCATTTAATGCAGGAATCCAAAAGGTGTCCGCATACAAAGATGACGTACCATTATTTTTTTAGAAAGCTGTCACCGCAATCCTAGAAATCCTCATAACAACCAAATCATATGCAAGTTCTTTTGGCTACAACCTAAACAAAGGGTAAGCAGAGGTGTTAGCTCTAAACTACCAATGCTACGAAAAAATCACTGAAAATACTAGCCTGGAAAGGCAATCAAAGAATATTAAATATTTGAGCATCTGTTTCAAACATTCTTTAGCAACCTCCTGAGAAAACATTGAGAAAATACTATGGGCCTGAGTTTGGCATAGATGGCACTCCGACTTTTTTGATGATGTACACTCGCCACAAAAATTAAGGTCCACCCTCCTCATTAAGAGTCCAGTATATTTACCACAGAGACTTCTCTGTCTGTGCCACCAACATATACCTACAAAGGCGCTAGGACGGAAAGGCTGTGAGAGGCTTTGTCATTTGTCTGCCTGACGTATTTAGAGTGAGCTAACAAATGGCAAGTTTTCATTGTCTGTCTCCTCCAGGTTAAACCCTCGGCAAGTAAAAACTGCTAAATGAATCAATCACCTTGGGGAAAAAGTCCCCTGGTGAGGGGGTCAATGTATTTTATTTTTTCAAATACAAAATCCGGCTTTAAGAATTATTTTTTTTAAATTAAAAAAATACATTGAAAATGTGTACATCCCCATCATGTTGATAGAGGCACCTGTCAAACTTTTAATGCATTGACAGGAACCGCTGTGATGGTGGTTCCTGCTATTGCAAGAGATGTCCAGTAGGCAAGTGGACGTCCCTAAATTTGGTGGGTGATTACTCCCTTGTAACCCTGATGGCGTACATCCCATATGCTTAAGTCTAAATAAGGCCCTATATTCTAAAATTTAAAAAATAGCAGAAGCATAGTCTGCTAAATACATCACGTGGGTGACTGTGCTAGAATGCATTAATATGATAGTTATGCCATAACTTAATTTCATCACAGGTATGTTCCTCCTACACTTCTCCCACAACTTCTGTAAAATGCTTGATAAAATTGTCTTGGTATACATTTTGCAAAATAAGATTCTGATTTAGATTTATTGCTCGATTAATAAAAAACATTGCAATATAAAATCAAACACAATAAAACTGACACTTAAAAATAAATGTTTTTTTTAAAGAGCTTGACAGCTAAAAATAATTTCTAACCAAAATAAACTTATAAGATCAACCTTTGAGAACCAACCTACAGCAGTTTTCCCAAATCTGCTTTGTTCAGTTTCTTATGGAGCAGTTGTAAAAATGTTACCCCTTTGCAGCAAAATTAAATTGACTCACCCTTGAGCCAGAATATTACCGCCGATCTACCTGAACGGATATTGTTAACTATAAAATCATGTTTTAGCAGCTTTCTTCTTTCCAGACCTAAAGCGGGACAAATACAAAAAACATGCAGCAAAGATTCTTGATTATACCCACATAAGTGGCAATTTTGATCGATGTACTGGCCTTTCCAGGAAGGATGATCTTCTTTAGTGTCAAAGAAACCCATACGGTATAGCAGGAATTGATGTTTGATGTGAACAAAAATGTGGTCGGCTAAGTACCCCTGTGGGAACCATATCGAACAGGACCCCAGGACGGCCCAGGCATGCCGTCTTTTAGCCGGGATGGCTTTGTCTGTGATGAGCGAGAGTAAGCGAACCGTCCTGTTAACTAATCTATTAAATTCAACCTTCCTAATGTTACATTTCCAGGCTTCTTCCATTCCCAGGCTAATGATAACCTGGGTTAGGTAGCTTCCCCATGTTCCTTGCATTTTGCCACTCTGCTGCGCCTGCACTTCTTGCCAGCAGGAGCATAGAATGGAAGAATCCTCTGCCGCACGTAACTTCCACGATGATTTAAGGAAGGCACCCTGTTGCTGGAAACTTTGTTTCTTTAGGCCCATCTCCATTCTGACCTGCGGCGGGGAGCCACTTTTCGGGATGTTAAAAACTGCCTTGTATGTTTTAACCTGATCTCACGGCCTTTCAATATTCAGACCCATAGGAGATGGCTGGAAGCAGCTGAGAAGACATAATTTTTAATAAATGGGACCAGTTTGAGAAGTCCACCTTCTTTTCGAGCAGGTTAAAGGTATATGTTAATGAATTGGTCTTTGCCTTGATCGACTGTAATTGGCGTTTCCATTTCAGGCCTGGTTAGAGGTGAACACCTAGATATTTGTACGACTGCACCATCTCCATTTTTTTTTATCTCCCAAGTACCAAATGAATTGTTTATTATGTGCTCCTAGGAACCTTATCAGTTTAGTTTTTTCCAGATTAATTTCCAGGCTTTGCTCGGCCATGAAGATGTTGAGTGCTGATAGGATTCGTTGCAGTCCTTGAAGAGTATGGCTCAGCAGGACGATGTTGTCTGCATATTGTAAGCACCCAATTTCCTCTGAACCCAATGTCGGGGGAGACTATTCACTTGTGCTAACATGTCAGCAAGGTCTGCCAGGTATAGATTAAAAAGAATTGGTGCTAGAACACAACCTTACTTTAAGACAGGTTTTGTAGGTATTCTATTTGTTAATCTTGACCCGTCTCCGATTTTAATCTGGACCCAGGTATCATTGTAGAGATCTATAATGGCCCTCAGTATGTTGTTGGGGATGCCCCATTTAGCCAGCTTAGCCCACAATCTTTCCTTTGGAACCGGTCAAAGGCTGATTTAAGGTCAATTAAACATGCATAGAGGCCCAACCTCTTGTGCCTGGCTTTTTCCACTATAAGGGAAAGTGCAATTAGATTTGATGATGTTCCCATGCCTGCCCTGAAGCCTGTTTGAAACCTCTGGAGTAGTTTATTTTCGTCTACCCATGCTTGAAGATGCTGCAGCAAACATGAGCCTTATAGCTTGGCCTTTACGTCAGTGAGGGCTATCAGCCAATAATTTGAAGGAAGAGTGGGATTTCCACTTTCTATAGATGGTGTGTATTATACTACCTCTCCAAGATTCTGGGATCCAATTGGAGTGAACAATAGCATTAAAGAGTGGCAGAAAATATTGTTCCCAATATACAGGATCTGCTTTAAAGATTGCATTTGAAAGTCCATTTTGTCTGGCTGCCCCTTCCGACTTCAATTTCTTGATCAGACCGACTAGTTGCTCTAGCTTCCAAACTCGCATTTGATCATCCTTATCGGCAATGTCTAAGATCCTACACTTGACTTGGAGATTTTACGGGCTGGTTATTCTTTAATGTTCGGGCCCTCATCACTGTGGGAAGAAGTCTGGCTCCACCTTTTGACGGCTTGGTTGCCAGCCTGTTTAGACTACTGATATGACTCACCCAGGCTGCTTGGGTTATCCCACAATTATGATGTCTACTTTTCCCCAATGCCAGATCATTCACCGGCCCCCAAAAGAGCTTACTGTTTGACCGTCGTCTTGCCCATAATAATTTGGACCATGCATGTTCCTGATAGGTTATTTTTGCGACCCAACAATCAAGACAATACTTTATTTTCAGAGTCCATAAAATACAGTTTTCTTCGTCTCTTCCACGTTGGATCACTTTTACCATTTTCCTGGTTTGACGCGCAATTTGTGATTTCGAATTGCGTAAAGTTTTGTTGAACCAAGGTTGACTAACAAAGTACCTTTTGTGTCCCTTTTGTGTTCTAGGGGATTGCCCTAGAAGGTTTGAATTAGAGGTGGCTGGGAATTTTGCCAGCAGGCCACGACATATCACAGCCCAGTCTTTGTTTCAATCTACATTGAGGGTTGGCTCCTTTTGTTGCATATCTGCAAGTGTTTTTCTTTCACCCAGGGCACCAGCCGTCTGGAATACCTCCTCCATCACTGATGCTGTTTCCTTCTCACACCATTTCAATCTCTTAAGATTAAACAACTCTGGAGGATTTACTAAATCATTTGAGGACTGTAGCAACTCAGGTTTATATGCTAGTTCCAATGAGTGTGGTAAATTATCAATCTCTATTTTGCATTTAATTAGAAAGTTCCTTACCAGAGCCCTTGCAGAGGAATTTATGAAGGTGTAATCGATGGCTGAACTTCTTTTCCCACTTACAAAGGTAATAGATGCTGGAGAATCATTTTCGTTGTTTCCATTTAGTAAGGAAAGGCCTAATTTCTCAGAGCTGATATATTTGGGCGCATAGCCCTTGCTTTTTTGCGTTTCCTCCTTTTGGGGACAATAGATGACGATTGAAATTGCCACTAATGATGAGTGTGGACTCCTGGTATTGTCTCTGTATGGTTTTAATAAATGTACACAGAGTTTCCAGTCCCCCCCCCCTTAAAAGCTTTTTTTGGGTGAATGTACACATTTGTAAGGATTAGATCTAATTGGCTGCACTGCAGTCTGCCTAATGTGATCTTGGTTGCTTGGATCCAATTTGATTCTATATCAATTGGGATTTAATGGCATATGAGAGCCATGGAAATCAGGGTTGCTAGGTCTCCTTTCGCATGGCCATGTTTGCTGTTAGACCTTGCTGAAATGTATGAGATGTCGTACCCAGACACCGCAATAAGCTCTGTGCACCAGGTTTCTTGGGGTAAAATGATATCATATTCCTGAAGAAAGGCTTGAACTTTTTGATCATATAGAAGTGTTTGAATACCATGGACCTTCATGAACAAATTTTAATGTATGAATTAACTGCACCCTGAGTCCTGATTTTTTTACTACTGTCAGGGATTTTTTGGTAGAATAAAAGGGAGAGATTCTTTGGAGGCCCAAATTAAGTGGCCTATTCCTGTTTCACCATTGCGTTTCATGACTGATAAGTTTCCCCTTGCCAAAGGGATTATATCTGCCCCTGTCACCCCTCCAACACTGATATATTACAGTTCCTGGGGGCCTGCAGTGGACCTGAGTAACAAGGGCAGTCTATTTGACGTAATTCGATGCCCCATGATAAAAAAAGCGTCGGTGTGTGATATTAATTGATGTACATGGCCTGCTGTGGACCAAGTTGTGAGTGTGGCTTCTCGATCGTTCCCAAGTGGGTGGGGTTTAAATTCAACAGAGAGCAGATCCACTGATGAGATGTGAGATAGGCTTCTTATTTCCCCAATTAATTTAAGAATGTTTCCTCTATTCAAAATTTCCCTCTGATTTAAAATGGGGAATAAGCAGTAGTGTATGTACCTCTATGGGCGCCACCATCAATGAGGCATTTGTGGATGCTTTATTGTTCTGGATCAAATGTTTATAACCTGTATCCGATTTACACTACAACAGATATTATGACGGCATACCAGAGCTGGATGCACTCCTTTCATTCCGTCTTTGGGTCTTTCACACCTATTCTTGTTCCTGATTGATATCCTCTGTTGTTAAATGCTGATGATCTACTATGCCATTGGACTCTGTATTTATTTGAGGATTTACTGGTGTGCATACCCTGGGGACTGGTCTTTTGTTAATCGGTTTACTGGTAGTATATGACACTTTGGCCACATTTTTTCCAGGCATCAATTGACCAAAAAAAGGCCTTGTTCTTTGTGTCTTTGGCCCTCTGTTGCTAAAGATACAAAAACACTTTGTGAACTTGGGCCTAAACTGGGACATTCCTCGACCGTTGCGGATAACTTGATATCGGATGGCAAAGAAGTGTTAGCATTAGCATTACTAACGACTGGCTGTTTGTGATGCGTAACAAATTGACATATACTTTTCTGTTTAACTAATTTTGCTTTTTTCCTTGCTTTCCTTTGCTTCTTCTTTTCCCTTTTTGACCTTAAGTGTACTGGGCTTTGTGAGGCATTATGGGGAGTATTCACCTCAATTTTTTATAAGGATACTTGAATTCTTACTATGGTTCCCTGATTGGTGGGCCCCTTCATGTGAACTTCTATGTGAGTATCCGGGTACTATTTGTGCTGTAACTTGTGGGGAAGATGCATTGAAGGGTTCACTTACCAAATTTTCCATAATATTATTTTCTTCTTCACCTTTTCCTGATTCTTCAAATTCTAAAACACAGAGGCCCTCATTACAACATTGGCGGTAAATGCTGCTTACCGCTGTGCAGAAGACCGCCAACACACCGCAGCGGCTGCGGAATTCCGCCACAGCTATGATGACCCACAGCTCGGAAACCGCCAAAATCTAAACACCCACACAAGTCCGTCACACCAAAGGTCAACGATAAACTGGCAATAACAAAACCTACACCGCCACGCCAACAGGAATAGGCCCACACTATCACGACCCACGAATCCACGCGGCAGTCTTTCAACCGCGGTATTCCATTGGCGGTACACACCGCCGCGCTCAAAATACACACACTCTTACAAAACACAACCACAGTGGACAATTCCAAATACACACACCTGATACACACACCACTCCCACACACCCAATAAAATATAAAACACACACCCACATTACCCACAAACCCCAACTACCAAAACTTTTGGCGAAGGCCAGAGAGACAGCATAGCAAAGACAACACCAGCATACAGAGGCACACAACACCATCACACATACACATCCACGGACAAAACACCACACACCCCTAAACATCACCCCACACATCACAACACACACCACCTCACACATCACCCACACCACCCCATGGCACCGCAAAGACACCCCAGGTTTTCTGAGGAGGAGCTCAGGGTCATGGTGGAGGAAATCATCCGGGTAGAGCCACAGCTATTCGGATCACAGGTGCAGCACACCACCATAGCTAGGAAGATGGAGCTATGGCGCAGAATCGTAGACAGGGTCAACGCAGTGCGACAGCACCCAAGAACACAGGATGACATCAGGAAGAGGTGGAATGACCTACGGGGGAAGTTGCGTTCCGTGGTCTTAAGACACCACATCGCGGTTCAGATGACTGGCGGCGGACCCCCACCTCCTCCCCCACAACTAACAACATGGGAGGAACAGGTCTTGGCTATACTGCATCCTGAGGGCCGCACAGGAATAGCTGGAGGAATGGACTCTGGTAAGTAAAATCTTTCCCTACTTCATCCCCCACCCTACCTGCATGCTATCACATACCCCCACCCTCGCCCTCACCCCCGTCACTCCAACTCCGCACGGATGTCCCACTATCACAAAGCACACATCCCAACACCAGGCCCTGCATGCAGCAACAAAGCATGGACACCCATCATCAATACATGGCCACTACACATATCCACACAGACCCCTAAAGAATTTTAACACAAGGTCCTACACATGAATGGAAGCACTGGGGTACAGGGTCACCCACCCATTGCACACCATGGCACACACAGATGCAATAATCATGCCTTACACCCCTGCAGGACCCCTTCCCAACGTCACCGGACAGGAGGTTCCAGACATGTCGACTCCCCCCACAGAAGAGGCCCACAGTGATGACAGCAGCTCTGTCCAACTGGATCTAGATGACCAGCCCGGCCCATCTGGGACCTCGGGACAGTCGGTTCCCCTCACACTGGCACAGGCCACCACAGAGCATCCCCCCTCAGGAAACACCAGCACAGTACCCACCCAGCGGGCCCATACCTCTGTCCCCAGGACACGTCAAGCAGCAGTGTGTCTACCACTACAGGGAACCCAGGCTAACCCACCACCCCAAGAACAGCAGGGACCTGGGGCAGTGGTAGTGGGCACACGGTTCAGGGGACAGAGGCCCAGTAAAACATGGAAACTGGGAGGGCTGCTGTGCGACAGGGGGAGGACAGGCCCAGGGAACCCACTCTCCACGAGGCCCTCTCCAACATCATGGGAGCCTACCATCATTCCCAGGAGACAATGGCAACGGTACTGGCCAAGTTTCAGGAGACCCAGCGGCTGCAGGAGGAACCGTATTTGGGGTTCAGGGAGGAACTCAAATCCATCAATACCACCCTGGGCACCATTTTAGGGGTGCTGAAGGAACTCGTGAACACCAGGAGGGACACTGTGGCACAACAAGGGGCCCCTGACACTAGCCTGGACGATGAACTGCCCACCACCTCCGATTGCGCCAGTGGACAGGACGCCCGCCACAGGACCACCAGCACCCCACCCCCTGCAGAGGGAGAACCACCCCGCAAGCGGCTCCTGAAATCCAGGACAAAGACAGAGAACAATGCCAAGACCCCCGCCAAGAAATGAGACCACCCTGAATGTCATCCTTCTGTCCCACTTTGCCACCCTGTCCATCCTTAAACTGCCCTAGCTCCACTTCCTATGCCCCTTTGGACAATGCACATTTGAGACTAATAGACTGGACTTTGCCATGGACATTCCTCCACCATCACTTCTGACCATTTTACAATACCCTCCACTATTTAGCACTTAAATGTACACCCTTAAATCACAAAACAATCTGGAGTCAGTCTGTGCTTTCACAAATGTGTAATTGCAATAACTGAGGAAAATAGCAATGTCTATTGTATTGTCAACATACCTATGTCACACAGCTCTAGTCTATGAGGAAACATAGCAGAGGTCACACAGTGGGACCCACATCTGTGAAATCGAAAGGGAAAGTGACAAATCAGGCTCCATGCACTGGGTGAAAGTGACAGACAGATGGGAGGTAGAACAAGTGTATCAGATGTAGGAGGCAGTGATGTCTTCTTAACTGTGTCTCAGTGGAAGTATTGATGGATCACAGTGTTTCTGTTGTCTATGTCCTCTTCTTCTGCCTCCTCTTCTTCACTGTCCACAGGCTCCACAGCTGCCACAACACCTCCTTCAGGACCATCCTCCTGCAGAAAAGGCACCTGTTGTCATAAAGCCCATTTGTGCAGCATACAACAGGCCGCTATGATCTGCCACACCTTCTTTGGTGAGTAATATAGGGAACCACCTGTCATATGGAGGCACATGAACCTGGCCTTCAGGAGGCCGAAGGTCCTCTCTATAACCCTCCTAGTTCACCCAGGTGCCTCATTGTAGCATTCCTCTGCCCTTGTCCTGGGATTCCTCACTGGGGTCAGTAGCCATGACAGGTTGGGGTAGCCAGAGTCACCTGCAAATGTCGAGGGACAACTGTTAGACACACACTAACCCCTACGGACAACCCCAGACCTAGACAACTATTCACACTGTATAGGGTCCCTTTTTCTCACCTACTAGCCACACACAGTGCCTCTAGAGTTGCCCCATCACATAAGGGATGCTGCTATTCCTCAGAATGTAAGCGTCATGCACTGAGCCAGGAAACTTGGCGTCACATGGGAGATGTACTGGTTGGCCACACACACCATCTGCACATTCATTGAATGGTAACTCTTCCGGTTTCTGTACACCTGTTCACTCATGTGGGGGGACCAAGGCCACATGTGTCCCATCAATGACACCTATGATGTTGGGAATATGTCCCAGGGCATAGAAGTCACCTTTCACTGTAGGCAAATCCTCCACCTGAGGGAAAACAATGTAGCTGCACATGTGTTTCAGCAGTGCAGACAACACTCTGGACAACATGTTAGAGAACATTGGCTGGGACATCCCTGATGCAATGGCCACTGTTGTTTGAAAGGACCCACTTGCCAGGAAATGGAGTACTGACAGGACCTGCACTAGAGGGGGGATTCCTGTGGGATGGCAGATAGCTGACATCAGGTCTGGTTCCAACTGGGCACACAGTTCCTGGATTGTAGCACGATCAAGTCTGTAGGTGACAATCACATGTCGCTCTTCCATTGTCAACAGGTCCACCAGTGGTCTGTACACCGGAGGATGCCACAATCTCCTCACCTGCCACAGCGGACGTGCCCTATGGACTAGAACAGCGAGCACAGAGTCAGCCAACACTGAGGTACGAAATAAACAAATCTATTGCACACATTTCTCAATCCGCTATGTGCCTGTCTTAGTGTGTATGCAAGGCCTAGGTATGTGTGACGTATTTTAAATTGATGCCATGTGGCCCCCTGAAATGGCGGCTGCCTGACCTGTAAGGTGGGACATGGTGATATGAGGTAAGTGCGCTGGCGTTGTACACCGTCAGGGTAGGCGGTCGAAGACCTCAGCGCAATTCTGCATTGTTAACATTGGACCCTAGGGGTCCCAGGAGCCAATGACGATGTACGCCGGCGGTGACGGTACACACCGCCGTGGACGTGACTGCCATTTTCTCTCCGTTCACTCACTTGATACCTGATCTTCGACAGGAGAGGACCTAGACTGCAAGTGCTGCTGTGACCTCAGTCTGGAAGTGACGATGGCTCAAGTGTCTGGGGAAAGGGCCCCTGCCTTCACATCGGAGGAGTTAGACGCTACTCTACGGTCCTCAGACAAACAGGTGAGTACACTGTGAGCATGCTGTATGGAAAATGCCTGTTTGGAGTAGTGTGGATGGGAGAAGGCAGGGGGGAATGAGGCTTGCATGAAACGACGGTGAGTGGATGTGTGTCAGGGCAAGGGTGGGAACGAGGGCCAATGACTGTGATGGTCCAGACGGTTATATTTTTTCTTTTTCCCCTGTACTATTCCTGTAGGTCAGTGCCCACCATAAGAAGGATATTTGGCGTGCCATCACCAAGGATGTCAGGACCCTGGGGGTCCACCACAGACGGAGCACCCACTGCCGGAAAAGATGGGAGGACATTCGCCACTGGAGCAAGAAGACAGCAGAGGCCCAGCTGGGGATGGCCTCCCAATGTGGGAGGGGTGCCTGTCGCACCATGACCCCCCTGATGTTCCGGATCCTGGTGGTGGCCTATCCGGAGTTAGATGGGCGCTTGAGGGCATCACAGCAGCCACAAGTGGGTGAGTACACTCACATCTATCTGATTCAGCGCACATTGGAGGTGTCTGGGTGGGGGAAGGTGGGTTGTGGGTTCCCCTAGGCTAGGGCGAGCTTTGTAGGCAAGGACCCTTTGTGAGGCAGGCTCAGTGGCACCCCATCCCCACCAGTGGTAAGAGCCATCTACACCTAGTCAGGCTCCTGTGACTTCCATGTGTGCAGCAATCAGGCATAGGCCTTATACCCCATGTCCCTGTAATCAAATAGGGAACTCTAAGTGCAGGGCGTAGTGCAGAGGGCTTCTGTGTCTGTAGTGTCCGCCAACGGTAGCAGTATTGCATGCACTGAACATGTCTTTCTACTTTACCCCCCTCTTTGTGGTCTCCCTGTTCTTGTGTGCATTAGCATCGTCAGGTGGAGGAGCTGTGCCACCGGAGCAGGAGGGAGATGCATCCCACATGGCCCTGGAGGGTGAGACTACAGACTCTGAATTCACCAGTGGGACGGAGGGTGAGGGGAGCTCCACGGCAGGGACAGGAGCTGAGACCAGCGACACTGACTCCTCCTCTGATGGGAGCTCCCTTGCAGTGGCGGGCCCCTCTGTGCCCCCCGCATCTACAGGTACAGCCGTCACCCCCTCTACCAGCACCGCCCTCCCAGAAGCCCCTCAGCGTGTGCCCTGTGGCCTCTCACCCAGGAGGGTGGGCATCTCCTTCACCCCAGGCACCTCAGCCCCTGCCCCAGTCAGCCCTGCTGTCCTCAGTGAGGAGGCCATTGACCTCCTCAGATCCCTCACTGTTGGGCAGTCTACCATTCTGAATGCCATCCAGGGTGTAGAGCGGCAGTTGCAATAGAAAAATGCATACCTGGAGGGCATTCATTCTGGTCAGGCAGCCCAACAGCGAGCTTTTCAGACTCTGGCCTCAGCACTGATGGCAGCCCTTGTCCCTGTGTCCAACCTCCCCCCTCCAACTTCCTCCACCCAGACCCAATCCCCTGTACCTCAACCTATCCCAAGCACACCATCAGACCAGCATGCACACACCTCAACACACAAGGGTAGCTCTGGCAAACATAAGCACCACACATCCCACAGCCACTCACACAAGCACCATCCCCATGCACACATACCAACATCCACTGCCTCCACTGTGTCTCCCTCCTCCCCGTCTCCTTCCTCCCTCCCTGTCACATCTCCACTCACACCTGCATGCACTACATCTTCAGCCACTACCTCCATCACCAGCACGCCCATCACCACACACCGCTCACGTGCACTCACCACCCCACTACCATTCACACATCCTCTGTGTCCTCTCCCAGTGTGTCTGTGAGCCCTCCTCCCAAACTACACAAACGCAGTCACACACCCACCCAACAGCCATCCACCTCACAACAGCCTCCAGCCCATGCACCTTCACCCAAAGTCAGCAAACCTACAACCACTGCCTCTTCCTGCACTCCCAAACCCCCTCCATCTACCTGTCCCAGTGTGTCTAAAAAAACTTTTTCTGTCAAACCTTGACCTCTTCCCTTCACATCCCCCACCACTTCCGTCCCCTAAGGCCCACTTTTCCAGGTCCCAACCCAGCACCTCAGCCACCACATCCCCGGGAACAGTGGTGCCAGCAGTAACCGGCTTCTGGAGTGCGCCAAGCAGCAGGGCAGCCAGTGTCCCAAGGAGCGAGGCCAAGGACATTCCCCCACCTCAAAAACAAAAGAAGTTGCCCACAGCCCAGAGGGAGAGAGCCAAAACACCTGCCACCAAGGGCTCAGCCAGGACAACAGTTGGGAGTGGCAAGACAGCTGCGCCATCATCCAAGGTGGGGAAGGGCTAGAGGAAGAAAAGGAAGTTACCGCCAACCTGCATGGCGGACAAGACCTCCACCGGCACCGGCACATGCAGCGCCGCTCAGGACACCGCCGCCAGCAGCACGCTCACTGAGCCCCCCAAGAGCCCTGCCGCTCAGGACACCACCGCCAGCAGCACGCTTACTGAGCCCACCAGCAGCACCGCCGCTCAGGTCACCGCCGCCAGCAGCACTCTCACTGAGCCCCCCACCAGCCCCACCGCTCAGGACACCGCCGCCAGAAGCACGCTCACTGAGCCCCCCACCAGCACCGCCACTCCGGACACCGCCGCCAGCAGCACGCTTACTGAGCCCCCCACCAGCACTTCCAGTCAGGACACCACCGCCAGCAGCACGCTCACTGACCCCCCCAGCACCGCTGCCCAATGACCGCCGCAAGCACCGCCACTACTGAGCCCGCAGCCAGCACCGCCGGCGGCCACCCCACATCCTGTGCCAGTGGCGCCACCGCAGACATGGCTGACATCCCCAGTGGTCATTTGTACGAGGCTGGTGGTCAGTTCCAGGGGCATGGGCAGCTTCCATGTTGCCCCACCGTCAGTGGAGTATCAGAGCCACTACCTCAGTCCTTGGCAGGATGAAGCACTCTGGGCACAAAGCCCCCTCCAGAACCGGTGGAGAAAGACATCCACTACCTCTGTCCTTGGCAGGATGAAGCACTCTGGGCACAAAGCCCCCTCCAGAACCAGTGGAGACTGTTATCCACTTGAGAGACTGTGGCTTTGCACTCCCCAGGATAAAGCAGTGGGCAAACCACCCACTGGAGAGACTTGAGAGACTGTGGCTTTCCACTCCCCAGGATGCAGCAGTGGGCAAACCACCCACTGGAGAGACTTGAGAGACTGTGGCTTTGCGCTCCCCAGGATAAAGCAGTGGGCAAACCACCCACTGGAGAGACTTGAAAGACTGTGGCTTTGCACTCCCCAGGATACCTCAATGGGCATAGAGCCCCCTCGTGGAGCTGGCGTCGTGCACTCATCCGGCTGAGGTGCCCCCCCTTCCCTTCCACTGAGGTGCCTGTTTTATTTCTATCTGATGCCCCTTCAGTGTTCTCTCCATTTGGATCGGGTATTGAGTGTGGGCCTCGCCGATGCATCTTGGGCCCAGTGGTCCACGGAATATGTAGGTGCAGTACATGGACTTGAATTCTTGGTGTACATATTTGTTAATAGTGTATATATATTTTTGACAAATGGATTTTACATGATTACATTCATTCAAATCATTTCCTTTTGTCCTTGCATTCTTCCAGGGGGGGTTGGGGGCGGAAATGTATTGTTTCAGCATGTATTAGTGTGTGTGTTGTTGTGGGTGAGGGTGGGGTGGGGGTGTTGTGTGTTGCATGTGTGTGTCACTCTCTTTTCCCTCCCCCTCCCCTGTGTCGTAGGTGCAGTACTCCCCGTGGTCGTCGCCGCCGTCGTTCATGCTCCTGGTAGAGGAGCAGGAAGACAATGGCAGGGAGTATGTGGAGTTCCGGCTCAATGGCATCCTGGTTCCTCGTGGGGTGTGTAGAGGTGAGCGTTTTTCCTTCCAAGTCCTGTTTCCACCGTGTTTTTGTTCGCGTTGAGTCCGCCTCAGAAAAGGTGGCGGATTGGCCTCTCATAATGGTGTGGGCGGTACATTGTCTTCCACCTGTCTGTTGGCAGTGACCGCCATGCTGTTTGTTTGTACCGCCATGGCGGTCGGAGTGTTAAAGTGGCTGGCTATGTTGGCGGTTTCTGCCACGTCATAATTACATTTTTTTTCCGCTGGCCTGTTGGTGGTTTTACTGCTGCTTTAACACCAACTGCCAGGGTTGTAATGAGGGCCAGAGTCTTTCCCTTGTACTTGGGCCTGTGCTCTGATCTTTGCTAATATTTCATTTAGTATGGGGATAATGGTCTGGGGATTATCCCTTGAGATCGCACAGTCACATGCCACTTGTTGTATGTAATTCTGTTTTTGGGCTCTCAGAATCAAATCATTGAGGGCTTGTAGTTTTGAATCAATACCCACAATATATTTAGCCATGATATTGAGTAAATCGATTTGGATTTCTTGCTTATCTGCCTGATGCTTTATTGCGGTTGCCATGACATCCAATGTCGACAAGAGTGTGCCCCACATGTTGGCTGGAACATCCGACTGGAGCTGGGAATTACGGGTACTATCCTGAAATGGGCTAAGGGAAGTGATGGTACGCAACATATTTGCTTCGTGCTTTTGACTGGATTCATGGGGATGAATAGTTTTTCCTTGTTCTGTGCTTGTGTCACCCTCAAGGGAGTCTGTATTAATGAGTTCTGTCAAGGGATGGTCAGGATTCCTACCCAAATTCGTCAGATCCAACTCCTTCCTTGCCTGAATGCTTGGAAGTGAATCCTCTCAGATGCTGAAATCCAGGTCTAGAATTGACCCTGAACAATCAGGTCTGTCGGGTTCGGCCTTCGAGCTCTCCTTACCGAAGGCCAACCTATCAGGCTCTTGCCGTGTGGAAGAATGACTTCCCAGATGGAGATCCTTCTCAGAATTTATCCAGGTCACAGCATCAGCTAGATCTATCAGTATTTTATTTTCCTGTGGGTGTGAAAGCTCAATGGAAAAGAAGTCTGTGATTTTAGACTCCACTTTTTCTGCTGATGGCATTGAGGATGGTTCCAAGTTGGGTTCCCTCTGTTCAGTGGGCTGTATCGCTTCAATTCCAGAGGAACTTAAACATACAACTGGGGAGTTCACTGGATGGAAATGCTTTGCTCCTTTTGGGGGTCTTGTTCTCTCCCCATCGGATCGACCCGAAGCTTGCCAGAACGCATCATACTGGCTTACCTACTGATGCTTACTGACGCAGAAGGAGTGGCAACCTATGATGGGATTTATTCAAGTTAGTCCTTGTTTCTCCAACAATCAAAGGTTCACTACTTGCGTGCTGCACTGACGTGCTGTTCTGACACTAGCCCTTAATTAATGCAGTAAAGAATGCAGTGAATAAGTTCCTGGTGGACCAGACAATTTGTCCAATCTAGTTGTGTGTTTTGGGTGCTGCCTCTCCTCCGCACCTATACATTGTAGCTAGCACTAGGCTGGCACTGAGTGGGTGATGGAGGCAGTGGAGGGGCATGAGAACACCAACTGGAGGAACCAGCTAGCTTAGTAATCACGCCGCGGCCTCTCCTCCATGCCCCTAGGCTATAGGCAATTGACTGGCACTAGATGAATAGTGGGGGTGGTGGGGGGGCACAAGCGCGCCTGGAATGCTAAAGTACTAATGTACTGATGTAACAATCCGGCTGGAGTGGGGTGCAAAGGGGGAGCAAGGTAGGTAAGTAGTAGGTAAGCTGAGAATAACCAGTGAGGGGCACAGTAGGCAGGGAGGGAGGGGTGGGGCACAGTAGGCAGGGAGGGAGGGGTGGGGGTGCAGCACCCACACCTAACAGTTCCTAGTCCTTCTGTACCGTCACCACCGTCACCACCGTCGCCACCGTCACCACCACCTGCCACCCCCTGCAACTACCAGGCACCCCACAACCTTCAACCAGCTACCCCTGCTCCGGGGGAGGGACTGAGGGGATGAGGGGTACTTCTTACCGGTACGCTGGTGTACCGGTGTGTCGGTATGCAGGGATGTTTGTTGTTGACTACGGTTGCTGGAGCTGAAGCTGTTGAACCGTAGCCGTAGCAAAAAAAAAAAAAGATGGAGCTGAAGCAGCGGCAATTGCGCCCTGCTCACCCCCTCCACCACAAGCCACACCCAGTCAAATGGGCTGCTTCCGTAGGGGTCCGCGGGAGGAGCTGCGAGCCGCAAGGAGTTCCTGAATGAACGCTTGTCACGCGTCTCCCACGTCTCTCACTGCTGCCACTGCTGATGCTGGTTGCTGTTGCTGTTTTCGGTTCCGGGTCGGAATGAGAGATTCCGAGTGCTTTCTCTGTGGTGATATCATCACTGCACGCTGATGCGCCTCAGGTTTTCATGATGCCTCTGCCACCAGTGGTAGTCGCGCCAGAAGTTCGAGTCTAGTTGCGCCCCTGGTGCACATCCAATGTCTATTGTGCGATAGTGCTCTCTATTCTTACTTGTTTTTATTCGAGGCTTAAATCCTGTCTCTTCTGTTGCTAGAATAACTATGAAATAGATAAAAGTCGCTCACTGTAAAACCTCTTCAAAGACTCGATTAAAACTCTTAAATATTATGATACGCTGTCTACTAACAAAATGCGTGGCTCAATATTAGCATCATTATGGGGAAACCCACACATTAAAATAGATGACAAGATGATATTCTGCAAGGAATTGATAGAAAAAATTATTTTATATGTAGTGCTACAACAAACATATAACCTCTTGACTCTAGACTTCTACAAATGTCCTAAACTTAAGGCAAACTTAAGCAACAATTGAAACCTGAGCTTATCACCCTAATTCCACACTTTGCTCCTCAAAGGAATATGGCCAGGAAAAAAATAAATTGCTAACCTCAATCTGCATGAAAAATAATATCTATTTATAAAAGACACTGTAAAGGTCCTGAGCTAAGCTAAAATTATCTCCCATACCAAAGCAAGTGTGGATAAACATAAAGACATTTGGAATCAAAACCAAGAAACCACCCCTGCTAGCCCAGTGTAAATATTGTACAGTACACACATCATTCTGGACACCGACCAAGCTATTCAAATCTGGCCTTCTAGCATCAGACAATTCTGAAACTGTCTAGAGACCACATGAGACCTAAAAAACATGCTGTTTTACCATAAGCATGTAAAGCCACTCTGGTAAGAAATAGGAAAGACTATCAAGGATGTATTTCAAACACAAATTGTCCTTACCTCTATCACTATTGCTGTAGGTCCATAGGCTATCAATCCTCCACTGAATATTAATGAAATCAAACTTTTAATAATGGGCACACTCTTAATACTAAGCATCAAGCCTGTATTATGTGAATGGAAAAACTACAACAATTTATCCTATTATTCCTGATGGGCTTGGGAGTGTTGCTTAGGAAGTGCAGATAACATTGTCTATAACAATGATTACAAGACTAATTCATTTTTTTTGGCTATGATCTAAACTAGACTTATACTTACAAAAGTAAAAACAACTCTGAGACAACAAGTAATTTGGGCATATGTGAGACTCACACATACTAATAATATTCACATAACTTAAAATGTACTATAGCTAGCATGTAGCAATTCCACATCAACTACCAACACTACATCTTATAGACAGGCAACCACAGCAAGAACTTAACTCACCTAGGATTAAACAGCACATAGTCACTTTGCATTTAATAAAGTTCTAAGACCAGTGCCTTTCTCTGCCCTTTCTTTTCCTCCTCTCTATTCTATTTCTTTCTTCTCTCTCCACTCAGCTCATACTTCTAGAATCAATACATGCTCATATGCCAGGAAAGCCTCTACAGACAATGATCTCCTTCTCAATTGAATGTTATACTCCAGAGCTCCTATATCTAATATCAATATCGATCTGTAGATAATGGTTTTGGATTTTGCAACTGTACCAATTCATGTGTATTTGCTTCCTCTGCCTTAATAAAATATGATAAACATTTATGAATTTAAAACAAAACAGGATAAAACAACCAGGAATCCCCAACAAAAAGAAGCAAAAATATAAAACAGTTGGAAAAAATCTCAAATTATCATCCCTCACATTAAAAGTTGCAAATACAATTCAAAGTTAATGTGTCCACCATTATAAAAAATCTTTGAAACAGAAAACATACAAACCCACTCCCATAACTAACAAGCCAGGAGAAAAACACATAACTAAGAATACCAAATAAGACATATCATAAAATACCTAAACTACACATACATACACAATGCATTTAGGCCTAGCTCACACTCAATACCAATTCACAACATTGCCCTTTCTTAATTCACTAAAAATGTTAAACTATATTTGCCTAAGCAAACATACCTAACTAAACTCCCAAACCCACCAAGGTTCCTTAAAAATTTTAAAGAAAATGTTCTTACCTGCACCAGAGAACCGCAGCAAAAAATATCTGTCCTGGAGACCCACCAAAAAAACTAACAAAGTACACTAACTGGTAAATAGAATGGTGGAAAAAGTGAAAAGGTTTAAATGAATGAATGATGAATGAATTTGTTTCCATTATAATAAATTCGAACACATAAAAATTACTAATATGCTGCAATGTAAGAAAAAGTAAATTAACATCTATGTGAAAACATTCAATAAAATATATGAACTATTATTTTATGTATATGTAAATTGAAATATGACAAAGAGAAATTAATTTATTTTCTTGAATTATTACTAGATGAAAAATATACATAGAATGCAAATGTATCAGAATGTATTTATAAAAAATAAAATAAAAATGTTCCTGCTTGAATGAAAATTAAAATGTGTTGCAGTGTCACAAAGTTACTTTATAATAATTAATGTTTTTATAATCATATATAGTAAAGAAACTGTGCCCAGTGTTACATTAAACATATAGGGCCTCATTACGAGTCCGGCGGTCCGACCTCCAAATTAAAAGTTTGGCGGGCAGACTGCAAAATGACTGCTGTCTCTGCCGGGAGCAATGTTTCTGACGAGCTGAATATTGTGCAGGTCGCAATCAGCCAGGGCAGTGCTGAAGTCAGTGTCGCCCTGCTGGTTCCAACCTGGTTCTTTGCCAGCAATTTCATGGTGGTTATACAGCAGACAGTGCGTACTACGAGGGTGCTGGTGCCCCCTGCCCACTATAATTATAATGCGCACTGTCTACATTGCAGACAGTGCGCATTACGAGGGTGCTGGTGACCCTTGTGGGTAGCAGCATTGCCGCCAGCTATATCACGAGCTGGCGACAATGCTGCCACCACTTTCCTGCTGGGCTGAAGAGTGAATACTTTGGTTTCCGCCCATCAACCCCAGCGGAAAAGTCATAATAGGGCCGGCGGCGTGGTCGCAAGTAAGGCGGCAACCTCTCCATTGGAATTTCAGCAGATGGGTCTTCTCATCCACATAACTCGTAATCAGGACCATAATCTAAATGACACTTATTTAATAAAACCATCTCCTAGTTCAATAAATATAAAAATGTAATGTTAAAAATACAAAAATAGAACATGTATTTGACTATAAGATGTGTGAAAATAATATTTTAAAACATTAAGCATTCTAAAAATATATGTATCAAAATAAAAGTAAAATGTTATTATTACATTTTGAATATTGTAAAATAAACAACCTGTAATATTAAGAAGCAAACATAAATACATATGTAAAACTTTTAATTCTGAGGGCATTAGATTTACTATTTCCACTGCAAACTTACAAACATTATGGAAACTGGTAGGTATGAGGCGAGTTGGTGGGGTGACTAATTTATTATTCCTATGCCAAATTTATCCACCTTGAGGAAAGTGTTTGACATGGGGTGGATAGGTCAAATATACTATGCCCACTCCAAACTTAGGGCCTCATTATGAGTCTGGCAGTTCAAGGACTGCCAGACTCACAGTGGGGGTCAGACCACCGCACTCCAGGTGGCTTGACTACCACATTACATCCCTAGTGGTCGGACTGCCAGGGGACCACCATCACCGGGAGGAACAAGATAACTCATTGGCTGACTGCCGAACTCAGCTTCACCATTTTCATCACGACTCCTGTTTCTGCCAGCCTTTGCATGCCAGGGACCCCGCCATAGAAAGACTGATGGAAACACAGTGCAGGGGCCTGCCTGCCAGAACCCTTGGAATGGGCACTGTAATACGATGTTCCCACCGGTCAGCCCGGTGGGAACTTCATAATACCGTGGGGGGTGGTGAGGCAGCCGGGTTGACGGTCACCTTATCCCCACAAGTTTAGCAGCCATCTCATCCCACTGCCAAACTCGTAATGAACCCCTAATGAAATTAGGAAAAATGTTGGACTCTAAAGGTGTATGAGCTACCATTCCCAATACAAACTTAGCACCTGATTTATTGTATGGCAGTCTTTTCTCTGCCAGACTTGCAGATAGAAAACCATCATATTTAGAGATTACCGCTAACCCAGTGATGATCTCTGTACCTTTAGAGCACTTGCTGTCCAAATTGTTCCTCTGAAGGTACAAACGTTTGGTAGCTGGCCACCTCTGGTTTCTACGGCTGTCCATTGATTGTTTTAGTTTTTTAAAGCAAACTCCTAAAGTGGAAGTTTGCTCACCTGGGGAGTCTTCCCTGGGTGTGAGGGTCATTATTTTAAGTTTTTGCTTGTCATCAGGTGGTGGCGCCCCAAAAAAAGGCATTAGCAGTCAGCCCTAAAAAGGGTGAGTGGTCTGATGCCCTTACTCTGAAGGCCAGCACTCCATCTGTGCATACATTTATTACTCCCACTCCAAAACGTAGCCTTCCTGGGGAAAATGTTGGATTCTAGAGGAGTCAGAATTGCTTTTCCACGTTAAACATAGCGACAATGGGGAAATTGTTGACTCTGAGAGGGTAAGATTTAGGCCTGGTTCAATTTTTTTTATTATGCTTGGATAATTTCAGATTACACAAAGTTACACTACTTTGCCATGCCATCTCGCATATTTATTGCACTATTTTTTTGTGTAAAATGCCTTCCTGCACAAACAGAGCTCCAAACAACAGTTTAGTATTTTGTGTTATTTTACATAGTTATATTGAAATTTCACATACATTTTGATGAAATCAAATTACCTGAATTTTACACACACTTAATCAGATTTACTGTTTCCACTTCAAACATATACACATTGTGCCGGACTCTGGGTACATTATGTAAACCTATACCATCTCAATCATAAAAACAAAGTTAAACAATGAATGATTACATCTTCCTTATCAAAGAAGACCTACCCCTCAATAATTTTGTGTCCAGAATTTGTTTATTGACAATGAATTTCAGCGTACTCTGACAATGTTGCCCTAATCAGCATATCACTGAAAAAAGACAAAGATTTACATGAAGTTATAGTTAGGTAAGGTACTAAGGCCCATATTTATACTTTTTTAGCACTGAATTTGCAACATTTTTTTATGCAAAAACAACACAAAGTTACAAAATACAATTGTATTTTGAAAGTTTGCACCGCTTTTGCGTCAAAAAGCGGCGCAAATGCGACACTAAAAAAGTATAAATAAGGGCCTAAGATTTTAGCTAATGTTAAAAGAAAATGGGAGATTCACTGAAAAATACAAAGACAGAGGGGGCTCTCAGCAACTCAGAGAGCCTCAGAAGACCAGGCAGTGCACACAGGTGTCCCACAGCATGGGGACACAGAAGGTGCAAAAGGAGGCCCATGAAGCACTACACAAAGGGATCCCAAACACGCAGGAGGCTATGCATTGCACGAAAAAGTGCTGGGGGCTGGAGCTGCATGGTTTACAAAGAAGTTTGTGGAAAGATGCCAACAAGCCTTGGTGACTGTAAAACACGTGGTGCACGTGGCACTGTCTTGCATGCGGAGTCAAGCTCTTACCTCCACCAAAGTTGAACAGTTGGATGTCAGGACCATCGGGACCACTTCAGTGCACTAACCATGATGTGGGATCCACGCACTTCATCAGGAGAGGGGACCCAAGCCACTGGTCGTCACTACAGAGGGGTGCCTGCTGAAGCAGGGAAGTGACTTCTTCACTTCCAGAGAGATTCCTTCATTCTTCTGGTGCAGACTGAAGACTGGCTGTCCTCTGAGGATGCACGACTGGGAAACAGTTGCAGTTGCTGGGTAGGAGCTGAAGATACAATGTTGCAGAAGTCATCATTGCTTCTTCGTTGTAGTTGTAGAGTTACTGGAGGATCCAGATGCAGTTTCTTCGGTAAGAAGGTGAAGTAAAGGATGCAGAGGATTCCTGCTGGAGTCTTGCAATCCGAATTTGAAGAACCACCCAAGAGAGAGGCCCTAACTAGCCCCGAAAGGGTGATTGGTCAGCTACACAGGTAAGCACCTATCAGGGGAGGGCTTTGACATCACCTGCTGGCACTGGCCACTCAGATGCTCCCAGAGTTCCCTGCCATCTTAGAATCCAAGATGGCAAAACCCAGGAACATCTGGAGGAGCTCTGAGCACCACCCCTGGGGTGGTAATGGACAGGGGAGTGGTCACTACCCTTTCCTCTGTCCAGTTTTGTGCCAGAGCAGGGACTGGGGGTCCCTGAACCAGTGTAGACCGGATTATGCACGGGGGCACCATATGTGCCCTTCAAAGCATTTCCAGAGGCTCTGGGAGGCTACCCCTCCCATGCCTGTAGCACCTATTTCCAAGGGGAGAGGGTGCCACATCCCTCTCGCAAAGGAAATCCTTTGTTCTGCCTTCCTGGGCTTGAGCTGCTCAAGCAACAGGAGGGCAGAAACGTGTCTGTGAGGCGGCAGCTGCTAGGGCTGCCTGAAAAACCTCAGAAGGCAGTAATGGCAGTACTGGGGGTTCTCTAAGAAGCCCCCAGAGTGCATGGAAACATACAACCAATGCTTGCAAAAGCCTTGGGATATGATTCCAACATGTTTGATACTAAACCTGGCAATATTCGGAGTTACCATTGTGAAGCTATACATAGGTGGTGCCCTTTGTCCAGTGCATGCATAAAATGGGGTCCCTGCACTCACGAAGTCTGGGAAAATGGTCCTGGAGGTCGTGGGGGCACCTTTGCTAGTGCAGGGGTGACCTCACACACAGGTACTCTGCACCCAGCCTTCAGGGCTGGAAGGTCTGCATTATTGGTGATTTATAAGTGACCTGGTGCAGTGTAAATGACAGTGAAAGAGTGCATGCACCATTTCATACAGGCTGCAATGGCAGTACTGTAGAAGCCTTTGCATGGGCTCCCTATGGGTAGCAAAAAAATGGTGCATCCCCTAGGGATTCCCTGGAACCCCAGTGCCCTGGGCACCTAAGTACCATGCACTAGGGACTTATAAGGGAGCACCTGTATGACAATTGTGACTGGAATACTTTATTACCAGTATCCTATAGCCAGAATTTAAGGGGGAGAGCATAACTACTGGGGTCCTGATTATCAGAATTCCAGTAGACACAGTCAAACACACTGACAGACCAAAAGTGGAGGTAACAATGCTTGAAAGAGGCTACTTTCCTATAGGAAACATACTGTGGTTTAATCTCTGACATTGACATTGTTGATTTATTTCGCTTAATAATTATTGTGGACTACTCGCCCTGATTTTATCATACACTGGGAACCATTGTGTTAAGACATTTGTGAAGAAAGAAACAATGGTGTAACAGTTAAATCCCTGACACTGACATCACGGTCTGACGCGTGCCTGAGTGATGTATTACGCAGCCAGAAGCCTCGCATCACGGGCTTTCACTTTGATTTATGGCGGAACACAGCTGTTTTGGTCCCGGCTCGAGGTTCAAATTTCAGTGAGTTATAGTTGGATTCTGTTTTGAACAATACGGGTAGATTATGGAGAGGTATGTTAATTGCTTCTTTTTATTTGTTGTGCCTTAACAGTTCATGGTAAATCAGTGTCAGTTACCAGTTCCAGAAAGATCAGTTGATAGTGAGTCACTTGCTTATTTTATGTTTCTTTCACTTACTGCACCTCACTCGGTTGTCACGTTTACGCTTTCATTAGGTATTACGACACAACCAGCTTTCGTTTAAAACATGTCGGTTTCATTTGGAAGGCTTTCCACCATGTGGGATGGGAGCATATTTACACTGATGGCATGCATTCTATAGTGTGATACACTTTTAGAAGAGAGAAGAGAGACACTCACATGTTTGGTTGGTTTAACTTTGGCACAATAGATTGCTGAGGCTCTTGTGCAAGTGCTAAACCCTACCAACTACAAATAGGGTTACAGTATTTTGCATGCATGAAATTAGTCCAGTTGAAATGTGAGGTTGTGTGCATTGATGGCACGCATTTTGCAACAAGGAACTCATGCAAGTATATGTGATAATCGCATGTTTGGGTTATTTTTCGGTGGCACAATAGTTCATGGTGGCTTTAGTGTATGTTCTCATCCCTACTTTAAAACATGTAGGGTAGCAGTATTTTGAATCCTAGGAATCCACTCTTAATACTTTGTTGCCTGAGCACTTTGGTTGACCCACACTATTAGGGTGGAAATGTTTGACGCACAAACTTTGTTTTACAACAAAATAGTTTTTTGTTTTGTTTCCAGTAAACAGGAGAAGCCTCTTCTACCGTGATCATAAGGGAGTAACCATAAATCCTCTGTTAAAATAAGGCTATTTTGGTGCGAATATTAAAGGAAGGTTTATTAGACCTATTCCACGAATTCTAACACTTGATGTTTTGTTTGTTTTTAAGGTGCCTCCATAATAGTTGCTGTCCTGATGATGATCCTGCACTGATTGATCTGTTATCAGGGTCAAAAAACAAAAAATCGACAGAACAAAAAGTGTGGATTGGCTTTGAAGCTTTTAATGTGGATAGGGATATCTGAAGGATTGATATCCTATACCATCATATTATTTGCTCCACATGTATTTGTATATAGCACTAGTGCACATTCTCACCTTGTCACTTTGCACTGCGCCATCACTTCATAGGAGCACCTTTAGTATTATGATATTATGACATTCCTTTTTTTAAACTACAAAAATAAAATTGCATTTAATTTTTGAAGAATTTCCTTTCAAGAGGGGCTCTAGAACAATAAAAAGATTGGCCGTGGGAGTCAAGGGTAACACTTCGCCCCTTGGGGACCATTTGCGTCTGATATTGTTTATACCTGGGTCCCTGGGTCATGGACTATTTTCCCATATTGTAGACCATCTCCTTGGATACGGTCTACATGCTTTCCCTGCTGGAGGAGTTCAACTTACATTACAGATATTAAGTCCCAAGGTAAAATCTTCAGGCAGGATGAACTCACATCGTGTATCTGACCTGCGCTCCAATGCAGTCGGCCTGAAATGTTACCTAGGTCCTGATCAATCACAACCATAGACTATCATTGATAGTTTACTTTTTCGTCTACATTTTTAAAAATGCTTACCTCTGGATCCCCTTCTTGGTTGTTTGTTATTTTTGTATCATTTTGCATGATAAAATTGCCTCTATGTTTATAATTTGGAGTCAGATTTTTATTGTGTGTTTTCTTTTAGTTTTTACCTATTTTGGTTCTTCTAAATGCTTTACACATTTTCATTAGGCTAAGCGTGTCTTCTCTGTGCTACAGGTACCAGAGGTTGAGCTCAGGTTCAAGTAATGAAACCTTCTGGACCTAACAGGTTAGTGGATTTTGTTACTTGTGGAGTACTATCAACCACCCCAATTAAATAATTCACATTCTTACAGTTATTTACAGGACCTGCTCTATGACTGCTTGTGCCCCCCACCATTGCCTCTGGCCAGGCTCCTCATGCTACCCTGCCTGGCAATCCAACCCCTGCTGTAAGGTATTTGGCCATGTTGGCCACAGGACCTGGGCTCGGGCCCTAGACTGTGTGGAACAAGGTTGGGCAGAAAGACTATCTGGAGTGCTGGGAATGGGGCAGTCCCCTGATGCCAATACAGGCAGGCCCCCTTCCCCATTCTTTTTTTATTCTACTTCCAAGATGATCAAGCAGGATTTCCAACCCCCTAGGTAGGCAGATGGGGATAAATCCTACATGTGCTCTCACTAGGAAGCTGAAAGACTGTATCATCTTTCCAGAATCTAATGGGGTCAGCTTGCTACCTTGATGACCCAATTCAAATGAAGTGCATAATGTCTGATGTCCTGGAGGACTTTCTGACTCTCAACCTCCCTTAAGGCTGCCAATCAGGCCTCCAGGGGAGAAGAAATGATGTGTTTGCCACTTTGATGGGGTTGCAGCCCAATGCCAGGAAGGGTCAGTTCCCACAGGCCACCTCACTGATAAAAAAGCATTAAAAATCCTGGTGTATTTTATAGCTTTTTTCTCCCTGGAGAAGGACTGATGCCTGCAAGTAAGAGTGCAATCTTCTGTTAGGTCAAGTGAGCCTCTGATGACTAGTGGGCTTTCTGGCCCACTGAATTAGGAAGATCGGGGCAATCCCAACAATCTTCTCCCCAGAAGGGCAGAGAAAACAGTCCAGGGACCAGATGTGTGAAGGCAGCTTGATTCCAGGATGAACACCCCGAACATTCCTTTAGTTTAGTTTATTAAAAAAACTGGGGTGTCTAATTTGTTTTCTTCCCGACTGGGAAAGGCAAGTTGGGGAAAACAAATGTACTTCAACACATCCTCATCTGCTTTAAACGGAAAATGGCATTACAGGAAGAAGGCTAACACCATTTTGGCTTGAGTACACCAGGGAGCAAACAATGGAGATGTTATGTTCTTTGAAAAGCATAGATAAAAGACTAGTCATGCATGCTCTTGAAGGAGAATGGTGTTTCCAAGAAAAAGCAGACGACAAAAGAAGAAACACTTGTTTGATATTCTTCATGCCTCTGTGTCCTGCAGGGTTCCCAACAGTTGCCTGTAGAGCTCTCCACTGAGTGGGTGGTACTGACTAGACAGTTCAGTAGAAGACTCCTCACCTTACACTGATAGCAAGAACCAAAGAGATGTTGTCTTCCTTTAAAAAGGCACAAGGCCAAGGGAACATGCTTAAACCTCCAATGGGTATTGGTATGACATGTAAGAGATCAGACAGGGGTTGACCACCACACACACCTGAAACAAATCAATCAGGGGTGACTGAGTTGGAGAAAGGTGAAATTGAGTCCTAGACACTGCTGAATGCTGAATAGTATTACAGTATATGTGACGCTTATTTGAGCGAGTGAGAAGCTATTACCCCAGGGGCCAAAAGCAAATAGTTTTTTACACTGTTAGGTGAATGCAGGAAATTGACAAAGCATAGACCCTTCACCACTGCCTGATTTCACCATCCTTCATATGCAATAAGGTGCTGCATAAAATGAGTATGCTCACCATGTATGCTTTTAAAAAAGATGAAATAACATACTAACTCAGAGGATTGCTGTCCAAAGAAACATTTGAGTCAAGACACAGTGTGAGAATATAGTTGAGTAAAGGTTATTAACAGAAAAGGTTACTCCAGAGAGATGTGGGCATGTTTTGTTTCTTCCCCCCAGCACATTCTGTGGAAAGTTATGGTCATGAGGATTGAAATATTAGAAGCAGGATATAGGACATGCACAGAGACAAAGAACAAATTAGTACAATGCAGTGCAACAGTTGTAGCATGCAGCTATATATCGAGTACTTACCAGTTATAACTTGCTATAAATTTGGACACATTAGGGCACTCATGTACAAAGCTTTAGCTAATTGTAAACTGGTCATAAACTGGTTTGTGACCACTAAAATAGGAAGTCCTTATGTACCAAAGGGTGAAATTAAATATTTCTTAAATTTGCACAGGAATCACTAAATAGAGACATATACAGACACATTCACATATGTATAAGTTACAGTTATCTATACAAAGGTATTTTTAGAGTTTAGGGTGGGTAGGGGTATTTGGATAGCAAATGTATTTTTATGGTTTAGGGTGGGTATATGTATTTGTGTGGCAAGGTTATTTTTAGGTTTTAGTGTTGGTATGGGTAGTTAGGTGGCAAGGATATTCTTAGGCTTTAGGATGGGTAGGGGTATTTGAGAGGCAAGGGTATTTTTGATTTCTTGGTGTGTAGGGGTATTTGGGAGGCAAGAGTATTTTTTAGGGATTGGGGTGGGTAGGAGTACTTTAGTGACAAGGGTACTTTTAGGGTTTAGGGTGGGTAGAGGTATTTGGCTGGCAAGGGTATTTTTAAGTACTAGGGTAGGATTTGGTCCACGGTGGCAAGGGTATTTTTAGGTTTTAGGGTGGGTAATGGTGTTAAGGTGGCAAGTGCATTTTTAGGTTTTGGGGTGGGTCAGAATGTTTGGGTGGCAAGGGCATTTTTTAGGTTTATGGATGGGTAAGGGTATTGGGATGGCAAGGGTATTTTATAGGTTTTAGGGTGCATAGGATTTAGAAGAGGTTGGGTTTACCTGAGCTAACTATTAATTATGACCCTGCAATGTACTGCTTATGACCTCACATATTTCATCACTCCACTCATAACATGGTCAGTGACTTCCTTGATGATATCACTGATGACATCTCAAATGACATTACTGATGATATATATATATATATATATATATATATATATATATATATATATATATATATTACCTAATGGTGGTCGCCAGTAGGTAGTTATAGTTAGGCTCATGTTTCCATAGGAAAATCGTTTTTTACTTGCCTATATCTTTGGCACCGTTTGACGAATCTTCACAAAAGGTTCCAGAACAAAGCGTTGCAGTGATTCTTGATGCACATGGAATGTTTTGGGGTGATCTGTCGAGCGGGGGCTGAGAAAAAGGGGGCTAAAAATCATTGAGTTTCCCATTTTAGTTTCCATAAGATTCTCTAGACATGACCACAGCCAAACCACTGGACGGAATTACACCAAATTTGGCAGAAAGCTAGCTGTCAGTACGTAGACCATGCTTTTGCTTATTTGGAGTAAATCCGGTCAGTAGTTTTTGAGAAATGTAGGGAAATTCAAATTTGCATATCTCTGGCCGCGAAGTATTTACAAATAAAGACAAGCTTGTGCAGGGAAACATACAGCTCTTATTGAAAGTCAGCGCTTCAAATCAGGAAGTGTTGGCAGCCATATTGGGACTCAGCTTGAGCCGAGTCCCAGAAAAAAGGTAAAAATAAAATAAAATAAAAAGGGACAAGGTAGGGACCTCTGGAGCAAAACAAAACTTTTAAAAAAAAATTTTTTGCCACTAGTTAATGAGATTTGCGCATTTGCAGCAAAAAAATGAAAGAAAAACAAGCGCTGGCTCCAATGCTTGCTTTTTTTTATAGGCCCCCGGACCAGGTCCCGGGGGCATTAAACATTTAGGGGGTCATTTTGACCACAGCGGTCTTTTTACAAGACTGCAGAGGGACCGCCGTGCTGAAGACCGCCAGTGATGGCGGTTTTCCACTCAGCGCATTATGACTGCTGGCAGCCCTCCGTCCTTTTTCGGATGAAGAGCTGCCAGCAGCCATACTGGCGAGCGGCGGGGAAGTGGAGGTTGCTCCACCTCCACCGCCACGTCAACAGAACACTGCCCACCAAATTCACGTCCTGTGATTCTGTGTGGCGGTGTTCTGTTGACGGTGTGGTGGCGGCGGAGCAGCCCCCATGGATCCCGTCCCCTCCCGGAGGATCAACAGACCAGGTAAGTTGATTGTCCGTTAGGGGAGGGGGGTGGGGGGGTGTTGTGTGCGTGCATGGGGGTGTGCGTGTATGTATGTAGAGGGGGTGTGTGAGTGCGTGTATGCATGCGGGGGTGTTGTGTGTTTGGCAATGGATGTGTCAGTGTATGTCTGAATGAGGGTGTGCGTGTATGACTGTGTGTGTGGCAGTTGGCATGTATGTTGGTGTGTGTGCATGTATGTGTGTTGGTGGTGCCTGAGTGCGTGTCGGGTGTGTATGTGTAAGGTAATGTCGGGGGTAGGGGTGGGGAGGGGTGTCGTGCCACCTTTGGGGGGTGGCAGGGGTGGTGGGTGTAGAGGAAGGACTCGGGTGGGGGGTGGGGGAGACCCCTATCAGTGCCAGGGAAGGAATTCCCTGGCACTGATAGTGCTTACCGCCATTGATTTCATGGCGTTTCCAAACCCCATGAAATCCATGGCGGTCAGCCGGGTCATAATACCACCGGCGGTATTGTGACGTCCGCCAGGCTGGAGACCCAGGTCTACAGCCCAGCGGGCGGAACGGAGAAGTGGCGGATGACCATGGCGGTAACTGCCATGGTCATGATTTCAAAATTTTTACCGCCAGCCTGTTGGCGGTAAGACCGCCGCTTCCCCGCCGACCGCCAGGGTCGTAATGACCCCCTTAGTGTGTGGGACCTCCTGGCCCCTGCACAGCTCTGGGGACCACCACCTCCCTAGAGCTTTTATTTTTTTGTATGCTAGGGGTCCATGCCTCCCCGCTGCCTTGGGGACCACTTCCTCCCCAGTGCTTTCAATTTAATACATACGGGGGCCTTGAGCCCCTGCACCCTGGACACCACTACCCCTGGGACAAAGTGTAAAAAAACTGAAAGGGGGTCCCAAAACAAGCCCTGGAGACCACCACCCTCATGGGCTATTCCCATTGAAAGAGACCCACACAGACCCCCTTCTTGGAGCCTCTTAAGGTCCTGGAGACCACAACCGTCAGGGCTGGCTCCTGCTATGTCCCGGGGTGCCCATAGCTGTTTGCTGTGGATTGGCTGCAGCGCTGCAGCTGCAGCTGAGCTACAGCAAACACTCTGCTGTTTGACAGCGGGACCTTTAAAGTAGGTCCCACTGTCAAACAGCATTGCTTTATTCTCTGTCCCCTGCACGCGTGAATGGGGAAAATGTGATTTAGGACCCCCCCCTTTTCTCACCCCCCCAGACGGATCACACCAAAACTTTCCAGGCAGCAGAAGATGGGGCTGGCAATTTTTTCTGGAAAGTTTCTTGAAGATTTGCCAAGCCAAAGATGTAGGCAAGTAAAAAACCTCTTTTATATGAAAAACTAGCTTGTAAGTATAAATACCTAGTGGAGACCGATACATATAAAAAAACACTGTCTTCTGCATCTCCTGCACAGTACTTCATATTCCTTCACCTACCTGATATTGTGGAGTCAATTAAAATACTGTCTTACCACAAACATTCTCAGACATTGTAGAAGCACATCATACACAGGAGATCATAGTCCCTGTCAGCACATCTGCTTTGGAGGAAGTGATTTTGTAACTTACTTTTTTGTCAAACTTTCTTTACTAGGGTTTTTGTTACAGGCATTGAGACAAACACATTCAATATGCTAGTGAAAGTTACAGTTGCATGAAAAAAGCAACGCACATTGAAAATATCAGACACTTACAAACGAGGTACTGTTTACATATTATAGTGAGGTAAAATCATCTCAACACCAACTGGACTCATCCCACCCTCCCTCCCAAAAAAAAACCAGAACCAAGAAAAACATGAGTGTAGGACATAAGGATACCTTAAGGATGTGTGTCAGATAGGAAGAGAGCTGTTACAGTGGTGTTTTTCAAAACAGTTTCTTCCAGGCAGCCACTAGGGCTGTTTTCGCTGCTACTAAACAGAGCCATAGGATGGAGCAGTCACTAGAGGTTTGTCATTTCAGAGATTTGTCCTTTAAACCCAGGAGGGCAAAACCCAGTGTGAAAAGTAGAGGATAACCCAGTATGGTTTTAATTTGTGCTAAGATTTCAGCCCTGAAGAGACCGATAGGAGGGCAGTCCCACGAAATATGATGGAAGTTTCCAAGTAGAGCACATCCTCCCTAGTATAGATTGGATTGATTAGGGAATATTGTTTTGAGTTTGGTAGGATAGAGATACCAATTGAATAAGACTTTATAGTGAGCTTTCCACATGTCCAGAGCATGGTTAAAACAGGAAATATCTTCCCATAATTTCTGCCATTGTTTGTCCCAAACTGGGGTAGCAAGAATGGTGCCCCAAAATTGCATGTGGCGTGGAGTATACGGTGGGTCTGTCGTGAGTAAATGGTTATAGAGGACAAATATGGAGCCCTTCGTGCTTCCACACTGGCATACACATTTGTCCACCAGGGTGAGGTCTCCGGTGGCCACTAAGTGCCTGATAGGTTGAAAGGCGCAGTGTAATAATTGTGTATAATGATATCTCTCAGTAGAAGGTAGGCCAAAGTCTCTCTGGCAATGTTCAAGAGTGAGAACGTTCCAGCCTCAAAATAGATCTGCCAGCTTGAGGCAGCCCCTTCTCGCAAGGTCGAAAGGTCCCGGCATAAATGCAGGAAGAAATGCAGTGTTAAAGTAGATGGGAGTGTAGGGGGAGGGGAAGTGTTACAGCCGCCTGTCCCAGTTTCTGAGTCCCATATGGTAAGGGTTGTTTTAGCAGGTGTGCTCCAGTACACATTAGGGGGTTGGTCATGTTTTGGCTTTCACTGTACATCCCAAATGTATTACCCAGTTACAGCCCTATCCATGTGGAGCCAATGTTTGTCAGACACCCTTTGGGGCCATTCAATTATAACCTTCAGTTGTGACGCTTTGCTTTATAGTATAAGAGGAAGTCAGGTAATGCCCCCCTCTGCTTCTCCTTGTCTTCTTATTTGTTTATAGGGGAGATGGGCTCTACAATGTTGCCAAATAAAGTGTATTATCAGGGATCAAAGCTCTATAAAGAAGTCTCGGTTGGGTTCATTCAGAAGATGTTAAAACAGATATCGAACCCACGGCAAGACCGTCATTTTAACTGTGTTAAAAACATAGGGGCCCACTGTCTAAAATCCATTTTAATGTGGCAGAGAATGAGAGGGGGACAATTTGCATGATAAAGGTATGAGACCTTAGGTGTAATCCTAATCCCTAGATAAGGTCTTTCTTAGCCCTTTGACAGGGATTTGTTTTAACTAAGGTGCCCATTTCAGATGTGGGGAGTGTTAAGTTCAGCAGGAAAGATTTATGCAGATTTATGCAGTATCCCACTGCAGTTTCATAATGTGCTAGTTACTGTTGTAGGGCAGACAGTGATGCAGTTGGGGAGGAAGGGGAGAACACAATGTTGTTTGTAAAAAGTGAAATTTTATAGCCAATAGGACCAAAGTAAATGCCTCTGCTTGCTGGTGTATCTCTAATGTGTGCTGTTATGGGTTCTATACTAAATACAAGTAGCAGTGGTGAAAGGGGGCATCCCTGCTATGTGTCTCAGTGTAGTAGAAAGATGTCTGAGCCTATCCCAGTTACCACCACACAGGAGCAGGGATTTGCATAGTTTGCTTGAATCATAGCAATAAAACATTCATAGAAGCTAAATTCAGGGAGAGTGTGGAAAAGAAAGGAACGATCCACCCAGTCAAAGGCTTTCTCTGCACCTAATGCCAACAGGATTGCAGGAATCTATTATTGGTAGCATTTGTGACCAGGTGGAATACCCCCCTTCTTTTGTTTTGTGTCTGTTGCCCTTTAATAAAGGCAGACTGGTCTGGATGAATCAAGTCTGGCATGATATTTTCTAGTCTTGTTGCTAATATTCTAGTGTATAGTTCCGCATCAAGATTTAGAAGAGCAATAGAACTATAGGAGGAACAGCTGGGTGAATCCTTCCATGGTTTAGGGATGACTGTAAATAAGGCCTTGCCCATGAAGGGAGTGACCCTTTTCGTGGATGCTGTAGAGGTAAATAAACAAGTAAAATGGGATGTTAATTCAGCGCTAACGTTTTTGTAGAATTGGGCTGTAAACCTACCGGAGCAAGGGGATATATAAGAGCTTTAATGGCTATCTGGACTTTTCCTTCAATGATTAGACTTCTCAAGTCTTCATTTTGGTCTTGTGAGAGTAAATGAATTCCTCCCAAATAGTTAAGATGAATCTCTTTACTAGGCGTCCCAGCTTTGTAGAGGGATTCATAAAAAGTGAGGAAAGCATTTGCTTTCTCATGCTCAGAGGTGATCACCGTGCCTGGATCTGTGTTAAGTTTGCCAATATATTCCTATTCACGTTTCTCCCGTAATGTTTGAGCTAACTGAGTACCAATTTTGTTTCCTTTATCATGGGACGCATGTTTGAGTTGGAGTAAAGTGAAGTCTGCCCTATTTGTTTAAATTGCGTTTAATTTTCCCCTTAGAGCTGTAACTTTTTTCTGTAGTGGCAGTGTCTTTGTAGGCCCTTTCTGCTGAATGAAGTTCAACTTCCAGGATCAGTCTTTGCTAGGTCATTTGTTTATTTTGTGCTGAGAATAGAGGAATACACTTTCACCATATTACTGCTTTAAAAGCATCCCACCTTATTGATTAGTGTCTTGAGGAGATTTTAGTTGGAAGAATTCTCAGATTGTTTTACGCATGTCATCTGTAAAGAGGCAGTCTCTGGTGGGAGAGCTTGCGAAGAACCAACATCCTACTTTGGGTGTTGGGGCTACCCAGTCAAAAACTATCTCCACCCCGGCATTGTTGGAAAGGGCAAGATGGTGGAACGTGGCCAGCATGAATGCATGTTCTTAGGATTGGCTAAGAAATGTGTAATCTAGCTTTGAAAGAGCAATGAGAATTGAAGAAAAAGGTAAAGTTGCGTATAGTAGGATGTCTTGACCTCCAGCCATCTATCAGGCCCACAGATAGAATATCTTGCTTTAAACTCCCCATGTGGGAATGATGGGGGTGGGTAGTGTCAAAATCAGGATCCCAAAATGAGGTTGAAGTGGTCAATTAGGACAATTACCCCTACCACGACCCCCCCGACTACCAGTAGAGTGAAGAATGAGTGAAAGAATGCAGCCTGTGCAGAGTTTGGGGCACATATTGATACAAGTGTGCATAGTATGCCATGGAAATTCCCCTTCACCATCACTTTCCTTCCCTCATTGTCTGTTCTAGTGCCTAGAAAATGAAATTTGAGAGATGAGTGGAACTGCAGAGCGAGCCTGTTATGTTCAGTAGGAATGGTATATCGGAATATATATAGGAATGTTATATCTGGGGGTAAGTCTTATGGTGGAGTCTGTGGTCGTGAGCACATTTTTAATGAGTCTCTTTTAGGGCCACTATGTCATACCTTTTATGGAGAAGATATTTCCACAATTTATGGTGTTTGTCTGGGGAGTGAAGCCCATTAATATTCCAGGCTCGATCTAGTCAATACCACTAATGAGGTTGATAGCAATTCCTCGAAGGTCCCATTCTAACTCACCCCAGCTGTCAGGTGCACCGTCTCCATCCAAAAGTTTGTTTTTCAGACTTCCCCTTGCACATCACAAAGGGTTCACTCATGGAATAACAAACAAACAGTAAAACACAAACACTAGGGAACCTAGGTCCCCAACAGGTAGGTATTAGAAGCACAAGTTATAGGTGTAAGTACTTTAATCAATATGAGACTTGGCCGGTCCAGTGTATAGTCTCCCGACTATTATACACAGTACGAATCATGAGATCCTACGTGAATTCAAATAGTGAAACTGACATGCAGGTCAACTGCGCACCTCCTAAGTTAGAAGCAATAGCCTTCACACACTCAAGTGGGTGTCATTCTTCTTCATTGGGCTTGCTCCTTGTTGGGCTGGCACTGCAATGCCCAATGCGCCCCACATGGGGTCTTTTTGCCAGAGATCTTTTGATAAGTGCCATTGAATCCTTGATCCCACAAGTGAATATAGTGAGGGACTGGAAGATGTGGGTTAAAGTTGACAATAGGCCCTAAGACAAATAGATTTATTATTTCCTAATGGGTCTATGTCAAGGTTAAAAACAGATGGTGGTTGGGACAAGGAAAATTATGTTCCTGCACTCACCAGAAAAAGAGGGCCTAGAAAAAAAGCTCTCCGGAAGGCCAAGTTGATGACTCCCCACGGCGCACCCTCAGTCCAGGTCACATTGTAAGCATGAGAGACCAACAGGGGAGATTCAGGGTTCCCTGTTACCTCTGTCAATCCATGAATGCCGTAGAACTTGTATGGATCACGTCCGTGCACCATGAAAATTCCAACATTTCAATATTTTTGGCTAATTTTGTGTACCATTTTAGAAATCTTAGAACTGTGAAATATCCACCATCCTTTTACATCATTATTTTAAAAAAGTACAACGCAAACAGGTCTGACTTTTATGTGGTAAAGCATGCAAAAAAGTCATGCTCTAATAGTATGATGGTCGTAATAGAGGAGGTTGTAAAGTTGTTAGTGGTAATAGTAATGCTAGCAAAGCAGTGCTATTGCTGGCAGTAGTAATAGTTGTAGTAGCTGTGGTGATGAAGATAATTATGGTAGTAATGGTGTTATTGGTAATAGAGTTGTTGGCGTTATTAATGCTGATGATAATGATAGTACTGATGCTGGGAATGATGACAGGGTAAGGATGATGGTGGTAATGGCTCACACTTGAGCCCTGACAAAAAGGTATTTATAAAAATACAGCTAAGGATCACTTTCTTTATAAACTTATTGTGTGACCATTCTCTTTATTTTCAAGCTATAAAATATTCTCTCACATATAGCAATGCAAGCATTCCACAGGAGGTGGGATGATACACAAGACAACCAACATCATGAGATAAGAGAGGAGCACTCCTCTCTCTGGAGACAAAACCAACCCTATGTATTATTTGAAAAGTGGTAACAATATGTGTAATCATTCTAGACCTAAAAAGGTCAAGTAGTCCATGGCAAATTTCACACTGTGAAAGCAAAACTTTAAGGATTTCCGACAATTACTATATTAAAGAGGGGTTTGGAATTGTGCTTGTGCGGTCTAAGAAATTAATATCCACAGACTGTCATACCTTTTATTGTATTAACCAAACATTCTATGCCAAGTTGTTTAAAAAGCATAAATCTTTAAATTCTCAAAGTGATCACAGCAAAGCACTAAGGGACTGATTACAACTTTGGAGGAGGTGTTAATCCGTCCCAAATGAGACGGATATACCACCAGCTGTATTACGAGTTCCATAGGATATAATGGACTCGTAATACGGCTGGTGGTATATCCGTCACATTTGGGACGGATTAACACCTTCCTCCAAAGTTGTAATCAGGCCCTTAGTCATTGTTGCTGATAAAGTGAAGGCAATGAGTTCCAAGTTAGGACACACTCCATGTTTTATTTTTTATGCATAAAATCAGAACTACAGTACAAAAGCAATATACCATTTATATGTAGATGCATGACGGATCTTGAGTTGAAGGGCATAATACAGGCAAGCCAAAAATAGATAGGCAAGAGAGCTTGGCATGTAGAGAAATACACAGGGGCACAACATCCATTGGGCTATAAGGGTTTCAGCCCCCCCCCATATACCCCATCGTGGGTCATAGCCCGGGCTGCATCTTCAAGGGAACTTGTCCCAGTGAAAGCCCAGCCGGCCATGCAGAGCTCTGCTCTGGGCTCTGCTCAGAAAGCAAGGTCAGAGAACATTTAATTTTCTTTAAGAAGACAGAATCGGAGTCTCCTGCTGCTAGGATATGTTTTCTCATAAAAAGTTGGGGTTTTCTGGTGATTCATACTATCCTAATTGCAGACCTCATGATGGGGGCTCTCGCTATGCATGGCGAAGTGTTTGAGCCTTCACTATTGTTTTAAAGGAGAGCTAGCTAATGATTGCCCTTCAGCACTGGGATAAGAGACACCATCTGCACTTAAAAGGTGATCTCTGCCCCCGCTCCAGCTTGACTGCTATCCTTTGGATGCTTCTTAGAAAACAAGGCAGAAAATGACAATTGCATTTATATTTCGGGCGAGATATAGCAAGCAGTTTGCATGTCGCAAACAGCTAATTTTGCTGTTTGCGACGTGCAAAAAGCACTTCGCAATGCACAAACCTCATTTCGCGATTTGGTAACCTGGTTACTGAATCGCAAAACGGGTTTGCGACTTGCAATTAGGAAGGGGTGTTCCCTTCCTAATTGCGAGTCGCAGTGCAATGCAGGATTGGTTTGTGACAGCTGACTCGGTTGCAGACCAATCGCATTTTGCACCCTTTTGAAATGGGTGGTAACCCATTCGCAAAAGGGAAGAGGTCCCCATGGGACCCCTTCCCCGTTGTGAATGGCATTGTAAACATTTTTTCAGAGCAGGCAGTGGTCCTTTAAGGAAAACGGGCTGCATTACAACAACAAAAAAAACTGTTTTATTAAAAAGCAGTCACAGACATGGTGGTCTGCTGTCCGCAGCAGGCCACCATCCCTGTGAGGACCGCCATTCGCAAGGGGGTCGCAAATTGCGGCCCACCTCCTGATTATCATGAGGTGGGCCTTTGCGACCCCCTTGCGAGTCACAGATGGTGTCAGGGACACCATCCAACATTCAGAATTGCTCTGACTCGCAATTTGTGGGTCGCAATTTTGAATTTTGCTACATCTGGCCCACACTGCTCATTACCCATGAGGAGCTGGACCAAGCACAATATAAATGTAATGAAAGGGAGGGGTTTGCAGTGGTTGAGTGACCACCTGATATTTCAGACTTTTTGTCAATAGCATCACATCTAGCATTCTGTTCAGGCACAGGGGGCTTGTGTTTTTTCTTGTAAAAAACTAATCCAAGTAGTGGCTAAAACAATAAGAACCTGTAAAGTGGTATTGGCAAATAGGGTTATGGGCAGTACTGTGTTTACGTGGTTGCTGGTAGACAGTACTTATTAACAGGGCCACTAGAATTATGTGACAGTGAATGAACAAAAATTATGTGTCAGGGTTGACTAAATTATGCTGCCTGGATTGAAATACTAAGAGGTTAAATGTGGCACATTTTGTGATAGTATTACTTCATTAGTTCGCCATTTATAAGCGTCTGAGCTAATGTTTGACTTCACTAGTACTAGCTTACCTCCGAAATACAGAAATAATCAATTAATGATGGTCAGTCAATCTTTGCATAAGGCCTTCCACTATGCATCAATACGTTGCTACATTTTAAATTTTGATCAATTTAAGTTGGAAACACATTTTACTGCTACAATCTGCAATATGTGGCAAATGTAATTCCATAATGATGCAAAAAGAATTTGGTCCAAAGAATTACATAATTCCTGTGGCTCTATTTATTAGTGGGGGCACGCTCTTTTAAAAAAAAAGGGTCTGCAGGCAGCCGTCCGCATTATCTGAGTAAAACATCCCTGGATTTCAGTTCTGTCTCAGAAGCAAGGCCAGCTAAGGCCCAAGCACTGATGTTGCTTGTGAGACTGTCATGCAGTATTGGCTTTAGGGTGAAGGCTTGAGAATAACGTCATGTCACACAGTTACTCTAACTGCCAATGCACAGACAGTGGTGCAGAGCAGTCGTCACTCTGCTCTCCTGCCTCATTTATGCTCTTTGTGTAAGTTTGGCTAGAGCAGGACATTCACACTACAGAAGGGTTACACATAAGGTGCAATATTCTGTTATGCCTTGTCAAGGACTACTGGGTGCTAACCTCTCAAAGTCCACTTCACAGAGGGCCCTTGTGTTCCTGTCCCCCTGTGTGTTTGGTGGATGGACACATAATAGACTGAAGAGGTGGATCTGCTTGGCACTGTGCCTGTTGAAGCTTTCAGTTGCAGCAGAATGGTATGCCCCAGACAGCTCAGGAAGGTCTACCTCTTGGTCATATCTTCTATCTCTGCAAGTGGCAGGTGGTGCTTGGAAAACATTGACATGAGGGGAGGAGGGAGCCATGCTCTAGATCGGAGACACACATGCATTTCAAAGGCTCACTTGAAATGCATATTGGCTGTGCAGATGCTGGGCCTTGCTGTTGTTCTTCAAACTTATCCATTTTTAAAGTTAGCTGGTGCCTGCTTTACTTTATTGTCCTGTGGTATAACACACTTGCTGCTATGACACAGTCTAGGCACTTTGCCTTTTTTAATGTTTGGATGAAGAGTGGATTTTAAAGCTCAAGCTTGGTGCGAATACATAACTTGAAATTTAACACACTTATTAATTGCCTTTTGCTTTTCTGCCCAAGGACGCTTTCTCTTTCCTGTGTGCTGCAGCAAATGTTGACTACTATTGTATCATCCATAGGCTGTCACCGGGGGATTAGCATTGTTCATCCTGCCCTCTTTCCTGCTCTCTATCCCTGTAGTAACCTGCCTCTTTCTTCGTGTTGCTTCCTCCTCTCCTGCTCCGTCATCCTCCCTTCTAATTTTTCTCCATCTGCCACTTCCACTCCTTAAATTTCATTTTTGTCTTTTCTTTATTTACAATTGTCTCCACCCCTTGCCTGAATGTCCCTGCCCTTTTTAAATGTCCCCACTACAAATGAAGACCACAAAGAATAACAATTGATCCAAAAGTAATAACTGTCAAGACAGCATTCACAACAAAGTATAGATGGTGAGGAAGATGGGGGAGGAAGGGAGGTGTGCAGTAGAGACTGAATTAGGAGATGAGGTAAATATAGATGGAGGTTCAACTGCAGTGCAAAGCATCACATGTCTTGTGTTTTGCTGCACTCTGTACCAATCCAAGGGTTAGGACGGCTTGGGATTGAGAAGCATATTTCAGTGCCTGTTTTATTAAGGAGAGGAACCTAAAGTTGATTACTTGTCTTGAGATAGGGATGAACATCTAGTCAACATAAATGAGTTCCTGTGCAGATAAAATTAATTGCTGCACATTTGGAAAAAGTGAGACTCTGCCACAAACAGGTCCCATCTTGCTGAGCTGCAACACAGATACAGCCGAGTCCCTGCATATATAATGCTAAACCCCTGTCCAGACAGAGCAAAGTCCTAGCACAAATGGAGAATAGATCATATATATTTATTGCTGAGATAATTTACAGACAGTTGATTTCTTGCACTGAACTACACCCGATTCCCTGGTATACAGCTAGGTCACAGGCCCAGTTGAGCTATTTCAGTACTCATTCCATCAAGGTAAAAGCTGATCTCTGTGGGGCTTAAAATATTTGGCACCAGCTAATATTCAGTGGAAGTACTACAGACCCCTCTCTGAGGTTAGTCCTTAACATGGCCAGTCTATGATAAGAAGTGAGGAGGAGGAGAGAAGGACAATGAGAGTAAAGAGATTGACGGAAGAAATTGTGACGCAAGCTGAAGAGAAGCAATAGAGAATATTGAAAAAGGATAAAGCTAAAGTGTGAGAGTATACCGAGGAAAAAAGGGGGGAAAGAAATGAGAGACAAATGTGACTGAGAGCAGCAAACAAGAGAGGAGTGTGAAATGAGATATGACAGAGTGGGTGATTTGTTAACAAGTAATACAACAATGGGGCAAAGGCAAAACATACAGCGCATTTCACTAATTTCTTTTGCTTCCTTCTTCACCAAAGTCCCTACTTGACATCACTTCCCATAATGTACAGTACTCTGTTGCTAACTTGTTAGGTCTGTGCAATATAAATATCACCACATGATACATTTACATTGTGAACAGGTACTCCACTTATTCTGCTTTGTGAATCCTACTACCATTTGAGTTCTCGGTGATCCATCCTTATTTTGTGACAGCAATATATAAACCCCCCACCCCGTAATTGCATTAATCCTAGTACATGCTCCACATCATTAATGGGACTCATGTAAGTCTACTTCTCTGTGTCTGTGGGAGCACATTCATGTGCTCATTGGGAGATCCTCTCCCAAAACATCTTCTTGTTCCTTAGAACCATTTGTTTATTATTTTGGGTTATGTGACTTTTACTAAGAAAAAACACATTCCAATAAGGCTTCAGTGCTTTCTTTTCTGTGTGTCAGACATGAAGATCAGACACAGGACTCACTTGTTACTATTCTTGCACACATCAGACCTGGTGGACACGTTTAAAGCTCCAGCGACGATAAATGTCTCAGGGGAAAACACTGCCAAAGCCAAAAGATCTGGCTAGAAAACACAGGCATGAATAAATGGTGCTTACATGCATTAGCACAATAAAGGCACACCTGCTGTCTTTGCTAAAATGTTTTCTCATACTGGCCAAGAGAATTACTCCACCTCCATAGCTTGAACTACTAGCCCCCCCACCCAAAGTTCAAGTCTAGTTGCAGCCCTGGAGCTACATATTTACATTGCAGATTGATGGAGGACATAGATGCGGAAAATTGATTTAGTATTGATTAGTCTTGACCTCTTTTAAGCATAAGTAGGTAAGCCTTTAAGGCAGTTTTGAAAGTGGTAAGAAAATGGATGGAGTAGAGTTCAACTTGGAGTGGATTCAAGTCATATGGTCCGAGTAGCTTGAATGAGCGGAATTGTAACACAGCCAAGGAGGTTTGGGAACAACAACAAAGGTCTGATAAGACGCGTGAACTTTACAAGAAGCAATGCATTTTGTAAGTTTCAAGATAGTGACACGCATAAACATCATATATAACGTTAGTTTGTATATTGCCCTGTTTTTGTATGTAAGCAGACAATGCTAATCATAGTAGTATGTAGGTGTTTGCTAAGAAAGTTGCTAATAGCACAATTTAGTATTTTTCCAAAAGAAGAGTGTTAGAAATGGGGTCGTTGGTTGCCAGTCAGGTTAACCCCTGTTCAAGCAAGGACCCCCCACTCTAGTCAGGGTAAAGGAGAATCACACTTAGTTAAACCCGGCTCACCCTCTTGGTAGCTTGGCATGAGCAGGCAGGCCTAACTTCAAAGATAATGTGTTAAGTATTTGTACAAACACACATAGTAATACAGTGAACCACTACAAAACGATACAGCACAGGTTTAGAAAAACAGTTGTTATTTTATCTAAATAAACAAGACCAAATACAATAAAAATCCACAATACTTAGTTAAAAATAAAAAAATTGCACTTAAAAGCACAAAAATAGTGCCTGGAGACACAAATGCTGCAGGTTAAGCAGCATCGCAATGGAACTCTTTCCTACAATGCGACACCACTGGTACCCTTTATGGAGTAGTTCGACACCCAGGTACAGTACCTTAGCAAACAAGTAGATACCAGTCCGTTGCATGGAGTCGGGTGTGAGGCTTCGCTGGATCTGATGCAGCATCAGTTCTGGTGCCATGGGGCAGAACGGCAGGGGTGTCACACAGGGGTTCTGGGTCCATACTGCAGAGTAGTGGAGGTGAAGGGGCATCGGTTGTGAAGTCGGTCCCTTGGTTCCGGCAGGTACGAAATACGGCGAAGTTATGATGCTGCGGGGGAACCTCACAGGGTTGCGATGACGTCGCAGATGCAGCAGTGGTGTTGGATGTAATGGACTTATGACACTCTGAAGTCAGCGAAGTTGGGCAGGATCAGCACCTGCAGTGACGTGAAGCCTACAGGGCCATCACACTTCTGCAGGGTCCATGGCCTCGGGGCAGGCAGCATTGTGGTTCCGGGCAGCGGCGTCCTTTACAAAGTCACATGGTGTCATCCGGCATCACTAGACAGGTGCTTCTACAGAAATTCACTTCCAGGGACCCAGGAACTGGAATGGCACCCTCTGGCAAGCGAGAGTCCGCAACAGGCAGACTCAGAACTGGGTGGTGAAGCCTTTGCTGTCCCTGAGGCTTCAAAACAGGAGGCATGCTCCATTCCAAGCCCTTGGAGATACCGCTCAATCAGGAATGCAAAACAAAGTCCAGTCTCTGCCCCCTTGCACGGGCAGAAGCAGCAACTACAGGATAGCCCAACACAGCACAGTCACAGGCCAGGGCAGCACTTCTCCTCAGCTCTTCTCCAGGTAGAGGTTCCTCTTGAATCCTTGAAGTAATCTGATTTTCATGGGTTTTGGGTCCAATACTTATCCCCCATTCTACCTTTGAAGTAGACATACTTCAAAGGAAAGTCTTTGCTGTTCACAAGATCCTGCCTTGCCCAGGCCAGGCCCCAGACATACACCAGGAGGTTGGAGACTGCATTGTGAGAGGGCAAGCACAGCCCATTCAGGTATAAGTGACCACTCCTCCCTCCCTTCCTAGCACAAATGGCTCATCAGGATATGCAGGCTACACCCCAGCACCCTTTGTGTCACTGTCTAGAGGAGAGGTGCAAACAGCCCAACTGTTCAAAAACAGGCAGAGCCACCGAATAGTTTAAGCAAGAAAATGCTTACTTTTTAAAAGTGACATTTTCAAACTAACAATTTAAAAACTAACTTCAATAACAGATGTATTTTTAAGTTGTGAGTTCAGAGACACCAAACTCCACATTTCTATCTGCACTCAAAGGGAATCTGCACTTTAATAATATTTAAAGGCAGCCCCCATGTTAACCTAAGAGAGAGATAGGCCTTGCAACTGTGAAAACTGAATTTAGCAGTATTTCACTGTTAGGACATGTAACACACATCAGTACATGTCCCGCCCTTAACATTCACTACACCCTACCCATGGGGCTACCAAGAGCCTACCTTAGGGATGCCTTACATGTATACAACGGAAAGGTTTAAGCCTGGCAAGTGGGTACACCTGCCAAGCTGAATGGCAGTTTAAAACTGCCCACACAGACACTGCAGTGGCAGTTCTGAGACATGTTTACAAGGCTACTCATGTGGGTGGCACAACCAGTCTGCAGGCCCACTAGTAGCATTTGATTTACAGACCCTGGGCACCTTCTAGTGCACTCTACTAGGCACTTACTAGTAAATCAGATATGTCAATCATAGTTAAACTAATCAACAACACAATTTACACAGAGAGCATATGGACTTTAGCACTGGTTATCAGTGGTAAAGTGCCCAGAGCTCTAAAGCCAACAACAACTGATCAGTACAAATAGGAGGAAGGAGGCAAAACGTTTAAAAGTGACGCTGCAAAAAGGGCTATTTCCAACAAAAAGTGTAGAGGTGCACCATCTAGTAGAATACTGCAGGAATCCAATTTAGTCATAAGTGCAAAGGGAAGTGTCCTGGCCTACAGAATGTTATGTGTCATTGGATTATGTAAATTTTATCTTCTTTGTTTCTGAACATTGCGGAATTCCGTGCACATAGTTGGATTGAAATAAAAATCACGGTGTCTGGCCAAAGGTGCAGGGATTTGAATGCAGGGATAAAACAGAAAAAAGAAATAAGCAGAACTGAGGGTTGTTGTGTAGCAGGAAATAAAACCAAATATATCTTGGAGAAGTTTAGCAAAAGGAAACGGCTGGTCATCCAGTGATGAATGGCTGTGAGGCAGTCAGAGATCTAAGTGGGATCTCCTGTTGCCACGGAAGAACCATCCATCTATTTATCACAGCACTAGGGAGCTGGCGGAAAACACCAACACTGCGGGCAACAATTATGACCACACCCATCCCTGGACATGTTACATCAGATAGGAGGATGAAAATGGAGATGGTTTGACTGATCAGGTCACAGATACTGTGAAAGTGGGCCTGAAACAGATAAAAAGCCAACCTAAATGCTCAAGTCCTATCACTACAATCTTTTTTTATCATTCAGTGCTGCACATAGGTGGCATATTTTGAGAGCAACCTCACTGTAGTATTAGAGACTGGTGGAGGCATCTATTGCTCTATATTGATGTATCTTATATCAAACCACAAGCTGTTCCTGACACTACAATGTCCCTGCAATGCTGAGGACTAAGATACAGCAATGGCCATTTTTATCCTGCAATTTTGGAACTTAGTCAAACACAAATTGTGAGAGATTCATTTTGAGATAAGCCCAGAAATATGTGAAAGAATCCATAATCTGTTCCATGAGCCTCTGCCCAAACTCACCATTACATGCATGTTAATGCATCTGGATGAGAGGGTGTGCAGTCCACCCCTTCATATCTGCCATTACTCCAAGCTGCAGAGACTGCAGCTCGTGACCCATAGCTGCCTTTATCAAACAAGCTGGTTATGGGGCAAACACCATAGCTCCTTCTTATGTGCCCATTACACACAGAAGCATCAGTAGCAAACCCGATAATTAAGGCAGAATCCACCACATCAATAATGAAGGTAGCATCATGTGCCAGTTCAGGAAAGTAGAAAAATGCACCATCAATCCTATGGCATGTTTGGCATAGTGTTTCACACACATTGAACTGCCAGCAAAGGCTAGCTATGTTCCACACGAGGAAAACATAACCACTTTTTAAGGCTGTAGATGAAAGTGCCAACTCACTCTGATGCTTTATGTGATGTACTAAAAACTAGTTTTTGTGTTAATAATCCATAATCCATGGACAGATTACTTTTTGTAACCAGTTGACACCCTTGATGAGAGAATTGATGCTGAAAATGTGCTTCTGATAAAAGACATGGGTAACATCAGAACAAAGCAACATTTAAATCACAAGTACAAAGTAGCATTCAAAGATAAGGTTATGTCAATGTCATTCATGCCAGTGTCATTCATTGGAGAGACTAAAAATGCAATGAGGATCTCTCACATCTACGTAGAGCTACACCTATGGAGGTGTGGCAGAGCTGCAGGGGTCTTTCACAAGAGTGGTGCAAAATAAAGAATGGGATCTGAACCCAATTCCATTTTATCAAATCCAATTGTGCACATTGATAAGCTATAAGGCAGCAGAACCCTTGAAGGTTATCACCTTTGTATTTACCATACAGTCTCCCGAAATGGAGGAGTTTGCAGACATTTTTCATGGTACCAGCTGTTTAAATGACAAAGTCCCATCCTTGCACATAAACACTTAAGTTCAGCATGTAGACTTGTGTTCTATTTGTTTTCATACAACCAGCATAGACTGGACTGTAGAAATTGGAGTAGGTCCCTGGAGTCTACCACTTTGGGTTCTGCCAACACGATCACTCAGTACCCAAACAATCTTGTGAAATCTGAGTGTTTGTGAACATGAAAAGTTGATGAAAGTGGAACGCATCACGTCAATGGTATGTTATCTGATTCTTGACATAAAAGATTGCTGTGGGTTTACCAAATTTAGGGGGTCATTCTGACCCTGACGGGCGGCGGAGGCCGCCCGCCAGAGTTCCCCCCTCCGAAATACCGCTCCGCGGTCGAAAGACCGCGGAGGGTATTCTAAGTTTTTCCCTGGGCTGGCGGGCGGTCGCCAAAAGACCGCCCGCCAGCCCAGGGAAAAACTCCCTTCCCACGAGGATGCCGGCTCGTAATCGAGCCGGCGGAGTGGGAAGGTGCGACGGGTGCTGTTGCACCCGTCGCGTATTTCACTGTCTGCCAAGCAGACAGTGAAATACTTGTAGGGGCCCTCTTACGGGGGCCCCTGCAGTGCCCATGCCAGTGGCATGGGCACTGCAGGGTCCCCCAGGGGCCCCGCGACCCCCCCTACCGCCATCCGGTTTCCGGCGGGCGGGCGGACCGCCGGGAACTGGATGGCGGTAGGGGGGGTCGGAATCCCCTCGGCGGCGCAGCTAGCTGCGCCGCCTTGGAGGATTCCAAAGGGCGGCGGTACACTGGCGGGAGACCGCCAGTGTTGCCGGTCCGACCGCGGCTTTACCGCCGCGGTCGGAATGCCCTTGGGAGCACCGCCGGCCTGTCGGCGGTGCTCCCGCGGTCCTCCAACCCGGCGGTCATTGACCGCCAGGGTTGGAATGACCCCCTTAATATTAAATCACCATTGTGGGGAATTGGGTTTTTGGTTGTGGGGGGATAAACCATTCTGAAGCAACCACAATCTCTGTCAGGGCGAACCACAAAAGGCACTAAATTAACCAGTGCTTAATCCTCTGATATCTTGGCAAAAAGAGCAGTCAGGCTTAACTTGACTTTATGTGCAAAGTATTTAGACCGCACTTAAACAGTAATAAAGTGAAAACACCACACATAAAAATCCCACACCAATTGTTAAACATAGAGTAACATGTAATAAATTATTTAACACCAAAACAACAAAAATTCAATCAGTAGAACTGAAGATATGCAATATCAAATATTTAGATAAGTATAGTGGCCAAAAGCACAAAGTGTCACTCACACTTGTCATGTTAGATGGGGGGAAGTCACACGTTCAGGTCGACCATGATGGAGTGCAGGCTGGATACAGGGACCAGGTTAATCTTGCTAAAAAGTTACCTTCTCAAAGTCTGATGCAAAGACTTAACTTCACGGGGGAGGAGGCTGCGAGGAGAACATTGTGATAAAGAAGTTGTGTCGAAAGCCTTCATGCCTTCCAATACTTTCAAGTACAGGCAGTGGGTCACCATCAATGGGCAGAGAGCGGAGGCCCTGATTGACAAGGTAACTAGTATGGCTACTGCAATGTGCCAGATGGTGTCCTCAAAGCAGGTAATCCCCAAAACATTCCATCAGTTCATAGTAGCAGACAGCCAGGAGAGAAACTACACAGTGGCTCTGGTCTTCTTTGAGTAAGGGGTTGCTTCAGGTAGCTATGAGTCCTGTCTTTCCTGTAGTTTGTTAGGCAATGATCTGAGTACTCTGTCTGGAAAGAAGTCGAGCTCTGGTCACATCTGAATATGTTACAGCTGCCTGGGTGGGTATGACTGACTACCAGGTCCATGGCCACCCAAGAGGGGAGTCAAGGAAGCCTGGAGCCTGGAAAGATGACCTAGGCAGCTACCAAGAAATGGGAGTGTAAGCTCCACAAGACTCCTTTAGTCCAGGTTGAAAGGGTGCCTGAGGAAGCCACACCAGAGACTACAGAGTAGGATGTTGCTGTCCTGGGAGACCTGCATGAGCTTGATGGCAAGCTGAGAGTCAGCCGACCAGGGAGGAATTCTGTAAATCACAGATGGAGTGCCTCACCCTAAAAGATTTGAGGTGGCACTAAGGCCTAAGAACCTGGTGACTACTCTGGAGATCACCGAATTTATTGTGAGAATCACCTCCTATGTAGTAAATCTACTATTCCAGAGTCTTGGGAAACCCATGTCTCGGTGGCTTCCCAGTGCTATAGAGCCTTCCTACTGGGACTGGCTCATGATGTCCTCTGGCAAGACATCTGGGGCAGGGCAAGACCTTTGCCAGGCTTGTCAGTCATTTTGTTTGGCCCCAGATGAAGACAGCTCAGATGCATTCTGTAGGTACTGTCCTATCTGCCAGACCAGTGGGAAACTAGGAAACATCTCAAGGCTTCACTGGTTCACTTACCTGTCATTGGCACATCCTTTGAAAGGGGTGGGCATCCCCACTGTTGGGCCCCTGGTTTCCAAAATTTCATTAGACAGCAGGTCTATCTTGGATTAGGTTGCCCATGCCACCAGATATCCAGAGGCAATCCTTCTGAGATCTGTGACTGCACCTGATATGGCTAGGACTCTGATGGGGATTTTTTACCTGAGTGGAGTTTCCCAAAGATGTCATGTCTGACCGGGGCATCAACTTCATGTCTTTGCATATCAAGTCCATCTGGGATGAGTGTAGGGTATCCTACACGTTCTCCACACCCTGTCACACTCAGACAGATGGGCTTGTTGACAGATTTAACAAGACTCTCAAAAGCATGACTGTGGGACTATCTGAACCACGAGGCAGAGGAGGCAAGTTCTCCTTACATGCTTAATATTTGTCTATAGAAAGGTGCCACACAACGGAGCTGGTTTTAGCCCATTTGAGCTCCTCTGTGGCCACCCTTCCATGAGAACTTTCAGTCTGGTGAAGAGTGGGTGGGAGCAAGCTCCTAGAAAGTCCCCACCAGGATGTTGTCAGCTACCTGCTGGCTCCTAGGAACCAGATGCAAAAGCTCTGGAAGACAGCTTCTGAGAAATTAAAGACATAATGAAACTCTGGAATGAACAGAAGGCCTTTCTGGTCACCCTGACAAGGATTGTGGTTATTACCTGAATGTGGCTTCCACTCCTCTCAACTGACACCCCGATTTCTTACAGTTTACAATCCAGTTGGCTTTTTCTCTGCAGACTATTTTTGAGAGGCCCAAATAAGAGCAATGGAGCTTTAGGTATAGCTTTTTATGGATACATCAAGGACCAAGCCTGTGACACTGGACAACATTGTTACAGCCATGCAGAAGAACAAAGGTCTGGCCAGTTTAAAAAATGCTGAAAATCACAATGGATGGAATCCAGTGCTTGAGGGCCAATCATACATTATACAGAATGCAAAAATAACCTTACACACTGTACACCAAATAAGGAGTGAACTGTCAGTTACAGCAGAAGCACTCTTCATGCGAAGAGGGTGCTTTGTGGTTCAAGCACCCCTCCTACCCTACCTTGCGTCCTGAAGTTGGCACATCCGGAGTACTTGATTTTGGTTAAAAAAAAAAAAAACAAGGGCCAGATTTACAACGAATATACGCAGTGCAATGCTGCAGCAAAATTGGCAGTGCTGCACTGCGTCAGTTCTGAAACACAGGGATGCGCCATATTTAAAAATAAATACAGTGCTCCCCCCGTTTCCCTTAGCGCTAGTGCTAAATTTAGCTGCCAGTGCCAACAGAGGCGCCCTTGCGCCAAATAGCAAGGGTGCATGTGTTGAAGAGAATTATTGTTTATGTTCAGGAAGGTGCCCCTTCCAGCCCATAAACAATCTACAATGGTGATTTGGCACTTCTATGTGTGTTGCAAAATGCAGTTCACATAGAAGTAGCAAATCGTCATTATTGAATGATTGTTTATGTGCAGGAAGAGACATCTTCCTGCACATAAACAATCATTCATGGCATTTTGCTCTTTCTATGTGCGCTGCAGAATGCAGGCCACATGGGAAAAGCAAAAAACGAGGAGAAACAAAAGTATTTCTCCTTGTTGCGCAATCCTAATGCCACCCATGGGGTAGTGTTAGTTTTTGCCGCTGCCACAGATTTACGAATTCTTGTAAATCTGGGGCAGCGTTAAAAGCAATGGGTGTTGCAGTGGAGTGCCCACACCAACACCCATTGCACACCCCTCTGCCACAGAAAATGGCATTGAAGGGGCCCATATTTACAAGGCGGCATTAAGCCAAAAAAGTGTCTTAGGGCCGCCTTGTAAATATGAAGCAGTGCACAGTGCCACTGATGCGTCACAAAAAGCGATGCTCCAGTGGCATTAGGGGCTTGTAAGTATGCCCACAAATAAGTAAACCACAAAAGTTATGATCCCACGCTACTGACTGGAATGTAGAAGATGTTGCAGAAGATTGCATTGCGTGGTATGTTACCGGACAAGGGGGGCTGCCTATTTTCATCATAAGTGAAGAAATAGATGCTGCACCCTGGCACTGGATCAGTATTCATCTTTCCAGTTTTCTGGATGTGAGATACTTTCAGGTTATTGTTGGTGACCACAGCAAATACTCCAAGATGCATCCAATGCAGTCCAATACCACATACAGCAAGATCAAAATGACATTGTCAATTTATGGATTGTCAGTGGAATTCCAAACAGACAGTAGCCTTTCCTTCTGAGGCAAGGGATTTGGCTATAGTGAATTTTTGAAAACAGTGAATTGAACAATCACACCCAAAAGATTTCAGGCATACGAGGAGATAAAGATTGTTATGAGCCCTCCCAACAAAGTGATTTTTTGTGCAAAGTCAGAAGTGTACAACATCATTAGGGTCATGTTCATGCAGGAATATCGGAACCCACTGCAGGCTTCTACAGATAAGCCACCTGCTGTCATGCTATTGGGCCAAATATTCAAAGTTACCTCTCCCAGTCACCCAGAGTGGACCCCACCAAATATATCACTAGATTTCATACCAAAATAAAACCTTCATAGAAACATGAATGTAAGTGTCAGTTGGAGGGCACAGAAATACATTTAGGTGTTTGCATGTTAACACATGATATGTTCAGAATCATGTTTGACTCAGGCTCCTGGATGGTGGCCTGCTGAAAATGCATAGATTTCTCTGCAAATTGCTATGATGAAGATGTATCCCACAACATCTCAGTCTCCAAGAGAATTGTTACATCAATGCAAGTGCAGAAATTTGGGATTTATGCGGTCCTGTCTTTAATTTATCTCCTAACCCATCAACTTTGTTTTACTCTTTCCCATGCACTACATAAGAGTGCATGGCAGTGTATGATCCCCTCCATCTACACATTTGCACTCCTTGCCGCCCCACCCTCCTGCAGCTGTCAGTGCTCTTCTTTTCATTTTGTGCTGTTTTATATAGCATCAACTTGACCAGAAGGTACTGGAGCACTTTTCAAGAGCATCAGTTGCATTACACAAAGTCGAATTCCTAATTGCGCCTGCATGCTCACGCTTTCCATGTTAATTTTTTAGATGTCGAGCAAGCGCAAACCATCTGGCCCCTGTTGTAGTCTCTCTGTGGGCTTTTAACCATGCCCATCAGTTTGGTTGGTTTGTGGGCTTACCATTTAAAATTCGCTTGATTTCGTAGGTGAAAGGCATGCTTACATCATGCCTTTTCTGGTATTTAGCCCTCCTCTACACCACCGGCAAACTAGTGAAAACATACCAGGCACTGTGTTTTCTGAAAGGCTTCTGCACTATTTCTTTTTATTTCCTGCACAGCGCGATCTCGCTAAGCAGTAGTCGAGCACTTTGCATGACATTAAACCCTGTTAGATGGATAATTCTAATTTTGCCGGCCACATGGATAATTGCCCTTTTGCAGTTACGTTTTACTGCGAGCAAACTTCTGTTTATTTTTCTGTGTCTCTGTGGCAGGCTTTGGCGGTACAAAAAAGGGCTGACACTGAGTAATTAGGTAGGTAAACCAATATTTTATTTTCCTTTCAAAACGGAGAAACAGTCCAGTATCCGTTCTATGTTTCTTGTAGATCTTGGGGTTTGGGGTTTCAGTTCTCCGTTAATTGTTGTCCTTTCTTGTTTCCTTTTCCCTCCTCTAGGTCGGCTATTGTCGGGTTCTGGATGCTCCAGCGCGTTTTACCGGGAAAAGAAAACAGAAAACGCGAAAGTGAGTTGGTGGGGTGGTTCTGGGGTTGTCTTAGGGGTATAGGTGGGGAGGGATCTTTCAGAGGGAGAGAGTGAGGGTATCCCACTGTGAGGGTGAGGGGAGGTGATTGTTGTGGTATTTTCTATCAGTACCTATAATACTTCTTAGTGCTTCCCAAATAGAGGGATAGTAGTACTCTTTCTAGTGGGTGGGTGCCGTACCCCTTTTCCCCTCTCCCACCTCCCCTGGTCCCTTCCCCTGTGCCCCTTAAACTGTGGCCTCCCTCGTTCCCAGGAGGGACAGTACCTTGGAAAGCCACGACCCTCCTGGGTCGTGGCGGGTTCCTCGGGTGTTCTGTTCCTGCGAGTCCCTGGAATTGGTGCTGGTCTTCTCCGCTCCTGGGAAGAGTCGTAAATCGTCCTGTTCCTCCGTTTTCTGGTCTCCGGGTCCGTCTTCGTTCCTCCGCTCCATGGCATCCTGCCCTTTCTCCTGGGAGTCTGTCGTCTCTTCAACTCCCTGCAGCCGGAAGTCCGTTCCCGTTGCCTCCAATAGCGTCCCCATGTTACCATGGGAACGCGGAAGTGACATGACGGAGTCGGCCGAAGGTTGCCGGTTCACCGAAGGAGGAGGCGCGGTCTCGGAGACCCGTCTACACACCCCATCCCATGATCGGTCCTGGTCGAGGACCGAAGAGGAGGAGGGGAACTGGGACAGGTAATCGGCGGGGCCCTGCTGAGAACCCGGGACAGGGCGCACCTGGAAGGTAAAAGGTTGGAATTCAAGGAACCACCTTAATACTCTGGAATTGGAGTCCTTGTGGGAGGCAAGCCAAGTAAGAGGAGCGTGGTCAGTGTACAGTACAAAAGGTCTGCCAAGAAGGTAATATTGTAAGTTCTCTACAGCCCATTTAATGGCCAAACACTCTTTCTCAATGGTGGGGTATTGGCATTCGCGTGGAAGAAGTTTCCTACTGATAAAGACAACCGGGTGGTCAAGTCCCTCCTCGTCAGGTTGAGTGAGCACAGCCCCGAGACCGATGTTAGAAGCGTCAGTATAAAGATGGAACGGCCTAGAGAAATCAGGACATTTTAACACTGGGTCTGTGGTAAGGGATTTCCTTAACTGGTCAAAACTATTCCTCTGAGAGTCTGAAAACGGGGCTAACGTGTTGGGGCGGTGTTTGGACAGTAGATCAGTAAGAGGGGCAGCAATAGTGGAGTATCGGGGTATGAATCTACGGTAATAGCCCACCAGTCCTAAAAAGGATAGCATTTCTTTCTTGGTTTTTGGGGGTTGGACTGGCATTATGGCCTCAATTTTATTTTTTTGTGGTTGAAGGGTCCCATTGCCTATCATATAGACTAGATAGGAGATTTTTGTATTCCCTAATACGCATTTCTTTGGATTATCCGTCAGCCCGGCTTCCGCTAAGGCAGTGAACACCTGGTTGAGATGCATGAGGTGATTCAACCAGGTGTCGCTATATATGACAACGTCGTCTAACTAGGCTGCTGTGAAGGTTTGAAAGGGTTTTAACAGTCGGTCCATCAAACGTTGGAAGGTAGCAGGGGCTCCGTGGAGACCAAAGGGTAGAACTGTGAACTGATATAGGCCTGATTGTGTGGAGAATGCCGTTTTTTCCTTGTCTTCAGGAGCAAGGGGGATCTGCCAGTACCCCTTTGTTAGATCCAATGTTGACAGATATTTAGCTTTCCCTAATTTTTCTAAGACATCATCAACTCGAGGGATAGGATATGGGTCAAATAGCGATATGTCATTGAGTTTGCGGAAATCGATACAAAACCGGACAGACCCGTCGGGTTTTGAAGCGAGAACTACTGGAGAACTCCAAGTACTAACAGAGGGTTCAATTACTCCTAGGGCTATCATTTTCTCTATTTCTTCCTCAATGACATGTTTCCTGGCCTCGGGTATACGATAGGGTCGAAGGCGGATAGTCTGTCCTGCAGGTGTTTTTATTTTGTGATGGATCAATGTGGTTCTTCCAGGTATTTCCGAAAAGAAATGTGAGTGTTGTTTTAAAAGAGCGGACAGTTGTCCCTTCTCAGTTTCGGTTAGAGAACTGTTTATACAGGGATTTCTCTCCGGCTATTGTTTTTCCAAGGGGAAAAGTTCTAAGTCTATATCTCTGCATGGTGAGATAAAGCACCCGTTCCCTGTTTGAGTATCTAACCTTTCTACGGATTCCCATTTTTTTAGGAGGTTTACATGGTAGATTTGGGTTCTTTTGGGGTGGGTACTCAGCTCTATAAGGTACGTGACGGGAGAGACTGCTCTAATAACTCTATAGGGTCCCTGCCATCGAGCTAATAGTTTCTGCTCAGACGTTGGTCGCATTATAAGGACTTGATCATTCGGCAGATATGTGCGTAACTTACTCCCCTTGTCGTAATAGACTTTTTGATTGTCTTGGGCCTTCTCGAGATGTCGCCGTACATCTTCCCAGAGGTTTTGTAAGTGGGTTTTTAGATTGTGGACATACTCTAGAAATGGTTTCCCTTCCTCTTCTTCCTCTTCCCAGGTTTCAGCTGCCATGTCCAGAAGACAACGTGGTTCTCTCCCAAAGACCAATTCGAATGGGCTATGACCCATAGAGGACTGTTCGTGTGTCCGGATGGCGTAAAGAACTAAGGGTAACTTTTGATCCCAATCCCTTCCAGAGTCGTCTACTATTTTCCTCAATAGTGTCTTTATGGTACGGTTATAGCGTTCCACTAAACCATCCGTTTGGGGGTGATAGACAGACGTTTTTATTTGAGTAATTCCCAATAATCGACATATCTGTTTCATAAGGTTTGACATGAACGGGGTGCCTTGATCAGTAAGGATCTCTTGGGGGAAACCTGTCCGGGTGAAGACTGTTATCATGGCTTGTGCCACCGTTTTTGTAGTCATACTTGATAAGGGAAGGGCTTCGGGGTATCTCGTGGCATAGTCTACTATGACCAGAATATATGTGTGTCCCCTGGATGATAGAAGTAGTGGGCCGATTAAATCCATACCCACCCGGTCAAAGGGAATGTCAATAATGGGTAGAGGCTGCAAGGGTGCTTTCCTGGGTATTCCCAGTTCTGTAAGTTGACATCTGGGACATTGTAAACAGTACCTCCTAATGTGGGCATAGACCCCCGGCCAATAAAACCTCCTTAGGAGGTATTCCTCCGTCTTTTCCCTACCGTAATGGCCCCCTCCTGGCTGATTATGTGCTAAAAAGAGTACTTGGTTCCTATATAATTCCGGAACCGCTAATTGTTGTTTGGTTTCTCCTGTGGTAGATGTGGTAATTCTATAAAGAAGGTTTTTCTGTACTAGAAAATAAGGACCCACCTCATTCATGGCTTCAGTTTTAGCTGTTCTCCAGGCATGAGTGAGGGTAGGGTCTTCTCTCTGGCAGGTTCGAAAGGTTACCAGTGCGTTACTAGTCTCTGCTACTACCCTGTTGGGTCTTGTCTCCTCTCTGGCTTCCTGAAATTTCATTTTCTCTTGTCTTTTCTCGCTTCTGGTGAGCTTTCTGCGGCTCGGGGGGCATTCAATAAAGCTATTGGAAAACGGGGCTTCGGTCCACCACTCTGGGTTCTCTTTCTGGGTTTGGGTTCGGTCTAGGAGATGATGGAACCGGATATAATCAGTCCCGATAATACAGTCTTCAATCAACTGGTCCATAACCCCTACAGGGAGGAAGTCGTGATATTCACCCGATTCCACCTCGACTATTGCCAGGGGATATTGCTCTTTATCGCCATGTATACAACAAATAGTGACCCATTGGCTTGTGGTCAAGTCTATGGGGTCTATTAAGTCTTTTCGGATTACGGATTGACTACAACTCGAATCAATGAGGGCAGAGAGTAAGCGTCCGTTTATTTTGATGACTTGATTGAATTTAGGATTCCCCTTTCCGGTACATAGTACCCTGCGTCGGGTAACCCCTATCTCTATGGGTTCAACCCCATCTGATTTTCTGGGGCATACCCTTGCTATATGACCCCATTCCCCACAGCTAAAACACTGTGGTAGATGCATTGGATGACTCTCCCCCTGTTTATGTGTCCCAGCGTCTTCCAGTGGGTGCCTCGGGGTTGGTTTTGGTGGGGGTGGTATGGGTTTTATGGCTGGTCTAGGCTGTAGGAGTTTCACATCTGTGGACCGGTGGTAAGCACAGGCCAGATCTATAGCGAGCTCCGTATCTACCTTGGGATGTTGCCATATCCAATTTTTAGTACTATTGGGTAAGGAATCCAAATACTGTTCAAGGATAATTATTTTTATCACATCTTCCCTGGTTGTTCCTATAGGGCCCAACCATTTTAATGCTAAATCTTTAACCCGGAAGTAAAAGGTGCGCGGATCCTCATTCTGTCCCCATTTCACTTTCCGGAACTTTAATCTATAATACTCTACATCATGACCAACCCTTTGCCAGGATACTCCTTTTTATGTCCTTGTATGGGGTGGTACCTCCCGGATTAGCAGCTTGGTAGGCCGTCTGTAGAATTCCCGTGAGTAATGGCGCGATGTACTGTCTCCATCGTTCAAGCCGCACGTTCAAAGTTTGTAAAGAAGGAGTCCGGGTCTTCCCCTTCCCGGAAGTTTTGTAAAACGAAGCTCGGGACATTGGGGTGTACTTTGCTGGCTGCTATGGTGTCTGTTCATTTCTGCAGCGCAGTCTCATGTACAAGCTGGTTGTTTGCCAAGATAGTAGCTTGGCTTTTTGGGCCGATTGTAGGGCCTCTCTGTCTTCCTTGGCCTCCCGTTGGTGTGCCTCCCATGCTAGTTGTAAATGACGCTGGCCCTCCGCTAGCTGTTTAATCATGTCCTCTAGGGTGGGTTTGTCACTCATTGTATATACCGCTGAATAGCCTTCTGGAATTTAGATCCCACTTCTGACACCACTGTGGCAGGCTTTGGCGGTACAAAAAAGGGCTGAGACTGAGTGATTAGGTAGGTAAACCAATATTTTATTTTCCTTTCAAATCGGAGAAACAGTCCAGTATCCGTTCTATGTTTCTTGTAGATCTTGGGGTTTGGGGTTTCAGTTCTCCGTTAATTGTTGTCCTTTCTTGTTTCCTTTTCCCTCCTCTAGGTCGCCTATTGTCGGGTTCTGGATGCTCCAGCGCGTTTTACTGGGAAAAAAAAACAGAAAACGCGAAGGTGAGTTGGTGGGGTGGTTCTGGGGTTGTCTTAGGGGTATAGGTGGGGAGGGATCTTTCAGAGGGAGAGAGTGAGGGTATCCCACTGTGAGGGTGAGGGGAGGTGATTGTTGTGGTATTTTCTATCAGTGCCTATAATACTTCTTAGTGCTTCCCAAATAGAGGGAGAGCAGTACTCTTTCTAGTGGGTGGGTGCTGTCCCCGTTTTCCCCTCTCCCACCTTCCCTGGTCCCTTCCCCTGTGCCCCTTAAACTGTGGCCTCCCTCGTCCCCAGGAGGGACCGTACCTTGGAAAGCCACGACCCTCCTGGGTTCCTCGGGTGTTCTGTTCCTGCGAGTCCCTGGAATTGGTGCTGGTCTTCTCTGCTCCTGGGAAGAGTCGTCGATCGTCCTGTTCCTCCGTTTTCTGGTCTCCGGGTCCGTCTTCGTTCCTCCGCTCCGTGGCGTCCTGACCCTTCTCCTGGGAGTCTGTCGTCTCTTCAACTCCCTGCAGCCGGAAGTCCGTTCCCGTTGCGTCCAATAGCATCCCCATGTTACCATGGGAACGCAGAAGTGACGTGACGGAGTCGGCCGAAGGTTGCCAGTTCACCGAAGGAGGAGACGCGGTCTCGGAGACCCGTCTACAGTCTCCTTCACGCTCATGGTGACCGTCGGCTCACATATGTGTGTACAACACTAATAGCTCTAACTCAAGTAAATGCGAGACCCATATTACAAGTGCATTTTTTTTTGTTTACTTTACTTTTTTTTATATGTGGGGAGCGACCCCTCAGGCAAGGGTCCCTCCCCTAGGGGCTAAATTAATTTTAGGCCATTTCTGCTCCCCTTGGGGGCAGATTGGCCTACTTTTATTAAGGCCAATCTGCCCCCAAAGGGGGCAGAAACCACTAGACAACAGGGAATTTTTTATTTATTTATATTTATACATAAGGGTAGCAGTCACTTGAGCGAGGGCTGCTCCCCAGGAGGGCAATTTATTTTTATGCTATTTCGGAACCCCTGAGGGCAGATCGCCCTATGTTAATTAGGCTGATCTGCCCCCGGAGGGGAGGGCAGAAACTGCTAGACACCAGGGATAGATTGTTTTTTCTTTACTTTACTTTTTTTATTTGTGTGGAGCTCCCCTGGGGGCAAAATTAATTTTAGGCCATGTCTGCCACCCTTTGGGGCAGATCGGCCTATTTTTTATTAGGACAATCTGTCCCCAAGGGGGGCAGAAACCACTAGACACCAGGGAATTTTTTATTTATTTATATTTATAAATAAGGGGAGCGCATCTTGAGCAAGGGCCGCTCTTCCCCCCAAGGGGGGCGAAAACCACTAGACACCAGAGATTTTTATTTGCGTCAATTTCAAACAAGTGGAGCAACCCCTTAGAGAAGGGTCATTCCCCTGGGGACAAATTTATTTTAGGCCATTTCTGACCCCCTTGGGGGAATATCAACCTAGTTTTATTAGGCCCATCTGCCCCCCAAGGGGGGTAGAAATCACTAGGCCCAGGGATTTATTTTTGCGCCAATTTCACACATGGGAGCGACCTCTTATACAAGGCTTGCTCCCCTGGGTGGGGTTTATTTTAGGCCATTTCTGCTCCCCTTGGGGCCAGATCGGCCTATTTATATTAGGTCGATCTGCCCTGGAAGGGGCAGACACCACTTAGCCACCAGAGATTGGTCTGTGTGTATGTGTGTGTTTTTTTTGGGGGGGCAGCCCCTTGGGAAAGGGGGCACATTACTGTTGGCCATATCCCCCCCCCCCTTGCGGGCATAATAGCCTATTTTTGGGAGGCCCATCTGCCCCTTAGGGGGCAGAAAGCCCACAGGAGACCAGGGAAGATTTTCTTTTTTCAAAATAAGAGGCTCGGGGTATTGCTATACCCCCACCCCAAATAAATGGGGCCAAAGTTGTTCTGTCCACCAGTGGGCTGATCGGGCAATTACTCCCGATCCACACCTCCGGGGATGAGCAGAAAGTCTACTACATGCCAGGGAATAAAAAATAAAAAAATACAAAATAGTGGGGTGTTGGCTACCAACCTGTATGGGCATGGTTATGCTCCCACACCAACTGAAGGGGGTAACAGTCTTTCAGATCTCCCCCCGCACACTAAAACATCTTATCCAATGGCAAGCAAGAGGACATTTGATTATTTTGGGTTTTGGTTTTACATTTTGGCCATGAGAGCTTGGCTAACTCTCAAAATCATCCCACTTGGAATGGTGAGCGCTGCACTTTTTGGACTTTGGCACGCTGCCATGTAGAAAAATCCACAAGACCTAGACACATCTGAAAACTAAGCATCTGGATAAGTCCACACATTTTTTCCTCAGTTTTGTGATGGAACCTTCCAGAATCTGCAGGAATCCTACCACCCAGCATTGTCTCATCTATACCGATAAAGATTCTGCCCCACTTGTCAGCCTAGAAATGTTTTTTTTCAAACTGCCCTTTTGGACCCGCTTTGGTTCCCCCTCAATTGCGATGTGTTTTTGTCTCTTCCCTCTCACAGGCACTTGGCCCACCTACACAAGTGAGGTATCATTTTTACTGGGAGACTGAGGGGAACGTTGGGTGGTAGGAAATTTGTCCTGGTGTGGTGATCCCAGACAGAAATGTGGGAAAATTGGATTCTTTAGCTAAATTTGAGGTTTGCTGAGGACTCCTGGTAAGAATACACTAGGGGATCCATACAAGTCACAACTCCCTGGACTCCCTCGGGTGTCTAGTTTTCAGAAATGTCTGGGTTTGGTAGGTTTCTCTGTATGGCTGCTGAGCCCAGGACCAAAAAACAGGCGCCCCGCAAAAAACAGGTAGTTTTGTATTTGATCATTTTGATGTGAACAGATAGTGTTAGGGGGCATTTCCTTGTGCGGGTACTAGGCTTACCCACACAAGTAAGGTACCATTTTTATAAGGAGGCATGGGGGAACGCTGGATGGAAGGGAATTTGTGGCTCCTCTCAGATTCCAGAACTTTGTGTCACTGCAAGGTGAGGAAAATGTTTTTTTTTTGGGGCCAAATGTTGAGGTTTGCAAAGGATTCTGGGTAACAGAACCTGGTGAGAGCCCCACAAGCCACCCCATCTTGGATTCCCCTAGGCCTCTAGTTTTAAAAAATACACAGTCTTGAAAGGTTTCCCTAGGTGCTGGCTGAGCGAGAGATCAAAATCCACAGCTACGGACTTTCCCAAAAAAACATGTCAGTTTTCAATGTAAAAATCTGATGTGTCCATGTTGCATTCCCTGTCATGGGCATTAGGCCTACCCACACAAGTGAGGTACCATTTTTATTGGGAGACTTGGGGGAACACAGAAAAGCAGAACAAGTGTTCTTGCCCTTTGTCTATCTCTACATTTTTTCCTTCCAAATGTAAGACAGTGTGTAAAAAAGATGTCTATTTGAGAAATACCCTGCAATTCACATGCTAGTATGGGGACCCCAGTATTCACAGATGTGCAAATTACCCCTGCTTTTCAACACCTTATCTTGTACCCATTTTGGAAATACAAAGGTTTTCTTGATACCTATTTTTCACTCTTTATATTTCAGCAAATGAATTGCTGTATACCGGTATAGAATGAAAACCCATTGCAAGGTGCAGCTCATTTATTGCCTCTTGGTACCTAGGGTTCTTGATAAACCTACAAGCCCTATATTATCCTTGCAACCCGAAGAGTCTAGCAGATGTAACAGCATATGGCTTTCACAACATCGCAGAAAAAAGTTACAGAGTAAAACATAGAGAAAAATGGCTGTTTCTTTACCTCAATTTCAATATTTTTTAATTTCTGCTGTATTTTCTGTAGGAAAACCTTGTAGGATCTATACAAATGACCCCTTGCTAAATTCAGAATGTTATCTACTTTGTAGAAATGTTTAGCTCTCTGGGATCCAGCATCGGTTTCATACCCATTTCTGTCAGCAACTGGAAGGAGGCTAAAAGCACAAAAAATAGTAAAAATGGGGTATGTCCCAGTAAAATGCCAAAATTGTGTTGAAAAATGTGGTTTTCTGATTCAAGTCTGTCTGTTCCTGAATGCTGGGAAGATGGTGATTTTAGTACTGCAAACCCTTTGTTGATGCCCTTTCCAGGGAAATAGTTACATCCTTGTTCTGCAGCCCTTATTTCTCTTTTTTTTTTTTTCATTGAATTTTTGCTGTATTTTGGCTAATTCCTTGGTCTCCTTCAGGAGAACCCACAAACTCTTGGTACCTCTAGTATCCCTAAGATATTGGGAAAAAAGGATTTAAATTTGGAGTGGGTAGCTTATGTGGACAAAGCGTTATGAGGGTCTAAATGCAGACTGCCCCAAATAGCCAAAAAAAAGGCCTGGCACCTGAGGGGGGAATAGGCATGGCAGCGGAGGGGTAAAACGAGGTTGGATTCCCGTTTCCCCCACCCTCCTTTCTCCTGCTGTCTCAACATTTCAAATAAACACTGACAAAGCTCTTACATAGGGGGAACCATGTTGGCTTTGTCAATGCTGGGTCTACACAGTAAAAAAAAAAGCCACATCAAAACCACTCATTTTTTTTAGCCACGGCGAGTGCATGTTTTTTATTAATGCAAATCTGTTTTTAGTCCAGATTGAATATATTTATTTAAGATTCTCATCACATGTCTTTCTCCTATTGCAAGCCAATTATACTAATCAGTGTTGTGACTATTTGAGCCAGAAATATCTTTGGCCCTGATTTATACTTTTTTTGCGCCGCATTGCCGTCATTTTTTTACACAAAAGTGACGCAAACGAACAAAATACAATTGTATTTTGTAAGTTTGCCCCCCTTTTGCGTCAATAAATGACGGTAATGTGGCGCAAAAAAAGTATAAATCAGGGCCTTTGTCTGGTGATATTCAGACTCTGCACTGGTGGGTTAATCCATCAACATGAGTTAGTTTTATTTTCACGCATTCATACTGAAACGTCTCCTTTCAGAGTGCATCTCTTACTATTCATTTGCATTCTGTTAAAGGGCAAGCAGAAACCTCAGAATTAAAATGTTTAGAGAAAAAAAGAGGGCTTAGCAGAATGGCGTTCTGCCTATGACTCTATGATCCTACTCAAACGGGTGGAGTGAGATTGATGGTGATTGCATCGTACTGATGCTAGTTTCATTGCATTCAGTTGCTGAACAGACTGTCGTCTGTAAATAGTCTACGGTTTAACAAGCTCTCAGGATTCATAAACAAATGGAAGCTGAGAAGATATCAATTTTACAATAATAGTAATGGAAGTTGTGAAAAGCAATATCAGCATTTGTGCGGCTCGGAGCAGGATTGCAACCAGCTACAGTAATTGGCTATAAAGCAGTCTTTTTCTTCTACTTGACAGCCGTCTCATCACTTTATTCCTGAAGTTAGCATTTTTTTTCATTTATTGGGTTAATCTATCTATCCATCCATCTATCAATCAAGTTGCTGGCTACATATTTTATATATTATCTTTCCCTGCTTATCACACAATATGTGTACGCCCTACGTAAACTGTTTGTCTGTGATTCTCTCAATAAATATTTGCTCGTATCTCAATAGGGTACCCTGTTTCTCATTAGTTTTAAATCCATGTGTCCGTCTTATTTTTTGAAGAACTTTGGAACCTTGACACTAAGTGGGAGTTAGTTATAGAAATGCCACAATAAAACGCAAAACACTTGTCTGACTTTCTGCCTCTGTTTTTTAACATCTGCCTGACTACAGTTCAATATCTATCTGCCTCTCGATATCTATCTGCATCTCAATATCTGTCTTCATGCCTGCAAGGGTCTATCTGTACATCGAATAGTGTTTCTCAGAATCTGAGTAGCAAGTTCTTTATATTTGTCAGTTTAAAATCTACCTAATAAAAATTATTTATCTGTCTCTCAATATCTTAGTCAATAGTAAAGGCATTATGGCCCTGATTTATTCAAAAGTGGTGCAGAGTGGTGCTGTGCCAAAAAAATAGCAGCGCTGCAACACTTTTGAAACACAGGGATGCACCATATTTACAGGAATACAGCGCACCCCTTTGTTTCCCCCAGCACAAGCACTGAATTAAACTTCCTGCGCCAACACAGACATCCTTGCACCATAGTGTAGTGCATGAGTGTCTGTGTTAAAAGGATAGATTGTTTGTGTGCAGGGAGGTGTCCCTTTCTGCACATGAACAATCTATATTGGCGATTTGGCACTTCTATGTGTGCTGCAAGATACAGCACACATAGAAGTACCAAAGCCTCATTCTGGAATGATTGTTTATGTGCAGGAAGGGATACTTAACTGCACATAAACAATCACCTATGGCACTTTGCTCTTTCTATGTGTGCCGCAGGATGCAGCACATATGGAAAAAGAAAAACACGAGGCGGAATTAAAGCATTCGTCCTCGTTTTGCCATGCTAACGCCACCCCTGGGGTAACATTAGTTTTTGGTGCTGCCACAGGTTTATGATTATTCATAAATCTGGGGTAGCGTCAAAAGCAATGGGTGTTGCAGTGGAATGCCCACTGTAACACCCATTGCACACCCCTCTGATGCAGGAAAATATGGAGGAGCCCATATTTACAAGGAGGCGTAGCACCACAAAACGTGACATTACACCTCCTTGTAAATATGGAGCAGTAGTTAGCGCCACCAGAGTGTCACCAAAAGTGACGCTCCGGTGATGCTAGAGGCTTTTAAATATGCCCCTATGTGTTTTTCGTTCTCTCTGTAGCTGGTTTTGTATCTCTCTGTCTCTGAATGTCAGTCAGCCACTCTGCATCACTCTATTTTCAAATAGACTGCTGACTAGCAGCCTGATATTCCCTAATACATCTCTGTCGATATGCGGCTGCCTGTTTCTCAAAATATGTCTTTCTGTCCATGCCTTTCTGCCACTTAAGTTCTGAGTCAGTCCCTTAAAACTGCTCTTCCTGTCAATGTTAACCTCTCTTTTTGTTTCTAAATATTTGTCTGTAACACGTTCTCTATCCTTTGTATCTCAGTACTTTGACGTTTGTCAGAAGGTCTATCTCTCAATATCGATCCATTTGATTGTCTGCTTATGTCTCTCAAGTACTGCTCACAACCTATGAAATGTGGATCACTGGCACAATACTGCGGTAAAAAATATTGCTGAAAAAAATATTGCATAATAAATATTGCTTAGTCTAATATTGTGTTCCTATATTTATTTATAATTATGATTACATTATTTTCTGACACTAATATCATCGAAAAACATACAAAAATATGGAATTTGTATTGCATATGAAGTGTAAAGTAGATCTTGAACATTTTTATATATAACACTAATAGGATATAAATGAAATTCATTTAATTAAAATGTAATACATATGTACCTATATAAATGAACACAAACATATCTGTGCTTATAAATCTATATATACACACATACACAGGCCCTCATTACAACATTGGCGGTAAAAGCTGCTTACGGCCGTGCAGAAGACCACCAACACACCGCCACAGCCGCGGAAATCCGCCACAGCTATTATGACCCACAGCTCGGAATCCACCAAAATTCAGACACCCACACAAGTCCGCCACACCAAAGGTCAGTGATAAACTGGCGAAAACAAAACCTCCACCGTCACGCCAACAGAAATACGCCCACACTATCACGACACACGAATCCACGCGGAGGTCTTTCAACCACGGTATTCCATTGGCGGTACATACCGCCACGCTCAAAATACACACACTTTTGCAAAACACATCCACATTGGACAATTTGAAACACACACACCTGATACACATACACACACCACTCCCACACACCCATTATAAAATAAAACACACACCCACATCACCCACAAACCCCTATGACCACAATTACAGAGAGAAGGCCAGAGAGAGACACCACAAACAACTAACAAGCATCCACAGGCACACAATACCATCACCCACAGAACTTCTACGCACCTCACACAACACACCACTAAATATCACCCCCCTTATCACTACTCACACCACCCCACACATCACCCAAACCACCCCATGGCACGGCAAAGACACCCCAGGTTTTCTGAGGAGGAGCTCAAGGTCATGGTGGAGGAAATCGTCCAGGTAGAGCCACAGCTATTCGGATCACAGGAGCAGCACACCTCCATAGCTAGGAAGATGGAGCTATGGTGCAGAATCGCGGACAGGGTCAACGCAGTGGGACAGCACCCAAGAAATCATGATGACATCAGGAAGAGGTGGAATGACCTACAGGGGAAGGTGCGTTTCGTGGTCTCAAGACACCACCTTGCGGTTCAGCGGACTGGCGGCGGACCCCCACCCCCTCCCCCACAACTAACAACATGGGAGGACCAGGTCTTGGCGATTCTGCATCCTGAGGGCCTCGCAGGAGTAGATGGAGGAATGGACTCAGGTAAGTCAAATCTTAAATATTACATCCCCCACCCTACCTGCATGCCATCACATACCCCCACCCTCACCCTCACCCCATCACTCCAACTCCTCACAAATGTCCCAACATCACAAACCACCCATCCCAACACCAAGCCCTGCATGCAACAACAAAACATGGACACCCATCACCAAAGCATGGCCACTGCACATACCCATACACCCCCCTAAACCACAATCACACAAGGTCCCACACAGGAATGCAAGCACTGGGGTACACGGTCACCCACCAATTGCACACCATGGCACACACAGATGTAATAAACAACCTTTTATACCCCAGTAGGACCTCTACCAACGTCTCCGGACAGGAGGGTCCACACATGTCCATACCACCAACAGAAGAGGCCCACAGTGATGACAGCAGCTCTGTCCAACTGGATCTAGATGACCAGCCCGGCCCATCGGGGACCTCGGGACAGTCGGTTCCCCTCACACAGTCACAGGCCACTACAGAGCTTCCCCCCTCTGGAAACACCAGCACAGCACCCACCCAACAGGCCCATACATCTGTCCCCAGGACATGTCAATCAGCAGTGTGTCCACCACTACAGGGAACCCAGGCTAACCCACCACCCCAACAACACCAGGGACCTGGGGGCAGTGGTAGTGGGCACACGGTCCAGGGGACGGAGGCCCAGGAACACAGGGGAACTGGGAAGCCTGCTGTGCAACAGGGGGAGGACAGGCCAAGGGAACCCACTCTGCACGAGGCCCTCTCCTCCATCATGGGAGCCTACCACCACTCCCAGGAGACTATGGCAACGGTATTGGCCAAGTTTCAGGAGACCCAGCGCCTGCAGGAGGAACAGTATTTGGGCTTCAGGGAGGAACTCAGAGCCATCAATTCCACCCTGGGCACCATCGTAGGGGTGCTGAAGGAAGTACTCAACACCAGGAGGGACACTGTGGCACAACAAGGGGCCACTGACACTAGCCTGGACAATGAACTGCCCACCACCTCCGCTGGCGCTAGTAGACAGGAGGCACCGCCACAGGACCACCACACCAGCACCCCACCCCCTGCAGAGGGAGAACCACCCCGCAAGCGGTCCCTGAGATCCAGGACAAAGACAGAAAACGATGCCAAGACCCCCACCAAGAAATGAGACCACCCTGAATGTCATCTGTCTGTCCCACTTTGTCACCCTGTCCATCCTCAAACTGCCCCAGCTCCACTTCCTATGTCAATTTGGGCAATGCACCTGTGAGACTAATAGACTGGACTCTGCCATGGACATTCCTCCACCATCACCCCTCACCATTTTACAACCCCCTCCAATATTGAGCACTTAAATAAACACCCTTGAAGCACAAAACAATCTGGAGTCAGTCTGTGATTTCGAAATAGTGTATTAGAAATTACAGTGTCAAAATGCTCTTTCATATGTAATGTCAACTGTAAGGAAATGCCTCCTTGGCATGGTTGCCCCCTGACTTTTTGCCTTTGCTGATGCTATGTTTACAATTGAAAGTGTGCTGAGGCCTGCTAACCAGGCCCCAGCACCAGTGTTCTTTCCCTAACCTGTACTTTTGTATCCACAATTGGCAGACCCTGGCATCCAGATAAGTCCCTTGTAACTGGTACTTCTAGTACCAAGGGCCCTGATGCCAAGGAAGGTCTCTAAGGGCTGCAGCATGTCTTATGCCACCCTGGAGACCTCTCACTCAGCACAGACACACTGCTTGCCAGCTTGTGTGTGCTAGTGAGGACAAAACGAGTAAGTCGACATGGCACTCCCCTCAGGGTGCCATGCCAGCCTCTCACTGCCTATGCAGTATAGGTAAGCCACCCCTCTAGCAGGCCTTACAGCCCTAAGGCAGGGTGCACTATACCATAGGTGAGGGTACCAGTGCATGAGCATGGTACCCCTACAGTGTCTAAACAAAACCTTAGACATTGTAAGTGCAGGGTAGCCATAAGAGTATATGGTCTGGGAGTCTATCAAACACGAACTCCACAGCACCATAATGGCTACACTGAAAACTGGGAAGTTTGGTATCAAACTTCTCAGCACAATAAATGCACACTGATGCCAGTGTACATTTTATTGTAAAATACACCACAGAGGGCACCTTAGAGGTGCCCCCTGAAACTTAACCGACTGTCTGTGTAGGCTGACTAGTTCCAGCAGCCTGCCACACCAGAGACATGTTGCTGGCCCCATGGGGAGAGTGCCTTTGTCACTCTGAGGCCAGTAACAAAGCCTGCACTGGGTGGAGATGCTAACACCTCCCCCAGGCAGGAGCTGTGACACCTGGCGGTGAGCCTCAAAGGCTCACCCCTTTGTCACAGCCCAGCAGGGCACTCCAGCTTAGTGGAGTTGCCCGCCCCCTCCGGCCACGGCCCCCACTTTTGGCGGCAAGGCTGGAGGGAACAAAGAAAGCAACAAGGAGGAGTCACTGGCCAGTCAGGACAGCCCCTAAGGTGTCCTGAGCTGAAGTGACTCTAACTTTTAGAAATCCTCCATCTTGCAGATGGAGGATTCCCCCAATAGGGTTAGGATTGTGACCCCCTCCCCTTGGGAGGAGGCACAAAGAGGGTGTACCCACCCTCAGGGCTAGTAGCCATTGGCTACTAACCCCCCAGACCTAAACACGCCCTTAAATTTAGTATTTAAGGGCTACCCTGAACCCTAGAAAATTAGATTCCTGCAACTACAAGAAGAAGGACTGCCTAGCTGAAAACCCCTGCAGAGGAAGACCAGAAGACGACAACTGCCTTGGCTCCAGAAACTCACCGGCCTGTCTCCTGCCTTCCAAAGATCCTGCTCCAGCGACGCCTTCCAAAGGGACCAGCGACCTCGACATCCTCTGAGGACTGCCCCTGCTTCGAAAAGACAAGAAACTCCAGAGGACAGCGGACCTGCTCCAAGAAAAGCTGCAACTTTGTTTCCAGCAGCTTTAAAGAACCCTGCAAGCTCCCCGCAAGAAGCGTGAGACTTGCAACACTGCACCCGGCGACCCCGACTCGGCTGGTGGCGATCCAACACCTCAGGAGGGACCCCAGGACTACTCTAAGACTGTGAGTACAAAAACCTGTCCCCCCTGAACCCCCACAGCGCCGCCTGCAGAGGGAATCCCGAGGCTTCCCCTGACCGCGACTCTTTGAATCCAAAATCCCGACGCCTGGGAGAGACCCTGCACCCGCAGCCCCCAGGACCTGAAGGACCGGACTTTCACTGGAGAAGTGACCCCCAGGAGTCCCTCTCCCTTACCCAAGTGGAGGTTTCCCCGAGGAACCCCCCCCTTGCCTGCCTGCAGCGCTGAAGAGATCCCTAGATCTCCCATTGACTTCCATTACAAACCCGACGCTTGTTTCTACACTGCACCCGGCCGCCCCCGCGCCGCTGAGGGTGAAATTTCTGTGTGGGCTTGTGTCCCCCCCGGTGCCCTACAAAACCCCCCTGGTCTGCCCTCCGAAGACGCGGGTACTTACCTGCAAGCAGACCGGAACCGGGGCACCCCCTTCTCTCCATTCTAGCCTATGTGTTTTGGGCACCACTTTGAACTCTGCACCTGACCGGCCCTGAGCTGCTGGTGTGGTGATTTTGGGGTTGCTCTGAACCCCCAACGGTGGGCTACCTTGGACCAAGAACTGAACCCTGTAAGTGTCTTACTTACCTGGTAAAACTAACCAAAACTTACCTCCCCTAGGAACTGTGAAAATTGCACTGTGTCCACTTTTTAAACAGCTATTTGTCAATAACTTGGAAAGTATACATGCAATTTTTATGATTTAAAGTTCCTAAAGTACTTACCTGCAATACCTTTCAAATGAGATATTACATGTAGAAATTGAACCTGTGGTTCTTAAAATAAACTAAGAAAATATATTTTTCTATACAAAAACCTATTGGCTGGATTTGTCTCTGAGTGTGTGTACCTCATTTATTGTCTATGTGTATGTACAACAAATGCTTAACACTACTCCTTGGATAAGCCTACTGCTCGACCACACTACCACAAAATAGAGCATTAGTATTATCTATTTTTACCACTATTTTACCTCTAAGGGGAACCCTTGGACTCTGTGCATGCTATTCCTTACTTTGAAATAGCACATACAGAGCCAACTTCCTACATTGGTGGATCAGCGGTGGGGTACAAGACTTTGCATTTGCTGGACTACTCAGCCAATACCTGATCACACGACAAATTCCAAAATTGTCATTAGAAATTCATTTTTGCAATTTGAAATTTTTCTAAATTCTTAAAAGTCCTGCTAGGGCCTTGTGTGTTAAGTCCCTGTTTAGCATTGTCTTTTAGAGTTTAAAAAGTTTGTTAAAAGTTTGAAATTAGATTCTAGAAACAGTTTTAGATTCTTTAAAAAGTCTTCCAACTCTTAGCAAAATAATGTCTGATACAGAGATGAATGTGGTGGAACTCGACACCACACCTTACCTCCATCTTAAGATGAGGGAGCTAAGGTCTCTCTGTAATATCAAAAAAATAACCATTGGCTCCAGACCTACCAAAATTCAGCTCCAGGAGCTGTTGGCAGAGTTTGAAAAAGCCAACCCCTCTGATGATGACATCACAGAGGAAGAAATTAGTGACTTGGAGGCCAATGTCCCTCCTCCAGTCCTAAATAGGGAGAACAGGACCCCTCAAGTCCTGTCTCCAACTGTGTTAGTCAGAAATAGTGAGTCCCTCACAGGAGGGTCCCACATTTCTGAAATCACTGAGGATGCTCTCAGTGAAGATGACCTCCTGTTAGCCAGGATGGCCAAAAGATTGGCTTTAGAGAGACAGCTCCTAGCCATAGAACTCCTGCAACTCCTGCAAACGCATCTTCCACCACGCAACTACCACGACCACAAGCCCACGCGCCATCAACCACCTCAAGTGCATCCTGATCAACGCTCGTTCCGTCCACAAGCACGCCGTTGAACTTTGGGACCTCCTGGACTCCACAGCCCCGGACGTCGCCTTCATCACGGAGACATGGATGAACGCCTCCTCTGCTCCAGACATCGCTACCGCCATCCCCGAAGGCTACAAGATCTCCAGAAAAGACCGCACCAACCAAGTAGGAGGAGGTGTCGCAATCATCTTCAAAGACTCCATCAGCGTCACCACCTCCACCGAAGACCCCCCCTCGCCGCTGAACACCTGCATTTTCAGATTCGCACCGACCCAAGGACCACCCTCAGAGGATCCCTCGTCTACCGTCCTCCCGGACCTCGCGCCTCTTTCAGCGACGCCATCGCCTACTTCATCTCCCCGCACGCCCTCGCCTCACCGGACTACATCCTACTAGGCGACCTCAACTTCCACCTGGAACAAAACAACGACCCCAACACCACCACCCTGCTCGACAACCTCGCCAACCTCGGCCTCAAACAACTGGTGAACACCGCCACCCACATCGCCGGACACACGCTCGACCCTATCTTCTCCGCCAGCAAACACGTCTTCTTCAGCCACACCTCTGCCCTACACTGGACCGACCACAGCTGCGTCCACTTCACATTCCGACGCGAGACCTCCCACCTCCGCACTCAACCCATCCCTCATCGACAGTGGAACAAGATCCCTGAAGAGCAACTCTTCTCCGCTCTCGCCGCCAACCAACCAACCCTCACCACCGACCCCAACGACGCAGCTCTCAACCTCACAAACTGGATCTCCAACTGCGCTGACAACCTTGCTCCCCTCAAACGCACGCATCGACAGACCAACACCAAAAAACCTCTCTGGTTCTCTGACACCCTCAAAGAATCAAAGAAAACTTGTCGTGCCCTTGAGAAGGCCTGGCGCAAGGACCACACCGCTGACAACATGACCGCCCTCAAGAACGCTACACGCGAACACCACCACCTGATCCGCACTGCCAAAAGGAACTTTTTCACCGACAGACTAGACAAAAACAGCCACAACAGCAGAGAACTCTTCAGCATCGTCAAAGAGTTCTCCAACCCCAGCGCCAGCGCCAACGCCGTCACGCCCTCACAGGATTTGTGCGAATCCCTCGCCACTTTCTTCCATCGCAAGATCAGCGACCTCCACGACAGCTTCGGACACCAGACCCAACCATACACCACTGAACCCGCTTCCCCGGACATCACCCTCAACAACTGGACCCACATCAACACGGAAGAAACCAAATCCATCATGAACTCTATCCACTCCGGCGCCCCTTCGGACCCCTGCCCGCACTTCATCTTTAACAAAGCCGACGACATCATCGCCCCGCACCTCCAGACCGTCATCAACTCTTCTTTTTCTTCTGCTACCTTCCCCGAATGCTGGAAGCACGCTGAAGTCAACGCCCTACTAAAGAAACCTACGGCTGACCCAAGCGACCTGAAAAACTTCCGCCCCATCTCTCTTCTACCTTTCCCAGCCAAGGTAATAGAAAAGACCGTCAACAAATAGCTGACCACCTTCCTGGAAGACAACAACCTGCTCGACCCTTCACAAACCGGATTCCGAACCAACCACAGCACGGAAACCGCCCTCATCTCAGTCACAGACGACATCAGAACCCTGATGGACAACGGTGAAACAGTCGCCCTCATTCTCCTCGACCTCTCGGCTGCCTTTGACACCGTCTGTCACCGCACCCTAATCACCCGCCTACGCTCCACCGGGATCCAAGGCCAGGCCCTGGACTGGATCGCCTCCTTCCTCGCTAACCGCTCCCAAAGAGTTTACCTCCCTCCGTTTCGCTCAGAACCCACCAAGATCATCTGCGGCGTACCTCAAGGCTCATCGCTCAGCCCGACACTCTTCAATGTCTACATGAGCCCCCTCGCCGACATCGTACGCAAGCACGACATCATCATCACCTCCTATGCCGACGACACCCAACTTGTACTCTCCCTCACCAAGGACCCCGCCAGCGCCAAGACCAACCTACAAGAGGGTATGAAGGACGTCGCAGATTGGATGAGGCTCAGCCGCCTAAAGCTGAACTCTGAAAAAACGGAAGTCCTCATCCTCGGCAACACCCCGTCCGCCTGGGACGACTCCTGGTGGCCCACGGCCCTCGGCACCGCACCGACCCCCGCAGACCACGCCCGCAACCTCGGCTTCATCTTGGACCCTCTTCTCACCATGACCAAGCAAGTCAACGCCGTGTCCTCCGCCTGCTTCCTCACTCTCCGCATGCTCCGTAAGATCTTCCGCTGGATCCCCGCCGACACCAGAAAAACCGTGACCCACGCCCTCGTCACGAGCCGCCTGGACTACGGCAACACCCTCTACGCCGGGACCACAGCCAAACTCCAAAACCGCCTGCAACGCATCCAAAACGCCTCAGCCCGCCTCATCCTCGACGTACCCCGCAACAGCCACATCTCCGCACACCTGAGACACCTGCATTGGCTCCCAGTCAGCAAAAGGATCACCTTCCGTCTTCTCACCCACGCACACAAAGCCCTCCACAACAAGGGACCGGAATACCTCAACAGACGCCTCAGCTTCTACGTCCCCACCCGCCCCCTCCGCTCCGCTGGCCTCGCACTTGCTGCCGTCCCTCGCACCCGCCGCTCCACGGCGGGTGGGAGATCTTTCTCCTTCCTGGCGGCCAAGACCTGGAACTCCCTCCCCACCAGCCTCAGGACCACCCAGGACCACTCCGCTTTCCGGAGACTCCTAAAGACTTGGCTATTCGAGCAGCGATAACCCCCCCTTTCCCCCCTAGCGCCTTGAGACCCGCACGGGTGAGTAGCGCGCTTTATAAATGTTAATGATTTGATTTGATTTGATTTGAAAGACAAGAGATGGGCCTAGGACCCATCAATGGTGGCAGCAATATAAATAGGGTCAGAGATTCTCCTGACATGTTAAAAATCCCCAAAGGGATTGTGACAAACTTTGAAGATGGTGATGACATCACCAAGTGGTTCACAGCTTTTGAGAGGGCTTGTGTAACCAGAAAAGTGAACAGATCTCACTGGGGTGCTCTCCTTTGGGAAATGTTCACTGGAAAGTGTAGGGATAGACTCCTCACACTCTCTGGAAAAGATGCAGAATCTTATGACCTCATGAAGGGTACCCTGATTGAGGGCTTTGGATTCTCCACTGAGGAGTACAGGATTAGGTTCAGGGGGGCTCAAAAATCCTCGAGCCAGACCTGGGTTGACTTTGTTGACTACTCAGTGAAAACACTAGATGGTTGGATTCAAGGTAGTGGTGTAAGTAATTATGATGGGCTGTACAATTTATTTGTGAAAGAACACCTGTTAAGTAATTGTTTCAATGATAAACTGCATCAGCATCTGGTAGACCTAGGACCAATTTCTCCCCAAGAATTGGGAAAGAAGGCGGACCATTGGGTCAAGACAAGGGTGTCCAAGACTTCAACAGGGGGTGACCAAAAGAAAGGGGTCACAAAGACTCCCCAGGGGAAGGGTGATGAGACAACCAAAACTAAAAATAGTAAAGAGTCTTCTACAGGCCCCCAAAAACCTGCACAGGAGGGTGGGCCCAGAGCCTCTTCACAAAACAATGGGTACAAGGGTAAAAACTTTGATCCCAAAAAGGCCTGGTGTCATAGCTGTAAACAGCATGGACACCAAACTGGAGACAAGGCCTGTCCCAAGAAAGGTTCCACTCCAAACTCCCATCAAGGTAACACTGGTATGGCTAGTCTCCAAGTGGGATCAACAGTGTGCCCAGAGCAAATCAGGGTCCACACTGAAGCTACTCTAGTTTCTGAGGGTGGGGTGGATTTAGCCACACTAGCTGTCTGGCCGCCTAACATGCAAAAATACAGACAGCAACTCTTAATTAATGGGACTAGAATAGAGGGCCTGAGGGATACAGGTGCCAGTGTCACCATGGTGACAGAGAAACTGGTTTCCCCTGGCCAATACCTGACTGGAAAAACTTACACAGTCACCAACGCTGACAATCAGAGAAAAGTACATCCCATGGCAATGGTTACTTTAGAATGGGGAGGGGTCAATGGCCTGAAACAGGTGGTGGTCTCCTCAAATATCCCAGTGGACTGTCTGCTTGGAAATGACCTGGAGTCCTCAGCATGGGCTGAGGTAGAACTAAAAACCCATGCAGCAATGCTGGGTATCCCTGAACTGGTGTGTGTGAAAACAAGAGCACAATGCAAGGCACAGGGTGAACAAGTAGAGCTGGAGTCTGGAAGAATGGCCCAGCCTACCAAGAGAACAGGAAAGTCAGTTGGGAAACCAACTGCAACACAGCAAAAGAAAGGGAACCTCTCCTCTCAGGAAGAAGTTCTGCCCTCTGAGGGAACTGAGCCTTTGGAGCTTGAACCTTACCAGGTTGAGCTCTTGGGCCCAGGGGGACCCTCAAGGGAGGAGCTGTGTAAGGGACAAGAAACCTGTCCCTCTCTTGAAGGCCTTAGGCAGCAAGCTGCTGAAGAGTCCAAAGGCAAGAAAAATGGAACACATAGGGTCTATTGGGAAGATGGACTCCTGTACACTGAGGCCAGAGACCCCAAACCTGGTGCCACTAGGAGAGTGGTAGTGCCTCAGCTGTTCAGGAAGTTCATCCTAACATTGGCCCATGACATTCCCCTTGCTGGACATTTGGGACAAACCAAGACGTGGGAGAGGTTAGTCAACCACTTCTACTGGCCCAATATGTCCAACATGGTTAAGGAGTTTTGCCTCTCCTGCCCCACCTGTCAAGCCAGTGGTAAGACAGGTGGGCATCCAAAGGCCCCCCTCATTCCACTTCCAGTGGTGGGGGTTCCCTTTGAAAGAGTGGGTGTGGACATAGTTGGTCCACTAGAACCTCCCACAGCCTCAGGAAATATGTATATCCTGGTAGTAGTGGATCATGCTACCAGGTATCCTGAAGCTATTCCCCTTAGGTCGACTACTGCCCCTGCAGTAGCCAAGGCCCTCATTGGTATCTTTACCAGAGTGGGTTTCCCTAAGGAGGTGGTGTCTGACAGAGGTACCAACTTCATGTCAGCATACCTAAAGCACATGTGGAATGAGTGTGGAGTGACTTATAAATTCACTACACCATACCATCCACAAACTAATGGCTTGGTTGAGAGATTCAACAAGACATTAAAAGGCATGATCATGGGGCTCCCAGAAAAACTCAAAAGGAGATGGGATGTCCTCTTGCCATGTCTGCTTTTCGCTTACAGAGAGGTGCCACAGAAGGGAGTAGGATTCTCACCCTTTGAACTTCTGTTTGGTCATCCTGTAAGGGGACCACTTGCCCTTCTTAAAGAAGGCTGGGAGAGACCTCTCCATGAGCCTAAACAGGACATAGTGGACTATGTACTTGGCCTTCGCTCTAGAATGGCAGAGTACATGGAAAAGGCAACCAAAAACCTTGAGGCCAGCCAACAGCTCCAGAAGTTTTGGTATGACCCAAAGGCTGCACTGGTTGAGTTCCAACCAGGGCAGAAAGTCTGGGTTCTGGAGCCTGTGGCTCCCAGGGCACTCCAGGACAAATGGAGTGGCCCTTACCCAGTGCTAGAAAGGAAGAGTCAGGTCACCTACCTGGTGGACCTGGGCACAAGCAGGAGCCCCAAGAGGGTGATCCATGTGAACCGCCTTAAGCTCTTCCATGACAGGGCTGATGTGAATCTGTTAATGGTAACAGATGAGGATCAGGAGGCAGAGATTGAACCTCTCCCTGATCTTCTGTCATCAGACCCAAAAGATGGCACAGTAGATGGAGTGATCTACTCAGACACCCTCTCTGGCCAACAGCAAGCTGATTGTAGGAGAGTCCTACAACAGTTTCCTGAACTCTTCTCCTTAACCCCTGGTCAGACACACCTGTGTACCCATGATGTGGACACAGGAGACAGCATGCCTGTCAAAAACAAAATCTTTAGACAGTCTGACCATGTTAAGGAAAGCATCAAGGTGGAAGTCCACAAGATGCTGGAATTGGGAGTAATTGAGCGCTCTGACAGCCCCTGGGCTAGCCCAGTGGTCTTAGTCCCCAAACCTCACACCAAAGATGGAAAGAAAGAGATGAGGTTTTGTGTGGACTACAGAGGGCTCAATTCTGTCACCAAGACAGATGCTCATCCAATTCCAAGAGCTGATGAGCTCATAGATAAATTAGGTGCTGCCAAATTCCTAAGTACCTTTGACTTGACAGCAGGGTACTGGCAAATAAAAATGGCACCTGGAGCAAAAGAGAAAACAGCATTCTCCACACCTGATGGGCATTATCAGTTTACTGTTATGCCCTTTGGTTTAAAGAATGCCCCTGCCACCTTCCAAAGGTTGGTGAATCAAGTCCTTGCTGGCTTGGAGTCCTTTAGCACAGCTTATCTTGATGATATTGCTGTCTTTAGCTCCACCTGGCAGGATCACCTGGTCCACCTGAAGAAGGTTTTGAAGGCTCTGCAATCTGCAGGCCTCTCTATCAAGGCATCCAAATGCCAGATAGGGCAGGGAACTGTGGTTTACTTGGGACACCTTGTAGGTGGAGGCCAAGTTCAGCCACTCCAACCCAAGATCCAGACTATTCTGGACTGGGTAGCTCCAAAAACCCAGACTCAAGTCAGGGCATTCCTTGGCTTGACTGGGTATTACAGGAGGTTTGTGAAGGGATATGGATCCATTGTGACAGCCCTCACTGAACTCACCTCCAAGAAAATGCCCAAGAAAGTGAACTGGACTGTGGAATGCCAACAGGCCTTTGACACCCTGAAACAAGCAATGTGCTCAGCACCAGTTCTAAAAGCTCCAGATTATTCTAAGCAGTTCATTGTGCAGACTGATGCCTCTGAACATGGGATAGGGGCAGTTTTGTCCCAAACAAATGATGATGGCCTTGACCAGCCTGTTGCTTTCATTAGCAGGAGGTTACTCCCCAGGGAGCAGCGTTGGAGTGCCATTGAGAGGGAGGCCTTTGCTGTGGTTTGGTCCCTGAAGAAGCTGAGACCATACCTCTTTGGGACTCACTTCCTAGTTCAAACTGACCACAGACCTCTCAAATGGCTGATGCAAATGAAAGGTGAAAATCCTAAACTGTTGAGGTGGTCCATCTCCCTACAGGGAATGGACTTTATAGTGGAACACAGACCTGGGACTGCCCATGCCAATGCAGATGGCCTTTCCAGATTCTTCCACTTAGAAAATGAAGACTCTCTTGGGAAAGGTTAGTCTCATCCTCTTTCGTTTGGGGGGGGGTTGTGTAAGGAAATGCCTCCTTGGCATGGTTGCCCCCTGACTTTTTGCCTTTGCTGATGCTATGTTTACAATTGAAAGTGTGCTGAGGCCTGCTAACCAGGCCCCAGCACCAGTGTTCTTTCCCTAACCTGTACTTTTGTATCCACAATTGGCAGACCCTGGCATCCAGATAAGTCCCTTGTAACTGGTACTTCTAGTACCAAGGGCCCTGATGCCAAGGAAGGTCTCTAAGGGCTGCAGCATGTCTTATGCCACCCTGGAGACCTCTCACTCAGCACAGACACACTGCTTGCCAGCTTGTGTGTGCTAGTGAGGACAAAACGAGTAAGTCGACATGGCACTCCCCTCAGGGTGCCATGCCAGCCTCTCACTGCCTATGCAGTATAGGTAAGCCACCCCTCTAGCAGGCCTTACAGCCCTAAGGCAGGGTGCACTATACCATAGGTGAGGGTACCAGTGCATGAGCATGGTACCCCTACAGTGTCTAAACAAAACCTTAGACATTGTAAGTGCAGGGTAGCCATAAGAGTATATGGTCTGGGAGTCTATCAAACACGAACTCCACAGCACCATAATGGCTACACTGAAAACTGGGAAGTTTGGTATCAAACTTCTCAGCACAATAAATGCACACTGATGCCAGTGTACATTTTATTGTAAAATACACCACAGAGGGCACCTTAGAGGTGCCCCCTGAAACTTAACCGACTGTCTGTGTAGGCTGACTAGTTCCAGCAGCCTGCCACACCAGAGACATGTTGCTGGCCCCATGGGGAGAGTGCCTTTGTCACTCTGAGGCCAGTAACAAAGCCTGCACTGGGTGGAGATGCTAACACCTCCCCCAGGCAGGAGCTGTGACACCTGGCGGTGAGCCTCAAAGGCTCACCCCTTTGTCACAGCCCAGCAGGGCACTCCAGCTTAGTGGAGTTGCCCGCCCCCTCCGGCCACGGCCCCCACTTTTGGCGGCAAGGCTGGAGGGAACAAAGAAAGCAACAAGGAGGAGTCACTGGCCAGTCAGGACAGCCCCTAAGGTGTCCTGAGCTGAAGTGACTCTAACTTTTAGAAATCCTCCATCTTGCAGATGGAGGATTCCCCCAATAGGGTTAGGATTGTGACCCCCTCCCCTTGGGAGGAGGCACAAAGAGGGTGTACCCACCCTCAGGGCTAGTAGCCATTGGCTACTAACCCCCCAGACCTAAACACGCCCTTAAATTTAGTATTTAAGGGCTACCCTGAACCCTAGAAAATTAGATTCCTGCAACTACAAGAAGAAGGACTGCCTAGCTGAAAACCCCTGCAGAGGAAGACCAGAAGACGACAACTGCCTTGGCTCCAGAAACTCACCGGCCTGTCTCCTGCCTTCCAAAGATCCTGCTCCAGCGACGCCTTCCAAAGGGACCAGCGACCTCGACATCCTCTGAGGACTGCCCCTGCTTCGAAAAGACAAGAAACTCCCGAGGACAGCGGACCTGCTCCAAGAAAAGTTGCAACTTTGTTTCCAGCAGCTTTAAAGAACCCTGCAAGCTCCCCGCAAGAAGCGTGAGACTTGCAACACTGCACCCGGCGACCCCGACTCGGCTGGTGGCGATCCAACACCTCAGGAGGGACCCCAGGACTACTCTAAGACTGTGAGTACAAAAACCTGTCCCCCCTGAACCCCCACAGCGCCGCCTGCAGAGGGAATCCCGAGGCTTCCCCTGACCGCGACTCTTTGAATCCAAAATCCCGACGCCTGGGAGAGACCCTGCACCCGCAGCCCCCAGGACCTGAAGGACCGGACTTTCACTGGAGAAGTGACCCCCAGGAGTCCCTCTCCCTTACCCAAGTGGAGGTTTCCCCGAGGAACCCCCCCCTTGCCTGCCTGCAGCGCTGAAGAGATCCCTAGATCTCCCATTGACTTCCATTACAAACCCGACGCTTGTTTCTACACAGCACCCGGCCGCCCCCGCGCCGCTGAGGGTGAAATTTCTGTGTGGGCTTGTGTCCCCCCCGGTGCCCTACAAAACCCCCCTGGTCTGCCCTCCGAAGACGCGGGTACTTACTTGCAAGCAGACCGGAACCGGGGCACCCCCTTCTCTCCATTCTAGCCTATGTGTTTTGGGCACCACTTTGAACTCTGCACCTGACCGGCCCTGAGCTGCTGGTGTGGTGATTTTGGGGTTGCTCTGAACCCCCAACGGTGGGCTACCTTGGACCAAGAACTGAACCCTGTAAGTGTCTTACTTACCTGGTAAAACTAACCAAAACTTACCTCCCCTAGGAACTGTGAAAATTGCACTGTGTCCACTTTTAAAACAGCTATTTGTCAATAACTTGGAAAGTATACATGCAATTTTTATGATTTAAAGTTCCTAAAGTACTTACCTGCAATACCTTTCAAATGAGATATTACATGTAGAAATTGAACCTGTGGTTCTTAAAATAAACTAAGAAAAGATATTTTTCTATACAAAAACCTATTGGCTGGATTTGTCTCTGAGTGTGTGTACCTCATTTATTGTCTATGTGTATGTACAACAAATGCTTAACACTACTCCTTGGATAAGCCTACTGCTCGACCACACTACCACAAAATAGAGCATTAGTATTATCTATTTTTACCACTATTTTACCTCTAAGGGGAACCCTTGGACTCTGTGCATGCTATTCCTTACTTTGAAATAGCACATACAGAGCCAACTTCCTACATCAACATACCTATGTCACACAACTCTAGTCCATGAGGAAACAAAGCAGATGTCACACAGTGGGACCCACATCTGTGAAATCGTAAGGGAAAGTGACAGCTCAGTGACCATACACTGGCTGAAAACGACAGACAGTAGAGAGGTAGTAGTGTTAAAGTACATGTAGTAGGCAGGTTTGTATTCCTACCTGTGTCTCACTGGAAATATTGCAGGATCACCGAGTTCCTGTTGTCGATGACCTCTTCTTCTGCTTCCTCGTCTTCATTGTCCACAGGCTCCACAGCTGCAACAACACCGCCATCTGGACCATCCTCCTGCAGAAAAGGCACCTGTTATCGCAAAGCTAAGTTGTGAAGTACACAGCAGGCCACGATGATCTGGCACACCTTCTTTGGTGAGTAGAATAGGGATCCACCTGTATTATGGAGGCACCTGAACCTGGCCTTCGGGAGGCCGAAGGTCCGCTCTATTATCCGCCGAGTTCGTCCTTGGGCCTCATTGTAGCGTTCCTCTGCCCTTGTCCTGGGATTCCTCACTGGGGTCAGTAGCCATGACAGGTTGGGGTAACCAGAGTCACCTGCAAATGGCGAGGGACAACTGTTAGACATGCACTAAGCTGTAGGGATATCCCCAGACCCAGACAACCATTCCCACAGACTTACTTCCAGGTGCCCACCTAATAGCCACACACAGTGCCTCTGGAGTTGACACATCACATAAGGGATGCTGCTATTCCGCAGGATGTAAGCGTCATGCACTGAGCCAGGGAACTTGGCATTAACATGGGAGATGTACTGGTCTGCCAAACACACCATCTGCACATTCATGGAATGATAACTCTTCCAGTTTCTGTACATCTGTTCACTCCTGTGGGGGGTACCAAAGCCACATGAGTCCCATCAATGGCACCTATGATGTTGAGGATATGTCCCAGGGCATAAAAGTCTCCTTTCACTGTAGGCAAATCCTCCACCTGAGGGAAAACGATGTATCTCCGCATGTGTTTCAGCATGGCAGACAACACTCTGGACAACACGTTGGAAAACATAGGCTGGGACATCCCTGATGCTATGGCCACTGTTGTTTGAAATGACCCGCTTGCAAGGAAATGGAGTACTGACAGCACCTGCACTTGAGGGGGGATTCCTGTGGGATGGCGGATAGCTGACACCAGCTGGGCACACAGTTCCAGGATTGTGGCACGGTCAAGCCTGTAGGTGATGATCACATGTCTTTCCTCCATTGTCGACAGGTCCACCAGTGGTCTGTACACTGGAGGATGCCGCCATCTCCTCACATGTCCCAGCGGACAGTGCCTATGAAGGACAATAACGAGCACAGAGTCAACCAACTCAGAGTTACGTACCCACAGCTTACACAGAAAACGAATCATAATCCGATATTTGGCCTATATGACTGTTGAGGCAAGGCAGAGGTATGTGTGACGCAGTTAGAAATTAAGCCATGTGGGCCCCTGAAATGGCGGCTGCCTGACCTGTAAAGTGGGACAATGGGATATGAGGTAACTGCGCTGGCATTGTACACTGTCGCGGTAGACAGTTGAAGACCACGGCGCAATGCAGCATTGGTTAACATTGGACCCTATGGGTCCCAGGAGCCAATGACGATGTACGCCGGCGGTGACAGTACGCACCGCCGTGGACGTGACCACCATTTTCTATCTGTTCAATCACTCGATACCTGATCTTCGATAGGAGAGGACCTACACTGCAAGTGCTGCTGTGACCTCGGTCTGGAAGAGACAATGGCTCGTGCGTCTGGGGAAAGGGCCCCTGCCTTCACATCGGAGGAGTTGGAGAGACTCGTGGATGGGGTCCTCCCCCAGTACAAGCTACTCTACGGTCCTCCAGACAAACTGGTAAATACACTGGGAGCATGCTGTATGGGCTATGCCTGTGTGGAGTGGGGTGGATGAAAGATGGGGGGTGATTGAGGCGTGCATGAAACAACGGTGAGTGTATGTGCATCATGGCAAGAGTAGGGATGGGGGCCAATGACTGTGATGGTGCATTTGGTAAAACTTTTCTTTTCCCCCTGTACAATTCATGTATGTCAGTCCCCACCAGAAAAAATATATTTGGTGTGCCATCGCCAAGGACGTCCGGACCCTGGGGACCTACCACAGATGGAGCACCCACTGCCATAAGAGATGGGAGGACATTCGCCGCTGGAGCAAGAAGACGGCAGAGGCCCAGCTGGGGATGGCCTCCCAAAGTGGGAGGGGTGCCCGTCGCACCATGACCCCCATGATGTTCAGGATCCTTGCAGTGGCGTACCCGGAGTTGGATGGGCGCTTGGGGGCATCACATCAGCCACAAGGGGGTGCGTACACTCTCATTCTGCTGATTTTACGCACAGTGGAGGTGTCTGGGTGGGGGATGTGGGCTGTGGGTTTCCCTAGGCCAGGGCGAGTGTGCTAGTTAGGTCTCCTTGTTCTGGCAGACCCTGTGGCACCCCAAACTCACCTGTGTACAGTGCCAAGTACACCTGTGTCATCCATGTGTGCAGATGTCGTCCATAGCCTTGTAGGCCATGTCCCAAGGATTGAACAGTGGAGGCCAAGTCTGGGCCGTAATGCAGGGGGCTTCTGTGTCTGTCATGTCCACCAACTGTAGCGGTAATGCATGCACTCAACATGTCTTTCTTCTGTCGCCCCCCCCCCCCCTCTTTTTGTGGTCTCCCTGTTCTTGTGTGTATGAGCATCATCAGGCGGAGGAGCAGTGGCACCAGAGCAGGAGGGAGCTGCATCCCACATGGCCCTGGAGGGCGACACTTCGGACTTGGAGTTCACCAGTGGGACGGTGGGCGAGGGGAGCTCCACAGCGGGGACAGGAGCTGACACCAGTGACACGGACTCGTCCTCTGATTGGATCTCCCTTGCGGTGGCGGCAACATCTGTGCCCCCTGCATCTACAGGTACAGCCACCACCACCCCCCCTACCAGCACCACCCTCCCAGCAGCCCCTCAGCCTTTGCCCCGAGCCTGCTCACCCAGGAGGGTGGGCATCACCTTCGCCCCAGGCACCTCAGCCCCTGCCCCAGTCACCCCTGCTACCCTCAGTGAGGAGGCAATTGACCTCCTCAGGTCCCTCACTGTTGGGCAGTCTACCATTTTGAATGCCATCCAGGGTGTAGAAAGGCAGTAGCAACAAACAAATGCATTCCTGGAGGGCATTCATTCTGGTCAGGCGGCCCTTCAGCGAGCTTTTCAGACTCTGGCCTCAGCACGGATGGCAGCCATTGTCCCTGTCTCTAGCCACCCCCCTCCAACTTCCTGCACTCAGACCCAATCCCCTCTACCTCAGCCTATCCCAAGCACACCTTCAGACCAGCATGCACATACCTCAACACACAAGGGAAGCTCAGGCAAACATAAGCACCACACATCCCACAGGCACTCATGCAAGCATCACATACATGCAGACACACCAACATCCACTGCCTCCACTGTGTCCCCTTCCTCCTCGCCTCCCTCCTCCCTCCCTGTCGTGCCTAAACTCACACCTGCATGCACTAAATCTACAGACACTACTTCCATCACAAGCACACCCACCACCACACCCCGCTTACGTGCAGTCACCACTGCCATTCACACGTCCCCTGTGTCCTCTCCCAGTGTGTCTGTGACGCCCTCTCCCAAGATACACAAACGCGGGCACACACCCACCCAACAGCCATGCACCTCACGACAGCCTCCAGCGCATGTACCTTCACCCAAAGTCACCAAACGAACAACTCCTACAGCCACAACCTCTTCCTCCACTCCCAAACCACCTCCAGCTACCCATCCCAGTGTTCCAAAATAACTTTTCCTGTCCTACCTTGACCTCTTTCCCACACCTCCCCCACCCCGTCCGTCTCCTAGGGCCCGACTCTCCAGGTCCCAACCTAGCACCTCAGCCACAACATCTCCGGGACCAGTGGTGCCTGTAGTCACCGGAATCTGGAGTGCACCAGCCACCAGGGCAGCCAGTGTGGCACGGAGCCACAGCACGGACAGTCCCCCACCTGTCAAGCATCAAAAGATGGCCAGTGCCCGGCGGGAGAGGGGGAATACTCCAGCCACCAAAGCCGCTCCCAGGGGTACAGGTGGGAGTGTGGATTCAGCTGCAACACCTTCCAAGGTGGGAAAGGGCCACAAGAAAGTCAGCAAGGCTGGGAAGAGCAGCACGGCGGAGAAGACCGCCATCATACCCGCTGCCCAGGAGGCCACCAGCACAGCTGCCCAGGAGGCCACCGCCACCAGCCCTGCTGCCCAGGAGGCCACCGCCATCATCCCCGCTGCCCAGGAGGCCAGCACCAGCCCTGCTGCCCAAGAGGGGACCGCCACCAGCCCTGCTGCCCAGAAGGCCACCGCCATCATCCCCGCTGCCCAGGAGGCCACCGCCAGCACCAGCCCTGCTGCCCAGGAGGCCACCACCACCAGCCCTGCTACCTAGGAGGCCAGCGCCACCAGCACAGCTGCCCAGGAGGCCTCCGCCAGCACCAGCCCCGCTGGTCCAGTCAGGACCGCCAGCACCTGCCCCGCTGGACCACACAGGACCACCAGCACCAGGCCCGCTGGGCCATGAAGGACCGCCAGCACCAGCCCCGCTGGGCCAGGTAGGACCGCCAGCACCAGCCCCCACTGGGCCAGACAGGACCGCCAGCACCAGCCCTGCTGGGCCATGACAGACCGCCAGCACCAGCCCCGTTGGGCCAGACAGGACTGCCAGCACCAGCCCCACTGGGCCAGACAGGACCGCCAGCACCAGCCCCGCTGGGCCAGACAGGACCACCAGCACCAGCCCTTCTGGGCCTTGAAGGACCGCCAGCACCAGCCCTGTTGGGCCAGACAGGACCGCCAGCACCAGCCCCGCTGGGCCAGACAGGACCGCCAGCAGCTGAGTCACTGCAAAGCACCCCGCCGCAACAAGCACCGCTGAACAGGGCACCGCCGCCACAAGCACCGCTGAACAGGGCACCGCCGCCACAAGCACCGCTGAACAGGGCACCGCCGCCACAAGTACCGCAAGGGCACTGACGCTACTGAATCCGTCACAAGCAGGATGAAGCACTCTGGGCACCAAGCCCCCTCCAGAACCAGTGGAGTATCACATCCACTACCTCTGTCCTTGGCAGGATGAAGCACTCTGGGCACAAAGCCCCCTCCAGAACCAGTGGAGAAAGGCATCCACTTGAGAGACTGTGGCTTTGCACTCCCCAGGATGGAACAGTGGGCAACCCACCCACTGTAGAGACTTGAGAGACTGTGGCTTTGCACTCCCCAGGATGGAACAGTGGGAAAACCACCCACTGTAGAGACTTGAGACACTGTGGCTTTGCACTCCCCAGAATGGAACAGTGGGCAACCCACCCACTGTAGAGACTTGAGAGACTGTGGCTTTGCACTCCCCAGGATGGTACAGTGGGCAAACCACCCTCTGTAGAGACTTGAGAGACTGTGGCTTTGCACTCCCCAGGATAAAGCAGTGGGCAAACCACCCACTTGTGAGACTTGAGAGACTGTGGCTTTGCACTCCCCAGGGTGGAACAGTGGGCAACCCACCCACTGTAGAGACTTGAGAGATTGTGGCTTTGCACTCTCCAGGATGGTACAGTGGGCAAACCACCCACTGTAGAGACTTGAGAGACTGTGGCTTTGCACTCTCCAGGATGGTACAGTGGGCAAACCACCCACTGTAGAGACTTGAGAGACTGTGGCTTTGCACTCCCCAGGATGGTACAGTGGGCAAACCACCCTCTGTAGAGACTTGAGAGACTGTGGCTTTGCACTCCCCAGGATAAAGCAGTGGGCAAACCACCCACTTGTGAGACTTGAGAGACTGTGGCTTTGCACTCCCCAGGATGGAGCAGTGGGCAACCCACCCACTGTAGAGACTTGAGAGATTGTGGCTTTGCACTCTCCAGGATGGTACAGTGGGCAAACCACCCACTGTAGAGACTTGAGTGACTGTGGCTTTGCACTCCCCAGGATAAAGCAGTGGGCAAACCATCCACTTGTGAGACTTGAGAGACTGTGGCTTTGCACTCCCCAGGATGGAACAGTGGGCAACCCACCCACTGTAGAGACTTGAGAGATTGTGGCTTTGCACTCTCCAGGATGGTACAGTGGGCATGTGGCCCCCTCGTGAATTTGGCGTTGTGCACTCAACCAGCTGAGGTTCCCCCCCCTTTCCCTTCCCCCCGACGTGCCTGTTTTATTGCTATCTGATGCCCCTGCAGTGTTCTCTCTGTCATGTTCGGGGATTGAGTGTGGGCCTCGCCCATACCGTGTTGGCCCAGTGTTCCACGGACTTCAATGGAGCACTACCTGGACTACTATTCTTGGTGTATATTTTGTTTATGGTGTACATATATATTTTTTGCGTCCTGGATTTGAATATATTACAATGGTTACACTCATTTCCTTTGTCTTTGCATTCTTCCGGGGGAGTTGGGGGTGTAACTGTAATGTATCAATATGTATTAGTGTGTGTGTTGTCGTGGGTGAGGGTGGGGGTGGGGGTGTTGCGTATTGTGTGTGTGTGTCCCTGTTTTTTCCTTCCCCCCTCCCCTGTGTCGTAGGTGCAGTACTCACCGTGGTCTTCGCCGCCGGCGTTCGTGCTCCTGGTAGAGGAGCAAGAAGATAAGGGCTAGCAGGATCTGGAGCTCGGGTTCCATGGTGTCCTGATTCTTCATGGGGTGTGTAGAGATGCGTGTTTTCCCTTCGAAGTCCTGTTTACGCTGTGTTTTTGTCCGCGGGAATCCGCCCTGGAAAAGGTGGCGGATTGTTAGGCTGTGATACTGTGGGCAGTAGATTGTCCTCCGCCTGTCTGTTGGCGGTGACCACTGTGTGTACCGCCGTGGCGGTCGGAGTGTTAAAGTGGCTGTCTTTGTTGGCGGTTTCCACCACGGTCGTGATTAAAAAAATTTCTTCCGCCGGGCTGTTTGCAGTTTTACCGCCGCTTTAACACCAACCGACAGGGTTGTAATGACCACCATAGTGTCAAATAATAGTTTTACATTATGTTATTTTTATTTTTAATATTCTAATTTTACTACTGAAAAATAATATAAATATATAGATATATTGACTGAAAAAAAAACAAAGGTTACAAGGCTGCTATAGTTAGACTCACTTTTAAACATACAAAACCATAGAAATTCACATACATATTAGAGTTTTTTCAAGTAACTATAACTCGTGCCCTAATGTAACTAACCCATGCCCTCATCATGCACTGTTAATTACACCAAAAATTACAGCACTCATTACAACTTTTACGACATCATTAAAACTATTAATGAAACATTAGCAGTAAATTTATAGATGGGATAACTGTGTGTGGAAGGTGCATGAGTTATAGTTACTTTAGTGCATGAGTTAGAGCTACTTGAAATAACTCCAACTATAACAGGTAAATTTCTACAGTTTTGTCCATTTAAGATGTGAGCCTAACTATAACGTCCCTGTAATCTTTGTTTTTTTAAAGAACTTCCTATGTGTTTTTTAAATACTATTTCCCAACTATAACATCCATGTAACCTTTGTTTTTTTCAGTGAATCTCTATGTTTTTTTTATTGTAAAGTAATTTTCATAACTATATGTTAATCCAACCACCACCGTGCACAGCCTTCAGCCGTGCACTTTGGGTTGGCCACAGGGCCTGCCCTGTGCCCAGTTCCTGCAGCCAAACCACCCAACCCCATGTTGCGCACAGCCTTTGATCTTGAGCAGCAGGAGTTGGCGGCTGGTCTAAGTGGTCCCCTCCCCTGGCCAGTTTCAACCACAGAGACCCCATCCACTGGGGCCCAGTCTTCAAATTTGTTTTATTTTTAGGGGGGTGTTATGCAGCCCCCCACCCCAGGCAAATTTCAAACCAAGGGACCTGATCCTTATTGCCCTGCGTTAATATATTTCTTTTTTTTTGGGAGGGGGACCATGTAGTCCCCCTCCAAAGGACTATCTTGGACCTAGGGTAAACATCCCCCAGGTCCAGGTCTTCTAAATTATTTTTTGGGGGGCATGGGGCCCTCCTTTCCCCACTGATTTTGGCCCCAGGGACCCCATCCTGTGGGCTGGGATTAATATATTTATTTTTTGTAGGGAGGGGTCTGCATGACCTCCCTCCCCAGGCTGATCTCAGCCCTGGGGACCACATCCCCCGGGGCCCAGCAATGTTACCTGGGTGCCACCCAGGGCACCCAGTCAAAATGATTGGGGACTGTGGTGGGAGCCTGAATGCCCCTGCGCTCCCAGACGTCTCCCCACTTCCTGTGGGAGCAGAATTGCTGTCACAGAGAGACAGCTGCTAAAGTTGCAACTCCCTCTCTGTGAGAGCAACAGTTTCCTCTGTTTCCCTGCCTCCATCTCTGCAGGCATGGAAACTAAACAAACCTCAGCTTCCAGCAAGTATTAGCTGTTTGACGGGTCTCACTTGCTGTAAGTGGAGTGTTTGCTCTGACATCGCGGGAGCTCTCAAAGCTCCCGCCAAGTCAGAGCAAACAGCTATGTCCTGGGAGTGGGTACCCCGGGATATAGCAGAGCTGGCCCTAGGCGTGGTGGTCCCCAGGGTCATTATTGGCTCCATAAGGGGAGTTGCATATTTTTCTCTGCCCCCACTTGAAGGATCACCCTGAAATTTTCCAGATAGCAGCTGAAGTTGTCATCAGATATTCAAGTTTCAAGTGTATGCATAGTTAATTAAAACCATTACATTGTTGCTCAAACAAAATGAGTTCATAATAAAAACCCGTAGCGTGAAGTACAAAACAGTTTTTCTACACGGCCACAATTCTGTGACTAACAAGTCCCAAATGTGGTGTTTTGCACACCTGTGCTAATGTCCATGAAGCTTATATGGGCCTACTGGATGCAACACATGGAACATCTCTAAAAAGAGTTAATACCGTAAAATACATTACTATTTTACATCTATTCAATAAAACAGATCTATTATTGCGCCACTACCCACATGTGATATAAGAAAAATACTTGGTTCAGTTTTTAGCAACCATAAAGGGCTTCAGTGAAAATGGTAGTTCAACCTCACCTGGGGCCTAGAATCATATCATCCATTATGTGGAGGAGCTAACCTCCATGATCCTGGATTGGCCTCTACAAGTCCTGTGAACGTTTAAAGCCAGGCAGCATTTCACAGAAGCTTACTTACAGGGATTGCAAATTTTACTCCTCTGCATACCTATGGAATTGATAAGCCTTCCAGCCAGCTAATGACTGCTTGCCTGCAGGACATGTTCAACTCCAGGAATATTTGCTTGAGTAATACCTTCCTTTGAGCCATTACTTTCGGGCACTTGCACATGAGATGGCTTACTGATTCCATTTTGTAGCCGCATAAGCAGCAATTTGAATCTTGTTTCCCACCCTTCGATGCTGAAGTGAGCGTTGTATTTTTTTAAATAAAATTCTGTGAAGAATCATCAAACAGCACCAAAGTTTTTAGCAAAACAAAAAACGCTTTTTCTATGAAAACTCAGTCCTAACTACCTTGTGGTGACCTCCACTAGGTAATATATATGTTTATATATATATATATATATATATATATATATATATATATATATATATATATATGTATACATAGTTAGGAAATAGAATTAAAAAAACATAGAAATTCCTTTAAAAAAAACAAAGGTTACAGGGACGTTATACTTAGGCTCACATTTTAAACATACAAAAGCATAGAAATTCACCTATTATAGTTATCTCAAGTAACTATAACTCATTACCTCCCCATGACTGCTAATGAACCCACAAATTACAGCACCGATGAAATCTTTGATAACATCATTGATAATATCAATGTAATATTTGCAGTAACATTTTTGATGAGAAAACCTGTGCATGGCGGTGGCGCGAGTTATAGTTACGTTAGGGCATGATTAATAGTTACTTGAGATAACGATATCTATAACACATCTAGGGCCAGATGTATCATCACGGCCTTTTGCGAGTCGGAAATAGCGATTTTTAAGAAATCGCTATTTCCAACTCGCAAAGTGCAATGTATCACATTTGCGATTCGGTAATAACAATTTCTTAAAAATCGCAAATGCTATTACCGAATCGCAAATTGTGATACGGGCCCCATTCGCAGCTATGGGCCTGTTGGCCCATAGCTGCAAATTTTTTGCATTTAAAAAATTGCAATTTCTAAACCAGAAATCGCAATTTTGGAAATGTAAATGCCCAGGGTGCTGGGGGCTTAAGGCCCCCTCTGCTGCACCCCAAAAATGTTTTGGGGGACATGTAAGGTGCACACATGCCAAAAGGCCATGTGTGCTTTACATGTTCAATTTAAAAATGCATTTTAAATGCATTTTTAAATTTTGCACCAGGTTACCACCTTTTTTCATTTCATGGTATTTTGCATGTGCAAAATGCCATTCTGCGAAAAATCTCAATTTGCAATTTTTTGCAGCATCGCCTTGCGATGTGGATTTTGCGAATCGCAAATTGTGACTCGCAAAACCAGGTCGCAACGCAAGAAATCGCAATTTTTGCGATTTCCTATTTTTGGTCTGCGAATCCCTTTCATGCATCGCAGACCACTTCTTTGCACTCGCAAACGGCCGAATTTTGCGATTCGCACTGTTTGCGAGTGCAATAAATGTTCATACATCTGGCCCCATATTACTTAAAAGCCCAGGGAAGGTGGTGGTCTCCGAGCTGTAGGGGGCAAGGTGCCCCCTCACACTAACATAACAATACCCCTGGGACCTGGCCCACCAGGGGGTTTATTAAAAAACAAGCACATGCACCCAACTTGCGTTTTTTAAAAACATTTTGGCTGATCCATGGATCTGCTATGGCATCCACTGAAAATTTACAAAAAATGCTTTTTTGCCTTGAAGACTGGGGGGGGGGGAGGGTGTCCTTCTGGGACCCTGTCACCAGAGCTAAAGGGCCAGGGTGTCCCTACCCTGGCCACTTTTCTTTTTTTTACATTTTTTTTCATGGCTGCCAGCTGCCAATACTTCTTTGTTGAAGTTTTAGCAGCCAATTAGATCTCAGCACAAGATCAGGAGGGTTCGGCATAACACTTCACAAACCTCCTATAGTACCCAAGCAAGCCAAGGAATGACATGACTTAGGTCTGGATGGTTTGAGCTTCCCAAGACAGAATGGCCTGGATCTTGGGCTGTAGTGGCTGAACCTAGCCTCCATCTACCAGGTGGCCCAAGTATACAACCTTTCCCTACCCTATCAGTCTATTACCAGCCTTGATAGTGAGCCTGCAGAGGCTCAAGGACCTTACCCAGTGGATCAGGTGAAACTGCCTGGTAGAGCTGTAGACAGCATTATCATCTAGATAAACCTCACTAAAGGATTCCAACCCAGCTATGACTTGGCTCGCCATCCTCTTGAAGGTGGCAGGGGCATTCTTTAATCCAAAGTGCATGACAGTGAACTGATAGTGGCCACTTGGAGTAGAGAATGCTGATCTCTCTTTTGCTCTGGGGTCCGGCCAATCTGTGAGTATCCAGATGAAAGATCAAAGGTACTCAGGTGTTTGGCTGCCCCTAATTTGTCTGTGAGCTCATCAGTTTTTGGAATTGGGTGTATATCAGTTTTTGTTAAAGAGTTGAGCCCCCTGTAGTTCACACAGAACCTAATTTCTTTTTTCTCACCCTTGGAGTGGAGTGAGGCTTGGGGACTAAAACTTATGGGCTAGCCCAGGGGCTCTCAGAGGGTTCAATGACACTGAAATCCAGCCTCTTGTTGACTTCAACCTGAATGCATTCTCCGACATTGTTTGACTGCCTATATTTTTTGTTTTTGATAGGCACGATGTCTCCATTGTCCACATCAAGGGTACACCAGTTACTCCTACCAGTGGTCAGAGAGAATAGTTCGGCATTCTAGTTGAGGACTTGCTTGCAATCAGCCTGCTGTTCTCCTGTGAGGATGTCTGACAAGACCACTCCATCCACAGAACTATCTTGTGGGTTACTTGAAAGGAGATAAGGGAGAAGTTTACTCTCCTCTCCTGTTCGTCATCTGTAACCATGATCATGGTCCCACATCAGCTCTATCAAAATAGGGCTTCAGATGGTTGCCATGTATAATCCTTTTGGGATTTTTGCAACTACCAAGGTCAACCAGGTTGGTGATCACCCCTTTTCTTTCAAGTATGGGGTAGGGCCCAGACCACTTATCTTGAAGAGCCCAAGGAGCTACATGCTCCAACACCCAAACTTTTTGCCCTGGATGGAATTCCACTATTGTAGCTTTTTAGTCATACCAGTGCTCCTGGTGCTTCAGGTTGGTCTGAAGGTCTTTGGTTAATTTTTCCATATACCCATCCATCCTGGAACGAAGGCCAAGTACATAATCCACAATGTCTTGCTTAGGCTCTTTGAGAAACCTCTCCCAGCCTTCCTTTACAAGACTCAATAGACCCCTAACAGGATGCCCAAACAAAAGTTCAAAAGGGGAAACTCTACTTCTTTTTGTGGCACCTCCCTGTAGGCACAAATCTGGCATGGAAGTGAGACATTCCATCTCCTTTTGAGTTTTACAGGGGGTCCTCCAATCATGCCTTTCAATGTCTGGTTAAATCTGTCAACCAGTCCATTGGTTTGTGGATGGTATGGGGTAGTGAACTTAAAAGTCAATCTACATTCCTGTCATGTGTGTTTCAAGTAATCAGACATGAAGTTGGAACCCCTGTCTAAAACTACCTCTTTAGGAAAGCTTACCTTGGTAAAAAATACCCAGGAGGGCCTTGGTCACTACAGTGATGTTCCTAAGAGGATTGGCTTCAAGGTATCTAGTGGCTAAATTCACTACCACTAAAACATATATGTTTCCTGAGTTTGGTTGAGTGTCAAGGAGGCCAACAATGCCAACCCCAACCCTTTTGAAGGGCACCCCAGCCACCGGTAGTGAGATTAAGGGGGCCTGCAGGTGACCTTCTCCCTTGCCACTGGCTTGGCAGCTGACACAGGACTGCCAAAAAGTCCTTCACCATCTGGCATATTCATGCCAGTAAAAGTGATTAACTAACCTGCTCTGGGTTTTGTTTTAGCCCAGATTCCCAGCTAGGGGAACATCATGGGCTAGAGAAAGAAGAAACTCTCTGTACTGCAGGGGCACTACCACCCTCCTGGCTGCACCAGGCTTGAGGTCTCTGAACAGGGGTCCATCCTCCCAATAACCCTGTGGTTACCACTGACATTATCCTTTTCTTCCTGTGGAGCTTGCAGCCCCAGGCTTTCAAGAGTGGGACAGGTTTTTGTCCCTGACACAGATCCTCCCTAAAGGGTCCCCCTGGTCCCACGAGCCCTGGGTGTAAAGGCCCAAGCTCTGCAGGCTCAGTTCCCTCTGAGGTTAACAAGTCCTCTTCTTGGGAAAAGGAGTGCTGGTATGTGGTCTGCTCAGAAGCTGATCCTCCAGTCTTCTTGCCTTTTCTCTGGGAGGGTAGGTTCATTCTTCCGGGATCCCACATCTTTTGTTCACTCTTAAGTTTGCTCTCTGCCCTAGTTTTAGCACAAACCTTTTCTGGGAGCACAAACATTGCTGCATGAGTCCTCAGTTCAACTTCAGCCCTGGAAGATTGCTCCAAATCATTTCCAAGCAGAAAGACTACAGTGAAATGGGACACAGCCACTTCTTTTTGTCTAACTACCACCCGCCCAGTCAAAAGACACCCTTGCCATGGGATGGATCTTTGTGACATTGTCAGCATTGGTGACAGGACATGTCTTCCCTAACAAGTACTGATCTGAGTGGACCAGGTGCTGGGTCACCATGGTGACACTAACACCTGTGTTCCTCAAGGCTTCTACCTTAGTCCCATTATTCAAATGGTGTTGCCTTTATCTTTGCATGTTAGTGGGCCAGGCAGCAAAGGATACGTCTACTCCTCCCTCTGTGATTAATGTTGCCTCTGTGGGTTGACTGACTAGAAGCATTTTTCTTGTTTTTATAGCTAGCGTCTCCAGTTTGTGCCCTCTGATTTTGCACTTGTGGCACCATGCCTTGTTTGGACCAAAGTTCCAACCTTTGTATTCAACCTTAGGCATCTTGGGTCACACCCTCCTGAAGAGGTTTTTGGGGGCCTGATGAAGACTCTTTGTTTTTGCTTTGATTCCCATCATTCCCTTGGGGGGCTTTTTGGCCACCTTCTTTTGGTCTCCCCCACCAATGGTAGTTTTGGCCACCTTTGTCTTGACCCATTAGTCTGCCTTCTTCCCCAACTCTAGAGGAGAAAGTGGACCTGGGTATACCAAGAACTGATTTAGTTTCTCATTATTACAATTACTCAATCAATGTCCTTTTATTCATGTTATAAATCCCATCAAAATCTTGTACCTTGTTACCTTCTAACCAGCCACCCAGCATTTTTACGGAATAGTCCACAAATTCTACCTAGGACTGAATCTGAGTTTTTCAAGTCTCCCTGCATTTAATTCTGTATTATTCAGGTGTAAGTCCAAAGCCCTCAACAAGGGTAGCCTTCATGATGTCATAGGTCCTGGCATCTGCCTCATTCAATGTCAGGAGTCTATCCCTGCATTTTCCTGAGAACAGTTCCCACAACAGAGAGCTTCATTGCCTTCTATCTATATCCCTGGCTATGCAGGCTCTTGGTCATATGCAGAAAAACACTTGATAATATAATCACTCTCTGTATAAGGTGAGATAACTCCTTTGGGAGAGTTTTAGGTTGAAAGACTTCACCTTCTCCCTACGTATTTGAATGTTGCCCACAGAGATGGGTTGTAGGCCCAACTCTTTTGTTTTAACTTCTATCTCCAAAAGCTGGGCTTTTAAAGTCAACCTTTTGGTCATTCTAGCCAGTCACATCCTCCTCTGAGGGGGCTCCTACTGCTGAGACAGAGGAACCTACCTCCTTCTCCTCAGCTTCCTCTAAGTTTTCTTGGTTTTCTGTTCCTGAGGGTTCCCTCTCACCCACTTGATATGCAGTCTCATATTCTGCTACAAGCTGACCAAGCTTTTCTGTGGTAGCATGAGCATCAGTGTGAATTTTGTAGCCATTGCAAATAGCCTTTAGTTGGCGGTATCTCAATCCCAACCAAGGTGCTAGGTCTAGTTCCTGAATCTGGTTCTCTGCATCAGACATTTTTTCTCACTAAAGTTGGTACCTTTTTAACTTTTGGAAAAGCTTTTGCAAACTTTTACAAACTTTTGAATACTTTTTGTAGACGCCCCTTGTGCCTCCTTGTGCCACATTAGCATCATTTTTCTTTATGCTAATGTGGTGTTAGGTAGGCATTTCTGAAGCACCATATTTACAAAGTGGAACAATCCTTGCATTGAGTCACTTTGTAACCCCTAGCGCCACATTATGCCTGCACCAGAGAGTTGCAGTATCACCAAACTTGGCACACTGGTAGGTTTGTCTTTTGGCATTGTCAGGTACATTTTGGTTGGGCTGCTATGTCAGGTTCATTGCTCAGTGGCCAGTAGGTAAACAGGTCTTCACTGGTTTCTTGCCTGCGGTGAACAGGGAGTGATGCCTTCACTCAGAGTGAGGTTCTTGGTGATTTTCAGAAGGCTGGAGGCCCTCCAAGGTTTCTTAGAGTCCTTCAGTGTCCAGTCGACCTCTCAGCGGTGCATTTTGAGTCCTGGGATCAGCAGGCAGGAGTTGCCACCTTTTTCTTCTTGCAGCAGGACATTTGTTCTCATGCCTTGGGTCTTGTTTGTTGCTTGTCCATTGAATCTGATCTGTTGGTCTAGGGATGCCTACTAAATGCTGCCTTTATTGGGTGTCAGGGAGAGTACCTGATAGTGGCCAAGGGGCCACCTACTTTAGGGTGGCTACATCCACTAAGTGACCATTTCCTGGGGAAAGGGGTCACATCCCTAGCCCTGATTGGCTATTTTCCTGCCATCCAAGATGGAGGAAAATGAAATGGAGAGGCCACCTCGCCTGTCACACCTGAGGGGTTGTGCAGGCTGAGGTGGGCCACTCCTCCTACCCACCAATTTTCCTGCTCAAAGTGGAGAAAAACTGTTGACCGGCCATCTGCTGCAAGCAGCAGGGGCACGGGTCAGATTTCCAAGGTGGTAAAGTCATTGAAGCTGACTGCTGGTGCCGGGTGCCTGCCTGGGGGAGGAGGTGTAACACCTCCACCCAGGAAAGGCTTTGTGTTCAGGCTCCTGAGAGCAGAGGCTCTCGCCCAAGGAGTCCAGACCTCTGTCTGGTGGTGGAAGGCTGGCTAAGACCAGTCAGCAACCATGCCAGGGCTTTATACCCTTACTAATGCAGCAGCCGGCACCTATAATACAGTTGAAATAAATAAGCATTACATTTTTTACATATTAATCAATTAAATCATTAACAAACAATTGTTAATTAATAATTACTTAATTTACTTCCCACAGCATACCTCTACAAACCCAACAGCCCATACCTAAAATATAAATAAAATAAATCAATATTATACAATTTACAATTTACCCAATTAATAATCAATTAAATTAGTAATTCCCTTTTAATAAGTAATTGTTAATTATTACTTAATTAACTTCACACCTTATACCCTACAAAACCTAGCAGCCTGCACGTAAATGATAACTAAAATAAATCAGCATTAAACAAATTACACAACTGATAATTAATATTCAATTAAATACTAATTAGCAATAATTAATTATTTGTTAATTAAATATTACATAACTAAGGTCCCACCATACCCCTTATAAACCTAACAACCCGCTACAACTCTGTAAATTACTATTAAAACTTTTTTTTAAATTCTAAGGAACCTAAAATTATGAACTATCATACCAACAACAACAGATAAAATTAAGCTATCAACTAAAAACACATTAAAAACCTAGAAAATGACATTTTTAAGACTATGGCCCTCATTACAACCCTGGCGGTCGGTGGTAAAGTGGTGGTAAACAAAATGGAATTATGACTGTGGCGGAAACCTCCTACATAGACAGCCACTTAAACACTCCGACCGCCATGGCGGTAGAAACAAACAGCATGGCGGTCACCACCAACAGACAGGCGGAAGACAATGTACCGCCCACACTTTTATGACAGGCCAATCTGCCACCTTTTCCGGGGTGGATTCAACGCAAACAAAAACATGGCAGAAACAGGACTTGGAAGGGAAAACACTCACCTCTACACATTCCACGAGGAACCAGGACGCCATGGAGCCTGAACTCCAAATACTCCCTGCGATTGTCTTCCTGCTCCTCTACCAGGAGCATGACCGATGGCGGTGACGACCACGGTGAGTACTGCACCTACGACACAGGGGAGGGGGTGGGAAAAGAGAGTGACACACCCCCACGCAACAAGCAACACCCCCACCCGCACCCTCACCTACAACAAAACACACACCAATACATGCTGAAACATTACATTTACACTCCCCAAACCCCCTGGAAGAACGCAAGGACAAAAAGAAATGATTGTAACCATTACAATCAATAAACATCCATTAGTCCAAAATTTATATACACTATGAACAAATATGTACACCAAGAATTCAAGTCCAGGTACTGCACCTACATAGTCCGTGGACAACTTGGCCCAAAATGCATGGACGAGGCCCACACAAGATACCTGATCGAAATGGAGAGAACTCTCCAGTGGCATCAGATCGAAATTAGACAGGCACCTCAGTGGGAAGGGAAGGGGGGGCACCTCAGCCACATGAGTTTACAACGCCAGCTCCACGAGGGGGCTCCATGCCCATTGATGTATCCTGGGGAGTGCAAAGCCACAGTCTTTCAAGTCTCTCCAGTGGGTGGTTTGCCCACTGATTTATCCTGGGGAGTGCAAAGCCACAGTCTCTCAAGTCTCTCCAGTGGCTGGCTTGCCCACAGCTTTATCCTAGGGAGCGCAAAGCCACAGTCTCTCAAGTCTCTCCAGTGGGTGGATTGCCCACTGCTTTATCCTGGGGAGCGCAAAACCACAGTCTCTCAAGTCTCTCAAGTGGGTGGGTTGCCCACTGCTCTATCCTGGGAAGTGCAAAGCCACAGTCTCTCAAGTGTCTCCAGTGGGTGGTTTGCCCACTGATTTATCCTGGGGAGTGCAAAGCCACAGTCTGTCAAGTCTCTCCAGTGGGTGGTTTGCCCACTGCTTTATCCTGGGGAGTTCAAAGCCACAGTCTCTCAAGTGGATAACAGTCTCCACTGGTTCTGGAGGCGGCTTTGTGCCCAGAGTGCTTCATCCTGCCAAGGACTGAGGTAGTGGATGTATCTCTCCACTGGTTCTGGAGGGGGCTTTGTGCCCAGAGTGCTTCATCCTGCCAAGGACAGAGGTAGTGGATGTGATACTCCACTGGTTCTGGAGGGGGCTTTGTGCCCAGAGTGCTTCATCCTGCCAAGGACAGAGGTAGTGGATGCATCTCTCCACTGGTTCTGGAGGGGGCTTTGTGCCCAGAGTGCTTCATCCTGCCAAGGACTGAAGTAGTAGATGTGATACTCCACTGACAGCGGGGCAAAAATGGAAGCTGCCCAGGCCCCTGGAACTGACCACCAGCCACGCACGGATGACCACTGTGGATTTCATCCATGTCTGCGGTGGTGCCACTGGCTCAGGTTGTTGAGGGGCTGCTGGCGGAGCTGGCGGTGGTGTCATTAGCGGCGGTGCTTGCGGCGGTCATTGTGGCGGCGGTGCTTGCGGCGGTCATTGTGGCGGCGGTGCTGGTGGCTGGCTCACTGACTGCCGTGCTGGTGGCTGGCTCACTGACCGCGGTCCTGGCGGCGGTGTCTGTAATGACAGTGCTGGTGGCTGGCTCAGTTACCGCAATGCTGCTGAAGGGCTCTGTATCTGGGCTGCTGGCGGCGGTGTCCTTGGTGGCGGTGCATGTGGCGGTGCCGGTGGCGGTCTTGCCTTTCTGCTTCAGGCCCTTCCCCACCTTGGATGCTGGCGCAGCTGTCTTGTCACTCCCCACACTTGTCTTGGCTTAGCCCTTGGTGACAGGTGTTTTGGCCTTCTCCCTCTGGAATGCGGGCAACTTCTTCTGCTTTGGAGGTGGGGGAATGTCCTTGGCCTCGCTCCTTGGGACACTGGCAGCCCTGTTGCTTGGCGCACTTCAAAAACTGGGTATTGCTGGCACCACTGTGCCCGGTGATGTGGTGGCTGAGGTGCTGGATTGGGACCTGGAAAGGCGGTCCCTAGGGGACGGATGGGGGGTAGGTGTAGGGAAGAGGTCAACATTTAAGAGGAAACATTTTTTAGACACAGTGGGACGGGTAGATGGAGGGGGTTTGGGAGTGGAGGAAGAGGTAGTGGTTGTAGGAGGTGTTCGTTTGCTGACTTTGGGATAAGGTGCATGGGCTGGAGGCTGTTGTGAGGTGGATGGCTGTTGGGTGGGTGGGTGACTGCGTTTCTGTAGTTTGGGAGGAGGGCTCACAGACACACTGGTAGAGGACATAGCAGATGTGTGAATGGTATTGTAGGTGGTGAGTGCACGTGAGCGGTGTGTGGTGATGGGCGTGCTGGTGTTGGAAGTAGTGGCTGAAGATGTAGTGCATGCAGGTGTGAGTGGAGACGTGACAGGGAGGGAAGAGGGAGACGTGAAGGAGGGGGACACAGTGGAGGCAGTGGATGTTGGTGTGTGTGCATGGGTATGATTCTTATGTGAGTGCTTGTGGGATGTGTGGTGCTTATGTTTGCCAGAGCCACCATTGTGTGTTGAGGTGTGTGCATGCTGGTCTGATGGTGTGCTTGGGATAGGCTGAGGTACTGGGGATTGGGTCTGGGTGGAGGAAGTTGGAGGGGGGAGCAGGATACAGGGGCAATGGCTGCCATCAGTGCAGAGGCCAGATCCTGAGGTGCTCTCTGTTGGGCTGCCTGGCCAGAATGAATGCCCTCCAGGTATACATTTGTCTGTTGCAACTGCCTCTCTACACCCTGGATGGCATTCAGAATGGTAGACTGCTCAAGAGTGAGGGATCTCAGGAGGTCAATAGCCTCCTCACTGAGGGCAGCAGGGCTGACTGGGGAGGGCCTGAGGTGCCTGGGGCGAAGGAGATGCCCACCCTACTGGGTGAACGGCCACGGGACACACGCTGAGGGGCTGCTGGGAGGGCGGTGCTGGTAGGAGGGGTGGCGGCTGTACCTGTAGATGCGGTGGACACAGAGGGGCCCGCCACCGCAAGGGAGCTCCCATCAGATGAAGAGTCTGTTTTGCTGGTTTCAGCTCCTGTCCCCGCTGTGGAGCTCCCCTCGCCCTCCGTCCCACTGGTGAATTAAGATTCTGTTGTCTGTCCCTCCAGGGCCATGTGGGATGCAGCTCCCTCCTGCTCCGGTGCCACAGCTCCTCCGCCTGATGATGCTAATGCACACAAGAACAGGGAGACCACAAAAAGGGGGGGGGGTAAAGAAGAAAGACATGTTCAGTGCATACAATACTGCTACCAATGTCGGACACTACAGAAACAGCAGCCCCATGCACTACGCCATGCACTTGGAGTTCCCTAATTAATCACAGGGACATGGGGTACATGGCCTATGCCCGATTGCTGCACACATGGAAGTCACAGGAGCATGACTAGGTGTAGATGGCTCTTACCACTGGTGGAGATGGGGTGCCACTTAGCCTGTCTCACAAAGGGTCCTTTCCTTCAAAGCTCGCCCTAGCCTACGGGAACCCACTGCCCACCTCCCCCACCCAGACACCTCCAATGCGAGCAGAGTCAGCTGAATGTCAGTGTACTCACCCCCTTGTGGCTGCTGTGATGCCCTCAAGCACCCATCCAACTCCGGATACGCCACCGGCAGGATCCAGAACATCAAGGCGGTCATGGTGTGACGGGCACCCCTCCCACATTGGGAGGCCATCCCCAGCTGGGCCTCCGCCGTCTTCTTGCTCCAGCGGCGAAGGTCCTCCCATCTTTTATGGCAGTGGGTGCTCCGTCTGTGGTGGACTCCCAGGGTCCGAATGTCCTTGGCGATGGCACGCCAAATATCCTTCTTCTGACGGGTGCTGACCTAGAGGAATTGTACAGGGGAAACTTTAACACTTTTACCGTCCGGACCGACATACTAATTGCCCACCAGTTCCCACCCTTTCCCTGACGCACATACCCTCACCATCCGATCATCTAGGCCTCATCTCCACCTCCCGTATCTTCCATCCACACCACTCCACACAGGCATTGTCTATACAGCATGCTCACAGTGTACTCACCTGTTTGTCTGGAGAACCGAAGAGTAGCGTGTACTGGGGGAGGACCCCATCCACTAGTTTGTCCAACTCCTCCGATGTGAAGGCAGGGGCCCTTTCCCCAGACACATAAGCCATTGTCGCTTCCAGGCTGAGGTCACAGCAGCACTTGCAGTGTAGGTCCTCTCCTGTCGAAGATCAGGTATCAAGTGAGTGAACAGAGAGAAAATGGCAGTCACATCCGCGGCGGTGCGTACCGTCACCTCCAGCGTACATCGTCATTAGCTCCCGGGACCAATAGGGCCCAATGTTAACCAATGCAGGATTGCGCCGCGGTCTTCGACCGCCTACCGCGACGGTGTACAACGCCAGCGCAGTTACCTCATATCACCTTGTCCCACATTATAGGTCAGGCAGCCGCCATTTCAGGTGGTCACATGGCATTATTTTTTAATGCGTCACACATATATAGGCCTTGCATATACACAGAGACAGGCACATAGCGTATTGACAAATGTGTGCAATGCTATTGTTTTTTTCCTACCTCAGTGTTGGCTGACTCTGTGCTCGCTGTTCTCATCCATAGGGCACGTCTGCTGGGGCATGTGAGGAGATGGCGGCATCCTCCGGTGTATAGACCGCTGGTGGACCTGTCGACAATGGAAGAGCAACAATTAATAGTCACCTACAGACTAGATCATGCCACAATACAGGAACTGTGTGCCCAGTTGGAGCCAGACCTTATGTCAGCAATCCGCCATCCCACAGGAAGCCCCCCTCTAGTGCAGGTCCTGTTAGTACTCCATTTCCTGGCAAGTGGGTCTTTTCAAACTACAGTGGCCATAGCATCAGGGATGTCTCAGCCAACGTGTTGTCCAGAGTGTTGTCCGCCCTGCTTAAACACATGGGCAGCTACATCGTTTTACCTCAGGTGGAGGATTTGCCTACAGTGAACGGTGACTTCTATGCCCTGGGACATATCCCCAACATCATACGTGCCATTGATGGGACACATGTGGCCTTGGTACCCCCCACAGGAGTGAACAGGTGTACAGAAACCGGAAAAGCTATCATTCGATGAATGTGCAGATGGTGTGTTTGGCCGACCAGTACATCTCCCATGTGAATGCCAAGTTTCCAGCCTCAGTGCATGACGCTTACATTCTGAGGAATAGCAGCATCCCTTATGTGATGGGGCAACTCCAGAGGCACCGTGTGTGGCTAATAGTTGAGGACAAGGACCCTATACCGTGTGAATAGTTGTCTTGGTCTGGGGTTGTTCCGAAGAGTTAGTGTTTGTCTAACAGTTGTCCCTCGACATTTGCAGGTGACTCTGGGTACCCCAACCTGTCATGGCTACTGACCCCAGTGAGAAATTCCAGGACAATGGCAGAGGAACGCTACAATGAGGCACATGGGCAAACTAGGAGAGTCACAGAGAACACCTTTGGCCTCCTGAAGGCCAGGTTCTGGTGCCTCCATATGACAAGTGGTTCCCTCTACTACACACCAAAGAAGGTGTGCTAGATCATAGTGGCCTGCTGTATGCTGCACAACTTGGCTTTGTGACGAAAGGGGCCTTTTCTGCAGGAGGATGGTCCAGAAGGGGGCCTTGTGGCAGCTGTGGAGCCTGTGGTCAGTGAGGAAGAGGAGGCAGAAGAGGAGGACATAGACCACAGAAATACCATGATCCAGCAATACTTCCAGTGAGACACAGGTAAGAAGACATCACCGCCTCCTACATCTGATAAAATTGTAAGACCTATCATCTGTCTGTCACTTTCACCCAGTGTATGGACCATGACTTGTCTCTTTGCCTTTCCATTTCACAGATGTGGGTCCCACTGTGTGACCTCTGGTATGTTACCTCTGGGACTAGAGCTGTGTGACATAGGTATGTTGACAAATTGAATGGACATTGGTATTTTCCGCAGTTATTGCAAATACACATTTGTGAAAGCACAGACTGACTCCAGATTGTTTTGAGATTCAAGGGTGTTTATTTAAGTGCAAAATGGTGGAGGTGGCATTAAAGTGGTCAGGGGTGATGGTGGAGGAATGTCCATGGCAGAGTGCAGTCTATTTGTCTCACAGGTGCATTGTCCAAAGGGGCATAGGAAGTGGAGCTAGGGCAGTTTAAGGATGGACAGGGTGACAAAGTGGGACAGAAGGATGACAATCAGGGTGGTCTCATTTCAGTTCATCGTCCAGGCTAGTGTCAGGGGCCCCTTGTTGTGCCACAGTGTCCCTCTTGGTGTTCACAAGGTCCTTCAGCACCCCTACAATTGTGCCCAGGGTGGTATTGATGGATTTGAGTTCCTCCCTGAACCCCAATACTGTTCTCCTGCATCTGCTGGGTATCTTGAAATTTGTTCAGTACCGTTGCCATCGTCTCCTGGGAATGATGGTACGCTCCTATGATGTTGGAGAGGGCCTCGTGGAGAGTGGGTTCCTTGGGCCTGTCCTCCCCCTGTCGCACAGCAGACCTCCCAGTTCCCCGATTTCCCTGGGCCTCTGTCCCCTGAACCGTGTGCCCACTGCCACTGCTCCCAGGTCCCTGCTGTTCCTGGGGTGGTGGGTTTGCATGGGTTCCCTGTAGTGGTGGACACGCTGCTGATTGACGTGCCCTGGGGACAAAGGTATGGGCCCGCTGGGTGGGTGCTGTGCTGGTGTTTCCTGAGGGGGAAGGCTCTGTGGTGGCCTGTGACTATGTCAGGGGAACCGACTGTCCCGAGGTCCCAGATGGGCCGGGCTGGTCATCTAGATCCAGTTGGACAGAGCTGCTGTCATCGCTGTGGGCCTCTTCTGTGGGGGGAGTGGACATGTTTGGAACCTCCTGTCCGGTGACGTTGGGTAGGGGTCCTGCAGGTGTGTAAAGGCATGATTATTGCATCTGTGTGTACCATGGTGTGCAATGGGTGGGTGCCCGTGTAACCCAGTGCTTACATTCTTGTGTAGGACATTGTGTGATATTTGGTTTGGGGATCTGTGTGGGTATGTGTAGTGGACATGCATTGGTGATGGGTGTCCATGCTCTGTTGTTGCATGCAGGGCTTGGTGTTGGGATGGGTGGTTTGTGATAGTGGGACATATGTGGGGAGTTGGAGTGATGGGGTGAGGGTGGGGGTATGTGATAGCATGCAAGAAGGGTGGGGGATATGGTAGTTAAAGATTTGACTTACCAGAGTCCATTCCTCCAGCTACTCCTGCGAGGCCCTCAGGATGCAGTATAGCCAAGACCTGCTCCTCCCATGTTGTTAGTTGTGGGGGAGGAGGTGGGGGTCCGCCACCAATCCGCTGAACTGCAATGTGGTGTCTTAAGACCATGGAACACATCTTCCTCGTAGGTCGTTTCACCTCTTCCTGATGTCATCCTGTGTTCTTGGGTGCTGTCCCACTATGTTGACCCTGTCCACGATTCTGTGCCATAGCTCCATCTTCCTAGCTATGGAGGTGTGTTGCACCTGTGATCCAAATAGCTGTGGTTCTACCCGGATGATTTCCTCCACCATGACCCTGAGCTCCTCCTCAAAAAACCTGGGGTGTCTTTGCGGTGCCATGGGGTGGTGTGGGTGATGTGTGAGGTGATGTGTGTTGTGATATGTGGGGTGATGTTTAGGGGTGTGTGGTGTTTTATGCGTGGGTGTGTATGTGTATTGGTGTTGTGTGCCTCTGTATGCTGGTGTGGTCTTTGCTTTTCTGCCTCTCTGCTTCTTCCAAATTTTTGGTTGTAAGGGTTTGTGGGTAATGTGGGTGTGTGTTTTATATTGTATTGGGTGTGTGGGAGTGGTGTTTGTATGTGTATCAGGAGTGTGTATTTCGAATTGTCCAATGTGGTTGTGTTTTGTAAATGTGTTTGGAATACCACGGTTGAAAGACCGCCGCGTGGATTTGTAGGTCGTGATAGTGTTGGCGTATTCCTGTTGGCGTGACGGTGGAGGTTTTGTTATCGCCAGTTTATCCCTGACCTTTGGTGTGGCGGACTTGTGTGGGTGGCTAGATTTTGGCAGATTCCGAGCTGTGGGTCGTCATGGCTGTGGCTGAATGCCGCGGCGGTGTGTTGGCGGTCTTCTGCACGGCAGTAAGCGGGATTTACCGCCAGTGTTGTAATGAGGGCCAGTGTTACTGAAACAATATTAAAAATATCAATATTCTCAAAAATATTAGGAGTTACCTAAAAAAAGGTATTTTTGATGAGGATATTTTGCATCACAATGTTTTTGAATCACAATATTTATTTTCCGATATTTGTCTACCGATATTTTTAAGTTGATATTTTTTCTAAATATAATGAAATGTATTACTCCTGAGTTTTCAAGGTACCTGTGTACTGTTGCTACATAATTTTGCTAAAGGTCACAGGTAAAAAGACTCAATTTGCAAACAAAGTGTTTGCAAATTGTGCACTGACATTTTACAAATCAATTCTAATTTTACAAAGTGACCTATGTACTATGAGGTGGTTTTGTAAAAACAGTAATTGGATCTACCACATTACTATTTATGAGGTTAGTCGTAAATTATGACTCACTCCAATTGGATACCATCACAAAGATAGTGTTCTGCGGTGGTCAGCATACTGCCATGGTTGTGATTACATTTAAATAAAGTATTTTTGATGCACTCCACTTTCCGTAAATAAAAGAGGGCTGCATTGAAACTAAAAATAAAATGCATATCTTTAAAAGGTTTGTGATTTTGTGAATCTCAGGCTTTGAAACCAAGAAAGGATTTGGACATCTGTCCTATGTTCTTTTGTTTTAGAGAACTAATCATAGAGCAAGAGCCAACCAAATAAAACTAAACTCCAGGCCTGGGACTGCTGCTCTCAAACATCCCTTTCTTCCTCAACCTGATGCTGGCCCTCAGGTTCCTCCAGCTCAAATGAAATGTGGCATTTGATTAAGGCCGAAAGAGCGTGTGAATATTGGAGGCTCCTGGCAGAATCCTCAGAGGCTTCTTTTCTTCTTTTTGTGATTAATCCTCTGACGTAACTTGCAAGTTTACGTTGTTCTTCTAAATTGTTCGTCCTATGAGCAGAATTATAATATTCTGTTCGTTGAATGCATGCAGGGACTTACAAGCATGTGAATTTAAAACAGCACTTGCTCAGCTCTGGTTTCAGTTATAGATAGGGAGCTTTCATAGGAGAGAAAAAAGATAAACCTTCCATTCAGTTTGTCGACACGTTCACTTGCACGTTAGCACTACGCACTCACATTTAGAGACTTGTAGCATTCTTTCTTGAACCTTCTGCCAAATTTGCGTCACTTTTATATACAAACAGCCATCTTTTATATAAAGTATATAAGAAAGCACATCCAAATGACTAGCTAATGTAAGCAACTGCAAATTGTTGGCCTGGCTGCTACCAGTGTTTTTAGTAACATATTTTTTATTTTGAATGCACATGCATCACATCAACGCACACCTAAACCTCTACAGTGCACATATACTTAAATACCCCAGAAATAAAATAAATAGTAGATACCCGTGGGGATTAAATGAGGACGAGGAACTTTATGTGCATTTTTTATAAATGGTGACAGCGATTGATAAGGTTATGTTTGGTCATTATAGCCATGAAGCCATTAGGGGTTCTATAATTGTGTTTTGCTTTTAATATTGGCCAGTACTCCCGAGATGGGTAATGGAATTGATTTATGATGTAAAATCCATATATATCCATAAACACCAAGATTTGAAAAAAGAAAAAAGAAAAATTGAAAAAGAGGGGACCCATTAATATGAGGCCACCAAGGGGTGGGTTGATGTTACCATGGGGTTTATTTAGAGTTAGATAAGTCTAATGTTTTTTTTTAATTTACTTGTTTTGGCAATAGCATTCTAATGTTGAAAGTTTTGAGAATAATATTCAAGATAATTGTAGTCCCATTTTTTGACATTTCGATTTCTGGGGCATTTAAGTATTTGTGTTTGGAGGTATTGAGGATTTCTTTTATGTCTATCATGGTGAATGGTATATCTTTCCTTCATGTCTATCATGGTCAGTGGTATATCTTATATAGGAGGGGGGCTTCTATAATGATCTGGGCCAATGAAGAAGACTGCATAGGTCAAAACGCGTCACTTTTTGCAAGCTTATATATTGTTCTTTTGAAAGAATTATGTGAGCCTCAAGTAAACATTGAAGCTGCTTGGAATGCCTTTTGTGAATTGTTTCGTTCTTTGGATATATTACAGGACTTTTGTCAACATGTGTGGTTTCCCTTGGGGCTGAGATCGGCCCCCAGGAAAACCACACCCTCACATAAAAGTGATCTATTTACATATATATAATTGCCACCAGTTCTCTTGGAGTTGCAGCTTGTATCTTCGAAGCAATGCACATACTTCTACTGACACATTTCAACTGTAGCTTTTAGGCAGCAATCAAAAAGTCAAGTAACTCTTGTGATTATGTTTCTGCTAGAAAAGGATCTGAATTTTGTCTAGTGGCACTTTTGATGCCATAAATTAGCGCAGAAGGTTTATATACCTACTTGAAGGATCAAAACTGTATTATATGTGAATAGCCGAGTGGATTGAAAGCCAGTCATTACCTGTGCTATAATACAAATGAAATGTATGTGTGAGGGGGACTATGGAGAGATGAAATGCACTTTTGCTAGGTGGTAGTGAGGGAATCGGAGAAGGAGGTAATGGGAGTAGGAGAACCAATAATGATTGTTGGACTGGGCGCTAGAGGCGCTAAAGACTGTGAAGATTGGTGTGTCACAAGGTAAAGTAATTGGCCCTCATTATGATATTGGCAGTTGTTAGAAATGGGGTCATTGGTTGGCAGTCAGGTTACCCCCTGTCCAAGCAAGGACCTTCACTCTTGTCAGGGTAAAAGAGAATCACCCTCAGCTAACCCCTGCTTACCCCCTCAGTAGATTGTCACGAGCAGTAGTTTTAACTTCAGAGTGCTAGGTGTAAAGTATTTGTACCAACACACACAGTAACTTAATTAAAGCACTACAAAATGACACAACACATGTTTAGAAAAATAGAGAATGTTTATCTAAACAAAACAAGACCAAAAGGACAAAAATCCACAATACACAAGTCAAGTTATCAACTAAAAAGCAAAAAGAGTCTTCATGTAGTTTTAAACACACACTAAGGCCCTCATTCTGACCCTGGCGGTCGGCGGAGAGACGGCGGTCGGACCGCGAACAGACCGGCGGTATTAAAAATGGCATTCTGACCGCGGCGGTCCCCGCCGCGACCGACCGCTACTTCTCCACTCCGACCGCCACGGCGGTCATGACCGCGGGGCTGGAGTTTGCGCACTCCGGCCCGGCGGTCGTCCCAAGACCGCCAAGGGTATTATGACCCTGCCTACCGCCGCGGTTTCTTGCGGGCGGGAACCGCCGTGCGAACCATGGCGGTAAGCACTATCGGGGCCAGGGAATTCCTTCCCTGGCACTGATAGGGGTCTCCCCCACCCCCCACTACCCACCCGAGTCCTCCCCCCACACCCTCCACCCCCCTGCCACCCCCCAGAGGTGGTACGAACCCCCTCCCCACCCCCACCCCGACATGCACATACATGTACCCCGACATGCACACACCCCCAACATGCACATATACACGCCCCTACACACACATACACAACGGGGACACATACCCGCACACATACATGCCGACATGCGCACCTGCCGAACAGCACACATTACCCATAGACACAGCAGCACCCCCCGCCCGCATACACGCACTCACACACCCACTCTACACACTCACACACACACCCCCATGCACGCCCACATCACACAACACCCCCCCACCCCCTCCCCTCACGGACGATCAACTTACCTTGTGCGTTGGTCCTCCGGGAGGCGACGGGAGCCATAGGGACGTGACCGCCAACAGAAGACCGCCAACAGAAGACCGCCACACAGAAATGTGGGTCGTAATTCTGTGGGCGGTGTTCTGCTGGCGTGGCGGTGGAGGTTGACCAGTCTCCACTTTCCCGCCGACCGCCAGTGTGGCTGCTGGCGGTTTTCCGGCGGAACGCTCCCAGCGGTCAGAATGCGCACAGCGGCACACCGCCGCGGTCGGCGGTCTTCACCGCGGCGGTAACTCAGCGGTCTTGCGAAAAGACCGCCAAGGTCAGAATGAGGGCCTAACACTGTTAGCGTGAAAATGTGCCTTGAGTGTGTCAAAAATAACCTCGCACAGGTGACTGTGCATCTAAAAGGGCTTGTGATGCATCGATTTCACTCACAAGCGAGACCTTGCGTTGTTTCTCCTTTCGTCGGGTTGGGGCGTGTCGTTTCTTCTCTCTGCAGGAGAGCGATGCATCAATCCAGTCAGCACTCTCGGGTCCGGGAAGACCTTGTGTTGTTTTCACACACCCAGCTGTACTTGCATCGATCCTTCAGTCGTGTTGCAGGCGAGCGTCGATTTTCTGCCGCAAAGCCGGCGGCTCGTCGATTTTTCAGCTGCAGATCGGAATTGCATTGATCTTTTCCCTGCATGGTGTTCTATGCGTGGATTTCTTCCTCTTAGGCTGCCAGCTTCTCCTTTCAGGGCCCCACAAACTGGATGGGCACCACCTGGCGGAGTAGGAGTCTCTCCAGAGACTCCAGGTGCTGGAAGAGAGAAGTCTTTGCTGTCCCTGAGACTTCAAACAACAGGAGGCAAGATCTAAATCAAGCCCTTGGAGATTTTCACAAGATGGAAGGCACGCAAAGTTCAGTCTTTGCCCTCCTACTCTGGCAGAAGCAGCAACTGCAGGATAGCTCCACAAAGCACAGTTACAGGCAGGGCAGCTCTCAGCTCTTCTTCCTCAGCTCTTCTCCAGGCAGAGGTTCCTCTTGGTTTCCAGAAGTGTTCTAAAGTCTGTGGTTTTGGATGCCCTTCTATACCCAATTTCTCCTTTGAAATAGGCCTACTTCAAAGCAAAGTCTCTCTTGAATGTGAAATCCTGCCTTGCCCAAGCCAGGCTCTAGAAACTCACCAGGTGGTTGGAGGCTTCATTGTGTGAGGACCGGCACAGCCCTTTCAGGTGTAAGTGACCACTCCTCCCCTCCCTCCGAGCACAGATGGCTCATCAGGAATTGCAGATTACACCCCAGCTCCCTTTGTGTCACTGTCTAGTGTGAGGTGCAACCAGCCCAACTGTCAAACTGACCCAGACAGGGAATCCATAAACAGGCAGAGTCACAGAAATGGTATAGGCAAGAAAATGCTCAATTTCGAAAATTGGCATTTTCAAACACACAATCTCAAAATCAACTTTACTAAAAGATGTATTTTTAAATTGTGAGCTCAGAGACCCCAAACTCCACCTGTCCATCCGCTCCCAAAGGGAATCTACACTTTATTCATATTTAAAGGTAGCCCCTCTGTTAACCTATGAGAGGGACAGGCCTTGATACAGTGAAAAACAAATTTAGTAATATTTCACTGTTAGGACATGTAAAACACATTACTATGGGGGTCATTCTAACTCTGACGGGCGGTGGAGGCCGCCCGCCAGAGTTCCCCCCTCCAGAACACCGCTCCGCGGTCATTAGACCGCTGCGGTGATTCTGGGTTTCCCACTGGGCTGGCGGGCGACTGCCAAAAGGCCGCCCGCCAGCCCAGTGGGAAACTCCCTTCCCACGAGGAAGCCGGCTCCGAATGGAGCCGGCGGAGTGGGAAGGTGCGACGGGTGCAGTTGCACCTGTCGCGAATTTCACTGTCTGCAATGCAGACAGTGAAATTCAAAGTGGGGCCCGCTTACGGGGGCCCCACGACACCCCATACCGCCATCCTGTTCCTGGCGGGCGAACCGCCAGGAACAGGATGGCAGTATGGGGTGTCTGAATCCCCATGGCGGCGCAGCGAGCTGCGCCGCCATGGAGGATTCAGAAGGGCAGCGGAAAACCGGCGGGAGACCGCCGATTTTCCTCTTCTGACCACGGCTGAACTGCCGCGGTCAGAATGCCCTGCGGGGCACCGCCAGCCTGTTGGCAGTGCTCCCGCCGACCCTGTCCCCGGCGGTCTAGTACCGCCGGGGTCAGAATCACCCCCTATATGTCCTACCTTACCCATACACTGCAACCTGCCCTTGGGGCTACCTAGGGCCTACCTTAGGGGTGCCTTACATGTGAGAAAAATGAAGGTTTAGGCCTGGCAAGTGGGTACACTTGCCAAGTCGAATTTACAGTTAACACTGCACACACACTGCAGTGGCAGGTCTGAGACACGATTACAGAGCTACTTATGTGGGTGGCACAAGCAGTGCTGCAGACCGACTAGTAGCATTTGATTTACAGGCCCTGGGCACCTCTAGTGCACTGTACTAGGGGCATACTAATAAATCAAATATGCCAATCATGGGTAAGCCAATTACATACACATTTTGTAAAGGAGCACTTTTACTTTAGCACTGGTTAGCAGTGGTAAAGTGCCCAGAGTAACAAAAACAGCAAAATCAGAGTCCAGCACACATCAACAACCTGGGAAACAGAGGCAAAAATTTAAGGGAGACCACGCTAAGGATGAAAAGTCTAACAGCGGTAAAAAACACCTACTGCTGAAGCGACGACCATCAAAAGACCATCGCAGTGGCTACCAGCCGTCTGCCGTATCATGAGCACTGCCTAATTTCTGCCAGAAGGATGGCGGAAATCCAGCTGTGGCCATGTCGGCGAATACCGGTAAGGTGGCGCTGCTGCCAGCAGCAGCGCCATACCAGCAGACCGCCATCAGCCATATTATAAGAAATAATACAGCCTGGGGGTGATCTGCTGGCAGGCGCTGCTGCTGGCTGGACCCCCTAAACACAGGTAAGTGGGTGCTCCGACAGGGGAGAGGGATGGAGGTGTTGCGTGTGTGTGTGTGGGGGTGAGGGTGAATGAGTGTTCATGCATGTAGGCGGGTGTGTGTTCTGTGTCGGATGTGTGTGCATGTATGGATGTGTGAGTGCGTGTAAGTTGTGTTCTGTGAATGTGTGTCTGCATGTATGTATGAAAGTGTGTGCGGATCTGTGTGAATGGATGTATGCATGCATGGATGAATATGGGAATGGGTGTGTGTATGCATGTGTGACGGGAGGGGTGTGAATGAAGGGGGGTTTGGAGAGGAAGGGGGAGGTGGGGGAATCTGGTGAGGGGGTTCAGGTGGGGAAGACCTCTATCAGTGACAGGGAAGGGATTCCCTGTCACTGATAGTGCCTACCGCCATGGTTTTCGTGGCGGTAAGGAAGCCACAAAAACCATGGCGGTAGGCGGGGTCATTATTCCACAGGCGGTACAGTGACGGCCACCGGGCCGGAGATTGATATCTCCAGCCCTGCGGCCGTTACAGCCGTGGCGGTTGGCGTGGTACATTGGCAGTTTGGCTTCAGCCAAACCGCTAATGTCATAATATAGTGGAAAGTACCGCCAGCCTTTTGGCAGTGCTTTCCACCATATTACTGCTGACCACCGGGGTCATAATGACCCCAATATTGTGTATTTTTTGTTTTTTTGAGTGTCTTGAGAGAACATGCTGATTGAGGGAAGAAGGGAAGGTAAGGTGACGTCAACTGTTGCAGGTATCACACACACACACCCGCAATTCTGTGACTGTGTACATAGGCTAGTGTTTTAAAGCGACAGTTTAGCCAGTAGCAGAGATATAGGCCCTCATTCGGACCTTGGCGGGTGGCGGAGGCCGCCCGCCAAAGTCCCGCCGTCAAAATACCGTACCGCGGTCGCAAGACTGCGGCGGGTATTTTGACTTTTCCCCTGGGCTGGCGGGCGGCCGCCGAAAGGCCGCCCGCCAGCCCAGGGGAAAACGACCTTCCCACCATGAAGCCGGCTCGTAATCGAGCCGGCAGAGTGGGAAGGTGCGACGGGTGCTACTGCACCCGTCGCGTATTTCACTGTCTGCTATGCAGACAGTGAAATACTAGCGGGGCCCTCTTACTGGGGCCCCGCGACACCCCCTACCGCCATCCTGTTCCTGGCGGGCGAACCGCCAGGAACAGGATGGCGGTAGGGGGTGTCAGAATCCCCCATGGCGGCGCAGCGAGCTGCGCCGCCATGGGGGATTCAAATGGGCAACGGAAAACCGGCGGGAGACCGCGGCCAAAGCGCCGCGGTCAGAATGCCCAAGGGAGCACCGCCGGCCTGTCGGCGGTGCTCCCGCCCCCGTTGGCCCTGGTGGTGCAACACCGCCAGGGTCATAATGAGGGCCATAATCTTGTTGGATGACTGCTGCTCAAGCCCTAACTCGGGTTATAGAGGACAGCTCTGTCGTATGATCAGAGCCTGAGGCCCTCATTATGATATTGGCAGTTGTTAGAAATGGGGTCATTGGTTGGCAGTCAGGTTACCCCCTGTCCAAGCAAGGACCTTCACTCTTGTCAGGGTAAAAGAGAATCACCCTCAGCTAACCCCTGCTTACCCCCTCAGTAGATTGTCACGAGCAGTAGTTTTAACTTCAGAGTGCTAGGTGTAAAGTATTTGTACCAACACACACAGTAACTTAATTAAAGCACTACAAAATGACACAACACATGTTTAGAAAAATAGAGAATGTTTATCTAAACAAAACAAGACCAAAAGGACAAAAATCCACAATACACAAGTCAAGTTATCAACTAAAAAGCAAAAAGAGTCTTCATGTAGTTTTAAACACACACTAAGGCCCTCATTCTGACCCTGGCGGTCGGCGGAGAGACGGCGGTCGGACCGCGAACAGACCGGCGGTATTAAAAATGGCATTCTGACCGCGGCGGTCCCCGCCGCGACCGACCGCTACTTCTCCACTCCGACCGCCACGGCGGTCATGACCGCGGGGCTGGAGTTTGCGCACTCCGGCCCGGCGGTCGTCCCAAGACCGCCAAGGGTATTATGACCCTGCCTACCGCCGCGGTTTCTTGCGGGCGGGAACCGCCGTGCGAACCATGGCGGTAAGCACTATCGGGGCCAGGGAATTCCTTCCCTGGCACTGATAGGGGTCTCCCCCACCCCCCACTACCCACCCGAGTCCTCCCCCCACACCCTCCACCCCCCTGCCACCCCCCAGAGGTGGTACGAACCCCCTCCCCACCCCCACCCCGACATGCACATACATGTACCCCGACATGCACACACCCCCAACATGCACATATACACGCCCCCTACACACACATACACAACGGGGACACATACCCGCACACATACATGCCGACATGCGCACCTGCCGAACAGCACACATTACCCATAGACACAGCAGCACCCCCCGCCCGCATACACGCACTCACACACCCACTCTACACACTCACACGCACACCCCCATGCACGCCCACATCACACAACACCCCCCCACCCCCTCCCCTCACGGACGATCAACTTACCTTGTGCGTTGGTCCTCCGGGAGGCGACGGGAGCCATAGGGACGTGACCGCCAACAGAAGACCGCCAACAGAAGACCGCCACACAGAAATGTGGGTCGTAATTCTGTGGGCGGTGTTCTGCTGGCGTGGCGGTGGAGGTTGACCAGTCTCCACTTTCCCGCCGACCGCCAGTGTGGCTGCTGGCGGTTTTCCGGCGGAACGCTCCCAGCGGTCAGAATGCGCACAGCGGCACACCGCCGCGGTCGGCGGTCTTCACCGCGGCGGTAACTCAGCGGTCTTGCGAAAAGACCGCCAAGGTCAGAATGAGGGCCTAACACTGTTAGCGTGAAAATGTGCCTTGAGTGTGTCAAAAATAACCTCGCACAGGTGACTGTGCATCTAAAAGGGCTTGTGATGCATCGATTTCACTCACAAGCGAGACCTTGCGTTGTTTCTCCTTTCGTCGGGTTGGGGCGTGTCGTTTCTTCTCTCTGCAGGAGAGCGATGCATCAATCCAGTCAGCACTCTCGGGTCCGGGAAGACCTTGTGTTGTTTTCACACACCCAGCTGTACTTGCATCGATCCTTCAGTCGTGTTGCAGGCGAGCGTCGATTTTCTGCCGCAAAGCCGGCGGCTCGTCGATTTTTCAGCTGCAGATCGGAATTGCATTGATCTTTTCCCTGCATGGTGTTCTATGCGTGGATTTCTTCCTCTTAGGCTGCCAGCTTCTCCTTTCAGGGCCCCACAAACTGGATGGGCACCACCTGGCGGAGTAGGAGTCTCTCCAGAGACTCCAGGTGCTGGAAGAGAGAAGTCTTTGCTGTCCCTGAGACTTCAAACAACAGGAGGCAAGATCTAAATCAAGCCCTTGGAGATTTTCACAAGATGGAAGGCACGCAAAGTTCAGTCTTTGCCCTCCTACTCTGGCAGAAGCAGCAACTGCAGGATAGCTCCACAAAGCACAGTTACAGGCAGGGCAGCTCTCAGCTCTTCTTCCTCAGCTCTTCTCCAGGCAGAGGTTCCTCTTGGTTTCCAGAAGTGTTCTAAAGTCTGTGGTTTTGGATGCCCTTCTATACCCAATTTCTCCTTTGAAATAGGCCTACTTCAAAGCAAAGTCTCTCTTGAATGTGAAATCCTGCCTTGCCCAAGCCAGGCTCTAGAAACTCACCAGGTGGTTGGAGGCTTCATTGTGTGAGGACCGGCACAGCCCTTTCAGGTGTAAGTGACCACTCCTCCCCTCCCTCCGAGCACAGATGGCTCATCAGGAATTGCAGATTACACCCCAGCTCCCTTTGTGTCACTGTCTAGTGTGAGGTGCAACCAGCCCAACTGTCAAACTGACCCAGACAGGGAATCCATAAACAGGCAGAGTCACAGAAATGGTATAGGCAAGAAAATGCTCAATTTCGAAAATTGGCATTTTCAAACACACAATCTCAAAATCAACTTTACTAAAAGATGTATTTTTAAATTGTGAGCTCAGAGACCCCAAACTCCACCTGTCCATCCGCTCCCAAAGGGAATCTACACTTTATTCATATTTAAAGGTAGCCCCTCTGTTAACCTATGAGAGGGACAGGCCTTGATACAGTGAAAAACAAATTTAGTAATATTTCACTGTTAGGACATGTAAAACACATTACTATGGGGGTCATTCTAACTCTGACGGGCAGTGGAGGCCGCCCGCCAGAGTTCCCCCCTCCAGAACACCGCTCCGCGGTCATTAGACCGCTGCGGTGATTCTGGGTTTCCCACTGGGCTGGCGGGCGACTGCCAAAAGGCCGCCCGCCAGCCCAGTGGGAAACTCCCTTCCCACGAGGAAGCCGGCTCCGAATGGAGCCGGCGGAGTGGGAAGGTGCGACGGGTGCAGTTGCACCTGTCGCGAATTTCACTGTCTGCAATGCAGACAGTGAAATTCAAAGTGGGGCCCGCTTACGGGGGCCCCACGACACCCCATACCGCCATCCTGTTCCTGGCGGGCGAACCGCCAGGAACAGGATGGCAGTATGGGGTGTCTGAATCCCCATGGCGGCGCAGCGAGCTGCGCCGCCATGGAGGATTCAGAAGGGCAGCGGAAAACCGGCGGGAGACCGCCGATTTTCCTCTTCTGACCACGGCTGAACTGCCGCGGTCAGAATGCCCTGCGGGGCACCGCCAGCCTGTTGGCAGTGCTCCCGCCGACCCTGTCCCCGGCGGTCTAGTACCGCCGGGGTCAGAATCACCCCCTATATGTCCTACCTTACCCATACACTGCAACCTGCCCTTGGGGCTACCTAGGGCCTACCTTAGGGGTGCCTTACATGTGAGAAAAATGAAGGTTTAGGCCTGGCAAGTGGGTACACTTGCCAAGTCGAATTTACAGTTAACACTGCACACACACTGCAGTGGCAGGTCTGAGACACGATTACAGAGCTACTTATGTGGGTGGCACAAGCAGTGCTGCAGACCGACTAGTAGCATTTGATTTACAGGCCCTGGGCACCTCTAGTGCACTGTACTAGGGGCATACTAATAAATCAAATATGCCAATCATGGGTAAGCCAATTACATACACATTTTGTAAAGGAGCACTTTTACTTTAGCACTGGTTAGCAGTGGTAAAGTGCCCAGAGTAACAAAAACAGCAAAATCAGAGTCCAGCACACATCAACAACCTGGGAAACAGAGGCAAAAATTTAAGGGAGACCACGCTAAGGATGAAAAGTCTAACAGCGGTAAAAAACACCTACTGCTGAAGCGACGACCATCAAAAGACCATCGCAGTGGCTACCAGCCGTCTGCCGTATCATGAGCACTGCCTAATTTCTGCCAGAAGGATGGCGGAAATCCAGCTGTGGCCATGTCGGCGAATACCGGTAAGGTGGCGCTGCTGCCAGCAGCAGCGCCATACCAGCAGACCGCCATCAGCCATATTATAAGAAATAATACAGCCTGGGGGTGATCTGCTGGCAGGCGCTGCTGCTGGCTGGACCCCCTAAACACAGGTAAGTGGGTGCTCCGACAGGGGAGAGGGATGGAGGTGTTGCGTGTGTGTGTGTGGGGGTGAGGGTGAATGAGTGTTCATGCATGTAGGCGGGTGTGTGTTCTGTGTCGGATGTGTGTGCATGTATGGATGTGTGAGTGCGTGTAAGTTGTGTTCTGTGAATGTGTGTCTGCATGTATGTATGAAAGTGTGTGCGGATCTGTGTGAATGGATGTATGCATGCATGGATGAATATGGGAATGGGTGTGTGTATGCATGTGTGACGGGAGGGGTGTGAATGAAGGGGGGTTTGGAGAGGAAGGGGGAGGTGGGGGAATCTGGTGAGGGGGTTCAGGTGGGGAAGACCTCTATCAGTGACAGGGAAGGGATTCCCTGTCACTGATAGTGCCTACCGCCATGGTTTTCGTGGCGGTAAGGAAGCCACAAAAACCATGGCGGTAGGCGGGGTCATTATTCCACAGGCGGTACAGTGACGGCCACCGGGCCGGAGATTGATATCTCCAGCCCTGCGGCCGTTACAGCCGTGGCGGTTGGCGTGGTACATTGGCAGTTTGGCTTCAGCCAAACCGCTAATGTCATAATATAGTGGAAAGTACCGCCAGCCTTTTGGCAGTGCTTTCCACCATATTACTGCTGACCACCGGGGTCATAATGACCCCAATATTGTGTATTTTTTGTTTTTTTGAGTGTCTTGAGAGAACATGCTGATTGAGGGAAGAAGGGAAGGTAAGGTGACGTCAACTGTTGCAGGTATCACACACACACACCCGCAATTCTGTGACTGTGTACATAGGCTAGTGTTTTAAAGCGACAGTTTAGCCAGTAGCAGAGATATAGGCCCTCATTCGGACCTTGGCGGGTGGCGGAGGCCGCCCGCCAAAGTCCCGCCGTCAAAATACCGTACCGCGGTCGCAAGACTGCGGCGGGTATTTTGACTTTTCCCCTGGGCTGGCGGGCGGCCGCCGAAAGGCCGCCCGCCAGCCCAGGGGAAAACGACCTTCCCACCATGAAGCCGGCTCGTAATCGAGCCGGCAGAGTGGGAAGGTGCGACGGGTGCTACTGCACCCGTCGCGTATTTCACTGTCTGCTATGCAGACAGTGAAATACTAGCGGGGCCCTCTTACTGGGGCCCCGCGACACCCCCTACCGCCATCCTGTTCCTGGCGGGCGAACCGCCAGGAACAGGATGGCGGTAGGGGGTGTCAGAATCCCCCATGGCGGCGCAGCGAGCTGCGCCGCCATGGGGGATTCAAATGGGCAACGGAAAACCGGCGGGAGACCGCGGCCAAAGCGCCGCGGTCAGAATGCCCAAGGGAGCACCGCCGGCCTGTCGGCGGTGCTCCCGCCCCCGTTGGCCCTGGTGGTGCAACACCGCCAGGGTCATAATGAGGGCCATAATCTTGTTGGATGACTGCTGCTCAAGCCCTAACTCGGGTTATAGAGGACAGCTCTGTCGTATGATCAGAGCCTGAGGCAGAAGATACTGAGACAGCATCTGAGGGATAGGGCAATGGCAAGGACTCTGGGAGTGATTTTTCAATCGGAGGAATCCCATTCGCTAACTCCTCTTCCAATGATTATGAGGGAGATGAGGAGGGCAGTCCTGCTGTCTCTTTGCAAGCACCGTCTGTGCAGCAGGACAATAGTGGGTTAGCCCAACCCAGAGGGCAGGTGCATGCAGTGGCAAGCACAGACAGAGTGCTCTCTTGGGAGCTCCCCAATTTAGTTCAGCACCAAATTCTACCACCCAAATCGTATTGTGGAGACATAAAAATTATCTGTCACAAAACACCTTTGTTTTGTAAAGCAAGCACCTGTGTTTTTGGTCCTGATCTAGGTGGCCATAAAGGGAAACCTACCAAGCCCAGACAGGGAGGAGTCCCCAAAGTTTTCTTACATAGAATAACCTGCAAAGCCGAAATGCTGAATAAAAACAATTTTTTGGGCTTACAAACTACAGGAATATGCAGGGATCCGCAAAATTCCTACCACCCAGTGATTCCCCACCGTCTTGATAAAAACGCTACCCCACATGAGTGCCTGTACCTAGTGCCTGCATCAGGAATGGATCACCCCTTTGTCAACAATTGCCCTTATGTAAGGACCAACATTGACCGTTGTGTGATCTATTCCTGACAAGGGCACTAGGCCTGTCCACACATGTGAGGTCCAATTTTTATCAGGAAGCTTGGGGGAATGCTGGGTGGAAGGAAATGTGTGCCCCCTCTCAGATTCCAGAATTTATATCACCGAAATGTGAGGGAAGATTATATTTGTGCCAAATATAGAGGTTTGCAAAGGATTCTGGGTAACAGAACCTGGTGAGAGTGCCACAAGTTACCTTATCCTGGGTTTCCTAGGTGTCTAGTTTTAACAAATTCACAGGTTTGGTAGGTTTTCCTAGGTACCAGCTGAGTTAGAGGCCAGAGACCAGAGCTAGGCACTTTGCAAAAAACAGGTTCGTTTTCTTTGGATAAATGTGATGTGTCCATGTTGTGTTTTGGGGTGTTTCCTGTCGTGGGCACTAGGTTTACCCCACACAAGTGAGGTACCATTTTTATTGGGAGACTTTGGGAAATGCTGGGCGGAAGGAAGTTTGTGGTTCCTCTCAGATTCTAGAACTTTTGCAGCGCCGGAATATGAGGGAAAAGTGTTTTGTTTTGCCAAATCTTGAGGTTTTCAAAGGATTCTGGGTAACAGAACCTGGTGAGAGCCCCACAAGTCACTCCATACTGGATTTCCTAAGCATCTAGTTTTTAAGGGGTTTGTAGGCTTCTCTAGGTGCGACTGAGCTAGAGGCCAAAGACCACAGCTAGGCACTTTCCAAAAAACACGTCAGATTTCAATGTTCAAAATTTGATGTGTCCATGTTGCGTTTCCTGTTGCACTAGGCCTTCCCACACAAGTGAGGTACCATTTTTATCGGGAGACCTAGGAGAAGACAGAAGAGCACAACAAGTGTTATTGCCCCTTGTCTTCCCCTACATTTTTTCCCTCCAAATGTAAGACTGTGTGTAAAAAACATGTCTATTTGAGCAATGCCCTGTAATTCACATTCTAGTATGGGGACCACAGAAATCAGAGATGTGCAAATAACCACTGCTTCTCAACACTTTATCTTGTGCCCATTTTGGAAATACAAAGGTTTCCTTGATACCTATTTTTGAGTCTTCATACTTCTCCAAATAAATTGCTGTATACCCGGTATACAATGAAAACCCATTTCAAAGTGCAGCTCATTTTGTGGCTCTTGGTACCTAGGGTTCCGGATGAACCTACAGGTCCTATATATCCCTGCAACCAGATGAGTCAAGCAGATATAATAATATATTGCCTTGTGAAAATTTGACCTTGCAGGAAAAAGTTACAGATTAAAACGTGGAGAAAAATTGTTGTTATTTTTAGCTCAATTGTCAAATATTTTTATTTTAGCTGTTACTTGCTGTAGGAAAAACTTGACGAATCTACAGAAATGACACCTTGCTGAATTCATAATTTTGTCTACTTTTCAGAAATGTTTAGCTGTCCGGGAACCAGCATTGGTTTCACACCCATTTCTGTCACTAACTGCAAGGAGGCTGAAAGCACAAAAGTTAGTAAAAATGGGGTGAGTCCCAGTAAAATGCCAAAATTGTGTTAAAAAAATGTGGTTTTCTGATTCAAGTCTGCCTGTTCCTGAAAGCTCGGAAGATGGTGATTTTAGCACCACAAACCCTTTGTTGACGCCATTTTCAGGGAAAACGACCACATGCTTCGTCTGCAGCCCTTTTTTCCTATTTTTCAGAAAAAATGAAGGGCCATATTTATACTTTTTGACGCAAAACTGCGCTAACGCCATTCTGAAGCGCCATGCGGGCGCCGTATTTATTCAATGACGTTAGCCGGCGTTAGCCGCCGGCGCTGCCTGGTGTGCGTGAAAAAAAACGACGTACACCAGGCAGCGCCGGCGTAGGGGGATATGGAGCTTGGGCGCCAAAAAATGGGGCAAGTCAGGCTGAGGCAATTTTTTCGCCTCAACCCGATTTGCGCCATTTTTTCCGACTCCCAACCCCCATAGAAATGACTCCTGTCTTAGCAAAGACAGGAGTCATGCCCCCTTGCCCAATGGCCATGCCCAGGGGACTTCTGTCCCCTGGGCATGGTCATTGGGCATAGTGGCATGTAGGGGGGCACAAATCAGACCCCCCATGCCACAAAAAAAAAAAAAAAACACTTACCTGAACTTACCTTAATGTCCCTGGGATGGGTCCCTCCAGCCTTGGGTGTCCTCCTGGGGTGGGCAAGGGTGACGGGGGTGTCCCTGGGGGCATGGGAGGGCACCTCTGGGCTCCTTCAGAGCCCACAGGTCCCTTAACGCCTGCCTTTTCCAGGTGCAAAAAAACGGCGCAAAAGCGGCCGTACGTCATTTTTTGGGACCCGCCCACTCCCGGGCGTGAATTTTGCCTGGGAGTGTAAATACGGCACACATGCCTCGGAGTCACTTTTTTAGACGGGAACGCCTACCTTGCATATCATTAACGCAAAGTAGGTGTCCACGCTAAAAAATGACGCAAACTCCATGGACTTTGGCGCTAGACGCGTCTAACGCCAAAGTATAAATATGGAGTTAGTTTTGCGTCGAAATTGCGTAAAAAAAAACGACGCAATTCCAGCACAAACAGAGTATAAATATGCCCCAAAGTTTTTGCTGTATTTTGGCTAATTTCTTGGCATCCTCCAGGGGAAGCCACAAACTCTGGGTATCTTTAGAATGCCTAGGATGTTGGAAAAAAAGGATACAAATTTTGCTTGGATAGAATATGTGGACAAAAAGTTATGAAGGTCTAAGCGCAAACTACCCGAAATTGCTCAGCACTAGGGGGTGGGGAAGAAAAAAGGCCCAGGAGCTAAGGGGTTAAAATAATTCTGATTAGGTAAGTTTATACATTCCATACCATCATGCCAATTGCGCTACAACTTCTTACCTGGAAAGTCAAGTTTTCGAAAGTACAATCTGCACAGTCAAGGCAATTGACAACAAACGGCTCAGTATAGAAAAGAAACAGCAAACTCCTCCAGTTGCACCCATTCATATACGTAACACATTGCCAAGATCCGTAATCTGGATATAACTCATATTATTTCCACATTAACCAGCAGGACTTATAGCTAAATAAGACACTCAAGCAATAACTACTAACCATAAAGCAGAAATGCAACCAAATAACCATACTCAAATGTTGAATGGAAATTCCAGAACCATACAAAAATTGCACCCAGATTAAGAAGATGCTAAACAAACAGATTTTTTTTTTTTACAAATGGAGGCACTCAGTGAATATATATACAATTGATAATGAATAAATAAATGTAAAAGTATTATATATAGTCTCTGTAGTTTTCATAGAAGAAATAAAAACACCAAACTTAAGTATCATTGGATGGTGTAGCACATAGTCCCCTGTTCGAGACCGGGCAGAAAGGTTGTGGGGCTTGAACATATTTGAGCAACATCGTTGACATGATTGGCAGATGTACTACTGATTGATTGGATTGAAATTGAACATTTATAATAAACCCGGCTATGGGGTTTGAACATATTTGAGCAACATCGAGGACATGATGATTTGTAGTTTTACTACTGATTGATTGGATTGAAACTGAACATTTACAATAAACCCTAAGACTGAGAGAACCACTTTGGAGACTGCTACGACTCTTCAATTTTGGACTATGTGCTACACCATCTAATGATACTTAAATTTGATGTTTTTACTTCTTCTATCAAAACTACAGAGACTATATATAATACTTTTACATTTATTTCCTCATTTTCAATTGTATATATATATATAGTCACTGAGTGCCTCTTTTTCTGAAAAAAAAAGATTCTGTCTGTTTATCATTCAGTTGGGGGTCAGGGGTGTAGTACCCCAGGAGTGCACGGTGTGATTTTGTGATTGTTCATTTACTTACCTCAGGATCTCAGAGGGCCAAACTTTTCCCGAAAACTAACACCCTTTTCGTTTAGGAAATCTATATAGATGCTAATAGCATAACAATAATTAACAGTTGACTCAGACGTATTAATGTCTTCACATCATGTGATTTGAATGTGCTTCCTGGCCCTACCTGACAACCTTACCAGAGAGTACGAAGTCCTCCGACCAGGCTCGGCCATTTAGAGCCTCCAATTGCTTCACTCAATTAAGGCCTCTAAACCTCCTCTTGCACTCTTTCAGCCTCTTCTTGCATCTCTCTGCCATTCACTATTTGTCTCTTTTTCATCTCTTTCTCTCTTACTCTTAGCCGTGCTTGCACTCTTTTTTCTTCTCTCTTTCATCATTCTCTTCTTCAGCTTTTTGGTCTTTCGTTACTCTCAGCTCTTTCTCTCTTTAGTCCTTTCAGCTCTTTCTTCCTTTGCCTCTTTGATCTATTATCCTACTTTGTCACTTTCAGCTCTTTGCGTTTCTGTCCAGTCAGCTGTTTCTCACTTTTTGCCCCTACCCAGCTCCTCCTTGTTCTTGTAGTCTCTCAATTTCGCTTTTCACTTACCTGCTACTGCGCAGCTTCCCACTTCTCGTACAGCCACTCTTTCTCCCATTTCAGCTCTTATTCTCTTTTGTCCTTTCTCACCCACCCTCTCTAACCTGGTTCTCTCTCTCTCCAGTGCTCTCTAACCCACTTACTTCTCTATGTCTCTATGCCACCTTCTTCCTCTCTTTCTCTCCTACTCTTGGTCCCACTTTCACCCTTTCAGCTATTTTTTCTTTTGCCTCGCTCAGATTTTTTCTCTTACAGCCTTTTCAACTGTTTTCAATCTTGCCCCTTTCAGCTCTTTTCACTGCTGCCCCTTCTGCCATTTCTCAAATGTGCCCCTTTTGCCCATTCTAAGCTCTTTTAGGCTTGTGCTTGTGGTCTCTCTGTCAAGCTTTCCACTTGCCTGCTCCCATGCTGCTACCCACATCTCGCTTTGCCTCTTCTGCCCTTCTCAAATCTTTTTCTCTTTTGCCCTATTCAACATTTTTCTCTTGTGTCTCCTTCGTCTCTTCTCCACTCTTGCCCTTTGTAGTTCTTTGCTCTTCTGTCACTTTCAGCTATTTCTCACTATTGCCTCTTTTGCTTCTTCTTAGCTCTTTTTGCCTCATGCTTGTGGTCTTTCTGTTGTGGTTAGCAATTGGTGGCTCCTGCATTACTTCTGGCCTCTTGTGTCGCTCCCATCCACCTTTTTCTTTCCAATGCTAGCTCTGCCCACCGCCCCAGAACTTCTTAAAGAGGAAGCAGTGTGGGAATGGTATTAGAAGGTACTGCCTGGCCCTTCCTGACCACCTTATTTGGAAGAAACCGATCATTTGACCAAGCCTGGCCATTTTGGACCTCTGCTTGCTCCGCTGGTTGGCTGCAGGGTCGCGTTGCAGACCAGGCCCTCTGGCCAACCCCAAGAGCCACCCAACCCCATTAGTTCAAAGCCCCAGGGAGGTGGTGGTCCCGGGCGCTGAAAGGGGCCACGTGGCACCCCTAACCTGGCCGATTTCCACCCATGGGACCCCATCCCCCGTGGCCTGGCCATCACTCCTGGGTGCCCTGCAGGGCACCCAGTGTCTGTTGGAGACCACATAGGGGGCCTCAAAGCTCCTCACAGCTCTTGATTGCTCAGAGTGGAGTGTTTGCTCTACAGCTGCCACCAAGTTTAAGCAAACAGCTATGTTGCGAGGGTGGGTTGCCAGGACATACCAGGAGCTTGGCCTGGGGAAAGGTGGTCCCCAGGGCCATCAGTAGCTCCTTGTATGGTACCCCTCCAACATTAATAGCCCTGGGATGGTGGTGATCCCCAGGGCCGGGGGTCAGAAACGGACCCCCTTCACTTTTTAATTGCAGCCACGGGGAGGGGGCGGTTCCCAGGGCAGTGAGGCGGTGCACAGGATCCTACGCCACATTGGTTAAAATCCTTGGAGAGGTGGCGATCTACAGGGCTTTGGGGGGCTGGGCAGCCCCACCACATATGTGTTAAAAGCCACAGTGAGGTGGGGATCCCCAGAGCTGCAGGGGCGTCTGGCAGCACCTGCATACTTTTTGGTAAAAACCCCAGGTAAGTGGCGGTCCCCAGGGCTGCAGGGGGGGCAGACAGCCCCCCCACATCACTTTCAATGTATGAGGAGGGAGGTGGCGGTCCCTGGAGCTGTGCCCCCCCACATATAAATTGTGAATACCCCCAGGACCTGGCCCAACCAGGGGGTTGGAAAAAACAAGTGCAGGAGCCCGCCCTCGTTTTTTTTTTCTCCATTTTTACTAGAATTCAGAACACTGTTATGAAGTTGGAGTAAAAATTGAAATAAATATTTATATTTCTTTGCTCTGGGGGATCCCTCTGGGCAACCACACCAGAGTTAAGGGGTCAGAGTGACTCTGCCCTGGCCCCATGTCTTTTTTTTTACTTTTTTTCTGGGACTCGACTAAAGCTGAGTCTCAAGAAGGCTGGCAGCAGTTTACTACCTTAGATATACAAATTTGTTTTCTGTTTAATTTCTCTTGAACTACTGTTTATAGAAAGCTAGCATTCTGCCAATCTGTCAAATTTGGTGTAATTCCGTCCAGTGGCTCGTGATGTATTTGTGTACAAAGGTCCTATGGGAATTAACTTGGGAAATGCAACTTTTTTGACCCCTCTTTTTTCTCAGCCCTCTCTTGATGGATCACCCCAAAGCTTTCTGTGTGCAAAAAGAATCACCAGGACACTTTTTTTGCAAACTTTAATGAAGATTCATCAAATGGTACCATAGATATGTGCAAATCAAAAAAAGTTTTTCATGTGGAAACATGGTCTTAACTATAAATACCTAGTGGTGACCGCCATTAGGTAATATATATGTGTGTGTGTATATATATATATATCTTTATAGATATATAGATAGATACAATATATTACATAGTTATAACATATATGTATATCAGTGATGGAATCTGAGATGCCATCAGTGTTGTCATCAGTGGCATCACTAACCATGTCATGTGTGAAATCATATGTGAGGTCAAAAGCAGTGCATGATGGGGGTACAAGCTGCAGTTAGCTCAGGTAATCTTAAATGCTGAATTTCACTAGTTTTGTTTGAGTGAAATGTTAGCCTAACTATAACGTCCCAGTAACCTCTGGGTTTTTTAGTGAATTTCGAAGTTTTTTTGAAAATTTTATTACCTAACTATAACATCCCTGTAACCTTTGTTTTTTCAGTGAATTTTAAAGGTCTTTTTTAATTCTGTTTCCTAAATATGACGTACCTGTAAACCTTTGTTTTTTTCAGTGAATTTGAAAGTTTTTTTTAATTCTATTTCCTAACTACAACATCTCTGTACCCTTTGTTTTTTTTAATACATTTAAATTGTATTTTGTAACTTTAAACTGCATGGTTTCAAAATGGATGTGTGACTGCTTGTGTATGTTGGTAAGTGGATGTGTGAGTAGGTATGGGTCTGTCAGTGAGTGTGTGAGATAATGTTTGGGTCTGTGAATGGACGCTTAAGTCTCTGAGTAGGCTTGTGAGTGAGTGCATGAGCCTGACTTGCTGTGTGTGTGCATGAGTTTTTGAGTGGGTCTTTGAGGGTGTCAGTGTCTCAGTGGTTAAGTGAGTGGGTGGGTCAGTGTGTGAGTAGGTGCATGGGTCTCTGAGTGGGTGCATGAAGGCCGGAGTGGTTTTGTGAATGGGGGCAGAATGGTCTAAGTGGGTCTGTGAATGGGTGCATGAGAGTCTGAGTGGGTCTGCAAGTGAGTGCTTGACTGTTTAAATGGGTCTGTGAGTGGGTGCTTGAGGGCTTGAGTGGGTCTGTGAGTGGGCGTGTAAGGATCTGAGTGAGTCTGTGAGTTGGTGCATGAGTGTCTGAGTGTGTCTGTGGGTGGGTGCATGTGGACCTGAGTGAATATGTTAGTGGGTGCATAAGGGTCTGAGTAGGTCTGTGAGTGAGTGTGTCAGGGTCTAAGTGGGTCTCTGACTGGGTGTGTGAAGGACTGAGTTGCTCTGTGAGTGGGTGCGTCATTGTCTGAGTAGGTCTGTGAGTGGGTGCATTAGTGTCTGAGTGGGTGTGTGAGCGTCTGAGTGGGTCTGTGAGTGAATACATGAGGGTCTGAGTTAGTCTGTGAGTGGGGCATTAGGTTATGAGTGGGTCTGAGAGCAGGTGTATGAGGGTCTGAGCGGACCTCTGACTGGCTGAGTGAGGTTCTAAGTCTGGTCTTTGAGTGGGTGCGTGAGTGGGTCAGTGAGTGTGTGCATCAGTGTGAGTGGGTCTGTGAGGCGGTGTGTTAGCATCTTAGTGAGAATGTGGGTGCATGAGAGCTTTAGTGGGTCTGTAAGTGGGTGTGTAAGGGTCAGAGTCTGTCTGTGAGTGAATGCAAGAAGGTCTTAGTTGGTCTGTGAATGGGACATGAGGGTCTGAGTAGGTCTGTGAATGGGTGCCTAAGGGTCTGAGTTTGTCTGTAAGTGAATATGTGACTGCCTGATTGGGACTATGAGTGGGTGTGTGAAGGATTGAGTAGGACTGTGAGTGGGTGTGTCAGTTTCTGAGTGGGTCTTTGAGTGGGTACATGCGGGTCTCAATAGGACTGTGACTGGTTGTGAAAGTGTCTTAGTGGGTCTCAGAGTGGGTGCATGAGGGTCCGAGTGGACCTCTGGGTGCATGAGGGTCTAAGTTGTCTGTGAGTGAGTGCATGAGTGGCTCAGTGGGTCTGTGAGTAGGTGCATGAGGGTCTGAGTAGGTCTGTGAGTGGGTGCATCAGTGTCCAAGTGGTACTGTGAACAGGTGCATCAGTGTCTGAGTGAGTCTGTGAGGAGGTGCATGAGGGTCTGAGTGAGTCTGAGTCCGTCTCTGACTGGGTGTGTCAGTGTCTGAGTAGGTCTGTGAGTTGGTGCATTATGGTCTGAGTGGGCCTGTTAGTGGGTGACTTAGGGTTTCAGTGGGTCTGTGAGTGGGTGCATCGGTAACTGAGTGGGTCTGTGAGGGGGTGCATGAGGGTCTGAATGGGTCTGTGACACGATGCTTCAGTGTCTGAGTGTGCGTTTGAGAAGATGCTTTGGGGTCCGAGTTTGTCTGTGTTGTAGGTGTGTCAGTGTCTGAGAGGGTCTTTTATTGGGTGCATTAGGATCTTAGTGGTTTTGTGAGTGTGTATGTCAGTATCTGGCTGGGTCCGTGAGTGGTTGCCAGAGGGTCTAAGTGGGTCTGTGAGCGGGTATGTCAGTTTCTGACTGAGTCTGTCAGTAGGTGCATGAGGGTCCCAGTGGCTCTGTAATTGCATTCATGAGTGTCGAGTGTATCTGTGAGTGCATTAATTTGTATCTGAGTGGGTCTGTGAGTGGTGTGTCTATACCTGAGTAGGTCTGTGAGTGGGCGCCTAAATATCAGAATGGGTCTGTGAGTGAAAGCATCAGTGTATGAGTAGGTCTCTGAGTTGGTGCATTAGAGTCTGTGTTGGTGTGTGAGTGGATGCATCAGTGTCAGAGTGGGTCTGAGAGTGAGTGCATGAGGGTCTGAGTGGGTCCATCAGGGTAAGAGTAGGCCTGGTTGTGGGCTCATTAGGGTTATAGTGGGTCTGTAAGTTGGTGTGTCATGGTCTGACTTGGTCTGTGAGTGGGTGCATGAGGGTCAGAGAGGGTCTGTGAGCGAGTGCATTAGTGACTGGCTGGATCTGTGAGTGGGAGCATGAGGGTCTGAATGGTAGCACGAGGGTCTGAGTGGGTCTGTGAGTGGGTGCTTCAGTGTGTGAGTGGGTCTGTGAGTGGGTGTGTTAACATCTGAGTGAGTCTGTGGGTACATGAGTGCCTGAGTGGGTTTGTGAGGGTCTGAGTGGGTCTGTAAGTGGGGCATGAGGGTCTGAGTAAGTCTTTGAATAGGTATAAGGGTCTGAGTTGGTCTGTAAGTGAATGTGTGGCTGTCTGATTGGGTCTGTGAGTGGGTGTGTGAAGGACTGAGTGGGACTGTGAGAGGGTGTGTCAGTTTCTGAGAGAGACTGTGAGTGGGTCCATAAATATCTCAATAGGACTGTGAGTGGTTGTGAGAGTGTCTTACTGGGTCTGAGAGTGGTTGCATGAGGTTCTGAGTGGTACTCTGACTGGGTACGTGAGGGTCTTAGTTGTCCAGGAGTGAGAGCATGAGTGCCTGAGTGAGTCTGTGAGTTGGTGTGTGAGGGTCTGAGTGTGTCTGTGAGTGAGCGCAACAGGGTCTGAGTTGGTCTGTGAGTTGGACATGAGGGTCTGAGTGGGTCTGTGAATGGGTGCATAATGGTCTGAGTTGGTCTGCAAGTGACTGGGTGTGTGAAGGACTGAGTGGAACCATAAGTAGGTGTGTACGTTTCTGATTGGGTCTGTGAGTGGGTGCATGAGGGTCTCATTAGGACTGTGAGTGGTTAGGAGAGTGTCTTAGTGGGTCTGAGCATGGGTGCAAGAGGGTCTGAGTGGACCGCTGACTGGGTGCATGAGGGTCTAAGTTGTCTGTGAGTGAGTGCATGAGTGTCTCAGTGGGTCTGTGAGTAGGTGCGTGAGGGTCTGAGTAGGTCTGTGAGTGGGTGCATCAGTGTCTGGGTGGGTCTGTGAGCGGGTGCATCAGTGTCTGAGTGGATCTGTGAGTAGGTGCAATAGGGTCTGAGTCAGTCTGAGTCAGTCTCTGACTGGGTGTATCATTGTCTGAGTAGGTCTGTGAGTGGGTGCATTATGTTCTGAGTGGGTCTGTTAGTGAGTGCCTTAGGGTCTGAGTGGGTCTGTGAGTTGGTGCATCAGTAGCTGAGTGGGTTTGTGAGTGGGTGCATGAGGGTCTGAGAGGGTCTGTGAGTGAGTGCGTCAGTGACTGGTTGGATCTGTGAGTGGGTGCATGAGGGTCTCTGTGGTTGCATAAGGGTCCAAGTGGGTTTGTGAGTGGGTGCGTCAGTGTGTGAGTGGGTCTGTGAGTGGGTGTGTTGGCATCTGAGTGTGTCTGTGGGTGCATGAGTACCTGAGCTGGTCTGTGAGTGGGTGTGTAAGGGTATGAGTAGGTCTGTGAGTGAGTGCAAGAGGGTCTGAGTTAGTCTGGGAGTGGGACATAAGGGTGTGAGTGGCTCTGTGGATGTGTGCATAAGGGTCTGAGTTGGTCTGTAAGTGAATGTGTGACTGCCTGATTGGGACTGTGAGCGGATGTGTCAGTTTCTGAGTGGGTCTGTGAGTGGGTGCATGAGTATCTCAATAGGAGTGTGAGTGTTTGTGAGAGTGTCCTAGTAAGTCTGAGAGTGGGTGCATGAGGTTCTGAGTGGACGTCTGACTGGGTGGGTGAAGGTCTTAGTTGTCCATGAGTGAGTGTATGAGTGTCTCAGTGAGTCTGGGAGTGGGTGTGTGAGGGTGTGAGTGGGTCTATGAGTGGATGTGTTACCTTCCGAGTGAGAATGTGGGTTCACAAGTGCCTGAGGGAGTCTGGGAGTGGGTGTGTGAGGGTCAGAGTGGGTCTGCGAGTGAGTGCAAGAGGGTCTGAATTGGTCTGTGAGTGGGTCATGAGGGTCTGAGAGGGTCTGTGAATGGGTGCCTAAGGGTCTGAATGTTGGTCTGTAAGTTAGTGTGTGACTGCCTGATTGGGTCTATAAGTGGGTGTGTGAAGGACTGAGTGGGACTGTTAGTCGGTGTGCAAGCTTCTGAGTGGGTCTGTGAGTCAGTGCATTAGGGTCTCATTAGGACTGTGAGTGATTAGGAGAGTGTCTTGGTGGGTCTGAGCATGGGTGCATGAGGTTCTGAGTGTGTCTGTGTGTAGGTATGTCAGTGTCTGAGTGTGACCGTGAGTGGATGCATTAGGGTCTGAGTGGGTCTGTGAGTGGATGCATCAGTGTCTTTCTGGGTCTGTAAGTGGTTGAATGAGGGTCTGAGTGGGTCTGTTAGTGAGTGCTTAAATTTATGAGTGGGTCTGTTAGTGGGTGCCTTAGGGTCTGAGTGCATCTGTGAGTGGATGCATCAGTGATTGCTTGGGTCTGTGAGTGGGGGTGTCAGTGTCTAAGTGAGTCTGTGAGTGGCTTCATCATTGTCTAAGTAAGTCTGTGAGAGGGTGCATTAGAGTCTGAGTGGGTCTGTGTGTTAATGTGTGGGGTCTGAGTGGGTCTGTGGTTGGGTGCATTAGGATCTGGGTGGTTCTGTGAGTGGGTGTGTCAATATCTGGCTGGGTAGGTGAGCGGGTACAGGAGGGTCTGAGTGGGTCTGTGAGTGGGCATGTCAGTTTCTGACAGGGTCTGTGAGTGGGTGCATGAGAGTCCCAGTCGCTCTGTAATTGAGTGCATGAGTGTCTGAGTCAGTCTGTGAGTGGATTAATTGGTGTCAGAGTCGGTCTGTGTGTGGGTGTGTCAATTTTTGAGTGGGTCTGTGAGAGGGTGCATGAGGTTCTCAATAGGGCTGTGAGTGAGTACGAGAGTATCTTAGTGGGTCTGAGAGTGAATTCATTTGTATTTGTATGAGGGTCTGGGTGGGCCAGTGAGTGGGTGCGTGAGGGTGTAAGTTGTCTATGAGTGAGTGCATGAGTGTCTGAGTGCATCTGCAAGTGGGTATGTGATGATCTGAGTAGGTATGTGAGTTGGTGCATTAGAGTCTGACTTGGTCATGTGAGTGGGTGTGTCTGCATCTGAGTGGGTCTGAGAGTGGATGCATGAGGGTCTGAGTGGGTCTGTGAATGAGTGCATAATGGTCTGAGTTGATCTGTGAGTGGGGCAGGAGGGTCTGAGTGGGTCTGTGAATAGGTGCGTAAGGGTCTTAGTGGTTCTGTGAATGAGTGTGTGAGGGTTTGATTGGGTGTCTGGGTGGGTGTTTGAGGGGCTGAGTTGGTCTGTGACTTGGTGCCTCAGTGTGTTAGTGGGTCTGTGAATGGGTGTGTTAGCATCTGAGTGAGTCTGTGGGTGCATGAGTGCCTGAGTTTGTCTGTGATTGGGTGTGTTAGCATCTGAGTGTGTCTGTGTGTACATGAGTGCCTCAGCGTGTCAGTGAGTGGGTAAGGGTATGAGTGGGTCTGTGAGTGAGTGCAAGAGGGTCTGAGTTGGTCTGTGATTGGGACATGAGGGTATCAGTTGCTCTGTGAATGTGTGAATAAGGGTCTGAGTTGATCTATAAGTGAATGTGTGACTGCCTGATTGGGTGTGTGAGTGGGTGTGTGAAGGACTGAGTGGGACTGTGAGTGGGTGTGTCAGTTTCTGAGTGGGTCTGTGAGTGGGTGCATGAGTAAGGTTGTGAGAGTATCTTAGTAAGTCTGAGAGTGGGTGCATGAGGTTCTGAGTGGACCTCTGACTCGGTGCGTGAGGGTCTTAGGTGTCCATGAGTGAGTGCATGAGTGTCTCAGTGGGTCGGGGAGTGGGTGCATGAGGGTCTGAGTGAATCTGTGATTGGATGTGTTAGCATGTGAGTAAGAATGTGGGTGCATGAGTGCCTGAGTGAGTCTGTGAGTAGGTACGTGAGGGTCTGAGTAGGTCTGTGAGTGGGTGCATCAGTGTCCAAGTGGTACTGTGAGCAGGTGCATCAGTGTCTGAATGGGCCTGTGAGGAGGTGCATGAGGGTCTGAGTGAGTCTGAGTCCGTCTCTGACTGGGTGTGTCAGTGTCTGAGTAGGTCTGTGAGTTGGTGCATTATGGTCTGAGTGAGCCTGTTAGTGGGTGCCTTAGGGTCTCAGTGGGTCTGTGAGTGGGTGCATCAGTAGCTGAGTGGGTCTGTGAGGGGGTGCATGAGGGTCTGAGTGGGTCTGTGACATGATGCTTCAGTGTCTGAGTGTGCGTTTGAGAAGATGCTTTGGGGTCCGAGTTTGTCTGTGTTGTAGGTGTGTCAGTGTCTGAGAGGGTCTTTTATTGGGTGCATTAGGATCTTAGTGGTTCTGTGAGTGTGTATGTCAGTATCCGGCTGTGTCCGTGAGTGGTTGCCAGAGGGTCTAAGTGGGTCTGTGAGCGGGTATGTCAGTTTCTGACTGGGTCTGTCAGTAGGTGCATGAGGGTCCCAGTGGCTCTGTAATTGGGTTCATGAGTGTCGAGTGGATCTGTGAGTGGATTAATTTGTATCTGAGTGGGTCTGTGAGCGGTGTGTCTATGTCTGAGTGGGTCTGTGAGTGGGCACATAAATATCAGAATGGGTCTGTGAGTGAAAGCATCAGTGTCTGAGTAGGTCTGTGAGTTGGTACATTAGAGTCTGAGTTGGTCTGTGAGTGGATGCATCAGTGTCAGAGTGGGTCTGAGAGTGAGTGCATGAGGGTCTGAGTGGGTCCATCAGTGTAAGAGTAGGCCTGGTAGTGGGCTCATTAGGGTTATAGTGGGTCTGTGAGTTGGTGTGTCAGTGTCTGACTTGGCCTGTGAGTGAGTGCATGAGGGTCTGAGAGGGTCTGTGAGCGAGTTCATCAGTGACTGGGTGGATCTGTGAGTGGGTGCATTAGGGTCTGAGTGGTAGCATGAGGGTCTGAATGGGTCTGTGAGTGGGTGCTTCAGTGTGTGAGTGGATCTGTGAGTTGGTGTGTTAGCATCTGAATGAGTCTGTGGGTGCATGAGTGCCTGAGTGGGTTTGTGATGGTCTGAGTGGGTCTGTGAGTGGGCACAAGGGTCTGAGTAAGTCTGTGAATGAGTATAAGGGTCTGAGTTGGTCTGTAAGTGAATGTGTGACTGTCTGATTAGGTCTGTGAGTGGGTGTGTGAAGGACTGAGTGGGACTGTGAGAGGGTGTGTCAGTTTCTGAGTGGGTCTGTGAGTGGGTCCATGAGTATCTCAATAGGACTGTGAGTGGTTGTGAGAGTGTCTTACTGGGTCTGAGAGTGGTTGCATGAGGTTCTGAGTGGTCCTCTGACTGGGTACGTGATGGTCTTAGTTGTCCAGGAGTGAGAGCATGAGTGTCTCAGTGGGTCTGGGAGTGGGTGCATGAGGGTCTGAGTGATTCTGTGATTGGATGTGTTAGCATGTGAGTAAGAATATGGGTGCATGAGTGCCTGAGTGAGTCTGTGAGTTGGTGTGTGAGGGTCTGAGTGTGTCTGTGAGTGGGTGCAAGAGGGTGTGATTTGGTCTGTTAGTGGGACATGAGGGTCTGAGTGGGTCTGGGAATGGGTGCATATTGGTCTGAGTTGGTCTGTAAGTGACTGGGTGTGTGTAGGACTGAGTGGGAACATAAGTAGGTGTGTAAGTTTCTGATTGGGTCTGTGAGTGGGTGCATGAGGGTCTCATTAGGACTGTGAGTGGTTAGGAGAGTGTCTTAGTGGGTCTGAGCGTGGGTGCAAAAGGGTCAGAGTGGACCGCTGACTGGGTGCATGAGGGTCTAAGTTGTCTGTGAGTGAGTGCATGAGTGTCTCAGTGGGTCTGTGAGTAGGTGCGTGAGGGTCTGAATAGGTCTGTGAGTGGGTGTGTCAGTGTCTGGGTGGGTCTGTGAGCGGGTGCATCAGTGTCTGAGTGGATCTTTGAGTAGGTGCAATAGGGTCTGAGTGAGTCTGAGTCAGTCTCTGACTGGGTGTGTCAGTGTGTGAGTAGGTCTGTGAGTGGGTGCATTATCTTCTGAGTGGGTCTGTTAGTGAGTGCCTTAGGGTCTGAGTGGGTCTGTGAGTTGGTGCATCAGTAGCTGAGTGGGTTTGTGAGTGGGTGCATGAGGGTCTGAGAGGGTCTGTGAGTGAGTGCGTCAGTGACTGGTTGGATCTGTGAGTGGGTGCATGAGGGTCTCTGTGGTTGCATGAGGGTCCAAGTGGGTTTGTGAGTGGGTGCGTCAGTGTGTGAGTGGGTCTGTGAGTGGGTGTGTTGGCATCTGAGTGTGTCTGTGGGTGCATGAGTACCTGAGCTGGTCTGTGAGTGGGTGTGTAAGGGTATGAGTGGGTCTGTGAGTGAGTGCAAGAGGGTCTGAGTTAGTCTGGGAGTGGGACATAAGGGTGTGAGTGGCTCTGTGGATGTGTGCATAAGGGTCTGAGTTGGTCTGTAAGTGAATGTGTGACTGCCTGATTGGGACTGTGAGCAGATGTGTCAGTTTCTGAGTGGGTCTGTGAGTGGGTGCATGAGTATCTCAATAGGAGTGTGAGTGTTTGTGAGAGTGTCTTAGTAAGTCTGAGAGTGGGTGCATGAGGTTCTGAGTGGACGTCTGACTGGGTGGGTGAGGGTCTTAGTTGTCCATGAGTGAGTGTATGAGTGTCTCAGTGAGTCTGGGAGTGGGTGTGTGAGGGTGTGAGTGGGTCTATGAGTGGATGTGTTACCTTCCGAGTGAGGATGTGGGTTCACAAGTGCCTGAGTGAGTCTGGGAGTGGTTGTGTGAGGGTCAGAGTGGGTCTGCAAGTGAGTGCAAGAGGGTCTGAATTGGTCTGTGAGTGGGACATGAGGGTCTGAGAGGGTCTGTGAATGGGTGCCTAAGGGTCTGAATGTTGGTCTGTAAGTTAGTGTGTGACTGCCTGATTGGGTCTATAAGTGGGTGTGTGAAGGACTGAGTGGGACTGTTAGTAGGTGTGCAAGCTTCTGAGTGGGTCTGTGAGTCAGTGCATGAGGGTCTCATTAGGACTGTGAGTGATTAGGAGAGTGTCTTGGTGGGTCTGAGCGTGGGTGAATGAGGGTCTGAGTGTGTCTGTGTGTAGGTATGTCAGTGTCTGAGTGTGTCCGTGAGTGGATGCATTAGGGTCTGAGTGGGTCTGTGAGTGGATGCATCAGTGGCTTTCTGGGTCTGTAAGTGGTTGAATGAGGGTCTGAGTGGGTCTGTTAGTGAGTGCATGAATTTCTGAGTGGGTCTGTTAGTGGGTGCCTTAGGTTCTGAGTGCATCTGTGAGTGGATGCATCAGTGATTGCTTGGGTCTGTGAGTGGGGGTGTCAGTGTCTAAGTGAGTCTGTGAGTGGCTTCATCAGTGTCTAAGCAAGTCTGTGAGAGGGTGCATTAGAGTCTGAGTGGGTCTGTGTGTTAATGTGTGGGGTCTGAGTGGGTCTGTGGTTGGGTGCATTAGGATCTGGGTGGTTCTGTGAGTAGGTGTGTCAATATCTGGCTGGGTCAGTGAGTGGGTACAGGAGGGTCTGAGTGGGTCTGTGAGTGGGCATGTCAGTTTCTGACAGGGTCTGTGAGTGGGTGCATGAGGGTCCCAGTTGCTCTGTAATTGAGTGCATGAGTGTCTGAGTCAGTCTGTGAGTGGATTAATTGGTGTCTGAGTCGGTCTGTGTGTGGGTGTGTCAATTTCTGAGTGGGTCTGTGAGAGGGTGCATGAGGTTCTCAATAAGGCTGTGAGTGAGTACGAGAGTATCTTAGTGGGTCTGAGAGTGAATTAATTTGTATTTGTATGAGGGTCTGGGTGGGCCTGTGAGTGGGTGCGTTAGGGTCTAAGTTGTCTATGAGTGAGTGCATGAGTGTCTGAGTGCATCTGCAATTGGGTATGTGATGATCTGAGTAGGTATGTGAGTTGGTGCATTAGAGTCTGACTTGGTCATGTGAGTGAGTGTGTCTGCATCTGAGTGGGTCTGAGAGTGGATGCATGAGGGTCTGAGTGGGTCTGTGAGTGAGTCCATAATGGTCTGAGTTGATCTGTGAGTGGGGCAGGAGGGTCTGAGTGGGTCTGTGAATAGGTGCGTAAGGGTCTTAGTGGTTCTGTGAATGAGTGTGTGAGGGTTTGATTGGGTGTCTGGGTGGGTGTTTGAGGGGCTGAGTTGGTCTGTGACTTGGTGCCTCAGTGTGTTAGTGGGTCTGTGAATGGGTGTGTTAGCATCTGAGTGAGTCTGTGGGTGCATGAGTGCCTGAGTGGGTCTGTGATTGGGTGGTTTAGCATCTGAGTGTGTCTGTGTGTACATGAGTGCCTCAGCGTGTCGGTGAGTGGGTAAGGGTATGAGTGGGTCTGTGAGTGAATGCAAGATGGTCTGAGTTGGTCTGTGATTGGGACATGAGGGTATCAGTTGCTCTGTGAATGTGTGAATAAGGGTCTGAGTTGATCTATAAGTGAATGTGTGACTGCCTGATTGGGTGTGTGAGTGGGTGTGTGAAGGACTGAGTGGGACTGAGTGGGTGTGTCAGTTTCTGAGTGGGTCTGTGAGTGGGTGCATGAGTAAGGTTGTGAGAGTATCTTAGTAAGTCTGAGAGTGGGTGCATGAGGTTCTGAGTGGACCTCTGACTCGGTGCGTGAGGGTCTTAGATGTCCATGAGTGAGTGCATGAGTGTCTCAGTGGGTCTGGGAGTGGGTGCATGAGGGTCTGAGTGAATCTGTGAATGGATGTGTTAGCATGTGAGTAAGAATGTGGGTGCATGAGTGCCTGAGTGAGTCTGTGAGTAGGTGCGTGAGGGTCTGAGTAGGTCTGTGAGTGGGTGCGTCAGTGTCCAAGTGGTACTGTGAGCAGGTGCATCAGTGTCTGAGTGGGCCTGTGAGGAGGTGCATGAGGGTCTGATTGAGTCTGAGTCCATCTCTGACTGGGTGTGTCAGTGTCTGAGTAGGTCTGTGAGTTGGTGGATTATGGTCTGAGTGAGCCTGTTAGTGGGTGCCTTAGGGTCTCAGTGGGTCTGTGAGTGGGTGCATCAGTAGCTGAGTGGGTCTGTGAGGGGGTGCATGAGGGTCTGAGTGGGTCTGTGACATGATGCTTCAGTGTCTGAGTGTGCGTTTGAGAAGATGCTTTGGGGTCCGAGTTTGTCTGTGTTGTAGGTGTGTCAGTGTCTGAGAGGGTCTTTTATTGGGTGCATTAGGATCTTAGTGGTTCTGTGAGTGTGTATGTCAGTATCTGGCTGGGTCCGTGAGTGGTTGCCAGAGGGTCTAAGTGGGTCTGTGAGCGGGTATGTCAGTTTCTGACTGGGTCTGTCAGTAGGTGCATGAGGGTCCCAGTGGCTCTGTAATTGGGTTCATGAGCGTCGAGTGGATCTGTGAGTGGATTAATTTGTATCTGAGTGGGTCTGTGAGTGGTGTGTCTATATCTGAGTGAGTCTGTGAGTGGGCACATAAATATCAGAATGGGTCTGTGAGTGAAAGCATCAGTGTCTGAGTAGGTCTGTGAGTTGGTACATTAGAGTCTGAGTTGGTCTGTGAGTGGATGCATCAGTGTCAGAGTGGGTCTGAGAGTGAGTGCATGAGGGTCTGAGTGGGTCCATCAGTGTAAGAGTAGGCCTGGTAGTGGGCTCATTAGGGTTATAGTGGGTCTGTGAGTTGGTGTGTCAGTGTCTGACTTGGTCTGTGAGTAAGTGCATGAGGGTCTTAGAGGGTCTGTGAGCGAGTTCATCAGTGACTGGGTGGATCTGTGAGTGGGTGCATGAGGGTCTGAGTGGTAGCATGAGGGTCTGAATGGGTCTGTGAGTGGGTGCTTCAGTGTGTGAGTGGATCTGTGAGTTGGTGTGTTAGCATCTGAATGAGTCTGTGGGTGCATGAGTGCCTGAGTGGGTTTGTGATGGTCTGAGTGGGTCTGTGAGTGGGCACGAGGGTCTGAGTAAGTCTGTGAATGGGTATAAGGTTCTGAATTGGTCTGTAAGTGAATGTGTGACTGTCTGATTGGGTCTGTGAGTGGGTGTGTGAAGGACTGAGTGGGTCTGTGAGAGGGTGTGTCAGTTTCTGAGTGGGTCTGTGAGTGGGTCCATGAGTATCTCAATAGGACTGGGAGTGGTTGTGAGAGTGTCTTACTGGGTCTGTGAGTGGTTGCATGAGGTTCTGAGTGGTCCTCTGACTGGGTACGTGATGGTCTTAGTTGTCCAGGAGTGAGAGCACGAGTGTCTCAGTGGGTCTGGGAGTGGGTGCATGAGGGTCTGAGTGATTCTGTGATTGGATGTGTTAGCATGTGAGTAAGAATGTGGGTGCATGAGTGCTGAGTGAGTCTGTGATTGGTGTGTGAGGGTCTGAGTGTGTCTGTGAGTGGGTGCAAGAGGGTGTGAGTTGGTCTGTGAGTGGGACATGACGGTGTGAGTGGGTCTGGGAATGGGTGCATATTGGTCTGAGTTGGTCTGTAAGTGACTGGGTGTGTGTAGAACTGAGTGGGAACATAAGTAGGTGTGTAAGTTTCTGATTGGGTCTGTGAGTGGGTGCATGAGGGTCTCAATAGGACTGTGAGTGGTTGTGAGAGTGTCTTACTGGGTCTGAGAGTGGTTGCATGAGGTTCTGAGTGGTCCTCTGACTGGGTACGTGAGGGTCTTAGTTGTCCAGGAGTGAGAGCATGAGTGTCTCAGTGGGTCTGGGAGTGGGTGCATGAGGGTCTGAGTGATTCTGTGATTGGATGTGTTAGCATGTGAGTAAGAATGTGGGTGCATGAGTGCCTGAGTGAGTCTGTGAGTTGGTGTGTGAGGGTCTGAGTGTGTCTGTGAGTGGGTGCAAGAGGGTGTGAGTTGGTCTGTGAGTGGGACATGAGGGTCTGAGTGGGTCTGGGAATGGGTGCATATTGGTCTGAGTTGGTCTGTAAGTGACTGGGTGTGTGTAGGACTGAGTGGGAACATAAGTAGGTGTGTAAGTTTCTGATTGGGTCTGTGAGTGGGTGCATGAGGGTCTCATTAGAACTGTGAGTGATTAGGAGAGTGTCTTAGTGGGTCTGAGCGTGGGTGCAAAAGGTTCAGAGTGGACCGCTGACTGGGTGCATGAGGGTCTAAGTTGTCTGTGAGTGAGTGCATGAGTGTCTCAGTGGATCTGTGAGTAGGTGCGTGAGGGTCTGAATAGGTCTGTGAGCGGGTGTGTCAGTGTCTGGGTGGGTCTGTGAGCGGGTGCATCAGTGTCTGAGTGGATCTTTGAGTAGGTGCAATAGGGTCTGAGTGAGTCTGAGTCAGTCTCTGACTGGGTGTGTCAGTGTGTGAGTAGGTCTGTGAGTGGGTGCATTATCTTCTGAGTGGGTCTGTTAGTGAGTGCCTTAGGGCCTGAGTGGGTCTGTGAGTTGGTGCATCAGTAGCTGAGTGGGTTTGTGAGTGGGTGCATGAGGGTCTGAGAGGGTCTGCGAGTGAATGCATCAGTGACTGGTTGGATCTGTGAGTGGGTGCATGAGGGTCTCTGTGGTTGCATGAGGGTCCAAGTGGGTTTGTGAGTGGGTGCTTCAGTGTGTGAGTGGGTCTGTGAGTGGGAGTGTTGGCATCTGAGTGTGTCTGTGGGTGCACGAGTACCTGAGCTGGTCTGTGAGTAGGTGTGTAAGGGTATGAATGGGTCTGTGAGTGAGTGCAAGAGGGTCTGAGTTGGTCTCGGAGTGGGACATGAGGGTGTGAGTGGCTCTGTGGATGTGTGCATAAGGGTCTGAGTTGGTCTGTAAGTGAATGTGTGACAGCCTGATTGGGACTGTGAGCGGATGTGTCAGTTTTTGAGTGGGTCTTTGAGTAGGTGCATGAGTATCTCAATAGGAGTGTGAGTGTTTGTGAGGGTGTCTTAGTAAGTCTGAGAGTGGGTGCATGAGGTGCTGAGTGGACTTAGTTGTCCATGAGTGAGTGTATGAGTGTCTCAGTGAGTCTGGGAGTGGATGTGTGAGGTTCAGAGTGGGTCTGTGAGTGAGTGCAAGAGGGTCTGATTTGGTCTGTGAGTGGGACATGAGGGTCTGAGAGGGTCTGTGAATGGGTGCCTAAGGGTCTAAATGTTGGTCTGTAAGTTAGTGTGTGACTGCCTGATTGGGTCTATAAGTGGGTGTGTGAAGGACTGAGTGGGACTGTTAGTAGGTGTATAAGTTTCTGAGTGGGTCTGTGAGTCAGTGCATTAGGGTCTCATTAGGACTGTGAGTGATTAGGAGAGTGTCTTAGTGGGTCTGAGCATGGGTGCATGAGGGTCTGAGTGTGTCTGTGTGTAGGTATGTCAGTGTCTGAGTGTGTCTGTGAGTGGATGCATTAGGGTCTGAGTGGGTCTGTGAGTGGATGCTTCAGTGTCTTTCTGGGTCTGTAAGTGGTAGAATGAGGGTCTGAGTGGGTCTGTTAGTGAGTGCATTAATTTCTGAGTGGGTTTGTTAGTGGGTGCCTTAGGGTCTGAGTGCATCTGTGAGTGGATGCATCAGTGATTGCTTTGGTCTGTGAGTGGGGGTGTCAGTGTCTAAGTGAGTCTGTGAGTGGCTTCATCAGTGTCTAAGTAAGTCAGTGAGAGGGTGCATTAGAGTCTGAGTGGGTCTCTGTGTTAATGTGTGGGGTCTGAGTGGGTCTGTGGTTGGGTGTATTAGGATCTGGGTGGTTCTGTGAGTGGGTGTGTCAATATCTGGCTGGGTCGGTGAGTGGGTACAGGAGGGTCTGAGTGGGTCTGTGAGTGGGCATGTCAGTTTCTGACAGGGTCTGTGAGTGGGTAAATGAGGGTCCCAGTCGCTCTGTAATTGAGTGCATGAGTGTCTGAGTCGGTCTTTGAGTGGATTAATTGGTGTCTGAGTCGGTCTGTGAGTGGGTGTGTCAGTTTCTGAGTGGGTCTGTGAGAGAATGCATGAGGTTCTCAATAGGGCTGTGAGTGAGTACGAGAGTATCTTAGTGGGTCTGAGAGTGAATTAATTTGTATTTGTATGAGGGTCTGGGTGGGCCTGTGAGTGGGTGTGTGAGGGTCTAAGTGGTCTATGAGTGAGTGCATGGGTGTCTGAGTGCATCTGCAAGTGGGTATGTGATGATCTGAGTAGGTCTGTGAGTTGGTGCATTAGAGTCTGACTTGGTCATGTGAGTGGGTGTGTCTGCATCTGAGTGGGTCTGAGAGTGGGTGAATGAGGGTCTGAGTGGGTCTGTGAGTGAGTGCATAAGGGTCTGAGTTGATCTGTGAGTGGGGCAGGAGGGTCTGAGCGGGTCTTTGAATAGGTGCGTAAGGGTCTTAGTGGTTCTGTGAATGAGTGTGTGAGGGTTTGAGTGGGTGTCTGGGTGGGTGTTTGAGGGGCTGAGTTGGTCTGTGAGTGGGTGCCTCAGTGTGTGAGTGGTTCTGTGAATGGGTGTGTTAGCATCTGAGTGAGTCTGTGGGTGCATGAGTGCCTGAGTGGGTCCGTGATTTGGTGTGTGAGGGTCTGAGTAGGTCTGTGAGTGAAAGATGGTTTGAGTTGGTCTATGAGTGTGACAGGACCATCTGAGTGGGTCTGTGAATGGGTGCATAATGGTCTGTAAGTGAATGTGTGACTGCCTGATTGGGTCTGTGAGTGGGTGTGTGAAGGACTGAGTGGGCTATGAGTGGGTGTGTCAGTTTCTGAGTGGGTCTATGAGTGGGCGAATGATTGTTTTAATAGGACTGTGAGTGGTTGTCCTAGTGGGTCTGAGAGTGGGTACATATGGGTCTGAGTGGACCTCTGACAGGGTGTGTGAGGCTCTTAGTTGTCTGTGAGTGAGTGCATGAGTGTCTCAGGGGTCTGTGAGTGGGTGTGTGAGGTTCTGAGTGGGTCAGTGAGCAGGTGCATCAGTGTCCGAGTGGGCCTGTGAGTAGCTGCATGAGTGTCTCAGTGGGTCTGTGAGTAGGTGCGTGAGGGTCTGAGTAGGTCTGTGAGTGGGTGCATCAGTGTCTGGGTGGGTCTGTGAGCGGGTGCATCAGTGTCTGAGTGGATCTGTGAGTAGGTGCAATAGGGTCTGAGTCAGTCTGAGTCAGTCTCTGACTGGGTGTGTCAGTGTCTGACTAGGTCTGTGAGTGGGTGCATTGCTGTCTGAGTGGGTATATTAGTGTGTACCTTAGGGTCTGAGTGGGTCTGTGAGTGGGTGTATCAGTGGCTGAGTGGGTCTGTGAGAGGGTGCATAGGGGTCTGCGGGGTCAATCAATCAATCAATTCATCTATAAAGCGCGCTACTCACCCACCAGGTTCTCATGGCACTGAGGGGGCAGGAGGAGATGCTACTGCTCGAACATCCAGGTCTTGAGGTGTCTCCTGAAGGTCCTGGGTCTGTCGTAGGTGGATGAGGAGGGTGTTCCAGGTCTTGGCGGAGAGGTGGGAGAATGATCTGCTGCCAGCTGTAGTCCTGTGAATGCGAGGAACGGTTGCGAGGGTGAGGTTGGCGGAGCGAAGTTGATGGTTAGGGGTGTAGAAGGAGAGTCATTTGTTAAGGTAAGCTGGGCCTGCATTGTGGAGTGCTTTGTGGGCATGGGTTAGGAGCTTGAAGGTGATCCTCTTTTTGACGGGGAGCCAGTGTAGGTCTCTCAGGTGGGCTGGGATATGGTTGCAGTGTGGGATGTCGAGGATGAGGCGTGCAGAGGCATTCTGTATACTTTGCAGTCTTTTCTGGAGTTTGGCCATGGTTCCCAAGTAGAGAGTGTTGCCATAGTTCAGTCTGCTGCCGATGAGGGACTGGGTGACCGTCCTTCTGGTTTCGGTGGGGATCCACCTGAAGATCTTGTGGAGCATGCAGAGGGTTTTGAAGCAGGATGAAGAGACAGCGTTGACTTGCTGGGTCATGGAGAGTGATAAGTCCAGGATGAATCCCAGGTTGCGTTCGTGGTTGGTGGGGGCCGGTGCGGTTCCTAGAGTGGCCGGCCACCAGGAGTCATCCCAGGTGGAGGGGTGGGGCCAAGGATGAGGATCTCCGTCTTGTCCGAGTTCAGTTTCAGGCGACTGCTCTCCATCCAGTCGGCGATGGCCTTTTATCCATCGTGGAGGTTAGTTTTGGTGGTGGCGGGGTCCTTGGTGAGTGAGAGGATCAGCTGGGTGTCATTGGCGTAAGAGACGATGTTGAGGTTGTGTGATCGGATGATGTTGGCGAGCGGTGGCAAGTAGATGTTGAAAAGGGTTGGGCTGAGGGAGGATCCTTGGGGAACGCAGCAGATGGTCTTGGTGGCTTCAGATCGGATGGAGGGAGGCGGACTGTCTGGGTTCTGCTGGTGAGGAAGGATGTAATCCAGTCCAGGGCCTTGTGGCAGATCCCTGCGTCATGGAGGCGTGTGTGTAGGGTGTGGTGGCAGACGGTGCTGAAGGTGGCCGAGAGGTCTAGGAGGATGAGGGCCGCAGGTTCGCCTCTGTCTAGCATGGTCCTGATGTTGTCGGTGGTGGCGATGAGGGCGGTCTCGGTGCTGTGGTTTCTGCAGAAACGTGATTGAGACGTGTCCAGAGTGTTGTTGTCTTCAAGGAAGCGGGTCAGTTGGCCATTGACGATCTTCTTGATGACCTTTGCCGGGATAGGGAGCAGGGAGATGGGCCAGTAGTTCTTGAGATCTCTTGGGTCAGCCTTGGGTTTCTTTAGTAGGGTGTTGATTTCGGCATACTTCCAGCTTTCCAGGAAGGTGGCCGTTTCGAAGAAGCTGTTGACAATCATTCGGAGTTGGGGGACGATGATAGAACTTGCTTTGTTGAGGACGTGATGAGGGCAGGAGTCAGATGGTGAGCCGGAGTGAATGGTGCTCATGGTTTTGATGGTATCATCGTCGTGGATGTGGGTCCAAGAGAGTAGGAAGTTGGTGTGGCTGGGGTCCGGTGAGTCGAGGTTTGTGGTGATAGTGGCTGTCGTGGGGGTCGAGGTATTGAAGCTGTCATGGATGTCTGTGATCTTGTGGTGAAAGAAGGTGGAGAGGGATTCACAAAGGTCTTGCGAAGGTGGGGTGTCGTTGGAGCAGGACCTGGGGTTGGTGAGTTCGTTGTGGTTGATGCGTTCCTTGTAGGAGGATCTCTTGGTGGTCCGGATGAGCTGGTGGTGCCTGAGGATGGCGTTCTTGAGGGCAGTGTGGTTGATCTCAGTTTGTTTGTGGCGCCACTTCTTCTTGAGTTTTTGGCATTCCCGTTTGGAGGACTGAAGGTCAGCGGTGAACCAGATGGCTTTAGTGTTGGTGCGGTTGTTGGAGGGTTTCTTGATCGGGGAGAGGGAGTTGGTGCAGTCCTCTATCCATTGTCTGAGGTTGTGGGCAGCTGTGTTGGCAGTGTTGGGTGGTGGGGCTCCGGCAAGGGTGGAGATCAGTTGGTCTTCAATGACCTTGTTCCAGCTGCGGCTGGAGATCTGTTGTGGGCGGTGGGCTTCTTGAAGGTGAAGTGGACGCAGCAGTGGTCAGTCCAGTGTAGTTCAGTGGTATGGCTGAAGGTGACGTGGCTGCTGGCGGAGAAGACGGGGTCGAGCATGTGGCCGGCGGAGTGGGTGGGTGTCGTGACGAGCTGTTTGATACCAAGGTTGGCGAGGTTGGCGAGGTTGGCGATCAGGGTGGTGGAGTTGCTGTCATTAGTGTTCCCGAGGCGAAAGTTCAGGTCGCCGAGGAGGATGTAGTCCGTAGAAGCAAGGGCGTGAGCGCTGATTACGTTGGCGATGGTGTCACTGAAGTGCGGCCAGGGTCCGGGGGTCTGTAGACGAGTGTTCCTCTGAGGGTGGTGTTGGGGTTGACATGAATCTGGAAGTGCAAGTGTTAGGCGGCATCAAGGGTGTCTTCGGTGTTGGTCGAGATTCTGATGGTGTTCCTGTGGACGATGGCGATCCCTCCTCCCGGTCTGTTGGTACGGTCTCTGCGGGTGATCTTATAGCCGTCTGGGATGGCTATGGTGATGTCGGGTTCCGAGGAGGGGTTCATCCAGATTTCTGTTAGGAATGCGACGTCCGGAGAGGATGAGATGAGTAGGTCCCAAAGTTCAATGGCGTGCTTGTGGACAGAGCGGGTGTTGAGGAGGATGCATCTGAGGTGGTTGTGCCCAGTTCTGCTGGGGAGGAGCGGGTCGGGGGGTGGTAAAGCTGCAGCTCCAGCAGGAGAAGGGTCCGTAGGTGAGCTTTGGGGTGGCTTGGAAGCTGGTGGTAGACCGGCCGGCATTGAGGGTGTTGGCACTGTAGCAGCTTTGGATGTCATGGGGATCGCAGGGACCGAGGGGTATGGTGCTGGGCACGGTCCAGGCGTGGACGTGTGCAGATGGGCAGCCTGTGGCGCACCTCTGGCTGTCCGCCATTAAGAAGGGGTGGTGGAAGGAAGGAGCAGCTAGGAGGCGGGAGCGGTGGGCGTATGGGGGTGCCGGGGGGGCACAGGGGATGCATCGGTGGTATTAGGGAAGGGGGAGAGCATAAACAGGTAAAGAAAAGGAGAAAAGGCTAAAGAAAGGAGAAAGAGGCAGAAAAATTGAGACAAAAAGCAGTGAGAAAAAGGCAAAAAAGTCACAAGACAGACACACAATACTTACAGCACCACTAGACACCAGGGAGGGCCTCAAACTCTCAGCAGCAGCGACGACAGGGTAAAGGGCACGGGTGCAGTCAGGTAGAGCTGCGCTGCTTGGGGAGCTTCTCCTGACCAAAACAAGGACAAGGGTCGCTCACTTCACTGCGCAGCGGCCGCCATTAAGAAGGTGAGGTGGGTGGGAGGAGCATCTGGGAGGTGAGACGGTGGGCAAATGGGGGAGCAAGAGCGGCAGGCCTCAGGGGACGAAGGGGATGCAACGGTGGGATTAGGGAAGGGAGAGACCGAAAATGGCTAAAGAAAATGGGAAGAGGCTAAAGAAAAGAAGAAAATGCTAAAGAAAGGAGAAAAAGGCAGAAAAATGGAGACAAAAAGCAGTGAGAAAAAGGCAAAAAAGTCACAAGACAGGCACACAATACTTATGGCACCACTAGACACCAGGGGCGGCCTCGAACTCACAGCAGCAGCGAGGCCAGCGTAAAGGGCACAGGGGCAGTCAGGTGGAGCTGCACAGCGTGGGGAGCTTCTCCTCACCAAAACAAGGTCAAGGGTCACAGTGGGTCTTTGAGATGGTGCCGCAGTGTCTGAGTGGGTCTGTGAGTCAGGTGCTTTAGGTTCTGAGTGGGTTTGTGTTGTAGGTGTGTTAGTGTCTAAGTGGCTCTGTTAGTGGGCGCATTAGGATCTTAGTGGTTCTGTGAGTGGGTGTGTCAGTATCTGGCTGGCTCCGTGAGTGAGTGTTGGAGGTTCTGAGTGGGTCTGTGAGTGGGCATGTCAGTTCCTGGCTGGGTCTGTGAGTAGGTGCATGAGGGTCCCAGTGGCTCTGTAATTGGATGCATGAGTGGTGAGTGGATCTGTGAGTGGATTCATTGGTATCTGAGTGGGTCTGTGATTGGGTGTGTCTGTATCTAAGTGGGTCTTTGAGTGGGTGCATAAATATCAGAATGGGTCTGAGAGTGGATGCGTCAGTGCCTGAGTAGGTCTGTGCGTTGGTGCATTAGAGTCTGAGTTGGTCTGTGAGTGAGTGTGTTAGTGTCTGACTTGGTCTGTGATTGCTAAAAATGCAGCTCCCTGTCTGTGAGAGAAATGTATTCCTCTGTTTCCTTGCCCACATCTTTTCAGCTGAAGACGAGTCCCAAGGTGTCCCCCTTGTTTAAGTGTTGGCAGCCAATCAGATCTCTGCACGAGATCAGGAAGGTTTGAAATGTTCTTATCCAATATGAACAAAGCTGTTTAAATGGATAATATATTCTGACTGCATAATCCTGAGTTTCTTCTCCCTGTCTACTCCTCATTTATGGAGGATGACCCTGTCAATGCCATAAAAAGACAAATCATCAGTATTTTGGTTGTGCACTTGGGGCCAATGTCTCACAACAGGATAATTCTTGTCAGCGTTCTTAATGGCCCAACAATGTTCTAACACTCTCTTTCTAACTGGAAAAATTATACTACCAATGTATTTTAACCCACATGGGCATACCAAAAAGTAAGTGCAAAAATCACTGCTATATGTTATGAATGTATTAATGTGCTTGACCTTGCCACCAGGTAGAGTGTAGGTGTTGACATTTATGTTAGTTCTGCAAGCTTTGCAATGCCACATATAAAAAATCCTTGCTGTTCCATAATAACATATCTCTGAGGGAAGGTGATTTTCAGTATGTGACTTGAAAACCCTCATCAACTTGAGTTTACATATAAACAGGAAAATATCACTGCAAGCCTTACAGTCATCCAGGTAATTAACCAGATAGATATAACTGTCAATGATTGCTCACCCATTATTTCTGCTTCATTTGCTGAGTTGTTTTCCCATGAGGCATTTTGTTTATCTTGACTCCCTTGGCGTGTATTTTTTCTCTTTCCGTTGGCACCTTCTGTTTATTTTGGTGCCTTTTTTCAGGATCCCTGATTTTGTTTTGTTTTTCAATATGGCTGTGAAGATGATCAGCCTGATCGAAACATGGTGCCAATAAACTTCTGCTTCCATATACATCCTGTTCTGGAGTGCACATTTCGTGTCAGTATAGGAAAGGAGCTGCCTTTGCTCCAGAAAGAAGCCTTTTGTTGTTTCATGTAAATCCATTCAGTAGTTTTTGAGATAATACAAGAAAAGTAAATATAGATTTCTGAAGGTGCGAGCTCTTTGTGAATTAAGTCTTGTCATATTTGTGAATACTTGCATTACAAAGGGCACTGATTGGTTGGCCACAGCCTGATCTGAAAGTTGCGACAGCCATTTTCTGTGATGGGGAATGGTCTCTGGGGCTGAAATGTGGCGTTAGGGGCCAGGGTGGAGGTACTCTAACCCCATGACTTGCTAAGGTAAGTGTGCATTATGATAGGTTCTGAGTTTTAAAATCGTAAAGGATTTTTTAAACGATCCCTGGATATTTGTGAATTTGTTGCAATGCTCAGCATGGCGCCCTGTGTTGTTTCGCCAAGGGTTCGTGAATATCAGAAAAAAAATAAAAAATAATTGCCACATTCACCTACCCATTTAAACATTAGGCACCCACTTGCACGCCCACTGTGATTGTTACACAGCCACTCAAAGGCCAGCTGAAACACTCACACACAATCAATCAATCAGAGTTGAAAGAGTGCAGCTACTCACCTGTTAGGGTCTCAAGGTGCTGGAGGGGATGTTGCGTGTGCCTGAGGTGGATTAGATAAGCCATGTCTTCAGTTCCTTCATGAAGCTGGAGAGGGAGGTGGTTTGTATGATGTGGAAGTTTAAGGTGTTCCAGGTGGTGGTGGCGAGGTAGGAGTAGGAGCGTCAACCTGTTCTGGTTTTCCTGATGCAGGGTACTTCTGTAAGGGAGAGCTGGGCTGAGCGTAGGGTCCTTTGGTGTACGTGGAAGTTCAGTCACTGGTTAAGGTAGGCAGGTCCGGTGTTGTGGAGGGCTTTGTGTGCGTAGGTGAGGATTTGGAAAGTGATTATTTTTCGATAGGGAGCTAGTGCAGTGTGCATAGGTGTTGTGAGAGGAGGCAGTGTTGGGGTAGGTCGAGGACCAATCTAGCAGCAGCGTTCTGGATGTTTTGTGCAATTTGCGGGTGAGTTTTTTGTTGGTTCCGGCATAGAGTGCGTTGCTGTAGTCCAGTCGGCTGGTGATGAGGGCGTGTGTGATGGTCTTTCTATGCTCAAGGGGGATCCATTTGAAGGTCTTGCATAGGAGACGGAGGGTGCGGAAGCCGGTGGAGGTGACTACGTTGATCTAATGGTTCATGCTGAGGTGGGGGTCCAGGATGATTCCGAGGTTGCGGGCATGGCTAGCGGGGTGGTTGGGTGGGTTTCGGATGGTGAGTGCCCACCAGGAGACACTCCATGCAATGGGTTTGGGGGCCAGGATGAGTACCTCGGTCTTGTTTGTGTTCAGTTGAAGGCAGCTATCTCTCATCCAGTTGGCGACTCCTTTCATGCCATCGTGGAAGTTGAGTCTGGCTTTTTCTGGTTAGTTTTAGAGGGAGAGGATGAGCTGGGTGTCATTGGCGTAGGAGATGATGTTTATTCCGTAGCTTCTGACGATGGTGGCTAGCGGGGCCTTGTAGACGTTGAACAGCGTGGGGCTGACGGAGGATCCTTGGGGCACTCAAGACGTGGTGGGTATGGGTTCTGCGGGGAATGGGGCGAGTCTCAATTGTTGCAATCTGCCAGAGAGGAAGGATTGCATCCAGTCAAGGGCCTTGTCTTTAATGCTGGCTTTGTGGCATCTTCTTATCAGGGTGTGATGGGAGACTGTGTCGAATGCTGCCGGGAGGTCAAGTAGGATGAGTACTGCCATCTCTCCCTTGTCCAGTAGAGAGCAGATGTCGTCTGTTGCGGACAGGAGGGCTGTTTCGGTGCTGTAGTTTGACCTGACTCCAGATTGGGAGATGTCGAAGATGTAGTGGCTTTCTATAAACGTGGTGAGTTGGCTGTTGACTGCTTTTTCTATGACTTTCACAGGAAATGGAAGTAAGGAGATAGGTCTGAAGTTTTTGAGGTCAGTGGTTTCTTGAGGAGGGGGTTGATCTCAGCATGTTTTCAGTCGTCAGGGAAGGTGGCGGCAACTAGTGAACAGCTGATGGTGAGGCAGAGCTCGGGGTGATGGTGTCTGCAGCTCTGTTGAAGACGTAATGGGGGCATGGGTCCGTGGGGGTCCTGGAGTGGATGGACCTCATGGTTTTCAATGTATCTTCGGTGGAGAGAGGTGTCCAGGTGGAGATAGTGAGCTTGTTGGTGTCAGTTGTTGGACAGGGGTTCGGCATGTGGGTTGTCCTTGTTGAAACTGTTGTAGATGGTCTTGATTTTGTGGTGGAAGTAGGTGTTGAGTCCGTCACATAGGTCCTGTGAGGGTAGGATGTCCGTTGTCACACTGTTGGGTTAGGCAAAGTCCTTGATGATGTTGAAGAGTTACTTGCTATTGTATGGTTATGAGGAGATCCTGTCTTGGATAACCTTCTTTCTGGTGTTTATGATGAGTTGGTGGTGTGCAGTGGTGGCAGCTTTGAAGTTGGAGTGGGCTTCTGGGGATTTTGGGTTTCCCCAGATTTTCTCGAGGTGGCGACAGATGCGTTTTGATTCCCGGAGTTCGGTGGTGAACCAGCTAGCTCTCTTTGCATGGATGATGTTGTTCTTTTTGAGTGGGGCTATGGTGTTGGCGTAGTTGGTGATCCACTTGTGGAAGGTGCGTGCTGCGGTGTTTGGGTCCTCGTTGCGTACAATGGTGGGTGTGGCAATGGAGAGGGCGGCGGTGAGCTGATTGTTGGTTATTCTTGTCCAGTTTCTATGCGATGGCTGGGGTTGGGGTCTGGTGATGGTGAGTGATTTGAAGGTGAAGTGGACGCATCGGTGATCAGTCCATGGGAGTTCTGTGGTGTGGCTGAATGTAGCGGCAGTTCCTGTACTGAAGATGGGATCAATGGTGTGTCCTGCCGAGTGCATTGGCTATGTCACGATATGCCGAAGTCCTATGTTGTGGAAGTTATATAGGAGGGAAGCGGTGTTGGGGTCTTGTGGTTTCTCGAGGTGGAAGTTGAGGTCTCCCAGCAAGGTGTAGTTTGTGGTTTGCGATGGCTTGTGCGGAAATGAAATTCGTGATGGAGTCGGCGAAGGATGTGCGGGGTCCGGGAGGGTGGTAGATGATGGGTCCCTGATGGTGGATGTTGGGCTGGTGTGTAGCTAGAAATGGAGGTGTTCCATCAGGTTAGTGACTTCTTTGGAGTCTTCAGAGTGTGTGTTCAGGCGATGGTTGGACCGGTGGACGATAATGATTCCCACCCACAGCGGATGGGGCGATCCCTGGGTGATGGCGATGGCAATGTTTGGGCCTGAGGTGTTGTTGGTCCAGGTCTCGGTGAGGAATGCGACGTCCAGGGTTATGCTGTTGAGGAGGTCCCAGATTTCAGTGGCGTGATTATGGAGGATGCACTTCAGAGGTTTAAGGTTCAATGAGTTGTTGCGGGTAGGTTGTGCTGGGACCTGGGTCTTGGCTGTGGTGCAGGTTTCATGGCAGCGGATGCAGCTGAATGGACCGTGTGTGTTGCCTGGCGCTGTTTGCTTGCAGTTGTTGTTGCGCCCTGGGTTGAGTGCGATGAGTTTGCCTGTTGTGTGGAGGCGTCGGATGGCAGGGCCAGGGGTCCTGGTACTGGTTGCATTTGGGTCAAGGACAGGCTTGACTTAGGTGTGCCTTCAGTGCACCAGCGGCGTGGCCGCCATTAAGTAGGGAGGGGGGAGGAGAGGACAGCTAGGAGGCGGGAGCGGGCGGAAAATGGCACAAAAAAAGGGGCCAGGCCGGGGGCAGTAGCGGTGGGGAAAGCGAGAGTGAGAGAGAGAGAGCGAGTGAGAGGAGAAAGAAACGGGGAGGAGAGAGGGATATGTAGAAAGCAAAAGACAAAAGGGACAGAACACGGAAGGAAAAGCACACAGAGTCAAACAGAGGCAAAAGAGGAAAAAAGGAGAAAAGAGGCAGAGGGCAGCCTAGTAGAAGAGCAGAGCTCTCCCACTAGACACCAGGGATGAGGCACAGGCAGAAGCCTGTGGGTGGAGGAGGGCCTCAAACTCCTGACAGAGGTCAGAGGATCGAAGGGCTCTACTTGCCGGTGGAGCTACGAGGAGGCAGAGCAGTTCACTGAGTAGGTCAGTGATGTCGCTCCACAGCCACTCACAGGCCCACTGAGACACTCATGTACCCACTCACAGACCCACTCGGACACTCATGTACTCACTCGCAGACCCACTCATACACTCATGAATCCACTCACAGATCCACTCAGACACTCATACACCCACTTGTATATCCACTCAAACACCCATGAACCCGCAGACAGACTCACTCAGCCTGTCATGCACCCACTCACAGGCCCACACAGTCACTCATGCAGTCACTCACAGATGCACTGAGACACTCACACACCCACTCGCAGACACACATATACAGTCACTCACAGATGCACTCAGACACTTATGCACTTTCTGAAAAAACCCACTCAACCAGTCATGCACTCACTCGTAGACCCACTCAGACACCCACACACCCACTTGTTTTATTTTTGGTGTTTTTTTTTCAGCTCGGTAGATATTTGCGAATCTGCCGTGATACCCAGTGCAGCCCCCCCCAGCGCAGTCCCCCTTGTAACATCACAGCTAATTCACTAATATTGAGATTAAAAGACATTGATACACTCACCCACCAACTAAAACAGTCATGAGCATACTTACAGATTCACTTAGACACTCATGTACCCACTCATAGTCCTACTCAGACACTCATACACTCACTCAGAGACACACTAAGGCACTGACACATTCCATCACAGATCTACATAGACACCTATACACTGACTCATAGACCTAGTCAGACACTCACACTCAAAGATCCACTCAGACACTGACACACCCACTCACAGACCCATTGAGACACTCATTCACCCAGTCACAGACCCACTCATACATTCATGCACCTACTCACAAATCCACTTAGACACTCATGCAGCCAGTGACAGACCTACTGATCTAGTCATGCACCACTCACAGACCCACTCAGCCCCTCATGCACCCACTCAGAAACCCACTCAGACACTCATGCACCCACTCATAGACCCACTCAGGCACTCATGCACCTACTGAAAAACCCACTCAGTCAATCATGTGCCCACTCACAGACTCACTTAGACACTCATGCACCCACCCAGACACTCTCACACACACTGAAAGACCCACACAGATGCTATCACAACCACTCACAGACTCACTCAGACAGTTTCATACCCACTCACAGACTCAATGAAAAACTCTCACACTTACTGACAGGCATATGGAGAGACTCTGAGACCTACTTACGGAGTCACCCAAACATTCTCTCACCCACTCATAGATCTACACAGACATTCTCACACCAACTCAGAGACCCACTCATACACTCATATCTCAATGACAGACCCACTCATAGACCCATACACCCACTCACACTCCCACACAGACACTCATGTACCCAATCACACACCCATTCAGACGCTCACATACCCACTCAATATCCCCCTCAGATAGTCACATACCTACTCACAGACCCACTCAGACACTCATGCACTCACTCACCCACAGTCCCAATCAGTCAGTCCCACACCTACTCAGACATTCATGTATCTACTCACAGACCCACTGAGACAGTCATGCAACCACTCACATACCCACTCAGTTACACACAGACTCATAGAGGCACTAAGATACGTATGCATTCATTCAGAAATACAGTGACAGTGGCATTTAGCTACCCATTTACATTAATGCTTTTATTGTGGTGTACTGAATTAATGAAGAACTAGTAAAATATAAATGTGGTGGTGTGCAAATTCATGACAGATTCGCGAATTTTGAAACGGCTGAAAAAAATGTTAAAATAAAAGAATCCGTTTTTGGGAAATAGGATGGCTATAGGAGGAAGCTTTGTGTTTATTATACAGGATGCAGTGTTTAAAGATGGTGAGAAACACCCTGTTGCCTTTGTCTGTGAAGTGAACATCATCACTTCTATAAATTCCATCCATGTCAAAGCAGAGGTTGTTATTGTAGATAGAGTCTATGTTGTGGTCTCTGAGGAAAGCTGGAACAGTTTTATTAACATGTTTCCTGTCTTTGTCTATCTATGGACAGAATTTAGTAGACCATTTCCATTTCTGCCCGCGGCATATGTTAGAAAATTCCAAGGCAGTGTGAGGAAAAAGTATAATTAATTCTGTATACGGTATTCTTCATAAGGATTTCCAGTCCTATCCCAGCAAGTGGGCCCAGGACATTACCACAATCGTGCACAATCATGAGGTGACGGGTTGGCAATCTCCAATGCTTTTTTATCAAAGACAGCAATTGATGCCACTTTAAACCCCTCTGGCCAAACCATTTTATCTCCACATTTGAAAAACCCAGGTCCCTGTCAATGCCACTCTTTCTAGCATACTCACTTCCCCGAAACCAAAGCTGTACCCTACAATTCACACTATGAGCATTGTGAAGAGAAGGATGAATACCTCACAAGAGAAGGCTGAACAAGAATGAGATATTTCAGTAGTGAAAGGCAGTTAAACTGGAGGGAGCGTGTCTTTGAAAAAAGGATACATTGTATTGCACAATTTTAATATGCAGATATTTATAATTAAGTTGTGATTATTGAAACTAAGAAAGTATCCATGCAATTGGCTGTGTTTGAAATAAAACAGCAATGTATATTTGTAATGGTTACATTTGCTAATAGCTAAGTGCACCTGCTGAATTTCAGTTGCACAGTAATGTGCAGTTCCTAAAACATAAGTTACATTTTTGACCTATTGGTTTTATGGGGGATTTTATGAAAACCCTGCCAAAGGACTGATGGGGGTAGCATATTTAAGAGATAGTACAGAATTTAAGTGAAATTTAACAGCTTCACATGTAAACAGTAGCTGTACATACTGCGGTATTACAACCAGTTGCTAACTAATCCAATCACTCACATATTAAGTCAACTGCTGAGCTAAGCTGCTCTCCCATCCAGCAAAGTTCTCCTTTGAACACGGGTCAGGCCAATTACTGCTGAGCCTGATAGCGTAGTTTTAAAGATCAGCTTGACTTGGCAGTAGAAAACCTGCTTGACAAGTGGTGTACTCACCTCTTACAGCAGACATGTCACTCCTTAAATAGACTGTTGGTAGGCCATGGTGCTATGTAATTAAAATGTAAGACATGTCCTTGACAGTTTCAATGAGTTAGATCTGCACTGGCTGTCCCCTATGCCCAGTTATATATGCAGAGTCCCACTGCTACTGTAACTGATGTATCTACTTATAAGAGGTAGAAGCACTGAGATACTCAATCAGGCACCGAAAAAGATACTCATACATTCACACACACATGCGAACAGCAGTTGTGTATAGTGCAGTATGAGAACCAGTTGCTAACTGTACAGTCACTCACATTTGTGGGAAACTGCTCACAGAAGCTGATCTGACATCCAGAAAAGTACTCCTTTAAAAATAGGTTGGGCCTACTACTGGTGAGCCTCAGAGTGTAGTTTTAAATATCAACTCAGCATGGCACTAGAAAACGTACTTGAGAAGACTTAAACTGACCTCTTACTGCTGAAAGGTCACCCCTCACCAAGGATGCAGATAGGCTATGAGCCATGGTACTATGCGATTAAAAGGTGAGACATGTCCTTGAGACTTTCACTGACTTAGATCTGCACTGGCAGACTCCTATGCCCAGTTACATATGCAGACCCCCGCTCATACTGCAACTTTTGTATCTACTCATAAGAGGATAGAAGCCGTCAGACATGCAATCAGATACCAAAAGGGACACTCATGCATTCATGCACACATCTAGACACCAGCTGTGCATACTGCAGTAGCAAAACCAGTTCCTAACTGGTATGCTCAATCACATTTGGAGGACACTGGTAAGACAAGCTAGTCTCCCATCCAGTAAAGTACTCCTTTAAACATGAGTCAGGCCTAATACTATTGAGGGTAAGTGTTTAGTTTTAAACATCACTTCATCTTGGCACTAGAAAACGTGCTTGAGAAGTCTTAAACTGTCTTCTTACTTCTTACTACAGAGAAGTTACCCCTTACCTAGGTAGAAGGTAGGCTATGAGTCACAGTGCTTTGTGATGAAAAGGTGAGACATGTCCTTGAGATTTTCACTTAGATCTGCACTGGCATATTCCTCTGACCAGTTACATATGATGACTCCCACTCATACTCAACTCATGTAAATACTTATAAGAGGATAGAAGCACTCACACACTTAATTAGACACCGAAAAAGACACTCATACATCCATGCACTCGTCCAAACAGCAGCTGTGCATACTTAAGTATCGGAACCAGTTCCTAACTGGTACACTCAATTACATATGTAGACAACTGGTGAGACAAGCTAGTCTCCCATCCAGAAAAGTACTCCTTTCAACATGGGTTGGACCTACTACTATTGAGGGTGAATGTGTAGCTTTAGACATCGACTCAACTTGGCACCAGAAAACCTGCTTGAGAACCCTTAAAGTAACTTTTTACTGTAGAAAAGTCACTCCTCACCTAGGCTGTAGGAAGGCTATGAGCCATGGTGCAATACGAATAAAAGGTGTGACGTCCTGGGGACTTTCACTAACTTAGATCTGCACTAGCATACTCCTATGCCATATTACATATGCAGAGTACCACTCATACTGCAACTGATGTATCTACTTACAAGAAGATAGAAGCACTCGGGCACAGTCAGACACTGAAAGAGCTCATACATTGATCGCGACATCCAAACACCAGATGTGCATACTGCAGTATTAGAACCAGTTGTCAACTGGTACACTCAGGGGGTTATTACAACTTTGGAGGAGGTGTTAATCCGTCCCAAAAGTGACGGGTATACCACCAGCCGTATTACGAGTTCCATAGGATATAATGGACTCATAATATGGCTGGTGGTGTATCCGTCACTTTACCGTCACTTTTGGGACGGATTAACACCTCCTCCAAAGTTGTAATAACCCCCTTAATCACATAGGTAGGCAACTGGTGAGACAAGCTATTCTCACATCCAGAAAAGATCTCCTTAAAACATGGGTCAGGCCTATTATATTGAGTGTATAGTTTTAAACATCACCTCAACTTGGCACTAGAAAACCAGCTTGAGAAGTCTTAAACTGACTTCTTACTGCAGAAAGGTCAACCCTCATTCAGGCTGTAGGTAGGCCATGAGTCATGGTGCTTTGTGACTAAAAAATAACCTTTGATAAAAAGAGTAAAATGGTTAAAAATATAATTTAAGAATATCTAATGAAAAGCTAAATATAGTGATTTATTTTCTCATTACAGATATCTATGTAAAATTAAAAAAAGAAAATAACAATTCCATCAAAACTGTAACAAGAAAGCAAAAGAAAAAGTGTATTATCTCATCACAAATGAGAAATAAAAAGGACAAAAGCAGTAAAAGGAAAGACAAAACAAGAGCTGCTGGTAAGTGAACAAAAACATTTCTGAGAAGAGTATGTAGATAACTGGAAAGTGACCAAAAACAAGTAAATAGGAAAGAATGTTTCAACTTTCTAAGAAAGGAGGAAAAGTGCATGATATTAACAGTAAAACATTAAAGGATACAGTAGGTACTTTAACCAAAAGACAGAAGCATTTTAAAGAAATAGGAGTTAGAATGTTTCGTTGTAGGGTAATTCAGAATCTCATAAAAAGAATGAAGCCACATAAAAGGAGAAGAGAATTAAGCAAACAAAAGGAATATGTTAAAGCTGTTGTTAATAAGGTGTTTGCCCTGCAAAATAAACTATTTATTTTGATTTTGAATAGAATGAGAAAACTGAATAAAATAGTTTTGAGTATGAAGAAGAGAAGCCAAAGGAAATGATTTGCAAATAAAAGTAATTTCTGCAAAATGTTCAGTGGAGGAAGCATGCTTCCAGTACAGAGCCTTATTTTTAATGAGGAAAGCTACTTCCGAGAGACATTAGTGCATAGAGTTGAAATATATGGACAGTGCTATGAGATGGAGGATGGTAGTCCAATTCCAAAAGAGGAGATGGCATCTAGAAATGTAGAGGAAGTTACAGCTGAAGACGTATGGAAAAGACATAGACAGGCACATTTGTATAGATGGAACTGAAGCAGTATAGGCAGTATACAGCAAGAATCAAATAATTTATTCAGAATCCTTCGTCGTACATTTTCTTGCAAAGGTTTGAAGTGGCAAATAGGTGTATTACAAGGATTAGACCCATGCAAAGTAAGGAAGTACACACATTTAAAAGGACATTCACTAGCATGTTGGTCAAAGAATGTGTGCCACAGCACCTTTCATCATTTTAGAATGTAAGCTGTACACCACTCAAGAATGCTAACTTTTGTTAGGAGACTTTACTATGTAAAATGTAGGAGACATGAATAGAGCTTTATTACATGGTACTGTGGCAGAGGTTGAGAAAGTTTGTTAATACATTCTGTTCAGTTTCGTTAGTCCTGAAGAAAAGTATAGGGAAAATGAGGATATAGTGACTGTAGGTGTAGAGCAACAGGATACAGAAATTACAATTGAAAACTTTAGAACGGAGACAGTTCAATGTAGTATGTTTTGAGAAACCTGAGTATGTTTGTATTTTTGTTCCTGCACTCACTACAAAAGCCAAACTCGTAAAGTTATCATATTTTCTAAAACTGAGCAAGATAGCAATGATGAGTGGCAGGAATTGGTGCATATCTATTTGTAGAAGAATGCTTTGATTTAGATACAAAGCAAATAATATGTAAGTATTGTTATGACGAATGTGAGAATATTAAGATGCCAGCTGGATTGTGAGAAGATGGAAGGCCTCTAAATATATTAATTATTATAATCCAGTCATTCTGAAATTATGGAAGGCAAATATGGACATATAGGGCCAGATGTATCAAAGCTTTTTGCATTTGCAAACAGTGCGAATGCCCATTTGTGAATGCAAAAAGCCCTTTCAGAATGTATCAAAGGCATTCTGAATGCAATTTTAAGGAATCTCTAAAATAGCAATTCCTTAAAATTGCAACCCTATTCAGAAAGTCGCAAATTGCGGTTCTCTAAATAAGAAATCGCAAATAAGGAATCCTTATTTGCGATTTCCAAAGCACATGTATAAAGCAATTCCTTAATGCAAATTGGGCATTAAGGAATCGCTATTACCACCAAGTTGAACTTGGTGGTAACAGTGTGCAAATTTTAAAAATGCATTTAAAATGCATTTTTAAAATTTACATGTAAAGCACACATGCCCTTTTGGCATGTGTGCACCTTACATGTTGTTAAAAAATGTTTTGGGGTGCAGCAGAGGGGGCCTTAGGCCCCCAGCACCCTGGACTTTGCATTTCCCAAAATTGAAAATTCCAGTTAGAAATTCGCAATTTGGGACATGCAAAATATTCGCAAATATGGGCTGACAGGCCGATAGATGCGAATGGGGGCCGGTATCGCAATTTGCGATTCGGTAATAGCATTTGCGATTTTTAAGAAATTGCTATAACCGAATCGCAAATATGATAAATTGCATATTGCGAATCAGAAATATTTCTAAATTGCAAAAGGCTTGTTTCATACATCTGGCCCATAGTTTGTTGTAGATAACACCAATGCTGTTGCTCGCTAAGGGACAGATATAGCAAAAATTTGTGAGTCGCAAATGGCCCGAATCGCAATTTGCGACCCCGCAAAATCGGAAATGGGCTGCAAGAACCCCATTTCCGAATCGCAAATTGCGACGTGAGCCATTACCGACTCGCAAATTCTATGACCCCATTGTGCGACTCGCAAATAGGGAGACGCAATTTGCGAGTCGCAAACCATATGAAAAAGCCACTCGCAAATTGCGACTAGTCGCAAAAAGCCCATTTTGCACACCCAAATTACCACTAACTCAGAGCAGGTGGTAACCATAACCAAAGTATAAAAGGAGACCAAGAAGGCATCTGGGTTACTCAAGATGGCTGAAATATATGTGATAGCAAGGAGGAGGAGAGTCTACGCTGCACAGCAGAGGAGGAGGAGGAGCCAGAGACAGGAGAGGATGTACAGAACCAGGCAGACACTTTTCCAACAAACTGAGGAGGAGATATATGATCAATACAGACTCAGCAGTGCCGCAATATTAGAATTAATAGATCTACTCAATCCGCAGCTTCAACGCCAGACTGTGCATGGCAGCGCCATCCCCACACATGTGCAAGTGCTATGCTCACTGCACCTCTAGGGGGTCATTGCTGTGGCAGGTGGGGTATCCCAAAGTGCACTCTCACGGTTCTTCAGATGTTTCTTAGATGCCATACTCACACACATGTCCAGATACATATAACTACCCAGGAATGTGGCAGAAATCAACAGCACCAAGTTGGAATTCAACAGAATTGCCAACTTCCCTCATGTGATAGGGTGTGTAGATGGGACACATAAACAAATATGCCCTCCTGCAAATCTGGAATATCTTTTCCGCAAGCGGAAGTGTACCCACTCACTGAACATCCAAGTGGTATGTGACGCCCGTTATGTCATCACTGACATGGTAGCCAAATTTCCAGGGAGTACACATGACTCGTACATTTTCAGACACAGTGGGATACACCAACGCCTAGAACGTGGGGAGTTTGGAGACGGATATCTATTAGGTATTGCTGCAGACACCATGAAGACATACACACAGGTCACTGTAGAAACCATCCATGCCCTGCTAACATTGTTCATTTTTGCCAAACAGGTAACAGTGCATATGTGCTACGACCATGGATACTTACCCCATACCTAAAACCCAGCAATGAGAATGAGAGGCGATATAACAGTGCACATAGGAGGACCAGAAATGTCACAGAGAGGACCTTTGGACTGTTAAAGGCAAGATTCCGATGCCTCCACAGAAGTGGAGGTGCGCTCCAGTATGCCCCAATAACAGCATTCAAGATAGTTGGCGCATGCGCTATACTGCACAACATTGCCGCCAGACGTGGGCTACATCTCACCCCTGAAGACCCAGATTCGGAGGATGAAGAGCAAGAGCTACCACATTGCCATCCTGGGGATAGAAGCATTGCAAATCAAGGCAGACAGAGACGGGACCACATTGCAAACCAATACTTTGGAAGTTACGTGGTAACTGTCACCACACACACTAATGTCACACACAAAGAGCCCAGTTGTGAAGTGGAACAAACAATAAGTTTTATTATGTGAACCTAATAAGTGAAGAACTGAACTTTTGTGAAGGGGCTGTAAATGTCCATGCATGAGGACACATTCACTTCAAGTGCCTCATGTGTCCTGCAGTGCATGGGCCTAACACCTCCGCCTGGGATGCCCAGCATGGCTAGTGCTCGGTGTGTCAGCAGACCCCTGACGTACACTGCCACTCCTCAAGACATGTATGTCTGTGGCAGATGCGCTGCTGACGGTGGACCCCTCCTCACTATCCTGAGGTGTCTCTGCCATGCTCCTAGCCACCTGTCTAGCCTCCAGCATGTCCACAGCGTGGCTAATGCGACCCAGTCCCGAGCCACACCCCCTGCAAAGTGTCCCAAGTCCACCTGCAAGCTCACAGTATGGCGTGACAGCCCTGTGGTGTTGACTGCGAGACGGACGATGAATGCAGCCATTCCGTCCAATCTGTGTACCAGTTACCGCTCGCGGCACCTTGCACTCTGTCTCTCTGACACTAGTTCTGTTACCAGTTGCTGTATGGAGAGAGCAAGGTCACTGACATTATCGTTCAAATGTGTGAACTGTGTGTTCACTTGTGCCAGCCCATTGGTAAAATTATGCTCCATCCGTTGCATTGCCCCAGAAATGATTCTCATCTGCCTTGTTTGCAGGCACTGACCAGATATGAGGGCTGCCTCAGCTGCGGATATGGATGAGTCACCTCCATCCTCCTGGGACACTGCTTGGACATAGAGTCTGCGTCTGCGACACGGTGGTGCTTCAGGGTCCTGCTGTCTGACACTGTGGCTGTGACCTGGTGCTGTGTCTATTTCCACCATGTCCATTGGTTCAGCTGGAGGGAACTTTGGTGGTGTGTTGCTGGGCCCTGTAGTGGCTGCTTCAGACTCCTGTGCTGCCTGTTGGCTGCTTTCTGCACCCTGGACGGTGTGGCTGGTGGGGGTGTCTTGTGGGAGACCTGTGGGACATAGGGAACACACTGTCAGTATCTAACATCTGTTGTATGCCTCCTAATAAACAGTTGCCTATAAGCTGACTACTGTACTACATTGCCCATAATGCACCATTCTGGTGGTTGCAAGTCTGGAATGGAGCTAGTTTGGTTGTGCATGCTGCTGTGTACTGGGTGGGTGGGGGTATGGCAGTTATGGGTGTACATGCATGTTTCATGGTACTCACTTTTTGATGTCCCTGGCGCTGACGTGTCCAGTACTCCCATTCCTGACACTGCATCAGGCTCAAGGGTCTGTTCTACCAGTTCCTCCATGGGTGTGGGTGTTGGGACGGTGGATGGGCCTCCTCCTGTGCCCCTCATCTCCCTGAGGCACTCTGCCACCCTCTCTTTTATCCTGGAGTGCAGGTCATACCACTGCTTTTTTATTTCTTCTATACTACTGTGGCTCACCCCTATGGTGTTGACCCTCTCCTGGATGTCTTGCCAGATTCTCCTCTTTTCCGTGTCTGGAACACTCAGGGCAGCCCTTCCAAACAGCTGGTCATGGTGCTGGCAGCATTCCTCTGTCAGCACCTCAAGTTCCTTTTCAGAGAACTTCAGTTTTCTCTTCCTGCCTGCACTGCCTGAGTCTTCCATTCTTGCTGCTGTTCCTCCAGGTGGTTACTCAGCAGTTAGAAAAGGGTGAGGTCCTCCCTCCTCCCAGGTGTATTTGATAACTTCCTGGCTGTGATGTCATCAGCAAGAGCCAGGAAGTTTTTTTCAGACTGTTTTGCTGCACCTGCATGCAATTTGCGGCACAGTTGCAATTTGCAACACCCACTCGCAATTTGCGAGTCCGTTTTTAGCGAGGTCGCAGAAAGCGACCTCGCTAACAGCAGACTCGCAATCTGCGGTGCGACTTCATTTGTGAGTCGCAAAATTAAGTCGCTTTTTCTTGTTGGATACCATTTTGCGAGTCAGAAATTGCGAGTCGCAACGACTCGCAATTTCAGACTCGCAATTTTTGGGCTTCCTACATCTGGCCCTAAGTAACTTCATACATTACAAAGTCAGAGAAAACAGAGATGAAGGAAATGTGAGAGGAGATTTCAGCAGACAAATCGCTATCAAAGAAATTGTACAGTTTCGGTTTGAAAATGTTCTCACATATACATATAAGCTTGTTTGAGTGCTGTGGCAGGTTGGTTTCAGCTAGCTTGTACTGAAAGTCTAGGGGAATTGTTTGGGTTAGTCTAGGCCTTGCCAAACACATGAAACAGAATCTTTAAATCTTTCCCAGAAATTCAGTACCTAGCAGATCTGGAGAATACAGATATTGTAAAAACAAATATGTTGGATACCTGCTATCCAAGAAGACGTCCACACCTCAACATTTTTGTCTTTAAGAAATTCTGCAGCACTATGCAACACCATTCACTCCGGCTCACCATCCGACCCCTGCCCTCACCATATCTTCAAAAAAGAAAGCTCCGTTATTGCACGCTAACTCCGGAAGATCATCAGAGACAGCCACCTTCCCGGAGAGCTGGAAACATGCAGAGATCAACGCCCTCTTCAAGAAGCCCAAGGCGGACCCAAAGGACCTCAAGAACCCATCTCCCTGCTCCCCTTTCCAGCAAAAGTCATCAAGAAAATTGTCAACAAACAACTGACCGTTTTCCTCGTGGAGAACAACACTCTGGACCCGTCCCAAACCGGATTCTGCAGCAACCACAGCACCAAAACCACCCTCATCTCTGTTACCGGTGTTATCAGGACCATACTTGACAACGGCAAAACTGTGCCCCTCATCCTCCTGGACCTCTCGGCCACGTTCGACACAGTTTGCCACCACACCTTATATACATGCCTCAACGACGCAGGGATCTGCGACAGAGCCCCGGACTGGATCACCTCCTTCCTCACTGGCAGAACTCAGAGAGTCCACCTCCCTCCATTCTGTTCTGAAGCCACCAAAATCATTTGCGGCGGACCCCAGGGATCATCCCTCAGCCCGACCCTCTTTAAGTTCTACATGGCGCCGCTCGCAAAAATCGCCCGATCTCACATCCTCAACATCGTCTCATACATCTACGACACCCAGCTGATCCTCTCCTTCACCAAGGACCTCGCCACTGCAAAAACCAACCTCCGTGAAGGATTGAAGGCCATCGCCGACTGTATGAAGAGCAGCTGCCTGAAACTGAATTCTGGCAAAACTGAGGTCCTCATCCTCAGCGCCACCCTCTCCACATGGGACAACTGCTGGTGGCCTGCCACACTGGGAACTGCACCGACCATGCACGCAAACTGGGATTCATCCTGGACTCATCTCTATCATTGACCCAGCAAGTCACTTCTGTCTCTTCTTCCTGCTTCAACACCCTCTGCATGCTTAGGAAGATCTACAAATGGATCCCTGCTGAAACCAGAAGGACGGTCACCAAAGACCTCGTAAGCAGCAAACTGGACTATGGCAACACCCTCTATACAGGAACTAGGGCCATGCTCCAGAAAAGGCTGCAATACATACAGAGCGCATCCACATGCCTCATCCTGGACATCCCCCCCACAGCCACATCACAGCCCACCTGAGAGATCTGTACTGGCTCCCCGTCAACAAGAGAATCACGTTCAAACTCCTCACCCATGCTCACAAGGCACTACAGACAACACCGGACCAGAATACCTGAACAGATGGAACTCCTTCTTCACCCTGACCTAACAGCTTCGCTCCACTGACCTTGCCCTCGCCACCATCCCATGCATCCACAGAACGACTGCCAGCGGCAGATCATTCTCCCACCTCGCCACCAAGATGTGGAACACTCTTCCCACCCACCTACGACAGACACAGGACCTACTTATCTTCAGGAGACACCACAAGACTTGGTTGTTCGATCAGTAGCAGCCCCCCATCAGCACCTTGAGACCGCCACTGGTCAGCAGTTCGCTTTACAAATGCTTTGATTGGTTGATTGGGTACTATAGGTACAAAAATAATGTTTCAAAAAACATTGATGAAGGCAAATATGGTGTCTTTGATTGCAACGGTTGTTTGGTTAGGCATGCAAAAGGTAACTTAATAAACTCAGACAATATGACTGCTATGAAGGTTTTTTTAATGCTGTAAAGGACAGCATTCAGTGACCAATATTTTCCAGCTACCTGAAAATCTTAAATGAAGAAATTGAACAAGAGGAAAAAATTGCTATTGACATAGAAAAGGATAGTTTACAAAGCAGCCAGTGTTCTGGACCTCTCAGTCAAGATCCTCTTGGACAGCTAATAATCGAAAATGAAGCAGCCATAGTGATGAATGAGGTTGAGACAGCAATGCAACAAGCAAGAGAAGAACATTTTGACTTTGAAGAGTTATTAGAAGAACTCAATGATGAGCAGAAATAATTTTATATGGAAGTTAAAAACAAAATAGAGCTTGGATTCCTCTACAAAACAATCAATATAAATGCGTACGTTTTAAGCCAATTCTTTTGCATGCCAGCTGATAAGTTGGCACTGGAAATTATTTTATAATACAAGTTCTAACCACTTATTTACAAAAGACTGCAGACTCCATTTTATCTTGTGTAAAAACATCCCCTACTGGATTAGCTGCACACAACATTAAAGGAATTACCTTACATCATCTACTTATGCTCTCTGTTAAGCACAATATTGAATTGAGTACCAAAAGTTATCTGGAGAAGCTTGTCACGATGTTTCAACAGTCTTGAAGATAAGATACTGAAGGCAGATTATGATGTACTTTTTGGAGGAAAGCACATAATTGTTTTTGGTGATTTATTACAACTTACCTCCGTGAAAGTACAGCCTATGTCTTAAGACAATCTTATGAAGAAATTTGTAATTCATTAGGAAACAGAGGACATTAAAACATTTGCTTGAATTCGAAATACAAAGAACTAATTAGAAATATTAGCCAAACATCTGATACGCAATATGGAAATATTCTGAAAGATATTAGAGTAGGAATACTGTCAAAAGGAGGAAAACATTGCTTGGAACCCTGACTTATAAAGAACTTATTTCCTTTCAAAAACTCTGCAGCACCACTAATGTTTCAATTTATTCAGCAACAGAAATCAATTGTGTGTCTAATTCCTACTCTTTCAGAATGTACCTCTTTCAATGAACAATTACTTCAACTGGAGAAAGAGCAAATGTTGGAAATGATATCATTGATATAATGGAACACCAAAGACTGACAATTATTTTGAGCAAAAAAACAACAATCAAAACTGAAATACTTGGAGAAGTCTGTTTCCAAAACTGCGGGATTAGAAAAGTGTTTACATGTTTGCAAGAACTATGATTTTGAGGCATTATTTTAACATTGAGAAGTATTAGGTAATGGTGACATGATTAAAATAATTGATTTTATTTTGTATCCAAACAGAAATGAGGTTCAATACCTTGCAATTAAATGTGATGATCTTGAAGGTGTAAAACAGATAGAAAGGTCTGTTGCTCGTTTCTTGCTTGTAAAAGACTTGCATGTTCATAGAAAGCAGTTTCCAATATCTCTATCATATGCTGTATCAATGCATAAGTCTCAAGGTTTAAGTTTAGATGCAGCATTTATTAACATTGGTAGCACACAATTCAAGGAAGGAATATCATGTGTAGCATTGTCATTGATCAGAACCTTGTCCTGTTTGCATCTGATAGAGTTTGATGCCAGTAAAGTAAATGCTGATTCAAGTTGTTTGATAGAGTGAAACCGTTTAAGAATCCTGTATGCTTCTCATTTAGGATAGTACCCAGTTTATGAAAAGCCTAGAATCTAACCAAAATAAAAGATTTCAAAGGACCATAGTGACTTTCCTGTGAAACAGAGGAAAAAAAATAAGATAGAAGTATTGTCAAAAAGAATAGTAAAAATACTGTTGAAATTGTTGATTACCAGTTCACAAACCTGTGTGGAATCAACTGCTATGCCAATGTAGTTCTAAATGCATTATTCTCTTTACCTCTTCTGGTTTATGCAATTAAACAGAAAAAGGATAAACGATTGTGCTCTGCATTCTTTAGCTTGTTAGAACACTTGTGCAGTGATAGACCAAAACCATATTCTGCGTCTTTAATTCTAAATCTTGCACTGGATCAGTAAACTTCACTCAAAACACTCAAGAAGTTGTACAAGAATTCATGATGGTCCTACTTCAAAAACAGAAATTGACTCAGAAATGTTTTTCTACTTAACTCTACCTGTCTGTAAAACTGTCAGTTTTGAGAAATTGTTTAAAGATGCATTACAGAATATTACCTGTACAAAATGTAACTCAGACCTGCTATCAACTTTGCATGTAATAAGAACTGGCAAGAATACATCCTAATGCTACACCTATCTACTGCAGATGGAACAAAATGAGAAACACAAATTGCAGTTTTTAAAACTAGACACATCCCTATTCTGTATAGCAATTTTTTTCATGAAGGAGTAGATATTACATGTTGACACTACACCATCTACTTAAAAAATACAACTGGATGTACAGAGTGACATGATAGCGACCTTATGTTCCATCAGAGATTACCCTAGAAACAACTAAGGGGGTCATTCTGACCCCCGCGGGCGGCAGAAGCCGCCCGCCTGGCAGGAACCGCCAGAAGACCGTACCGTGGTCAAAAGACCGCAGCGGTCATTCTGACTTTCCCGCTGGGCTGGCGGGCGACCACCAAAAGGCCACCCGCCCGCCCAGCGGGAAAGCACCAGCAACGAGGAAGCCGGCTCCTAATGGAGCCGGCGGAGTTGCTGGTGTGCGACGGGTGCAGTTGCACCCGTCGCGATTTTCAGTGTCTGCCAAGCAGACACTGAAAATCTTAATGGGGCCCTGTTAGGGGGCCCCTGCAGTGCCCATGCCAGTGGCATGGGCACTGCAGGGGCCCCCAGGGGCCCCACAACACCCGTTCCCGCCATCCTGTTTCTGGCGGTGAAAACCGCCAGAAACAGGATGGCAGGAAGGGGGTCGGAATCCCCATGGCGGCGCTGCTTGCAGCGCCACCATGGAGGATTCCCTGGGCCTGCGGGAAAGCGGCGGGAAAGCGGCGGGAAACCGCCGGTTTCCCTTTTCTGACCGCCGCTGTACCGCCGCGGTCAGAATGGCCCCAGAAGCACCGCCAGCCAGGTCCATGACCGCCAGGGTCAGAATGACCCCCTAAAAAATAAAGACATCATACAGCCTACCAAGGGTGATGTCTTCATAATGGATTCTAAATCTTGAAATGTCCTCACTCTTGCAAGAAAACAACAGACATGGCACTCAATTGGAAACACAGATCACAATCTACAAACCAGGACAAAAAGCTACTGAAGAGAAAAAGAAATACAGCTAAACTTATCTTTGAAGAACAGCTGCAAAAATATGAAAAGAATTATACCACTCATATACTCTACTCCTGATTAATGGATTATCAGATTTAATTTCATCATGTGGCCTACCAAGGGTGATGTCTTATTATGCTTTTTTACCTACCACTATCATCCATAAACAATAATTGTTTTGTAAAACTATGATAAACATTATGGCCCCTCATTATGACCCTGGCGGTGAGTGATAAAGTGGCGGTCATACTGCCAACAGGCTGGCGGTAAGTACCGCCAAATTATGATCATGGTGGTGATAACGCACATAGACAGCCAATGTACCACATCCATCGCCACAGTGGAAACAACAGTAATCACGGCGGCAGCCAACAACAACTAGGCGGGAGACAAAGCACCGCCACCATATTAAGACAGACGAAACCGCCACCTTTTCTGGGGCGGTACCAATGCCTACAAAAGCTTGGCGGAAACAAAGTGAAAGGACTCACCATTGGAGACACAGGGAAGAACCATGCCACCATGGAACCCGAAATGCAAGTTTTCCCGATGATCTTCTATGTCATGCTCCACCTGGAACACCAACGCAGACAAAGACAACAATGGTGAGTACAGCCACCTAGCACACAAGGGAGGGTGAGAGGAAAACAAGAGTGACACACACACAACACACACTTGACACTGACACACCATACACACAACCAACTGCACATGTAAACCAATGGCAGATGAAAAAAGGCATAATAAAAAACGAACCACAATGCTGGAGTAATGACAATGTATTAGCATAGCAAGAGTAACCACACAAACCAAATATATACAAATGTCCATAAAGGGCCAATGCCCAGTCCAAAGTCATGAGGGTACACAAGGCTACAGGGCACAGTCCAAGGCCCAACCTGTATCCTGACACAACGGGAGAGAACACTGCATGGGCATCATTTTGCAAGTGAGAAGGCATCGCAGGTGGATGGGGGGACACCTCAGCCAAATATGGGAACTTCCCCACTGGTTCTGGATGGGGCTCTATGTCCATTGCTTTGTCCTGGAGAGTGAAAGGATACAGTCTCTCAAGTGGGTGACTTGCCCACTGGTTCTGGAGGGGCCAACATACCCAATGCTTTGTCCTGGGGAGTGCAAGGCCACAGTCTCTCGAGTGGGTGACTTGCCACTGGTTCTGGAGGGGGCAGCCCACACAGCAGCTGCTGGATGGTGACCTACGTGGCGTCCGCTGGCAGTGACGGCTGCACTGTGGTGGTGGTTGGAGGAGCCTCCTGGGCAGCCTCTGCACTGTCCGATGACTGCACTTCCACAGCTGGGGGCCCTTGACAGCTGGTGGCGATGTTAGCCTGACAGCTTCCGCTGGCGTAGAGTGCCTCGTCTCCTACTGTCCATGGGTCGTGGGTCCCTTACCCTTCCTGGCAGGGGTGGATGGGCTCTTCCCCTCTCTGCCTGGTGGTGCAGGCTCCTTCCCTTCTTCACAGCTGGTGCAGGCCCCTTCCCCTTCTTCACAGGTGGTGCAGGCCCCTTCACACTCTTCCCTGGTGGTGCAGGACTCTTCACACTCTTCCCTGGTGGTACAGGTCCCTTCCCCTTCTTCCCTGGTGGTGCTGGCTCCTTCCCCTTCTTTGTTAGAGGTCTGGTATCCTTACCACCACAAGTAGGTAGTTCTACCACTGTCCCCATGGACTGTTTGGGTGAGGTGCTGGGCTGTGTCCTTGGTACCCTGCCCATATGTGCAGAATGGGGGGGCGGGGAGGGAAGAGGTCAAATTGGGAAAGGAAAAGCTTTTTAGGGATGGTGGGGCGGGAGGAGGGAGGAGTAATAGGAGCAAAAGATGAGGGTGTGGTTGTCGGAGGTGTATGTCTGCTGGACTTGGGTGCAGGTACATGGGCTGAATGCTGATGTGAGATGGGTGGCTGTTGGGTGTGTGAATGCCTGGGTTTGTGTCCTTTAGGAGGGGGGAAAGAGGCGGACAGACACGGTGGGAGAGGACACACGAGACACGTGCATGGTTGTTGTGGAGGTGTCTGCCAGTGAGGTGTGTGTTCTGCCTTGTGTGGTGATGCCGATAGTGGATGTAGATGTAGTGCATGACTGGGAGGGAGGTGGAGGAGGAGGAGGAGGGGGAGACCATGGCGGCAGTGGATGTTGTTGTGCCTGCAAATGTATGGTGTTTGTGTGAGTGCCTGTGGGATGAAGTGTGGTGCTTGTGTTTGCCTGTGCCACTCTTGTGTGTTGCCTTGTGTGCAGGCTTGTCTGTATGTGTGCCTGGGATGGGTTGGGGTTGAGGGTAGTGGGACTGGGAAGTGGTAGTTGGAGGGGGGACAATAGAAACAGGGGCAATGGCTGTCATCAAAGAGGAGGCCAGAGCCTGAATCAATCTCTGTTGGGCCGCCAATCCACTGTGAATGCCCTCTAGGAATGCATTGCATTGCTGAATCTGGGATGACAACCTCTGGATGGCACTCACAATGGTTGACTGCCCTACAGAGATGGATCTAAGGAGGTGAATAGCCACCTCACTGAGGGCAGCAGGGCTCACTGGGGCAGGGCCTGAGGTGCCTGGGGCGAAGGAGATGCCCACCCTCCTGGGTCAGCAGGCATGGGCAACTCGCTGAGGAGCTACTGGGAGGGTGGTGCTGGTACGGGGGTGGCGGCTGTAACTGCAGCTGGGGTGGTCACAGAGGTGTCCGCCACCACCAGAGAGCTCCCATCAGAGGAGGTATCTGAGTCGGTATCATCTCCTCCTGCCTCCGTCGTGGTGCTCCCCTCGCCCTTCATCCCACTGGTTCCCTCAGCATCGGTGGACTCTGCCTCCAGGGTCATGTGGGATACAGCTCTCTCTGTCGCCTGTGTCCCTGCTCCTCCGCCAGATTATGCTAATGCACACATGGACAGGACAATAGAACAAAAAAGGCGGGGAGAGGAAAAGGAAACACTGGGTCAATTACTGCACCAACACCGCCATTGGCATACACAGCACCCTCACACACAGGGAACAGGCCTAAGCAATATGCACTGGACTATCAGTGATATTGCTAGCCCCCAAGGCATGATGAGGAGCACACACTGCCAACTGCTGCACACCTGGGACCCATGATGCACTGCCTGAAAGAGAATACTAACAAGCTAGGTTACCTCTATTTGCCATGCAACCATTACCCTGCAGAGGACCCATGCTGCAATGTCTGGCCTGGCCTTAGGGGCTCCCACATACACACAACCACCACCCAGATACCACACCACCAGCCAAAATATGTAATGATACCCACTATACTCACCCCCTTGTGGCTGCTGTGATTCCCTCAAGCACCCATCCAGCTCAGGGTACACCACCGTCAATATGCGGACAATCAGGGGGTCAGAGTCCAACGGGCACCCCTTCCTCGTTGGGAGGCCATCCCCAGCTGGGCCTCCGGGGTCTTCTGTGCCCAGCGTCTCAGGTCCTACCACAGTTTCCGACAGTGGGTGGTCCGCCTGCCATAGACCCCAGAGTCTGCACCGCCTTGGCGATGGCACCCCAAATTCCCTTCTTTTGATGGGCGCTGACCTGAAAAGGCAATAAAGACAGGAGAACACCATTAAACTAACAGTTCAGCCTGTCACACACATGGCCCACTGTACCTGTTTCCATCACCATTGGTCGTACACAAAGGGAGAGTATAAGGGAGTAAGAAAAGGCACCCATCGTACTCGACTCCCCAAACACAATACTAAGTCACAAAAGAGAGTACGGGGTTTTTTGGAAATATAAATGGATTGGAAGTGTGCTAATTGCGTCACCATGCCAGTCCTAAATCTCAACTAGAGATACAATGCGGGGTGGTTCACGGTCTGTGGAGGGAGATTTCCTTTACGGACTAGGTGGTCTCACACACTATATAGTGTCATGCTTCATCATATGACCACCTAGCCCCACCCAGGTAGGGCAATACCACCTGGGCGGACTCAACCTCGCTGTTAAAGGAACAGGAGGGAGTGCGTAAATTTAGTTAGATTTCTGGAAAAATAGGGATCCAGCTATGCTATGGGAATAAAAACACCTACTCAGATACCAGGGTGAGTTTTAATAGAAGGTTCTGTGTGGTGTGTTTAAAAGGAATGGGAGACCAGTGTGAGAACAATGACTCACAAGGTCACCTATCTAGCCGACATGTTTCTGCCCTTGTGATTGAGCTATGGAGGGTCTCTGGGCATTCATCAGGGCGCTGGATCCCTGTTGCGGATGCTAATAGCGCGCTGCAGTTTAATTCGCAATAGGAAAAAAACGTGGGAAGGGAAGGAAGGGCCTACCTTAGCCAAGGGAATACCTGGGGAGAACCTATGGTAAATACAATAACAGACCAAAATTGGCAGTGAGAAAGATAATTCACGGCAAACCACGGCACACGTGACAAAATATCATGCATAACACAATAGTAATGATTGCAGATAGAACGGTCGCAGCAATGCAGGTTATGCGCGGCGATTGGTAGGTCAGGGAAGACAAATCCTTACCCTAACAATAAAGGCTACTAGCCTCTGGTATCCTGGAGAGGGAGCGTCCCCTTATAGTCAGACTCTAGGGTTATAAAGGGAGAGAGCAGAAAGGGAGTAAAGAAGAAAAGTTATAAATGAGAGAATAGGGATAAGACAGGGAAAAAAGAGAAAAGAAAAGGAGAAGAGAAGAAAAAGAAAGAAGAAGAAAAAGAAGAAGAAGATGAAGAAAAAAAGAAGAAGGAAGGAAAAGGGAAAGAAAGAAAAGGGGGAACAAAAGGGAAAAACGGGGAAGGAAAAGAGGGGGAGGGAGCAAAAGGGGGTGGGGGCAAAGGAATAAGAGGGCTGTAAAGCAAACGTGGAAAGGAAATTAAAGAGAGAGAAAGAGAAAAACAGAAAAGAAGAAAAGAAAGAAAAAGAAGAAAGAAAAAGGAAGAAAAAAGAAGAAGAAAGAAGACAAGGGGAGACAGTTTTGGACAAAGAAAGGAGGGCAAATAGACAGAAGAGCAGAAAAGAAGAGAAGAGAAGGAATTCTTATCTGTGTATCCATCGATGGTAGACTCACTGCATCAAAGGTGGGCGCTCGCTGTGCGCCTATACCGACCTCTCTGTCAGGACCGCTTGGGTAAAGTGACCTGAAAGTGGTTGGTTTATATAGTACTCATAATGGGGATAAATTGCCTGCAGCTGTAGGTAATCACCGTCGCGGCCCGGGGGCAGGAAGTAATACGAGCTGTGAACGTTTTGTGCACCGGACTGGCTTGTGGTCCCTTCGGAGGTGCCGAGACCCGGAAATGGTCGTAAATGGCCCACGGAGTGTGGGGCGCTCGTTATTGGCGTAATCACACAAGACAAGCCCCCTCCGCGAGGGCCGAGGCTACCGCGGTCAATGACCGCGGCTCTGTGAAAGCCCTGTGAGGGCGGGGGCGCGATCCCGCTAAGGCTGCCGGGAATTGTAGTTCCCGTGCAGCCATGCGGGTCGCCGTCACTCGTAAGCCGGGAAAAGAAGTGTCCCGGCTGCGAGTGAGGCTCGAAAGGGAAAAAAAAGGGAAAAAGGGTGACGAAGAGAGAAGGAGGGGGGGGGGGGGGGGAGGGGCGGGAGGGGGGGGGTTTGAAGGTGAAGGGGTGAAAAAAGGGAGAGGGGTGGGGGGGTTGTATTCAAAAATGGTATTAAAAATAATAATAATAGAAAAATAAAAATAAAACTTAATAATTAATATAAAATTAATAATAATAAAATAAACTAAATAAAATAAGAAAATCTTGACATCAGGCGGATTACCCTTTGAACCACCATTGCACGCATTTAAGAGAGCAACTAGCATACGGGACATGGTGGTCCACACTAGACCAATGGAGAAGCGAGGGTCCACACAGACTACACTATGGCAAATGCCTCCCCCCGCTGGCCATTACCCTTGCGGCAACTGCAGTGTTTGCCCTTTCACTCATAGATCCACCACCATCGATCTTGACCTCAAAACTCCATGGGTGCAAAAATCGCTGACAAATTGCAACAGCAAAAACGTAGTTTATTTAATCAAATGCCCTTGCCTACTTAAGTATGTGGGTATGACTACGAGGAAAGTGAGCACCAGAATTTGCGAACATAGAAGCACGATTAGGTGCAAACGAGATGCAACGAAGCTCACTACCCATTTCCTACAAAGAATCCACTCTCCAGATGACATGTCTTGGACGGTCCTGGAACAATTCCCTCCTTCTACCCCCAGCTTGTCCGATAAACTTTTTAGGGCAGAACAACGCTGGATCTGGAGATTGCATACCGACATGGCTGGATTGAATGACGAGATACCGTGGTTCTCTCTTCACAATTAGAACCCCCTTCTTTTTCCCCCCCCTCCCTCTCGCCTCGCTGGCAGAGCTGCTTCCCCTCCCCGCCTCTTAACTCCTTTCTCTTCCCCTCTGTTCCTTTTTCCTCCCTTTGTCTTTATCTCTCGCCCATACGTTTCCCTTCTTCTTTTTCTCCACCCTTCCCCTCCTTTCTCCTTATCAACCTGCAGTCTCTCCTTGAAATCCTCCTTCCCCCTGTTCTTCCCCCTTTTTTCCCCCTTCCCCGTTGCTCTTCTTTGTTCTCTGCCGTTTCCTTCCTCCCCCTTTTTGCTCACTGCGTCCTCCTCTCCCCTTTTTTTCCCCCTTGTCCTCATCCCCTTCTGTCCTACACTCCCCCACTCCTACTCCTCCTAATTTCCGATAATTTCAGTGTTCGTTTACCTTATTTTATTTTAGTTTATTTTAATATTATTAATTTTATATTAATTATTAAGTTTTATTTTTATTTTTCTATTATTATTATTTTTAATACCATTTTTGAATACAACCCCCCCACCCCTCTCCCTTTTTTCACCCCTTCACCTTCAAACCCCCCCCCCCCTCCTTCTCTCTTCGTCACCCTTTTTCCCTTTTTTTCCCTTTCGAGCCTCACTCGCAGCCGGGACACTTCTTTTCCCGGCTTACGAGTGACGGCGACCCGCATGGCTGCACGGGAACTACAATTCCCGGCAGCCTTAGCGGGATCGCGCCCCCGCCCTCACAGGGCTTTCACAGAGCCGCGGTCATTGACCGCGGTAGCCTCGGCCCTCGCGGAGGGGGCTTGTCTTGTGTGATTACGCCAATAACGAGCGCCCCACACTCCGTGGGCCATTTACGACCATTTCCGGGTTTCGGCACCTCCGAAGGGACCACAAGCCAGTCCGGTGCACAAAACGTTCACAGCTCGTATTACTTCCGGCCCCCGGGCCGCGACGGTGATTACCTACAGCTGCAGGCAATTTATCCCCATTATGAGTACTATATAAACCAACCACTTTCAGGTCACTTTACCCAAGCGGTCCTGACAGAGAGGTCGGTATAGGCGCACAGCGAGCGCCCACCTTTGATGCAGTGAGTCTACCATCGATGGATACACAGATAAGAATTCCTTCTCTTCTCTTCTTTTCTGCTCTTCTGTCTATTTGCCCTCCTTTCTTTGTCCAAAACTGTCTCCCCTTGTCTTCTTTCTTCTTCTTTTTTCTTCCTTTTTCTTTCTTCTTTTTCTTTCTTTTCTTCTTTTCTGTTTTTCTCTTTCTCTCTCTTTAATTTCCTTTCCACGTTTGCTTTACAGCCCTCTTATTCCTTTGCCCCCACCCCCTTTTGCTCCCTCCCCCTCTTTTCCTTCCCCGTTTTTCCCTTTTGTTCCCCCTTTTCTTTCTTTCCCTTTTCCTTCCTTCTTCTTTTTTTCTTCATCTTCTTCTTCTTTTTCTTCTTCTTTCTTTTTCTTCTCTTCTCCTTTTCTCTTCTCTTTTTTCCCTGTCTTATCCCTATTCTCTCATATATAATTTCTCTTCTTTACTCCCTTTCTGCTCTCTCCCTTTATAACCCTAGAGTCTGACTATAAGGGGACGCTCCCTCTCCAGGATACCAGAGGCTAGTAGCCTTTATTGTTAGGGTAAGGATTTGTCTTCCCTGACCTACCAATCGCCGCGCATAACCTGCATTGCTGCAACCGTTCTATCTGCAATCATTACTATTGTGTTATGCATGATATTTTGTCACGTGTGCCGTGGTTTGCCGTGAATTATCTTTCTCACTGCCAATTTTGGTCTGTTATTGTATTTACCATAGGTTCTCCCCAGGTATTCCCTTGGCTAAGGTAGGCCCTTCCTTCCCTTCCCACGTTTTTTTCCTATTGCGAATTAAACTGCAGCGCGCTATTAGCATCCGCAACAGGGATCCAACGCCCTGATGAATGCCCAGAGACCCTCCATAGCTCAATCACAAGGGCAGAAACATGTCGGCTAGATAGGTGACCTTGTGAGTCATTGTTCTCACACTGGTCTCCCATTCCTTTTAAACACACCACACAGAACCTTCTATTAAAACTCACCCTGGTATCTGAGTAGGTGTTTTTATTCCCATAGCATAGCTGGATCCCTATTTTTCCAGAAATCTAAGTAAATTTACGCACTCCCTCCTGTTCCTTTAACAGCGAGGTTGAGTCCGCCCAGGTGGTATTGCCCTACCTGGGTGGGGCTAGGTGGTCATATGATGAAGCATGACACTATATAGTGTGTGAGACCACCTAGTCCGTAAAGGAAATCTCCCTCCACAGACCGTGAACCACCCCGCATTGTATCTCTAGTTGAGATTTAGGACTGGCATGGTGACGCAATTAGCACACTTCCAATCCATTTATATTTCCAAAAAACCCCGTACTCTCTTTTGTGACTCCATCACCATTGGCACACACATTGCCCAGTGCACAATATGTACACCGCCAACAGATAATCCCCCCTTACACAATGCCTTCAAACACATCTCCATGCATCCATGCCACATGCATCGTGCCCACAGTGTACTCACCTGTTGGTCTGAAGGCCCATACAGCAGTCCGTACTGGGGTAGGACACCATCCACCAGTTGCTCCAACTCCTCCGAAGTGAAGGCTGAGGCCCTTTCCATGGTCACACGGGCCATGGTAGTTTTCAGACACAGGTCACAGCTGCATATGCAGTATAGGAATGAATTAGAAAATGATGGTTACTAACGCGGCGGTGTAAACCGTCACCGCTGGCGTACCTCCCTATTGGCCACTGGACTCCATAGGGAACAATATTATCCAATGAGGAATTGCACAGAGGTTCACGACCGCCTACCTCCACGACGCCCAACGTTTGGTGGAATTACCTCACTTCCACCTGTCCCTCCACACAGGACAGTTGGTCGCCATTTCAGGGGAGGGTGCACAGGCCTATCGCTAATTGCTGCGTCACAGGATAAATAGGCACATACTTAGAAATTTACACTGTCCCAATACATAATTGCATGATGTGGACTTCTGTTGTTCTTTAGTTGTTCAAATTGTGACAGCCTACTCACTCTTGTGTCCCTTAGATACCTACCGCTGCACATGAATAAGAGATGGAGACCTACCCCTGTGTACAGACCCCTGGTGGACTTAGCTACACTGGAGGAGAGGCATATAATACTCACCTATAGACTGGACAGGGCCACAATCACAGAGCTGTGTGCCCAGTTTGAGCCTGACCTGATATCAGCTATCCGTCATCCCACTGGGATCCCCCCTCTTGTGCAAGTGCTATCAGTACTCCATTTCTTGACAACTGGTTCTTTTCAAGTTACAGTGGGCTTGGCAGCAGGAATGTCACAGCCAGTGTGCTCAATCATGCTGGCAAGAGTGTTGTCTGCCCTGGTAAAACACATGTTCAGCTACATAGCTTTCACCCAGGTTTGAAATCTGGCCACTGTGAAGGCAGGATTCTATGCAATGTGACATATCCCTAAGATTATTGATGTGATTGAGGGGAACCATACTGCATTTGTCCCTCCGCCAGAAAGAACAGGTTTACAGGAATCGTAAAAGCTTCTACTCCATGAATGTGCAGATGGTGTGCCTGGCGGACCAGTACATCTCCCATGTCAATGCTAAGTATCCTGGGTCAGTGCATGATGCCTTTGTCCTGAGGAATAGAAATGTGATGGGCCAACTACAGAGGCACAGGGTATGGTTTATAGGTGAGCTTTGGTCCCCACCCGGTGTATGTTAGTGTATGCCTCTGATGTTAACCTAATAGGATAGAGTGTGGCTAAATGTTGTCCCTCAATACCTGCAGATGACTCTGGCTACCCAAACCTATTGTGGCTGTTGAACCCTGTGAGGAATGCCAGGAAAAGGGCTGAAGAACGTTATAATGAGGCACATGGGCAAACCAGAAGGATCATTGGGAGGACCTTCTGCCTCCTGAAGGCCAGGTTCAGGTGCCTCCATCAGATAGGTGGATCCCTGTGCTACTCACCCAAGACGTTGTGACAGATAGCTGGTGGCATGCTGCATGTTGCACAACCTGGCCCTCAGACGCCATGTACCTTTTCTGCAGCAGGAGGAGACTGGAGTTGCCCCAGTGGCAGCAGTGGACCCTGAGGACAGTGAGAATGAGGAGGCATAGGATGAGGATGTGGACAACAGAACATCAGTTATCCATCAGTACTTCCAATGACACACAGGTGAGAAAGTGCAACTTCACTTTTTTATGACTATTGATGTATTCTGTGTGGCTGTGGCATGATGGCATTACTCGCTTTTTACCTCTACTTACTGTCAACTATGGATTATCATTTTACAGATGTTGGTGATGTGACAACAATGTACTGATGTGATCACTACAGCCAGCTACTGGTCATTATTTCTATGCTCACACAATGTACAGTTCATTTGCAATGGATGTAGCTGTTTCCATCAATTCAAATTTACAATACATGAAATACTAGTAGTCAAGTTTTGTCCAAGGGTGTTTACTTTAGTGCTATGAAATAGAGGTGAAAGTGCAATGGAATGGGGTGATGATGGAGGAAAGTCCAGAGTATTGTTCCAGTCTGTTTGTAGCACAGGTACAGTGTCCAAGGGAAGTTAGGAAGGGGAGCAATGGCAGTTCAAGGTGGACAAGGTTACTGAGTGGGACACAAGGGGGACAATCAGGAGAGTCTCATTTCCTGGCGGTGGTCTTGGCAAGTGTCTCTGGGTTCTGTCTGGTTGCAGGGAACATTTGCAGGGTGGTTCACCTTCTACAGGGCGAGGGGTGCTGGTGGCCTGTGGGTTCTGGGACAGGCCCTCCGGGCCACTAGCAGCAGTGGAAGTGGAGGGCTGTTCAGATGACTGGCTAGTGGTAGGGGCCCGCTGGTGTGCTGATGCCTCCCTCATGATGTTGGCCATGTCTGCCAGCACCCCTGCTATGGAGATCAGGGTTTTGTTTATGGCCTGCAAGTCCTCCCTGATCTCCTGATACTGTCTCTCCTGCAGCCGCCTGTTCTCCTGCACTTTGTTTAGGATCTGGGCCATTGTGTCCTGGGAATGTTGGTAGGCTCCCAGGATTTCGGAGGGTGCCTCCTGGAGAGTCGGTTCCCTGGTCCTATCATCCCCCTGGTGCACAGCAGTCCTCCCAGTGTCCCTGTTGGCCTGTGCCTCTTTCCCCTGAACAGTGTGCCCAGTGCCACTGACCCCAGGTCCCTGATTGTCTTAGGGTGAGGAGTGGCCTGGGGTCCCTGTACAGGTGGGTACACTGCTGATTGACTTGTCCTGGGGACAGAGGTTTGGGTATGCTGTGTGGGTGCTGCAGTGTTGGATCCTGATGGGGGAGGCTCTGTAATGGTCTATGATTGTGCTTGGGTGACTGGCTGTCCAGTGGTCTCTGATGGGCCAGGTAGGTCCTCCAGATCCAGAAGTCCAGAGTTACTGTCATCACTGGGAGCCTCTTCTGTTGGGGGACAGGATAGCGGTGGCATCTCCTCTCCACTGATATTGGCTGGGGTACCTGTAGGGATGTAAGTGATGCATTGCGCTTAATGTATGTGACATATTGCACATCCCTGGCTTCCCCTCTATCGTTGGTGTTGCCCTGCCAGCTTTTGCTAGTGTATGGTGATGTATTGTGCCATTGTTAGTTTCCCTATGCTGTGTATGCTTTAGTGATGGGTGTACATGCAGGGCTGGGAGTGGTGTCCATGCATTAGTATGGCCTGCAGGGCTTGGCATTGAGGTTAGTGAGATGTGTAGGAGCAGTGTGTGCAATGGTTTACCGCTGTTGAATGTCTGCCATGGTGATTCGTGGGTCATAATGTGACAGATTTGTTTTCTTAGGGTAACAGTATGAGTTTTGGGACCGCCACTTTAGTACTTACCTTTGGTCTGGTGGATTTGTGTATGTGGCTGTATTCGGTCGGATTGGTGTATTTGTGTCAAAATATGATGAACGGATATCCGCCACCGTGGCGGTATGTTGGCGGCCGTCAGCATGGCGGTAAGTGGGATTTATCACCAATGTCATAATGAGGGCCTATACTATTTAACAAGGATATGTAAAATAGTTTGGTAAATATTTGTAGTGAGTGTCATGATGAGTAATGTTAATTTGAAGTAACGTGCTATGTTTTTATGTTTTTTTTTTTACAGTCTGTATGACTGTTTTTCCCCCACTGTTCAGTGATGAGTCTCTATGCACTCTTCATTTATAGTGTAAAAGTATAGAGGCTGAGAACATGAGATGCTTAAATAATGAGTAAAAGTGCTATAGACTGATATACTTTTCTTGTGTTTTATTATTAACAATAACCTTTTTATTACAGATTGTGAATCTTTAAAGGATAAATTAATAATATGCAACTTTAACTTTTATTTATCTGTTCTCTCTTTCAACACAGATTAATTATAGTTTGTACACATAGTTAATAACTCTACAACAGCAACAGACACTAATTAAAACACACCCTGGCATACATATGTACATACACTAACACACTTACACACCCATGCAAAGACTGATACATACATTAACATAGCCAGGTACACACCCATTCATACACTCATACACCCCCATACACACCAACATATAGTCTAACACACTTAGGCAGACACTAATACATACACTAGCACACTCATTAAAACACCGACACATACAGTAAGACAATGTAGGAGGCTGGTCTTGCGTGTGGTGGGTACCTATGGTACTTACACCTTACACCAGGTATCCCTTATTAGTGTAGTGTAGTCAGTGTCTAGAAGCTAGACTCTCTAGAGGTAGCTATGGATGAGCAGCCAAGGCTTATCTAGGAGACATGCAAAGCTAATGCAATACCACTGTAGTCACACTTAGGCCCATATTTATAGTTTTTGACGCAAACCAGCGCCGGTGCTGGTTTGCGTCAAAACTTTTACCACCGTCTCACGCCATTCCTAAGTGCCATGCAGGTGCCTTATTTAAGGAATGACGTTAGCCAGCGCTGCGGACTGGTCTGAGTAAAAATGTTTTACTCAAAACAGGCAGTGCCCGGGGGGGGGAAATGGGGGTTGTGCGTCAAAAAATGCCAAACGTAAAAGACAGGAGTCATGCCCCCTTGCCCAATGGCCATGCCCAGGGGACTTCTGTCCCCTGGACATGGTCATTGGGCACAGTGGCATGTAAGGGGGCCCTAATTAAGCCCGCCATGCCACTTTAAAAAAATTAAAATAATACTTACCTCAACTTACCTCAACTTACCTTTACTTACCTGGGATGGGTCTCCCCATCCATGGGTGTCCTCCTGGGGTGGGCGAGGGTGGGTGAGGGTGGGTGAGGGTGGCGGGGTGTCCCTGGGGGCAGGGAAGGGCACCTCTGGACTCCCACAGGTCTCTTAACGCCTGCCCTGACCCAGGTGTTAAAATACGGCCCACATCAGTGCGCCGTTTTTTAAGGCCTGCCCCTCCTGTGCGTCAAAATTACCCTGGAGTATAAATAAGGTGCACAGGCCTTAAAGTCATTTTTTGGGCGGGAAACCCTACCTTGCATGTCATTAGCGCAAGGCAGTTTCCCACATCCAAAAAATGACGCACAAGGAGGAATTTTGACGTCCGTGGGCTCAGGCGTCAAAGTTTAAATATGGTGCACGGTTTGCACCGAATGTGCATCAACATTTTTTACTCACATTCGGCGCAAACAGAGTATAAATATGCCCCTCAGTACTTACACACATGAAACAAGACACTCGGTGTAACAAAAATAAAGGTACTTTATTTTGGTGACACAAATACCAAAAATACCATAGAGGTATACTCCCTTAGGAGGTAAGTAATACACAAATTATATACAATGGTATGCAAAAATAGCCATAAAAACAGTTAGAAAACAGTGCAAGTAGTGAAAATCACAATAGAGAGAATTAGGCCTGGGGGAGCACAAACCATTTACTAAAAAAATGAAATGCGAAAGTCGGTCCTCCACCTAGGTAAGTGTAGTGTGTAGAGGGGAGCTAGGAGTACTAGGAAAGCCCCAAGTTAAGTACCACAACCCAGCCCAGTGACTAGGAAAGCAGGAGTAAATCACTGTGAATTCCCCAGAACACACACAGAGAAGAGGAGAAGAATTATGCAAAGCCCGGAAGAAACTGCAAGACACCAACAGTAGATTCCTGGACAAGAGGACGTGTGGAAGAAGGGGACAAATTTCAAGAAGCATAGCAGAGTCCAGGGAGGACAGGAGCCCCTACCCACCAGCAAGCCTTGGCACAGGGAAATCTCACAGTTAGCAGAAAGTTGAGCTGACGGGGACCAGGAAAGACCAGGTGGAATCTACCCAGGAGGGAGAGGAAGAGAGGGGCCCTCAGCAACATAGAGAGCCCACAGAAGCCCAGGCAGCACCCACAGGAGTCCCACAGGATGGGGACATGAACGTTGCAGGAGAGGTCCATGCAGCACTACGAAAAAGGTTCCCACACCGCTGGAGAACCACTCAGGGAGCTGTACATTACAGGATGGAGTGCTGGGGGCTAGAGATTCAGGATGTTTGAAGATCTCGAGGAAAGGATGCCAAGAAGCCTTGGCAGCTGCAAAGGATGCAGTACACGGGGGTACTGTCCTGCGTGGGCAGGCAACAGCTTACCTGCACCCAAATTGGAAAGTTAGAAGAGAGGACTGTCAGGACCACTGCAGTCTACCACTTGTGATGCAGAATCCACGCAACTCAGCAGGAGAGGGGATCCATGCAGCATGTTGATGTCGCAGTTGGTGCCTGCAGAAGCAGGGGAGTGACTCCTTCACCTCAAGGGAGATTCCGTCTTCCTTCTGATGCAGGCTGAAGATGGGCTGCTCAGAGGGTGTACGACCTTTGCAGTTGCTGGAAGGAACCGGAGATACAATGTTGCAGGAGACGTCTTCCTTCTTTGTTGCAGCTTGTAGGGTCCTGAAGAGTTCAGATGCAGTTTCTTCGGTAAGAAGTTGAAGTTGAGCTTGAAGAGGATTCCTGCTGGAGTCTTGCACTCAAGATAGAGGCCCTGAATAGTCTTGAAAGGGGCATTGGCCACCTAGCTGGGTGACCACCTATCAGGAGGGGCCTCTGACATCACCTGCTGGCACTGGCCACTCAGATGTTCCCTGCCAACCTTGAATCCAAGATTGCAAAACCCAGTGACCATCCAGAGGAGCTCTGAGCAACACCCCTTGGGTTGGTGATGGAAAGGGGAGCGGTCATTCCCCTTTCCTTTGTCCAGTTTTGTGCCAGAGCAGGGACTCGGGGTCTCTGAACTGGTGCAGACTGGTTCATGCAAGGAAACCACCAAATGTGCTCTTCAAAGCATTGCCAGTGGCTTTGGAGGCTACCCCTCCCAAGCCTGTAACACCTATTCCCAAAGGACATTCTTTGTTATGCCTTTCTGGGCTGGAGCTTCTCAAACAACAGGAGGACAGAAATCTGTCTGGGAGGTGGCATCAGCTTGGGCTGCCTTGAAACCTTCAGAAGGCTGTAATGGCAATACTGGGGTTCCTCTAAGGAGCCCCCAGAGTTCATGGAATCGTACAACCAATGCTTGAAAAAGCATTGGGGTATGATTCTAACATGTTTGATACCAAACATGGCTATGTTAGGAGTTACCATTATGTAACTGGACATAGGTATTGATCTTTGTATAGTACACACTTAAAATGTTGCCCCCACACTCACGAATTCTGGGAGAATGGGCCTGGAGTTCATGAGGGCACCTCTAATAGTGCAGGGGTGCCCTCACACACATGTACTTTGCACCTTGCCCACTGGGCTGGAAGGCCTGCCAAAGGAGTGACTTACAAGTGGCTGCAATGGCAGTTCTGCAGAACCCTTTGCTTGTGGTCCTTATAGGTGGCAATATATATACTGGAGCCCATAGGAATCTCCTGGAACCCCAAAGCCCTGGGTACCCAGGTACCATATACTAGGGAGTTTTAATGGGGCACCAGTGTGCCAATTGTGGGATAAAACACAGTTACCAACAACCACATTTAGGGGAGAGAGCATAACTACTATGGCCCTGGTTAGCGGAATCCTAGTAGACAGAGTCAAACACACTTACAAACAGTCAAACACACTGACAAATAGGCCAAAAGTGGGGGTGACCAAGCTAGAAAGAGACTGATTTCCTACTGACACCCAGTCAAACACTGATATATACCCTGACGTACCAGGGATATACTGATGAATACATTAATACCTGCAGGCACATACTAATCCAGACACTGACACATCCAAATAGACACTGATGCATACACTAACACAGAGACAAACACTGATACATACACTGACAAATCCAGGCAAAGAGTTATACATACACTAACATACCCAGGCACACACTTATCCATACACTCAAACTCCCATATACACCCTGACATGTATGCCTATATACCCAGACATAATACAGACCAACAAAGCAAGCCCATCTAACAAGAACTCTGGCCATAAAACTATTCTTTGAAAAACAGTGGTTATTATTGGGCAATAAATGGATATTAAATGGAAACAAAATGTAACTGAATTGATATCACAGAAGTAGAAAGATAAGAAGGAAAATCAGCCTCACTTATTAGAAGAAAAAGGTCAAATACTTCAGTGATCTCTTTAGGCCTGTTTCAGGACCATGGAAGCCCAGGATTTCAGCCACCCTCCAACCCTACCCTGGGCAACAGACTAAAGTCTTGTCTAAGAGGCTGTACTTATCATGAGTAGGCAGAGAGGTAAAAAACATCCCTGGGAGAGTGGTCTTCTCTGTACCTGCCCTAGCACACCAGAAACATAGGTCTTAGGCCAACTTCGAGCCGTGTCCATGGGTCTCAGGTCACTAGCCTTTCTGTGAGCCTTCATTCAGGTAAGCAGGCACAGGGATAAAACGGATATTTCAGGCAGGCTGCTTAACAATGGCCTTATTATCTTTGGACTGTGGTTGACTGGGCATACTTCATCAGCTTGGAAATGGACTGTTTAATCAACATTACTTGTTGTGTCAAGCAAACAGCTTCTAGTCATTTGGAAGTGGGTGACTCCAAAGTGTGCTGCAGGGAACCTCCTCATCCATCTTTTCTTTGTGAGACACTCATCTGAATTCCAGGTGTTTCGATGGGGCAATGACAATTCACCAATCCCAGGGAGGAATAATGTGACCACGATGAAGAGTACATTACCCTCTCACAAGTCCTCAAGTGGAAGGGGATTTTGAGAAGAGAAAATACCGGCTTCTGCTTCGTGGACTGCAGAATCGGACTGCTGGACCCTGGACCGTGTGTCATGTTGGGCGTCAGGACTTACGATTTCTCAAAATATTGGTTTCTTGTTTTTTTAGGATTCTGGGCTGAAAAAGAATTACTTCATTAATACATTGAACTTGCATAAACAATTGTACATTTCATAATGTCAGTTATTGTTGACATATTGTGCATACCATTCTATAAGGCTGAGCAAGTCTTTTCCTCTTTTTACAATAGTTTCAGAGTCTCTGAAGCAATGTCCAAACTAAAAAAACAATCAACTTGACTAAAGGGCTTCTTTGTTTTCTGGCATAATCTCTTGCCATTAATAGTTATTCTAAACTTGCTCTATTTCCAGTCTCCTAATTCTAGGGGAGCACTTGTTACAAGAACTACATCTTTACTTAAAGTCTGTTTAAAGGTATCTTTGATTGCCACCTAAACAATAAATTGCGTTAGTTCTTATTGTCATAAATTATTTAAAAGACAGAGCTCATTTAAACAACTAAACTTTCTTTACCTTGAAATGAAGTTACTTGCTTGAAAATTTCAGAAGAACACAAACTGGGTTTTTTCACCTTTCTTATTTTCTCTCTTTTACAGGAAATTTGGGATTGTCAGCAGAAGACGGACGAGGAGAGCCAGAACTCTGCAGGAAGCAGACCAGAGGGCGAGGATTGCTGGAAGTCGACTGGAAGCTGGTCAGAGAACGAAGAATCCTAGAGCTTGACTGGAGGCAGAATGGAGAACAAGGACCTTGACTCGCACTGGAACTTGACTGGAGGTCTGCGGGAGTACAAGGAACTTGACTTGGCTGGAAACTGGTGAGAAGAGCAATAGGTACAAAGCCAAGAAAGGCAGCAGACTCACAACCATCCTTAAATAATAAAGGGCCAGATGTTCAAAACTTTTTGCAGATCGCAAACAGCAAATTTTGCTGTTTGCGACGTGCAAAAAGCACATCACAATGCCCATTTTCCGTTTTGCGAATCGGTAACCTGGTTACCGATTCCCAAAACAGGACTGCAAGTCGCAATTAGTTCCCCTTCCTATTTGTGAGTCGCAGCGCGATGCTGTATTGTTTTGTGACCGCGAACGCGGTCACAAAACAATTGCAGTTAGCACCCATTTGAAATGGGTGCTAGCCATTTGCAAAAGGGAAGGGGTCCCCATGGGACCCCTTTTGTGAATGGCATTGAAAGCATTTTTTCAGAGCAGGCAGTGGTCCTATGGACCACTGCCTGCTCTGAAAAAATTAAACAAAAACTTGTAATTTTTTAGTTTTGTAATGCATCTCGTTTTCCTTTAAGGCAAAACGGGCTGCATTACAAAAAAAAACTGCTTTATTTAAAACAGTCACAGACATGGTGGTCTGCTGTCTCCAGCAGGCCACCATCCCTGTGAGTGCTGCGAGTCTCAAGGGGGTCGCAAATTGCGGCCCACCTCATTAATATTAATGAGGTGGACCTTTGCAACCCCCTTGAAAGTTGCAGATAGTGTCAGGGACACCATCCTACATTCTGAATTGCAAGTCGCAAATTGCGAGTCTCTCTGACTCATGATTTGCAAGTCGCAATTCAGAAACTAGGCCTAGCGCCCGCGACAGAAAAAGCCCCAAAACAAAACGTGGACACATCACATTTTCACAAAGAAAACAGAGCTGTTTTTTGCAAAGCACCTAACTGAGGATTTTGGCCTGTAGCTCAGCCTGCACCTAGGGAAACCTAGCAAACCTGCACAGTTTTGAAAACTAGACACCTAGGGGAATCCAAGATGGGGATGACTTGTGGGGCTCTGACCAGGTTCTGTTACCCAGAATCCTTTGAAAACCTCGAAATTTGGCCCCAAAATATTTTTTCCTCTCATTTCAGTGACAGAAAGTTCTGGATTCAGAGAGGAGCCACAAATTTCCTTCCACCCGTTCCCCCATGTCTTCCGATAAAAATGGTACCTCACTTGTGGGGGTAGGCCTAGCACCCGCGACAGGAAAAGCCCCAAAACACAACGTGGACACATCACATCTTCACAAAGAAAACAGAGCTGTTTTTTGCAAGGACCTAGCTGTGGATTTTGGCCTCTAGCTCAGCCGGCACCTAGGGAAACCTAGCAAACCTGTGCAATTATGAAAACTAGACACCTAGGGGAATCCAAGATGGGGTGACTTGTGGGGATCTGACCAGGTTCTGTTACCCAGAATCCTTTGCAAACCTCAAAATTTGGCCAAAAAAACACCTTTTCCTCTCATTTTGGTGACAGAAATTTCTGGAATCAGAGAGGAGCGACACATTTCCTTCCACCCAGCGTTCCCCCAAGTCTCCCAATAAAAATGGTACCTCACTTTTGTGGGGGGGCCTACTGCCCGCAAAAAGAAATGCCCCAAAACACTATCTGGACACATCAAACTTATCAAATACCAAACTACCTGTTTTTGTGGGGGGGCAGTTGCATTTTTGGCCCTGGGCTCAGCAGCCTTCTAGGGAAACATACCAAACCCAGACATTTCTGAAAACTAGACACCTGAGGGAGTCCAGTGAGGTGTGACTTGCGTGGATCCCCCAATGTTTTCTTACCCAGAATCCTCAGCAAACCTCAAATTTAGCTAACAAATCACATTTTTCCCACATTTCTGTGTGGGATCACCGCACTGGGACAGATTTCATACCACCCAATGTTCCTCTCCGTCCTCCGGTAAAAATGAAACCTCATTTGTGTAGGTGGGCCAAGTGCTTGTGAAAGGGAAGAGCCAATAACATGTCGATATTGAGGGGGGACCAAAGGGGGTCCAAAAGGGCAGTTTGCAAAAAATAATTTTTAGGCTGACAAGTGCAGCAGAATTGTTATCGGTATAGATGAGACAATGCTGGGTGGTAGAAATTTTGTGGATTCCTGCAGATTCCGGAAGGTTCCATCACAAAAACGTGGGAAAAATGTGTGATTTCCAGCATGGTTGGAGGTTTGCAGGGGATTGTGGGTGCAAAAATGGTGTGGGGTGCATGTGAAACACACCACCCTGGAATCACCCAGATGTTTAGTTTTCAGATGTGTCTAGGTCTTGTGGATTTTTCCACATGGCAGTGTCTCAAAGTCCATAAAGTTCAGCCCTCACCATTCCCTGTGGGACGATTTTGAGAGTTAGCCAACCTCTCATGGCCCAAATGTAAAACAAAACCCCAAATAATCAAATGCCTTCTTGCTTGCTGTGGGATAAGATGTTTTAGAGTGTGGGGGAGAGCTGAAAGACTGTTACACCCTTCAGTTGGGGTGGGGGCGTAACTAGGCCCATACTGTTTTGTATCCACCACCCCAATATTCATTCTTTTTTTTTTTTAATTCCCTGGCATCTAGTAGACTTTCTGGCCCCCCAGGGTGTGGATCAGGGGTAATTGCCCCATCTGCCCACTGGTGGGCAGAACAACTTTGGCCCATTTATTTGGGGTGGGGATATGGCAATACCCCCACCCTCTTATTTTTTAAAACAAAACTTCCCCGGGCTCTGGTGGTCTTTCTGCCCCCCCCTTGGGGGCAGATGGGCCTTCCAAAAATAGGCTGATCTGCCCCCAAGGGGGGCAGATATGGCCAACAGTAATGTGCCCCCCTGGGGAGCGACCCTTACCCAAGGGGCTGCCCCCCTAATGAAAATACATGCATACACACACACCAATCCCTGGTGCCTAAGTGGTTTCTAACAAAAATCGGCCAGTCTGCCCCCAAGAGGGGCAGAAATGATCTAAATACAATTTGCCCTCCAGGGGAGTGACCCTTGACTAAGGGGTCGCTCTCCACCTCTAAAAAACAAAACAAAACAAACAAAAAAAATGTTGTTTTATCCCTGGTGCCTAGAGGTTTCTGCCACACCTGGGGGCAGATCGGCCTAATAACAATAGGCCGATCTACCCCCAGGGGTGGCCGAAAAAGCCTAAAATAAATTTGCCCGCCCCTCCCCCAGAGAGGGAACCTTGCCTACGGAGTCGATCCCCTTGCGTGACATTGGCGCTAAAAAAAAGATCCCGGTGCCTAGTGGTTTCTGTCCCACTTGTGGGCAGATTGACCTAACAAAAATAGGCTGATCTGCCCCCAAGGGGGTAGAAATAGTCTAAATACAATGTCCCCCCCAGGGGAGCGACCTTTGGCTAAGGGGTCGCTCCCCACCTCTAGAAAAACAAAACAAAAAAAACATTTTTTTTTATCCCTGGCATCTAGAGGCTTCTGCCCCCCTTGGGGGCAGATCGGCATAATAACAATAGGCCGATCGCCCCCCAGGGATGGCAGAAATGGCCTAAAATAAATTTGCCCCCCCGGGGAGCGACCCTTGCCTCAGGGGTCGCTCCCTTTGCGTGAAATTGGCACAAAAAAAAAGATCCCCATTACCTAGTGATTTCTGTCCCACTTGTGGGCAGATTGACCTAACAAAAATAGGCTGATCTGCCCCCAAGGGGGTAGAAATAGTCTAAATACAATGTGCCCCCCAGGGGAGCGACCTTTGGCTAAGGGGTCGCTCCCCACCTCTAAAAAAACAAAACAAAAAAAACATTTTTTTTTATCCCTGGCATCTAGAGGCTTCTGCCCCCCTTGGGGGCAGATCGGCCTAATAACAATAGGCCGATCGGCCCCCAGGGATGGCAGAAATGGCCTAAAATGAATTTGCCCCCCCTGGGAGCGACCCTTGCCTCAGGGGTCGCTCCCTTTGCGTGAAATTGGCACAAAAGAAAAGATCCCCGGTACCTAGTGATTTCTGTCCCCCTTGGTGGCAGATTGGCCTAACAAAAATGGGCCGATCTGCCCCCAAGGGGGGCAGAAATGGTCTAAATACAATGTGCCCCCCGGGGGAGCCACTCTTGCCGAAGGGGTTGCTCCCCTTCCATGAATTTGGCATAGAAAAAAACCTCCCTGGTGTCTATAAATAGTCTAAATACAATGTACCCCCCAGGGGAGCGACCCTTGGCTATGGGGTCGCTCCCCACCTCTAAAAAAACAACAACAAAAAAACCACAAAAAAAATTAGCCCTGCCGCCTAGAGGTTTCTGCCTCATAAAAATAGGCCAGTGGGGGCAGAAAATGTCCTAAATATAATTTGCCCCCTAGGGAGCGACCCTTGCCTAAGGGGTTGCTCCCCAACTAAAAAAAAAAAAAAACACAAAAAAACAAACAACAAAAATGATCCCTGGTACCTAGTGGATTCTGCCCCTCTGTGGGGTTCCCCCCCGCCCCCCCCCCCCCAAGGCAGGGATGGAAGGGGAAGACCTTGCCCTTCCACCCGACCCCCCCAGCCCCCATTGCGCGCTGATTGTCACAATGATCGGAAGAGAAATGCAAAGTATTTCTCCTCCGATAACGTGGAGGAGGCAAGAGAGGCTTCAAAGGGAAGGAAAGGAATTTCCTTCCCTTTGAAGTCTCTCTCTGTGTTTCAAAAGCTGGATTGTAAAGCAATCCGGCTTTTAAAACGCCCACTAGACACCAGGGATTTAATTTTTAAAAGGAAACTGGCATGAGGGAGCGACCCATTTGGCAAGGGTCGCTCCCAGGGGGGGCATTTCTTTTTAAAGAAACCTCTAGGCACAAGGGATAATTTTTTGTTTTGTTTTTTGATTTTAGAGGTGGGGAGCGACCCCTTAGGCAAGGGTCGCTCCCATAGGGGCAAATTATATTTAGGCCATTTCTGCCCCCTTTTGGGGCACATTGGCCTATTTTTAGGAGGCCAATCTGCCCCCAAGGGGGACAGAAACCACTAGACACCAGGGAGTTTTTTTTTTTTTTCGTGACTTTCACGCAAGTGGAGCGACCCCTTAGGCAAGGGTCGTTCGTCTGGGGGGGAAATTTATTTTAGGCCATTTCTGCCCCCTTAGGGGGCAGATCAGCCTATTTTAATTAGGCCGATCTGGCCCCAAGGGGGGCAGAAACCACTAGACACCGGGGATTTTAGTTGTTGTTGTTGTTTTACAGATGGGGAGCGACCCCTTAGGCAAGGGTCGCTCCCCTAGTGGAGCAAATTGTATTTAGGCCATTTCTGCCCACTTTGGGGACAGATTGGCCGATTTTAGGTCAATCTGCCCCAAGGGGGCCAGAAACCACTAGGCACCAGGGATCTTTTTTTTTGTGCCGTCACGCAAGGGGAGCGATCCCGTAAGCAAGAGTCGCTCCCCGGGGGGGTTGGGGGGACAAATTTTATTTGGGCCATTTCTGCCCCCCTGGGGGAAGATTGGCCTATTGTTATTAGGCCGATCTGCCCCTAAGGGGGCAGAAACCTCTAGGCGGCAGGGCAATTTTTTTTTTTTTGGGGGGTTTTTTTTTAGAGATGGGGAGCGACCCATTAGACAAGGGTCGCTCCCCTGGGGGGCAAATTGTATTTAGACCATTTCTGCCCCCCTTGGGGGCAAATCGGCCGATTTTAGGTCAATCTGCAGAAACAACTAGGCACTGGGATCTTTTTTTTTTAGCCAATGTCACGCAGGGGGAGCGACCCCGTAGGCAAGGGTCGCTCCCCACGGGGTTTGGGGGGGCAAATTTACTTTAGGCCATTCCTGCCCCCCCTGGGGCCGGCTGATCTAGAGGCCAAAATCCACAGGTAGGCACTTTACAAAAAACACCTCTGTTTTCTGTGAAAGAATATGATATGTCCATGTTGTGTTTCGGCCCATTTCCTTTCGTGGGCGCTAGGCCTACCCACACAAGTGAGGTACCATTTTTATCGGGAGAATTGGGGGAACGCTGGGTGGAAGGAAATTTGTGGCTCCTCTCAGATTCCAGAACTTCTGTCACCGAAATGAGAGGAAAAAGTGTTTTTTTGGTCAAATTTTGAGGTTTGCAAAGGATTCTGGGTAACAGAACCTGGTCAGAGTCCCACAAGCCACCCCATCTTGGATTCCCCTAGGTGTCTAGTTTTAAAAAATGCACTGGTTTGCTAGGTTTCTTCAGGTGCCGGCTGAGCTAGAGGCCAAAATCCACAGGTAGGCATTGTTTTCTGTGAAAAAATGTGATGTGTCCACGGTGTGTTTTGGGCCATTTCCTTTAGTGGGCGCTAGGCCTACCCACACAAGTGAGGTACCATTTTTATCGGGAGACTTGGGGGAACGCTGGGTGGAAGGAAATTTGTGGCTCCTCTCAGATTCCAGAACTTTCTGTCACCAAAATGACAGGAAAAAGTGTTTTTTTTTGGTCTCATTTTGAGGTTTGCAAAGGATTCTGGGTAACAGAACCTGGTCAGATCCCCACAACTCACCCCATCCTGGATTCCCCTAGATGTCTAGTTTTAAAAAATGCGCTGGTTTGCGAGGGTTTTCCCAGGTGCCGGCTGAGCTAGAGGCCAAAATCCACAGGTAGGCACTTTGTAAAAAACACCTCTGTTTTCTGTAAAAGAATGTGATGTGTCCATGTTGTGTTTTGGGCCATTTCCTTTCGTGGGTGCTAGGCCTACCCACACAAGTGAGGTACCATTTTTATCAGGAGACTTGGGGGAACGCTGGGTGGAAGGAAATTTGTGGCTCCTCTCAGATTCCAGAACTTTCTGTCACCGAAATGAGAGGAAAAAGTGTTTTTTGGGTCACATTTTGAGGTTTCCAAAGGATTCTGGGTAACAGAACCTGGTCAGATCCCCACAAGTCACCCCATCTTGGATTCCACTAGGTGTCTAGTTTTCAAAAATGCCCTAGTTTGCTAGGTTTCCCCAGGTGCCGACTGAGCTAGAGGCCAAAATCCACAGGTAGGCACTTTGCAAAAAACACCTCTGTTTTCTGTGAAAAAATTTGATGTGTCCATGTTGTGTTTCGGCCCATTTCCTTTCGTGGGCGCTAGGCCTACCCACAGAAGTGAGGTACCATTTTTATCGTGAGACTTGGGGGAACGCTGGGTGGAAGGAAATTTGTGGCTCCTCTCAGATTCCAGAACTTCTGTCACCGAAATGAGAGGAAAAAGTGTTTTTTTGGTCAAATTTTGAGGTTTGCAAAGGATTCTGGGTAACAGAACCTGGTCAGAGTCCCACAAGCCACCCCATCTTGGATTCCCCTAGGTGTCTAGTTTTAAAAACTGCACTGGTTTGCTAGGTTTCCTCAGGTGCCGGCTGAGCTAGAGGCCAAAATCCACAGGTAGGCATTGTTTTCTGTGAAAAAATGTGATGTGTCCACGGTGTGTTTTGGGCCATTTCCTTTAGTGGGCGCTAGGCCTACCCACATAAGTGAGGTACCATTTTTATCGGGAGACTTGGCGGAACGCTGGGTGGAAGGAAATTTGTGGCTCCTCTCAGATTCCAGAACTTTCTGTCACCGAAATGACAGGAAAAAGTGTTTTTTTTTGGTCTCATTTTGAGGTTTGCAAAGGATTCTGGGTAACAGAACCTGGTCAGATCCCCACAACTCACCCCATCCTGGATTCCCCTAGATGTCTAGTTTTAAAAAATGCGCTGGTTTGCGAGGGTTTCCCCAGGTGCCGGCTGAGCTAGAGGCCAAAATCCACAGGTAGGCACTTTGTAAAAAACACCTCTGTTTTCTGTAAAAGAATGTGATGTGTCCATGTTGTGTTTTGGGCCATTTCCTTTCGTGGGTGCTAGGCCTACCCACACAAGTGAGGTACCATTTTTATCAGGGGACTTGGGGGAACGCTGGGTGGAAGGAAATTTGTGGCTCCTCTCAGATTCCAGAACTTTCTGTCACCGAAATGAGAGGAAAAAGTGTTTTTTGGGTCACATTTTGAGGTTTCCAAAGGATTCTGGGTAACAGAACCTGGTCAGATCCCCACAAGTCACCCCATCTTGGATTCCACTAGGTGTCTAGTTTTCAAAAATGCCCTAGTTTGCTAGGTTTCATCAGGTGCCGACTGAGCTAGAGGCCAAAATCCACAGGTAGGCACTTTGCAAAAAACACCTCTGTTTTCTGTGAAAAAATTTGATGTGTCCACGTTGTGTTTTGAGCCATTTCCTTTCGGGGTGCTAGGCCTACCCACAGAAGTGAGGTACCATTTTTATCGGGAGACTTGGGGGAACACAGAATAGCAAAACAAGTGTTATTGCCCCTTGTCTTTCTCTTCATTTTTTCCTTCCAAATGTAAGGCAGTGTGTAAAAAAGACGTCTATTTGAGAAATGCCCTGTAATTCACATGCTAGTATGGGCACCCCAGAATTCAGAGATGTGCAAATAACCACTGCTTCTCAACACCTTATCTTGTGGCCATTTTGGAAATACAAAGGATTTCTTGATACCTATTTTTCACTTTTTATATTTCAGCAAATTAATTGCTGTATACCCGGTATAGAATAAAAACCCATTGCAAGATGCAGCTCATTTATTGGCTCTGGGTACCTAGAGTTCTTGATGAACCTACAAGCCCTATATAGCATCGCAACCAGAATAGTCCAGCTGACATAACGGTATATTGCTTTCAAACATCTGACATCGCAGGAAAAAGTTACAGAGTAAAACGTGGAGAAAAATGGCTGTTTTTTTCACCTCAATTTCAATTTTATTTTTATTTCAGCTGTTATTTTCTGTAGGAAACACTTGTAGGATCTACACAAATGACACCTTTCTGAATTCAGAATATTGTCTACTTTTCAGAAATGTGTAGCTTTCTGGGATCCAGTACTGTTTTTTTACCCATTTTGGTAGCTAACTGGAAGGAGGCTGAAAGCACAAAAAATAGCAAAAATCGGGTATGACCCAGTCAAAATTGTATTGAAAAATTGGGTTTTCCAATTCAACTCTGCCTGTTCCTGAAAGCTGGGAAGATGGTGATCTTGCCACCACAAACCCTTTGTTGGTGCCATTTTCAGGGAAAAAAACACGAGCTGCCTTCTGCAGCCCTTTTTTTACCCATTGTTTTGAAAAAAAACTAAATTTTCACTGTATTTTGGCTAATGTCGTGGACTCCTTCAGGGGAACCCACAAAGTCTGGGCACCTCTAAAATCCCTAGGATGTTGGGAAAAAAGGACGCAAATTTGGCGTGGTTAGCTTATGTGAACAAAACGTTATGAGGGCCTAACCGCGAACTGCCCCAAATAGCCAAAAAAAGGCTCTGCACAGGAGGGGGAATAGGCCTGGCAGCGAAGGGGCTATTGGTCCCAAGATGGCTGCAGCACTTTCTAGTCAAGGTGCTGGCAGCCAATCACCTCTAACCATGAGATTTTTGCTTAGGCTCTGAACATATATACAAATTTGGTTTTCTTTAAATATTTTAAAAACTATTGAATTAATTTACACCAAATAACAAAAGAGCACTTTCCTGCTTTTCCTGATCAAGAACCACCTTTCTGCCAAATTTGGAGTAATTCCATCCAACAGTTCGGACTATAGTCGTGTTCAAAATCCCTGAGGAAATTAACATGGGAAAATCATATTTTGGGACTCCCTTTTTCTCAGCCCTTGCTTGACAAATCACCCCGAAACATTCCAGACAGCAACTGAAGTAAGAGTCAAATTTTCTTGGAAAGTTTTGTGAAGGTTCATCAACTGGGCGCCAAAGATATAAGCAAGTGAAAATTATTTTTCTATAGAAACTAGGTGATAACTACAAGCTACCTAGTGGTGACTGTCAATAGGTAATATATATACATCAGAACCAAGTCTATGGTAATAGCATTTCCTAATTGGGCTTTTTGCAACCCAGCACAATTAGAAAATGCTATGTACATGCGGTTAGGAAATCGCAAATAGGAAAACCCAATTTGCGATTTCCTATTTTGCGAATCACAAAATATGATTTATACCGGGTAGAAATGGCATTTTGCGATGCCACGCAGGCCTTTGTACAATAGAAAAGGCAGGTTTGCAATTCTTAAGAGCCCAATATTGTCATTCAGTCCGCTAAGAAATGGAAAATCTTTTTCTACATATGGGCCTTAGTCCTCCACCAACATGAATATGAAGTCTTAACAAGATGGCCTTTAGAGATAGATGCCAGCTATCCCCTCTAATTTTGCCATCTCTATGGAATCCCAAGCATACAAAATCACAGCTAATGAATTGATACACTGTATCACAGTCAATGTCAACAATAACAAATGTGTGCTTTTTGCTGATGATATGCCATGCTTCTTTGTGGGCCCAGCCAATCCATTCCTATCCAATCCATCCCAGCCCTTAGAACAGATTTGTAGCATTCTCAGCAGTATCTGGCTTTCATGTTACCTACTTGAAATGTGCTTGAATGGGCATGCTTCAGTATTTTCAAATGGGTAATTTTGTGCATGCAGAACGATCCTTATCCTACCTGGAAGTATGGTTATCTACATTTTGTATGTGATATGTAGCAGGTAATTTACCCCCGTTTTTTAACTCTATATTTAAGGAACTCTACTGCTGGACCAGGCTTGGTATGTCCTGTACCAATACGATTAAGTGCATACAAGTTAATTTCCTCCCCTTCTTGTTACATGTAGTGCATACATTTTCAATGGAAGTCCCTTGATGGAACCTAAAAGAGAGACATTCCTGTCTTCTATCCTTCATTTGGGAGAGAAAGTCTTAGAGAGTAGAAGGCAGTGAGGGTATCTATGTGTGAGCCAATAGCAAAAGGTAGACTAGGTGTCCCATAGGCCAAATTCACCCTTTTATACAGAGGATGTGGGTCAAAAAGAAGACCATTGACACACATACTTTGGCTGCCCTCATGTCATAAACTATGTAGAGCCACATTCTCCCACATAAGTACTCTGGTAGAATCACGGGGGATGGGCTTGATTTGCGACCGATCATCCACAACTTTTCCGTGCCTCTACTGCCAGGTTGCTAATTCCCATTCTTTTACAGTATGATGGGAGTGGACCATATAGGCTTTGAACTTTTTCAATAATTGTGTTCTGAGGACCATTAAAGACTATGAGGTCAGTCGCCCATCCCAGCGAGGTGAAACTGTTTCAAGCTCTTCACTGGGCATTTTTGGTGAGAGGTGTGTTAAGGGAGGCTATGAACTAACTGCCTTAGAAACCATACTTGACCAGGCTGCCACTCAAAATGTCACCTGTCATCTATTTAAGGCATTTGATGAAAGACCTGATCCTATTCACCACAATTATATTACAGCGGGAGGAGGAACTGGGGCAAGACATTGGGAAGGAAACATGGGAGGCCATAGGGCAGAGTTCTGCAATGGTCTCTGTATTAAATAGAAGGAGAACAACTTCAAGGTACTAACTAGATAAAACTTGATCCTTCAAGCGCGTTTTCATCCTTCGCAGGAATCAAACATTTCAATGAGGTCGGCAGACAATTTGACCCAGAAAAAAGTGTGGTGAACCATACACAAATTTACCTCAACACAACCCAAACACTTTAGACACCATGACCAATGTGGCCACAGAAGGAAAACTCCAATCAGGAATAAGGTTCAAAGCTTTATTTTACAACCACAAACTTAGTGTCAAAAAGACGGTGCAAAAGATCAAATGATAAAAGTATATAAGCACCATAGGCTGACTAAGGGGGGCGAAACAAGTTCAAACAAATTAGCATTAACTCATTTAGGCAACCAAGAAGAAACATGCATATCATTAATGAAATATTCTGAGATACAGAAATATACCTTGTCAGATTTTATCAACATTTATCAAGTTCAATTAAGCAGATTATGACATTTTGGGCTGGACATAGGTTTTCCCTACCACTAACCAAAGTAGAAAATGCATGTGTGGGGACAGATACTTGCAGGCAAAAATATGAAAGGAGACAAACATAATTTGAAAAAGATATATTGCAGACTAAAGAATGCTAGCTAGAAAAATAAAAAGAGTAAGTGTCAGCATGAGAGATTCTATAGAAAAAGGGATCTATCAAGGGGCAATGGCAATCATTTGGTGGGGTATACCTCTCCAAGACAACAGCACTCAGCGATTCTTCATCAGCAAAGCATCTGAATCAGCAGCAAAATTCTGTCAGGAAGGATTAAACCGAGTCTAAGAGTCCGAAGAGGGTCTGAGAGTCTAAAGATCTAATGAGAGTCTGATAAGGACCTGCGAGTCTGATCTAAACTTTCAAAGCCTGCTCCAATATAAAACACATAAATCATGTTGATTTTCGGACTGATGGTATCAGGTCACCCAAAAGGGACACAATGCAGTCATTGGCAAGGCTGATCTTGAAGTTGGAACAGTCCATCAAATTCTTAGGGCCTGATTAACAAAGGTAAACTTAGACCAAAAGTCTAAGTTTAGACCAAAAGTCTAAGTTGATACCTAAAGTCTAAGCTTAGACCTAAAGTCTAACTTTACTCGTAGTAAAGTTACACTTTTGGTCTAAGTTTACACTTTTGGTCTAAGTTTAGACCAAAAGTCTAAACTTAGACCAAACGTCTAACTTTATTTGAAGTAAGTTTAGACTTTTGCTCTAAACTTAGACCAAAAGTCTAAACTTAGAAGAAAAGTGTAACTTTATTATAAGTAAAGTTGGACTTTTGGTATAAGTTAACACTTTTGGTCTAAACTTAGACTTTTGTTCTAAGTTTACCCTTGTGAATCAGGTCCTAACTTTACTCATACTAACTTTACACTTTTGGTCTAAGTTTAGTTCAAAAGTCTAAACTTAGACAAAGAGTCTAACTCTACTCGTAGTAAAGTTAGACTTTAGGTCTAAACTTAGACTTTTGGTTTAAACTTTGACTTTTGGTTTAAGTTTGCCTTTGGGAATCAGGTCCTAAGCTTAGACCCAGAGCCTAACTTTACTCATAGTAAAGTTAGACTTTTTGTCCAAGTTTAGACTGTGCGTCCCATGATATGGGAGAGTGCCTCATGGAGAGTGGGTTCCCTAGGCCTGTCCTCCCCCTGTCGCACACCAGTCCTCCCAGCTTCCCTGTTATCCTGTGCCTCTGTCCCCTGAACCGTGTGCCCACTGCCACTGCCTCCAGGTCCATGATCGTCCTGTGTTAGTGGGGTTGCCTGGGTTCCGTGTGGTGGTGGACACACTGCTGATTGACATGTCCTGGGGACAGAGGTATGGGCCCGCTGGGTGGGTGCTGTGCTGGTGTTTCCTGAGGGGGGAGGATCTGTGGTGGTTTGTGACTGTGTCAGGGGAACCGACTGTCCCGAGGTCCCTGATGGGCCAGGCTGGTCATCTTGATCCAGGCGTGCAGAGCTGCTGTCATCACTGTGGGTCTCTTCTGTGGGGGGACTGGATGTTGCTGGCACCTCCTGTCCGGTGATGTTGGGTATGGGTCCTGTTGGGGTGTAAATGCATAGTTATTGTATCTGTGTGTGCCATCTTGTGCAATGGGTGAGTGACCCTCTACTCCTGTGCTTGCTTTATTGGCTTGGTCCTTGTGTGATTGGTGAGTTTGGGGCATGAGTGAGTCTATGTAGTGGACATGCTTTGGTGATGGGTGTCCATGCATTGGTGTTACATGCAGGGCTTATTTTGGGATGTGTGGGTTGTGTTAGTGAGGTATCTGTGGGTTATTGGGGTGATGGGTGTGAGGGTAAGGGTGGGGGTATGTGATGGCATGCAGGTGCGGTGTGAGGGATAAAGTAGTAAAGATATGTCTTACCAGAGTCCAGTCCTCCTGCTACTCCTGTGAGGCCCTTAGGATGCATAATTTCCAAGACTTGCTCCTCCTATGTTGTTAGTTGTGGGGTAGGAGTTGGGGACCACCGCCAGTCCTCTGCATGGTAATCTGGTGCCTGGATACCACGGAACGTACCTTCCCCTGCAGGTCGTTCCACCTCTTCCTGATGTCATCCTGTGTTCTTGGATGCTGTCCCACTATATTCACCCTGTTGACAATTCTCCACCATAGCTCCATCTTCATAGCAATGAATGTCTGCTGCACCTGTGATCCGAATAGCTTTGGCTCTACCTGGACGATTTCCTCCACCCTAACCCTGAGCTCCTCCTCAGAAAACCTGGGGTGTCATTGAGGTGTCATGATGTGGTGTGGGTGATGTGTGAGGTGGTGTCGGTTGTGATGTGTGACGGGATGTGTTGGCGTGTGTTGTTTGAGGTGCGTGGATGTTGTGTAAGTGATGATGTTGTGTTTCTGTGAGTGCTGGTGGTGTTTTAGGTACTGTCTCTCTCTGGCCTTCTTTCTAAAATTTGGTAGCAAGGGTTTGTTGGTGATGTGGGTGTCTGTTTTATATTGGATTGGGTGTGTGGGAGTGGTGTGTGTATCAGGTGTGTGTATTTCGAATTGTCCAATGTGGTTGTGTTTTGTAAATGTGTGTGTATTTTGAGCGCAGCAGTGTGTACCGCCAATGGAATAACGCGGTTAAAAGACCGCCACGCTGATTCGTGGGTCGTGATACTGTGGGCGTATTCCTGTTGGCGTGATGGTGTTGGTTTTGTTATCGCCAGTTTATCACTGACCTTTGGTGTGGCGGACTTGTGTGGGTGTCTGTACTGTGGCGGATTACGGGATGTGGGTCGTAATACCAGTAGTGGAATTCCGCAGCCGCTGCGGTATGTTGGCAGTCTTCTGCATGGCGGAAAGCGGGATTTACCGCCAGGGTTTTAATGAGGGCCTAAATGTTACCCTTCTTTAGTTCCTTATTTGACTGCAATCTATGCAATCACAAAAAAGACACAGTCTCATGTCAATGAGAAAACTCAACAAGTTTGATGTATTTTTAAGGCAAGGTGAGATGTAATCCTCAAATTTCTTGAGGTCACAAAAATGAAGTGTCTCCTAGTCCCCATTTTGATCTCTTCTCTCCCCTGTTTATTCTTAGTTCTTTTTTCTTTCCGCATTTTGTATCATTTGTATAATCCAGTTGCAACTAAGGCACACAAAGCCACAATCAACACAGGCGTTAAGATCATTCCCACTACTCACCTTCCCAAGTTTACGAGCCATTTTCCAATGGTTGAAAAACCATTACCTATTGTCTCCCATGCACCGGTGGTTGCCAATTCTTTTAGGTCATTTTTCAGGTTAATGATATTTGAGATAAACTTCCTTAACTCCTTACTATTATCCAGTATGTACGTGCAACATTGTTGCCCATGTAAAACTTTACAGACTTCGCCATCCTTTGCAAGCAAAAGGTCTAATGCAAAATGATTTTGCAAAACTATTGATCTCATAGAAAGCACCTCTGTGTCCATCAATAGCATGGCACCTGCTGTGTCAGTAGCTCATTTATCTACTACCGTTGACAACTTCCTAATCTTCACATCATTCAAGATCACTCCAACTGATGGAATGATGGCACCAAAAATATCTCTTGTAATATATGCTGAACTAACTCCTCTCCTAACTCTGGAATTTGGCTTTTCTTTCTAAACAAGTTTGTCAAAATTATCGACATGATACATTTTGAGAAATACTACTTCCAGGTGACATGTACCATACCAGCCTTTCAGCAGTTTGTAATAGCCATTTTTTTCCACAAATGAAATAAACACCTGGTGTGACGGGATCTTGTCTAAACGCTCTTAAATGAAAATACATGTCTACATTCACTTGTACGTACAAAATGTGTGTCTGTCTTTGAATTAGAGCTCTATATACATAATTGTCCATTGTGTTGTAAGTCTAAAACTCAATATCCTTGGTTACTGCTACCTGAGGCATGTGCAGGGTCTTTTTGCTAGTCTTGTAAACCTACTCCTTTTTCTATCTTGGCTTTCATTGTTTTCCTTCTGTCATCTACTTGTCCAATGAACTCCTTTGCTTCTGATGTAAGAATGCAGGTTGTTCTTCTGTACATATGGAGTTCCAAAAGTCAGGGTTGGTTCAAAGAAGCCTCCCACAATGTCAATGTTTTTAGCTTTAGCCACACTACTCAGGTGCTGATTAATAGACACAAAAGAAAATACTAGGTCATAATTGGAATAGAAGTATTGGATATACTACTGCTGATATAATAGTGTTAATAGTAGACTACATGAAATTCCATAGGTTAATGGCAAACTGTGATAAGTGATTCCTTCCTGAACTGATGAAGGGATCTGGGTACAAACATAGCAATCACTCACTTCTATATTTTCAATATACTCATGCAACAATTTATCATACACATTTGATGTCAAATCTCCCTTAGAACTGTCATTTGTAATATCATCCTCATACAGGGGATCTTGTTCTGCAGTTGAATCTCCTAGCATCGGTGTAATTATGTTTTCAATCTTCTCTTTCACTGACAGTCTCAATCCAACTATGGATAAAATACTTACAACCACACATACTGTTGCTAACCCTACTGATGACCATGTTCACCCACCTGAATTCCAGGTTCCGCGGGAGCAAAGAGAATAAAACCCTCACCCCTAAACACTATTCTCTTGTATCTGAATTGAACGGGGAACGAGCCTCTGGGGAAAAGGGATAGGGAACAGGGATTTGGGAAGGGAAGATAAACAAAACACTGGTTCACAAAGGAGCATTACTGTTGTTCTAAGAAAGTTGCCTCAGGGTTGGTGAAAGGAATTCTAAGACCAAAAACAAAAGAACTATAAATATCACAGAGTCTTTCCGCAAAATAACAATAATTGTTATCAATCGATTGGGAAATCACCTAGTCTTTCAGCAAAGTCACAATAATTATAAGTGCTCAATTGCTCAACTATTAGGCACGCTTTTGTAACTCACAACAAAATTTGTTATAAAATCAAACTTATGAATTTGTCTTTTGTTATTCATTGTCACACAATAGGCTTGCTCCAAAACAATCATAATAAACGTTCAAGTTTGCATAGATATTGAGTGATGCTTTCAGGAGTTCACAACACTTAACTTCAATGCTGCTTTTAAAAATACTTCTCAAGCTATCTTTGGAAAATAGTCTTATATCACGGGTTTCTCAGCATCAACGAATGTCTTTCATAATGCACCAGAAGGCCACTAACCTCAAGAAGGCTGAATACAGGGACACGAGAGGGGAATTACCCACAAACCGGCTTCTCCTGGAATGTTTCGATTATTTGAGGAAGCTGGAATACTGCTCGTAAATTGTCCAGCTTCTGCAAAAGTAATCCGCTCAAGAGGGAAGCTCCAATGAAGCCATGCACTGAAAATACAACTCCTGGAAGAATCATGGAACTCCAGCTGAACCGGGAAAACCTGTGAGCAAAGGAAGACTTGAAACCAAGCACAGGAAACACCTTGACAGTTCTAATAATAGAGTCATCAGACACATGCTGGTGATGATTCATCAGACACATGCTGGTGATGAGTCATCAATCACTTATGATGATTCACACAAAGGAATTCGATGTCTCCATAAATCACTTAGCACACAGTTCACAAATGGAACAATTTTATCAATATAAACAAACATGCAATGTGGTGATCCTCACAAGTTAGAGGGAAGTGATGTGAGGTAAACACATTCATGACATGTTTCATTGTTTTTTATACATGCTAATTTATTTTGTGAGGGTGCAGCAAGAAACGTTCATTTGTGAATGTGAGTCCTAACACCTACACAAACATACTTGCATTTACTCCATTTACCTTGATTTGGTTTCATGACTTATCTAGACTCAAACCACATTGTTATTCAAATCTACACAAATAAAAATACAAAAATGCAAAAGTGGCTCTCAGTTAATTTACAGCTTCTTTTCTTAATGTGAGCAAAGCAAAAACCAAAAATCAAAAATGTATCTTCTTAGAAATTGTTGCACTTATTTATACAGTTCTTGATCTTCTATGCACAAAGGCACACACCACAACCAAAACATATCCCCAACCATTGCACACAGGCATTTAAATGAAATCAAGTTGCATTCTGTTGAAAGGACCTCCTGGTCTAACTATGTTACTCAGGTTAACTGCAGTGTGTTTCCCTACATGCATTTGTTGATATGTTACACATCTGTAACTCACTACTTCAGCAAACAATCTGAATCAGACATTGTACCATGTTTGTATGAATGTTCTCATCATTGCATTCCTACCTATGCAAGCTTGTCCATGATAATACCTTGCCATCATGGACAACAAACTATTTGGCAACAATGCTTTTCCCTCACTGGAAATCCAAATATCAACTTCATCTCTCTGAACACAACCTGCTCTACTCCAACCTCCTTGTTCTTCTTCTGGCACTTCTTTCTGCAATCTTTTGACTTCTTCCCACGTATCAATTGCTGCCCTAGAGAAGTTTTGATTTGTCTCATTGGTGCTACTTTCATTGCTCCATTCCTCATTAATGGATGTGCCATGAAGAGCACAATAATGTGCCACTTGGTCAGCAGAGGCATTGCCTAATGAGATGTAATAATTTGAGTGTTGATAAGCTGTACATTTAACAACCGCAATTTGTATAGGTAACTGTAATGCTTTCAGCAATTAGCAAACTTTGTCACCGTTTCAGATAGGTGATCCGGAAGAGGTGATAAAGTCTGGTGGGAGCCATAAATATCCAAAATCATGAACAACACCAAAACCATACTCAATGTCAGTGAAAATGGTCACTTTAAGCTGTTCAGATGCATAGCATGCTGTTGGAAGAGCGACCAATTCAGCAACGTAGGCAAAAAAAAATCCTTGAAGCCATGAAGCTTTTCTCATAACTGAGACTGTACAAACTGCATAACCAGATCTCAGATTTCCATCAGTATCTCTTAAACAGGAGCCATCAATTAACATGACATAGTTATTTTCATCTAGTGGGGCATCTTGAATATCAGGTCTTGGTGTGGTGCACAGTTCAGTCACATCGAGACAGTCATGCTCCACCTCCTCCTTGAGGTCATTTATATTTTTAACAGAAATTTACAAAAGCATTGCCACATTTAGGATATTACATCTTCTGATATTGACATTGGTGGAACCCAGGATGACCTGCTCATAGTGAGTCAACCAAGCATTGGTCAGGTACTGGGTCTTTGTACGGGTCAAAAAGACTTCGACAGAATGGGGCACAAAATCATTCAGAGGATGGCCCAGTGCCTTTACACTGTCCTATACAGATACTAACAGCAGCCATGGTTTTTAAACAGCCCGGCAGCGCTGGCAGATACAGAATAAATTGTAGCTGAAAAATAGGCAACTGGCTTGTTTGCATTTTCATAATCTGTTTCAAAACAGAAAGCGCGCAACCATCTCTTTCGCAGCAAAACAGAGAAAAACATTTATTGTAATCTGGTATTTCCAGAGTTGGGGGCTCAGCACAGGCTTCCTTTCAGCTCAGAGAAGAAACACATGCATTTTTCATCAAATTGTTCAAGATCAGACACATCCTTGTGTGTCAGCCTCTGGAAAGGCTTGGAAAAAAGGGAAAATTTCAGAATCCACTGGTGGCAGTAGCCAAACATTCCCAAAACATTCTAACATCTCTCTGTGTCACTGGTAGGTTCACTAGCACTTTTGCTGAAATTCTCTCTTGGGACACCTTCCTTGCACCTTTCTCTATGTGGTGACCTAAGTATTTTACTTCCTTTTTGACAATACTGCAACTTTTCTGAGGAAACTTTATGTCCATTTTCTCCTAAATGATTTAACAGGGCAATTGTATCACTCCTACAAGCTTCACATGCATTCGATGCAATCATGAAATTATCAATGTATTGTGCCAAAACTGGATGAAAACATGGTATCAAAATTTAAAAGCAAAAAGAAAGTGTCTCTCCTCATGCAGGGGAATAGAAAAGAATGCCTGACACAAATCAATAACGGTGAACCATTTGCCTTCACACAGGATCTGGAAGAAAATCACTGCAGGATTTGGTACCACTGGACAACATGGGCCAATAATTTTGTTCATTTTTCTCAGATCCTGAACTTTACAGTATTTTCCATTGGGCTTCCACAATCCTAAAACTGGGGAACTACAAACGCTTTCCAAAATTTCTTTCAGAACACCTTGCTTAATGAAGTTATCAATTATGGGATTTATTCCTGTAATTACTTCTGGGGTCATGTTATAAGGCAGCATCCTTGAACACACTGTGTTTGGTTTCATTGTTATTTTTAGTGGCTCCACTCTTTTCATGAGTCTATCTCTTTTCCTGAACAGCCTCAAACTACTGATAAAACTGGTTCTTAAACATCATTGGGCAAATTTTGAACTGTCATCACTGGCAACAGTGGAACAAGCGGGTACTGTATGATTTTACAGGGCACATCTTCATCATCATTTGTTTGAATGTCCATTTCTTTGAGTGTGAAGCAAACGGAACAATTTAGCTTGCACAATAAATCACGATCTAACAAACTTAGAGGACTTGAATCGCAAACCACAAATTAGTGCTGTTCCTCAAATGAACCTATTTTTACTGTGACATGTTCTGTAATAGCTTATTTGCGGTTCCAAACACCTGAATTATTTTTCCTGAGAAGGGCATATTTGGTACTGCTACAGTTCTGACAGTGAAACGTGTATCTCCAATGTCGACCAGAAATAAAACATCATGTCCCATAACACTGTCATTTATTTAGGGACCATGTTGATCTACCTCTAAGGATGTCCACTCATCAGAACTGTCACTGGTGAATGTTTCTGAAAAATCCTTATCACTCAGATCAATTAAAGCAAACTGTGACACCAACTGATTTCCATTTGCATTTGCTCTTTGATTCATGTTTTGCTGAGGAACAATCGCTTCTGGGTCATCGGGGCTTGTGAAACCTACATTTGTTATGGGTACTGTATTTACTGTGCTCCTGTGGAAGCAATCACGTTTTAAACTAGTGGTCTTTGAATTCTCTGAATTGGAACTTGATCATTGCTAATAGTCTGAGCACCACCACCATTCTACACTTAATTATTCAAACTGTTATGAGGACATTCCTGTCTCCAGTGTCCATAATTTCCACAAGGCTGTATTTTCTTCACTGACTACACATCAACCGCATTTCCACTCTGATGTGTCCGAACACCACATCCTTTACCTCTAAACTGAGGCACGTTGTTAACCTGCTGTTGCACACCTTGCATTCCACTAGTGCTCACCAGCATCTGCAGGTTCTGACTTCCTGTCTGAGCAGCTTTCAATTTCATCACCATTAACTTTGACTTTTTCTGCCTCAATTCAATTTCATCACCAGAGTACCTTGCATACTGCAGGATCTCATCAATCGGCTTGTTCTGCCAACAATCAAGTGCCTTTGAATCATTTCACTAACTTCTGTTTTCAATCCTTGCACATGTCTAAACACAAAATTACCCATGTCTTTTGGCTTAATGTTTTCTGTGCCCCTATGTTGTTTGAAAGCTTGTAACAAGTTTTCATGATAGGCATGAATTTACTCTTTTGTTTCCTGGGTTGTTCTGTCAATTTTCTGCCAATAAATGTCTTTTGGCGACACTTTGTTCTTCAAAAATTCAGTCACATTACAATACTTTTTTTTCACCTCTTCAGACGGCGCACCTGTACTTGGATCTCTCTGCGGTTTATAATCAGGTCAATCAACCCACAAACCAGCTGGAACCACAGTGTCAAACAAAACATTTGAATCTTCCCACAGGCATTTAGAAACCTTCACAAACCTCTATGTTTGATTGTACCACACTACTGGTTTCTCTATCAGTCTCGGGTAATCATGTGTGAATGACAGTACTTCACTTCTGCTCCATGGGACATGCACATAAACTCCTCCTGGAATCTCTCTCATGGGCATCATTTTTATATTGTCGTCAGTTTGATTTTCTGCTGCCACAGACAGATTTTGCTTCACTTTCTTCTGATCCCATTTCTTTGCTCATTTGCCTTCCCATTTATCTAATGCACCCCATGTTTGTATGTATGCCATTAATTCCTTTATGTGCATTCTCATTCCAGGTGAAATCATGTTTGCTATGTCTTTGGTACTGAATTCTTATCTGTAGCTTCTCTTCAGTTGCTTTGATTTTTCTAAATCCACATCATATTTTTCTGCCAGTTCAACTAACCTTTCATAAGCTTGTCCTGCTCATTGTGTAATATCTTTGCCCATGAATCCCAATTCATCTTCTGTGTATGTTTCTAATTGCTCCATATCTAGCATTCCCATAATCAATTAATTAAATTCTAATTTCAAACTGGGCACATTTACTCTTCTGTCTCTCTCCGATGTCTCTTCTGATCTAACATTACTATTTGTTGCACCTGTTGCTCTTTGTGGACTCATGTTATTTAACCAGTCACTTAACTGCTGTGCTGAAAGGCTTTGCAAACAAATATTATTTTCTGAGGCATATTTTGCAGGGTACTGCAATGTAAATTTGTAATCTGATCAGGTGTGGGCATGTAAGGAAGTGGGGGTTCCCTGTGGAAACCTCACATCAAAAACTGGTCCTTTCTGATTTAACATCTGGTTAGCATCAGCAATTCTAGCAAGAATCAAACGTTGAATAAGGGAAGCTGTCCTCTCCATCTCTGCATTATTGAAAAATATTGATCTCTTCACACCAATGGGTGATATTCCTGCTGATTTAACTGGAATTTCTGAAACAGTGGGGGTATTTACTTAATGAACATTACTTCCAAGATTACATAAGGTGTGGACACTGTTTGACTGACAATGGGACTTGTCATACCCTGGTTTATAATTGGGCGTATTTCAAGTTGAACTGTATTCACGCTCGTGATGGGTGGATAAACCACGGGCACTTGTGTCAATGAATTTGCTGGTGTATAAGTAACTGTCTAATTTTTGGTCTGTGCAGCTGGAACATTTGGCACACTTGAGGCTAAACTTTGTCCTGCTTCTTTTCACATTCCTACCTCAACTGCATGAGAAGGTGTGGGTCAAATCATCAATAACTGATTTATTAATTCATCATCTGAATCACTCTTCTATGTAATTGTTTTTTTATTCTCATTTTCTGCTGTCTGCTCTGCCTTCATTGTCTGTCTCTTTCTTGTCTTAGGATTAGTACTGGCTTCTTCTTCTTCACCTGAAATAGCTGAAAACATGCTCACTCCATCTAATATGTCTGCTGTCCATATTTTCTGCTATGCATCTCAACTAGCTTTTGAAAGTGTCTTGATTACTTTTTGCATTCTGTTCTTATATTTAATATATTTCTTGTCATGAACAATCAATTCCCAAACATTAGGAACTTCAAAGTGTGCTGGTCTTGGAGATTGTATCATCTCATACAATATTTGCCTCAAATTATCAAGAATTCTCAAATTAAAAGTTCCATATTGGGAAAAGGATAAAGCACCTTCTTTCTCTGTAATTTTGCACCAATGTTCTAACCAAATACAATGCTGACAGCCTTTAAGAGTTGTCACAATATATCTCCGAGTTCCTTCTAGCGGGGCTTCAATACTATCTTTAACTAGAATAAACACATCTCCTATTAACACACTTTTTCATGCTTTGAAAAATGCAATCTTTACTCAATTTCAATCAAATTCACAATTTGCGACCGAATCAGGAAGTAATCACAATCCCACAATCCTTTGCTCTCACAGTCCTCAACCAATAGCAAAGCAGTACTGTCCAACAATACCAGCGCAGTTTCACACTAACCGACATATTCCAGCACAACACATAATGACATCACACTCACTTCACTCAGCAACTGCAGCCACTTCACAATTTTCTGTCACACAATCGCTCACACATACACAAAATGCAAAATACTGCAAGCAAAAACCAAAAACCTGTCTGCACTATGGGTAGGCCTCAAATGCTTTGAAAGCCATACGGGCTACACTTATGACTGAGGCTTTCGCAATTACACAACGAGTGAAGCTTGACCAGCAATTCTCACCCTGGTTGATACGGATCCTCCACATACACTGAGGATTCACCTAGTACAACCAACAACTTACATATTCAAGGAAAACTAATGGCACTGTCATGAGACGTGCCTCATTGCACTTGTGCATTAAATTGGGATCTTATGCCTTGACGGACCAGTCAACAAAAACAGCGGACATTTTTTAGCACAAGTCTCCATAATCACTCAGCGTACAATGACTCCACAAAACACTTCACCGCAATCTTTAAGCAAAAAGCATCAAAACGTGATTTATGCTCACGCAGCATTTACAATTGGTGTTTGTAGGCATGACGCTGGCACTTCATCAATCTCTGGAATGGATCATAGGACAAAATATGAGGTGGTCAATTTTTGGACTGAGAAATGACACGTGAACTCCCTAACATTAAATATGGTCCATTCTCCTATGGGATGAAACCATCATTCTGATTCCAGAACCGCAAGTGCTGTTTCATCTTTCACAAGAATAAAACACATCCCTGAGGTCAACTGACCTTTTGACCCAGAAAGAAGTGTGGTGAACCTTACACAAATTTGCATAAACACCACCCCAACACTTTAGAACCAAAACCAATGTAGCCCCAGAAAGAAAACTCAAATCTGAAATAAAATTCAAAGCTTTATTTTATAACCCCAAAGTTACTGTCATAAAGACAGTGCGTAAGATCAAATTATAAAGGTATATAAGCGCCATAGGCTAACCAAAGGGGTGAAACGAGTTCAAACAAATTAGCATTAACACAATTAGTCATTCAAGAAGAATCATGAATATCATTAATGAAATTATAAGAGATACAAAACTATGGCCCTCATTATGACATTGGCTGTAAATCCCACTTGCTGCCACGCTAATGGCCGCCAACTTACCGCCGCGGCGGTGGAAATCTGTTCACCATATTATGACACACACACACCAGTCCGACAAAATTCAGCCACTTACAGAAATACGTCAGCCCAAAGGTTAGTGATAAACTGGAGGTATCAAAACCCACAATGTTATGCCAACAGAACAACACCCACCACATTATGACCCATGAATCACCACGGTAGACATTCAATGGCGGTAAACCATTGGTGGTACATACCGCCACGCTCACAATGGACACCCACAGACAAAACAACTCCACATTGGACAATTCAAACAACACACATGTGACACCCATACGCACACCACACCCACACCAGTATAAAACATACACCCACATTACCCACAGCCCTTTATGACTACAAACCATTGCCACCAGAAAGACCACTGACACTACTAGAGCCACACACTACTCACACCTATACAACACTCATGTACTCCACATCACATGCCCCAACACAATACCCAACACACCCTCACCAACACACCTCAAATAACACCCATGGCACCACAAAGACACCACTGTTTCACAGAGGAGGAGCTAAGGGTCATGGTGGAGGAAATAGTCAGGGCCACAGCTATTTGGAGCATAGGTGCAGCAGATATCAATAGTCAGGAAGATGGAGCTATGGCGGAGAATCGTGGACACCGTGGGACAGCACCCCAGACATCAGGAAGAGGTGGAACGACCTATGGGGGAAAGTACGGTCTATTGCAGCAAGATACCAGCTCACTATCCAGAGGACTGGCGGTGAGCCCCCACCTCCTCCCCCACAACTCACAGCATGGGAGGAGCAAGTCTTGGCAATACTGCATCCTGAGGGCCTGGCCGGAGCAGGAGGAGGACTGGACTCTGGTAAGTCAACTCTGTACTATTATCACCACCCCCACCTGAATGCCATCACATACCCTCACCCTCACTCTCATCTCTCCACTACATCCCACACACCCCACCATCACATCTCACTAATCCCAATGCCAAGCCCTGCATGCTGTACCAATGCATGAACACCCCTCACAGCCCTGCATGGACACTTATCACTAAAGCATGCACATCATAGAGAAATAAAAATCCCACCATACACTAACATACACAAGTGAAAAATGGCAGGACAAATAAAACCACAAAGGGGAAGCCACGGATGTACAATATGTCAGACACATAAACCATAACACCTTATTTACATCCCCACAGGTACCCCAGCCAATGTCACTGGAGAGTTGGTGCCAGTCCTATCCAGTCCCCCAACTGAAGAGACCCACAGTGATGACAGCAACTCTGGTCTTCAGGATCTGGATGACCTACCTGGCCCAACAGGGACCACTGGACAGCCGGTTACCCAGGCCGAGTCACAGACCACAACAGAGCCTTCCCCATTAGGAAACCCCACCACAGCACCCACCCAGTGTACCCACACCCCTCTGTCCCCAGTACATGTCAATCAGCAGTGTGTCCACCTCTACAGGGAACCCAGGCCACACCTCGCACACAAGACAATCAGGGACCTGGGGTCAGTGGCAGTGGGCACACGGTTCAGGGGTTAGAGGCACAGGTCAAAAGGGACACTGGGAGGACTGCTGTGTGCCAGGGAACCAACTTTCCAGGAGGCACTCGCTGAGATCTTGGGAGCCTATCAACATTCCCAGGACACGATAGGCCAGATCCTGGACAACGTGCAGGAGAACAGGCGGCTGCAGGCGGGACAGTACCAGGGGATTAGGGAGGACTTGTAGGCCATCAACAACAACATGATCCCCATAGCAGGGGTGCTGGCAGACATGGCCAAAATTATGAGGGAGGCAGTCTCGCACCAGCACGCCCTGCCACTAGCCAGACATCTGAACAGTCTTCCACCTCCGCTGCCGCTAGTAGCCAGGAGGCCCGGCCACAGGACTCACAGGCCACCAGCACCCCTCCCCCTCCCCGAGGTGAACCACATCGCAAACATTCCCTGTGACCCAGACAGAAGCCAGATACACTTGCCAAGACCTCTGCAAGGAAATGAGACTCTCCTGATTGTCCCCCTTGTGTCCTACTCAGTCACCCTGTCCACCTTGAACTGCTATTGCTCCCCTTTCTATGTCCCCTTGGACAATGCACCTGTGCTACGAACAGACTGGAACAATACCCTGGACTTTCCTTTTCCTCCATCATCACCCTATCCCATTCCACTTTCCCCCTATATGTTAGCACTTCAATAAACACCCTTAGAAAAAAATCGATTTTGAGCATGTCATGTATATCAAATATGTATGCAGTGAAACAGGTACAAACATTTCAAATTAACTGTACATAGGATGAGCATAGATAAATGACCTGTGGCTGGCTGTAGTGATCACACCAGGAGTATAAGACAGGTCACCAACATCTGCAAAATGACTTGCCAGAGAGAACAGTAAGTGGGCATAGAAGTGGGAAATATCAGCATGCCATTGCCACACAGACTACAACCAAAGTCATTCAAGTGTAAAGTTACACTGTCCTACCTGTGTCATTCTGTTGTCCTCATCCTCATCATTTGCCTCCTCATCCTCACTGTCCACAGGGTCTACTGCTGCCACAGAGGCATCTCCAGTCTCCCCCTCCTGCAGAAAAGGGACATGGGGGTCATTTTGACCTCAGCGGTCTTTTGTCAAGACCGCTGCGGGACCGCCGTGCTGAAAAACGGCAGTGGTGGCGGTTTTCTGCTCGGCGTATTATGACTGTTGGCAGCTCTCTGTCCTTTTTCGGACAGAGAGCCGCCAACAGCCATACTGGCGGTCGGCGGGGAAGTGGAGGTTACTCCACCTTCACCGTCACGTCAACAGAACACTGCCCCCCGAATCACGTCCTGTGATTCGGCGTGGTGGTGTTCTGTTGACGGTGTGGTGTCGGCTTGGAGCAGCCCCCATGGATCCCGTCCCCACCCGGAGGATCAACGGACCAGGTAAGTCGATCGTCCGTTAGGGGAAGAGGGTGGGGGGATGTTGTGTGTTGTGTGCGTGCATGGGGGTGTGCGTGTGTGTATGTAGAGGGGGTGTGTGAGTGCGTTTATGCTTGCGGGGGTGTTGTGTGTTTGGGAATGAGTGCATCTACGTCTGTAGGTATGTCTGTATGGATGTGTGCGTGTATGTTTGAATGTGGGTGTGCGTGTCTGACTGTGTGTGTGGATGTTGGCATGTATGTCGGTGTGTGTGCGTGTATGTGTGTTGGTGGTGCCTGCGTGTGTGTCATGTGTGAATGAGTGATGTGATGTTGGGGGTCGGGGTGGGGAGGGGGGTCCTGCCACCTTTGGGGGATGGCAGGGGTGGTGTGGGGTGTAGGGGAGGGAGTCGGGGTGGGGTGGGGGTGGGGGAGACCCCTATCAGTGCCAGGGAAGCAATTCCCTGGCACTGATAGTGCTTACCACCATGGATTTCTTGGCGGTTCCAAACAGCATGAAATCCATGGCTGTCAGTCGGGTCCAAATACCGCCGGCGGTATAGTGACGACCGCAGGGCTGGAGACCCAGGTCTCCAGCCCAGCGGGCGGAACGGAGAAGTGGCGGATGACCATGGCGGTAACCGCCATGGTCATAATTGCAAAAATTAGATCGCCAGCCTGTTGGTGGTCTTACCGCCGCTTCTCCACCGTCTGCCAGGGTCGTAAAGACCCCCATGGTGCCTGAGGTCCAGGTTGTGCAACATACAGCATGCCACTACTATCTGGCAGATCTTCCTGGATGGGTAGCACAGGAGTCCACCTGTTAGGAGGACAAAGGTCCTTTCTATGATCCTTCTGGTTCACCCATGTGCCTCATTATAACATTCTTATGCCCTTCTCCTGGCATTCCTCACAAGGGTCAGCAGCCATGATAGGTTTGAGTAACCAGAGTGACCTGCAAATATTGAGGTACAACATTTAGCTACACACTATCCGATATGGCCCACACCATTCCCATACACCAACATAAACTGGGTGGGAACCAGGGCTCACCTATTAGCCACACCCTGTGCCTCTGTAGTTGGGACATCACATTTGGGATGCTGCTATTCCTCAGGACAAAGGCATCATGCACTGACTCCGGATACTTAGCATTAACGTGGGAGATGTACTGGTCCGCCAAGCACACCTTCTGAACATTCATGGAGTGGAAACTTTTACGATTCCTGAACACCTGTTCATTCTGTCGGGGGGACAAATGCAATATGTGTTCCATCTATTGCCCCAATTATGTTGGGGATATGTCCCATTGCATAAAACTTGGCCTTCATTGTGGCCAAATCCTCAACCTGGGGGAAAACAATGTAGCTGCACATGTGTTTTATCAGGGCAGACAACACTCTTGTCAGCACGTTTGAGAACATTGGCTGTGACATTCCTGCTGCCAAGCCCACTGTCACTTGGAAAAAAACTGTTGCCAGGAAATGGAGTGCTGATAGCACTTGCACAAAAGGGGGGATCCCAGTGGATGATGGATAGCAGATATCAGGTCAGGCTCCAATTGGGCACACAGCTCTGTGTTTGTGGCCCTGTCAAGTCTATAGGTGAGGATAATGTGCCTGTCCTCCAGTGTTGCCAAATCCACCAGGGGTATGTATGATGGGGTTATGTCACCATCTCCTATTCATCCGCAGTGGTAGGATTCTGAGGGACAAAAAGAGTGAGGAGCCGATCACAACTGGACAATGGAGCTACAACAGTAGTTTGCATTCTGTGAACATATAATGGGTCAGTGTGATTTGTCCAGTATGCGCTAATATCTCTTGTGATGCATCATTGCTACAGAGGCCTGCCCTCCCCCCGAAATGGCGTCCACCTATCCTGTGTGGAGGGACAGGTGGAAGTGAGGTAATTCCGCTGATGTTGTGCGCATTGCGGAGGCAGTCGCGAACCACCGTGCAACTCCTCTTTAATTAACATTGGGCCCTATGGGGTACAGTGGCCAATGGTGATCTACGCCGTCAGTGATGGTATGAACCGCCGCGGACGTCACTGCCATTTTCTATCATATTCCTTACTTGCTACCTGACCTTCCATAGGAGAGGAACTACACTGCATGTGCTGGTGTGACTTGTGTCTGGAACCTACTATGGCCCATGTGACCAGGGAAAGGCCCCAGCCTTCACTTCGGAGGAGTTGGAGAGACTGGTGGATGGGGTCCTACCCCAGTACGGACTGCTGTATGGACCTCCAGACCAACAGGTGAGTACACTGTGGGCACAATGCATTTGGGAAGGATGCATGGAGTGGTGTGTGTGAAGGTCTCATGTAAGGGGGTGTGATGCTATTAATTGTGTTTGACCAATGACTTTGTGTTTCACCATTGCGCTTATTAGTTTCTCAATGTTCACCAGTAGCACATTACATGTTGTGTTCAGTTTAGCTGCCTATTGGCTTTAACATGGAGTTAGCCATTACATTCTGTATTCAGGTCAGCTGCCTATTGGCTTTAACATGGCATTAGCCATTACATTTTGTATTCAGTTTAGCTGCCTATTGGCTTTGACATGGCATTAGACATTACATTCTGTATTCAGTTTAGCTGCCTATTGGCTTTAACATGACATTATCCATTACATTCTGTATTCAGTTTAGCTGCCTATTGGCTTTGAAATGACATTAGACATTACATTTGGTATTTAGGTTAGCTGCCTATTGGCTTTAACGTGGAGTTAGACATTGCAGTTGAGACATTGCAGATGAGCTGTGTTTTTCCAAGCTGTGTTTTTCCACATGGTAGACCAAGCTGTGTTTTTCACACCAGACTATAGCTGATAAGAGAGAGTACATTTGCTGTTTTCCTTTCTGCTCAGCCTTGGGAAGAGGAGGGGTCTAGGATATCTGGCCAGTCTCCAAAGGCTTGCTTAGTTTTTCCGAGTCTGAGAGGAGGGGGCACGTTTTTGGAACGATGGCTCTGGACAACGGCAGAGTGAGTTAGATTGAAACTGCTTGACTTCAGACAGGAACGGAGACGTCAGTTGCCTGTCTCCCGTTTGGGTAGAAAATCTATTTTTCGCAGTTGAACGGAGTCATCAACTTGCAGGTCCCAGAAAGATGAAGCTGAGTTATAGGTCCCACAGCCTTGCCCTACGGTGATGTAATTTTAAATTTTATGCTTTGCTTTGAAGTTATGCTATAATATAATCACATGTCTTTGCTGTGTACATCGCAACTGAGAAGTACTTTGATATATTTTACTTTCATCGCTGCGACTACTTTTGAACGTGTGCTTCCAACCTACTAATTTCGTCTCTCAGGAACCTTGTGGTGAAGTAATAATAACAATAAATGTCTTCTTTGAACTCAGAAGTGCATTCCAGAGAGGTTCTGTAAGCTCAGTTATGAGATAAGAGCAGGAGAGCAGAACATTTTGGCGAAGTCGTCAGTTTTGGGAGTCGAATTGGAATTTGGAAGTGCACGATTTAAAAGTGTAATTGTTTTTTGTTTTTTTGTTTAGAGAATTAAAGAAGCACGGCAGACCATGTTTGAAAATGCATGTGAAGTTAAACTGCCTTATGGTGTTGTGAGAAACATGTTTTCTTGTTTATTAGGACTGTGTGAGTCTTGGGATGAGTGCTGTGATAAAACATATTTAGAAAATGTGCCTTTGGAAAGAAATAATGTTCCTTTTGTTCTTGACAGAAGGGTTTGGATACTTTTGTCTGCTTACAGAAAAATGCAGGAGAGATGTAGGCAGTTAGAACATGAAAATAAGAATTTACGTGAGAAAATTAGCCAGAACACATTAATGCAAGATAATGCTGAAATGTATAAAACTGCTGTTTTAGAAGAATCTGGCTTTTCCCATTTCAGTAATGAGGGGGTTAAAACAGCTGTGGGCCAGTCTGTGCCTCCATGTGAGCAGAGCATAGAGCAAAACACCCCACAGTTTTTGGCAGTTGAAGTGCATTCCTTAACAGATAACACTGAGAACAGAGCCCAGAATGTTATTTACAGACCCTTTCTGCAAAGAAAAATTAATTCGGACAAGGCAGAAGTACTGTTGCAAAATGTGCAGTTACTGGAAATTCAGTGGAACCCAGAAAAAAGACAGATGTTGTCACAAGTAAAACGAAAGATTTTAGTTTCTTACTGTTTGCACTAAGCAAGAGACACTGAGTTTCATGAGCTTGATTTTTGGAAACAGTATAGCCCTCATCTGAGTGAAATCTTAACACTTTGGTATAAAGTAACTAGGAAAAAACATGAGCAGCTGCGCGCTTTTGATTTGGCAAATGAAATAATTCGGACTTTAGGATTCTGCGCAGTGCAAGAGGGAAACACTGATTTACATGTAAATCACGAACAGGGGAAGACAAAAGTGTCCCTGGAACTTTGGAGTATGAAACACGAAATATCAAGCATGCAGTGGGTGATGAGTTCACCTAATTCTCACAGTTTAGGACAGGCACAGGAGGCTAATATCATACATTGGATCTGGTACATGCAAGACAGGGCTAGAGTCACTGCAGCCCTACATGAACAGGTGTCACAAGCCCCTTTTCAGAAGGAGGAGAGGGTGCAGGGAGTACCACAGGTAAAAGACTCACAAGTGCAATTGAGTGCACCATTTGAATTCGTGTCCACTGAGGATAAAAAGCATTTTTGTTTGACTATTTATTCAGATTTGTACAAGGTGTGTCAGACTTTAAAGCAAGAGTTGCTTGAGATGTGTCATTTTTACACTGATTCTTGGTTCATTGCCAATGGTTTGGCCGTTTGGTTTTCCACATGGCTTGTACCTAACTGGTTCAATTCCCTTGCAGATGTTAAAGAGAAAAATTTAGAGAGAGAAGTGTCCAACAAGAATTCTGACTTGGTGGGGATGGCTAAGTGGGTGCACCAGAAATGTGGACATCTGGGAGAAAAAGCCACTTACAGGTGGGCAGAGATGAGAGGGATGCACATTCGCCTAGATTTGATAAAAACTGTGCAGCACGCACAAGAGCAATCTGTCCCACAAACAGTCAAAGATCAGTTGGAGAGAGGAAAGTTACCAGGACAGATATGGCAACTTGATCAGGTTTTAGGGGGAGTGATTGCTGCAGATTACCAAGGAGAAATCAAAATTATGCTGATAACTGGAAAATAATCTGATTTATTCATACAGATTGGGGACGGAATTGGCCAACTTGTCAAAAGTGCAGTGAATGGAGGTTTGGTAAAGAAGGAGTCTGCCCCCGCCCTTCTGACAGTGCAAGGAAAGGGAAGCTGTGGCGCTGCAGATAAAAACCTCAGTGCTGAGGTGTGGGTTGAAGCCCCAAATGACCCTCCAGAACCTGCAGAAATCATAACAAAGGACCCCAAAAACATCCTGCTGATTATAAAACAGGGAAAGGAAGAGGAAGGGCACATTTCAGATGACAAATGTTATTTGCAAGAGAAGTCATACTTTTTTCTTTTGCAGATCCTACCACGTTTCACCACTGACCATGAGTGTGCTGTGTGGTATCCCTTCGGGTGTGTGCGTGTGGGGTCGGGGAATGGACCAAACCCCCAACCTGAACCTGACCGAGTAAAGTACAAACCCCATGGATCCATTTTGCTCAACTGGCGCCTTCTGTTCAAGTTCAACTTGGTTGATTACATTCTTCCACTGGAACTAAGCAACCTTAGCAGTTAACTGTCTGTGTTTTTTTGTGTAGAACTCTGACTTTTACTTACATTCCAGCAATCCTTTCAGGTGGACCGTGTACCTTTACATGAGTAGAACTCATGCTACATCAAATTGCTATTTTAGAGACACTGTTCAATCAGAGTATATAAGTTTCAGTCTTTTCTGTGTAGATGTATCTGATGTGAAAGGTTATGAGATTAATATGTTAATCCCCTTCCATTGCTTTACAGTGATTACTTTTATCATTCAAATCTGATTTGCATATAATGATTTTTTTTTGTGTTGATGTTTTTGTTTTTGTTTGAAATAAGAGGCATGTAAACAAAAATTCATTGGTCATAGGGTGGAATGTGATGCTATTAATTGTGTTTGACCAATGACTTTGTGTTTCACCATTGTGCATATTAGTTGATCAATGTTCACCAGTAGCACATTACATGTTGTGTTCAGTTTAGCAGCCTATTGGCTTTAACATGGAGTTAGCCATTACATTCTGTATTCAGGTCAGCTGCCTATTGGCTTTAACATGGCATTAGCCATTACATTTTGTATTCAGTTTAGCTGCCTATTGCCTTTGACATGGCATTAGCCATTACATTCTGAATTCAGTTCAGCTGCCTATTGGCTTTGACATGACATTAGACATTACATTTGGTATTTAGGTTAGCTGCCTATTGGCTTTAACGTGGAGTTAGACATTGCAGTTGAGACATTGCAGATGAGCTGTGTTTTTCCAAGCTGTGTTTTTCCACATGGTAGACCAAGCTGTGTTTTTCACACCAGACTATAGCTGATAAGAGAGAGTACATTTGCTGTTTTCCTTTCTGCTCAGCCTTGGGAAGAGGAGGGGTCTAGGATATCTGGCCAGTCTCCAAAGGCTTGCTTAGTTTTTCCGAGTCTGAGAGGAGGGGGCACGTTTTTGGAACGATGGCTCTGGACAACGGCAGAGTGAGTTAGATTGAAACTGCTTGACTTCAGACAGGAACGGAGACGTCAGTTGCCTGTCTCCCGTTTGGGTAGAAAATCTATTTCTCGCAGTTGAACGGAGTCATCAACTTGCAGGTCCCAGAAAGATGAAGCTGAGTTATAGGCCCCACAGCCTTGCCCTACGGTGATGTAATTTTAAATTTTATGCTTTGCTTTAAAGTTATGCTATAATATAATCACATGTCTTTGCTGTGTACATCGCAACTGAGAAGTACTTTGATATATTTTACTTTCATCGCTGCGACTACTTTAGAACGTGTGCTTCCAACCTACTAATTTCGTCTCTCAGGAACCTTGTGGTGAAGTAATAATAACAATAAATGTCTTCTTTGAACTCAGAAGTGCATTCCAGAGAGGTTCTGTAAGCTCAGTCATGAGATAAGAGCAGGAGAGCAGAACATTTTGGCGAAGTCGTCAGTTTTGGGAGTCGAATTGGAATTTGGAAGTGCACGATTTAAAAGTGTAATTGTTTTTTGTTTTTTTGTTTAGAGAATTAAAGAAGCACGGCAGACCATGTTTGAAAATGCATGTGAAGTTAAACTGCCTTATGGTGTTGTGAGAAACATGTTTTCTTGTTTATCAGGACTGTGTGAGTCTTGGGATGAGTGCTGTGATAAAACATATTTAGAAAATGTGCCTTTGGAAAGAAATAATGTTCCTTTTGTTCTTGACAGAAGGGTTTGGATACTTTTGTCTGCTTACAGAAAAATGCAGGAGAGATGTAGGCAGTTAGAACATGAAAATAAGAATTTACGTGAGAAAATTAGCCAGAACACATTAATGCAAGATAATGCTGAAATGTATAAAACTGCTGTTTTAGAAGAATCTGGCTTTTCCCATTTCAGTAATGAGGGGGTTAAAACAGCTGTGGGCCAGTCTGAGCCTCCATGTGAGCAGAGCATAGAGCAAAACACCCCACAGTTTTGTGCAGTTGAAGTGCATTCCTGAACAGATAACACTGAGAACAGAGCCCAGAATGTTATTTACAGACCCTTTCTGCAAAGAAAAATTAATTCGGACAAGGCAGAAGTACTGTTGCAAAATGTGCAGTTACTGGAAATTCAGTGGAACCCAGAAAAAAGACAGATGTTGTCACAAGTAAAACGAAAGATTTTAGTTTCTTACTGTTTGCACTAAGCAAGAGACACTGAGTTTCATGAGCTTGATTTTTGGAAACAGTATAGCCCTCATCTGAGTGAAATCTTAACACTTTGGTATAAAGTAACTAGGAAAAAACATGAGCAGCTGTGCGCTTTTGATTTGGCAAATGAAATAATTCGGACTTTAGGATTCTGCGCAGTGCAAGAGGGAAACACTGATTTACATGTAAATCACGAACAGGGGAAGACAAAAGTGCCCCTGGAACTTTGGAGTATGAAACACGAAATATCAAGCATGCAGTGGGTGATGAGTTCACCTAATTCTCACAGTTTAGGACAGGCACAGGAGGCTAATATCATGCATTGGACATGCAAGACAGGGCTAGAGTCACTGCAGCCCTACATGAATAGGTGTCACAAGCCCCTTTTCAGAAGGAGGAGAGGGTGCAGGGAGTACCACAGGTAAAAGACTCACAAGTGCAATTGAGTGCACCATTTGAATTCGTGTCCACTGAGGATAAAAAGCATTTTTGTTTGACTATTTATTCAGATTTGTACAAGGTGTGTCAGACTTTAAAGCAAGAGTTGCTTGAGATGTGTCATTTTTACACTGATTCTTGGTTCATTGCCAATGGTTTGGCCGTTTGGTTTTCCACATGGCTTGTACCTAACAGGTTCAATTCCCTTGCAGATGTTAAAGAGAAAAATTTAGAGAGAGAAGTGTCCAACAAGAATTCTGACTTGGTGGGGATGGCTAAGTGGGTGCACCAGAAATGTGGACATCTGGGAGAAAAAGCCACTTACAGGTGGGCAGAGATGAGAGGGATGCACATTCGCCTAGATTTGATAAAAACTGTGCCGCACGCACAAGAGCAATCTGTCCCACAAACAGTCAAAGATCAGTTGGAGAGAGGAAAGTTACCAGGACAGATATGGCAACTTGATCAGGTTTTAGGGGGGAGTGATTGCTGCAGATTACCAAGGAGAAATCAAAATTATGCTGATAACTGGAAAATAATCTGATTTATTCATACAGATTGGGGACGGTTTTGCCCAACTTGTCAAAAGTGCAGTGAATGGAGGTTTGGTAAAGAAGGATTCTGCCCCCGCCCTTCTGACAGTGCAAGGAAAGGGAAGCTGTGGCGCTGCAGATAAAAACCTCAGTGCTGAGGTGTGGGTTGAAGCCCCAAATGACCCTCCAGAACCTGCAGAAATCATAACAAAGGACCCCAAAAACATCCTGCTGATTATAAAACAGGGAAAGGAAGAGGAGGGGCACATTTCAGATGACAAATGTTATTTGCAAGAGAAGTCATACTTTTTTCTTTTGCAGATCCTACCACGTTTCGCCACTGACCACGAGTGTGCTGTGTGGTCTCCCTTCGGGTGTGTGCGTGTGGGGTCGGGGAATGGACCAAACCCCCAACCTGAACCTGATTGAGTAAAGTACAAACCCCATGGATCCATTTTGCACAACTGGCGCCTTCTGTTCAAGTTCAACTTGGTTGATTACATTCTTCCACTGGAACTAAGCAACCTTAGCAGTTAAATGTCTGTGTTTTTTTGTGTAGAACTCTGACTTTTACTTACATTCCAGCAATCCTTTCAGGTGGACTGTGTACCTTTACATGAGTAGAACTCATGCTACATCAAATTGCTATTTTAGAGACACTGTTCAATCAGAGTATATAAGTTTCAGTCTTTTCTGTGTAGATGTATCTGATGTGAAAGGTTATGAGATTAATATGTTAATCCCCTTCCATTGCTTTACAGTGATTACTTTTATCATTCAAATCTGATTTGCATATAATGATTTTTTTTTGTGTTGATGTTTTTGTTTTTGTTTGAAATAAGAGGCATGTAAACAAAAATTCATTGGTCATAGGGTGGAATGTAATGCTATTAATTGTGTTTGACCAATGACTTTGTGTTTCACCATTGTGCATATTAGTTGATCAATGTTCACCAGTAGCACATTACATGTTGTGTTCAGTTTAGCAGCCTATTGGCTTTAACATGGAGTTAGCCATTACATTCTGTATTCAGGTCAGCTGCCTATTGGCTTTAACATGGCATTAGCCATTACATTTTGTATTCAGTTTAGCTGCCTATTGCCTTTGACATGGCATTAGCCATTACATTCTGAATTCAGTTCAGCTGCCTATTGGTTTTGACATGACATTAGACATTACATTTGGTATTTAGGTTAGCTGCCTATTGGCTTTAACGTGGAGTTAGACATTGCAGTTGAGACATTGCAGATGAGCTGTGTTTTTCCAAGCTGTGTTTTTCCACATGGTAGACCAAGCTGTGTTTTTCACACCAGACTATAGCTGATAAGAGAGAGTACATTCGGTGTTTTCCTTTCCGCTCAGCCTTGGGAAGAGGAGGGGTCTAGGAGATCTGGACAGTCTCCAAAGGCTTGCTTAGTTTTCCCGAGTCTGAGAGGAGGGGGCACGTTTTTGGAACAATGGCTCTGGACAACGGCAGAGTGAGTTAGATTGAATCTGCTTGACTTCAGACAGGAACGGAGACGTCAGTTGCCTGTCTCCCGTTTGGGTAGAAAATCTCCTTCTCGCAGTTGAACGTAGTCATCAACTTGCAGGTCCCAGAAAGATGAAGCTGAGTTGTAGGCCCCACAGCCTTGCCTTACGGTGATGTAATTTTGACTTTTATGCTTTGCTTTGAAGTTATGCTATAATATAATCACATGTATTTGCTGTGTACATTGCAACTGAGAAGTACTTTGATATATTTTGCTTTCATTGCTGCGACTACTTTTGAACGTGTGCTTCCAGTCTACTAATTTTGTCTCTCAGGAACCTCGTGGTGAAGTAACAATAACAATAAATGTCTTCTTTGAACTCAGAAGTGCATTCCAGAGAGGTTCTGTAAGCTCGGTTATGACATAATAGCAGGAAAGCAGAACAGGGGGGTGGGTGGATGTCCTCTTGGCGGCATACAGGTTGTGCATTGGGCTATGTGTGTGCCAATGGTGATGGAAACGAGTATGGTGGGCCATATGTGTAACAGGCGGGGCTTGTTTGTCTAATGGTATTTCCATGTGTGTATTGCCTCTTCAGGTCAGCGCCCATCAAAAGAAGGGTATATGGCGTGCCATCGCCAAGGAGGTGCGGACCCTGGGGTTCTATGGCAGGTAGAGCACCCACTGTCGCAAACGGTGGGAGGACCTGAGATGCTGGGCATGGAAGACAGTGGAGGCTCAGCTGGGGATGGCCTCCCAATGAGCAAGGATGTCCATCGAACCCTGACCCACCCTGACAGCCCGCATACTGGCGGTGGCCTATCCAGAGCTGGATGGGCACTTGAGGGCATCATAGCAGCCACAAGGGGGTGAGTACAGTGCCCATCCCAACATCCTATGGCTGGTGGGGTGGTGTCCGGATTGTGGATGTGTATCAGTGGGTTCACTAGGCCAGGCCTGACATTGCAGCATAAGTCCCTTGGTGGCTAGGGTTCTGAAGGGGTAATCCTGCTACCTAGCTCATAGTAATCCACTGCTGGTCAGGGCTGTGTAGGTCCCAGGTGTGCTGCATTTGCCAGTGTGTGACCCTCCCCTTGCCTTGGTGGCGAGCAATTTCACTGGTAGTTCAATGCATAGTGCGTAGGCCTGTTCCTTGTGTGTGAGGGTGCTGTGTGCGCCAACGGTGGTGTTGGTGCAGCCATTAACCCAGTGTATCCTTTGTCTCTCTCTCTCCCCCTTTCTTGTTTTGTCATCCTGTCCTTATGTGCATTAGCATCATCTGGTGGAGGAGCAGAGGCACCAGCGACAGAGGGACCTGCATCCCAAAGGACCCAGGAGGCAGAGTTCACCGACGCTGAGGGCACCAGTGGGACGGAGGGCGAGAGGAGCACCATGGTGGAGACTGGAGTGGACACTTCAGACACACATACCTCCGCCGGTGGAAGCTCCCTTGTGGGGGCAGACACTTCTGTGACCACCCCAGCTACAGGTACATCTGCCACCCCTGTACCACCACCGCCCTCCCAGCAGCCCCTCATCGAGTTGCCCATGCATGCTCACCCAGGAGGGTGGGCATCTCCTTCACCCCAGGCACCTCAGGCCCTGCCCCAGTAAGCCCTGCTGCCCTGAGTGAGGAAGCTATTGACCTTCTGAGATCAATCTCTGTAGGACAGTCAACCATTGTGAACGACATCCAGGGTCTGGCAGCCCAGATGGAACAATCTAATGCATCCTGGAGGGAATTCACACTGGATCGGCGGCCCAACAGAGATCGATTCAGGCTCTGGCCTCCTCTCTGATGGCAGCCAGTGTCCCTGTTTCTACCCTCCAACTTCCACTGCCCAGTCCCATTCTCAACAACCCCAACCCATCCCAGGCACACATACAGATGAGCATGCACACAAAACAACACCCAAGAGTGTCACAGGCAAACACAAGCACCACACTTCATCCCACAGGCACTCACACAAACATCATCCAGTTGCAGACACAACAACATCCACGATTTCCACTGTCTCCCCCTCTTCCTCCTCCTCCACCTCCCACCTAGTTACACCCACACTCACACTTGCATGCACTACATCATCATCCACTACCAGCATCATCACCACACCAAGCAGAACACACACCTCACTGGCAGACACCTCCACAACATCCATGCACACGTCCCCTGTGCTCTCTCCCACTGTGTCTGCCCCCCCAAAGTACACAAACGTAAGCACTCAGACACCCAACATCCATTCACCTCACAACATTAAGCCCATGCATCTGCACCCAAATCCAGCAGACACCTCCAACAACCACTCCTCATCCTCCCCTCCCATTCCTTCTCACCCTTCCCGCTCCAATGTCCCTAAAAAATTGTTCCTATCCGCCGTTTACCTCTTTCCTACCCCTCCCCACTGTCCTGCACGTATGGCCAGGGTATCACGAGCCCAGCCAAGCACCTCAGCCACACAGTCCACTGGCCCAGTTCCATCCGCAACCACTCGAGGTGGAAAGAAATCCAGGCCACATTTACTGAAAGGGAAGGAGCCTGCACCAGCAGGCAGGAAGGCCAAGGAGTCTGCACTAGCAGGCAGGAAGTCCAAAGAGCCTCCACCAGCAGGCAAGAAGGCCAAGGAGCCTGCACCAGCAGGCAGGAAGACAAAGAGCCTCCACCAGCCGGCAAGAAGGCCAAGGAGCCTGCACCAGCAGGCAGGAATGCCAAGGAGCCTTCCCCAGCAGGCAAGAAGGCCAAAGAGCCTGGGCCAACAGCTGTGACGGAGCCTCCACTACCAAGCATGGTTGTGCATCCATCCGAGGGTGCAGGGGATGTGCAGAGCCTCCCACCACCAGCACACCACCACAGTGCATCCGTCCAAAGGTGCAGAGGATGTGCAGGAGCCTCCCACCACCACCAGCACCACAACGGTGCATCCATCTGTTGGTGCAGGGGATGTGCCGGAGCCTACCACCACCACCAACACAGTGCAGCCGTTACCGCTGGCGGACGCAATGTAATCCTGCGTCCATGGGCTGTTGTGTGGCCTGTCCACTCCAGAACCAGTGGAGAAGATACCCATTTAAGAGACTGTGGCCTTGCACTCCATAGGACCAAGCACAGGGCATGTTGCCCCCTCCAGAACCAGTGGGGATGACCCCCGCTCGAGAAAATGTGGCCTTGCACTCCCCAGGACCACGCACAGGACATGTTGACCCCTCCAGAACCAGTGGGAATGACACCCACTCAAGAGACTGTAGCCTTGCACTCCCCAGGACCAAGCACAGGGCATGTTGCCCCCTCAGGACCAAGTGGTCTTGTTTCAGCTCTCGGCTGAGGTGCCCTCCATCCCCCTGATGCCCCTGCAGTGATCTGTCTGTGTTGGTGGAGGTGACAGGTGGGGCCTTGGACTTTGGCCTGTGGCCAAGTGGCCCACGCAAAATTAGGACTGGGCTGTGTCCCTTGTTCTGTACATTTTTATATATCTGTTACATTGCCAAATTTATTATTTTTGCTGTGTTGATCTTATTACATTCACTTTGGTAAATTATTTTTGTCCTTGCATTATTCATCCGATTTAGAGGGATTAACTTGTTTTCTAGTGCATCTGGTTGTGTGTATGGTGTGTGTGTGTGGGGTGTGTATGGTGCGTGTGTGTGTCAATGTTGTTGTCCTCCCCCCTCCCTTGTGTGCTAGGCGGCTGTACACACCGTCATCGTCTTCGCCAGCACTGGTGTTCGTGGTGGAGCAGAACATAGAATATCATCAGAAAAACATACAGTTCAGGTTCCATGGCAGCGTGGTTCTTCCCTGTGTCTCCAAAGGTGAGTCCTTTCACTTCTGAGGTCTGTTTCTGCCAGCCTTTTAATGTCATTGGTACCGCACCGGAAAAGGTGGTGGATTGGGATGTTGTAATATGGTAGGCGGAACTTTGACTTCCGCTATGGTGCCTGTTGTTTCAGCCCTGGCGGTCGGTGTGGTACATTGGCTGTCTTTCGGAGATCTTTCCCGCATGGTTATAATTTGGTGGTAGTTACCGCCATCCTGTTGGTGGTATTACTGCCACTTTATCACCGACCGCCAGGGTCATAATGAGGGCCTATATCTTAAGTCAGATTTTATCAACATTTATTAAGGTCAAATAAGAAGAATATGAAATTTTGGGCTGGACACATGTTTGCTCTACAGATAAACAGGTAGGAAATGTGGTGACAGACACATGCGCACAAAAATACTAAAGAAGACAAAATAATTTGAAAAAGATATATTTCAGACTACAGAATACAAGCTAGAAATTTAAAAGAGTGGATGTCAGTTTGAAAGGTTCCATTCTAGAAAGAGGGGCATGTCAAGGAGCAATAGCAATCAGCTGAGAGGGGTATACCTCTCCAAGGGAACAGCATTCAGGGATTCTTCATCAGCAAAGCATCTGGATCAGCAGTAAAATTCTCTAAGGAAGGACGACACAGAGTCTAAGGGGGTCATTACGACCCTGGTGACCGCCAGGGGTAATATGGCATCCGTACCGCCAACAGGCTGGCGGTACGGAGACCCGTATTACGACCGCGGCGGTAGCGCTGCGGTCGCACCACCGGGGCCGGCGGTTTCCCGCCGTTTTTGCCCCGGCGGTGATAATCCACCAGGGCAGCGCTGCAAGCAGCGCTGCCCTGGGGATTATGACTCCCCCTACCGCCAGCCTGTTTCTGGTGGTTTGCACCACAAGGAAGAGGCTGGCGGTAAGGGGTGTCCTGGGGCCCCCTAACAGGGCACCGGGCAGCTTTTCACTGTCTGCATAGCAGACAGTGAAAAGCACGACGGGTGCTACTGCACCCGTCGCACGGACGCAACACCTCCGGCTCCATTAGGAACCGGCTCCTATGTTGCGGCCTCATCCCCGCTGGGCCGGCGGGCGTAAACTTGGTTTGCGCCCGCCGGCCCAGCGGGGATGTCGTAATTGGGTCCGCGGGAGTGCGGCTGCATTGGCGGCCGCACGGCGGTACACCGCCAAGCTTGTAATGACCCCCTAAGAGTCTGAAGAGGGTCTGAGAGTCTGAAGATCTAATGAGAGTCTGCTGACGACCTGAGGGTCTGATCTAAACTTTCAAAGTCTTTCCCAAATATAAAAAACATAAATCATGTTGGTTTGCTGGATTGATGGTGTCAGGTCATGCAAAAGGGGATCATCCAGTCATTAGCAACGGGTGATCTTGAAGTTACAACAGTCTATCAAATTCTCAGACTTTCCCTGAGAACCATCTTCCATCACTGTGACTCCATCGAGTGATGGCAACCTTTTATTTCATGTTTAGTCTATAGGCCAGGATGTTCCTTTCAAGGTCACTAAACTAAAAGCCTTTGTGCAATTTGAACAATGAACCTATTGCTGCTTGCTAAGCTTCCTATGAGAACGGAACCTAGAGAAAAACTCATATTAGAAAGTACAATGATTCATCACTTTTACATGACTGAGAAATACGAGCTCTGCAGACCTCATTTAGGTTAACATAAGAAAATCAATTGCATTACAGTTAATCATTGCAATTTAATAAAATATGTAAAATAAAAACTTAAAAACTCATCAATATTAATACTTCATTAATATGAGCAGTACATTTTACTTTAAATGATAACTTTGTCGGTACCTTTAAGTAAATGTGACGGAGAAGTGCAATTATTTAATTTCTGCATGTATCTTTAAACTCATAATTCACCCATTAAACATTAGAAAACTAAAGGACATATTTACACAGAAATGGTGCAGTGTGGCACTGCCTCAAAATTGTCAGCGCTGTGCTGCATCTATTCTGAAACACAGGGATATGCCGTATTTACGCAAACACGGCATACCCCTTGCTCCCCTAGAACTAGCCCAAAATGTAGCTGCCAACACAGGCATCTTTGCACCATACTGCAAGGGTATCTGTGTTGAAGAGAATGATTGTTTAAGTGCAGGAAGGTGTCCCTTCCTGCATGTAAACAATCTACAATGACAATTTGCTACTTCTATGTGTGCTGCATTCTGCAATGCACATAAACAATCATTCATGGAGTTTTGCTCTTTCTATGTCTGCTGCAGAATGCAGCACACAAAGAAAAAGCAAAAACAAGGAGAAATAAAAGTATTTCTCCTCGTTGCACCATGCTAACACCACCCCTGGTATGGCATTAATTTTTGTCTCTGCCACAGATTTACAAATTCTTGTAAATCTGGGGCAGCATCAAACCAATTGGGTGTTGCAGAGGAAGGTCCATAGCAACACCCATTGCATGCCCCTCTGCCTTGGAAAACTGCGTCGGAGGGGCCCATGTTTACAATTCTGCATTAAGCCACGAAATGTGCCTTAGGGCCGCCTTGTATATGTGACACAGTGCACAGCGCCACCCAAGAGTCACAAAAAATGACACTCCTGTGGCGCTAGGAGCATGTAAATATGCCCCTAAATTTGTTTCTTGACACGTAACTAGCCTAGAGCCTAAATTCTACTTCACCATCAATTTTATTTCACCAACATGTTATGTAATAATGAAGGCACAATTGTGACTACCAGAAAATGAAAACATTAGCACATTTAATATGCGTGTCAATGCAGCTTTCTACCTAAAGCTGTCAAGCATGAGACATAAATTGTCACCTTCTGCTGATGTCTGGGTCACTAAAAGCATTACTAAATTTGACACTCCAACAAACCCATTCAGGCTTCAAGTCATCAATCAATCAATCAATCAATTATTTGTAATGCGCACTACGTACCCGTGAGGGTTTCAAGGCGTTGTGGGGGAGGGAGGGTGCTGCTACTACTCGAAGAGCCAGGTCTTGAGGAGTCTTCTGAAGGAGAGCAGGTCCTGGGTCTGTCTTAGGTCGGCCGGGAGGGTGTTCCAGGTCTTGGCGGCGAGGTACGAGAAAGATCTGCCGCCGGAAGATTTGTGCCGGATGCGGGGGATGGAGGCGAGGGCGAGGTTGGCTGAGCGGAGTTGCCGGGTAGGGGTGTAGAAGCTGAGTCTGCTGTTCAGGTATGTTGGTCCGGTGTTGTGGAGTGCCTTGTGTGCGTGGTTGAGGAGCTTGAAGGTGATCCTCTTTTCGACGGGGAGCCAGTGAAGGTCTCTAAGGTTGGGGGAGATGTGGCTGTGGCGAGGGATGTTGAGGATGAGTCGGGCGGAGGCGTTCTGGATGCATTGTAGGTGTTTTGATGGGATGCTGGCATAGAGGACGTTGCCGTAGTCGAGTCTGCTGCTGACAAGGGCCTGGGTTACTGTTTTTCTTGTTTCTGTTGGGATCCATTTGTAGACTCTGCGGAGCATGCAGAGGGTGTTGTACCAGGAGGAGGAGACGGCGTTGACCTGCTTTGACATGGAGAGGGATGAGTCGAGGGTGAAGCCGAGGTTTTGTGCGCTGTCGGTGGGTGTCGGTGGGGGACCCAGCGATGTCGGCCACCATGAGTTGTCCCAGGCAGAGGGGGTGGGCCCAAGGATGAGGACCTCTGTTTTGTCTGAGTTCAGTTTTAGCCTGCTGTCTCTCATCCAGTTGGCGATGGCTTTCAGTCTCTCGTGGAGGCTGGTTTTGGCGGTGCGAGGGTCCTTGGTGAGGGAAAGGCTGTCGTCGGCGTAGGAGATGATGTTGAGGTTGTGCTGACGGGCCCCCTGTGCCAGGGGGGCCATGTAGATGTTGAACAGCGTCGGGCTGAGGGATAAGCCCTGGGGTACGCCGCAGATGATGTTGAAGGCCTTAGATTGGTACAGGGGGAGGTGGACTCTTTGGGTTCTGCCGGCGAGGAAGGATGCGGTCCATTTGAGGGCCTGTTCTTGGATTCCTGCTTTGCAGAGGCGGGCTTTCAGCGTGTGGTGACAAAAAGTGTCAAAGGAGGCTGAGAAGTCTAGGAGGATGAGGGCTGATGTTTCTCCATTGTCGAGGTGGCTCCTGATGTCGTCTGTGGCTGCGAGGAGGGCAGTTTTGGTGCTGTGGTTATGCCTGAAGCCGGACTGGGAGGGGTCGAGGATGTTGTTGTCTTCGAGGTACCGAGTGAGCTGAGTGTTGACGATTTTCTCGATGACTTTTGCCGGGAAAGGGAGCAGGGAGATGGGCCGGATGTTTTTTAGGTCCGTGGGATCCAGCTTTTGGTTTCTTGAGAAGGGCGTTGATTTCGGCGTGTTTCCAGCTTTCCGGGAATCTTGCAGTTTCGAAGGAGATGTTGATGACTCTCCGTAGGTGTGGAGCGATGGCTGTGCCTGCTTTATTAAAGATGTGGTGAGGGCGGGGGTCTGATGGTGATCCAGAGTGGATGGAGTTCATGGTCTTGCGGGTTTCATCGTCGCTGATGCTGGTCCAGGAGGTCAGTCAGCTGGAGCGGGTGGAGTTCGTGGAGGGCGGCATAGGGGTGTCCGAGGTATGAAAGGAGTTGAAGCTATCGTGGATGTCAGTGATTTTCTGGTGGAATGCGGTTGTTAGGGCGTTGCATAGTTCTTGGGAGGGGGTGATGTCGTTGACGGTGGCGCTTGGGCTGGAGAGTTCTTTTACGATGTTGAAAAGTTCTTTGCAGTCGTGGGCATTGTTTTCTAGGCGGGTTTTGAAGGAGGATCTTTTTGCTAGCTTGATGAGTTGGTGGTGTTTGCGTGTAACATCCTTGAGTGCCGTGCGGTTGTTTGGAGTACGTTCGAATAGCCATATTTGCTTGAGTTTCCGGCAGTGGCGTTTGGAGGCTTGCAGATCATCGGTGAACCAGGTGGCTTTTTTGTTGGTGCGTTTGTTGGAGGGTTTTCTAAGTGGAGCAAGGCAGTCGGTGCAGTCGTTGATCCATAGCTTGAGGTTGTGTGCAGCGGTGTCAGTGTCAGTGGGGTTGGCAGGCGGTTTCTGGGCTAGGGTATTGGTTAGTTGATCTTCTGTGATTTTGCCCCATAGTCGGCAGGGTGGTTGTTCGGTGAGGTGGTGTTCTGTTTGTTTCTTGAAGGTGAAATGGATGCAGTAGTGGTCGGTCCAGTATAGTTTGGTGGTGTGGTTGAAGGTGACGTGGTTGCTTGTGGAGAAGATGGGGTCAAGATTGTGACCAGCTGTGTGGGTGGGTGTGTTGACGAGCTGTGTGAAGCCGAGGTTGGCGAGGTTTTCGGTCAGGGTGGTGGAGTTGGTGTCATTGTTGTTTTCGAGGTGAAAGTTCAGGTCCCCGAGGAGGATCTAGTCTGTGGAGGCGAGTGCATGGGTGCTGGCCAGGTCGGCGATGGCATTGCTGAACAGTGTCCTGGGTCCTGGAGGTCTATAGATGAGTGTTCCTCTGAGCATGGTGTTGGGGTCGGTGCGGACTTGGAAGTGTAGGAGTTTGGCGGCACAGAAGGAGTCGTCCATGGTGGTCTTGACTTCGAGGGTGGCTTTGTGGACGATGGCTATGCCTCCTCCGGTTCTGTTGGTGCGGTCTTGACGGGAGACTTTGTATCCGTCCGGGATGGCTATGGCGATGTCTGGTGCTGAGGAGTCAGTCCACCAGGTTTCGGTTAGAAATGCCACGTCCGGGGTGGTGGAGTCAAGCAGGTCCCAGAGATTGATAGTATGCTTGCGTGCTGAGCGGGTGTTGAAGAGTATGCAGCGGAGGTGGTTGGTCTTGGTTCTAGGAGGTTTGTGGGCTCTGGTGCAAGTGAAGCTGCAGTTGTGGCAGGAGAAGGCTCCATGCGTGCTCTTTGAAGAGGCCTGGAAGCAGGTGGTGTTTTGGCCGGTGTTGAGTGTGCGGAGGGTGTCAGCGTTGTAGCGGATTCTGACGGGGTGGCCAGGGGTTCTGGCGCTGGGCGCGGTCCAGGTGTGGATGGGCGAAGACGGGCTTGCCTCTGGCGCGCCCGCTGCACGCAGTCGCGCAGCGAAGGCTATTGAGAAGTGAGGGGGGAGGGAGGAGCAGCTGGGAGGTGGGCGGGGTGGGCGATTAGAGGTGCGGGGCGGGGAAAAGGAGTGGGAAACGGCAAAAAATGCAAGGAAATTGGAAAGGCAAACGAGAAAAGATGGGAAAAGATGGAAAAAGTCAGAAAGGCAAAAAAGAGGTGAAAAAAGGAGTCAAAGGCTAGAAAGCAGAGAAGAGAGTCAAGGTTGACTGAAAAAAAGAGTGAAGGCTGAAGGGGCAGACAGACACTCTAGCGGATCGGGTCCCGAAAGGCCTCGATCCCTAGACGCAGCGAGGGTGTGGAGGGGGAGATACCGGCACGGCTTGGTGGTGCTGTGCACGTGGGGAGTGTGCTACCTGGCCAAAATAGGTCAGTAGACACAATAGGTCACATGTAGCACTGCTGAATCATGTTGGAGATGCTGACAGATGAGAGGTATGGTGACACATACTTAGTGGTCTTGCCCACAAGCCCAAACATTCTGGGTGGACCTGTTAAGTTGTAGTGGACCTGTTAATCCTCATAAAGCATTTGTTGGGACAACTTCAGGGTGATAGGATATATTCAATGCACTCAGCTATGGGACGCTTCCCTACTCAATTTCTGTTAGTGTTTAGATTAACCCTGGCCCATTGCTGGAAGCGACAGGCCCCTCCACTGCTGAGCTATGGTGGACAAAGATCTGGCATATCTTCACGATGGAAAAAAACACTGCATTTTTAGCTGACAGAACGCTTACATTTGAAGGAAAATGGAAACCCTTTAAGACTTACATAAAACTAAAGTAGAAGGTTGGCAAATTACAAAGCATGTCCAGAACGTGGTAAGAAAGAGTCACCATAATCGAATGCCTGGCTTCTCTAGACAAGACTCCTTTGACCTGGACAATGTGCCTGACACTGATTGATCATGAGAGATAGTGCAATACTAGATTCCCTAGTCCTTTAGGAATGACTAAAGCTCTTTTGTTGCTGTGTATTATGATGCACAGCATAATAAAATTATAAAACTAATTTTAAAAAATCAAGAATAAAAAAATAATCGAAAAGACCGAAAAATAATTAAAATCGTATATGGGGAAATAGAGAAATGGGTTGTTATAGTTTTAATAAAAAGAGCAACAAGAAAAGATAAGGGAATGTCAAGGGCAACATTTGCAGTTGGTCAACCACAATAGAGCAAAGGGCCAAGTTGGTCACACTGGTCAAAGTTGAGAATTTAGGATCCGGTCAAAGTTTTTACCTTAGGACTTTGACGTTTCTCTGTCTCTCACAATCCTCCTTGGGCAAAAAGCAAGAATGATACGTATCTATAAAACATGAAGGTGTTCTGCAAAGACAGCTGAAGAATCAATAAAAAAAGCATAAAGAAGAAAATGCAGCTCGTATATTTTTTACTCATTTGAGACATATTACATTTGTGTTTTTCGTTCTTTTTTGCATTGACTAGTAGTATAACTTGACACACAAGGGAAATTGCAATTTGTTGCTTCACTCAGTTTAGTACTACCTTTAGCAGGTATCATGTTCTTCGAGCTTCCAATTGTTAATTCAATACATTTCATTTCCCGCCGTTATTGAAAGCAGTGCCACATTATGCCAAGTGCCGCATGGCACAACAGGCATGTGCGTCTATTCTACGCCAGTGGGACTAGCAGGGCAGAAGGGGCGCTAATGTTGGCAATGCCCTTTCTATATTACAGCTTGTTCCGGGGCTCAAAGTGGGCGGTCACAGTCTCAAATTTCCGAACAGTGGTCTTTAACAAGGCCAGTACATAATGCTGCACAGGACTGCACACATCATAGTTAGCATATGGAGTATGGATCCATCCCATTATCAAGTGGCATGCCCTCATTCCACTGACGTATTATGTTATGCTAGTCTGGATCCTCGTCCCTTGGAGGCAGCCTTTTTTTGTTTGACTGTCTTGAGGGCAGTGGGTCAAGCAGGGGTTTGAGTTGAGGTAAGTGAGATCAGGAAAAGAGCTCTTTATATCCTGGTGGTAGAATATTCGTGTACTCTACAACGTTGATCAAGCAACTAAATTAAAAGAAAATTAGCAACCATGCAACAGACTGCAGCAGTGCACAACGACCACATTTTTCAGAAATGTACTTGACAGAACATGTGTGCAGCTTTCGAGTAACTTAAGGTTTATTTCTTTAGCAATTCCAGCGGCAAAAGCTTCAGCGTCAACTAGTCTGTATATACTCTAACTAACAGAGGATCTAAACGAGGTCACTGGTAAATCTGTAAGAAAATCAGACCTTCGTTCTTCTGTGGAAAAAAGTTCCTCCCCAATAAAGATGGCACTGGCGGCCCTGCAGCCTTGAAACCCGTGTAGGAGTAAACTATTACCCGCTCACAGCATCACTCTTGGTGTCACTCACTATAAAATGCTAATTTGGCATAACAGAAACTGATTACGAGGTCACACCTCTGCAAAATGGCAACTAGCCAAAATTTGCTAACAGGTCACAGAAACTCTCCATGTGGTGCAAAATGGAAAGTGTCTGAGGTGCTAAACACACATGATTGTCTGTCAGTGTGCTGCCAGTGTGTTCATGTGTGCCTGTTTGTATGTTGTTGGTGGACAGACTTTTATAGTACAAACACAGCTGAGAGGCTCCGAAGTTCTAAACAAAAGTGTGAGAGCCCACGAGTACTTTTTTAGAATACTATAGTTACTAGGGCGACAAACGGTGTGGAACGGTAGGGTTGAATGTGGCTGCATTCGCGCAGCTTTTGCATATCTGCATGTTGGTCCCAGTGCATGGAACATCCATCCATCCATCTATCAATCCATCCAGGTATTGGAAAAGAATGCACAAAACGCAAAACATGAACATGTACAGGCCACTGTATTGGAGTTCTGAAGGAATATATTTCAGTAATAGTGATGCTTGTGACACCGTAATCACATAGGCATATCATTGATGACGCATGGCTCATCGCTTTTCTTCTTAGTTGGCATTCCGTAAGAATAGTGATGATTTTAAATGCTAACGCCCGGCGGAGACATCAAAGGGAAGAATAATATAAAGACACATGCATCTCTTCCAGGCAGCAATGATGCTCAGAATGGCTGCTTGTCTCTGTGAGTTAATCATGACTTCTTCCTGCAGCGACATCCCTTTAAAAAATATCTTCTGCTTCTCATTTGAGCTGTATTACAACACGGCAGGCATCCTAGAGGTAGGAAATGATTGAGATTTATAACTAAAGGCAATCCATATTTTCCTAAACAACACTTGTAATTACATTTCAAAACAAGAAATGGAGAAAAATAAAGTAACAACGATACTTATGAGCAGCAGAGAGAAACATTAACTGCTTGTGTATAAAAGGAGAGGAGAGAAGAGGAGAGATTACCAGGGGGCGAAGGGGTGAAGAGAAGGAGAAAATAGGAAAGGAATTAATTAAATAAAGGAATGGGGGAACATAACAGGGATAAGGGAAATTAGGAAGTAAGAAAGAAGGTAGTAAGAAAGGAAGGAAAGTGCAAAGGAAAGAAGGACGAGCAGAAAGAAATAAAGAAGGGAAGATAAAATAATCACGAAGGATCAAATGATAAAGGATAATTAACTTAATAAAGTAAGGAAAGAATGCAGCACAGAAGGAAGGGAAAATGTAAAGAAAGAAGGTAGGAGGATAGAGAGGAAGGACTAAAAGAATGAGAGAAGGGAGAAAAGGGAAAAAAGCAGAATGAAAGGGTGGAAATAGGGAACTAAAAAACAAAAGAAAGGAGAAAGGAAGAACTTAAGCAAGCAAAGGAGGTACTGAAGAAGGGATAGAAGATGGAAACAAGAAAAGCTGGGAATGGAAAGATGAGGAGTGAAAATGGAAGGACTAAAAGAAGCAAGGACGAATGGTTGTAATAAATGAGGAAGAAAGTAAGGAAGTAATAAAAGAGAACAGAGAAAGATACATCCCAGACACATTCACAGGCATGGAAAACAGGAACAAGAGAGCAACACCATTTAAGTGTCATGTACATTTCATTATGAGAATTTATCTCTACAACGGTGGTCTCTAAAGTGACAGAAATAAAATACAGGCATAATGACTATCAGGTTGTGAATACCTTGTTTTGAGATGCGGCCTGCACTTTGATTGTTGTTCAGACAAATTGAAGATTTGTACTGCAAAGTAAATTCATGTTCTTAATCTGCATCTAGCAAGCAGAAATGTTTTTTTTTTCTCACGTATGGGTCATTGGAGCATATCAAGGCTGAATCCCATGCAATGTTGTCACGACTGCTTCTGCCGCTCTATGTGCCTTCTTTTCTCTTTTTCTAACACCCCTATGCCTCTATCTCTCATTCATGGACTTCACAGTGTGACCCTTTCTCTCACACTTTGACTTTACTTTGTGCCTCCATCGTACCCCAGCCTCCAACCATCTCTCGCACTTTTCCTCTTCCCATCTCCCTTGCTCCTTGCCTGCTCTCCCATATCTTCTTTCTGCGCCTTGTTTCTGCATCTTCTTCCTGCTTCCCATTAGCCCCGCCACCGCAGGTGCCAAGATCTCAGTTCCCTTCATACCTGGGACTGGTCGCCTGACCACTTTAAGGCCCTTTCAGACCCTCGAGGCCCAGTCTTACTCTCCCCGCTGCCACCGCTCTCAGTGCCTCTGAACCATCTTTTCGCTTTTTCTCACACTTCTTTGTCTCTTTCTCTCACTCTTTGTTTTCACTTTGCTTTGTGCCTCTTTCTCTCACTTGTTGCCTTTGCTTTGTGCCTCTTTCTCTCATGTGTTCCATTGCTTGTGTCCCTTTCTCTGACTCGTCACCTTTACTGTGTGCCTCTTTCTCTCAATCTCTCCCTTTGAATTGTGCCTCTTTCTCTCACTCCTTACCTTTAATGTGTACTCCTTTCTGTAGTGCCTCTATCTTTCCCCAGGCCCCCAACTACCTTGTGCGCTTCCCACTCCCTCACTCCTTACCTGCTGTCCCACGTCTTCTTCCTGTGTCTTCTTCCTGTGTCTTCTTTCCACACCCTTAGCCCCGCCAACCACTCCCTTGTGCTCCTCCCTCCTCTCAAGACCTACTTAATGACAGCTGCTGCGCAACCACATTGAGCAGATGCCTAGGAGCCCACTCCCCACTAACCTGTGACTGATCCTCCAACCAGTCTAGGGCCCTTTTAGACCATAGAGGCAAGGCCTCTCTCTCTCAGCTGCCACCAATCTCCGTGCTTCTTTGCCTTTTTTACTTTTTCTAACTTTTGTGCCTCTTTCTCTCACTTTTTGCCTTGTCTTTGTGCCCCTTTCTCAAACTCTTTGTTTTGCTTTGTGCCTCTTTCTCTCACTCTTTGCCTTTACTTTGTGCCTCTTTCTCCCACTTTTTGCCTTTGTCCCTCTTTCTGTTGTGTCTCTGTCCAGCACCTCCAACCTCCCCACACTTTTTCTCCTCCCGCCTGCCTACTCCTTTCCAGCTACCTTCTTGTGTCTTCTTCCCTTGGCCCTGCTGCCAAATGCCCCCCTGTGCTTCTCCCCCTCATGATCTACTTAATGACAGCTTCTGCACATTTGTGCCACTGGCACACTAAAGGTACATCAAAGGAAAGCCAGTCTGCGCCAGAAAGGCCTGTCTGCACCCATCCACGCCTGGATCACGTCCAGCGCAGAAACCCCTGGTCGGATCACCCACTGCCACTACTCTGCCTCGACCCTCAACTCTTTCACACCCTCTGCTGCCACACTGCATCTCACAGCATGGAAGGACCTTTTTCCTGTTCCCACTCTCACTTTACCTGCAGCAACTTGGCACCACACACTCCCCTCAGTGTGACTCCCACTTCACCCTCTCACAACCTCAGCATACCCTCACATGCATGCTCCTCAACAACCACTCACTCACATAACACACTATTAAAATATGTGACCTCCTCAGCAATAGCACAAGAAGCCTCCTTTTCCTATCAGAAACCTAGATGAACCAGGCCTTAGCATCTTGGCATTATGTGACTGTCTCAGCAGGATACAAAATTGCACACCAGGACTGCATCCACAAACTGAACTGAGGACTGACTCACCATCATCTACAAAGACATCCTCAAATTCACAACCATCACAGACTAGGACAGCCCTTTCATAGAACACATGCACTTGAACCTTCAAGGGAACAACAGCCGTGAGGAAACTTGAGCAATCTCATCTCAGACTTCATCCCCCCTCAAGATTTACTCCAAGAACCTCCTACTTGTCTGCGACTTCAGCTTCCACCTGGAGACCCCTCCATTCACTGCTCTCCTGACCTTCTCTAGAGTCTACTCAGTATAGGACTTTCCCGGCTTATCTCACACAATGTAGGATACACTTTTGATGCAATCTTCGCCTCCTGAAACAGTTACTACACCTTCCTACATACATGGACCAACCACTATGTTATCCATTTCAAGATTTCCATGTTACAAGCTAAAGCTCCCATCAACACCAACCAACCCAGCCAAAAGTGGAGCAGAATATTGGAAACAACTTAGCAGAGGAAATCACAAACTTCCACCAATGGATCTCTAACTGTGCTGTTGCACTTGCCCCCATCAAAGCTCACAAACACTACAGAACCAACCACTACACCTCCTGGAACGCAAAAGAATCCCAAGACTCCAAATGATAATGCAAACAGCTGGAAAGAAGTGAAGAACCAACCATATCACTGATGCCAGATGAAGCTACAAGGCTACCCACAGACACTACCACCACCTCCTAAGACTCACCTAGAGATGATCCCTCATGGTTTGGATTAAAGCCAGTTCCAACTAAAGCAAAATTATACTTGCCATCACCAAGACATTCACCAATCTATTCCATCACAGCCTCCCAGTAACTATGTGATGACCTTTCAAACTACTTGAACAGCAAAATTGCAAAGCTTTGGAATTACCTTGAAAATCAACTGAACCCGGAGGACATCATTAGCAAACTGCACACCTATCACTCGCACAGGCACCTAACCAACTGGAGAACACTCACTAAGAAAGACACCACCTCAGTCATGAAGACCGTACACTCTTGGGCCCAACAGACCCATGTCCACAACCTAGGAGGATCTACGATCAGCAAATTCCTCACTCACATCATCAACTCTTCCATCAAGCCTGCAGCTTTTCCCAAGGAGTGGAAGCATGCTGCAGTCAGAGCCCTCCATTAAAAATCATCAGCTGACCCAAACGAAAGGAGAAACTTCCGACCCATTTCCCTACTACCATACCCAGCAAAGGTGATAGAGAAGGCAGTCAACCAGCAACCCACCAAGTCCAGAACTGCACCCTTCTAGACTGAGGAGAAACCATCGACCTCTTACTGCTGTACCTCTTTGCAGCATTCAACATTGGTTACACTCAAGCTTCATCAAACGATTACAATCTAAATGCATCCAAAGTCCAGCCCTCAAATGGATATGCTCCTTTCTCACAAGGAGAACACAGTGAGTCAGACTTTTCCCTGCACATTAGAGTCCAATAACCTGATCTGTGGAGTCCCTCAAGGATCATCCCTCAACCCCAACCTGATCAACATTTATATGACCCCACTCACCAATATCACCAGATCTCACAGCATCTCCATCATCACCTAAACTAATGACACGCAGCTCATGTTCTCAATGTCAGACCCCACAAGCAGATCCACCTTCACCACATACATGATCCGCATAGCAGAATGGATGAAAACCAACTGCCTGAAACTCAACACAGACAACATATAAGTGCTGATCTTCAGGAACAAGAACTCCCCCTGGGACTCCACCTGATGACCATCATAGCCCGGTCCAGCCCCATTACCCTCTAACCACGCATGCAATCTGGGAGTCATCTTAGATGACAAACTAAACATGGCCACACAGGTGAAGACAGTCAGCTCCTCCTTCTTCCAAATACTACGCATTCTCAAATAAATCATCCAATGGATTCCCAAGAGCACAAGACATGCCGTCACTCATGCCTTAGTCACCAGCAAACTTAACTGCCACAACACACTCTGCGCCAGAGTTCCAAACTACCTTCCCCACCATCCTCAGACCATTCAGAACGCCTCTGCTAGACTCATCCTGGATCTCCCACAGTACACCCACAAACACCTCACCTCATAGATCTCCACTGATAGCCGGTATACAAACACTGCCAATTTAAGCTCGTCACACATGCATACAAGGCACTGCACAACATTGGACTATCCTACTTCAACAGTGTGATCCACTTCCACCAGCCGATAACTAATGTGCTTGTTAATGAGTGCATCAGACACCTACATTCTGCCTCACTCTTTCAGGTGCACACCTTTCACATGTGCATAAGCAGAACAGGAGGCCTATCCTTCTCTTACCTCACACCCAAAACGAGGAGCAACCTCCCTCAACACATAAGGATCTCCTCCCCGCTCCTGGAAACGAGCAAGAAGCTGAAGACGTGACTCTTCAGCTAAAACCCAGCAGATGACCTTCACATCTGCTCCAAATTCTAGATACCAAATGGGTGAGAAGATGCGCTTTACAAATCCATGTAACATAACATAACATAACATAACATAACATAACATAACATGACATTAAAGATTATTCCTTACTGAGTTTTGCAATTAAGTCAAACAAAATGGACTTTATTTTACTCTGGCACTAACTAGATAGACCCTTTTGGATTCTGAAAATTGGGATATCACAGCAAAAAAATTGATGAAAGGAGGCAGGAAAATGGAGTAAAAGAAACAAACACAAAAGGAAGGCGAAAAAGGAAGGAAATAAAGGGAGGGATAGTAAAATGAGGGTCAAGTAAAGGAAAAGAGAAAGGAAAGAAGAAGAAAAAAGAAGCAGTAACACAGGAGGATTAGGTTTACAGTTTATTCTTGTATCTTTTTAAGGGCACAATATGAATACTTGGTGCAAACTAAGGGGATAAGTTTAATCTTGGTGGAGAGATTGTACTCTGTCAGGGTGACATAGTAAAGTACTCCATCTCCTTGATGGAGTACTTGCCTGCCAAATTTTTACATTTCCGAACATGTCACACATTGAAAGGAACCTCCTTTGAGGCAGTTCCTGCTAATACATTGGAACTTTGATGTACGGCTCCATCAAACGTGATGAGGCTGTATGGTAAAGTTTCAAAACTTTCTTTATTTTCAAAAACAAAACCACAAAGCGGGTTTTTGTTTTTGAAAATAAAAAAAATAAACAATGCTCCCTCGCCATGGGAGCCATCTCCAATGGCAAAGGGGACATTTGCATTTTTTTACCAGGCCTTACTGCTGGGGTTTTCCTGGTGGTGATAGGCAGTAAAAATGGCTATATGTCCTCCCACCTAAATTGGACAGACAGACACATAGCCATTTTACAGATGGCCCTTACTCTGCCTGGCCAGCAGACAAGTTTGACCATGGTGGAGATTGAGTAGTCTCTTTAATTTGCAAATTATGGTCCACCCTAGTGGGCGGACCATTATATTGGTGGCAAGGACACTCTGTAGTATGCTTATATACAAATCAGGCCATAAGATGGTTTCAGATTGAAAACAAGGAAATAGTAGGAAATATATTAAAAGCTTTTTACTCTTGCAAATTCTGTGCCTTGCAAAAGCACAGGTTTGTGAGGGTACAAAACCACATTGCAATATTTTAAAATGACAATGCGAGTTGCAAGTGTCTTTGCAAGTCACCGTGTAAAAATGTGATTTCTTGAGCATTGCATAGAAAGGGAACAGCAAAGAGGTGTTCTTCCTTTCTTGGGAATCTCAAAGAAAGATGTCAATGCATGGTGACTGCTCATCCGGTTGCATGGAGTTGAAAGGTTACAAGCTCCCTTGTCAGTCAGTAAACATTTGTATGGTTCAAGATTTTTGTGAGAGTTTCCCAGTGGGATCCCATAAAGCCACTATGTCTCAGAACGTCCCTATCTCTCTATACAGAGAGGTCTGGAGCAAGGGCTTGTTGCCCTGAATTTTTCACAGCCAGTATCTCAGTGAACCCAAAACCAGGAAAGGACCTTCTCGAATGCTCCAGTTACAGGCCAATATCACAAATCAATGTTGATCTTAAAATTTTAGCCAAGATCCTGGCGACATGCTTGAATAAAATCATCACAAGCTTAGTGTGTCTCTCCCAGGTGGCATTTGTGCTTGGCTGTTCTTCCGCAAATCACATTCACACTCTCTCTCATATCCTCTGGCTTATGCGGTAGGGTAGGGATGAGAAGGACCTTCTATCACTGGATGCTGAGAAGGCCTATGACCTTGTGGATTGGAATTACCTTACTAGGAGAGAGTGGGTATTGTCTGTAATTTTCTCGCCCTGTTATCAAAGGCTTGAACTATGCGTCTACTGCTTCAGTTGTTTGCAGAGGCTTCTCCTCCCTGTACTTCTCAATATACCTTGGTATGAGACGAGGGGCTCTCTTTCTCCGCTATTGTTTCTTTTGGTGCTGAAGCCCCTGGCAGCTGCCATAAGATCCCAAAAAAATATTACAGGTATTGTGACATCAGTATGGGAGGTCAATGCCTTCTATCATGCAGATATCATCCTTCTGACGCTCTCTGGTCCTCGGAGGTGTCCTTGAAAACTCAACTGGATTGCATCTCTCAGTTCACCAGATATAAACTAAATTGGTCCAGATGTGAGGCTCTACCTTTAACACCTTCCACAACGAGTGCCTCAGTGGCTGCTCTGCCCTTTAAATGACTGCATAATCATCTGAAATACCTGGGGATTTACATAAGCCAGGGTTTGAGGGATATGGTCTATGACAAGTTCAACCAATTATAGATAATATGAAACTTGATTTTCAAAGGTGGTCGACTCTGAACCTATTCTCGTGTAGTAAGGCCCAGATCATGAAGATGAATGCCATCCCTAAATTTAAATTTGCATTTGGTATGGTACTCCTTTACATACCCCGGTCCACCTTTGAGGGCAATAAACCAACCATTTTGTGGAGGTCAACACTATGACAAGTCTCAGATCTACTGTACTTCAAAGTGCTGCTGTGGCATAATATTGCCATTACCATTGGGGAGGGGAAATTAATTGGACTCAGGAAGAATGCACAGCATTTACTACATTCATAACCTACTCTTTACTAGTTCCCTAAAACCATTTCCTGATCTCCAAAAGATGTATGATCTCCCAAGTTCCTAGTTCTGGTAATACACCCAACTGTCAGATGACATGTCTGCTATTTTGGGGTAAGAACAATTTGTTCCACCTAGATCCCCCATTGCTCATTATATCCACACTTGGAAGCACTTAGATGACGTCATATCACACATGTGATATATACACTATTTTGATTGATCACTGCTTTTCTGATGGCACTTCAGAATTGCTATATACTTGGTGGGAAGCACAACTCAACATGTAAATCCTTGAGGATGAAAGGGAAACACTTCTGGGAGATTAGCTATCGGTTCCTACTAGGACTGCATATTAGGACAACAGAGTTTCGGAGACTGAGGGGGTCATTCAGACCCCGGCGGGCGGCGGGAGCCGCCCGCCTGGCAGGAACCGCCGAATGACCGCACCGCGGTCAAAAGACCGCGGCGGCCATTCTGTGTTTCCCGCTGGGCTGGCGGGCGACCGCCAGAAGGCCGCCCGCCAGCCCAGCGGGAAACCCCTTCCCACGAGGACGCCGGCTCCGAATGGAGCCGGCGTAGTGGGAAGGGTGCGACGGGTGCAGTTGCACCCGTCGCGAATTTCAGTGTCTGCAATGCAGACACTGAAATTCTATGTGGTTCCCGCTTACGGGGGCCCCTGCAGTGCCCATGCCATTGGCATGGGCACTGCAGGGGCCCCCAGGGGCCCCACGACACCCCTCATCGCCATCCTGTTCCTGGCGGTCGGAACCGCCAGGAACAGGATGGCGGTGAGGGGGTCGGAATCCCCCATGGCGGCGCAGCAAGCTGCGCCGCCATGGGGGATTCCTCAGGGCATCGGAAAACCGGCGGGAGACCGCCGGTTTTCCTGATCTGACTGCGGCCAAACCGCCACGGTCAGAATGCCCTGCGGGGCACCGCCAGCCTGTTGGTGGTGCTCCCGCCAACCCCAGCCCCGGCGGTCCTTGACCGCCGGGGTCGGAATCACCCCCTGAGTCCGTCCACACATCATAGACTTTTGGCCTAATTCCTGGGTAGCTCACAGTGCCTTACCTGAACCCCAAATCAACCAGGGTGGAAGGTGATTGTGGCAACCTGAACATGACACTCTGACTCCCCAGGGAAGTCATGGAAACAGATCTTAACCTTTTGTTGCATTACTCATGCATGAGCAAGCTACACACAAAGAGATGCAAGAAAGGTTTTAAATACATTTAGTGAAACAGTTGCAATCTAGCATAAAGGGAATGAGCTGTGATAATTAGGCAGATGAAACAAAGCAAAGTAATCAGCATTAGAAACATGCTATAAATGATAAACAATCCAACCATGGGGAACGTAATTCTGGATGTTCTAGAAGTTCCTACCTAACCCTAAGACTATACTTGAAAGCATAGTGGGTGTACCCTTCTGCCTGGCCAAATCTAAAAGCTTAGCCCCAGCCCAAAAACCTGAGGATAGTGTCAGGAGTCAGCCTGTGGTGTAGATGGCAATCCTTTTGGGCCTGTATCTCAATAACTCTTTGATTGTGTTGCCATCGAAATAGCTACTAGTGCTTAATACACAAACAATCTTTCAGGTGTTACAAAGTCATGAGTTCTTAATAAATTTTGAGAAGCCCAGGAGTAGACTTTCAATGTGGCAAGATTCAAGACCAACAGTGATCTGATTACCCTGCCAGAGAAGAGAATCAGGAAACTACAATCTCATGTTGTTTCCTTGATGACTCAGACCAACCCAATGGTGATGGACTGGTGGAGAGCTCAAGGAGACATGGTAGCAACTATATTGATTGTTCCTTGGCCAACATTCCATCTCAACAAGTTTGTGAGACACGCCTTACATCACTGGTCCACTGGTTCAACAGTATCTTTCTCTTCCTATTGCAATGACTGTCATGATAATGGAAGAACTCTCTAGGTGGTTACACGTGGACAAACTACTGGAAGGAATACCACTGACTGCGAGACCTCAAATTACAGTGACAACAGATGCCAGTTCTTCAGGATGGGGACCGTAGACGGAGAACCTACAGGCTGATGAAAGTTGGTCACATGAACATAGAATGAAATCATCTACATTGCAAGGAATTGCAAGCAGTCCTCCTGGCTTTGCAGACCTTTTCTAAGGAGCTCCAAAGCAAAGCGATTTTATTTCAAAGAGACAACAATACCACAAAAATCTACATCAACAAGCAAGGGGGAATAAGCATTCCTTCTTTGTCCCTGATAACGTATCACATCTTCAGTTGGTCTCAACAAAAAATCACTTCTTCCACAGCAATTTATATCAAGAACAGAGCAAATGTCTTAGCAGACAAACTCAGTTGAGAGATTCCTCCTTCAATAGAATTTTCCCTCAGTCAGCATATTTTCCAGCAGGTGTACATCAGATGGGGTCAACTGACTGCAGCGTTGTTTGCCACAGAACAGAATGCTTATGTTCTAATGGGATGTTGCAGATGGAGGGAAAGGGACTCTTTCTTGCCATTGGCCAAAGAGTCTTCTATATGCCTTTCTCCTGTTACTTCTTCAACTCAAAATGTTAATGTGGCTGAGAAGGGAAACATTGGAATTGATTTTGAATGCAACAGCCTAGCCTCACTCAACCTACTTAAACTGCTACTGACAATCAAAGGGGGTACAGAATGGCTTCTTCCTTTGGATCTATCTCACCTATTATTTACTCTTCTTCAGGTCAGCAGTCTGAAAAGACTCAGATTGACGGGCTGAAGATTGAGAGGGCAGGTTTGGTATAGAGGGGCCTCTCAAACAATCTAGTTTTTTCAGTGCAAGAGTCAAGAAGGAATTTTACTCTGAAATCTTATGCGAGACATCTGAGAACTTCCTCTAAATGGTGTGAGAAAAGACACACATCCCCACTTATGGCTTTCCTTGTTCAGATTTGGGAATTTTTACAGGATGGGTTTTGTCTGGGTCTTAAAGTTGCCCATGTGAAAATGTCAACGGGCTGCAGTAACAGCCTTCAGCGAGCCTCCTGCAGAATCTAGAGGACATCTTGAATTGGTCAGCCGATTGTTTAAGGGTTTTTCTAATTTACAACACATATATCAGCCTAAAGTTCCAGTCTATGATTTGATTTTGACCAAACACCCTTTGAACTCAGACACTCTATTTCTTTGGATTTCTTAACCTTTAAATCATTTTGCATTTGCAATAACATTTGCCAGTTGTTTGGGGGGATTGGGTTCTCTTTCCTTAAGATTTCCATTACTGAGATTTTTTTTTACAATAGGGTGGTTCTTCATTTGGGGCCAACCTTTCAGGGGTGGCTCCTACTTAATAGTGGAGGAGCTGTGCCCCACTGATCAGAGTCAGGCAAAAAATAAAATGATAATAAAACAATATTTTCCACTGACTGAATGAGCCATTGAATCTAGGGTGGGTCGGGGCAGACTGGGTCATGGTAGGGAAGAGGAGTGATGGGCACTGCAAGTGAGTATCAATCAATCAAATTTCTTAAGCTACTCACCCGGTAGGGTCTCAGGGCGCTGTGGGTGGGGGGTGAGGGGATGTTTGTGTCACGGTCTGCATGTCTCTTACCGCCCTAGGCTGCAGTACTTGGAGGTTTGCCATAATGCAGTATTCTCAGTGCTAAGGTGTTGTAATTCTTGGGCTTGTTGTTGCACAGTATAACGCATGGATTGTGCATTCTCTACAGCATCATTATGTGGTCTCTCCATGGTTATCACACAATGCTGGTTCTTTTGGCGTTACAATCTGTCACGGTCTGCACGTCTCTTACCGCTGTAGGCTGCAGTACTTAGAGTACTGGAGTACTTGGTTTCTTACTGGTTCTGGACTTGTCAAGACAAGGGTGACCTCTTCTAGTAGCCACGATGCTGCTGACTAGAAAAAATGCCAAGGTAGTCCGTACCCTCCAGAAAGAGTCCCAGAGGAAAACCCCAAGTAATGAGAAAAAAACCTCCATTACAGGAACTCCTGAAAAAGAGGAAAAAAACAATGAAAAGGGCAAAATATAGAAGTCAATTCTGAACGGAAAAATCAGGAGCGAGTAGAAAATTGGAAACAGGAATGAGGATCACCACCAAGATGGAAGTGTTTGCAATGCAAGGAAGGAGGGAACTGCAGTGCTCATATCCCATGAAACAGGAAGTTACAAAACAGGAAGAACGTACAACACCATCTTGGATTGGGAAAGACCACATAGAAATGAATGAGAAAAAAGACCAAGTAGAAAAGGAAAAGGAACAAGGCATGCTGGGAAGACAACCACCAAAGAAGAAGACAATATGGAAGGCCAAGAATAAAACATGAAGACAGAAGAAAAAGAAGAAAAAAGAGAAAGGACCCAAGAAAGGTAAGTGGGAAGGGACAGTCAGGGAGGCTGCGAGGGGCTGCGGCGCGACCCGGAGCACAAAATGTGCCTCCTGGGCTGCACCACAGCACAAAACGCCAAACGAGCACCAACAAAATGGGCCGCCGTGGCTTCGGTGTTCTGAAATGCAGTCTGCTGCCCGACCACGGTCTGAAAAAGGGACGCCGCGGTAGTCCGTGGCGTCAGAGTACGTCGGTTTGGCCGGCCGTTTTAGGACGGCCAAACTGATATGCGCACTTACATTTCTCCAACCCAGGTGTTGCACAGCCAGGTGGAGAAATGGCACAGGCTCCCTGTGCCTGACCAAACATCAGACCAGGCCGCTCAGCTCAATCCTGCTACTTCTCTAATGCTTGAGATAGCATAAGGGCAGCATCTGGATTGGGTGGGGAGCCTGTGCTTTGTGCCCCAGTAACTGACAGAGGAGAGAAGCATTGAGGCAGCCGGCAGCATCAGTGAGCCTCTTAAGGGGGAATTTGTACTGCGGCTACATGGGCAACCCACTCAACCTTTGCATAACATTTGAGAGTGCTTTAGTAAACTGAGATTGAGAATGTTTTGGGAATAAGGTTCTATCAGCTATGAAATGAATAGCTGAAAACCTCAATAAATGTGTTATTGTGCATGAATGGTGACTATATTGTCCTTGTGTGGTATTCATTGCTTTGTATGTCTGAGGAGTAATTAAGGAGGGCAAAGGGACCTTGAAGAGGTAATGCTTAGTTACCGGTAATTGCATTAGTCCAATTGGATCTTTTGCCTAGATTAATTTTGCATACCAGGCCAATTTGGTTACTGCTTGAGACAACCAAAACAAACAGGAAGTGGAGGGGTGGGCAGAGGTTTTTTTTTTCAGTTGGTGGGTATGTTGGAGGCTGATCACCTCTCATGAGTAATTATAATGTAGGCAAAGTACCCAATTTGAGTAATGCAATTACTGGTAAAGTAATTGAGCACTATAGCCAGAGCTGCCTGTGGAACCGGTGAAACAGGTTTTATTCTTGGCAACTGTGCAACATCTTGTGATTCTGAGTAAATCACTTGATCACCTCATGTCTAAATAAAATGAATGTCTTTGCGTAATGTAATTGGTGCTTATGTAAAGCCCTCCTACACCTTTGGGTCGAATTTGCACAATATAAAACTGCACTCTTATGAAATAATACAGCACTCACACAAAATAATACAGCAGAGTACCCAATGCAGGTCCAGGACCTTGTCAGACACTTAGGATCCACCTAAGATACACTCCAAAAATCTTTATGCTAGTGCAGCAAAGCACCACAACAGCGCCAAAAATTCTGACGCTGTTGCGGTAACGGCCGCCATGGTGCCTATGGTGTCGTTAGGTGGGAAACGGGCTACGCAACAGAAGTGGCGCATCTGGCCTGATGCGCCACTTTCTCATATATATGCCCCAGTACCTACCAAATCAAGCAACATTAGGTAGCCTGCTGTAAACACCGAGACCCTCATTATGAGAGGTCCGTAATGCCCCGGTGGGGCTGGAACCTCTCTTGCGTAGGCTTGTCATGTTTTCCCCTTAGTTGTAGCTGCTGAAAGAATCCAAAATCGTGGGTGGCAACTGCACGAGAGAATGAGTGCTTTAGGGCCGCCCTCCATCCCCCCCTCGCATTGGCTACGTGACCTGACCAAGATAACAGAAATTCATAAAGTAGTTTGAACAGGTACAACATTTTATTTGCAGCATCGTCCGTACTGAAGTTTGGGTCTACGACCTGCAAAGTTTATGTGACTACGAGGTGATAAAAAAAAAGATGCGCCACCACAGAAATCTAGTACATAATTTTCCGACGTCCTTGGGGTAAATTCATCATAAATGAAATTAACTTCTACTCTCACTTCCTTCTTTTCTTTCGTAAAATAGGGGCGCTAAACGCGTGGTGCTCGTAGCACGTTCCAGTTTATAATCAACGCCTGGGGTTAGCATATCGAGAGTGTAATTTGCAGACTAATCACAACTTAATCCGAGCATTCCCGCGTGTGCAGCTGCTGACAATCACCACAGGATATTACTGGCGTCCTCGGGTCCTGAGACCAGCTCCAAAAAATACCCCACTCGGCACTAATTTACCATTCTGGGCGCAGCACATCAGTTGCAAGTTAACAAGAGGAAGATGGACGGCGGCGGAATCCTCCTGTGTCCTCTGATTCATAAATCGATTTGCTGTGCCCTTCACCCCAAACAATGATTTCTCTCTCCCTGTTTAGCGTCAACAGTATAATAGTGCTGGAGGAACGGCGCTCCCTGCAGCGCCTCGGCGATGAGAGCGTTTACAGATTAATCGATGAGGGGCCTGCCTGCGGAGCTACAGCGCGCGCCGGCAGGGCCTGATAGGATCAGATTCTCGGAAAGTGCGAGCTTACGTTTTATGTTGCAGTGAAAAAATATATATCTATATTCAGGCTTGAGGGTGACTGCATATAACAGAGCGACGACACAAGTAGCACGGCCTGGAGCACAGATCTTAACTCCTGCCAGTGGAGCGCGGGGCGGGAGGAGCGGGGGGCGCACGCATTGCTTGGTCTTCCACTGGTTCACCTGGTGAGCAGGGGAGAATTTAAGGCTGCGGGGAAGCCCGGCTGCCCCCCTTCACAGCTTTTCTAGAGGGACTGCACGGGGAGGTCAACTGACAGCATCAGACATGAACAGGGTGAACTGGTAGCAGATTAGTCATTGATTGCTAATTTGACTTTCAGATATTCTATTTTGCTAATTCCCCATTGAATTATGACTGAAATCGAGTTGTGGTGGCAGCTTTGCAATCTTCAAACCAAGAGAGTCTGATCATAACATTATTTCAAAAATAATAATTAGGAGAGTTGTGATGTAATCCTTATATTTAATTCCAGCCCCCAATCCCAGATCTGTTATTGTTAAATTGAAAATATATATAATTTTTAATTTAAACTTGCTGCTACATATCACAGCATGCAACAGCGTCTACACTTCATTGTAATTGATGGTTATGGAGGTGAAGGGAAATGTACCACCATTGCTACTGGCACAAGAGATGTTCAGAGAGAAGGTCGAAGCAGCAGTGCCAGCTGCTTCCAGGTCATCTAGGCCCATATTTATACTTTTTGACGCTAAACTGCGCTAACGCAGTTTAGCGTCAAAAAGTTTTGCGCCGTCTAACGCCATTCTGAAGCGCCATGCGGGCGCCGTATTTATGGAATGGCGTTAGACGGCGCAATCAGACCGGCGCTGCCTGGTTTGCGTGGGAAAAAACCACGTAGACCAGACAGCGCCGGCGTAGGGGGAAAATGGCGCATGGGCGTCTTAAAATGGGGCAAGTCAGGTTACGTCGAAAAAATCGTCTTAACCCGACTTGCGCCATTTTTTAACGACGCCCATCCCCCATCAACATGACTCCTATCATTGGAAAGATAGGAGTCATGCCCCCTTGCCCAATGGCCATGCCCAGGGGACTTCTGTCCCCTGGGCATGGTCATTGGGCATAGTGGCATGTAGGGGGGCACAAATCAGGCCCCCCTATGCCACAAAATATTATTAAAAAAAAAAAAAAAAAAACTTACCTGAACTTACCTGAATGTCCCTGGGGTGGGTCCCTCCAGCCTTGGGTGTCCTCCTGGGGTGGGCAAGGGTGGCAGGGGGGGTCCCTGGGGGCATGGGAGGGCACCTGTGGGCTCATTTTGAGCCCACTGGCCCCTTAACGCCTGCCCTGAGCAGGCGTTAAAAAGTGGCGCAAATGCGCCGTTTTTTGCCACGCCAACTCCCGGGCGTCTCTTTTGCCCGGGAGTATAAATACCACGTAAAGGCCTGGGAGTCATTTTTTAGACGGGAACGCCTCCCTTGCATATCATTAACGCAAGGAAGGGGTTCACGCTAAAAAATGACGCACATTCCGGGAACTTTGGCGCTATTCGCCTCTAACGCCATAGTATAAATATGGCGTTAGTTGGCGTTAGTTTTGCGTAGAAATTGCGTCAAAAAAAACTACGCAATTTCGGCGCAAACGGAGTATAAATATGGCCCCTAGTACCTACACTGATTTTTGTCCTTTTGCATCCAATGACTGTAGCAGTTTAGATGAACCGCAGTGACACCAGGGGCATGACAGCTGTGGAGAGCCAACATCTAAGAGATGGTGTCGTACCATACACTACTTCTACCATTTCTTTTAGTCCGAATTTGTGGGTCTGGTGCACAAGAGCCCGCTCATCCAGCTGAATGTAATGTGTTTCTCGCAGATAACTAACAAATATAGAGGTTTTTTTTATCAAGTGATTTTCCTTCTTTTACTATACCATGTTGGCTTAGTGGCATTGGTGGGCTCCTTGCCTGCCGTGCTTGTCCATGCTGCAGTGTTGCTGGTACTGTTGAAACTGGAGGTTTGTTTTCTGGAATTGGTGCCTGTGGAGCTTAGGCTGATGGCTGAAAAGATGCTGCAAAATGAGTCCTTCCAATGGACGGGATTTAAAAGCAGTGCTTAATTTGTAAATAAAAAGGTGCCGGTGCCCATAGCCCTCCTCTTAAACACGTGGCACCTGCAATTAAATGTGTGATCACGGAATACTGAGGCACCGTAATCCTGAAGCCATCTCGGGCATCTTCAATCTATATAAAGTCACTCCCTGCCCCTTCAGTTCACTCTGGGAGCTTTTTACTTTCTTCCTTTGTGACACTTTTTCGTCTTCCCCTTCCTCCGTCTTTTGCTCACAGCAAATGCTTGAGACAGAAGAAGTGCCGGTGCTCAGCACCGGAAACACCAAGCACAAATTAAGCACTGCTTAAAAGAGTGGGAGTGTCTTATGACTTCCATAGATTTATGTCTTACGTTTTTTATGAGATGACTTTTGTCTGCAATTTTTGTTTTTTCGAAAATGAAGATCCTACAAGAGGGGACTGGAGCCTGCGGCCATCGCCTAGCCCACGAGACTCTGGTTTGCCTTGGGTTTTGGTTGTGTTATGCCTGTCAGTGTGTTTATGTCCTTACTATACAGGCTCTTTTCCGCTAGTTGTAGATTGTTATTTCCCTGTAGCAGAAGCTCAGAATTGGGATTGGGTCTTGTAACCTTTCCCTAATTGATGTGAGCGTGCTTGATACATCATGACTGGTTACAATGTGCATGTCTTCCTGTCCTTAGCACAGCCTGTTGGTTGTAGAATTTGAAAACCAGCACCTGTGTCAAGATGTTACACTATATCTGCGATAGAGAATACCTTGGCCTGAAAGTGACTCCATGATAAAGAGTGAAATAATGGATCAGTATTTACTTTTGAACCCAGAGTCTGCTTCCCTGCTTTATATATTTGTTATGCACCACATATCACCATTCACTGTGAAGTAAATGATATGTTTTAAGATGGCATTTGCAAATTCACAGAAGGCGCGGTCCTTCTTCACTTGTTTTGTTGTATGTCGCATTAGATGCAGTCATCCCATTTAAATGTGCCCTAAATTCCATTGGCATTTTGTCATGGTTGAGGTTGTGTGTGCAACAAAAACGTGTTAACTTTCCTCAGGCCAATATAACAATCGCACAATCTGATGCCTAGAGGGCCATGTCCATCCATATGGAGTGACTTGAGTTGGTTGGAGTTTTTTGGGGCCACAGCAGATGCACTGTGGCACCACTGATGCATCCTGGTTTGCTTTTGAGAGCCTCTCACAAGATCATACCAACATTTAAAATGAGCCAATAGAAAAGCACATACTGTTTATTAAGTAACTATGCACCATACACACAGCAGTTGGTCATAACCTGTCTTACTTTTGTAACTGCCAAAAACGTACTAATTACATTTATAATTTTGTCACCCTCCCATCTTTTCTCTCCTTATATAACTCCACATTGCTCCTGAAGCTTACTTATTCTGCTAAGCACTACTCTTTTGACTAAGATCTCCATGTAGCACCACAGTTTGCCTCTGGAGTTTTGGGCACAGCTTCATCCACTGGGTTGGAGAATCTGCTATTATTTGTAGTATTAACTACAATCTTGGATTTCATAACGTAGACATAAGTTGGACTGGCCATAGAGGCATACAGTGGGATCAGTGGTTGAGAGCTATTTGGATTGTGAGCACCCAGATCTGATTGTAGTACACTGCGGTGGAAATGGCCTAAGCAGAATCACAGGTGTTGCACTTAGGTCCAAATGAAGGAGAACTTTTCAAAACTGATGTCCCTCTTTCCTCAAAATGCCTTTCTAATATATGTCAAAGGCAGAAATGGCAGTGATAAAAAAAGTTTTGTTCTAAGGTTGAGAAATCCTTGTAGCATGTCAATAAAAGTGTCTGCATTAATTTGTGACCATGACATGGGTTCTACATATCAAAACATCTGGTTTGATATGCTAGGCGTCTATAGGTGAGATAGAGTGCACTTCACTGCAGAAGGGAACAGGATCTTCCTTAATAACATCAAGGAATGCATCCAGTTCTATGGGTAACTGAACATTACACACTGTAAACCTAAAGACTCTTGACAGAGCCAGCCTATTGCAACATTATGTGATTATTTAATGGTATAATTCCCTTTTTTGGAATAATGACACCCACAAGAGTCTCACAAGAATGGAAGCACACAAACACCTGCTCTCACTCATATAGCTGTCTAGCTCTCGTGAGAGTATCACAAGCTCAAACACTTAAGCTACATTTAATGTACAATAGCTATGTATTGTAGGGTGTATCAGACTGTGCAAACACACAAGCCTCTATACTGTAACCTTTCTCTTGAGAAAGCTTTTCTATACCCCACTACATTTTTTCTTTTTATATGATCCATCACCTCCTGTCTTGATCTCTTGATCTAGAAGGACAACATGCCCTTCGGCTGCCTGGTTCTATAGCTTTTTTACTTAATTTCCACAACATCTCAAATTTTTCACAGTTAACAGTAATGGCAGCCATTTCATTTCTAACATTCCAACAGCCAAGCAATCAGAGCTCTCACGGGATTTGCGGGAACCTCTCACTTCCACAAGAGTGAGAAGACTCATGAGAAAAACAGGCCTCTTGCCCAATCAGATTCCTCCATTTTTAAATGTGTGCTCTCACAGGACTCCCGCAGGCCTCTTGTAAGCCCAACCATCCAAATACACAATTATTTTTAACCCTTAATTTCTCAAAAACTACAGAATAGATGTACACCAAATCACAAAAAAGCACAACCTGCGGACCAAAATCTAGCTTCCTGTTGAAGTTAGTGTAATTTCTTTCAGCTTTTGTCTATGTGGAAAATGCATGGAGATTTGATGCTTTGGGACCCCTCTTTTTCTTGGCCCCCCGCACAACGGATCACCCTGAAACTTTCCAGGAAGTAGCTGGGGTGGATGAACCTTTTCTTTTTTGAGTTTTGTGAAGAGTTGCCAAACAGGGTCAAACTTATTAGCAAACCAAAAAATTAACTTCCTATCCAAAAGCAGACCTAACTATAACTACCTGGTGGTGAGCACCAGTAGGTAATACACACACACACACACACACACACACACACACACACACACACCCACCATGTCCTGTGATGGCCCGAAAGGCAGGGACCTCAAGCAAGTCGACCACTACATCTTGTGGAGTTCCCCAATTCATAAATCAGAACAAACTTAAGGATACCATCAAGCATGAACCTCTGGGACTAAGTCACATCTTCCATATGGGTCAAGATTGATGTATTAGAGTTACTGCCACAAGTTGGAATCTCTTTCTACTATTAACTAGGGCAAACCTACAAGCCAAAATAGCTAACAAGGGCTATTAATATATGGGACTGATATTGTGTGTGCAAAAAATGTTATATATGTCCTTAGCTATGTTTGGTTATGTAACTATATTTATTGATTTGTTACAAATGAATTGAAATGATGTGATACTATGACCCGCATTATAAAAGCAAATTGAATTGCACAACCAAATCATGTCCGTTTCAATAGTGAGCAGTGCTACAATTGTGGAATCCCTCTAGAGATATACTGAAATCCTCCTTGTTAGAAATGTGGTCTTTGGTTGACAGTCAGGTTACCCCCTGTTCAAGCAAGGACCCTCACTCTAGTCAGGGTAAAAGAGAATCACCCTCAGCTAACCCCGGCTTACCCCCTTGGTAGCTTGGCAGAGCAGTAGGCTTAACTTCAGAGGGCTAGGTGTAAAGTATTTGTACCAACACACACAGTAAATTAATGAGAACACTACAAAATGACACAGCACAGGTTTAGAAAAATTGGAAATATTTATCTGAACAAAACAAGACCAAAACAACAAAAATCCACAATACACAAGTCAAGTTATTAATAAAAATGCAAAAAGAGTCTTTAAGTGGTTTCAAACAAAGACTAACGCTGTTAGCGTGAAAAAGTACCTTGGGTGTGTCAAAAATAACCTCGCACGGGCGGGTGTGTGTCAAAAAGTGCTTGCGATGCATCGATTCCACTCACAAGCGGGACCTTGCGTTGTTTCTCCTTTCGTCGGGTAGGGCACGTAATTTCTTCTCTTCACAGGAGAGCGATGCGTCGATCCGGTCAGCACTCTCATGTCCGGACAAGCCTTGCGTTGATTTAACATGTCCAGCTGTACTTAAGTCGGAAATCCAGCCGCACGATGATCTGAAAACCGCGCAGCGCGGGTTGTGATCTCCCAGCCTCCGTCAGCGATGCTGCGCATCGTTTCTCCTGCTCTGTGCGTCGATTCTTCGGTCGCGTTTCTGGCGCACATCGTTTTTTCAGCTGCGGAGCCAGCGGCGTATCGTTTGTTCAGCCACAGATCGGAGTTGCGTCGATCTTTTCCCCACACGGCACTCTGTGTGTGGATTTCCTTGTCTTTAGGCTGCCAGCTTCTCCTTTCAGGGTCCCAGGAACTGGATGGGCACCACTTGACAGAGTAGGAGTCTCTCCAGAGACTCCAGGTGCTGGCAGAGAGAAGTCTTTGCTGTCCCTGAGACTTCAAACAACAGGAAGCAAACTCTAAATCAAGCCCTTGGAGAGTTCTTCTCAAGATGGAAGGCACACAAAGTCCAGTCTTTGCCCTCTTACTCTGGCAGATAGCTCCACAAAGCACAGTCACAGCCAGGGCAGCTCTTTATCCTCAGCTCTTCAGCTCTTCTTCAGGCAGAGGTTCCTCTTGTTTCTAGAAGTGTTTCGAAAATCTGGGGTTACTCCATCACAAGGAAGTCCCATGGGAAACAATGAGATTTAGATTTTGGTGGGCAGGATATCAGTTACCCTTGTGACAGAGTGACCCCTACACTGAAATCTAAATAATGCCCTAACTCAATGAAGGCTAGACTTTTCAGGCCGAGAAGTAGTGTAGGAAACCAAACCAGGCTGTACGACTGTGACATTGTCTAGGGCAGTGGTTGAGAGCAAAACAGAACATTTGGCTCCTCAGAAAAGTCTAGATTTAAGAACAATTCTAGCAAACCTAAGAGTTTTGACAACAAACGTGGGAGCTTCTGACTATGGAAAACTGCACGTTTAGTTACACCCTACTCTTGGCTGAACTTGAAATGAAATGATCAGGTGAATTATATTAAACACAATTAATTCTCCCCCTTCCCAATACATCATTTAACTGCCTCCTCACAGCATTTAATAGTTCACACCATTGTTTACTAGTTAAGGTAAAGCTACCCTTGAATTGCTGTGCAGTAATATTTCAAGCGCAGTACAATTTACTTAATTATTTGCATTTTAATTCTTTATTATCTGACTGACATTCACCAACTAAATGCCTAACTGCCACAGCTTTGATATAAAATACTCATTGCTTAGGTGATAAATAGCTTCAATTGACTGAGATTGATTTTTAACACTTTCCAAGGAAACGGTCTTTCTGAAACTCATTAGACAGTATTGACAAGTTATAAGCCTGCCTAATCAGAGAAATTTACCTTTCTGGGAAAGCTGCAACTGCTGCAAGTCTCAAGGGGAGGGGCAGGGATAGCGAGAATCAAAAAAAATGTAAATAAAACTCAAAAACCTACCTTTTTCCATTGCCGCTGCCTCCTGCCGCGTTGCTCCTCTTCCCTCGATGTGGTGTCCCAGCATTCACTGGGACACCAGCCACAGGCTCCCCAGCAATCCTCGTGCTGTTTTCTTCCAAACCTGGCATGAAATAAGCATCAGGATTGGTCTGAGTGGCTTGGACTGCTGCTCAGACACAACTCTGGTGTCTGTGTAGTTTCTACAGCCCAGTTGTTCAACACAGCCAGGCTGAAGAAACCTAAGTGCGCATGTGTGTTTGGCCAGTCTGAGACAGCCGGCCAAACACACATGCGCACATAAGCGCACGCTCTCCTCCTTCCCCTTCCCACCCATGTGGCACAGACCGCCCCTCCCTTCACGTGCTGCTTGTTGAGCCAGCAGCTGAAAGATAAAATGATAATGAAATATTGTTTTATGTTTCAGCTCGTGGCTTAGCCAGAGGGGAGACGCTCCTTCGCCTTTGCGAAGGAGCTGCCCAGTTCTGGGATAATATTACTTACATCAGATGAAAATTAAACTGATTATTTCTCCACTGAAGAAGTGAATGGAGAATTTGTAAATTTCTCTGCAGACCTAATTCTTTCCAAAGGATTAACAGAGCTGCCTCCGTATTCTCTAAACACAGGAGAAGCAATGTTTCCCCACGTGCACAACAATGTTTAATTAAAACATTGAAGAAAATAAACATGTCCTGTCAGTGTGTTTTGCACCGATAAGCAGCATTCTCAATCCAAGTAAACCTAGTGCTTGTGAACTGACTTTCGTTTTGGCGGGAGCTGTCAATGGACAAGGTGACTGATTTTGCAGTTTCACAAAAGCTTTTTTTTGTGAATGGCTTCCACGGAGACCAATACTGTGCAGAAATGTCAAGTAACATTTATTTATAAACGCACATATCTCAGTTGTGCCTACAGATATCTATATTACACTCATGTTTATGATCATAAGAGAACGTTTTGGTTGACAAAATGTACATAAAGCCACTGTTTGTGATGCATATTAAGTGTATTCAACAATAAATCTATTAAAAGTGCAGACAGCACAGTGCTCATAGTTGTGTAAATAGTATATACATGTAGGAAAGTACCATCTTGCCTGGCATGTTACCCCCATTTTTACTGTGTATATGTTTGTTTTTGCCTGTGTCACTGGGATCCTGATAGCCAGGACCCCAGTGCTCATAAAGTGTGCCCTGTGTGTGCTCCCTATGTGGTGCCTAACTGTATCACTGAGGCTCTGCTAACCAGAACCTCAGTGTTTATGTTCTCTCTGCTTTTAAAATTGTCACTGCAGGCTAGTGACTAATTTTACTAATTCAGATTGGCACACTGGAGCACCCTTATAATTCCCAAGTATATGGTACCTAGGAATCCAGGGTATTGGGGTTCCAGGAGATCCCTATGGGCTGCAGCATTTCTTTTGCCACCCATAGGGAGCTCAGACAATTCTTACACAGAACTGCCACTGCGGTCTGATTGAAATAACGTCTACGTTATTTCACAGCCATTTTACACTGCCCTTAAGTAACTTATAAGTCACCTATATGTCCAACCCTCACTTAGTAAAGGTTAGATGCAAAATTACTTAGTGTGAGGGCACCCTGGCACTAGCCAAGTTGCCCCCACATTGTTCAGGGCAATTTCCCCGGACTTTGTGAGTGCGGGGACACCATTACACACGTGCACTACATATAAGTCAATACCTTTATGTAGCGTCACCATGGTAACTACGAACATGGCCATGTAACATGCCAAGGATCATGGACTTGTCACCCCATACCACTGTTTCCTGGTGGTGCATGCTCTGAGGGCTGTCTGCCTTCACCCTGCACTGGAAGCCAAGAAGAAATCTCCCGTGGGTTGACGGAATCTTCCTCCTGCCAACGCAGGCACCGGACTTCTGCATCACTGGTCCTCTGGGTCCCCTCTCATCTTGACGAGCGTGGTCCCTGGAACACAGGAGCTGGGTCCAAGTCTCCCCGACAGTCCAGTGGCCCTTCTGTCCAAATTTGGTGGAGGTAAGTCTTTGCGTCCCCACGCCAGACAGTAATCCTGTGTACTGCATGAACTGCAGCTGCTAGGGCTTCTGTGCACTTTTGCAAGACTTCCTTTATGCACAGCCTATCCCAGGTCCCCAGCACTCCGTCCTGCATTGCCCAACTCGCTGAGTTGGACTCCGACTTCATGGGACTCCCTTTTGTTGTGCTGAGTCGACCATTGTGCTCACATCATCTGAATGCCTGTTCAGGTGCTTCTGTGGGTGCTGCCTGCTTCTGCGTGGGCTCTCCGTGTTGCTGAGCGCCCCCTCTGTCTCCTCCTTCAAGGGGCCACCTCCTGGTCCTTCCTGGGCCCTGGCAGCACCCAAAACCTTCAACCGTGACTCTTGCAGCTAGCAAGGCATGTTTGCAGTCTTTCTGTGTGGAAAAAACTTTGCATCCTCCAGCACGCCATGGGACATCTTCTGACCAAAGGAGAAGTTTCTGGCAACTTCCATTGTTGCAGAGTCTTTGTCTTCTTCCACCCAGAGGCATCCCTTTTGCACCTTAATCCGGGGTTTAGTGGGCTCTTGTCCCCCCAGGACACTTGCATGAGTCTTGAACTCGGTCCCCTTCCTTAACAGGTCCTCAGGTCCAGGAATCCGTCTTCAGTGCTTTGCAGTCAGTTGTTGTCTTTGCAGATTCCCCTATCTTGACTTTACTGTCTTTCTGGGATAGTAGGATAACTTTATTCCTACTTTTCAGGGTCTTGGGGTGGAGCATCTTGGACACTCTTAGTGTTTTCTTACACTCCCAGCAACCCTCTACACACTACACTAGGCCTGGGGTCCATTCGTGGTTCTCATGCCACTTTTGGAGTGTATGGTTTGTGTTGACCCAGGCCTATTTTCTCCTATTGCATTCTATTGTGTTCTACAGTATTTGCACTACTTTTCTGTTTACTTACCTGATTTTGGTTTGTGTGTGTATATTTTGTGTATATTACTTACCCCCTAAGGGAGTATATTCTCTGAGATACTTTTGGCATATTGTCACTAAAATAAAGTAACTTTATTTTTAGTAACTCTGAGTATTGTGTTTTCTTATGATATAGTGCTAAGTGATATAAGTGGTATAGTAGGAGCTTTGCGTGTCTCCTAGTTCAGCCTAAGTTGCTCTGCTATAGCTACCTCTATCAGCCTAAGATGCTAGAACACCTCTAACCTACTAATAAGGGATAACTGGACCTGGCACAAGGTGTAAGTACCACAAGGTACCCACTATAAGCCAGGCCAGCCTCCTACAATACATTGCCATAAAAACTCATACGTATCATCTGGTGTGTATTCCGTAACACGATGGGAAAATCATTGATTCATTGATTGATTGCTACCTCTGGGTTTGGGTGTCATGTAGGTGTCAGCAGGATCAGAACATCAGCAGTATTCTAAAAGCCATGTTTTTTTCTTGAAGATTCTAATCCTTCTCCTCCCTTTCCCCTCCACCAAGGTGCTAATGAGTGAATAAAAAGCTCAGGTGGGGCTACGAGTGGGACAAGGGGTAAACCCTATCAGTTAGAAAGCAAAGGGTGCATAATCTCACATCTTCTACAACAAGCAATTTGGTGAGTGGTAATCCAAAGATGTGCTTAACCATCCTAAACTGCTGAATGTGCCTCCTTGTCTTCTCCAACTGCTTGGAGAGCTGCAGCATTCTGGATGTACGGCATTAGTCTCAGTTACAGACTACTGTTAAATGCATTGATGTAACTATGACTAATGTCACAGTGGTCATATAAGATGCAGGGAGAAAATAATTTCATCCAGAACTCTAAAGAGAAAAACTATGTTAGAAAATAGGAAGTTGGAAATGTAAAAGAAAACTTTACCTCTGCCTGCTGTACCAGAACAGATCAAATGCCAGTGTTTGTAGGCCAAATGGCTGGAGTCCAAAGATCTTATTGCCAAGACTTCATACTTTTCTACGAAATGCTTCATCAAATACTCAGTGGACTGACTCAGATTAACCTTCAGCCAGCACACAGAGAACTCCTGATCTCTAGTGCGCATTAGAAGGATGTGGGTGTCAGCTTTACGGCAGTTGTATATATAGTTGAAGGAAGCATTGAAGAGTAGCGGAAGGGAGGGCCATTGAGGTAAATACACAGTGCCTTACTTACTGAACCAGAGGTGCATTAAGGTATTAGTAATGGAAGCATTTACATGAAAAGGTACTCAGATAACAGAAAACAACATGCTTGAGATCCCCAGAAACATCACACACATTAAAAGTGGAATAGGTGAGGAAGTATATGAACATATAATACAAATGTTAGATTCAGATGCTTCTGCAGTTTAGAGCAGATAGACCTTGAGTGAACACAACAAATCAACAAATCTAGTATGAATAAGGGCTATCAGTTGTTCATGATGGAACCTTGGGAAATAAGTGAAATTTTGATGAGAGTGTTTCAGACTAGTGTCAATATCAATGATTGATTCCATCTGAGAACTTGGGCCCTTATACAGTCAAAGTATTATTACTTCCCTGGTGAATGTAGTCTGCATTGAAAAGTAATTTGTTGAAGTGGTGTAAAGCTCAGAACAAGATTGTCATAGTATGTGATAGCTGGTTGCCTGTGCAGTAGGGTTAACAGGAAAATGGAGAATCTCAGGGTGCCCAGAGACTACACTGATGCCATTCCCCATCATAAGAATGCATTCTAGCTCTGTAGTCAGGCATATTACACTCATCTCAGAAAACAGAAGTACCAAAAGGATTTGCAAAGTAGTTGGATACTCCCAAAGTAAACAGAAGTGTGGATGTGATGGGCAAGTATGAGTTAAAGAGTCAGTTGACAGTGTGAATGGCACACTTTCAGTTTAATGAGCTAAATGAAATTACCATTTAACCATACCCTTACCATCACCAGTTGGATGTCTGGAAACCTTTGTTTGTGGGGTTCTTCAAGAGCCTTTGCTCAGCCTTGCTCTTTTTAAGTTTTACGTGGCCCCACTGGCAACTTTGCTTAAGTCCTTTGGTCCTTCCTTTTCTCCCTATGTCTATGACTCACAGCTCTTATTGAGCTTGATAATCTGGTTTTTGGTTCATTGTTGTCTTGGAATTCTAACTAGTGGTCAGTAGAACCAGCCACCTCTTCCCTCCTGGTATTATTAGCTCAGAATTTGGGAATTGGCTTCAGTCCCAACGGTTACAAATAAAATACAACATGTTCACAACACTTTGGGAAGCCTTCCAGTCTAACATGCATTTGATGCAAAAATAGCAAGCAGCACAGCAAATAATAAAAAAATGCAATTTCAACTGACCAGAGCACTCACTAGAAAGGGGTCAGTTGAAGTCTAATGCTATAATACATGAAATTTAGTACTGTATTTTTTCTCTCAGTACATGTCTAAGAAACCTAATTATGTGACATAAGTGCATTACTTTCTGCAAACTTATCTAATAAACAAGTGGTAAGATCTTCTCTTAGAGGAAGTGTGAAATGTCCTCCAGGGGAAGATCTCATTCATGAATTCAATACTGAGTTCATTATTTCTGGTTGCCAGTACTGAAAATGGTGTTACATTTTGCAGAAATCTGAAAATGTACTACTCCATATAAAATGGCTTCAGGGCCTAGTACAGTAAAAAAAACTTAGCAAAAATAATTAAGGCTAATAGACAATTCAGACATCCATACATGTTTTAACAAAATATATCAATCCACACAGCCATATGAGATTTATGTATGTGAAAAAATAATAATGTCGAAGTACATAAGATATATAATTATGTTTTCATACAATTTAACATTTGAACATCACATTTTTGGACTTGCTCTACATGTTACTTCTACTTGAAAGTTTTAACAAAGGTATGTCTCTTTTTGTCTTTCCAAACATTGCAAATCAGTAGTCCAAGCCAACATCATAGCTAGACTGGACTACTGTTAATCTCACTTTTTTAGGCTGAAAAATGATCTTCGTAACATCTTCAAATTGTCCAAGATGAAGAGGCACATCATACCTTGACTTGAACTTTAAGAAATTCTGTCACATATCTCCTCATCGTCTTTCTGTTCATTGGCTTACTATGGAAAAACCTCTGCATTTTAAAGCGCTTTGTTCATGTCATTGTGCTATGCATCTCTCATTTCCTATAGACATTTCATACCATTTCATAAGATATGTCCAGAAGGATGCCTTCTCTGCCTCAACTAATGTTCTAGGAATTCAAGGAATTGTCAAACCAAGGAAAGACTGTCTCTCATTCCACAATAGGGCAGCTAAAATCTGGAATAACTTGCCCTCATCCCTGTAGCCCACCTCTTCCCACATTGAATTAGATGTTAAAAACTTAATTATTTCTACATTAGCTGTACATGTTTGTTTGCTCACCCTCTCTGTCCTGTTGGTTTAGACCCAGAACACCCATTGCTAGATAATAGTGTTTTTAATTGATGAATGCATTCATTTAAGGAAGTGTGGTAGAATAAAATGCACTGTAGAATTTGCACAATTGAACCTGACAGTTGGAGGACAATAACAAAAGTAGAGGAAAAGGACAACCTTTGCATAGGACTACCATAATGCCTAGCATGCCCACAACAAGCCTATAAAAGCTTCCTTGTGTTAATGCTGGCATCATGCCTAGAAGTCATGCAATAAAATAAAAAGTCCCACCAGATGTCAATAAATAGGTAGATAGAGAGAGTAATAGCCACACAATGCTAGAGGATAACAGCTACAGATGACAGTGGGTTTTGGTAGCAGCTTTAAGAAGGTGCTTACCACAAGATGCCAGGGCTTAGATTGTGGCCCCCAGACACACAGGAAAAGACAGACACAGACATGCACCAGACATATACTTTTCCATGAGTTTAAGTGTAAAGGATAGAGCTGAAAATTTTAGGTATTTTATCCTCGGTTAATCAAATGACTAATATAAACTCCTAGATTCAGATCGGTGCAAGAATTCCATTCTCTATTTGTAATAGCAAACTTGTGATTTCCTCAATATTCCCAAAGTGTGATTCTCTACTTAAGAACATACAGCCGACACATGTTTTTCCCCCTAGTGGCTAGCAAGCCTGTGGCTTTTTCAAGGCTGGCCCTTGGGCTACAATAATGGGAATGTACTTCATATTGGATGGTTATTATATTTAACTTCACAACTGATGCATTGTGCATTTTATGTATGCCATCATCAACATGGACATGACATTTTGTAATATTTGGATGATTCTGATTCCAAAGGAGTACACCAACACCACTTATAATTGTATGATGGTGCATATTTCTATTTTATTTTCTTATTTCTCTTTACCGGTCTTTCCTGGCTTACGTCTCACCTAACTTGGGGATGCATTGGGTTTCTTGTATTTCTATCATTTTATATCACCTATGTATGTTTGTTATAAATGATTTTACATTCTTTTACCTTACTAAGATGTAAAACCAACCTTGAAAAAGCCCCAGACTTCCTAGCCCCTAAGGAGCAAACACATGTTGGCTGCATGTTCTCACTTTGGGAATATTTGAGGAATTCGCAAGTTTGCAATTACAAAAAGAGAATGGAATTCTTGCACCAATCTGAATCCAGACGTTTATATTAATCTTTGGATTAACCTAGGATGAAATACCTGTAACTTTCAGCTCTGTCCTGTAACACTTAAACTAATGTTTCTTGAATCGGTTAGGGGTTTCCCATCCTCCAGGGCATCTGCCAATGTGGATTACTTCTTAATCTGGGGTGGGCAATGCCAAATACATTCACCCCTGTTCTTCAGCGATAAACATTTAAATGCGCACAAAAGCACATGAACACATATATAGCAATGAACAAACCAACACCTAGCAAGTGCTTGCACACAAAAATGCGCATGCACAGTCCAGCCCTGGCCAGCCTTCTGCCTCCTTCACAAACCCATTAAAAGGCAGAAACATATCAGTCTGGTCACCAGTGCCATCTCGTCCTCCGTTACTAGCGCTGGTTCGGAAGTGGGACCTGGGCCCAAGCAGGTAGAGCAACATTGTATTTATATTCATAAGCACAGGTGTAATATGCTTTAAACATTTTGTTTTATCATTTATTCTTTGATATTTGCTTGATTAATGGTCATAATTGATCAATCACAGATAAACTTCACTGGTTACTGGCTGGCACGGCTCCTCCATTAGGGCAGAGGAGCATCGCCTCCCCCGCCAGCAGCAGCAGCAGCAGCTGCAAACCTTTTACTAGAAAATGGTAATAAACTGTGTTTATTATTGTTTTGTAGTAAAAGGGACGGGGCATTGGGGGTGATGAGCACTCCCCCTCATTGTGCATGTATGTTTGGTTGGCGGGCCGGCCAAACACACATGCGCACTGTACTCTCTCCACCCGGCACTGTGTTGCAGGCTGGAGAGAGCAGACACAGACTCCCAGTCTGCCTGGAAGCACCCTGGCTGGGTGCACCCAGCCAATCCTAACGCTGCTCTGAGCAGTGTCAGGATTGGCAGCAAGGCAGGCTGGGAGACTGTACCTGCAGCAGAGGAGCGGTGTGGTGGTAGTGGTGACAGCGGTGATGGTGACAAAGCAGGAAAGTGTATTTTGTTTTTTCCTCCATTCCCCTGTCCCCGCGACCCGCCCCTAAAAGGAACTGCGAGCCACTCCTGGTTACCGAAAATAAACTCACTCATGAAAGGTGACTGACGGCAAGGGGCCTGCAACACATTCGCTGCATGGTAATGGGCTAATGTACTCCACGCCCCCTCTTCAGTGTTAATGAATAAACAACAAAATGGTCTGACGATGGGGATAAATTAAGTTAATATTTTTGACAAACAGTCTTCAATACTGTCTATCTGGAATATTTACTTTCCAACATTTTAATTCACTTTGTTAAGTGCGAGGCAAAACAATAACTCATCCATGTATTGTACCAAATACGGGTCAACGTTGAAAGATCTTTGATAAAATTTCCACAGTAATTTACCATCCCCAGAAAACTAGAGGCCTCCGTTACAGTTTTGGGGTGAGGCGCTTTTCTGATGCACTGTATTTTCTCCATATCGGGCACTACCCCGTCTGACAAGGACATGTATCCGAAGAACTGGAGGTTCAGTTTAAGGAATTCACACTTACTGCGATGGAGTGTCAAACCAGAGTCCTTGATTCACTGGAGCACGTTTCTCAGTCTGATGTGGCGATCCGGTATCATCGTGGCATACACTAATATGTCATCCCTAATGTTGACAACTGCTGGGAGGCCAGCTAGGAGTTCATGGATCACATTTTGGAATACCTCAGCAGCGCTGGATATGCCAAAATTGAGTCGCTTGAAGTGCCGTAATCCCATGTGTGTGGAGTGAGTCATTATGCAGCTTGACTTCTCAGCAAGGACGAGTTGATGATACCCTGACCGCAGATCTAGTTTGGAAAACCAACACGCCCTACTTAATTCACCAATCAGGTAATTAAACGTGGGGGTCAGATGTCTCTCTCTTTTGATTGGGACATTGGGAAAGCACATTTCCACACATATCTGCACTTCACCGGGTTGCTTGGGCTTCCGGGCAACAACAATTTAGAGATAACCACAGCGTAGGTCCAGAGACCTTTTCAATGATACTTACTGGTTGAAGCCTGTCTAGCTCCTTTTCCACTTGTGGCCTGAGATGGAGTGCAATGTGTTGATGTCGAAGCTCTACTGGCTGCATGAATTTGTCTATGTGCAGTTTATTTCCTTGTCTCACAAACAGCCAATGCCATTGAACACTTCCTGGAACAGGTTTAGGATGTCAGTCACTGACACTTGGTACACTCCGAATGCGAACGTGATGATACCAAAAGCTTCAGCCATTCAGCACCCTAGCAGCATTCCATGGTCACCTTCCGCAACGTATACTTGGGTGTCAACGGAGCGGGGTCCTGAAGCGGCCTTTGAGGACGAGCGGTGTGTATTGTCCACAAGCATAAACTTTGCTGTCTTAAGATCAGGGGTGGGAGGCATCTGGTGATATACATTGGACGCCAGGATATTTTTGGAGGCTCCTGTGTCCACGACAGCAAGGGTTGGGTGTTCACCTACGTGTAACTGGCATTGCGGTAGTTGCTTCGAGGATTGGGCGGTTGCCCCAACTGTGAACAAAGAGTGAAGTATGTGTTCCTCTGTGTCGTCATCCATGTCACTGCTCTTCTCCGGCGAGCTTGGGGTAGCATTGACTGTGGCGCTCTCTGCTCCCGGTTTGTTCGACCTGCACACTTTCATAAAGTGGTTGATCTTACCGCAACCTGCACACCGCTTCCCTCTTGCTGGGCAGTCGTAGGCACTACGGCGGCTCCCCACAGTATACACACGTTTTAGGTGGTGGGCGGGAGTTTCTGGGTCTTGTCTTGTAGGTGTCTGCCTCACAGCATTAACCGGCTCCTCTTTAACTGGTCTTTGTAGGGCGGCCTCCATGTCAGATGCCCAAACTTTGGCGAGTTCATTAGGATGTCGGCTAGAGACCTCCCAGACTCCTCTAGGATCCTTTCACGTAGCTTCACCGAGGCACACCCTTGGATTATATGTCCCCTAATTTCCTGTTTTTCCACAAACCCACAAGTGCTAGCCAGGTCCTTCAGCCTCATGTGGAACAAATCATACGACTCTCCAGTCTGTTGTCTGGCTTGATGGAGCACAAAGCGTTCATAGTTTGTATTAGCCATGGGCTCAAAATGCATGTTAAAGGTGGCAATGAGTGGTAGTTTAGGGGTAGCTTCAGCAAACGTTTTGGAGATCTATATATGTCTTTACCTCCTAGGTGCAGTATCATGGCTCTCTTCTGGGTGTTTTTGACTTTAATGGCTTCAAAGAAGAGTAGTACTCTTTCCACCTAGTCCCTCCACCTGGGCGCTTGTGCGGATGGGGCCCCTTCCACACCAAAAGGCTCAAAAGATGGGATGGTGGGGCATCTTGGTTCGGTCTGAGCTATTCTGCTGGTTTCTGTTTCACCTATGAGTATTGTTGCAAGGAGTGCCTTGTATCACGCAGTCCCTCACCTTCTCTGTTGATTTTCTTGCAGCTGGGGTTAAGGAGTGTCCACTTCTGGTGTAAATAGTTATTAATACTTTTTAATTTTTTTTAATTTTAGGCAGCTTGTTGAATCTGCTGACCTGGGAAAAGGACACACCACTCGCAGCTGTCAATATGCTCGCATTACGGTGAGTGTGCAGTAATGAGCCCTGCCATTGAGGCAGGTCCGCCCGTTGGCCGGGTGCACCGTGCACCAGCACGGTGGGCCTGTGTGCATGTGCGAGTGCACGTGGTAGCTCGGGGACTCGCAGGTCTGTGTCGAGGGCACGCATAGTGTGGGATGTGAATGGCTACCACAGCGACCATGAGATGGGGCGAGCTCCTGCAGTGATTGACGGCGCACCAACAGCGTGTGACCTGACCACTGCCGAGGGACATGCAGCCACCACAGCGTGTCATGCACAGTGAGTGCATTTAACCCCTCTTCGCCAATTTTGTGTTTCTGTCTGACTCAATGAGAGGGAGGCAGAGTCACACTAATAAAAACACCAGACACAGTTATATTTCTCACTAGGACAGCCGGCAGGTATACCTCATGGTTCCCGTTCGTGGGCCCCTTTTTCTGACCACACCTGATGGCCATTTTATTAACATAACCTCATCCGATATGACCCCGGGGCACATCTCATTGTGCAATTACGCAAGAGGGAGGCGAGCTGGCCTCCTCTTAACCTTACATTTATAAGTAGTGGTGCCCACGACCAGTTACATCACTGGCGCAACACTGCACCGCCTTGTGCCATTCTGAGTTTGAAAGGATAGAATTGGAAAACATACATGGGAAACTAAATGACCAGGCCCTCTTCCCCGTGGAGTAACCCAAAATATTGGGACGCCCCGCAGAATAGAATGAGGGGCCTCTGATGCTCCCATAGGTAACATTAGGGTCCAATTAAGGATTTGCACCCCCTTTAATGGTTTGGTTTCCACGGACCACAGGAAGAATTCCTGTTTCAGATTGTGATTCTGCACACTGACCTGTGTGTCGAAATACAGAAGGTAAAAATGGATGCAAGTCCACACAGGTGAGCTCAAAATACAGCAAGGTGGTCTTTGCCTGGAGACACCAACCCACCTGACTGAGAATCCGACTCTTGTTCTTCAGTTTCATAGGTATGCTGAAGGGCAGCAAATAGCTATTTCACCTGCGTTTTTTATATGTGATATATGTTACTATACACACTGAGATATGATATTATGAAATGGAAGTCCATGAACGCATGTGCCAGATTAGCATTAAACCCTCAAACATGTAATGGGTGAAATGTCTTCCCAGAAAAAAATCACCATCCATGTTTCATCACTTATGTTTCTTCATAGATTGACTGCTGGCAGCCTGTTGCTTCTAGGTATATATTACATTTTGGTGTTACCTAACATGCAACAGTAATCTCAGTAAACTGGCGCAGATATAACTGTAAGAGTTATAAAATGTAAAAGTATGTTAGTGCATTTAGTTAAAGGGCATTTATAGTGTGGTCATGCAAATAAACACAGCCACACCAAACAGCGTGGAAAAGGAGGGGCACGCGACAAAGAAGTAGGGGTTCAGTGGAATGAAAACAATATTGCAACAGGCAGAAAATGAGCAATTTGCTGAACAAGTAGGCGCAAATTATGTGCATAGACTGTGATAGTCATTTTCATTCCATAGAGAAGTAGGAAAGGAGTTCCACAGAGCTGAAGGTATGAACAAGGAGCTTTGGCCACCACGCCTTTGCAGGTAGGGACTCCAGACTTCTACAAAGGTTGTGTTTAATGAGCTGAATGATGGTCTAAAATATCTAAATATTAATGGTGGACTGAGAAAATGAACAGTGAGAATTATATAGCAAATAACTTTACAATGCCCAAGCAAGACAACTGGCCTGATGTTATGAAAATTTAGCAATCCCTCCGGGTGAGACAATATCTCTCTCATAGGAGGGGAGTGAGATGTGCCTAATAGGGAAAAGCAACTCTGAGAAACAATATGCATTTTGATGCAAATCTAGTGATGTGCCTTTAATAAAGATTCAATAAATGTAGTAAAATGACATAGGTCATGGAATTTCCTCATAACAGAGAGGCATTAGTTAGCACTGGTATAATCAACAAACAAAATACTAAGGGCCTGATTACAACTGCAGGGCTATATTCTGATCACTGTTCAAAAATGACTGAGCAATTTGTGCTATTTCTTTAAGCAAAATGAGTCTTGTCTCCAAAAATGGAAGAAGGGCTCATATCCATGCAAAACATGCTGAAGCCACAATTTTGCATAATATTGTACACCTTTTCCTTTTGTTTTGTGTATTTCACATAATTTCCACAAAAGAATATACACTAATTTCATCAGACCTAATCCTCCTGGTTCACATGATGCTCTATTAAACCTAAATATGTACACATGTATATGCTATTTATAAAATGTTCTTTCTTTTTTATTGGCAAATCAATATGGCAATTTATAAGCAGAGGTACAATCATGATCAAAAGAGAAAAGCATTGCAAAAAGAAAAGATTTTAAAGAATTTAAACATTTTAAACGAAAACACAAAATAATGAAAAAGAAGAAAGGAAATGAAAGATAAAGAAGAGGATGATAATGAAGGAAAAAACAAGTGAGAAAGAAAGAAAAAATGAAGAAATATATAGGAAATAGGAATGGACTGAGAATCAGATGAGTAGGAAGAGAGAACATTAGTAAGAGGAAACCACAATAGATCAGACGTAATATTTTGTTCAAAACTGAGAGAAGAGATAGTATGTATTCTGTGCTTATCATAGACAAAATTCCACAGAGTAAACAGATAGTTTGGAGAAGTCTTTCCAACAGGAGAGCATTACTTTAATGACCAGCGCAATTAAGGAGTCTAACAAATTAAGACTATTGGTAGAACAATCAAAATCAGCTAACAAGGAGTCTAAAATATTAAATAAGATAAGAGGTATATTAAAATTGTCAATTTTCAAAGATTTAGACTAAACTGAAGTCCAAAAAACTTTAATATGGTTGCAATCCAATAGCATGTGAACTAACTATCCGGTGTCACTAGGTCAAGACCAGCAAAGAGGAGAGGAAAAACTATCAAATTTAGTATTATGCACTGAAGTAACAACAGCTCTGATTAATAAAAAAAGAGCAATTGAGTAAAACGTGCCACTCTAGAGGTTTTAAATAATTGAAAGATATCTTTTTCTATAGTTGAATGGAAAACAAAATAGTTAAATCTGCTTCTCATAGGACCTTTACAGATCTTGTGCATCGAGATGAATTAGGTCATAAAAGGTCTTTATACAGTAAAACGCCTTTGGAAAGGGATCCGTTTGAACAATCAGCAAGATTCACAGTCATTAAAGGTTACAAATAATCCTAACTTGAAGAAGATTTATAGATGAAATGTTTGAGAGAATTATGAATTCGACTATACTCAGCTAGAAACGATGTAGGTAATTGATATTTCCTCTGTAAGAATTCAAATGTAGCAATGTTGTTTTCCCTTATCAATTGGTAAATAAAAGTAATACATTTTTCTTTCTAATGCTTAAAGTAACCTGGGTGTATTAGGAACCTTAAAAAACGTATTATACCAAATGAAGGACTCCATAAAAGTTTGTTCGGGTGAGAAATTATCAAATACATCCCTATTTAACAGGAAGTGAGCATATTTTAAAGTGGGGCATTTGGAAATAAAAGTACAATTAGACACAAAAAATAACTAAAAAAGAAGTCATTGAGTAATGACCATTCAAAAGCAATCCAGGTTGGTGTGGGGTTATTATGAAAATCATGTGTTAAGGCACACAATTTTCTAATTATAAAACAATAATTGTGTTAGAAATGGGGTCTTTGGTTGACAGTCAGGTTACCCCCTGTTCAAGCAAGGACCCTCACTCTAGTCAGGGTAACAGAGAATCACCCTCAGCTAACCCCTGCTTACCCCCTTGGTAGCTTGGCAGAGAAGTAGGCTTAACTTCAGAGTGCTAGGTATAAAGTATTTGTACCAACACACACAGTAACTTAATGAAAACACTACAAAATGACACAACACCAGTTTAGAACAATAGGAAATATGTATCTAAACAAAACAAGACCAAAACGACAAAAATCCAACATACACAAGTCAAGTTATGAATTTTTAAAGATTAAACTCAAAAATAGTGCTTAGAAACAAAAATGCTTCGATGAGGTGTTAATACGGCGTCGTGACGAAGTCGTTCCCAATAAGCCGACACCAGTGGAGCCGGACACGGAGTCGCGTCGACCCCCATGTACAGTACCTTTGGTGAAGAGTGAAAACAAGCAGATGCGCGAAGTCGGGGATCATGGCGTCTGTGCGAAATGTGGAATCTGTGCACTCTGAGTGGCGTCAGTCACGAAGTGGTGCGGCGACTTCCACGGAGTCGCGGACTTCAGCGGGGCTGCAGCGGCGTCGGGCCTGCAAAGAGCGTCGCGTTCCAGCGAAGGTCACAGTGTCGGGTGCAGGCGGTGTCACCAGATTCAGCAGCAGCGTCGGTCCGAAGTTGTCCGAAGTCGATTTCCTTGGATTTCCACCAGCTTTCCTTTCAAAGGCCCAGGGAGTGGATAGGGCACCACTTGTCAGAGCAGGAGTCTCTCCAGAAACTCCAGGTGCTGGCAGAGAGAAGTCTTTGCTGTCCCTGAGACTTCAAACAACAGGAGGCAAGCTCTAAATCAAGCCCTTGGAGATTTCTTCACAAGATGGAAGGCACACAAAGTCCAGTCTTTGCCCTCTTACTCTGGCAGAAGCAGCACTGCAGGGAAGCTCCACAAAGCACAGTCACAGGCAGGGCAACACTTCTTCCTCAGCTATTCAGCTCTTCTCCAGGCAGAGGTTCCTCTTGGTTCCAGAAGTGTTTCTAAAGTCTGTGGTTTTGGGTGCCCTTCTTATACCCAGTTTCTCCTTTGAAGTAGGCCTACTTCAAAGTAAAGTCTCTTTTGAATGTGAAATCCTACCTTGCCCAGGCCAGGCCCGAGACACTCACCAGGGGGTCGGAGACGGCATTGTGTGAGGACAGGCACAGCCCTTTCAGGTGTAAGTGATCACTCCTCCCCTCCCTCCTAGCACAGATGGTTCATCAGGAAATGCAGACTACATCCCAGCTCCTTTTGTGTCACTGTTTAGTGTGAGGTGCAACCAGCCCAACTGTCAAACTGACCCAGACAGGGAATCCACAAACAGGCAGAGTCACAGAAATGGTATTAGCAAGAAAATGCTCACTTTCTAAAAGTGGCATTTTCAAACGCACAATCTTAAAATCAACTTTACTAAAATATGTATTTTTAAATTGTGAGCTCAGAGACCCCAAACTCCACATGTCCATTCGCTCCCAAAGGGAATCTACACTTTAATCAGATATAAATGTAGCCCCCATGTTAACCTATGAGAGGGACAGGCCTTGCAACAGTGAAAAACTAATTTAGCAATATTTCACTGTCAGGACATATAAAACACATTACTATATGTCCTACCTTAACCATACACTGCACCCTGCCCTTGGGGCTACCTAGGGCCTACCTTAGGGGTGCCTTACATGTAAGAAAAGGAAGGTTTAGGCCTGGCAAGTGGGTACACTTGCCAAGTCGAATTTACAGTGCACATTTACACACACAGACACTGCAGTGGCAGGTCTGAGACATGATTACAGGGTTACTTGTGTGGGTAGCACAACCAGTGCTGCAGGCCCACTAGTAACATTTGATTTACAGGCCCTGGGCACCTCTAGTGCACTTTACTAGGGACTTAACAGTAAAACAAATATGCCAATCATGGAGAACCAATTACATACACATTTTAAACAGGAGCACTTGCACTTTAGCACTGGTTAGCAGTGGTAAAGTGCCCAGAGTAATAAAAACAGCAAAATCAGAGTCCAGCACACATCAATAACCTGGGGAACAGAGGCAAAAAGTTAAGGGAGACCATGCCAAGGATGAAAAGTCTAACAAATTGTATAATTTGAAGTGAGGGAATCTAACACCATCTTCAATTTTCAGCCTTCTTGGTTTGAAAAGAGCCAAACAGGGAGTCTTGTTTTTCCAAAGAAATTTCAGGCAAACAGAATCAAGTTGTTTAAAATAGTATTTAGCAATTGTAAAATGTAACCTAGATGAAGTGTATAAGATATGTTGTACAATCATCATTTTTAATGGCATCTAGTATGCCTCACCAAGATAAATATAGAGGAGAGCAATCAGAAAATAGGTATTGTAACTTACAAAATTATGATTAATTGTTTCTCTAGTATTTGAAAAAAAACAGGTACCAAGATATTTGAGACAATGTAAAATTAGATTTGGTTAACATATGCTGATAACATAAAGAGTTCAACTGCCGTATGTCAGTCTTAGTGAAATTTAGTTGATAGCCTCAGATACTAGAATACAAAGAAATTTCCTTTAGGAAGGGGTTCAAAGAGTCAAGGGGATTGGGCCTGTGTATAAAAACACCATCCGCATACTCAAACAACTTAGGCCCTCATTACAACCCTGGCGGTCGATGATAAAGCGGCAGTTATACCGCCAACAGGCCGGCGGTAAAAAAAATGGAATCATGACCATGGCGGAAACCGTCAACACAGACAGCCACTTTAACACTCCGTCCGCCACAGCAGTAGCAACAAACACTGAGGCGGTCACCACCAACAGCCAGGCAGAAGACAATGTACCACCCACAATAATATGAGAGGCCAATCCATCAGCTTTTCTGGGGCGGTACCAATGTCATCAAATGCACGGCGGAAACAGTACACAGAAGGGAAATGACTCACCTCTGGACAATCAGGGAAAAGCCACAACACCATGGAGCCTGAGCTGTACATTTTTCCAATGCTGGTCTACCTCCTCATACACCAGGAACACGAACGGTGGCAAAGACTATCACAGTGAGTACCACACCTAGCACACAAGGGAGTGGGGGAGGAAAAAGAGAGTGACACACACAAGCAACACGCAACACCCCCACCCCCACCCCCAACACCATACACACAAATAGATGCAACAACATTACATATACACCCCGTAACCCTCAGGAATAACGCAAGGACAAAAGGAATTGATTAAATTGAGTGCAATCGTATAGTATTATATAAATACGTCCTTAAAGCAATAAACAGTATGCACAATATAAACAAATGGAGGGACAATGCCCACTCCAAAATGTCTGTGGCCCACGGGGCCATGACTTATAGGCCAAGGCCACACTTGGCTCCTGCCTCAATGCGCAGAGAAGACTGCAGGGCCATCAGGTCGAAAACACACAGGCGCCTCAGGGGGACAGGGAATGGGGGGGCATCTCAGCCGGAAGATGGTACAATGCCACTGCTCCTGAAGAGGGCTACATGCCCACTGCTTGGTCCTGGGGAGTGCAAAGCCACAGTCTCTCAAGTGGGTGGTTTGCCCACTGCTTTGTCCTGGGGAGTGCAAAGCCACAGTCTCTCAAGTGGGTGGTTTTTCCCACTGCTTGGTCATGGGGAGTCCAAGGCCACAGTCTCTCAATTGGCTGGTTTGCCCACAGCTTTGTCCTGGGGATTGCAAAGCCACAGTCTCTCAAGTGGGTGGTTTGCCCACTGCTTGGTCCTGGGGAGTGCAAAGCCAAAGTCTCTCTAGTGCATGCCTTCTTTCACTGGTTCTAGAGGGGGCTTTGTGCCCAGTGTGCTTCATCCTGTCAAGGAGGAGGTGAGTGGATGCCTTCTTCCACAGGTTCTGGAGGGGGCTTTGTGCCCAGTGTGCTTCATCCTGGCAAGGAGGGGGTGAGTGGATGCCTTCTTCCACTGGTTCTGGACAGGGCTTTGTGCCCAGCGTGCTTCATCTTGGATGGTGCAAGGTCACAGCCCCTCACCTGGGTGTCACACCTACAGGTGTTGCAGGGGCCAGGACACCCTGCAGCCCATGTAGTCACGACTATACACTGCTCGCTGGCGGTGACTGCTGCTCAAGGGATGGCAGTTGCGGTGCAGGTGGTGGTGCTGTCAGTGGTGGGTGGAGGCTCCAGCCCTTCTCCTGCAGCCTCAAACGGCTACCCACTGGGGCTGCTGCTGCTGGCAGTGGTGCTGCTGGCGGTGCAAGTGGCAGTGCTGTCAGTGGTGGGGGGAGGCTCCAGCACTTCACCTGCAGCCTCAGATGGTTGAAGTGCCATGGTTGGTGTTTTTTTGCCCCTTCCTGCCCTTGGCAGATGGTGCCTCCTTTCTTCTGCCAGCTGGTGTTCCCTTCCTGCCCTTGCTGGCTTGTGGTGCCTCCTTCCCCTTGCTGGCTGGTGTCCCCTTCTTGCCCTTGCTAGGTGGCAGCCCATTCTTGCCCTTGGCAGGTGGTGCAAGCACACTGGCTCTGCTGACGGGTGCCTCCTTGGAGCCTCTCACACCTGCAGTAGCTGCAGAACTACAGTGGCCATGGCCTGGGTGACTGAGGTGCTGGCTGGGTTCTGGCCACCATGGCCTGAAGTGAAGGATGGGGGGAGGGGTAGGCAATAGGTCAATGGTGGCGAGGAAAATCATTCTATGGACACTGGGGTGGGAAGAGAATGAAGGTTTGGGAGTGGAAGAAGAGGGAGTGGTTGTAGGAGGTGTCTGTTTGCTCTGTTTGGGTGCAGGTGCATGGGCTGGATGCTGTTGTGAGGTGGATGGCTGTTGGGTGTCTGAGTGCTTGCGTTTGTGTACTTTGGGAGGAGGGGGTCACAGACACAGTGGGAGAGGACACAGGGGAAGTATGCATGGATTTGGGGGTGGTGACTGCCAGTGAGGGGTGTGTAGTTACAGGGGTGCTGGTGATGGAGGTAGTGGATGAGGATGTAGTGTATGCAGGTGTGAGTGGGGACGCTGCTGGGAGGGAGGTGGACGAGGAGGAGGAGGAGGGGGCACAGTGGAGACAGTGGATGTTGGTGTGTCTGCATCTGGATGGTGCTTGTGTGAGTACCTGTGGGATGAAGTGTGGTGATTTTGTTTGCCTGAGCTACTTCTGTGTGTTGATTTGGGTGAATGCAGGTCTGACGGTGTGCTTGGGATAGGCTGGCATTGAGAGGATTGGGACTGGGTAGAGGAAGTTGGAGGGGGGAGGCTGGAGACAGGGACAATGACTGCCATCAGTGAGTTGGCCAGAGCCTGGAATGCTCTCTGTTGGGCCGCCACGGCTGAGTGAATGCCCTACGGGTATGCATTTGTTTGTTGCAAATGCCCTGCTAGACCCTCAATGGCATTCAGTATGGTTGACTACCCAATAGAGAGGGATCTCAGGAAGTCAATAGCCTCCTCACTGAGGGCAGTAGGGCTGACTGGGGCAGGGCCTGAGGTGCCTGGGGCAAAGGAGATGCCCACCCTCCTAGATGAGCGGGCACAGGAAACGTGCTGAGGGGCTGCTGGGAGGGAGGTGCTGGTATGGGGAGTGGCGGCTGTACCTGCAGTTGGGGTGGCCACAGAGGTGTCCGCCACCGCCAGGGAGCTTCCATCGGAGCAGAAGTCGCTGTTGGTACTGTACCCTCCTGTCTCCGTTGTGGTGCTCCCCTTGCCCTTCGTCCCACTTGTGCCCTCACCGTTGGTGGATTCGGCCTCCAGGCCCATGTGGGATGCAGCTCCCTCTGTTGCCGGTGCCTCTGCTCCTCTGCCAGATGATGCTGATGCACACAAGGACAGGGTGACAAAACAAAAAGGGGGGGGGGAAGAGACAGGGGATACACTTGGTCAATGCCTGCAACAACACTACCGTTGGTGTACACAACTCACAGGGAACAGCCCTACGCACTAGGCCATGCACTACCAGTTACAATGCTAGTCACCAGGCCATGGGATACAATGCTTAACGCCATGAGCTGCACACCTGAAACTCACAGGACCCTGCCCAGTAATAGATGCCCACTAACATAATTGGGGTTGGAGTGCATCTGAGCTTACCCATCATGTTCACCCTGGCCTAGAGGCACCCACAGCCCACATCCCGCACCCAGGAAACACCTTCACACGCGCAAAGTCATGATTCTGAATCTGTACTCACCCCCTTGTGGATGCTGTGATGCCTTCAAGCACCCATCCAACTCCGGATAGGCCACCGCCAGGATGCAGAACATCAGGGGGGACAGGGTGCGACAGACACACCTTCCTGGTTGGGAGGCCAGCCTCAGCAGGTCCTCACACCGTTTGTGGCAGTGGGTGCTTTGCCTGTCAAAGACCCCCAAGGTCCGCACCTCCTTGGCGATAGAACGCCAAATACCCTTTTTCTGATGGGTGCTGACCTGCAGAAAAAAACAGCAGAAAAGGTATTATTCATACCGTCCAGACTGTCATACTTATGGCCCAACATGTCCCTACCATCCCTTTATGCACATACATTGACCACCATACATGCAGCACTCTGCCCAGGCCCCCTCAGCCCCCTCCACACAAGGCTTACACACACAGCACTCCATACATTCATGCCCCACGCATCATGCTCACAGTGTACTCACCTGTTGGTCTGGAGGACCATAAAGTAAATGGTACTGGGGTAGGACCCCATCCACCAGTCTCTCCAACTCCTCCAAAGTGAAGGAGGGGCCCTTTCCCCAGACACCCATTGTCATTTCCAGACACAGGTCACAGCAGCACTTGCAGTGTAGGTCCTCTCCTGTTGAAGGTCAGGTAGCAAGTGAGTGAACAGATAGAAAATGTCGGTCACGTCCGCGGCGGTGCGCACCGTCACCGCTGGCGTACATCACCATTGGCTCCTGGAACCCATAGGCCCTAATGATAACCAATGCGGTGTTGCACGACGGTCGTCGACTGCCGGACGCAACAGAGCACAACGCCAGCGGAATTACCTCATCCCCACTTGTCCCTCCTCACAGGTCAGGCGGCTGCCATTTCAGGGGGGCACAGGCCATGGCACCTAACTGCGTCACAGCAGACATAGGCACATCAACTGACTTACAAGTTCACATACTGTTTCTGTAAAATAAAAATAGCATATTAATCTGAGTATATGTTTGAATATGACCTTCTGCTCACCATTTTTCATCCTAGAGTTCAACCGCTGAGGATGTAAAGGGATGGAAACATACCCTTGTGTACAGACCCCTGGTGGACCTGGCAACAATGGAGGACAGGCACATTATCCTAACCCACAAACTTGATAGGGCCACAATCCTATAGCTGTGTGCCCAATTGGAGCCAGACCTGATTTCAGCTATCCGCCACCCCACAGGTATCCCCCTTCTAGTGCAGGTCCTGTCAGTGCTCCATTTCTTGGCATGAGGTTCCTTCCAAGCGACAGTGGCCATGGCATCAGGGATGTCACAGCCTATGTTCTCAAACGTGCTGACCAGAGTGTTGTCTGCCTTGATGAAGCACATGCGCAGCTACATCGTATTCCCCCAGGTGGATGATTTGGCCACAGTGAAGGCTGACTTCTATGCACTGGGACATATCTCCAACATCATTGGTGCCATTGATGGTACACATATTGCCTTTGTCCCACCCCAGGATAATGAACAGGTGTTCAGAAATTGAAAGAGCTTTCACTCTCTGAATGTGAAGATGGTGTGCCTGGTGGACCAGTACATCTCCCATGTCAATGTAAACTATCCTGGCTCTGTGCATGATGCCTTTATTTTACGGAATACCAGCATCCCATGTGTGATGTCTCAACTCCAGGAGGCACAGAATATGGCTAATAGGTGAGCTCATGATCCCCACCCAGTTGATATAGGTATATGGGTGTGGGGTTGGCCCCAAGGGTGAGTGTATGGCTAACAGGTATTCCTCAAAATTTACAGGTGACTCTGGTTACCCCAACCTCTCATGGCTACTGAGCCCAGTGAGGAATGCCAGGACAAGGGCAGAGGAACGTTACGATGAGGCACATGGGCGAACAAGTAGGATCATTGAGCGCGCCTTTGGCCTCCTGAAGGCCAGATTCCGGTTCCTCCATCTTACTACTCACCCAAGAAGTTCTACCAGATCATCGTTGCATATTGCAGGCTGCTCAACCTGGCCTTGAGACGCCAGGTGCCTTTTCTGCAGGAGGATGAGCCTGGAGATGATTGTGTGGCAGTGGTGGAGCCTGTGGACAGTGATGAAGAGGAGGCAGAGGAAGAGGATGTGGACAACAGAACCACTATAATTCAACAGTACTTCCAGTGACACACAGGTAAGACATTGTATCTTCACCTTCCATTGCAGTTTTTCGTTGGGCAATGTACACGGCAGCCTGATTTTCCTATTTCTATGGCCACTTACTGTACCCTTTGGCATCTCTATTTTCAGATATTTGTGACCCACTCTGGCTCCTGGTGTGTTTACTGCTGCCCACTACAGGTCATACCTATGCAAATATAACTGTACATTTGAAGTGCAATGTTTACAGCTTGTTAAACTAATACATATTTCAACCAATTGACAGATTCCATACTTGTATTAGTTCCAAGGGTGTTTATTTCTGTGATAATAAGTGTAGGGGGTATTGCAATGGGCTGGGTTGATGGTGGAGGAATGTCCAGGATAGTGTCCAGTCTATTGGTATCACAGATGCATTGTCCAAGGGGGCATAGGGAGTGGGGCAATGGCAGTTCAAGGTGGACAGGGTGATAGAGTGGGACACAAGGGTGACATTCAGGGGAGTCTTATTTCCTGGTGGGGGTCTTGGCAATGTTCTCTGGCTTCTGCCTGGATCGCAGGGATCTTTTGCATTGCGGTTCTCCTTGTGCACGGGGGGTGCTGGTGGCCTGTTGTTCTTGTGGTGGGGCCTCCTGTCCACTAGCGTCGGCAGAGGTGGAGGGCTGTTCTTCGGTGTGGCTGGTGCCAGGGGCCCGTTGGTGTGTCACTACCTCCCTCATGGTGTTGGCCATTTCTGCCAGCACCCCTGCAATGGTGACCGGCGTGGTGTGGATGTCTCTCAGGTCCTCCCTGATCCCAAGGTACTGCCCCATCTGCAGCCTCTGGGTCTCCTGCAGCTTGGCCAGTATCTGGCCCATTGTCTCCTGGGAATGATGGTATGCTCCTAGGATGTTGGTGAGTGCCTTGTGGAGAGTTGGTTCCCTGGGCTGCCCTCCCACTGTCGAACAGCAGTCCTCCCAGCTTCCCTGTTGTCCTGTGCCTCTGTTCCCTGAACCATGTGCCCATTGCCACTGACCCCAGGTCCCTGATCGGCCTGTGTTTGTGGGGTTGTCCAGGGTCCCTGTAGTGGTGGACAGACTGATGATTGACGTGTCCTGGGGACAGAGGTATGGGCCCGCTGGGTGGGTGCTGTGCTGGTGTTTCCTGAGGGCGAAGGCTCTCTGGTGGTTTGGGACTATGGCTGGGTCACCGACTGTCCAGAGGTCCCTGATGGGCCAGGTTGGTCATCCTGATCCAGGCGTGCTGAGCTGCTGTCATCACTGTGGGCCTCTTCTGGGTGGGGACTGGATGTTGCAGGCACATCCTCTCCGGTGATGTTGTGTGGGGGTCCTCTGGGGATGTAAATGCAGTCTTATTGTTTCAGCATGTGACATCTTGTGCATGGGTATGCCCCCCTTATAGTTGTTGTTACCAAGGCAGCTTTGGCATGTGTGAGTTGTGATTTGGTTGGCTAGTGTCACTAGTGTGCATGCTGTGGTGATGGCCTGTGTGAGTTGTGATTTGGTTGGCTAGTGTCACTAGTGTGCATGCTGTGGTGATGGGTGTCCATGCAGATCTGTGATGGGGGTCCATGCATTGGTGTAGCATGCAGGGATTGGTATTGGGATGGGTGGCTTGTGATGGTGGGGTGTATGTTAGGTGGTGGAGTGATGGGGGTGAGGGTAGGGGCAGGAGTTTGTGATGGCATGCAGGTGAGGGGGATAACGTAGTAAAGATTTGACTTACCAGAGTTCAGTCCTCTTACTACTCATGCCAGGCCCTCAGGATGCATGATCGCCAAGACTTGCTCCTCCCATGTTGTTAGTTGTGAGGTGGGGGTTCACCGCCAGTCCTCTGTGCCACTATCTGGTGTCTTGCTACCACAGAACGCACCTTCCCCCGTAGGTCATTCCACTACTTCCTGATGTCATCCCTTGTTCTGGGGTGCTGTCCCACGGCATTGACCCTGCCCACGACTCTCTGCCATAACTCCATCTTCCTAGTAATGGACGTCTGCTGCACCTGTGATGCGAATAGCTGTGGCTCTACCCGGATGATTTCCTCCACCATGACCCTTAGCTCCTCCTCTGAGAACCTGGGGTGTCTTTGTGGTGCCATGGGTGTAGAGTGAGTGGTGTGTGTGAGGGTGTGTGGGGTGATGTGTTGGGGTGTGTGCTGTGAGGTGCCTGGATGGTGTATGGGTGAAGGTGTTTTGTGGCTCTGATTCAGTGGGTGCTCCTGGCTTGTCTCTCTCTCAGTTGTCAAGATGGTGTGTGTTTTATAGTGTTGTGGGTGTGTGGGTGTGGTGTGTATATGTGTGTCAGGTGTGTGTAGTTTGAATTGTCCACTGTGGTATTGTTTTGTTAGTGTGTGTGTATTTGGAGCACGGCGGTATGTACCGCCAATGGTTTACCGCGGTTGAATGTATGCCACGGTGATTCGTGGTCATGATGCTGTGTGCGTATTTCTGTTGGCGTAACAATGTGGGTTTTGGTACTGCCATTTTATCACTGACCTTTGGGCTGTCGTTCTTGTGTGGGTGTCTGTATAGTGGCGGATTTCCATGTGTGGGTCATTATACTCGTAGCGGTATACCGCTGCAGTCGCGGTATGTTGATGGCAGTCAGTATGGCGGTAAGCGGCTTTTACCACCAATGTCATAATGAGGGCCTTAATTTGTTGTAAACCTTGTTTAAAACCAGGTATCTTCGAGTTACAACAAATTCTTTTCAGGAAAGGTTCTAAATGTAAAGAGAAATGTAAGTGGGACAGGTGACCGCAGCATCTTGGTGTAAATTAAAGTAAGGAGAAAGACAACAGTTAACAAAGTCACTGGCTCAGGGTTTGGAATATAGTTATTCCACAAACTAAATTAATTTGGGACCAAAACCAAACCAATAAAACATTTTGAACATATATTGGCAATTTATCTAAACAAAAACCTTTGCACGGGTGCCCCAGGAAATTTGAGAAAGTATGGGGGAAATGGAGGTCCCACCATGGCATCCTGGACGATCTGAACTTTACAATGATTGATGGGACCCAACCTTGAATCTGCTATCTCTGGGGTGGGTGATGTCATGAACACTGAACTGAGACCCTATGAGGGATTTCAAAGGGGTGCTGATGGCTGTCTGGTGGGAGGTAGGAGAGGAGGGGCTAGCAATGTGGTATTCAGGGAGAAGTCTGTGGTTTTGTGTGCAAATTGTTGTTTGAATCAATAAGAAATAACACAAATAAATTCAAAAAAACCTTCTATGCTTCAAAGGAAAGTGCTACTAGAGGAGATTTTAATAATTCAACTAGAGAAAATTCTTGCATTATTAGAAGCAAGCCTGCCTTTACTAAAGCCAGAATGATCCGATTTGAGAAGAATCAATCAATCAATTAATCATGGGATTTGAAAAGTGTGGATTATCACCCCGGGGGTTATCCTTGCGCTCTGGGATGTTGATGGTCATTGGTAGCTACTCCACAAAGATCCATGTCTTGAGCTTTCTCCTGAAGTCAAGGAGAGTGTGTGAGTTGAAAAGGTGGGGGGGTTCATTCCAAGTCTTGGCGGCAAGGTAGGAGAAGGAGTATCCTCCACTGAAGCTGCATCGGACTCTCTAGACATGCGCAAGGACGAGAGTTGTTGAACAAAGTTCCCTGGTTGGTTGGTGGAAGGGGAGTCTACATTTGATTAGCTTGGGTCCGATGTTTTAGAGGCCTTTGTAAGTGATTGTGATTGTCTTGTATTTGCATCTCTTGTGTACCATAGTCAGTGAATACCTCTGAGGTGGAGGGTGATGTGGGTCCTTCTGGGGAGGTCTAGGATGAGTCTTGCTGCTGCATTCTGAATGATCTGGAGGTGATAGAGGAGCTGGTCAGGAAGTCCGACGTAAAGGGAATTTCCGTAGTCTAGTCTGCTGGTGACAATGGCTTGGATGACCATCTTTCTAGTTTCAATGGGGACCCATTTGAAAATCTACCGTAGCATGCGTAGGTTGTAGAAGCTGAAGGAGGCCACTGCATCTATATGTTGTTTTAATGTGAGTTTGTTGTTGATAATGATGCAGAGGTTGTGGGTGTGGTCTGTCGGGGTTGTCCAAGCGTGGGGGGCCACCAGGAGTTGTTCCATGGGGAGGGGTTGCTTCAAACTGTTGGATCTCATCCATTCAGTGACATGTGTCATGGCATTGCTCAAGTTGTCTCTGGGGAAGTGTGGTCTTCAGAAAGGGAGGGTATCAGTTGAGTATGTTGATGTAAGAGATGATGTTGAGTCCATTGGAACTAACAAACTTGGCCAGAGGCATCAAGTAGATGTTGAAGAGGGTGAGGCTAAGAGAGGATCCCTTTGGGACACACATATGTTGTTCTAAGGTTCCAATGTGAAGGATAGGAGACGGACCCTTTGAGTATGGCATGTGATGAAGGCGTGGATCCATTTGAGGGCACTGCTTCGGATCCCAATGTGGTGGAGTCTGGAGGTGAGGGTGAAGTGGGAGATGGTGTTGAACGCTGTGGAGAGGTCTAAAAAGAACAGGGCCGCTTTGTCTCCCGTCAAGGAGGGACCTGATGTACGTTGCGATGATAAGGGTGGTTCTGGTGCAGTGGTTGGAGTGGAATCCACATTGGGAGGAGTTCAGTAGGTTGTGTTTTTCAAGGTGTTCAGTGAGCTGCTTGTTCATGTCTTTTTCCAGGAACTAGGCTGGGAAGGGGAGCAGAGAGATGGGGCGGTAATTTTTGAGTTTGCTGGGGTTGGCGGAAGATTTCTTAAGTAGCAGTTTGACCTTTACTTGTTTCCATGCTTCAGGAATGGAGGTAGTCCTGATGGAGGTGTTGAGGTTGGGAGAGAGGATGCTTCTGATTTCCATCTGGCCAAGGCTGAAGATGTAATGTGGGCAGGGGTCATTGAGTGAGTCGGAGGGGGTTAAGGACATGGGGGCGGCTGTTTCCTGGATTGATAGTGGCTTCCAGTCCATGATGAGTTGGCTGCGGGGAGGGGGACCTCAGACGGGGTCAGTAAGTGTTTGATGCTGGTGGGTCTTTGGTGGAAGTTTCTGTTAATGGTTGTGATTTTGTTGTGGAAATAGTCGACTAGTGAGTCACAGAGGTTCTGGGTGGGTTGGATTGCGTTTTCGCAGCTGATGGGCAGGAGAACTCTTTGACGATCTTGAAGACTTCCTTCGGGCAGTTGGTACTCTCCTCAATGCAGCTGAGTAGGGTGACCTGTTTTGCTTCTCTGAGGTGGAGATGATTTTTTTCAGTGCATCTTTGAAGGTGAAGCAGTCTATGGGGCCCCTGTTGCACTCTCTCTTGTGCATGCGTAGGTTGGGGGTGAACCATCTAGCAGGCTTGCTGCAATTTCTTGAGGCAAAGCTCCTTGCGGGGGCAACTTTGTTGGCACCATTGAGAATCCATTCAGAAAGGTTGCCGGCATCTTGCTCGAGGTTGCCGGAGAGGATGGGTTTGCTGGACTGGAGGGCGTTGATCCATTGGGTCTCTGTGACTTTCACCATCTGTGGAGAGGAGGAGGTGGAGGTGTGGGGACGGCTCTGGTCTGCTGGTTATGGCAAAGTGTACCAGGTGGTAGTCAGTCCATGTGAGCTCCTTTGTGTGGGTGAACTTGATTTTTTCACTGGCTGTGCAGATAGGGTCGAGGGTGTGGCCTGCATTATGTGTGAAGCTGGGTCCGATGTTGCTTAGGTTGTCTAGTAGATTGGTGATGTTTTGGTCATCTAGATTGAAATTCAGATCTCCTAGGACTAAGTAGTCTGTCAAGTCGATGGCTAGGTGGGCGATGAGGTCAGCAATGGCCTTCCAGAACGCGGGGCCGGGTCCCAGGGGTGTGTCAGCAAGAGTTCCTCTTGTGGTTGTTCTGGCGTCTGTTTGGATTAGGAAGTTTAGGTGTTCCATGAGGTGGGATGCTTCTTCAAAGGTGGTACACGAGAGAGCATGATGGCAATGCCTTCCCCATACTTTTTGTGGTGGTCTTTGTGGCTCAATTTGTATCCTCGCGGGGTGGCCAAGGACGGTGTGAGCCAGGTCTCGGCGATAAACATCAGGTCTGATATGAGCATGGATACTGTGTCCCAGATTTCGATGGCATGTTTGCAGAGGAATTGTGAGTTGGTAAGCAGGCATTGGAGTTGTTTTCTGAGTTGGAGAGTGGCAGTGGGTGTGCGGTGTGGGTCTCGGTTTTGCAGGTGAAGTAGCATTGGAGGCAGGTGAAAGGTCAACTGTGATCTGAGGGTAGGAGATGCAGCAGTTGTTGTTATGGATCCTGGGGGCCAAGGCCCAGGGGTTTGCGGCAGAGTAACGATGGATGGTGAGCGAGCCAGGGTTCCTGGCTCTGGGCATGGTCCAGGTGTAGACAGGTGCACATGGGCTTGCCTTTGGCATGCCCACAGCATGGTCACACAGCGATCGCCATGAAGTAGGTCTTGGGTGTGGGGGTGGTCAGGCAGTGAAGAGTGAGAAAACAGTGGGGGGTGGGACCAGAAAAGAGAGGGAAAACACAGAGGAGGCCACAGGGGCCTGAAGGCAGCAAAAGCAGCAGGCCAGGCACAATGCAGGAGAAGCAGGCAGGCCAGGCACAATGCAGGAGAAGCAGGCCAGGCAAGCCAGGCACACACAGGAGTAGCAGGACAGGCAGGCCTGGCACACAAAAAAGCTAACCCAGAGTGGGGAGGCTAGTCAGGACCTGGTCAGTGGGGTCATGCATCCACCTCCATTAAGTTGGTCCTCGAGTAGGAGGGGTGCAGCTAGGGTGGGCTGGAGGCAAGGAGTGGGTGGGGAGCTAAAAATACTTGGAAAATGGCAGGGAAGCGGTGGGACCCTGAAGGTAGCAAAGAAACTTATACAGAGCAGTGGGCTGATCAGGAAGAAGAGAAACAATAGAATTTAAAGAACAAGCTATAACCTGAGAAAATACATTACAATCCTAAATATTAAGCAAAGTGGGCCTATAATTTTATTTTTTTACAAAGTTTTGCGATCTTTAACATGTTTGAGTATAATAGTTAATGAAGCCTCCAGAAAGGAGTCACCAGCGTAGCTATTGGAAATAAAATAATTAAAAGGTGTTTAGACCTGTCAGCTTTAGCTTAGTATTTCCCCAAGCAATTTGCCTACTTGCCTCAAACTTTTGCTGAACTTCATTTTTGTTGGCCCTAGGACTCTGTGCACTTTACCACTGCTAGCCAGTGCTAAAGTGAATGTGCTCACTCCCCTAAACATGGTTTGATTGGCATATACCTGATTGGCACATTTAATTTACATGTAAGTCCTTTGTACAGTGGAATACCATATACCCAGGGCCTGCATATTAAATGCTACCAGTGGGCCTGCAGCACTTATTGTGCCACCCATCTAAGTAGCACACTAAAACATGTCCTGGGGCTGTCATTACAGTCTGAGTGCAGTTTTAAACTGGCATATAGATTTGGCAATTAAGCACCCTGCAAAGCCTTAAACTCCCTTTTTATTAACTATGTCATCCCTAAAGTAGGCCCTAGGAAACCCCTACAGCAGGGTGTTATGTTATTCAAAAGTTGGACATGTAGTTTTAAGTTTAATATGTCCTGGCAGTACAAATCTCCTAAGGTTGTTTCTGACCATTGTGAGGCCTACTCCTCCCATAGGATAAGATTGAGGATGCCTTATTACAAGAAATAAGCTACAATTTCTAATTGAAAACAGGTAGGTATCTATGAAATTGTAATTATAAACCGTCTTTAATGATAAAGGCAGATTTTTCATTACAGTTTTGAAAATTCCACTTTTAGAAAGTTGGCACTTGCCTGCCGTTAGCCCTTTGTGCCTGCAGCCTATCTTGTGTCACAAGACTGGATGTAGCTACAGTTAAACATTGTATTTCCCTCCCAGACAGTCACACAAAAGAGGAATTAGGTGTGCCTGAATGGGCCATCTGTTGGCATGATGGGGGGGGGGGGTGCTGAGCAGAGCCCCACCTACAACTATACAGCCTGTTCTCTGCCTTCATACAAAAGACCTAACAATCCTGCATTGTCACTACAGTCAGCTTGGAGCCAGATTAGGGAAGTCAGGACATGCCATGCACTTCAAAGAACCTTACCAGAAGCTTCTCCCACTTTCCAGAAGAATGGCACCCGGGTATAAATATTGGACCTACATACCCACTCTTAAGTTCACTAATGAACCTGTAGAAGGACTCTCAGAGGCCTGTATGCCGCTGTGACTCTGCCAGACTGCTGCCCTACCTGGAAGTACTATTTTGCTGTCTGAAGCCCGACCACAACCCTCAGAGGCCAACTCTGCTGCTGAATCCTACATCTTTTCATGCATCCATGACTACCAGAAGTGACCCCAAGGACTAGTTTGCTGGCCTCCTCTTCAGAGCCACAGAGACATTAAATGCTTCCACCATCTTGAACCTGCATCTGGACACAGCCTGGGTAAGTACTGAACCGCTAAGAGGTGTACCACCAGTCCTGGACCCTTGGTTATAGTCCTAAAGATGCCGAGTTAGAAAACATTTTGGCCCAAAACTGTTTAGAGGACCAGGGGAAGACTGGGATCAACCTGCTCGCCAGTCAGATTGAAGTGCATTGCCAGTCAGATTGACTTTGTGGCTTCTCATGCTGCGTTCTTCTCCGAAACAGCAAATCTGTTTCTTCGGTCCTTCATCAAAGGAGTATCCAACCTCACAGAACTGCCTTCAGCTGCAGCCCTCTGCCTCATCCCACTAGAGATTTTTGACTTCCATTTTGGTGGCTAATTCTGAACGTAGAAATCTTCACTGCTACTTTGATGCAAGGCCTTCCAAGGACGATGCTCCCTCCTCGGACACCTCCTGCAGCCCTGCCCCGCTGAACTTTACCTTCTCACACACTTTTTCTCAGAAGGTAAGCGCTGATCAGGCCCAATTCACTTCTACTCTCTGAATGATGCTCCATCACAGTCAGCCATATTTTACGACTTTCACCCTGTTTCATGTGGCTACATATCTGTTGTTGGCTCTTTGATCTTTTACACACTAGTTTTTAATGAAACCTTTAAAAATCCAAAACTCCAGTTGTACTGATTGGATTTTTGCATGTTTGGTGTCAAATAATTTATTAAAATTTACTCTATTTTTCAATTTCATTTGGGATTTTTCCTTTGTTGCGTTTTCACTTTTTTACTGTGTGTGGGCTGCATGAAAACTTTACATATTGCCTCTAAGTTTAACCTGACTGCTTTTTGTGCCACGCTATCCAGGGTTGAGCACAGATAAATTTAGTGACTTTAAATGGTTTACCCTGCAAGGAACTGTGCCTGTTGCTTGACCAGGGCTCACACGCCAGTCAATCAACTACCCAATTTCTCCTAATGGTACTTTTAAGTTGGGTGCTAAAAAAGATGACAGAAAGGAAATAAGTTCAATGGAAAAACCATCAGGGCCGCCTGGAGCCTTCACTTTCTTTAAGGGGGTAATGGCAGTTAATATTTCTTGAAGTGTATTATCAGATTCTAGATCAGCAAATTTATCTTTTAAAGAGGGCATTCTGGGATGCCATCAAAAACATTTCTGAACACCAGCTTCACAAGGCTGCATATCCTCAGTATATAATGACTTTTGAAAGGTTTAAAAATAATAGGAGCTATAGCATTAGAAACCTATAAGTATTACAAAATGTGTTTTTCATAGTTCAAAAGCTTTATGGTCTTTTTTAATTTTTAAATAGTTGGCATACTTCTATCCTGCTTTTTTCTGATCCCCATGAAATTTTGATTTAAATGTACTCAAGACATTACAGCCATTAATAGTAGCAATTTTATTTAGTTTGGCTATGGCTTTAATCAAATCATGTAACAAAGAAGAAGACTTGGAAGCAAAGTAATTGTATTGAAGTGTTTTAAATTGTATTAAAAGAGGGACATACTAATTATTCAACGTCTTTTTCTTCATAGCAGAAAAGGCAGTAGTAAAAGCTCTAAACAAGGCTTTAAAAGCATCCTAATTGTTGAGAATGAAAGTATCAGAGGAATTGTTGAACTGCAAAAATCTCCATCTTCTGCCTTTTGACTGAAGAAACAAAATTTGAGCTGATAGAAAAAAGAAGTCAATCTCAACAGACTGCAAGCAAGGAAGTGGTGATTTAGCGACCAGAATATAATTTATCCTGGACAGTACATTATCTACATTAGAAAAAGTAAACTTCTGATTTATCAAGATTATAAGTTCTCCAGATATCAAATAATGGTCTAGAAGATATTGCAGATTTGAATGTTTCATGAAATTTATCAAGTTTAAATTTATACTGAGATTTTCTATCTGTAAAAGGATCTAATGACTGATTACAATCATCTGCAATAATGATATTTGAATTAGGGCTAATAGTGAGTTTGATTTTAATAGTATGGCAGAAGCTAGGAACAGATTTAAAAGAACCATAAACATTAAACAAAGTAATATATTTGTTATCAAAAATTACATTATTCAACAACCATCTACTCGATTATCCCATTCAGCAGATACAACCAGTAACTTTAAAGAGTTATGACAAAGGATGGCAACCTTATATCTATGCTCAACTGCTGGAGATAAAAAATGACCTACCCATTGACTCTTCAATTTGATAATTGAGTCATTCAAGTGTGTGTGTTGCAAAAAGGGATTTTTATTTCAAGTGTAGGTAAATGTGAAAGTGCCTTTCACCTTTTATTTGGGTTTCCAAGTCCTTAAACATTCCAAGATACAAGGTTAGACATCATTGACACAGAAGGAGTAGATACTGGATCAGGAAAGACAATCAGTGAAAATGGGGAGAAACATAATAACTGTAACTATGGTACAGAAATGAAATACATTGATATGACAAATATTGCCAAACATTAAAATGGAACTTAAATAATGAAAGACAAGGAATAAGGAAGATAGAGAGCAAACACATGCAAAAAGAAATCTGTAAAACATGTAAAAAGAATATAACAAATAGAAGACCACGGGAAGGAACCCAGATCTGACAGGAAGATATGTTAAAAAAGTAGATGTGACCTTTTGACAACATGTAAAGAGATGCAGCAGAGCCAAAAAATGAAAATCAAGAACACATAACAATAAAGCCACTTCTTAAGTGACAATAAGAAAACAGAGGTTTCTACGGCTGGGAATCAAGAATCTCCATGGCATGAAAAGAGACATTCTGAAGATAGGTCTTTCATTTGACAGGATCATCAAAGGGTTTATATTGCTGTTGTGAGATATTTTACATATGGACGGGTGAAGAATTCAATAGCTGATATGTAGTTGTCTCAACTGTGGTCTCATACCAAAGAATTCCGTCTGTCTAGAATTAATTGCCTTAGTCACGATTAGAGAAATAAACAAATTATGACCAGACCAGACCCTTTTTATCCTTGACTGCTTTCTAAACATGAAGAAAATCGGTGAACTCCAGAAACAGCAAAATAACACTTCCAGGAACAGCATAATAATGCCTCTTGGCTTTGAGGAATGAGAATTGAGTCTCTCCAAATGATGAGAGTTTGATGGGAGGTGAAATGGAGATGTTTAGCAGTTCCAAAATGAACTTCTTTAAAAAGTGAAGAAGGATTAGTTGCTGCAGCTTTTCCCGTTCTCCACATGCTTTGTGCGAAGTTTTTACCTTAATAATTTATTTTTCAAGAATATTAATCCACACACAATCGTCCTGAATAGAGCTAATTAACAACTTCAACTCAACCATCCTTTTTTCCATATGGAAAATCCTTCTTCTATCTGTTGTAGTTTTGCAATATTAGAGCTCATGAAGGGCAGAAGAGCCCACACCTCATCAGGAATAGTGTTCACTACTATAAAAGACAATAGGTGATGAGGGGGATCATTCTTGGACCTCTTATGTTGTGTACCAGACAGAACAGCATTAGTCCCAATAAGTGTATCATTGCCCATCTTGAATCTACTATTTGTGCTTTGAGAGTTCAGTAGGAAATATTTTGTTTGCTCATATAACACTAAAGAAGCAGAAGCATCAGCCCAAGTATAATGATAAGCTTGCAGGAGAAACAGTAACCACTTAAGGACTAAAGATGAAATGGTCTCATCCTCACCACAGCCAGCTCCAATGTTGCTGAGGAAGAGACCATCTCATCTTTAGAACTCACGGGACTAATGAGTGATTGTTATGGGACATAGGATACTATGAAGTGTTGTGAGGCCAGCCAGCAGATAACAATACCAGAAACAAAAAACAAAAACAAAAAAACTGTCCCTTCATACACTCAAGAAACAATTACCCTAGGAAAAAGTGGTATGCAAGCATTCATTGCTGACAAACAACATCCTCATGAGGGCTTTGAGAATAAAGAGTAACAAAATGCCCAATATGTATAAGCATATAAAGAGTTGTACCTTATTTGCCCATCATAAAAAAGGAGAATATGTGCATAGCAGTGAGGGCAAGTTACATTGCAGAGAGGCATCATTTGAGGGGAACCAGCATGAAGTAAAATAATCATGACACAGAAAATAATGACTGGGCATCTAATAGAAGGCTCCTAGTCTGGGGAGACTCATGTCTGTAATTTAAAAATGCAAAACCCCTATAGGCCAAAGTCTGTCAGCAAGTGAGGACCATCCATGAATTCAGGGCACATCACCCTGAAGCGGTGAAGATGAAGAGAAAGGCTATTCAACTCAACAGATCTTGTGTAACAGCCTCTATCTTGTCAGGCTTGCCACCCATTAAAAATTCTTCATAATTGTTGTTGGTGAATCCTTTACTCTCTTAAACTAACCTCCAAAACCTGTATACTACAATCAATGAAAGAACCAAAATTAAAGTTAAGTTAGGGTTATCTTTGGGTATAACACATAAACATATGTTTAAAAAGGCCTCAGAAATCCACTTACAACCATAGTTTAAGTACAGTTATTGTTCCGAATAAAACTGACAAAAACTGAAATTCACAAATCTCGGTTTCCCCCATAATCTATACAATTCTCTTGCAAATCAAAACTTGCTTACCAAATACAATCCTTCTAGATACACCTAGCACAATATAAGATTAAACTTGTGTAATCCTTGAAATTTCATGAATTTTGTGTTATGCTTGTTACATGAAATTCCTGAAATTATGCCATTATGCTACTAAGTGTAACAATGAGCTATTCACAATACATATTTACAGGGAATGTTTTCCATTCACAGTTAAAATTGACTGCAAATGCATGGAAACAATGGAACGTGAGAGGCTGTTGTTTGTCGTGCTTTTCCTTTGTCACTTTTTTTAGTACAAAATGAGTCCTTTGTCCAAAATTGACACAAGCACACATTTCACTCTAAAATATAGTGGAAAATGACAGAATAGCATTTTGCATAATTACATATTCATGTTGGAATTTTACATAACGATGCAAATGCAAATTACATTGTTATGATAGATACAATTACCAATGTTGTGAATAATCTTACAGATGAGATTACATATTAAACACCCCTTAACACTATGAAAGAGATGACTATGAATGAAGCCTTAGTTAGTAACACGAGTATCTGCTGTTATTTAATTATGTTATACTTTTAGGTGGTTTTACATACTATAAATATTGTGAGGTTTTTGTTTTCTGACCTCAGATACTTGTGATGTGTTATGCAGTATAATTCCTTATGAGAGTCTCACCCACTGTACTCTTTGTTAAATTTGGAGTATGAAATGTAAACTTTAGTGTGCATCTTTTAATATACGACAATCTGCCTATGGACAACTACAATAAGGGGCTCTGGGTACATTGCAGTGGACATGTATCATGAGTGTGTGTGCTCTGCGCATGTTGCATGCATGAATTAGGGTAAGTAGGGAGTGTGTCTGTTATGTTTTTTGTATTGGAACAGGAGTCCATTTTGAAACTCCTGCGGGTGGATCATACATAAAATAGATGAGTATAGAGCCTGTCAAATTGGTGCAAAGGATGGTAGGGACTGTTCTGGAGACTGTTGAAGTAAACTAGGCTCTTGTGAAAAAAGAAGGCAAAACAGATGGCCCTTGAAGTCTAGGGTTAGTTCCTGTCCCCTTCGTACCTCGATTTTCCCCAGAGGTGTTACTGCAGACAGCTTTGTATTGTATGTGTTTTAGTTGAGTGGGAGGGCCTCTCTCTCTTTTGTGTCTTTGTTCAGCTTCCCCTGCCAGCACACCACAAACTCCATGCCCTCCACCTGCCAAGTTTGAATAACAAACACCAGTCTGGTGGTAATAGACAAAGGTGGTCATTATGACATTTGCGGTGACTGTTAAAGTGGCAGGAGAACTGCCAACATGCTGGCGGTAATTACTGGCAAATTATGACCATGGCGGTGATAAATCCCCTAGACAGCCAATGTACCACACCAACCACCAGGGTGTTAACACCACTGACCACGGTAGTGGCCACCTACAGCCAGGCGGACGCCAAGGTACCGCCCACCATATTATGACATAGAAAACTGCCAGAATTTCCGGGGTGGTACCAACGTCATCAAAAGCCTGTGGAGACACAGTACAGAAAACAAAAGACTCACCATCAGGGACACAGAGAAGACCACCGCCGCCATGGAACCGGAACTGCAAGTCTTCCCAATGCTCTTCTACGCCATGCTCCACCTGGAACACCAACGCTGATGAAGACGACGACGGCGAGTACGCGCCGTCTAGCACAGAATGGAGGGAGGGAGGAAAAGGAGAGTGACACACACAACATGCACCATTCACACACACACCATACACACAACCAGCTGCAGAGGGAAAACAATGTCACAGGAAACACATCATAATAATGCAAGGACAACAGTTAGTCAGAACTGATATTGTAATTGTATGCCAACAGTCACCAGATTGTCCCTATGAAAAGAAAACATTGATTCACTGTTCCGAAAGGGCCAATGGCCAGTCCAAAGTACAAATGGCCCACATGGCCACAGGGCACAGTCCAAGGCCCAACCTGTTCCCTGAGGTAATCTGCACTACACTGTGCAGGGGCATCATGTTGTGAATGGCCTGGCACCTCAGGGGTAACTGGGTGGAAGGCACCTCAGCTGAAGTGGGGAACTCGCCCACTGGTTCTGAAGGGGGCTCCATGCCCATTACAATTAGGCTGGGGTGTGCAAGATCACAGTCTCTCTGTTGGGGGACTTGTCCACTGGTTCTGGAGGGGGCTCTGTGTAAACAGTCCATGGAGGGTATCCTACATGCCCTCTGCTGGCAGTGAGGGCTGCTGTGTCCCAGCTGGAGGTGAGGGCTGCTGTGTCCCAGCTGAAGGTAAGGGCTGCTGTGCCTCAGCTGGAGGTGATTGCTGCTGTGTCCCAGCTGGAGGTGATGGCTGCTGTTTTCCAGCTGGAGGTGAGGACAGCTGTGTCACAACTGGAGGTGACCGCTGCTGATTTACAGCTGGAGGTGAGGGCTCCTTGCTCACTGCTGTTGGAGGGGACCTCTTGCATCTCTTAGTTGGGGGAGTGGGATCCTTCCCTCTCTTGGATGGTGTAGTGGGATCCTTCACTCACTTGCCTGATGGAGTGGGATCCTCCCCTCTCTTGGGTGGTGGAGTGGGATCCTTTCCTTCCTCCACAACTAGGAGGTGCCTCCACTGTCCCCATTGACTGTTTGGCTGAGGTGCTGGGCTGGGTCGTTATGACCCTGCTCTTTCTTACGGGAGGGAGAGAGAGAGAAGAGGTCAAGTTGGGCAAGGAAAAGCTTCTTAGGGAAGGTGGGGCAGAATGAGGGAGGAGGGATGGGAGTAGAGGTTGAGGGAGTGGTTGTTGAAGGTGTACGTCTGCTGACTTTGGGTGCAGGTGCATGGGCAGTGTGCTGATGTGAGGTGGATGGCTGTTGGGTGTCTGAGTGCATTGTTTCTGTATCTAAGGAGGGGGCAGACAGGGTGGGAGACAACACAGGGGACATGTGGATGGATGTTGTGGAGGTATCTGCAAATGAGATTTGTGTGCTGCTTGGTGTGGTGATGGTGTTGGTGGCTGTTGATGGAGTGCATGCAGGTGTGAGTGGAGATATGACAGTGAAGGAGGAGTAGGTGGAGGGAGAGACAGTGGAGGCACTGGATATTGTTGTGTGTGCAACTGTCTGTTGTTTGTGTGAGTGCTTGAGGCCTGAAGTGTGCTGCCTGTGTGATGTTTTGTGTGCATGCTTGTCTGTATGTGTGCATGGGATGGGTTGGGGTTGAGGAGACTGGGACTGAGAAGTGGTAGTTGGAGGGGGGACGGTAGGAACAGGGACAATGGCTGCCATCAGAGAGGAGGCCAGAGCCTGAAATGATCTCAGTAGGGCCGTCTATACACCGTGAATGCCCTCCAGGAATGCATTGTATTGCTGCATCTGCGATGCCAGCCCCTGGATGGCATTCACAATGGTTGACAGCCCTACAGAGATGGATCTCAGGGGATCAATAGCCTCCTCAATCAGGGCAGCAGGGCTGAATGGGGCAGGGCTTGAGGTGCCTGGGGCGCAGGAGATGCCCACCCTCCTGGGTTAGCGGGCACGGGCAACTCGGAGAGGGGCTACTGGGAGGGCGGTGCTGGTACAGGGTGGCAGCTGTCCCTGTAGCTGTGGGGGTTCCAGAGGTGTCCGCAACAACCAGGGAGCTTCCATCAGAGGAGGCATCTGAGTCAGTGATGTCACCTCCTGTCTTTGCCATGGTGCTCCCCTCGCCCTCCATCCCACTGGAGAAAGGGAACACTGAGTCAATTACAGCACCAACACCACAGATGGCATACACCTTACCATCACTCACAGGGATCAGGATTGAGCACTATGCATCGCACTGGCATTACATTTGCTAGGTAGCACAGCAAGATGAGAGCAAAACACCGCCAACTGCACCCCTTCTGGAAGTCACTAAGCCCCGTCTGACATGGAATGCAACCTAGATAGGTTACCAGATTTAGCTATACAACCTGTACCCTTAAGCTGGATCAAGCTGTGTTCTCTGAGCTGGCATTAAGGGGCACCCACTAACTGACACCCACCACCAGGATCCTATGCCACCTATCAATCATAGTCATAACGCACACTGTACTCACCCCCTTGTGGCTGCTGTGATGCCCTCAAGCGCCCATCCAGCTCTGGGTAGGCCACCGCCAGTATGTGGGCTTTCACAGGGGTTGGGTTCCGACGAGCACCCTGCCCTCATTGGGAGGCCATCCCCAGCTGGGCCTCCATGGTCTTCCGGGCCCAGCATCTCAGGTCCTCCAACCTCTTCCTACAGTGGGTGCTCCACGCGCTGTAGAGCCCCAGGGTCCACCCGTCCTTGGCCATGGCACTCCACAATCCATTCTTCTGATGGGTACTGACCTGCAGAGGAAACACAGACAGGAGGAAACCATTAACCAGACAATCCAGCCTGTTACACATACGGCCCACAAATCCCCTTCCACCCCCATTGGCACACACATCACCCAGCGCCCACCATGTACACCACCACCAGACATACAACCCCCCCCAAATGACATGATGCTTGCACACGCATCTCCATGCAACCTTGTCAAATGACTTGTGCCCAAGGTGTATTCACCTATTGGTCTGGAGGCCCATGCAGCAGCCCATACTGGGGAGGGACCCCATCCACCAAGCGTTACAACTCCTCCAAAGTGAAGGCAGGTGCCCTTTCCCCAGTCACACGGGCCATGACAGGATCCAGACACAGGTCATAGCAGCACATACAGTGTGGGTGTTGTCCTGTGGAAAGTCAGGAAACAAGTGAGGTTATAGGCAGAAAATGGCAGTTATGTATGCGGCAGTGAACACCATCACCGCCGCCGGTGATCCCCATTGGCCACTGAACTCCATAGAGCCCCATGTTATCCAATGAGGACTAACACCACGATGCAAGACCACCTTCCACCATGACATGCAACGCCAGCGGAGTTACCTCACTTCCACCTGTCCCGACATACAGGAAAGGCAGTCGCCATTTTATGCTGGTGGCCAATATTCAGATAATCGAGAACTGCGTCATATCTATAATTTGCATATACATTGCCATTACCAATGCCCCATCATGTTACTGCTCTATGTACACTGAGGTGGTGGTTTCATTGTTCAAATTGTGACAGCCTACTCACTCTTGTGTCCCTTAGACACCTACAAATGCAGAGGAATCAGAGGAGGAGGCAAGACCCCGTGAACAGACCCCTTGTTGACTTGGCTACATTGGAAGACAGGCACATAATACTGACCTCTAGACTGGACAGGGCCACAATCACAGAGCTGAGTGCTCAGTTGGAGCCTGATCTGATATCTGATATCTGATATCTGTCATCCCACTGGGATTCCCCTCTTGTGCAGGTTCTATCTGTGCTCCATTTCCTGACAACTGCCTCTTTTCAAGTGACAGTGGGCTTGGCAGCAGGAATGTCACAGCCAATGTTCTCAATCGTGTTGGCAAGGGTTTTGTCTGCCCTGATGAAACACATGTGCATCTACATTACTTTCCCCCAGGTGAAAGATTTGGCCACTGTGAATGCTGGATTATATCCAATGGGACATATACCAAACATCATGGGGGCGATTGACGGTACACATGTTGCGTTTGCCCCCCTGCCAGAATAAACAAGTGTTCAGGAATCGGAAGAGTTTCCACTCACTCAATGTGCAAATTGTCTGCCTGGCTGACCAGTACATCTCCCACGTCACTGCCAAGTATCCTGGGTGGGTGCATTATGCCTTTGTCCTGAGGAATAGCAGCATCTCAAATATGATGGCACAACTACAGAGGCACAGAGTGTGGCTAATTGGTGAGCCTGACTCCCCACCCAATGTATGTCAATGTATGCCTTCTGGTGTTGACACTAAACCATTGTGTAAGGCTAATGTTTGTCCCTCAATACTTGCAGGTGACTCTGGCTTCCCAAATCTATTGTGGCTCCTGACCCCTGTGAGGAATGTCAGGACAAGGGCTGAGAATCGTTATAATGATGTACATGGGTGAATCAGGAGAATTACTGAAAGGACTTTCAGCCTCCTGAAGGCCAGGTTCAGATGCCTCCATCTGACCGGTGGGTCCCTGTGCTACACACCCAAGAAGTTATGCCAGAGAGTAGTGACATGCTGCATGTTGCACAACCTGGCCCTCAGATGACATATGCCTTTCCTGCAGGAGGAGGAGACTGGTGATGCCCCTGCGGCAGCAGTGGACCCTGAGGACAGTGAGGATGAGGAGGCAGAGGATGAGGATGTGGACAACAGAACATCAGTTATTCGTCAATACTTCCAATGACACACAGGTGAGACAGTGGAACTAACCATTCCTCTGGTTGATGATGTTTTCTGTGTGGCTGTAGGAGGATGGCATTCACTTCTTTGGCATCTCTACTCACTGTCCCCTATGGCTTCTCACTTTGCAGATGTTGGTGATATGACAACATCATTTGCACATGATATAACTGTTTCCATTTATTCACATTTTATCACATAAAACACTTTCTCTTAGGTTCTGTTCAAGAGTGTTTATTGTAGTGCAAATTGTTGATGGAAAAGTGCAATGGAATGTGGTGATGGTTGAGGAAAGTCTGGGGTATTGTTCCTGTCTGTTTGTAGCAGAGGTCCAGTGTCCAAAGGGCCATAGGAAGGGGAGCAATGTCAGTTCAAAGTGGACAAGGTGACAGAGTGGAACACAAGTGGGACATTCAGGAGGGTCTCATTTCCTGGCGGTGGTTTTGGTCTTGGCAGGTGTCTCTGGCCTCTGTCTGGGTCACAGGGAAGGTTTGCAGGGTAGTTCAGCTTCTGCAGGAGGAGGAGTGCTGGTGGCCTGTGGGTCCTGTGGCAGGGCCTCCTACCCACTAGCTGAAGCAGAAGTGGTGGGCTCGTCTGTAGACTGGCTAGTGGTAGGGGCCCGCTGGTGTGCTGTCCATTCCCTCATGATGTTTGCCATATCTGTCAGCACCCCTGCTATGGAGACCATGGTGGTTTTGAGGGCCTGAAAATCCTCCCTGACCTCCTGATGGTGTACCTCCTGCAGCTGCTTGTTCTCCTGCATGTTGATAAGGATCCGGCCCATCTTGTCCTGGGATTGTTGGTAAACAACCAGGACATTAGTGAGTGCCTCTTGGAGACGCTTCCTGGGGCTGTCCTCCCCCTGGCGCACTGTGGTCGTCCCAGTGTCCCTGTTCCCCTGTGCCTCTGTCCCCTGAATGGTGTGCCCACTGCCCGTGACCCCAGGTCCCTGAGTGTCTTGAGTGTGAGGTGTGGACTGGGGTCCCTGTACAGGTGGGCACACTACTGATTGACCTGTGCTGGGGACAGAGGTGTGGGGATGTTGGGTGGGTGCTCTGATGTCGGATCCTGATGGGAGAGGCTCTGTGGTGGACTGTGAGTGAGCTGGAGTGGCCGACTGACCAGTGGTCCCTCATGGGCCAGGTAGTTCATCCAGATCCTGAAGACCGGAGTTACTGTCATCACTCGGGGCATCTTTTTGGGGGGGACTGGTTAGTCGTGGCACCTCCTCACCTCTGAGATTGGCTGGGGCACCTGTGGGGATGTAAGTAATGTATTATACTTCATGTCTGTGACCTTTTGTACATCCCTTGCTTCCTCTCTATTATTTATGTTGTCCTGCCACCTTTGTTTATGTATGGCAGGATTGTTAGTTCTCCATGTTATGCATGCTTTTGTGATGGGTGTCCATGCAGGGCTGGGAAGGATGTCCATGCATTGGTATAGCATGCAGGGCTTGGCATTAGGGTTAGTTAGATGTGTAGGTGCAGTGTGTGGGATGGAGTGGAGTGAGGGGAGTGAGGGTGTGAGATGGCATGAAGGTCTGGGGTGATAAGTAGAAAATATTGACTCACCAGTGTCCAGTCCTCTAGCAACTCCAGTGAGCCCCTCAGGATGCAGTATTGGCAAGACTTGCTCCTCCCATGCTGTCAGCTGTGGGGGAGGATATGGGGGTCTACCACCAGTCCTCTGAATGGCGAACTGGTGCCTTGCTGCAACGGAACATACCTTCCCCGTAGGTAATTTCTCCTCTTCTTGCTGTCGTCCCTTGTTCTTGGATGCTGTCCCACGGCGTTCATCCTGTCCACGATTCTCCGCCATAGCTCCATCTTCCTGGCAATGGATATCTGCTATACCTGTGCTCCAAACAGCTGTGGCTCTACCCTGACTATCTCCTCGACCATGACCCGTAACTCTTCATCAGTGAAACGTGCCTGTCTTATTGGGGACATGGGTGTTGTGTGGTGTGTGTTGTGCAGAGGGTGTTAAGTGATGCGGTGGGGTGTGTGACAGATGGATGGGTGATTATGGTGTGTGTATAGTTGTCTCAGTGGTCTTCGTGTTAGTCTTGTGGCGTTTTTTGGTATTTGTAAAGGGTGGTGTGTAATGTGGGTGTGTGTTTATAGTGCTGTTGGTGTGTGGTGTGTGTATGAGTGTTAGGTGTGTGTTTCTAGTATTGACCAATGTTGTGTTGTTTTGTATTTGGGTGGCCATTCTGAGGGCGTTGGTGTGTACTGCCAATGTTTTCCCGCCTTTGAATGTCCACCGTGGTGATTTGTGTGTCGTAATGTAGTGGGCATTTTATGAGTGCTCGTACCGCCACTTTAGCACTGACCTTTGGGCTGGCGGATCTGTGTATGTTGCAGTATTCTGTCAGTTTGGTGTGTTTGTTTGAATATTCGCCACAGCAGCAGTATGTTTCCGGTCGTCACCACGGCAGTAAGCGGCATTTACCGCCAATTTCACAAAGTGTCACAAAGTGCCTTGAAACCAACACCAGAGATTGATCCCTAGAATCCACATTTATGTTTGTGAAACAAAGTTAAACACTTAGTAGAAACTCAGGTCAATGTGTCAATATTCTCACTGGCCAGTGCAAGGACACATACCACAGTGCGAGTGGATATTTCTTGAGCTTCACAGCTAGGATCTTTGTTTGATGGCTTCTTCCAAATGGGCCAGCCTGACCAGTAGCTCACCAAAAATTTATTGCCAAGAAATCTTTTCTGTTTGAAGCAATCTGCTGCGGGTTTATCACAAAACTTTAACATGAAGTGCAATCTTGCTTAGTCTTGTGTGATACTAGAACAACCACCACATCTCACTCCAAAAGAGTAATTTCAAATTATTTGTGAAATCTTCATGGAATTTTGTGACTCAAGTATACAATTTCACACACCCCTATGAAGGGGTGTGGGATCTCACCGTTCAGGAGAAGCTGCATCTTATTTGATAGAGGATGCCAAGTCACTATAAAAAGAATAATCTAGGTTCACCCAGAACAAAGAACTGAGCTCAATAAAGTCTGGAGACCCCTGGAAGGTGCAAATGTTACCCGCCACCAGGAAAAGAGCACAGATACCAAGGAACAGTAGGTCACCCGAACAGAGCTGCCAGCTAGAATCACCTTTAGTAAAACCCCTGAGATGGCTGATCAGAGCAGGATCTACTTGGAGTGTCACTTTGCTCTTGGCTAAGAGGCCATTGGTAATGGTCACATGCATTTTCTCGGGTATGGACAAATTTACAGAACTTTTCCAAAGAACCACCCCAGTTTTTTAAAAACATGGTGCAAATGTGGAGGCACTATCAGCAGCCTGTTTATAGTAAAGAAACAATGAAATCTGTTAATGGAAAGTGAGGAAATAGGAGAACTTGAGTGCTTGGCATTAGAGGAATAGAGATAAGTAAATGGTTTTAGAACTTCAAGAATTAGCTGATTGCGTTAGAATTGATCACCTAGCTGAAGTATTTGCCCTCTGTATGTATATGATACAAATAAGTAATGTGCCTGGAGCTTTCCAGGTGGGTGAGAAAGATATAGCATAATATTGAAAATCAATAGATGAGAATATTAGCAGATTAGCGGATTAGGACCGCCAGCACCGCCTGTCCCTCCTAATGAGGAAAACTGGCGATGCTGGTGGTCTGATTGTGGTGCTACCGCCATGGTCGTAATGAGGCGGTCTTAATACCACCAGGGTCACAATGAGACCCTTAGTGATACGGCTGAAAAAGATGGCCACCTAGATCTGAATCTCCCATTGTCCATGGAGATAGCTACAATTTTGCTCCTGTCCATCAATGAGAATAGGTCTTGAAATTTCAAGCAAAGGTGTTAACTAAAGTGTAAGAAATGTTTCAAGAATCAGTACATATTTTGTCCTAGCAATCTTGCAATTGACATTTTGTGTCACAGTAGATAAAGTATTGTGCTCTTATAAGTACAAGGTGAAAGTATTTCTTTAAAAAAACATGACCCACCTTCTACAATTACAGCTTTGGACAGTCCTATTTAAATCAAATTTTAGATTAAGTGGAAGCTTTGCAATCCTTCATAAAATCTACTAATGAAAAGTTGTGAAATTGGATTTTTAAAATGGAATAGCGGATTTGTGATATTGAAAATAACTCTTGTAAATTGGGATTACATATCTGCCAACTTCACTTGGAAGATGTAGAAAACAGAGACAGATGTAAGACACAATCATTTTTTGTACTGACCTTTGAATGTAAATAAAAGTGCCAAGGAAAAAGAAAAAATATCATGGGACAGTCATAAATTGTTCTTCTCTTGAGACTTGTCAAATACAAGGAATGCAACAACAAAAACATTTTTTTATGCATAAAGCCCATTTCCAGGCTATCACATTCCATCCACATCTATGTAAGATAACTCAAGACGGCAAATCTCTTCATTTTGATGATCCAGTCAAATTCCATGATTATGTCAAAAATTTTACATGTGAACAGATGCATAACAATCTTCCAAAAGATAAATCATACTTTCAAAATGAGTGTTATCTTTACAGGGATTTACTATTTCTCATTTTCTCTAAAACATACATATTATCCTTTGTCTTTATTCATTTTTATGAACACAGGTTTCTGAATTGATATTCTCTCACGTGCTCTTTTTCTCTTGTTCTTTCTCTCTTTCTCTTTCCTTATTATCTCTTTGCAAATATCCCTTTTTATGGGAGCAGTGTGTCAAACCTATATATTTCTTTACAGATATTTTAGATATTTTCTACTCATTTGCTTTTTTGTTTGGTATTTAGTCTATTGCATTTTCAAGCCACATTATGATTAATTTTAGTTCATGGAAGATGCTATGTATAGGTGACCAGTCAAAGGTTCTTATGACATCTTGCCAAATTGAATGCTTCTACAGCTATATCTACAAAATTATTGTAATGAAAAGTAATCCTTAAAACTTGAAAGTCAGTGGCTTAGTTTGATAATGTATTGGTTTATTTTTAGTCTGAATTGTTTCAAATGGATTAATTTCCTTTACTCAAACCCCAGACTAAAGGCCTGATTTAGATATTGGTGAAATCTAAATACCATTATTTCCTATGGGATTTACATTTCAGTCAGAGGGGATATGCATCACCATTATGATGGAATAACCCTTCCACTAATATCTAAATCAGTCCCTAATCACCTCTCTCCCTATGTTAAGGTTGTCATTCAGCATCTTTATTGTTTATTTTTTGCCTAGGACCATTTTAGAGAGAATAGGATGTAATCCTATTCAGTTTAAAGATATTAAAATGTTAACATTTCTGGGAAAAATGAGTATATATTACACATGACTAAATCCTTCCCTCACTCCCTTTCTCAATAAAGTCCATTCTCATTCTTATGTTTTTGCATATGAATTGTATATGAATTAAAGTTGAATAAAACAGAATTCTACTAGTTGAATAAAACTTGTATAGTTTTGAAGAGGGGTGGCCAACCAAGATGACCGGGTGATCTTGCCCCACAGCAGCTCCCGCCATAGAGACCAGAATTCTACATAATCCTGCTGCACTGATCATGTGAGGTCCTGGCGGAGGGTGGCTAACACCTGATATCCTGACTCCATTTTCAAACTGCGCTCACACCCCTCTAAACTGGGTGGTGAAGGGCTCCCTGTATTGGGCCAAAAGTCTGACATGTGATGGTGTGGCACTCCCAGGGGTTTGAGGGGAAGTTGAGACTGCCTCACTGAGACAATATCACAGCAAGGGACACAAGGGGCCCCTGTTGGCATTGCTATAAGGCACCCAATGCCCGGGATATGGAGCGCACATGGCATTAAACCTCAGCTGCACAGAGGAAACAATAGTGATGGGCCACATGGCAGCTGAAAGTGTGGAGCGCCAATAAAGAAGTACAGCGCTCCGCCTTGAAACTGTGCTTCTGTGCCGACCGGAACATTTGTATGCCCAGGAGGATGACAGCACACCCTGTAAACACGGATTGCAGAGAGAGCTGGCAGCCATGTGAAATGGACTTGAGACAGCCCCACATGATGACAAAGTGAGACAGTGGCTTGGTTTGAACTCCTGAGCTGGTTGACACAGAAGAGCCCAGCTTGGGGGCTCTATGTTCTGATGGCACAGAACACAGAGCCCCCCCAGAAGCAAATAGTAGAGAGGAACTTGGGGGCCTGGAGCCGCTCGTTGACCCAGGTGCATCTGCTGGGGCCTGTGCTTTTCCCCTGGAGGGGCCTGTGACGGGGCCTGCTTCCTGTGCTAGAATTCTAGAAGGTGCCGGCAGTGAGGATCCTGGGGCACATTGGAGGCCTTATTTATTAGTGAAAGGCACCAGACGGGTATCTATAAACTAGTTATTTCCCGCGATGCAGGCAAGCTGAGAGCCAAAGGCGGTTGCCGGTAAAGCCTGGTAGTGGGTGCTGGGGCCCCTCTGGCACTATCGGAACCACTGGGGTTGCCTTGAAGTCACTCTTTTCAGTTGGCAGAATGGATTTACTGACCTGAGGGTCCTCCTTGTTGCTGGAACACTAGAGCGAGGCTGTGAGGTGCCTTTAGTATCTGTGATGACTTGGAGGGAGTGCCATAGAAATTCCCATTCCAGCCTGGAGAGCTGCCTGAACCTGGATTGGATCGGCCTTAGGGTGCAGCCTCCAAGATGGTAAAGGACAAGGGCTTAGAGGCAGCAAAAGCCAATACAATCACACAGTATACGGTCTCTCGCTGGGCCCTCAGGATAAGGGACAGAGGCTGAGGTAGGCCCAGGAACCCATGAAACACACACCAGACACAGAAGAAATATTGGCCGCGGTGCAGGGTTCTGAACAGGCATTGGAATCCAGAATGGATGCGATGTCCATGGACATAAATCACCTAGGCTGGACCTTCACAATGTGGCCAAAAGGGGCACAATGACTAAAAATACAAGTCCACTTTAAAAAAAGAGGTAAAAGACTTACAGGCGGCAGTTGCTGAACATAAGTGTAGTGCAGGGCACATGGGGGCCGTGTGGAAGATTGAGAGGGCTACTCGAGAAGGAATAACTTATGCTTCTAGGGATTTCCGGAATAAGTGTAGAGCCCCTCTGTGGAACTCTTCTTAGAAGACTGGATCATCAACACATTAAAACCCAAGTGCCTCTCAAAGTTATTTTCTATAGAGTGGGCTCATAGGGTGCTGACAGTGGCCCTACTCCTGGGGGCATCCCCAAGGGACATCATAGTGCACCTGTTCAACTACAGGGATTGCGATATAATCCTTCAACATGTTCGAGCCCCCTGCGCTATGAAGATAAACAGATAGAAATGTATACTGACTGTACCAAGAGGGTTCAGGATCTTCAGAACACTTTCTTGTCTGTAAAGAGACAGCTGCAAGAACACAACATCAAGTGCAGTGTAATGTTTCGGGCCCGGCTCTGGATACAATATGAAGGTAAAGTCCACATTTATGACTCCCCGCATGAAGATCTCCTGAATTGACACAGTGAGAACATATCCTGGTTGGCCCAGATGATACATTGCAGTAAGCACTGGTGTCTGAACCTGTTCTCACAGCTGAGCCTTGTCTAAGAGACTCAAAGTGATGGTGCAGAGACTAGCTGAATTGGTGAGATCCAGATGTTTGGTTTGTTTTACAAAGTCTAACAGGTACTCTCTTCTGCCTGGTTGATGAGAGTTACCATTGATGCTTTAAACGTGGGACTCAACCCCCTTGCATTGGCACGTGAATTTATATTTTGGGACAAAGAAAATGGAGACTTTAGTGCATTCCATACCTCTATGTTTGCAGGGTGCGAGGCTGTGACAGCCGAGGGTTGCTCATTACTGCAATGGGTCTTGTGACTCCCAGGGGGCTAGACATTTTCTGTTTCTAAATTTTGAGCTAATAGATAGCTAACAGGAGTTTAGGGAGGGAGACTGGGGTGGGGTTTGGGGTCCTCTTCAGTCATTGGTTGTGACAGGGGGTGCACAGATTCTGCCCATGGGTGAGAAGGAGTGGTGGTTCAATCCAATGAACTGATACATGATTCTTTCATTCCAGGTTCTTCCTATACAATCATCTTGTCCTGATGATGACCAATTTCTGTTTAATCTTACTTTTGGCTCAAAACATCAACAAAAAAAGCTCACAGGATTTCTATCAGTCGCATTTATGTATATTGCCTTGTAAATATCACTGATGCATATTAATGTTCACTTTACTCACCTACACTGCTCCATCACCAATTAGGAGCTCCTAAATAATGATATTGAGAAAGTATTTCTGAATTTTTGTAAGTTTTTTCTGTCAGATGAAATAAAACGTATGAACTACATAACAAACCTTATTCATGAGGAGGTTTTTTTCTGACTACTGCAGAAAAATTCAAAGGCTACACTTCCCCCCTAGGGACAACCTTTGCTGTTATATATTTACATGACCAGGTCCCCAATGTTGCCCCTTTTCTCTCAGAATATGCCAGATGATGGGAGCAGTCCCGCCGCCACAGCTTCATCAGTATAATACTCCACTGTGGGCCTTTGTACTGAGATGTGTGATGCCTGGAGCTACGGAATCAGAGCCACTCCACGCACCTGCATGTTGGTGTGCCCATGGATTCTGTGGAAGAGCTTGGAGAAGGCCTGTTGACCAATGTAAACCATATTATTTCACAGAAACTAGTTTGCTAATCCACGGTATATACTGTGTGTCGTATCGGCAGCTGCAATGTTGAGAGAAAATTTCTACTTGCCATTTTGCAAGCAATATATAGACTTCCTTTTAACCAGCAAGAAAGGCAAATTCTGCAATGCCCCTAAATTATACTTGTCATTGAGGCAGGCTGGAACTGTTGAGTTGGGTGCACAACACCACTAGACCCCTCTGGAGTTACCTTAATCTTGACAACGTGGGCAGCTGGTAAACCTGTGTAGAACTGGAGGTGGCTATGTGAGGTGGGTAATTTATGTCTATTGTAGGGCCAGACCAGGTTTCTAAAAGCCTTCACCCTGTGGTCTTTGGCTTGCTTGTTGACTGATAACTTTTTATAAGAACAGTCTTTCTCACCCAAGTGTAATTTTTATCATGTAAACATAGCATGATGCAATGGCTCAAATCGTGTGTGCTTTTGTATTTTTCTATTTTTATGGAAAGCACCCTGTCACCAGCTCTGGATTTCTTCGTACTATTTAGAACTCTAAAGTAAATACATAAAAACTAAGATTGAAGGGGGTTTATTTTATATGCTACTTACTATTTTTATATCTCAATAAAGTGTAATTAGTTATATCAAATGCTGTTTATGAACCTCCACAAGTGTTTAATAATTTAGTTTACTTCTCCCTTACATTAGTAATCTATCTGCCATAGTTAATGTATCATGAGCTCTATCCTGTTAAATATGAACTATTATTCAATCAGTGTTATTCTCCTTTAATTTTCATTACTAATTTCCTTCAGTCTCTATAGCATCCTTCTTGTTTTTTTAATATGATAAGGATTTATGGTATTTTATTGCATGTAGTGTACTACCTGCTAAGAGGTATTGTTATATTCTAACTATTTTATTCTATGTTACATCATTAATTATTATTCATGAACATTTGTTTATTGTAAGTGTAGTAAAATTTGTGAAACAATTTCTTTTATTTTAGATTTTTATATTGTGTTTCTAAAATTAAACAAAACACATTAAACATAGAACAATCCAGTACAGGGTAAATAGTTGGTACAGGTAAAGTTAGATTAACAATATTTTCATGAGCTTAGGGTTTGCACTCCCCTTTTTGTCATATGAAGGAATTTCTGTGTGACTTAATTACTGGGAGTACTTTACTTACAAGAAATATTCACTCATAATATAGACATATTTTAGATGTTAGAGGTCAGGTGTCCTATTATTTTCAATTTAAATTAGGTTAAAAGATACTTAAACATATGTTATTTAATAAAGTTAGCACTAGAGTTAAATTTGGGATCAATATGACTGGGTCCAGGTATTGGTAATTGTAATGGTGTGGATGGTTGGTCTAAGTAATAGTGCGTTCATGTAAATAACTTAATATAATGGTATATTCAAGTAATGGTGGTTGACATAATGGTACATACTCACAAGAAGGTAACCTGCATCTGGCTTTCATTGACCTATCATCAGCATTTGACTGTGTACTACATGACAAGCTATGGGATATCCTAAGCAGCATGGGGGTAGAACCAGCCATAATCCAGTTCATACGAGAAATGTACACAGGGTGCAGAGCAAGAGTGAGGTATTGCCTAAAGGGGGAATGTACTCGCCCTTTTGGCATATATAGAGGTGTGCGCCATGGTTGTGTTCTTGCCCCGTTCTTGTTCTCAATGTACATAAATGACCTAGAAAATGTATTGGCTAGTAACTGCAAAGATCTACCCCAAATAGGCAATCGTGCTGTCCCGGTTTTACTCTATGCAGACGACGCAGTTTTAATTGCCAGGACCCCGTTAGCTCTACAAAAACTCTTAACTACCTGCATCACATTTATGTCACAACTGGGTCTCACTGTCAACCACTCAAAAACGTTCATTATGAACTGTGGCGGGAAACGTGGCAAGTCCTATAATATTACTACTGCGGATGGGAGAGTAGAAACTGCGCAAACCTTCTCTTACCTGGGCATAATGTTCGACAAACAGGGCTCCTGGGCTAATTGTAGGAAGATGAAAAAAGCCCAGCTTAATAAAACAACGATGGCTTTAAGGCTTTTTTCCAAAAGGATAGGGGGGATTACCCCGCCAAATATGATAAAAATTTACAAAGCCAAGTGCACCCCAGCTGCCTTGTACGGGTCTGGAATTTGGGGATATACTAATTGTAACCTGGTGCAGACGGTTGAAAATGATTTTATAAGACATCTATTGATGGTACCAAATGGTACATCATCATACATTATCCACTCATAACTGGGGCTCTCCTTTATTACAGACTTGATAAAGATTCAACCCTTATTGCTATGGCACAAAGTCTGGACCTCGGAATATACTGAACTAAATAAGGCCATCTTGACTGACTGCATGGAGTCTATATACGGAGCAAGGGTGCCCTGGTTAAGATACATTAATACCTTCTTTGAAAACATGGGCAATAAAGCTTATTACACAAATCCAGCTTCGCTGGAAAAAAATTCTAGGAAGGACCTGAGTGCTCTGGCATTAAAATATTTAGAAGATTTACGATGGGAGGTTGAATCAAAAAAGCCCACCGTCATTTACAATCAAATAATTTTGTCGACGGCGGCCATACAGCCTTATTTGACGAATGTGGTAAACCCCTGCCACCGTTTTGTTCCTACCAGACTGAGGCTAGATATATTTCATCGTTTAGTGACCTTTCCAACTATGAATGATTGGAGCACCACCCTGAAGACTTGTCCATGTGATGCAAAGGCACCCCAAAATACAATTGATGTGGTTTTATTCTGTAAATACTATGCCAAGCAAAGAAAGCGCTTAGTAGCCCTCTTCTAAGGTTAATTAATCTGCCCCAGTGTCGTATCGCGTACGCCAGCCTACAGGTGCTATCCTCTATTGAGATGTGCGGAACCTTGGCCAACTTTTTATGCTCCGTATTAAATACAGGAAAACGCATGGGGGTAGCAATGTAATTTTATCTAGTTTACCCAACGGTTCGTATCTAGGAAATTTGTCTTAAAGAAATGTTAAATATTTTTCATGTACGCATCTTTTTATCATTGTAAATCATTTATATTTTAGTTTATTTATTGTATTTATTATACATTGAAATGTAAAATATTTGATACTTTTATGACTTGTTGAAAGTCGAATAAAGTTTGTACTACTACTACTCACAAGAATAGCTAAAAGAGAAAACAATTGTAATTATAAGTAAATATTAAAGTTACCCAAGGTAACTAACTGTTCAATAATCAATGAAGAGAAAAAGTAGGAAACCCAATGTTTCAAGTAAAATCAGAACTTGTCCAGAAAATGATAAGCATAAAACCACAAAAAGAAAGCATGACACTAGCACTCTCTTCAATAAAGCCAAAAAATGATATTCACAGAGGCCACTGTAAATAGGCAGATAGTTGATATTTTGCCTATCTACTGCCACACATCCATATAGTACAGAAAAATATTTTTTTATATAGTGTTTTCAACTTCAATACTTGACTAACTTGACCTACCTGAATAAATTGACCAATTATGCAACTCATGGGTTTGGAACCACTGTGATCAAGACGGAGGTGGAAACGCGTAGGTGGCAACTAATGAGGAATTGGAAATCTCTGATGAAAAACAGTGAAAAGCAAGTTCCTGGGAGTGCAGTGCTTTCTGTGTTTAAGAATTGTTTTGGGGAAGGTGTTCAATCCCTGGCACTGGCACCAGCAGTTAAGCGTGCCACTTTGTAAGCACCTTGTATATATATGTAGAAGTGCTATACATGTTATGTGAATTAGATAGTGATGTGGTTTCTGAACCTGATGCTTTTCTTAATTTGACTAACACTGACATTGATATTGGTTTTGAGCTGTCCAAGTGGGTTTAAGCCAAAATCTGTGTTCCTTCCTCCAGTGGTCAATGATGCCATCAATGTATTTGAAAAACGTGTACATTGAGGTACAAAAAGGTAGCAAGGTGGAACAATCTGGAGCATAGATATAGGGGAGCTATACGATCTTTACAGAATAATAGGAACACTGTGATTAAGAAGTCAGATAAAGGTGGAAATGTGGTAATTTCACCTGTTCTTATGTATTTAGATGAAGGCTTACGACATTTAAATTATGTCACCAGTTATGAGATATCCAACTTGGGGGCTATAAACGAAGCCAACAACAAGTACTTTGAGAAATTGGAAGAATGAAAGACAAGGAACAGTTGGAATGGGATGAATATCAGTTCTTGAGGACAGAGTTCCCTAAAATACCAGCTCTGTGTTTTCTTCCCAAATTACATAAAAATTCTACCAATCCCTCCGGCAGACCAATTGTCTCTTAAAGGGGGATCCTATTAGAAAATACTTCTAAGTGTGTTGATTTCTTTTTGCCGCCCTTTGTGGAAGCATTTTATACATACATTAGGTACACCACTGACTTTATATGTTTGATCAATGACATTGCTTGGGAAGATGAATTTCTATTTATGTGTTTTGATGTCAACAGTCTCTACACATGCATTCTCCATGATTTGAGTATCCAGGCCACCAGACATTTTTTATGAGCTAGATCTCTGTTCTACCTCTTACTCATTAAGATGCTTTAAAATAGGATTTCAGTTTGCCTTACAAAAAAGGCTTTATTTTCAATAAGGAGATTTACAGACAGGCACAGGGGATTGCTTTGGGTACCACTTTCGCCACCAGCTTTGTAGGTCTTTACCTGGGCTGGTGGGAGGAGCAGGTAGTCAGGAACATCGACTTATTTGACAGACATGTAGCCCTCTGAGTCAGATACATCGATGATGTCTTTTGCATCTGGAGAGGTGATGTTGAGTCGGCCTATAGTTTTGTTAATATTCTAAATGACAATTCTTTTAATTTAAAGATTTTGAGCCGTATTGATTCTAAATCCATTGAGTTTTTAGATGTTCAAATCTGCATTGACAATGGAAAATTTATAGGTATTCTGCGTTGAAAAGAAACGTTTGGTAACAGTCTGTTACATGCCAGCAGTAGTCATTCTAAAAACCTGATACAAAGCATTCCTAATGGAGAGCTATTACGTGCTCGACGTAACTGCAGTTCGGATAAGGCTTTTTTTCAAGAAGTTGAGACAATGAACAAGAGATTTTTTCAAAGAGGTTGTACTAAATCCACGATTGATAAAACTATAAAAAACTATTTGTTGATTACGAAGAGTAGAGTTCAAGATGATAAGCAACCTATTAGGTTTATTACAACGTAAAATTACAGTATCAGTGAGTTGAAAAAATGTTTTAACAGATTTTGGCCTGTTTTAAAAACTGATGAAACATTTGCTAAAAATCTGGATGAACATCCAGATTTTCCTTTTAGTAGAAGTGTGTCTCTTAATGACTGTTTAAGCAGGTGTCTCGTACCACAGGCCCAAATAAGTAACCCAGTTCAAGGGTTCTATATTTGTGGTAAATGTAAAGCCTGTAAGTACAGTGATAATAAAAAAATACTAACCTTTCCTACACCTATCCTGTACCTCTGATTATTGTGTTTATATACTTGTCTGCCCATGTGATTAATTTTACATAGGCAGTACGATCCATGCAGCTAAGAAGCGAGTATTGGAGCACATTAGGGAAATTATGCATAATGACAAAACGTATCCAGTTGCCAGACATTTTAAGGAATTCCATGACCAGAAGACCAATCTGTTAAAATTTGTGATTCTGGACAGATTTCCAGTCAGAGAAAGAGGAGGGTACAGCGTTTTGGAATTGAGAAGACCTGAATTAAAATTAATTATTGGTCTTAATATGCTGTACCCTAACATGGCATGGACAGTACAGTACAGGGGCCCCCCTGTGGCCTCCTGCACATGTTCTCCGCCAACCTTTTCATGGTGGTCAAACCAGTATGAAAAGACTGGCAGAGAACAAGGTTGTTATCAGCAAAGTGGTGTTGAGTTCAGCATTGCCCTGGCTGATTGCAACAAAGACTGCCGTCACCCTATCGGGATTTAGGATCCTGGCAGGGACGGCAGTCAGATGGCAGTCCGACTGCAAAACTTGTAATGTGGTGATCGGACCGCCACAGCTGCGGTGGTCCGACCGCCACAGCGAGGCTGGCGGCCTTGTGACTGCCAGCCTCGTAATGAGGCTCTAGGTCCTAACTACCTAGTGGCCACTGCTACTAGGTTATGTAAAACAGAAGAGAGAACTCTGGGTAGTTCCCAAGTTTAGTTGGAGAGCAGCTCCAGTAAGGAGCACCGCGCAAAACCAGAAAGTTCTGTCCTCTGTTTTGCGTATATATATATATATATAAAAACTAGTCGTGGTCACCACTAAGTAGATATAGTTAGGACCCAATTTCTATAGAAAAAGTGTTTTTTACTTGCCTATATCTTTGGCGTAAGTTGACAAATCTTTACAAAATGTTCCCAAAAACGTTGCCAGCCACATCAGCTGCTGTCTGGAAAGTTTCAGGTGATCTGTCAAGCCGGGGCTGAGAAGAAGGGATTTTAAACAGGGACAGTGCCAAAACTACTGGAAGGAATTACACCAAATCTGGCAGAGAGGTAGGTAGTGGTTCTGCAAATGAACTTTTTGTAATTTGGTGTGGATCTATTCAGTGGTTTTCTTGTAATTAATTGGAAAACAAATTTGTACATCGGGATCTTCCGTGAATTCGGAGGAAAAGCAAGTCCCTGATTGGCTTACAGCAACCTGATAGAAAAGTTGTGGCTGCCATGTTTTTCTCACATTACCTGGTGGTGTGGGTAAAAAACAGTGTAAAAACATGAGAAGTCTGGATACATGTATCCTGACCCCATAGGACACATGAAGGGGAAGTCAGAGAGGAGAATCTTCACAACCGAAGACATCTGAAAGAAGAAATAATCTTTGAAATAGAGAAACTTTAAATATTCATGATAGATACAAGCATATGGATACAAATCCCTCTCGTTGCTTTCAGGACACAGCAGACAAACGGAGTGAGAGAGTGTGATGGTCTGAAATGCGCAGTGACTACACAAAGCCTAAGGACTTACAACGTTCCTCAGAATCTTACGTTAAAAAAGAGGACAAATCCCCTGAACAAAAACCCCAACTTAAAAAGAAAAAGGTGGCTGCAAATTCAATCAAAAATGCCAGCCATGCTGGGAACACTATTGAAGAACAGGACGTGAGCATTGACTCTGCTAGACAGCACGACAAAGGTCACAATTTGTCACCATAATCTTATAGATCATCTGGATGTGACAGCAACCAACAACTTTCTCGTCATAGAGACAGCGGACAGGTACGTCTCCCCACCCAACAGGGTTAATAAATTAAATATCCAGATAGAGGGAGACATAGAGCGCACTATTAAAGTAATGTTCTGGGAAATTTTAAATTGTGATATTCTATTGTCAAGAAAAGACTGGCCACCTGAATTTGATTGCAAGCCCCAACATGGGGAAGATGTAATTTTGCCTTCTTTCTCAGTCCTGGTTCCAGACATGGTAAAGGAAGCCTAAGCCACCAATTGGGCTCTGGTGCTAGCTCCCGTGCTGTACCGCAACCATGAGGGGTAGGGTAAAGAATCCCCATACCATGTAATACCAATTAGATTTTCACCAGAGCCTCAACCTTAATATCCTATTAAACACAAGAGTAGAGCTCCAGTGAGAGAAATTTTTACACAACTTGAGTACTAGGGAGTAATTGAACCCTGTGTCTCTGCAATGTTTATCCCATAATTCCCCATTGCCAAACCAGATCCTTCATATTGAATAGTCTTAGATTACATACATTTAAAGTCACACATGCACCTATGCAATAGAAAACACAGCACAGCACTGATTAACAACATGGTGTGCAAAAAATACAAAATAACCTTGAATATTTCCAATTCTTTTTTCTCCCAAAAGCTAGCACCTGAAAGTCTGAATGTAAGCACTTTTAGCTCATTAGGCTTGCACCAGTGTTTCTTCTGATTACCTCAAGGGTATAGAAAACAACCCAGGGTTGTTTTCAGCCTGGGTAACATCAATACTAAATTGTATTGATCCTTAGGCGGTGCCTTAAATGGTATTGATCCTTAGGCGTTGTCTTACGTGGATGATATTTATCTCACAGATGACACCTTCAACATACATCTGACCAGGGTAGATCAAATCGTAATAGGATTAAAAAAAAATTCTTAAGTTTCAAATTTCTGGGAAACAAATGATCAGATGAAGGCAGGAGCTTGGCCCTGCACTTTCTTGAAAAATACGCTCAACTTCAACCTATAAATACCATTAAGGAACTGTAGTCATTGCTGGGTCTTTTAATTGTGGCAGAACATATATACCTGATTATGCACAATGCATAAAACCACTCTGTGATTAAATTTGTCCAGACTTTTCAAGCAAACACTGGACAATAGAACACACATGCATTCTCAGAGAACTGCAGCAGGACATGCTAGAAGCAAAACATTTACACACACATGACAAAAAAACAAAACTAGTCATCAGATTATTGCTGGTGCCATCGGCTTCACCTATGTCACATTCACTGAAGGTGACATGGTACCCATAGCATACAAATCATATTTGTATAACAGTGCAGATCAACGTTTTTGCACCAAGAGAAAAAATACTGACTGCTGTTCAGACGGCTGTCATCAAGGAAAGGTCACTTGCTCAAGGGAAACATATTATTTTTGTCACCCTGGTGCCAGCCCTGATGGCGGTCACCAAAGCCAGGTCAAAAGCATTACATCCATGTTGGATACAATGGGCAACCTTCCTGAATGCCACTGATGTTGATTACATCTTTGACCCAAAACTTCAGACCCAGGAATTCCTCCAATATGAACAGGAGTACCACACACCTCCTAATATTTAATCATTAGACCAGTACCAAACTGTCATTGACACTGATGGTTCAGCACAACCAGCTGCATGGGGAAATATTTTGTTATCACTATTATGGACATTCCTTTCTGCATTGAACCAGTGCTCCAAAATTAGTTTACAATTACACACAGTGGTAACATTGTTCAACACCACCTGTGGGGAGTCTCAAAACATATACAGATAAGTATACTCAGACGCCTGCACTGTCGTAAGTGGATTGATGAGAGATAGTACATTCCCCTCTCAAAATACTTACACGCAGATCCTAGGTGAGTGCACTGCTCAGTTGGCAGAGCCTAAGGCTCTTGTCCTGGCACTGGAACATACAGATTCCGACCAACCAACACTTATTGTGTGTGATTTATATTATTGTGTCCAGTCCTATAATGACTACTTAAATCACTGGCACCTGAATGGCTTCAGAGATTCCAAAGGGAATACGATAAAATACAGGCACTTGTGGTGGAGGATAGTTCACCTACGGGACAGACTACCAAGTGTTAGTGTAGTACATAAATTGGGCCATCAACGTGCAGGAGTGCACGTTGTAAGAAACACCTTGGCTGATGAAGCTGCCAAGTCTGTAGTAGCCATGACTTCTGTTGTTGCAATAACTCGCTCACAGATGAGGTTGGAGAATGAGACACTGGCTGCAATGAAAGCTTAGGCTAACGGCGAGCCCTTACCAGAAGCATATCTTGCAAAATATTCCTACAATCTCAGTGCCCTAAGCATTGCACTTGCAACTATTTCACAGTAGTATATTGTGTGATTCCCTAACCAAGACCAGAGAACAGATCTAATCAAAGCAGTGCATGAGGGTGTCGCTTCTGTTCACCCAGGTGTGGTGGCTTCAATAGCACTATTACAAAAACTCTTTTTGTGCCAGGTCTTTACAAACAGACCAAGCAATAAGTCCTGTGTTGTAACATTTGCCAGCAAATTAAAGGGCCCCCATTCAAACGCCCACCGGAGGCATCCCTCCTAATTTTCAACAAACCAGTACAGTGTGTGTACCTGGAACATTGTGGTCCCTTACAACATGATGGTACATGCAAATACATATTAGTCAGTGTTAATTCTTGTTCTAGATTCCTGTGATTATGGCCACAATGGTCAGCAAACGCTTGGACTGTTATTAAAGATTTGCTTCTCTTTATTAGTACATATGCAGTTGCAGCATTCCACTCGGACCAGGGCCCTGCCTTTGCCTCTAGGGCATTCAGGGACACCATGGAAACAATGGGTGTTCAACTCCATTATTCCTTCCCTTATAATCATGAGGGAAACAGCATTGTAGAGAGGAAGAACCGAGACTTAAAGGAGTCCTTAACAGCAAGAGTTTTAGGTCCAGGCGGTATTTGACTTCATCACCTTTATGGGGTCCAGAAAACCTTAAATAATCTGCCCAGAAAGTCCTTGGGAGGTTGCACCCCATACGAGGTCCTTTTTGGGATACCTAAGCATGTCCTTCATTTTGATGGTTCTGGCGCGATAGCGGCAGACATGCTTTCTGAAATAAATTAACATGTTGCTGTTTCAAAGGAGCTACAGCAACTTTGTGGTGAGAATTCATCTCCCTGTGCCTCCACCTTGGGAATAAGGGATTTGCCAACAACATCTACAGGCTGGATTCCTAAAGTGGGGGATCTAGTATGTGAAAATATTGCTGTGAAAAAAGAATTTGGCCCATCCTACAAAGCAATGGTTCCAGCCCTGGGAATACACTGTACCAGAACTATTATCATACTTCCACTGCCTGGTTCCAGAGAGAACAGATTTGTTTCTATTGACAATGTCAAATCTCACCCTGTGCCAATCCTGCACAGTATGCCCATTGGTCGTTTGGTGGTACTAGCTCCCCTCTCACTACCCAACAGGAAATACCTCCATAAGCAGTAAACAATGCTTTTGTCAGCACCACTGCTACACTTGTCTCCTCAAGCATGGGGAGGGTGGAAAATGAGCTTCTGCTGATTCGCGTCACCACTTCATTAGTGAATACTATCTGAGATGTGGAATTTTATTATTCCAATTCAACCCAGACAGATGAGATTTTCTACTATGAACCACCACAAATGGTTCCATCCACCAACTTTGCAACAAATCCTGTGTTTGCACAATCTACTTCTGGTTATTTCTTCGACATGGATGACTTTTCTTCTGACCTTGCTGCTTCTGCAACTGAGACTGTATCAAAGACATGTAAGCTGTACATTTGGCTTAAAAACAATTACTTGTTTTATCCATGGTACTATCTGTGGACCCTTTTGACACTGCTTGCCTTTCTGGTTTGGATTGGTTTCATTATTGTCTTTTTCTTGGCCATTATCTCCCAAATGCTCTGCCATTGAGCCGGTGGGTGAGGTTTGGACACCTTACCTATCTCCCTATATGGTCCGAAGAGACTTGTCCCTTGGTAACATTTCAGTAGTTCTGATTCCAGATGGGATTGTGTGGGATAAAGTACCATTTGACATATACGGTCCTACTGAGGTCATTCAAATTCCATGTGTTTAAAATTTCAATGAGTGATATTATTACACCTGGCACTTTTTCTGAGTTTGAATAGTACACTGTTTTTTAAAGTGAAGACATGTATATGAACACAGCGAATTATGGGAAAATGTTTTGTTATCACCGTTATAGAAATTCCTTTCTGCACTGAACCAGTGCTACAAGATTAGTTTACAATTACACACAGTGGGAACATTGTTCAACAACACCTGTGGGGAGTCGTAAAACATATACAGATATGTTTGCATATATTACTGGGCATGACACCAGCAATGCTGCGTTATATTATTTCAAACTGCTGCCTTCAAGATTTGTTTCCCGTCTTGCTATGGAAGCAGGAATATTGGAAGAACACCATTGAATTGAAAAGTGTATGGCGAACAAAAACATTGGCAAATACAGGATAGGGAAGCTTTGTTTAGGGCATGCCTTATTCCTTTACTAATTATATTTCTAAATTACACCCTGTCAACAAACATCCTGTTTGGGGTTAGCAAAGATAAAAGACTTGAACTCACCCAGTATTCCTCACCTGCACAATTTCACAATTGGCAAACATTTTAAAATTTCACTGAAGAGTAACTAACTTCTTGGGTTCAGAAAGGTACCTTCAATTTATCACTTTCGACTTCCGGCTGGTGATTATTGTGGCCAATCGACACAAATGAGTGCCAGGCATGTTTTGTTATTTCCTCAGTTTCAGAGCAAGGGGCCAGATCCCCACTTTGCCTCAGCTCAACATTCAGGTCCTGCTACTACATACAGTGTGGGTAAACTGTGCCAAGAATGCTGCATTCCTCCACTTTAAGATCTAGTCACCTGTCCAAGGACGTCTATCTATAAGTTTTCCTGTTAGGACCCAGTAAGGCATGCTCAAAGGGTTTCCTGTATGCCATATAATGAGATCTGGAAACTTTCCCAGATGGAAGTTGCTGCACGTTTAAGGCAGATTAATAGCATGGAAAAGGCTTTAGTTGTTCTCAATAATAGCATGAACACTCTGTCCAACAGAGTTTACACCTTAAATAATATTGTGTCATCTGCAATAGATATCATTCAGATACCATTCAGAATGACATGTCCTTTTTACAACATGGATAAAGCCAGCTGCGTTCTACCATACAGTTAAGTTGGACGCTGCAAGTTCTCAAAAGTAGCTGCGTGCCCTGGAAGAACGTTCACATTACTCATTTATTTGCTGTTTTTAATCTGTCCACACAACAACAGATAATGGCTAAAAAAGAAGTAAGTTAAATCAGGCTTAACATTGAGAAATTGGAAAAGTTACCTTTCACTGTAACATTAATCTCCTTGCCCCTAAGGCTAATGCATTGAGTAATAAATCTGTCCATTTCCACCTTTCATTTCACCAAACTAGGAGACTGCTACATACACAAGGTGTGGGATTTGCCTTTCGATTACAAGTGTATGAACAGCAAAGCAGAGGTCTTTCTTAGCAGAAGCGAATGTGAGGCCGCTGTTAGTCATTCTATGATTTGTAATCAGGTGTCCTTGAACGGCCTTTGCACTGCGCAGGTACCAATTATAGCACGCTATCTAAAGGGCACTCCAGTATCCTTGTTTTGTCTAGTAGATACTTTCAAATGGAAATTATATGGTTCTGAATGATCATAGCTGTTGCGGAATGAAGCCGGGAATCACTTATGTGATTTCAGATACTCGAATAGTAACTTGTTGTGGCCATGTTTTATTCCCCCCCACAAAAGAGATAAAAGTGGTAGACTTGTGGCCCCACATTACTACTTGTAATGTAAACTTTGACAAGCTCAGCAGACTAAAGGGGCTTTTATTCCGAAAACATGGGGCCCTGACATCAGCCAGAAAGACGTATGATCTCTAGATAGCAAGATCATCGGCCGAGATACAATCCCTATTTATTACCAACCTCCCAAAGCATTTTGGGAAATTAGTGAGCAGAATATTAATTGTATTGAATACTGCGGGGATTGCACACTTTTTTAAGGCTGTTGGTTCTGGATTTCTTAGCACCTTCCAGACCATGTTTGGAGTAATACCTGCAGCCATACACTCACACATTTCCAGTGTCTTTGGCGGATTTCCTTTTTAATGCGCTATGGATGTTCTCTCTCAGCAATGTGGAGTGATGACGCTACCACCAGCCCAGCTGTGTTGTGTTGTGAACCTATGATGCAGTACTTCAGAGCTTCTTCGCTTGGGGAGCTGGAGCTAGATTGGTCTTTGACATTCAGACTGATCTTGACGTGTGTCTAGCGAGTCTTCCATTGCATCTGGTGCTTCTTCAAATGTGCACCTATGGTGCATCCTTCTGTGCAGCCTCCACCTCCTATGGACAAGGATATGTTAACGTTCACAATGAGGGTTCATTTACAGACATGCCCCGGTGAGACTGGAGTTGATTTTTGCGAGGCATTCTATGAGCCATCGCTTGTGGATTTGCTGGCTCCAATGACATCTTGCACAATGGACAGTGCTATCTAGGCAGTTCAATCTGCGCCGGAGGCTTCTGCACACTTCTGCTCCATGGATGCTTCTGTCAATACCTTGATCAAGTTGCCACCTGCCGAAGTGGAGTCCTTTCTGGTCTTAATCTCCCTTGATGACATCAGTGATTTTTTGCAAGAAATGGTTATTGTTAGATTCAACAATTGGCTTTTTTTCTCAAAAAAGTAAAACGTGACACTAAATTGCTTTTTAATTTCACCTGTCTGTTGGCCTGCTTGGCTTGACGACTCGGACATTGTCTCTTATGTATGTTTTTAGCTATGCTTTTAGAGTTTTTACAGTTTTATTAGAGAATTTTTAACTTTAGAACTTGGACTTTGCACCCTTGTTCCGGCAAAAGGGGAGGGTGTTGTGGGTCCATTTTAGTTAGTTTCTTGGGCACAGTGATAGCTTGGCTTAGGCCTATGGCCTGTGCCCTTTTACTCAATTATTATGCTCTATATTTCTGTATTAATTTTTATTCATTTTATTGTTGCTTCTTTTAGCAGCATTGTTGTAATTGCATTATCAGCTGCTCTTCTGGGAAAGAGTCATTATCAGTGCAATGGATGACATACTTTGCATCATGTTCTTTTCCTCTGAATCAAAAGAATGTAGTGCAAGACTGCGTAAACAGCTAAGGTACATACCCGCGTCCGTCTTCTGTGCATGAATATAAACATGTCCCCTATAAAAACATCTTGAAGGACAAAGGCCATTAGAGGAGGTTGCAGCCAGAATTTTCATCCATGCTGCATGCTCGTTTTTGGTCGACCTCAGCCTTTGCATCTCCTTGGATCCTGATCTGGGGACTGGTGGTCTGACCATATACCAAGGAAACGGGGGTGGGGTGTGCTTCTCATGGACACTGTGCAGGCAGATTTGGCTTATATCACCATACTCTCACTTAGGGCTAGAGATTAGGCTTTTAGGTAGGAATTGTATACTCATTTTGTGATAATATGTTGAGGTTGTTCATATTTACATCTCTAATTTTCACAATTCTGATTTTGTTACTCCTCATTATCCTAATCGTTGCATCTCATGCATTTCATCATAGATTGCAGTCTTTTCAATAAATATATTGAAAACTGTTTTGCATCTCTTTTCTTGCCTATGTGTGTGTAAAAGACTTGTATGTGGAGAGAAAAGGGTAAGGCTTGTTTCACTACAATTTTCCCTGAGGTGTTTTCAGAGTTCCATGCAAGGCTGCAACAAATCACCTTTACCGGTTGGGTTTTGGGAAGGTGCTGCAAGTGAGTCGGGAGGGATAGGCCAACAACTGCCGACTGTTGTGAGAGTGACTCAGTCACCTAGAGATACTGCTGCCACAAATCCAGCTGTCTCGTCGTAGTACAAGAGTCCATATGCCAGGGCCACTGCTATGACTATTGACACAAAGTGTTGTTGATACCTCCTTAAATCCAAACCTCATGCAATGAGCCAAATAGGACTAGCATAGATGACGGGGAGATAATAGTTTGAGTGGAGTAGCTAATAAACCGCAAAATCCTGCTCCAAAATTGCTGCAGGTCACTGGCCTTGCGCCTAAAACAAAGATCTGGGAGTGAAGGATGCATCTTATGTAACCTATGTGGTGCATAATAACTAGCCATCTTGGAAAAAATGCCATTCTCTTAAAATTTTCAGCTCTTGAAAACCTATGCCCTACCTCACACAGAAACTGCCATTCTTTAGAATTAAATGAGCAGCCAGTTTCCTGGTAGATTTTCTGAAGCAATTCCGATACTATTTTCTAGTCTACAGATCGGAGAAGAAGATGATACCAGTAGCTTTGTGCCGTAGCTGTATCCCCACCAGAACTTGGGCAGTCTTCCCCATTGACATATGATGCACCTTCAGGAAGCTGGTAATCTGCGTAAAGGTAAACCATAGAAATGGAAAGTGAGGGGAAGACTGTTGGCGAATAGAGTCCCATGAAATTTACCGAGCATCATTGTAGAAATCTCCCAGCGTCTCATTTCCCAACACCTTCCACCCCTCCAAAGTGCCTCTTGATAGGGTCAAGCCCCAAATACTGCAATCTCGTAATGCGGTAGTAGCATGGCACCCCGGAACACCCCATGTAGTAAACATTCCCTCGATACATGTTGCCAACACAGAAAAAAACATGTGACAAGTCTTTTTAGGAAGTTTGCCAGTTCTTAGAAAAACTGGCAGTGTGACTGCACTGTCTAAGATCATGCAAGTCAGTAAAAAATTATCATAAACCAAGGATGCTGCTGCTAACGAAATCATAATGTGAATTAAAGTAGCCTGATAATAGGTCTCAAAGTCTGGTAATGCTAAGCCTCACCTAGCTATCTCCAGCTGTAACGTAGACATATTAACTCTAGGTTGTTTCTTAGCTCAAGCAAAACTTCTAATAACTATATCTAGCTCCTTGAAATAGGCTCACAAATTGAAGGGAAGATTTACGTAAAGGAAAAAAAACAAAGGGAGAATGGACATTTTAATTAAACCAACCAGCCCGAGTAAAGACAGCAGCAAGCAAGACCAACTTTCTAACAGCTCTTTCACCTTCATAAGCAAAGCCTCATAATTAAGCTGAAACAATTCAGCAAAGTCATTTGTAACATAAATCTCCAGATATCTAATAGGGCGTTGTGAGAAGTTTTGCACACAGAGAGGGAGTTGCGCATGTCTGGAATTAAAAAAGAAGAAGCTCAGTATTGTTCTGGTTCACTCTATAACCCCCAACATGTGTCAAACCCTAAATTTCATCAATGGAGTTCTGAATATTTGCCCTCTCTGCCTTTAAGTATAAAATCATGTAATTGGTGAACAGTTTGATTTTCGCCATCTCTTCCATAGGCAGTCTGAATCAAGGGGTTGAAATGGATCCTCGCAACTAGGAATTCTGTAAAAAAAGGTGAACAGAAGTGGTGACAGAGGGAAACCCTGTAGGATACCATGTTTTATTGGCATCACCCTGCCTCTTTGGTGTAAACAATAATTTGGGCATCTGCTCCACTATAAAGCTCTTTGAGCATATCAATTACTAAAAGATGGAACCCCAAACTTTGCTAGAGTAGAAAACATTTCATTCCAGTTAACAAGGTTGAACCCCTTCTCGGCGTCCATCATTAATGCTATGGCCATATCTTTATTTACTGTAAAGAAATCAATGGCTTGAATTAAAAATCAGTATTGACAGCAATTGTTCTGTTTGGCAAAGAAACATTTTGATTGTAGTGAATCACTTGTTGGGCACATGGTACAATCCGGTCTGCCCAAACCTTCATAAATAGTTTGTAGTCTTTGTTCAATAAACGTATAGGAGAAGAATTAGGATTTGTAGGATCTTTGTCTTCTTTTAAGCAAGCTGACCAGATCTGCTTCAGTAAAGTTTTGGGGGACTGGCACTCCATCCTTAATTTGATTTAAAATGTTTGTCAGAGCAGGCAGCAATTCTGCCAAAAAGGCCTTGTAACCATCAACAAGGAAGCCATCACTCCCACTAGCATTTGCATTAGCCATTTTCTTTAGTGAACCAGCCACTTCAGATGGCTCAATCTTTTAAGTTAATGCACTTTTTGGACTGTTGGAGAGGCAAAGTAACTGAATTTGAACTAAATACTGCTCAAGTTCCCCCAGTGGCACTATCTGGGTCTCTCCCTAAAGCTGCCTTTACTGGTGGAAAAAGCCTATAAAAGTGACATTAGTGGAATAATTCTTAAACAACTTCTTTCCACTATCTCACAATTTGGAATTCCCCTTTTTTCATATACCCCCATAGACATCCTTGATTTTTGTTGTAAAATGAAGGACTCAATTTACTTTTATTTTTTGGCAACCCAGAACTCACTTTCTTCACTGGAGTATTCAGAAGAGATTGAGATTTGTGCTTTCTTGTTTCCAACAATGAGTCAAACACAAATCATTAAACTTGGGAAAGTATCATTCTGGTAATTTAATATAGAGATTCTTGTAAACATAAATTAGGAAAGTGAATATATTTTAAATGTATAACTTTGTTCTTTAATTTTACAATCAGAGGGCCCAGGTTATCCTCTAACATCTTATGTTTTTCCATGTTATTAAAATTACAAGATAGGTAAATGGTCATTGAAATCGCCCCCTTTTTCTAGAGTCTACAAGAGCCATACCAGAGGTCTTGTTCCAATTTGTCATTTATCAGATATTTCCCCAAATTCTTGTATCACTCCTAAAAAACCTTGAACAGATTTATCTTGTAGGGGTAAATCACGCTCCTATAACAACATTTTTATATGCTTGTTTCATTGCTCAGTGCCTTTAATAATGTTTCTAATGCTATATTACTCAACAGTATAGACATTAGGCAGACTTGCTTAATCTCTTTTTTTTCTTTTGGCACTCCAAATTAACTGAAGTAATGCTCTTGAACCTAAGTATAAACATGTCACATAATTATGAAAGTTCTTACCAAAACCCATTCTTTCTAAAATAACATTCAAATATCACCACTTCAAAAGTCTTCTCTGTGTAAATGAAAATGCAAATGATTTCCTTGTCCTTGCTGGAGCTGTAGAAGTGCCTTTTCTGAAAACAATTTTGAGTCTTCTGGATCAATATGTGGTTAGCAACTTAACATCTAAATGTATCAAAGAGACTTGTCTGTAGCGTGTACAACATTAGGGATCTATGCCTTCATTTGGCACACTTTGAATAATGTCCACTTTCATATCCCAGTAAAATATTTAAGTGCCTATGTTATGGCTATACATTTTAAGAAGATTATAGTGACTTCCTTATGGAATGTCTTATAGAATTCACTTGGAAAACAATACACCTCTGGAGATGTTTCCCCTTGAAAGCCCCTAATTGTCTTTCACCTCATTGACACAAATTTTTGTGCCTAATATCAATCTCAATACAGTCTGCTGAGTCAATCTTTGTATAGTTATATCATCAAGGTGTCTATCTATCAGTAGAGGATACACATAGAAGAAAAGTATAACTGATTATAAAAGTTCCAGAATTCTGTATTAATATCCTACAACACATTTATATCATTTTAGCTTTTTACTCTGGCTCTAAGAATATTCTACATTTTTTAGAACTATGCCAGTTATTCTGATGAAGTCAAGATAGGGATACATCTGTCAATATACTATAATGTTTGCTTGTTTTATACTTCAGTTTGACTAATAAATGTTTCGCTCTTACATCTCTGTCATCCATTATTATAGTTTTTCAACTCATTTTCCAGGCATTTGCTATTTCATTTCATTCTTTTTCCTTGATGCATGAACAAATAAGCTGCTAGGGTAATATTTTAAAGATCACCACATTATGTTTAGGTCATGAACTTACAGCTCATTTCTGAGACTAATGTTTTTGATCTCCTATTTTAAACTATTAACCAACCCCGTGTTCTTCCTTAACAAGACATTTAATCACCAGTGAAAGAGTGACTCTTCTTTTGCACCCCAAGCCAATTTGAACACATTGGTGGGTAATCAGAAATGTAAATAGTACTATGGCTTACCTCCAACATTTCCTCGCCATTTTTTGCTACCAAGAAAATAATCAATTTTGAATGACAAGTACACGTCTCTGACTATGTTATGTTATGTTATGTTATGTTATGTTATGTTATGTTTAGAGCACACATACATCAAACAGGTTCTTTGTTCTATGCTGTGTGACTGAATCTAAACTACACAAAAAAGAGTGAGAGTAATAGGCTTGGTAGAAAAGCCATGTTTTTGAACAAATATCTAAAAGGCTATGATCTTGTTCAGTTGGGTCGTACAGTTGCCAAGCATCTCTATCATGTTTTTCAAACTAGCTCTATTATCCAGGGCTCTACCTCATATTGCACTTGACTTATCCAAAAAGGTCCAGCTCTAAACCGAAGTATTCTGTGATCTTTATCCTCTCATCTTTAAGAAGCAGAATGTCTTCCCACAGTCTTCTTAATATAGTTGATGAGACATTGTTCAGGTATTATACATTAGAGAGGAAAACAGTCTTGCCAGTTAGACAACTTTCAACAATCAAGCACATGCCTTTCTAGTCTTTTTTGTGTGTTTAGGGAAAGGAGCAGTCCCCAACTCTTAAGCTACACCAAATTGGTTCTGAGGCCAGCTACCGCCCCCTGCCAGTGGGATGTACTCAGGTTGCCTTCCCTGTGTCTAGGAATCAAAGGTTTTCTTTCCTCCCAGATCTCTCCTTAAATTAATCCACAAATTGGCAGGCCTTACCTCAGTTTGATTCAAATTAATGGAGTTCATGGAACCTCCCCAGCCACGCTCCCTGAGCTGATAGGGATCACATTCCCCATACCCATCCCATCCAGTCACCAGACCTAAATCACTGTTCTGTTCGGGGGCAGTTTTCACACTCAATGAAATCAAGCACTGGCTGGGCAGCTGCTGAAAGGCTAATGCAAACTAGCCTCTGGGAGATTCAGTCATAGAAAAAGGTACTTGTCTAAAAGGTACTAAATATTTGTAAAAAGTCTAACCTGAGCAATGAATTGGTGTTTTGCTAAATATGAAAAATCTAGACTTTAATGCAGCTTTTTCATGACAAAAGTTACAGATAAAAGATCATAATCTGTACTTTGACATTCTCCGGGATGCAGCTATAGCACTGCCAGTGAAAGTATCTTTTGAGGGTTAGTCTCTTAAGGAACATACAAACTTAATTGTACACATGTTCTTCTTTTAAATATCAGCAATCCTATGTTGTGGGCAATAGGCATACTTAGAGGTGGCCCAATAATATTTAAAAGCAGTGTTTCCAGCCTGTCTGTAAGATTTATTGGCAGACTGAATAGCAGGTTTTAATGCTGCTGCAGTCAGGTTATACATGGTGGGCCTGAAGCTATGTTTTACAATCAACCCTGTGCAAGGCATGATAGGTGTTGCAGTCCACAGGCAGCATCTAACATCCAAGGTCGGAGCACATCTTATTACAGGAATGTATATGAAAGTTAAATATGTCAATCAGAGGAAGGCTGATTTTACCATGTTTAAAGTGTCAGAGCACATACACAGCAGTGCCTCAGTGTGCACAGTTGAAGAACAGTGAAAATAGGATCTAGAAAAAGGCGAAATATCTGGGGTGACCATGTAGAAAAGGTGCATTTGCAAAAAATCTTTAATACACCTTGTATACACTCAACAGCCTAAATGCCTTGGACAATATTCAATTATTCCGAATCCCTGCTTTTCTACATCACCAGTAATCTCTTACAAGTTTATTGTGTCACTCCTTACTAACATGGACTTACTGCCACAGGAATTTTTGGATCCTTTTTGGGTAAATTCAAGAATAAAATTGTCTTTGGTCAAATGTTACATGGCAGAGGCGAGTGAAGTACAAATTAACCTTTCATCGTAAAGTATCTTGATCTTAAATTAAGGACTCATGAAGTTCAAATACAATAAAAATCCGAAACAGCCTTTAAAATTAAAGATTCACAAAAGAGGTAAATAAACCTCCTTACAGTGTTAGAAGAAGAAGTGAAGGTTTGTGCTAGAAAGTCTGCCTCAAGTTGTTTCATATTAACACTGCTGCTTTTTATCAGGAAAGTCATCATGTGACTAGCAGTTAGCCATTTATAGCGGGACTCTGTTGTAGTTACAGGTGATGTTTTGAAACTTTCTGTAATCTTGCAGGATCCAACATAGCTACCACCATAAAGGGCATGTCTTTACTAATCTTTTCCTACCTGCCAGAAAATGGTGAAGGGCACACCCGTTTCTGCTACACAATCTCTGTGAACCAGCAGCCCCTATGCCAGGTCTATCTCATTCTCCAACTTTGAGGCCAAGCAATTAATATTGGGCCTTCTTCAGTTGTTCAGTCATGGTGAAGCAGACGCAAATACATTCCAAAGAGTTGGGAGGTATATAGTGGATTATGGATTACTGGTGTCACTGCAAGGGGTAAAGGGTTCAGTGGCTTGGCCAGCGGTGACAGGTATCTGAGAGGGACATCTAGGTAGAATTCCACTAATACAGTAACTGGTCATTAGTGTATGACGTACTCTATATCTCTTCTTCTTTGTACAATATGTGCCAGAGGTTCCATGATAAGTGTGAAAATCAATGTGGATATTAAACTATTCCAATCTCATATTGTTTTAATATTACTCACTCAATTTGCACTCTGGTACTTGATCTGAAAAACAGTAGCTGCAGCCATTTCATTACTTTATTTCCTATGTGTTCAGGTCTGCTCTCGAAAAGTTTCAATGATGATTTATTTTCAGGTAATGCACCACCAACATAGCCTGCCAGTGACACTCTCAGCCTTCAACTAGCACTAAGTATAATCATGGAAACCTGAACATTCCTTGCATGAGCTTACATACTTTAAAGGTAATGGTACCCATATACAACTATAACACATCCCCCTTACTTAGCAATATAAAGACCATGCAATAACTATATCTATAAATAAAAACTTCAAGCAATGCCTAACAACAATATTCAATAAAAAATGTAAACAAATATATGAGCATGGCAAAGGGTAAAGAAATAATGACATTTCAGATGAAGCCTCACAACATTAAAAAAGAGCATTCATTTGTCATGTAATCCTCACATTTCACAGGCAAGCACTCTTCTGAGGCTCATGGCACCTTTGTTCATAGGATCACCATCAGAGATTCCCTTTTCTCTCAGATCTACCTCAGTACTTCTTCCAGTTGATAAACCCAGATGTTTACCATTCTGCTTCACCAACCTAATACACAAAGAAACAAACAAGCCTTTACAATCCGGAAGCCCTCTTATTTTTTGACTCTGCAACCCTACTAACAGAGAACTTAATTAATTATGGGAAGATTTTAAGTTCCTGGTCACCCGCTGTTAAACAACACAGGGCAATTGCTAAAAAGGTTCAGGGTGGCCTCACACTCCACCTGGTGTCATGCTCCATTATCAGCCTCCTGTGCTTCCCAAAGCATGCTCTAATGGCAGGTGGGCCCCCATAGAGAATTAAACATTGGTTTGAAGGACTGGAAGAGTTCAATTGTCAAGTGCAGTATCTTCCTGGTTCTACAAAAAAGCACCAGATTGTTTGTCATGCCTGCCAGAAGAGAGTGAGAGTAAGGGTATTATAAATTACATGTTTTGTGTAAATTGGGTGAAGAAACCAGCAATTAAGAAGGATCAGTGGGTTGAAAGTAAGGAAAAAGATGAGTGGTTTCCCACAATTAGAACTTCTAACATTGAAGGCTCCCCTGGTTTCAGAGGTTAGGTTCAGACATAAGACCATTTTGGTCAATAAAAGATTAAATCACTATACACAAGAGTGATCTAAGGAGGGGTGATAGAATTTTTCCTCCCAGGAATATAAGAGCTAAAATAATCAACTTAGGTCATGAGGGACATCTTGGTAGGAGTCTCACCAAAGCTCGGGTCAGAGAGAGGTATTGGTGGCTGAGCATAGATCACCAGGTGGAGAAGATAGTCAAGGAATGTTATTCATGTGCCTCCAATCATAAAACTCATGTAACAAATACTACTCCTTCATCACCTGTGGTAGTATCGGAGGAATCATGGACCAAGGTGGTTCTAGATATAATCAGCTTGGAATATGCCTGAAAGATATGTATTCCTGTTGGTAGACTACACCCCAAAATGGACATCTACAAGATGTGTAAACAGTGTAACCACCAGAACGGTCTTAAAATTTCTCAAAGATGAATTTGTGAGAGAAGGGATACCCACATTTTTGATCACCAATAATGAGGTTCACCTTAAGAGAGATGCTAGAGTTTTTGGTTGATTTTGGAATAACACATCAAGAGTTTGCTCTGCATAGGCCAATGGCCTTGCAGAATACTGTACATGTACAGAGTAGTAGAGGCATGTGTGCAGAGAGCTTTGGAAGAGAGGATTTCACACAAGGAAGCATTGTGAGATGTGGCAGGTGTATTGCACTACCCGAACTTGTGCAATGCAAAAGTCTCCTTTTGAGTTTTTGAGGGGTAGAGTGGCTGTCTCAAACGTAAACCCACAATTGTTACCTCTTAAAAAAACTGTTAATTTAGATAAAGAGGAGATGGGGCCAAATTCAAGTCTTATCAACAGAAGTAGAAACTCAGATATGATGAAAAGAACTCAGTGAAGAGTAAGAAAAGGAATGTAGGAGATCTAGTCCTACTAAAGAAACCAAGATGTGGCAGGAAGAATGTGACTGAGTTTATGGGGTCTTCCACTATTACTTCCATTAACAGAAATGTTGTAACTGTTAATACAGGTTGTAAATGGAGAATGTCTAAGCTGGTGAAGTCATCAAACACAGAAATCCTCTTTAATCTTGTGGGGCTGGGTGAAAGGAGAGAGGCATGTAAGGCAACAGTTTGTCCCCCTCCCAAATTGAAACTAACACAAAGAATCAAACGGGCCCTTACAATCCGGAAACCCTCTTATTTTGAAGCTCTGCTACCCTACTAATAGAGAACTTCATCTGGGCGGATTTCAAATTCCTGGTCGCCCACCATTAAAGGACACAGGACAATTGTCAAAAAAGTTTGAGATGGCCTCACACACTACCTGGTGTCATGCTTCATCATCGGCCATTCCGCGCTCACTAAAGCATGCTGTAATGGCGGTTGAGCCCCCATCGTTCAAATGAGGGGAAAGAACTAGGGAAAATCAGGAAAAACAGGTTATCTAAATAAACATCCCTACCACCTACTAGAAGTGCAATCTAAACTATATTCAGGGGCAGAGGAGGGATGATTAAAACAAACAGCTGGGACAAGTAGATGCAATTATGATGTCCTTGTGTCACTTAGATCAACATGTTTCAGCCCTTATGCGGTCTCCAAGGGATCCAGGGCTTTCATCAGGACTAAACAGAACCTATGTGACCCTATCTTGTTTCCCCATTCGCAACACACATACACACTTTTTGTACACATACAGTCTATACCAGATATTTGATCTCTGGCCATTCCTTTATGATGAATATCCCTTCTTGGAATTGAGTCCTATGAAAAAAACATAAGTATACATTTATATGTCATAATGTAACAATAAACAAATATAAAACAGAATTCCAAAACACAAAATATAAACTAAAACACACATAAACATAAAGTATTATTTCCAGGAATCAAAACAATTGGTGGTTTTGTGATCACATTGGGCATCCTCCTGTGAAGAAAACATCTCATGGATATGGACACTACACATGAAAAAAGGGCTTCTGCGAATCCCAATAACCCGCAACATGCCAAAAAATCATGAACCGTGAAGCACTCGCGCCCCCATCACATACATACTGCTATTTCTCACCCTAAATTAGGGATATCCATACATCATGTAAGAGTGGAGCAGGGGCGCCTTGTAGTCACACACTGTGGGGAAGATGGGAGAAACACCAAGCAGGTTAGTGCATTAGTCATAAAAGCTACTGGCTGTTTCCACCAAGTGCCAAAAGAAACTGCTTACTTCGTTAAAGGTCACCCCTGGCCAGAACAACTATTCATTATTCCTTTCTCCTCCTGATGCTCCTGGGTCTAGCGATAGCTTGGGATTGTGAATGAGGCACCACCTAGGCGTGTGACATCAGAGGCAGTGCGACAAGTTCTGCCACATGCGAAATACAGTCCTAACATTATCATATTCCTTTTGAAACTGGTATTCACTTGTGGATGTTGCTTTCTAAATGTCTTCTGTATGCACAAAACCGGCTCTGTATGCCAAGTACCTGCACCTGAGGCAAGCGGGCAACAAGGATTGAAAGCGGGCCTCAAGAATTCAGACCGCGGTCAAAAAATGTGAGGTAGTGGGCGGTGAAGTGCCTGTTGTCAGACGGCCACCTGGGAAATGTAGTCAGATCATGGCCATGTTACAGTTCCAACTCACAATCCTTTTTGCGGCTCACTCAGTTATTATATTTTCATGAAAGTGGCCGAGTGTGCTGCATACAGACACACAATGGAAAGACCCCATCATACAGGAGCCGCGGTCATGGTTAATATAATGTGAAGGGGTGGTGGTCCAACTCTCAATCCCTTATTACAGCTTACTCAATTATTATACTTGTATGAAAGTGGTCTAGTGTTCCGCACAGCTGTACGAAATGAAAAGACCCCATCATACGGGAGCCGCCGTCATATGTGGCACTCTGTCTCACATGGTTAATGTAATACACAGTGGTGGTGGTGTGTTAGATGGACTGCCTAATGGCTATGCACTGAAATCTCAATGCAATTTGTTCACACTAAATGTAAATGGCCGTGGGGTCAATTTATTTGATGATACATTGGTACTATCAAGCAGAGGCTAAAACATTCCTGCTGCTAGTGTTTTCTAAGATATACATGTGCACATGTCATCAAATTGCTCCTTATGACAAATACTCATAGACTGTAATAGCCTTGAAGGGCTCCATATAGTATTACTCCTGAAATCAAATTCATAGTACGCCAAGTGTGATAATCTGCAGAAACATATTTTAGTCTTAGTGAAACGCATAGGTGTTGTAGCCTAAGCACCAAAAATATGTGTTCCTCTGCCTGTTACTTGAGGGCCATTGTCTAATGTGGCTCTATGAGAGGAACATATGCACAAAAGGGGGGGTCACAGTATAAGGCTATAGGAGGCTGTCCTGGTTTGTGGTGGGTATCTATGGTACTTAGACCTTATACCAGGTCCAGTTATCACTTATTACTGAAATGTAAGCAGTGTCTAGAAGCCAGACTCTCTAGAGGTAGCTGTGGATGAGCAGCCAAGGCTTATCTAGGAGACATGCAAAGCTCATGTAATACCACTGTAGTCACACAGTACTCACACATGAAAGAAAATACTCAGTGTTACAAAAATAAAGATACTTTATTTTGTGACACAAATACCAAAAATACCATAGAGACTATACTCCCTTAAGTAAGACACAAATTATATACACTAGTATGCAGAAATAGGTATAAAAGCGGTTACAAAACAGTGCAATTAGTGAAAATCACAATAGTTAGAAATGGGCCTAGGGGGAGTACAAACCATTTACTAAGAAAGTGGAATGCGAAAGTTGGTCCCCCACCTAGGCAAGTGTAGTGTGTAGAGGGGAGCTGGGAGTACTAGAAAACCCAACAGGTAAGTACTAGAACCACCCCAGTGACCGGGAATCCAGGAGTAAAACACAGTAATTTTCCAAGGACACACACAGAAACAAAAAGAAGAATTATGCAAGAAACAGAAGAGACTGCAAGACACCAATAGTGTATTCCTGGACCAGAGGACCTGTGGAAGGAGGGGACCACATCCAAGAAGCACAGAAGAGTCTAAGAAGAGGAGCCCCTGCTAACCTGGGTGCAGGTGCAAAAGAAGAACAACCGGTGAAGAAACACAGTCAGTACTACACCCAAGAAGTCGAAGTCTGGTTCCTAGTTGGTGCAAGTGATGTCCCACATCAGATGGAGGATTGCAGTCGGGTTTGCCTTGCTGGAGTCTGCCAACAAGCCTTGGCACATGCAAAGCTCACTGTGAACAGAAAATGGTGTTGCCCGGGACCAGGAAGGACCAGGTGGACTCTACCAAGGAGGGGGGCTCTGGGGGGGGTCTCAGCAACACAGAGAGACCATAGAAGACCAGGCAGTGTGCACAGCAGGGGGAAAAGGAAGGTGCAAAAGAGGCCCATGCAGCACTGCAACAAAGGCTCCCACGTCGCCGTAGAACCACTCAGGAAGCAGTGCATCGCAGGATAGAGTGCTGGGAGTCGGAGCTGCAAGATGCATGAAGACTTTTATGGAAGGATGACAACAAGCCTTGGCAGCTGCAAAACATGTGGTGCATGGGGTACTGTCTTGCGTAGGGAGGCAAGCTCTTACCTCCACCAAAGTTGGACGTGAGGACCATCTGGACAACTTTAGTCTACCACCTGTGATGCAGGATCCACGCAGCTCAGCAGGAGAGGGGATCCACACAGCCAGTCATCGTTGCAGTTGGTGCCTGTAGAAGCAGGTGAGTGACTCCTTCACCCTAAGGGAGATTCCTTTGCTCTTCCGATGCAGGTTGAAGATGGGCTGTCTTTAGAGGATGCATGACCGCATAACCAGGAAACAGTTGCAGTTGCTGGCAGGAGCTGAGATACAATGTGGCAGATGGCGTCTTGCTTCTTTGTTGCAGTTTGTAGAGTTCCTTGAGGGTGCAGATGCAGTTTCTTCACTGCAAAGTCAAAGTAGAGGAGGCAGAGGATTCCTGCTGGGATCTTGCAATCCGAATCTGAACAACCACCCAAAGGAGAGACCCTAAATAGCCCTGAAAGCGGGATTCGTCATGTAACCAATCAAACACCTATCAGGGGAAGGCTCTGATGTCACCTGCTGGCACTAGGCAATCAGATGCTCCCAGAGTTCAGAGCCAACCTTGAATCCAAGATGGCAAAACCTAGGGACCCTCTGGAGGTGCTCTGAGCACCGTCCTTGGGGTGATGATGGGCACGGGAGTGGTCACTCCCCTTTCCTTTGTCCAGTTTCGTGCCAGAGCAGGGACTGGGGGTCCCTGAGCCATTGTAGACTGGTTTATGCAAGGAGGGCACCAAATGTGCCCTTCAAAGCATTTCCAGTGGCTTGGGGATGCTACCACTCCCAAGCCTGTAACACCTATTTCCAAAGGGAGAGCGTGTAACACCCCTCTTCCAAAGGAAATCCTTTGTTCTGCCTTCCTGGGCTCGAGCTTTTCAAGCAACAGGATAGCAGAAACCTGTCTGTGAGGTGGCAGCAGCTGGGGCTGCCTAGAAATCCTCTAAAGGCTGAAATGGCAATACTGGGGAGGTCCTATAAGGAGCCCCCCCCAGAGTACATGGAATCACACAACCGAGTTATCATTATGTAGCTTTGCATAGGTAGTGACCTATGCCCAGTACACGTGTAAAATGGTGTCCCCGCACTTACGAAGTCTGGGAAAATGGTCCTGGAGGTTGTGGGGGTACCTATGCTAGTGTAGGGGTGCCCTTACACGCAGGTACTTTGCACCCTGCCCTCAGGGATGGAGGGCCTGCTATAGGGATTAATTATATGTGACCTGATGCAGTGTAAAGGGCAGTGAAAGGGAGCTTGTACCCTTACACACAGGCTGCAATGTCAGTCCTGCAGAAGCCATTGCATGGGCTCCCTATGGGTTGGAAAATATGTGCAGCAGCCAATAGGGAGCCCCTTGAAACCCAATGCCTGTGGGTACCTAGGTACCATATACTAGGGACTTGTAAGGGGGCACCTGTATGCCAATTGTGGGTGAAATACTGTGTTACAGCAAGTAACAACCACATTTAGAGGAGAGAGCATAATCACTGGGGTACTAGTTAGCAGGATCCTAGTGAACAGATTCAAGCACACTGACATCAGGCATAAAATGGGGGTAACCATGCCAAGAAAGAGGGTACTTTACTACACAACACCCCCCCCAAACGCGGAACAATGAGGCTAACCTTGTCCAGATGAGACTTCATTGTCTAAGTGGAAATATCTGGAGAGCCCATCTGCACTGGGGTGGTTACTCTCAGGTCTATGTTCCACTGTAAAGTCAATACCTGTAGGGAAATGGACCACCTCAACAATTTTGGGTTTCCTCCTTTTATCAGCTTAAGCCATAGGAGAGGTTTGTGGTCTGTCTGAACAATGAAGTGAGTACCAAATAGGTATGGTCTCAACTTCCTCAAGGCCCAGACCACAGCAAAGGCCTCCCTCTCTATAGATGACCAACGCTTTTCCCTGGTGATCAACTTTCTGCTGATAAAAGCTACTGGTTGATCCTGACCCTCTGTATTAAGCCGTAAAAGAAGTGTCCCCTCCCCTACCTCTGAAGCATCATTCTGAATTATGAACTTTTTGGAGTAGTTTGGGCCTTTTGGAACAAGTGCAGAACACATGGCCTGTTTAGCTCCTCAAAAGCTTTTTGACTGAGCCATCTTCTTTGAGGTGAGGTAATTAAGAGGGCAACAATGGAGCTATAGTTTTTAATGAACCTCCTGTAATACCCTGTGAGACCTAGAAAGGCTTTGGCCTGGATCTGTGTTGTAGGGGGAGTCCAATCTATGATAGTCTGGATCTTCCCTTTTAGTGACTGAATATGTTCCCCACCTACTAGGTGTCCCAGATAAACCACATTCACCTGGCACTTTGAAGCCTTGATAGTAAGGCCTGCAGAGCCTCCAAATCTTTCCATAGGTGGACCAAGTGGTCTTCCCAGGTGGAGCTAAAGACAGCTATATCATCTAGATATGCTGCACTAAAAGCTTCCAGACCTTGGAGGACTGTATTCACCAATCTCTGAAAAGTAGCAGGTGCATTCTTCAAACCAAAGGGCAAAACAGGGAATTGATCATGCCCTCCAATAGTTGAGAATGCAGTTTTTGGTTGTGCATCCTGTGACAATCTGATCTGATCTGCCAATACCCTGCAGTCAAGTCAAAGGTGCTTGAATACTTGACTGATGCCAGTGTATCTATTAGTTCATCTGCCCTGGGTATAGGGTGAGCATCAGTCTCAGTGGCTGTGTTGAGCCCTCTGTAATCTACACAGAACCTCATCTCTTTTTTCCATTTTGTGAGAATAGTTTTGGTACTGGCACCACTGGGCAAGCCCAGGGGCTATCGGAGTGCTCAATCACTTCCAGTTCAACATCTTCTGCAACTAGGCTTTGATGCAATCTCTTACATGATCAAGTTGCCTGTAACTTTTACTCTTAACAGGTAAACTGTCTCCTGTGTTAATGGTATGTTCACACCACGTAGTCTGACCAGGTGTTAGAGAAAACAGTTCAGAGAACTGGCCTAGAATGTTCCTGCAGTCCTCCTTCTGAGATTCAGTAAGGCAGTCTGCCAGACCACTCCATTTACTGAGCCATCAGCTCCAGTATTGGAAAAGTGATCAGGAAGAGGGTCACTCTTTTCCTCCTGCCCTCCATCAGTGGCCATGAGCAGCGTTAAGTCAGAAATACAAATCTTTCAGGGGGTGGCAATAACTCAAATGGGTCAATTATATCAAGAACCAACTTAGACTATGGCTCCTTTGGTACTGCCACAGGTAATAAAGGAGCAGTATTTGTGACATGAGTTTTATCATTGGAGGCACACGAATAACATTCCTTGACTATCTCCTTCACCTGGCGATCCATGCTTGGTCACTAATACCTCTCTCTGAGCCAAGCTTTGGTGAGGCTCCTAACAAGATGTCCCTCATGACCTAAGTTGATTATTTTAGCTCCTATATACCGGGGAGGAATAATTCTATCACCCCTCATTAGATCAACCTGGTGTCTACTGAGTTCATATTTTATTGACCAAAATGGTCTTAAGTCTGAATCTAACCTCTTCTAACCAGGCCAGCCTTTGATAATAAAAGTTCTAATTGTGGGAAGCAACTATTCTTTTTTCTTACTTTTATCCCACTTACCCTTTATAATTGCTGGTTCCTTCACCCAGTTTACACAATACATCTCATTTACAATCACCTCACTCTCACTCTCAACTGGTAGGCGTGACAAACAATCCACTGTTGTATTTGTAAAACCAGGAAGATACTGTACAACGTTTAATTCTTGGGGTTAACCTTTCACAGGTGGCTGCCAGAAAAAACTGTGAACAAGGGGTAGATGATCTGTTCTCCATAAGAAAGAAATGCCCCATAAATAAAACTTATAGGCCCGTATTTATACTCCGTTTGCGCCGAATTTGCGTCGTTTTTTTCGACGCAAATTCGGCGCAAAACTAACGCCATATTTATACTTTGGCGTTAGACGCGTCTGGCGCCAAAGTATGGGCAAAGAGCGTCATTTTTTAGCGTGAACGCCTTCCTTGCGTTAATGAGATGCAAGGAAGGCGTTCCCGTCTAAAAAAATGACGGCGACGCAAATGCGTCGTATTTATACTCCCGGGCAAAAATCACGCCCGGGAGGTGGCGGGTCAAAAAACCCCGCATTTGCGCCACTTTTTAACGCCTGGGTCAGGGTAGGAGTTAAGGGGCCTGTGGGCTCAAAATGAGCCCACAGGTGCCCTCCCCTGCCCCCAGGGACCCCCCCTGCCACCCCTGCCCACCCCAGGAGGACACCCAAGGATGGAGGGACCCACCCCAGGGACATTCAGGTAAGTTCACGTAAGTATAATTTTTTTTATTTTTTTATTTTTTTTGGTGGCATAGGGGGGCCTTTTTTGTGCCCCCCTACATGCCACTATGCCCAATGACCATGCCCAGGGGACATAAGTCCCCTGGGCATGGCCATTGGGCAAGGGGGCATGACTCCTGTCTTTACTAAGACAGGAGTCATGAAATGGCGTCTGGGCGTCGTAAAAAAATGTCGCAAATCGGGTTGAGGCGATTTTTTTGCCTCAACCTGACTTGCCCCATTTTAAGACGCCCTAACGTCATTTTTTCCCAACGCCGGCGCTGCCTGGTCTACGTGGTTTTTTTCCACGCAAACCAGGCAGCGCCGGTCTGCTTGCGCCGGCTAACGCCATTCCATAAATACGGCGCCCGCATGGCGCTTCAGAATGGCGTTAGACGGCGCTAAATTTTTTGACGCTAAACTGCGTTAGCGCAGTTTAGCGTCAAAAAGTATAAATATGGGCCATAATGTCAGACTGCCCACACTATGACAAATGCTTCCCTTTCAATGCATGAGTAGTGTTTTTCACCTCTATTGATTGTTCTCGAAGGAAATGCTACCACCCTCTTGGTACCACCCTGAACTTGAGTAAGTACAGTGCCCAACAATTTAAGGACGGCATGCATTGTCAGGATGTTTTTTCTTCTGGTGTCAAAATGCCCTAACATAGGCATTTTACTAATTAACTACCACACTTGTAAAACTTTGACAAATTTAGTTTAAAACTCTGCTTGTTCCAAGAATGATTGTACCTGCTCTTATCATTTGGGTTGGGGGCATTCACAAAGCTATCTGCCAATTCCAACTTAGGTTTTATGCACTCACCGAATACGACATGCCCCAAGTAAGTGAGTGATGCTGATCTAATTGTACATGTTAGTTTTTACTGTGAGACCCCTATCCCCTAATATCTTAATACTTTCCTCAGCATGTCATCATCCTCACTTACAGCCTTGCCACATATGAGTACATCATCCTGAAAAGACAGAGGGGGTCCGCGACCGCCAGGGCTAAAATGACGGAAGCACCGCCAACAGGCTGGCGGTGCTTCCCTGCAGCCGCGGTCGGAAAACCGGGTCCGGCGGTTTCCCGCCGGATTAGCCCCGGCTGGGCTAATCCTCCATGGCGGCGCTGCAAGCAGCGCCGCCATGGGGATTCCGACCCCCTTCCCGCCAGCCTGTTTCTGGCGGTTTTCACCGCCAGAAACAGGATGGCGGGAACGGGTGTCCTGGGGCACCTGGGGGCCCCTGCACTGCCCATGACACTGGCATGGGCAGTGCAGGGGCCCCCTAACAGGGCCCCAGTATGCTATTCACTGTCTGCTTAGCAGACAGTGAATAGCGCGACGGGTGCAACTGCACCCGTCGCACACCTGCAACACCGCCGGCTCCATTCGGAGCCGGCTTCTGTGTTGCAGGCCCTTTCCCGCTGGGTCGGCGGGTGCTCCCTTGGCGGGCGCCCGCCGGCCCAGCGGGAAAGTCGAAATGGCCCCTGCGGTCTTTTGACCGCGGAGCGGCCAATTGGCGGTTCCCGCTTGGCGGGCGGCGGAATGAGGACCAGAATGTTATGTAGCTACCCAAGAATCATTCTCTTCAGTCTCTGGAACCAGGCTGTTGTGGAAGCCACCCCAAAAGGATCCTTACAAATCGATAAGCTCTCAATGGTGTCACAAAAAAGGCCAAATGCATTGATTCTTGATGCAATTGTACTTGGTGATATGCCAAAGAGAGGTCTAAAATGCTTCAACATGGTGATTGATTCAGAAATATTGGGGAGTGGTTGACGGTCCATCCAAATCTTCTTGCTGAGTCCTCTCAAGTCCACACACACACACACATCCTGATAGACCTCCCTCAACCTTTGGGTGCTAAAACTACTAAAGCCAAACACTCTGATGACTCAATCTCTTCAATAACCCGCAAGCTCAATAACCTGTCCAATTATCTTTTCAAAGGTGCAAGCATCATGTTAGGTACTTGAAGAACTTTACACACTCATGGTTTAGCATTTTTCTTCAATACTATGCAAAGCTCAAAGTCATTTAGAAGTCGCAGCTCGTCCCTGAATACCTCTGGGAATTCCTTGTAAAACTTCTCTCCTCCTCCACATTATTCAGTGAGCATGAATTGATCATGTGGATCATGTGGATTTTGTGAATTGGGATTTAAAATAGTGCCCATGTCTCTTTGATGCCTCCAGCCTAGGAGGTTGTCTCCTCTAAAGGCAACATATATTTTTCTAAAGGGTTCCTCATCCTTGCACTCAATTTTCTTTACAACATGACTCATTACATGTGTTTCCCCCATAACTGACAGGAGTGATATCTGGCAGAAGTAATATTTCACTTGGAAATGTATCATTACACACTTTGTTTCCAGTAATGGTGAATGGAGAGCCAGAGCGCACCAGCACCACAATTTATTTACCTTCAATATCAACCTCACACTCAGGCATAATCTCATTCCCAGCATCCACTTCTTCATTGCCATTCTTCCCATACAGAACTACAGTCCACATTCCTTCCTTCACATTCTCTACAGTCTCCACCATACATATTGTTCCAGAGGGCTTTGCAAACCTTTGCATAATGCTCTTTAAGTCTCCATATTTGTGACTTGTTGAGTTCCTGGCATGACAAGTTGGCCTATTAGATAAGTGTCTCTGACTTCCACATCTGGAACACTTGAGCTTATTACTGTCAGAAAATGTCTTTTTCTTGATTTATGGTGCCACTTTAAAAATGTTTCCTTCAGCATCTTGTTGAATTTCCCTTTCAGTTACCTTGTGTATGTTGCTCTGTATAGAGGTGTTGTTAGATGTTGTAACTTGAGTTCTTATTTCTTTCATCCAACCAGTTGTGTTCTCGATACCCTCTTCAATTGCAACAACTTTGTTAAGTGAAGATTTTCTAGATAGTTATTTCTCCTGTACTGTACTACTGTTGGTGCATCACTCCAACTGGGCTTCTCCAACACAACATTTATGGCCAAAATATTGTTCCAGCATCCACACAGACATTTCAAATACTTCTGGTTTGTCCATCCCCATTTCCAATTGGTATATCATCAATAATTTTGTAGATATTGCGACCCTTGATTCCAAGGGTGTGAAATAAAATTGTTTGTTTTGCATGCACAGAAATGTTTTCCCCACCAATAGCCACTTAATATGAATCAAACTATTTTCTCAATTTTTACCATGGTAATATGGGTTCTCCTTTTTCTGATAAACAAAGGTGGGGACTGTGACATGTTACTGACAGACATTCTAAATTGACTAAAATTGTTTGTTTTGTATGCACAGAAATGTTTTCCCCACCAATAGCCACTTAATATGAATCAAACTATTTTCTCCATTTTTACCATGGTAATATGGGTTCTCCTTTTTCTGATAAACAAAGGTGGGGACTGTGACATGTTACTGACAGACATTCTAAATTTTACTGGTGAAAGAAATTAATTTAGAGCACTGAAAGTTAACTTAATGGTTCCCAAATGCTGCAGATGTGGCTGTGTGCTATTAGGTTAAAAGGCATTTCTAATAGTCTGCCACTGTATACTCCTCAATTGCTTTAATTACTTGTTGGTGTAAAATGAATGTTCTCTCTCATGTGGTCTATTTGATTTATCTATGGATAGCTCTGTAGTTAGAAACTCTTTACTGCAATATTTCCTTATGGGTTTCATCCCAATTTAAAATGACTGCCCTTTTGCTCTTTGTGCGATGACCTCAACAGTGTCTCATGTGCTGGTGAATTTACGGGGCATCTCTCCAAGCTTTGGAATACATCACCAGACTGTGAGGATGATGGCCCACACAGGATATGGCTCACCAATCTCGTTGAATGCTCGTGCATGGTGAGTGTGCAGGAACATGTCATTGGAGCACTCATGTTGGTGCTTGTGTCCACAATGTTTATGCTATCACTTTCCTCAAAATCTGCCCAAAATGTAAGGCAAACAAAAACCTTATTGTTCAATCATTCGTATTGTACAGTCCAATGAGTGAATTCAGTCTTATCATAAAGTAGTTCATACAATTGCAGCTGCATGGGTCCTTGGGGAATTGGTGGTGCGCTTGTCCCCAATCAAGCTGGTCACTCATTGACAATGTTAAGAACTGCTCTCTAAAAGTTTCAAGGATGATTTCTTTTCAGATAATGCACCACCAACATAGTTAGCCTGCCAGTGACACTGTCAGCCTCCACTGTGGAAACACGACAATTTATGGCATAAGCTGATTACATACACTTAAAGGTAACTGTACCCATATACAACTATAACACTATACCATATTGGCACCACAAAAATATAGTGGCAGTTAACTGTATTGAATACCTTTCCCGGGTTTATTGCAGTAATCAGTGGGATGAGGGCTGATTCAGGATAATTTCTAACATGTAATATAGACTCCATATATTAATAGAGGTGTTCAGGCATTGCACAAATCCATTTAGATGCAGGTGAATGAAGTGTAGTAAATTATGCAGGAGAAGGTTAGCTATGAAAGATGCATATTTGCTATTTAAGATGAACAATGAACTGCACAATGATTCTATTTGAGGGATTTTTTTGGGCCTGGGAAAAGATACCATCAGCACCTCTTTAAATGATGCCAGAAGGTCTCATTCAGTACATGCCTAATTTTACATATCCATATTATTGGTTTTGAGGGAATCTACATGGGTGGAGTAAAATTCAGCAGGTGGACCATCCATCAGTTCCAGGTGTCTTCCCTTTTGCAGGGTCTGAAATTGCCTTTTTAATCGAATGTATCATCAAAAGTGTTTCTAAGTCTTCCAACATATTGGGTTGCATAAGTAGAGTCCAATGCCACTGTACCTTGATACCTGTACATCCAGTCGTGACCCCAGATATTCCCCAGCATATTGTTTAGGGCAGTGGTCAAAGAACGCCTCAATAATAATATCTTGTTGACTGCTTTGTTCAAATATTTTCAATTGTCCACCGCCCATGGTCAGAGTGAATTTTTCATGCTATCAAGATATCTGCCTTCACCTAATCATCACCCTTGTGTATCATATATGTTTAGTATTCTAAGAATCTCAGTTTTTCTAATGCTGCTGCCTGTGTGTGCTGAGTATTATGAAAATCTCATCATCTTGCTCCGGTAGCACTACTCTATCCCCCAGGGTTCTTAGTTGTGATTGTTCTGTATATAATTCATATATTATACATATTTGTTCCCCATGCCCTTTCACCATCACTTTGTATGTCTCCCATTCTATCAATGTATTTGAGGCTGTATCTTCTTTTCCTCAAAGACGTTATATATCTCAGCGGTCAGTGTCTCCTGGGATGCAGTATCTTCAGAGGAGGTCACCTGTAGCTGCTATGTTGGTATGGTAAGTATTCTATAGGTCTGCAAAAGAGGATTATGGTCTGAATGGACCTGGGAATAGTGTTAGTGTTCCCTCTTCGCCAGGCGTTGTATTCACCATTTGTTATTTATATTCCAGTTATCAATCAATTCCCTAATTGAACTTGCTACTTTGTGCACTAGGGAAGAAAGAATGGGGAGTGCAATCACTCACCCCATTATGGTCCAGTTCTTTTCTAGGTAAATAGGCATATGACCAATCGTTTCTAACAGATTGAAGAGGAATTGATTAGATTCATATTCAAAACATATATACTTGTAACCAAGTTCAATTCATTCAATCAGCCCACTACTAGCAAATATATCCCTTCTTTCTCTATTATTGTTTCGTTGGCCACAAACTGAACACCGGTACAGACCATATCAAATCAACACTGGGCAATGTTAAATATTCCATGTAAAATAATGGTCAATGCCACCTGCATGCCCACACATGCTCTGAAATCCTGTCCAAGCAGGCCCTTTTTTAAACCCACTGTTTTGCTCCCATGCATTTAGCATCCATGTAAATCTTGACACACTTATAAATTATATCCATTTTTTTAAGTCCCAAGTTAGGAAAGCATGCTTTTTATGTGAGGATGTAAATCACCTTTCATGGGCTGGGTCATCCTTTTGCCATCCTGGTCTGCCAGAGGTAATTTCTTCCTTGATTTATCAACGCTTGCACCATCCCCAGACAACCTCCATCAAGCTCTGCCCCATAATAATGAAACTTAACAAAATTTCTCATCAGATCGATGAAGCAGTGGCTGATGGTCTACCAGCAACCAATAACTATGTTGTCCTGCTATCTATATCCAAAGAGGCAGCATCATAATTGGGGTGAGTCACCTCCTTTTATCTGTAAGGGGTGATCCCTGCAAGTACACATTGTGCATAGCCGTACTTGTTAATGCTAGCACGCCTGGTCCTTAGTAAGTAAACTTACAAGGGGACGCGTACAGGTCGATGAATCTTTTGAATCCCATGGAGTATCCTAGTCATGCAGTGACTATTGAATCAATAACTAACACCAATAATCAGGGAAACACTTTAAGAAAACACAACATTAAACCATGCCAATCAAGAATAACCACTACTCAGGACAGGGTTAACAAGTTTTATTCCTGATTGCTTACAATTCTAAATCATCTGTTAAATCAAACTTTATTCAAATCAACTTCTTATTAATTCATTAGTTAAAAGACATTATTTCATTAAAAAAACATATGCGATAATACAATATCATAACTATGAAAGCCAGCATTAATAATGTGATTCAGCAATTAAGTTTGTCAGTCATTTGTCACTGTCAATGTCACCCCTAACCGCCTACCTATCCAAGATTAGTATTAGCATGTGGGTCTTCATGCGAAAATAATTTTGAAAAAACATTAATTTGGAAAAATCTACCTAAGTGTGAATCTCTATAAACAGCGCAGTTGGTACCTAGAAGAAAAGGCATAAAAATTGTCAGTCATATTTTCATAGCTACCTATCCAGGATGGATCAGCAACAAGTCAGTCTTTGTCTTCAGGTCATCAATCAGTCAGCTACGGATCAAGCTCACAGAGTATGAACCCAATATCAGCACCTTGGACAGCGTCTCCTGACGTCATCAATTTTCTCTCCGCAATTCTCCTAAATTCTGAATTCTTAGCCCCTTTTCATGACTTTATGAAGGTCTCTCAGTCCATCCCCCTAATTGCTAATTGGTCAGTCAGTCAGCAGATATGACGGAGGCACAGGAACACAGGGGAACTGGGAGGGCTGCTGTGCGACAGGGGGCGGACAGGCCAAGGGAACCCACTCTCCACAAGGCCCTATTCTCCATCATGGGAGCATACCACCACTCCCAGGAGACGATGGCGTCGGTCCTGGCCTAGTTTCAGGACACCCAGCGCCTGCAGGAGGAACAGTATTTGGGGTTCAGGGAGAAGCTCAGGACCATCAGCTCTGCCCTGGGCACCATCGTAGGGGTGCTGAAGGACATACAGCAGACCTTGAGGGACACCGTGGCACTCCAAGGGGCCCCTGACACTAGCCCGGACGATGAACTGCCCACCACCTCCACCGGCACTAGTGGACAGGACGCCCCACCACAGGACCACCACACCAGCACCCCACCCCCTGCAGACAGACAACCACCACGCAAACGGTCCTTGAGATCCAGGAACAGGACAGAGCAAGATGGCAAGACGCCCGCCAGGAAATGAGACCACCCTGATTGTCCACCCACTGTCCCACTTTGTTACCCTGTCCATACTTTAACTGCCCCAGATCCACTTCCTTTGCCCATAAGGCCAGTGCACCTGTGTGACCGATGGACTGGACTCTGCCATGGACATTCCTCCACCGTCCCCCATCACCATAGTACAACCCCCCTCCATTTTTGAGCACTTCAATAAACACCCTTGAACCACAAAAAAATCTGGAGTCAGTCTGTGATTTGGTAAAATGTATTATCAATGACAGTGTCAAAATGTGTTTCTAGTTGTAAAGCCAACATACCTATGTCACACATCACAGGTCCTTGAAGGATGCAAGCAGATAACACATGTTGGTAACCACACCTGTGAAACCGTAATGGAAAGGTACAACTCAGTTACCAAATAATGCTATGAAATTACACACAGGATAGAGGAAGACGTGTGACAGTGAATGTAATGGTAAAAATGAAAATGTTCTCACCTGTGTGTCACTGGAATTATTGCTGTATGACTGACTCCCTGTTGTCGTTGTCTTCTTCCTCAGCTTCCTCCTCATCACTGTCCACAGGCTCCACAGGCTCCACAGCTGCCACAATACCATCATCTGGACCACCCTCCTGCAGAAAAGGCACCTGGCGTCACAAAGCAAGATTGCGAAGCATCGAGCAGGCGATGATGATCTGGCACACCTTCTTCGGTGAGTAGAATAGGGAACCACCTGTCATATGGAGGCACCTGAACCTGGCCTTCAGGAGGCCGAAGGTGCGTTCGATAACCCTCCTAGTCCGCATATTGGGCCTCATTGTAGCGTTCCTCTGCCCTGGTCCTGGGATTCCTCACTGGGGTCAGTAGCCAGGACAGGTTGGGCTAACCAGAGTCCCCTAATAGCCACACACGGTGCCTCTGGAGTTGACCCATCATATAAGGGACGCTGCTATTCCGCAGGATGTAGGCGTCATGCACAGAGCCAGGGAACATAGCATTTACCTGGGAGATGTACTGGTCTGCCAAACATACCATCTGTACATTCATGGAATGATAACTCTTCCGGTTCCTGTACACCTGTTCACTCCTGTGGGGGGGAACCAGAGCTACATGGGTCCCATCAATAGCACCTATGATGTTGGGGATATGTCCAAGGGCATAGAAGTCACCTTTCACTGTAGCCAAATCCTCCACCTCAGGGAAAATGATGTATCTCCTTACGTGTTTCAGCAGGGCAGCCAACACTCTGGACAACACGCTGGAAAACATAGGCTGGGACATCCCTGATGCCATGGCCACTGTTGTCTGAAAAGACCCACTTGCAAGGAAATGGAGCACTGACAGCACCTGAACATCAGGGGGGATTCCAGTGGGATGGCGGATTGGTGACATCAGGTCTGGCTCCAACTGGGTACATAGTTCCTGGATAGTGGCACGGTCAAACCTGTAGGTGATGATTAAATGCCGCTCCTCCATTGTCAACAGGTCCACCAGCGGTCGGTACACCGGAGGATTCCGCCATCTTCTCAATTGTCCCAGCTGACGGTGCCTAGGAAGGACAACAGCGACCACAGAGTCAACAAATTTCCAGGTATGTACCCACAGATACACAGAACACGACACCAAACACAAAACCATTCCTGCATGTGTGTTGAGTGTGGGCCTAGCTATGTGTGACGCAGAAGTAAATGAAGCCATGTGGGCCCCTGAAATGGCGGCTGCCTGACCTCTAAACTGGGACAATGGTATTGTGAGGTAACTGCGCTGGCGTTGCATACCGTCACGGTAGGCGGTGGTAGACCTCGGCACAATGCAGCATTGGTTAACATTGGACCCTATGGGTCCCAGGAGCCAATGAACAAGTGCGCCGGCGTCGATGATACGCACCGCCGCCCGCGTCACCGCCGCAGACGTCACCGCCGCAGACGTCACCGCCATTTTCTATCTATTAAATCACTCGATACCTGACCTTCGACAGGAGAGGACCTACACTGCAAGTGCTGCTGTGACCTCGGTCTGGAAGCTACGATGGCTGCTGCGTCTGGGGAAAGGGCCCCTGCCTTCACTGCTCAGGAGTTGGAGAAACTAGTAGACGGGGTCCTCCCCCAGTACACGCTACTCTACGGTCCTCCAGACCAACAGGTAAGTACACAGGGAGCACGTTGTATGGGCTAGGCCTGGGTGGAGAGGGCTGGTTGTAAGAGGGAAGGGGGCAGAGTTCAGGGAACATAAATGCATGTGAATGCATGTGCCACATGGCAAGGGTAGGGAGGGGGGCCACTTACATCGACGGTGCAGTTGGTAATGACTTCTCTTCTTCCCCTGTGCATGTCATGTAGGTCAGCGCCCACCAAAAGAAGGACATTTGGCGTGCCATCGCCAAGGAAGTCCGGACCCTGGGGGCCCACCAGAGACGGGGCACCCACTGCCGGAAAAGATGGGAGGACATTCGCCGCTGTAACAAGAAGACGGCGGAGGCTCAGCTGGGGATGTCCTCCCAACGTGGGAGGATCCTGGCGGTGGCCTACCCGGAGTTGGATGGGCGCTTGAGGGCATCACAGCAGCCACAAGGGGGTGAGTACACTATCATTCTGGGGACTGTGCGTGCAGTTGAGGGGTCTAGGTGTGGGAGGAGGGCTGTGGGTTTCCCTAGGCCATGGCGACTTCCATAGGCTAGGCCCCTCCGTAATGCAGGCCATGTGGCACTCCACCCCACCGCAGTAGAGTGCCAAGTACAGGTATACATGCCCCTTTGGCATCCATGTGTGCAGATGTCCACCATGACCATGTAGTCCAGATGGCAGGAATTGCATCTGTAGAGGCCAGGAGCACAGCGTAGTGCAGGGGGCTGCTGTGTCTGTATTGTCTGCCAACGGTAGCGGTATGCCATGCACTCAACCTGTCTTTCTTCTGTCGTTGCCCCCCCCCCCTTTTTGTGATCTCCCTGTTCTTTTGTGCATCAGCATCATCAGGCGGAGGTACAGTGGCACCGAAGCACGAGGGAGCTGCATCCCACATGGCCATGGAGGGCCACACCACGGACTCAGAATGCACCAGTGGGACGGAGGGCGAGGGGAGCTTCACGTCGGCCACCGTATCACCAACCAGCGACACAGACTCGTCAGCCGATGGGAGCTCCATTGTGGTGGCGGCACCATCGGTGCCCCCCACTTCTACAGGTACAGCCGCCACCTCCCCTACCAGTACCGCCCTCCCAGCAGCCCGTCAGCGTTCGCCTCCGTGCCCGCTCACCCAGGAGGGTGGGCATCATATTCGCCCCAGGCACTTCAGGCCCTGCCCCAGTCACCCCTGCTGCCCTCAGTGAGGAGGCCATTGACCTCCTCAGGTCACTCACTGTTGGGCAGTCTACCATTGTGAATGCCATCCAGGGTGTAGAAAGGGAGTTGCCACACAGTAATGCATTCCTGGAGGGCATTCATTCTGGTAAGACTGCCCTTCAGCGAACCCTGCAATCTCTGGCCTCAGCACTGATGGCAGACATTGTCCCTGTGTCTAGCCTCCCCCCTCCAACTTCCTCCACCCAGACCCAATCCCCTCTACCCCAGCCCATCCCAAGCACACCATCAGACCAGCATGCACACACCTCAACACACAAAAGTAGCTTAGGCAAACATAGGCACCACACATCCCACAGGCACTCACACAAGCATCACACACATACAGACACAGCAACATCCACTGCCTCCACTGTGTCCCCCTCCTCATCGTCTCCCTCCTCCCTCCCAGTGTCGTCTACACTCTCACCTGCATGCACTACATCTACAGGCACTAGGACTCGCACCAGAACACCCAGCACCACACCCCGCTCACCTGCACTCACCACCCCCACTCCCATTTACACGTCCCCTGTATCCTCTCCCAGTGTGTCTGTGACACCCCCTCCCAAAGTACAAAAATGCGGGCACCCACACGCCCAACATCCATCCACCTCACGACAGCCTCCAGTACCTGCACCTGCACCCAAAACACCTAAAGTGACACCTCCTACAACCACCTCCTCTTCCTCCACTCCCAGACCCCCTCCAGCTACCCATCCCAGTGTTCGTCAGAAACTGTCCCTCTGCAAAGTTGACCTTTTTGCCCCCACCCCCACCCCTCCAATTCATCAGTCCCGTCGTAGCACCTCAGCCAAAAAGCCTCCAGTACCAGTGGTGCGTGTTCAAGGTGTGTGGAGTGCACCGGCCACCAGGGCAGGCAGTGTGACACGGAGCCAAGGCACTGCCAGTCCACCCCCTGTATAGGCTCTGAAGTTGGAAAGTGGCCGACGGGACCGGCTGAAGACTCCTGGAGGCAAAACTCACAGGGGTCCCAGGGGGATTGCAGAGTCAGCTGTGACTCCTCCAAAGGTGGGGAAGGGCCAGAAGAAGTCTGCACAGCCTGGTGTGAGCATCAGGGCGGAGAAGGGTGGCATCCTTCCCGTCGGCCTGGACGCCACCGCCAGCACCCTCGTCACTGGTCAGGAGACCACCGCCAGAGTCATTGCCCAGGAGGGCACAAGTATCGTCACTGGTCATGAGACCATTGCCAGAGTCATTGCCCAGGAGGGCACAAGTATCGTCACTGGTCATGAGACCATCGCCAGAGTCATTGCCCAGGAGGGCACAAGTATCGTCACTGGTCAGGAGACCACCGCCATAGGCATTGCCCAGGAGGGCCCAAGTATCGTCACTGGTCAGGAGACCACCGCCATAGGCATTGCCCAGGAGGGCCCAAGTATCGTCACTGGTCAGGAGACCACCACCAGAGTTATTGCCCAGGAAGGCCCAAGTATCGTCACTGGTCAGGAGACCACCGCCAGAGTCATTGCCCATGAGGGCCCAAGTATCGTCACTGGTCATGAGACCACCGCCAGAGTCCTTGCCCAGGAGGGCCCAAGTATCGTCACTGGTCATGAGACCACCGCCACAGTCATTGCCCAGGAGGGCACAAGTATCGTCACTGGTCATGAGACCACCGCCATAGGCATTGCCCAGGAGGACCCCGGCAGCCACAGCCCCGCTGGGCAATGAGGGACCGTCATGCCACACACCAATGCCCAGTCCAGAGACCGCCATGGCAAAGCACTGCTGAACAGTCCAGAGACCGCTGAACAGGGCAAGCACCGCTGAACAGTCCAGAGACCGCCATGGCGAATCACCGCTGAACAGTCCAGAGACCGCCATGGCGAATCACCGCTGAACAGGGCATGTACCGCTGAACAGGGCAAGCACCGCTGAACAGTCCAGAGACCGCCATGGCGAATCACCGCTGAATAGTCCAGAGACCGCCATGGCGAATCACCGCTGAACAGGGCATGCACCGCTGAACAGGGCAAGCACTGCTGAACAGTCCAGAGACCGCCATGGCAAAGCACCACTGAACAGTCCAGAGACCGCCATGGCAAAGCACTGCTGAACAGTCCAGAGACCGCCATGGCAAGCACCGCTGAACAGGGCATGCACCGCTGAACAGGGCAAGCACCGCTGAACAGGGCATGCACCGCAGAAGAAGGAAAAGACCGCCACATTAAGCATCGTTATCCCAGTGGAGAGATCCATCCACTACCTCTGTCCTTCACAGGATGAAACACTCTGGGCACCAGTCCCCCTCCAGAACCAGTGGCGACATGCATCCACTACCTCAGTCCTTCACAGGATGAAGCACTCTGGGCACCAGTCCCCCTCCAGAACCAGTGGAGGCTGTTATGTACTTGTGAGACTGTGGCTTTGCACTCCCCAGGATGGAACAGTGGGCAAACCACCCACTGTAGAGACTTGTGAGACTGTGGCTTTGCACTCCCCAGGATGGAACAGTGGGCAAACCACCCACTGTAGAGACTTGTGAGACTGTGGCTTTGCACTCCCCAGGATGGAACAGTTGGCAAACCACCCACTGTAGAGACTTGTGAGACTGTGGCGTTGCACTCCCCAGGATGGAACAGTTGGCAAACCACCCACTGTAGAGACTTGTGAGACTGTGGCTTTGCACTCCCCAGGAAGGAACAGTGGGCAAACCACCCACTGTAGAGACTTGTGAGACTGTGGCTTTGCACTCCCCAGGATACATCAATGGGCATGGAGCCCCGTCGTGGATGTGGTGTGGTGCTGTAATCCGGCTGAGGTGCCCCCCCTTTCCTTCCCCCTGAGGTGCCTGTTGTTTTTCTCTCTGATGCCCCGGCAGTGTTCTCTCCGTTTGTGGACAGGTATCTTGTGTGGGCCTCGCCCATGCATTTTTGGCCTGGTGGTGCACGGACATTGAGTTGTGCATATCTGCACTACTTCTCGTACTGTATATACCTTTGTATGAGTTTATATACATCTGTATATAATTGACACATGTATATTGATACATTACAATGTTTGAACTGATTTAGTTTTGTCTTTGCATTCTTCCGGGGGTTTGGGGGTTGTTACTGTGATGTTTGTAAATGCATTGGTGTGTGTGTGTTGTAATATGCGAGGGTGGGGGTGGGGGTGTTGTGTGTGTGTGTCCCTGACTTTTGCCTCCCTCCTCCCCTATGTCGTAGGTGCAGTACTCACTGTTGTCTTCGCAGCCGCCGGCACTGGTCTTTGTAGATGAGTAGGAAGAAAAGGGCAGGTAGGATTTGTAATTCCGGCTCCATGGTGTCCTCCTTCCTCGTGGGATGTGTTAAGGTGAGCGTTTTCCCATTGCAGAAACTGTTCCCGCCGTGTTTTTATCCACGGTGAATCTGCCCCGGAAAAGGTGGTGGATTGGCGGGGTTGTGATACTATGGGCGGTACATTGTCTTCCGCCTGTCTGTTGGCGGTGACCGCCGCGCTGCTTGTCTGTACCGCCGTGGCGGTCGGAGTGTTAAAGTGGCTGTCTTTGTTTGCGGTTTCCACCACGGTCATTATTCCCTTTTTTTGTCCGCCAGCCTGTTTGCGGTATTACCGCACCTTTAACACCGTCCGCCAGGGTTGTAATGACCACCTTAGTGTGGTAGTCTCAGGAACAGAGGTCATAGTAGTTTCTTTCATTTCATGAACAGACATTCCCAAAATCATTATTATGAACATTATTCCACACATAATTGCCATTCCCACACTCAAACACCTACAATATCTAATATTTCTGACGCAGTTATTTAACTCAGCCATGATCTGTAAAGTATCAGAAAATAGAAATAACTCTTAGATAAAGTAGAACAGAAAAAATCAAAATGAATAACAATAATTATTTCTCACAGTTCAGTTTCACACATAGGAACCCTTTTCTACTTTGTCAGAATCAGTTAGCAGCTTGTCACAGCCGGGTTTTCAAATGTCATATCAGGTTATCAATGTCTTTTCCTGGTTTATTTCAACAGTCTTTTCAGATTTCTTCAGATTAGCTCAACAACTCAGTCTATTGATCCCTTTCAGGTTTCATCAAAGTACTGATTCAGCACTTCTCTGTCAAAACAAAAGGACATAAACTTGTTTTGCCATTTACTTGTTGCGGCATATGCCCACTCAGGGCCTGCGCATATTCGACCTGCTACTCTCTTTCTTTTCAACCTTCGTTCTCCACTTAATTCTCCTTCACTCAGTTCTTCTCTGCTCGCATTATTCACTTCTTCCTCTATTGGTTCATTTATGACCAACTCCTTCTTTTTCCCAATTCGCGACTCAGGCCAATTGTCTCCATTTCTCATTCCTTCAGTCAATATTCTTCTCAGAATTGGACTCTTCTTTTTTTCTCTTTCTATGGTATTTTCTCTTGATGAACCTGCAACGGGTTCAGGAGGAGTCAGAACACTTTGACTTTGATCCGTCTCATCTCTTTCACCCTCTTGATCTGGCACTTGCTCTGCTTGCTTTTCAGCACTGTCTGCTTCTGGGAGAATCCCTGCTGTGCTCGGTTCTCCTGCTGTATCTGTTGAGTTAGACTCTTGCTCATCCTCCTGTAGTCCTTTACTTTTGTCTCTTACAGGGGTGATTGATCCATCTTCCACAAGCTCAGGATCAGCTTGTTATTGTTCTGACTCAGGTATAGCCACCTGTTTTGCTACTGTTGGTGCTCTCAACAACACTTCTTCATGCTCTTGTGGGCTCACTCTCTCTCTTTGTATTGCTTGCATGTATCCAGTTTGGCAGTCCTGCACACTTTACAGCTGTCGTATTTGTTAACACCACCTGGTATTGACCTTTCCAGCGTGGTTCTAAACAGGTTTTTTGAACGTGCTTTTTTATGACGATTCAATCTCCAGCTCTCAGATTATGACCTGGGTCATGGATTGGTGGCAGGGTAACAGCCTGCATCTGCTGAGTGAAAGAGCGAACCACATCAGCCAGACCCTTGCAGTAGTCCAACCACATATCATCTGTAATATTTACATGTGCATTGGCTGGGATTGCTGGCAATCTCATTGCTCTGCCCATGAGGATCTCATGGGGCGACAGTCCTGTCTTCCTATCAGGAATATTTCGCATTGACATCAATACCAAAGGTAAGGAATCTGGCCATTTTAGATTAGTTGCGGAACACATCTTGGCAATTCTTGACTTCAATGTACCATTCATTTGTTCCACTAGCCCTGAAGCTTCTGGGCGATAGCTGCAATGCAACTTCTGCTCAATGTTTAATGCTGCACATAAGAGCTTGATCACTTCGTTATTGAAGTGAGTTCCTCTATCTGATTCTAAAGAGATTGGAAATCCGAACTGTGGTATTAACTCTCTAAGCAACAGCTTTGTTACTGTGAGACTGTCATTCCTTCATGTGGGGTATGCTTCAATCCAATGACTAAAGACACACACAATCACCAACACGTACGTCAATCCACCACATGCAGGCATCTCAATGAAATCCAACTGCATCCTGCTGAATGGTCCTCCTGCTCTTCCAATGTGGCTCAAATTCACCACCGTCCCTTTTCCCACATTTAGTTGCTGACAGATTACACATCGATGACATATTGGCTCTGCTGCTTGCCTGAATTTCGGATTAAACCAATCAACCTTAAACAGTCTAACCATGGCATCTCTTCCAATATGTGCTTGGCCATGATAATACCTGGCCATCTGAGTCAACAAACTGTTTGGCAATACCATCTGACCCTCCTTAGAAACCCAAATCACTTTGAATGCACTTCAATCTGACCCAAAGTCGTTTCTCTTCCTTATCTGCATTTTCTTGCAATGTTTTCAATTCCTCCAGTGTATCAATTACTTTTAAGGCAAAACTTGCACAATTATTTTCTTCTTCAGGTGTTAGTTCCCACTTGTCTTTAAATGATATACAGTTCAATGCACAAAACCATGCGACTTGATCTGCATACCCATTTTCCAATTAAATGTAATCCTGTGTCTTTTGGTGTGCACTGAATTTTACCACAGCAATTTCTTCAGGTAACTGTATTGCGTACAAAAACTATTTTATTCGGTCGCCATTTCTCACTGGTGTTCCAGTAGAGGTCATAAAAACTCGCTGCGACCACAACTGGACAAAATCATGGACAATTTCAAATCCATATTGACTATCTGTAAAATTGTGACTCTTAATCTTGCAGAAACATAGCATGCTGTAGTAAGAGCTACTAATTCTGCCACTTGTGCAGAATATACACCTGGAAGCCATGAAGCTTCTAACATGCCTGTAATTGTGCACACTGCAAATCCTGCTCTCAGTGTGCCTAGTCCATCTCTGAGACACGAACCATCAACAAAGACAATTTGGTCATTTTCTTCTAAACGCGTGTCTCTAATATCAGGTCTCAGTTTTGTACACAGTTCAGTTACCTCAAGACAATCATGCTTCTTTCTCAATTTCAACAGTATCACTTGGAAGCAATGTCGCTGGATTCAGCACTGTACATCTCTTTAATGTCACATTTAGAGCACCCAATATGCTCGTCTCATACCTTGTCAATCTTGCACCAGTCAAGTATTGCATTTTCGTCCTTGTCAGTAAAATCTCAACAGAGTGTGGTACCATTACCGTCAAAGGGTATCCCATGACTACCCCCTCACATTGGGAAAGTCTTTGACCAACTGCGGCTACTGTGTGCAGGCAACCTGGTAAAGCTGCTGTGACCGGGTCCAAGTTAGCTGAATAATGAGCTACTGGGCGATAAGCACCTCCATGGACCTGTTTCAAAACAGACAAAGAACAAGCATCACGCTCATGACAAAACAAAATGAAAGGCCTGGTGTAATCAGGCATTCCCAACGCTGGAGCTCTGCACAAACTCTCTCTCAATTTAGTGAATGCTTTCATCTGCTCTTCATCTAGGGTAATGGGATCCGTAATTTCCTTATGTGTCAACTGCTGCAAAGGTTTAGCAGTCTCAGAAAAAATCGGAATCCACTGTCTGCAGTACCCCACTATTCCCAGAAACATCCTGACATCTCTCTGAGAAGTCAGGGACTTCTCTGCAGAATCATGGTAATTCTCTCCCTAGAGATTCTCCTTAATCCCTTCTCAATCTGGTGTCCCAGTTATTTTACTGACTTTTGTCAATACTGCAATTTCACAGGTGAAACCTTATGTCCAAATTCTCCCAAATGGTTCAATAGGGCAATCGAGTCATGTTTACACTTGTCCCTGGTTCTGGATGCAATCAGCAAATCATCACTGTACTAGAGTCGATTGTTATGGCAATTCCAAGAACTCCATTTTTTTTTTCAAGATCTGATTAAACAGAGATGGTGACTCCGTATACCCTTGTGGAAGCCTGCACCAGCTGTAGACTCTGTCTAGGAATTTGAAACTAAAAAGAAACTGACTATCCTCATGAAGAGTCACAGAAAAGAAAGCTTGTGACAGATCTACCACTGTGAACCACTCTGCATCGCAAGGAATCTGAAACAGTATCACTGCTGGATTTGGCACCACTGAACAACATTTAACCACCAAATCATTCAGTTTGCGCAAGTGCTGCACAGTGCGTACTTTCACACATGGCTTCTTTAAGCCCATTATTGGTGAATTACACGGGCTGCTTAACACTTCCTTCAAAACTCCTTGTTTCAGAAAGTCTCCAATTATTTGTGCCACCTTTATCAAAACATCTTGTGGCATGTTATACTGTGGAAGCTGCGGAAATACTGCATTGGGCTTCAGAGTGATCTTGATCGGCTCCACTCCCTTAATCAGACCTACTTCTTTGCCTGTCAGATCCCACACACTTTCCTGTACTCCCCTGTTTCCCTGTAAATCCGCATGCAATTCTTTCACAGTAAACATCGGGAAAAATTCAATCAACGAGTATACTTTATAGGCATTGCAAACCATAATTTCAGTCCCCTATTCATCCTCATCATCACTATTTGTTTGAACTTCTATTCCAGTATCTGAACAATTTATAGAACATCTAGTCTTAAACAGTAAGGGGGTGATTCTAACTCTGGCGGGCGGCGGAGGCCGCCCGCCAGAGTTCCCCCCTCCAGAATACCGCACCGCGGTCGTAAGACCGCTGCGGTGATTCTGGGTTTTCCACTGGGCTGGCGGGCGACCGCCAAAAGGCCGCCCGCCAGCCCAGTGGAAAACAACCTTCCCACGAGGACGCCGGCTCTGAATGGAGCCGGCGGAGTGGGAAGGTGCGACGGGTGCAGTTGCACCCGTCGCGAATTTCACTGTCTGCAATGCAGACAGTGAAATTCAAAGTGGGGCCCTCTTACGGGGGCCCCTGCAGTGCCCATGCCATTGGCATGGGCACTGCAGGGGCCCCCAGGGGCCCCACGACACCCCATACCGCCATCCTGTTCCTGGCAGCAGAGCCGCCAGGAACAGGATGGCGGCATGGGGTGTCAGAATCCCCATGGCGGCGCAGCGAGCTGCGCCGCCATGGAGGATTCTTTTAGGCAGCGGAAAACCGGCGGGAGACCGCCGGTTTTCCACTTCTGACCGCGGCAAAACCGCCGCGGTCAGAATGCCCTGCGGGGCACCGCCAGCCTGTTGGCGGTGCTCCCGCCAACCCTGGCCCCGGCGGTCCATGACCGCCGGGGTCAGAATGACCCCCTAAGTCTCTTCCCAGTAGGGATACGGGACTCGAATCACACCCACAAGTCTATGTAGTCCCTGGTAATTTCCAATTTCAACCTCCACTAGTTCTTTGATTTAGGTTTGTCAACTGCCTATTTTCGACTCCTACAACTTGAACTGTCCTGCCTGAAAGAGGTAAATTTGGGACTTCTATACTTCTCACTGTAGAGCGTGGAGCTCCTGTATCCACTAAGAACGAGACCTTGTATTCCATCACTTTTCCCTTCATATAGGGTCCTCTCTGATCTACTTCTGAGGAAGCAGCAAGCATACAAGCTCCTTCATCCGAAGTGTCACATATCCATTCTTCGTTTATTTCATCCTCACTATAAAATGGAAATTGATGCACTGTGTTATTACTACTGTCTTGTCTCTGACCTGTGACATGCTGAGTATGCATCTCCTGTTGCTGCTCCATCGGGGCTTGAGGTATCTGCATTTGCTGTCTAGGTACCATGGGAACCTGCTGCTGTATAGGTTGCAACTGTATTAATTGTATGAGTGGCACCTGCATTTGCTGCACGGTAAGACATTTTATCTTCGATTCTGAAAGTTAGGAATAAATCCTTTCATTCTTGGGACTTTTACAGTTTGAAATGTACTGACATCAGCTTGCTCAACAACACCATCCTGCACAATCAACAGACACTCCCACTTCCAGTGTTCCACGTTTCCGCACAAATGACACAGCAACATCTTTTTCATCCCCTGCATGTCATTCTGAACAACTACAGTCCCTAACTCCGGACTACACATCATTTCAACTCCACATCCTCTACCTCTCACTTGAGGCTGAAACAGAACAGTTCTCTGCTGCGGCGGCATAGGCGGTACTATAGCTCCATGCACTCTTGTCTGAGATGCCTTTATTTGCTTTGCCATCACTTTCTCCTTCAACTGTTTCTGTTTTAATTCAATCTCGTCACTACAGTATTTTGCATATTGCAAGACCTCATCAATCGGCTTTGCCTGCCAGCAATCAAATGACTCAATCATCTGTCCTGCTTCTGGTCTAAACCCTTAGACAAATCTGAATACAAAATGTAACATGTCTTTCGGCTCAATTGCTTCCTTACCACTGCACTCCTTGAATGCTTTTAGCAATCTCTCATAGTAAGTATGTACTGACTCTTTAGACTCTTGGACCATTCTGTCAATCCTTTGCCAATCGATATTTTTGGGAGAAATTCTTGTCTTCCGGAACTCGATCACCTTATAATACTTTTTCATTACCTCAGGTGAAGGTGCACCCGTGACCTTATCCCTCTCTGGTTCACTTGTTGGCCAATCCACTGCTCTCTTACACTCGACCCATAAATCGGCCGGAACCACTATCTCCAATAGTGTGTTCAAGTCTTCCCATAGACATTTAGTAAGTTTTACAAATCTATATGTCTGCTGATACCACTCGACCAGCTTCTCTCTCAATTTCAGGTAATCATTTGTAAATGACAATATATCACTCCTGTGCTATAGAACATGAACAAACTGCCCTCCAGGAATCTCTCTCATCGGAAGCATCTTTACTGATTCCCTTTCTTTTTGAACTTCCTCAGACCCCTCTTGTGAATCACACTTTTGCTTATCGTTTTTTTTTCCATCTACCTTCCCACTTTTCCAATGTTCCCCAGATCTGAGCACTCTGCAAAAACTCTCTCAAATGTGCCTTCATTCCTGCTGATCTCATGTGTTCAAAATCCTTCGCCTCAAAATCTAATCTGTAACTGTGTTTCAAATGCTTAGTTTATCAATCTCAATGTCATGTTTCTATGCTAGCCCTGCCAATTTCTGATGTATTTTACTCACGTCTCTTGTAATCTTTGGGCACAAATACCTTAGCTCTTCTTCAGTGTAAGATTCCAGTCTGTTCACACCCATTGTTCCCTCAACTAGTTCGGTTGCTTCTATATTCAACCTCACACAATTTATCTGCTCTTCACCTTAGGATGCGTTTTGAAGAGTGTTTAGACTGTCTAACCATTCACACAACTGCTGAACTGACAATCCCTGTAATGAAATGCTACTCACATTTGGCACTGGTAACTGTTGCACCACTGCACCTGAAGCTTGCAGTGTCAAGAGTTTCAAATTCTGACTCACAATCGGGCCATTCACAGCATCTGAAAGTGTAACAAGTGGACTGAGATCCACTAAAGGTCTAGATCCATTGAAAGTCTGTCCTGCAGACGACATCATCTGCACAGGATCACTCACTCCCATCCTCACAAGACTCTGTGACATTTCATTCTGCTCTCCTGCGTTTTATTTCTTTTGCTCAAAGAAAGGTACAGCTGGACCAACAGTAATTGGTAGCGATATCGCACCCTGTGGGAATGTTACCCCATTGCCTGGTTCATGACTGGTGTAATATCCGACTGTGTTCCCGTCATTGGTGTAAATTTCGGCAAACCCTGCACCTGTGCTGAAGGCAATAACATTGGGGTCAGTTCTGTCTGAACTAGGATTGACTTTGGAAGCACTTGCTCCCTTGGCACCATTATGTTAGAGACTGTTTCAGGAACTGGTACATCTGGATACATTCTCTATACTGAAGGTGGATGCATCTGTGCTTGAACCACAGAGGTCGTTCCTGCATTAGGTGTACTCAGTACTACTCCTGGTATTTTCCCACCATCTGCCTGAGCTGCTCCCTCAGCTCCCTGTACTTGTGTTGGAGCAGCTGTAGCAGCACTTGTGCCTGGACCCCCTGAATAGGTCATTAAAGGTGGAGGTCGATCTCTTAACAACTGTGTAATAAGATCTTCAACATCAGAATCCTCATCATCTACATAAGACTTTCTCTTTTTCTTCTTCCTTGCACTTTCATCCTCTTTAGCGCCATCCTCCTTCTCTGCCTCACCTTCCTCCGCAATGGCAGGAAACAACTTAGCACACTGTAATGTCTCCGCTCTCCATCTCTTCTGATCCCAATCCCATCTACCTTCAGCTAAAGATTTCTCTACTCGCTTTATTCTCCTTTTGAACTTCATTTCTTGTTGCTGCCTAGCCACCAGTTCCCAAACCACTAAAGCCTCAAACTCTGCTGGTCTCGGTAATGGCTTCATCTCATATAATGCCATATGCAATTGGTCCAATATTCTCAAATTAAATGTCCCATGCTCTGGGAAAGCTAAGGACCCTCGCTTCTTGGTCAGCTTACACCACTGCTTCAACCACAAACACAGTGCTACACCTCGCTCCTCCATTACAATGTAAGCCAGAGAATTTTCTGGTGGGGTCCTCTTCCCCACTGATGCCTTAATGTAAGAATCACCCTTCATCGCACTTCTGAATGCTTTGAAAAACTTCATTTTATCTGTTCTGTTTACTTCAATTCAATAATGAAATGACTTTTACTCCCAAGATTCCCTTCACCCGCTTACTCAACCAATTGCCTCTTACGGACGACTGTCAATCCACTTGCGACTCTTCTCACCAACCGATCTATCCCAGCGCGGGACAACCTGACGTCACACTCACACACAGCGGCTGACAAAGTCTTGCGGCTCGTACTCCTCAACTCAACTCAAACAACTAATGCAAATTATTTGCGAGCAATTACCAAAAAATTATAACTAAAACAAACCTGCTGGTTTACTACAGGAAGGGACACAATCGCTTCAGAGACCTTATGGATTTTCACTAATGGCTCTTTTTGCTCATGCAGCCATTCCTCTTTCTCAGTCTCTCACATTCGCAAGCAAAATTCGACCCGCAAATTTTTGCTCTCAACTGATCAATGGGTCTGTCCTGGTGCACATAGAACTCGCCAAATCACAGTCAAAATTTATTTTACTTATTTATCACACACACCGGCACCACGCCCGATCAACCTACTAAACCAGAAAGATTACAACATATACCCAAGTGTCTCCTACACTTGTCAATATACTCCACAGTCTTAGACGACGCAGGGTCCGTATATCACCAACACCCACATGGATAATTTTTGGGCACAAAGCGCTACACACAAGTGAAGTTCGACGACTTCCCTACTCTCATACTACGGAGTACGCACACGCCTACTAATCCTCAACTGAAGTATGCAGACTCCCTACTTACCTCACATAAATCACAATTCACATGCGGTTTGCTTAAGCCTGTGCAAGCGCTACCTACCACTTTTACTCTATCTTAAAACACGCAGAGAACATACCAACTCCACTAGCAGGATCCAGGATCTGGGAAAGTCATTTCTGGGCTTAAGGGGACATCATCTTTGCTACAATTGCCATTTCAGAAAAACAAAATTCAAACCTCATAAAAATATGGACAACTAATCCTAACTTAAATGACTACCATAACTAATAATCACCACATAACTAGTTCTCCAAGGAAACTAACCATCAAGCTGCTACCAAAAACTGCTGGCGCGCCTGGTCCTTAGAAAGTAAACTTACAAGGGGACGCGTACATGTCGATGAATCTTTTGAATCGCATGGAGTATTCTAGTCATGAAGTGACTATTGAATCAATAACTAACATCAATAATCAGGGAAATACTTTAAGAAAACACAACTTTAAACCATACCAATCAAGAATAACCACTACTCAGGAAAGGGTTAACAAGTTTTATTCCCTATTGCTTAACATTCTAAATCATCTGTTAAATCAAACTTTATTCAAATCAACTCCTTATTAATTCATTAATTAAAAGACAATATTTCATTAAAAAAACATATGCGACAATGCAATACCATGATTATGAATTCCAGCATTAATAATGTAATTCAGCAATTAAGTTCGTCAGTCATTTGTCACTGTCAACATCACCCCTAACAGCCTACCTACGCAAGATTAGCATTATCATGTGGGTATTCATGCAAAAACAATTTTAAAAAATCATTAATTTGGAAAAATCTACCTAAGTGTGAATCTCTATAAACAGTGCAGTTGGTAACTAGAAGAAAGGGCATAAAAATCGTCAGTCACATTTTCATAGCTACCTATCCAGGATGGACCACCAACAAGCCAGTCTTCGTCTTCAGGTCATCAATCAGTCATCTACGGATCAGGCTCACAGAGTATGAACCCGATATCAGCACCTCGGACAGCTTCTCCTGGCGTCATCAATTTTCTCTTCGCAATTCTCCTAAATTCTAAATTCATAGCCCTTTGTCATCACTTTTTATTAGGGTCTCCCAGTCCATCCCCCTAATTGCTAATTGGTCAGTCAATCAGCAGATATGACTTTAACCTATAGTTTTTGTTTACCGCATCTACTAATTTTCATAAATTTCAAGTTACAAGACACGGATTGGTTCTTCATGCGATGACCTCATCATCCGACCCTTCATGTATCAAAATTGTTGCATATGGCTCTCCAGTCAGTGCTTCTATTGTTCAAGTCCTGGGAAAGTACATTTAGCCTGTTTTACACATAATTGTATCAAATTGTCTTCATCGTCTCCTGTCTGCCGGTACATTGCAGAAAATTATGGCTAAGTATTTTGAACTTCGAACGGGTCAAGGCTGCAGTCCACAGTTTCCAGTCCTTTGCAAGGCTTCTGGTTTTTCCATGTTCAGAGTGTGCGAGGCCCAGTGGAACTAGGCCTTTAGTTCAGCTAACTTAATGACACAAAACAGAGGTAATGCGTCTCATTATGACAAATTACTACATTTTTCTCATATATTTTCATTATTTTGCACATTTTCAGTAATTTTAGTACACATGGTGACCGTACCCAAAGGGCACAATTTTCAAACATGCACATTATTTTTCTACGATTAGTTTCTCTATGCATTTTCTCATTAGTAATAACATATAATCATTAATATATTTATTAATTAGCATATCTGCTTCAACATTAAACTCAACCATTTCAAACTGAACATCAGCATAAGTCATGCACAACTCTGGGTGTCAGAACTGGCCATTCCTCTCCCCCTTCTGACAGTTGCTCTGCCTCTGATCTGGATCCAGAGCCCCCTGTGTCTGAATCTGATTGATTTTATTTCCTTTTGTGTCTGTCTGTCACTGATAACACTGCAGCATCCTGATCTTATTTAAATTTGTGAAGGCCTTTGGATTGAAGATCGTCACCTTCCCTTAGAGCTCAGACGCCTTGATCATTGTGGCTTTAGTAGTTGTACATCAAAACACCCAGCTGCAGATTCATCTGCCCATAACCATGCTTCTTTGAGGTCTGTGAAAAAATAAGTTTGCCTATCCAGTATAACTGTTAATCTTCTTATAGAAATGAGCTTGTATCTCAGGCCGAGTTCTCCTAATTGATTTTGACCCCAAGAAGGGCTGTCTGTGTTGCTGCATTGCTGCAGTGCATTGCGGTAAAATCATGACTCCTGCGCTGTCAACTTTAAGTGAGCTGATTGTCTGGATCTTTGTAGTATCACATCCCTATCCTTAAAGTTAAATATTTTGGCAACCACTGGTCTAGGCAGAGCTTCAGGGCTGACAGAGCTCGTTGGCGATCTGTGTACCCTCTCCACTGCAAAACATTGGAAAGACTCTGTGGTGGCACTTTCTGCTGCATCCATTGTATCTGTAAAGTTTGCTGCCATGCGTCCCGATCTCGGACGCGAGGTGCAACCAACATGGTGGCCAGAGCAGCACAGGCCAGTGCAGGAGATGCGTTGTAGTCTTTGGTGCTCCCTGCATGGCCTCACCCATCAAGATCCCGTTGAACCCACTGCAGGCACTCAGATGCTGTGATAAAAAGAGCATTCAGGACCATGCGCCTTGCCTGTTATTCTAAAATAAAAAGCGGGCCTCAAGCGTTGCATTATTTCCTCTATATTTGATACTTACCTGGATTTCTGTCCTGTCATTCTGTTTCTGGATATTTGGCTATGGGAAAATTCTCTTCATCAATTGGGGCTGCTGCTGGTACTGTAAGCAGTCTTGCCTGGTTGTGGTCTCCTGCAAAGGACAAGGTAAGAGAAGTATTTACCAACAGCAAACCATTACTCTGCATCAGTGTAAGACACATGCCTCAATTAATTATCAGAACACCCTTACCATTCACTCACTGGTGCTAGATTGGAATGTTTGTACAGATCTGCAGTTCTGGAGTCAGTTGAACCAGTTTATGTCCTAAAATATAAGGACATAGAAAGGAAAAAACGTGTATGTTTAAATAGACTTTTGATTATAAACTTGAATCAAGAGACTTTGGGGGTCATTCTAACCCTGGCGGTCGGTGATAAAGCGGCGGCCAACCCGCCAACAGGCAGGCGGTCCAAAAAATTGAATTCTGACCCTGGCGGGAACCGCCAACACAGCCCGCCACATTAACACTCCGACCGCCACGGCGGGACCGACAAACAGCGCAGCGGTCACCGCCAACAGGCAGGCGGCAGACAATGTACCGCCCACCCTATCACAACTCACCAATCCGCCACCTTTTCCGGGGCGGGAGCCCCGCCGATAAAAACACGTCGGAAACAGACTACGAACGGGAAAACGCTCACCTATACACACTCCACGAGGAAGGAGGACAGCATGGAGCCCGAATTACACATCCTACCGCCTATTGTCTACCTACTCATCTACCAGGAGTACGAACGCCGGCGCAGACGACAACGGTGAGTACTGCACCTACGACACAGGGGAGGGGGAGGAGGAAAGCTTACGGGCACACACATACGCGATACACCCACCCCCCTAACCCACCCCCCCAATACCTACACACCAATGCAGAGCAACAAGTCAGAGTGACACTCCCCAAACCCCCAGAAGAATGCAAAGACATAATTCAAATGAAGTTTAAAATTTATGTATAAAATAGGTTCATTTAAGTCATGGTAAATATGCCATATGAAATATACAAAAGAAATAATGAACATAGTGCAAAGTATAAACATAGTCAATAAGTCCTGCACAGTCCGTTCAATATCCATAGTCCGTGGGCCAATGTGTACAAACACATGGGCAAAGCCCACACAGGAGACCGGAAACCATTGGAGAGAACACTGCTGGGGAATCAGATGAGAAAACAACAGGCACCTCAGGGGGAAGGGAAAGGGGGGCACCTCAGCCACATGAGTCCACGACGCCAGATCCACGAGGGGCCTCCATGCCCACTGTACCATCCTGGGGAGTGCAAAGCCACAGTCCATCAGATGGATAACCGACTCCACTGGTATTGGAGGAGGCATGGTGCCCAGAGTGCTTCGTGAACACCTGCTCGACACAGAACCGGCACTGTCAATGGACCAGCGGTGCTTGAGACGGCGGTGCCCAGCGGAGCGGTGCTTGACAGGAAGGGCCCAGCGGAGCGGTGCTTGAGATGAAGGGCCCAGCGGAGCGGTGCTTGACAGGAAGGGCCCAGCGGAGCGGTGCTTGAGATGAAGGGCCCAGCGGAGCGGTGCTTGAGATGAAGGGCCCATCGGAGCGGTGCTTGACAGGAAGGGCCCAGCGGAGCGGTGCTTGAGATGAAGGGCCCAGCGGAGCGGTGCTTGACAGGAAGGGCCCAGCGGAGCGGTGCTTGAGATGAAGGGCCCAGCGGAGCGGTGCTTAAGATGAAGGGCCCAGCGGAGCGGTGCTTGACAGGAAGGGCCCAGCGGAGCGGTGCTTGAGATGAACGGCCCAGCGGAGCGGTGCTTGACAGGAAGGGCCCAGCGGAGCGGTGCTTGAGATGAAGGGCCCAGCGGAGCGGTGCTTGACAGGAAGGGCCCAGCGGAGCGTTGCTTGAGATGAAGGGCCCAGCGGAGCGGTGCTTGAGATGAAGGGCCTAGCGGAGCGGTGCTTGACAGGAAGGGCCCAGCGGAGCGGTGCTTGAGATGAAGGGCCCAGCGGAGCGGTGCTTGACAGGAAGGGCCCAGCGGAGCGGTGCTTGAGATGAAGGGCCCAGCGGAGCGGTGCTTGACAGGAAGGGCCCAGCGGAGCGGTGCTTGAGATGAAGGGCCCAGCGGAGCGGTGCTTAAGATGAAGGGCCCAGCGGAGCGGTGCTTGACAGGAAGGGCCCAGCGGAGCGGTGCTTGAGATGAAGGGCCCAGCGGAGCAGTGCTTGACAGGAAGGGCCCAGGGGAGCGGTGCTTGAGATGAAGGGCCCAGCGGAGCGGTGCTTGACAGGAAGGGCCCAGCAGAGCGGTGCTTGAGATGAAGGGCCCAGCGGAGCGGTGCTTGACAGGAAGGGCCCAGCGGAGCGGTGCTTGAGACGGCGGGGCCCTGTTCAGCAGTGCTCTTCACGGCGGGGCCCTGTTCAGCAGTGCCTGTCTTGGCGGGGCCCTCTTCAGCAGTGCTCTTCACGGCGGGGCTCTGTTCAGCGGTGCCTGTCTTGGCGGGGCCCTCTTCAGCGGTGCTCCTCATGGCGGGGCCCTGTTCAGCGGTGCCTGTCTTGGGGGGGCCCTCTTCAGCGGTGCTCCTCACGGCGGGGCCCTGTTCAGCGGTTCTCTTCACGGCGGGGCCCTGTTCAGCGGTGCCTGTCTTGGCGGGGCCCTCTTCAGCGGTGCTCGTCACGGCGGGGCCCTGTTCAGCGGTGCCTGTCTTGGCGGGGCCCTCTTCAGCGGTGCTCCTCACGGCGGGGCCCTGTTCAGCGGTGCTCTTCACGGCGGGGCCCTGTTCAGCGGTGCCTGTCTTGGCGGGGCCCTCTTCAGCGGTGCTCCTCACGGCAGGGCCCTGTTCAGCGGTGCCTGTCTTGGCGGGGCCCTCTTCAGCGGTGCTCCTCACGGCGGGGCCCTGTTCAGCGGTGCTCTTCACGGCGGGGCCCTGTTCAGCGGTGCCTGTCTTGGCGGGCCCTCTTCAGCAGTGCTCCTCACGGCGGGGCCCTGTTCAGCGGTGCTCTTCACGGCGGGGCCCTGTTCAGCGGTGCCTGTCTTGGCGGGGCCCTCTTCAGCGGTGCTCCTCACGGCGGGGCCCTGTTCAGCGGTGCCTGTCTTGGCGGGGCCCTCTTCAGCGGTGCTCCTCACGGCGGGGCCCTCTTCAGCGGTGCTTGTCCTGTCTTTCAAGGGAGCCAGACCTGGCCAAGACTCCTCGCTTAGTCGCCCTCCGACCTTGCGGTAGCGGGGCCCTCCTGTGATGGAGTCTTGTGCCCGTGGGTGTCGTCCGTCACACCCGGTATGGGGCTGGTGGGGCCCTCCTGGTGCGCTCGGCTGCTGCATGTCTTCTCCGCCCTGCTGCCCTTGCCCTCTTTCGCTGCAGCTCTCAGGCCCTTGCCTCCCTTAGATGATGTGGCAGGTGACGTGGCAAGGCCACTCTCCGTGGTGGCAGCCGTCTCAGGCTTTTCGCGCCGGCCCTTAAGTTTTCTTGTCCTCTTCCCAGGGGGTGGGCTGGCTGTCCCCTTCCTGCTGGCCGATGTTCCTTCCCTAGGAGCTGGTGGACTCCAATAGCCCTGCACTATGGTGATACTAGATGCAGGGCTGGTGGTGGCTGAGGTGCTCTTTGGACTCTTACCAGATGGAGGGGGTGGGTCAGGAGATGCAAAGAGGTTAATTTTGGAGAGGAAAGGTTTTTTAGGAGCAATGGGAACGGTAGGTGCAGTGGGTATGGGGGTGGAGGAAGAGGATGTGGTTGTAGGAGAGTCAAGTGTGCTGTCTTTGGGTGCAGGTGCTTGGGCTGGAGGCTGTCGTGAGGTGGATGGCTGTTGGGTGGGTGGCTGCCTGCGTTTGTGTGGTTTGGAAGAGGGGGTGACAGACACAGTGGGAGAGGACACAGGGGACGTGTAAATGGCAGTGGGGGTGGTGACTGCACGTGTGCTGACTGTAATGGAGGGTGTGCTGGTGATGGAAGTACTGGCTGATGGTGGTGTGCATGCAGGTGTGAGTGGAGACGTCACAGGGAGGGAGGAGGGAGACGAGGAGGAGGGGGACACAGAGGTGGTAGTGACTGTTGGCATGTCTGCATCTGGATGTTGTTTGTGTGAATGCTTGTGGGATCTGTGGTGCTTATGTCTGGATGAGCTGCCCTTGGGTGTTGAGGTGTGTGCAGGCTGGTCTGATGGTGTGGATGGGATAGGCTGAGGAACAGGAGACTGGGACTGGGTGGAGGGAGTTAGAAGAGGGAGGCTGGAGACAGGGACAATGGCTGCCGTCAGTGCTGAGGCCAGAGCGTTGAACGATCGCTGATGGGCAGCCTGACCCGAATGAATGCCCTCCAGGTATGCATTGCTCAGATGCACCTCCCTTTCCACCCCCTGGATGGCATTCAAAGGGGTAGACTGCCCAACAATGAGCGTCCGGAGGAGGTCAATGACCTCCTCACTGAGGGCAGCAGGGGTAACTGGGGCAGCGCCTGAGGTGCCTGGGGCGAAGGAGATGCCTGCCTTGGTGTGCGAGCGGGCACGGGGCGAACACTGAGGGGCTGCTTGGAGGGCGGAGCTGGTGCGCTGGGTGGCAGCTGTACCTGTAGTTGCGGTGGGCACGGATGTTGCCGCCACCGCAAGGGAGCTCCCTTCCGAGGACGTGTCGGTGTCGCTGACGTCTCCACGGGTCCCCGTTGTGGAGCTCCCCTCGCCCTCCATCTCACTGCTGAACTCGGAGTCCGTTGCATGGCCCTCCGGGGCCATGTGAGATGCATCTCCCTCGTGCGCCGATGCCACTTCTCCTCCGCCTGATGATGCTAATGCACACATGCACAGGAAGAAAAAGAAAATGGATGGGGGGGAGAAATGAAGACAGGTTGAGTGCATGCATTGGCAACACCGTTGGCGGAGAGGACACACACAGAAGCCCCCTGCACTACGCTGCGCAATCGGGGTACACTACTCAGTTCTTGTGACTAGGCCTACAGGTCTATGGACGACAAATGCACACATGGGTGATGCAGGACCATGGATAGCTGTACTTGGCACCCTACAGAGGTGGGGGGCGGGGGCACAGGGCCCTGGCTAACGGAGGGGACTAGCCTACAGAAAGCGCCCTGGCCTTGAGTTACCCACAGCCCTCCTCCCCCACCCAGACACCTCCACTGCGCGCAAAGATAGCAGAATGTGCTGATACTCACCCACTTGTGTCTGCTGTGATGTCCTCACGCGCCCATCCAAATCGGGGTAGGCCACCGCCTGGATCTGGGACATCAGGGGGGTCAATTGGCGGCTGGCACCCCTCCTACGTTGGGAGGCCATCCCCAGCAGAGACTCGGCGGTCTTTCTGGTCCCGCGGCGGATGTCCTCCCACCTCTTTCGGCAGTGGGTGCCCCGTCTGTTGTGGACCCCCAGGGCCCGGACGTCCTTGGCGATGGCGACCTTCTGATGGGCGCTGACCTATTTGACATGTACAGGGTGGGAAAGGAAATATCATCACTTTTCAGCATGGTAGATGTGAGTGGCCCCCCCACCCCAACCTTGCCATGTGGCACATGTTCCCATCTGTTGTGCGTTGCACTCCTCATTCGCTCCCCTCCCCACCATCTTACATACACCCCACTCAACACAGGCATAGCCCATTCAGCGTGCACCCTGTGTACTAACCTGTTGGTCTGGAGGACCGTAGAGTAGCGCATACTGGGGGAGGACCCCATCAACAAGTTTCTCCAATTCTTCGGAAGTGAAGGCAGGGGCCCTTTCCCCAGTCGCAGCAGCCATTGTATCTCCCAGACCGAGGTCACAGCAGCACTTGCAGTATAGGTTCTCTCCTGTGGATGATCAGGTCTCCAGTGATTAATCAGATAGAAAATGGCGGTCACGCCCGCGGCGATGCGTACCGCGACCGCCGGCGCACATCGTCATTGGCTCCTGAGACCCATAGGGTTCAATGTTAACCAATGCTACTTTGCGCCGCGGTCTTCGACCGTCTACCGCCACGGTGTGCCACGCCAGCGCAGTGACCTCACATCCCACTGTCACACTTCACAGGTCAGGCAGCCGCCATTTCAAGGGCCCACATGGCATGATTTCTACTGCGTCACACAGGCCTAGGCCTTGCATTGCCACTCATACAAGCCGTTCCATGCATAGCGATTCGTGTACTGTGCAAGCTGTGTGAACGAACCTGTGGGTTGCTTGACTCTGTGCTCCATGTTGTCCTTCCTAGGCACCGTCCGCTGGGACTTGCGAGGAGAAGGATGAATCCTCCCGTGTACCGACCGCTGGTGGACCTGTCGACAATGGAAGAACGACATATCATACTTACATACCGGCTTGACAGAGCAACTATACATGAACTATGTGACCAGCTGGAGCCAGACCTGATGTCCCCCATCTGCCAACCCACAGGGATTCCCCCTCTGGTGCAGGTTCTGTCAGTACTCCATTTTTTGGCAAGTGGGTCGTTTCAGACAACAGTGGCCATATCATCTGGGATGTCTCAGCCTATGTTTTCAAAGGTTTTGTCCAGAGTGTTGTCTGCCCTGATGAAATACATGTGGAGCTACATTATTTTCCCTGAGGTGGGCGAATTGGCTACAGTGAAGGGTGATTTCTATGCCCTTGGACATATCCCCAACATCATTGGGGCCATTGATGGGACCCATGTGGCTTTGGTTCCCCCCAAAGACAGTGAGCAGGTGTACCGAAACAGAAAAATTTATCATTCGATGAATGTCCAGGTGGTCTGTTTGGCTGACCAGTACATCTCCCATGTAAATGCCAAGTTCCCTGGGTCAGTGCATGACGCGTATGTCATGCGAAATAGCAGCATCCCTTATGTGATGGAACAGCTACAGAGACACCGTGTGTGGCTAATTGGTGACTCTGGTTACCCCAACCTGTCGTGGCTACTGACCCCAGTGAGGAATCCCAGGACAAGGGCAGAGGAACGCTACAATGAGGCCCATGGGCGAACTAGGAGGATCATAGAAAGGACCTTCGGGGTCCTGAAGGCCAGGTTTAGGTGCCTGCATATGACAGGGGGATCCCTCATGTACTCACCAAAGAAGGTGTGCCAGATCATCGTGGCCTGCTGTATGCTTCACAATCTTGCATTGCGACACCAGGTGCCTTTTCTGCAGAAGGATGGTCCAGATGGTGGTGTTGTTGCAGCTGTGGAGCCTGTGGAGAGTGAAGAAGAGGAAGACGACGGGGACGACACGGACAACAGGGATACAGTCATACAACAATACTTTCAGTAGCACACAAGTAAGAAACAGCAACCCCAATTTACATTTATTTGAGGCCTCATGTGTCTCCACTGTCTGTGTTTCCCCCCAGTTCCTGTTAACTGATTTGTGACTTTCCCTTCCCTTTTCAGAGCTGTATGACCCACTGCCTGACTTCAGCTTTGTTTGCCCATGGACTAAAGCTTATTGAAATTGGTATGTTGTCATCACAAAGTAACTGGACATTATTGAACCGTTATGTGTAATACATTTGTTAAGAATACAAGCAGACTCCTGTTTATTTAAGTGGAATAAGTGATTTATTTTAAGTGCTAGATATAGGTAAATGATTGGGAAGCAGGGATGGGTGGGGGTGGAGTAATGTCCATGGCAGAGTCCAGTTCTCAGTCGCACAGGTGCATTGTCCATATGCCTGTGGAAGGATGGAGCAGGGGCAGTTCAAGGTTGGACAGGGTGACCATGTGGGACAGTGGGATGATATCAGGGGGTATCTTAGGCTGGCGGGGGTCTTGCAATCCTACTCTGTCTTCTTGTGAGATCTCAGGTTCCGCTTGCGGGGTGGTTCTTCTTCTGCAGGAGGTGGGGTTCTGGTGGCCTGTTGTTGTGGGGGGGCCTCCTGTCCACTGGCGCCGGCGGAGGTGGTTGGCTGTTCCTGGCCTGGGCTAGTGACAGGGGCCCTTTGGGGTGCCACATGGTTCCGCAATGTGGTGACGATCTGGGTAAGGGCCAGGATGATGGTCCCCATTGCGGAACCGATGTTCCTCAGTTCCTCCCTGAACCCCATGTACCGTTCCTCCTGCAGTTCCTGGATCTCCTGGAACCGGGCCAGTACCGTCGCCATCGTCTCCTGGGAGCGGTGGTATGCTCCCATGATGGTGGAGAGGGCCTCTTGGAGAGTCGGTTCCCCGGGCCTGTCCCCCCCCTGTCGCACAGCAGCCCTCCCAGTTCCCCTGTGTCCCTGGGCCTCTGTCCCCTGGCCGGTGTGCCCACTACCACTGCCCGCAGGTCCCTGTTGTTGTTGGGGTGGTGGGTCAACCTGGGTGCCCTGTAGTGGTGGACACACCGCTGATTTACGTGCCCTGGAGACAGAGGCATGGGCCCGCTGGGTGGGAGCTGTGCTGGTGTTCCCAGAGGGGGTTGGGTCTGGTGTAGCCTGTGGCTGTCTGTGGGGAACCGACTGTCCAGAGGTCCCCGATGGGCTGGGCTGGTCGTCTGGCTCCAGGGAGACAGAGCTGCTGTCATCGCTGGGGGCCTCTTCTGGGGGTGGGATGGACATCTCTGGACCCTCTGTGGCGGTGTGGTGCCGTTCGGGTCCTGCAGGGGTATAAAGGTATGGTTATTGCTTCTGTGTGTGGGATTTCGTGTGATGGGTGGGTGTCCGTGTACCCATGTGCAGGCATTTCCTTGTGGGGGCTTTTGTGAGGGTGGCTTGTGGGGGTGATGTGTGTGTGCAGTGGGCATGCTTTGGTGATGGGTGTCCATGCTTTGGGGTCGCATGCAGGGCCTGGTGTTGGGATGGGTGGGTTGTGATGGTGAGGCTTTTGCTAGGGGTTGGTGTGATGGGGAGGGGGTGAGGGTGGGGGTATGATTTGGCATTCAGGTGGGGTGGGGGTGGGAAGCAGTAGTGAAGATTTGCCTTACCAGAGTCCATTCCTCCGCCTACTCCAGCGAGGCCCTCAGGATGCAGGATGTGCAAGACTTCCTCCTCCCACGCGGTAAATTCTGGGGGAGTAGGTGGGGGTCCGCCGCCAGTCTTCTGCACTGCTATGTTGTGCCTTGATACCATGGAATGCACCTTCCCCCGTAGGTCGTTCCATCTCTTCCTGATGTCCTCCCGATTTCGTGGATGCTGTCCCACCGCGTTGACCCTGTCCACTATCCTTTGCCATAGCTCCATCTTCCTGGCAATTGTGGTGTGCTGCACCTGTGCCCCGAAGAGCTGGGGCTCTACACGGACTATTTCCTCCACCATGACCCTGAGTTCGGCGTCACTGAACCTGGGGTGTCTTTGGGGTGCCATGGGGTGGTGTGGTTGAGGTGTGGGGTGGCGTTTGTGGTGATGAGTGTGGTGCGTGTGGTGGTGTGTGCTGTTTGGTGCGTGGATTCTGTGTGGGTGATGGTGTTGTGTGCCTCTGTGTTGTGGGATTCTCTATTCTGTGCTCTGTCTCTACCCTTCGTCAATGATTTCGTGTGGTAGGGGCTTGTGGGTGATGTGGGTGTGTGTTTTATATTGTGTTGGGTGTGTGGGAGTGGTGTTAGTATCTGTATCAGGTGTGTGTATTTCGAAGTGACCAATGTGGCTGAGTTTTCTATGGGTGTGTGTATTTTGACCGCGGCGGTGTGTACCGCCAATGGAATACCGCGTTTGAAAGACCGCCGCGTGGATTTGTGGGTCGGAATGGTATGGGCGTATTTCTGTTGGCGTGACGGTGGAGGTTTGGTCAGCGCCATTTTTTCACTGACCCTTAGTGTGGCGGATTATTGAGGATGTCGGGTTTTCGGCGGTTTGGCAGTTGCAGGTCAGAATGACCGTGGCGGTTTACCGCGGCCGCGGCGGTGTTATGGCGGTCTTCTGACCGGCGGTAAGTGACTTTTACCGCCGAGGTCAGAATGACCCCCTATATTTTGAGCTTTTGTTTCTTTTTCTTCTCATGTTTTCCTTCAGTCTATTCAGAGGACTGATAATTGCCTAAACCTGTTATTTTCTTTGTTACTTATGTGTCATGCTCCCAGCTGTAAGGAGGGCTAGTCATTCCTTAGTCATGCCTCATCCCCCCATGAATGATATCAGAGATGTTGTTATTTTCATTTCATCACAATACCAGTTTGAATGATGCTATGCCTTTGAAACCTAGTGTAACTTGGCAACTCATTTATTAACATAATGGCAATGTTTAAAGCAGCTTGAGAACAATGCTTGTTGTCAAGATAACCTCTGAAGAGCTGGGCCTCACCCAGGTAATCCAGGAAGCACGTCAACTGGCAACTACTGTTGGTTCTTTTATTGACCCTTCTAATGGAAACAAGACAGTTGACAAACATGTGCAATTACAATAATGACTAACAAGCTACTCTGTTTTCCCCATGGGTTTCCTTGCACCTGCTTTGGGCCAGCTACAAAAGCCGGTGTTTCAGACTAAATCCAGTTTAGACTCATTTAACTTGGAAGCAACGCTTACCTGTCTCCAGTCTTCTGCAGCATTCTCTTCACAGAGGCAGTCCTCTCTTCACAGCGGCATCCATACCTTCACATCAACAGGCTTCTTCTCTCATTGACGCGCGTCCTGAGTTCTGAATTAGTATTTCTGATCTTCTCTGCAGTTACCACAGTACATGTAAAAGGTGGGCAGCTTGCAATTCATCTCTTGCATCGCACTTTCTTGCGCTGGCAAAAAGACATGTCATACCAAATAAGGTAACATGAGCTTTTCTCTTTAATCTTGGATCTTGATCAGTGCTGATTAATCAAACCTATTTAAAGCCAGCAATAATGTTCAGATCAATCTCTTGACTGAAAAGACATTAGAGAAAAGTCACATTTCTTGTAGTAGCTGGGCCTTCCTGGATCTTGTGCTCATAGTTAGATTTCAATCCGTGATTTATTGATCAGAATATGATGCTGGTATTCTAAAGACTTTTGGGACAATTAAGAACTATAATTGGATTGCTATTGCATACTTGCATATGAACCTTGACCTCTTGAGACTCTTAAACTACTGAAAAATTTGAAGTTGTTTTATTGTGATTGACCCAGGTATTTTCTCGAGGTGGAAATCCTTGTACATGATAATTCCAGTTCATGATAATTCCTGGATAATTCTTGAATCACGTTGCAGAATGTTTCTAGTGTGAACTATTGGTATGCTGATCTGACATTAGTTAATGCCGAAGATCTATTTAGTTTTTTCCTGTTTTAAAGTGTGGTTTCATTACAGGGAAATGCAAGTCAAGACCCTTGTATCTGAATAATCCTGATTGCCAGTATCTGGAATCCAGAACCAGAATCCAAATATCCTTGAGCCCAGAAGTGCCCGAAGTAGAGAAATCAGAATATACAGAAGGCCTGCTATTTCTCTCTTTCTCTCTCATCCCAGTCCCTTTCCCCTCGGAAACTCCTAAGGTTGCAGTATGTCCTTCATGGCTGCCCTGTCAGTTCCCATTGGGATTTGGGAAATATTGTCACCCCATCAGAACCACCTGGAGTTCAGATGAGTGGCTTGCAACATTATGTATAGAAATTGTGTCATTCCTGGTGTGAAAGTACAACAAGGTACTATATTTAGTAGAAGGGATGGTTTGTGGAGAGGAATACTGTACATGAATGTATAATCAGACTGTACTCCTTTTTATTCCTTTCGGATCATCACTACTAAGTGCTTCTGGGGTAGATCCTTTTAAGTGCTGGATTGCAGCAGGGAAAGAAATAATTGTTTGGTAAGAGTTTTTACAATAGTATTGGTAGCCTATAGTAATCACTGTTCGAGAGAGAACAAGGAGGAGTAAAAGTGGTGCATTTTATATTTCAGACCAGTTGATGCCTGGCAGGCTGTGGAGGCATTATGGTGTAACCCTGATTCTTCTGTGTATTTTCTTTCCTCTGATTCACCTTTCCCCCAAATGCTGCTGTGACTGGGACAGTTGTAAATCTCTCCAGTGATATCAGGGCTTCAGAGACATGGGAAGTGGGTTCTGGAGACTCTTCTTGGTCCCTTAAGATTGCAACGCTACCATCTGAGTTTACTGGGTGAAACATGCAGCTGTGAAAGTCACAAGGCTGCCTGGAACCATTTTTTTGGCACCCTACCATCCAACATTTTCCCCTTCCTTCTACACCCAATTTTACCAGCTCCTGCTCACATTTACCATCTATTTTCGGCAGGTGGTAAGTGTTTGTATGTAAAACACTATGATAAAAGGAATGCTGTGCTGAATAATGGCCTGCAATTTTGGTTTGACAAAGTTGCTCCCCATTCCTCAAGGTGTAACTCATAATTCCAAGAATTGTATGCAGGGCTTACAGCCAGTACACTTAGTGGGACAAAGGAAGCAAAGCACTGTATGACAGCCCAAGCCGTGTTGTTGGAGGGCCCAAGGGCAATTAATGTTCAGGCGGCCCTTAAACAGGCATAGCCCTGGGAGGAAGCCAGAGCAAAAATATACTTTTGAAGTGTCAATAATAGATGGCAGGACAGCAGTGGTACCCATCTGTGCTTCAGAAGGGATGGGCAGTCCAGTACCACCAGTCTTTCCCTCTTTAGTCAAGTTCAACAGCTCAAGTTTTTGTGTGATCTGAGCAGAAGCCCACTGTGTGACATCGGGTGAGCAAGTGACTTCAAAGCAGCAGAGGCAAGCATTTCTGCCTCTGGTCTTAACTACAGAAGTGTAGAAGCCTGGGCAGGACCACAAAAGTCTTTAAACCTCTGGTTCGCCACACAGAATCAAGCAACCAGGTACCTAGCAAACAAGGAAGTCTCACCCCATTTGCCACGGATGGCGCGAGCCAGGGCTTCACTCCTTTATGTTGAGAGTTACCTGTCTAGGTGGCAACCGCAAGCCATGCCTGTGGTCTCCGTGCCCAGGGCAGGTGCCAGGGAAGAAGAGCCTGGTTTCCACCATTATCGAAGCAACTCTTGTGATGACTACTTGGCTGCCTACATGGAAGCTCAAACAGCCAGCTGAAGCTCTCTCCCTGTCCCTTAATTCAACATGTGATTGACTGCTTGGTTTCTTACCTGGAGACTTTGAGCATCATGGCATTTCTGTCCAAAAAAAGCATGGGGTTCAATTGTTTCCAGACTGTCCTGCTGCTTGGGGTGTACCACCCCTTAGCCACTCAAAGCCAGAATTAGGTGCTGGCAGCCAGGCAACAGCAGGACCCAGCCTTGGAAAGCACTACAATTCAGATCTCCAGGATCATGCTGGATCAGAGTGGGTTCTAGGTTAGGGGGGATTTCAGTTGTATCATGTCCCCTCTCTCAAGCTGGGGTCCAGTGACTGTGGTTTCTGTCACACACCTCTGCAACCAGACCACTCTGTCAAGCTCACCCTGTTCAACACTTGGAAAAGTGGCCTAGGCCACCCTTGCCCTGGACCTTAGATGTCAATTGGGTCCTCTGGGAGAGGAGCTTGTCCTGCACCTTGTCCTCACCCAAGTGCTCAGCAGCTGCTGACCCTACACCTTTGTTACATCTGGAAGGCAGCCGAGGCCAGGCTCAGGTCATCCCTCAGACTGCTACGTCATTCAGTATGGAATCATTTTCATGACTACTACTTCCTCCAAATAGTGGTACTTTGATCATCGTCTCTGTATTCTAACATATTTGCTGTCATCTTTGGCAGGGCTGGTCAGACGATTTAACTAAACTATCCAGTTGGTAGTAGTGATTAGAGAGGTGTAAAACGAGTAGAAACTTAATCTCTGAAAACGTATGAACTGCATTAAATGGGAATTCCTCATTCATGGCTGGCAAATAATTGCAATCCAATCCCTATCATGAACACGTTTTGGCAGGTTACTCATACCTATCAGAAAAGGTTAGATACATGCTGATCACTCTGTGCAATGCAGTTGCAGCCCTAGACATCTAAGAACATTTCAGGTCTGTTATTGCTTGATTTCTTGTGGCTGAATATCACATGTTCCCCTAAGAAATTGAACACCTATGGCAGGGGGTCATGTAACTAGGTAGCAAGGAGGAGTCTCCCAGGAGTCTCATTTGTCATCGGAATCAACCAGACAAATAAGACCTGCCATGTAACCACCGCCCACAGAATTCAGAAAGCACTATCAATCTGTCACTAATTTCTGAGTCAGGGCTAAGTGACCTGTGTTGAGTCAAATTAAGCTGCAGATTCTACTTCTGGTGGTGCCCTTCTGTCAACAGCTTTAAGTTCCCCCTTGCAATCATACCCTCCCCCCCCCCCCATTGGAACCCAAAACATTTGTTTTCCAGAAGGCGGATCACTGGAATAATTCTGCCAGGCAGCTGGTCAACTTGTTTGTGGTTAGTCTACAATGGTATCTGATTGTCTTTAAAACTCCAACTTTCATTATTGATTAATAAAAACATTACTGACAATTCATAAGCTTTGGTTCCACTTGTGCCAGTCCAAGTATTTCACCTCTAAAGGCGCAAGAGGAATGTCCCCATCTGCCCCTCTTAATCATGGCCTCAGTTCAGAAAAACCACAAAATAGAATCGGAGTACTATTTAATTATTCTTAGTAGGAGTAACTGCAGCCATTTTGATATATGCCATTGGATCCGGAATTAACACAGTTTCTGGCACCAGGTTTTCCTTTGAATACATCCTTGTTAAAGTATTTTATGTGTATTGATTTCAGTCACAGGGCCTCGTAACAGTCACGTATTATTATTTTCTTCACTACCTGCCCAAGTCAGGAGTGAGTCATTTAGATACGTTTCTGACATCAACCCTTGATTTCTTTTTACTTGTGTTCACCATAGTAATTATAGTATGTACCATCAAATGTTGATAGGGCAGCTTTCTAAATAAATCACATGTGCCACAGGGACATGCAATCAGCCTGAGGTTACATATAGTCAAAAAAGCGGGCATGCAAACCCAGATTTCTTGGTCTCATAAATGCATGCATCCCATGAGGTCACTGCTGCTCGTCTTGTATTAGCTCTAAACTTACTGTATTTATCCAATTAACAGATGGAGCAATCAAAGGAGCCATAACTGATTTAATGTTATTTAGTTTTATTCTACCAACCTTGTGTATATAGAATACATCACTTACAAATGTGCATTTTGTCATCTAATTTTTTTATGTTTAGAGACTTCTCTGACTTTTAACCAGTATACATATAAAATGTTAGCCAATTCCGATATAAATTGGCTTTCTAAGTAAGGAAGTGTATTGGCTAAATCAGTCCATTCAGTACTTGTATGGTGAGAGCTACCATAATTGCTCTGAAAGAATATCAGTGGCAGCCCACTGATCAACCTCACACAGAGTGAATTGGGACCTTTGGACATTTATTTGAGATTTGACTGTCTTTAGCTGAAAAGTTATTTTAAATGTAACCTTTCCCATAGGGTGGCTATCTTCTTACATAAAGTTATGGACAATGTAACCAGTCCTGAACTTTTCACTTAAGAATGAATATTTCAGGTGTGTTAGTCTATGTAGATCAAAATGATTGAAGCTTGACTACGACATCTAGAGTGCATTCAGTTATGGAACAAAAGGCCAGGGCTAGAAACACTGGGACTGATTTAGAGTTTGGCAGGGGGGTTACTCCATCACAAATGTGATGGATATCCCGTCCGCCGTACTACAAGTTCCATAGGCAATAATGGAATTGTAATACAATGGAAGACTATCAATCACATTTGTGATGGAGGAACCCGCTTTGCCAAAGTCTAAACCAGGCCCATTGTCTGTGATGACGTGGGTGATGGTGATCATTATAACTGCTTTTAGCCTATTATTATTTTCCGAATTGCGTCTGTAATGGGTTCTTTATCCCGAAACAAATAAAGGGGATATTGGAATATTATGACAGGCGCAGAAGGTGAGAGTTTAGCTCATTTATTCTTGCTTTGGTTTTAAGGATGGAGCTTTTTTATCCCATGCTTCTTGTTCACAAGGATAACGCACTTGTAGTCCAAAGAAATCAACAAAGTTCCCTTTTTCTTCTCTTTCAGGGTTTTGGTGATAGTCCATAAGTGACCGGGTCCAGCTTTGGGAAGGTCTCCGATCTTCCTCTACGTCAGTGGGCCAGGCTCTCAAAAAAAAATACAAGAAGGACAACAAAACAGGTAAGTGGGATATATATACTGTCAGTATATAGGGTTAGTAGGGTGGTGGGGGAATAGGTATGAGTGACGGAAGTGTGGGTATAACTGTCCTTTAGTTTGTGGTTTCCCTATAGGTGTTCTCAGACATTCCCTTCTTTGCAGAAATCCTCTGGCTGTCGGTTTCTTTGTGAGGTTAGATTTACTTTAGGGCTCTCTGTCATATGGTCTCTCCTTCCCTGCAGGACCTCCCTCTCTTTCCCTTATCCCCCCCTATTCCTAATAACCACCCTCTCGCAAACCCCCAGCTGTGGTATGAACATACCTGAGGTGGCCACGCCCCTCCAGGGATGCGGCCGGCACTTTGGCAGTCTCCCGGCTTTTCTCTGACGGGGGCGGGAGGGCCCCGGGCCCCGGTGCTTTTCTCTCTCCTTCGGATCTCCCGATCCTTCGACGGGTTCCTTCCTCTCCGTCCTCGGTGTCCGTGTTTCCTTTTCTTCGGGTCGCGCTTGCCGAGCGTCTTCCTCCGTCTCTCTCTCTCCTTTTCCTTTTGGTGCGTCTTTTCTTTCGGTCGTCGTCCAGACGCCAAAGGCGTCTGACGTCATAGGCTTGCGTCCCTCTCGAGTGTGTCGGGCCCCATTAATGGCGGCCGTCACAATATTTTGAAGACCGGCGTCCGGAGACGTCCGGTTACACATCCCCTCCCTTGAATGGGGCTGTTCGAGACCCAAAGGTCCTGGGAACCGGGATAAATAGTCAGCCTGTCCCATAAGATCACCAGGGAGATGGCAAACCTGGAAGGAGAAAGGTTGAAGCTCCATAAACCATCTCAATATGCGACTGTTAGTATCTTTATATCTCGAGAGCCAGGAGAGGGGAGCGTGATCCGTATATAATAGAAAGGATCTTCCTAGGAGGTAATATTGGAGGCTTTCAATTGCCCACTTGATGGCGAGACATTCTCGTTCTATAATGGGATATTTTTGCTCCTTGGGAAAAAGTTTACGACTAATAAAGACCACGGGGTGACTAATATCTCTCTCATCTTTCTGAAAAAGTACAGCCCACAGATCCACGTCTGAGGCATCCGTTTGGAGGTGAAAGGGGATAGTGAAGTCAGGACATTTTAAAATCGGTTGGGTAGTGAGATATCTTTGTAGGGTATGGTAACTATGGGATTGTACTGGGTTTAAATTCGTGATATTTTTGGGTTGGCCTTTCCTCAGGAGATCGGTTAGTGGAGCGGCCACGGTGGAATAATGGGGTATAAATCTTCGATAATACCCTACCAAGCCTAAGAATGACCGGACCTCCTTTTTCGTTGTGGGTGTATCTATCCGTAGGATGGCTTCAACTTTATTCATTTGTGGTCTAAGTATACCTTTCCCTATATGATATCCTAGATAAGAGATCTCATTGAATGCCAACCGGCTTTTGGAGGCGTTGCCCCTCGTAACGCTGTAAAGATTTTGTTTAAATGTGCCAAGTGGTCTTCCCAAGTCTCGCTGTGAATAACGATATCATCCAGATACGCGGCAGCGTACCTGGTATGAGGTCGTAGAATGGTGTCGATGAGACGCTGGAAGGTGGCGGGTGCCCCATGTAACCCGAAAGGGAGAACATTAAAATGATATAGCCCAGAGGGAGTAGAGAAAGCCGTTTTCTCTTTATCTTCTGGCGTCAAAGGAATCTGCCAGTAACCTTTGGTCAAGTCGAGTGTAGACATGTACTTAGCTTTTCCCAACCTCTCTAAGAGTTCGTCCACCCTTGGAAGGGGATATGTGTCAAACTGGGATATAGAATTGACTCGTCTAAAGTCAATACAGAAACGTATAGACCCATCTGGCTTTGGCACTAATACCACCGGTGAACACCAGGGACTCTGGGAAGGCTCTATAATGCCTAGGTCTAACATCTTTTCTATTTCATTTTCTACCAGGATCTTTCTAGCTTCAGGGATACGATATGGCCGTAAGCGTATGACCTTGCCAGGTGGGGTTATGATTTGATGATGTACCAACTTGGTCCTGCCTGGTATCGAGGAGAACACATGGGCATGATCATGGAGGAGCTGGGTTAATTGCTCACTCTGTTGGATCGAGATTTCACTATTTATGGGAGGCATCTCGTTTCCGCTAGGCTGCTCAGTGGGACACCACCCTATCTCCAATTCCGTAACGGTGTTAACTAGGCATCCCCTGGTTGGTTCTCCCTGTGGTTCTTCCCATTTTTTTAAAAGATTGACATGAAAGATCTGTGACCGGTTGGAACTGTCTGTGAGCTGGACCTTATAGGTCACGGGTGTTACTACCCCTATCACTTTATAGGGTCCCTGCCACTTTGCCAGCAACTTGTTGTCTGAACTGGGGAGAAGCACTAACACCTTATCACCTAGGGTAAAGGTCCTTAATTGAGTATTCCTGTCGTAATATCTTTTCTGCTTTTCTTGAGCCTTCTCCATATGTTCCCTCACGTTTTCCCACACATTTTGGATGTTGGTTTTTAACTCCTGGGTATATTCTAAGAGGGATTTTTCTCCATCCTCCTCCTCCCATAACTCTGCAGCCATATCTAACAAGGTCCTGGGCTGTCGTCCGAACAATAATTCAAATGGACTATGGCCCGTGGATGCTTGCTCATGGGTCCTGATAGTGTATAACACTAATGGGAGTTTTCTATCCCAGTCCTTACCTGTCTCTGAAATAGATTTCTTTAGTAGAGTTTTCAGAGTGCGGTTATACCTTTCCACCAAACCATCCGTTTGAGGATGATAAACCGCTGTTCGCAACTGTTTGATCCCCAGAAGTTGACATATTTGTGACATCAAGTTGGACATGAACTGGGTACCTTGGTCTGTTAAGATTTCTCGGGGAAAGCCTATTCGAGAGAAGAACCCTATCATTGCATGGGCTACGCTCTTGGAGTTAATACTGCTGAGTGGGATGGCTTCTGGGTATCTGGTGGCATAATCTACCAATACTAGTATATAACGGTATCCTCTAGAAGAAGGTAGGAGAGGGCCTACAATGTCCATTCCTATTCTTGAAAAAGGGATGTCTATAATGGGAAGCGGTTACAAGGGAGCTCTTCTTTTGGGACCAGGATCAATCATTTGGCATTTAGGACATTGCTGACAGAATCTCCTAATTTGTGAAAAGACCCCCGGCCAGTGGAACTTCCTCAACAGATATTCTTCAGTTTTCTCTCTTCCATAGTGACCCCCCCCGGCTGGCTATGGGCTAGGTGTAGGACTTGTGGTCTATAAGGTTCGGGGACCAATAGCTGCTTCTTTTCTTCTCAGTTGTTACCAGTGACACGATATAACAGATTTTTGATTATGGTAAAAGAAGGGCTTTTGTCTTGGGGGTTCCGGGGTCGTGCACTTTTCCAGGCATGGATCAAACTCGGATCTTCTCTTTGACACCTGCGGAATGGGGGAAGGTCAGTAAGGGTAAGGACCTTTGTAATTACCCTATTTGGACTCATGTTTCCTTGGGCGTAGACTTTTCTGGTTTCTCTTTTTTCTTTTCGGGAGGGTCTGTATCTAACCACCGGTGGTGTTATAGGCGTACTAGAAAAAGGAGCTCTTTTCCACCATGTACTCATGTCTTCAGAGTCTTTTGTACTGTCAAGAAGTTCCGAAAAGTCAGGGAAGTCGGTTCCTATGATAGCTTCTTCGACTAGTCATTCCACCACCCCCATCCTTATGGGGACTTCTTTTCCATCCCAGGACAGGGTTGTCCAGATTAGGGGGTATTCTTTTGTATCTCCATGAATACAACATATGGATACCGTAAGTCCTGAAGTAAAAGGGGAGCTTTCCAGTAAATCAGCACGAATTACAGACTGACTGCAACCTGAGTCAATGAGTGCCACTGTGGTTCTTCCATTGACAACAAGTCTCTTCTTGTATCGGGTTTCCTTTCCGCCTGTATAGAAGACCCTCCCCCTAGTGACTCCTATTTCCATCGGTTCTGATTTTTCCGTTTTCAGCGGGCAAACCCGGGCGATATGTCCCCACTCTCCACAGCTAAAACACTGTGGTTGTTGCATATAGGATCTCTCTAATCCTCGCAATTTTCCCGGATCCTCGGTTGGTTTCCTCCCCAGGGATGGGGAGGGTCCGGGGTTCTGTCGGATGGGGTTAAGTGTTGGCCGTACGGGAGGGATTTTGAACTCGAGGGAGCGGTGAAAGGCACAGGCTAATTCAATAGTGGTGTTAGTATCTGGACTTGGGTGTTGCTTGATCCAATTACGGGTATTGGTAGGTAGGGCGTCTAGATATTGTTCTAAGAGAACAACCTCAATGATATCCTCCCTATTGGTCCCAATGGGACCTAGCCATTTGAGTCCCAAGTCCTTAATCCGGAAATACAGGGCCCGGGGATTCTCGGAGGGTCCCCATTTGGCTTTCCTGAACCGGACCCGGTAATGTTCGGTATCAAACCCCACTCGCTCTAGGATACTCTTTTTAATATCCTGATAGGGTGTCGTTCCGCCGGGGTTTACCGCTTGATACGCCGCTTGGAGAGTTCCTGTTACTAACGGGGCGATATATTGGCCCCACCTATCCTGGGGCCAGGTGGCGGAAGTAGCAACCCGCTCGAAATTGGTGAAAAAGGCATCCGGGTCTTCGCCTTCCTGATATCGCTGCAGGACCGAACTGGGTACGTTCGGATGCACCCGGGTGGCGGCAATAGTATCCGTGAGGTTTTTGATTGCAGTCTCATGGACCAACTGATTGTTGGCCATGATAGTGGCCTGACTTTTAAGAGCGCTTTGTAGGGCCTCCCTTTCCACTTTAGCCTCCTTCTGTTGCTCTTCCCACACTACTTGTAGATGTCTCTGCCCTGCGGCTAGCTGCTGCATCATCTCTGATAGGGTGGGTGTACCCTCCATCGTCTTAGGTTACCTGTCGTTGTTCCAATATCCCACTTCTGACACCACTGTAATGGGTTCTTTATCCCGAAACAAATAAAGGGGATATTGGAATAATATGACAGGCGCAGAAGGTGAGGGTTTAGCTAATTTATTCTTGCTTTGGTTTTAAGGATGGAGCTTTTTTATCCCATGCTTCTTGTTCACAAGGATAACGCACTTGTAGTCCAAAGAAATTAACAAAGTTCCCTTTTTCTTCTCTTTCAGGGTTTTGGTGATAGTCCATAAGTGACCGGGTCCAGCTTTGGGAAGGTCTCCGATCTTCCTCTACGTCAGTGGGCCAGGCTCTCAAAAAAAAATAGAAGAAAGACAACAAAACAGGTAAGTGGGATATATATACTGTCAGTATATAGGGTTAGTAGGGTGGTGGGGGAATAGGTATGAGTGACGGAAGTGAGGGTATAACTGTCCTTTAGTTTGTGGTTTTCCCTATAGGTGTTCTCAGACATTCCCTTCTTTGTAGAAATCCTCTGGCTGTCGGTTTCTTTGTGAGGTTAGATTTACTTTAGGGCTCTCTGTCATATGGTCTCTCCTTCCCTGCAGGACCTCCCTCTCTTTCCCTTATCCCCCCTTATTCCTAATAACCACCCTCTCGCAAACCCCCAGCTGTGGTACGAACGTACCTGAGGTGGCCACGCCCCTCCAGGGACGCGGCCGGCACTTTGGCAGTCTCCCGGCTTTTCTCTGACGGGGGCGGGAGGGCCCCGGTGCTTTTCTCTCTCCTTCGGATCTCCCGATCCTTCGACGGGTTCCTTCCTCTCCGTCCTGGGTGTCCGGGTTTCCTTTTCTTCGGGTCGCGCTTGCCGAGCGTCTTCCTCCGTCTCTCTCTCTCCTTTTCCTTTTGGTCCGTCTTTTCTTTCGGTCGTCGTCCAGACGCCGAAGGCGTCTGACGTCATAGGCTTGCGTCCCTCTCGAGTGTGTCGGGCCCCATTAATGGCGGTCGTCACAATATTTTGAAGACCGGCGTCCGGAGACGTCCGGTTACAGCGTCCTACAACATTTTATGTAAAATAAATTGTAATCCTTAGAAAGGTCCATAGTCTCTTCTTTTCCTAGGATTCAGGGGTTTAATCTCTTGACAAAAGGTGATTAGTCCAGAGTGATGAGTACTTATCACAGGTGAGGGCATGGTATTTTTGTTAGCCTACCCTACATGAATGATATAAATAGGTGGTACCTATACTTATAGTACAAACAAATGGTTCCTTTAGAAGTGGTATTAATTAATCAGTGCTATTAAGGGTACAGCAATGCATGTGAGAGAAACTTTCAGAATACAATTGTCATTGTTGAAACTGAAGTAACCAATGTGCAATACATTGGAAAACTCTATGTAAGTGAGGTCTCTGTTGAAGACAAAGAGTGTTATTGTGGCCTATCTGGCATCCAGGGGAGAATTCCATTTGTTTGGTGCATTCATGATATAAATGGGAAAAAACTGGTGTTTGCGAATATGGGCCTTGCATTCACCAATGTCATAGAAAAACAAAACTTCCCCAGTGGATACCAGATCACTTCACAAAAGTTCTCTACCTCCTCACTTGTTCCACTTTCATTTTAGAATAGTGAAACAAAAGCATTCTGTTTATTAGCATACTTATTTCAGGGACAGAAAGGCCAGTGGCCCAACAGATAGCTCGTGCTCCATAGAGTGAGGCATGAGAACCAATTGTTTACTTGTTCAGACCTGACACGCATCTGCCATTGGATTAACACATTTTGTTAATTTCTCCTTATTTCCGCAAGTTTGAACATTTTCCACACACTGACAGCAATCAATTGATAAGTTTATAATTATTCCCCCCACGCTGAGATTGCATTATGGGCCATCATTGCTGGCTGCATGTGCACAGCAAGGGAGTGAAGCTCTTCAAACAGCATCAAGAGGAATACAAACTATAAGGGAAACCATGGATTCAGACCTCTGATTGATACCACATGTCAACACAGTCACATAGACCAGCCCCTACACAATAAAAACATTGCAACACATCTTCTCATACCTTGAATACCAACAAAATCTACAAGTTATCCTCACACTCATAATCTTCAGCCTTGGCTATGCAAACACCCTATACATTGGTACTCCAAGTTACATCTTACATAAAATACATCTAATCCAAAACATTGCTGCAAGACTCATTCTCTGCCTCCACCCAAGAGAAGGCATGACTCCAGTCCTTCAGGAACATCATTGGCTCCCACTAGCTAGACAAGAAATGCTCAAAGCACTCTGCATAAGCCTCTCAAGGAAGAGGAATACTTAACCTAATTTAAGAATTTAGGTAAGTAGTTGAGGGAAGTAAGTACCCACCTCAAGTAATAATCGCAATCCATGTCAGGTTAGACCACTAAAGTCACTAACTAAACCTCAGCTCAGTTCTCTAGTAGCTATAGCACAGAGCTGACAGGCTTAACTTAGAGGCAATGTATAAAGTATTTATGCAGTACTAAAACAGTAAAAAAATCAACATTCACAAAAATAAAAATAACAAAATGTATTAAACAATAGAGTACAATCTAATAAACAAAATGACACCCAAATGACAAACATCAAATAAGGGGTACTGGAGATATGAATTTTTTAAGTTTTAAGAAATAGCACCATAAAGTGCTAGGTGACAATGATAGTCAATGGTCCCAGTATAAGAGGACCTAGGTGCAAATTAACGCTTACAGCAATGGATCATAGGTCAGAATACTAACCAGGTTAGTCCTGGTCAAAGATTTTTCCTTCTGACTGTAGTCCTTCATGTCTCAATTCACTACAGGAGTAGACCTCTTAATCCCTCCAGAAACTCAGGGGAGGCACTTAGGGCCAGATTTAAGAAAATTGGTGCTACATTACTTGTGTCGCCACTTTTCTGGCGGCCCCTTGCGCCCCCTACCACCATCATGTGTGCAGGATGGCCCGAGGTAGGCTGATCTGATGCTATTGATGTACTGTTCAGGGTTAGTGCCAAAATGTTGGCGCTAACCAGGCGCTAACCCTGAACAGTACCTAGGGGCCCATTGAAAACGATGGCATGCCCCCTTTTAACACCTGCTCTGAGCAGGCATTAAAAATGCTAGACAAATTGACGCAAAGAAATCTCTTAGATTACTTCGTGCCATTTTTGCCACCCCCCTAACAGAGGAACACCCCCTTGCATATGTTATGCCTGACGTAGGCATAATGTGGCACAAGGTGTTACAAAGTGAAAAAAAAATGCATGCATTGTGCCACTTTGTAAATATGGCGTGGTGTTTTTGGCCATCTAACGCCACATTGGCATTAAAAAAATGCTAATGTGTCGCTAGATGACACTAGGCCCTCTAAAATCTGGGCCTTAGAGACTTACTGGGTTTCAGGCAACAGCTGGGCCTAGTCCAGGTTGGTCAGTTGGGCCGTTGTAGGAAAAGGCATCTTGCAGCATGTTGTGTCCCTGTACATTCAATAGTAGGTCAGTCTTATGACCTTTGGAGTTCACTTCTTTGTCATGGGTACAAGTGGGAGAGCAGGCTCAGTATTCAAGACTCCTCACAGTCACAGGCAGCAGGTTCAGTCTTTTTCCAATCTTCCACAGGTCCAATAGTGTTCTGAAATGGGTGTCTGGAGGTGCCACATTTATGACTGGCATCAGCTGGTGGTTGAAAATAAGCTGTAGCAATGCCCTAACCAATGGGGTAAAGGTTCTCAGGGGGCTAACTCTACCCACTTTGGGCATTTTGAAGATGGCCAAAGTCTTCGACTACAGTAAACACTGACTCTGAGGACTGGGTAACCCAGGTGTGCTCCCACATCTAACACTGAAATCCAGTTTTAGGCAGTCCCTGAACCCCCAACAGACTTAGGGACCGAATTCTGGTAAAATAAAAGCTAGTCTCTCAGCAACTAGACAGTGAATACTTACTAAGGCCCTCATTACAACCCTGGCAGTCCAAGACCGCCAGGGCTGTATTGGCTGAAGCACCGCCAACAGGCTGGCGGTGCTTCAGAGGGGATTACGACCGCGGCAGTAGCGCCGCGGTTGCACCACCGGGGCTGGCGGTTTCCCGCCACATTTGCCCCGGCGGTGATAATCCGGCAGGGCAGCGCTGCTTGCAGCGCTGCCCAGGGGATTAAGAGTCCCTCTACCGCCAGCCTTTGGAAAACGCTGGCGGTACGGGGAGTCGCGGGGCCCCATGCAACTGGCAGTGCATAGCAGACAGTGAAAAGAGCAACGGGTGCAAATGCACCCGTCGCACGCCCGCAACACCGCCGGCTCCATTTGGAGCCGGCTCCCATGTTGCGGCCCACATCCCCGCCGGCCCAGCGGGGATGTCATTATGGGCAGCGCGGGAGTGTGGCCGCATTGGCGGCCGCACAGCGGTTACAACCGCCGCCCGCCAATGTTGTAATGACCCCCAAAGTGTTTTGGCATTCTGTTTCTCTCCTTTGAAGTCATAGGAAAAAGAAAAACAAACCTCTCATGTGGAATGTTACATTATGTTATGTTGATTTTTTTAAAACCCTATCACCCTCGTGGTTATCCTGAATTTTGCAGGTTGGTGGGCCTACACGAAAAACCAGGTCTTAATCTTCTTGCAGAATTCATGAAGCACCGAGGAGGCTCTGGTTTGTTGTGGGAGGTTAAGTGCTGCTTTATGGGCATTGTATGAGAAGGCACAGTCACCTGCTCTGCTTTTGCCTATGCGTGGCACATTTGCTGGTGAGAGTCCAGCTGAGCTGGGGTGCCTGGAGGGTTGGTGGAACTGTACTCAGCTGCTTTGTTATGTTGAACTTGTGATGTGTAGAGCTTTGTATGTGTGTGAGAGGAACTTGAAATGTGCCTGCTGATGTATAGGTAGCCAGTGTAGTTCCCTACGGTGTGATTTGAAGTGAGACTGGTGTGCAGGCTGAGGACTAGTCTGACTGGTGTTCTGGATGGTTCAAAGTCCTTTGGTGAGTTTGTTGGAGATACCAGCATAGATGATGTTTCCGTAGTCCAGTCTGTAAGTGATGAAAGCCTGGGGGATGGTTTTCCTATGTGGTTAGGCAGACACTTGAATAGCTTTTTCAGCTCTCAGGGTGTGGAACCAGGTTGTTTGATGGCACTGACCTGGGGAGTCATGTCCAGCTTGTTGTCGAAAATGACACCAAGGTTTCTTGCTTGTGTGCTGAGGGATGGGGTGGGTCCTAGGTCAGTCGGCCACCAGGCGGAGTCTCACAGAAAGGTATCCTTTCCAAAGATTACAACTTAATTTTTGGCTATGTTATGTTTGAAACAGTTGGACTACAGCTAGGTGGCCACTTTGGACATACTTGTGATGAAGTTATGTGATTTGTCTGAGATGGGCAGTATCAGTCCCATTTCACTGCTGTAGGTGAGTAAGTTGATGTTATGTGCACTGATGACACCTGCCAGTGGAGTCCCATAGATGTTAAAGAGAGTTGGGCTGAGCCAGGAACTACACAGGACTCTGCTAATCAGTAACTGGGCTTCTGAGGAGTAGGGTGGCATGTGACTGTTAACGTTCTTCCGGTTAGAAAGGTGCATTTACATTGAAGTCTGGGTCCTTTACCTCTGGCCTTGTGAAGCTGTCTGATCATGAAGAGATAGGATACTGTGTTGAAGGCTTCAAAGATGTCTAGCAGGATGAGAGCTGCGGTTTCACCTCTGTCGAACATCATCCAGATGCTGTCTTTTGCTGCTATGAGGTTTGTGTCTGTTCTATGGTTGATTTCGAAGCCTGATTGTGTGTCATCGAGGAGCTGGTGGTACAGGAGGTGGTTGGCTAGATGTTTGTTGATGACTTTCTATAGGACTTTGGTTTGGTGTGGAAGGAGGGACATCAGCCGGTAGTTCCTAAGTTTGGTTGACTCTGCTTAGGGCTTTTTCAGGAGGACATTGACGGCTGCATGTTTCCGGGTTTCTGGGAAAGTGTCTATGTTGATGGAGGTATAGAAGATGGGGGATTGAACCTTTGTTGAAGCCGTGGTGGGGGCTAAGTTTCAGCTGGAGCCATGGAGTAGATGCTCTTCAGGATACCTGTGGTTTCCTCTGGCGATAGAGTTCCATGTTGTCTGATGTTGGCACTTTTATCTGATAGTGCAAGACTTACTATAAGTTTGTTGGATGTGACATTCAAGCAGGACGTATTAATGTCAAAGAGGATTATTCCACCATCCCTTGTATGCTCTACTATGTAGATATGGGTCATCTATGCCCCTGCAGGTCAGCCTATTATTTGGTCCATGGAACAGTTTACACCTCACCACAGAGGAGCCATCGGCTGAAAGGTGATGGTAGAAAGGCACAGAAAGGCCTTAGAAGCCTTAGGGAGGCAAAATGTAACTTTCCTAAAGTACGCTTTCTGTAATAGACAATATTCAACTTTATCATTAAATTGTACTTGTTTAACTATTAGAAAGAGACCTAGACATATTACTCTATCTGTTTCCTAGACAAAGATAGCCAATATTACATTAAATATTGTATTGAAATGCTTACTTATGGAACAGCAACCTCTGCTATAGTGAAAGTAGTTCAGAAGGATTTTTCACTTCAAGCACGTATACCATTAAACCTTTACATGTCCTACTTTTAAATACCATGCACCCTGCCTTATAGACATATAAGGCAAAATTAGGGATGACTTATTAGTATTTAAAGAGGGGGATAGGCATGCCAAAAGGCAGCATTTTGACAGGTTGAATTTGCAGTTAAAACCAGCACAGCTAGGCTAGAATGGCAGGCCTGCAGTTATGTTTGCGTTGTCACTGCAGTAGGTGGCACAATGAGTGCTGCAGCCCCTGGGCACACTGTGGGTACCACATTCTAGGGACTTAAAGGTAAGTTAAATATATGAAACAGGAGAATACCAGTTTCACCTTGTTGAAAGGAGGAGAACTAGCACTTAACCCCAGTTAGCAGGTATAAATTGCATAGAGTTTTAAAGCCAGTGAAATAGAGGTCAGCAAAAATCAAAATAATTTTGGGAACACCCTGCAGAAAGGGCAAATTTCCAACACCTATAAGTTTAAATCAAACAAGACTAACAAAATAGGACACTCTGCTCGAAGCTTGCACTACAGATAACCATACCTCCTTACTTTCAGAAACCTGTTGGAAACAGTGCTTTCTCTTTTGAGGCCACCAAGCTCTTGAACTCACTACCAGCAACGATTTGAAGGATTCAGGAGCATTTACATTTCAGAAAAGAGGTGGAAACATGGCTATTTCCAATATGACCACAGAATCCTATACCCATGTGGAGGAACCATTAATAATAATTGTTCCTTCAAAGACAATCTGCAGTCTGTAATTCACAGATATGGAACAGTGCAACCAGCACACAACTTTCTATGCCCAGGTAAGTTTTGAAGGGCTAATCCATGTCTAGCCTGGGTATTATATAGTAGTGCCAATTCATATATAACCCTCCTATCCCTCACTTATGCTAATAGGAGAACACAGCCATTAGAAGCCGATTATAGTTCACATACGCTGCATAACTCCCTTAACCTGATTCACTGTCATACATGAGACAGAACCCCTATGGATCACGTCCCTCACCCTGTACTGCACCAGTACACAGCAATAAGCCACCCATCACCAACTTAATAGGTACTTAATAACTGAAGAGATCCACACATTCTACTGGTCAACTCAGAACTCTGATTTAGTCCACCAATGTGGGTCCCAACTAGTTACATACGCTGCCACTTCCTGACACCCCACAATGATAATCATGCATTGGATGAAGTAGCAAAGTCCATCCCAAATCATATCCCTCCCATCTCTATCTCCAACCTAAGTTCAGGGCCATTAACTTTAAAAATCTCAGAGCTGAAACCCAGTGTGGTAATCAGCATAGCTGACTATGATCATAGGAAATATTACTGACCCGCACAACTGTTCAATCTTGCCAGGTTATTGAAAACCAGAAACTGACCCACAGTGAGCCCGGGACCCATGTCTGGGCATAACTAGGGCAGTAAATGTAAAAAGAACAAGGTGATGGATGGAATGCTTGAATTAACCTCAGTCATGGACAATCACTTGGGGCCACATCCAAATCCATAATTTCTTTGCTGACAACACAACGTCAGTTTGGACCCAGCAATATGCAAATCAGTCTTGACCCTGCTGCGCATGGGAACAGTCCAGCCCGAACTACAAGGCCAGGTCATCCCTGAACCACAATTTAAGCAACCTAGGAATAGTTATACCCTAGTTAGGGCTCTTAAGCCAGGTATAGCTTGGTTCCAGTGGCTCAGTGAGCCCGGGACCCACGTCTAGGCATACCGTGCAAACTTATGATGGCAAATACAAAAAGGACAAGGTGGTGAATTGAATGCTTGAATTAATCTCAGCCACTGGCAATCGCTTGGAGCCACATCCCAATCCATCATTTGTTTCCACCATGCCTCGCCAATTTTGACCTAGCAATACACAAATCAAACTTGACTCTGCTCCTCCTGGGAACAATCCATCCGGAACTGCCAGGGCAGGTCCTGCCTGAAATAGAACACAAGAAACCTAGGACTGGTTTTGCCCAGATTCGCCCTTTTCAGCCAGGTATAGTTTGGTTCCAGTGGCACAGTGAGTTCTGGACCCACATCTAGGCATAACTGGTGCACTTAGGTTGACAAATGCAAAAAAACAAGGTGATGGACGGAATGCGTAGCCACTGGCAATCTCGTGGGACCACATCCCAATCCATTGTTTTTTGCCCACCATGCCACCTCAGTTTGGAGCCAGTTATATGCAAATTGGTCTTGACCCTACTCCTCATGGGAACAGTCCAGCCCAAAATGCCAGGCCAGGTCCTCCCTAACCCGGAACACAAGCAACCTAGAACCAATTTCACCCTAGTTAGAGCTCTTCAGCCAAGTATAGCTTGGTTCCAGTGACACAGTAAGCCTGGGACTCATGTCTGGGGATACCCGGTGCACTTAGGGCATCAAATGCAAAACGAACAAGGTGATGGATGGAATGCTTGAAGTAATCTCAGCCACTGGCAATCGTTCAGGCTGCATCCCAATCCATCTTTTTTTGCCCCCATGCCACCTCAGTTTGGACCCAGCTATATGCAATCAATCTTGACCCTACTCGTCATGAGAACAGTCCAGACCGAACTGCCAGGCCAGTTCGTCCTTGAACCGGAATACAAGCAACCTAGGTACAGTTTTGCTCTAGTTTGGGCTCTTCAGCCAGGTATAAATTGGTCCCAGTGGCACAGTAAGCCTGGGACCCATGTCTGGGCATACCCTGTGCACTTACAGTGGCAAAGTAGTGCTTGGATGGATGAGCCTTTGTTACATCCAAGGCAAAAACATGATAAAAACCAGGTCCCAAACACCCTTTCCCCACTAATCCTAAGAAAGGTAAATAGGTTTTCTTGTAACCCTTCCACACTGGATGAAAGTGGCGAGTATTAGAGTGAAAACATCTAACTTCACGGTGCCCTTCTTTGGATAGAAACTTCAACTGAACCCTCTTCAGAATTTTCCAGAGGAGCTTGACCATCTCATCTTACTATTCATTTCTTATGGTTGATGGTCAGATGACTGATCTTTGGATGACCAGGTGGCTGAAGTCTGGACTTCTAGTTATAACTAATGAGAGAGAGATGGATGGTGTTTTCTGCTAACACTGATAGAGGTGGGCTGGGCACAGACAAACACCCCAGACTAGTTTATGGGGAATGGGTCCTGAGTGCCAAGCTCTGTGGGAAAACTAGAGCGCTGATCTAGTAAGAGGTCTTTACCCTGGGGGTGCCTGGGATTCTCTGCCAGGCTTCTGGAAGGGCACAAGGCCACCCAATGCTGCAGAGAGCTAGCAAGCAGAGCATCACAACGCTCTGACTGGGGCCTCCTTAGAGCATTCAACACTGTAGGGCACTCTATACGTCTGTGGAACCATATCTTGGGAACTTTATTATGTCATGAGATGAAGAATGAAGCCCAGGCCTAGGGGAATGAACCTTGGGAAGCCTTCAGTTTGACTTTGTCAGAGCATTCCACCCTTATGAGGTAGGGTACCTTTGTCATGGGCACTTTGTGACACCCCAGGCCAGTAAATGGAGCACATCATGCCTGCTACAGCTCTGATTGTGACTGGTCATTGCTTTCCACCTTGCCAGGACTGGAGAACCCTTCCTAGGCTTACGGATCATTTTCTGACATCACAAGCTGGCAAAAGAATCTCATGCTCTGGGGGAACACACCTGAAGTCATATAGAGCTCTGACTGGACCTGACAGCACTTTCAATCATGCAGCAGCTGGTTCAGCTTCATAAAGCTTACAGAACCCCATGCTTAGCACTTTCTGACTGCACTGGCTGTACAAAAGGGCCTGGCCCAGTTGAGTGCACCTCAGGCCTCCTGGAGGTCCAATCAAGACTTACCAGAGCTTTACATTCTGTTTAAGGAGAGAACTCACCTCAGGAATCACTGTGTGACTCCACTGGACAGGGAAAGGAGCACAGGCCTAGGAGCCTAGGAGCCTTGACCCACACCTGCTGCAGCTGTGATCGGACGCCTATTCAGAGCTTTCCATACCCACACAAGCAAGGGAAGCCTGCCTGGGACCTCAGTAGTGTACGCTGGGTAACATGGGACACCAGTGGTTAGTGCCTGCCACCTTGGTTCTTGTTCCAAGCTCCAGTCCTGCGGCTGCTCTCACCTGGCATCAGGTCAGGGCTTCCCATCATGCCTGAGCTGACAAAGTCCTCACTGGGCCTGAAAAACTCTGTCCTGGGTCCTTTCAGATACCACAGTCCAGTGAATAGGGGCCAGGCTTGGGGGCCTGCACATCCGGCCTACTGTCGCTCTAACTAGGGATCCTGCCTGAGCTTTCCATCCTGTCCTAGTAAGGGAAGCCTCCCTAAGCCTACAGAAGTGTTTGGGCAGCAGTCAATTCCTTAAGCCCATAGTCCAAGTCACATGCCCTGGGCCTTCCACAGCTCTGATTAGGACCTGTCAGACCTTTCACCTTGCAGGAGCTGAGAAGCTGCGGTCCTGTGGATTGTAGTTAAAATTCCTCTACAATGTCCAATAAGGTGGTGTCAGTACTTGGTCCAGTCCTATAGTTCAATGTTATGTCTAAGTCCTCTGTCTCATAAAAAGAAGAGCAAGACTGAAAGCTTCTCAAAAGAAATTGTATTGAGAGCAGAGGTGGGTATCATTATTAGAGGCATTGTGAGCAAAAGATATGAAAACATTTTAAATGATTATTGCGGATGGTTGTGGTATAGGGTGAGATCTATGTCAATCCCAATTCAAGAAGAGGGTTGGATTAAAAATATAAAACTGAACCATAGGCTCCAATTCCTGCTGTTTTTGATTTGACATGAATACTTGGTACTCCTCATGCAACTAGTAATCTTGTCTTCTTCTCCTTCAACAAAACAAATTGAATGTTTTATTAATGGTGCAAACCATTGTGGGCATTGGGATCTTATTCAATTCCAATTTCTGTGATAAAGAAGGAAGCTTTGTTCTGGCCCATTTTTCTAACACCCATATTAATGTTTGTTATCACCTTGGTGCAATCCAAAAAACTTGGACTGGAAGTGTTGCTGTGCCCCTTCTCAAGAAGGGCTTGCAGAATTTCACAAATAATTATAGGCAAAAAGCCTTTCTTGATTCTGTTGGCAATCTTTTTGCTAAAAGCATCTCGAACATGTGCAGGATTGAGTCACAGAAGCGAGGTTAAGCCCCATGGAACAAGGAGGTTTTAGGAAAAACCGTACTACCCTGGATAACACAGCCATGTTGCAAATAATTGCTGAAAAATCTGTTTCCACTTGTGGTCAATTTGTAATTTCTGCTTTTGTATGGAAAAAATATCAAATGTAGGTATTCTTGAGACTTTCTTACATATAATCATAGCTCTGCATATCTCTACATGGTGTCAGGTTCTTCAAGGGGGAGAAGGTGGTCTTTCATCTTCAATCTATGCTCAAAAACGTCTTAAACAGGGGTGCCTGTTGGCTCCCTAAGTGGTTTCTTGATTCATATTGATTGCCCCAAGTTTTAAGCGATTGATGCACTAAAAATAGGGGATCATACGACTCGCTGTCTATTGTATGAAGATGATATTGTTATTTTTTACTTCACATATAAGGTTTACAAAAACATTTGACATGTCTCTAACAGTATGACAACAACACTTTTTTTGTGACCAAGGCAAGGTGATGATTTTTAAGGGAGAAAACATAGGAAGAATAAAAAATGTACATCTAAAGTAAGAATATAACTTTTGCTTGGAAAGTAAATGAAGCATTAGAAATTGCAAAATCTTACTCTGTTTGGGAAAAATGTTTTCTAGTAACTTAATTAAAAAGAAGCATGTTCAACATATTTACAGCAAGGCAATCTCCCATAGTAATGGTTTAAGGTCTCTTTGCAATGCCCTTGGCCACTGGCATTTTGCGGAGTTAGTTTTGGTTTATCAGTTAAAAGTTTCCTGAACTCTTTTATATACATCCAAACACCTTTTAGATAATTAAGTGGGCATTCATGGACATAACAATGTGCAAAATCCTAAGCAAACTCTGAGGGCTGAATCCGTAGCAGCTGTCTAGACCCCTAGATTACTACGCTGGAGTCATCGGTTGCTAAGGAGTGAAGTGTCACTGTTCAGAAGTGTATTTTGTAGTGATGTTTTTAAGAGGAAAAGAGAATTTTGTTTATTTGAAACAAGTTTCCATCACATTTTAAGGATTTTCTAATTAAAACAGAATACTTTGGAGGGTATGGCCATGCTGCAACTGAAAAGTTGGTTAAAAGACCTAACAGGCGGGGCGAGGCGCATGAACCGCCAAACAAGATGGCTGCCTGAAATCGGAGCTCTGCGCATCGACGGACGCGTTTTGCACACAGGAATCGTTTTTATTGATTTAATGGCATTTTGAACATTTGCATGTTTGTTGGAAGACTTGGTGAGCAGTTTACTCTTTTGGAAGCCGTCTTATTCCTTTTTCTTTGTTTTAAAATGCTTTTTACATTTTACCTCACAAGGCGGCCATTTTAGATCTCAACTACTCATTATTATAGGTGCTCATCTGACTGGATTATGACTTTGTTGTGGGCAAATTCCTATTTCCTTTAATTAACGCTTCTTATTTTTACTGTTCCATCAAAATATATTTGGAGTTTTTTCCTTTTTGAAGGCTTTTGACCTTATATGGGCAAATTAAAGAAACTTAAATCCTTGTCACATCACTCCTCTTCCACTGATAAACTCTCACAATTTTTAAAGCTAGATACTTTTGTTACAGCATCTTCTTCTACTGCGCCAAAGATGTCTTCGTCATCTTCTTCTCCGTCTAAGTCTTCTCAGAGTACTTCTTCAACTCCTCATAAGAGGATTAAACAGGATCCACCGTCACCAATGAAATCTCCTTCACCGATTTTTCTTGAACTTGTGCTCGATGAAATACACGCACCGCGTCCTTTTATTGAAGAGACCAACTCTGGGATGCCAAATTTAGATAATAAGTGGTCTCAAATGGAAGTGAGAGTTTCTGATTTGGTGCAAAGAGTAAGTGATGTGCAGGATGAAACAAATAAAATAAAAAATTTGGAGAAGGAAGTAACAACATGAAAGTCACTTACTGAGGAGTTGGAAAACAGAAATAGGTGAAACAATCTTCGCCTTTATGGATTACCAGAAGGTCTTGAAGGAAGTGAAATAATTTTTGGATCTTCTCCCATAGCTGTGTGATTTGGGAGATAGTATTGAATTATTCCATCCTTGTTTCTTCAAAGTGAGATATCAGAATAAGACAACTTCATAAACATCTCCTGCAGCTCTTCGTGATTTTCTGAGATTACACTCTACAAACTCTATGGAAACAGCTGGGCCTTCTAGACGTTGATTATATGATTCTTTTATTTTACTATGCTTTTGTTGCCGTTTATTGAGATACAGCTGTTGGTCCATCATTTGCAGTTTATATATTATATATATTGATGTTATTATATGTTTTATGTTTATGCCGTTAATACAATGGTTCTTTTTTACAGGTTCCTGGTGTTCTCCTTATTATTACTCTTGCACGTATCATTTGTCCGTTGATGTGTTCCGTTTCCTTGCTGTGCCGTCTTCAGTCTGTGCTGTCTCCACCCCTACCCTGTTGTTCATTCATATCAGGTATGTTCTTACAGTCATCTTCATTTGGCACGTACTGTCTTTTCTCTCTCTTGAATATTGTCCTTTCTTTTTCTTATTGTTTTCTCTTCACTCTTTCTTTCCTTTGGTATTCCTGTTTTCCTATCCTTTATATATTTCTGCAGTTACTTATTTCACAAGACCCTTAGGGGGTCATTCTGACCCTGGCGGTAAAATCCGCCAGGGCCAACGACCGCGGGAGCACCGCCAACAGGCTGGCGGTGCTCCCATGGGCATTCTGACCGCGGCGGTACAGCCGCGGTCAGAAACGGAAAACCGGCGGTGTACCGCCGGTTTCCCGCTGCCCTGGGGAATCCTCCATGGCGGCGCAGCTTGCTGCACCGCCATGGGGATTCCGACCCCCATACCGCCATCCTGTTCCTGGCGGTTTTGGCCGCCAGGAACAGAATGGCGGTATGGGGTGTCGTGGGGCCCCTGGGGGCCCCTGCAGTGCCCATGCCAATGGCATGGGCACTGCAGGGGCCCCCATAACAGGGCCCCACAAAGATTTTCAGTGTCTGCCATGCAGACACTGAAAATCGCGATGGGTGCAACTGCACCCGTCGCACCCCTTCCACTCCGCCGGCTCCATTCGGAGCCGGCATCCTCATGGAAGGGTGTTTCCCGCTGGGCTGGCGGGCGGCCTTCTGGCGGTCGCCCGCCAGCCAGCCCAGCGGGAAACCCAGAATACCCGCGGCGGTCTTTTGACCGTGCAGCGGTATTCTGGCGGTCCCAGCCAGGCCGCGGCTTCCGCCGCCGGCCGGGGTCAGAATGACCCCCTTAGTGTGTACATATAGTTATGTAACGTAAATTCAGAGTTGTTTCCTGGAATGTCAAAGGTTTTATTAATCCGTTTAGAACATCAATATTATTCCTCTTCCTTTCCCTTTAATTTGCTACTTATTCAAGCAAAACTGCAATTTAATAAACTGTCCTTGGATAATGCCTCTTCCTTTCTTTTACGCAGTAGTGCCCGCTATTATGGAGGTCGAAATAGATCAGGAAAACGTCTTGCTAATTATTTAAAAGCCCAAAAACAACGCCACACAGTGAAGTCTATAACTACGGATACCGGTAAATCTCTCTTCAAGGATGATGATATTTTAGCTGAATTTGTCAATTACTATCATACATTCTCTACTCCTGAATCGGTCCTGTGTTCTTCACAGCTAGATGAGTATTTAAAGAAAATTCCAAATCCCAATATGACTTTATTTGATGTTTCTTCTCTTGAAATAGATATTACTTTGCCAGAAATTCTTAATGCTCTTCATTCTCTTAAAAAAGGTAAGACTCCTTGCCCAGATGGCTTTACTGTGGAATTTTTCAGATTTTCTACTTCCCAAACTTTTATTGCTTTTCCAGTTTTTCTCAGAATCAGGATATACAGGGAGAACGTTTCAAGAAGCCACTATTTGTCTTATCCCAAAGGAGGGTAGGGAGCATTCTTTTTGTAAAAATTATAGGCCAATTTCTCTACTTAATACAGATTATAAAGTTTTTGCTGAATTGTTAGCCTTACGTCTTGATCCTCTTTTGCCTGCTATGATAGGGAAAGAACAAACTGGATTTGTTAAAGGTAGACTTGCTTCTGATAATTCTAGAATATTTTTTTAATGTACTTAGTAAAGCATCTACTCTTTCATGCTCCCTAGCAGCAATTTCCATAGATGCTGAGAAACCATTTGATTGAATAGACTGGTCTTTTCTACTAAAATCCTTAGCTTGGCGTGGCCTAGGATCCCGTTTTATTTTGTTTATTTCTTTGCTCTATCATTCCCCAATGTCATCGGTTTTAGTTAATGGAAAATTGTCTAGATATTTTTAATTAAGTCGGGGGGTTCGTCAAGGTTGTCGGCTTTCTCCTCACTTATTTATCTTAGCTCTAGAGCCATTTTTATCCTGTATTAGAAATAGTATTAAATTTGATGGCTTCCAATATGGTAAGAAACATTTCAAACTAACAGCATATGCAGATGACATACTTCTATATATTTCAAACACTGAAATCTCGAAGCATCTCTACTCCAGGAGATAGAAGATTTTTCTTTGATTTCAGGTTATAAGATAAATGCGGATATAACTGAAATCCTCCCTCGTACAAAATTTTGTTTTAAATTACCGTTTGCTAATACTGGCTTTCATTGGAATACGTCCAAGATTAACGGGGTCATTACGACCCTGGTGGAAGGCGGAGAAGCGGCGGTAAGACCGCCAACAGGCTGGCGGTCTTTTTTTTGGAATTATGACCATGGCGGTATCCGCCGGTTCTCCGTTCCACCCGCCAGGGTGGAGATGACCGCTGGGCTGGAGACCTGGGTCTCCAGCCCGGGGGCCGTCACTATACCGCCGGCGGTATTTGGACCCGGCTGACCACCATGGATTTCATGAGGTTTGGAACCGCCATGAAATCCATGGCAGTAAGCACTATCAGTGCCAGGGAATTCCTTCCCTGGCACTGATAGGGGTCTCCCCCACCCCCCACCCCGACTCCCTCCCCTAACCCCCCCACCACCCCTTCCACCCCCCAAAGGTGGCAGGACCCCCCTACCCACCCTGACCCCCAACATCAGACATCACTCACTCACACAAGACACGCACGCAGGCACCACCAACACACATACACGCCCACACACCGACATACATGCCAACATCCACACACACAGTCGACACGCACACCCACATTCAAACATACACGCACACATCCATACAGACATACCCACAGACATGCACGCACTCATTCCCAAACACACAACACCCCTGCAAGCATACACGCACTCACACAGCCCCTCTACATATACAAACGCACACCCCCGTGCACGCACACAACACCCTCCCACCCCCGCCCCCGCCCCTAACAGACGATCGACTTACCTGGTCCGTCGATCCTCCGGGAGGGGACGGGATCCATGGGGGCTGCTACGCCGACACAACACCATCAACAGAAAACCGCCACGCCGAATCACAGGACGTGATTCGGTGGGCGGTGTTCTGTTGGCGTGGCTGTGGAGGTGGAGCAACCTCCACTTCCCCGCCGCCCGCCAGTATGGCTGTTGGTGGCTCCCCGTCCGAAAAAGGATGGAGATCTGCCAACAGTCATAATACGCCGAGCGGAAAACTGCCACCACTGGCGATCTTCAGCACGGCGGTCCCTCTGCGGTCTTTCAAAAAGACCGCTGAGGTCAAAATGACCCCGTAAATATTTAGGTATTTGGTTTACCTCTTCCATTAAAATGTCCATTGAGCTAAATATCTCTGATGCTTTAGAGAAAATAGATAGATCCCTACTATTATTTTATCTTGGTGGGGTCGTCTTGACTCGATCAAAATGATGATTTCTCCTATCATTTTTCTATATTCTATCTATGATTTCGGTCCCTCTTCCTGTTACTTTTTTCAAACAACTTGATTCAAGATTGTCTAAATTTCTTTGGAATAATAAGAAATCTAGAATTTCTTTTAATCAACTTTGCCATCCTAAACAGGAAGGTGGTGCCAACTTTCCTGATTTTTGACTTTACCATAAATCTTTTTGTTTGCGTCAAGCTTCTAGATGGATTCTCTTGTCAGGTTCTCCGTTTACCCCTTTATGGCTGGATATAGAATGTTCTTTTCTTCTACCATTTTCTCCTCATGAGGTGGTGTCCTTTTCTCATAATATTTCGCTTATCTCCTCCCCGCTTCATAAACATACTTGTGCTCTTCTACGCTCTCTTTGTTTATCTCCATCTGTCACTTGTTCCTCTTTTTTAAACTCCCCTCTTTGGCATAATCCTCTTATAACTATCAATAAAAAACCTCTGTTTTGGAAATCAAAAGGCATAGTATGGGTCAAAGACTTATTTTCCAATGACACTCCACTTTCGTTCCTGCAATTCCAACTTCTTTTTAACTGTCCTAACTCCTTCATGCCTAAATATCATCTTCTTATTAATATTATTCTTGATATTTTATTTTCATCGCAAATTTCTCCTTCTTCTGCGGAGCTGCCATCTTCTTTGGCTTCCTTTCTTACCTCTTTCCCTACAGCATCAAATATCTATAAACTCTTTCATTCTCCTATTTTGACAAGACCTAAATCTAAAATTGAATCTCGGTGGGAATTGGATTTGGGATGTACCAGGACTATTCCTTTCTGGAACAGGATATGGGATTGGTCATATAAAATATCTAGATCAGCTTCTACTACACAATCATTGTTTTTTCTTTATCACAGACTTTATTTTACCCCTCCACCATAAGTAAATTTTCGGTATCTTCAACTTCATATTGTTGGTCATGTGACAACCAAAAGGGAGATCTTATGCACATCCTTTTTAAATGTTCACCCACTAGCTCTTTTTGGAGGAAAGTTTGGCATTAGTTCACCTCCATTTTTCATTTGCGAACCCCATTATCTCCCTCTGCGCTCTTCCTAGGCAGTTTATCTGATGATATTGCTTCAGATGATGATAACTTAAAGTTGTTAGATCTTATGTTAGCTTTAGCTTTTCAGCAAATTACCCTGAATTGCAAAACGTCATACAATATTTCCTATAAAGCTTGGTGGTATAATGTCAGCCACTACCATAAGCTTGATACTGCATTTACCTCTTTATGCTGCCCTTCCATTAATAGAGATCTGTTTTGGTTACCTTTGACTACTTATCTTGATGCTTCTTCTTGCAAACCTATTCATTGTACACCATCTGAAAATTTTAGCCCACTGTAATTGGTTTGCTGTCTCCATGATTGATTGATTTAAATTTAAATTTTATTATATGCTTTTAATTATAGCTAATGCCCTCTAGTTTTTAATATTCATTGTACCTCTTTTCTTTTTATTGGTCTTGTTCCTTTTATTGTTTCTCCTCACCCTTTTTTCCCTGTTTACCACCCCTTATATTTAAAATGTTAAACAGCTTTTTTCAGTTACTTCCACATTATACTGTTATCTTTCAGATTGACATTTGTTTTGTTAGTATGCGATTAATATGTATTTGATTTCAATAAAGCTGATTTACCTTAAAAAAAAAAAAGATCTAACGGGCAGTATTAGAGCCCGTCTTGATATTGATTCTTGTCTAAAAAAGGATAACTACAAACTAAGGGGCATATTTAAGAAAAGTGGTGCTGCACAAAGTGAAGTGCCACTTTCCTTGTGTGGTGCTGCACAAAGTGCAGTGCCACTTTCCTTGTGCCCCTTAGCGCCCCCTATTACCACCATGTGTGTGCCGTATTTCAAATACAACGCACCATGGCAGAGGTTTGGGGGCAATAGCACCATTTTCTACACTGTGGATGTACTCTGCAGGAGTAGCACCAAAGTTCTGGTGCTACTCCTGCAGAGTACATTGGGGCTCATTGCATTCAATGGCATGCCCCCTTTTAACGCCTGCTCTGAGCAAGCATTAAAAGTGGCGAAAAAAAATATACAAGGAAATCTGTTAGATTTCCTTGCACCATTTTTTCAGCCCCCCCTAATAGAGGAACGCTCCCTTTACATACATTATGACTGACGCAGGCACAATGTAGCACAAAGAGTTACAAAGTGGCACAATGCATGCATTGCACCACTTTGTAAATATGGTGCAGCATTTTTGGCCTTCTAATATCACATTAACATCAAAAAATGATGCTAATGCGGTATTAGATTGGCACTTGGGGCTCCTAAATATGCCCCTGGGTGTTTCACCTCTCACTTTGAAAAGACCTTAGCCTTATTTAACATGGAACATTGAGCATTGTGTACAACATTTCAAGATGCAAATTAAATGTATAGCTGGTGCTTGCAAAAATCCTCCCATAGAAGAAAGAAAATGTGATTTATGTGATGATAATTCTATTCAAGATTTAAACCATGTGCTTTTTACATCTGGAGTTGCACTTTTTTCATTGTTATTTTTTAAAGCCTATTTTTTTAAGATCTAATGCCCTGTTTATTGAGGAACCCCGACAGCTCATTGCTATTTTTTAAATCCTCTGTTTTTCAAATCTAATGCCCAATCTATTGATGAAGCCTGACGGCTTATTTTTTTCTACTGAATGAAATGTACTGTTTTAATGTTTTTATTATTTAAAGAGTTTTATGAATTTGAATTGAATTTTGTAAATTGCTGATATAATGTTAAGTGGCTCTCTTAGGAGTTCCAAAACATAAAATCTTGAACATTAAAACTACCTCCAACAAGAATATCCAGTGCTGTAATGTAAAAAGACGGCTCCCCCTGTAGAATGTGATGAGAGGCCACTGGGTTTCTCATATATCACAAATATTCATTTGCCTTAGGCTGAATAAGGCACTTTGAAGAGTCTGAAGTCTTCCTAAAGTGTTGGGGTCCTTCTGCATCACAGGGGCTGTAGGGACTTTCATTACCCCCCTTAGCAGATCTTCTCCATGTGAGTGACCACGTTCTTTATGCCCAATGTCTTCATGAATGTAATAAAAAAATAGATCATTGAGCATACAGTTAAAGCTAGTAGGATCTAGAGGGTACACGGTCAACTTGTTCAAAAGTAGTGTAGTCCATGTCTGCATGTGGAACTGGGGACAGTGTTGAAAGGAAATAATGTATCAATAATCTTGGCTATATTTGCGGACAAAGTTGGCTCACTAGATATAACAACATGAGTTAGTTCATTTCATGATATTTTCAAAAGAACCAGGTTATTAGCAATATTTTTAAGTGACATGTTACAAAATATTTGAGCATTCCTTGATTCTTTCTTAGGAAAGTATATTAGTTAACTCTAGCAAAGGTAAACACATAGGCTCTCATTATAACAGTGGCGGTATATACCGCCTACCGCCGCAGCGACGGCTGCCAAAAGACCGTCTCCGCGGCTACCAGCTGTCAGCCGGATTATGACCACAGACGGATTCCCGCCAGAACGATTGCGGAAATCCATCTGTGGTCATAATCCGGTCATGCCGGCGTATGGTGGTAAGGTGTCGCTGCTGCCAGCAGCAGCACCACGCCAGTAGACTGCCGCCGACCGCATCATGACCCATGATACAGCCTTGCGGTGTTCTGCTGGTGGACGCTGCTGCTGGCAGCAGCGCCCCATCCCATCTCATGCCGGAGGACCCCATGACAACAGGTAAGTTGGGTGCTCCGACAGAGGATGGGGTGGGGGGTGTTGTGTGTGTGTGTGGGGGTGAGTGTGTATGTCAGTGCGTGCGTGTGTGTGTGATGCGTGTTGTCTGTTTGTGCATGTATGGATGTGTGAGTGTGTGTATGTTGTGTTGTGTGCATGCGTCTGTACATGTATGTATGTAAGTGTATGTGGTTGTTGATGTGTATCAACGGACGTATGCATGCGTGGATGAATGTGGGTATGAGTGTGTGTATGCATGTGTTCATTGGTGAGTGAAGGTCGTGGGGGGGTCTGGAGAAGGAGTGGAGAGTGGAGGGGAAACCAGGGGAGGGGGTGACGGGGAAGACCCCTAACAGTGACAGGGAAGGGATTCCCTGTCACTGATAGTGCCTACCGCCATGGTTTTTGTGGTGGTAAGGAAGCCACGAAAACCATGGCGGTAGGCGGGGTCATAATCCCGTGGGTGGGATAGTGATGGCCACCTGGCTGAAGACTGAAGTCTCCAGCACGGCGGTCGATACTGCCATGACAGATGGTGTGGTACATTGGCGGTTTGGCTTGAGCCAAACTGCCAATGTCTTAATATGGAGAAAAGTACAGCCAGCCTGTTGGCAGTACTTTTCTCCATTTTACCGCCGTACGCCGGGGTCATAATGACCCCCATAGTGTTGAAAATAAGGTTTCTGGTTGGCTAGGGTATGCGCCTAAGCCAGGCAGAACCCACTACTCTAGTCAGGACAAGAATGTTACACACCAAAGACAACCTGTACTCACCCCTTGGTAGCTTGGCATGGAGCAGTCAGGCTTTTCCCCACAGGTGATGTTTAAAGTGTTTGTGCAAAATACACACACAAATGACACATCAAATACACCACAAAGGGGACTACACACAGGATTATATATAAAAATAGGTTTCTTATTTTGCAAATCTATATATGTCATCAGACCAAAAATGTCATAGATAATAAATAGTAAGCATGTTATGCAATTACTGAAATAGTACTTGTTATCCTGGTTTTGCAGGTAGCAAAACTGTAAACAACATACTATCAGGGCATGAAATGTTATTGTGAAACACAGAAATTACTGAGTATCACTTTAAACACATGAAACAAGATTATTGTGCACATTATGCAAGTATTGTGATTGTATGCATTATATGATGCAACCAGAAACAATGATTTACATCAGAAGACATTAGTGCATAGCTTGTAGCACTTTTGGTGAGGAACAAACCCTATAAACCACCAAGAATCACTCTGAGGCCCCAGATCATATCATATCCTCCTCAGCCTATCAGTAACATAATGACAACGGACCCCGGCAGTTCTATCAGCGGGGTTGCGGTAATTCCAGAGAGCCGGGTTAGAAGGTGTGATTTAAAACTCATCTGTGGGGCACAGGCGGGCATGCGCTCCCCTTGGGTGTTTTATGGTAGTTTGTTCCAACTGTGGCAATATCCAGAGATGGAGGGCCTCTGTAGAGGACGCACCCTGCACTGTCACTTAGCCAGCAAGTATAACTACCACAGGTACAGCTAATGGGTGGCACCCACACACTACAGGACGACCTCACTTGGTCTCCTACTTGGTCTGTAAAATATAAAGAACAGTTGTCTGCTGCTGGAATCGTCAGGCATCAACAAAGGAGGACAGGGAGGCTTCAGCAGGACCTTGGAGGCCGGACTCCCCGCTCTCTGTCCTTCCAAACAGGGGGTTGGTGGCACCAAGACAATTTAGTAACCCACAGGGAGGCGCAGGTTGGTAGTACCTTCCTGGTCCCAACAGTACCTTCCTCAGAGCAGTTGTTGTCAGCATTGGGGTCCACTCCACCCCTTCGGGGATAGCCAACGTGAGGAAGCTTTGGTTCTCAAGGCAACAACCCCTCCATGAACATGACTTGTTGGCTCACTCATGCTCTGCTTTAGTGGCATGAGTCAGAGAATAAGGAAAATTGCAGTGCCAAGAGGCCATTTTTCAGAGTGGGACGTGAATAGCGCTCACCACATGCTATCACCAGGTCAGAGCCTATGCATCGCTCACACCAGGCTGTGGTGTAGCTACTCCATCCCAGAGTGCCTACACTTGAGGTTTTTGGGCCAGATAAAGCATGTCATACACTCTGTGCTTAAAAGAACAGGGAGCAGTCTTGCACATCTCCTGAGTAATACACCCTGGCAGTCTGAGGAGGGCCCAGTTGGGGGTGCTGATTCCTTCAAGCTAGTCAGGCAGCGCTCACCATGCGCTGCTTTTTCCAGAAAGGAGGGAGGAAGAAAAAGCGCTCACCCTGTGCTGATTGGAGAAGGTTAAATTGGCCAGCCTCAAAGCCCCACGACAGTCCTGCTCGTGCAGGGACTCTGAGGGAGCAGGGTGAGCAGGTAAACCCTGGAGAACACTAGGTGCAGGGCCCAAAGGGGGAGAGCAAACGGCAGGCCAGGGCACAAAGTAGGTAATCCAAATGGCTGTTCCTCCTGCCAAAACAGCAGGCCTCTGGCACAACAGAGTCAGGGAGCAGCTGGCAGCAAGGCAACAAGCAGAAAAGCAATTCAGTGAGTCCTTTATGCCACCCACCAAGTAGTAGGCAGCAGGGCAACAGCAGAAGAGTAGTCCAGATGAGTCCTTTGTGCAGCACAGCAGTCGTTCTGATAGAGGTTCAGTTCCAAAAGTGTTCTAAACCTTGTGGTCAGAGCCCCTGTACTTAAACTCCAAAATGCCTTTGTTCAAGGTGTGACTTCAGCGGAACTCTTTCAAGTGTACAACAACCCAACCCTGACTCCAGACAGAAGTAGGGGGTAAATCAGCCCTTTGTGTGAGGTGACATGTAAGGTGTGAACAACCCCTCCTTCTCCCAGGAAGACCATCAGTATACAGATGGATGCAGATGCATCTCCTGTCACACCCAGCCCCTCCTGTGCTGTGGCTGTCTGAAAAGTATGAACAAAGTGTAACTGTCATTCAGCCCTAGACATGGATTTGAGTCAGGCTGCAACATACTAGAGTTATAAGTACAGAGAAATGCCCATGTTCTACACGTGGCATTTCTAAAACAGTATTGTAAAATCTAACTACACCAGTAAGCAGGATGTCTTACTACCATTCCAAACATACCAAACATGCCAATGCAACTCTTTACAGGTCAGAAATTATCACTTAAACATACATTAGGGAATTCCCAATTCTAACCTATGAGAGGAGCAGCTCTCACAGAAGTGAAAAACTAAATAGGCTGTTTGTCACTACTAGGTAATATAAAACACATAAGTACATGTCCTACCTTTTACATACACAGCACCCTGTCCATGGGGCTACCTAGGACCTACATTTGGGGTGACTTAGGTGTAGCAACAAGGGTAGTTTAGTCCTTGGCAATTAGTTTGAAATGCCAGGTCAATGTGGCAGTAAACTGTGCACATAGGCACTGCAGTGGCAGGCCTGAGACAGGTTTAACACTTTCAGCTTTCCTGGCCCCCCGATCGCAGCTGCCAGGGGCCAGGAAAGCTGAAAGTGTTTCCTGGCCCCCGATCGCAGCACAGCTGCGACCGGGGGCCAGGAAACACTTTCAGGAAGGCCTCGTAAGAAAGGGGAGACTCTCCCCTTTCTTACGAGGCCTTCCCGAACGTGGGAAAGGCCATTTTCCCCATCAAAGCAGGAAGCGGCCGCAAGGCTGCTTCGTGCTTTGATGGGGAAAACACCTTTGAAACGTCAGCGCGCCTCGCGGTGCGCTGACGTCACAAAGGGGCGGGTGGGGGGCGGGGGGAGACACGGAAGCTTCCGTGTCTTCCGGGGGAAGGTTTAAAAAAAATAAAAAATCCTCGGGTGCGACGCACCCGAGGATTTATTAATACCCTTCCTGGTGTCGGCCACTGGTCGTGACCCGCACCAGGGAGGGTGTGCGGGCGTCGGCCAGTGGCCGACGCCCGCATCCAACAGGTTAAACCTGTCTCAGTCCTGCCACTGCAGTGCCTATGTGCACAGTTTACTGCCACATTGACCTGGCATTTCAAACTAATTGCCAAGGACTAAACTACCCTTGTTGCTTCCCCTTTCTTACGAGGCCTTCTGAAAGTGTTTCCTGGCCCCCGATCGCAGCACAGCTGCGATCGGGGGCCAGGAAACACCACTAGACACCAGGGATTTCACTTTGGGGGGGCGGCCCCCTCGGAAAACGGGCCGCCCCCCCGGCATATTTTTTTATTTAAAAAAAAGGTAGGTGCCCCCTGGGGGGGGCGCAATCGCGCCCCCCCCTCAGGGGAATTTTTTATTTCCCCCCCCCCAAAAAAAATAAAAATAAAATAAAAAATAAAAAAAATGACAGGGGGTCGCCCGTGGGCAGGGTGACCCCCTGTGGGGGCAATATTTTTTTTTAGATGTTGTAGGGTTTCCCTGGGGGCCATTTTGGCCCCCAAGGAAAACATACAACAAAAAAAATATATATATATATAGATCTATATATATATATATCTATGTAGATAGATATATCTATGTACATTGATATATATCTATAGATATATCTATGTAAGTAGATATATATATATATAGAGGTAGATCTATATATATATCAAAGATTTATAAAGCGCGCTACTCACCCGTGAGGGTCTCAAGGCACTGGAACGGGGAAGGGGGGGAGGGAAAGAGGCTGGGAGGTTCACTGTTCGAAAAGCCAGGTTTTGAGGCCCTTCCTGAAAAGAAGTAGGTTTTGGGTCTTGTGAAGGTGGGTTGTGAGGGCGTTCCAGGTTTTGGGTGCAAGGTAGGAGAAGGATCTGTCCCTGGTGGTGGTGTGTTTGATGCGGGGGACAGAGGCGAGAGAGAGGTCAGCTGAGCAGATGTTTCGTGTGGGGGTGTGGAAGGTGACTCTCGTTGAGGTAGGCAGGGCCAGTGTTGTGGAGTGATTTGTGTGCGAGGATGAGGATCTTGAAGGTGATCCTTTTGTCAGTGGGGAGCCAGTGGAGGGATTTGAGGTGTGGAGAGATGTGTTCGTGTCGGGGGAGGTCGAGGATGAGTCGTGCTGCTGAGTTCTGGATGCGCGTAGTTTGCGCTTGAGTTTTAGAGTGGTGCCGGCGTAGAGGGCGTTTCCGTAATCAAGCTTGCTGCTGATGAGTGCGTGAGTGACAGTTTTTCTGGTCTCTGTGGGGATCCATTTGAATGTTTTTCAGTATACGGAGTGTGTTGAAGCATGAGGAGGTGAGAGCGTTGATTTGTTGGGTCATCGAGAGGGAGGAGTCTAGGATGATGCTGAGGTTGCGTGCGTGGTTGGCGGGGGTGGGTGCAGGGCCTAGCGTGGTGGGCCACCATGAGGGGTCCCAGGTGTTTTTGTGTGGGCCAAAAAGGATTATTTCGGTTTTGCTTGAGTTGAGTTTCAGGTGGTTGGCTGTCATATATATATCACTTTTGTCAATATGTGTGTGGTTTCCCTGGGGGGAAAAGGGTCCGACTTGTCTAGTGGCAGTTTTAGTGCCATAAAGAAGCGCAGAAGGTTTATATGCCTACTGCAAAGAGCAAATCTGTATTTTATGTAAATAGCTGTGTACATTAGTAAAGTCAGCCATTACCTGCGCTATAATACCAATGAAATGTATGTGCGGGGTGGAGGGCGGCTATGGAGAGATGAAGGGCACTTTTGCTGGGTGGTAATGAGGGAATCCGAGGAGGTGGGAGTGGGAGCACCAATAATGATTGTTGGACTGGGCGCAGGAGGTGCTAAAGACTGTGACGAATGGTATGTGACAAGGTGTTTTTTGAGTGTCTTGAAAGTACGTGCTGATTGAGGGAAGAAGCGCAGGTAAGGTGGCCTCTACTGTTGCACGTATCTCACACACACCTCGATTTTGTGACTGTCTACGTAGGCTAGTGTTTTAGAGCAACAGTTTAGCCAATAGCAGAGATGGCATCTTGATGGATGACTGCTGCCTGCACTCGGGTTATAGAGGACCGCTCTGACATAGGATCAGAGACTGAGACATCAGATACTGAGACAGCATCTGAGGGATAGGACAATGGCGCAGACTCTGGGAGTGATTTTTCAGTCAGAGGAGTCCCATTCGATAACTCCTCTTCCAGTACATTATGAGGGAGGTGATGAGGACAGTCCTGCTGTCCCTTCGCAAGCTGTTCGTGCAACTGGGTAATAGTGGGTTAGGCCAACCCAGAGAGCAGGTGAATGCGGCGGCAAGAAGAGAGAGAGAGAGAGAGAGAGAGTGCTCTCTTGGGAGCTCCCCAATTTAGTTCAGCCCCAAATTCCACCACCCAAATCATATTGTGGAGACATCAAAATTATCTATCGCAAAACAAACTGGTTTTGTAAGGCAGGCACCTGTGTTTTTGGTCCTGGATTTGGCAGCCATATAGAGAAACACACTAAACCCAAACATTTCTGGAAACTAGACATTCGGGGGAGTCCACAGAGGTGTGACTTGTGTGGATTCCCCAAAGTTTTCTTACCCAGAATACCCTGCAAAGCTGAAATGTTGGAAAAAAAACTCAATTTTTCTTGCATTTCTGTCACACAAACTACAGGAATATGCTGGGATCCACAACATTCCTACCACCCAGTGACTCCTCACCTGTACTGATAAAAACACTACCCCACTTGAGTGCCTACACCTAGTGCCTGTGTCAGGAATGAATCACCCCAGGGTCAACAGCTGCCTCACGTAAGGACCAACATTGACCGTTGTGTGATCTATTCCTGTCGCGGGCACCAGGCCTAACCACACAAGTGAGGTATCATATTTATCGGGAGACTTTGGGGAACGCTGGGTGGAAGGAAATTTGTGGCTCCTCTCAGATTCCAGAACTTTCTGTCACGAAATGTGAGGAAAACTTGTTATTTTAGCCACATTTTGAGGTTTGCAAAGGATTCTGGGTAACAGAACCTGGTCAGAGCCCCACAAGTCACCTCAGCTTGGATTCCCCTGGGTTTCTAGTTTTCAAAAATGTGCTGGTTTGCTAGGTTTCCCCAGGTGCCGGCTGAGCTAGAGGCCAAAATCCACAGGTAGGCACTGTTTTCTATGAAAAAATGTGATGTGTCCACGTTGTGTTTTGGGGCATTTCCTGTCGTGGGCACCAGGCCTACCCACACAAGTGAGGTATAATTTTTATCGGGAGACTTGGGGGAACGCTGGGTGGAAGGAAATTTGTGGCTCCTCTCAGATTCCAGAACTTTCTGACACCGAAATGTGAGGAAAACTTGTTTTTTTAGCCACTTTTTGAGGTTTGCAAAGGATTCTGGGTAACAGAACCTGGTCAGAGCCCCACGAGTCACCCCATCTTGGATTCCCCTAGATCTCTAGTTTTTAAAAATGCACAGGTTTGGTAGGTTTCCCTATGTGCCGGCTGAGCTAGAGGCCAAAATCTACAGGTAGGCACTTTGCAAAAAACAGCTCTGTATTTTGTCAAAAAATGGGATGTGTCCACGTTGTGTTTTGGGGCATTTCCTGTGGCGGGCGCTAGGCCTACCCACACAAGTGAGGTATCATTTTTATCGGGAGACTTGGGGGAACGCTGGGTGGAAGGAAATTTGTGGCTCCTCTCAGATTCCAGAACTTTCTGTCACCGAAATGTGAGGAAAACTTGGTTTTTTTGCGACTTTTTGAGGTTTGCAAAGGATTCTGGGTAACAGAACCTGGTCAGAGCCCCACGAGTCACCCCATCTTGGATTCCCCTAGGTCTCTAGTTTTCAAAAATGCACAGGTTTGGTAGGTTTCCCTATGTGCCGGCTGAGCTAGAGGCCAAAATCTACAGGTAGGCACTTTGCAAAAAACAGCTCTGTATTTTGTCAAAAAATGGGATGTGTCCACGTTGTGTTTTGGGGCCTTTCCTGTGGCGGGCGCTAGGCCTACCCACCCAAGTGAGATATCATTTTTATCGGGAGACCTGGGGGAACGCTGGGTGGAAGGAAATTTGTGGCTCCTCTCAGATTCCAGAACTTTCTGTCACCGAAATGTGAGGAGAACTTGCTTTTTTAGCCACTTTTTGAGGTTTGCAAATGATTCTGGGTAACAGAACCTGGTCAGAGCCCCACGAGTCACCCCATCTTGGATTCCCCTAGGTCTCTAGTTTTCATAAATGCACAGGTTTGGTAGGTTTCCCTATGTGCCGGCTGAGCTAGAGGCCAAAATCTACAGGTAGGCACTTTGCAAAAAACAGCTCTGTATTTTGTCAAAAAATGGGATGTGTCCACGTTGTGTTTTGGGGCATTTCCTCTGGCGGGTGCTAGGCCTACCCACACAAGTGAGGTATCATTTTTATCGGGAGACTTGGGGGAACGCTGGGTGGAAGGAAATTTGTGGCTCCTCTCAGGTTCCTGAACTTTCTGTCACCGAAATGTGAGGAAAACTTGTTTTTTTAGCCACTTTTTGAGGTTTGCAAAGGGTTCTGGGTAACAGAACCTGGTCAGAGCCCCACGAGTCACCCCATCTTGGATTCCCCTAGGTCTCTAGTTTCAAAAATGCACAGGTTTGGTAGGTTTCCCTATGTGCCGGCTGAGCTAGAGGCCAAAATCTACAGGTAGGCACTTTGCAAAAAACAGCTCTGTATTTTGTCAAAAAATGGGATGTGTCCACGTTGTGTTTTGGGGCATTTCCTCTGGCGGGTGCTAGGCCTACCCACACAAGTGAGGTATCATTTTTATCGGGAGACTTGGGGGAACGCTGGGTGGAAGGAAATTTGTGGCTCCTCTCAGATTCCAGAACTTTCTGTCACCGAAATGTGAGGAAAACTTGTTTTTTTAGCCACTTTTTGAGGTTTGCAAAGGATTCTGGGTAACAGAACCTGGTCAGAGCCCCACGAGTCACCCCATCTTGGATTCCCCTAGGTCTCTAGTTTTCAAAAATGCACAGGTTTGGTAGGTTTCCCTATGTGCCGGCTGAGCTAGAGGCCAAAATCTACAGGTAGGCACTTTGCAAAAAACAGCTCTGTATTTTGTCAAAAAATGGGATGTGTCCACGTTGTGTTTTGGGGCATTTCCTGTGGCGGGCGCTAGGCCTACCCACACAAGTGAGGTATCATTTTTATCGGGAGACTTGGGGGAACGCTGGGTGGAAGGACATTTGTGGCTCCTCTCAGATTCCAGAACTTTCTGTCACCGAAATGTGAGGAAAACTTGTTTTTTTTGCGACTTTTTGAGGTTTGCAAAGGATTCTGGGTAACAGAACCTGGTCAGAGCCCCACGAGTCACCCCATCTTGGATTCCCCTAGGTCTCTAGTTTTAAAAAATGCACAGGTTTGGTAGGTTTCCCTATGTGCCGGCTGAGCTAGAGGCCAAAATCTACAGGTAGGCACTTTGCAAAAAACAGCTCTGTATTTTGTCAAAAAATGGGATGTGTCCACGTTGTGTTTTGGGGCATTTCCTCTGGCGGGTGCTAGGCCTACCCACACAAGTGAGGTATCATTTTTATCGGGAGACTTGGGGGAACGCTGGGTGGAAGGAAATTTGTGGCTCCTCTCAGATTCCAGAACTTTCTGTCACCGAAATGTGAGGAAAACTTGTTTTTTTAGCCACTTTTTGAGGTTTGCAAAGGATTCTGGGTAACAGAACCTGGTCAGAGCCCCACGAGTCACCCCATCTTGGATTCCCCTAGGTCTCTAGTTTTAAAAAATGCACAGGTTTGGTAGGTTTCCCTATGTGCCGGCTGAGCTAGAGGCCAAAATCTACAGGTAGGCACTTTGCAAAAAACAGCTCTGTATTTTGTCAAAAAATGGGATGTGTCCACGTTGTGTTTTGGGGCATTTCCTGTGGCGGGCGCTAGGCCTACCCACACAAGTGAGGTATCATTTTTATCGGGAGACTTGGGGGAACGCTGGGTGGAAGGACATTTGTGGCTCCTCTCAGATTCCAGAACTTTCTGTCACCGAAATGTGAGGAAAACTTGTTTTTTTTGCGACTTTTTGAGGTTTGCAAAGGATTCTGGGTAACAGAACCTGGTCAGAGCCCCACGAGTCACCCCATCTTGGATTCCCCTAGGTCTCTAGTTTTCAAAAATGCACAGGTTTGGTAGGTTTCCCTATGTGCCGGCTGAGCTAGAGGCCAAAATCTACAGGTAGGCACTTTGCAAAAAACAGCTCTGTATTTTGTCAAAAAATGGGATGTGTCCACGTTGTGTTTTGGGGCATTTCCTCTGGCGGGTGCTAGGCCTACCCACACAAGTGAGGTATCATTTTTATCGGGAGACTTGGGGGAACGCTGGGTGGAAGGAAATTTGTGGCTCCTCTCAGATTCCAGAACTTTCTGTCACCGAAATGTGAGGAAAACTTGTTTTTTTAGCCACTTTTTGAGGTTTGCAAAGGATTCTGGGTAACAGAACCTGGTCAGAGCCCCACGAGTCACCCCATCTTGGATTCCCCTAGGTCTCTAGTTTTCAAAAATGCAGAGGTTTGGTAGGTTTCCCTATGTGCCGGCTGAGCTAGAGGCCAAAATCTACAGGTAGGCACTTTGCAAAAAACAGCTCTGTATTTTGTCAAAAAATGGGATGTGTCCACGTTGTGTTTTGGGGCATTTCCTGTGGCGGGCGCTAGGCCTACCCACACAAGTGAGGTATCATTTTTATCGGGAGACTTGGGGGAACGCTGGGTGGAAGGACATTTGTGGCTCCTCTCAGATTCCAGAACTTTCTGTCACCGAAATGTGAGGAAAACTTGTTTTTTTTGCGACTTTTTGAGGTTTGCAAAGGATTCTGGGTAACAGAACCTGGTCAGAGCCCCACGAGTCACCCCATCTTGGATTCCCCTAGGTCTCTAGTTTTAAAAAATGCACAGGTTTGGTAGGTTTCCCTATGTGCCGGCTGAGCTAGAGGCCAAAATCTACAGGTAGGCACTTTGCAAAAAACAGCTCTGTATTTTGTCAAAAAATGGGATGTGTCCACGTTGTGTTTTGGGGCATTTCCTCTGGCGGGTGCTAGGCCTACCCACACAAGTGAGGTATCATTTTTATCGGGAGACTTGGGGGAACGCTGGGTGGAAGGAAATTTGTGGCTCCTCTCAGATTCCAGAACTTTCTGTCACCGAAATGTGAGGAAAACTTGTTTTTTTAGCCACTTTTTGAGGTTTGCAAAGGATTCTGGGTAACAGAACCTGGTCAGAGCCCCACGAGTCACCCCATCTTGGATTCCCCTAGGTCTCTAGTTTTAAAAAATGCACAGGTTTGGTAGGTTTCCCTATGTGCCGGCTGAGCTAGAGGCCAAAATCTACAGGTAGGCACTTTGCAAAAAACAGCTCTGTATTTTGTCAAAAAATGGGATGTGTCCACGTTGTGTTTTGGGGCATTTCCTGTGGCGGGCGCTAGGCCTACCCACACAAGTGAGGTATCATTTTTATCGGGAGACTTGGGGGAACGCTGGGTGGAAGGACATTTGTGGCTCCTCTCAGATTCCAGAACTTTCTGTCACCGAAATATGAGGAAAACTTGTTTTTTTTGCGACTTTTTGAGGTTTGCAAAGGATTCTGGGTAACAGAACCTGGTCAGAGCCCCACGAGTCACCCCATCTTGGATTCCCCTAGGTCTCTAGTTTTCAAAAATGCACAGGTTTGGTAGGTTTCCCTATGTGCCGGCTGAGCTAGAGGCCAAAATCTACAGGTAGGCACTTTGCAAAAAACAGCTCTGTATTTTGTCAAAAAATGGGATGTGTCCACGTTGTGTTTTGGGGCATTTCCTCTGGCGGGTGCTAGGCCTACCCACACAAGTGAGGTATCATTTTTATCGGGAGACTTGGGGGAACGCTGGGTGGAAGGAAATTTGTGGCTCCTCTCAGATTCCAGAACTTTCTGTCACCGAAATGTGAGGAAAACTTGTTTTTATAGCCACTTTTTGAGGTTTGCAAAGGATTCTGGGTAACAGAACCTGGTCAGAGCCCCACGAGTCACCCCATCTTGGATTCCCCTAGGTCTCTAGTTTTCAAAAATGCACAGGTTTGGTAGGTTTCCCTATGTGCCGGCTGAGCTAGAGGCCAAAATCTACAGGTAGGCACTTTGCAAAAAACAGCTCTGTATTTTGTCAAAAAATGGGATGTGTCCACGTTGTGTTTTGGGGCATTTCCTGTGGCGGGCGCTAGGCCTACCCACACAAGTGAGGTATCATTTTTATCGGGAGACTTGGGGGAACGCTGGGTGGAAGGACATTTGTGGCTCCTCTCAGATTCCAGAACTTTCTGTCACCGAAATGTGAGGAAAACTTGTTTTTTTTGCGACTTTTTGAGGTTTGCAAAGGATTCTGGGTAACAGAACCTGGTCAGAGCCCCACGAGTCACCCCATCTTGGATTCCCCTAGGTCTCTAGTTTTCAAAAATGCACAGGTTTGGTAGGTTTCCCTATGTGCCGGCTGAGCTAGAGGCCAAAATCTACAGGTAGGCACTTTGCAAAAAACAGCTCTGTATTTTGTCAAAAAATGGGATGTGTCCACGTTGTGTTTTGGGGCATTTCCTCTGGCGGGTGCTAGGCCTACCCACACAAGTGAGGTATCATTTTTATCGGGAGACTTGGGGGAACGCTGGGTGGAAGGAAATTTGTGGCTCCTCTCAGATTCCAGAACTTTCTGTCACCGAAATGTGAGGAAAACTTGTTTTTATAGCCACTTTTTGAGGTTTGCAAAGGATTCTGGGTAACAGAACCTGGTCAGAGCCCCACGAGTCACCCCATCTTGGATTCCCCTAGGTCTCTAGTTTTCAAAAATGCACAGGTTTGGTAGGTTTCCCTATGTGCCGGCTGAGCTAGAGGCCAAAATCTACAGGTAGGCACTTTGCAAAAAACAGCTCTGTATTTTGTCAAAAAATGGGATGTGTCCACGTTGTGTTTTGGGGCATTTCCTGTGGCGGGCGCTAGGCCTACCCACACAAGTGAGGTATCATTTTTATCGGGAGACTTGGGGGAACGCTGGGTGGAAGGACATTTGTGGCTCCTCTCAGATTCCAGAACTTTCTGTCACCGAAATGTCAGGAAAACTTGTTTTTTTTGCGACTTTTTGAGGTTTGCAAAGGATTCTGGGTAACAGAACCTGGTCAGAGCCCCACGAGTCACCCCATCTTGGATTCCCCTAGGTCTCTAGTTTTCAAAAATGCACAGGTTTGGTAGGTTTCCCTATGTGCCGGCTGAGCTAGAGGCCAAAATCTACAGGTAGGCACTTTGCAAAAAACAGCTCTGTATTTTGTCAAAAAATGGGATGTGTCCACGTTGTGTTTTGGGGCATTTCCTCTGGCGGGTGCTAGGCCTACCCACACAAGTGAGGTATCATTTTTATCGGGAGACTTGGGGGAACGCTGGGTGGAAGGAAATTTGTGGCTCCTCTCAGATTCCAGAACTTTCTGTCACCGAAATGTGAGGAAAACTTGTTTTTTTAGCCACTTTTTGAGGTTTGCAAAGGATTCTGGGTAACAGAACCTGGTCAGAGCCCCACGAGTCACCCCATCTTGGATTCCCCTAGGTCTCTAGTTTTCAAAAATGCACAGGTTTGGTGCGTTTCCCTATGTGCCGGCTGAGCTAGAGGCCAAAATCTACAGGTAGGCACTTTGCAAAAAACAGCTCTGTATTTTGTCAAAAAATGTGATGTGTCCACGTTGTGTTTTGGGGCATTTCCTGTGGCGGGCGCTAGGCCTACCCACACAAGTGAGGTATCATTTTTATCGGGAGACTTGGGGGAACGCTGGGTGGAAGGACATTTGTGGCTCCTCTCAGATTCCAGAACTTTCTGTCACCGAAATGTCAGGAAAACTTGTTTTTTTTGCGACTTTTTGAGGTTTGCAAAGGATTCTGGGTAACAGAACCTGGTCAGAGCCCCACGAGTCACCCCATCTTGGATTCCCCTAGGTCTCTAGTTTTCAAAAATGCACAGGTTTGGTAGGTTTCCCTATGTGCCGGCTGAGCTAGAGGCCAAAATCTACAGGTAGGCACTTTGCAAAAAACAGCTCTGTATTTTGTCAAAAAATGGGATGTGTCCACGTTGTGTTTTGGGGCATTTCCTCTGGCGGGTGCTAGGCCTACCCACACAAGTGAGGTATCATTTTTATCGGGAGACTTGGGGGAACGCTGGGTGGAAGGAAATTTGTGGCTCCTCTCAGATTCCAGAACTTTCTGTCACCGAAATGTGAGGAAAACTTGTTTTTTTAGCCACTTTTTGAGGTTTGCAAAGGATTCTGGGTAACAGAACCTGGTCAGAGCCCCACGAGTCACCCCATCTTGGATTCCCCTAGGTCTCTAGTTTTCAAAAATGCAGAGGTTTGGTAGGTTTCCCTATGTGCCGGCTGAGCTAGAGGCCAAAATCTACAGGTAGGCACTTTGCAAAAAACAGCTCTGTATTTTGTCAAAAAATGGGATGTGTCCACGTTGTGTTTTGGGGCATTTCCTGTGGCGGGCGCTAGGCCTACCCACACAAGTGAGGTATCATTTTTATCGGGAGACTTGGGGGAACGCTGGGTGGAAGGACATTTGTGGCTCCTCTCAGATTCCAGAACTTTCTGTCACCGAAATGTGAGGAAAACTTGTTTTTTTTGCGACTTTTTGAGGTTTGCAAAGGATTCTGGGTAACAGAACCTGGTCAGAGCCCCACGAGTCACCCCATCTTGGATTCCCCTAGGTCTCTAGTTTTAAAAAATGCACAGGTTTGGTAGGTTTCCCTATGTGCCGGCTGAGCTAGAGGCCAAAATCTACAGGTAGGCACTTTGCAAAAAACAGCTCTGTATTTTGTCAAAAAATGGGATGTGTCCACGTTGTGTTTTGGGGCATTTCCTCTGGCGGGTGCTAGGCCTACCCACACAAGTGAGGTATCATTTTTATCGGGAGACTTGGGGGAACGCTGGGTGGAAGGAAATTTGTGGCTCCTCTCAGATTCCAGAACTTTCTGTCACCGAAATGTGAGGAAAACATGTTTTTTTAGCCACTTTTTGAGGTTTGCAAAGGATTCTGGGTAACAGAACCTGGTCAGAGCCCCACGAGTCACCCCATCTTGGATTCCCCTAGGTCTCTAGTTTTCAAAAATGCACAGGTTTGGTAGGTTTCCCTATGTGCCGGCTGAGCTAGAGGCCAAAATCTACAGGTAGGCACTTTGCAAAAAACAGCTCTGTATTTTGTCAAAAAATGGGATGTGTCCACGTTGTGTTTTGGGGCATTTCCTGTGGCGGGCGCTAGGCCTACCCACACAAGTGAGGTATCATTTTTATCGGGAGACTTGGGGGAACGCTGGGTGGAAGGACATTTGTGGCTCCTCTCAGATTCCAGAACTTTCTGTCACCGAAATGTGAGGAAAACTTGTTTTTTTTGCGACTTTTTGAGGTTTGCAAAGGATTCTGGGTAACAGAACCTGGTCAGAGCCCCACGAGTCACCCCATCTTGGATTCCCCTAGGTCTCTAGTTTAAAAAAATGCACAGGTTTGGTAGGTTTCCCTATGTGCCGGCTGAGCTAGAGGCCAAAATCTACAGGTAGGCACTTTGCAAAAAACAGCTCTGTATTTTGTCAAAAAATGGGATGTGTCCACGTTGTGTTTTGGGGCATTTCCTCTGGCGGGTGCTAGGCCTACCCACACAAGTGAGGTATCATTTTTATCGGGAGACTTGGGGGAACGCTGGGTGGAAGGAAATTTGTGGCTCCTCTCAGATTCCAGAACTTTCTGTCACCGAAATGTGAGGAAAACTTGTTTTTTTAGCCACTTTTTGAGGTTTGCAAAGGATTCTGGGTAACAGAACCTGGTCAGAGCCCCACGAGTCACCCCATCTTGGATTCCCCTAGGTCTCTAGTTTTAAAAAATGCACAGGTTTGGTAGGTTTCCCTATGTGCCGGCTGAGCTAGAGGCCAAAATCTACAGGTAGGCACTTTGCAAAAAACAGCTCTGTATTTTGTCAAAAAATGGGATGTGTCCACGTTGTGTTTTGGGGCATTTCCTGTGGCGGGCGCTAGGCCTACCCACACAAGTGAGGTATCATTTTTATCGGGAGACTTGGGGGAACGCTGGGTGGAAGGACATTTGTGGCTCCTCTCAGATTCCAGAACTTTCTGTCACCGAAATGTGAGGAAAACTTGTTTTTTTTGCGACTTTTTGAGGTTTGCAAAGGATTCTGGGTAACAGAACCTGGTCAGAGCCCCACGAGTCACCCCATCTTGGATTCCCCTAGGTCTCTAGTTTTCAAAAATGCACAGGTTTGGTAGGTTTCCCTATGTGCCGGCTGAGCTAGAGGCCAAAATCTACAGGTAGGCACTTTGCAAAAAACAGCTCTGTATTTTGTCAAAAAATGGGATGTGTCCACGTTGTGTTTTGGGGCATTTCCTCTGGCGGGTGCTAGGCCTACCCACACAAGTGAGGTATCATTTTTATCGGGAGACTTGGGGGAACGCTGGGTGGAAGGAAATTTGTGGCTCCTCTCAGATTCCAGAACTTTCTGTCACCGAAATGTGAGGAAAACTTGTTTTTTTAGCCACTTTTTGAGGTTTGCAAAGGATTCTGGGTAACAGAACCTGGTCAGAGCCCCACGAGTCACCCCATCTTGGATTCCCCTAGGTCTCTAGTTTTCAAAAATGCAGAGGTTTGGTAGGTTTCCCTATGTGCCGGCTGAGCTAGAGGCCAAAATCTACAGGTAGGCACTTTGCAAAAAACAGCTCTGTATTTTGTCAAAAAATGGGATGTGTCCACGTTGTGTTTTGGGGCATTTCCTGTGGCGGGCGCTAGGCCTACCCACACAAGTGAGGTATCATTTTTATCGGGAGACTTGGGGGAACGCTGGGTGGAAGGACATTTGTGGCTCCTCTCAGATTCCAGAACTTTCTGTCACCGAAATGTGAGGAAAACTTGTTTTTTTTTGCGACTTTTTGAGGTTTGCAAAGGATTCTGGGTAACAGAACCTGGTCAGAGCCCCACGAGTCACCCCATCTTGGATTCCCCTAGGTCTCTAGTTTTAAAAAATGCACAGGTTTGGTAGGTTTCCCTATGTGCCGGCTGAGCTAGAGGCCAAAATCTACAGGTAGGCACTTTGCAAAAAACAGCTCTGTATTTTGTCAAAAAATGGGATGTGTCCACGTTGTGTTTTGGGGCATTTCCTCTGGCGGGTGCTAGGCCTACCCACACAAGTGAGGTATCATTTTTATCGGGAGACTTGGGGGAACGCTGGGTGGAAGGAAATTTGTGGCTCCTCTCAGATTCCAGAACTTTCTGTCACCGAAATGTGAGGAAAACTTGTTTTTTTAGCCACTTTTTGAGGTTTGCAAAGGATTCTGGGTAACAGAACCTGGTCAGAGCCCCACGAGTCACCCCATCTTGGATTCCCCTAGGTCTCTAGTTTTAAAAAATGCACAGGTTTGGTAGGTTTCCCTATGTGCCGGCTGAGCTAGAGGCCAAAATCTACAGGTAGGCACTTTGCAAAAAACAGCTCTGTATTTTGTCAAAAAATGGGATGTGTCCACGTTGTGTTTTGGGGCATTTCCTGTGGCGGGCGCTAGGCCTACCCACACAAGTGAGGTATCATTTTTATCGGGAGACTTGGGGGAACGCTGGGTGGAAGGACATTTGTGGCTCCTCTCAGATTCCAGAACTTTCTGTCACCGAAATATGAGGAAAACTTGTTTTTTTTTGCGACTTTTTGAGGTTTGCAAAGGATTCTGGGTAACAGAACCTGGTCAGAGCCCCACGAGTCACCCCATCTTGGATTCCCCTAGGTCTCTAGTTTTCAAAAATGCACAGGTTTGGTAGGTTTCCCTATGTGCCGGCTGAGCTAGAGGCCAAAATCTACAGGTAGGCACTTTGCAAAAAACAGCTCTGTATTTTGTCAAAAAATGGGATGTGTCCACGTTGTGTTTTGGGGCATTTCCTCTGGCGGGTGCTAGGCCTACCCACACAAGTGAGGTATCATTTTTATCGGGAGACTTGGGGGAACGCTGGGTGGAAGGAAATTTGTGGCTCCTCTCAGATTCCAGAACTTTCTGTCACCGAAATGTGAGGAAAACTTGTTTTTATAGCCACTTTTTGAGGTTTGCAAAGGATTCTGGGTAACAGAACCTGGTCAGAGCCCCACGAGTCACCCCATCTTGGATTCCCCTAGGTCTCTAGTTTTCAAAAATGCACAGGTTTGGTAGGTTTCCCTATGTGCCGGCTGAGCTAGAGGCCAAAATCTACAGGTAGGCACTTTGCAAAAAACAGCTCTGTATTTTGTCAAAAAATGGGATGTGTCCACGTTGTGTTTTGGGGCATTTCCTGTGGCGGGCGCTAGGCCTACCCACACAAGTGAGGTATCATTTTTATCGGGAGACTTGGGGGAACGCTGGGTGGAAGGACATTTGTGGCTCCTCTCAGATTCCAGAACTTTCTGTCACCGAAATGTGAGGAAAACTTGTTTTTTTTTGCGACTTTTTGAGGTTTGCAAAGGATTCTGGGTAACAGAACCTGGTCAGAGCCCCACGAGTCACCCCATCTTGGATTCCCCTAGGTCTCTAGTTTTCAAAAATGCACAGGTTTGGTAGGTTTCCCTATGTGCCGGCTGAGCTAGAGGCCAAAATCTACAGGTAGGCACTTTGCAAAAAACAGCTCTGTATTTTGTCAAAAAATGGGATGTGTCCACGTTGTGTTTTGGGGCATTTCCTGTGGCGGGCGCTAGGCCTACCCACACAAGTGAGGTATCATTTTTATCGGGAGACTTGGGGGAACGCTGGGTGGAAGGACATTTGTGGCTCCTCTCAGATTCCAGAACTTTCTGTCACCGAAATGTCAGGAAAACTTGTTTTTTTTGCGACTTTTTGAGGTTTGCAAAGGATTCTGGGTAACAGAACCTGGTCAGAGCCCCACGAGTCACCCCATCTTGGATTCCCCTAGGTCTCTAGTTTTCAAAAATGCACAGGTTTGGTAGGTTTCCCTATGTGCCGGCTGAGCTAGAGGCCAAAATCTACAGGTAGGCACTTTGCAAAAAACAGCTCTGTATTTTGTCAAAAAATGGGATGTGTCCACGTTGTGTTTTGGGGCATTTCCTCTGGCGGGTGCTAGGCCTACCCACACAAGTGAGGTATCATTTTTATCGGGAGACTTGGGGGAACGCTGGGTGGAAGGAAATTTGTGGCTCCTCTCAGATTCCAGAACTTTCTGTCACCGAAATGTGAGGAAAACTTGTTTTTATAGCCACTTTTTGAGGTTTGCAAAGGATTCTGGGTAACAGAACCTGGTCAGAGCCCCACGAGTCACCCCATCTTGGATTCCCCTAGGTCTCTAGTTTTCAAAAATGCACAGGTTTGGTAGGTTTCCCTATGTGCCGGCTGAGCTAGAGGCCAAAATCTACAGGTAGGCACTTTGCAAAAAACAGCTCTGTATTTTGTCAAAAAATGGGATGTGTCCACGTTGTGTTTTGGGGCATTTCCTGTGGCGGGCGCTAGGCCTACCCACACAAGTGAGGTATCATTTTTATCGGGAGACTTGGGGGAACGCTGGGTGGAAGGACATTTGTGGCTCCTCTCAGATTCCAGAACTTTCTGTCACCGAAATGTCAGGAAAACTTGTTTTTTTTGCGACTTTTTGAGGTTTGCAAAGGATTCTGGGTAACAGAACCTGGTCAGAGCCCCACGAGTCACCCCATCTTGGATTCCCCTAGGTCTCTAGTTTTCAAAAATGCACAGGTTTGGTAGGTTTCCCTATGTGCCGGCTGAGCTAGAGGCCAAAATCTACAGGTAGGCACTTTGCAAAAAACAGCTCTGTATTTTGTCAAAAAATGGGATGTGTCCACGTTGTGTTTTGGGGCATTTCCTCTGGCGGGTGCTAGGCCTACCCACACAAGTGAGGTATCATTTTTATCGGGAGACTTGGGGGAACGCTGGGTGGAAGGAAATTTGTGGCTCCTCTCAGATTCCAGAACTTTCTGTCACCGAAATGTGAGGAAAACTTGTTTTTTTAGCCACTTTTTGAGGTTTGCAAAGGATTCTGGGTAACAGAACCTGGTCAGAGCCCCACGAGTCACCCCATCTTGGATTCCCCTAGGTCTCTAGTTTTCAAAAATGCACAGGTTTGGTGCGTTTCCCTATGTGCCGGCTGAGCTAGAGGCCAAAATCTACAGGTAGGCACTTTGCAAAAAACAGCTCTGTATTTTGTCAAAAAATGTGATGTGTCCACGTTGTGTTTTGGGGCATTTCCTGTGGCGGGCGCTAGGCCTACCCACACAAGTGAGGTATCATTTTTATCGGGAGACTTGGGGGAACGCTGGGTGGAAGTACATTTGTGGCTCCTCTCAGATTCCAGAACTTTCTGTCACCGAAATGTCAGGAAAACTTGTTTTTTTTGCGACTTTTTGAGGTTTGCAAAGGATTCTGGGTAACAGAACCTGGTCAGAGCCCCACGAGTCACCCCATCTTGGATTCCCCTAGGTCTCTAGTTTTCAAAAATGCACAGGTTTGGTAGGTTTCCCTATGTGCCGGCTGAGCTAGAGGCCAAAATCTACAGGTAGGCACTTTGCAAAAAACAGCTCTGTATTTTGTCAAAAAATGGGATGTGTCCACGTTGTGTTTTGGGGCATTTCCTCTGGCGGGTGCTAGGCCTACCCACACAAGTGAGGTATCATTTTTATCGGGAGACTTGGGGGAACGCTGGGTGGAAGGAAATTTGTGGCTCCTCTCAGATTCCAGAACTTTCTGTCACCGAAATGTGAGGAAAACTTGTTTTTTTAGCCACTTTTTGAGGTTTGCAAAGGATTCTGGGTAACAGAACCTGGTCAGAGCCCCACGAGTCACCCCATCTTGGATTCCCCTAGGTCTCTAGTTTTCAAAAATGCAGAGGTTTGGTAGGTTTCCCTATGTGCCGGCTGAGCTAGAGGCCAAAATCTACAGGTAGGCACTTTGCAAAAAACAGCTCTGTATTTTGTCAAAAAATGGGATGTGTCCACGTTGTGTTTTGGGGCATTTCCTGTGGCGGGCGCTAGGCCTACCCACACAAGTGAGGTATCATTTTTATCGGGAGACTTGGGGGAACGCTGGGTGGAAGGACATTTGTGGCTCCTCTCAGATTCCAGAACTTTCTGTCACCGAAATGTGAGGAAAACTTGTTTTTTTTGCGACTTTTTGAGGTTTGCAAAGGATTCTGGGTAACAGAACCTGGTCAGAGCCCCACGAGTCACCCCATCTTGGATTCCCCTAGGTCTCTAGTTTTAAAAAATGCACAGGTTTGGTAGGTTTCCCTATGTGCCGGCTGAGCTAGAGGCCAAAATCTACAGGTAGGCACTTTGCAAAAAACAGCTCTGTATTTTGTCAAAAAATGGGATGTGTCCACGTTGTGTTTTGGGGCATTTCCTCTGGCGGGTGCTAGGCCTACCCACACAAGTGAGGTATCATTTTTATCGGGAGACTTGGGGGAACGCTGGGTGGAAGGAAATTTGTGGCTCCTCTCAGATTCCAGAACTTTCTGTCACCGAAATGTGAGGAAAACTTGTTTTTTTAGCCACTTTTTGAGGTTTGCAAAGGATTCTGGGTAACAGAACCTGGTCAGAGCCCCACGAGTCACCCCATCTTGGATTCCCCTAGGTCTCTAGTTTTCAAAAATGCACAGGTTTGGTAGGTTTCCCTATGTGCCGGCTGAGCTAGAGGCCAAAATCTACAGGTAGGCACTTTGCAAAAAACAGCTCTGTATTTTGTCAAAAAATGGGATGTGTCCACATTGTGTTTTGGGGCATTTCCTGTGGCGGGCGCTAGGCCTACCCACACAAGTGAGGTATCATTTTTATCGGGAGACTTGGGGGAACGCTGGGTGGAAGGACATTTGTGGCTCCTCTCAGATTCCAGAACTTTCTGTCACCGAAATGTGAGGAAAACTTGTTTTTTTTGCGACTTTTTGAGGTTTGCAAAGGATTCTGTGTAACAGAACCTGGTCAGAGCCCCACGAGTCACCCCATCTTGGATTCCCCTAGGTCTCTAGTTTTCAAAAATGCACAGGTTTGGTAGGTTTCCCTATGTGCCGGCTGAGCTAGAGGCCAAAATCTACAGGTAGGCACTTTGCAAAAAACAGCTCTGTATTTTGTCAAAAAATGGGATGTGTCCACATTGTGTTTTGGGGCCTTTCGTGTGGCGGGCGCTAGGCCTACCCACCCAAGTGAGGTATCATTTTTATCGGGAGACCTGGGGGAACGCTGGGTGGAAGGAAATTTGTGGCTCCTCTCAGATTCCAGAACTTTCTGTCACCGAAATGTGAGGAGAACTTGTTTTTTTAGCCACTTTTTAAGGTTTGCAAAGGATTCTGGGTAACAGAACCTGGTCAGAGCCCCACGAGTCACCCCATCTTGGATTCCCCTAGGTCTCTAGTTTTCAAAAATGCACAGGTTTGGTAGGTTTCCCTATGTGCCGGCTGAACTAGAGGCCAAAATCTACAGGTAGGCACTTTGCAAAAAAACAGCTCTGTATTTTGTCAAAAAATGGGATGTGTCCACGTTGTGTTTTGGGGCATTTCCTGTCGCGGGCGCTAGGCCTACCCACACAAGTAAGGTATCATTTTTATCGGGAGACTTGGGGGAACATAGAATAGCAAAACAAGTGTTATTGCCCCTTATCTTTCTCTACATTTTTTCCTTCCAAATATACGAGAGTGTGTAAAAAAGACGTCTATTTGAGAAATGCCCTGCAATTCACATGCTAGTATGGGCACCTCGTAATTCAGAGATGTGCAAATAACCACTGCTTCTCAAAACCTTATCTTGATCCCATTTTGGAAATGCAAAGGTGTTCTTGAACCCTCTTTTTCACTCTTCTTATTTCAGCAAATGAATTGCTGTATACCCAGTATAGAATGAAAACCAACTGCAGGATGCAGCTCATTTATTGGCTCTGGGTACCTAGGGTTCTTGATGAACCTACAAGCCCTTTATATCCCCGCAACCAGAAGAGTCCAGCAGACTAAACGGTATATTGCTTTCAGACATCGCAGGAAAAAGTTGCAGAGTAAAACATAAAGAAAAATGGCTGTTGTTTTCAGCTCAATTTCAATATTTTTTTAATTCAGCTGTTATTTTCTGTAGGAAAACCTTGTAGGAGCTACACAAATGATCCCTTGCTGAATTTAGAATTTTGTCTAGTTTTCAGAAATGTTTAGCTTTCCGGGATCCAGCATTGGTTTCACACCCATTCCTGTCACTAACTGGAAGGAGGTTGAAAGCACCAAAAATAGTAAAAATGGGGTATGTCCCAGTAAAATGCCAAATTTGTGTTGGAAAATGTGGTTTTCTGATTCAAGTCTGCCTGTTCCTGAAAGGTGGGAAGATAGTGATTTCAGCACCAGAAACCCTTTGTTGATGGCATTTTCAGGGAAAAAACCACAAGCCTTCTTCGGCAGCCCTTTTTCCCCATTTTTTTGGAAAAAACGAAATTTTCACTGTATTTTGGCTATTTTCTTGGTCTCCTCCAGAGGAAACCACAAACTCTGGCTACCATTAGAATCCCTAGGATGTTGGAAAAAAAGGACGCAAATTTGGCGTGGTTAGCTTATGTGGACAAAAAGTTATGAAGCCCTAAGCGCGAACTACCCCAAATAGCCAAAAAAGGGCTCAGCACTGGGGGGGGAAAAGGCCCAGCAGCTAAGGGGTTAAAAGGCCACTTCTGTGGCTGGCACAATCAGTGCTGCAGGCCCACTAGTAGCATTTAATTTAAAGGCCCTGGGTATATGGTACACCACTTTAGAAGGGACTTACAGATAAATTAAATATGCCAAACAGCTGTAAGCCAATCATACCATGTTTTGGGGGAGAACGCACATGCACTTTAGCACTGATTAGCAGTGGTAAAGATTCCTGAGTCCTAAAGCAAACAAAAAGAAGGTCAGAAAAATAGGAGGACGAAGGCAAAAAGTTTGGAGATAACCCTTCAGAAAGGGTCGTTTCCAAAAAAGCAGCTTTCTGAAATCTCTACAATTCATATTTGGGCTGGTAGGGCATTTATGTCTCCATTTTAATGTTTTATCTGGCTAAGAGTAATAAGTGAACTAACCAAAGTACGAGAAACACCAACATCCCAAACTGGATTTTTACAACTAGTCTGGGATGCGAAATTTAACAATACTGCTTCGACATACAAGAAAAAACATAACAGAGTATTACTTTCTGTCTGCCCATTGCTTAAAATCTAAATTGTTAAAGTTTGGATTGTCCTGTACAAGAGAATTAAACAGTTCAGGCATACCTTCAAATCGACCCACTTCCCTCGTCAATCGGCAAAGAGGAGTCACTATCCAGGTAATGTGTGGCAACAAGGTACATTTACAGGCTGCTGAATTTGAAGAGGTATGGCTTTTTACCTCAAGGATACCAGAAATCACCTCCCTGGCCTAATTTATTAAGGTCATCTCACCTTTAATTGTAAGCTTCACATCTACATTTTATTCGAATCGATTTTTTCTCCTCTCCGTTTCCTACTTAGCACTGCATGTAGTTGTGTTTTGAAGACGGATTTGTTTCCGTGCTGAAGACATATTTAAAAATGAACCGCAAAATAAACCTGTTACGTAAAGACGCATATTGTGGACTTTCATAAATAGAAAACAAAGGTTACATTTGGACGTCGATGATGTATGACGTGTGACATAGGTACCACTTTTGAAAGAAGCACAGAGAAGAAAAAAATTGGATGGAAAGTTGTGAAAGAGAAGTGTCTTGCCTTCTCTCTGTCGAGCACATGGTGTAAATGACCTGGTTGTCGGCAGAGATTAATGATAGGGAGAGGGTTAAAGGGAGCGCAGAGGAGGTATTGAGAGGGAGCTATGGCTCCATATGGGAAAAATACTGCTGTTATTGACAAAAATAAATGTTGTGATCTTTATTCATATCACTCTGGTAGTTATCATACATTTTTAAATATCTGCGAAATCGTAAATCTGCGAGTAAATTACATACCTCAATTACGTCAGAATTCAGGCCCAGATTTACTAATTTTACGGGATTGTGCGCCCGTAGGAATATGGCAAACAGGATTATGATTGCATATAAAAAAAAGTCAAAGAAAGCCACGCAAAGTAACGCGATCTGGCTTTGCTGGAACAATGGCGCCAAACGGAAACAATGAAATCAATGGGTTAAAGTTAAAACGTGAGATAGTTCTACACATAGACATAATTCCTGAAAAATCACACGGACTGAGCAGTTTCCCCTTTTGCGGAAGTATGTACACAGCCTGGCTACACTGTAGTCAATCAGTCAATTCACAGAAGGTTAGACATAATAACATGCGTAATATATATAAAAAATGGCAAGATATGCAACAAATATACTAAGCACAACCGTATTACAAGGAGGAGAAAGGTCTTGCTTTACATATCATGTTTTTTTAAATAAAGTTATTACACTGCTGTATCATTGTCGGTGTACACATGTTGTCTGGCAGATCTGCCATTTGATTGCTTTTAAACTGTGTATTTGTGAGGCTCATAGGATGGAGCCTGACTGGGCAGAGATATCTACTTTTCAGGGGCTATGTTTCTTCATTTTAATTTCACGTTATCCTTGTGCGATGGCAGTAGAAAATAATGGACCTGGCATCTTTGCTTTATTTTCCATTTCCTTTCCAATACATCTAGACAACATCATTTCAAAAGAGATTAATCCTTTTAAAGAGCGCCCAGTGTTTTATTGAAAAATAGGCGAAGAGCTCATTTTTCAGTAACATTGTTTGTTTGCCTTGAAATTGTGTCCTTTGCACAGAGAACTGAATATAATTCATGCAGAGCTCTGGTTTTTTGGTCCTTGCTTTCATCTCTCTCTCGTCTTAGACTATCTCTCCCAGACCATCTCTCCCTACAACCGCCACCTTCTCTTGATGTACAGCCTGTGAGTCACACAATTAAGTCAACACTTCCATAATGTGTTCCTCCATTGTCGCATAGTTATAGAGACATTGCCTATCAGTGTCTTGTAAGTACAATGACAGAAACATGTTTGATGTAGATTGTACACTCTGGGCAGCACCCTCAGGTGAATTTCTGCCTTGTGCTCGTTATTTTTGACAAATCTAAATCTAAGGAAATTAAGCGTACATAACATAGTACAATGCCAAATATTTTTATTTTACCATGATTTTTCTAAAGCCTGACTATTGTCAAAAAGTGCAAGAACGTGGAAGATGTTCAACAGTCTTAATGCAATATAAACCGCAAAATAAAATAGTACCATTAAATAGAGTTTCAAACTAAGAGAAATAAAGGCCCTCATTACAACCCTGGCGGTCGGTGTTAAAGTGGCGGTATTACCGCCAACAAGCCGGCGGTAAAAAAAATGGGATCACGACCTCGGTAGAAACCGCCAAAACATACAGCCACTTTAACACTCCGACTGCCACGGCGGTAGCAACAAACACTGCGGTGGTAACCGCCAACCGACAGGTGGAAGTCAATGTACCGCCCACCCCATCACAACCCGCCCATCCGCCAGCTTTTCCGGGGAGGTACCAATGCCATCGAACGCACGGCGGGAACAGTACTTGGAAGGGAAACCACTCACCTCTCGACACTCAACGAAAAACCAGGACGCCATGGAGCCCGAGCTGCAGGTCCTTCCCATGCTGCTCTACTTCCTCATCTACCAGGAGTAGCAATGGCAGCGGCGATGACCACAGTGAGTACTGCACCTAGTACACAGGGGAGGGGGGAGGAAAAAGAGAGTGACACACACACGCAACACTCAACACCCCCACCTCACACGCAACACCATACACACAAACACATGCATCAACATTACATTTACATCCCGTAGACCCCTTGAAGAACGCAAGGAAAAAAGGAATAGAGTCAAAACAGTGATATTTTAGAAATAGTCAGATATACGTAAGAATTTTAAAAACAGTATTCATAAAAATATACAATATGTACATAAGGCGTTACATTGTCCATAAAAAATGTCCGTGGGCCACTGGGCCAAAACTCATAGGCCAAGCCCACACTTGACTCCTGCCTCAGTATGGAGAGAACACTGCAGGGGCATCAGGTCAAAAACACACAGGCACCTCAGGGGGAGGGTGAAGGGGGTGCACCTCAGCCAGAAGATGGTAAAACGCCACTGCTCCTGGAGGGGGCTCCATGCCCACAGTGATGTCCTGGGGAGTGCAAGGCCACAGCCTCTCAAGTGGGTGGGTTGCCACAGCGATGTCCTGAGGAGTGCAAGGCCACAGTCTCTCAAGTGGGTGAGTTGCCCACTGCTTGGTCCTGGGAAGTGCAAAGCCACAGTCTCTCAAGTGGGTGGATTGCCCACAGCGATGTCCTGCGGAGTGCAAAGCCACAGTCTCTCTAGTGAGTGGGTTGCCCACTGCTTGGTCCTGGGGAGTGCAAGGCCACAGTCTCTTGAGTGGATGCCTTCTTCCACTGGTTCTGGAGGGGGCTTTGTGCCCAGTGTGCTTCATAAGGATTGGGTGAGTGGGTGCATATCTCCACTGGTTCTGGAGGAGGCTTTGTGCCCAGTGTGCTTCATCCTGCCAAGGATAGGGTGAGTGGATGCCTTCTTCCACTGGTTCTCTAGGGTGTTTTCTGCCCAGTGTGCTTCATCCTGCCAAGGATTTACAGGAACCAGGTTGCATGATAGTCCATGGAGGCAGGGCTAGACTCAATCCGGCGACGGCTACGGCTGCAAACTGGTGGTAGTGCAGGGGCTGGTGGGGGTGCTGCCAGTGGTGGAGGGAGGCTCCAGCCCTTCTCCTTCAGCCTCGGATGGCTGCTCTCTTGGGCTGCTGCTGCTGGTAGTGGTTCTACTGTCAGAAGTGCAAGTGGCGGTGCTTGCGGTGGGGCCTGCGGCGGTGCTAGTGGCGGTTCAGGTGGTGGTGCTGGCTGTGGTGCAGGTGCCGGTGCTGCCAGTGGTGGAGGGAGACTCCAGCCCTTCTCCTGCAGCCTTGGACGGCTGCCCACTGGGGCTGCTGCTGCTGACAGTAGTGGTGCTTGCCACGGTGCAGGTGGCGGTGCAGGTGGCGGGGCTTGCGGCAGTGCTAGTGGTGGGGCTGCTGGCAGTGCTGCCCACGGTGTAGGTGGCGGTGCTGGCGGTTGTGCTGGTACCCATCAGGCCTTCACCTGCATCCTCAGAACCCTGAAGTGCCTTTGCTGGTGTTTTCTGCCCCTTCCTCACCTTGGCAGTTGGTGGTGTGACCTCGGGCCTGGCAGCTGGAGTCTTTGAGGTGGCCTTTCTGGGTGGTTGTGGCTCCTTCCCCTTGCTGGATCCTGTCCCCCTCTTCACCTTGCCAGGTGGTGGAATGGTTTTGGCCTTGGCAGGGGTTGGTGGCACACTGGCTGGGCTGACGGGTGCCCCCTTTGAGCCTTTGATAGCTGCTGGAACCACAGCGGATGATGATTTGGTGGCTGAGGTGCTGGGCTGGGTTCTGGCCACCCTGGCCCACGGGGAAGGGTGGGGGGAAGGGGTAGGGAAGAGGTCAAAGTTGGCCAGGAAAAGCTTCTTAGGGACACTGGGGCGGAAAGAGGGAAAGGGTTTGGGAGTGGAGGAAGAAGGAGTGGTTGTAGGAGGTGTCGGTCTGCTGAATTTGGGTGCAGGTGCATGGGCTGGATGCTGTTGTGAGGTGGATGGCTGTTGGGTGGGTGGGTGGGGGCTTGTGTTTGTGTACTTTGGGAGGAGCGGTCACAGATACACTGGGAGAGGACATAGGGGACGTGTGCATGGATGTGGGGGTGCTGACTGCCAGTGAGGGGTGTGTTGTGATGGGCGTGCTCGTGATGGAGGTAGTGGATGAGGATGTAGTGCATGCAGGTGTGAGTGGAGACACTACTGGGAGGGAGGTGGATGATGAAGAGGAGGGCGGCACAGTGAAGGCAGTGGATGTTGGTGTGTCTGTATGGGGATGGTGCTTGTGTGTTTGCCTGTGAGATGAAGTGTGGTGCTTGTGTTTGCCTGAGCCACTTTTGTGTGGTGATTTGGGTGAATGCTGGTCTTAAGGTTTGCTTGGGATAGGCTGAGGTTGAGCGGATTGGGACTGGGTAGAGGAAGTTGGAGGAGGGAGGCTAGAGACAGGGACAATGGCTGCCATCAGTGCTGAGGCCAGTGCCTGAAACGTTCTCTGTTGGGCCACCATGCCAGAGTGAATGCCCTCCAGGTATGCATTTGTTTGTTGCAAATGCCTCCCGACACCCTGGATGGCATTCAGTATGGTTGACTGCCCAACAGTGAGGGATCTCAGGAGGTCAATAGCCTGCTCACTGAGGGCAGCAGGGCTGACTGGGGCAGGGCCTGAGGTGCCTGGGGCGAAGGAGATGCCCACCCTCCTGGGTGAGCGGACAGGGGAAACACACTGAGGGGCTGCTGGTGGGAGGGGGTGGCGGCTGTACCTGTTGTTGGGGTGGACACAGAGGTGTCCGCCACTGCCAGGGAGCTTCCATCGGAGAAGGAGTTGCTGTCTGTGGTGTCCCCTCCTGTTCCCGTCATGGTCCTCCCCTCACCCCCCATCCCACTGGTTCCCTCACTGTCTGTGGATTCGGCCTCCATGCCCATGTGGGATGAGGCTCCCTCCATCGCCGGTGCCTCTGTTCCTCTGCCAGATAATGCTAATGCACACAAGGACAGGGTGACAAAACAAAAAGTGTGGGGGGAGAGACAGAGGATACACTTGGTCAATGCCAGCAACAAAACTACTGTTGGCGTAGACAACTCACAGGGAGCAGCCCTATGCCCTAGGCCATGCACTACCAGTCACTAAAATAGACACAAGCCCATGGGACACAATGCCTAACGCCATTAGCTGCACACCTGAAACCCACAGGACCCTGCCCAGTAGTAGATGCTCACTAACACTATTGGGGGTGGAGTGCTTCAGAGCCTGCCCAAAAAGGGACCTATCCTGCCATGTTCACCCTGGCCTAGGGGCACCCACAGCCCACATCCCCCACCCAAGTAAACCCTAACACGCTCACAGTCATGAATCTGAATCTGTACTCACCCCCTTGTGGCTGCCGTGATGCCTTCAAGCACCCATCCAACTCCGGATAGGCCACCGCCAGGATGCGGAACATCAGGGGGGTCAGGGTATGATGGGCACCCCTTCCTCATTGAGAGGCCAGCCCCAGCTTGGCCTCCACCGTCTTCCTTGCCCAGCGGCGCAGGTCCTCCCACCATTTGCAGCAGTGGGTGCTCCGCCTGCCAAAGACCCCCAGGGTCCGCACCTCCTTGGCGATGGCACGCTAAATACCCTTTTTCTGATGGGCCCTGACCTGCATGGAAAAGACAGCAGAAAAGGGAATTAGTTAACCGTCCAGACCGTCACACTCATGGCCCACCAGATCCTGCCCATCCCCTGACGCACATACATTACCACCATACATGCAGCACCCTGGCCAGGACGCCTCAGCACCCCCGACATGTGGCTTACACACACAGCAATCCATACATTCATGGCCCACGCATCATGCTCCCAGTGTACTCACCTGTTTGTCTGGAGGACCGTAGAATAACGTGTACTGGGGTAGGACCCCATCCACCAGTTTCTCCAACTCCTCTGCAGTTAAGGCAGGGGCCCTTCCCCAGACACATGAGCCATTGTCACTTCCAGACACAGGTCAGTCACAACAGCACTTTCAGTGTAGATCCCATCCTGTTGAAGGTCAGGTAGCAAGTGAGTGCACAGATAGAAAATGGCAGTCACATCCGCAGCGGTGCGTACCGTCACCGGCGGCGTACATCGCCATTGGATCCTGGAACCCATAGGGCCCAATAATAACCAATGCGAAGTTGCATGGCGGTCGTCAACTGCCTACCACTACGTCGCACAACGCCAGCAGAATGACCTCATTTCCACTTGTACCTCCTCACAGGTCAGGCTGCTGCCATTTCAGGGGGGCACAGGCCATGGCACCTAACTGCGTCACAGCAGATATTGGCACAGCAACTGACTCTCAGATTCACATACAGGTTCTGTAAAGGAAAAGATGCATCATTATTTCAATTGATGTGTGAATATGACCCTCTGCTCACAGTTTTCCTCCATAGGCTTCTGCCGCTGAGGATGAATATGAGATGGAGACATCCTCTGGTGTACAGACCCCTGGTGGACCTTGCGACAGACACATTATCCTAACCTACAGACTTGATCAGGCCACAATCCAAGAACTGTGTGTCCAATTGGAGCCAGGCCTGATGTCAGCTATCAGCCAGCCCACAGGTATCCCCCCTCTAGTGCAGGTCCTGTCAGTGCTCCATTTCCTGGTAAGTGGTTCCTTCCAAACAACAGTGGTCATAGCATCAGGGATGTCTCAGCCAATGTTCTCCAATGTGTTGACCAGAGTGTTGTCAGCCTTGCTGAAACACATGCGCAGCTACATCCTATTCCCCCAGGGGGAGGATTTGGCCACAGTGAAAGCTGACCTTTATGCCCTGGGACATATCCCCAACATCATTGGTGCCATTGATGGTACACATGTAGCATTTGCCCTCCCCCCCTCCCCCAGAGAAATGAAAAAGTGTTCAGGAGTAGAAAAAGCTATCACTCTATGAATGTGCAGATGGTGTGTTTGGCTGACCAGTACATCTCCCATGTGAATGTCAAGTTCAAGTTTCCTGGCTCTGTGCATGATGCTTTTATCTTGAGGAATAGCAGCACCCCATATGTGATGGACCAACTCCAGAGGCACCGGGTGTGGCTAATAGGTGAGCTCAAGGTCCCCACCTAGTATAACTTGGTGTCTGGGTATGGGGTTGTCCCTAAGGGTTAGTGTGTGTCTAACAAGTATCCCTCGATATTTGCAGGTGACTCTGGCTACCCCAACCTCTCATGGCTACTGACCACAGTGAGGAATCCCAGGACAAGGGCAGAGGAACGTTACAATGAGGCACATGGGTGAACAAGTAGGATAATTGAAAGAACCTTTGGCCTCCTGAAGGCCAGGTTCCGGTGCCTCCATCTGACAGGTGGATCCCTGTACTACTCACCCAAGAATGTGTGCCAGATCATTGTTGCATGTTGCACAACCTGGCCTTGAGACGCCAGGTGCCTTTTCTGCAGGAGGATGAGCCTGGAGATGGTCTTGTGGCAGCAGTGGAGCCTGTGGACAGTGACGAAGAGGAGGCAGAGGAAGAAGATGTGGACAACAGAAGTAATATAATACAGCAGTACTTCCAGTGACACACAGGTAAGACACTAACTTCACTTTACATTTCAGTTTTCTGTTGGACATTGTACATGGCAGCCTGATTTCCCTATGTCTATGGCCACTTACTGTACCCTTTGGCATCTCTATTTTCAGATCTCTGTGGCCCACTCTGCCTCCTGGTATATTTACTGCTGCCCACTAAAGGTCATACCAATGTATACATGACTGTATATATGACTTGCAATGTTTTCAGAATGTTGTACTAATACATAATTCAATCATTTGACATACTCAAGATTTGTATTTGTTCCAAGGGTGTTTATTTAAGTGCTCATACATAGAGGGGGATGTGCAATGGGCTGGGGTCATGGTGGAGGAATGTCCAGTTAGAGTCCAGTCTCTTGGTATCACAGGTGCATTGTACAATGGGGCATGGGAAGGGGAGTAATGGCAGTTCAAGGTGGACAGGGTGACAGAGTGGGACAGAAGGGTGACAATCAGGAGAGTCTTATTTCCTGGCAGGGGTCCTGGCAATGTTCTCTGGCTTCTGCCTGGATCGCAGGGACCGTTTGCGGGGTGGTTCTCCTTCTGCAGGTGGTGGGGTGCTGGTGGCCTGTTGGTCCTGTGGCAGGGCCTCCTGTCCACTAGCACCTGCAGAGTTGGAGGGCTGTTCTTCGGTGTAGCTAGTGTCAGGGGCCCGTTGTTGTGCCACTGCCTTCCTCATGGTCTTGCCCATGTCTGCCAGCATCCCTGCAATGGTGACCAGGATGGTTTTTGAGGTCCTCCCTGATCCCCTAGTACTGTCCCTCCTGCAGCCGCTGGGTCTCCTGCAACTTGTACAGTAGCTGGCCCATGGTCTCCTGGGAATGGTGGTATGCTCCCAGGATGTTGGAGAGTGCCTCCTGGAGAGTTGACTCCCTGGGCCTGTCCTCCCCCTGTCGCACAGCAGTCCTCCCAGCTTCCCTGTTGCCCTGTGCCTCTGTCCCCTGAGCTGTGTGCCCACTGCCACTGACCCCAGGTCCCTGATCGTCCTGTGTTTGTGGGGTTGCCTGTGTTCCATGTAGTGGTGGACACACTGCTGATTGATGTGTCCTGGGGACAGTGGCATGGGCCCGCTGGGTGGGTGCTGTGCTGGTGTTTCCTGACGGGGGAGGCTCTGTGGTGGGCTGGGACTGTGGCAGGGTAACTGACTGTCCAGAGGTCCCTGATGGGCCTGGTTGGTCATTGTGATCCAGGCATGCAGAGCTGCTGTCATCACTGTTGGCCTCCTCTGGGGGGGACTGGATATGGCTGGGAACTCCTCTCCAGTGACGTTGAGTAGGGGATGTAAATGCAGTGTTATTGTATCTGCGTGTGCCATCTTGTGCATGGGTTTGTTTCCCTGTATGGCTGGGATAGCCCTGGCAGCTTAGGCTTGTGTGCATGGTGATTTTGTGGGCTAGGTGATTCTCTCTAATGGGTATGCTGTGGTGATGGGTGTCCATGCAGGTCTGTGATGGAGGTCCATGGATTAATGTTACATGCAGGGCTTGGCTTTGGAAAGGGTGGGTTGTGATAGTGGGGTATATGTGAGGTGGTGGAGTGATGGGGATGAGGGTAGGGGTAGGAGTTTGTGATGGCCTGCAGGTAGGGTGAGGGATAGAGTAGTAAAGATTTGACTTATCAGAGTCCAGTCCTCCTGCTACTCCTGCCAGGCCCTCAGGATGCATGATTGTCAAGTCTTGCTCCTCCCATGTTGTTATTTGTGGGGGAGGATGTACAGCTACCTGTTGCCTTGCAACCTAGGAACACACCTTCCCCCGTAGGTCGTTCCACCTCTTCCTGATGTCATCCCTTGTTCTTGGATGCTGTCCCACAGTGTTGGCCATTTCCACGATCCTCCACCATAGCTCCATCTTCCTTGCAATGGATGTCTGCTGCACCTGTGATCCGAATAGCTGTGGCTCTACCCGGATGCTTTCCTCCACCATGACCCAAAGTTCCTCCTCTAAAAACCTGGGGTGTCTTTGGGGTGCCATGGATGTGGTGTGAGTGATATGTGTGAGGATGTGTGGGGTGATGTGTGGGGTGATGTGTTGTGGTGTGTGCTGTGAGGTGCATGGATGTTGTATGGGTAATGGTGTTCTGTGGCTCAGATTGAGTGAGTGCTCCTGGCTTGTGTCTCTCTCTGTTGGTAATCTTTTTTTTGTTGAAAGGGTTGTGGGTAATGTGGGTGTGTGTTTTATAGTGGTCTGAGTGTGTGGGTGTAGTGTGTGTATGTGTGTCAGGTGTGTGTAGTTTGAATTGTCCAATGTGGTATAGTTTTGTAAGTGTGTGTGTATTTTGAGCGCAGAGGTGTATACCACCAATGGTTTACCGCGGTTGAAAGACCGCCACAGTGATTCGTGGGTCCTGATACTTTGGGCGTATTCCTGTTGGTGTAATGGTGTGGGTTTTGGTACCGCCAATTTATCACTGACCTTTGGTCTGGCCAACTGTGTGTGGGTGTCTGTTTTTGGGGCGGATTTCTCAGTGTGGGTCATAATACCGTAGCGGAATACCGCTGCGGTCACGGTAGGTTGGCAGCTGTCAGCACGGTGGTAGGTGGCATTTACCGCCAGGGTTGTAATGCGGGCCAAAGTTTGTTACTGAATTCTTGACCCAAGATACAGTATTTATATTGCAGTTCACGAGCCAGATACGTTTCATTGCGAAAACAATTAAAAGAAAAATGTTAACTGGTGAGGGAACATTCATGTGATTTGAAAACATGTGTGTCGTGTAATTTGCATGGCATTATATCTACCATCTCTTTAACAACTAGAGAACAATAGGATTAGATACTAGATATGGGTGTACTTTAAAGGTTAATTGACAGTTTTATAAGGAACTCATTGGATCCTTCTGGGCATCAGTGCACTGCACAAGCAAAGGCGAAAGGGACAATACCAAGGGAGTCTGGGGTTATGAGACACCACAACAAATGGCGGGCTAACCTTTGAATCTATGTATGTTTGCATGTATGTGTACTATATTTCTGTAGCGTGAACCTGGCCAAAAAGCCACAATGCAATGAAACTGTTGGAGAAACTGTAGGAGAAATGCAAATAGAGACACAAAAATGAACTTCCTCAGGGAGAAGCAGAATTTTGGGGATTTGGATTCCCACACATGTGAAAATTAAGACTGAAGAAAGATGGGTAAGGCTAAAAGTATACAGGTAGGAGAAAAAATAAAGTTCACCGCTGCAAGTGCCCTATCATTGGACGATGTCATGCTTTTGCATGTAATCAAGGCTACTTGAATCACGCGATTGTGTGGCTGTAGCCTTCTCTGTATATTTATGGATTTACCAGAGATGCCACATAAACCAAAATCGGTTTCATGACTTGCTGATTCAAACAATAATCAGGGGTGGCTCCTTTATTTTAGTGCAGGCACTTAAATGCCCCCCAAAACCCCACATATGAAAAATAAAAGGGTCATTTATTACTCTTTTATTTTTCGTCATCCCGTCCTGAACTGAGTGTCAGGATGGGGTGGGGCTTGCTGAGTGGCAGCAGGGAGGAGTGGTGGGCAAAGGGATGCCTGTGCATTGTTTAAATTGTGCATGTCGGCTGTCTTGTGACAGCCAGCCAGACATGCACACTTTACCTCTCAAAGCAGCTGTCCTAAGAGAACAGGGTTGAGAACAAGTGAAGGCCTCCAGTGACCTAAGGAGTGTCGAGAGAGGCCACTGCCTCCAATCAGGCCGCTGCTCTCATGCTGGTTAACAGCATGTGAGCAGCGTCAGCATTGGTCAAGGGAGTTTGCTTTGGCCCGCACTTAAATCTCATCAGAAGAGGTCCGGCGCAAGGATGACGTTGTGTCTAGATTCGGTAGGTATTTGCATTTTAATTTCTTTGTTTATTTTATTTGCAAGTGCACCCACCCATTAGACTGCCCCACCTCCTAGATTCCAACCGCCACTGACAACATTTAGGCCCTCATTATGACATTGGTGGTAAAAGCCGCTTACTGCCGTGCAGAAGACCGCCACCCCCCCTTCCAGCACTGCCCTCCCAGCAGCCCCTCAGCCTTCGCCCGTGCCCGCACACCCGGGAGGGTGGGCATCACCTTCGCCCCAGGCACCTCAGGCCGTGCCCCAGTCACCCCTGCTGCCCTCAGTGAGGAGGCCATTGACCTCCTCAGGTCCCTCTCTGTTGGGCAGTCTACCATTTTGAATGCCATCTAGGGTGTAAAAAGGCAGTTGCAACAAACCAATGCATTCCTGGAGGGCATTCATTCTGGTCAGGCGGCCCTTCAGCGAGCTTTTCAGACTCTGGCCTCAGCACTGATGGCAGCCATTGTCCCTGTGTCTAGCCTCCCCCTCCAACTTCCTCCACCCCAACCCAATCCCCTGTACCTCAGCCTATCCCAAGCACACCTACAGATCAGTATGCACACACTTCAACACACAAGGGAAGCTCAGGCAAACATAAGCACCACACATCCCACACGCACTCACGCAAGCATCACACACATGCAGACACACCAATATCCACTGCCTCCACTGTGTCCCCCTCCTCCTAGGTCCCTCCTCCTGCCCTGTCTCATCTACACTCACACCTGCACACACTACCTCTACAGCCACTACGTCCCTCTCCGGCACACCCACCACCACACCTCGCTGACATGCAGTCACCACCCCCACTACCATTCACACGTCCCCTGTGTCATCTCCCAGTGGGTCTGTGACGCCCCCTCCCAAGATACACAAACGCAGGCACACACCCACACCCACCCAACAGCCATCCACCTCATGACAGCCTCCAGCGCATGCACCTTCACCCAAAGTCAGCAATCGAACATCTCCTACAACCACAACTTCTTCCTCCACTCCCAAACCCCCTCAAGCTACCCGTCCGAGTGTGTCAAAAAAACTTTTCCTGTCCAACCTTGACCTCTTTCCCACACCTCCCCCACCCCGTCCGTCTCATAAGTCCCGAACTAGCACCTCAGTCACAACATCTCCGGGAACAGTGGTGCCTGTAGTCACCGGAATCTGGAGTGCACCGGCCACCAGGGCAGCCAGTGTGGCACAGAGCCACAGCACAGACAGTCCCCCACCTGCAAAGCATCAGAAGTTGGCCAGTGCCCGGCGGGAGAGGGGGAAGACTGCAGCCACCAAAGCCGCTCCCAGGGTTCCCGGTGGGAGTGTGGAGTCAGCAGTGACACCTTCCAAGGTGGGGAAGGGCCACAAGAAACCCGGCAAGTCTGGGAAGAGCAGCACGGCGGAGAAGACCGCCATCATCCCCGCTGCCCAAGAGGCCAACACCAGCACAAGCCCAGCTGCCCAGGAGGCCACCACCAGCACCAACCCAGCTGCCCAGGAGGCCACCGCCAGCACAAGCCCCGCTGGGCCATGAAGGACCACCAGCAAAAGCCCCGCTGGGCCATGAAGGACCGCCAGCAAAAGCCTGCTGGGCCATGAAGGACCGCCAGCCCAAGCCCAGCTGGGCCATGAAGGACCGCCAGTGCAAGCCCCGCTGGGCCATGAAGGACCGCCAGCGCAAGCCCCGCTGGGCCATGAAGGACCGCCAGCAAAAGCCCCGCTGGGCCATGAAGTACTGCCAGCAAAAGCACCGCTGGGCCATGAAGGACCGCCAGCAAAAGCCCCGCTGGGCCATGAAGGACCGCCAGCAAAAGCCCCGCTGGGCCATGAAGGACCGCCAGCACAAGCCCCGCTAAGCCATGATGGACCGCCAGCACAAGCCCCGCTGGGCCATGAAGGACCGCCAGCAAAAGCCACGCTGGGCCATGAAGGACCTGCAATGGAGACCGCCGTCTCAAGCACCGCTGAACAGGGCACAGCCCCCTCAAGCACCGCTTACCAGGGCACCGCCACCTCAAGCACCGCTGAACAGGGCACCACCGTCTCAAGCACCACTGAACAGGGCACAGCCGTCTCAAGCACCGCTGAACAGGGCACCGCCCCCTCAAGCACCGCTGGCACATGAGCACCAAGGGCACTGACGCTACTGAGTCCGTCACGGGCAGAATGAAGCACTCTGGGCACCATGCCCCCTCCAGAACCAGTGGAGAGTTCCATCCACTACCTCTGTCCTTAGCAGGATGAAGCACTCTGGGCACCATGCCCCCTCCAGAACCAGTGGAGAGATCCATCCACTACCTCTGTCCTTAGCAGGATGAAGCACTCTGGGCACCATGCCCCCTCCAGAACCAGTGGAGACTGTTATCCACTTGAGAGACTGTGGCTTTGCACTCCCCAGGATGGAACAGTGGGCAACCCACCCACTGTAGAGACTTGAGAGACTGTGGCTTTGCACTCCCCAGGATGGAACAGTGGGCAACCCACCCACTGTAGAGACTTGAGAGACTGTGGCTTTGCACTCCCCAGGATGAAACAGTGGGCAAGCCCCCCACTGTAGAGACTTGAGAGACTGTGGCTTTACACTCCCCAGGATGGAACAGTGGGCAAGCCACCCACTGTAGAGACTTGAGAGACTGTGGCTTTGCACTCCCCAGGATTGAACAGTGGTTATGTGGCCCCCTCGTGGATTTGGTGTCATGCACTCAACTGGCTGAGGTGCCCCCCCTTTCCCTCCCCCTGAGGTGCCTGTTTAATTGCTCTCTGATGCCCCTGCAGTGTTTTCTCCATCATGGTCGGGGATCTTGTGTGGGTCTCGCCCATACCGTGTGGGTCCAGTGTTCCACGGACTTAATTGGAGCACTACCTGGACTACTATGCTTGGTATATATTTTGTAAATGGTGTATATATATGTATTTTTGCCTACTTGATTTTAATATATTACAATGGTTACACTCATTTTCTCTTGTCTTTGCATTCTACCGGGGTGGATGGGGGGGTGTAACTGTGATGTATTAATATGCATTAGTGTGTGTGTTGTAGTGGGTAAGGGTGGGGGTGGGGGTGTTGCATGTGTGTGTCCCTGTTTTTTCCTTCCCCCGTCCCCTGTGTCGTAGGTGCAGTACTCACCGTGGTCTTCACCGCCGGCGTACGTACTCCTGGTAGAGGAGCAGGAAGACTATCGCAGGTAGAATTTGGAGTTCCGGGTCCATGGTGTCCTCGTTCCTCATGGGGTGTGTAGAGGTGAGCATTTTCCCTTCTGAATTCCTGTTTCCGCCGTGTTTTTATCCGCGGTGAATCCTCCCCGGAAAAGGTGGCAGATTGGTTGGTTGTAATAGTGTGGGCGGTACATTGTCTCCCGCCTGTCTGTTGTCGATGACCGCCGTGCTGTTTGTTTGTACCGCCGTGGCGGTCGGAGTGTTAAAGTGGCTGTCTTTGTTGGCGGTTTCCGCCACGGTCGTAATTGCTCATTTTTTACCACCGGCCTGTTGGCGGTCTTACTGCCGCTTTAACAACTTCTGCCAGGGTTGTAATGACCACCTTAGCTCTGTCTCACATGGTTCAAAATTATGAACAATAAATGACACACGTGGGGACGCGCAGTATCAGACCTTTTTGCACATTTTAAATGCTTACCTCTTAGTTACCGATCATATGTTAAACTTCTACTAATGAGGTGAAACTTTTGTAGTAATTTTGTAGTAGCAATTTTGAGTAAAATGACAAAACAGTGAAATAATACATCACAGAAAGTGCGGCACTGCTGTCTATATTTTCTTTTCTTGATGCATCATTTAGTCAACCCTGGCATGTAATTCTAGTGACCCTTTATACTCTCTGGATCGACATTCAAGACCGAAGAGTAAAAGTTACATTCCTATTGAAGAAGAAGAGATTTCCCCATGAAGGCTACCGTATAAATTAATTTTGAGGTGACTCAGCCAAGGCCTTGTGATAAAATAAAAAAGAGGTTCATAATTTGATTATTGGTTTGGGTCATGAGGAGAAAGTGTGGGAAACATACATTTTGTACATCTGTCATTCATTTTAAAATATTTATCAAGGTCTATCATGAACAGTCTCAGGTTTTAAGGTTAGGAATGCTTCTTGGCTCATTTGTACAGTGACAGGAACATACTGCAATATAGTACTGCAGTGGAACTGAAGGCTGGTCATGTCATTGAGCATTACAATGGAGGAGATTTAAGAGCTGTTGACACCAGTGGACTGGTAATATTGATGGCCGGTGAAGTATCTCCTGACAACTATAGTCCTATGTTATAACCTGAAGAATATGACTGATTGAGCTTCGCACAAGGCAACTGATAACACATTTGACATGCTTTTATGGTATTCCCTGATGAAAACTATTGAGGAGTATGTAGATTCCTGACACTCAGGGGCATATTTATATTCCGTTTGCGCCGGAATTGCGTCGTTTTTTTTAATGCAATTTCGACGCAAAACTAACTCCATATTTATACTTTGGCGTTAGACGCGTCTAGCGCCAAAGTCCATGGAGTTTGCGTCATTTTTTAGCGTGGACACCTACTTTGCGTTAATGAGATGCAAGGTAGGCGTTCACGTCTAAAAAATCGACTCCGAGGCATGTGCGTCGGATTTATACTCCCGGGCAAAATTCACGCCCGGGAGTGGGCGGGTCAAAAAAAATGACGTCCGGACGCTTTTGCGCCGTTTTTTAGCGCCTGCAAAAGGCAGGCGTTAAGGGACCTGTGGGCTCTGAAGGAGCCCAGAGGTGCCTTCCCATGCCCCCAGGGACACCCCCTGTCACCCTTGCCCACCCCAGGAGGACACCCAAGGCTGGAGGGACCCATCCCAGGGACATTAAGGTAAGTTCAGGTAAGTGGTTTTTTTTTTTTTTTTGTGGCATAGGGGGGCCTGATTTGTGCCCCCCTACATGCCACTATGCCCAATGACCATGCCCAGGGGACAGAAGTCCCCTGGGCATGGCCATTGGGCAAGGGGGCATGACTCCTGTCTTTGCTAAGACAGGAGTCATTTCTATGGGGGTTGGGAGTGGAAAAAAAATGGCGCAAATCGGGTTGAGGCGAAAAAATTGCCTCAACCTGACTTGCCCCATTTCTTGACGCCCAAGCCCCATGTCCCCCTACGACGGCGCTGCCTGGTGTACGTCGTTTTTTTTAACGCACACCAGACGGCACTGGCGGCTAACGCCGGCTAACGTCATTCAATAAATACGGCGCCCGCATGGCTCTTCAGAATGGCGTTAGCCGGCGCTAATATTTTTGACGCAAAACTGCGTTAGCGCAGTTTTGCGTCAAAAAGTATAAATATGGGCCTCAGAATTTCAGGAATTTGTTGTTCCATAATTTATGGCTCCTCTGTGTGTCCAATCATAGTAAGCTTGTCATGGGACTAGCTTCTAGAGTTGTGAAGGGCTACTCTTTAAGAAGCACCAGCTTCCACCAGAAGTCAGGGAAGTCAGGCGAAGACTGGGCTGATGGGATCAAAGTAGCAGGTGCCTAAGATTACCATGACTGGTGCCTGTTGAGTTTTGATTGGTCTGCCTATTGTTGCCTACTAATCAGTGGTAAAGTGCTTGTGCTCTTTCTTGAAAACATCTAAAATTGGCCTACCCCTAATTGGTGTATTTAATTTACCTGTGGTATTACATGTACCCAGGGCCTGTAAATTAAATGCTACGAGTAGGCAGAAGCAACCTTTTTCAAACAGAAGTAACCTTTTTAAAACATGTCCCAGGCCTGCCATTGCAGCCTGCAATGCAATTTTAAACTGTCATTTTGACCAGGAAAGATAAACCTTTGAAAGGTGTGCAAGGCTTTATTTTTATTACTTATAAGTCACCCCTAAGGTGGTCTAAAAAGGTCATAGAGCGAGATGCATGGAATGTGGAAAGTAGGGCATGTGTTACATGGCCTTACAGTGAAAAATTCCTAAAGTTATTTATCGCTGTTATAAGGCCTAGTTTTTCCATAGACTGATAATGGGTTACCTTATTACCTTAAAAAAATATATATATCTTCAGATTGAGAGCAGACAGTGAAATGATGTTCGCATTCAAATGAATTGAAATTTTAAATCCTCTACAGCGGTGAAGTTGAATTTCAAGCTACAATTTTAAAGATGCCACTTTTAGAAAGTTGGCGTTGTTCTGCCCAAACTGACTGTGGCTTCCTGACAGTGTCCTGTGTTACATGCCTGTGAATGGCTCTTCCGTTGTGGGTTGTGTCTTGCTTCCAAACAGGGAAGAAAGGTGGCCTAGGTATGAGGCGAGTAGGTCATCCTGACAGGATGACTTGGGAGGAGCTGTCCTGCTCCCTAAATACACTTTAAAGGGCTCTGACGGCAGGACATACAAAGGAGTCTAACCATAGGCCGGCCCTTGCCTTTTGTCACACCAAAGCGTTTGGAGTCAAACCCAGTGACTGGGGAAGAACTGACCAGAAACACTTTGGAGGGAAGGTTAGGAAATTCCCTCACACAAAGGCTGGCATCAGGTAAAAAATAGGACCTTCAGAACCACTCATCAGAACACTCCTGGACATATGGAAGATACAGAAGAAGGACTTCCCTGCTGCCGAAAGACTGCCCTTTTGCTGTCTTGCTGCCTAGAGAAGGAAGATTGGATTTACTTGCCTTGATCCCAGGCTACCAGAGTGACTTCCAGAATAAGTTGACTGACCTGCTATGTGAGCTACAGAGACACAACAAGCTTCCACAAGCCCCCAAGAGAAATTCCTTAGGCTGGATCCTCAAGAAAAGTTGAACATTCTAGTGTTCTGGGCTCCTCATGACCATGAAGTGACCTCTTTGTACCGATAATTTACAGCCAACAACAACTACCAACATGAAGCTCCAGTGCATTTGCTCTTCGCACTGACCGCCCGTGATGACTGGAAAAGCAAGACCTGCTTTTTGTGTTGACAATGACTAGCGGGGACCAACTCTTCATGCTACAGCAACGACCCCCTAAGATGCTCAACCTGCTTTTCGTGCCAAAAGCCTTCTCCTTGTGGCCCCCTCTAATGTGAATACAACTCTTCACACCAGACTTATGAAAGTAATTCTTTAGCAAGACTAATCTGGTCCCTGCATCTGACTTGTGCTTCATCCTAGCCAGTCTGAATTAGTGATTTCCCCCCGGTATAATGGGGCCAAATAACCACAAGTGTCTATTTCTGCGTATTGGTGGTATTTTTATCTAAACTTTAAAAACAAATATCCCCGATTCTTCTGATTACATTTTGTTTATTTTGTTGTCATTTTATTTATTAAAAATACTTTATATTTTTCTAAATTGGTTTGGATTTTTTTTCTGTTGTGTCTTCACTTTTTTTTACTGTTTTTGTGTGTGCTGCATCAATATCTTACACATTGCTTGACTAATTTTCTGTCAAGATATCAGAGGCCTATGAACAGGTTGATTTAGGAACTTTAGTGTTTTACCCTGACAAGAATTGTGCCCCCCTCTAAACTGATAATTCAGTGTCTTTTAGGGGATCATTTTGCCTCCAATCAAACACTTGTATTGCACAACATGAGGAATTATTTTACACCACCTCTGTTAGCTCCTCCATGGTCCTCCCAACCATTTTGTCTTTCCTCCTGCCTGAACGAAGCTTCATTAACCACTTGAAAAGTCATACGCTCATAAAAAACTCCTTTGGCTAAATGAAGAAACCTGTCGGGTTGCAAGATGGCCGATGGCCACCACAAAGAGAGATAAGAATCTGCAACTGTAAACCTGCTGTCACATGGCAGTCTTTATGGCACAGACTAATTTTTTGGTTAAATGATTTTCAGTTTGTCCTTTTGTTTGCCTACCAAAATCAAATATGCAATACAAAGGGAATTCATGGCTGCACTCACAGTGAAAACCTAGTTGCCAACTCCATTAGAAATGTTTAACTTTCTTTAGGACAACACATTTTCTTTCATAATTTCATAGGGAATAATATTTAGCATAAGCCATAAAGCTTGAGTTGTTATGATGTCATGCAGAACCTCATGGTGAAAACATCTCTTGGCACGAGAATTGCAACTTCTTCAAATCCTCTACCTGGCCCTGCAACTCCCGGACCAGTGACGCCAACCACAACATCAACCGTAAGTACATCAGCTTAGCACACACTGGAGGGAACAACGTTAGTACACACACACACACACAAAGCCATAAATGCCCATACCCACAACCACCACACATACATGTTGAAGGAGAGACAATGGTGTAGTGCCTCATAAATATAATATTTTGCAAAAGTGTGCAATAAACAATGAACATACAGGCCCAAGGGCCAGTCCAAAATCCATAGGCACAAGCTGACACCCCAACTTGACTCGTAACTCCAAAGTGCAAGCCTCCACAGGGCAGGGACATCAATGTGGAATGCAGGCACCTAAGGGATGGGGGGTAGAAGTGAGGGGGCCTTAGAGTGGGGGCGTTCTTTCTTCTGGGCCTGGAGGGCGCACCCTTAGGGGTGGACTTTGATAGGGGGTCTTTGGGCTTGCCCTTAGAGGGGGGGCTCAGCAAGGGGTGGATTTGGGCTTGGTCTTGGAAGCGGAGGGAATGGGCTTGGCTTGGGAAGTGGAAGGAGTGGGCTTGGGTTTGGCAGCAGTGGCAGGACGTGACAGGCGGAAGTGTCAGGTGGTGGAGGGACATGGGCAGGGGCAGTGGCAGACTGGGTCGCAGAAAGCAGGGGCATAGGAAGGGTAGCAGGGTGCTTGGGGGGATCAGAGAGTGGGTCAATGTTGGTGAACAGGGAAAGCTCATGGAGGAAACGTTTTTGAGGACACTTGGGAGGTCAATGGAAAGATGTTTGGGAGTGGAGGGAGTGGGTATGGTTGCAAGGTGTGTATGTGGATATGCCATAGGTGCTGGTGTGTGGGTGGATGAGATGTGTGTGCTGAGGGACTGTTGGGTGGGTGCGTGTGTGCCTTGAGATGTACTGGGAAGAGGTGGGGAGGAGATGCGGGGAGTTGGCAGGGGGGAAGTGTGATTGTATGTTGGGGTGGTGTATGCAGATAGGGTGGATGTGCTGCATGTGGGTGTGTTGACAGTCATGGTGTCTGCGCCAGTGATGTATGGGGTGCATGAATGGGGGTCAGAAGATGTGGTGACAGTGGCAATCAAGGCACATGTGGCAGGACCAATGACTGATGTGATGCTGACTGCAGGTGAGAGTGGTGTGTTGACTGTGAGGGGGAGGTGGTTGGGGAGTCGGTGCAGGGTGTGGGTGTTGTCATATCTGCATGTGTTGTTGAGTGTGTGCATGGTGGTGGTGGCGTCCGTGGTGCTCATCTCTGTCCTTGTGTACTGTGTTGATGTGGATGCATGTGGGTCAGTATGTGTGCTTTGGACAGGTGAAGGGAGAGGGATGCGGGATTGAGAACAGGTAGCTGGAGGGGGGACAGAAAAAGAAGGGACACTGGCTGCCGTCAAGGAGGAGGCCAGAGCCTGAAACGATCTCTGTAGGCCAGACTGTGAATACCTTCCAGGAACGCACTGCACTGTTGCATCTGAGATGCCAGTCCCTGGAGGGCATTCACAATAGTTGTCTGCCCCACAGAGATGGACCTCAGGAGGTCAATAGCCCCCTCATTGAGGGCAGCAGGGCTGACTGGGGCAGGGGCAGCGATGCCTGCGGTGAAGGAGATGCCCACCCTCTTGGGTCAGTGGGGACGGGCAACTGGGTGGAGAGCTACAGGGAGGACGGTGCTAGTAGTGTGGTGGTGGACAAGGATGATGCTGGGGTGGTCCCAGATAGGTCTACCACTGCAAGGGAGCCGTCATCAGAGGAGGAATCTGTAGATGTAGTGGTCCATCTGGTCTCTCCCGTGGCACTCCCCTTACCCTCCATCCCACCGGTCCCATCGATTCTACTGGTGTTAGCCTCCTGGGTCCTGTGGGCTGCAGCTTCCCCACTTGCCGGTGCCCCTTCCCCTTTGCCAAATGATGCTGAAGCACACAAAGACAGAGGAGGACAGGGAGGGAGAGAGTGAGAGAGAGACAGGTGCAATCAGTCAATGCCAGCACAACGGTCACACAGGCTAGAACATCTGCATTTGATGCCATGCCATGACACATTATGCCCACCTCTGAACATCCTACAACTTGGGAACACCATGGGGGAAACCGCAACAATGCACTGACTTATGGATATATCTACATAAGAAGTGTCATAACCTCCACACACACACACATGGGTAGTACCTGCCCACTACCCATGGCCATTGAGACAGTCATGCAAAGGACTGCACACCCAACAGGATCCTGCATGGCTAGTTGGAAGGCCTCCTTGGCTATTGTCAAGTAGCACTGCCACCACTTGATGCACCCACCCCATTAAACATGCAGTGCCTGCAGAGCTGATGAGGTCATGGATACACCCCATGTACAGTGGTTCACCAGGACCAATCACAGTGCCCTGATACCCCAGGTCTAAAGATCCTGTTTCCATGTGCTGGCCAACTCATCTAGCAAGTAGGTGGCCACACAGTTCCTACATTGAAGGAGCCTGCCCTGCTAATACTGACTGCATGGCATTGCTTACACCTGTGATGTTAATGCTGCCCAGATGGACTCAACCCATAGTGGACATCATTGTACCTGCCATCCACAATGCAGCTACCTAATGGTGCCCACCCAGAGCCACCATGCCAACATATGTTGCAAGTTAGTGTGAATACTTACCCCCATGTGGCTGTTGTGCTGCCCTCAAGCGCCCATCCACGTCAGGGTAGGCCACTGCCAATATGCGGGCCATTAGGGGGGTCAGGGTCTAACGGGGACCCATCCCTCATTGGGAGGACAACCCCAGCTGGGCCTCCGTAGTCTTCTGGGCCCAGCATCTCAGGTCCTCCCACTGCTTTCTGCAGTGGGTGCTCCACTGGCTAAGGACCCCAGGGTCCGCACTTGGTTGGCGATGGCATGCCAAATCCCATTCTTCTGATGGGCGCTGACCTGCATGGGTGAAACAGACAGAAGGACACAGTCATGTAGAGTAGCATCCCTGGGACAGTAGTGGACAGCACACATCCCACTTCTATAACCACACATCCTCAGCCAGCGTAGCCTTAGGCCCCTCACTCATGTCCATGCTCCATTCACAGTGCCTCCTACCAAGGACCCCAACCCCATGCGCACAACTCACATACAGGACAATGACAATGGGCTCACCTGCTGCTCTGGTGCCCCATGCAACCGTCCATACAGGGGCAGGACCCCATCCACAAGCCACTCCAACTCCTCCTGGGTGAAGCCTGGGACCCTGTCTCCTGCAGGATGTGGCATCTTGACTACCAGAGTCAGTACACAGCAGCACATGCAGTGGAGGTCTTCAGTGCATGAGGTTCAGGAGTCAAGTGCGCATGAGCACATGAAATGTCAGTCATGGCCACCGCGGACATCACCATCACTGCCAGCGGGGATCACCATTGGTTCCTACCTCCCATTTTCAACAGTGTGAACCAATGGTGAGTTGCACGGTGGTCGCGACCCCCTACCACCATGACGTGTAACGCTGGCAGGATGATCTCACTTCCACCTGTCCCATGCATGCTGACAAGTGGCTACCATTTCATATTTCCAATGTGTAATGTGTGTGAAAGATAGTTTGTCATGCGTCTTTGGTGCACAACATTGTACCAACTCTCTCCTGTTCCCAGGTACTACGCACAGTTGGAGATAACTAATGCACTGGTGTACAGGCCCCTAGTCGACCTTGCCACCCCAGAGGAGCGTCACATCATCCAGACCTGTCGTCTAAACTGTGTGACCATAATGAAACTAGTGGCCCAGTTGGAGTCGGACCTGTTGCCTGCCATTGGCCATCCTAATGTCATCCGTCCCACAGTGCAGTTGTTGTCAGTCCTCCACTATTTTGTCTCAGGATCCTTCTAGGTCACAGTGGGCCTCACAGCTGAGATATCACAGCCCATGTTCAGCAACGCCCTGAGGGATGTAATATGTGCACTGATTAAACATATGTCCAGCTACAACCAGTTCCCCCGACGTGCACAATTGGCCACTGTCAAAACTGTGTTCTCCCATGTGGCACACATCCCACATGTGATTGGGGTTGTTGGTGGCACTCACATTGCCTTGGTGCCACCCAGGAGGAATGAGCAGGTGTACCGAAACCGCAAAAGCTTTCATTTGGTCAATGTTCAGATGGTGTGTCTCACAGACCAGTAAATCTCCCAGGTGACGGCCAGGCACCCAGGCTCTGTGCCTGATTCCTACATCCTGTGGAACAGCAGCATCCCACGCATAATGGCACCTCTCCAAAGGGACCATGCCTGGCTTGTCGGTATGTACCCCAGCATAAGTACGGGCCTCAGCTCTCTGAACCCTTGTGTCACTGCCCTATTGCCCTCCCGGTCTTCACATGCCTCTTCCCTCCATACACACAGGTGACCCTGGTTATCCCAACCTGTCCTAGCTCATGACACCCGTAAGGCATCCAATCTCAGCTGCAGAGGACCGTTACAATGAAGCACACGGTCATACCAGATGGGTCATTGAGAGATGCTTCAGTCTGCTGAAGGTCAGGTTCCACTGTTTACTTGTCTCCGGGGGTGCTCTGCTCTACAACTCACAGAAGGTGTGCCAGATCACTGTAGCCTGCTACATGCTGCACAGTCTGGCCCTGAGGTATCAGATCCCATTGTTGGATGCAGAGGAGGGGGTAGCTGTGCCAGTGGCTGATGAAGGGGACATGGGGAGTGATGAAGAGGATGAGGATGCAGCTGACTCCAGGGGGGAGCTGATTCAACATTACTTTGGCTGAGATGCAGATATGTGTTAACTGTGTGGTATGTGTCCTCTACAACTGTCTGTCTTGTCCTTGAGGCCACCCATTGTCTGTGACCACTGACGCTATTGGATGCAGCTCTGACTCTGGGTGGGTTGGTGGGGCATCACATGTGCCCATGACTTAGGTAGTCACAGTGTACAGGTCAGGCCCATAGACAGGCAGCTGTTGTGCTGTTTCACTGGTGCAATCAATGTGTATTCAGTATGTTCCCTGAGCCGCCAGTGCAGGTGTTATGTGTGTGCCACACAGGGTTTTTACATGTGTGCAGCATCTCTCCTGAGATTCGACATTGGGTGGCAGTGCTACATTGTTGTTGGTGCAGTAAGTATGGGTTCAGGTCTGGCACTGGGTGCTGTGCAGGGTTAGACCATTGGGTTGGTGTGTGTTGTTAATATGTGTAGGTACTGGCCATATGATTGTAGACCTGGCTGGCATATCTGTAATGGATTCCTGTTCCTACAGTGCATTTGTGTGGAGTTGGCATCTGTGACTCCTACAGTGACTGTTGTCCCTGTCTTGCTCTACTTTCAGGACGATGTTGTGGTGTTCTGTAGTCCTTGATTGGCCTGTTGCCTCCATTGACCCATATGTTCAGCCACTACCTGCTACACGTCCGCCCTCTCAGGATATTGCTCCCCCGTCTGTCACCCTCCCATGAATGTGCCAGGTGATCGCTTGGCAGTTGTACATGTATTGCCAGTTCCATGCCTACTCATGGCAAATTAATAAGTGGACATGAACTGTGGTCAATTGTCGTTTATTTGGTATGTACAACTCTGAGGGGTGATGAGTGGGGTCATGGCGGCGGAGATCATCAGAGTGGTGAGTCCAGCTGAAGGTAGTCCGGGTCCAATGTGCTGCTATGGATAGACAGAGTCTTGGGAGTGGACAGTCAACAGGGTGTCACAGTCACACACAAGGGAGAATGTTCAGGAGAGGGTCACTTCCTGGCGGTGGTCATGGTCTGCCCATCGTGTCCGGCTGGATGTTTACTTGGACGTCCTCGCTTGCGCGGGGGTTCCTCAGCTACATGGGTCGAGGTGCCGGTGTCCTGCGAGTACGATGGCGGAGCCTCCATGCCACTTGCTGCCACTGACATGGAGGGCTGTGATGGGATGTGACCAGTGATAGGAGCCCGCTGGAGGGTGGTGGACTCACAAATGACAGTGGTCAGGTCCCTAAGCACCCCTACTATGGAGGCCATGGTGTTATTGTGGGCCTGCCACTGCTGCATGGCTTTCTGATGGTATTGCCCCAGCAGCCGCTGGGTCTGCTGCACAGTAGCGAGGATTTGTGCCACCGTGTCCTTGTTGAGACCCTCCTGGATAGTCAGTTGGTGTGGCAGTCCTGACCCATGGACCAGGGTTTCCCTCCCACTACCCCTGCCCCCCTGTGTCTGTGCCCCTGGCACAGTGTGGCCACTCCCAGTAGCAGCAGGGCCTTCTTTGTCTAGGGTGGGTGCCCTTGACTCTGGCCTCTGTACTATGGGGCACAGGTTTGGGGTTCAGGGTCTAACTGGGGTGTTATTGCCACATGGGTAGGGGCGTCTGGTGTGTCCAGGGTGGGTGTGCCATTGGTGGATTGTCCAGTGGCCCCAGATGGCCCAGGTAAGTCATCCTCATCCAGACATCCAGTGGGGCCTTCATCCTCAGGAAGGCTGTCTGAGCCTGGCATTCCCTGCATTGTGTCAGTCCCAGGGATACCTGTGGATGGATTAGGTAGATATAAATTGTGTGACTGTAGTTGTTATGTCCCTGTTGTGATGCATGCAGTGGCTAAATTAGCTTCCCAGTGCTGGCATTGACAGCTGCTGCACTGCAGACATTGATTTGGTTAGGATTGTGGGTGCTGTGGTTCTTCGTATTGTGGTTGACGTCCATGCATTAGGAGTGTGTGTGTAGGGATGGCAGGAGTTGGGTGGGGTGGCATCAGAGGGGGGCCTGGGGTGTTTGGGACGGGGCAGTGGGGTGGATTACAGTGGGTTGGAAAGTGGTGGGGAGCCATGCTGAGCATGGGTGGTTGGTGTATGGAGGTATTGCTGATTTACCAGAGTCGAGCCCCCACTGATGCCAGTCAGGCCCTCACAATACAAGATGTTCAGGACCTTCTCCTACCAGGATGTTAACTGAAGTGGAGGAGGTGGGGGCCCACTGTCAGTCTTGTATTTGGCTATCCTCAGCCTGGACATCATGGATCGGACCTTACCCCTGAGGTCATTCCACCTCTTTCTGATGTCCTCCCATGTGTGTGGGTATGTGCTGACTGCGTTGACCCTGTCGACAATCCTCTGCCACAACTCCTTGTTTTTGGCTATGTATGTTCCCTGTACCTGGACTCCCATGAGCTGTGTCTCGACTCTGATGATCTCTTCCACCATGACCTGCAACTCATTGTTGGTGAACCGTGGGTGCTTCTGGCGTGACATGTTATGGGGTGGGTATGTGTTGTGCGTGTCGGGTGTAGAATGTGTAGTGATGTGGGGGTGTGGCTGTGTGTGCTGTTAAGCTGTGGTGTTGATTTGTGAAATGTGTGCTGTGTGATATTTGTTTGCTGTGTTTGGGATATGCTTCGTATGGAGTGTGGCTGCTCGTATCTTTCGCAAGGGATTGTTGGATTGTTGGTGGGGGGCTGTTATATGGTGGCGTGTTCAGGTGTGCGTGGCGTTTGTATTGTTATCAGGTGTGGAATATTTGAACTGGCCAATGTGGTGTTGGCTACTTTCTGCAGTGCCTTTTTGTTACACCGCAGTGCAAACTGACAATGTTTTCAGCCGTGCCTGTTTCGCTGTGCTGGAGGTTGCCTCATAATATGATGGTCGGAATGGTGTCGGCGGGGAAAGGCCGGCAGTTGTTCAGTCACTCTTTCGTCGTGGGTTGACCTGGTGGTGTTGGTTATGTGTCTGTATTATGGTAGTTTGTGTTTTGTGACTCGTAATCCGGTGGTCGCTATACCGCCACAACTGCCTGTATGGTGGAGCCATTTCAGATGGCAGTCTTGCTCGAAAACCGCCAAACTTGCAATGAGGGCCAAAGCCTTTGCACTTGTGCTGTGTGGATCAGCAGAGGTAAGAAGGGTCTTCTCAGTTTGAAGTCAGCAAGCATCTCCTTCTTAGTCTACGGAATACACACTATTATTATTCATTGAGGCACTAGCTTGCAACAGTACAGGTTGTTTTCACTCTCAGGAGCCAATAATTTTACTTCAGACCCTGGGAGCAAGTAAATTGACTTCTTCCTCCGGGCAAAAAAATGGCCCATCAATGACTATGCCCATGAATTGTTACACTGTCAGACTGCTGGGCACAGTCAGCTCTTTCCACAAAAGGTTCTCTTGGCAACTTATTCTTCTTCCAGTGAGAACCTATCAGTCATCTAATACATAACAACAACTAGTTAGCAGAGGCATTTGAAAAACACTTCAGTGGAAGAACACATGATGTGCAAAACAAACAAATATGACTTGCAGGCCTCTTCGCCATAAACATTCAAAATATGACATTCAAAATGACAATAAAATATAGATAACTCAAGTTACACAGCATGTTGACTCAGGTGCTGCTTATAGCAGCTAAATGTGGTTACCTACTAGAAACTACATGGTTAACATGCACACATTAGTTGACAATGTAAATCACACTTTGCTAATAAATTTGTTTAACTATGGAAATGTAAAATCAGACTCCTCCATATATACAAATATCCATGTATTACCTAGTGGCGGTTGCCACCTGGTAGTTATAGTTAAGATCTAGTTTCTGTAGGTTTTGTACGTTCAAAATGTGAGCCTAGCTATAACATCCCTGTAAGCTTTGTTTTTTAGTAAGTTAGGCAGGCATAGAGACAAACAGAAAGATAGATAGATAGATAGATAGATAGATAGATAGATAGATAGATAGATAGATAGATAGATAGATAGATAGATAGATAGATAGATAGATAGATAGATAGATAGATAGATAGATAGAGGAGGAGCGGGTAAAGGCATCCATGAGGGCCAAATCCAGTTTCCATTTGAAATACATGGGACATTTGCCTTATTTTGACACACAAATAACATGAATGTGGGCTATTGCACTTTTCCTGGACACAGTGAGAGCCTGATTTGGTAAGGCCCATGAGCACCATTATGTTCCAGGTGACTGATGACCTAGAAACAGATAACTGTTCCTGAAGGATGTGATTAACAAAGGGGAACTGCAGCATCGTTAAAGGAATTAGGTTTATGAAGCAAAGAAGGGGACAATATGCATCTGAGCCTCGGATTCTAAGGGCAAGTAATAGGTGTACTTTAAAAGGTCACCCTTCCAATTCAATGTAGTCCATGCTGGATACCTAAGCTAGCATATGTTTTTAATAAAGCACAGTTCCAATTGTGCAGAGACCCCCTTATTTACTTAACAATGTCTATCATGGTGATCAATGGTCGTATACCTTGATCTTCTACAGCGATGAACTTTATTTAAGAAGATCTGTGCACTCATATGGGATAATGAGGCTTTGTCTGTGCATAATCACCTCAAAAGAAGCATTGACAAAGCTAATACAATTTGCATGTTTTAGGTGGATCAGCTCTTTGTTCAATTGACCATATTTTGTGTGATATGTTTGGATGCACAAACTAAATGTTTACCTAAGGTATCCAGCTGCACACATACAGTAGGCAGATCCATGCATACACACACACACACACACTCAAGAAGACACATACATATATAATTGCAGGCAGATAATAAAATACACATGGCACACTGCAGACAGGCAAATCTTAGAAGCATGTTTGATTCATGGTTATGTGGTGGAATACAAGAACTGATAGCTGTATGGCTGTTTCTGTATACACATTAGCTGCATAGGGTTGCATAATATAAGACCTGGAATCCTTGGTGTGGTTCCCCTAACTTTTTGCCCTCTGACGGCTTGTTTTTCTGATCTCATTTTTGCTGGCTTTAGAATTCTGTACACTTTATCACTGCTAACCAGTGGTTAAGTGCATGCGCTCTCTGCCTAACACATGGTAGCATTGGATTATCCACAATTGGCATATTTAATTTACCTAAGTCCCTAATAAAGTGCACCATATTTGCCCAGGGTTTGTAAATAAAATGCTATTAGTGGGCCTGCAGCACTAATTGTGCCACCCACTTCAGTAGTCCATTAAACATCACCCAGGCCTGCCATTGCAAGTCTGTGTGTGCATTTTGAAACTGCAGTGTTGGTCTAACAAGTTAACCCTCTAGCCAGGACAAAACCTTCCTTTTTAATACATATAAGTCACCCCTAAGGTAGGCCCTGGACAGCCCCAAGGGCAGAGTGCAGTGTATTTAAAATGTTGATCATTGATACTATTACGTTTTACATGCCCATGTAGTGAAAAACTCCTAAATTCATTTTTCACTACTGCAAGGCGTACATCTCCCACAGATTAATATTGGGATTGCCTTATAATATTTTATAAGTGTGATTTCCAATTGGGAACAGATGGGACTACCTAGATTTGGTGTTTCTGAAATGGCAAATTACAATCACAGCTGATGGTGAAGTTGGATTTTAAATTGTAATTCTTGAAATGTCACTTTTAAAAAGTTGGTATTTTCTTGCCAGAAATCATCTAGTGCCTTCCGTCTGACACGGAATACACACCTGGGTGGGTGACAGCTGGGCTCTAGTACATTTCCTCCACACACAAACACAGAAAGGAAGCTTAAGTATGACTGATGGACCATCAAAATCCTGATGGCCCATCTGGGCAGGATGGGAGGGAGGAGCTGACACTTACACCTGAATGAGTGGTGTCCTGATCCCTCAGAAAGGCCTGAATAACACCCTGTTGTGAGTCTGGAACAAGGGCAGGATGGGGAGGGACTATGTGCACCTCAAAGGCCTTTCTTTGAAGTCTCTCCCACTTCAAAGGCACCAATGGCTATAAAAGAGCTGGACTTCTGACCCCACCAAATGAGTACATTTATGAACCTGAGGAAATTTTGCCAGGATGAAGGACTGCTGTGCTGCTGAAGGCACTATCAAACTGCTAGACTCTGCTGGATTCTTGCTCTGCTGTGTCTATCTGACTGCATGCTGCCCTCCTTGCCTGGGAGTGAGAAGGACTGAACCTGCACCTCTCCATCCTTAGAACAAAAGTGTATCCAAGGGCTTGCTGGCCTCCTGTTCTGAAGTCTCAGAGACATCAAAGACTTCACTTCATCACCTACAGCAACTGCAATTTTCTTACTGCAAATCTTGCCCTGCCAGATGGTGTCAATCCAGTCGTGGGCTCTTCAAAGTAGGTATAAAGTGCTGCATCTGCCAGAACCTGCTCATCCACACCATTGCACCAACTGGAACCAACATATCGCCTGCTGTGAGATCAGAATTGATGGATCACCGCTGGTGCCGGGGCCTGACTGGCGCATAGCACACGGAACCACTGCCTTGCCTCCAGAACCACTTCTTCCGAACCAATGCATCTCCACTGCATGGAGAAGATCAGTGCATCACCTCCTCCCGTGAGGGTTAACCCAGTGCATTGCACTTGGAACCACCACATTTGGAACCAGCACCTCCCCAACCAAACTGATGCATCATTGTAGTTGAGTGGAGAAATCTGGCCCAGAACCCTCAACTGCGTGGGGATCATCGACTCATCTCATGCTGCGACAAGGATTAAGGTACTATTGTTCAGCGGACCCTGTATGAATCATGTAGCTGGCCTGCATGACATTGACTTTATCCTGATCCAGCACACCAGACACCCCAATTGGTGCTTATTGCTTCTAAGCACTATGTTCACATATGTTCTTTGAAAAATTCATATCTCAACTTCTACTCTTATTTTTGTCATTGTGGTCTTGTTTTATTCAGAAAATATAATCTATTTGGTGTGGAGTCTTTTTGTGGTGTTTCACTGTGTTACTGTTTGAAGTGATGCGCAGATACTTTGCACATTGCCTCTTGGATTAAGCCTGCCTGCTCTGTGTCAAGCAACCAGAGGGTGAGCACAGGTTAATTTATGATATGTATCTGTGCTACCCTGACTAGGATTGTGGTACCTGATTGGACAGAGTGCATACCTCTACCTAACTCAATTTCTAACACATGGGCGGTCATTCTGACCCTGGCGGTCATAGACCGCCAGGGCCGGGGACCGCGGATGCACCGCCTACAGGCTGGCGGTGCATCCAGGCCAATTCTGACCGCGGCGGTAAAGCCGCGGTCAGAAAAGGGAAACCGGCGGTTTCCCGCCGGTTTTCCCCTGGCCTGAGGAATCCTCCATGGCGGCGCTGCAGGCAGCGCCGCCATGGGGATTCCGACCCCCTTCCCGCCAGCCTGGTTCTGGCGGTTTTGACCGCCAGAACCTGGCTGGCGGGAACGGGTGTCGTGGGGCCCCTGGGGGCCCCTGCAGTGCCCATGCCAATGGCATGGGCACTGCAGGGGCCCCCTAACAGGGCCCCACAAAGATTTTCAGTGTCTGCACAGCAGACACTGAAAATCGCGACGGGTGCAACTGCACCCGTCGCACCCTTTCCAATCCGCCGGCTCCATTCGGAGCTGGCATCCTCGTGGAAGGGGGTTTCCCGCTGGGCGGGCTGGCGGGCGGCCTTCTGGCGGTCGCCCGCCAGCCCAGCGGGAAACTCAGAATGACCGCCGCGGTCTTTTGACCGCGGTACGGTCTTCTGGCGGTTCCCGCTTGGCAACCGGCTGCCGCCGCCCGCCAAGATTGGAATGACCCCCATAGTATAATTGAATTTAATTGATGGTGGAGGTTTGGATGCTTGGTTGTGGGTTGTGGGTTGATGACAAATACATGTTTGGGTGTGAGTGGATGAGTGGCTATGTGCTGAGCATGGGTGTACGAGGAATGCACAGGGATTTATGGATGATTGTATTGGTGTGGTTAAATGTGTCTGGAGGGGTGGCTTGCTGCCTATAGATGGATGAATAAACAGATAAGCACATGTATCTGTAAACATTTCCCCCTCTGCAAAAAGTCCATTAGTTGAGAACAAGTCTGTATACATTTTTCATCTTGTTTCAGGTTTACAGGAGTGAAAATCAGAACAACTCTGCATGGGTGAGGACAGGGGAAAAGCGAAGACTGCAAACTTCACAGAGAGCAAACATCGTCAACTTTGCAAATCTTTATCAGTGACAAAACCTAGCACACCCCATGACCCAACATTTTTATGTTGATTTGTGTGAACAAATTATCCTAAAACTTGCATGAGAAACAGAACGCAAACAGACATGAAGGCTATCACCGTTAAAGAGCAAACATCTGTAGTCCATCACATTATTTCACAAAAAACACTATTTTAGTTAACAAATGGCTCCAAACTATTGCACACAGCCATGCATAACAGAACAGCAGATTTATTATGAGCTGAGGACACTTTAATTAATCCCCAAAGTCCCTGATGTGAACCAGAGCCTCCAATTAATTACTGCACCAATTTGCCCATGACAGTTCACTTCCAAAATTGAGCTGATAGATGCAGTTTCTATAACATGGACTTTTGAAAAAGTCACAAAATGTTAACACTTTAATTTTTATACTAGTGAATAAGTAAAGAACTCTGAACCCATGCACCAACATCAACCAAGTATCTGATATCCCAGTACATTATTTGCTGAGGGCAGCATATTTACTAAGCTAGAAATTGCTAACTCTGCTAGGTATGGTGATTGTTAGAAATGGGGTCTATAGATGTCAGAGGTATACATCCTTGTCCAAGAAGGGACCACAATCCTAATCAGGGTAAGTCACACACAATCCAAATTATCCTGTGCCCACCCTCTGGTAGTTTGGCACTGAGCAGTCAGGCTTAACTTAGAAGGCAATATGTAAAGTATTTGTGCAATAAATCATGCACTAGCACAGTGAGAACACCACAAAAATACACCACACAGTTTAAGAAAAATATGAGATATTTATCTGAATAAATTAAGGTCACAACGATCAAGATTTGGTAATCACAAGTTGGAATATTACTTTGGTAATAATAATAAGAGTCTTAAGTTCTTAAAAGAAATAATTGTCTCTTTCAAGCACAAAGTACTTGGTATGCGTCAAAATTACACGCACGGGGACCGCAGAGAAGGAGATGTGTGGAAAAAGAAAGGGTGTGCTTCAGATTCCTGGGCGCACACAGATGATGCGTTGATTCTTTTCCACGCGGCAAGGACTTTGAGTTGAATTCCAGCATGCAGGCTTGAATCCTCTTTGCGATGTGTGGTCTTTTGATGCCCAGGGACAAATCGTGGAAATCCTGGGCATGGAGGATGAAGTCACAGGTGCTGCGTTGATCCGGTTGGTGATGTGTAGGAGTTTCTGTCTCACGGCAGGTGCTGCGTCAATCCAGTGGGTTGTGCTTCGAAGTTCTGGTCACAACGCTTGTGCTTCATTGTTCTCCTCTCTGGGAGCTGGGCTGCATTATTCCGGGTCGACGATGCAGTGGTTCTTTTACCGCGAGGCAGGCTATACATCGATCCGGCAGGCTGTGTGTCGATTTTCACAGCACAAGGAGTTTCTTTGCAGAGGTGAAGTCTTTTTGGCCCTGAGACTTCAGGAAACAAGAGGCAAGCTCACTCCAAGCCCTTGGAGAGCACTTCTCAGCAGAGCCAGAGGCCAGCAAGGCTGGAGGGCAACAGCAAGGCAGCAGTCCTTCACAGCAAAGCAGTCTAGGTGAGTCCGTGAGGCACCCAGGCAGCTCCTCTTGGCAGGTTGCAGGATCTGGTTCAGAGTGCCTGTCCCAGGTAGTGTCTAAGTTGGTAGGGTGAGGGACCCAGTTTATATACCCGGATCCCAGTAGTGGGTTTGGCAGTCCATTGTGTGAGGGCAGGCCACTGTCCTTTGAAATGTAAGTGTTAGGCCCACTACCCTTCCAGCCCAGGAAGACCTTTTCAGTATGCAGATGAGTGCAGGTGTGACTGAGCATCCTGTGTTTGAGGTCGTCTGGGTGAAATGCACAAGGGAACTGTCGACCAGCCCAGCCTAGATGTGGATTGGAGACAGGCTGTGAGACACAGAAGGATTTTAAGTGCAGAGACATGCTCTCTTACTAAAAGTGACTTTTCCAAAATAGTAATATATAATCCAACCTCACCAGTCAGCAGGATTTTGTATTACCATTCTTGCATCCTAAATATGACCTTTTTACCCCTTTCTGATCAGAACCTACCACTCAAACAGTTTTTGAGGGTAGCCCTAATGTTAGCCTATGAAAGGAGCAGGCCTCACAGCTGTGAAAAATGAAATTAGGAGTTTTCCACTACCAGGACATATAAAACACACAGGTATATGTCCTGCCTTTTATCTACATAACACCCTGCCATGGGGGTTATCCAGGGCCTTCCTTAGGGGTGATTTATGTGTAGAAAACGGGAAGTTTCAGGCTTGGCAAGTACCTTTAAATGACAAGTCGAAGTGGCAGTGAAACTGCACACATAGGCCTTGCAATGACATGGTTAAGGGGTTACTAATGTGGGTGGCACAATCAGTGCTGCAGGTCACTAGTAGTATTTAATTTATAGGCCCTGGGCACAAGCAGTGCACTTTACTAGGGACTTACAAGTAAATAAAAGATGGCAATTTGGTATGAGCCAATGTCACTATTTTTTAAGGGAGATAACATATGCACTTTAGCACTGGTTGGCAGTGGTAAAGTGTGCAGAGACCTAAAACCAGCACAAACAGTGTCCAAAAAGTGGAGGCAGGTAGGCAAAAAGTTGGGGTTGACCACCCTAAGGCTGTCAGGTCTAACAGTGATCATTTTACATATGGAGCAAAGAAAAGTCTTACAAGCAAACCCTGGGATCATGGACCATTATTCAGACTCAGGGCCTGGTTTAGAGTTTGGTGGATGGGGTTATTCTGTCACAAACATGACAGATATCCCTTCCGCCATATAACAATTCTGTTTCATCCTATGGAAATCATAATGCGGCTGAGGGGATATTCATCACGTTTGTGACAGAGTAACCCATCTGCCAAACTCTAAATCAGGCCCTCAGTGTTATACAGGAACCCAAGCAGTCATTTATTTGTAGCCTTATTCAGCACGTAGATCCTCATCACAAGGGGTCCTTAAATTCCAGTGGCCCTGGCAATAGGAGTTAAAGGGCTCACTGGAATTTAGCTTTTCACATGGGCAGTTCATCTCCTGAAATTTCTATGTGAATCTCTGAGGAAGAACATAAAGTAATCAAGTTGATTCCAACATTTTTCTAATCCCCGTTATTTATCCAGCCTCCAAAACAACCAATAACTGGTAACTGAAATGCCAGATGGGAAAATAAAGGGTATCTTGACAGGCTGCTCCTAATGGCAGCCAATGAGGAAGCACAGTAGAATCATGGAGGATGTAAACTGTAGCAAAGCAACCAAATACCTTAGATATAACGATGGATACAATGCTGTTGCTATTGCAGCAACACAGGCTTGGTTATGGGTCTTGCTATTTCTTATACAATAGCATTCTCATTATATACGTTATATAACATAGCATTCTCATTATATACATTATTTATTGAGGCTTCATTTTCAGCTTCATTGAACACTCTTCACATCTCATGACCATCTATATCTGAACCCCATGTTAATGACAGTACTTCACATTGTCCACATCCGTAGTATAAGTGAACCAATACCCCCATCTATACAAGATGCATCATCAAAATGTAAGACAGTGTCATTGTTAATATGGTAGGCCTACTGGCTTTTAAGGTTGTCACCACATTAGTAAAAGTAGCAACAGGTTATATTGTATCATTGCAACATCAATGAAATCACAAGGGTCAGTATTGATAAGCAACAAATATTATAATCCACCATTAACATGAATGGGGATAATACCAATAGTCAATATATTCATTATGTTGGGAAATATTGCCTAGTTAACCAACAACATTATGGAAAAGCACTAGATACAATAACATGTGTTCCAGAGTACTTCTCTGCTACTATAGGTTTAGAACCAACCAGTAGGGGTCCTTGCACTTTACAGCCCTCTATATCAAAGTACGGGAACATTGGAAAATATAAAGTCTCTCCTGGGGTCCTCCATTTTATCCCCTGAGCCTTAGAGTGACATTCTAAGGGCAACTTCCTGGGGGCTGCTGCACTCTCTGCAGGCCCACAACACGGTCCAAAAACATTGGTGGTGCCCCTGCCTATCCTGGGACTACCACAAAGAAAAACATGAACATTTATTCTAATGCCCTTGTGGAGGATTGTGAGTGACTAAATGCCCAGGTGCTTGAATACTGAAAGAGCACAAATGCTGTTTTTCAAATGTATGCACATTTGAGCAGCATAGCATTTTTCTTCTCCTTTTTTTTTTTAATAACATTTTCAGGTACTGCTACAATCGTTGGAGGCTGCGGATGAGCCCTAAGGTGCCAGTGGCCTTTAAAAGGGTGCTTTTTGGGAGAAGCCGGGTTCTATGATTCCCTTTGACAGATCTGTCCTCTGTCTGGCTACTGGTGCTCTTCTAGTTGTGGGGGGAGCATAATTTGCAGCCCCTCTGCAGCCAACAACAGCACGTCCTTCCTACTGCACTTCCCAGGTTCCACAGCCTCCTGATACTTGCAGAATATGTGCTCTTGCTACACAGAGCAACTGTGTGTCAGGAGACTCAAGTTCCAGTCCACAAACATCCAAGGGAACCATCCAGAGTTCCCTAGGAGGCCCATTCCCCCAAATGTTCCTAAGGGGCATAAGGGGGGGCAGGAACACACTGAATTAAAATTAGCCCTGGGAAAAATGTTCAAACCAGTCCTACTCCATTTCTCCTCTCTTGTCTCTTTCTCCTTCTTTCTCTCTCCTCACCATCTCTCTTGAAGCCCTCTCTTGAGCCCCACTGTAAATACCTGAGAGGCTGAAGAAGTGGCAGAGGACCCTGCAATGATTCCCTGCCTTAAAACTGGCCTCCAATGGGTCTAGCCTACCAGACACATACCCGGTGGAAAAAACAAGCAGTCTGGGACTGACGGGGGCCAGCAACACTGGCCCTAGAGAGACCCACCCTAGTCCTGAGGGTTAGCTTGAGTCAAAGTCCAAAAATCTATCATTGCAGGGGCATTAAGTGGCTTCTCCTTCCAGCTGGGCATTCATTCACTGTTGTTGCTCCCAGTACCTGCATCTTCTTATCTGTCTCTCCCTTGTGTAATAGTTTTTAAGTGGGGGTGGAAACCAATAAAAGCCAGGCACCCCCTGGCAATCCTAGGGTGCCACATCATCATGCCATCCCTGTGTCAACCCTCCTGCACAGCATTCTGAGGCAATTCAATATAGCAGCTTCAGGTTGGTTGTGGAAAGAGCTTCCTTGAGAGCATCAGCTCTGACCCAAGCTGACACAGCCACCCGATCACTTCCCACAAAATGTCAAAAGGTGAGTTCCTCCTGTGTTGGCTCCATAGGTCTGGCCCTCCTCCTTTGCTACTGTGGTCTTAGGTCCCCCACCCAAAGGGTTAGCATGACAAGTCAATTAACAATTGCAGGTATTCTCCCACCCCTTCCTTTCCAAGGAACTGGGTCTGGCACTGTTAATGGCCTTAACTTGTTGAGGGTTTTTTATTTTCCTGCTGGAGAGCAGAGTAATTAACTTGGCCAGGTAGAAGGGAGAAAATCCAGGAACTTGAAAATGAGCTCAGTAAAAGAAATATAATATTTCTTAAAGCACCATAATAAGAGTTTATATGACGACACTGACTGTAAATCTACGTGTGCTGCATGTTTACCCATATATGGATACCTTGTTTGACCCTGTAGGCCTAAGTGGGGCAAAACTGCACTTTAGTGCAGATTTCCCCTTCAATGTGTACTTCAGTTTAAGCACCACAGACCTTCAGTAATCACTAGAAACCTAATCTATGAATGTTCACTTATATTATAGGGCCTACCCCGAACCAGTACCAATCCTTGAAGAGTCCCTTCTAATGACAGGCTGCCTGTGTGCAGATACAGTCTTGTACATGAGTGTAGCCTCACATGTACAGCCCACACATGTCCTCATACAGGTGTGCTCACATGTTCTCGCGTAACAAGCCCAGAAAATTTACCCTTGCTATGCAGCAGCAGCATCATCTTAAAAGGTTGACACTGGTGGTTAGCATTGTCAGTCCATTTACCATGACCTTACTGAGAGTGAGATTAGGGGCCAGATGTAGGTAGAAAGCAATTTGCGAGTTGCAAATTGCGAGTCCTTCCGACTTGCAATTTGTAACTCGCAATTTGCAATGCAGAAAGGTGTCTCAGACACCTTCTGCGACTCGCTATGGGGTCGCAAAGACCCACCTCATAAATATTTATGAGGTGGGTCGCAGTTTGCGACCCCATAGCGAGTCTAGGCACTCGCGGGGATGGTGGCCTGCTGGAGACTGCAGACCACCATGTCCGTGACTGCTTTTAAATAAAGCAGTTTTTTTTTTCTTTTTGCAGCCCGTTTTCCTTAAAGGAAAACGAGCTGCAAATATTAAAAAATACCGAAACCTTTTGTTTCGTTTTTTTTTCAGAGTAGGCAGTGGTCCATTGGACCACTGCCTGCCCTGAAAAAATAATTTTGTGATCATTCACAAAGGGGAAGGGGTCCCATGGGGACCCCTTCCCGTTTACAAATGAGTTACCATCCACTTCAAGTGGATGGTAACTGCGAGTTGATTTGCGACCGCGAATCAACTTACATCGCGGTGCGAGTCGCAAATAGGAAGGGACCACCCCTTCCTATTTGCGAGTCGAAACACATTTTGCGAGTCGGTTCGGACTCGCAAAATGTGTTTCTGCATCGCGTGAGGGCATTAGCACCTCGCAAACGGCGTTTTTCGCCGTTTGCGAGCCGCTAATGCCTTGCTACATCTGGCCCTTAATGTCCAAAAACCGTGAAGTCAAAACTGAAAAATCCAAGGAGATTAAATGGGTGGAACACATTTGCTAGAGCAGGTCTCTATTTTTTTACTTCAGGGCATTTTCTGAGACAACTATTAAATAGGTAGGAGATAACCACATACACCCATGACTAAGGACATTATTAGTAAAAATGTTTGGGGACATATGGAAATGTTCTAGGTTGCACCCTAAACACAAAAGTTGAATGTCAAAGCTGAACACAAAAGCTGAAAGTTTCTTTGAAGTACAGGGTCTATTACACAGAACCCACCTGTTGACTTTATAGAAGGCAATGGAGTAGTGAACAAACCAAACATGTAATGCTAACCCCTGTTATCTCACCGTCCTCGTAAGTAACGATGTTGTGTCAGAAAAATATTTAAGTTTGATCACTTGGGTCTAAAGTCAGTCTGTGAATTTGGCAAAATTTTTTATCGTTAACCAATGTTAGCTAGTATCAAGTAATTTATTTGGCAAAAATGTTGCATCTGGTTCAAGTAGAGCAATTAGTCTACAGTTTGGCTCAGTGGGTCAGTGACCTTTTTCCTGGGTAGGGATGAGAAACAAACCACGCCATGAGCCTGGTGACAAATCATTAATGCTAACTGCCCTATACCGAGGAGAAAATACCCGAGATCAGAATGAGGAATCGATTTTTAAAACAACAATCAGAATCCTTTTAGGGCTTGGTAGTCCTCTGCAGTACATCTGACCCAGCATGTTTTTAATAATGAGCTCTGGTGGGCCTGAAGTCATGCATAGCCCCTTTTCAATTTTCATTTCGCTCATATGCTAGCAAGCATAGAGAGATTCGATATAAACAAGCCCTTTGTTTCGGGGGTGCAGCTTTTAATAGTACAGTAGGTGAAGTGGAACTCGGGCACAGGGGTGAAAGGGACGCACTGGACTCCAAATATAGTAGGCTATTACTACAAAACGAGAGGATGGTGTTCCTTGATTGAATTTGGGCCTATACAATTTGGGTACACCACTGCTTTGTTTGAGGATATATTATACAACTACAATGTTTTATGAACGCCCATAGTTGTACATTCTGCTGAAATAAAAAATCTCGACTAACTTTTGTCTCTAATAACCATTTTCACATCTGAAATGAACTAAAAATATTCTTTTGCAATCTTCTTTACCACTAGTTGGCCATTAAGTGGGTTTAAATTCACCTCTATTTAACTGACTGGAGATGTGGTTTCCATCCCTTGATAGAAGGGTCAGGTTTGGACTGGAACAGAAATAGACACAGGCACCAAAATTAAAGTATTCCCCATTAGGAATCAGATAGATAAAAAAGTGGTTCACAATTACAAATCAGGGCAGTTTTAAAATTTCAAACACACATTGTATAGGTGTTTTGCAAGGTTTGGGAAACGGCGTGCTTTTCTGCTTGCTGTAAGCAATATTTGTGGTAACATCAGAGAAATCAACAGACCAAGCTGGCCCATCAGATCATAACAAAGCCCACAAAAACCCAGAAAACCAATCTAACCACAGTCCTGTCAGACCATTCCTCCTGGCACTGCCAAATAGCCCCATAGCCCAATCTGATCTTGAATGGGGTGGCAGTGAGATAGGTGTCAGAATTTGCCACTAAGAGACATCACCAAGAAGGCCGATGGTCGTCTTAGGTTTTGTGTTGACTTACGCTCTGTGAACCAAAATATTGTGGTGGATGTCTTTCCTCTTCCCAATTTAAATGAGTTACTTACGAGGGTGAAAAATAAGAGATACTTTTCCAAACTGGATCTAAGGAGTGCGTATCACCAAGTAAGGTTACAAGAGAGCTCCAAGTCACTTACCACTTTTATCACTTCAGAGGGAACATTCCAATTCACTTGCTTGCCGTTTGGGTTGGTTTCCGCTGCCAGTGTTTTCAGCGGGTCATGACGAAATTTTTAGAAGGGATAAAAGATGTGATTTGTTTCCAAGATTACATTTTGGTGATGAGAACATCGGAGAGAGAACATAATGTCACCTTACGTTTAGTGCTGAGGAAATTAGAGGAGCATGGTCTCACACTTAATCAGGAGAAGTGTACTTTTCTGGCTGAGCAAGTGGAGTATTTAGGCTATAATGTTGCTATGGGCTCAATTAATCCAAAGCGTTCCTTATTGGATGCTATAGGAAGGGCACCTGTTCCGAAAGATAGAGACCAACTAAGGTCATTCTTGGGATTGGTAGAATACTATGCCAAGTTTGTGGAAAAATTTGCAGAGAAAACAGAAGGCCTGAAGAAGTTGTTGCGCAAGGGCAGCAAGTTTGAGTGGCAAGAGGAGCAACAACTTTGTTTTGACAACATAAAAGAAGAGATATGTCAAGCAGGCATATTAACAGTGTTTGATGGCAGTCTTAAATCTGCACTTACTGTTGATGCTAGTGCTTCTGGTCTGGGAGTGGTTCTTTCTCATTTTCATGGTAGAGAAGAAGAAACTGTAGCTTTTGCTTCTCGTACTCTTACGACTGCTGAGCAAAACTACTCAGTCATAGAAAGTGAGGCATTGGCAGCAGCCTGGGGGGCTGAATACTTCCGTGTGCATCTATGGGTTTACCGTTTGTTATGCGGACAGATCATAAGCCGCTGGTGAGAATTTTAGCTCCTGGTGGTGCAGGAAAGGGTTCAGCCAGTTTAGCTAGGCTTGCATCAAGGCTTCAAGAGTATCTTGATGCGTCATAAGGGGTCGCTGGGGAGAGTTGCGGGATTTGACGGAAGACGGTTGAGCTGGAGTTGGAAGTGTAGCCGTACGCCAGGTTGTGCTTTTCTAAGCTCTTCGCCAAAAATGGCATGAATGAAGGCAGCGGGAGCACGTACATTTGTGAGAAATTAACTTTATTTCTCAAAGCACAACCTGGCGTACGACTACACTTCCAACTCCGGCCCAACCGTCTTCCGTTGAATCCCGCAACTCTCCCCTGTGAGCCCTTATGACGCATCGAGATTCAAGATGCATCATAACATAATACTATTCCATCTCCATTAAGTTGTGGAAGCACATCAGGGATGTAGCAATATGGAATGGCAAGCACACCATTTTGTAAGTGATTGGTGGACAGGTTTGTTCCCGGGTAGTTCCTCAATCCTCCACATTTGTATGGGCTTTCACACATCTGCCCCCTAGACATCATTTAACTGTAAAAACATATAAACATTTTGGGGCATATTTATGAGCCCCTAGCGTGACCTTGTGCCACATTTGCAGCATTTATGAATGCAAATATGGTGTTAAGGTGGCATTTCCCACACGGCATATTTACAAAGTGATGCAATGCTTGCATTTCCCCTCTTTGTAGCCCCTTGTGCCACAGTGTGCCTGCACCAGGCATAATGTATGCAACAGGGTCATTACCGCGCGGGGGTTTAAAATTGGCGCAAAGGAATCTATGAGATTCTTTTGCATAATTTTTATTTGCATTTTTTAACCCCTGCTAAGTGCAGTCATTAAAAAGAAGCTCCCATTGATTACAATGGGCTTCTGTGTGCTTTACAGGAGTGGAGTCATAATTTGTGAAGCTAGTTCTGCAAAGGGCTGTTATAGCGTCACACATTATGACGCTAATCACCCTCACTACCGCCATGGTGCGCCATATTTTAAATACAGCTCTACCAAGGTGGCATTAGGGGGGTGCTAAGGGGCACAAGAAAAGTGAGGCTGCACTAGGTGCAGCCCCATTTTTCATTTTTCATAAACAGGCCCATTTGTATTCAAACCACACGTTCTGTTTGCATATGTATTTAATCCAAATTGTACTCACCTTTTATCTCACAATATTATATTAAACCTAATTTTATTGAAATAATTAATGAAGAGATGGGCTGTAGCTGAAATACACAAATAATTTTGAAGCTAAAATTGACTGTAAAAAGCTAGAGAGGTTGTTGTCACAAATTAGGTATTTGGTTAGCAGGCAGTATGTACTCTCTCAAAGCAGGGACCCTCACTCTAGTCAGGGTAAGGGAGATACATACATAGAATAACCTCTACTCACCACCTTGGTAGCTTGGCACAAGCAGTCAGGTTTATCTCAGAGGCAATGTGTAAAGTATTTGTACCAACACACACAGTAACACGGTGAAAACACTACAAAATGGACACAATACCAGTTTAGAAAAATTTACAATTTTATCAAAATAAAACACGTTCAAAATGACAAACATCCAGCATACACAAGCACACTTATGAATTTTTAAATAAAAAAGTGTCTTAATCCATAGAAATCAATTGATGCATTGTTTTTACACAAAGTACCTGGTTTAAGTAAAAAATAAAGCTGCACGGGGGAGCGTGTGTAAGAAATGTCAGTGATGCATTGATTACTTACTCGCAAGTGAGGCTGTGCATCATTTTTTTTCCGGTCGGGTAGGCTTTGTTTTTCTCTCCCGCAGAAGAGCAATGCATCTATTTTCAGACAGGCAACCACAGGTCTGCACAGGTTCACCATGGTTTTGACCCCCAACGATGATGCCTGCAAAATTCTGGTGCACGGTGATGAAGAGTCTCACTGCGTGGGTGATGTGTCAATTTTGGCAGTCGCACACAGGTGTTGTGCTGCTTTCCCAGTGACAATGCAGGTGGTGCATCTATTTTTCAGCCGCAAAGCAGGTGATGTATCGATTTTTCTACCACACAGCTCCTTGTGTGGATTTCAGTCTTGGTTCCACAAGCTTTTCTTTTAAGTGCCTAGGGACTGGATTGGGCACCACTTGGCAGGGTAGGAGTCTCAGTAAGAGAGTCCAGGTGCTGGCAGAGGAAGTCTTTGATGGCCCTGAGACTTCAGAACAGGGGGCAAGCTCAGTCCAAGCCCTTGAAGACACTTCACAAGCAAGAAAACACACCAAAGTCCAGTTCTTGTCCTCCCAAGGGCAGAAGCAGCAACTGCAGGCCAACCCAGCAAAGCACAGTCACAGGCAAAGGGGCACTACTCCTTCTCCAGCTCTTCAGCTCTTCTCCTTGGTAGAAGTTTCTCTTGATCCAGAAGTAATCTAAAAATCTGGGGTTTTGGGTCCACTACTTTTACCTCTTTCTGCCTCTGAAGGAGGCAAACGTCAAAGGGAAGTCTCTGTTGTTGACAAGATCCTGCCTTGCCATGCCTAACCCAGACACACTACAGGGGGTTGGAGACTGCTTTGTGTGAGGACAGGCATTGCCCTTTCAGGTGAAAGTGTCAGCTTCTCCCTCCTCACTCTAGCCCCAGAGACTCATCAGGATGCAGGCTACACCCCTGCTCCCTTTGTGTCCCTGTCTAGAGGGAATTCACAAAGAGCCCAACTGTTAGTGTGACTCAGAGGTGGATTCCACAGGCAGACAGACACACAGAACGGTTAAGCAAGAACATGCCAACTTTCTAAAAGTGGCATTTTCAAACTGGCTATCTAAAAAACAACTTTACCAAAAGATGTATTTTTAAATTGGTTGCTCAGAGACACCAAACTCCATATCTCTATCTGTTCCCAGTGGTAAACTGATAAAAAGATATTTAAAGGCAGTCCCCATCTTAACCTATGAGAGAGATAGGCCTTGCAATAATGAAAACCGAAGTTGGCAGTGTTTCACTATCAGGACATACAAAACACATCAGTACATGTCCTACCTTTAACATATACTGCATTGTGCCCAGGGGGCTACCTATGGCCTACCTAAGGGGGTGCTTTACATGTACAAAAAGGGAAGGTTTGTGTCTGGCAAGTGGGTGCACTTGCCTGGTCGATTTGGCAGTTTAAAACTGCACAAAGAGAAACTGCAGTGGCAGGTCTGAGCTATGTTTACAGGGCTATTCATGTGGGTGGCACAATCAGTGCTGCAGGCTCACAAGTAGCAATTTATTTACAGGCCCTCCGCACTTCTAATGCAATTTACTAGGGACTTACTAGCAAATCAAATATGGCAATCATGGAAAAGAAAATTACACATACAGTTTTTACAGAGAGCACTTGCACTTTAGCACTGGTCAGCAGTGGTAAAGTGCCCAGAGTTCCAAAACCAGCAAAAAACAAAGTCCAGCACACAGTCATAAACTGAGGAAGCAGAGGCAAAAAGACAGGGGAAACCACACCAAGGATGCCAGGTTTAACAGTTGTTTGGCAAATTTAGTATGCCCCAGAACTTAGATGAGCTCAAGATAGCACTAAAATCTTATAAAAAGCTGGTGCAATTTGATAAGGACAATTTCTTTGCAAATATGATCCTTGGAACCCATAACAGCTCAAGGGAAATTTTCTCAGCTGTACATTTTCTGTCTTCTCCCCCATGCTCTACAATCCTGTTGAGTATAACCTTCAATTGTGTGATGAACTGTCCAACATTTTTTGGGATGAGAAAGGGCCTGATTCAGACCTCGACGGATCGGATACTCCGTCACAAATGTGACAGATATCCCATCCACCAAATTACAAGTGCATATGATATAATACACTTGTAATACCCCTGACGGGATATTAGTAACATAATTTGTGATGGAGTATCCCATTCGCCAAGATCTAAATCAGGCCCAAAGTCTTTAAGACTTGTGAAACTCTGGTAGGTGCACCTAATAGCTCCTGTTGTGTGATCACAGTGAAAGATTCTGATGTAGAGCCCATTTTGCCTTTTGAAGCTTAGAAGCATATGTTTTCTAACCTTAACAGCTTAACCTATAAGGTGTGTATGGATTTGGTGAAGCCTGTTACATCTGGACCACCTCTAGACCTGATTCCTCTAACGGTCTGGAAAGTGGAATCTCCCTGTCTGGCTAGCCCGGTCTTGAACATCTGTACAAAATCCATCTCAAATGTGCTTGTGTCACAAGAGTAGAAAAGGTCTTAGTTGTGCTTCTGCTGAAGATGGACAATGCTGATCTTACCCTTTTAAGTAACATCTGACATTTATCACTACATTTTCCTATAAAAATCTTGGAGAATTTCATCAATGAGCAGATTTCTTGGTTTATTGAGCTGCTTAACATCTTTCAACTGTAAACTTTCGTACTTGTATAGCGCACTACTCACCCGTTAGGGTCTCAAGGCGCTGTACGCATACCGCTGTGGAACCCCTCCTGGCTTTTCCCTGTGAGGTGCCCACTCCTAGGCAACCTCCAAGGTGAAGCCAGGCATCCCAGTGCTGTTGGGGCCGTTGTGGAGATTAAGCAAGCTATTGCCCAGAGTTACAGAGTGGGACCCATGAATTAGATTAGGCACCGATGCGAGAATTATCAGGTCCGAGGAAATTGAGCCCAAGACCTGCAGAGGCAGGAATTGTACCGTGGTCCCGGGCCAGATATCTGCATCAGGGTCTGCCGCTCTAAGCATTGACCCACACTTCTCCACCTGGTACAACTGGTACAATCATGCGTCCACTGTTCTTATGGAAAGGAAATGCCCCATTATCTATACTGGATGACCTTCAATTATCAGCAGGCAATTGAAACTTGCTAGATCTGTCTTCTGCCTTCAAATGTTGCCCCATAAGAGTTTGCTTTTAAGGTTAGCTGAGGTAGGCATTTGGGGTTCACACCTTCAGTAGCTCAGGTCTTACTTCGAAGGAAGATTTCAAATCCATCATTGAGCTCCACTCTTGTAATTCTTATATCTGCACTCTGGTCTAAAACATGCATTCGTATGGGGTTAAATTTATGAACTACATTGTCGACATCCGATTGCTAACTTCTGCTGAGAACATGGTGTCAAACTCCAGTGTGGTCTTTTATGACTGCATGTTAGCTGGGGCCTCTTGGGTGACTCATATCCCACTGAAATTAAGGGGCAGATTTATAGAAAGTGGTGCTTCAAATAGACTCATTAGGTTTTCCTCCTACTCCAGCTAAAGTGAGGTGTAATTTAGCAATAGTTTGTCCCTCACCAGCCAGGCTAACTACCTTTCTGCAACTTCTTTCTTCCTCTTACGACTGCAAGGCAAAATCTGACCTTTTCTACCTTTCTCTGTACAATGGTTAGAGATTCAGGCAGCCATTCTTAGTCACCTAGAATTTTGCAACTCTTCTTTCCTCACTTCACAATCAGGGCACTTAAAAAGGCTACAAAGTATCCAGAATGCTGCTGCTAGAATGACTTTAGAGTTTAACATCAGCCTATGATGCACTTAACTTTCTACTTTGGCTACCAGTGGTTACAAGGGTCAGTTTAATCTCCCTCTGATCTATACATAGGGAGTTCTGTGGAAAGGGACGCTACTGTCTTCATCAAAAGTCTATTCATTACTTTTCTTTGCATAAACTCTTCTGACCCTCATCTAGTCTTCACATCTAAGTATAAGCAGGTGAGACGTGAGACTCGGGGTAGGCCATTTTTGGTAAGAACAGTTCCTCTGTGGAAATCACTTCTTCTCTCTCTGGGCAAAGTGCATGTGTTGTTTCCATTTTGAAAAACCTTAAAGACCTGTACTTATTTACAATAACTGTTTGTTGAATATGACCGTCTTTTGTGAAGTATTCAGCCAGATTTTTGCTTTAGTTTCCCTACCTTTGCTGAACTCATTTTTATTTGCATGAGGACTCTGCACACTTCACTCCTGCTAGCCAGTGGTAAAGTGCTGGTGCTTTCTCTTCCTTGATAAATGTAGTATACAATAAATTGGTATACTTAATTTGCTTATAAATTCTTAGTATTTGGCAATGCTTATACCCAGGGCCAGTGAATGAAATAATATCAGTGGACTGCAGGACTCATTGTGCTACCCACTAAAGTACCACCATAAAACACGTCTCTGAATCTACCATTTGGATCTGGCAAAATGAACCATTCACAGTGCCTAAACCTTTCTGTTCAATACTTAGAAGTTATGGTTAAGGTAGGCCCAGAAGGCGCATAGGGTGAGGTGCATGGTATTTAAACTGTAGGACATATGTACTTAGGTTTAGCATGTCCCCAGAAAGTTATTTTTTTCACTGTAGCAAAGCTAACTCTCCCTTAGACTAACATTGAGTTTCCTTAATATACTTAATAACTTATAATTTCAGTTTGGGAGCAGTTAGAAAAATACTTCTTCCACTCATTAAAATTGTTATTTAAAATCTTCTTTAACGGCATAGTTGGGTTTTAGGCTACTAGTATGAAAGTGCCACTATTTGAAAGTTAATATTTATCTGCCTAAACCAAATGCACCTTTCTATCGCTGTCCAGGGTCAGATGGCCTCTAATAGCTCTCCTATGTTGTGATGTGTCTTACATCCAGACAGGTGAGAAAAGGGCCCTATGATTGGGTCGGAGTGTACCTCTCCTGAGCACGATGACATGGGGGTTGTACTGAGCCCTTCCTGAGCTTCAAAGGTTGTGCCATCCCCTTCCTGACTTTTAAAGTGGCCTGATCTGTCACTCACAAGTGCAGCTGACACATGGGCCTGCCTAACCTTTATTCCCCCAGACAGTTTGAAGCTAAACCCACAGAAAGGAGGTGAAATGACCAAAACCAGTTTAGAGTTAGCACACACACACACAAAAGCTGGCACTGGCTTTAAAAGTGACACCCACAGAACCTCTCATCTGAACACTCCGGAACCTGTGCAAGTATCAGAAGGAGGACTGCACTGCTGTTTGAAGATTGAAGACTGAACTAGTTTGCTTTGAACCCAGGATCACCTGAAGTGACAACCTGGGTCAGTTGGCTGACTTCCTGTTTGAGCGACAGGGACACAACACGTCTCCAGAGTCCTTCCCCGTTGCTGCCCAGCTCACCAGTACTAACTAGACCTTCATGGACCCTGCTGGTGGGCCTCTGCTGGTGTTAGTCCTGACCCCCAAGAGCTGACTCCTCAGTCCTGGACCCTTGGATGGTGCCTGTGTCCAATCCTGCAATCTGTAAGAACTGGCTTACAGGTGAATATCAATAAGTTCTGGGCTCTTCACAAACACGAACAACCACCCCCATCTCCTGCCAATGAGAAGTTCTAACAGTGACCTGCTCTTCGCATTAGCCATGACCGCCTGATCTCTCACCAATGTGAAGTCCTGATGATGACCTGCTCTTCGCACTGACAATAATCTCCTTGCTGCTTCAGCCCATGTGAATTTCTGGTTGAGGCTCATCGTGTGGAACTGGACTGTGTGAGAAGATAAACTTTCCATCAGGATGAACTTGGTCCCTGTATTTGACCTGTGCTTCATCATGCTTACCCTGAACTTGTGACTTTGACTCGGTCCAGCAGAACCCGATAACCACAAGTGGAGCATCGTGCTTCTTGGTGCTGTTTTCACCCAAAACTTCAAAAGTTCATATCTCTAGTGTCACTTATTGAATTTTGTCTTTTGGTGTCATTGTATTAATTAAAATATACTCTATTTTTCTAAATTGGTTTGGGATTTTTACTGCATAAATACTTAACACATTGCCTCCAAGTTAAGCATGACTACCTTTGTGCTGACCTACCAGAGAGTTAAGCACAGGTTTAGTTAATGACTTTTGTGGTTCACTCTGACAATGATTGTTTTCATTACTTAAATGAGGCTCTCACTGTCCTCAACTAATAACCTAACTTCTCACATTGGTGTCCAGTGGTGGGGTCAAGTAATGATGCTCATGCAGTCCGACCCCGTAATTATAATTTTGTCTGGAAAAAAATCCATTATTTTTCTAAATTCATTTCCTGCCTCATGCTTTCGGCCTGTGATATTGTTTTTGCAAAAATGGAAGGACACCTTAGCATTATTGAAGGCTACACTGTAGCAGAGCTAAAAATGTTGTGCAGGAGAGAAAAATAGAGCTAACCAAAGGCTCCAAGAAACTGAAGTACCAGATAGCCCTCCGATACTGGGAGGCGGCCCACTGGCTGCAGTCTACAGGAGCAGGAGATGGATGATGTAAAAAGGGAGGACAAAATGGAGGAGAAGTGGTAAATACTTGCACCCCATGGGCCCCAGAGTCAGAGGAAAGAGGAAGGAGAGTAAGGTTCCCAGCCAGATGCAAAGGTCAGCCTGACAGACACTCTTTATATTCAGATCAGGCAGCCAGGAGTGAGACATACGCGATTTGCGCAGACTCCTGGCTGCCTGAGCTGAACTTTGCTGGGTTGAAGAGGTCATAGCTCCTATGGATGTGACTGCCTCAGCTCAGCAAAGGTGCCTTGAGGCCCTTCCCCTCGGTGATGAGGGGAAGCGTCACCAATTTACTTCAACCTGGGCGCTTCAGGTTTAAGCCTTGAAGTGCCCAGGGTGAGTGTCAATCAGTGACACCTTGTCACAGAGTGGGGAGGGGTCAGAAGTCTCACTGACCCCATCCCACTCTAAGATGAAGTTGGTACTGCTGCCTTCCCTCACTTACTGGCAGCAGTCCCAACCCTCCTGGGACCTCAGAGCTGAAGGTAAGTGTGTGTGTGTTTTTTAAATTAATGTTTGGTGCGTGCGTGTATGTTTGAATGTTAATAAATGTTGTGAAGGGTGCTTCCCGCCCCCCCTTCCCTCCAAAAATTACCGGCCGCCACTGTGCTTCAGGTGTGACAGGTGCAAAGGATATTTTTCTTAAATAAATTATTAATTACTATTTCAAGACAAAGACATAAGTTTATCCAACAAATAAAAAACACATATTAGTTTAAAATTTAAAAATATTGAATATCTCATTTGTATATTAGATTATTTTTTTATAAATCAAATATACTAATTTTATACAGTATAGCAAAAATATAGTATATTTAATTACAATTCTACAATAACATCACAAAAGATAGCAATATTGTCAAATACATTTTCATACACACACTGAAAACCCAACATAGTATTTTACTTCTAATAATGATTTTAAATAATGACAAATCTTATCCCGCATAAGCTAAAAATCTAAAAACAATCACAAAAAAATATAAACCAGCACAAAAAAGAAACTTTATAAGAGTCCAAAATAGGGAACTATATATCACAAATTTAAAAAAAGTAGAAATTAGAATATAGCATTTTTATTACCATAATCCAAATGTATTTATTGAATCAAAACATAAATATATCAATAATACATAATCAATTATTAAAATACAAACACATTAAAATTTTAAACTTACATTTATAAAAATGAATTCACATACATGTTTAGAATGTAAACAAATCTATTACAAATTAACACATTCTTTTATTTGTTTATATGTTTTAAAAATATTTAAATAGTTTAAAAAATATTTTTTTTACTTTTCTCATATAAACTCAACATCCAGCCTCCTACAATTTTTAAAATAATACATTTAGCTACTAAATTATATAAACTACAGCAAAATAAAATGAGATAAACACATTTTACCATAAATGAATATAAAGCCTACATTTGTAAACAAATATTACATGAAATAAAATTATAAGCATAACACACAAACCCTGGAGAGATCCCCAAAAGAGTGGACAGTGTTCCCACCAGAAGAAGGAGGAGACAAGGAAAAACCTAAAACAATCTCAAAAGGCCCCAAAAGAGTTTCTAGGGGAGGGATTCCCAATCCAATCCCGAGCTAAAAAATAGTGCTACCAGTATGGGCAGTTTAAGGGGGAGCCCATGTGCAAGCACAGGAAGCATCTCATGTGGGCCTACCCTGGGAATGGCTGGTATAGTGCTCAGTGAGGAGGTTTCTCCAGTTAGTGTTGGGGGACTGCAGCAGTTACCCTAGCGTGTCTAGGTAACAAAAAGATGGTGCCAAAGGCTCACTTGCCTAACAATACTAGGATGTATAGGAAGTGGGTCACAATCAATGGGCAGAGGGTGGAAGCTCTGAGGGACACAAGAGCCAGTGTAACTACTGCGTCCTTTGATTTTCTCAGCGCAGGTAGACCCTGATGTAGTCCATCATGTTGTGACAGCAGATAACCAGGTGAGCCTCTATCCAGTGGCTCTAGCTCCCTTTGAATGGGGATTCTAGCAAAGGAAGATGTGTGCCTGGTTGGAAATGCCCTGGATCACACCATTTATAAAGATGTGGAGCTCAGACCACACGTGGACATGTTGATATTGCCTAAGTGGGTATGCCTGGCCACATGGACCATGGAAGCCCATCAGAGAAATCAAATTGGCGCATGGAAAAATGTCCCAGGTACCTGCAAAAATAGGAAGAGAAGGGGGTGTGGGAAACCTGCCTATCCCTGAGATTTGCATGGTCTGAGGGGAGGCTGATCCCGAGGGTGACACCCCAGAACCTACATGGCAAAACAATGCAACTAGCTGAGTTTGGCCGGGTGGCAAACTGAAGAGGGGCCATCCGAGGTAGAGTCCAGCAAAGAGCAGGATGCATGCCATACTCTTTAGAGTCCATGACAGCTGGACACGGCCCAGGCAGCTATCAACCCCTCTGGTGATCACCTTCTGTGTTGGGAGAATGGTCTCTTGTATAGAGCACCTAAGGTCCCTGAGCCTGGAGCAACCCATGTGTTGGTGATCCTTAGTGCTACAGAGCCTTCATACTGGATTTGGCTCATGACATTACCCTGCCAGAACATCTGGGGCAGGCCTAAACCTTTGACCAACTGGTTACCAACTGAGAATGCGGTCTGATGCATTCTGCATGTTCTATGAAACCTCCTAGTCCAGTGGGAAGTCAGAGACAATGCCCCCCTTCTTCCATTCCCTTTAGTAGGAACACCATTTGAGAGGGTATGTATAGACATTATTGGGCCTCTGGACCCCAAGAATGCCCCCACAATGCAGGGAGGCCATTTCTCTGAGAACAATGATTGTGGTCCTTATTAGGACTGCAGCGGTCTTTTTCCAAGACCGCCGCAGCCTCCAGATGACCACCGGTGCTGGCGGTCTTCCGACCACCACATTATGACTGTCACCGGATATCCAGATATTAGCACCGCCGGCATTCGTATATCCGGCAGCATTCATCAAGGCGGTCAGAGGCTCTTAGGTGGTTCCACTGCCAGCACCGCCACACCAGAAAAAGACCGCCCACAGAAATACAACCAGTAATTCTGTGTGGCAGGTCTACTGGTGGCAAGGAGGTGCTGGCGGTGGGAGCGCTGGGTCCCTTCCCTTCACAGAGGAGCACCTTGTCAGACGAGGTAAGTGTTGTCCGCAAGGGGACGAGGTGGGGGTGTGCACATGGGTGAATGTGTAAGGGGGGAGTGAGTACGTGCAGGTGCATGTATGTATGGATGTGTATATGGTGTGTGTGTGCGTGTGGTGCAGTACGATTGGGGTGTGTTTATGTATGAATGTAGTTGAAGGGAGGGGTGGGGTCATGGAGAATGTATGCGTGCATGTGTGATGTGTATGGGTATGTATGCATGTCTATGGGGTGAATGTTCTGACTGCGTGTGTGAGTGGGGGGGTGTCTGTGTGTAATTGTGTGTGTGTGCATGCGTGCGTGTGTGTGGAGGTGTTTGGGGGGTATCCTGGTAACAGGAGCGCAAGTTCCTGTTGTCTGGATAACTTTCAGGCAGAATTTTGTGGCAATGAGACCGCCAGGAAAATGCTGGCAGGGTCCCTAGTCGGAATAACCTTGACGGTTTTCCGACTCCTGCAGGGCTACAGGTGGAAACCTCCAGCCCGGGGGGCCACATTAAAGCAGCAGGATGGGTGGGGACGAGGTGGTTTGGCAGTGGCCAAACCCCGCGATCATAATAGGGCAGTCGGCACCGCCAGTCCCTCTGCGGTGAGACCACCACAGTGGCCCTGGTAGTCCATGGACCGCCTGGGTCATAATGAAGGCCCATGTCTCCAGTGGCCAGGGCACTGATAAGGATACTTACCCAAGTGAGTTTCCGCAAGAAGGTGGTGTTTGACTGAGCACCAACTTCATGTCTGCCTGCATGAGGTCCATATGAAAAGAGTGTGGGGTAACCTAAAAGTTCCCCAAACCATACCACCCCCAGAATGGCTTTGTCTAACTATTCAACAAAACCCTGACGGGCATGATTATGGGCCTGCCAAAAGCCATGAGGAGGTGGGAAGTCCCCATTATGCTTGCTCTTTGCATAAAGAGAGGTCCTCAGAAGGGAGGGGATGTCTGTTTGGCAATCCTGTATGTGGTCCTTTCATTTATGTAAGGGAGAGTTGGGAGCAAGCTCCAAAGAAACTCCCTCAGGATTTAGATAGCCACATGTTGTCCCTCTGCTCTCAGGTGAAGTGCTTCTTGAAAGAAGCCACTGATACGCTGGAGGCCCATAAAGAAGTCATGAAGCACAAGTTTAGGCAGAAGGTCACGCAATTAGAATATCAGCCTGGCCAGAAATTGTGGATAATGGTGTCTGTGGAGTCCTGGGCCTTATAAGACAAATGGACTGGGCCCTAGAAGGCCAAGGAGTGGAAGGGGGAGGTCATCCACTTGGTGGACCTCAAGAGATTTAGGCCTCATTCCAACATTGGCGGTAAATCCCGCTTACCGCCGTGCAGAAGACCGCCAACACACCGCTGCGGTGGTGGAATTCCACTACAGCTATTACGACCCACAGGCCGGAATCTGCCAAAATCCAGACACCCACACAAGTCCGCCACACCAAAGGTCACTGATAAATTGGCGATAACAAAACCTCCACCATTACGCCAATGGGAATACGCCCACACTATCACGACCCACGAATTCACGCAGCGGTCTTTCAACCGCGGTATTCCATTGGTGGTACACACTGCCGTGCTCAAAATGCACACATATACAAAACACAACCACATTGGACAATTCGAAATACACACACCTGATACACATACACACACCACTCCCACACACTCAATACAAGATAAAACACACACACACTATCACCCACAAACCCCTACGACACAAATTGAGAAAGAAGCACACAGAGAGACACCACCATCAACAATACTAGCATCCACTGGCACACAACACCATCACTCACACAACATCCACGCACCTCAGACAACACACACAAACACATCCCCTCACACATCACAACACACATCACCCCACACATCACCCACAACACACCATGGCACTGCAAAGACACCCCAGGTTCTCTGAGGAGGAGCTCATGGTCATGGTGGAGGAAATTGTCCGGGTAGAGACACAGCTATTCGGATCACAGGTGCAGCACACCTCCATAGCTAGGAAGATGAAGCTATAGCGCAGAATCGTAGACAGGGTCAACGCAGTGGGACAGCATCCAAGAACACGGGATGACATCAGGAAGAGGTGGAATGACCTATGGGGGAAGGTGCGTTCCGTGGTCTCAAGACACCAGATTGCAGTTCAAAGGACTGGCGGCGGACCCCCACCTCCTCCCCCACAACTAACAACATGGGAGGAGCAGGTCTTGGCTATACTGCATCCTGAGGGCCTCACAGGAGTAGCAGGAGGAATGGACTCTGGTAAGTCAAATCTTAACTATTACATCCCCCACCCTACCTGCATGCTATCACATACCCCATCCTCACCCTCACCCCCATCACTCCAACACCTCACATATGCCCCACTATCCCAACCCACACATCCCAACACTAAGCCCTGCATGCAACAACAAAGCAAGGACACCCATCGCCAAAGCATGTCCACTACAGATACCCACACAGATCCCCAAACCAACTATCACACAAGGTCCTACACAAGAATGCAAGCACTGGAGTACAGGATCACCCACGCATTGCACTCAATGGCACACATAGATGCAATAATCATGCCTTTACACCCCTGCAGGACCCCTACCCAACGTCACCGGACTGGATGTTCCAGACATGTCCACTCCCCTCACAGAAGAGGCCCAGAGTGATGACAGCAGCTCTGTCCAACTGGATCAAGATGACCAGCCCAGCCCATCTAGGACCTAGGAACAGTCGGTTCCCCTCACACTGGCACATGCCACCACAGAGCCTCCCCCCTCAGGAAACACCAGCACAGCACCCACCCAGCGGGTCCATCCCTCTGTCCCCAGGACACGTCAATCAGCAGTGTGTCCACCACTACAGGAAACCCAGGCAAACCCACCACCCCAAGAAAATCCTGGGGGCAGTGAGCACGGTTCAGGGGACAGAGGAACAGGAAAACAGGGGAACTGGGAGGACTGCTGTGCGACAGGGGGAGGACAGGCCCAGGGAACTCACTCTCCATGAGGCCCTCTCCAACCTCATGGGAGTGTACTATAATTCCCAGGATACGATGGCAGCAGTACTTTCAGGGGACCCAGCGGTTGCAGGAGGAACAGTATTTGGGGATCAGGGAGAACTCAAGTCCATCAACACCACCCTGGTCACCATTGTAGGGGTGCTGAAGGGCCTTGTGAACACCAGGAGGGACACTGTGGCACAACAAGGGGCCCCTGACACTAGCCTGGATGATGAACAGCCCACCACCTCCACCGGCGCTAGTGTACAGGAGGCACCGCCACAGGACCACGACACCAGCACCCCACCCCCTGCAGATGGAGAACCACCCCGCAAATGGTCCCTGAGATCCAGGACAAAGACAGAAAACAATGCCAAGACCCCCACCAGGAAATGAGACCACCCTGAATGTCATCCTTCTGTCCCACTTCGTCACCCTGTCCATCCATCAACTGCCCTAGCTCCACTTCCTATTCCCCTTTGGACAATGCACCTGTGAAACAAATAGACTGGACTCTGCCATGGACAATCCTCCACCATCACCCCTGCCCATTTTACAACCCCCTCCACTAATTTGCACTGAAATAAACACCCTTGAATCACAAACATTCTGGAGTCACTGTGCTTTCACAAATGTGTATTTGCAATAACTAAGGAAAATAGCAATGTCGATTGTACTGTCAACATACCTATATCACACAGCTCGAGTCCATGAGGTAATATAGCAGAGGTCACACAGTGGGACCCACATCTGTGAAATGGAAGTGCAAAGTGACAAGTCAGTGTCCATACACTGGGTGAAACTGACAGGCATATGATAGGTCTAACAATTGTATGAGATGTTTGAGCCAGTGACATCTTCTTGCCTGTGTCTCACTGGAAGTATTGCTGGTTAACGTTGTTTCTGTTGTCGATATCTTCTCCTTCTGCCTCCTCTTCTTCACTGTCCACAGGCTCCACAGCTGCCACAAGACCTCCTTCTGGACGATCCTCCTGCAGAAAAGGCATCTGTCGTCGCAAAGCCAGGTTGTGCCGCACACAGCAGGCCACGATGATCTGGCACACCTTCTTTGGTGAGTAGTAGAGAGAACCACCTGTCATATGGAGGCACCGGAACCTGGCCTTCAGGAGGCCGAAGGTCCTTTCGATCACTCTCCTAGTTCGCCCATGTGCCTCATCGTAGCGTTCCTCTGCCCTTGTCCTGGGATTTCTCACTGGAGTCAGTAGCCATGAGAGGTTGGGGTACCCAGAGTCACCTGCAAATGTTGAGGGACAACTGTTAGACACACACTAACCCTTAGGGACAACCCCAGACCCAGAAAACTATTCACACAGTATAGGGTCCTTGTCCTCACCTATTAGCCACACACAGTGCCTCTGGAGTTGCTCCATCACATAAGGGATGCTGCTATTCCTCAAAATGTAAGTGTCATGCACTGAGCCTGGAAACTTGGCATTCACATGGGAGATGTACTGGTCGGCCAAACACACCATCTGCACATTCATTGAATGGTAGCTCTTTCGGTTTCTGTATACCTGTTCACTCCTGCAGGGGGGTACCAATGCCACATGTGTCCCATCAATGCCACCTATGATGTTGGGGATATGTCCCAGGGCATAGAAGTCCCCTTTCACTGTGGGCAAATCCTCCACCTGAGGGAGAACAATGTAGCTGCGCATGTGTTTCAGCAGGGCAGACAACACTCTGAACAGCACGTTTGAGAACATAGGCTAGGACATCCCTGATGCAATGGCCACTGTAGTTTGAAAACACCCACTTGCCAGGAAATGGAGTACTGACAGGACCTGCACTAGAGGGGGGATTCCTGTGGGATGGCGGATAGCTGACATCAGGTCTGGCTCCAACTGGGCACACAGTTCATGGATTGTTGCACAATCAAGTCTGTAGGTGACTTTACGTGTCTCTCTTCCATTGTCGACAGGTCCACCAGTGGTGTGTACACCGGAGGATGCCGCCATCTCCTCACCTGCCCCAGTGGACGTGCCCTATAGACGAGAACAGCGTGCAGAGAGTCAGCCAACACTGAGGTATTAAAAAAATAATTATTGCACACATTTGTCAATCCACATTGTGCCTGTCACTGTGTGTATGCAAGGCTTTAGATAGGTGTGACGCATTTAAAAATAATGCCATGTGGCTCCCTGAAATGGCGGCTGCCTGACCTGTAAGGTGGGACAAGGGATGTGAGGTAACTGCGCTGCCGTTCTACACTGTCGCGGTAGGCGGTCGAAGACCGCGACGCAATCCTGCATTGGTTAACATTGGACCCTATGGGTCCCAGGAGCCAATGACGATGTACACCGGTGGTGACGGTATGCACTGCAGCGGACGTGACTGCCATTTTCTGTCTGTACACTCACTTGATACCTGACCTTCAATAGGAGAGGGCCTACACTGCAATTGCTGCTGTGACCTCAGTCTGGAAGCGACGATGGCTCATGTGTCTGGGGAAAGGGCCCCTGCCTTCACTTCGGAGGAGTTGGAGAAGTTAGTGGATGGGTTCCTCCCCCAGTACACGCTAATCTACAGTCCTCCAGACAAACAGGTGAGTACACTGTGAGCATGCTGTATGGGCAATGCCTGTTTGGAGTGGTGTGGATGGAGGATACGGGGAGGACTGAGGCCTGCATGAGCAGATGGTGAGTGTATGTGCATCAGGGCAAGGGTGGGAATGTGGGTCAGTGACTGTGACGGTCCGGACGGTTAAAGATTTTCCTTTTCCCCTGTACTATTCCTCTAGGTCAGCGCACTCCAGAAGAAGAATATTTGGCGTGCCATCCCCAATGATGTCCGGACCCTGGGAGTCGACCACAGACGGAACACCCACTGCCATAAAAGATGGGAGGACATTCGCCACTGGAGCAAGAAGACGGCGGAGGCCCAGCTGGGGATGGCCTCCAAACATGGGAGGGGTGCCTGTTGCACCATGACCCCCCTGATGTTCCGGATCCTGGAGGTTGCCTATCCGGAGTTGGATGGGCGATTGAGGGCATCACAGCAGCCACAAGGGGGTGAGTACAGTCACATCCATCTGACTCTGTGCGCATTACGAGGTGTCTGGGTGGGATAGGTGTACTGTGGGTTCTCCTAGGCCAGGGCGAGTTTTGTAGGCAAGGTCCCTTCGTGAGGCAGGCTACGTGGCACCCCAACCCCACCAGTGGTAAGAGCCAACTACACCTAGTCAGGTTCCTGTGACTTCCATGTGTGCAGCAATCGGGCATAGGCCTTGTACCCCATGTCCCTGCGATTAATTAGGGAACTCTAAGTGCATGGCGTGGTGCAGAGGGCTGCTGTGTCTGTAGTGTCCGCCAACGGTAGTGGTGTTGCATGCACTGAACTTGTCTTTCTTCTGTCCCCCACCCCCTTTTTGTGGTCTCCCTGTTCTTGTGTGCATTAGCATCATCAGGCGGAGGAGCAGTGGCACCGGAACAGGAGGGAGCTGCATCCCACATGGCCCTGGAGGGCCAGACAACAGAGTCTGAAGCCACCAGTGTGACGGAGGGCAAGTGGAGCTCCACCGCAGGGACAGGACGTGACATCAGTGACAGCCACTCTTCCTCTGATGGGAGCTCCCTTGTGGTGGCGGGTCCCTCTGTGCCCCCCGCATCAAGAGGTACAGCCACCACCCCCCCTACCAGCACTACCCTTCCAGCATCCCCTCAGCGTGTGACCCGTGGCCGCTCCCACCCAGGAGGGTGGGCATCTCCTTCGCCCCAGGCACCTCAGGCCCTGCCCCAGTCAGCCCTGCTGCCCTCAGTGAGGAGGCTATTGACCTCCTGAGATCCCTCACTGTTGGGCGGTCTACCATTCTGAATGCCATCCAGGGTGTACAGAGGCAGTTGCAACAAACAAATGCATACCTGGAGGGCATTCATTCTGGCCAGGCAGCCCAACAGAGAGCATTTCAGGCTCTGGCCTCAGCACTGATGGCAGCCATTGTCCCTGTGTCCATCCTTCCCCCTCCAACTTCCTCCACCCAGACCCAATCCCCTGTACCTCAGCCTATCTCAAGCACACCATAATACCAGCATGCACACACCTCAACACACAAGGGTGGTTCTGGCAAACATAAGCACCACACATCCCACAGGCACTCACACAAGCATCATACCCATGCACACATACCAACATCCACTGCCTCCACTGTGTCCCCTCCTCCACGTCTCCCTCCTCCCTCCCTTTCTCGTCTCCACTCACACCTGCATGCACTACATCTTCAGCCACTACCTCCATCACCAGCACGCCCATCACCACACACCGCTCACATGCACTCACCACCCCCACTACCATTCACACATCCCCTGTGTCCTCTACCAGTGTGTCTGTGAGCCCTCCTCCCAAACTACACAAACGCAGCCACACTCCCACCCAACAGCCATCCACCTCACAACAGCCTCCAGCCCATGCACCTTCACCCAAATTCAGCAAACGTACACCTCCTACAACCACTACCTCTTCCTCCACTCCCAAACCCCCTCCATCCACCTGTCCCAGTGTGCCTAAAAAGCTTTTCCTGTCTAATATTGACCTCTTCCCTACACCTCCCCCCGTCCGTCCCCTAGGGCCCACCTTTCCAGGTCCCAACCCAGCACCTCAGCCACCACATCACCAGGCACAGTGGTGCCAGCAACTGCGGGCTTTTGGAGTGTGCCAAGCAACAGGGATGCCAGTGTTTCACGGAGCGAGGGCAAGGACATTCCGCCACCTCCAAAAGTCAAAAAGGTGCCCACATCCCAGAGGGAGTAGGCGAAAACACCTGCCACCATGGGCTCAGGCAAAACAAAAGTTGATAGTGGCAAGACAGCTGCGCCACCATCCAAGGTGGGGAAGGGCCAGAAAATCAAGGGCAGGTCCAAGGCGACCTGCATGGCGGACAGGACCGCCACCAGCACTGCCACCTGCACCGACACCTTCACCGCCACCAGCACCGCAGTCACTGAGGCTGCCACCAGCACCGCAGTCACTGAGCCCACCACCAGCACCGCAGTCACTGAGCCCACCACCAGCACCGCAGTCACTGAGCCTGCCATCATTACTGCAGTCACTGAGCACGCCACCAGCACCGCCGCCACAAAGACCGCCACCAGCACCGCCGCCACAGAGCCCACCGCCAGCACCGATGCCACAGAGCCCGCCGCCAGCACCGATGCCACAGAGTCCGCCGCAAGCACCGATGCCACTGACACCGCCACCAGCACCGCCAGCAGCCCGCGACATACTGAGCCAGTGGCACCACCGCAGACGTGGCTGCCATCCCCAGTGGTCAGTTGTACGAGGCTGGTGGTCAGTTCCTGGAGCCTTGGCAGCTTGCATGTTGCACCACCGTCAGTGGAGTATCACATTCACTACCTCAGTCCTTGGTAGGATGAAGCACTCTGGGCATAAAGCCCCCTCCAGGACCAGTGGAGAAAGGCATCCACTACTTCAGTCCTTGGCAGGATGAAGCACTCTGGGCACAAAGCCCCCCCCAGAACCAGTGGAGTATCACATCCACTACCTCAGTCCTTGGCAGGATGAAGCATTCTGGGTACAAAGCCCCCTCCAGAACCAGTGGAGACTGTTATCCACTTGAGAGACTGTGGCTTTGCACTCCCCAGGATAAAGCAGTGGGCAACCCACCCACTTGAGAGACTTGAGAGACTGTGGCTTTTCACTCCCCAGGATAGAGCGTTGGGCAACCCATCCACTTGATAGACTTGAGACTGTGGCTTTGCACTCCCCAGGCTAGAGCAGTGGGCAACCCACCCACTTGAGAGACTGTGGCTTTGCACTTCCCAGGATACAGCAGTGGGCATGGGGCCCCTTCATGGAGCTGGCGTCGTGCACTCATCCGGCTGAGGTGCCCCCTCTTTCCTTCCCCCTGAGGTGCTTGTTTCATTACGATCTGATGCCCCTGTAGTGTTCTTTCCGTTTGGAGTTTGGTATCGAGTGTGGGCCTATGAATGGTGCACTATCCAGACTTGTGCAGTTGGTGTACATAATTGTTTATACTGTATTTCAAGTTTTGACTAATGGATTTTTATTTATTACAATCGCTCAAATCATTTCCTTTTGTCCTTGCGTTCTTCCAGAGGGGGTGGGGGGTGCAAATATGATGCTGCAGCATGTTTTTGTGTGTATGTTGTGGGTGAGGGTGGGGGTGTTGTGTGTGTGTCATTCTCTTTTCCCTCCCCCTCCCCTGTGTTGCAGGTGCAGTACTCACTGTGGTCGTTGCCGCCGTCTTTCGTGCTCCTGGTAGAGGAGCAGGAATACCATTGCAGGGAGTATTTGGAGTTCTGGCTCCATGGCGTCCTGGTTCCTCGTGGAATGTGTTTTACCTTCCAAGTCCTGTTTCCGCCGTGTTTTTGTTCGCATTGGTTCCGCCCCAGAAAAGGTGGCGGATAGGCCTCTCATAATAGTGTGGGTGGTACATTGTCTTCCGCCTGTCTGTTGGCGGTGACCGCCGCAGTGTTTGTGTCTACCGCCGTGGCGGTCGGAGTGTTAAAGTGGCTATCTATGTTGGTGGTTTCCACCATGGTCGTGATTCCATTTTTTTTTACCGCCGGCCTTTTGGCGTTCTTACAGCCGCTTTAACACCGACCGCCAGGGTTGTAATGAGGGCCTTAAAAATCTCTTTAGGGTCCTGCATGTTAACTGCCTCAAGTGCCACTTTGAGGTGTCCAAAGTAACTATGCCCCTGATGACAGATGATGGTCATGAGAAGAGTGAGCCCCCTCCAGGCTCTCCTCTCTTCCAAAGAGGAACATAGGTCAGTGGAAGGTGTTGTCCTCTTCCCTAGCCTGACCCCAGAACAACTGAGCAACTGTTGCCACTTGTTGGGGCAGTTCGCCTCTGTTTTCTAACTAACCTGAGGTTAGTGTACCTACAACATCGACAAGTAGGACAGCATGCCTCAAAAACAAAATGTAAAGGATGTCTGACCAGGTGAAAGACAATATTAAGGACGAGGAGCTCAAGATGCGATTTTGAGGTAATTGAGCCCTCCTGTAGTCCCTGGCCCAGTCCAGTGGTACTGGTACCCGAGGCTGCCCCACTGGACACCACTTCAGAACTGAGGATCTGGATAGATTACAGGGGCCTGAATTTAGTTACCACGATTGATGCTCACCCCAGCCCCAGAGCCGATGAGCTCATTGATTGGTTGATAGCTGCCAAGTTCCTGAATACCACTGATCTGAGGGTCACTTTTAGTTTATAGTGATGCCCTTTGGGTTAAGTAATGCCCCAGCAACCTTCCAGAGACTAGTCAACTGGGTCCTGGTTGGGTTGGAGAACTTCAGTGCAGAATACCTAGACAACATTGCTGTCTTTAGATCTATCTGGGATGACCACTGGCACCACCTGTGATCAGTACTTCAGGCCCTGTGGAGGGCAGTCCTGTAAGAATGTACCCTCTTTTAGGCAAGTTACCCCAGTTTCTCCCTGATGTCAGTGTGTTTTGACTGTGTCACTGGGATACTGCTTGTAAGTATGTTTCACTGTTTTTGAAAGTATGCTTGCCTGTGTCACTGGAGTCCTGCTAACCTGGATCACAGTGCTTATGATCTCTCTGTTTCCAAATTGATCACTACATACTGGTAACCCAGTATTTAACTCCAAATTGGCATACTGGTCACCCCTTATAAGTCCCTAGTATATGGAACTTAGGTACCCAGGGCATTGGGGTTCCGGGGATCCCTGAGGGCTGTAACATTGCTTTTACCATACAAAGGGAGCCCATGGAAAGGCGTCTACAGGACTGCCATTGCAACCTGTGTGAAATGGTGCATGCACCATTTCACAGCCATTTACACTGCACCAGGTCACTTATAAGTCACTTATATGTCAGGCCTTCCAACCCAAAAGGCTGGGTGCAAAGTAACTGTGTGTGAGGGCACCCCTACACTAGCAGATGTGCCCCCATGTTATCCAGGACCATTTCCCCAGACTTTGTGAGTGTGGGAACCCCATTTTGCGCGTGCACTGGCCGTAGGTCAATACCTATGTCCAGCTTCACAATGGTAACTCTGAATATGGCCATGAAAGGTGTCTAACAATTAGGGATTGTACCCCAATACTGATTCTGGTATTGGTTGCACAATTTGATGCACTCTGGGGGCTCCACATTGGACCCCCAGTACTGCCATACCAGCCTTTTCAGGTTTTCCAGGCAGTCCCAGCTGCTGCCACCTCACCAACAGGTTTCTGCCCTTCTGTTGTTTGAGCAGCTCAAGCCCAGGAAGGCAGAACAAAGGATTTTCTTTGGGAGAGGGGTGTTATACCCTCTCCCTTTGGAAATAGGTGTTACAGGCATGGGTTGGGTTGTCTCCCAAAGCCTCTGGAAATGCTTTGAAGGGCACAGATGGTGCCCTCCTTGCATAATCCAGTCTCCACTGGTTCAGGGTCCCCCAGTCCCTGCTCTTGCATGAAACTAGACAAAGGAAAGGGGAGTGACCACTCCCCTGTCCATCACCACCCCTTAGGCTGGTGCTCAGAGCTGCTCCGGAGGGTCACTGAGTTCTGCGATCTTGTTTTCAGGATAAGCAGGAAACTCTGGGAGCATCTGAGTGGCCAGTGCCAGCAGGTGATGTCAGAGCCCTCCCCTAATATGTGCTTACCTGGCTAGGGGACCAATCCCCCTTTCAGGGCTATTTAGGGTCTCTCCTTTGGGTGTTTCTTCAGATTCGGATTGCAAGACTCCAGCAGGAATCCTCTGCATCGTTTACTTCATCTTCTACCAATGGAACTGCAGCTGAACCCTCCAGGAACTCTACAACTTGCAACAAAGTAGCAAAGACGACTTCTGCAACATTGTATCTTCAGCTCCTGCCAGCAACTGCAACAGTTTCCAGGTTGTGCATCCTCCGAGGACTGCCGGTCTTCAGCCTGCACCAGAAGAACCAAAGGAATCTCCTGTGGAGTGACAGAGTCACTTCCCTGCATCAGCAGGCACCTCTCTGCAGTGACGACCAGTGGCGTGGGTCCCCACTCCAGACAACAAGCGTGGATACAGCAACACGGGTGATGGACTAAAGTGACCCCAAAAGTCCCAAGGTCCAGCTGTCCAACTTTGGTGAAGGTAAGAGCTTGCCTGCCCACGCATGACAGTACCCACGTGCACCACGTGATTTGCAGTTGCCAAGGCTTGTGTGCAGCCTTCCACAAAGTTCTTTATGGCCAGCACAGCTTAGGCCACCATCAATCCATCCTGCGATGTACAGTTTCCTGAGTGGGATCCCTTTGTGTTGTGCTGCGTGGGCCTCCATTTGCACCTTCTTTGTCCCCATGCTGTGGGACTCCTGCACATGCTGCCTGGTCTTCTTAGTGATCACTGAGTTGCTGAGAGCCCACTCTATCTCCCCCTCCTGGGTATAGGCCTCCAGGTCCCTCCTGGTCCCGGGCAGCGCCATTTTTTGCCAACGGCAGGTTTTGCGTGTGCCAAGGCTTCTTGGCAGAATCCAGCAATGCAAACCAGACTGCAATCATCCATCCGGCATGGGACATCTTCTGCACCAACCAGGAACCCACATCTGTCTTCTTGGGTGCATAACTGACTTTGTCTGCTCACTGGTTGTTCTTCTTTTGCACCTTCATCCGGGTTAGCAGGGGATCCTGTTGTCCCTGGACTCTCCAGTGCTTCTTGGACTTGGTCCCCTTCCTCCACAGGTCTTCAGGTCCAGGAATCCATTGTTGGTGTCTTGCAGTCTCTTCTGGTTTGCACATAATCTTCTATCTTGACTTCTTGTGTGTTTCAGGAAACGTACTGTGATTTACTCCTGTTTTCCTGGCTATGGGTTGGGTTCTATTTCCTTTGGTGTTTTCTTATACTCTGGGAACCCCTCCTCACACTACACTTGTCTAGGTGGGAAACTGAATTTGCACTCCACTGTTTTAGTATATGGTTAGGCCCATTGCAACCTATTGTGATTTTCACTATTTGCACTGTTTTCTGTTTACTTACCTCTTTTTGGTTATTAGTGTATATATTGTGTATATTACTTACCTCCTAAGGCAGAATAGTCTCTAAGGTATTTTTGGCATTTGTGTCACCAAAATAAAGTACCTTTATTTTTGTAACCCTGAGTATTTTCTTTCGTGTGTGAGTACTATTTGACCTGCAAGAGCTTTGCATGTCTCCTAGTTCAGCCTTGACTGCTCTGCTACGGCTACCTCTAGACAGCCTGGCTTCTAGACACTGACTACATTTCACTATTAAGGGATAACTGAACCTGGGATAAGGTGTAAGTACCTTTGGTACCCATTACAAAACAGGACAGCCTCCTACAAGTCCTGATTATCAAGGCCAGTAAGTGCCAGAACTGGGAAAGGATCAGATATGTACTTGGGCCACCAGGTCAGTGGCAGCAACGTAAACCGCTCCAACGTAAGATGCAGACAATCCTGGCTTGGGAACCCCCTGTGACCAAGACCTGGGTGATAGTCGTCTCGCGCCTCACTGGGTATTACAAGAGATTTGTTAAGGGGTATGGCACCATTCTCCCCCCTGTTAGAAATGGGATCTCTAGTTGGCAGAGGTATGCACCCTGATCAAGTAGGGACCAAAATCTTAGTCAGGGTAAGTCAGTTATACAACAAAAACTAATCTGTGCTCACATTCTTTTAGCTTGGCACAGAGCAGGCAGTCTTAACTTAAGAGGCAATATGTAAAGTATTTATGCACCACTTCAAACATTAACACAGTGAAAGGCAATGTGTAGAGTATTTGTGCAACAATTCAAACATTAACACAGTGAAAACACCACAAAAAGACTCCACACCAAGTTAGAAAAATGCACTATATTTTTTATGAATAAAACAAGATAAAAATGACAAAAATCCAGTAAGTAGAATTTGAGATATTAATTTTTAAAGGGTATCTGCAAATGTAGTGCTTAAAAGCTTAAAACGCCAACCAGGGCAAACTGTTCAGGCTGACCATGATAGAGCACGGGCCAGCTACACAGACCAACCTTGTCCCGCTGAAAAATACCTTGTGTGGAGGGTTGCATTTACATGGAAGACCCAATGCGAGGGGCAGGTGGGGTCAATGCGAAGGCAATGCATCAGTTCCAATGCGCGCAGTTGGGGATGTGTAATCGTTGAGCCATGCAGTCTCCAATGAGATGTTCTGAAGCAGGGGTGTTAAATACCTTCACAACGGAGGCGATGCGTCGTTGTCAAGCTGCGCAGCCAGAAGTGAGATGTCCTTGAGCAATGCATCAGCATCAAAGGGAGTGTGGAGTCTGCTGGTTAAGCACAAGAAAACCCACTTCCAAGGGCCCAGGACTGGATTGGCAGCACTTGGTAGGGAGGACTCACAGTTGTCAAGAGCCCAGGTACTGGTGGAAAATTGCTAGAAGTCTCTGATGTGCCTGAGACATCAGAACAGGAGACAAGTAGACAAGCCCTTGGAGTCACTTTGTGTTCAAGTGGTGTAGGTCCAGTCTTTCTTACCAAGGCAGAGAGGGCAGCAGGCAGCAGGCAGGTCGACACAGCAGAAAAGCAGCTCTTCCAGAGTAGCACTCCAGCAAAGTAGGAGTCCATGTAGCAGAACAGCTGTCCTTCTTCCTTGCAGAGTATCCACTGGTCCAGAAATGTACTGATTTGGTAGGGTCAGAGGTCCAGTACTTATACCCAGTTGTGCCTTTGAAGTGGGGGTGACTTCACAGAAGGGTCTGTGAAGTGCACAGAGGTCCTTTTTTTCTCCCCTGGCTCAGGACTCACTACAGGGGATTAAGCATTCCTTTGTCTGGGGGCAGCGCACTGCCCAGGATGGCCCATCATCATGCAGAAGTCCACCTAGTCATACCTACCCTTCCTTTGTTTTGAGACTGTCTAGAGGAAATAAAGTAAACAAGCTGTCAGCTCAGCTCTGGCACATATTGGATGCAGGCTGGAAGCACACAGGGCTAACAGCAGGAAAATGCAAACTTTGTAAAAGTGCCATTGTCAAAATGGTAATAATAAATCAGATTTTACCTTTAAAGAGGAATTGTCTTGGGGGTGTGGCTTGAAGACCGATGATGATGGAAACGTAAGACCATCTCTCTGCACCGGCCTACACAGATATCCTCCTGCGTCTATGGCTGAGGAAGACCAACAAGCCTCCTTAAATGACATACCTGCTCAGGTTGTATTGGTAATCAGATCCCACCGTGGAAAGACCTCCGATGCACTGTGGTGGCTTTGCTTTAACCCCAGGAGCGACAAGGGACTAGAGATGGCACATAATAGGGCATCTCGCCCTGAGTGGAGCTGCCCCTGAAACAATAGTGGACAGCCATGAGAACTCCAGTGAGCCCCCAGCACAGCCCAGATAACCCGCTCACATCACTTTGGACCCCCAAAGCTGACCTGAGAGCACGTACAGAGGGGCCGGACACACTGGCTCTTCCTCGCTGTATAGACTCTTATCGCAGGTTGAGCCGGGCCCGAGCGATGAAACTTGGACCTCCAGTCATCTGGATGACTGTCAGAGTTGACTGTGGCATCATGGAGCTCCCGGACTGCTGTGATGCCCTCAGAGTGAGCTGGGACCGGAGAGGGATGCCAGAGGCAACGGCCTGAAAAGATCGCAGATGTGAGTGGGATCATCCTGACCCCCACAACAGTGCAGCAACAGAGTAGGCCACAGCTTGTCTTATGCATCAGCCTTATGGTGAAACAAGGACCTGATGATTACGCTTTTGGCTCCTGTGCAACTGACAGGTAAGTGCCGAATGGCAGTTGTATGACTGGGATTTCAAGGAGGTCGGTGGGGGAGATGCCGGGGCCTGATGCCTGATTCTCCTGCTCATGAACCCCAGAGACCTAAATGGGGCCTCTTAGCTTCTCTACCTGTTGCGGAGAAAACCAGGCAAGAGCGCGCTTGAAAAGGCAGTAATGTGACGGAGACTGGGCCCCGGCTGCATACATGTGAAGCAGACTACTCTGGCACCACGGAAGGCTACAAAGAGTGAGGAAGTAAAACTAGGATTTGGGAGTTCCCCCACTGGCAAGGCAATTTCTGCCTTGACCACATGCTAAGACTGCACCAGGCAGAGACAGGGTCTCCTTTACACCAAGAACTTTCTTGTAAGAGGGAGTGCACAGCAAAGCCTCGGTCCCCCTGGCCCTATTGCTTGCTGGGGATACCGGAGCGTGACGTGGACGCTGCTGGCTAACACTACTACGGGAGGCACTTTCCAGGACTGATCGGAAGGTGACACCCACCCTCCAGAGGCTAGAATTTTCACCCATCTCTTTGGGCTGCAAATATTCTGCTGCAAGTACAGACAGCATTGGATAGTGCTTTGGTGCCCATACCCCTGGGAGGACCTGGGCCCTACACTCTCCACACATTGGTGTTTTTGAGGTGAGGACAATGAGCTCGGCTTGGAAGATGCATATATCTCCCTTGATCTATTCAATTCACATGGTTCCTCAAAGGCCTTCAGAGCATCCCCACTTTGGAGACAGGCCTGTTACAAGATCTGCCAGCTGTTACATGACTGCCCTTTTGAAGGCCTTGCATCAGACCCTAAGTATGGGTAACCCAAAAAAACAAGGCGACTAGTGCCCAGCCAGGACTGGGGGAACTAGCCCACCTACTGACCACCAATCACGAAGGCCCAGATACCCACTCGACCTCTATCCATCTGCACCTGGACAAGATATTGACTGCGATAGCAAACACCAAAGACACTCTCCAGCAGGATATAAGTGCAGTATCAATAGGCCTGGGCCTTTTACAAACTGAACACTAGAAACTGGCAGACCGGGTTAAAGAGGCCAGAACAACACACAGTATCTCGCTAGATGGATAAGCTGACAGACAAGGTACACATCCTCAAATGCAGAGCAGAGGATGCAGAGGGCTGCATCCGTAAAAACAATATTTGAGTGGTCGGACTGCAGATCGGTTCAGAAGGAGATGACATGGTAGCATACTAGAGCGGTGTCTTCAGAAAGATGAACCATCTTACCTCTTTCTTTGCTCTGGAATGAACATTTAGGGAATTGGCCTGCCCCTTGACATCTGGCTACCCACCCCATCCAGTGGTGACACAACTGCTGCATTACAAAGAGAGGGATGTTATACTCCAAATAACATGGACTTGGAGCCCTTTCACGGTGGGCAACAGTGAGGTCTCATTGTTTTCTGACTTTACGGTAGAGGTGCAGGCCAAGCACGCTTCCTACTTGGAAGTGAAGAAACACCTTAGGGAAGAGGGCCTGCACTACTCTTTGCTGTTTTCTGCCAGGCTTTGGATCATACTGGACAGTCCATTGCCCAGCGGGAATGAGGCCGCAACACAGGAGCCGGCTCCTAATGGAGCCGGCGGTGTTGCGGCTGTGATACGGGTGCAGTTGCACCCGTCGCGCTTTTCACTGTCTGCCATGCAGACAGTGAAAAGCAGGGCGGGCCCTGTTAGGGGGCCCCTGCACACCCGTTACCGCCAGCCTCTTCCTGGCGGTGTACACTGCCAGAAACAGGCTGGCGGTAAGGGGGTCATAATCCCCAGGGCAGCGCTGCTTGCAGCGCTGCCCTGGTGGATTATCACCGCCGGGGGAAAATCGGCGGGACACCGCCATCCCCGGTGGTTCGACCGCGGCTTTACCGCAGCGGTCGGAATGGTGATTGAAGCACCGCCAGCCTGTTGGCGGTGCTTCCGTCATTCTTCGACCGCCAGGGTCAGAATGACCCCCTTAAACCTATGTCCTTGGAAGATACCTTTTTCTGCGACTCCCAGGGTGAGGCCATAGCAGGGTATTTCGAATTTATTCAGGGCTCTGTATCTTCTACTTTGTGCGAGTGAGAGGTGTTTACGCAAATATGCTAATTAGAAATTATTAATGAATGTTTATATGTATTGATTAATGAAAAGTTCATAGAGAAATTAATTGTAGAAAAATAAAGTGCACTTTTGAAATTGTGACCACGGGGAGTGGCAGCCACTTATACAAAGTTATACTAAAATAACAAAAGATGTGTGAAATAATGAAAATGTGAAAGAATAATGTAGTAATATGTCATATTAAGATGTATAACCTATGCTTTGCATTAATTTGTAGAGTTAACTAGCTGAGGTTAAGGCCTAATCCTTTCCAGGCTCACACAAGGAGCTGAAATTCGAACGCAGTGCAGAGAAGCTGATGCATGACCTATCCTTGAGCCACCTGATGATAAAGTTGCTTAGCTAGAATTTTCTGCAATGTACCGACAGACAGGAGATGATGAAGACAATTTGATACAATTATGTGTAGAGTAGGCTAAATGTTTCATTTCATTTCAGCTTTATTTCGGCAAAACAATACCATAAAAGCATACTGACAAAATTCTTACATTTCTAAAAAGAAAACGAAAACACTTTGAGAAAGTCAATAAAATCAAACCCATCATGATGTTAATAAAAAAAATAAAAATAAAAAGATCAGGACCAGGACTCCCCCAGGGCCATACAATACAGATAGGCAAGTTGTAAATATGAATGTTATAAGAATAAGCAATTGATCAATAAAAACACTATAAAAATACACAATACACATCATCATACAAATCACCATAAAAATATTATAAAATACCTATAAATACGAATCTTTGTACAAAAAACAATTAGGATTGTTATCTCACTATTAGCAGCAATAACTATGTACTAACACAAATAGTGACCATTGTAAAAATAGGATTCATGCTTTTGGTGGAAGAACATTTGCCTCTAGCATATCAAATTGCCTCTAAAAATCTTGGCAATATGCATACCACCATCACATGAGGGGTTATTTTGCTAATTTTAAGAGCTGGTTGACAGTCCCTAGGACCCAACAAATTCTTTCTTTCATACATGCTTATATTCAATTAAAGGCCATAAAAGGGGTACAATCAAGTAATACAAAAGGCACATTATTCCAACAGCAATTAATATTCACTTAACTACTAAAAACAAACTATCTGGTGTTGGTCTTAAAAACAATAAATAAGAATCAATTACAGTTTTTCATTTATAAAACCCATAAAATGTGCCTCCCGTGCCATCAGGCACTTGTTTGCTTAGCTAAGGGGGGATTTTTTAGAATAAAAATAAATAAATAACTGGATCTAAGAACTAGTGTCATAGGCGTCAAATGACCATTCTAGGTAACTTGAAAAACCTCCCAATGACTACGGTCCTTATGCCAGGGGGCAAGATAATATTATAATTCAAGTACTTCCCGGGCATTGTCAATATCCCCTGGGCTAAATATATCCTTGGCTGATTGTATAACCAGAGACCATTGGATTACCAAAGGTGGCTCCCAATTATCAGTTTGGGGACCGTAGATTAACTGTGGGAGTTTTGCCTGAGTTAAAGCGCCTATAGCCTCAGGCCCGCCTTGTCTCTAATGAATGAAATTGCTAGTAGAAACCGGCTTAGACCAAAAACAACATATGGTATTGTGCTGGATCTCAAGAATCTTGCTGCTTCATTGCAGTTCCTGATTCCAACGTTCCTGCAAATAAATGTACTTTCCCAGGACTTGAACAATGAGAGCACTGACTGAAGACGAACATGCAACATTTCGATACCTGAAGAGCCGGGTGATGAGGACATCGTATAGTGGACCAATCCGTGTGCTGTGAAAGGACTAATATTAAAATTCATACATTTGAAAAATTAATATTATATCTGCTGACTGACTGACCAATTGGGAATTAGGGGGATGGACTGGAAGACCCTAATAAAAAGTCATGACAAGGGGCTAAAACTTCAGATGCGAGGGGAGAATTGATGACATCAGGAGACACGGTTCGAGATTCTGTCTTGGGATCATACTCTTTCAAGCCTGATGCGTCGCTGATCTATTGATGACCTGCAATATTCTGCAGTAGTTTTGTGCAAGTTGGAGATTAGGAGGACAAGCTGCAAGACTTTGTCAGCCGCAGTGTCTGAGTGTGACGTCAGAGTGTGCTGCACTGGGATAGGTTGGTTAGTGAGAACAGTCGCGAGCGGATTGGCAGCCGTCCGTAAGAGGCAATTGGTTGAGTAAGCGGGTGAAAGGAATCTTGGGAGTAAAAGTCATTTCATTATTGAATCAAAATAAATACAACAGAGAAAATGAAGTTTTTCAAAGCATTTAGAAGTGCCATGAAGGGTGATTCTAACATTAAGGCAACAGTGGGGGAGCTGATCCCCCCCCGGAAAATTCTCCGGCATATATTGTGATGGAGGAGCGAGGTGCCATGCCATGTCTTTGGTTAAAGCAGTGGTGCAAATTTGGAGCTCTAGCGTTTCCAGAGCATGGGATGTTTAATTTGAGAGTTTTGGATGAATTGCAAATGATATCATATGAGACAAAGCCATTACGGAGGCCAGCACAGTTTGAGGCTTTAGCGGTTTGGGAGCTGGTAGCCAGACAGCAACAAAAGATGAAATTTCAGAGGAGAATAAGGAAGGTAGAAAAGTCCTTGGCAGAAGCAAGGTGGGATTGGGAACAGAAAAGGTAAAGAACAGAGACATTACAGGCTATTAAAATGTTTTCTGCAATCGCTGAAAAAGATGAGTCGGACAAAGATGATGCTGGTAAGAGTGATAAGGGTTCAGGGACTAAGAAGAAGAAAAAGACCTATGTAGAAGAAGATTCCGACGTTGAGGATCTTACTACACAATTGTTGAGGGATCGACCTCAGCCATATGCGACCCACGTAGGTTCTGCCCCATCTGCCCTTGCACAAGCACCTGGGACAGTGGGACCAGTGCAGACAGAGAATGGACAGGTACAAGGGGTAGTGCAGAGTACTCCAAATGCAGTGACTACTCCGGTGGTCCAAGCTCAGATGCACCCACCGTTGATACAGTGAATTTACCAGTTCTTGAAACAACTTCGAACTTAGTGGTGCCATCGGAGCAAGTGCCGAAGTGTCCACCAATGACAGGGACACAGTCAGATGTGACACTAGTAATGAATCAGAATATAAGAGTAGCCCTTCCACAAAATGTGAGTGTCAGAACAGCTTCAGATGCAATATCGCTACTGATTACTGTTGGTCCAGCGGTACCATTATTTGCGCAAAAGAAAACAGTTGCAGGAGATCAGGGTGAAATGTCACAAAGCCTCGTGAACAGGGGAGTGAGTGATCATGTGCAGATGGTATCATGTATGGGTCAGACCTTTGATGGATCTAGACCATTAATGAATCTTAGTCCACTTGTTGCACTTCCAGATATAGGAAATGGCCAGAGTGCGAGTCAAAGACTGAAACTCTTGATGCCGCAAACTCCAGGTGCAGCAATGCAACAGGTTCCATTGCCAAATGCAAGTAACATCGCGTTACAGGGATTGACAGCACAGCAATTGAGCGAATGGTTGGATAATTTGAATACTCCTCGAAATACATCCAAGGATGAAGAACAGATAAATTGTGTAAGATTAGCTACAGAAAAACCGGAGCTTGTTGAGGGAGCTATTGGAATAAACAGGTTAGAATCCTACACCGAAGAAGAGCTGAGGTACTTGTGTCCAAGGATTACAAGGGAAGTGAGTACACTACATCAGACATTGGCAGAGCTGGCAGACAAACATGATATAGCAATTGAGAGAACAAAACATTTGAAACAAAGTTACAGGTTAGATTTCGAAGCAAATGATTTCAAGCATATGAGGTTAGCAGGAATGAAGGCTCACCTGAAAGAATTGTTACAGAGTGCTCAGATTTGGGGAACACTAGAGAAGTGGGATGGTAGATGGGCAAAGAAGAAGGTTAAATGGAAGCAAGATTCACAAGAAGGGTCTGCAGGTGTTCAAAAAGAAAGGATCCAGTAAAGATTTTACAGATGAGGGAAATTCCAGGAGGGCAGTTTGTTCATGTCCCATGGCACAGGAGTGAAACACTGTCATTCACAAATGATTACCCAAAACTAAGGGAGAAACCGGTTGAGTGGTACCAGCAGACAGATAGATTTGTGAAGCTTTCTAAATGTCTGTGAGAAGACTTGAATACTTTGTTGGAAATAGTGGCTTCGGCTGATTTGTGGGTTGAATGTAAGAGGGCAGTGGATTGGCCAATGAGTGAACCGGAAAGGGATAGAGTTACAAGTGCACCATCACCTGAAGTGATGAAACATTATTATAAGTTTATTGAATTCGTGAAGACGATGATTTCCCCTAAAAATATTGATTGGCAGAGAATTGACAGGACAGTGCAAGAAACTAAAGACTTGATACATACCTATTATGAGAGATTGCTGAAAGCATTCAAGGAGTACAGTGGCAAGGAAGCAATTGAGCCGAAAGACATGTTGCACTTTGTGTTCAGGTTCGTCGAAGGATTGAGACCAGAAATAGGGCAGATGATTAGGAGTCATTTGATTTGTTGGCAGGCGAAGATGATTGATGAGGTGTTGCAGTATGCAAAATACTGTAGTGATGAAATTGAATTGAAGCAGAAAAAGTTGAAGGAGAAAGCGATGGTGATGCAAATAAAGGCAGCTCAAACAGGAGTGCAAGGAGCTTTGATACAATAGGTGCTGCAGCAGTAGGGAACTGTCATGTTCCAACCTCAGATGAGAGGTAGGGGTTGTGGAGTCAACATGGAACGTGGTCCAGATTTGAGTACCTTAGTGGTTCAGAATGACATGCAGGGGATGAAAAAGATGTTACCGTGTCATCTGTGCGGAAACGTGGGGCACTGGAAGCGGGAGTGTCCGTTGATGGTGCAGGATGGTGTTGTTCTGCAAGGTGGGGATTTCAATACATTTCAAACTGTGAAAGTCCCTATAATGAGAGGATTTAATCCGAATGTTCAGAACCAAGTGCAGAATTTCCAACCCATGCAGCAGGTGCAAGTGCCGCGTGCACAATTGACACAGTTGCAACCAAAGCAGCAGTAGGTTCCCATGGTACCTAGACAGGAAATGCAGATACCTCAAGCCCCAATAGAACAGCAGCGGATGATGCTTACTCAGCAGGTCACGGGTCAGAGACAAGACAGAAGTAATGACATAGTACACCAATTCCCATTACACAGTGAGGATGAAATAAACAATGAATGGATGAGTGACAGTTCAGACGAAGGACCGTGTATACTTGCAGCGTCCTTAGAAGTAGATCAGAGAGGAACTTTTGTGAAGGGAAAGGTGATGGGTTACAAAGTCTCATTTTTAGTGGACACAGGAGCTACACGCTCTACAGTGAGAAGTGCAGAAGTTCTGAACTCACTTATTTCAGGCAGAACAGTTCAGGTTGTGGAAGTAGAGAACAGACAGTTAACAAATCCAATCACAGATCCGGTACAGGTTGAAACTGTATCAGAGATTCACAATTGGAAGAAAATGACCAAATTGTCTTTGTTGATGGCTCATGTCTCAGAGACGGTACAGGGACCTTAAGAGCAGAATATGCTGTATGCACAATCACAGGTACATTAGAAGCTTCCTGGCTTTGAAGTGTATATTCTGCACAAGTGGCAGAATTGTTAGCTCTCACTACGGCATGCCATGCTTCTGCGAGACTGAGAGCCACAATCTATATTGACAGCCAATAAAGATTCAGAATTGTTCACGATTTTGGTCAATTGTGATCGCAAAGAGGTTACCTGACCTCTACTGGTACACCAGAGAGAAATGGCGACAAGATAAAAGAGTTGTTGTATGCAATACAGTTACCTGAAGAAATTGCTGTGGTAAAATGCAGTGCACATCAAAAGACACAGGATTACATCACATTGGGAAATGGATATGCGGATCAAGTCGCAAGGTTTTGCGCATTGAACTGTATATCATTCAAGGACAAGTGGGAATTAATGCCCGAAGAAGACAGTACTTGCACAAGTTTTGCATTAAGGGTGATTGACACTTTGGAAGAATTGAAAACATTGCAGGATAAAGTTGACAAAGAATAGAAATGACTCTGGGTTAAGTTAAAATGTTTACAAAGACCTGAAGAAATTTTGATCTCTGAAGAGGGTCAGATGATCCTGCCCAATAGTTTATTGTTGCAAATGGCCCGTTACTACCATGGTCAGGCACATATTGGAAGGGATGCCATGGTTAGATTGTTCAAGATTGACTGGTTTAACCCTAAATTCAGGCAAGCAGCAGAGGCAGTATGTCATCGCTGTATAGTTTGTCAGCAACTAAATGTGGGGAAAGGGACACTGGTGAATTTGAGCCACATTGGAAGAGCAGGAGGTCCATTCAGCAGAATGCAATTGGATTTCATTGAAATGCCTACATGTGGAGGTTTGAAGTACGTGTTGGTTATTGTGTGTGTCTTTAGTCACTGGATCGAGGCATACCCCACAAGAAGAAATGACAGTCTCACAGTAGCAAAACTGTTGCTTAGGGAGTTGATACCACATTTCGGGTTTTCGATCTCTTTAGAATCAGATAGGGGAACTCACTTCAATAACGAGGTGATTAAACTCTCATGTGCAGCACTAAACATTCAGCAAAAATTGCATTGATGCTATCGCCCTGAAGCATCAGGACTACTGGAACAGATGAATCGTACCTTGAAATCAAGAATTGCCAAGATGTGTGCAGCTACAAATCTGAAATGGCCAGATGCATGTTCAGAACCAAGTGCAGAATTTCCAACCCATGCAGCAGGTGCAAGTGCCGCGTGCAAAATTGACACAGTTGCAACCAATGCAGCAGTAGGTTCCCATGGTACCTAGACAGGAAATGCAGATACCTCAAGCCCCAATAGAACAGCAGCGGATGATGCTTACTCAGCAGGTCACGGGTCAGAGACAAGACAGAAGTAATGACACAGTACACCAATTCCCATTTCACAGTGAGGATGAAATAAACAATGAATGGATGAGTGACAGTTCAGACGAAGGACCGTGTATACTTGCAGCGTCCTTAGAAGTAGATCAGAGAGGAACTTTTGTGAAGGGAAAGGTGATGGGTTACAAAGTCTCATTTTTAATGGACACAGGAGCTACACGCTCTACAGTGAGAAGTGCAGAAGTTCTGAACTCACTTATTTCAGGCAGAACAGTTCAGGTTGTGGAAGTAGAGAACAGACAGTTAACAAATCCAATCACAGATCCGGTACAGGTTGAAATTGGTAACTTCCAGGGACAGCATAGGTTCGTAGTCTGTGACTCAAGTCCAGTATCCCTACTTGGAAGGGACTTACTGTGTAAGACAAAGTGCTCCATTCGCTGTTTGACTACTGGAATAGAGGTTAAAACTAATAGTGATGATGAGGTAGAACAGACATATGAGACCATAAATAACAATGTGAATGAGGAATACCCATTGATCGAGTTTTTCCCGATGTTTACTGTGAAAGAATTGCATGCGGATTTACAGGGAAACAGAGGAGTACAGGAAAGTGTATGGGACCTGACAGGTAAAGAAGTGAGTTTGATTAAGGGAGTGGAACCTATTAACATCACTTTGAAGACGAATGTAGTATTTCCGCAGCTTCCACAGTATAACATGGCACAAGATGTTCTGATGAAAGTGGCATGGTAATTGGAGATTTTCTGAATCAAGGAGTTTTGAAAGATGTGTTGAGCAGTCCATGTAACTCACCAATAACGGGCTTAAAGAAGCTGTGTGGAAAAGTGAGCATTGTGTAGGATTTGCGAAAAGTGAATGACATGGTGGTCAAGTGTTATCTGGTAGTGCCAAATCCAGCAGTGATACTGTTTCAGGTTCCTTGTGCTGCACAGTGGTTCACAGTGGTTGACTTGTCACAAGCTTTCTTTTCTGTGCCTCTTCATGAGGATAGTCAGTTTCTTTTTAGTTTCAAATTCCTAGACAGAGTCTACAGCTGGTGCAGGCTTCCACAAGGGTATATGGAGTCACAGTTTCTGTTTAATCAGATCCTGAAAAAGAATCTGGAGTCATTGGAACTACCGTAACAATCAACACTAGTGTAGTACATTGATGATTTGCTGATTGCATCCAGGACAAGGGACGAGTGTAAGTATGACTCGATTGCCCTTTTGAATCATTTGGGAAAATTCAGACATAAGGTGTCACCTTTGAAACTGCAGTATTGCTGGAAGTCAGTGAAATGCCTGGGACACCAGATTGAGAAAGAGTCAAGGAGAATCTCCAGGGAGAGGATTACCATGATATTGCAGAGAAGTCCTCCGATTTCACAAAGAGATGTCAGAATGTTTCTGGGAATGGTAGAGTATTGTCGACAGTGGATTCCAAATTTTGCTGAGATTGCCAAACCATTGCAGCAGCTGACACATAAGGAAGTTACAGACCCCATTACATTAGATGAGGATCAGATGAAAGCGTTCACTGAGTTGAGAGGAAGTTTGTGTCGAGCTCCAGCATTGTGAATGCCTGATTACACAAAGCCATTCCCATTATTTTGTCATGAACGTGATGCTTGTTCTTTATCTGTTTTGACACAGGTCCGTGGAGGTGCTTATCGCCCAGTAGCTTTTTTTTCAGCTACCTTGGACCCAGTCACAGCAGCTTTAACCCCTTAGCTGCTGGGCCTTTCCCCCCCCAGTGCTGAGCCCTTTTTTGGCTATTTGGGGTAGTTCGCGCTTAGGGCCTCATAACTTTTTGTCCACATAAGCTAACCACGCCAAATTTGCGTCCTTTTTTTCCAACATCCTAGGGATTCTAATGGTACCCAGAGTTGGTGGTTTCCCCTGGAGGAGACCAAGAAAATAGGCAAAATACAGTGAAAATTTAGTTTTTTCCCAAAAAATTGGAAAAAAAGGCTGCCGAAGAAGGCTTGTGGTTTTTTCCCTGAAAATGCCATCAACAAAGGGTTTCTGGTGCTGAAATCACTATCTTCCCACCTTTCAGGAACGGGCAGACTTGAATCAGAAAACCAAATTTTTCAACACAAATTTGGCATTTTACTGGGACATACCCCATTTCTACTATATTTGGTTCTTTCAGCCTCCTTCCAGTTAGTGACAGGAATGGGTGTGAAACCAATGCTGGATCCCAGAATGCTAAACATTTCTGAAAACTAGACAAAATTCTGAATTCAGCAAGGGGTCATTTGTGTAGATCCTACAAGGTTTTCCTACAGAAAATAACAGCTGAAATAAAAAAATATTGAAATTGAGCTGAAAACAACAGCCATTTTTCTTTATGTTTTACTCTGTAACTTTTTCCTGCGATGTCAGATTTCTGAAAGCAATATACCATTTTGTCTGCTGGACTCTTCTGGTTGCGGGGATATAAAGGGCTTGTAGGTTCATCAAGAACCCTAGGTACCCAGAGCCAATAAATGAGCTGCACCCTGCAGTTGGTTTTCATTCTATACTGGGTATACAGCAATTCATTTGCTGAAATATGAAGAGTGAAAAAGAGGTATCAAGAAAACCTTTGCATTTCCAAAATGGGATCAAGATAAGGTTTTGAGGAGCAGTGGTTATTTGCACATCGCTGAATTCCGAGGTGCCCATACTAGCATGTGAATTGCAGGGCATTTCTCAAATAGACGTCTTTTTTACACACTCTCTTATATTTGGAAGGAAAAAATGTAGAGAAAGATAAGGGGCAATAACACTTGTTTTGCTATTCTGTGTTCCCCCAAGTCTCCCGATAAAAATGATACCTCACTTGTGTGGGTAGGCCTAGTGCCCGCGACAGGAAATGCCCCAAAACACAACATGGACACATCCTATTTTTTTTATAGAAAACACAGCTGTTTTTTCCAAAGTGCCTACCTGTAGATTTTGGCCTCTAGCTCAGCCGGCACATAGGGAAACCTACCGAACCTGTGCATTTCTGAAAACTAGAGACCTAGGGGAATCCAAGGAGGGGTGACTTGCGGGGCTCGGACCAGGTTCTGTTACCCAGAATCCTTTGCAAACCTCAAAAAGTGGCTAAAAAAACAAGTTTTCCTCACATTTCGGTGACAGAAAGTTCTGGAATCTGAGAGGAGCCACAAATTTCCTTCCACCTGGCGTTCCCCCAAGTCTCCCGATAAAAATGATACCTCACTTGTGTGGGTAGGCCTAGCGCCCGCGACAGGAAACGCCCCAAAGCGCAACGTGGACACATCAAAATTTTTGGAAGAAAACAGAGGTGTTTTTTGAGAAGTGCCTACCTGTAGATTTTGGCCTCTAGCTCAGCCGGCACCTAGGGAAACCTACCAAACCTGTGCATTTCTGAAAACTAGAGACCTAGGGCAATCCAAGGAGGGGTGACTCGCGGGGCTCGGACCAGGTTCTGTTACCCAGAATCCTTTGCAAACCTCAAAAAGTGGCTAAAAAAACAAGTTTTCCTCACATTTCGGTGACAGAAAGTTCTGGAATCTGAGAGGAGCCACAAATTTCCTTCCACCCGGCGTTCCCCCAAGTCTCCCGATAAAAATGATACCTCACTTGTGTGGGTAGGCCTAGCGCCCGCGACAGGAAACGCCCCAAAGCGCAACGTGGACACATCAAAATTTTTGGAAGAAAACAGAGGTGTTTTTTGAGAAGTGCCTACCTGTAGATTTTGGCCTCTAGCTCAGCTGGCACCTAGGGAAACCTACCAAACCTGTGCATTTCTGAAAACTAGAGACCTAGGGCAATCCAAGGAGGGGTGACTCGCGGGGCTCGGACCAGGTTCTGTTACCCAGAATCCTTTGCAAACCTCAAAAAGTGGCTAAAAAAACAAGTTTTCCTCACATTTCGGTGACAGAAAGTTCTGGAATCTGAGAGGAGCCACAAATTTCCTTCCACCCGGCGTTCCCCCAAGTCTCCCGATAAAAATTATACCTCACTTGTGTGGGTAGGCCTAGCGCCCGCGACAGGAAACGCCCCAAAGCGCAACGTGGACACATCAAAATTTTTGGAAGAAAACAGAGGTGTTTTTTGAGAAGTGCCTACCTGTAGATTTTGGCCTCTAGCTCAGCCGGCACCTAGGGAAACCTAACAAACCTGTGCATTTCTGAAAACTAGAGACCTAGGGCAATCCAAGGAGGGGTGACTTGCGGGGCTCGGACCAGGTTCTGTTACCCAGAATCCTTTGCAAACCTCAAAAAGTGGCTAAAAAAACAAATTTTCCTCACATTTCGGTGACAGAAAGTTCTGGAATCTGAGAGGAGCCACAAATTTCCTTCCACCCGGCGTTCCCCCAAGTCTCCCGATAAAAATTATACCTCACTTGTGTGGGTAGGCCTAGCGCCCGCGACAGGAAACGCCCCAAAGCGCAACGTGGACACATCAAAATTTTTGGAAGAAAACAGAGGTGTTTTTTGAGAAGTGCCTACCTGTAGATTTTGGCCTCTAGCTCAGCCGGCACCTAGGGAAACCTACCAAACCTGTGCATTTCTGAAAACTAGAGACCTAGGGCAATCCAAGGAGGGGTGACTCGCGGGGCTCGGACCAGGTTCTGTTACCCAGAATCCTTTGCAAACCTCAAAAAGTGGCTAAAAAAACAAGTTTTCCTCACATTTCGGTGACAGAAAGTTCTGGAATCTGAGAGGAGCCACAAATTTCCTTCCACCCGGCGTTCCCCCAAGTCTCCCGATAAAAATGATACCTCACTTGTGTGGGTAGGCCTAGCGCCCGCGACAGGAAACGCCCCAAAGCGCAACGTGGACACATCAAAATTTTTGGAAGAAAACAGAGGTGTTTTTTGAGAAGTGCCTACCTGTAGATTTTGGCCTCTAGCTCAGCCGGCACCTAGGGAAACCTACCAAACCTGTGCATTTCTGAAAACTAGAGACCTAGGGCAATCCAAGGAGGGGTGACTCGCGGGGCTCGGACCAGGTTCTGTTACCCAGAATCCTTTGCAAACCTCAAAAAGTGGCTAAAAAAACAAGTTTTCCTCACATTTCGGTGACAGAAAGTTCTGGAATCTGAGAGGAGCCACAAATTTTCTTCCACCCAGCGTTCCCCCAAGTCTCCCGATAAAAATGATACCTCACTTGTGTGGGTAGGCCTAGCGCCCGCGACAGGAAACGCCCCAAACCGCAACGTGGACACATCCAAATTTTTTGAAGAAAACAGAGGTGTTTTTTGAGAAGTGCCTACCTGTAGATTTTGGCCTCTAGCTCAGCCGGCACATAGGGAAACCTACCAAACCTGTGCATTTCTGAAAACTAGAGACCTAGGGGAATCCAAGGAGGGGTGACTTGTGGGGCTCGGACCAGGTTCTGTTACCCAGAATCCTTTGCAAACCTCAAAAAGTGGCCAAAAAAACAAGTTTTCCTCACATTTCGGTGACAGAAAGTTCTGGAATCTGAGAGGAGCCACAAATTTCCTTCCACCCGGCGTTCCCCTAAGTCTCCCGATAAAAATGATATCTCACTTGTGTGGGTAGGCCTAGCGCCCGCGACAGGAAATGCCCCAAAACAGAACGTGGACACATCAAATTTTTTCATAGAAAACAGTGCCTACCTGTGGATTTTGGCCTCTAGCTCAGCCGGCACCTGGGGAAACCTAGCAAACCAGCACATTTTTGAAAACTAGAAACCCAGGGGAATCCAAGATGAGGTGACTTGTTGGGCTCGGACCAGGTTCTGTTTCCCAGAATCCTTTGCAAACCTCAAAATGTGGCTAAAATACCACGTTTTCCTCACATTTCGGTGACAGAAAGTTCTGGAATCTGAGGGGAGCCACAAATTTCCTTCCACCCAGCGTTCCCCCAAGTCTCCCGATAAATATGATACCTCACTTGTGTGGTTAGGCCTGGTGCCTGCGACAGGAATAGATCACACAACGGTCAATGTTGGTCCTTACGTGAGGCAGCTGTTGACCCTGGGGTGATCCATTCCTGACACAGGCACTAGGTGTAGGCACTCAAGTGGGGTAGTGTTTTTATCAGGACAGGTGAGGAGTCACTGGGTGGTAGGAATGTTGTGGATCCCAGCATATTCCTGTAGTTTGTGTGACAGAAATGCGAGAAAAATAGAGTTTTTTTTCAACATTTCAGCTTTGCAGGGTATTCTGGGTAAGAAAACTTTGGGGAATCCACACAAGTCACACCTCTGTGGACTCCCCCGAATGTCTAGTTTCCAGAAATGTTTGAGTTTAGTGTGTTTCTCTATATGGCCGCCGAATCCAGGACCAAAAACACAGGTGCCTGCCTTACAAAACCAGTTTGTTTTGCCATAGACAATTTTGATGTCTCCACAATATGATTTGGGTGGTGGAATTTGGGGCTGAACTAAATTGGTGAGCTCCCAAGAGAGCACTCTCTCTCTGCTTGCCGCCGCATTCACCTGCTCTCTGGGTTGGCCTAACCCACTATTACCCAGTTGCACGAACAGCTTGCGAAGGGACAGCAGGACTGTCCTTATCACCTCCCTCATAATGTACTGGAAGAGGAGTTTTCGAATGGGACTCCTCTGACTGAAAAATCACTCCCAGAGTCTGTGCCATTGTCCTATCCCTCAGATGCTGTCTCAGTATCTGATGTCTCAGTCTCTGATCCTATGTCAGAGCGGTCCTCTATAACCCGAGTGCAGGCAGCAGTCATCCATCAAGATGCCATCTCTGCTATTGGCTAAACTGTTGCTCTAAAACACTAGCCTACGTAGACAGTCACAAAATCGATGGTGTGTGTGAGATACGTGCAACAGTAGAGGCCACCTTACCTGCGCTTCTTCCCTCAATCAGCACGTACTTTCAAGACACTCAAAAAACACCTTGTCACATACCATTCGTCACAGTCTTTAGCACCTCCTGCGCCCAGTCCAACAATCATTATTGGTGCTCCCACTCCCTCCTCCTCGGATTCCCTCATTACCACCCAGCAAAAGTGCCCTTCATCTCTCCATAGACTTTACTAATGTACTCAGCTATTTACATAAAATACAGATGTGCTCTTTGCAGTAGGCATATAAACCTTCTGCGCTTCTTTATGGCACTAAAACTGCCACTAGACAAGTCGGACCCTTTTCCCCCCAGGGAAACCACACACATATTGACAAAAGTGATGTATATATGACAGCCAACCACCTGAAACTCAACTCAAGCAAAACTGAAATAATCCTCTTTGGCCCTCACCAAAAAAACCTGGGACCCCCCATGGTGGCCCACCACGCTAGGCCCTGCACCCACCCCCGCCAACTACGCACCAACCTCAGCATCATCCTAGACTCCTCCCTCTCTATGACCCAACAAATCAACGCTCTTACCTCCTCATGCTTCAACAAACTCCGTATACTGAAAAACATTCAAATGGATCCCCACAGAGACCAGAAAAACTGTCACTCACGCACTCATCAGCAGCAGGCTTGATTACAGAAACGCCCTCTACGCCGGCACCACTCTAAAACTCAAGTGCAAACTACACGCATCCAGAACTCAGCAGCACGACTCATCCTCGACCTCCACCGACACGAACACATCTCTCCACACCTCAAATCCCTCCACTGGCTCCCCATTGACAAAAGGATCACCTTCAAGATCCTCATCCTCACACACAAATCACTCCACAACACAGGCCCTGCCTACCTCAACGAGAGTCACCTTCCACACCCCCACACGAAACGTCCGTTCAGCTGACCTCTCTCTCGCCTCTGACCCCCGCATCAAACACACCACCACCGGGGGCAGATCCTTCTCCTACATTGCACCCAAAACATGGAACGCACTCACAACCCACATTCGCAAGACCCAAAACCTACTTCTTTTCAGGAAGGGCCTCAAAACCTGGTTTTTTGAACAGTGAACCTCCTAGCCCCTTTCCCTCCCCCCCGTCCCCCCCCCCCCAGCGCCTTGAGACCCTCACAGGTGAGTAGCGCGCTTTATAAATCTCTTTGATACAGATCTACCTATATATATATATATAAATATATATCTACATAGATATATCTATAGATATATCCATGTACCTAGATATATCTATCTACATAGATAAATATATATAGATATATACATATATTTTTTTTTAGTTGTTGTATGGTTTCCTTGGGGGCCAAAATGGCCCCCAGGGAAACCCTACAACATCTAAAAAAAAAATTGCCCCCACAGGGGGTCACCCTGCCCACGGGCGACCCCCTGTCATTTCATTTTTTTTTTTGTATTTTTTTTTTTGAAGAAAAAAAAAAATCCCCTGGGGGGGGGCGCGATTGCGCCCCCCCCCCCCCCCCCAGGGGGCACCTACCTTTTTTTTTTTTTAAAGAAAATTATGCGGGGGGGGCGGCCCGTTTTCCGGGGGGGGCCGCCCCCCAAAAGTGAAATCCCTGGTGTCTAGTGGGGTTTCCTGGCCCCCGATCGCAGCTGTGCTGCGATCGGGGGCCAGGAAACCGTTTCAGAAGGCCTCATAAGAAAGGGGAGACTCTCCCCTTTCTTACAAGGCCTTTTCAAAATGTTTCCTGACCCCCCCGATCGCAGCTGTGCTGCGATCGGGGGAGCCAGGAAACCTGAAAGTGTTTCCTGGCCCCCGATCGCAGCACAGCTGCGACCGGGGGCCAGGAAACACTTTCAGGAAGGCCTCGTAAGAAAGGGGAGACTCTCCCCTTTCTTACGAGGCCTTCCCGAACGTGTAAAAGGCCGTTTTCCCCATGAAAGCAGGAAGCGGCCGCAAGGCTGCTTCCTGCTTTCATGGGGAAAACACCTTTGCAACGTCAGCGCGCCTCGCGGCGCGCTGACGTCACAAAGGGGCGGGTGGGGGGCGGGGGGAGACACAGTGGCTTCCGTGTCTCCCGGGGGGGAAAAAAAAAAAAAAAAAAAAATCCTCGGGTGCGACGCACCCGAGGATTTATTAATGCCCTTCCTGGTGTCGGCCACTGGTCGTGACCCGCACCAGGGAGGGTGTGTGGGCGTCGGCCAGTGGCCGACGCCCGCACTTAAGAGGTTAACAGATTGTCTGTGTGCAGTCTTTCTCAATGTGGGGCAGTACTGATGAGATAATCTTTGACAGTAATGGTACCGCACTCTGTTGATATTTTACTGACAAGGACAAAAACACAGTATTTGACTGGTGTAAGACTGACAAGGTATGAGGCGAGTATATTAGGTGCTCCAAATGTAACATTGAAAAGATGTACTGTGTTGAATCCAGCAACATTACTTCCAAGCGATACTGTTGAAATTGAAAAAGAGGAAGACATTGAGCATGATTGTCTTGAGGTAACTGAGCTGTGTACAAAACCAAGGCCTGATATCAGAGATACACGATTGGAAGAAAATGACCAATTTGTCTTTGTTGATGGCTCATGTCTCAGAGATGGTACAGGGACATTGAGAGCAGGATATGCTGTATGCACCATCACAGGTACATTAGAAGCTTCATGGCTTCGAAGTGTATATTCTGCACAAGTGGCAGAATTGGTAGCTCTTACTAGGGCATGCCATGCTTCTGCGAGACTGAGAGCCACAGTCTATATTGACAACTAATAAAGATTCAGAATTGTTCACGATTTTGGTCAATTGTGGTCGCAAAGAGGTTTCCTGACCTCTACTGGTACACCAGTGAGAAATGGCGACAAGATAAAAGAGTTGTTGTATGCAATACAGTTACCTGAAGAAATTGCTGTGGTAAAATGCAGTGCACATCAAAAGGCACAGGATTACATCTCATCAGGAAATGGATATGCGTATCAAGTCGCAAGGTTTTGCGCACTGACTGTATATCATTCAAGGACAAGTAGAAATGAATGCCCGAAGAAGACAGTACTTGCACAAGTTTTGCATTTAGGGTGATTGATACTTTGGGAGAGTTGAAAACATTGCAGGATAAAGTTGACAAAGAAGAGAAATGAAGCTGGGTTAAGTTAAAATGTTTACAAAGACCTAATGAAATTTTGATCTCTGAAGAGGGTCAGATGGTCCTGCTCAATAGTTTATTGTCACAAATGGCCCGTTACTACCATAGTCAGGCACATATTGGAAGGGATGCCATGGTTAGATTGTTCAAGATTGACTAGTTTAACCCTAAATTCAGGCAAGCAGCAGAGGCAGTATGTCATCGGTGTATAGTTTGTCAGCAACTAAATGTGGGGAAGGGGACACTGATGAATTTGAGCCACATTGGAAGAGCAGGAGGTCCATTCAGCAGAATGGAATTGGAATTCATTGAAATGCCTGCATGTGGAGGTTTGAAGTACGTGTTGGTGATTGTGTGTGTCATTAGTCCCTGGATAGAGGCATACCCCACAAGAAGAAATGACAGTCTCACAGTAGCAAAACTGTTGCTTAGGGAGTTGATACCACGTTTCGGGTTTCCAATCTCTTTAGAATCAGATAGGGGAACTCACTTCAATAACGAGGTGATTAAACTCTTATGCGCAGCACTAAACATTGAGCAAAAGTTGCATTATAGCTATCACCCTGAAGCATCAGGACTAGAGGAACAGATGAATGGTACCTTGAAATCAAGAATTGCCAAGATGTGTGCAGCTACAAATCTGAAATGGCCAGATGCATTGCCTTTGGTATTGATGTCAATGAGAAACACACCTGACAGGAAGACAGGGCTCTCGCCTCATGAAATCCTCGTGGGCAGAGCAATGAAATTACCAGCAGTACCAGCCAATACACTTGTCAATATTACAGATGATATGATGTTGGACTACTGCAAGGGGCTGGCTGATGTGGTTTGCTTTTTCTCTCAGCAGGTGCAGGCCACCAACCCGCCACCCATCCACGATCCAGGTCACAAACTGAGAGCCGGAGACTGGGTCGCTATCAAAAAGCATGTTTGCAAGACCTGTTTGGAACGCGTTAGAGGGGTACTTACCAGGTTATGCTAACAACTACGACAGCTGTGATGTGTGTAGGACTCCCAAACTGGATACAAGCAAGCCATAATAAGAGAGTGGTATGTCCACCGGAGCATGAGGACGTGTTGTTGAGAGCACCAACAACAGGAAAACAGGTTGTCGCACTTGGGACAGAAAAGGAGCTAACAGAGCCCGATATCGAACCAGAGCTTGTGGAAGATTGGTCTATCACCCCTGTAAGAGATGAAAGTGAAGAATTACAGGACAGTGTGCAAGAGCCTAACTCGACGGATACAGCAGGAGAGCCTAGCTCAGCAGAGGTTCTCCCAGAAGCAGACGGTGCTGAAAAGCAGACAGAGCAAGTGCCAGACCAAGAGGGTGAAAAAGTTGAGACAGATCAAAGTCAAGGTGATTCGACTCCCCTTGAGCCCATTGCAGGTCTATCAAGAGAAAACACCATGGAGAAAGAGAAAGAGAAGAGTCCAATCTTGAGAAGAATATTGACAGAAGGAACAGGAAAAGGAGATAATTGGACTGAATCATAGATCGGAAAGAAGAAGGAACTGGTCATAAATGAAACAAATGAAGAAGAAGTAGACACTAAAAGAAAGGAAGATTTAAGTGAAGGAGAATTAGGTGGTGAATGAAGATTGAAAAGAAAGAATAGTGAGTCAACGTTACACAGGTCCTGAATGGGCATATGCAGCTACCAATGAATGGCAACACAAGTTTATGTCTTTTTGTTTTGATAGAGAAGTCCTGAGTCAGTAATTTGATGTAACCTGAAGGTGATTGAAAAGCTGAATTGTTGAGCTGATCTGAGAAACTTAAGAAAGAGACTGTTGAAATAAAACCGAAAGAGACATTGATAACCTGATTTGACAATTGAAAACCGGATGTGACAAGCTGCTACTCAATTTTGACAAAGGAAAAGGGTTCCTGAATGTGAAACTGAACTGTGAGAAGAATAATTTTTCTTCATTTTTGATTTTTTGTTGCACTTTATCTAAGAGTTATTTCTGCTTTCTGATTCTTTACAGATCATGGCTGGGCTAAATAATCAAGATACAAATATTAGGTGCTGTAGATACATGAGTGTTTGACTAACAGCTATGTGTGGAATAATGTTTATAATAATGATTGTGGGAATGTCTTTTCATGATATGAAAAAGGCTATTATTACTTCTGCTCCTGAAACCACTACACTAACAGCTTTAAGTTAGATGAGAAATACTTGCATGACTATACTAATGCTCAAGGAGAGCTTTCTTCTAATGTTTTCTATTGCTTGTTGAGTGAGTATGTTGAGACAATGGATGCAAGGAATTGTCTTGTGTGTACGCAAATTCCTTCATCAGTAGAGGAAGGAGTTACGTACCATAGTCTTCCCTTAACCCATGGCATAAGCTGTAGTTTGCTACTAACACGATTCTATGACCAAGAGTACTTGCAATATTTTTACTCAAATTATGACTTAGGGGGTCATTACAACATTGGCGGTAAAAGCCGCTTACCGCCGTGCAGAAGACCGCCAAAACACCGCCGCGGCCGCGGAATTCCGCCACAGCTATTATGACACACATCTCGGAATCCACCGAAATTCAGACACCCACACAACTCCGCCACACCAAAGGTCAGTGTTAAACTGGCGATAACAATTCCTCCACCGTCACGCCAACAGAAACACGCCCATGCTATCACGACCCACAAATCCACGCAGCAGTCTTTCAACCGCGGTATTCCATTGACAGTACACACCGCTGCGCTTAAAATACACACACATCTCCAAAACACCGCCACATTGGACAATTCCAAATACACACACCTGACACACATACAAACACCACTCCCACACACCCAATTCAATATAAAACACACACCCACATCACCCACAAACCCCTATGACCACAATTCACGAACAAAGGCCAGAGAGACAGAGAGCACAGCAATTGAGAACCCCACCACACAGAGGCACACAACACCATCACCCATACAACATTCCACGCACAAAACACTACACACCACTACACATCACCACACCCATCAACACTTACACCACCCCACACATCACCCACCCCCCCCAATGTCACGCCAAAGACACCCCCGGTTTTCCGAGGAGGAGCTCAGGGTCATGGTGGAGGAAATCCTACGGGTAGAGCCACAGCTATTTGGCTCACAGGTGCAGCACACCTCCATAGCCAGGAAGATGGAGCTATGGCGCAGAATCGTGGACAGGGTCAACGCTGTGGGACAGCATCCAAGAAATCGGGAGGACATCAGGAAGAGGTGGAACGACCTTTCGGGGAAAGGTGCATTCTGTGGTCTCCAGGCACAACATCGCGGTACAGCGGACTGGCGGCGGACCTCCACCTCCTCCCCCACAACTAACAACATGGGAGGAGCAAGCCTTGAACATCATGCATCCAGAGGGCCTCGGAGGAGTCGGTGGAGGAATGGACACTGGTAAGACAAATCTTAACTATCATATCCCCCACCCTACCTGCATGCTATCACACACCCCCACCCTCACCCCCTCCCCTATCACCCCAAATCCTCACTAATGTACTAATAACACAAACCACTTATCCCAGCACCAAGCCCTGCATGACACAACTAAGCATGGTCACCCCTCACCAAAGCATGCACATTGCACATACCCAGAACAACCCCGTAACCATCATCACACAAACCCACACACAGGAATGCTTGCACTGGGGTACACGCACACCCACCCATTGCACACCATGACACATACACATGCAATAATCATGCTCTCATATCCCTGCAGGACCACTAAGGAGCGTCACCACATCGGAGGGTCCAGACATCTCCACTCCACCCACAGAAGAGGCCCACAGTGACGACAGCAGCTCTGCCCTACTGGATCCTGATGACCAGCCCGGACCATCGTGGGCCTCGGGACAGTCGGTTCCCCTTGCACAGGCACAGCCCAACACTGACCTTCCACCCTCTGGTAACACCAGCACAGCACCCACCCAGCGGGCCCATACCTCCGTACCCAGGACACGTCAATCAGCGGTGTGTCCACCACTACAGGGAACCCAGGATAACCCACCACCCCAACAACTACAGGGACCTGGGGGCAGTGGTAGTGGGCACACGGTCCAGGGGGCAGAGGCACAGGAACACAGGGGAACTGGGAGGGCTGCTGTGCGACAGGGGGCGGACAGGCCAAGGGAACCCACTCTCCACGAGGCCCTCTCCTCCATCATGGGAGCATACCACCACTCCCAGGAGACGATGGCGATGGTCCTGGACAAGTTTCAGGAGACCCAGCACCTGCAGGAGGAGCAGTATTTGGGGTTCAGGGAGGAGCTCTGAACCATCAGCTCCGCCCTGGGCACCATCGTAGGGGTGCTGAAGGACATACAAAAGACCATGAGGGACACCGTGGCACTCCAAGGGGCCCCTGACACTAGCCTGGACGATGAACTGCCCACCACCTCCGCCGGCGCTAGTGGACAGGGCGCCCCGCCACAGGACTACCACACCAGCACCCCACCCCCTGCAGACGGACAACCACCACACAAGCGGTCCCTGAGATCCAGGAACAGGACAGAGCAAGATGGCAAGACCCCCGCCAGGAAATGAGACCACCCTGATTGTCCTCCCATTGTCCCACTATGTTACCCTGTCCATACTTTAACTGCCCCAGCTCCACTTCCTATGCACATATGGGCAGTGCACCTGTGTGACCAATAGACTGGACTCTGCCATGGACATTCCTCCACCGTCCCCCATCACCATTTTACAACCCCCCTCCATTTTTGGGCACTTAAATAAACACCCATGAACCACAAAGCAATCTGGAGTCAGTCTGTGATTTGGTAAATTTGTATTATCAATGACAGTGTCAAAATGCGTTTTCAATTGTAAAGCCAACATACCTATGTCACACATCACAAGTCCTTGAAGGATGCAGGCAGATGACACACGTTGGTAACCACACCTGTGAAACCGTAATGGAAAGGTACAACTCAGTGACCAAATAGTGCTATGGAATGACAGACATGATAGAGGTAGAAGTGTGAAAGTGAATGTAATGGTAAAAAAGAAATGTTCTCACCTGTGTGTCACTGGAAATATTGCTATATGACTGACTCCCTGTTGTCTATGTCTTCTTCCTCAGCTTCATACTCATCACTGTTCACAGGCTCCACAGGCTCCACAGCTGCCACAACACCGCCATCTGGACCATCCTCCTGCAGAAAAGGCACATGTCGTCGCAAAGCAAGATTGTGAAGCATCGAGCAGGTGATGATGATCTGGCACACCTTCTTCGGTGAGTAGAATAGGGAACCACCTGTCATATGGAGGCACCTGAACCTGGCCTTCAGGAGGCCGAAGGTGCGTTCGATCACCCTCCTAGTCCGCCCATGGGCCTCATTGTACTGTTCCTCTGCCCTGGTCCTGGGATTCCTCACTGGGGTCAATAGCCATGACAGGTTGGGGTAACCAGAGTCCCCTAATAGCAACACACGGTGCCTCTGGAGTTGACCCATCACATACGGGATACTGCTATTCCGCAGGATGTAGGCGTCATGCACAGAGCCAGGGAACATAGCATTTACCTGGGAGATGTACTGGTCTGCCAAACATACCATCTGTACATTCATCAAATGATAACTCTTCCGGTTCCTGTACACCTGTTCACTCCTGTGGGGGGGGGACCAGAGCTACATGGGTGCCGGCAATGGCACCTATGATGTTGGGGATATGTCCCAGGGCATAGAAGTCACCTTTCACTGAAGCCAAATCCTCCACCTGAGGGAAAACGATGTAGCTCCTTACGTGTTTCAGCAGGGCAGACAACACTCTGGACAACACGTTGGAAAACATAGGTTGGGACATCCCTGATGCCATGGCCACTGTTGTCTGAAAAGACCCACTTGCAAGGAAATGGAGCACTGACAGCACCTGCACGTCAGGGGGGATTCCAGTGGGATGGCGGATTGGTGACATCAGGTCTGGCTCCAACTGGGTACATAGTTCCTGGATAGTGGCACGGTCAAACCTGTAGGTGATGATTAAATGTCGCTCCTCCATTGTCAACAGGTCCACCAGCGGTCGGTACACCGGAGGAAACCGCCATCTTCTCAAATGTCCAAGCTGACGGTGCCTAGGAAGGACAACAGCGACCACAGAGTCAACAAATTTCCAGGTATGTACCCACAGATACACAGAACACGACACCAAACACAAAACTCTTCCTGTATGTGTGTTGAGTGTAGGCCTAGGTATGTGTGACGCAGTAGTAAATGAAGCCATGTGGGCCCCTGAAATGGCAGCTGCCTGACCTCTAAACTGGGACAACGGGATGTGAGGTACCCGCGCTGGCGTTGTACCCCGTCGCGGTAGGCGGTCGTAGACCGCGGCGCAATGCTGCATTGGTTAACATTGGACCCTATGGGTCCCAGGAGCCAATGATGAAGTGCGCCGGCGGTGATGATACGCACCGCCGCGGACGTAACCGCCGCGGACTTGACCGCCATTTTCTATCTGTTCAATCACTCGATACCTTATCTTCGACAGGAGAGGACCTACACTGCAAGTGCTGCTGTGACCTCGGTCTGGAAGAGACAATGGCTGCTGTGTCTGGGGAAAGGGCCCCTGCCTTCACTGCTCAGGACTTGGAGAAGCTCGTGGACGGGGTCCTCCCCCAGTACACGCTACTCTACGGTCCTCCAGACCAACAGGTAAGTACCAAGGGAGCACGTTGTATGGGCTATGCCTGGGTGGAGAGGGCTGGTTGTAAGAAGGAAGGGGGCAGAGTTCAGGGAACATGAAGGACTGTGAATGCATGTGCCGCATGGCAAGGGTAGGGATGGGGGCCACTCACATCGACGGTGCAGTTGGTAATGACTTTTCTTCTTCCCCTGTGCATGTCATGTAGGTCAGCGCCCACCAGAAAAAGGACATTTGGCATGCCATCGCAAGGACGTCCGGACCCTGGGGGTCCACCAGAGACGGGGCACCCACTGCCGGAAAAGATGGGAGGACATTTGCCGCTGGAGCAAGAAGACGGCGGAGGCTCAGCTGGGGATGGCCTCCCAACATGGGAGGGGTGCCTGTCGCACCATGACCCCCCTGATGTTCAGGATCCTGGCGGTGGCCTACCCGGAGTTGGATGGGCGCTTAAGGGCATCACAGCAGACACAAGGGGGTGAGTACACTCTCATTCTGGGGACTTTGCGTGCAGTGGAGGGGTCTGGGTGGGGGAGGAGGGATGTGGGTTTCTCTAGGCCAGGGCGACTTACGTAGGCTAGGCCCGTCCGTAATGCAGGCCATGTGCCACTCCACCCCACCTCAGTAGAGGGCCAAGTACAGGTATACATGCCCCTGTGACATCCATGTGTGCAGATGTCCACCATAGCCATGTAGGCCAGATCCCAGGAATTGCATCTGTAGTGGCCAAGAGCACGGCGTAGTGCAGGGGGCTGCTGTGCTGTATTGTCCGCCAACGTTAGCGGTAAGCCATGCACTCAACCTGTCTTTCTTCTGTCATCCCACCCCCCTTTTTCTGCTCTCCCTGTTCTTTTGTGCATCAGCATCATCAGGCGGAGGTTAAGTGGCACCGGAGCACGAGGGAGCTGCATCCCTCATGGCCATGGAGGGCCACACCACAGACTCAGAATACACCAGTGGGACGGAGGGCGAGGGGAGCTTCACGTCGGTCACCGGATCACCAACCAGCGACACGGACTCGTCCGCTGATGGGAGCTCCCTTGTGGTGGCGGCACTATCTGTGCCCCCCACTTCTACAGGTACAACCGCCACACCCCCCTACCAGCACCGCCCTCCCAGCAGCCCCTCAGCGTTCACCCGTGCCCGCTCACCCAGGAGGGTGGGCATCACCTTAGCCCCAAGCACCTCAGGCCCTGCCCCAGTTACCTCTGCTGCCCTCAGTGAGGAGGCCATTGACCTCCTCAGGTCACTCACTGTTGGGCAGTCTACCATTGTGAATGCCATCCAGGGTGTAGAAAGGGAGTTGCAACACACTAATGCATTCCTGGAGGGCATTCATTCTGGTCAGGCTGCCCATCATCGAACCCTGCAATCTCTGGCCTCAGCACTGATGGCAGCCATTGTCCCTGTGTCTAGCCTCCCCCCTCCAACTTCCTCCACCCAGACCCAATCCCCTGTACCCCAGCCTATCCCAAGCACACCATCAAACAAGCATGCATACACCTCAACACACACAAGTAGCTCAGGCAAACATAGGCACCACACAACCCACAGGCACTCACGCAAGCATCACCCACATACAGACACAGCAACATCCACTGCCTCCACTGTGTCCCCCTCCTCGTCGTCTCCCTCCTCCCTCCCAGTGTCGTCTACACTCTCACCTGCATGCACTACATCTACAGGCACTAGGACTCGCACCAGAACACCCAGCACCACACCCCGCTCACCTGCACTCACCACCCCCACTACCATTTACTCGTCCCCTGTGTCCTCTCCCAGTGTGTCTGTGACGCCCCCTCCCAAAGTACACAAACGCGGGCACCCACACACCCAACATCCATCCACCTCACGACAGCCTCCAGTACCTGCACCTGCACCCAAAACACCTAAAGTTACACCTCTTACAACCACCTCCTCTTCCTCCACTCCCAGACCCCCTCCAGCTACCCATCCCAGTCTTCGTCAGCAACTCTTCCTCAGCAACGTTGACCTCTTTGCCCCCACCCCTCCAATTCATAAGTCCCGTAGTAGCACCTCAGCCAAAAAAACTCCAGGACCTGTGGTTGGTGTTCAAGGTGTGTGGAGTGCACCGCTGAACAGGTCAGAGACCGCCATGGCAAAGCACCGCTGAACAGGGCAAAGCACCGCTGAACAGGTCAGAGACCGCCATGGCAAAGCACCGCTGAACAGGGCTAAGCACCGCTGAACAGGTCAGAGACCGCCATGGCAAAGCACAGCTGAACAGGGCAAAGCACCGCTGAACAGGTCAGAGACCGCCATGGCAAAGCACCGCTGAACAGGGCTAAGCACCGCTGAACAGGTCCGAGACCGCCATGGCAAAGCACCGCTGAACAGGGCAAAGCACCGCTGAACAAGGAAAACACCGCCACATCAAGCATCGTTATCCCATGTGCAGCTGGGACAGTGACGGAACAGGAACCGTCACAGGGAGCCTGATGCAGTCTGGGCACCATTCCCCCTCCAGAACCAGTGGAGACATGCATCCACTCTGTCTGTCCTTAACAGGATGAAGCACTCTGGGCACCAGTCCCCCTCCAGAACCAGTGGAGACTGTTATCCACTTGAGAGACTGTGGCTTTGCACTCCCCAGGATGGTACAGTGGGCAAACCACCCACTGTAGAGACTTGAGAGACTGTGGCTTTGTACTCCCCAGGATGGTACAGTGGGCAACCCACCCACTGTAGAGACTTGAGAGACTGTGGCTTTGCACTCCCCAGGATGGTACAGTGGGCAAACCACCCACTGTAGAGACTTGAGAGACTGTGGCTTTGCACTCCCAAGGATGATACAGTGGGCAAACCACCCACTGTAGAGACTTGAGAGACTGGCTTTGCACTCCCCAGGATGGTACAGTGGGCAACCCACCCACTGTAGAGACTTGAGAGACTGTGGCTTTGCACTCCCCAGGATGGTACAGTGGGCAAACCACCCACTGTAGAGACTTGAGAGACTGTGGCTTTGCACTCCCCAGGATGGTACAGTGGGCAAACCACCCACTGTAGAGACTTGAGAGACTGTGGCTTTGTACTCCCCAGGATACATCAATGGGCATGGAGCCCTCTTGTGGATCTGGCGTGGTGCTGTAAACCGGCTGAGGTGCCCCCCCCCTTCCCTTCCCCCTGAGGTGCCTGTTGTATTTCTATCTGATGCCCCTGCAGTGTTCTCTCCGTTTGTGGACAGGTATCTAGTGTGGGCCTTGCCCATGCATTTTTGGACCAGTGGTGCATGGACATTGATATGTACAGACCTGCACTACTTCTCATAATGTATATAATTTTGAATGTGTATATATATATCTGTATATATTTGGAACTGTATTTTGATACATTACAATGTTTGAGCTGATTTCCTTTTGTCTTTGCATTCTTCCGGGGGGGTTGTGGGTTGTTACTGTGATGTTTGGAAATGCATTGGTGTGTGTGTTGTAATGTGCGAGGGTGGAGGGTTGGGGGTTTTGCGTGTGTGTCCCACTGACTTTTGCCTCCCCCTCCCCTATGTCGTAGGTGCAGTACTCACCGTTGTCTTCGGCGCCGCCGTTGCTGATGTTCGTAGATGAGCAGGAAGACAAGGGCAGGGAGTATTTGTAATTCCGGCTCCATGGTGTCCTCCTTCCTCGTGGAGTATGTTGAGGTGAGCGTTTTCCCATTGCAAAAGCTGTTTACGCCGTGTTTTTATCCACGGTGAATCCACCCCGGAAAAGGTGGCGGATTGGTGGGTTGTGATACTGTGGGCGGTACATTGTCTTCTGCCTGTCTGTTGGCGGTGACCGCCGCGCTGCTTGTCTGTACCGCCGTGGCGGGCGGTGTGTTAAAGTGGCTGTCTATGTTGGCGGTTTCCGCCACGGTCATAATTCCCTTTTTTTGTCCGCTGGCCTGTTTGCGGTATTACCGCACCTTTAACACCGTCCGCCAGGGTTGTAATGACCCCCGTAGTGTTTTCATTTGTTCCTATTATTAGATACTTGCGTAAGGTGGCTAAAGAGCATGATATAGTACTAATTAGAGGATTCTTTGAACCAACACTAACTTTTGAGACAGCAGACACACACAGAAATAATTTGACATGCTTGCTTACACCTTTAGAAAAGAGCTTTATAGGGCATACTGATGATAGGAGAAAGCCATTGAGGGAGAAGTTAGAAAAAGGGTTAGAGAAAATAACTTATAAGAATGATTATGCTTACACCGTTATTAAAACACAAGGGAAATTAGCATTAGATGCATACCATGTAGGGAAGCTTTGTATATATAGGCCAAAGTCATGCACTGTCACTTTATTTGTGGGAACAAGTGATTGTAGGCATGTGTTTTTGATTCAGAGTAAATGGACTTTTATGCTGAATGGTCAGGACCCCGCGATTCCTGGGATCTATTATATTTGTGGACTTAATGCTTATTACCGTCTTCCAGAGGATGGCATGAGACATGTTATTTGGGGATAGTTTTCCCTAAAATTTACCAGATAGATGACTTAATTAAGTTTCTGAAATTGACTGAATTACATCATAAGCGACAGAGGAGGGAAAACTCTTCTACAATTGTGGGAGAAATTTTTGGTGCAGTGATTCCTTCAGTGGGAGTTATTTTAAATACAATCAAGATACGAGAGTTGTCTAATATTGTGGAAAACATGCTGACAAATCTTACAGGCGGAATACACCTGTTAGATACTGAGATAGCCGCAGATAGAGCTTTGACGCTTCAGAATAGGCTTGCTTTAGACATTCTTTTAGCGAAAGACGGCGGAATCCGTAGGATAATTAATGCTAGGCATTGTTGTTCATTTATACCAATAATGACAAAGAGATAAGAGACTTAGGGGGTGATTCTAATCCTGGCGGGCGGCGGAAGCCGCCCGCCAGAATTCCGCCCCCATAATACCGCTCCGCGGTCAGAAGACCGCGGAGGGTATTATGAGTTTTTCCCTGGGCTGGCGGGCGGTCTCCAAAAGACCGCCCGCCAGCCCAGGGAAAAACTCCCTTCCCACGAGGATGCCGGCGGAGTGGGAAGGTGCGACGGGTGCAGTAGCACCCGTCGCGTATTTCAGTGTCTGCAAGGCAGACACTGAAATACCTTGCGGGGCCCTCTTACGGCATTGGCACGGCAGGGGCCCCCAGGGGCCCCACGACCCCCCCTACCGCCATCCTGTTCATGGCGGCGCCATGGGGGATTCTGAGGGCAGCGGTAAACCGGCGGGAGACCGCCGGTTTACCCTTTCTGACCGCGGCCAAAGCGCCGCGGTCAGAATGCCCTGCGGGGCACCGCCGGCCTGTCGGCGGTGCTCCCGCCGACCCTCGCCCCGGCGGTCAAAGACCGCCGGGGTTAGAATCAGGGCCTTACTCACTAACTTAACTAATTCTAGTAAGGATTTGAAAAAATTGAAAGCACCATGTGTTTGGGAAAATGTTGGAAAAGGATTTGTTACAGTGGGCAACTGGCTTAGCCAAATTTGAAATGGAGTATTATTAAAAATTGTACAGGGAATGTTAATCATAATTGCTTGCATATTAGGAGGAGTATATGTAAATTATGGCAAAAGATAACGTTAAAGAGATCTAAAAATAATCAGATCAGGGAAGAACAAATCAGGGGAATAATTTATATGGGAAATTTGAGAAGAAGGCAAAATACAGCTGAGACAGAATTATGAAACGTGGGTAAAGAAAGGTGTGATGACATATTTAGTCATCAGAGGAGGGACTGTTGATGCAAATATGCTTGTAGAAAAATAAAGTGCACTTTTGAAATTGTGACCACGGGAGTGGCAGCCACTTATACGAAGTTATACTAAAATAACAAAAGATGTGTCAAATAATGAAAATGTGAAAGAATAATGTTGTAATATGTCATATTAAGATGTATAACCTATCCTTTGCATTAATTTGTAGAGTTAACTTAGCTGAGGTTAAGGCCCAGTCCTAGGAAGGCAGGACAAAGCATTTCCTCTAAGAGCAGGGTGTTACACCCTCTCTCTTTGGAAATAAGTGTTAAAGGCTGGGGAGGGGTAGCCTCTCCCAGCCTCTGGAAATGCTTTGAAGAGCACAGATGGTGACCTCCTTGCATAAGCCAGTCTACACCGGTTTAGGGAATGCCCAGTCCCAGCTCTGGCGCGAAACTGGACAAAGGAAAGAGGAGTGACCACTCACCTGTCTATCACCACCCCAGGGGGGGGTGCCCAGAGCTCCTCCAGTGTGTCCCAGACCTCTGCCATCTTGTTCCAGAGGTGTGAGGGCACTCTGGAGGCCTCTGAGTGGCCAGTGACAGCAGGTGACATCAGAGACCCCTCCTGATAGGTGCTTACCTGACTAGGTGGCAAATCCTCTTCTGAGGGCTATTTAGGGTTTCTCCAGTGGGCTTTTCCTCAGATAATGACTTCCAAGAATCCATCAGGACTCCTCTGCACTTCTCTCTTCGACTTCTGCCAAGGATCGACCGCTGACTGCACCAGGACACCTTCAAAACTGCAATAAAGTAGCCAGAAGACTACCAGCAACATTGTAGCGCCTAATCCTGACGGCTTTCTCGACTGTTTCCTGGTGGTGCATGCTCTGGGGGCTGCCTGCCTTCATCCTGCACTGGAAGCAACGAAGAAATCTACCATGGGTCAGCGGAATCTTCCCCCTGCTTCAGCAGGCACCAAACTTCAGCTTCACTGGTACTCTGGGACCCCTCTCATCCTGACGAGCGTGGCCCCTGGAACACAGGTGGTGGACCCAAGTCACCCAGACTGTCCGGTGGTCCAACTGTCCAAATTTGCCTCCCCTCTCCAGACAGTAATCCTGTGCACCATGTGAACTGCAGCTACAAGGGCTTCTGTGCACATTTCCAAGAAATCCTACATGCACAGCTGAGTCTAGGTCCTCAGCACTCTGTCCTGTGATGCTCAGCTCCCTGAGTTGATCTCCGGTGCCATGGGACCTCCTTTTGCAGTGTTGAGATGACCGCTGTGTTCAGTCTTCTTGAACCCGTGTTCAAGGACTTCTGCAGGTGTTTCCTGCTTGTGCATGGGCTCTTTAAGTTGCTGAGGGCCCCCTCTGTCTGTGGTGACACCCTGGTCCTTTCTGGGCTCTAGTAGCACCCTTTTTCTCTAACTGCAACTCTTGCAGCTAGCGAGGCTTGTTTGTGGTATTTTGCCAAGGAAACACTTCTGCATCCTCCAGCACGCCATGGGACATCTTCTGCATGAAGGAGAACTTCCTACCTTCTTTTGTTGTTGCAGAATCTTCAGCTTCTTCCAACCAGAGGCAGACATTTTGCACCTTCATCCGGGGTTTAGTGGGCTCCTGCCCCCCTGGACACTTTTGTGACTCTTCGACTTGGTCCTCTTCCTTTGCAGGTCCTCAGGTCCAGGAATCAATCTTCAGTGCTTTGCAGTCCATTGTGGTCTTTGCAAAATCCCTTATCACGTCTTTAGTGTGTTTCTGGGGAAATAGTAGTACTTTACTCCTACTTTCCAGGATCTTGGGGTGGGGTATCTTGGACACCCTTAGTGTTTTCTTACACTCCCAGTGACCCTCTACACACTACACTAGCCTAGGGGTCCATTCGTGGTTCGTATTCCACTTTCTTAGTATATGGTTTGTGTTGCCCCTAGGCCTAATGCATCCTATTATATTCTACAATGTTTGCACTACTTTCTGACAGTTTTACTTACCTGATTTGGTTTGTCTTGTATATTTTGTGTATTTTACTTACCTCCTAAAGGAGTATATCCTATGAGATATTTTTAGCACATAGTCAGTAAAATAAAGTACCTTTATGATTGGTAACTCTGAGTATTGTCTTTCTTATGATACAGTACCTATATGATATAAGTGGTATTGTATGAGCTTTGCATGTCTCCTAGTTCAGCATGGGCTGCTCTGCTATAGCTACCGCTATCAGCCTAAGCTGCTAGAGCACTACTACTCTACTAATAAGGGATAACTGGACCTGGCACAAGGTGTAAGTACCATTGGTACCCACTATGAGCCAGGCCAGCCTCCTACAATGATGAACTACTAGAAGAACTCTGTTATTAATGCTGTGTATTCATCGTTATTAGCTTATGATGAAGTATTCTAGCATGTGTTTTCTAAGTTTCTGATTAAGTTTATGGTATTGATGGTGATTAATGAACTAATTCTATGTGGATTAGATAAAGTTTGATCCAACATGATGACTTAGTATTGTAACTAATAGGGAAATAAAATTGTTAAATGCTTTACCGAGTTGTGGTTACTCATGAATTGATGGTTATAGTTGTTTTCATTATAATGCTATTAATTGGTTACGCTGTTTATTGATGCATTGGTAACTTCATAATTAGGATATTCTATGTGATCCAAAAGGTTCATCGGCCTACACGTGTCCCCTTGTAAGTTAACTAAGGGCCAGGCGCGCTAGCAGAGGCATTCAAAGTATGATCTGGGGCATTGCATAGGCCACTCAATTGGACTACAGAGGTAACTACATCAGGAGCTTCCGACCCTTGACAGTAAGCTGCACAAACTAAATAATGCTATGGGGGTAGATGAATCCACAAGGGTCCAACTTCACGAGGTCAAAGAGCAATATGATACAATCCTAGAGCGACTAGGGTGCCATGATTAGAAACAGTATATTACAGGAGCACATAAGAGGAGGGCCAACCTGTAGACTACTGGCATGGCTCATTAAACCAGAATCCTGCAAGGGCCCCTATAATACAGCTTTAAGTGAGAGACGAGACTTTGCAGAATGCTCCCACAGTCATTAATGCATCCTTTAAGATACTACGAGACTCTCCACGGGTGTTCCAAATAGCTTCCACTGGGGATCCAGGAGACCTTTCTACAGGAGTTACCGCTGCGGGAGCCTCGCGAGGCATTCAGGAGGAAGTGGGTGGACTGGTCACTGCCCAGGAGATTTTGTAGAAATTTGAGAAATGGAAATTGTAGCAAATGTAATTACAATAAACAGGTCAATATAAATAGTAGCATATCATAGTTAGTTGGAAAAAAGGAAGAAAAACCCCTCATTGAATAGACTGTTTCACAATGAAAGCAGAGGTTACTCGAAAAGTGGATAGATGGTAGGCGCCTGATAAGAAGCTCCAGAAAAAAGACGTGTAGCTTAAAAACACAAAGTTGAAATCTATGAAGACAATCAGAGCAACGAAGGTGTAACAGGCAGTAGGGAAATGAAGGCCTAAAAAATCAGCCGTGCAACAATCAACACAGAAAAAGGACTGGTGGGAGGAAAACAAATTAAACTACCGGTCACGAGGCAGCATGGACCAGAGGAAAAGTTAAAGGTTGCCTGGGCGAATCCTGAACTCCAGTGATCGCAAAAATGGAGAAAGCCTAGAACTAATTGAGTTTACAAAAGCCAATACAAGGACGTTGGACGCGCCCGTGTAAAGGTAGAAGTTGCAGTAAACTAGAGCATTGACTTGTAGAGTAAGGGGTTTGCCTCAAGAAGTGAAATGACCAAAAATAATCAAAACGGCACTTTGCAGCAACAACGTGTGTGACTCTCAATAAGAAGAAAAAGGGAATTATTTATAAAACATTACTCAAAATATACACACAGTGTGAACAATGGGAAATAAACAGGAGAGGGGCGGGGAGTGATAAGGTAGACACATCACAATAGAAACATGAATACACTGCAGAAATGACAAAGTAATCAAAATCATCAAAATAATGAACAAATAACGAAAAAATCAAAATCTACTATCAGAGAAGACTGTGTAACTGGAGCATTTGATCAAATAGGTATTGAAGACAAAATGATTATTTACATCATGATCATGGTGTTCCTTTCATCTAAAGTATTGAAAACATTATTCACAGACTCATGTTTTGAAATCCAACGGCAACAGCATTCACTTTTAGACAATTGTTGGTGTAAATCCCCATCTCTTGGAGGCAGAATCTCCCGCCACATCAAATCATTTTCTGAATGACTTGTTTGAAGAACATGTCTTAATTTTTGCATCTAATTTTGGTCTTACGTTGTACATTACATATCATGTTCTTTTGTGTGCCTTGTCCAATTTATGAGACTACAAGGACAACAAACTGCATAAGTAACATTTACAGAATTGAAGGTCGTCTTTGAATTCCTTAGTAGTCTGTATATTAACAGAACAAAATTAGGCATTTGATGTATCTGGTTTTTGCTGGGAGTCTCAAAGCTATAAGAATATTTGTACTTCCTGAGTTATCTTTTGGATCCCATGCCATTGCTTTGACTAAATGGCATTTAAGGTTACATCCCTTCTTATAGGGTAATTTCAACCTCGGCGGTCTTTTCACAAGACCGCTGAGGGACCGCCGTGCTGAAGACCGCCAGTGGTGGCGGTTTTCCGCTGGGCAAATTATGACTGCTGGCAGCCCTCCGTCCTTTTCCGGACGGAGAGCCGCCAGCAGCCATACTGGCGGTCGGCGGGAAAGTGGAGGTTGCTCCACCTCCACCGCCCCGTCAACAGAAGACCGCCCACCGAATCACGTTACATGATTCGGCGTGGCGGTGTGCTGTTGACGGGGTGCTGGCGGAGGAGCAGCCTCCATGGATCCCGTCCCCTCCCGGAGGACCAACGGACCAGGTAAGCTGATCGTCCGTTAGGGGAGAGGGTGGGGGGGGGTGTTGTGTGTTGTGTGCATGCATGGGGGTGTGCAAGTGAGTATGAAGAGGGGGTGTGTGAGTGCGTGTATGCATGCGGGGGGTGTAGTGTGTTTGGAAATGTGTGCGTGCCTGCCTGTATGTATGTCTGTATGGATGTGTGCGTGTATGTCTGAATGTGGGTGTGCGTGTATGACTGTGTGTGTGTCTGTTGGCATGTTTGTTTGTGTGTGTGCGGGTATGTGTGTTGGTGGTGTCTGCATGCGTTTCGGGTGTGTTTCTGTGTAGTGATGTCGGGGGTAGGGGTGGGGAGGGGGTCCTGCCACCTTTGGGGGGTGTCAGGGGGGGTGGGGGGTTTTGAGGAAGGACTCGGGGTGGGGATGGAGGAGACCCCCATCAGTGCCATGGAAGGGATTCCCTGGCACTGATAGTGCTTACCGCCATGGATTTCATGGCGGTGCCCAACCCCATGAAATCCATGGCGGTCAGCCGGGTCATGGTTGGTTCGGAGAAGTGGTGGATGACCATGGCGGTAACCACCATGGTCATGATTCAATTTTTTTTACCACCAGCCTGTTGGCGGTAAGACCGTCACTTCTCCGCCAACCGCCAGGGTCGTAATGAGGGCCTTAGTCCCTCATTATGACATTGGCGGTAAAAACCGCCTACCACCACGGCGGCAGCTGCTAAAAGGCCATGGCTTCCAGCCGAGTGCCATATTATGACCGTAGGCGGAATACCACCAGAAGGATGGCAAAATTCCAGTTACGGTCATGGTGGCGGACGGCGGTAAGGTGCCGCTGCTGCCAGCAGCAGTACCACGACAGTAGACCGCTGCAGACTGTATCATGACCCATGATACGGTCTGGAGGTGTTCTGTTGGCAGATGCTGCTGCTTGCAGCAGCGCCCCATCCTGTCTCCTGCCGGAGGACCCCTTAAAATCAGGTAAGTTGGGTGCTCCGACAGGGTAGGGGGGCGGAGGGGGTGTTGTGGAGGTGTGTGTATGTTTGTGTGTTCGTGAATGCGGGTGTGCGTTGCATGTGGTATGTGTGTGCATGTGTGGATGTGTGAGTGTGTGTATGTTTTGTTGTGTGAATACGTGTGTGCTTGTTTGTATGTCAGTGTGTTTGGATGTGTGTAAATGGATGAATGCATGCGTGGGTGTATGTGGGTATAAGTGTGTGTATGAGTGTGTGTGATGGTGCGTGAAGGTGTGTGTATGTTGGAGGTAGGTCTGGAGAGGGAGGGGGTGGGGGAAATAAGGGGAGGGGGGTGGGGAAGACCCCTTTCGTGTCGGTAAGGAGCCCACGAAAACCATGGCGATAGGCGGGGTCATAATCCCCCGGGCTAGTGACTGAAGTCTCCAGCCCAGCGGCTGTTACCATCGTGGCAGACGGAGTGGTACATTGGCAGTTTGGCTTGAGCCAAACCACCAATGTCATGTTATGTGGAAAAGTACCGCCAGCCTGTTGGCAGTACTTTTCTCCATAATACCGCCGTCCGCAATGGTCTTAATGAGGGCCTTAGGTGGTCATTACTACCCTGGCAGTCGGTGTTAAAGCGGCGGTAAAACCACTAACAGGCCGGCGGTAAAAAAAAAAATTATCACGACCGTGGTGGAAACCGCCAACATAGACAGCCACTTTAACACTCCGACCGCCACGGCGGTTCAAACAAACACCGCGGCGTTAACCGCCAACAGACAGGCGGAAGACAAGGTTCCCCCCTCTGTATTACAACAGGCCAATCCGCCACCTTTTCCGGGGCGGATTAACCGCGAACAAAAACAGGCCGGAAACAGGACTTGGAAAGGAGAATGCTCACCTCTACACACCCCACGAGGAAATAGGACGCCAAGGAACCCAAACTCCAGATTCTCCCAGCCTTTATCTTCCTGCTCCTCTACCAGGAACAAAAAAGACGGCGGAGAAGACCACGGTGAGTACTGCACCTACGACACGGGGGGGGAACAGTGACACACACATGCAACACGCAACACTCCCATTCCCACCCTCACCCATTACTACACACACACAAGTACATGTAGATACATTACATTTACAACCCCCAACTCCCCCTGGAAGAATGCAAGGACAAAAGGAAATGAGTTGAACGTTTGTAATCTATTCAAATACAGCAATCAAAAATATATATATACATATTTACACTATAAACAAATATATACACCAAGAATACAAGCCAAGGTATTCCACCATCATAGTCCGTGGACCACTGGGCCCAAAATCATGGGCGAGGCCCACACTCAATACCCAATCAAAACGGAGAGAACACTGCTGGGGCATCAGATCGAAATAAAACAGACACCTCAGGGGGAAGGGAAGGAAGGGCACCTCAGCCGGATGAGTGCACGATGCCAGATCCACGAGGGGGCGCCATGCCCACTGCTGTATCCTGGGGAGTGCAAAGCCACAGTCTCACAAGTCTTTCCAGTGGGTGGGTTGCCCACTGCTGTATCCTGGGGAGTGCAAAGCCACAGTCTCACAAGTCTTTCCAGTGGGTGGGTTGCCCACTGCTGTATCATGGGGAGTGCAAAGCCACAGTCTCACAAGTCTTTCCAGTGGCTGGGTTGCCCACTACTGTATCCTGGGGAGTGCAAAGCCACAGTCTCTCAAGTGGATAACAGTCTCCACTGGTTCTGGAGGGGGCCTTGTGCCCAGAGTGCTTCATCCTGCCAAGGACAGAGGTAGTGGATGTCTTTCTCCACTGGTTCTGGAGGGGGCTTTGTGCCCTGAGTGCTTCATCCTGCCAAGGACAGAGGTAGTGGATGTCTTTCTCCACTGGTTCTGGAGGGGGCCTTGTGCCCAGAGTGCTTCATCCTGCCAAGGACAGAGTTAGTGGATGTCTTTCTCCACTGGTTCTGGAGGGGGCTTTGTGCCCAGAGTGCTTTATCCTGCCAAGGACAGAGGTAGTGGATATCTTTCTCCACTGGTTCTGGAGGGGGCCTTGTGCCCAGAGTGCTTCATCCTGCCAAGGACAGAGGTAGTGGATGTCTTTCTCCACTCGTTCTGGAGGGGGCTTTGTGCCCAGAGTGCTTCATCTTGCCAAGGACAGAGGTAGTGGATGTCTTTCTCCACTGGTTCTGGAGGGGGCCTTGTGCCCAGAGTGATTCATCCTGCCTCAGTAGCGTCGGAAGCTTTGGCGCTCAGTGGCCTGAAGTGCTGGTGACAGCGGTGTCCTGTTCAGCGGTGCTTGTGGCAGCGGTGTCCTTGGCAGCGGTGCTGGTGGCGGCGGTGTCCTGTTCAGCAGTGCTTGTGGCGGCGGTGTCCTTGGCAGCGGTGCTGGTGGCGGTCTTGTCCGCCGTGCAGGTTTTCGCCGACTTGCCTGTTTTTCTGTGCCACTTCCCCACCTTGGATGGTGGCGCAGCTGTCTTCCCACTCCCAACTGTACTGCTGGGAGATTCTTTGGTGGTAGATGTTTTGCCTCTCTCCCGCCGGGCACTGGCCAACTTTTTGTGCTTTTGAGGCGGGGGACTGTCTGTGGTCTGGCTCCTTGGCACACTGGCTGCCCTGCTGTTTGGCACACTCCAGAAGCAGGTTACTACTGGCACCACTGTTCCCGGAGATGTTGTGGTTGAGGTGCTGGGTTGGGACCTTGAAAGGTGGGCCCTAGGGGACTGAAGGGGTGGGGGAGGTGAGGGGAAGAGGTCAAGGTTGGACAGGAAAAGTTTTGGGACACACTGGGATGGGTAGATGGAGGGGGTTTGGGAGTGGAGGAAGAGGTAGTGGTTGTAGGAGGTGTACGTTTGCTGAATTTGGGTGAAGGTGCATGGGGTGGAGGCTGTCGTGAGGTGGATGGCTGTTGGGTGGGTGTGTGGCTGCGTTTGTGTACCTTGGGAGGTGGGCTCACAGACACACTGGGACAGGACACAGGGGATGTGTGAATGGTAGTGGGGGTGGTGACTGCACGTGAGTGGGGTGTGGTGGTGGGTGTGCTGGTGATGGAGGTAGTGGCTGAAGATGTAGTGCATGCAGGTGTGAGTGGAGACGAGACTGGGAGGGAGGAGGGAGACGAGGAGGAGGGGGACACAGTGGAGGCAGTGGATGTTGGTATGTCTGCATGTGTATGATGCTTGCGTGAGTGCCTGTGGGATGTGTGGTGCTTATGTTTGCCTGAGCTTCCCTTGTGTGTTGACGTGTGTGCATGCTGGTCTGATGGTGTGCTTGGAATAGGCTGAGGTACAGGGGTTTGGGTGGAGGAAGTTGGAGGGGGGAGGCTAGAGACAGGGACAATGGCTGCCATCAGTGCTGAGGCTAGAGTCTGAAAAGCTCGCTGTTGGGCTTCCTGATCAGAATAAGTGCCCTCCAGGTATGCATTGGTCTGTTGAAACTGCCTCTTTACACCCTGGATGGCATTCAAAATAGTAGACTGCCCTACAGTGAGGGACCTGAGGAGGTCAATGGCCTCCTCACTGAGGGCAGCAGGGCTGACTGGGGCAGGGCCTGAGCTGCCTGGGGTGAAGGAGATGCCCACCCTCCTGGGTGAGCTGCCACGGGGCACACGCTGTGCTGGTAGGTGGGGTGGCAGCTGTACCTGTAGATGCGGTGGGCACAGAGGGGCCTGCCACCGCAAGGGAGCTCACATCAGAAGAGGAGTCTGTGTCGCTGGTCTCACCTCCTGTCCCCGCTGTGGAGCTCCCCTCGCCCTCCATCCCACTGGTGGCTTCTGACTCTGTTGTGTCGCCCTCTAGGGCCATGTGGGATGCAGCTCCCTCCTGCTCCGGTGGCACTGCTCCTCGGTCTGATGATGCTAATGCACACAAGAACAGGGAGACCACAAAAAGGGGGGGAAGACAGATGAAAGACATGTTGAGTGCATCCAATACCACTACTGTTGGCGGACACTACAGACACAGAAGCCCCCTGCACTACGCCGTGCACTTTGAGTTCCCTAATTAATCACAGGGACATGGGTTACAAGGATTATGCCCGATTGCTGCACACATGGAAGTCACAGGAGCCTGACTAGGTGTAGTTCGCTCTGAACACAGGTGGGGTGGGGTGCCACAGGGCCTACCTTAAGAAGGGACCTTGCCTACTAAACTCGCCCTGGCCTAGAGGAACCCACAGCCCACCTCCCCCACCCAGACACCTCAATGCGCACTGAATCAGCAGAATGAGAGTGTACTCACCCACTTGTGGTTGCTGTGATGCCCTCAAGCACCCATCCAACTCCAGATACGCCACTGCCAGGATCCGGAACATCAGGGGGTCATGGTGTGACAGGCACCCCTCCCACGTTGGGAGGCCATCCCCAGCTGGGCCTCTGGCGTCTTCTTGCTCCAGCAGCGAATGTCCTCCCATCTTTTCTGGCAGTGGGTGCTCCGTCTGTGAAGGACCCTCGGGGTCCGGACTTCCTTGGCGATGGCACGCCAAATATCCTTCTTCTGGTGGGCACTGACCTACAGGAATAGTACAGGGGAAAAGAAGAAGATATAACCGTCCGCACTGTCACAGTCATTGGCCCGCATCCCTACCCTTGCCATGACGCACATGCACTCACTGTCGTATCATGCACGCCTAATTCTCCCCCCCTATCTTACATCAACACCACTTCACACAGGCATTGCCTATTCTGAATGCTCACTGTGTACTTACCTGTTTGTCTGGAGGACCGTAGAGTAGCGTGTACTGGGGGAGGACCCCATCCACTAGTTTCTGCAACTCCTATGTGCTGAAGGCAGGGGCCCTTTCCCCAGACACACAAGCCATTATCTCTTCCAGACTGAGGTCACAGCAGCACTTGCAGTATAGGTCCTCGCCTGTCGAAGATCAGGTATCAAGTGATTGAACACAGAGAAAATGGCAGTGACGTCCGCAGCGGTGCGTACCGTCACCGCCGGCGTATATCGTCATTGGCTCCTTGGACCCATAGGGTCCAATGTTAACCAATGCAGGATTGCTCTGCAGTCTTCGACCGCCTACCGCAACGGTGTACAACACCAGCGCAGTTACCTCATATCCCCTTGTCCCACATTACAGGTCAGGCAGCCGCCATTTCCGGGGGCCACATGGCATTAATTTTGACTGCATCACACATACCTAGGCCTTGCTTAAACACTAATACAGCCATGTCCGCTGGGGCAGGTGAGGAGATGGCGGCATCCTCCGGTGTACAGACTGCTGGTGGACCTGTCGTCAATGGAGGAGCGACATGTAATTGACACATACAGACTTGATCGTACCACAATCCTAGAACTGTGTGCCCAGTTGGAGCCAGACCTGATGTCAGCTATCCGCCATCCCACAGGAATCCCCCCTCTAGTGCAGGTCCTGTCAGTACTCCATTTCCTAGCAAGTGGGTCTTTTCAAACAACAGTAGCCATAGCATCAGGGATGTCCCAGCCTATGTTCTCCAACGTGTTGTCCAGAGTGTTGTCTGCCCTGCTGAAACACCTGAGCAGATATATCGTGTTCCCTCAGGTGGAGGATTTGCCTACAATGAAAGGTGACTTCTAGCCCTGGGACATATCCCCAACATCATAGGTGCCATTGATGGGACACATGTGGCCTTGGTCCCCCCCGCAGGAGTGAACAGGTGTACAGAAACCGGAAGAGTTACCATTCAATGAATGGTGTGTTTGGCCGACCAGTACATCTCCCATGTAAATGCCAAGTTTCCTGGCTCAGTGCATGACGCTTACATTCTGCGGAATAGTAGCATCCCTTATGTGATGGGCCAACTCCAGAGGCACCGTGTGTGGCTATTAGGTGAGGACATGGACCCAATACAGTGTGACTAGGTGTCTGGGCCTGGGGATGTCCCTAAGAGTTAGTGTGTGTCTAACAGTTGTCCCTCGCCAGTTGCAGGTGACTCTGGCTACCCCAACCTGTCATGGTTACTGACCCCAGTGAGGAATCCCAGAGGAACGCTACAATGAGGCCCATGGGCGAACTAGGAGGATTATAGAGAGGACATTCGTCCTCCTGAAGGCCAGGTTCCGGTGCCTGCATATGACAGGTGGATCCCTATTCTACTCACCAAAGAAGGTGTGCCAGATCATCGTGGCCTGCTGTATGCTTCAGAACTTGGCTTTGCGATGACAGGTGCCTTTTCTGCAGGAGGATGGTCCAGATGGAGGTGGTGTGGCAGCTGTGGAGCCTGTGGACAGTGAAGACGAGGAAACAGAAGAAGATGACATAGACAACAGGAACACAGTGATCCAGAAATACTTCCAGTGAGACACAGGTAAGAAGACAACACTGCCTGCTACATCTGATTTCATTCTTCTACCTCTCATCTGTCTATCATTTTGACCCAGTGTATGGACCCTGAGTTGTCACTTTCCCTTTCAATTTCACAGATGTGGGTCCCACTGTGTGACATCTGCTTTGTTTCCTCATGGGCTACAGCTGTGTGACATAGGTATGTTGACATTACATTGGACATAGCATTTTTGCACAGTTATTGCAAATACACATTTTCGAAAGCACAGACTGACTCCAGATTGTTTTGTGATTTAAGGGTGTTTAGTTAAGTGCATAATAGTGGAGGGGGTTGTAAAATGGCCAGGGGTGATGGTGGAGGAATGTCCATGGCTGAGTCAGATCTATTAGTCTCACAGGTGCATTGTCCAAAGGGGCATAGGAAGTGGAGCTAGGGCAGTTTAAGTATGTACAGGGTGAAAAAGTGGGACAGAAGGATGACAATCAGGGTGGTCTCATTTCTTGGCAGGGGTCTTGCCATTGTTCTCTGTCTTTGTCCTGGATCTCAGGGACCGCTTGCGGGGTGGTTCTCCATCTGCAGGGGGTGGGATGCTGGTGTCGTGGTCCTGTGGCTGTGCCTCCTGCCCACTAGCGCCAGCGGAGGTGGTGGGCAGTTCATCATCCATGCTAGTGTCAGGGGCCCCTTGCTGTGCCACAGTGTCCCTCCTGGTGTTGACGAGTTCCTTCAGCACCCCTACAATGGTGCCCATGGTGGAATTGATAGATTTGAGTTCCTCCCTGAACCCCAAATACTATTCCTCCTGCAGCCGCTGGGTCTCCTGAAACTTGGCCAGTACCGTTGCCATCGTCTACTGGGAATGGTGGTAGGCTCCCATGATGTTGGAGAGTGCCTCATGGAGAGTGGGTTCCCTGGGCCTGTCCTCCCTGTCGCACAGCAACCCTTCCAGTTTTCCTGTGTTCCTGGGCCTCTGTCCCCTGAAACGTGTGCCCACTGCCAGTGCCCCCAGGTCCCTGGTGTTGTTGGAGTGGTGGGCTAGCCTGGGTTCCCTGTAGTGGTGGACACACTGCTGCTTGACGTGTCCTGGGGACAGAGGTATGGGCCCGCTGGGTGGGTGCTGTGCTGGTGTTTCCAGAGGGGGGATGCTCTGTAGTGGCCTGTGCCAGTGTGAGGGGAACCGACTGTCCCCAGGTCCCAGATGGGCCAGGCTGGTCATCTAGATACAGTTGGACAGAGCTGCTGTCATCACTGTGGACCTCTTCTGTGGGTGGATTGGACATATCTGGACCCTCCTGTCGGGTGACTTGGGTAGGGGTCCTGCAGGGGTGTAAAGGCATGATTATTGCATCTGTGTGTGCCATGGTGTGCAATGGGTGGGTGACCCTGTACCCCAGTGCTTGCATTCTTGTGTGGGACCTTGTGTGATAATGGTTTAGGGGATGTATGGGTATGTGCAGTGGACATGCTTTGGTGATGGGTGTCCATGCTTTGGTGTTGCATGCAGGGCTTGGGTTTGGGATGTGTGGTTTGTGATAGTGGGACATGTGTGAGGAGTTGGAGTGATGGGGGTGAGTGCGAGGGTGGGGGTATGTGTTAGCATGCAACTAGGGTGGGGGATATGGTAGTTAAAGGTTTGACTTACCAGATTCCATTCCTCCAGCTACTCCTGTGAGGCCCTCAGGATGCAGTATAGCCAAGACCTGCTCCTCCCATGTTGTTAGTTCTGGTGGAGGAGGTAGGGGTCCGCCGCCAGTCCTCTGAACTGCAATCTGGTGTCTTGAGACCACGGAACGCACCTTCACCCGTAGGTCGTTACACCTCTTCCTGATGTCATCCCTAGTTCTTGGGTGCTGTCCCACTGCATTGACCCTGTCCATGATTCTGCGCCATAGCTCCATCTTCCTAGCTATGGTGGTGTGCTGCATCTGTGATCTGAATAGCTGTGGCTCTACCCAGATGATTTCCTCCACCATGACCCTGAGCTCCTCCTCAGAAAACCTGGGGTGTCTTTGTGGTGCCATGGGGTGGTGTGGGTGATGTGTGAGGTGGTGTGTGTTGTGATGTTTGGGGTGATATTTAGAGGTGTGTTGTGTGAGGTGCGTGGATGTTGTGTGAGTGATGATGTTGAGTGCCTCTGTATGCTGGTGTTGTCTTTGCTGTGCTGTCTCTCTGGCCTTCGTCAACATTTTTGGTCATAGGGGTTTGTGGGTGTGTGTTTTATATTGTATTGGATGTGTGGGAGTGGTGTGTGTATGTGTATCAGGTGTGTGTATTTGGAATTGTCCATTGTGGTATTGTTTTGTAAATGTGTGTGTATTTTGAGCGCTGCGGTGTATACCGCCAATGGAATACCGCAGTTAAAAGACCGCTGCGTGGATTTGTGGGTCGTGATAGTGTGGGCGTATTCCTGTTGGCGTGATGGTGCCGGTTTTGTTATCGCCAGTTTATCACTGACCTTTGGTGTGGCGGACTTGTGTGGGTGTCTAGATTTTGGCGGATTCCGAGCTGTGGGTCATAATAGCTGTGGCGGAATTCCACGGCCGCGGAAGTGTGTTGGCGGTCTTCTGCGCGGCTGTAAGAGGCTTTTACCGCCAATGTTGTAATGACCCCCTTAGTGTTTAAATTTGCCAATTTTTCTCAATTATGTGACTCACTCTGTCACTAGAAAAACTGAAATGCATGGAATACATTTGTTGTTATTACTTTCATTGGTAGTTAGTAGCATCTAGCGAGGGCAGTACAAAACCTGTTCAATGCCTTGGACACTAGTCCTTTGGAATATCCTTCATCTTGTAGTCTCTTGTATAGAGTAGCCACTTCTCTAGCGTAATCACCACGCCATTTGTACTTTCTTCTAGCCTCTATGGATTGTCCATAATTCAGTTCTTATTTTAGACCTCTGGGATGGTTACTTGACTAGAGCAAAAAGGTATTGCACTGTGTGTGTGTTTTGAATATACAGAGATACCTTATTTACCCTCACAAACTTTGATTGTAAGTTCAAAGAACGGTGAGCTATCCTACATTGCTGTGAATGTAAAATCAAATGTTGATGTGTATGGTTAAGCCAAACCAGAAAATCAGTAAGAGAGCCCATGTCCTTCCTCCAAATTAGGAAAATGTAATCAATATAATGTTTCCAGGGATGGAGCTCTTCAAAGTTAGGGGCATATACCAGATTAGACTCAAAGTCAATTTACATATGGTATAGCTATATTGGGGGCAAAGCAGGGCCCCCATAGAGACTCCCTTCTTCTGAAGGTAATAAGGATCCTTGAATAGAAAATAGTTCTATGTAGGAGCTCTTTCTAATAGTTCCAAGAACAATAAGTAGTATTTCTCAGTGGGTTGGGTCTAGTATTGAGTAATTTCCCAATAATAATTAGACCATTTTGTTGTGGGATAGGAGAGCCAGACCCCTCTGCAGTGACAATAGCTTTTGGGGACTTGTCACAGTTGGGACATAGTAAAATTAAATTTCTTCCCACTTTTAAATATAGTTCACCTCACTTTGTGGGCTACAAGGCATACATAGGGGTGACATAAACATTTAAAATGATGTTTTTCCCTCACATAAAGGTTTAATTTTACAAGGGTGACAACAGGTTAAAACTGCATATGTCAGGCTACACTGGAAGTCCTGAAACCATATTTTCCCTGTCACATTAGTGGATGGCATAGTTCCTGGAGTGTACGGGTGACATTTAACTTTCTGTGCCTATGGGTGTAGTTTTAACACCACATAAAATGGCCTTGTTAGAGAGCTAAATATGCCAATTAGAGATTAATCAGCTTCTACATATATTAGAGTTCAAGGCACATACACTGGATACTGAACAGCAGTGCCCAAGTGTTCATAGCCTAAAAACCAGCACTTAAGTTCAACAAAAAATTACGGATAAGCACACAATAAGGAGATTTTCTTACAGTGGTGTTTAGAAATTTACTAGTACTTTATTTAAATTATCCATTTAGGTACAGGTTTACAAAGATGTTCTGTCAGTTGGGCTGTATATATCAGTTATGTGAAGTATAAAGACTTGGGACTAGGGGCCAGATGTAGGAAACTGTTTGCGACTCGCAAACGGCAAAATTTGCCGTTTGCGAGTCGCAAAACGCAGTTTCCTATGCAGAAATGCATTTTGCGAGTCAGAACCGACTCGCAAAATGCATTTCCGACTCGCAAATAGGAAGGGGTGTTCCCTTCCTATTTGCGACTCGCAGTGGGATGCAATTCCATTTCGCAAATGGAGTCGCAGTTACCATCCACTTCAAGTGGATGGTAACCCACAAGCAAATTGGAAGGGGTCCCCATGGGACCCCTTCCACTTTGTGAATGGACCCAAAAATATTTTTTCAGGGCAGGGAATGGTCCAAGGGACCACTCCCTGCCCTGAAAAAATACAGAAACTAAAGGTTTCGTTTTTTTTTTTAAGTGCAGCTCGTTTTCCTTTAAGGAAAACGGGCTGCACTTAAAAAAAAAAAAACTGCTTTATTGAAAGCAGTCACGAACATGGAGGTCTGCTGACGACAGCAGGCCTCCATGTTTGCGAGTGCCTATACTCGCTATGGGGCCGCAATTTGCGACCCACCTCATGAATATTCATGAGGTGGGTCATTGCGACCCCATACCCCATCTGAGACACTGTACTGCATTCCAAATTGCGAGTTGCAATTTGCGAGTCGCTGGGACTCGCAAATTGCAAGTCGCAATTTGGAAGTTTGCTACATCTGGCCCTATGTTCTTAAATATTTTTGCAATTCCAGAATCTTTTGGTTGGTTATTGCTGCTTCTTGTGCTAAGATCTCCCTCAGGATCAAGTCCAACCTACACTAGTTTGTATTAAAAATTAGAAGCAAAATCAACCAATGTGCCACACATCAGTTCAACAGTGTACCAATTGTGGACATCATTGTGACATGAATGGCACCTTTATAGCAAGAATTGTGATCAATAAGCCAAGGACCACATTTTGTAAAGAATGGGAACTATCATCCAGTGGCTACAACATGCCAAATAGGACCTTCAATATGCTACAGCAAGCATTTTGGGCCATGGTAAACATCATCATCCCATGACTGTCCACAATATACCATGAATAGCAATGAATATGCTAGGGCCAGCATTATGTCCAGGGTGGGTGCAATTAGGATATAGATAGCCCAGTATGCCAGGAATGACCATCAGTTTGCCAAAGGCCAATACTTTGAGAAAGCTGGGCACAGACATTTGGTGGATTGACTCAAAATGGCACAAATTGCCAACAATGTAGACTAGCCTGGAGGAAATTCCAAACATTTCCATTGGGGGGCACGTGGCCTCCCCTCCCTGAGCCTCTTTAGGCCCCCAAAACCCCATCCCCCAGGGCCTTTTTTACCTTAAAGCAGAGGGGCCATGTGGCAACCCTCTCCTTGCCTATCATGGCCCCGGGACTCCATCCCCCAGGGCCCTACATATATTAAAAGAGGAGGGGACCATGCAGCCTCCTCCTCAAGCCTATTATGGTAATGGGGACCCCATCCCTCATGGCCGTATATATTAATTAAAGGGAGGGGGTCCCTGTGGTCCCCTCCTGAGCTTTCATACAGCCTTGGGACCAAATCCCACAGGGCTGTTTTTTTATTAAATGGGAAAGAAGTTCGTAGCCCCTCTTCCCAAGACTTTTTTGCCCTCTGGGACCCCATCACCTGGGGCCCACATTACTAAAGTTGGATGCACGACGGCATCTGCCATCCAAACATTGGGGCTACGGGGGAGCCCCATGGCCCCTGCGGTCCCTGCCAGCTCCCTACATGCTATGAGAGCCTGCATTGCTACCATCTATAGGGAGCAGCTGCTAATGGTGCTCCCTTTGGGATGGAGGAACCTGTTGATCTGTTTCCCTACCTGCGTCAGTGCAGGCAGAGAGACAGATCAAAAGTCTCTACCCAGCGGCAGGAGCATTGTTAAAGCTTCTGCCTATCGGGAGCAGACTTTGGCGGTCATTCTGACCCTGGCGGTCAAAGACCGCCAGGGCGGAGGACCGCGGGAGCACCGCCGACAGGCCGGCGGTGCTCCAATGGGGATTCCGACCGCGGCGGTAAAGCCGCGGTCGGACCGGCAACACTGGCGGGCTCCCGCCAGTGTACCGCCGCCCCATTGAATCCTCCAAGGCGGCGCAGCTTGCTGCGCCGCCGAGGGGATTCCGACCCCCCCTACCGCCATCCAGATCCCGGCGGTCCGACTGCCGGGATCCGGATGGCGGTAAGGTGGGTCGCGGGGCCCCTGGGGGCCCCTGCAGAGCCCATGCCACTGGCATGGGCATTGCAGGGGCCCCCGTAAGAGGGCCCCTAAATGTATTTCACTGTCTGCTGCGCAGACAGTGAAATACGCGACGGGTGCAACTGCACCCGTCGCACAGCTTCCACTCCGCCGGCTCGATTCCGAGCCGGCTTCATCGTGGAAGCCTCTTTCCCGCTGGGCTGGCGGGCGGCCTGAAGGCGACCGCCCGCCAGCCCAGCGGGAAAGTCAGAATTACCGCCGCGGTCTTTCGACCGCGGAACGGTAACCTGACGGCGGGACTTTGGCGGGCGGCCTCCGCCGCCCGCCAAGGTCAGAATGAGGGCCTTTGTGTTTGATCCTGTTTGGCGGGGGTTTTCAAAATGCTCACGCCAAGTGGGAGCAAACACGAGTTTCCCTTTTCAGGTTAGTGCAGGCAGGAAAACTCTTATGTCCTGGCGTAGGGCCCCTAGGACAAAGCATGTGAGGAAGTCCCAGGGGATGGGGTCATTAATGGCTCAGGGCCCTCCTCCCTTTTAAGATGATTAGCTGCCCAAGAGGATGATGTGCCTGTAACCTTTAGAAGCTCAGGAAGGTGGGGCACATGCCCCTTCCCCTTAAAAATACTGCAGACCCTGGGGGATGGGGTCCCCACAAATGAAACTTGCCTGGGGAGGGGTGGCACGTGACCCTCCCCTTAAAACTACTGAAGACCCTGGGGTATAGGGTAGCTGGGGTCAAAAATTGCCTGGGAAGGGGAGGCGTTGCCGCTCCCCATAGAAATAACTGCAGGCCCTGCGGAATGGGGTTGCCAGGTATAAAAATGGCCTGAGGAGGTGGACCAGGCACCCATTCCCCATTAAAAATAATAATTATGTTGTCCTCCCGGGCCCTGACCTACTCAGGATTTTTTTAAAAAGAAGTGTTGGATCCTCTGCAAATTCATGGCAAAACTTAAACAAAACAAAATCGGCCCCCGGGATGGAGCCCCTCATCAGACCCCACTGCCAGGCCTAGGGAGTCTTTACACTACCCACTTATTTTTTTTTGTTTATATGATTCTGGACTGATTCCTGAGTCCTAAGATGGCTGCCACCATTTCCTTGTTGATGTGGTGACAGCAAATCTGATCATAGGAGAAGATCAAATGTATTCTCAGAAGATCTGCATCCCTACATATAAAGAGTTTTTGAGCACTAATTGCTCAAAAACTAACGAACAGATGTACACAAAAAAACAAAAAACACTGTTTTGAGGACCAATTTCTAGCTTTTTGCCAAATTTGATGTAAATCCATTCAGTGGTTTGGGCTGTAGCATTTTGGTCCACTCCTTTGTCTCAGCCCCCACTTGATGGATCACCCTGAAACTTTACATGTGCAAACTAGTCAAACAGTAGCCCTTTTAAAAAAAAAAGTTTCATGGAGATTCGTCAGATAGATTCAAAGTTGTTAGCAACCCAAAAATCCACTTACTATGAAAACACATTAATAACTATAACTACACAATGGGTATATTACCCAATTACCAGGTAAATGTATATATCCACAAGGACTGTTTTTTTATTAAAGGGGAAGATTCCAAACTAAACCAAAAGTTACAGGGACATTATAGTTAGGTTCTGAATTTACTTACACACAACCAGAGGAATTCAACAGTTACAGTTAGAGTTATTTCAAGTAACTTTAATTTGTGGCCTGGGGTATCTATAACTCGCTCCCCCACCATGCACAGTTTTTTCTTGAATAATTTGACTGCTAATGTTTCATTGATATTTTTATTGACGTCATTAAAGTTGTCATGAGTGCTGTAATATCTGGGGTAATTACCACTGCATGGCAAAGGAGTGAGCTATAGTTACCTTAGGCCACCAGTTACAGTCACTTGAAATAACTATAACTACTGAATTTCTCTGGTTTTGTGCGAGTAAATTCGTAACCTAACTATAATGCCCCTGTAACCTTTGGTTTTTTAAGTGAGTTTCTAAGGTTTTTAAAATTATATTTCCTATCTATATTGTCAGTGTAACCTTTGTTTTTTTCAGTGAATTTCGATGTTTTTTTTTTATGAAAAGTAATTTTCATTTCTATATGTTAATCTAACCACCACTGTGCACAACCTTTGGCAGTGCACAGTGCGAATTAGCAGCAGAGCCTGGCCTATGACCTTATAGGGGGTTAGCCACAAGGCCAACCCCCTATAACCACCCGTTGGCCGGAGGACCGGGCTTGCAGCTAGCCCCTGAAACCAAACCCCCAAACCACCCAAACGCACTGCCAAAGTCTGGCCTCAGACCCTGCCTCTCTGGGTGTGAGAATATGTGTGAGAGGGTGTCTTTGGGTATGAGAGTGGCTGTGAGAGTGTCTTTCTAGGAGTGAGAGTGGCTGTGAGAGGGTCTATGTGGGTCTGAGAGTGTCTGATTGCGCTCCAATAGATGAAAGATGCATTCAACTCCACAAAGGATTTCAGATTGTTTTTCAATATAGAATCGCAGAATAAACACACTTGTTTTGGCTTTGTCAAGCCCAGGATTTAGGATCATGTGTCCTTTCCAGAAGTGGAGATTCAATTGGGGCACCTGCTATGTTTATATTTGTAAGTGCTTCCTGTTGAGGTTTGATTTCCGTGAAATGAGCATCATGACCAGAACAGAAGAGCACCTGCTAGTTTATCCAGCAAGAGTCCACAGTTTGCACAAAATGTAACTCCAGCTGGAGCACTTTCTACTGGTTAGTTAGCAAGTGCTACCTCATTGGGTGACTGGCCAGTGTGGGGAGGGGGACTGCACGCATTCTCCAGGACAATTTTGGGCCAGGGACCCAAACCCCTGGGACCCACTACACTTCAGTGGGAGGCCTGCAAGGACCCCATCCCTGGGGACTCCATCCCTAGCCTTCATTGAATGGAGGAGGTGGGTGATGCGGGCTCCTGCCCCCAGCCAAGTTTGAACCCATCCCCCGAGGACCAGCCCTCTAATATTTTTATTTTTTGGGGAGGGAAGCCATGCAGCCCTCCTCACCTGGCAAATTCCGGCCCCACTGACCCCATCCCCCAGGGCCTTGCCTTAAAATATAGATTTTTTTTGGGGGGTGAGGAGGGTTGAGCAGCCCCTCTCCCCGGGCCGATCTCAGTTCTGAATGTGCAATGGGACCGCAGGGAAGCATCAAGGCCCCATTGGTTCCAGCCGATTCCTTATCTCCTGCAGGATCCGGCATTACTGTCACAGAAAGAGAGCTGCTAAATATGCAGCTCCCTGTCTATGAGAGCAATTGTTTCCTCTGTTTCCCTGCGTGCATCTCTGCAAGCAGGGAAATAATAAACAAATAATATGGGGATCCTGTGGCCTCCTGGGTCTCAGGGATTGCCACCTCCACAGGGCTACTAAATGAAATTAGGAGCGGTTTGTCATAGACTATTTAAAGCTGCTCCCTGCTTGCAGGAGCACTGCCAGTTCAAGTAAGTGACGGGAGCCGGTAGGACCAAGCAGGCCTTCAGACTCCCACTGCAGTCCTAATAAGATTATGAAGCTCCCCTAACAATCGCATTGGCAAAGTTAGAGACACACAAGATACCTGAAGACATTTCCTTGGCATCCTTTGCACAGCTGAAGTGGAGGAGATGCACTGTACACTTGACAATGAGGTAGCACTTACTAATTAGCCAGTAGAAAGTACTCCAGTTGGGTAGACATTTTGAACAAAACGGTGGCCTCTTCTTTGGTGAATAGGGATGGCAGAGTCCACTCTGGCACGATTCTCATTTCACAGAAATTTTACCTCTATGGGAAGTACTTACAGATATGAACAAAGCAGGAGCTCAAGTTGAAGCTCCACTTCTGTAAAGTACTAATCATCCAAATACCTAGTGCATTGGTCAAGGCAAAGCAAGTGTTTTTTCACTGTGAAATGTTACCTGTAAATTCTGATGGAGGTGTTTGTATCCTTGCTTTTTTGAGTGCAATATCTCAAGTAGTGACTGTGACGAGTGGGTTCTTTTTTGTTGAATGCTGCTGAGAGCCAACCCTCGCCGTGCATGGCAAATGGCCATGTGTGGCAGGGATTTGGGTGGCTCTGGGGATTTGGCCACAAGACAGACCAGGCCCTGAGGCCAACCACTGCCATAAAGTTAAAGGTCATTCTTGGTACACAGTTGGGTGGTGATAGGGGGTTGGCTCTCAGGGAATAGCTGCAGGCTGAATTTCTATGGTGTTATATGTTTAAAATGTGAGCCTATCTATAACATCCTTGTAACCTTTAGTTTCTTAAGTACATTTCTATACTTTTTTCATTCGATTTCCTATCTGCAATGTCCCTGTAACCTTAGGGTTTTCAGTGAATTTATATGGGTTTTTTTAAACTTAATTTTCATTATTGTTCGTTAATCTATCACCCCTCCTGTTATATACACAGATATATATTTATTTCACTCAAAAAAACAAAGCTCATATTTTAAACCTACGAAGTCATTGAAATTCACCTGTTATAGTCAGAGTTATCGCAAGTAACTAGAACTCGTGCCCTAAGGTAACTAGAACTCATGCCCTCATAATGCACAGATTTTTGTCAAAAATGTTACTGCAAATATTGCAATGATATTATCAATGATGTTATCAAAGATGTCATGAGTGCTGTAATTTGTAGGGTAATTAGCAGTGCATGGCGAGGGTGCAAGTTTTGTTACCTTAGGGCCCAAATTATAGTTACTAGAGATAACTAATTATAACTGGTGAATTTCTATGGTTTTGTACATTTAAAATGTGAACCTAACTGTAACGTCCCTGTAACCTTTAGTTTTTTAAAGTACATTTCTATGCTTTTTTAAATTCTATTTCCTATCTATAACAACCTTGTAACCTTAGATTTGTTCAGTGAATTTCTACGTTTTTTTTTTTTTTTACGTAAAGTAATTTTCATTGTTATACATTAATCCAACCACATGGCCTGCAGTCAGCCCCCTATAAACTCCCAACCTTGCACCGTGTACGGCCTGTGACAGCTCCCGCCAAGCAAAAGCAGACACTAACTCTACACCCAGCAAGAGGGAGTGTGAAAACTGCTACTGCTTGCTGGGAGACGAGTTTTAATCTGTTTCCCTGTCTGCAGACATGGGGGAAGGGAAACAGATTAAAGTATTGCTCTTCCATGCAGGGAGCTGCATTTCCAGCAGCTCCTTGTATGTGGGAATAATGTCTGTTCTCGCAGGAGGTGGAGAGCTGGCTGGGACTGCGTGGGCCTTGAGGCTTCCCTCCATTGTCCCTTTTTTGGTAAAGTGGGTGCCCTGAGTGTGGCCAGGCCACTCAGCAGGACACAGCGAGGCCCTGGAGAATGGTTCCTAAGGGTCAAAAATTGGTCAGCAGAGGGGGTCTATGCAGCCCCCTGACAATTTGATTAAGGAGTCTGGCCCCGGGGAGGTGGTGGTCCCTTGGGTCCGGCATTGTCCACTCAGCTCCTCCACTAATGTTTATTTTGCCCAGGAAAAGTGGTGGGCCCCAGGGCATCTTTAAGCCTAAGAAGGGGGGTCCATGTGGCTACCCTCCATTTATGAAATGAAGTCTCAGGGAGGTGGTGGTCCCCAGGGCTCATTGAGCCCAATGGAGGGGGCTCCAAGTGGCCCACTCCCTTTTTTTTATTACGGCCCTGGGGAGGTGTTGGTCCCTGGGGCAAAATAGAGTCCTAGGAGGAGGGCCTTGTGTGCCCCCCTTCTTTCCTATTATGTATTTGTGTATGTCTCACCCGGGGGCTTTTTTGTATACAAACGCGGAGACCATGCTTGGTTTTAAAAAAAAATGTGCAGTGGATTTGCGAATTCACTGCAAATCTGCAGCAAAACAACATTTTGAAAAAATAGCTTTTTTGCCTTGGCGGGATCATAGGGAGACCCCTGCACCAATGCTAAGGGGTTAGGTTACTCCTACCCTAACCCTTTTTCCTTTGGTTACTGGTTACTTGGGTTTGGGCTGCAGGCCAGGCCCTGTGGCAACCAAAGGCCGTCTGTTGTGTGGGCTTGAGTGTATATGGGGGTTGGACGCATGCCAAGCCCTGGACCAATCCCTGCCATGTACGGCTGCAGGCCGTGCATGGCTGTGGTTTAATTACCATAAAGTAACTAAAATTACTTAACGTTAAAAAAAAAACATACAAATTTACTGAAATAAAACAAAGGCTAAAGGGTTGTTATGGTTAGGAAACAGAATTCAAAAATGCACAGAAATAAACTTTACAAAACTAAAGCTACAGGGACTTTATAGTTGGGTTCTGAACTTACACACACGAAACTATAGAAATGCAGCTGTTATAGTTAGACTTAACTCAATTAAGTATAAGTACATCTCTCATGACATCTTCTATGACATCATTAATAATTTCCCTTCAAAATCTGCAGTGAAATTATTCATGGGAAAACTACATTTCAGCGGGCGATTTATAATTACCTTAGGGCATAAGTTATAGTTGAAATAACTATTACTGCTGAATGTCTATGGTTTTGGGTGTGCAAAATCTGAGCCTAACTATAAGGTCCCTGTAGATATATAGATATATATAGGTCGATAGATAGATAATAAGAGAAATAGAGAAATAGAGAGATAGAGAGAGAGATAGATAGATAGATAGATAGATATTCACTGAAAAAACATAGATAACAAGGACGTTATAGTTAGGAAATAGAAATTTAAAAAACCTTAGAAATTCAATGAAAAAAACAAAGGTTACAGGGACATTATAGTTAGGTTAGCATTTGAAATATACAAAACCATAGAAGGCCAGTAGTTATACTTAACTCACCTAACCATAACTTACAATGCACTGTTTATGACCTCACATATTACATCACTCATTACATTGCACGGTCAGTGACATGACTGATGACATCTCAGGGATGGTGGACAGGATGGAGACTCCCCTGAGCCACTTGCCTGGGTGAGTGGAGACACATTACCGGACGTCAGCGGGTACCACCAGTGAATCCTCTACTTCAAGACAATTCATAGGATCACTTGATGGTTTTTTATTTTTAATTTTCTCTTTATACATGGATAAATACACTGGCCCTCATTACAACCCCGGCGGTTGGTGATAAAGCGGCGGTAATACCGCCAACAAGCAGGCAGTAACAAAAATGGAATTATGACCACGGCGGAAACCGCCCACACAGACAGACACTTTAACACACCGACCGCCACGGAGGTAGCAACAAGCACAGCAGTGGTAACCGCCAACAGCCAGGCGGAAGACAATGTACCACCCACAGTATTACAACAGGCCTATCCGCCACATTTTCTGGGGCAGTACCAACGACATCCAAAGCACGGTGGAAACAGAACACAGAAGTCAAAGGACTTGCCTCTGGACACTCAGGAAAGAACCACGCCACCATGGAGCCCAAACTGCAGGTGTTCCCCATGCTGGTCTACCTCCTCCTACACCAGGAATACCAACGTCGGCAAAGAAGACCACGGTGATTACTGCTGCCTAGCACACAGGGGAGGGGGGAGGAAAAAGAGAGTTACACACACACACGCAACACGCAACACCCCCACCCTCAACACCATACACACAAACAGATGCAACAACATTACACATCCACCCCGTACCCCTTCGGAATATTGCAAGGACAAAAGGAATTGATTTAAGTGAGCATAATAAGATAAAATACTAGAAATACGTCCGCAAAAATCAAAACAATATGCACATATATACAAATGGAGGGACACTGCCCAGTCAATAATGTCTGTGGGCCATGGGGCCACATCACATAGGCCAGGGCCCCACTTGACTCCTGCATCAACACGGAGAGAACACTGCAGGGGCATCAGGTCGAAAATACACAGGCACCTCAGGGGGACGGGGAACGGGGGGCACCTCAGACGGAAGATTGTACAACAACACTTGTCCTGGAGGGGGAAACATGGCCTGTGCTTGGTCCTGGGGAGTGGAAAGCCACAGTCTCTCTAGTGGGTGGTTTGCCCACTGCTTGGTCCTGGGGAGTGCAAAGCCACAGTTTCTCCAGTGGGTGGTTTGCCCACTGCTTGGCCCTGGGGAGTGCAAGGCCACAGTCTCTCTAGTGGATGGCTTCTCCACTGCTTGGTCCTGGGGAGTGCAAGGCCACAGTCTCTCAAGTGGGTGGTTTGCCCACTGCTTGGTCCTGGGGAGTGCAAGGCCACAGTCTCTCAAGTGGGTGGCTCTTTCCACTGGTTCTGGAGGTGGCCTTCTGCCCACTGTGCTTCATCCTGGCAAGGAGGGGGAGAGTGGATGCCTTCTTCCACTGGTTCTGGAGGAGGCCTTGTGCCCAGTGTGCTTCATCCTGGCAAGGAGTGGGTTAGTTGATGCCTTCTTCCACTGGTTCTGGAGGGGGCCTTGTGCCCAGTGTGCTTCATCCTGGCAACGAGGGGGTGAGTGGATGCCTTCTTCCACTGGTTCTGGAGGGGGCCTCCTGCCTAGTGGGCTAGATCCTGGCAAGGAGGGGGTGAGTGGATGCCTTCTTCCACTGGTTCTGGAGGGGTCTTTGTGCCCTGTGATGCCGATCTTGGGGAGTGCAAGGTCACAGTCACTCACCTGGGTGTCAGACCCACATGATTTGCAGTGGGCAGGATGCATCACAGTCCATAGAGGCCGGACTACACACTGCCCGCTGGCGGAGACAGCTGGTCAGTGGTGGCAGTGCTAGTGTCGGTGCTGCCAGTGGTGGGGGGAGGCTCCAGCCCTTCCCCTGCAGCCTTGGACGGATGCCCACTGGGGCTGTTGCTGCTGGCAGTGGTGCTAGTGGCGGTGCTGGTGTCGGGGCTGCCAGTGGTGGGGGGAGGCTCCAGCCCTTCCCCTGCAGCCTTGGACGGATGCCCACTGGGGCTGCTGCTGCTGGCAGTGGTGCTAGTGGCGGTGCTGGTGTCGGGGCTGCCAGTGGTGGAGGGAGGCTCCAGTCCTTCCCCTGCAGCCTTGGAGGGATGCCCACTGGGGTTGCTGCTGCTGGCAGCGGTGCTGGTGGCGGTGCAGTTGGCGGTGCAGGTGCCGGTGCTGGTGGCAGTGCTGGCCATGGTAGGTTCCAGACACAGGTCACAGCAGCACATGCAGTGTAGGTCCTCTCCTGTTGAAGGTCAGGTAGCAAGTGAGTGAACAGATAGAAAATGGCGGTCACATCCGCGGCGGTGGGTACCGTCACCACCACCGTACATCACCATTGGCTACTGTAACCCATAGGGCCCAATGACAACCAATGAGGAGTTGCAAAGCAGTATTCGACTGCCTCCCGCAACAGCGCAAAACATCAGCAGCATTACCTCATTTCCACATGTCCATCCACACAGGACAGGCGGACGCCATTTTGGGGGGACAGGCCATGGCACCTAACTGCGTCACAGCACACATAGGCACCATTTGGGCCTATACGACAACATACTCTCTCTGTTACAGCATGCAATGCACTGTACATTTTAGAAATGTTAAATACTGACCAGATGCTCGTCGTTTTGCCCCCTAGATTACAACCGCTGAGGATGAATAGGAGATGGGGACATCCCCCATGTACAGGCCCCTTGTGAACTTGGCAACAATGGAGGACAGGCACATTATCCTCACGCACAAACTTGACAGGGCCACAATCCAAGAGCTGTGTGCCCAATTGGAGCCAGACCTGATCCTGCTATACGTCACCCCACTGGGATCCCCCCTCTTGTGCAAGTTTTATCGGTGCTCCATTTCTTGGCAACTGGTTCTTTCCAAGTGACAGTGGGCTTGGCAGCAGGAATGTCACAGCCAATGTTCTCAATTGTGCTAACAAGTGTGTTCTCAGCCCTGATTAAACACTCTTGCAGCTACATTTTTCCCTGCAGGTGGAGGATTTGGCCACAGTGAAAGCTGACTTCTATGCAATGGGACATATCCCCAACATCATTGGGGCAATTGATGGTACACATATTTCATTTGTACCCCCCTGGAGAAATGAACAGGTGTTCAGAAATCGAAAGAGCTTTCACTCCATGAATGTGCAGATAGTGTGCCTGGCGGATGAGTACATTTCCCATGTCAATGCAAAGTATCCTGGCTCTGTGCATGATGCCTTAATCCTGAGGATTAGCAGCATCCCATATGTGATGGCTGAACTCCAGAGGCACCGGGTGTGGCTAATAGGTGAGCCCATGGTCCCCACCCAGTATATGTCGGTGTATGGGTATGGGGTTGGTCCTAAGGGTTAGTGTCTGGCTAACAGTTGTCCCTCGATATTTGCAGGTGACTCTGGTTACCCACAACCTCTCATGGCTACTGACCCCAGTGAGGAATCCCAGATCAAGGGCAGAGGAACGTTACAATGAGGCACATGGGCGAACAAGAAGAATTATTGAGTGAACCTCTGGCCTCCTGAAGGCCAGGTTTCAGTGCCTCCATCTAACAGGTGGTTCTCTGTGCTACTCACCCAAGAAGGTCTGCCAGATCATCGTGGCATGTTGCATGTTGCAAAACCTTGCCTTACGTCACCAGGTGCCTTTTCTGCAGGAGGATGAGGCTGGAGATGGGCGTGTGGCAGCGGTGGAGCCTGTGGACAGTGAAGAAGAGGAGGCAGAGGATGAGGATGTGGACAATAGAACATCAATCATACAACAGTACTTCCAGTGACACACAGGTAAGACACCTTCCATTGTAATTTTGTATTGTAAATTGTCACTGGCAGGTTGATATTCCCACTACTATGGCCACTTACTGTACCCTTTGACATGTCTATTTACAGATATATGTGCCCACTCAGGCTCCTGGTGTAGTGACTGCAGCACACTACAGGTCATACCTATGTATACATTACTGTACAGTTGAATTGCAATGTCTACAGATTGTTAAAATAATACATAGTTCAATCACTTGACAGACTCAATACTTGTATTTTTTTACAAGGATGTTTATTTATGTGCCAGTAAGTGTATGGGGTATTGCTACAGGCTGGGCAGGTGGAGGAGAGTCTAGATAAGAGTTCCAGTCTATTTGTATCACAGGTGCATTGTCCAAGTGAGCATAGGAAGGGGAGCAGTGGCAGTTCAAGGTGGACAGGGTGACTAAGTGGGACACAAGGGTGACAATCAGGAGAGTCTTATTTCCGGGCAGGGGTCTTGGCAATGTTCTCTGGCTTCTGCCTGGATTGCATGGACCGTCTGCGGGCTTGTTTTCCTTCTGCAGGGTGTAGGGTGCTGGTGGTCTGTTGTTCCTGTGGCGGGGCTTTCCGTCCACTAGCGTTAGTGGAGGAGGAAGGCTGTTTATCGTTTTGGCTAGTGTCAGGGGCCCATTGGTGTGCCACTGCCTCCCTCATGGTGCAATGGTGAGCAGGGTGGTGTGGATGTCCCTGAGGTCCTCCCTGATCCCCAAGTACTGTCCCTCCTGCAGCCGCTGGGTCTCTTGCAACTTGGCCAGTATCTGGCCCATCGTCTTTTGGGAATGGTGGTATGCTCCCAGGATGATGGTGAGTGCCTCTTGGAGAGTCAGTTCCCTGGGCCTGTCCTCCCCCTGTCGCACAGCAGTCCTCCCAGCTTCCCTGTTGTCCTGTGCCTCTGTCCCCTGAACCGTGTGTTCACAGCCACTGACGCCAGGTCCCTGATCGTCCTGTGTTAGTGGGGTTGCCTGGGGTCCCTGTTGTGGTGGACACACTGGTGATTGACGTGTTCTGGGGACAGAGGTATGGGCCCGCTGGGTGAGTGCTGTGCTGGTGTTTCCTGAGGGAGGGAGACTCTGTGGTGGTATGGGACTGTGCCTGGGTAACCGATTGTACAGAGGTCTCTGATGGTCCAGGTTGGTCATCCTGATCCAGGCGTGCAGAGGTGCTGTCATCACTGTGGGCCTCTTCTGTGGGGGTCTGGATGTTGCTGGCACCTCCTCTCCGGTGCCGTTGTGTGGGGGACCAGTGGGGATGCAAATGCAGTGTTATTGTTTTTGTGTGTGACATCTTGTGCATGGGTGTTTCTCCCTGTATGGTTGTGATTGCCCTGGCAGCTTAGGCTTGTGTGAGTGGTGATTTGGTTGGATAGGTGATTGTATCAAGTGTGCATGCTTTGTTGATGGGTGTCCATGCAGGTAGGTGTGTAGTGTCCATGCATTGGTGTTGCATGCAGGGCTTGGTAGTGGGAGGGGTGGGTTGTGTTGGTGGGGTGTATGTGAGGTGGTGGAGTGATGGGGCTGAGGGTATGGGTGGGGGTATGTGATGGCATGCAGGTAGGGGGTGTGAAAGTAGGAAAGATTTGACTTACCAGAGTCCAGTCCTCCTGCTACTCCTGCCAGGCCCTCAGGATGCAGTATTGCCAAGACTTGCTCCTCCCATGTTGTTAGTTGTGGGGGAGGAAGTGGGAGTCCACTGTCAGTCCTCTGTACAGCTAACTGATGTCTTGCTACCACAGAATGCACCTTCCCCCGTAGGTTGTTCCACCTCCTTCCTGATGTCATCCCTTGTTCTGGGGTGCTGTCCCACGGCGTTGACCCTGTCCACGATTCTCCGCCATAGCTCCATCTTCCTAGCAATGGATGTCTTCTGCACCTGTGCTCCAAACAGCTGTGGCTCTACCCGGATGATTTCCTCCACCATGACCCTTAGCTCCTCATCTGAGAACCTGGGGTGTCTTTGTGGTGCCATGGGTGTAGTGTGCGTGAGGGTGTGTGGAGTGATGTGTTGGGGTGTGTGCTTTGAGGTGTGTGTATGGTGTATGGGTGATAGTGATTGTAACAGGTTGTTGGCAGTGTGGGTGTGTGTTTTATGGTGGTGTGGGTGTGTGGGTGTAGGGGTGTCAGGTGTGTGTAGTTTGAATTGTCCAATGTGGTGTTGTTAATGTTAGGTTGTGTGTATTTCGAGCACAGCGGTATGTACTGACAATGGTTTACCATGGTTGAATGTCCGCCGTGGTGATTCGTGGGTCATAATGCTGTGGGCGTAGTTCTGTTGGCGTGACGGTGTGGGTTTTGCTACCGCCAGACTATCACTGACCTTTGGGCTGGCGGACTTATATGTGTGTCTGTATAGTGACGGATTGCTATGTGTGTGTCATAATATGGGCAGCGGTAAACCGCGGCGGCGGCAGTATATTGGTGGCAGTCAAATGGCAGTAAGCGGGACTTACCTCCAATGTCATAATGAGGGCCTCTATCTTCTGACTGAACACATTAAGCAGAAGCACTTATTATTAGGTCTTTAAGAAAGCTGTGACACCTTTATGGAAGGTTAATAGGCTGAAACATGCTGACCTTCCACAGACACTAACAGCGGTTTCATTTTTTCCCCCGCAGTCCCTTGTTTTTAATCATGACCCATGGACGCATGGATAAAATGAACCACATACCCTGTAGCTAGTTTTAATTTTCACCTCCACTTTTTGCTCTGCTGTTCCCATCACCCTGGGCTCATCATTGTGTTATTTAGTATACCTGTCTCAACAACGAAACATCCCTGGGATCCTCCCTCTCAGAGAAGGGATCATAGCCCATACCATGACTAGGTATCAGGGTATGAGGAGATTTCCAATAATGAAGCATGCCACCTATGTTGAGTGAGGGAAATTGACCTTTTAAAGGGTTATTCCATCTCAGTTAGGTCTCAGTTTGCAACATGGATCCCATTAGACCTAAGAGTTTCTTTATTGTTATAGAATTTATCACAATCCTCTCAGTGGAAAAAAAAGTCACAGCCCAAATTGTTAAGTGTACCATCTGCAGGAAGGAGTTGTCTTGCGGAACAAGTAAAAAATATAGTCATGGAGTAAGCTTGACTGTGTGCCTGGGTATGTCAGTGTATTTATGACTAAGTGAATGGGCATGTCAGTGTATACATCACTGTGTGCCTGAGTGTGTCAGTGTATGCCTCAGTGTGCACCTGGGTATGTCAGTGTATGCCTACTTGTATACATGGGTGTGGAAGTGTATACATAAGTGTGTGCCTGTTTGTCGCAGTGTATGCATGAGTGTGTGCCTGTGTGTGTTAGTATATACATGAATGCATGCCTGGGTATGTTAGTGTATATGTCAGTGTGTCCAAGGGTGTTAGTATATGCCTGAGTGTTTGTCTTGGTATGTTAGTGTATGCATGAGAGTCTGCTTGGGTAGGTTAGTGTATGCATGAGTGGCTGCTTGAGTGTGTCAGTGTATGTATCAGTATGTGTCTAGGTGTATTAGTGAAGACATGAGTGTGTGCCTGGCTGTGTTTATGTATGTATTTGTGTGTACCTGGGTGGGGTTATGCATCAGTGTGTGCCAGTGTATGTATGAGTATGTGTCTGGGTTTGTTTGTGTATCTAAAAGTGTAAACCTGGGTGTCTTAGTGTATGTATGAATGTGTTCCTTGGTGTTTCGGTGTATGCATTATTGTGTTCCTGGGCGTAGCAGTGTATGTATTATTGTATGCCTGGGTGTGGCAGTGTATGCATTAGTGTGTGTCTGGGAGTGTCAGTGTATGTGTCAGTGTATTCTTAAATGTGCGGCTGGCTGTGTTAAGGTTTATATCAGTGTGTGTGGGTTTGCCAGCATATGAATGAGTGTCTGCTTGGGTGTGTCAGTGTATGCTTTAGTGTATGCCTGGGTGTTTTAATGTATGCATCAGTGTGTGTGTGTGTGTTTAAGTGTATGCACGAGTGTCTACCTAGGTGTATTAGTGCATACATGAGTGTATGCCTGGCTGCACAGTGCATGCTTGAGTGTGTTCCTAGGTGTGTTGGCGTAAGCATGAGTGTGTCTGTGTGTCTCAGTGTATGTACAAGTGTGACCCTGAGTATGTCATGGTATGCATTAGTGTGTGCCTGGCTGTGTCAGTATATGCATTAGTATGTGCCTGGGTGTCTCAGTGTATGCATGAGTGTGTACGTTGGTGTCTCAGTGTATGCATTAGTATGTGATTGGGTGTGTCAGTGTATGCATCTGTGTGTACCTAGGTGTGTTACTGTATACACAAGGTTGTCCCTCGGTGTGACACTGTATGCATTACTGGGTGCCTGGTGGTATCAGTGTATACATTAGTGTATGCCTGGGTGTATCAGCATATGTAACAGTGTATAGCTTGGCGTGTCAGTATGTGCATCAGTGTGCATCTGGGTGTGTTAAAGTGTGCATAACTGTGCCTGGGTGTGTCTGTGTATGCATGCTTGTGTGCCTGGGTGTCTTACTGTATGCATCAGTATGTCTCTAGATATGTTTGTGTATGCATCAGGGTGTACGTGAGTGTGTTAGCATGTATGTCAGTGTGTGCCTAGGTGTATCAACATATGCATGAGTGTCTCCTTAGGTGTGTCAGTGTATGTATCAGTGTGTGCTTAGGTTTGTCACCATATGCATGAGTGTATGCCTGAGTGTCTCAGTGTATGTATCATCGTGTGCCTGAGTATGTCGCTGTATGCATGATTATATGTTTGGGTATGTCAGTGTATGTATGAGTATATGTTTTGGCATTTCAGTGTATGTATGAGTTTGTCTTTTGATCTGTACGTCTATGTATGAGTGTGTGCCTGGGTGTGCTAGTCTATGCATGAGTTTCTGCTTGGGTTTGTTAGTGAATGTTTTAGCGTGTGCCTGGGTGTTTTAGTGTGTTTATGAGTGTCTGCCTGGGTGTGTTAGTGTATGAATTAGCATATACCTGGGTGTATTAGTGTATGTATCAGAATGTACCTGTGTGTATTACTGTTTGTAGTAGAATATTGCTGGGGTGTATTACTGTATGCATGGGTGTGTGCCTGGATGTCTCAGTATATGTATCACTGTGTGCATGAGTGTGTTAGTGTATGCATTAGTGTGTGGCTGGGTGTGTCAGTATATACATCAGTGTGTGCCTGGGTGTGCAACTGTATACATTGTGTACCTGGGTGTGTCAGTGTATGCGTCAGTGTGTGCTTGGGTGTGTTAGTGTATGCATTAGGGGATGCCTGGGTGTATCAGTGCATGCATCATTGTATGTCTGGGTGTATCAGTGTATGCATCAGTGTGTAGCTGGGTGTGTCAATGTCTGCATCAGTGTTTGTCTGGTGTGTTAGTGTATGCCTTACTGGGTGCCTGGGTGTGCATGTGTATGCAAAATATGTGTCTGGGTGTCTTACTGTATGCATCACTATGTCTCTGGGTGTCTTACTATACAAAATACTGTGTACCTGGTGTGTTAATTGTATACGTCAGTGTGTGCCCGGGTGCATCAGCGTATGCTTTAGTGTCTGCCTGAGTTGTCATTGTATGCATCAGTGTGTGCTTAGGTGTGTCAGTGTATGCATGAGTGTGTGCCTGGGTATTGTAGTTTATATACGATTGTGTGCCCAGGTGAGTGAGTGTATGCATGACTGTCTGCTTAGGTCTGTTAGTATATGTATCAGTGCATGCCTGGGTGTGCCAGTGTATGCATTAGTGTATGCCTGACTGTGTTAGTGCATGCATAAGTATGCATGTGGATATATCAGTTTTTTATCAGTGTGTATCATTGTCTTGGTGAAAACACTTGGGTATGTTTATGGATATATTATGGATGGAGAAAGACATATTTAGTTACTTACATTACTGCAATAAATGGGTTCATTAATCTGCGTACAAAAGGGAGAAAATATATATAGAAGTTAAGGTTTCATTCTACGACTTTGCTCAATAATGTTTTAGATTCTGCAATGAAAAATGTGATCTTAATAATAAACCACTACAGATTCGTACCACTGTAAAGCAATCATACATATAATTTAAGCATTTGTATATTGTAGAAAAAAAAACATAACTTCATAGTATGTCACTGTACATTAGCAACACTATGCATCATTCTCACTACATTTAATCAACCAATTGTATTAGATGTACCTATTGAATTAATGTAATTAAAGATATGCTTAAGGTAACTCCTGTTTAATTTACAGTGTTGTAATACAATGAATATCTATCAAGCGTAGTAGTATATAGAAAGCCATATAAAGATAACACCCCTTGAAGGCCAAATTCACAGAAGCTGCTAATCCATCAACTGCAAGTCGAGTATTTCAATGTTTCAATTCTAATGCTTTTTTGACTTTGTAGCTCTTGTTGCAATATATATTTGATTGTGATGTTCATGTTATGATATTGTATCCATCTAGTTTACCTTTTAAAAAACAAATTTGATACCCAGAAATAAAACTGCCTTTTCATACAACATAATGGCCCTCATTATGACCCTGGCGATGAGTGATAAAGTGATAGTAATACCGCCAACAGGCTGGCGGTAACTACCACCAAATTATGACAATGGCGGTGAGAACTCCCATAGACAGCCAATGTATCACACCATCCATCAGGGCAGAAACACCATGCATGCCGGCGGTCGCCATCACAGCCAGGCGGGAGACAAAGTATCGCCCACCATATTAAGACCCTACAATCCGTCACATTTTCCGGGCCAGTACCAACGCCATCAAAGGCCTGGAGGAAACACATCACAGAAGAGAAAAGACTCACCATCGGAGACACAGGGAAGAACAACGCCACCATGGAACCCGAACTGCAAGTTTTTCCCATGATCTTCTACGTTGTGCTCCACCTGGAGCACCAATGCAGATGAAGACGACGGCGGTGAGTACAGCCGCCTAGCACACAAGGGAGGGAGGGAGGAAAACAAGAGTGACACACACACGCACAACACACACCACACACACCATACACACGTCCAGCTGCACACGAAAAACAATTTGCACCTGATACGCAGCAGAATAATGCAAGGACAACAGGAATGCACCACTGTGAATGTATTAATATCAACAGTTAATAAACAAACCAATTATCCGTGAAACAAATATGTACACATGTACACATAGGGACTTTTCCCAGTCCAATGTTCAAAGGACCCACATGGCCACAGGGCACAGTCCAAGGCCCAACTCGAATCCTGACTTCATCCAGATAGAACTCTGCAGGGGCACCAGTTTGCATGTGGGTAGGCACCTCAAGAGGATGGGGGGCACCTCAGCCGAAGTCGGGGACAAGCCCATTGGTTCTGGAGGGGGCTCCATGCCTATTTCTCTCTGCTAGGGAGTGCAAGGCCACAGTTTCTGGAGTGGGTGACTTTCCAACTGGTTCTGGAGGGGGCTCCATGCCCAGTATCTGTCCTGGGGAGTGCAAGGCCACAGTCTCTCAGGTGGGTGACTTTCCCACTGGTTCTGGAGGGGGGCCCTTGTACTGCAGCCCCTGGATGGCGGCCTACATGGCCTCTGCTGTTGGTGATGGCTGCAGTGTGGTGGCAGATGGAGGTGCCTCCTGAGCAGACTCTGCAGGTGATGATGGCTGCAGTGTTTTGGCATATGGAGGTGCCTCCTGTGCAGCCTCTTCAGGTGGTTCTTCAGCTGGTGGTGGGGGCCCTGTGACCGCTGGTGGTGGTGGAGGTGTCACCCTGACAGCCTCCGCTGGAGTAAGTGCTTTGTCCTCTCCATGACATGATGCATGGAATCCTTACCCTTCCTGGCAGAGGTTGATGGCTTCTTCCCCTTCATGGCAGGTTGCACGTGTTCCTTAGCCTTCTGGGCAGGAGTCGAGGGATTCTTCCCCTTCAAAGCAGAAGGTCCAGGCTCCTTCCCCTTCTTGGCTGGAGGTGTGGGATCCTTCCCCTTCGTGGCTGGAGGTGTAGGATCCTTCCCCTTTGTGGCTGGTGGAATGGGATCCTTCACTGACTTCCCACTATGAATAGGTAGTGCCACCACTGGCTACGTGGACTGTTTGGCTGAGGTGCTGGGCTGGGTTGTTGGGACTCTCCTTTTACGGGCAGGATGAGGGGAGGAAGGAAAAGGTCAAGTTATGGAAGGAAAAGCTTCTTAGAGACAGTGGGGTGGGAGGAGTGATGGGAGTGGAGGTTGAGGGAGTGGTTGTAGGAGGTGTGTGTCTGCTGGATTTGGGTGCAGGTGCATGGGCAGTATGCTGATGTGAGGTGGATGGCTGTTGGGTGTTTGAGTGCTTGCGTCTGTGTCCTTTGAAGGGGACAGACAGGGTGGGGGAGGACACAGGGGACGTGTGCATGGATGTTGTGGAGGTATCTGCTAGTGAGGTGTGTGCGCTGCTTGGTGTGGTGATGCTGGTGGTGGATGTTGGTGCAGTGCATGCAGGTGTGAGTGTGGACGTGACTGGGAGGGAGGTGGGTGAGGAGAAGGAGGAGGAGGGGTGACAGTGGAGGCAGTGGATGTTGTTGTGTCTGCAACTGTCTGGTGTTTGCATGAGTGATTGTGGGATGAAGTGTGGTGCCTGTGTTTGCCTGTGCCACTCTTGTGTGTTGTCTTGATTGCATGCTCGTCAGTATGTGTGCATGGGATGGTTTAGGGTTGAGGAGACTGGGAAGTGGTAGTTGGAGGGGGGGCAGTAGAGACAGGGACAATAGCTACCATCAGAGAGGAGACCAGAGCCTGAATCGATCTCTGTTGGGCCGCTAATCCACTGAGAATGCCCTCCAGGATCGCATTACATTGCTGCATCTGGGATGTCAGCCCCTGGATGGCATTCACAATGGTTTATTGCCCTACATAGATGGATCTCAGGAGGTCAATAGCTTTCTCACTCAGGGCAGCAGGGCTCAATGGGGCAGGGCCTGAGGTGCCTGGGGCGAAGGAGATGCCCACCCTCTTGGGTGAGGGGGCATGGGCAAGTAGCTGAGGGGCTACTGGGAGGGCAGTGCTGTTACTAGGTTGGCAGCTGTACCTGCAGCTGGGGTGATCAGAGAGGTGTCCTCCACCACCAGGAAACTCCCATCGGAGGAGGTATCTGAGTCTGTGTTGTCACCGCCTGTCTCTGCCATGGTGCTCCCGCCGCCCTCCATCCCACTGGTTCCCTAGACGTTGCTAGACTCTGCCTCCTGGGTCCTGTGGTATGCAGCTCCCTCTGTCGCCGGTGCCCCAACTCCTCCACCAGATGATGCTCATGCACACAAGGACAGGATGACAGAACTAAAAAGGGGGGTGATAGACAAAGGAAACTCTGGGTCAGTTACTGCACCAACACCATGGTTGGCATACACAGCACAGTCACACACAGGAATCAGGCTTAAGCACTATGCATTGCACTGCCAGTGATATGGCTAGATGCTAAGGCAAGATGAGGGCCACACACCGCCAACTTCAGCACTCCTGGTACCCACGAAGCCCTGCCTGAAATGGAATGCTAACAAGCTTGGTTACCTGCATTTGCCATACACCCATTACCTTATCATTGGCCTACGCTGCAATGTCTTGCCTGGCCTTAGGGGCATCACTAAGTCACATCCACCACCCGGATCCCACCCCACCTGCCAAATTTTGGAATGATACCCACTGTACTCACCTCCTTGTGGCTGCTGTGATTCCCTCAAGTGCCAATCCAGCTCAGGGTAGGCCACCGCCAGTATGCAGGCCATTAGGGGGGTCAGATCTTGACAGGCACCCATTTCCTCATTGGGAGGCCATCCCCAGCTGGGCCTCCATGGTTTTCCATGCCCAGTATTGCAGGTCATCCCACCGTTTCCAAGAGTGGGTGCCCATAGACCGCCAGGGTCCGCACGTCCTTGGCAATGGCACGCCATAATCCCTTCTTTTGATAGGCGCTGACCTGCAGAGGCAATACAGACAGGAGAACACCATTAACCAAACAATCCAGCCTGTCACAGAAATGGCCCATTATACCCGTTTCCTTCACCATTGGCACAGACATCACCCGGCGCACACCATGTACACCACCACAAGACATTCCCCCCAACCGCCCTGATTACACAATGCTTGCACACACATCTCAATGCATCCTTCCCACATGCACAGTGCACAATGTGAACTCACCTGTTGGTCTGGATGCCCATTCAGCATTCCATACTGGGGTAGGACCCCACCCACCAGTCGCTTCAACTCCTCCGAAGTGAAGGCAGGAGCCCTTTCCCCAGTCACACTGGGCATGGTGGGTTTCAGACACTGGTCAAAGCAGCACACACAGAGTAGGTGTTCTCCTGTTAAAGGTCAGGAAACAAGTGAGGAATCAGCTAGAAATTGGCAGTCACATCCGCAGCAGTGTACACCGTCACCTCCGGCGCAGATTAAATTGGCACAAACCTCACCATTAACACTGTCCCATTACATAAGTGCACCAAGTACACTGAAGTTGTGGTTCCATTGTTCCAATTGTGACAGCCTACTCACTCTTGTGTCCCTTAGATACCTACTGCTGCAGATGAATAGGAGGTGGAGACATACCCCCGTGTACAGCCCCCTTGTGGACTTGGCTACACTGGACGACAGGCACATTATCCTCACCTATAGACTGGATAGGGCCACAATCACAGAGCTGTGCGCCCAATTGGAGCCAGACCTGATCTCATCTATCCATCATCCGATTGGGATCCCCCTCTTGTGCAAGTGCTATCATTGCTCCATTTCTTGGCAACTGGTTCTTTCCAAGTGACAGTAGGCTTGGCAGCAGGAATGTCACAGCCAATGTTCTCAATCATGCTGCAAGAGTCTTGTCTGCCCTGGTGAGACACATGTACAGCTACATTTCTTTCCCCCAGGTGGAAGATTTGGCCACTGTGAAGGCTGGATTCTATGAAATGGGACATATCCCCGATATTATTGGGGCGATTGACAGGACAGATTTCGAGTTTGTCCCCCCAGCAGAATGAACAGGTGTTCAGGAATCAGAAGAGTTTCCACTCACGGAATGTTCAGATTGTGTGCGTGGCAGGCCAGTACATCTCCCACGTCAATGCTACGTATCCTGTGTCGGTGCATTATTCCTTTGTTCTGAGGAATAGCAGCATCCCAAATGTGATGGCCCAACTACAGAGGCACAGGGTGTGGCTAATAGGTGAGCATTGGTCCCTACCCACTGTATGTTAGTGTATACCTTCAGGCCTTTCCCAATAGGACTGTGTGAGGATAAATGTGGTCCCTCAATACTTGCTGGAGACTCTGGCTACCCAAACCTATCGTGGCTGCTGACACCTGCGAGGAATGCCAGGGCAGGGGCTAAGGAATGGTATAATGAGGCACATGGGTGAACCAAACAGGTCATTGAGAGGACATTTGGCCTCCTGAAGGCCAGGTTCAGGTGCCTCCATCTGACAGGTGGATCCCTGTGCCACTCACCCGAGAAGGTGTGCCAGATAGTAGTGGCATGCTGCATGTTGCACATCCTGGCCCTCAGACACCATGTACCTTTTCTGCAGAAGGAGGAGACTGGAGATGCCCCTGTGGCAGCAGTAGACCCTGAGGACAGTGAGGATGAAGAGGCTGAGGATGAGGACAACAGAACATCAGTTATCCGTCATTCCTCCCTATGACACACAGGTGAGACAGAGAACTGCACATTCCCATGACTATTGGTGTATTCTGTGTGGCTGTAGCATGACGACATTAACTTGCTTTGCATCTCAAATTTTTACAGATGTTGTTGATATAATAACTGTGTACTGATGTGTTGACTACAGCCAGCTACATGTCAAAATGTCTATGCTCTCACAGTGCACAGTTTATTTGCACTAGATGTGACTGTTTCCATAAATGCACATTTTCAAAACATAAAACACTAGTAGTCAAGTTGTGTTCAAGGGTCTTTATTGTAGTGCTAATAAATTGAGGGGAAAGTGCACTGGAATGTGGTGATGATGGAGGAATGTCCAGGGTATTGTTCCAGTCTGTTTGTAGCACAGGTGCAGTGTCCAAGTGGCCGTAGGAAGGGAAGCAATGGCAATTCAAAGTGGACAAGGTGACAGTGTTGGACATAAGGGGGACAATCAGGAGAGTCTCATTTCGTGGTGGTGGTCTTGGCAAGTGTCTCTGGCTTATGTCTGGGTTGTAGGGAACGTTTGCAGGGTGGTTCACCTTCTGCAGGGGGAGGGGTGCTGGTGGCCTGTGTGTCCTGTAGCGGGGCTTCCTGCCCACTAGCTGCAGCAGAAGTGGAGGGCTGGTCAATGGACTGGCTAGTGGTAGGGGCCCGCTTGTGTGCTGTTGCCTCACTCATGATATTGGCCATATCTGTCAGCACCCCTGCTTTGGAGATCAGGGTGGTGTTAATGGGCGGCAAGTCCTCCCTGATCCCCTGATACTACCCCTGTTCTCTTGCACGTTGTCCAGGATCTGGCTCATCATGTCCTGGGAATATTGGTAGGCTCCCAGGATCTTAGAGAGTGCCTCCTGGAGAGTTGGTTCCCTGGTCCTGCCCTCCCCCTGGCGCATAGCAGGCCTCCCAGTGTCCCCGTTTGCCTGAGCCTGTGTCCCCTGAACGGTGTGCCCACTGCCAATGACCCCAGGTCCATGACTGTCTTGGGTATGAAGTGTGGACTGGGGTCTGTGTACAGGTGGGCACACTGCTGATTGCTGTGTCCTGGGGGCAGAGGTGTGGGTACTCTGGGTGGGTGCTGTGGTGTTGGATACTGATGAGGCAGGCTCTGTGGTGAACTGTGAGTGGGCTTGGGTGAATAGCTGTCCAGTGGTCCTTGATGGGCCAGATGGGTCATCCAGATCCTGAAGCCCAGAGTTACTGTCATCACTGTGGGCATCTTCTGTTGGGGGACTGGATAGTCGTGTCACCTCCTCTCCGCTGACATTGGCTGTGGTACGTGTGGGCATGTAAGTGATGTATTATGCTTCATGTGTGTGACATATTGTACATCCCTTCCTTCCACTCTATCTTTGATGTTGCCCTGCCACCTTTTGCTTGTGTACGGTGATGTATTGTGTGATTGTTAGTTTCACTATGCTGTTCATGCTTTGGTATTGGGGTTCATGCAAAGCTGGGAGGACTGTCCATGCATTGGTATGGCATGCAGGGCTTGGCATTGGGGTTAGTCATATGTGTAGGTGCATTATGTGGGATGGAGTGGAGTGATGGGAGTCAGGGTGTGAGATGGCATGCAGGTATGGGGGGTGATAAGTGTTAAATATTGACTTACCAGTGCCCAGTCCTGTGGCTACTCCAGTGAGTCCCTCAGGCCGCAGTAAAGCCAAAGCTTGCTCCTGCCATGCTGTGAGCTGTCGGGGAGGAGGTGGGGGTCCACCGCCAGTCCTCTTTATGGTGAGCTGATGCCTTGCTGCTATGGAACGTACCTTCTCCTGTAGGTCCTTCCACCTCTTCCTGATGTCGTCCCTTGTTCTTGGATGTTGTCCCACTACGTTCACCCTGTCCACGATTCTCTGCCATAGCTCCATCTTCCTGGCAATGGATATCTGATGTACCTCTGCTCCAAACAGCTGAGGCTCTACCCTGACAATTTCATCCACCATGGCCATTAACTCCTCATCAGTGAAATGGGGGTGCCTTTGTGGGTACATGGGTGTTGTGTGGTGTGTGTTGGTGAGAGTGTGTTGAGTAATGTGGTGGGGTGTGTGATGTGGGGTGCGCAAGGGATGTATGGGTGTAAGTGGTGTGTGTATCTAGTTGTCACAGTGGTCTTGGTGTCAGTCTGGTGGCAAAAATGTATATTCGTAAAGGGTTGTAGGTAATGTGGGTGTGTGTTTTATAGAGGTGTGGGTGTGTGGGAGTCGTGTGTGTATGATTGTCAGGTTTGCGTCTTTAGTATTGGCCAATGTGGTGCTGTTTTGTGTGTGGGTGTCCATTCTGAGCAAGCGGTATGTACTGCCAATGGTTTACCGCCGTTGAATGTCTGCCGTGGTGATTCGTGGGTTATAATGTGATGGGCGTTGTTTTGTTGGCATAACGGTATGGGTGTTGGGACCGCCACTTTTCCACTGACCTTTGGGCTGGCAGATTTGTGTATGTGGCTGTATCCTGTTGGATTGGTGTGTGTGTGTCATAATACGGGGAACGGATATTCGCCAACGTGGCGGTATGTTGCCGGCCGTCACTGCAGCGGTAAGCAGGATTTACAGCCAATGTCATAATGAGGGACAAAATCTTCAGGAATAGTTGTTCGTTCATAAAATAGTTGTTTGTCCTTGTCTTTAATTTGTGATGTCTGTTTCCAATTTAGTGGCATCTGTGTTGGCTTGTTCCATGGTTAGGTGCAGTATTTGGAATCCCTTATATACATCTCACCCCTGGTAGGTCTATGATATTATAAATCATTCTATTACAAGTGTCAGAAGTATACTGTTTTACCTTTTCTATAGTAATCATCCTTAGAATTTCATTTCAAGAAACAGAAGGTAAGAAGTTCATACTTTATAAGGTAATCTTTGCTTGAATATAAGATTGCTGTTGTTACACTCTGCACCATTTACTTAAAAAATACAACTGGATGGATAGTGTTCAGATGCAATAGTTAGTCCTTCATGAAAAATAATAGCTATATACGTATATGGTTTTCCAGAAATAGAGATTTGTCCAGATTTTAAATACGTAATATGTTTCCAATTAACTTCCATCTGCTGTGCATCACTGTAGCATTGGGATTATATATTTGCCACTTCTTCCTATATTTCAAGTTTCTAGAAGATCTGATTGACAATTTGTGCAGGTATTTTTCTGTGATGCTTTTCTAAGCAACCGGTCAAAATTGAAATGTTTTACAATTTGAAAGAGTTAAGTAGATACATAGTTCTGAATGTATTTGTGTTTTTAATGAAACATAACAATTCTCACATTCATGCTGCCATGTGTAACTAAGTCCAAATAGATCATCAATAGGTACTATCTCTTCTTGTAAGATACCAAACACTACCCTCAAGAATTCTTGTGCATCTTTTTAGTGTTTTGAGTGAAGTGTAGATCCAGTGCACACATCAGCAAGATCTCTAATATGAGAGGTAGAATATGTTTTAGTTCTATCACTGCACAAGTGTTCTAACAAAGTAGAGAGCGGAGAATAATATTTTGTCTTTTTTTGTTCAATTGTGTGAAGATGAGGTAAAGGCAACAGTGCATTAAGAACTACATTGGCGTAGCAGTTGTCTCCAGATGGATTTGACAACTAGTAACCAACAATATCACTGCATTCTTAGTATTTTTCCTTCAAAATGTCCTTGTTCTCTTTTCTGCACTTTTTGTTAGCAACATCACTATAATCCTTCAAACGCCTTTGCTTCACACAGATGGTAGTTTTTTCATAAACCGGATACTGTCCTAAATGCGGAACATAAACACTTCTCAACCAGTTGTACTCTTTGAGACAACTTGAATTACATTTACCTGTCATAAAAATCTTAGAAACAAACCAGACAAAGTTCTAACCTGTGATAAGGCTGAAAATGACATACCTTCTTTAAAGATTGTAGTACCAATACTAATGAATGCTGCATCTACACTTAAACCTTGAGATTAGTGAATTGTTGCATCATATGCTAGCAACACTGGGAAGTGTTTCCTCCAAACATACAAGTCTTTTACATGCAGGAAACGCACAACAGATTTTGCAATCTGTTTTACTGCTTCCACTTGATCACATTTGATAAGCAGGTATGCTTATTCTTGTTTGGAAACAAAATGAAATTAAATAGTTTTCCTATGGCACCATGAACTAATCATTCCTTAATATTTAAATTCCATCGCAAAATTACCCCACAGTTTTTTGCAAACATGTAAACAATTTTCCAATCTTGCAGTTCTGGAAAAGGATTTCTCCAGTGAATCCAATTTTGCTCGTAGGTTTTCACTTATCGGTACTGTCACCCCCTGGTACTCCATTTTGCTGATTGCTATAACTTACAAAATGTCTTGTTTCTCTAGTTTTAGTAATTGTTCATTAAAAGACAAGCACTCCTGAAGTGTAGGCATTAGGCAGACAATGGATTTTTCTCCATCAATGAAATTGAACTTTACCTGTGCTTCTTTCGTGTTTGTAGGAAAGTTTCTTCATAATTCAACTTTTTAAGCAATGTTTCCCATGTTTTGTAAAGACTCCTACTCTAATATCATTCAGAATATTTCTGTATTCCACATCCGATGCTTGACGCATATTCCTAAGTAGTTCCTTCTATTGGAAGATTATCCATAAAGTGTATGTAGTTTGTATGAGGATTGATTCATAAACACTTAATTGTTGAAGTTCTTCTGGGATTGAGACCAATTCTAACTTGTCATGTATTGCTCTAGCTGGCATTTTGTTATCCTCTAACTTTTCATAAAATACTTCCATCTAGTTTCCTTTGTTGCCAAATCAAAGTTTTCTTCCACAAATATATATACAGCAAGGGCCCGATTCACAAATGTAAACTTAGACCAAATGTCTAAATTTTGACCAAAAGTCTAAGTTTAGACCTAAAGTCTAACTTTATTCATATTGAAGTTAGATTTGTGGCCTAAGTTTAGACTTGTGGTCTAAGTTTAGATCAGTAGTCTAAACTTACACCACAAGTCTAACTTTACTACAACTAAAGTTAGACTTTCAGTTTAAACTTCAACTTTTGGTCTAAGTTTACCTTTCCGAATTGGGCCCTAAATTCCTACCACTTATCTCTGTTCTTTTGCTCACTTTTTGAGAATACAATTACTTTATGAGTGTGGCTTTTGTAGTGAGTACAGCGATGACAAATACAAACAAACTGTGTTAAACTTTTCTATTTATTGTCTAAACTTTTCAATAGTAATATCTGTATCCTGCTGCTCTATACTCCCAGTGATCAACTCCTCATATTCCCTACATTCCTTTTCATCAACAAAGAAACGAAAGTGAACATCTTCACCAGCTTTTTCCACCTCTGCCAGAGTACTATGCAATAGAGCTATATTCAGCTCTCCTAAATATAAGGCAGAAGTTTCCACGTGATAAAATCTCCTAACTAAATTTCACATTTTAGAGTAATGCATAGCTAACATTCTAAAGTGATGAGAGGTGCTCCTGCACACTTTCTTTGATAGACATGCCAGTGAATGCCCTTTAAGTTAGTATATTCCCACACTTTGCATGGATCTAATCCTTGCAACAGTACAATTTTCTGTTTCAGACGTCTGCATGAAAATTCTCTTAGGAAAGTACTCAATTTATCAATTGATTCCTGATGAACACTACAAATACTGCTACAGTTCCACTTCTATACAGGGGCTTCTCCACAACTTCCTTGTACCTCTTCAGCTATTACTTTGTCTACATTCCTAGGAGCCGCCTCTTCTTTTTCAATTGGACTACAGTATTATATCTTAATGCAATTACCAATTGAATCAACTGCATGCACTAATGTGCTCTCCTGCAAGTAGCTCTCGTCATTAAAAAAGGCTCTGTGCTAAACATGTGCTTCCATTCACCTTTAAAAAGTTTACAAAGTTTACTTTTATTAATAAGTGTTTTTAAAGATTATTTTCCTTCATACACAATACTCTTTCTGCTAGTGTCCTTATTCTGTTTAATATTGAGATAAATACGTTTCTCTTCACAGCAAATATGCTGTCAACTATAGTCTTGATATGTTGCTTTTGCTTAAGTACAGCACTTCTCTTATACTTCATCTTTTGTAGCAAATGTATTATTCTTGTTCAAAACATTTTTACTCTTATATCCTTAACCTGTTTCTGTCTCCAAGTCAAACTCACTGTTTTCTTATCACATTTCTTACTTTTAAAACCATGCACTGCCTGCTGTTTATCAGTTGATTTAAAACTTTGGTTTTTACATGACCCTTTTCTCTTATTTTGCATTTTTTTACATACTGTTTGTAGAAACACCTTAGTGCTATTACCAGCTGTTTTTTTCCTCTTCTCATTCTCCACCTTATCTCTCTTTTTACTCTCAGTTTGAATTAGGTAATATTGTTTACTCTGTTTCTTTCCTCTTTGTCTTGATCAAGCATTATGATTATTCTTTTTAATATACATGTGGATAGATGCAAATCAAATAAAGGATACATTTACCGCTACAGAACACAGGGCTCGACTTAGAGTTTGACAGATGGGTTACTCAGTCACAAACTTCACAGATAACCTGTCCACCGCATTACGATCTCCATAGGCTATTACGGGATTATAATATGTATACCTGGATATGTCACTACGTGCATCAATTTATGTATTCCTGGATGTATTAATATATGCATCAGTGTGTGCTTGGGTGTCTGAGTGTATGCAGTACTGTGTACCTGGGTGTGTTAATGTATGCATAAGTATTTTTAAGTGATTTAGTATATAGGTTACTGTGTCCCTGAGACTGTTAGTGTATGCATAAGTGTACGTATGGGTGTATCAGTGTATACATCAATTTCTTTGTATTTTATTGGAAATGTGTTACAGTGTGCCTATGTGTATCAGTGTATGCTTCAGTGTGCATCTGGGTGTCTCCGTGTATGTATCAGAGTCTGCCTGACCGTGTTGCATGCATGGCTGATTATCTATGTGTTTCATAATATCCATTAGTGTGTGCCTCTACGTCTCACAGTCTATATAGGTGTGTGTTTCTCTGTATGCATCAGTGTGTGCCAGGGCATGTAGTGAATACATTAGTGTGTACCTGGGTGTATTAGTGTATGCATAAGGGTCACCCTGAGTGTCTTAGTGAATGCATCAGTGTATGCCTTGGTATGTCAGTGTATAATAGTATGCCTGGGTGAGTTATTGGATCCATTACTGTTTCAGTAGTTGTGTCAGTGATTGAATTGGTGGAAACCAGTGTGTTAGACTTAGCATCTTTTGGTGTGGTTTCCACCAACTTTTTGCTTTCTGACCTCCTGTTTTGACTGTGTGCTGAGCTTCATTGTTGTTGGCTTTAGGAGTCTGTGTACTTTATCACTGCTGACCAGTGCTAAAGTGCATGTGCTCTGGGTCTAAAACATGGTAACATTTCCTTCTCCATGACTTGCATCTTTGATTTACCAGTGAGTCCCTCATAAAGTGCACTATGTGTGCCCAGAACCTGTCAGTCAAATACTACTAGTGGGCTTGCAGCACAGGTTGTGCCACCCACCTCAGTAGCCTTTCAAACATGTCTCAGGCCTGCCATTGCAGAGTCTGTGTGTGCAGTTTAAATTGCAATTTCGACCTGGCAAGTGTGCCCACTTGCCAGGCCCAATCCTTCCTTTTTATTATATGCAAGTCCCCCTTAAGTTAGGCCCTGGTTAGCCCCAAGGGCAGGATGTAGTATACTTGAAAGGCTGGACATTTACCGCTTAGTTTAGCATGTTCTGATAGTGAAAAACTCCTAAATTCATTTTTACATATTGCAAGGACTATCTCTTCCATAGGCTAACATTGGGGTTACCTTCAAACATCTTTTAAGTGTAATTTCCAATAGGGAAAATACAGAAAGTTTGAGTTTAGTGTCTCTCGACTTACAATTAAAAAATACATATTTAAGTAAAGTGGTTTTTAAATTGCAGGTCTGAAAGTGCCACTTTTATAAAGATGGCATTTTTTTTTACTTTAACCACACTGTGCCTTAGCCTGTCTCTGAATACATGTCTGGGTTTCAGTAACAACTTCATTTGTGCATTCTCTCCAGACAGTCAGAAACAGGAAGGGCTAGGAGTGACAGGAGATAGACATACATTCTGGTAGTCGTCCTGGGTAGGGAGAGGGAGAGGTAGTTCACACTTACATCTGAATAGGGTTGTCCTGCTGTCACATAAAGGGCTGATTATCCCCTACTGGTAGTCTGGAGCAAGGGCTGGCTTGAAAGAGAAATAATTATTTTGCAGTTACTTCTACATCAAAAGCCTTTTTGGGTATAAGTACTGGGCCTCTGACGCCATACACTCAAAACACGTCTCGACTTAGGACATTCTTCCAGAAAGAAGGACTGTTGTGCTGCCAGGAGGGACTGCCACGTTGCTGTTTGTTCTACCTTGTTGGCCTGCTGCCTGCTGCTTCTTGCCTGGGAGTGAGAGGACTAGACTAAACTCTTTACATCCTGGAATCTAAAGTTTCTCCAAAGGCCTAACTGAGCTTGCTTGTTTCTGAAGTCTCAGGGATATCAAAGACTTCACTTGCATCTTGCTACCAGCAACTGGGCTCCTCTTCTGTGAGTCTTGCTCGGCCAAGTGGTGCCAAATCCAACCCTAGGCATTTGGAGGTGAGTGCAGTGCTGCAACTTAAGAAACTGAAGCACTGACACCGGTGTGTCAATTGGAACTGACGCATCCCGCTGCATAAACAACGATCTGTCGTTAACTGCACCAAAGCCACAGACACTGCTCAATGACTGTGCGACGCAACGGCCCCCACTCACAAGGCAGCCCGGACTTCGCTGACGCAGCACTGGTGCATCAGAACCAGCATTTATCGCTTCTGGACTTCGTCACATCCACTATGTTATCCTATCAGGAAACAATGCATTGTCTGCAAGCACAGCACTTCCCCTTCTTTGGCTCAACACATCACCACCAAGCATTGACTCAACAAAGGTACTGTCAGAAGGTTTGCGTAACTCCTGTAACTAGCCTGTGCTCCATCGTGGGTGGACTGAACTTTTGGATTTGCCCCAGTCTAGCGCGACCAGATATCCCTGGCTGGAGCTATTGACTTCTAAGCAAAGTATTTTGATTTAATCTTTAAAAATTTAGCAACTTAGCTGGTGTATGTTGGCTTTTTGTTGTTTTGGTCTAGTGTGACTCAGATAAATATTGGCTATTTTTCAAAATTTGTGTGGAGTCATTTTTTGGTGTTTTCACTGTGTTAGTTTAGCCTGACTGTTCTTTGCCAACCTAACAGAGGGTGAGCACAGGTAAACTTTTAGTGCACACCTGACTTTCTCCAACTAAGACTGCAGTACCTACTTGGACAGAGTACAAACCGCTGCCAACTAGAAACACAATTTCTAACTCTTAGTGGTGTTACTCTTTACGAATGTTAATTCCTTCTTTGGTGTACATTCTACTTTCCCTTATTCTAATCACATACCCTCCATTTATAGTCGCTATTACTTTTTATTGAAATGCTGCTCACTTTCAATCACCTTAAATATGCTCATGCCTTTTCTGACCTATTTTAACTTAACCTACATTTTTTTCACCCACCTATTATGTGTGTTTCTTGGTGTGTATGTTTGACTCTCAGTATTAGTTAGAATTTCTTCTCACTGAAAATGTGAAAAACCAAGCAGAAGAATGGCACACCACTCTCATACAAGGCAAGCATTATTGGTAACCTTTTCAACTTTGATTTCAATGTAACTCAGTCAGAACACAAATCACAACCTCCCTTTCATAGTTAACTTATGGTATACCACTTCTGAATGGTCAGCATAGTTAGCCCTTTCTAACACTCCTCAAACAAAAGCCCAATTTCATAGGGGTTTTTGGTAGATCTGCCATTGCACTCAGCACAGCCTCCCATGTAACTTTGCGGCGGATCCATGGATCCACATGGGAGCCTGAGAATAATTTCTATTCGCTATTTTTAACAATGCCAATAATTCTCCACTATGTATACCTCAATATATTTATGCCCCAGCACTCTATAATGTCCATTTATTATACTAGAACTGTGACTACAGATTCACAGTCCAATCTTTTTATTCCCTTACCCCATGCTCCTGTAGCCTGTTACCTTGGTAACAAACTTTGAAACATTCTCTGCTAGCAGTAGGTCACAAGTTCATGGAACTTTCTAAGAGCAGCATGCTAACTTCTAAACCAACTGTAGCAAGTGTGGTTGAGTGTATGGAATTATAAACATATCCCAACCATCATTACTGTTTTTTCCCTAAGCCAATAAGAGATTTAGGGGTTCATTTTGACCTCGGCGGTCTTTTTTGAAGACTGCCGAGGGACCGCCGTGCGGAAGACCGCCATTGGTGGCGGTTTGCCGCTCGGCCTATTATGACCGTTGGCAGCTCTCTGTCCTTTTACGGATGGAGAGCCGCCAACAGCCATACTGGCGGGAGGCGGGGAAGTGGAGGTTGCTCCACCGCCACGCCAACAGAACACCGGCCACCGAATTACGTCCTGTGATTCGCCATGGCGGTGTTCTGTTGGTGGTGTGGTGTTGGCGGAGCTGCCCCCATGGCTCCCGTCCCCTCCCGGAGGATCGTCGGACCAGGTAAGTCGATCGTCCGTGAGGGGAGGGGGTGGGGGTGTGTTGTGTGTTGTGTGGGTGCATGGGGGTGTGTGTGTGTAGAGGGGGTGTGTGAGTGCGTGTATGCCTGTGGGGGTGTTGTGTGTATGGGAATGAGTCCGTGTACGTCTGTATGGATGTGTGCGTGTATGTTTAAATGTGGGTGTGCGTGTATGACTGTGTGCGTGGATGTAGGCATGTATGTCGGCGTGTGAGCGTGTCAGTATGTAGGTGGTGCCTGTGTGCGTGTCGTGTGGGTATGGGTGAAGTGATGTTGGAGATCGGGGTGGGGAGGGGGGCCCTGCCACCTTTGGGGGGTGGCAGGGATGGTGGGGAGGTAGGGGAGGGAGTTAGAGTGGGGGTGGGGGGTGGGGGAGACCCCTATCTCTGCCAGGGAAGGAATTCCCTGGCACTGATAGTGCTTACCTCCATGGATTTCATGGCAGTTCAAACTGCTGGAAATCCACGGCGGTAAGCCGGGTCCAAATACCGCCGGCGGTATAGTGATGGCCGCCGGGCTGGAGACTGAGGTCTCCAGCCCGGCGGGCGGAACAGAGAACCGGCGGATGACCATGGCGGTAACCGCCATGGTCATAATTCCACAGAGTAAGACCGCCAGCCTGTTGGCGGTCTTACCGCCGGTTCTCCGCCTTCCGCCAGGGTTGTAATGACCCCCTTAGTTACTTTTATTACAAAAGCACTACCTACTTTTAGTGCCAGTACATGTACAACATCCAATCAAATGTGTTCTTGAAATGTTAGGTGCTAGGCTCCATTTGAACTGTTTTTCATTTCAAATCTGTCTCATTCAGCTGCAGCATTCTCCTATATGGCACTCCAGATTACCCCTAAAATGCTCAGCGTGTGGACTGTGGGTCATAGCCATACACAGTTTTTTTGTCAAAAAAATTACTGAAAATATTACAGTGATATTATAAATGATGTTATGACTTCAATCATGTTATCAAAGATTCCATGAGTGCTGTAATTTGTGGGGTATTTAGCAAGGCATTGCAAGGGACTGAGTTATAGTTACCTTAGGGCAAGAGTTATGGTTACTTGAGATAACTCTAACTGGTGAATTGCTATGGTTTTGTATGTTTAAAATGTGAGCCTAACTATAACGTATAAGTGAATTTCTATGGTTTGTTTTACTCTATTTCCTAACTATAAAGTCCCTGTAACCTTTGTTTGTTTAAGTGAATTTCTATGGTTTTTCTAACATAAAATAATTTTCACTACTGTACCTTAATCCAACTAAACTTTTAATTACTTCACGTTAATACAACCACTGCCGCACACAGGCTTTGGCAGTGCGTGGTGGCGGTTGGCCACAGGGCCAACCCTCAATAAGCACCCATCCTTGAACCATGCACAGCCTTCGGTTTGCATGGCAGGGGTTTCCTGTAAAGCCTGGCCTACAGCCAGACCCTGTGGCTAACCCCCTAACCACCCAGCCCCACACTGCGCAGGGCTCTTTGGCTAATGTTCAGCGGAAGTTGACTGCAGCCTGTTTCTCTGGGTGTGAGAATAGGTGTAAGAGGGTGTTTCTTGGGCGGAGAGTAGCTGTGAGAGTGTCTGGGTTTGAAAGTGCGTGCATCAGTGTCTTAGTGGGTGCATCAGTGTCTGTGCAGGTCTGTGAGTGGGAGCATCAGGGTGTCAGTGGATCAGTTAGTGGGTGGGTGAGACTGAGTGGGTGTGTGATTGGGTGCATGACTGTCTGAGTGGGTCTGTGAATGAGTGTGTGAGGGTCTGAGTGGGCCTGTGAATGGGTGCACAAGGGTCTGGGTGGGTCAGTGAGTGTGTGCATGAGTGTCTGTGTGGGTCTGTGAGTGGCTGTGTAAGGGTCTGAGTGGGTGTTTCAGTGGGAGAAATAAATTGAAAGAGATAGAGAGAGAGAGAAAGAGTCAGAGGGAGAGAGATAGTTTCTTAGGCTTTGATGGATGATATATTTAGAATAAGATATTTGTGCACAAAATGAAAAAAATATATTTGTCAATTAAAAACAGTAAGATCACCTTTCAGTATGAGCCTTAAACATTTTTTAAAAAAATAATAAAGGAGGGAAAATGCCAGACCAAGGATCACCAGGACTCGAATGCTTAATGCTCAGTGTGAAGGTCTGTGACCTTCACACGTGAGCTCTCGATTTTGTTAAAGCATTTTTAGTTCTTAATGTGCTTTCTAGTACCTCTGGGGAGCCGTCAAAAGTCCCTGCTGATTTTTTCTGTGTGCAGGGAACAGAGATGAAAACTCTGTTTTTTGACAGCAGGACCTGTTTGACAGGTCCCACTGTCAGAAAGCAGAGTTATGTTTGCTGTGACTTGGCTGCATCTGTCAAAGCAGTGCCAGGGCCATCAGTGGCTCCTTGAGGGGGAACGCGTGGCCCCCTCCAACAACAAGAGCCCCGGGCAGGTGGTGGTCCCTGGGGCTGTGGTGGGGGCACGCAGCCCCCCACACACAATATTATGAATGCCCCAGAAAGGAGGTGGTCCCTGTGGGCGAGCTGGGCATGCCCCACATTAATTCTGATCAAAACCCCAGGGGATTGATGGTCTCTGGGGCTGTGGGGGGGGCATGTGGCCTTTCCACATCCCAATACGTTTCATCCCCGGGGAAGTGGTGGTCCTCAGGGCTGCGGGGGGCCGACAGGCCTCCCCCACAGAATTAAAACATATTTCCCCAGGAAGGCGATGGGCCCCGTGGGGCGGGGGTCCATGTGGCCCTCCCACACATATTTTCAACATCGCCCTAGTGAAGTGGCGGTGTCTGGGGCTACAGGGGTAGCTGGCACCCTCCCCTATTACTTCAAAACAATGGCCCCGGACTTGGCCCAACCAGGGGCTTAAAAAAAAAACAAAGCGCGGGAGCCCACTTTAAACAAAAAATTGGATGGTCCTCAGATCCATAGCGAATCATAGCAAAAACATTGTTTGACTCCTGGGTTGAAGTGTTGTCAGCCAATCAGATATCAGCATGAGATCAGAAGGGGTCCCAAATCCTTTGCGTCCCTGAAGATAAAAATTTATATTTTCATTAATTTCTCAAAAACTACGGAGTGGATTTACACCAAATAACAAAAAGGGCTCTTTCTGGACCAAAAGCTACTTTTCTGTCAAATTTGGTGTATTTACGTCCAGTGGTTTTGGTGCTCTAGCTGTTCAATTTTTCCTAGGGAATCAACATTAGAAATGCTCTAAATTTTACCCCACCCATTTATCTTGGGCCCGCTTCACAGATCACCTCGAAACTTTATAGACAACAGCTCATGTGACTGAACGCAGGGTCTTGTTTGTTAAGTTTGGGGTAATAAACTCCTTGACAGAGCACACGTGAGTGCTTGTTTTTCTCAACCAATGGATGAGGTGAAAGTGATATATGATTGCCAGCTCTGCCAATGGAACGCGCCACCTTCGTTTCAGCATGGAACTAGGGAGCAAGCAATATATATATAAATGTATATTTCTACATATCTAAATGTCTATATATATATATATATATATATATATATATATAGAGAGAGAGAGAGAGAAAGAGTTTACCTTATTTATACTTACCTGCAAGGTAAAGGCATGAGTTTTGAAAAAAGTATAGTATGGCATTAATTGTAAAGTTTTACAACCAGTCACAATGGTCAGCTAAAACGATATGTACAGTTTGGATATTTAGAGAACGGACAGTATGTGCTCTTTTAGAAAGGAGCCAGGTCTGCAAAAAGCAACTGATTTGTGCCAAATCCAAAGAAATTGAGAGTGTGCAACACTCTTGGTATGGAGTGCTGCCGATACCCCAGGTACAGTAGTGTGAGCCCTGAAAGCCTTAAGGTGGTCATCTCCCAACTTTTTCTCTGCCTCCCTCCATTTTTCTGACACTGTTTTTGCTGGTTTTAATACACTGCGCACTTTACCACTGCTGAACTGTGCTAAAGTGCATATGCTCTTTCCTCTAAATATGGTAACATTGGTTCCTACCTAATTGGGATATTTAATGTACCTGTAAGTCTCTTGTAAAGTGTACTAAATGTGCCCATGGTCTGTAAATTAAAAGCTACTATTGGGACTGCAGCATTGATTGTGCCATTCACATAAGTAGCTCCTTAACCATGTCTCAAGCCTGCCATTGCGAAGCCTGTGTGTGCAGTTCCACTGCCACTTCGAGTTGCCATTTAAAACTACTTGCTAAGTCTTAAACTCCCCTTTTTCGACATGTAAGTCACCCCTAAAGTAGACCCTAGGTTACCTATAGGGCAGGATGTTATGTAAGTGAAAGGAAGGACATGTAAGTAAAAGGAAAGGTATGTACTTATGTGTTTTACATGTCCTCATAGTAAAACACCCACAAATTCATTTTCCACTACTGTGAGGCTTGCTCCTTTCATAGACTAGCAATGGAACTGCCCTCATATACTTTTAAGTGGTAGATTTTGACCTGGTAGGAGTAGCCCCATAATGTTTAGTATTGCCAGAATGGCAATAGAAAATCCTGCTTACTGGTGAAGATTACTATTTTAGAACTGCCCCCACTTCAAAGGCATTTTTGGGTATATAAACTGTGTCTCTGACCCCTCCATATCACACACTTCTGGACCTACATTTGGACTTTGTCAGAGAGACTGCCTGGCTGCCCAAATTACTCAACTGGACTGCTTTGCTGGAGGACTGCTTTCCTGCTTGTTGCCCTGCGGCCTGGTGACCTGACTGCTGGACGGACTCTGCCTTCCACCTATTTTGCTCTACAGGGGCTTGGATTGAGCTTGCCTCCTGTTTCTGAAGTCTCAGGGTCAACAACGACTTCACCCCTTTAGGAAATCCTCTTGCGTTGGAAAATCAGCACAGCACCTGCAGGAATCGAGATAATGCCGGCATCGAGGCTGAAAATCACTGTACTGCCGACTGGAAAAACCCAGCGCCGGTTTCACGATTGGAAATTCGATGCAGTGCCTGCCTCAAAGAGGAAAATTCAATGCATCAGCTACAGGATTGATGCAGCACCTGCTCCTTCTACCAGCATGTCAAGGTTTTCAACTCATGGTCCCTGGGCATCAAAATACTCCCACATCGCAGTGAGGAAGCAGGCTGCCCTCCTGAAAAAGTACGCATCACCTTGCAGCATGGAAGGAAACAACACATCGTCTGTGCTGCGCCTGAAACTCTGACTCGACGCATTATTTTTCAACAAATCTCCATCTCTGAGGTCCCCATGTGTCATTATTTTTGACACATCCCAGGTACTGTGTTACAAGGATACAACCACTGTTTCTTAAGAACTGAGACTCTGAAACTTTTAAAAAGTGCTATCTCTACTTGTACATATTATATCTATGCCATTTTGAGCTTATTTTATTCAGATAAATAGTATCCATTTTTCTAAACCTGTGCAATGTGTTTTTGTTGTGTTTTCACTATGTTCACTGTATGAGGTATTGCACAAATACTTTACACATTGCCTTCTAAGTTAAGCTTGACTGCTGAGTGCCAAGCAGAGGGTGGGCACAGGATAATTTGGATTGTGTTGTGACTTACCCTGACTAGGATTGTGGTCTCTACTTGGACAAGGGTGCATACCTCTGTCAACTAGAGACCATGGGGCATATTTATACTCTGTTTGCACCGGAATTGCGTTGTTTTTTTTGACGCAATTCCGACGCAAAACTAACTCCATATTTATACTTTGGCGTTAGACGCGTCTAGCGCCAAAGTCCATGGAGTTTGCGTCATTTTTTAGCGTGGACACCTACTTTGCGTTAATGATATGCAAGGTAGGCGTTCCCGTCTAAAAAATGTACTCAGAGGCATGTGCGCCGTATTTACACTCCCGGGCAAAATTCACGCCCGGGAGTGGGCGGGTCAAAAAAAATGACGTACGGCCGCTTTTGCGCCGTTTTTTTGCGCCTGGTCAGGGCAGGCGTTAAGGGACCTGTGGGCTCGGAAGGAGCCCAGAGGTGCCCTCCTATGCCCCCAGGGACCCCCCCGTCACCCTTGCCCACCCCAGGAGGACGCCTAAGGATGGAGGGACCCATCCCAGGGACATTAAGGTAAGTTCAGGTAAGTGTTTTTTTTTTTTTTTTTGTGGCATAGGGGGGTCCTGATTTGTGCCCCCCTACATGCCACTATGCCCAATGACCATGCCCAGGGGACAGAAGTCCCCTGGGCATGGCCATTGGGCAAGGGGGCATGACTCCTGTCTTTGCTAAGACAGGAGTAATTTCTATGGGGGTTGGGAGTCGAAAAAAATGGCGCAAATCGGGTTGAGGCGAAAAATTTGCCTCAGCCTGACTTGCCCCATTTTTTGGCGCCCAAGCTCCATATCCCCCTACGCCGGCGCTGCCTGGTGTACGTCGTTTTTTTTCACGCACACCAGGCAGCGCCGGCGGCTAACGCCGGATAACGTCATTGAATAAATACGGCGCCAGCATGGCGCTTCAGAATGACGTTAGCCGGCGCTAATTGTTTTTACGCAAAACTGCGTTAGCGCAGTTTTGCGTCAAAAAGTATAAATATGGCCCCATATTTCCAACAACTAAGGTACAATCTGCATAAAGTGAGATGAAATCCTCCCACCCTGGTTCCCATCAAAATCATGAGCAATGCATCTGTATATATCCAGGCCACTAGGGGCTCAAGCACCACCACGATGAGCAAGGGTGACAGGGTACAAACTCTGAACAGTCTGAATACCTTTGGGAACATCTATTGACTATAACCCTAGTGTTTGCCCCCTATGGAAAAAATATTAACCAGGACAGGAAACTCAGACCAAAACCAGTCTTCTGAAGGACGGCCAGCATACATGGCCATTGCAGTGAATCAAATGCTTTTTCAGCATATAGGTCCAACAGTATTGCTGGTTTGCCCAATATGTCCTTACATGCCCAACACCCCATCAGCTGCTTCAGGTTATGCCCCATGACCCTAAAGGATATAAGGCCTGATTGATTCATGGCCACTAAGGCATCCAAAACCTTTGTTAAGGGATTTACCAACACCTACGCCAATATCTCTGTTTCCACATTCAACAGACATACTGGCCTGTATGAGGTACAGTACTTGGGTGCTTTCTTTTTTTATGTATCAAGATAATTGTTGTCATTCTAAGACCTCTCACAGATCAGTCTCAACACTCAGGATTTCATACATTTAAAGAATTCTGGTGAAAAAACATTGGGGTCTGGGGGTTTTCCCCTAAGTGACTGGGTTATGGCCTCAAGTGATATCCCTTTTGGTAATCTCCACCTCCAGGGATTTTCTTCTCAGTACCAAGTCTGAGGTTTGGGATAATTCAGACTAAACTGTCTAGGTCTCCCACCCTGTCACCAGTGCACACCCTATAGAGGTCTTCCACATAAATGCAAATGCCTGGGCAATCACAGCAGGGGTTTCCTCCCTTACTGCTGTCCTTGTTTTGATTCCCTGTACCTTCCACTGACCCTTTTCTTTTTTGGGCCAGCCAGGCCAGGAGTTTCCCAGTCTTATTGCCCACATCATATAATCTACCCTCTGCCAGGCAGAATTGAGTTATTTTCCCTGGTGCATGAGAGCCCAGTACTCCCACCTTACCCCTTTAATTCTTTGAGCCTGCTCCCTAGAGGGCAAGGTCACATATTCCCTCTCCAGCAGCTGCTACTCTAGTGCTTTACTTTCCTCATCTTTCCCCCTGACAAATGTGCAATTAGCTGCCCTCTAACCACCTCTTTATATGCTTTCCACCAGTGTACCTCAGATTTAACAGTGACAGTATTTTCTTTAAAATACATGTCTGCAGTGTGTGTGATCAGGTTTCTAGCGTCCTCAGTATTCAATTCCCAGGCATCTAATCTCCATGCCCCCTCAGACCCAGTATACTAGTCAGTAAGGTTGTGACTAAGGACGTGTGAGCAGATGTTCCACATGGCAAAAAAGGTGTGTGCCTAAACCTACTTAGCTTGTGGCACTGTGCCAGGAGACAGTCAAGCCTAGACAATAAAATTATGTATTTGGCCACATTTCAGGCCCAGGTGTTCCTCCCTCCAGGGGTCATCCAAGCCCAAGTTTTTCACAAAATCGGACAAGCGTGCATCTGCTCTCAGGTGCTCTCCTGACATCGTTACCATGTGGGGGTCCCCATTCAGGGTCAAATTGAGGTCTTCCCCATTGAGCACTAGCATTTCTGGGGCATTCGTAATCCAAGTCCCCAGGAGATCCAGTCCCTCTGCTTGCAAGCCTGGCAGGAAGTATCTGTGATCCCAACAACAGGTCCTCTTCATAGCAGCACACCAGCACTGCCACCTGGCACCCATTCTCGTTCACCACTAGTGGGAGAGTTCTACGGGCCATTATCCCTACACTTCTAGAACCAGGGAAAAGCCTACATGCACAAGTAGTTTGTATATTCCCTGATTTGGGAATCCACAATTATGACCCAACAGGTGTGTTTATGGCAGCCATCAGGACAATGTCAGAGTTGTGCCTGTGTAGGTATTTCCTCACCACCTCCCCTTTTAGTTTGTTTCCAAGGTCATTTACATTCCAAGAGAGAACCCTTATGGTCTTTCTTCAGGTAGGTTTTTGTTGCATGTGATCTCCCATTTATCATCCCCCCCAATCTAGCTCAGTATTGCACAGTATTTCAACCAGCATGCCTGAAACAGCCCCCCCCCGAATAACCCCCACCCAATCACCTTATTCTGCAGGTTTAAAACTACCCACCTCCCAAATGCCTGAGGTGTCTTTCACTCCAACATTTCAAATTCAATACTTCCCTTCCCTTGCAAACAAAGTAGTTTCAGTCTCAAAGGGCAGGGGAGTGGCCTCCTAGACATTCAATATGCCAGTTCACACTGATCCGATGGCCTCCTCAGGGCCTTGGACATGACCCCCGTTTATAAATCTGAGCACCATCAAGCCGTAGTCCTGTTTCCCTAAGAGATCCGCCATCATTGGTGTCATCACTAGAAGAACAATATAATTATTTTCCAATTGAGAGTCCTCAGACCACCCCCTCTGAGTCCTCAGAAGGTGGATCCAGCTCCTCTTATCTATTACTGGTGGCCAGTTAACAGTATTGCTGAGTCTCTGCCATCACCATCAGCATCTTGGTTTCTGCCTGATCCTTTGTCAGGGTTGCTATGAATTTTCATTGTGATTTATGTTTAAGCTTCTGGCATTCTACATAACCTTGGTTCCCCTGCATGGGCTGGGTAGGCAGCCTTTATTTCCCAGCCAGGTCCATTCTTTTGCTGCTGTTGTGAAGAAGTACAATCACTCTTGGTCTATCATGCAGAGCTGAGCCAGGAAGTATAAATAATATTTTTAATTCAGCTTCTTCAATTGCTGCTTTACTGTAATGAATGTTTCTCTATGTCATTTTACAACCTGGTTGTATTCTGGATTTATGTTTTCAGTCCCCTCCACTATTTGCAATGGGCCATGCACTTGAGTTCTCTGCAATATATCATCTCTATCTCAAACGTTCACTAGCCTTGACACTATGGCTGTAGGAGGTGCCCACTGTTGGGTTGGGTTTCCTGGCACCTCATGGGCCCGCTCCACTGTAAAAAGATTAGAGATCTTGCCCTCCATGACCACAGTTAATAGCCAGTCCTCCAAGAAGAATTCCATACTTGGACCCTCAGCCCTTTCAATATCATATCCTCTACCTAGCTCACATTATTGCGCTGCAGTCTACCTTCGGCATCATCCATTTTTTGTTGTAGGCTCTCTATGATTGCCAGCATGGAATGGATCTTTTTTATCATTCTCAGACACCATGGACTACAGCTGGGCCACTGCAAATTCCACATTTCCCACTCTACTAGCCAATTTCCTGTTGTCAGCGCAGAGAGACCCTAGATTCAGGGCCACTGCATCAATCTTGCTCTCCAGTATCATTTTGGTGTCAAGAATGGTCACGAGAAATGAGGCTGAATGGGCCTCCAGGCTCTGACCTGGCAAAGCTTTGGTGGTGTTCCGAGGACCATCCATGCCTGGTTGTGAATCTGCAGCTGGTCTCATCTTCATTGGTATGGTGGGCACCATTGTGGTCAAGGGACCTGTGGTGAGGGCGTGCCACTTTAAGTTCCCTGCCAAATCCTCATCAGAGCCCCAAGGGTCCACTGCCACCACCTGCCCAGACGTCTGGCTCCCCACAGTCCCTGGTCCCCTGAACCCAGCAGTCCAGCTCCCCAGCACCCCTCTGGAGACTAAGCCAGGGCTCTCATTACAGTCAGCCCCAGGAAGGTAAGTGCAGCCCTCTGTTGCATGCACAAGCACCCCTCACTCACCTCCTCAGCAAGCAACACTGCTAGGTCCTGTGCTCTCCGTGGTTGGGCACACCTCTTCTCATGCATGTGGTTGTCTTCTCTAACCTCTGTTTCCTCCCAGGTTGGGGCAGTTTCATGACCTGTCACAGGCTGGAGTCTTGTCCCTGGTTACTACCTTGTTCCTGATAACCACCCATTCTCCTTGCCTGAAGGGGTCATCTAGGCCTTCTCAATTCAGTCGGCTCCACGAGAGCCCAGTTCCTGGTGTTATGCATGAGGCTTCGCTGCCAGCCTTTACTGTGTGGCGGTCCCCACAACTTGTGAGTGCTCAGCACAGTCAGAAGACCATATCGACCCCTGCAGCGTTATCGTTGCCTGGTCTCTGCCAGCACCCAGTGGCCAATTATCCAGGTGTTCACTGATCTGGCATCCTAGGTTAGAAGAAAGAGAGTGAGACGCCTCATAATAGGACGTTGCTCTGTAGTGGATCCTGTTAGTTTGATTGGGACTCAGGAGGTTAGATTAGCCTTTTGGCTTGCAGACCTGCGCCCCCTGTTATCTAATGACTTTTAACCTATTTAGTTTGCTCTATTTTAGCCCATTTCTTTTGTTATTTCTTTCGAAATCCCTGCAATGTTCATGGTTAGAGAAATTTTTGATTGTGCGTTATCAGTGCCACTCTGTGAAGGCGTCACTATCAGCATTATAATCAAATGATGTACATAGGTAGCCACATCATGTCCCCTTCTCACTTATGTGACAGGAACACAATATACAGTTGTCGTGGATTGTTCCACAAGCATGCCTCCTTGTCTATTGTTTTGGAACATACCCATGTAAGCGGTCCTACCTGGTCTGCATAAATACACCTCACACAAACAGGGTTATCTGAGGGATTCCTACCAGATGCCATCTACGCCATCTATGCTGCATATCACCTTGCTGCTGAAATCAGCCTTTGTGTCTCTACAGAGTCTGACCTAGACCTCATTCCAAGGAAACAAGGGTAGGGGGGGTGCTTCTCATGGACATGGTACTGGCAGATTAGGTTTATCACACCTAGCTCTCATCAGGTTCATGCATAAGGCTGCCAGAAATCACCTTTTACTGTTTTGGTTTTTGGTGATGTACTGCTTGTGAGCCAGGAAGGTTGGGCCAACAGTTTTGACTTGTTGTAGGAGTGACTCAGTGGCCTACAAACAAAAGTTCTGTCTCCTCTAAACCAGCAGTCTCGCCTGAAAACGAGAGTCTAACTACAACATGTCCCTCACTATTTTGCGTTGTCGTCAATACAGTGTCTGCAGTTTTATTGGGCTTTTCCTCTGTAACCTGGGCACTGATGCACCCTCTTGGGATCTGCCGTATTCTCTGGGGCCCCCAGGTCTATCTGGTGCATTGGCCCGCTACTGCATCAAGAGCCCTGATCAGCCATAGCCATCTTGCATCATCCAAAGCCCGATAACGCTAGTCCCCCAGCCATCCCCAGTGGAGCTTCCAAACCGCATTAGTGGCTTGCCCCAGGTTCCACAAGCAGCCCGGGCCACCTGCTGAGACACTTTGGGAAGCAGGATAATTCTGTCCACAAGGATTGCTGCTCTGGAGCTCTCGTAGTGCACACCAGTCTCCATGTTTGGCAAGCCATGCTCCCCCACAAACCTTCTTACCCCCACTCCCTACCCCCTAGCCCAAGCATTGATGAAAATGGGCAGGAAGAAACTGGAGTGAATGGTCCATCAAGGTTGTCTTGTGACAGGGTAGAAGTCCCTATAAATTGGGGAGTACATAAGGACACAAAGGTCAGCAGTGCATGGAGAAAGACCTGGATCTTCAACAGTGGTTGCTTCTGGCCTGTTCTACTATGGCACCACAAACATAAAAAATAACTAGAAACACTGTTCCAAATTATTAAGCTGAAAAGACCAACGCCAAACTACTGGCCCTGACACAAACCCAGTAAATCAATTGATTTTGGAAGGAGCTAGATGCTAGAACAGTCTCTAAAAGCATGACTAGATTTGAGGCCATTTTGCTCAATCCAGACAATCCTGATTAAGCCAACTGGAAATAAACGTTTAAGGCCCTCATTATGACATTGGTGGTAAATTCCGAATTCTGCTGCAGTGACTGCCACCAACATACCGCTGCGGAGGCGAACATCCATCAACCAGATTATGACACATACACACAAAACCGACAGAAAACAGCCACAAACACAAATCTGCCAGACCCACTGAATGTGATAAACTGATGGAACTACCACTCATACTGTTACCCACTGAAACAACGCCCTCCAAATAATGACACATGAATCACCACGGTGGAAATTCAATGATGGTAAACCATTGGCAGTAAACACTGCTCCAGTTGATATGGCCACCCAAAAACAAGACAACATTGTCCAGAACAAAAAAAACACACCTGACACAAATACACACACCCCACACATCCACCAACAGTACTATAAAACACATGCCCACATCACCCACAAACCTCTGCAAACAGAACAAGACAGCTACCCTTTGTGAGGACAATCCAAAGGAGAACTGCACACTCATACCAACTACCAATTCAGCCGACACGCACCACACACCCCACCACATCACACATTACCCCTGCACAACCTACACACACCACACAACACCCATGTCCACACAAAGGCACCTGTGTTTCACCGATGAGGAGTTGCGGGTCGTGGTTGAGGAAATAGTCAGGGTAGAGCCACAGCTGTTTGGAGCACAGGTACAGCAGCTATCCATTGCCAGGAAGATGGAGCTATGGTGGAGGATCGTGGACAGGGTGAATGCCGTGGGACAGCATCCACGAACAAGGGACAACATAAGGAAGAGGTGAAATGACCTACGGGGGAAGGTGTGTTCCATTGCAGCCAGGCACCAGCTCACAATCCAGAGGACTGGTGGTGGACCCCCACCTCATCCTCCACAGCTGACAGCATGGGAGGAGCAAATATTGGCAATCGTGAAGGACTCACTGGAGTTGCCGGAGAACTGGATACTGGTGAGTCAACATTCACTACCTATCACCCCCTATACCTGCATGCCATCTCGACCCCTAACCTGATTCCTATCACCCCAGTCCATCCCACACAGTACACCACCACAATCAACAAACCTAAATGCCAAGCCCTGCATGTCATAGCCTCTGCATGCACATCCTATCCAGCTCCGAATGTACACCCACCACCAATGCATGCACAGAATGGAGAACTAACAATCCCACAATCCATCACCATTCACAAACAAATGTGGTAGGGCAGCAGCAATAACATAGGGGAAGCTAGGGATGCAGAATATGTCACAGACATGTAGCATAATACACCACTTACATCCCTACAGGTGCCCCAGCCAATCTCAGTGGCGAGGAGGTGCCACGACTAACCAGTCCCCCACCTGCAGATGCCCCCAGTGATGACAGCAGCTCTGGAGGTCTGGATCTGGATGAACTCCCTGGCCCATCAAAGGCCACTGATCAGTCAGCTATCCCAGCCCACACCCAATCCACCACAGAGCCTACCCCCTCAGTATCCAACACCACAGCAGCCACCCAACCTCCCCAGACCTCTGCCCCCAGGACACAACAATCAGCAGTGTGCCCACCTGTACAGGGAACCCAGTCCACACCTCACAGGCAAGACAAATAGGGTCTAGGAGTCAGTGGCAGTGGACACACCGTTCAAGGGACATGGGCACAGGAAGCCAGGGACAGCTGTGTGCCGGGGGAGGACAGGCCCAGGACACTGATTACCCAGGAGGCACTTACTAATGTCCTGGGGGCTTATCAACAATCCCAGGACAAGATCGGTCAAGTGATAAATATCATGCAGGAGAACCAGCGGCTGCAGGGGGAACACCACCAGGAGATCAAGCTAGAATTGCAGGTCCTGAACACCACCATGGTCTCCATTGCAGGGGTGCTGGGTGACATGGGCAACATCATGAGGGACTACACAGCACACCAGAGGGCCCCTTCCACTAACCAGTGTACTGACCAGACCTCCACATCTGCTGCAGCTCGTGAACAGGAGGCCCTGCCACAGGATCCACAGGCCACCAGCACCCCTCCTCCTGCAGAAGATGAACCACCCCGCAAACGGTCCCTGCGACCCAGACAGACACAGAGACACTTGCCAAGACAAAAGCCACTGCCAGGGAATGAGACCCTCCTGAATGCCCCCCTTGTGTCACACTGTGTCACCTTGTCTACTTTGAACTGCCATTGCTCCCCTTCCTATGGTCCCTTGGACACTGGACCTGTGCTACAAACAGACGGGCCCACTACACTGGACTATTCCAAACCATCACCCCACTCTATTGCACTTCCCATTGTACACCAATTTTCAATAAACACCCTTGGACACAACTTCAGTAATAGTGCTTTATCTACCGGTAAAATACAATGCATAGAATTGTAATAAACTGCATGATCCTGTGTAAATGTCCAGTAACATGTTGACCCATCCTACAAATGTGTCTCAGCAGTCTGCACACATCACAGCAGTACACTGTTGGAGTAACAACAACATCTGCAATAAGGGAAGGCATAGGTGACAGTCAGGTGGGATGCAAACGTAATGACTTGCATTATCCTAAAGTCACACAGCACAACACTAAAATTTAGAAATGTTTAGTTCAATAGTCTTATCTGAGTTTTATTGGAAGTACTGCAGGATCATATGTGACCTGTTGTCCACATTCTTCTCATCTTCCTCCTCTTCACCGTCCTCAGTGTCCACTGCTGCCATTGCTGCATTGTCACCCCCCTCCTCCTGCCGTCTGAGGGCCAAATTGTGCAACATGCAGCACTCAACAACAATTCTGCAGACCTTCTCAGGGGAGTAGCACAAAGTTCCACCTGTCAGATGGAGGCACCTGAACCCAGCCTTAAGGAGCCTGAAGGTCCTTTCGACAATCCTCCTGGTACGCCCATGAGCATCATTGTACCTACTCTCCGCCCCTGTTCTCGGATTCCTAACATGAGTCAGGAGCCAGGACAGGTTTGGGTAGCCGGAATCACCTGAAAGAAGTAAGGGACACACATTATCCCAGCACAATGGCATACACTGACATGCATGGGATGGGGACTCAGAGTCACCTATTAGCCACACTCTGTGCCTCTGTAGTTGTACCATAAGCTGTGGGACACTGCTATTTCTCAGGACAAAGGCATCATGCACTGACCCAGGATACTTGGCAGTGACGTGGGAGATGTACTTGTCAGCAAGGCACACCATATAGACATTGAGTGAGTGGAAACTCTTCCGATTCCTGTACACTTGATCATTGGCCCTGGGGAGGACTAAGGCAATATGGGTCCTGTCAGTGGCCCAAATTACATGTGGTATATGTCCCATTGCAGAGAATCCAGCCTTCACAGTGGGTAAATCATCTACCTGGCGGAATGCAATGTAGCTGCACATATGTTTGAGCAAGGCTGCCAAAACCCTTGCAAGCACAGAAGAGAACATTGGCTGTGACATTCCTGCAGCCAAGCCCACTGTGACCTTAAAAGAGCCAGTTGCCAGGAAATGGAGCACTGACAGTACCTGCACAAGAGGGGTTATTACTGTGGTGCAACGGATAGTAGGTAGCAGTTCAGGCTCCAATTGTGCGCACAGCTCTGTGATTGTGGCCCTGTCCAGATTATAGGTGAGTATGATGTGGCTGTCCTCCAGTATAGCCAAGTCCACATGGAGTCTGTACACGGATGCTTGCCTCCTCCTCCTATTCCCCCACAGTTGTTGGTACCTAAGGGACCCAAAAGTAAGAAGGGAGTCACTACAGGAACCATGAACACACTGCAGCAGTGTATACAGAGCAAGCTTGTATGTTGGTCACTGGAACTGTATAAGTGAGAATATTCCACTACAATGACACGCTTATCAATCTGCACATGTGTACCAGCATTAGAAAATGGCACCTGCCTGTCCTTTATTCAGGGACAGGTGGAAGTGACCTAACTCCGCTGGCGTTTGCTTCATGGCGGGAGGCAGTCTGCACCACTGTGCAATTCCTCATTGGCTAACATAGCACTATAAGGAGTATGGGAACCAATTATGATCGACGCCGGCAGTGACAGTGTTCGCCGTTGCAGACTTGACCGCCATTTTATTTCTACCAATTCACTTGATTCCTGATTTTCCACAGGACGACATCACCACTGTGTGTGCTGCTGTGACCTGCGTCTGGAACCTGCCATGGCTCCTGCAACAGGGGAAAGTGCCCCAGCCTTCACGCTGGAGGAGTTGGAGAGGTTCGTGGTTGGGGTCGTATCCCTGTATGGGCAGTTGTATGGGCCTTCAGACCGACAGGTGAGTACACCATGGGTACGTTGCATGCGACATAGCTGCATGAAAATGTGTGTGTGTGTGTGTGCTGGCAGTGTGTCATATGAAGGGTATGGCTGGTGGCAGCGATAATGCAGGGATATCGGTCATGTGTGTGCCTGATAAGGGGATAATGAATTTTGTTGGCCATATGTGTGACAGGCTGGATTGTCTGGTTAATGTTGTCCCACTATTTGTGTTACCTCTGCAGGTCAGCGCCCATCAGAAGAAGGGGTTGTGGTATGTCATTGCCAAGGATGTGTGGACCCTGGGGGTCTATAGGAGGCAGCGCACCCACTGCAGGAAACAGTAGGACAACTGAGACGCTGGGCCTGGAAGACCGCTGAGTCCCAGCTAGGGATCGCCTCCGAACGAGGGAGGGGTGCCCGTCGAAGCCTGACCCCCCTGATGGCCCGCATACTGGCAGTGGCCTACCCAGAGCTGGATGGGCACTGGAGGGTATCGCCACAGCCACAAGAGAGTAAATACAGTGTGTTTGACAACCGCCTTTGTTGCCTGGCATGGGACCAATAGGGTGAAACATATGTTTTTGTTAGCTAGGTAGCTGGCTTCCCGTGTCAGACAGGGCTTAGTTGGTCCCAGTTGGTGTGTAGCTGACAGTGTGTGGCTCCTACCGGGTGTGGTACTTAGCCAGTGGTATGCCAGTGTGGTCCATACTGCACATTCTCAGTCTAAATGTGTGACAATGATGTGTATGCGATTTGTGCTCTTGGTGCTGTCATTGACCCTGTGCTCCCTTTCTTTCTCCCTCCTCCTCCGTCTGTAATCCTGTCCATGTGTGCATTAGCATCATCTGGTGAAGGAGCAAGGGCACCGGCGAGTAAGGGAGCTGCAGCTCACCGGGCCCAGAAGGCAGAGTCAACCGATGCCGAGGGGACCAGTGGGATGGAGGGCAAGGTGGGCACCACGGCGGGGACAGGAGGTAATACCACTGACTCTGATTCTTCCTCTGATGGGAGCTCCTTGGTGGTGGCGGACCCCTCTGGGACCACCCCAACTCTAGGTTCCACTGCCACCCCTGAACCAGCACCACCCTCCTGGTATCCCCCCACTGAGTTTCCTGTGCTCACTCACCCAGGAGACTAAGCATCTCCTTTGCTCCAGGTACCTCAGGCCCTGCCCCAGTGAGCCCTGCTGCCATCAGTGAGGAGGCTATTGACCTCCCGAGACCCATCTCTGTAGGGCAGTCAACAATAGTGAATGTCATCCATGGGCTGGCATCCCAGATGCAGCAATGCAATGCCTTCCTGGAGGGCATTCATTGTGGCTTGGCGGCCCCACAGAGATCGTTTCAGGCTCTGGCCCCTTCACTGATGGCAGCCAGTGTCCCTGTTTCATCCGTCCCACCTACAACCACCACTTCCCAGTCCCAGTCTTCTCACCCCCAACCCATCCCATGCACACATTTTGATAAGCATGCATCCAAAACAACACACAAGAATCACACAGACAAACACAGGCAGCACACTGCAGTACACAAGCACTCACACAGCCAACACCCAGATGCACGCACACCATCATCCATGGACTCTACTGTCTCCCCCTCCTCCTTTTCCCTCACAGTCACATCCTCACTCACACCTGCATGCACTGCATCAACAGTCTGTGAACCTGCCACCTGCACAGCCTTGCCCACAGTCACCAAAACAGCAGACCAGCAGACACGCACCCCACACACCACATGTGCAGACACTACCACAACGATCACCACATCATGCAGCACACCCACCTCCTCCCTTGCAGACACCACCTCAACATCCATCCACTTGTCATGTTTGTCCTCCCCCACCCTGTCTGACCCCTCCACAGACAAACAAACGCTCACACTCAGACCCCCAACATCCATCCATCTCACGCATGCACACTGTCCATTTACCTGCACCGAAGTCCAGCACACCTCCTCCTCCCACAACCACTCCCTCTACTTCCACTCCCATCTTTCCTCCCACATCCCACCCATTGGCCCTAAGAACCTTTTCCTTGCCCGCCTTAACCTCTCTTCTCCCCCTTCACTCCCCCTTCTGCCCGTAAGATGAAGGTCCCACCCCTCAGCCCAGTACCTCAAACACCCAGTCTGGCACTGCTCCACCCCCAAAGTCTCCAGATGCCACTAAGGGGCACATGAGTGAGACACCGGCCCCCCAAACCAAGGACACTCCTCCCCACCAAAACGGACAGCTAAAGTACCACCCCCTCGCAAACAGACTACCTAGACCATGGAGCCACCTCCAAAACCTAGGGCCAAGGAGGCCCCACCCAGATTCAAAGCCTAGGAGGCCCCACCCAGATCCAAGGCCAAGGATGCCCCACCCAGATCCGAGGCCAAGGAAGCCCCACCCAGATCCAAAGCCAAGAAGGCCCCACCCAAATTCAAGGAAGCCCCACCCAAATTCAAGGAAGCCCCACCCAAATCCAAGGACAGAGAGGCCACACCCAGATCCAAGGCCAAGGATGCATACCCAGATCCAAGGCCAAGGAGGCCCCACCCAAAAGTGGGCCCAAGGAGGCCCCACCCAAAAGTGGGCCCAAGGAGGCCCCACCCAAAACCAAGGACAAGGAGAGCCCACTCAAAACTGAGCCAAAGGAGGCCCCACCCAAAACTTAGCCCAAGAAGGCCCCATCCTAAAACAAGGACAAGGAGGCCCCTCACAAAACTGTGCCCAAGGAGCCCCATCCCGAACCAGAGACCAAGGATCCCCCTCAGTAACCACTAGGTAGGGAGCCCCTTCCAGAACCAGTGGGCAAGGAGCTCCCTCCAGAACCACTGGGAAGGAATCCCCATCCAGAACCAGTGGGCAGGAAACCCCTTCCAGAACCAGTGGGCAGGAAACCCCTTCCAGAACCAGAGGGGAGTGAGCCCCCTCCAGTACCAGTGGGCAAGGAGCCCCCTCAGTAACCAGTGGGCAGGGAGCCCCCTCAGTAACCATTGGGCAAGGAACCCCCTCAGTAACCAGTGGGCAGGGAGCCTCCTCCAGAACCAGTGGGCAGGGAGCTCCCTCCAGAGCCAGTGGGCAAGGAGTCCCCTCCCTAACCAGTGGGAAAGGAGCCCCCTCCAGAACCAGTGAGCAATGAGCCCCCTCCCAATGATATGCCCCCTCCACACCCAGAGGTACCTGCCCATTTCCAACATGATGCCCCTGAATGGTGGAGTCCCGATGGTGTCAGGAGTCAAGTTGGGGCTTGGACTTTGCCTTGTGTGCATTTGTGACTTTGACTGGCCTTTGGGCCTGCATGTATGTATATATGCAGTTGTGTATGTGCTTGCATTTTGAGTATTCATCCAACAGGAATACAGTGGTTGGAACAGTGTATGTGTCCTGCCTTTCTTTGCTACGGTGTTCTGTTACTGTTGTTTTTACTGTGCAGCTGGTTCTGGGTGTGTGGGGTATGTGTACGGTGTGTGTTGTGCGTGTGTGTGTCACTCACCACACCCTCTCACCTTCCCTTGTGTGCTAGGCGGCTCTAGTCACCGTCATCGTCTTCATTGCCGTTGGTGCTCCAGGATGGCCATGACGTGGTACAGCATCGGAAAGACTTTCAGTCCGGGTTCCAAGGCAGCCGTCTACTCCTGTGTGTCCCTGGAGGTGAGTGTCTCCTTTTATGGTATGTGTTTCCGCCAGGCTTTTGGTGTCATTGCTATCGCCCCAGAAATCCTGACGGTGTGCTATGTCATAATATGGTGGGCAGATCCTTGTCTTCTGCATGCCTGTAGGAGGCTGCCGCCATGTTCAGTGTTTGTACTGCACTGGCGGTTGGTGTGGTACATTGGCTGTCTATGGGAGGGTTCACCACCAAGCTCATTGTTTGGTGGTCACTACTGGCAGCCTGTCGGCGGTGTTACCGCCACGTTGAGCCTGGTAGTAACATGACCGCCAAGGTAATAATAACCACCTAAGTCTTAAATGTTCACATCCTCTGTTAAAACCATGACACCCTAGTTTTTCCGGATAGGTTGTTTTTGTAGCCTGCAACTGCACCAATAAGACAAGTGCGATAACTGACTGGACCTGTCTCCTTAAGCACCCTCCAATATGAAAGTGACTGGAGATTGATTGTTGAGTAATGCAACCTCAGTTTTCCATCCACGCCCCAGTGCTACAACCTGGCCGACTTACAAAGAACCTGTAATACTTTTCACATTACCTAATGCAGGAATTTAGAAATCCAAATCCAATTGCTGCTCTGCTTTGCATTACTTTGCATCAGGGGGATGTTCCATGGGTGATACAGGGCATTCCTATAGAACCACCCATGGATTTTGACACAAATCCCTATCTAGAAACATTCATAGACCAAGATTTGTGCTAAAATCTAATGGCTTTACATTTCTCTGCATCGTACAGCACAGAAACAAAGCAGGGAAACAGTTAAAGGATAGTTTTGAACTGGAAGTGTGTCCTTCTAGCACGACAAATAGTCCATACAGAATGAACACACCCTTTAACTATGACACAAGGGTCTGGATGCGAGGGCATGCTAGACTTAGGTGTGTCAACTCAAAGAGAGAGACTGTGAAGTGATCAGCTTTGTAAAGGTGATTTGTATTCCCCTAGATTTGGTGTGAACACTGTCTCCTGTTTACAAAACTCTTATTTTGTTTACTTCAGGGAAATAGACCAAACATTAACTTCTTCTAATAAGTCAGATTTTTAAAGAATATCACATTAATTAACTTTACGTTTTAACAAACCTATTTATCTTATCACTTACTAAAAATAAGGTCTAAAGACCAAGTAACATTTAGCGCCTCCCTCAATAGTAATGAGTGTAAAATTATTGTAATCTTAGGAATTCAGAGCTAGAAATACATACCTTATAATGTATGAAGTGACTCAAATACTGGTGTGATGCTTCATTTGATTCAATTCAATAAGGGTGACCCAGGAACCAAGCTTTATGCTTGAGCTAGCTCAAAACCAACAATTTGTTTTGTTTTCATGTTAATTATATTTGCGTAACACTCTAATACTATCTCACCTGAGCACCAACAGGAACCCCTAATGTGACCATTTAACATATTGATTCCTAAAGGTTAAGAAAACATGTGTGCTGTATTTCTCTCCCCAAGTGCTGCCACAAGTTAGACTGCCCTGTCCACTCTCAAACCCTTATACCACAGTGAACGGTGTATACATGATATTTATCGCTGGCTCTTGTATAGGAAGGCTACTCTTCCACTAAAAAATACTATGCTTAGACTCAGTTTAAATCTTTTCCAAGTTTGCATTTGTGCTGTTCAAAACAAAATGCATGCGAAGTTGGAAAAGTTTAGAGAACATTTTTTTTCTTCTAAAATTACACATGCCTCGAGGAGCCTTACATTTTTGACTCATTCCTGTCTACCCTTTAAGGGATTTGCATCAAAATCCAAGGATAGTTACATGTGAAAACCCTGTACCACCCAAGATATGCCCCCTTGATGCAAAATTGTGCAAAGTGGTGCATACTTTGATTTAATTTAGGGTTATTTTCCAATGCAATAACTCTACAAGGTAGATTCCAATTAAACACTTTGAGCTGTATATGTGAGGCAAACCCTGTGCAAAATGCTAGTAAATATGGGCCCAGGTCTTCAGGTCTCTCCTGAAATGGGCAGCCAATGATGTAGATACCGATGAAGGTCAGCAAATTACACAATCTAGAAGCTGCTAATGAGAAAATATACCACATCTGATTCGATATAATGAATAATGGAACTAGCAGGCCTTGCTGTTGATCTCTTCATGACAATTAATGGACATAGTTCTTGAATTTAGGGGCCGGGACGTTGTGGCCCTGGGCAATTGTCCATTTTGCCCATTCCTAAGAATAGCTCTGTCAGTACATATTTCCTCATATTCCTGATAAGTAAATGTGAGAAATTGGTTCACTAGTTGACTGGGATGTCAGCCTTGGTGAAGAACCAACTACAGTCCTTGTCAAAGAAGGCACAAGTAAAACCCAAATAACCTGTGCTCAACCCCCTGGTAGCTTGGAACAGAGCAGCAGGCTTAACTTATAGGTAATGTGTAAAGTATCTGTGCTACACTTCTAACAGTAATGAAACGAAAACACCACACAAAAAAGGATCCCATGCAAGATAGAAAAATATAGCTGGATTCAACAAATATATCAAGACCAAAACAACAAAACTTTCAGTCAGTGGAACCGGTTGTATGATTTTTTAAAGAATTAAGTGAAAATAGTGCAAAAAAGCACTAAATTATAATTTGGGATATCTGGTCGCGCTATACCAGGCCAAAGTCTAATGGTTCAGGCTTACCATGATAGAGTGCAGGTTGGATATAATCCCAGACTAGGCCCGCTGACCTTCTCAAGTCAGTGCCAAGGGTCCTGTTCATATTGGAGAGTGCCGTAAGGAGCAAGGATAGCATTGTGAGAGACTGATGGCAAAGCATGAAGAGCAGGCCAGGTGTTGTGGACGGAAGGGCTGCAGCATCTCGTTGGCGGCCCCCTGAATGTGGTCGATGGTGGAGTGGGAAGAGTTAGGCTGGCGGTGCTTTGTGTACGGGCCAATTTTCGAAGAGCCTAAAAGCTTGATTTAAGCTCACTGAGCCCCACCAATGGCCGAGGACCTGAGGGACACTACTTGGGGGTCAGGAGTGTCACTGCAGCTGGGTCCAGGAACTTGTGCAGGATGGTGGGGAGTCTGTCTTATATCTGAGTCTCATATCAGATGGCCTAAAAGAACAAAGGGTTTGATAATGGAAGGCTTATTCGGGAGAGGGATTCAATAATACAATCAAAACAAGCTGCTTCCAATTGACCATAGATACAACATTACTTAATAAATCACATCTTGAACAGTAATCACGTGTCACGTGTCAGTTATACAATTTCAGAAACATTGATCTTATTTAATTGTAAACTATTCTATATAGCACTCACTTATAATTTATTTTATATAAGAGCTGAAATACAAATGTAATTCACATACATACAAATGGTGTGTTACATATCACATTTTATACATATAAACCCTCAATCATCAAGTACATACAAAACAACAACACCTATATGATTTTACATATGTAGATTTTACATATTAGAAAAATGTGTACTGGATAGTATATAAACAAACATTCAATAATGTTCCCTTGGTGAACTTCTCCATGCTTCCCGCATTAAATATCACTGATGTGTTTCGACCTCAATATGAGTAGGGCAGGACTTTAAAAGAGATCATCTTCAGGGCGTATATTAAATTTATCAGGCACTAAGTTAAAAAAATTATGTGATGTAAATATATTTATAACTTAATCATGTTTTATCTGTTTACATTTTTTGCATTAAGTTTGTCCTGTAGGATTATCAGTGTTTTTCATAAATCTGAAAAAATGGAAAAGGAGAAAGAAAAAGGTGGGGTTATGGAACGTGATGTTGAAAAGTGTGGTAAATTAATAAACCATTTCGCCCCAGCACCCATGTAGGTGATTTTTAAAGGACACCCACCTAAGTCTGTTATGAATATTACATTTAAAATCTAAAATGAAAGGAGTTGTATCTCCTATTAATGAATAACAATGGTTTGTATGTTAGACGATTGTGTCCAACGGTGGGTTTGGTTATCACTCACCAATTGAAATAAAGTGCACCAATTCCCTGTAGTCAGTCAGTATGCGGCTGGTCCGTATAGCTTTTACTCATTTGTATGGGTGAGCGCGCTCAAGTAGATACACTCATTCTGTATGATGGTGTTTGATAAGCTGAGGCGCTATCCAATTCGGAGGCAGAAGTCAATTTTCAAATGAGGGATGTTGGAGGCCCTTCAGAGCAGCAGTTCAACAGAGTGGCAGTCCTTTGAGCAGCACAGCAGTCCTTCTTTCTGCAGTCTCCTCATGTCCAGAAGTGTACTGAAGAGTTGTTGTCTGGGGTTCAATATTTATATCTGGTCCTTCCTTTGAAGTGGGAGAATCTTCAAGAGGTTTGCCTTTTCAGTATACAGGCTTCCTGCCGTCCTTGTCCTGGCTCTAAACTAACTACAGGGGGTATGCAACCCTTTGTGTGGAGGCAGGACTCAGCCTGCTCAAGTGTAATTAGGGCTATGCCCTGCTCCACCCTCCTATAATGCCAGTAATAGCCCATCCAGAGACACCTAAACTCTATATTGTGTGTACTGTCTAGGATGACCAAATAAAACCCAACTGTCAGCTACACCAAGTCATGTGGCCCATAGACATGCTGCAGGCACCAAATGGCTAAGGCAAGAAAATGCCAACTTTCTAAAAGTGACATTTACATCATTTTAATTTAAAATCCAACTTCACAATAAGTTAAGATTTTAAAGTCGAATTTCAGAGATACCAAACATGAAGTGCTTACCTGTTCCCATTTGGAAATTACACTTCTAAAATGTAATAAGGTAACTCTAATGTTATCCTAGGAAAGAGGTAGGCCTTGCAGTAGTGAACAATTTTTCACTACCAGGACAGTACATGCCCTACTTTTTAAATACTTGGCACCCTGCCCCCTGTGCTGTCCAGTGCTTACCCTAGGGGTGATATATGTATTAAAAAGGGAGCTTTAGATCTGGCGAAAGATATACTTTGGCAGGTTGAAATGGCAGTTTAAAACAGCACACATACAGGTTGCAATGGCCGGCCTGAGGCATGTGTAAAGTGCTACTTAAGTTTGTGGCATAATCAGTGCTGTAGGCCCACTAGTAGCATTTAATTTACAGGCCCTGGGTACCTGCAGTACATTTTACTAGGGACTTATAGGTACATTAAAATGCCAATTGAGTACAAGCCACTGTAACCAAGTTTAGAGGAGAGAGCATAAACACTATAGCACTGGTTAACAGTGGTAAAGTTCACTGAGTCATAAGGCCAAAAAAACAAAAATGAATTTAGGAAAACTAGGAGGAGTGGAGGCAAACATTTTGGGGATGACCCTGCAGAAACATCCAAGTCCAACAGTAAAGTGTACATAATGAAGGCAATGCATTTGGAAATGCTGCACTTTAGTACATTGGCAAATAGTTACAACAATGTATGCAATCATCGGCTTCAATGGGGGAACAATCACTTTCAATTTTAATTGGATTATTGGTGACAATTTGAAAATACAGTCTTTATACCTCAGGTGGGAGCATTTTTTTTAATTTTTGGAAAAGTTTCTAAGAGTAGTCTTGGAAACGTGATTGTCATTTTGGAGGGCTGATCACATGGGGTTTGAGTCTCAAAGGACTCCAGGCAAAAGTCAGAAGTCTATCCCCTTATGTTTCTTTCTAGGTTTCAAGGAGATTTCCAAAATATTGCAAATTTACAGAGAATACTAGGGGTACTTTTATACCTTTAACAGTCATAACAATACTTCAAAAATATATTTATCTGGGGTCTTAGCAGCAGAAAAATATTCATGAATAAATCAAACACAAATGTTAATTTCAACATATAACTTACTTTTTTCTCCACTGGGAATTTCTGTTCCTCATGGAGCATACTCTCCCCTACCATGCTTATAAAATAAGGGAGTCCTAACTTCCCTTTCTGGCAATTTAAAGGCACTTTACCCCAACAGTTAGATGCATTTGTTAAATGTTCGTAAATGCACACACGAGCAAGTTTGTGAGCGAGCTTTGGATTTTGCATGTCCTCCTTCATCTACCCCATACAGGATTTTCTGAAACTGTAAGTACATGGTGTGCTTCAAAAATTCCACTTTTCGAGATTCAGTCTGAAAGGCTATGATATTTCTCATTGCAAATAACTTCTCATGTGAACCTAATTAACACTTTGATGCACTAAAAGTTTTGTGCAGCGAGGGCATCTATACGTCCAATGTTGCTTTTTTACAGTGATTTTTTACATATTTCCACTGGATGTAAAAACGTCGTTTTGCATGTAGTGTCTTGCTAGATACTTATGTCTCTCCCAACATGTAGTTTGTTTCCAGCCACTCCCTGAGGGCCGGTTTTACACCCACCCCACAACCATCCAACAAAGGCGTCAGCAGTCAGGTCGCCTTATCATTAAAAGAGCCAGAGCACAGGGCTTGTGGCCAGTTTACTACTGTTCTCAGAGGTGTCCATGCCATTCATATTATTCAACACGTGGGCCTAGCGCCCAGGACACCACAACGCAGAAGAGATGGATAGCGAGTAGTATTAGTAAAGTAGAAAAACACTCGAACTTGAGTCTAAATGCGCAGCTTTAGAAAAGCAGTGCGCCAGTCGTTTGCTTGTGTTCTGTTCTTGCGCACTATTTAGGCTCATAGAAAGCACATGCAAAGCACAACCTGGCTATTTGCTCCTGTCCTGCATTATGCACTATCCGAGTAACACATCCCTGATAACCGTGTCCAGTGGTTCTGCACTACATGAACAAGTGTGCCTTACTTTACTCCCAGGCTGCAACTCAAGAGGCAGCGCTAAACTCACGTAGAAGGGTGGACCTTCTTACGTCTGTACCAATACCTGAAGTAGTGGAGACTGCCTTCAACCACAGCATTGTTCTATCAAAATGCTTTTCCCAATTATAGGGACCAGGGGCGTTGATTCCATTGATACAACAGATGCAGTTTGCACCGTGACCCAGAGGCCTGAGGGGCCCACTGAACACTGATTATTACTATAATTCAAACAGCAGCCAAGCGGATCTGTTTCCCTGCTTGCTCTAAGGTCCATGACCCATTGACTTTGCTACTGGTAGGCACATGAGCAGGGACACTCCCGTGTCAGCTCACTGGGCCCACGCCCAGGGCGCCAACCTGAGAAGGCCTCTGGAGCTCCATGCAGCAGTCAACCTGCAACCAAGATGCAAAGGCTGCTGACGCGCTTGCCTGATTTGTGTTTGTTGTTTTTTCACGGCTTTCGCGAAGGAGGGCGGCATATCGGATTTTGGGCACGGTACTCTATGAGCAAAGGCTCGCTGTTGGACGAGCGCCCATCTATCACTTGAGATACGTTTCCACATTGTTAACTGGACCGCATATGGACAGTACGGCCCAACTCTGCCCGTGGACCCATTACTGCAAAAATAAAGTTTTAAAGCACAAAGCAGCAGCTATTTACATGCCAGCCAAACCACTTTCCTCCCATTTGTCCTGCTGGGGGCTGGGAGAACACGGCACTGCGGGCTGGCATCGGGAGCAGCACCACAGTATTGCCTATTATACCTAGAGGCCTATATTGCACAGTAGGGGCAAGAATGACAGTATCCAAATAAATATGTGATTCCAAAACGCAGCACTACAGTCCCGGTGCTGTGACCTGCTTTCCTAAGCACAGCATAATCCCTAGCAATGCACTGGGGAGTGAGTTTGCTCTTATTTTCTTGGATGAACAATCTAACAAGCTAAGCATGTGTTTTAAAACTGCTGTGCATACAATATATTTATTTATAGAATACAAAAAAAATTTCAGCAGATTTTGAGTCGCTCCATCCTACAAATTGTACGAAATTGTTCCTTAAGCCAGACGCACATATGTTTGTGCGAAGGGTAATGCACTTACGATGAGTGCTTAGTAAGGACTTGAGATGAACAAACGAATGTGTTGCAGCTGCTGCAAAGTGTTTAGCTTAAGATATTGCAAAGTATGGATTTCAGGTCAGGCCAATAGTCCTGCAGAAAGTGGAAATTGATTGACACTCTTCCAGGTCATTATCTGTTAGAAGAACATTATATTGACATTACAGTAATACTTATAATGAAGCAGCTGGTCTAGTGTTTTGCTGCATCTGAAACATAGCACAGTGTGCTGCGATGCATATCTCCGAATCTGCAGTTCTTGCTGAAAATGTCAGCATTTTTTTTTATGATCAGTCAAAACTTCCTTCATGAATTTATCTTGGAATGGATATATGGAAATAAATACTATCTTCTGAAGTGGAACCAATATGAACTTTTAAAATAATAGTGTAAATAAACATAGGTTTAGGCTATATGTCTCAAAATATATTCTCTAAGTGACCATGTGTCTCAAGTTGTTAGTAATTAATAATCAAAGGGCAACATTATAAAAGCCCAGTAAAAAAATATGAATTACCATCGACAGGATTGCTTCTACATTTGGAACAAATTTCTGGCTTTCTCAGAATATGAAAATTCCTTGCATAGTCCTAAAACTTTGCAGTAGTTCCAGGTGTAAGGAAATGTACAGACATTTACACATATGGAAATGTAGCCAACTTATTTATATGTAAGTGTAGTTGTAATGCATAAGTGACTGAGATTAATTAAAACATCCCAGCAATCACTTCTATGTTAACTTCAGTTTGGTACCCTAAGTGCGATGGGTATGCCAGGGCATGGGCCCTATGCTCACTGCACCACTTGAGCCAAACTGCACCTAACTGAAGAGCCCCAGCTAAGATGAAATGCCAATTGTAAATAATGGTTACAGTAGACCGTAAACTCAACATAATTTTAGTCTGACCATGATAGGGTAGTCGATTGGTCTTGCTAGGGCCTGGAGTAGGAACCTTCGAAAATGTTTCCAAGTCCCAATGTGAAAAGAGACTTTGCTGTGTTTTTTAAGGAAAAACTATTCTCCACGTGGGACAAACCTAAAATTCAATCCAATACCATAGAACTGCAGTCAGATAACTTTTGCTGTCCATCCCCTTAATGCTCTGGAGCATAACGTTTTTAAAAAGTTCCCAAACGACTTTTGGTGTAACCATAGGAGTACACTTTCAAGGCCCAGAGTTCAGAGGGAGCAGTTGGAGACTCTGAGGGTGTCAGGCAGAAGGTAAGAGTAAAGTTAATTCTAGGTTCAGTTGCCACTCATTAGTTTGGGATTCTTCACAGAAATGTCCTCTTCAGCTATTTTATATTCCTGCAGCCGCCCAGGGGATCAGCCTTATGAACTTTGGAGATCTTAAGGTCCTTGGATTTCAAGTGGAAGGGGGTTCAACTTCCTCTGATCCTTCTCACAGGTCATAGATGCCCAGTGCAGCAGGTTCAGTCTATCTGGCATCCTTTTGCAAGTCCGTCAGTGTTCTGAGGAAGGCTGGAAGGGGTCCGGCTTTGTAGGGTTCACCAGCCTTTGAGTGAGAAATACCCTAGGACAATTCTTGCTCCTCTCTGACCAATAGAGTAAAGTTTCTTGGGCGCAGACCAATCCACCTTTGCAGTAATTCATGTTTGCTTTACTGCAAACAGGTCCAAAATGCAATATGATAAGGCAAATCCAAGCTGGTGAAGGTCTTTGGCTCTGCTAAACTTGGGCTCTGATTTTGGGGGACTACGTAGGGTGTGTACTATGGTAACCATAGTGTCCTCTCACATTTAACACTAAAATCCAGTTTATGCCCACAACAAACTCAGAAACAGAAGCCTGGGAGGACAAAAGCAGGATTCTTCAGCAACCACACAGAGAACACACAAGAGTTATTCTGAAATCCTGTTCTCATTCTTTCAAGTACACCAAGGTGTTACATGTGACTTAACTGACCTGTCAGCCAGAATTCGACACACACTGTAGTGTCAACACAATGCCCACAGCCACTGCCCTGCATATTCTAGTGACCTAAGAGGAGTCTTCTCTGTCCATTCAGGTCAACCTATCATGTGCTCCTGGGTGGAAGTTTATACTTCTTTCACACCTCCTGCTGGGTTGAGCACAGGCTGGGAGTTGGCAAAGGCTAATGCCAAAATTAGTCTTCTGACAGTTCAGACATGTAAATGACAACTTTTAAAAGTCTCTTTTCCTTAATATTTATTAAAATCTGACTTGACTATTTACTTGTATTTAAATAACTATTATCAATCAATCAATTTTCTTTATTCGATCACTTAAAAACAAATCATAAAATATATAAATGCATACACATAAAAACATAATGCGTACCATTAAGATCGTATTGTGGATTTAAAAAAAACATGCAGGGCAATCAAGCAGCTGCAAATAGAGCGATGCCACTCTACACTTGAGGAATTTATTCTCCTGTAAAGGAGGCTTTAAAAAGTTTTGTTCAAAAGGAACATAGAACTTGCAGAAAAAGACAAAGCGCAACAAAGACTAAATAGAGACCTCACCACACGAACAAATACATATTAAAGTTCTCAAATTGACCTTGTGGAAAACATAGTACCCATTTGGTGGAGATCAACTTAAACCGAGACAACAACATGTGCTCCTTAGATCCCAGTACCAAGTCCAAGTAGGATGCCACTCCTAGTGAGGTTTGTATCAGACAAAATTCTCTCATGAAGGGCTTAATTAGAAATAGGACCGTAAGGTTCCCCTTTTTAAGTAAAGGCACGATTATAGATGAGCGCCAGGAAGTTGGCATACCAACTTTGCAGCTGAGTTTATAATGTTCATAAGTAGAGAAGCCCAAAACTCTGGGTGGAGATGAAATACATAACTTCCTTACTACACAGATTGCACTAATCGTGACACAATTTTAAAGCAACATTTACACCGCCTGGAAATGCATAATAGTACTTATGCAGACTGTCCAGTGAAAACACAATAGCAAACAACGAATATATGGTTCAGATGTCATTGCAGGTAAAGGCGTAAAATTCCACTAGCAGCAGAAATCTTTGTATACTGTCCATGTAATTATTAAGGATATGTTTTTCCCTAGTGGTACGTAGCTTATCATTTCAATTCGTAACTTATCTCTATAAACTTCTATTTTTTAGACAATGCCTGAGGTGGTGAGGTGTCCATGAAGGAAATGTAGGTGAATCGTTACAGCTAGCATTTTACAAAAACTGTGAATTCATGTTTTCAGATTTAAAATGAAAGGTAATTCTTTACCTTGCCTACCTTGCCTGGGCTATGGGGAGACTGACATTGGGTGGCGCTCAGTTGCACAGATAAAGGCAACTTCTCCTGCACCCTGGCCTAGGAGAGCTTGCGGTAAAATCCGATCAGTCTCCCGTAACAGAGACCCTTTTCTGTGATATGCTTTGTATACATGTCCTCAGTGGTAAACCCATAGGGATCAGTACTGTAGTGTTAGGTTGAAATACTGTTAGTGACCTAAAAATGAGACTAGATATTAAGTGAGTGAAACCAATTATTTCTGTTCATGCCCTAAAACTTGTCTCATCCGAAGTTACTTTTCAGTCACCCACCTCGCCATCCTAATATGTATTGGACAAAGCAACCCTAGCAATAGGAAACAAGGGCCTGAGTGTAGTTCCGCCCTCCCTGTAGAGAACACTAGAATCAGGAACATATAGACCCAAAGCACGTCTTAAAACAGGCGGAATCTCTTTGGGCTGAATATAAGGCTACTTTTAATTACGATGATTGCGTAACTCGTTCCCCATACTATAACTTTGCATTTCTTTGCATTTGATTTGCATTGTTGCTCGCCCTCTTCTCTTACAATCAATACTACAGTGGAAACAAAGTCGTACATGTTAGCAGCTAATATTATAGTACAAATGGGAGGCTTTAATCACTGTATAGTCACCCATCTCTAATGTTCTTTTTAGAGTCTTGATGTGATATCACTGAGCACCTCTAGTGAGTAATTGATGCATATATTCAACTGTAATAACGTATTGCATTTGAATTTTCATGTCACATTGAAACTGATAGAGCCGGCAGACAATGTGAAAGGTAGGTCAGGGAACAGAACTACACCTCTTGTTTCAAGAATGAACACTAAAGCTATATTTTCTGTTCTTCTGAACTGCTTTCCTGAGATGAAAAGCCATTAGCAGAAGGGGGGCGATTATGGCAGTATTTTTTTTGTTTTGCAGGTATATAGTTATTTCATTACACAAACGCAGAAACCCCTGTGCATGATATAACACATGAACTATACTTATTTTTGAGGCACTTACATTAAAGTACAAATCATTTGTTTTGGCATCAAATCAGTAGCAAGAGGTCAGTAGGTTTACGTTTGCACTACAGATTCCACATGCATTCTACATTTTTGCAGCCATGTTTATTCGTGTGATAAAGAGACCATGGATTTAGCTTTTTGGAGGAAGGTAAACAGTGTGAACATGTATCATAGGGATTAAAATACCATCTGCCATAAATTACAAGTATATTGCGAGTCATGGATATATAAAGAAATTCTTCTTGGTCACGAAGGTAACTTGAAATATCTTATGATGTGCAAAAGAAATTACATTATTCCATGGACAATATGTAACTAAATGTTGAAATATTTTTACATCTTTTGTCTCGTATAGAAGATACGTGTTTTGTTTCAGAAACTCTTGTATCTAAGAGTAGATCCGTTTTTCTGTCATAGGTATTTTCGCTGATCTGATTATGGAATTTCTACAATAAAATTGTGGAATTTCTAATTTGGTACTACCATTATTGTGAATGTTTTTAGCAGTAATGCATTAACTACATGGAATCATACTGCTAACAAAATAATTCATTTTTTCTGATTTATAGCATGTGGTAGAATAAGCAATATGATGAAAATTGTTTATTGTGTGCAGATTTTTAAATATGTTATATTACATTTTATTAGCACATGTTTTAGGCCTGCTTCATAACGTATGCAGGAATCGTCCACAGTGTGTTTCAAGGCTTCTATTGTTAGATAAAATGTAATGTTTGAGTTTAATCATCTATTCTCTAATAAAAGAATTGTAGGGGGCAGTCGTATGCCACAGCCACTGCCTGAATTTTGGTCTCCCAGGGGCGGCTCCTTTGCTATGGCGAAGGAGCGTCACCCCCCTGGCCTAGAGCCGGGAGATGAAAAATGAAACAACAGTTCCACTATTGTTTCATTTCTGAGGCCGGCCAAACACACATGCATACTTAGGTTTATCCAGCCAAGCTGTATACAGAAACTGCACAGACCCCAGGGTGTGTCTTAGCGGCAATCACTGGAGCTCAGTCCAATCCTGGCGCTGCTTACATGCTATGTTTTGCATAAAAGCAGCACCAGGATTGCTGGAGAGCCAGGCAGGTGTCCCAGTGAATGCTGGGACCCCACATTGAGGGAAGAGGAGCACGAGACGGCAGGAGACAGAGACAGCGATAAGGTATGTTTTTTACTTTCCCCTCCGTCTCTGTCTCCGTCCCCGTCCTCCCATACCTCCCCCTGAGATTTGCGGTGGCCACCGCCGAGGTCTCCCTGTGCCATTGCCGATCATCTTTCAAAGAACAAATTGTTCTTCACTGGTGTGCAAAATATTTTCTTCGTTTTAATCCTCTAATAACTGTTTATGGGTTCCTAGTTTTGGATCAGTACCAAAGGTATTTTGCACAGAGAGTGTTTACAGAAATCAAAAAAGATCCATGTTTTAGGTTTGTACATCTGGCCTGATCAAGATAATGATCATATTAGAAAGGAAGAAACGGAGCATTTGCTGAAGACACTTTCAAAGCTCAGGCTGATTCACAACTCCCAGCGGGACCATGGTCCCAATAGACCTGCTTGCTAGTTTCCTTATTCTCAAAGAAGAAGTATTAAGGAAGTGTGTGTTGTCACCTACCACCAAACATTTTGGTAGTGACACTCCAAAAGGCACATAGGGTGTAGAAAGTCAGTTCTAGGCATCCAGGGACATATTTTTTAGCGGTTTGAGTCATACTTGCACCACACAACATGGTGCATGTGTGACAAAAACTTTAAGTCATTTTTTTGAAGCCACGCAAAGCCACTTTGTGTGGCTTTAAGTGCCTCCAAAAATGTGAAATAAGGCAACGCAGTGCAAATCGCTGTGTTGACTTACTCTGCCCTGGGATGGCATTCCATGGGCTTTGCTTGGGTGTTCCCATGCAACTCCAATGGATTTTGATGCATCCCTAGATTTACAAGAACTTGTAAACCTGAGAATGCACCAAAACCTTACACCTTCCCAGGAGAGGCGTAACAAGGAGAAATATCTCTATTTCTTCCTATTTCTTCCTCTTTCTATGTATGCTGCTTATAGAAAGAGGAATATGACTGCCAGTATTGTTTTTGTGAAGGAAGGTACCCCTTCCTGCACAAGAACAATACTGCATGCAACACAGGCACCCTTGCACTGTAGTGCAAGGGTGCCTGCATTGTCGCTTGTCTGTCAAAAGGGCACCAGCACAGACGGAAAACTCAGGAATGCACTGTATGCCTAAAATACTGTCCATCCCTTCACTTTCCAGTGTCACAGCACAGAAAGGTGACTTGCTGAAATGCACAGCAACGCAATCCCATAAATATGACCCCCAGTTGACTGTCAAAGTCTTACGATCTTCCTGAAAAAATCAGGGCGGGAAGCTTGCATTGCCTTGCAGAGGCTGCATTGTATTCAAAGTCTTTGTTTGCGTTTTTGAAAAAAAGTACCTTTACGCACATTACATTACAATAGGAATAGTAAATATAAATAGAATAAAAGAAACAGCCTAAAAAAATATTCAAGAATAGTCTTGAATAAAGAGACTCTAAAATATACTTTGTTAGTTACCACCTCAGTTTTAATGCTTAGTAATCATACTAAATGTTCCCTAAATGTTACAACCCAACAATATTCACTGGGAAGGTGAATTGTATGCTGTTTGCACTGTACGAATCAGAATCATTTTGAACATGGATTTTAAATAATGTCTTTGATAATTGAAATTTTGTCCAATTCCACTTTTCTTGACAGTGTCATAAGTGCGTCCAAAAGTTTGCTTCTGAACAGTGTTTTTGCTATTTTTTAAATTAATGGTACTCAGTCCCCTGGAGGATTATTGTGTTGCCCTATTATGTGGTACTTCTTTATTTCACTCAGAAACATTGTTTCTTGTGCTTAAACATCGGCCAAATCATAGCCCCTTACTAATGTCTTGAAAAATAGTGGACACTGCGGGAAACTATTTCGTTCTAAGCAAAGAACAAATCTACCCAGTGTCTTTTGTTAAGCCTTTCATAAATTGAAAACCCAGTTTAGAGCAGATTCGTCACAGAGCTGTCCTGTTAGTGGTTACCCAAGTTCAAGTTGCAAAAGTAGTCGAGGTGTGCTTTGTCTTAAATTAAAGACTCAAAATCCATTGCTTACCATTTTTTTCAAGCACTACATTATTTTACCTTTGTATATTGCAGAAGAATTAAGGATTAAGAATATTTGAAATCTTAGTATTAAATACTTTCAAACGTGTAGAAAGTGACACTTCACCGTACTGCAGGTAAAACTGCTTAACACCCTGAGTTTTCTTGAAATATTTCTGTTTTAATAAATACAGCTGTGGCTGTCCGGAGAATTTGTAGGATATTTTTAATACCAAGGAAGTCCTCAGCAATCTCTAAAATAGACCCTTCACATTTCAAGAAGGTACAGAGATTTATTAAAAACATACTTTGATGTACATATTGTTTATGCCTAGTCCATTGTTTGAACTATATTATGCCCAGCAAAACCGCCCTGTATGGGCCAATACAGCTCCTATTCATGAAAAGTAAGTCATCTGTATTTACTATCAATGCAATAATATTCTCTCCCAACTTTGGAGGAAAACAACTTCTGAAGTGAGTAAGATCTTTTATGGTTGTAATGTGCTGCCTGCATGCAAAACCTACTACTGGTCTGAACATAAATCCATACTAATTAAAGCAGTTTCTAAATAAAATACAGCAAACAATCTGCAGTCTGATTGAAATGCTTGCAGCATGGCCCAAAGTTCATCCCTGTAGAATGTGTTGCTCATTTCAATGAAACAACAATAGGGCCCTTCCTTTGTCTGAACGCCTTTTCAAAGATATCATTTAGTACTATGTTATATGCTGAAGCAATTAACAACTACTTAGTGAACATTTTCCCTTAATGTTAATCAAAGTGATTGGTCTATAGTTTTAGCCTCCTGTCTAGAATCTTTAAGATGGATAGTAGAGTACTTCCAGACCAAGAACTTGGCATTTTACCACTTTGTAGAACGTGGTTGAAGAATATCTTCAGCAATTCTGTATCTATGCCTATTTTGCTAATCACAAACTTTGCAGATATCCTTTTGGGTCCTGTAGCCCCAGGACCCTTGATTGATACATTAAGATATTGAACTTCTCTTGATGTCATCCTCAAGAGATCAGTACCCTGATTCATCAAAGAAATATATGGTTGTCCTAAAGTAGCCCCCATAGCGATCTGGGGAAATTGGAGTACACATCGTGGACTGACCTACTAAACAATGTATTTGCCCTGGGCCGGGATAGCGGGTATTCGGTTACCCGAATCATGCATTCTATGTACTTGTGCTCTACTGTACTCACTCTAATGTTGTTGCCTTTTGTTCCCTATTTAAGGAAGAAATAAACTTGGATATAAAAAAGTAGCCCCCATAGAGACCTTTAATAAAAAGACAACTCTTCCTTGCTAATCTCAATGTTTGACTTATTTCTCTATTTAGAATACAATCCATGCCATCTTGCTAAAAGAATTTTACATGCACATATTTGAAACAGATTTAACATACATCTTTTATGGTTGCTCCTTTTTGTCTCTAATAAGGTACAGTTATAATGGTTTCTTAACAAGACTATACTTGTTCTACATGACTCCACATTTGGAGTGGTAGTCAGTGTTGGACCTGGCCCTTTTTGCAGGGTCATCCCCAAACCTTTTGCCTCTATCCTCCTATTTTCCTGACCTGGTTGGCTTGCTCTAGGACTCTGGGCATTTTATAACTGCTAACCAGTGCATATGCTGTCTGTGTAAATTGTGATTCTGATTGGTGTTCTGTGATTGGCATATTTGATTTACTGGTAAGTCCCTAGTGAAGTGCACCAGAGGTGCCCTAGAGCTGTAAACCAAATGCTACTAGTGGGCCTGCAGCACTGATTGCACCTCCCACGTGAGTAGCCCTGTAAACATGTCTCAGACCTACCACTGCTGTGTCTGTATGTGCAGTTTTGCATTGCCAATTCGACCTGGAAAGTGTGCCCACTTGGCAGGCCAAAGCCTTCCCTTTTAATACATGCAAGTCACCCCTAAAGTAGGTCCTAGGTAGCCCCATGTGAAGAGTGCAGTGTATTTAAAAGATAGGATATGTAGTGTTGTGTTTTACATGTCCTGATAGTAAAATACTGCTAAATTCATTTTTCACTATTGCAGGGCCTATCGCTCCCATAGGTTAACATGGGGATTGCCTTTAAATATCTTTCACGTGCAGTTTCCAATTGGGAGCGGATAGAGGTGTGGAGCTTGGGGTCCCTGAATTCACAATTTAAAAATACATCTTTAAAGTTGTTTTTTGGAATGTCTGTTTGAAAATGCCACTTCTAGAAAGTGGTCATTTTCTTGCTTAACCATTCTGTGTCTCTAGTTTGCTGCTGAATACACATCTGGGTCAGACTGGCAGTTGGGCTGTTTGTGAATTCACTCTAGACAGTGACATAAATAGGGCTGAGGTGTGTCCTGCCTATCCCAATGAGTCTTCCTGGGCTAGAGTGGGAGGGGGAGCTGACACCTGCACTTGAATGGGGTGTGCCTGCCCTCACACAATACAGTCTCCAATCCACTAGAGTATGTCTGGGGCAGGGCAAGAAAGGGGCAGTGTCTTGTGCACTACAAAGACTTTCCTTTGTAGTTTGCCTACTTCAAAGGCATGTATGAGTTTAAGTATTGGACTGCTGACCCCACAACTTTAGAACACTTCTGGATCAAGAGGAACCTCTGCCAAGGAGACAAGCCGAAGAGCTGTGTGTGCTGTGCTGTGTTGGCCTGCAGCTGCTGCTTCTCCCTGAGAAAGGAGAAAGACTGGACTTTGCTGTATATCCTGCATGGGAAGATTCTCCAAGGGCATGGACTGAGCTTGCCTCTTGTTAAGAAGTCTCAGGGACATCAAATACTTAATCTGCCAGCACCTGGTCTCTCTTACTGAGACCCCTGACTTTCTAAGTGGTACCACATCCAGTCCCTGGGCCCTTGTAAGGAGAAGCTGGAAGAACCAGAGTGAAAATCCATGCACCGGAGCCGAGAGGCAGAAAAATCGATGCAGTGCCTGTACTGCAGCTGAAAAGTTAATGCATCACCAGCTGAGCGCAGATTCATGGCTGCTGTGCATCTGGATTTTCTACACATCATCCTTGGGCATCAAAATCTTCAACATTACCACCCGGACCCGAGGCTGCTTGTCCAGAAACCAATGCATCGCTTACCCAGCGAAGAAAGAATCGACACATGGCCTCACTTGCAAGTAAGGAATCGATGCATTGCTTGCTTTTTCGACTGACCCTCGCCCGTGTGGCTTTATACCAGATAATTTGTCCTAAAATAAAGCATCCATTGATTTGTATGGATTAAAACTCTTTTTCTTTAATATTCAGATCTTTGCTTGTGTACATTGGACTTCTTAGTTTTGATCTTTTTTAATTTAGATAAATATTGGCTGTTTTTTTAAACTGGTGTGGGGTAATTGTGTGGTGTTTTCACTATGTTACTGTGTGTGATTGTGCAAATGCTTCCCGCATTGCCTCTGAGATAAGCCTGACTGCTTGTGCCAAGCCACGAAAGAATTATACAGGGGTTATCTGAGCTGTGTATCTCCCTTGCCCTGACTAGAGTGAGGGTCCATACTAGAGACCCCATTTCTAACAGTCAGTATATGGACAGCATACAAGAATGTCTTTTTCACTTCATAACAGGATTTCTTGTACACAAGTTAATTTAGATCCTCCCCTCCGCTGTCTCTTGCTCTTAAAATGACCCCAATGTTGTATGTGCAAATGCAGATACTGAAAAGTGCAAAAAAATATAGGTAAGATTTTTAAAGGCAATTTCTGCAAATCCAGTTTCTAATACCTCCAGCAAGGTTAGGCATAGTGTATGATAACAGTTTTATCCTTACCATAGCATCTTGAACTGTGAAATAAGTAGCAGGGGAGCCTTTGCATCATTCTAAGCTTTTGAAATACAATGTGACTTCGGTACTCACACTATTCTTTGTTCATATTACAAAATCTATGATCATCCTGTGTAAAAATGTTGGAGACTAGATTTGCAAGGTCAGATGTGTCACTTGTAAATATCAGTAGGCAAAGGATCTAGCTGGTTAGGCCAGGATTTCAAAGTATTAAAACACAAAAGGTTTATTGGATTGCAGGTCAAGAGAGATTAAATAAACATTGTTCAAAGCTTTAACAATTTTTTTCAAAGTATGGGTATAAGTCCTGCTCAGATAATACATAAAAGTACTGCATGACTGCACAAAGATAAATGTACAGTTTAGGACAAACAGAAACATTAATAATGGAAAAGCAGAAAAGCTTTATAACTAGAGAAGAACTCAGGAATCATCGATTGTCATTCTATTTATTATTTATAGAGCACTCTATTACTAAATAAATTTGGTGGAAAGTGCATGGATGTTTATTCACTACAATGCCAGGGGTTGCCAAAGTGACATCTCACACCGTTTGACCTCAGTGTCACAATGGAAATTAACGTCATATGACTTTTGAACCTGAATCCAAGGAAATTATGCCACATGATCTGTATCCGGAAGTTGTAGCAATAATTAATGTCACTGAAGTCCACTGCTTAACTCAAAAAGAAAATGTATTCATGAATTACAAGGAGATTCACAAAAAAAGAGATCAAAACAAATAGTTATAATGCCCACCAGTCTAATCCACATGGACCACAAATTGAATATGAACTACAGTATTGATTCGATTTACTAGTTATTGTTAACAGGTTTTGATTTATCATCACATATGACCTGTGCATTTGTGAAGCATAGAGCTGATTGTATTGTTCAAACACACCATTAGGTGTGACCTAAAGATAGCTTGAGCTGTTTCTCATACAATGAATAAAATAATAAATAACAAAACACAAACATATATACACACATAGAGGAAGCTTTAAGTTGGTTATGGTCATCTATTGGTCTGTTAAACAGTGAACAGTCATTCACATTTGTCATCCCTAAATTCAGCATACAGCGTCAGGCAGTTTGTCTGCCTGCTCTGCAATCCACTTCTATGGCTTTTTCCTTCAATTATCTGTCCTTTTGGTATTTCTTAGTCATCCTCACATGTTTAAACTATGGGGCATATTTACAAGAAAGTGGCGCATCAGCTATTATGCACCACTTTTATGGCGCTCCCCTGCCCCCTAGCATCACCATGGCAGTGCCATATTTACTGTACGGTGCACCATGGCTCATGTTAGCACACCAGCATCAAATGTATTTACGCTATTGTGGTGCATTAATTAACTAGCACCAAAACCGATGGCGCTTGTTATGTTATGTTAGGTTATGAAAATTTATAGAGGGCATAGCTACCCAAAGGCCTCCCAGGGCTGTACAGAAAATCTTTGAAAATACCTCCTTGTGACACAGACTAAAATAACCAGATTCTTAATAGCCGCCCGAAAGAGAGTTTTTTGCTACTTTGACGTAGATTCAGTGGTAATGAATTCCACAGTCTAGCTCTAGGATAAGATATTGATCTTCCTTCCCATTTGGGCATTTCTATTGGGGGAATAACAGCTAGGGCCATGGAGGATGATCTAAGATGTCTGGTAGGTTTGTAAAAAGAACCTAGGGTTCACAATATTGGTGGGCCTTTGTCATATAGCGCTCTGTGAATATAGCATAAGGATTTTAATTTTATCAGTTGCTCTAAAGGAAGCCAGTGCAGAGATGATAGAGCTAATCTGGCCAATTCATGCCTGGGTAATTTGAAGAGAAGGCGAGCAGCAGTGTTCTGCACCACCTGCAATTTCTTCATAACATATTTTGGTGCACCAAGAAACAAGGCGTTCCCATAATCCTGAAGAGAAATTATTAGGGCCTGTATGATGAGCCTCTTTGCAATGAACAGAAGTATTTTGAAAATCTTTCTAAGAAGTCTGAGTATGCCAAAACAGGAGGAGGATATTTTCTTTGCTTGATGATCCATGGTCAACCATGAATCGAACCATACTCCCCGACTCTAATGCTTTCTTTGGGCAATGGAAGATCTCCTAATGGTTGTAATACTGGAGAAATTAAGGAACATATTTATACTTTTTAGTGCCGCATTTGCGTTATTTTTTTACAATTGTATTTTGTAAGTTTGTGCTGTTTTTGCGTCAAAAAGCGGCACAAATGCAGCACTAAAAAAGTATAAATATGGGCCTAAGTTTGGTTTTGCCTGGTGCCCCAAAAACATAACCTCTGTCTTGTCTCCATTCAACTTGAGTCTACAGCTAGACATCCATTTCGAGACTGCCTGTAGACAAGGAATGAGCAGAGAGTTGGTTGAATTCTGTTCGGTAGAAAAGGATACCACAAGCTGAGTGTCATCTGCATATGACACTACAGAGAGTTCATAGGGCTCCACTACTTTTGCCAGAGGAGCCATATTGATATTAAATAGCGCAGGGCTTAAAGAAGAGCCCTGAGGCACCCCCACTTACTCTTAAAACAGCTAGAATAAAAGGATCGGTCCAGGACTTGAAATGATCTTGCTTCCAAGAATGAAGTAAACCAACTCAGGGCATTGATTGAGACTCCACTTTCCCTCATTCTCTGGAGCAAAATTTTGTGCTCAACAGTGTCAAAGGCTGCAGTAAGATCGAGAAGCACAATTGCTGAGACCAAGCCCTGATCCAAGTGTTTTCTAACTTCTTCAGTGACTGGGATTATTGCAGATTCCGTGCTATGTAATGGTCAGAAGCCCATCTGAGAAGGATGGAGAATGTTATTTTCTTCCGAATAACTCGAAAGATGAGTATTCACGTGTTTTTCAAGTACTTTAACAAGGGCTGGCAGCATGGAGATTGGTCCATAGTTGCCAGGGATGAGTGGATACAGAATGGGCTTCTTAAGCAACGACCTCACAATTGCATTTTTCCATTGTGGAGGGACGGTGCCGACTGATAGTGACATGTTCAGCAAATCGGTTACCACAGGGACTATTATTGAAGCCCCTTGTCCTAAGATTGAAGGCGGGCCAGATCCTGGGAGACCCTGATTTAAGAGTGGTCCATAGTATTGAGACCGTATCAGGAGAAAGGGGAGGAAGATATGTAAACTTTGCTGCTCCATTAGAACACTGCTCGTCTACTGCTTGGGGACTATGGGTATCTATTGGAAAGGTTGAATAGATCCCTGCAATTGTTTCCTGGAAAAATCCAGCTAGGTCATTACTATGTTTATGAGAGCCTTCTACAGTGACTGTGTGTGCCTGGGGAGAGGTAAATTATTTTAATAGGAGAAAGATTCATTTCGGGGAATTAGAGCTCTGTTCGATTTTATCTGCAAAATAGGCGCTTTGGGCAGTTTTAATTTCAGCATGAAACCTTCCAATAGCCTTCCTGTAGTAATCTTTAGAAGAAGTATCATAGGATTTTCTCCATTTTCGCTCCAGCCGCTTATAATCCCTCTTTATTAAGCTAAGATGTTTGGAAAACCAGGGGGCACCTTTTTTCTTATGTCCGCTCGTCCTTAACGTATATCGAAGGATTGTGTTTAGGCTTTTGCTAATCCAATTATTAAATGAGTCTAAAGATGTCCCCATATTACCATTCAATGTGGGTTTTGAACTCTCTAGGATGTCAATCCATTCTTTAGTCTTAAGCATATGCCAGCACCTAGAAGGTTGGGTAATGCTTTGGGAAGGTGTTTCCAATACTGCAAAGGGAAGGGAGAGAGAGATTAAGTAATGATCGGACCAGGCTAAGGGGGTGGAAGGCAGGGAAGTTAATTCAGCTATACTGATTAAAACTAAGTCAATGGTATGACCCTTGATGTGTGTAGGGCTCCTGATCAGTTTTGTAAGGTCTAAGGCCTCCTTAACTAACAGAAGTCTCTTAGCAGCTGCATTCTCTAAATTCTCTGCATGAATATTAAAATCTCCAAGAATTGTGAAATTTGGCTTATTACAAATTAAATCTGCCACTTGTTCCAGAAAGGCTTGAAGGAAATGTAGTGATGTGCTAGGGGTGCAATACACTAAGGCCCCGGAGAAGCTATATTGGGGACTTAATGAAAAAGAAAAAATACATACTCTCATAATCTGATAATTTAAGTAGATGGGTGATGATCTTAACTGAGTCCTTGACAATAATGGCCCCATTTCCAAGAGACTCTGTCATGCCTTATTATTGAGAGCTTATTAGGTAGAGCCAGGGAAATATCAGGAGCTGAGTCCCCATGGAGCCATGTTTCTGTGAGGAACAGGGCTGTAGGTGTTAATTCACTCAGTAGAAGATTAATATCCAGCTTGTGGGCAGCTAAAGTTCTGCAATTTACCATGAGAAACAGGCTATATGGAGCTTTATGTGAAACAGGTGTATTCTGTATCAGAGGTTGAGGGGGTCTATCAACTCTACTATAGGGCCAGGTGACTTCCCTGGAATCCGTTTGCCCATTACCTTTGGCTTCTGTGTTAAATCGAAGGGAATAGAGAAATTCAGCCTCATATGTTAGCCAACCTGTATTAAGATGACTATAGTTGCTGACCCCTGGGCCTAGTCTACAACGGATGGGCACAGATGGTGCGCCAAAGGCAAACCTGCTGTGCGGCCGCAGCATTGAAAGCTTTTAAATGCTCAGATATACAGAAGGATCAGACGGCTAGACCACTGACCTCCTAAAGATGGTGTCCGTAGTTGTGCTTCTGGAGAGGTCGGAAAATGGCTGCCGTCTCAGCACACCGAGACTGGCAGGCACAATCCTTCCTCAAAGTGTCAAAGAGCCTAGTTTAAAGCACTGGTAAGTCTACTTGTGAAAGTATTAATCCCAACAGAATAAAAATGAAGGAAAAACAGAGTTCCTCAAATTTAAAACACCAGCGGCCTCTAAACACAGACCATGGTTTGTAAAAAAATAATGAACCCTCCCCCAGATAGTAAAAAGAATGCTAATAACACACCTATAAACTGTTAGAAACTACAATGAATGAAAAGCTGTCACCTGCAGCTGCAAATTCAAGACATCCCGCTGCCCGACTGCAGCACTGAAGGCTTTTTAATGCTCAGATATACAGGAGCAGGAGGATCAGACGGCTAGACTGCTGACCTCCTAAGGATGGCATCCATAGTTGTGCTTCTGGAGTGGTCAGGAAATGGCTGCCGTCTCAGCTCCCCGAGAACGGCAGGCACAATCCTTCCTTGAAGTGTCAAAGAGCATAGTTTAAAGCGCTCGTAATTCTACTTGTGAAAGTAATAATCCCAACAGACTACAGATGAAGGGAAAACAGAGTTCCTCAAATTTAAAACACCAGCGGCCTTTAAACACGGACCATGGTTTGTAAAAAACCATTAACCCTCCTCCAGATAGTAAAAAGAATGCAAATAACACGAGTATAAACTGTTAGAAACTACAATAAATGAAAAGCTGTCACCTGCAAATTCAAGATATTCCGCTGCACAGCCGCATCATTGACGGCTTTTAAATGCTCAGATATACAGGAGGATCGGACAGCTAGACTGCTGACCTCCTAAAGATAACGTCTGTAGTTGTGCTTCTGGAGAGGTCGGAAAATGGCTGCCATCTCAGCACACCGAGACCAGCAGGCACAATCCTTCCTCAAAGCGTCAAGGAGCCTAGTTTAACCCCTTCGCTGCCAGGCCTTTTCCCCCTCCTGTGCCGAGCCTTTTTTTGGCTATTTGGAGCAGTTCGCGCTTAGGCCCTCATAACTTTTTGTTCACATAAGCTACCCACGCCAAATTTGCGTCCTTTTTTCCCAACATCCTAGGGATTCTAGAGGTACCCAGACTTTGTGGGTTCCCCAGAAGGAGGCCAAGAAATTAACCAAAAAACAGTGAAATTTCGTTTTTTTTTAAAAAATTGGAAAAATGGGCTGCAGAAGAAGGCTTGTGGTTTTCCCCCTGAAAAGGGCATCAACAAAGGGTTTGCGGTGCTGAAATCACCAGCTTCCCAGCTTTCAGGAACAGACAGACTTGAATCAGAAAACCCAATTTTTCAACACAATTTTGGCATTTTACTGGGACATACCCCATTTTTATGATTTTTTGTGCTTTCAGCCTCCTTCCAGTCAGTGACAGAAATGGGCATGAAACCAACGCTGGATCCCAGAAACCGCAACATTTTTGAAAAGTAGACAAAAATCTGAATTCAGCAAGGGGTCATTTGTGTAGATCCTACAAGGGTTTCCTACAGAAAATAACAACTGAAAAAGAAAAATATTGAAATTGAGGTGAAAAAAACATCAATTTTTCTCTACGTTTTACTCTGTAACTTTTTCCAGCAATGTCAGATTTTCGAAAGCAATATACCGTTACGTCTGCTGGACTCTTCTGGTTGCAGGGATATATAGGGCTTATAGGTTCATCAAGAACTCTATGTACCCAGAGCCAATAAATGACCTGCACCCTGCAGTGGGTTTTCAATCTATGCCGGGTATACAGCAATTCATTTGCTGAAATATAAAGAGTAAGAAATAGCTATCAAGAAAACCTTTGTATTTCCAAAATGGGCACAAGATAAGGTGTTGAGAAGCAGTGGTTATTTGCACATCTCTGAATTCCGGGGTGCCCATACTAGCATGTGAATTACAGGGCATTTCTCAAATAGACGTCTTTTTTACACACTGTCTTACATTTGGAAGGAAAAAATGTAGAGAAAGACAAGGGGCAATAACACTTGTTTTGCTATTCTATGTTCCCCCAAGTCTCCCGATAAAAATGATACCTCACTTGTGTGGGTAGGCCTAGCGCCCGCGACAGGATATGCCCCAAAAAACAACGTGGACACATCACAGAAAACAGAGGTGTTTTTTGCAAAGTGCCTACCTGTAGATTTTGGCCTGTAGCTCAGCCGCCACCTAGGGAAACCTACCAAACCTGTGCATTTCTGAAAACTAGAGACCTAGGGGAATCCAAGATGGGGTGACTTGTGTGGCTCGGACCAGGTTCTGTTACCCAGAATCCTTTGCAAACCTCAAAATGTGGCTAAAAAAACACATGTTCCTCACATTTCTGTGGCAGAAAGTTCTGGAATCTGAGAGGAGCCACGAATTTCCTTCCACCCAGCGTTCCCCCACGTCTCCCGATAAAAATGATACCTCACTTGTGTGGGTAGGCCTAGCGCCCGCGACAGGAAATGCCCCAAAGCGCAACGTGGACACAGCCAAATTGGTGAAGGAAAACAGAGGTGTTTTTTGCAAAGTGCCTACCTGTAGATTTTGGCCTGTAGCTCAGCCGCCACCTAGGGAAACCTACCAAACCTGTGCATTTCTGAAAACTAGAGACCTAGGGGAATCCAAGATGGGGTGACTTGTGTGGCCCGGACCAGGTTCTGTTACCCAGAATCCTTTGCAAACCTCAAAATTTGGCTAAAAAAACACATGTTCCTCACATTTCTGTGGCAGAAAGTTCTGGAATCTGAGAGGAGCCACCCAGCGTTCCCCCACGTCTCCCGATAAAAATGATACCTCACTTGTGTGGGTAGGCCTAGCGCCCGCGACAGGAAATGCCCCAAAGCGCAACGTGGACACAGCCAAATTGGTGAAGGAAAACAGAGGTGTTTTTTGCAAAGTGCCTACCTGTAGATTTTGGCCTGTAGCTCAGCCGCCACCTAGGGAAACCTACCAAACCTGTGCATTTCTGAAAACTAGAGACCTAGGGGAATCCAAGATGGGGTGACTTGTGTGGCCCGGACCAGGTTCTGTTACCCAGAATCCTTTGCAAACCTCAAAATTTGGCTAAAAAAACACATGTTCCTCACATTTCTGTGGCAGAAAGTTCTGGAATCTGAGAGGAGCCACCCAGCGTTCCCCCACGTCTCCCGATAAAAATGATACCTCACTTGTGTGGGTAGGCCTAGCGCCCGCGACAGGAAATGCCCCAAAGCGCAACGTGGACACAGCCAAATTGGTGAAGGAAAACAGAGGTGTTTTTTGCAAAGTGCCTACCTGTAGATTTTGGCCTGTAGCTCAGCCGCCACCTAGGGAAACCTACCAAACCTGTGCATTTCTGAAAACTAGAGACCTAGGGGAATCCAAGATGGGGTGACTTGTGTGGCTCGGACCAGGTTCTGTTACCCAGAATCCTTTGCAAACCTCAAAATTTGGCTAAAAATACACATGTTCCTCACATTTCTGTGGCAGAAAGTTCTGGAATCTGAGAGGAGCCACGAATTTCCTTCCACCCAGCGTTCCCCCACGTCTCCCGATAAAAATGATACCTCACTTGTGTGGGTAGGCCTAGCGCCCGCGACAGGAAATGCCCCAAAGTGCAACGTGGACACAGCCAAATTGGTGAAGGAAAACAGAGGTGTTTTTTGCAAAGTGCCTACCTGTAGATTTTGGCCTGTAGCTCAGCCGCCACCTAGGGAAACCTACCAAACCTGTGCATTTCTGAAAACTAGAGACCTAGGGGAATCCAAGATGGGGTGACTTGTGTGGCTCGGACCAGGTTCTGTTACCCAGAATCCTTTGCAAACCTCAAAATTTGGCTAAAAATACACATGTTCCTCACATTTCTGTGGCAGAAAGTTCTGGAATCTGAGAGGAGCCACGAATTTCCTTCCACCCAGCGTTCCCCCACGTCTCCCGATAAAAATGATACCTCACTTGTGTGGGTAGGCCTAGCGCCCGCGACAGGAAATGCCCCAAAGCGCAACGTGGACACAGCCAAATTGGTGAAGGAAAACAGAGGTGTTTTTTGCAAAGTGCCTACCTGTAGATTTTGGCCTGTAGCTCAGCCGCCACCTAGGGAAACCTACCAAACCTGTGCATTTCTGAAAAGTAGAGACCTAGGGGAATCCAAGATGGGGTGACTTGTGTGGCTCGGACCAGGTTCTGTTACCCAGAATCCTTTGCAAACCTCAAAATTTGGCTAAAAAAACACATGTTCCTCACATTTCTGTGGCAGAAAGTTCTGGAATCTGAGAGGAGCCACAAATTTCCTTCCACCCAGCGTTCCCCCACGTCTCCCGATAAAAATGATACCTCACTTGTGTGGGTAGGCCTAGCGCCCGCGACAGGAAACGCCCCAAAGCGCAACGTGGACACATCACATTTTTTCATTGAAAACAGTGCCTACCTGTAGATTTTGGCCTCTAGCTCAGCCGGCACCTAGGGAAACCTACCAAACCTGTGCATTTCTGAAAACTAGAGACCTAGGGGAATCCAAGATGGGGTGACTTGTGTGGCTCGGACCAGGTTCTGTTACCCAGAATCCTTTGCAAACCTCAAATTCTGTCTAAAAAAAAACATTCTCCACACATTTCGGTGACAGAAAGTTCTGGAATCTGAGTGGAGCCACAAATTTCCTTCCACCCAGCGTTCCCCCAAGTCTCCTGATAAAAATGATACCTCACTTGTGTGGGTGGGCCAGGTGCCTGCAACAGAATAAGGCCCAAAACTTGTAGAGATAGAGGGGATAGCACAGCAAGTTTATAAGGACATATTCTTTTATACATCTTTAGACTGACTCTGCTTTGGGGACCCACATAAGTGAGGTGTCATTTTACTTGGGAGGCTGAGGGGAACACTGGGGAGTAGGAATTTTGTGCTGAAGTGGTGATCCTACGAAGAAAAGTCAGGAAAATATGCTTTTTTTAAGCACATTGAGGTTTACAGAGGAGTCTGGGTAAGAAAATGTTGGGGGATCCACGCAAGCCACACCTCCCTGGACTCCTTGGGGTGTCTAGTTTTATAAAATGCCTGGGTTTGGTAGGTTTCCCTAGATGAAGGCCGCACACAGGACCAAAAACATAGGTGCCCTCTCCCCCCCAAACACAGGTAGTTTTGTAATATATCGTTTTGATGTGCCCACATACGTCCGTGATGTGCCAAACACTAAAATTTTGAAAAGAAACAGTTAGGTTATGTGAAAAAGACCCCTCACTCACCAACCAAGTTGGTGGCATGCTTCATCATCGGGGTCCCACCTGAGGCACCTAGCGTGTCACAGGTGTGCTGCGACGCCTGATTACAGCGGAGCAGGTTTTGTCATTTTTACCACACATACTGGTTGGATTTGGCACGAGGGTGAGTGATGGTTCAGTGGATCAAATTTTACTAACAAGAGCTTTCACAAAAATGAAATGCACTGTTAGTAACTGAAAGGCAAAAAACTGAACCAATGACTCACAGCTCTTGAGCTGTAAAGCCGCGACAAGGCACCAACCGCTTTACAGTCCATTCATACAACTTTAATACATGACACACACAAGGCCATTCACACCGCCAGCCACGGGCCCAGCACATTACAACACTCACATCGACAGACAGCGCCACTCAAGGGCCCATCACTTACATACGCCCACATGCCTGATACAACAATCACACCAGCTGATGGGAGTGTGTGGACTGGTGTTTGGCTGGCAGTGTGTTGCAGTAGCCAACAGCAAGTCAATATGTACACTCTCAGCCAAGCCCCACTCCACCCACAATTGCATCATTTTTTTATTTATTTTTTAACAGAGGAACCCCTAACTAAGTAGAAAGAATTACAAAAATACAAACACAAAAGCTCTAACTAAGAACATAACAGAAATGCTAACCATGAAACTAAACACATGAAAATACAAAACAGACATGAGTTTACACTCATGGTTGTTCCCAGAAATTCTTCTGGGTGTGGTAATTCTTAAAACAAGCACCGACACACAGCCCAGGCTTTGAAGGACAATCTGGGCAGTACATTCGAGACTCCCTCCGGATACCTCTTCGAAAACACACTCTACATTTCTTAGCTGGAAAGTCTTTTTTGGGTGTGGGAGGAATGTGCTCAGCAAAGTGGCGATCTTTCAATCTTGCCACATCCTCCACCACTGCTTCTCTAGGAACTCTGGCCTGTTCCACCACAATAAGGCTCTCTATCACTGACTCCTGAAATTTCACAAATGTCATCTTTGACTCTGGAGACCTATCCCTAAACACAATAAAAGCATTGAAGGTTGCTAAGTGGAAGAGGTGAAGTGCTAACTTCTTATACCAAACGTAAGACTTACGAATAGCAGTATAAGGTTCCAACCTCTGGTCAACTCTATCTACACCTCCCATGTGCTTATTATAATCTAAAATGCACACAGGTTTGCGCACTTCAGCAACCTGGCCCCAAACAGTCACAGGGGAAGTACTCTCATCATGGATGGTACTTAGCATGTAGACATCCCTCTTATCTGAAAATTTCAAAGCTAGCAGCTCCTCGTTCCGCAAGGCACAGCACTGTCCTCTCTCAAGTTTTTTACAGACAAGCTCCCTTGGATAGCCTTTCCGGTTAGAACGGATTGTGCCACAAGCAACTGTGTCCACTCTAAACAATTCCTTGAACAATTGCACACCAGTGTAGAAGTTATCTACATACAAATGGTGACCTTTGTTGAACAGTCGTCTACCAAGATCCCACACAATTTTCTCAGTAACTCCAAAAGTGGGAGGACAACCAGGGGGGTCAATATTGGAATCCCTACCAGTGTACACACGGAAACTATACACATATCCTGTCCTACTTTCAGACAGCATATACAATTTAATTCCATATCGTGCCCTTTTGCTAGGAATGTACTGCCTAAAAACCAAACGACCCTTGAAGAGGACCAAAGACTCGTCCACACTTAACTCTTTGCCTGGAACATAGACCTCCGAAAACCGATCTACAAAATGATCAAGGACAGGCCTAATCTTAAAAAGACGGTCAGAATCTGGGTGATCTCGTGGCAAGGCTAATGCATTGTCAACAAAATGCAGCATCCTAAGAAGAAGCAAATACCGATTACGACTCATGGTCGCTGGAAATATAGCTGTTGCCATCAAGGGACTAGTAGACCAATAAGAAGCCAGTGACGGCTTCCTTATCAACCCCATCAAAAAAGTCAAACCCAAAAACTTTTTTAACTCCTCCAAATTTGTGGGAATCCACTGGGCAGCTCTAGAGTGTGGCCTAAGTCTAGCAGCGTTGTCCCTCAAATGCTGCTCCGCATACAAATTAGTCTGCTCAACAATCTCTTCCAAAAACACATCATCCATGAATAACTCAAAGAAATTGATAGGCATAAAGTTCTCTGTATTGGCGTTACACCCCGGGAGACCAGTAAAGGCAGGCAACTCTGGCTGCTCCATGTTTGGGGCAACCCAGACATCAGGTCTTATAACGGGAAACCTTTCAGCCCCAGGTTGCTGCACTATTGGCACATCAATGTCCTCCTCTAAAACAGGCCCTTCATCTGCACTGAGTGTGGCTTCATCATCAGAAGATTCCCCTCCAAGAGAAACATCACTGCCAGAATCTCTGACTTCCTCCTCTGCCTCAGATGCAGAGTCTGTCTCATAGTCATGATCAGACTGTGACTCAAAAAGCATACCAACCACCTGCTGAGCGGTCATCCTGCGGCTAGCCATGATCTCTCCTGCTAAAATTAACTGGACAAATTCACCACCAACAACCAGCACTGTGTAAGACAAGTGACAAAGTGTAGCTTTGTTAGTAAGAGTTATAAACTCAAAAACTATACCGCTCACTTGCCTGAAAAAGCTTGATTCACCAGCAACTACACAGCAATCACCAATCATATCCCACTAAAAATAAAGAAAGAAAGGCAAATTAGAAATAAGACCAAACAAATATCATTGTGCACAAACCTAAGGACAATTTCACACACAATCCTGCATTTAGTACACCCCCTACAAACATGTCATTCATGCATGGCAACAGTACTCCTTTGGAGTAAATTGTTTTTACTTACCTAAAACATGCAACTGTGCAAACTGCAGGTCAACCACCGCCAAAACCGCAAGGAGCCACAGCAAATAAAGCAAAAGCTTTGAACTAGAACAAAAAGGAGGAAAACATTTTTTATCACAAATGCAAAGACTTCTTCAGTTGACAAACACCCCACCATCAAACATTTAGAAATTGGTGCCTAAGTGGATTCTGCCATAGGGGCAGATGGGCCTACTAATAAAATAGACCTGTCTATCCCAAGGAAGCCAGAAAATACCTTTAGTAGTGTGTCCCCATGGAGAGCAACCCTTGCCAAAGGGGACAGCCCTCAAAAAGAAAAAAAAAAAAAAAAAAAACCACACACAACACTATCCCTGGTGCCTAAGTGGCTTCTGCCCCCAGCGGGTGTAGAAATGGGCAACAGGTCAATGCCCCCCTTGGGGGGGTGCCCCGTGACCAAGGGGACGCCCCCCCACAAAAATAAAAAAATAAAAAAAAATCCCTGGCGTTCTAGTAGTTTCTGCCCCCCTTGGGGGCAGACCAGCCTAAAAATAATAGGCTGATCTGTCTCCAAGGGGTGCAGAAATGGCCTGGGTACATGTGCCCCCAAAGTGGGGGGCGACCCTTGCCCAAGGCCCCACCCATCCACTAACACACACACACACACACACACACACACTATCCCTGGTGTCTAAGTGGCTTCTGCCCCCCTTGGGGGCAGGTGGGCCTAAGAAAATAGGCCCATCTGCCCCCAGGGGGTGTAGAAATGGGCAACAGGTCAATGCCCCCCTTGGGGGGGGCGCCCCGTGACCAAGGGGACGCCCCCCCACAAAAATAAACAAATAAAAAAAAATCCCTGGCGTTCTAGTAGTTTCTGCCCCCCTTGGGGGCAGACCAGCCTAAAAATAATAGGCTGATCTGTCTCCAAGGGGTGCAGAAATGGCCTGGGTACATGTGCCCCCAAAGTGGGGGGCAACCCTTGCCCAAGGCCCCACCCATCCACTAACACACACACACACACACACACACACTATCCCTGGTGTCTAAGTGGCTTCTGCCCCCCTTGGGGACAGGTGGGCCTAAGAAAATAGGCCCATCTGCCCCCAGGGGGTGTAGAAATGGGCAACAGGTCAATGCCCCCCTTGGGGGGGCGCCCCGTGACCAAGGGGACGCCCCCCCACAAAAATAAACAAATACAAAAAAATCCCTGGCGTTCTAGTAGTTTCTGCCCCCCTTGGGGGCAGACCAGCCTAAAAATAATAGGCTGATCTGTCTCCAAGGGGTGCAGAAATGGCCTGGGTACATGTGCCCCCAAAGTGGGGGGCGACCCTTGCCCAAGGCCCCCCCATCCACTAACACACACACACACACACACACTATCCCTGGTGTCTAAGTGGCTTCTGCCCCCCTTGGGGGCAGGTGGGCCTAAGAAAATAGGCCCATCTGCCCCCAGGGGGTGTAGAAATGGGCAACAGGTCAATGCCCCCCTTGGGGGGGCGCCCCGTGACCAAGGGGACGCCCCCCACAAAAAAAAAACAAATAAAAAAAAAAACCTGGCGTTCTAGTGGTTTCTGCCCCCCTTGGGGGCAGACCAGCCTAAAAATAATAGGCTGATCTGTCTCCAAGGGGTGTAGAAATGGCCTGGGTACATGTGCCCCAAAGTGGGGGGCGACCCTTGCCCAAGGCCCCCCCCCATCCACTAACACACACACACACTATCCCTGGTGTCTAAGTGGCTTCTGCCCCCCTTGGGGACAGGTGGGTCTAAGAAAATAGGCCCATCTGCCCCCAGGGGGTGTAGAAATGGGCAACAGGTCAATGCCCCCCTTGGGGGGGCGCCCCGTGACCAAGGGGACGCCCCCCCACAAAAATAAACAAATACAAACAAATCCCTGGCGTTCTAGTAGTTTCTGCCCCCCTTGGGGGCAGACCAGCCTAAAAATAATAGGCTGATCTGTCTCCAAGGGGTGCAGAAATGGCCTGGGTACATGTGCCCCCAAAGTGGGGGGCGACCCTTGCCCAAGGCCCCCCCATCCACTAACACACACACTATCCCTGGTGTCTAAGTGGCTTCTGCCCCCCTTGGGGGCAGGTGGGCCTAAGAAAATAGGCCCATCTGCCCCCAGGGGGTGTAGAGATGGGCAACAGGTGAATGCCCACCTTGGGGGGACGCCCCGTGGCCAAGGGGACGCCCCCCCACAAAAATAAACACATAAAAAAAAATCCCTGGCGTTCTAGTGGTTTCTACCCCCCTTGGGGCAGATCAGCCTAAAAATAATAGGCTGATCTGCCCTCAAGGGGGGCAGAAATGGCCCTAAAAGACATGCCCCCCAAAGGGGAGCGACCCTTGCCCAAGGGGGCGCCCCCCCATCCACTACACACACAATCCCTGGTGCCTAAGTGGCTTCTGCCCCCCTTGGGGGCAGATGGACCTAAAAAAAATAGGCCGATTTGCCCCCAAGGGGGGCAGGAAAGGCCAACAGTTCTCTGCCCCCTTGGGGGGGGCGCCCCTTGCCCAAGGGGGCACCCCCCCCACATAAATACACATAAAAATAAAAAACCCTGGTGATCTAGTGTTTCCTGCCCCCCTTGGGGGCAGATCTGGCTAAAAAGTAGCCAATCTGCCCTCAAGGGGGGCAGAAATGGCCCGAAAAGACATGCCCCCCAAAGGGGAGCGACCCTTGCCCAAGGGGGCGCCCCCCCATCCACTACACACACAATCCCTGGTGCCTTAGTGGCTTCTGCCCCCCTTGGGGGCAGATGGACCTAAAAAAAATAGGCCGATCTGCCCCCAAGGGGGGCAGAAAAGGCCAACAGTTCTCTGCCCCCTTGGGGGGGCACCCCTTGCCCAAGGGGGCACCCCCCTCCACATAAATGCACATAAAAATATAAAACCCTGGTGATCTAGTGTTTTCTGCCCCCCTTGGGGGCAGATCTGCCTAAAAAGTAGGCCAATCTGCCCCCAAGGGGGGCAGAAATGGCCGTAAGTAATTGCCCCCAAAAGGGGAGCGACCCTTGCCCAAGGGGCCGCTCCCCGCATGCCAGAAACACAGAAGTAAAACAAAAAAAACAAATCCCTGGTGTCTAGTGGGCATTCCTGCTGCCCGATCGCAATGCGATCGGGCAGCAGGAATGCTCAAAGAGACACTGGGGAAAAGGAAAAGCCTTTCCTTTTCCCCGGTGCCTCTTTAGCCCCAACCCCCCACCCACCGGGAAGAGGAACTCACCTCTTCTCTCGTCGCCGCACAGGAAGCAAATGGCTTCCTGTGCGGCGAGGAACCCATAATGAAGTCAGCACGCGATCGCGCGCTGACGTCATTATGGGGGGGTGGGGGGGTCGGGGGTGGAAGGGGAAGGGCTTCCCCTTCCATCCCCGACTTTGGGGGGTGGGAGGGAAGCACACAGAGGGAGCGAGAGCGCTCCCTCTGGGCTGTGTGCCGAGGACGTAGTGGTTACGTCCTCGGCACAGCAGCACTGTGCCGCGGGACGTAACCACTACGTCCGCGGCACAGAAGGGGTTAAAGAGTTGGTAAATCTACTTGTGAAAGTATTAATCCCAACAGAATAAAAATGAAGGAAAAACAGAGTTCCTCAAATTTAAAACACCATCGGCCTCTAAACACGGACCATGGTTTGAAAAAAATCGTTAACCCTCCCCAGATAGTAAAAAGAATGCCAATAACATGAGTAGAAACTGTTAAAAACTACAATAAATTAAAAGTTGTCACCTGTTGTCCAGCAATCCATGGGTAAGCCCATTGGGAACAATGGGAGAGTCACTTTAACACCTACCTTGTACAGGTGTTAAACATGACAGGGAAAATGGTGCAGTGAAATCTCGTAAATTTCACTGCACCATTTTTCTGGGCATCCTAATGGGGGAACGCCTTATTTACATACATTATGCCTGTCACCAGCATAATGTTGCACAAGGGGTTACAGAGGGGCTCAATGCCTGCATTGCACCGCTATGTAAATCTTCTGCTAGGAAAAAGGCCTCCTTGACCCCGCCTTAGCGTAAAGAAAGTGACACTAGGGCAGCACAAGGAGGTGCTAGGGGCTTCTAAATATGACCCTATGTTTTTAGTTTCCAGTTATTCAAAGCCAATACTACATTTTCTTTCTGCCAATAATGTTAAAAATAGTTATTACAAGCATAAGATGCCTAGCATAAGGAGTATTTTTCTATTTTAATATTGTGACACATCTTTGCAAAAATACAAAGTAAACATCTCAACAGCTTGCAAAGGCCAGACCTATTTAGTTTGCCAATGTTTGTTTTACTTGTAGTCGCAGGAATGAAGCACGGCAACAAGTTTAAAATAAGCGTATTGTTTTGTTTTTTTCTTCATTTTATGAAGCATTCTAAACAGTACTGCACCAGCGAATGCATTTATTTTACCAAATAGAAAGTGTAGTATCCCAGAGGAAGTTTCAAAAAGTAACCAGTGCTCATTAGAGCATTAGTTACTTACTGTTCTTGTTTCTCCTTTTGTCACCCTTGAGGCCAGGAGTCACAAAGGTCTTGTTAGGGGTGGCAGGGACAAGCTACCTGCAACCCTTGGTGATCGTAAATGATGAGTCTGGGAGAGTGAAATTTATAAAAGCACAACACATCATTGGATCAGGGACACTGCTTTGGGAAAAATATGTTTTCAGAGCCTTTCCAAAGTTCAACGAAGGTTCCAATTGCAGAATCTGAAAGGTAGGGTGGTCCAAGAAGAGGATCTTGCAACGGAGTAAGCTTGATAGCCCAGTCTAAATGGATGAGATGTAATCTGCACCAAAGCCAAGTTAGCAGATCAGAAAGCTCTTTTGTGAATATGCCACATTAACTTGGCTCATAGACATTGTAGGGTCTGCTGCACATAAAAACTCTGGGAACAGCTATTATACACAATCTACTAGTGATTCCAGTGCCAATAGAACTGAAAGGAGAGATTATGGCCCGTATTTATACTCCGTTTGCGCCGAATTAGCGTCATTTTTTTCGACGCAAATTCGGCGCAAAACTAACGCCATATTTATACTTTGGCATTAGACGCGTCTAGCGCCAAAGTATGGGCAAATAGCGTCATTTTTTGGCGTGAACGCCTTCCTTGCGTTAATGAGATGCAAGGAAGGCGTTCCCGTCTAAAAAAATGACGGCGACGCAAATGCGTCGTATTTATACTCCCGGGCAAAAATCACGCCCGGGAGGTGGCGGGTCAAAACACCCCGCATTTGCGCCACTATTTAACGCCTGGGTCAGGGTAGGCGTTAAGGGGCCTGTGGGCTCAAAATGAGCCCACAGGTGCCCTCCCCTGCCCCCAGGGACCCCCCCTGCCACCCCTGCCCACCCCAGGAGGACACCCAAGGATGGAGGGACCCACCCCAGGGACATTCAGGTAAGTTCATGTAAGTATAATTTTTTAATTTTTTTTTTTTTTTTTGGGTGGCATAGGGGGGCCTTATTTGTGCCCCCCTACATGCCACTATGCCCAATGACCATGCCCAGGGGACATAAGTCCCCTGGGCATGGCCATTGGGCAAGGGGGCATGACTCCTGTCTTTACTAAGACAGGAGTCATTTAAATGGCGTCTGGGCGTCGAAAATAATGGCGCAAATCGGGTTGAGGCGATTTTTTTGCCTCAACCTGACTTGCCCCATTTTAAGACGCCCTAACGCCATTTTCCCCCTACGCCGGCGCTGCCTGGTCTACGTGTTTTTTTTCCACGCACACCAGGCAGCGCCGGTCTGCTAGCGCCGGCTAACGCCATTCCATAAATACGGCGCCCGCATGGTGCTTCAGAATGGCGTTAGACGGCGCTAAATTTTTTGACGCTAAACTGCGTTAGCGCAGTTTAGCGTCAAAAAGTATAAATATGGGCCTATGGATCCACATTTCCCCGTCCCAAAGATTAAGGATAATCAACATTTTAGTGGTTTCTGGGTGGACTGAAATTTAGTTGATTGACCTTAGCATAAATAGGAATTCAAGGTCTTGTAAGCACTCCAGAAATGAATCAGTTTGTATTCATATTATCTCATGGGGACTCTCAGAAAATTAAGCAACAATAGCATATTGTATGCCTCCGTAACTGCAGGACTACTAGCCTCCATGAAATGAAACGTAAGTAGTGTTTGTAATACAAGCTCGAGGATGGTATTGGTTAGGTAGAAATGGAAGAAAGGGCGCAAACAGCCAGTTATTTTCCTTTGTCTTTGTCTTTTGCCTACGCTCAAAATCTTCTCCTGGAAAAGTACCCAAAGGGGAGTGAAACAAGAAGTACAATGCAAAACAGTTATAAAGGCTTCGTTAGAGAATGGTGGCAACAGAGTGCATGCTAAGAAGCAATTTCCTTTCTCTTTTTTCCTTAGTTCATTTACGTGATGGGTGAAGCAAGTGTTCTCAATGGCAGTGGATGAGTGTCAATGCACTGACTAGCATTGCATCAATCTGTTTACCCAATTTACACCAGCCCATATGCCATTGTTTCCACTGTCATTTTCACTATCATGCATGCTGTCAGTGCAAGACTGACACAACAACCATGAAGGTCCCATACAGCAAAGTACAAAAGTCTCATCGGGGGAACAGCAGATGAGCAGTGGCAGTTGAAAGGGGTTCATTTAAGAGGGACTGAAAAAAGGGAGAGGCTAATGACAGAGTCATGGCGGCTGATATGTGGAGCATGTCACAGAGAAGTAACATGAAGCAGAACTCCGGAGGCATAAGTTTTCTCAGAACACATCTCCCACCGTGATAGCAAGAACCACTGTTGGTCAAACGTTTCTCTGCACTAACTGGGAAATTAATCAATCACGTTTATAAGTAATTCCACCTAGATGACCTTCATCACAACATTATCAAACTCCTAATAAAATGGGTACATTTAAAGATCAAGGAAGGGAAACAAGGAAATATGAAGCTGAAAGGGGTATGTACATTTCAAGAATACTGCAATACTCATTGGGCTAGGACATCTGTGTGATATAAGACAAAAGATGCCTCCATATACAGTGAAAGTAACAGGGGACATACCAATCATTTGGAGGGATTTAAACCCTGAATTACATACGAGATAAACCGCCCCCTGTCATACCTTGTAAGGAAATTGCAAGTCACAGAGGAGTTTCATAACCGAATAGAGCAATGAGGCCGAAGGACGAGTTCCTTTATAAGGTTATGGAATCTGAGGTGGCTTTCAATGTCCTTATCATGTGCTCCAGAGGGTACTTTCTACCTTATATAATACATGGTCACAGCATTTCCTTTCCCACAAATCACTCAAAATCTCATGAAATTTGCATATTTTGTATTGTATGTTTTTTAAAATATTGTGAGATATTTCAAGCTTGAAATTCCAAATACATGACTCCAGTGGGCCACTGGTTCAAGCAGAAAATGTCTTGTGGAAACAGTAACAAAATACCGTAGAGAAATGTTCTATCCCATTCAGTCTCTTGTCAACATCTTGCTTGATGTTTGAATGCGAGGTATGTCCTTGACTTTCATTTTTTATGTGAGATACTTGAAAATGCAATGAAATCATGTGCAGTTCTCCCAAAATTTGGCAAACAGGTTAGTTTTTTCCTACCCTCTGTATCAGACGCAGCTTTTCAGTAACAAAGTGGCACAGACACCTTCAGTGACCTCTTGCTTCAGTACTGTTACTACTCCACTGAGAAGAGTCAAGAGACCTCATGGATAGTGCCACTATGTAATTAGGATAATGATGATGTGAGACATGCTAAGTTGTCTGGGGTGTTGCTACTTGTTTTTTAGTAACAGGATCTTTGGTTGCCAAATGAGGTTGCTGATCGAATTAAGTCGTTAGTGGAGATTTTGCTGAAAGCTACATTATCTTTGTTCTTTTCAGTTTTGTCAGTGGGTGTGAATTGTCGAGGTCATACAATTGATCATCCATCTCTCACCAGTTGTTAGACAGCAGGCTGGCCAACTGAGTCACGGTCTGGATCTCCGGAGGGAAGTGAGTATCAAAGAGAACTGTTCTAGCAGTTCTATTTCTGAACATAATGCAATCTCCACTTTTTTGTCTCATTGAAGGATGCACGGTTACAGAACTCCTCATCAGATGTGGCTATCAAGACCTAGTTAATAAAGCCAGAATGTGGTGCTTCACTTTACACTTTGCTAGCCCTCTCCTTCTTTCAATGTCTATCCTCCTTCTCCATTTTGTCTTTTCTCTAGAATTGCTTTTCTTGACTGTGAACGATCTACTTTCATTATATTAGAAATTCGGTGTAACCCTTGGCTCTCTCAATTTATTAGGGACTCTCCTTTTTTCTATGATAATTTTGCTTCCCGGAACACATTACTTTCAAAGAAACTTCTCAAGGATAAGTAAATTGTTTCATGTATGCATGTAGAAAAGGACCTGGTTACATATATAAGATTGCACTGCAATGTGTCAAGGTTTAATGAGACCCTTCTCACTTTTCAGATTTCCTGCATATTGACTCTGTTTCTTTATGTATATAATGTCTTTCTGTTCTAAGAAACTATTATTATTCTACACTAAGGTGGCCCTTACGAGTTTGGCGGTCCTATGACCGCCCCAGTGGCGATGGTGGTCGCACCACCGGCAACCCGGAGGTCCAGCAAAGAAGACCGTCATATTATGAGCATGGCGGTGTTCCCAACTGAACACAGCCAATACACCCACAGTACCGCCAGTGCAGACGGACCACCGCAGCCGGCGACAGGGATCTTCAGGCCAGTGGAGACCATGTTTCTGGTGACCATATTATGAGGTTGCATGTCACCAGGATTTCCAGGGCGGTTTCACTACCTCGAAAAGCCTGGCTGGAACGAACAACATAAAAGGAGACACTCAACTTCAAGAACACAGACATGTCCACAGCCGCCATGGAACCCAAACTTGAAGTCTTCCCGCTGCTCCTGCTGGCCATACTACTCCAGAACCAGCGACGAAGACAACCGCCGTAAGTACACCACCGTAAGTACACCCCTCTAGCATACACAGCCCCAGCACAGCTAGCCACATACACCCATACCAACACACAAACACATCTATATACACACACCCTCACACAAACAACACACACCATGGCCAACATACACATGCCATACATACACCACACTGCACAAACACACACACCAGCGTCACTGTCAAACACATCTACACACAACACCACTGAGTCACACAAAGACAACACCATCCCATTGGCAGAGAGGCACACCTCACATCTCTACAGGAAAACACATACTGGCAGCAACACGTAACAACAGCACACAACCAATACAAACATTAACACGGCCAAACAACTTGTCAGATCACATGCCACATCCATCCAACACACAAAGTACATCACAGATGCATCACAACACACACACCACTACCACACAATGCCACATAACACCAACACAACACATCACACAAGTCCATGGCACAACTCATCCACACAATTCATGCTGCTACACAAATAAATCACATACACAGAACACACAAAACCAAATTGCACATATACAAAACATACATGTAGAAGGAAAGGCAGGACAAGTTTGTAACCATCGAAACCAACGGTTAAGTGGTGCAGATATAATAAATAGATTTAAAATGATGGAAAAAGACTATATACAAAATGGGCCTACTAGCCAGTCCAGTTGTTCACAGTGCCTCAGGCACCATAGGCAATGTCTCTGGGCCCAACTTGACTCCTGACTGCAGAGTGGCCTCCACATGGAAGGGGCATCAATGGGGCAGGCAGGCACCTCAGGGATGATGGGAGGGCAGAAATGGGGGCCTGGGTTTGGTTCAGTGGTCCCTTGGTTTTAGTTTGGAGGGTGGGTTTGCCCTTAGACTTCGACTTAGGGAGAGCCCCCTTGGTTTTAGGGATGGGAGGGGTGACCCTCGTTTTTGTGGGGGTTGAAGTCTTTGCTGTGGGAGGGGCAAGGGCAGTACCAGGAGGGCCATGGGAGGACTGGGAGGTGGAAGGACTGGGTTTGGGAAGGGTAGCAGGGCGCGTGGCAGAAACAGGGACTGGGTCAGTGGGATGGAATAGGACAAACTCACAGCAGGAATCTTTTTTAGGAACACAAGGGAGGCCTTGGTAAAAATGTTTGGGAGTGGAGCGAGTGGGAGTGCTTGAAAGGTGAGTACGTGTATGTGCCTTGGGTGCCGGTGCATAGGTGGATGCCATGTGTGTGCTGGGTGTCTGTGGGGTGTGCAAGTGTGGGCATTTAGGTGTACTGGGAAGAGCGGGAGGAGATACAGGGAGATGCCAGGGCAGATGTGTGAGTGTCTGTTGGGGTGGTGTCTGCAGGTAAGGTGGATGTTCTGCTTGTGGGAGTGTTGGTAGTTGTGGTGAATGCACATGTGGTGTATGGGCTGGATGTATGGAGGTCTGCTATTGTGGAGATAGTGGTCATGAGGGGACTGGTGGCTGGATCTGGGAGTGTTGATGTGGTGATAACAGGTTTGAGTGGTGTAGTGTCTGTGAGGGAGGAGGTGGTGGAGGAGTCTGTGTAGGGAGTGGAAGTTGTGTCTGCATGTGTGTGTGTGCATGGTGGTGGTGTGACTTGAGGTGTTGTGTTTGTCTTTGCGAACCGTGACTGTTGAGGTGGATGAATGGAGGCCTGACTGTGTGTGGGGAGAGGGGTGAGGGAATGGGTACAGGTAGATGGATGGGGGACGGAAGATGAAGGGACACTGGCTGCCATCAATGAGGAGGCCAGATCTGCAGGCCAGTCAGGGCACTGTGAATGCCTTCTAGGTAGGCATTTGTCTGTTGCATCTGTGATGCCAGTCCCTGGATGGCATTCACAATGGTTGACTGTCCCACAGAGATGGACCTCAGGAGGTAAATAGCCTCCTCATTGAGGGCAGCAGGGCTGACTGGAGCAGGGGCAGAGGTGCCTGCGGCAAAGGAGATGCCCACCTTCCTGAGTGAGCGGGTATGGGCAACTAGGTGGGGAGCTACAGGGAGGGTGGTGCTGGTAAGGGGGATGGAGGATGGTGCTGGGCTGCCCCCAGATGGGTCTGCCACTGGAGCGTCCACCAGAGGAGGAATCCAAAGAGGATGTTGTTGATCCGGTTTCCCCCGTGGCACTCCCCTCGCCCTCTGTCCCACTAGCCCCCTCTGTCTCCACTGCTCTCAGCCTCCTTGGTCCCGTGGGCTGCAGCTTCCCCACTCGCCGGTGCCCCTTCTCCTTCACCTGATGATGCTGATACACACAAAGACAGGAGGAGAGGGAGGGAGGGTTGGATAGAAAGGGTGCAATGGGTCAATACCTACCCATCATTCACAAAGAGTAACACCCTCAAAAGCTGCTGGTATACAATGGCATTGCACGCCTTTACATTGACATGCACATCTGGGTGAAATCATAGGGTAACTGAAGCTATGCAGTGAAAACCTACTGATGTAGAAACATTGGCACTCTTTGACTTGATGTAGGGTCATACAATGCACAGTTCTTGCCACACTACAATGATTGTTTACATAGACATACCCTGTAATCCTTCCTCAAACGATTCCTGCATGGCAAGGCAGCATGCCAACAAATCCATTAACAATATGACCAGCAACATCTTGCCACCTGCAGCCATCTACACCTATGGTACGAGGCAGCTGATTGAGAACTCACCAATTTTCTTTGTCATAGTGGCAGACTATTACTGATGGCAATGCCCTGACACCTCAGGTATACTGATGCTGATGGAAGGAGCTGGTAACACAAAAGATTTGTAATGTGTCCAGAAAAACTCAGACAGGGGAGTAAGTCCCCTCATGAATCACTGTCTGCATGGTATTGGCAGACATGATCGAGACAAATTCTGCCAGGGTGGCTCACACCCATAGCCAATGTGCAAGTACTAATGATCTACACTACATATTACCACTAGTAGGCTACCCAAACCCATACATGCCAATCATTCACGAGTTGTGAGTGTGTACTTACTCCCTTTTGGCTGCTGTGCTGCCCTCAAGTGCCCATCCAGCTCAGGGTAGGCCACCTCCAAAATGCAGGCCATTAGTGGGGTCAGGGTCTGACGGGCACCACTCCCTCTTTTGGAGGACGTCCCCAGCTGGGCCTCAGTGGTCTTATGGGCCCAACGTCTCAGGTCCCCCCACCTCTTTCTGCAGTGGGTGCTCGCCAGGCATGGACCCCCAAGGTCCACACTTGCTTGGCGATAGCACGCCAAATCCCCTTCTTCCGATGGGCGCTGACCTGCATGGGTGAACCAGAAAGAAGGGGAAAGTCATGTGGAGTGGCATCACAGCAAGAGCAGTGGACTCAACTCATCAGACACATCTCATGACCACACAAAACTGCACGTACAGCACTAACACACCCACTCCCTTGCCATCTCCATGCATACACTCCGTGTGCATCTTCCAACGCGTATCAGACCCACCCATATCACTATAAGACAGGGCAGGAACATTTGACTCACCTGCTGCTCTTGTGTGCTAAACAACTATCCATACAGGGGTAGGGCTCTGTCAACTAGCTTCTCCAGCTCCTCCTGGGTGAAGGCAGGGCCCCTATCTCTTGCAGGCTGCGGCATAGTGGCTTCCAGAGACAAAACACAGCAGCTCACGCAGTGGAGGTCTTGCTTGCATGAGTGTCAGGAGTCAAGTGAGCTATGCAAGACAAAATGGCGGTCACATCGGCCGCATACATGACCGTTAACACAGGCGGTGATCATCATTGGCTCCAGTCTCCCATAGGCAACAATGTTAGCCAATGAGGAGTTGCACTGCAGTTGAGTCTCCCTACCGCCAGGACGACTAACGTCGGCAGAATTAGGTCACTTCCATCTGTCCTGTGCTTGCAGGACAGATGGCTGCCATTTTACATGTATGTAGTGTATTGTAGGTGAATTATAAGTGTGTGATGTGTGATTTTAGTGACATGTGCATAGATTACCTATGTTCACATATCAAAACATGATTCACACATGTGATATTCATGAATAGTGTTTTTGGATGTACAGATAACTATATCACAACATGTGCAGTCACTTGCTGGCTCATAGATGGAGTAACCATAAATACATTTTCAAATATCACATACACCTTATCATCTGTGGGAATAGGGTGTTGTTATATGGAAGTGTTAATTGTCTCTTGTGTGCCAAACTGGCTGTCTGGGGCTGGAACTGTCATCAACAATGGCATAAAGGGTCAGGCTACATGGCCAAATGTATTCAGTGTACTTGAGCATTATGTGCACACTACTCTTGTGTGCTACATGCTTAGTGTTCAGTGGCTTGTGAACTGTCAACATCAACTTGTGGCTATTCCTCTCTCCTATTCCTAGATTTTGTGCAATGGTGAGAATGAGTCTTGCATCTGTGAACCAGACCTAGTCGATCTCGCTACCCTGAAAGAAAGACACATCATACAGACCAATCATCTGAACCACCAGACCATCAGTTGGAGCCAGATCTCTTGGCTGCCATACGTAATCCCTATGCCATACCTCCAACAGTACAGGTGTTGTCTGTGCTACACTTCTTTGCCTCAGGCTCATTCCAGATCACAGTGGGCTTGGAAGCAGGGATGTCACAGTCCATGTTCAGTCATGTGTTGATGGATTTACTGTGTGCTTTACTCAAACATCTGGATAGCAAGATAAGGTTCCCCCGATGTGCAGATTTGCCCACTGTTAAAGCTGATTTCTATGATATGGCACATATCCCTCATATGATAGGGGCCATAGATGGTACCCACATTGCTTTGGTTCCTCGCAGGGTGAATGAACACGTGTACAGCAACAGGAGAAACCTTTACTCCATAAATGTCCAGGCGGTGTGTTTCGCTAACCAGTATATCTCCCAAGTGACGGCCAAGTTTCTTGGTTCGGTGCTTGGTTCCTACATTCTGAGGAACAGCAATGTCCCACAAACAATGGCGCAACTACAAAGAGAGAGGACCTGGCTCATTGGTATGTATCCAATTGTGTGTGTGCATCTGTTATCTCACCTCTCTTCACATTCTGCCCTCTGTCTCTACTGGTATTGTGATGTGTCTAATCTTTGTTAACCCAGATGACTCTGGCTATCCTAACCTGCCGTGGCTGCTCACACTAGTGAGCTACCCGACCACAAATGGGGAACACCATTTCAATGAGGCCCACGTCAGATCGAAGCGTGTCTTCAAGAGGACCTCAGGGCTACTGAAGGCCAGATTCTGTCTCAGTAGATGCCCTGCTCCACAGACCACTAAAAGTCTGTAGCTCGTTGTTGCCTGTTGCATGCTACACAGTCTAGCCCTGAGACGTAACATCCCATTACTGGATGTTAAGGAGGTGGCAACTGGACCAGTGGCTGATGATGGTGATATAGATGGTGATATAGATAGTGATGAGGAGGCAGATGATGAGGATGCAGCTGACACTAGAACAGAGTTGATCCAAGAATACTTCCAATGACATACAGGTATGTGTTAATTATGTTCTATGTGAACTGTACTCCTGTCTGCCTTGTGACATTGCTGCTCCTGATGTGTGCCATCAGTGGAGGTGTCAAGTGTAGCTATCCCACTGTGTGGTTTTGGGGAAAAACATGTTGGCCATCAGCAGAGGTGTTACTGTTCTGATGTCAGAGCTATTTTTACTATGCTGTAGAATAGCATCACATCTGCAATGACTTGGGCATGTTTTATGTTCCCTGTACTGCTATGTCAACTGGAATTGGACTGCCACACATATTGTTGTTATATATTGCTACCTATGCTCGCTGTACACAATGGACGATTATGGAACATAACTTTTACTGACAGTGGGACTTGCCCTTAGTGGAGTTACATCAGCTGTGAGGGATGGACCAATGGGAATGCATGTCTGGAAAATGTGGGTCTACCATGGTAATATGTGTTAACATTCCACTTGACTATTCGCAGTAGGGAGCTCGACAATGTAATGCATGTGTGTTGAATGTGCAACATTGACTCCTATTGTGATGGTTGTCCCTGTCTTGGTCTATTTGGGTGGTGCTACTCTGGTTCCTGCCTTGACTTGTGGCTTCCTTGACACAAGATTTCAGAATATGTCTGTTCTACTGTCATACTCCCTGCACATTGTTCCCCATTCTGTCCATATTCCATACTTTTAATGGTCAATGTTTTACCTGTAATGACTTACTGTACAACAGTAAATCTTACTTGTTACAATAAAGACAGGTAAGCTGTAGCTGTGCTCGATGCTGTTTATTGTGATTCACGAGTGAAATGGTTGATGAGTGGGGTCATGGTGGATGACATCATCAGAGTAGTGGGGCCAGCTGTGATTAGTCTAGATCCAGTATCCGAAGGTCCATGGGAAAATGGAGACATGACAGTGGCCAGTCAACAGGATGTCTCATTGGCACAAAAGGGAGAATGTTCACTAGAGGGTCACTTCCTGGCAGTGGCGTTGGTCTTGGTATCAGGTCCTGCAGGATTTCTGGATGGAAGATCTTGTTTGCGTGGGGGATCCTCAGCTACAGAAGGAGGGGTGATGGTGGCCTGCAGGTTCTTTGACAGGGCCTTCATTCCACTAGCTGAGGTAGAAATGGATGGCTCTGTTGGTGTGTAGCTAGTGGAAGGGGCCTGATGGAGGGTGGAGGATGCATGCAGGATGGTAGTAAGATCCTTGAGCACCGCTGCAATGGAGGTCATAGTGGCATTGTGAGCCTGCCACTGCTGCTTGGCCTCCTGGTGGTATTCCATCTGCAGCCTCTGGTTCTCCTGCAAGGTTGAAAGGATCGGGCTCATCTTGTCCTGGGATTGCTGGTATGCTCCCAGGACGTTGGAGATGGCATCCTGGGCAGTTGTTTTCCTTGGGGTCCCATCCCTTGGTCCACTGGTGCCCTCCAACTTCCCATGGCCCCCTGTGCCTGTGTCCCTGGGACCGTGTGCCCACTCCCACTTTCACCAGGACCTTCATCATCTTAGGTGTGAGGGGTTGACTCTGGTGCCTATACTGTGGGGTACACTGCTGATTGTACAGTCCTTGGAACACGGGTTTGAGGATGAGAGGTTGGCTGTGTTGTTGTTGCCACTTGGGTGGGAGACTCACATGTAGGCATAGTGGGGCTGGTGGTGGTGGACTGACCAGTTCTCCCAAATGGGCCAGGTGAGTCATCATAGTCCAGACATCCGCTGGGGCCTTCATCCTGGGGAGGGCTGGCTGTCTCTGGCATCCTCAGCAGGGTGGCAATGGCAGGGGTACCTGTGGATGGAGAGGGAGAGAGTTACATTGTGGAGGTTTACTTGTTAGTTTCATAGTCTGCTGCATACAGTGGCTTCACTTGCTTCCCAGTGATGGCAATGGCAGATGCAACACTGCATACATTGTGGGACATGGATTGTGACATTGGTTCCATGTTCCATTGAGGGTTGTGGATAGCATTGCTGTCATTGCCATGTATTAGTACGCAGTCCAAACATCCAGTTAGTGTAGATGGTGTGTTGGCTTTATGTGCAGGTGTTCCACTGTGTAGTGGGAATAGCAGCTTTTCATGTTTAGGGAGTAATGCTTTGTGGGAGTTGCAGTGATTGCCATTGTGAGTGCTATCCGTACACTAGGGAGAGACGGTGTGGGGATAGTGGCAGTGGGGTGGTGTTGCATGCAGGGGAGGGGCATTAGGTGATTGTGTGGGGGGAGGAAGTGTAAGACAGTGTGAATTGGGGAGTGATAGGGTAGTGGGAACACATGCTGTACAGCAGTCATTGGTGCCAGGGGAGTGTTGTTATTCCAGTCAGGCCCTCTGGATACATGATGTCCAAGACCTTTTCCTCCCACGATGTGAACTCTGGGGGAGGAGGTGGGGGTCCACTGGCAGTCTTGTTGATGGCAATCTGGTCGTGCACCTTCCCCCTAAGGTCGTTCCACCTCTTCCTGATATCCTCCTTGTGTGTGGATGGGTGCTTACTGAGTTGACCCTGTCAACTATTCTCCACCATTACTCCATTTTCCTGGCTATGGATGTTTGCTGGACATGTGCTCCCAACAATTGTGGCTTTACCCTCACAAGTTCAACAACCATGACTCTCAACTCTTCGTCTGTGAATCGTGGGTGCTTTTGAGGGGATATGGTGGTAATGTTGTGGTTTTGGCGGGTGTTGTGTGGAAGGGTGAGGTGTTTTGGGCTTGATGGGGAGTGGAGGGTGCTTTGTTTGGTGTGCTGGTGTGTAGTAGTGCTTATGTGCATTTATGTTGTGTGTATGGTGTTGATAGTGCAGTTGTGTTGTGTGTGCTGCGTGTGAAGTGTTTATGTGCCTATGATGAATAAGTGGTAGGTGATGGGTTTGTGGCTCCTCGCAGTATGTCTGTGGTTGTATTTGCAAAGGATTGTGGGTTGTGTGGGGGTGTCTTTTATAGTGGTGGGTGTGGGTGGGTGTAGTGTGGGTATGTGTGTCAGGTGTGGGGTATTCACACTGTCCAATGTGGGGTTGGGTTCTGGTGGAGGTGACAATTTGAGTGCAGCAGTTCGCACCACCAATAGTTTTCTGCTGTGCACTGACATCTGTGCTGATTTGTGGGTCATAATATGGAGGGCGGGATGTTGTCAGCATGGCAGGGCTAGTGGTGGGACTTCTTCTCTCCCGCTCTCAGTTGGCTTTGTGGCTTTTTTGAGTGGTCTTCAGTATGTGAGTCTTAATACGGTGGTCTGGATACTGCCATCACTGCCAGTATTTTGGCGGCCGCTACTATGACATTCTTCCGAAAAGACAGCCAAACTCGTAATGAGGGCCTTAATGTCTTTGGTGAATTCACTGGTACCAGAGTAGTCTTGGTGTCCCTTTCTGAGAGAGTGAGGTGTCATGTGGTGCTCACAATTCTTGTCATAAAACTTATAATAGCTACTTTCATAGTTTGCAGTGGTTAAGCTCCCACAAGATTTTGGATCAAAAGCACTGAGTTTACTCTCCACAATAACCTCCCTGTTGCGGTAGGGTACCAGGTCTTCATCAGTCAAAGGCGTAACGTTATTTATTTGCAATTCATGAGGGTCTAATACTGAGGGCCTCATTTAGAGTCATTTAGAACCAACACCTCAGTTGGCCAACTCAGCAGGTCATCTGAGGTTATAGCCTCCACTTCCCTGTTGAAGGAAAGCTCGCCATATTTAGAGATCCCCTGCCATAAAGGTGGGCATCTCTGTGGAACATCTCTTCAGAGAAGGGCAGGAGTATGGACACTCACATATTTTATAGGAGTGAAGGAGATAGGAGTTGTAAAGGGGGAAACTATTTTGTCTGTGGAGAACAAAATATGTGTACCAATGCACATTTTGCATCCTTTACTCATTAATGTAATCATTCAGAATTTACCACCTGAATTCAAAAGTACAATTTGAATAATGAGGTATTCCTAGAATTCTACGATATTGTGAATTCCAGAAATGGCAGAAATGTGCTTCGAAAGCATGAGGCACCCTAAATGGAGAGAATTGTTACTTTTCAGCTATTCAATCCTCATCATTCTTAAGTATCTGTTTTGACACTACTACCGGCCTTGTTTTTCTATCCCTTTTTAGTTCTGGATTCACAAAGGTTTAGCTGTCTGAGGAACTTCATGCAATGTAGCCATCAATTAACACCTTTTCAGATTGCTCATATCTTGAGACCCAGTAAATGTTCTCGGATGTACTTACTTTGCTGTGAAATCATTGTAATTGTGCATACATTTTTTAAAATTGGAAGTGCTCCTACTTTGGATGCCTCAACCTCTCATTAAATCATAGTGATATTCACTAGTTGGCCTTTTTTGTTTAGAAAGTAAAGATGTCCATTCAAAAAGGCTTTCTTAAATAGGCAACTGAAATAGTGGTCCTTAGTCAAAGGTATCAGGTATTTAATATTTTACTTTTTACGCTTCTTCTGTGCACCACTCACAAGACAAACTTAATCTTCAGACTCATTTTCATAATACGGTTTTCAAAGGGTATAGCTTAACTCTGCTAAGCCATTCGGTTAAGGGAATGGAGCCTACAAAGAGCTTCCATATTGTTCTAGTCAAAGACTTTAGTAGGAGGCTTTATTAGGAGATTTTAGCACTGCTGGACGCATCACACACAGACTCTACCAAAAACCTGGGATTTTGCCAGTGCTTGTTGTTCATGTGAACACAATAGTGGGGTAGGGAAGGTAGGGCGTAGGGGCGAAGCACAATATGGATCTTTCATTAATTTAATCTTGACTTGTGATTGCCTGAGTTGGAATGGTTATCACAGGGCAATTTAATGAATGCTTGGAATGTTAGCAGATTGCTTGAGACAGTGTTCAGAATATACTTCAAAACAATGTCAGGGTCCAGTGGTTGCCTCTGTGCTAAACAATGGAGGGGGAAGGTTTTTAACACTTTTTGTGGTTGTAATCAGATTCGTTTAGGATAAAAATAATTCACAAGGAGCAGGGTGTTGCAGAGCCTCTGACAGCTTGGCTTGAAAGCAATAGTCAGACTAATGAGTGCATTATAGCTTTTAAAATAGCATTCTCTGGAGGAGTTTGAAGAATGGGCCTCCTGCGTGATTTACCTCCATTTCTTCTTCTGTAAGCCTCCCTGCGTCTCTTTTCATCTGTCACGCACGCTTGCCTTTCTTTTATTTGAATTTCTCCCTTAGCTCTCCTATTTTTGTCCGTATATATATGTACGAGACTAGGGATATGTTAGTGCATCGGGTTTTGTAACATTATTTCATAGGTGAAGGAGGGGCGCTTGATCTACCTCTAGAGAAAAATAGGAATTGGTTAGGTTTATCTTTCTCTTTCAAGCTCTGTCTCTCCCTCTAGCTTTTTCTCTCGTGTCTTCTCTCTCTTGGTCTGAATCGCTGTTGCTCTGACCCTTCAACTCTCACTGTCTCCCTTTGATCTATTTCTCTCTCAATCTCTCCATTGTATGCTTTCTAGTATTCTCTCCCCCTTTCTCTCGCGTACGCTGACATCCTCTACCTAAATTTCCCTCTTCCTTCATCTTCATCCTTCTCTCTGTATCTCTTAAACCATCAACATAACTTTCAGGCTGCCCTCTTGCCTCCATCATTATATCGCTCTCATTCACATGTTTCTTATTTTTTTACGCCTGGCTCCTATTCATTCTCTCGTTCTGTCTCACTGTGTAATTCAGTTCAGTTTAACAATACACATTAGCATGACTTATTGTGTCACAAGAATTGCTTTGAATGTTTGTAATTATGATAGTAAAGTTTAACACATGAGTATTTTGGACTCTGCTGGAGTCACAAGCTGACGCGTGTACGATGCCTTTCCTGCTGTCTCTATCTCTCCCCGAATTAGAACGAGAATAGTCTGCTGGTCTTTCAGATTTTCCAAGTTGACAATTTTGTATGAGAGTTAACCAGATTAGTAGTTCCTTGCCTTTTTACACGAGCAGATTACGGTACCACGTTTCTATAATTTTTGTTTTACTTTTGCCGTGTAATTGACCGTTCTAAGGAGAAGGGTCCCTGAATGTTATTAGGTGAGTCGTTTGCATGGTTTGTTCAAGAAGCATTTGTTTTCACTCTTGACACTATCAAGAACTTGTAGTGTGACTTAGCATGCTAATAAGCAATAGGGGTCTTTCTAATTCAGCTCTGCAGGCACTCTAGACTGCATTCCTGTGCTTCCCAATGGGGGCTTGGTGGGAGATACGCTTGCCTGGTCTCCTCCTGAGCTAGTCAGGCGTGTTCTGCGCCCTGCCAGTGCTCAGGGATTTGTTTGGTTGCCTGAGGGTGGTGGGTTGGTTGGGTGGGGTTTTTGTATAGTTGAGGTGTGGTGGGTGGTCTCTTTGGCCATCGTTAACCCAGGGGCAGGGCGAAAGTAGTGTGTGTCATCTAAGTAGGCCAGGGACTATAGTGAGCTTTGGGTAACGATTTTGCCTGTTGATGTGGTGTTCCAGAGTGATTATTTTAGGAGTGAATAGAATGGTTGACACATTGAAAGTTCATCAGGATGAGGGTAGTGAGGATTTGCTCAAGGTGGGAGATTTGGAGAAGGCTTGATTGGGTCTGAAGCATCCTAGACGTGTGTCCTTGGAGGAGTGGCAGCCGCTCTGTTGGCCTGTTCTCCCACAGAGAATATATCAAAGAAATTTGGGCAGAAAAGTGAGGACAGGCATGTGTCCGCCCTGTGGAGAAGGTGCCTGTGGAAGAAGGTTTGGGCCCACGGTGGCGGTGCAGCAAAATGTGGGTGGTAATGCATTGCAGAGAGGTGGTCTGCACTTCTCATGGCATTCTGGTGTATTGCGTCGGAAGTGGTTGAGCGGGTGGGCTGTGGGCTTTCCTGTGTGCCTTCTATGATGGGTACTTGTCGCCAGGGGATCAGGTGTGCTGCACTCAGGGCTTTGCGCACATGCACACATTGTTGTTAGGCCTGCAGGGGAAAGAGTGTCAGATGTGCACCCTCACTCCCCAATGAGTAGTTGGAGCAGGTGTTTGATCATGCATGATTGGAAGAAAGGTTGTTAAGACAGCCTGCCAAGAAGGCAGTGCTCATAGGAGACACCGATCTGATTGTTATATATGATTCTGGGATTGAGGAAGAGGAGACAAGCATATCTGGAGGAGTTGAGGCAGATTTAAGGCTGGCGGGCAGTATGATGGCAGGGCATAATTTTCCTTACCAGGGACAGATTGGCAGATTATTACAGAGGGTTGTTCTGAGGAGAGTCAAGAATAAGAAGTAACCTTACATGGGTATTTTGATGCCTTTGGGGGTGCATCTCACTCAGCAGATGAAAGACAAGATTTGCAAACTAAAATCAGTGGACGTTTTAAAGCTTTTTCTTAGGGAAGTTCAGGTGAAAGAGAATTCTAATGATGAGGAATGGGAGTTAGCATGTAGTCCAGCCATGGTGGCTACCAATGAAAATTGAACTTCTGCATTTTTGATTATGCCAGTGTTTATTGTGAACTCACCTGCAGTGATGTGTTGCAATGCTTAAATATATGGATGTTGTACGTAGGGCTCACATGGATTATGGAGGCTTTGGTTGGTTCAGATATGGTGAGTAATTCAGAGCACATTTGGCAGTGAACCCTGATAAGGAATGAGGTGACATTGATAAAAAGCTGTGGATGCAGTGGATGACGTCTGCCAGACTAGTACCAGTGGTGCATACGGCTAGTGGTTTACTACTCCAATATAAGCTCTTTCAAGGGAGCCCCACCGAGTTTGAGTGAGTAGTGTCATGAGAGGACAATTGCCACAGAATGGAATGTATTGGTCTTGCAATAGAGGTGCTTGTACAAGACCCCAGTGAGTGCAGTTTCTTGCATGATTGCGTGAACTGCGAAGGGAGATACCTGTGGACTAATGTTTTGGTGGGTTGTCATTGAGATTGCAAGGAGCCTAATTTAGAGGGGCGAACAAGGTCAGAGGCCAGTTGCAGCAAGTGGTAGGAAAGGGGGCATATCCTAATTGATTTTCAAGTTTTGAGTTAACGGTTGCAGTTTTGTCCCCTGCAGGAAGAAGATAAATGTTTGTGCTGGGGTTTTTTGGAAGGTTTTTAGTTATGCTATTAAGGGCCTAGGGTACTGTGCTGGACAAAGGATTTGAGGTCAGCATGGGAAAATCCTGAGGTAGAGTGGAGAAAACTGGCAAAAGAAGTGTTGGAAGGAATGATTGTGGGTCCATTTGACCATTAGCCAATGGCTAGTTTGACTATTTCCCCACTGGCAGTGGTGCCTAAGAAGCAGCAAGGGGAATTTAGGATTGAGTCATCATTTATCTTGGCCGCTAGGAGAGTCAGTGAATGACTTCGTAGCTAGTGAGGATTTAGTAGTGCATTATACATCCGTAGATGGGGCCTTTGCATTGGTGAGGTTGTGTGGAGTGGAAGGTCGGAGAAGGAGAAATCCCATATAAAGTAATCTTTCTGTGTGTTACCTGTTCATCCAGAAGATTTTTCATTGCTGGATTCACAGTTTGAAGATAACATTTATTTAGATAGGATGTTGCTAATGTGTTGTTCAGTGTCCTCTTCATTGTTTGAGAAGTTTAGTATGTTTTTTCCAATGGTTCTTTCAGTTGATGTGTGAGGTGCCACATGATATGTACTTTTTAGATGATTTTCTACTGGTGGACAAAGATTGGTCCAGTGCTTGATTTTCCAGGCATTGATGCAGGAACTGGGAGTTCCTTTAGCTCCAGAGAAGTTGGAAGGGCCATGTACATCCATAGCGACCCTTGACCCTAGGGTAGGTCGCTTCCCCCGCCGCTGCAGCTCCACCTGCCCAGGATCCTGCCACCTCCCAGCAAAACCGTAAGTACCCCCTGCGCTCCCCCCTCCAGACCCTCGTTACTCACCTCTGTATCCTGAACTCTCTCTCTTCCAACTTTTCTTTGTACCTCTGCTGTCCTCTCTCTGTCCATTTTCCTTCGCTTTCCGCTCTTCCTTCTGGTATCCATTTTCCTCCGTTTTCTGCTCTTCTTCTGTAGCTCAATTACTTCGGGCTCTGCTCTTCTCCTGTGTTCTTCTCCTCCTCTGCACCCCATCCTTTGTGTTCTTTTCTTCTTCTGTGTTCTTCTCTACTTCTGCACCCCATCCTTCGTGTTCTTTTCTTCATCTGTGTTCTCTCTTCTTCTGCACCCCATCCTTCGTGTTCTCTTCTTCTCCTGTGTTCTTCTCTACTTCTGCACCCCATCCTTCGTGTTCTTTTCTTCTTCTGTGTTCTTCTCTACTTCTGCATCCCATCCTTCGTGTTCTTTTCTTCTTCTGTGTTCTTCTCTTCTTCTGCACCCCATCCTTCGTGTTCTTTTCTTCTTCTGTGTTCTTCTCTACTTCTGCACCTCGTCCTTTGTGTTCTTTTCTTCATCTGTGTTCTTCTCTACTTCTGCACCCCATCCTTCGTGTTCTTTTCTTCTTCTGTGCTCTTCTCTTCGTCTGTAGTCTTCTCTTCTCTTCTTCTGTTCTCTTCTTCTGTATTCTTCTCTTCTCTTCTTCTGTTCTCTTCTTCTGTATTCTTTTCTTCTTCTGTTCTCTTCTTCTGTATTCTTCTCTTACTCTCTTCTTCTGTAATCCATTTCTTCCCTTCCTTCTCTTCTTTCCCTTTCCCTCCTATCTGACCCCCCGCCCCCGCCCTCTGCTTTCCCGCCGCCATCACCCGCTCGGCCCCGCTCAGCCCGCCCCCCCTACTCCCATTCATCGCCCCCCTCCCGCCCCCAGCGGACCCCTCCTCCCTCTTATGGCTGCCGCTGCGCGGCCGCGCCAAAGGCAAGCCCGTCTGCGCCGGTCCGCGCCTGGACCGAGCCCAGCGCCACGACCCCTGACCCCCAGCACTCCCAAACCCGGCAACGCCGCTACGACCCCACCTCCCTCCACGCACTGAACCCGGGACGCTCTAGAACCTGCTTCCAAGCCAACCCGAAACGCACTCATGGACCCTTCACATGCCTTACCTGCAAGCATGCCTTCCACCTCGAGTGCGTCCCACCCGCCAGCCCACGCGCCAATAACCACCTCAAATGCATCCTCATCAACGCACGCTCCGTCCACAAGCACGCCATTGAACTATGGGACCTCCTGGACTCCACCGCACCGGATGTCGCCTTCATCACTGAGACCTGGATGAACGCCTCCTCGGCCCCCGACATCGCCATAGCCATCCCTGACGGCTACAAGATCACCAGGAGAGACCGCACCAACCAAGTCGGAGGAGGAATCGCCATCATATTCAAGGACTCCATCAACGTCACCACTTCCACCGAAGACACCCCCCTCGCCGCCGAACAAATGCACTTCCAGATCCACACCGACCCCAGGACCACCCTCTGGGGAACTCTCGTCTACAGGCCCCTTGGAGCACGCTCCCTCTTCAGCGAATCCATCGCTGACTTCATCTCCCCGCACGCCCTAGCCTCGCCGGACTACATCCTCCTCGGAGACCTCAACTTCCACCTGGAGCAGAACAACGACACCAACACCACCACCCTGCTCGACAACCTCACCAACCTCGGTCTCAAGCAACTGGTGAACACCCTCACCCACATCGACGGACACACGCTCGACCCCATCTTCTCCACCAGCAACCACGTATCCTTCAGCCACTCCTCCGTACTACACTGGACCGACCACAGATGTGTCCACATCACCTTCAGACGCAAGACTCTCCACCTCCGCACACAACCCATCCCACACAGACATTGGAACAAAGTCTCCACAGAACAGCTACTCTCCACTCTCAGCCACAACCAACCTACCATCTCCACCGACGCCAACAACGCAGCCCTCAGCCTCACACAATGGATCACCAACTGCGCAGACAACCTCGCACCCCTCAGACACCTCCCAAGACAGACCAATGGCAGGAAACCTCAATGGTTCACAGACACCATCAAGGAATCCAAAAAAAACTGCCATACCCTCGAGAAAGCCTGGCGCAAAGACCACACCGTAGAAAACATGTCTGCCCTCAAAAACGCCACCCGCGAACACCATCAGCTGATCCGCGCCAACAAAAGAACATCCTTCAAAGACAGACTGGACAAGAACACTCACAACAGCAAAGAACTCTTCAACATCGTCAAAGAGCTCTCCAATCCTAACGCCAACTCCAACTCCATCACGCCCTCACAAGATCTCTGCAACTCCCTCGCTACCTTCTTCCATCGAAAGATCACTGACCTACATGACAGCTTTGGCTCTCAGACCCCGCCGACCACCAGGGAACCCACAGCCCCAGCCGTCACCCTCAACGCCTGGACACCCATCAGCGCGGAAGAGACCAAAACTACCATGAACACCATCCACTCCGGTGTCCCCTCAGACCCCTGCCCCCACTTCATCTTCAACAAAGCCGACGACATCATCCCCCTCCATCTCCAGACCATCATCAACAGCTCGTTCACATCTGCCACCTTCCCCGAGAGCTGGAAACATGCGGAAGTCAACGCTCTCCTGAAGAAACCTACGGCGGACCCCAGCGACCTGAAGAACGTCCGCCCCATCTCACTCCTCCCCTTCCCTGCCAAAGTCATTGAGAAGACCGTCAACAAGCAACTGACCAAATTTCTTGAAGACAACAACCTTCTCGACCCCTCCCAGTCCGGATTCTGAGCCAACCACAGCACAGATACCGCCCTCATCGCAGTCACCGATGACATCAGAACTCTGCTGGACAACGGAGAAACAGCCGCCCTCATCCTCCTCGACCTCTCGGCTGCCTTCGACACCGTCTGCCACCGAACCCTAATATCCCGCCTCCACTCCACCGGTATCCAAGGACAGGCCCTGGAATGGATCACCTCTTTCCTCTCTAACCGCTCCCAAAGAGTCTACCTCCCGCCGTTCCGCTCGGACCCCACCAAGATCATCTGCGGCATCCCACAGGGCTCCTCGCTCAGCCCGACTCTCTTCAATGTCTACATGAGCCCCCTCGCCGACATCGCACGCAATCACAATATCAACATCATCTTCTACGCCGACGACACCCAGCTGATACTTTCCCTCACCAAGGACCCTACCATCGCCAAGACCAACCTGCAGGATGGAATGAAAGACGTTGCAGAATGGATGAAACTCAGCCGTCTGAAACTGAACTCCGACAAAACGGAAGTCCTCATCCTCAGTAACACCCCGTCCGCCTGGGACAACTCTTGGTGGCCCATGGCCCTGGGCACCGCACCAACAACCTCAGACCATGCACGCAACCTCGGATTCATCCTGGACCCGCTTCTCACCATGACCAAACAAGTGAACGCCGTCTCGTCTTCCTGCTTCCTCACTCTCCGCATGCTCTGAAAGATCTTCCGCTGGATCCCCGCCGACACCAGAAAAACTGTGACCCACGCCTTCGTCACAAGCCGCCTGGACTACGGAAACACCCTATACGCAGGAACCACCGCAAAACTCCAGAAATGCCTTCAGCAAATACAAAACGCCTCTGCTCGCCTGATCCTCGACATACCCCGCAACAGCCACATCTCCGCTCCCCTGAGACACCTGCACTGGCTACCCGTCAACAAAAGGATCACCTTCAGGCTCCTCACCCACGCACACAAAGCCCTCCACAACAAGGGACCCGAATACCTCAACCGTCGCCTCAGTTTCTACACGCCCACCGTCAACTTCGCTCCTCCAGCCTCGCACTCGCCGCCGTCCCTCGCATCCGCCGCACAACGGCAGGTGGGAAATCCTTCTCCTACCTGGCGGCCAAGACTTGGAACTCCCTCCCCGCCAACCTCAGGACCACGCAGGACCACCTCACATTCCGGAGGCAGGTCAAAACCTGGCTCTTCAAGCAGCAGTAACCCCCTCCCATAGCGCCTTGAGACCCTCACGGGTGAGTAGCGCGCTTTATAAATATTATTGATTTGATTTGATTTGATTTGATTTGATTACATTCCTTGGCATTGAGATGGTGTTGGACTTGGCATCCTTTGCGCGTTCTCCCCTAACTTTTTGCCCCTGTTTCCCAGGTTGCTGATGTGTGCTGGACTCTGTGTTTGCTATTTTTGTTTTTCTGGGCACCGTACCACCGCTATCCAGTGCTAAAATGCAAGTGCTCCTATGTAAAATGTATGTGTAATTGGATTTCCATGACTGGCATATTTGATTTACTAGTAAGTCCCAAGTACAATGCACTAGAGATGCCCAGGGCCTGTAAATCAAATGTCACTAGTGGGCCTGAAGCACTGGTTGTGCCACCCACATTAGTAGCTCTGTAAACATGGCTCAGACCTGCCACTGCAGTGTCTGTGTCTGCAGTTTGAAGCTGCCAATTCGACTTGGCAAGTATACCCACTTGTCAGGCCTAAACCTTCCCTTTTCTTACATGTAAGACACCCCTAAGGTAGACCTTAGGTAGCCCCATGGGCAGGGTGCAGTGTATGTTTAAGGTAGGACATATACTAATACGTTTTATATGTCCTGACAGTGAAATACTGCCAAATTCGTTTTCCACTGTTGCAAGGCCTACCTCTACCATAGGTTAACATGGGGGCTGCCTTTAAATATGATTAAAGCGTAGATTTCCTTTTGGAGCAGATAGACATGTGGAGTTTGGGGTCTCTGAACTCACAATTTAAAAATACATCTTTTGGTAAAGTTGTTTTTGAGATTGTGTGTTTGAAAGGGCCACTTTTAGAACGCAGGCATTTTCTTCCTTAAACCATTCTGTGACTTTACCTTTTTGTGGATTCCCTGTCTAGGTAAGTTTGACAGTTGGGCTGTTTGCACCTCTCTCTAGACAGTGACACAAAGGGAGCTGGGGTGTAGCCTGCATATCCTGATGAGCCGTCTGTGCTAGGATGGAGGAGAGGAGTGGACACTCACACCTGAAAGGGCTGTGCCTGCCCTCACACAATGCAGCATCCAACTTCCTGGTGTGTGTCTGGGGCCTGGCCTGGGCAAGGCAGCATCTCACAAACAAGAGAGAATTTCCTTTGAAGTATGCCTACTTCAAAGGCAGAAATGGGTATAAGAAGAGCACCCAAACCCCTGGAAATTAGATCACTTCTGGAATCAAGAGGAATCTCTGTCAAGGAGAAGAGCTGAAGAGCTGAGGAGAAGTGGTGCCCTGCCTGTGACTGTGCTTTGTGGAGCTATCCTGCAGTTGCTTCTTCTGGCTGTGGAAGGGGACAAAGACTGGACTTTGTTGTGCATTCCTGCTTGTGAAGAATCTCCAAGGGGTTGAACTGAGTTTGCCTCCTGTTTTTGAAGTCTCAGGGCTATCAAAGACTTCCTCTGCCCGCACTTGGACTCTATGCTGAGACTCCTGCCCTGCCAAGTGGTGCCCTATCCAGTTCCTGGGCCCTTGAAAGGTGAAGCTGGCAGTCCAAGACTGAAAATCCACGCACAGACCGCTGTGCGGGGGAAATTCTTGAAGCACCTTCCGAGACGTGGCTGAGAAACGACGCGCCACCGGCTTCATGGCTGAAATCTACGCTCCACCTACATCGCGGCTGGAAGATTGATGCAATGCGGCTGGAGAAAAGATGCGCAACACCTGGTAACAGAGGCTGATAATGAGGCAAACCCCACACAGTGCGGTTTTGTGATATCATACAACCGGATTTTCAATGAAACATTACTGGTCGTGGAAAACCAAAGCAAATCCTGTCCTTACCCAAGTTGCCTTTCCAGATCGACTCATCGCTTTCTTGCGGGAGAGGAAAAACGATGCACACCAATCCGACCGGAGGAGGAACAACGCATGGTCTCGCTTTCAAGTGAGAAATCGACTCATCGATGGCCTTTTCCTATGCACACTTGCCCGTGCAGCATTATTTTGTTGCTATCCAGGTACTTTTAAACGCTAACAAAGTTCTCACTGTTTTCAAAAGGATTTAAGACTCTTTTTGCTTTTTAAATTCATAACTTGCCTTGTGTATGTTGGATTTTTGTTGTTTTGGTCTTGTTTTGTTTAGATAAATATTGCCTATTTTTATAAATTTGTGTTGTGTCATTTTGCAGTGTTTTCACTGAGTTACTATTGTTTGTTGGTACAATACTTTACACCTTGCTTCTGAAGTTAAGCCTTCCTGCTTGTGCCAAGCTACCAAGGGGGTGAGCGGAGTTAACTGAGGGTGATTCTCTTTTACCCTGACTAGAGTGAGGGTCCTTGCTTGGACAGGGGGTAACCTGACTGCCAACCCAAAGATCCCAATTCTAACATCTCCCATAACTAGACTCTTTGAGAGAGAAGTGTGAGGGGGATTTGGACAGACTGGAAGATGATGACTGGGGGATAGTATGTAGGTACCCGGGAGAGGTAGCAGTTAGGGCATGCTTCAGTTAAAATTGTTTCACAGGGCGTACTATACAAGGACTCAGTTATTCCGGATGGGGAGGATGGCAAATGACCACTGTCTGAGAGGCTGCTGACATACACACACACACACACACGTATTCGTGCATACTTGCTCTCTCTGGAATGCACACAGACAAGCAGAGGTACACAGAATTTAAGAGTTAATAGTTTTTCAATAGCCACCTTTATAGTTCCTGTTGTGGCTCTTTCACCAGTATTTTACCCTAAATCTCCAGAACTCTGCACTCAAAGGGACGGCATATTGACACACAGTGTATCTGAGAGCATAGGGTTGACTTGGTCCTGTTTTTGCCAAAATCACACTGTAAGTGTGAAATTTAGCCTTAACATTGGTAATGATTGCTGACAGGCAATTCTCCATTAAAAGGCTGTGTTGCTTTTTTCAGACCTGGCTCCTTTCTAAAAGAGCACATACTGTCCATTCTCTAAATACCCAAACTGCACATATCTTTTTAGCTGACCATTGTGACTGGTTGTAAAACTTTACAAATAATGCCTTACTACACTTTTTTTCAAAACTCATGCCTTTACCAAGCAGGTAAGTATAAATAGGGTAAGTTATTCTCTTTCTCTCTCTCTCATTTAGATATGTATATATATATATATATATATATATATATATATATATATATACATATATATAAATATATATATTGCTTGCTCCCTAGTTTTATGCCCAAACGAAGGTGGCACGTTCCATTGGCAGAGCTGGCAATCATATATGACTTTCACCTCATCCACTGGTTGAGAAAAACAAGCACTCACGTGTGCTCTGTCATTTCTTACAGTCGGATTGTCAATTAATGGAGGTATGTTTACCTATTGTCAAGGTCCAGACAATAATTTTGCTTTTAGAGGAGGCTGCCAACCTAAGAAGTTGGAATTGAGGAAAGAGCAAAGCCTTTTGGGGCATTTAAACTTTGCCTGTTGAGTGGTTCGAGTAGGTAGAGCTTTTTGCAGACAACTTGGCTTTACAGTAAAAAGTACAGTTTTTCCGCATCACTGTGTGCGTTTGTGGGCAAACATTAGTGCTGATTTGAGGATGTGGCTCTCCTCCCTGAAACAATGCAACCATGTGGTCCATGGAGCAAGATTGGTTGCGTAAGGTGCAAATATTTTCAGATGCCGCCGGTGCACAAGGCTTTGGCCATTTCTGGCATAGCCATTAGGTGGTGGAAAAGTGGCCGGAGACGTGGTTAGAGGCGAGAAGAAGCAGTGTATTCTTGGAATTCTTCACTTTGGTGGTGGCGATTGTGTTATGGGGAAGCGGTTGGCCAACAAGAGGGTGGTTTTCATGTCGACAACTAAACAGTGGTAACCTGGTGAATTCATAAAATGCTCGGGCTAAGAAAATTTTGAAGTTGAAAGGATTTTCCCTGTGGGATGTTTAAAGTTTAACATTTTGTTTAAAGCCAAATATGCAGACGTGCATCTCATTCAAAGTTGTAGAGACTACGTGGGCTTGCACAGGGAGCAGACAAGGTGAAGGCAGAGATGTCTCGAAACTGTGGTTTCTTGAAGAATGAGGATTTGGGACTTGATTGAGAACTCAATAGCTGTTTCCACCCACAGGAGTTACTCACAGGCTTAGTTCGATTTCTTGCAATCTGGGGTCTGCTGTAGGGGAAGGCCCATTGGTCTTATTTTAGAGAAGGGATGACGCAATGTGTTTTATTACGGGCAGGTGGCTTTAGGCTTCTCGGCTGTCGCAATTTCGGATAGGATGGTAGGTATTTCATTGTACAGTAAGTTTTTCTGGGGATATGATCCTGTAGGGGGAAAGATTTACAGAAATATTGTGGTGGGTTGGACGAGTGAAGGTGGGGCCCGTTGTGACAGAAGGAGACTGATATACGGTAAGTTGCTTTGTAATATCTTAGGTAAATAGGAAGCTGTTTTCCCCCATGGAAAGCAGCTTTATTGTCATCATGCATGGTTTGGTTGTTTCATGGTGCATTCTGGGTTTCAGAATTGTTGAGAACCAGAGGGAGGTTGGGTTTACTATGACCCAATGTGTTTGCATGTGGGGGAGAGATTTAGGGCCTGATTTAGAGTTTGGCAATGGGGTTACCCTGTCACAAATTTGACAGATATCCCATCCGCTGTATTACAATTCCATTTTATTCTATGGAAATTGTAAAATGGTGGACGGGATATACCTTACATTTATGACACAGTAACCCATCCACCAAACTCTACATTAGGCCCTAAAATCTGATTGTCCCATTCTAAGACAGATCATTTGGGCAGAAGACAGGAAATTATTTTGAGAAAGAACTCCTCAGTGGCCTGTTGGTTTTCTTTTCAGAGTTTTTAGGGTAGTTCTGCCTGTCAGGTTTCTGTACATGAAGACAGGTTTAAGCTGACCTCTTTTTTTTTGGCCATTTTAGTGCTTTAGGTTTTAGGTCGGTTGGGGATATGTCCGAAGAGTTATGGTACACACTCTCACAGGATCCCGGTAGCTACCGCAGCAAAGAAGAGAGGTGTATCTGAGGATATGGTGAAGAATGTTGGTAGATGGAAGTCTAAGGCCTGCATTATGACCCTGGCACTCTTTTGACTGCCAGGGTAAATGTGGCGGTATCACTGCCAACAGGCTGGCGGTGCATACCTCCACATTATGAGTGTGGCGGGTTGGCCACAGCTAACCAACCACATCACCACTCCTACCGCCATGGCGGTATGAACCCCCGGGCCAGAGTTGTGCATCTCTGATCCGGCCATCCACACATGACCGCCAGCAGTATAATGAGCTGGCCTACCGCCAGAGGTATAATGAGCTGGCCTACTGCCATGAGTTGGCCTACCACCACAGAAACCATGGCGGTAGGACTACCAGTGACAGGGAATTCCTTCCCTATCACCAGTAGAAGGCTACCCAAATCCCCCAACGAATCACCTAACCCCTCCACCCCCACCCCCACTCCTGTAAGATCGCAGCACCACCCTAACCCCCTTCCCCCTGCAATCATGCACACACACACCCACAAACACCACCCATGCACCACCACTTCCATAGACGCATTGATACACACTCATCCATACACACATTCACACACACATACTCACACTCATACACAGTAACATCCAGACACGCACTCATTGAAACATTCATACACACATTCACTCATGTGCATACCACCACACATACACCACAACACTTACAGACACATACACAAATGCACGCACACATTCATACACACACGCAGACACCACACACTCACACACAACACCTCCCACCCTCCACCCCTCTCCCTTGACAGACACTGACTTACCTTGTCTTGCGAGGAGGTCGTCCGGCAGGGAACAGGAATAGGCGCTGCTACCACCAGCAGCACTCCGGAAGCATGACTCCACTAGGTCATCTGTTCGGTCAAAATACGGCAGGCGGCATCCTACTGGCGGGGCGGTGCAGGTGGTAGCACTGCTCAGGCGTCTTGTCCACCAGCATGGCTACTGCCAGATTTCCACCCTAAATGTGGTGGAAATCCGGCAGTTTCCATGTTATGGTGGGGGGGAATACCACCAGCACTGGCAGTCTTCTGGCCCCCATGGCTTTGGCGGTCTCGGTTCGAGACCGCCAAAGTCATAGTGAGGGCCTAAGTGTTATCAGCGTTATGTGCGCTGTGTTTGGGTTTGAACTTTTGTATGCGCTATGGAAGCTTTAGTTAAGTAGAATACACCGGTTTCAGTTGGAGGTCATTAATTTTGTGTTTTTTTTCTGGGTTGTGTTGCTGTGCCCTGCAGCGGCCTTTCCACGATGTGGTTTGTTGGACATTTGTTGGTCCATAGGGTGGCAAAGCAGGAAGATTCCTTGATTTTTGGATGACAGTTTGGCTTGGATGGGGCAAGGGTAGTTCTTTGTGGGGGGAGTGGAATAAGGTGGGGAACACTCTTAAAAAAGCTGACAGGGGTAATAGTCCTGATAAATTGGCACTACATCCAAGAGGAAATCATCTCTTTAATTTGTTTGGGATTGGCTCATTGAAGGCAATAACACTGGATTTGGAATGGATTTAAACTTGTTGAGCAGATACACACATACTCTAGATGGAGTTAGTGATGAGGAGATTTTGGAGAGGTGCAAGGAAGGAGGGGGTCATGGAAAAGCAAAGAAAGAATATTAATAGGGAGATGTGAAGCTTCTGTCGTGCAATGGGTAGCTCCATGTTGCAGCACCCAGAGATTGTGCAGTAGGATGGGTCACTTTTCCAGCAGGATGATGTGCATTTGTCGCTCTAGGCAACACATTCTACATAATGGAACTTTGTTTGCAGCTTGCAGAGCTCTTGGAGGAGAGGATGCATAGTTTAATTCTTTTTTTGTGTGTACATGTGTCAGTTTGTCATTCGGGGAAATTAGGAGAAAATCAGTTGCTTTCTGGATTGAGCTTTACAAAGCATATTAATGCTTCCATAACTTACCAGTAATGGCATTACTCCTAGCCCTTCTCCCTCACTATCCAATCTACTCAAAGTAGCTGTAGATGACCTCCCCCCTTTTCTCACTGGCCCAAAATTCAGAAACAAGAAGTCCCCTTTTTGAAAGGTTTTCACCTAATCTAGAAACGCTAGGAGAAATCTTGTAACGTCCAAACAATGCAACCTGCAAACCTGGTCCGAACAAGGCACTGGAAAAAATTCTGGAGGGATCACTTCCTGCCTAGAATGAAAAGTAGAGTTCACTTTGGGAGTAAAGGATGGTACAGAAATCAACACCATTCCATCCTGGAAAACTTTTAAAAATTGATATTTGCAGTACAAAGCAATTAAACCCATATTTATACTCGGTTTGCGCTGAATTAGCATAATTTCTTTTACGCTAATTCAGAGCAAACTTAACTCCATATTTATATTTTGGTGTTAGACTAGTCTAGCACCAAAATATTGGAGTTAAAGTCATTTTTTTGATGCGTGAACCTACCTTGCGTCAAAGAGATGCATGGTAGGCGTTCCCGTCCAAAAAATGACTCTAAGGCCCTAGCGCCTTAATTATCCTCCCATGCAAAAATTGAGCATGGGAGGGAGGCAGGCCTAAATAACGGTGCTAAGCCTGCTTAGCGACATTATATAATGCCTGGGTAAAGGCAGGCATTAGGGGACCTGTGGAAACACCATGGAAAGAGCCCACAGGTGCCCTCCCCAACCCCCAGGAATACCCCCACCCACAGCAGAGGAACACCAGGGGATGTGGGACCCCATCCCAGGTAAGTATAGGTAAGTAACTTTAAAAAAAAATTGAAAGTGCCATTGGGGGCCCTGAAATGCCCCCCCCACATGGCACTGGGTTCAGTGACCATGTCCCCTGTGCTGGCCATTGGGGTGGTGGGCATGACTCCTGTCTTTTCGAAGACAAGAGTCATGTGTTATGGATGGTTTTGCATCAAGAAATGACGCTAGGCTGGTTAGAGTAATCTTTTTTTACTCTAATCAGCCTAATGTCATTTCTTGGTGCAAAACACCATTCTCCCACACCGTCCCCCCCCCCCCAAACCTGGATAATGTCATTTTCCATGACGTTAACCCACCCTTTGCGCCGGCTTGCACCATTCCATAAATTTGGCGCTCAGCTGGTACTCAGGAATGAAGCAAGCTGGCGCTATACTTTTTGATGCAAAACTGTGTTTGCACAGTTTCGCATCAAAAAGTATAAATCTGGGCCTTCATTCCCCTAATCATCTAGCAGAAGTAATTGCCATTAAAAACAAGTCTTGAAAATCAAATCTTCAAATCCAACTGAGCAAGCGGCTTAAATGGAGGCCCAGTCAAGGCATCCAAAATCAACTATGGATTACAGTTTGTAAAGGAACAGGCAGATCTGGGAAACAGATTCAACAAGCCCCGGAAAAATCTAGGCATCAGACTCCCATCATCGTTCAAATTCTGCAATGAGTCCCAAAAGCCTAAATAGCAGCCCAGTGAACCTTCAGAGTAGTCACTAATAAACCTAAACTAGCCCCATCCTGTGAGAACATAACTAGAAAGAGACTAGCCAAAAAGGATTCATCTACTTCTTCAAACACCAGGCCAAAAAAAAACTACAATGTCTAGCATAAGAGTGGAGAGTAGAAGACCTATGTGAGTCACTGCCAACTTTTCAAGTACACCTAAGACCACTAAACCTTTCCTTTCGACCTCCAGGGCATCAAGTGTAACTTCCTCAACAAGGCCTGGGGGAAAGAGATAGGAATCTAAGAGGAGACAGGACAACTGGAAGACTCCACTTCTGAAGCCTCTTCAACAATTCCATGAATAAAAAACAGTTTGCTCAAGGCCTATGAGGAGCAATCAAATTACCTATGCCTTGCCCAGTCTGACTCCCACCAAGAATGACTTAATCAAAGAAAGAGGGGGAAAGCATAGAGCAAAGAGAGAGGCCATGGACATTTCAGCCAATCTATCGCCCAAACCTGAAGACATCTCACACTTATAAAAAAAGGTTTGAACCTTGACATTCTCCAGAGAAGCACGCATATCCAGCTGACCCTAGTTCTGGACAATAAGACTAAACTGAGTAAGGTGAAGAGAGAAATTCTGGAATGAAGGAACCATGCTGCTCAGAATATTTGCCCTGACATTCTCCTCCCCTGAAAGAGTAGGGACCTCTGGGTCCAATCGAAAATGTCCTGTGCAAATAAGTTCAGAGTCCTGGATCTAGTGCCACCCTGCATGTTGATGTATGACTTTGTTACCATATTGTCGGTCCAAACTACCACAGCTTTCCCTACTAGAAAAGGTTGGAAGTGTACCAAAGGCAAGAAGGACAGTCTTAAACTCCCTCCGGTTCCTAGATCTCTGAGAGTCCCTTACTGAACAGAAACCCTGAACCTGCTTTAAATCCAGCCAAGCCTCCCAAATCAAGAGGCACCAGTGGAATAGGAGGAAGCAGAAGAACCCCCCCAATCAAGATGATCCTGATCCAACCACCACAACAGATCCCTGTTGACCTGAACCGTCATCATGAGGTGAGTTGAAATACTTTGTGGCTCCGGAGAGAAATTGGAAAGAATCCACCTGACCAGTTTGTGCAGTTAATACCTGGCCCAAGGCACTAGAAACCTGATTGAAGCTGAGTGACCCTGAACCAACAACCATTCCACAGGCTTGGCCCCTTCTGAGCCACCAAGGCCCGAACCTTTGCCTGTAAACTGATCATCTTCCATTCTGACAGTGCCACAAGCTGTCTGGGAGCCTGGAGATGAGCGCCTATAAAACACCAGGTCTTGGGATGGACCCAGAGAAGAGTTTTCCCAATTTACCAAAAACCCATGGTCTTGGAACACCTGCAGGAACATTCCCATTTATTACAACAACTGGGTACTGTCTGGAGATTGTAGAAGCAGATCGCCCAGATAAGGCTGGACAAACACCCCTTCTGAGTGAAGATGTGTAATTAATGGTGATAGATCCATTGTGTAAACTCTGGGGGATGTTTTGAGACCAAGAGGAGGCATGCAAACTGAAAATGATATTCCCCCACTGCAAAGCAAAGAAACATCTGTGATGGAACTGCGATCGGAAAGTGAAGGTAGGCATTCAGCGGATCCAAGCAAGCTAAAAAATATCCTGGACCTACCATCAGCAGGATTGATTGAATAGTTCCCATATGAAAATAAATTGACTTGATCCATGAGTTTACCTATTTTAAGTTCAAGGCAGGATGAAACATCCCTGAAGCCTCGTGGACTAGCAATAAATGGAGTAGACAACCTTTCCCTCCTTTGAGAAAGGTACCAAACAGATTGCCCTGTTTGAGAACAGGTGTCTGATTCCATCTAGACGAGCCTGCAGCTTTGCTTCGACCACTGTAACCTGGGTCCAAAAGATGCCTGTTTCTGGGGGAATTTGCCTGAACTCTATCCATTTGTCAAAACATCCAGGACTCATTGGGCCTTCACATCCTGCCCCTGTTTCCCACTGGCAGAGAACAAGGATAATATTAACTATCAGGAGCCCTTCTTCAATGCTTCTTTTAGGGACACTGCATTTGGGCGAGAGCCTCAGATGAAATCTCCTCCTCCAAAAAGATGAATGACAAGCCTTATGCTTTTGTGAGGATTTAGAGGACCTATTCCAATTTTTCCATGTTGAAGATCCACCTTTATAGGTTAAAGAATGCTTACATGCCTTAAAAGCTTTAGAAATCATGGCAGGCAGCTTCTCCCAAAAAATACAATGCTCCTCAGTTGGAATCTTCACTAAAGACTGGGCCTGCCTTTAAATACCACTTCTCCTCTGGGCCCGCCTTCTATTGCCTCAACCAGAGAGATCTCCTGGCTCAATCAAGGTACCTGTGGACATAGCCGAAAAGTAAATAACATCAGATGAAAATTCTTCTAGCAACCTTGCCTGCTGCTCCATAGCAGCTAAGAGATCAGAACAGTCCAGACCCTATTGGACTGCCACAGCCAGTTGATCAGAGTCCTTGAACCAATGATTATGTTGAGTAGGCTGAATAAATAATCGCTTCCAGAATCTCAGCTGCAAAAGCCTTTTTTAAGAGCTGAACCAACTTTCTTATCAGTTGCATCCGTGGGTGTACAATCCTCCGGGTTGATGGCCATTTTACCAATGAGGTTCGACAAAACAGAATCCAGCCAACCTAAATGAGGAATAGTGTCCTCACCCTTCCAAATAATTAATTTCTGCCTGAAACATTGGACCTGGACTTTATCAACCTTCTTCTATTCTGCCATGGAGAATTTAAGTGGGCCATGAAAGGGCACTGAACATTTGAATAGTTTAATAAATTGAGGAAATAAGGCTGCACCCTCCTCTTTAGATTGAAAAGAGGTAAGCCCCAAATCCTCCTGGACATGAGCCAGAGTGTCCAATGGAAAAAAGCTAACACACTCCATCTATCCAAGAATCACAAAACATAGTAAATGCCAGCACAAATGATGAAGTATGGGCCCAATCCAAGCCCTTACTGCCTCTGTCACTGAATTACCATTAGCGCTGATTGCTGGAGCCAAACTCTGCCCAGCAGAGCCTCTGACCTAGAAGTACAGCCCTAGCAGTAAAGGACCACTGAACTCCATCACAGCATCAGAAAACAGCATTCTTTTCGGTGCTGCACCAGAAGAAAGAAAAAATGTCCCTTGGTTTATCCCCCACCCCAAAGGTGTGGGGTAGATGGTCGGACCATGGATCTTAGTGGAGGCAGAACCCGTACAGGTCAGGGGTAAGAAGGGTGATCAAGGCAGGTCCCAATATTACTTGTCGGTGGAGGGTGGCACTGGGTCCAGCCCAGTCGTAAATTTAGGAATGTTGCCTGGGGGGTGGAAGGTATTTAACTGCAGGTGCCTGGTGCGGGGTCCTTTTCCTTCTGGGGATTTTGCAGGGGACACAGGTGCTTCTGCTGCACTTTGTGAGGTGAGGGGGAGGGAGTCGGGTGGCGGAGGGTTAGGAGAGCTGAACGGCCTCAGGATGGATTGTATGTTATGCAGGAGGGGATGTTGTCACATTAAACGGGCTAAAGTGAGATAGCACAATGGGGTGGGGAGGCAGAGGCGCAGAGGGCACTGAGTAGTAGAAGAGATTATCAGGGAGTGACCACCCTGGATGCCTTTATTGTTGCAACACTATGCATGGAACGCTCCAAAATCCTGCAGCGAACAATGCGTATGGGTTTAGGACTGGATGCGGGGTCACACAAGATGCGAAAGATGGTGCGACTTGCACAGGACCGGGTGTCATGTAGCAGGAGGCAATACAGACATTGTTCACTGTGAGTTGCTGCTCTGCGCCAGTGCACTATGAGTGTCTTCCTGAGGAATATCGCTCTCAGGGGTGGCCCAGCATAAACCTGCAAGACTGATAGATATTCAGGGTGTGTCACGTAAGCATGGCTGTGAGGGCCTGCCCGTCAGCTTCTTGGGGCCATGGGGCCTGCAGTACTTTATGTGTTGGTTTCTTGCCTCTTCTCATCCCCCCCACTCACTCCTGAGCAGGGAGTTAAGAAGGTTTGTGTGCTGACAGAGCAGAGTGTCAGCTAATGCAGCTAATTGTGCAAGGTTTTTGTGTTGGCACCAAATTGACAGAGCTCCCAGTGCAGGCTGGCATATAGGTTCAGATTTCAGCTGCTTTGATGAGCAGAGCAGGAGGAATCTAATCACTTGGCATTTCTGACACATCTGGGTGGGGGAGGGTTGGGGTTTGTGGTGCCAGGCACAGGTGGGTGCAACACGCATGACAGGGGAGCGGAATTTGGGCCTCCTGGGAGAAGTGTTATTGGTGAAGCCGTCACGGGGTCAAGTTGCTCCACCATCATGTACCACAATAAAGACTTAAGCTTGACACTGAAAGGTGGTCTGGGACCCAATTTTCTTCCTGGGTGCAACTGCAGGTCTTGTATTGTTCTTAAAGTTAGCCACTAAAAATGAATGTATGTCACAGAAGGTGAGACAGTTCAATGGGGAGGAAGAGGTGTGGAAGGCAGTAGGTAGGAATAGGCATTACCTGGGGTGAGGGATGGCTACTCACCTCAAAACCTTCTGCGTTGCTCCCAGGCATGATGACCTCTCCCCTCTATGACTCCCATGGTCTTGGATCCGTCACTTACTTTCAGTGGTACCTAAAGGCTCAAGGGAAGTCCTGTTTTCCTCCTGCTCTGCACAGCACTGCTTTCAGCTCCATTCTGGGTGCCCCATGAGGTATGTCCTGAATTCCACCCGATTTTCCTTAAAAAGGCGGTGACTATATAATTTTTTTTAAATTAATATCTCCCAATTTTTTACTCAAAGGACACAGTTCTTCTGTGTCCAGGCTAGATTACTGTAGTGTAAGACGTTTCAAAGGAAAACACCAGCTGGAATCATTGAAGGATAATAGATCCTAAAGTCTTATGTGGCCACAAAGACAGTGGCGACCACGACTTGGAGGCATTACAGACTTGGAGCTCAGTATGAGTTTGGCAGCCCCAAAGCGGGACCGCCAAGCTTGCGGGGAGGATGCCATCATCATGGAGGTGGCATCCCCTCCCCATTACAAGGTTTCCGCTGCCCTGACCTGGCTGACCGGTGGAAACCTTGAAATAGAGCATTCCTGCAGGTCTCACCAGAAGGAAAAGTGCTATAAGATAGCACTTGGCTCCCTTAAAGGAGCTGAGTGCTATCTCGTAGCACAGAGGAGGCCGACCAGCACCCTTGGAAGGCACACTGTTTGAAAAGTAGACAGTCTGCATTCCGATGCTAGGGGGCCCATGCACTGCAGCCTTTTCATGGTGGGGACACTGCCATGAAAAGGATGGTGGATAACCAGGTTGTAATCAGCAGGGCGGAGTTGAGTTCGGCACAGCCCGGCTGATTACAACCAGGACAGCTGTCACCCTGTTGGAATCACGGATCCTGGCAGAGACGGCGGTCTGTTGGCAGGTCCATCGGCAAAACCCGCATTGTGGTGGTCGGACTGCCACAGTCGGGTGGTCTGACAGCCACCGTGAGGATGGTGGTCTTGTGACCCCCCCCCTCGTAATGAGGCCCTATGTCCTATGTGAGCAGTGAATTCCTGCTCCTGTGTGCCAGCGAGTGGCTCAGCCTTGAGAGAATTCCCATTGGGTAGCTTCTGCACAGGCCAACAGGGTCTGGAAGGAGTTTTAGGCATGTCTGTATGGAGGGACCTCACCTCTTCTCATTTTCCTAGCCCTCTCTCCTGAGACAGATGAAAAGTGTGGATGTGGGGAACTGCCAGATCAGGGTTTTTCTAATTGTGCAAGGTTTGAGCTCTGTGCCACTGGCCTGGCTCTTCTTTGGGAAAGGCTCTTGCTGCAGTGTTTGAGCATTTCCCCTGACATGTTGTCCTGGAACAGGGCTACGTGGTTGTAAGTGATGCAGCGGGCAGGTGGGAAGAAGTTGGTGAGTAAGGATGGTTTGGCCCCGGGACAGCTACTGGTGTAGGGCCGTGGGATATGGCTGCTGCAAGGACCTGGACGCATGCAAAGTTTGTCATGGATGAAGCAGGCTGAAGAGACACGCCGGGGATGGACTGCGATGCGAGGGTCATCTGAGAAGGCAGGCTGTGGTCAAAGGGGCCATAGTGGGAAATCTGATAAGGCAGGCAGAGGTGTCTGACAGCACATCCTGCTGCCTGTTGGGATAAGAGGGTTCTGAATATGCAGAATGACCCAGGAGAAGGACAGGCTGGACGTATGATGAGGCACGGTTCTAAAAGGGCATGGAGATCAGTCTCGCGGGAAGCGTAGGTCTGGTTGGAGAATTAGCAGGGTCTAATTGGGCAGATTGTGGGTCTGATGGTGCTGGATGAGGTCAGAGAAGACAGGTGGAGGTCTAAGGGCATCAGTCAGTTGGTTGATGGGTTGAGAAGGGCTTGGCGGGAGAGGTTGGTTTTCAGAGGACTGGGATAGGGGTATGAGGGTAGACTTAGGGATAGGAAACACTATCTACTTACATGATCGACATAGCACTCTAGAAGCTATGCTACTTGTAGCAGGCAGCAATACCATACTGAGACATTAAGCGCACCATAAAATCAGGTTATGATCAACTGCTCTGAACAAAGGACAACAGAAATATTTCAAATTCCCTTTGACGCCAACACCTTTGAAGTGTACGTCATTCATTCAGCACAGGTACTGTTATGGATGATGAAAGGCATGCAAATGTAGCAGCACCTCATGGGGGGGCCAGGAGTCTGGTCCACAGGTTCATTTTTTTGGCATGCATGTTCATTGTTCTAAGGGATGTTGTCTGCTTTTAATGTGAGGACTAGCACACAGAGCTGACCTCTCAGGTCACTACATCATAATACGCAAGACCATTCTTAAAGGACCCATCAGCTCTAACTGCTGCACAACATCCCTTCCCCTAGAATGACATGAACCTTGGCAAACAAAATATAATCTGATTATTGGTGAAAGTGCTTCCTCATCGGTTGTATAGAGGATGGATGTGTTATTGTGGCAATTAGGCAAATGAGGGATGAATAGGTAGCAGAGTATTCGCTCATGCAGAGGTCTTCAGTGCAGGCTAGCAGGGTCTAGAAGGAGCTGGTGGCATGTGGTGTTTGCGTGGAGGCAGGTGCCCTTGGGTTGCCTGCTTGGACGTGGTGCTGAGGGTCAACTATGTACCTGAGAAGTGTTTCCTAGTGTCCTTTCATTCCCCCAGCCTCTGCTTCTGAGACAGAGGAGGAGTGGGGTGTATGTAGCCCAACACGAAAATTGGCCTTTGCAAACCAGACAGCTGGTAATAGGCAAAACCGAAATATACGATGATGGACCTAGAATCCACCTACTTAATCTTCATGAAGGCCTTTGTGTAGTAATGATTTGTGCTTTAACCCCTAGGCAGAGTGCAAATTCCTAGTAGCATGCACATTTATCCCCTGAGCTGTCTCAGACTGCAGAAGGAATCTTTTGCCAAGTCCGATTTGTACCTGGCTAGTGGTATCTCAACACCGCCCAGCACCACTTGCAACACAAGCAGGCCCTGTCGTCACTCCTGCGGCCACTGTGGTCAAAGCACAGGGGAGGAGGGGTAGGGCTTAACAGCTCTTGAGGTCACTGGCCCCTTCTCACTTGCAGTGATTACACTCTGGACAGACCCACAGGGGCCTGTGAAGTGCCAGGTATGAAGGATTTATGTTAGGGAACATCCCTGAGTGGTGGTGCAGGCATCACCGAGGTCAGAAATAACCAGCAATCTCAGAACTTCAGAGACCGGCCTGATTTAGGAGCTCTTGGCAATCATTGCTGTCAGTACTGCAAGTAAGACGGTTCCTCTCTATGGGAGGGACAGAGAACCTGGGAGGTTGTGTTTTCTTTACACTTTCTTCCCTAAGCCTCCTCTCATTCTCACTCACTCTAGGAGGGGTCATGTCAAGTTAGAGGGCAGAATCAAGATGGCGGTGTCAAGAGACACATCACAAAGCTGACTTGCAGTGTGGAAGGGAAGGAGAGCCAAGGAGTAGCAGAGAGGAACGTAATGTCTATTCTGGTGGCTGTGATAATCAGGGGCAGTTCAAGGGTACCAGTTATAGTCAGGGGCTTTGGAGCTTTATGATCCTGAGGCCCAGGCGTTTTCCACATAAATATGGGATTGCCATATTTGCCACATTACCCATCATCATCTGCATAATCTGCAGATTTAATAAAAAAAAAAATCCTAGTGAAAACAGATCAAAAGTTACTACAATTCGGAGGCACAAGTTGATGGGAAGTGGACCCTTCGCAAATGTTGACAGGTCAACTTTCTGTTGCCTATTGCTATATTTGGGTACCAAACTGATACTTATGAGGTGAAACCTATGACCAGACAATGTTAAGAAGTGCAGCAATGACAAAAACATAAAGTAAAACTATCATAAATGTGGCACACTATAAACATAATTAGCTTTTTCCTGCAGCACAATTTAGGCATCCCTGCTGCATAATTTGGTCCTGTACTGCCTCATAAGTCCAGTGGGCTTGGTTACAGTAATATAACTGTTATTTAGCTGTTGTGTGTATGTATATGGTGTTCCAATAGCGCAAGCCTAGCCAAAGGCAGAGTCTGTAGTTGTGATGGTGATGATGACCATGATGACGATAGTATTGACAACAATGATGATGATGAGGATGATGATTGTTAGAAATGGGGTCTCTAGTTGGCAGTGGTTTACACCCTCTCCAAACAGTGACCCTCACTGTAGTCAGGCTACGATAACCCCAGGGCAGCCCCTTGGTAGCTTGGCACAAGCAGTCCGGCTTACCTCAGAGACAAAGTATTTGTACACATAGTAACACTGTGAAAACACCACAAAAATACTCCACACCAGTTTAGAAAAATAACCAATATTTATCTGAGTAAAACAATACCAAAACAACAACCATCCAACATACACAAGTAGAGATACACATTTTCAAAGATAATTTCTTAGTATAGAGCTTCCAATCTCAATAGCTCCAACTGGGGCTATCATGGTGTCTTGATGGAGTCAATTTTAACAGTCTGACACCACTCGTGAGGGAGGGTGGGACGGTCATGAAGTCACACGGACCCCAGGTACAGTACCTTGGAAAACGATGAGGAAACAAAGACATTGCAAGGAGTCGGGGAGGTGAGGCATTGCTGGAGTCGGAGCAGCGTTGGTTCCTTATTGCTACCAGGGAGGTGAGGTGTTGGGTCCTTACTGCTAGCTAGGAGAGGTGAGGCGTTGGTTCCTTATGGTTGCAGGGGAGAAGATGGGGCTTCGGTGGTGAAGCTTTGGTTCCTTACGACAAGGCGGGGTCGATGAATCCAGTAGGTCAAGATGCAAAGCGTCAACTTTGCTGAGTAGGGATCACAGGACGGGACCACAGGTGCTGTGGCAGAGTCAAAGTTGGGTGTTGCAAACATCAGTGACACGGTTTGGGAAAGGGCCTCTTTTGACATGGTTAACCTCCCACTTTTTGTCTGGAAAATTATGTGGTTTTGAACTGTAAGTGCCCTGGATCCCTGCTAAACAGGTTCCCAGGCTGAAATCTCTTTCCCCAAACTGTACTGTTCTTGGCACTTCAGCCACCTTTGTAAGATCCTAGTAAATGGTACCACTGGCACCTAGAGCATAGGTACTGAAGAGGGCCCCCCAGAGCTGAAGCACCAATTGTGCCACTCTGAGATGCCCCCCACCAGCCTCATGCAGACTGCCATTGCAAGTGCATGACAAGATGTACCTAAAGTTGCAAACTCAACATGGCACTCACCAAGGTTGCCATGCCCACTAACACTGCATGTAATATAGGTAAGTTACCCCTCTGACAGAGTGCACTATAATGCATGTGAGGGCAAATATGTGCATGAGCCAATATGCCCCTACTGTGTCTTTGTTAACTCTTAGACCTTCGTTGCAGGGCAGCCATAGCAAATGAATGTGCTGAACACTGGTCATTACAGGTTCCCCAGCTACATGATGGCTTCTCTGAACCCTGGGTTGTTTGGTATTAAACTACTCAAAATAATAAACCCACACTGATGCCAGTGTTGGATTTAATATAAAATGTACCAAGAGGGCACCTTAGAGGTGCCCCCTGCAAAATGTAACAGCCCTGGCATGCTTGCTGACAGGTCCTAAACACCCTGTCATCACCAGACATGTTTCTGGACTCTTGGGGTGAGAGCCTGTGCTCTTAGGAACCAGAACCCAAAGCCTTTCCTGAGCGGAGGTGTCATACCTCCTTCCCTTTGCCACCTTTGAAATCTGATCTCCGCCTCAGCTGCTAGCAGCAGATGGCTGCCTAAAAGTTTTGCCCCCACTTTAGGTGGGAAAACCGGCAGGAAACCTAGCAAGGATAGGTGTAGTGGCCACCCCCAGCCTTCACCACCCCTCGGGTATGACAAGTGAGTTGACTACTCCATTCAATTTTCCTCCATCCTGCATGTTAGGAAAATAGCCAATCAGTGCTAGGGACGTTACCCCTTCCCACAGGAAGTTGTCACTTAGTGAGTGTATGCCACCCTAAGGTAGATGGCCCGTTGGCCACTACCAGGTACTCCCTCTTAATGACCCCTAAATGCAGTATTTAGAGTGCATCCCTAGACAAGGAGATTAGATTCAATGGACAAAAGAAGACCAGGAACAAAGAAGACCCAAGGCACGAGAAGTGAAGTCCTTTTGCACAAGGAAAAAGGCACCAAACACTGCCTGCTGCTCCAGGGACTCGACATTTGCTGCTGAGGTGTCGTCTGGAAACCTGAAGGACTCTGCAAAACTCCAGAGCACCTCCAGACTTCTAAATGTCAAGAACTTCCCTTTGAGCACCCTGCAGGCAACAAACCTGTGAAGTCCATTAAAGTGACCAGCTGCTGGTCAACGACCCGGACCCAGCAACCCAGCCAAATTTCAAACAACCCTTGAGGACAAGACCTGCCCCTGTGCCAAGTTTGGTGGTATTGCAGCTCTCCAGGGCTGTGGTACCGAATCCCCAGCATCAGACACCCAGAAGCAAAGTCCACTCCAGACTCCCAAAAGCCCAGAAGTAAGCACCAGTCAAGGGACTTCAGGGCACCCAAGAACCACCCCCCAGAGTGGCCCTGTCGACCTGCAATCCACCATCAAAGTCACCTGCTCCTGACTCCAAGGACCCTAAGATGCACAACTCCCGGCTGAATTATCTGCACTGCACCCAGCCTCCCTGGCTCTTTCATGAACCAACCATCTGTGGTCTAAGGGTCCCTAACCCCTTGCAAACTCCACCCTCCAAGGGTACCCACCAGACTTACCTTTAAGTCCATTTTTGCAGTATGTTTCCAAGTGGTCCCCTTCTTTGGGCGGCAGCTCCAAGACTTTCAGCCGCTGCTCCAGCTTAAACTAGGAACTGCCCGACACTCTCCAGCTGACCCATTGAAGCTTTTGATGACCTTGACCTAAAATTAGAAGGTGACATTTGTGAGATTTTCTTGCCTGATTTTATATGCATTTTTAAAGTGTTTCCAATTGATTCCTATGGTGTGTAATTAAGCACAAAAGCAGAACATTTTCTAAACTTTAAAAAGTCATAACAAAAGAAGTACGTACTGTATACTGATGATCTTGATCCTAAAAATTTTATAAAATCTGAAGTAGTTTGTAAATTGATCTTGAGTTATTCTTCGGAGTGTGTGTACACATTTATTGATACTGTGAGTACAACAAATGCTTAGCACATCTCCTAGATTAGCCTAATTGTTTGCCCACACTACTGCAAAACACTGCATTAGGTGGTCTGCTTTTACCTCTGGATACCAAAGTGGGGTTGCTTGAACTCTCTCCATAGTGCATATCATTTTTGTACACTATATAGCAAGCCAACCTCCTACACATGGCCCTCTGAACTCATGCTATAGCAGGACTTCAGAGGCGCTGTGGCGGCATCAAGCCTGTGCTACAGGTCACGGTCGTTGCACTCAAAGCGGGACCATGGCTCTGGTGCAGGGGGCAGCGCAGAGATGGGGAGTGGCACCGGTTACGAAGTTTCTCTGGAGTCGATGTGCTCAGTTTCTTCTTGGTTGCACCAGAGCTCACTGCCAAGGACCCAGAAACTGGATCTGGCAACACTTGGCAAGTCAGGACTCTCAACAAGAGGGCCTAAGAGCTAGCAGGTGAAGTCTTTGCTATCCCAGAGATGTCTTAACAGGAGGCAAGCTCAGTTCAAGCCCTTGAAGAACCTTGGAAAGCAGGATTTAGAAAGCCAAGTCCAGCCCTTTAACTCCCTTGACAAAAGCAGCAAGCAGCAGGCCAGCACAACAAAGCAACAGGCTGAGTAGCAGTCCCTCCTACAGCATCCAGCTCTTCTACCTGGCAGAATGTCCTCAGTCCAGAGCTGTCCCAACTATGTGGGGTTAGAGGTCCAGTACTTATACCCATTTCTGTTTTTGAAGTAGGGAACTTCAAAGGGAAGTCTTTGTAGTGTGTAAGACCCTGCCTTCCTGGTTTGCTGTGAGGGGTTGGGAAAAATCAATGCTCTCCCAGCTCCTTCTTTCCTCTTCCCCACACCGGAGCAACATAGGTTGAGGCAGGCTAGGCATATAGTACAGAAGGTCTCTGAAAGAAGCAGAAAGCAGTTCCTCATCCATCCATCGGAAGGGGTCTTAGGATTGACAAATGGATGTTAGACAGTTAAAAAAGGACAACAAGGAAAATCTAATGTGTTTCGGGCGATGTGGTGGGTGTCCCTAATGGGGCATATGAGGTAAGAAGGGACAGGTCTGGTGGGAGTGAAGAAGGGCAGGGGGTGCAAAGTCAGTGGACAGGTAATGGTGAGTCAAAATGCTAACATTTGTTTTCCATTGTAGGATATAAAGAAGGAGGAAGTGCATTGAGGAATAGAAGGGGGCAGTGTTCACCTGAGCAAAGGCGGTGACAGTAGTTGGGTAGCATCGGTCATCACTGACATAGAAAAAGGAACGGAAAGAGACATAAAGGGCCAGAGACAAAAACGCAAGGTAAGTCTGAGAACCTGTGCAGGGCACAACAGGAATTATGGGGCGCTTTAAAGGGAGGGTGGTTGGAGCATTTTCCTTCTACCCCTTCCAATGGGATATTATCATGGTCCATGGTCACTGTACAATCAAGGTAAGCGAAAGGTGGAGCAGGGCAAACAAAAAAGGGCAGATTATATTTCTCCCCTATTGAGTCGGTTTCACCAACACTGTCAGGTGCACACATCCCTGGCCTGTCCCGGCTCCTTGGCTTATGTTCTGTTAACTGAGTCATGAGGGATGAATGCTGCCCCCCACTCTGTCAATCAGATGCTCTGACCAGCTTTTGGAATGCTAATGCCTATTTTTTTTAAGTCAGCAGCACAACAGCAGTACGGAGGAAGGATCAGAGAGAAAGGAGTGCCCTACAGCATTGAAGTTGATCTGGCCACAGGGGAGGAGCCAGGAACTAGCAAGGGTGTCTCTGGGGGTGAATCATCTGGATGGAGAGAATCAGAGGAATTTTGGGCCCGCTTTGCAGCAACGACGAAAGCCAACGGTTACTGTGGTGGGAGCTAGCCATGTCCCATATAAGGGTACCCCCCCAACAAAAGTGGACAGTCAAAAGACATGGAGGAGTTACAAATGGGATTTTTGACAGCAACTGGTCATACTTGCTTATTGCCATGAGGGGAGCAGTGTGAGACAAAAAAGAAGGCCAACGGGGGTAGGTGTAGCGTGGCCTCAAAAGCAAAGAAAAACAAAAAAGGCACAAGAAGAGATGACGGGCTGTTACAGGGGATAGTGCTGACACCAAGGCAGGAAACCCCCTCGGGTGTGCACCAGTGCCAGTTCGGCTGAATGGTGATGAGAAAGAACTGGTTAGATGCATTTGCTTTGTTAGCAGCCATCATTTTAGAAAAATACCCAGAGCAGGGTTCAGCCTTAATTAGGTATAATCAGGCTATCCAGGAGAGGTTCGGGCATTTTAGAGGAATGGGTTGGCTGCAACATGACTTAGCCTTCTGCCAAAGAATGGAGGGAGCACCAGGCTTGTCTTGGGATCAGAGAGAGACTGAAGAATGGATTGAGCTTATGGGGTCATCTGCAGGACATGGGGTAGGGTTTTCTGGGGCAGGATTTAGCTCACAGCAGCGGACCACGCCAATATGGGGGCAGGGATTGCAAGTAAGCAGTATGCTAGCACAGTCTCTTGCCAGCACACAGTCAGAACTGGCTCCTCAAATACAGGTGGGCTTCCAACGATCAAACTCCACCTGCCATTGCCTGGACATCCACACAACCAGTGGGGGATTCTGAGCACCAAGGATCAGGGATTGGCACAGGTCATCAGCCCTCTTTAGTCAGTCAGGGTCCCCACCTCTCTTGGATGGGTTTACCACAACAGCAGTCAATTGGAGGGCAGGTCCAACAACAATGGTTTGGAATGGCGGGAAGAAGTCTGGTACTGGGGGTGACTAGACAACAACAGGGTAATGTTTGGCCAATGTCGGCAATGCAGGCTAGAGGAGTATTACATCAAGTTATAAATGGCCAGCTGATTCTGCGGTTCAACAGGGGTAGGGACCCACAGCCGTTAGCTCGGGTGAGACTGCCAACTGGAACACTGATGCCACACAGTGTTCAACCTCAGGGTGGTTTTGCAGTACCACCAGCCACTCAAGGCTGAGCTGCAAGCCAAGGGCATTTAATGGTGGGTCACTTGCAGTCAGCAGGTGCAGTCATTTCGGACATCAAAGGTGGCAGACAGATTCAAGTATTTGCTTCAAAGGAAACCAAGGGACAACACCTGCTGACTCTTCAATGCAGGCAACTGCTCCTGGGTGTGGCATGCAAACTCCAACATGGCTGCTCACTGTGCTGGGCTAGTTACCGGTCTTTTCTTGCAAATCCCTCACCAGATCAACACCTGGCCCCATATTCAACAGCCAGACGTAGCTTTGAACCATTACCAAAAGGCCCATCCTGATCCACTTTGACACCCTAGAAACACTTTTGAATGAGTACTCGAAGGAAGAGGAGATGGAATTACTCTTCTGAGTTTTTAAGGAATAATTCAGAACACCTTAATCTGGCCCAATGTCAGGAAGGTCATCTAGGAACGTCCGTTCAGCTGAGGAATTATTAGACACAGTGGCATAAAAATAAAAAAGGAGCTACAGTTGGGTAGGATAGCTGAGCCACTTGACAAACCTCCCTTAAAGACCTTTATCATCTCTCCTCTTGGGATCCTTCCTAAAAATGAGGAAGGCAAATATCAAATGATCCATCACCTTTCTTATCTCATTAACAATTGGCTGAGCCAGGACATGTATTCCGCCTCCTATGCTTCATTTGACAAGGCTATTGAGTTAGTTAGGGAGGCAGGAGTTGGTGCCCTCATGGTTAAAGCTGATGTTGAATCTGCTTTTGTGATGTTGCCAGTACATCCGAAAAGCTTCCACTTGTTGTAGTTTCAGTTTAAGGGTAAACTAAACTATGACAAGTGTATGCCCATGGGATGTTCAGTATAATGTGCCTATTTTGAGGCACTTATATCTTTCTTGGAGTGGGCAACAATCAGATTACAGTCAGTTGGGGGAAAGCTCCATTACCCTGATGATTTCTTGTTTGTGGGGAAGCAAACTCATCTGACTGCAGGCAAGCATTGGCAGCCTTTGAGGTCACTTTTCAGGAACTGGGTATGCCTTTGGCTGCAGGGAAAATAGGGCCCAAGGACAAGATTGACATTTTTGAAGATCAAGCTGAACTCCACAGGAGGGGTGCCCCATCTCCCAGTGGGAAAGATACAGGATTTTTCAACAGTGATTAAGAGGGTGCTGGCAAAGGAGAAAGCAACACTAAAAGTTGCTTTCTCATGTGTAAATCGTGTGGTGGGAACACAGCAATAATCTGGAGTGTTTCTTCCAAAGGAAAATTCTTGATATTCATGCAACCTTCCCTAATAACTCCTCTCAAGAGGTCAATCTGGTAGCTCAGGATGAAACTCATCTTCCCAGAGCCGTATTTTCAGTTTTTCAGCTACTGACGGAAGACTTAGTAGGAAATTACTTGTGCAGTAAACAATCTGGATCTTCTCTGGACCGTGCCCCCCCTTACATTTTAGCTTTGGGCTCTGATGTAACAGTGCCTCTTTTAATGATTCCCTTATATCCGGCCACATACCACAACACTGGAAACATGCTGTTGTTAAACCTTTATAAAAAAAGCCTAGGATTGATGCAACTCTACTTAGCAATTATAGACCAATTGCTCTCCTCCCTATAGCATCTAAAATAATTGAAAAACATGTCAATAGACAAGTGACAGGCTTTCTTGAAGACCATAAGCTTCATCATCACACTCAAATGGGCTTCAGACCACAACATAGCACTAGAACTGCCCTCTTGTCCATTACAGAAGACACTCGATAACGACTAGATGCAGGTGGATATGCAGCAATCATTTTATTAGATTTGATACTGTGGATCACAATATATTACTTCAAAGAATATCACATGTAGTATTTGAGGGGACCACTTTTAAATGTCTCTCCTCTTTTTTGAGAGATAGGACCTTTCAAGTCCTTGACTGATCATTATTTTCCAATTTTCTCCTCCTCACTTGTGGGGTTCCGCTGGGCTCTTCTCTGAGCCCCACCCTTTTTTAATATCGATATGTCCCCATTGGCTAAGATCGTAGAACCCTACTGTCTATCCTTAGTATCCTATGCTGATGACACCCAGTTGGTCTTTTTTATTCTACCAATGCTAACTCAGAACAGGCTAATCTATCATCCTGTCTTCTGGATGTCGCCAGATAGATGGATGACTGCAAACTCAAACTCAAAGACGAGAAAACAGGGGTAATGATGGAAGGGAACTTTTCTCCCCCTAAGTCCCTTGCTCCAGCCCCAGAAGGGTTAAAAGACCTCCCCTCGCCAAAAGAAAATATAAAAAGCCAACGTTTTTGGTTAGACTCTCGCCTCACGATGGAATGTCATTCCAAAAACCTTGTGGCTACTTGCTTTAGTCTGCTAAGAATCCTTAGGAAAAATTTTAAGGTTCTCCCATTTCCGGCCAAAAGACTCACTATCCAGGCCCTTATATTGTCACGCCTAGACTATGGGAATGTTTTCGTCTTGAGCTCACCTTGTTATGTATTAAAGAGATTGCAGGCGGAACAAAATGCTGCTGCTCGCTTACTCATGAACATCCCTAGACATCTTCCTGTCAAATAGCTTAGTTTCTCTCCACTGGCTTTCAATTGAACAACTTATTAATTTTAAAACCATGTGTACTGTGTACAGAGCCCTTCACAGTAAGGGTCCGGCCTTCCTTAGGTGAATCGTAACACTCTATACTCCTCAGAGGTCGCTTAGATCATCATAAGCTTCCTTAATTAACAAGAAAGGAAGATGGGGAGTCAGATCCTTTGCTTTTAGAGAAGCCAATCTCTGGAATTCTCTCCCTCTAGAACTCCACAAAGATAACTCAGAACTTTCTTTTCATGGGAAACTGAGACTTTACTATTTTCAGTATAGACCCTTACTCAGTTCAATGGTCTCGCATTAACGCTGAGAAGCCTTTGGGTAGCCATGCGCTGTATAAATCCAGTAAACTAAACTAAACTAAACTGGCCAGTACTGAGTGTAGGGCAAGGTGCTTGTGGCTGTGGAGAGGAGGGCACAGTTTCACTAAACCAAGAAAGAAATGGTGGTTAAAGGATCACCTGTAAGTTAAAAAATGCCTAGTAAACTGTGATCACAGTTCTGTCATAAATGTGAAATTGGTGTGGTCTGAGTTTTTGGGATTAGGGAGGGTGAGCAGGTGGACGGTCCCACCGCTATGCCCCTTGGTTGGGCCCCTCCTCCCCAAACGGGTCTGGTGTATGGCTGGACCATGGGTGTTAGTGGAGGCCACACCCACGAAATAGAACTCAAACAGGTCAGGGGCAAGAAGGGGGGATTAAGGCAGGCTCAGAAGTTGCTGGTCGGTGGAGGGGGGTACTGGGTCCAGCCCAGTTGTAAATTTAGCTAGAGCAATGTGTCCTGGGGTGTGGGAGGTATTTAACCACAGGCCCCTGGCACAGGGCCTTCTTTCTCCTGTGGATTCTGCAGAGGCCTGTGAGCAGCCAAAGAACTTGAACTCCTCCCTTGCCAACCAAATGAGGAAATGGAGAACAACATCCACTCTGGCCCTGTCTTGAGGGAAAAACAGATCAGTCTGAAGAAACTAAAAAGAATAGGAGGTGGAGGGGAGAGGGAGTGGCTTTTATTTTGAAAAAGGATGGGTCTGGTTGGAGGCAAGGAAGCCTCATATGTAAAGAAGGAAAGCAGAGCAAGGACACATAGGTAATAAACATGTTATGCTTATTTCAAGTCTTTTACATTTCCACCTTATTCTGAGCTTATCTTGAGGTTGAGCTGAGGGTTGTTAGAGTATTGATGTGAGTTTAGGCGAGTTTTTCTCGGATATCAGTAAGTGTAGACTTTTAAACAGGACTGTGTTGGACCTGGCTTTTTGACAGGGTCATCCCCAAACTTTTTGCCTCCTTCCTCCTATTTTTTCTGACCTGTTGTTGTTGGCTTTTGACCTCTGGGCACTTTACCACTGCTAACCAGTGCTAAAGTGCATATGCTCTCTGTGTAAATGGTACTATTGATTGGTTTATCCATGATTGGCTATTTAATGTACTTATAAGTCCCTAGTAGAGTGCACTATATGTGCCTAGGGCCTGTAGATTAAATTCTGCTAGTGGGCCTGCAGCACTGGGTGTGCCACCCACTTCAGTAGCCCCTTAACCCTGTCTCAGGCCTGCCATTGCAAGGCCTGTGCGTGCAGTTTCACTGCCACTTCGACTTGGCATTTAAAAGTACTTGCCAAGCCTAGAACTCCCCTTTTTCTACATATAAGTCATCCCTAATGTGTGCCCTAGGTAACCCCTAGAGCAGGGTGCTGTGTAGGTAAAAGGCAGGACATGTACCTGTTTAGGTATATGTCCTGGTAGTGTAAAACTCCTAAATTCGTTTTTACACTACTGTGAGGCCTGCTCCCTTCATAGGCTAACATTGGGGCTGCCCTCATACACTGCTGAAGTGGCAGCTGCTGATCTGAAAGGAGCAGGAAGGTCATATTTAGTATGGCCAGAATGGTAATATAAAGTCCTGCTGACTGGTGAAGTCGGATTTAATATTACTATTCTAGAAATGCCACTTTTAGAAAGTGAGCATTTCTTTGTACTAAAATCTTGTTGTGCCCTTCAATCCACGTCTGGCTAGGTTTAGTTGACAGCTCCTTGTGCATTCACTCAGACACACCCCAAACACAGGGTACTCAGCCTCACTTGCATACATCTGCATTTTGAATGGGTCTTCCTGGGCTGGGAGCGTGGAGGGCCTGCCCTCACACAAAGGTCTGCCACACCCCCTACTGGGACTCTGGCAGACAGGATTGAACTGAAAGGGGGCTTGGTGCATTTCTTAGACACTCTTTGAAGTCACCCCCACTTCAAAGGCACAACTTAGTATAAAACAGAGCCTCTGCCCTACCTCATCAGACACTTGCTGGAGAAGAAACCTGAACCAGAAACCACATCCTGCCAAGAAGAACTGCCTGGCTGCTCAAAGGACTCACCTGTCTGCTTTTCTACAAAGGACTGCTGCCTTGCTGTTGGACTGCTGCCTTGCTGGACTCTTGTCTGGCTGTAAAAGTGCTCTCCAAAGGCTTGGATAGAGCTTGCCTCCTGTTCCCTGAAGTCTCAGGACCAAAAATACTTCTCTCTTCCACTTGGACGCTCCGTGCGCCGAAATTTTCGACGCACAGCTTGTTCCGCGGCAAAAAAAACGTCGCACACCGACGCTGATCGACGCAACGCCTTCGGGACGACCAAAACTTTGACGCACGGCCTCGCAAGGACAACGCCGCCCGACTTCCCAGGAGAAATCGACGCAACGCCTGCCGTGAGATCAAAACTTTGACGCGCAGTCCCGCAGAACGACGCGCAGACGGAAAACAAGTAGGAAAATCCACGCACAGACCGGGAACATCTGGTACTCCCCGCGATCCACAGAAAGAGACTGTCCGCGCGCCGGAAAACAACGCACGACTTCCCGCGTGGAAAATAACGACGCAAGTCCGTGTGTGCTGAGGAGAAATTGACGCACACACCAGTTTTCCACGTATCTCTTCTCCTGTGGCCCTCTGAGAAGATTTTCCACCAGAAACCAGGTACTTTGTGTTTGAAAGAGACTTTCTTTGCTTTCTAAAGACTTACGACACTTTATATCACTTTTCAGTGATATCTTTACAAATTCATATTGCAACTTTGATCGTTTTGACCTGAAAATACCCAGATAAATATTATATATTTTTCTAAACACTGTGTGGTGTATTTTTGTGGTGTTATACTATGGTGTTGTATGATTTATTGCACAAATGCTTTATACATTGCCTTCTAAGTTAAGCCTGACTGCTCGTGCCAAGCTACCAGAGGGTGGGCACAGGCTGATTTTGGATTGTGTGTGACTTACCCTGACTAGAGTGAGGGTTCTTGCTTGGACAGAGGGCAACCTGACTGCCAACCAAAAACCCCATTTCTAACAGACTGTTACATGCGTGAATGTGGCCAAGTGAAGGAAGGAAACATTTTAATATTTGTGGGCCGAGAAAGCCAATGTGATTTAGTAGATCAGAAAGTAAGCTGGGAGCTCACAGCTACCTGGTTTCATCTCTCAAATGATTTTATATATTTCTCAACTATGCATCATTTGAATAGATACAGATTGATCACTTTCCTCACGTGCAGGCACTGTTAATTGTCATATGCTAATGTGTCTGTGAGTAATTCTGCCAGAAGTGTCAGAAATTATAATTGAAGGAAACACCATAATAAAAGCTTGTTGTTAGTGCATTACTGGATCTCTTGTCTGGTACCTTTGCTTATAACTGCTTGTCTTTTCTAATCAAGCTGGCTATTTTGTTAGGTTGAGATAGAAAGGCAGGCACTGTAATCTCACCTTTGGGAAGTATGATTTTATACTAGGTAGAGAGAGACCACAAACTCAAAATGGGTGGAGTGACTGAGTTCCCACAACCTAAAATTGGTTCCTGAAAGGTAAACTGGGTTCTTTCAGGAATCCCTGGTTCACACCTGGTTACTTGGTTAGCAATACAGTAATACATTAAAGAACTAAACATTTCCAATCACAATTATAACGTAGTGTAAAATGTAATTATTAAAATGAGTTGACAATTAAGATAATCTGATGCTAGAACCACATTTTAGAGTGAAATCAAAATCCTTTCCATTAAAAGCTATAGGAATGTGAAAAATCAATATTAATCTATGGGGGACAGAAGGCGTATACCCTGGCATCCTTTGTGGCCAATTTACAAGGAAAGCAGCCGCTAGTTAAAGATTTGTGGTTTGTCCCAGTAGAAAGGTTTCATGGACTTTTCTGAAGGTTAAAATGCTCAGTAGTGCAGGATGTCCTGTCACATGATATAATGTCATCCTGAGATTTAGGGGGCTGCAATTGGGGAGGCAAGGCTTCTCTGGGACAATTTTGTGATGTGTGTTGAGAGAGGTGACTGCACACGGGGAAATTTACTGGGATATTGGGTTATAGAGCAGAGAATAACAACACCTCAAGTCAATACCAAAAAACAACCCAGAATTAGATCGCCACCCATTCAGTTTCCAAAGTACAAATAATTCTATATGGTTCCACTGGTTCAGTATCACCTCCATTCATCAAAACCAATATCATATACCCTGATCTTCACCTTGGCTCTCCAAGTATTCAGTACCTAAGTGTAGGGCATGCACTTATACATGTGTTTACCAATTTTGGATTAACTGAAAAAAAGTTGTTTTGGACCTCAAATGGACATTTTTAGGTCCCCAAGAGGATTTAGGATCTGGTGTTGCGTTCTCATACCTTCCTCAGACAGATGTCTGCCCAGCAAGGACCCTAATGCCTCAAGGACTCTTACCCTCATTGAATAGTTGGAGGTTTGAAGTATAAATACGGGTATATGTTAATGCCCATGATGAATGCCCTAGACCAAAAAGGGCAGTGAGGCACTAAACATGTTGATCCCCAGAACTTGTTTGGGATTATTGGATGAATATTTCCTTTTAAGTCTCTCCTTTTATTTTAGTGTTAGTGTGCCAAATAAATACAAATATAACTAAACTATAATTGAATCTCTTCACCACAAGTACATTTATATATACAAAAAAACTAATCTATCAGTACAATTCAGAAGCACATCTATTCTTGGTGTTCCTGGATCAAAAAAAGATTTCTGCAAAGAATTCCATCTGGAGCATATGCTACCTTGGTAAGTGAGGGTCAATGTATTCTGGGAAGGATATTCTCTGGACCTTTGACATTAGGTGGCTCAGGCGGAAATACATCCCATTTCTTGGAGCACATCACTCAGAATACAACACCAGTTTTTGAATAAGTATTAAATAGGAAGGAAGTGTAGAAAACCAGTAAAAATAACCTTTCACATGCCCTTTTTATATTGATGACCTTATTCTTCAGTCAGACCTTGAGTGGCACAACCCATATTAGCATACATATGCTTGACCTATCATATACTCACAACCTTGATTCCTCCAAATTGCTGTTTCAAATTCAAGTTTGGTCAGACTACTCCTATAACTCTCATCTAACTCTCAAGCAGGAAAGACAGACATATATATTCCTGCAGGCAAACCAACTGTACATTTATTCCAAAGAAGCACTACAAGACAATTAGCACTGATCAGTTTGAAGTGGTTGATACATTAGTCAAACCATACCATTTTTCCATGATAAACCAGAAATCTTGCTGGACACTCTCTTCTGTGATCCATCTACCTAGAATTATCTAGAGGCAAATGTCACAAACCTGTATTCCTGAAAAACAATAGTCCCTGGGCATCAATTTCTAATTGACCCCGCACCACAGTAAGGAACAGAGGCTGCATGTCTGGAAATCAACACATCATTGTTAGACCTGGCATCCTTGACATGGTTTCCCCTGTCTTTTTGCCTCTGCGCACTGTATTCTTGACTGTATGTTAGATTTTATTGTAATTTTGGTCTTGTTTGATTTAAATAAATGTTGGCTATTTTTATAAACTGGTGTGGAGCGATTTTGTGGTGTTTTCACTGTGTTACTGTGTGTGGTTGAATAAATACTCTACACATTGCCTCTGAGATAAGCTTGACTATTGTGCCAAGCTACCAAGGGGGTGAGGATGGGTTATCTGAGCTTTGTATCTTCCTTACCCTGATTAGAGTGAGGGTCCCTACGTTTTGTCAGGGTATAAACTGACTGCCAAATAGAGACCCCATTTGTAAAATTGGTGATCAGAGGTGAGAATAGAACTTGAATTTGTACTTGACATACAGTGATTGGTGTACAGTACTGTTTCAGCACAGACCATTACACAACCACATACTGTTTATTCACTTGGGTTTTTGCTTTTCTTTTTACTTCTTGGATTTGCCTTGCCTTCTGAAACTTTGAATCTTTGTTGAACTTTGTCCACAAGCATGTCTCAGTCTGGGGAGTCATCAGTAGTTGCTACAAATGTGGCGTTTGAGCTGGAAAACTTGGATACCTACAATGTGCAGTTTTGTAAGGAGTTAAAATGTCCAATCAAGAGCTCCACCAAGGAGGAGCTGCAAAAAGTTCTGAAGGCCTGGTTGTCAGCAAAAGAGGCTGAGGAGCACACAGCAGAGAAGAATATGGCTGTGGACGAGGAGGTGCAGAGTCTACACGATATTCTATTAAATATACAGTACCTGCCTGGAGGGAGGGCCTCCAGAGCAGGCAGCAGTGTTTCTTCCAAAGGCCTGACCCAGAAGGAACTGGAGGACAGGCAGGAAAACAGAAGGCATGAACTGGGAATGGAGAAGCTGAGACTCGAAACATGAGAGGGAGCTGCAGATGGCTAGAATAAGAAGGGAAGAAGAAAAAGACAAACTTGCCATGGAGGAGAAGAAACTAATCTTTACTCAAGAGCTGAGTTTGAAGGCGCTGGATCTGAAGGGCAAGTCCAGCACACATGGTGGCAGCAGTACCCCAGTGCAATCTGAAAGAAGGGTGCACATTCTCAAAAATCTAGTGAAGGATTTTAAGATGGAGGATGACATATACTTGTGGTTCAAGGGGTATGAGTCATAACATGAAGGACACCCTACTCACCAGGTATGGTCTCACTCCAGACCAGTACAAGGAAATGTTTAGGTCTTACAAGATGGAGTATTCTCAAACTTCATTGTAAGGGTTAGATTCTTTTTGCAGAGCTCTGGATGGGTGGGTGAAGGGCAGCAAGGTAACAATTTATAAGGGGCTGTACAATTTGGTTACATGGGAGCACTTGTATAGTCTTGGTTTTCCAGAGTAGCGCCAGCTCCTGATTGATAGCAAACAGACTGACCCAGGAAGCTTGCCCATCAGAAGAAGTGGGGGCAAAGATAAACATGGGTAGTTCTCTAAAGGGCCCCAACTTAGTTCCCAGGGTAAGGATTCCCATCCCTCAGATGAGAAGAAGCCTTGGTTCTCTACAGGGAAACCTGAGGAGAAAGGTCCCCGCAAGTGTTATGCATGTGATCAGGAGGGTTACATGATGGAGGTCCCAAGTGTCTCAAGCGGATTCCGGCACCCACTTTTTCACAGTCATATGGTTTGGGCAGTGTAGTGCTTGGGGAGGAGTTGGTTTCAGGATAAGGGTGGAAGACAGCTGAGATGACCCTGGTCTCACTAAGGGACAGTGAGATGGTCCAGAGGACCCTTGTGCCTAAGAACACTAGGAAGTACAGACAGTGGGTGACCATCAATGGACAAAGGATGGAGGCTCTGAGAGACACTAGACCCAATGTGACTACTGTCAGCTGTCACCTAGTTTTTGAAGAGCAGGTGGTCCCCAATGTGCTTCACCAAGTAGTTTCTATAGACAACTCTGAGCGCCTGTGCAAGGTGGTTCAGGTTCCCTTTGAATGGGGGGGGGGGTGTCTCAGGCTCCTTGAGGGTAGCTGTGAGTCCATCCCTGATGATGGTTCATTGGGTAATGACCTGGAGGGTTTCCTTTTATTTGAGTTGGAGCTCAGGGTGCACTTGGAGATGTTGGGTCTGCCTGGGTGGGCATGCATGACCACCCAGTCTATGGCAGCCAGTCAGGGTGATCGGGAGGTCCTGGAGTCTGAAAGAGTGGCCCAGGTGCCTGCCAGGAAGAGGAGGTGCAAGGGGTGGGGGAAACCCATCCCAGAACTTTCCGCATTCCTGGAGGAGACTGAACCTGATGGGGAAGCACCGGAGCCTATAGAGAAACAAGTGGCTGAACTAGGGGATGTGCTTGAGCTGACCTATTGGCAGCAAGAAAGGGGGTCCCACCAGGGAGGAGTTCTGTGCGGCACAGAAGACATGTCCTACTCTTGAGGGTGTGCAGTGGCAGGCTGCAGAATAGGTGGCTGGCAAGGAGTCTGGATCACACAAGATTTACTGGAAGGTTGGCCTCCTGTATAGTGGGCCTAAGGTTGCTGAACCTGAGGCAGCACAAGTGCTGGTGGTACTGGCGCACTTCAGAAACTTCCTACTGAGTTTAGCTCATGTTCTGCTTTTAGCTGGACATTTAGGGCAGGACAAAGCTTTTGAGAGGATTGCCAACCACTTTTACTGGCCCCAAATGCACCGGCATTCTGATGCATGTAGGTCTTGCCAGACTTGCCAGGTAAGTAGCAAGAGGGGGGGGAGGTGCACAGCTCCCCTCCAATCATTACCTTTTGTGAACACCCCTTTTGAGCATGTGGGCATTGACATTGTGGGGCCTCTGGATCCCAAGACTGCCATGGGCAACAGGTTCATCCTGGTCTTGGTGGACCATGCCACGTGGTACCCAGAGGCTATCCCTCTGAGGTCGGTGACAGCCTCCATGGTGGGCTGAGCATTGATGGGGATTTTTACCCGCATGGGTTTCCCCAAGGAGGTTGTGGCCAACCAGGATACCAACTTCATATCTATATATCTGAAGTCTCTGTGGAAGGAGTATGGAGTAACCTACAAGTTCACCACTCATTACCACCCCCAAGGAAATGGGTTGTTGAGAGGTTCAACCACACTCTGAAAGGCATGATTATGGGTCTGTCAGAACCCATGAGGTGTAAGTGGGACATCCTCTTGCCATGCCTTCTCTTTGCATACAAGGAGGTACCACAGAAGGGACTTGGTTTTAGCCCCTTTGAGTCACCCTGTGAGAGGACCTTTGAGTTTGGTGAAAGAGGGCTGGGAGAAAGCTCCCTTGTAGGCCACCCCAGTACGTATTTAGCGACGTACTGGCCTTTAGAAACCAGACTTCCCACTTCAGGAAACTCCCTCGGACGAACTTAGAAGGAGCCAGGAGAATATGAAACGATGATATGACCAGAATAGCATTCTAGTTGAGTTTCATCCTGGCCAGAAATTGTGGGTCATGGCCCCCATGGAGCCTCATGCTCTCAAGGATAAGTGAACTCGGCTTTTTGAGGTGGTGGAGCGCAAGAGTCATATCACTTATCTGGTGAACTTGCAGACTCCCAGGAACCTTTTGAGGGTCATACATGTGAACCGCCACAAACCGCATTTTGAGAAGTCTGAACTGACCATGCTCTTGGCAACAGATGATGGGATGGAGGAGGAGAGTGAACCTCTTTCTGACTTCCTGTCTGCCCAAGAAAAATATGGGCCTGTGGAGGGTGTGAGCCCCTCCCTAACACTGACCCTGGAACATCAGAGGGACTGTTACCAGTTGCTGGGACAGTTTGCCTCTCTGTTTTCCTTGACCCCAGGGGTCACTCATTTGTGTACACATGATGTGGACACTGGGGGCAGTCCACCTGTGAAACATAAGATCCACAGCCTGACTGACAAGGTTAGAGCCAGCATCAAGGATGATATTTCCAAGATGATAGCATTAGGGATGATAGAGTTCTCCAAACAGCCCTTGGGCCAGCCGAGTGGTCTTGGTCCCAAAGGCTGATACCCCAGGTGCCACTCCTGAACTTAGTTTCTGCATGGACTCAGCGCTATCACTAGGTCTGATGCACACCCCATGCCCTGAGCTGGTGAGCTCATAGATCGGCTAGGAGCTGCCATGTTCCTCAACACATTTGACGTTATGTCTAGGTACTGGTAGATTGCGTTGACCGATGGGGCCAAAGAGAGGTCAGCATTTTCAACACTAGAGGGGCACTACCAGTTCAGGGTCATGCCCTTTGGGTTGAAAAATTCCCCCCAAAGGGCATGATCTTTCAGAGGTTGGTCAGCCAGGTTTTGGCCGGGCTGGAGGATTTCAGCGCAGCCGACCTGGATGACATTGCAGTATTCAGCTCCAACTGGGAGGATCACCTGCATCACCGCTGCAAAGTGTTGAAGGCCCTGCAGAGGGCAGCCCTCACTATTAAGGCCAGTAAGTGCCAAATAGGGCAGAGATCCGTGGTTTACCTGGGACACCGGGTGGTGAGTGGCCAGGATGCCCCCCAACAACCCAAAATTGATGCCATTCTGGCTTGGGATCCCCCCAAGACCCAGACAGAGGTGAGAGCCTTTTTAGGTCTCAAAGGTTACTACAGAAGATTTGTCAAGGGTTATGGCACTATTGTTGCCCCCTTGACAGAGCTGACTTCCAAGAAGCAGCCCAAGAAAGTGATCTGGACTGAGGCTTGTCAGACCACTTTTGATGCCCCGGAAGCAGCCATGTGTACAGCACCCATGCTGAAGGCACTGGACTTCTCCAAGGAATCCGTTGTGCATATTGACAGAGCATGGTGTGGGGGCAATTCTAGCACAGCTAAATGAAGAGGGCCTAGACCAGCCTGTAGCCTACATTAGTAGGAGGTTACTCCCCAGGGAACAGTGGAGCACAATTGAGAGAGAAGCTTTTGTTGTGGTCTGGGCACTGAAGAAGCGGAGACCACAGGCCCCTCAGATAGTTAATGCACATGAGGGGTTAGAACCCAAAACTGTTGAGGTGATCCATCTCCCTATAGAGAATGGACTTCATGGTGGAACACCGCTCTGGTACAGAACACGCCAATGCTGATGGTAAGTCCATATTCTTCCACCCTAGTGATGAGAACTCCTATGAGGTTGGGTAGTTCTCCCCACTTTCAGCTGGGTGTGACAGGTGTTAGAGCTGGCATCCTTGGTATGGTTTCCCCTGTCTTTTTGCCTATGATTCATATATTTTTGACTGTATGTTCGATTTTTGTCATTTTGGTCTTGTTTGATTCAGATAAATATTGGCTGTTTTTCTAAACTGGTGAGGATTCATTTTGTGGTGTTTTCACTGTGTTACAGTGTGTGTTTGTACAAATACTCTACAGATTGCCTCTGAGATAAGCCTGACTGCTTGTGCCAAGCTGCCAAAGGGGTGAGCAGAGGTTATCTTAGCTGTGTGGCTCCATTACCCTTACTAGAATAAGGGTCCCTACTTGGACAGGGTGCAAACCACTGCCAACTAAAGGCCCCATTTCTAACAGTAAAAAAGCTGCTCCCTGGTCCTAATAAAACTTTGCTGTTAAAGGGATCAATATTCATATCTTCGTCAGGATTCAGGATATATTGCACCACTCAGTCAAGCACAAGGGGCACAAGTGTTGGAAATGGTGGAAGATATGTCAGTGGGAAATTAGGACTTTGGGAAATACTAGACTGCTGACTGCATGAAAGTTTAGTCGCTCACTTCATGGGTTGGGCCATTTCAAGGTTACTAGTAACACTGCACTTAAGACCTTGCACGGTTCTCAGACAGTGACTGGCAATTTGTTGTGAGTTGAAATTACTATTTTCTTTCATACCAGTTCACACTCGTTATCCATCAGCAATGAGATGTGAGTTTTGACCATTGACTCCATGTTGCACCTAGCCTAGCATCACACCATCACATTAGTGACCACCAGCTTCATTTTGCCTACTGACTTTATTTTAGCATTAGCCACTGCCACGTTAAAAGTTGCAAGTAGTTTTCCACATTTTACAATGTGCACATGTTTTTATTTTTGTGTTCTTTCCCACCAAGGGCTTAGGCTGATAAGAATGTACTCAGACAGTAGGGAACAGACTTGTTTTGAATTGGCACCTTGGGATTGTGGCCAAGTCTCGATGTGTTATTTTCAAAGCTGAGCTAAAGCAGCATTTTTTGAATAAATAAATGTCTGCAGTGAGAGGGAGGTTCTAAAATTTTCCTCTCTTGTTTGTTCAAAGTATAAAAGGCCAAGACCAGATGGACCAGAGACAGAGAGTGTTTGCAGATCTCAGGCATATCCAGGAAGCTGGTGTGTGTCATCCTTCCAGTGAGGATAATTGATCTCTCTCTCTCATCGAGTGATTCTGGGATCTAGTGATCCGATGCTGAATAGGAGGGAGATGAAGCAGTTTTGCCCTTGCCTAATGGTGATTTTTTAATTCATAATTTGCTTTGCATTATAATATAGATACATATATTTGCTGTGTATATTGCAGTGGAGAATCACTTGTACATGTTTTCATTTCATTGCTGTGACCATTTTTAAGCGTTTGTGCTTTCAGCATGGTAATCTCCTGTAGGAACCTTGCGTAGTGAAATAATAAATGTCTTCTTTGGACCAAGAAGCGCATTCCAGCGATTTTTGTCAGTGCATGAGTGTTTCAGCTCGGTTATAAGTGAAGCAAAACATTTTGCCGTACTCGAACAGTCTAATGGGAGGTTGGAAGTTGAAAGTGTACGATTTAAAAGTGAAAATATATTTTTATTCAGAGAGTTAAAGGAAGCACCGCAAACCATGTCTGAAAATGCATGTGAAATTAAAATGCTTTATGATGTCTTGGCAAATGTGTTTTCTTGTTTATCAGGACTTTCTAAGTTTTGGGATGGTTGCTTGGATAAAAAATTATTATTAACTGTACTTATATGTTTAAAAAAGGTGTTTTTTGAATGGAATGATGACCCTTTTGTTCTTGACAGAAGGGTTTGGATACTTTTGTTTGCTTACAGAAAAATGCATGATAGATGTAAGCAGTTAGAATATGAAAATCTGAAATTAAATTAAAAACACAGATGGACAAACAAAATACTGTAACTATGCTGTCTTGTCAGAATAAGTTATTACAAGATAAAACTGATATCTACCAAGCAGTCGCAGGGAAATCTGATTTTTCACATTCCAGTAATGAAGAGGTTAAAAAAGGTGGGGGCCACGGTGAGCTACATGAGCAGAACATAGTTTGTGCACAGCCAATATCTGGACGAAAAATGCAGAGTAGACCACAGTTTTTGGCAGGAGTTGAAATGCATTCTTTAAAAGATTACACCCAGTAAGAAATTAAGGATGATAGCAATATATTCTTGGAGATTTTGCAGAGTAAAATGTGGCCAGGACATACAGAGATGTTGCTACAGGTAAAACAAAAGATTTTGGAGTTTGCTGCTCCTCGCACTAAGTAAGAGACACAGTGATATATGGGATTGTTTGATTTTTGGTAACAGCATGACCCTCATCTGAGTAAAATCTTAACCCTTTGGTACAAAGTGGCAAAAAAAAACATAAGTTTGAATGGGGTCAAGAGCAGCAGTGTGCTTTTGATTTGGCAAAATAAATTATTCAACAGGCTTTAGACTTGTGGACAGTGCAGGAAGGAGACATTGGGTTGTGTGTAACTATCCAGGGGCAATATGTAGATTGGAGCAGATGGCAAAAGCAGAGAAGAACAGGAGAGTCCCTGGGATTCTGGACTTAAAAAATATCTGATGGGACTTTGAAAAACTGGAGAGAGCATTTAACTGAAGCCCTCCAGAGTCTGAATAACAGACCATTACGAAATGTTGAAATCCCCCTAATACAACCACATGTGGCCCCCATCACCATTGTGTACTGGGAAATAAAACCTGGAGCTTCAGCTCCTTACAGAATCTACAGGTCTTGACCTACATGCTTACAAAATTGCCCAACTTGTCATAAGTCCAGTGTATGGAGGATTTGTCAGGAAAGGGACTGCCCCATTCCCTTCTGACAGTGCAAGAAAAAGGAGGTTTTGGTTCAACTGACGAAAACCCTGATGGTAAGGTGTGGGTGGAATCCCCAAATGGCCGTCCAGAACCTGAAAAAGTATAGCCAAGGGCCCTAATAATGTTCTGATGATCACAAAACAAGGAAAGGAAAAAGGGAGCACATTTCAGCTGACAAATGTTATTTGCAAGAAAGATTATACTTGTTTCTTTTAAAGATCATACTACGACCTGCCTCTGACCATGAGTGTGTCGTGTGGTCTCCCTTCAGGCATGTGCGGTTGGGTGAGACAGCAGCCCCAACCTGAACCTGATTGATCAATCATGTTGCACAACACCCCTGCTGCATTTGAAGGGCAATCCCTATGGATCCATGTGGGACAAATTGTGCTTAACAGATCAAAGGTCTGCATGGGAATAATGCAGAGTATCATAGATGTTCTATCAACCTGTTTGATTGCAATTCTAGTGGGACAAACAACATGGCTTGTTATCACCTGATGACTGCTGCCAGTCACATTAAGCATGTTTAAGTTGCCAGTTGGCTGACTATTCTCATATGGGAATGTCACTTTTACTTTCATTCCAGCAAACCTTACAAGTGGACAGTGTACCTTTACATGATTAGGACTCATGATGTTTCCATCTAAATCTATACCAACTCGTTATCCTAGAGACACTATTCAATCAGTTATTATCCCAATCAGAATATATAAGCTTCAGTCTTTTTATTGTAGGTGTGCCTGGTTTAACTGTTTATAATATCAATAAGTTAATCCCACTTCCATTGCTTTATAGTGATTGCTCTTGTCATTCCATTATGTTGCTGTGTACAATGCATACCTAATTTGCTTGTAATGTTTTTTTTTAAAGAAAAAAAGGAGGTTGATTTTAGGACTAAAGGGTTGAGTCATTGGTCAAAAGGGTGGAATGTAATGATATGTGAGTTTTGACCACTGACTTCATGTTGCACTAAGCCTAGCAGCACACCGTCACATTAGTGACCACCAGATTCATTTTGCCTATTGACTTTATTTTAGCATTAGCCACTGCCACGTTAAAAGCTGCAAGTTGTTTTCCACATTGTACAATGTGCACATGTTTTTATTTTTTGTGTTCTTTCCCACCAAGGGCTTAGGCTGATAAGAAAGTACTCAGACGGCAGGGAACAGACTTGTTTTGAATTGGCACCTTGGGATTGTGGCCAAGTCCTGACGTGCTATTTTCAAAGCTGGCCTAAAGCAATCAGCATTTTTTGAATAAATAAACTTCTGCAGGGAGAGGGAGGTTCTAAAATTTTCCTCTCTTGTTTCTTCAAAGTATAAGAGGCCGAGACCAGATAGACCGGAGACAGAGAGTGTTTGCAGATCTCAGGCATATCCAGGACGCTTGAGTGTGTCATCCTTCCCGTGAGGATAATTGATCTCTCTCTCTCCTCTATTGATTCTGGGATCTGGTGATCCGATGCTGGATAGGAGGGAGATAAAGCAGTTTTGCCCTTGCCTAATGGTAATGCATATTTTTAAATTCACTATTTGCTTTGCATTATAATATAGATACATACATTTGCTGTGCATATTGCAGTGGAGAATCATTTGTACATGTTTTAATTTCATTGCTGTGACCATTTTTAAACAAGTGCATTCAGCATGCTAATCTCCTTTTAGGAACCTTGCATAGTGAAATAATAAATGTGTTCTTTGAACTAAGAAGCGTATTCCAGAGATATTTGTCAGTGCATGAGTGTTTCAGCTTGGTCATTAGTGAAGCAAAACACCATCCCACTTATTTGTATATTTTCTTCCCTATTGTTTCCCCTCTGCTTTTCCTTTTTAATTTTGCCTACTCTTCTCCTATATTTTGTGTGCTTTCTATCTTCTTTGCCTTCTAGCTGTCGACTGGTGAGTGTGAAGTGGTATCAAGGGGGGCTCAGCTGGAATCCTCTTAAGCTTAATGCCCACTTTTGAATCCGGTGAACACAACAAGCTGTGTTTATGGTAAGACTTTCCAATCAACCAGTAGTCAGCACTCACCTGTTGTCCTCCTGTCTTCCCTTCAATGGTTAAAATGTCTTTGCAATATTGAGACAGAGTTGCATCATTCCTTGATTGAGATGATCCAATTGTCACAATGAGGTCCAGTCCAGGGGTGCTATATCTGACTCCTGCTCCTTCAGTCCTACTGTTATGATCAAGGGTCATTACTCTCATCCAAATCTATCAACACCTATTTTGCACTTGTTAGGCTATCTTCCTCCGCATCACATTAAGAGCCTGGGTGTATGGCTAGATCCATTGTTGACCATGGACCATCAGGCAAAGAAAATATCCTCTATTTGTTTTGGGATATTTAGACTCCTCAGAAAAGTCTTCAAAATACTCCCATTCATTGCAAAGAGACTTATTGTACAGGCATTAATCATTTCACACCTGGACTATGGGAACAACTTGTTTTTGGGGGCCCCAAACTATGTCAAAAATAAATTTCAGGTGGTTCAGAATACGTTGGCCCGCTTTCTCTTCAATATACACAGGCATAAATCAGCCAAACTGGCCCTTTTAGCTCTACACTGGCTCCCACTGTAACAACGCATAAAGTTCAACAAACTTTGTTGTATCCATAGAGCCCTATATGTCAAAGGCCCTCCCTACTTGCAAACTTTGGCTATCTTTCATAAGCAGGTTAGACTTCTTAGGTCATCATCTGCAGCATTAGCAGAAATCCCGCTAATAAAAAAGGCCAAATGGGGTGGAAGATCTATGTCCTATCTCAGAGCTAAACTCTGGAACTCCCTGCCTGTCTCCCTTTGTCAAACCAGCCACAAATTACCCTTTCGTCGGCTATTAAAAACATGGCTGTACTAACTCTCGGTCCCCTAAGCATTGGTGTTGGAAGATTTCTATGTAGCGCTGGGAGTCCTTAGGGTAGCTATGCACTCTATACATTTTTATAACATAACATAACTGTAGGGAGTGAGTTCACCTTGCTCACCTGCTCAGGTATTCAAGGACAAAGGGGAATTCATTTGGTCTACATATTCCGAACCTGACACTCTCTTGAATTTGATTAGTTCTCTCCTTCCTACTGACCAGTCACTGAGTGGAGCTCATTAGAGCATTGACACATTGACTACTGAATTGTCATTTACTGATCTCTTCCATAAAAATTAATTGACAGGTTTTATAGGCTCCCTAGGTTACCAAACTAGGCAGGCTGAAAGTGCCTTAAACTACCCAAATGTGTCACTGAAAGTACTTCACTGACTTGGGTTGGAAGAATAGATTAGCTGTAAGCTATTTTAAACTACCCACATAGACTAATGGATGAACGTTTTTAAATGCCTACCTACATTAGTCCCCCATTATGCTCCACGCAGGAATCTCCCCTCAACTGCCCACTACATCACGCAAAATCAACCATAATTCAAAGACATGCAGGTAGCTCCTTAGACTTTCAATGCCCTATACTTTGGAACACTTTGTTCTCAAATTTGAGAGCTGAATTGAACTACATGCAATTCTGAAAGCAGCCAAAATAAGAACAGTTCACATGTACCTAACATCAAGATATTTAGAAAAAAGGATCAAAATTGAAAATTGTCAAGGAGAGTTTCTACCTCAACTACTAGGCTCTTACAACTTTGCAAATTTAACACATTGTGCTTAATTTTCAAAATATCCAGAGAGAGAACTCTGACTATAAGAAATGGGGTTGCCGGTTAAGGGGGATAAAACTCTACTCAAGCAGTAACTACAATCCTTTTCGGGGCAAGGCACAGGCAAACCCCAAACTAGCCTGTGCTCACTCCTATGGTAGTTTGACAAAGAGCAGTCGGGTTAAACTCTTACCCAATGTGTAAAGTATGCATGCAGCACTTCAAACGATAACAGAGTGAAAACACGTCACAAAACGATCCTGCACCAGCTTTAGAAAACTAGAACAATTGTTAATAAATAACTCTAGACCAAAACAACAAAAATCCAATCCTTAGAACTGAAGATAAACAAGTTTAAAGATTTAAGTGGGGCTTGCATCAAAAACACAAAGGTGCAACTGTGGCTATCTGGTCAGGCCAAACAGGGACAAAGAAAAAGTTCAGGCCAACTGCAATGGAGCGCAGGCTGACTAGAGGGGCCTAGTTAGGCCAAATGAAAAAGAGTACCCTAACAGCAGAGCATTACCACGCCATGGATGTGCTGGGCTGCCAATGAGATGTGTCGGTACCGAGCAGCTGCTGTGCTGTGATGCGAGGTCCTGCATTGAGGATGCATCACGCAGTTGAGGCGATGGGTCGATTATGAGGAGTCTAGAGGCTGGCATGAGAGAACCTGTCTTGATGTCAAGAGTTTTACAATGCAAGGGCCTGAATTAGGAAAGCGTTGCACAGGTGATAGTTCTGATGAGGGCAAAAGTCAATATGGAGCCCTTTGTATCAGGAGAGCCCTTGCAGCAGTTCTGCTTGGGTTTGCGCCGCACAGCAGACGACAGGAGTCATTTCTGCTGGATCCGCAGATCGACTGGCAGAGCACCTTTAGGCCCACTTAAAAGGGTCAAGGACTGGGATGTAACCAGTTAGTACAGTAGGATTCACTGATGACAGAGTCCAGGTGCTGGGCTCAAGGTTTTTGGAGCCTTCGTCCCTGAGGCTCTAGTCAGGAGGCCTGCCAACTAACCTTTGGGGTCACTTTGGGGCTGTGGTTCAATATATGCATGTCCAGTCCTTCTCACCCAGGAAAGGGGGGAGCAGGCAGCAGGTCAGTACAGCAAGGCAGCAGTTACTTTAGAGCAGCAGAGCAGAGTGTAGTACTTTTAGCACCCCAGCAGTCTTTCTTCCTGGCAGAGTATTCACAGGTCTTGAAGTGTATTGAAAGTTGGTGTCTAGGGTCTAATATTTATAGCTGGTCTTTCCATTGAAGTGAGAGAAGCTTCTAGAGGTTTCCCTTTGAAGTCCCCAGACCTCTTACCTTCCATGTCCTGGCTCCAGACTAACTACAGGGAGCATGCAGCCCTTTCTGTGGATGCAGGACACAACCAATTGAAGTGTAAGTAGGGCAGGGCCCAGCTCCGCCTTCCCATCCTGCCTGTGAAGGCCCATCTAGGCACAACTAAGTTCTGTATTGAATGTAACTATCTAGGAGGGAGACACAAAGATCAACTGTCAGTTACACCCAGTCATGTGACCCAGAGACAGGCTGCAGGTGAATGCCAACCTTCAAGATTTGAATTTAAATCAGACTTTACCATTAGAATGGATTTTTCATAACAATGCCAAAGACATAAATCAAGAACTGGTTACCAGCTCCCATTTGGAAATTATCACTTATTAGATGCAATAAGGCAACACCAATGTTAGCCTAAGTGCGAGGTAGACTTTGCAGTAGTGAAAAACAAATTCAAGAGTTTTTCACTACTAGGACATGGAGAAATTAAAAAGTACATGTCCCACTTTTTAAATGCATTGCATGTGCACTCTGGACGCTGTCTAGGGCCTACCATAGGTGTAATTTATATGTATTAGAAAGGGAGATTTAGACATGGCAAAAGGTTTATTTGCCAAGTCGAATTGGCAGTTAAAAACTGCACACTCTGGCTGCAATGGTAGACATGAGACATATTTAAAGTGCTACATAAGTGGGTGGCACAGTCAGTGCTGTGGGCCCACTAGTAGCATGTAATTTACAGGCGCTGGGCACAGGTAGTGCCAATTTACTTTGGACTTACAATTAAATTAAATATGCCAATCGGGTACAAGCCAATTATACTATGTTTTAAGGAGAGAGCACAAGCACTTTAGCACGGTCTAGCAGTGGTAAAGCAATCAGTGTACTAAAACCAGGAAAAATAAATTCAGCAAAACAGGAGGTCTGAAGGCAAATATTTAGGAGAAAAAACATACCAAGGATACAAGATTTAACACTGACATAACTGAAAAGAAGACACAAGCACTTTATAACTTTCAAGGTAATAAATACACTTTGAATTAACTTTCAAAACATTACAAAATTATCTTAGACAATATGTGGTCATCTTGTCATATTTCTTTGAATAAGGTAATGTTCAAAATTATGAAGGCCATTCAGCAGCTAACAATTCAGTAAATGAATGTATGTGAAGAAGTTGTTGTTACTATTTTGTTACCAGCCTTGTGTTTATTTATTTTTACTTTTTTGGTCATGATCCATAGATGAAGTGTCTTCTATTAAACATATGGTTTGGCTTCCATTGATCCAAAATCATAGGAAATGGTGGATGCAAGGGTAAATACCATGATATGCTATTCCAATTTCAACTTTAATAATGAGTTGGTGTTAGACCAATCAGTCTAACGGTGGTCTTACCCCAAACCTTTTGCCTCCTCTCCTGTTATTTTGCTGTATTCATTTATGTTGGCCATAGGACTCTGTACACTTTACTACTGCCAACCAGTACTAAAGTGCTAGTGCTCACTCCCTTAAACATGGTAAAATTGGCTTATACCTGTTTGGCATATTTAACTTACTTATATGTCCCTAGGAAAGTGATATACTATATACCTAGGGCCAGAAAATTAAATGTTACTAGTGGGCCTGCAGCACCTATTGGGTCACTCACTTAAGTAGCCCTTTAAAACATGCTTCAGGCCTTCCATTGCAGCCAGCATGCAATTTCAAACTGCCAATTTGACTTGGCAAACTATTGTCTTTACCAAGTCTAAAAGTCCCTTTTTAATACATTTATCACCCATAGGGTAGGCCATATACAGACAACAGGGCAGAGTGGATTATATTTAAAACATTCAACATGTACTTTTTAGTTTTACATGTCCTGGTAGTGAACAACTCACCATTTTAGTTTTCAGCACTGGGAGGCCTATCTCTCTGATACGATAAAATGGAATACCTTCTTACGTTTAATAAGTGATAACTTTTGTCTGGGAGCAGTTATAAAAATGTTAATTTAAAATCATCTATAATGGTAAAAATTTCTTTTAAGTCACAAGTCTGAAAACGCCAATTTTAGAAAGTTGGCCTTTTCCAATCCTAACCAATTTGGTGCCTGCAGCCTGTTCCTAGATTGCATGACTAGGTGTGAGTGGCAATTGGCCTTTGTGTATTGCTCTTACATAGCCACACAATAGAGTGTTGGCAGAACAAGCCATCCCGAGTTGATGAGGGGAAAAAGCTGTCACCTGTCACACTTTCACTTCGAAGGGACTGCCTCAACACATAAACAAGACTATCACTAAAGGATAGTGTGGCTCCAGATGTCCTTGGACCAGGGCAAAGTGACAGGAAATTCCTAGCACTTCTGTAGGGGAAAAACTCCAGAAGTTTCTTCCACTTCAAAGCTGGCCTCAGTTATAAAAATAGGATCCTCAGGCCCAACCTTCAGTTCACTTCTGGCCCTACGGAAGGACTCCCAAAGGACTGCCCTGCCTCTCCAAGACTACTGTGTTGATGCCTGTAGCCTGCACTGTGCCTTCAGAGGATTGCCCTTCTACTTGAGACTTGCACTTCTGCTTGCACCCAATCCTTCCTGAGTGACACCAAGGGCTAGTTAGCTAACCTCTTGGTCAGAGGCTTAGGGACAGAAAAGGCTCCAACCATCTTGAGTCTGTACCTGGACCCAGCCTGAGTGAGCCTTGACACTCCAAGTGGTACCCCTCCAGGCCTGGACCCTTGGAAGAGGTGTTAAAGGTGCACAGAAAGCCCAAATCCAAAACCTGGTACTTAGAGAGCGTTCTGCCAAAAAGTGCTCTGAGAACTCAGAGAAGACAGGAGACACCTACCTGTTCACCGATCCACTGAAGGTGCACAGCTGGTCAGCCAGACTTTGTGTAAGCTCCCACTTCGCAGCTGCAAATCCTGTTTAGGAGCTCCTCCTCAGGACAGTATACAGTCTCCTGGCATGCTTGTTGGTTAGACCCTGCAACTTATTCCCGCTGGAGATTTTTGACTTCCATAAAAGAGACAAAAGACCTGATTTAGATCTTGGTGGATGTCACAAACGTGATGGATATCCCATCTCTGGTATTACGATTCCATTATATCATCTGGAAATTGTAATTCGGTGGAGGGAATACCAGTCACATTTGTTTCAGAGTAACCCATCTGCCAAGATCTAAATTAATCCCTAAGTCTGAAAGTAGAAATCTTCACTGCAACTTCATCTAGCGGCTCCCCCATGATAATGCTTCATCCTTGAACACCACCAGCTGCCTTGGCACACTGAACTTTATGTTCCCAGACATTTTTCTTCAAAAATTCTTCAAAGGTAAGCCAAGGCAGGGCCCAATTTACTTCATGTAGCAAAAATGTGCTCCATTGATGATGGACTCAAATCTTGACTTTATCCCCTGTCTTGCACAAGGGATTACCAGGGGTTAGAGTTTTGTTCTTTTTGCCACTATTTTTCACTTTAAATTGAAAAATATATAATTCCAGTTCTACTGATTGGATTTTCACATTTTGGTGTCAAATGATTTATTGGAATTCACTCTATTTACCTAAATCAGTGTGGTCATTTTCTTGTATTCTGTTTTCCCTTTATTGCTGTTTATGTGATGCATAAATACTTCACATACTGCTTCTAAGTCAAGCTTGCCTGCTTTTGTACTAAGCTACCAGGGGGATATGCACAGGTTAATTTAGTGACTTTTTGTGGTTCACCCTGAGAAGGATTGTGGCTGTTGCTTGAGTAGGATGTCACCCCCACTCAATCACCAACCCAATTTCCCTCAGTTAGCCCCTATACCCACATGCTGTCCACGTGCCTCCATTTTTGCTTGGATTTCAGGCCAGTTCTTTTGGGATTCTTCAAGATTTTTACCTTGAGCCTCATCTTTTTAAATATTTATGTCACTCCTCTTACGAAAGTCATTCAGTCTTCTGGATTTACTCTTATGTACTGTCAGGAATTCCCAAGGTGCCTCCTTCATTATCTCTCAGCATCTCCAGGGATTAGGGTTAAATCATATATCTGTTCTTTGTTAAACCTTCATGTTTCTAAGAAAACATAATGTGCTGTGTTACACAACTGGTTTTTATCAATGCTTGTTTACCAATGTTTGTTTGCTAATGTGAGTAGGTGTAGATATGTGCTTCTAATTGGGCGTGGTGATGTTATTTTCATCCACACGTGGAGACTCAACTGCTTTCCTGAGTGGCTATAAATAGCAGAGTGAAGCGTGCCTCCCTGCTTGGCTTTGCTTTGCTTCCTGATCTCAGCATCTTAATTGGCAGTCCAGACCCTGCTGTCACTCTCGTATTCAGGACTTTTAAGGCAATTCTTTTCTTCGTTCCTGTACCAGCTGACACCAGGCATTCCTCCAGCACACCGGAAAAGACTGCAGCTAAATGACTAGTGTTCTCCAGGGAGTTTGTTCTTTGAGCGCTGCACTTTCCTAGAACAGCTGGTGTATTTCAGACCCTGTATTTTGGCAGAGTACTTATCTTGAAGAGACAAATGCATTTCTGAACATTCTACATTGTTATTGTAGTTACTTGCCTAAATGTACTTCAGGAAATCGGCTTGAGCTCAAGTACTACAAAAAGTGATAGTGCAATTTTAAAAGAGCTTTTACGTGACTTTTCTTTCTCTAAGAGCATAACTCTTGGAAATTGTGTCATTCTGGCCTGTGTTTCAGGTTTGGGGAATTTGCTTTTTGAAGGGTGTTAGAAATGGGGTCTTTAGTTGACAGTCAGTTTGTCCCCTGTTCAGGCAAGGACCCTCATTCTAGTCAGGGTAAACAAATCACCCTCAGCTAACCCCTGCTTACCCCCTTGGTAGCTTGGCAGAGCAGTGGGCTTAACTTCAGAGTGCTAGGTGTAAAGTATTTGTACCAACACACACAGTAACTTAATGAAAACACTACAAAATGACACGACACAGGGTTAGAAAAATAGGAAATATTTATCTAAACAAAAAATGACAAAAATCCACAATACACAAGTCAAGTTATCAATTAAAAATGTAAAAAAAGTCTTCATGTACTTTTAAACACAACTGTAGCGCTGCTAGCGTGAAAATGTACCTGGTGCGTATCAAAAATAACCCGCCTGGGTGGGTGTGAGTCAAAAAGGGCTTGTGATGCGTCAGTATCCCTCATGAGCAAGACCTTGCATAATTTCCCCCTTCTGTCGAGTCAGCGTGCGTCAGTTCTTCTCTCCCCAGGAGAACGATGCGTCGATTCGGTCCGCACACGGGTCCAGGCAGGCCTTACGTTGTTTTTACATGCCCAGCGATGGTTTGAGTCAGAAATTCAGCTGCACGATGATCCGAAAACCACGTGGCGTGGGTTGCGATCTCCCAGCCTCCTTTTGCAATGCTGCTCATCGTTTCTCCAGATCCGTTTCTTTGGTAGCGTTGCAGGCGAGTGTCGATTTTTAGCCGCGAAGCTGGTGGGTGTCATTTTTCCAGCTGCAGATCGGAGTTGCATCAATCTTTTCCCCGCACAGCGTCCTGTGCGTGGATTTCTTCCTCCTGGGGTTCCAGCTTCTCCTTTCAGGGTCCCAGGAACTGTATGGGCACCACAGGGCAGATTAGGGGTCTCTATAGAGACTCCAGGTGCTAGCAGAGTGAAGTCTTTGCTGTCCCTGAGACTTCAAAAACAGGAGGCAAGCTCGAAATCAAGCCCTTGGAGATTTTCTTCAAACAGGAAAATACCACAAAGTCCAGTCTTTGTCCCCTTGCACAGGCAGAAGCAGCAACTGCAGGATAGCTCCACAAAGCACAGTCACAGGCAGGGCAACTCTTCTTCCTCAGCTCTTCAGCTCTTCTCCAGGCAGAGGTTCCTCTTGGTTTCCAGAAGTGTTCTAAAGTCTGTGGTTTTGGGTGCCATTCTTATACCCAATTTCTCCTTTGAAGTAGGCCTACTTCAAAGCAAAGTCTCTCTTGAATGTGAAATCCTGCGTTGCCCAGGCCAGGCCCCAGACACTCAACAGGGGGTTGGAGAATGCATTGTGTGAGGACAGGCACAGCCCTTTCAGGTGTAAGTGACCACTCCTCACCTCCCTCCTAGCACAGATGGCTCATCAGGATTTGCAAGCTACACCTCAGTTCCCTTTGTGTCACTGTCTAGTGTGAGGTGCAACCAGCCCAACTGTCAAACTGACCCAGAGAGGGAATCCACAAACAGGCAGAGTCACAGAAATGGTATAAGCAAGAAAATGCTCACTTTCTAAAAGTGGTATTTTCAAACACACAATCTCAAAATCAACTTTACTAAAAGATGTATTTTTAAATTGTGAGCTCAGAGACCCCAAACTCCACATGTCCATCCGCTCCCAAAGGGAATCTACACTTTAATCAGATTTAAAGGTAGCCCCCATGTTAACCTATGAGAGGGATAGGCCTTGCAACACTGAAAAACGAATTTAGCAATATTTCACTGTCAGGACATATAAAACACATTACTATATGTCCTACCTTAATCATACACTGCACCGTGCCATTGGGGCTACCTAGGGCCTACCTTAGGGGTGTCTTACATGTAAGAAAAGGGAAGGTTAGGCTGGCAAGTGGGAATACTTGCCAAGTCGAATTTACTGTTAAAACTGCACACACAGACACGGCAGTGGCAGGTCTGAGACATGATTACAGAGTTGCTAATGTGGGTGGCACAACCAGTGCTGCAGGCCCACTTGTAGCATTTGATTTACAGGCCCTGGCACCTCTAGTGCACTTTACTAGGGACTTACTAATAAATCAAATATGCCAATCATGGATAAACCAATCAAACATACAATTTACACAGACAACATATGCACTTTAGCACTGGTTAGCAGTGGTAAAGTGCTCAGAGTTCAAAAGCCAACAGCAACAGGTCAGGAAAAAAGTAGACAGGAGGCAAAAAGATTGGGGATGGCCCTGCATAAACTCAAAAGTCTAACAAAGGGTTTTTCACACACACAGTGAAACCAAACCAAACTGTGCCACCCTAACTGTTTGAACCCAGAGTAAACATTTGTATTTATTGGATTGTTTTTGTTCCTTTTAGTTGAACCCTATGCATGCAGGAAAGTTATATGTGATATAATTAACGGCTTTGTTTGTCTTTCTTTTGCATGATAAGAGCAACCACAATTCCAATTGTAGTGTGCAACAATGAATCTCTGTGAAGCCAGCCCTAGTTTTGCAGTACTTATTGTTAAGGTACTCAGTATGGGTTTTTGGTAATGCAGTGTTAGTAATTGTGCCAACAGTTATTATTATCCAAGAAAAGTGATGGAGCATCCCGGTGTTCTTCTACTGCTCCCGTACCCATATCAGAAAGAGAGATTCAGTTTCAAAGAAGTTGAGTGCACTAACTCTACTATCACTCTGTCAACAACGTCCTGCTCCCCCAAAGATACAGGGTACCTGGCTGGACCGGCAAGACGTGGTAGTGTTTTGTCCCTTTCTCTTCCCCTTTCCTTTTGGGACACCTGCCGGGTGTCTGTGTCCACTAGGAAGTGCCGAGAGGTGTTCCAGGAGGTCGGGGGCATACCATTGCCCCTGCAAACATCCTGCTTTTCATGTGAGTGGCTCCGCCTTGACATACAACATGTACAATGCAAATGACAATCAGATCCTGCACAGACTTTTAGGAAATCCTCAGTAGGAACAAGCCAATCAATGTGTTTCTCTGTCAAATGTAGCTTTGAAAATGAATTTGAGTTGGCCCAACACTGACAAAATGGATCACTGGTAGTTAGTCACCCTTCTGAGTGGTCCTCTGCGTCACGGCCATCCAATGTTTCACTCACTCTTACCTCCTCCAAATTGGTCAGCCAACTGTGCTTTACTTTCAACACTGATTTCCTTTGGCCCACCAGTCACAAACCTCTCCCCTCTTTCTACTGTATTGACTTCTCTGTATTTTGACCTATGACCTCCCTCAGTACCCGTTGTGAACTTCAGTAGTCCATCTGCCACACTTTATTTCCCAATTCTAGCCACAATTTGTGGACTCCCAAGAGATTGTCATAATCAGGAGCCCATGCTCACCCATATACAATGGGCAAACACGGAGACATTTACATTTAGATTTCAGGAGTACTGGAGTCATTAGTAGTAAAGGAAGTCAGTGGTGGTCACAGAGTCTGGATGTGCCTGGTGCTCGCTTTGTATCTGCCATACTTGCAGTATGTGAACACACAAGTGGAGTTAAGACAAACAACATGATAAAAGGGGGTACTTCATGTTTTCATAAGTTTTCAGACAATTCTTTATTCGATTTAGTCGTACATAACCAGCAGGGCGGACACGGAGCATTCTAAACCTTCCACATTCCAAACCCACATTCTATTCTAAACATGAGCCAAATACAACACATCTTCCCCTTATTAAATAATAAAAACAAAATAAGTATAAGGATTAAAGTCCTACAATGCACAATACTTTTTTAAAGTAAAACTTACAATAAAACATACATTTTTTCATACCCACATTATATGTAACTCTATACAATGTTTTCTTTCAACATTTATACAATGTATTCTTGTAGCCATTCTGGTCTCTTCTTTTCCCTCAAAGATCTCCTACAGCATAAGTCTTGACTTTTTAATCCACAAGGTTTCTATTTATTTGCCTTGCCCATTTTTGAAGTTACCCCACCTTTTTTGTACAGCCAATCATTCTTTATTCCAAAATTTTTCGTCATCCAGTTTAACCACACACCTGTTCACACACACCACTTTCTTGGGATTAAAAAACTTAGGGCCATATTTATACTCTGTTTGCGCCGGATTTGCGTTGGTTTTTTTTACGCAAATTCGACGCAAAACGAACTCCATATTTATACTCTGGTGTTAGACGCGTCTAGCGCCAAAGTTCATGGAGTTTGCGTCATTTTTTAGTGTGGACACCTACTTTGCGTTAATGATATGCAAGGTAGGCGTTCCCTTCTAAAAAATGACTCCGAGGCATGTGCGCCGTATTTACACTCCCGGGCAAAAATTACGTCCGGGAGTGGGCGGGTCAAAAAAAATGACGTCCAGCCGCTTTTGCGTCGTTTTTTAGCGCCTGGTCAGGGCAGGCGTTAAGGGACCTGTGGGCTCGGAAGGAGCCCAGAGGTGCCCTCCCATGCCCCCAGGGACACCCCCTGCCACCCTTTACCACCCCAGGAGGACGCCCAAGGATGGAGGGACCCATCCCAGGGAACATAAGGTAAGTTCAGGTAAGTATTTTTTTTTTTTTGTTGTGGCATAGGGGGGCCTGATTTGTGCCCCCCTACATGCCACTATGCCCAATGGCCATGCCCAGGGGACATAAGTCCCCTGGGCATGGCCATTGGGCAAGGGGGCATGACTCCTGTCTTTGCTAAGACAGGAGTCATTTCAATGGGGGTTGGGAGTAAAAAAAAATGGCGCAAATCGGGTTGAGGCGAAAATTTTGCCTCAGCCTGACTTGCCCCATTTTTTGACGCCCAAGCTCCATATTCCCCTACGCCGGCGCTGCCTGGTGTAAGTCATTTTTTTTTACGCACACCAGGCAGCTCCGCCGGCTAACGCTGGCTAACATCATTGAATAAATACGGCGCCCGCATGGCGCTTCAGAATGGCGTTAGCCGGCGTTAGATTTTTTGAAGCAAAACTGCGTTGGCGCAGTTGTGCGTCGAAAAGTATAAATATGGCCCTTAGAATTTCCATTAGTAATTATACATGGTAACTTAACATAAACCGAATCTCCTTCCTTTACTTCCTTACATCTCCCTTTTTTTGTTGCCACATATTTATTTTGTGTATTTTCATTTAAATTATTCATCCAAGGGTGAACTTATTTGTTTACCACCTCCCTTTCCTTGAGTAAAGCAAATGGTGACATTCCTGTAAAGGTGCTGGAAATGACCCTTTTTGCAGGGTCATCCCTAAACATTTTGTCTCCTTCTTCCTATATTTCCCAACCAGTTTGTGTTGTCTTTAGGACTCTGGGCACTTTATCACTGCTAACCAGTGCAGTGCAGTGCAGAGTGTTCATGATGTGGTAGTGGATGTAACTGTTACACCTGGAGGGAGGGTCTTCCGGATAGGTAGCAGTATGTCCTCTGAGCATCTGACTCCCAAAGAGTTGCAGGACAGACTGGCTGAGAGTGTGCAACAACTTGAGCTAGAGACACTTGGAATGAAGATGGAAGAGAGGAGGATGGCCTTAGAGGAGAAAAGGATACTCTTGGCTTATGAGCTAAGATTGAGGAAGCTGGAGGCCATGAGGGCTGAGTCTAGCTTAAATGATGGCAGCAAAAAACTTATGTTCAGTGCTGATGAAGAAGAGACCTGGAATCCTACTTGAAGGAGGGGGTTATCATACACTAGCAGGTTCAGGGGTATGAAGTAGCTCCAGTGATGCGCAGGGTCCCTGAGGTGGACTGGGGAACTGGCATGGGGAGTCATATTCCTTGTAGTGGGAAGAACACTCTACTGGTTCTAGGTGAGAGTGACAGGGAGAGGGTTTCGACCAGGTTGAGATCCTGGTTGTGGAGTGTGGAGATACCCCAGAAGAGTGAGGGGTGTTTGTCAGAGACAGTCAGGTACTGTCTCACCAGTCTCAGAAGGGTGATGTGGGGTTCTTTTTCAAGGCTGATGCACTTGATGGTTAGGTGAAGGGTAGTTTGGTTAACTCATGTGAAGGGCTGTGTGATGTGATTGCTGGAGAGCATATGTACATTCTTTGTTTTCCAGAGCTATGCGAACACCAGGTGGAGTGTGAGTTCTCTGACCCCTGGGAACATGCTCTGGATGCAGACCTCTGTGTCGGTACCAGAGGGTTTGAAGGGGCATTTGGGGGTGTTTTGAAGGGAGTGGTCTAGGTATTACCCAACCAGGTAGGTGGGAAAGGATTGCAGTGGGATGGGTGAGGGATCCCATTTCCAGTCTCAGATGAGAGGGAATGGGGGTGGGCTGAGTTCTAGAGTGTCTGAGATCCAGTACCAGGTCCTGGAAGCTTCGTGAGTGAACACCAGGAGGGGAGCCTAGCCTGTACTGTAGGGCTATCTGCTGAGGGAGACCTCATAGTGTCAGAAGAATTTGGGGGGGGGCGGCTGTGGCCAGCAACCAACCAGTTCTGGTGTCTGCAGTACCACTACTAGTGAGGGGGTGCAGAAGTTCAGAGGGTTGAGAGGGGGTTGCAGGTCCCAGTGGAGTATCTGGAGGGTCAGAGCCCCTCAGGAATGACCTTGGTGATACCATTTCTGGGCTGGGGGGATCCAGGCTCTGCCAGGTGGGTAGAGGTCAGGGGACCAGCACCAACCAGACTCTCCTGTTGTCCTTAGGGAAGGTGTTTCCCTTGGGGGTAGCTGCACTCCCCAAGATGTCCTGGCTTGCCAGGCAGTGGTCCAGCCTGAGGGTGGTGACTCTGGGTTGGATGGTCAGGTTCAGGAAGTAAGCTCTGATCTGACGGGGTAAGTTAGCCCCTGAGGAAGTCCTGGGTTTCCAGGCAATGGTCCAGTTTGAGGTTATAGACCCAAGGTTGGAGGCAGGTGCAGGGGGTAAACCCTGACCTGATGGGGGGACAGTTTTCCCAATCACCCCCCTGTTTGACTTCTAGGGGTACTCTCCATGGTGGGGGGTGGAGACACCTGGGAGTGGGGGCAAGGGAGGGAGAGGCTCACCCCTGAACCCAGATCCCAGTTCAATCCAATGGTACAGACCCTGGGTTGAAGGGCCAGGATTAGGGTGTCCCCCCTGACCTGGAGGGAGGGGCCACTGCTAACACTGCCCCTACCATGTAGAATTCTGGGGAGGTCACTCCTAGTGGGGGGGTGCAGGACCCCATAAGGTGGGGTAGGTGGAGGGAATCTTCACCCCTGACCCTGGTACAACCTGAGGGTACAGATCCCAGTTTGGAAGACCAGTTGCATGTTAACATCCCTGCACTGGTGGGAAAATTCTGGAGCAGTCTGACAATTCTGGACTCTGGGGGTTCCGCTCCTAGGGGGGAAGGTACAGAGACCCAGAGGGGAGGATCGATGTCAGGCTGTCTTCCCTGACCTGGTAGAAGGGAGCGTGGTCAAAGGGTGCCAGGCACCTGGGGCTACTGCTCCAACCTGCCCACAGTCACAGTGGTTGGAGAGCCTTGAAAGGCTTGTGGCCTGGCTCTCATCCCTGACAGCTATCAGTGGCTGCTGAGGCTTGCTGTCCTGGTAGACAGAGTTGCCCCTGGGGGGGCAGGAGTCACACCCCAGGGATGGAGTGGGCCGCACCACTGTGCTAGCCACATGGTACTGTCTGCCCCCTGGGATACAGCTGTGAGCAAAGTAAGGTTAGGTGTTGCACATATGGTATAAACAGATGAGGAGAGGGGTTCCCAGGGGTTAGCTTAGTGAGTCCTGAGTGTATGGACAGAGGGATGCAACTGGAGTCAGGAAGGCGCAGAACTGGAGCATGCTCCTGCTGTTGTGGGCCTGGGTCCCTGTTCTATCGCCCCAATCGGGAACGTCCATCATTAGGCTGGTGTGGGGTTGTGTAGGAAATGGCCCTTTTTGCAGAGTCATTCCTAAACTTTTTGCCTCCTTCCTCCTATTTGTTCTGACCAGTTTTGATCATATCAACTTTTCCCATTTTTTTTCCATTCAAAACCATTCCCTAATGACAGTTGTACGTTATCCTTAATCACTCACTTTCACCTCTCCAATAATCCATTACTCTTTAAATGGTATAGAAAAGTAGTTACATGCTTCACTCCCCAAGTGCTCGTAAACTCATGAAACTCCTTAGACACGAATTGTACTACATTATCGGTCACTATCTCGGATGGAACATAAATCATGCAAAAATGTCATTACTTCTTTAATGTTTGCAGTCCTAACCAATTATATTTCTGGCCAAGGAGAATAATAATCCATCATTGCAATACTAAATCTAAGAGTATCATTCAGCATATTCATGGGTCCAAAAATGTCCATACCTAATTTATACCAAGTTTTCTCCGGCGACGATCCTGCCTCCACCGAATTAGGCACCATTACTTGGGACTTGTCCCTTAAAGCACAAGTCACACATTTTCTCACCCAATGTTCTATGTATCTATCCACAGCAGGCCACCAAAATGTCTCCTTAATTCGTCTTTTCATTCCATTCATTCTTACATGCCCCTTATGAGTCAAATTCAACACTTTACTACACATCGTTTGTGGCATTGCTACCAAATTAGCTTGCCTCAAAATACCTCCAGCCGAACTCAATTCTTCAAAAATGTCCTTATACGCTTTCATCTCTTCATCTAACTTATCCTCACACCATCCTCTACTTAAGCACCCAATCACTTGTTGCAACACTTCTTTCTATTCTTCTTCCTTTACACATTCCTTTTCATCTAGCATGGTACAAGCTACCACAGAGAAATCATCACTCACTTCCTCTTCTGTACCTGCATTCATCGGAAAACGTGACAGTCGGTGTTAGACTTTTCATCCTTGGCGTGGTCTCCCTTAACTTTTTGCCTCTGTTCCCCAGGTTGTTGATGTGTGCTGGACTCTGATTTTACTGTTTTTGTTACTCTGGGCACTTTACCATTGCTAACCAGTGCTAAAGTGCAAGTGTTCCTGTTTAAAATGTGTACGTAATTGGTTCTCCATGATTGGCATATTTGTTTTACTGTTAAGTCCCTAGTAAAGTGCACTAGAGGTGCCCAGGGCCTGTAAATCAAATGTTACTAGTGGGCCTGCAGCACTGGTTGTGCCACCCACACAAGTAACCCTGTAATCATGTCTCACACCTGCCACTGCAGTGTCTGTGTGTGTATTTTTACTCTGTAAATTCGACTTGGCAAGTGTACCCACTTGCCAGGCCTAAACCTTCCCTTTTCTTACATGTAAGGCACCCCTAAGGTAGGCCCTAGGTAGCCCCAAGGGCAGGGTGCAGTGTATGGTTAAGGTAGGACATATAGTAATGTGGTTTATATGTCCTGACAGTGAAATATTGTTAAATTCGTTTTTCACTGTTGCAAGGACTGTCTCTCTCATAGGATAATATGGGGGCTACCTTTAAATATGATTAAAGCGTAGATTCCCCTAGAGACTAGATGGACATGTGGAGTTTGGGGTCCCTGAACTCACAATTTAAAAATACATCTTTTAGTAAAGTTGATTTTGAGATTGTGCGTTTGAAAATGCCACTTTTAGAAAGTGAGCATTTTCTTGCTTAAACCATTTTGTGACTCTGCCGTGTTTGTGGATTCCCTGTCTGGGTCAGTTTGACAGTTGGGTTGTTTTTCACCTCACACCAGACAGTGACACAAAGGGGGCTGGGGTGTAACCTGCATTTCCTGATTAGCCATCTCTGCTAGGAGGGAGGGGTGGAGTGGTCACTCTCATCTGAAAGGACTGTGCCTGCCTCTGACAATGCCGGCTCCAACCCCCTGCTGTGTGTCTGATAACTTGCCTGGGCAAGGCACGATTTCACAAGTAGGTGTGAGTCCCCTTTGAAGAAAGGTGACTTCAAAGACTAAAATGGGTATAAGAAGGGCACCCAAATCTACAGACTTGAGAAACACTTCTGGAACCAAGAGGAACCTCTGCCTGGAGAAGAGCTGATAGCTGAGGAAGAAGTGCTGCCCTGCCTGTGACTGTGCTTTGTGGAGCTTTCCTGCAGTGCTGCTTCTGCCAGAGTAAGAGGGCAAAGACTGGACTTTGTGTGCCTTCCATCTTGTGAAGAAATCTCCAAGGGCTTGATTTAGAGCTTGCCTCCTGTTGTTTGAAGTCTCAGGGACAGCAAAGACTTCTCTCTGCCAGCACCTGGAGTCTCTGGAGAGACTCCTGCTCTGACAAGTGGTGCCCTATCCAGTCCCTGGGCCCTTGAAAGGAAAGCTGGTGGAAATCCAAGGAAATCGACTTCGGACGACTCCGGACCGACGCCGCTGCTGAATCCGGTAACATCGCCTGCACCTGACGCCGTGACCTTCGCTGGAACGCGACACTCTTCGCAGGCCCGTCGCCGCAGCAGCCCCGCTGAAGTCTGCGACTCCGTGGAAGTCGCCGCACTACGTCGTGACCGACGCCGCTTGAAGTGCACGGATTCAACGTTTCGCACAGACGCCGCAATTCCTGACTTCGCGCCTCGGCTTGTTTTTACTCTTCACCAAAGGTACTGTACTTGGGGGTCTACAGGACTCCGGGTCCGGCACCGCTGGTGTCGGCTTGTTGGGAACGACTCCGTCACGACGCCGTGTTAACATCTCATTGAAGCATTTTTGTTTCTAAGCGCTATTTTTGAGTTTAATCTTTAAAAATTCATAACTTGACTTGTGTATGTCGGATTTTTGTCGTTTTGGTCTTGTTTTGTTTAGATAAATATTTCCTATTTTTCTAAACCGGTGTTGTGTCATTTTGTAGTGTTTTCATTGAGTTACTGTGTGTGTTGGTACAAATACTTTACACCTAGCGCTCTGAAGTTAAGCCTACTGCTCTGCCAAGCTACCAAGGGGGTAAGCAGGGGTTAGCTGAGGGTGATTCTCTTTTACCCTGACTAGAGTGAGGGTCCTTGCTTGAACAGGGTGTAACCTGACTGTCAACCAAAGACCCCATTTCTAACAGTCGGCAAAAATATTTCTGGCTCCAGGAGTATATTTCAACCTAATCTGAAACTCTTACAAACTAAAATGCCATTTGGCAATCCTAGGAGTCTTTTAGAAGCACTGTTAGTTGACAATAAATTTATCACAGACTTGTGGTCTATCTGTAAAATAAATTCTGTGCCCCACAAATGTTTTCCGAAATATTTTACTCCCCAACAGCATGCCAAAGCTTCCCGCTGCATGACTGAATATTTAGCTTCAGCTCCTCTCATCGCTTTGAAAGCACACACCACAACCTCACCTTTCCCACCCCTAGATTGCATCAAAACAGCTCCTAATCCAAACTGACTTGCATCTGTCACTAAAATACTATGACCCCCTGTGTCAAATGGTTTCAAGGAAATAGCCTCTTCTAATTCACATTTTATTATATTTAATTCATTGTCTTTCTCTTTTGCCCACTCAAACCTAGCATTACTCTTCAACAACATCTGCATCTCTTTCATTCATTCAGCACACCTCGGAATAAAACATGCATACAATTCTAACATCCCAAAAATTATCTCAATTGATTCTTGTTTTGGCGTGCAGGAAATTCCTTTATGGCTTTTACTAGACTCCCCTTTTGTTCCACCCCATTCTCAGACAATGTGAGTCCTAAGTAATCCACACTTTTCATTCCAAAATGACATTTGCTTAGTTCCAATGTGACTCCCTTTTCCTTCAACATTGTCACAGCCATTGCTAAAGTTTCATAATGTTCCTTTAGATTTATTCCTCAAACCAGTATGTCATCTTGAAAGCACCTTACTCTTTCAACACCTTTGAACATAGCTTCCATTACTCTTTGGAACACAGATGAGGCCAAAGCCAAACCATACTGCATACACTGAAATCTGTATGCTCCATTTGGTGTGACAAAGGACGTTAATAGCACAAATCTTTATGCAACAATATTTGATGGTAAGCCTATAACAAATCAAGTGTTGTAAACACTTTTGCCCCTTTTAAAGTGATCAACTTTTCTGTGATGTTAGGTAAAGGATGCCTATCAACTCATATCCTTTCATTCAGATCTCTGAAGTCAATACACATCCTTAACATTCCATTGGACTAACTTGCTAAAACCACAGGAGATACCCATTCAGAACCTTCTATTGGTTCTATTATGTTTTGATCACACAACGTTTGCAATTCCTTTATTAATTCTTCTCTCATAGAAATTGGTAGATGTCTGGGTTTATGAACTACAGGTTCCGTTCCTGATTTCAATTGTATGCTATGAATTAAACCTTTTATTCTCCCTAAAGTGTTAAATACCTTTGGAAATGTTTCTGTCCAAACACTACATTTTTGTTGACACTGTGCTCACTACATCTTTACGTAACATCACTTGTTCATGACTGTTCGGATTTGGAACAATTTCCTTTGGTCCAACCATCCTAATAAATTTTCTCCAGTGCGTGCAACATACACCGTAGTTCCTGTTTGGTTGCCTTTGAAATTCAAGTTTACATCAAATTCACCTACTACTTTAATGGACTTGCCACCATAGGCTATTGGCTTCACTTTAGATTTCTTAGTTGACCATTCTGTATTTTACTCCATTCATCCACATTAACCAATGTAAACAGAGAACCAGAGTCTGCCATCATATTGCAATTGATCCCATTGATCTCAAGTGAAGAGTTGACTCCCATCAATAATTTTACTTCTTCTTTTCTTAATGTGGATACAACCTTCTCTTTTTCATCTACTATGAATACAACACTGTCTTCATTGACACACTTAGACTTTTTTTACATGTGCCATTTTCCACAACATTAACAGATTTAACATGTTTTGTTTCTTTTACCCAATTTCCTTTACATACCTTCATAAAATGACCTTTTTCTTGCATTTATCATACCATTTGTAAACTGCTGGACACCACTGAGAGTTTCCTAAATGAATTTTACTACCACCGCAATAGCATTCAATTGGTTTCCTTCTCTTTTCACTTGGTTATTTTTTTGTTTGTTTTTGTTTGGTATCCTATTGCAATTACAAACTCTGTACTTTCATACTCATTTGCTCCAGGAATTTTGTTGTTGATTCAACATTACTAGCAATTTCTATGGCTTTTTCTAACGTGAGATTCTCTATTGCTAATAGTTTTTCCTGATTTTTTTGTATTATTAGATTTTCCTACCACTTAGTCATTAATTCATCTTTAAATATTTTAAAATCACATGTTGAAGCTAACACTCTAAGATCACTTACAGAGTTTTTAATAGATTCACCTGGCATTTGCTGTCTCCTGTAAAATGTATGTTGTTGCATTATAACATTCTTTTTCTTCTTGAAACGTGCCTCTAGTGCTTTAGTGGATGACTCATATTCCTCTATTTCATCTCCCTTACCTGCAACAGGTACTTATGGTAAATGTTTTAATATTTGTCTTCCCTCTATTCCCAAAGAATGTTTCAACAAGGCAAATATCTTCTGAGTGAAAACTTCACCTTCAATGCCATCTAAATATGCTTTGAATTCTTCTCTCTATTGTTCCCACTCCACAGCGGGTAACCCTGGAGATGATAAAAATTGAACTAGTGGCATAACTGATTGCTGTATTTTTTTTATATTTACATTGTTATTATTATGATGGATGTGAATGTTTTAACATCCAAATTTAAGTGGTGACTTTAATAGATTCTTGTGGTGTGCAATTCACCATTATTTGCACAATGCCAAATAAATTGGTGTGGCCTGCAATGAGTTTTATTGGTGTGCAAATCACTGTAGTTTGCACTGAAGTTTATTATCCAGGTGTGCGAATCACCATTTCATAAACCGAAGATAGTTTGGTTTGCAAATCACCATTATTTGCACAATGCTCAATAAATCACTGTGGCCTGCAATTATTTTATTGGTGTGCAAATCACTGTTTAATATGTCCTATTATTAGAGTGACCTGCAGAATAGTTTCCTTTGTAAATGCGTATCTTGTAGTAAAATGGTGAGCGCATCACCGAAATGCACATTATTTTCCAATTATGCTTAACATTGCACAATATTATCTATAGTACGGCTCGTTTCACTTCCATTGAGCACGTTGTTTGATTGCATACACGTTGCTCTGGAGACAACACATCATACACAAACAACTTAAACTCAACACGTAAGCATTGTCGTCTGACACAGTTAACATTATGCGCAGAATCATTCACCTCTCCAATAATCCTTTACTTATTCCTCATTTAAAAGTGCCCACCTTTCAGCACCACTCGTCGTCTGACTGCTGAGTGCAGCCCTCCAGTAAAATAAAAACAAATTATTCCAATATGCTGCACGGTGAAATGGAAAGGATAACAAGTGCTGAGGATAAACAGTCACCACCCTGCTGGCACTTGCGAGATATATTGATCGTCACCAAATGATGGAAGATGGTACTTCACGTTTTCATAAGTTTTCAGACAATTCTTTATTGCATTCAGTCGTACATAACCAGCAGGGTGGACACGAAGAGGCAACTGTCTCCCTTCCACCCACCAACCTTCTACATTCCAGCCCCACATTCTATTCTAAACACAATCCAAATACAACACAACATGTTTCAGAGCACTACAAAACACTCACAACATTTGAAATGGCAGTTACTTTTTTAGATTAACCTCTTGGGTGCCTTGGACGAGATGATCTCGTCCAAGGCTACAGTTCCCCTGTGCCTTGGACGAGATCATCTCGTCCATGGCACAGGGGAACTTGGGGGCGCGCTAGCGCGCCCCCCGTGCACCCCCCTTCCCCCCCCAAGTCGGGGATGGAAGGGGAAGACCTTCCCCTTCCACCCCCGACCCCCCACACCCCCCCCTGTGACGTCAGCGCGGGCGCACGCCCTGATGTGTCACAGGGGCCTCCCTCGTCACGCTGGAAGCTCTGCTTCCAGCGCGATTGAAAAAGAAATGCAAAAGCATTTCTTTTTCAATCACTTGGGAGGCCCGGAGGGGCTTCAAAGGGAAGGAAAAGTATTTCCTTCCCTTTGAAGTCCCTCCGAGGGTTTCAAAAGCCGGATTGCTTGCAATCCGGCTTTTGAAACCCCACTAGACACCAGGGATTTTTTTTTTTTTCTTTGAAATTGACAAAAGGGAGCGACCCCTTGGGCAAGGGTCGCTCCCAGGAGGGGCATTTTTTTGAAAAGGCCTTTTCTGCCCCCCCTGGGGGCAGATCGGCCTTATTAGGCCGATCTAGGCACCAGGGACCATTTTTTATTTTTATTTTTTCTTTTTTTTTTATTGAGGTGGGGAGCGACCCCTTAGGCAAGGGTCGCTCCCCTTGGGGGAAAATTATATTTTGGCCATTTCTGCCCCCCTTGGGGGCAGATTGGCCTATTTTGATGAGGCCAATCTGCCCCCAAGGGGGGTAGAAACCACTAGACACCAGGGATTTTTTTTTTTTTTTTTATTGTTATTGACAAAAGGGAGCGACCCCTTGGGCAAGGGTCGCTCCCGGGGGGGGCATATTTTCGGGAAGGCCTTTTCTGCCCCCCCTGGGGGCAGATCGGCCTACTATTAGGCCGATCTGCCCCCAGGGGGGGGCAGAAACCTCTAGGCACCAGGGACCATTTTTTTTTTTTTTTCATTTTTTTTCTTTGGTGGGGAGCGACCCCTTAGGCAAGGGTGGCTCCCCTTGGGGGAAAATTATATTTTGCCCATTTCTGCCCCCCTTGGGGGCAGATTGGCCTATTTTGATGAGGCCGATCTGCCCCCAGGGAGGGCAGAAAGCTCTAGGCACCAGGGACCTTTTTTTTTTTTTTTTTCATTTTTTTTTTTTTTTGGTGGGGAGCGACCCCTTAGGCCGATCTGCCCCCAGGGGGGGAAGAAACCTCTAGGCGCCAGGGCAAATTTTTTTTTTGTGGTTTTTTTTTGGTTCTTTCTTTTTTTTAGATATGGGGAGCGACCCATGAGGCAAGGGTCGCTCCCCTGGGGGGCAAATTGTATTTATACCATTTCTGCCCCCCTGGGGGCAGATTGGCCGATTTTAGGTCAATCTGCCCCCAAGGGGGCAGAAACCACTAGGCACCGGGGATTTGTTTTTTGGCGCCAATGTCACGCAGGGGGAGCGACCCCGTAGGCAAGGGTCGCTCCCGGGGGGGGGGGTGGGGGTTGGGGGGGCAAATTTATTTTAGGCCATTTCTGCCCCCCCGGGGGACAGATCGGCCTATTATTAGGCCGAACTGCCCCCGGGGGGGGGCAGAACACTTTAGGCGCCAGGGCAATTTTTTTTGGGTGTTTTTTTTTTTTGGTGTTTCTTTTTTTGGAGATGGGGAGCGACCCATCAGGCAAGGGTCGCTCCCCTGGGGGGGCAAATTGTATTTAGACCATTTCTGCCCCCCTGGGGGCAGATTGGCCAATTTTAGGTCAATCTGCCCTCAAGGGGGCAGAAACCACTAGGCACCGGGGATTTGTTTTTTGGCGCCAATGTCACGCAGGGGGAGCGACCCCGTAGGCAAGGGTCGCTCCCGGGGGGGGTGGGGGTTGGGGGGGCAAATTTATTTTAGGCCATTTCTGCCCCCCCGGGGGACAGATCGGCCTATTATTAGGCCGAACTGCCCCCGGGGGGGGGCAGAACACTCTAGGCGCCAGGGCAATTTTTTTTTTGTGTTTTTTTTTTTTGTTGTTTCTTTTTTTAGAGATGGGGAGCGACCCATCAGGCAAGGGTCGCTCCCCTGGGGGGGCAAATTGTATTTAGACCATTTCTGCCCCCCTGGGGGCAGATTGGCCAATTTTAGGTCAATCTGCCCCCAAGGGGGCAGAAACCACTAGGCACCGGGGATTTGTTTTTTGGCGCCAATGTCACGCAGGGGGAGCGACCCCGTAGGCAAGGGTCGCTCCGGGGGGGGGGGTGGGTGTTGGGGGGGCAAATTTATTTTAGGCCATTTCTGCCCCCCCGGGGGGCAGATCGGCCTATTATTAGGCCGATCTGCCCCTGGGGAGGGGGGGGGGGCAGAAACCTCTAGGCGCCAGGGGAATTTTTCTTTTTTTTCTTTTTTTTTTTTTTTCTTTTTTTTTTTAGAGATGGGGAGCGACCCATCAGGCAAAAGTCGCTCCCCTGGGGGACAAATTGTATTTAGGCCATTTCTGCCCCCCTTGGGGGCAGATTGGCTGAGTTTAGGTCAACCTGCCCCCAAGGGGGCAGAAACCACTAGGCACCGGGGATTTGTTTTTTGGTGACAATGTCACGCAGGGGGAGCGACCCCGTAGGCAAGGGTCGCTCCCGGCGGGGGAGGGTGGGGGTTGGGGGGGCAAATTTATTTTAGGGCATTTCTGCCCCCCCCCCTGGAGCCGGCTGAGCTACAGGCCAAACACCACAGGTAGGCACCTTGCAAAAAACACCTCTGTTTTCTGTGAAAAAATATGTTGTGTCCACGTTGTGTTTTGGGCCATTTCCTTTTGTGGGCGCTAGGCCTACCCACAGAAGTGATGTACCATTTTTATCGAGAGACTTAGGGGAACGCTGGGTGGAAGGAAATTTGTGGCTCCTCTCAGATTCCAGAACTTTCTGTCACCGAAATGAGAGGAAAAAGTGTTTTTTGGGCCAAATTTTGATGTTTGCAAAGGATTCTGGGTAACATAACCTGGTCAGAGCCCCGCAAGTCACCCCATCTTGGATTCCCCTGGGTTTCTAGTTTTCAAAAATGCACTGGTTTGCTAGGTTTCCTCAGGTGTCGGCTGAGCTACAGGCCAAAATCCACAGGTAGGCACTGCTTTTTATAAAAAAATGTGATGTGTCCACGTTGTGTTTTGGGCCCTTTCCTTTCGTGGGCGCTAGTCCTACCCACACAAGTGAGGTATCATTTTTATCGGGAGACTTGGGGGAACGCTGGGTAGGAGGAAATTTGTGGCTCCTCTCAGATTCCAGAACTTTCTGCCACAGAAATGTGAGTAACATGTGTATTTTTAGCCAAATTTTGAGGTTTGCAAAGGATTCTGGGTAACAGAACCTGGTCCGAGCCCCGCAAGTCACCCCTCCTTGGATTCCCCTAGGTCTCTAGTTTTCAGAAATGTACAGGTTTGGTAGGTTTCCCTAGGTGCCGGCTGAGCTAGAGGCCAAAATCTACAGGTAGGCACTTCGCAAAAAACACCTCTGTTTTCTCCCAAAATTGTCGATGTGTCCACGTTGCGCTTTGGGGCGTTTCCTGTCGCGGGCGCTAGGCCTACCCACGCAAGTGAGGTATCATTTTTATCGGGAGACTTGGGGGAACGCTGGGTGGTAGGAAATTTGTAGCTCCTCTCAGATTCCAGAACTTTCTGCCACAGAAATGTGAGGGACATGTGTTTTTTTAGCCAAATTTTGAGGTTTGCAAAGGATTCTGGGTAACAGAACCTGGTCCGAGCCCCGCAAGTCACCCCTCCTTGGATTCCCCTAGGTCTCTAGTTTTCAGAAATGCACAGGTTTGGCAGGTTTCCCTAGGTACCGGCTGAGCTAGAGGCCAAAATCTACAGGTAGGCACTTCGCAAAAAACACCTCTGTTTTCTCCCAAAATTGTCGATGTGTCCACGTTGCGCTTTGGGGCGTTTCCTGTCGCGGGCGCTAGGCCTACCCACGCAAGTGAGGTATCATTTTTATCGGGAGACTTGGGGGAACGCTGGGTGGAAGGAAATTTGTAGCTCCTCTCAGATTCCAGAACTTTCTGCCACAGAAATGTGAGGGACATGTGTTTTTTTAGCCAAATTTTGAGGTTTGCAAAGGATTCTGGGTAACAGAACCTGGTCCGAGCCCCGCAAGTCACCCCTCCTTGGATTCCCCTAGGTCTCTAGTTTTCAGAAATGCACAGGTTTGGTAGGTTTCCCTAGGTACCGGCTGAGCTAGAGGCCAAAATCTACAGGTAGGCACTTCGCAAAAAACACCTCTGTTTTTTTCCAAAATTTAGGATGTGTCCACGTTGCGCTTTGGGGGGTTTCCTGTCGCCGGCGCTAAGCCTACCCACGCAAGTGAGGTATCATTTTTATCGGGAGACTTGGGGGAACGCTGGGTGGAAGGAAATTTGTAGCTCCTCTCAGATTCCAGAACTTTCTGCCACAGAAATGTGAGGGACATGTGTTTTTTTAGCCAAATTTTGAGGTTTGCAAAGGATTCTGGGTAACAGAACCTGGTCCGAGCCCCGCAAGTCACCCCTCCTTGGATTCCCCTAGGTCTCTAGTTTTCAGAAATGCACAGGTTTGGTAGGTTTCCCTAGGTACCGGCTGAGCTAGAGGCCAAAATCTACAGGTAGGCACTTCGCAAAAAACACCTCTGTTTTTTTCCAAAATTTAGGATGTGACCAATTTACGGGCGCTAGGCCTACCCACGCAAGTGAGGTATCATTTTTATCGGGAGACTTGGGGGAACATAGATTAGCAAAACAAGTGCTATTGCCCCTTGTCTTTCTCTACATTTTTTCCTTCCAAATATAGGAGAGTGTGTAAAAAAGACATCTATTTGAGAAATTCCCTATAATTCACATGCTTGTATGGTCACCCCGGAATTCAGAGATGTGCAAATAACCACCGCTCCTCAGCACCTTATCTTGTGCCCTTTTTGGAAATGCAAAGGTTTTCTTGATAGCAATTTTTTACTCTTTATATTTCAGCAAATGAATTGCTGTATACCCGGTATAGAATGAAAACGCACTGCAGGGTGCAGCTCATTTATTGGCTCTGGGTTCCTCGGGTTCTTGGTGAACCTACAAGCCCTATATATCCCCGCAACCAGAGGAGTCCAGCAGACGTAACGGTATATTGCTTTCCATAATCTGACATTGCAGGGAAAAGTTACAGAGTAAAACATAGAGAAAAATTGATGTGTTTTTCACCTCAATTTCAATATTTTTCTTTTTCAGCTGTTATTTTCTGTAAGAAACCCTTGTAGGATCTACACAAATGACCCCTTGCTGAATTCAGAATTTTGTCTACTTTTCAGAAAGGGTTAGGTTTCTGGGATCCAGCATTGGTTTCATGCCCATTCCTGTCACTGACTGGAAGGAGGCTGAAAGCACAAAAAATTGCAAAAATGGGGTATGCCCCAGTAAAATGCCAAAATTGTGTTGAAAAATTGGGTTTTCTGATTCAAGTCTGCTTGTTCCTGAAAGCTAGGAAGCTGCTGAGTTTAGCACTACAAACCCTTTGTTGATGCCATTTTCGGGGGGAAATCCACAAGCCTTCTTCTGCAGCCACTTTTTCCATTTTTTTTTAAAAAAACGAAATTTTCACTGTATTTTGGCCAATTTCTTGGCCTCCTTCAAGGGAACCCACAAAGTCTGGGTACCTCTAGAATCCCTAGGATGTTGGAAAAAAAGGACGCAAATTTGGCTTGGTTAGCTTATGTGAACAAAAAGTTATGAGGGCCTAAGCGCGAACTGCCCCAAATAGGCAAAAAAAGGCCTGGCACAGGAGGGGGAAAAGGCCTGGCAGCGAAGGGGTTAATGGAGTATAAGTTCCTCATGATTCACAGAGTTCATTGATAGATAATGAGATCTTTAGTTGCTGCAGTGAAACACTTTGGTGCCAGAGATTGGAAATGAAACAATACCGCCAGGTGTTATCAATGTATTACGGCATACAGACAGGTCTACTCGGACAATACTTGAAATCACAGATTTGATTTGTTTAGCATCACTTGGTATAACCTTGTGGTGGTGCAAAGTGCTACTAAATCTGCTCCTTAGACTTTGATATTTTACTCTGATAGGAGAATCATGCTGCCAAGAATTATAAACTCTAGCATTGCACTTATTCTTCCACAAAAGAAACTAGAAGAACACACAGCTTGTACAGACTTTGTTTGTGTGTTTTCTAAATAACTTATGGTATTAGGGTATTGCCCATTGTTTGGACAGTGATCAACGGTGGTCTGTACTTTTAGCAGTGAGGAGGGCGGTAGGGGCAGAAAGCACACAAACACTCAATCACACTTATGCATTCACACATGCACACACAAACACACACATACATTCACAGCGCTCACTCAAAAAAATTCATGAATGCATGCATGCACCAAACATTCTAAATACATTCATTCTTACCTGCGCAGCTCTGCCTCAGAGATCCCAGAAGGATTGGGACTGCTGCCTTCCCACATTGGTTGGCCTAAGTTCAACCAATGAGAAAAGGCAGTACTCCCACGCCTTGGAGGTCCCAGGAGGGTTAGGACTGCTGCCCTCCCTCTGTTATCATAGAGTGAGATGGGGTCAGTGAGACTGCTGACCCCACCCTACTCTAATATATGGGGTCAGTGATTAACACTCAGCCATGGGCATCTCAGGGCTTAGTACTGAAGTGCTTAGGTCTCAGCCTTTCAGTGAAGCTCTCCCTCATCATGCAGGGGAGGGCCTTGAAGTTATTTGCCAGACTGAAGATGTCACCCCCAAAGGAGCTGTGACTTTTTCAGCCCAGCAAAGTTCAGCTCAGGCAACCAGTGCATTTAGCCTATGTCTAGGTCATGGTTGTCTGATCTGAAAATAAAGAGAGTCTGTCAGGCTGACATTTGCTTTCCCTGACAGACATTCTTAATAGTGGCCAAAAGGTGAGAGGGCATTGCCCCAACACCCATTAGAACAGGCCACGGCTGACAGAAATTGCTTATTGTAAGGAGGGATGTATATTACTAATATATAAACATACAGCCTATGAAATATTTACATTGAGAATCATATGAATGACAAACCTATTTACAGAAACTCTAAAGGTAATTTTCTTTACAGAAACAAATAATAAAGTTCAGGTTATTCCTTGCACATAGTATTAGGGTTCATTTGTATTTCAGCTCTAGTGACAGAGTTTCAACAAACTACAGAGCATCGGAAATACAGAGATTGACATGAGGTATATCAATTGTAATATGCATAAAAGTAAAAGGGAATCAGAAATAATAAAGTGCTATTTCTTGTGCAGTTCAGATTGATCCCTGCTGTAAAAACAAACAGCATATCTGTTTCTCTCTCTTGTCCCATTCCTCAGTCCCTGAGTCTACTGATGAGAAGCATAAAGGTATTTGCATGGCTGTAAGTGAGTACAGGGAATTGTGGAGATTAAGCTCGCTCCTGTTGGATCTGGTTCACCAGGTTAATGTAAACTTGATAGAGACCAGTGTTGCATCTTTAAGGCACTCATTTTTGTGACAGAGCATATTTCATCTGGTAATATAAAACAAATTCTATAAAACTGAAAACCAATCAATATGCTATTTACAATTCCCATTGCCAATTCTGTCATCAAGTAGAAATATTAGGGGCATATTTATACACTGTTCGCACCGAATTAGCGTAATTTCTTTTCACTCTAATTCGGTGCAAAACGAACTCCATATTTATACTTTGGTGCTAGACCAGTCTAGTGCCAAATTTATGGAGTTAAAGTCCTTTTTTGGAAGGGGAGACCTACCTTGCCTTAATGAGATGCGAGATAGGTGTTCCCATGCAAAAAATGACTCTATGGCCTTTACGCCATATTTAGGGGCATATTTATACTCTAGGGCATATTTATACTCTGTTTGCAGCGAATTAGCGTCATTTTTTTTAACTCAAATTCGGTGCAAAATTAACTCCATATATATACTTTGGTGCTAGACCTGTCTAGCACCAAGGCCCTGATTTCTACTTTTTTGCGCCGCATTAATGACATTTTTTGAAGCAAAAGTGGCGCAAACGTAAAAAATATTGGCCCTTATTTATATTTTTTGGTGCAAAACTGCACTAACTCAGTTTTGCACCAAAAAGTTTAGCACCAGCTTGCACCATTTCTGTGCACCAGCCGGGCACCATATTTATGGAATGGTGCAAGGCGGTGCAAAGGGTAGGCTAGAGCAAAAAAAAAAGACTTTAGTCGGGTGGGGCTGGTGGTATAGAAGAAGGGGGTTTAGCACCAAAAAAATAATTTAGGCAGGTTAGAGTAAAAAAAAAATGACTCTAACCAGATTAGCATCATTTTAGGTGCTAAACCTACCATGCCACATGACTCCTGCCTTAGAAAAGGCAGGAGTCATGCCCATCACCCCAATGGCCCGCACAGGGGACACGGGTCCCCTGGGCATGGCCATTGCACCCTGAGCCATGTATGGGGGCCCATTTCAGGGCCCCCTTTAGCACTTTAAAAAATAAAATGCAATACTTACCTGTACTTACCTGGGATGGGGTCCCCCATCCTCTGCAGTTCCTCTGGTGTGGGTGGGGTTGCCCCTGGGGCGGGCACCTATGGGCTTATTCCACGGTGTTCCATCATGAAAATAGGCCCACAGGTCCCCTAACACCTGCCCTCACCCAGGAGTTAAAAAACAGGGCAAAGCAAGCTTTGCACAATTTCTTGACCCCTCCTCCCTCCTGTGCACCATTTTTGCACGGGAGTATAAATATGGCGTTAAGGCCATAGAGTCATTTTTTGCACGGGAACACCTACCTTGCATCTCATTAAGGCAAGGTAGGTTTCTACTTCCAAAAAATGACTTTAACTCCATAAATTTGGCGCTAGATGGGTCTAGCACCAAAGTATAAATATGGATTTAGTTTTGCACCGAATTAGAGTAAACAAAAATGACACTAATTCGGTGCAAACAGAGTATAAATATGCCCCTTAGCATCAAAAAATGGCGCTAATCTGGTTAGAGTCATTTATTTTGACTCGAACCTGCCTAACGTCATTTTTTTTTTTACGCTAGCCTACCCTTTGCCCCGGCTTGTACCATTCCATAAATATGGTGCACAGCTGGTGCTAAAAAATGGTGCAAGCCGGTGCCAAACTTTTTGGTGCAAAACTGAGTTAGTGCAGTTTTGCACCAAAAGGTATAAATAAGGGCCTTAGTGCTCAAAACATCCGGGGAATGATAAATCAGTATGGTTCCTCACTTACTGACAAAGGTAAGACAAAGCTGCTGTGTTACGTTGTGTCAAAGGTAGAGTAAAAAGCAGAGTAATATCTACTAAGATAAGATGCTGTCTTTCCCTCCAAAGATCCCTGAAAATTGGTAGTTGTGGCTCTAGTTCACGGGACTGGACTATCACTCAGTTATCTGTGGGTGCACGCTCCCTGAGGTCCAACTGCCCCCAAACGTCCTATATTACAATGGTACCAATCAAAGCAAGAAAAGTCACTCCAAATACCTAATTATCACTGTATCTTGTATCAAAGAGAGTCCATCAGTAACATTCCATAGGTAAAAAGTCAAAAATTAGCATCCAAGCCAAGGATATTTTTAATCGTTCATTCTTGCTTCTCGTTTTGGTTTTCCAACAAACGCAATCTTATTCCAGCCTACTTTATAATTGTAGGCATGAAAACAGGGGGTCCAGCCAGTGTGTTTCGTTTCCACCATTTTACTGATGAACTGATTGTGAACAATCATTTGACCATTCCCTAAGGAATATTTTTGATAGACTCTGTAGATACAAGATACAGTGATAATTAGGTAACAGTTGTTTTCTTCCTATGTGCTGGCACACTGTTGACTGCATGTGCCAGAGCACACTCCCACGCACCCTAGAGCAAGGGTGTGTGCAGCCTGTCAAGCATAGATTTTGTACTGGAAGGAGAGTTGCCCTTAATACTTTTCCACTTTGTACATGTACTGCATAATACTGCACACATGCAAAGTGTGAAAAGAATAGAGAAATTAAACATTTCTCCTCTGTAACGCTTGACTCAAGGAGGTGTAAGGTTTTGGTGCAAACCCTTTTTACAATTGTTCGTAGACAGGGATTTCAGTAAAAAGCAATGAGTGGTTGCATATTGATGCACTTTGGAAAATCCACATGGCGCAAAATAAAGCATGATACTACTTTGCGATACTTTGGTCAAGGTTCAAATCCAAATATGGGTTTGCACTGAAAAGAAAATTACACCACAACACTTTGTGCAGGGTTTGTGCTCCAAAGTAACTCAAACCCGGAGCTAAGGGCCAGATGTAACAAAGGGTTTTACCCGTTTTGTGTCTATGGGAAAATGTGTTCGTACATATGGCCCTAAGTGTTGGTAAATCTGGGCCCATCAGTGCAAAATGTTAAGTTGCATCCTACCCAGACTTTTCTGCCTATTTAGACATTTTCTATAGTTATTCCTTATTTGCCAAATCGAGCCTTGTGCTATTTCTACTAGGGTCACCTTTTTTGGAGGATGTTAAAAAATATTGTTCCACTATTTGTGATTTAGAGCTTGAAGAGACTCACTCGTTTCCATAGATAAGCGCTCGTCTTTCCAGGCCCCTTGCCATTTACAAAGATTTTACTATTTCCCTCCATTTTGCCCTTATAAACACCTATTAGAGTTAAATAATTCCATCTTGCATTATTCCCTTTACCCATCTTATTGATTTTTATACACTCATTGTTGATATCCAAGTGTGAGCCAACTATGTCAATTAGTCAATTTTCACCTGGAATATTGAAGCATTCTTTTTAAATGGGACATTGCCTCCCTGTTTGCCTATATGTGCAGATAGAGGTTGTATTGTTACCAAATATGAACAGGTATTACCTCTATAAAAAGGCTTATCTCGGTGGACTGTACAGTGGGATGGTGTCCAAAACAGCGCTGCTCTTGGGGGATTTAATATCCTAGAGCTTGAATCTTTTAACATTCTATATATTATAGTGCAACAAGCACATGTACTTCATTTCACTCTCTCTTTTCCCTCTCACTTGCTTCAAATATCCCTCTTTTTCTCACGCTGCCTTTATCTTTTCCTCTTTTTCTCATTCTGTGTCATTTTTTTCTCTTTGTTACGTTTCCTCATTCTCTATTGCAATGGCTCTCAAGATCTTTTTCCCACCTCTTGAACCATCTCTACTTTCCTATCTCTCTCTCTCTTGTTTCATATTCTTATCCTTTCCCCTCCTTCTCTCTTACTTTCTCTCCGTGACCACCTCTCTTTTTATTGATGTAATTCTCTCCATTTTTGTACCTCTCTCTACATCTGTCTCTGTTTCTCTCTTCCTGTAACTCCCTCTCCCTTCGTCAATATCCATCTCTCTTCATGACTATTTCTATTTTCTGTGCTCTCTCTCTGTCTATTTCTCTCTCCCACTCTTCCCCCTCCCCACCCCTTCGCTCTCTCTCTCTTCTCAGAGACAAGAAGACCTCTGCATCTAACAGACACATCCTACTCTGCAGGTCACCAAACTGAAATTATTGTTTAATCTTCAAAACCTCTTATGATGACTGTGCTCTTCATAAGAAAGCCCAGACCATGCGGTGGGATAGTTCCTGCTGTAATAGGAAAGTCGGCATTTGATCAATGAGCAAAGATCTGAACTGCCTTGTGTCAGGTATGTAAGAAGAAGGTTATTCCGCAGGGACTCATTTAACAAGATGGATGGTCCTGATAAGATTGCATGACATCTCCTAGACAGGGCCAGGAAACCCAGCCAGTGCTACTCAATTAATCTTCCCATACTCTGCTTCCTAATTGCTTAATTTACCCTTCATTCCCTGGACTCCTCTGTTGACACTCAGAGAAGCTTGTATTCAAGCTATGGCAGAAAGTGTACGTTCTGTATATACATGAAAAATGGAACTTCCGTTACGTGACCCAGCTTTGGCAGGGGGTGTAATACATTTCCTTCATTAATCTACACACCACCAGGCACCCTGGCGAAACTTTATCAGGTTATTCCACATCTAACTCAAGACGTAAGCAAAAGTACCTGGCATGGAAAGTTTCACCCGCTTGCAAATTCCCAAACTAATACAAGATTCGAAAAGAAATCTCACCTTAAACACCACTTTGTAAAACGGAAGGTTTAAATTAGTACGCATCAAGACAGGCCTCTGATATTAACGGACCCTTTCAAATGTTTTGTAATACGTGTATCATGTGCCGGAAGTAGTTAGGCCCTCTTTAAACGTCATCTCCAAAAAAGGATCGTTATGGTTGAGGGAACCCAAGAACATTCACCTGGGTCTGAGAGAGTACTGCACAAAGCATTATTTGTGTTTGGCCGAAGATACCTTTGTGCTTGATGTTGCTAATACAGTACATTTACTAGATGACTGAGCATTACTTTCACTTTGCACATACATCTCTACTGAATTATGAGTGGACCTTTGAATCCTTTGTCATTCTGCTCACACCGCTAACCACGGATATTCTGTGTGATACATATCTATATATATATATATATATATATATATATATATATATATATATATATATATATACACACACTTACTAACCACACTGCACACTAAAAATGTTAAGACACAGCACTGTGTTATAGCAACAAAACACACTACAATTCACCTTAGGAAACCTGACCCCCACAGTTCAGTATATTCTAGTGACACTAATCCAGTCCACTCCACTACATCCTAGAAAGCGTGAACTAATAATCTGCAGTGTATATAAGAAGCCTTTTCTCACCACACTGCACTCTACGTCATCACACTGCCCGGCATCCTAGCAACAGAAATCTACCACACTACACGGCATTATATGGCACTAACTCCCCACCCTATGTAGAATCTTAAACTAGCTCACCCTACTGCACTGAATTCTTGAGATATACATTCATCATATTGTACTACATCCCGGGGAAGCTAACTCAACAAACTTCATTGCACACTAAGACATGAGAAGTTCATCTCACTGCATGGCATACTTCGAGCACCAACTCACTATATTGTTCCTTAAGCACATACCATACATCATAATTACCAAAACCTACCCCACTTCCTGGCTTACGAGATACACTTATCGACCACAGTGGACCGCATTGTGGAGACGTAGATCCATTAACTACACTTCATAATGACCATACTGTGCATTAGTGATGCCAACTGAACAACCTAAGAGACACTATCCCACTGTAATTCACTGGTTCCTAGAGGCACTAATCTAAACTCTGTACTGAATTCAATCATATTACACTGCATCTAAAGGACTAACTGCATTGCATACAAGGCATTATCCCGGCACACTGTGTGCTCATCAAAAGGCCTGTATGAAATACATTTTAAAAACCGTATAAATTAACACGTTGGTTTAGTATCCATCTGAGATAAAAATGAATGTGCCACTCACACCAATAAAATAAAATAATGAAAATATGTTTCCTATATTGGTTTTATCCCTGGACTTTTTAAAATAAAGCATCACAGATTGGGTTTGCTCTTCTCAAAATAAAAACGTACTTTACATCCAACATTTAAAACACTTCTTAATGGAGACATTTAGATTGGTTTGAAAAAAGATACGTTTTCGAGCAAATTTTGGAGCAAAATATGGTGTGCAGTTGTGATGCACATTGTTCATTTGTGGTCCCATTGAGAGGTCACATTGGTGTTATAGCCTTTGGAGTGTGGCCCCCGACTACATACCTAGTTGCTGTGGTCCATCCAGGCCCTTTGAAAATCGCCTTCTGGTCTCAGCGAAAGTCATGGGCAGCAGCGGTTGGCCACAGAGAGCACATTGAGTGAAGGGTGTGTAAATAACTAAATCGGTACTTGCCAGACGAATGCATTACACCATAAACGCTCTAGAAATTCACTGAAAAAACATGGTTAAAGATTGGTTATGGTACAGCAAAGTCGAAGTATACTTTTAACTTTTCTCTTGTAAGTGAATGTCATGTTTTTAATGATGTGCCACATTCAACTGCCCTGCACCCATTCACTTCTGTGGACAACCTTCAGTCAAGTCCTGCGTGTAGTAATCTGAGATAACGATCACAGGTAGAAGTCCATTATGTTTCTCCAAGGTTTATTCGATCTATCCATAGAGAAGACCCCAACCACCAACACTTTCAACTGTCACCTCTCTTCCCCGAGTTCCTTCTCACCGCTCTCTCTCACACATTCCTTTCTGGAATCCAGGCGGATTCCAGAAAATAACAGGAGACACCACACGCCACCCTTACTTCAACATAAAAAAAGTAAAAAAAAAAAAAAAAAGAATTCATTCCTTCAATTTGAACTTCACCCTTAAATTATAAAACTAACATACATAGTAATAAGACATACATTTTGTAGAGCAATATACAAAATATGCATATCATCATAATAACTTTATAACACATAAAAACATACTTTACATTCTATGGCCCTCATTACAACCCTGACGGTAAATGCCACTTACTGCCGTGCAGAAGCCCGCCAACATACCGCTGTGGCCGTGGAATTCCGCTAGAGGTATTACGACCCACAGCTCTGGATCCCCCATAATACAGACACCCACACAAGTCTGCCACACCAAAGGTCAGTGATAAACTGGCGATAACAAAATTTCCACAGTCACGCCAACAGGAATACGCCCACACTATCATGACCCACGAATCACACACAATTACAAAACCACACCACATTGGACAATTCGAAATACACACACCTGATACACATACACACACCACACCCACACACCCAATCCAATATAAAGCACACACCCACATCACCCACAAACCCTTACTACCAGAAATTTGAAAGAAGGCCACAGAGAGACACTACCTAAAACAACACCAGCATCCACAGACACACAACACCATCACTTACACAACATCCACGCACCTCAAGCAACACACACCAACATATCCCCTCACACATCACAACACACACTACCTCACACATCACCCACACCACATCATGGCACCTCAACAACACCCCAGGTTCTGTGAGGAGGAGCTCGGGGTCATGGTGGAGGAAATCGTCCGGGTAGAGCCACAGCTATTCGGATCACAGGTGCAGCAGACTTCCATTGCAAGGAAGATGGAGCTACGGCGCAGAATTGTCGACAGGGTCAACGCAGTGGGACAGCATCCAAGAACACGGGATGACATCAGGAAGAGGTGGAACGACCTACGGGTGAAGGTGCGTTCCGTGGTCTCCAGACACCAGATTGCTGTACAGAGGACTGATGGTGGACCCCCACCTCCTTCCCCACAACTAACAACATGGGAGGCGCAAGTTGTTGCAATACTGCATCCTGAGGGCCTTGCAGGAGCAACAGGAGGACTGGACTCTGGTAAGTCAAATCTTTATTACCATATCCCCCACCCCACCTGCATGCCATCACATACCCACTCCTCCCCCGCACCCCAATCACTCCAACACCTCACATATGCCCCACTATCACAGCCCAGCCATCCCAACACCAAGCCCTTCATGCAACCCCAAAGCATGTACACCTATCACCAAAGCATGTCCACTACAGATACCCACACAGACCCCAAACCAACATTCACACAAGGACCAACCCAAGAATGCAACCACTGGAGTACAGGGTCACTCACCCATTGCACACAATGGCACACACAGATGCAATAATCATGCCTTTACACCCCTGCAGGACCCATACTCAACGTCACTGGACAGGAGGTGCCAGACTTATCCAGTAACCCCACAGAAGAGACCCACAGTGATGACAGCAGCTCTGCACAACTGGATCAAGATGACCAGTCTGGCCCATCAGGGACCTCGGGACAGTAGGTTCCTCTGACACTGGCACAAGCCACCACAGAGCCTCCCCCCTCAGGAAACACCAGCACAGCACCCACCAATCGGGCCCATCCCTCTGTCCCCAGGACACGTCAATCAGCAGTGTGTCCACCACTACAGGGAACCCAGGCAACCCCACTAACACAGGATGATCAGGGACCTGGGGGCAGTGGCAGTGGGCACACGGTTCAGGGGACAGAGGCACAGGAAAACAGGGAAGATGGGAGGACTGCTGTGCGACAGGGGGAGGACAGGCACAGGGAACCCACTCTCCACGAGGCACTCGTCAACATCATGGGAGCTTACCATCATTTCCAGGAGACAATGGCAACGGTACTGGCCAAGTTTCAGGAGACCCAACGGCTGCAGGAGGAACACTACCTGGGGATCAGGGAGGACTTGAAGTCCATTAACAACACCCTGGCCACCACTGCAGGGGTGCTGCAAGACCTTGTCAACACCAGGAGGGACACAGTGGAACAACAAGGGGCCCCTGGCACTTGCCTGGATGATGAACAGCCCTCCACCTCCGCTGGCGCTAGTGGACAGGAGGCACTGCCACAGGAACACAACACCAGCACCCCAATCCCTGCAGATGGAGAACCACTCCACAAGTGGTCCCTGAAATCCAGGAACAAGACAGAGAACATTGCCAAGACCCCCGCCAGGAAATGAGACCCCCCTGAATGTCACCCTTCTGTCCCACTTTGTCACCATGTCCATCCTTCAACTGCCATTGCTCCACTTCCTATGCCCCTTTGGACAATGCACCTGTGAAACAAATAGACTGGACTCTGCCATGGACATTCCTCCACCATCCCCCCAGCCCATTTTACAACCCCCTCCATTTATTTCCACAGAAATAAACACACTTCAATCACAAAAAAATCCGGAGTCAGTCTGTGCTTTCACAAACGTGTAATTGCAATAACCATAGAATATAGCAATGTCAATTTACTTGTGCAAATACCGATGTAACACAGCTGAAGGCCTGGAGGAAATATAGCAGAGGGCACAAAGTGGGACCCACATCTGTGAAATGGAAAGGCAAAGTGACAAGTCAGGGTCAATACACTGAGTGAAAAAGACATACTTATGCTAGCTCCAGAAATTGTATGAGATGTGGGAGGCAGTGACATCTTACCTGTGTCTCACTGAAAGTGTTGCATGATTACGTTGTTTCGGTTGTCGATATCCTCTTCTTCTGCCTCCTCTTCTTCACTGTCCACAGGCTCCACAGCTGCCACAAGACCACCAGCTGGCCCATCCTCCTGCAGAAAAGGCACCTGCCATCGCAAAGCCAGGTTGTGCAGCATGCAGCAGGCCACGATTATCTGGCACACCTTCTTTGATGAGTAGTAGAGGGAACCAGCTGTCATATGGAGGCACCGGAATCTGGCCTTCAGGAGGCCGAAGGTCCGTTCGATCACCGTCCTAGTTCGCCCATGTGCCTCATTGTAGAGTTCCTCTGCCCTTGTCCTGGGATTCCTCACTGGGGTCAGTAGTCATGACAGGTTGGGGTAACCAGAGTCACCTGCAAATATCGAGGGACAACTGTTGGACACACACTAACCCTTAGGGACAACCCCATACCCCAGATACCTATTCACACTGTATTGGGTCCTTGGCCTCACCTATTAGCCACACACGGTGCCTCTGGAGTTGCCCCATCACATTAGGGATGCTGCTATTCCTCAAAATGTAAGGGTCATGCACTGAGCCAGGAAACTTGGCATTCAAATGGGAGATGTACTGGTCTGCCAAACACACCATCTGCACATTCATCGAATGGTAGCTCTTCTGGTTTCTGTACACATGTTCACTCCTGCGGGGGGTACCAATGTCACATGTGTCCCATCAATGGCACCAATGATGTTGGGGATATGTCCCAGGGCATAGAAGTCACCTTTCACTGTGGGCAAATCCTCCACCTGAGGGAACACGATGTAGCTGCGCATGTGTTTCAGCAGGGCAGACAACACTCTGGACAACACGTTAGAGAACATTGGCTGGGACATCCCTGATGCAATGGCCACTGTTGTTTGAAAGGAACCACTTGCCAGGAAATGGATTACTGACAGGACCTGCACTAGAGGGGGTATCCCTGTGGGATGGCGGATAGCTGACATCAGGTCTGGCTCCAACTGGGCAAACAGTTCCTGGATTGTTGCACAATCATGTCTGTATGTGTCTATTATGTGTCTCTCTTCCGTTGTCGACAGGTCCACCAGCGGTCTGTACAGCGGAGGATGCCGCCATCTCATCACCTGCCCCAGCAGATGTGCCCTATGGAACAGTGAGCAGAAAGTCAGCCAACACTGAGGTATCCCAAAATATGATTTGCACAAATGTATTAATCCGCAATGTGCCTCTAACTGTGTGTATTCCAGGCCTACCTAGGTGTGACGCAGTTATTATTAATGCTATGTGGCCCCCTGAAATGACGGCTGCCTGACCTGTAAGGTGGGACACGGGGATATGAGGTAACTGCGCTGGCGTTGTACACCGTCACGGTGGGCGTTCGATGACCGTGACACAATTCTGCATTGGTTAACAATGGGCCCTATGGGTCCGAGGAGCCACTGACGATGTATGACGGCGGTGACGGCACACACCACCGCGGACGTGACCACCATTTTCTGTCTGTTCACTCACTTGATACCTGCCCTTCAACAGGGGAGGACCTACACTGCAAGTGCTGCTGTGACCTTAGTCTGGAAGCGACGATGGCTCATGTGTCTGGGGAATGAGCCCCTGTCTTCACTTCGGAGGAGTTGGAGAAGCTAGTGGATGGGGTCCTCCCCCCGTACACGCAACTGTACGGTCCTCCAGACAAACAGGTGAGGACACTGTGAGCATGCTGCATGGGCAATGCCTGCTTTGAGTGGTGTGGATGGAAGATACATGGGGGGGGCTGAGGCCTCCATGTGCGGATGGTGAGTGCGTCAGGCAAGGGTGGGAACGGGGGGCAATGATTATGACGGTCCGGATGGGTAAGTAATTTACTTTCCCCCTGTACATTCCTCTAGGTCAGCGCCCACCAGAAGAAGGGTATATGGCGTGCCATCGCCAAGGACGTCCGGACCCTGGGAGTCCATCACAGACGGAGCACCCACTGCCGGAAAAGATGGGAGGACCTGTGCCGCTGGAGCAAGAAGATGGCGGAGGCCCAGATGGGGATGGCCTCCCAATGTGGGAGGGGTGCCCGTCGCACCATGACCCCCCTGATGTTCCGGATCCTGGCGGTGGCCTATCCGGAGTTGGATGGGTGCTTGAGGGCATCACAGTGCCACAAGAGGGTGAGTACACTCTCATTCAGCTGACTTTGTGCGCATTACGAGGTGTCTGGGCGGGGGAGGTGGCCAGTGGGTTCCCCTAGGCCAGGGCGATCTTGGTAGGCAAGGTGCTTGTGAGGCAGGCTATGTGGCAGCCCAACCCCACTAGTGGTTAGAGCCATCTACACCTAGTCAGACTCCTGTGAATTCCAGGTGTGCAGCAATTGGGCTTAGGCCTCGTACCCCCTGGGCATGTGATTAATCTAGGAACTATAAGTGCATGGCGTAGTGCAGAGGGCTGCTCACTGTCTGTTGTGTCCGCCAACGGTAGTGGTGTTGCATGCACTGAACATGTCTTTCTTTTGTCTCCCCCCCCCCTTTTTGTGGTCTCCCTGTTCTTCTGTGCAATAGCATCATCAGGCGGAGGAGCATTAGCACTGGAGCAGGAGAGAGCTGCATCCCACTTGGCCCTGGAGGGTGAAGCAACGGAGTCTGAAGCCACCAGTGGGACGGAGGGTGAGGTGAGCTCCACGGCGGGGACAGGAGCAGAGGCCAGTGACAGGGACCCCTCCTCTGATGGGAGCTCCCTTGCGGTGGCGGGCCCCTCTGTGCCCACCGCATCAACAGGTACAGCCGCCACCCCCCCTACCAGCATCGCCCTCCCAGCAGCCCCTCAGCGTGTGTCCCATGCCTGCTCACCCGGGAGGGTGGGCATCTCCTTCGCCCCAGGTCCCAGTCAGCCCTGCTGCCCTCAGTGAGGGGGCTATTGACCTCCTGAGATCCCTCACTGTTGGACAGTCTACCATTCTGAATGCCATCCAGGGTTTGAGAGGCATTTGCAACAAACAAATGCATACCTGGAGGACATTCATTCTGGCCAGGCAGCCCAATAGAGAGCATTCAGGCTCTGGCCTCAGCACTGATGGCAGCCATTGTCCCTGTGTCCAGCCTCCAACCTCCTCCACCCAGACCAAATCCCTTGTACCTCAGCCTATCCCAAGCACACCATCAGACCAGCATGCACACACATCAACACACAAGAGTGGCTCAGGCAAACATAGGCACCACACATCCCACAGGCACTGACACAAGCACCATACCCATGCACACATACCAACATCCACTTCCTCCACTGTGTCCCCCTCCTCCAAGTCTCCCTCCTCCCTCCCAGTCTCGTCTCCACTCACACCTGCATACACTACATCCTCAGCCACTATCTCCATCACCAGAACGCTCATCACCACACACCGCTCATGTGCACTCACCACCACCACTACCATTCACACATCCCCAGTGTCCTCTCCCAGTGTGTCAGTGAGCCCTCTTCCCAAAGTACACAAACGCAGGCACACACCCACCCAACAGCCATCCACCTCACAACAGCCTCCAGCCCATGTACCTTCACCCAAATTCAGCAGACGTACACCTCCTACAACCACTACCTCTTCCTCTGCTCCCAAACCCCCTCCATCTACCCGTCCCAGTGTGTCTAAAAAACTTTTCCTGTCAAACCTTGACCTCTTCCCTTCACCTCCCCCTAGGGCCAGGCTTTCCAGGACCCAGTCCAGCACCTCAGCCACCACATCCCCAGGCACAGTGGTGCCAGCAACTGCAGGGTCATGGAGTGCGCCAACCATCAGGGCTGCCAGTGTGCCACGTAGCGAGGGCAAGGACATTCTGCCACCTGCCAAGGTTAAAAAGGTGCCCACATCCCCGAGGGAGAAGACGAAAACACCTGCCTCCAAGGGGTCAGCGAAAATGAAAGGGGATAGTGGCAAGACAACTGCGCCACCATCAAAGGTAGGGAAGGGCCAAAAACTGAAGGGCAGGTCAGGAGAGGGCATGGTGGCAGAGACTGAGGGACCAGTGTCACACCTTCTGTCCCTGTCCACGCCAACCTGTACGACGGCGAACACCGCCACCTGCACCGCCACCTGCACGTCTACAGCCGCTGCGATAGTCCCCAGCCTCTTCCCCGGTGGGCAGCTGTCTGAGGCTGCAGGAGACATCCTGCTTTCTCCCTCACCAGTTGCTGACACATGCCCCGATGCCACAGACACAGCCGCCAGCACCGCCGCCACAGACCCCGCAGCGAGCACCGCCGCCACAGACCCGCAGCTAGCACTGCTGCCACAGACACCGCAGCCAGCACCGCCGCCACAGACCCCGCAGCCAGCACCGCCGCCACAGACCTCACAGCCAGCATCGCCATGAAGGACCCCACAGCCAGCACAGCCAGCACAGCCATGACTGACACCGCAGCCAGCACCGCCACGACTGACACCGCCGCAAGCACCGCCAGCAGCCCTGTGACGTCCTCAGACAGTGGCACCACCGCAGACGTGCCTACCATCACCAGTGGTCAGTCATCCGAGGCTGGTGGTGAGTTCCAGGACCCTTGGCAGCTTCCATGAAGCATTACCGTCATCACTGTTGTCACCTGCAGGTGGAATGCGAAGCAGCAGCAGTGTGGGGTATGTCGTTGCCTCCTTGGCGTATCATGCTACTTGTACCTCAGCAATCTCGTGGCACACACACCCAGGTGAGGGAATTGTACCGGCCACACTACACGTGGAGCACTCTGGGCACAAAGCCCCCTCCAGAACCAGTGGAGTATCACATTCACTACCTCAGTCCTTGGCAGGATGAAGCATTCTGGACACAAAGCCCCCTCCATGAACCAGTGGAGAAAGGCATCCACTACCTCAGTCCTTGGCAGGATAAAGCACTCTGGGCACAATGCCCCCTCCAGAACCAGTGGAGAAAGGCATCCAGTACCTCAGTCCTTGGCAGGATGAAGCACTCTGGGCACAAAGCCCCCTCCAGAACCTGTGGAGTATCACATCCACTACCTCAGTCCTTTGCAGGATGAAGCACTCTGGGCACAAAGCCCCCTCTAGAACCAGTGGAGAAAGGTATCCACTACCTCAGTCCTTGGCAGGATGAAGCACTCTGGGCACAATGCCCCCTCCAGAACCAGTGGAGAAAGGCATCCACTACTTCAGTCCTTGGCAGGATGAAGCACTCTGGGCACAAAGCCCCCTCCAGAACCAGTGGAGTATCACATCCACTACCTCAGTCCTTGGCAGGATGAAGCACTTTGGGCACAAAGCCCCCTCCAGAACCAGTGGAGAAAGGCATCCACTACCTCAGTCCTTGGCAGGATGAAGCACTCTGGGCACAAAGCCCCCTCCAGAACCTGTGGAGTATCACATCCACTACCTCAGTCCTTTGCAGGATGAAGCACTCTGGGCACAAAGCCCCCTCTAGAACCAGTGGAGAAAGGTATCCACTACCTCAGTCCTTGGCAGGATGAAGCACTCTGGGCACAATGCCCCCTCCAGAACCAGTGGAGAAAGGCATCCACTACTTCAGTCCTTGGCAGGATGAAGCACTCTGGGCACAAAGCCCCCTCCAGAACCAGTGGAGTATCACATCCACTACCTCAGTCCTTGGCAGGATGAAGCACTTTGGGCACAAAGCCCCGTCCAGAACCAGTGGAGAAAGGCATCCACTATCTCAGTCCTTGGCAGGATGAAGCACTCTGGGCACAATGCCACCTCCAGAACCAGTGGAGAAAGGCATCCACTACCTCAGTCCTTGGCAGGATGAAGCACTCTGGGCACAAAGCCCCCTCCAGAACCAGTGTAGAAAGGCATCCACTACCTCAGTCCTTGGCAGGATGAAGCACTCTGGGCACAATGCCCCCTCCAGAACCAGTGGAGAAAGGCATCCACTAGAGAGACTGTGGCTTTGCACTCCCCAGGATAAGGCAGTGGGCAAACCACCAACTGGAGAGACTTGAGAGACTGTGGCTTTGCACTCCCCAGGATAAAGCAGTGGGCAAAACACCCACTGGAGAGCCTTGAGAGACTGTGGCTTTGCACTCCCCAGGATACATCAATGGGCATGGAGCCCCCTTGTGCAGCAGTGACGTTGTGCGTTCATCTGGCTGAGGTGCCCCCCTCCTCCTGAGGTGCCTGTTTCATTTCGATCTGATGCCCCTGCAGTGTTCTCTCTGTTTCCAGTCAGGTATCTAGTGTGGGCTTCGCCCATGCATTTTAGGCCCAGTGGTCCATGGACAATGATTGGTGCACTATCCGGACTTGTGTAGTTGGTGTACATAATTGCGTTTACTGGATTTTGAACTTTGATAATGAGATTTCACATGATAACATTTGTTCAAATCAATTCCTTTTGTCCTTGCGTTCTTCCAGGGGGTGGTGGGGTGTAAGTGTACTGCTGCTGCATGTATTTGTGTGTATGGTGTTGTGGGTGGGGGTAGGGGTGTTGCATGTTGCGTGTGTGTGTGTCACTCTCTTTTTCCTCCCTCCTCCCCTGTGCTGTAGGTGCAGTACTCACTGTGGTCTTCGCACCTGTCGTTGGTGCTCCTGATAGAAGAGAAGGAAGACTAGCATCAGCAGTATCTGCAATTCGGGCTCCATGGCGTCCTGGTTCCTCGTGGGGTGTGGAGAGGTGAGTGTTTTCCCTTCTGTGTACTGTTTCCGCTGTGTTTTTGTTCGCGTTGGTTCCGCCCCGGAAAAGGTGGCGGATAGGAATCTTGAGATAGGGTGGGTGGTACATTGTCTTCCGCCTGTCTGTTGGCGGTTACCGCCGTGCTGTTTGTTTGTACCAGCATGGCGGTCGAAGTGTTAAAGTGGCTGTCTATGTTGGCGGTTTCCGACACGGTCGTAATCCCATTTTTTTACCATCTGCCTGTTTGCAGTATTACCGCCGCTTTAACACCGACCACCAGGGTTGTAATGAGGGCTATAATTTTTCATATAAGAAGGCCTTTCCCGTACACGTTGAGGTCTACATCCTTGCACAGAATCACTTCTTGGCATCCTCACCTCCAAATCATTCTCCCTAACAGGAACCCTGAAAGGTTGACTGAATTTGGAAAAACCCAGTTTCTTAGGTGACTTTATCTTCACCCAATCTCCCACTTTCACTACTGTCTCTTTAACCGCCTTTCTCTCATCATACAACACCTTTCTACACAACATTTTTTCTTTCTCTCTCTCTTTCCAATCACCACTTTCATTAACTTGGTTGTCCACCAATAGTCTTTTCTCTGATACCCACAAGGGCATAATTTGAGTATTAGGTCTCCTTCCTCTGAACAATTGAAACAGAGAAATCCCAGTGGATGAATGCAGAGTGAAACAATACTCCCTCACCTTTTTTTTAATGGCAACCTCCCAATTGCTACTTGAAGTCAACGCCAACTGCATACTCTCTTTCAAGACCTTAATGAATCTTTCCACAACACCGTTACTTTCTGGATGGTATAAAGCAGCCCTTTTATGCCTCACACCTATGTCCTGAAGACATTTCTCCACCTCACTTGAGGTAAATTGTACACCATTGTCCGAAAGAACAGAAGCAGGAAAACCTTCTTTCTCAAATAAACTTTCCAAAAATTCAGTGACCACCCTAGACTCCACTGAAATCACAATTTTCACCTCTGGCCAATGTGAATATATGTCAAGACACACTAAATTATACCTATCAAAAGAGTTAATCCTTATAGGTCCCAAGATGTCAATCACTATGTCCGACCACGGTCCACTAGCTTGCTCCCTCAAAACCATAGGTTGTGTCCTGCACTTCAAGCCTTTGTCGCTCTCTGAGCACTCAGTACAATTACTAACTAACCTTTCCATCTCTATATCCAAGGCAGGCCACCAATATCCTTCCCTCACCCTTTCCTTTGTTTTCGCTATATCCATATGGCTAACATGGGCATGTGTCACCAACACATCCCCTATACCAACAGGTGGAATCAACTTCGTACCCCTCATGAGTAGTCCATCCATTACTGCTAGTTAATTTCTAACTTGCCAAAATCCTCTCACCACTTCTTCACACTTACCCTTCTCGCACCAACCATTACGTACTCTAGAGATAACTTTCATTAAAACCTTCTTCTTCTTCAACTCATCCTTCCACCGCTCTTCAGACACAATCCCTTCAGAAATCTCACAAACTTTAATTTCCTCTTCAGAATCCTCACCACACTCATCCATATTGTTTTCCATATCCACCTTCCTTGAAAGACAATCTGCCAACACATTATCCACACCTGGAATGCACGCTACCTCAAAATTCAATTCTTGCACTGCACAACCCATTTCTGTATCCTGTGTGAAACTAAATCAATACCTTTCTTACCGAAAACCTCTTTCAGTAGTTTGTGATCCGTCTTAACCAAAAATGTCCTTCCCCACAAAAACTTTCTCAGCTTGCATACTGACCAATACACTGCAAGCGCCTCCTTTTCTACCACAGAATGGTTACACTCTGCACCTCTCAAAGCACGTGATACAAATAATATTGTCTGCTCAACACCATTTTTCTTTTGCATTAGCACTGCTCCCAATCCTTTAGAGCTTGCATCAGTCACTACCCAGGTTTCATCCCAACTATTAAAACTGCCAAGATTTGGGGCAGCATTCAACCATTGTTTCAAGAAACAAAATTCTTCCTCACACCTTTCTGTCCACAGGAATTCCTTTCCTTTCTGCAACAGTTCTCTCATAGCCGTGGTTCTTTGAGCCATATTAGAAATAAATTTACTATAAAACTCAGTCATGGCCAAAAACTTCAATACCTCCTCCTTATTCTGAGGGGTTTTCAGTCTACTAATAGTATTGACCAGGTCATCTTTGGGTTGAATACCTGTGCTACTTATAACATGACCCAAGTACTCAATCTCTCCTACATCAAACTTACATTTCTCTGTCTTCAGGGTCAAACCCGCATCTCTCAGCCTTGACAATACCACTCTCAAGCGCACATCATATTCCTTTACACTCGACCCCACAATCAACACATCATCCTGATATACTCTTACACCCTCCAGACCACTAAGAACATGTTCCATAGTCCTCTGAAACACTGCATCAGCAGACATCAGCCCAAAAGGCATTCTCACATACTTAAACGTACCAAACGGTGTGACAAAAGCAGTCAATTATTGTCAGTTTGAATGTAACATTATTTGATGGTATGCAGACGCTAAATCTAAGGACGCGAAGCGCTTGGCACCATCCAGGAAACACAACAACTCACATATGTTAGGCAGAGGATAGTGATCTGCAATTACCATTTTGTTCAACCCTCTCAAGTCCACCCATAATCTCACTCCACCATTGGCCTTGCGGCCATAACCACGGGAGACAACCACTCTGTAGCCTCCACCTCCTGTATATTTACCTCACTGACCTACCTATTCAACTCCATCTTCATGCTGTCTTGTACCGACATTGGTACACCTCTAACTTTAGGTACTTGCATAGGATTTCAATTTTATTAGAAGTAAATAATTCTTAAGACATCCAATTTTCTCGGTAAACACTTCCGGAAACTCTTTCGTCCATCTTACACTACTTTCTAGACCAGCAATTGGTCTCCCTTCCTTTTGTAAGTTAACGGAATCAACACACACACTTCTCACAGTATTCTTTCTACTGCATACCGGGGGATCAGCATTTGGATCTAAAAATACATTAAGATCACTCTGGTGTAACCAGCTTATTAATGAATCACCCTTCATGGAAACATATATCTTCCCTGGAATAATCATGTCTCCAAACTCAATGGTTCCCCAAAAATATCCCAACAGTCGTATTGGAACACCTCCATAACATCTCAGCTTGATATCTGGTTTAAATATTTGAACATGTCCAGCCAACTTCTGTCCATAAAATACTTTCGGAATCAAAGTTATCTTAGCTCCAGAGTCAAAAAGCATTTTAACCACACACCCCTTGATCTTGACTTGTTCCACAGGTGCATTTGGAGAAAATCCTTTAACTTGAAAAATATAATTCTTTTCCTCTGGATCTTCTTCGATTTTACTCAAAACTATTTCTAGCGCCTTCTTCAAATTTGTCACAGATCTGCAACACCTCATAAAATGTCCTTTCGTTCCACAGGATTTCCACATAGCTTTCCAACCAGGACATCCTTTATTGTTTGCAAAGTGACCTTCATTGCCACATCTGAAACATTTTCCTTGCTGAAATTTCAAGATGGCTTTATTAGTCTCGGCTCCTTTATTATTAAATTTAGACTTTTATACACTATGTACAAAATCTCCTTTCTTACTCTCAAGATTATCAGTGGTAATGGGTGTTTCTTTTTTTAAAACTTCAGTACAAGCTTTCAAATGTTCAAACTTCTTTGCAGCAATTAACACATGTTGTAGAGATGGATTATCTTTATGCCACATGCCCTCCCAGGCCTTCTCAGAAGTGCTACCCAGCATTAACTGATCTCTTAATCTTTCCTCCAAAGATGCCCCAAAATTACATGTGGAAGCCAACTTGCGCAATTCCTTAATATACTGTTCAATTGTTTCTCCTGAACATTGAATGCGTCGACCAAAGTGAAATCTTTCAAGTACTGTACTAACCTTTGGCAGATAGTGTGAGTCCAACTTCTTAATAATAATTTCCAATTTGTTCAAGTTTATGGCTTCTTGGTCTGAAAGATCTGGAAGATGCTCAAATACTTCCTATCTTTCCGACCCTAGACAATGCATTAAAAGAGAGGTTTTCCTTTCGGCACTTAATGACGTTCCACAAACTCTAGCATAATGTGAGAAAACCTTCTTCCACTTCACCCACGAAATTGGCAGTTCTCCTGGAGAGGATAAGAAAAATGTCGGTGCTGGTAAATTCTGCATCTCCAAAGAGAAGGTAAAGAAAAAAAAAAAAATTAAAACACAAAAAATTATAATAAATGTGTTGTTTCCTTTTTTTAAAATAAAATAGATCCTTTTTCAAGCTAAAAAGATATTTTATTCATCCAACATTTCTAGACAATTCTCCAGAATACCAAAAGTTTCATGGAAGGAAAAAAATTAAATAAAAATATGGCAGCCAAAATATCCCAACAGCACTGAAAGTCGGTGTACTAACACCCTGAGAGGGTAGATACAGTCCTTTGTCGGTTTCTACAGTTTTTTCTTCTCTCTTTTTTTTCTTCTCTTAATACACGCCACTCCCTCACTGTGTGCAGTTTTAAATCAGCGCATGGAGCGCATCCAACCTCCAGGGAGTCAAGATCATGGTGAGCTACAGGTAAGAAATGCGCGTTTGATACAGCTGTAACAGGTGACGTGTGGACAAGCCTCGACTGTGTGAGTGAGCCTCAAGCAGATGTTGGTTGCAAGGCTTCTCTCGAGCAGTCTTTGATGAGACACTCGAGGGTAAGTGCGAGTCTGCAGGCGGCCGTTTAAATTATTTCTCCTTTCACTCGCAGGACGCAAGGTGTCTCTCGAGTCATTTTTGAAGGCACTACTCGAGAGTACGCACGAGGCCTAATGCGGCCGTGAAGTACTGTACAGTTTTTTGTAAATCAGGCATATGGAAACGCTAAATAAATACGTGACTTACTGCCCTGGAGGTATGATCCGGAAGCTCCAAAGTGAGGCTTCATGGTGTTAGGGTCTTGCTTGTTGAAGAGTTCGTCAAGCCCTTGTCGCCATGTGTAGTAATCTGAGATAATGATCACACGTAGAAGTCCATAATGTTTATCCAAGGTATATTCAATTTATCTGTAGAGAAGACCCCAACCACCAACACTTTCAACCGTCACCTCTCTTCTCCCAGTTCCTTCTCACCACTCTCTCTCACACATTCCTTTCTGGAATTCAGGCGGATTCCAGAACATAACACGAGACACCACACTGCACCCAACTCGCTTTGGCTGTGCTAAGGTTGGTTGCAGGGCCCACCTGGCCTTTTTCTAGGCCTAATTAGCTAACTGCCAATTTTAATGTTGATTCATCAAACAGCGCCATGAAATTGAGAAAACAAAGTGTAGCATAACTATCATAAGTCAGATTGTGCAGACATCCAGCAAATAGCGCAAAGTTATTTTTTGATCAAAACTATTTTTGGTTCCGTCTCTTTTAATTTTGCACCCCATTGGGTGCTCAGAAAATCTGAAATACCTCCTAACAGGCTTGCTAACTGACTGCCACATTTGATGCAGATTCAGCAGACTGCACCAAAGTTATAAGCAAATGGAAAATTTATCGACCCCCCTTTAATTTTGCTCTCTCTTTGATGGTTTGGCACAAAACATACAGTGCCGATTATTAGAACATGAACACTTGCTTGTCATGAATTTGAAATTACCAAGAGTGATTTAAGCATACTAACTGACTGCCAAAGTTCAGGTATACTTGTCAGTGTCAATGTTGTAAGCAAACTAAATACTAGCTTTTCAAAAGATAGAATATATGTGAAAGTGTTAAACCTTTGAAGTCCATCAGCAACCTCCTTCTCTTGTCATGCCATGGATCATTGATAACATCACTGCAACATCTTAAATTACATAATTGTGGCGTGTTTTAACTGACATTTTGACCAAACTACAACCTCCCTTTCACCTTTGGTTTTCCAGTGAATTTCTCAGGTTTTATAAAAAAATGTAAAGTAAGATAATTTATTTTGTATTGTTGAAGCAGATATGCTAATTAGGGTATTATTAATGATGTTTATGTGCTTAATAAAGAAAATGTGTAGAGAAATTAATCGTAGAGAAAATAATGTGCACGTTTGAAAATGTGATCTTGGAATATGACCACCATGTATTCGGTGTTGAATTAAAAATAACTGAAAGTGTATGAAATAATTAAAATATATTAGAAAATTGTAGTAATATGTTATATTTAAATGTATAACCTATGTTTTACTTTAATTTGTAGTGTTAACTTAGTCGAACTTAAGGCCTAGTCTCTCTAGGCCTTGCACACAGAGAGCAGAAAACAATAACTGCATTTGCACGAAGCTGCTATAGTTCGACCTTGACTCATCCAATGTAAAAGTTGCTTAGCTAGAATTTTCTGCAATGTACCGGCGGACAGAAGATGATGAAGACAATTTAATACAATTATGTGTAGAGTAGACTAAATGTACTTTCCCAGGACTTGAACAACGAAGGCACTGACTGAAGAGGAACATGCAACAATTTTGATACCCAAAGAGCCCGATGATGAGGACATCGTATAGTGGACCAATCCACATCTTGTGAACTAACTGATATTGAAATGAGTAGATTCGGTAAACAATTACTATCGGTTAAAGTTATGTCTGCTGACTGACTGACCAATCAAGAATTAGGGCGATGGACTGGGAGACCCTAATAAAAAGTCATGACAAGGGGCTGAAACTTCTGATGATGAAGGGCAGATGCAAGTGGAGAATTGATGATGTCAGAAGACGCTGTCCGAGGTGCTGTGATTGGGCACATACTCTGTGAGCCTGATCCGTGGCTGACTAATTGATGACCTGAAGATGAAGACTGACTTGTTGCTGATCCATCCTGGATAGGTAGCTATGAAAAATGTGACTGACAAATGTATGCCTTTCGTTCTAGGTACCAACTGCGCTGATTATAGAAATCTCTCTTAGAAAGAATTTTCCAAATTGATGTTTTTCTCTAAAATGTTTTCGCATGAAGGCCCACATGCTGATGCTAATCTTGGTTAGGTAGGCTGCTAAGGGTGACGTTGACAGTGACAACTGACTGACAAGCTATTTGCTGAACTTCGCTATTAATGCTGGTATTCTTAGCTTATGTGGATCCAGTTACGCATATCGTTTTTCTTCAAGTTATGTTATAATGTTTTTCATTAACAAATTAAGAATTGAGTGGATTGAATAAAGATTGAACTAACAGATTAAATAGAATTGTAATCAATAGGGAAATAAAAATTGCTTAACCCATTACTGAGTTATGGTAATTCATGAGTAGATGATTTTGAGCTGTTTTTCCATAGAATGTTCTTTGATTACTGATGTTAGTTATTGATTCAGTAGTCACTGCATGACTAGGATACTCCATGCGATTCAAAAGGTTCATCGACCTATATGCAACCCCTTGTAAGTTTACTTACTAAGGACCAGCCGCGCTAACAGTTTTTGGTAGCAGCTTGATGGTTAGTTTCCTTGGCGAACTAGTTATGAGGTGATTGGTTATGGTAGTAGTTTGAGTTAGGGTTAGTTGTTCATATTTTATGAGGGTTGAATTTTCTTTTTCTGAAATGGCAATTGTAGCGAATATGGTGTCCCCTTAAGCCCAGAAATGACTTTCCCAGATCCTGGATCCCGCTAGTAAAGATGGGTATGTTCTCAACGTGTTTTGTGATAGTGGGAAAGTGGTAGGTTGCTCTTGCAAAGGCTTAAGAAAATTGCAGGTGAATTGTGATGTATGTGAGGTAAAGTAGGGAGTCTGCGTATTCCAGTTAGGGTTTAGTAGGAGTAGCATATTCCGCAGTATGAGAGTAGGGAAGTCATCAAACTTCACATGTGTGTGGCGCTTTGTGCTAAAAAATTATCCACGTTGTTGTTGGTGATGTACGGACCGTGCATGGTCTAAGACTCCGGAGTATATTGACAATTTTAGGAGACACTTGGGTATATGTTGTAATCTGTCTGGTTTAGTAGGTTGATCTGGCGTGGTCAACAAGTCGGTGTGTGAGATAGATGCATAAAATACATTTTTTGACTGGGATTTGGCGAGTCCTATGTGCACCAGGACAGACCCACTGGTCAGTTGAGAGTGAAATTCGCGGGTAGAATTTTGCTTGCGAATGTGGGAGACTGAGAAAGAGAAATAGCTACATGAGCGAAAGGGCCATTACTGAAAATCCGTAAGGTCTTTGAAGCGATTGTGTCCCTTCCTGTAGTAAACCAACAGGTTTGTTTTAGTTCTTGGTTCTTGGTTGAAGTGCTCACAATATTTTGCATTAGTTCTGTGTGGGTTGAAGTTTAGAAGGACAAGGCTTTGTCAGCCGCAGTGTGTGAGTGTGATGTCAGAGTGTGCCACGCTGGGATAGGTTGGTTGGTAAGAGGAGTCGCGAGCAGATTGGCAGCAGTCCGTAAGAGGCAATTTGTTGAGTAAGCGGGTGAAGGGAATCTTGGGAGTTAAAGTAATTTCATTATTGAATCAAAATAAATACAGTAACAAAATTAAGTTTTTAAAGGCATTCAGAAGTGCTATGAAGGCGGATTCTTACAGTAAAGTGTCAGTGGGGGAGCCAACCCCACCGGAAAATTATCTGGCTTATATTGCGATGGAGGATCAAGGTGTCGCACCATGTCTTTGGTTAAAGCAATGATGTAAGCTAACAAAGAAGTTAGGACCCTTAGTGCTTCCAGAGCATGGAACATTTATTTTGAGAATTTTGGACAAATTGCGAATGGCATTATATGAGATGAAGCCATTACCAAGACCAGCACAGTTTGAGGCTTTAGCGGTTTGGGAACTGGTGGCTAGACAGCAACAAGAGATGAAATTTAAGAGGAGAATGAAGAGAGTGGAGAAGTCCTTAGCTGAAGCTAGGTGGGATTGGGAACAGAAAAGGTGGAGAACAGAGACTTTACAGGGAATTAAAATGTTTCCTGCAATCACAGAGGAAGATGAGACAGAGAAATAAGATAATGGTAAAGGGAGTGAGAGTGCAGGGACAAAAAAAATAGAAAGCCTTATGTAGATGATGAGGATTCAGATGCTGAGGACCTTATTACACAGCTACTGAGGGATCGTCCTCCACCCTTTGGGACTTTCTCGGGAAGTCCAACTAATAGTGCCGCTACAACTGCTCCAGCACAAGCGTCGGGAACAGAGGGAGCAGTCCATACAGATAGTGGACAGATACCAGGGTAGTACATAGTACACCTAATGCAGGGACTACTACTGTGGTCCAAGCGCAGATTCATCCACCATCAATACAGAGAATTTATCCAGATGTGCCAGTCCTTGAGACCATTCGAACTTAGTGGTACCATTGGAGCAAGTGCTCCCGAGGCCAATGCTAGTTCAGACAGAGCCGACTCCAATGTTATTGCCTCCGGCACAGCCTCTGGGTTTGCCGAAGTTCACACCGATAACAGGAACACAGTCAGATGTGACACCAGTCATGAACCAGGCGATGGAGGTAACTTTTCCACAAGGTGCGAGTGTCAGGGCAGCTCCAGATGCAATACAGCTGCAGATTACTGTTTGTCCAGCGTACCTCTATTTGCGCAAAAGAAAGTTAGTGCGGGAGAGCAGAACAAGATGTCACAGAGTCTTGTGAGAAGGGGAGTGAGTGATCCTGTGCAGACGATGTTGTCTGCGGGTCAGACTTTTAATGAATCTAGACCACTGATGGATCTTAGCCCATTTTTAGCACTTCCAGATGCAAGAAATGGCCCACATTTGAGTCAAAGTTTAAAAATGTTGACACCGCAAACTCCAGGTGCAGCGATGCAACAGGTATCAGTGCCAAATGCAAGTAACATCTCAGTACAGGGACTATCGGCACAGCAAGTGAGTGAATGGTTAGACAGTCTAAACACACCTCAAAATACATCCAAGGGTGAAGAGCAGATAAATTGTGTGAGGTTAACTACCAAAGCAACAGAGCTAGTTGAGGGAACAATAGGAGTGAACAGGTTTGAATCCTACACAGAAGACGAGCTGAGGTATTTCTGCCCCAGAATGACAAGAGAAGTGAGTAAAATACATTCAAAATTGGCAGAGCTGGCAGAGAAACATGACATCGAGATTGAGAAAACAAAGCATTTAAAATGCAGTTACAGGTAAAGTTTTGAGGCAAAGGATTTTGAGCATATGAGATCGGGGGAATGAAGGCTCACTTGAAAGAATTGTTGCAGAGTGCTCAGATCTGTGGAGCATTAGAAAAGTGGGAAGGTAGATGGGCAAAGAAGAAGGATAAGCGAAAAGTAGATTCACAAGATGGGTCTGAAGATGTTCAGAAGGAAAGGGAATCAGTGAAGATGCTTCCGATGAGAGAAATTCCAGGAGGGCAGTTTGTTCATGTCCCATGGCACAGAAGTGATATATTGTCATTCACAAATGATTACCCAAAGTTAAGAGAGAAACCGGTTGAGTGGTATCAGCTGACAGACAGATTTGTTAAACTTTTTAAATGTTTGTGGGAAGACTTAAACACACTGTTGGAGATAGTGGTTTCAGCTGACTTGTGGGTTGAGTGTAAGAGAGCAGTGGATTGGCCAACTAGTGAACCGGAAAGGGATAGAGTAACAGGTGCACCTTCACCTGGGGTAATGTAACATTATTATAAGGTGATTGAGTTCCTGAAGACAATAATTTCTCCCAAAAATATTGATTGGCAAAGAATTGACAGAGCAGTTCAGGAGTCTAAAGAGTCAATACATACCTACTATGAAAGATTGTTAAAGGTGTTCAAGGAGTACAGTGGTAAAGAGGCCATTGAGCCGAAAGACATGTTGCATTTTGTGTTCAGGTTCGTCGAAAGTTTGAGACCAGAAGTAGGACAGATGATTAGGAGTCATTTGAGTACTGTAGTGATGAGATTGAATTGAAGCAGAAAAAGCTGAAGGAGAAAGCAATGGTGATGCAAATAAAGGCAGCTCAAACAGGAGTGCAGGGAGCTTTAGCACCGCCTATACCGTCGCAGCAGAGAACTATTATGTTCCAGCCTCAAATGCAAGGAAAGGTTGCAGAATGGACATGATGCATGGTCCAGATTTGGGTACTTTAGTGGTTCAGAATGACGTGCAGGGGTTGAAAAAGATGTTACCATGTCATTTGTGTGGAAACGTGGGACACTGGAAGTGGGAGTGTCCGGTAATGGCGCAGGATGGTGTCGTTCAGCAATGTGGTGATGTCAGTACATTTCAAACTGTAAAAGTCGCAAGAATGAAAAGATTTATTCCTAATGTTCAGAATCAAGTGCAGAATTTCCAACCTGTGCAGCAAATGCAAGTGACGCGTGCACAATTAATACAGTTGGATGGAGCAGCAACAGGTGATGCTTACTCAGCAGGTCACAGGTCAGAGACAAGATAGAAGTAATGACACAGTACACCAATTTCCATTTTACACTGAGGATGAAATAAACGAAGAATAGATGAGTGACAGTTCGGATGAAGGACTGTGTATGCTTGCAGCATCCTTAGAAGTAGATCAGAGAGGACCTTTTGTGAAGGGAAAGGTGATGGGTTACAAGGTCTCATTCTTGGTGTACACAGGAGCTACACGTTCTACAGTAAGAAGTGTGGAAGTCCCGAATTTACCTCTTTCAGGCAGAACAGTTCAATTTGTGGGAGTGGAAAATAGACAGTTGACAAACCCAATCACAGAACCAGTGCAGGTTGAGATCGGCAATTACCAGGGACTACATAGGTTTGTAGTGTGTGATTCGAGTCCAGTGTCTCTACTGGGAAGAGACTTACTATGTAAGGCAAAATGCTCTATTAACTGTTCAGACACTGGAATCGAAGTACAAACTTATAACGATGATGAAGAAGAACAGGTGGCTGAAACGGTGATCAACAATGCTAATGAGGAATACCCATTGATTGAGTTTTTCCCAATGCTTACTGTGAGAGAATTGCATGCGGATTTAGAGGGAACAGTGAAGGAAGATGTCTGGGACCTAACAGGTAAAGAAGTGGGTTTGATTAAGGGAGTGGAAACGATTAAGATCAATTTGAAGCCAAATGCAGTATTTCCACAACTTCCACAGTATAACATGCCACAGGATGTTTTGATGAAGGTGGCGCAAACAATTGGGGATTTTCTAAAGCAGGGAGTTTTGAAGGAAGTGTTAAGCAGTCCATGTAATTCACCAATAATGGGCTTAAAGAAGCTGTGTGGAAAAGTGCGCATTGTGCAGGACTTGCGAAAAGTGAACGATCTGGTGGTCAAGTGTTGTCAAGTGGTGCCAAATCCAGCAGTGATACTGTTTTAGATTCCTTGTGATGCAGAGTGGTTCACAGTGGTAGACTTGTCACAAGCTTTCTTTTCCGTGCCTCTTTATGAGGATAGTCAGTTTCTTTTTAGTTTCAAATTCCTAGACAGAGTCTACAGCTGGTGCAGGCTTCCACAAGGGAATACGGAGTCACCATCACTGTTTAATCAGATCTTGAAAAAGAATCTGGAGTCATTGGAATTACCATACCAATCAACTCTATTGCAATACATTGATGATCTGCTGATCGAATCCTGAACTAGGGGCGAGGGTAAGTACGACTCGATTGCCCTGTTGAATCATTTGGGAAATTTTGGACATAAGGTGTCACCTGTAAAACTGCAGTATTGTCAGAAATCAGTAAAATGCGTGGGACATCAGATTGAAAAAAGGTTAAGGAGAATCTCTAGAGAAAGAATTACCATGATATTGTAGAGAAGTTCTCCGACTTCACAGAGAGATGTCAGAATGTTTCTGGGAATGGTGGGGTACTGTAGACAGTGGATTCAGAATTTTGCTGGGATTGCCAAACCATTGCAGCATCTGACACACAAAGATGTCACAGATCCCATTTCCTTAGATGAGGATCAGATGAAAGCGTTCACTGAACTGAGGGAAAGTTTGTGCAGAGCTCCAGCATTGGGAATGCCTGATTACACAAAGCCATTCACATTGTTCTGTCATAAACGTGATGCTTGTTCTTTGTCTGTTTTGACACAGGTCCATGGAGGTGCTTATCCCCCAGTAGCCTATTTTTCAGCTAGCTTGGACCAGGTCGCAGCAGCTTTGCCAGGTTGCCTGCGTGCAGTAGCTGCAGTTGGTCAACGTCTTTCCCAATGTGAGGGGGTAGTCATGGGATACCCTTTGACGGTAATGTTACCACACTCTGTTGAAATTTTACTGACAAGGATGAAAACGCAATATTTGACTGGTGCAAGACTGACAAGATATGAAACAAACATATTTTGTTGTCCCAATCTAACATTGAAAAGATGCACAGTGCTGAATCCAGCAACATTGCTTCCAAGTGATAATGTTGAAATTGAAAAGGAAGAAGAAATTGAGCATGATTGTCTTGAGGTAACTGAGCTGTGTATAAAACCAAGACCTGATATTAGAGATATGCGTTTGGAAGAAAATGACCCAATTGTCTTTGTTGATGGTTCGTGCCTTAGAGATGCAACAGGGACATTGCGAGCAGGATATGCAATATGCACAATTACAGGCACATTAGAAGCTTCCTGGCTTCAAGGTGTATATTCTGCACAGGTGGCAGAATTGGTGGCTCATACTAGAGCATGCAATGTTTCTGCGAGACTAAGGCCCATATTTATACTTTTTTAGCGCCACATTTGTGTCATTTTTTTACACTAAAGCAGCGCAAACGTACAAAATACAGTTGCATTTTATAAGTTTGTGCCGCTTTTGCATCAAAAAGCGGCGCAAATGCAGCACTAAAAAAATATAAGTATGGGCCTAAGAGTCACAATTTATACAGATAGTCAGTATGGATTTGGAATTGTTCATGATTTTGATCAGTTGTGGTCGCAAAGAGGGTTTATGACCTCTACTGGAACACCAGTAAGAAATGGCGACAAAATAAAAGAGTTGTCGTACGCAATACAGTTACCTGAAGAAATTGCAGTGGTTAAATGCAGTGCACATCAAAAAACGCAGAATTACATTTCATTGGGAAATGGATATGCAGATCAAATCGCAAGGTTTTGCGCATTGAACTGTATATCGTTTAAAGACAAGTGGGAATTGATGCCTGAGGAAGAGAATATTTGCACAAATATGCCTTAAAAGTGATCAACACTCTGGAATAGTTAAAAACGTTGCAGGAAAATGCAGATAAGGAGGAGAAGCGACTCTGGGTTAAACTAAAGTGTGTCCAAAGACCTGATGACATTTGGATTTCTGAAGAGCAGCAGATGGTGTCGGCCAATAGTCCATTGTCTCAGATGGCCTGCTATTACCATGGGCAGGCACATATTGAAAGGGATGCCATGGTCAGGTTGTTCAAGGTTGATTGGTTCAATCCTACATTCAGACAAGCAGCAGAGGCAGTGTAATTTGTCAGCAACTAAATGTGGCAAAAGGGACAGTGGTGAACTTAAGCCACATTGGAAGAGCAGGAGGTCCATTCAGCAGAATGCAATTGGATTTCATTAAGATGCCTGCATGTGGTGATCTGAAGTACATATTGGTGATTGTGGTTGTCTTTAGTCAATGGATTGAAGCATACCCCACACAAAGAAATGACAGTCTCACCGTAGCAAAGCTGTTGCTCAGGGAGTTAATACCATGGTTTGGATGTCCGATCTTTTTAGAATCAGATAGGGGAACACACTTCAATAATGAGGTGATCAAACTCTTATGTGCAGTACTAAACATTGAGCAGAAGTTGCATTGTAGCTATCGCCAAGAAGCATCAGGACTAGTGGAACAAATGAATGGTACATTGAAATCAAGAATTGCCAAGACGTGTGCCGCTACCAATCTGAAATGGCCAGACGCATTAACTTTGGTGTTGAAGCCAAGGCAAAACATACCTGACAGGAAGACAGGGCTGTTGCCCCATTAAATCCTCCTGGGGCAGAGCAATCGGATTGCCAGCAATTCCAGCCAATGCACTTGTCAATATTACAGATGATATGGTGCTGGACTACTGCAAGGGTCTGGCTGATGTGGTTCACTCGTTCTATCAGCAGGTGCAGGCCACTACCCTGCCACCCATCCATGACCCAGGTCAAAATCTGAGAGCCGGAGACTGGATCGTCATCAAAAAGCACGTTAGCAAGACCTCTTTAGAACCGCGTTGGAAAGGTCCCTACCAGTTGGTGCTAACAACTACGACAGCAGTAAAGTGTGCAGGAATGCCGAACTGGATACACGCAAGCCATACAAAGAGTCCGCAAGATCATGAAGAAGTGTTGTTCAGAGCACCACCAACAGCGAAACAAGTGGCTACACTTGAGCCAGAACAAGAGCAAGCTAAAACTGATATTGAACACGAGCATGTGGAAGATGGGTCTATCACCCCTGTAAGAGATGAGAGTGAAGAATTACAGGAGGGTGAGCAATAACCTACGTCTACAGATACAGCAGTAGAACCGAGCACAGCAGGTGTTCTCCCAGAAGCAGGTGGCGCTGAAAAGCAAACAGAGCGAGTGCCAGATCAAGAGGGTGAAAGAGTTGAGGCGGGTCAAAGACAAAGTGATTCGACTCCTCCTGAGCCTGTTGCAGGTCCATCAAGAGAAAACACCATAGAGACTGAAAAAGAAAAGAGTCCAATCCCGGGGAGAATATTGACAGAAGTAATGAGAAAAGGGGATAATTGGCCTGAATCATAAATTGGGAAGAAGAAGGAATTGGTCATAAATGAAACAATAGAAGAGGAAGTGGATACTACGAGAAAGGAAGAATTGTGTGAAGGAGAATTAGGTGGTGAACGAAGGTTGAAAAGGAAGAGAATAGCAGGTCGAAGATACGCAGGTCCTGAATGGGCATATGCAGCTACAAATGAATGGCAATACGAGTTTATGGGGGTCATTACAACCCTGGCGGTCTTTGACCGGCAGGGCTGTTTTGGAGGAAGCACCGCCAACAGGCTGGCGGTGCTTCCAGGGGAATTATGACCGCAGCGGAAGCACTGCCGGGACTGCCGGTTTCTAGCCACTTTTGTCCGGGCGGTTTCCTGCCACTTTTGTCCCGGTGGTTTAAATCCACCAGGGCAGCGCTGCCCAGGGGATTACGAGTCCCCCTCCCACCAGCCTTTTCATGGCGGTTTGAACCACTATGAAAAGGCTGGCAGAAAGGGGAGTCACAGAGCCCCTGGGTGCCCCTGCACTGCCCATGCCACTGCCATGGGCAGTGCAGGGGTCCCCTGCCACGGCCCCATGCAGCTTTTCACTGTCTGCACAGCAGACAGTGAAAAGCGTGATGGATGCAACTGCACCCGTCGCACAGCTGCAACGCCGCCAGCTCCATTTGGAGCCAGCTCCCGTGTTGCGGCCGAGCTCCCCGCTGGGCCGGCGGGTGGAAACTAGGTTTCCGCCTGCAGGCCCAGCGGAGATCTCATAATAGACCCCGCAGGAGTGCGGCCGCATTGGCGGCCGCCAAGGTTGTAATGAGAACCTATGTCTTTTTGTTTTGATAGGGAAGTTCCGAGTCAGTACTTTGATGTAACCTGAGGGCGATCAAAAGACTGAATTGTTGAGCTGATCTAAAGAAAAACCTGAAAAGAGACTGTTGAAATAAAAATTGGAAAAGACATTGAGACCCTGATATGACAATTGAAAACTGGATGTGACAAGCTGCTAATCGAATTTGACAGAGGAAAAAGGGTTCCTGGGTGTGAAATCGTACTGTGAGAAAGAAATATTTTTCTTCATTTTTGATTTTTCTGGTGCACTTTATCTAAGAGTTGCTCCTACTTTCTGATTCTTTACAAATCATGCCTCAGTCAAATAACCAAGTTAGGAATGTTAGGTAATGTAGATATTTGAGTGTTGGAAAAGCAGTCATGTGTGGAATAATGTTTATAATAATGACTATGGGAATGTCTGTTCATAAAATGAAAGAGTCTACTATTGTTTCCGTTGTTCCTGAAACTACTACACTAACAGCTTTAGAGAGGTTTAAGATAGATGAGAAATACTTGCATGACTATACTAATGCTCAAGGAGAGCTTTCGTCTCATGTATTCTATCGCCTGTTGAGTGAGTATGTTGAGACAGTGGATGCAAGGAATTGTCTTGTGTGTACGCAAATCCCTTCCTCTGTGGAAGAAGGGGTTACGTACCATAGTCTGCCATTAACATATGGCATAAGCTGTAGTCTGCTACTAACAAGAGTCTATAACCAAGAGTACATACAATATTTCACTCCAATTATGACATGGTGTTTTCATGTATTCCTATTATTAGATATCTGAGTAAAATAGCTAAAGAGCATGATATTGTATTAGTTAGAGGCTTCTTTGAACCAACATTAAAGTTTGGCACAACATACGCGCACAGGAACAATCTGACCTGTTTACTTACACCGTTAGAAAAGAGCTTTATAGGGCATACTGATGACAGGAGAAAGGCATTGAAGGAGAAGTTAGAGAAAGGATTAGAGAAGAGGACTTATAAGAATGATTATGCTTACACTGCTATTAAAACACAAGGGAAATTAGCTTTAGATGCTTTACATGTAGGGAAGCTTTGTATATATAGACCAAAATATCGAACTGACACTTTATTTGTGGGAACGACTGAATGTACGCATGTGTTTTTGTTTCAGAGTAAATGGACTTTTATGCTGAATGGTCAGGACCTTGCGATTCCTGGGATTTACTATATTTGTGGACTCAATGCGTATTACCGTCTTCCTAGATGATGGTATGGGACATGCTATTTGGGGATAGTTTTCCATAAAATGTATCAGATAAATGATATAAAGAAGTTTCTGAAAGTGACTGAATTACATCATAAGTGACATAGGAGGGAAACCTCTTCTGCAGTTGTGGGATACATTTTTGGTGCAGTAATTCCTTCTGTAGGAGTTATTTTGAATGAATCAAGATAAGAAAGTTGTCTACTATTGTGGATAACATGCTCACAAACTTTACAGGGGCAATACTCCTGTTTGATACTGAATTAGCTGCGGCTAGAGCTATGATGCTTCAAAATAGGCTTGCTTTAGACATACTTTTAGCGAAAGACGGGGGTGTCTGTAGGATGATTAATGCTAGGCATTGTTGTTCTTATATACATAGTAACCATAAGGAGATAAGAGATTTACTCACTAACTTAACTAATTCAAGTAATAAATTGAAGGAATTGAAGGAACTAGGGGTTTGAGAAAAGGCTGGAAAATGATTTGTTTCCGTAGGCAATTGGTTTATTCAAATTTGGAATGTGGTATTAAAAATTGTACAAGGAATATTAATTGTGATTGCTTTTATATTAGGATTATGGGGCATATGCAAATTATGGCAAAAATGAAAATTAAGAAGATCTAAAAATAATCAGAGGAGGGAAGAACAACCTAGAGGAAGAATCTATAGGGAAAATTTTAAAAGAAGAAAAAATACAGCAGAGACTGAATTCTAAAGTATTGGTAAAGAAAGGTGTGATGACATATTTAGTCATCAGAGGAGGGACTGTTGAAGCAGATATGCTAATTAAGTAAATTATTAATGATGTTTATGTTCTTAATAAAGAAAATGTGTAGAAAAATTTATTGTAGAGAAAATAGTATGCATGTTTGAAAATGTAACCTCGGGGTATGACCACCATGTATACGATGTTGAATTAACAATAACTGAACCTGCATGAAATAATTAAAATATATGAGAAAAGTGTACTAATATGTTACATTGATGTGTATAACCTATGTTTTTCTTTAATTTGTAGTGTTAACTTAGCCAAACTTAAGGGCTAGTCTCTCTAGGCCTCTCACACAGAGAGCAGAAAACTATAACCGCATTTGTAAGAAGCTGCTATAGTTCGACCTTGACTCACCCAATGTAAAAGTTGCTTAGCTATAATTTTCTGCAATGTACCGGCGGACAGGAGATGATGAAGACAATTTGATACAATTATGTGCAGAGTAGGCTAAATGTACTTTCCCAGGACTTGAACAATGAAGGCACTGACTGAAGATTAACATGCAACAATTTTGATACCCGAAGAGCCGGATGATGAGGACATCATATAGTGGACCAATCCGCATCTTGTGAACAAAATGATATTAAAATTTGTAGATTTGGTAAACAAGTACTATAGGTTAAAGTTCTATCTGCTTACTGACTGACCAGTTAAGAATTAGGCGAATTGACTGGGAGACCCTAATAAAAAGTCATGACAAGGGGCTGAAACTTCTGATGATGAAGGGCAGATGCGAGGGGAGAATTTATGACGTCAGGAGACGCAGTCCGAGGTGCTGTCATTGGGCATATACTCTGTGAGGCTGATCTGTAGCTGACTAATTGATGACTTGAAGACGAAGATTGACTTGTTGCTGATCCATCATGGGTAGGTAGCTATGAAAAATGTGACTGACGAATGTATGCCTTTCCTTATAGGTACCAACTGCGCTGATTATAGTAATCTCTCTTTGATAGAATGTTCCAAATTGATGTTTTCCTCTAAAATGTTTTCGCATGAAGGCCCACATGCTGATGCTAATCTTGGTTAGGTAGGCTGCTAAGGGTGATGTTGACAGTGACAATTGACTTACAAGCTGTTTGCTGAACTTCGCTATTAATGCTGATATTCTTGGCTTATGTAGATGCAATTATGCATATGGTTTTTCTTCAAGTTATGTTATAATGTTTTTCATTAACCCCTTCGCTGCCAGGCCTTTCCCCTCCTGTGCTGAGCCAATTTTTTGGCTATTTGGGGCAGTTCGCGCTTAGGCTCTCATAACGTTTTGTTCACATAAGCTACCCATGCCAAATTTGAGTCATTTTTTTCCAACATCCTAGGGATTCTAGAGGTACCCAGACTTTGTGGGTTCCCCTGAAGGAGACCAAGAAATTAGCCAAAATACAGTGACAATTTTGTTTTTTTCAAAAAAATTGGAAAAAGGGCTGCAGAAGGCAGCTCGTGTTTTTTTCCCTGAAAATGGCATCAACAAAGGGTTTGCGGTGGCAAGATCACCATCTTCCTAGCTTTAAGGAACAGGCACAATTGAATTAGAAAACCCCATTTTCAATACAATTTTGACGTTTTACTGGGACATACCCCATTTTGACTATTTTTTGTGCTTTCAACTTCCTTCCAGTTAGTGACCAAAATGGGTGAGAAACCAACACTGGATCCCAGAAAGCTAAACATTTCTGAAAAGTAGACAAAATTCAGAATTCAGCAAGTGATCATTTGTTTAGATCCTACAAGTGTTTCCTACAGAAAATAACAGCTGAAAAAAAAAGAATATTGAAATTGAGGTAGACAAACAGCCATTTTTCTCCACGTTTTACACTATAACATTTTCCTGCGATGTCAGATTTTTGAAAGCAATATACCGTTATATTAGCTGGACTCTTCTGGTTAGGGGGATATATAGGGCTTGTAGGTTCATCAAGAACCCTAGGTACCCAGAGCCAATAAATGAGCTGCACCTTGCAATGGGTTTTTATTCTATACCGGGTATACAGCAATTCATTTGCTGAAATATAAAAAGTGAAAAATGGGTATCAAGAAAACCTTTCTATTTCCAAAATGGCCACAAGATAAGGTGGTGAGAAGCAGTGGTTATTTGCACATCTCTGAATTCCGGGGTGCCCATAATAGCATGTGAATTACAGGGCATTTCACAAATAGACGTCTTTTTTACATACTGTCTTACATTTGGAAGGAAAAAATGTAGAGAAAGACAAGTGGCAATAACACTTGTTTTGCTATTCTGTGTTCCTCCATGTCTCCCAATAAAAATGGTACCTCACTTGTGTGGATAGGCCTAGCACCCACGACAGGAAATGCCCCAAAACACAACGTGGACACATCAAAGTTCTGGAATCTGAGAGGAGCCACAAATTTCCTTCCACCCAGTGTTCCCCCAAGTCTGCCGATAAAAATGGTATCTCACTTGTGTGGGTAGGCCTAGCGCCCACAAAAGGAAATGGCCCAAAACACAATGTGGACACATCACATTTTTTCACAGAAAACGGAGGTGTTTTTTACAAAGTGCCTACCTTTGGATTTTGGCCTCTAGCTCAGCCGGCACCTGGGGAAACCTAGCAAACCAGTGCATTTTTTAAAACTAGACACCTAGGGAATCCAAGATGGGGTGACTTGTGGGGCTCTGACCAGGTTCTATTACCCAGAATCCTTTGCAAACCTCAAAATTTGGCCCAAAAAAACACTTTTTCCTCTCATTTCGGTGACAGAAAGTGGTGGAATCTGAGAGGAGCCACAAATTTCCTTCCACCAAGCGTTCCCCCGAGTCTCCGGTACCTCACTTGTGTGGTAAGGCCTACCGCCCATGAAAGGAAATGGCCCAAAACACAATGTGGACACATCACATTTTTTCACAGAAAACAGAGGTGTTTTTTACAAACTGCCTACCTGTGGACTTTGGTCTCTAGCTCAGCCTGCACCTAGGGAAACATAGCAAACCAGCACATTGTTTAAAACTAGACACCTAGGGGAATCCAAAGTGGGGTGACTTGTGGGGCTCTGACCAGGTTCTGTTACCCAGAATCCTTTGCAAACCTCAAGATTTGGCCAAAAAAAAACCTTTTCCTCTCATTTCGGTGACAGAAAGTTGTGTATTCTGAGAGGAGCCACAAATTTCCTTCCACCCAGCGTTCCCCCAAGTCTGCAGATAAAAATGGTACCTCACTTGTGTGGGTAGGCATAGCGCCCACGAAAGGAAATGTCCCAAAACACAATGTGGACACATCAAATTTTTAAAAATGGTACCTCATTTGTGTGGGTAGGCCTAGCGGCCGCGAAAGGAAATGGCCCAAAACACAACGTGGACACATGACATTTTTTCACAGAAAACAGAGGTGCCTACCTGTGCCTACAAAGTGCCTACCTGTGGATTTTGGCCTCTAGCTCAGCCTGAGGAAACCTAGCAAACCAGTGCATTTCTGAAAACTAGACACCTAGGGGAATCCAAGATGGGGTGACTTGTGGGGCTCTGACCAGGTTCTGTTACCCAGAATCCTGTGCAAACCTCATAATTTGGCCAAAAAAACACTTTTTCCTCTCATTTCGGTGACAGAAAGTGGTGGAATCTGAGAGGAGCCACAAATTTCCTTCCACCCAGCGTTCCCACAAGTCTGCCGATAAAAATGGTACCTCATTTGTGTGGGTAGGCCTAGCGGCCGCGAAAGGAAATGGCCCAAAACACAACGTGGACACATGACATTTTTTCACAGAAAACAGAGGTGTTTTTTACAAAATGCCTACCTGTGGATTTTGGCCTCTAGCTCAATCGGCACCTGGGGAAACCTAACAAACCAGTGCATTTTTGAAAACTAGACACCTAGGGAATCCAAGATGGGGTGACTTGTGGTGCTCTGACCAGGTTCTGTTACCCAGAATCGTTTGCAAACCTCAAAATTTGGCCAAAAAAACACTTTTTCCTCTCATTTCGGTGACAGAAAGTGGTGGAATCTGAGAGGAGCCACAAATTTCCTTCAACCCAGCGTTCCCCCAAGTCTGCCGATAAAAATGGTACCTCACTTGTGTGGGTAGGCCTAGTGCCCACGAAAGGAAATGTCCCAACACACAACGTGGACACATCACATTTTTCCACAGAAAACAGAGGGTTTTTTTTACAAAGTGCCTACCTGTGGATTTTGGCCTCTAGCTCAGCCGGCACCTGGGGAAACCTAGCAAACCAGTGCATTTTATAAAACTAGACACCTAGGGAATCCAAGATGGGGTGACTTGTGGGGCTCTGACCAGGTTCTATTACCCAGAATCCTTTGCAAACCTCAAAATTTGGCCCAAAAAAACACTTTTTCCTCTCATTTCGGTGACAGAAAGTGGTGGAATCTGAGAGGAGCCACAAATTTCCTTCCACCAAGCGTTCCCCCGAGTCTCCGGTACCTCACTTGTGTGGTAAGGCCTAGCGCCCATGAAAGGAAATGGCCCAAAACACAATGTGGACACATCACATTTTTTCACAGAAAACAGAGGTGTTTTTTACAAACTGCCTACCTGTGGACTTTGGTCTCTAGCTCAGCCTGCACCTGGGGAAACATAGCAAACCAGCACATTTTTTAAAACTAGACACCTAGGGGAATCCAAAGTGGGGTGACTTGTGGGGCTCTGACCAGGTTCTGTTACCCAGAATCCTTTGCAAACCTCAAGATTTGGCCAAAAAAACACCTTTTCCTCTCATTTCGGTGACAGAAAGTTGTGTATTCTGAGAGGAGCCACAAATTTCCTTCCACCCAGCGTTCCCCCAAGTCTGCAGATAAAAATGGTACCTCACTTGTGTGGGTAGGCATAGCGCCCACGAAAGGAAATGTCCCAAAACACAACGTGGACACATCAAATTTTTTCACAGAAAACAGAGGTGTTTTTTACAAAGTGCCTACCTGTGGATTTTGGCCTCTAGCTTAGCCGGCACCTGAAGAAACCTAGCAAACCAGTGCATTTTTGAAAACTAGACACCTAGGGGACTCCAAGATGGGGTGACTTGTGGGGCTCTGACCAGGTTCTGTTACCCAGAATCCTTTGCAAACCTCATAATTTGGCCCAAAAAACACCTTTTCCTCTCATTTCGGTGACAGAAAGTTGTGTATTCTGAGAGGAGCCACAAATTTCCTTCCACCCAGCATTCCCCCACGTCTGTAGATACGAATGGTACCTCACTTGTGTGGGTAGGCATAGCGCCCACAAAAGGAAATGTCCCAAAACACAACGTGGACACATCAAATTTTTTCACAGAAAACAGAGGTGTTTTTTACAAAGTGCCTACCTGTGGATTTTGGCCTCTAGCTCAGCCGGCACCTGAGGAAACCTAGCAAACCAGTGCATTTTTGAAAACTAGACACCTAGGGGAATCCAAGATGGGGTGACTTGTGGGGCTCTGACCAGGTTCTGTTACCCAGAATCCTTTGCAAACCTCAAAATTTGGCCAAAAAAACACTTTTTCCTCTCATTTCGGTGACAGAAAGTGGTGGAATCTGAGAGGAGCCACAAATTTCCTTCCACCCAGCGTTCCCACAAGTCTGCCGATAAAAATTGTACCTCATTTGTGTGGGTAGGCCTAGCGCCCGCGAAAGGAAATGGCCCAAAACACAACGTGGACACATGACATTTTTTCACAGAAAACAGAGGTGTTTTTTACAAAGTGCCTACCTGTGGATTTTGGCCTCTAGCTCAACCGGCACCTGGGGAAACCTAACAAACCTGTGCATTTTTGAACACTAGACACCTAGGGAATCCAAGATGGGGTGACTTGTGGTGCTCTGACCAGGTTCTGTTACCCAGAATCCTTTGCAAACCTCAAAATTTGGCCAAAAAAAACACTTTTTCCTCTCATTTCGGTGACAGAAAGTGGTGGAATCTGAGAGGAGCCACAAATTTCCTTCCACCCAGCGTTCCCCCAAGTCTGCCGATAAAAATGGTACCTCTCTTGTGTGGGTAGGCCTAGTGCCCACGAAAGGAAATGTCCCAACACACAACGTGGACACATCACATTTTTCCACAGAAAACAGAGGTGGTTTTTTACAAAGTGCCTACCTGTGGATTTTGGCCTCTAGCTCAGCCGGCACCTGGAGAAACCTAGCAAACCCGTGCATTTTTGAAAACTAGACATCTAAGGCAATCCAAGATGGGGTGACTTGTGGAGCTCCGACCAGGTTCTGTTACCCAGAATCCTTTGCAAACCTCAAAATTTGGCCAAAAAAACACTTTTTCCTCTCGTTTCGGTTACAGAAAGTTCCTTCCACCCAGCGTTCTCCCAAGTCTGCCAATAAAAATGGTACCTCACTTGTGTGGGTAGGCCTAGCACCCACAACAGGAAATGCCCCAAAAAACAACGTGGACACATCAAATTTTTCCACAGAAAACAGAGGTGTTTTTTACAAAGTGCCTACCTGTGGATTTTGGCCTCTAGCTCAGCCGGCACCTGGGGAAACCTAGCAAACCAGTGCATTTTTGAAAACTAGACACCTAGGGGAATCCAAGATGGGGTGACTTGTGGGGCTCTGACCAGGTTTTGTTACCCAGAATCTTTTGCAAACCTCACAATTTGGCCAAAATAACACTTTTCCCTCTCATTTCGGTGACAGAAAGTTCTGGAATCTGAGAGGAGACACAAATTTCCTTCTACCCACCGTTCCCCCAAGTCTGCCGATAAAAATGGTACCTCACTTGTGTGGGTAGGCCCAGCACCCACGATAGGAAATGGCCCAAAACGCAACGTGGACACATCACATTTTTTCACAGAAAACAGAGGTGTTTTTTACAAAGCACCTAGCTGTGGATTTTGGCCTCTAGCTCAGCCGGCACATAGGGAAACCTAGCAAACCTGCGAAGTTTTGAAAACTAGACACCTAGGGGAATCCAAGATGGGGTGACTTGTGGGGCTCTGACCAGGATCTGTTACCCAGAATCCTTTGAAACCTCAAAATTTGGCAGAAAAAACACATTTTCCTCTCATTTCGGTGATAGAAAGTTCTGGAATCAGAGAGCAGCCACAAATTTCCTTCCACATAGCGTTCCCCCAAGTCTTCTGATAAAAATGGTACCTCACTTTTGTGAATGGGCCTACTGCCTGCGAAAGGAAATGCCCCAAAACACCATCTGGACACATCAAAATGATCAAATACAAAACTACCTGTTTTTGCGGGGGCACCTGCGTTTTTGGTCCTGGGCTCAGCAGCCTTCTAGGGAAACCTACCAAACCCAGACATTTCTGAAAACTAGACACCCGAGGGAGTCCAGTGAGGTGTGACTTGCGTGGATCCCCCAATGTTTTCTTACCCAGAATCCTCAGCAAACCTCAAATTTAGCTAAAAAATCAAATTTTTCCCACATTTCTGTGTGGGATCACCGCACTGGGACACATTTCATACCACCCAATGTTCCCCTCATCCTCCCGGTAAAAATGATACCTCATTTGTGTAGGTGGGCCAAGTGCTTGTGAAAGGGAAGAGCCAAAAACATGTTGATATTGAGGGGGAACGAAAGGGGTTGCAAGCGGGCAGTTTGCAAAAAAAACATTTTTAGGCTGACAAGTGCAGCAGAATTTTTATCGGTACAGATGAGACAATGCTGGGTGGTAGGAATTTTGTGGATTCCTGCAGATTCCGGAAGGTTCCATCACAAAAACGTGGGAAAGATGTGTGATTAACAGAAAAGTTGGAGGTTTGCAGGGGATTGTGGGTACAAAAATGGTTCGGGTGCATGTGAAACACACCACCCTGGAATCACCCAGATGTTTAGTTTTCAGATGTGTTTAGGTCGTGTGGATTTTTCTACATGGCAGCGTCCCAACGTCCATAAAGTGCAGCCCTCACCATTCCCAGTGGGACGATTTTGAGAGTAAGCCAAGCTCTCATGGCCCAAACGTAAAACTAAAACCCAAAATAATCAAATGTCTTCTTGCTTGCTGTGGGATAAGATGTTTTAGAGTGCGGGGGAGAGCTGAAAGACTGTTACCCCCTTCAGTTGATGGGGGGCATAACCAGGCCCATACTGGTTGGTAGCCACCACCCCAATATATATATTTTTTTTTTAATTCCCTGGCATCTAGTAGACTTTCTGCCCCCACCCCGGGGTGTGGATCAGGGGTAATTGCCCCATCTGCCCACTGGTGGGCAGAACAACTTTGGCCCCATTTATTTGGGGTGGGGGTATGGCTATACTCCCACCCTCTTATTTTTGGAAAAAAAAACTTCCCTGGCCACTGGTGGGCTTTCTGCCCCCCCCCCTTGGGGGCAGATGGGCCTTCCATAAATAGGCCCATCTGCCCCCAATGGGGGGCAGATATGGCCAACAGTAATGTTCCCCCATGGGGAGCGACCCTTACCCAAGGGGCTGCCCCTCTAAAGAAATCACACGCATACACACTCACCAATCCCTGGTGCCTAAGTGGTTTCTGCTCCCATGGGGGCAGATTGGCCTAACAGAAATCGGCCAATCTGCCCCCAAGGGGGGCAGAAATGGTCTAAATACAATTTGCCCCCCAGGGGAGCGACCCTTTACTAAGGGGTCGCTCCCCACCTCTAAAAAACAAAACAAAAAAAAACAATTTGTTTTATCCCTGGCGCCTAGAGGTTTCTGCCACACCTGGGGGCAGATCGGCCTAATAACAATAGGCAGATCTACCCCCGGGGGATCAGAAAAGGCATAAAATAAATTTTCCCCCTCTTCCCCCGGGGAGCGACACTTGCCTAAGGGGTCGCTCCCCACCTCTAATAAACAAAACAAACAAATCAACAATTTATTTTTATCTCTGGCGCCTAGAGGCTTCTGCCTCATGCCGGTTTCATCCAAAAATAAATCCCTGGTGTCTAGTGGGCATTTCAAAAGTCGGATTGCTTTACAATCCAGCTTTTGAAATGCTCTGAGAGACTTCAAAGGGAAGGAAATTCCTTTCCTTCCCTTTGAAGCCTCTCTGGCCCATCACATGATCAAGAGAAATGCTTTGCATTTCTCTTCCATTCGTGCTGGAAGCTGAGCTTCCAGCGCAATGGGGAAGTGCCCTCTGATGAGGTCAGCGCGCAAATGTGCGCTGACGTCATCAGACGTCACTGGGAGGGTCAGGGGTGTTGGGGGTGGAAGTGGAAGGGCTTCCCCTTCCATCCCTGCCTTTGGGGGGTGGGAAGGAAGACCACAGAGGGAGCGCTAGCGCTCCCTCTGAGCTCTGTGCCCAGGACGTATTGGTTACGTCCTGAGCACTGTGCCACAGGACGTAACCATTTCGTCCGCGGCTCAGGACCGGTTAATGAATTAAAAATTGAGTGGATTGAATAAAGATTTAACTAACGGATTAATTAGAATTGTAATCAATAGGGAAATAAAAATTGCTTAACCTATTACTGAGATATGGTTATTCATGAGTAAATGGTTTTGAGATGTTTTTTTCTATAGAATGTTCCTTGATTATTGATGTTAGTTACTGATTCAGTAGTCACTGCATGACTAGGATACTCCATGCAATTCAAAAGGTTCATCGACCTATATGCGTTCCTTTGTAAGTTTACTTACTAAGGACCAGGCGAGCTAACAGTAGTGTACTGACACTATAGAGCAGTGCTAAAGAGATATATAAGATGGAAGAAAATAAAGTGCAATGTGGAACAGTGCAATTTTTGCAGACAGGGTTCTGTAATTTCAATATTTATTTCCACATATTGCCAGATTCATTGGTACATGACTGCATCAATGATGGGCCTGCAAGAGGGAGCGTGTCAAGTGTGCTGATTAATTAACTAAGCAAACCACTGTCATTGTGAAAGTGTTTTTTTTCAGCACCCAAAGGAAGACAGAGTGCTGTGTTTAACTTTTTCATTTCTTTTTTTTTTTTTCCTCATTCACCACAGCCCCTGAACCAACCAAGAGAATGGTCCATGCCACGGGACTCCATTTAACTCTCATACAATCTTCCGCCTCAAGGGACAGAACCACTACCGGGTGAGAGATCCTACAGAGAGGCGTATAATCTTTGGACAGCCAAGAAATTTGTCATTAGATTCCTAGGGCCAGATGTAGCAAACTTTTGCGAGTCGCATATGGCCCGAATCGCTATTTGCGACCTCGCAAAATCCGAAATAGGAAGCAAAAATCCCCTTTCTGAAGTCCAAATAGCGATGCTAGCAATAACTGACTCGCAAAATTTGCGACCTGATTTTGCGACCCGCAAATAGGAAGTCGCAATTTGCGAGTCGCAAACCATATGCAAAAGGCAGTCGAAAATTGCGACTAGTCTCAAAAAGCCTGATTTGCACATCCAGATTACCACTGATTCAGAGCAGGTGGTAACCAGAACCAAAGTATAAAAGGAGACCCAGAAGGCATCTGGGTTACTCAAAATGGCTGAACTGTATGTGACAGCATGGAGGAGGAGAGTCCACGCCTCCCAGCAGAGTAGGAGGATGAGGCAGAGAGAGGAGAGGATATACCGAACCAGGCAGACACTATTCCAACAAACTGAGGAGGAGATTTATGACAAATATAGACTGAACAGTGCAGCAATTTTAAAATTAATTGAACTACTCAATCAGCAGCTTGAACGACAGACAATGCGCGGCAGCGCCATCCCTACACATGTGCAAGTGCTATGCACACTGCACCTCTTGGCCTCGGGTAGCTATCGAGGGTGATTGCTGTGGCAGGTGGGGTATCCCAGAGTTCACTCTCACGATTCTTCAGATCATTTCTAGATGCCATACTCACACACATGTTCAGATATATATACCTACCCAGGAATGAGGCAGAAATTAACAGCACCAAGTTGGACTTCTACAGAATTGCCAACTTCCCCCATGTAATAGGGTGTGTGGACAGGACACATAAACAAATCTGCCCTCCTGCAAATCAGGAATATGTGTTCTGCAATAAATAATTTACCCACTCACTAAACATCCAGGTGGTATGTGAAGCCCATAATGTCATTACTGACATTGTAGCTAAATTCCAGGGAGTAAACATGACTCATACATATTTAGGCACAGTGGGATACACCAACGCCTAGAACGTGGGGAGTTTGGAGATGGATATCTATTAGGTATTGCTGACTACACCCTGACGCCTTACATACGGGTCACTGTGAAACCATTCATGCCCTGCTAACATTGCTTATTTTTGGCAAACAGGTGACAGTGCATATGCTTTAAGACTATGGATACTTACCCCATACCTAATACCTGGCAACGAGAACGAGAGGCGTTATAACAGTGCCCATTGGCGCACCAAAACTGTCATCAAGAGGACATTTGGATTGTTAAAGGCAAAATTCAGGTGCCTCCACAAAAGTAGAGGTGCACTCCAGTATGCCCCAGAAACAGCATTCAAGATTGTCGCCGCCTGTGCAATCCTACACAACATTGCCACCAGACGTGGGCTACATCTTACCCATGAAGACACAGATTCGTAGGATGAGGAGCAAGAGCTACCACACCGACAGCCTGGGGACAGCCTGCAAATCTAGGTAGACAGAGATGGAACCACATTGCAACCCAATACTTTGGCAGGTACGTGGCAACCGTCACCACACTCACTAATGTCAGACACACATAGCCCTGTTGTGTAGTGAAACAAACAAAACATTTTTATTTCTAAACTATATGGGGAAAGAAAAGTGTTGTCTGTCACAGAATGCATTTGTTCTAACGTTATGAGGACACATTATATGTCATGTGCCTCATGAACCATGCTGTATGGTGGCTCACACTCTCCTCCTTGAGCGGCCAGCATGGCTCATCCCTGGTGGGTCCCCTGACCCCTGCCGTGCACTACCACTCCGTAGCACACGGGACTCACTGGCAGACATACTACTGATTGTAGACCCCTCCTCACTGTCCTGAGGGGTCTCCCCTGTGCCCCTTGCAACCTGCCTACTTTCCATCAGGTCCACAGCGTGGCTAATGCGGCCAAGTTCACGTGCCACATCGCCAGCAAAGTGCCCAAGTTCCACTTGTAGGCTTACTGTCCGTCTAGAGAGGCCACTTGTATTGGTTGCAAGATGCCCAATGGATGCAGCCATGCGGTCAAATCGTGCCACTGTGTCGCGCTCCCTGCGCCTTGCATATTGTCGGTCTGCCACTAGTTCACTCACCAGTTGGCGGATGGCCTGTGTGAGAGCCCCCAAATGATCATTCATCCTTGTGAGCTGACTGCTCACATCAGCCAGCCCATTGGTCATGCTGCTCTGCATCCTGTTTAGGGTTCTTGATATTGTCCTTCGTTGTCTATTTTGCAGGCGCTGACCATTGATGAGGGATGCCTCCAATCCTGCGAAGCCTGCTTCCCCTACCTCCTCCTGGGGCATGCCAGAACTCTGCGCAGGCGTCTGCACATTCGTCCTGCTGCTGGCTCTGATTGACTCACTGTGGGGCTGGGCCCTGGGGTTGTGTCAGCTGCCCCCATTTCCAGTGCATGTTCCTCAATGGACCATGGTGGTGTCCTGCTGGGCCCAGCAATTTCAGCGGAAGCCTCCTGCAGTGTCTCTGGACCATGCTCTCCTCCCTGCCTGGTGTCGCTGCTGGGGGTGTCTTGTGGGAGACCTGTGGGACATAGGGGATACACTGTCAGTCTCTCACATCTGTTTTATGCCTCATAATAAACATTTGCCTATATTCTGACTACTGTACTACATTTCCCATAATGCACTATTCTAGAGGTTGCTAAACTGGAATGGAGCTAGTCTGGTGGTGCCTGCTGGTGTGTACTGTGAGAGTGTGTATACTGCATTTGTGGGTGTCAAAGCATATCTCATGGTACTCACTTTTGGATGTCCCTGGTGCTGAACTGTCCACTTCTCCCATTCCAATGACAGCCTCTGGCTCCAGGGTCTGCTCGACCATTGCTTCCATGGCTCCTCCGGTGCCCCTCATCTCTCTCAGCCGCTCTGCAACCCTCTCCTTCATCCTAGAGCGCAGTTCATACCACCGTTTCCTGATTTCCTCAAGGGTGTGGTGGCTCACCCCTATGACATTTCTCCTTTTCTGGATCTGCTGCCATATCATTTTCTTTTGAGTGTCTGGGACACTCATGGCTGCCTTCCCAAAATAGTTGGTCGTGGTGCAGGCAGCATTCTTCCGTCAGCACCTCCAGCTCTTTATCTGAGAATTTCACCTTCTTTCTCCTTCCAGCACTGCCTGTCTCCAGCAGTTTGGAAAGGGTGTGGTCCTCCCTCCTACCAGGTGTATTTGATGACTTCCTGGTTCTGATGTCATCACCAAGAGCCAGGAAGTGTTTTTTCTAACTGTTGTGCAGCACCTGCAGCAATTTGCGAGACAGTCGCAATTTGCGACACCCGTCTCGCAATTCGCGACCTCGCTAAAAGGGAAGGTCGCAAATTGTGGTGCGACACCTATGCGACCTGCAAATAGGTATCGCAATTATTTTATGAATTTGATTTTGCGAGTCGGAAATAGCGATTCGCATTGAGTCGCTATTTCCAATTCACAATTTTTAACTTACCTACATCTGGCCCTTACTACCCACCCACTCAAAAATCTCAAATAGATTCTCTCCATTCTATTAAAGGGGCAGAAAGATTCACTCTTGTCCTCCTAGTACTTCGTAGATTCAAATCCAATTTTGAAGTTTGAAAAACGGCGTTGAGCCACTCCAAGTATGTAGGGGGGGACGGACATCCATTTTTTGCAAATTCCCCTTCTACCCAACAAGATTACATAAAACAAAAAATTAACCCTATCATTGCTTCCCTTTCTGCTCCCCAGTTCCAGTTCCTGTGACTGCCCAAATATTATGAAAGGGAGAGATGCTGTAACTTCCCAACCTAGTATGCCCGAAATAATACTACATACTTCCTTCAAAAATAAATAAATGCCCGGGCATTCCCAAAACATATGAACGCCTGTTGCCCTTTCAAGACCACATTTCGAACCTTTAACCACCTCTCCTTTTTTTATTTTAGATAATTTATCCGGCAAAATATAGGCTCTATGTATCATGTAAATATGATTTTTCCTTAATGAGGCTGGTTTTACTACGTCAAACAAAATAGACAAGGACTTCTTTCACCATTTATGGACCAGCTCCCTAGGGATAAAATGCTCCCAAAGATATATAGGCAATTTAAAGTCTCTGTCTAATCCTTTCACAATTTCCCAATACAAAACTGCAACCTTTCTTGAAACAGAAGAGAACACAGGGGGAGTATCTTCCAAAGTATTAACTGAAGCCAAACACCCCTTAACCCCCTGTGCCCATTCCTTTATCTGAAAGAACTTCAGTCTGGACAGGGATCCTCCAGTTTTCTCCATCAACTCTTCCCATGGGAGCAAGGTTCCCTCATGGAAAAGATCCCCCCAAACTTCAAACCCGCCTTTTTGACTGGTAAAGCTAGAAAATCTTTAAAGCAATCTGGTGTGCCCGGAGAGTCCCAAATGGGCATATTGCAACTATAGTAGGTATGGGACCCCTTCCCCTTTGTGAATGCTGCCAAAAAGGGTTTTTCAGAGCAGGCAGTGGTCCAATGGACCACTGCCTACTCTGAAAAACCGAAACCAAATGGTTTCATTATTTTTTTTATTTTGCAACTCGTTTTCCTTTAAGGAGAATGGGCTGCAAAATAAATAAATAAAAACTGCTTTATTTAAAAAGCAGTCACAGACATGGAGGTCTGCTGTCTTCAGCAGACCTCCATCCCTGTGAGTGCAGGGACTCGCTATGGGGTCGCAAAATGCGACCCACCTCATTAATATTAATGAGGTGGGTCTTTGCGATCCCATAGCGACTCGCAGACGGTGTCTGAGACACCGTTCTGCATCCGATTTTGCGAATCGGAAATTGCGAGTCGCACCGACTCGCAATTTCCGATTCGCAAAATCGGAAAATGCTAAATCTGGCCCTATGTCTCTTTGCCGAGCTCTAATAAGAGTAAAACACATGTGAGGGACTGCTTTTATTAGTTCCAGGCTGGCTTGAATGGTATTTAACCAATCCAAAGCTGTAATACTGTGCCTGGAATGGTAAATGGATTTTGTCACTTTTCAGCTTGATGTGAATGGCACTATCGAATCATATGCCTAAAGACTATGCTGCAAAAATGGCAAAGGACTTTTTCATTTTTCTAGCTAGGTGTGGATGGCACTATGCTAACCCTGTGCTTAAATCTAGAAAAATACACATTTGAGGTGAATAGTTTTAGAGTGTTGGTGGTGTTGTAGAGTGCTCCATGTAAAAGAGCTGCTCTCCGCCTAAAACGTGGTAACTAGCCAGGGCTCCCTACTTCCTTTTTTGCATAATTTATGTGACACTCTAAACTTGAAAGGATGTATATGGTACTCAGTCACTTTTGCAACTGAGTACCCTCTCCATCACACTCTAAATCAAACCCAGATGTTTCCATAAAATGATTGTTTTTTTGTTTTCCTAATAACTTTGGAGCCATTTGACGAATCTTCAAAAAACCTTCATAAACAAAGGTTCATTCATCTCAGGTCCTTCCAGGAAAGGTTTGATCAAATCTATAAAACAGGGGCTAAGAAAAAAAGGGACCCAAAACACATTTTCCCATGCATTCTCCATGGAAATTTCGGGAAGTGATACAGAAAAAATGGTTGAACAGAATTGAACCAAATTTGGCAGAATGCTAGATCCTTACTCAGAAAGTCTGGTCAGCCATTTTTGAGAAATTAAGCTTCAAAATATAGGGATATTGATTGCAGCAGTTCTTTCTGTGGTGCTGCAAATAAAAAAATTAGCACATTCTGAGTGGCCTAGAGAGCTATTTTCCCATTGAACTCTTGGATTCCATGGGACCGGACCCGGTCATGCACTACTGAGCAATCTGATTGGCTGGCTGCAACATCAACAGGAATGCTGCAGCTGCTATTTGAGGATTCAGGGACTCGGTCCCCATGGCCTCAATTTTTTAACAAAAAATAAGGTACAGGAGGGCAAGGTAGGTGTACCCTGGCTCCCTATTGCATGTCCTGAGTTAAAAAAAAATAACTACAAGGGGGCAATGTACGTCTCTGAGGAGACCCTGGCCTATAGCATTTCTGAGGTTGGACTGACAAAATCTAACCAGGTTAGGGTCAGGATAGAATCAGGTATAATATTTTAGTTTCCTGCATTTGAATTCTATGAAGAGGCGCTGAAGGGCCCAAAAAAGTTCCCTCCTATTGTTGTTCGGGGCATATATGGATCCTACTATAAAGGTGTTGTTTTGCTCCACAATCTTACCAAATATGTATCTTCCATTCGGGTTAGTACACATTTGGAGTACACAAATTGGCAATTTTTTGTGTATCAGAATAGCCACACTGCATTTTCCCTGAGCTGCGAGTTGGAGAGGTGGAGGCTCAACATGAGTGGATCCATAGAACACCTTCCTCACCCAGTCTCTTCGCAGCCTTTCACATTCAGATTGAGACACATGAGTTTCCTGGAGCAGTACTATATCTGGGAGCTTGTGTTCAAAGAACACTAACATCTTTTTACGCTTGACAAACCTGGAAGCGTGATGAAGTTTAACAACCAAATGGTGAGCTCTCTGGTAGTGGTCATGTCACACCGATATTGTTGTAAAGTTGGCCAGAGAAAGCTGTGGATTTGTGAGGGGAAGCCACCAAGAGTGACTCTTGTGGTAGAAATATGGGTTGGTTGGACCTGAAAGTCCACAACAATGACAGCATCTGAGGCCGATGTGTGTAGGTATGTCCTTTGCCATGGGGTAGTGAGTAAATAAACTTTGGACTGATGATTCAGGCAGCATGTGCTGGTGAAACCTCTCAGTGCAGCCAATGTGGTCCATTCAAATAAATGATATTGCTGGATGTTGGACTTGGAATAGAGGTAGAAGAATTTGATATGTTAATCCAGGAATGCATAAGGTTAATCCTGGGCCTTCAAGTGCCACCTTCATTTGTCTTGTATCCTGCTGGATGATGTCACTGGACTGCAGGTCTTTCTCCCCAAATCACTGAAGATGTTCTGACCTCTAGGTGATATGGTATAGAATACCGATTCCCTCTCTATGGGCTATTGTGGTGTGGGGCTCCACCTCTTTCAGCAATGAGGGTCATCTGCATTACAGTCCTGACCTTCTTCCCAAGAAGAGCCGCAGATACTCAGAGTCTAGAAACTCTTTAGTATTACCATTTATGGTTACAATTATGTGCCTGGATCAAGAAGAATGTATTGGATATTCTACTCAATGAGTAGAGGGTGCAGCGATAAGAATATTTTCCGTATTGTATTGGTTTCAGGAGAAAGAACAGCAGCAAAGGAGATTTTGTCGCCATTCTAAAGACGTGGGCAATATTTGCATACAGCCTGGAAAATTAAAAGAGTTTGCTGACATCTCAGTAGACAGGCAATGATGGGGTCTGAGGTATTGTGAAACGGTTGCCTCCTCTGACATAATCTATTGGTATTGGAGGCTGTTTAGTAGTAGAGGTAAGTACGCCCCAACCACTAGGATAAATACCACCAGACAGTTTCAGTCAAGATCTTAAAACATTAGCCCCTGACTCAACCCCTGGAAGTTTGGCAAAAAGCAGGCAGGCTTTACTTAGGAGACAGGTATGTGAAGCATTTAAATAGAGTAAATATGTCAGACACAACACACAATACAAATACTTCACCAATTTATAAAAATCGGAAATGTTTTATTTTTAAATGACACCAAAATGACAAAATCCAATATAGGGAACCAGAGATATTAATTTTTAAAGATTAAAAGTAAAACTAGCTCTCAGAAGCAAATAGCGCTCAAGGGGAAAGATGCACTGGACCAGGACACAGTCAAGAGTTCCAGCCATCGGCATTGTAACACTTTTACACATACTTCCAGAAGTGTTTGTTGATTCAGGAAAGTGGTCCACAACCCCAGTCCAGGGTTCCAGAGTCTCTGAGTTGCTCCATGGGACGTTGTGACTACAATTCCCATAATGCACTTAGCCAAATCCTTGCAAGTCAACTGGATGCACTCCAGGCTAGGGACTTTTTGAAAGCTGGTTCAGGGAAACTCTTTTTTTCAGGGAGTCCACTCCTGAGTCCTTTTAAAAGAAGCGCAAGGTCCTTGGGGCTGTTGTCCCAGTGTGCAACAGGAAAAATACTTCAGTGTGCAGTCCTTTGGGTTCCAACAGGGCAGTACTACTTCTTCTTGTGGTTTCAGGAAGTAGATCTGAATTCCAAGGCATATCAGCCGCTTTTATTCAATCATCTTGGGGACAGTCAGTGGGCATCCTTGTCCAATGAGCTGCAGGGTGCCAGTCAGAAGTATGGTAACTTCCACCAAAATGTAGCACCTACTTATCCCATAAAGCACTAACTTTTAACATTTCAAGATGGATGATTTCCCTCCAGAGGAGTAAGAACGGACTAAACCAACCCCCTGTTGTAACTCATTTCCATTAACTCCCCCACTGGACATCTACAAATTCCTTTCCAAGCACACCATATGTGTCGTACAAGGGTAAGAGGGCAGGTCTGACTGCATTCCTTTCTGAATGGCTTCCTTTTGAAACCTCAGCTTCATTTAACCAGCCCCATTCCTGTATTGGATTTACCATCTGCCCACCTCCCCCATCAGATAAACTCTGCTCAGTGCAGGCCACTTATCATCTCATCAAAGCAGCCTGACTAATCCTGTTAGGGCTGGACAATCAGGCGAGACCTGTAGCAGGCTGAAATTTGGCTGACAGTAAAGAAAGTCTTTTAACTTCTTTTCTGCCGTAGTTATGATAAATTCAACAATGGCAAGTTGTTGCATTTATCATTACCATTCATTTGAGGCCTTTCATGGCATTTTTAGCATCTGGTGATGGTAAGTGCCCTGGAAGATCCCTGATGTGTCAGCATGGTGTGCAAATGTCATGTATTACAATGGCCTAGCTTGTCTGTGACCATTACAGCTTAGCTTAGCTACTATGTTGTGGCAGATTAGTAGTGGTTTGGGTATTGCATGACACATGGTGTGTTCATGTGATGGAAATGTTGCAATCAGTCACCTCAGGCTGCTTCTGTGGGAGTGGGATGTGTCTTAGGTGTAGTGGCAGTGGTGTTTGTCCATGTGTGCCTAAGGCATGCAAATATTTACCTCCTGAGATGTGTGCCGTCCGACCTCAGTGACAGGTTTAGCCAATTGTTGCTTGGTGTGTGTGTGAGGGTGGAGTTGTCATGGTGCATAGTCCAACTGGTGTAACAGCATGTGTGGTGGCATTTGAAGTGGTCCATGATGTGGTATGTCTGTTCTAGAGGCACATCTGTTAAGACACTGCACTCAATGGATATGTTAGTATGTTTAACATGTGGTACATGGCCCATTGTAGCTGCACTTAGCAGTATGCTGAGTAGTGATATAGGTGCTTTGTGTCAGCAGCATCGTCTGGCGAAGGAGAAGGGGCACAGGTGAGTGGGGAAGCAGCAGCCCACGGGACCCAAGAAGGTAGCACCACTGACACCGAGGGACCCAGTGGAACGAAGGGCGAGGGGAGTGCCACTGGGGAGACTGCCTCCAACACCTCATCTTTGGAATGCTCCTCAAGTGGACACTCCCTGGTGGTGGCGGACCAATCTGGGACCATCCCAGCACCTTCTTTGTCTTCCACCCCCCTTACTACCACCGCCTTCCCTGTAGCTCCCCACCCAGTTGCCCGTGCCCACTCACCCAGGAGGGTGGGTGTCTACTTTGCCACAGGCACCTCTGCCCATGCCGCAGTCAGCCTTGCTGCCCTCAGTGAGGAGGCTATAGAACCTCATGAGGTTCATCTCTGTGGGTCAGTCAACCATTGTGAATGCCATCCAGGGACTGGCAGTTCAAGTACAACATGCATCCACTTCAATAGACAAGGGTTCCACAGATAAGCACCACAGGACCCACCACTGGAGGTTGAAGGGCTAGACTTGGGGAGGGACACAGGGTACAGGGCACAGGGCACATGGGGGTTTCACAGAGTGGGAGAGTGGTAGGGAACAGGGGAAACTCTGAGAGGAACATCTTTTTACACACATGGGGCAGTGATGGCAAAAGGGGTTGGGAGTGGAGTATTTTGGGTGGGTGAGTGCAGGCATTTAGGAATTTTGGGAGAATGGTGGAGGAGGTGCTGGGAGATGCCGTGATGGATGGGTGACTGTCTGTTGGGGTAGTGTCTGCAGGTATGGTACAAGTGCTGCTTGTGAGGGTCTCAGTGGTTGTGGTGGGTGCAGATGTGGTGACTGGAGTGCATGTCAGCGGGTCTGATATTGTGCTGACTGTGGGTTAGGAGGGTACAGAGACCAGAGGGGAGGACCAGGGTCAGGTTATCTTCTCTGACCTGATGGAAGGTAGAGTGGTCAAAGGGTGTCAGGCACCTGGGCTAACGCCCCCCACTCTCCACAGTCACAGTGGGTGGAGAGGCCTGAGGTCAGGCTCTCATCCCTGACAGTCATCAGGGGTCACTGTGGCTTGCTGTCCTGGTGGACAGAGTTGCCCCTGGGGGTGGGACGAGAGTCAAACCCCAGGGGTGGAGTGGGCAACACCACTGGTAGTTGCCCTGGTGGTACTATCTGCCCATACTGCTAACAGTGCCCCTACCATGTTGTCTTCTGGGGGGCCACTCCTAGCTGGGTGGTTCAGGACCCCAGAAGAGAGGGGAGGGGGAGGGAAGCCTCACCCCTGGCCCTGGTCCAACCTGAAGGTACAGACCCCAGGTTGGAGGACCAGTTGCAGGTTAACATCCCTTCACTGGTGGAAGAATTGTGCAGGACTGCTTCTACAAGCACCCTGACAATTTTTTACTCTGGGGGTGCCGCTCCTAAAGGGAGGGTACAGAGACCCAGAGGGGAGGACCAGGGTCAGGTTATTTTCTCTGATATGGTGGAAGGTAGAGTGGTCAAAGGGTGTCAGGCACCTGGGGCTAACGCCCCCCACTCTCCACAGTCACAGTGGGTGGAGAGGCCTGAGGTCAGGCTCTCATCCCTGACAGTCATCAGGGGTCACTGTGGCTTGCTGTCCTGGTGGACAGAGTTGCCCCTGGGGGTGGGACGAGAGTCAAACCCCAGGGGTGGAGTGGACAACACCACTGTGTTGGTCCTGGTGGTACTATCTGCCCATACTGCTAACAGTGCCCTTACCATGTTGTCTTCTGGGGGGGGCACTCCTAGCTGGGTGGCTCAGGACCCCAGAAGAGAGGGCAGGGGGAGGGAAGCCTCACCCCTGGCCCTGGTCCAACCTGAAGGTACAGACCCCAGGTTGGAGGACCAGTTGCAGGTTAACATCCCTTCACTGGTGGAAGAATTGTGCAGGACTGCTTCTACAAGCACCCTGACAATTTTTTACTCTGGGGGTGCCGCTCCTAAAGGGAGGGTACAGAGACCCAGAGGGGAGGACCAGGGTCAGGTTATCTTCTCTGACCTGGTGGAAGGTAGAGTCGTCAAAGGGTGTCAGGCACCTGGGGCTAACGCCCCCCACTCTCCACAGTCACAGTGGGTGGAGAGGCCTGAGGTCAGGCTCTCATCCCTGACAGGCATCAGGGGTCATTGTGGCTTGCTGTCCTGGTGGACAGAGTTGCCCCTGGGTGTGGGACGAGAGTCAAACCCCAGGGGTGGAGTGGGCAGCACCACTGTGTTGGCCCTGGTGGTACTATCTGCCCATACTGCTAACAGTGCCCCTACCATGTTGTCTTCTGGGGGGGGCACTCCTAGCTGGGTGGTTCAGGACCCCAGAAGAGAGAGCAGGGGGAGGGAAGCCTCACCCCTGGCCCTGGTCCAACCTGAAGGTACAGACCCCAGGTTGGAGGACCAGTTGCAGGTTAACATCTCTTCACTGGTGGAAGAATTGTGCAGGACTGCTTCTACAAGCACCCTGACAATTTTTTACTCTGGGGGTGCCGCTCCTAAAGGGAGGGTACAGAGACCCAGAGGGGAGGACCAGGGTCAGGTTATCTTTTCAGACCTGGTGGAAGGTAGAGTGGTCAAAGGGTGTCAGGCACCTGGGGCTAACGCCGCCCACTCTCTACAGTCACAGTGGGTGGAGAGGCCTGAGGTCAGGCTCTCATCCCTGACAGTCATCAGGGGCCACTGTGGCTTGCTGTCCTGGTGGACAGAGTTGCCCCTGGGGGTGGGACGAGAGTCAAACCCCAGGGGTGGAGTGGGCAACACCACTGTGTTGGCCCTGGTGGTACTATCTGCCCATACTGCTAACAGTGCCCCTACCATGTTGTTGTCTGGGGGGCCACTCCTAGCTGGGTGGTTCAGGACCCCAGAAGAGAGGGCAGGGGGAGGGAAGCCTCACCCCTGGCCCAACCTGAAGGTACAGACCCCAGGTTGGAGGACCAGTTGCAGGTTAACATCCCTTCACTGGTGGAAGAATTGTGCAGGACTGCTTCTACAAGCAACCTGACAATTTTTTACCCTGGGGGTGCCGCTCCTAAAGGGAGGGTACAGAGACCCAGAGGGGAGGACCAGGGTCAGGTTATCTTCTCTGACCTGGTGGAAGGTAGAGTGGTCAAAGGGTGTCAGGCACATGGGGCTAACACCCCCCACTCTCCACAGTCAAAGTGGGTGGAGAGGCCTGAGGTCAGGCTCTCATCCCTGACAGGCATCAGGGGTCACTGTGGCTTGCTGTCCTGGTGGACAGAGTTGCCCCTGGGGGTGGGAGGAGAGTCAAACCCCAGGGGTGGAGTGGGCAACACCACTGTGTTGGCCCTGGTGGTACTATCTGCCCATTGCAATACATCTGTGAGCAAAGTAAAGTTAGGTGCTGCACAGATGGTGTCTGTAGATGTGGAGAGGGGTTCCCCATGGGTTAGCTTAGTGGGCCCTGAGAGTATGGACAGAGGGATCCAACTGGAGTCAGGAAGGCGTAGAACTGGAACATGCCCCTGCTGTTGTGGGCCTGGGTCCTTGTTCTATCGCCCCAGTCAGGGAAGTACATCAAGGTATTGATTGTTCTCTCCTGGCTTTAGGCTGGTAGGGGGTCGTGTTGGTCTTTTGCTTATGCAGGGTCATCCCCAGTCTTTTTGCCTCCTGCCTCCTATTTTTTTCTGACCTGTTGCTGTTGGCTTTTCAACTCTGAGCACTTTACCACTGCTAACCAGTGCTAAAGTGCATATGCTCTCAGTGTAAATTGTATGTAATTGGTTTATCCATGAGTGGCATATTTGATTTACTAGTAAGTCCCTAGTAAGGTGCACTAGAGGAGCCAGGGCCTGTGAATCAAATGCTACTAGTGGTCCTGCAGCACTGGTTGTGCCACCCACATAAGTAGCTCTGTAATCATGTCCCAGACCTGCCACTGCAGTGTCTGTGTGTGCATTTTTACACTGTAAATTCGACTTGGAAAGTGTACCCACTTGCCAGGCCTAAACCTTCCCTTTTCTTACATGTAAGGCACCCCTAAGGTAGGCCCTAGGTAGCCCCAAGGGCAGGGTGCAGTGTATGGATAAGGTAGGACATATAGGGGGTTATTCCAACTTTGGAGGAAGTGGTAATCCGTCCCAAAAGTGACGGTAAAGTGACGTATATACCACCAGCCGTATTACGAGTCCATTATATCCTATGGAACTCGTAATACGGCTGGTGGTAAATCCGTCACATTTGGGACGGATTACCACCTCCTCCAAAGTTGGAATAACCCCCATAGTAATGTGATTTATATGTCCTGACAGTGAAATACTGCCAACTTCGTTTTTCACTGTTGCAAGGCCTGTCTCTCTCATAGGATAATATGGGGGCTACCTTTAAATATGATTAAAGTGTAGATTCCCCTAGAGAGTAGATGGACATGTGGAGTTTGGGATCCCTGAACTCACAATTTAAAAATACATCTTTTAGTAAAGTTGATTTTAAGATTGTGCGTTTGAAAATGCCACTTTTAGAAAGTGAGCATTTTCTTGCTTAAACCATTCTGTGACTCTGCCTTGTTGTGGATTCCCTGTCTGGGTCAGTTTGACAGTTGGGTTGTTTTTCACCGCGCACTAGACAGTGACACAAAGGGGGCTGGGGTGTAACCTGCATTTCCTGATTAGCCATCTCTGCTAGGAGGGAGGGGTGGAGTGGTCACTCTCATCTGAAAGGACTGTGCCTGCCTCTGACAATGCCGGCTCCAGACCCCTGCTGTGTGTCTGATGCCTTGCCTGGGCAAGGCAGGATTTCACAAGTAGGTGTGAGTCCCCCTTGAAGAAAGGTGACTTCAAAGACTAAAATGGGTATAAGAAGGGCACCCAAATCTACAGACTTTAGAAACACTTCTGGAACCAAAAGGAACCTCTGCTTGGAGAAGAGCTGATAGCTGAGGAAGAAGTGCTGCCCTGCCCGTGACTGTACTTTGTGGAGCTTTCCAGCAGTGCTGCTTCTGCCAGAGTAAGAGGGCAAAGACTGGACTTTGTGTGCCTTCCATCTTGTGAAGAAATCTCCAAGGGCTTGAGTTAGAGCTTGCCTCCTGTTGTTTGAAGTCTCAGGGACAGCAAAGACTTCTCTCTGCCAGCACCTGGAGTCTCTGGAGAGACTCCTGCCCCGACAAGTGGTGCCCTATCCAGTCCCTGGGCCCTTGAAAGGAAAGCTGGTGGAATCCAAGGAAATCGACTTCGGACGACTCCGGGCCGACGCCGCTGCTGAATCCGGTGACGCCGCCTGCACCAACGCCGTGACCTTCGCTGGAACGCGACGCTCTTCGCAGGCCCGATGCCGCTGCAGCCCCGCTGAAGTCCACGACTCCGTGGAAGTCGCCGCACCACGTTGTGACAGACGCCGCTCGAAGTGCATGGATTCAACGTTTCGCACAGACGCCGCGATCCCCGACTTCGCGCATCGGCTTGTTTTCACTCTTCACCAAAGGTACTGTACTTGGGGGTCTACACGACTCAGTGTCCGGCGCCGCTGGTGTCGGCTTGTTGGGAACGACTCCGTGTTAACATCTCATCGAAGCATTTTTGTTTATAAGCGCTATTTTTGAGTTTAATCTTTAAAAATTCATAACTTGACTTGTGTATGTCGGATGTTTGTCGTTTTGGTCTTGTTTTGTTTAGATAAATATTTCCTATTTTTCTAAACTGGTGTTGTGTCATTTTGTAGTGTTTTCATTAAGATACTGTGTGTGTTGGTACAAATACTTTACACCTAGCACTCTGAGATTAAGCCTACTGCTCTGCCAAGCTACCAAGGGGGTAAGCAGGGGTTAGCTGAGGGTGATTCTCTTTTACCCTGACTAGAGTGAGGGTCCTTGCTTGAACAGTGGGTAACCTGACTGTCAACCAAAGACCCCATTTCTAACATTGGTGATCAGCGGTTGGGATTTGGACTTGTATTTGTACTTGACATACAGTGATTAAGTGTACACTATTATTTTGAGTGCAGACCACTACGTGACCACATACTGCTTGTCTTGAGATTTTTGCTTTTTCTCTTTTTGTGGGTCTTTCCCTACGTCCACGTTGTTTTTCTTCGCTGATCTTTGATTGACTTTGAACTTCATTTGGGAACTTGTTTCTGCATTTGGAACTTTGCACTCTTTTAACCTTTCATCATGTCTCAACTTGGAGATGCATCAGCTGTTTTTGACCTGAAGCAATTGGATAGTTATAACAAGGCTCAGCTAAAGCAGTTTTGTAAAAATGTTGGTTGTCCCATTAAGAGCTCTTCCAAGAAGGATGAGCTGAAAAAGGCGCTGAGGGCCTGGGGGACAACCAGAAGCACTGGAGGGCACACTGAGGATGAGGAGGAGGATGAGGATGAGGAGGGAGGGCAATCAGTACATAATGGTATAGTGGGGGACCTGTTATTCCCAGGGAAAGAGTCTCTAGGGCAGGTAGCAGTGTATCCTCCAAAGGTCTGACGCCTGAAGAATTGCAGGACAGACAGGCAGAGAGGGCATACCAATTGGAGCTACAGAAGCTCAATCTGGAGAAAGGAAGAGATGAGACAAGAGCAGTCCTTGAGGAAAGGAGGATGATTTATGCTTACGAGCTTAAATTGAAAGAGCTGGAAGTCATGAGGGCTGAGTACAGCTGGAATGGTGGCAGCAACAATTTGATATCCAGTACTGCTGAAGAAGTGCACATGCCCAGAGATGTGGTGCCCTACTTGAAGGAGGGAGTTAACACACACCAGGAGGTTCAGGGGTATGAGATAGCTCTAGTGGCGCACAGGGTCCCTGAGGTGGATTGGGGAACTGGCACGGGGAGTCATATTCCTACTAGTGGAAAGGACACTCTACTGACTCTAGGTGAGAGTAACAGGGAGAGGGGTTCCCACCAGGTAGACGTCCTGGTTATGGAGTGTGAAGACATCCCAGAAGAGTGTGGGTTGAGTGTCAGGGGCAGTCAGGTACTGTCTCACCAGTCTCAGGAGGGTGATGTGGGGTGTTTTTCCAAAGCAGAGTCACTGGATGGTTGGGTGAAGGGTACTTTGGTTAATTCATGTAAGGGGCTGAGTGATGTAATTGCTGGAGAGCATATGTCTAGTCCTTATTTTCCAGAGCTACCCCAACACCAGGTGGAGTGTGAGTTCTCTGACCCCAGGGAGCTTACAATGGAGGCAGACCTCTTGGTGAGTACCAGAGAGTCTGAAGAGGCATTTGGGGGGGGGCTCCTGAGAGGAGTGGTCTAGGTATTTCCCAACCAGGTGAGGTAGGGAAGGATTGTAGTGTCCCAGGTAGGTCCCAGTGTAGTGGGATGGGTGAGGGACCCCATGTCCAGTCTCTGAGGAGAGGGAATGGGGATGGGCTGAGGTCCAAGGTGCCCGAGATCCGGTCCCAGGTCCTGGAGGGTTCCATGAGGGAACACCAGGAGGGGAGCCTAGCCTGTACCATAGGGCCATCTGTTGAGGGAGATCCCACAGTGTCCAGCGTCCCACCAGTTCTGGTGTCTGGCAGTACCACTCCTAGTGAGGGGGTGCAGAAGTCCAGACAGAGGGTTGAGAGGGGGTTGCGGACCTGGAGGGTCAGGGGTCAGCTCTGAGAGCAGAGCCCCCCAGGAATGACCTTGGTGAGACCATTTCTGGGTTGGTGGGAATTCAGACTCTGTCAGATGGGCAGAGGTCAGGAGACCTGCGCCAGCCAGACTCTTGTGTGGCCCTTCCTTCAGGTCAGGGTTTATCCCCTGCACCTGATCCTCCAGTCCAGGGTCTGTACCCACAGACTGGACCACTGCCTGGCAACCCAGGAATTCCTGGGTGGCATATCTACCCCCCACCAGGTCAAAGTTTATCCTCTGAACCTGGTCATCCAACCCAGGGTCACCACCCTGCGGTTGAACTACTGCCTGGCGCACCAGGACTTCCTTGGGAGCACACTTACCCCCCTTCAGGTCAGAGTTTACCCCCTGAACCTGATAATTCAACCCGTTGTCACCACCCTGCGGTTGAACCATTGCCTGGCACACCAGGACTTCGGGACAGTGTGTCCAAAATAGAGAGAAATTAAATTAATAATAACTAATGTGCTAATATTCCGTTTTCCCTGTTATATTTTGCTAATCACTCATGCCAAAATCTACAAAGGCGAAACCCTGACAATAAATGTTTCCGTATGTACTCACAATATTCCGCACGTACTCACAATTCCAATACACTCAAAAACGGCTTCTTATATGTGTTGTGTAGAATGTTTTATTAGCAATTTTATTATCTATAAACATTCCCTCCTTCTCTTTCTTCTGTCCTACCTGCCAGTCCAATTTACAAGCTTGCCTTTATCCTCCAACCCTTTAGGCGCTGAGGCATTTTCCTTCCCAGTGCTGAGACATTTGTTTGATGTTTGGAGTAATTCATACTAAACTCTTCATACTTTTTTTTTCTCCAAAAAACTGTATCCAGGCCAAATTTGTGTTCTTTTTTCTATATTTTTGGGATTTTAAAGGTACCCACGGTTTGTATATTCCCCGGTAGAAAACCATGTAAATAGCCAAAATATCACAAAATGTAGATTTAAAAAAAATAATTGAAAAGTGGCTCTGCAATTTAAGCATATATTCTTCTAGAAATGACATAAAAAGGCTAGCATTACTACTAACACCATCATCAAAAGCAAAGTTGTAAAAAAAAAATGTTTGGACCATACTGTTTTCATTTTTCCAAGGCACTGACAATTTGTCCAATTTTTTGTGGTTTCTGTCTACTTGATGTTTGCAGTACAAACAGGTGTGAAAACACTGGATGAACCTGGAAAGCTATACATTTCTGAACAATAGATAACATTTGTAATTCAGCAAGGGTTATTTGTGGTGAATCGTTTATGGTTTTCCCAACAAAACTAATAGTTGAAGTTTAAAAACAACAAAAATATAAATAGAAAAACAAGAAATATGTGACTTTATTATCTGGATATTTTTGCCCCACTTGCCAGTTTGCAAAGGTAATTTACTGTTCCCATCAGACCCTTCTGGTCACATGAATATACAGTGTTTTCGTTGCTTATTGAAAACATGCATTACCCAGATATTGAGCTGCAGCTTATAATGATTTTTCATTGTGTCATTGTGCACTGGCCAGGCAGCAACTCCCATGATAAAATCTTATAAATGAAAAATGAGTTTGAAGACAACCAATGCATTTTTCAAATGTGCCAAATGTACAGGGTTTGGGAAAAGAGGTTATTCATAAAACTCTAAATTCGGTTTTAACCATACTACCAGAGGGATTTTGCAAAATGTGTTCTTTTTTGCACTCTGGCTTCCATTTTAAAATCCAAAATGGAGAGAAATTACATTTATAACACAAGTACTACTATTACGTTTTGCTACTCTTCTCCCTATAGACATGGCATCCTACTTGGGAAGGTGAGTCTATTGTCAGGACAGAGGGACACATGCCCTACTGTGCATGTGCTGAACAGCATTTTCCTTTTTTTTAAACCTTAAGCAGGCTAAGGGCCGACCTAGCTCTAGTCATGGCCTGCAATTTATAAGTGTCTCACAAGACCTCCAATTCATGACACACAGGAGTGTCATATTTTCAAGCACTCACTGCAGCCTGGGGCATAAGCCCTATGTTGCCAGGGGCTACTTGCCAACCATTCACAGGCTGCAAGCAGCACACTTTACTGACTCATCACCTGGGATGAGTTGGGAAAGGTTGGGGTTACGACATGATTCCTATGAATGATTGAAGGCATCGGACCTGACGTCACAACATCATGAGACTCTGTGACCTCGAACCATACGCACGCTGCAAACAGATATACTGTGCATGCTTAACCCCTTGTGTGCCATGGACGTGATGGTTGTCCGTGGCTGTGGAGCTGAGGCGTCACGGACGTAACCATTATGTCCTAGTACTGGCCCTCGGGGGAAGTGCTAGAGCTACCCCCGAGGGCCATGCCCCCACCATCCCCATGACAGGGCTTCCCCTTCCACCCGACCCCCCCAAACTCCCCCAAGTGACGTCTGATGATGTCTGCGCATGCCTATTTTTCTTAGGCCAATCTGCCCCCAAGGGGAGCGGAAACCTCTAGACACGAGGGATTTATTTATTTTTGCGACAATTTCACGCAAGGAAAGCGACCCCTTAGGCAAGGGTCACTCCCCTGGTACGCAAATTTATTTTAGTCCATTTCTGCCCCCCCTTGGAGGCAGATCAGCCTATTTTCCTTAGGCCAATCTGCCCCCAAGGGGGGCAGAAACCACTAGACACCATGGAATTATTATTTTTTTGCACCACTTTCATGCAAGTGGAGTGACCCCTTAGGTAAGGGTCACTCCCCTAGAAGGGGAAAAACATTTTTAGGCCTTTTCTGCCTCCTTTGGAGGTAAATCGGCCTATTCCTATTAGGCTGATCTGCCCCCAAGGAGGGCAGAAACTACTTAGGTACCAGGGATTTGTGTGTGTGTATGTGTGTGTTTTGTTTGGGGGTGCAGCCCCTTGGGCAAGGGTCACTCCCCATGGAGGCACATTACTGTTGGCCATGTCTGCCCCTGTTGAGGGCAGATCAGCCTATTTTTGGAAAGCCCACCAGAGACCAGGGAAGATCTAGACACATCTGAAAACTAAACATCTGGGTGAGTCTAAGGTGGTGTGCTTGACATGCACGCACACCATTTTCTTACCCACAATGCCCTGCAAAACCTCCAACTTTTCTGGAAATCACACATTTTTCCCACATTTTTGTGATGGAACCTTCCAGAATCTGCAGGAATCCACAAAATTCCTACCATCCAGCACTGTTTCATCTATTCCAATAAAAATTCTGCCCCATTTGTCAGCCTAAAAATTTTGTTTCTCAAACAGCCCTTTTCAACCAGCTTTGGTTCCCCCTCACTTTTGACGTGTTTTTGGCTCTTCCCTGTCACCGGCACTTGGCCCACCTACACAAGTGAAGTATTGTTTTTACGAGGAGACTGAGGGGAACATTGGGTGGTAGGAAATGTGTCCGTTTGTGGTGACCCTACACAGAAATGTGAGAAATAATTATATTTTTTTAGCTAAATTTGAGGTTTGCTGAGGATTCTGGGTAAGAAAACACTGGGGGATCCACGCAAGTCTCACCTCCCTGGATTCCCTCAGATGTCTCGTTTTCAGAAATGTTTGGGTTTGGCAGATTTCCCTATATGGCTGCTGAGCTTAGGACCAAAAATGCAGGTGCCCCCGCAAAAACAGGTAGTTTTATATTTGATGATTTTGATGTATCCATGTTGTGTTTGGGGGCATTTCCTGTCGCGGGCACTAGGCCTACCCACACAAGTGAGGTACTTTTTTTATCGGGAGATGTGGGGGATCCCTCGGCGGAAGGAAAATTGTGGCTCCTCCCAGATTCTAGAACTTTCTGTCACTGAAATGTGAGGAAGAAGTGTTTTTTTGGCCAAATCTTGAGGCTTGCAAAGGATTCTGGGTAACATAACCTGGTAAGAGCCCCAAAAGTCACCCATCCTGGATTCCCTTGGGAGTCTAGTTTTGAAAAATGCACAGGTAGGTTTCCCCAGGTGCTGGCTGAGATAGAGGCCAAAATCCACAGGTAGGCACTTTGCAAAAAACAGCTCTGTTTTCTTTGGGAAACTTTGATGTGTCCATGTTGTGTTTTGGGGCATTTCCTGTCGGGGGCACTAGACCTACCCACACAAGTGTGGTACCATTTTTATCAGGAGACTTGGGGGAATGCTGGGTGGAAGGAAATGTGTGTCTCCTCTCAGATTCTAGAACTTTTTGTCACTGAAATGTGAGGAAAAAGTGTTTTTTGGCCAAATTTTGAAGTTTGCAAAGGATTCTGGGTAACAGAACGTGGTGAGAGCCCCACAAGTCATCCCATCTTAGATTCCCGTAGGTGTCTAGTTTAAAAAAATACACAGGTTTGTTAGGTTTCCCTAGGAGCCGGCTGAGCTAGAAGTCAAAATCCACAGCTAGGCACTGTGCAAAAAACAGCTCTGTTTTCTTTGGGAAAATGTGATGTGTCCATGTTGTGTTTTGGTCCATTCCCTGTTGCAGGCACGAAGGCCTACCCACACAAGTGAGGTACCTTTTTATTGGGAGAATTGGAGGAACGCTGGGTGGAAGGAAATTTGTGGCTCCTCTCAAATTCCAGAACTTTCTGTCACCGAAATGAGAGGAAAAAGTGTTTTTTGGCCAAATTTTGATGTTTGAAAAGGATTCTGGGTAACAGAACCTGGTGAGAGCCACATAAGTCACCCCATCTTGGATTCCCCTTGGTGTTTAATGTTTAGTTTTAAAAAATACACAGGTTTGATAGGTTTCCGTAGGCGCCGGCGCCGGCTGCGGTAGAGGCCAAAATCCACAGCTAGGCACTTTGCAAAAAACACGTCACATTTTAATGTAAAAATGTGATGTGTCCAGGTTGCGTTTTCTGTTGCGGGCATTAGGCCTACCCATGCAAGTGAGGTACCATTTTTATCGGGAGACTTGTGGGAACACAGACATGACCTGTTTTGGCTGGAGCTCGCTCCCCGCGCCAACAACACCAACCAGGACCCCCCCAGACAACACTACTCCTCACACACCCTCCACTCCCTCAACCCCGGACTGCGCCCCACCTGCATCCAAACCAGCCCCACACACACACCGGGCCCCTTCACCTGCTACACCTGCCTATTCTCCTGCTCCACCTCTCACACCCCCAACACCCACACACCCCACACCAACCCCAGCACCCCCAACACCAAACACAACAACCTACACAACAACCTCCACACAACTACTTCCCACAGCCCCCACACCAACTAATAAGCCCCACAACCTGAAAACACCACACGCCAACACCACCATAACCCACAGCAACACCACAAGCACCCTCACCAACACTGTTGCACAACACAACAACCACACCCCACACAACCGCCTCAACTGCCTGCTACTAAACACCCGCTTCCTACACAAACATGCCATAGAACTCTGGGACCTCATCACATCACACTCACCTGACATCGTCTTCCTCACGGAAACTTGGACAAACCTCTCATCCGAGCCCGACATTGCTACCGCCACCCCTGAGGGCTACAAACTCCAACGAAAAGACCGCCTTAACAAACCAGGAGGTGGCATTGCCATCCTGCACAGAGACACCATCAAGGTCACCACCAACACCCTCAACACCCTCAACAACGCAGAACACATGCGCTTCCTAATCCACATCAACAACAACACCAACCTCAGAGGCACACTCATATACAGACTCCCCGGCCACGCCCCCCCTTCTGTGACACCATCGCTGACACCATCAGCCCACACGGCCTCACCTCCACAGACTACATCCTCCTTGGCGATATCAACTTCCACCTGGAGAACCCCCACGACCACAACTCCTCCTCCCTCCTAGACAACCTCACCAACCTTGGACTCAAAAAACAGGTCACAGCCCCCACACACTCAGCAGGACACACACTTGATGCAATCTTCACCTCAAGCCAACACATAACCTACACCCACACCACCGAACTCCACTGGACCGACCACCACTGCGTCCACTTCTCCTACTCCAAACCCCCCACACACCAACCCACCACCCCTACCGCATGTGGGACAAGATCCCCACAGAACGCCTGAACTCCGAACTGGCACAGAACCCCCCCAACACCAACGACCCCAACACTGCCACACATAACCTCAACAAATGGATCACTACCTGCACAGACTCACTCGCCCCCCTCAGAAAAAACATTACCACCCGCAACATCAAGAACGCCCCATGGTTCACCGCGAAACTCCAAGAGTCCAAACGCAAATGCCGCAAAGCAGAAAAAACCTGGCATCTAGAACCCTCCGCCACAAACTTCTTCTCCCTCAAAACCTCCATGCGCATACACCACCAACTCATATGCACCACCAAAAGAGCACACTACAAGGAATGCATTGACAACAACTCCCAAAACAGCAAAGAACTCTTTAACATCATCAGAGAGCTCTCCAAACCCAAAGCCAGCAACCTGGACCCCACGCAGACACAAACTCTCTGCAACTCCCTCTCAAACCACTTCCACCGCAAAATCCAGGACATACACAACAGCTTTATACCACACACCCCCCCCACCCGTCCAACACTGACCCACCTCACACACCCCCAGCCTTCTTACCACCTGGGCCCCAACCACCGACGAAGAAATGGAAAAAAACAATGAACTCCATCCAATCTGGATCTCCCTCCGACCCCTGCCCCCATCGGATATATAACAAAGCCAGCCCAACCGTCGCCCCCAAACATCGTGCTATTATCAACAGCTCATTCGAAACTGCCACCTTCCCAGACCCCTGGAAGCACACAGAAGTCACTGCCCTCCTAAAAAAGCCCAAAGCTGACCCAGACTACCTCTCCAACTACCACCCCATCTCTCTCCTCCCTTTCCCCGCCAAGGTCGCAGAGAAACTAGTGAACTCCCGTCTATCCCTCTTCCTCGAGGAAAACCACACACTCGACCCCTCCCAATCTGGGTTCCGCAAGAACCACAACACGGAAACCGCCCTCATCACATGCACTGACGACATCAGAACCAGAGTCGACAAGGGCGAGACCGTCGCACTCATACTCCTGGACCTCTCCGCAGCCTTTGACACTGTCTGCCACCACACACTCCGCACATGTCTCCACAACTCTGGGATTCAGAACAAAGCCCTAGATTGGCTCACCTCCTTCCTCACCGACAGAACCCAAAAAGTCTGTCTCCCGCCCTTCCAATCCACTGCCACCAAAATCACCTGCGGAGTCCCCCAAGGAACCTCCCTCAGCCCCACACTCTTCAACATTTACATGATCCTGCTGGCCAACAGCCTCCAACCACAGGGAATCACCATCCTCTCCTATGCCGATGACACACAACTCATCTTCTCCCTCACCCCCAACCCCACCATCGCCAATACCAACCTCCACGCTGCCCTCCTTGACACCGCCGCCTGGATGACAGCTAACCACCTCAAGCTCAACTCCAACAAAACCAAGATCATCATTTTTGGCCCCCACAAAAACATATGGGACGCCTCCTGGTGGCACACCACTCTAGGCCCCACACCCACCCCCGCAAACCACCACGTAACCTCAGCATCATCCTAGACCCCTCCATTTCCATGGCCCAGAAAATCAACACCGTCACCTCCTCCTGTTTCAACACACTCCACACACTGAAAAAAACCTTCAAATGGATTCCCACAGAGACCAGAAAGACCGTCACCCACGCACTCATCAGCAGCAGGCTAGACTACGGTAACGCCCTCTACGCCGGCACCACACTCAAACTCAAGCGCAAACTTCAGCGAATCCAGAACACAGCCGTGCACATCATCCTGGACCTCCCCCGCCATGAACACATCTCACCACACCTCAAAGCTCTCCACTGGCTCCCCATAGACAAAAGGATCACCTTCAAGATCCTCATCCATGCACACAAATTCCTCCACAACACCGGCCCAACCTACCTCAACAAAAGAGTGAACTTCCACACTCCCCCCCATCACCTCCGATCCGCCAACCTCTCACTCGCCACAGTCCCCGCATCAAACACACCATCACAGGAGGCAGATCCTTCTTCTATCTCACCCCCAAGACCTGGAACTCCCTCCCCACCAACCTCCGCAAGACCCAGGACCTCCTGCTCTTCAAGAAAAACCTCAAGACATGGCTCTTTGAACAGTGATCCATCCCCCCCCCCAGCGCCTTGAGACCCTAACGGGTGAGTAGAGCACTCTATAAATTGTTTGATTGATTGATTGATTGATTGAACACAGAATAGAAGAACAAGTGTTATTGCCCCTTTTCTTTCTCTACATTTTTGCCTTCCAAATGTAACAGTGTGTAAAAAAAGATGTCTATTTGCCAAATGCCCTGTAATTCACATGCCAGTATGGGGTCCTCGGAATTCAGAGATGTGCAAATAACCACTGCGTCTCAACACCTTATCTTGTGCCCATTTTGGAAATACAAAGGTTTTCTTGATACCTGTTTTTCACTCTTTGTATTTTACCAAATGAATTGCTGTATAACCGGTATACAATGAAAACCCATTGCAAGATGCAGCTCATTTATTGGCTCTGGGTACCTAGGGTTCTTGATGAACCTACGAGCCCTATATATCCCCACAACTAGAAGAGTCCAGCAGATATAACGGTATATTGCTTTCAAGGATCTGTTCTAGCTGGAAAAAGTTACAGAAGAAAACAGACAGAAATTGCAGTTTTTTTCAATTTAATTTCAATATTTGTTTTATTTCAGCTGGTATTTTGTGTACAAATGACCCCTTGCTGAATTCAGAATTTTTTCTACTTTTCAGAAATGTTTAGCTTTCCAGTATCCAACATTGGTTTCACACCCATTTCGGTCATTAACTGGAAGGAGGCTAAATGCACAAAAATATAGTTAAAATGGGGTATGTCCCAGTGAAATGCCAAAATTGTGTTGAAAAATGTGGTTTTCTGATTCAAGTCTCACTGTTCCTGAAAGCTGGGAAGATGGTGATTTTAGCACCACAAACTCTTTTTCAGGGTAAAAAAACACAAGCCTTCTTATGCAGCCCTTTTCCTCCATTTTTTGGGAAAAAAACGAATTTTTGTTCTGTATATTGACTAATTTCTTGGTCTCCTCCAGGGGAACCCACAAACTCTGGGTACCTCTAGAATCCCTAGGATGCTTGGAAAAAAGGATGCAAATTTGGTGTGGATAGCTTATGTGGACCAAATTTTTGAGGGCCTAAGCGTGTATTGCCCCAAATACCCAAAAAAAGGCCTGGCACCTCAGGGGGAAAAAGACCTGGCAACAAAGGGGTTAAACATGTGCAGAGTATCTGTTTACAGCATATCTCCCCCTTTTTACCTGACGGTGAGAGAGGATACTTAGCATTTTCTCCTGACTCCCCGGTACGGGCCGGCCGGAGTGTGTATCACAGGAAAGTTGTAATGAGTGACGGATGCCGCTCCTGTGCCTGTCAGCCTGCGGTTTGTTTTTAATGTTTAAAACAGTCAAAACAAACCGCAGGCTGGCACTGTTTACTTTTAGTATCAAGGCTGGATCCTGGCACTTTTCTGATCCAACCTAGAGGATTAGAACAAACACCGGGGAGCGTGAAGCTTAAATGCTTCCAGCGCGCCCGTTCTCGATTCATGCATTTTAAGATGCTCTCGTGTGCTAATAAAGTCCTCAGCACATATGAGAGGACCTTGAAATATGTAATCCCAGGATGGGCACTGCATTAGTGTAGGCTGTGCTGCATGTGTGCTGTTAGCCACTGCTATAAGTATATTTTTCACATATTTTGATTTTAAACGAAGTTGCTATTTTTTAAATAACTTTTTTTAAATAGCAACTTCATTTAAAAACAATATAGTGGAGACTTCCTCACATTGTATTTTATCAGTGGCCAACAGCACACATGCAGCACTGCCTACAACAGTTATACTCCCTAAGAAACGTTGACCACACCACTTTTAAATTCCACCAACCGCCACTGACCTGAGGGGATGGTGAGTGCTGGAATGCTTAAAATGATCCTATGAGTAGAGATACATACTTTCCTCTTATTTTGCATGAGTATATCGTTCAACACCACTGATTTCGCCAAATAATGATTTATGTGCTACGTGTAATGAGAACCTTAGTAAACTTTTGCTTGGATTCACACTTGTGATGTGCAGATCACCGTATATTTCAGCCATGAAGGTCACTGATATATATTTTACACAACAGTGGCCCCTAATCTGGGATTAGTAAATAGATTGGCAGCCAGTGCTTATTTACTGAATAATTAGAGAACAACAATCAACATTGAACAGTGTATGAGGTGAAAAAAGCGTGCTTGGTACTCATACGTGACACATAAGAAAATGCAACATTGGTGCATCCCATACCATGAGAAACGACCCTAACAAGATAACATTAATAATAAGGTTTGTGAGTCGAAAAAGTTGATGCATTTTGATCCTACAGGGATAAAGAATCACCATCAGGCATCAGGACTTAAAATATACTTGGCCTTAGTAAGGATAAACTAGTGTACTGGAAGAGAAAGAGAGTGATGATAAAATTAGAAACTTAGAAAGAAAAAAGATGCAGTAAACTGCTACTCAGAAGGATCAAGGATAAGATAGCCCTTCTAAAAATTTTTTTTAAAAGGGTGAGGCGTCAATTAGTGTTAAATAAGGGGGTTTCTTTTTAGACTGATTAACCTTATTACTATTGTCATCTTCTTTGCGTAATTTCTGGCTGTGTGAGATGCACCAGCTTTGCATCCCTTGTGTGTCACGTTTCATCAACGAGCACGTTTTGTGCCTCACATACTGTTCAATATTGATTATTGCTTTCTAATTATTAATTAAATAAGCATTGCCTGCTTTTCTACTTCATTTGTTTTTATTAATTTCTGATTATGGGCCACTGTTGTGTAAGAAATAAATTTGTAAACTCAGGTCCCTAATGACTTCAGCGTTCATCCTTGTTCTTGTTTACAATGAAAGGCACTGAGTCCTTAGGCCTATGAATCCCTACACCTCTATTGGAGCAAGCATGTGCATATGAATATTGTTCACAATCTGCATTCGTATTAGATACTTCAAATGCATCTTGATGCGTTCATAAACATCTCCCATGCAGAAACTGTTTTCATTCTACCTGCTCCACCCTTTCACACCCCATCAAACCTCTGCAAGACTTATGGACTTGCTAATACTTTATGTTATATTGTTTAAGTTCCTGAGAGTTGGTGAGAGATAAGACCATAATTGAAAACAATGCCTTACCAATACATTTGCTCTATGATGCCGGCACAACTGTACTCCACGATTAATTTAATTTGTATTGGTGAATTGTGTCAGGTAGTGGAGACCCAAGAAACAAAAGAGCGCAGTGCTAACTTTGAAATACCTTTTCGGATAGCAGTGAGAGAAATCAAGCTTTGATATTAAATTAATGGCATAGAAGGAGCATACAGCAGCTAATAAATATGCATTTCAAATGGTTCAACAAAAAATGTAGATACTAAAACCTGCCGTGTGAATTTCATTGAGCCATTTGTGCCCTCCAGTCGTGTTTCTGACACCACGTTTAACAAAAGCATTGGTCATTGATTTTTTAGTGAATTGTTGATAAACTTTAACCTGCAAGTATTATTTCAAGTGAAAACCATAGAAAATAAAATGATTTATGAATATTAATCAAACACACTTACATTATTATAATGAGTTTTATTATGAATTATGTGTTAAAAAAAATAAATATAAGTTTAAAAATGCTTTGACACAACATGAAGAATGTTTCAATAAAAACAATTGCTTTGCATTTGTTATTTGAATTACAGTGTGCACAAAAGAGTTTATTAATGTTGTGAATTATGTTAATGTGCTTAGGCTTTCTTAACTTGAGTAGGCCTTCATAATTGTTTTGCAAGCAGTCATGGAAAAGTGTACTTGTCATGCTGTGTTCTTTAACCTGAATTCTTTTCTCTATGCTACAACTGTTCTATTGAATATTTTATTGTATTTCAGGAGAAGAGCATGTTTCAAGTTTAGTTAATGTAACAATATTTGTTCTAACTGCTGAGTTGCACAGGATGATTCATGGAAGCGTGTGTGAAAGAATATTTGCTTCGTTTATAGCGTGCCAGGGGAAGGGGAAAGCATGTTACAAATTATTAGAAAATTTAATATTTTGGCAGAATCCTGTGACATGAGGAAAATGACAACACACATCTGCTGTGAACTTTTTGCATGTATCAGAAAGTGGTGGTGCCATCCACAATGATCCAATGCTGAAATCAACGCCCAGTGTGTGCCCATCATGTGGACAAATCGAATGGAGTTTGGCTATTTCAATTAGTGAAGAACTTTGGAACTGAAGTCAGTCTTCTCCAATCTTTTCCCCTGCTTAGTACTGTTTAAACTCTGTTTGAGTTTGTCTATTTTGCTTAAGTCTGCTCTCTCTCATTCTCTTTTCTGAGTTTCCTTATGAGTTTTCTCATCCTAGTCGTAATTGCTCATTCTGTTATGTGGTTCAATACAAATAAGGCCAACTAATTGTGAACTGCTGATCTGTCCTGTGTGCAGGTCGTGTTCTGCACTGTCCTGAGGCTGCTGCCAATCAGGGCCAGAAGATGGTGGATGTGGTGAAGATGCTGAATGTTCCGCCTGATGAAACAACGCCTCTTGTTTCCCTTTTTCAGTTACTAACTTAAACCAGCATAGTCTTATAACTAGTTACCCTAGTTAGATGTTTTCCAAATTATTTTTGCCTTCTTTTATTTCTACTTTTGCCTGCATGTGTTAGCTCATTCCCACAGATGCAAGACACAGTTCTGAAAAGTGTTAGGAATGGCTCAGCTCTAAACTCTGAACTATGAAATTAAATTGTTAAATCTGTATTTTTAGTATCGTACTAATATCACTATATTCTGCTTTGAAATCTGGTAATAATGTGCATGTTGTGTTGTTGCTAATCTACATTATTCTTTTGGAGTGTCTAACAGTATTAATCGAAAGTAGGTTTGAGAGAGCGTAGTTTAAATATCATATATTATAGACGTGAAATGCTTACATTTGACAAAGCAATATTAATAATTAATAATTAAAATGTATTAATAAATGTAAAGATTTACTCATTTATGAACACTAATGCTGAATTAATAATAATCTTTCAATTATATGTGTTATTACGATCAAAACTGTATTCATTAGAACTCGTATGTCTTAAGTTAGCATGAGTCGCGAACTAGCTGTGTAACTCTCATTTTAAAGCGTATTTTTCTGTTTCTGTAGTATGCGGACTTGCAAATGACCATGACACAGCTATTGTTCTTTCTGTACTAGTTCGAAACATGAAGGAATTTTCTCATTCGTATGCTAGTAGCTTCTAGCTCAAAATTATGTGATTAGAAACAAACATGGACACTTCCAAGGACAATGAGACGAGGGGAAGAGAACTTTTGACCTGAGACGTGTGCCAAGATGGTGAAGTAACCCCGGACGTACCACCTACGAAAATGCTGATTATGAAGACCAATTGGAAGACGAGCTAGTATCAAGAAATGACAAATGCATTACTTAATGTATAATTTGATTGGTTATCAATAATGGGGTGTAGTTATTAGCCAATAGAATTGTGGGGGAATGTATTACGAAAAGGGGATAAAAACTCATGACACAAGGGACGACACACATTAGGTAGGGAATGATATCGATTGCATCCAGAAACTCTGTCACTCTATTTGGTGATTTGAGACTTAGACAAAATCATCCTAGCCCATAGACTGCCCTATTACACTTTCCTCCTTATGAGGAGAGTGTCCCTTGCTTCTAATTTAGATAGATTGACGATGAACTAACTGATGTCCTTAAGACGAAGTCTGATCCTGTATGCTGACCTATCTCGAGGAGGGTAATTATTAATGCTAACGGAATCTATTTGCCTTTCTTTCTAGGTACCAACTGCTGTATGTTTAATTAGGTATCTTAGTTAGATGTTTTCCAAATTGATGTTCTAAATTTGTTTGCATGAAGCCCAACATGCTAATGCTAATTTGAGGTTAGATGAGGTATTCATTTGACTGACGGAACTGACGTGACTGACATGTAGCTATGCTGAACTGATATTCTATGGTTTATTATGCACTATGATCTATTCTTTGCTAACGTATCTATCCTATGATTCTGATCATCGCATTGTTGAAAGTTTATCGTAGTTGCCACTTTGTGATTATGCTCTTATGCTTCTTGATTATGAGATTAATACGTTTATTATTAGATTGTAATCAATAGGGAATAAATTCACAAAATCATTCTTCAAGGTGTGGTTATTTGAGCCTGAGAACTAATGAATGCGCCGAAGGATCATGAATGGTTATTGTGAAATATATTTTGATCCTTGGTAATCTCGTTTTACGGAGACTCACCACTGGGTCCAAAGGTTCATCGACCTAAAACGAGTCCTGATGTGTATAAATTGACATAGACGGATGCGTTAGCAGTTCGAATCTTTTCAGACACTTTGGTCAGCCTATGGCTTTCATGCATGTTTATTATTTAGTTTTAGGCACCATTTATGTGACATTGATTTTGGAATTGTAATAAAACTTTCAGACTTCATTCAGTTTGGAGTTTGATTTAGTGTTGAATTATTCATGGTCTTTAATATTGTTTTTTGGATTTTTTGTTATTGTTATGTGGTCGCTTAATCCTAACTACTGACTTTGTCACCAAGTCTAATGACTCAGTCGACCTCCGAGGGTGAGAAATTGGGAAGGTGTCTCTCCAGAGCGCTTGCAGTTTCTTAACCCAAGGTGGAAAGAAGACTTTCGCGGTGCGCTCCAACAGCAACATCCTGGAAAGATTTTCATGGTGAACTTCAAGAAAATTGATTCCCTGGATGTAGGTCAGATACACATTCTTTTCAGAACGTTCAGTTCATTTAAGGAACACACAGATACAAATCTTACCATTTAAGACCTTTAACGGTGTCCTCTAAATTCAGGATCGCGAAATGTAATCTCTCGATCACTCCATGTGGGAAGGTTAATGCGGGTCAGCTGTTTTCTTTTATAATGGGTGTCACAGACCTACCTGTGAAACAGATACTCATTATGTTAAAACCTAGCTAAGTGGTTTTGTACTCAAATATGTGGACATAGTTCAAAGACGACTCATTCATACTTACTAAAGTTTTAGCACAAGTGTTTTATTGTTTTTCAACTTCATAGGGAAAAGATGCAGAATTTTTACAATGAATGGTCTTTTCTACTTTGTTTGCCATATTTTATGTCTCTTGATCCATTTTCCGAAAGTGTTTCATGCCAGAATATATTTGAAATATGGTAAGGCTCTCATCACAAGTAGATCAATCTTCTTGGCACGTTCCCTACTGAACTTGTTTCAAAATCACTTTTCATTATATTGATGATGTCACAGAAGTTATGTCATACGTTTTTGGTCATGTGGTGTCATCATAGGAATGTAACCCTAATGCCACTCATGAAGGATTTGTCTGAATGGAAATCAGGCATATGCTGCAGGGTGCTCTGGCTTGTAACAGATGCATTTCTGGCAATAAGCAGTGGTGCACTGCCCCATCATGAACAGAGTTCACCAACCAATGATCCCACCTGAATGCAAATTAATGATAACCTGCTAACTGGCAGCTCTGCCAATCTGACAATGTGCATCAATCCTGACCGGAGTGACATACTACAGGGGACAAGTTATCCCAGTCACAAGCTATTACAGACCATATAAAATGAAGAGGAAATGCAATGAAATGAAACGGAATTAAATGAAATAGGAGCTTATTAAGCACAACTGCTGCCCAGAGGGTGTCCCTGCACTGGCCTGAGATTAGTATTGTGCAGAGGATCAATGCTTTTCTTTAAGGCACCTAAGAGACAGGGCAGAAGGGGAGGCCTACTGTATGGGGAATAGGCTAGGTCTTTAGCTTTGGCCTAAAAGTATATTCATTCTCTTCGTGTCTCCTCTTGTGACTAATCAAAATTTGGGAATGTGCAGCTCATTTGTATAGGTGGAACATAAAGTTCTCTGGGTGACATTGTGGGTGAATCTGTTGGGGAGATACTTTGGGCCTGTTCAATGAAAGGGTGTAAAGACTATAACCAATGCATTAACACAATATGTTTTGGCAGAAACAGATAGTGAAGGAGGCTAATGATGGAGTCTCGCTCACCAGGACAGTTTTAACACTAGTCTTGCCATTGTTTTCAGGTGGATTGGATAATTTAAAGTAAATCAAAGACACAAGTCCCAGAATGAATTAAGCTGCTGCATAAAAACACAATGTGGAATATATGGTCCTTGCTATGTGCCTCTTTCTATTGCAGTTGTAAGGTCGGTCCATCAGCTCTGCCAAATGCACCTCAATATGACTTGAAGCACCATCCACCCGTTTCTTAACTAAAACCATTACAACAGGCTTTACCAATCTACCTCATTCTCAATGTTCCAGAAAGAGGGTGCTTGCTATCAATTCTGCCAATGTGCCTTAGTTCTGATGTAAAGGACCATTATCACACTGTGCCAGAAACAGAACCCATAGCAGCATCTCTGCCAATGTGTCCAAATGATAACTTGCAGCCCCATGAACTGCCATGACTGTTATAAGTACCTCATTCCTGCCTGAAGAAAGGGCGAGCTTTTAGCTCCCTGTGCACGTGTGCAGTGACTTGGAGGCAGCAATTTTACATCCTGTTGTCACAGCAGTGTCTCAAACAAGCACCTCTCGCCTAAGAAAACAGTAGTCCAAAAGCTCAATATGAGTGTGCAACTCTCCCAAATTCTTTGCGCTCCTATCGTCTCCCTCTGTTACAACCTTTCCATCCTGTTACTCTTTCTAGTCTTCTCTCCGTAATGACCCTCTTTCCTCTCTCCTCTTCCCACTCCCTTCCTCTATTATCTCGTGCCTGCGTAGCAGAGCAGCCCAATCCTACAACTCACTTCTCTACTCAAATCTACGGCCTGCGCTGCTCGACGCAGGTTTGGAGATGCTAAATCACAAATTTAGTGAAGAGATAAAGGGCCAGATGTATGAAAGGTTTTTACCAATTCTACGTCTATGGAAAAATGTGTTCATACATATGGCCCATAGTTTACTTTTATAATGCAATGAGAGAGAAGTGTAGATGCGTATTCTAGCTGCGGAGAGACCCCATGCCATGTGTCACACTTTCAACCAGCCCTCTTTCTTTATCTAACAGCATTTAGTATTATGGACTTCCAGTCTTGACTTGGCAATTGTATGTATATGCTAAAACATACCAACATGCAAAGTGCTGTTATCTAAAACTTATCTTTGAATATCTAGGTGTAACGTTGAATGAAACCATGTCCTGGGGAACTCACCAGACTAGGGTTAATCTTAAATTAGTGCAGACCACTGGCGGCATTGCTCGGTTGATGAGAAGCTCCACATATCGACCGCTGGGGCCGCTTATCCAGATATACAAGGCACAGGCTAGAGGAGCTCTGATGTACGGGGTGGAACTGTGGGGTCACACAGCTTCCTGCAGTTTGTCTATAACTGAGAACAACTTCATTAGACAGATAGTAGCACTCCCGTCCAGTACTCCGCTCCTCCCCCTGAGGATGGATCTGGGTCTGAGACCAATAGCAGATGAATTAGGTCTCAGACCCATAGTCTTCTGGCGAAGGCTATGGAGCACCGAAGAACTCTCTTCTTATAGGGCGGAACTGAGGGAGTTTTTAACCCACCCTAAAGCTCCACAGATCCCGTGGATAAAATATATAAAAAAGTCCTGTATGGGATTGGGCCTCCCTGACCTGTGGTCGGATCCAGCTAACGCCTCACTAAGGATCCCACGAAGAGCTTTGGTCAGTGCTTACCACGAGCAGAAATTAGCTATGGCCCTAGACTGCAAGAACGAGGGGTCATTAACATCTGTATTCGCGCAAAGCAAGGACTCATACCGCTTGGAGAGGGTTCTGGATGCTATGTCTCCTGTGCTGGCCAGGAAGCTATTTCTCCAATGGAGATATGGCACATTGCCTCTGCGATCTTACACCTGCTCCTGGTCAACACTGCCATCTACCAAGCTATGTCCGACATGTGTGGGAGCAGAGGAAAGCGATCTGCATGTGGTCTTGTTTTGTCCAACTTACAAGGCTGCCAGGAAATATTGGCTCCTACCACTTATTAGAAACCTTGGTTTTAGGGAGTACCTCCCGGTGTACAGAATTTTAAAAACTGATGTTTCAGGTCCAATTGTGTTTGCACTAGCCAAATTCCTTACCAATGTCTGGCATATTCGTACCCGTATTTTAAAGTTGCAGGCTCTTATCAAACTTTAAGTTTTTATTTTAATTGTATGGTCTTTTATCTAATGTGTTTCCTGTTTACTTTTCCTTGATGGTTTTACATGTTCATATGTGTGTTTTTTGTGTACATCTTTTATGGCCAAATTGGCCGAAATAAAGATTAAAAAAAAAAAAAAAAAAAAAAAAACGTATCTGGCTGATGGTGTGATGTTTTTTTATTAAAAGCTATGCATGTATATTTACATTAATCTGCAACACGCAAATGTATTTATTATGTAATAGTCCTGTTAAAGTTGGCCATAGTTGATGTAGTACTCAGTCTAAAATGCCTGAGGTGCACTTGCCATATCCCTTCTTGTTGTATATTTTTTCTTCTTCTCGTTACAGGGGAAGAGCTGAACCAGCAGCCCTGACTAATTTTAATAGTTCTCATGTGAATATTTAGTTTTACACAATCCTTGAAGTATTAGTTAATGAGTGCAGCTGGAGAGAATTTCCTAGAATGGGAGTATCACATTGTGTTGCAGGTACAGGGATTGAATGATGCTTCGCAAGACGCCTCATTGAATTTTAGTTTGTGAAATAATAATATATTCTTCTCACAATGCACCTTAACCCGATTCGTTCCTTTCATAGAAATTGTTTGTAGGTGTAGCAATTTTGTGAAATAGTGTCCTTTACATATTGCAATGCAGTCTTAAAGTTAGACGCCTTTCCTGTTCTCTTTAAAGAGGATAACCTTTTCCTTAGCCTGCAAGGAGTTAGACTTGTGAGCAGTTAAATTACCTACTTGTCTGACAAATCTTTAGTTCATTAATTTGATACTGCATTTTAGAGGCTATTCATGCTGACACCCTCTGCCTGACATCTCCCCAACTTTCTCAATGTATTTTAGCTTAATTGAGTAAAGTTTTCTTCTTCCTTCAAGAGAAACAGTCTGGTTTGATTTATATTTTTAGACAACTTTTTAAGAGCTTTTTTTTTATTTATGATTTTGAATGGCTTTGAATCATATTGACTACTGCATCCACGTATTGACTAATGATTTAGAAAGAATTTCATGATTTGAATTTGTTACTTTGCTATAGTTTGCAAATCTAATAATATCTTGTCATTTTTGTGGGGCCAAAAATGCTTCATGTTATTGAAATGTATTGATGGATGTGTCAGAACTAAAAGCCCATTTGCTTGAGTGCAGCCTTTACTTGAGTTTGCACCACAGATGCACAATGCAAAATGCTGCATCATAGTCATCATTTCAAATGACATGGTGCAGCCATGATCTTTTCAACTACTGTAAGGAAATGCCTCCTTGGCATGGTTACCCCCTGACTTTTTGCCTTTGCTGATGCTATGTTTTGAATTGAAAGTGTGCTGAGGCCTGCTAACCAGGACCCAGCACCAGTGTTCTTTCCCTAACCTGTACTTTTGTTTTCACAATTGGCACACCCTGGCATCCAGGTAAGTCCCTTGTAACTGGTACCCCTGGTACCAAGGGCCCTGATGCCAGGGTAGGTCTCTAAGGGCTGCAGCATATCTTATGCCACCCTGGGGCCCCTCACTCAGCACAGACACACTGCTTGCCAGCTTGTGTGTGCTAGTGAGGACAAAACGAGTAAGTCGACATGGCACTCCCCTCAGGGTGCCATGCCAACCTCACACTGCCTATGCAGTATAGATAAGTCACCCCTCTAGCAGACCTTACAGCCCTAAGGCAGGGTGCACTATACCATAGGTGAGGGCACCAGTGCATGAGCACTGTGCCCCTACAGTGTCTAAGCAAAACCTTAGACATTGTAAGTGCAGGGTAGCCATAAGAGTATATGGTCTGGGAGTCTGTCAAACACGAACTCCACAGCACCATAATGGCTACACTGAAAACTGGGAAGTTTGGTATCAAACTTCTCAGCACAATAAATGCACACTGATGCCAGTGTACATTTTATTGTAAAATACACCCCAGAGGGCACCTTAGAGGTGCCCCCTGAAAACTTAACCAACTACCTGTGTACGCTGACTGGTTCCAGCAGCCTGCCACAACCGAGACATGTTGCTGGCCACATGGGGAGAGTGCCTTTGTCACTCTGTGGCCAGTAACAAAGCCTGCACTGGGTGGAGATGCTATCACCTCCCCCAGGCAGGAGGAGTCACTGGCCAGTCAGGACAGCCCCTAAGGTGTCCTGAGCTGAAGCGACTCTAACTTTTAGAAATCCTCCATCTTGCAGATGGAGGATTCCCCCAATAGGGATAGGAATGCGACCCCGTCCCCTTGGGAGGAGGCACAAAGAGGGTGTACCCACCCTCAGGGCTAGTAGTCATTGGCTACTAACCCCCCAGACCTAAACACGCCCTTAAATTTAGTATTTAAGGGCTCCCCTGAACCTAAGAATTTAGATTCCTGCAACTTACAAGAAGAAGAGGACTGCTGAGCTGAAAAACCCCTGCAGAAGAAGAAAGAAGACACCAACTGCTTTGGCCCCAGTCCTACCAGCCTGTCTCCTGCCTTCAGAAGAAAACTGCTCCAGCGACGCTTTCCCCAGGACCAGCGACCTCTGAATCTTCAGAGGGCTGCCCTGCTTCCAAGAAACCAAGAAACTCCTGAGAACAGCGGCCCTGTTCAACAAAGACTGCAACTTTGTATCCAGAGGAGCAGATTTACAGTAAAGACCCCTGCAATCCCCGCAAGAAGCGTGAGACTTGCAACACTGCACCCGGCGACCCCGACTCGACTGGTGAAGAAACAACACCTCAGGGAGGACCCTCCGGCGACTCCGAGACTGTGAGTAACCAAAGTTGTCCCCCCTGAGCCCCCACAGTGACGCCTGCAGAGGGAATCCCAAGGCTCCCCCTGACCGCGACTGCCTGACTCTAAAATCCCGACGGCTGGAAAAGACCCTGCACCCGCAGCCCCCAGCACCTGAAGGATCGGAACTCCAGTGCAGGAGTGACCCCCAGGAGGCCCTCTCCCTTGCCCAGGTGGTGGCTACCCTGAGGAGCCCCCCCCTTGCCTGCCTGCACCGCTGAAGAGACCCCTTGGTCTCCCATTGACACCTATTGAAAACCCGACCCGTGTTTGCACACTGCACCCGGCCGCCCCAGTGCGGCTGAGGGTGTACTTTTTGTGTGGACTTGTGTCCCCCCCGGTGCCCTACAAAACCCCCCTGGTCTGCCCTCCGAAGACGCGGGTACTTACCTGCTGGCAGACTGGAACCGGGGCACCCCCTTCTCTCCATTGAAGCCTATGCGTTTTGGGCACCACTTTGAAATCTGCACCTGACCGGTCCTGAGCTGCTGGTGTGGTGACTTTGGGGTTGCTCTGAACCCCCAACGGTGGGCTACCTTGGACCCCAATCTTAACCCCGTAGGTGGTTTACTTACCTGCAAAAACTAACATTACTTTACCTCCCCCAGGAACTGTGAAAATTGCACTGTGTCCACTTTTAAAACAGCTAAATGTGTTTTATGTAAAAAGTATATATGCTATTGTGATTATTCAAAGTTCCTAAAGTACTTACCTGCAATATCTTTAAAATTAGATATTACATGTAGAATTTGAACCTGTGGTTCTTAAAATAAACTAAGAAAAGATATTTTTCTATACAAAAACCTATTGGCCTGGAATTGTTTCTGAGTGTGTGTTCCTCATTTATTGCCTGTGTGTATGTACAACAAATGCTTAACACTACTCCTTTGATAAGCCTACTGCTCGACCACACTACCACAAAATAGAGCATTAGTATTATCTCTTTTTGCCACTATCTTACCTCTAAGGGGAACCCTTGGACTCTGTGCATGCTATTCCTTACTTTGAAATAGTGCATACAGAGCCAGGTTCCTACAACTACGTTTAGTGGTCAAAGTCAGACAGATTTAAGAACTAATACCATGCACATATTTCAACATATATCCCAAACATACTCCAAAGCAGCTGTGCATTGTGTTTTCATGTATATGAGACATTTAGCACCGACACTGTTGAATTCTCAGCCATAATTGCACATTCCTAATGAAAGCATCGAATTGTGCCCTCCAGCTGAAGGGTACACCCAGGACAGGCTCCTGGGCACAGTCAAGAGGCAGAGATGCAGGAGTATTCAAAAACGTTATATTCTACCAACGCTGTGTGGGAGCAAGCAGAGAAAGAGTGAGACTATAGAAGGAAGATTTTCCCCTCTCCTTACTGGACTTTGATCCCGCTAGCACTTCTATTTTCATTTTCCTAAGAGTTTCTTACTTAAGCACTGGCTGTCGGCACTTTGAGCATTGCTCTTAATGCTTTTTCACTGCAGGGGTCGGCAATGAATGCTGAGGCCTGCTGAGGTCCATTGATGATTGGTAGGTAGAAGGGTTATGGCCTTTATTGGTAACGTTGGAAAGTGTGTCTTTGACAGCCATGTAAGAAAGAAAGACAAATACATTTATCAAAATAAGTGCAAGGCAGTAACCTTTACAAGATGAACAGAGTGATCGGTAGAGGGGGATCCTTATAGTTGAAGCGATGAGTTTGTTGGTCTTGCTAGTTCCAACTCTTTGCAGTACGACTGAATCCAGCGAGGGTCAGGACTCACCACCTCTCAGACAAATGACTCCTCCTAAATACCTCCCATGTCATTGTGTATTGTCCACTCTCTTCCATCTTTTTTCAAAACATATTCTATCCTTTTGAGGGTACCATCCATAAAAACATTCTACTGTACCTGTGACAACAGATATTTGAATGTAGGTATTCTATAACTAACAAGCATTTGTTGTGGGAGTGGTTTAAAGTCTTACAAGATACAATTTCATTTCTTACTTTACCGATGTGAGCAGTGATTTCTTCAACGTAAGTACTTTGTCAGTTATGCAGTTCTGTGAATTACAGCAGCTGGTATATCCCTACTATTGCCTGGTGTGATACATTGAAAGCTATATTGAACACTTTGGCCCTGATTCCCAGTTGTGCAGAATAGGGTGGGGTATTACCCAAACCCAGCAAATACCATGATCATGGGTTGAGGTATTTACCAGGTGACATGAATACCACCTCTTCCAAGTATTCAGCCTGGAAATTTGACATAAGGTGAACCTCTATTTTACACAGACGTTTCTGCATGCTTTAGCTTCTGTCCCGGACTTTCACCGTAAAACATTTTAGGAGGCATGATCAGTCAGAATCTTTCTTGGCAAAACTGAAAGGGTTTGATAAATACCACACAGCTCTTAATTTCAATCCTGTGAAAACTCAGAGATGGGAATTTAGACCTCAAATTGTAATCAAGACATTTGTGTGACTTTCTGAGGTAGGGGTTCTCTAGCCAATCTATGTAGCCATTGTTTCTCATGGCAAAACCTGTCTTAAGGTCGAAAGGGATTGAAGCTCGGTATGGCTAATTACTGTTGAGGGTCAGCAGTCTATTTAACTTCCCGAAGCTGCCTCATTACTCATTGTGGTGAGGGTGGAACTTTTAGAAATGGCAAGAAAAAAACCTTTACCAGTTTCACAAAGCTTATCTATTCACAAAAATAAACAAAAGGCATAAATTAACCCCTTCACTGCCATCCTTTTACCCTCCAGAGCCAAGCCTTTTTTTTGGCTATTTGGGGTAGTTCTTGCTTAGGCCAGCATAACGTTTTGTCGACATAAGCTATCCAGGCCAAATTTGCATTTTTTTTCCAATATCCTAAGGTTTCTAAAGGTACCCAGAGTTTGTGGGTTCCCTTGAAGGAGTCCAAGAAATTAGACAAAATACAGCTAAAATGTCTTTTTTGGGGGGAAAAATGGGAACAAAGTGCAACAGAAGAAAGCATGTTTTTTTTCTCTGCAAATAGCATCAACAAAGGGTTTGCAGTGCTAAAATTACCATCTTCCCACCTTTCAGGAACAGACTGACTTGAATCAGAAAACCACATTTTTCAACACAATTTTAGCATTTTTCTAGGGCATATCGCCTTTTTACTATTTTTTTGTGCTTTCAGCCTCCTTCCTGCTAGTGACAGAAATGGGTGTAAAACCAATGGTGGATCCCGGACAGTTAAACATTTCTGAAAAGTTTATAAAATACTGAATTTAGCAAGGGGTTATTTGTGTAAATCCTTCAAGGTTTTCCTACGGAGAGTAACAGCTGCAATAAAACAAATATTGAAATTAAATTGAAAAAACAGCTATTTCTGTCCACGTTTTCTCTGTAACTTTTTCCAGCTATGATTCTTGAAAACAATATACCATTATGTCTGCTGGCCTCTTCTGGTTGTGGGTATGTATAGGTTCATCAAGAATCCTTGGTACCCAGAGCCAATAAATGAGCTGCACCTTGCAATGGGTTTTCATTGTATACCGGGTATACAGCAATTCATTTGGTAAAATATAAAGAGTGGAAAATAGGTATCAAGAAAACCTTTGTATTTCCAAAATGGGCACGAGATAAGGTATTGAGAAGCAGTGGTTATTTGCACATCTCTGAATTCTGGGGGTCACCATTCTAGCATGTGAGTTACAGGGCATTTCTCAAATAGACTTATTTCTTACAAACTGTCTTACATTTGGAAGGAAGAAATGTAGAGAAAGAGAATGGGCAATAACAATTGTTCTTCTAATCTGTGTTCCCCCAAGTCTCCAGATAAAAATGGTACCTCACTTGTGTAGATAGGCTGAATTCCTGCGACAGGAAACGCCCTAAAATGCAACATGGACACATCACATTTTTACACTGAAATCTGACATGTTTTTAGGAAAGTGCCTAGCTGTGGAGTTTGGCCTCTAGCTCAACCGGCACCTACCGAAACCTAGAAAAACCTGTGCATTAAAATAAAAAACTAGACACCTAGAGGAAGCCAGGATGGGGTAACTTGTGGCACTTTAACCAGGTTCTTATACCCATAATCCTTTGAAAACCTCAAAATGTGGAGAAAAAAAAACACTTTTTCCTCTCATTTCGGTGATGGAAAGTTCTAGAATCTGAGAGGAGCCACAAACTTCCTTCCACCCGGCATTTCCCCAAGTCTCCCAATAAAAATGGTACCTCACTTGTGTTGGTAGGCATAGTGCCTGCGACAGGAAATGCCCAAAACACAACGTGAACACATCAAATGTTTCTAATGAAAACTTACCTGTTTTTTGCAAAGTGCCTAGCTATGGATTTTGGCCTCTAGCTCACCTGGCACCTAGGGAAACGTAGCAAACCTGTGCATTTTTTTAAAATAAAACTCCAGGGGAATCCACGATATGGTGATGTGTGGGGCTCTTACTTGGTTCTGTTACCCAGAATTCTTTGAAAACCGCAAAATGTGGCTGAAAAACACTTTTTCCTCATGTTTCGGTGCGGCAAAGTTATCAAATCTGAGCTGATCCACAAACGTCCTTCCACTCATCATTTCCCCACATCTCCTGATAAAAATGGTACTTCACTTGTGAGGGTAGGCCTAGTGCCACCGACAGGGAAGGGACTAAAACACAAAATGGACACATGAAAATTATCTTTTACAAAACTACCTGTTTTTCAAGGGGGCACCTGTGTTTTTGACCCAGGGCTCAGCAGCCATTTAGGGAAGTCTACCAAACCCAGACCTTTCTGAAAACTAGACACCTGAGGGAGTCTAGGGAGGTATGACTTGTGTGGATCCCCCAGTGTCCTCTTATTGAGAATCTTTAGCAAACCTCAAATTTATCTAAAAAAAACACATTTTCCTCACATTTCTGCGTGGGATCACCTCACCAGCACAAATTTCCAACCACCTAAGTTTCCTCTCAGTCTCCCAATAAAGATGATACCTCACTTGTGTAAGTGAGGCGAGTGCCTGGGACAGGGAAGGGCCAACAACATGTAAAAATTGAGAGGGAACCAAAGCAGGTACAAAAGGGCAATTTGAAATAAAATGTTTTTAGGCTGGCAAGTGGGGCAGAATTTTTATCAGTTTAAATGCAAAAATACTGAGTGGAAGGAATTTTGTGGATTCCTGCGGATTCCGGAATGTGCAATCACAAAAATATTGGTGAAAATGCATGATTTCAAGCAAAGTTGGAGGTTTGCAGGGCATTGTGGGTAAGAAAATAGTGTGGGGTGCATGTGAAGCACACCACCTTAGACCCAGATGTTTAGTTTTCAGATGTGTCTAGGTCTGGTAGACTTTTCTAGGTGGCAGCGGCCCAATGTCCAAAAAATGCAGCTGCTCACCATTCTAAATAGGACAAAACTGGGAGTTAGCCAAGCTCTCTTGGCCCAAATGTGAAATCAAAACCCAGATTAATCAAATCTCTTCTTGCTTGCCTTTAGGATAAGATCCTTTAGTTTGCAGGGGGGTGCTGAAAGACTGTTAGCCCTTTCAGTTGGGGTGGGGGCCATTATCATGCGCATACTGGTTGGCAGCTCCCACCCCTCAATTTTGTTTTATTCCCTGGCATCCTGGCAACCGGGAAGTGGATTAGGGATATTTACCCCATCTGCCAACAGTGGACAGAACAACTTTGTCCCCATTTATATGCGATGGGGGTATTGCCATAAACCACACTCTTTTTAAAAAACAATTCTTCCCTGTGTCTAGCCGGCTTTCTGCTCTCCTTGGGCCAGATGGGTCTTACAAAAAGAGGCTGATCTGCCCTCAGGTGGGCAGAAATGGCCTTCAGTAATGTGCCCTTACCGGGAGAGACCACTGCCCAAGGGACCACTTCCCCCAAACAAAACACACACACACACACCGATCCCTGGTGCCTAAGTGGTTTCTTCACCCTTAGGGGCAGAAGGACCTAATACAAATAGGCTGATCTGCCCCCAAGGAGGGCAGAGATTGCCAACAGTAATGTGCCCCCATGGGGAGCGACCCTTGCCCTAGGGGCCTGCCCCCAAACAGAACACACACACACACAAAACAATCCCTGGTGCCTAGGTGGTTTCTGCCGCCCTTGGGGCAGATGGGCCTAATAGAAATAGGCCAATCTGCCCCAAAGGGGGGCAGAAATGGCCTAAAATAATATGCCCACATGGGGAACGGCCCTTCCCCAAGGGGATAATCTGCTCTCAAGGGGGGCAGAAATGGCCTAAAATATTATTGCCCCCCAAGGGAGCGACCCTTGCCTAAGGGGCTACTCCCCTTATTTGTTTACTAAAAGTAAACAAAATCCCTGGTGTCTGCTTGGCATTTCTGCAGCAGCATCATATGCGATCGTGCTGCAGAAAGCTCAGAGATACATGATAGGAATGGAAAATTCTTTCCTTTCCTTTTTATGCTTCTCTGACCTCCCTCTTCCCCCGTCCAAGGAGAAACTAATCAGTTTCTCCTCAGGTTGTGCTGGAAGCTATGCTTCCAGCATGATGGGGACGACCTCTGATGAGGTCAGTGCATGATCGCTTGCTGATGTTATCAGATGTCACTGGGGGGTGCCGGGGGTGGCAGCAGAAGTGATTTCACTACCATCCCTGCCCGGGGGTGTGTGGGTGGGTGACCCACAAGGGAAGTGCTAGCGCTCCCCCCTTGGGCCAGGTGCAGGATGTAATGGTTACCTCCGTGGCACACGAGCGTCGTGCCACCGGATGTTACTATTACATTCAGGACACAGAAGGGGTTAAACATGCATTGCAAAGCTCCAACCTTAAAATAATTTTCTTCTTTTTTTAGTGACAGTTGATTACTCAACCATTACCCATGCCTGCCTAGGAAGTGGATCTGTTGCTCATACCTGATGGAGATATCGTTAATGCAGAGCCCATGTCAAGTACAGTAGCTAGGGGAATTGTATCATGGGATGTTTTGACAAACAGAGTAGGAAACTATTTTACATTGTGAAGTCTATGACAAACACAATAGGAAAGGGTTTTCTGTTGTGAACTCTATGACAAACACAATAGGAAGATACTTTAACCTTGTTCTTTAAGCTGTAAAGACAATAAGAAGGGGTTTACAATGTGAAGTAAGTGACATACACCATAGGAAGGAGAGTCATACTGTCTAACTCAGAGAGACATTCTTATACAAATCTCTAATACTCCCGGTCAGGCGACTTCAACAGTGCTGGTTCACATTCTAATATCATCTTATCAGCAGCTAGTTTGGTAATTAAACTGGTTTTTGGTTTTAAAAGTAGAAACACTGACTGGATATTGACTTTCTGTGAAGTAGTTTCATTGCTCATAACTTATATAAGAATATTGCTGTTGCACATCATGTGCCAAATCCAGTAGGAAGGAACTGGCTATACATGATGTAACCCGTAACAAATACAGTCAGAAGAGGTTTTACATTGTAATGTGTCTGACAAATGCAATAGGAAGGGATTTCTCATTGCGATCTCTCTGACAAAGGTAAAATACTAGGGGTTACCTAGTAAACTATGTGCAAAACACAGTATACATTTTATCTTGTTCATTCAATGACGAATAACATATTCAGGAGTTTTACATTGTGAACTCCATAGCAAATAACATAGGAAGGGGGTTTATTTTGTTTAACAATGAGGACTTTCCTACACTTATCTAATAGTTGTCAAGTTTTCAAATTACTTATTTGTGACATTGCTATCCTTTCAGTATGTGTATGAGTGGCATTCTATTGCAAAATGTGTGACACTTCGAGTGACACTTTCTTGTGAGTAACACTAAACAGTGAAGACCATGTAAAGAGATGCATATCAGAATTTAATTCTTTTGAGCAATGGGAGGCTTAAAAAGGGACTTGAAATTGCTGCAAAATCCCCAAAATGGAATGTCAGAAAAGTATTTGGTGGTTAATGCACTTGCTGAATAGCTCTATGGTTAGTCTAGACACACACTAACTTCAGCATGAAATAGCACAGAGAGTTAAAGCACCTGCTGCAAAGCACAAGATATAATATGCTGGTCTCATTTATATTTCATGCTGACAGTTTGGTGGGCTACTGGTTTTGCTACAGAATTTTTTTGTGTTGTCTGCATGTCACAAATTATAATTGTTATAATACAGCTCAGTGAACTTGCATCAAGAAGCTACACATAAACTGATGGAAGATATGAAGGTAGAATGTTACTTGTTTTTACTTAGTCTTTCATAATGCTAACATTGGTAAAAAGGGTTATTTTAAAGACTAATTACTAAGAGCTATACATATAAATATACAAATGCACACAAGCATGCATTCACACAAATGCATGATAAGTGCCAGTAGCCATTTTTGAAGTTTTCAAAACCATAAAGTGAACAATGCTCTGACATCCACCAATATCCTACTGATACTTGAATTAGGTTTAAATAACCATCGGACTTCCAAGTGTCACATATCATTCACTTTACAGGAGCACAGCTAGCCTTCTCATTTGCAGCACATTTATAAAAACAGTTAATTTACCTTATCTTATCAATTTAATAGGACTACTTGAGAGGCATCTTGATCATGGGGCTGCTGGGACACTGAATTGTTGTTTTATAGCCCCTTCTGGCTTCAGCAGCCTCTGAATAATTGCAACTCCTGCGATAGCCCTGACTGTACACAGAGTTCTTCCTAGCTCCGTGTTTTACGTCGCTCAAGAAGAGAGGGTATTTTTTGCAATCGCTTGCAATGGTTACTTTACAAGCCATCAGACACATGAAACAATTAGAGGCACAAAAATAGGCACCTAGCCTGCTAAAGCATAATTGTACTATTAACAGCAGGAAGAGATAGCACTGGAGCTGGTGAAATGAATGAAAGTCAGGAGCTTTTCACCTCCTGGCTATTAACAAGTGTCTTTCCTATTTCTTTTTCAAATGAAAGAAAAGGGGGTATCAGCTCACCGCTGGTGCAGCTTGTTTCACAAATGCAACAGAAAGGTTTTAAAAACAATGCACTCACATACTTATTTTTTATTGCTGATCTCTTGTGGATCTTGCAGGTTTCGTTCTATTATTGGAAGGTGCATCTCCTTTACCTCTCATCAGAGTAGAACCTGGGATGTAGAAGAGAGAAACACATACAAAGTAAACAAGCCGGGCCCATGCTGAGATGAGTGGTATCCATGGCAACCAGTCACCTCTCCTAGACACCGGCTTACATTGCCTTGGGCACACAGTAGAGAAGCCTCTCTGAGTGTACAACCGAGTGCAAGCTAAAGCCCCTTATCAGCTCACGGAGAAGCTTCATAGTGCATAACTTAACATTTTAGTGAGGCCACCACTACTGAAATGCGTTATCCTAACCCGTGATGCGTGGCACGGATGTTATCTCTGGTTGGCATGGGGTTGTAGCTAAAAGGCTGGGTTTTCATTGTGCAAATTTGTATTGATATGTTTAGTTTTTAGCTGAGTGTGAATTAAATAACATGTTCTTTTTCTAAGTAAAAGCACGGGCAGGGCAGTAACTTAATATATCTTGTTGTGCACTTTGCAGTTTTCTGAGTTTCCAACCCACACCAGCTCCCTGGGTAAGCCTTGGACTACTCTGCACTGCTGCAAGTGTCAACTGTTCCAAAATATGTAGGAGATGAAGTTGGTGCTCAGTTTGGTTACAACAGTAAGTTACGGTTACAGTTCTTGCTCCACCCCTTTGTTACTCTTCCTTATGGAAACTTGATTAGATAATGTAGAAATGGGGTCTTTGGTTGACAGTCAGGTTACCCCCTGTTCAAGCAAGGACCCTCACTCTAGTCTGGGCAAAAGAAAATCACCCTCAGCTAACCCCTGCTTACCACCTTGGTAGCTTGGCAGAGCAGTTGGCTTAACTTCAGAGTGCTAGGTGTAAAGTATTTGTACCAACACACACAGTAACTTAATGAAAACACTACAAAATGACACAACACCAGTTTAGAAAAATAGGAAATATTTATCTAAACAAAACAAGACCAAAAAAAAAGTCGCGAAGACCCCCAAGTACAGTACCTTTGGTGAAGAGTTAAAACAAGTCGATGCGCGAAGTCAGGGATCGCAGCATCTGTGCGAAACGTTGAATCTGTGCACTTCGAGCGGCGTCGGTCATGACGTGGTGCGGCAACTTCCACAGAGTTCCGGACTTCAGTGGGGCTGCAGTGGCGTCGGGCCTGCGAAGATCGCCGCGTTCCAGCCAAGGTCACGGAGTCGGTTGCAGGCGGCGTCATCGGATTCGGCAGCGGCGTCGGTTCGAAGTCGTCCGAAGTCGATTTTCTTGGATTTCCACCAGCTTCCCTTCCAGAGGCCCAGGGACTGGATAGGGCACCACTTGTCAGAGCAGGAGTCTCTTCAGTTCAGAGACTCCAGGTGCTGGCAGAGAGAAGTCTTTGCTGTCCCTGAGACTTCAAACAAGAGGAGGCAAGCTCTAAATCAAGCCCTTGGAGATTTCGTCACAAATTGGAAGGCACACAAAGTCCAGTCTTTGCCCTCTTACTCTGGCAGAAGCAGCAACTGCAGGATAGCTCCACAAAGCACAGTCACAGACAGGGCAGCATTTCTCCTCAGCTCTTCAGCTCTTATCCAGGCAGAGGTTCCTCTTGTTTCCAGAAGTGTTCTAAAGTCTGTGGTTTTGGGAGCCCTTCTTATACCCAATTTCCCCTTTGAAGTAGGCCCACTTCAAAGTAAAATCTCTTTGAAAGGTGAAATCCTGCCTTGCCCAGGCCAATCAATCAATCAATCAATCACTGCATTTGTAAAGCGCGCTACATACCCGCGAGGGTCTCAAGGCGCTGGGGGGGGGGGTGCTACTGGTCGAAGAGCCAGGTCTTGAGGAGTCTTCTGAAGTTCTGAAGGCCAGCAGGTCCTGGGTCTGTCGTAGGATGGTGGGGAGAGTGTTCCAGGTATTGCCGGCGAGGTAGGAGAAGGATCTGCCGCCGGCGGTGGTTTTTCGGATGCAGGGGGACTGTGGCGAGGGCTAGGTTGGCTGAGCAGAGGTTTCGGGTGGGGGTGTGGAAGCTGAGTCGGTTGTTGAGGTAGGTGGGTCCGGTGTTGTGCACTGCTTTGTGTGCGTGGATCAGGAGCTTGAAGGTTATCCTTTTGTTGACGGGGAGCCAGTGCAGGCCTCTCAGGTGGAGTGTGATGTGGCTGCGGCGGGGGACATCGAGGATGAGTCGGGCCGAGGCGTTCTGGATGCGTTGGAGTCGTCTCAGGAGCTTGTTTGTAGTTCCTGAGTAGAGGGCGTTCCCGTAGTCGAGTCTGTGTGTGATGAGGGCCTGGGTAACGTTTTTTCTCATGTCGAGGCGGATCCATTTGAAGATCCTGCGGAGCATACGGAGGGTGTTGAAGCAGGACGCGGAGACGGCGTTGACTTGCCTGGTCATGGAGAGAGTGGAGTCGAGGATGACCCCCAGGTTGCGTGCGTGGTCCGTGGGTTCCGGGGCTGTGCCTAGTGACGTGGGCCACCAAGAGTCGTCCCAGGCTGATGGGGTGGGTCTGAGAATGAGGACCTCCGTCTTGTCTGAGTTCAGCTTCAGTCTGCTGTCCTTCATCCAGTCGGCTACGGCCTTCATTCCTCGGTGGAGATTAGCTTTGGCGGTGTGGGGATCTTCGGTGAGGGATATGATCAGCTGGGTGTCGTCGGCGTAGGAGATGATGTTGAGGTTGTGTTGTCGTGCGACGTGGGCGAGGGGGGCCATGTAGATATTGAACAGTGTTGGGCTGAGGGAGGATCCCTGTGGGACGCCGCAGATGATCTAGGTGGTTTTGGAGCGGAAGGGTGGGAGGCGGACGCTCTGGGTTCTGCCGGAGAGGAAGGATGTGGTCCAGGCCAGGGCCTTCTCTTGGATACCGGCATCATGGAGGCGTGCTGATAGTGTGCGGTGGCAGACTGTGTCAAAGGCTGCTGATAGGTCCAGGAGGATGAGGGCGGCTGTTTCTCCTTTGTCCATCAGGGTCCGGATGTCGTCAGTGGCGGCGATGAGGGTGGTCTCGGTGCTGTGGTTACTGCGAAAACCAGATTGGGACGGGTCCAGGATGTTGTTGACTTCGAGGTAGCGGGTCGGCTGTTTGTTGACAATCTTCTCGGTCACTTTTGCCTGGAAAGTGAGCAGGGAGATGAGACGGAAGTTCTTGAGGTCCTTGGGGTCCACCTTGGGCTTCTTCAGAAGAGCGTTGATCTCGGCGTGCTTCCAGCTTTCTGGGAAGGTTGCTGTCTGGAAGGAACAGTTGATTGTTTTCCGGAGGTGGGGCGCGATGGCTGCGCTGGCTTTGTTGAAGATGTGGTGAGGGCAGGGGTCCGATGGGGATCCGGAGTGGATGGAGTTCATGGTTTTGATGGTGTCTTCGTCGCTGACGCTGGACCAGACGGTCAGGTGACTGGTGCGAGTGGTAGTCGCAGGGGTGGTGGACTCGGTGGTGGGTGCGAGGGGGTCGGGGTTGAAGCTGTTGTGGATGTCGGTGATCTTGCGGTGGAAGAAGGTGGCCAGGGAGTCGCACAGGTCTTGAGATGGCGGGATGTCGTTGGTGATGGAGCTGGGGTTGGAGAGTTCTTTCACGATGCTGAAGAGCTCTTTGGTGTTGTGTGCGTTGTTGTCTAGGCGGTCCTTGAAGGCGGTCTTCTTGGCGGTCCTGATGAGTTGGTGATGTCTGCGGGTGGCGCTCTTGAGGGCTGTGTGGTTGTCTGGTGTTCGGTCGTGGAGCCATTTCTTCTCCACCTTCCGACAGGTGTGCTTGGAGATCCTGAGGTCCTCGGTGAACCAGGCGGCTTTCTTGTTGGTGTGGTTGGTTGTAAAGGTCTTGAGAGGGGCAAGGGTGTTGGCGCAGTCGTTGATCCACTGTGTGAGGTTGGTCGTGGCAGTGTCTGGGTCGGTGGGGTCGGTGGGTGGTCTCAGGGCGAGGGCGGTAGTCAGTTGGTCCTCGTGACCTTGCCCCAGCAGCGGCGTGGTAGCTGTTGGGTGCGGTGGTGTGTGGTGGGTTTTCTGAAGGTGAAGTGGACGCATCTGTGGTCGGTCCAGTGTGGTTCGGTGGTGTGGTTGAAGGAGACGTGGGGGATTGCGGAGAAGATGGGGTCGAGCGTGTGTCGAGCAGCATGAGTGGGTGTCGTTACGAGCTGTTTGAGTCCGAGGTTGGCGAGGTTGTCGATCAGGGCGGTGGAGTTGGCGTTGTCATTGCCAGGCCCCAGACACTCACCAGGGGGTTGGAGACGGCATTGTGTGAGGACAGGCACAGCCCTTTCAGGTGTAAGTGACCACTCCTCCCCTCCCTCCTAGCACAGGTGGCTCATCAGGAAATGCAGAATACACCCCAGCTGCTTTTGTGTCACTGTCTATTGTGAGGTGCAACAAGCCCAACTTTCAAACTGACCCACACAGGGAACCCACAAACAGGCAGAGTCACAGAAATGGTATAAGCAAGAAAATGCTCACTTTCTAAAAGTGGCATTTTCAAATGCACAATCTTAAAATCAACATTACTAAAATATGTATTTTTAAATTGTGAGCTCAGAGACCCCAAACTCCAAATGTCCATACACAGAGAGCATATGCACTTTAGTACTGGTTGGCAGTGGTAAAGTGCTCAGAGTTCAAAAGCCAACAGCAACAGGTCAGAAAAAATAGGAGGCAGGAGGCAAAAAGATTGTGAGGACCCTACATAAGCAAAAAAGTCCAACAGACAGGAGTTGTGTTAGCACACCCACAATGCAGTTTAATTGTTCATAAATGGGGGAAATGGTTAATGCAGATCCACTGTCCAACTAAGTATGATGATATTTTGCATGGTGTAACCCTGCCTCACCCTATTAGGAAGGGATTTTACATTTCAAACTCTCTGAAAAAAAATAGTAGGGGACTTCAAATTGTAAACTTTCTGACGACTGTAATAGCAAGGGTTTTTATGTTGCAGATACTCTGACTGATACAATACAAAGGGGTTTTATATTCTGAACGCTGCTGCAAATATAACATGAATTTGTTTTATATTGTGAACTCCATGATGAACAGCTTAGCAAAATGCTTTGTGTTGTTAAACAATGGGGGCCTTCTTACACAGTTTTCTAGGTTAGGAAGGGCTAGAAGGATGTCGTTTTCATGGTGTATGTTTTAAATGTATGTTTCAAATTTAGTTGTGAGTGAATCATAGTACATTTTCCAGTCAAAAGTAGAAAAACTGACTGGATGTTGATATATTAAGTGCTACTGTGAAAAAAGATGTAAGAGCTTTAGGGAAATCTGAGTTTCTGAACCACACCACATCTCTGAGTAAGCCTTGGACTAATCTTCCTCTCTACACTGACGCTCAACTGTTAAGGTGGGGTACTTGGGATTGAGTGCAGGACCAATAGTAAGTTGTTGCCATAGGTAAAAGACTCCAGCTGTTGTAATTGGAGCCAATAACCCATGATTGTCCTGGTACTCCACTGAACAACTTCCTACATGAACTGCATGAGAAGTGGGCTGTTATTGCCCACTGATCCCATGAACAACAGCATTACTACTGTTCATTTCACCCCCTTGTGGCATCACAAGCTCTGTCAGCTGAAGTGTCAATCATTGGTCAACCATAGCATTAATGCTTCATGCTGCATTTGCAAGCAGTAGCATTGTTGTTACAGTGCAGCTTGATGCACTGTGAATTCCCTGCCCCTAAGATTCCTACTGTATTCAAATGTGATGATGCGGCACAATATAGGGTGGACTGAAGGGCTATGAGTGTGGCAGTAGGTAAACTAATTATTGAGCCACACTTGTCTGCCAGCAGTGATCGCATTATGTATTGTTTTGTCCACTGCCAGGCTTTCCCCAGAGCCACACTTCCATTCAAGGGAATAGCCAGAAAATTAAAATACTCCTCACTTTGAACTAAAGCTCTGATGGTACAAAGCAAGTGAGCCAACCCTCCCTAAATGAGCTCCCTTGTCTCTTCCATTCATGCATTTCTCCATTTATCCTTTCGCCCTTCTACCCAGCAATAACATACCTTTCAGATGTATTTCTATTTATTCCCAATGTACTCCAAATGAAAATTTTAAAAAGTGGATCAATGAGTATTCAAGATTGAAATAGCAACGCCCTGGGCACAGCAACATGGTGTCACAACTGTCTAGCAAAAATGCTGTAGGCCATGAAAGAAGTTATGCCTAGATGTCCTGTATGGACACTGTCTCTCCAGCCGATGTTAGAATTCATGGCCTCCTGTGAAATGCATTTCATTGCTGGGAAGCTGTCATGCAGTGTGTTCCCTGCACATGTGAATCTTCATTCCAGACACCAACACACTGCTGGGACCACCAGCCGTTGTTTCTCTAAAAGAAATTCAGTGAGAGAGGGTTTGAACTATCACTCCCTTGTGCTCGCCAAGTTCCACATAGTAAGCAGTGTCAACAGCCCCACTTCTTGACCAAAAAACATCGAAATGGAGAGGTTTTAGGAGACTGAAATTGAAATTACTCTTGAGGAACATTGGAAGAAAGAGGAATTCTGTTTCTGGAGATTTGTGAGAAAGACGTCAACTTGCATCCCTGTTTGAAGCTGGGCTTTACTGCATCCTAAAGTGATAGTATCTTTGATCGTTGATGTGTTTAAGTATTGTTGGGTGTTCTCCTTATATTGGTGTAGTGCTACAGCTGAGTTTTTTCCATATTAGGTTTAATCGATGCTTCTATAGTTAGAATAATATCAGCACTAGAATTGATCGCCGAGAACCACCAGAGTTCGTTCTGATGATGGTAAAGGTATGATCTCCAATCTTCAATAACTGGGATCTATTAATTAGAAAGGATTTGATCCATAATAGAAACTTTTTAGGAAAGAACATTCAAAGTGCAAGTTTTCGAAGCCGTATACCAAGCTTAAATGTGTTGAAGGCTGCCAACATGTTGATTAGCACCAGCAGACATAAGTCACCTCTGTCCAGAATGTGAAATATGTCATCCACCATCTTTCTGGCTCTGGTTTTCAGTACAATACACTGTTCTAATACCTGACTGATGGCTGGCCAAGAGCTGTTCTTTGCAAGTTATGATGTTCAGTTCATGGGCCACAGTTTTTCTGTGACTTCCCTTAGGCATAGAAAGTTTGAAATATGTGGTTGACTTGATGCTTCAGCGTGAACAAGGCTGTGCTTTTGATTATGAGGATGATTTGGCTAGTCTTCTGCATGGTTGGGAATAAACCTTGATCTAGTGAGACATTGATCCAATTACATTATACAACTTCAAGTATGTGAAAATTGGGATACTTTTTGGCAGTCAGAAAAGTAGCTTATTAAGTTTTAGATATTTTAAGGAAGTGGATAATTCCTCATCAGTGATGGGTGAGAAGGGCTTCCAGGAATGGGAATACTTTGGAGGGGAAGGAATGGAAGAGATTAATATGTCTAAGTTGTTCACATATTTTGTTTGAGGGGGGCACATTATTTTCTGTACATGGGGCTGAAGTGTTTTGATGTGCCAGAATAGAAAATGTGTGATGTTGGGAGCAGGAGTTAGTTGATTCTGGATGTAATCAGATGCTTAATTTGTGTGCATTCGTTATTTTTCTAAGATTGATTAGTAGTTAGGATAGTTCCCTGTGTTTTCAATTTTTCTGAGCACGATTGTTGCTTGGGCTATGGATTCAGAGAATAGGGTTTGGCAGTGTTTACTGTGGGAATATCTGCGTTGTTGAGGAGCCATTCTATTCACAGTACTGATTTCCTAATGGTCACAGTTAGTGTCTTCAATGTTTTTGTAGTAACCAGTTCTGTGTTGTTTTTATCTCGAGAGTGATGTGCTTTGGGAAGGTGCAAGAGGTGACCTCTTTCAATGAACAAGTAGTCTAGTTTTGATTGGCTTTGTAGTGTGTGAATTGGAGATAGTGAGGATGCGAAATGGGACAGACAGGGTATTAGATCAATCTGATGGTGATGAAAGGAAGTGAGCAGACCCAGTTGAAATTCTGAAATATTAGGTGACGAGTTTTGCCTTTAGTTTTAGTTTGAATGGTGACTAGGTGGATAAAGCTGTTAGTGAGCAACAAATGTTTGGTAACGGTATTTCACAGTCAATATTGAAATACTTGAGAAGCGTATTGCTGTGGGAGTACATGCACATTTCGAATGTCTGCTGTTCTTTGGAGGTAGTAATTAGTGTACCCTGCAAGTGACTCTATGTCATACTCGACGCCGTCAGACATCCCTGGCTTTTAACTTAACATTGCTTTGCTTTTTGGGATTTCTAATGCAGTTCCCGTGAAACACCTATACAAATCCTAAAATTCAAAGTAAGGTTGGAAAAAAGTCCTTTGACTGGATGAAGGTGAAACATCTGAATGGCAGATCTTGGCAATTTCATCAACTATGTTTTGATTTTTTTTTTTGCTATACCTGTTCACTATGGGTGGTTGTTGGGTCAAACTCAAATCACCTGTCTCACCTCAGCGAACCAGGTGGTTCTTACTGAAATTTCTAGTGCAGTTCCTGATGTGTAAGACAGATGTCAAGCATTCAGGTAGCAGACGCTTTTCAAACTGAATGGTCTAGTGACTTGAGGCACTGCATTTGAGGTCCAAATTTACAAATTTACAATTTTGTATTATTTAATTTAACCAAGTGTATTACATGGCCGTTGATGTGCACTTTGCATTCCCCTAGTTTCATTTTCCTAACTAGGAGTGTGGTCTGAAAAATTCAAACATGCAAGATGTTGAGGGCAAAACACTCTCCTTTTTTACCAGGCTATTCCGATTGGCTTTGCCAATTTTTTTTTTATTCATTGGCATATAAATGAGTAATAGTGATATTGTTGAAAATAACTAGAATTCAACATTTTCCGAATCTGAAAATATGAGACTGTGAATTAAATATTACAAAGTAATGTGAAGAGGGTGGGGTCTTGTGAGTGTCTTGATCCATAACGTTCTCCCGTTTGCATAATTTTCTTCTGAAATCTTTCCCTCTCTTACAAATGTATGCTCCTCACATCCATTTCTATCTGCATTTCTCACAGTTATCTCCTTCCTTGTCATCGATGTAGGAGGCTGGACTGGCTTGTAGTGAGTACCAAGGGGTACTTACACCTTGCACCAGGCCCAGGTATCCCTTATTAGTGTATAGGGGTGTCTAGCAGCTTAGGCTGAGAGAAAAGGTAGCTTAGCAGAGCAGCTTAGGCTGAACTAGGAGACGAGTGAAGCTCCTACAGTACCACTAGTGTCACTTGCACATTATCATAAGAAAACACAATGCACAGATATACTAAAAATAAAGGTACTTTATTTTTATGACAATATGCCAAAGTATCTCAGTGAGTACCCTCAGTATGAGGATAGCAAATATACACAAGATATATGTAGACAATACCAAAAATATGCAGTATAGTAATAGAAAACAGTGCAAACAATGTATAGTTACAATAGGATGCAATGGGGGCACATAGGGATAGGGGCAACACAAACATATACTCCAAAAGTAGAATGCGAACCACGAATGGACCCCAAACCTATGTGACCTTGTAGAGGGTCGCTGGGACTGTAAGAAAACAGTGAGGGTTAGAAAAATAGCCCACCCCAAGACCCTGAAAAGTGAGTGCAAAGTGCACTAAAGTTCCCCAAAGAGCACAGAAGTCGTGATAGGGGAATTCGGCAGGAAAGACCAAAACCAGCAATGCAACAACGATGGAATTCCAGACGAGGGTACCGCTGGAATAAGGGGACCAAGTCCAAAAGTCACGATCAAGTCGAGAGTGGGCAGATGCCCAGGAAATGCCAGCTGTGGGTGCAAAGAAGCTGCTACTGGACAGTAGAAGCTGAAGATTCTGCAAGAACGACAAGGCCTAGAAACTTCCTCTTTGGGGGATAGGTGTCCCACGTTGTGAAGAGTCGTGCAGAAGTGTTTTCTCACAGAAAGACCGCAAACAAGCCTTGCTAGCTGCAAAGATTGCGGTTAGGGTTTTTGGGTGCTGCTGTAGCTCAGGAGGGACCAGGATGTCGCCAATTGCGTGAGGGGACCGAGGGGGCATCCAGCAAGACAAGAAGCCCTCTCAGAAGCAGGCAGCACCCGCAGAAGTGCCAAAACAGGCACTACAAAGTGGAGTGAAATGGTGCTCACCCAAAGTTGCACAAGAGAGTCCCACGCCGCCGGAGGACAACTCAGGAGGTTGTGCAATGCAGGTTAGAGTGCCGTGGACCCAGGCTTGGCTGTGCACAAAGGAAATCTTCGTAGAGTGCACAGGAGCTCGAGTAGCTGCAAAACACGCGGTTCCCAGCAATGCAGTCTGCGTGGGGAGGCAAGGACTTACCTCCACCAAACTTGGACTGAAGAGTCACTGGACTGTGGGAGTCACTTGGACAGAGTGGCTGAGTTCAAGGGACCTCACTCGTTGAGCTGAGAGGAGACCCAGAGGACCGGTGATGCAGTTCTTTGGTGCCTGCGGTTGCAGGGGGAAGATTCCGTCGACCCACGGGAGATTTCTTCGGAGCTTCTAGTGCAGAGAGGAGGCAGACTACCCCCACAGCATGCACCACCAGGAAAACAGTCGAGAAGGTGGCTGGATCAGCGTTACAGTGTCGCAGTAGTCGTCGTTGCTACTTTGTTGTAGTTTTGCAGGCTTCCAGCGCGGTCAGCAGTCGATTCCTTGGCAGAAGGTGAAGAGAGAGATGCAGAGGAACTCTGATGAGCTCTTGCATTCGTTATCTAAGGAATTCCCCAAAGCAGAGACCCTAAAGAGACAGAAAAGGAGGTTTGGCTACCTAGGAGAGAGGATAGGCTAGCAACACCTGAAGGAGCCTATCAGAAGGAGTCTCTGATGTCACCTGCTGGCCCTGGCCACTCAGAGCAGTCCAGTGTGCCAGCAGCACCTCTGTTTCCAAGATGGCAGAGGTCTGGAGCACACTGGAGGAGCTCTGGGCACCTCCCAGGGGAGGTGCAGGTCAGGGGAGTGGTCACTCCCCTTTCCTTTGTCCAGTTTCGCGCCAGAGCAGGGCTGAGGGATCCCTGAACCGGTGTAGACTGGCTTATGCAGAGATGGGCACCATCTGTGCCTATCAAAGCATTTCCAGAGGCTGGGGGAGGCTACTCCTCCCCTGCCTTAACACCTTATTCCAAAGGGAGAGGGTGTAACACCCTCTCTCTGAGGAAGTCCTTTGTTCTGCCTTCCTGGGCCAAGCCTGGCTGGACCCCAGGAGGGCAGAGACCTGTCTGAGGGGTTGGCAGCAGCAGCTGCAGTGAAACCCCTGAAAAGGCAGTTTGGCAGTACCCGGGTCTGTGCTAGAGACCCGGGGAATCATGGGATTGTCTCCCCAATACCAGGATGGCATTGGTGGGGCAATTCCAATGTCTTAGACATGTTACATGGCCATTTTCGGAGTTACCATTGTGAAGCTACACATAGGTAGTGACCTATATGTAGTGCACGCGTGTAATGGTGTCCCCGCCCTCACAAAGTCCGGGGAATTGGCTAGTGCCAGGGTGCCCACACACTAAGTAACTTAGCACCCAACCTTTACCAGGTAAAGGTTAGACATATAGGTGACTTATAAGTTACTTAAGTGCAGTGTAAAATGGCTGTGAAATAACGTGGACGTTATTTCACTCAGGCTGCAGTGGCAGGCCTGTGTAAGAATTGTCAGAGTTCCCTATGGGTGGCAAAAGAAATGCTGCAGCCCATAGGGATCTCCTGGAACCTCAATACCCTTGGTACCTCAGTACCATATACTAGGGAATTATAAGGGTGTTCCAGTATGCCAATGTAAATTGGTAAAATTGGTCACTAGCCTGTTAGTGACAATTTGGAAAGAAATGAGAGAGCATAACCACTGAGGTTCTGGTTAGCAGAGCCTCAGTGAGACAGTTAGGCATCACACAGGGAACACATACATATAGGTCACAACCTTATGAGCACTGGGGTCCTGACTAGCAGGGTCCCAGTGACACATAACAAACATACTTAAAACATAGGGTTTTCACTATGAGCACTGGGTCCTGACTGGCAGGATCCCAGTGAGACAGTGAAAACACCCTGACATACACTCACAAACAGGCCAAAAGTGGGGGTAACAAGGCTAGAAAGAGGCTACTTTCTCACAATCGATCACTGTCTAATCAAGCTGTCTTTCCACATGCACTTTCATAGATCCCTTCCCTTCAGGATTCCCTCGTCCCTCAACTTGTAAACACAGCATTTCCGTTTCCATTGTTTGGGGCTATTTCAACAACGTTGCATAGCTCCGTCACACACTTTCCAAAGATTGGTAGTTACGATTGTCACATACATGTCCATTACCTCTGTGTGCGAAGTACAGAGGACAGAGATTGGAAGAATACCGTACAACTCACTAAAAGGCACTGTGAAAAACCTGCACTGCCCTCAAATGCAGTTTCAGAGCTTTCAAGATCACCCTATCATGAACACCCATCCACATTCTGAACCACCAAGACACCCAGGCCTTGACATTGAGTTCCTCATTGATTTCTTCCACCTGTATTTGCAAGGGTAAGAATTTCAGCTCTGTCAGAAAAATCTGACAGTTGGATTGTTCCTCAATAAATTTCAACAAGTCAAGCATGAAACAATTTACAAGTGAAAAATACCCGGTAAATAGCAGTAGAAGCCAGAATCTGCATGTTATGACCCTTGTCACAGGGCAGCTCACAATTGGTGCTATTTATCACACTTGATAAATAACAATTCCCGGGATATTGTTGTTTATCAACTACAGTAAATAAGTCCCAAATACCGAGACATTCCTACTCGAGGCACGAGAGGCGACGCAATTCACAGAATGTGCTATACAGAAATTAGAAACAGAAAAATAAACAAACACAATATTTGGAACAAAGCAAATAGTCTTAAGGGATCGCAACCCTGACTTGAAAACCATTAATGGTTTTTGCACTCATTGTTGAGAAAATGATCAGTGTTTTTACTGGTACGTTAAGGACACGAATACCTGGCCTGGTAACCCCCTTTTCAGAGTTGGGTATTACTTACTACCGGTGCAGGACTCATCTAACTAGGCCTCGTCCTTGACTTGCCCTGATCGTGTACTTACATTGCAGGATAGCATTTGGTAACATTTGTTGCGTTTAAGAAATATTTTATTGCACTGCTTAAACGTATTTGCTTTGACTATCCATACTTTGTCACTGGCAACTTCCTCACAACTCTACAAAAACAGGAGCAGTATTTATGAAGTGTGGGAGGGGCTCGGAGTCTTCATGGTTATGATGATGTAGAGAAGGAAACCGAATTACAGAACATTTTGACTGGAAAAATGTCCTTGGAAGTAAGTAAGGCAATGCTTGGTTCAAAAACCTTTACACTCTTATAAAAGCAGACATCTGGAGGTGGTAATGAATGAGCAGAATGTTTGTACATGTTTGTTAATTTGCATTTTGTCATAATGGTGATTTGTTATGCTGTTTTTGCTGCTGCTTTTGTTATTGTTTTTTTATTGCATTTTATTGTTTGGTCCTGTGGTTCTTCAGTTGTGCTGTGTTATATTTTTGTGTGGAGTTATTTTGCACTGTGCCATGTCATTGTTTTTCTATTTACTTTTGAGATGTCAACAAATGCTGCTCAGGTTCCAAACAAAAAACAGCACATTCCTTCAGTGCGCTTGACAAACTATTCACGTCAAGGACACGACCTTTGTAGGTCATCAAGTACATTGAAAAAGAACATTCCTTTGGAATAAACACAAAAGGATTTTTTTTAACAAATACGTTTGGTACACAAGGGAAGAGCTCATCTCATGCCTCAAGATTATTTTTTTAAATCAGTGTGAGGTGCATTGTGTGCACAGTAGTTGAAACAAGTTGCCACTTATTTGACCCAACTGATTTCACTTTCATCGGTGATAGAGGTGATAACCCTGTACCAGAGCACAGGTCGCAGCTGGAGAGGTAACACTGGAAGGGGACATTATCCCCTTTAGAGCAATATCTCTCACAAGTGCTACTCTCCTTGGGGGATCACCAGAGGAGGATAAGCAATCCTCAAGCAGCGAACCACCTGCTAAACACCAGAGATAATCTTGGGGGGAGCAGCCCCAAGGGTAAGTGCTCCCCGGGCAAAACAATGATAGTCTTTTAGCCCCTGTGAGGGGTGATTTGGTGGGTTAGCCCCAACAACCCTCCTCACATCCCCCAGAGGCACATAGCCCACTAGAACACTACAATTTAAAATCTGACTTCTCTATTAGTTGTGATTATAAATTGTGAGTCCAGTGACACCAACTTCCTTATTTCTATCTTTTCCCAATTGAAAGTTACACTTAAGGATACTTCAAGGTAAACTCAATGTTAGCCTATGGGAGAGATAGGCCATGCAATACTGAAAAATTAATTTATCAACTTTTAACTACCTGGACTTATTAAACTTAAAAGTACATGTCAGACTTTTAAATTCACTGTACCCTGTCCTTGGGGCTAACGAGGGCCTACCTTATGGGTGACTTGTATGTAATAAATGGAAGGATTGGGCTGGCAAGTTGGTGCACTTGCCAGGTCAAAATGACAGTTTAAAACTGTACACGCAAACTCTGCAGTGGCAGGCCTGAACCATGGTTGAAAGGCTACTGTAGAAGGTGGCATAACCAGTGCTGCAGGCCCACTAGTAGCATTGAAGTTACAGACTCTGCCCATGTTAGCGCCATGTAATTGCCAGCAGGGAAGGGACTTGTAATCCCCAGTGCAGTGATGCCCTGGCAGATTAGGACCACCAGAACGATGAAATTCATGATCTGGCGGTACTGGCAGTCTGACTGTGGCGTGACCACTATGGTCGTAATGTGGCTGCCGGACCTCCACATTGGCGGCAGTCCGACCACCACCTCGTCATAATGATGCCCAATGTATCCCTGCAATCAGAAGGGTCTATCAGATGCAACAGTATATTAGTTTTTTAAATCAGCCATTGGGGCTGAAACTACTTGAATAGTCTTGAATCCAATGATTAGTTTCTTTGAGAAAATCATGAGTGATGTACACAAAGGACCCCTTGCTGAATCCAAATTATTGTCTACTTTTCAAAATTATTGGGTTCACCAATAGGTTTCACACCTGCCTCCACCAAATCTGCATGTAGGTAGAAATCTAAGAAAAATATGTACATTTTACTACTTCTTAGACAAAACTGTGGGTAAAAAATGTTTTCTTTGTGTTTTTTACAAACTTGCTTGGTTCTCTCAAAGTGAATCCACAAAACCTTGGTACCTTTGGAATACCCAGCATCTAGCAGAAAAAGGACCTAAACTTTTCTCTGATTACCTTTAAAAAAATAAATGTGAAGGCTCGAGCACAAGCGTACTCAAACATCAAAATAGGGATTGGCAATTGGGTGGGATAAACCTCAGCAGCTAATGAGTTAGAGTTCCAGTGGCAAATAACTATTTACCATTGACTAATGTGATAAAGTTGCTCTGCTTAGGTTATCTTCCTATTTAGGACACTAGTCAGCCCAATTCTGTGGCAGAAACCCATCTTAAATCAGCTCTTTTAGTGCTCACCTTATGTAATGCGGCCAGCGTGTTTTGTTGTGTTGCCCTGCATTTCGGCTTTTCCGCGCGTTACTTTGATTCCCAAAACGGTGCTGTTTGTGGGGTCTCTCACCAGTATGCTACCCGTCCTCCTTGGAGGTTCCTGGATTTAACATGGCCTACATGACGGTATTCCACCTGCCTGCTTCGGTCACCGCACCTCACGATAAAAAGTAAAGGATTAAATAGAAAGTCTTCAAGTGTCACCTTTTGGGGTATAACTGTTATCTGTTCTGAAACAAGCTATGGAAAACCTACTGTTCTGTGAAAAGTTATTTTATTTGTTACATGTATACTCTTCTGATGCCAGTAAAGATCACACACAAAACCTGTTTGCAAGACTGCACTTTTTCGGGTGTTTGATTGCTGTTATTAGTTGTTATCTTAGAAACTATCACTGCAGCAGCAGGAGGAGGCTGCAGAAATGGGCCTTAAAGTGCGCATGCTGTGCTTCTTGGTATTTTGTTGTGCGGACACATACACAGTTTCAATTTTGCTGTGTTGGAAATGTTCCTTTGCATTAGTTAAAGTATTATTTATGTGTCTATGACTTTTTTTGTTACGCTGCCGTAAAGGCATTCACCACAGGGCAATAAAGAAGGCCATTTGTTTGCAAATGTGCGTTTCCTATTTAGTCATGTGAACATCAAACGTAAACAATCTGAAGGGTGCCATGGCTTCTGTATGTATTTTCCTGTACTAGAAACTAATGATGTTCCCATATATTTTGGCTTTTCAGAGCATTGGAATCGCCACAGGAGAGTCTGCTCCAAGGGTCCCCGATTTTTCTCACATTGCCCATGTTTATTTCACAAGAAAATTATCTCATATTTTACACATTGGATTAAAAAACAAGGTATCCTGGAATTCGGATTTAAGGTTTCTGATATAGTTAAACTAGCATTTTCTGCAATTATTTCATCAATCTTTGAACAAATTGTCCCTGGCCACCGACTGACAATGAAGCTGTTGTTCAGCACAACCTATCTTCGCTAACATAAGAATAAAAACATTTTTTTCCCCTACGTTAATATTTGTAAAGAATGTCGTAGACATGTTCCCAACTTATATGCGTGCGCGTCCAGTGCCCTAAGATATGCTTTGACTAAGGTAAACATTCGCACCTACGTACAGTAGGTGAAATATGCACAGAACACACTTCTGAATTTAAATAAATAGAAGCCATCAACACTTCTCCTGCGTGCAATACTTTGATTTTACATCACAAGACATGTGAAGCCATCGCCTCTGGAAATATGGCACTATAATTGCTTCAAGGGTCTTGACCTCTAGGGATATCTTTTAATGAACATGTTTATTATTGCTATAAAATATCTGGATCAATGGATTTGAAGCTTTTCCATTTAATGTCAATATTTCTCTGGGATATTGCTTACGCCAGACAGGTTATAAATCATCTTTCTCATTAATATATTCCAGAAATCTTGATTTTAGATACTCGTTGGTTATTTATGTACTATGCATTTGGCTGTTGCCATCACCAAGGCTGAAGAGACACTGTGATGCATCACATCCTTTAAGAAAGTTAACAAATATAACATATCTGGTAGAAGCCAGCACTAAATCACATGCAGCGATCAATTCCACTTATGCTTGCAGTCCATTTAATAGCAGACCATTCCAAAAACCATACAGTCTAATCATGTGCATTATGTGTGTTTGTTACACAGTATCATGAAACTCTGTAAATGAAAATCTGATTTAATGCCAAACTCACAGATCACAGCATCCAATGTGTGTCGCCCACACTAAGTCGTCCGATAACAATTTCCAATCTCACCTGGCAAATTGAACAGCGGACGGGCTAGTAAACGGCAGGAGTTGTGTTATCCAAGTCCGAATCCCTGCTTTTAGTATCCTTCGTTTCTGGACAAATCATTTAATCTCCCATTGACTAAACAGGAAAATAATATGTGAAAAGTTGTCTGATTTTATTGTAAACCGCTCTAAGGCCCTTGGACATACTTGCCTATGCAAACATTTCAGATAATAGTAAAGAAGTCTCTGTCGACTACAGACTCCGTTTTACTTTTCCGCTACACCCTTCCACGTCTGTATTTTGGGAATTACAAACCCACGTGGTAAGTTGGCAGGGAGTTCTGCAGCCCATCTGGTGACGCGATACTCCGTAATAAGTAGTAAGACTGAGATGCAGTGCTTTTGTGAAGATTTCATTAGCTTTGCTCTCGGTCGAGTTGCTGTCTTTTGGCTATCTGAGTGACTGCTGTGGAGACACCGATTGGTTTAAGTGGCATTTGGGTACCAGTCATTCATGTCCACTTGTGTTAATTGGTATTAGTTGATTTTAGTACTCGAGAGGAATAATTTCCCTTTTTAACTGAAAAAGAAAGGCAGCTCACTGCCGAAGAGAACAAATAACCGCTACAAAACATTGGGAAAGCCAAAATGTCTGTTGTTGGCATCCAGCCTATGGCTGTGTTAATACTTCTTTTATTTGGCTATATTCTGTGTAAAACGTTATTGTTGATGGAGCTTGCGAACCTTTACCAATATAAAAAATATGGAATGGACTGGTAACAACACTGAAGGGAACTTCTTAGTGCTTGGATATACTCCTTGTGAAAGGACACAATGCCATCACCCACAGCCATTGGCTAAAGAGGACTGGCAGTTATCGGATGCTCTAAGCTGAACTAGGTCGGAGAAAATTTGAACACAGTAAAAGGCCAAATGATGAAGAAGGGGGCCGAAAGCACCTCAATTGTAAATACATATTTTCAGAGCAGGGTGTGGTCTCACGGGCCACTTCCTACTCTTAAATTTTTTTTTTGTTCGACATGACTCCCGTTTTCCTTTAGGGAAAACAGGCTGCATTATAAAAAATAAAAAAACTGCTTTATTTAAAAAGCAGTCACAAACATGGTGGGCTGCTGTCTCAGCAGGCCACCAACCCTGTGAGTGTGGCCATTCCCAATCGGGTTGCAAATGAATAATGATGAGGAAGGTCTTTGCCACTCCATTGAGAATCGCTAAATGTGTTTGCAACACATTCGTGCATTTCATTTTCCAAGTCTCTAATTGCGACTCGCAAAAAGCCGCAATTAGAGTCTCGCAAAATGAAAAGGTCATACATCAAAGGCATTTTTTGACTTGCCTATGTCTCTGGCACTGTTTGACGAATCTTAATGAAATTGTCCTAAAAAGTGATAAATTGACATCTCCTTCCTCCAGCATCTTACTTGATGTTATCACAGGACTCCTACATGATTACAGTTTTACTTGCCCCTAAGGTCCCACACATCTTTCAGGCATATGTTTGATTCTTTGTCATCTTCATAAGTCTAGTGGGTTGTTATATATTCTGTGGAGTGTGAAAAAGTGATACCTTTGAAGGCTAGAGTCAGTGACAGTGGCATCTTTTAGCGTGTTAAGAGATTCTTGCTTTAACGTTACAAGTCGGGGAAACATGGTGGTAGACTAGTGGTCTGTAATTGGCTCTGCAGCGTTATGGTTGAAAGGACTTTCAATGCTCCTCCTGTTTCAATTAAGGGTTGCTCTTTTACTGAAGCACTCTGGGGGTATGAGAGTGCACACCACTGACCCATAGATGTGTTTGGAAGGCCAGGACATACCCATCTTGGTTCCATTAGTGTGGAGGAGAGCAGCGAGGTTGTAGAGGAGGAGAGGGACACAGCACACCAGATATCCTACCTTGTCAAGGCAGGCATATTCAGCACAGTGCTGCAGACTCCTGCAACAGAGAGAAACCAGGTGAAGCAGTGGCCTGTGTGGTACCAGGAAGGGAAGAAGCAAATGCCTGGCGAACTGCAAGGGACAACAGAGACGTCACAACAGAGTGGAGAGGAGAAGAAGAGTAGTTTGCAACATTGTGGTTGTAAAGTAAGTGACTTTAATTCCCCATTTCTTTCAGTTCAGGCAGGTTTATAGGATATGCTAGAGGCACAACTAACAAGGAAAAACCCAGAGCAGAGGACAACAAAGGTCATATCCAGGTATACATTGCACTCCAGTAAGTGGGGGCAAGTTAATGCTGAAAGGAGGACCTTGACATCCTCAACTTATAAGAACTGGCCAAGGACAGTAAAATAACCTATTTTATGAAGGCTAAAAAGAAGGATAAAGAGTTGGAAGCTGAGAGCAAGAGAGCTTTGACAGTTCTAAACAGTAAGGAATGATGCTTCAAACACCGATGGAGAATTACACTGAGCTGCATTAAGAGACATACACCCCAGTTAAGAACATATTTTAAGGTTGGGGAGGATTCCAATAAGCAAAAAATAGGTAATTCGACTCATTTTTCAGCAGACCCAAGAAAAAATATAGCAATAAGTCCAGAGCATATGGTATGGATACAGTAAGTGTGACAACCAGCATTATTACAGGAGAAGCAAGAATGTTGGGAAGCTTGGAAAATACGACAACACAGCACGTCAATATAGTGAAGGAAAGGGAAAATGCTTCTCGGACAGGGAGACTAGTGAGACAAAAAATGTATTAGTATCCACAATTCTACCATTAATTAACCACTTTGAGGTACTGACCATGGAAGGGTTGATGGTAGAGAGAAAACAATGTTTTGAGGCAGTGGGACCAGAGGGGGAAGGGTGTAGTATCTGGAGGTAGAGGGAGAAAGAAGAAGAACTGATGCATATATTAAAAGAGCTTGCCTCAGAGATTACAAATGGTTTCTACACAGCAAAAATGATACTAAGAGAAACCTGTTTGACCTTAGAGAAGAAGTTGGATGAGATAACAATGAAGATGTCCAAATTGGACTAAAGTATACAGAAAGTCACAGAAGAGGACAAAAGAAAAGTACAGGATTTCATGGCCATGAAAACACAAAATACGTTAATGCCAAAAACTCGGAAGGAATTAGTGAAGCATTCAAGAAGGAGCAACCTAGGGATATTCAAAGTGCCTGAAGGAGTAGAGGACGGAGGCCTCAAGTCTTATATAATTAACCAGATTAAAGACTGTGTTTTTCAAGGTGATACAGATATTAAATGGGAACAGAAAATTCAAAGGATACCTCATGACTCCTCTGGGTTGAGAAGCAGGATCATATGGATATGGAGAAAGAAAATTAAGTCCTGAGAAAAAGGAAGTGGCTAAGTGGTACCATCACTCTGTTAGGTGGGTGAAAGAAGAATGGAGCCAGTCCAACAAATTGGAGAGAAGAGCCTGCCGAGCCAAGAAATAGAAACGTTATTGCTCTGATTTGATTTTATCATTAAAAAAACCATACAAGTTGATCAAGAAAACACTGTGAAATGGGATCAGTCATCATAGGATTACCTGTACCAAATACTTTGATTATAATTTAAAGACCACTGTGATTAAGAATTTAGGGCCATATGTACGAACACATTTTCCCATAGACACAGAAAGGGGAAAAACCTTTGCTACATCTGGCCCTTAGAATCAACTGTAGGCAGATCTTTTGCCTCACAATATGTATCTCAGAGCAATAACACCAATAGTGAACATCATGGCAATACTGCATTTTGTGGCCACAGGATCCTTCCAATATACGTGGCAGTATTGGGAGGCATGTCACAGCCAACATTCAGTGGTGTGCTACAAGAAGCCCTTTCTTAAAAAATGAGACACATCAGCAGCTTCATCCAGTTTCCACAATATGAGGATTTTGCAAATGTGAAGGAACATTTTTTATTCTTTGGGTGGCATACCATATCTGGTTGGAGCAATTGATGGAACATAAATTGTCTTAGTGCCACCATACATTAGGGAACAGGTCTACTGCAATCGTACGAACGTCCATTCAATCAATGTGCACGTTGTATGCTTACCAGACTTCTACATCTCAAGCATGTGTGCCCATTTTCCAGGGTCAACTCATGATTCCTTTGATCTACGGAACAACAGCATACCCCTGCAAATGTCACAACTGGGAACTGAGAGGGCCTGGCTTGTTGGTAAGTGCAAAATGACAATAGGATAATTTGCTTTAGTTACAGTTTAGGAATGTTCAATGAGAAGAGATAGGTTTGCTCAATATATTTTTTACTTTCATATGGGAGAATCAGATTATCCTAACAGACCATGATTGTTAGCACTGCTGAGGCATCCAACAATGCCAGGGGAAGTCTGCTTCAATGAAGCCCACGGAAGAACATTGAGGCCAGTGGAGCAGGCTTTTGGGCTCCTAAAGACCAGATTTCACTGTCTGGATAAGATCAGTGGAGCCCTCCTTTACTCATCCGAGAAGGTGTGCCAAATCACCATGGCCTGCTGCATGATGCACAACATAGCCCTGCGACGGAATTTCCATGCATCATAGAGGATGGAGACTATTTAGAGCAACAGGTGTGGACATTGCAATGCCAAATGAATATGATAGCGGTGAGGAGGAAGGAGTTGATGTACATCAAGATATTATTGACAACTTTTTTACATGAGTTTAAGTTTAACTTTACATATTGTTAAATTAAATGTCAAAACAACTTGTGACACAATGAGCATATCAGTTTTTGCTGGACATTTTTTAGGAATGGTTAGTTCAGGAAATTCCAGGGCAAAGGTGTTTGTTGTTAAAAGGTTTGAGAAATTGACTACTGTGCTCATTGACATTGATTATCTCTAAGTGTTCTTAGTGAAAGTGTCCCCCTAATGTATAATTTGAGTTTATTTTGCCATGTAAAATAAATATATTCTTCTTATTTGTCTTTTTAGGATCCTTCACCATGTCATTTTCATGTGGAAATTTCAAAGTAGTGACATTTGCAGTTATCTGTTGCTATTGAAAAATACAAAGGGAACATGGGTTGATCCTGAGGAAGACACACACTATGGGGCAAATTTAAGAAAAGTGGTGCTGCACCCAGTGCAGCGCCACTTTTCTTGCACCAGTTAGCACCCCCCTACCACCACCACCACATGTGTGGCGTATTTAAAATACGGCGCACCATGGCGCAGGGTAGGGGCAATAATGTCAACATTTTGATGCTATTGATGTACTGTTCAGAGTTAGCAGCAAAATATTGGCACTAACACCGAACACTACATAGGGGCTCATTGTAACCAAATGTGTGTCCCATTTCAACACCTTAAAAATAGCCGCAGAAAATGACGCAGTGGAATCTCTTAGATTCCACTGCACCATTTGTGCAGTCCCCCTAAGGAGCCAATGTCCCCTTTGCATACATGATCCCTGGCACATGCATAATAAGGTGCCAAGGGTTATAAAGTGGTGCAATGCATGCATTGTGCAACTTTGTAAATATGGTGCAGTGATTTTTAAAGCCTAAAGCCACATTAGCGTAAACAAATGACGCTAAGGTGGCGCTAGTGCTTTTTAAATTTGAGCCTTTGAATAACATATCTTGTATAAGGACAACTTGCACAGTGATTGAATAGGTGTTCTTAAGATTGCATTCGACTTGTTTTCTGTTGAATGTTGCCACCAAGGCAATATGTGCTGCTTAACTTGCTCTAACCACATGGGTTAGTCCACCCAGCGAATACTAATCTCCCTTTGCATTGCCAAAATCCTCATTTTGGGTTGTGTATGACGCTGTTGATGTGTCTCATCATAGTAGAAAGAACTTTTTGCAGTACACCACAGAAAGTTGATTGTGACAATCCACCAGATACTGCCACAGAGGATTGAAATGATTATTTGGCCACAAAATGTAGTAGTATCACAATTTTCACGATTGGTGTTATTGATGTGGGTTTCCTATTGTGAGGAAGGATGTCTGGATCTAGCTGATGACATGAATCAATAATAGTTTGCCTATTAAATCTATTTATTTGGATTATATCTTGTTCCTCCATGGTGTCAGGGTTTGGAGCAGTAAAAATGCAACTGACACAGACTATTTGGTTTATGCATTGGTTGTACATTTTTCAGATTGTTTAAAAAATAATTATTTCTTACTGATGTACATAATCAATGCATTGCATTGAGATTTGTGTTTCTTTGGAAATGTGACTCATATGGCTTAGTTATGACATTTTCTTTAATGAATTTGATTGATTGTTAGCTTTTTTACATAATGATGGAAGGAAGAAATAAAGAAAGGAAATACCACAAGAAATTCAACACTAGTCTTTGACTTTGTGTTTTTTAAATTTATTAATTGAACAGAAATAAATTTAAACAAGTAGAAAACCAAAAGAAAATTTAAAAAAACTCAACCAAAACAGTCAATCATGCTGGATGAAGTCATTTTTGTAGAGACTAAATTGTTTGAAGTCCAATGTACAAAATATAACTGTCGTCAAAAAAGGTATGGTTCCATAAAATAGTCCACAATGTGAATGGTAGGCACACACTGGAGGAAATTAGATTCTGCGTTTCTTGCTGGTAGTAATGAAGGTCTTGCTGCCCTCTCCTGGTGGTCCAGATGGGGTGGGACAGCTGTCTGTATGCTCAGACAGACCAGATGGACCATCCAGCTCATCATCATTCGGACTTGCAGGAGTGATGTCCCCACAGAAGACTTGATCCTGGTCTGGAGTGGAGTTTTCCTCAGTAGCAGATGGTGGTCCACTGGCTATATGTGTGGGACCTAACATGGGTTACAAACAATAAGAAATAAAAAGTCTGGATTGTACATCAAATGGGCTTTCTGCTACATTGAAGCAACCTAACAGTTAAAACATGATGAATGGAATGATTAGACCTTTCTGTGATTTTTGTGAATTACACATACAGGTTAATTTACACACATGGAAACATGAGAAAAACTGGTGAAGAGATGTCCTGAAAACAAAGGTAATTTAGAAAGTGTACAATAGATGAACCAAACATCCAACACAGTATAGGGGAGAATTGAGAACTAAACCGTTCCAAGGTCTAGCAGGCTAAACATCAGACTAGTATACAATTTAGGAGAATTAATGGCATTAGTCATCATATGAACATTGCAAGGTAAACTGTTGATCAATTCTACTTATTTTCAGCATGCAGCAGGACATGATTGACAATTTTAAGTCAGCATACTATGATTTATAAAAAACAATTATATCAATTCAATCAAATGACAAGAAGGTGACAACATACTGCGTATACTTTGAAAATTACGTTTTCATTTATAGCATAAAAGGGTGATTTTCAAATGCATGACACTTTGACTTACGTGCATATATGGAAGAAAAGAGAGAATGACCGACATCACATTGCAATATTATTTTCCATAGACAAAAACAGGGCATTGTGGTAGCTGTAGTCATTCCTATTCACCATTGATAACACGTGTATAAATGTGAGTTAAACTATACCTTGCAAAATATCTCCAGTGAAAATGAACACACACCATATGTAGATTCATATGTTAGTGATGTAAATAAGTGAAAAGGAAACTTAGATGCACTATTCCTTCATGAGAAAATAGATGGAATTTGGAGCCTGTTTTAAAGAGTATGTGACAATATATTGATACAAACCTACAATCTAGGTAAATGCAAGTGATGCGCCATGGACAACAACACACATTATTGTAGGAAAGTACCATCTTGCCTGGCATGTTACCCCCATTTTTTCACTGTATATATGTTGTTTTAGTTGTATGTGTCACTGGGACCCTGGTAACCCAGGGCCCCAGTGCTCATAAGTGTGCCTGTATGTGTTACCTGTGTAGTGACTAACTGTCTCACTGAGGCTCTGCTAATCAGAACCTCAGTGGTTATGCTCTCTCATTTCTTTCCAAATTGTCACTGACAGGCTAGTGACCATTTTTACCAATTTACATTGGCTTACTGGAACACCCTTATAATCCCCTAGTATATGGTACTGAGGTACCCAGGGTATTGGGGTTCCAGGAGATCCCTATGGGCTGCAGCATTTCTTTTGCCACCCATAGGGAGCTCTGACAATTCTTACACAGGCCTGCCACTGCAGCCTGAGTGAAATAACGTCCACGTTATTTCACAGCCATTTTACACTGCACTTAAGTAACTTATAAGTCACCTATATGTCTAACCTTTACCTGGTAAAGGTTAGGTGCAAAGTTACTTAGTGTGAGGGCACCCTGGCACTAGCCAAGGTGCCCCCACATTGTTCAGAGCCAATTCACTGAACTTTGTGAGTGCGGGGACACCATTACACGCGTGCACTACATATAGGTCACTACCTATATGTAACTTCACCATGGTAACTCCGAATATGGCCATGTAACATGTCTATGATCATGGAATTGCCCCCTCTATGCCATCCTGGCATTGTTGGTACAATTCCATGATCCCAGTGGTCTGTAGCACAGACCCTGGTACTGCCAGACTGCCCTTCCTGGGGTTTCTCTGCAGCTGCTGCTGCTGCCAACCCCTCAGACAGGCATCTGCCCTCCTGGGGTCCAGCCAGGCCTGGCCCAGGATGGCAGAACAAAGAACTTCCTCTGAGAGAGGGTGTGACATCCTCTCCCTTTGGAAAATGGTGTGAAGGCAGGGGAGGAGTAGCCTCCCCCAGCCTCTGGAAATGCTTTGTTGGGCACAAAGGTGCCCAATTCTGCATAAGCCAGTCTACACCGGTTCAGGGACCCCTTAGCCCCTGCTCTGGCGCGAAACTGGACAAAGGAAAGGGGAGTGACCACTCCCCTGACCTGCACCTCCCCTGGGAGGTGCCCAGAGCTCCTCCAGTGTGCTCCAGACCTCTGCCATCTTGGAAACAGAGGTGCTGCTGGCACACTGGACTGCTCTGAGTGGCCAGTGCCACCAGGTGACGTCAGAGACTCCTTGTGATAGGCTCCTTCAGGTGTTAGTAGCCTTTCCTCTCTCCTAGGTAGCCAAACCCTCTTTTCTGGCTATTTAGGGTCTCTGTCTCTGGGGAAACTTCAGATAACGAATGCATGAGCTCAGCCGAGTTCCTCTGCATCTCCCTCTTCACCTTCTGATAAGGAATCGACCGCTGACCGCGCTGGAAGCCTGCAAACCTGCAACATAGTAGCAAAGACGACTACTGCAACTCTGTAACGCTGATCCTGCCGCCTTCTCGACTGTTTTCCTGCTTGTGCATGCTGTGGGGGTAGTCTGCCTCCTCTCTGCACCAGAAGCTCCGAAGAAATCTCCCGTGGGTCGACGGAATCTTCCCCCTGCAACCGCAGGCACCAAAAAGCTGCATCTCCGGTCCCTTGGGTCTCCTCTCAGCACGACGAGCGAGGTCCCTCGAATCCAGCGACACCGTCCAAGTGACCCCCACAGTCCAGTGACTCTTCAGCCCAAGTTTGGTGGAGGTAAGTCCTTGCCTCACCTCGCTGGGCTGCATTGCTGGGAACCGCGACTTTGCAAGCTTCTCCGGCCCCTGTGCACTTCCGGCGGAAATCCTGTGTGCACAGCCAAGCCTGGGTCCACGGCACTCTAACCTGCATTGCACGACTTTCTAAGTTGGTCTCCGGCGACGTGGGACTCCTTTGTGCAACTTCGGCGAGCACCGTTTCACGCATCCTCGTAGTGCCTGTTTCTGGCACTTCTCCGGGTGCTACCTGCTTCAGTGAGGGCTCTTTGTCTTGCTCGACGTCCCCTCTCTCTGCAGGTCCAATTTGCGACCTCCTGGTCCCTCCTGGGCCCCAGCAGCGTCCAAAAACGCCAAACGCACGATTTGCGTGTAGCAAGGCTTGTTGGCGTCCATCCGGCGGGAAAACACTTCTGCACGACTCTCCAAGGCGTGGGGGATCCATCCTCCAAAGGGGAAGTCTCTAGCCCTTGTCGTTCCTGCAGTATTCACAGTTCTTCAGCCTAGTAAGAGCTTCTTTGCACCAACCGCTGGCATTTCTTGGGCATCTGCCCATCTCCGAGCTGCTTGTGACTTTTGGACTTGGTCCCCTTGTTCCACAGGTACCTTCAGACAGGAATCCATCGTTGTTGCATTGCTGATTTGTGTTTTCCTTGCATTCTCCCTCTAACACGACTATTTTGTCCTTAGGGGAACTTTGGTGCACTTTGCACTCACTTTTCAGGGTCCTGGGGAGGGTTATTTTTCTAACTCTCACTATTTTCTAATAGTCCCAGCGACCCTCTACAAGGTCACATAGGTTTGGGGTCCATTCGTGGTTCGCATTCCACTTCTGGAGTATATGGTTTGTGTTGCCCCTATCCCTATGTTTCCCCATTGCATCCTATTGTAACTATACATTGTTTGCACTGTTTTCTAAGACTATACTGCATATTTTTGCTATTGTGTATATATATCTTGTGTATATTTCCTATCCTCTCACTGAGGGTACACTCTAAGATACTTTGGCATATTGTCATAAAAATAAAGTACCTTTATTTTTAGTATAACTGTGTATTGTGTTTTCTTATGATATTGTGCATATGACACTAAGTGGTACTGTAGTAGCTTCACACGTCTCCTAGTTCAGCCTGAGCTGCTTTGCTAAGCTACCATTATCTATCAGCCTAAGCTGCTAGACACCCTATACACTAATAAGGGATAACTGGGCCTGGTGCAAGGTGCAAGTACCCCTTGGTACTCACTACAAGCCAGTCCAGCCTCCTACATTGGTTGTGCAGTGGTGGGATAAGTGCTTTGAGACTACTTACCACTCTTGTCATTGTACTTTTCATAAGAGAAAAATATACAAAACAAGGTCAGTGTATATACACATAGCCAAAAAGTTTTGCATTTCCTCTTTTCACTCTTTTCTAAGTGCTGAAAAGTACTTCTAAACTTTCAAAAAGTTCTTAAAAAGTTTAAAAAGTTTTTTTTCTGTCTTTCCAAAAAGTTCTGAAAACTTTTTTCTCTTTATCTATCACTTTAACTCTCTCTAAAAATGTCTGGCACAGGCCAAAAAGTTGAACTGTCCAAACTTGCATATGATCACCTTAGCTGGAAAGGAGCAAGGAGTCTCTGCATAGAGAGAGGTTTGAGTGTAGGGAAGAATCCTTCCTTAGAACTGTTAATTAATATGCTTAGAGTACAGGATAAGGCCATAAGTGCCCAATCTGTAGAAAAAGTAGCTAATGGTTCTCAATCTGATCCAGGGACTCCCCCAGGAAAAGGTTCAGGAAAGAAACTTCTCAGCCTGCCCATTACTAGACAGTCTAGCATAGTTGGTACAGAGGTTGAATCACATCATACTGATGATGTGCTCTCACATTATACTGGTAGCCAAGCTGTTAGGGTGCCCTCTGTAAGGGACAGGTCTCCTTCTGTTCATTCCCATCATACCTCTGTATCTAGAAATGTCCCTCCCACCCACCCTGATGACAGATTGTTGGAAAGGGAGCTCAATAGATTGAGAGTGGAGCAAACCAGACTGAAGCTCAAGAAGCAACAGCTGGATTTGGATAGACAGTCTTTAGAAATAGAGAGGGAAAGACAGAAAATGGGTTTAGATACCATGGTGGCAGCAGCAGTATTCCCCATAGTCATCCTGCAAAAGAGCATGATTCCAGGAATCTGCATAAGATAGTTCCCCCTTACAAGGAGGGGGATGACATTAACAAGTGGTTTGCTGCACTTGAGAGGGCCTGTGCTGTACAGGATGTCCCTCAAAAGCAGTGGGCTGCTATCCTATGGCTATCATTTACTGGAAAAGGTAGGGATAGGCTCCTTACTGTAAAAGAAAATGATGCTAACAATTTCCAAGTTCTTAAGAATGCACTCCTGGATGGTTATGGCTTAACCACTGAACAGTACAGGATCAAGTTCAGAGATACCAAAAAGGAGTCTTCACAAGACTGGGTTGATTTCATTGACCAGGCAGTGAAGGCCTTGGAGGGGTGGTTACATGGCAGTAAAGTTACTGATTATGACAGCCTGTATAACTTGATCCTGAGAGAGCATATTCTTAATAATTGTGTGTCTGATTTGTTGCACCAGTACTTGGTGGACTCTGATCTGACCTCTCCCCAAGAATTGGGAAAGAAGGCAGACAAATGGGTCAGAACAAGAGTGAACAGAAAAGTTCATACAGGGGGTGACAAAGATGGCAACAAAAAGAAGGATGGTAAGTCTTCTGACAAGGGTGGGGACAAATCTAAAAATGAGTCTTCATCAGGCCCACAAAAACACTCTGGTGGGGGTGGTGGGCCCAAATCCTCCTTTAATCAGAACAAGGAAAAGAAACCATGGTGCTATTTATGTAAGATAAAAGGCCATTGGACAACAGATCCCAGTTGTCCAAAGAAAGGCACCACAGCTCCTACCACTACAACCCCTACTGCTACACCTAGTGTCCCTACTAATAGCAGTAGTGGTGGGAGCAAACCTACTAATAGCCAATCCAAGGGAGTAGCTGGGCTCACTTTTGGTAATTTAGTTGGGGTTGGTCTGATTAGGGAGACCACAGAGGCTACTTTAGTCTCTGAAGGGGCTATTGACTTAGCCACTTTGGTTGCTTGCCCCCATAACTTGGAGAAGTACAAGCAACTAACCCTAATAAATGGTGTTGAGGTCCAGGCCTACAGGGACACAGGTGCCAGTGTCACAATGGTGATTGAGAAACTGGTGCACCCTGAACAACACATACTTGGACACCAGTACCAAGTAACCGATGCTCACAACATAACACAAAGCCACCCCATGGCTGTTGTAAATCTCAACTGGGGGGGGGTATCTGGTCCAAAGAAAGTTGTGGTAGCTTCAGATTTACCTGTAGACTGTCTATTAGGGAACGATTTGGAGACATCAGCTTGGTCAGATGTGGAGTTGGAGGCCCATGCAGCAATGCTGGGCATCCCAGGGCATATTTTTGCTTTGACAAGGGCTCAGGCCAAAAAGCAAAAAGGACAGGGAAGCTTGGATCCTGGAACAATGGACCAAGTGCTCCCTAAAGCTAGGGCTAGTAGAAGCAAACCACTTCCTACTATCCCTCCCTCTACAGTGGATTCAACTTCTGAGGAAGAAGAATTCCCTCCCTGTGCAGAACCTACACCAGAGGAGCTGGAAGCAGACACTGCTGAGCTTTTGGGTGAAGGGGGGCCTGCCAGAGAGGAGCTGAGTGTGGCACAGCAAACCTGTCCCACATTAGAGGGTCTCAGACAGCAAGCTGTCAAACAGGCTAATGGGGATGTCAGTGACTCACACAGAGTTTACTGGGAGGACAACCTCTTGTACACTGAGAATAGGGATCCTAAACCTGGAGCTGCCAGGAGATTAGTGATTCCTCAGGAGTACAGAAAGTTCCTCCTAACACTGGCACCTGACATTCCCTTAGCTGGGCACCTGGGTCAAATGAAAACTTGGGACAGATTGGTACCACTGTTTCATTGGCCTAGGATGTCTGAGGACACAAAAGAATTTTGTAAGTCCTGTGAAACCTGTCAAGCCAGTGGCAAGACAGGTGGCACTCCAAAGGCACCCCTTATCCCACTGCCTGTGGTTGGGGTTCCCTTTGAAAGGGTAGGGGTGGACATAGTTGGCCCCCTTGACCCTCCTACTGCTTCAGGCAATAGGTTTATCTTGGTGGTAGTGGACCATGCCACAAGATATCCTGAAGCTATTCCTTTAAGGACCACTACAGCTCCTGCAGTGGCAAAGGCCCTCCTGGGAATATTTTCCAGGGTGGGCTTCCCAAAGGAAGTAGTATCAGACAGAGGAAGCAATTTCATGTCTGCATACTTAAAGGCCATGTGGAAGGAGTGTGGTGTAACTTACAAGTTCACAACACCCTATCATCCACAAACAAATGGACTGGTGGAGAGATTTAATAAAACTCTCAAAGGCATGATTATGGGACTCCCTGAAAAACTCCGCAGGAGATGGGATATCCTTCTACCATGCCTCCTTTTTGCCTACAGGGAGGTACCCCAGAAAGGAGTGGGCTTCAGCCCCTTTGAACTTCTTTTTGGACACCCTGTTAGGGGTCCACTCACACTTGTAAAGGAGGGTTGGGAACAACCCTTAAAAGCTCCTAAGCAGGATATTGTGGATTATGTACTTGGCCTCAGATCAAGGATGGCTGAGTACATGAAAAAGGCCAGTAAAAACCTTCAGGCCAGCCAAGAGCTCCAGAAGCAATGGCATGATCAGAAGGCTGTTTTGGTTCAGTACCAACCAGGGCAGAAAGTGTGGGTCTTGGAGCCTGTGGCCCCAAGAGCACTCCAAGATAAATGGAGTGGTCCACACACAATTGTTGAAAAGAAGGGTGAAGTCACCTACTTGGTTGACTTAGGCACTGCCAGGAGTCCCCTTAGGGTGCTCCATGTCAACCGCCTGAAACCCTACTATGACAGGGCTGATCTCACCCTGCTCATGGCAACAGATGAGGGACAGGAAGAAGACAGTGATCCTCTACCTGATCTCTTCTCTTCCACAGAACAGGATGCTCTTGTGGAAGGGGTAGTTTTGGCTGATTGTCTTACTGCTGAGCAGAAAGATAATTGCATAAATCTCCTAGGACAATTTTCAGAACTCTTCTCCATTGTGCCAGGCACCACTTCTTGGTGTGAGCACACTATAGATACTGGAGACAGTTTACCTGTCAAAAGTAAGATCTATAGGCAGCCTGACCATGTCAGGGACTGCATAAAGCAAGAAGTTCAGAAGATGTTGGAACTAGGAGTGGTTGAGCACTCTGACAGTCCATGGGCTTCTCCTGTGGTACTGGTACCAAAACCCAATTCTAAAGATGGAAAGAAGGAAATGAGGTTTTGTGTAGACTATAGAGGTCTCAACTTGATAACCAAAACAGATGCTCACCCTATACCCAGGGCAGATGAGCTAATAGATACACTGGCATCTGCCAAGTATCTAAGCACTTTTGATTTGACTGCAGGGTATTGGCAGATCAAAATGTCAGAAGATGCTAAACCTAAGACTGCATTTTCTACCATTGGAGGACATTACCAGTTTACTGTAATGCCTTTTGGTTTGAAAAATGCACCTGCCACTTTTCAGAGGTTGGTGAACACAGTCCTGCAAGGGCTGGAAGCTTTCAGTGCAGCATATTTGGATGATATAGCTGTCTTTAGCTCCAGCTGGGATGATCACCTGGTCCACCTTTGGAAAGTTTTGGAGGCCCTGCAAAAGGCAGGCCTCACTATCAAGGCTTCAAAGTGCCAGATAGGGCAGGGTAAGGTGGTTTATCTGGGACACCTTGTTGGTGGGGAACAGATTGCACCACTTCAGGGGAAAATCCAAACTATTATTGATTGGGTTCCCCCTACCACTCAGACTCAGGTGAGAGCCTTCCTAGGCCTCACTGGGTATTACAGGAGGTTCATTAAGAACTATGGCTCCATTGCAGCCCCTCTTAATGACCTCACATCCAAGAAAATGCCTAAAAAGGTATTATGGACAGCAAGCTGTCAGAAAGCTTTTGAGGAGCTGAAGCAGGCCATGTGCTCTGCACCTGTCCTGAAAAGCCCTTGTTACTCTAAAATATTCTATGTCCAAACTGATGCATCTGAATTAGGAGTAGGGGCAGTCCTATCACAACTTAATTCTGAGGGCCAGGATCAACCTGTTGCTTTTATTAGTAGGAGGTTGACCCCTAGAGAAAAGCGTTGGTCTGCCATTGAGAGGGAGGCCTTTGCTGTGGTCTGGGCTCTGAAGAAGTTGAGGCCATACCTGTTTGGCACTCACTTCATTGTTCAGACAGACCACAAACCTCTACTTTGGCTAAAACAAATGAAAGGTGAAAATCCTAAATTGTTGAGGTGGTCCATATCCCTACAGGGAATGGACTATACAGTGGAACATAGACCTGGGAGTAGCCACTCCAATGCAGATGGACTCTCCAGATATTTCCACTTAGACAATGAAGACTCATCAGGTAATGGCTAGTCTTATTGTCCTTCGTTTGGGGGGGGGTTGTGTAGGAAAGTACCATCTTGCCTGGCATGTTACCCCCATTTTTTCACTGTATATATGTTGTTTTAGTTGTATGTGTCACTGGGACCCTGGTAACCCAGGGCCCCAGTGCTCATAAGTGTGCCTGTATGTGTTACCTGTGTAGTGACTAACTGTCTCACTGAGGCTCTGCTAATCAGAACCTCAGTGGTTATGCTCTCTCATTTCTTTCCAAATTGTCACTGACAGGCTAGTGACCATTTTTACCAATTTACATTGGCTTACTGGAACACCCTTATAATCCCCTAGTATATGGTACTGAGGTACCCAGGGTATTGGGGTTCCAGGAGATCCCTATGGGCTGCAGCATTTCTTTTGCCACCCATAGGGAGCTCTGACAATTCTTACACAGGCCTGCCACTGCAGCCTGAGTGAAATAACGTCCACGTTATTTCACAGCCATTTTACACTGCACTTAAGTAACTTATAAGTCACCTATATGTCTAACCTTTACCTGGTAAAGGTTAGGTGCAAAGTTACTTAGTGTGAGGGCACCCTGGCACTAGCCAAGGTGCCCCCACATTGTTCAGAGCCAATTCACTGAACTTTGTGAGTGCGGGGACACCATTACACGCGTGCACTACATATAGGTCACTACCTATATGTAACTTCACCATGGTAACTCCGAATATGGCCATGTAACATGTCTATGATCATGGAATTGCCCCCTCTATGCCATCCTGGCATTGTTGGTACAATTCCATGATCCCAGTGGTCTGTAGCACAGACCCTGGTACTGCCAGACTGCCCTTCCTGGGGTTTCTCTGCAGCTGCTGCTGCTGCCAACCCCTCAGACAGGCATCTGCCCTCCTGGGGTCCAGCCAGGCCTGGCCCAGGATGGCAGAACAAAGAACTTCCTCTGAGAGAGGGTGTGACACCCTCTCCCTTTGGAAAATGGTGTGAAGGCAGGGGAGGAGTAGCCTCCCCCAGCCTCTGGAAATGCTTTGTTGGGCACAAAGGTGCCCAATTCTGCATAAGCCAGTCTACACCGGTTCAGGGACCCCTTAGCCCCTGCTCTGGCGCGAAACTGGACAAAGGAAAGGGGAGTGACCACTCCCCTGACCTGCACCTCCCCTGGGAGGTGCCCAGAGCTCCTCCAGTGTGCTCCAGACCTCTGCCATCTTGGAAACAGAGGTGCTGCTGGCACACTGGACTGCTCTGAGTGGCCAGTGCCACCAGGTGACGTCAGAGACTCCTTGTGATAGGCTCCTTCAGGTGTTAGTAGCCTTTCCTCTCTCCTAGGTAGCCAAACCCTCTTTTCTGGCTATTTAGGGTCTCTGTCTCTGGGGAAACTTCAGATAACGAATGCATGAGCTCAGCCGAGTTCCTCTGCATCTCCCTCTTCACCTTCTGATAAGGAATCGACCGCTGACCGCGCTGGAAGCCTGCAAACCTGCAACATAGTAGCAAAGACGACTACTGCAACTCTGTAACGCTGATCCTGCCGCCTTCTCGACTGTTTTCCTGCTTGTGCATGCTGTGGGGGTAGTCTGCCTCCTCTCTGCACCAGAAGCTCCGAAGAAATCTCCCGTGGGTCGACGGAATCTTCCCCCTGCAACCGCAGGCACCAAAAAGCTGCATCTCCGGTCCCTTGGGTCTCCTCTCAGCACGACGAGCGAGGTCCCTCGAATCCAGCGACACCGTCCAAGTGACCCCCACAGTCCAGTGACTCTTCAGCCCAAGTTTGGTGGAGGTAAGTCCTTGCCTCACCTCGCTGGGCTGCATTGCTGGGAACCGCGACTTTGCAAGCTTCTCCGGCCCCTGTGCACTTCCGGCGGAAATCCTGTGTGCACAGCCAAGCCTGGGTCCACGGCACTCTAACCTGCATTGCACGACTTTCTAAGTTGGTCTCCGGCGACGTGGGACTCCTTTGTGCAACTTCGGCGAGCACCGTTTCACGCATCCTCGTAGTGCCTGTTTCTGGCACTTCTCCGGGTGCTACCTGCTTCAGTGAGGGCTCTTTGTCTTGCTCGACGTCCCCTCTCTCTGCAGGTCCAATTTGCGACCTCCTGGTCCCTCCTGGGCCCCAGCAGCGTCCAAAAACGCCAAACGCACGATTTGCGTGTAGCAAGGCTTGTTGGCGTCCATCCGGCGGGAAAACACTTCTGCACGACTCTCCAAGGCGTGGGGGATCCATCCTCCAAAGGGGAAGTCTCTAGCCCTTGTCGTTCCTGCAGTATTCACAGTTCTTCAGCCTAGTAAGAGCTTCTTTGCACCAACCGCTGGCATTTCTTGGGCATCTGCCCATCTCCGAGCTGCTTGTGACTTTTGGACTTGGTCCCCTTGTTCCACAGGTACCTTCAGACAGGAATCCATCGTTGTTGCATTGCTGATTTGTGTTTTCCTTGCATTCTCCCTCTAACACGACTATTTTGTCCTTAGGGGAACTTTGGTGCACTTTGCACTCACTTTTCAGGGTCCTGGGGAGGGTTATTTTTCTAACTCTCACTATTTTCTAATAGTCCCAGCGACCCTCTACAAGGTCACATAGGTTTGGGGTCCATTCGTGGTTCGCATTCCACTTCTGGAGTATATGGTTTGTGTTGCCCCTATCCCTATGTTTCCCCATTGCATCCTATTGTAACTATACATTGTTTGCACTGTTTTCTAAGACTATACTGCATATTTTTGCTATTGTGTATATATATCTTGTGTATATTTCCTATCCTCTCACTGAGGGTACACTCTAAGATACTTTGGCATATTGTCATAAAAATAAAGTACCTTTATTTTTAGTATAACTGTGTATTGTGTTTTCTTATGATATTGTGCATATGACACTAAGTGGTACTGTAGTAGCTTCACACGTCTCCTAGTTCAGCCTGAGCTGCTTTGCTAAGCTACCATTATCTATCAGCCTAAGCTGCTAGACACCCTATACACTAATAAGGGATAACTGGGCCTGGTGCAAGGTGCAAGTACCCCTTGGTACTCACTACAAGCCAGTCCAGCCTCCTACAATTATGACAACTCATAATGGTCATTGTTAAAAAGAGAAACACAGCCATGATGATACTAATTTGTTCATGACAATGCTTTTTGAAACTTTAACATTGTATTTATATGTTTTAAAGAGGGTCTAGAAACATTATCAACAGCTATCTTGAGGGCAAAAACTACATTTCCAATTAGTGAGACATTCAAAATTGTAACTTACCAGTTTCCACTCCACCAGGGATTTTTGTTTAGCCTTAAGGATGTAGAATCTACACAGCCTTCTCCTCCCACAGAAAATGTTGCAAGTGGGGTTGGGAGAACCACCACCAGTCCTCTCGGCCTCATGGTGAACCTTGGAGATCATGGAATGCACTCTCCCCTGAAGGTCATTCCTCCTGTTACTAATCTCCTTCGGTGTGAGCAGGTTGTTTGCTACAGCAGTTATTCTGTCAACTATTCCAACCCGCATTTGCATTTTCTGGGATATGGCTGTATTTTGTACTTGTGCTCCAAACAATTGTGGCTCTACTTTGATGATTTCATCTTCAATGAATGACAATTCTCCCTCTGTAAAATGTGGATTCCTCCTCCCTGCCATAGTGAGAAACAAAAAATAAATGACATAGTGGCACACAAGTTGATGAAAAACTTTAAACATGGAATAAATGAAAAAATGAATAGAGGTTGATAAAAAGAAAATAACTTTACTTCTGAGTGGCAAATTCAGCAGGAAAATGATGTTCTGCAGTGGAATGGCAAATGATCATGGTCTGAAATGAAGTGTGCTTTATAGTGGGATTTGCAGGTGTTCACAATTGGCCAATATACATCAGGTGTGTGCTGCTAGCATCCATCCAATAGCTACAGCCATTGTACAATGTTTAGTGGGTCCAGTGACGACTCCTGTGGACGGGAATCCACCACCAGAACAATGCCAGCATTGCTGTGAAACCTTAATATGACTGGCGCAATCCAGCTGCTCTGATGGTGAGAGAGTACTGTTAGCCAGCATTTGAGTCTGCTGCGTCAACAGCAGTAGACTGCTTACGCCATGGACTCTGCTCTGCCAACATGGATGTTCAGCTGCCATAGATCTAAATACGGCAGTAGAAACTCTGTCAGCTTGACGGAGTATTTGGAACCGCCGTCATGGCTAAACAACTAAACTCCCTTCTGGCCCTAAGTCAGAAGGTAAACTTTTCTCCAGGACAACCTTGGTCCCTGATTCTGAGCCATGCTCCATCGTGGTTAGTCCTAACTTATGATTTTGACCTGGTCCAACATGACCAGATACCTGCAGTTGGCACCTTATGGTTTTTGGCACTAAAAAAACTTTAAAACTTCAAAAAAATCATATCACTCGATCTCCAAACCGATTCTTATTGTGATTGTGTCCATTTGTGTATTGAAGTTTTTAAAAAAAGTTCAAATTGGAGTGGGACTTCTATTGTGTTATATTTTTGCCTTATTACATGTTTTGGGTAAAGATAAATGCATTACAAGTTTCTTTTGAGTTAAGTCTGACTGCTATATGCAACAGGTACCCAGGATTGAGCTTAGGTTAACCTAAATTTACCTAACTGGGCCTGATACAGTATGCTAACGCAAATATCTTAATTAGAAATTATTAATGAATGTTTTTGAATAATGAATTTTGTAAAAAAAAATGAATAACATAGAAATATAATGTGCATGTTTGAAATTATGACGTTGGAGAATGGCCAGCAGTGTTCACGAAATGTACTAATCTATGATAAATATGTATGAAATATTGAAAATGCTTTAGATTAATGTAGTAATATGTCATATTGAGAGTTATAATCTATGTTCCTGCTTATTAATTGTAGGCCTTAACTTAGCAAGTGTCATGGCCTAGTTTTACCAGGCCTCATGCAGAAGCTGAATTTCTTAGCGTTTAATAGAAAATGCTGACATAGAGAACTAACTGTGAAAAGCTACTCAAAAGGCGGTGCACCGCATAAAGAAGGAGTCCAATGTTCTAGCAATGCAAATAAACAGTCCTTGTTTTAATATTTCATTACAAGTCCAAAGTGTTGATTCCACACAAATCCGTAAATGAAAAGAGTTAGAACGAAGGGTAATCCACGGTCAAATTGAACAGTACTCCGGATGAACAGCCAACGCGTTTCACCCAATTGAAGGGCTTCTTCAGGGCTGTAATGTAACCAGAGAAAAACATGTATACTATACATTTCATTGGACCAAAAAGGGGATTGATTGTGTGAATAGGTGTGAGATCTCAAATTATAGAAGTGAATCCAAAGAGAAACTACTGTGTACCAACACATTGATAAAAGTTGTGGACCCATGCAAGGCATGCTCCATATCATGCAGAGGGAAAAATATACTGTGGAGGATAAGAATAAATGGACCAAATAGTGAGTAGATTAGAAATAGAATCGTGATATATTTTTTAGAAGTAAATACATAGTGTGAACATATATTCGATAAAAAGTGAAATCCCCAAAAAGAGGAGGAGGGGCACATCCAAGTGTCAAATTAAGTAAAAAGCGCAAGCCACTAAAACATACCATCAACGGTATCCAGTCAGTAATAACTGTAAGAAGTATAATAATAAATCAGTAACTTAGAGAGAAGAAAACCAAGGAGGGAAAAGATAAGTAAAGAAGAGGTATAAAAAGAAAGCAAAGGGGGGGAGATTTCATGTAAAAAAGGAGGGTCGTTTGGAGTGATATTTGAAAAAAACGCTAGAGAGTAACGAGAGCTACATGCTTGAATAAAATATGTAGAATGAATTATAAAGCTATAAAATAAAGTCAAGTACATCCATCTAAAGAGCACTCAAATTGTGAAAAAAGAGCGAAAAACCCGACATATCCAGACTCATCAAGCCCCGAAATTAGTGACATATTGGGGCAGGTATGGGTCAAAATGCCAGGAAGCATAGCCGAAATGATACACGCTCTACAGACCCAAAAATGTAAAGAGTAGTCTTAAACGGAATCGATGTCCAAAAGGAATATAATAATATGTATAGAAGAATACCACATACGTGGAAAAGTTGCACACCAAGAAACTTACCGCGCGTATTGTAATGTGGCATATCCGTGCCAAATATACTCCGATAGACGCGATCAAAACGACCGCGAGCAGTCACATGTGGCCGGCCCAAGTGTAGTGCCGGCCGCCGGGAGGGAACCTCTTGGGGGAAGCCTCCGGTCCGGGTATGAAAAAGACGAATGCCCGGAACCCGGAACTAATACAAATACATCCCCCAAGAGATAGAAAAGGGACAGAAACAACCACCATGATAGGGCTGATTGTAGTGAAACTATGTACATGCCAGCAACGTGAAAATAAAGATAGGACAACAGAAATGGCCGCCATATTGGGGTGAGAGTTGAGACCATAATGAGAAAGAGAAGCAATATAAATAGAAAATGGATAGATAGTGTAGCCAATTGTGAAGAAGAGCGAAACTATATCAAACTGACTGGGTACCCTATGAGGCCCAAGAGAGACAAAAAAAAATATATATAAAAAAATATATAAAAAGAGAAATAAGTGATGTGCTCAAGAATATAATTAACATAAGGGAATATATATAATATAATGATAAAAAACATGTGGATACTGAATACATATTAATGACAAAATGTGAACACCATGAACGCGCATAGAATAACAATACTAACCAATTAACACATAATATTAATCATGGTATTATAACGACCAGGTATTTACAATATTGTGAAACAAAACTTAATCCTGAAATGACCTACAGAGTATATCACTGTGAAAAGCTCATTGTTTAATAAAATGCTTAACCAAAGCTTTCTATGGGAACCGACATACAGGAGATGATATTCTACAATTGTATCATATCGTATGTAAATTGTGCTCGATGTACTTTCCCAAGATGCAAACAATGAAGACACTGACTGGAGAAGAAGATGCAACAGTTTTGATACCTGACGAGCCGGATGATGAGAACATCTTAAAGCGAACCACTCAACAACGTGTGAGGTGTGAAATATTAGAATTCATAGCTTTGGGACAGTAAGACTATTGGGTAGAGTAATAACGTAGGAATATTTGACCAATTGGAAATTGTTTTTTTTTTGGGTGACTTTGATATAACAACGTGACAGAGGAAAAAGACTTCAGAAGATGTACAGATGTTAGGAGTGAGATTAGATCCTATTCAGATTCTAGGCAGACTACTGTCAAGAAGAAGAGATTCAAGATTTTGTTATTGGGCTCATACTCTCCAACTGAGAGCCTGATGTGTTGCTGATCGATTGATGACCTGAAGACAAAGACTGATTCTGTTTGCTGACCCATACCGTGGATAGGTAGATATGACAATATGACTGAAATGTATTTCTGTGCTTTTCTTTCTAGGGACCAACTGCTCTATCTTGTTAGTTTCCCTTAGCTAGACGTTTTCTAAATTCTTGTTCTAAATTGTTTTGCATGAAGCTCCACATGCTGATGCTAATCTGGGTTAGATGAGGGTTTTTCTACCTGACGATTGACAGATTACAGAGACAAATGTTTGACGGATGTTTTGTTGAACTTTATGGACAGAGCTGAAATCTTTAAGCTGATTCTATTATTGATCTGTGCTGATGCTTTAGAATGTATTGTGATGCAAGTCTCAATTAGATTGTGTTTCTGGCACCGTTTGCTTAATTAATATTGTCCCTATATGCATTTCAGATTGAGTTTGAGTATTAATCCATATGATTTAGGATTGTAAACCAAAAGGAAATAAAATTACTAAACTTTACTAAGGTGTGGTTATTCATGGCTGAGAAGTCATGTTGTGTGACAATTACTGAAAATTGATTGTTGATTATTGATTGTCTAAAGATTATTGATTTTTGTGTATGTGATTATAGTATACTATGCCAGAACTATGGCAGTATTATTCCAAGCGAGTTAAAAGTTCATCGACCTATATGCATCTCTCCTTGTAAGTTTACTTATTAAGGACCGATGTGCTAACAGTTTTTTTGGTAGCAGACTGATGGTTAGTCTTCTTAGAAGGCTTGCCATAAGTGACTGGTATGGTGTGATTAATAGTTATGGTGATAGTTTAAGATTGATCCATTATGAATTCATTATTATTGAGATTTGGATTTTTGTTTTCAAAATGGCAATTGTAGAGAAAATGATGACCCCTTAAGCACAGAAATGACTTTGCCAGATCCTGGTCCCTGCTAGTGGTGTTGGGTATGTTCTCAACGTTCTAGTGATAGTGTGAGAGAGATAGGTTGTGCTTGCACAGCCTATGCAATTTGCAGGTGAATTGTGACATAGGCGAGGGAACTTAGGGAGTCTGCGTACTCCAGATAAAGTTTTAGTAGAAGTGTGTGTACACCGCAGTATGTGAGTAGGGAAGTCGTCGAACTTCACATGTGTGTGGTGCTTTGTGCTAAAAAATTGTCCACATGGTCTAAGACTCCGGAGTATAGTAAAAAGTGTATGAGACACTTGGTTATATGTTGTAATCTCTCTGGTTTAGTAGGTTGATCAGGTGTGGTCAACAAGTCAGAGTGTGTGAGTTAAGTGGGCGAGAGAAATTTTCGACTGAGAATTGGCGAGTCCTATGTGCACCAGGACAGACCCATTGATCAGATGAGAATAACATTTGCAGGCTGAATTTTGCTTGTGAATCTGGGAGACCGAGAAAGAGGAATAGTTGCATGAGCAAAAGGACCATCAGGGAAAATTCGTAAGGTTTCTGAAGCGATTGCGTTACCTTTCCTGTGGTAAACCAACAGATTTGTTTTTGTGTTTTGGTTAGTGCTCACAATAATTTGCATTAGTTTTGTGTGGATTGGAGTTTAGGGGGACGAGCTGCAAGACTTTGTCAGCCGCAGTACGTGTGAGTGTGACGTCATTGGAGCCGTGCCGGGATAGATTGGTTGGTGAGAAGGGTCGCGCACGGATTGGCAGCCGTCCGTGAGAGGCAATTGGTTGAGAACGTGGGTGAAAGGTATCTTGGGAGTAAAAGTAAAAGTAATTTCCTAATTTGATTTGAATACACAAAAAGTAGAAAAGATGAAGGGAGAAACACACATTAAAGCGAGTGTAGGGGAGCCTACATCACTGGAGAATACACCAGCTTACATTGTAATGGAGGAGCGAGGTGTTGCGCCATGTCTTTGGTTAAAACAATGGTGCAAGTTGACAGAGAAAAAAGGGAGCTTAGCGTTTTCTGAGAATGGAACATTTAATTTGAGAATTTTGGAGCAATTGCAGATGGCGCTGTTAGACTTTTCATCCTTGGCGTGGTCTCCCTTAACTTTTTGCCTCTGTTCCCCAGGTTGTTGATGTGTGCTGGACTCTGATTTTACTGTTTTTGTTACTCTGGGTACTTTACCACTGCTAACCAGTGCTAAAGTACAAGTGCTCCTTTACAAAATGTGTATGTAATTGGCTTATCCATGATTGGCGTATTTGATTTATTAGTAAGTCCCTAGTACACTGCACTAGAGGTGCCCAGTGCCTGTAAATCAAATGCTACTAGTGGGCCTGCAGCATTGGTTGTGCCTCCCACACAAGTAGCTCTGTAATAATGTCTCAGACCTGCCACTGCAGTGTCTGTGTGTGCAGTTTTAACTGCAAATTCGACTTGTCAAGTGTACCCACTTGCCAGGCCTAAACCTTCCCTTTTCTTACATGTCAGACACCCCTAAGGTAGGCCCTAGGTAGCCCCAAGGGCAGGGTGCTTTGTATGGTTAAGGTAGGACATATAGTAATGTGGTTTATGTGTCCTGACAGTGAAAATTGCTAAATTCGTTTTTCACTGTTGCAAGGCCTGTCCCTCTCATAGGTTAACATGGGGGCTACCTTTAAATCTGATTAAAGTGTAGATTCCCTTTGGGAGCGGATGGACATGTGGAGTTTGGGGTCTCTGAGCTCATAATTCAAAAATACATCTTTATGGGAAGTTGATTTTAAGATTGTGTGTTTGAAAATGCCATTTTAGAAAGTGGGCATTTTCTTGCTTATACCATTTCTGTGACTCTGCCTGTTTGTGGATTCCCTGACTGGACTTTGTGTGCCTTCCATCTTGTGAAGAAATCTACAAGGGCTTGATTTAGAGCTTGCCTCCTGTTGTTGAAGTCTCAGGGACAGCAAAGCCTTCTCTCTGCCAGCACCTGGAGTCTCTGAAGAGACTCCTACTCTGCCCTGTGGCGCCCATCCAGTTCCTGGGACCCTGAAAGGAGAAGCTGGCAGCCTAAAGGCAAGGAAATCCACGCACAGAACACCATGCGGGGAAAAGATTGACGCAAATCCGATCTGCGGCTGAAAAAACAACGCGCCCCCAGCTCTGCAGCTGAGAAACGACGCTCGCAGGAAACGCGACTGAAGAATCGACGTGCGGAGCCGGAGAAATGACGCGCAGCATCGCTGATGGAGGCTGGGAGATCACAATCCGCGCTGCGGGGTTTTCGGATCATCGTGCGGGTGGATTTCCGATCCAAGTACGGCTGTGTGTGGAAAAACAACGCAAGGCCTGCCCGGACCCGAGAGTGCTGACCGGATCGACACATCGTTCTCCTGCTGAGAGAAGAAACAACACGCCCGACAAAAGGAGAAACAACGCATGGTCCTGCTCGTAAGTGAAATCAATGCCTCACAAGCCCTTTTTGACGCACACTCGCCCGTGCGGGGTTATTTTTGACATGCACCAGGTACATTTTCACCCTAGCAGCGCTAGAGTGTGTTTAAAACTACTTAAAGAGTCTTTTTACATTTTTATTGATAACTCGACTTGTGTATCGTGGACTTTTGTGGTTTTGGTCTTGTTTTGTTTAGATAAATATTTCCCATTTTTCTAAACCTGTGTTGTGTCATTCTGTAGTGTTTTCACTGAGTTACTGTGTTTGTTTTGGTACAAATACTTTACACCTAGCACTCTGAAGTTAAAACTACTGCTCTGCCAAGCTACCAAGGGGGGAAGCAGGGGTTAGCTGAGAGTGATTCTCTTTTACCCTGACTAGAGTGAGGGTCCTTGCTTAAACAGGGGGTAACCTGGCTGTCAATCAAAGACCCCATTTCTAACATTGGTGATCAGCGGTTGGGATTTGGACTTGTGTTTGTACTTGACATACAGTGATTAAGTGTACACTACTGTTTGACTTCAGACCACTACGTGACCACATTCTACATGTTTTAATTTTCTCTCTTCGGGACTGTTTTTGTTCTACTTCCATTTTTTTTTTTTTTTGTTGCTGATTCCTTGATTGACTTTCTTTGGAACTTCATTTGGGAGCTTGCTCTTCTGCCTTTGGAACTTTACACTTGTTTTTGAATCTTCATCATGTCCCAAGCTGGAGATGCATCAGTTGGAGCTGACTTTGACCTTGAGAAATTGGAGAGTTATACCAAAGCTCAGTTGAAGCAGTTCTGTAAAAGTTTTGACTCTCCCATTAAGAGCTCATCCAGGAAGGAGGAGCTGCAAAAGGTGCTGAGGGCCTGGGTGACAGCCAAAAGCACTGAAAGGCAAACAGAGGATGAGGGAGATGAGGAGGAGGAGGAAGAGTGTTCAGTAAACAATGGTATTGTGGGTGGGCCTGTTATGTCCAGGGAGAAGGTCTCCAGGGCAGGTAGCAGTATCTCATCCAAGGGTCTGACACCTGAGGAGTTACAGGACAGACAGGCAGAAAGGGAGTACCAATTGGAGCAGAGAAGGCTAGCCCTTGAGGAGAGGAAGTTAGCGATGACTCATGAGCATAGCTTGAGAGAGATGGATCATAGAAGCCAGTCCAGTGGAGATGGTGGCAGCAACCCTACAGTGCAGCCTGAGAGGAGGGTGCACATTCCTAAAGACCTTGTGAAAGATTACAAGAGGGAGGATGACATATACTTATGGTTCAAGGGGTATGAGTCTGCTCTCCACATGAATCTGGTCCCTGAAGCTCATTGGGGGAGGGTCTGTGGAAGCACTTTGAGGTAGAGGGGACGGATAAACTGACAGCCTTAGGAGATGATCAGAATCTCACCTACTCTAGCATGAAGGATGCCTTGCTTACAAGGTATGGTCTTACCCCTGAGCAGTACAAGGATAAGTTTAGGTCCTACAAGAAGAAAGAATCCCAAACATGGTTGGGATGTGTTGATTCTTATTGTAGGTCACTGGATGGTTGAATGAAGGGCAATAAGGTGACAACTTATGAGGGGCTTCATAATCTGATTGCTTGGGAGCACTTGTACAGTTTATGTTTTCCAGAGCTGCGCCAGCACCTGATTAACAGCAAGCTGACTGACCCCAGGAAGCTTGCACAGGAAGCAGACTGCTGGGAGAGCACCAGGGTCCAGAAGAGGTATGGAGGAGACCACGCCAAGGGTGGGCAGGGTCCCTCTCCGAAGAAAGGGGAGGTAAGGGTAAACCGGGGGAGTTCTCTAAGGGGCCTCAAATTGATTCCCAGGGTAAGGATTCCCAACCCCCCGTGAAAAGAAGCCATGGTTCTCCAAAGGGAAGCCAGTGGCAGGTGGTCCCCCACTTAAGTGTTATGCATGTGACCAGGTGGGTCATGTGAGGAGGGACCACAAATGCCCCAAAAGTTCACTGGTACCCACTGGTGCGCCGTCCCAGGGTTTGGCCAGTGTAGCACTTGGGGAGGAGTTGGTTTCAGGTGGGTGGGAACCAGCTGAGATGACCCTTGTCTCACTAGGGGACAGTGAGATGGTCCAGAGAACCCTAGTGCCTGAAAACACTAAGAAGTACAGGCAGTGGGTGACCATTAATGGACAGAGGGTAGAAGCTCTGAGAGACACAGGAGCCAGTGTGACTACAGTAAGGAGTCAGCTGGTGTCTGTAGAGGAGATAGATCCCCGGGTACTTCACCAAGTAGTTGCAGTGGACAACTCAGAGCGCCCGTGCAGAGTGGCGCAGGTTCCCTTTGAATGGGGGGGGTCTCAGGTTCCTTGAAGGTAGCTGTGAGTCCAACCATGCCTGTTGATTGTTTGCTAGGCAATGACCTGGAGGATTCCCCGTTGGAAGGAGGTGGAGCACAGGCCTCACTTGGAGATGTTGGGTCTGCCCGGGGTGGGTATGCGTACCCACCCGGTCTATGGCAGCCCGTCAGGGTAATCAAGAGCCCCTGGAGCCTGAAACATTGCCCAGGGGACCGCCAAGAAGAGGAAGGGCAGGGGGCGTGGGAAACCGGCCCCAGAAGTTCCCACGGTCCGGGAGGAGGCAGAGCCTGAGGGTGACGCCCCAGAGCCTACAGGGGGACAGGTGGCTGAACTGGGGGAGGTTCCTGAGTTGTCGCAGTGGCAGCAGGAACGGGGGCCCACCAGGGAAGCATTCTGTGCAGCACAGAAGACATGCCCTACTTTGGAAGGTTTGCGGCAGCAGGCTGCAGACCAGGCGGCTGGCAAGGAGCCAGGATCACACCTGATTTATTGGGAGTATGACGTCCTGTATAGCGAGCCTAAGGTTCCTGGGTCAGCCCGTGTGCTGGTGGTACCCCAGTGCTTCAGGGCCTTCCTACTGGGGTTGGCTCATGATGTGCCTTTAGCTAGACATTCGGGGCAGGACAAGACCATTGAGAGGCTTGTCACCCACTTTTACGGGCCCCTAATTCGCAGGCACTCAGATGCACACTGCAGGTCTTGTCAGACTTCTCAGGCAAGTGGCAAGAGTGGGAGGAAATGTAAAGCTCCCCTCCAGCCTTTGCCTGTTGTCAGTACTCCCTTTGAGAGGGTAGGCATTGACATTGTTGGGCCCCTGGATCCCAAGATAGCCATGGGCAACATGTTTATCCTGGTCTTGGTGGACCATGCCACTCGGTACCCAGAAGCCATTCCGTTGAGATCAATCACCTCCCCTGTGGTGGGTCGTGCTTTGATGGGGGTTTTTACCCGCATGGGGTTCCCCAAGGAAGTGGTATCTGATAGGGGTACCAACTTCATATCCATGTATATGAAGTCTCTGTGGAAGGAGTGTGGGGTAACCTACAAGTTCACCACCCCCAAAGTAATGGTCTGGTTGAGAGATTTAACTGCTCCTTAAAAGGCATGATCATGGGCCTGTCAGAGCCCTTGAGGCGGAAGTGGGACGTCCTCTTGCCATGCCTTCTGTTCGCCTACAGGGAGGTGCCTCAAAAGGGACTTGGGTTTAGCCCCTTTTGGCTGATTTATGGCCACCCTGTGAGGGGACCTTTGAGTCTGGTTAAGGAAGCTTTGGAGAAAGCTCCTAGTAAACCCCCCCCAGGATGTATTCAGTTACATGCTGGCTCTGAGAAACCAGACTGCCCGCTTCAGGAATCTCACTCAGGAGAACCTGGAAGCAAGCCAGGAGGACATGAAACGCTGGTATGACCAGAATGCCACTCTGGACGAGTTTCAACCTGGTCAGAAAGTGTGGGTGATGGCACCAGTGGAGCCTAGGGCGCTCCAGGATAAGTGGACTGGGCCATTTGAGGTGGTGGAGCGCAAGAGTGAAGTCACCTACCTGGTGGACTTGCGGTCTCCAAGGAACCCTTTAAGGGTCCTGCGTGTCAACCGCCTCAAACCTCACTTTGAGCGGACTGAACTGTCCATTCTCCTTACGACAGATGATGGGGTAGAGGAGGAGAGTGAGCCTCTTCCTGACCTCCTGTCTGCAGGAGGAAAAGATGGGTCAGTGGAGGGTGTGATCCTCTCCCCCTCCCTGACTGAGGAGCAGCAAGGTGACTGTCGCCACGTGTTGGGACAGTTTTCCTCACTGTTTTCCCTGATCCCAGGAGTCACACACTTGTGCACACATGATGTGGACACTGGGGACAGTACACCCATTAAACGGAAAGTTTACAGGGTGACTGACACGGTCAGAGCATGCATTAAGGATGAGGTATCCAAAATGCTTGCCCTAGGGGTTATTGAGCACTCCACCAGTATTTGGGCCAGCCCAGTGGTATTGGTCCCAAAGGCTGCTGCACCTCGTGCCACTCCAGAACTCAGGTTCTGTGTGGACTACCGGGGTCTCAATGCGGTCACCAAGACTGATGCACAACCCATCGCTCGAGCTGATGAGCTCATTGACCGATTGGGAGCTGCCAAGTACCTCAGTACGTTCGATTTAACATCTGGGTACTGGCAGATTGCCTTAACTGAGGGGGACAAGGAGAGGTCAGCATTCTCTACGCCAGATGGACACTTTCAATTTAAAGTGATGCCTTTTGGGATGAAGAATGCCCCTGCCACCTTTCAGAGGTTGGTCAACCAGGTGTTGGCTGGGCTGGATGAGTTCAGTGCCACCTACCTTGATGACACTGCTGTGTTTAGTTCCACCTAGGAAGAACACCTGCAACACCTCTGGAGAGTGTTAGAGGCCCTGCAGAAGGCAGGCCTCAATATTAAGGTGAGCAAGTGCCAAATAGGGCAGGGTTCTGTGGTGTACTTAGGACAGCAGGTGGGGAGTGGCCAGGTGGCACCGCTACAGCCTAAGATTGACACAATTCTGGCTTGGGAGCCTCCCAAGACCCAGACAGAAGTGAGAGCTTTTTTAGGTCTCACAGGTTACTACAGGAGGTTTGTTAAGGGATATGGTACCATTGTTATCCCCTTATCTGAGTTGACTTCTAAGAAGCAACCCAGGAAAGTGATCTGGACAGAGGCTTGCCAGAATGCTTTTGGTGCCCTGAAGGCTGCCATGTGCACAGCACCTGTGCTGAAGGCACCTGACTACTCCAAGGAGTTTGTTGTGCAAACAGACGCCTCAGAGCATGGTATTGGAGCAGTACTCTCACAGCTTAATGAAGAGGGCCTAGATCAACCCATAGCCTTCATTAGCAGGAGCTTACTACACAGGGAACATAGGTGGAGTGCCATAGAACGTGAAGCTTTTGCTGTGGTCTGGGCACTGAAGAAGGTAAGGGCCTACTTGTTTGGGACTCACTTCCGAGTTCAGACCGACCGCAGGCCCCTCAGATGGTTAATTCAGATGAGGGGTGAAAATCCAAAACTGTTAAGATGGTCCATTTCCCTACAGGGGATGGACTTTACAGTGGAACACCGTCCTGGAACAGAGCACACCAATGCTGATGATCTGTCCAGGTTCTTCTGCCTTAGTGATGAGAACTCCCATGAGGTTGGGTAGTTGCTCCCCACTTTCAGCTGGGGGACACACGTGTTAGACTTTTCATCCTTGGCGTGGTCTCCCTTAACTTTTTGCCTCTGTTCCCCAGGTTGTTGATGTGTGCTGGACTCAGATTTTACTGTTTTTGTTACGCTGGGCACTTTACCACTGCTAACCAGTGCTAAAGTGCAAGTGCTACTTTACAAAAGATGTATGTAATTGGCTTATCCATGATTGCCATATTTGATTTACTAGTAAGTCCCTAGTACAGTGCACTAGAGGTGCAAAGGGTCTGTAAATCAAGTGCTACTACTGGGCCTGCAGCACTGGATGTGCCTCTCACACCAGTAGCTCTGTAATCCTGTCTTAGTCCTGCCACTGCAGTGTCTGTGTGTGTTGTTTTAACTGCAAATTCAACTTGGCAAGTGTACCCACTTGCCAGGTCTAAACCTTCCTTTTTCTTACATGTCAGACACCGCTAAGGAAGGCCCTAGGTAGCCCCAAAGGCAGGGTGTGGTGTATGGTTAAGGTAGGACATATAGTAATGTGGTTCATATGTCCTGGCAGTGAAATATTGCTAAATTCGTTTTTCACTGTTGCAAACCCTGTCCCTCTCATAGGTTAACATGAAGGCTACCTTTAAATCTGATTAAAGTGTAGATTCCCATTGGGAGCGGATGGACATGTGGAGTTTGGGGTCTCTGAGCTCACAATTTAAAAATACATATTTTAGTAAAGTTGATTTTAAGATTGTGTGTTTGAAAATGCCACTTTTAGAAAGTGGGCATTTTCTTGCTTATACCATTTCAGTGTCTCTGCCTGTTTGTGGATTTCCTGTCTGGGTCAGTTTGACAGTTGGGCTGGTTGCACCTCACACTAGACAGTGACACAAAGGGAGCTGGGGTATAGCCTGCATATCCTGATGAGCCATCTGTGCTAGGAGGGAGGAGTGGTCACTCACACCTGAAAGGGCTGTACCTGCCCTCACACAATGCAGTCTCCAACCCCTTGGTGAGTGTCTGGGCCTGGCCTGGGCAAGGCAGGATTTCACATTCAAAAGAGACTTTACTTTGAAGTAGGCCTACTTCAAAGGAGAAATTGGGTATAAGAAGGGCACCCAAAACCACAGACTTTAGAAACACTTCTGGAACCAAGAGGAACCTCTGCCTGGAGAAGAGCTGAATAGCTGAGGAAGAAGAGCTGCCCTGCCTGTGACTGTGCTTTGTGGAGCTATCCTGCAGTTGCTGCTTCTGACAGAGTAAGAGAGCAGCAAAGACTGGACTTTGTGTGCCTTCCATCTTGAGAAGAAATCTCCAAGGGCTTGATTTAGAGTTTGCCTCCTGTTGTTGAAGTCTCAGGGACAGCAAAGACTTCTCTCTGCCAGCAGCTGGAGTCTCTGGAGAGACTCCTACTCTGCCCTGTGGTGCCCATCCAGTTTCTGGGACCCTGAAAGGAGAAGCTGGCAGCCTAAAGGCAAGGAAATCCACGCACAGAGCGCCGTGCGGGGAAAAGATTGACGCAACTCCAATCTGCGGTTGAAAAAACGACACGCCGCCAGCTCTGCAGCTGAGAAACGACACTCGGAGGAAACGCGACTGAAGAATCGATGCACGGAGCAGGAGAAACGACGCACAGCATCGCTGACGGAGGCTGGGAGATCACAATCCGTGCTGTGGGGTTTTCAGATCATCGTGCGGCTGGATTTCCGCCCTGCGTGGAAAAACAACGCAAGGCCTGCCCGGACCCGAGAGTGCTGACTGGATCGACGCATCGCTCTCCTGCGGAGAGAAGAAATGACACGCCCGACCCAGCAAAAGGAGAAACGACGCACGGTCCCGCTTGTAAGTGGAATCAATGCCTCACAAGCCCTTTTTGACGCACACTCGACCCTGTGGGGTTAACTTTGATGCACACCAGATACATTTTCACGCTAGCAGCGCTAGTGTGTGTTTAAAACTACTTAAAGACTCTTTTTACATTTTTATTGATAACTTGACTTGTGTATCGTGGATTTTTGTTGTGTTGGTCTTGTTTTGTTTAGATAAATATTTCCTATTTTTCTAAACCTGTGTTGTGTCATTCTGTAGTGTTTTTATTGAGTTACTGTGTGTGTTTTGGTACAAATACTTTACACCTAGCACTCTGAAGTTAAGCCTACTGCTCTGCCAAGCTACCAAGGGGGTAAGTTGGGGTTAGCTGAGGGTGATTCTCTTTTACCCTGACTAGAGGGATGGTCCTGTCTTGAACAGGGGGTAACCTGACTGTCAACCAAAGACCCCATTTCTAACAGGCACTATATGAATCAAAGCCCCTTCCGAGACCAGCACAGTTTGAGGCATTAGCAGTTTGGGAGTTGGTAGCTAGGCAGCAACAGCAAATGAAATTCGAGAAGAGAGTAGGAAAAGTAGAAAAATTATTAGCAGAGGCAAGATGGGATTGGTAATAGAAGAAATGGAGTGCAGTGACATTACAGGATGTTAAACTGTTTCCTGCTATTACACAGGAGGATGAGACAGAAGGAAAGATAGCAACTAGAAAAAGTGATAAGAGTTTGTCTGGGAGTAAAGAAGCAAAAAGGGCTTCCATAGTAGAAGAAGAATCAGATGCTGAGGATCTTATTACACAGATATTGAGAGACCAATCCCCACCATATGCGGTGCATGAGGGTGGTCCAAGTACTAGTGCTGATCCAACAGCCCCGGCACAGGCAATGGGAACAGTGGGTCCGGTACAGGTTAATAATGGCCAGATACAAGGTGTGGTGCAGGGTAGTCCTAATGTGTTGACTACTCCAGTGGTTCAGGCACAGATGCATCCACCATTGATGCAGAGAATTTATCCTGATGTGCCGATTTTAGAGACAACTTCGAACTTAGTGGTACCTATAGAACAAATAGTTTCAAGACCACTGTTGATTCAGACTGAGTCGACTCCGATTTTATTGCCCAAGGCACAGCCTTAGGGGTTGCTGAGGTTTACACCAATGACAGGGATGCAATCAGATTTGACTCCGGTAATGAATCAGAGCATGTGTCAGAGTCACCAGATCCTCGGGGTCTGTGCACGTTCCCAACACTTCCACCACAAGACAGCTCCAATACTCTGATTAGATTTATCACAGAGTCTAAGAGAGTCCAAGTGGGGAAAAGGGGATTAGGACGGGAACAGCTGGGAAGGAGACCTGTAGGAAGCAAAAGGTTAAAACACAACATCAAAATTATATCTCATGAAATCAGTACCATGCTACAACTCTAAGCTTCGTCTTTTCCCAAAAAAAACATGAACAACCCTAAAATAGTCCTAAAACTGACTAAGCTTTAGATGACCGAATGCCTGAGGAGGAAACAGGAAAAGTTAAATAGGACTTTCAGATTTGAGTACTTTCTTTAGCATGAGAATCAGGAAACACTCTGAGCAATTTCTAAACAACCATATGAATCTCCTTTTAAGAATATATATCAGGAACACACAGCATTACATCTAGAACTCTGGTATTGTTGTGTTCATCTCAGAAAAAACATTGGGAAGTGAATGGCGCACATTGCAGATTTTTATATGAGTATTAAACACCATAAAGGATTGTGCACCATGAAATCACACAACGTAGATTCAAGGAATAAATCATGCAACGTGTCAACTTGAAATGCCACCAAGAAAATGTCTTAGAATAGTAGCGCACAATAATTTACATTATGTATACACGAGGAAAGAATTGCGCGTCTTGCCGATTCAAATGCCACCATACAAATGCCAAGAAATGGTAGCGCACAATGAACAACATGAAAAGCACTCAAGGAAAGAATCGCGCGTCTTGTCGATTCAAATGCCACCATGCAAATGCCAAGAAATGGTAGCGCACAATAAATAACATGAAAAAACACTCAAGGAAAGAATCGCGCGTGTTGCCGATTCGAATGCCACCATGTAAATGCCAGAAAATGGTAGCGCACAATGAACAGCATGAATTACACACGAGAAGTGAATCGCGCATTTTGCCGATTCGAATGCCACCATGTAAATGTCCAGAAAAGGTAGCGCGCAATGAATAACAAAGTTAAATGCTCATGAAACGAGTTGCACGTCTTGCCAACTCGTAAAACATCATGTAAATGTCAAGAAATATCAGCGTGCAATGAACAACAATGTAATAACGAAGTCAAATCTTTATGGAATAAATTGTGCGTCCTCCCTATTTGCAAACCACCATACAAATGTCAAAAAATGGCAGCACACAAGTAATCTGTTATTCATTTAAGAATTAAAATCAAGAATATGAAAATTCTCAATTACGGTGTTGGGAAATGTCCAAACACCGTGTTACCGCCTGGAAACAGTGATCACCAATGAGAGATGAGTGCAGAAGACTGGAAAATCCAAATAGGCCGCCGGGACAGGAGCTCAGGAAGAAGCTGCTGCTCTGCACTGGGACCTCTGAATAGTGAGCACTGGAAGTTGGGCTGACTCTCTTTTATAGAGTCTTGGCCCAGCCTAGAACCACGCCCAGGCATGTTGCAGGCAAAGTCTCTAGAAGGCCCTGGAAAGGGACCACACCCTAACACACTCTGAATGTCTGCAGCAATACATTGCAAATGTACAGTATTTATAAGCACCTTAAAAATGAATCTTTTGGATGGAATTCTGCAATGCAAAAGGTTAAACAATAACATACCATCACAATGCATAAATTACTTTATCTTGCGAGTGTTGGGGTTTTGCATTCTAGATGCCCGTAGAGCGCGCACTGTCCTGGTGTTGACAGTACTCCCCTCTCCCAGGCGCGCTCTAGGGCCTGGTTTATCTGGATTGAGACGATGAAAGCGTCTCACAAGTACTGGAGCATGAACATCAGATGCGGAAACCCATGAATTACTTTCAGGGCCATAACCTTTCCATGAGATTAAGTACCATAGGTTACGCCCTCTCAGTTTAGAGTCCAACACTTTCTTGACTTCATATTCTTCTTCCCCCTGTACTAGAACAGGAACTGGATGAGGGTGGACCTTTTGGACTGTATTTTTTAAGAGGGAAGTATGGAACACTGGATGAATCCGTAATGATTTTGGCAATTGTAGTTTATAGGTCACAGGATTGATTTGCTGAAGAACAGTGTAAGGACCTATAAATTTGGGGTTGAACATGTGCTTCTTCTTGACCTCTGTATATTTTGTGGAAAGCCACACTTTGTCACCAGGTTGATACTGCGGTCCCTCACAATGTTTCTTGTCATAATGCTTTTTGTATTTTTTTGGGGCTTTTTCTAAATGTTGTTGAATCGATTTCTGAGTTTGATGCAAATGTTGAATGATTTCTGACACAGCTGGAGTGAGAGAACTTTCTTGAGGAATTGTGATGGGCAAGGTGTCAGGATGATAGCCAAACAAACCAAAGAAGGGTGTAACACCAGTAGACGTGTGGAAGGAGTTGTTGTAGGCTAACTCAGCTAACCAGAGCATTGATGTCCATGAATTAAGTGCTTTTTCAGCGTAAGCACGTAGGTATTGCTTCAAAGTCTGATTTAGTCTCTCCGTTTGACCATCTGTTTGAGGATGGTGGCTAGTAGATAGGGTAGATGTTACTTGGAGTGTTTTACACCATGTCTTCCAGAAGTTGGAGGCAAATTGCGAGCCCCGATCGGAGAGGATCACTTTTGGCAGTCCATGATAACGAACCACTCTATTCAGTAAGATAGTTGCCAGTTCACTAGAGGTGGGTAATTTCTTGCAGGCAATGAAATGTCCATATTTCGTGAGACTATCTACTACCACCAGAATTACTGAATGCTGTTGAACCACTGGCAGACCTGTAATAAAGTCTAAAGAGATGTGTTCCCACGGACGACTTGGGGCTGGGAGTGGGTGTAACAACCTTTTCGGTTTTGAATGACTTGTTTTAGTGCGAGCACAGACTTCACAGTTGTTTACCATTGTTTTTACATCCTTTGTTAAGGTAGGCCACCAAAAATAGCATTGGAATAATTCAAGAGTTTTAGGAGTACCAGGGTGACCTGCTGTAGGTATAACATGCAACCAATGAAACACTATCTTGCGAAGTTTGGTAGTGGGCACGAACAAACGAGCATCGTGAAAGGGTAATCCTTGCTTGATTGATCTTTTCGGATCTGCTTGGGCCCACGCCTGCCATTTTTCAACAGTGAATGAATTGCGGATGTCTTCAAAGAAATCTTCTGTTTTTATGATACATAGGACCTTGTCAGGAGCAATGATAGCTCTGGAGGTTTGAACTGCAGGCAATGTGGTAGACTCTTGGCGGGACAAGGCGTCAGCTTTGCGATTATCTTTACCAGGCCGGAAGGTTACCACAAAATCAAACTCAGCAAAAAACAGCATCCAGCGTAATTACCGAGGAGTCAAAAGTCTGGCAGAACTCATGAATTGAAGATTGCGATGATCAGTATATACTGTGACAGTATATTTAGCTCCCAACAAATGATGTCTCCATTCTTTAAAGGCGTCACGAATCGCCAGAAGCTCTTTTTCAGCAATGACATAGTTCTGTTCGGCTTTGTTCAACTTCCGAGACATGTAAGCTACAGGATGAAGCTGACCAGTGTCTTTGTTTCGTTGTGACAAGACTGCTCCTATCGCCACATCTGAAGCATCAGCTTCCACTATGAAAGGTCGATCAGCATCTGGATGAGTCAAGAATGGGGCAGTGGAGAAAGCTTCTTTTAAAGTTGAAAAGGTCTGCTTCTGGGGACCATACAAATTTTTCTTTCTTTCTTAATAACTTAGTAATTGAAGCCACTGTCTGGGAGAAATGATTGATGAACCTCCGGTAAAAATTTGCAAAGCCCAGGAAACATTGTACATCACCAACAGTCTTTGGGATGGGCCATTCAGATACGGCTTTTACTTTCCTTTCTGCCATCACCATACCTTGAGGGGTAAGGATAACCCCTAAAAACTCAACTGTGGTAACATGAAACTCACAATTGGTTAGCTTGCAATATAAATGTGTTTACGAAGGGCTGCCAAAATTTTCTTGACATGTTGAACATGTTCATTCTCATTGTCTCAGTAGATCAAAATGTCATCAATGTAAACTATGACAAAGATATCGAGGTACTCTCTAAGAACGTCATTTAAGAAAAATTGAAATGCTGCTGGAGCATTGCACAGACCAAAAGGCATGACAGTGTATTCAAAAAGGCCATATCTTGTTTTGAATGCCGTTTTCCATTCATCGCCCTCTCGCCCTCTCTCATTCTGACCAAATGGTAAGCACCTCGAAGATCAAGCTTCGTGTAGATTTTTGCTTTCTTTACTTGTTCCAGTAAGACCGGAATTAGAGGCAAAGGATATTTGTTCTTGATGGTGATTTTATTCAAGCCCCTATAGTTGATACAAGTTCGAAGCTCTCCATTCGCTTTTGGAACTAAAAATAAAGGAGAAGCTGTGGGAGACTTAGAGGGGCGGATGAAACCATTCTCTAAGAATTGATCCAAGTATTTTCGTAAATGTTGATTTTCATGTTCTGACAGGGCATACACACGACAGTTGGGAAGTATCCCCCCTGGGACTAGATCAATTTTGACAGTCATAAGATCTATGAGGAGGTAAGTTCTCTGCTTCCTTCTCATCAAATACATCTTCATAAGAAGAATACTGTTTGGGCAACTGAACTTCTTTCTCTGCGGCGGTAGCTATGCAAGAATGGCGAACTTCCGATTCTTGAGTCCTTTGGAGACAAGGGCCGGGGACCGTGGAAGCACCGCCAACAGGCTGGCGGTGCTTCCTGGCCAATTCTGAAAAGGGGAACCAGCGGTTTCCCGCCGGTTTTCCCCTGGCCAAAGGAATCTTTTGGATGGAATTCTGCAATGCAAAAGGTTAAACAATAACATATCATCACAATGCATAAATTACATTATCTTGTGAGTGTTGGGTTTTTGCATTCTAGATGCCCGTAGAGCGCGCACTGTCCTGGTGTTGACAGCATGGGAGATACTCTTCCACTGAGTGCAGGTGATAGAGCCGCCCCAGATGTAATACGCAGCCAATTACTGTTGGTCCAGCGGTGCCATTATTTGCGCAGAAGAAACCAAGCGTGAGTGAGCAGGGAGAGATGTCCCAGAGTTTAGTGAGGAGGGGACCAAATGAGCAAGTACAGGTAGTCTCTTCCATGGGTGGGACCTTTGATGGATCGAGGTCATTGTTGGATCTCAGTCCACTTGTTGCACTTCCCGCTACTGTGAATGGACCTAGTGCAGGTCAGAGCTTGAAGTTACTGATACCGCAGACTTCAAATGCAGTAGTACAACAGGTGTCACCAATGAACGTGAGTAATATTTCATTACAAGGATTGACAGCTCAGCAGTTGACTGAATGGTTGGACACGTTGAACACCCCACAGAATGCTTCCAAGGGTGAGGAGCAGATCAATTGTGTCACATTGAGCATGGAAGTGGGTGAGCTAGTTGAGGGAGCAATGGTGGTGAATAGGCTAGAGTCCTACACAGAAGCAGAGCTGAGATCCTTGTGTCTGAGAATCACAAGAGAGGTGGGCACGGTACACCAGAGATTAGCAGAGTTGGTAGAGATACATGGAATAGATATTGAGAAAACAAAGCATCTGAATAGAAGCTACAGGTTGGATTTTGAGGCCAAGGATTTTGAACACATGAGGTCAGCCGGAATGAAGGTGCACCTTAAAGAACTATTGCAGCGTGCTCAGGTTTGGGGAGCCTTGGAGAAATGGTAAGGCGGAAGGGTAAAGAAGATAGATAAAAAGAAATGAGATTCTCTAGAGGTGCCTGAAAATGTACAACAGAGCAAGTATCCAGTAAAGTTTTTACCAATTAGAGAAATCCCAGGGGGACATTTCGTTCATGTCCTCTGGCATAGGAGTGATATTCTGTCATTCACAAATGATTATCCAAAATTGAGAGAGAAGCCGGTTGAGTGGTATCAACAGACAGATAGGTTTGTGAAACTCTCAAAATATCTGTGGGAAGACCTGAATACCTTACTCGAAATAGTCATCCCAGCTGATTTATGGGTTGAATGTAAGAGAGCAGTAGATTGGCCAACAAGTGAGCCAGAGAGAGATAAGAGTACAGGTGCACCATCTCCTGAAGTAATGAAACATTACTATAAGATGATTGAGTTCTTGAAGACGAGGATTTCACCCAAGTATATTGATTGGCAGAGGATTGACAAGACAGTACTGGAGGTAAAGGAATTAATACATGCATACTATGAAAGGTTGTTCAAAGTGTTCAAGGAGTACAGTGGCAAGGAAGCGATCACGCTGAAAGACATGTTGCATTTTGTGTTCATGTTCATGGTAGGACTGAGACCTGAAATAGGTCAGATGATTAACAGTCATTTGATTTGCTGGCAAGCGAAGCCGATTGATGAGATGTTGCAGTATGCAAAATACTGTAGTGATGAGATCGAATTGAAACTGAAAAAGTTGAAGGAAAACGTGATGGTGATGCAGATTAAGGCAGCTCAATTAGGAGTGCAGGGAATGTTTTTGCAACAGATACCGCAGCTTCAGGGAACTGTCATGTTTAAGCCGCAGATAAGAGATAGGGTGCGTGGAGTCAATATGAATTGCGGTTCGGTTCTGAATACTGTTGTGGTTCTGAATGATGTGCAAGGGATGAAGAAGATGTTGCCATGTCACTTTTGCAGAGCCGTGGGACACTGGAAGCAGGAGTGTCCAATGATGGTGCAGGAAGGTGTTGTTCAGCAAAATAATGATGTCAATACATTTCAAAATATGAGAGGACCAAGACTGAGAGTTCCTAATCCAATTTTTCAGAATAATATGAATCAGATGCAAAATCTCCAACCCGTACAGCAGGTGCAAATGCCTAGTGCACAAATGCCACAGTTGCAACCTATGCAGCGGCAGGTCCCCATGGTACAGTAGACAGCAAATGCAGATACTAGAAGCCCCGATGGAGCAGCAACTATTGATGCTTACTCATCAGGTCACAGGTCAGAGACAAGACAGAAGTAGTAACGCAGTGCACCAATACACATTACACAGTGAGAATTAAATAAATAGTGGTTGGATGAGTGATAGTTCGGATGAGGAGCCATGTGTGCTTGCAGCTTCCTTAGAAGAGGATCAGAGAGGACCCTATGTGAGAGGGAAGGTAATGGATCACAAAGTCTCATTTGTGGTGGACACAGGAGCTACACTCTCTGCAGTAAGAAGTGCAGAGGTCCTGAATTTGCCCCTTTCAGGAAAGACAGTTCAAGTTGTGGCGGTAGCGAATCAGTATTTGACAAACCCGATCCAGTGCAAGTTGAGATTGGCAATTTTCAGGGACTGCATAAGTTGGTAGTCTGTTGAGTATCCCTACTGGGAAGGGACTTGTTTTGTAAAAGTAGGTGTCTGATTACTTGTTCAACCGATGGAATTGAGCTCCAGACAAATAGCGATGGTGAGGAAGATCCAGCTCCAGAGACCGAGTGTGAAACTACAAATGAGGAGTACCACTTGATTGAGTTTTTCTCGATGTTCACAGTGAGAGAGCTGCATTCTGACTTGCAGGGAACAGTTCAAGAGAATGTTTGGGATTTGACAGGGAAAGAAGTAGGTTTGATCAAAGGAGTGGAGCCAATTAAGGTTACCTGGAAACCGAATGCATTGTTTCCTCAGCTTTCACATTAAAATATGGCGCAAGATTTTCTGATGACAGTAGCTCAGATAATTGCAGATTTCGTGAAGCAGGGAGTTTTAAAAGAAGCGTTGAGCAGTCCTTGTAATTCACCAATAATGGGGTTGAAGAAGCCATGTGGGAAAGTCCGAATTGTTCAGGATTTGAGAAAAATAAATGATATTGTGGTCAAGTGTTGTCCCGTAGTGCCAAACCCAGCTGTAGTAATGTTCCAAATTCCAAGTGATGCAGAATGGTTGACAGTGGTTGATTTGCCACAAGCGTTCTTTCTGTGCCTCTTCATGATAGTCAGTTTCTCTTTAGTTTCAAATTCCTAAATAAAGTCTACTGCTGGTGTAGACTTCCTCAAGGGTGCACTGAGTCACCATCCTTGTTCAATCAAATCTTGAAAAACAATTTGGAGTCATTAGAATTGCCTTTTCAATCGACTCTGGTCCAGTACATTGATGATTTGTTGATTGCATCCAAAATAAAGGACGAGTGTAAGTATGACTCAATTGCCTTGCTGAATCATTTGGGAAAGTTTGGTCATAAAGTGTCACCAATGAAATTGCAGTACTGTCAGAAGGTAGTGAAGTATTTGGGTCACCAAATTGAGAAAGGGTCGAGGAAAATATCTAGAGAGAGGATTATAATGATATTGCAGATAAGTCCCCCAACTTCAAAAGCAATGTCAGGATGTTTCTCGGTATGGTGGGCTATTGTCGCCTATGGATCCCATATTTTGCAAAGATTTCAAAGCCGCTGCAGAAGCTGACACCTAAGGATGTCACTGATCCCATAGCATTAGACCAGGAACAAATGAAAGTATTCACTGAGTTGAGAGAGAGTTTGTGCAGAGCTCCAGCGTTGGGTATGCCTTATTACACAAAACCTTTCATGTTGTTTTGTCATGAGCGTGATGCATGTTCATTGTCTGTCTTGAGCGAGGTCCATGGAGGTTCTCATCACCCAGTAGCATACTTTTCAGCTCCCTTGGACCTAGTTGCAGCAGCTTTACCTGGTTGTTTGCGAGCGGTTGCCGCAGTTGGTCAGAGTCTTTCACAGTGTGAAGGAGTAGTGACTGTAATGGTCCCTCACTCGATTGAGATTTTACTGACATAGACCAAAACACAATACTTGACTGGTGCTAGGTTGACAAGATATGAGAAGAGTATCTCAGGTGCTCCTAATGTGACATTGAAAAGATGTACAGTGCTGAACCCGGCAACTTTACTTCCAAGTGATACTACTGAAATTGAGAAGGAGGAAGATGTTGAACATGATTGTTTCGAAGTAACTGAGTTGTGCACGAAACTGAGACCTGACATCAGAGATACCCGATTGGAAGAAAATGACCTAATTGCTTTCGTTGATGGTTCTTGTCTAAGAGACAACACAGGGACACTGAGATCAGGATATGCTGTGTGCACAATTACAGGTACCTTAGAAGCTTCCTGGCTTCGAAGAGTCTATTCTGCTCAAGTAGTGGAGTTGGTCGCTCTTACTAGGGCATGCCATGTTTCTGCCCATTTGAGAGTCACTATCTATACAGATAGACAAACGGATTTGGCATAGTTCATGATTTTGGTCAATTATGGTCGCAGAGAAGTTTTCTGAACACTTCTGGTACACCAGTAAGAAATGGTGAGAGAATAAAGGAGTTGTTGTATGCGATACAATTGCCTGAAGAAATTACCGTTGTGAAATGCAGTGCACATCTAAAATCACAAGACTACGTGTAACTGGGGAATGGATATGCGGATCAAGTAGCAAGGTTTTACGAATTGAACTGCATATTGTTTAAAGGCAAGTGGGAATTTTTATCTGAAGAAGATACTACATGTACGAGTTTTGCACTAAAAGTGATCAACACCTTAGAGGTATTAAAAACTCTGCAAAGTAATGTTGACAAGGAGGAGAAACGATCATGGAGCAAATTGAAATGTGTTCAAAGACAGAATGAGTTGTGGGTATCTGAGGAGGGTCAGATGGTTTTGCCAAATAGCCTGTTGTCCCAAATGGCGAGGTACTATCATGGTCAGGCACAAATTGGGAGGGATGCCATGGTTCGACTGTTCAAAATTGATTGGTTTAACTCCAAGTTCAGACAAGCAGCTGAAGCAGTTTGCCATCGCTGTGTCATTTATCAGCAATTAAATGCAGGGAAAGGGACTGTGGTTAATTTGAGCCACATGGGAAGAGCAAGAGGTCAATTCATCAGAATGCATTTGGATTTCATTAAGATACCTGTGTATGGAGGTTTGAGATATGTGTTGGTGATTGTGTGCATCTTTAGTCATTCGATTGAAGTGTACCCTACAGGGAGAAATGATAGCCTCCCAGTAGCTAAACTGTTGCTTAGGGAATTCATACCATGTTTCGGATTTCCGATCTCTTTAGAATCAGATAGGAGAACGCACTTCAATAATGAGGTGATTAAAAAATTGTGTGCAGCATTGAACGTCACGCAAAAATTGCATTGTAGTTACCGCCCTGAAGCCTCAGGACTAGAGGAGCAGATGAATGGTACCTGGAAGTCAAGAATTGCAAAAATGTGTGCAGCTATGAATTTGAAATGGCCTGATGCATAGCCTTTGGTGTTGATGTCAATGAGAAATACACCTGACATGAAAACAGGATTGTCGCCCCATGAGATCCTCATGGGCAGAGCAATGAGGTTGCCAGCAGTTCCAGGCAATGCACTTGTCAACATAACAGATGACATGGTGTTGGATTTCTGCAAGGGTCTGGCTGATGTGGTTCACTCTTTCTCTCAGCAGGTGGAGGCCACCACACTGCCACCAATCCTCGAGCCAGGGCACAACCTGAGGGCCGGTGGCTGGGTTGTTGCCCGCAAGCACGTGTGAAAGACGTGTTTGGAGTCTCGTTGGTGGAGACGGTACCAAGTGATCTTAATGACTACGACAACTGTGAAGTGTGCAGGGATTCCGAACTGGATTCACGCAAGTCACACGAAGAAAGTGGCATGTCCGCTGGATGATAAAAAAGCATTGTTGAGAGTACCAACAACTGGGAGACAAATTACAGCACCGGAACAGGAAAAGGAGCAAGGAAGTGAGGCTGAACCTGAGCTTGTTGAGGACGGTTCCATCACTCCTGTGAGAGACGAGGGTGAAGACCTCCAGGAGAGTGCTGGGGAACCTATCTCGACTGATGCAGCAGGAGAACATGGTACAGAGAGGGTTCTCCCAGACATAGACGATTTTGAGAGGCAAACAGAGAAAGTGCCATACCAAGATGGGGAAGGAGTTTAGCTGGATCAAAATCAAAGTGGTCCGACTCTTCCTGAGCCTGTTGCAGGTCCGTCAAGAGAAAACATCATAGAGAAAGAAAAGGATTCAAGTTAGTTTCTGAAGAGAATATTGACAAGAAAAGGAGACAAGTGTCCTGAATCGCAAGTAGAGAAAAGAAAAGAAGTGGTTATCGATCAAACAATAGAGGAAGAAGTAGATACTACGAGAAAAGAAGAGTTAAGCAGAAGAGTTGAATGGTGATCGGAAGTTGAAGAGGAAGAGAATAGCAAGTCAAAGATACGCAGGTGCTGAATGGGTGTATGCAACTACAAACGAATGGCAGCAAGAGTTTATGTCTTTTTATTTTGATAGGGAAGTTCCGAGCCAATATTTTGAGGTGACCTGAAAAAGATTTAGGAGCTGAACTATTGAAACAATCTGAGAAATATTTTTGAGAAAGAGACTGTTGAAAGTAACCGGAAAAGACACTGTAACCTGATTTGACTTTTGTAATCTGATGTCACAAGCTGCTAACCGATTTTGACAAGCAGAAGGGTTCCTGGAAGTGAAACTGAACTGCTGAAAGAAGAGTTGTCTATTTTTTATTTTGCTGCACGTTTCCTAAGTTACTTCTGCTTTCTGATTCTTTACAGATCATCACTGAATATGACAAACAGGTACGAGATGCTAGGCACTGTAAATACATGACCATTGGTTTGACAATTATGTGTGGGATTTTGTTTATAGTGTTGATTGTGGGTATGTCTGTTCTTGATGCGAGAGGAGCCAACCATACTTCTGCTGTTGAGACTACCACACTAACAGCTTTAGAAAGGTTTAAGTTAGATGAGAAGTATTTGCATGATTATACTAATGTTCAATGAGAACTTTCTTCTAACGTTTTCTATCGCTTGCTCAGTGAGTATGTTGAGACAATTGATGCAAGGGATTGTCTTGTGTGTACACAGATTCCTTCGTCAGTCCAGTCGAAGAAGGAGTCACTTACTGTAGTTTTCCACTAACAAACGGAATAAGTTGTACTCTGCATAAGTTGTACAAGGGTTTATAACCAGGAGTGCATTCAATATTTTTACTCTAATCACAATGTTGCATTTTCGTTTATTCCTATTATTAGGTATCTGAGTAGAGTAGCTAAAGATAATGACATAGTATTGGTTACAGGATTCTTTGAACCTACACTAACGTTTGGCACAGCTTATGCTCACAAAAATAATCTTACACGCTTGTGTACATCTTTAGAGAAGAGCTTCTTAGATCATACTGATGACAGGAGAAAGGCGCTGAAGGAGAAGTTAGAAAAAGGCTTAGAGAAAAAGACTTCAAAGAATGATTATGCTTATAGTGCAATTAAAACACAAGGGAAATTAGCCTTAGATGCATTCCATATAGGATACCTTTGTGTATGTAGTCCAAAGTTGCGCACTGACACTTTATTTGTGGGTAAGAGTGAATGTAGGCATGTGCTTTTGTTTCAGAGCAAATGGACTTTTATGTTGAATGGTCAGGACCCTGCGATTCCGGGTATTTATTATATTTGTGGACTTAATGCTTCTTACCATCTTCCAAGAGGATGGTATGGGACAAGTTATTTGGGGATAGTATTCCCAATGATTTATCAAATAGAGGATTTGAAAACGTTTCTGAAATTGACTAAATTACATCATAAGAGACAGAGGAGGGAGTCCTCTTCTGCGGTAGTGGGAGATATATTTGGTGTGGTGATTCCTTCAGTGGGAGTCATCTTGAATTCTATCAAAATTCGAAAGTTGTCTACTACTGTGGATAACATGCTGACAAATTTCATAGGGGCAATACTCCTGATAGATACTGATTTGGCTGCTGATTGAGCTATGACTCTTCAAAATCGACTTGCTTTAGAAATTCTTTTACCGAAGGATGGCGGAGTCTGTAAAAGGATTAACTCTAGGTACTGTTGTTCTTACATACCCAATAACAGTAAAGAGATAAGGGACTTACTAATCTGACTAACGCAAATAGTGATTTTAAGGAATTGAAAGAACCAAGTGTTTGGGAAAAGTTTGGCAAAGGGTTTGCTTCAGTGGAAAATTGGCTTAGTAGTATTTGGAACGGGATACAATTGAAAATTAATCAGGGAATATTCATTGTTATACGTTGGCTATTAGGAATATGAGAGTTATGTAAATTGTGCAAAATAATTAAATTAAAAAAGGTCTACAAATAATCAGAGGAGGGAAAAAAGAAATAGAGAAAGAATCTATAGGGAAAATTCAAGGAGAAGACGAATTGTCGAAGAGATAGAATTGTAAACTTTGGGTGGTAAATTGGTGTGATTACATATTTAGTCATCAGAGGAGGGATTGCTAACGCAAATGTCATAATTAGAAATTATTAATGAATGTCTATGAATAATAAATTTTGTAAAAAGAAAATGAATAACTTAGAAAATAATGTGCACGTTTGAAATTGTGACCTCGGAGAATGGCCACCATTGTTCACAAAATTACTAATCTATAAATAATATGTATGAAATATTGAAAATGTATTAGAGTAATGTAGTAAAATGTCATACTGAGAATTATAATCTAGGTTCCTACTTATTAATTGTAGGCCTTAACTTAGCGAGTGTCATAGTCTAGTTTTACCAGGCCTCATGCAGAAGCTTTATGTCTTTGCATTTAATGGAAAATGCTGACAGAGTGAACTAACTGTGAAAAGCTCATTGTTTAATAAAATGCTGAACCAAAGCTTTCTATGGGAACCGACAGACAGGAGATGATACTCTACAATTGTATCATATTGTATGTAAAATGTGCTAGATGTACTTTCCCAGGACGCAAACAATGAAGACACTGACTGGAGAAGAAGATGCAACAATTTTGGTACCTGACGAGCCAGATGATGAGAACACCGTAAAGAGAACCAATCAACAACGTGTAAAGTGTGAAATATTAGAATTCAAAGATTTGGGACAGTAAGACTATTGGGTAGAGTAATAACGTGGGCTTAATGACCAATTGGAAATTGGGGGATAGTTTTGGTGACTTTGATATAACAATGTGACAGAGGGAAAATACTTCAGAAGATGTACAGATGTAAGGAGTGAGATTAGATCCTATTCAGATTCCAGGCAAGACCACTGTCGAGGACAAGAGATTTGAGATTCTGTCATTGGGCTCATACTCTCTGACTGAGAGCCTGATCTGTTGCTGATCGATTAATGACCTGAGGATGAAGACTGATTCTGTTTGCTGACCCATAAAGCGGATAGGTAGATATGACAATATGACTGAAATGGATTTTTGTGCCTTTTCTTTCTAGGTACCAGCTGCACTATCTTGTTAGTTTCCCGTAGCTAGTTGTTTTCTAAATTCTTGTTCTAAATTGTTTTACATGAAGCCCCATATGCTGATGCTAATCTGGGTTAGATGAGGGGTTTTCTACATGACGGATGACAGATTACAGAGACAATTGTTTGACAGATGGTTTGCTGAACTTTATGGACAGGTCTGAAATCTTGAAGTTGATTCTATTATTGATCTGTGCTGATGCTTTACAATGTATTGTGATGCAAGCCTCAATTAGACTGTGTTTCTGGCACCTTTTGGTTAATTATTATTGTCCCTATATGCATTTGAGATTGAGTTTGAGTATTAATCCATATGACTTAGTGTTGTAAACCAAAGGGAAATACAATTACTAAACTTTACTAAGGTGTGGTTATTCATGGCTAAGAAGTCATAGTGTGTGACAATTACTGACTTAATTGATTGTTGATTATTGATTGTCTAATGGTTATTGATTTTTGTGTATTGATTCTAGTATACTATGCTAGAACTCTGGCAGGATTATTCTAAGCAAGTCAAAAGGTTCATCGACCTATAAGCATCTCTCCTTGTAAGTTTACTTAATAAGGACCGACGCGCTAACAAGTATAATGACATTATTATTTGGTGAAGTCTCACAACCATACCAACTAATTATCCACTTTCACACTTCCACCATGAATGGTACCTAGCCCTCGGACCAGCCTACTGAAGCTAGCAAGCAGGCGACAGAGACCGGTGGTCCGACCTCCGAGGTTCTAGAAACTTCCACAAAGACGCAAAGGACAGTACTTCTCAAGGAAATACAGGTGGTGCCAGTACACAAATATCATTCCTGGTAGGGCTAAAAGAATAAACCACGGAGCCTGAGACTAAACGACATTCCACTTCATAACGCTGCTTCACTGTTCGGTGCTCATCATTCTGCAAATCCTGTGTATTTTTGATTCAGCAGCCAGTTTGAGGGCGCGATCCCAGTACAGCACAGCAAGACACTGAAGGAAACAGGATACACATACATTTTTTGACTGTAAGTCAATCAAATGTTTTTTTTTTTTACAAAAGTAAGCATTGCTTTATTTTGTGAATTAGAATATGTTGATACATTTGAACTCCGGAAATTGTGAAAATCATGTCATATTTCATTTGCCTTTTGCATATGGCTGCTTTTTGCAAAATGTCTTATCCTCAGTTCATTTCAGCCATCAATATGCCCTGCATCAGGTTACAGTGCTCTGTTAAACAGTTAATCCATCTTTTTTCACAAATAGGTAGCTAAATGCAGAAAAAAAAAAAATCAAAGAATATCGGCTTTCTTTCCACATATTTAGAGCTTAGTGTAAAAGTAATTTCAGAATGTTTAGGCACAACATCAAAAGCCCCACTCTTCTATAAACCCGAAAAACGTATATACTCACTGCACACAACGAGACCCTTGTTTATTCTAAAACTAAAGGCCTGTCGCCCTGGTCACTGTTTTAAAAATTGGGTGAAGTTACGGGGAAAAAACAGGTGTGGTATCATATGGGGACAATCAAAAATGTAAAGAAAGGGTGTAAAAGTTTGGGGAACAATATATAAGTGCCTCACTTAGATAATCTCTAGGAGCTTATCCAAGAGTGCTACCTAATCAGCACAAAAAGGGCGAAACTCCAATATCTACTTTTGAGTGAGGTCTGAAGCATGTGTTCACAAAAGCTAAGGCATTTTTACCCGCATAAAAGGAGGGAAAGGTCCTCACTTAACTGAGAGTTCTCTCGTCACTCTCTGAGTTACAGGTGACCAAAAACAATTTAAAAAATGTGACCGAAGTACCAAGAAAAGTAATGTATTGGAAGGGCCTTCAACCCGTGATTTAAAACAATTGAACATACTCAGACCACAAAGTAAGGGACGGGCCAACATATTTCATTGCTAAAAGGGGATTACGGCAATTGCATTAAAAAAGAGGACCACACTGTTAGTCACAGTACACTGCACTACTTTGCAATCAGGTGAAGATCTACCAGTAGTCAGAAAGGTTCAAGTGATGGGCCTTTTGCAAGTACACTGAACTATCTGTTGTGCCAAACTTGAATTTTTCACTTCCGTGACTACACCAGTGTACTATTTCTTTTGCGGGTACCTCGGACAAATTTTTCAGTTGAGCATAGCAGCGCACAAGCGCTGCTTTTCCGATGTGTTGGTTTGTATCTGGGCTTTTAACCACGCCCACTGCACGCCCATCACTCGTTCTTGGCCTTGCCTTCCAAAAATCCTTTGTTTTCATTGGTAACTGCTTTACGTTTGTCCCTCCTTACGGCGGTTTTGTTACTGCATTGGCCGTTGATCCTGTTACATGGATGATTGCACATTTGCCAATAACTTTGACTCCAAGCGAACTTCCTTTTCCTTTTGTCTCCATCCTTCACGCTCACAGCGGAGCTTTGAATCGGCTCGCTTATGTCAACTGTTTTACTTTTTATTTTCAGTTTTGTGTGGCAAAAAGGTTCCAGTTAGAAATTTACAACGCTAATAGCTCTAGCCGAGCCGAGCAAACGCAAGACCAATTGCATTGCAAATGCTTGTTATCGTTGGTTTTGGTAACCCATTGTTCACCCCATTTTCTCTCTCTAGCTAGTATTTTTTCTGGTAAGAATATCTAGGCCTTCATTACAAGGTCATCTTAAATCCAATGGGGGCCGGATACAGAAGTCCTATTTATTTGAAGAGTAAGTGAAATGGTTGTAGGATGGGTGAACGTTTAACAATTGTGGAGAAAATGTTTTATTGACTCCTAATGTTTCGTTTTTTTGGGGGGGGGCGTGGCCGGCAAGGTGGCCGATCGGCAGCACTAGAAGAGTGCTCTCGGCCCCGGCCTCTCAATCCTTGATTATCCTGTCACGCAGGCCCCGCGGAACCGGCAGAATGGTTGAAGATGACTTTGGGATGAGAATGGGGGCATGAGGAGCGGAAAAAAGCATCGCGATCGTGCCGCAGGGGAGCGCATGTGGAGAACGCCTGACCCTACGATGGCGGCCGCAATCTCGATCGAGGCGGTGAACTGGGCCGATAGCTGCTAAATGCAGCATCAGAGCAGTAAAACCTAGGAGTGGGTGGCCCCGACAAGTTGGCCTGAGGTGAGGATCTGGGCGCGATCTCTGAACCGCACTCCCGTCACCCCCTATGTAGAGCGGGCAGAGCTGGTGGCCCCCGAGCCTGGAGACATACGGAGCGGAGGAGGCCTGGAGGCAGCAAGTATGCAGCTTGGCGGCAGCAGAGGTGCCCCTGGTGGGAGACTAGCCATGCGGTGGTTGGTGCTACAAAGGGAGTGGGGTACACCTGCCCAGTTGACTGTCTGCTGAGGTGGACACCCTGGCTGCAGGAGTCTGGTGCTTGCAGAGCTGCACCAGAGTTATGAGGGCAGTTTAGGCCCACCGCTGGACTGGAGATGCGAGTGTGCACACCCGGCCGTGATGCTCTGGCTGGATGGCTCCACGCTGATCGGTTCCTATGATACAGGACTGGCCGGTGGGGGGGGGGCAGTAGACTGTGCCACGTAAAACGGTTGCGCTGATACAACATGTGCTGGAATTTGTCTTGGAATGGTTCAGGGAGGGCGAGCCCTTTAGTGACCATACTGTGGTAAATGGTGGGGGTGCAGAGATCGAGCAGGGGGCAGGGACGGCAACTAGACTGGGGGCTGAGGCGGTGTGGTGAGTCTGCGATACCCCCCTGTTTTTGTTCAGTTTTTTGGGTATAGTGTGTGCGTGGTCGGATGATCTGCATGTGGTGGGAGTGTCAGTACGCAGTCCGGATCAGAACCTGGCTATTGAGCAGGGACTGCAATTGCTTTCCCTTTCTTCAGGTCATTAGAGGAGATAGCGGGGTACACACATGGTTGGACAGACACTAGTTGCAGGAGGTGTTTACCCAGGGTGGGATGGGGGAATTGTATATGAGTTCTAGTTGGAGTTCTGTTTTTGACACTGTGAATACTGAAGGCATTATACCGAGGAAGAGGCATGGAATTACATTGTTGCAGGTACAACAAGTCGGGGGACTGTGATGGTGGAGGCTGCAGCTGTGAGAAGGAGGGGTGGTCGGGAGCTGACGAGTTGAGTGTGTGTTGGCACATGTTATGGCAGGTACCCTAATGCGTATAGTTACATGGAATGTTAGATGGCTGAACTCCGTGAAGAGTACATACATTTCTTAGACGGCTTGGTGTGCATATTGCTCTCCTACAGGAGACACACTTGGTGGAGAATGAAGCTAAAAAAGTACAGAAAAAGTGGCAGGGTCAGCTTTACTCTGAGACATATTTCTCCTACGCCAGAGGGGTATCTATTTGGGTTGCCCCTGGAACTCCCTTTAACTTAAAAAGTCTAATGGCTGATGTGCAAGGTCGATACATATTCTTACACAGAGTACTAGATAGCCGAGAGCTCTGCATTTTAAATATTTATGCCCCTAACACAGATGATGTGGAGTTCTATCCATAGATCCATCAAGAATTAACACCTTACACAGGAATGCCCATCATTTGGGCGGGTGATTTTAATTGCATCTTAGACGGTACTCTAGATAGGGACCCGCCGAAGATGGGCACTAAGACACATTGAACTGCCAAGCTAAGAAACGTTATGAGGAATCTACACTTTCGTAAAAGGGTGAAGAGAAATGCACCCCACATCCAAAACATTTTCTTGTTACATACCTACACATGGGGCGTACAGCAGACTAGATAGATTTCTCCTTGCCAACAAAGGCACACTTGACATCTGCCGAGTTGTCCTATCGGATCATGCCCCCCCTACTATTGGAATGTGAGACACACGTACCCAAACCAGAGATCCCCCAGTGGCATTTGAGACCTGAATTACTTAGCTATACTGAATATAAAAGAGATCTTCAGGATGTGGTGAATGGATATTTTAGTGTAAATTGGGTCACGGTCAAGACCTGTAGCATAGAATGGGAGGCACTAAAAGTAGTCATCAGAGGTGAAAGCCTTAGTAAATCATATGGTATCAGGAAAAAGCTAGACCAAGAGCTCATGCAACAGGAAGACACGTTGGTGGCCCTGCAGCATCAAGTAGACAATGGGGACACATCGGAGTCTGACTGCCTTGCGGTGCGTGGTAGAATAGAGGACCTTTGGGGAAGACTGGATAGTCATCTCCGCCGGGATTTTAGACAGCAGCTGTTTCGGTAAGGGGACCATTCGGGCGTATGTTGGCTTGGCTTCTCCGGCCGGAACGTGCCATCCCCATCATCCTGACGCTCCGCGGGTTTTCTGGGGAAAAGATTTTAGGACAATCACAAGTGAATTACATCTGCGGTTTTTGGATGCATGAATACGTAGATGGACTTCGGTTGCCCCGCCTTACTGATGCTCGGGTTGGGGACCTCGAGGGGGAGGTGTCGTTGGAGGAGCTACAGGAGGCATTGGGGGTATGGCATCCGGTAAAGCGCCTGGCCCCGGTGGGATACCAGTTGAATTTTACTGAAAATATTCTACAGCGGTTCTCACCCACTTCTTGGACATACTTTATGAGGCATGGAGTGAAAGCCTCTTGCCAGAGCATATGAGAGAAGCATTGATTGTTATGTTACTGAAATCACGAAGGAGGATGAGGACCGGGGCTCCTATAGACCATTGTCCATGCTTAACGTTGATGTTAAATTGCTAGCTAAGGTACTGGCGACTCGAATAAGTTGTGTGGTGGCACATTTAGTGCGGGGAGATCAATGCGGATTCATACCAGAGAGGGGCTCATATGAACATACGGCACTTATCACATATAATGCACAAGACTCGTGACTCTGCGCTTCACATAGCACTGGTGGCCTTAGATATAGAGAAGGCATTTGATACTTTATCCTGGGAATACCTATGGGAGGTGATGCGCAGGATGGGCATAGGTCCCGACTTCCTATCATGGGTGAGTCTCCTGTATGCAGCGCCTCGGGCGCGGATGCACACGGAGGCGATAGTCAGACTCCTTTACTATCGAATGGGGCATGTGGCAGGGATGCCCCTTGTCGCCACTGCTATTCGGGTTGGCCATGGAGCTCCTGGCCATACAGCTGTGGACTGGGCTGGATAGGTGAGGCATCCGGGTAGGGACAAAAACACAGATTATATAATTGTATGCAGATGATGCTCTAGGGTACTTTACAGACCTGGAACAGTCGGCCCCTCTCTTGGTAAGTATGATGGATGTTTTTGGTCAGGTATTGGCCCTCCAAGTTAACCGACGGAAGACAGTGTTATTCCCAATGGCAGGTCTGTCAACGGTGGCGGCATCAGAATTAGCTCGATTGGGTTTGACCTGGGAGACTGAGGGGCTCATTCTGACCTCGGCGGTAAAAGGCTCTTACCGCCAGTCAGAAGACCGCCATTCTACCGCCGCGGCCGCGGTAAACCGCCACGGTCATTCTGACCCACAACTGCCAACCCGCCAAAAACCCGACATCCACGGAAGGCCACCTCATCAGCGGTCAGCGATAAACTGGAGATGACCAAACCTCCACCGTCACACCAACACAAACACGCCCATGCCATTACGACCCACGAATCCACGCGGCGGTCTTTCAACCGCGGTATTCCATTGGCGGTACACACCGCCGCGGTCAAAATACACACCCAGCTCCAAAACACAGCCACATTGGACAATTTTAAATACACACACCTGATACACATACAAACACCACTCCCACACATCCAATCAACTATAAAACACACACCCACATCACCCACAAACCCCCACTACTAGAAATTTGGAGAGAAGGCGAGAGAGAGAGAGAGAGAGCACAGCTATCGAAAACCCCAACACACACAGGAACACAACATCATCACCCACACTACATCCACGCACAAAACACCACACACCACCACACACACCACACTCATCACCACAAACACCACCCCACACCACCCAGCTCACCCAGCTTGCACAGTACACGAATCGCTATGCATTGAAAGGCTTGTATGAGTGGCAATGCAAGGCCTAGGCCTGTGTGACGCAGTAGCAATTAAGCCATGTGGGCCCTTGTAATGGCGGCTGCCTGACCTGAGAAGTGTGACAGTGGGATATGAGGTCAACGCGCTGGCGTGGCACACCGTGGGGGTAGGCGGTCGAAGACCGCAGTGCGAAGGCGCATCGGTTAACATTGAACCCTATGGGTCTCAGGAGCCAACGACGATGTGCGCCGGCGGTCGCGGTACGCACCGCGGCGTTACGCACCGCCGCGGGCGTGACCGCCATTTTCTATCTGCTTAACCACTCGAGACCTGACCATCCACAGGAGAGGACCTATACTGCAAGTGCTGCTGTGACCTCGGTCTGGAAGAGACAATGGCTGCTGCGACTGGGGAAAGGGCCCCTGCCTTCACTTCAGAAGAGTTGGAGAAACTTGTGGATGGGGTCCTGCCCCAGTATGCGCTACTCTACGGTCCTCCAGACCAACAGGTAAGTACACTGGGTGCACGTTGAATGGGCTATGCCTGGGTTGTGTATGGTGGATGTAAGATGGTGGGGTGGGGAGCGAATGAGGAGTGCAAGGCACGACAGATGAGGGCATGTGCCACATGGCAGGGTTGGGGAGGGGGGGGCAATCACATCTAACATGCAGAAAAATGTTGAAAATTTCTTTCCCACCCTGTACATGTCAAATAGGTCAGCGCCCATCAGAAAGTCGACATTTGGCGTGCCATCGCCAAGGAAGTCCGGGCCCTGGGGGTCCACAACAGACGGGGCACCCACTGCCGAAAGAGGTGGGAGGACATCCGCCGCGGGACCAGGAAGACCGCTGAGTCAATGCTGGGGATGACCTCCCAACGTAGGAGGGGTGCCAGTCGTACCTTGACCCCCCTGATGTCCCGGATCCTGGCGGTGGCCTACCCCGACTTGGATGGGCGCGTGAGGACATCACAGCAGACACAAGGGGGTGAGTACCAGCACATTCTGCTATCTTTACGCGCAGTGGAGGTGCCTGGGTGGGGGAGGAGGGCTGTGGGTGATATTAGGCCAGGGCGCTTTCTGTAGTGTAGTCCCCTCCTTTAGGCATGGCCCTGTGCCCCCGCCCCCCACCTCTGTAGGTTGCCAAGTACAGCAATCCATGGTCCAGCATCACCCATGTGTGCATTTGTTGTCCATAGACCTGTAGGCCTAGTCACAAGTACTGAGTAGTTTACCCCGATTGCGCGGCGTAGTGCTGGAGGCTCCTGTGTCTGTCCTCTCCGACAACGGTGTTGACAATGCATGCACTCAACCTGTCTTTATTTCTCCCCCCACCCTTTTTCTTCATCTTCTTGTGCATGTGTGCATTAGCATCATCAGGCGGAGGAGAATTGGCATCGGAGCACGAGGGAGCTGCAACTCACAAGGCCCCGGTGGGCCATGCTACAGACACCGAGGTCACCAGTGATACGGAGGGCGAGGGGAGCTCCACAACGGGGACCCGTGGTGACACCAGCGACACTGACACGTCCTCGGAAGGGAGCACCCAGCGCACCAGCCCCGCCCTCCCAGCAGCCCCTCAGCCTTCGCTCCGTGCCCGCTCGCCCAGGAAGGCGGGCATCTCCTTCGCCCCAGGCACCTCAGGCCCTGCCCCAGTTACCCCTGCTGCCCTCAGTGAGGAGGTCATTGACCTCCTCAGGACGCTCATTGTTGGGCAGTCTACCCTTTTGAATGCCATCCAGGGGGTAGAGAGGGAGGTGCATCGGAGCAATGCATACCTGGAGGGTATTCATTCGGGTCAGGCTGCCCATCAACGATCGTTCAATGCTCTGGCCTCAGCACTGACGGCAGCCATTGTCCCTGTTTCCAGCCTCCCTCTTCTAACTGCCTCCACCGTCTCCCAGTCTCCTGTTCCTCAGCCTATCCCATCCACACCATCAGACCAGCCTGCACACACCTCAACACCCAAGGGCAGCTCATCCAGACATAAGCACCACAGATTCCACAAGCATTCACCCAAGCAACATCCAGATGCAGACATGGCAACAGTCACTACCACCTCTGTGTCCCCCTCCTCCTCGTCTCCCTCCCCCCTCCCTGTGACGTCTCCACTCACACCTGCATGCACACCAACATCAGCCAGTACTTCCATCACCACCACACCCTCCAGTACAGTCCGCACACGTGCAGTCACCACCCCCACTGCCATTTACACGTCCCCTGTGTCCTCTCCCAGTGTGTCTGTCACCCCCTCTTCCAAAACACACAAACGCAGGCAGCCACCCACCCAACAGCCATCCACCTCACCACAACCTCCATCACAAGCACCTGCACCCAAAGACAGCACACTTGACTCTCCTACAACCACATCCTCTTCCTCCACTCCCATACCCACTACACCTACCCGTCCCTGTCCTTCCCAAGTGCAGTTCCTTTCCAACCTTGAGCTCGTTCCAGTCACTGACCCACCCCCTCCATCTGTTAAAAGTTCTAAGAGCACCTCAGCCACCACCAGCCCTGCATCAAGTCTGACCATTGTGCACAGGTTTTGGAGTCCACCCTTTCCCAGCACAGATACATCGGCCAGCAGCAAGGGAACAGCCAGCCCCCCCCTGGAAAGAGAACCTGTAAAAACAAGGCCCGCCGTGAGAAGGCTGACACGGCTGCCCCCAAGGAGCGATGTCGTGGCCCGTCACCTGCCACAACATCAAGGGCAGGCAAGGGCCAGAGAGCCTCATCGAAGGAGGGCAAGGGCAGCAGGGCGGAGAAGTCAGCCAGCAGGGGAGCGGACCAGGAGGGCCCCACAAGCCCCATCGCGGGTGTGACGGAGGACACCCACGGGCCCAGGACTCCGTCACAGGAGGGACCAGCAACTGCACGGTCGGAGGGCGAATAAGCAGGGAGTCCTGGCCAGGTCTGGCTCCCTTGATAGACAAGAAAGGCACCGCTGAACAGGGCCCCGCCGTGAAGAAAGGCACCGCTGAACAGGGCCCCGCCGTGAAGAAAGGCACTGCTGAACAGGGCCCCGCCGTGAAGACAGGCACCGCTGAAGAGGGCCCCGCCGTGAAGACAGGCACCGCTGAACAGGGCCCCGCCGTGAAGACAGGCACCGCTGAAGAGGGCCCCGCCGTGAAGACAGGCACCGCTGAACAGGGCCCCGCCATGAAGAAAGGCACCGCTGAACAGAGCCCCGCCGTGAAGAAAGGCACCGCTGAACAGGGCCCCGCCGTGAAGACAGGCACCGCTGAAGAGGGCCCCGCCGTGAAGACAGGCACCGCTGAACAGGGCCCCGCCGTGAAGACAGGCACCGCTGAAGAGGGCCCCACCGTGAAGACAGGCACTGCTGAACAGGGCCCCGCCGTGAAGAAAGGCACCGCTGAACAGGGCCCCGCCGTGAAGAAAGGCACCGCTGAACAGGGCCCCGCCGTGAAAACAGGCACCACTGAAGAGGGCCCCGCCGTGAAGACAGGCACTGCTGAACAGGGCCCCGCCGTGAAGAAAGGCACCGCTGAACAGGGCTCCGCCGTGAAGAAAGGCACCGCTGAACAGGGCCCCGCCGTGAAGAAAGGCACTGCTGAACAGGGCCCTGCCATCTCAAGCACCGCTCCGCTGGGCCCTTCCTGTCAAGCACCGCTCCGCTGGGCCCTTCATCTCAAGTACCGCTCCGCTGGGCCCCGCCGTCTCAAGCACCGCTCCGCTGGGCCCTTCCTGTCAAGCACCGCTCCGCTGGGCCCTTCCTGTCAAGCACCGCTCCGCTGGGCCCTTCCTGTCAAGCACCGCTTCGCTGGGCCCTTCATCTCAAGCACCGCTCCGCTGGGCCCCGCCCTCTCAAGCACCGCTCCGCTGGGCCCTTCCTGTCAAGCACCGCTTCGCTGGGCCCTTCCTGTCAAGCACCGCTTTGCTGGGCCCTTCATCTCAAGCACCGCTCCGCTGGGCCCCGCCGTCTCAAGCACCCCTCTGCTGGGCCCTTCATCTCAAGCACCGCTCCGCTGGGCCCTTCCTGTCAAGCACTGCTCCGCTGGGCCCTTCCTGTCAAGCACCGCTTCGCTGGGCCCTTCATCTCAAGCACCGCTCCGCTGGGCCCTTCCTGTCAAGCACCGCTCCGTTGGGCCCTTCCTGTCAAGCACCGCTTCGCTGGGCCCTTCATCTCAAGCACCGCTCCGCTGGGCCCCGCCGTCTCAAGCACCGCTCCGCTGGGCCCTTCCTGTCAAGCACCGCTCCGCTGGGCCCTTCCTGTCAAGCACCGCTTCGCTGGGCCCTTCATCTCAAGTACCGCTCCGCTGGGCCCTTCCTGTCAAGCACCGCTCCGCTGGGCCCTTCCTGTCAAGCACCGCTCCGCTGGGCCCTTCCTGTCAAGCACTGCTCCGCTGGGCCCTTCCTGTCAAGCACCGCTTCGCTGGGCCCTTCATCTCAAGCACCGCTCCGCTGGGCCCTTCCTGTCAAGCACCGCTCCGTTGGGCCCTTCCTGTCAAGCACCGCTTCGCTGGGCCCTTCATCTCAAGCACCGCTCCGCTGGGCCCCTCCGTCTCAAGCACCGCTCCGCTGGGCCCTTCCTGTCAAGCACCGCTCCACTGGGCCCTTCCTGTCAAGCACCGCTTCGCTGGGCCCTTCATCTCAAGTACCGCTCCGCTGGGCCCTTCCTGTCAAGCACCGCTCCGCTGGGCCCTTCATCTCAAGCACCGCTCCGCTGGGCCCTTCCTGTCAAGCTCCGCTGGCCCATTGACAGTGCCTGTTCTGTGTCGAGCTGGTGTTCACGCTGCACTCTGGGCACCCTGCCTCCTCAATGACCAGTGGAGTCTGTAATCCACCTGATGGACTGTGGCTTTGCACTCCCCAGGATGGCACAGTGGACATGGTGGCCCCTTCGTGGTTCTGGCGTCGTGGACCCCTGTGGCTGAGGTGCCCCCCCTTCCCTTCCCCCTGAGGTGCCTGTAGTTTTGTCATCTGATGCCCCAGCAGTGTTCTCTCCAACGGACTCAGGTCTCCTGTGTGGGCTTTGCTGTCAAGCACCGCTTCGCTGGGCCCTTCATCTCAAGCACCGCTCCGCTGGGCCCTTCCTGTCAAGCACCGCTCCACTGGGCCCTTCCTGTCAAGCACCGCTTCGCTGGGCCTTCATCTCAAGCACCGCTCCGCTGGGCCCCGCCGTCTCAAGCACCGCTCCGCTGGGCCCTTCCTGTCAAGCACCGCTCCGCTGGGCCCTTCCTGTCAAGCACCGCTTCGCTGGGCCTTTCATCTCAAGCACCGCTCCGCTGGGCCATTCCTGTCAAGCACCGCTCCGCTGGGCCCTTCATCTCAAGCACCGCTCTGCTGGGCCCTTCCTGTCAAGCACCGCTCCGCTGGGCCCTTCCTGTCAAGCACCGCTTCGCTGGGCCCTTCATCTCAAGCACCGCTCCGCTGGGCCCTTCCTGTCAAGCACCGCTTCGCTGGGCCCTTCATCTCAAGCACCGCTCCGCTGGGCCCTTCCTGTCAAGCACCGCTTCGCTGGGCCCTTCATCTCAAGTACCGCTCCGCTGGGCCCTTCCTGTCAAGCACCGCTCCGCTGGGCCCTTCATCTCAAGCACCGCTCCGCTGGGCCCTTCCTGTCAAGCTCCGCTGGCCCATTGACAGTGCTGGTTCTGTGTCGAGCTGGTGTTCACGCTGCACTCTGGGCACCCTGCCTCCTCCATGACCAGTGGAGTCTGTAATCCACCTGATGGACTGTGGCTTTGCACTCCCCAGGATGGCACAGTGGACATGGTGGCCCCTTCGTGGTTCTGGCGTCGTGGACCCCTGTGGCTGAGGTGCCCCCCTTCCCTTCCCCCTGAGGTGCCTGTAGTTTTGTCATCTGATGCCCCAGCAGTGTTCTCTCCAACGGACTCAGGTCTCCTGTGTGGGCTTTGCCCATGTGTTTGGTACACATTGGCCCACGGACTGTGGATATTTGACACACTGAGCAGGACTTATTGACTTTGTACATAGCTTTCGCACTGTTCATGATTTTTGCTTTGATATTTCATAACAATAATTTTCCATGACTTCAATGAACCTAATTTTACATAAATTTAATTTAAAATTTTATTATGTCTTTGCATTTTTCAGTTGTTGCTCTGCATTGGTATGTTGATAGTTGGGGGGGGGGCGTATGTGTGTGCCCGTTACCTTTCGTCCTCCCCCCTCCCCTGTGTCGTAGGTGCAGTACTCACCGTTGTCTTCTGCGCCGGAGTTCGTACTCGTGGTAGATGAGCAGGTAGACAAGAGCTGGTAGGATGTTTAATTCGGGTTCCATGCTGTCCTCCGTCCTCGTGGAGTGTATAGAGGTGAGCGTTTTCCCGTTCGTAGTCTGTTTCCGCCGTGTTTTTATCGGCGGGGCTCCCGCCCCGGAAAAGGTGGCGGATTGGTGAGTTGTGATACTGTGGGCGGTACATTGTCTGCCGCCTGCCTGTTGGCGGTGACCGCCGCGCTGTTTGTCTGTCCCGCCGTGGCGGTCGGAGTGTTAAAGTGGCGGGCTGTGTTGGCGGTTCCCGCCAGGGTCAGAATTCCATTTTTTTAACCGCCAGCCTGTTGGCGGGTTGGCCGCCGCTTTATCACCGACCGCCAGGGTTGGAATGACCGCCTGAGTCCTTTCAACATCTGGGCATCCAGGTAATGCACTCCCCGCAACTGCAATATACTTTGAATATGGGGAGAGTGCTGGAGGGCCTCCAGGCTCTATTTAATTTTGGACCTCCCTCCCACTGTTGGTTATGGGTAGAATCGCACTCAGTAAAATGATCTTACTCCCGCGGTGGCTGTATGTTATGCAGAATTCACTCTGTGAACTTCCCCCTTCGCTGTTAAGACAAATTGATAAATTGCTATTGTCCCTAGTCTGGGCAGGCAAGAAATGTAGAGTCCACATGGAGGTACTGAAGCTGTACCTAGTCAGTGAAGGCCCAGGGCTACCAGACCTATATTTATATTACTTAGCTGGGTTACTACAGTATGCAATCCGGTGGTGTGATGATGCCCACAATTGGGAAAAAGATTTGTTAGGTGGCTCTGTATGTGTGGCTCGTCTCCCGCATCTTCTAATGGGCGGTTCTGGGTTTCCGCAGGGTATCCCCTATCTGGTGGAGCAGATGTCGAGAGCCTGGGAGCGAGCAGTTGTGCGGGTTCTACGCAAGGCTCCTTATGTGCACTTGCTTCCGCTATGGTGGATCCAGCCCTTTGCCAAAGCTGCTTATATGATGGATTTTGCGCAGTGGCGTGCAAGGGGCTGTAACAATGCAGGTGATTTTTATCAAAATGGCACATTTATCATGAGGGAGGAGGCTGAATACCTTTTTGGATTAGATCAGGGACAGTTCCTGCAATATGCAAACATATCACAGATAGTCTGAGAGATTTGGACGTACTTTCCCAAGGAACCTGCCGAATCTTACTTCCTGGTGACACTTATTGACCCTGGCGAAGACCGCGGTCTCCTATCTCGATCATATAAGGCTCTAAGAGGAGACAGGCTGATAGACATACAGGGGACTAGGGACCGTTGGGAGGTTGGCCTGGGAACAACACTTATGGATGGGGAATGGAATACAACTTGTTCCCTGGTACAGGATGTGACTAGCAATGCTAGATTTAAGTTGACACACCTTATTATTTGCATAGAGCATACCTGACACCTTAACGCTTGCATAGAATATTCCATCAAGGCCTGACAGCTGTGCTCGATGTGGCATGCCTTGAGCTTCATTTGACAACATAGCATGGATCTGTGGCTCTATTCAATCCTTTTGGCTATGAGTGGTGAAGAAACTGAGGGAGGTAACGGCTGTTGGAGTGAAGGTCACAATGAAGCACTGCCTGCTGGGTCTGCTTCCCATTCCTAAAAAGGAACGCAAAATGATGTATAGATTGTGCAGTTGGGGCTTATTTTGGTGAAGAGATGCCTTGTGATCCGGTGGGCTAGTCCGAACCCCCCGCTACATGTTACTTGGCTAGGTGATTTAATTGAATGGGCGACCGCAGAGGAATGCCTCCTACGAAAGGTTCTAATGGATAAACATGCTGAACGTGATCTGGAGATCTGGCGAAGTATGATTGATGGGTTACCCGGTGTGCAGAGGAGTGATGGGGAGGACTCCTTAACAGATGCTTCTGATAGTTGAGCTCTAGCCCTGGTTGGGCTGCTCGAGCAATGCGTATGTGAGCTATGGGTGTATGGTCATGAGCTTTTGAGTTTTTGAGAGACAGGGTACTTCCATCTTGCCCTCTTGGTGTTTGTGTATTCGTGAGTTGGCCCTCCTTTTTTCTCAGCTAGTGAAGGATCCCTGCTCGTCCACAGGCTGATGTCCTGCTGTCCCTCCACCGCCCGGGCATCTCCCCCGCATGTGCTCGTTGGCTTAGATGAATAGATGATAACCGTTGCTCTCTCTTCAGGTTTGTCTGGGATAACTAAAGCTTACAGTGTTATGTTCAATAGTTAAAGTTTCAATGTACACTGCACTGAACCGGTAGGGGATAATGCCACTAGTCTTTATGCTTTCTGAGTTCTGTAGATGTTGAGACGACCTAGGCTATTACCATCATTGTGTTAATTCTCCATGCACACGCTAGGTTATAGCACTGTATGCAGAAATGGAACTGAGGACACTAAAATGGTATGGACATTTGCCTGGACTGAAATATACCCCTTAAGAAATGTGGATATAATGCAGTGCAAATTTGTATGCATGATTTAATCACTGTATGTTTTCGAAGTTCACAAAACATCCTTTGTGCATAAATGGTCCATTCATCTTTCAATAGTGATAGCCAACACCTGCAGATGAAAATGGTAGAGTCCCTACAAGACTCTGCATTAATAGTTTTTTTTTTTTTTTTTTTAAATAAATGTGTTTATGTATTTCCCAGTGGACTGATCTTTGGAGGCTATGCTAAATATGATGGGCTTAATGGAGGGTTATTGACATATTTAGGAATTTTTCTGAATCCTGTAAATTTATGTGTGTCATTTTGGCCATTCTATACTCTGACTAATCTCCAGGATTTCTAGAATTTCTTTATCTGAAAGACTACCGGGACTGTCTGGAACCCTAATATTCCCTTCTAATGCAGGGGGGGTGGTTGTCTGGTTGTCTGGAGGGGAACTCCCTACTGTTATGTCTCTAAGTCTGCAAATACTCCTTCTGCCTTCTAGTCTTGTTTCCTTTTGCTTGGCCTCGAAGTCTGTGCTCTTACATTGCTGAATCTCATCCTGTTTATATCGAGATTTATCAAGATATCTGAGTATGAATGTGGAGTGAAGATGTAGTGACTGTTGCTGTTCCGGTTAGAGGGTAAACGGTTGTACCTCCGTTATCCTCTAGGTATATTAAGAGTTTTGCAGGATCTTTTCAGTGTCTATCATCCAGACCGCTGGGTCCCCACAGCTTTAAGTCCTGTGCAAGGCCTATACAGCACTGCCTCACCCGCCCACTCTGGAATTACTTACCTCTCACGGGGAGGGGGCACGTTTAGGGTGTAGAATATTTGAGGTCCAGATGCCTATAGTGTCAGGCTTGCTGGCATTCCTGAACTGATTTTTGTGACTTTTCCAGGACACCTTTGTTCTTGTCTCTTCACAACATGTATTCCTCGGTCTCAGCACGTGTCTCTGAAAGGGAAAGGCAGCTTTGGAATGTTTTTGAGGGGCTCGTTTTTGCACTAACAGTCTGATAAACGTAGGCCCAAAAATTATGCTTCATCAATTTCCCAGTAAGTTTTTCTCCCTATAACACATCCTCTCACCATATTATAGAGGTCCATGTACTTTAAGACACATGAAGCCTGCATTTTAGCTTGTTTTAAACACAGTGAGAAAATGCTTGCACAAAAAGACTTTAGCCTTTAATATAATTATTGCAGAAGCTTACACCTGCTGAAGCTCAGCGTTTCTCGTCATTGCCTTTGATAACACGTCCAGTCCTTATAAATTACTTATACTTGGACACGTTGGAGGTCGGTGAACCTTTTAACCGAGTTGGGCTCTCCTCATCCTAGAATAGTCGGATCAATCAAATCAATAATCAATAACCATTGTAGTCAATACCCAATACTCAATTTTTAGATCAAAATAACACATTAGGAATCAATAACAGTTGGTATTTTGACACACCATGACCTTTCAGTCATGAATAACCACACCAGTTTATTAAAAGTTAATGAGTTTATTTCCCTATATTAACAAAGCTAACACAATATATATGAGTCTCAAAATCAAATGATATATGTATACGAACATTACTAGCTGTCCATAACGGCGGAAGAAACGCAATCTACGCAAAATCTGGATTATAATACACTCGGTTATGGCAATGCAAATCACTAATATAAGCAACTGAATTTGACAAATTTCATACATCGGTCAGCATGACAAGATTTCAATTTAGCATGGTGCATCAGATGAAAACCTCAACTAACCTCTAATTAGCATTGGCATGTGGGACTTCATGCAAAACATATTTAGTCAACACAAATTTAGAAAACTTCTAGCTTGGGCCCTATCAAAATAGCAGTTGGTACCTAAAAGGAAAAACACAATGCATAATACAATTATCCTTTCATAATTACCAAATACAATCAGCATTCAAGAAAGTCTTCGTCCTTCAGGTACCGGTTCGATCAGCATGGGGCATATTTCAAAGGGCAAAGTTAAGGGCAAGTTTCCTTGCGGCAGCAAGGAGAATGGGGCAAAGTTACTGCATGGGCAAGACGGGGCAAATTAAAGTTAAAGTCCCTAGGGTGAGAATTCTTAAAGTCTCTTTCTCTGAAATAGAGAAAAGGGCATCAAGATGTCGTCTACGAAGGCGTCTGGCATTTGGCTTTAAAGATGGCATCAAGGAAAATGGCTGACTTCTCTTTGTCCGGTGGGTTTAAGTAAGAAACATTCCAAATTCTTCAGGGTCTTCCATTGGAGGGTTCATAGGGTGGCTTCAATTTGACCAATGAATAGTGTCTTTCTCCTAGTACTCATTTATGCATACATTGTCCTTGGAGCCTTGGAACACAAGTTGCAACAAAGTTTGCCAATTAATTTTATCTTAGAGCCTTTATTGTCTGCACCTGCAGGAGCTGACCTTGCATCAAAGAGGATGAAACCGGCCTAGCACGAAACCTTGGAGATAAGTGTATTAGTCATCTCTACTGGTAAAATACAGCTTTAGTGTAAAATAATGTCTTTGTTAATAAAAGTGAAAACCACGCAGTTAAAATTTGAGACCAGGCGACTAGGCCAAAGCCTCTGCTAAATTTAAGCTAAGCATATACCCGGTTTCAACAAGAAAATCATACAATACATTTGCAATTATGACGGATTACTACATTTGTCAATTCTTCATGATTAATTAAGCTTGTTTATAATAATGGCGAACTACTCAGGGGGCACAATTTCCCACGTACATTATTTTCTTTACTAAAATCACACTACATTATACGATTTTGGTTACATGATATATGAATATATGTTGGTCCTTCTTTTTCTGCGTCACCATTCCCTCCTCTGATGACTAATTATGTCATCACATCAAATCTTCAACCACAAATTTTATTTCATTAAAATTCTGTTTTAGTAATTTGGCACTTCAGTCAATTCCCTCTTTCTTTTGGTTCCCTTTGATTTTTCTCTGTATATTTCTACTATTTTGTTTTGTATTTTCTCTTTTCTTCTCCTTTTGTTTCTTGTTTTCAATATTTTAATAGCTTTCCATATTCCCCAAATACCTAATAAACAAATTAATACTGTTAATATTCCTTTTACTATTTTCAGTAACAACCCATTCCAAATGTTGCTGAGCCAATTTCCCACAGAAGCAAATCCTTTTCCAACCTTCTCCCATATTCCTGGTCCTTTCAATTATTTCAAATCTGTACTTTCGTTAGTTAAATTTGTAAGCATTTTTCTAATTTGCCCGCTGTTGTCCGGAATATAAGAACAACAGTGACGTGCACCAAGCATTTTGCAAATGCCGTCATCCTTTGCTAAAAGAATGTCTAAAGCAAGCCGATTTTGAAGAGTCATAGTCCTTTCTGCAGCAAGTTCAGCATCCATCAGGATTATAGCTCCTGAGAATTTTGTCAGCACGTTATCCACAATAGTAGACAACTTTCGTATTTTAATTGAATTCAATATGACTCCTACTGAAGGAATCATCGCTCCAAATATATCTCCTACCACACCAGAAGCTGTCTCCCTTTTCTGAACATGATGTGATTCAGATAAGCTTTGGAAAATTATTTAAGTCGTCCAGTTGATAAATCTTTGGAAATACTATTCCCAAATAACATCTTCCATACCATCCTTTAGGAAGACGATAATAGGCGTTAAGTCCACAAATATAATATACCCCTGGAATAACTGGGTCTTGTCCATTCAGCATGAACGTCCATTTAGCTTGAAACAAAAACTTATGTTTACATTTACTTGTTCCCACAAAGATTGTGTCATAATATGATGTAGGTCTATGTACACAGAGCCTCCTTACGTGTAATGCATCTAAAGCTAGTTTCCCTTGTGTCTTTATCGCGGCAAAAGCATAGTTATCTACAGATGTCCTTTTGTGTAATTCCCTTTCTAATTTTTCCTTCCCCGCTTTCCTCCTATCGTCAGTGTGATCCAGAAAACTTTTCTCCATCGGTGAAAGCAAGCATGTAAGGTTTTCACAGTGAGCGTAGGCTGTGTGAAAAGGTGACAATGGCTCAAAGAAACCCCTCATTAATTTTATATAATAATCTCTTGCTACTTTACTGAGGTACTCTATTATGGGGATATATGCAAATACAACATCCTGATTGGAAGAAAAGTAGTGAATATACTCCTGGCCATAAAATCTGGTCATTATTAAACTACACGAAATTCCATATGTAAGAGGCATACTATGATATGTCACTCCTTCCATCATTGAGGTAGGTATTTGTGTGCATACATAACAATCTTTCGCATCCATTGTCTCAACATACTCATTCAACAAGCGATAGAAAACGTTGGACGAATGTTTCTTCTTATCAAGCAAATGTCTTTCGTCTTGTTTGAGTTTCTTCAAAGGAGTTAGTTCAGTAGTAGGTTTAGAAGTAGAACCATGATTCGCGTCTCTTTCGTTCTCTCCATGCATTCCAAGAATTATTGCCATAACTGTTAGTGCACATACACTTATTAGACCTATACACAACACTTCATCTTATGTCCCTGTGTAGTGTAGCCTGTCATGATCTATATAGAATCAGAAAGTTAAAGACACTTTATCAAATCAGATTTGAAGATATATATAAAGCTGAACAAGTTCAATGTTCGCACGGTTCTTTTTAGCAGCTTAGTCTCTTATCGGTTTAGCAGCTTTGTCTCAAGATCGGTTTCAAAGTCAATCAGTTTGTCAATGTCTTATCCGGTTCAAAAGTCAATCAGGTTGTCAATGTCTTATTCGGTAATGTTCATGGAATTTTACTTCTCAAGTGCCAAAGTGACGTTCTGCTTCTTCGTTCTCAAGACTGAGAGATAGAAATTCATCTGACCAATCGTTAGTGGCTATATATGCCCACTCCGGACCAGAATATCTTCTGCTCGGTATTCTTTTCCTTTTCAATTTTGCATCTCCTTTTGATTCTCTCTCGCTGGTGCTTTCTTCCTTGGCCGGGTCTTTCTCTTCACTTGGTGTTGTTATTGCGACAGACACTTCTTTTCTTTTCTCTTTCAACTTTGGCCCTTCACTTTCATTTGATATTTCTCTAGTCCTTAATTTCACTGGCGATATGCTTTGTCTCTGTTTCGCACTGTTTTCTCCTGATGGACCTGCAACCGGTTCTGGAAGAGTTTGAACAGTTTCACTCTGTCCTGTCTTGTCTTCTCCCCCTAGGAGGTCAACCAGGTTTTCCTTTTCTTTTCCTGTATCGTCTGCTTCGGGGAAAGCCCTCCTCTGATCAGGCTCTCCTGCTCCTTCACCTGTCTCAGGCTCTTTGTCACCTTCAGGATCTTCGTCACTTCCTGAGGCTTCTCCTTGATCCTCCTCAAATGAATCAGTTGTTTCTTCCTCATAAAATATCTCCCCTTCCTCTATTTCTGCTTGTTCGCTTCCAGGTTCTCTTTGTCCTGTCTCGGTGCCTAGTACTCTCTTGTCAGTCACTGGCGATTTCAGCGCTTCAACTTCCTCTTCTGTTGGGCACATTACCCTTTTCGTGTGACTGGCGTGAATCCAGTTGGGAACTCCCGCACACTTCACAGCGGTTGTGGTTGTCAGAATCACTTGGAAAGGTCCTTTCCAACGGGTTCCAGACACGACTTCCTCACGTGCTTCTTTATCACGACCCAGTCACATGCTTTCAGGGCGTGTCCTGGACCTTGGATCGGTGGCAAGGTGGTTGCCTCCACCTGGTGAGAAAAAGAGCGCACCACATCAGCTAGACCTTTGCAGTAGTACAACACCATATCATCTGTAATATTCACAAGAGCATTTGCAGGAACTGCAGGAAGCCTCATGGCTCTGCCCATGAGGATCTCATGCGGTGACAGTCCAGTCTTTCTATCAGGGGTGTTTCTCATTGACATTAACACCAATGGCAAAGCGTAAGGCCATTTTAAGTTTGTTGATGCACATATTTTCGCCATCCTCGATTTCAATGTGCCATTCATTTGCTCCACTAGTCCTGATGCTTCAGGGCTTTAGCTACAATGCAATTTTTGCTCAATGTTCAATGCTGCACACAGTAATTTTATTACTTCGTTATTGAAGTGACTTCCCCTATCTGATTCTAAGGAGATCGGGAATCCGAAACGTGGTATTAATTCTCTCAAGAGTAGTTTTGCAACTGTAAGGCTGTCATTTCTACGCGTGGGGTATGCTTCAATCCAGTGACTAAAAATACACACAATCACCAACACATACTTCAAGTCTCCATGCACAGGCATCTCAATAAAATCCATTTGCATCCTGCTGAATGGACCACCTGCTCTTCCAATGTGGCTCAAATTTACTACTGTTCCCTTCCCTGCGTTAATTTGTTGGCAAATGACGCAACGATGGCAAACTGCTTCAGCAACTTGACGGAATTTGGGATTAAACCAATCAATTTTGAATAGTCTAATCATGGCATCCCTTCCAAGATGGGCTTGTCCATGATACAATCTGGCTAACTGTGTCAAAAGACTGTTTGGCAGAACCAATCTCCCTTCACTTGAAACCCACAAATCATCTGGTTTCTTTACGCATTGTAATTTGCTCCATGAGAGTTTCTCATCTTCACTAACATCGTTCTGTAGGGATTTCAATTCTACGATTGTATCTACAACCTTTAGAGCAAAAGCTTCACTTGGTTCAAGTTCTGGCTCATTTATCAAGTTCCATTCGTCTCTGAGCAATATACAGTTCAATGCGCAAAACCTTGCGACTTGATCTGCATATCCATTTCCCAAAGAAACATAGTCTTGTGATTTTGAATGTGCACTGCATTTTACCACTGCTACTTCTCCTGGTAACTGGATGGCATGTAACAATTCTCTTATTCTTTCACCATTTTTCACTGGTGATCCTGAAGAGGTCATGAAGCCTCTTTGTGACCACAACTGTCCAAAGTCATGCACTATTCCAAATCCGTACTGACTGTCAGTGTAAATGGTGACTTTCATTAATGCGGAAAGTTGGCAAGCTCTAGTAAGTGCTACCAGTTCCGCTACTTGTGCAGAGTAAACTCCTTGAAGCCAAGACGCTTCCAGAACACCTGTTATTGTACATACAGCATATCCTGCTTTCAATATTCCTAGTGCATCTCTTAAACATGAACCATCAACAAAAATAACTTGATCGTTCTCTTCCAATCGAGTGTCTTTGATATCAGGTCTTGGTTTTGTACAAAATTCAGTCACCTGGAGACAGTCGTGCTCGATGTCTTCAGCGTTCTCAATTTCGACATTTTCACTGGGAAACAAGGTTGCTGGATTCAACGTTGTGCACCTTTTCAGCTGCACGTTAGGTGAACCCAAAATTATTGTCTCGTACCTTGTAAGCCTAGCCCCGGTCATGTGCTGTGTTCGGGAACGTGTCAAAAGTATCTCGACTGAGTGAGGGACCATGACTGTTAAAGGATGTCCCATCACTATTCCTTCACTCTGATTTAGGCTGATACCAACTGCTGCTATGGCACGCAAGCACCCTGGCAGTGCTGCTGCGACCGGATCCAAAGTAGCTAAAAAATATGCTACTGGTCTGTTTACGCCACCATGGGCTTGAGTCAAGACAGACAAGGAACATGCATCACGTTCATGACAAAACAATGTAAAAGGCTTTGTGTAATCAGGCATACCTAAAGCTGGAGCCCTGCACATGCATTCCTTTATTTCAATAAAAGCATCCATCTCATCTCTTTTCAGCACTATGTCATCCAGCGCATCTTTCTGGGTCAGTTTCAGTAAAGGTTTTGCTAGAGTTGAGAAATTGGTAATCCATTGGCGACAGTAGTTCACCATTCCCAAAAACTTTCTCACCTCTCCTCTCGTCTTCGGTGGACTCATTTGAAGTACGCTTGTTATTCTCTCATTCATAATTCTCCTCGAGCCTTTCTCTATTTGGTGACCCAAATATTTCACTTTCTTCTGGCAGAACTGTAATTTTGAAGGGGACACTTTGTGTCCGTTCCTTTCCCAAATGGTTCAATAGGGCAATGGTGTCAGCTGTACAGTCATTTTCTGTCTTAGATGCGATCAGCAAATCGTCAAAATACTGTACCAAGGTTGATTCAAATGGTAATTCCAATGATTCCAAATCTTTCTTTAGAATCTGATTGAAAATTGATGGTGACTCCGAAAACCCTTGAGGAATTCGACACCAACTGTAGACTCTGTCTAGGAATTTGAAGCAGAAGAGAAATTGGCTGGCCTCATGAAGAGGCACAGAAAAGAATGCTTGTGACAAGTCAATGACTGAGAACCACTCAGCATCACAGGGAATTTGAAACATCATCACAGCTGGATTTGGTACTACGGGACAACATTTGACTATTATGTCATTTATTTTCCTCAAATCCTGAACAATCCGGACCTTTCCACTTGGTTTTATTAGTCCCATGATTGGTGAATTACATGGACTACTTAACACTTCTTTCAGTACTCCCTGCTTTACAAACTCATCAATGAGTTGGGTGACTTTCATGAGGGTGTCTTGTGCCATATGGTATTGTGGGGTCTGGGGAAAATTTACATTGGGTTTTACAGTCACTTTCACTGGTTCTACTCCTTTGACCAATCCTACTTCTTTCCCTGTCATATCCCACACTTCCTTTTCAACTGTTTCCTGTAACTCAGCAGGAATATCTGCTTCAGTGAGCATTGGATAAAGAGTAATCAGGGGATACTCTTCATCGACAGTTTCCACTTCGTCCCCTCCTAAACTGACCTCTTCTTCCTCATCACTGTTTGTCTGAATTTTAATTCCATCATTTGAACACATAATCGAGCATCCCAATTTACACAATAAATCTCTCCCTAATAGTGATATCGGGCTTGACTCACACACCACAAATTTGTGTGACCCTTGATAGTTACCAATTCTGACTTGCACTGGATCTGTGATTGGGTTTGTCAGGTACCTATTTGCTACTCCCACTACTTGAACTGTTCTCCCTGAAAGTGGCAAATTTGGTACTTCGATGCTTCTAACTGTAGAACGTGTAGCTCCAGTGTCAATCAAGAACAAAACACGGTGACCCATAACTCTTCCTTCCACATACGGACCCTTTTGATCAACTTCCAAGGATGCTGCAAGCATACAATTTCCCTCCTCATCTGAACTTTCACTCTCCCACGCATCGTTTATTCCATTCTCACTGTGTAATGGGAATTTGTGTACTGTGTAATTTTGGTTCATTCCTTGACCCGCGACCTGTTGAGGAAGCATTACTTGTTGCTGATTCATTGGTGCTAAGGGTATTTGCATTCGCTGGTTAGGTACCATAGGAAACTGCTGTTGCATTGGCTGCAACTGTGCCATTTGTGCACGGGGCATTTGCACCTGCTGCGGTTGTATGGGTTGTAAATCCTGCATTTGATTTACATTATTTTGAAAATTTGGATTTGGACCTCTCAATTTCGGTCCTCTCATATTCTAAAATGCATTGACATCATTCTTTTGCTGACCTACACCTTCCTGCACCATCATTGGGCACTCCCGTTTCCAATGCCCGACGATTCCGCACGTGTGACATGGCATCACCTTCTTCATTGCCTGTATACCATTTGGAATCATAACAGTATTTAAATCAGGACCATTATTCACAAAACCTCCTCGGCCTCTGCCTCTCATCTGTGGCTGAAACATAGCATTTCCTTGCTGTTGCTGCTGCGGCAGCTGTTGTTGGAAACCTTGGAAACCTTGCAAACCAGTCTGAGCTGCTCTAAGCTGCATCATCATCACCTTTTCTTTCAACCTTTTCTGCTTTGTCTCAATCTCATCACTGCAGTATTTTGCATAGTTCAACACTTCATCGATCGATTTTGACTGCCAACAAATCAAATGCATTTGAATCATCTGACTGATCTCGGGTCTCGACCCTTCCACAAATCTGAACACAAAATGGAGCATGTCCTTTGCCTCAATTGTTTCCGTGCCACTGTAATTTTTAAACGCTTTCAACAAACTCTCATAGTACGCATGTATCGACTCTTTAACTTCTTGTGCTGTTCTGTCAATCCTCTGCCAATCCACATTTTTCGACGCAAACTTTGTTTTCAAATGCTCAATCACCTTATGGTATAAACTCATTACCATAGGTGATGGTGCACCTGTGGCCCTATCTCTTTCTGGTTCACTTGTTGGCCAACCTACAGCCCTTTTACAATCTTCCCACAAATCTGCTGGAACCACAATTTCAAATAAAGTATTCAAGTCTTCCCAGAGACATTTTGCGAGTTTCACAAATCTATCTGTTTGTTGATACCATTCGATCGGTTTCTCTCTTAATTTAAGGAAATCATCCGTAAAGGATTGAATATCGCACCTGTGCCACGGTACATGTACAAGTTTTCCCCCTGCTGTTTCTCTCATTGGCAACATGGTTATCAGGTCGTCATTCTGTTGTGCTTTTTCATTCCGACCTGGGGTACTTTCTTAACCCATCTACTTTCCCACTTGTCTAAACATCTCCAGACCTGCGCGCTCTGCAGTGTCTCCTTAAGGTGTGTTTTCATCCCTGCAGATCTCATGTGTTCAAAGTCTTTTGTCTCAAAGTCTAGCCTGTAACTTCTGCTCAAGTGTTTAGTCTTACCTATATCGATCTCGTTTCTGTCTGCAATTTCTTGTAACTTCTTATGTATGCTGCTTACTTCTCTTGTAATCCTAGGGCACATGTATCTCAGCTCTTCTTCTGTGTATGATTCTAACCTGTTCAGACCCATCGTTCCCTCTACTAGTTCATCTGCTTCCATGCCCAATCTTATTTTATCCAGTTATTCTTCTCCCTTCCCGCTGGGTGTACTCTGTGGGGAGTTCAGACTGTTGAACCATTGTGTTAGCTGTTTAGTCGCATCAATGTAGCACTTACATAAACTGCTACTGTAGGTTGCTGTAACGTTTCAGTTTTTGAAGTTAGCAGTACTATTAGTGGTGGACTTGGAGCACAAATTGGAATTGGACAACATTCCGACAAAGACCCAGATCCATTTGACAGTGTTCCTACCGGAGTCGTTTCTGGAGTGTTTTCTATGCATCTTCTCCCTGTCTTATTTTGTGTCATTACCCCTTGGTCGCATACGTTTGGGTTTGCCTGTATATACAATGGCACTGGCGGCCCTACAGTGATAGGCAGAGATATTGCATCTGGATTCTGTCTGTTCCCCGAATTCTGCGGCATGTTAATCCCCACATTATGGTTCATCATTGCTGGCATACCTAACTGGCTCTCTGTTACTCGAGTGTACCTCGACACTTCTTGTACCTGCTTTTGAGGCATCAAAATTTGTGTTGATTCGGCTTGAATCAATGTCGGTCTTTGATAATTTTGTCCTCCCTGCGCCATTAAATCAGAAGTCATTCCCAGATTATGCTCATCACAGCAGTGCCTTTGAACCTGCGGCTGATAATTTTCAACAGGTTTCAATTTAGGCACGTCAGGATATATTCTCTGAACTTGTGGTATTTGTGGTATAAAAGGCATATCGGAACTGCTCTGCCTCTGTGATATTCTCAAATTCGGTGTCACATTACCTTGTATTGGTTCTGGAGGAGCAGTACTAATGCTTGAGCCTTTTTCGCTTTCCACAAATGGTGGCGGGCGATCATTTAGCAATTGTATAATGAACTACTCATCGTCTGACTCGTCTGACCTTTTCGAGTTTCTGTTGTTCTCTCTATCTCTGGACTGACTCCTGTTTGTTTTATAGGTAGTTTTCCTTCCTTCCGTCTCTGCTTCGTCAGTGATTTCTGGAAACAATTTCATTCCCTGCAATACGTCTGATCTCCAAACCTTTTGTGTGCTATCCCATCTAGCATCCGCTAGTGTCTTTTCTACTTTTCTCACTCTTGTCTCAAATTTCTTTGGTTGTTGGTTTCTAGCTATTAGCTCCCAGATTGCTAATGCCTCAAACTGTGCTGGTCTTGGAGGTACTTTCATGTCGTATAGCGCGAATCTTAGATTCTCCAAAACTCTTAGATTAAACGACCCATGGATAGGGAATGCTACACTCCCATGCTTCTCTGTTAATTTGCACAATTGCTTTAGCCAAAGACATGGTGCAACACCCTTTTCTTCAATCACGATGTAAGCTGGTATACCCTCAGGCGGTGTTTCTTCTCCTACATTTGCTTTAATATATACATCTCCCCTCAAGGCACTCTTAAATGCTTTGAAAAATTTCATCTTTCCGTCTTTTATTTTTCAAAAATATGTAAACAATAAGTGACTTTAATTCCCGGAATACTCTTCGCTTGCCTTTCCCCACCAATTGTGCTTCACGGACTGCGTCCAATCCGTCCGCGACCCTTCTCACCAACCAACCTATCCCAGCGCGGCTCCTAGTGACGTCACACTCACACACTGCGGCTGACAAAGTCCCGCGGCTTGTCCTCCTTCATTCAGCTTTACTCAAAACTAATTTCTGCAATATATCGCGAGCACTAACCAAAAAGAAGAAAACAAATCTGTCGGTTTACTACAGGAAGGGTAATACAATCACTTCAGAAACCTTAGGGATTTTTTGCTAGCCTCAGCAGTTATTCCATTTTTCTCGGTTTCCCGCTTTCACAAGAAAAATTTGACCCGCAAACTTTACTCTCAACTGATCAATGAACTATTCTAGTGCACCTTAGAATTCGTCAAATCTCAAAGTTGAAATTTTTCTTTCATTCCTCAATATCCATACCGACTTGTTGACCACGCCCGATCAACCTATTAAACCGAACAGATTACAACATCAATCAAGTGTCTCATACACTTTTCAACATACTCCGGAGTCTCTTGACCTCGCAGGGCCCGTCTCAACATCAACAACCACGTGGACAATTTTTCCTGCACAAAGCTCTACACAAATGTGAAGTTCGACGACTTCCCTACCCTCACACTTTGGAGTAACACTCCTCTAGAATCTTTTAATTGGAGTTCGTAACCCCCTAAAATCCTCACAAACTTCTCAATTAATCGGCGGCAATAAGCTGTGCAAGCACAAAACCCTAATTTCTCTCATACCGTCACTAGAAAGGGCAGAAACATTCTCACACCTCCATTTCCTCCATTCGCAAGCTCCGAGATTCCGGGAAAGTCATTGGGGATTTAGGGTATCATCATCTCTACAACTTGTTTTATCAAAAAAATTCGAACTTGACTCCGTCTATTGTTCGGATGGGGTCCCAAAGGTCGAAACCATCCATCTCTGCTACCATCTACTGATATCGCATCCAGTCCTTATAAATTACTTATACTTGGACACGTTGGAGGTCGGTGAACCTTATAACAGAGTTAGGCTCTCCTCATCCTAGAATAGTCGGATCAATCAAATCAATAATCGATAACCATTGTAGTCAATACCCAATACTCAATTTTTAGATCAAAATAACACATTAGGAATCAATAACAGTTGGTATTTTGACGCACCATGACCTTTCAGTCATGAATAACCACACAAGTTTATTAAAAGTTAATGCGTTTATTTCCCTATATTAACAAAGCTAACACAATATATATGAGTCTCAAAATCAAATGATTTATGTATACGAACATTACTAGCTGTCCATAACGGCGGAAGAAATGCAATCTACGCAAAATCTGGATCATAATACACTCGGTTATGGCAATGCAAATCACTAATATAAGCAACTGAATTTGACTAATTTCATACATCGGTCAGCATAACAAGATTTCAATTTAGCATGGTGCATCAGATGAAAACCTCAACTAACCTCTAATTAGCAATGGCATGTGGGACTTCATGCAAAACAAATTTAGTCAACACAAATTTAGAAAACCTCTAGCTTGGGCCCTATCAAAATAGCAGTTGGTACCTAAAAGGAGAAACACAATGCATAATACAATTATCCTTTCATAATTACCAGATACAATCAGCATTCAAGATAGTCTTCGTCCTTCAGGTACCGGTTCGATCAGCATGGGACAGATTTCAAAGGGCAAAGTTAAGGGCAAGTTTCCTTGCGGCAGCAAGGAGAATGGGGCAAAGTTACTGCATGGGCAAGACGGGGCAAATTAAAGTTAAAGTCTCTAGGGTGAGAATTCTTAAATTCTCTTTCTCTGAAATAGAGAAAAGGGCATCAAGATGTCATCTAAGATGGCGTCTGGCATTTGGCTTTAAAGATGGCATCAAGGAAAATGGCTGACTTCTCTTTGTCCGGAGGGTTTAAGTAAGAAACATTCCAAATTCTTCAGGGTCTTCCATTGGAGGGTTCATAGGGTGGCTTCAATTTGACCAATGAATAGTGTCTTTCTCCTAGTACTCATTTATGCATACATTGTCCTTGGAGCCTTGGAACACAAGTTGCAACAAAGTTTGCCAATTAATTTTATCTTAGAGCCTTTATTGTCTGCACCTGCAGGAGCTGACCTTGCATCAAAGAGGATGAAACCGGCCTAGCACGAAACCTTGGAGATAAGTGTATTAGTCATCTCTACTGGAAAAATACAGCTTTAGTGTAAAATAATGTCTTTGTTAATAAAAGTGAAAACCACGCAGTTAAAATTTGAGACCAGGCGACTAGGCCAAAGCCTCTGCTAAATTTAAGCTAAGCATATACCCGGTTTCAACAAGAAAATCATACAATACATTTGCAATTATGACGGATTACTACATTTGTCAATTCTTCATGATTAATTAAGCTTGTTTATAATAATGACGAACTACTCAGGGGGCACAATTTCCCACGTACATTATTTTCTTTACTAAAATCACACTACATTATACGATTTTGGTTACATGATATATGAATATATGTTGGTCCTTCTTTTTCTGCGTCATCACCTTCTCTTCAGCTTCTTTGTTTTCTGGCTGTTACCAGAGAGGAATTAACCTCTATAATGTTAAAAAAAGCCCTGATGAGCATTTTATTTTTGAAGGAGACTGTAAAGAAATAGTTGACCTTCTTACTGACAGAGTCTTTTCTTCTGCATATGCACCTAACAAATCTCAGAAGCTACTCCTTCAAGCAATTTCACAGCGCACCTTGGTAGATGCTTGGAGAATTTCCAATCCACTATGCACAAATGCACATATTATTCTCCCACACACCAATCTCAATCAGGGATTGATTATATATTTCATTACACTCCCTATCACAAAAGTTATATTCTGCTGGCATAGGCTCTATTCTAATCTCAGACCACGCCCCAGTTTCCATTCATTTAATCATTTTACCAATCATATTTTGCTTTTTATCACTCCTATTTTGCTGTTATTTAACACTGTGGTTTGCCAATTTCCCTACGTGTTTGTTGACTTAACTATTGTGTTGATAGTACATATGCGCCATATATATAAGGGTGAAATATGTGTATGTGGGTGTGTACGTGGGTGCAGTTTCGAAATTGCTCAACTACTGTGTTAGGTACATGGGTGGAGTGTTTAGGCAAACGTGGTGGTAGTCATCTGAGTTGTCCTCCTATTTCATTTGAAAATGTATGTCTAATTGCCATGTTCGTTCAGATTTCTTTGATGCTATATTTGCCAGCAAAAGGCCATCACTCAGGTTTATAGTCGTATTGTTGATCAGTTATCTGCTTGCTCGATCAGAAACATATAGTGCTATTTAGTCTCTAGTCAGCTGCATAGATCAAAATGATCGGCTCCCCTCCAAAATGAGAAGAGAGGCTCCTGAGTCTTCCAAATCTCACAGACATGCATTGACCTTGCAATGAATGGCAGCCCCTTGAAGGATCCCCTCCCCCCCACACCCACCGCCTGCTTTACGCCCCCATATCTATCAATTTCAGTTTCTGACATGCACGTGCAAATCTAGACACACCACTGTTGTTTTCTGTTCTTAAAGGTTTTGGCTTTCTGCTTTCTAAAAATCAGTCTGCCTTATCTACATTACTATATATTTGAAATAATTGTGCATGTTTAGCTAGCAGAGTATTTTGCATTCTCATCTATTAAAGTGTTTGAACAAAGCAACTCTATTAATTTTGTTTGAAAATATTCATTTCCATCTTAAAGTTGCTGAATGTAACAATGCGGGCGTGGTTACTGGCAGAATATTTTTGTTGAATACGTTTCATATTTTACACTGGTAAATTACTTCTACAGTGTGTGACTTTAAATCATACCAACATTACTAGGATGAGAGATTCAGCTTTTTTCCTCATTCAGTTACGTTATGATTTAGGTGACTGTTAAAATTAAACCAAATGTCCAATATATCTTATGCCCTTTAGAGATGGGCACGCCAGTTTCTTGAAGCTTTATTTTTTGTACCCTGATATAAGCTTGTTATTTAATAACACTCTACTGTTGGAAATAAAGAATGTTTTGATTCCGTCTGCAGAGATCTAACTGTTACTTCAGCTGAAACCTTGCCGGTTCTTGTCAGGAAGGGAGCAGCGCATTAAGAAGTGCTGCTACTGACATGTCTTTGCCTGCAGCTCAAACTCAACAGCAGTGTTGTAATTGACAAAGTTAGAGGTGTTGGCATGGTATGGTCACAGCAGTGGCAGTACTTAGAGAGTGATGTTCTAAAACAGAAAACTTCTGTTGTGTACCACAATCACATCGTTTTGAAACTATGGACAGAGGTGAGTACAACAATTAATTCATTCATATAGTCACTGCAGCATCTATATTTCCTGGATAGTGAGAACAGAGGATTCATCAGGTGGTTGATTTATAATGCAATGGTGCAATATTGCCCTTGAGGAAATCCTTCTCCAGGGGCAGAAAATGGGTGTTCCAGGGCAGTCAAGTCATGAGATGTTTATGAATACCACTAACCTGGAGAGTTGTGTATGTGTTCACAAAGTTTTCTCAAGCTCATTCACACTCAGGAAACAACTCTAGATTTACTCCTGTTGAGGGCAAAAGTAACTCCCTCCTCAGGAAAAATTTTTTTTAGTTGTGCCACCCTACACCCAACCACCTGACAGTCACATAGTGTCAACCCCTGCATCACTAATCCAACCAGGCAAACAATACATTCTAGAGTCACCTGCACTTCCAAGAAAGATCAATCCCAAGGGAGGAGATCCCCAGAGTACCACACAACCTCCCATGACGTCAGTCATGGGACTTCTCATTACCCTTAGTGTTACCACTCTGAGCAGCCAATCAGCCCCACTGAGAGCTTCTTCACCTGTCCCCCAGTAGTTTCAAAAATGGGAATCTGGATGAAGGCTACCTCTAGATTGTCCATCATCCACCTGCAGCCTGACAGTCATGTGACGTCCCATGATTTGCATTGCTGCCAAACCAGCCAGCCAATCATCCACTGTTGCCTTCATCTGACCGTGCACTAGGATGTCCTGCTGCCTGAGTGTCCTTTGCCAAGGTTGGATAAGGACAAAAGTGTTGCCTGTATCGGCCTTTTGGTTCTGGAAGGGCATAGGGTGGGAACCCTTGGCCCACAGGTGAGCATAGTTTATGTGCATCGCACAGCATGCACCACTCCAAGTAACTACACTCACATCTAAACCACACTGCCACATCTACTTTACTTTTTCCATCCTCCAAACCCAACCACTGCACTGATGTCAACCGAAAAGAGAAAAAAAAGCATGAAATCTACATGGGTGTCCTCCAAGAACTCATTAACCTTTTGAACAATAACCGCTCCAACTAATAGAGTGAAAAAAATCCTTAAGGTATAAAATACTATCCTGTGGGACTAAAACCACACTGAAAACATTATCTTCTAAACCCCAAACTCTCAACACCATGGTTCACTCAAGAACTATCAGAGCATTGCACACCCTCAACATCTTTGTAAATCCAAGTCCATTCTCTGCTCTTATACAGACAACAACATAAATTGAGACAAATTGATACCACATCTAATTTAAGCCACTGTACTTGACACAGATAATTCACCACCACAGCCAAACCCACCTTGTACAAGTATGAACATCATCATAGCAACTAAAAGCATCAATCCTCCCTTCAAAATTGTCAAGCACTGAATCCCACAAGAAGGCAGTGCTATTACACTACTTGCACAATAAGGTGACAAGTGCATGTGATAAACCAGTTCTTCATCAAGAAGATAAACACCATCACAATACACATTAATACAAATAAGGCATCTGACATACCTCCTGTAGCATCTTCCCCATCCTGGTACCCGCTCAATGACTAAGCCACACACTCTGCTGTAAATCACAAATTTTTATTCCTCTGAGTTTACCGAAGAACTCCAACATTCTAAAGCAAACTCTAATACATTCTATAGCAATTACATAATACACTGATATGGAGTCTTTAGGGAATCAGAAAGGTTCTGTTCTAAATCATGCCAGGCATTACATCTCCATGAATGTCATTTAGGTGTCACCAGGGGTCGCAGCTGTGACCCCTAGCTTGCCCTTTGCAATCCCTGGCTCTGCCTTTGAGACCCTTGGCTTCAGAGGTGGCAAATTCAGTACCAGGAGGACAGTGACAGCTCGTCCTTATGGACGTCAGTTGGTGCTTCACTCTCTTTGTTTTCTGTCAATTTGTATTATCCTAATAGTGAATAGTAGTATATTATTCACTAGTAGGGTAATAAAAATGTGGCACAATTAGCTGGGAATAGACCCTTCCATGGTACCTGAGGAAGCAAAAATGCTTTTAAATGTATGTTGTGTGCGTGGATAAGAGTGTGTCTATGTGAGAGAGTTGTGTGTAAGGGTGAATGTGTGTGTATGTGTAAGTATGTGTGTGTGAGTGAAAGTGGTTGCCAAAGGACATGTAACATCACTTTCACTACCCCTGGCATTTTGGTGAATTGACGTCCATATACATCTCCCCTCTGTTGAATGAAAAAATTACACATTCTTAGAAAATCTTAAGACAGACACAAACATCTACATATATAGAAACGTACAATTAAATGTCTTCAATTAATCTTCTTGGAACTTTGATCTGTTGAACTGATTTGGTTACTGGAAAGTGAAAACAGTTGTCCTCAATATCAGCAGTTGCCAATGCTGGTAAGAAATTATTTTTGTTGAGTTGCATTGAGCTTTCAAAATCAGTCTTTCTTTCACTATCTCAAGTAGAAGACCAATGAAACACAGGCCTGAAGTGAGAAGAGTCTCTGGTAATATACTTCCCTAGTAGCTGGGCAGTCACCATGTGTCCTTTGTTAGACACTACTTGAAAAGGTTCAGCATCATAAGGAGTATCAGACTTTTTTCCATAGCTGTTGAGTGACGACCAAATCTCCTTACATTTTCATGTTCTGTTTTTTAACCAAGTTCCTCGTACGAATCAATGTTTCATTAGTATGTCCGTTGGGCTACCTTGGTTGCCATTGTTCTCCAAAAGATCGAAGTTGGAGGACTTTCACCTGTGGTCGAGTGAGACCTCGAAGGATAGGCTTGTAAAGTAGAGTTCAGTACTGTTTTTAAACTGAGCTTCTCAGCAGTTGCACACTGAACTGCTTTTTTAATAGATTCATAAAATGCTCAACAAGTTTGTGGTATCCTATTTGATGTTATGGTTATTATGTTTTGTTCCTCTTCTTCTCTCCTCTTTATTTTGTATTGCAATGTGCTTGTTTAGTTTAGTGCACGTGAGATTCTAGTTGTGGAATGTTTAGTTTTGAAAGGGAATACTGGAGTCTAAAGCAGCTGTTTATGTTGGCAGCTGGAGATTCTTTCTTGGAAATAAAGTACCATCTATTACATATTTCCTTGTGCATCAAGATCTCTCTTTTCCTGTGATGTCTCCACCTCACTACTACAAATTGGCAACGATTGGACTTACCCGACCGTTTAACTGACAAAAGAAACTTCAACACGATCCTGAATCTTCAAAGCAGTCTTCGCTTCACCACGATCTCGTAAGAAGGGATTTCAAGGAAGACCGTCCTTTACTCATAATGGAGTACACTGTATAGTAAGTGCGCTTACCGGACTTTGTTTAAATCCTTCCCGAAGTCTCCTCTCTTTCAGTTTCATTACTTCTGATATTGCTATTGCCAAATGTGATGTGTGTGCTGTCTGGAGAGTGAATTACATAGGGAGCTGGTGTGTTTTCACACATCGCCGTTTCTGTCTCTTGTTTCTACCAACATTGTGGAAACTATTCCGCTTTACATCTCGTTTTTTGTTTTTTTCAAGCGGAAACAATAGAAGAGGAATGCACAAGCTACATTCAATTTTCTGTGAAACTGACAAAGGACTTATTTTCTGCTGAAGTTACTAAACTAGTAATTCTACAATATTAGTTTATTACTTTCTATTTACATACAATACAAAATATATATTAGATTCATAATTTAAAATGCAGTACATTACACAACCACCATGATTTTATCAGTTCCCGGTGAACCACAGATTCCATGGCGTAAATGGAAAAAAGTATTTTTAAATGACATCCATGTTTGAGGAAGTACTTTATCAGCTGAATGGAAAACCTTATTATTACGGCATTGTTTAGGTGCTGGGAGTCAAGAAGTTTTAGAAACTTTACCATTTATTACTTAATCCGAGGATAGTGGTGGTGATGCAGCTTTAAATGAATTTGAAAGTACTCTATTGAGATTAGATAAACATTATTTGCCCCAAATATCTATTATATTATAAAGATATAATTTTGGCAAACGCAAACAGAATGATGAAGAGAGCATTGAAGATTTTTTTATAGCTTTATGAAAATTAGCTGCTTCTTTTGCTTTTGGAAACTCAGTTGAAGACTGCATATGGGATTAATTTATATTGGAAAGTAGAAGTGATAAGGTTCAAGAGGAGTTATGAAATAAGAATGAGCCCAGTCTTGAGGAAATGTTAACTATAGAGAAGCAAGCTGCGCATTCCATGTCGTGTATCAAAGGGTTACAGAAATCCAAAGAAATCGCTTCTTGTGTACAAAAACTTGAACTAAAAGTCAATCCTAAATTTCAAATTGCTTCGAAGGGAAAAGTGTCATGTTATATATGTGGAACAATCAGTCATTTAGCTAACTCAAAAGAGTGTCCCGCAGTTAAAGTTGTATGTAATCGCTGTGGGAAAAAGGGAAATTTAGCAAAATGCTGAAAATCCGTGCCTAGGAATTTGCTGAAGATTAGTGAAATAGGATGTAGTGAAGATTCTGACTTTATTTTGCAAGTTGTGAATGATGTGAATTGTATTTCCAACGCATGTTGTGAATATCCTTCTGATGAAGTTATGCTAACTGGTGTAAAATTATCCATGATGATGGATTTAGGAGCCAAGCTCTTGTTGGTTTCTGAATCTGATTTTACTAAGTATTTTAAAGACGGTGTCCAGTTATTAGAACCTGATGTTACCCCTTATAGTTATGATTGTAAACCCATTAAACTGATAGGCTATTTTAATGCTGATATTGTTTTACGGCAATAGAGCTACAGGAAAAATATATGTACATGTGAAGGGGGATACTATTTTGAGTTGGCCACATCAGAAATTGCTAGGAGTTTATTTGGATCCTAATATGGTTCTTCAAGTTTGTGTACACAAAGTTGATATTTTACTAAATACATTTTCTGATGTGTATGATTCAAAAATTGGTTTTGAAGGGATCATTGAAACAGTTGAAGCCTCACAGTACATAGCTCCAGTAGTAGTAGCCACTAAAAATTCAAGGATATTCATCTTTGTATTGATCTAAGCCCTCTTAACAGGGCAGTAGTTGAAGATAAGTTTCCTTTGCCCAACATCACAGAAATAATCAGTTTGTTAGATGATGCAAAGTTTTTTACAATGTTGGATTTAAGTTCCATCTATCATCAGGTGCAACTGAGTGATGAATCAAAAAATGTTGACAGCTTTCATTACACTTTTCGGAGTTTCCAGGCCTAACAGAATGCTGTTTGGCTTATGTTCTGCTGCATCAGTTTTTCAAAGGTTAATGAATGATATACTTGATGGTGTCAAAGGTGTAACATTTTTTCAAGATCATGTCTTTATTTTCTCTGATTCTGTGGAAAATCACACTTCTAAAGTGAAAGAAGTATTGAATATTTTCCGTTCCAAGGGAATCACACTTAAGAGTGAAAAATGTAAGTTTGGTTATTCGGAAATATCTTACCTAGGCCATGTGATTTCAGGAGCAGGGGTGAATCCAAAACAAGAGCTGGTGAAGGCTATTACCAATTTGAAAAGCCCGGCAAAAAAGGAAGAAGAACAAGCATTCCTGGGAATGGCTGAATTTTATGCCAGAAATGTACCACATTTTGCTATACGTTCTTGTTCCATCAGGGAATTAGTCAAAAAAGGTACTGAGTTTTGTTGGACAAGCTCTTGTCAAAAGTTTGAAGATATAAAATAAGCTCTCTCTCCAGCCCAATCTCTTAAAAGGTTTAAACCTGGCTTTCTATGTAGTATTGTAATGGAGTTCTCCAATAAAGGGCTAGGTTATGTTTTCAAGCAGATACAAAAAGGTAAAGAAGTTACCATTGCTTTTGCTACAAGAGCACTTCAGGGTGCTGAACTAAAGTATTCAATGATAGAGAAAGTGGCATTGGCTGTTTTTGGACCTTGAAGAAATTTAAACAGTTTTTGTGGTGAGTGAATTTTATAGTACAAACTGATCATATACCTCTACAAGACATTTTTGGAAAGAAAAGGGTTAGATTGTGTTTCTTCTCACATCTGCAAGTGGTTTGTGGGTTTACGAGATTATCAGTTTGCAGTAAAGTACATACCTGGACTAGAGAACAAGTCAGCTGATTGTTTATCTCGTTTGCCACAGGAAGATCAGGTTGGTGATGTTGGAGAAGATGGGTGGTGGGAGGAAGAAGTAATTAAGGTGTGTTTATTAACGAATGGTTGCATTTTAGAGGATGAATGGTTAGATGAGCTGAAAAAGATGAAGCAAGTCATCTGAGAGATTGTATTCTTTCTAATCCTATCACGAGTGCAAATAAGCACTTGTTGAAGCATGAAAAAATATGAATGAGCTTTCTGTGAATAATGGAATTGTTGTGAGAGGGGGAAAATTGATTCCTCCTTGTAGTCTCAGGGAACATCTAGTGGTATTTGCTCACAATGGTGATCAAGGTATATGTAAAACTAAAGAGAGCTTGAGATCTACTTATTGGTGGCGTGGGATGGATTTAGCAGCAGAAAGGAAGGTCAGAGATTGTTTGGAGTGTAAATTATCTGATAAATCTCTTAAAGCTAGAATCAATCCCTTGATTGTCAAAGAAATTCCTAAAGAAGGGTGGGAAGATGTTTCTATGAACATAATGGGTCCAATAATTTGTGGTGCTTCAAGTAAATATGTTGTAGTTTTAATGGATTCCCTTTCTAGATGGGCAGAAATTATGGCCACCTTTGAAAATACTACACGTTCTATATTGAAAGTTTTGGAAGAGATATTTGCTAGAGAGGGCAACCCTAAAAGTATTAACGGACAATGGTGTGCAATTTACATCCAGAGATAAGCAGGCTTTTATGACAGAGAGTGGCATTACACACAAAAAATGCGCTCTTTATCATCTAGAAACTAATGGTGTGATAGAGAGATTCAACAGAACTCTTGAAGAAACCATACAAATTGCAAAACCACGGGGGCAAATTGGAATGATATGATTAAGTTAAAAGTGGAAAAATATAGATATACTCCACATTCTACCACAGGTGTGTCACCCAATGCTTTATTTAGGAAACGTCTTCCCAACACCAAAATTAGTCCTCTGAGGATTAAAGCATATACGAAAGAGTTTTCTGAATTGCAGGAACAGATGGAGGATATCAAGAAAAGGGAAAATCGCATTCAAAAGCAAAGGAAAAGAAATTATGATATGCGTAAGGTAGCTAAGAAGTTGGATGTTAATGTGGGGGATATGGTGAAGATCAAATTGGTTCGTTTTGGGGGTAGTGAACAGTCACATTTTAGTAAGCCATATAGTGTGGTAAAAGTGTTCAAAGGGGCTGTTAAAATTGATGATTGACGCATATGGAATATGAATAGAGTTGTGAAGCTGAACTAAAGGCAATTGAAGGTTTTCTGCAATATTTGTAATGTGAAAATTAATTTTATTATCTCTGTAAAATTATAATTGGGTTAGGGAGGGTGTTTGTGGGATCCGGTTTAATGTTATGGTTTTTATGTTTTGTTCCTCTTCTTCTCTGCTCTTTATTTTGTATTGCAGTGTGCTTGTTTAGTTAAATGCATGTGAGAATCTAGTTGTGGAATGTTTAGTTTTGAAAGGGAATATTGAAGTCTGAAGAAGCTGTGTATTATGGCGGCTGGAGTTTCTTTCTTGGGAATAAACTACCATCTATTACATGGGTACTCGCAAACATTTTCCCAGGGGCCAAAAAGTTTGGTCTGTGACATGCCTGGGGGCCACATTGATGCCAGGGCAGTGGCGGTTGGGTGGGTGGGGTGACTAGGGGGATTGGTGATAAGGTAGGTGTAGGGGAAGCAAAGGATATACATCTAGTGGGTGAAATAAACAATGGGAAACCAGAAACCCCAGAATTAATCCCGGCTTACCCACTTTTCCAAATTTTGTGATCCTATGCAATTGTTTAGTGTCACTTTCCCTCCTTTTTCCTCATTATCACATTTAAGATGACCTCAAAATACATGATTCATGGTGTGTGCTGCACACAACCTGCTTCTATGTTTGATTTAATAAACTATAATGTTGTTTATGTATGATAGGAACCCAGGCCACCCATAAAGTGCACATACCAAGTGGCTGGCCTCTTCATTTACTATTGGCTGTGTTCTCAGGATAAGGGAAATAATGAATGTTTCAAAATTTATGTTTCCAAATGTATGTTTGAAAACTATCACTTTAAAATGAATACATCTCAATGCACTGATAAAATAAATTGCACTAAGGCGAAAAGGTTCTGCATGTTAACTAAATACACTTAATTAATTTTGAAGAGACTGTCTTAGATTTACACTTATGCTGCAAGATGGCTTTAAAAATGAAGAAGTTTCAAAAGTTAAGTGCAGGAGTCCCTAGTTACTTCCTTTCTTTAACACCAATTAAGTTTGACATAAATGATTGTGTGTGTATTTAATATTTTTGTTGAGTCGAGCAAAAAGCTGCCCAGTGCTCCTGTTGCCCCAGGGGCCACATGTAAAGGTCAGAGGGCATGAGGCCCGCGGGCCGTACTTTGAGTATCCCTGATCTATCACATATTCCCTTGTGCATCAAGATCTCTCTTTTCCTGTGATGTCTTCACCTCACTACTACAAAGTCCATTGTCCTATGGCTATAAGGGTGTGATAACGTTTATGGTTTACGTTCAGATACTTCAGAAATTCCTTAAATTATTTTCTGTTGAAGGGGGGACTGTTGTCAGACTTCACAATTTCTGGCAAACCCCGTGTTGCAAATATGCCATCAAGTTTTTGATTACTCGCTCAGATGTCGTAAATGGGAGATTTTCAACAAATGGAAATCATGAATATTCATCTATTATCACCGTTAGATGATGACCATTTGTCAAGTGGATCAAACAAATCAATAGCAACTTTCTCCCAGGCATGTTTAGAGAGTTCTGACATGCTTAGCTTATGGTGAGTGACTTTGAATAGAGCCTAATCCAACAGAGCTAGTCGCAACCACAATCTCCGTATGGAGGTTTGGATTGAAACAGGCCATTTTTGTAGAATTTTATATGGCAGGCTTGATTCTCTTGAAACTCTTTTCACATTCTCATGACCATTTAAAAGAAACACTTTTCTTTGTTAACTTTCATAATGGAGCACTGACAACGACAAAGCCCTTTATTTATCATGAGCTGTAGCTGGCCATTTCAAGAAAAGAACAAACCACAGAATAATTTTGTAAGGGTCCAGCATTCGTTAAAGCTTGTACTTTTGCAGGATCATGTGCCATGCCCCATCAGAAAATATGTAGCCAAAGAATTTCAAGTTTGTTTTAATGAACTCACATTTGTTGGCATTTAAAGTCAAACCTGCATCACTGAGTACTTGACATACTTATGAGGGCTCTATTGTGCTCCTTCTGTGTAGCTCCAAAAACCAATGTGTGATCGCTACAGCTAAATGTATTCATAACAGCTTGTCTGATGTGTTGTATGATGCCTCAAAAAAGTTCTTCAGCCGATGACACACCAAAAATAAGGGCCTTATTTAGATCTTGGCAGAGGGGTCACTCCATCACAACGGTGACTCAAGTCAAGAAAAGATTTTTCATCATGTTATTGTGCAGTCATGTCTGCAATGTGTGGCCCTGGATGTAACTCACTTTCAATTGCTTTGTTTACTTGGCGCATGTCAACGCATATGTGCACAGCTCCTTGGTGGTCCTTTTAAGGCACTACTACTACGGGGAAACCCATGGCGTTCGACCAGTAGAATGTTCAATAATATCATGCTTTTACAGTTATTCAAGTTCTTTTTCAACAGTTTCTTGTAAATGAAAAGCAACTTGTCTATGTCTGTATGCAGTTTTACTTTCATTGTCTTTAACTTTCCCAAACAATTAAACAATGAAAGAAATTGACTTTCTATCTCGTGATGAACATTCATGTTGTAATTCACTGAAATCAGTCCAATGTCGGCAGACATGTTGAAGCTGAGAAAACATGCACTTGCAGCAGTACCTTGAAGCACATGGATCTGTACTTGGACTTTTGTTTTCTTATGTTTTACTGTTGCCTTAAATTAACTCTTACTCTTTATTGGTGTCAATGCAGCCCAAGTATATTTATCGAAGTACTACTATCAATGATGAAAGGTAGTGAACATTAATTTATTTTCAGCATAATCTTTAGACAGTGTTTGTATGATTTCACTATTTTGACATGTCGACTTTTCTTTGACTGACTTTTCTACTCACAGGCAACTAGTCTGACATGTGCATGTTTTTTGAGGTAAGCATTCACTTGGCACAGTTGCTTTCTTCACGTACACTTATTAATGAGGCTGAAAAACGGCATGACAATGATTTAGATGATGAACAAATGGTATCTATTTGCCTCAACTGATGTTGCTGCTTGGCTTTGTGGGAGTGCGTTGAATGTTGCCTCTGGAATGTTCTGGTGGCCATTTCGTCTTTGCATAAAGGCACACTTATTTTTTCCTTTGTTATGCACATCATTATAAAGTGGATCTCTATAAACACAACCTTTTGCATATCTGACCAATGGCGGGACACTTTCCTTCTTGTGGAAACACCAATCAACATCTGAAACACAACTTTCTTTTTGTTTCCTTCAGTCTTGTGTTTTAGATTACTTTTCACACTCATGACTGACTCGTTTTGGGAACCTCCGACCTCAGTGTTGGCAGCTTGTCCCTCAGCACGTTCCTCAGCTTTGGCAGCCATCAACACTCACTTCAGAATAAGAGTTTATCTCAGCATTCGTCATCTGAATGAATCAGACAATTATCTATTGATTACTCTAAGCTTCTTCATCATTAAATTAATGGAACTTGCTGTGATTGATGAGTGTGTTGAGTCTTACCATGAATTTATTGATTGTTTCACCAACTCTTTGACATTCTTGAATGAAGACATATTGTTCATAGTCAGCATTTGGTATTGGATTAAAATTGGGATTTAATACTTTTTTAATCCGATAGTACGTGACTTCTTTGTCAGTTCTTGCCATTTTCTTTACGACTTCTTTCACACCATCACCAGTAAGATTTTTTAGATATTTCTGTTTTCCGACTCTTTAAGTGCATCAATGGAGTTTTCAAATGTCTCTATCCCTGCAGTCCACCTATTACAATTTTTTTTTTTTTTTTGCAGTGTTGAATAGTGGTGGTAGACTGGTTTGATTAACACAAAAGCATTGTAACTGTTTGTGGGAGTGACTGACGTCGAGGGTGAAGCTCTGTGAAATGCTGTCCACTGTCCCTTGAAATCTGCACCATCACGGAGGCCTGACAATGTTTCAGGCTCTGGATCATCAAGGGCAGTCTTTGGAGTTTTTACCTTACTCTTAGTCTCCATCGGAGCCTTGTCACTCATGGAAACCTCTGAAGTTGTTCTGAGCTGCCACCTGGCAACTTTGATGGTGTGATTGTAGGAAAGTACCATCTTGCCTGGCATGTTACCCCCATATTTCACTGTATATATGTTGTTTTAGTGTATGTGTCACTGGTACCCTGCCAGCCAGGGACCCAGTGCTCATAAGTGTGCCCTGTATGTGTTACCTGTGTTATGACTAACTGTCTCACTGAGGCTCTGCTAATCAGAACCTCAGTGGTTATGCTCTCTCATTTCTTTCCAAATTGTCACTAACAGGCTAGTGACCAATTTCACCAATTTACATTGGCATACTGGAACACCCTTATAATTCCCTAGTATATGGTACTGAGGTACCCAGGGTATTGGGGTTCCAGGAGATCCCCATGGGCTGCAGCATTTCTTTTGCCACCCATAGGGAGCTCTGACAATTCTTACACAGGCCTGCCACTGCAGCCTGAGTGAAATAACGTCCACGTTATTTCACAGCCATTTACCACTGCACTTAAGTAACTTATAAGTCACCTATATGTCTAACCTTTGCCTGGTAAAGGTTGGGTGCTAAATTACTTAGTGTGTGGGCACCCTGGCACTAGCCAAGGTGCCCCCACATTGTTCAGGGCAAATTCCCCAGACTTTGTGAGTGCGGGGACACCATTACACGCGTGCACTACACATAGGTCACTACCTATGTGTAGCTTCACCATGGTAACTCCGAACATGGCCATGTAACATGTCTAAGATCATGGAATTGCCCCCCCCCAATGCCATCCTGGTATTGGGGAGACAATCCCATGATTCCCCGGGTCTCTAGCACAGACCCGGGTACTGCCAAACTGCCTTTTCTGGCGTTTCACTGCAGCTGCTGCTGCTGCCAACCCCTCAGACAGGTTTCTGCCCTCCTGGGGTCCAGCCAGGCTTGGCCCAGGAAAGCAGAACAAAGGACTTCCTCAGAGAGAGGGTGTTACACCCTCTCCCTTTGGAAAAAGGTGTTAAGGCAGGGGAGGAGTAGCCTTCCCCAGCCTCTGGAAATGCTTTCATGGGCACAGATGGCGCCCATTTCTGCATAAGCCAGTCTACACCGGTTCAGGGATCCCCCAGCCCTGCTCTGGCGCGAAACTGGACAAAGGAAAGGGGAGTGACCACTCCCCTGACCTGCACCTCCCCTGGGAGGTGCCCAGAGCTCCTCCAGTGTGCTCCAGACCTCTGCCATCTTGGAAACAGAGGTGCTGCTGGCACACTGGACTGCTCTGAGTGGCCAGGGCCAGCAGGTGACGTCAGAGACTCCTTCTGATAGGCTCCTTCAGGTGTTGCTAGCCTATCCTCTCTCCTAAGTAGCCAAACCTCCTTTTCTGGCTATTTAGGGTCTCTGCTTTGGGGAATTCCTTTGATAACGAATGCAAGAGCTCATCAGAGTTCCTCTGCATCTCTCTCTTCACCTTCTGCCAAGGAATCGACTTCTGACCGTGCTGGAAGCCTGCAAAACTGCAACAAAGTAGCAAAGACGACTACTGCGACCTTGTAACGCTGATCCTGCCGCCTTCTCGACTGTTTTCCTGGTGGTGCATGCTGTGGGGGTAGTCTGCCTCCTCTCTGCACTAGAAGCTCCGAAGAAATCTCCCATGGGTTGACGGAATCTTCCCCCTGCAACCACAGGCACCAAAGAACTGCATCACCGGTCCTCTGGGTCTCCTCTCAGCACGACGAGCGAGGTCCCTTGAACTCAGCAACTCGGTCCAAGTGACTCCCACAGTCCAGTGACTTTTCAGTCCAAGTTTGGTGGAGGTAAGTCCTTGCCTCCCCACGCTAGACTGCATTGCTGGGAACCGCGTGATTTGCAGCTGCTCTGGCTCCGGTGCACTCTTCCAGGATTTCCTTTGTGCACAGCCAAGCCTGGGTCCCCGGCACTCCAACCTGCAGTGCACGACCTCCTGAGTTGTCCTCCGGCGTCGTGGGACTCTCCTTTGTGACTTCGGGTGAGCTCCGGTTCACTCCACTTTGTAGTGCCTGTTCCGGCACTCCTGCGGGTGCTGCTTGCTTCTAAGTGGGCTTTTTGCATTGCTGGACGCCCCCTCTGTCTCCTCATGCAATTGGCGACATCCTGGTCCCTCCTGGGCCACAGCAGCATCCAAAAACCTTAACCACGACCCTTGCAGCTAGCAAGACTTGTTTGCGGTCTTTCTGCACGAAAACACCTCTGCAAGCTTCTTCACGACGTGGGACATCCATCCTCCAAATGGGAAGTTTCTAGCCCTCTTCGTTCTTGCAGGATCCACAGCTTCTACCATCCAATGGCAGCTTCTTTGCACCCACAGCTGGCATTTCCTGGGCATCTGCCCACTCCTGACTTGATCGTGACTTTTGGACTTGGTCCCCTTGTTCCCAGGTACTCTCGTCTGGAAATCCATTGTTGTTGCATTGCTGGTGTTGGTCTTTCTTGCAGAATTCCCCTATCACGACTTCTGTGCTCTCTTTGGAACTTAGGTGCACTTTGCACCCACTTTTCAGGGTCTTGGGGTGGGCTATTTTTCTAACCCTCACTGTTTTCTTACAGTCCCAGCGATCCTCTACAAGCTCACATAGGTTTGGGGTCCATTCGTGGTTCGCATTCCACTTCTAGAGTATATGGTTTGTGTTGCCCCTATCCCTATGTGCTCCCATTGCATTCTATTGTGACTATTCATTGTTTGCACTGTTTTCTATTGCTATTACTGCATATTTTGGTATTGTGTACATATATCTTGTGTATATTTGCTATCCTCATACTGAGGGTACTCACTGAGATACTTTGGCATATTGTCATAAAAATAAAGTACCTTTATTTTTAGTATATCTGTGTATTGTGTTTTCTTATGATATTGTGCATATGAAACTAGTGGTACTGTAGGAGCTTCACTCGTCTCCTAGTTCAGCCTAAGCTGCTCTGCTAAGCTACCTTTTCTATCAGCCTACGCTGATAGACACCCCTCTACACTAATAAGGGATACCTGGACCTGGTGCAAGGTGTAAGTACCCCTTGGTACCCACTACAAGCCAGGCCAGCCTCCTACAGTGATGCTTCAGGTTTTGAACAGCTCAGTAAGCACAACCCCAGTGCTTCTTCTTGAGTCTCCTTGGCCGGTACTGAGGTCGTAATGCTCCAATTTTTAAGACTCGGATAAGAGTAATAGCATTATGCTCCTTTTTTGCTTTTAAAGTCAGATAGCACTATTTGATGCCTGATAACTTACTTTGATTGCCCTTTGTGAACTTGTTTGACTCTGCCTTTATCGTTAATGCTCCGTATATTGTGTAACTTCATTTTGCCTGGCAACTCCTTACCTTTTTGTATGAATTTGGTTGTAGTTTCTTGGCCAATGATGTGTAGATTTTTCTGTGAAGCTCTGTTTCTGTTCACACTCTTCACACTAGCAAGAGTTGCACTTTCACTCCACATATTCCAACCGTCGACTCAGCACTTCGATTAAGACACATGTGGTATGCATAAGCAGCTTGCTTGGACTATGGCAAACTTTCCAGGAGAGGACTTTCATTTTACTTATCCCCTATCTTGTCATCACCTGTAGCGTTTTACCCAGCCTGGTACCTGCTGAATGGCCAGGCCAAACAAGGAGCTGTAAATCACGTCTTTATTCCTCTGCGTGTATAAGTAAACTCCAACATTCTAAAGCAAACTCAAATACATTATAATATAGCGATTATGTCCGACGGAGTCCTCAGGGAGCCAGAAGGGTTCCATTCTAAATCACTACGCCTCCTGGCCTCTATTGCCCTCCATTTCTCCATGTGGAATTTTCTCTCTCAGTCTAACATCTCCTAAATCATAAACTTCTCAAGGTGATCTTCCACAAAGTTGGCATTCTATCATCATCATCCATCATGAAATTCTTCCAGGAGAATGTCTTTAGGCCCCTTTTCTACATGACTACTCTCTCCTGCAGCCAAGGAACATTCCCTGATGCACATAACAGTGGACACATCTCATCGTACCCCGATCTGGACCAGCTCACCAACCACTTCATCATCGTATGAAAAGCAAATGAGAAACCAGTCTACATTCTGTTACAGAAGCTGAGCTGAGCACAGTACATAACATCCTACAGAACTACCAATCCAGTTTAGCACCACACTGTAGCACATAGATTTGTGCCCTTCAAGTGATGAATAATCTCATCAGTGCAAAAATGGCTCATGCTTTCTGATTCTTTTCAACCTCTTTAAAGTGTTACAAAATACCAACCACCATCACTGATTTATATCCAGGAAAAACATATAGGAGTCTATAGCACACAGTTGTGCAATGGATCCTGTCCTGCCTCGCAAATTGCCTTCCACTTATCCTCATAGAAACATCAAGATCTAAGACACTCCCCGTGGTCTGTGGTGTTCCATATGAATCCATCTCCTCCCTGACTTCAATCACTACACAGAACCCATTAGACCCATACACATTGACAACAGCCATTAATGATAATACACAACTGGTCCTCAAATGAACCTTGACTCATAACATTCAAATTATCCAAATCTACCTGGCTCTAATCGATCTCTGGATGTCAAGTACCTGTCTAATTACCTGTGGGCCTCTGTTTGCATCCACTCTACATAGGCAAAACCTATTAACTTATTTCATGCTAGTTTGATCTCTGCAGGCTAGTTGCAAAACAAGAATCATTACATGAGAAAAAGCTTGGGCCATTAGAGAGGTGTGTCATTGAATATAATTTCATCCGGAGTATTTTATAAATTCGTTGCCCATCAAAACTTTGAGGTTCTCCTTGTGCACAGGAATTAATTTGTGCTACCAAGATACATGCTTTGAGTTCAGTTGGCAGGTAGATTCATTAAAGAGTTCAACATACACATTCCCACTACAATTATTACAGTAATTCGGCCACATTGAAAACAATTATCTGAGGGAGCCTGCGTTTCATTTCCTTGCTACTGTGGGAGAATATCATTTATAAGTGTGACAGACTCTGACTCAAAATGGTCAGGCCATACATGCTTGTAAATGTATATTTAGTGATAAGTAGCTAAAGATAGCCCAGATATTTACAACAGTCAGACATTTTTTACACTTTATTCCTAAATTTGTAGTAAATTTCAAGTTATTGAAACATACACAAAATTCTAAGCGCACCACAGGGAAGTGTCATTTGTCATAATTTTCCAGGAGTGCTCACATGCTTAGATAGTTACACATTTTGTGTAACAGATGTGCATTTACACGTGCTTCTTCAATACAGTGCAAAAGTGCATTTGCACGCTGTTTTCTCTGCTCAGAAAATATTTTAATATTTTTCCAATGCAGAAGTCCTGTCTTGAAATCCCACTTTTTCTTTTTTTGGGGCATTTGGGGTGGTCACCAACCATCCACACCCTGGATATGCAATTACTCTTGCCATTGATAAGGTTGCACTTCTGATTATAATCAGAACAACAATGGGTCTAATAGACCTTTGCAGATGTGCGTAAACTCGCAAGCTAGTGCGTGTTCCCCTATTTAGAAGGCAATCCCTGCAATGCTGACCTGCAAAATGTCGCCATACTGTTATAATATGTGTGGTAAAATTCCTTTAAAAGTACAGAATCATAAATTATTAATGTCGAATTTGTACACTTATGAATGAAACTATTAGCACTACTGAGTAAAAATTAAGTAAGCACACACTTCTGTGAATCAGGCCACATTATATATAATCAATGATTGCACTTCGATATATGAATATTGCTTTCTTTTCCAATGTAGTTTTCATCTCTACAGTGGAGAGGATTATTTCAAAGATAACTTGGTTGTGTTTGTACAGGAGAAGTGTTACTTGAGATGATGTGTTTTTGAAGCTCTACTCACATAAACCTTCTTATTCAACCTTCAATTTCATGATGCTTTGTCAGAGATTACATCTCTCTAAATATATGTAACAGTATTTTCACTTTGGAGGCCTTCAGTTGAGCCTATGCTTCCTTCTCTCTCTGGCTAAAGTTGTGAAATTGTAAGATATTGCGGTATATATCAGAGAGATAAAGTCCCTTTAAAAGGTTTAAATGTGAAATTGAAAGTGTAATAGAGCATGCACTATGGCTAGTGTTATGACGGTCTGGGATTCTGCCCCAGATACATTTTTAACAAACCCTTGGAAAGAATTTGGAGTATTTTCTCCTACCCATTCTCTCTACAGCAGATAATCAGTGTATTAATGAAATCTTGAAGAAGGGTTTTATTTCCCAAGAGTCGTCCAAAATTAGGCAAATCATTAAGACCTATGTTGATTTGACACAGTGTTTCACCAAATCTATAAAAATGCCAAATGATGCGCAAAATATTTTTGAGCTTCTCCTTATCCATGTGGTAAACCAGTGCCACATGGATTGGGGCAAATCACCCGCAAAGATCACAACACTTGATTCTGAGTACACAAAAATCCCATTTGCTTTTGGTGCATGCAACATTAGCACACCCTCATAACGCAGCTATTAAAGGGTGGCTGGGTCTAGTAAAAGCAGGAAGCAAAAATACAATTAAAAAATTCTTCTTGAAAAAAACAGGTGCTAATTTAAAAAAAAACAATGAACAAATGTTTGGCCCTGATCACCCGATTTCCAGCCTGCTACAAACAGAATGTAGTAACTCTCGAAAAATAGAACAAAACATCAAATTCACAAAACGTATCTGTAGTTCTTCAACAATCAATAAATCTTTAACAGGGCAATAATTACTGTAATAAGGAGCACACGCTACACACGTGGTCTATAAATGTAGTTCTCACCACGACTCACAAACATTTGCGCCCACCACTATGGATGAAGATCTTATTTGATCCAGTGTGTTCTGCTGCTGGTGCAAGAAAAGCGGACTCCACAGCACAAAAGGGCAAAACTCAATCCTGAGAATGAGGAGAAGGCCCAAAACAACACTTAACCCCCTGAATATTTTTACATTTCACACCCTTACAACATAATACATATGACCTGGACATGCTCATCATAACCACATCCTGTCTGCAAAGACAGCAACAAAGACTTCACCCCAGCACCCTCTCCTAGTCAAATTACTGGCAATACTGCAGTCCAGATTTACAAACACTCTGGTGGTCATTATGACCCTGGCGGTCTTCTGACCACCAGGGTAAATGTGGTGGTCCCACCACCAACAGACTGGCGGTGAAGACCGCCACATTATGAGTATGGCGGGTTGGCCTCTGCCAACCCGCCACATCTCCACTCATACTGCCATGGCAGTCAGAACCGCCAGGCTGGAGATGATCATCTCTGAACCAGCGGTCCACAGAAGACCGCTGTCGGTATTAGGAGCCAGATTTCCACCATGGTTTCCGTGGCAGTAGCACTGCCAAGAAAACCATGGCAGAAAGGCTACTGGTGACAGGGAATTATTTCCTGTCACCAGGAGATGCCCCTCCCCCCAGCAAGCACTAGACCCCAGATCCCCTTCAGCCACATCATTCCTCTCCCCCCTTCCCCCTCCCCCCTTCAGCCTCAGTGTTCATCATCCCCTCTCCCCCTTCCATGCATACATGCACAAATTCACAATAACATTCAATATTCGCCACCTGCACTTCCTTACAGTCTGTCCTACAACCTGCCGTACCTGGAACACACCAAGGGGCATATTTATACTCGGTTTGCACCGAAATAGCATAATTTGTTTTAATGATAATTCAGCACAAACCTAACTCCATATTTATACTTTGGCGCTAGACACATCTAGCGCCAAAGTTATGAAGTTAATGTCATTTTCTGGATGTGGAACCCTACCTTGAGTCAATGAGATGGAAGGTAGGCATTCCCGTGCAGAAAACAACGGTATGGCCTTTGTGCCATATTTATCCCCAGTGCTAAAATCATGCACGGGGATGGCGCCAAGCCTAGGTATGGGCAGGCGTTAGCAGACCTGTGAGCCTATTTCCATGGTCAGAGACCATGGAAAGAGCCCACAGGTCCCCTTCCCTAGCCCCAGGTACACCCCCTCCCACACTAGGAAAGACACCTGAGGATGGGGGGACCATCCCAGGTAAGTAGAGGTGAGTATATATATCTTTTTTTTTAAGTGCCATGGGGGCCTAACTTGGGCCCCCCTACATGGCATTGTGCCCAATGGCCATGCCCAAGGGGACATTCCCTGGGCATGGCCGTTGGGGGCGTGGTCAAGACTCCTGTCTTAAATAAGACAGGAGACATGTTCATGGGGTTTTGACACCAGAAAATGACGCTAGTCTGGTTAGATGCATTTTTTATGCATCTGCCTGTACTAGCGTCAACCTTTGATGCTAAACCCTCTGTTCCCCTACACCTCCCCCACCCGGCTAATGTCCTTTTTGATGACACTAGCCGGGCCTTACCACCAGCTACCGTCATACCATAAATATGACACCGGGACGGCGTCTTAGGATGGCGCTAGCCATCGGTATACTTTTTGATGCTAAACTGCCCCCCAGTGCCTTGGATGGCAGTTTCTACCATTCATCCAACCCCCAATGTCCCTTTCCTTTAGCTGCAATTTCCTAGCACACACCAAACTCCCCACCACCACCTTTCCCTTTTAAACACTAAAAAAGTAATGGGCCTTTCTTAGAAGCAGGATATCTTGCTCCTAAGAGGTGAGCTACAAGTGCATATTGAATCCTGCATCTGAGAGATGGATGGGACTGGTAGGGGAGTTGTGCAGTTCCAGGCTGTAAAATGGGTCATATTTAACAAGGTTGGCCATGCCACTCATAAAACCTAGCTTTTGTGTTGGATGGGCAGTGGTGTCTGTACCTTTGGAAAGTGGTAGGACACATAATTACTTTCAAACCCTTAAAATTAAAAACAACCTTACCTCTCTTGAAGAGTTTCTGCAGCACAGGGTCAACTGCAAACACATCCAAAGTTCCTCCGGCCTCGGGCTGCTGCTGGACAGTAGCACCAAGCCAATCTAAGTAGTTCTCTCTTGCTGCTTACAATGCTAAATAGCATAACAGCAGTGTTAGGAGTGGCTGGAGTGGACAAACACAGCACTCCATCGGTTACCTGTGCTTCTGTTTTTCAGCTGCCTTTCAGCTGCTGATTGCAGAAGCATGAACTGCGCATGTCAGGCTGGCCACAGTAAAAACACTGGCCAATCTGTGATGCGCAGTTCAATTAAACCAGCCTGAACTGCTGCTGTGACGCGGGAGACAGAGCTCCGTCATAGTCCCGCCCCTAATCAGGTGAGAGTGGAACATGTGTACTGTGTGGAATTTCGATGGCAAAATATCTCCCTAACATATTTTTGTTTCTCACCTACCAAAATATCATGTGAATTTACAGAATTTACTATTCAAATCTTCACATCTTATCAAGATACAAAATTGTGGAAGTCAGAATAGTTAATGTATGTAACTTGTCAAGGTATACTTATTGTGGCAGTTACCCCATGCAAACCAAGTTTGAACTACACAAACTTTAAAAATGCAAACCTTATAGTTATAACTATTATTTAAAATGTATCTACCAATTACAAATTATTATAAGTAGCGGACCATGTTAAACTCATTTCAGCTCACTAACGAGGCAACACTAACTATAACTTGCCACTCTACCATGCACTGTGTTATGACAAATAATGTTGTTTGAGAAGCCCATACGTGCTTTTATGAATGCTATGATTTCACATGCTATAAGTGATGTAGTATGCTTGGGTATAAACAGTGCATGGAAAAGGCATAAGTTATAGTTGATGTATTGTGGCAAGTGAAGTGACAAGACTGTGTTCGGAGGTGAGTGATTAATTAAAGTATAATTAAAACTTTACAGTATTTAATGTTTGCGTGTTTCAAGTTGTGCTTGTATAGATGATTATGAACAAGATTTTTGGGGCCAGGTGTACTAAGCAGTTTGCACGTCGCAAACAGCGAATTTTGCTGTTTGCGATGTGCAAAATGCACTTTGCAATGCACAGACCTCGTTTGCAATGCTAACCTGGTTACCAAATCGCAAAACGGGTTTGCGAGTCGCAATTAGGAAGGGGTGTTTCCTTCCTAATTGCGAGTCGCAGTGCAATGCAGGATTGGTTTGTGACCGCTAACGCAATTTGCACCCTTTTGAAATGGGTGGGGACCCCTTCCCCGTTGAGAATGGCACTGAATTTTTTTTTTCAGAGCAGGCAGTAGTCCCATGGACCACTGCCTGCTCTGAAAAAATGAAACGAAAACGTTTCATTTTTCGTTTTTGTAATGCATCTCATTTTCCTTTAAGGAAAACGGGCTGCATTACAAAAAAAAAACTGCTTTATTAAAAAGCAGTCACAGACATGAAGGTCTGCTGTGCGCAGCAGGCCACCAGCTCTGTGAGGGCCGCCATTCGCAAGGGGGTCGCAAATTGCGACCCACCTCATGAATATTCATGAGGTGGGCTTTTGCAACCCCCCTGAGAATCGCAGATGGTGTCCCTGACACCATCCAACATTCTGAATTGCGACTAGAAAATTGCAAGTCGGTCTGACTTTCAATTTGCGGGTCGCAATTCAGAATGTTCCTACATCTGGCCCATAGAGTGTGTATATGCTGCTAGGGCTGTACTAGCGCTAGTCCAGCAGAAAGTCAATTATTACGGGGTGAAAACCCATGTTTTAGCTTCTTTTTGAAAGTATGTTCACAACTGTCTTGCCTCAAGTGCAGATGAGGTTTATTCCATTCAAAAGGACCCAGGAAGGAGAAAGAGAGCCCACTGGCCCTTACCCTCTCAACACCCTTGCTAAGGCCTGATTGAAGGACAGGAGATTCCAAGACGGCTTTAGAAATGGACTCTACAAGACAAGTAGGTTGTGACAGTGCTATATAGATCATGAAAAAGTCAGCAGCAGTGCCTTGAATAGAATTCTCTTCTTAACAGGGAGCCAGTGCAAAAAATGAAGATGAGTAGAAGTCCTGGTTCTCTGAGGAAGATTCAATATGTTTCCAGGATGCGTGAACCACCACCAATGCAAGAGTATCATTGAGCAGCTTGTTTACCAGTGGATTGATTACCTCTACTGCCATAATTAGCAGAGTAATGAAGCAGGAGTCCTCTGGTCAGCCAGAGTTAAGACTCAGTTGTTAGAGACTCCTCCTGGGATTTTGAGCTAAAGGAGGTTAGGGAGCAATCCACCATCTTGGTTGCTTCCTTAGAAAGGGGAAGGCTTCTGGGTTCTGGGATGTAAGCTGCCAGCCTACCTGGATTTTGAGAATCGTATCTTGAAAGAAAAGAGCTAATTTTATTGCACCATTTTAGGGAGGGTAATAATCCTCTGGTGTAAGCAAGAAGGATCACGAATGTATTTCCTATCTTAAAGACTTCCTACACCTTATTACCTGCCATTTCAATCTTACTTTCAAAATAGGCTTTTTTGGAGGTCTTGAGCAAGGCATGATATTTCCTCAAGGCCACTCAATATGACTTGTTCTCTGTTGCATCATACCTCTTACACCACATTTTCTCAGCCTGTTCACAAAGTTTTTTTCTCTACAGTGAGAGCTTCTTTAAAAACAGAGGGCAGAATGTCTGCTTCTATCAAATATCTTGGACTTACTAGGTGAATTAAATGTCTATCTCAATATTGCCCCCAAGTTCGGGTGTGGTCTCCTTGAGAGAGACTAAAAACTCAGTTTGCTTTATTTTATTGTAGGGTCTAAATGAGGAGACTACCTGAGTCACGCCTGAACTGAGCAACCTTCTGAGAGGTGGCTTGCCAACTGAAGCTAATCAGGTAGTGTACTGTCCATGGGAGAGGGTCATGCATCTGTAGTATATGGCCAAAAAAAGCAAATCAATCACATGACCCACTACATGAGTAGATTAAATGATAAACTAGGTCAAGTTAAGGGAAGACATGGCCTCCAACAAGGATACCAACTCAGTGTCTGTAGTGCAATCAAAATGAATATTAAAACCCCCAAGTACAATAAATTGCAAAAATCTAATGAGAAAGAGCACCTCCCAAAAAGTTGAGAAGCACTTTGGCCTGGCGAGGCAATCTATAAATTAAGACACCACCAACAGATTGCTGAGGACAAAGACAGAAATTAAAGCCTCAGCATCTGTCAGTTCCTTAACCTAAAAAAACAAGCAATTACAGTTTTGTTCATGTATCATATGACCAGTGGGAATGTCCATTTCAATCATGAGAGTAGTCATGCTAAAGAGCCAAGTATCTGTCATGAAAAGAACATCAGAAGAATCATTCACAGTAAATCAAAGATGAAGGTAGCATGTTTTTGCAACACATTGCACATTGATCGAATACACTGAAAAAGACCCAACCTTGGGCATATTTGCAACTGGCAAAAGAGGATGTGAGCAACAGGGGCTCCATTCTGCACTATAACTGCAAGAAGAACAGATGAGAGTGGCAACATCTTTACTTAAATCAAAGTGCTGAATACATGCATGCCTAAAACATAACGAGGTAATCACCTCAGGAGTGTAGAGGAGGCAGGATTTGGACATAGTAACTGATGCTGGCCACTGATGGGATGCTGACAAATGCAGATGGGCTTGCCTTCGATGTACCTTCGGACCGAGATGGGAGCATCTGCTGCAAGCATCTCTGTGACAGCCACAGGTTTAAAGTGCCAGCTCTCCACTCCTTTTAAAGCTGGAGTGCACACTAAACCAAAATGGTATCTCCAGCTATGCTAACATTAAAATGAAGAATGTCAGCCCACCCGGGTACACTACAAATAAGCAAATGGATAATAAGGCCCCGTCCCATCACAAAGAGTGAAACTAAAACAAGATTAGCAGCATAATATAGAAAGAATACATAAGGTACTTCTAACTAATAATTATCCTTAACCTTTGTATTTTTCATTGTACTTTAATAGTTTTTCTTTTTTCATAAAAATGTGTTTCATAATGCAGTCTGGTGTGTCACTGATTGTTGTAAAGTGGAGTGGAGTGCAGTGCAGTGAAGGATAGTATTGTAGATTCTACGGTCATAGCGTGGAGTATTGCAGAGTGGAACAGAGTGGAGCTGAGTAGAGAGGAGTGACGTAGTGTACAGTGGTGTAAAGACTTATACAGTGCAATGGCATGTTGTTGCATGTCACATTGTGAGGTAGAGTATTATAGAGTGGAGCAGCGTGTTGTACAGCTGAGTGGTTTATCGAACAGTAGAGCTGAGTGTTGTACAGTGGAGTGTTGTTGACTGGAGTGTCATGAAATGGAGTGTGGTGGAGTGGAGTGTCATCAAATGTAGTGTTGTAGAGTATCACAGAGTGTAGCAGAGTGTTGTAGAGAAAATGGGTTTTCCTAACTAAAACTAAGCTTTAACATTTGTTTTTTTCATTGAATTTCAATACTTTTTCAATAAAAAAGAGTTTCAAATTGTACAGTCCAGTGTCGCGAGTGGAGAGTTGATTTGTGGGGTGTCCTACAGTACAGTTGAGTAGAGAGTTGTAAAGTCTGTTGACACAGAATGGAGTATTGTAGATTGGAACAGAGTGAAGTGGAGTAGAGTGTAGTAGCATATTGTACAGTGTAGTAAAGTGTTCTATAGGCCCTCATTATGACTTTGGCGTGAGTGATAAAGAGGCAGTAATACCGCCAACAGTCTGCCGGTAAGTACTGCCAAATTATGACCATGGAGGTGATCTCTCCCATAGACAGCCAATGTACCACACCAACCGCCAGGGCGGAAACAACAATCACCATGGCGGTAGCGGGCAACAGCCAGGTAGGAGACAAAGTACCGCCCACCATATTAAGACAGACGGAACCGCTACCTTTTCCGGGACGGTACCAACGCCAACAAAAGCCTGGCGGAAACAGAGCTTTGAAGTGAAAGGACTCACCATTGGAGACACAGGGAAGAACTACACCGCCATGGAACCCGAACTGCATGTTTTCCCGATGATCTTCTAAGTCATGCTCCACCTGGAACACCAATGCCGACGAAGACGACGATGGTGAGTACAGCTGCCTAGCACACAAGGGAGGGTGGGAGGAAAACGAGAGTGAAACACACACGCACAACACACACCCAACACACACACACCATACACACAACCAGATGCATACATAAATCAATGGCACACGACACACAGCATAATAAAACACAGACAACAATGCTGGAGCACAGACAATGTATTAGCATAGCAAAAACCACCACAAGAACCAAATATATACAAATGTCCATAAAGGGCCAATGCCCAGTCCAAAGTCATAAGGGCACAAAATGCCACAGGGCACAGTCCAAGGCCAAGCGTGTATCCTGACACATCCGGAGAGAACACTTCAGGGGCATCATTTTGCAATTGGGAAGGCACCTCAGAGGGATGGAGGGGCACCTCAGCCGAATATGGGAACGTCCCCACTGGTTCACGATGGGGCTCCATGCCCATTGCTTTGTCCTGGGGAGTGCAAGGTCACAGTCTCTGAAGTGGGTGACTTGCTCACTGGTTCTGGAGAGGGCAACATGCCCATTTCTTTGTCCTGGGGGGTGTAAGGCCACAGTCTCTCAAGTGGGTGACTTGCCCACTGGTTCTGGAGGGGGCTCCATGCCCATTGCTTTGTCCTGGGGAGTACAAGGCCACAGTCCCTCAAGTGGGTGACTTGCACACTGGTTCTGGAGGAGGCAACATGTCCATTACTTCGTCGTGGGGAGTGCAAGGCCACAGTCTCTCAAGTGGGTGACTTGCCCACTGGTTCTGGAGGGGGCAACATGCCCATTGCTTTGTCCTGGGGAATGCAAGGCCACAGTCTCTGAAGTGGGTGACTTGTCCACTGGTTCTGGAGGGCAACATGCCCATTGCTTTGTCCTGGGGAGTGCAAGGCCACAGTCTCTGGAGTTTGCGTCACAGGATAAATAGGCACATACTTAGAAATTTACACTGTCCCAATACATAATTGCATGATGTGGGCCATCAGGGGGGGTTTCAGGGTCCGACTGGCACTCCTTCCTCATTGGAAGGCCATCCCCAGCTGGGCATCCACGGTCTTTCGTGCCCAGTGTCTCAGGTCCTCCCACTGTTTCCGACAGTGGGTGCTCTGCCTGCCATAGACCCCCATGGTCCGCACCTCCTTGGCGATGGCATGCCATATTCCCTTCTTTTGATGGGTGCTGACCTGCAGAGGCAATAAAGACAGGAAAACACTATTAAACTAACAGTCCAGCCTGTCACACACATGGCCCACCATGCCCGTTTCCATTACCATTGGCACACACATAGCCCAGCGCACAACATGTACACCGCCAACAGATAATCCCCCCTTACACAATGCCTTCACCACATCCCCATGCATTCATGCCATATACATCGTGCCCACAGTATACTCACCTGTTGGTCTAAAGGCCCATACAGCAGTCCGTATTGGGGTAGAACCCCATCCACCATTCACTCCAACTCCTCCGAAGCGAAGGCTGGGACCCTTTCCCCGGTCACACCAGCCATAGTAGATTCCGGGCACAGGTCACAGCAGCACATGCAGTGTAGGTCTTCTCCTGTTGAAGGTAAGGAAACAAGTGAGGAATGATTTAGAAAATGTCGGTCACGTCCGCGGCAGTGGACACCGCCACCGCTGGCGAACATCCCCATTGGCCACTGTTGTCACAGACTGCACACAGCTTCTCACCTCTGGATGCAGGATTTGAAAGGACACCCGGTCTTCTGCTGGTTCTGGATAAACCCAGATTGGGGCGACCCTTTCTAGTAGCCACGGTGCCGCTTGACAGAAAATGGCTAAGCAGACCGTACCATCCAGAAGGAGTCCCAGAGGAAAAAACCCAAGGAAATGGGGAAAAAACCTCAAAACAGGAACTCCTGAAAAGGAAGAAAAAACAGGACTTGAAAAAGGGCAAAAGGCAAAATCACCAACAGCGAAACAGGAACGACGAACATGAGAGAAGAGCACCACGAAAGGGAAGTGTTTGCAACGCAAAGCAGATCAGGACTGAGTGACTTATATACTGGAAGACAGGAACTGACATCACAGAAAAGTGAAACAACACCATCTTGAATTGGGAAAAGCCCATAGAAAAGAATAGGAAAAAAGGTTGTAGTATAAAAGAAAAGGGCATGCTGGGAAAAAGAAACAGGAAGAAGACAACATGGAAACCAGCAGGAATACAGAGAAAATGTATTGCACAGAGGCCAAAGAAAAAAGGAAAAAAAAGGACAAGAAAGAGACCACCACCGACAGAAAAACAAAGGAGTCACCAAAATAGGTAAGGGCAACGCTACCGGGAGCATAAAACATGCTTCCTGGAATGCGTCGCCAAAACGGGGAAAAAACGTGAAGGACGGCGGTCCGACAATCAGAGGCGCGATCCGACCCCAGTCGGGGAAGGAGATGCCGCAGTGAGGAGCAGCGTCACAGTAGGTCTGCTCCCCAAGGCCCCAGGTTTGTCAGGGTGACGGGCAAAAAAAAGGCGAACCAAGCGGGGAGCATGGACGGGGGAGGCATTCTCCCAAGAGCAGTCACTGAGAGGGTAGCCCTTCCAGTGGATCAAAAACTGCAGTCTGTTCCGAAGAAATCGGGAATCACAAACTTCCTGTACTTCATATTCAGGATGGCTGTCCACAGAAAGAGGAGGAGGTTGTTGGAATTGGCAGTGGTATGGATCAGGAATGACAGGTTTCAACTGGGATACATGAAAAACAGGATGAACCCTCCAAGTATGAGGCAACCGCAGTCGAACAGCAACAGGATTCAAGATTTGCAAAATCCAAAAGGGTCCATAAAAACGTGGTTTGAATTTATTGAGAGGAAATCGAGAGGGTAGAAATCTGGAGGAAAGCCACACATTGGGCCTCATTACAACCCTGGCGGTCACAGACCGCCAGGGCTGTTTCAGTGATTGTACCGCTGACAGGCTGGTGGTACAATCTGGCGTATTACGACCGCGGCAGCAGCACCACGGTCACACCCCCGGGACCGGCGGTTTCCCGTCATGGTTGTCCCGGCGGTTTTAATCCGCCAGGGCAGCGCTGCCCAGAGGATTACGAGTCCCCTTCCCGCCAGCCTGTCCATGGGGGTAGAGACCACCTTGTAAAGGCTGGCAGGAATGGGAGTCGCCGGTCCTGGGGGCCCCTGCACTTGGCATAGGCAGTGCAGGGGCCCCCAGGCACAGCCCCCCTGCTTTTCACTGTCTGCCCAGCAGACAGTGAAAAGCGCGACGGGTGCAGCTGCACCCGTCGCACGGCCTCAACACCGCCGGCTCCATTAGGAGCCGGCTCCAATGTTATGGCTGACATCCCCGCTGGGCCGGCGGGCGGAAACAATGTTTCTGCCCGCCGGCTCAGCGGGGATGTCATAATGTGGCCAGCAGGATTGCGGCTGCATAGGCGGCCGCTCAGCAGTAAAACCTTGGCGGGTGGCGGAGGTTGTAATGAGGGCCTTTGTGTCCTAATTGATACAAGGGTGCCGTCTATTGACAACGATCTGCTTTTTGTTTCATTGCTTGTTTGGAAACTAGGAGAGTGATATGGATTAGGTCCTGGATTTGGCGGATCCGTCGTGCAAAAGAAGTGACTGCAGGAACAAGAGAAGATTTACATGGAACAGTGGACATGGCCCTAGGATGAAAACCATAGGTGCAAAAAAAAAGGCGTGGCACTGGTTGCACTATGAACTGTGTTGTTGTAGGAGAATCCGTCAAGGGCAAGAAAATCCGACCATTTACTTTGAGTGGCATTACAGTAACATCTCAGGTATTGTTGAAGTTCCTGATTCACTTGTTCAGTTTGACCATTAGTTTGTGGATGGAAACAAGAGGACAAGGGCACCTCAATATTTAACAAAGCACAAAAAGCTCTCCAGAATTGTGACACATATTGTGGCCCTCTGTCTGAAATGATCTCTTGCGGAAGACCATGGAGACGAAAAATATCTCTCATGAATATGCAACTCATTTCAGGAGCTGTTGGTAATTTTTCATGGCTGTGAAGTGTGCCATCTTGGTGAATGAATCAACTGTTACCATAATTACATGGTTACCAGAAGAAGGTGGTAAGGAACAAATGAAATCCGTGGAAAGGGTACACCAAGGGGCTGTGGGAATAGGTAAATGCATTAATAAACCTGCTTCCTGTAACGTGCCCCCAAAACGGGGATAAAATGCGGAGGACGGCGCTCTGACTATCGGAGGCGCGATCCGACCGCGGTCGGGGAAAGAGATGCCATGGTGAGGCGCGGCATCACAACTGTACTCCATAGGGCCCGATATTATCCAATGAGAAATTGCATGGCGGTTCACGACCGCATACCACCACGATGGTCAACGTCGGCGGAATTACCTCACTTCTACCTGTACCTCCACACAGGACAGGCATCACCATTTCTGAGGGGGTGAACAGGACTATCGATAATTTCTGCATCACAGAATAAATAGGCACATACTTTGAAATGTATGCTGTCCCAATACATAATTGCACGATGTGGATACTGTTGTGGTTTAGTTGTTCAAATTGTGACAGCTTACTCACTCTTGTGTCCCTTGGATACCTACTACAGCGGATAAATAGGAGATGGAGACATAGCCCAGTGTACAGACCAGTGGTAGACTTAGCTACACTGGAGGACAGGCACATAATACTCACCTATGGACTGGACAGGGCCACAATCACAGAGCTGTGTGCCCAGTTGGAGCCAGACCTGATCTCATCTATCTGTCATCTGACTGGGATCCTCCAATCTTGTGCAAGTGCTATCAGTTCTCAATTTCCTGGCAACTGGTTCTTTCCAAGTGACAGTGGGCTTGGCAGCAGGAATGTCACAGCCAATGTTCTCAATTGTGCTGGCAAGAGTATTGTTTGCCCTGGTAAAACACATGTGCAGCTACATAGCATTCCCCAGGTGGGAGATCTGGCCACTGTGAAGGCTGGATTCTAGGCAATGGGACATATCCCCAATATTATTAGGGCGATTGACAGGACACATATTGAGTTTGTCCCCCCTGCCAGAATGAACAGGTATACAGGAATTGTAAAAGTTTCCACTCCATGAGTGTGCAGATGCTGTGTCTGGCGGACCAGTACATCTCCCACATCAATGCTAAATATCCTGGGTTGGTGCATGATGCCTTTGTCCTGAGGAATAGCAGCATCCCAAATGGGATGGCCCAACTACAGAGGCACAGGGTGCGGCTTATAGGTGAGCCTTGGTCCCCACACGGTGTATATTAGTGTATGCCTCTGATGTTGACCTCATGGGATAGTGTGTGGCTAAATGATGTCCCTCACTATTTGCAGGTGTCTCTGGTTACCCAAACCTATTGTGGCTGCTGACCCCTTTGAGGAATGCCAAGAGGTTCTGGCTCCCAAGTGCCCTGTTATGGAGTGTTTTCCTAAGGCTTTCTGTCATTGAGGCCCATTCTGACATTATCTAGATAAAATAACCAGAATACCTCTCTTTTCTTCCTGTATGCATTATTGTCCCTATTCTTGAGGCTCACAATTTTCTCCAAAATAGCCATTTGAGTTAATTTTCTGCATGGCCACATTCAATGCAATGATCCACCATTGGTGCTAATAGTTTCTTGTTCCAAATAGCAAATTTATGTTCACTGTATCTAAATCTAAATTATCTTCCTTTCTTACCAACATTTCCATATTGCATGGGCACAGAATTAGGTACACAACAGTGCTAGTTCTACAATTAGCCAGTTTGCCAAATATCACCACGATCTTGCCATATGTAATAGTATCAGACACAGTCATGCTGTCACAAGCATGACATTGGCCACATCGATGATTTCCCATGACCGGGTATTCTACAGCAATAGGTTTTTTAATGAATGAGAATGTGAGATAGGCCTGGCATTAACCAGCCAATCCCTCATGTTTCGGTTGCATCTGAATGAAAATAGCAATGAAGCTAAAACCAAGACATTCTCATTGGTATTCAAGATATGCCACTGGGAATTAATAATCTGTCTGATCTTGATGGTGACTGTTGAATGTCTGATTACACATTCTAAATTCGCCTTTGTCTCCTTCTGTCTATTTTCAAACATGCTTTCTCAGTTGTAATATTTCGTTCTTTTGTAGGCTTCTCTGATCATCCTTCTTGGGTTCAGAGACATTTTTCTTTCAGAGTTTCGACATTGCGATCATACTCTTGTATGGTACTGCAATTCCTTTGATTTCAAGGAAATTTCCCAAATGGAATAGCTTTTTTGCTACTTGGATGGAAATGTATGGAAATGGTGTGTGTTAAGTGCTGTTGGTTTAGTATACAAAGAACCTTGCAGTTGGCCCTCATTATTGCAAATACCAATGTGCAGGAATTCCACTTGAGTCCTAGTTACATTGTGAGTAAATTTGAGATTTTCATCACATAAACTCATTCAATTCAGGGACACATTTTTCATCTCCCAAATAGAGGCAATGTCATCAATAAATCTAGCCCACATTTTAATATTTTCATAAATGGGGCTACTTTGTTATAGATGCACCTCAGTTCAAATTGTCCCATTTAGATATTCGCTGCACTAGGGGCATGAGTTGCCCACATACTGACTCATTTGATTTGTTAGAAAAGGACCCCATCAAATTCAAAGTAGTTTTCATTGAGGAAAATGTCTAGGCATTTACAAATAAATTCATTGGGCCCATCTGGTGACTCACGATATAGAAGAGATCTCACTGTTTCTAAAGCTTCTACCTGAGGTACATATGTATAAAGGACCTCAATGTTCATAGCTACTAAGTTTAAATCATTTGAAAAATGTATAAGCAAACTTTAAATAAACAAAAAAATAAGAGATATGTTTCATTACGTTAATTTATTTATTTGGTGGTGGGATGGTCTTTGTAGGTTTTGTTATGCTTTCCCTGTCTTGCTTCATTATCAGTATGTTAGTGGGGAATCCCCGTTTTTCTTTTATGTAGCAACTACAGCCTTTGCTGTAGGGGAAATTGTCCTTGTGGGTCCCTGTATCTACTTCTCTTTTTGTTGTTGATGTCTTGAGTTGTGGTAAAGGTGAGTATTGTAGGTAAGTTTTGCGTTGGAATATATTTATTGCACTCCTAGGTGTGTGTTCATATACTGGTTGATGGATGTGCAAGAACATACAACACTTGTTTAGTGACTATGGATACCCTAAAACATTTGGGTTTTGGATTATCATTTTTCACAACTGATAGGACAAGAGTCTTTGAGTAACAAATCTATTGTAATTTTAAAGGTACAATATGAGATTGAACCTGAAGAAAAAAGTAAAAACGAACTGAGACAAACAAACCTCATTCTAGAATATCTTAAGCATCATTCCTATGGGCCTGAGAGTAAGAAATATCCCACGCCTATTTGTAGATTCACGTAAACTCTTAGAGAAATGGTCACTTATTTAAAATCATTGCTCACGAGACACATACAGTAGAAACCACAAAAGAAGTGGTAATTACCCTATGTAAGGAAATCAAAGAACGTGAGGACAAACTTAAGAGATCTAACATACCCGAGGAGGTAATGAAAATGATTACTTCAATAACTATCTCATTAAAAGGAAAACAGAGAAATTTAGAAATGATATCAGATATTTCTTGAGGGAAAGTATACACCCATACCTTCTTGATGGCTACTATACAGTAAACAACTGTGGTAGAAATTCTAGCAGTTCCAGTAACGGCCGAGGACAAATGTCACTTTCTCTGGTACATCAGAATCAGACAGAAAAGGTGATTCCTACAGCTTCAACAAGTTTGCGGATGGACATCAAGTAAATTCCCTAAATAACAGCATTTGTTTTGAACCAAAGCAAGATGTATCAGACGTCCAGGAGGGGCAAATTTCACAACCTGGACTAATCCCATCAATATCTACAGACTCGTCGACCACAGTACTGGAGACCTTAGACAGTCTCCTTATTTTCAATGTGACCAAATCTACATTAGGTTCTCCTATTATAGATGTACTCACGAAAGGTCTTACCTTTGTGCCGAGCCAAAGGATCAACAAATCTGAACTGATAAGGGACTTGCATGCCTTCTTTTAAAGGATCAGACTTAGGAAATATTTCTCTAGTAAAGAACAGGTTATTGATTCCAACCTCCCTGGTTTAAAGCCCCCTCCAGACTTCATACCGAGCCTGGGCCAGATGGGCCTAAAAGTAGAGATCTTTGAAAGAACAGTCATTAATAAAATCATGAAAATCTTGAAATTTGTTCCAGTGTCTTTATACAATCTTTCCAATGTACAATCGGAGGCACTGTTATCCTTACAGCAAAATTACACCATCACTATCAAAACCTGTGACAAGGGAGGTGGCATTATGCTGTTCACTGCAGACAGTTATAAAGCTAAAATTAAAACAAAGATTTTGAACCCTGAACCTTACATCAAAGTGGATGAGGACCTCACTAAAAGGATTGGTTTGAAAATCAAAGAATCTGCATTACTGCACTTAATATTTACAAGTGCCAAATCCTACATTTCCATTTATGTATGTGGTCCCTAAGACTCATAGGAACATTGAGGACCCCCTTTTCAGACCTATAGTCTCCAACATTGGGTCAGGAACCAAACTATTGTCTAAATACATTGACATCTTCCTGAAGCCCCTACTTTCTATATTTGCATCTTTTGTTAAAGACACCGGTCACATGATAGCCAAGGTGGAGGGCCTACACTTTGTCATGACTCAATCTTGTGCTCTATTTGCCGAGGGCATTGCTCGACGGCCTCATGTCAATGCTTTCCCTGTGGTGCCTTTCCATCTTGAGTACTTCATGGTTTCCCCCTCCACAAAGGCCTGAACTATTGGCCCTTCAGTTCAGTTGCTATGTAAATGTAAGCTAGTTGGCACCTGCAGATATCACATACTTATTTAGGATAGTCATGTTTCTACTGTAAACCATTGGATTGTATCATCATGCACTGGGTTTCGTGGTACTTCTTGTTGTCAGTTATTATTTGAACCTGCTGCCTGTTAAGCCTCATAACCATTGAATATAACACATGATTTTCCCCAGGTTCATCGGACGATTCCATGGGGGACACAAGCCTTTCTGGAACACTCCGGGCTTCTTGTATAAATAACCCCTTGGAAACTGCATCGGGGATTGGCCTCGTACCCGAACTGCACCTGTTCCCATCATAGTCCTTTGCAAGCAGCTTCCCTGCACTCACCTCTTGAAGCTCATGGATAGTCCAGCGTTCCTGTCCAGTGTAAGCTTTGTCCCTGCACTCATCCCCTGAGTCACTCATACCTTTATCACTCCAGTCCTGCGCAATCTCATCCCTACACTCATCTCCCGATTTATCTGGAATCTTCCAACATTCTAGTCCTCCAGGTCTTTCTGATAAATCCGAGATCCTGATTTCAGCAACCCTTCCACTGTCTCCCTCTAAACAATTTTGCCTCTTCTTGAACTGCTTACACCAACCCACCTGCCATCCTTGAGCTCCAATTAAAATACTAGTCAGGCTAAGTACTTGTCTTCAGGTTAGTGCACACTAATCCTTAGTAGTAGTTGCAGGCCTGTCTGTCATCCTCCTCAAAACTCAAGCCTTCAGAGATCCTTGCAGAACATCTGGAGTTACAAAGATACTACAAGTATCTAAGTATACTAAGCCAACTGCATACAACACGCTTCTGTATTTCCAAAGTTTCCATCCCCATAGCCAAAGACAAGCTTTTGTATTTGGGCAATTTCTTCGATTTCAAAGAAATTGCAGTACCATACAAGTGTTTGATTGTAATGTTGAAACTTTGAGAGAAAAATCTCTCAGAAGGGATTACCCGAGAAGGCTGATCAGAGAAGTCTGCAAAAGAGATTTCCGAGAAAGCATGGTTGAAAATAGACAGAAGGAGAAAAGGAGAATTTAGGCCTATATTTATACCTTTTTAGCGCCGCATTTGCGCCGCTTTTTGATGCAAAAACGGCGCAAACTTCCAAAATACAATTGTATTTTGTAAGTTTGCGCCGTTTTTGTGTCAAAAAGCGGCGCAAATGCGGCGCTAAAAAAGTATAAATATGGGCTTTAGTTTGTATAATGAGACATTTAGCAACAAGAAAACATAAGTGATTAATGCACAATGGGATCTTTTAAATACCAATGATCATGACTTGGTTTTGCCTAAGCGGCTATTTGTATTCAGATGCAACCAAAAGTTGTGGGATCAGCTGGTTTGCACCAGACCTATCTTGTATTCTCAATTCATTAAAAAATCCATTACAGGAAAATTCCCGATCTTGGGAAAGTCATCAATGTGGTCAATGCCATGCCATGCTTGTGACAGTGCAATAGTTTCTGATACCATTATACATAGCAAGATCCAGGTGAGAGTTGGTAAATTGACTAAGTGTAGACAACATTGTGTACCTGATTCTGTGCCCATATGAGCTACATTGGTAAGACAGAAAGAGAATTTAGATCCAGATAGAGTGAACATAAATCTGCAATTTGGATTAAGGAGCTATTAGCACCTCTAGTGGATAATTACATTGAATGAAACCACACAGAAAATGAACTCTAATGGACTATTTTGGAGAAAATTATGAGCCTCAAGGATAAGGACAATAATTCATATAAGATAAGAGAGATATTTTCTATATTTTATCTAGATACCATCAAAACGGGCCTCATTGTCAGAACGCATCAGGAAAATGCTCTATAACAGGACACTTGGCAGTGAAGACCTTTTCTCCTTAGTCCATTTGTGAGTTCTGTACTTTTTGGAGTTCATACCATTAGGCTCTTCGTTTTAACTGGTTTGACTATGCAGACTCTGCACAGAGCTTCAGTTCCATTTTGTGTGTGTCCTTTATTCTTGTGGCTCCATATTTTTGGAATCTCTTTATTTTCATATTCTTTCTCTAATTATGCTTAGCCTCTGCAGTACCAGGGGTGTATGGATTTAATCATCTTTCAGAAAGGTGAGGCAAGATGGGACCACAGACACAGGGTGTTTAGTTCATCTCACATTCTATTACATATATCAGTGGATCCCTCGTAGGTAAAATGCCCCCTTCTTAATATTCAGTGACCGGGGAATGTATCCATAAGATGAGCTTTAGGTTTACAGGTTCATTGCTTGTTCCTAAACCATTTTGCATTTTTGACCTCCATTAGTTACTATTTCTAATTTTAGTGATAGGGCAATGAATGCATGTGATTAGTTTTTGGTTTTCTGGTTATCCTTTGTTGCTAATTAGGTTTTGCCTTTTTGACCTCCATTAAGAATTCTGGGTTGTCATCTTTTTGAGGTAGATAGTTTACTTTTTTCAATTGGGACAGGTTCAGTTCTTCTTTGAAAGTGATCTTGCTTGTTTGAAGATGACTGATTTTTTTGGCATGAGAGGTATAATTGGTTTAGGACTATACTAGTACCATCCTTTCATGGTGTTTTACATTCTAGGTTATCCATGGAATCTTTTATCTTAGTAGTTCAGGGCTCCGAAGAAGGTCTAATTCATCCTATTTATTCTGCATTTCCTCCACGATTAGTCTTGTATTATGAGCAGTTCATTACTCCCTAAGATGGCTGCTGATTAATATGCATTTATGTGCTGTCAGCATAACAGGGTGTTTTTTTCCTTTTGTTCATGGGATCACGTGTGATGCTGTTCCATTCAAATAAAGGAGAGTGATACAGGAACAGTTTTCATTGCAAGTATACGCCACACAGGTGCAATTTGGACCAGGGAGTATTAGTATCCTGGTTTAGTTCATCTGACCATGTACGTCAAGCTGGCCACACTATACTACCTGCACAGGGGCATTGCCATTAAGTATGCATTTGTGATTAGGTGGATCATAGCTAGAAGCTATTCTTTAGAGACTGTTGGTAGAGAGATTTTCATTAATTTATCATTGGATTCTGTAAACTTGCATCACCCCAGGGGTCACCCACATCAACCTGTGGAGTGTAAGGAGGGCGAGCCTTCTCAGTAATGTTCAGGTTACTAAGGGACAGGTTTGTTATTACTGGAGTAGTTTAAATGCTTTTATGGTCCTTACTGGAAACTTTCTGTTTCATCTATAGTACCATTGAAGATAGTCTCAGTTGACACCTTTTGGGGCCCAATATCATCTTATTTGCCAACTCATGAGTTAAAGATATTTGGGGCCAGATGTACGATGCGTTTTGCATGGCGTAAACTGCGAAATTAGCAGTTTGCGCCATGCAAAACGCACATCGCGATGCACATTCCCATTTTGCAAGTCGGTACCGACTCGCAAAATGGGAATGCGACTCGCAAATAGGAAGGGGCGTTCCCTTCCTATTTGCGATTCCCACCGCGATGCAGAATTGCTTTGTGACCGCGAACGCAGTCGCAAAGCAATTCGCAGTTAGCACCCATATGAAGTAGGTGCTAACTCATTCGTAAAAGGGAAGGGGTCCCCAGGGGACCCCTTCCCCTTTGTGAATGTCGCCCAAAATAATTTTTCAAAGCACGCAGTGGTCCAATGGACCACTGCCTACTCTGAAAAAATGAAACCAAATGGTTTCATTTTCCAGAGGGTATTGCAACTCGTTTTCCTAAGCAAAATGGGCTGCAATACAAAAAAAAAAATATGCTTTATTAAAAAAGCAGTCACAGACATGGTGGTCTGCTGTCACCAGCAGGCCACCATCCCTGTGAGTGCAGGGAAACGCAAGGGGGTCGCAAATTGCGACCCACCTCATTAATATTAATGAGGTGGGTCTTTGCGACCCCCTTGCGATTCGCAGATGGTGTCAGGGACACCATTCTGCATATGGGGTTGCGACTCACAAATTGCGAGCCGCAAACCCTTTTCTACGTACATCTGGCCCTAGGTTCTTTATATATTGAATTCAGGAATTGGACATTGTCTGTGCACCTTACTACTGGGGTGATGGTCATTAACTGCACTAAGCGCAGGAGTATGTGTACACTTGTGAGTGTTGTGCACAATGGGTCTCATTGCTGGTGAATGTATATGTTGATTTGATCTGGGGTGAGCACACAAGCCACTCTAGCGGGTACATGCTTGGATCACAATATGCGGTACTCAGTGAGGAGTACCTAAAAAGGTCTGTGTGTGCTTGATTCTATGTTGCGGAAGAGGTAGCTACAGAGACTCCCAGGAGCTCTTGGTTTTATCATGTGTTTCGTAATTCCTAGAAAATAGTTTTTGACTGGCCCCTTATCTTTGCAACTTGAGTTTCTAACCTATGTCTGACACGTCTGTTTGTGCCCTGAAGAAGGTGTGTGGTCAGCTGACCATTGGACACCAAAATTAATGTTGGCATCTACATTTAACTTGTACAGCCACCATATAAAGTTTTTGCTGTATTCAAGTGCTTGGTTCTAGTTTGTGTTGCCCAATGTGCTATGTAGTGTTTAAGTAACCTACTATTGGAACACTCAGTGATATGAATCTAACTATTTGCCATTGAATTGAGTATACGATTTGTCAGCATATATATCATTATACTTTCATTTTGAGGATTTGTTTCTCACAAACTAACAGGGTACGGTATAAGAAGTATCTCATCTATGTTTTAATGGGTTTGTAGTTTTGTATTATATGCTGGGTGTGAATAGTATGTATTGAGGTTGTGAGTGTGAATATGTAATTTTCTTTTTTTTTTAGATTGAGCAGTCTAAATATGCTAGTGTTTAAATCATTTTGAAAAATGTATAAGCAAACTTCAAATAAACTAAAGAAATAAGCAATATGTTTCATTATATTAATTTATTTAGATGTTGACTGTGATTTACAATGGTCTTTATGGGAGCATACAGTTGAAGGTGGGTTATTCTTGGGTGGGTTGTTTGTCTCCAATTTATGGCACTCTCTCCCCGATTCCATCCTCTGACTCAGTCCCATACCCTATTCTGTAAAGTGTTAAAGACCTTGCTGTTTACTCCTTAATGAATGGTCGGTAAACTTAGATCAGGTTAAGTTTTATTTCTCACTTCCTTCCTTCTGTAGGTTAACCGTTATCAGCACCGAGATGCCTTCTGGCATTTGTTTGCACTTTATAAATCTTATTCATTTCATTTCTTTGCATGTTTTGATGTGCTTTCCATATCCCACTCCAATGCCAGTATGTTTGTAGGGAACCCTTGTTTTTCTTTTCAACACAAAGAGTTATGTACAGTATTGTATAGTGGGCTAAAGTATCTCAGAGTGCAGTAGAGTGTTGTACAGTGGCATACAGTATAATACAGTATTGTCAGTGGAGTGAAGGAGTATAGACAGGAGTAAAGTTTCGGAGAGAGGCATAAAGTGCAGTGGAGTTTCATAGAGTTCAGTAGTGTGTGAAACAGTGGAGCTACATGGAATGGATTGTTGTATTGCAACGTAGAGTGAGGTAAAGTTTCATACTGTAGAGCAGAGTCCAGTGTAGTGGTGTAACATAGTGTGGAGTAAAGTACAATGGAGTGTATTGGTGTCTTAGAGTATAGTGGCATGGAGTAGAGTGTTCTGGCATAGCATATGTTGTAAACTGTTTAAAATTGGAGTGGGGATACATACAGTAGAATGGAGTGGTGGGTCATATAGAAAACTGTTCTATAGTGGAATAGAGTGTTGTACATTGGAGTGTATCGTCACAGAGGTGAGTATAGAGGGCGTTCAGGGGGTAGTGTGGAGTAAAATGTTGTAGAGTGCCGTGAAGTGTTTTATACTTTTATAGAGTGGAGTTATATAGAGTGAAGGGAGAGTGTCATGAAATGGGGTTTTATTGAGTGGAGTGACATACACTATAGTGGCAAAGAGTGGATTACTGTAAAGTGGAGTAGCATACAGTGGAATAGCATACAGTGAAATAACATACATTGAAGTGTAGAAGAGTGGAGTGGCATAGAGTGGAAAAGCGTAGAGTGGAGCGGTGTACAGTGGCGTGGCATAGAGTAGGGTACAGTGGATTAGTGTAGAGTGGGTGGTATACCTTGAAGTGGTGCAGCACTGACTCGAGGAAACTATTATAAATTGGGATGGTGTCTCATACAGTATAGTGGAGTGATGTGTTGTACAGTGTTAGAAACTATTGTAGAGTGGAGTAGGGTGTAGTAGAGGCTTGTATAGGGGAGGTATGTAGAGTGGGGATGAGTACAGTTGAGTGGGCTACAGTGGATAAGTGTAGATTGAAGTGACATGAAATGGAATAATGTTGAGTGGAATAGCTTAGATGTTAGTGGCATACAGTGGTGTGATGTAGAGTGTAATATCATATAATGTAGTAGCAGACAGTGGAGTGGGGTACAGTGAAGTGGTGTAGACTAGAATGATGTATCATGAGGTGAGGTAGAGTGTAATAACATACAGTGGTGTGGCATATCGTGGAATGGGGTAAAGTGGAATACCATACAGTAGAAGGGCAAACTTGAAGTTGCATATACTGTAATGGTGTTGAATTAAATGGTGTCCAATGGAATAGCATAGAGTGGAGTACAGTGGCGTGGCGTAGAGTGGACTGATGTAGATTGGAGAGGTGTACTGTGGAGTGGGGAAAAGTAAAATTGCACATAGTGGAGTGGCATAGAGTTGAGTGGCACCCAGTGGACTAGCATTGAATTGAGTGGTGTACAGTGGAGTGGTGTACAGTGGAGTGGCATACAGTAGAGTAGCGTATAGTGGAGTCGCATACAGTGGAGTAGTGTAGGGTGGAGTGGCAAACAGCAGAGTGGCATAGACTGGAATAGGGTATAGTGGAACAAGAAACAGTGCAGTGATGTACAGTGAAGTGGTGTAGAATGGAGTGGTGTACACAGGAATGGGATAGAGTGCAATAGCATAAAGTGGAGTAGCATACAGTGGAGTGGTGCCTAGTGAAATAGCATAGAATGGCATGGGTTAGAGTAGAGTGGAGAGGCAAATACTGGAGTGGCTTAGAGTGGAGTAGCATTCAATGGAGTGGCATTCAGTGGAATAGCATAAAGTGGAGTGGCATATAGTAGAATGCGTAGAGTGGAATAGCATATACTGGAGTAGCATATAGCAGAGTGGCATACAGTGGAGTGGTGTACACTGAAGCGGTGTATAGTGGAGTTGCATAAGTCTAATAGAGGAGAGTTGACTGGTGTTGAGTGAAGTTGTGTACAATCTAATAGAGTAGGGTGAAGTGGCATGGAGCAGAGTGTTTTATAGTGGAGAGGCGTAGAGTGTAATAATGTATAGTGAAGTAGCATACAGTGGAGTGGCATATAATGGAGTGGTGTAGACTGGGGTGGTGTGCAGTGGCATGGGATAGAGTATAATAGCATACAGTGAGTGGCGTACATTGGAGTGTCTTCCAATGGGATAGCATAGTACAAAGTTGCGTCGAGTGGAAAGCCATACACTTGAGTGGTGTAGAGAGGAGTCACTTACAGACGAGTAGCATACCATAGATTAGCGTACAGTAGTGTGTTGTAGACTGGAGTGACATACAGTGGAATACATTAGAGTGGAGTGGCATACAATAGAATGGCGCAGAGTGGAATAGTATATAGTGAGGGAGGCAGGGTTAACTGCCCAAGATGGCGGCCACTTAATCCTGAGGCTCCCTTCCCCAGCCCCGTAATCCTGTGGATGGCCCCAGCAATACACAGTATTGGCAGGCGAGACAGACAAATTTGTGTTCCTGATAAGAAGCTGCACCCAGTGAGCTGTCTTGCATGCTTCTAAATGACCCATGATAAGCCCGAGTGGCACCTGTGCTCTAGATCGCAGGATGACTGTCGCATGCAGGAGGCCCTGGCATCCTGAGCCAGAAGCCAGAGAAGAGACAAGGCAGTGGTGGACCCAAGCAGCAGTACTGAGGTGATGACGGACAATGGTTGTAACTTCATCAGCAAGGGAGGGGTGAGTGATCACGCGGGTGGCCCTGTGATGACCTCCTAGCCTGTAAAAAAGTGGCTACACACAGCAGCCACCAGTACTCAACTGTACTGCAGAAACACACTCGGTGATCTTTAATAATGGGGGGCACATTTGGCCCAGCATATTGACTGTTAATTGGAAGCTGGGGACCCCTGCCACTTTCACTCCCTCCGCACTTGCTCAACTGTGAGTGCGCGAGCCTGTGGCTTCTCTACACCAAGCTGCATGGTGAAGGACCTGGTGGCTGATATTGGGGTTCTTGTATTAACTTTTGAGACATGAAGGTGCCCTGATGGGGCCAGGGTCTAAATACATTTCACCCTTGGTCCCGGGTGCATGTTGTGGCCACGGCGTGGTTGTGTGTGAAATTGCAGTACATTACACCCCTGGGAGGGATGGCACCTGCAGCGGTTGCCCTGGTGAGTGTAGTTACCACGACTAAAGCGAAGGGCTTCAGCCAGTGGGAGCACAAGGTGAGGAAGTTGCCTGGTCTTGCACTCTTAAGTCCTCTAAAAGTTGTGAGTGGGGTTTGGTCCACAGTATTGAAGATGACTACCTGCTCCTCTGAACAATATTACTGACAGGCATTGGTCGCACTAAACACAAGATGGGCACAAAAGCTCAATCATACAGACGCCCAAAGATGTCATACCCCCACCATCATGCCCTTGCAGGCTGACAAGTGGATATTATTCTTCAAGAAATACGTGAATCATGGGTGTCAATTGAGGAGTGCTTGGGGGCAATCACATCGGAAATTAGTATTCTCAAAGACAATCAACGTAAATTGATCGATAGAGTCAAAACAAACTAAACAACCCTTTCAACCCTCACCCTTTGTCAATAGGATCATATCACATACCTCGCAGCTCAATCACCTGTGCAACAGCTGGATAAGCTCTAGAACTATGTGGATGATGCAGAAGGATGGGCCCGTAGAAATAATGTTGAAATAGTCAGAGCAATGGAGGGGAGTGGAAGGCTCCAATCCAACCAAATTTGTGGAGAACTGGCTTTGCACTATGGTGGCCCCATCCAGTTTGTTCAGTCCCCACTAAGCAGCCTATCCCCAGAACACCGCCTTGGCCAGTGGTGGCCAGGATCCTTAACTTCAAAGACCAAGACACTTTGTTGATTGCAGCACGTAAAAAGACACTCATCCTTCTGGTCAATGCCAGGGTTTTTCTATTTCTAGAATACATGCTGACTGTTCAATGGAGGCGCTCCTCATTCCAGGAGGCCAAAAAACAGCTGGGCTCTGTGGGTCTTCAAAATGCTTTATTGTTCCCCACCAGACTGAAGATGATTCATGAGTCACATACTAACTTGTTTTGATACTCCGGAGGGAACCTGGGATTAAATGGAACTTACTTTTCAAGACTCATGGGGCCAACGAGCATCTCAATCTGCACCTTCCAAACCTCAACGCACTCAGCAGAAAAAACACTGTCCCACAACTCAGGACGGACTGTAGACTGCTCCTTTCCCACAATAAGTCTGAGATGGGCAACAGGCAGCGATCACCTCAGCAACTTCCTTAAGTCTCAATAATCAATGGACCAGCTCACCACAGGACAGCATCTCTGACTCAGAACCTGCACCTCCCAGCTGGCACATGATTTATCATGATGATGGGTAAGTAATTTTCCTTGTAATCTTTTCCATTTTGGTGCAGGCTCTGTGGCTAGAGCCCTGCGTTACCAATTGGGATCAGTCATGGAGCCACCAACTTCATCCTCATGTAATGCAACTTTACCACGTGGCAACTGACCTACTTATCGCCTGGTGCTAGTTAATGTTTATCTGTTGCATGCATAGTGTTGGGTGCTGCTATATTGTTCTGTAATTTTATTCTATGGTTAGGGCACGAATAACCTCTCATGATGGGTATGGTTCGACTTCCTTCCTAGCCACACGCACCCCCATTGCGTAGGCAGATGTGGTTCCACAGTAGTTATGTTGTTGTTGGTTTCAATGTTGGGTCTGGTAGTTGTGGCAAGCTGGACCAAGTATTGGGGTTTAACCCGTTGGGTGCCCTGGAAGTAACGGTTTCGTCCTGGGCAGCACAGCTCAGGTACCCAGGACGGTGCCCAGGACGTAACCATTACGTCCAGATAGGGGCTCTCGGGGAAAGCGCTAGCGCTCCACCCGGGGGCCTCGCACTCCCTCCCCTGGGCAGGCATGGAAAGGGAATCACTTCCCCTTCCACCCTGATGCCCCCCCGATGCCCTGTGGCGGCTGGTGACATCAGCACACGATCGCAAAAGCATTTCTCCTCCAATCACATCGATGGGCTGAGAGAGGCATCAAAGGAAAGGAAAGGCCTTTCCTTTCCTTTGATGTCTTTCTCAGCATTTCTGCTGCCCCATCGCGATGCGATCGGGCAGCAGAAATGCCCACTAGACACCAGGGAATTTTGTTTTGTTCAGGTTATTGCATAAGGGGAGCAGCCCCTTGGGCAAAGGCGAATCCCCAGGGGGACAATTTATTTTTAGGCCATCTCTGCCCCCCCCGGGGGCAGATCAGCCTATTATAATTAGGCCGATCTGCCCCCAGAGGGGACAGAAACCACTAGACACCAGGGATAAATATATATTTTTTGGGTTTCTTATTTTTTTAATATATGTGGGGAGCGACCCCTTAGGCAAGGGTCACTCCCTTGGGGGCAAATTTACATTTAGGCCATTTCTGCCACCATTTTTATTAGGCCAATTTTCCCCCAAGGGGGGTAGAAACCACTAGACACCAAGGAGTTTTGTTTTTTCTTTATATTTATACGTAAAGGGAGCGGCCCCTTGGGCAGGGGCCACTCCTCAGGGGAGCAAAATATTTGTAGGTCTTTTCTGCCCCCCCCTGCGGGTAGATCGGCCTATTATAATTAGGGCGATCTGCCCCCGGGGGTGGGGGACAGAAACCCCTAGACACCAGGGATATTTTTTTTATGTTTACTTTATTTTTTTTCATATATGGGTAGCGACCCCTTTTCCAAGGGTCGCTCCCATGGGGGGCAAATTGTATTTAGGTCATTTTTGCCATCCTTGGGGGAAGATCGGCCTATTTTTATTTGGGGCAGAAACCTCTAGATACCAGGGATTTTTATTTCTTTGTGTCAATTTTACACAAGGGGGGGCGACCCCTTAGGTAAGGGTCGTTCCCCGAGGGGGCAAAATTATTTTAGCCCATTTCTGCTCCCCTTGGGGGCAGATCAGTCTGTTTTTATTAGGCCGATCTACCCCCCTCAAACCACTAGGCCCCAGGGATATTTTATTTTGCGCCAATTTCACGCAAGAGGAGCACCCCTTTAGGCAATGGTCTCTCCACTGGGCGGAGGGGCAAATTTATTTTAGGTCATTTGTGCTCCCCTTTGGGGCAGATCGGCCTATTTCTATTAGGCCGATCTGCCTCCGGGGTGGGGGGCAGAAACCACTTAGGCACCAGGGATTGGTGTGTGTGTATGTTTGTGTTTTGTTTGGGGGGTAGACCCTTGGACAAGGGTCACTCCCTATGGGGGCACATTGCTGTTGGCCATATCAGCCTATTTTTGGAAGGCCCATCTGCCCCCAAAGGGAAAGAAAGCCCACCAGAGACCAGGGAATATATATTTTTCATAATAAGAGGGTGGGGGTATGGCTATACACCCACCACAAATAAATGAGGCCAAAGTTGTTCTGACCACCAGTGGGCAGAAGGGGCAATTACCCCCGATCCACACCCCGGGGGGGCAGAAAGTCTACTAGATGCCTGGGAATTTTAAAAAAAATTGTTAGGTGGTGGCAACCAACCAGTATGGGCCTGGTTATGCCCCCACCCCAACTGAAGAGGGTAACAGTCTTTCAGCTCTCCCCGCACACTAAAACATCTTATCCCACGGCAAGCAAGAGGACATTTGATTATTTTGGGTTTTGGTTTTACATTTGGGCCATGAGAGCTTGGCTAACTCTCGAAATCTTCCCACTTGGAATGGTGAGGGCTGCACTTTTTGGACTTTAGGACGCAGCCATGTAGAAAAATCCACAAGACCTAGACACCTGAAAACTAAACATCTGGGTGATTCCAGGGTGGTGTGCTTCATATGTACCCCACCATTTTCTTATCCACAATGCCCTGCAAACCTCCAACTTTGCTGGAAATCACACATTTTTCCCAAATTTTTGTGATGGAACCTTCCGGAATCTGCAGCAATCCACAAAATTCCTACCACCCAGCATTTTCTCATCTATTCCAATAACAAATGTGCCGCACTTGTCAGCCTAAAAATGTTTTTTTTCAAACTGCCCTTCTGGACCCGCTCTGGTTCCCCCTCAATTTTCACATGTTTTTGGTTCTTTCCTGTCACAGGCACTTGGCCCATCTACACAAGTGAGGTATCATTTTTACCGAGAGACTGAGGTGAACGTTGGGTGGTAGGAAATTTGCCCTGGTGTGGTGATCCCACACAGAAATGTGAGAAAATGTGATATTTTAGCTACATTTGAGGTTTGCTGAGGATTCTGGGTAAGAAAACATTGGGGGATCCATGCCAGTCACACCTCCCTAGATTCCCTTGGGTGTCTAGTTTTCAGAAATGTTTGGGTTTGGTAGGTTTCCCTATATGGCTGCTGAGCCCAGGACCAAAAACACAAGTCCCCACCCCCGCAAAAACAGGTAGTTTAGTATTTGATAATTTTGATGTGTCCACATAGTATTTTGGGGCATCTCCTTTCGTGGGCACTAGGCCCACCCACACAAGTGAGGTACCATTTTTATTGGGAGACATGGGGGAACGCTGGGAGGAAGGAAATGTGTGGCTCCTCTCAGATTCCAGAACTTTCTGTCACCGAAATTTGAGGAAAAGGTGTTTTTTGGCCAAAATTTGAAGTTTGCAAAGGATTCTGGGTAACCGAACCTGGTGAGGGCCCCAGAAGTCACCCCATCCTGAATTTCCCTAGGTGTCTAGTTTTAAAAAATGCACAGGTTTGGCAGGTTTCCCTAGGTGCCGACTGAGCTAGAGGCCAAAATCCACAGCTTGGCACTTTGCAAAAAACAGCTCTGTTTTCTTTGGAAAAATGTGATGTGTTCATGTTGCGTTTCCTGTCATGGGCATTAGGCCTAACCACACAACTGAGGTACTATTTTTAACGGAAGACTTGGGGGAACACAGAATAGCAGAACAAGTGTTATTGCCCCTTGTGTTTCTGTATTTTACCTTCCAAATTTAAGACAGTGTGTAAAAAAGATGTCTATTTGAGAAATGCATTGTAATTCACATGCTAGTATGGGGTCCCCAGAATTTAGAGATGTGCAAATAACCACTGCTTCTCAACACCTTATCTTGTGCCCATTTTGTAAATACAAAGGTTTTCTTGATAACTATTTTTCACTCTTTATATTTCACCAAATGAATTGCTGTATACACGTAAAGAATGAAAACCCATTGCAAGGTGCAGCTCATTTATTGGCTCTGGGTACCTAGGGTTCTTGATGAATCTACAAGCCCTATATATCCCCACAGCCAGAAGAGTCCAGCAGACCTAACGGTATATTGCTTTCAAAAATCTGACATTGCAGTAAAAAGTTAGAGTGAAACATGAAGAAAAATTGCTGTTTTTTTACCTCAATTAGAATTTTTTTTTTTATTTCAGCTGTTATTTTCTGTAGGAAAACCTTATAAGATCTACACAAATGACCCCTTGGTGAATTTAGAATTTTGTCTACTTTTTAGAAATGTTTAGCTTTCTAGGATCCAGCATTGGTTTCACCTCCATTTCTGTCACTAGCTGGAAGGAGGCTAAAAGCACAAAAAATAGTAAAAATGGGGTATGTCCCAGTAAAATGCCAAAATTGTGTTGAAAAATGTGGTTTTCTGGTTCAAGTCTGCCTGTTCTTGAAATCTGGGTAGCTGGTGATTTTAGCACTGCAAACCCTTTGTTGATGCCATTTTCAGGGGAAAAAAACACAAGCCTTCTTCTACAGCCCTTCTCCCATTTTCTTTTAAGAAAAACGAAATGTTTGCTGTATTCTTCATTTGTTAAGTGGCAGGCTTTTAAAATCATACTTCATGGCTCCTCTATTGGCACAGTAGTGGGAGCTAGACAGGAGGTGATGTAGGAAATAATATACCTGGAAAGCAAGCTGGACCCCCTGGAAACAAAAGCACTCACTGATGCTGAGGTGGCAGGCGCATGGCAGGATGCTCGGATCGCTTATGTTGAGATGCTGGAGTGTCACCGATTGATAAATTATAAAGTATGTTCCCAGAAAAAAACATTGCAAAGAGGGCAAGTCCTAGCCCTTGTTGGGGCATCTGGTATGATCTGACATCACACCCACACCATTTTTAACCATACATGACCTGTCAGTGGGGTGCTTGATACTCAACAGACTGTCAGTGGGGTGTTCTGCTATTTGTATGCATCTCTTTGTATGGCTTCACCTGCCTTGATTTCCGCAGCTGTTGCTACATTCTTACAGCATGCAGTGCTACCTAGGGTGATGTCGGATGAGAGGGGAAGTTTTAAAGGTGCCTATATCACCGCAGGAGATACATGGTGCAAATAATGAACTCACTAGAAAGAAAACACTGTGATCGGATGAGCTACCAGTTTTATTCCACGTACGCCTCAAAATAAGTGACACACCTAGCAAAACTCTACAATTCTTCGTTAGAAGATATTGCCTCTGTCTACTAGAGAAGCAGTAGTAACATTGCTACTGAAGCCCAGTAAGCCATCAGTGGGAGTCATTTTGTACCGGCCCCTCTCCCTCTCAAATACTACATATAAGAAACTGAGTAAAGTCCCAGTCCATTGACTCCTCCCATTAATCCCAGGGCTATTGCATAGAAATCAGTGAGGCTTCAAAGTTTTTGTTGAGTGGTGTATTCCGGTGGGCTGAGAGACACACTCTGTCTCTCTGTACTCGGATAATATGATCTTATATTTCTGCTATCTCACGATGCCCCTATCAGTCGCGGGATGGTTAGCCTTGGCGAATTTGCTCATGTTGCTCCTGATAACGGGTCCAGCCCTTATAAATTACCTGTACCTGGACACGTTGGAGGTCGGTGGACCTTTTAGCCAAGTTGGGCTCTCCTCATCCTTGAATAGTCGGGTTATTTAAATCAATAATCAATAACTGTTGTACGCGATAGCCAATACTCAATTAATAGATCGAAATAACACATTAGAAAACAGTTGGTATTTCGACGCACCATGACCTTTCAGTCATGAATAACCACACCAGTTTATTGAAAGTTAGTGAATTTATTTCCCTATATTAACAAAGCTAGCACAATGTATATAAGTCTCAAAACTAAATGATATATGTATACGAACATTACTAGCTGTCCATAGCGGCGGAAGAAACGCAATCTACAAAATATCTGAATGATAGTACATTCAGTTAAGGCAATACAAATCACTAATATAAGCAACTGAATTTGACTAATTTCATATATCGGTCAGCATGACAAGATTTCAATTCAACATGGTGCATCAAGTTCATACCTCGACTAACCTCTAATTAGCATTGGCATGTGGGGCTTCATGCAAAACAAATTTAGTCAACACAAATTTGGAAAACTTCTAGCTTGGGCCCTATCAAAATAGCAGTTGGTACCTAAAAGGAAAACACAATGCATAATACAATTATGCTTCATATTTACCAATTACATTCAGCATTCAAGAAAGTCTTCATCCTTCAGGTACCGGTTCGATCAGCATGGGGCAGAATTTCAAAAGGGCAAAGTTAAGGGCAAGTTTCCTTGCAGCAGCAAGGAAAATGGGCAAAGTTACTGCCTGGGCAAGATGGGGTAAATTAAAGTTAAAGTCTCTAGGGTGAGAATTCTCAAAGTCTCCTTCTCAGTAATAGAGAAAAGGGCATCAAGATGTCGTCTAAGATGGCGTCTGGCATTTGGCTTCAAAGATGGCATCAAGGAAAATGGCTGACTTCTCTTTGTCGGGTGGGTTTAAGTAAGAAACATTCCAAATTCAGCAGGGTCTTCCATTGGAGGGTTCATAGGGTAGCTTCAAATTGACCAATGAAAAATGTCTTTCTACTAGTACTCTTTTATGCATACATTGTCCTTGGAGCCTTGGAACACAAGTTGCAACAAGGTTTGCCAATTATTTTGATATCTGTACCCTCATTGTCCGCACCTGCAGACTGACCTTGGATCAGAGGGGATGAAACCGGCCTAGTACGAAACCTTGGAGATAAGTGTATTAGTCATCTCTACTGGAAAAATACAACTTTAAGCAAGAATATATGTTACATTAGTTCAAGGAAAAGCCACGCAGTTAGAATTTGAGACCTGCAACTAGGCCAAAGCCTCCACTAAATTTAAGCTAAGCACAAACAGTTTCAATAAGAAATCATGGCACACATTTGAAATTATGACGGATTACTACAATTTTCAATTCTTCATGATTAATAAAGCAAGTTTATAATATTGGCGAACTACTCCGATGGCACAATTTCCCCCGTTCATTATTTTCTTTACTAAAATCACACTACATTATACAATTTTGGTTACATGATGTGTGAATATATGTAGGACCCTCTTTTTCTGCGTCATCAATCCCTCCTCTGATGACTAATTATGTCATCACATCAAATCTTCCCACAAATTTTATTTCATTAAAATTCTGTTTTAGTAATTTGGCATTTCAGTCAATTCCCTCTTTCTTTTGGTTCCCTTTGATTTTTCTCTGTATATTTCTACTAGTTTGTTTTCTATTTTCTCTTCTTTTTTCCTTTTGTTCCTTGCTTTCAACATTTTGATAACTTTCCATATTCCCCAAATGCCTAATAAACAAATTAATATTATTAATATTCCCTTTATTATTTTCAGTAATAATCCGTTCCAAACGTTGCTGAGCCAATTTCCCACCAAAGCAAATCCTTTTCCAACCTTCTCCCATACTCCTGGTTCTTTCAATTCCTTTAAATCTGTACTTTCGTTAGTTAAGTTAGTAAGCATCTTTCTAATTCGCCCACTGCTGTCTGGTATATATGTACAACAGTGACGAGTACCAAGCATTTTGCAAACGCCGCCATCCTTTGCTAAAAGAATGTCTAAGGCAAGCCGATTTTGAAGAGTCATAGCTCTTTCTGCAGCAAGTTCAGCATCCATCAGGATTATAGCTCCTGAGAATTTTGTCAGCATGTTATCCACAATAGTAGACAACTTTCGTATTTTGATTGAGTTCAATATGACTCCCACTGAAGGAATCAAAGCTCCAAATATATCTCCTACCACACCAGTGGCTGTCTCTCTCTTCTGAACATGATGTGATTCAGACAGCTTTGGAAATTTCTTTAAATCGTCTAGTTGATAAATCTTTGGGAACACTATTCCCAAATAACATCTCCCATACCATCCTTTAGGAAGACGATAATAGGTGTTAAGTCCACAAATATAGTATATCCCTGGAATAACTGGGTCTTGTCCATTCAGCATGAACATCCATTTAGGTTGAAACAAAAACGTGTGTTTACATTCACTTGTTCCCACAAAAACAGTGTCATAATATGATTTATGTCTATGTATACAGAATCTCCCTACGTGTAATGTATCTAAAGCTATTTTCCCTTGTGTCTTTTTTTTTTTTTTTAATATATTTTTATTAACATTTTGTTTTTACACAGTTTCATATTTGTTCATTTTACATGCATTTTTTGCTTATACTGTTGTATTCTTCTTTTTGCTCAATGTTTGCACTCTTTATTATCGTTGGTCTTAACATTTTTTATTCAATAAATTATGCACATTTACTTGTTAAAGTATATTTCCTTTCTGCAATTCGTTATTCTGTGTAATAAACAATCAAACAACAAACTTGGACCCCTTCTTCCTTGTAACTTGGGAGGGTGGTGCTTGGGGTTGGATACAGGAAGGTAAGGGTGGTGGGAGGGGAAGAGGAAGGTGAGGGGGAGGGAGAACCCGAGGTATGCGATGTACAATTTCTATTGGCAATCGTTTTGAGTTAGTTGGAGGTAGGGAAAGGAGGAAGGGGAGAAAAAAGAAATTCAAATGACCCCAAACGGTCAACTTTACGGCTTCGTGCAAATGGCTTTTGTGATTGCTAGCTTGAAGATACTATTATGTGCCCATTTTTGAGTGAGGGAAGATGGTAATCCAGGGCGCACCGGCGCAACGTGGAGGTGGCGTGACACTCACGTTGCTTACTATTATTGTCAGTGGATCAGGAGTCAGAGGTCCAACTGTCCTCCCACCTTTACTCTTGGTGCGATCTGTGTGTGGCTAGGGTCTGTTCTTGGGTGCCTGTCTATGTGCTTCCACCATTTGGTTCCATCCTCGGTGTGGATTGAGTTGCACTGGTTTCTCCTACTGGGCTTGCCAGCCTCTTATTTATACTCTCCCAGCTCGTCATTAAATTCTCCCACCCCGGGGCTATTGGAACCTGGCGAATATTTCTGGCTTCCTCTGCTTTTAGGACCTGTAGTTCAGCTCTAGTCCATGTTGATATATCCCTTTTCCAGTCAGACAGCAGGGGGTGATCTGTGGCCTTCCAGCCCCTTGAGATTAGTCTCTTATAAAGAGCAAGGGAAAGGTCCAGAAAGCGCCCCTCCACTTTTCCGCAGAGCGCAGCTGGTCTGAGGCCCAGCAGGCACAGCTCAGGGGTGGGTCTTAACTCAGACTCAATCAACTCAGACAGGGTGGGCAATATTTCCCTCCAGCCCGCCTGGATCGCCGAGCAAGTCCAAACCATGTGGTCAAAATCTGCCACTCCTCCTCCACATCTCGGGCAATTCCCCAAGGCCCCTCCATATATACGGAACAGTCTGTGAGGCGTGAGGTAGGTTCTGTGCAAGTAATTATACTGAATGTATCTTAGCCGTGTATTACGTGATATTTTTCGGGGGTAGGTCAGTGTTCTCCTCCATTCTGATTCAGTTAGTTCCCGCCCAATTGTGCCCTCCCACCGTCCTCTCAGCGACCGTAGTGGATCCAAGGCTGCCTCAACTTGGGCCCGATATATTTTAGTGATCAGATGTGATTCTTCCCCTAATGTCAACAGCGAGTTCAGGACCTCGTGTGTGGTAGGCTCTGCGTTCACCGTGCCCCAGTGGGTCTTAAGAGTATGTACTAGCTTCCTATAAAGCAGGAACTGCCCCCCGGGAACCCCTTCTTCAGTTAATTCAGTAAATTCCCTCAACACTCCCTCCCTGAAGAGTCCTCCTACTACTTCTATTCCAGATGACAACCAGGGGCCAAGTCCGGTGTTTCCCGGCCCTTTCCCCCTGGGTTCTATGGCAAGCACCGCCAGTGGCAAAGCTGGGGAATATGGAGGGCCCACTCCCACCCTCTTCATGCATCTTTTCCAGCATGCCAGCGCCACTTTTATCATTATATTGTTCCCAGGGGGGGTTATCTTTCTGTTTGTCATGCATGTCACAATCCACGCCGTGTCTATTGCTCCTTGGGCTGTATATAAATCCAGTTGGCCCTGGCCCGCAAGCCAGCCAGGAATCCACTGTAATTGGGATGCCAAATAGTATGCCTCAAAGTCGGGGGCTCCCAGGCCACCCGCGTTGGGTGGTCTGCAGATAGTTGCAAGTGTAGTTCGCCTGCGCCCATTGTCCCATATTAGTTCTCTGAGTAATGCGTTCAGATCGCGGAACCAGGTTCGGGGTATTAGCAGTGGCAAGTTGGCAAAGTAGTAGAGAAGTCGGGGGAGCATGATCATCTTGGAGAGCGACACCCTGGCCATCACCGACAGCCTCAGAGAGCGCCAAAATTCTACAGAGGATCTCAAGGATCGGAGCGCGTTACCAAGGTTGCCCTCTCTTAAGTCTCCCACGTCATGATAGATCTGGATCCCCAGGTATCTAAATGTCCGTGGGGCCCATTTCAGGTCTGCTGGGCAAGTTGCAGGACAACTATATCCAGGCACCAGGGGAAACACATATGTTTTATTGCGGTTTAGTCGTAATCCTGACACTTCTCCAAATTCCTCCAGGGCGTTCAGGGCCCAGGGGAGACCACTCGCCCCATCTCTAAGATAGATCAAGATGTCATCTGCATATAGCGATATAATGTGATCAGTAGGTCCCCACTGAATCCCTCTGGCCGCTCCCTCCCCTCGCACCCAGGCCGCCAGGGGCTCCATCGCCAGTGCGAACAACAATGGGGATAGGGGGCATCCCTGTCTGGTTCCTCGGTGTACTGGGTAGGCACCAGAGACTGTCCTACCTGTCTTGACCCTTGCCAGTGGGGATGAATATAACAGGTCCACCCAGTCGGCCCAGCCCTCACCCAGGCCCATCTTTAGCATTGTCGCCCTCAGGTAGTCCCACCTAATTGAATCGAAGGCCTTTTCAAAGTCCACTGCCAGCAGCGCCCCAGTTGGTGGCTTTGATTCACTGGGCATGTGTATGATAGAGAAAATACGCCTAAGGTTTAGGGAGGTGCTGCGACCAGGTATGAAGCCGTTCTGGTCAGGATGTATCAAGGTGGGCATAAGAGGCAACAGCCGGTTGGCCAGGATCTTACTGAGGATCTTAAAGTCACTATTTAGCATTGATAGTGGGCGATGGTCTGTCACTGATGCCTCTTTGCTGTTTGTTTTAGGAAGTGGCACTACCAGTGCCTCACGCAATGTACGTGGGAGTTCTCCGTTCTTTGCCGATTCCGTATACATTTCTATCAGCCTGGGGACTAGTAAGGTTTTATACTTTTTATAAAAGTCCATAGGAAGACCATCTGTTCCGGGGGTCTTCCCAGGGGCCAACTGTGCTATTGCCTCGATCGTCTCATCCGCAGTCACTGGGCCCCCCAAGCCGACCCTGTCCTCTGGGCTCATTACCGGTAAAGGTATCTGAGTTAGGAAATTGTCAAGGGTCCCCCTCTCCATGTCTGCGGGCCTCCTATATAGGTGTGTGTAGTAATCTCTAAATGCGTCATTAATGGAGTCTGGGCTAAGTCTGCGTGTTCCCCCCCTGTCTAGTACACTTGCAATAGGGTCACTATCTCTGTTCGGTCGCACCAACCATGCCAATAGTCTACCAGATCGTCCATCCTCTGACTGTATGGATGCCAGGTATCTTTGCATACTATGGCATCTTAGTCGCTCTTCAGCCTGGGAGTGCTCTCTACGTGCACGATCGTACTCTACATCCACTTGCCCTGCAGGGCCCTGTCTCAGCTCCCCCTCATGTATGACCCTCTCCAGCGCGTTTAATTCTCTCTCAAGTGTACTTTTTATCCCCACTGACTGTCCAAGGCAGTGACCCCGCACCCCCACCTTGAGAGTTTCCCACTCTATGCCTCTGGCGGAAGTGGATCCCTGGTTAGTTTCTATATGTTCTGTTAGGAAGCATCTTAATTCCTCCCTGTATGCCTGATCTTCAAGCGCTGTCGGGAGCATTCTCCATGACGGTATGGGGGGTCTTTCCTTTGATACTCTCAGTGTCAGTAATAGAGGGTTGTGATCTGATATTGTGCGGGCAAGATATTCAGCATGGGTCACTCTACGAGCCAGTCCCGCAGTGCAAACTATCCTATCGATTCTGGTGTGTACCTGGTGAAGACCCGAATAAAATGAATAATCCCTGGTCGCTGGGTGTTGTAACCGCCAAGCATCTACCATCCCCCAGGCGTCTAGCCACCCAACTAATTTTTTTGCTCTTTTGGTTGATGTTGCTCCCTGTAGTGGGGGGGTAGATCTATCTAGGTCAGTGTCGAGCACTGCGTTGAAGTCTCCACCTACTAGTAATTCCCCTGTGCGATGACGTGTAAGGTGCCTAGACAGGGTCGTCATAAATGTTGTTTGGTCCTGGTTGGGGGCGTATATACAACTCAGGGTCAACTGGAGCCCCTGTAATTTCCCTTCCAATATGACAAACCTTCCCTCATTGTCTATGTTGGAGGAATCGATCGTGAAGGGGACCCCCGCCCTAATCCAAATCAGGACTCCCCTTGCGTAAGCTGAATATTCTGTGGCAAACACCTGTCCCCTCCATCTCCGCCTTAGTTTCTCTCCCTCTCCGGGTGCGAGATGGGTTTCCTGTAGCATAGCTATCTGCGCCCCTCTCCTTTTTAGAAAGGAAAGGATTCTATGTTTCTTAGCAGGAGTACCCATCCCCCTGACATTCCAAGTTATGATATTGTCTGCCATCCTATTCTCAAGGCCTGTTGTATGAAGGGTCGGCACGCCCAAGGCCCCGATCGATTCCCCCACAAGTTTGTACCTTCCTCATGCTCGTACCATTTCGCACGTGTAGCCGATATAACTAGTAACTGCAAACCCCAACTCCCCATCCCCAGGCACCTCCGGAACTGTAGGCTGCCCAATAAGTTCTGCAACACTGCAAATTATTCAAACACATCACCGCAATACTCGCCAGTCAGGCCTGACAGGCAAGAGTCAGGTCCGGGGGAGCGGCCAGGTCCGGAGGGGCCATTTTGCTTCCTATCTTGTCTCGCCTTTCAGCGCTGGCGCGGGTACGATCTATGTAAGTTCGTCAGCGGTCTGCGGGGTCACTCTTGGTGCGTAAGTCGAGTCCCCAGAGCCATCGGGCGAGGACACCACCGTACTATCTGATTCTTCTTCGGAGATCCCCCGGGGCGACGACTCTCCACCCACCTTGGCCGCTGCCTCCAGGGCCTCTCTCTTGCCAGTTTCCATCTGTGTCCGCGTTGGTGCTAGTCTCTGGCGGTCTCTGAGTCTTTGCCCCTTCGAGGCCCGCCGGGTCCCGCCCGCCCCGTGGTTTTCCGATACTGGTCGTGTCGGCTGTGTCCCCGATCTTTCAAGCCACTCCCATGCCTCCTCTGGGGTTTGGAAGAACGTGGTTTTCCCCTCCGCAATCACTCGTAGTCTTGCTGGGTAGAGTAGCGAGTACTGTATCCCCTCTTCTCGCAAGGTTCTTTTAACGGCTAGGAAGGAGGCGCGCTTGTTTTGGACCTCTAAGGTGAAGTCAGGGAACAATGTTGCTTCACCATTGGCTACTTTAAATGGGCCCAGTTCCCTGGCTTTCTGCAAGAGGATGTCTCTGTCCCTGTAGTGCAGGAGTCTAGCTATTACTGCCCGTGGAGGCCTGCCAGGAGCTAGTGGTCTAGCTGGTACACGGTGAGCTCGCTCCAGTGAGTAGAAGGGGGTCAGACATCCTGGTGCGACAACTGTGCTTAGCCATTCCTCCAGAAACTCCACCATATTCGGCCCCTCGGCCCCTTCAGGGAGGCCCACCACGCGAATGTTATTCCTCCTATTTCTGCCTTCTGCGTCTTCAGCTCGCTGTTCAAGCTTCACCACTATGCCAGCCAAGGAGGTCATCGCCGCTGATACATCATCTTGTTTTGGGACTACTTCCGCTAGCGTTGCCTCCGCTTCTTTTACTCTGTCAGCCAATTTGTGATGATCAGCTCTCAGGAGGCCCACCTCTATCGCCACCTGATTGATGTCGCGCTGTAATGTGGATTTGGTGTCCTCAATGGCACCCAGTATTTTGTCTAGAGTATCTTGCATTTTGCTTTGCGGCTGGCTTTGCGTGGTCGGTTCATTCTCCCCCAGTATTGTATATGCCAGAGGGTCCATGGTTTTGCTCTTATGTTTGCCCTTGGGGGGCATTGGACAGGCAGGTCGGGGCGACTCAATGAGGCTAGCGCCCAGTGCGCTCAGGCCCAGGTCCACCAATAGCCCCCCGCGGACCGAGCGATCGTGAATACGCCGCGCTCAGTCCCCCGGTCGCGTCAAATCTACTCCATAGGCAAGAAGCCAGTTTTTGGCTAAGCCGGGGCTAGTATGCTTTCGTAGCTTTGCGTTGTTGTGCGTATAAGCGATTGGTGTAGCAAGGCCTTCCGGTCTGGGTTGGTCCGGTCAACCAAAGGGGGCTCCGCACCCAGGAACAAGGGCATCCGGCCCCCAACACTGGTAGATGACGGCAGATGGCACAAGGCGATTCCACGCTGTCCCGCCCCACAAAGGACAGTCAGTACTCATCTTGGACGGCTCTGGGTGTAGTAAGTCCCGTCGTCGGCATTCGGGGGCTCCCGGGCAGCAAACACCAAAGATCCGGTCGTGCGTTCACCAGGGGGGCGCACCCAAAGCGGGGCCCTCACCGGGCAGCCCCGGGAGCCCCCCCGCCTCCGCGTCTCTCCGCTGTGCGCAGTCCCTCAGCCAGGGAGCATCAGGCTCCGCCTCCCGAGCTGGAGGCCGACTCGCCACCGGTAGGTGCCCCCACCAGGCGCTCCGGTCTGCACCCCTCCTTCAGGGTGGGCCCGCATTCAAGGCCAGCGCCGGGCGCAGCGTACCGCTCGGTCCGGGGCCGCGGCCGCAAACCAGCGGCGACCCACGCAGTCCCAGGCCTGCACCGGGGCGCACGAGCCCGCCGGAGGCCGCCCCCGGGGCCGCGGCCGCACTCAAGCCGCCCCAGCAGCGTCGGCCGCTCACCTGCTATCCTCCAACACGGGGAGCCCCCCGGCACAGCGCGTCTCGGCCCCGCCCGCCGGCTGGGTCGCGACCTCCCCGTAGCTCCAATCAGCCCCAGTCACTCGGGGCCCGCTCCAGGGGGGCGAAACCGCACCTCCTCGGTCCCCCCGTCCGCAGCAGTCGACCCACTCCACTTTGGGCACCACACCGCCCGCTTCAGCGCGTCCAGGCACCGATTTAAAGTCGCCCCTCCGGAGCCAATCAGCTAAGCGTGCGCCATGCTCAGCTCCGTGGCCACGCCCCCCCTTTTCCCTTGTGTCTTTATCGCAGCAAAAGCATAGTTATCTACAGATGTCCTCTTATGTAATTCCCTTTCCAATTCCTCCTTCATTTCTTTCCTCCTATCGTCCGTGCGGTCTAAAAAGTTTATCTCCAGCGGTGAAAGCAAGCATGTAAGGTTCTCTCTACGTGCGTGAGCTGTGTGAAAAGGTGACAACGGCTCAAAGAAGCCTCTCATCAATTTTATATAATAATCTCTGGCTACTTTACTCAGGTACTCGATTATGGGGACATATGCAAATGTAACATCATAATTAGAGTAAAAATAATGAATGTACTGCTGACCATAAAATCTGGACATTATTATACTACATGTAATTCCATATGTAAGAGGCATGCTATGATACGTCACCCCTTCCACTACTGAGGTAAGTATTTGTGTGCACACATAACAATCTTTCGCATCCCTGGTCTCAACATACTCACTCAACAAGCGATAGAAAACATTAGACGAAAGTTCCTTTTTATCATGCAGATGTCTTTCATCTTGTTCGAGTCTCTTTAAAGCTGTTAGTTCAGTAGTAGTTTCAGGTCTAGAAGTAAAAGCATAATTTGTCCCTCTCTCATCCTTTCCATGCATTCCAAGAACTATTGCTACAATGATTAGTACACATGCAGTTATTAGACCTATACACATGTATTTACAACACTTCATTTTATGCCCCTGTGTAGTGTAGCCTGTCATGATCTGTATAAAATCAGAAAGTTGAAGACGCTTTATCAAATCGGATTTGCAAATATATACAAAGCAGAACGAGTTCAATGTTCACACTGTTTTCTTTAGCAGCTTCGTCTTTTATCGGTTAGCAGCTTTGTCTCAAAATCGGTTTCAAAGTCAATCAAGTTTAGCAATGTCTTAGCCGGTTTAAAAGTCAATCAGGTTATCAATGTCTTATTCGGTACAGTTCATGGAGTTTCACTTCTCAAGTGCCAAAGTGAAGTTCTGCCTCTTCGTTCTCGAGACTGAGAGATAAGAACCCGTCTGACCAATCGTTAGCGGCTATGTATGCCCACTCCGGACCAGAATACCTTCTGCTCGGTATTCTTTTTCTTTTCAATTTTGCATCTCCATTTGATTCTCTTTCGCTGGTGCTTTCTTCCTTGGCTGAGTCTTTCTCTTCACTTGGTGTTGCTGTTTCAACAGACACTTCTTTTCTTTTCTCTTTCCACTTTGGTCCTTCACTCTCGTTTAATGTCTCTCTGATCCTTAACTTCACTGGCGATATGCTTTGTCTCCATTTTGCACTACTTTCGCCTGATGGACCTGCAACCACTTCTGGAAGGGTTTGGACACTTTCACTCTGTCCTGTCTTGTCTCCTCTCTCTAGGAGATCAATCAGGTTTTCCTTTTCTTTTTCTGTATCGTCTGTTTCTGAGAAAGCCCTCCTCTGATCAGGCTCTCCTGCTTCTTCACTTGTTGCAGGCTCTTTGTCACCCTCAGGGTCTCCGTCACTTTCTGATGTCTCTCCTCCGTTCTCCTCAAATGGATCGTCTGTTTCTTCCTCAGAGAGTATCTCTCCCTCCTCTAATTCTGCTTGCTCACCTCCAGGTTCTCGTTGCTTTGTCTTGGTGCCTGGTACTTTCTTGTCAGTCACTGGTAATTTCAGTGCTTCAACTTCCTCTTCTGTGGGGCACGTCACCCTTTTCGTGTGACTGGTGTGAATCCAGTTGGGAACAACCGCACACTTCACAGCGGTAGTAGTCGTCAGAATCACTTGGAAAGGTCCTTTCCAACGAGGTTCCAGACACGACTTCCTCACATGCTTCTTTATCACTACCCAGCCGCCTGCTTTCAGGGCGTGTCCTGGACCTTGGATCGGTGGCAAGGTGGTTGCCTCCACCTGGTGAGAAAAAGAGCGCACCACATCAGCTAGACCTTTGCAGTGGTCCAACACCATATCATCTGTAATATTCAAAAGAGCATTTGCAGGAACTGCTGGAAGTCTCATGGCCCTGCCCATGAGGATCTCGTGCGGGGACAGTCCAGTTTTCCTATCAGGGGTGTTTCTCATAGACATTAATACCAAGGGCAATGCGTCAGGCCATTTCAAGTTTGTTGATGCACATATTTTCGCCATCCTTTACTTCAATGTGCCGTTCATTTGCTCCACTAGACCTGAGGCTTCAGGGCGGTAGCTACAATGCAACTTTTGCTCAATGTTCAGCGCTGCACACAGTAATTTTATTATTTTGTTATTGAAGTGACTTTCCCTATCTGATTCTAAAGAGATCGGGAATCCGAAACGTGGTATTAGTTCCCTCAAGAGTAATTTGCCAACTGTGAGACTGTCGTTTCTACGTGTGGGGTATGCTTCAATCCAGTGACTAAAAATACACACAATCACCAACACATACTTCAAGCCTCCATGCACAGGCATTTCGATAAAATCCATTTGCATCCTGCTGAATGGACCTCCAGCCCTACCAATGTGGCTCAAATTTACTACTGTTCCTTTCCCAGCGTTCATTTGTTGACAAATGACGCAACGGTAGCAAACTGCTTCAGCAACTTGACGGAATTTGGGGTTAAACCAATCAGTTTTGAATAGCCTGACCATGGCGTCCCTTCCAAGATGAGCCTGTCCATGGTAGAACCTGGCCAATTGTGTCAACAGGCTGTTAGGCAGAACCAATTTCCCTTCACTTGAGACCCACAAATCATCTGGTTTCTTTACACATTGCAATTTACTCCATGAGAGTTTCTCATCTTCACTAACATCGTTCTGTAAAGACTTCAATTCATCTATTGTATCTACAACCTTTAGAGCAAAGGCTTCGCTTGGTTCAAGTTCTGGCTCATTTATCAAGTTCCATTCGTCACTGAGCAATATACAGTTCAATGCGCAAAACCTTGCGACTTGATCTGCATACCCATTTCCCAAAGAAACATAGTCTTGTGATTTTGAGTGTGCGCTGCACTTTACCACTGCAACTTCTCCTGGCAACTGAATGGCATGTAACAACTCTCTTATTCTTTCACCATTTTTCACTGGTGATCCTGAAGAAGTCATGAAGCCTCTCTGTGACCACAATTGTCCAAAGTCATGCACTATTCCAAATCCGTACTGACTGTCAGTATAAATGGTGACTTTCATCAATGCGGAAAGTTGGAAAGCTCTAGTAAGTGCTACCAATTCCGCTACTTGTGCGGAGTAAACTCCTTGAAGCCAAGATGCTTCCAGAACACCTGCTATCGTACATACAGCATATCCTGCTTTCAATATTCCCAGTGCATCTCTTAAACATGAACCATCGACAAAAAGGACTTGATCATTTTCTTCCAATCTGGTGTCTTTGATATCAGGTCTTGGTTTTGTACAAAATTCAGTCACCTGAAGACAGTCGTGCTCGACGTCTTCAGCGTTCTCAATTTCGACATTCTTACTGGGAAACAAGGTTGCTGGATTCAACGTAGTGCACCTTTTCAGCTGCACATTTGGTGAACCCAAAATTATTGTCTCGTACCTTGTAAGCCTAGCACCAGTCATCTACTGTGTTCGGGAACGTGTCAAAAGTATCTCGACTGAGTGAGGGACCATAACTGTTAAAGGATGTCCCATCACTATTCCTTCACTCTGGGTTAGGCTGATACCAACTGTTGCTACGGCACGCAAGCACCCTGGCAGTGCTGCTGCGACCGGATCCAAAGTAGCTGAAAAATATGCTACTGGTCTGTTAACGCCACCATGGGCTTGAGTCAAGACAGACAAGGAACATGCATCACATTCATGACAAAACAGTGTGAAAGGCTTTGTGTAATCAGGCATACCTAACGCTGGAGCCCTGCACATGCATTCCTTTAATTCAATAAAAGCATTCATCTCATCTCCCTTCAACTCTATTTCATCCAACGCATCTTTCTGTGTCAGTTTCAGTAAAGGTTTTGCTAGAGTCGAGAAATTGGGAATCCATTGGCGACAATAGCTCACCATTCCCAAAAACTTCCTCACCTCTCTTCTCGTCTTCGGTGGACTCATCTGAAGTACACTTGTTATTCTTTCTTTCATAATTCTTCGCGACCCTTTCTCTATTTGGTGACCCAAATATTTCACTTTCTTCTGTCAGAATTGTAATTTCGAACGGGACACTTTGGGGGTGATTCTAAGCTTGGCGGGCGGCGGTAGCCGACCGCCAAGCGGGAACCGCCAGAAGACCGTACCGCGGTCAAAAGACCGCGGCGGTCATTCTGGGTTTCGCACTGGGCTGGCGGGCGACCGCGGAAAGTCTGCCCGCCAGCCCAGCGGGAAACACCCTTCCCACGAGGACGCCGGCTCAGAATGGAGCCGGCGGAGTGGGAAGGTGCGACGTCGCGAATTTCAGTGTCTGCAAAGCAGACACTGAAATTCTTCGTGGGGCCCTCTTACGGGGGCCCCTGCAGTGCCCATGGGGTGTCAGAATCCCCATGGCGGCGGAGCGCGCTCCGCCGCCATGGAGGATTCTCATGGGCAGCGGGAAGTCGGCGGTACACCGCCGACTTTCTGTTTCTGGCCGCGGCTGAACCGCCGCGGTCAGAATGCCCAGCGGTGCACCGCCAGCCTGTTGGCGGTGCTACCGCCGACCTCCGCCATGGCGGTAATTACCGCCAGGGTCAGAATGACCCCCTTTGTGTCCGTTCCTTCCCAAATGGTTCAATAGGGCAATGGTATCTGCTGTACAGTCACTTTCTGCCTTAGATGCGATTAGCAAGTCGTCAATGTACTGCACCAATGTTGATTCAAATGGTAACTCCAACGATTCCAAATCTTTCTTTAGAATCTGATTGAAAATTGATGGTGATTCCGAAAACCCTTGAGGAATTCGACACCAACTGTAGACCCTGTACAGGAATTTGAAACAAAAGAGAAATTGGCTGTCCTCATGAAGAGGTACAGAAAAGAATGCTTGTGACAAGTCGATGACTGAGAACCACTCAGCATCACAGGGAACTTGAAACATTATCACAGCTGGATTTGGTACTACGGGACAACATTTGACTATTATGTCATTTATTTTCCTCAAATCCTGAACAATCTGGACCTTTCCACTCGGCTTTATCAGTCCCATAATTGGTGAATTGCATGGACTGCTTAACACTTCTTTTAGTACTCCCTGTTTTACAAACTCATCAATGAGTTGGGCGACTTTCATCAGGGTGTCTTGGGCCATATGGTATTGTAGGGTCTGGGGAAAAGTTACATTTGGGTTTCACAGTCACTTTCACTGGTTCTACCCCTTTGACCAATCCTACTTCTTTCCCTGTCATATCCCACACTTCCTTTCCGACTGTTTCCTGTAACTCAGCAGGAATGTCTGCTTCAGTGAGCATTGGGTGAAGAGTAATCAGGGAATACTCCTCATCAACAGTTTCTGCTTCGTCCCCTTCTACGCTGTCCTCTTCTTCCCCATCACTGTTTGTCTGAATTTTAATTCCATCATTTGAACACATAATCGAACATCCCAATTTGCACAATAGGTCTCTCCCTAACAGTGATATCGGGCTTGAGTCACACACCACAAATTTATGTGACCCTTGATAGTTACCAATTCTGACTTGCACTGGATCAGTGATTGGGTTTGTCAGGTATCTATTTGCTACTCCCACTACTTGAACTGTTCTCCCTGAAAGTGGCAAATTTGGTACTTCAATGCTTCTAACAGTGGAGCGTGTAGCTCCCGTGCCAACCAAGAATGAAACGCGATGACCCATAACTCTTCCTTCCACATACGGACCCTTTTGATCAACTTCCAAAGATGCTGCAAGCATAAAATTTCCCTCCTCATCTGAACTTTCATTCTCCCATACATCGTTTATTCCATTCTCACTGTGTAATGGGAATTGGTGTACTGTGCCATTTTGGTTCATTCCTTGACCCGTGACCTGTGGAGGAAGCATTACTTGTTGCTGATTCATTGGTGCTAAGGGTATTTGCATTTGCTGATTAGGTACCATAGGAAACTGCTGTTGCATTGGCTGTAACTGTGCCATTTGTGCACGGGGCATTTGCACCTGTTGCGGTTGTATGGGTTGTAAACCCTGCATCTGATTCATATTATTCTGGAAATTTGGATTTGGACCCCTCAATTTCGGTCCTCTCATATTCTGAAATGCATTGACATCATTGTTTTGCTGACCTACCCCTTCCTGTACCATCATTGGGCAGTCCCGTTTCCAATGCCCGACGATTCCGCACGTGTGACATGGCATCACCTTCTTCATTGCCTGTATACCATTTGGAATCATAACAGTATTTATGTCAGGACCATTATTCACAAAACCTCCTCGACCTCTGCCTCTCATCTGCGGCTGAAACATAGCATTTCCCTGCTGTTGCTGCTGCGGCATCTGTTGTTGAAAACCTTGCAAACCTTGCAAACCTGTCTGAGCTGCTCTAAGCTGCATCACCATCACCTTTTCTGTTTTGTCTCAATCTCATCACTGCAGTATTTAGCATAGTTCAACACTTCATCGATCGATTTTGACTGCCAACAAATCAAATGGATTTTAATCATCTGACTGACCTCGGGTCTCAACCCTTCCACAAATCTGAACACGAAATGGAGCATGTCCTTTGCCTCAATCGTCTCCGTGCCACTGTAATTTTTAAATGCTTTCAACAATCTCTCATAGTACAGATGTATCGATTCTTTAGCTTCTTGTGCTGTTCTGTTGATCCTCTGCCAATCCACATTTTTCGACGCAACCTTGGTTTTCAAGTGCTCGATCACCTTATGGTATAAACTCATTACTGTAGGTGATGGTGCACCTGTGTCCCTATCTCTTTCTGGTTCACTCGTCGGCCAACCTACAGCTCTTTTACAGTCTTCCCATAAATCTGCCGGAACCACTATTTCAAATAAAGTATTCAGGTCTTCCCAGAGACATTTTGCGAGTTTCACAAATCTATCTGTCTGTTGATACCATTCTATCGGTTTCTCCCTCAATTTGGGGAAATCATCCGTAAAGGATTGAATATCGCACCTGTGCCATGGTACATGTACAAGTTTTTCCCCTGCTGTCTCTCTCATTGGCAACATGGTTATCAGATCGTCATTCTGTTGTGCCTTTTCATTCCGATCTGGGGTACTTTCCTTCTTTTTGTCCTTTTTCTTAACCCACCTGCTTTCCCACTTATCTAGGCATCTCCAGACCTGCGCGCTCTGCAGTATCTCCTTGAGGTGCGTTTTCATCCCTGCTGACCTCATGTGTTCAAAATCTTTGGTCTCGAAGTCTAGCCTGTAACTTCTGCTCAAATGTTTAGTCTTATCTATGTCAATCTCGTTTCTGTCTGCAATTTCTTGCAACTTCTTATGTATGCTGCTCACTTCTCTTGTAATCCTAGGGCACATGTATCTCAGCTCTTCTTCTGTGTATGATTCTAACCTATTCAGACCCATTGTTCCCTCCACTAGTTCATCTGCCTCCATGCCCAATCTTATTTTATTCAGGTATTCCTCTCCCTTCCCACTGTATATACTCTGTGGGGAGTTCAGGCTGTTGAACCATTGTATTAGCTGTTGCGCGTTCAATCCCATCAATGTAGCACTTACATCAACTGCTACTGATGGTTGTGGTAACGTTTCAGTCTTTGAAGTTAACAGTATTAATAGTGGTGGACTTGACCTTACCACAGTCGACAGAGCACAAATTGGAATTGGACTAAATTCCGACAACGACCTAGATCCATTTGGCAGTGTTGCTATCGGAGTTGTTTCTGGAGTAATTTCTATGCATCTTCTCCCTGTCTCACTTTGTGTCATTACCCCTTGGTCGCATACGTTTGAGTTTGCCTGTATATATAATGGTACTGGCGGACCCACAGTGATAGGCAGAGATATTGCATCTGGATTCTGTCTGTGCCCTGAATTCTGTGGCAAGTTAATCCCCACATTATGATTCATTATTGCTGGCATACCTAACTGGCCCGCTGTTACTCGAGTGTGCCTCTGCACTTCTTGTACCTGCTTTTGAGGCATCAAAAATTGCATTGATTCGGCTTGAATCAATGTCGGTCTTTGGTAACTCTGTCCTCCCTGAGCCCCTAAGCCAGAAGTCGTTCCCAAGTTATGCTCATCACAGCAGTGCCTTTGAATCTGCGGCTGATAATTATCGACAGGTTTCAATAAAGGCACGTCAGGATATATTCTCTGAACTTGTGGTATTTGTGGTGAAAAAGGCATATCGGAACCGTTCTGCCTTTGTAATATTCTCAAATTCGGTGTTACATTACCCTGTGTTGGTTCTGGAGGGGCAGTACTAATGCTTGATCCTTTTTCGCTTTCCACATATGGTGGCGGGTGATCATTCAGCAATTGTATAATAAACTCCTCATCATCTGACTCGTCTGACCTTTTTGAGTTTCTGTTATTCCCTCTATCTCTGGACTGACTCCTATTTGTTTTATAGGTAGCTTTCCTTCCTTCCGTCTCTGCTTCATCAGTAATTGCTGGAAACAATTTAATTCCCTGTAGTACGTCTGATCTCCAAACCTTCTGTGTGCTATCCCATCTAGCATCCGCAAGTGTCTTTTCTACTTTTCTTATTCTTGTCTCAAATTTCTTTTGTTGTTGGTTTCTAGCTATCAACTCCCAAATTGCTAGTGCCTCAAACTGTGCTGGTCTTGGAGGTACTTTCATGTCGTATAGCGCAAACCTTAAATTCTCCAAAACCCTTAGGTTAAACGACCCATGGATAAGGAACGCTACACTTCCATGCTTCTCTGTTAATTTGCACCATTGCTTTAGCCAAAGACATGGTGCTACACCCTTTTCCTCAATCACGATGTAAGCTGGTGTACCCTCAGGCGGTGTTTCTTCTCCCACATTTGCCTTAATGTCAGCATCTCCCCTCATGGCACTCTTAAATGCTTTGAAAAATTTAATCTTTCTGTCTTTTATTTTTCTCAAATAAGTAATCAATAAGTGACTTTAATTCCCAGAATACTCTTCGCTTGCCTTTCCCCACCAACTGCGCTTTCACGGACTGCGTCCAATCCGTGTGCGACCCTTCTTACCAACCAACCTATCCCAGCACGGCTCCTAGTGATGTCACACCCACACACTGCGGCTGACAAAGTCCCGTGGCTTGTCCTTTTCACTCAGCTTCACTCTAAACTAATTTCTGCAATATATCGCGAGCACTAACCAAAAAGAAGAAAACAAATCTGTCGGTTTACTACAGGAAGGGTAACACACTCGCTTCAGAAACCTTAGGGACATTTCACTAGCCTCAACAGTTATTCCATCTTTCTCGGTCGCCCACTTTCGCAAGTAAAATTTGACCCGCAAACTTTACTCTCAACTGATAAATGAACTATTCTAGCGCGCTTTAGAATTCGTCAAATCTCAAAGTCGAAAATTTTCTTTTCATGCCTCAATATTCATACCAACTTGTTGACCACGCCCGATCAACCTATTAAACCGAACAGATTACAACATCAATCAAGTGACTCATACACTTTTCAACATACTCCGGAGTCTCTTGACCTCGCAGGGCCCGTCTCAACATCAACAACCATGTGGGCAATTTTCCTGCACAAAGCGCTACACACATGTTGAGTTCGACGACTTCCCTACTCTCACACTTTGGAGTCACACTTCTCTAAAACTTCAACTGGAGTTCATAACCCCGCTAAAATCCTCACAAACTTCTCAATTTATCTGCGGCAATAAGCTATGCAAGCGCAACAACCCTAACTTCACTCATACCGTCACTAGAAACGCCGAAAACATTCTCACACCTTTATGTCCTCCATTCGCAAACTCCGAGATCCCGGGAAAGTCATTGGGGACTTAGGGCATCATCATCTCTCCAACATGTTTTATCAAGGAAAATTCTAACTTAACTCCGTCTATTGTTCAGATGGAGTCCCAAAGGGCGAAACCATCAATCTCTGCTGCCATCTACTGATAACGCACCCAGCCCTTATAAATTACCTGTACCTGGACACGTTGGAGGTCGGTGGACCTTTTAGCCGAGTTGGGCTCTCCTCATCCTTGAATAGTCGGGTTATTTAAATCAGTAATCAATAACTGTTGTACGCGATAGCCAATACTCAATTAATAGATCAAAATAACACATTAGAAATCAATAACAGTTGGTATTTCGACGCACCATGACCTTTCAGTCATGAATAACCACACCGGTTTATTGAAAGTTAGTGAATTTATTTCCCTATATTACCAAAGCTAGCACAATGTATATAAGTCTCAAAACTAAATGATATATGTATACGAACATTACTAGCTGTCCATAGCGGTGGAAGAAACGCAATCTACGAAATATCTGAATGATAGTACATTCAGTTAAGGCAATACAAATCACTAATATAAGCAACTGAATTTGACTAATTTCATACATCGGTCAGCATGACAAGATTTCAATTCAACATGGTGCATCAAGTTCATACCTCGACTAACCTCTAATTAGCATTGGCATGTGGGGCTTCATGCAAAACGAATTTAGTCAACACAAATTTGGAAAACTTCTAGCTTGGGCCCTATCAAAATAGCAGTTGGTACCTAAAAGGAAAACACAATGCATAATACAATTATCCTTCATATTTACCAATTACATTCAGCATTCAAGAAAGTCTTCGTCCTTCAGGTACCGGTTCGATCAGCATGGGACAGAATTTCAAAAGGGCAAAGTTAAAGGCAAGTTTCCTTGCAGCAGCAAGGAAAATGGGCAAAGTTACTGCATGGGCAAGACGGGGTAAATTAAAGTTAAAGTCTCTAGGGTGAGAATTCTCAAAGTCTCTTTCTCAGTAATAGAGAAAAGGGCATCAAGATGTCGTCTAAGATGGCGTCTTGCATTTGGCTTCAAAGATGGCATCAAGGAAAATGGCTGACTTCTCTTTGTCCGGGGGGTTTAAGTAAGAAACATTCCAAATTCAGCAGGGTCTTCCATTGGAGGGTTCATAGGGTAGCTTCAAATTGACCAATGGAAAATGTCTTTCTACTAGTATTCTTTTATGCATACATTGTCCTTGGAGCCTTGGAACACAAGTTGCAACAAGGTTTGCCAATTATTTTGATATCTGTACCCTCATTGTCCGCACCTGCAGACTGACCTTGGATCAGAGGGGATGAAACCGGCCTAGTACGAAACCTTGGAGATAAGTGTATTAGTCATCTCTACTGGAAAAATACAACTTTAAGCAAGAATATATGTTACATTAGTTCAAGGAAAAGCCACGCAGTTAGAGTTTGAGACCAGGCAACTAGGCCAAAGCCTCCACTAAATTTAAGCTAAGCACAAATAGTTTCAATAAGAAATCATGGCACACATTTGCAATTATGACGGATTACTACAATTTTCAATTCTTCATGATTAATAAAGCACGTTTATAATATTGGCGAACTACTCCGAGGGCACAATTTCCCCCCGTACATTATTTTCTTTACTAAAATCACACTACATTATACGATTTTGGTTACATGATGTGTGAATATATGTAGTACCCTCTTTTTCTGCGTCATCACTCTCTTTCCAGTATTATTTTTTAAACCTTCCAGCGATGTTACCGGCATGGGTGTTCCAACTGCAGAATACTATGTTGGGAGACCTCGCCTGGTGTACGGGTGCCATAGAGTGGGCCTTACTAAACTGCAGCATCCCACACTAGGGGCGGTTGTGGGCCCCCGATTACACTACAATGGCTGTCATACTGGCTAGCAGGTCATTATTTGTCGGAAGTATATTATACACCTTCACAGATTGCTAGGGGCCAGCTGCATAGATCGATCTGCCCTGGGGTGACACCCCCGCAAGCATGTCCTCCCCTACTTCAGTTAGCCCTAGCCTATTGGAAACTAGCACGGCGATACACTGCGATTGCTGTTCTGCATGCACCCAATATTCCTCTCTGCGGGCTTCCTACATCCCTGGGAACACTCACAGTGCACCAAGTGAGCCTGTTGGAATGTGAGGGGTGTCAACAGTGGGATCCCTGTTTCAGGATGGTCACTTTTGACACATGAAGATTTTGTACAATTACACTGGCTTCCCGAAACATTATTTCTGATCATGCAAGAATAGTTCGATATGCACAACAGCATTGGGTCCCAGAGGCGAGTGAACCCAAAACTCATGAACTACTTTAGTTACTGTATACTATGGGAAATGGGTGACATCTCATTCGCTGGCTCTATCACTGTCTTCCAGCACATATGGGGATGTCCCTAAAACACTAAAGCAGATTTGGGAAACTGACTTAAATTTAAAAACCGAGACAATGTCTAGAAAAACATTCTAGAATATCCCAAACAAGTCTCTGGTAGCTCTAGATTCAAATTGATTCAGTTCTCTATCCTGCACAGGGCGAACCTAACAACACATAGAATTGCTGAAATGTTCCCCTGTGCCTCCTCCGGTTTCCCCATTGTAAAGCCCGGGAAGCTGATCTTTTACATATGTTGTGGACATGTCACCGTCTATCCTAATACTGGGCAGGAATAGCAACAACATTATCGGATGTCACAGGACTGGATTAATTGAATACCATGGCGTAGTGTATCCTGGGCCTCCATCCCCGACCGAGGGGTTTCAAGGTGATACTGCTGTTTGCAGATCTGACCTTATTGCTGGCCAAACGGCTTATTACAAAGCTCCGAGATTAGATAAATGGCGGCACAAGGTGACTTATTGGGGTCTTGCGGAGAGTGATGCACTAGGCGCAAAGAACACTGTGGTCTCCCCCCAAAAAACATCTCCCTAGAATGGGATGCTCTTTTAGAGGGGTTTATAATGCAGGACATGGCACCAGACTGAACAGTATTCATGTATATTTACAATTCCCTAGTTGTGAGAGCAGCAGCATTGGCAGTCCCATTTATATCCAAGATATTTGCTGACACTACTATGGATGTTTAATGTTCTGTCGATGAGGACTGGATTGGATCCCCCCACCCATCTTGGTATAGTATCTCCTTCTCCTACCCTCACACAATTGCATACCTCCCTCATCCCTCTTTGCATCACTACATATCTAAAAACCAAGAGTAGGTGGTGGTATTTTTTTCAGGGTGGGGTGGGTGGGGAAACCATACTATGTTGTTCATTATTTGTATTATTGCAATATATCCTGCAATATTTCAGAGATGACGATTTTTCAGTGTAACTCTATCTGATTCAGAAGTATTCTTCCAATGCCAATAATTGCTGAATGCTTATTCATGCCTTAATGAAATACAATAATGTTTGTGAGGAAAGAAATGTGGAATAGCATATAGTAGAGTAATGTCCAGTGGTGTGGCATTGAGTGTAACAGCCTTTAGGTTAGATGAGTACAGTTGAATGGTGTCAAGTGTAATAACATATAATGTAGTTGCATACAGTGGTGTGGCCTACAATAAAGTGGTGAAAACCGGAATGGTGTATTGTGGGGTGTGGTAGAGTGTAATAGCATATAATAGAGGGACGTACAGTAGAGTGGAGTTTAGTAGAGGGGCAAAGATTGAAGTTGTTTACAGTGTAATAGCATAGAGTGGAGTAGTGTATAGTGGAATAGTATAGAGTGGAGTACAGTGTAGTGGCGTAGAGTAGAGTAGTGTAGAATGGAGTGGCATACAGTAGAGTGGTGAGTGGTGACCAGTGGAGTGGGGTAGAGTTAAATAGCATATATTGGAATGGCATCCAATGGACTAGCAGCGAATGAAGTGGCAGAGTGAAGCAGTGTATACTGGAGTGGCATAGAGTTGAGTAGCATGTAGTAGAGTGGCATACAGTGGAATAGCATAGAGTGGATTGCTGTTCAGTGGAGTGGCATAGACTGGAATACTGTATAGTGGCATAGCACATAGTGTAGTGTCGTACTGTGAAGTGGTGTAGACTGGAGTGGCATATACTTTAATGTGGTAGAGTGTAATATTATACAGTGGAGTGCCTTACAGTGGAGTGGCATCCAATGCAATAGTGTAGAATGGAGTGAGGTACAGTGGAGTAGCATACAGTGGAGTGGCATACAGTGAAATAGGATTGAGTCTAGGGATGTACAGTGGAATAGCTTTAAGTGGAATAGCTTATACTGGAGTAGCGTATTGTGGAATGGTATCCAGTGGAGTGTCATATACTGAAGAGGCATAGAGTGGAGTTGTATACAGGGTAATAGCATAGAGGGAAGTGATGTAGAACAGAGTGTTGTACATTGGAGTGGCGTAGATTGTCATAGTGTATAGTGGAGTAGCTTAATGTGGAGTGGTGTGTAATTGAGTGGTGCAGACTGGAGTGACAGTGTGGCAGTGTGCAGTGTTGTGGGGAAGAGTGTAATGGCAAACATAGGAGTGGCCTCGATTGAAGTGGTATCCAATCAAATAACCTAGAATGAAGTGGCTTAAACTGGAGTGCCAAAACCTGGAGTGGCGTTGAGTAACGCAGTATACAGTTGAGTGGTATACAGAAGAATAACTTACAGTGGAGTGGCATACAGTGGAATAGAGTAGAGTGGAGTGTTGTTCAATGGAGTGGCGTAGAGGGTATAGTGGAGTAGCTTACAGTGGAGGGGCATAAAACAGATTGGTGTCAATTGGAGTGGCATAGAGTGTCATAGATAGAGTGTAATAGCATGCAGTGGAGTGTCGTACATTGGTGTGGCATCCAAAGGAATAGCATGGAATGAGGTGGCGTAGAGTGGAGTGCTATACACTGGATTGGTGTAGAGTGGTGTAGCTCACATGAGAGTGGGAGGCAAAGGAATAGAAAACAGTGGAGTGTTGTAGAGTGGAGTGGCGTGCAGTGGAACAGAGTAGAGGGAGCAGCATACAATAGAATGGCATAGAGTAGAATAGCATATAGTAGAGTAGTGTCCAGAGGAGTGCCGTACAGCTGAGTGGCGTAGAGTGTGATAGCCTATAGTTTAGTTGAGTACAGTGGCATGTCGTAAAGTTTAGTAGCATATATTATTTTAGCATACAGTGGAGTGGCTTACAGTGAACTGGTGTAGATTAAAATGGTGTACTGTGGGGGTAGCGTGTAATAACATACAATAGCGCGGTGTACAGTGGAGTGGGGAAGAGAGGTAAACCATAAAGAAGAGGGGCAAAGATTGAAGTTGCATACAGTGTAATAGCATAGAACGGAGTGGTGTACAGTGGAATAGCATAGAGGTGAGTACAGTAGAGTGGTGTTGAGTAGCGTAGAATGGAGTGGCATACAGTGGAGTGGCATAGACTTGAGTAGTATACAGTGGAGTGGGGTAGAATGAAATAGCATACAGTGGAGTGGCGTCTAATGGACTAGCGTAGAAAGGAGTGCCATAGACTGTAGTATGGAGTAGCGTATAGTGGAGTGGCATACACTGGAATAGCATAGAGTGGATTGGTGTAGAATAGAGTGGTGTAGTCTGGAACAGTACAGTTGAGTAGCATACAGTATAGCTGTGTACTAGGAAGTGGTGTAGACTGGAGTGGCATACACTGGAATGGGGTAGAGTGTAATAGCATACAGTGAAGTGGCATACAGTAGAGTGTCGTTCAATGGAATAGAATGGAATGGAGTGGGTTAGCATGGAATAGCATACAGTAGAGTGGCATACAGTGAAATAGCTTGGAGTGGAGTACAGTGGAATGGCATAGAGTAGAATAGCATATACTGGAGTAGCGTATAGTGGAGTGCCATACAGTGCAGTGCCATAGACTGAAGTGATGTAGAGTGGAGTTGCATACAGTGTAGCAGTGTAGACTGGAGTGGCGTAGAGCGAAGTGTTGTACAGTGGAGTGGCACAGAGTGTGATAGTGTTTAGTGGAGTAGCTTATAACAGAGTGGTGTAGACTGGAGTGACATACAGTGGTGTTGGGTGGAGTGTAATTTCATACAAAGGAGTGGAGTTGATTGGACGGGTGTCCAATTGAATAGAGTTGAATAAAGTGGCAAAGAGTTGAGTGCCATAAACTGGAGTGACGAAGAGTGAAGTAGAGTTTAAGAGGAGTGGCATACAGTGGAATAGCATACAGTGGAGTGTTTTAGAATGGAGTGGCATACAGAGGAATAGAGTAGAGTGGAGCAGAATGGCATAAATTGGAATAGTGTATAGTTGAGTAGCATCCAGTGGAGTGGCATACAGTGGAGTCACGGAGCCTGGAGTTGCAAAGAGTGGAGGTGAATACAGTGTAAGAGCATAGATTGCATTGGCATACAATGGCAATGCAGACAGTGCAATAGCGTATAGTGGCCATGTATAGAGGGAAATAGCATATTGTAGATTGGCTACAGTGGCACAGCATACAGATGTAAATGAAATTTAGCAGCAGTGTAGATTATGGTGTGCAGAGTAATGCAAAACAGCGAATTGCAATGCCTTGCATTTCTCCAGATTTATCAATCAATGCAGGGCCACGCATGGTGGACTTGCATTGCTTTGCAAATCTCACTTAAGTATTGCAATGACCATGGAACACCAGGACTGACTAAAGTATACCACAATCCAGTAATACAATTGTCAGTATACTGTGAGACAGGGCAATGACAAGCCAGTATCTAATTCAGTAATGGCTGTTTTCAGAGAATGAACAGGTAGCCATATTTTTAACTACACTTTGTGTTCAGTGTTAGGGGCTTAGATAAAGGTAAGTAGTTGGTCCCCACCTATTGCCACTTTATTAAGGTGATAATAGGTAAGGAAATTTAATTATAATTTGTATATATTTTAAAATACGTTTATGGCCATGTACTGCTGTAGGCTTATAAAATTTGTGAATTTAAATGAAAGTTCAGCAGTGACAGATATCAGTATGCTTAAATGTCTTATAACTTAAAAATTCTTATCCTACCTAACTGCAGTACCCAAAAGCATCATCTCTGAACCATAATGTGTAATCCTGCCAAATTCGATGTAAATCCATTCTGCTGTTTTTTCCTCTATGTCAAATACAATAGTCTATAGATGATGCATTAGTGAAAAATGTGTTTTGGGAATCCATTTTATCTTTGCGCCCCCTGAACAATTTACCACAAAAAATGTACATCATCTCAAAATGTAGAAAATGCTATGGGTCTGGAAAGTTTGTGGTAATTCATCAAACAGATGGAATATTAGGGAGGTAATATCCAAGGAATTTCTTTCTTTGAGAACACTAACTATCAATGCAGAGTGGAAATCAGATTTAATGTCATTTCTTTCTGTTTGTATTCCAATTCTTTTGTATTTGTTTATTGGTTTACACAATCCTGTGACCATAAAGGTGTTTTTAGTTGTTCGTGTAATTCTGAAACTTTACATATGCAGTCTAGTTTATCTTTTGGGCTTCCTTGCTACTATTATTGGGATTGTGCTACCTATGAAGCCCAAAGTGAATGAAAGTCAGTCATTGTTGTTATAAAAATTAAGATTTTTTTTTTTCTTTATGATCAATTATCATGCTACATATAGTGGTTTGTGTAGCTCTCTGCTAAGTCATTTTTCCATTTTGTTGCACAGGAGTACATAAGGAAGATGGTGTTTGTTTTGGCTTGTTGAGCACAGTTTTGCTTTGTGAGCCAGAAAGCATGCAACCCAACTTATATGGATTAAAATGTATTTTATCCATTATGTATTAGTTTACGGGTTTCCATTAGTGTGGAACCATAAATGGGTATTTCAGTTAGTTATGTAGTAAATCTGAAAGTTTACATATGTGGTCTAGTTTATTCTTTGGGCTTTCTTGCTACTTTTAGTAGGATTGTGCTATATATAAAGGCCAAAGTGAATGAAAGGCAATGATTGTTACTGGTAGAAAAATTGAGATTTCTTTATTTCTAAGGCCCCGATTATAATGTCCTCCAAATAGTAGTTTGTGTGGCTCACCGTTAGGTCAATCTTTCACAGGAGAAAGATGGTTTTTGTTTGGCCTGTTGGGTAAAATTTGTTTTGTGAGCTAAAGAGCATGCAAAGACAAGTTATATGTATTAAAATATATTCCAACCATTATGTATTTGTTTATAGGTTTGCATTATCATTTGACCATAAATGATGGGTCTTTCAGTTGTTTGTGTAGTAAATCAGAAACTTTACATATGCAGTCTAGTTTATGTTTTGGGCTTCTTTGCTACTTTTAGTTGTATTGTGCAACAAGATATCACTAAGTTGCTGACCCTTATATCTTCATAATCACTTCATAACATCACCTGCAATGGCAAAAAGGATCATCTACATAGTCTAATGTAGATTGGGGTCAATTTTTATTATAACCTATTCAACCATTTTGGCACCACGTGAAATACAAAGGACTATGTAAAATGCATTGGATTTCGAGCATGTTTTGGAGCCCCCCTTTTGTTTTGCACCCCCTTGGCCACAAGCTGCAAAACCTTTAATCCTTTCACAATTTAATGGGTGCAACAGGCCTGTAAAGATTTGTGGCGATTAGTCAAATGGGTTCAAAGTTTTTAAGGGACAAAAATCTAAGGAATCCCTATCTCTAGTAACCCTAACTGTAACTACAATGTGGCTATCACCACTCTCCAATATATTCATACATATATTCACTGAAAAAAATAAAGTTTATAGTTAGGTTGACATTTTACCCATAACAAAAAACATAACAATTCAGCAGTTATAATTATAGTTATACTTATGTCAAGAAACTATAACTCATTGCATAAAGTTCCTTTCTGGCACGAGTTACAATTACTTCAGATAAGTATAACTATAAGTATAACTATAACTGCTGAATTTCTATGGTTTTGTATGGGTAAAACATCAACCTAACTATAATGTCCCTGTAACCTTCGTTTTTTTTTGTGAATTTTAATGTATTTTTTAACGAAAAGTGATATGAAATCACTGTATGTTAATACACCCAGTGCCATGCACAGCTTTCATCAGTGCGCTGTGGGGAGTTGGCTTAGGGCCTGTCCTGCGGCCAAACCCCCAATCTGCATCCAACCCTGGATCCAATCCCACACTAACCAAGGCCTTCAGCTGTGTGCAGCGTGGGTATAGATGAAGTGGGTGTATTTTTTACATTTTTTGGGATCCGCAGATCCTTCACAAGTTTACACTGAGGGCCACCTGAGCACCACGGTGGATATGCAGATCAACCGAAAAAAAAATGGGCAATTGCCCATGACAGGTCGTTAGAGGGCCTTTCCATGTGTCCTATTGGGTCAGGATACCTGTATCCTGAGCCCTAATATGTTTTACACTGTTTATTCCCATCCCCCCAGCCAATGCGAGAAACAAAATGGCAAATGCAACTTTTCTGTCAGGTTGCAGCCAGCCAATCATGGCCTTGCTTTTACCAAGCATCCGCAAATCCACCACAAGTGGATCTGCAAATGGTCTGCACCTCTAGATAAAAACATTTATTTTTCCTTTAGTAACTCCTGAAACTACTTAAAAGATTTACATCAACTCACAAAAAGCACAATCTGCCAACCAAGATCTAGGTTCCTGCCAGATTTGGTATAATTACTTTGAGCGGTTCAGGCTGTAGCTATGTCTAAAGAATGCAAAATCGTCACAGATGCAGAATGGGATAAAAGTGTTCTGGGCTGGAAACCCCATTTTCCTCAGGCCGTTGATGAATCACTCTGAAACATTCAAGACAGCAGCTGAACTAGTTGTCGTACTAATGTGAAATATTTTGTGGAGAGTCGTCAAACGGCGCCAAAGTTATTGCCAAAACAATACATACAATATGTGATATATTCATCCTAACAATTACTACCTACTGGCAATTGCTAGTAGGAAATATATATATATATCTATGCAGACCGCTTTTCCCTCCTTCACCAACAACAGTTAATTAGTTGCTATTCTGCCATGATGTATTTCAGCAACAAACTGGCCTTGATCACGTGACACACAGCGCCTATCACCGACCTTTAACGTGCCCACATGATTATTCAAACCAGTGTTACTACAAAATACTATGTGGTTACCCATTACCAATATCAAAACATTGTTACATCGTATTTACATTTACCTTCTTGCAGCTTGGCATTTTGATCATGAATTAAATTTCTAATCACATTCCTGATATTAAAGCCTTATTTAATTTCATTGTTATGAGAGGCAAACTAACTGAACATGCTGTTGCAGAGCATAAAGCTTTTCCACATCTGCGAATTAATATTATTATTGTTGAAGACCTAATTTAATAAGTAATAACTCATTCATCCAAACAATGGTACTCAGCTGAATCTACAATAATTTTACATTTGTCTTTGTTTACTATTTAGAGCCACATATATATACTATCTAGTGGTGGTCACCACTAGGTAGTTATAGTTAAGACCTAGTTTCTGTATAAAAATAGATTTTTTACTTTCCTATATCTTTGGCACTGCTTGATGAATCTTCATGAAACTTTCCAAAAAAAATAGGCAGTCACATCAGCTGCTGCCTAGAAAGTTTTGGGGTGATACATCCAGTCCGGGGGGGCCTAGAAAAAGGGGGGGGGTCCCAAAACATGTTTTCCCCTTTTCATTTTTTGAATAGGAATTGCGCAGAAAGTACTGGATGGAATTAAACCAAATTTGGCAGAAAGGTAGGTTCTGGTCCAGAAAGGGGTTGCTTTTTTTTTGTTGGTGTAAATCCGTTCTTTAGTTTTTGAGAAAGTAAGCGGAAAAATTGTACATAAAGGTAATCAAAGGATTTGTGACCCCTCCTTATCATGTGCAGAGATCTGATTGGCTGTCAACACTAGAAAAGGGGCCAGGGTACAGACACCCTGAACTCTTAGCTCTGGTGGTTTAGCCCAGATATGCGGCTAATCCAACAAACTGTTTTTTTTTTTTTTTAAAGAAGCGCAAGTTCCTGCACTTCATGTTTATTAAGCCCATGGTTGGGTCAAGTCTCCCTTCAGCCCTGGGGATCACCACCTCCCTGGAGCTATATCTTGTTGGAGGTTGGCCATGTGGCCCCCCTCTTGGAGCCAGTGATGGCCCTGGGGACCGCTCATGCTATGTCCCAGGGTGGCCACCCCCGGGACAGGGCTGTTTGCTGTGGTTTGGCTGCAACTTTGCAGCTGCAGCCAAGCCACAGCAAACACTTTGGTTTTTGACAGCAGGACCTGTCAAGCAGGTCCCACTGTCAAAAACCAATGCTTTCCTCTCTGTCCCCTGCAGACAGGTATGCATGCAGGGGACAGAGATGAAAGGTTTGCTTCAGCAACCACGGAGCTGCTGCTTAAAGCAGGTCTTTGCTTGCTGAAGCAATGGGACCATGGGGGAGGCATTGAGGCTTCCCCTGCGGGCCCAGATAGCCCGTAAAGGCTAATTGCTAATTACCCCACAAATTACGGCACTCATAACATCTTTGATAATTATGAATGATAATATCAATGTAATATTTGCAGTAACATTTTTGATGAAATAACTGTGCATGGTGAGGGCCCGAATTATAGTAATCTTAGGACACAAGTTATAGTTAATTGAGGTAACTCTAACTATAACTGGTGAATTTCTGTGGTTTCGTAGGTTTAAAATGTGAGCCTAACTATTACGTTCCTGTAACCTTTGGATTTTAAGTGAATTTCTATGTTTTTTCATAATTCTATTTCCTACATAAAACATCCCTATAACCTTGTTATTTTCAGTGAATATATATTTTTATATGTATATATATATATATATATATATATATATACATATATATATGTAAATATATATTTTTATATGTATATATATACATTTATATATATATATATGTATATATATACATTTATATATATATATATATAAAAACATATATATTCTATCCCAAAGTGATAATTCCATGACCCTGAACACCAAATGTAGGAGTCAACAAATTATTGACAGTGATGAGAGTCGTTTTATTATAAAATAACTCATACCAAGCCACACAAGAGTGCCAAAGCGTTTCGCAAATGAAGGCAAATGCCTTCATCTGGACAAACCCTTCTACCTTTTCCATGAAATTAAAATACACAAACAGTCCCTCCTTAGTGTTGCCAATCCCAGTGCTGAATACTCATCTGGTTCATCGCATGGATAGGTTCCCAAGTAAATGCCATCTTGGAAAAGTGTACATTGCTCAATTTGGCAATTATATTAAAATATTCATCAACTGTTATGCTAAAAACCGTTTGTAAATATTCACAATATGATTGCACATAGTAATCACAGCATTGCTACACTCAAATATTATCGTAGTCTTTGAACTTTAAGTTCCTCACAATACAGTGAAATGAAAAGTGCATCGTGTTTAAATAAACAATGCTACTCAGTTGATCAATGCTGGTTCGTAAAACGGAAGGTTCCCAAGTAGGCACCATCTCAGAAAAATTTACATTGTTCAGTTTGGCAATAATATCAAAACGTTCATCATTTGTTATGCTAAAAAGCCTTTTGTGGAAATTCACAATATTATAGCACATAGTAATCAAAGTATTGTTACATTCACATATTGTTGTAGTCTATGAGCTTCATGTTCCTCATAGTACAGTAAAATGAAGAGTGCACCGTGCTTAATAAAACAATGCCAATCAATCGTTCAATAAATGGAGTCAATACCCCTGGATAAGTGAACCCTGAGACCTATATCAATTCTCTGATTTGCTGGTACCCATAATATGTAATCATTTCAAGAATACAGTCAATAGCGAAATAAAGTTTTCAGTGCTTTGGTAAACAAATCACTCACTGTAAACTAGAGTTCCTACTTACACACCATCTTGAAAAAAACAATCAGTAATATATCCAATATCAGTGTGATATGCAAAAACTAATACTCTACAAGCAACCACTATTGAGCAATCTAGAAATGTAAAAATTCATATCAGAATCTCAAATAATGCTCATAGATATCACATTTGAACTTAAGCAAAGTGCAGACTAGTACCATATAGTATGAAGGGGATCACAATCTTTTTAATTGGACTCTACAATACACCCAACCGTGAAAGTCATAAAAAATACATTAAACACTAATTCAATTCTGTAAACAAGCACAGATGTCAAAGTTCATTAAATGCTGACATGCAAAGTATATATACAGCAGCCAATTAGAGAAATCTTAATCAAATCTAACACCCACACAAGGAACAGCACATATTCAAAACCAAAATGATCACAGGATATCTCATCATCATTAGAATGTCTATATATGTACATGCAGTTCCACATCTAAATTGTGTTCCCATAGTCTTTCTGTTCCCAACAAGAAAATCATAATGGAGCCAGCGTCAATGTGGCGGAGCGGCGGGTGCGCAGCACCTGACGCACGTTTGAAATGATCCACCACTGTGTAAAAGAGCAGTAATCTATCTATCTATCTATCTATCTATCTATCTATCTATCTATCTATCTATCTATCTATCTATCTATCTATCTATCTATCTACATTATTATATGTATGTAGTAGCTGAATACCACCACATGCAGAATGTGAGGATCGTTGACCCCCAGCCATCTGCTATTGGATGGTGAGGCCAACCTGGCCTCCCTTTTTGTGAAGCTTAGCTCATATTGCGGGCTGTCCCAGATGTCACTCATGGTAGACATGGGATTTGCTTTGCCATTTTTCACTGTCTTCAAAAGCCTATATTGCTTGGTCACTCCTCATCCTTCATTGAGGTAGAGAAGATGTCCTTCTCCTGGATGTACATCAGCATATCCTCACTCATCTTGAGCAGCAGAACACAGGTAGAGGGAAACAGAAGAATGAAATGCTAACAATGGTAGCATTAGATGTGCCACCTGAGGTGGACTGACATGTTTGTAGTTTAGCAAGCAGCTGTGACTGTATCTCAGCTAACAGCTGTGGCTAGAACTCTGTGGGCGTTTGTGCAGATGATAGGATTGCCACAATTTCAGTGATGTTTGGAGAGGGCATAGTTGTTGGCCAAGTGGAGGGACCTTCATGATCCTCATGCCCAGAATCACCTCAAAGGGAAGTTATTCTTTACTGTGTTGCACATATATACAGATCCCCCTCACAACAAAGCACAAAAACCATTGTGGAATGACCGCACCTAGAGAAACAACCATTTAAATCCCATGTTTTACAATCTAGGGTGCATATCTAACACAGTTTTCAAACAATTATTTGCACACATATGTTCATGTATTCCACTTCTTGATGTTTAGTACACTCCTGGATACATGAACACTCTACAGCCAACTATTTTCTGATTTAATAGCAATTTACTCTCAGCTACATCATCCTTATCCCTACCAGATTTCTGGCACTTCTGCCTTTCAGGCAAAATTTCAGAGACACCCTCCTAGACCTAGCTGCTGCCTTATACTATCCTCCTTTTCTCCTCGCTGAAGTGTCACTACCCTCATGCAAGGCTTATTTTTTGTCATGTGTCCTGGATAATGATGTGTTATTTTTATGGTCTGGCTTGACACCACAGCTATCACTAGAGAATTATTTGAGCAATCATCACTGGAGAGCAGATTTGACTCCACCTACATGTTGGTATCCTGGAGTACATGTTGTGATTGGGTAGAAGTTGTGTACTTCCACAAAAAATGTGCTTGCCCTCCAGGCAGCTATGAACTTTTTGTTTATTTATCTAGCTGCCTAAGCTTGACCTTACAGGGTTGCACACATGACATTATGATGCTATTAAAGCGTCTTAGATAACAATATCTTTTATGTTGTTTTTCTCTAACAGCAGCACAGGTGGGAGGAGGGTAGTCATTAACCTACAAAGAGTTTTAGGTCTGGCTTGACAGAGCGACTGTCACTTGACCTTTTAACCTACAATCAATATTATTCAACAGTTCTTTTTTGCCACAGAAATACATATCTATTCCCATACTTCTTACTAGTAATGCATCACAATACAATGCAACATTTCTTTAAAGCCAGACATATTGGCATTGCCACTGCTTGTTTAGTTAGGTTTGTAAGTTTTCTGCTTTTTCGCATGTACACATTTCAATTACCTGGCCGCTGGTGCCTCAAGAGATGCCATCAGTATATGATGTCTCAATAATCTTCAAGATCCTCTCCTCCTAGGGTTTCAGATATAATTCAGGGGCATTCATCCTGTGGCCTGAATTTCGGATGGTACCGATATATTGTCTCCCTAACCTACCATGTAATGTCATACTGAAACTCCTAAAATCTTCCATGTCTTTTAGAGGGAGGTGGACAGTACCTTCACCTTACCTGTTATTGCCTGCTATAGATATATGCACACTTAATTGGGCAGGCCTTGAGTGTGATGTGGCAAAAGAGGTGGACCTCCTCCTTAACAACCCCATTGTGCAGCACCTCCAGCTCCTGATCATAACATTTAATTTTCTTCTGCTTGCCATCTGTCATGGTCACACCTACTTGGTGTTTTTGACTTGCATGGTAGTGGGAGAATGCCATTCAACTCTCCAAGTGTTTCTTTCAGCACAGGTGTGGTACCCAAAAGATTGCATTCTTCTTTTGGTGGTTTGCTTGTCCTGGTGAGGCTTGAGCACCACAAAAGTGCTTCAGGGATGCCATTGGGTGTGCTTCAGTATGTTTTTCAAATAGCTGCATATATAAACATACTCACGCTGTGTTTTATGAAAATTCACGGTTGTCCGTGCATGCACCCTTTGGAGCACTGAATTTACAGTGCCTGACCCAATAGGCATGTGTTAGCCACAAAGGTGCCAGTACCTATTCCACCGGGCAAACTATTTGGGAAAAATCATGGCAATGGAATACTCAATTGCCCTATGATATTGCTGTTTCACAAGTATCCTCTTCAAGCTCAATTGCGAAGAATTTGGAAGTAAGGGCTTGTGTGTTTAATTGCAAAAATTATTCAGAAGACTAATTATTGGAGAAGGAAGGGCATGCTGGCTTCCACTACCATGCCTTTGCTTTGTTGTAACCACGTGTTTGGACTCCTTTGGCTGGCTGGGGTCTTTCACAGAGGCAGATCAGCAGCAGCAGCTTCAAGAGGTTCCTCACGTGTGCTCCCAGCCAGGGGAAACAGACAAAAGTTTTGAATTCAGGAAGCACCACAGCTTGGGTCAATAAGAATAGTTCAATAACGGTGAGAAAGTCCTCTTGCTGCAAATGAGGGTCCACTTGTATGTCCAATTAATGGTGGGTGGGAAGCAGCCTACTGCCTATCAGCTTGAGTGCATTTTTACAGTTCATAAATGCAAAGGCCAGTTTGTCACAGAGTGTACACCTTCAGATGGGCCTCTGGAGGTGGGGGCATCCCCCATCTCCTTCCTATTATGCACTGTGGTGGACAGAACATATATGCTTCAAGACATGTATAACCCCCAGGGGCATGCTCTGGAACATGAGACAGATCTTGGATACAAAAGAATAGAAAAGGAGGAAGTGGTAGATGGGGCTGTCCTTATTGCTACTATTGACAGGCACCAACCTCCATCATCTGTCAGGAAGAATCATACACAATGTAGGCATACAGAACAAATTGATCAAGAACAGCGAAAAGGTGGAGACATAATGGTAAGACAAATGTGTACCCCAAAAAACACCTTGGGTTTATTAACTCCAGAGTAATGAGAGTGAAAGGCCAGTCACCAGTTCATGAGAAATTCTCTGCACAGTGCTGTGCACCAGCTTGACTATGATCACTGTCAAAGAAGCCCCACAAGAAAGGGCTGTCCTGTGGAAGTCACTCATCTGAATTCTAGGCCTTCCGATGCGGCGATGACAATTCCCCAATCCTGGTGAGGACTAATGTGACCGCAATGAAGAGTACATTGCCCTCTTGCAAGTCCTCAAAGGGAATGGGGTTTTGGGAGGAGAAAATGAGAAAATATTAGTTTCTGCTTCATGGACTGCAGAATCTGACTGCTGGACCTTAGACTGTATGTCGTGTTGGGTGTCAGGACTTTTGATGTCTTAAAACACTGGGTTCTTGGTTTTTAGGATCCTGGGCTACAAAATAATTACTTAATTAATACATTGAACTTTCATAAACTATTGCAAAATTATACATTGTTGACACATTGTGCATAAGTTTCTATTAGGCTGAACAAGTCTCTTCCTCTTTTTACAATAATTTAAGAGTCTCTGAAGCAATGTCCAAACTCAAAAACAATCAACTTGACTCAAGGGCTTCTTTGTGTTCAGGCGTAATCTTTTCCCAATAATATTTTAGATGAACTTGCTTTCTTTCCAATCTCCTAATCCCAGGGGAGTGCTTGATCCAGGAAATACTTCTTTCCTTAATGTCTGTTTAGTGGTATCTTGGATTCCCATCCAAATGATAAATCACAACAGTTCTTATTGTCATAAATTATTTAAAAGACAGAGCTCTGTTTTGTTTCATTTAAGCAATTAATCTGTCTTTATCTTGAAATGAAGTTACTTGCTTGAATATTTCAGAAGAACCCAAACTGGGTTATTTCATCTTTCTTATTTTCTCTCTTTTAGAGGAAATACAGGATAGTTGGCAGAAGACGGAAGAGGAGAGCCAGAACTCCGCAGGAAGCTGATCGGAGGGTGAGGATCGTCAGAACTCGACTGGAGGCTGTCCAGAGGACGAGAATTGATGGATCTGACTGGGAGGTGGTCAGAGAAAGAGGAACATTGGAACTTGACTGGAGGCAGATTTGAGGACAAGGAACTTGACTTGCATTGGAACTTGACTGGAGGCAGGCTGGAGGACAAATAAATTGACTTGACTAGAAATATGTGAGCAGAGCAGAGCCAAGCAAGGCCTCAGACTCACACACCTCCTTAAATAATCAGATGTACACATGTGCCTTTTGGCAGCTGTTAAGGAAATGAGCAATTATCCTCCTGATTGTGGCACTTGTTCAATACAGATCACATTGTGAAGAGCACATGTTTTGGCAGTAACAGTTGGAGCAGGTGGAAAGGCAGTTGGTTGTTTGTTAAGGAAATGAGCAATTATCCTCCTGATTGTGGCACATATTCAATACAGATCACATTGCCAAGAGCACATGTTTTGTCAGTTACAGTTGGCACAAATGTGCATAATCAGCAAGTATTGGTTAGAATAAATAAATGAGACATTTAACAAGCATTGATTATTGCAAACTTAATATTCAAGGATGTAATGAATATACCCAAATAAGTCAGAATGTTGCAAGCAACAGCACCTTACTGTAATCAAGCTCTTGGATGTACAGTACAAGTGTACCCACAACAGGGGCATCAATTGAGAAAGCAGGCACCTCAATGATCATCCATGAGGTCAGGTTTGGGATGGGTGGGTTTGAGTTTGGGAGGGGAGGGGAGGGCTTTACTTTGGGAGAGGTGGACTTAACGTTGGGAGGCGTGGTCTTAACTTTTGGAGGGGTGGTCTTCTTCTTTGATGTGGGAGGGGTATGGCTGGTAAAAGGGGGGGCGGGTGCAACAGGAGAGGATTTAGATGTGGAAGGGATGGATCAGGATGTGGGTGGGGTCCTTTTGTTTTTCAGAGGGGGTGGGGATCACAGGGGTAAGGGCAAGGTCAAAAAGGAAACTTTCTTGGGGAAAATGGATAGGGACTTCAGAAGGGATTCGGGTGTGGGAGGTTGAGGAAGTGGTTGTGTCGGCTGTGGGTGTTGATGCTGCTGGTGTGTGCATGTCTGAGACATGCTTGGGTTTGGGTGTTTGTCTGTTGCATGTGTAAGTGTGGGAGTTAGCATTTCTTGGGGGCTGTGAGGTGGAGGTGCTGGGTAATGTGGGTATGGTGAGTGTGTTTGTGGGTGTTGGCGTGGGTTCTGGGGGTATAGTGTGTTTCAGGGTTGTGTGTGGGTTTTAGGGTGATGTCTTAGGGTATGGTCCCTGTGGCGTGTGGGTCTGTGGGTGTTTGGGTGGTGTCTGAGGGTATGGTGGGTATGATGGGTATGGTGGCTGTGTCTGTGGGTATTGTGGTGATGTCTGGGGGAATGGTGTCTGTGATGTGTGGGTCTGTGGGTGTTGTGGTGGTGTCTGGGGGTATGGTGTCTGTGGTGTGTGTGGGGCTGTGTATATTGGGGTGGTGTCTGGGGGTATGGTGTGAGAGTCTGTGGGGGTGAGGGTGGTGTCTGTGGGAATGGTAGGTGTTGTGGTGTGTGTGAGTAACTATTGAAGGCTTACTTTCCAGTGTGTCTTGTGGTGCTTGTGTTTATGTGTGCTGCTTGTGTGTGTTGAGGTGAGTGACTGTGGATATGTCTGTGTGCTTGAGACAGGTAAAGGAATGGGGAATTTGGTTGAGGAAGAGGTAGATGGTGGGGATTAGGATTGTGGGGATGGAAGACTGCCATCAGCGAGGAGGCCAGAGCCTGAAAAGATCTCTGTAGGCCAGAAATGGCTATATGAATACCTTCCAGGTACACAACCATCTGCTTAAGGTGGCTTTCCACACACCTAAATGGCATTCAGAATGGCAGTCTAACCCACAGAGATACTCCTCAGGAGGGCAATAGACTCCTCACTCAGGGTAGCAGGGGCAATGGGGCAGGAAGTGAGGTGCCTAGGGTGAAGGAGACGTCCAACCTCTTGGGTGACGGGGCACGGACAACTGGGTAAGGAGCAACAGGTAAGGTGGAGGATGGAACAGGAGCAGGTTCCACCACCACTAGGAAGTTGTTACTGGTGGAAGAATCTGAGGATGATGATTTGGATCCTGTGTCCTCCTTGGCACACCTCTCACCCTCTGTGCCACTGGGTCCCTCCATGTCGGATGTCTCATGACTGGAGGTACCGTGGCCAGCTACTTCCCCACTTGGTTTGGTCCTGTACCCTCTGCTTGCCTGCGCTATTGCTGAAATTACAAAGACAAATAGGGTTACTACAGATGCCTGATCACATTTAAAAACAGCAGTGATTAGCAAACATTACCATAACCAATAGTAGCCCCCAACCACAAGCTCCAGCAAAGTGGCTCCAACACTTGAAAACCATATGCATGCATGGTACTTGAACATGGTACATGAACTGGCCCACAGGAAATTCAGAATCACAGACAACTCCAATTGCATGGGTGAGGCTGTGCAATCTCAATACCCATGAACAAATTTGAGACTTGAATGGTTTGCCTTACATAGGATCCATCAGCAGCCTGTTGTCACAAATGAGTATGGCAATGCCAAGTTCAATCTCACAGATCCCACACAAGGTAATGCATCCAGCTAATCTTCATATACCCAATACAAAATCATGATGAGCTGATGGCCAAATAATCCTACCATGTTGCTAAAAGAAGTACAGTAGCCAGAAGAAGGTGACATGGAAACATCCATGTCACATTGGAAACATTTCCCAATGGGCACTTCACTAGGTGTACATTGTCTAAATAAGCTCATGGAAGTTGTACTAATGTTGCTCAGATAGATTACACATCTTGCACAGAAATGTATACTGGACACAAATTGGGCAAAATGTCTGGTAAATTTGTCTACGAATACCATACCACAATGAACCAGCTATCCCCAGGGAAATTACCTCTGTTGCTTGGTACTCCTGAGAATATCCTACTCAGATTGGATAAGTGAAATTTAATAGTCCTTTAGATGGTGTAGAGGCTCAGGGATACTCAAATACATGTAGAATGCCCTTAACATATTTCTCAATGGCAAGACACAACACTGTCCCTGAACACAGATTTACTTGAATGAATGGTTGAACACAACCACATATGATTCCCACATTACTGCAGTCACTCCCTAATGCATGTCAACAGTTAGGCAATGAACCTGTACCATTTAACATGTGCTAAGCCCTTTGCTAAATGGTTCTACATCAACGGTATTCAAATAAATATCAAGAGTAAAAACTGTAGTCCTACCTGCCATGTATATGCCAAATTAAATTGAATGATGAGTGAGGGTATGTGTGAGCCGCCAGACAATGGTGACACACTCCTGTCTGTGGCACCTAATGAACCGTGTCCCTATCACATATGTCAAATTCAAAACACATGTTGGCGTGCACACATATGGAAGGGAATCGAACACCATCCCATTAAGACAGGTAGATCATGCATGAAACACCAGTAAAAATGACATGGCAAAAGTGTAAGGTACACATGCTAACATGTATGCACAAGGAATGTTGGCGAAAGTGATGTCACCAAAATCGTGTCACTGGACATTCACTACTTGCCAAGGGAAAGTATTGATCTCTGACTGAACTCAAAGGGCAATGTATGCTCTCTCACATATATGATGGCCACCTACAGACAGTAGTGAGAAACCAGCACTTTTGATGCACTGAAGAAAAATGGCGTGTGGGGGACAGGTGCCAATATACTCCCATGAACAGACACATGGCTGAGTACAGTGATCTATTACTTCATGTTGTTTTGGGCCACACACTCAAGACAAGTGGGCTGTTAAGGACAAATGACACTCACAACAACAAACATCATGACCCAATTGCTCACTGTAATCAGCCATGGTATGGCCATGGAGAGTTCATTAGTTGTGGACTGTACTTCGTTATGTCCTCAGTCACTGGGCCAATAGGCAAGGCACATCAGCATGCACCAACTACCATACCTACACAAACAATTATTCATCTTGTGTGTCACACACGGCCCATCTCCATATTTCAGTGGGAAATGGCAGACTCTAGCACATCAACTTGGCAATGTAACAGACAGGAATTTGCCCTGGACTCACCCCCTTGTAGCTGATGTTCTCCCCTCAAATGCCCATCAAGCTTGGTGTATGCCATGGCCAGAATGCAGGCCATTGGAGGGTCAGGCTCTGATGTGTGCCCTGCCCATGTTGAGAGGGCAGCCCCAGCTGAGCCTCTGCAATCTTTAGGACCCATCATTTCAGGTCCTCCCACCGACAGTTGCCACTCCACCGGCTATGGACTCCCAGGGTCCACACCTTCCAGGCGATGGCTCTCCAAATTCGTTTCTTCTGGTGGGCATTAACCTGTATGGATGCAAGAGACAAAGCAAAAGTGTACAAATCCCTTTTATGGCCAAATGGTTGTGTCACACACATTTCAGAAACACAAAGCCCAAAAATGTTGTAATTCTCAATACAACACAAATGTAAAGCACACATGCTGATAAGGACAGGTACATGACTACACACTTTTGGAGTCATCTACAAACTAACCCACTACCCTGCTAATGGCCTACAATGACTTAACATGCCTATTGACATCATGTAGCCCAGGCTCGAGCAACGTGTACTGTGATGTGAGCCACAATGAAATACAACACACCATTGTGGCCTTCCGAAGGGTAAAGTCCTTGGGCCTGACTGGACAGACACATGTACATTCAGCCACATTGATTCAATGCATACAGTTCCTATAGGCAACTACCATATTACAGACTTCACCCTAAGACTTAGGTGACAATGAAAGGGCTGCCATGGGTGGCACAGAAAGTCTCTTCACTGTGCATGTGTGGTACCATTTCAGAGTGGGTTTGTGTGGTATGTACTTGTAGCACAGAACACACCTTTTACCATATGTGGCAATCCTACAGCGATGGCATCCAACATACTAAGGTATGTTTGGTCTGATTGCAAGTAACCAGGTTAATGAGTCACATGTCATGCCCTCCCCGGAATCAACTAACTATCTGAACTGTTGGTTTGCCACAGAGTTGTGGGAGTAAGGACCTGTAATAAGTCAATGACACACTGATAATGAGGCAAAATGTACTGGTCAGGGGATTACCTCAATATCCATTCCTAATGTAGTCAATGATTAAAGACCGTCAGGCCACATTTTGCCACTGGAGACTCATTTTGGCCACATGCCAGGATCTGCAAGTTTACAGGGAGTGGGCCCGGTGCCACAGTTGCATAGCCACAGTCACTCTTTCCCAGCCTGGCCTATGTCCCATACTGAGAGATACATTTGACAGCCCTGGTCTCTGCAGGCTGAGCATACAGAACCTACATGACAGTCATATTTCCATCACTTCCATGCATGACAGTACATCCTGAGCCTATGCTCTGTGTGGGTTGTGGCTTCTGTGGTACTATACACATTGCTTACAAGAACCTCAAATGACTCAGACAGCATACATACATAGCTCATGCTGTGATGCACATATGTCATTTGATATATATAACCATCATATCATGTCATTGTATGGCTGTAAAGTCTCCTTCTAGATATCTGAATGCAACACAAGGAGGATCTAGGCCTTATCATGCATCACATAACACAATGTTAATGTGAAAAAATAGAGTATTTTTCTACACTCCCTGTACAATGTACATCCCATGTATGGCACACAAAATGTGACAACAGGCACCCAAAATGTCTAACTGGCACACAGAGGCACATTGTATTCCATGAGGAAGGAAAGGATGGTGTCGAACAGAGTTAAATATGCCTTTGAGGTTCTTACCTGCTCCTTTGGTGAGACATAGATCTGACCGTACAGGGGAATGACCTCAACAAGCATCTCCAGCTACTCAGAAGAGGAGCCAGGGCCCTTTTACCTGCTTGGCCTGGTATGATTACTCCCAGAGGTGGCACACAGCAGCAGAAGTGGTGGAGGTGTTGATGGCAGAAATGTCAGGAGTCAAGTGAGTGAATTTGCAGAATGTGGCGTACAGGTATGCCACGTACTCGGTCATCACCACCGACGGGCACAGTCATTGGCCCATGACCATCACAGGCAACAATGTTAGCCTATGACTATGTCTGCCACCGTTGAAACTGCCCACCACGCGGTCAACTTCCGCCAGCGGCTGCAGGCGGTTCCTAATGTCCAGTGAAGTAGGTCAGGCATCCACCACTTTGGTGTTGGAAATACGCTATTGGGCTCTGATAAATGCTTCACAACACCAATATAAGTGTTGAATCATCACAAACCTTCTAAAGCAGCCTTGTTGTGTAGGTTCTACTACACAATCACCACTGTAGTGTGTTACTGGGCACAGATAGCTTTCTGTGGCGGTGCACTGTCCACCACCGCTAACAGTAAACTTGGCGGTCGGAAAAGACTGTTAACGTTTGAAGGGCATTTGAGGAGCAGATAATTGGGTGTTGTCCAAATCCATGTTGCGGACACATGTGTAGATGACCATGGGGAGGTCACATTTGACTGTTGTATAGTTGACAGCTGTGATGTGTAATGAGTGTAATGTATTTCCAGTCAGAAATGCTTTGTCACATGATTTTGTTGCTATATCATGTATGTTGGTGTGACTAATGCTTTAACTCATGTAATGTCACAAATAGGTACCCTGGGCGAGGGAGTAGGTGATAACCTTCAGTGTACTGTCCATTGTCAGGCTTTCAAACCATGGAAGAACGTCACATCATCAAACAGCACAATATGAATAGGCAAGCAATTGTCAGTTTATGTCATCAGTTGCAGCAAGATCTGATGCCTGAAAACCATAATCCAACATGCATACCACCCATTGTTCAACTCATGGCAGTATTACACTTCCTTGCCACAATGTCCTTCCAAAATACAGTGGCCACATCTGGTGGTATGTCCCATCCTATTTTCAGTGGTATGTTAAGAGATGTCCTTTCAGCAGTGATGAAATACAATGAAAGATATATGAGGTTCCCCAGATGTGAGGATGTAGCCTTCTATGGTTTTGCTAACCTCCCACATGTGGTGGGAGCCATTGATGGCACATGTGTTCACCTTGGTGCCACTGTAGGCAAGTGAACAAGTGTATCAGAAGAGGAAACACTTCCATTCTATCACCATTCAAGTTGTCTGCCTGTCAGATTTCTACATCTCAAATAGCTGTGCCCAGTTCCCAGGTTCAGCTCATGATTAATTTCTAATGCAGAACTGCACCATAACCTGGATGATGTCATAACTGCAACCAGAGAGGGCCTGGCTGGTTTGTAAGTCACACCTGTCCCGATTTTGTGTGAGCAGTGTCGGGTGCTACAATCCTGAAGTGAGTGACTCAGTGTGGCACTTATGTCTCATTCCTAAACAGAAGACTCAGCATAACCAACCCATCCTTGGTTATTGACGCAGCCAGGGAAAGTCTGCTTCTATGAGGTCCATGGAAGAACACTGCGAGCAGTGGAGTGGGTGTTTGGGCTCCTGAAGCCCAGATTTTGCTGTCTGGACAGGACTGTGGAAGCCCTCCTCTACTCACCCATGAAATTGTGTCAGATCACTGTAGAATGCTGCATGCTCCATAACATTGCCCTGAGGAGGAATATCTCTTACATCGTAGAGCAGGGAAAGCCTGCGGTGTCACCCGGTGAGAATCTTGATATGCCAAGTGAAGATGTTAGTGGTGAAGAGGAAGGAGCTGACTTGCAACAAGATCTTATTGACAGCTTCTTCTCATGAGCACAATATGTCATGAGATGTCATGACTTTGACTGTACAATGAACTGTAGTTGAACTGTAGTTGTCATAATCTGTGGAGTTTATTGTTAGAACTACTTAGGATGGTGATGCTCTGGTAAAATCTTCCAAAGGCTGTTTGATGAGGTAGCTTTTGACACATCCATACCTTGATGATGTTGCTTTGTTTGTGTCAGATGTTTTATGATGTACTTTGTTCTTCAGATGATTGCTTTGTGACTTGTGTCACGTATATAGTTTGTTGCTTTGTTTGTGTCAGATGTTTAATAATTTACTTTGTTCTCCAGGTGATTGCTGTGTGACTTGTGTCACATATATAGTTTCATAACTATACTCCTTGTTTTGTTCTTTTTTCAGGTACCTTCACATGACATTGTAATGTGGGCACTTCAGAACTGTGACAATGGCAGGTATATGATGCTGTTCAGACATACAAAGTGGACATGAATTGCTCCTGAGAATGTAGGTCACAGACTTTAGATGTTGCACAGTGATAGGATAGAAGTTTGGAAGACTCTATTGGGCTTGTTCCTTGTCATGTGGAGGCCCTGATGCACCATGTGTGTCATCATGTGATCAGGAAATATGTAGTCCTGGGCCAAATTCATGTTAGTTTCCCTTCACATTGGCTAAACACTCTTTTTTTATGAACTGTATATAGCTGTTGATGTGTTTCATCATTATAAGCTAAAGTGCCCGTGACACATCACTGACATTTGTTTTTGTCATACCACCAGATGCTAAAGCACTGGATTGTAATGACCCTGTGATCAGAAACTGTTGTATTGCCATCTGTCTGAATCTTGCATTATAGGATGTTGGAATATTTTTGTGTGGTAGGCAATATGATTCCAACTGATGACATCAACCACTTTAATCTATGCCTATTCTACAGCACAAAGTCTGATAAATCCATTCCTTCCATGATCTGGAGGTCTGTACCTGTAGAATTGATCATTTACCTAGTATGATTCAATCAAGAATGATGTGATATGTTTTAGACACATTGACAACCTATGTGCTGAACAATGTAATAAAATGTCTTATTTGACAAGACACTTGTATGTAGGTCGGATCTTCATTGTATGGTTCACATGGTCTGATATATCTACATGGCTAAATGTGAAATTTAAGACAGCAGACAATGAGTTTATGATGAGTGAATTTTTTGCAATGCTACTACATACAAAAACGTGTGACAGAAAGAAAGAAAAAGTAAAGTGAAGGGTTCAGTCATGGTGAATTATATCATTGGAGTAGATGCCACACCAATGGAAGTCCAAAGCCCAGAGTGCTCTTCCCATTGGTAATTGAATGTGGTTCAGGATCAGTACAACAGAGTGTATATGTGACCCACAAATTAGGACATTAAGCAGTGGTGGGTGTCTTGCCGTCTGCACCTCCTGGATTCTTGCATGGACGTACCCTCTTGCAAGGGGGAATCAGCTGCAAGAAAGGCAGAGGTCTCTGTGGATGGTTGTTCTTCTGGCAGGACCTCCCTTCCTGTGGCGGCTGGCACAAATGTACTTGTGCCTGATGTAGTTGCCTCAAAGGAAGGGAAAGATTGGTGTTGAAAAGCCCTGCCCAGGGTTGTGTGGATAGCCCTCAGCACCCCTGTTAGGGAGACCATGTTGGAATTGTGGGCCTCCATTCGTTCACACATGTTCCTGTTCATTTCCTTCTGTAGCTGCTTCCTTTCCCAGAGTTCAGTCAATACTTGACCCATCATGCCTTGGGACACTTAACAGACCCCCAAGATTAGGCTGATGGTTTCCTATTCGTGAGTAGCCCTCACTCTGCTAGCCCACAGCATGCTCCCCATGGATTGTATGCCCACGAGCCTGTGCCCTTGGCATAGGGTGCCCTCTCCCACTGGGTCCTGGAACCTCAGTTTAAGGAGTGTTGGGTTGGATCTTAGGATCCAGGACCAGGGGGCACACAATGGTGTAAACTGTGCTAGGTACACAGGTTGTGGGGTGCATGGTTGCCTGTGATGTTGATGCAACAGGGATGGGAAGTACAGTTCACAGCGAGACTCACTGTCTGTTGCCATCAGACCAGGTTGCCCAGATGTGCCAGGACCGTCCTACAAGTCCAGGAGTTTTGTCATCACTGAGGGCTTCATCGTGGGGTAGTAGTCTGGACGGTGGAAGAGGTCTGCCCAGGGTCTATGCCAGCTGGAACTGTTGAGTAAGAGAGTATATTGTTGTTGGTTGAAGTGCACCATTTACCTCCCAAGGTTTTGTGTCACAGTAAGTGGAGACATTGGACATTCTTAAGTTGTAGGTTAGCCTATTTTGCCATGTTACCATGGTATTGAAGCACTTGGCATGACATGTATGAATTTTACCTAGACTATTGGATTCAAGCAGTGCAGTAGATGTGCTGATCATTTGCAGTGTGGATGAGGGAATGAAAATGACATTGTACCACAGTGACACCAACAGAGTAGAGAGACAACATGTGCATTTGACTATTTAGAGGCCTAGTTGAGTGTGATACAGGCCAACACACAACCTTGTTGTATCTGTTTCTGCAGTCATCATGTATGCAATGGTGTGTTAATGGGTTTGCTGCTGTTACCAATCTGCTGGTGCAGCTTAACGTTTTAGGAACATTTGGTGTACAAACTTGGTAAGGTGTCATTCCTGTTCTCACTAATTTAATTTTGTGATACCAGGGCAAGATGGAGCTAGTTAGACAGACACGACTCTGAGTTGAGCATGATCTGTATCTTGCTCACTCCCAGGTGACAAAACTTAGGCCCATATTTATAATCCCTTTGTGCCAGACTAGCGTTGTTTTCTTTATGCTAAACTGGTGCAAACTTAACACCATATTTATATGTTGACGCTAGACACGTCTAACGTAAAAAATATCCGAGTGTGCGTCATTTTCTGGATGCGTGAAACCGCCTTGTGTCAATGAGATGCAAGGTAGGCGTTCCCGTCCAAAAAATGACTCAAACACCTGTGCGCCATATTTATCCAAAGGCAACGCAGAAGGCAGGAGAGGCTATTCAGGACCAGGACAACTCTCCAGGGCCTCAGGGATCATGATATCATCCAGAGGTATAGACTAAACTGGCAAGCCATACAGCAGCTGCTGTGCCACATTGAGCCACAGTTGGCCGCCGCTTACAGACACCCCACATCATTCCACCGGAGAGCAAGCTGCTAGCTGTCCTGCACATGTTGGCAAGTGGCTCATTTCAAACTTCTGGTGCCCTGGTTCCCGGGATCTCACAGCCCTCATTCTCTGCCTTTCTTCCCAAGGTACTTGATGCCATCATCTCCCTCACACCCCGCCACATCAGCTTCCTCAACACACAGCAGAAGCAGCAGGAGACCAAACAGGGGTTTTATCAAATTAATGGCTTCCCGCACGTGCTTGGTGCCATTGACTGCATACATGTCCGGATTGTGGCACCTGCTGCAACCAAGCACCTATACCGCAACAGGAAGCACACATACTCCATCAATGTGCAGGCCATTGTGGATCACCAGGGATTGTTCACCAACATCATGGCAAAGTATCCTGGGAGTGTACATGAATCATTCATCTTCCGGCACAGCACCCTCAATCGGCACTTCCAGGATGGATGATATGGCAATGGGCTTCTTGTTGGTAAGTACAGAAACCTAGTAATTTACACAGAGCACATCAACCCTGTAGGACACAAAACACATACACCACTACATTAACATGTGGCAAGGAAGACACTGAGGTGTGACACTGGTAGTCATGTTTGATATCCTGACCCAATGGGATACACACCTATGGACAAATGAAGGATGCAAATAACAATAGATGACACTCTAGAGCCACACGGGACCAATTTAAAACCACACAGTGACAATGACATGGCCTTAACTGGCAGTACAACTTGGAAGATGAACCTTTCAATATCACATAAGGGCTACAGTCAATCCCACACACTTCCAAGCAATACGTCCTGTGTAACGGGTGTGTAACGTGTGTTGCTGCAGGTCAAACACCATGAGACACATAGCATGATGACGCTGACTCAAATGAAGGTGACATAGAATTACTGAGGCAGTACCAACATCTCACATCACTCCTGGGTGACATTGCCAGCTAGCAATAAGGAAGTGGACTGTGCTATGAAAACATGTGGTTGTGACACTAATACAAAGTGCATACTTCTACACATACTGATTGAGACAATTCCCCATATACAAAACAGATGCACAGGGAGATGGACCTTCCTACACTAAAACCTTCACCCCCACAACCAAGTTAGCCAGCTCACCTGGAGCAAGTTCAGAAGTGTAGCTGCACGGTTGCACATGAGCCAACTGGGTGATGGAACAAAAATAGGTTTGCATAGAACTTGTCACACATGGGATAATTGTGCATTGTCAATAGTGAACACTTCAGTGCTGCCAACGTATGGAGATGTGTTGTGCATTGTCACCTAGCCAAATCAAAGGGCCTCACTGTTGCATTTCACCTGCAATTACATATGTCTAATTGGATGGGATGTCCAGGCGATATAGTGCAACCATGTTACTGCCACAGTGGAATCTATTGTGTGTGTGGAAGAATCATGTCACCTCCAGTGAATGCACACCGACACATCTTTCTCACTACATAACGCATGGGAGATACACACTGAACTGCAAGTTTCTAAATATACCACAGGTATGAGGTCAATCAGCAAACACCAGTTTTGCTAGTCAAACAACCCAATGCAGAAAGAACATCACAGAAGCCTAGGATCCCACACAATACCACAAACACATATGAGTCACAGACGACACAAGATAACAACTGCCATCCAAAGTGACAATCATGGTGCAACCAACAACAAAATACTTACCCACATTTTCTCTTTCAGCTGATCAGGGTTACGGGATCCAGCCATGGATCATGGCCCCATTTGCCAACCCAAGCACAGCAGCAGAGCGTGCCTATAATGAGGCACATCGTAGGACACGCACCTTAGTTGAGCAGACTTTTGGCATCCTGAAGTCCAGATTCAGGTGCCTGGACATCACCGGAGGCAGCCTCCTATATTCCCCTGAAATGGTCTGCAAGATCATTTTGACCTGTGCCATCCTGCACAACATTTGTGTGAGGAGGAACATTACCCTCTATGAACCGAAACAACAAATGCCTGAAGAGGAGGAGGAGGAGGATGCTGTCTGGGAAAATGAGGGGGAGCATCCTAACACAGTTGCAGGAATGTGTCGCAGACAAGGGATTGTACAAAACGTTTTCTAACTGTAGTCACTATCACCACTTTGTTATCATATGGAGTTAAACACCTCACTTCATCACTCAGTCATGCTCTGGGTAATTATTTATGCATCACATGATCTCTAGGAATCATAATCAGAGTATTGCCTCATGGAGCATTGCAGAAATACAAATTTGCATACTTCAGATCACATTTGATGGGTATGAATGTACAGCAAACATCACACACAGTTTTAATAACATACATCCTGTCTATTTCACATTTGAAGGGCAATATCATAGGATCACAGCTATAAGACACATCCATGTTGCCAACATGGTCCATTGCAGCATATGACACACAACTAAAACACCATCAATTATAAGGTAAAAAAAAGTGCATCATACATGAGGCAGTGGATGTGCAATTGAATTGGTAACAGGAATGTATGACCAGACCCTTGACAGCAGTAAGTGTGACATCAGCTATCTCTGCAAGGAGCATGTGTGACAAGAAGTGCATCAAACCTGAAAATGGATAGCACAAGTGACCAAGGTATGACAAGCATTGCTTACAAGACATGCCCTGCGCAGACCATCCCAGGTAATAAGTCCTGCCACTGCCACGTTTTAAGTCTCTGCACACCCTTCTCTTGGGGGACCTGTAAATGGACTATCTGTACTCTGAGAATCATCATCTACACTCACCCAGACTCCCATTCTGACTCCTGTGTGCTTCCCTCTTCAGTATGACATGCCATAGTTCTAGTTCATCAGTCTGCATGGACTTGAGGTCCGATAATGCACTGCCTGGTAGTCAGTAAGTCCTGTAATCTGCTGTCCATTGCTTCCCATGTGAAAGGTCTGGTTGGCCCTTTGAACTTGATTCTCAACCCCAGGACTTGTGAGAGACTGAAGATACACACACCAGTGAGCACTCTCATGCATCCCAGCCATTTCACTCTGCCCTGCCCTTGCTGCTGCCTGGAACTGCTTAGAAGTTGCCATTTCCTGAATCTCCTTGTTGTGCATTGGCATATAAACATTTGTGTACCAGAGCCCTTGGGGGATTGTGTAACAGTGCAGAGTACAGCAGAAACTGATCTTTGATCCCACAGTGTTGTTCCTGCTTGTCCCAGTCAGACTCTGCTCACTGTGTATTTGCCTTGTTCTTGTTTGTTCCTGACAGAACCTGCATCCTGTTGGCCAGACTGCTTCCAGTCTTTGCGTTAACCAGAGACATTCCCTGTGGCTACATTTCCCTCATCTTTGGTTTACCTGCCCTCTGTTTCCTCTTGGGGTATTGTGTCTGGTAGGTCTACGACGAATCCTCAAATGTATAGTATAGTTTAATTTGTTTACTTATCGTATTTTGTTCTGGGACATGTATTCAAATGGGCTAATCCAGCCCCCATCCCTGGTCTGGTTTCGCATGTATTCATTAGTGCCAAACAGTGACAGTGTGCTATGGCTGTATGCATGGATTTGGTACTGTTCCTCCAGTCCAACAAACAAGAGCTGCTATTGTGTATGTAAGGACAAAACATGTTTGTGCCCTGACAGTCCAGACACAGTTTCACTTCTGCCGCCACCTTTTGATGGGGCTTGCATGGTGACTAGCTGTGAGATTAATCAGCAGAGAGGCACTGATGTTCCCAGTTGCAGTGGGAATTTTAGAGCCCATTCTGTGTACAAATGTAGTGAGGAAACCTGCTTATTTTTCTATTACTGATCCATAACGTATTTGAAGACACCAAGGTTGCTCTGTCATCAGCCTTCTGAAATTTCTGCTGTGCCATGGCTGGCCTATCCCCATGTATGGCGTTAGGTGATCTTTGGCTTTTGGTCAAATCTGCTTTGAAGGATACTCTGTTAATTCAAGGGTTGGCTCCACAGACTCATGACTAGACCTGCACATAACTGTGACATCATGGAGGCCAATATTGACACAGGGTACACATGGCCACACGCTTGAACTGGACAGCATGGTCTGCTGGTCCTCCACAGCCACAGGAGAAACATAGGTCATTGATATGAGCCAAACTGTGGTGTACATAACAATTTTAGCATAGGATTTGAGACTCTGTTTCACAAACACTGTACCTACCTAGCATGTTCAAATGCCTGACTCATGGGTAGCATACACACAAGTGACCATGAAATGGTAGCCAATATTTCATGACATGTGAGGGGTAACATATCTGGCATAGCCATTATCAGCCGTCCTCAATCTTTCCTGTGTATAGTTAGTCATGGGAAATGCTTTGTCACCAATGTCAAGCAAGTGCACACAGCATAAGAGGCAATAGATATTACAAACACATATCATGACTGATGTACCTCACTGAATGGCATCTGATGGTTATACCCATTTGAAACACATTCATACATGTACATTACGCCAAATGTTTTGCATGCCGTTCCCACAGAGGCACAACAATAATTCGAACAGATAATTCCTGTACTTGCATTGTATTTAGTTTTTAAATTGTGGCTTTTTTGTGCCCTGTACTGTTTTAGCGCTTCTTAGCACTTTTTGTGCCTGCTCTGCTGTGCGCTCCCTTCCTGTCCGTTTCGCGGCTCCCCCGATGCGCTTCTCCCTGTTGCTGCGTCCCTGTGGCCCCGCCCCCTCGTTCCCCCATTCGCTCCTGCCTCCCAGCTGCTCCTCCCTTCCACCTCCCCTTCTTAATGGCGGGCGCGCGCAGCGAGCCCGCTACAGGCAAGCCGGTCAGCGGACGTCCGTGCTTGGACCGCGTCCAGCGCCGGTCCCCCTGACCCTCGCTGCCCCAACCCCCCAAGGCAGCATTACTCCTCCACCATACTCCACGCCCTCAACCCAGGACAACACCCCACCTTCACTCAGGCCAACCCCAAGCACACACATGGACCGTTCACATGTCACGCATGCCGCTTCTCCTGCACTCCCACAAACACCAACAACACTAACACGCACAACAACTACACCAACACGCACCACAACCACAACAGCCCCCGCAACCACTTTAACTGCATACTCCCAAACACCCGCTCTGTCCACAGGCACGCTATCAAGCTCTGGGACTTGGTCAGTACACACTTCCCTGACATCACCTTCCTCACGGAAACTTGGATGAACCCCTAATCAGAACCCGACATAGCCATAGCCGTCCCAGAAGGCTACAAAATCTCTCGAAGAGACCGCACAAATAAACCAGGAGGAGGCATCGCCATCATACACAAAAGCACCATCAAGATCACCACCAACACCCTTGACACCCTAGGCAGCGCAGAACACCTACACTTCTTAATTCACATAAACGCCAACACCACCCTCAGAGGAACCCTCATTTACAGACGACTAGGCCCCCGCCCCCATTTCTGTGATGCCATTGCTGATACCATCAGCTCCCACGCCCTCACCTCCACAAACTATATTCTCCTTGTTGACCTCAACTTTCACCTGGAAAACACACACGACCACAACTCCACAACCCTGCTAGACAACCTCACAAACCTAGGACTCAAACAACTGGTCACCTTACCCACTCACTCAGCAGGTCACACTCTTGACGCAATCTTCACCTCCAGCAACCACATCACATTCACACACACCACTGAACTCCACTGGGCCGACAATCACTGCGTCCACTTCTCTTTCACGAAACCCCCACCGACTACCGACAACACACCACACCCTACTGAATGTGGGACAAGATCCCCATAGAACACCTGAACGCCAAGCTCACACAAACTCCACCCCCTTCACCAACGACCCCAACATCGCTGCTCACATTCTCATGCACTGGCTAACAACCTGGGCAGACTCCCTCGCCCTACTGAAAAGTAACAACAACACCCGCAACATCAAGACCGCCCCCTGGTTCACCACTGAATTCCAAGCGTGAATGCCGCAAAACTGAGAAAGCATGGTGCCAAGACCCCTCCATGAACAACTTCCCCACCCTCAAAACTACTATACGCAAACACCGCCAACTCACCCAGACCACCAAATGGGCCTACTACAAAGAACGCATAGATAGTAACTCACATAATAGCAAGGAACTCTACCATCATCAAAGAGCTCACCAAACCCAAACCCTGCACCATCGACCCCCCTCACACACAAAACCTTTGCAACTCCCTCTCCAACTGCTTCCACCTCAAAATCTTAGAAATACACAACAGCTTCACACCATCTGCACCCATCACCACCACCGACACCACCGACATGACCAACAACACAACACCCCCCCACCTCAACCAACTACACAACTGGACCCCCACCAGCGAAGAAGATACCAAAAAAACTATGAACTCCATCCACTCAGGCTCCCCCACAGACCCCTGCACCCACCACATCTTCAACAAGGCCAGCCCAATCATCGTCCCCCAGCTCCGCACCGTAATCAACAGCTCCTTCGATGCCGGAACCTTCCCAGACACCTGGAAGCACGCTGAAGTCACCGCACTCCTAAAAAGAACCAAAGCAGACCCAGAAGACCTCACCAACTACTGCCCCATCTCTCTTCTCCCCTTCCCCACCAAGGTCGCTGAGAAGATAGTGAACACCTAACTGTCTCAATTCCTAGAGGAAAACAACACACTCAACGCGTTCCAGTTTGGATTTCGCAAAAACCACAGCACTGAGACCGCCCTCATCGCCTGCACTGACGACATCAGAACCGACAAGGGTGAGACCCTCGCACTCATCCTCCTGGACCTCTCCGCAGCCTTCAACACTGTTTGCCACCACATCCTGCACGCACGCATTTTCGACGCAGGAATCCGGCACAAGGCCCTAGACTGGCTCACCTCCTTCCTCGCCGAAAGAACCCAGAAAGTCCGCTTCCCGACCTTCCAGTTCCCAGCAACGAAGATCATCTGCGGGGTCCCCCAAGGGTCCTCCCTCAGCCCTACCCTCTTCAACATTTACATAGCCCCGCTCGCCAACATCCTCCGCCCCCACGGAATCACCATCATCTCATACGCAGACGACACCCAGCTCATCATCTCCCTCACCAGGAACCCCTCCACCGCCAAGACAAACCTCCACGCCGGACTCCTCGACACTGCCAAATGGATGACAGCAAGCCACCTCAAACAAAACAGAAATCATCATCTTCGGCCCCAACAAGACAGTATGGGATGACTCATGATGGCCCACCACCCTTGGACCACCCCCAACACCCTCCACCCACGCACGCAACCTCAGCATCATCCTAGACTCATCTCTCTCCATGGCCCAGCAAATCAACAACATATCATCCTCCTGTTTCAACACCCTTCGCATGCTACGGAAGACCTTCAAATGGATTCTCAAAGAAACCAGAAAAACCATCACCCATGCACTCATCAGCAGCAAATTAGACTACGGAAACGCCCTCTACGCTGGTACCACAGGCAAGTTTCAGCAAAAACTCCAGCATACCCAGAACGCAGCCGCAAGTCTCATCCTCAACCTCCCACGCTACGAACACATCTCCACTCACCTCAGATCCCTTCCCTGGCGGCCCATCAGCAAGAGAATCATCTTTAAATTCCTCATCCATGCTCACAAATCCCTGCACAACACTGGGCCAGCCTACCTCAACGAACGAGTGAACTTCCACGCACCCACTCGACTCCTCCGCTCTGCTGACCTCGCCCTTGCCACAGGCCCCCACATCCAACTCACCACCTCCGGAGGCAGATCCTTCTCCTACCTCGCCTCCAAGACCTGGAACTCCCTACCCACCAACCTGTACAAGACCCAGGACCTCCTGACTTTCAGAAAGCACCTAAAGACATGGCTTTTTGAGCAGTAATACGGCAGCCCCCCCTCTGCCCTCCCCACAGCGCCTTGAGACCCTATCGGTTGAGTAGCGTGCTTAATACATTTTTTGATTGATTGACACACATAAACACACAGGCTATGAGTCTATTCTTTTAGTAGCATAGCCTTGCTGTCCTCTTTTGATGCAACACCTGCTCAAACTTGAAAAATCCTATTTTATTTCCAAAGTTTGCGCTGCTGTTGCGTCAGTTAGGAGAGCTAATCCTGCACAACATCATGAGTATTATGGGCCTCAGTAGTATGTTCTGCCACATGTGCCCAAACACTAGAACACACACTGCAGGTCATATAGGCTGCATGCATGTTCAAAATGTAAAAATTACTCAAACACAGTTTAAGACAGAATTTTTTACGTAAAAAAAGACACATATGTGTCAAAAAATTACGCATATACGTTAAAAATGACACATATGTGTTAAAAAATGACGCTCATCAATTGGTCCCTAGCGTTAATTCCACCATCGCACCCCAGGCATGCGGTTATCCATTGAAAATGTATTGATCCTTGAATGCGTGGGAATTTTCACGCACATGCGGCAAAAAATATTGACGCAAACCCCGTAAGCGTCATAAATTTACATGCAATACAAAAAACGGGCCGCCATTGAGACAGGAAGTGATGTAATAGGAAATCCTGTTTGCAGAAATGGTACAGTGGGTGTACTTTCACTTTGCAGTATGTGATTATTCTAGACTGTGTGGCTGTGTTTTGACTTGTCTCTCTGTGAATATTGTGAATTTGTCTCCTGTGTGCTCTTTATATTGTTTTTTGGTGTTTTGTAAGTGTCTTTGGTATCCTGTGTAAGTGTATTTTCATCATTTATTGTATGTAGATTTGTCTTTGTACTGTTGGGAGTCTGTTTGTGGAAATTATTAGTTGGGGTAGTGTTGGGCTGTCTGTGGGTTAGATAAGTTTCCTTTTCCTACCCCTTTTCCGTGTTTTTCCCTCTTTCCCTTTTTCATTTCATATTTTGTTGAGATGTTGGGAAGGACACGGCTGGGGCGAATGGGTGAGGAGGAGCTAGGGGCATTTGTGTGGCTGGTGTGCCACTTCCTCCCCCTGATGTTGGAGGCTGGGGGCCGTGTGATACAGGGGTATCACATGGAGGGAAGCAGGCTGAGGTGGGCAAAGGTGCTGTACCACCTAAGGTGCATATTCAACAGCCAGTGCAACGACCACCAGCTGAAGCATCGCTGGGCTGACCTGGTGGCCCGAGAGCAGGACCTGCTGGACCACCCGGGTGTGGTGATGGGTGGCCCTGTTGGTGAGTACCAAATTGACTAATGAGTACAGTACAATGCTCTGAAGTGAGAGTAGCAGATGTTGTGACATGCTGCATGCAATGTTTGTGGACGTGTGGAATGCAATTGAACAAACTGTGGCCCTGATTTATACAATTTTTTCAACACATTACTGTCATTTGTTGATGCAAAAGCCACGCAAACTTACAAAATATAATTGTATTTTGTAATTTAGTGCCGCTTTTGCGTCAATAGATGAAGGTAATGCGGCACAAAAACAGTATCAATCAGGGGCTGTGGGTGTACCAAGAATGGAATGTATTTCACATGGTAATACATGGAAACAATGTAGTCCCCAGTTTTGTGGAAACATGTCCGAACAATATTCAGGGCCATACGTACCAAGCTCTTCATAACCTACGCTATTATTTTAGGCCCATATTTCTACTTTGTTTGTGCTGCATTTGCGTTATTTCTGGACACAAAATTATCCACATTTGCTACATTCAAATATATTTTGCTAATTTCCATAGCTGCAGCATCAACAAATGAAGCAAATGCAACACAAAATAAATTACACATCTGGCCCTAAGTTCACTGTTTCTGTGTGTTTACGTCTGGACATATAATCATTCACATGGCCAAACCCAAATGGGCCATGATGCTACCAGATTGCATTAGCAGAAAACAGGTTCATCTCATGGCTTTTCGGAGTAGGTGTTGAAATCCTATCATTGAGTAGCAGGGCTCAACAACATTTTTGGCTGGGCGCAATTGCTGGGACTGAGATAGTGCAGTTACCATCTGTGTCACTTTGGTGCCAACCCATTTTCTAAAGTGAAAGGGTCATCATGGGATTCCTGCTCTTTGTGAATGCATGGTCACAAACTATTTTTGAGCATGATGTTGTGCAAGGGACCACTGACTGCATCTATTATACTATTTTAGTGAAGAAACTGGTTGTTATTTTACTTTTGATACACCCCTGCTGATATATTGCAGCATGTCTTCAAATGTTAACTAATCAGTATGAAGGCAGTCACAGACTAAGATCAGCAGGCCAGCATTCCTGTGAGTGCCACCATTCCCAAGGCGCTTTCAAATAGAGACCTACCTCATCATGATTGCAGAAGTAAGACATTTGCTGCCCTATTTTTTATTAGCGGACAGTGTCAGTTTGGTTGTACTACCACTGATCACCCAACTTGACAATTCTAAGTTGCTGATTCTGGCAATGTGTGATTTACAATACCTGAGATAGGTGCACAGGGCCCAGAAAAACACATTTCAGGTGCAATGACTACACCAGTGCCCATGCCTTCGGTCAAGGATGATAAACTAAAACACTGTCAGCATACATCTTTTTGCTGTTTTGAATCAGAAAAGTGACCAATCCATGTTTAGCGTAACATTGTCATCAAGGAACACACAGGATCCATGCCATCATGTTGTCATAGGGGGCATATGCGGCTTAGGGTACACTGCCAATGTGTACATACAACCCTGGCACACTATTCTGGACCACTGAAAGCACAATAATTCCTGAAGGCAAATCAACCCACATGAGCATCACACAGTTACTCATTGCCCCTTGATGCACAAGCCACAATACCTGAGTCACTGGTATTGCAGTGCACCAGGAATGTAGCATTGCATGTGTCTCCCAATTACAAAATATGAAATGGAGTACCCTCTGGAATGAATTAAGAACAACACTGAGTAATCATGTTTGGCACCACATAATTGTTAGGGCCAGTGCATGTGTGCATATGAATGTCTATCACTCACTGGAGTGACAGAGTCAATGCATGTTTGCAGTGGTATGTCTGTTGGGGTGTATACATGCCTGATGTGCAGCTCTATCATATAAAATGTCACACACAGTGATTTGTTGTTCCAACTTTTGTACAGTGAGCAGACATTGAGCACATATCACCCTTCCATGTTTTACAGGTGGACCAGACCCCTACACAATAGGTGAAGTGGCTCGATTCGCGGCCCCAGATGTATCCAGTAAGTGTTAATATGTTTGTCCTGTGTTGTGTTTGCAGCTGTTGTGTGATTGACTCCTGTGTGTTGGACTCATTGCAAGATATGATGAGCTGGCACGTGATCTGATATGTGACTTGACTGGAGGTTGACATACTTTTCCATGGAAGAGTTAGATATTCAGTGGCAGAGAGTCATATATTGGGAGTCGAGTGCTGCGCAATAGGCATGGACAGGTGAACAAGGTGATTTGTTGTTACATGTATGCCAAAAATTGATTTGGAGGTGACCAGTGTCATAATTTGGTCAGCTAGTCATACCCTAATTCACACAGAACAGTGATGTATCAGTTTTACACACCAATTTGCACATCCCTGTTAATTAATGAACATGTAGGACTGTATAGGTGACTGTCCCGCAGCATCTAGCTCCACATGTTGTACTCTATTTACATGGCACTTGAGTGAAATGTCATAGGCGTGCATGCAGGTCAAGGCCAGATGGGTGCTTGCATCAATGTGGTTGATTTTGAAAAGGCGTCAGTGAGATCTGATGTTGACGGTTGTCCGCAAATAGAAACATGAATGTAGATGTGATTGTCCAATGGTTGACTCAATCCTAGTTGGCAGGCCTCCTTGCCTGTGGTGGACTGACTAAACCCATGTACAGCTGTACAAAGCTTTGTGGTTGTCCTTGATGTTTGAAAATATGTGTTGCATATCCACCCCCGAGGCGCAGGGTTAGTGGTAGAAAATATGTGTAGCTTGGTGTGATGGTCACAGTGTAGATGACAGTGTAGCATTCATGTGTTCCAAACTACAATGCCCCCTTATGATTACCAACTGCATACTGTCCTGGGAGTTCCATATACAAATCACAGGTCTTGTGTGCCTTGAATTTGATCCAGAAGATAGGGATTAGTCGGCCTGGCACATGTTAAGTACTTGCAGCATTTGTTATTTGACAAATAGCACTACAAATATGCACAGATCATTTAATTAAGTACATACCTTGTTGTGCATTGCTGTGCTGTTAGATAGTTGATGGGTAGGCTGCGTTGGCATGTCATTACTCAGGGACATTCTATCATCTGTACTGTGATTTGGACTGCATGTGCAATTTTTGAGGAAGTGTTAGAATATCATCTGTACAGGTATCACACAATGATGTCATTAATGTTTGCCTGTCTCTATTTTTATAGATGCCAACATGAATGCCCAGGAAGTATGTGAATTTCAGAGGCAGGCAGTGCGGTACTGCCACATCCTCGATGTGGAGGCTGGGTTCCGTAGTATGGCTAGGCGATATCTTCATGAGAGAGCCACAGGGGCATCGAGGGCATTTAGCCAAGGGGGGCCAGCATTGGCCACAACTGCCACCACCACAACAGCTCTGACCACAGTGGACACTGGGATGACAGCCACTCCAGCTGGTCCCTCGACCTCGTCAGCCCAAGGCCCACAAGCAACACCTTCTGCACCTCTACCTCCAACTACGGCACCAGCACCAGCAACAACAAGTGCTACCCAGATGACCCCAGCTGCAGTAATGGACATGACCAAGTTCAGAACCCTACAACGTGACTTGCAACGTATGTTCCGTCGCATGGACGCTCTGCAGCAGGAGGTGGCCCGCAATAGCAGGAGACTGCGAGGGATTAAGAAAATCCTGAGGAGGGCCAATCTGTGACTTTTGATCCTCACCCCTAATTACGTCCCCTCCCTCCTCTTTCCTCGTACTTTTCTTTAGTGGGTTTAGAGGGCTTAGTGTTAGGTTAGAGTAGGCTGTTAGTTTAGTTAGGATAAGTGGGTTGGGGGTGGGGGAGTTATATTATTACATGTTTGTGGGTGGGTGGGGGATGATGTTGGGATTTATGTGTATTAAAAAAAAACAAAAAAATATATTTGTTTATGATACGTTGGTATGTGTATAGGTTAGTATATATTGTCCTATACGTGTCCCGTCATATAAGGGGGATGAGGGGTTGATGTTTAGAGTGTTTAGTTACATGTGGTAAGTAAGCTTAGCTTGGAGTAGTTAGGGCCAGTTGTGGGTAATATATAGTTAGGATAGGTTAGGTTAGTTTACAGTATGTGTCATATGCTTGGGGCTCAGGGCCTTTGCATGAGTGTACAGTGTCAATCTTGTATTTGCATGTGTGTTCCATCCTGCATCCACATCCCATTCTTGACATGGTTATTCCCACTTCCAAATGAGCTGTCACATTGGCAGCTACAACGAAGCTACTTCTCTATGCATCTGCCATCCATTGCACCCATTACTCAAGGTAACTATGGTTCCCAAAGGTTGGTGTCATTTTCAAACTGTCATCGTTTGAGTCCTGTACTGGAATTTTGGGCACTGTGGGACGTCTGCCTGCAGCCTGATGTTCATGTGAACTCTGAGAAACTGAGTGATGTCATAATCTTGTGAAGTTCAGTATACATAAATCACACCTATGATTTCTTACATTGTACTCCCAGGTGATGTTATTGTCCATGCACTCGTACACATCCATTCCTGCTGTATGGTGTGGGTGTGGGATTAAAGTTTAGAGTCAGATGTCACATACATAATGATTGTCTTGTACTTTCTTTGGATCTGACATATTCATTTCTACACAGCATTATACTGTCTGTGATCCTTTAACTTCAGAAATAAGCCAAAGTAAACACAGATAATGATAAAATCCAGACACTTTTGCATAGTTATCAGCCCACATTCTTTCTACACTATCGTATTGACATTCTGTGGCCATTGACATGTTACATGCATCACAAATCTCCTACACAGTTGATGTGTCACATTACACTGAGACAAAGTGGTTGTGTAAGTGCTATTTATTTTAAAGTGCTGTAGTGCAATATTTACATAGTCCAGGATTGTAAGTCCATTAGTGTGACGCCTTCTATTGTGACGCAACACAAGTGCAATGGTGAGGGACATGTCATTGGACATGCTGTGATCGAGTGTCATTCAGTGCAGAGGAACATGAATTGCCAATTAGGTAGTGACAGACAACTGCAGTGCGTAGTGGTAAGGTAAACAGTGTGCTGGAGAACAGTGCATGTTACCAACTGTAGAAAGACTGGCATGTTAACAAGCACAGGACATAGGAAATCAGTGCCCATGCGGCATGGACTGGTGCTACTGGGTACTCCTACGGCTGAAGGTGATCTGTTCCACATCTTCATCTTCTGATGTGTGGGTCTTCTCCTCTGCCCTTGGTGGTGGTGGGTTTGAAGGGGCAACACACACTTCAGTGTTTGACGAAGTGGACTCAGAATTCCCAGTAGCTGCCAACTGTGGGGCTATTAAGGGCATTACTGCAGCAAGGAGGAGCTGCTGGTTATTGAGTATAGCAGCTACATCGCTGTGGTAGGCAGCCAGGTCTGCCCTGCGGGGGTCATGATTGCAGTCGTGCACGCAGTGAAATGTTTGGGATGCCAGGTGTTGTAGCAACTCCCTAACTGCTGTGGTGAAATCCCTCACACACTGTTGTAGTCCTTGCAGTAGGGATTGTTGGACTTGCATGACTGCTGACTGTTCTGAGGATGAAATCATGCACATGCGCAACCCCTCAAGGTTGGCTGCCATATTTTGCATCCCCACCTGCACCTCCTTGGCCAGCTCCTGCTGTACTCCCACTACTGTTCTTTCATAGGTGGTACCAGTGTCATCAGAGTCCTCAGCTGGGTTTGAGCTGGCAGGTCGTACTATTGGGGTGGTGGGTGGGTCCTCTGTGATGGCTGCTACCTCCTTGCGAGTGAAGTGGGGTCTGGAGGGTTCCAAGGACATCTTGGAGGATTTGCTGGCTAATGGTTGTCAGCTCGTCATCCATGTCAGCAGGGAAGTCCAGGACAGGCATATCCACAGGAGAGCCATCATCCTCTGCAATGAGATATTGTACAATTAGTGTGTCTGTGTTGTGGCAGTTGTAATGTGACAGCACTGACTTCCTATTAGTGGGACATTGTAATCTTGGTACCTGTTCATTGTTCCTGTCATTAATATTAGCATTCTCACAGGCCTATGCCACATGCATGTGCATGTCACATGTAGTGTGGGCAGTTTGGGGAATTGTCTGCGTCACATCCTCTAGGCGTAGGTTCTGTCCAAATTGTGTGTTGCCACCTTCTTGTCCTACTCAACCCTCCCTTTACTTCCATTAGCATGGTGAGGCCTTGCAATGACTGTGGGTGTTCTGATGCCACCACACTTAATATAGGACTGACCCAGTCTCTGATATTTCACATACACCTATATGTTGCTGAGATCTAGCACATACTATGTAAAGCATCAGCATAGCACGATACAGGTGTCAGCATTGGTAGTGCGTCATGTTGTGCTAAATTGGATTGTACTGATGGGCCTGGCAGTGTTCCATTTCCTCTTATGACTGTGCGGGTGTGTTTCACTAGCTAGACACATATATTCTCCCCCTCAAAGGTGTTGTCTTAGCAGTATGACAGTTGAGATGTTGCAAGGTGGCATTACAGCTATTGTAACACAGGCACGGGGAAGACCCTGGAATGGGCACCATGGGTATGACAGTACTGCTGTGTACTTCATAATGTAAATACCAATAAATTTAGTTTATTGTACCTACAGACATGAGCATTTGACAGGATTTACGCTTTGTTAGGAATTAAAGGGGATTGATCACGTCGTCATCCTGAACCCTCTATTTTGGGTGTGTTTGTTCCATGGGCACCTAACTGCCATTTGCTACTTGACCAGCACACACAGCACATGTGATAGTGGCAACTGTTGTCAACGGTAAATGGCACTTGCGGAAATGGCCTGAGACTGGAAATTGTCCCCTAGTTCATGTTGTGACAATACCAGCTGTCCTGTGACTGCAGTCCAGTTTTACATTCTAGCCTACCCTCCTGGACTGGCTTTGCCTTTCCAACAGCCTTGGCATGGCAGAGTACCCCCATGCGAGGGTTGTTGGTGTAGTGTTGTGCTGTGCCGCTGGTTTCCCCTGCACAGCCCATGCACCCGTCCAGTGCCCCTTTGTCCTTTCCACTGCCTGATTTCCATGGCTGACATGCATTGTGTAGTAGGTATGTATCTCCCCCTGCTTGCAGTTAACATTTAGGCATTTTTGTCCCCCATGCAACTTACCCTGCATATGTGTTGTTTCCTGGTAGTCTGCGCTGTCCTTGAATTCCTGTGACGATCTCCTCTGGGATGACGGCAGCCACCATCTCCTCCATCTCGTCCAGGGCCTCCAGGGCCTCCTGCAGTGCTGGGCTCCCACCTCCAGTCTGCAGTGCTGCCTTTCTGTTCCTTGCCATTTTTTTCTTTGTCCTGCGCTTGCAGTCATGCCAGCGTTTCTTGCACTCTGTGACTGTTCTACGGACCTCTGCCACACTGTTGATATTATTCACAATTTGTTGCCAAATTGCTTCTCTCCTCCCAATTGGCAATTTTGAGGTGACAAAAAGTTGATGCTGGAGTTCCATCACCTCTCTGACCAGTATTTAATGCTCATCTGCACTGAAACAACACTTCCTTTTCTTCTTCTCCCTCTTCTGGGTCTTGTCTGTGTCCTCCTGGCTGGTTCCTGATTGATTGGAGTCTCCCTGGGGTCTCTCCTGGCTTCTGGGATCCATTTTGGGGCTCCTTAGCACTGTTTGCTGTGTTTGCACTGCTTTTTAAAACTAATGCGGTGGAAAATGGTGCGTATCTGGTTTGCGACGTAGCAAACCGGATTAGAGTCATTTCCTCCGCGTTAACGTTGTTTTGCTTTACGACGAGGCGCAATGGTTAGAGAAAAGAAAAATGACTCTAACCCGTGCTTTGCGCCACCGTGCATCAAAGTATAAATTTGATGCCCGGGTGGCGCAAAAAAATGTTGTTAGCCCACATTAAAGTTTTTGGTTCAAAACTGCGTTCTCGCAGTTTTGCGTCAAAAAGTATAAATATAGCCTTTAATTTGAGAGCTCACTAATAGATGTATTTTAGCAAGTGAATACTAGGCTGGTGATTGGTCTTACAGAAGCAGGGCATATTGGACTTCACAAAAAGATATTGGGAGAAAGTTAATGAAGACTCCTTGCACCAAAAGGGGGCAGGCAGGCTAACAATGGAATTTCTCCAATTCAAGCACGAGCCCTGGGCTGAGAACTTCTTGAACCTTCCCATGCCTCCGTACGCCCGTGCTTTATATCCCCAACTAAGATATGGTACACTGCCTATTAATGGTTTTACGGCTCACTGGTCATCTAACATTGTTTCAAATGATAGATGTATCTCTTGCCAAAATTGCAAAGAAACAATAGAGCATATACTATTTTTCTGCCCTTTGTATAAGAGTCCCAGAGGGAGGTGGATCATTCCCCTCTGCAAAAATATGTCATTACAGGATAGAGCAAACGCCACCAGAATCTGTACATATGACTCATCCTCCGTGGTAGCTATTACAGTTACCAAATATTTATCGGAGGCCTGGTACATCCGACGTAGGCTTATTATATCAAAGGGCATGTGAGCCATCCTGACATTAGTCGACAGAAGCAGTCTCAACTGTTATTTTCTAGTAGTATCAGTAGGAATTTTTAGTAGGAACTTGTTGCCCTCTATATGAACAATAGAGATTGTATAAGCTTATAGAGCCTTTTTTTAGCTGAAATCTGATAGGCTTCTTGTTAAAGTACATTATATCTAAATGGGAACTCTATTTGTTTTTTGGATTGACGAGGGCCAGGTCTTACGGGAAAATAACTTCACACATTGGTATGTTAGACAGAATTTTATATCCTAGCTTTTATCTTTTTTCTCTTAACATTTTTAGCCATGTCTTATTTATTGTACTTTTTATCTACGATCAAATACTTAGTCCTGTTGATTTTATTGTTATACTGTCTTGATTATTACTGTTTTTTATATTGCTATTACGTTTTTTTTGACAAATATTATTTATCATGTATGATTGTTATCTCTGTTACTCTAAATGGTCTAGATCTCTAGACCGAATGAACTCAAATAAATAAATAAATATTGGACTTTGCCGTCAGGTCACTCCATCTACTTTCCAACACATGACAGATGGCATACTACCAGGGGAGTAAACTTCCTTTCAGAGTTCACTAACAGATGTATTTTAGCAAGGAAACACTGGGCTGGCAGTTGGAGTTATTGGAACAGGGCCTATTGGGCTTTACAGTCAGGTCACTCCTTCTACTTCACACAATACACAAATGGCATACTACCAGACTACCAGGTGAGTCAACTTCATTTGAGGGTAGACACAAAGGTGTCTCTGGGCAAATGAGCACTGGGCTGGTGTTTGGAGTTAGAGAAGTAGGACCTCCTGGGAGTTGTAATCAGGTCACTCCCTGTACTTCCCAACACTTGAAAAATAGTATACTCCTAGGTGAGTAAACATCATTTGGAAGTTCACTAATAGATGTATTTGGGCAAGTGAACACTGGGCTGGTGTTTGGAGTTACATAAAAAGAGCCTATTGGGTTTTTCAGCCAGGTCACTCCCTATACTTTAAAGACTTGACAAATGGCATACTTCCAGGTGAGTAAACTTCATTTGAGGGTACACACACACACAGGTGTCTTTGACCAAGTGAACACTAGGCTGGTGTTTGAAGTTAGAGAAATAGGGTCTCCCGGAGTTGTAGTCAGGTCACTCTTTCTACTTTCCAACACTTGACAAATGTTGGGTATTAAATATCTTTTGCCAGACTGCATTATGGTTGGAGCATACATTTACATTTTGAGACATTCCATGAGTCCAGGGATGAATTGTTGTTATTGAAACACAAGCACAATTCCAACTTATGGCATGTGATGGGCCTTGGTAGTTGTGATGTTAGGTCCAACAATACACACTAACAGTCTTAAATCTCAGATACTCTGGGTATTGAATGCTGTTAGATTCAATGAACAACACAGTGGCAAAAACTGAGTTGTGAGCAGGCAAACAGGTTTGCAACAGTTTTTGTGTTTTAACTTACCAGACTCCCCTCCTCCAGGTATTCCTGCCCTGCATCCAGCCGCCCTGTGCTCTGCAACGGGAAACCAGCTGTGCTCCATGGGTCCCTAACCCCTTGCAACCTCAACAGCCCAAGGGGACCTCAGGGCACCACATTTACATTTGTAAACCATCTCTTTTTCTAGGTGACCCCTCCAAGTGGCCCTGTTCTCATGCCAAGAGATGTTCCAGCTCTGCTCCTGCCAGAAACGAATCCGCCCAAGGCTCGCCAGCTGGACAAAGTGCCCACCGACAGCTTCAACTATCCTACAAAAGAAGACAGTGGTAACCCAACTGTGTGATTTTCAATGCATTTTTAAAAGTGACTGCCTATTGATTAATATGGTGCGTAATTACGCACAGAAAGATTAACTTTATTAAAACTTTGAAAAATCATAAGTCAAAAAGTACTTAACTTATCGTAACCATCTTGGTCTTTATAAAAGTATTTTTATAAAATTGGTCTCGAGTTATTCTTGAGTGTGTGTGGTGCATGATGGATACTGTGAGTACAACAAATACTAAGCACCTCTCCAAGATTAGCCTAACTGCTCGACGAAGCTACCTCAAAAATTAGAGCAGTAGGTAATCTAGATTTTACCACTGGAAACCAATATGTGGTTTCCTGGACCCCCTACACAGAGTGCCTACCTTGTACACTACATAGAGGGCAAGCCTCCTACTAATGGAGCAATTTGTTATTTGGCGGATGTTAGAAATTGGGTCTCTAGTTGGCAGAGGTATACACTTTTGTCCAAATAGGGATCACAATCCTAGTCATGGTAAGTCACACACAATCCAAATTATCATATGCCCACCCTCTGGTAAGCTTGGCACTGAGCAGTCAGTCGTAACTTAGAAGGCAGTGTGTAAAGTATTTGTGCAATAAATCATGCAATAACACAGTGAGAATGCTACAAAAAGACACCACATAGGTTTAGACAAATGTAAGATATTTATCTGAATAAATTAAGGTCAAAACGATCAAGATTTGATAATCACAAGTTGAAATATCACTTTTGTAATGAGAAGGAGAGTCTTTAGTTGTTAAAAGCAGCAATTGTCTCTTGCAAGCACAAAGTACCTGGTTTGCGTCAAAATTACACGCATGAGGACCGCAGAGGCAGAGATGTGTGGGGAAAGGTAGGTGTAGCAGGTGCACACAGACGATGTGTTGATTCTTTTCCACGCGGCAAGGGCTTTGCGACCAATTCTGGCATGCAGTCTTGAATCCTCTTTGCGATGCGGGGCCTTTTGACACCCAGGGATGATGCGTGGAAATCCTGGGTGTGCGGGACAAAGTCACAGCTATTGCATCGAACCAGTGGGTGATGCAGCAGAATTGCTGCCGCACGGCTGGTGCTGCATTGATTTCTCTCGCTGGAAGTCGGGCTGCATTGTTCCAGCTCAGTGATGCGTCGATCTGGTGAGCTGTACGTCAAAGTTCCATCACAACATTGGTGCTGCGTCAATCTTCATTGGCGGAGCCGGGCTGCATCGTTCCGGTTCAGCGATGCAGTGATTTTCTCACCGCTGAAGAGGCTGTGCATCGATTCGGACAGTCTGTGCACCGGTTTTCGCAGCACAAGGAGTTTCTTTGCAGAGATGAAGGGGGTCATTACAACCCTGGCGGACGGTGTTAAAGCGGCGGTAAGACTGCCAACAGGCTGGCGGTCTTTTTTTTAGTATTATGATCATGGCGGTTACCGCCATGGTCACCGCCACTTCTCCGTTCCGCCCGGCAGGGCGGAGACGACCGCTGGGCTGGAGACCTGGGTCTCCAGCCCAGCGGCCGTCACAATACCGCTGCCAGTATTTTGACCCAGCTTACCGCCGTGGATTTCCAGCGGTAGGAAACGCCATGAAATCCATGGCAGTAAGCACTATCAGTGCCAGGGAATTCCTTCCCTGGCACTGATAGGCGTCTCCCCCACCCCCACCCTGACTCCCTCCCCTACACCCCCCACCTCCCCAGCCACCCCCCAAAGGTGGCAGGGCCCCCCTCTTCACCCCGACCCCCAACATCACATAACTCACACACACACGACACGCACGCAGGCACCTCCAACACACAAACACGCACACACACTGACATACATGGCAACATCCACACACACAGTCAGACACGCACACCCACATTCAAACATACACGTACACATCCATACAGACATACCTACAGACATACATGCACTCATTCCCAAAACACGCAACACCCCCGCAAGCATACATGCACTCACACACCCCCTCTACATACACAGACGCACACCCCCATGCACCCACACAACACACAACATTCCCCCACCCTCCTCCCCTAACGGATGATCGACTTACCTGTTCCGTCGATCCTCCGGGAGGGGACGGGAGCCATGGGGACTGCTCCGCCAACACCACACCGCCAACAGAACACCGCTGCGCCGAATCACAGGACGTGATTCGCTGGGCGGTGTTCTGTTGGTGTGGCGGTGGAGGTGGAGCAACCTCCACTTCCCCGCCGCCCGCCAGTATGGCTGTTGGCGGCTCTCCGTTGGAAAAATGATGGAGAGCAGCCAACAGTCATAATACGCCGAGCGGCAAACCGCCACTACTGGAGGTCTTCCGCACGGCGGTCCCTCGGCGGTCTTGTTAAAAGACCGCCGAGCTTGTAATGACCCCCGAAGTCTTTTTGGCTCTGAAGCAATCTCAATCCAAGTCCTCGGCGAGCACTTCTCAGCAGAGCCAGAGGCCAGCAATGTAGCAGGGCACCAGCAAGGCAGCAGTCCTTTACAGCAAAGCAGTCCAGGTGAGTTCTCTGGGCAGTCAGACAGCTTCTTGTCATGATTTACCTTTCGCTTACCGCCCTGATCAGGTGAGGATGACGTGCGTCCTCGGTTCTTGTAAGTCCTGCTCTGGCCGAGGTAGGGGCGACCCCTTCTGGTAGCCATGGTGCTGCTGACAGTAGTACACCACCACAGGCTGTGCCATCCAGAAGGAGTCCCAGAGGAAAAACCTTGAAGGGAAAACCTCTAGACAGGAACTCCCTGGAACAGAAGAAGAGGACACAAGAAAATCACAACTTCAATGCCTGGAAAAATCACTGGAAAGGCAGAGGAAAACAGGAACAAAAACTGGAATCCAAGAGAAGACCAGCCGGAGCGAGGCACATCAGGAGAAACCGGGCCGCAGTCAGAAAAAAGGGGTGCGGTGGGCCCCGCAACCCGGAAAACGGATCGCGGCCCCCACCGTGGCCTGACCAGGTTACCGGGTGATGCCGGGGGAACCCACGGCATGACACTTCTCTTGGCAGGTTGCACATTCTGCAGCAGAATGTCTGTCCCAAGAATTATCTAATTTTGTAGGGCCCGAACCCAGTTTATATACCCAAAAATGCCTTTGATGTGGGGGGGGGACATCAAAGAGTGGTTTTGAAGTGCACAAGGTCCCCTTTCAGTACAACCCTGTCTGCCAGGGTCCCAGTCGGGGGTTTGGCAGTCCTTTCTGTGAGGGCAGGCCACTGTCCTTTGAAATGTAAGTGTCAGGCCATCCACCCTTCCAGCCCAGGAAGACCCTTTTAGTATGCAGATGTGTGCAGGTGTGACTGAGCATCCTGTGTTTGTGGTTGCCTGGGTGAAATGCACCAGGGAGCTATCAACCAGCCCAGCCCAGACATAGTTTGGAGACAGGCTGTAAGGCACAGAAGGATTTAAGTGTAGAGAAATGCTTACTTTCTAAAAGTAGCATTTCTAAAATAGTAATATAAAATCAAACCTCACCAGTCATCAGGATTTTGTATTATAGCCATAATGTTAGCCTATGAAAGGAGCAGGCCTCACAGCAGTGGAAAACGAATGTAGAGGTTTTCCACTACCAGGACATATCAAACACACAGGCATATGTCCTGCCTTTTACCTAAACAGCACCCTGCCCTTTGGGTTACCTAGGGCCTACCTTAGGGGTCACTTATATGTAGAAAAAGAAGAGTTTATGGCTTGGAAAGTACTTTTAGATGCCAAGTCAAACTGGCAGTGAAACTGCACACATAGGCCTTGCAATGGCAGGCCTGAGACATGGTGAGGGGGCTACTTAAGTGGGTGGCACAACCAGTGCGGCAGGCCCACTAGTACCATTTAATTTACAGGCCCTGGACACATGTAGTGCATTTTACTAGGGACTTACAAGAAAATTAAATATGCCAATTGGGTATGAGCCAATGTTACCATGTCTTAAGGGAGAGAACTTATCCACTTTAGCACTGGATGGCAGTGGTAAAGTGTGTAGAGTCCTAAAACCAGCAAATACAGGCCCTCATTACAACCCCGGCGGTCGGTGATAAAGTGGCAGTAATACCGCCAACAGGTCGGTGGTAACAAAAATGGAATCATGACCATGGCGGAAACCGCTCAAACAGTTAGCCACTTTAACGCACCGACCACCAGGGCGGAATCAACAAGCACCACGGCGATAATCGCCAGCAGCCAGGGGGAAGACAACGTACTGCCCACTCTATTATGACCGGCCTATCCACCACCTTTTCCGGGGAGGTACCAACAACATCAAAAGCCTGACGGAAACAGTTCTCAGAAGTCAAAGGACTCACCTGTGGAGACTCAGGTAACAACCACGATACCATGGAGCCCGAGTAGCAAATTTTTCCCATGCTCGTCTACCTTCTGCTACATTATGAACACCAACGCCGGTGAAGATGACCAAGGTGAGTACATACGCCTAGCACACAAGGGAAGGGGAGGAAAAAGAGAGTGACACACACACGCAACACTCACACCCCCACCCCCAACACCATACACAGAATCAGAAGCAGCTACAAATCAAATCAAATCAAATCATTAACATTTATAAAGCGCGCTACTCACCCGTGCGGGTCTCAAGGCGCTAGGGGGGGAAGGGGGGGTTATCGCTGCTCGAACAGCCAAGTCTTTAGGAGTCTCCGGAAAGCGGAGTGGTCCTGGGTGGTCCTGAGGCTGGTGGGGAGGGAGTTCCAGGTCTTGGCCGCCAGGAAGGAGAAAGATCTCCCACCCGCCGTGGAGCGGCGGGTGCGAGGGACGGCAGCAAGTGCGAGGCCAGCGGAGCGGAGGGGGCGGGTGGGGACGTAGAAGCTGAGGCGTCTGTTGAGGTATTCCGGTCCCTTGTTGTGGAGGGCTTTGTGTGCGTGGGTGAGAAGACGGAAGGTGATCCTTTTGCTGACTGGGAGCCAATGCAGGTGTCTCAGGTGTGCGGAGATGTGGCTGTTGCGGGGTACGTCGAGGATGAGGCGGGCCGAGGCGTTTTGGATGCGTTGCAGGCGGTTTTGGAGTTTGGCTGTGGTCCCGGCGTAGAGGGTGTTGCCGTAGTCCAGGCGGCTCGTGACGAGGGCGTGGGTCACGGTTTTTCTGGTGTCGGCGGGGATCCAGCGGAAGATCTTACGGAGCATGCGGAGAGTGAGGAAGCAGGCGGAGGACACGGCGTTGACTTGCTTGGTCATGGTGAGAAGAGGGTCCAAGATGAAGCCGAGGTTGCGGGCGTGGTCTGCGGGGGTCGGTGCGGTGCTGAGGGCCGTGGGCCACCAGGAGTCATCCCAGGCGGACGGGGTGTTGCCGAGGATGAGGACTTCCGTTTTTTCAGAGTTCAGCTTTAGGCGGCTGAGCCTCATCCAATCTGCGACGTCCTTCATACCCTCTTGTAGGTTGGTCTTGGCGCTGGCGGGGTCCTTGGTGAGGGAGAGTACAAGTTGGGTGTCGTCGGCGTAGGAGGTGATGATGATGTCGTGCTTGCGTACGATGTCGGCGAGGGGGCTCATGTAGACATTGAAGAGTGTCGGGCTGAGCGATGAGCCTTGAGGTACGCCGCAGATGATCTTGGTGGGTTCTGAGCGAAACGGAGGGAGGTAAACTCTTTGGGAGCGGTTAGCGAGGAAGGAGGCGATCCAGTCCAGGGCCTGGCCTTGGATCCCGGTGGAGCGTAGGCGGGTGATTAGGGTGCGGTGACAGACGGTGTCAAAGGCAGCCGAGAGGTTGAGGAGAATGAGGGCGACTGTTTCACCGTTGTCCATCAGGGTTCTGATGTCGTCTGTGACTGAGATGAGGGCGGTTTCCGTGCTGTGGTTGGTTCGGAATCCGGTTTGTGAAGGGTCGAGCATGTTGTTGTCTTCCAGGAAGGTGGTCAGCTGTTTGTTGACGGTCTTTTCTATTACCTTGGCTGGGAAAGGTAGAAGAGAGATGGGGCGGAAGTTTTTCAGGTCGCTTGGGTCAGCCGTAGGTTTCTTTAGTAGGGCGTTGACTTCAGCGTGCTTCCAGCATTCGGGGAAGGTAGCAGAAGAAAAAGAAGAGTTGATGACGGTCTGGAGGTGCGGGGCGATGATGTCGTCGGCTTTGTTAAAGATGAAGTGCGGGCAGGGGTCCGAAGGGGCGCCGGAGTGGATAGAGTTCATGATGGATTTGGTTTCTTCCGTGTTGATGTGGGTCCAGTTGTTGAGGGTGATGTCCGGGGAAGCGGGTTCAGTGGTGTATGGTTGGGTCTGGTGTCCGAAGCTGTCGTGGAGGTCGCTGATCTTGCGATGGAAGAAAGTGGCGAGGGATTCGCACAAATCCTGTGAGGGCGTGACGGCGTTGGCGCTGGCGCTGGGGTTGGAGAACTCTTTGACGATGCTGAAGAGTTCTCTGCTGTTGTGGCTGTTTTTGTCTAGTCTGTCGGTGAAAAAGTTCCTTTTGGCAGTGAGGATCAGGTGGTGGTGTTCGCGTGTAGCGTTCTTGAGGGCGGTCATGTTGTCAGCGGTGTGGTCCTTGCGCCAGGCCTTCTCAAGGGCACGACAAGTTTTCTTTGATTCTTTGAGGGTGTCAGAGAACCAGAAAGGTTTTTTGGTGTTGGTCTGTCGATGCGTGCGTTTGAGGGGAGCAAGGTTGTCAGCGCAGTTGGAGATCCAGTTTGTGAGGTTGAGAGCTGCGTCGTTGGGGTCGGTGGTGAGGGTGGGTTGGTTGGCGGCGAGAGCGGAGAAGAGTTGCTCTTCAGGGATCTTGTTCCACTGTCGATGAGGGATGGGTTGAGTGCGGAGGTGGGAGGTCTCGCGTCGGAATGTGAAGTGGACGCAGCTGTGGTCGGTCCAGTGTAGGGCAGAGGTGTGGCTGAAGAAGACGTGTTTGCTGGCGGAGAAGATAGGGTCGAGCGTGTGTCCGGCGATGTGGGTGGCGGTGTTCACCAGTTGTTTGAGGCCGAGGTTGGCGAGGTTGTCGAGCAGGGTGGTGGTGTTGGGGTCGTTGTTTTGTTCCAGATGGAAGTTGAGGTCGCCTAGGAGGATGTAGTCCGGTGAGGCGAGGGCGTGCGGGGAGATGAAGTCGGCGATGGCGTCGCTGAAAGAGGCGCGAGGTCCGGGAGGACGGTAGACGAGGGATCCTCTGAGGGTGGTCCTTGGGTCGGTGCGAATCTGAAAATGCAGGTGTTCAGCGGCGAGGGGGGGGTCTTCGGTGGAGGTGGTGACGCTGATGGAGTCTTTGAAGATGATGGTGACACCTCCTCCTACTTGGTTGGTGCGGTCTTTTCTGGAGATCTTGTAGCCTTCGGGGATGGCGGTAGCGATGTCTGGAGCAGAGGAGGCGTTCATCCATGTCTCCGTGATGAAGGCGACGTCCGGGGCTGTGGAGTCCAGGAGGTCCCAAAGTTCAACGGCGTGCTTGTGGACGGAACGAGCGTTGATCAGGATGCACTTGAGGTGGTTGATGGCGCGTGGGCTTGTGGTCGTGGTAGTTGCGTGGTGGAAGATGCGTTTGCAGGAGTTGCAGGCGAAGGGTCCATGGGTGCGTTTGGGGTGAGCTAGGAAGCAGGTTTTGGAGCGCCCTGGGTTGAGGGCGCGGAGGGTGGTGGGGTCGTAGCGGATCAGCGGGGCTTGGGGGAGCTGGGGACCAGGGGTCGTGGCGCTGGGCGCGGGCCAGGCGTGGACGGGCGCAGACGGGCTTGCCTCTGGCACGCCTCCGCCGCGCCAGCGGCGTGCCCGCTGCGCGCGCCCGCTGCGCAGTCGCGCAGCGGCCGCCATAAGAGGTAGGAGGGGGGGGAGGGGTCAGCTGGGGGCGAATGGGAGCTGGGGGGCGGGGGAGTGCAGGAGGTCGCGGCGGGAAAGCACGAGGGAGGGGGGGGACAGGTAGAGTGAGAGGAGCTGGGGGAGGGGGTTTAGGGTGGAGGAGGGTGAGTGTTAGGAGGTTTGGAGATTAGGGAGAGAGATAGGAGTAGGGTTGTGAAGATAGGGGAGGGGGGGTTGTAGAGGTGGGTGAGGGAGAGAGGTAGAGTGAGAGGATAGGGAGATAGGTAGTAGAGGGGGTGGCGGGAGGGGGGAGAGATACAGAAATAGATAGAGAAAATAGATAGAGAAGTCGATAGATAGGGAAATAGATAGATAGACAGATAGGTAGGTAGGAGGAGGTGGAGAGTGGGGGAGTTAGATAGTGAGATAGGGAGCTAGAGAGATAGGAAGATAGGAGGAGTGAGGGAGGTAGATAGCGAACGGGTTAGCTAGGGGTGAGAGAGGGGGAGGCGAGTGAGGGAGGGGGATGAGGAAGGAGCAGGAGGGCAGGCTCGGGGGAAGAAGACGGAGGAGGTAGAAGAGCCGAAGACAGGAGAACAGAAGACAGAAGAACAGAAGACAGAAGAACAGAAGACCGGAAGAGCAGAAGACAGAAGAACAGAAGAACAGAAGAACAGAAGAACAGAAGAACAGAAGACAGAAGAACAGAAGACCGGAAGAACAGAAGAACAGAAGAACAGAGAAGAACACAGAAGAACCGAGAAGAAGAACACAGAAGCACCGAGAAGAACAGAGAAGAAGAACACAGAAGACCGGAAGAACACAGAAGAACAGAAGGGAAGAACAGAAGAACAGAAGAACACAGAAGAAGATTGCAGAGGGGGGGCGAGGAGGAAGAGACAGAGAGGAGGAAAAGAAGCAGGAGCAGGAGAGAAGGTGAGTGGCGCGGGGCAGGGCGAGGGGCTGGGAGGAGGGGGGTACTTACAGTTAGGTGGGTCTCAGGAACACAGGAACTCGGGAACTTGGAGGAGCTGCAGCGGCAGGGGGAGCGACCTACCCTTGGGTCAAGGGTCGCTACCACTGTCGCGCAGCGGCCGCCATAAGAGGTAGGAGGGGGGGAGGGGTCAGCTGGGGGCGAATGGGAGCTGGGGGGCGGGGGCGTGCAGGAGGTCGCGGCGGGAAAGCGCGAGGGAGGGGGGGGACAGGTAGAGTGAGAGGAGCTGGGGGAGGGGGTTTAGGGTGGAGGAGGGTGAGTGTTAGGAGGTTTGGAGATTAGGGAGAGAGATAGGAGTAGGGTTGTGAAGATAGGGGAGGGGGGGTTGTAGAGGTGGGTGAGGGAGAGAGGTAGAGTGAGAGGATAGGGAGATAGGTAGTAGAGGGGGTGGCGGGAGGGGGGAGAGATAGAGAAATAGATAGAGAAAATAGATAGAGAAGTCGATAGATAGGGAAATAGATAGATAGACAGATAGGTAGGTAGGAGGAGGTGGAGAGTGGGGGAGTTAGATAGTCAGATAGGGAGCTAGAGAGATAGGAATATAGGAGGAGTGAGGGAGGTAGATAGCGAACGGGTTAGCTAGGGGTGAGAGAGGGGGAGGCGAGTGAGGGAGGGGGATGAGGAAGGAGCAGGAGGGCAGGCTCGGGGGAAGAAGACGGAGGAGGTAGAAGAGCCGAAGACAGGAGAACAGAAGACAGAAGAACAGAAGACAGAAGAACAGAAGACCGGAAGAGCAGAAGACAGAAGAACAGAAGAACAGAAGAACAGAAGAGCAGAAGACCGGAAGAACAGAAGAACAGAAGAACAGAAGAACAGAAGACAGAAGCACAGAAGATCGGAAGAGCAGAAGAACAGAGAAGAACAGAGAAGAACAGAGAAGAACACAGAAGAACCGAGAAGAAGAACACAGAAGCACCGAGAAGAACAGAGAAGAAGAACACAGAAGACCGGAAGAACACAGAAGAACAGAAGGGAAGAACAGAAGAACAGAAGAGAAGAACAGAAGAACACAGAAGAAGATTGCAGAGGGGGGGCGAGGAGGAAGAGACAGAGAGGAGGAAAAGAAGCAGGAGCAGGAGAGAAGGTGAGTGGCGCGGGGCAGGGCGAGGGGCTGGGAGGAGGGGGGTACTTACAGTTAGGTGGGTCTCAGGAACACAGGAACTCGGGAACTTGGAGGAGCTGCAGCGGCAGGGGGAGCGACCTACCCTTGGGTCAAGGGTCGCTACCACTGTCACGCAGCGGCCGCCATAAGAGGTAGGAGGGGGGGGAGGGGTCAGCTGGGGGCGAATGGGAGCTGGGGGGCGGGGGCGTGCAGGAGGTCGCGGCGGGAAAGCGCGAGGGAGGGGGGGGGACAGGTAGAGTGAGAGGAGCTGGGGGAGGGGGTTTAGGGTGGAGGAGGGTGAGTGTTAGGAGGTTTGGAGATTAGGGAGAGAGATAGGAGTAGGGTTGTGAAGATAGGGGGGGTTGTAGAGGTGGGTGAGGGAGAGAGGTAGAGTGAGAGGATAGGGAGATAGGTAGTAGAGGGGGTGGCAGGAGGGGGGGAGAGATAGAGAAATAGATAGAGAAAATAGATAGAGAAGTCGATAGATAGGGAAATAGATAGATAGACAGATAGGTAGGTAGGAGGAGGTGGAGAGTGGGGGAGTTAGATAGTGAGATAGGGAGCTAGAGAGATAGGAAGATAGGAGGAGTGAGGGAGGTAGATAGCGAACGGGTTAGCTAGGGGTGAGAGAGGGGGAGGCGAGTGAGGGAGGGGGATGAGGAAGGAGCAGGAGGGCAGGCTCGGGGGAAGAAGACGGAGGAGGTAGAAGAGCCGAAGACAGGAGAACAGAAGACAGAAGAACAGAAGACAGAAGAACAGAAGACCGGAAGAGCAGAAGACCGGAAGAACAGAAGAACAGAAGAACAGAAGAACAGAAGACAGAAGAACAGAAGACCGGAAGAGCAGAAGACAGAAGAACAGAAGAACAGAAGAACAGAAGACAGAAGAACAGAAGACCGGAAGAACAGAAGAACAGAAGAACAGAAGAACAGAAGACAGAAGCACAGAAGATCGGAAGAGCAGAAGAACAGAGAAGAACAGAGAAGAACACAGAAGAACACAGAAGAACCGAGAAGAAGAACACAGAAGCACCGAGAAGAACAGAGAAGAAGAACACAGAAGACCGGAAGAACACAGAAGAACAGAAGGGAAGAACAGAAGAACAGAAGAGAAGAACAGAAGAACACAGAAGAAGATTGCAGAGGGGGGGCGAGGAGGAAGAGACAGAGAGGAGGAAAAGAAGCAGGAGCAGGAGAGAAGGTGAGTGGCGCGGGGCAGGGCGAGGGGCTGGGAGGAGGGGGGTACTTACAGTTAGGTGGGTCTCAGGAACACAGGAACTCGGGAACTTGGAGGAGCTGCAGCGGCAGGGGGAGCGACCTACCCTTGGGTCAAGCTCAACAGAACATATCTACCCGCACCACTCAGGAATAATGCAAGAACAAAATGATGTGAAGAAAGTGAGCGTAATACAATAAAATACTATGAATACGTGCATCAAAATCAAAACGTATATACATATTTACAAATGTAAGAACACTGCCCAGTCCTCAATGTCCGTGGGCCACAGGGCCACAACACATAGGCCAAGGCCCCACCTCACTCCTGCAACAACACGGAAAGAACACTGCAGGGACTTCAGGTCGAAAATACACAGGCACCTGAGGGGGACAGGGATTAGGGGGGGGCACCTCAGCCGGAAGATGGTCAACACCACTGGTCCTGGAGGGGGTAACATGCCCTGTGCGCTGTCCTGGGGAGTGCAAGGCCACAGTCCCTCAAGTGGGTGGTTTGCCCACTGCTTGGTCCTGGGGAGTACAAGGCCACTGTCTAGCAAGTGGGTGGTTTGCCCACTGCTTGGTCCTGGGAAGTGCAAGGCCACAGTCTCTCAAGCGGGTGGTTTACCCACTGCTTGGTCTTGGGGAGTGCAAGGCCGCACTCTCTTAAGTGGATGGCTTCTTCCACTGGTTCTGGAGGGGGCATTGTGCCCAGTGAGCTTCATCCTGTGGAGGATGGGTTGAGTGGATGGCTTCTCCACTGGTTCTGGAGGGGGCATTGTGCCCAGTGAGCTTCATCCTGTGGAGGATGGGGTGAGTGGATGGCTCCTTCCACTGGTTCTGGAGGGGGCATTGTGCCCTGTGATGCAGATCTTGGGGTGTGCAAGGTCACAGTCTCTCACCTGGGTGTCAGACCCACAGGATGTGCAAGGGCCAGGCCCCACAACAGCCCATGGATGCAGGACTACACACTGTCCGCCGGCAGTGACGGCTGCTCAGTGGTGGCAGTGGTGCTGGTGGCGGTGCTGGCAGTGGTCGGGGAGGCTCCAGCCCTTTCCCTGCAGCCTTGGATGGCTGCCCAATAGGGCTGCTGCTGCTGGCAGTGGTGCTGGTGGCGGTGCTGGCAGTGGAGGTGGGAGGATCCAGTTCTTCCCCAGCAGCCTCGGATGGCTGAACCACCATGGTTGGTGGTGGGGTCTCCGAATGAGTCCCAGCACCAGGCCTCCTGTCCTTGGTGCAGGCCCCTTGACCTTCCTGTCAGCAGCCGGGGATTGCTCCTTGCCCTTCACTGTAGCAGCTGGGGGTGGCTCTTGCCCTTCCCTGTAGAAGCTGGGAGTGCCTCCTTGCCCTTCCTTGAAGCATCTGGGGGTGACTCCTTGCCCTTTCTCGACGCAGCTGGTGGTGCCTCCTTAGCCTTCCTTGCAGCACCTGGTGCAGGCACCCTTTCAGTGTGGCTGCCTGGTGCCCGGTATCCTCTCCCACCTGGAGTAGCTGTCGGCACTACTGTGGCCGTAGACTGGGTGGCTGAGGTGCTTGCCTGGGTTCCAACCCCCCCTGGCCCGATATGAAGGATGGGGGGAGTGGTACGGAAGAGGCCAACGGTGGAGAGGAAAAGCTTCTTAGCGACATTGGGGTGGGAAGAGGGTGAAGGTTTGGGAGTGGAGGAAGAGGAAGTGGTGTAGGAGGTGTCAGTCTGCTGTGTTTGGGTGCAGGTGCATGGGCTGGATGCTGTTGTGAGATGGATGGCTGTTGGGTGTCTGAGCGCTTGTGTTTGTGTACTTTGGGAGGAGGGGACACAGACACAGTGGGAAAGGACACAGAGGACGTGTGCATGGATGTGGGGGTGGTGACTGCCAGCGAAGGGCATTTAGTGATAGGTGTGATGCTGATGGTGGTAGTGAATGAGGATGTAGTGCATGCAGGTGTGAGTGTAGATGCAACTGGGAGGGGGTGGATGAGGAGGAGGAGGGGGACACAGTGGAGGCAGTGGATATTGGTATGTCTGGTTCTGGATGGTGTTTATGTGAGTGCCTGTGGGATGATGTGTGGTGCTTGTGTTTGCCTGAACCACTCCTATGTGTTGTCTTGTGTGCATGCTGGTCTGCCTGTGTGCTTGGGATAGGTTGGGGTTGAGGGGAATGGGATTGGGTATAGAAAGTTGGAGGGGGAGGCTAGAAACCGGGACAATGGATGCCTTCAGAGACGAGGCCAGAGCCTGGATTGATCTCTGTTGGGACGCAATGTCAGTGTGAATGCCCTCCAGGAATGCATTTGTCTGTTGCATTTAAGCTGCCAGCCTCTGGATGGCATCCACAATGGTTGACTGCCCAACAGAGATGGATCGCAGGAGGTCACTAGCCTCCTCACTCAGGGCAGCAGGGCTAACTGGGGCAAGGCCTGAGGTGCCTGGGGTGAAGGAGATGCCCACCTTCCTGGGTGAGTGACTATTGGAAACTCACTGAGGGGCTGCTGGGTGGGTGGTGCTGGTTAGGGGGGTGATGGCTGTACCTGTAGTTTGGGTGGGCACAGAGGTGTCCACCACCACCAGGGAGATTCCATCAGAGGAGGTATCACTGTCTGAACTGTGCACTCCAGTCTCCGCCGTGGTGCTCCCCTTGATTTCCGTCCCACTTGTGCCCTCACCGTCTGTGGATTCTGCTTCCCGGGCCCGGTGGGATGCAGATCCCTCCGTCGCCAGTGCCTCTGCTCCTCTGGCAGATAATGCTAATGCACATAAGGACAGGGTGACAAAACAAAAAGGGGGGAAAGAGACAAAGGGTACACTTGGTCAATGGTGCCAACAACACCACTGTTGGCGTACACGACACACACACACACAGGGATTAGTCCTACGCACTAGGCAATGCACTACCAGTCACAATGCTAGTCACCAGCCCATGAGCATGGACACCTAACACCAATTGCAGCATACCTGAGACACACAGACCCCTGCCCAGTAGTGGATGCCTACTAGCTTGGTTGGAAGAAGTTTACATCAGACCCTGCCCAACATGCGACCTACCCTGCAATGTCCGGCCTGGCCTAGGGGCACCCACAGGCCCACATCCCCCACCCGGATACTACCCCACCAGGCGCAAGTAGTATATTGGGGCACTGTACTCACCCCCTTGTGGCTGCTGTGATGCCCCAAGTGCCCATCCAGCTCCGGATAGGCCACTGCCAGTATGCGGGCCATGAGGCGGGTCAGAGTTCGATGGACACCCCTTCCTCGTTGGGAGGCCATCCCTAGCTGGGCCACTGCCGTCTTCCGTGCCCAGCGTCTCAGGTCCTATGACCGTTTCCGACAGTGGGTGCTCTGCCTGCCATAGACCCCCAGGGTCCTGACGTCTTTGGTGATGGCACTCCATATACTCTTTTTCTGATGGGCGGTGACCTGCAGGGAAATGGACACAGGGAAAGATATCAGTCCTACTGTCCTGCCTGTTACACTCATGGCCCACCATAGCCCTTCACATCCCCTTACGCACAGACATGGCCACACACACATGCAGCACGCTGCCCAGGGCTGTTCCACCAATGCCCCCCTACACTAGGCCTTCAGCTACAGCACTACATGTATTCATGCCCCATGCATTGTGCTCACGGTGTACTCAACTGTTGGTCTGGAGGCCCATACAGGATTCGGTACTGGGGTAGGACCACATCCACCAGACTCTCCAACTCTGCCGCAGTGAATGCAGGGGCCCTTACCCCAGTGACACGAGCCATGGTCGATTCAAGACATAAGTCACAGCAGCACATGCAGTGTAGGTCCTCTCCTGTTAAAGGTCAGGTAGCAAGTGAGTGAACAGATTGAAAATGGCAGTCACGTCCACGACGGTGCGTACCATCACCGCCGGCGTACATCACCATTGGCTACTGTATCCCATAGGGCCCACTGATAACCAATGAGGAGTTGCACAGCGGTTCTCGACCGCCTCCCGCAACTGCGCACAACGTCAGTGGAATAACCTCATTTCCACATGTCCCTCCTTAGAGGACAGGTAGACGCCATTTTGGGGGGCAGGCCATGGCACCTAACAGCATCACAGTACACATAAGCACCATTTGGACCTATCCAACAATATACTGTTACAATCACAACATGCAATGAAGAGTAGTGTTTGGAAATATGAGATACTGACCAGCTGCTCAATAGATTGCAACCGCTGCGGATGAATAGGAGATGGAGACAGACCCCTGGTGGACTTGGCAACAATGGAGGACAGGCACATTATCCTCACCTATAGATTGGACAGGGCCACAATCACAGAGTTGTGTGCCCAATTGGAGCCTGACCTGATATCTGCTATCCGTCACCCCTCCAGGATCCCCCCTCTTGTGCAAGTACTATCAGTGCTCCATTTCCTGCCAACTGGCTCCTTTCAAGTGACAGTGGGCTTGGCAGCAGGAATGTCACAGCCAATGTTGTCAATAGTGCAGACCAGAGTGCTGCCTGCCCTGATTAAACACATGCACAGCTATATCGTTTTCCCCCAGGTGAAGGATTTGGCCACAGTGAAGGCTAATTTCTATGCAATGGGACATATCCCCAATATTATTAGGGCAATTGATGGTACACATATTGCATTTGTCCCCCGCTGGAGAAATGAACAGGTGTTCTGAAATCGAAAGAGCTTTCACTCAATGAATGTGCAGATAGTGTGCCTGGCGGACCAGTACATCTCCCATGTCAATGGAAAGTATCCTGTGTCTGTGCATGATGCCTTTATCCTGAGGAATAGCAGCATCCCATATGTGATGGCTCAAATCCAGAGGCACCGGGTGTGGCTAATAGGTGAGCCCTGGTTCCCAGCCAGTGGATGTTGGGGTATGGGTATGGTGTGGGCCCAGAGGGTTGGAGTGTGGCTAACAGTTGTTCCTCGATATTTGCAGGTGACTCTGGTTACACAAACCTCTCAATGCTACTGACTCCTCTGAGGAATTCCAGGACAAGGGCAGAGGAATGTTACAATGAGGCACATGGGTGAACAAGAAGAATCATAGAGAGGACATTCGGCCTCCTGAAGGCTAGGTTTTGTTGCCTCCATCTAACAGGTGGATCCCTGGGCTGCTCACCCAAGAAGGTGTCCCAGATCATCGTGGCATGTTGTATGTTGCACAACCTTGCCTTACGTCGCCAGGTGCCTTTTCTACAGGAGGATGATGCTGGAGATGGGTGTGTGGCAGCAGTGGACCCTGTGGACAGTGAAAATGATGAGGCAGAGGGTGAGGATGAGGACAACAGAAGTGCAATAATTCGTCAATACTTCCAATGACACACAGGTAAGACAGTGTAACTTAACTTTTAATTGACAGTTTTGTGTTTGACATTGTCAATGACAGGCTGATTTTCCAACTTCTATACCCACTCACTGGCATCTCTATTTGCAGATATATGTGCCCCACTATCACTCCTGGTGTGTTGACTGCAGCCCCAACTACAGGTCATTCCTATGTATGCATTACTGTACAGTTGTATTGCAGTGTTTATACCTTGTTAAATCAATACATAGTTAAACCATTTGACATACTCCATACTTGTATTTTTTGTAAAGGGTGTTTATTTAAGTGTCAATAAGTAGAGGGGGATGTGCAATGGGCTGGGTTGACTGTGGAGGAACCTCCAGGATAGAGTCCAGTCTATGTGGATCACAGGTGCATTGTCCAAGGGGGCATAGGAAAGGGAGCAATGGCAGTTCAAGGTGGACAGGGTGACAGGGTGGGACACAAGGGTGACATTCAGGAAAGTCTTATTTCCTGGCGGGGTCTTGGAAATAGTCTCTGGCTTCTGCCTGGATCACAGGGACTGTTTGCGGGGTGGTTCTCCTTCTGTAGGGGGAAGGGTGCTGGTGGTCTGTTGGTCCTGTGGCGGGGGCTCCTGTCCAATAACGGCAGCGGAGGTGGATTGCTGTTCATTGGTTTGGCTAGTGGTAGGGGCCTGATGGTGTGCCACAGCCTCCCTCATAGTGTTGGCCATGTCTGCCAGCACCCCTGCAATGGTGACCAGGGTGGTGTTTATGTCCTTCAAGTCCTCCCTGATCCCCAGGTACTGTCCCTCCTGCAGCTGCTGCTTCTCCTCCATTTTGTCCAGGATCTGGCCCATAGTCTCCTGGGAATGGTGGTATGCTCCCAGGATCTTGGTGAGTGCCTCCTGGAGAGGCGGTTCCCTGGGCCTGTCCTCCCCGTCGTTCAGCAGTCCTCCCAGCATCCCTGTTGTCCTGTGCCTCTGATCCCTGACCGTGTGCCCACTGCCACTGACCCAAGGTCCCTGATCGTCCTGTGTTTGTGGGGTGACCTAGGGTCCCTGTAGTGGTGGACATACTGCTGGAGGCTCTGTGGTGGTATGGGACTGTGCCTGGGAAACGGACTGTCCGGAGATCCCTGATGGGCCAGGTTGGTCATCGTGATCCAGTCATCCAGAGCTGCTGTCATCACTGTGGGCCTCTTCTGGGGGAGACTGGATGTTGCTGGCACCTCCCCCTGATGACGTTGGGTTGGGGACCTGTGAGGATGTAAATGCAGTGTTATTGTTTCCCTCTATTGTGCATGCAGTGGTGATAGGTGTCCATGCAGGTGTGTGATGGGTGTCCATGCATTGGTGTTGCATGCAGGGCTTGGTATTGGGATGTGTGGGTTGTGATGGTGGGGTGTGTGGGAGGTGGGGGGAGTGATGGGAGTGAGGGTAAAGGTAGGGGTATGTGTTGGCATGCAGGTAGGGTGGGGTGATAGTAATAGAGATTTGACTTACCAGAGTCCAGTCCTCCTCCTAATCCTGCCAGGCCCTCAGGATGCATGATTGCCAAGACTTGCTCCTCCATTGTTGTTAGTTGTGGGGGAGGTGGTGGGGGTCCACCGCCAGTCGTCTGTACAGCTAGTTGGTGTCTTGCTGCCATGGAATGCACCTTCCCCCGTCGGTTGTTTCACCTCTTCCTGATGTCATCCCTTGTTCTGGGGTGCTGTCCCATGGCGTTGACCCTGTCCACGATTGTACGCCATAGCGCCAGCTTGCAATGGATGTCTGCTGTACCTGTGATCTGAATAGCTGTGGCTCTACCCAGATGATTTTCTCCACCATGACCCTTAACTCCTCCTCTGAGAACCTGGGGTGTCATTGTGGTGCCATGGGTGTTGTGTGAGTAGTGTGGGTGAGGGTGTGTAGGGTGATGTGTTGGGGTGTGTGATGTAAGGTGTGTGGATGGTGTATGGGTGATGGTGTTGTGTGGCTGTGGTTTTGTCTGTGGTCTTGCTATCTCTCTTGTTTGTATTCGTAAAAGGTTGTGGGTAATGTGTGTGTGTGTTTTATAGTAGTGTGGGTGTGGTGTCTGAATGGGTGTGAGGTGTGTGTAGTTTGAATTGTCCAATGTGGTGTTGTTGTGTATGTGTGTGTGTATTTTGAGCACAGCGGTATATAGCGCCAATGGTTTACCACCATTGAATGTCCGAAGTGGTGATTTGTGGGTCATAATGTTGTGGGCATAGTTCTGTTGGCGTAACGGTGTGGGTTTTGCTACCGCCAGTTTATCCCCGACCTTTGGGCTGGCGGACTTGTGTGTGTGGCTGTACTTACCGCCAATGTCATAATGAGGGCCACAGTGTCAAAAAGTGGAGGGAGGCAGGGAAAACTTTGGGGGTGACCACCCTAAGGCTGTCAGGTCTAACATGTGCCCCCCCCCCAGCTGAAAGTTGGGAGAGCTACCCAACCCCTTCAAAGCTCTCATCACTAAGGTAGAAGTATCTGGAGAGACCATTAGCATTGGTGTGATCAGTCCCCGGACAATGATCCACCATAAAGTCCATCCCCTGTAGGGAAATGGGCCACCTCAAGAGTTTAGGATTTTCACCACTCATCTGCATGAGCCATTTGAGGGGTCTGTGGTTTGTCTGAACCCGGAAGTGAGTGCTAAACAGGTATGGTCTCAGCTTCTTCAGTGCCCAGACCACAGCAAATGCTTCTCTTTCAATAGCACTCTACCTCTGTTCCTGTGGTAATAGTCTTCTGCTAATAAAGACTACCAGTTGGTCTAGGCCCTCCTCATTCAGCTGCGCTAGGACCGCCCCTATGCCATGCTCTGAAGCGTCTGTCTGCACGATGAATTCTCTGGAGTAGTCAGGGGCCTTAAGCAGGGGTGCCGTGCACGTGGCTTCTTTAGGGAGTCAAAGGCTTTCTGACAAGCCTCTGTCTAATTCACCAACCTAGGTTGCTTCTTGGACGTGATTTCTGTTAAGTGGGCCACTATGGTGCCATAGCCCTTATAAATCTTCGGTGGTATCCGGTGAGACCTAAGAAGGCTCTCACCTCTGTTTGGTTTCTAGGTGGTTGCCAGGCCTTGATTTTTTTGGGCCTGGAGGAGTTGCACCGTGCCACCACCTACTAGGTGTCCCATGTACACCCCGGAACCCTGCCCAATCTGGCACTTATTGGCCTTGATGGTCAGACCTGCCTGTTGCAGGGCCTGATGCACCTCTTTGAGGTGTAGCAGGTGTTCCTCCCAGCTGGAACTATAGATGGCGATGTCGTCTAGATAGGCTGTGCAGAAGGAACCCTTGCCAGCTAGGACCCCGTTAGCCAACCGTTTGAAGATAGCAGGGTCCTTTTTTAGTCTAAAGGGCAGGACCCGGAATTGGTAATGACCCTCAGGGGTACAAAAAGCTGATCTCTCTTTGGCCCCTTCAGTCAAGGCGATCAGCCAGTACCCTGACGTGAAGGCAAAGGTACTAAGGAACTTGGCAGGGCCTAGCCTGTCTACACGCTCATCAGCTCGGGGACGGGGTGAGCATCTGTCTTTGTGACAGAGTTGAGACCCCAGTAGTCCACGCAGAGCCTAAGCTTTGGCTTAGCACCAGGAGCAGCAGCCTTGGGAACCAACACCAGTGGGCTGAACCAGGGACTGCTGGACTTCTCTATCACCCCAAGAGCCAGCATCTCGGCAACTTCATCCTTGATGCTGGAGCTCACCTTATCTGACACTCTGTAAATTGTATTCTTTACAGGGGGACTATCTCCTGTGTCAATATCGTGGACACACAAGTGTGTGAGCCCAGGGTTAAGGGAAAACAGGGAAAAGAACTGCTCCAATAACTCATAACAGTCTCCTCTCTGATCTAGGGTCAGGGAGTCAGAGGGATTAATACCTTCCAGTGACTCATCACCTTCTTTGGCAGAGAGGAGGTCAGGGAGAGGCTCACTCTCCTCTTCTATGTCCTCATCTGTCACCAGAAGCATGCTGACTTCAGACCTCTCAGAATGAGGCTTCAGTCGGATTTGATGGAGTAACCTTAGTGGGTTTCTAGGGGACTTGAGTTCCACTAAGTAAGTGGCCTCCCCCTTCTGCTCCTTGGTTTCAAATGGGCCAGTCCAGAGGTGCTGGAGAGCTCTAGGCTCTACTGGCTTCATTATCCATACTTTGTCTCCAGGTGATAATTCTACCAGGGGGGCCTTCTGGTCATACCATTGCTTCATCACCTCTTGACTGGCCTCGAGGTTGCTCTTCGCCTGTTTCTAGAAGCGTTGCATCTGGTTCTGGAGGGCCAGCATGCAACTGACTTCATCCTGGGTGGGTTTCTTTGGAGCTTTCTCCCACCCCTCTTTCACTGTGCTTAGTGGTCCCCTGATAGGGTACCCATAGAGAAGTTCAAAGGGGCTGAACCCCACCCCTTTCTGGGGCACCTCTCTAGAAGCAAAGAGAAGGCATGGCAGGAGGACGTCCCACTTACGCCTCATGGCCTCAGGTAGGCCTGTGATCATGCCTTTTTGGGTCTTGTTGAACCTTTCCACAAGCCCATTGGATTGAGGATGGTAAGGGGTGGTAAACCGGTTGGTCGCCCCACACACATTTCACATGGACTTCATGTATGCTGACCTGAAGTTTGTGCCTCTGTCAGATACAACCTCTTTTCGGAATCCCACACGGGTAAATATCCCCATTAGAGCGCTAGTCACCACTGGTGCAGTCACTGTCTTGAAGGGATTGCCTCTGGATAGTGGGTAGTATGGTCCACCAAAACCAGGATAAACCTGTCACCTATGGCAGTTTTGGGGTCCAAGGGACCAATGATGTTGATGCCCACAATTTCAAAGGGGGTGCCAACGACGGGGAGTGGGATTCAGGGGGCCTTTAGCCTTTTCCCTGTCTTGCCACTAGCCTGGCAGGTTGGGCATGACCTACAGAAAGCATCTGAGGCTACCCACATTCATGGCTAATAAAAGTGGGTGACAAGCATGGCAAAGGTCTTGTCTTGCTCCAACTGTCCCGCCAGGGGGATGTCGTGAGCCAACACCAGAAGGAAGGCCAGGTAAAACTGGGGGACAACCAGCACACATGCTGCATCAGCTTCCGGTGCCTTAGGCTCACTGTAAAGGAGATCATTCTCACAGTCAGATATGGTGATCGCCAGAGGCTTCACCTGCTGCCTCGGCTGCGACCTGTCAGCTCAAACTCTCAAGAGTAGGGCACTCTTTATGCGCTTTGTAGAACTCCTGGTTGACCCCCCCTCAACTTGCCAGCCAGCAAGCTCAGGCAGGTTATCCAGGGTGGCAATTTCCCCCCCTGTTGGCTCAGGGGCCTCCTCCTCTGGGACCCTGTCAACCACCGATGGAACGTCTGGGACCAGTTTCCCGTGCCCCTTTCCCTTCCTCTTTGCAGCTGTCTGGGCTATTGTTCCGGGCTCTAGATGCCCTGGACTCCCTTCCCGGGCAGCCTTGGACTGTGTGGTCATGCAGACCCACTCAGGCAAACCTAACATCTCCAGGTGAGACCTGACCTCCACCTCCTTCCAGTTAGTATGCTCGAGGTGGTTACCTATCAGACAATCTACAGGCATGGCAGGACTCACATTAGAATACCAGAGACCCCCCTCTCTGGCTCTCGTTCAAAGGGATCAAGAGCCACCGGTAGGTGACTCTTACGATTGTCAGCGACTATGGCATGGAGGAATGTAATGGGGATGACCTGCTCTGCTGACACCAGCTGACACCTGACAGTAGTCATGCTGGCTCCTGTGTCATGCAGAGCCTCCACCCTTTGCCCATTAATAGTGACTCACTGTCTATACATGGAAGTATTGGCAGGCATGTGGGCTTCTTGGCAGCACCATTTCCTCCTCTCCCAGGGACACTAGGGTTACCTCTATCTGTTCCCCAAAACTATCTGGGACTACCTCCTGCCCGAGCGCTACGCTAGCCAACCCATATGTCTGCCCTTCAGTGGGGTGGAGTCACCCTTGAAGTGACGATGCTTGGTGCACTCTAAGCATTTTGGTACAAACTTCCCTTTCTTCTTATCAAAAAACTGTGGCCACTTCTCAGACTCAGGCTGGGACTGGTTACCACCACCCCCCTGGGAATTGTTTTGGGGGCCTTTTGCGAACACCTTATTTTTATGTTTTTCTCCCCCCTCTTTCTTCTGATGGGAACCCTGACCACCTTTGTCGGTTTCCCCCCAGATACCTTTTTGGACACCCTGGTGATAACCCAGAGGTCTGCCTCCTCAGCAAGCTTCCTAGGGTCAGTCAGCTTACTGTCAACTAGGTGCTGGCGCAACTGCATAAAGCAACCACTGAGCATGTGGTTTCTCAGGTTCAAATTATACAACCTCACATAGTCATCTACTTTACTGCCCGCACCCATCTAATCAGTGCCATACTGGAAAAATAAAAAAAGTACACCCAAGTTTGGGTAGGGAGCTTGGTGCTGTTCCTGAACCTCTGATGGTACTTTACAGGGGTCAGCCCAAACTTGGCAATTAAAGTGGTTTTCATAGGGGGGAATGTGTTTTGATCCTTTGGATCTAATGTGAGGAGTGTGTGCCTCCCAACAACTGGCACATATCCCCACAAGCCTGCCCCTCATTGCTCTTCAGGAACCCAATGAGCCCTTAGTGCAACTTCATCAGCAGCCAACCACTTATCAATGTCATCTCCCACCACATAACTTGCCACCATATTCTTGGGTATACAAACCTTCTTGTCCCCAGCAGGTCCTGCTTGAATGCTGCCACCATCACTGCTGGACTCAGACTGTCTAACCTTGATATCGAGCTCTTTCAGACTCAGTTCATGAGCCAACAGAACTTTCTTCTCAGCAAAAGCCCTTTCAGCCTCAGTTTGTTTGACTTCTGCTTCTCTCTCTGCTTACTTTTCCTCCAGTATTAATCTTGTAGTTAGAATTCTCTCTCCTCCCTCCTTTTCTCCACAGTCAGGTCATGGCTGGAGACACTGCTCCCTGGTTTACCAGGGGGCACAATTCCAGGGGTAACACCCCCCACTGCTGGTGGCAAATCCTCTGATTGGCCATCCTCTGGCTCTTCCACCTCAACCTTCTCTTGTGAACGGGCTTCTGCCCAGCCCCTCAGCGCCTTTTGGTACTCCTCCTTCCTGGAGGCACCCCAGGTAGGTACTCCAATCCCCTTGCAGAACTCCTTCAGTTGGCTAACAGTGTATGTCTCCAGCTTGGTAAGGTCAAACTCTCTAGCTCCTGCTTGAGACCCAGCCAAAGACATGTTGTATGAGAATCTGATTAAACTGGCAAGCAAAAAAACTAAATTGCAGAAAAAGTGAAAAAATCGATTTGGCCTTCAACTGTGGGTAGGCAGTGTACACGTAGCTATTGTATGTTACTGCACAAATATAAGTCCTATCACCGCTGTCACCAATGTTATAAATGGGGTCTCTAGTTGGCAGAGGTATACACTTTTATCCAAATAGGGATCACAATCCTAGTCAGGGTAAGTCACACACAATCCAAATTATCCTGTGCCCATCCTCTGGTAGCTTGGCGCTGAGCAGTCAGGCTTAACTTAGAAGGCAATGTGTAAAGCATTTGTGCAATAAATCATGCGATAACACAGTGAGAACACTACAAAAAGACACCACACAGGTTTAGAAAAATATAAGATATATATCTGATTAAATTAAGGTCAAAATGATCAAGATTTGATAATCACAAGTTGAAATACCACTTCTGTAATGATAAGAGCAGTCTTTAGTTCTCAATAGCAACAATTGTCTCTTGCAAGCACAAAGTACCTGGTTTGCGTCAAAATTACAAGCACGAGGACCACAGAGGAGGAGCTGTGTGGGACAAGGTGGGTGTGCGTCGGATTTCCGGGTGCACACAGACGATGGGTCAATTCTTTTTCATGAGGCTAGGGCTTTCATCGAATTCCTTCACACAGACTTGAATCCTCCTTGCAATGCGGGATCTTTTGATGCTCAGGGACGATGTGTGGAAATCCTGGGTGTGCTGGACAAAGTCACAGCTGTTACGTCGATCCGGTGGGTGATGCGGCAGAATTTCTGCCACACAACTGGCACTGCATCGATTCCTCTCACAGGAAGTTGGGCTGCGTCGTCTCGGCTCAGTGAAGCGTCGATCCGGTGGACTGTGCATCAAAGTTCTGGTCGCAACATTGGCGCTGCTTCGATCTCCACTCGGGGAGCCGGGCTGCATCGTTCTGGTTCGGCAATGCAGTGATTTTCTCACCGCTGGACAGGCTGTGTATCAATTCTGGCAGGCTGTGCGTCGATTTTCACCATACAAGGAGTTTCTTTGCAGAGATGAAGTCTTTTTGGCCCTGAGACTTCAGAAACAGGAGGCAAGCTCAATCCAAGCCCTTGGAGAGCACTTCTCAGCAGAGTCAGAGGCCAGCAAGGTAGCAGGGCAACAGCAAGGCAGCAGCCCTTTACAGCAAAGCAGTCCAGGTGAGTCCTCTGGGCAGCCAGGCAGCTTCTCTTGGGAGGTTGCAGGTTCTGGTGCAGAGTGTCTGTCCCAAGAAGTGAAAAATTTGGTAGGGTGAGGGACCCAGTTTATATACCCCAAAAGTGCCTTTGTATTGGGGGGGACTTCAAAGAGTGGTTTTGAAGTTCACAAGGTCCCCTTTTAGTACAACCCTGTCTGGCAGGGTCCTAATAGAGAGTTTGGCAGTCCTTTGTGTGAGGGCAGGCCACTGTCCTTTGAAATATGTGTCAGGCCTTCCACCCTTCCAGGCCATGAAGACCAATTCAGTATGCAGATGTGTGCAGGTGTGATTGAGCATCCTGTGTTTGTGGTTGTCTGGGTGAAATGCACAAGGGAGCTGTCACCAGCCCAGCCCAGATGTGGATTCGAGACAGGCTGCAAGGCACAGAAGGATTTAAGTGCAGAGAAATAGTCACTTTCTAAAAGTAGCATTTCTAAAATAGTAATATAAAATCCAACCTTACCAGTCAGCAGGATTTTGTATTATTGTTCTGACCATGGTAAATATGACCTGTTTACCCCTCAAACAGCTTATGACGGTAGCCTTAATGTTAGCCTATGAAAAGAACAGGCCTCACGGCAGTGGAAAACACATTTAGGAGTTTTCCACTCCCAGGACATATAAAACACATAGATATATATCCTACCTTTTACCTACACAGCACCCTGCCCTATGAGTTACCTAGAGCCTACCTTAGGGGTGACTTTTATATAGAATAGAAAAAAAAAGGGAGTTTAGGGCTTGGCAAGTACTTTTAAATGTCAAGTTGAAGTGGCAGTGAAACTGCACACACAGACCTTACAATGGGAGGCCTGAGACATGGTTAGGGGGCTACTTATGTGGGTGGCATAACCAGTGCTGCAGGCCCACTAGTAGCATTTAATTTACAGGCCCTCGCCACATGTAGTGCATTTTACCAGGGACTTACAAGTAAATTAAATATGCCAATTGGGTATGAGCTGATGTCACCATGTTTTAAGGGAGAGAGCATATACACTTTAGCACTAGTTGGCAGTGGTAAAATGCGCAGAGTCCTAAAACCAGCAAAAACAGTGTCACAAACTGGAGGGAGGGAGGCAGGCAAAAGGTTGGTGGTGATCCCCCTAAGGATGTCAAGTCTAACAGCGGATTCCTCGGTCAAAAACTTTACACTTAGGGCCTCATTACGAATTTCACAGTCCTGTGACTGCCATGTTGGTGGTGGCGGTCTAACCATCAACAGGCTAGCAGAACTGGCTGCTAAATTATGAGTTTGGCTGGAGGGTGTAGCGGAGGCCTTAGAGGTAGAATGGATGGCCTTGGGGAGGGAAACCTATCTTTTGGGAATATCAGGGGGAAAAGTAGGGAAAAGGTCAAGGTCAGAATAAAACACTTTTTTAGACACACAGGATGGTCATCAAAAGGGGGTTTGGGTGTGGAGGGTGAGGAAGTGTTTGTCTAATGATTAGGTGTGGATGTTGTGGGTGCGTGTTGGTGGAGGTGTGCTTGTGTGTGGTAGGTTTCTGTTGGGTGGGTGAGTGAGAGTATTAATGTGTCTTGGACTGAGGGGAGTAGAGGTGCTGAGGGATGCCATGGTGGGTGGGTGGCTGTCTGTTGGAGTGCTGACTGCAGGTATGGTGGATGTGCTGCATATAGGCGTGTCAGTGGTTGTGGTGTCTGTGGGTGTGGGTGTGGTGACTCGGTAGATGTCTGAGTGTCTGCTGGCAGGATGTCTGCTGGTAGGATAGGTGTGGTGACTGGATCAGTGAATGTTGGTGTGGAGTCTGCAGGTAAGCCAGGTATTCTGACTTTGATGCTGGGGGTTGTGGGGTGTCAGGGCAAGTCGTGACTGTTGCTATATCTCAAGGTGGATGTTGTTTGTGTGTGCCAGTGGTGTGTCTTGTGGTGCTTATGTTTGTCTGTGTTTCCCTTGGATGTTGAGATAGATGCATGCCTGACTGTTTGTGTATTTTGGCTGGGTTGGGGAAGGGGGGATTTGGACTGGGAATAGGAAGGTGGAGGGGGATAGTAGAAAAGGGGTGACTGGTTGCCATCAGTGTGGAGGCCAGAGCTTGAAATGATCTCTGTAGACCAAAGATTGCACCATGAATGCCCTCCAGAAACGCATTGCTCTGTTGGATCTGACATGTCAGTCCCTGGATGGCATTTATGGTGGCCGTCTGACTCACAGAGATAGACCTCAGGAGGTCAATAGCCTCCTCACTGAGGGCAGCAGGGAGAACAGGGGCTGGGGCAGAGGTGCCTGTGACAAAGGCGACGCTCACCCTCTTGGATGATCAGGCATGGCCAACTGGGTGGAGAGCTACAGGGAGGGCAGTGATAGAACTAAGGGTTGCAGACAGAGATAGTACAGGTGTGGTACCCGATGGGTCTGCCACCACTAGGTAGTGGCCACTGGAGGAGGACTCAGATGAGGATGGTACAGATCCTTTCTCCCCTGTGGCACTCCCCTCGCCCTACAGGCCACTTGGTCCCTGGGTGTCGGTGGTTTCATGACTGGAGGTGCCGTGGCCAGAAGCTTCCCCACTCAGCTGTGCCCTTTCTCTGTTGCCTGCCGGTGCTGCTGCTGAAAATAGATAGTAAAGTGTCATCACATACACATGATAACACTTCCATTACAAATCAGACAGAAATCACATACCATCATCTCAACTGACCCCCGCAGGAATTTCCAGTAAAGTTCCAACATCATGTCACAATACAGTACTATGCATGTCCCTCAATTTCTCAATTGTCATACACCAGTAAAGCAACCTAACGGAAACCTACAATACTATGAATGTAGTAGACAAATCACACTCACCATACGATGAGTAGGTGAATATTTCACTTAATACAGGTGCCCTAATCACAGCATAGTCAACCAGTAGACAAGCATGGATTCCCAATGTAAGGTGGTTTGACAATTACACAAACCCAATCCTTACCACACAAATACATTACCTTGATGTCATGTACTAGGCAACAACATATGTTGCCAAGTACAGGGCAGGCAACCCTGGTACAAACAAGCCGTACCTACATCAAGTGACATAGATTCAGACATATCACTAGGGACACATACCATCATGTGACATATCAACATGTCACACCTGCCAAATGTTGGTCAAGGAGGTAGTACACATGTCACACATAAATACACCAATTACGATGTAGCAAGGAGTGACAATGCAATCAGGTCTGATCTATCTATGAACAATGTCTCCAGAATACACATAATGGTAGTCATGTAAGAACCAAGTAAGCTCACACCATGTCCCACAAACGATTAGCAGTTTACTATACTGTATATGCATCAAATAGACCACTGTACTGTGCAGGAAGGAGGGAAACAACCTTGCTAACACTAACATGAGTAAACCAATTTGCCACAGAATAAGAAGCAACATTACTACCCACATATCAAACATAGCAAGCCTGGTATCTGTCTGTGGTGGATTCCCAGATGCAAAACATAAGTGATGCTAACATAACTGGTACAACAACCATGATGCAAGCCAACAGTCAGGTCACACTTACCAACCTACACACAGGTGTTTATGAACTACCACTACTGCAACACATAAGTTTATTGTCAAACAGGAGGTTCCCAAACACCCTGGCCTCATTTCTCATATCCTTCAGAGCTACAGCAAGTAAACATGATAAATTCCAACAGTGAGGCATGGAATTTGTCTTCAAAATACACTTGATGTTGGCACAGTACTGTCTGGGCCATAGTTGTGAGTGTACAACCATTGCCAAGATATCATACCTTCACAAGTATACATGGACATAATATGTGTCAAGTTTCTGTTATCAGGTCATCCGCATGGCAATCACATTCTTACATCTGATACTAACATGTGTCCCTGTGGAAATGTAGCATATGCAAACTGGTAAGCAGCATGCATATTGTCAACTTTGATGGGCCATCACACATGTCATTGTACATTCCTCACTTACCGAGGGGAATTACCTTTCAACAAGTGTGAAGATGTTAACTATGTATGCTATGTGACATGTCTAATAGACACCACTGCGTCACATAATGCTATGATACATCAGAAATTAATATACACTGGAGATGACTTGCCCCTACCTGACCTCAATTCATACATAGACATACCCCCTGATGCATAGCAGAGGACAGAGAGCAAGAACCGACCTACCTTTCTACTGTGACATTAGGGAGGAATGATCTGTCGGTGGGGACTAACACTCTCCAGGGTACTAACAGCAGATCACTGCAACACAAAAAACTATCATATGTGCTCCATTCTGTGCTATGGGACTGAGGGGCCCCCATAGTCTACGTCTCAGAACAAAATTAATGTAAACACCTGTTGCCAATACATGACTCGTGTACATCAATGTGATCACAGAAGATCTGTGACACATTATACTTACCACATTGTCAGAGCTAACATCCTGTCCCTCACTCAATCATCTGTTAAAGGGGCAAACATGTTTGGTATGTACTTACTCCCTAGTGGCTGCAGTGCTGCCTTCAAACACCCATCTAACTCAGAGTAGGCCACCTCCAAAATGCCATTAGTGGGGTAATTGTCTAACAGGCACCATGTCCTCATTGGAAGGACAGCCCCAGCTGGTCCTCTGCGATCTTCTGGGCCCAGCGTCTCAGGTCCTCCCACCTCTTCTAAAAGTGGGCACTCCTCTGGCTGTGGACCCCCACGGTCAGCACCCTCTTGGCGATAGCACGCCAAATCCCCTTCTTCTGATGGGCGTTGACCTGCATGGATGCAAAAGACAAGAATATATATCATGTCCGCAAGCGCCACACAAGAACAGGCAGAGGTAACGACAAGTCAGTACAACAAGCCAATGACAAGCAGTCTTTACCATCCTGTCCACCTATGGCACATGGCAGATATTGGCCAGGGGGGCATTACCGCTAATACTCTCCACAAGGGTTCCCATCACAACCACCAGCTCAGCCCCTGCACTGACCAGGTATGAGAGCAGTGTCTTTTGTGTGAGATGAGCAATCCACATGACATTGACCAGGAACATGATATAACATATCACACAAACTGGCAGGTGACAGCTACACCAAATATCAAACATTGCACACATACATTCATAGACCCTGATGATCACACGCTGCATATGGTCTCCACAGGGCACAGCCAGGTTACATAAAGGTCCAAAAATCCAGGACAACATACGAGGGAGTCACATGTTGTGCACACAAACATGCAAGCCTCTACATGTGTGCACCTATGCACAGACACATGTATCCACATGCTACTCCTGGAAGTGGGGGTCTTTGTGTCAATCCAAACAATTTGCATTATACTTCCAAAACATGTGTGCACACAAAAACTATGTCTAAGAAAGATACACCTAGCCTTGCATTTGTGATTCTCCACATCATATCAATACACTGGGTCAAATGTCATGGAATATCAGTTCACAACACACTGTTTGCACAAGTTAAATACCTAATAAATTAGGAGCATGCTCTGTACGCACCAGAGCTGGATTAAGGAGCCTGCAGGGCAGTGTGATCATGGGACCTGTCAAGGACATGTAACACAAATGGTCAGAGTTGTCATGAGCACATCTATCACAGCTCTCCACCATGCCCCAATGCCATAACAATGGTAAAGACAGAGTATAGGCTGAAGTTGATGAACCTCAGTAGTGAGGCATGATTTTAAACCATCACCATCTGTATATGGATACAGGGTGAGGCTATAGGCTCACACCTGCAGTTTAGAACCTATGCAATAGCAATTCAGATGGCAATATTCACAGAAAGTGGCAATGTCAATTGAAAGGCAACTTTCTCTGCAAGCAGAGCACACAAATCAACACAAACTACCATGTCCCCAAAGGTTAAATTCATCAAAATAATTCATGTATCACATAGCCATTTGGCAAGGACTGTCATTGTGCAGAGCTTGCGACCATAGAGTGCCATTAATTGGCTTCAGTATAACACTACAACAATGCCAGATGTGGCCACAGATTTATGTGCAGATACACTGAGGGTACAATTATGGTGAGAAACCAGTAAACAACATGCATCAACACCTCCTGCTGTCATATTAGCACATATGTCCACACATTAAGCACATCTGATGATGGGATTCACCTTGTGATAGCTGGTATTACACCTCAGCTAACCATGTGCGACAATCACAAGGTAGGTCAAGGAACATTCATTGCACACTCTCCACAATGTCTCAGGATTCTATACCTGTTACTTCACATAGATACATGCCCAGGAACTCAATCATTTAAGTATACTGATAGTACCTACAGGGCTGTAAGGACACATCCTAACATACTGCCTATAAGCTTAGGTTAACCAAATCAAAGCGTATTTGAGCTACAGAAACCTATGTGAACATGGTACTCTTACCTGCTCCTCTGGTGCACCATAGAGCTGTCCATACAGGGGTAGGACCTCATCCACCAACTTCTCGAGCTCTTCTGGTGAGAAGGGAGGGCCCTTATCATCTGTAGGATGTGGCATGATTGCTCCCAGAGACAGTACACAGCAGACCAGGTTATGGAGGTCTTGCTGGCAGCAGTGTCAGGAGTCAGGTGAGTCGTCATGACCGCAGTCATTTCCTATTGTCCAGAGAGTGTTGTCCAGTGGAGAAGGTCAGGCAATCACATTTTAAAGCCTTTCAATGGTCGGAAAAGTAACATTTTTGATGCATCACAATGTGGGAAACATTTCTAACGCATAATGCTCAGTGCTGGCATTGTCCAAAGATGTATATTTGTCCAGATTGAAGGAACATGTTGTCACCCTGATCTGCTAAGTTTCAGAAATCTTTAGTGGCCCAGTCACCAACCTCTCGGCCAGGGGCAAAAATGTACTTTTAATCACAGGCATTGTTTGATGTCACTATCAGACAGTCTTGTTGATGCATCCATTTATATATACATATCTTCACTGAGGCAAGGTGATGACATAACTAATGTGCCACTTCTACCATTGGTAAGTGCTGTGTATCATATTTTCACTGTATCCAATAACATGTCACATTTTTCATGTGAGATACGTAGTGTCACTTCCAGAAGACATAATGAGTGATGGACATACCTTCTTATTTTATCTCACAAAGTTACCCTGGAATGAGAAGGGTCAGACAACCTTCTGTGTACCATCCACTAGCAGGCTTGCAGACCATGGAAGATAGACTTCTCATTCAGATCTACCACCTGGATAGGCAGACAATCGAGGATCTCTGTTGTCAGTTGGAGCCAGATCTGATGCCTGCCATTCGTCATTCAGACAGCATATGACCTATCGTACAAGTCATATCAGTGCTGCACTTCCTGGCCACAGACTCCTTCCAAAATACAGCGGCACTAACTGCAGGAATGTACCAGCCTAAGTTCAGTTTGGTCTTGAAGGCTGTACTGTCTACATTGTTGAAACACTTGGACAGCTACATCCAATTTCCACAATGTGAAGATTTTTTTCCCATTTGAAGGCAGAGTTCAATGGTATGGCACACATCCCACATGTAGTGAGAGCCACTGATGGTACCCATGTAGCCTTTGTTCCCCCAAATGGCAATGAACAGGTCTATCGGAACAGGAAGAATTTCCACTCTAGAAATGTCCAAGTAGTCTGTTTGGCCCACCTCTACATTTGCCAAGTAAGTGCACGGTACCCAGGTTCAGTCCATGATGCCTTCATCATGCAGAACAGAGCAATCTCATAGCTGATGGCACAACAGTACCCAGAGAGGGCCTGGCTGTTTGGTATGTTGCACATGTCATGTGTGTTTGTATACTATGTCTGCTGCCAAATGTGATGATGCCCTGGACTCATGTTTGCACACATGTCACGATTCCTTACAGGGGACTCTGCCTACAAAAACTGTCCCTGGTTGTTGACACCAGTGAGGAACACTACAACGCCAGGGGAAGTCCACCTCAACATGAAAGGACACAGCATGTCATGGAGCGGGCTTTAGGGCTTCTGGAGGTAAGATTCAACAGCATCATGAAGTCTGGGGGAGCCCTCCTCTTCTCACCCACTAATGTTTGTGAGATCACTGTAGCCTGCTGCATGCTCCACAACCTTGCCCTGAGGTGACAGATCCCATACATCCCAGATGAGGGGGAGCTAGAAGTTACACTGGGTTGGAATGCAGAAATGCCAAGTGAGGATGACAGTGATGAGGATGAAGGTGGAGACATTTGGCCCGATCTCATCAATCAGTACTTTACCTGAGTGTAAGTATGTGATGGTCTGTAATTTCACTGACTTCGTGGGGTAATGTGGGGTTCAGGATTGTTTGAGAAGGGTCTCTGTGTGACCATCAGACAGGTCATTTGATGCTTTTCAGTATACCGCTCAAGTTTACAGGCAATTATAGTCTTGGAGTCATGAATCTTGTTAGGATCCCTTTTGTTTGAGGCAGTCAAAATGCACAATCTGAGAAACTACAATATTTGCTACATAATTCTCTTGGTTACGTAAGCCTTTTCCTGCCTACACTCCTTGTTTACCACTTTTTCCATCCAGGTTTCTTCACAATGCCATCCTCATGTGAACATTTCTGAGTTGTGTTAATGGCAGGTGGCTTTAGCTGGTCTGACATGTGAAGTGGAAATGGATTGATACAGGTACTGTGTTACATATTTTTGGGGTATGTGAGTTCCATGCCCAAGCTGTCAGGACAGTGGGGTGGCAGACATCTGTTCTACACAATAGACCTGTTTGCCATGGTATGTGAGTACAATGGTGTTATGTGTGTGATCATGTGTCTTTGACACAAGTCAACCTGTGCACTCAACCTTCACATTGTATTGACAATGATCGTTTGACATCTATGTAGTTGTCAATATGTTGCCTCATTGCAGGCCACTGTGCATGTGTCAACACTGACATAGGTGAGCAGCATGCCTACAGATGGCTGACCATTGTAAGTGGAAAGTTCTCTGACTAGAGACTGTTGTCCGTCCTCTGTCTGTATTATGGCTATGTTGATTTGTTACGCATGGAATAGGAATGTGATAAGGGTTTAACTGATGACAATTTCCACCAATCTGTGTGTCCGTTTTGAAGGACACAGTCTGACACGTCCCTTACTTCAGTGGTCTGTGGGATGTTACTTACTGACACCTAGAGAGAAACAATACATTTTTAAACATGCATACATGACTATGACATTCCTTACATCTGGTCAGCCTATGTGCTGCACAGTGTAATATATAGAGATTAGTGTTTGTGTACTTGTGTCATTGTGTTGGTATTGATCCCCAGAATGACACTGCCTGTGACATTTCCCCTCACATCTCCTTCTTATGAGTCAATAATATATTTCAGATGAAACTACTCACATAGATGAAAAATGACCATCACACTTAGACAGTGTATTAGTTGTGTTTATGTACATGTGCACAGGAGATTAGAATGAATGTGAGCAATTAAATAATGTTCAAACAGTGAAGGGATCAGTCATGGTGGATGTTATCATAAGAGTAGCTGCCACAACATCCTAAGTCCAAAGTCCAGTGTCCTACTCTCCTGGTAAACTGGAAAGTGGTGGTAGACAAGTCAACAGGGTCCATTTGGAGCACAAAAAGGGAATCTATCAGTTGGGGGTTACTTTCCTGGCAGTGGTTGTTGTCTTGCCATCTGCACATCCTGGTTGTTTGGGTGGATGTCCATGCTTGTGGGAGGTTCTTCAGCTACAGAGGCAGGGGTGTCTGAGGCATGCCCTTCCCCTGGCAGAGCCAAGGGGCTGGTGTAACTTGGCCAGTGGAAGGGGTCTGGTGTTGTGAACCTTCCCTGCTCAGGGTGGTGTTGATGTCTCTCGGCACCCCTCTAATGGCAGCCGGCTGGGCATTTTGGGCCTCCCACTGTTCTTGACTTGACTTCCTGGTGGTGGCCACTCTGCAGCTGCTTGATCTCCCCCATCATGGCAAGTACCTGACACATCACACCTTGGGATTGTTGGTAAGCTCCCAAGGCTTGAGAGATGGTGTCCTGGCCAGAAGTAACCCTAGCAGCCTTAAGCCGTTGGACTACACCTTCCCTCCCATGCACCCTACCCCCACGTGCCTGTGCCCTTGGCACAGTTTGCCCACTGCCACTAGTGCTGGGTCCATCATTGTCAGAGATTTTAGCACCTGTTCTGGGGAGCACATGATGGTTGTTACTGTCCTTTGGACACAGGTTTGGGGGTGACTGGTTGCCTGGGATGTAGATACAACAGGGCTCGGAGGAGTTGATGTGGGCAGGGTGAGGCTGACAGTTCTCATCTGATCAGGATGCCCTGATAGGCCAGAGCCGTCCTCAGCATCCATACTTCCCGGAGTGCTATCCTCAGTGAGGGTTCATCTAGGGGGGAAGTGGCTGTCTCAAGGGGGCTTTCCATGGTCCAAGTGGCAGGTAGACCTGTTGAAGATGTAAAACAGACAGTTACAGGTTGTTATGTGACATGTAGCACCAAATTTAACAGATGGATATGTTTTGGGCCATGTACAGATTGGCTATGCTTGATTCCCTTATATGACAGTGACACCTGCTTTCAGTTATGAAGACCTGACATTTGGGGTAAAGACAATTCCTTTTTAAGTCACCTTGCTAAAGGTCGTCAAAGTATCTTGGCACGTGGATGTCCGTTCATTGACCCATATCGTGGCAGCAGTAGAGCATAATATGCTTCATGGTACCTCCCAGTTAGCAATACTTCATTGTTGAGTTAACAGACAGCTTCACAATGTCATGTGGACACTGACATGGTCATCAGATTTGGAGTAACCATTCTACGTGGTCATATGTGACTTTTTACATCAAGTACAGCACACTGCATATATGTGAGTTCCCCCAGGTGAGTATAGTCCAATAGATGATGGGAGGTAGGAGAGAATGAGCAGCAGAAGACACAGTTGTAGCTGTATGTCAGTGGCAGCTGTCCTTGGCATTCCTGCCAATAGCTGTCCTATGGCAACGGACTATACTATTGTTATCCCCCTAGGCAAATACAGTTCTATAGGTGATGAGAGGTAGAAGGGACAGTTTAGTAGAGGGCACAGTTGTAGCTGTGTGTTAGTGTTATTGTACTAGCAGATGTCTATAGTATTGCTGTCATTCCCACAGACAGCATTCAGGTGTGTATTCTCCATTGCTCAGTTTACATGCATGGCTATTTTCAATATAGTACACTGTTGTGGTTTTCTTAATGGTAAAGCAGTGCCTGCTGGGAGTTGTGGTGCTGCCAGTCCCTGTACTACCTACGCCATATACAGATACTCTGCCACCAGGTGAGTTAACTCCACATGTGAGATTCCAGACAGAGGTATTTGGACAGTTGACACAGGGGTGGTGAGTGGTTTGACTGTTAAGGTGGCAAAAGGTGATCACTGAGCTTGCATTAATACATTTTGGAGGCTTTAATAGTGTAGTGACTTACCGACTCAACTCCCCCCAGTACTCCTGTCAAGCTCTCAGGATGCAGAATGGCCAAGACCTTCTCCTCCCATGATGTGAAGTGTGTGAGTAGAGGTGAGGGACCACGGCCAGTCTTGAGGACCGCCAGTTAGTGCTTGGCTGACATGGAATGCACCTTCCCTGTGAGGTCATTCCATCTCTTCTCAATATACTCCCTTGTGTGCAGGCAGCTGCCTATGGAGTTCACCCTGTTGACTATTCTTTGCCACATTTCCATTTTCCTTGCTATTGTAGTCTGCTGGACTTAGGCTCTAAATAAGTGTGGCTCTACTCTGATAATTTCATCCAACATGACTCATAACTTGTCGTCTGTGACACAGGGGTGTTTTTGTGGTGACATTGTAGTGGTGGACAACACTGTAAAAGGAAGATGGGATGTAGGTGCTGTGTGGTGAGGGAGTGACGGTTTGCAAATGATGTGTACAGGTGCAACTTTGTGTGGTGGGTTTGCTTTACAGGTGTGGGATAGTTGCTATGTGCAAGTTGGAGGGGGGTCTAATTTATGGCCTCTGTCTCTGATTTTGGGCTCTGACTTCAATGTGTGGCATTGTAGATGCAAAGGATTGTGGTGTGTGAAGGGATGTGTATTATAGTGCAGGTTGTAGGTGTGTCAGTTGTGTGGATGTGTGTCAGCTGTGTGGATTTTGAATCTATCCAATGTGGTGTTGTGTATTACTGTGGTGACCACCGACCGCCTCAGCTCGCGCTGCCATTGAATGTCCACCATGGAAGAACTGCTGTTGTGATTTGTGAGTCGTAATAGGTTTAGTGGTTGGTTGACGGGCTGGCGGTGCTGGTGGATGGATGGCCTACTTCCCAACCTCCTGAGTCCTGGCGGAGTCAGTTTTTTGCCTGTGTTTTGGTGGTCGTGGCTGTTCAACTCGTAATACCGCGGTCTGTGATACCGCCAACACGGTGGTGTTTTGGCGACCGCCACCATGGCGGTCTGGCAGTCAGACCGCCAAATTGTAATGACACCTTTGGGTGCTTAGACAAAATATCGAGTTAGAAATATTGAGTTGCAGAAATATCAGAAAAGTAAAATTGTGACTCAGAAATATTGTGATGCAGAAATATCAATGTCAAGAATAACACATTTTTAGGCAAGATATTTCATTTTCATTAATGTTGTTTTTAATATCATTTTCTAAAATATAGTTGTACATACTATCATTTTTTTTAAGTCTTTTTGTATTGTAGTTTATTTTTTAATGTTGTGTTATTATTATTTGAACACTTTCTGTACTATTTTTAAATGTAGTTTATAATTGTGAGTGATTTTTAATTTTTAATTTATTTGTTAATCGTAATTTATAGTGTTGTAGCGGGTTGCTAGGTTTGTAGGGGTATAGGGCAGGAAGTAAATTAAGTATAATTAATTTAAAATTAATAATTAATTTATTATTAATTATTTAACCGAATAATGATTTAAATAGTTACATTTTAAAGAAAAATATTAGGCGTGGCTGATGGGTTTGTAGCGGTGTAGGGTAGGAAGGTAAATAACATTTAATGAAAAATGTATTATTCATTTACTATTACATAATATATTAATTATTAATTATGTAAATTGTGTAATAAGTATGTTTTTTAAGCTATATATTAAGTGCAGGCTCCTGGGTTTGTAGAGGTATAGGCTGAGGAGTTAGTTAAGTAACATTTAGCAAATAATTAATTAGTAATTTATTATTAATTAATGCATTGATTCTTAATTCTGATATTTGTGTAATAAGTAAATTTATATATTAGGTGAAGGCTCGTGCGTTTGTAGCTGTATGAGGTGGAAAGTTAGTTAGGTAATACCTATTTTAGAATTAATTAATAATTTATTGTCATTTTAATTGGTTATTATTCATGAATATTGTATAATAAATGTATATTGTAAGTTATATATTAGGTGTGGCCTGCTGGGTTTGTAGGAGTATTAGGAGATAATTTAATTAAGTAATCATTATTCAACAATTATTTTTTTCTTCATTTTTTATTTATTTACTTGATTGTTAATTATGTAAATTGAGTATGGATTTGTTTTTGTAATTATATATGTTAGGTTTGGGCTCCTGGGTCTGTAGGTGTGTAGTGTGGGTAGTTAAGTAAATATTATTTAATTCATAGCTAACTATTACTTTATTTTTAATGTATCTATTAATTATCAATCATGTAATTAAGTAATGTATTAGGTGCAGTATTCTGGGTTTGTAGGGGTATAGGTGGGAAGCACATTAAGAACTAGTTGATTAACAATTAATGGCTAATGTATTAATATTCATTTTATTGTTTATTAATTATGTTATTTCTGTTATACTTACTTTGTTTAGTACAATTTTGAGTGTGGGATGTTACGTTTGTGGGGATATCATATAGGAACTAATAAATTATATGTATATATATATATATATATGTATGTATATTTATACATATATAATTGTATTTAAAATTGTTAATTAAATATTAAAGTGTGTAATAATTATGTGAACATGTTATTTTTTACTTTTATATATTTTTGTTTGTTTAATTAATAATGTTCATCTTAATAGTTTTATATTTTTTGTCAATTTATAGGGTTTTTCAAATATGTTATGTGTTTGGAATGAAGTTCTTTCCCTATTGTTGTACAGGCTGGAGTGAGAATTGTTGATGTTATGCCTTTGATGTGCAATGTTTTCCCTAAAGTTGCACAGAACTTAGTGGGATTAGTAAATTTAACCCCTTTGAAGTTGCACGATTCCCCTACCGTTACACAGACTGCAGTGGGAATAGTAAATTTTGTCCCTCCAAAGAGCAAAGCTTTATCTAATGTTGCACAGAATGGAATGGGAATAGTAAATTTTACCCCTGTGCAATCCAACTCTTTTCCTACTGTTGCACAGACTGGAGTGGGAATAGTATATTTTACCCCTCCCTACAGCTGCACTGAGTTGAGTGGAAATAGTATAGTTATCATCACAAGACTTCAATAGTATTGCTTAAAATATATTATTATTGTTTGTTTATTTCATTTTATATTTTTTATATCTAGAGATGTCTTTTAATTTTTTTAATATTTTTCATAAAAGGTATTTTTGGATTGTATACTTTTTTATGTTTAATTAATTTGGTACTTTTTTAATGTTTTACAGTTGATTTCTTACATTTTTTTCATGTTGTATAGACATAGATATGTATATTTATTTAATATATATATATATATATATATATATATATATATATATAGATATATATATATGTATAGTTATGCATATAAATATATATATATATATATTTCCTTTTTATACTAGTAAATTATACAAATTATCAAAAAATTGTAATACATATCTAAATGCATATTTTTAATAATAGTTTTCCGTTACATATGTATATAAACATACACACATATTGCATGTGTGTTTATTTATATAAGTATATTTTTTATACATAGTTTTAAATATTATTTAAAATAAGTTATTTTAAAGTTTAGTAATGTTATATGTTGAAATATTTAATATTTACTATTTTTAACCAGGTGTTTGTTAAACATGATATTTTTGCATATTTTTAAACAATATTAGTGTGAAACAATATTTATTTTTTCATAGTTTTTGTACCTACCATTATAAGTAGAGGGAGATGAGATGTTTGACATCTATTCTCTTTACTTAATATTTCTGCAACTTGATATTCCTGGTTCTGATATTCTGTCAGAGATCCTAACGCTTTTCAGATGGATTAATAAAGGCCCCATCAGGACTAAAACAAGGAAAATGTGCTGACTGCAAATTGCTTCCATAAAGGGATGACACTTGTTCTTAGATATGGATTTTTGGATAGGGATATTTGGGGGCATATTTATACTCCGTTTGCGCCAGAATTGTGTCGTTTTTTTTGACGCAATTTCGACGCAAAACTAACTCCATATTTATACTTTGGCGTTAGACGCGTCTAGCGCCAAAGTCCATGGAGTTAGCGTCATTTTTTAGCGTGGACACCTACTTTGCGTTAATTATATGCCAGGTAGGCGTTCCCGTCTAAAAAATCGACTCCGAGGCATGTGCGTCGGATTTATACTCCCGGGCAAAAATCACACCCGGGAGTGGGCGGGTGAAAAAAAATGACGTACGGCCGCTTTTGCGCCGTTTTTTAGCGCCTGCAAAAGGCAGGCGTTAAGGGACCTTTGGGCTCTGAAGGAGCCCAGAGGCGCCCTCCCATGCCCCAAGGACACCCCCTGTCACCCTTGGCCACCCCAGGAGGACACTCAAGGCTGGAGGGACCCATCCCAGAGACATTAAGGTAAGTTCAGGTAAGTGTTTTTTTTTATTTTTTTTTGTGGCATAGGGGGGCCTGATTTGTGCCCCCCTACATGCCACTATGCCCAATGACCATGCCCAGGGGACAGAAGTCCCCTGGGCATGGCCGTTGGGCAAGGGGGCATGACTCCTGTCTTTGCTAAGACAGGAGTCATTTCTATGGGGGTTGGGAGTGAAAAAAAAATGGCGCAAATCGGGTTGAGGCGAAAAAATTGCCTCAACCTGACTTGCCCCATTTCTTGACGCCCAAGCCCCATATCCCCCTACGCCGGCGCTGCCTGGTGTACGTCGTTTTTTTTAACGCACACCAGACGGCGCCGGCGGCTAACGCCGGCTAACGTCATTCAATAAATACGGCACCCGCACGGTGCTTCAGAATGGCGTTAGCCGGCGCTAATTTTTTGGGCGCAAAACTGCGTTAGCGCAGTTTTGCGTCAAAAAGTATAAATATGGGCCTTGATGTCTCCTAGGATTGGAGGCCAGACATAGGGCGTGATTTAGAGTTTGGTAGAATTGGATACCGCGTCAAAAGCTTGGTGGCTATCCTGTTTACCGTAATATGAGTGCATTACATTGCATGGCACTTGTAATACGGCGGATAGGATATCCGTCACATTTGTGACATAAAGTTTCATTATGAGACTGGCGGGTTGACCGTCGGACTGCCAGACACATGGGGGGAGACAGCTGCAGAGCTGGCGGTCCCCCCTCTGGCCCAATTATGATGTTTCCACTGGGCTGACCTGCAGAAACCTCTGTATTATGAGGTTTCCGTTGGTCAGCCCAGTGGAAACAGTGTGAGGCCTTGGCCTTTGCTCCAGGAGCCAAGGCCCATGCCGTTGCATAGAGGGGGCACATTCCGAGGGTGCTGGGCAGGAGGGCCCCTATACTACCTACGAAATAGTCATGGGCAGTGCAGTGGCCCCCCTGCAGCCCCCAGCTCTGCCTTTCTGCAAGCCTTTTCATGGAGGGGACCACGCCATAAAAAGGCTGGTGGAAAAGGGACTTGTGATCAGCACAGCGGTGCTGAACTCATCACCGCAGTGTGTGACCATGGCTCCAACTGCCGCCACCCTGGCAAGGTCCATGATCCTGGCGGTGGTGGTGATCCCCTGCCAGTCTGGCCATCAGGGTTGTAAACTGGTGGTCAGACTGCCAAGAGTGTAGCAGTCCGACCACCACCAAGGGTTTAGTGGTCTTTGGACTGCCAAACTCATAATAGGGCCTACAGTATTCCATCCACCAAACTCTACATCAGGCCCAAAGTAAACTCCTACTAGTGAAGGCACATGAATTAGGAAAGCATTGTGGGTCTATATGTGGACAGGTACGGCATTCGTCTTGAGGGTATCTAGTAGTTAGCAGGCTGACAGTGTAGACCTCCTGGCACTGAAAACATGGTCACTGAGGCCTTGTTTGTGTGTGGTAAGTATTCCTATTCCAAGTTTGCCATCTCAGAATGGAACATAGCATGCAAAATTGGTGTTTAGTACAACCAACAAAGTGGAAGCTTTCACTAAGGTAAATTACACCTGTGAGAAACGTACTTTTAAATGTTGGAGTAACTTTATGACCTTTGACTAGTGCCAAAAGTGTAAACCTACACATCTCTTACACTCAGTTCAGGAGGTACAGTCAAATTGATCATAATTTATGACTAAATAGTTACTACATGTAACTTATGACCATATTTTACATCTGGCAGAAATGTTGCACACAAGACAGAGATTTCGTCCTCAAGGAGGATACTCCACATGGTGCTGAATAGAAACCTCTGAACATGGGACAGAGGCCCTCGTTACAAGTCTGGCAGTCACTAGACTGCCAGACTCACAGTGGCAGTCAGCACCACCTCTGCTCTGGCAGTCTGACCATCACATTATGACCCTGGCATTCAGACTGCCAGGATGCTGCTGTCTCTGTCAGAATCGGTGATCCTGACATGTTGACAGTGGGTGCAGGTTGCAGTCAGCCAGGGCAGCACTGCATGCAGCACCGCCCTGCTGACTATGACCTGGTTCTCTGCCATCCTTTTCATGGTGGTGTCACTGCCATGAAAAGGCTGGCAGAGAACATGTGCAGGGGGCCACAAGACAGTGAGAACAGCGAGGGTGCTGGTGCCTCCTGCAGGTAGTAGCATTGCCAGCTCTTTCCTGCTGGGTTGATGGGCAGAAACCATGGATTCTGCCTGTCAGCCCAGCGAGAAAGTTGGAATGGGTCCGACGGGGAGGTAGCCAGTAAGGCTGCAACCTTCCCATCAGAAGTTCAGCGGACAGGTCTTCCAGTCTGCTAAACACGTAAAGAGGCCCAGAATCTATAAATACAGGGCAGAGACATCTGAATGGCTTTAAATATTAGACCTCCACAGGGCAGTGAAAAGGGAAATGACATACACCTGAAAGAAATCAGACACACCCGACATACATTCTCTTGTAACCACATAAATACTGCCCACAGCATTGGCTCTGTTTCTTTACTCTTCATGATTTGGGATGTGGAGGCTGATGAAGAGTTAGAGTGGTTGGGAGTACAATTATTACTTTTATTCTGGGTGTAAGCACGATTTTACAGCTTGGATAATGACTAAGGATGCATTTGCAGCCTGCAGCATTTCAGAAAACTGTTTCTCAGAGAAAAACATCTTTAGCCTTTAGTCACTCAAAACATGTGCTCACTCTCTTTTTAGAAATAAAAGTCACATTTTTGTGGCCTACCAATTTAACACTTTACCAGCCATCCATACTTTATGTCAGCCTATCTTTTTTTTATATTTTATTGACATCAAAATTGGCCCCGAAATGTGGCAATGTAGCACCATAATATATGTAAGGGCCTATTTTAAGTATTAGAATATAATTGTTGTACCTCTGAAAGTGAGTAGTGAAACTATTTACCTAACATCTTCTTCTTTGATTTATGTCTTCCTCCATTAAGTATGTCTGTTTCTGCTATTAGCGTCTGTCATATAACAACCTGTGGTGTCAACCTTCCGAAGATATTTAACTCAGACATCAGGGGTCATCCCGGCAGCAGGAATTAAGCCCTCAACTATTTGTCCATCAGGTGAGTCTGGAAACCTATGATCTTAACTTCTACATCTTATTTGTCGTTTTCACTAACTCTTCTTTCTCTGGTTTTAAAGCATATTAAACGTGAAGAGATATAATTTATGGTAGTGTAAAAGCTCTTGTATATCCCTCTACTGTGTCTGCATTTGTGATCATGGTGACATATAGATTGAAAATATCAAGCGAACCTACATCTTATCTCTTAGCTTCTGGATGTAGACATACATGGGAAACAACAACTACAAGGACCCAAGTTCAACAGCTGTCCTCATAGGGATTGCCAAAATGTTCTTCTCTTTGGCTGGAGCTGTGCAGACAGTATGCATTGCGAGGGTGGGGGTGCAGGTGCCCCATTGTGGGTGGCAGCATTGCTGCCAGCTCTATTATGAGCCGGAGACAAAGCTGCGGTCACTTTCCCACTGGGCTGACTGGCACAAACCTTGGTTTCCACTAGTCAACCCAGCAGGAAAGTCATAATGGGGCCAGTGGAGCGGTCGTCGCTAAAGTGACAGCCACCTTGTTGAGAGTTTGGCAGATGGGTGTTTCCGTCTTTCAAACTCGTAATCAAGGCCATAGTCTTTTAAAGAGAGAGGGAGGCCACTTATGGTAGGATGTCAATAGTACACCCGGAGGTAGTTTAATAGAATAAACAAGAAAGTAGTCAAAGATCTTTCCAAATCCTTTGTTCCTTCTCGGCAATTATTTCAAAGACAGCAATTCATTATTTGGCGGACCTCTTGGTCAAACACTTAACACTTGGGGCCTCATTACAAGACTGGCGGTCTTGAAACCACTCGTGGTGGCGGTCATGGCCGCCACTACTGTGGCCACATTAAGACCCTGGCAGTTAGATTGCAAGGGTTCTGCCATCTCCACTGGGATCAGTGATCCCAATGGGTTGACGGCAGGTGCAGGTCGGAATCAGCCAGGATGGCACTGCATACAGCACCACCCTGCTGTTTATAACCTGGTTCTTCACCAGCCTTTTAATGTCGGTATCACTACCATGAAAAAGCTGGCGGAGAACAGGAGCAGGGGTCTAGGGGAGCCCCTGCTCTGCCCTGCACTTGGCATGGGCAGTGCAGGAGTTCCCATGCCCAGCAACCTCGCAATGTTCACTGTCTGCCCTGCAGACAGTAAACATTGCGAGGGTGCTGGTGAACCCTGCCGGCGACAGCATTGCTGCTAGCTCGATTACCACGGCTTGCTTTACTTTCACTACAATCAATTCTTCAGTCATCTGTTTGAATTCTGAGTGGTGCTGGAATCTCTGAGCATGTTACTCCTTACCTAGCCCAGCTTCGTTGGCTATCCAATTTTGTTTCCAATTTGTTAATTATTTGTAGACGAGATGTGGCCTAACGACGAGATCTGAAGACAATGAAACCATGGAGCCAGGCTCAAGTCAGTGGGTCAACTCACCATCCTGTGATTCTGGACAATTAACTTAATATCCCCGTGCGTAACAAATACAAATGATCTTGTGAAAAGAAACTGGTGCTCGTATAGCGCTCCAATACCTTCCGGTCGAGTTTGCGCTGTGTAAAACTGCAAAGAGGTGGCTTTTAAAAGATTCTCTGTTCTGCTGTAGGAAAGGACATAGTTCAGCATCGAAATACTGACATTTATACAGCTGATGTCAGACATAGGCATAGATTACATCATGAGCAATAAAAAGTTTCCTTCATGTTCCCCGAAAAGGTTCAAGAGGTCATTTTTGCTGTATGAAAAAATTGATAGTGTTCATAAAATGGTGGCATGCAAAAGTAAACTGGTACTTTACTTGGAAATGTGAACGTTTTGTGACACTCAGTAAGCTTGCCTGCATGTTTAACACTATACTAAGTTGAATTAGCATAATACTTGGCACCAGTGGTTTATTAAGGGTTATCCTTTATTGAGCATGAGTTGGGTACAAATAGAGGAGCAGGTAAATAAGAGAGATAAAAGGAACAGTGCAGTGCTTAATTTGAGCCGGTGGATGACGGTTGGGGACATCTGCACTTATTTTTGGGAACCGGCACTTATTTATCTGCATTGGACTTTTACTGAGACCATGCAACGGAAAAATAAAAAAACGTAAAGACAGAGGAAAGTAAAGACATAAAAACCGTCACACAGAGAGAAAGCAGGCCCCTGCAGGAGTGACATAAAAGCAAATGGGGTGTCTGTTGGTGAATTAAAGATGAATGAGGTGAATTTAGGACTTCACAGTTTTAGAATTCCAGGTGTGCACATTTCTTTGCACCAGATGCATGTTTGGGCACCAGCTCTATTTCATTTACAAACTAAGCACTAGAGCAGTGAGAATGACAAATGAAGATAGGAATACGTGTTGAGAAAGGAAAAAAAGATGGCAAGAGAGAGGGGGTAGTAAGAGACAATAATAGAGGAATGACAGCAAGCAAATTGAGAAAAGAAGAACCAGATAACTAGCGCGATGCAGGAAGAGCGGGCATAAAGTGGATAGATCATGAACAGAGAAAGGCAGGGTGAGAGGTCAAGACTGAGAAAGATGAAGAAGGGTGGGGAAGCAAAATATAGTGAAGAGAGGGGACAAAAAAGCCTCTAAGTGGAAAAGAGAAGGGTGACAGGGGAGGGAAAAATGTCAGGAATTTATTGTCTGTAACACTAAGAAAAGGGTGGATATTGTGGCTGGGATACTATTTCAGATCATGTGCGAGCCAACTATGGGACCTGATTTCAGGGTGGGCTTTAAAGCAGAACATTCAGATTTCTAAAAGTAGTTCTAAATCTGGAGGAAAATCCACCATGTCCTCATGTAGCCATAGTAATACAACTGACACACTACTGGTAGATTCTCCTCTGATGTTACCCCTTTCTGCAGAGAATAGGATGTTTAATTGCATTCCGATGAGGCGGTCATTTCAGATATTCACCTCATTACATGAACTTAACTGGTTTCTTCTATTTAAGGTGTCACTCATGATGCCACACACAAGGCGCAGAATGTCACACATAAATGGACTGAAAATATAAAAATGTCACACACGTCTAGCTAAAATTAGGCATTTGTGCATTAGATCGACTGTAAGATCTTTCACTTTTATCTGCTGGACACCCTTAGCACAAATCAATTTCAGCTACCAGAAATGCCAGGCGCAAAGTTTTAGAAATAAGCTTGATTACATAAACCAATAAATAAATGTATAAATAAATAGATGCATAAATAAATACATTGAAGCGGAAGTCTATATAGAATTACAGAAGCTGAGTAGGAATTAATTTCTATGCAACTGAACAGTAACTGCAAAACAATTCTGGCTTCCAAAGGCCAGGTTATTGTGGCATTTCCTCACAAACATAAAATAGTTCGTTTGTTAGTAGTCAGAAACCCCCTGCCTGGAGCACATTTGGTCCTTTTAGCTGCGTGCGGCCGGTGAGGTGGGAGATATCTCCTCCACCGCAGCTTTTCTGTCTTCATTCTTTTACAAAACTTGTATTTCTACTTTTCTGTTCCTGACCTCTGCCAGTGCGCTGCACACCTTTCTGAAATATTACCGTTCTCTTTTCTTTCTTATCTAGTTCTGTAAAACCCCAGGGTCAGCCTCTGTCAAAGAGCTATTTCTGTTCCTCCAGGAACCTTCTCTATGACTAGTGAGTGAGGTACTGATCTTCCTCGGCTGCCGGCTCTCCAGGAAACGGAACACAGCGGCAGTGCGGCGTCCAAGGGACTGTCAGCTTCACAGCTTTGCAAGGTTCTGAGCTCTGTATAAAAATAAACCCTTTATGGCGTGTGTGAGTGTGTGTGCTGTATCTGTGCTAAATGTCACGGTTCAGTTAAATTTCTACAATTGCATTATTTTGATAGCAAGTCTATGAGGTTAGTTAGCACTGTTTGTCTAATGTATCTTTATTAAATACACATTTCTAAAAATATGTTTATTAAGCAGCGTCGCTCGACACTGATTTAGAACCAATGATTTTATTGTAGCACCCTACAAATTACATTTTGTTGTAAGTGACCAATCATGTTGCTTTGCAATCTTGTGCACGAGGAACAAGCAGGGATGATGACATTTCATTTAATGAAGCAATAGGAATCAGACAATTAGCAGCGCGCAGTGAAGAGGAGAAGAGATGTTGGAGATGTTGGAGTTTACAGTTTTAGGATTAGGCTGGGAAATGGCAGGATGGTTACTTTACAAGAGAACCTGGGGCTGTTACAAACAGTGTCCCTAGGGGTGCAACAGGCATGTGCGCTCTAGTTCTCAGCACCCATAGGGCACTGTAGTATTGCAGAAAAAGGCACATATGCTTGTGCTCCTTCTTCTGTACTACAGATAGCGCCAGTGCATATAGACCATTGGTGATATCGTCAGGGGTGTACCCTAATTAGCACGCGGGACACTGGGGGAAACACTTTGCCTCTTAGACAGTGCCCTATGAAAGAAACTGCACAGGAGAAGCCAGGAAGCACACTGATTGTATGCCACTAAAGGAGGTGCACATTGTGCACCCTGAGTGTGTTCCCCTGCAGGGGAGAAATGAGGTCCCATGGACTCCCCAGACAGCCCACTACAGGCATGTGTACTCACTTACTGCAACTGACTGAGGGGAGAAAGCTGTTCCCTCTTTAAAATGCAAGCCGGTGCCGCCTTCAAAGAGAAAGACGTAGTGGCTGATTCTAACAGCCACTCAGTAAAGCACTAAGGTGCCGCCTTCAGGGCAGTATGAATTCATGGCTGCCACGAGGCCTGTGCTTTGTTTGTAATAGGGCGCACTGGCCCTGTTTATACCCAGCGCACTCGTTTAAAGGTGTGCCTTGGTGCAAACAGGTGCAGTGCACCTGCTATATAACATGGGCCCTGGTGTTATAAGGAAGGTTGAGTGTCAGTATTTAATTTGTAAAAAAAATAAGCGCCAGGGCCCACATTTTGCTCAGAGCCTACTGCTAATGCTATTGAAAGACAGGGTGCAGAATACTAAGGCTGCCTTGTCTTGATTCCACTTCATGCATCCTAATTCACGACCAGACACTTTCAGATTGTTTATCTCACTCTTGGATGTTGTTTTTCATCCCTGCTTTCTCCCTTTGTCACAGTTTTTCTGCCTTTCTCTTCCTCCTTCTATGCTCTTTTGTCTTTTTTTTTCTCTTTTGTTGTGGATCAAAGTCTAATGAGGAAAAATAAGTGCCAATCCCCAAAATTCAGCGGTGGTGGCAGTGGCGGCTTGTGACATTTGAAAGTGGCTAGACATAAAAGTTGGGCATAACTTTTACGTAGTGAGTGAAGCGAGCAGGCTTAATTGATAAACGTGGAGTCAAGGATGGGTCCTATTCCCAAGAAAATGCTGAAAACAGATTGATAAATGGTGCATTTGAAATCAAATAAATTTAGCAAGAAAGCAAGGTTTACAAAGCAATGGGGTTGTATAGTCTTGCAATATTTAATACATTAAAACTGCCCTATATCTTACTGCTTTAATATGTTCAACAGTTACTTTAATTAATGTGCCAATTGTACTTCAAGCCCTTTAAAGTGTGTGCTTGCCCAAAGTCTTGCACTGTACGTGGCATCAACTTTGGAAGAAAATGCTCTAATCAGGCATCGGGAACCACCCACAGCTGCTGGCTGCAATCAGTCCTACAGAAATATGTGCAGACAGGTCTTTAAATGGGATGAAGAAAGTGGGGGCTCTCTAAAAGTGAACATGTAAATTACTTTTCTGTGATTCCACTAGTGTGCCACTCGATCTGTATTTTGGTTTCTCTCTGAGATGTTATTGCATCCAGGAATGTAACACAACAACCAACATGCACATACAACCTGTCTGTACTATTGGCTTTGTTAATGATTGTTAGCTGTTTAAGATAAATGAGTAACAACAATGATTTGTTATAAATAATTAACATTGGACATTTTTCAATTCAGAAATTGTTAGGCTGTGAATTAAATATTATTGAGGCCTTCAGAAGTAGTGTGGCCTTCAGTTATTTGTCCTCTATGTTAGCTATGTATGCCCATTTTCTCTGCACATCTCATCCATCTGCACATTTTCAGCTTCTTGTCTTTCCACCTCAGCACCATCTTTTCCCTCTCTCCTGAATGCACTTCCTCGCATATCCCTCTTTTTATCACCCCAAACATACACTGCGCTCATTCACGTTTAAGCACTTTATTTGATTTTCCTTATACACATTTTGACATCTGTGCTCCCCTTCACTCACATTTACACTGAATTTGAATTATAACTGGAATTCATGACCATTGTGTGCACTGCAGAGATGCCAACCCGCTGACAGGCACTTTGCTTTGCCTTCAGCCTCAGCACTAGCGCTCTCAATCAAAGCGCCCAGCACTAGTCAAAGTATGCACTATACAAGAGTAATAAGATGGATAGAAAAAATACAGAAACAGCATGATGAAACAGTTAACTCTCTTGGGGAATTCAAGATTAAGTAAAACGTGAAATAAAAGAGGAACTAAATCACTAACACGCATTACCCTAACGTTTTTAACATTCATTGTTCGCAAATCAATCCCTGTTTTTTGCATTAATGTTAAGGGTATGAAGACAGGGTCATGCAGCAGATTACCCTGCTCATCTTTAGAACAATTTTAGGGGGGGAACAAATACAGCTGCCTGGGGTGCCACAGTGGGGGAGGTTAGCATGACAAGGGGGCTCAGCAAAATATAAATAAAACAAGGCTCTCATTACAACACTTACCATTACCGAGGATAAGACACCAAATCACACATGCATGCATCCACTCAAACAAAGGGCTTTAGAAAGGTAAGCCCTGCGTCATGTGACACATTGTAGAAACTTGATTTACTACCTAACTTTGATCTCCTCCTTCAGAGCGAGGCTGGGCAGGCAGCATACGACAGACAGGCCAGACTTAAATGCATCAATTTGTGTAGAGATACAATTCCATCTCTAAACAGTTCGATCTATTTAATATTTTGTTGTTGTAAAGGTGTAGGAATTCCAGAGGGTCGAAGCCCCTGAGCCCTAATGTAGAAAATGCCCCTGGCTGGTGGACTCCACCTGCAACTACCGCTCAAGTTAAGCACTCAATTTGAAGTACTGTTAAAGTCAGGTATATGTGAATATTCTTCATGGGCTTTCCTGAGTTTATGGTGAGGTGGTAGCAGAAGTAAACATTTCGATAATCTAGAGATTTCACAATGCAAAAATAATCTTAATATATATATAAATTAATTAAAATATATATATTCCTACAGTCATGCTTACATGGAGCTTGGCCTATCTAAGCAATGGATTACCTTGATTTTGATGGGACGTCTTAACTGTTCTGAGCATAATCTGAACTATTTGATACAGGTGGAGAATTCCTCATTTCTGACTTCAAAGCCAAAATAATATCAATGAGAGTGTAATGTGACGTGGCTGTAGATAAGGAGGTCATTTGTAGAGAGATCAAAGCAACCACTCTAGATTAGGAGCTAGATTCTGAGAAGCAAAAACTCAGATAACAAAAACATAAAAGTATGACTAACAATAGGCAATGACTTCATTCATTTATATTCACTTAATTTTACTAGAGGGATGTAGGTGACTAATTCAGATTTATTCAACTTCTGAAAAATGCATAACAGTGTCAAATCAGCATTCATGGATTTGGATGAAGTAGATATTTCCCACTTTTTCGCTCCACTCTCATATGCTTGTAGGGCTTTGAGTTTTTTTGTAAATGTCTGTGACTAACAGTAATTTTTTACACATCTTCCTTAAGAGCCCAATTTATATGTTGGCAAGAAGGGAACTCCATCACAATGGCAATACAATAGAGTTTCCTCCCTGCCAACCTATTGGTCTGCCTGCCCAATCAATATGCAGGAGGATCTTCAGTTTGGCTTTGGCGGAGACTCCTGTGACTGTCTGCCTAATGGCACATCATTTCCTGTTTTCCCCATGCACAATAAGTTAATTCTGACATATGTGGCTCTGTGGAGAACTTAGAATTCGAGTACATTGGGAGATTGTATTAGTGGTGTGTGCTTACCAATTTCTTGATCTCATGAAGTTAAAGTGTATGCCGTGACCATGATGAAAAGTTTTGGCTGGCTGGAAATTGAATATTTGCAATCAATAAAGGAAGAAATAATTATAACAGGAACATAAGAGTGTTTGATTGAGCATGTGGTGTGCCGGCTTTTGCATTAATTTGCTTTTGGAGACAATGGTGGTCATTCCAACCCTGGCGGTCCATGACCGCCGGGTTGGAGGACCGCGGGAGCACCGCCGACAGGCCGGCGGTGCTCCAATGGGCATTCTGACCGCGGCGGTAAAGCCGCGGTCGGACCGGCAACACTGGCGGTCACCCGCCAGTGTACCGCCGCCCATTGGAATCCTCCAAGGCGGCGCAGCTAGCTGCGCCGCCGAGGGGATTCCGACCCCCCCTACCGCCATCCAGTTCCCGGCGGTCCGCCCGCCGGGAACCGGATGGCGGTAGTGGGGGTCGCGGGGCCCCTGGGGGCCCCTGCAGTGCCCATGCCACTGGCATGGGCACTGCAGGGGCCCCCGTAAGAGGGCCCCTAAATGTATTTCACTGTCTGCTGCGCAGACAGTGAAATACGCGACGGGTGCAACTGCACCCGTCGCACAGCTTTCACTCCGCCGGCTCGATTCCGAGCCGGCTTCATCGTGGAAGCCTCTTTCCCGCTGGGCTGGCGGGCGGCCTGAAGGCGGCCGCCCGCCAGCCCAGCGGGAATGTCAGAATTACCGCTGCGGTCTTTCGACCGCGGAACGGTAACCTGACGGCGGGACTTTGGCGGGCGGCCTCCGCCGCCCGCCAAGGTCAGAATGAGGGCCAATGTCTCTGAACTGGTTGGAAAGAGAGTGGCTGTCTATCCTGCTGAGCACCCATACAAATTGAACAGAATTATTCTGAACTATAAGGGAGCACCAACATATCTCTTGCCACCCTGAAATATGCCAGTCTATTTAATAGAATTGTCAGGGCTAGAAGATATACTTTTTGTTCACAATTATAATGGCCAGTGATTGATAGAACTATTAGATGAAATTATACTTTAACAGAAGTCCCAGGTGCTCTAGTACACATACCTATACAAAACTTTCCACTGGTAGATGGGTTTCTTTTGTATGTTGTACAAACGTAGGATACATCACGGACATACAAAGCTAAAGTTAATCTTTGGAGCGCAGCACTTATTCTGCCATTCACAAAGCTGTCAGGGAACATGGTGTCAGACCTAAATGTGTAGCCTGACTCCTGAAGGTTTTAAACATTCGGGCAGACCTGTTAACATAAACTGTTTTAAATATTAAGTAAGTCACCCTTAAGTAGGGGTTATAGCCCACAAGGTAGGGTGCCTGCTATTTAAAAGTGAAATGTAAGAATTTAATGTTTCCATATTCCTACAGTGATGAGCACCCAAAAGCTATTTCCAATGTTAGGGCTCTAACTGGTTCTTTGAAGAACAAGCCTGGACAATGCCAGTAGGTCTGCCTTTTGCATCACTGATGGGAGTAAAGACTCAATAAGTCACCATACATGCACTTTGCGACTCATCTTTGCACTTACACATCTATTCTTTAATCCACTGACTCATCCTTCCATTCACCCTCAGACACAACCGCAATAAAACACACAAAACCTCTACAGCATACACACATTAACTTATAGGAATGCAAGTAGAAAAAAGAAAATGTGCTGCCTTCTAAACATCACAGGCACATATTTGCAATAACAAAACTAAACATTGCAGCAGGTGTCCATCTTCCAAAGCTTTTTAAATAGTATATTATTGTCTTAAAGTTCAATCATGGCTGCCATATTTAGTACCAATGTGTTGGCCATCTTTAAATGGTAAAACAATGATACACTATAGACAACAGCATTCCATAATGATCTTCTGGTTTGGAGGAAGTGGCCACGTGGAATGATGCACACTGCAGATTAAATGAGTGGCACACAACCAGTTAGCACTGCTTGGAGATCTATCGTAGGAAACATTACAATGAAGGGAGAAAAAGCAAATAAGTGAAAGGGTACCTATAAAAGGAGAAAAACCAAAACTAAAGGACCTGCCAACCAGCCACAATACTGAAGCACACTCAGTTTGAGATGAATGTATACATATGATTAGAAACTACCATAATTCACAGGGCAAAAGAGCATATGACTGATGCAAACAGAACAATCACCCCATGCAGTTTGCGGCCATGGATGGAAGCAGAGTGTAAATGATATTCAGACAGACCAATGTTGAGGACAATGGCCCTCTATAAATATTACAGTGCAAATACTGTCCCTCTAGGGTTTGTCAGAAGGAGTAATTAATACCAAAATCTTTCCCCTCAAATATAATCTGACATTTTGTGTAACAAAATACCTATACCTGCCGTCTTTAAAACAGAAAAATAACTATCCACCCTTATGGGCCTGTGCTTTTTAACATATGATGTTCACATACAGTATGTCAAGCCTAATGTGTTTATCATAACTTTTCATAATACACAGATCAGACATATGGGTACAGAAATATTTTCCTAGTAAACCAATCTGGCATAAAGCAGTTATTGATGGCTTGCTACAATAACCAACTGAGACATCTTGCACTGAGCATGAGTTTTCCCTCAAGGCAACCATTAGGCATACAAACAGATTACAAATTATTTGAAATTACAGTTGGGAAAGCAAAATACTATCTCTTCTTAGTGGTCCTAGCAAGGATTCTGACCCACAGATTGTCAGTGGGGGTAATTAGTACCAAAATGATTGCCTAATATGGTAATCTGTGAGATTCAATGTAACAAAATACCTATCTATAGAATTTAACAAAGAGTTATACCATCTAACCTAAAATACCTATTGACTTTAACAAATGTGTTTTATAATCAATATATCAGAGCTATTGCATTTATCATAATGTTTCATTATGAACAATCCAGCCAATCATTTTTATCGTTGGATTGCCACCATAAGCAACTCAGACCTACAGCATTTGTTCATAAACCTTCCCACAAAGCAACCATCAAGTATACCATTTTAATATCACAAACATTTACAAAATTCAGTTGTCAAAAACTACAAAATCCCTGTTAATTGAGCCTAAAAAGGATTACCATCATGCAAATCATCTATCCCCATGGTTTGCTGTGGTGGGTCACCAATACCAAAACCCTTGCTTACTTCAGTAATGTGTGAAATTCCCTGTAACAAAATGCCTGTCTAAAGACTTAAGCACAGTTTAATAATGCATTGTTAAAAAAGTTATTTGCCTTTAACAAATATTTTTTACAATAAGTAAATAAGTCTCACTTGCTTTGTTATAACTTTTCATTATAAACAGGTCACACTTCAGGAATCTGACATAAGATTTCTCAATGAACCAATAAGGTCTCTACTCTTTACTAATGGCTTGACACTATATATAACCCTGGCCTACAAAGGTGTGCAGAATTTGGCAACCATAAGGCATACCATTATAAAACTACAAATATGTTAAAAATTATAGTTGGCAAAACAATATATAGCTCCACTCAATAAGAATTGTCACAGTGAAATTCTACCCTGAGGATACATCAGTGTGTGTGACCTACACCATAAACCTTAGCTAAAGTGGTAATTTGTGAGATTACTTCTCACCAAATATCATTCTATGGCCTCACTGTAATATGCCCCCAATCTAATTTTAGATACTTGCAGGCTTTACCATATGCCTTTCTCAATCAATAAGCCAGGCCTACTGCCTATGAAGTAACTTTTCATAATAAATAGTCACACCTATGGCATCAGGCATAACAATTCCTTGCACACCAATCAAGCCTATAGCTTTTTTCATTGCCTTGTCATTATAACCTAATGTACTGAGTGTAAGCTTTCCAACATGACAACTATCCGCCATACAGTCATAAAACTGCAAATGTACACAAAATTATAGTTGGCAAAGCAAAATAGTGTTTCTCCTAACAGGACTTAACAAAGATGTTCACAATGCAATTCTTCTATATTCGTGGGTTGATAGAAGGGATAGCCAACAGCAAAACCCTTGCCTATGCACATGCCTTGCCCATGAGATTCCATGTAACAAAAAACATACCTGTATGTTTTAATTCAGATTAATAACAACCCACGTATAAATGCATACTGACTTTGATATAATCATTTCCTAAACAACATGTCAGGCTGACATTCTGTAATATAACTTTTCATAAACAATCAGACATAAAGGGGGTAATTCCGACCCCGGTGGGCGGCGGGCACCGCTCGCCGGGCGGAAACCGCCCAAACACCTCACCGCGGTCAAATGAAGAAGATCGGCCCAGCGGGAAAGCCCCTGCAAAGAGGAAGCCGGCTCCGAATGGAGGCGGCGGATTTGCAGGGGTGCGACGGGTGCAGTTGCACCCGTCGCGATTTTCAGTGTCTGCAAAGCAGACACTGAAAATCATTATGGGGCCCTGTTAGGGGGCCCCTGCACTGCCCATGCCAGTGGCATGGGCAGTGCAGCGGCACCCAGGGGCCCCACGACACCCGTTCCCGCCAGCCTCTTCCTGGCGGTGTAAACCGCCAGGAACAGGCTGGCGGGAAGGGGGTCGGAATCCCCATGGCGGTGCTGCAAGCAGCGCCGCCATGGAGGATTCCCTGGGCCAGGGGTAAACCGGCGGGAAACCGCTGGTTGCCCTTTTCTGACCGCGGCTTTACCGCCGCGGTCAGAATTGCCCATGAAGCACCGCCAGCCTGTTGGCGGTGCTTCCGCAGCCCTCTGCCCTGGCGGTTTCAAACCGCCAGGGTCAGAATGAGTGCCAAAGTCTTTTACATTGGCTCATCACCACAACCAACTTCAGCCTGTTGCCTGAGGGTAAGCTTTTCACAAAAATCATCAGGCACACATTAATAAAAGTACACAAATCAAAACATGTTCTCCTGGCTCCCAAGATGTGGTTGGTTCCAAAGCCCCTCTCTTGGTGATAATCTCATAATTGTCTGGCAACAGCTACGCTATCAAGCCACACCATACAGAGTACAATTAACGTGTTGGTTCTGAAAATTTGGTCTGGACTAAGCTACAGAGATATTTCAATCACTGTTTTTAATGTTTATTAAACATTCAATTCAATGGATGTCGGATACATATACATAAAAAGTCTTGATGCCCCTCTGTTCTAATTAGCATCGGCCTGTCTGCAGCTGGCATGTCAGTACAGCTTTGATGAGTTTTGTAATACTCCTTTCAGAGCAGTGACAATGGCTTGTGCTTGGCAGGATAGCTCTGGGGAGCAGGGCTGTTTAGAAGTGTCCAGGAACTTTACTAAATTAAAAGTACTGGAGGGAGACCTGCACTTTTAGAGTTTTGTGTTAAGGGAACCTGAAGAAGAGGGATCATTTGATTCTAGGACACACTTTAGCCTTCTAGGTTTAATCTCAGTGGAGGGGGGGAGGAGGCCCAAGAACCATTTTAGAGTTTTTGAACGGGAGACGACTGCTCAGTACATAAAACATAACCCTTAAGTATACCACAAGCTTACTGATGTCACACCGTGGGATAGTTTGCAGTGAGAAAAACAGGGTGTTCAGCAAAAGTAGGAAGGAGTGATCTTAGGTCAGGCCATGTACAGGAGTCACATTCACATACTTGCTAGAGTATTGAACAAAAGTAGCATATCCCACCCAGTCCCTCAGAACACTTTTTAGACCAGTGGAATATCAGAAGAGGACTGGAAGAGCCCTTAAGGGCTTTTGTCCCTGACATCCTCAGAGACCTAAAAGTGACTAAAAAGAACTGCTCCAAAAAGTCTGAAAAGTTGAGACTTGGTAACTTTTGGACTTCATAGACCTCCATTGCTTCAGCAGGACCTCTCACCAAAGGTGTCTGATTTGGGAAGGACTTCATCAGATGCAGTATCAGGCTTGCCCCGCTGGAAGATTTTGAGCTCCAAAAAGGAGACTAAAGGGCTCAGTACGAGTGTGGCAATCTATAGACCGCCACATTACAACCCTGGCAATCGGCAATCGGACCGCCAAGGAACCACCAGCTCCGCCAAGATCTTGGATTCTGGCAGTCTGGCGATGGCAGAGGTCCTAATCTGCCGGGATAGCACTGCAAGCCAAACTGCTCTGGGGATTACAACCTTGTTCTCCTCCAGCAGTTTCATGGTGGTAGCACCGCCATGAAAAGGCCGGCAGAGAACAAGTGCAGTGGGCCACAGGGGTGCCTGCACTGCCCAGGCACTTTGCATGGGCAGTGCAGGGGCAACCCTGGCCAGCACCATCTGCTTTGCAGACAGTGAACATTGCAAGGGTGCTGGTGCACCCTGCAGGCAACAGCATTGCTGCCGGCTTGATTACGAGCCGGAGACAATGGCCCTCATTACAACCCTGGCGGTAAGTGCCGCCTACCACCATGCTGACTTCCACCAACATACCGTGACCGCGGTGGTATACCGCTACGGGTATTATGACCCACACAGAGAAATCCGCCACTATACAGACACCCACACAAGTCCACCACACCAAAGGCCAGTGATAAACTGTCAGTACCAAAACCCACACTGCATTGCAACTGCAAGCATTTTGGCAACTGAGAGAGAGACAAGCCAGGAGCACACAATCAATCTGAACCACAAAACACCATCACCCATACACCATCCACGCACCTCACAGCACACTCCCCAACACATCACCCCACACACCCTCACACATACCACTCACACTACACCCATGGCACCACAAAGACACCCCAGGTTCTCAGAGGAGGAGCTAAGGGTCATGGAGGAGGAAATCATCTGGGTAGAGCCACAGCTATTCGGGTCACAGGTACAGCAGACGTCCATTGCCAGGAAGATGGAGCTATGGCGGAGAGTCGTGGACATGGTCAACTCTGTGGGAAAGCACCCAAGAACAAGGGATGACATCAGGAAGAGGTGAAATGACCTATGGGGGAAGGTGCATTCCGTGGTAGCAAGACACCAGGTAGCTGTACAGAGGACTGGTGGTGGACCCCCACCTCCTCCCCCACAACTAACAACATGGGAGGAGCAAATCTTGGCGATCATGCATCCTGAGGTCCTGGCAGGAGTAGCAGGAGGACTAGACTCTGGTAAGTCAAATCTTTACTACTTTAACCCCCACCCTACCTGCATGTCATCACAAACAACAACCCCTACCCTCACCCCCATCACCCCACCACCTCACATATACCCCACCATCACAACCCACCCATCCCAATACCAAGCCCTGCATGCAACACCAATGCATGGACACCCATCACTGACCTGCATGGACACCCATCACCAAAGCATGCACACTAGTGACAATCACTTAGCCAAACCAAGCACAACTCACACAAGCCAAAGCTGCCTTGCTAATAACAACCAAAGAGGGAAACATATCCATGCACAAGATGGCACATGCAGATATAATAGCACTGCATTTACATCCCCACAGGACCCCCACTCAAAGTCACTGGAGAAGAGGTGCTAGCCACATCCAGTCCCCCCCGAAGAGGCCCACAGTGATGACAGCAGCTCTGCACGCCTAGATCACGATAACCAACCTGGCCCATTAGGGACCTCTGGACAGTCGGTTACCCAGCCACAGTCCCAACACACCACAGAGCCTCCCCCCTCAGTAAACACCATCACAGCACCCACCCAGCGGGCCCATCCCTCTGTCCCCAGGACACGTCAATCAGCAGTGTGTCCACCACTACAGGGACCCCAGGCCAGCCCACAAACACAGGACGATCAGGGACCTGGGGTCAGTGGCAGTGGGCACACGGTTCAGGGGACAGAGGCAGAGGACAACAGGGAAGCTGGGAGGACTGCTGTGTGACAGGTGGAGGAGAGGCCCAGGGAACCAACTCTCCATGAGGCACTTACCAAGATCCTGGGAGCATACCACCATTCTCAGGAGACGATGGGCCAGATACTGGCCAGATACTGGCCAAGCTGCAGGAGACCCAGCGGCTGCAGGAGGGACAGTACCTGGGGATCAGGGAGGACCTGAGGGACATCCACACCACCCTGGTCACCATTGCAGGGGTGCTGGCAGACATTGCCAACACCATGAGGGAGGCAGTGGCACACCAAAGGGCCCCTGACACTAGCCAAACCGATGAACAGCCCTCCACCTCCGCCAGCGCTAGTGGACAGGAGGCCCCACCACAGGAACAACAGGCCACCAGCACCCCACCCCCTGCAGTAGGAGAACCACCACGTAAACGGTCCCTGCGATCCAGGCAGAAGCCAGAGATCATTGCCAAGACCCCCGCCAGAAAATAAGACTCTCCTGATTGTCACCCTCTGTCCCACTCTATCACCCTGTCCACCTTGAACTGCCATTGCTCCACTTCCTATGCCCCCTTGGACAATGCACCTGTGATCCACATAGACTGGACTCTATCCTGGAGGTTCCTCCACAGTAAACCCAGCCCATTGCACATCCCCCTCTACTTATTGACACTTAAATAAACACCCTTTACAAAAAATACAAGTATGGAGTATGTCAAATGGTTTAACTATGTATTGATTTAACAAGGTATAAACACTGCAATACAACTGTACAGTAATGCATACATAGGAATGACAATGCACCTGGGATACAAATAGACTGGACTCTACCCTGGACGTTCCTCCATCAGCAACCCAGCCCATTTCAATACCCCTTACACTTATTAGCACATAAATAAACACCCTTGGAACAAAATCAAGTATTGAGTTTGTGAATTCTACGACATATGTATTAGTTTCACAAACTGGAAACATTGCAATTCAAATGTACTGTAATATTTACATAGGTATGACCTGCAGTAGGCAGCAGTAAACACACCAGGAGCCAGAGTGGGGCACAGAGATCTGAAAATAGAGATGCCAAAGGGTACAGTAAGTGGCCATAGAAATAGGGAAATCAGGCTGCCATGTTCAATGTCAAACACAAAACTGAAATGGAAGGTGAAGTTACAGTGTCTTACCTGTGTGCCACTGGAAGTACTGTTGAATTAGTGTACTTCTGTTGTTCACATCTTCTTCCTCTGCCCCCTCTTCGTCACTGTCCATAGGCTCTACCGCTGCCACACGACCATCCCCAGACTCATCCTCCTGCAGAAAAGGCACCTGGCGTCTCAAGGCCAGGTTGTGCAAAAAGCAATATGCAACGATGATCTGGCACACCTTCTTGGGTGAGTAGTACAGGGATCCATCTGTCAGATGGAGGCACCGGAATCTGACCTTCAGGAGGCCAAAGGTTTTCTCAATCACCCTCCTTATTCGCTCATGTGCCTCATTGTAACATTCCTCTGTCCCTGTCCTGGCATTCCTCACTGGGGTCAGTAGCCATGAGAGGTTGGGTAACCAGAGTCACCTGCAAATATTCAAGCGATACCTGTTAGCCACACACTCACCCTTAGGGCCAAACCCACACCCATATACTTACATCAACTGGGTGGGGACCATGGGCTCACGTATTAGCCACACCTTGTGCCTCTGGAGTTGAGACATCTGAAATGGGATGCTGCTATTCCTCACGATAAAGGCATCATGCACAGAGCCAGGATACTTGGCATTGACATGGGTACTGGTCCGCCAAACACACCATCTGCACATTCAGAGAGTGAAAGCTTTTCCTATTTCTGAACACTTGTTCATTTGTCCGGGGGGGGGGGGGGGGGGCAAATGCAATATGTATACCACCGATGGCACCAATGATTTTGGGGATATGTCCCAGTGCATAGATGTCAGCCTTCACTGTGGCCAAATCCTCCACCTGGGGGAATACATTGTAGCTGTGCATGTGTTTCATCAGGGCAGACAACACTCTGCTCAGCACGTTTGAGACCATAGGCTGTGACATCCCTGATGCCATGCCCACTGTCTCTTGGAAGGAACCACTTGCTAGGAAATGGAGCACTGGCAGGACCCGCACTAGAGGGGGGATACCTGTGGGGTGGCGGATAGCTGAAATCAGGTCTGGCTCCCATTGGGCACACAGTTCTTGGATTTTGTCCCTATCAAGTCTGTAGGTCAGGATAATGTGCCTGTCCTCCATTGTCAACAGGTCCACCTGGGGTCTGTACACTAGGGGGATGCCTCCATCTCCTATTCATCCTCAGCGGTTGAACTCTAGGGTGAAAAACAGTGAGCAGAGGGTCATATTCACACATATGTCAATATTAATATGCATTTCTTCATTTACAGAAACAGTATGTGAACTTGAGAGTCAGTTGATGTGCCAATGTCTGCTGTGACGCAGTTAGGTGCCATGGCCTATGCCCCCCTGAAATGGCGGCTGCCTGACTGTGAGGAGAGACAAGTGGAAATGAGGTAATTTTGCTGGCGTTGTGCATCGTTGTGGTCGACGGTCGACAACCGCCGTGCAACATCGCATTGGTTATCATTGGGCCCTATGGGTTCCAGGAGCCAATGGCGACGTACAGTGGCGTTGACGGTACGCAACGCCTCAGACATGACCGCCATTTTCTATCTGTTCACTCACTTGCTACCTGACCTTCAACAGGAGAGGACATACACTGCAAGTGCTGCTGTGACTTGTGTCTGGAAGCGACAATGGCTCGAGTGTCTGGGGAAAGGGCCCCGCCTTCACTTTGAAGGAGTTGGAGAGACTAGTAGATGGGGTCCTACCCAGTACACTTTAACTAAGGTCCTCGGGAAAAACAGGTGAGTACACTGTGAGCATGATGCATGGCCCATGAATGTATGGATTTCTGTGTGTGTAAGCCCCGTGTAGGGGGGTTCTGAGGGGTCCTGGGCAGAGTGCTGCATGTATGGTGGGGAATGTATGTGCGTGAGGGGATGGGAGGGATATGGTGGGCCAGGAGTATGACAATCCGGACGGCATGACTAATCGCTTTTCTGCTGTATTTTTCCTGCAGGTCAGCACCCATCAGAAAAACGATGTTTTGCGTGCCATCGCCAAGGAGGTGCGGATCCTGGGGGTCTTTGACAGGCGGAGCACCCACTGCTGCAAATGGTGGGAGGACCTGTGCTGCTGGGCAAGGAAGACGGCAGAGGCCCAGCTGGGGCTGGCCTCCCAACGAGGAAGGGGTGCCCATCGTACCCTGACCCCCCTGATGTTCCGCATCCTGGCGGCGGCCTATCCAGAGTTGGATGGGCGCTTGAAGGCATTATAGCAGCCACAAGGGGGTGAGTACAGAATCAGAATCATGACTTTGCGCGCGTTAAGGTTTTACCTGGGTGGAGGATGTGGGCTGTGGGTGCCCCTAGGCCAGGGCGAACATGTCAGGGTATGTTCAATGATGGGCAAGATCAGATGCACTCCAACTCCAATAGGGTTAGTGGGCATCTACTACTAGGCAGGGTCCTGTGGACTTCAGGTGTGCAACTGCTGGCATTAGGCATTGTACCCCATGGGCTGGTGACTAGCATTGTAACTGGTAGTGCGTGGCCTAGTGCATAGGGCTGTTCCCTGTATGTAGTGTAAGCCAACGGTAGTGTTGTTGTTGGAATTGACCAAGTGTATCCTCTGTCTCTCCACCCCCTTCTTGTTTTGTCACCCTGCCCGAAGGCCGAATCCACCGACGGTGAGGGCACCAGTGGGACAGAGGGCGAGGGGAGCACCACGACAGAGACAGGAGGGGACACTACCGACAGCAACTCCTTCTCCGATGGAAGCTCCCTGGTGGTGGCTGACACCTCTGTGCCCACCTCTACAAAAGGTACAGCCACCACCCCCGTACCAGCACCGCCCTCCCAGCAGCCCCTCAGCGTGTTTCCCGTGCCTGCTCACCCAGGAGGGTGGGCATCTCTTTTGCCACAGGCACCTCAGGCCCTGCCACAGTTAGCCCTGCTGCCCTCAGTGAGGAGGATATTGACCTCCTGAGATCCCTCTCTGTTGGGCAGTCAACCATACTGAATGCCATCCAGGTTGTAGCAAGGCATTTGCAGCAAACACATGCATACCTGGAGGGCATTCAGTCTGGCGTGGCGGCCAAACAGAGAGCATTCCAGGCCCTGGCCTCCGCACTGATGGCAGCCATTGTCCCTGTCTCCTGCCGCCACCTTCTAACTTCCTCTACCCAGGCCCAATCCCCTGAACCCCAGCCTATCCCAAGCACACCTTCAGACCAGCAATCACCCAAATCAACACACAGAAGTGGCTCAGGCAAACACAAGCACCACACTTCATCTCACAGGCACTCACACAAGCACCATCCTCATGCAGACACGCCAACATCCACTGCCTCCACTGTGTCCCCCCTCCTCATCATCCACCCCCTCCGAGTTGCGTCTCCACTCACACCTGCATGTACTACATCCTCATCCACTACCTCCATCACCAGCACGCCTATCACTACACGCCCCTCACTGGCAGTCACCACCCCCACATCCATGCACACATCCCCTGTGCCCTCTCCCACTGTGTATGTGACCCCTCCTCCCAAAGTACACAAACGCAAGCACACACACACCCAACAGGCATCCACCTCACAACAGCATCCAGCTCACGCACCTGCAATCAAACACAGCAGACTGACACCTCCTACAACCATTCCCTCTTCCTCCACTCCCAAACCTTCACCCTCTTCCTGCGCCAGTGTCCCTAAGAAGCTTTTCCTCCCCACCATTGACCTATTCCCTACCCCTCCCCCTGTCCTTCACCTCGGGCAGGGTGGCCAGAACCCAGCCCAGCACCTCAGCCACCCAGTGTACGGTCACTGTAGTTTCTGCAGCTGTGAGAGGCTCCAAGGAGGCACCCATCAGCCCAGCCAGTGTGCCAGCAACACCTACTAAGGCCAAGAAGAGTCTGTCACCTGGCAAGGGCAAGAAGGGGACAGCAGCCAGCAAGGGGAAGGAGGCACAACCAGCCAGCAAGGGCAAGTCAAACACTCCAGCTGGCAGAAGCAAGGAGGCACCACCATCTGCCAAGGGCAGGAAGGGGCACAGATCACCAGCCATGGCACTTCAGCCGCCCGAGGCTGCAGGTGAAGGCCTGGAGGCTACCACCACAACTGCCAGCACTGCCACCTGCACCGTGGCCAGCACCGCCACCTGCACCGCCACCTTCCCTGCGGCAAGCACCACCACCTGCCCCCCTGCCAGCAGCACCACTGCCAGCAGCAGCAGCCCCCGGGTGCAGCCATCCGAGGCTGCAGGTGAAGGCCTGGAGGCTACCACCATCAGTGCCTGCACCGTCACCTGCACCGCGGCCAGCACCGCCACCTACACCGCAGCCAGCACTGCCACCTGTCCCACTGCCAGCAGCACCACTGCGAGTAGCAGCAGCCCCAGTGGGCACCCGTCCAAGGGTGCAGGTGAAGGCTACCACCACCACTGCATGCACCACCAACTGCAGTGCAACTGGCATACATTGAGCAGCCGTTACCGCTGGAGAGCGGTGTGTAGTGGTGACTACATGGGCTGCAGTGCATCCGGGCCCCTGCAAAAGCTGTTGCTGTGACACCCAGGTGAAAGACTGTGACCTTGCACTCTAAAAGATCTGCATCACAGGGTGCAATGCTCCTTCCAGAACCAGTGGGAGAAGGCATCCACTCAGCCCCTCCTTGCCAGGATGAAGCACACTGGGCACAAGGCCCCCTCCAGAACCAGAGAAGAAGGCATCCACTCAGCCCCTCCTTGCCCAATATGAAGCACACTGGGCACAAGGTCCCCTCTAGAACCAGAGGAAGAAGGTATCCACTCAGCCCCTCCTTGCCAGGATGAAGCACACTGGGCACAAGGCCCCCTCCAGAACCAGTGGAAGAAGGCGTCCACTCAGCCCCTCCCTGACAGGATGAAGCACACTGGCCACAAGGCCCCCTCCAGAACCAGAGGAAGAAGGCATCCACTCAGCCCCTCCTTGACAGGATGAAGCACACTGGGCACAAGGCCCCGTCCAGACCCAGTGGAAGAAGGCAACCACTCAGCCCCTCCTTGGCAGGATGAAGCACAGTGGGCACAAGGCCCACTCCATAACCAGAGGAAAAGCCATCCACTCCATAGACTGTGGTCTTGCACTCCCCAGGAGCAAGCAGTGGGCAAACCACCCACTTGAGAGACTGTGATTTTGCACTAACCAGGACCAAGCAGTGGGCAAACCACCCACTTGAGAGACAGTGGCCTTGCACTCCCCAGGAGCAAGCAGTGGGCAAACCACCCACTTGAGAGACTGTGGCTTTGCACTCCCCAGGACCAAGCAGTGGGCAAACCACCCACTTGAGAGACTGTGGCTTTGCACTCCCCAGGACCAAGCACTGGGCATGGAGCCCCCTCCAGGAGCAGTGGCATTGTACCATCTTCCGGCTGAGGTGCCCCCCCATTTCCCACCCCCCTGAGGTGCCTGTGTGTTTTTGACCTGATGCCCCTGCAGTGTTCTTTCCATATTGAGGCAGGAGTCAAGTGTGGCCTTGGCCTATTTGTTTTGGCCCAGTGGGCCACGAACATTTTTGAGCGGGCATTGTCCCTCCTTTAGTATATATTGTATATATTGTACATACTGTTTTTTCTTTATGAATGTATTTCTTAAAATGATGAATATTGCACTCATTTTAATCCATTCCTTTTGTCTTTGCGTTATTCCAGAGGGTTACGGGGTGTATATGTAATGTTGTTGCATGTGTTTGTGTGTATAGTGTCCGGGTGAAGGTGGGGGTGTTGCATGTTGCATGTGTGTGTCACTCTCTTTTTCCTCTCCCCCTCCCATGTGTGCTAGGTGCAGTACTCAACGTGGTCGTCATCGCCGACGTTCATGTTCCTGGTATATGAGAAGGTACGCCAGCATGGGGAACGCCTGCAGCTCGGGCTCCATGGCATTGTGGTTCTTCCTTGAGTGTTGAGAGGTGAGTAGTTTCCCTTCTGTGTTTTGTTTCCGCTGTGCTTTTGATTGCGTTTGTACCGCCCCAGAAAAGCTGGCGGATGGGCGGGTTGTAATGTAGTGGGTGGTACATTGTCTTCCGCCTGGCTGTTGGCAGTTACCGCTGCGGTGTTTATTGCTACCGCCGTGGCGGTCGGAGTAGTAAAGTGGCTGTATGTGTTTGCGGTTTCCGCCGTGGTCATTAATCAATTTTTTTTACCGCCGGCCTGTTGGTGGTATTACCGCCACTTTATCACCGACCTTCAGGATTGTAATGAGGGCCAATGTTGTAGCCTGTTTCCCACTTGGCCAGGGTTGCCCCTGCACTGCACTGTCGGGAGTTTGGCGGATGGACTTTTCTGTCTGCCAAACTTGTAATCAACCACTGAGTGCCTGATTTATATCTTGGTGGGTTGCCCATTTCTTTGCCAAGGGAAGGAGTAAATAACTCCATTGCCCTGGTGGAGATGCCACCTGGTAAATTTAGAAATGGCTGCCAAGCCTGCAGTAATTTCTAAAGCATTCGCAGGAACCACTGTCATGTTGATTCCTTTCAATGCTTTTCACAGTTTGGGCTGTCAAGATGACAGAGCCATGCACCAAACTGTTTTTTTTTTTTTTTTTAAAAGAAAATCCCAAAATAGGTTTTCTTTTTTTAAATAAAAAAGATAATGCCCCCTTACTGTGAGAGTCACCTCCCACTGCGAGTGGGATTTTTTTTTTTTTTTACTACCCATTGCCTCCAGAGTTTGTCTGGTGGTGCGGGGAGTGAAACAGAACTATATGTCTGCCTATTCCAATTTGGCGGATGGACATATAAAAAATTATCTGACACCCCTTACTCCATTGAGCCATTTCAGAAGATTGATTATGGCAGTGACAGTGTAGTCATCAATGTAGCCAAAACTATTGTCCTCCTGCATAAAACAGATGAGTGGACCACTATGTTGGTGGGGAGGAAAGTTGTTTTATTTTAACATTGTAAAGTGGTTGGCGCATCTTCCTAAGTCTGTTTGCCCTGTGCAATAGGTACCAGGGGTTAAGCCAAAGTTTAAATTGTTGAAGGTGTTTGTTAGCCTTACATGATTTAGGGGCTTATGTCTTGGGCAGTAGTCACTTTCTCCCCAACAAGTAACTTATTTTTCTACAGAGCTGAATTGGCTTGAGGGAGTAAAACTGAGTTGTATGGGATAGTTTGAGAAGCAGAGGTGATGTGGTTTTCCTCTTGCGGGACAAATGTTTGTATTGTGCTGGGAAGCATAAGAAGTGTTCTATTACCTTTCTCTGAAACCCTTGATGGGAGCATAATATTCAGAGTTAAGTTTTATGTTCAGCAGTATTGAATGTCTTGGAGACTGCTAGCATCATTAGGATGCAGGCAGTGCTTAATTTGTAAATCGAACGTGTCAGTGCCCAAAGCCCTCCTCTTAAACATGCAGCTGCTGCAATAAAAAATGCGAACACGAAATACTGAGGCAGCATAATCCTAAAGCCAGCTCAGGCCTCATTAATCCATTTACAGCCACTCCCTGCCGCTTCAGCTCACTCTTACAGCTTTCTGATTTCTCCCATTGTGACGCGTTTTCATTTTTCTTTTCCTCCGTCTTTCCCATATGTGTCTTTTGCTTGATAAAAATGCCTGAGGCAGAAATATAAGCACCGGCCCTCAAAAATAAGTGCTGGTGCTCCACACAGGAAACAACAAGCAGAAATGAAGCACTTGTTGCAAGGACATTATTATCCAGTACATGGAACTTAGCAACAGCTACCTGGGGTGTGCAATTTTCACTTGCATGTAAGCGGCAAAACATGAGTGACAGTTGCTGATATACAAAAGCTAAGGCTTGTTTTGCAGATGTTTAAAAAGTTATCCATCTACACAGTTTCTTTAGCTTTTCTTTAAAATGGTAAATTCATGCCCAGCTGTAGTTTGTAAATTCACTTGTTTAGTGCTTTGTCAGCAGTGGAAGAATTCACCCTCGTTTTTGCATGTTGTTGAATGTTCCTTTGTCTATACCAGTTTTAATGTTGTTGAATAAATTATATTAAACAGTGTTTTGGAAATTACATAATTTGTGTAGTTTGTTGTGTTTATTGTGATTACATCAGCAAATGTTTGTGGTCAGGAAGAGAGTAAAATGAGTCAAAGAAATATATGATTATTTGGTGGAGAATGCTAATGGACGTCCTTCCCTACTGTGAGCTAGCAGACTTGTTACCTGAGGTAGGTGACTTTAGGTGATTCACATTTTTGAGTGCTCATAAAAAAAAGAGGTTTCACACAGTTACTAAAAATTTATAGTTTGGGGAGTAGCAACGTTTTGGGATTGCAGCCCTTCTTTAAACTTCAATAATAAAGCTTTGTTTTTCTTCATTTTATAGCTTCAGGGATAGCATTGTCAATGATGGAGTTATTATTTGTTGCAGTATTTCTCTGAGGAATCTTAATGACCCTAGACCTCACGTGGTGTTAACCTTGTTTAAGAAAGAGATGAAACAGAGTTATTGATCATTACATTATATAGACATGCCAGAAGTATGTTAAAATGATATAGCAATACAGCTGGCAAGCTGAAATATCTCAATATGTTCAGCCGTAAAAGTACAAGATGCGAAATTGTAAAAGCCACAGCAATACAGAAAGTGAGAATAAGACATAGGTGATCCATAAAGAAACCTCTGCCTTCGCTCCTAAACGTAGGGCAGCTAAAAGAACATCTAATCGGGGCTCAAAGTACAGAGCTTTGGAAAGTTTAGGAAGGTGTCAGTATTTCGAAAACATCAGTAGAAGTCTTCAAGAATAGGGAATGAGTGTTTAGCATGAAGCTTTCCACTTCCAAGAATATAGGAAAGCTGAGATGTGTGCACCGATCGAAGTCTAAAGAGAATCTGCCTATCTACTAACGGTGTGAACACCGCTTAAAACAACAGAAGCTTAAGCAACATTTGTATACTTTCCCACAGGATCCAATAAACTCATTGCTGATGCTGTGCATTTGCAACATCTCTTAGGATTTTCATTGCATCAAAGCTAAGGCAGTGACTGCAATCTTGAACTTCTCTTGTTTCTGGTACATGATGAAAAGGAGGCTTCTTCAACATTTTTCTTCTTATTTCTTCCAAGTTTTTCATTTTATCATAAAGTCTATACTGACTTTCTTCCAGGTCTATATCCGTTCTTTTTCTTTTCACTCCTTTTTTGTTTTGCCTTTTTTTGCCTTCATACACTTGTATTCCTTAAAGGTAATGAACAGGAAAATTCCACAAATTATAATTACTATAAAACGTCTTATAATGGAATCCACTCTTTCTCCTCCCATGTTTTCAAACCCTTTGCCTACTGCAGCAAAACCATTTCAAATTGCTTCCCAAGCAACTGGAGCTTCCAATTCCCTCAGCTCTCTGTTTAAGTCTGTAATATTCTTAATGTATTTCTTTATCACCTCACTCTTGTCAGGTATGTAGGTACAGAATTGCCCAGCCTTCAACATCTTACATACTCTGCCCTCCTTCGCAAGAAGGATGTTTGATGCAAGGCAGTTCTGCATTAGCAAAGACCTAATAGCTATCATTTCAGTGTCCACAATTAACAATGAACTAGCAGTACTAGTTGCTAACTTATCCACTATAGAGACACCTTTCTAATCTTGTGAACATTCAAAATCACTCCTACAGATGGAATAACTGTATCAAGTATATCCCACACTATTTCAGCACCACTACTACTTAGTTTAATTCTACCTCATGTTTACCACATAGGATCATTCAGCTGTTCTACATGATAACTCTTCAGGAAAATGACAGGTAAATAACAGGTACCACACCATCCTCAGAGCAATGTGAAATACGGGTGTCCACACAGAGATAATAAACTGCAAGAATAACAGGATCATGTACTCCCATGAAGAAAGACCAATTTTCTCCATGTCCAGAATAACATATTTGACTCTCTGCACACATAATTTTCCCTTTTGTTGCCAGTCTAAAGTTAGTACAGCCATATCCCCTGAGTCCTGGTGTTTTTATTCTTCTTTAGCCCACTTATCCCTATATCTGTTGTCCCATCCAATTTTCTCCCATGCATCTATCACTCTTCTTCTGTCTTCTACCATATCTAAAAAATTCTTATCAACCTCAGTTAAAGAACAAGTCAAATTGTGTCTATGAGAATAAGCCGTATCTAATGTCATGATAGGTTTAAAGAAAATATCAGCCCTTTCCATCGTTTTAGCATTGGAATGGCCATTCAAATGCTTATACAGTGGGCCTTCAGAAAGCACCAAATCATAACTCAAAAAACTATACTGAAAATGACCTTGTCCATACAAAAGGCTCATTAGAAGGCTACACATAGGACTGTATGTAAGAAGAATATGGTGATAGGTGATTCCCCCTGTAACTGACACAGGTAACTGCAAGCAGACATAACAATCCTTAGGATCCATAGTGTCAAATATTTTTCAAGCAATTTGCAATATACGTTTGAAGAGAAATCCTCTCTTGATGAATCTACATGCAATGTCTTATAATCAAATGTATGCAAACTATCATCTAAAGAGTTTGTGTTTTTTCGGGGTAACGTTAGGTTTAAGCTCAGCTAATGTCGGTGATATACTTGAAGACAATCCTAAAACCAAAACAATCAATCCTGCAACTATAGCTAATAAAACTCCAACTAATATGAACCTATGTCTATTAGTGTTATTAGTTTACATGGCTTCTCTAGAATCAGACCATTGAGCAGAAATTAGAAGCAAACAAAGGCGGTCATTATGAACATGGTGGGAAAGACCGCCAACCGCCGTGTCGGCGGTGAACAGAATCCCGCCGTTGGCGGTCAAGTGAAACCCGCCATATAATGAACGAAAAACCCAACCCTGCCAAAAATTCCCAGACCACCACTCCCAGCCAAGACTCTGTCGGTGGGAATCCCGGCCTACCCACTCTGCCATCGCCAAGCACACCGACATCCCACCCTCAAAATAATGATGCACAAATCACCTCAGCGGACAGTGGAGGTCAGACGACCATTGGCGGCTGTGACTGCCACGGGCGGCAAGTGGACACAACAGCAACAAGTGCACATATTGGATAGGCGTATGACGCACACACCTGACACACATCCAGAACCCCATAAAACACCCCCAGACACACCCCACAATCCCTTGCAACGAAATCAGGACCAGAAGACGGAGAGCACCAGAGCCAGACATCGAACTGCAGCATACAGGAGACTCACATCGACCCACAGAGGAGCACCCTTACCCCGTCCCCAGTCCCGACGCCATCCACCACACTCACCATGTCCCCCCCAAAAAAATCCACGCTTCACCGAAAGGGAGCTAAGGACCATGGTGGATGAGATCCTGAAGGTGGAACCACAAATATTCGGGTCCGAGGTGCAGCACACACCCATCGCGCAGAAATTGGAGCTGTGGCAGACCATTGTCAACAGGGTGAATGCAGTGGGACACCATCCACGCACCAGGGACGACATCCTGAAGAGATGGAATGACCTGTGGGGGAAGGTCAGGGCCATGGCATCTAGGCACCACATCGCAGTGCAGAAGACTGGGGGAGGACCGCAACCAACACCACCCGACTACACCGACTGGGAGGAGAAGGTCCTTGCTATCCTGCATCCAGAGGGACTCACTGGAGGAATGGACTCGGGTAAGTCATCTACAATTACCCCATATACAACACATCTGCAATGCATGCACCACCCCACCCCACCCACACCCACCTGGATCTACACCCCACCCAGCCATTACCCAACACATCCATCACCCAGCATCACCTCCAACCCACTAACAGGCCACCCACCCCTGCACATACCCACAATGGAATAATACCCCCACCACAATGCAACCCCACCACTGCTACTAAATGCTATGTCAACCTCACAAAGGCACCCTGGAAGGCCACTGAAATTAAAATCCAGCACAAAATAACACAGTCAATAACACCTCCAACCTACATGCATATGTAACAGACATGTCTGTGTCCCCCAACAGGCACCACCACCCATGCAACCCTAATGGACGGGACAAGGAGTGCCACTGCCCTCCAGGGAGACAGAGCCACCTCACAAGACCTTGGCGAAGGATCCCTGGACAATGATGAGCAGGCAGGCTCCTCACACAGCCCTGGATTCTCACCAGGCAGCAGCCCCACCCAGAAAACCACTGTCACCCCTAACACCAAGTCAAGACCAGCAGCCCAGGGGAGGCGTACCCACACCAGTGTACCCAGGGCACAGACTGGTGGGACACAGCTACAGAGGCCACAGTCTCCCACTCCCAACATGCAGGAAGGCGAGGACCCCAGTACAAGTGGCACGTCCAGGACTGTGCAGGGGACACAGGCACAGGGGGCTACAGCAAGTTCAAGTGTCCAAAAGGGCCAGGGGGGAGGCCATAGGATGGATGCAGCAGCCCAGGACGTTATTGCACAGGTATTGGGGGCCTACCAACATACCCAAGACAGATTGGCACAGATTGTGTCCACCCTGGAGCAAAGTCAGAGGATGCAGCAGCAACAACACCAACAGGCCATGGAGCAGTGGAAAGAACACAATGCCACAGTGGCCACCATTGCTGGAGCACTGCTGCAGTTGGTAAAAAACTAGTCTGACACCCACACCGGACAAGATGCCCCCACAACAGCCCAGGACAACCATCATCTGATGACCCAAGCAGCAGAAACATCACAGGAAAAACCCTCCCAGGAAACCCAAGGGCCAACCATGCCACCCCAAGAAGCTCCACAGCAGGCGCCCAAACGTAGTCTTTGGCCAAGATATGGCACTGGAAACCCAGATAAGAACAAGGCCCCCTCCAACACTTGACTCTGGTACTAATTCTTCACCAACAAACACTTAGCTGAGGGCAATTTGAAGTACTGTTTGACAAAATGGACCCATCTGAAACATCCAACAGGGCTGCCACCAAGTTGGTTTTGAGGACACCCAACCCTTATGACTCCCATCACTGTATATAGGACAATTCACTCAATTCTACCAATGATACACATTTCACACCTGTAACACTGTCCCCTGTCTTAAATTGTGAACAAAGTGGAGTATGGATGCAACTGGCAGAGAAAACCTTTATTGTCATTTTGTGCTTGATGGTGGTACTGTGTGCCCAAATTTTGGCAAGGAGGGAATGCATATATTTTCTGTCAGTACCATGCAGAAGTGGTCCATGTATTGCCTATCATGACCAATACCCCCTGTATGACAGAGCACACTGACAGTATTAGTCACTAACCCCAATGACAGGCTTAAGTCCCACACAGTTATTGGAAGTAGAGTTGTATCAGTTGGTTCCTGGAATTGACATCTTCCCCTTCCTCATCCTCACCATCACTCTCCTCACCCCTCTGAGGTAGCTGATCAGGACCTATAGCACCCTCCTCCTCCAAAAGGGGGATAGAATGTCTCACTGCCACGTTGTGCAGCACTATTCTACACACCTTCTCAAGCCCATAGGCCAGGGAACCCCCAGATATATGTAGACACCGGAACCTAGCCTTCAGGAGACCTATAGTACGCTCTATGACCTTCCTAGTACGTCCATGGGCCTCATTGTATTTCCTCTCTGCATCTGTCCTCGGATTCCTCACTGGTGTCAGAAGTCAACACAGACCAGAATCACCTGGAAAATGGTTCAATACAGGCTCGTCATTGTTATGTCCCTTAGTCAGATAGGCTGGTTTTCTGCAATGTGTCAGTTAGTGACAGGCAAACTTACCTATGAACCCACCCTCTGTCCTCTTGTAGTTGTTCCATCTTCTGTGGCACACTGCTGTTCCTCAACACAAATGAATCATGGACTGAACCTGGAAACATGGCATTCACATGGGAAATGTACTGGTCTACAGTACACAGCAATTGGATGTTCATGGAGTGAAAGTTCTTCCTGTTTCTGTACACCTGTTCACTCACTCTTGAGGGGATGATGGGTATGTGTGTGCCATCGATGGCACCTATGACATGGGGAATGTTGGCAAAGGCATAGAAGTCAGACTTGATGGCAGGGAGGTCAGTACTTTGGGGAAACCGCACATAGGATTGCAGATGTTGTACAAATGCATTCAGAAATCTTGTCAGTATCTGGCTGAACATTGGCTGTGAGAAACCAGCACCCATGCCCACTTTCACTTGAAATGAGCCTGTGGCCAGGAAATGGAGTGCGGAGAGCACCTGCACTTCAGTTGGAAAGGCAACATGTCTTCCTAATGTGCTTCTTCAGCAAGACTAGTGCCCAGGCCTGCAGCCTTTGCACTGCTCCAAACATGGAGAGGCAGTAGCAGTTTCAAACTGGAGGGACACAGAATGGACCACATCAGCTTGTCCCTTGCAATAGTCAAGAACCATGTTATCCGTAATGTTCACAAGTGCATTTGCAGGCACTGCAGGCAGCCTCATTGCTCGCTCCATGATTATCTTGTGTGAAAACAGGTCTGTCTTCTGATCAGGAATGCTAGGCAGACTCATTAACACAAAAGGCAAAGCATCAGGCCCCTTCAGAGATGTTGACACAAACCTTGGTCAACCTGGATTTCAATGTGCTGTTCACCTGCTCAACAATGCCTGATGCCTTAGTCCGGTATCTGCAATGTAGTCGTGCCCCACTTGTAATGCTGCAAAAAACATTTTCAGGACTTCATTACTGACATGAGTTTATTGGTCGAACTCTAGTGAAGTTGGGAAACTGAATCTCGGTATTAGCTGCCTCAACAACAACTTGGGTACCTTGAGGCTGTCTTTTATCCTCGTAGCGTAGGCTTCCACCCAAATTGAGAAGACACACACAACAGGACAGGCAAGCCCATTGAACACAGGCATCTCAATGCAGTCCAGCTGTACCCTGTTGAACGGCCCTCCTGATCTCTCTATGTGGTTTAATGTCATTGGGGTTCTTTTCCCTGCATTCATCTGTTGACACACAACACATCTGTGACATATTTCTTAGGCCACTAGTCTAAATCAGGGGTTGAATGAATGTTGTCTAAACAGTCTGATCCATGAAAGTGTCTAGCCATTTGGGACAGCAAGCTATCTGGTAACAGTGGTTTTCCATCTACAGAAACCCAGATGTCATAATCTCTCTTTATATAGCCTGCTCTGGCCTAACTCTGCTGTTCTACTTCTGATACTTCTTTCTGCAATCTCTTCACTTCCTCACATGTAGCAGTTATTGACTACAAAAAGGTTGCAGTTGGTCTCACCTTCAAATGTATTTATATATTCACCATTACATGTTCGGGACCCATGAACACAATATGGTGCAACCACATCAGTGTATTGGCTGCCATCTGTGAAATAGTCATCTCCACTTTGATGGGCTGAACACTTCACAACTGCAGTTTTTACAGGCAACTGTAATGCCTCCAGCAATCTCATGACAAGTTCCCCATTGTGTTTTGGGGATCCTGATGATGTCATCAAACCTCTTAGTGGCCATAACAGTCCAAAGTCATGAACAACACCAAAGCCACTCTCAGCTGTTCAGAAGCACAGCAAGCTCTGGTAAGACTGATAAGTTTAGCCACTTCTGCAGAAAGCACCTCTCGAAGCTAGGAGGATCCGACTACTGCTATAACTTTACAGAGTGCATAAACAGCTCTCAGGGTACCCTCATTGTCTCTGAGGCAAGCTCTATCCACAAAAATAATATAATCAGTCTCTGCCAGTGGTTTATCTTGAATATCTGGTCTTCGCTTGGTGCACTGTTCTGTGACATCGAGACAGACATGCACAACTTCCCTATCATCATTGTCATTTTCAAGGAGAGGCATTAGAGTAGCAGGATTCAAAGAAGCACAGTGTTTAAGAGTCACATTCTCTGCAGCAAGTATTATCAGTTCATATTTGGTAAAACTACTGTTGATCAAGTGCTGAGTGCATGTATGCATCAGCAGGATCTCAACAGGATGGGGCACAAAAACATTTAGAGGATGTCCGATCACAATACTCTTGCATATGTCTGTGCTGACACCTACTGCTGCTACAGCTTTAGGGCATTAAAGTAGGTCTGTGGCTATGGGATCAAGGGTAGCAGAAAAGTAAGACCCAGGTGGCTGTGCATTTCCATGCATCTGTGTAAGTTCTGAGAGAGCGCAGCCCTCCCTCTCACTGCAGAAATTAGTAAAAGCTTTATTGTAATTAGGCATTCCCATTGCTGGGGCACTACAGAGACTTTATCCCAGTATCACAATCAAGCAATCCTTATCCCATAGTATCAGATCCGACACATTCTTGTGTGTCAGCCTCTGCAAAGGTTTGGCCACTGGGGAAAAGTTGGTTATCCACTGTCAAAGGTAGCCCACCATTCCCAATTCTCTGGGTGGTTGGCAGATTCATCTTAAGACTCACCAAGATTCTTTCTTTAGACTTATTTTGCCAACAAATCGAATGCTGCTGAATCATCAACTAAACTTGGATCTCAATCCTGTTACAAATGTAGGTACAAAGCTTCTCATTTCCTTGGTCTTTCACCAGTATCTTCTCTTTCAAAAAGGTAATTGCCTTTTTCATCACCAAAGGAGACAAGGCAAGAGATATCAGATTTCTGTGAAGCTCTGTTTTTGGCAACTGTACAGCCATTTTACATTCTGCCCACAAATCACTTGGTACCAAAAATATCACAAAGGGTTTTCAAATTCACAAACAATACTTGTGAAATCTTTGCAAACCAATGAACCTGGGTATGTCATTCCACTGACTTCTCTTTCAAATTAGGGAAAACATTTGTAAATGACACAAGATCACTCCTACTCCACTGTACATGAATGTAACTTCCACTAAGGACTTCACGCAATGGAAAATGTGAAGCATCCTCTCCATCCATTAAAGATGGACGTGGCTCTCTGTGAGAAAACAGGGATGATTGCAGAGCCCCCTAACTTTTTGCCCCCATTTCTCACTGTTTGCTGGTGTTTTCCTGACTCTGATGGTGCCCTGGGTACTGCTAACCAGTCCCAGGGCTTGTGCTCTGTGTAAAATCAGTATGCAAATTAGGCTAATTATAATTGGCTAAGTCAACCTACCTATACGTCCCTAGTGTATGGTAGGGCATGTAGGTTTAGGGACCCCAGCATAGGTAGTGCACACATAGGTGCACTGCTGAGGTGACCAGTGTCATTTTAAAGGCATGCCTGCCTTGCTGGCTGCTTTTAAATTAAAGTTACATGCAAATTCGATTTTGGAATTAAAAGTAGTTCCAAAGCCTTAAACTACCATATTTCTACATATAAGTCACCCCTAAGGTGTGCCCTATGTGCCCCTAGGGCTGGGTGCCATGTAACTATAAGCATGGACCTTATAAAAATAGTTTTATAAGCCCCGGTGAGGTAAAACAGCCAAATTTGTTTTCCCCTCATTGTAGTGAATGGCCTCCATAGGCTAGAATGGGCAGACTTTATTTTAAAAGTCCCCTTAACTAACAGATACCACAAGTTTGGAATCAAATTAAATGTTATAATAAATCCCACAACTTCTAGTTGTGGGATTTAATATAACTTGTTCAGGTAAGGAGTTTGAAACTTTACCTGAAAAGTTGCCAACTTCAGCCCTGAAGTGTTTTTGCTGCTTTGCTCTGATTGGCCAGCCTCTGGCATCCAGGCCACGCTGCCTTGATGAGGTGTGAAGTGGCCTGACTGAACACACAGAGATGTGCCTGGAGAGGAGATCTTCCCTCAGCAGATGGGGAATCAGGAAGGGGGAGGGCTGCCAAACTGGTCTTCAAAGGCAGGAAAGGACATTTGGAGCAAACCAGTAGCACCCTCACATCCTGCAAACCCAGACAATTAGGTGCCCCCTTGATTAGATTAGGAGAGGGCAGATGGGTGCATTTAGGATTTTTAGTTACACCAGTGGGTGGGCTCAGCCAGATGTAACCTCCAAAAATCACTTTCAGCCATGATGGATTTTTGAGGAATGTTGCTCCCTGGGACTGATTTTTGCCACACTTCCCAGGAAGTGGTCATCACAGGGGGAAGGACCCTGCCCCTGATTGGAGAACCAGGACCCCACTGTTTTTTACCCAGGAGCAAGCATAAAACTGGCAGACCTGCACCCACACCCCAGTTCCCTACCAGATCCCTATCAGATTCCAACAATGAAGAACTACAAAAGAAGAAGGACTGCCCTGCTAGACCCCTGGCCTGCACCTGGACACTGCACTCTGGAGAACTACACCAGCTGCACACTTGGGCTTCACCACAATAAGGTCTTTGCCTGGCTTCAACTGGTTCAAGGAGGGACTCCCTGTTTGCTACAGGTGAAAAAATGCTAAACAGAGTCCCCTGCACCGACTCCTGAAGAAACCAACCAGCTGACCACTGTCCAGTGGCTAAAAAGGAGTTTGCGTCAGGTGCATTCTGGGAGTTGTAGTCCGCACCCTCATGGAGCATCTCAGAGCTTCTGGAACCTTGGGGTGAATTGTGGACCTCCAAAGAACCTTAAACAAGCATCTGGAAGAAGATCCAGACGTTTGGAGAAGTTTGGAGAACTTTTGGAAAAAAGCTCCATAGAGGGACCGACCCACCACTGCAACTCTAGCCTACTTGCCTCAACCGCGACCCAGCCTGACTTGCAGGTTCGTCCCGGTGAAGAAAATCTCCCAAAAAAGTGACTAAGGGCCAGATGTACATTACTTTTTGCACGTCGCAAACAGCGAATTTTGCTGTTTGCGAAGTGCAAAAAGCACATCGCGATGCCCAATCCCCGTTTTGCGATTCGGTAACCTGGTTACCGATTTGCAAAACGGGACTGCAAGTCGCAATTAGGAAGGGGTGTTCCCCTTCCTAATTGCGAGTCGCATCCCGATGTTGTATTGTTTTGTGACCACGAACGCGGTCGCAAAACAATCGCAGTTAGCACCCATTTCAAATGGGTGCTAACCCGTTCGCAAAAGGGAAGTGGTCTCCCTGGGACCCCTTCCCCTTTGTGAATGGCATTGAAAACATTTTTTCAGAGCACTCCTGTGGACCACTGCCTGCTCTGAAAAAATGAAACGAAAACGTTTCATTTTTTAGTTTTGTATTGCATCTTGTTTTTCTTTAAGGAAAACGGGCTGCATTGCAAAAAAAAACTGCTTTATTTAAAAGCAGTCACAGACATGGTGGTCTGCTGTCCCCAGCAGGCCACCATCCCTATGAGTGCCGCGAGTCTCAAGGGGGTCGCAAATTGCGACCCACCTCATTAATATTAGTGAGGTGGGCCTTTGCGACCCCCTTGCGAGTCGCAGATGGTATCAGGGACACCATCCTACATTCTGAATTGTGACTCGCAAATTGCAAGTCTCTCTTACTCGCAATTGGCGAGTCGCAATTCAGAATCTACTTACATCTGTCCATAAGTCCGAATGTAGGAAGTTAACCGGGACCTCCGAGGCTGTGTATCCGAAGAGGGCTCCAAGGACGTCGGATCAAGATTCAAGTTTGCCCCGGTTGACGGATTTTCAACTCGAAAAAATGACTACGTCCGAAGGTAAAAATCTCCACTGAGAACACCCGCAATGCATATCCGTGGAAGAGAAAATCTCCAGAAAAATGACTAAGGCGGTCATTCTCACCGCGGCGGTCGGCGCCCGCCAAGCGGTTCCCGCCGAAAGACCGCAGCGGCCATTCCGGCTTTCCCGCTGGGCCGGCGGGCGACCGCCAGAAGACCGCCGGACAGCCCAGCGGGAAAGCCCCTTCAACAATGAAGCCGGCTCCGAATGGAGCCGGCGGAGTTGCAGGGGTGCGACGGGTGCAGTGGCACCCGTCACGATTTTCACTGTCTGCACAGCAGACAGTGAAAATCTTTGTGGGGCCCTGTTAGGGGGCCCCTGCACTGCCCATGCCAGTGGCATGGGCAGTGCAGGGGCCCCCAGGGGCCCCACGGCACCCGTTCCCGCCATCCTGGTTCTGGCGGTGGACACCGCCAGAAACAGGCTGGCGGGAAGGCGGTCGGAATCCCCATGGCGGTGCTGCAAGCAGCGTCGCCATGGCGGATTCCCTGGGCCAGCGGGAAACCGGCGGGAAACCGCCGGCTCCCCTTTTCTGACCGCGGCTTTACCGCCGTGGTCAGAATCGCCCAGGAAGCACCGCCAGCCTTTTGGCGGTGCTTCCGCCGCCCTCCGCCATGGCGGTCATGGACCGCCAGGGTCAGAATGACCCCCTAAGTCCTAAGGTAAACTTTTGACCGAGGCCTCCCGCTGGCTGTAGCCGAGCCAGGCTCCATCACCGTCGGCCTTAAACTTTGCCCCGGTCGAGGTGCGACCAGATGACCAGATTGGCACTTTTTGTTTCCATGCGCTAGAAAGCATTAATTCTTTAAATATTCATATCTCCGGTTCCCCTTATCCGATTTCATTTGTTTTGGTGCCATTTTAAAGCTAAAAATATTTCCTATTTGTATAAATTGATTTTGGATTTTTAAACTGTTTCCTGTGTTTTATTTAATTACACTTTTGTGATATTTGAATGCTTTACGCTTTGTCTCCTATGTTAAGCCTTGTCGCTCGTTGCCAAGCTACCAAGGATTGAGGTAGGTTTAATTTACTGAGACCTAACTGGACCTAAGTGGAGGTTAGTGGCCTGTTGCTAAGTGTAGGAACTTACCTGTCCTTACCAATAACCCATTTTCCAACACTCTCCCTTTGATTTTTCTGATTTTTCTTCTTAGCCCATCTTACTTCCCACTTGTTCAACTCACTCAATTTCTGGATACTGCCGATTAATTCCTTAATTTGCATTTTCATTCCTGATATTCTCATACTAAGGATATCATTTACATTAGTACATACATGATAACGTTTCTGCAATGACTTAGTTGTACTTAAATCTCCATCATACATTCAAGCTAATTCATATAGCTTATCACAAGCTTGTCATGGATGTTTAGTGACAACTTTACACATGCATGTAAGTTCCTTCTCCTGATTGTTCTCTAATTGGGAAAGATCAAAGTTTTCTAATAACATCTAATCTAATTCTAATTTTAATTTGACCACATCCACTGAATTCCCCCTTCCAGCAGACTATGTTTCTGTGCTCAATCCTGAACCCTCACCTTCTTGTGGGGACCCATTCAATAACCTAATCAAATTGACAAATTTTCATGTATTATCACCATTTTGGACTCACATTTAGGTACTGGGCACTATCCAGTCCTGGGGACTACTGCTTGAAATACACTTAAGTGAATTCCAAACGGACAAGTGAGAATTTTGTGATCTCCGAGTGGGATCCCCTAAAGGGGTGAGTCTTTTTTTATTTAATGTCAATGTTTCAGGGGCAACATAAGGTGGATTCAGAATATTCAGGACCAAATAAATTCTTCCCAATTTCCCCCATCAAGGGACAACAGGAGCAGTAGGTTATATATTTACTCCAGTAGGAATCTTCAAGGCAACAGCGGGATCAATAGCAACTGGAACAGTTATTGCATCTGAGGTATTAGGAACCGGAGAGTTATCAGCGGGCACTAATCCCTGAACTCTCTCCCAAAAGGCTCTGATGCGTGTTCACTGGAGTGGTGGCTTTTTCAGAGTCTCCACTGGCAACAGCACCACTCATCCCTTCAGGTCGGGTTACATTATATAGAGGACGATGGGTTGACAATAACACTTTAAGAAAATCATCACTAGAATCACTATCACTGTCTTTGCCTGATCCCTCTGTACTTTATCCTCCTTTGTTTTCTTTTTCTCTTTCTCTCTCCACAGTTCCTTACTCATCAATGCAGGGTATAACTTAGCTCCCTCAATTATATTAGCTCCCTATATTTGTTATTCCACATTCCATCTATCTTCGGTACAGCTATGTCCCGCCTTTTGGACACTTTGCTGATAGTTCTCCTTTTCTTTAACATGAGCTACATGCTCCCAGAAATGGAATGCTTAACACTGTGCAGGTCTAGGAGGTGGCTTCATTTTGCAAAGCGATTTCAAAAAATCTTTGTCTGTTCTACAAAAGAATTGAAAGTATTCAATCCCACAAAAAATGGTCTAGAGAAACACTTTCTAGCCCACTCAGACACACACTCAAGTGAAACTCGACCAGCAGGGAATTACCCAGATCAGTGCACCTTCTTCCCTGCGGAGTACGATCCACCACACCAATCACAACCTACACTTACACAAACTTATATGTCTCTATCTCAATTGTGGAGCCAATGGCACCTCATGACTAACACCACCAAACTTAACAGACAATTACAACCCTGTGCATTCTACATCAATAACTTATTTTCCCGGGGTCTTGGCTACATCCAGGCCACTGCTTAGCATTAAGTGCATTTACATCCATACAACAACTAAAACATCACTGCATCGCACCACACAATCTCAGCACAATACCACAAACTAGACATATGCAATTGTAATGCACAACCCTATTAATTAATATTCACTCTTCTTCTTTTAAAACTCCTCTCTGTGCCGCTAGAATGCCGCTGAGCCTCCAAATCGAAACATGGGCTTTAGGGCTAGGGCTGTGTTTGGGCACATTTAGGGCTCCTACAGGGATACAGTAACTCCCTTTGCTTCAGTAACCAACCATCCAATGCAAGCTACAATATGAGAAGACACAGGAAAGTATACTGTAATCTCTTAATAAAGGCATCAAAGCTTTTCCCTTATTGGTCCTATGGACCTTTGTTGATTGGCATGAAGCACTAAAATGTAGTAAACATTAAGAATGCATTTTAGACTTGTGAAGCTAATGTGAATTCACAATAAGGACCAGGAATCAATAGCTGTGGTTAACAGGAATTTATTTCAGGTTATTCATAAGCCCAGTGGATAGACATGCCAGAAATACATTCAGGAGATATATCAATACAGCTGACAAGTCAATAAGCCCAGCTATAAAAGTATAAGATATAAACTTGTAACAGCCACAGCAATATAGAAACTGAAAATCAGAAACAGATGTTCGATAAAGAAACTGCTGTTCTCTCTCCTAAATATAGGGCAGCTAAAAGATGATTTAATTCAGCCTCTAATTAGGGAGCTTTATAAGGACTAGAAGGTGTCAGTATATCAACGACTTCCGTAGAATTCTTTAGGAAAAGGGAATAAGGGGGTCATTACAACCCTGGCGGGAGGCTTCACCGGGCGGCCGCCAATGCGGCCGCACTCGCGCCCCAGCCATTATGAGATCCACGCTGTGCCGGCGGGCGGAAACCTGGTTTCCGCCCGCCGGCCCAGCGGGGATCTCGGCCGCACCACAGGAGCCGCCGGTGTTGCAGCTGTGCGACAGGTGCAGTGGCACCCGTCGCGCTTTTCACTGCCTGCATAGTGAAATCCGTCAAAACAACCCTGGCGGTCAAAGACCGCCAGGGTTGTAATTACCCACTAAGCATTTAGCATGAAGCTTCACACTTGCAAGAATATAGGAAAGCTGAGAGGTCTGTACTCCTTGAAGTATAAATGGAATTTACTTAACTACTAACTGTGTGAGCACCAGTTAAAGCAACAGAAGCTTCAGCAACATCCACCAGGATTCAATAAATTATTAGCACAATGTGCATTTGCAACATCCCTTATGTTTCCCATTGCATCAAAACCAAGACAGTAACTGCTGCCTTGAACATCTCTTGTTCCTGGTACATGATGAACAGGAGGCTTCTTCTCACCATTAGTCTCCACACTCATTGCCAAGTGCTTCTCTTCAAGCCTTACTATCTGCAGTTTAATACAAACAATACTCCTTTCTCTAGCTAATGAAAATCATGATAATAAACCTGCAAAGAAAGAAAGAATATGCTGGCAAAGAAAAACACATTTCAATTGAGATCTGCAGTTAAACTAACTTAACTGACCATTTAATATACACCTTGAATGCATAGTTATACGTGCACACCTGTAACTTGAAAAATAAATGAAACACATCAATAAATGAGTGCATGTTTACATATGTAAAGATATCCTAAAGTGTAAGTGTAAAACATGAATAAAAATAACATGTAAGCATCTTTCAAATAAACATTAGTGCACATGTATAACTCTCATGGTCTCTAGGATTATCACGTCATTAATGCATTCAATTTCTTCACACATATTAACATGATGAAATTACACAATGAGTATGTCAAATATGAATATATGATTACTCACTTGTGACATGTAAAGGATGGAGTCTAAATTGCACTACTCCAGTTCTTCGTATGATGGCTGAGGAGTCAGTCATGCTGGATTTATTAGTCACACATTATGTTTTTTTTCAGGGAACACAGAAACAGATGAAGAAATGACCAGTCCAATTAACATTGATAGTAAAACCATACTAGAAGCTGATATTTTCTATAAGCAATGTATATTGTCAATGAATGCATGATTTATTTGGTTATGTTAGAAAGAGGCATTCGTTTCTTTGCTACTTAGTTGAATGGGACCGTGTAAAGGGTTTTTTGCTTGTAGTAATCTCTTAATGTGTTTTGTGGTTTACTAAGCAGCTAATACGTTTTTAAAATACAAAGAATCAGTGAAAATGTAAGTAACTTGATATCTATACATTCTTCCATTATGGCAAGCATCTGAATAAGGGGTAGAATTTCAACTTGAAGCGACGCGTCGGTGGATTATTCACCAGCTGGGCGCCAAGAATAACTTTGCCAGGCAGTTCCTGAGCCTCAGAAGACTAGGTACAAAGCCTGCAGTTGCAAGCTGGGAGAGTCTCTCACATGGCCCTGTTTTCTCTCATGCTCCTGAGCTCCTGGCTGCTGCTCGATCTCTCTTCAACTCCAAAATGGTAAACACCTTTCTGAGAGATTGCAGCTATCTTTTAGGGTGACTTCTCAGCTATTCTAATTCATGCTTTTGTTCTCTTTTCTTGTCCCTTTTTATCATGGCTCTACCTTCTTTCCTTACCTTGCCTATTATGTTTCCTTTTATGTGGTGGTGGATGTCATTTCTTTTCCTGTTATTTTATTACTGAAAGGCCCCAGTCTGGTTGATGTGTGCACTGCAACAAAATTGCATTCATTTGCTTGTTTCCTCACTCCCAATACTTGTTGATGCTGCCTCCACACACCTGAAGAACTCCACCACTGAATGCCGCATTCCTGGTTTTCTTCAATCCTCTGAAGTCTGTGTTAAGCAAGGAGGTGTTATACACTTTTTTTTCTCCTGAGAAGGTGGCAGATTCTAAAAAGCACTTCCCTACCAAACATTCCAGTTTGTGTCACCCATATCGGAGAGCAGAAGACCCCGATCGGATTACATATAAGGAATGAAACCTGAACAGAGACCTACATGATGCATCACTTTTCCATATTTTGGACTTCGAATTCAATTGTTAAGCGTGTGAGTTGAAAAGGTAAGTTTTTCCAATTGTCAAAGATGCTAGTCCAAAGAATTATTTGCGGCCTAGTGGGAAAGGTCTTAGACATTCACTCTGAAGATTAAGGGTTCAATGTTGGGGAGAGGGTGTGGCTGGATGGCGCACAAGATGGCCACTGCTCTTTAGAGCTCCCGTGCGGCTCCGATGAAAAAACAGGGAGAATGCCTCTTATACCTCCCCGACTGAACTCTTCCATACTGGAGTTGCTGGTGTACTGGCGCCACACAGAAAAGTGCCTTCCTCCATTTTGGCTGCTTTATTTCACATTGTTATGGTCTCCCACGTCAGTGTTCCTTTCGGCAGGCCAGCATTTTTTGCCTCTGAGGTAACTTTGCAACGCTCTTTTATTGGATTTCTGGCTGCTTTCTTCACAGAGGGTCTTCAAGTGACTTCATTTATTTACTTACTGTTCAGCTCCCTGCATGCCTGTATACTTTATGAGGTCATTGTGTAGCATTTTAATGATTGCTTCAAACGGTCTAAAATACCTACCTACATATGTGGCTTCCTCAATACATCATTCTACGTCTATTGATAATGTGTGAAGTTACATATAATTTGCTCAGGAAGTAAACTACCACACAGGATTCCTTCTTGCTGGTCTAATTTCATGTCATATTACTCTGGCCGTGTCTGAGCAGTTTGTCCTTCCTTCATATTATCATATTTGTTTTGAGTCTTTGCATGGGAAGAACTTGCAAAGTGTAAGGCTGCATAAAATCTTCCTCTACTTTTAAATCTGTGAACAATATGTGTATTTCACAGCCTCAGAGAGTTGCAACTTCTGTCTCCTCCTGAGCACTCATGGAGGACGGTTCGGAACTTAAGAGCAATGCTTGCCCTCTCCTCAGGCTTCTAGCACCATTTCAAAGAAGTCTACTAATTCCACCCCTGTCAAGAGGCCCAAAAAGGGTGTGGACTCCAATTCAAAAACTCCTTCTCCTCTGACTTTGGAGGATGTTATGGAAGAAATCAGAGCCCTGAAACCATTCATAATCATCATTAATTGAATTGAGGCAAAGTGTTCCTCCTATGACCACTGGATTACTATGCTTGAGCAATAGGTGAGCAATGTGAAGCATTCCACTCCTGATGTAATCCAAATGGTTAAAGACATTGATCAAAACTAAGAGATTGACTGAAAAGTAAGAACATATGGAACAATCTCCTATTCTTTGGTATTCCAGGAGGTTCACAAGGCCGCAACATTATTGCTTTTTACAATCATTAATTCCTAGAATAAGAACTTTGGCCCTCATTACAACCCTGGCGGTCGGTGTTAAAGCAGCGGTAATACTGTCAACAGGCTGGTGGTAAAAAAAAATGGAATCACGACCATGGCGGAAACCGCCAACACAGACAGCCACTTTAGCACTCCGACCGCCACGGAGGTAGAAACAAACACTGCAGTGGTAACCACCAACAGACAGGCGGAAGACAATGTAACGCCCACTGTTAACAGCCTATCTGCCACCTTTTTCCGGGGCGGTACCTATGCCATCAAAAGCACAGCTGAAACAGTCATTGGAACAGAAACCACTCACCTCTCGACACCCCACGAGGAACCAGGACGCCATGGAGTCCGAACTTCAGGTGCTACCAATGTTGGTTTACCTCCTCTTCTACCAGGAGCAGCAAAGACGGCGGCGACGACCACGGTGAGTACTGCACCTAGCACACACGGGAGGGGGGGAGGAAAGAGAGAGTGACACACACATGCAACACGCAACACCCCCACCCCCACCCTCACCCACAACAACATACACACAAATACATGCATCAACATTACAGCTACACCCTGTCACCCCCTGGAAGAACACAAGGACAAAATTAAACAATTGTAACAAGTGTAATCATTGAAAATTCAGATATGGAAACAGCTCTGTAACAGATCATTATATACAAATATGCACAGCAACTACACAAGTCCAGATAGTGTTCCAATCATTGTCCATGGACCAGTGGTCCCAAAATGCATGGGCGAAGCCCACACATGATACCTGACTCTAAACGGAGAGAACACCGCTGGGGCATCAGCTCAAAAGTAAACAGGCACCTCAGGGGGAAGGGGAGGGGGGCACCTCAGCCGGTTGAAGGGACGACGCCTCTGCTCCACGAGGGGGCTCCATGCCCATTGATTGGTCCTGGGGAATGAAAAACCAACAGTCTCTCAAGTCTCTCAAGTGGGTGGTTTGCCCACTGCTTGCTCCTGGGGAGTGTAAAGCCACAGTCTCTCAAGTCTCTCACGTGGGTGGTTTGCCCACTGATTGGTCCTGGGGAGTGCAAAGCCACAGTCTCTCAAGTCTCTCAAGTGGGTGGTTTGCCCACTGCTTGCTCCTGGGGAGTGCAAAGCCACAGTCTCTCAAGTTGGTGACATGTTCCACTGGTTCTGGAGGGGGCTCTGTGCCCAGAGTGCTTCATCCTGCCAAGGACTGGGGTAGTGGATGCTTTTCTCCACTGGTTCTGGAGGGGGCTTGGTGCCCAGAGTGCTTCATCCTGCCAAGGACTGGGGTAGTGGATGCTTTTCTCTACTGGTTCTGGAGGGGGCTTGGTGCCCAGAGTGATGCACATGCAGTGTGGCAGGTCCTATTCCCTCACCTGGGTGTGTGTGCCACGAGATTGCCTGGGAACAGGTAGCATGATACTCCATGGAGTCAGAGACAGACTCCACCCTGCTGTGACTTTGCCTGCCACCTGCTGGTACTTACAGTGCTGGGTGTGGTGCCTCATGTACACTGTGCAGGATCCGGGACGTCTCCTGCAGCCTCAGACGGCTGTCCACTGGGAATGTTTGCCATGTCGGCTGTGGTGGCACTGTCTGTGCACGTCGCGGGGCTGGTGGCGGTGGTTATGGTGGTGTCTGTGGCGGAGATGCTGCCGGTGGTGCATGTGTTAGCACCTGTGCAGGGAGACAGCAGGACGTCTCCTGCAGCCTCAGAAGGCTGCCCTCTGGGGATGATGCTGGGGACTGTTGCTGAGGCAGTAGACGTGCAGGTGGCGGTGCAGGTGGCGGTGTCCACCGCAGTACAGGTTGCTGTTCTGTTTGCCAGAAGGGGTGACACCAGTCCCTCAGCTGGAGGCTCCGTGCCCTGCGTTGACTTCCCCTTAGCCTTGTGACCCTTCCCCACCTTGGATGTCGCTGCTGGGCCCTTGGCACTGTCCCCTTTTGGCTTGGAGGAGGCCTTGCTGGGTGGTTGATGCGGCTTTTCCCTACGGCATGTGGGCCCCTTCTTCGCCTTGGCAGGTGGCGGAATGGGCTGATTCTTGGCCTCGATGGGTGGCACACTCGCAGCCCTGATGGGTGCCGCCCGCGATGTTACAGGACTTGCTGGGACCACAGTGCTAGAGGATTTGGTGGCTGAGGTGCTGGGCTGTGACCTGGACATCCTGGCCCTAGGGGAAGGAAGGGGGGAGGTGTAGGGAAGAGGTCAATGGTAGCCAAGAAACGTTTTTTAGACACACTGGGATGGGAAGATGGAGTGGGTTTTGGAGTGGAGGAAGAGGTAGTGGTTGTAGGAGGTGTACGTCTGCTGAATTTGGGTGAAGGTGCATGAGCCGGAGGATGTTGTGAGGTGGATGGCTGTTGAGTGGGTGTGTGCCTGCGTTTCTGTAATTTGGGAGGAGGGCTCACAGACACACTGGGAGAGGACACATGGGACGTGTGCATGGTAGTGGGGGTGGTGATTGCACGTGAGTGGTATTTGGTGATGGGCGTGCTGGTGATGGAGGAAGTGGCTGAGGATGTAGTGCATGCAGGTGTGACTGGAGACGAGACTGGGAGGGAGGAGGAGGACGTGGAGGACGGGGACACAGTGGAGGCAGTGGATGTTGGTGTGTCTGCATGGGTCTGGTGCTTGTGTGAGTGCCTGTGGGATGTGTGGTGCTTATGCTTGCCATGTCCACTCTTGTGTGTTGATGAGTGTGCATGCTGGTCTGATGGTGTGCTTGGGATAGACTGAGGTAGAGGGGATTTGGTCTGGGTAGTGGAAGTTGGAGGGGGGAGGCTAGACACAGGGACAATGGCTGCCATCAGTGTTGAGGCCAGAGCCTGAAATGCTCTCTGTTGGGCTGCCACGTCAGAATGAATGCCCTCCAGATAAGCATTTGTTTGCTGCAAATGCCTCTCGACACCCTGGATGGCATTCAAAATGGTTGATTGCCCAACAGTGAGGGATCTCAGGAGGTCACTGAGTGCAGTAGGACTGACTGGGGCAGGGCCTGAGGTGCCTGGGGCGAAGGAGATGCCCACCCTCCTGGGTGAGCGGGCACGGGAAACTCGATGAAGGGCTGCTGGGAGGGCGGTGCTGGTAGGGGTGGTGGTGGCTGTACCTGTTGTTGCCATGGGCACAGAGGTGCCCGCCACCGCAAGGGAGCTCCCATCAGAGGAGGATTCGCTGTCGCTGGTGTCTGCCCCTGTCCTCGTCGTGGAGCTCCCCTCGCCCTCCGTCCCACTGGTGCCTTCTAACTTCATAAATTCACCCTCCTGGGCCATGTGGGTTGCAGCTCCCTCCTGCTCCGGTTCCAATGCTACTCTACCAGATGATGCTAATGCACACAAGGACAGAGTCCAGTCCTCCTGCTACTCCTGCGAGGCCCTCAGGATGCAGTATTGCCAAGACTTGCTCCTCCCATGTTGTTAGTTGTGGGGGAGGAGGTGGGGGTCCACCGCCAGTCCTCTGTACTGCTACCTGGTGTCTGGATACCACGGAATGCACCTTCCCCCGTAGGTCGTTCCACCTCTTCCTGATGTCATCCCGTGTTCTTGGATGCTGTCACACTGCATTGACCCTGTCGACAATTCTCCGCCATAGCTCCATCTTCCTAGCAATGGAGGTGTGCTGCACCTGTGATCCGAAAAGCTGTGGCTCAACCCGGATGATTTCCTCCACCATGACCCTGAGCTCCTCCTAAGAAAACCTGGGGTATCTTTGAGGTGCCATGATGTGGTGTGGGTAATGTGTGAGGTGATGTTTGTTGTGCTGTGTGATGTGTTGTGTTGGGGTGTGTTGTTTGAGGTACGTGGATGTTGTATGAGTGATGGTGTTGTGTGCTTGTGAATGCTGGTATTGTGTTTGCTATTCTCTCTCTCTGCTTCTTCACAAAAATGTAGTTGTAAGGGGTTGTGGGTAATGTGGGCGTGTGTTTTATAGTGTTGTGAGTGTGGTGTGTGTATGTGTATCAGGTGTGTGTATTTCCAATTGTCCAATGTGGTTGTGTTTTGTAAGTGTGTGTGTATTTTGACTGCGGCGGTGTGTACCGCCAATGGTTTACCGTGATTGAAAGACCGCCACGTTGATTCGTGGATCGTGATAGTGTGGGCGTATTCCTGTTGGCGTGACGGTGTGGGTTTTGGTATCGCCAATTTATCACTGACATTTGGTGTGGCAGACTTGTGTGGATGTCTGTCTTGTGGCAGATTACAAGATGTGGGTCGTAATACCTGTAGCGGATTTCCGCCGCGGCCATGGTATGTTGGTTTTACCGCTAGGGTTATAATGAGGGCCTTTCTCTTCTATCACTTACCAACGGGCTCATAGTCTTGGTATCAAATCTTCCTTGTCCTCAAATTCATGCCCTAAAGATATCATCATCCTGTTTCTCCAATGCACCGAGTTGATGCAAGTCCTCTCAGTAGCAAAAAAAAAAAAAAAAAACTGGAAACCTCCAAGAGTCTGGCCACAAGGTTTTTTTCACACATGATGTCTCTCTTGCCACAGCAGCTTGACAGAAGCAATTTCTGGCTCCACACCCTCAACTGAAACCTGTTTACCCTTGCCTCTTTCAAATCACTTCTAAAGCCAAATCATTTTACTTTGAGGATCCTGTTGACCTGGAAACCTTCATTAATCAACACAGAGCTGAGGCTATGGATTTAGAACTGCCTGTTATCACAAGAACTCCTTTATTATATCCAGTTGTTAATTGACGTATTTTTTACAGAAGATTGTATTCTTTCTATGTATGTTATTATCTAGATTCCCTTTTCCTTCCTTCCCATTTTTCCTAGATTTGGACCATATGTGGGCCCCTTGTATTGTTTCCTTCCTTCATGTCATGTTGTACATCATCCCAGATGACCTTTCCTTTGTCCTCATTGGTAAATAACCTGTATTACCGCTTAATTCCATTTGCTTCATACGTTCATGTCTTCTTTTCTCATTGTGCATGTTATCTCTTACCATTTGTTCTTCTACTGCTTTTGATTTGTTATGAGTTATTTTCTTAGCTCCCTCCGTCCCCTGGTTGCGTTTGCGACTGGTCCAGCTACCTTAGGTGCTCCACTGTCTCTTTATCCCTTGGGGGCTCTTCTCCTTCTTTTGATCTGAAAGCATCTGCGGAACTTGGTCATTGTGATTCCACATTTACTTGCTATAATCTTTTCTCTCTCTAATCTTTTTTTTCTTTTCCCTAATTTTGTAATCTCATGAAGCTTTCAAGGCTCACAAGATGTTAATGTTTTACAACTATCTTACAACTTAGTTACGTGGAAAGCCAAAGGGAAAAACCCAATAAATAGTCAGCGAGTGTTATCACATTAAGCCTGCATGAAATGTCAAATGTCAAATAGCTTTATTACAAGAGACACATCTTACTGAATCAGATGTTGCTAAGCTAAAAAAACAATGGGTTGGTGAAATATTTTTCTCTCCCTCCATTTCCATTACAATAGTGTGATTATTCTCAGTCATAAGACTCTCAACAGTACAGTACTCTATCAACATCATGGCTTAGAAGCTTTTTGGATACTAGTTACACTCAACATTGACAGTAGCACACTCACAATATTGAATATTTAAGGTCTAACTCATCCTGACCCTAGTTTCTGGAAGAATCTCTCTCCCACCCTCTCTGACTACCCTGATTGTAGTTTCTGGCAAAATCACTTTCACGCTGACAATCTAGTGAGGAAAAGATACTGCAATCAAATTTTAGGTCCATTGCTGGACTGGAAGTGTACATCTAGATTTGTTCCTCTTGCTTCCTACAAAGCCTTCAAAAACATTATTTTTCGACACTCACTTTCTGATTCTTGGAGATTCTTAAACCCAGACCTGCATGAAATCTATTTTTATTCACCTACTCATCACTCTCACTCCCAAAAAGATTACATATTCCAGAGCAAAAGCTTATCACAGTATTTGGTTAACTCAGAGATCGGTTTGATTTTACTCTTGGATCATGTCTCTGGTTGGACAGACCTGGAAATCCTTGCTGTTAGCCCCAATAAATCCTGTTGGAGATTTAATGCCTCTTTACTCTCTCCTACACATCTTTTCTCACTTCCTATACAGCTTTTGTCAAGGATTATTTTGCAATCAACAATTACGGAACACACACCCTTTAATTTTGCCTAGGATGCCTTTAAGGTGGCTTCAAGATCTTTTATCACAGTATTTCTCTCCACCAAAAAGAAAAATGCAGAAAATAAGTGTGCCTTCTTCTTGGCACACATAAAGCAATTGGACCATAACTATTACACTTCCAAAAATAATACATTGGAGTTGGATACTCTACTGGCAGCCAAGATGGAATTTAACAAATACATCACAGAGCAGGTGTGTGGTACAGTTCTCAAACTCAATGTCAGATACTACAGTGGAAATAACAATGCTGGTTCTCTTTTGGCACATTACATAAAATGTAGAAAAGAAAGTCCTCTATTAAATCAATTTTTAATGGTTCTGGTGATAAACTGCTCTATGACATTGACATTGTAGTATGTTTAGCTCCATTCTATAAAACTTCTTACACCCCTAAAACCACTCCATCAGGCAAATCTCTTATTAGATACTTTTCCAAACTTAAACCCAGATCGTCACCTCTGCTTGATTTTTCCATCCTGGAACATCAGTTATGTATTGAGGAACTCCACTGAGCAGGTAAGCATGTTCCTAAGAGTAAAGCACGGGACCCAGATGGTTTCAATGTTGAATATTAACTTCATTTTTCACAACTCCTCTTTTCCAAGCTTTTCAATTACTTTATCATTTTACTGTTCTGAAAAGTTCTTCTGGCTCATCTCGGAGGCCATGATCTGTTTACTCCACAAAAAAGATTATGATTAGAATAACTGCAAGAATTACTGACCTATCTTATTAATCAATTATGATTGTAAGATATTAGTCAAGGCATTAGCTTATGTTTACCCTCCTTGATGCCTGATTTAATTGGTCCTGAGCAATGTGGTTTTATTCCTCACAGGCATGTTGTAGAGAATTCTCATACCTTTTTGAATATTATATGCAAAGCTCATAAAATGATGGACTCTCTGGTAGCACTAGCAATGGATTCAGAGAATACCTTACATAGGGTCAACTGGTGATTCTTAATGAAAGCTTTAAAATGAAAATGATTTTGTCCTCTTTTTTTACAACTTATCACTTTACTGTATTCTTCTCCACAACCCTCTGTTATGGTTAATGGTATACTATTCCCTTAGTTCCTCTTAATAGAGGAACTATACCATTTTGTCCTTTGGCTCCCTTGTTTTTTGTATTAGTTTTGGAACCTTTCCTCCATCAATTAAGGCACTCGGGTAATTTGTCCAATTTTAAAGTCAACAATATTTGCATTTAAATTCACTGCTTATGCAGATGACATCCTTCTATTTTTGTCACTCAGAACGCTGTCTCCCTGCACTTTTCCACAACTTAATCTTTATTCTGACGCTTCGGGTGACAAATTAAATATGGCAGTGCTGCTCAATAAATACTGTATCAAACATCCCTTTATTGATGTAGAAATTTCCTGGAACTTTACCTAAAAACATGCTTGGTACTCTAATAATCTACAGTAATAATCTAAGAGATACTGTTAAAGTAAATGTAGGTGCACTTTTTACTAAACTCCAGCACCTCTTTTAGAAATGGTCTCCACTACACCCTTCATGGTAGGGTCGTCTAGACACTATCAACATGAAGATCATCCCCATTATTAGTTTCTTTCTCATGGTGTTACCTATTAAGATTACTAAGGGGGTCATTCTAACCCTGGCGGTCGGTGATAAAGCGGCGGCCAACCCACCAACAGGCAGGCGGTCCCAAAAATGCAATTCTGACCCTGGCGGGAACCGCCAACACAGCCCGCCACTTTAACACTCCGACCGCCACGGCGGGACCGACAAACAGCGCGGCGGTCACCGCCAACAGGCAGGCGGCAGACAATGTACCGCCCACCCTATCACAACTCACCAATCCGCCACCTTTTCCGGGGCGGGAGCCCCGCCGATAAAAACACGGCGGAAACAGACTACGAACGGGAAAACGCTCACCTCCACACACTCCACGAGGAATCTGGACAGCATGGAACCCGAATTAAACCACCTACCAGCTCTTGTCTACCTGCTCATCTACCACGAGTACGAACGCCGGCGCAGACGACAACGGTGAGTACTGCACCTACGACACAGGGGAGGGGGGAGGAGGAAAGGTTACGTGCACACACATACGCGATACACCCACCCCCCCAACCCACCCCCCCAATACCTACACACCAATGCAGAGCAACAAGTCAGAGTGACACCCCCCAAACCCCCTGGAAGAATGCAAAGACATAATTAAAATGAAGTTTAAAATTTATGTATAAAATAGGTTAATTGAAGTCATGGTAAATATGCCATATGAAATATACAAAAGAAATAATGAACATAGTGCAAAGTATAAACATAGTCAATAAGTCCTGCACAGTCCGTTAAATATCCATAGTCCGTGGGCCAATGTGTACAAACACATGGGCAAAGCCCACACAGGAGACCGGATACCATTGGAGAGAACACTGCAGGGGCATTAGATGATAAAACAACAGGCACCTCAGGGGGAAGGGAAAGGGGGGCACCTCAGCCACATGAGTCCACGAGGCCAGATCCACGAGGGGCCTCCATGCCCACTGTACCATCCTGGGGAGTGCAAAGCCACAGTCCATCAGATGGATAACCGACTCCACTGGTATTGGAGGAGGCATGGTGCCCAGAGTGCTTCGTGAACACCTGCTCGACACAGAACCGGCAGTGTCAATGGACCAGCGGTGCTTGAGACGGCGGTGCCCAGAGGAGAGGTGCTTGAGACGGCGGTGCCCAGCGGAGCGGTGCTTGAGAGGAAGGCCCCAGCGGAGCGGTGCTTGACAGGAAGGGCCCAGCGGAGCGGTGCTTGAGATGAAGGCCCCAGCGGAGCGGTGCTTGAGATGAAGGGCCCAGCGGAACGGTGCTTGAGAGGAAGGGCCCAGCGGAGCGGTGCTTGAGATGAAGGGCCCAGCGGAGCGGTGCTTGACAGGAAGGGCCCAGCGGAGCGGTGCTTGACAGGAAGGGCCCAGCGGAGCGGTGCTTGACAGGAAGGGCCCAGCGGAGCGGTGCTTGACAGGAAGGCCCAGCGGAGCGGTGCTTGACAGGAAGGGCCCAGCGGAGCGGTGCTCTTCACGGCGGGGCCCTATTCAGCGGTGCCTGTCTTGGCGGGGCCCTGTTCAGCGGTGCTCTTCACGGCGGGGCCCTGTTCAGCGGTGCTCTTCATGGCGGGCCCTATTTAGCGGTGCCTGTCTTGGCGGGGTCCTGTTCAGCGGTGCTCTTCACGGCGGGGCCCTGTTCAGCGGTGCTCTTCACGGCGGGGCCCTGTTCAGCGGTGCCTGTCTTGGCGGGGCCCTGTTCAGCGGTGCTCTTCACGGCGGGGCCCTGTTCAGCGGTGCCTGTCTTGGCAGGGCCCTGTTCAGCGGTGCTCTTCACGGCGGGGCCCTGTTCAGCGGTGCCTGTCTTGGCGGGGCCCTGTTCAGCGGTGCTCTTCACGGCGGGTCCTGTTCAGCGGTGCTCTTCACGGCGGGGCCCTATTCAGCGGTGCCTGCCTTGGCGGGGCCCTGTTCAGCGGTGCTCTTCACGGCGGGGCCCTATTCAGCGGTGCCTGTCTTGGCGGGGCCCTGTTCAGCGGTGCTCTTCACGGCGGGGCCCTGTTCAGCGGTGCTCTTCACAGCGGGGCCCTGTTCAGCGGTGCCTGTCTTGGCGGGGCCCTGTTCAGCGGTGCTCTTCACGGCGGGGCCCTATTCAGCGGTGCCTGCCTTGGCGGGGCCCTGTTCAGCGGTGCTCTTCACAGCGGGGCCCTGTTCAGCGGTGCCTGTCTTGGCGGGGCCCTGTTCAGCGGTGCTCTTCACGGCGGGGCCCTGTTCAGCGGTGCCTGTCTTGGCGGGGCCCTGTTCAGCGGTGCTTGTCCTGTCTTTCAAGGGAGCCAGACCTGGCCAAGACTCCCCGCTTAGTCGCCCTCCGACCTTGCGGTAGCGGGGCCCTCCTGTGATGGAGTCTTGGGCCTGTGGGTGTCGTCCGTCACACCCGGTATGGGGCAGGTGGGGCTCTCCTGGTGCGCTCGCCTGCTGCATGTCTTCTCCGCCCTGCTGCCCTTGCCCTCCTTCGCTGCAGCTCTCTGGCCCTTGCCTCCCTTAGATGATGTGGCAGGTGACGGGGCAAGGCCACTCTCCTTGGTGGCAGCCGTCTCAGGCTTTTCGTGCCGGCCCTTAATTTTTCTTGTCCTCTTCCCAGGGGGTGGGCTGGCTGTCCCCTTGCTGCTGGCCGATGTTCCTTCCCTAGGAGCTGGTGGACTCCAATAGCCCTGCACTATGGTGATACTAGATGCAGGGCTGGTGGTGGCTGAGGTGCTCTTTGGACTCTTACCAGATGGAGGGGGTGGGTCAGGTGATGCAAAGAGGTTAATTTTGGAGAGGAAAAGTTTTTTAGGAGCAATGGGAAGGGTAGGTGCAGTGGGTATGGGAGTGGAGGAAGAGGATGTGGTTGTAGGAGAGTCAAGTGTGCTGTCTTTGGGTGCAGGTGCTTGGGCCGGAGGCTGTCGTGAGGTGGATGGCTGTTGGGTGGGTGGCTGCCTGCGTTTGTGTGGTTTGGAAGAGGGGGTGACAGACACAGTGGGAGAGGACACAGGGGACGTGTAAATGGCAGTGGGGGTGGTGACTGCACGTGTGCTGACTGTAATGGAGGGTGTGCTGGTGATGGAAGTACTGGCTGATGGTGGTGTGCATGCAGGTGTGAGTGGAGACGTCACAGGGAGGGAGGAGGGAGACGAGGAGGAGGGGGACACAGAGGTGGTAGTGACTGTTGGCATGTCTGCATCTGGATGTTGTTTGTGTGAATGCTTGTGGGATCTGTGGTGCTTATGTCTGGATGAGCTGCCCTTGGGTGTTGAGGTGTGTGCAGGCTGGTCTGATGGTGTGGATGGGATAGGCTGAGGAACAGGAGACTGGGACTGGGTGGAGGGAGTTAGAAGAGGGAGGCTGGAGACAGGGACAATGGCTGCCGTCAGTGCTGAGGCCAGAGCGTTGAACGATCGCTGATGGGCAGCCTGACCCGAATGAATGCCCTCCAGGTATGCATTGCTCCGATGCACCTCCCTTTCTACACCCTGGATGGCATTCAAAAGGGTAGACTGCCCAACAATGATGGTCTGGAGGAGGTCAATGACCTCCTCACTGAGGGCAGCAGGGGTAACTGGGGCAGGGCCTGAGGTGCCTGGGGCAAAGGAGATGCCCACCTTCCTGGGTGAGCGGGCACGGAGCGAAGGCTGAGGGGCTGCTGGGAGGGCGGGGCTGGTGCGCTGGGTGGCGGCTGTACCTGTTGTGGTGGTGGGCACGGATGTTGCCGCCACCGCAAGGGAGCTCCCTTCCGAGGACGTGTCGGTGTCGCTGATGTCTCCACGGGTCCCCGTTGTGGAGCTCCCCTCGCCCTCTGTCTCACTGGTGAACTCGGAGTCGGTTGCATGGCCCTCCGGGGCCATGTGAGATGCAGCTCCCTCGTGCGCCGATGCCACTTCTCCTCCGCCTGATGATGCTAATGCACACATGCACAGGAAGAAAAAGAAAATGGGTGGGGGGGAGAAATGAAGACAGGTTGAGTGCATGCATTGGCAACACCGTTGGCGGAGAGGACACACACAGAAGCCCCCTGCACTACGCTGCGCAATCGGGGTACACTACTCAGTTCTTGTGACTAGGCCTACAGGTCTATGGACGACAAATGCACACATGGGTGATGCAGGACCATGGATAGCTGTACTTGGCACCCTACAGAGGTGGGGGGCGGGGGCACAGGGCCATGCCTAACGGAGGGGTCTAGCCTACAGAAAGCGCCCTGGCCTTGAGTTACCCACAGCCCTCCTCCCCAACCCAGACACCTCCACTGCGCGCAAAGATAGCAGAATGTGCTGATACTCACCCCCTTGTGTCTGCTGTGATGTCCTCACGCGCCCATCCAAATCGGGGTAGGCCACCGCCAGGATCCGGGACATCAGGGGGGTAAATTGGCGGCTGGCACCCCTCCTACGTTGGGAGGCCATCCCCAGCAGAGACTCGGCGGTCTTTCTGGTCCCGCGGCGGATGTCCTTCCACCTCTTTTGGCAGTGGGTGCCCCGTCTGTTGTGGACCCCCAGGGCCCGGACGTCCTTGGCGATGGCACGCCAAATGTCGATCTTCTGATGGGCGCTGACCTATTTGACATGTACAGGGTGGGAAAGGAAATATCATCACTTTTCTGCATGGTAGATGTGAGTGGCCCCCCCTCCCCAACCTTGCCATGTGGCACATGTTCCCATCTGTTGTGCGTTGCACTACTCATTCGCTCCCCTCCCCACCATCTTACATACACCCCACTCAACACAGGCATAGCCCATTCAGCGTGCACCCTGTGTACTAACCTGTTGGTCTGGAGGACCGTAGAGTAGCGCATACTGGGGGAGGACCCCATCAACAAGTTTCTCCAATTCTTCGGAAGTGAAGGCAGGGGCCCTTTCCCCAGTCGCAGCAGCCATTGTATCTCCCAGACCGAGGTCACAGCAGCACTTGCAGTATAGGTCCTCTCCTGTGGATGATCAGGTCTCGAGTGATTAATCAAATAGAAAATGGCGGTCACGCCCGCGGCGGTGCGTACCGCGGCGGGGCGTACCGCGACCGCCGGCGCACATCATCATTGGCTCATGAAACCCATAGGGTGCAATGTTAACCAATGCGGCTTCGCACCGCGGTCTTCGACCGCCTACCGCCACAGTGTGCCACGCCAGCGCATTGACCTTACATCCCACTGTCACACTTCACAGGTCAGGCAGCCGCCATTTCCAGAGCCCACATGGCATAATTTCAACTGCGTCACACAGGCCTAGGCCGTGCATTGCCACTCATACAAGCCTTTCAATGCATTGCGATTCTTTTACTGTGCAAGCTGTGTGAACGAACCTGTGGTTTGCTTGACTTTCTGCTCCATGTTGTCCTTCCTAGGCACCGTCCGCTGGGACTTGCGAGGAGAAGGATAAATCCTCCCGTGTACCGACCGCTGGTGGACCTGTCGACAATGGAAGAACGACATGTTATATTTAGATAAAGACTTGACAGAGCCACTATACATGAACTGTGTGCCCAGCTGGAGCCAAACCTGATGTCCCCCATCCGCCAACCCACAGGGATTCCCCCTCTGGTGCAGGTTCTGTCAGTACTCCATTGTTGGCAAGTGGGTCTTTTCAGACAACAGTGGCCATGTCATCAGGGATGTCTCAGCCTATGTTTTCTAAGGTTTTGTCCAGAGTGTTGTCTGCCCTGATGAAATACATGCGGAGCTACATTGTTTTCCCTGAGGAGGATGATTTGGCTACAGTGAAGGGTGATTTCTATGCCCTTGGACATATCCCCAACATCATTGGTGCCATTGATGGGACCCATGTGGCTTTGGTTCCCCCCAGTGGAAGTGAGAATGTGTACAGAAACAGAAAAAGTTATCATTCGATGAATGTCCAGGTGGTCTGTTTGGCAGACCAGTATATCTCCCATGTAAATGCCAAGTTCCCTGGGTCAGTGCATGACGCGTATGTTATGAGAAATAGCAGCATCCCTTATATGATGGAACAGCTACAGAGACACCGTGTGTGGTTATTGGGTGACTCTGGTTACCCCAACCTCTCCTGGCTATTGACCCCAGTGAGGAATCCCCGGACCAGGGCAGAGGAACGGTACAATGAGGCCCATGGGCGAACTAGGAGGATCATAGAAAGGACATTCGGCCTCCTGAAAGCCAGGTTTAGGTGCCTACATATGACTGGTGGATCCCTAATGTACTCACCAAAGAAGGTGTGCCATATCATCGTGGCCTGCTGTATGCTTCACAATCTTGCTTTGCCACGCCAGGTGCCTTTTGTGCAGGAGGATGGTCCAGATGGTGGTGTTGTTGCAGCTGTGGAGCCTGTGGAGAGTGAAGAGGAGGAAGACGACGGGGACGACACGGACAACAGGGATACAGTCATACAACAATACTTTCAGTAGCACACAGGTAAGAAACAGCCACCCCAATTTACATTTACTTAAAGCCTCCTGTGTCTCTACTGTCTGTGTTTCCCCCCAGTTCCTTTTAAGTTAATTGTGACTTTCCCTTCCCTTTTCAGAGTTGTATGACCGACTGCGTGACTACTGCTTTGTTTGCCCATGGACTAAAGCTTATTGACATTGGTATGTTGTCATCCCAATGTTACTGAACATAATTGCACCGTTATGTGTAATACATTTGTGAAAAATACAAGCAGACTCCTGTTATTTTAAGTGCAATGAGTGATTTATTTCAAGTGCTACATATAGGTAAATGATTGGGAATCGGGGATGGGTGGGGGTGGAGTAATGTCCATGGCAGAGTCCAGTTCTCAGTCGCACAGGTGCATTGTCCATATGCCTGTGGAAGGATGGAGCAGGGGCAATTCAAGGTTGGACAGGGTGACAATGTGGGACAGTGGGATGACATCAGGGGGTATCATATGCTGGCGGGGGTCTTGCAATCCTACTCTGTCTTCTTGTGAGATCTCAGGTTCCGCTTGCGGGGTGGTTCTTCTTCAGCAGGAGGTGGGGTTCTGGTGGACTGTCGTTGTGTGGGGGCCTCCTGTCCACTAGCGCCGGCGGATGTTGTAGCCTGTTCCTGGTCCTGGCTAGTGACAGGGGCCCTTTGTGGTGCCACATGGTCCCGCAATGTGGTGACTATCTGGTTAAGGGCCCGGACGATGGTCCCCATTGCGGAACCGATGTTCCTCAGTTCCTCTCTGAACCCCATGTACCGTTCCTCCTGCTGTGCCTGGATCTCCTGGAACCTGGCCAGTACCGTCTCCATCGTCTCCTGGGAGTGGTGGTATGCTCCCATGATGGAGGAGAGGGCCTCTTGGAGAGTGGGTTCCCTGGGCCTGTCCCCCCCTGTCGCACAGCAGCCCTCCCAGTTCCCCTGTGTTCCTGGGCCTCTGTCCCCTGGACGGTGTGCCCACTACCACTGCCCCCAGGTCCCTGTGGTTGTTGGGGTGGTGGGTCAACCTGGGTGCCCTGTAGTGGCGGACACACCGCTGGTTAACGTGTCCTGGAGACAGAGGCATGGGCCCGCTGGGTGGGAGCTGTGCTGGTGTTCCCAGAGGGGGTTGGGTCTGGTGTAGCCTGTGGCTGTCTGTGGGGAACCGACTGTCCAGAGGTCCCCGATGGGCCGGGCTGGTCATCTGGCTCCAGGGAGACAGAGCTGCTGTCATCGCTGGGGGCCTCATCTGGGGGTGGGATGGACATCTCTGGACCCTCCGTGGCGGTGTGGTGGCGTTCGGGTCCTGCAGGGGTATTAAGGTATGGTTATAGCTTCTGTGTGTGGCATTTCGTGTGATGGGTGGGTGTCCGTGTACCCAAGTGCAGGCATTCCCTTGTGGGGGCTTTTGTGAGGGTAGCTTGTGGGGGTGATGTGTGTGTGCAGTGGGCATGCTTTGGTGATGGGTGTCCATGCTTTGTGGTCGCATGCAGGGCTTGGTGTTTGGATGGGTGGGTTGTGATGGTGAGCCTTTTGCAAGGAGTTGGTGTGATGGGGTGGGGGTGTGGGTGGGGGTATGTGCTGGCATGCAGGTGGGGTGGGGGTGGGAAGTAGTAGTTAAGATTTGACTTACCAGAGTCCATTCCTCCAGATACTCCTGCGAGGCCCTCAGGATGCAGGATGTGCAAGACTTCCTCCTCCCATGCTGTAAATTCTGAGGGAGTAGGTGAGGGTCCGCCGCCAGTCTTCTGCACCGCAATGTTGTGCCTTGATACCATGGAACACACCTTCCCTCGTAGGTCGTTCCATCGCTTCCTGATGTCATCCGGATTGCGTGGATGCTGTCCCACCGCGTTGACCCTGTCCACTATCCTTTGCCAGAGCTCCATCTTCCTAGCTATTGTGGTGTGCTGCACCTGTGCCCCGAATAGCTGGGGCTCTACACTGACTATTTCCTCCACCATGACCCTGAGTTCTGCGTCAGAGAACCTGGGGTGTCTTTGGGGTGTCATGGGGTGGTGTGGATGAGGTGAGGGGTGGTGTATGTGTTGTGGAGTGTAATGTGTGTGGTGGTGTATGGTGTTTTGTGCGTGGTAATTGTGTGGGTGATGTTGTGATTTGCCTCGGTGTGATGGTCTACTCTAAGCAGTGCTGTCTCTCTCTGTCCTTGATTCGCTATTGTTGTCGTAGGGGTTTGTGGGTGATGTGGGTGTGTGTTTTATTCTGTATTGGGTGTGTGGGAGTGGTGTGTATATATATCTCAGGTGTGTGTGTTTCAAATTGACCAATGTGGGGATGTTTTGTAAAGGTGTGTGTATTTCGACCGCGGCGGTGTGTACCGCCAATAGAATACCGCGGTTAAAAGACCGCCGCGTGGATTCGTGGGTCGTAATGGCATGGGCGTATTTCTGTTGGCGTGACGGTGGAGGTTTGGTCATCGCCATTTTTTCGCTGATCTTTGGTGTGGCGGACTTTTGTGGATGTCGGGTTTTTGGAGGTTTTCAAGTTGCAGGTCAGAATGACCGTGGCGGTTTACCGCGGCCGCGGCGGTGTTATGGCGGGCTACTGACCGGCGGTAAGCGCCTTTTACCGCCGAGGTCAGAATGACCCCCTAAGTGTTTTTTGGGCTCAATTGACAAATTACTCTCTAAATGGGACAGAATTTCCAACAAAATACATTCCACTGCTCATACTGATAGTTTGACTCAAACATTATATTTCTTTTATAACATTATTTTATACTCTTTTTCAGACTAAACCTATTCTCCAAGACACTTGTTGGTAATGTAATTCACACCCAGAAACATATATTCATATACATTTTTTGTCAAGCTATTACTCAGGTCCATATAACCCCTTCACATAATATACTGCTTCTGGGCAGCATGCATGATGTCTGGTCTACTAACAAAATCCTTAGGAAATAAGTAGATCTTCTGACCTCAATTCATGATATCACATTTGATTGGAAGTCTACTATATTATCACCCTTCAATGCTGGCTGAATTTAGTTTGCCATCATCAGAGGCTTGACAGATATAATCTCAGCTCATTACAACTATGTTAGACACAATAGGTTATGAATGTCACTTATTAAACATTTATCTTGCAATGGTATGACCAAGGTTTCTTCTCACTCCAGCTAATATCATTCTTATTGCATTGTATGAATATAACACTATATTGACATATGGGAGAGACACATGTTTTTTCCTATGAATATTTTAAGGAAATCCGCATGAAGACATCAGCGACTGGGTGAGATCTAATACTATATGTGCCCTGTTAATTAAAGGAGCACATTTAAAATTGTCAAACATTCAGGGATGCCTGTTAATGCATCCCAACCCAGATTTAGAGGGATGCAAAAGGGGAATGTATTCTCTGAAAGGAGTCAAAACTTACTATGATCGCATTTAGTTACCCAACAATGGCTCCTAAAATGACTCAAAATGGCATGCTGAGTCCTTCGATTGACTGTGTTTTCAGAAAAGGCTATGAGTGCGAAAATTAAGATTGGGAATGAGACTGCATACCAGAGTTGCCACGATCAAGTACTCCAACCACACCAAACGTGAGCCATTGATCCTACATGTGCCAAGGAAGTGCTGCTGTAAACAAAAGAGTGACTAAAAGGCAATGCCACCCTGAAAGGGATTTAGAACCTAATCTCGCTCTTCAGAATGATTACTATGAACCTTTGTACCACTGTCATAGAGGAAAGTGTTACCTTAAATGGACTATCGGATGAAAAAGTGAATATGGCATGGTATTCTGTTATCTAGTTAAAGACTGAAGGAAAATATTCAGAAAATGCTCAACACAATGGTATATGGGTGGTTGAGTGGGTTGTAAAATACTATGAATTGTTGAGAAAATGCATTTTGAGTATGTGCTACACAGGGATATGAGCATTTTGGAAAATTGTTGCTTTTCAGGACGTTGTAAATAATTTTCCAATCAATTTATTGCACAACACTGCTTTAAGCAGTTCATTGACGATTGCACCATCTGCTCTGATCGAGCGATCAGTTTAGGGCGCTCTACATGTTTACATTCTAAGAGCCAAAGCAGGGGCAACTAAAATTCAAACTAGACCAAAGAGATAAAAACCTCACATCAGTGTATTTCTTTGCCAGCCCGTGCCTACTTACAGACCTGTATAACCCGACTTTATTTGGCTTGGATGCCTCCGGTGCATTAAATTTGTTGTGTGAAAAGTTTATCGTGTGTATGGCAGATTAATCCGATACACTTTATTTTAATTTCTTAATCTCATGACCAAAGGACTCCTCGTCTCGGCGTCTTTTCATCCAGCACAGTCATAGACCATTACTCTGCGAGGCAGGAGCATCATTGACAGGTGCTGGTAATTGCAGGATGCTGGAAAACTACGGTTTGCAGGGCTTTAGCTACCGGTGGTGCTCCCGATGTCACAGAGGCCCATAAACCACTGATTAATGTTGTATTTTAGTACCTAACCAACAGTGTAAGGGACACTTGAATTGCTTGCACTGGGACTCACAGTACCCTAGCTAAACGACTGGCGGCATACCGAGTAGTACCTCATTGCTATCTTTACAAATTATGTTTTACGGTGGGAAAAGGTTTTTTATGCACCTGATATCCGTGGTAATTATTTTCTTTTTCAGTTCCCCATCCGCTTTAGTGGTAAAATGCCCACTGGCAAAACACTATGGGGGTTATTCTAACTTTGGAGGAGGTGTTAATCCGTCCCAAAAGTGACGGAAAAGTGACGGATTTACCACCAGTCGTATTACGAGTCCATTATATCCTATGGAACTCGTAATACGGCTGGTGGTATATCCGTCACTTTACCGTCACTTTTGGGACGGATTAACACTCCTCCAAAGTTAGAATAACCCCCTTTGTGTCTACTTTTCAAATAAATTTGTTATTAATTATCTGATTCATTTAAAGCCTTAGGAGAAAAACATGTGTAAAAACACTTCTGCACAAATGATATTTGTGATGATTTTTGAGACTGGCTTGAATCTGTATATGTCCTGGATAGGACCTGGTTGTAACTGTCCCGGCAAAAGAAGGGCTGACTAGACGTGCACAGGGCAGAAATCTAGTGATATCAGTTAAGCCGAAACACATCATCCCCAGGAAGGACAGAAACTTTCTCAAACCTTGGTGTTACTAGCGCAGATGTGTTAATAATAAAAATTATTAATTAATAGGTGTTCATGTATTCTAAGTAATGGATTTGTGTAGAAAACATAATAACGTAGAAAAATAATGCACGAATTTGAAAATGTGATCAAGATGAGTGGCCGTCAATGTTCACAAAGTGTACTTACTAGTAGTTTAATAATATGAAATGTTGAACATATGTTTGATTAATGTAGTAATATGCAATATTAAGGGTTATGCATTATGTATTAGCGTTATTAATTGTAGGCCTTTACTTAGCGAAGGTCTTCGCCTAGTTGCCCGGCCTTATGTCAAGCTGTATTTATTAACGTTTAATAAATGTCTGTCCTAGAGAGTTAAACTGTAATTTTCCATTGTATTGTGTAAATGTGCTCATAGCTAGAATCTTTTCTCATGAGAACCGATTGCTAGAAAATGCTGTTCTTGCTAAATGTAACAATATGCGTGTAATCTGTGTAAGACTGACTTTCTCAGGAGGAGAACAATGGAGACACTGACTGGAGTAGAAACCGCAAAAATATTGTTACCTGATGAGCCGGAAGATGAGAACATTAAAGGAAAAACCAATCAGCGAGTGGTAGAATTCATAGATTTGGAGTTTTAGTTTTATTGGACAAAGTGTGAACATGTGATCCCTTGACCAATAGGGATTTGGGAAATAGTTTTAGTAAATTTAACTTAACAGGACTGCACTGAGAAGAAACAAGCATTTTTCCATTTGCCATTGATCCCATTCTCGCCCATTTTCCGTGTTGACAAGAGACGTGCTTGACTTTATTGCTTAAAGACTTTGGCCCTCATTACAACCCTGGCGGTCAGTGATAAAGCGGCGGTAACACCACCAACAGGCCGGCGGTAAAAAAAATGGAATCATTTCCACGGTGGAAACCACCAACACATACAGCCACTTTAACACACCGATCGCCACAGCGGTAGCAACAAACACCACAGCGGTAACCGCCAACAGCCAGACGGAAAACAATGTACCGCCCACAGCATCACAACAGGCCTATCCGCCACCTTTTCCGGGGCTGTACTAACGCCATCAAAAGCACAGCGGAAACAGTACACTGAAGAGAAACGACTCACCTCTCGACACTCAAAGAAGAACAATGACGCCATGGAGCCCGAGCTGCACTTTTTTCCAATGCTGGTGTACCTTCTCATACACCAGGAACACGAACGCTGGCGAAGATGACCACAGTGAGTACTGCACCTAGCACAAACGGGAGGGGGGAGGAAAAAGAGAGTGACACACACACGCAACCCGCTACACCCCCACCCCCACCCGACACAATACACACAAACAGTTGCAACAACATTACATATACACCCCGTAACCCTCAGGAATAACGCAAGGACAAAAGGAATGGATTAAAATGACTGTAATAGTACAGTTTTAGATAAATACGTCCCTAAACAATAAACAGTATGTACAATATATACGAAAGGAGGGACAATGCCCACTCCAAAATGTCCGTGGCCCGTGGGACCATAACACATATGCCAAGGCCACACTTGACTCCTGCCTCAATACAGAGAGAACACTGCAGGGGAATCAGGTTGAAAAAACACAGGCACCTCAGGGGGACTGGGAATGGGAGGGCACCTCAGCCAGAAGATGGTACAATGCCACAGGCCTGGAAGGGGCTCCATGCTCACTGCTTGGTCCTGGGGAGTGCAAAGCCACATTCTCTCAAGTGGGTGGTTTGCCCACTGCTTGGTCCTGGGGAGTGCAAAGCCACAGTCTCTCTAGTGGGTGGTTTGCCCACTGCTTGGTCCTCGGGAGTGCCATGCCACAGTCTCTCAAGTGGGTGGTTTGCCCACTGCTTGGTCCAGGGGAGTGCAAATCCACAGTCTCTCAAGTGGGTGGTTTGCCCACTGCTTGGTCCTGCGGAGTGCAAAGCCACAGTCTCTCAAGTGGGTGGCTTTTCGACTGGTTCTGGAGGGGGCTTTGTGGCCAGTGTGCTTCATCCTGGCAAGGAGGGGGTGAGTGGATGCCTTCTTCCACTAATTCTGGAGGGGGGTTTGTGCCCAGTGTGTTTCATCCTGCCAAGGAGGGGGTGAGTGGATGCCTTCTTCCACTGGTTCTGGATGGGGGGCTTTGTGTCCAGTGTGCTTCATCCTTCCAAGGAGGGGGTGAGTGGATGCCTTCTTCCACTGGTTCTGGAGGGGGCTTTGTGCCCAGTGTGCTTCATCCTGGATGGTGTGAGGTCACAGTCTCTCACCTGGGTGTCATACTGATAGGTGTTGCAGGGGCCAGGGCGCACCTCAGCCTATGTAGTCACTACTACACACTGCTCGCCGGCGGTGATGGCTGCTCAGTGGATGGCAGTTGCGCTGCAGGTGGCGGTTCTGTCAGTGGTGGTGGTAGGCTCCAGCCCTTCACCTGCAGCCTCAGACGGCTGCCCACTGGGGCTGCTGCTGCTGGCAGTGGTGCTGCTGGTGACGGGGCAGGTGGCAGTGCTGGCCACGGTGCAGGTAGCGGTGCTGGCCGCGGTGATGGTAGGCTCCAGCCATTCACCTGCAGCCTCGGGCGGCTGCCCAGTGGGGCTGCCGCTGCTGGCAGTAGTGCTGCTGGCGGCAAGGCAGGTGGCAGTGCTGGCTGTGGTGCTGGCCGCAGTGGTGGTAGGCTCCAGCCCTTCACCTGCAGCCTCGGAAAGCTGCCCACTGGGGCTGCTGCTGCTGGCAGTGGTGCTGATGGTGGCAGGGCAGGTGGCAGTGCTGGCCGCGGTGCAGGTAGCGGTGCTGGCCGCAGTGCAGGAAGTGGTGCTGGCCGCGGTGGTGGTAGGCTCCAGCCCTTCACCTGCAGCCTCAGACGGCTAAAGTGCCATGGCTGGTGTTGTGTGCCACTTCCTGCCCTTGGCAGATGGTGATGCCTCCTTGCTTCTGCCAGCTGGTGTTTTTTTCTTGCCCTTGCTGGCTGGTGGTGCCTCCTTCCCCTTGCTGGCTGGTGGTGCCTCCGTCACCTTGCTAGCTGGTCTCCCCTTCCTGCCCTTACCACATGGCGGACCCTTCTTGGCCTTGGCAGGTGGTGCTGGCACAATGGCTGTGCTGATGGGTGCCTCCTTGGAGCCTCTCACACCAGCAGCAGCTGCAGAAACCACAGTGGCCATGGACTGGGTGGCTAAGGTGCTAGGCTGGGTTCTGGCCACCCTGGCCCGAAGTGAAGGACGGGGGGTAGGGAATAGGTCAGTGGTGGTGAGGAAAAGCTTCTTCGGGACACTGGGGCGGGAAGAGGGTGAAGGTTTGTGATTGGAGGAAGAGGGAGTGGTTGTAGGAGGTGTCAGTCTGCTGTGTTTGGGTGCAGGTGCATGGGCTGGATGCTGTCGTGAGATGGATGGCTGTTGGGTGTCTGTGTGCTTGTGTTTGTGTACTTTGGGAGGAGGGGTCACAGACACAGTGGGAGAGGACACAGTCCTGTGTGCATGGATGTGTGACTGCCAGTGAGGGGTGTGTAGTGATAGGCGTGCTGGTGATGGAGGTAGTGGATGAGGATGTAGTGCATGCAGGTGTGAGTGGAGATGCTACTGGAGACACTACTGGGAGGGAGGTGGACGAGGAGGAGGAGCTGGACACAGTGGAGGCACTGGATGTTGGTGTGTCTGCATGTGGATGGTGCTTGTGTGAGTGCCTGTGAGATGAAGTGTGGTGCTTGTGTTTGCCTGAGCCACTTCTGTGTGTTGATCTGGGTGAATTCTGGACTCAAGGTGTGCATTGGATAGGCTGGGGTTCAGGGGATTGGGACTGCGTAGAGGAAGTAGGAGGGGGGAGGCTGGAGACAGAGACAATGGCTGCCATCAGTGAGTTGGCCAGAGCCTGGAATGCTCTCTATTGGGCCCCCACATCAGAGTGAATGCCCTCCAGGTATGCATTTGTTTATTGCAAATGCCCTGCTAGATCCTGGATGGCATTCAGTATGGCTGACTGCCCAAGAGAGAGGGATCTCAGGAGGTCAATAGCCTCCTCACTGAGGGCAGCAGGGCTGACTGGGGCAGGGCCTGAGGTGCTTGGGGTGAAGGAGATGCCCACCCTCCTGGGTGAGTGGGCACGGGAAACACGCTGAGGAGCTGCTGGGAGGGCAGTGCTGGTGGGGGGGGGGGGGTGTTGGATGTACCTGTAGTTGGGGTGGGCACAGAGGTGTCCGCCACCACCAGGTAGCTTCCATCGGAGAAGGAGTCGCTGTTGGTACTGTCCCCTCCTGTCTCCGTCGTGGTGCTCCCCTCACCCTCCGTCCCACTGGTGCCCTCACCGTCAGTGGATTCAGCATCCGGGCCCATGTGGGATGCAGCTCCCTCCATCGCCGATTCCTCTGCTCCTCCGCCAGATGATGCTAATGCACACAAGAACAGGGTGTCAAAACAAAAAGGGGGGGAGAGACAGAGGATACACTTGGTCAATGCCAGCAACAACAATACCGTTGGCATACACAACTCACAGGGAACAGCCCTATGCACTAGGCCATGCACTACCAGTTACAATGCTAGTCTCCAGCCCATGGGGTACAATGCCTAACACCATTAGCTGCACACCTGAAACCCACAGGACCCTGCCCAGTAGTAGATGGCCACCAACATTATTGTGGTTGGAGTGCATCTAAGCTTGTCCATCATGGAACCTACCCTGCCATGCTTGCCCTGGCCTAGGGGCACCCACAGCCCACATCCCCCACCCATTTAACACCTTAACACACGCAAAGTCAAGAATCTGGATCTGTACTCACCCCCTTGTGGCTGCTGTGAAGCCTTCAAGCACCCATCCAACTCCGGAGAGGCCACTGACAGGATGCGGAAAATCAGGGGGGGTCAGGGTATGACAAGCACCCCTTCCTCGTTGGGAGGCCAGCCCCAGCTGGTACTCCCACCGTCTGCGGCAGTGGGTGCTCCGCCTGTCAAAGACCCCCAGGGTCCGCACCTCCTTGGTGATGGCACGCCAAATACCCTTTTTTTGATGGGCGCTGACCTGCAGGAAAAATATAGCAGAAAAGGTATTAGTCATACCGTCCGGACTGTCATACTCATGGCCCACCATATCCCTCCCATCCCCTTACGCACAGACATTGACCACCATACATGCCCTGGACCCCTCAGCCCGCCCCCACATGAGGCTTACACACAGCACGCCATACATTTATGCCCCACACATCATGCTCACAGTGTCCTCACCTGTTGGTCTGGAGGACCATAAAGTAAAGGGTACTGGGGTAGGACCCCATCCACCAGTCTCTCTAACTCTTCCGAAGTGAAGGCAGGGGCACTTTCCCCAGACACTCGAGCCATGGTCGCTTCCAGACACAGGTCACAGCAGCACTTGCAGTGTAGGTCCTTTCCTGTTGAAGGTCAGGTAGCAAGTGAGTGAACAGATAGAAAATGGCGGTCACGTCCGCAGCGGTGCATACCGTCACCGCCAGCTTACATCACCATTGGCTCCTGGAACCCGTGGGCCCCAGTGATAACCAATGTGGTGTTGATCGGCGGTGCACAACGGAAGCGGAATTACCTCATTTCCACTTGTCCCTCCTCACAGGTCAGGCAGCCGCCATTTCAGGGGGGCACAAGCCATGGCACCTAACTGCTTCACAGCAGACATAGGCACATCAACTGATCTACAAGTTCACATACTGTTTCTGTAAAACAAAAATTGCATATTAATCTGAGTACATGTTTGAATATGACATTCTGCTCACCGTTTTTCACTCTAGAGTTCAACCACTGAGGATGAATAGGAGATGGAGACAGTCCCCCATGTACAGACCCCTAGTGGACCTGGCGACAATGGAGGACAGGCACATTATCCTAACCTACAGACTTGATAGGGCCACAATCCAAGAGCTGTGTGCCCAATTGGAGCCAGACCTGATTTCAGCTATCCGCCACCCCACAGGTATCCCCCATCTAGTGCAGATCCAGTCAGTGCTCCATTTCTTGGCAAGTGGTTCCTTCCAAGCGACTGTGGTCATGGCATCAGGGATGTCACAGCCTATGTTCTCGAACGTGCTGACCAGAGTGTTGTCTGCCCTGCTGAAACACATGTGCAGCTACATCGTATTCCCCCAGGTGGAGGATTTGGCCGTATTGAAGGCTGACTTCTATGCACTGGGACATATCCCCAACATCATTGGTGCTATTGATGGTACACATATTGCCTTTGTTCCCCCCAGAGAAATGAACAGGTGTTCAGAAATCGAAAGAACATTCATTCTCTGAATGTGCAGATGGTGTGTTTGGCTGACTAGTACATCTCCCATGTCAATGAAAAGTATCCTGGCTCTGTGCATGATGCCTTTATTTTGAGGAATAGCAGCACCCTTTATGTGATGGTTCAACTCCAGAGGCACCTGGTGTGGCTAATAGGTGAGCCCATGATCCCCACCCAGTTGATGTAGGTATATGGGTGTGGGGTTGTCCCTAAGGGTGAGTGTGTGGCTAACAGGTATTCCTTTATTTTTACAGGTGACTCTGGTTACCCCAACCTCTCATGGCTACTGACCCCAGTGAGGAATGCCAGGACAAGGGCAGAGGAACGTTACAATGAGGCACAAGGGTGAACAAGGAGGATCATTGAGCGCACCTTTGGCTTCCTGAAGTACTACTCACCCAAGAAGGTGTGCCAGATGATCGTTGCATGTTGCACATCCTGGGCTTGAGACGACAGGTGCCTTTTCTGCAGAAGGATGAGCCTGGGGATGGTTGTGTGACAGCAGTGGAGCCTGTGGACAGTGACGAAGATGAGGAAGAGGGTGTGGACAACAGAACTACAATAATCCAACAGTACTTCCAGTGACACACAGGTAAGACACTGTAACTTCACCTTCCATTGCAGTTTTGTATTGGACATTGTACATGGCAGCCTGATTTCCCTATTTCTATGGCCACTTACTGTTCCCTTTGGCATCTCTATTTTCAGGTATCTGTGCCCCATTCTGGCTCCTGGTGTGTTTACTGCTGCCCACTACAGGTCATGCTTATGTAAATATATCTGTGCATTTGAATTGCAATGTTTACAGCTTGTTTAAGTAATACATATTTCAATCAATGGTGGAGAAATGTCCAGGATGGAGTCCAGTCTATTGGTATCACAGGTGCATTGTCCAAGGGGGCATAGGAAGTGGAGCAATGTCAGTTCAAGGTGGACAGGGTGACAGAGTGGGACACAAGGGTGACAATCAGGTGAGTCCTATTTCCTGGCAGGGGACTTGGCAATGTTCTCTGACTTCTGCTTGGATCGTAGGGACCTTTTGCGGGGTGGTTCTCCTTCTGCAGGGGGGTGGGATGCTGGTGGCCTATTGTTCCAGTGGTGGGGCCTCCTGTCAACTAGCGTCGGCAGAGGTGGAGGGCTGTTCTTCGGTGTGGCTAGTGTCAGAGGCCCGTTGGTGTGCCACTGCCTCCCTCATGGTGTTGGCCATGTCTGCCCGCACCCCTGCAATGGTGACCAGGGTGATGTGGATGTCTCTCAGGTCCTCCCTGATCCCCAGGTACTGTCCCTCCTGCAGCCGCTGGGTCTCCTGCAACTTGGCCAGCATCTGGCCCAGGGTCTCCTGGGAATGGTGGTATGCTCCCAGGATGTTGGTGAGTGCCTCGTGGAGAGTCAATTCCCTGGGCCTGTCCTCCACCTGTCACACAGCAGTCCTCCCATCTTCCCTGTTGTCCTGTGCCTCTGTCTCCTGAACCGTGTGCCCACTGCCACTGAACCCAAGTTCCTGATCGTCCTGTGTTTGTGGGGTTGCCTTGGGTCCCTGTAGTGGTGGACACACTGCTGATTGATGTGTCCTGGGGACAGAGGGATGGGCCTGCTGGGTGGGTGCTGTGCTGGCGTTTCCTGAGGGAGGAGGCTCTGTGGTGGTTTGGGATTGTAGCTGGGTCACCGACTGTCCAGATGTCCCTGATGGGCCAGGTTGGTCATCCTGATGCAAGCGTGCAGAGCTGCTGTCATCACTGTGGGCCTCTTCTGTGGGGGCCTGGATGTTGCTGGCACCTCCTCTCCGGTGATGTTGTGTGGGGGTCCTGTGGGAATGTAAATGCAGTGTTAATGTTTCTGCGTGTGACATCTTGTGCATGGGTGTGATTCCATCTATGGTTATTATTACCAAGGCAGCTTTGGCTTGTGTGAGTTGTGATTTGGTTGGCTAAGTGATTGTCACTAGTGTGCATGCTGTGGTGATGGGTATCCATGCAGGTCTGTGATGGGGCTCCATGCATTGGTGTTGCATGCAGGGCTTGGTACTGGGATGGGTGGGTTGTGATGGTGGGGGATATGTGAGGTGGTGGAGTGATGGGGGTGAGGGTAGCGGTAGGAGTTTGTGCTGGCATGCAAGTGGGGGGGGGGGTAAAGTAGTAAAGATTTGACTTACCAGAGTCCAGTCCTCCTGCTACTCTTGCCAGGCCCACAGGATGCATGATCGCCAAGACTTGCTCCTCCCATGTTGTGAGTTATGAGGGAGGAGGTGGAGGTCCACCACCAGTCCTCTGTACAGCTATCTGGTGTCTTGCTACCACGGAACGCACCTTCCCCCATAGGTCGTATCACCTCTTCCTGATGTCATTCCTTGTTCTGGGGTGCTGTTCCATGGCGTTGACCCTGTCCAGGACTCTCTGCCATAGCTCTATCTTCCTAGCAATGGACGTCTGCTGCATCTGTGATCCGAATACCTGTGGCTCTACCCGGATGATTTCTTCCACCATGACCCTTAGCTCCTGCTCAGAGAATCTGGGGTGTCATTGTGGTGCCATGGGTGTACTGTGAGTGGTGTATTTGAGGGTGTGTGGATTGATGTGTTGGGGTGTGTGCTGTGAGGTACGTGAATGGTGTATGAGTGATGGTGTTTTGTGGCTCAGATTCACTGGGTGCTCCTGGCGTGTCTCTCTATCAGTTGTCAAATTCTTTGGGTCGTAAAGGGTTGTGGGTAGTGTGGGTGGGTGTTTTATAGTGTTGTGGGTGTGTGGGTGTGGTGTTTGTATTTGTGTCAGGTGTGTGTAGTTTGAATTGTCCAAAGTGGTGTTGTTTTGTTAGTGTGTGTGTATTTTGAGCGTGGCGGTCTTTACCGCCAATGGTTTACTGCGGTTGAATGACCGCCGTGGTGATTCGTGGGTCATATTGCCGTGGGCGTATTTCTGTTGACGTAACGGTGTGGGTTTTGCTACTACCAGTTTATCACTGACCTTTGGGCTGGTGGACTTGTGTGTGTGTCTGTATAGTAGCAGATTTCTATGTGTGGGTATACCACCGCGGTCGTGGTATGTTGGCGGCAGTCAGCATGGCGGTAAGCGGCACTTACCGCCAATGTCATAATGAGGGCCTTTGTGTTTTCTGAACTTTGATGCTGAATCCTGATGCCTTGCTGACCGAACTGATGTCCTGATGACGATGATTTTCTTAGCTTGCCAATCCAATTGAGGAGAAATATTATTGTACACATGTGTTTGTTAAGCCTATGTGCTTTTTCTTTCTAGGTAGCAGCCGCACTGTTTGATAGAGCCATAGTTAGATGTTTTCGAAATGTGTGTTACTAAATTGTTTTGCATGAAGCCCAACATGCTGATGCTAATCTGATGTTAGATAAGGATTCTCACTAATGAAAGTCTGCTAATAGGGAATAATGTTTAAAGGGAAATTCTCTGCTGAATCTAGATGTATGTGATATCACTTGTGCAATTGTTCTTGTTATTAATTTGCACCGTAACCTTAGAATGTGTAATAGTTCAAGCTTTGATTAGATTATGTTTCTTCTGCAGATTTGGACAGCCAGTATTGTTTCTGTATGTGTATCATTTGATTTTGAGATTAATTTACATGACGTTAGCATTGTTAATATAGGGAAATAAATATTCTAACTTTTACTAAAAGGTGTGGTTATTCATGACTGAAAGGTCATGGTGTGTGACAATTTCTGACTCCAATGATTATTAATGTCATTGATTATTGTTGATTATTGATATTGTTTATTGGTTATTGATCATTGATCTGCACGTACTGGAGTTATGGTGGAATCATCCTAATTGTGAGTCCAAAGGATCATCAACCTATTTGCGTCCCCTTGTAAGTCTACTTATTAAGGTCAGACGCACCAACAGTGATGGTAGCAGAGGTGATGGTTTGTCTCCTTAAGAGCTCACCATAGATGTCCGGTACAAAGGAAGAACAGAGAGGTGATGGTTTGTCTCCTTAAGAGCTCACCATAGACGTCCTGTACAGAGAAGATAGCAGAGACGGATGGTTAGTCTCCCTAAGAGCCCGTCATAGGTGTTCCGAGGGATGGTGGTAGCTTGATGAATTGGCCTCTCGAGAGTTCATTAATACTGAGATTTGGATTTTATTTTTCAATGATGTTAATTGGAGAGAAAATGTCCCCTTAAGCCTAGAAATTACTTTCCCAAAATCTCAGATCTTGCTAATGGGTATTTGAGGATGTTCTCAGCGTTCTAGTGACAGTGTGAATGAAGTAGGTTGCGCTTGCACAGCTTATCCAAACCGCAGGTGAATTGTGAGGTTTGTGAGGGTTTATGGAGTTTGCGTATTCCAAATGAAGTTGTAGACGGAGTGTGTGTAATACGCAGTGTGAGAGTAGGGAAGTCGTTGAACTTCACATGTGTGTGGCGCTTTGTGCTTAAAAAGTGTCCATGTGGTTGTTGATGTACAGACCCTGCATGTTCTAAGACTCCGGAGTATATTGAAAAGTGTATGAGAAACTTGGGTTTTATGTTGTAATTTGTCTGGTTTAATAGGTTGATTGGGCGTGGTCGACAAGTCAGAGTGTGAGTCAAAGTGAGTGAAAGAAAATTTTGACTGAGATCTGACGAGTCCTATGTGCACCAGGCGAGATCCACTGATCAGTTGAGAGTAAAATTTGTGGGTTGAATTTTGCTTGCGAATCTGGGAGACTGAGAGAGAAGGAGTAGCTGTTAAAGCGAGAGCCGTCAGTGAAAAATCAGTAAAGTTTCCGAAGCTTTTGTGTTACCTTTCCTGTTGTAAACCAGCAGATTTGTTTTTTTGTTTTTGATTAGTGCTTGCAGTTTTTGCATTAGTTTTGTGTGAATCGAAGTTTGGGAGGACATGCTGCAAGACTTTGTCAGCCGCAGTACATGTGAGTGTGACGTAATTGAAGCCACGCTGGGATAGGTCGGTTAGTGAGAAGGGTCGTGAACGGATTGGCAGCAGTCCGTGAGAGGCAATTGGTTGAGAAAGTAGGTGAAGGGAATTCTGGGATTAAAAATCACTTCCTGATTTGATTTTAAATAACAAAAGGTCAAAAAGATGACATTTTTCAAAGCTTTAAAGAGTGTTTTAAGGGGAGATACGTATATTATGAATATTGGCGAGGCAAAACACAGCCAGAAGGTACACCAGCTTACATTGTAATGGGTGTCGCTCCATGTCTTTGGCTAAGGCAATGGTGCAAAGTGACAGAGAAGGATGGGAACTTAGCATTTCTTACAAATGGGATGTTCAATTTGAGGGTTTTGGTGCATTTAAGGATGGTGCTCTATGAATCGAGGCCCCTTCCGAGACCAGCACAGTTTGAGGCATTAGCAATTTGGGAGCTAGTAGCCAGATAGCAACAGCAACAGAAATTCAGGAGGAGGATGAGAAAGGCTGAAAAGACTTTAATACAGGCTAGGTGGGACAATGATCAGAGAGTCTGGAGGATGGAGACTTTGCACAGAATTAAGTTGTTTCCGGCAATTACGCAGGACAATGAGAAGGAAGGAAGGAAAGCTACTAGAAAGACTAACAGAAGTCTGTCTGAAAATAGGGAGGCTAGAAAGTCTTCAACAATGGAGGAAGAGTCAGATGATGATGAGTTTATTACACAGTTACTGAGAAATCACCCACCACCATGTGCAGCACATGAGAGTGGTCTGAGTACCAGTGCTGATCCCACAGCTTCGACACAGGTTAATGGGACAGCGAGTCTGATGCAAGTTAATGCTAGCCTGATACAGAATGCGATGCAGAGTGGTCTTAATGTGCCTACTACTCCTGTAGTGCAAAGCCAGGTGCAACCGCCACAGGTTCAGGGAATTTACCCTGATGTGCCCATTATTGAAACGACTTTGAATTTAATGGTGCCTATGGAACAGGTTTATCCGAGAACGTTGTTGGTTCAGACAGAGCCAGCTCCACTTTTACAGCCCCAGGTACAGCCACAGGTAATGCCGAGATTCACTCCAGTAACAGGGACACAGTCAGATATGTCTTCAGTGATGACTTACAACATGGGAGTTACTCTCCCACAGAGCGTAATTGCCAGACCAATCCCAGATGCTATATCGCTACCTAGTACTGTTGATCCAGCTGTACACCTATTTGCACAGAAGAAACCTACTGTAGGTGAGCAGGGTGCCATGTCACAGAAGGTAATGAGGGGAGGACATAACGAAAATGCTCGAGTAGTCTCTCCTGTGGGACAGACTTTTGATGGATCAAGATCATTGTTAGACCTCAGTCCATTTGTAGCATTTCCAGATACTATGGTAGGGTCAACCGTTAGCCAGAGTTTGAAAATGTTGACACCGCAGACCCCGAATGCAGTTGCACAGCAGGTGCCACCAGTCCAAGCCAGTTACATTTCGTTTCAAGGATTGACAGCTCAGCAGTTGACTGAATGGTTGGAAAAGCTGAATACCCTGCAGAGTGCGCCTAAAGAAGAGGAGTGTTTGAATTATGCTAGGCTAAGCATGGAAGTGGGCGAGCTCATTGAAGGAATTATGGGTGTGGATAGGTTAGAATTGAGAACCGCCCTGCAAACGTTCCCTGCGATCCAGGCAGAAGGCAGAGACTATTGCCAAGACCCCCCAGGAAATAAGACTCTCATGTTTCTCACCCTTGTTTCCCACTCTGTCACCCTGTCCACCTTGAACTTCCATTGATCCCCTTCCTATGCCCCCTTGGACAATGCACCTGTGATACAAATAGACTGGACTCTAACCTGGACTTTCCTCCATCATTACCCCAGCCAATTGCACTACCCCCTCTTCTTCAGAGCACTGCACTAAACACACTTTGAAAAAATTTGGTATGGTGTATGTCAAATGATTTCAAAATGTATTCGTTTAACAAGGTTCAAACATTGCAATTCAACTGTACAGTAATGTTTAAATGGGAGAGACCTGTAGTTGGCTGCATTGAACACACCAGGAGCAATATTGGGGCACCAACAGCTGCAAAAAAAGATGCCAAAGGGTACAGTGAGTGGGCATAGAAATAGCAATACACAGCCTGCCAGTGGCAATGTCACACATCAAACTGTAAATGAAATGCGAAATAACCATGTCTTACCTGTGTGTCATTGGAAGTATTGACGAATGATTACACTTCTATTGTCCTCATCCTCATCCTCTGCCTCCTCATCTTCACTGTCCACAGGGTCCACAGCTGCCAAACAAGGCAAGGTTGTGCAACATACAGCATGCCAAGATAATCTGGCAGTCCTTCTTGGGTGAGTAGCACAGGGATCCACCAGTTAGATGGAGGCAACGAAATCTGGCCTTCAGGAGGCAAAGGGTCCTTTCTATTATCCTTCTTTTTCGTCATGTGCCTCATTGCAACATTCCTCTGCCCTTGTCCTGGGATTCCTCACAGGGGACACTAGCCAAGAGAGGTTGGGGTCACCTACAACTATCGAGGGACAACTGTTAGCGACACACTCACCCTTAGGGCCCACAACATACCCATACACCAACATCCACTGGGTGGGGACCAGGGGTCACCTATTAACCACACCCTGTGCCTCTGGAGTTGGGCCATCACATTTGGGATGCTGCTATTCCTCAGGATAAATACATCATGCTCAGACCCAGGATACTTTGCATTGACGTGGGAGATGCACTGGTCTGCCAGGCACACCATCTGGACAAACTCTTTCGATTTCTGAACACCTGTTCATTCTGCCGGGGGGGGGGGGACAAATGCAATATGTGTTCCATCAATTGCCCCAATGATGTTGGGGATATGTCCCATTGCATAGAAGTCAGCTTTCACTGTGGCCAAATCCTCCACCTGGGGGAAAAGGATGTAACTGCACGTGTTTAATCAGGGCAGACAACACTCTGGTCAGCACTATGGAGAACATTGGCTGTGACATTACTGCTGCCAAGCCCACTGTAACTTGAAAAGAAACAGTTGCCAGGAAATGGAGCACAGATAGGACTTGCACAAGAGGGGGATCCCAGTGGGGTGACGGATAGTAGGTCAGGCTCCAATTGGGCACACAGCTCCGTGATTGTGGCCCTGTCAAGTCTATAGATGAGGATAATGTGCCTGTCCTCCATTGTTGCCAAGTCCATCAGGGGTCTGTACACAGGGGGGATGTCTCCATCTCCTATTCATCCGCAGCGGTTGCAATCTATGTGGCAGAAGAGTGAGCAGCTGGTCATTATCTGCACATTGTAACCACTACAGTTTATTGCATATTGTGATTGTTACAATTATTTGGTGTTATATGTCCAGAATGTGTAATTGTGTACTGTGACGCAGTTAGGATCCATGGCCTGCACACCCCCCTAAAATGGTGTCTGCCTGTCCAGTATGGAGGGACAGTTGGAAGTGAGGTAATTCCACTGACGTTGTGCGCCGTTGCGAGAGGCGGTCGAGAACCGCTGTGCAACTCCTCATTGGTTATCATTGGGCCCTATGGGGTACAATGGCCAATGGTGATGTACGCCCGCAGTGACGGTACGCGGACGTGACCACCATTTTCTATCTGTTCACACACTTACTTCCTGACCTTCAAAAGAAGAGGACCTACACTGCATGTGCTGCTGTGACCTGTGTCTGGAACCAACCATGGCTCCTGTGACTGGGGAAAGGGCCCCTGCCTTCACCTTGACAGAGTCTGAGCGACTGGTGGATGGAGTCCTACCCCATTACAGACTGCTGTATGGGCCTCCAGACCAACAGGTGAGTACAGCGTGTGTACGATGCATGGGGCATGAATGCATGGACTGCTTTGTGTGAAGGCCTCGTGTGGGGGGGATTGGTGGATGGGCCCTGGGCAGCGTGCAGCATGTATGTTGGGGCATGTCTTTGCTAATGGGGATGGGAAGGGGCATGGTGGGCCATAAGTGTAACAGACAGGATGGCCGGACTAATACCTTTCCCTGTGTGTATTTCCCTGCAGGTCAGCGCCCATCCAAAGATGGGTATATGGTGTGCCATCGCCAAGGACGCGTGGACCCTGGGGGTCTATGGCAGGCAGAGCACCCACTGTCGCAAACGGTGGAAGAACCTGAGATGCTAGGCATGGAAGGCGGCGGAGGCCCAGCTGGGGATGGCTCCCATTGAGTAAGGGGTGCCCGTTGAACCCTGACCCCCTGATGGCCTGCATACTGGTGGTGGCCTATCTGGAGCTAGATGGGCACTTGGGCGCATCACAGCAGCAACAAGGGGGTGAGTACAGTGCCCTTCATTACAACTTATGCCTGGTGGGGTGGTATCCGAGTGGGGGGTGGGGGCCTTGTGGGTGCCCCTAGGCCAGGCCTGACATAGCAGAGTATGTCCCATGTTGGGCAGAGTTCTGATGTGATGGTCCTCCAACCAAGCTAGTAGGCATCCACTACTGGGCAGGGGTCTGTGGGTCTCAGGTATGCTGTAATTGGTGTTAGGTGTCCTTATCCATGGGCTGCTGACTAGCATTGTGACTGGTAGTGCATTGCCTAGTGCATAGGGCTGTTCCCGGTGTGTGTGTTGTGTACGCCAACGGTGGTGTTGGTGCCACCATTGACCAAGTATATCCATTGTCTCTTCCCCCCCCTTTTGTTTTGTCACCCTATCCTTATGTGCATTAGCATCATCTGGCGGAGGAGCAGAGGCACCGGTGACAGAGGGAGCTGCATCCCACAGGACCCAGGAAGCCGAATCCACCAACGGTGAGGGCACCAATGGGACAGAGGGCGAGTGGAGCACCAAGGTGGAGACAGGAAGGGACAGTTCAGACATGGATACCTCCTCCGATGGAAGCTCCCTGGTGGTGGCGGACACGTCTGTGCCCACTCCAGCTACAGGTACAGCCGCCACCCCTCATACCAGCACCGCCCTCCCAGCAGCCCCTCAGCAAGTTTCCCATGCATGCTCACCCTGGAGAATGGGCATCTCCTTTGCCCCAGGCACCTCAGGCCCTGCCCCAGTTAGCCCTCCTGCCCTGAGTACGAGGCTATTTACCTCCTGCGATCCATCTGTGTTGGGCAGTCAACCATTGTGAATGCCATCCAGGGGCTAGCAGCCCAAATGCAACAAACCAATGCATTTCTGGAGGGCATTCACACTGGCTTGGCGGCCCAACAGAGATCAATCCAGGCTCTAGCCTCCTCTCTGATGGCAGCCATTGTCCCTGTTTACACCCTCCCCCACAACTTCCTCCACCCAATCCCATTCCCCTCAACCCCAACTTATACCAAGCACACAAGCAGACAAGCAGGCACCCAGGACAACACACAAGAGTGGACATTGCAAACATAAGCACCACACTTCATCCCACAGGCACTCACAAAAACACCATCCAGATGCAGACATACCAACATCCACTGCCTCCACTGTGGCCACCTCCTCCTCGTCCTCTGCCTCCCTCCAAGTAGCGTCTCCACGCACACCTGCATGCACCGCATCCTCATCCACTACCTCCAGCACCAGCACACCTATCAGTACACACCCCTTACTGGCAGTCACCACACCCACATCCATGCACACATCCCCTGTGTCCTCTCCCACTGTGTCTGTGCCCCCTCCTCCCAAAGTACACAAACACATGCATTCAGACACCCAGCAGCCATCCACCTGACAACAGCATCCAGCCCACGCACCTGCACCCAAACACAGCAGACTGACACCTCCTACAACCACTCCTTCTTCCTCCACTGCCAAACCATCTCCCTCTTCCCGCCCCAATGTCCCTAAGAAGCTTTTCCTCTCCACCACTGACCTCTTCCCGACCTCCCCTCCCATCCCTCACGTCAGGCCAGGGTGATCAAAACCCAGGCCAGCACTTCAGCCACCCAGTCCACGGGCACAGTAGTGTCCCTAGAAACTCCAGGTTGGAAAGGATCCCGGCCACCAGCCAGCCAGACGGAAAGGGTGCCTGCCCTAGGTGCTTCAAGGAAGGGCAAGGAGCCAGCTCCTGCTGCAGGAAACAAGGGCAACGAGCCAGCCCCAGCTGCAGGAAGGAAGGGCAAGGAGCCAGCCCCAGCTGCTGCCAAAAAGGACACGGAGCCATCCCCAGCTTCTGGCAGGAAGGGCAAGGGGAATGCACCAGCAGGCAGTATGGACAAGGGGCCTGGTGCTGGGACTCAGTCAGAGCCCCCACCACCAACCCTGGTGGTGCAGCCATCGGAGGCTGCAGGGGATGGGCTGGAGCTTTCCCCTACCACCAGCTCCATCAGCAGCACCGCCACCAGCACCACCACAAGCAGCACTGCCACCAGTACCACCACCAGCAGCACCAGCCCCAGTGTGCAGCCATCTGAGGCTGCAGAGGATGGGCTGGAGCCTCCCTTCACCACCAGCTCCACCAGCAGCACTGCCACCTGCACCACCACCAGCAGCAGCAGTCCTAGTGGGCGGCTGTCCGAGGCTGCAGGGGATGGGCTGCAGCCTCTGCCCACCACCAGCAGCAGCAGCAGCACCACTGCCACCACTGAGCAGCCATCACCACCGGCGGACAGTGTGTAGTCCTGCATCCATGGGCTATTATCCGGCCCCTGCAAATCCTGTGGGTCTGACACCCAGCTGAGAGACTGTGACCTTGCACTCCCCGAGATCTGCATCGAAGGGCATGATGCTCCCTCCAGAACCAGTGGAGAAGCCATCCACTCACCCCATCCTCCCCATGATGAAGCTCACTGGGCGCGAAGCCCCCTCCAGAACCAGTGGAGAAGCCATCTACTCACCCCATCCTCCCCCGGATGAAGCTCACTGGGCACGATGCCCCCTCCAGAACCAGTGGAGAAGACATCCACTTGAGAATCTGTGGCCTTGCACTCCCCAGGACCAAGTAATGGGCATGATGCCCCCTCCAGAGCCAGTAGGCAAGTCACCAGCTTGAGAGACTGTGGCCTTGCACTCCTCAGGACCAGGTAATGGGCATGTTGCCCCCTCCAGAGCCAGTGGGCAAGTCACCCACTTGAGAGAATGTGGGCTTGCACTCCCCAGGACTGAGTAATGGGCATGTTGCCCCCTCCAGGACCAGTGGTGTTGTACCATCTTCTGGCTGAGGTGCCCCCCGTTCCCCGTCCCCCTGAGGTGCCTGGCTATTTTCAACCTGATGCCCCTCTCCGTGTTGTTGCAGGAGTGAGGTGGGGCCTTGGACTTTGTGATGTGGCCCTGTGGCCCACGAACATTGAGGACTTGGCTGTGTCCCTTGATTTGTAAATATGTATATACTTTTGATTTGGATGAACGTATTTGTACTATATTTATCTTATTACACTCACTTTAATCTATTGTAGTTGTCCTTGCACTATTCCTGAGGGGTACGGGGTGAATATGTTATGTTACTGCATCTGCTTATGTGTATGGTGTTAAGGGTGTGGGTGTTGCATGTTGCGTGTGTGCGTCACTCTCTTTTTCCTCCCCCCTCCCCTTGTGCTAGGTGGCTGTACTCACCGTGGTCGTCTTCGCCGTCGTTGGTGTTCGTAGTGGAGCAGCACGTAGAAGAGCATGGGGAAGACATGCAACTCAGGCTCCATGGCGGCGTGGTTGTTCCCTGAGTCTCCACAGGTGAGTCGTTTCCTTTCTGTGCAGTGTTTCCGCCAGGATGTCGTTGGTACTGCTCCGGAAAAGGTGGAGGATTGGCGTGTCATAATACAGTGGGCGGAACATTGTCTTCCGCCTGGCTGTAGGTGGTTACCGCCATGGTGCCTGTTGTTTCCTCCCTGGGGGTCAGTGTGTTAAAGTGGCTGTCTGTCTGAGCGGTTTCCGCCATGGTCATAATTTGGCATTAATTACCACTGGCCTGTTGGAGGTATTACCGCCACTATATCACCGACTGCCAGGGTTGTAATGAGGGCCTTATTGTGCTGAAAAGAAGAAGGTGCAACACACAGGTTAAAACATAACTGTCTTCCCAATTTTCAACGCAGGTCCAGCAATTTTTTCCAATAGTTCTTCCTAGATTATGTCAATATCCATCTACAAAACAAAGTCAAACAGTCAAAAAGATATTTATTCTGGCATGAATGGCCACAAAAGAAAGATTCAAAAAATTTAAAACAGTCACACAATTTAAATAAATATTAAAATCATTTTTAAACCACGGCATACAAACTGCAGTTGAGACAGCATTCTTCGATGGAAAAGTCATACGAACTTGATGCCAGCAAAATCTGGTATACCTTAAACTTTATGGCTATAACTTTCAGACAAAAAAGCAGGCATATGATACAAACAATGAAAATTAAAGGATAAATACAAAGTGCACAAAGTGCAATTTGATTAGCAGAGCATGGATAATTACAAAATTGCACACAGACAGAAGGCCACTGATGGTTGCTACTGGTGCTAATAAAAATTCATGATGTAAAGTGCCCAAAGGCTACCCATCCATAGATTTCAAATTCACTCCAGCTTTTAGAAAGGAACTAGCCCTCAGACATATATCACAGGTGTTCAGCAACTGCAAATGGAACAAAGCTTCTCTGCATTTACAGTGCCCCAGATTAATTCATAAAGGTTTAAAGATGTGTCTGCACTGTAGGTTAAGACGTTTACAAAAAACACAAAATGCAAGAGTGATTGCTCTGCTGACCCATCACAGGGGCAAGGTGGAGTTGGGCCCCACCAAAGGGCCAGCGTCACTACTGAAATACAAAAGCGACAAACTGTCCCTGTTCTAAAGCGGAAGAGGACACACCTCTCTCTGTGCATAAGTTCTAGGGATAGGTTTTCCTCAAAATTGAGCTGAACAGTCTCATGGTTCCCCCAGATGCCCACCCCATACGTGGTGAACGGGATACACTGTGCGCTGTAAACATGTATCAAAGGGGGAATAGTCCCTGGCCCAGTGGGTCTTGGTAAATAAAAAATTGCTCCAGCTGCTCTGTTGAGTTCGAGGCATGAGGTATTTATCTGTGATTGCCAAGACCCCGAGAAGTTAAAAATTACTCCTAAGTAGCTAAAGTTGCTTACACTATTGAGTGACTGGCCCTGCACAGAAATTCTGGAGACATTAATTTTACCAGTCCTGCACGCCATAATGTGCAACTTTCCAAAGTTGGTAACCAGGTCAAGGCTGCTCATGAAAAAAACGAAGCAGTCCACCAGCACCCTTAAAGCATTTGGGGTACATAAAAGCAGGACTGCATCATCATCGTAGTGTGGAAACCTTGGTGCGGCAATCTTTTATTTTTTATTTTTATTTTTTTCATGTTTTCAACTCTCTGTACATTTTAAACAGACAGTGCACCATGAACATGTTTGCACATCTAGGTCAGTCCCCTACATACTTCCACATAACATTTCATCCCAGCAGTAGACCCCACCTCAGATACAAAAGGTATTAAAGGTGAGCATTGTACCTCAAGACATTGCGTTCCCCGTCGCGGTATAAGCATGGTACCCATTCACATAATCCGCACCACTACTATTCCGGAGTTCCCAACAAAACCTCCTGCTCAGTTTTGTCAACCACATCAATTTGTGTAAGTATCGCCTGCCATGTCTGTATATCTTCCCCAAGGTGATCATCCCTTCTAACCTGCTGTAACCGTATATCTTCTGCCATTGCCCATTCCCTGATGTCTTTGCGCCATCCTGTAGACTGGGACCCCGCATGTTCATCCAGGCAATCGCCACCCTACGCCTGGCCAACACCAGTGCTAGTTGCATAAATTTCCATTACATTTTTTTTACCTTTTTGTCTCCTGACATCCCCCAGAAGGCTTTGAACATGGGTCTGCTCGAGTCGTACCCCCGTACTCTTCTTAAGGTTTGGATGACAACCTGACAAAAACTTTGTACTGTGGGACAATCCCATGCTAAGTGTAAAAAGGTTGCAGGTCATGCACTACAGTGTTGGCATCCATCTTCTCTGCCAGGGTCAATTCTGTGGAGGAATACAGGGATGACATATGTACGGTGTTTGTAATTAAAATGTATTGGTTCATATCTAGCAATACATTTCCCCTGGCGGAGCAAGGCACATATTGCCTTCTACTGTGTCTCTTCCAACGGGGTACCCAGATCAACGTCCCAAGCCTCCTGAGCCCACAGCACAGACCGATGTGTATCTAACACTATTGCCTTTTATATGTGGGATATAAGATGTTTGCCCCCCCCCATATTCCAGGAGCACCGTCAGGAGTTCCAAGGAAGGGAGGCCTCTGTGTAAGTGGGCCATATCTCTCGGGCAATAAAAAGTATACTGGCATAGGGTAAAAACTGTCCCTGATTCAACCTGAACATATCTCGGGCCCCCTCGAAGGCTATAAAGGTCTCACTGGGGTAGAGGTCCGCAAGCATTAAGCACCCTCCCTCCTGCCAGAGTCAGATATCCACCATCGAGGTCACGTGTCGAAACGCTGGAAGATCTCAAAAGTCAAAGTCCCGGGCAAATGGTGACCTGCACAATGCTACTTTCACGCCCGCATCCACAGAGTTGCTGTATGTGTTATTATGTATGAGAGGAATGGGTCACCCCCACCCCATGTATGACGCAGCTGGGCAAGGGTGTTGTGCCAAGTGTCATCCCTAAGAAGGATTTTCTCCCAATTGTCATGCTCCGCTAGCCAGAGCGCCTCATGTTTTAACTGGGAGGCTAAATAGTAATACTCTAAATTGGGTAATGCCAGTCCACCCACAACAAGCAGGAGTTGGAGGGACTCCCGCTTTACTCTGCAGCGACCGCCTCCCGCCCATACCAGTGACACCAGCCTGGAATGTAGATGCCTGAATACCAAGTGAGGGAGTGTATCAAGCGAGTTCTGAAATGTATACAGGCATTGAGGCAGGAACACCATCTTTGCGACCGCCACGTGTCCCCTTATTGATAATGGGAGGGTGTTCCAACATCGAACCGAGCTGTTCAAGCCTGTGAGGACCCTCTCAATGTTGAGTTGGTGAAGGCGCTGGGTGGTGCGGGCCACCATAATTCCGAGATATTGGAAATGGGCAGTTTCCCAGTGCAGGGGCATGATCGGCAGTGCCCCCAGTGGGAGCCGCGCTAGGCCCCCCGGGGGAATATCAGATATTTGTTTACATTAATGTGTAGGCCAGATAAATTCCTGAAGTCCTCAAGCTCTTGCATCAATCTAGGGGGTGAGATTCTGGGATCCCTCAGCCAAAAGATGGCATCATCGGCATACAGTGACAGTAGATGGCACATCCCGCCCAAAAGAATGCCCCACCTCTCCATGTCGCACCTAAGTCTCTGCACCAGCGGTTTCAAGGCCATTGCAAAAACCAATGGTGACAAAGGACACCCCTGTCATATCACCCTCTGTATCTTCAGTGTGTCTGAGCAGACGCCCCAAATTCTGACCCTCGCTGATGGTTTTGTGTAAAGGAGGTTGATCCACCTCCGAAATTGTGGCCCAACCTCGAAAGTGGCTAGGGCTTGGAAGAGGTAAACCTAATTGATGGTGTCAAAGGCTCTAGCTATATCAATCTAGACCAGTGCCATGTCCTCTTCAATATCTTCAACCTCATGAAGGACATGCATGAGGCATCGGGTGTTCATCGTGGTATTTTGTCCTGGCACAAACCCGCATTGGTCAGGATGCACCAACTGTCCACCTCCAGGGCAAGGCGCATCGCAAGGATTTTACAAATAATTTTCACATCGAGATTAATCATCGTGATAGGGCGGTATGACGTGGATCTGAGGTGCGATCCCTGACTTGGGGATCATCGCAATGAGACCTTCCCACATCGAGTCTGACAAAATGTTAGCAGTTAACACCTCCTTGTATACGGGCAAGAGCCGCGAGGTGCAGGAAAGTACCATCTTGCCTGGCATGTTACCCCCATTTTTACTTGTGTGTCAGTTTGTTTTTGCCTGCGTCACTGGGATCCTGCTAGCCAGGACCCCAGTGGTCATAGTTTGCGGCCTATATGTGTTCCCTGTGTGGTGCCTAATTGTGTCACTGAGGCTCTGCTAACCAGAACCTCAGTGCTTATGCTCTCTCTGTCTTTTAAATTGTCACTGCAGGCTAGTGACCATTTTTACCAATTCTCATTGGCACACTGGAACACCCATTATAATTCCCGAGTATATGGTACCTAGGTACCCAGGGTATTGGGGTTCCAGGAGACCCCTATGGGCTGCAGCAACTCTTTTGCCACCCATAGGGAGCCCAGACAATTCTTACACAGGACTGCAACTGCAGCCTGAGTGAAATAACGTCCACGTTATTTCACAGCCATCTTACACTGCACTTAAGTAACTTATAAGTCACCCATATGTCTAACCCTCACTAGTGAAGGTTAGGTGCAAAGTTACTGAGTGTGAGGGCACCTTGGCACTAGCCAAGGTGCCCCCACATTGTTCAGGGCAATTTTCCCAGACTTTGTGAGTGCGGGGACACCATTACACGCATGCACTACATATAGGTCAATATCTATATGTAGCTTCACAATGGCAACTCTGAATATGGCCATGTAACATGTCTAAGATCATGGAATTGTCCCCCCATGCCAGATGTGATATTGGGGTGCCAATCCCATGCATCCCCGGGGCTCCAGCATGGACCCCGGGTACTCCCAAATTAGCTCTCTGGGGTTTTCACTGCAGCTACTGCAGATACTGCTGTTGCCAACCCTCAGACAGGTTTCTGCCCTCCTGGGGTCTGGGCAGCCCAGTCCCAGGAAGTCAGAACAAAGGATTTCCTCTGAGAGAGGGTGTTACACCATCTCCCTTTGGAAATAGGTGTTAAGGGCCTGAGAGGAGTAGCCTCTCCTGGCCTCTGGGAATGCTTTGAAGGGCACAACTGATGCCCTCCTTGCATAAACCAGTCTACACCGGTTCAGGGATCCCCCAGCCCATGCTCTGGCATGAAACTGGACAAAGGAAAGGGGAGTGACCACTCCCCTGTCCATCACCACCCCAGGGATGGTGCCCAGAACTCCTCCAGTGTGTCCCAGACCTCTGCCATCTTGAATGCAGAGGTGTGAGGGCACAATGGAGGCCTCTGAGTGGTCAGCGCCAGCAGGTGACGTCAGAGATCCCTCCTGATAGTCTCTTACCTGGTTAGGTAGCCAATCCTCCTCTGAGGGCTATTTAGGGTCTCTCCTGTGGGTTTATTGGTAGATAACGAATGCAAGAGCTCACCAGAGTTCCTCTGCATCTCTCTCTTCAACTTCTGCCAAGGATCGACCGCTGACTGCTCCAGGACACCTGCAAAACTGCAACAAAGTAGCAAGAAGACTACCAGCAACATTGTAGTGCCTAATCCTTCCAGCTTTCTCGACTGTTTCCTGGTGGTGCATGCTCAGAGAGCTGTCTGCCTTCACTGCAATGGAAGCCAAGAAAAAATCTCCTGTGGATCGACTGAATCTTCCCCCTGCTAACGCAGGCACCAAACTTCTGCATCACCGGTCCTCTGGGTCCCCTCTCATCTTGACGAGGGTGGTCCCTGGAACACAGGAGCTGGATCCAAGTGACCCCGACAGTCCAGAGGTCCTTCTGTCCACATTTGGTGGAGGTAAGTCCTTGCGTCCCCATGCCAGACAGTAATCCTGTGCACTGTGTGATCTGCAGCTGCTAGGGCTTCTGTGCACTTTTGCAAGGAATCCTTCATGCACAGCATAGCCCAGGTCCCCAGCACTCCATCCTGCATTTCTCAACTCGCAGAGTTGACCACCGGCTTTGTGGGACCCTCTTTTGTTGTGTTGAGATGACCGCTGTGCTCAGATTTCTTGAATGCCTGTTCAAGTGCTTCTGCAGGTGCTGCCTGCTTCTGTGTGGGCTCTCTGTGCTGCTGAGCACAACGTCTGTCTCCTCCTCCAAGGGGCGACCTCCTGGTCCTTCCTTGGCCCAGGCAGCACCCATTTTCTTTAACTGTGACTCTTGCAGCTAGCAAGGCTTGTTTGCGGTCTTTCTGCGTGGAAACAACTCTGCATCCTCCAGCACGCCGTCGGACATCTTCTGTGCAAAGGAGAAGTTCCTGGCACCTTCCGTTGTTGCAGAATCTTCAGCTTCTTCCACCCGGAGGCAGCCTTTTTGCACCTTCATCCAGGGTTTAGTGGGCTTCTGCCCCCCCCCGGACACTTGCGTGACTCTTGGACTTGGTCCCCTTCCTTTACAGGTCCTCAGGTCCAGGAATCCATCTTCAGTGCTTTGCAGTCAGTTATTGTCTTTGCAGAATCCCCTATCTCAATTTCACTGTCTTTCTGGGGTAGTAGGGTAACTTTACTCCTACTTTTCAGGGTCTTGGGGTGGGGTATCGTGGACACCCTTAGTGTTTGCTTACACTCCCAGCAACCCTCTACACACTACACTAGGCCTGGGATCCATTTGTGGTTCGCATTCCACTATTGGAGTATATGGTTTGTGTTGCCCCTATGCCTATTGTCTCCTATTGCATCCTATTGTATTCTACAGTGTTTGTACTACTTTTCTAAATCTTTACTTACCTGATTTTGGTTTGTGTGTATATTTTGTGTATATTACTTACCTCCTAAGGGAGTATGTCCTCTGAGATACTTTTGGCATATTGCCACTAAAATAAAGTACCTTTATTTTTAGTAACTCTGAGTATTGTGTTTCTTAAGATATAGGGGCTGATTCTAACCGCGGCGGGCGGCGGTCGCCGCCCGCCATGCGGTTACTGCCAAATGACCGCACCGCGCTCACAAGACCGCGGCGGCCATTCTGGCTTTCCCGCTGTGCTGGCGGGCGACCGCCAAAAGGCCGCCCGCCAGCACAGCGGGAAAGACCCAGCAACGATGAAACCGGCTCCGAATGGAGCCGGCGGAGTTGCTGGAGTGCGACAGGTGCAGTAGCACCCGTCGCGAATTTCAGTGTCTGCTAGGCAGACACTGAAATTCTTTTTGGGGCCCTCTTACGGGGGCCCCTGCGGCACCCCCTACCGCCATCCTGTTCCTGGCGGGAGACCCACCAGGAACAGGATGGCGGTAGAGGGTGTCAGAATCCCCATGGCGGCAGAGCGTGCTCCGCCGCCATGGAGGATTCTCAAGGGCAGCGGGAAGTCGGCGGTACACCGCCGACTTTCCGTTTCTGGCCGCGGCTGAACCGCCGCGGTCAGAATGCCCAGCGGTGCACCGCCAGCCTGTTGGCGGTGCTACCGCGGTCATTCGCCCTGGCGGTTTTTACCGCCAGGGTTAGAATGACCACCATAGTGCTATATGATATAAGTGGTATAGTAGGAGCTTTGCGTGTTTCCTAGTTCAGCCTAAGCTGCTCTGCTATAGCTACCTCTATCAGCCTACGCTGCTAGAACACTACTAATCTACTAATAAGGGATAACTGGACCTGGCATAAGGTGTAAGTACCCTCAGGTGCCCACTATAAGCCAGGCCAGCCTCCTACACGGGCAAGCCCATTCGCAAACATCTGATAAAATTCAGCCATAAATCCATCACTACTTCTTCCCAAAGGGAGAGATTTAACGGACACCACAACCTCTTCAAGTATAAGTTCAGCCTCCAGCGCCTGCACCCTTGTCTCACCCAGTTGCGGGAGATGTAACCCCGCTAGGTACTCTCCCAATATTTCAGGGTCAGGGTTGCCCGGGCTCCCATATACTCCCTCAAGGTGATCCCTGAAGACTGTGACTATGTCATGTTGTGTGGTAGCGTCCCCCTGTGGGGTGTGTAAGGTGAAGTACTAAGGAGCGTGGCTGTTCCCTATGAAGGATCCATGCCAGAAGCCTCTCAGAGCTGTCAGCCTCCCCGAGTTGTTGATATGCTTTTAAGGTGTAGCGTTCCACCCTATCTCTAGTTTCAGTCACCTGACAGAGAAGGTTAGTTTCCTTCTGATAACTGTTGCGTCCAGGCGCTGCACTCTGCTGGCCAGGGCATCTTCCCTGTCAGTGAGTTCTGCCTGCAATGCCTTCCGCACTCCACACATAAACCCCATACAGCCCACCCGGAGCACAGCTTTACATGCTTCCCATTCTGTCACCCTCATGTGTGTGGACATCCAATTATGTTCCATGTATTCTGTTAGTGATTGTGCGATTGTATCTCTGCTGACCGGATTCTGAGGAAACCCTGAGGGGAATCTCCAGTTATACAAGGTTCGGGGGGGACAGCCCCACTGAAACACACACATCACTGGGGCATGGTCCGACAAGTATCTTGTATGGTGAAATACCCGCTGTACTTTGGGGGGTGGTATGTTGAGTGAGCAGTATACGATCAAGGCGACTAAACGTTTTATGTGTATTCGAAAAACACATGTATTCCCTACAGTCTGGGTGTGTTTCCCTCCTAATGTCTGTAAACCCAAGCTGTGCCATTATTGTTTTTAAGTCTGTAGTCATCTTAGGCTTGGTGCCCTGTCTGGGGAGTGTCTCTCCCTGTCACCATCTATAAAACAATTGAAGTCCCTCACCCAAAAAAATTTAGACTCCATGTGCATAGACAGTTCACTAGCTAAGGTGGGGTAGAATGAGGGATCATCCGTATTGGGGGCATAGCAGTTGAGTATCTCCAATTGCTGACCATCCAAGGCTCCCCTAAGCAAAACATACCTGCACTCTATATCTGCCTCCATTGAGTGCAAGTCAAAAGGGACTCCCGGGGCTATCCAGATGTGCACCTCCGAGCAAAGGATGAGAAAGTAGCATAATAATTTTGTCCCCTCCATTTTTTGGCCAGCTTTTGTGCTTCAGTGTCTGTTAGATGAGTTCCTGCAGGCAAGCTATACTGACCCCCCGGCGTTTAAGCAATGACATCACCCTGTATCATTTTGTAGCAGTACCAAACCCTCTCACATTCCAAGTGAGAAGTGAATAGGTGTTTCGTACTACTATTGCATGTGATATTTTTTGTGTCCCCGCTGTGGGGGCGCCTTCGGACCCTCTCGACCATAGTGTGCAAAGTAAACCAACATGCATAACATACACAACTGAAAACAGAACTTCCCCAATAACCTCTCTCTTCCCATGGACAACCGTAGCATGAACATAAGCCTATCGGAGCCCACCCCCTAGTGTGTACGACGTTGACACTTCCCTTACTAGGCCAACCTGGACCTGAGCACCTAGCTGTCTACTCCCCTAATACTAACAGTCTTACAGCATCAAGTCACCCTGCTATCTGCGTACTTTAACAACCTGTAGCATAGTTAAGAGGCAGCTCATTATCTCCACTGCAGGCTGTGGCGGTATGCAACATAGCAAAACCTGAAGGAGTTAGCCCATTGTAGCCGCCTGGCGAGTCCATGTTCCCTGCCAAGTGTGGGGATCCCCTGGGCCTCGATCAGCTATTTGCCAGATCTCTACTTCAAGGGCTCAGACCTCAACCCTCTAGCAGTGCCCCCCGCTGGAGGCCACATCTGACGCCGTCTCCGGGCTGGAACCCTGGCTGTGCGAGACAAACCCCCCCGAGAGTCCCCTCTCTGGGGAGCAGCTCTCCTTTCCTTGGGAGCTCGACTGCAACGTGTGCATAGCACCATCCTTCCCTATGCAGATTCTGTGATTGGTTGAGGAGTCTCGCTCCCGGCCCTCAGCATCAGAGTCAGTAGGAGTTCTGCGTGGTCTCTCGTCCCGTGTCCTTTTCCCTCTCCTGGTCCCTCGGCCCTGGCCCGCAGCCTCAGGCACCCCATGTTCAAGCCAGTCTTAGAATTCCTGTGGTGTTTCAAAAAAGTGAGCTTTGCATTGTGGAGGACTTTCAATTTGGCAGGCTACAACAACATGTATGTTAGTCCCATGGCCTTTAGTTTCTGTTTTGCTGCCAAAAAATATTTGTGCTGCTCCTGCACCTGTTTGGTATAGTCGGGAAATATAGCAATACTGCAGTTTCCATAGTGGGGGACCTGCTGCTCTCGGGCCGCTCTCAGGATACAGTCCGTATCCCTGTAGTAGAAGACTTTTGCAATAATGGCCTCAGAGGCGCCCCTGGAGGGGGCAGAAGAACTAGGGCCCTGTGCACCCTCCCAATGACAAACACCAAGCATCCTCTGCCCTTCTGTCAAGCTCGGCCACCTCTGCACTTACTGTGGTCATCTGCCTCTTCAGTGTGGCCATTTCCCCCTAGAGGATCCCAGTGTTGGTTTCTGCTGTGATAACTTTCTCTGAAACTTTGCGGAGGTCAGCCCTCAGTAAGTTGAGGTCATTGACACAGACTCTATCCAGTGTTTCAATGCGGAGCGGAGTCCCTGAATGGCCTGCATCAAGTCTGCCCTTGAGGGCTCCGCCGTGTCTCCCCCAGGGGGATCTCCATCTCCTTCCCCCGCCTACCACGTGAGCTATTGTGTAGGCCGCCGTGGGGTAGTACTTTGTGTGATGGAGTGTGTTCAGGTCACCTTCGCTGCTCTATCTTTCCCCATCTGCGCACTCCGTCCCTGCCCCTGCGGTCCCAGGGTCAAAAGGAGGTCCAACCCGGATGGTCAAACACCTTTCCCTACAGGATACTTTGGGGGTCATTCTGACCTCGGCGGTAAAAGGCGCTTACCGCCGGTCAGAAGGCCGCCACAACACCGCCGCGATCGCGGTAAACCGCCACGATCATTCTGACCCTCAAGAGGCAAACCGCCAAAAACCCTACATCCACAAAAGTCCACCACACCAACGGCCAGCGTTAAACTGGCGAAGACCAAACCTCCACCGTCACGCCAACAGAAATACGCCCATGCCATTACGACCCACGAATCCACGCGGCGGTCTTTCAACCGCGGTATTCCATTGGCGGTACACACCGCCGCGCTCAAAATACACATACAGCTCCAAAACACAGCCACATTGGACAATTTGAAATACACACACCTGAGACACATACACACAACACACCCACACACCCAATTAACTATAAAACACACACCCACATCACCCACAAACCCCTACGACCACAAATCAGAGACGAAGCCCAGAGAGAGACAGCACAGAATAGAGAACACCATCACACAGAGGCACACTACACCATCACCCACACAACAACCACGCACAAAACACCACACACCACTACACTCACCACACTCATCACCGCAAACACCACCCCACACCTCATCCACACCAACCCATGGCACCCCCAAGACACCCCAGGTTCTCAGAAGCAGAACTCAGGGTCATGGTGGAGGAAATAGTTCGGGTAGAGCCCCAGCTCTTCGGGACACAGGTGCAGCACACCACCATTGCCAGGAAGATGGAGCTATGGCAAAGAATAGTGGACAGGGTCAACGCTGTGGGACAGCATCCACGAAATTGGGACGACATCAGGAAGGGGTGGAACGACCTACGGGGGAAGGTGCGTTCCATGGTATCCAGGCACAACATTGCGGTGCAGAAGACTGGCGGCGGACCCCCACCTCAACCCCCAGAATTTACAACATGGGAGGAACAGGTCTTGAACATCCTGCATCCTGAGGGCCTCGCAGGAGTATCTGGAGGAATGGACTCTGGTAAGTCTAATCTCAACTACTTCATCCCCCCCACCCACCAGCATGCCAACTCATACCCCCACCCTCCCCCCCCACCCCATCACACATCCTCCCTGCTAATGTCTCACCATCACAACCCACCCATCCCAACACCAAACCCTGCATGCCACCACAAACCATCGACACCCATCACCTAAGCATGCCCACTGCACATACCCATCTCCCCCACAAACCGCCGTCACAACAGCCCCCACAAAGGAATGCCAGCACTGGGGTACACGGGCACCCACCCATTGCACGCTATGGCACACACAGAAGCAATAACCATACTCTTATACCCCTGCAGGACCCGAACGCCACCACACCGCCCAGGAAGGTCCAGAAATGTCCATCCCACCCCCAGAAGAGGCCCCCAGTGATGACAGCAGCTCTGTCTCCCTGGACCCAGATGACCAGCCCGGCCCATCGGGGACCTCGGGACAGTCGGTTCCCCTCAGACATCCACAGGCCACAGCAGACCTACGCCCCTCTGGGAACAGCAGCACAGCACCCACCCAGCGGGCCCATGCCTCTGTCTCCAGGACACGTCAATCAGCGGTGTGTCCACCACTACAGGGCACCCAGGTTAACCCACCACCCCAACAACAACAGGGACCTGGGGGCAGTGGTAGTGGGCACACGGTCCAGGGGACAGAGGCCCAGGGAAACAGGGGAACTGGGAGGGCTGCTGTGCGACAGGGGGGGGACAGGCCCAGGGAACCCACTCTCCACGAGGCCCACACCTCCATCATGGGAGCATACCACCACTCCCAGGAGACGATGGCGATGGTCCTGGCCAGGTTCCAGGAGATCCAGGTACTGCAGGAGGAACAGTTTATGGGGTTCAGGGAAGAACTGAGAAACATTAGTTCTGCAATGGGCACCATCGTTGTGGCTCTCAACCAGATTATCACCACATTGCGGGACCATGTGGCACCAAAAAGGGCCCCTGTCACTAGCATGGACCAGGAACAGGCTACCACCTCCGCCGGCGCTAGTGGACAGGAGGCCCCGACACAAGAACAACCGGCCACCAGAACCCCACCTCCTGCAGAAGAAGAACCACCCCACAAGCGGGGCCTGAGATCTAGGAAGAAGACAGAGTAGGATGCCAAGACCCCCGCAAGGAAAGGATACCCCCTGATGTCATCCCACTGTCCCACATTGTCACCCTGTCCAATCTTAAACTGCCCCTGCTCCACCTTCCACAGGCATATGGACAATGCACCTGTGAGACTGAGAATCTGGACTCTGCCATGGACATTCCTCCACCATCACCCATCACCGATTTTCAACCATGTCCCAAAATTGAGCACTTTAATAAACACACTTATTGCACACAAATAATCTGGAGTCTGCCTGTATTTTTGAAAATATGTATTAGACATAAACGTGCCAAAATGACCAGTTACATTGTGATGACAACATTCCACTGTCACACAGCTGTAGTCCATGGGCAAACAAAGCAGAGGTCACGCAGTGGGGCCCACATCTCTGAAATTGGAAGGGAAAGTCACAACTCTGTTAGCATACACTGGGTGAAAAGGACAGACAGTAGAGAGGCAGGAGACTGTAAGTAAATGTAAAATGCCGGTGTTGATTCTTACCTGTGTGTTATTGAAAATACTGCTGTATCACTGTGTCCCTGTTGTCTGTGTCGTCCTCTTCGTCTTCCTCCTCTTCACTCTCCGCAGGCTCCACAGCTGCTACAACACCACCATCTGGACCATACTCCTGCAGAAAAGGCACCTGGCGTCGCAAAGCCAGGTTGTAAAGCATACAGCAGGCCACGATGATGTGGCACACCTTCTTTGGTGAGTACATTAGGGATCCACCTGTCATATGCAGGCACCTAAACCTGGCCTTCAGGAGGCCGAAGGTCCGCTCGATCATCCTCCTAGTATGCCCATGTGCCTCATTGTACCGTTCCTCTGCCCTTGTCCTGGGATTCCTCACTGGGGTCAGTAACCACGACAGGTTGGGGTAACCTGAGTCACCAATTAGCCACACACGGTGTCTCTGTAGTTGTTCCATCACATAAGGGATGCTGCTATTTCGCATGATGTACGCGTCATGCACTGACCCAGGGAACTTGGCATTTACATGGGAGATGTACTGGTCAGCCAAACAGACCACCTGGACATTCATGGAATGATAACTTTTTCTGTTCCTGTACACCTGTTCACTTTCTCTGGGGGGTACTAAAGCCACATGTGTCCCATCAATGGCACCAATGATGTTGGGAATATGTCCAAGGGCATAGAAATCACCCTTCACTGTAGGCAAATCCCCCACCTCAGGGAAAACGATGTATCTCCGCATGTGTTTGAGCAGGGCAGACAACACTCTGGACAACACCTTTGAAAACATAGGCTGAGACATCCCTGATGAAATGGCCACTGTTGTTTGAAATGACCCACTTGCCAAAAAATGGAGTACTGACAGCACCTGCACTAGAGGGGGGATCCCTGTGGGTTGGCGGATGGGTGACATCAGGTCTGGCTCCAGCTGGGCACACAGTTCCTGTATAGTGGCTCGGTCAAGCCTGTATGTCAGAATGACATGTCGTTCCTCCATTGTCGACAGGTCCACCAGCGGTCTGTACACGGGAACATTCCTCCATCTCCTCGCAAGTCCCAGCGGACGGTGCCTAGGAAGGACAACAGCGAGCACAGAGTCAATCAACCCACAGGTACGTTCCCACAGCTTGCACAGTACACGATTCTCTATGCATTGAATGGCTTGTATGAGTGTTGATGCAAGGCCTAGGCATGTGTGACGCAGTAGAAATTAAGCCATGTGGGCCCTTGAAATGGCGGCTGCCTGACCTGTGAAGTGCGACAATGGGATGTGAGGTCAATGCGCTGGCGTGGCACACTGTGGCGGTAGGCGGTCGAAGACCGCGGCGCAAAGCCGCATTGGTTAACATTGAACCCTATGGGTTTCAGGAGCCAATGACGAAGTGCGCCGGCGGTCGCGGTACGCACCGCCGCGGTACGCACCGCCGCAGACGTGACCGCCATTTTGTATCTGCTTAATCACTCGAGACCTGATCATCCACAGGAGAGGACCTATACTGCAAGTGCTGCTGTGACCTCGGTCTGGAAGATACAATGGCTGCTGCGACTGGGGAAAGGGCCCCTGCCTTCACTTCTGAAGAATTGGAGAAACTCGTGGATGGGGTCCTCCCCCAGTATGCGCTACTCTACGGTCCTCCAGACCAACAGGTAAGTACACTGGGAGCATGCTTTGGGGGCAATGCCTGTGTTGAGTCGGGTGGATAAAAGATGGTGGGGAGGGGAGCGATTGAGGCATGCATCAAACGACGGATGAGAGCATGTGCCACATGGCAAGGGTGGGGATGGGGGGCCACTCACATCGAGCATGCAGAAAATTATGACAATGTTATTTCCCCCCCGTACATGTGACATAGGTCAGCGCCCATCAGAAAATCGACATTTGGTGTGCCATCGCCAAGGACGTACGGACCCTGGGGGTCCACAACAGACGGGGCACCCACTGCTGCAAGAGGTGGGAGGACATCCGCCGCGGGAGCAGGAAGACCGCGGAGGCTCTGCTGTGGATGGCCTCCCAACGTAGGAGGGGTGCCACTCGTCAATTGACCCCCCTGATGTCTCGGATCCTGGCGGTGGCCTACCCAGATTTGGATGGGCGCGTGAGGACATCACAGCAGACACAAGGGGGTGAGTACAGGCACATTCTGCTATCTTAGCGCGCAGTGGAGGTGTCTGGGTGGGGGAGGAGGGCTGTGGGTATCCCTAGGCCAGGGCGATTTCTGTACGCTAGGCCCCTCCGTAAGGCATGGCCCTGTGCCCCCGCCCCCCACCTCTGTAGGGTGCCAAGTACAGCTATCCATGGCCCTGTGTCACCTATGTGTGCAGTTGTCGCCCATAGGCTTGTAGGCCAAGTCCCAATGATTGAGTAGTGTACCCCAAGTGCACAGCGTAGTTCAGGGGGCTTCTGTGTCTGTCCTCTCCGCCAACTGTGTTGCCAATGCATGCACTCAACATGTCTTTATTCCCCCCCCCTTTTTGCTGCTCTTCCTGTTCATGTGTGCATTAGCATCATCAGGCGGAGGAGAAGTGGCATCGGAGCACGAGGGAGCTGCATCTCACATGGCCCTGGAGGGCCATGCAACCGACTCGGAGTTCACCAGTGAGACGGAGGGCGAGGGGAGCTCCACAACGGGGACACGTGGAGACATCAGTGACACAGACACGTCCTCGGAAGGGAGCTCCCTTGTGGTGGCGGCAACATCCGTGCCCACCGCAACAACAGCTACAGCCGCCACCCAGCGCACCAGCTCTGCCCTCCAAGCAGCCCCTCAGCGTTCGCCCCGTGCCCGCTCGCACATGAAGGCGGGCATCTCCTTCGCCCCAGGCACCTCAGGCCCTGCCCCAGTTACCCCTGCTGCCCTCAGTGAGGAGGTCATTGACCTCCTCAGGACGCTTATTGTTGGGCAGTCTACCCTTTTGAATGCCATCCAGGGGGTAGAAAGGGAGGTGCACCGGAGCAATGCATACCTGGAGGGCATTCATTCGGGTCAGGCTGCCCATCAGCGATCGTTCAACGCGCTGGCCTCAGCACTGACGGCAGCCATTGTCCCTGTCTCCTGCCTCCCTCCTCCAACTTCCTCCACCCAGTCCCACTCCCCTGTTCCTCTGCCTATCCCAGACACACCTACAGACCAGCCTGCACACACCTCAACACCCAAGGGCAGCTCATCCAGACATAAGCACCACACATCACACAAGCATTCACACAAGCAACAGCCACATGCAGACATACCAACAGCCACTGCCTCCTCTGTGTCCCCCTCCTCCTCGTCTCCCTCCTCCCTCCCTGTGACGTCTCCACTCACACTTGCATGCACAACATCATCAGCCACTACGTCCATCACCAGCACACCCACCAGAACACTCCGCACACGTGCAGTCACCACCCCCACTGCCATTTACACGTCCCCTGTGTCCTCTCCCAGTGTGTCTGTCACCCCCTCTTCCAAACCACACAAACGCAGGCAGCCACCCACCCAACAGCCATCCACCTCACAACAGCCTCCGTCACAAGCACCTGCACCCAAAGGCACCACACTTGACTCTCCTACAACCACATCCTCTTCCTCCACTCCCATACACACTGCACCTACCCTTCCCACTGCTCCTAAAAAGTTTTTCCTGTCCAAAATTAACCTCTTTCCATCACCTGACCCACCCCCTCCATCTCGTAAGAGTCCAATCAGCACCTCAGCCACCACAACCCCTGGACCTACAAGGACCATAGTACAAGGATATTGGAGTCCACCACCTTCAAGGGCAGCTACATCGGCCAGCAGTAAAGGGACAGCCAGCCCACCCCCGGGGAAAAAATCCAAGAAAGGCAAGGCCCGGCACGAGAGGCCAGAGACGGCAGCCTCCAAAGGCACTACCCTGGCACGTCAGGAAGTGGGGTGCCACCTGGCACATCTACAAAGGGAGGCAAGGGCCACAGAGAATCACGGAAGGATGGCAAGGGCAGCACGGCCGACAAGTCCGGCAGCAGGCGAGCTGCCCAGGAGGGCCCCACCAGCCCCATTCCGGGTGTGAAGGAGGACACCCACGGGCCCGGGACTCCAGCACAGGAGGGCCCAGCAAGCGAGAAGTCGGATGGCGAGTGAACACCATATATTGGCCGGATATGGTGCCCTGGAGACACATGTCAAGAACCGCTGAACAGGGCCCTTCAAGACAAGCACCGCTGAACAGGGCCCTTCAAGACAAGCACCGCTGAACAGGGCCCTTCAAGACAAGCACCGCTGAACAGGGCCCTTCAAGACAAGCACCGCTGAACAGGGCCCTTCAAAACAAGCACTGCTGAACAGGGCACCGCCGTCTCAAGAACCGCTGAACAGGGCCCTTCAAGACAAGCACCGCTGAACAGGGCCCTTCAAGACAAGCACCGCTGAACAGGGCACCGCCATCTCAAGAACCGCTGAACAGGGCCCTTCAAGACAAGCACCGCTCCGCTGGGCCCTTCAAGACAAGCACCGCTGAACAGGGCCCTTCAAGACAAGCACCTCTGAACAGGGCCCTTCAAGACAAGCACCGCTGAACAGGGCACCGCCGTCTCAAGAACCGCTGAACAGGGCCTTTCAAGACAAGCACCGCTGAACAGGGCACCGCCGTCTCAAGAACCGCTGAACAGGGCCCTTCAAGACAAGCACCGCTGAACAGGGCACCGCCGTCTCAAGAACTGCTGAACAGGGCCCTTCAAGACAAGCACTGCTCCGCTGGGCCCTTCAAGACAAGCATCGCTGAACAGGGCCCTTGAAGACAAGCACCGCTGAACAGGGCCCTTCAAGACAAGCACCGCTCCGCTGGGCCCTTCATCTCAAGCACCGCTCCGCTGGGCCCTTCATCTCTGCACCGCTCCGCTGGGCACCGCCGTCTCAAGCACCGCTCCGCTGGGCCCTTCATCTCAAGCACCGCTCCGCTGGGCCCTTCATCTCAAGCACCGCTCCGCTGGGCCCCGCCGTCTCAAGCACCGCTCCGCTGGGCCCTTCATCTCAAGCACCGCTTTGCTGGGCCCTTCATCTCTGCACCGCTCCGCTGGGCACCGCCGTCTCAAGCACCGCTCCGCTGGGCCCTTCATCTCAAGCACTGCTCCGCTGGGCACCGCCGTCTCGTCAATTGACCCCCCTGATGTCTCGGATCCTGGCGGTGGCCTACCCAGATTTGGATGGGCGCGTGAGGACATCACAGCAGACACAAGGGGGTGAGTACCAGCACATTCTGCTATCTTAGCGCGCAGTGGAGGTGTCTGGGTGGGGGAGGAGGGCTGTGGGAATCCCTAGGCCAGGGCGATTTCTGTACGCTAGGCCCCTCCGTAAGGCATGGCCCTGTGCCCCCGCCCCCCACCTCTGTAGGGTGCCAAGTACAGCTATCCATGGCCCTGTGTCACCTATGTGTGCAGTTGTCGCCCATAGGCTTGTAGGCCAAGTCCCAATGATTGAGTAGTGTACCCCAAGTGCGCGGCGTAGTGCAGGGGGCTTCTGTGTCTGTCCTCTCCGCCAACTGTGTTGCCAATGCATGCACTCAACATGTCTTTATTCCCCCCCCCTTTTTGCTGCTCTTCCTGTTCATGTGTGCATTAGCATCATCAGGCGGAGGAGAAGTGGCATCGGAACACGAGGGAGCTGCATCTCACATGGCCCTGGAGGGCCATGCAACCGACTCGGAGTTCACCAGTGAGACGGAGGGTGAGGGGAGCTCCACAACGGGGACACGTGGAGACATCAGCGACACAGACACGTCCTCGGAAGGGAGCTCCCTTGTGGTGGCGGCAACATCCGTGCCCACCGCAACAACAGCTACAGCCGCCACCCAGCGCACCAGCTCTGCCCTCCAAGCAGCCCCTCAGCGTTCGCCCCATGCCCGCTCGCACATGAAGGCGGGCATCTCCTTCGCCCCAGGCACCTCAGGCCCTGCCCCAGTTACCCCTGCTGCCCTCAGTGAGGAGGTCATTGACCTCCTCAGGACGCTCATTGTTGGGCAGTCTACCCTTTTGAATGCCATCCACGGGGTAGAAAGGGAGGTGCACCGGAGCAATGCATACCTGGAGGCCATTCATTCGGGTCAGGCTGCCCATCAGCGATCGTTCAACGCGCTGGCCTCAGCACTGACGGCAGCCATTGTCCCTGTCTCCTGCCTCCCTCCTCCAACTTCCTCCACCCAGTCCCACTCCCCTGTTCCTCTGCCTATCCCAGACTCACCTACAGACCAGCCTGCACACACCTCAACACCCAAGGGCAGCTCATCCAGACATAAGCACCACACATCACACAAGCATTCACACAAGCAACAGCCACATGCAGACATACCAACAGCCACTGCCTCCTCTGTGTCCCTCTCCTCCTCGTCTCCCTCCTCCCTCCCTGTGACGTCTCCACTCACACTTGCATGCACAACATCATCAGCCACTACGTCCATCACCAGCACACCCACCAGAACACTCCGCACACGTGCAGTCACCACCCCCACTGCCATTTACACGTCCCCTGTGTCCTCTCCCAGTGTGTCTGTCACCCCCTCTTCCAAACCACACAAACGCAGGCAGCCACCCACCCAACAGCCATCCACCTCACGACAGCCTCCGTCACAAGCACCTGCACCCAAAGGCACCACACTTGACTCTCCTACAACCACATCCTCTTCCTCCACTCCCATACACACTGCACCTACCCTTCCCACTGCTCCTAAAAAGTTTTTCCTGTCCAAAATTAACCTCTTTCCATCACCTGACCCACCCCCTCCATCTCGTAAGAGTCCAATCAGCACCTCAGCCACCACAACCCCTGGACCTACAAGGACCATAGTACAAGGATATTGGAGTCCACCACCTTCAAGGGCAGCTACATCGGCCAGCAGTAAAGGGACAGCCAGCCCACCCCCTGGGAAAAAATCCAAGAAAGGCAAGGCCCGGCACGAGAGGCCAGAGACGGCAGCCTCCAAAGGCATTACCCTGGCACCGTCAGGAAGTGGGGTGCCACCTGGCACATCTACAAAGGGAGGCAAGGGCCACAGAGAATCACGGAAGGATGGCAAGGGCAGCACGGCCAACAAGTCCGGCAGCAGGCGAGCTGCCCAGGAGGGCCCCACCAGCCCCATTCCGGGTGTGAAGGAGGACACCCACTGGCCCGGGACTCCAGCACAGGAGGGACCAGCAAGCGAGAAGTCGGATGGCGAGTGAACACCATATATTGGCCGGATATGGTGCCCTGGAGACACATGTCAAGAACCGCTGAACAGGGCCCTTCAAGACAAGCACCGCTGAACAGGGCCCTTCAAGACAAGCACCGCTGAACAGGGCCCTTCAAGACAAGCACCGCTGAACAGGGCCCTTCAAGACAAGCACCGCTGAACAGGGCCCTTCAAAACAAGCACCGCTGAACAGGGCACCGCCGTCTCAAGAACCGCTGAACAGGGCCCTTCAAGACAAGCACCGCTGAACAGGGCCCTTCAAGACAAGCACCGCTGAACAGGGCACCGCCATCTCAAGAACCGCTGAACAGGGCCCTTCAAGACAAGCACCGCTCCGCTGGGCCCTTCAAGACAAGCACCGCTGAACAGGGCCCTTCAAGACAAGCACCTCTGAACAGGGCCCTTCAAGACAAGCACCGCTGAACAGGGCACCGCCGTCTCAAGAACCGCTGAACAGGGCCCTTCAAGACAAGCACCGCTGAACAGGGCACCGCCGTCTCAAGAACCGCTGAACAGGGCCCTTCAAGACAAGCACCGCTCCGCTGGGCCCTTCAAGACAAGCATTGCTGAACAGGGCCCTTGAAGACAAGCACCGCTGAACAGGGCCCTTCAAGACAAGCACCGCTCCGCTGGGCCCTTCATCTCAAGCACCGCTCCGCTGGGCCCTTCATCTCTGCACCGCTCCGCTGGGCACCGCCGTCTCAAGCACCGCTCCGCTGGGCCCTTCATCTCAAGCACCGCTCCGCTGGGCCCCGCCGTCTCAAGCACCGCTCCGCTGGGCCCTTCATCTCAAGCACCGCTTTGCTGGGCCCTTCATCTCTGCACCGCTCCGCTGGGCACCGCCGTCTCAAGCACCGCTCCCCTGGGCCCTTCATCTCAAGCACCGCTCCGCTGGGCCCTTCATCTCAAGTACCGCTCCGCTGGGCCCTTCATCTCTGCACTGCTCCGCTGGGCACCGCCGTCTCAAGCACCGCTCCGCTGGGCCCTTCATCTCAAGCACCGCTCCGCTGGGCACCGCCGTCTCAAGCACCGCTCCGCTGGGTCCTTCATCTCAAGCACCGCTTCGCTGGGCACCGCCGTCTCAAGCACCGCTCCGCTGGGCCCTTCATCTCAAGCACCGCTCCGCTGGGCACCGCCGTCTCAAGCAACGCTCCGCTGGGCCCTTCATCTCTGCACCGCTCCGCTGGGCACCGCCGTGTCAAGCACCGCTCCGCTGGGCCCTTCATCTCAAGCACCGCTCCGCTGGGCCCTTCATCTCAAGCACCGCTTCGCTGGGCACCGCCGTCTCAAGCACTGCTCCGCTGGGCCCTTCATCTCAAGCACCGCTCCGTTGGGCACTTCATCTCAAGCACCGCTCCGCTGGGCCCTTCATCTCAAGCACCGCTCCGCTGGGCCCTTCATCTCTGCACCGCTCCCCTGGGCACCGCCGTCTCAAGCACCGCTCCGCTGGGCCCTTCATCTCAAGCACCGCTCCGATGGGCCCTTCATCTCAAGCACCGCTCCGCTGGGCCCCGCCGTCTCAAGCACCACTCTGCTGGGCCCTTCATCTCAAGCACCGCTTCGCTGGGCCCTTCATCTCTGCACCGCTCCGCTGGGCACCGCCGTCTCAAGCACCGCTCCGCTGGGCCCTTCATCTCAAGCACCGCTCCGCTGGGCACCGCCGTCTCAAGCACCGCTCCGCTGGGCCCTTCATCTCTGCACCGCTCCGCTGGGCACCGCCATCTCAAGCACCGCTCCGCTGGGCCCTTCATCTCAAGCACCGCTCCGCTGGGCCCTTCATCTCAAGCACCGCTTCGCTGGGCACCGCCGTCTCAAGCACCGCTCCGCTGGGCCCTTCATCTCAAGCACCTCTCCGCTGGGCACCGCCGTCTCAAGCGCCGCTCCGCTGGGCCCTTCATCTCTGCACCGCTGGGCACCGCCGTCTCAAGCACCGCTCCGCTGGGCCCTTCATCTCAAGCACCGCTCCGCTGGGCCCTTCATCTCAAGCACCGCTTCGCTGGGCACCGCTGTCTCAAGCACCGCTCCGCTGGGCCCTTCATCTCAAGCACCGCTCCGCTGGGCACCGCCATCTCAAGCACCGCTCCGCTGGGCCCTTCATCTCTGCACTGCTCCGCTGGGCACCGCCGTCTTAAGCACCGCTCCGCTGGGCCCTTCATCTCAAGCACCGCTCCGCTGGGCCCTTCAAGTCAAGCACCGCTGGCCCATTGGCAGAAGGGGCAGGCCCGGATCTGTTTCGGGCAGGGCTGCACGATGCACTCTGGGCACCATGCCTCCTCCAGTACCAGTGGAGTCTGTAATCCACTTGAGAGACTGTGGCTTTGCACTCCCCAGGATATAACAGTGGGCAAGCCACCCACTGTAGAGACTTGTGAGACTGTGGCTTTGCACTCCCCAGGATTGCACAGTGGGCAACCCACCCACTGTAGAGACTTGTGAGACTGTGGCTTTGCACTCCCCAGGATGTAACAGTGTGCAAGCCACCCACTGTAGAGACTTGTGAGACTGTGGCTTTGCACTCCCCAGGATGGCACAGAGGGCAAGCCACCCACTGTAGAGACTTGAGAGACTGTGGCTTTGCACTCCCCAGGATGGGACAGTGGCCATGGAGGCCCCTCATGGATCTGGCGTCGTGGACTCATGTGGCTGAGGTGCCTCCCCTTCCCTTCCCCCTGAGGTGCCTGTAGTTTTTCTATCTGATGCCCCTGCAGTGTTCTCTCCAATGGATTCGGGTCTCCTGTGTGGGCTTTGCCCATGTGTTGAGGCCCATTGGCCAACGTACAATGACTGAAACCCAATTTGGACAGGACAATTTACATATGTGTGTATAGTTATAGATGTTGGAAATAAGTTTTTTACTTAGCCTTACAATATATTTGAATTTCATGATCATTTTATTTTGTCTTGGCATTCTTCTGGGGGGTTTGGGAGGTGTCACTCTGAGTTGTTGCTCTGCATTGATGTGTAGTTAGTTGTGGGTGAGGGTGGGTGTGTCGCGTATGTGTATGCCCGTAATCTTTTCTCCTCCCCCCTCCCCTGTGTCGTAGGTGCAGTACTCACCGTTGTCTTCTGCGCCGGCGTTCGTGCTCCTGGTAGAGGAGCAGGTAGACAATAGCTGGTAGGATGTGTAGTTCTGGTTCCATGCTGTCCAGATTCCTCGTGGAGTGTGTAGAGGTGAGCGTTTTCCCGTTCGTAGTCTGTTTCCGCCGTGTTTTTATCGGCGGGGCTCCCGCCCCGGAAAAGGATTGGTGAGTTGTGATAGGGTGGGCGGTACATTGTCTCCCGCCTGTCTGTTGGCGGTCACCGCCGCGCTGTTTGTTTGTCCCGCCGTGGCGGTCGGAGTGTTAAAGTGGCTGTTGGCGGGTTGGCCGCCGCTTTAACACCGACCGCCAGGGTTGGAATGACCCCCTTTATCTGCTGGGGCCCAGCAGTCACCCAGGGGGAGCCACCGGCCAGCACATTCAAGTGCGTCCCCCCCCACCAGAGAGGGGACAAGAGAATCAGTCACCGGCTGCCTGTGTCCCACACTGAAAGCCAGGGCAGATTCCACTGCCCCGGTTTGCCAATGTCCCACGTCGTCATCTTCTTGCCTCCTCCCAGATCCCGTGTGTCCAGAGCTCACCGCTCCATGGGCTCTCCCCCGCTTTCCAGTGCTTCTCCTCACTACGTCAGCCAGCCCTCTCCACTGCATCGGCCTTCAGGCCTCTCCACAGAGAGCCCCCGAGAGCTCGAGCCGCCCACTGCTCCTCCGGCCGTTGCACCATTCTCCAATTAGGGACAGACCACGCGACCCACAGAGGCAACCACAGGCTCACCGCCGGGGTTGGCCCCTCTCATTAGGCCCACAGCGGTCTGCAGCCGTCCTCCCTCCCACACCGCTGCAGGCCTCTCGTCGCTGGGGGCTCTGCCCCTCAAAGGTCGCACCAGGAGGCACCAGGGGGCCCACTGGGGACCACCACATTCGGTCCGAGGGGGCCAGATCTACGGCCCAAGCTGGCTGTGGAAGGCCACCTGTCTCGCTCCGCAATCGGGGGACTCTTTCTGGGTGTACCTGGCTTCCAAATCAGCAAACGCCCCCAATCCGAGGTGTAATTAGCAAACTAGCAGGATTAAATCAAAATCAAATCATTAACATTTATAAAGCGCGCTACTCACCCGTGCGGGTCTCAAGGCGCTAGGGGAAAGGGGGGGTTACTGCTGCTCGAAAAGCCAGGTTTTGAGGAGTCTCCGGAATGCGGAGTGGTCCTGGGTGGTCCTGAGGCTGCTGGGGAGGGTGTTCCAGGTCTTGGCTGCCGGGAAGGAGAAGGACCTCCCACCTGCTGTGGAGCGGCGGATGCGAAGGACGGCAGCGAGCGCGAGGCCAGAGGAACGGAGGCGATGGGTGGGGGCGTAGAAGCTGAGGCGACGGTTGAGGTATTCCGGTCCCTTGTTGTGGAGGGCTTTGTGTGCGTGGGTGAGAAGTCGGAAGGTGATCCTTTTGCTGACTGGGAGCCAATGCAGGTGTCTCAGGTATGAGGAGATGTGGCTGTTGCGGGGTACGTCAAGGATGAGGCAGGCTGAGGCGTTTTGAATACGTTGCAGGCGTTTTTGGGGTTTAGCGGTGGTCCCAGCATAGAGGGTGTTGCCGTAGTCCAGGCGGCTCGTGACGAGGGCGTGGGTCGCGGTTTTTCTAGTGTCGGCGGGGATCCAGCGGAAGATCTTGCGGAGCATGCGGAGGATGAGGAAGCAGGCAGAGGACACGGCGTTGACTTGCTTGGTCATGGTGAGAAGAGGGTCCAAGATGAAGCCGAGGTTGCGGGCTTGGTCTGAGGGGGTCGGTGCGGTGCCAAGGGCCGTGGGCCACCAGGAGTCGTCCCAAGCGGACGGGGTGTTGCCGAGGATGAGGACCTCCGTTTTGTCAGAGTTCAGCTTTAGGCGGCTGAGCCTCATCCAATCTGCGACGTCCTTCATGCCCTCTTGTAGGTTGGTCTTGGCGCTGGCGGGGTCCTTAGTGAGGGAGAGTATAAGTTGGGTGTCGTCGGCGTAGGAGGTGATGATGATGTTGTGCTTGCGTACGATGTCGGCGAGGGGGCTCATGTAGACATTGAAGAGTGTCGGGCTGAGCGATGAGCCTTGAGGTACGCCGCAGATGATCTTGGTGGGGTCTGAACAAAACGGTGGGAGGTAAACTCTTTGAGAGCGGTTTGAGAGGAAGGAGGCAATCCAGTCCAGGGCCTGTCCTTGGATCCCGGTGGAGCGGAGGCGGGTTATTAGGGTGCGGTGACAGACGGTGTCGAAGGCAGGTCAGGTCGAGGAGGATGAGGGCGACTGTTTCACCATTGTCCATCAGGGTTCTGATGTCCGTCAGAGTAGGCAGGATTATTGGAGGAAAAACCTCCGTATTGGGGGAGAGAACTCAGAGATCATGTCTGCGCAGCCATCTTGTAAGGCCACACCCCCACTGAGACAGGTGCCGGCAATCTTAGAAGTGTCTAGAAATCTTAGAAGAGGTCAGAGGGGAACGTAGGCCATTAATGTAGATGATGAAAAGCAGCGGGGCCAAGGTACACCCTAGACGTACACCATGCTTGAGGGAGAATTCCGGAAACATTTCCCCATTCATGACCATACACACTCTAGCAGCTAGATTCACTTGCATTGAGTGCAAGAAATTCAATAAGGACAGCTCCACCCCTATATCCAGTAGCAACTGCAACAACTTGGTCATGTTCACAGAATCTAAAACTCTTGATAGGTCCATAAAGGCCAGGTACAGTGGGCAAAATTCACTAGCAAACTCAGATTCAGACATTGCCCCATCACACACAGCTCAGGGTGGAACCCAAACTGGAAGACAGAGAGAATATTTTGTTATTGGACCCAGGCAGTGAGACAATTGTAAATTACTCTGCCTATAATCTCAACTGAGCAATCAATAAGTGAAATTGGTATGTTCCATTTTGGGGACATATGATCTCCCTTTTTAAGCGAGGAATGTCTGTGTTCAAGGAATGATTGGAAACATTTTTAATCAAAGGACTCCAAAAATCAGGCCTACATTTCATTAAGTAGACTGGGACCCCATCTGGCCCTGGGGCCTTCCTTCTTGCACTCTACAGTATTGCCATCATACTTCAAATAATGACATGAATAGGGCAGGTGAATTCTGCAATCTGCTTGGTAAAGAATTAACCCTGTCTACGTCCTCCTCAATATGATACATGGCAGTGAAGTGCAAAACCCAGTCAGGCTCTAGATTATTACAATCGAAGGGAAAGTTTCCTGGGGCATTTCTTAATCTGATTTCCTTAACAGTGTCCCAGAAAAGCTTGCTGTTCTTCCCTACCGCGGCAAGCTCCAGTGGTCCTCAGTCACTCTTATGTAAGTCTCCTTTCTGGATTTGAGGGTGGATGTATAAGCTAAATGTGCAGCCGAACCTCAGGTTAACTCTTGGGCTGGTGGATAACACCTTCCTTAGTTTACGGTCAAGCAGTATTACTCAGACCACCGGGGACTCCCCCTTGTTAGGCTTAGAAGTTTTAAGCAGAGAGCGTCTAATACAATGGCTTAGGTTCTTTTGGTGAACAAACATGTCACCACCATTTACTTCTGACAGACAATTAAGGGACAGCCCTTGCTGTGACTTTACCAATGTGTCCAAAGTGTCACAAGGCTCTTTACCGTGCCAAACAATCCTAAGGCCATCTGATGAATGTTGTGTGATGCAGATGGCTTTAGTGGGGTGGTTGTGTCTCCTTAGGGGCAAATGTAGGGCGTTATAATCCCCCCATTCGGTCTTACAACTTACCCTTTAAAGAACCAAGGTAAAAGATTTCTGGTCACAAACATATAGGGGTCATTCCTACCCTGGCGGTCATGGACCGCCAGAGCCGGGGACGGAGGAAACACCGCCAACAGGCTGGCGGTGCTTCAGGGGCAATTCTGACCGCGGCAGTAAAGCCGCGGTCAGAAAAGGGGAACCAGCGGTTTACCGCAGGTTTTCCCCTGCCCCAGAGAATCCTTCACGGCGGCGCTGCAAGCAGCGCCGCCATGGGGATTCCGACCCCCTTCACGCCATCCTGGTCCTGGCGGTAAAAACCGCCAGGAACAGGATCGCGGGAACGGGTGTTGTGGGGCCCCTGGGGGCCCCTGCACTGCCCATGCCAACAGGGGCCCCCTAACAGGGCCCCATAATGATTTTCAGTGTCTGCCTAGCAGACACTGAAAATCGCGACGGGTGCCACCATTCGGAGCCGGCTTCATTGTTGAAGGGGCTTTCACGCTGGGCCAGCGGGCGGCCTTCTGGCAGTCGCCCGCCGGCCCAGCGGGAAAGTCAGAATGACCGCCGCGGTCATTTGACCGCGGTACGGTCTTCTGGCGGTTCCCGCCAGGCGGGCGGCTTCGGCCGCCCGCCGGGGTCCGAATGAGGCCCATAGTCACTAGTTGTAAGTGACCCTGTCCTTTAAAAGATGGCAGGCATGGCCCTTCTTCTCTAAGTCCGTTGACATGATCGACTATATCATGTACAGCTAGATGTCTGGCCAACAGAACACCCCTGCCATCGCTATGCACTCTATAAAATTCCCCCACTGGTGTCTCAAGCTCCCAAACATAGCATGCCAACTTAGCATTAAAATCACTACACAACAAGTAATGATGCTGTGATTTAATGACTCTCGCTGGGGACTGTAATTTGAAAAGAATGGACACAAGCAGTGTTACTAAAATCAGTATTGTAGAAATTATTTAAGTAAAAAATAAACTGTGATAATGTATCCTGTATTATTAAAGTTAAAAAGGCCGGAGACGCAGAATCAATGACTTTGACTTCCGCATTAAGCCTCAAGCAGATGCAGGTTTATCAAACAATACAAATAAAATTCCATGAATTTATCCATGGGTCCTAATGAAGAGTACTGCACCTGTGCTAATGATTGTAGCAAGTACCTTGTCAATCCTTGCTACTTATGATATAGCAAATACTCCAATATGGAGGAACAAGGTTTATTGCTGCAGCACAGTACCGTCACTAACAGTAAATGCCAACCTAGTAATGAATCCTACAGAACTTTGCTGAGTCAGAGCTCTAAGGCCCATATTTATACTTTTTTTAGTGCCGCATTTGCCTTAATTTTTTACCCAAAAGTGGCACAAACTTACGAAATTCAATTAGATTTTGTAAGTTTGCGACGCTTTTGTGTAAAAAACTGACACCAAGGCGGAGCTAAAAAAGTATAAATCAGGCCCTAAGTTCCAGAGATCATCATGGAAGCAAGTGCTGTGCAACAGTCAAATAAAACAATAACACATACTATAACAAGAAATATTTACCCCAAATTATAACATGATACTTCATTGCAAGCAAAGCTCACAAATGTTAATCATATCCTTAGACTTAGCTGCACACCCTAAACACCCATCAATAATTCACAGTGATATTCTTACTCCTTCCCCCAATTCTAAGCATTAGCTGCCTCTTAAGGCTCTCTCATCCCCAAACATCATTGCCAGAATTTAACAAGGTTTTACTAAATAATTTATATTTCCCACTCGTTGCCATTTTATCTTCATTTTCTTACTTTCCTCTTGCCTGCAGTAGGCTTGGGCAGCCTAGTTTCCCAATTTTAACAAGACCTGTCCCCATACTTCTCCCTTCCTAAACCCATCAGCTCTTCCTCTGAGTTATCCTCAGCATTTCTCTTTTTTAATCACCAGAAGAACTCTCCCTAGATGTGTTGTTTATACCCACCCAAGCCATCTTTCAATCATTCCTCTTCCATCATTTTTCCAGGAATCCTGTCACCTTCTTAATATACAGTCTGTTTCCCAGCAGGTATAAATGGACCCTGAGTTGACTAACCAACATGGGCCACTTATAATCTACCTCCACGTGGCTAACCATTCTGACACCCCTTCCTTTCCAAAAGGCAGTGCCTTGGCCTTTACTTCCTTGTACACTTTTGTTAAAAGCTGCCAGTTTTCTGACACCCATCTTGGTAGAATGTCTTTGCAGCAATTGTGTTCACATGATATCTGGTCTATCCCATGTTTCAAATACTCTCAACAAATCAACTTTTAGCATCAGCTGCAATTTCAAGAACAACAATTGGACCAAGACAATTTCCACCCAGGTTCACCAAAATCAAATCTAGCTTCAGTCTGCTGCAACTCAGTTCCCTTAATGAGTAAGTCAGGTGTTGCCCTTCAGAATCCCACTCAATATATAAATAAGGTGGTGTCAATTATTTTGGGTTACTAACAGGGTGCAGTAGTAATCCAAACAATTGTTCAGTAATTATTTACACAGTCAAGATCACTAGAAACAGTAGTATATGTATTTCAACAATTTTATTTTAAAATAATTATTTGAAAATGCTGGGATAAGTGCACATAAGATTGGTAAAACCACAGAAGATAATAAAAAAGCAGCTAAGCCTTTTAATAACAGTGAAAATAGGGAAAAATAGCAACATCACAATTTGTAGCTCTTACACTGTACTATATCTAAGCGCTATGCTAATTCAGGCAGACGATTAAATAATAAGCCTGACTTTCAGAAGTGGTGTGGATACCCACAGAACAAAGTTTGTAGACTGTTGAGAATAGCTTGTCACTATTTTAAGCACAAGGCCAAGAGCTAGGAGATTGTGTCTAATGGAGAACACAATTCTAACACCACTTTGTGAAGTCAGAATGGAATGTTTCATAGAGCCTCAGGAAGACTTGCTTATGGATTCTTCAGTTGAGTTGTAATCTGTGCTATGCACATCTGGATCTGCGTCTGCGACCTGGGTGAAGTTTCTCTCCTAAGTTGTCAAGGGACAGTCCTTATGTACTACATCCTACCAGAGACTGGAATTTCTGACAAGTTGAGGAATGTCTGATATAGATTATGTGCGTCAGTGTGTGCATCCCAGATGTTTCCTTATGAATTTATAAGCTGAGAGGACTTCAATTCAGACTCACATTGATTTTTTTTATGGAGAATATATGACCTTAAAAAAGGCACCTGTCCCAGACTGATGTCCCATTGGGGACTTTGCTGATGTCTATATCTGAATGACTTGACACTTTCACAGTTTTTGGAAAAATAGACACAGACAACATCTGAGGTAAGCGGACATGTTAATGATTCTGCTTAATTTGAAGAGAAGTTGCAGCCTTCATTGTCAAAGGTGGTAGCTTCCATTACCTAGGATGAATTTGGTGGTCAAAGATAAACAAGCTAAACAGGCTAACTAAAATGGAGACTATAAATAAAATGGATCTTTAATCATCATCTGCCCAGTCTTTTCAAAATATCTCCTTCCATCCCAGTCCATATGACTCTCTTACTAAACTCATTCTGAAGGAATGTATATCAAAGCACTTATTTTCCCATCCTCCCACCCTGAGGCATTTTCTTAACATCCTCGACACCTCTCTGTCCATCACTCTTCAACACTTGTAAGAAACTTCCTGCCCATTCCAAACCCCGCTATTCTCAAATAGCTGTTACATGTCTTTATTGGACAGATTTCTGATCTACCCACACTCACCCATGTCCCATTCACTTGCTGATCCATCTTGCTCCTGTACGGGCAATTGCACACTCTCAAGCCGTCTATCATCATAGCTTCAAATTCAAAACAATAAAAGAACTTTGCTCTAACAATCTCTCTCAATGTTCCACAGAACTTTATCGGGAATATTGTTCAGAACTTCCCAGATAGACATGTTACAGGGTCTAATCTAGATCATGATTTCTTGTGATAGCCTCACTGTAATTGCCTTCTGGCTGTGTTTATTCTTCCAGCTTTGCCATGCCTACCATTCCAAATTGAGTTCACATACTCGCCCGGCTCACCTTGTACCTCCAGAAAAACTTGCCATGAAAGTTATGCCGACCAATTTCCCTGTCATGGTTCCTGGTGATACATTTTTTTCACATAATGACATCACAAATTATGCTACATCTTGTCTCCTGTTCTCAATTCTGGCCATAGCAATTCTTCTCCACCATGCTTCTCTCCTTTAAATTCTGTCCATGCCTATCAATATGTCCTCCTTGTCGATGCCACCAGAAATCCTTTCACCAAACAATGCACTCTCATCTCCCTAGTGCCCACAGATCCTCCGGCACCTTTTCTCCATATAACTCTGCCTCCAGAGCCAAATTACTGAATCTCTGGAATTAAACTGAGATAAAGTATCCAATAGCTCTTACTCCTGAACCTGGATGTGTCAAGCATGGAACAATACATACATGTTCAAACTTCTCGACAAGGCACAGTCCCTTCAACAGCTTCAGCACCCATCAGTCAATTTGTTGACCACTCTCAAGACTGCCTCATTTTCCATCAAAAAGGTAACTTTTTTTGTGCAACATGTCATGTCCCCACAGTTACATATCAAGAATGCAATTATATAGTTCAGTTGTCTTCAGACATCTGTTCACCTTTTGGCACATCAATGTCCATTCCAATATTAAATGAAATCCCACAGCTCTAAAGGCATCTGAAACAATCTTGACATCACATGTGTATGGGCCTGAATTCATACACACTGTGCTCAATCATCAAGAAAGCATAAACAAATCCTCATGTCCTATCGTGCTCTCTCCATGATCCTGACCCGATGATGCAGTTATGTCAACCCCCACATGGCAAACACCAGTGAGCCTATTGTCAAACTTCACTTTGTACTATGTTTAGCAGTAGTACAATAGTTTTACAGTACTGTAGTAGTACTACTCACATAATACAAAATGCTATTTGCTAACTTACATGTGGTGACCTCCACTACTATCTTTTCTATGCAGAGATCCTCACCCTGATTGTAAAGGTCTCTGCACATATACCCCTACATTTTAGGTATAAATGTTGGAGGGAAGGTGGAAAGGCTGGAAAATGGGCAATAATGCAAAATAAGAAGGGTTTGGGGAGGGGTTAGAAGCAGTGCAGGGGTTTTAAGGTTTCAGGATGGCTTTAGGGAGGGTACAAACTTCACATAAAAAGGAGTAAGCCCATTGCTATTCACAAATTGCAATTACTACACCATGAAGCACCCAAAACAGTTGTAAATGTGCTATGGAGTAAGTCCTGCATCACCAATGGCCACTCACAGATACTGCAACACAGTCCTATAGAAAATGAAGGAGAAGGGGACTTTACGTGAAACCCCATAGGGAATAATGTTTAATAAATTAACTCATTTTGGCTTTTAAAAAATGTGTATACATTTTATATAATGTTTAATATATATATATATATATATATATATATATATATATATATATATATGTATATATATATATATAATTAAATAAATAATATTTGTAATACATTTCTAAATAGCATTTAAAATACAAAATTAATAAACTTTTACTTGTTTGTAAAAGGTAATAAAAATAAAATAATTAATTAAATAAGTATACCTTTTTAATGTATTTAAATATTTATTTTTTAAATATACTTTTAGGATAATAGTGCTGTAACATTTGTTGTTTTGTTTTAGGTTTAACAATATATACAACTATTTTTATTTACTATTTAACATCAAAATATTTTTACTAAGCTTTTCTTGCTTTCCCTATACTTTACCATAGGGAGATCTTTAATCTGGAGGCAGGGATCCACCTATGTGTGAAAAGCTGCTATTGCTAACTTTACACTCATACTAAACCCTGGATTCAGGGAGAGGAGACATGTAACTCTATACTTTGGAACTTCACACTCTGAAATAGAGAAGAGCCAAAAGTAGTAAAATTACAACAAAGTGTAAGGGTAAATTTAGACATGAGTATATTATATACACTTGCATACTTACATTTCTGAATATGACCCTATGTGTAAGCATTCATTTTCACACGTGTAAATATACACTAGCATATTTACCTTTGTAAATAGGCCCCATGTATCATGTGGGTGCCACAAGTGTATAGGCAAATTTCAAGAGGCCGAGTACTTACTGTATTTTTGACAGCTTAAACCTTAGCCTGCCCTCCATATCAACTACAATGACCACAGTTGTAAGGAACATGTTAGGGACAAGTTAGGTGATGTATCAACCTATTCTAAACCACTGCTTTGTTTGGAACAATCCCCAACAAAAATCATCAATGCTGGGATAGGTAGTTCCACAATTTGGCCTGCCATTCTGTTCTGCTTGAATGTCCTTCAATCAATCAATCAATCAATCAGGAATTTGTAATGTGCACTACTCACCCGTGAGGGTCTCAAGGCACTGAGGAGGGGGGGGAGAAAAAGTGGTTTGAGGTACTGCTACTGCTTGAACAGCCAGGTGTTGAGAAGTTTCCTGATGGTAAGGAGGTCTTTGGTCTGACACAGGTGGGTGGGAAGAGTGTTCCACGCTTTGGCGGCAAGGTGTGAGAATGATCTACCGCTGGTTGTAGTTCTGTGGACACGTGAGACGGTTGCAAAGGCGAGGTCGGCGGAACGGAGATGCCTGGTCGGGGTGTAGAAGAAGAGTCGTCTGTTGAGGTATTCTGGTCCAGTGTTGTACAGTGCTTTGTGAGCGCGGGTGAGGAGTTTGAAGGTGATGCTCTTGTTGACTGGGAGCCATTGCAGGTTTTTCAGGTGGTCTGTGATATGGCAGTGGGGGGGGATGTCCAGGATGAGGCGTGCGGAGGCGCTCTGGATGCATTGCAGCATCTTCTGGAGTTTGGCCGTGGTTCCTGCCTGAAGGGCATTGCCATAGTCCAGTTTGCTGCTTACGAGGGCTTGGGTGACTGTTCTTCTGGTTTTGTTGGGTATCCATTTGTAGATCTTTTGGAGCACGTGGAGGGTGTTGAAGCAGGAAGAGGAGATGACGTTAACTTGCTGGGTCATGGATGGTGAGGGGTCCAAGATGAATCCTAGGTTGCATGCGTAGTCAGTGGGAGTCAGAGCGGTTCTGAGAGTGGCAAGTCACCAGGAGTCATCCCATGCGGAGGGGGTGAAGCCGAAGAATAGGACTTCCGTCTTGTCGGAATTGAGTTTGAGGCAGCTGCTCTTCATCCATTCGGCGATGGCCTTCATTCCTTCGTGGAGTCCTTGGCGAGGGAGAGGATCAGCTTGGTGTCATCGGCATATGAGATGAGGTTGTGGGATCGGGCGATGTTAGCGAGCGGGGCCATGTAGACATTGAAGAGGGTTGGGCTGAGGAACAAACCCTGGGGTACACCGAAGATGATTTTGGTGGCCCCTGAGCGGAATTTGGGGAGGCGGACTCTCTGGGTTCTGCCAGTGAGAAAGGAGGTGACCCAGCACAGGGCTCTGTCGCGGATTCCAGCATTGCTGAGGTCTGAGCGTAAGGTGTGGTGGCAGATGGTGTTGAACGCGGCAGAGAGGTCCAGGAGGATGAGGGCTGCAGTTTCACCGCTGTCTAGTATGGTTCTGATATCGTCGGTGGCTGCGATGATGGCAGTTTTGGTGCTGTGGAATCCGGATTGGGAAGGGTCCAAGGTTACAGTTCTCCTCTAGGAAGCGGGCTAGTTGTCTGAAGACATGCTTCTTGATTAATTTTACCAGGAAGGGGAGCAGGGAGATAGGCTGGAAGTTCTTGAGGTCCTTTGGGTCCGCCTTGGGTTTTTTGAGGAGGGCGTTGGTCTCGGCGTGTTTCCAGCTCTCCGGGAACGCGGCGGACTCAAAGGAGCTGTTGATAATCTTCGGTAGGTGGGGTGCGATGATAGAGCTTGCTTTGTTGAGGATGTGGTGAGGGCAGGTGTCAGATGAAGAGCCGGAGTGGATGGTGTTCATGATTTTGATGGTGTTGTTGTTGTTGACAGGGGTCCAGGAGAGCAGGAGGCTGGTCGGAGGTGAACCTGTGGTGTTGGTGGTTGCCAGGGGGGTCTGGGTGCTGAAGCTGTCATGGATGTCTGCAATCTTGTGGTGGAAGTAGGAGGCGAGGGAGTCGCAGAGGTCTTGGGATGGCAGGATGTCATTGGAGCTGGGTTTCGAGAGTTCCTTCACAACGTTGAAGAGCTCCTTGTGCTGTGTGCGTTGTTGTTGTTCAACAATTTTGTGTGTATTTCCTACTTCAGAGCTCCAATCATTTTAAGTTGTCAGCCCAGTTTTTGTGCAGCACTGTGTATGGAATATGGAATCCCTTATAAAAACCTTTAAAGGGCACTGTGGCTTCTAGGTACCTTTGTCAGCCCTCGGGTCAATGCTGCTTTTTTGAATTGAAGTATTTGCCATTTTCCACAGTCCCCTCTGGTCATGTCTTTCCTTTAGGGCTGCCATTTAGTGAAATATTGTACCAGTGGAGGCTTGCTGTTACACTTGGAGCTGTTGGCATGGGGACCTATAGCGGAATACCTTATTGGCATTCTAACATGTTCTGTCAGCACCCTTTTGACCTGTGCCCCTTTTCCCCTCCAGCATGATGAGCATGGCCTGAAAAGGGCCATGTGACAATGGCAAGCCAGTAGAAGTATGTCCTCCAACCTTGATGGTATCTTGTAATGGAGACAGACCAACCCACCAAAACGTATCTTAGCTGACCGATGATGTCCATGTACATAAACAATGCCACAATACTTTCTAGTACTTTCTAATACTTTCTAAATTATGTTGGTTTAAATGGTGAATGTCCTGCCCATATATGATCAAGATCACTCTTTGGTGGCAGCCTTGGTTTCCTCTATCTTTTCTAAATGCATTCTCTTTTTTCTGGGTACAGCAGCATATGCATCTTTTGGTCCTGATGATGACCTTAAATTAAATGGGTTGAAATGTAGTTGAAAAAGCAGCAAATTAAGGTGTTTTGCTTTACATGATAAATCCCAGCATTCTCATAAAGTTATTAAATACATGTTTCTTGATTTAAAAAAAAATAAGATTGGCCATATATTAGCTGCATTTCATTCTGTTTTATTTTTTGTGCACAGCTTGCACTGGTTTGGGGCACTTGTTCACAAGCACTATGGGGGTTATTACAACTTTGGAGGAGGTGTTAATCCGTCCCAAAAGTGACGGTAAAGTGACGGATATACCACCAGCCGTATTACGAGTTCCATAGGATATAGGGGGTCATTCTGATCCTGACGGGCGGCGGAGGCCGCCCGCCAGAGTTCCCCCACCAAAATACCGCTCCGCGGTCGAAAGACCGCTGAGGGTATTTTGGGATTTACCCTGGGCTGGCGGGCGACCGCCAAAAGGCCGCCCGCCAGCCCAGGGCAAATCATCCTTCCCACGAGGACGCCGGCTCAGAATTGAGCCGGCGGAGTGGGAAGGTGCGACGGGTGCAGTGGCACCCGTCACGTATTTCAGTGTCTGCATAGCAGACACTGAAATACTAAGTGGGGCCCTCTTACGGGGGCCCCTGCGGCACCCCCTACCGCCATCCTGTTCCTGGCGGGAGACCCGCCAGGAACAGGATGGCGGTAGGGGGTGTCAGAATCCCCATGGCGGTGGAGCGAGCTCCGCCGCCATGGAGGATTCTCGAGGGCAGCGGAAAACCGTCGGGAGACCGCCGGTTTTCCAAATCTGACCGCGGCCAAAGCGCCGCGGTCAGAATGCCCTGCGGGGCACCGCCGGCCTGTCGGCGGTGCTCCCGCCGACCCTGGCCCCGGCGGTCTCAGACCGCCGGGGTCAGAATCAGGGCCATAATGGACTCATAATAAGGCTGGTGGTATATCCGTCACTTTACCGTCACTTTTGGGACGGATTAACACCTCCTCCAAAGTTGTAATAACCCCCTATGTGTTCACCTTATTTTAGTCACAGCACTTTTTATAAGGATGGCTGCTATTTGTTCTTATGTCCTTTTAAATTTGAAATATATGTGCAAAATATATGATGTAACTTCCCATTTCTTCTTCTTGGTGTTTTTGTATGATTTTGTAATTATTTGTAAATTATTTCTAATTGATACCTGTTGAGATGTTGCAGATATTCGCTTGGGCAGCTCTTTTTTTAAGTTGATGGGAGGGAACATTCATTCTTTTCAGATATTGTAGGTATCCTGAAATGCAATGTGTTGGACTTTTTTGCTTATGCAGGATCATACCCAATCTTTTTGCCTCCTGCCTTCTATTTTGTTCTGACCTATTGCTGTTGGCTTTTGAACTCTGAGCACTTTACCATTGCTAACCAGTGCTAAAGTGCATATGCTCTCTGTGTAAATTGTATGTAATTGGTTTATCCATGATTGGCATTTCTGATTTACTAGTAAGTCCCTACTAAAGTGCACTAGAGGTGCCAGGGCCTGTAAATCAAATGCTACTAGTGAGCCTGCAGCACTGATTGTGCCACCCACATAGGTAGCTCTGTAATCATGTCTCAGACCTGCCACTGCAGTGTACCCACTTGCCAGGCCTAAACCTTCCCTTTTCTAACATGTAAGGCACCCCTAAGGTAGGCCCTAGGTAGCCCCAAGGGCAAGGTGTATGGTTAAGGTAGGACATATAGGGGGTTATTACAACTCTGGAGGAGGTGTTAATCCGTCCCAAAAGTGACGGTAAAGTGACGGATATACCACCAGCCGTATTACGAGTCCATTATGTCCTATGGAACTCGTAATACGGCTGGTGGTATATCCGTCACTTTACCGTCACTTTTGGGACGGATTAACACCTCCTCCAGAGTTGTAATAACCCCCATAGTAATGTGTTTTATATGTCATGACAGTGAAATATTGCTAAATTAGTTTTTCACTGTTGCAAGGCCTGTCCCTCTCTTGGTTAACATGGGGGCTACCTTTAAATCTGATTAAAGTGTAGATTCCCTTTGGGAGTGGATAGACATGTGGAGTTTGGGGTCTCTGAGCTCACATTTAAAAAATACATCTTTTAGTAAAGTTGATTTTAAGACTGTGGTGGTCATTCCAACCTCGGCGGTAAAAGGCGCTTACCGCCAGACAGAAGACCGCCAAAACACCGCCGCGGTCACGGTAAACCACCACGGTCATTCTGACCCACACTAGGCAAACCGCTAAAATACCGCCATCCACAAAAGTCCGCCACACCAAAGGTCAGCAATAAACTGGCGATGACCAAACCTCCACCGTCACGCCAACAGAAATACGCCCATGCCATTACGACCCACGAATCCACGCGGCGGTCTTTCAACCGCGGTATTCTATCGGCGGTACACACCGCCGCGGTCGAAATACACATACACCTACAAAACACTACCACATTGGACAATTCGAAATACACACACCTGATACACATACACACACCACTCCCACACACCCAATACATAATAAAACACTCACCCACATCACCCACAAACCCTTACGACCAGAAATATCGAACGAAGACCAGAGAGAGACACCACAATCTACAAACAAGCATCCACAGGCACACAATACCAATACCCACAGAACATCCACGCACCTCACACAACACACCACTAAATAGCACCCCACCTATCACTACACACTCCACCCCACACATCATCCACACCACCCCATGGCACCTCAAAGACACCCCAGGTTCTCAGATCCTGAACTCAGGGTTATGGTGGAGGAAATCCTACGAGTAGAGCCCCAGCTGTTCGGGACACAGGTGCAGCACACCACCATTGCCAGGAAGATGGAGCTATGGAGCAGAATAGTGGACAGGGTCAACGCTGTGGGACAGCACCCAAGAAATCGGGATGACATCAGGAAGAGGTGGAACGACCTACGGGGGAAGGTGTATTCCATGGTATCAAGGCACAACATCGCGGTACAGCGGACTGGCGGCGGACCCCCACCTCCTCCCCCAGAATTTACAACATGGGAGGAGCAAGTCTTGAACATCCTGCATCCTGAGGGCCTCGCTGGAGTAGGCGGAGGAATGGACTCTGGTAAGTCTCATCTTCACTACTTCATCCCCCCACCCCACCTGCATGCCAACTCATACCTCCACCCTCACCCCCTTCACAACTACCCCTTGCAAATGTCTCACCATCACAACCCACCCATCCCAAAACCTAACCCTGCATGCGGCCCCAAAGCATGGACACCCATCACCAAAGCATGCCCAATGCACGTACCCATCACCCCCCTCCCCCCAAAACACCGTCACAACAGCCCCCACAAAGGAATGCCAGCACTGGGGTACACGGGCACCCACCCATTGCACGCCATTGGCACACACAGAAGCAATAACCATACTTTTATACCCCTGCAGGACCCGAACGCCAGGTCACCGCGCAGGAGGGTCCACAAATGTCCCCTCCACCCCCAGAAGAGGCCCACAGTGATGACAGCAGCTCTGTCTCCCTGGATCTAGATGACCAGCCCGGTCCATCGGGGACCTCTGGACAGTCGGTTCCCCTCAGACAGGCACAGGCCACAGCAGACCTTCCCCCCTCTGGGAACACCAGCACAGCACCCACCCAGCGGACCCATACCTCTGTCCCCAGGACACGTCAATCAGCGGTGTGTCCACCACTACAGGGAACCCAGGCTAACCCACCACCCCAACAACAACAGGGACCTGGGGGCAGTGGTAGTGGGCACACGGTCCAGGGGACGGAGGCCCAAGGAAACAGGGGAACTGGGAGGGCAGCTGTGCGACAGGGGGGGGACAGGCCTAGGGAACCCACTCTCCACGAGGCCCTCTCCTCCATCATGGGAGCATACCACCACTCCCAGGAGAAGATGGCGACGGTCCTGGCCAGGTTTCAGGAAATCCAACTTCTGCAGGAACAACAGTATATGGGGTTCAGGGAGGAACTGAGAAACATCAGTACCGCTATGGGTACCATCGTAGTGGCCCTGAATGAGTTAATCTCCACATTGCGGACCACTCTGGCACCTCAAAGGGCCCCTGACACTAGCATGGACCAAGAACTGGCTACAACCCCCGCCGGCGCTAGTGGACAGGAGGCCCAGACAGAAGACCAACAGGCCACCAGAACCCCACCCCCTGCAGAAGGAGAACCACCCCGCAAGCGGGCCCTGAGATCCAGGAAGAAGACAGAGTAACATGTCAAGACCCCCGCCAGCAAAGGATACAGCCCTGATTGTCATCCCACTGTCCCACATTGTCACCCTGTCCAACCTTAAACTGCCCCTGCTCCACTTCCCACAGGCATTTGGACAATGCACCTGTGAACCTGACAGTCTGGACTCTGCCATGGACAATCCTCCACCATCACCCCTCACCGATTTGCAACCACCCATCCAAATTAGAGCACTTGAATAAACACACTTATTGCACATAAACAATCTGGAGTCTGTCTGTGATTTTAACAAATGTATTAGACATGACAGTGCCACAATTGTTATTCACATAGTGATGCCAAAAAAACGCTGTCACACAGCTGTAGTCCATGGGGAAACTAAGCAGATGTCACGCAGTGGGGTTCACAGCTCTGAAAATGGAAGGGAAAGTCACAACACAGTTAGCATACACTGGGGGAAAAAGTCAGACAGTAGAGAGGTAGGAGAGAGGTAGGAGCCTTTAAGTAAATGTAATATGCCGGTGTGTACTCTTACCTGTGTGTCACTGAAAGTATTGCTCTATTACTGTGTTCCTGTTGTCTATGTCGTCCTCTTCGGCTTCCTCTTCTTCACTCTCCCCAGGCTCCACAGCTGCTACAACACCACCATCTGGACCATCCTCCCGCAGAAAAGGCACCTGGCGGCGCAAAGCCAGGTTGTGAAGCATACAGCAGGCCACGATGATCTGGCACACCTTCTTTGGTGAGTACATTAGGGATCCACCTGTCATATGGAGGCACCTGAACCTGGCCTTCAGGAGGCCGAAGGTACGTTCTATCACCCTCCTAGTCCGCACATGGGCCTCATTGTAGCGTTCCTCTGCCCTGGTCCTGGGATTCCTCACTGGGGTCAATAGCCAGGAAAGGTTGGGGTAACCAGAGTCCCCTAATAGCCACACACGGTGCCTCTGGAGTTGACCCATCACATACCGGATGCTGCTATTGCGCAGGATGTAGGCGTCATGCACAGAGCCAGGGAACTTGGCATTAACATGTGAGATGTACTTGTCTGCCAAACAGACCATCTGGACATTCATCGAATGATAACTTTTCCTGTTCCTGTACACCTGTTCACTTTCTCTGGGGGGTACCAAAGCCACATGTGTCCCATCAATGGCACCTATGATGTTGGGGATATGTCCGAGGGCATAGAAGTCACCCTTCACTGTAGGCAAATCCCCCACCTCAGGGAAAACGATGTAGCTCCGCATGTGTTTGAGCAGGGCAGACAACACTCTGGACAACACCTTGGAAAACATAGGTTGAGACATCCCTGATGATATGGCCACTGTAGTTTGAAATGACCCACTTGCTAAGAAATGGAGTACTGACAGCACCTGCACTAGAGGGGGGATCCCTGTGGGTTGGCGGATGGGTGCCATCAGGTCTGCCTCCAGCTGGGCACACAGTTCATGTATAGTGGCTCGGTCAAGTCTGTATGTCAGAATGACATGTCGTTCCTCCATTGTCGACAGGTCCACCAGCGGTCTGTACACGGGAACATTCCTCCATCTCCTCGCATTGCCAAGCGGACAGTGCCTAGGAAGGACAACAGCGAGCACAGAGTCAATCAACCCACAGGTACGTTCCCACCGCTTGCACATAACACGATTCACTATGCATTGAATGGTGTGTATAAGTGTTGAGGAAAGGCCTAGGTATGTGTGACGCATGAGGAACTAAGCCATGTGGGCCCTTGAAATGGCGGCTGCCTGACCTGTGAAGTGTGACAATGGGATGTGAGGTCAATACGCTGGCGTGGCACACCGTGGCGGTAGGCGGTCGAAGACCGCGGCGCAAAGCCACATTGGTTCACATTGAATCCTATGGGTTTCAGGAGCCAATGATGATGTGCGCCGGCGGTCGCGGTACGCACCGCCGTGGTACGCACCGCCGCGGGCGTGACCGCCATTTTCTATCAGCTTAATCACTCGATACCTGATCTTCCACAGGAGAGGACCTACACTGCAAGTGCTGCTGTGACCTTGGTCTGGAAGAGACAATTGCTGCTGCGACTGGAGAAAGGGCCCCTGCCTTCACTTCTGAAGAATTGGAGAAACTCGTGGATGGGGTCCTCCCCCAGTATGCGCTACTCTACGGTCCTCCAGACCAACAGGTAAGTACACTGTGACCATGCTTTGGGGGCAATGCCTGGGTTGAGTCGGGTGGATGAAAATGGTGGGGAGGGAGCGATTGAGTCATGCATCAGACGATAGATGAGAGCATGTGCCACATGGCAAGGGTGGGGATGGGGGGCCACTCACATTGAGCATGCAGAAGGTGATGACAATTTTTCTCTCCCTGTACATGTCACATAGGTCAGCGCCCACCAGAAAATCGCGATTTGGCGTGCCATCGCCAAGGACATCCGGGCCCTGGGGGTCCACAACAGACGGGGCACCCACTGCCGGAAAAGGTGGGAGGACATCCGCCACGGGAGCAGGAATACGGCGGAGGCTCTGCTGGGGATGGCCTCCCAACGTAGGAGGGGTGCCAGTCGTCAATTGACCCCCCTAATGTCCCGGATCCTGGCGGTGGCCTACCCCGATTTGGATGGGCGCGTGAGGACATCACAGCAGACACAAGGGGATGAGTACAGTCTCATTCTGGTGACTTTGCGCGCAGTGGAGGTGTCTGGGTGGGGGAGAAGGGCTGTGGGTCTCCCTAGGCCAGGGCGAATTCTGTAGGCTAGGCCCCTCAGTAAGGCATGGCCCTGTGCCCCCACCCCCCACCTCTGTAGGGTGCCAAGTTCAGGTATCCATGGCCCTGTGTCATCTATGTGTGCAGTTGTCGTCGATAGGCTTGTAGGCCATGTCCCACGGATTGCGTAGTGGACCCCAAGTGCGCGACGTAGTGCAGGGGGCTTCTGTGTCTGTCTTGTCCGCCAACGGTAGCGGTAATCCCTGCACTCAACATGTCTTTATTTCTCCCCCCCCCCTTTTTTGTGGCCTTCCTGTTCATGTGTGCATCAGCATCATCAGGCGGAGGAGAAGTGGCATCGGAGCACGAGGGAGCTGTATCTCACATGGCCATGGCGGGCCATGCAACTGAGTCGGATTTCACCAGTGAGACGGAGGGCGAGGGGAGCTCCACAGCGGGGACTCGTGCTGATGTCAGTGGCAGCGACTCGTCCTCTGAAGGGAGCTCCCTTGTGGTGGCGGCAACATCCGTGCCCCCCGCAACAACAGGTACAGCCACCACCCAGCGCACCAGCACCGCCCTCCCAGCAGCCCCTCAACCTTCGCCCCGTGCCCGCTCACCCAGGATGGTGGGCATCTCCTTCACCCCAGGCACCTCAGGCCCTGCCCCAGTCACCCCTGCTGCCCTCAGTGAGGAGGTCATTGACCTACTGAGGACGCTCATTGTTGGGCAGTCTACCCTTTTGAATGCCATGCAGGGTGTAGAAAGGGAGGTGCACCGGAGTAATGCATACCTGGAGGGCATTCATTCGGGTCAGGCTGCCCATCAGCGATCGTTCAACGCTCTGGCCTCAGCACTGACGGCAGCAATTGTCCCTGTCTCTAGCCTCCCCCCTCCAACTTCCTCCACCCAGACCCAATCCCCTGTACCTCTGCCTATCCCAGACACACCTGCAGACCAGCCTGCACACACCTCAACACCCAAGGGAAGCTCATCCAGACATAAGCACCACACATCACACAAGCATTCACACAAGCAACATCCACATGCAGACATACCAACAGCCACTGCCTCCACTGTGTCCCCCTCCTCCTCGTCTCCCTCCTCCCTCCCTGAGATGTCTCCACTCACACTTGCATGCACAACATCTTCAGCCACTACGTCCATCACCAGCACACCCACCAGAACACTCCGCACACGTGCAGTCACCACCCCCACTACCATGTACACGTCCCCTGTGTCCTCTCCCAGTGTGTCTGTCACCCCCTCTTCCAAACCACACAAACGCAAGCAGCCACCCACCCAACAGCCATCCACCTCACGACAGCCTCCAGCCCAAGCACCTGCACCCAAAGACACCAGACTTCACACTCCTACAACCACATCCTCTTCCTCCACTCCCATACCCACTACACCTACCCGTCACTCTCTTTCCAAATTGCTTTTCCTTGCCAACCTTAACCTCTTTCCAACAACTCCCCCACCCCGTCCATCTCATAAGACTGCAATCAGCACCTCAGCCACCACCAAACCAGGACCTATCAGGACTGTTGTCCAAGGACTGTGGAGTCCCCCACCCTCAAGGGCAACAACTCCGGCGAGGAGCCAAGGCACGCCCAGCCCACCCCCGGAAAAGCACCCAAAAGTGAGCAGTGCCCGGCACGAGAGGCCACGGACACCAGGGACCAAAATCCCTACCCTGGCTCAGTCTGGAAGTGGGGTGCCACCTGGCACACCGCCAAAGGGGTCAAAGGGCCACAGACGACCAGGGAAGGGTGGGAAGGGCAGCACGCCCGACAAGTCCGGCAGCAGGCCAGCTGCCCAGGAGTGCCCCACCAGCCCCCTCCCAGGTGTGCAGGAGGACACCCAGAGGCCTGGTACGGCAGCCCAGGAGGGCCCTGCAAGCCAACGGACAGATGGGCAGGAAGGCCCTGCCAGCCACATGCCAGGTGGCGAGTGACACCCATGCCTGGGCCGGAACCGCTGAACTGGGCCCTTTCAAACAAGCACCGCTGAACTGGGCCCTTTCAATCAAGCACCGCTGAACAGGGCACCGCCGTCTCAAGCACCGCTGAACTGGGCACCGCTGTCTCAAGCACCGCTGAACAGGGCACCGCCGTCTCAAGCACCGCTGAACAGGGCACCGCCGTCTCAAGCACCGCTGAACAGGGCACCGCCGTCTCAAGCACCGCTGAACAGGGTACCGCCGTCACAAGCACCGCTGAACAGGGCACCGCCGTCTCAAGCACCGCTGAACAGGGCACTGCCGTCTCAAGCACCGCTGAACAGGGCACCGCCGTCTCAAGCACCGCTGAACAGGGCACCGCCGTCTCAAGCACCGCTGAACAGGGCACCGCCGTCTCAAGCACCGCTGAACTGGGCACCGCCGTCTCAAGCACCGCTGAACAGGGCCCTTTCAATCAAACACCGCTGAACTGGGCACCGGCGTCTCAAGCACCGCTGAACTGGGCCCTTCATCTCAAGCACCGCTCCGCTGGGCAATGCCGTCTCAAGCACCGCTCCGCTGGGCCCTTCATCTCAAGCATCGCTCCGCTGGGCCCTTCATCTCAAGCACTGCTCCGCTGGGCCCTTCGTCTCAATCACCGCTCCGCTGGGCAACGCCGTCTCAAGCACCGCTCCGCTGGGCCCTTCATCTCAAGCATCACTCCGCTGGGACCTTCATCTCAAGCACTGCTCCGCTGGGCCCTTCGTCTCAATCACCGCTCCGCTGGGCAACGCCGTCTCAAGCACCGCTCCGCTGGGCCCCTCATCTCAAGCACCGCTCCGCTGGGCCTTTCATCTCAAGCACCGCTCCGCTGGGCCCTTCATCTCAAGCACCGCTCCGCTGGGCCCTTCATCTCAAGCACCGCTCCGCTGGGCACCGCCGTCTCAAGCACCGCTCAACAGGGCACCGCCGTCTCAAGCACCGCTGAACTGGGCCCTTCATCTCAAGCACCGCTCCGCTGGGCCCTTCATCTCAAGCACCGCTCCGCTGGGCCCTTCATCTCAAGCACTGCTCCGCTGGGCAACGCCGTCTCAAGCAACGCTCCGCTGGGCCCTTCATCTCAAGCACCGCTCCGCTGGCCACCGCCGTCTCAAGCACCGCTGAACTGGGCCCTTCATCTCAAGCACCGCTCCGCTGGGCCCTTCATCTCAAGCACCGTTCCGCTGGCCACCGCCGTCTCAAGCATCGCTGAACTGGGCCCTTCATCTCAAGCATTGGCGGTAGGGGCAGGCCCGCATCTGTGTCGGGCAGGGCTGCACAAAGCACTCTGGGCACTAGTCCCCCTCCAGTACCTGTGGAGACTGTTATCCACTTGAGAGACTGTGGCTTTGCACTCCCCAGGATTGGACAGTGGGCAAGCCACCCACTGTAGAGACTTGAGAGACTGTGGCTTTGCACTCCCCAGGATATGGCAGTGGGCAGCCCACCCACTGTAGAGACTTGTGAGACTGTGGCATTGCACTCCCCAGGATGGGGAGTGCAAAGCCACATTCTCACAAGTCTTTTCAGTGGGTGGCTTGCCCACTGTGCCATCCTCGGGAGTGCAAAGCCACAGTCTCACAAGTGGATGACAGACTCCAGCGGTACTGGAGGAGTCTTGGTGCCCAGAGTGTATCGTGCAGCCCTGTCGGACACGGATCCGGGCCTGCCCCTTCTGCCAATGTGTCAGTGGTGCTTGAGAGGAAGGGCCCAGCGGAGCGGTGCAGAGACGGCGGGGCCCAGCGGAGCGGTGCTTGAGTTGAAGGGCCCAGCAATCGGGGCTTGAGAGGAAGGGCCCAGCGGAGCGGTGCAGAGACGGCGGGGCCCAGCGGAGCGGTGCCTGAGAGGAAGGGCCCAGCGGAGCGGTGCTTGAGTTGAAGGGCCCAGCGGAGCAGTGCTTGAGAGGAAGGGCCCAGCGGAACGGTGCAGAGACGGCGGGGCCTAATGGAGCGGTGCTTGAGTTGAAGGGCCCAGCGGAGCGGTGCTTGAGAGGAAGGGCCCAGCGGAGCGGTGCAGAGACGGCGGGGCCCAGCGGAGCGGTGCCTGAGAGGAAGGGCCCAGCGGAGCGGTGCTTGAGTTGAAGGGCCCAGCGGAGCGGTGCTTGAGAGGAAGGGCCCAGCAGAGCGGTGCTTGAGAGGAAGGGCCCAGCGGAGCGGTGCCTGAGAGGAAGGGCCAAGCGGAGCGGTGCTTGAGTTGAAGGGCCCAGCGGAGCGGTGCTTGAGAGGAAGGGCCCAGCGGAGTGGTGCAGAGACGGCGGGGCCCAGCGGAGCGGTGCTTGAGAGGAAGGGCCCAGCGGAGCGGTGCAGAGACGGCGGGCCCTGTTCAGCGGTGCTTGTCTTGAAGGACCCTGTTCAGCGGTTCTTGAGACGGCGGTGCCCTGTTCAGCGGTGCTTGTCTTGAAGGGCCCTGTTCAGCGGTTCTTGAGACGGCGGTGCCCTGTTCAGCGGTGCTTGTCTTGAAGGGCCCTGTTCAGCAGTGCTTGTCTTGAAGGGCCCTGTTCAGCAGTGCTTGTCTTGAAGGGCCCTGTTCAGTGGTTCTTGAGACGGCGGTGCCCTGTTCAGCGGTGCTTGTCTTGAGGGGCCCTGTTCAGCGGTGCTTGTCTTGAAGGGCCCTGTTCACCGGTTCTTGAGACGGCGGTGCCCTGTTCAGCGGTGCTTGTCTTGAAAGGCCCTGTTCAGCGGTGCTTGTCTTGAAGGGCCCTGTTCAGCGGTTCTTGAGACTTCGGTGCCCTGTTCAGCGGGGCTTGTCTTGAAGGGCCCTGTTCAGCGGTGCTTGTCTTGAAGGGCCCTGTTCAGCGGTTCTTGAGACGGCGGTGCCCTGTTCAGCAGTGCTTGTCTTGAAGGGCCCTGTTCAGCGGTGCTTGTCTTGAAGGGCCCTGTTCAGCAGTTCTTGAGACGGCTGGGCCCTGTTCAGCGGTTCTTCACATGTGTCTCCAGGGCACCAGATCTGGCCAATATATGGTGTTCACTCGCCATCCGACTTCTCGCTTGCGGGGCCCTCCTGTGCTGGTGTCCCGTGCCCGTGGGTGTCCTCCTTCACCCCCGGAATGGGTCTGGTGGGGCCCTCCTGGGCAGCTCGCCTGCTGCCGGACTTGTCGGCCGTGCTGCCCTTGCCATCCTTGCCTGATCCTCTGTGTCCCTTGCCTCCCTTTGGAGATGTGCCAGGTGGCACCCCACTTCCTGACGGTGCCAGGGTGGTGCCTGTGGAGGCTGCCGTCTCTGTCCTCTCGCGCTGGCCCTTGCCTTTTTTGGATTTCTTCCCAGGGGTGGGCTGGCTGTCCCTTTGCTGCTGGCCGATGTAGCTGCCCTCGAAGGTGGTGGACTCCAATATCCCTGGACTATGGTCCTGGTAGATCCAGGGCTTGTGCTGGCTGCGGTGCTGATTGGACTTTTACGAGATGGAGGGGGGGGGTCAGGTGATGGAAAGAGGTTAAGTTTGGAAAGGAAAAACTTTTTAGGAGCAATGGGAAGGGTAGGTGCAGTGGGTATGGGAGTGGAGGAAGAGGATGTGGTTGCAGGAGAGTCAAGTGTGCTGTCGTTGGGTGCAGGTGCTTGTGACGGAGGCTGTCGTGAGGTGGATGGCTGTTGGGTGGGTGGTTTGGAAGAGGGGGTGACAGACACACTGGGAGAGGACACAGGGGACGTGTAAATGGCAGTGGGGGTGGTGACTGCACGTGTGCGGAGTGTTCTGGTGGGTGTGCTGGTGATGGACGTAGTGGCTGATGAAGTGGTGCATGCAAGTGTGAGTGGAGACGTCACAGGGAGGGAGGAGGGAGACGAGGAGGAGTGGGACACAGAGGAGGCAGTGGCTGTTGGTATGTCTGCATGTGGATGTTGCTTGTGTGAATGCTTGTGGGATGTGTGGTGCTTATGTTTGGATGGGCTGACCTTGGGTGTTGAGGTGTGTGCAGGCTGGTCTGTAGGTGTGTCTGGGATAGGCAGAGGGACAGGGGAGTGGGACTGGGTGGAGGGAGTTGGAGGAGGGAGGCAGGAGACAGGGACAATGGCTGCTGTCAGTGCTGAGGCCAGAGCATTGAACGATCGCTGATGGGCAGCCTGACCCGAATGAATGCCCTCCAGGTATGCATTGCTCCGATGAACCTCCCTTTCCACCCACTGGATGGCATTCAAAAGGGTAGACTGCCCAACAATGAGCGTCCGGAGGAGGTCAATGACCTCCTCACTGAGGGCAGCAGGGGTAACTGGGTCAGGGCCTGAGGTGCCTGGGGCGAAGGAGATGCCCGCCTTGGTGTGCGAGCGGGCACGGGGCGAACACTGAGGGGCTGCTTGGAGGGCGGAGCTGGTGCGCTGGGTGGCGGCTGTACCTGTTGTTGCGGTGGGCACGGATGTTGCCGCCACCACAAGGGAGCTCCTTTCCGAGGACGTGTCGGTGTCACTGATGTCTCCACGTGTCCCCGTTGTGGAGCCCCCCTCGCCTCCGTCTCACTGGTGAAATCAGAGTCCGTTGCATGGCCCTCCGGGGCCATGTGAGATGCAGCTCCCTCGTGCTCCAATGCCACTTCTCCTCCGCCAGATGATGCTAATGCACACATGAACAGGAAGAGCAGACAAAAAAAGGGAGGGGGGAGAAATAAAGACATGTTGAGTGCATGCATTGGCAACACAGTTGGCGGAGAGGACAGACACAGAAGCCCCCTGCACTGCGCCGCGCACTTGGGGTACACTACTCAATCAGTGAGACTTGGCCTACAAGCCAATGGACGACATCTGCACACATAGGTGACACAAGGCCATGGATAGCTGTACTTGGCACCCTTCAGAGGTGGAGGGCGGGGGCACAGGGCCATGCCTTACGGAGGGGACTAGCCTACAGAAATCGCCCTGGCCTAGGGATACCCACATCCCTCCTCCCCCACCCAGACACCTCCACTGCGCGCTAAGATAGCAGAATGTGCTTGTACTCACCCCCTTGTGTCTGCTGTGATGTCCTCACGCGCCCATCCAAATCTGGGTAGGCCACCGCCAGGATCCGAGACATCAGGGGGGTCAATAGACGAGTGGCACCCCTCCTACGTTGGGAGGCCATCCCCAGCAGAGCCTCTGTGGTCTTTCTGCTCCTGCGGCGGATGTCCTCCCACCTCTTGCGGCAGTGGGTGCCCCGTCTGTTGTGGACCCCCAGCATCCAGACGTCCTTGGCGATGGCACGCCAAATGTAGACTTTCTGATGGGCGCTGACCTATGTGACACGTATAGGGAGAGAAAACAAAATATCAACATTTTCTGCATGCTCGATGTGAATGTCCCCCCATCCCACCCTTGCCATGTGGCACATGCTGTCATCTGTCGTTTGATGCATGCCTCATACGCTCCCCTCCGCACCTTCGTTCATTCACCCCACTCAACCCAGGCATTGCCCACAAAGCATGGTCCCAGTGTACTAACCTGTTGGTCTGGAGGACCGTAGAGTAGCGCATACTGGGGGAGGACCCCATCCACGAGTTTCTCCAATTCTTCAGAAGTGAAGGCAGGGGCCCTTTCCCCAGTCGCAGCAGCCATTGTCTCTTCCAGACCGAGGTCACAGCGGCAATTGCAGTATAGGTCCTCTCCTGTGGATGATCAGGTCTCGAGTGATTAAGCTGAGAGAAAATGGCGGTCACGCCCGCGGCGGTGCGTACCGCGACCGCCGGCGCACTTCGTCATTGGCTCCTGAAACCCATAGGGTTCAATGTTAACCAATGCGGCTTTGCGCCGCGGTCTTCGACCGCCTACCGCCACGGTGTGCCACGCCAGCGCATTGACCTCACATCCCATTGTCACACTTCACAGGTCAGGCAGCCGCCATTTCAAGGGCCCACATGGCTTAATTTCTACAGCGTCACACAGGCCTAGGCCTTGCATTGCCACTCATACAAGCCATTCAATGCATAGCAAATCGTGTACTGTGCAAGCTGTGGGAACGTACCTGTGGTTTGCTTGACTCTGTGCTCCATGTTGTCCTTCCTAGGCACCGTCCGCTGGGACTTGCGAGGAGATGGAGGAATGTTCCCGTGTACAGACCGCTGGTGGACCTGTCGACAATGGAAGAAAGACATGTCATACTGACATACAGACTTGACCGAGCCACTATACAGGAACTGTGTGCCCAGCTGTAGCCAGACCTGATGTCACCCATTCGCCAACCCACAGGGATTCCCCCTCTGGTACAGGTTCTGTCAGTACTCCATTTTTTGGCAAGTGGATCATTCCAAACAACAGTGGCCATTTCCTCAGGGATGTCTCAGCCTATGTTTTCTAAGGTTTTGTCCAGAGTGTTGTCTGCCCTGATGAAATACATGCGGCGCTACATCATTTTCCCTGAGGTGGGCGATTTGGCTACAGTGAAGGGTGATTTCTATGCCCTTGGACATATTCCCAACATCATTGGTGCCATTGATGGGACCCATGTGGCTTTGGTTCCCCCCAGTGAAAGTGAACAGGTGTACAGGAACAGAAAAAGTTATCATTCTATGAATGTCCAGGTGGTCTGTTTGGCTGACCAGTACATCTCCCATGTAAATGCCAAGTTCCCTGGGTCAGTGCATGACACGTACATCATGCGAAATAGCAGCATCCCTTATGTGATGGAACAGCTACAGAGACACCGTGTGTGGCTAATTGGTGACTCTGGTTACCCCAACCTGTCGTGGCTACTTACCCAAGTGAGGAATCCCCGGACCAGGGCAGAGGAACGGTACAATGAGGCCCATGGGCGGACTAGGAGGGTGATCGAGCGAACCTTCGGCCTCCTGAAGGCCAGGTTTAGGTGCATGCATATGACAGGTGGATCCCTAATGTACTCACCGAAGAAGGTGTGCCAGATCATCGTGGCCTGCTGTATGCTTCACAATCTGGCTTTGCGACGCCAGGTGCCTTTCCTGCAGGAGGATGGTCCAGAGGGTGGTGTTGTGGCAGCTGTGGAGCCTGCGGAGAGTGAAGAGGAGGAAGACGACGGGGACGACACAGACAACAGGGACACAGTGATACAACAGTATTTTCAATAACACACAGGTACGAATCAACACCGCCATTTTACATGTACTTACAGTCTCCTGCCTCTCTACTGTCTGAGTTTCCCCCAAGTTTATGTTAACTGAGTTGTGACTTTCCCTTCCGTTTTCAGAGATGTGGGCCCCACTGCGTGACCTCTGCTTTGTTTGCCCATGGACTACAGCTGTGTGACAGTGATATGTTGTCATCACAATGTAACTGATCATTTTGGCACCGTTATGTCTAATACATTTGTTCAAAATACAAGCAGACTCCAGATAATTTTAGTGCAATAAGTGATTTTATTTAAGTGCTAAATTTAGGGACATGGTTGAAAATCGGTGATGGGTGATGGTGGAGTAATGTCCATGGCAGAGTCCAGCTTTTCAGTCTCACAGGTGCATTGTCCATATGCCTGTGGAAGGATGGAGCAGGGGCAGTTCAAGGTTGGACAGGGTGACAATGTGGGACAGTGGGATGACATCAGGGGGTATCCTTTGCTGACGGGGTCTTGGCATCCTACTCTGTCTTCTTCCTAGATCTCAGGTACCGCTTGCGGGATGGTTCTTCTTCTGCAGGAGGTGGGGTTCTGGTGGCCTGTTGTTGTGTGGGGGCTTCCTGTCCACTAGCGCCGGCGGAGGTGGTAGGCTGTTCCTGGTCCATGCTAGTGACAGGGGCCCTTTGTGGTGCCACATGGTCCCGCAATGTGGTGACAATCTGGGTAAGAGCCACGACAATGGTCCCCATTGCGGAACTAATGGCTCGGAGTTCTTCCCTGAACCCCATGTACTGTTCCTCCTGCAGTACCTGGATCTCCTGGAACCTGGCCAGTACCGTAGCCATAGTCTCCTGGGAGCGGTGGTATGCTCCCATGATGGAGGAGAGGGCCTCGTGGAGAGTGGGTTACCTGGGCCTGTCCCCCCCCTGTCGCACAGCAGCCCTCCCAGTTCCCCTGTTTCCCTGGGCCTCTGTCCCCTGGACCGTGTGCCCACTACTACTGCCCCCAGGTCCCTGCTGTTGTTGGGGTGGTGGGTAAACCTGGGTGCCCTGTAGTGGTGGACACACCGCTGATTGACGTGTCCTGGAGAGAGAGGCATGGGCCCGCTGGGTGGGAGATGTGCTGGTGTTCCCGGAGGGGGGTAGGTCTGCTGTGGCCTGTGGATGTGTGAGGGGAACCGACTGTCCCGAGGTCCCCGATGGGCCGGGCTGGTCATCTGGGTCCAGGGAGACAGAGCTGCTGTCATCACTGGGGGCCTCTTCTGGGGGTGGGATGAACATTTCTGGACCCTCCTGGGCGGTGTGGTGGCATTCGGGTCCTGCAGGGGTATAAGAGTATGGTTATTGCTTCTGTGTGTGCCATAGTGTGCAATGGGTGGGTGGCCGTGGACCCCAGTGCTGGCATTCCCTTGTGGGGGCTGTTGTGACGGTGGCTTGTGGGGGAGATGGGTATGTGCAGTGGGCATACTTTGGTGATGGGTGTCCATGCTTTGTGGACGCATGCAGGGCTGGGTGTTGGGATGGGTGGGTTGTGATGGTGAGCCATTTGCAAGGAGTTGGTGTGATGGGGGTGGGGGTGAGGGTGGGGGTATGATTTGGCATGCAGGTGGGGTGGGGGGAATGAAGTAGTGAAGATTTGACTTACCAGAGTCCATTCCTCAAGCTACTCCTGCGAGGCCCTTAGGATGCAGGATGTGCAAGACTTGCTCCTCCCATGCTGTAAATTCTGGGGGAGCAGGTGGGGGTCCGCCGCCAGTCTTCTGCACCGCAATGTTGTGCCTTGATACCATGGAACGCACCTTCCCCCATAGGTCGTTCCACCGCTTCCTGATGTCGTCCCGATTTCGTGGATGCTGTCCCACAGCGTTGACCCTGTCCACTATTCTTTGCCATAGCTCCATCTTCCTGGCAATGGTGGTGTGCTGCACCTGTGTCCCGAAGAGCTGGGGCTCTACCCGAACTATTTCCTCCACCATGACCCTGAGTTCTGCGTCCGAAAACCTGGGGTGTCTTTGGGGTGCCATGGGGTGGTGTGGATGAGGTGAGGGGTGGTGTATGTGTTGTAGAGTGTGGTGAGTGTGGTGGTGTATGGTGTTTTGTGCGTGGATATTGTGTGGGTGATGTTGTGATTTGCCTCTGTGTGATGGTGTACTCTATTCTGTGCTGTCTCTCTCTGGCCTTCAGTCGCAATTGTGGTCGTAAGGGTTTGTGGGTGATGTGGGTGTGTGTTTTATATTGTAATGGGTGTGTGGGAGTGGTGTGTGTATTTGTCTCAGGTGTGTGTATTTTGAATTTTCCAATGTGGCTGTGTTTTGTATAGGTGTGTGTATCTTGAGCGCGGCAGTGTGTACCGCCAATGGAATACCGCGGTTGAAAGACCGCTGCGGGGATTTGTGGGTCGGAATAGCATGGGCGTATTTCTGTTGGAGTGACGGTGGAGGTTTGGTCATCGCCAGTTTTTCGCTGGCCGTTGGTGTGGCGGACTTTTGTTGTTGTCAGGTTTTTGGCGGTTTGCCAGTTGCTGGTCAGAAAGACCGTGGCGGTTTACCGTGACCACGGCGGTGTTATGGCGGTCTTCTGACCGGCGGTAAGTGCCTTTTACCGCCGAGGTCAGAATGACCCCCTGTGTGTGTTGGTACAAATACTTTACACCTAGCACTCTGAAGTTAAGCCTACTGCTCTGCCAAGCTACCAAGGGGGTAAGCAGGGGTTAGCTGAGGGTGATTCTCTTTTACACTGACTAGAGTGAGTGTCCTTGCTTGAACAGGGGGTAACCTGACTGTCAACCAAAGACCCCATTTCTAACACAATGGTACACTTGCGATTTTCAACCATTCATTTTCTAGAGTATAATTCATTACTCTCTACTGAGCACATCAGTATGTAATGTAAAACAATCACAGACCATTCATTCATATTTTGTCCACTTCAAAACAATCAATTATCAGGTCCTTAATGTTTTTCAATCTGGCCCAGCTATTTTCACATACTCTTAAAGCTTTTTCTGACAAAATAAGATCATGTGCTCAGTTCTTTTCTGAAGGGTACCCAAAGCCCATAAATGGGATCTCAATTCCAAAAAATGTTTTCCTTCTGGATTTAGTTTCACAAGGTCCAGATGATCACACAAAACTTATCCAAATGCGGATATAACCCTGTTTTACTGATGATCCATGTAATCTGTGCTAAGATGCTCAACATAATATGAACTCAACCTGTCCACCTAAAACTCTCCTCTTTTCTCCAAAAAAGAATTTCCTTAAGAAAACCATACAAACCTGCTTTGTTTCCCACCAAAACAGGACGTTTAAAGTGGCTGACGGAGTAGGCAGAGATGTACTCTACTCACTCAGCTCAGTGACCAATTACCTCCAAAGCCTAGGAACCAGATACCTAATTGGACGACATTCTTAGATCAGCAGATTGGTCCACAGAATACATTTTCGTTTCCTTTTACTGCAACCCCACCATGACTGTTATCAATATACCTTAAACAAGCATAATACACGCCTCCAGACCAGTAATGAAAAGTCAGTATTATTCCACTGCTGTGTTTTGTATAGTTTTCCCAACCCTTATCACATTTTCTTCAATATTTTACATATTTTCATGTTATGTTCCCCTAATCCAGTTTAAGTGAACTGAGAACCTAGTACCCTGAGTATAGTTCTAATCTTGCTCTGCTTTTTTCTACTTATGATATGCATTTTTTTTTATTTGTACAATTGTTTTACTTAGAAAGACTTCAAGTTGTAAGCTGCAACTTTATAAGGGTTCATCAGTCAAGAGAAAAGAACAGTCCTCCTTACTTAGTGCTGCATCACTCAGAATAACCAACAATAAGCTCTGAGTAGAAGTGATTCTTAACCTGGGATCCACGACCACTACCCAGGGGGGTCTGTGACTATATACAAAAATAAATATTAGTACATTAATAAAGTATATACACACAACAAAGTAACAAGTAAAGTTGGTATTTGAAAAACGCTTTGTAACTGTGAACAGGTTTGAAATTAGAGGGTTAAAATTAACTTCCAGCAGAACAAGTGCAGGAAACAGTCGTGTGGACGATAGGTGGCCACCTGGAAACATGAGTAAACCCTGGAACAAAGTGAGGCTGCGTTAGGAGCATGAAAGACAAAGGGATATGCTGAAGCTTAGAATATCACTTCATCTTGTATATCACTTTATCTTTAAAACAAAAAAATGCACTCTTTAAAAGCTCCAACCTGACCACTGCTCTGGTCGTTTCTTTATTTGATGATTTCAGCTTAGGTTGAGTCACATAGGGGGTCATTACGACCCTGGCGGCCGGCGGTAAGTTGGCGGTAACACCGCCAACAGGCTGGCAGTGTTCCGCCAGCAATTATGACCGTGGCGGAAAAGCCACGGCCATACCGCCAGCCCCTCCACTTTCCCGCCAGGATTGCGCCTGGCGGTCATAATCCCCAGGGCAGCGGTGCATGAGTCCCCGACCGCCAGCCTGTCCGTGGCGGTACACACCGCCATTGAAAGGCTGGTGGTAAGGGGACTTGGGGTGCCCCTGGGGGCCCCTGCACTACCCATGCACTTGGCATGGGCAGTGCAGGGGCCCCCAGGCATAGCCCCGTCGCGCATTTCACTGCCTGAATTTTGCTATTGCACCCGCTGCACATCAGCATTGCCGCCAGCTCTATTATGAGCCGGCAGCAATGTTGATGTGACATTTCCGCTGGCCCAGCGGAAATGTCATAATAGGGAGCCAGGAACACCGCCGGCAATGGCGGTATTCTGTCTCCCACGGCCTTGGCGGTCTTTTTCAAAGACCGCCGAGGTCGTAATGACCCCCATAATGACTTTGTTAACTGATTGGCCCTCTTAGCTGCTCTGGAAGTTCAGGACTAGTTGAGAACGTTCATGTGTTCTTGGGTAGTTTTCTTGCCAGGCATCACGGGAAGTTTAGTGCTTTATGTTTCTATTGTGTCGCCTATAATTATAATCCAAGGTCACAAAGTACAATATTTGCCTCTGTCTTTAAAGCAATGGGTTCTTTGCTTTAATGTTTGCGTCTTCAATTTCACCTTCCAACAGTCTCACTTTACAGGATGTCATTCGGAATCTGAAATCGACAGTTCTACAATCATTTGCGGATTCTTCGAAGCATCTGCAAAATGCCTGACACTTGCAGGTACGGTGCAACCTTTAATGTAACTGACGACAAAGAAGATGGATGCCGTGCTTCATCGGCTTGAGGTTTCCAGCTTTGCTCAACTGCTCACTGAAAGGGCACTGCAGCGCCTGCAAAGGTTCCTCCTGTCACGTCGTCACTCTAGGCCCTTGACAGTCGCTTCATATGTGACTAAAAATATCCATCTGAGGCAACATCATGGCCTCAATGAAGAGCAACCCACTTTCATGTCTATGTTTTTAATCTTTCAGTGCTCACTAAAAACAGCTGCCCTCTTTGTTAACGCTCACTAGGAAAATCCTCCCACTGTCGATAAATGAATGTGAACCTGAGCTGTGGGTTCTGCCCGACTTTTGAGCCACTTGTTTGGGTTGGTTTGAATTTCTGGAACCCTCTGATGTGTATGGATAGTTCTAGATGTTTTCGTTATGTACTTCACCATTATAAGAAACCTTAATTTTCGGAATAGGGATTCTGGCTGTATGCCAAGGTCTCTATTTTTACCGCCTATAAACAAGTTACTCCTTAGTACGATTTGCAGACAGGCCACGTTTTTTCGGTTTCTTGTTGACACCAGGGCTGGAAATTGGGACATTAATCTGGCAACTCATAATGAAACAGGCAGAAAATCAAGGGGTGAGGCTAGGTCCGTCGCTACTAAGTCGTGTTAGATGCTGTAGGTTAGGAACCCATGATTAACTAGTCTTTTACAAAGAACTTACAGATCCCAAAACTGCTGCCCTTCTTTTGATGTGACCTTACCCACACATCTTACCGTGTGGCAATACTTCTGGCCAGAGTTACTGAAAAGTCACTCAATGCAGCTCAGCAGCTAAAGTTGCTGCCCTGCTTTCTGAGAAAGAAGAGGGCAGATCTAGGGGTGTAGCTTCCGGGGGAGAGGGGGCTGGGTGGGTACACCCCCTATTAAATTAATGTTCTGATAAATTGTTGGGACCAGATGCTTTCAGTCGGATGTGGTGAGATGTCTGCCGGATTTCTCCAGGAATTTTCACATACATTCAGACAAAAACGCACACACACTTTCTCCCTCTCAGTTTTTAAAGTCGTCAAAAATAATGTTAATTTTACAAAAAATTATGTTTCCCTTACTTAGTACCATACTAATCCACATTCATCTCTCTTTCCACTGCCCCTTAGACCCTTCCCGTGCACCCTGTTTGTCCTATAATATATTTAAACATTATATGCCAGACTGATTGTCCGGAACTCTGACTGACCAAGCTAAGCCCCTGGGCAGAACAGCACCATAACCCCTAAAGACGCGGCACTGTTCTCTCTACCTGTGCTGGAACTCTTTTGGCAGCTATGCACCAATGAAGACACCCATGTGCCATAGTACAAGAGTGCCCGCAGTGTTTGTACTGAAAGGGGTCCATCTAAATACAAAAACTATGCTTTAAGACTTCCCATCTTGTATTGTGCTGTACAATGGAACACACAGGCATAGTAGGAGAAATGAGGAGAAATAAACACATAGCTCCTCGTTCACTTGCCTCAAGCAGGCATAGGATTTTAGTACAAATCCCTGTCTATGATTCTTTGTAGACAGGGATTTGCATCAAAAGCCATGGGTGGTCATTCGAAAAGGCATATGTACTACTGATGCAATGTCCCCTTGACGCTAAGTAACGCAAAGGGAGTGCATTGCGCACCTTTGTGCTACTTTGGGACACTATCCAACTGCAAGTCCAGATTTGCGTGGTATAGTAAACCCCACTTTAACACTTTGTGTCAGGTTTGCATTACAAAAGTAATGTAAAAGCGAGGGAAAAGATTAATAAATCTGGGCCTTCGAGAGGGACCGTGTTCCTTGTCAGCGCTGATCTAATTTAAAGTGACAGTGCTGGCACTTCATCAAAAAGCTCTCATACTACAGGGCTGTACATTTAGAATGAACATACCAATTATTCCCTCCTAAACAGTTTCAAATTAATTATCAATGTCCCCTCTATAACCTGTAAAAGAGATCCTAAATATAAGACGTTGGTCCAGCTTAAGAATTTGATGGTAATTGAAAACCGTTCATTTGCTTGTAAAAAGATAAATGCAGTCAAATCCCAACCAAATTAATGTCTTTACTCAGCAATTCTATTGGTGAAAGAAATTCAGCTGGGGGACTCTCCTCCAGATGTAATATTTCTTCCACAATTCCACATACAGGAAACATTTCCATTAACAATCAACTTTAATCATCATCTTGCGATAGGCACTTCACTTCTGGACAAATTAACACACGATATATGCCAAGGGATAAAGGACGTTTGGTACGATCTAAATGTTAAATATCGTATTGAACTATAGTTGCCAATCCATTGTTAGGTAAATAACTTTTTAATTATTGGATTAACACGGGGCATTTTGAAAATGGGTATTTACACATATCTTAGAAAAAGTTGCTGGAAAATAGAATACAATGATGTATCCCTTAACAATTGAAAGGCTTGGATATTGGCATACCTGGAAAACCTATACATTGGACAGAGATGAAAACAAGAGAGGGAATTGGAATATATTAGGACAGATTTTTTTTCTCCACATTTTGGAGGCCCCTGGTATTCACATCTCATTCAGCACAAATCAGCAAGATGGCTCAATGGGATGAATGCTGCAAACATGAAGTTGGAGCAAAGCCAAGTAAGTTTTTCATCACAAGAACTGTCACACAAAAAGGTCTCGTTCGTGACCCGAAGGAGGTGCAGAAGTATTGTCGTTGCTAATTCTTGTGTTTGTCAGGTGGTCGCGGAGCATGTGCATGCATCTTGGAATTCTTAGTCTTAAAGCACAAGAAACATCATTTCCAGACGTAGCCAGACGACTGGATGAATGTGCATGTCAGGTTCCTGGTACTGAGACCCAAAAATAGGACAGGGCCGTCCCTGAACTCTTAAAGTAACTAACGAAGGTCACTTCTTGCTCGCTAAAGAAACTGGGGATTGGAAGGGAGTGAAACATAAACATTAGACGTGAATTCACTCTCAGACCGGATTCTGGGTATTTGGTGAGAGGTATGGGAGGTTTCAGAGGCAAGAGTCAGTGGTATCTCAATGTACCAGATTTAACGGAAGGGGGAGACCACACGTTAGTATGGGGTACAAACGTGTTGCATATGAGTGGAGCACTTTGCTTAGACTTATTGGTTCAGCAGCGGATGTTGCACTGATTAACCACCTACACATCAGCACATTGTTGCAAAGTAGGTGGAAAAGGTGCTGATTAGGCACAGAAAAAGAGAGAGGTTATACCAGGAAGCATCACAGGCAACATCACATAGAACAAGATTGAACAGATGAAAAATTCCTCAACGTAAGTGAAACAAGGGGAAAGAAAACAACAGACCTGAGAGAGGTCTAAACTGGTGCGAATCAGAACAGAGTGGGACACTCGTTATAGAGCTGGGGGGTGCCTCAGCATAAAAATCCCAATCACAAATGCAAAAGGAGGCTGCCCTGTCACCACGCACGCATGAAGGCACATAATTGCAGTGTGCTGCCCCAGCTGCATAGAACACTTGTTGTGGAGTCGGGGCGAGCCTCAGCATACAACTCCCAACCACCAACACGGCAGGAGGGCTGCCCCATCTCCACTCATGCCTGGAGGTGCATAAGTACAGTGTGCTGCTCCTGCTGCATGTGACTCTCGTTTTGGATCTAGGGGGAGGCTCAGCATACAATTCCCAGCCACCAACACAGCAGGAGGGCTGCCCCATCACCATGCACGCATTGAGGCACATAAGTGCCGTGTGCTGCTCCTGCTGTGGGGGACATGCACAGGATGTGCCTGGGCCAAGACCAGGCCAAGACCAGGCCCATCTTCGCCCATCATCGCCTGGAAGAGGCTGGGCTGCCCCCCCCCCATCTTCGCACTAGCGTTCCCTAGCATTGGAGAGTGATTGGCCCTCCCAGTAGCATCCACTGGGCTTCGGAAACCTGTATTAACATGGACAAATGTAAATGCTTGCTCATGGAGCAATTGTCTGTTGTCTCCTTGAAGCCCACTGCAATTGATAAGATGCTACAAAAGGTGATAGGAGTGGTAGCAACTGAAGTTGAACTTATGGAAATATGCTTATCCTTAAACCATGATCTTCCCAGACCTGCAATAGTAGTTCAACTTGCAGCCCCTGGAGGCCATGAGTGTCCTAATTGTGATCTTGGGGTGGGGTTCCATCATTCAGGCAATGCCTGTGTTGTTGAGCATGGTTCGGGCCTGTCCCGTAATGGTCATAGACTAAAGACTAACAGTGCAGTTGCTAGCAAATTGAAGAAAAAGAAAGCCAAATCTGCACTAACCCAAAAAAGTCTGGGGGTGAGGAGGATGCTAGTTACTGTAATCCTTTGACTAATAGTTTCTTTGAGCAAACCAGAATGGAATACCCCACTGGGCCAGTGTTGTTGGGGACAGACTCTGTGGTAAAATCTAAAATATGTTGATGATTATGCTGGTGGTGAAACTTTCCCCTTTGGTAGCACGTTTGGCAAGATTCGAGTTAGCATGTTAAGAAACTTCGAGTCGAGCCCACGTGGTAACTAAGTTGGACACGTCCGTGGGGGCTGAAACAAACGCCATCCTGTGGACTCATCCAACGGACATTAATTTGTGCTCTGCTGGGGCCCTCGCACTGGCAGTGCGAATGATTCATATTTGAATAATGACAAGAAACGGCCATTAGGGCCACACAGGGGTGGGCCAAGTCTGAGACAGGTGGTGGAGGGTCCAAATTGTGTGATTATTGGAGCCATGGGTGGCTATGGTCGCTGCCGAGGATGATAGTGTGAGGTGCCCGCTGCTTCATGCCCTTATGTGGTTGCTCCTTCTGGAGTCCCCAAGCTAAAGGTGGATCAAAGGGAGTCCGATGAAGAAATAAAAAATGAATGCAGGCACTGGTTATTGTGCAACAAGAACTATCCCCTATAATTGGTGGATAATATCATTCTTACCAGACAGGTAAATTGGATTGACAAGAGTCCAAAAGATTTCCCAGGGGAGTGCGTGTTTGTTATCTTAAGGAATCCCCAAATGGCCCAGAGTCCTATAGGCACTTTAATTTGACCGCACTTTTGGCCAACCCTGAGCATGGTTCTATGACTCTTAGGTTTCTAGATTTTAAAGATTACTATGGTTTCGAGCCCTTTTTAGTTGAGGTGCAGCCAGTGCTATTGAGAAGGCTGTAGATGCAGTTCTGGCACGGATCTCTTCCTCTCTGTTCATTGACCAGCAAGTGGAGGGAAGCCTGTAATTCACTGATTATGATATGCCCGCATGTTGTGAGACTGAAGAAAATGAGGCACATTTTTTAATTTTTTATAAATCCTATAAATATCCGAAATCGAAACTTAGGTATAGCTTAACATCGTTGGTACTAAGAATCTTGAAAAGCAATGTTTATATTATGGCTGTGTGTATATGCAAGAAGTGCCTGTAGTCGACTTTTAAGGGTTATTGGGAGGGGGGGAGTAATTGTTTTTTATATTTAATGTTTGTATTTTATGGTTTGAATTCGTTTTTTAAGATTTGGGTAGTTCGGCATATTTTTATGATTGTAATGAATTACATTTTATGTATTGAGTTGTCTTATTTATTGAACCACTTTTTTCGGTCCGAGCCTCAATAAAGTTTACAATGATGATGAGAACAGAATGGAGAGACACAAAAACTAACGGCACATTGCTAGGTTACAAATCCAAGCTTGAGCGACCCTTAAATAATGATGTTAGTCCTCATGCTATAGAAATGTCTCATGAAAACAAGTCAGTAATGAATTGAGAACAAAGTCAGATAAGTGGCCCAGTGTTCTTTTGTCCCATTCGCCACAGATTACAGCTCTGATTTTTCTGCTCCTGATTCCATCTCTACTTGGAAACGAAATCCTGACATTTCAGTGGCTATCCTGGAATGGTTCGTCTTTTGCTTAAAGAAAAATCATGTATTTGCAGCTGGTACCTTGGAATCATTCCAAGATGGATGCCACATATAAATGTGCAAGCACAGTAGATTCCAGGATGGCCTCTTTTTATTCCCATGCATGGGTGTCCACCTTGGAATGATTTAAAAATCATAGAAACATAGGTGCAGGAAGCTGCAGTAATTGGCAGAGTACAAAGGAGCTGGAGGGGTCAGTTGGTGCTGGTGAAACCTACTTTTTTGCTGTAGTTTCGCTATAGAGAGCAGAGTGGTTGAAAAGGAGTATGGGAGCCGGAAGAGAAGGAGAGAGGTAGAGATAGTAGTTCTTTATGCACCACAATACAAGCTGCAACAACAGCAGAGGAAGGATACAACTATTTTAATCAAAACAGTGTGGGACAGAGAGAGAACAAGGAGGAGAGCCATTAAATAACTAGCAAGTAACTTAGGTAGATAAGAAAACCAATGAATCATGAGGAAGTGTTAGTCCCTAAGCCAACTTTGAATCTGTTCATGTTGTCAACAGTCAGTAGAGGAGGCCTAATAAAAGGAATATTATTTACACCTTGCATTTAGAACACTTAGGAATAGTAAAGACTAGATATACAATGGGACTGAAAAATGTAGACATTTATTAGACATATGCTGCTATGGACCCCCTGGGCGTTGAGAACAATTAAGGAACGCTAAATATATGTAAATATAAATGTCAATAGTAGACAAGGGAAGCAAATCAGAAAATATGAAACTGAGTGAACAGTAGTGTTTGCTCATTCATGATGCTCTTGTTGTAGAAAAAGAACATGGTGGTGAAATATGTAATAACCTTTGTTGCGGAAAAATAGCTCAATTGTAAAAAACGTACACATGACAGTTTGCAACATTTCTAACAGATGTATAAGTGAAACCAGGCATGCACATGAATATTCAAAATGTCTTTGCCATGTCAAATCTGCATATGTAGAGGAGCATAATTGCATTCATTAACAATAAGAAGATTTTATCAAACACATTTTTGGCTCTACAATATACTCATATTATTTTTTAAAAGGAGCTGAAAATACTGTAGTTATTTTGATTCTTTAGTTGTCAAACCGATGCCGAGGCTGGATAAATCACGCTGTCACATATTAACAAATTATGCAGCACGTGAAGATTAGCCACATAGAATCAGTGTACAGCCAGGATTGTAATTTGAGACGCACAGAGGGATGCTGTCACAATATATACTTGTCACAAATGAGAAATAATGAAAATAATGAATAGTAGGCCATTTTATATCTTGCCCGTCAAGACAATTTACTCTATCTCCCGGAAAAAGTTCCCACCCACCAAATTTGGAAATGACCGCCAGGCCAACAGCCATTTCTGAAGCATTGTCAGGACTTAATGTCACATCAATGCTATTTTAAGTTTGACGCACAAGTCCATCAACATGACGGAGCAGTCTGTCATTTTTTTTATTTTCGAAAAGAAAATGCCAAAGCAGAATTTTCTTTTTGAAAAAAAAAAAAACACGTTCTTCGCCACTGGAATTTACTGTCCATAGCAAATCAGGCTTTTTTAGTTTTTCACTGCTGCTTACCATCAGGGTTTTCCTAGTGGGAATGGGGAATCGCTATATATCCGCTCATCTAAATTGGACTGAAGGACAAATAGCTCTTTCTCTGCCGGCCCTACCTCCGTCAGGCCATCGGAGAAGTTTAGCAATGGTAGAGATGGAAATTCAGTGGGTGGACCATCATATTGGCAGTAGGGATACTCCGTCGCCATTGTGACCGAGTAGGCTTACCACCAATATATAAATCAGTCAGTGGCAAATACCAATGAACCGCCCCACTCTATTGTAAGAGCATTCAGTTCAATGCCAAAACACCACCCTAAGAGTTCATCTAGAACCGACACCAGGCTAAACATTGGTCTACATTCATTGAGAGCCATGAACCAAAAAGTTCTGCATGCCCAGAGGTGGACGAATTATGATCGAGCATCAAATTTTCCTTCAACCTTTCAGTGAAAGATTTGCAGCATTGAGGAGAATCTGCATGCGTATAGGTAGTGAAATTATTCCATTTCAGAATTTGTAATCTTTTTTATCACATGTAAAAGAAATTCCATGTAAATTATTTCCTTCTTATTTCCCCCTCTCCCTTTGAAAATTGTCTTGCTGCATGCCCTCTCTATCACTTTCTGTATGGCATGCGAGGTATATAGAGTAATGCTCACAATCAGGGCCAGACTGACCGTAGTGGGCATCAGACGTTTTCCCAGGAGGATGGAAGTGTGGGGGTCAGTTTTGCAGCAGTGGGGACCAATTTTGTTACTAGGCCCGGGTTTGCAACAGTGCTGCAATGATGACCTCCAGTAACAAAAGCAGCAGTGCTTCACACTCGCAACCCCTCCCCCAGGTGCTTGTCTGACAAAATTGCCAGGGCTGCTTTAGGTTTCCAGTCCAGCACTGCTCACAGTAGTGACAGATGGTCAGTAATTTGGGTAGTGTATATATTGTAACCATGAAGGACACACATATGGCGTAGATGCAGGTGGATGAGGTCCCCATCTAATTTAAAAGAGGTGAACACCCACCCTGTCAGCTCATTGGAGGTTATTGTGTTTCCTTGCAATTGTGAACTGAAAATTCTTGACTTGACGCGTTGGCAAGCGCAAACATTGTATGGAAGTGGCCTAATTGACAAAGCTAAGTTTACATTTAGAAATCTATACACGCATAGTAGCACACTCACTACTGTGCAAATATTTCTGAATGTAAGCTGTTACCAAAATATATGCCCATATTTTCTGAACATTAGCATGCATATGTCTCTCTTGCCTCGTTCTAGTGATTTAAATGAGTGGTATGAAAAGATATGTACATCTCAATTAATGACCATTATGTTACTATGAGCAACAATGCACTGGTAAGAGAACATGCATTGCTCTCCCAGATGTGCATAGATGTATTGATCCACCTATGCTGTGTAAAACCCCCACACCTGAACCCAATCACAGTCACCAGTCTCTGATTACAAAATGAAGTACATAAATACATACCCCTTGTGCTCTGAATGGTTTAGAACTTGGAGATGCAGCCAGATGCAGACCATCCCACTCAGGAGGAAAGTAATTTTGACCAGAACAGAGTCATACTGTAAACTATGCTCCTCACTGCCTAAATCCATGATAGCAGGACCTTTGATAATGGACTAACCCTCCCTTGTGGTCACTCCAAGCCAGTTAAAATTCTAAGGACAGCTCCATCACACTTTGGAGCCAAGTTGACTAGAGGGGCAAAGGAAGGGGACTGGCATTGTGTCAGATTCATCTGATTGAGATAGGATAGGCCGCTTTCCAGAGTAACTAGTGCATGGGCAAAGTCCCAGGTCATCCTGTCAAGGGAAGGCAAACATCTTCTCACACCCATGCTTTTTGTCCTTGTTCTTGGAATAATCTACATCGCACCACAGAGGAGCCATTAGCAGTCAGCTGGCAGTTGAATACTGGAAGAAAGGCCTCCAAAGGGTTAAGCATGGACAGGTAACTTTTTTTAAAGTACCTTTTCCAAAATAGTTAGTCAAAATTCGATTTCTCCATTAAGTTGGATTCTAAATGATTATTTTATTGGGTTATTTAAATATAGTTTAGCTGCTCCCACGACAAAACTATTGTTATAAGATGTAATAATGTAATCCAGTGTTTTTAAATGTAGAAACAAACCTTGCTTCAGTGAGAAAGACTTTTGGAGGCTTCTCACTGTCAGGACATGTATAACATTAATTTCAACTTGTCCTAATTTTAATCATCTTCCTTATTGGACAAGAAGGTATACTTAGTGTTCACTTATAAATATTTAAAAGGATGGTTTAGCCATGTTGAAAGGGTCATTTTGACAGGTCGAATTGGCAGTTAAAAACTGCACTGACGGGCTTGAAGATATGCGTTTCAGTTCTACTGTAGCTGGTGGCAGAACGAGTGCTGGGAACGCTAGTAACATTTATTATACAGGCCCTGGATACCTGTATTACCATAAACTAGGGTCTTATAAGTAAATTAAATATGAAAATCAGATGTATGCCAATTACAGTGGGGCTGAAGGGAGAACATAGCACTTCACTACAGGCTAGTGGGAATGAATTGTGCAGAGTTCTAAAAAAAAGAAAACAGTTCAGGGAAAAATCTAGTGGAATACCACACAGAAGATATTCATCTCCTACACAATGCATTTAACAAACATGTTTTTTGTGAGTGATGGAATAGGTCTATATTGTCCACTCACGGTACCACCTCAGATTTCAGTAATATCTATGTAGCACTCTACAAATGTGCTTCTACTCATCTCCACAATGTATAACTTGCAACATTGGTGTCATCTGTAATCAATGCGTACAAAATTCAGAGAATGTCAACATATTAAGGGCTTACATGTCCCAATAGAATGGGAACTTCTATGGATTTCTGGTGAGTATAACTGCTAACCTGTCATTGCCTTTGTTCTCTTCGTATGTGCAATTGAACATGATTGTCTCATGTATTAAAAGTATTACTACGCAGTGACTTACAAGTACAATATGTGACAGGCCTCATTGTGGCAGCATCAGTCAGTAAGGACACAGCAGTGTGATGGTGCAATGGCTGGCATCCATGGACACATTCTGACCACAACATACAAATAAGTTGTGTCATGAAATGTGCATCAATGTGTATAGTTTCACTGCTGCAGTCATCCAGATTCACCTGCGTGCAACATTATGACCACCCATCTCATCGGTTTAGCAGACTCCCAGGACAGCAGCCATCTATAGTGAGATACATATGATTCTCAGATTCTGTATCATGCAGTATAAGTATCAGCATCACTGTGACATTCATAACTAAATCATTTTAGCTCTCTGTGTATCAGGGTGTATATTTTCATTGTGACAGTCAGATAATGTTGCCTACTCATAACATTATGGCCCACTCATTATGTCAGATCTGGGTGCATTCTTCCAGCTGGACACCAGACACCATTCAGATACCCACCCATCATGTTGGATCGAGGGAAACTTTGGACATCAGCTGTCAGTTAGGTATGTATGTTCCCCCAAGACCTACGCAGCACTCTGTGACTATTGCCAACACCTTGAAAGTGCTCACCCATTTATGTAGATACAAAAATGTTGGTAAGAAATTGATTGTAAAATACATCCACTTGTACTTAGTGTCATCTCAAGGCGAGAACAGCGCCCAAGGGAAATGATAAGTGAAGAAAAAAACAATAGATGCTATATAGATGCTGTCTTTGGAGCCCCTTCAAGGAGACAGCATCAGTTCTCCATACTGTAGATTCCTTCAATGTTCAACTATCTTTGTGCGTCTACAAGAATATAATATACTTTTTAGGACCTGCCCTTCTAAGGCATAAACATAACCATGAATAGAGTTTAAATTGGTAAGTGTATGTTATGTATGTTCTCACCTAATACCTCCCACCTTTCCACTAGAATCTATTAGGTGGAACCCTTTTTATGCAGTGTAAATACTAAGGTAAATAAACAAATACCAAATATAGGTAAACTGAGTACCTCTGAACCATTAACTATTAGGGCATTACTATAGTGCCCAAGTTTCCCTAAAAAATGTGATATAGTTATCTAATTCTGACCAATACTAATATAATTAAATAATTCCTTCAATGTGTTTCACAAACATCCATAGGTGTAGTGACTGAGAAATGTTTTGTGGGTCGCCCGAAGATTGTCAGAAATAAATCGCCTTTAATTTATAATCACTGTGCTTTAGAAGTGTAATAGAAACACAGAATTGTCTTTCCTCTTCAGTGTGAATAATGACCTCCCACATGAGTTCAGGCAATCACAACACTAGAGGATGAGTACAAATCCAAAAACGTATTGTAATCATGCACCTTACAAACTCAGAAAAGCAGTCAGTTGTTGGTAAACCATGCTGTACCCTTTTTTTCTTTGCACATTTCCAGAGAAGAGCAAACAGCACTAAACACTAGGGAGACAGGAGCACGAAGTGCAGAAAGTCAGGAAATGCCAGAATACATGAGCAGGAGCAATTCCAGCAGCTGTCCCTAAAGTCAGTAAAAGCAATATCTTCAACAAATGCGGTTTTTAAATAATTGCACGCAACGTGGGACTCTCGGGTGCAGCTTTTACTCCAGAAAATCCCAATTGCAACTATCGTGGACTTCCTGGAGACTGTGCCAACACAGGGGAATTGGCAAGCACAAGACGGCGTCCCCTGCCTCGGCCTCCTCCTCACTTCCTGTTTTCAGCTCCACTGCACACCCCAAGTAGGGATGCACGGCTGCAGCCATGAAAGCAGGACGACCTACTGTCACCATATCACTGTCAACCACCTGTTTCCTTCATCAGGACAGCCTCCAGGTCGTGAAAATCCAGGCTTAAATTCCAAGGCACCGATGCTTGTCCCATGTAGACAGGACTTGCCCATCCCCATCAACCAACGTGCAGGTGGCCATTTTAAAACCCCTTTATGTGCAACTCTGCTTTTATCCCCTGATCAAGGTTCCTTGGGTGAGCTGTGGGTTTCTCCTGTACATCAATATCCATAATACAACGGCAACAAGCCAGCCCTCTATGACGTTCAGTGGAGTAATGCAAAGTGGTGGGGTCTCCCTGTGGAATATGATGATGGGCCCTGAGTCTCCCATATCGCACAAATATTCATTGGCCTTGGGCTGAGTCAGGCCCCATTTAGGGCTTGGGCTCCCATGAAGGATTTGGGACATCCATGCACAGCAGAGGTAGCAGGGACCTATGCTTTGCCCCAGATGTCTTATTGAAGGTGACTGAGTGAAAAAGTAATGCATGAATAAGATTAGTTTCGGCAAGGCCTCCTATCTGTGAGGAGGATTTATGTGACAAGCAAGACTCCCTTGATGTGGAGTTGAGAACTTGGAGGAGTCCATTAACTCTGTCAACATCCATATGGGGCCCTCTGACAACCACCTGCAGGACCAGACCGGTCTCATAGAGATGTACGTCCGCTTCCTTGAGGATCAGAAAAACTACCCCACAACATCCATCAGTTGCACCTGAGCATCCCAGGATGTTGGCGAAGCACAATGGCAGTTGACATGATGACATCATGTATCTCATAGACGGCTGAATTGACAGGGCCCATTTCCACTATCAGGACCAAGTCTATTACCTGTTACATCAGGTAACAAGTGTTTGCAGGGACCAACAACACCACTCACTCACCTGTCCTAGTGTGCTTCTTGGTCATGTCCCCAAACATAGCATTGCTGTGCATAGCTGAGGATGTACATAAGCTTCACATAGATACGGACAATATCCACTAACACCATGACCACAAATCACCATCCTCACACATTATAATTCTTAATATACGTCCACACATCCTTAATGTCCCATTGTGTGGGTGGGTGAAACATTCCTCGACTGCTGTGCACAATACATTTCAATGCATTTACCTTTATGCTGTCCATCTATTGTGTACATGTATCTAAAGATATGAATATGTTCAATTGCTCTTTTTTCATGAAATGTATATCATAAGTGTTAGCATAAATGGTCTACAGTTTTGACATCACATTTGTAGAAACATTAACAGGAATACTCATGCATGATACACACAAGGAAAATATATTAAAGCATAGCTCTATCAATGCAAGAAAGTATTTAAATATAATAAATTATGGCTATGGGTGCGAGGGCAGGGAACCTTGGGTGTAGACTGAACACATTTCTATGAAAATAAATGTGTAAATATGAGGGAAAACGAACCAAAATAGTACCTGAAACCATCAAGGAAGCTGAATCTTGGGCAAAGAAGGTCAATTACTGAATGCATGTTCAGTACTTTTTGAATATAGAGAATGGGACAGGCAAAGCAAAATAATGGTCTCAAAACAAACGTTTAATGTAAATCTAAGTATCTTACATACATGTCCCACACAAACCCAAAAGTCTACTATAATTCTCCAAAGTTCTCCAAAGTTAATCCAAAGAAACAAAATTCTAAAAAAATTAAATGTCACACCCACAGCCCAGATAAGGTGCTCTCATCGCTCCGCTAGTTTGGAACATCTCCTCATCCTGGTCTGAGTTTGAAGATATAGGGGGTCATTATGACCCCGGTGGTCGGCGGTAATATGGAGGAAAGTAGTGTCAACAGGCTGGTGGTACTTTCCTCCATATTATGACATTGGCGGTATGGCTGAAGCCAAACTGCCAATGTACCACACCGATCACCACGGCGGTAACGGCCGCCGGGCTGGAGATATCAATTTCCAGCCCAGCAGGTGTCACTTGACCGCCTGCGGGATTATGCCACTGTCTACCGCCATGGTTTTCGTGGCTTCCTTATCGCCACCAAAACCATGGCAATAGGCACTATCAGTGACAGGGAATCCCTTCCCAGTCACTGATAGGGGTCTTCCCCAACCCCCTTCTACACCACAGGTTCCCCACCAACCCCCCTTCCTCTCCAGACCCCCTTCAAACATGCATCTCCCTTCACACATGCACACATGCATACACACACCCATTCCCTCATTCATCCACGCATGCATACATCGATTCACACACACATCTGCACACACTTATATACATACACGCAGACATGCATTCACACAACTCAACATACATGCACTCACACCTCCAAACATGCACACACATACAACACGCAACACAGACCCGAATACACGCACGCACAGACATACACACACCCCCACACACACACAACACTACCCACCCCCCCACCCATGTCGGAGATCCCACTTACCTGTGTCCAGGGGGTCCTCTGGCAGGAGACGACACGGGGCGCTCTTTTAAGCTGCTGAACCTCTCCTGGACTGAGTACAATGATGCATAGTGATGGGAGGTAAAGAGTACCCTCCACCATTGCTTCTTAAGTGGTCAGGCACTACCTGTGGCACATTGAGGTATAGGAAACGTGGTCTCAGGCTCTGATATGGTGGAAAGAGCCTGATTTAATGACACAGCAAGCTCGTCATAGCCACAGGGATCCTTTTGCACTGTCCTGCCATCATCTAATGGTATTCCAGGCAACATCTTTCTTCCAAGTTTTTCTGTCATCAAGATGTATGTATGTGTTGGTATTTGTAGAGGTCAATCCTAGCTTGAGTGCAACAAAGCACAGAACAGGGTGCATGGTCTCATGTAACACACAATTATAGGTTGAAGGCCAGGGGTAGTGTTCTTTAATGAAGTGTGTTCAGATGTTTTTCTGAATGTTAGGAGAGCTTCTGCTGATCTTAGGTGATGCAGTACCAGATCCTGTGAGAATGGACAGAGAAGGCTTGTCTTCCGTTTTTTCACCCTGCAGTGTTTTGTATCTGGTCAGGCCTTGCCACACAAAAATGGTTGAATAATGCACTTTTGCAAAGAAATAAGGAAAGGAAGGATCATCATTCCAGTTATGTGCACAAAAATGTGCAAAACAATTACATTGATAATAGATGTGGTAGATCTGAAATTTAAACATCCATGGACACCTGTGTTATTAACATGGCACTGGGAAATATGGGTGTGTAGCATGTCACAATGTCATGTGGTTCAAAATACCAAATGGTAAAACTGCCCTAACACATACTAATACCCCCTTTTAGGTTTTTACATGTTCACCCAAATCCCAAAATATTTCTGGTCGAACTGGAAGTTCACATTTCTGAATTTGCTTCACTGACCAATTTACAGAGTGATAAGAATTCCTCATTATAATGCAGATGCTAACTGTGAATTTACGTGTCACAACAGATGAGAGTGTAATGCTTGGGTCATTAAAAGACACATAACACATGTTCATACTCGTCCCATTCCCAGTGCTATGAAATGTAACAAATCTTAATTGCCTCATGTTTTGCAGATGCTTTCATTAAAGCACTCTTGTCACTTATTCAGGTCATGGTCTCAGTATATAAAGCAGCAAGTAATCTGATTCACCTTTCAATGCAGGGGTGGCTCAACATTGCAGAATATGCACATAAATGTAGGTTCAATGGTATAACAGCAGTCACAGTCATGCTAATGTTTGGTTTGTAAGCATCCTGCTAACCATGGAGATTCATCCAGGTATACACCAGGACTCTCCACTGCATTGGGATGAGTCATCTGATATTTCCAATGGTGTTGTATGGAACCTTGCCAGGATATTCTAAGCCTTCACCTTGTTCCATAGTCTGAGGTCTTCAAGCACCCCTCCTTGTCGTCTCTGGTTCTGGTGGAAATCTCAACCTCAGAGCACCTCTAGACAATCTTTTGCCTCATAGTCAGGCATGCATTGTTGGCCAGCTGTGTGCCTGGCCCCGCCAACGGAGCACTGAAGGAACTTCTCAAGGACCCCTTCGATAATTATGTCAACATCCTCCTGCATGAAGTTTGGGAGTCTATAAATTATCTCCAGAGCCATTGTAGTAAAGTAACACTGGAACAAAGAACTAAAAGAGATCGTCCCAGAAATAAGTATTGTCCTTATTTGTCACTGGTAATGTCTTGTGACGTTGGTGGAGAGTGTGACTGAAAATAATGTTGATTCCTTGTAGCAGATCTTTGTTGAAGGCAATCCAAATGAGGTTAGCACTTTGGGTGCCCCCATGAGGTTAGCACTGTTTGCTCTTCTCCTGGTCCAAACAAAATGCAATTAATGAGACAGGCTGTTAGAAATGAGGTCTCTGGTTGACAGTCAGTATGCACTCTGTCCAAGCAGGGACCCTCATTCTAGTCAGGGTAATAGAGCTACACACCTAGGATAACCACTGCTCACCCCCTTTGTAGCTGGACACAAGCAGTCAGGTTTATCTGAGAGGCAATGTGTAAAATATTTGTACCAACACACAAAGTAACACTTTGAAAACACTACAAAATAGACACCACACCAATTTAGAAAAATTGCCAATATTTATTTAAATCAAACAAGACCAAAATGACAAAAATCCAACATACACAAATAAAGGGCCAGATGTAGGAAGCCTTTTGCACGTCGCAAACTGCGAAAAACGCAGTTTGCGACATGCAAAAGACCGTTTGCGATGCACAACCTCAAATTGCGAGTCGGTACCGACTCGCCATTTGAGGCTGCGACTCGCAAATAGGAAGGGGTGTTGCCTTCCTATTTGCGACCGCATCGCCATGCTGAGTTGCTTTGTGACCGCGAATGCGGTCGCAAACCAACTCGCAGTCACCACCCACTTGAAGTGGGTGGTAACTCATTCGCAAAAGGGAAGGGGTCCCATGGGGACCCCTTCCCCTTTGCGAATGACAAAAAAAATGTTTTTTCAGAGCAGGCAGTGGTCCTATGGACCACTGCATACTCTGAAAAAAACGAAACCAAATGGTTTCAGAAGTTTTTTTTTTTGCAACTCGTTTTCCTTTAAGGAAAACGGGCTGAAAAAAAGAAAAAAAAAACTGCTTTATTAAAAAAGCAGTCACAGACATGGAGGTCTGCTGTCTCCAGCAGGCCATCATCCCTGTGAGTGCATGGACTCGCTATGGGGTCGCAAATTGCGACCACCTCATTAATATTCATGAGGTTGGTCTTTACGACCCCATAGCGAGTCGCAGAAGGTGTCTGAGACACCTTTCTGCATGCACTTTTGCAAGTTGCAATCTGCGAGTCGGTATGACTCGCAAATTGCAAGTCGCAAAATTTAACTTACCTACATCTGGCCCACAGTTATGAATTTTCAAAGTTAAAAGAGTCTTACTCCATAGAAAACAATAGAAACGTTGTTGTTACACAAAGTACCTGGGTTGCATCAAAAATAAAGTCTCTCAGGTGAGCGTGCGTCGGAAAAGTCAGCGATGCATCCATTCCTTACTTGCAAGTGAGGCCGTGCTTAGTCTTTTCTCCGGCCGGGTAGGCGATGCGTCATTTTTCTCTCCCGCAAGACAGCGATGCAGCGATTTCTGGATGGGGCACCTCAGATCAGTGCGGGTTCACGATGATTTTGACGGCCAGCAATGATGCGTGTGAAATACGGTCGCAAGGTGATGGAAAACCCCACTGTAAGGGGTCTGCCTCGATTTTACAACTGTGTTGAAGGTGGTGCGTCTAAATTTTCCCTGCACAGCTTCCTGTGCGTGGATTTCAGTCCTTTTTCTACCAGCTTCATCTTTCAAGGGCCCAGGGACTGAATAGGGCACTACTTGGTAGGGCAGGAGTCTCAGCAGAGGGTCCAAGTGCTGGCAAAGGAAGTCTTCGATGGCTGTGAGACTTCAAAACAGGAGGCAAGCTCAGTCTTGGAGACAATTCACAAGCAGGAATATACCACAAAGTCCAGTCTTTGTCCTCTTTCAGCCAAAAGCAGCAACTGCAGGCCAACCCTGCGAAGTTCAGTCACAGGCAAAGGAGTAGTACTCCTCTTCCAGCTCTTCAGCCCTTCTCCTTGGTAGAGGTTCCTCTTGATTCCAGAAGTAATCTGAAAATCTGGGATTTTTGCTCCACTACTTATACCCCTTTCTGCCTTTGAAGTAGGCACACTTCAAAGTAACGTCTCTGTTGTTCACAAAATTCTGCCTTGCCCAAGCCTGGCTCCAGACTCACACTAGGGGGTTGGAGACTGCATTGTGTGAGGGCAGGCACAGCCCTTTCAGGTGTAGGTGACCACTCCTCCCTCCACTCCAGTCCAGATGGCCCTTCAGGATATGCAGGCGACACCCAGCTTCCTTTGTGTCACTGTCTAGTGGAGATTCGCAAACAGCCCAACTGTCAGTCTGACCCAGACAGGGAATACACAAGCAGGCAGAGTCACAGGATAGTTTAAGCAAGAAAATGCCCACTTTCTAAAAGTGGCATTTTCAAACTGACAATTTAAAAAACAACTTTACCAAAGATGTATTTTCAAATAGGGAGTTCAGAGACCCCAAACACCTGATCTCTATCTGCTCCCAAAGGGAAACTAAACTTAAAAGATATTTATAATGGCAGCCCCCATGTTAACCTATGAGAGAGATAGGCCTTGCAACAGTGAAAACCGAATTTGGTAGTATTTCACTGTTAGGACACACAAAACACATAAGTACATGTCCCATCTTTAACCTACACTAAATGGGGCTACCTAGGCCTACCTTAGGGGTGCCTTACATGGGTAAAAAAGGGAAGGTTTGTGCCTGGCAAGTGGGTACACTTGTCAGGTCGAATTGGCAGGTTAAAACTGCACACACAGACACTGCAGTGGCAGGTCTGAGCCATGTTTACAGGGCTACTTATGTGGGTGACACAACCAGTGATGCAGGCCGAGTCGTAGCATTTGATTTACAGTCCCTGGACACCTCTAGTGGACTTTACTAGTGAAGTACTCGTAAATCAAATATGCCAATCATTGAAAAGCCAATTACACATACAATTTACACAGAGCACTTGCACTTTAGCACTAGTTGAGCAGTGGTAAAGTGCCCAGAGTACCAAAAACAGCAAAAACAGAGTCCAGCACACAGTCAAAATATGGGAGGCAGAGGCAAAAAAGACACGGGAAACCACGCCAAGGATGCCAGGTCTAACACAGGCCAATGTCATGGCACACACGCATGATCTGTGTGCACCTATGAAAACAAGAATCAGCCCGATGATCCAGACATCAAATAATTTGGAGGCATTCAGGGCAGAGGTTCACGCTCATCAGCATGCAAGGGACTTTCACTTCCCAACAACTAGTAAGTATAATTTGAGGTCATTCCAGTACTGGACTAAGATGCTTTGCATTGTGCTATGCCCCTGTACTGATATCCAAACAGAGGGCAATATTAAGAACTTGCCTTTCATTTTTGATCCACTGGGCGCTTTGTGATGGCCAGAATGCTTTCCCTTTAAAAGACTAAACTTCCCACAGGCACTAGCCTTGTAAGATACCTAAATACTGAAAACTAGCTTCTTGGAAAACATTCACCAATTGGCATGCTTTCCAGAGCCATGCAGCTCTCATAACCTTTCACAGGTTGTGACAGTTGAAAGTTCAAATGTAAATAATCTTATAGATGAGATTTCTTCTCATGTTATCCATAATACTATGAATGATAGGAGTGTGAATATAGCATTATTGGTATGAGTATGCATTGTTCATTATTTGGTCTGTGCTTTTATATATCGTTACTTATTAGTATAATAATATATTAGTTTAATGTGAGGTTTGCACAGCCATGGCTATTGTGCAAGTTATGGATTGAGGTCCTAAATATAATCTACATATTTCAGTGGTGATTCGGTTTTCATTTGTAGTGTGTTTTTAAAGGTAATTTCATATTTTTTTTCTTAAACATACATTAATGTGCTAGAACCAAGGCTGACCATCACATCATTTTAACCTTTGGGATTTACGTGAATTTCTGTTTTATGATCATATACTATGCCCATCTTCTATGAAAGTATATACTACCCTCATCCGTATGCAGTGGGGATTGGGTGCAGGACATAGGCATGGGTGACGAACCCCCACTGCAAATTGCCTTTGGCTGTGTGTAGTAGGCCACGAACCAAATCTTCTGTGGATGGCCAACACCTTTTGGCGTGATTCCATTCAGCTGTTATTTCTGTGTGAAGGGTTTCCTGTGTCAAGTAAAATGGAAAAGGTCACTTTTTTGAACCCATCTCATTTTTACCCACTGCTTACGTGTCTACATGAAACTTGACATGCCAAACCCAGATCAGAGAAGAATGAATTACATTTCTCCCTGCTGTAACCAAATTTCTGGAGAGTTGCTAGCCAAGTCGTCCATTGTTAGAAAACCATGGATAGCTGGATGAAACACAGGCTGTCTTCCGGCCCAGTAAATGTACTGGGTCAGTTTTACTAGCACTATTTGATGAACATAAAATGTCAGCAAGCAAAAATTCTACCTGTGCCTTGATTTTGTAGATTTGTCCTCTGCCTTTAATAAGGTTGACCACAAAATTCCAGGCAATAAGGACTGACTTTGAATGGCTTTCTTCCTTTCTTAAAGAGAGATAGTCAAAAGTATTAATTAAAAACTACTGATCTCCAGCTACTTCTTATTGTACTGAGATCCCTCAAGGATCCTTACTTTCACCTTACATTTTTATTATACTGTATATGTACTTATTTTTGCCCATTCAATAATAAGGATACTCCTTTTATATGTACACTAATGATAGCTTATGTGGCAGTTAAATTATTTAGCTATGCACCAAGATGCTTTAATAGAGTGCTTATGCGATGTTAAGAAATAGGTGGAACTTAAATGGTTAACATTCAATATGGAGAAGACAAGTTTTAGTAGTTAGTTGTAATCCTGTGCTGGGTCTCCTTCTATTAGGTCCAATGCTCTTGGTTCTTCCCACCTCCTCTGCCCCCACAAAGTTAATTGTGAAAAGTGCAAATTCGACCATTAACCTAAACTAGATATACAAATCTCAGCAATAGTATTGTAATGCACGGCATATTTCCATAAATTGAGGCCTATCATATCCCTCCTTTGTGAGGAAGGCAGGAAGATTGCAATTTCAGCCATAACCGGTTCAAAGCTTGATTATTGCAATGCATTATGTTCTTGGGATCTCCAGTCTCTAATCAAACAGGCTCCCAATTGCTAAAAATCAAGTTGTCTAGCTTCTCGAGTTTCCTTAGCAAAACATAACCTTCATATACTTCACTAGCTACTCCTTCATATAATGATTAATTTTAAGACCTTAAGCCTTGTTTATAAATATCTGTTCAAAACTCTAGCTTTATTCCTTAAATCGAAATTCTCTAAAAATTCACCTACTAGCACTCTGGTCTTCCTCTGCGAATCTTCCAGCTATCCTTTATTTTATAAAATCTTCTGGCTAAAGGTTACTTCTACCTATTTCAATTAAAAAAAAACTCCAACAAAAGCTCACAGAATTTTAATTTCTTCTTAGTGCCACTGGACATTTAGGACCACCTTCAGGTGCATGTTGTACTGCATAAGTACTCATATAACATACCATAATGCTTTTGGAAAGTTGTGTGCAGATTAATCAAAGAGCAGCACATTTATTAGCAAATGTGAATGGAAAGTGTAACCTAACCATGGCTACACAGACAATGATAGCGCCTGCATGCATTTTTGTAAAGCTGTCATGAGGGTGTACATGCTCACAGCATTGAGAGAGGTGTGATTAATGATGCGCTTTAGAGCGTGTCAATTGGTGTCCCTTGGTCCGCTGCTCACATTAGTGGAAGGTGTTTCTGCAAAAGGATGGCAACAATCTGTCAGTGAATGCAACATTACCTTTTTTTACATTCTCTTTGTGCTGACTATCCCCTTTTACAGTTTCGGAAAGTGCAATAGTATACATAGCCCACTGTGGTGACACCAGTCCATAGATTATGTGTCACTAAATCCCCAAGAATATCATCCATGCCCCCTCAGGTGATCGCAATACCCCTTTCTGTGTACAATGCTACAAAATGGTCTATGGCTTATCTACACAGCAGTTAAGTTGTAACACAGCATATGTGCAGTGGACATAAATAACTATCTGATATTGTAGGCACTGTATGACTACTTACACGTATTTGACAGGGGTTATAGTGCACCCTCTGCTCCTAACATAAGGTGGTAAGATCTTATTTGTATACTAATAAATGTGTTTTTACTAAGGGTGGACGGAGCTCATAGAATTCTACTCTGCGGAATTCTGTGGAGTTGGCTAAAGATTCTGTAGATCTCCGCAGAGTTCTGCATGCAGAAGATTACTGCCTGCCCTGCCACCACCCTGGCCTGAATGCGCCCAATCTCGGAAGTGCTAAGCAGGGTCGGGCCTGGCTAACCAGTGCAGCCCAGTTATAGGCAACACAGAGCAAGCGCAGATTGCACTTGCGAGTCTTCGCTTACGCTGTGTGGCCCATAATTGGTGTGCTCTGCTGTTCGGGCTAGTAGAGGTTTTGGCTGAACTCAGTGCTCCAAGTGGAGCGCAGAGTGCCAAAAACTCTGTTAACTCCGGCAGCAGAGCAGAGCTCACTGTCGACCCCTAGTTTTGACCCTTGTGCCTACCCACATGATTTCCATCTTGTGTAAGCCCTAGTGAGACCTCCAAATAACTCTATCACGAGGATGGCTGACTGCCCTTAATTTAAAAAAACTAAATAACTCAGATTTGGGGTGTATTTGCAATTACTATCCTTTGATCCCAACTCTGCTGTAGGGGTCACTGGACTGGCAGTCTCATGTGACCTAATATGTTTATTCATATGTGATATGGCCCGATTGTGTTTTTTTTGCTCTTGATGGAATCATACATCAGCTCCCAGAGTATGCATATATCATTACTAAGGATTAACATTTGGATATGTAAATCAGTAACTTTGCTACTCACACCAAGGTCCTAATGCACTTTTCTTGGAGAAAGTAATTTTTAGTTGGAATCCACAGAGGTTTTGTCCAATGTGTCGGTTGTTGCAATGTGTGGCATCATAGAAACCTAATATGAGTTAGGCAGACCCTAATATGGGTTTTACAGAATTCCATATGGATATTCCTTGCAACTGGAATTGTGATTATCAGAGAGAATCTCTGTAACAAATTCTGCCTATTATGAGTTGAATGAGAATGGGGAATAATTATCCAGACATGGAATTACAAAGCAGAATTACACTATTCCCTAATCTAAGGGCTTTAAGCAGCTGGCAAAAAGAACTGTGACTTCCTTGCAGGGCGTGGATGAAGTTCAAAGTCTCATGATGGTTTAGGATATTGTTAGACCTGGCATCCTTGGACTAGTCTCCTGTGTCTTTTTGCCTGCCTCTGCTGCCCTTGTTTTGACAGTGTGCTGGACTCTGTTTTTGCTGGTTTTGTTACGCTGGGCATTTTACCACTGCTGACCAGTGCTAAAGTGCAAGTGCTCCCTGTGTAAAATATATGTGTGATTGGCTTTTCCATGATTGGCACATTTGACTTAATAGTAAGTCCCTAGTAAAGTGCACTAGAGTTGCCCAGGGTTTGTAAATCAAATTCTACTAGTGGGCCTGTATCATTGATTGTGCCACCCACAGGAGTAGCCCTGTAGACATGGCTCAGACCAGCCACTGCAGTGCCTGTGTGTGCAGTTTTAATCTGTCAGTTCGACCAGTCACATGAACCCACTTGCCAGGCCAAAACCTTTCCTTTTTATACATGTAAGGCACCCCTAAGGTAGGCCCTAAGTAGCCCCATGGGCAGGGTGTAGTGTATGTTAAAGGTGGGACATGTACTGATGTGTTTTGCATGTCCTAACAGTGAAATGCTGCCAAATTCAGTTTTCCTTGTTGCAAGGCCTAACTCTCTCATAGGTTAACATAGGGTCTGCCTTTAAATATCTTTTAAGTGCAGTTTCCTTTTGGGAGCAGTTAGAGATCTGGAGTTTAGGGTCTCTGAACTCACAATTTAAAAAGACATCTTTTGGTATAGTTGTTTTTTAAATTGTCAGTTTGAAAATGCCACTTTTAGAAAGTGGGCATTATCTTGCTTAAACTCTTTTGTGACTCTGCCTGTTTGTGTATTCCCTGCCTGGGTCAGACTGACAATTGGGCTGTTTGTGAATCTCCACTAGACAGTGACACAAAGGGAGCTGGGGTGTAGCCTGCAAATCCTGATGGGCCTTCTGGACAAGAGTGGAGGGAGGAGTGGTCACTTACACCTGATAGGGCTGTGCCTGCCCTCACGCAATGCAGTACCAACCCCCAGTGTAAGTCTGGAGCCAGGCCTGGGCAAGCAGGTTCTTGTGAACAACAGAGACTTTCCTTTGAAGTTTGCCAACTTCAAAGGCAGAAAGGGGTATAAGTATTGACCCAAAACCCCAGATTGTCAGGTTACTTCAAGGATTCAAGAGGAATCTCTGCCTGGAGAAGAGCTGATGGAGAAATGCTGCCCCTGCCTGTGACTGTGCTTTGTTGGGTTATCCTGCAGTTCCTGCTTTTGCCTGAGAACGGGGACAAAGACTCGATTTTGTGGTATATTCCTTCTTGTAAATTGTCTCCAAAGGCTTGGGCTGAGCTTGCCTTCTGTTTTTAAGTCTCAGGGCCATCAAAGACTTCCCCTGCCAGCATCTGGACTCTCTACTGAGACTCCTGCCCTGCCATCCAATTCCTGGACCCTTGAAAAGTGAAGCTGGTAGAAAAAGGACTGCAATCCCAGGAAACGTTTGATGCATCACCTGCAAGGCGGCTGTAAAAATGACGCACTACCTGCATCGTGGCTAAAATCAAGGCACCTCCTGCATTGGGCTGGGAAATTGACGCATCACCTGCATCACAGCTGGAGAGACGACGCAACACCCGCTTGCAGCTGCTGAAATCAACACAAACCCCATGCAGCGTGGTTTTCCATCACCGCACACATCATCACTTGGCATCAAAATCAACGTGAACCTGCAGGGATCCGAGGTGCCCTGTCTGGAAATCAACTATTCACTCTCTGGCGGCAGAGGAGAATGATGCATTGCCTACCCGACCTTAGACGAAACAATGCATGGCCTCACTTGCAAGTAAGGATTCTAACGCATCGCTGGCTTTTCCAATGCATGCTCGCCCATGCAGATTTTTTTTAATGCAAACCAGGTACTTTTTGTAACAACAAAGTTTCCATTGTTTTCTATGGAGTAAGAATCTATTGTTTAAAAATTTCATAACTTTACTTGTGTACGTTGGATCTGTGTTGCTTTGGTCTTGTTTGATTTAGATAAATATTGCATATTTTTCTAAACTAGTGTGGTGTCCATTTTGTAGTGTTTTCACTGTATTACTGTGTGTGTTCGTACTAATCCATTACATATTGCCTTCGAGATAAGCCTGACTGCTTGTGCCAAGCTACCCAGGGTGGGAGCAGGTGCTGTCTTAGGAGTTTAACTCCCTTACCCTGACTAGAGTGAGTCCCTGCTTGGACAGAGTGCAAACTGACTGCCAACCAGAGACCCCATTTCTAACTGATATAGTTTACACTTCTCTGATTTAATCCATCCTCAGCTGAATAATTAAACCCAACCCTGCTCCTAAAAACTCTTCATCTGAGCTGTATACCTTATTGGCAGTGTGGGCAATAGCAACTCACTATTGTCAACTCTCTGCCCTCTTCTCCTATCTGAAAGCCCACATGGGCTAACTTCCTCAAGATTATTTCTGAGAGTGTAAACAAGTTTAAAAATGAAGAGCACCTTTGACCAAAGGGGCAAATTTACCAATGTTTCACACAACACCGTGCAGTAAGCCAACGTGCTGCACTGCATAAAAGGTAGAGAGAGGAAATGCCCGATATGTACAAAGATATGCCACATTTCTTCTGTCTCCTGGTGGTGGTACACGTATAGTTGTCAAGCACCAGCAGTGGCACTCTTGCACCATGGTGCAAGGGTGCCTAAAATATGAGCAGGATTGTTTTTGTGCAGGAAGAAACACCTTTCTGCATAAAAACAATCCTGAAAGGCACTTCCTCTTTGTATGTGTGCTACCGAATGCAGCATGCATACAAAGAGGAAGTAAGGAGGAGAAATAAAGCTATTCCTCCTCATAATTCCAAGGTCAGGGAGGTGCACCATTTTGGAGCCATCCCAGGTTTGCAGACCTTTGTAAATCAGAGATTGTGTCAAAAACCATGGGTAGATGGGTGGGACACACTTCACCCAAGGAATGCCTCCCTGCCACAAGGTAACGTAAGGCAGCAAAATGAGCTACCTTGCGTCTCTCTGGATTCACTAAACCACGCAGTGGCATGCAAAGTGGCTTTGCATGGCTTAGTATTTCCTAGTTAAGGGCTTGCCATGCCTTGTGACTCCTTGCGTGGAGCAAGGACAATGGAAGCCCTTTTTTAAAATCTTCCCCAAATGTTTTGTCTTTTTAAACTTTCTGGATTATATTGTGAAGTAGGTATTGAATCAGGGGTTTGGGACCTGCAACACTCTTTGGTGATGTATTGGCTACGTTTCTCTATTCCCATTGGATAGTTTGTTTCCATTTCCCTGGACCAGCAGCAACTTTGTTTCTAGATTGTTTGGGTTGTTGATTTTCAGATTGCTCCTTTTCAGTAGATATAATTCTACCGGAAGTGATTTGTTTTCCCAAACAGGGTGACACTGATGGATTATTCGATGATGATGGGTGGTTTGGGCCCCTTAGTTGAGACAACTGCTTCCTGGGTTCTTGCCATGTTAGATTTCTGTTAGATCTTCTTTTCAGATTTCAACAATTTGCATTTCTTAATCCTACAGTCTAGAGAAAGACAGTAGTTTGAAGAGAACTTCAAACAGTCATAGGTATGATATGTTTTCCTGATTAGCACTGAACACCTAGAGATGTACACAGAACTTGTACTAATGAGAACTTTAGAGCCACTTCCCCGTGTATTGTTTTCCCATTTTTGCAGGTGGACTACAGGGGAATTATCCTCTATGGGTTTCATTAAAGTAAGCAGGCATAGATTAAATTTATGCAGATTGGTATGAATTATTTTCAAGTAACTGGTTGGGATAGTTGATTAGAAGTAACCACAAACAAAGTTTCTAGAATTCCTTGCAGGTTTTTTTTTTTATATTAACAAACAAGGTTAATAGTGATGAGGAGAAAGAACAGAGTATATTAAAAAATAAAGCTGATGACGCCTGATTAATTTCTGAGGGTTATAGTAAAGGTTCATTCAGTATGAAAACTGATGAAGACTTCACAATTGATTCCTGACTTTACAGATCTCCTCTTTGGTCAAAAGTGGATACATCACAAATATGGGATGAGAAATGAAGACAAGGCGAGGAAGAAAACCTGGGTATGCTCTCCAAATTTGCTAGAACATGGGCATCCATACTTTCTCCTGCTTCCTTACCTACTACAGCATCAGGACTTTCTTGAGTTTCCAACAAATTTCCCTCTCATTTCCAGGCTATTTATTGGTATTAAAATTGAAATACTTGATAACAAGTTTCCTTATGAAGTTGGATAATGAGGATATGTTCTTCTTTCCCTTTCTCCCAGAGTCCATTGTTTCTTTGTCTTCCCTTTTAGGCACCCTCATTTTTGGCAAAATCTTACTCTGTCCTTGCTCTTAATTAAATTAATTTTAGCAGAATTAAACTGTTTCGATCTTAGAGACAGGCTGGGGAGTAAGTATGGTGAGACTCCATCTTGCTGCATTGATTCAGAGGACTGTCCGGTGCAGTACTAGGATGGAGTAACCAATACTACTTCTGCACCAATATTGTCTTAGAGACTCACAATTAACATAGTTGAAATGATGTAACTTGTCCTTCTGAATTAAGGCTGGTAAATTATGCAACAATTAACCAACACCACATTCTTAAATAAACGTCAGATTAAATTCCTTGAAAATTGTCATTTTGGTCAAAAGAAGGCACTGAATTCAGGAAGAAAACAGATGATAACCCACTTATCTCCTCTCTCAGAAGCCACATTTCCTGGTGCCACCACCACTACCCTTATGACATTTATACAAGTGAACAGACAGTGATGTTTCTGCGTAGTATTCCAGCATGAATGCCCAGTTTGGAGGTTGATTACTGCATCAGTTTCAACCAGCAAATGGTGTACACACTCATGTTTCTTAGCTCAACTTACCCTGTTGCACTTCCATCAACCACAGCTTCCCAGGGTTGTGGTCTTAGTGATAGGGGGCTACTGTTGACACCTGTAAATCAAGCTCTCTTCCTACTCTCTTTTCCACAGACCCTCCAGCGCTATCTCTTTCAGGCACTCGCACACAGTCCAAGCCACCAATCTGGCAAAACCAGACAGAAAACTCCGTCAATCCAGGCTTCACAAAACGTGCTCCAAACGGAAACCAGAAAACACCCAAAGTCCAATGTCCAATGCAACATGTTGTTAGCTAAAATGTTCACTTTCCATCTAAGTCTGTGTAACACGTGCTGGAGGATGGGCATGAACAAGGCAGTAGGCCGACAATGCCAAACGTAGCATGAGGGGAAGTCAACTGAGCGAGAGGGATCTCCCTATAAAAAGGATATGTTCACTTGCTTGGAGGAAAAAAAGCTGCCTTGGAGAGTGGAAGGTCAGGCCATGATGTTTCATCAGGAGATTTCATGTGCTACTGAGTATGCCCTTTAAGAAGTGTTGAAATTGGGGCAGTATCAATCTAAAACCACAATGCCCTAATCAAGCACAAATAAAACAATATTTTTAAACCACAGATGTGCATCCCTACTTTACATCTAGTGGTATTTAGATGTGCCTTGTTTAAGGAATCATGAGACCGAGAGGAAGGTGGACTTGAGAGCCAGATGACTTTCAAAAGTTGTTGACTTCTTCTGAGGTTCCTTTAGAATGTCTACAAAAAAATCAATGCAGTACATTATTTGGGGACAGTTACCTATTAGGGGAGAGATGCAACCCTGAACCTGAAGATGAAGCAGAAAGTGAACAGTACACCAACATGAAGGCAGAGAGTGCACCAACATGACGCAGCTCTGGTAAAATTTGGGCTCATTCCTGCGAAATATCTTAGGGAGTTCAGAGAGACTCACAAGGAGTCAAATCTATCGATTTTGTTTTTGGGGGGATGCCAAATTAAAGTTAGAAAGGGCTGGGTAAACTGAAGCAATGTGAAAAAGATGAATTATTGAATTATGAAAGAGTACATTTAAATGATTGTTTTACAGAGTGTCACCAGCATCTACTGGACTTCAAGACCATCGATGACAGGGAACTTAGAAGAGAGACTGATCTTGTGGTGAAGACCTGAGTTTCTGAGAAGTTGAATGGTTGACCATAAGTAGAGTGTGTCAGGAGAAACAAGTGGGGATAAGGATAGAGGTAAAAAGTTAAGTTATATAAGGGGTTACAAAAGAACAACAAGAGAGGAGAGTCCATTCAATTTCTGGAAGTAATCAGGCTGGGTAAAAGGGGAGGACACCTGATACTTAGTAATTTAAAGGTCATACTTTGATTGTCTACAGATACAGTGTAAGAGAGAATCCTCATCCCCAACCTAGGAGCCTCCCACCAATGGACAGTCCATGAGGACTGCTATGGCAGGGGTGGGGATGGAGTTCAGCACAGTGGAGTCAGACAGATTGACCTAGGTTACCCTTCTTTCCATGGCAAAGAGGAAGTCGAACCTGTGGTCTATATGCCAGTAAGCACTGAAAAGTACGACAATGGAACTCCATCAACAGGAAGAAGGTTGATACACTGAGAGACAATGGGACTAGCACTCCTTCAGTTAGACATCAGATGTTGTCTCCATAGAACATCATCCCAAATGTATGTAACCACATAGTGAAGGCAGGCTATGGAGTAGGAAGAAATCCTATGATGATGGTTGTAACAGGCATGTGAAATACTGCTACTAGTTCCAGATGAGAAAGATGGTCAAGGGTTTCTGTTGCCCTTCCATGAACATCCCAGCCAGTGACTAGTTAGGATAGCATGAGCACGCTCTGATACCACTTTGAATTGTCAAAACCCTTATTGACAAGGTAGGACATTGTCTACTCTCTTAAGAGAGCTTCAAGGAACCAGATCATCCTAGGGGTGGTAGACTATGCTGCCTGCTTATTTGAAGCCATACCTTTGAAGATATCAATTGTGCTTGTAGTGGTCGGGCCTTGCTTGGTAATTTCACCCAAGTAGGCTACACCAGGAAGATCGTCTAAAACAAGGGGACAAAGTTTGTGATGGTGGACATGAGGCACATGAGCGATGAGTACAGGATATATATTTTCCATGGCTTATTTCAGCTAAACAAATGGGCTTTTGGAGAGATACCACAACACCCTAAAGGACATGATCATGGGGTTGGAAGCAAGGGCATAGTGAAGAACTTGCTATACCAGCTGGAGTAGGTCCGTTATTTGTGGCACTGGACAAATAAGATTGACTTTGTGTCTTTTCTTTGCATTGAGCAGTGACACATGGGTCACGATAATGTAGCAAAAGCTAATAAATTAAATCTTAGGAAAGAAGATAAAATGACACAGTTGTGTACTGTAGGCCTAGGGTGGAAAAAGAATCAAACATGGTTACACAGAGACAGAAAAATGGTAACAACTGCAGGGAAATGTAAGTAAGATCGCAAAAGAATGGGGTAAATAAGAGTGTGCAGAAGAAAAGTAAGATGGAGCGAAAACAAGAAAGCAGGAGATGAATATTTTAATGAATGAAAGAAAATGGAAAGATGGAAAAAATTAAAAACAAAAAAGAGAAGGAAAGATGTAAACTTTCCTTAAGGCAATAATTCAGGGTTGCGTGTTTCACTCTCTCACGGAGCCACAGCCTTGTAATTCAAAGAGTGAAGTAATGTATTTCTCTTGTTGGGAAAAGCCTATTAGAGGTAAATGGGAATACCTACAATGTAATGTTACACTGCCTCTCCTCCTTTCTAATCCCCCTTAACACATTTGGTGGTTGTTACATTGTCCATCACTTTACAATATTCCTAAACATTTTCCATTAATTATTTTATTACCCATCAGGTGGATTAGCACATACTGTGTTTAACCCCATCTGGATTGTTATAGCTAGGAACAATGGACTCCAATCAATTTTGCAAGATTGGTTATATTTTTCAATGTAGAAAAAAATTAAACGTTTCTGATGCAAGGGGTTTTGTGCACAATCTACTGTAGCAAAACCTCAACACAAGCATACACTTCCATATACGTTCACATTTTTTTTCAGCAAATTCTCAGGTGCTGTTGTTTAACAGTATGGGGGTCATTTTGACCTCTGCGGTCTTTTTTAAAGACCGCCGAGGGACCGCCGTGCGGAAGACCGCCAGTGCAGGCGGTTTGCCGCTCAGCCTATTATGACCGTTGGCAGCTCTCCGTCCCTTTACAGACGGAGAGCCGCCAACAGCCATACTGGCGGGAGGCGGGGAAGTGGAGGTTGCTCCACCTCCACGCCAACAGAACACTGCCTAGCGAATCACATCCTGTGATTCGCCGTGGCGGTGTTCTGTTGGCGGTGTGGTGTCGGCGGAGCTGCCCTCATGGCTCCCGTCCCCTCCCGGAGGATCGACGGACCAGGTAAGTCGATCGTCCGTTAGGGGAGGAGGGTGTTGTGTGCGTGCATGGGGGTGTGCGTCTGAGTATGTAGAGGGGGTGTGTGAGTGCGTGTATGCTTGTGGGGGTGATGCGTGTTTGGGAATGAGTGCGTGTATGTCTGTGGGTATGTCTGTGTGGATGTGTGCGTGTATGTGTGAATGTGGGTGTGCATGTCTGACTGTGTGTGTGGATGTTGGCATGTATGTCGGGGTGTGTGCGTGTCTGTGTTGCTGGTGCCTGCATGCGTGTCGGGTGTGTGTGAGTTATGTGATGTTGGGGGTCGGGGTGGGGAGGGGGGCCCTGCCACCTTTGGGGGATGGCAGGGGTGGTGGGGGGTGTAGGGGAGGGAGTCGGGGTGGGGGTGGGGGAGACCCCTATCAGTGGCAAGGAATTCCCTGGCACTGATAGTGCTTACCGCCATGGATTTCATGGTGGTTCAAACCGCTGGAAATCCACGGCGGTAAGCTGGGTCCAAATACCGCCGGCGGTATAGTGACGGCCGCCGGGCTGGAGACCCAGGTCTCCAGCCCGACGGTCGTCTCTGCCCTGGCGGGCAGAACGGAGAACCAGCGGATGACCATGGCGGTAGCCGCTGATAGAGCGGTCCGTACTAATAATTTACCTGTATTCGGACGCTCTTTAGGCCGATGAATCTTTTGACTAAGTGGAACTCTCCGTACTCTATATCGATCAATTGCATCAAATCAATAATCAATAACGAACATAAGCAATACCCTGATCAACATAACACTTGACAATTAATCCAGAATACATTTCGGCGAACCCTGACCTTTCAGTCAGGAATAACCACACCAGTTTATTCAAAGTTAGTGAATTTATTTCCCTATATTAACAAAGCTAGCACAATATAAATGTGTCTCAACACCAAATGATAAACATAAATGAACATTAATAGCTGTCCATAACGGCGAAACAAGTGCAATCTATGCAGCATTTGAATAACAAGGCATTCGATAATAGCAATGCAAATCACTAATACTATGATCTGTAACGAGCTAATTGCATACATTTAGTCAGCATAACAAGGTCTCAAATTGCATCGTGCAACAGAAGGAATCCTCATCTAACCTCAAATTAGCATCGGCATGTGGGACTCCATGCAAAACAATTTAGCAACATTAATTTGGAAAAACTCCTAACTAGGGATCTTGTCAAAAATCAGCAGTTGGTTACCTAAAAGAAACACAATGCAATTTTACAATTTTCCTTTCATATTTACCAATTACGATCAGCATACAAGGAAGTCTTCGTCTCACAGGTACCGTTTCTCGATCAGCATGGGTACCGTTTCGATCAGCATGGGACGGGGCAAAGGGGCAAGGTGGACGGGGCAATTGCCTCACGGCGGCAAGGTAAAACTACTACTTCATGCAAGGGGATCAAATCAAAGTTAAAGTCTCTAGGGCAAGAATCATTTAAAGTCTCTTTCTCTCGACTAGAGAAAGCATCAAAGTCTCCTTCAAAATGGCGTCGCAGCATGATGGGCCTTAATAGCTGCAAAGTCTACAAAATGGCGAGTATCGAGCTGGTAATGGCTGCTTTCTTCTCGTGCACCTGGTTTTTATAGACAACAGTTCAAATCCAGTAGGGTCTTCCATTGGAGGGTTCATAGGTTAGCTTCAAATTGTCCAATCAAAAACAACAGTTCTCAAGCTTTTACTTAAGCATACATTATCCTTGGAGATGGGTACGCAAGTTGCAACATTTTATACCAATTAGCTCACTTTCAGAGCCTCCATTGTCCGCACCTGCAGATCGACCTTGGAGTAAAGAGAAAAATGCCAAGCTGGCACGAAACTTTAAGATAAGCATGTGAACGATCTCAGTGGAAAAGTACAGCTTCAAGCAAAAATACACGTTTAATAGCACATTGGAAAAATACGAGCATCTAAACCGTGAGACCAGGCAACTAGGCCAAAGCCTCTACTAAAGTTATGCTAAGCTAAAACATTTCAAACAAGCAAATCGTAGCATACGTTTATGATTATGTCGGATTAGTGCAATTCTAATACACCACGTTATATAAAGCACGCTTATAAATGTTGGCAAACTACTCTAAGGGCACATTTTGTCCCCGTACAATCTTTATTAGTTCGGTTAAAGTCACACATGATTATTTCAACACTACGTTTAAGCGCTAATAAATGTAAAACCTTCATTTCTGCTTCATCAATCCCTCCTCTGATGACTACTTGTCATCACACCAAACCATGCCCACAAATTTTATTCCATTAAAATTCTGTCAGTTCTCTTTTCCTTTTAATTCCCCTAGTTTTCGCTTTGTATTCTTCTGCCATTCTTTTCATTCTTTTCTCTTCCTTTCTTCTTTTAATTCTTTCCATTATCATTATTATTCCCCTTTTTATTCCCCAAATTCCAAATATGCAAATCAGTACAATTAATATTCCCTGTATTATTTTTAGTAATATTCCATTCCAAATTCCCCCAATCCAATTTCCCACTGAAGCAAGTCCTTTTCCAACCTTCTCCCACACTCCTGGTTCTTTCAATTCCTTCAAATCTGCACTCTCTTTTGTTAGATTAGCAAGCATAGTTTTAATCTTCACACTATTATCAGGAATATAAGTACAACAGTGTCGTGCACCAAGCATTTTGCAAACGCCGCCATCCTTTGCTAAAAGAATGTCTAAAGCAAGCCTATTTTGAAGAGTCATAGCTCTTTCCGCTGCAAGCTCAGCATCTATCAGGATTATAGCACCTGAAAACTTTGTCAACATGTTATCCACTATAGTAGACAACTTTCTTATTTTGATGGAATTCAGCACAACTCCCAATGAAGGAATCATGGCTCCAAATATATCTCCTACCACAGCAGCTGCGGTCTCTCTTTTCTGGATACGATGGGATCCAGATGTCTTTTGAATCATCGATAGGTCATCCAGTTGATAAACCTTTGGGAACACTATACCCAAATAACATCTCCCCCACCATCCTTTCGGAAGACGATAATAGGCATTATACCCACAAATGTAATATACACCTGGTATGACAGGGTCAAGTCCGTTCATCATGAATGTCCATTTGGCCTTAAAGATAAACGTATGTTTACACTCACTCGCTCCTACGAAAATGTTATCATAATAAGATTCACCTCGATATATACAAAATTTCCCTACATGCCAAGCATCTAAAGCTATTCTCCCTTGTGTCTTTATTGCGGCAAAATCATAATTATCTACTGAAGTCCTCTTATGTAGCTCTTTTTCTAATTTCGCATTCATTTGTGCCCTTCTATCATCTGTGCGATCTAAAAAGCTTATTTCTACTGCAGAGAGCGAGCAGGTAAGGTTTTCCCTATGAGCGTGAGCCGTTTCAAAAGGTAGCATTGGCTCGAAAAATTCCCTCATTATTTTAGCATCCCAATCTTTAGCAATCTGGCTTAGCTGCGCTATTATAGGAACATATGCAAAGGTAACATCATAATTTGAGTAAAAATACTGTATGTTAGTTTGACCATAAAACCTAGACATTACTATACTACATGTAATCCCGTATGTAAGAGGCATGTGGTGAAATGTCACCCCTTCCTTTACTGATGTCGGTATCTGTGTACACACGTAACAATCTTTCGCATCCATAGTCTCAACATATTCTGTTAGCAAGCGATAGAAAACATTATATGAAAGCTCTTTCTTATCATGCAAGTGTCTCTCATCTAATTCTAGTCTTTTCAATGCGGTTAGTTCAGTGACAGTAACAGGAGCAAAAGTAGAAGCGTCAATTTTCTCATTCTCACCCTTTCCATGCATTGCAAGCACTATTGCCATTATTATTAGTACACATGCAATTATCAAGCCTATACACACATATTTACAATATTTCTTTCTACTGTTTTGCGTCATGATCTGTATAGAATCAGAGAGCTAGAAGCACCTATAAATGAAACTATTTAGCAATTCAGTTACAAAGCTGAACGAGCGCAATGTTCACACAGTTTTCTTCAAGAGGCCAGTCACTTATCGGTTAGCAGCATTTGTCTCAATTCGGCAATAACTCAGTCTTCATCAGTTTAGCAAATGTCTCATCCGGTTTAGCAATGTCTCAGCTGGTTTTATCACTTTAGATTGTAGCAGGCAATGTAATTTATCACCCTTTCAATCAACACTGTCCATAAAACTTTTCTTTTCTATTGGTATCTCTTCTTCTTCGTTCTCGATGCTTAGAGATACAAACTCGTCAGTCCAATCGTCATTGACTGCATATGCCCATTCTGGACCGGAATATCTCCTGTTTGGTATCCTTTTCCTTTTCAATTTTGCTTCTCTTTTCGATTCTGCCTCGCTGGTACTTTCCTCTTTTGTCAAGTCCTTTTCTTCACTCGGGGATGGTACCACGACAGACACTTCCTTTCTTTTCTCTTTCACTTTTGGCCTTCCTCCGTCGTTCAAACTGTCTTCAGCCCTTTGTTTTACTGGTGATATACTTAGTCTCCTCTTTGCACCATGTCCATTTGTTGGACCTGCGATCTTTTCTGAGGAGGCTTGAACTGTTTTGTTCTGTTCTGCCTTGTCCCCTCCTTCTGGGGAATCAATCACGTTCTCCTTTTCTTTTTCTGTATCGTCTGCTTCTGGGAAAGCCCTCCTCTGATCAGGCTCTCCTGCTTTTTCACCTTTTTCGAGCCCTTCGTCACCGTTACTTTCGTCAGGCTCTGTATCACTTTCAGCTGCTTCAGGTTCTTTGTCACCCTCAGCTGCTTCAGGCTCTTTGCTACCCTCAGCTGCTTCAGGCTCTTTGTCACCTTCAGCTGCTTCGTCGCTGTCTGAACTTTCTCCTTGGTCTTCCCCAAGTGAGTTGGTCTCTTCCTCCTCCAATAATATCTCTCTCTCTCCTGCTTCTGCCTGTTCGCTTTCAGTTCGGTTTTGTTCTGTCTCAGCACTCAGCACTGTTTTATCAGGCACTGGCAGTTTTAGCGCTTCAACTTCCTCATCTGTGGGACACAACACCTTCTTTGTGTGACTGGCGTGAATCCAGTTGGGAACCCCCGCACACTTCACAGCAGTAGTTGTCGTCAGGATCACTTGGAAAGGGCCTTTCCAACGGGGTTCCAGACACGACTTCCTCACGTGCTTCTTTACCACGACCCAGTCACCTGCTTTCAGTGCGTGTCCTGGACCTTGGATCGGTGGTAAGGTGGTTGCTTCCACCTGGTGAGAGAAAGAGCGAACCACGTCAGCCAGACCCTTGCAGTAGTCTAACACCATATCATCTGTAATATTCAAAAGCGCGTTTGCGGGAACTGCAGGAAGTCTCATAGCCCTGCCCATGAGAATTTCGTGCGGAGACAATCCAGTCTTTCTATCAGGGGTGTTTCTCATTGACATTAGCGCCAAGGGCAATGCGTCAGGCCATTTCAAATTTGTCGATGCACATATTTTCGCCATTCTTGATTTCAGTGTACCATTCATCTGCTCCACCAATCCTGATGCTTCAGGGCGATAGCTACAATGCAGTTTTTGCTCAATGTTCAGCGCTTCGCAAAGTAACTTTATCACCTCGTTATTGAAGTGACTTCCCCTATCTGATTCTAAAGAGATCGGGAATCCGAAACGTGGTATCAACTCTCTCAACAATAGCTTTGCAACTGTAAGGCTGTCATTTCTACGTGTGGGGTATGCCTCAATCCAGTGACTAAAAATGCACACAATCACCAACACATACTTCAGACCTCCATGCACAGGCATCTCAATGAAATCTATCTGCATACGACTAAACGGGCCACTTGCTCTACCAATGTGGCTCGCGTTCACAACCGTTCCCTTTCCTGGGTTCATCTGCTGGCAAGTGACACATCGATGGCAAACTGCTTCTGCAGCTTGACGAAATCTGGGGTTAAACCAATCAGTTTTGAACAATCTTATCATGGCATCTCTCCCTAGGTGAGCTTGCCCATGATAGAACCGCGCAAGCTGTGATAAGAGACTGTTTGGCAAAACAAATTTTCCCTCATTTGAAACCCATAACTCGTCTGGTCTCTTTATACACTGTGATTTAATCCAGGAATCTCTCTCATCCTCCCTGACGTTATTCTGCAATGCTTTTAGTTCATCTATTGTATCTACAACCTTTAAGGCAAATGCTTCAGCGTGTTCGAGTTCTGGCTCACTTATCGAATTCCATTCATCCCTTAGTAATATACAGTTCAAGGCACAAAATCTTGCGACTTGATCCGCATATGCATTTCCCAGAGAAACATAGTCCTGTCCTTTTGTATGAGCACTGCACTTTACCACTGCAACTTCAGCTGGCATTTGAATGGCGTGTAACAATTCCCTTATTCTCTCCACGTTTTTCACTGGGGATCCTGAAGAGGTCAGGAAACCTCTCTGTGACCATAGTTGTCCAAAGTCATGCACAATTCCGAACCCGTACTGACTATCAGTGTAAATGGTGACTTTCATCAATACAGACAGTTGACATGCTCTTGTAAGGGCTACAAGTTCTGCTACTTGTGCAGAATAGACTCCTTGAAGCCAGCCCGCTTCCAAGACACCTGTTACAGTACATACAGCATATCCTGCTTTCAAAATTCCCATCCCATCTCTTAGACATGAACCATCAACGAAAACAATTTGGTCATTTTCATCAAGCTTAGTATCCTTAATGTCAGGTCGAGGTTTTGTGCAAAATTCAGTCACCTGAAGGCAGTCATGCTCGACGTCTTCAGCGTTCTCAATTTCAGCATTTTCACCAGGAAGCAAGGTTGCTGGATTCAACGTAGTGCACCTTTTCAGCTGCACATTCGGTGAGCCCAGAATTATCGTTTCATACCTTGTGAGTCTTGCTCCGGTCATGTGTTGCGTTCGGGAGCGGGTCAAAAGTATCTCAACTGAGTGAGGGACCATGACTGTTACTGGGTGTCCCATCACTATTCCTTCACTCTGAGTGAGGCTGATACCAACTGCTGCTACGGCGCGCAAACACCCTGGAAGTGCTGCTGCGACCGGATCCAAAGTAGCTGAAAAATACGCTACTGGTCTGTTTATGCCACCATGGGCTTGAGTCAAGACAGACAAAGAACATGCATCACGTTCATGACAAAACAATGTGAAAGGCTTTGTGTAATCAGGCATACCTAAAGCTGGAGCCCTGCACATGCACTCTTTCAATTCAACAAAAGCATCCATCTCATCTCCTTTCAGTTCAATTTGATCCAAGGCATCCTTCTGGGTCAGTTTCAGTAAAGGCTTTGCTAGAGTTGAGAAGTTGGGAATCCACTGGCGACAGTAGCCCACCATTCCCAAAAACTTCCTCACCTCCCTCCTTGTCATGGGTGGACTCATTTGAAGTACACTTGTTATTCTTTCCTTCATTATTCTCCGTGACCCTTTCTCTATTTGGTGACCCAAGTATTTCACTTTCTTCTGACAGAACTGCAATTTGGAAGGAGACACCTTGTGTCCATTTCTTCCCAAATGGTTCAACAGAGCCATGGTGTCGGCTGTGCAGCCACTTTCTGTCTTTGATGCAATCAGTAAGTCATCAATGTACTGTACTAGGGTTGACTCGAATGGCAATTCTAATGCCTCCAAGTCTTTCTTTAGAATCTGATTGAAGATTGACGGTGACTCAGAAAACCCTTGAGGAATTCGACACCAACTGTACACTCTGTCTAGGAATTTAAAACAAAAGAGGAATTGGCTGTCCTCATGAAGAGGCACAGAAAAGAATGCTTGTGACAAGTCGATGACTGAGAACCATTCGGCATCGCAAGGGACTTGAAACATTATCACAGCTGGATTTGGTACGACAGGGCAACACTTGACTATGATGTCATTTATTTTCCTCAAGTCCTGCACAAGTCGGACCTTTCCACTTGGCTTTATTAGTCCCATTATTGGTGAATTACATGGACTGCTTAACACTTCTTTCAGTACCCCCTGTTTTACAAATTCGTCAATAAGTTGGGCAACTTTCATGAGGGTGTCTTGTGCCATGTGGTATTGTGGGGTCTGGGGAAAGATTGCATTGGGCTTTACAGTCACTTTCACTGGTTCCACTCCTTTCATCAATCCCACCTCTTTCCCTGTCATATCCCACACTTCCTTTCCGACTGTTTCCCGTAATTCGGCTGGAATATCTTCTTCAGTTATCATCGGGAAAAGACAAATCAGAGGATATTCTTCATCGACAGTTTCCATCTCATCCCCCTCTACACTGTCCTCTTCTTCCCCATCACTGCTCGTCTGGATTGTTATTCCTTCGTTCGAACACATGATCGAACAACCCAATTTGCACAATAGGTCTCTTCCTAATAGTGCTATCGGGCTTGAGTCACATACCACAAACTGATGCACCCCTTGATAGTTACCGATGCTGACTGGTACCGGATCTGTTATTGGGTTCGTCAGGTGCCTGTTTGCTACTCCCACCACTTGAACTGTCCTCCCTGAGAGTGGCAAATTTGGTACTTCACTGCTCTTAACAGTTGAACGTGTGGCTCCTGTGTCAACCAAGAATGAAACACGATGACCCATTACTCTTCCCTCTACGTACGGACCCTTTTGATCAACTTCCAAGGATGCTGCAAGCACACAATCTCCTTCTTCTTCTGAACTTTCACTCTCCCATACATTGTTTATTCCACTCTCACTGTGTAGTGGGAACTGTTGTACGGTGCCATTTGTACTCATTACCTGACCCGAGACCTGTGGAGGAACCATCACTTGCTGCTGACTCATTGGTGCCAAAGGTATTTGCATTTGCTGATTAGGTACCATGGGAAACTGCTGTTGCATTGGCTGCATTTGCGTCACCTGCATACGAGGCATCTGCATCTGCTGCGGCTGCATAGGTTGTAATCCCTGCAACTGATTTACGGTCTGAAAATTTGGGTTTGGACCTCTCATTTTCGGTCCCCTCATTGTCTGAAATGCATTGACATCATTGTTTTGCTGACCAACACCTGCACCTGCACCTTCCTGCACCACCATCGGGCACTCGCGTTTCCAATGACCGACAATTCCGCACACGTGACACGGCATCACCTTCTTCATTGCCTGCACACCAGTCACAACAGTGTTCAAATCTGGACCATTATTCGCAAAACCTCCTCTGCCTCTGCCTCTGGCCTGTGGCTGAAACATCATATTTCCCTGCAACTGCGGCTGCGATTGCGGTGCCTGCTGTTGGAACCCTTGCATCCCTTGCAAACCTTGCAGACCTGTCTGAGCTGCTTTAAGCTGCATCATCATCACCTTCTCTTTCAACCTTTTCTGTTTCACTTCAATTTCGTCGCTACAGTATTTCGCATAATTTAACACCTCATCAATCGGTTTCGACTGCCAACAAATCAAATGCGACTTTATCATCTGACTTATCTCTGGTCTCAGCCCTTCCACAAATCTGAACACAAAATGAAGCATATCCTTCGCCTCTATTGTTTCCGTGCCGCTGTAGTTCTTAAACGCCTTCAACAACCTCTCATAGTAACTATGAATCGACTCTTTAGCCTCTTGGGCCGTTCGATCGATCTTCTGCCAATCCACATTTTTCGCGGCAACCTTCGTCTTCAAATGCTCAATCACCTTATAGTACAAGCTCATCACCATAGGTGATGGTGCACCCGTCTCCCTGTCTCTCTCTGGTTCACTTGTCGGCCAACCTACAGCTCTTTTGCAATCCTCCCACAAATCTGCTGGAACCACAATCTCAAAGAGAGTGTTCAGGTCTTCCCAAAGACATTTTGCAAGCTTCACAAACCTGTCAGTCTGTTGATACCATTCAATCGGTTTCTCTCTCAGTTTGGGAAAGTCATCCGTAAAAGACTGAATGTCGCTTCTGTGCCATGGTACATGTATTAATTTTCCCCCTGCTGTCTCCCTCATTGGTAACATGGTTACTGCCTCGCTACTCTGTGGTCTTTTCTCGTTGAGTTCCGTAGCACTGTCCCTCCTCTTTTCCTTTCTCTTTACCCACCTGCTTTCCCACTTGTCTAAGCACCTCCACACTTGTGCACTCTGCAGCAATTCTCTAAGGTGCGCCTTCATACCTGCTGACCTCATGTGTTCAAAATCTGTGGTCCCGAAATCCAACCTATAGCTCCTGCTCAAGTGTTTCGTCTTGTCTATATCAACCCCGTTTTTGTCAGCTATTTCCTGCAAGCTTTTATGTACCTTGTTCACTTCTTTCGTAATCCTGGGACATAGATATCTCAGCTCTTCTTCCGAGTAGGACTCCAACCTATTCACACCCATAGTCCCTTCCACCAATTCTTGTGCTTCCATGTTCAACCTGACCCTATTCAGATAGTCTTCTCCCTTCCCACTGGCTGAACTTTGTGTGGAATTCAGACTGTTGAACCACTGTATCAGCTGTTGCGCATTCAACCCCATCAGTGTAGCATTCACATCGACTGCCATTGATGGCTGCGGCAACTTTTCAGTATTCGATGACAGCGGTATCACCAGTGGGGGACTCGACCTCACCAGTGTTGACTGAGCACATATGGGACTAAACTCCATCAAGGTCCCAGATCCAGTTGGCTGAGCCGCTATCGGAGTTATCCCTGGAGTGTTTTCTATGCACCTCCTCTCTGTCCCATTCTGCAGCATTGATCCCTGACCGCTCATACCTAAATTAGGCTGACTTTACAGAGGTACCGGTGGACCTACAGTAATGGGTAGCGATATCGCATCTGGGTTTTGTCCATTTCCCATGTTCTGAGGCATGTTCATTCCCACACTACGGGTCATCATTGCCGGCATGCCCATCTGACTCCCCGTCATCTGAGCATGTGCATTTCCCCCCTGCATCTGCTTTTGAGGCATCAGAAACTGGGTTGATTCAACTTGTGCCAATGTCGGGTTGTGACCATTCTGTACTCCCCTTACGGTTGGGTCTAGAATCATTCCTGCACCGTTGTCACTGCTGTAGTACCCTGGGATCTGCGGCTGATAATTTTCTGCTTGTTTCAGCATAGGCACATCTGGATATATTCTCCTCACCTGCGGTATCTGCGGGGTGAACAGTAGACTCGGGTCCTTAGATCCCGATGAAGCCCCTGAACTCTGAGTTTCATTGTTCTGTACCGATGCCGGAGGGGCAGAACTGGTACTTGGACCTTGTCCACTCTCTGCATAAGGTGGTGGACGGTCGTTCAGCAATTGCATGATTAACTCCTCATCCTCTAACTCCTCTTCTCTTCTCAACTTTTCCTCGTCCTCTCTATCCTTGGAACACCTTCTGTTTGTCTTACAGGTAGCTTTCTTACCTGTCTCCTCTTCTTCCTTAGTAATTGCGGGAAACAATTTTATCCCCTGCAGTACATCTGACCTCCACACCTTCTGTGCATTATCCCACCTAGCGTCCGCTAGTGTCTTTTCTACCTTCCTTATCCTGGTCTCGAACTTATTTTGCTGTTGCTGTCTAGCCATCAGTTCCCAAATCGCTAGAGCCTCAAACTGTGCTGGCCTTGGAGGTACCTTCATGTCGTACATCGTGAATCTCAAATTCTCTAGGATCCTTATATTGAATGTCCCATGAATCTGGAACGCTACGCTCCCATGTTTCTCTGTCAGCTTGTGCCATTGCTTTAGCCAAAGGCACGGAGCTACCCCTTTTTCCTCCATTACAATGTAAGCTGGTGTGCCTTCGGGCGGCGTCTCCTCTCCTACGCTCGCTTTAATGTAAGACTCCCCCTTCATCGCACTCCTTAATGCTTTAAAAAAATTCATTTTCTCGTCTTTTATTTCACAAAATTTGTAATCAATAGGTGACTTTAATTCCCGGAATACTCTTCGCTTGCCTTTCCCCTTCCAATCGAGCCCCACGGACTGCGTCCAATCCGTGCGCGACCCTTCTCTCCAACCAACCTATCCCAGCGCGGCTCCTAGTGACGTCACACTCACACACACTGCGGCTGACAAAGCCTCGCGGCTAGTCCTCCTTCACTCAGCTCCTCTCGTAACAACTTCTTGCATGTATCGCGAGCTACCAAAATAAAACAGATCTGCCGGTTTACTACAGGAAGGGTAACACAATCGCTTCAGGACCTTAGGGATTTTTCACTAGCCTCTGCAGTTATTCCATCTTTCTCGGTCCCCACGTTCGCAAGCAAATCTGACCCGCAGACTGCTCTCAACTCGGCAGTTATTCCATCTTTCTCGGTCCCCACGTTCGCAAGCAAATCTGACCCGCAGACTGCTCTCAACTTGTCAGTGATCTATTCTAGTGCACTTAGAATTTTGTCAAAGCCCGAAGTCGAAGTTCCTTTCACTCCCTAAACACACGTACCGACTCGTTGACCACGCCCGATCAACCTACTAAACCGCCCAGACCACAACATAAAACAACATACTCCGGAGTCTCTTGACCTCGCAGGGCCCGTCTCAACAACAACAACCACGTGGACCTTTTTATGCACAAAGCGCCACACGCACATGAAGTTCGACGACTTCCCTACTCTCACACTTGGAGTCGCACCTCCGCTATTTCTATGAAGTTCGACGACTTCTCTACTTCTGCACTCGGAGTCGCACCTCCGCTATCCTCTAAAAAAGAAAAAAAAATCCTCGCAACCTTTTCACCCAACCTGCGGCAATAAGCTGTGCAAGCGCAAAACCCTAACTTCACTCATACCGTCACTAGTACCACCAACGCCGATTCCACATCTCCATTCTCTCCATTCGCAAGCTCCGAGATCCCGGGAAAGTCGCGGTGGACCTAGCCCATCATCATTCTGTCAATCTATTTTACCCAAGAAAAATCTAATTCAACTTCTCGAATGGGGTCTCAAAAGTCGAAACCGTTAATTCAACACCATGTACTTTAAGAGTACGGGGTCCCAAAAGACGTAACCATCCTCTGCTACCATCTACTGATAGAGCGGTCCGTACTAATAATTTACCTGTATTCGGACGCTCTTTAGGCCGATGAATCTTTTGACTAAGTGGAACTCTCCGTACTCTATATCGATCAATTGCATCAAATCAATAATCAATAACGAACATAAGCAATACCCTGATCAACATAACACTTGACAATTAATCCAGAATACATTTCGGTGAACCCTGACCTTTCAGTCAGGAATAACCACACCAGTTTATTCAAAGTTAGTGAATTTATTTCCCTATATTAACAAAGCTAGCACAATATAAATGTGTCTCAACACCAAATGATAAACATAAATGAACATTAATAGCTGTCCATAACGGCGAAACAAGTGCAATCTATGCAGCATTTGAATAACAAGGCATTCGATAATAGCAATGCAAATCACTAATACTATGATCTGTAACGAGCTAATTGCATACATTTAGTCAGCATAACAAGGTCTCAAATTGCATCGTGCAACAGAAGGAATCCTCATCTAACCTCAAATTAGCATCGGCATGTGGGACTCCATGCAAAACAATTTAGCAGCATTAATTTGGAAAAACTCCTAACTAGGGATCTTGTCAAAAATCAGCAGTTGGTTACCTAAAAGAAACACAATGCAATTTTACAATTTTCCTTTCATATTTACCAATTACGATCAGCATACAAGGAAGTCTTCGTCTCACAGGTACCGTTTCTCGATCAGCATGGGTACCGTTTCGATCAGCATGGGACGGGGCAAAGGGGCAAGGTGGACGGGGCAATTGCCTCACGGCGGCAAGGTAAAACTACTACTTCATGCAAGGGGATCAAATCAAAGTTAAAGTCTCTAGGGCAAGAATCATTTAAAGTCTCTTTCTCTCGACTAGAGAAAGCATCAAAGTCTCCTTCAAAATGGCGTCGCAGCATGATGGGCCATAATAGCTGCAAAGTCTACAAAATGGCGAGTATCGAGCTGGTAATGGCTGCTTTCTTCTCGTGCACCTGGTTTTTATAGACAACAGTTCAAATCCAGTAGGGTCTTCCATTGGAGGGTTCATAGGTTAGCTTCAAATTGTCCAATCAAAAACAACAGTTCTCAAGCTTTTACTTAAGCATACATTATCCTTGGAGATGGGTACGCAAGTTGCAACATTTTATACCAATTAGCTCACTTTCAGAGCCTCCATTGTCCGCACCTGCAGATCGACCTTGGAGTAAAGAGAAAAATGCCAAGCTGGCACGAAACTTTAAGATAAGCATGTGAACGATCTCAGTGGAAAAGTACAGCTTCAAGCAAAAATACACGTTTAATAGCACATTGGAAAAATACGAGCATCTAAACCGTGAGACCAGGCAACTAGGCCAAAGCCTCTACTAAAGTTATGCTAAGCTAAAACATTTCAAACAAGCAAATCGTAGCATACGTTTATGATTATGTAGGATTAGTGCAATTCTAATACACCACGTTATATAAAGCACGCTTATAAATGTTGGCAAACTACTCTAAGGGCACATTTTGTCCCCGTACAATCTTTATTAGTTCGGTTAAAGTCACACATGATTATTTCAACACTACGTTTAAGCGCTAATAAATGTAAAACCTTCATTTCTGCTTCATCACCGCCATGGTCATAATCCCACAAGGTAAGACCGCCAGCCTGTTGGCGGTCTTACCGCCGGTTCTCCGCCTTCCGCCAGGGTCGTAATGACCCCCTATATTTTTTACAGCAACGCTTATTACCAAAATATAGATATCACAGAATGCAGACAGCATCGTGCATATTACTTTTCAGTGAAAACGTGTGCCATATAAACACATGTATTAGGAATCATGCATGCCTCTTTAATGTGCGTAACAATTTCATTTACCTTTGAGATTAAATCAGGTTGACACAAGTGTGTGGATATTGGAGACAAGATCATTGTTCAGTTTGTACATTTATCCCTCTTGGATTTGTGGAAAGTCAGATATAGTTGATCACATGAAAGCTGCTTTGTGTATAGCACATTTCAGAGATGGGGAAGCAAATTTTTCAGGCTCACACGTTTGAATTTGCTGCCGTTTGGGATAGATGTTGTTTGAAATGAATGTCTTTACTGTGAATATTATTGATTGAGCCCTCAGTTAAACGAAGAATGTGGTGTTCGATGGCCAAGAAATCAATGTATTACATTCATCAATTCCAAGAAAAGTAAGTTATTTCTAGGAATGCCTTCAGTGTTCACCGCTAAATCCTTTCTTTTACGAGGAGTGGAGACATTAAAGTTTGATAGGGGTATCAAACTTTGAAATTCAGAAAAAAAGTGTACAAAGGAGCATCGTACTGCAGCAATCTATAATTAATTAGGAAGTAAAGCACAAAGGGCACCTTATTGCAGTATGTTAAAACCATTTGTAATTGGAATCTCTTAAAATATGATGACTGAAATGTTCCACATTTTTTAAGGTTTTCATATGTTACCACTGACGTTCATAACTCTAGATTGAAACCTAAAATCATCTGGCTGTATCTGGGCCCAACATTGCTTTTGAAGGACACTATATAATTGCTTTATTCATTCATTTTATTCATTAATTCGTTGCAAGGTTTGTTGGATGAACGTGTCCGAAAGTGAATCTTGATTCTTTGTGAATAGCTGAAAGAAATTTGTGGCAACCCATGGAGCCCAAAAAAACAATATGGATTTTTGAATCCTATTTTGAGGCTTGCAGAAACTCTGCAAAACTTGAAAAGACAATAATATTGTTCTTTCTCTCCTAGAAGGAAAAAATGAGAATTGGGGCCCTGTTTATGGTGAAGCATCATCCACATTTTGAGCTGGAATTTACTAAATTCGTACTGCTCTATCTTCTACGAAGATTATTGAATCTTTCTCCCACGCAGTGCTGGAATAGAGGGACTCCAGCTGGCTCTCGGATCAGGCAGGTAATATTAATCCGGATCCGTTTGCTTGAATTGTTCCCCGCCACAATGTTGTGTGTTTTTGTTTGGTGCAACAACGTGCAGGCAGGATAATTTTCCTATTTTAGAATCCAGCAGGTGCCTAAAGAAAGGCTGATTGTTAAGGGCCATCAGTCCTCCTTTTTGGCAAGTATAATCCAGGCTGGGAGCTATCTGGAGCCCAACTCTTAGACACTAATTTAATGATGGTAAACAAAGACACACAGCTTGTTATAATTTCAGAAGTACTTACGAGAACTACGATTTGGAAGAAGGCTTTTGGCTTTTCTCAATCCTTGTATATAATAAATATGCATGCACTGCAAGAATGTCAGATGTTTTGGTCTGTACGAGTATTTACACGAACAGCCCTTTAAATAGCAGTATTTAATTCTGTAATAGCCCTTCTCATCCCAAGGTTGGGTGTCATAGTGCTTTACATCATACATATGCATTATACACTGACAATAAAGCATACAAGTGTGTAAATCAATGTACAGGATGTGTAAATACAATGAAGATTTCAAGGTGTAGGAATCATAAATTGGCTTTACTTGTGGAAATTATATGTTAAGAGTGAATTGCTGGGAGAAACACAAAATCAGGATTTAAAACACAACACATTGCCTGTGGTTGTCTGTGCTAATAAGACTTTATTACTACCCATAGTCTCTACTAATAAGACTTTATTACTACCCAAAAACATCCCTTTTAGCACCCATATAATAACAACAGATTGAGAAAAACAAATAAGATTGTAAATCCATGCCTTGCAGTTTGCATGGAGGTTCTTGATGCCTGTTCTTTGCTCGCTGTGGCATGTTAAAAAGATTGTAATTTTATGACCTGCAAGTAATACAAGCATTTGCAATGCAATGGGTCTCACATTTGCTTGAGTTAGAGCTATTAGCGCTGTAACCTCCTAACCAGACTTTTCTTGCCACATAAACTGGCAATGAAAAGTAAAACAGTTTCACATATGTGAGCCGACGGTTGCCCTGAGCTTGAAGGAGACACAGAAAAGGTAACAGATGTTCGCTCCCAATGAAACATATCGGCAAAAGTGCAATTATCCATGTAACCAGCAAAAGTAGAATTACCCATGTAACAGGGTCGATGTCATGCAAAGTGCTCGACTACTGCCCAGTGAGATTGCGCTGCATAAGAAATAAAAAAGAAATAGTCAGAAGCCATTTGGAAAACACGGATCCTTGTATGTTTTCAGTAGTTTACCTGTGGTATAGAGGAGGGCTAAACACCGGAAAAGACATGATGCTTGCATGCCTTTCGCTAAAGAAATCAAGTAAATTTGAAAAGGCAAGCCCACAAACCAACCAAACTGATGGTTGTGGTTAAAAGCCCACAGAGAGATTACAACAGGGGCCGTAGCACTAACGCGCACTCAAACCTAAAAAGGATCTCTGTGTCAAAATCAGTATCTTACATACCTATCTGCATACAATTAAGACTTGTCATCTACATGTTACACATTCTGCTTTGCAGGAGATAATTTAGTACTCTATGCTACTTTATGAATTGAAACTGTGGCTGTACAGAACACAGATTTCTCCAGCAAGTGCATTAACGACAATTGTTATCTTACCATTATTACTATTCCCTGAGATTAACTGAGTACATAAAGGTGTCAGACTTTGCTACCAATTTAGCCAGAACAGACTTCCTGTCACATTTCTTCTTATTTCCAATTTCTTTTTGGTAGAGCTTTTAACAAAATCATTCTATAAGTTGACTTTCTGACTGTTCCTCATGACTCCGCCAATTGTGACCCCAACCTCTTTTTTATTGCCACACCTGGACCCCCAATTTATGGGTTGCTGGAGTAATGTGTTCCAATTGGAGCACTACTCACTTGATTTGGGAGTTGTGTCCAATGAGGATGTAGGGCTGGTTGTGATGGAAGCTGAGAGTCTGATCTCTCAAGAAGCTCTCTCAGTGATGGCAGAACGGAGGTAGGGTATGGTGAGGAGACAATATGGGATGAACGCAGTCTTACTTGAAGATGATTTCAGAAGCATTTTATACAAGTGTGGTAAGCTTTACATGCCTGATGGTGTGTCAGCTGCTTAAGCAACTATGGCGGCCTGATTTGAAGGTAAGCTATTTGTTAAAATGAAAAGATTGGAGTTGGTTACAGATTTTGCACGCCCAATAACTATGAGTAAATACCACCCATAGTAACACGGGGCAGTGAAAGAGTTGAATCAGCTTGGATCCCCCAAAGAAAGGAGAAATTTCATTTCAATATATGGATTACCCGGGTTCCTGTGCACAGAGTTTGTGTTCAGTGACTAATGACCATGGGGCAACCCACAAGCAGAAACTGCTCAATTCTCTCCCTGGTTCAGATGGCTCCACGTTTGCTGCTGCACATTAAAAGATTAAAAGTGCAAAGATCCATGCAACATTATGCAACAGATAAGTATTCTGCATGAAAGAAAAAAATAGGGGCTGACAAAAGAGGCAGCTCTTCATGAACAACTCCAACCAATGCATACAAACTACATGACCAATCTTTCAATCAGGCAACCTATGAGAAGACATCAGTCCCTTTTACGTGCAGTTCTTCAGTGTACTCCAGGAGCAGCATACAGGAAAATAGGGTTCACAACAAGCACAACATTCCACCTCTACAGTGGCTGGGGACGCACAGCGTGTTGCAGATTCAGCTAGAACACCATCAAACTCCTCACATCATGCCCATTTTACAACAAGGAAAAATGTGCCATTCGATCACTGAAGAAACAAAGTTCTTTTGACCCTTGATCCCTATTGAAAGACATCAGAAGCAAAATTGGTGTCTCACAATTATCTGTTTTGTATGGAAGGTCATCGGGTCATGTAAATGCAATAGAGCACATCACATAACTTTTCTATGCAAACCGCAGTCAAAACAGAGAGCATACAACAGTTCCCAGGACATGAATGGCTTGTAGGGTCCAGAAGGTGCACACTTGTAGCCATCAATGAGCCCCACAACAAGAAGGCCTATATATCTGAATCCAATATAGAAGGTCATTTGATAAGATTTGTTTTCCAACACCTTTTTCAGCACTGTTGGGGGAATATATACCTGCATGAAAGCTCAGAGATTTCATTTAAAAGGACTGTCTCCCAGGATCGTGTGTCTGGAAAAAAGGGTCAGACTGAACTTGTGGTTATGAAAGAGATAGAAGATAAATGTGATTGTGTGCCAGAGAAGGAAGAGGAAATGCGCAAATGAGTAGGTAGGACCAAGGGAGATGCCAAGAGCCTGAAGAGGGGCAAATGAACATTGACAGAGGAGATTCATAGAACAGAGAATGTCAGGAAAAAGGAGGTAGAGGGGAGATGGGGAGATGGCAGAGGGAGTGACAACCATGTCGTACAACTCCTATACAGGCAAGAGGATGAGAATACAGGTTTGTGGCACAGACCAGTACTTTCTTGGGTACAGACAAACAATAAAGAGATCTGAAATGTTAAAAGATTCTAGTATGTCTTTTAGGTTCAAAGATCAATTCAGCTGCTGCATTCTGAGTGTGATAGAGTGATATAGGAGAATAATTGGGGACACCTATGCAAAGAGTGTTATAATAATCTGGACAAGATAGAATAAGGGGTTGGGCTATGGATTTATGATGGTATTCAGGAACTGTAGGTATATGCTTTCTGATGATCCCCATGAGCGAGAAAAAGGTTGTAGTAAGTTCATCAATGTGAGTTCAGGAGAGATGTATAAAAGAAAATAGAATAAGGCAGAGTTGGGGAGAGTAGCAGCAAGGCCTAAGTGTGGTCCCTATGTGATGGACCAAGCCGATGTAATGCCAAAGGCAAGAACCTCAAAACACAAAGACTGTTCCCATACATCCAATTTGCAATAGCATGCCTAGAATCCTTAAACCGAAAGTTGTGTAGAAGTAGATCACCAGCTAAGTGAAAAATGACTTGAGTATCTTCTTCTTAGGCAGAGGAGTGCAGATGAAAGAACTGTATGAGAGCAGCAAAAGGGAAACTGTGTATAATGAAGAAGGTAGGGCTAAAGGAGATGCACCGAGGGGTCCACAGTGATTTGCTTTGTAGTATGATTGAAAAGGAGGACAAGTAACCACCTGGCAACAAACCTATAAAAAAAATGAGAGCCAGTGTTAAGCCAGATTTTATGTCTAATTGGGCCAAGCAATTTCATAATATCATGTGTGATAGAAATAGAATAGTAGAGGGGCGTGGCTGGGCCACGAAAGAAGATGGCCGCCTAAGTCCCGAGCTCCGCGCCGCAGTGGCCTCGAGGAGGCGGCAGAGGCCCTATGGAGGCCGAAAAATCGCCTTAACGCACGCCGAAACCCTCCTACAACCTCGAGCTTCCGTCCGAACCTCAACAACTGGCCGCCGAGACCCTATCGGCCGACAGCGCGCCTCGGAGGGAAAGGGGGAAAAATGGCCTACAGAGAGGGCGGAGCCGCGTCTCCTCGACCAGAAAACCGTCTCTCTTAAGGACGGAGGAATCCAGTCCGGAAGACCCTGAGGAGCCTCCCAAAGCCCAGGACCTCCGATCTTGAGTGGGGACACGCTCCGGAGCACCAGGGTATCTAGGGTGCACAATATTGAGGTAGGCCCAACTGCGGGGGGAGGAGCCGCGCTCTCGAGCCGAGAGAGGAGCCGGCCTCCCTACCATTACGGCGACTGGAGTCGCAGGCACAGTCCTTCGCATCCTATTTCCAAAGGGAGGCGGTGAGCATTTATCCTCTATTTGGCCCGGGAGAGGAAAGAAGACAATGCCGCGGAGCGGGAGGGGAATGAGGTGAGGAGGCGAGGAGGGGCGAACCAGGACAGTAAACAATAGAAAGGAATAAAGACACGGAAACAAGAGGAGAAGGGGAGTAAGGGAAAAATAAAAGGAAGGAGGAAGAAAGAGCAAACAGAAAAGGGGAAGAAGAGAGCTAAGAACCAAGCTAAACAAAGAAGGAGAGGGGAGGCGAAAGGGGGGGAAAGAGGGAAAGAAAAACAAAACAGGAAGAGAAGACAGAAAGAAAGAAGAAACACACCAAAAAATTCCCCCCCCCCCCAACACATCCGGGAACAGAAGAAGGATCAAATAAATTACCGCCTCAACCCTAAAATCCCCCCAAAACAAAACAAAAAAAGAAGAGTAGGGGAAAAAGAAAAGGGAAAAAAAAAGAGAGAATATCAAAAGTCAGAACAAAACAAGAGCCGGCTGACTGCGTAACACTGCTTTCGCCAGACTCCGAGGAAAACTCCGGAACCAGCTGGACAACACACGCAGACGGACGAGGCGATGCCCGGCAGAAAAACAAACCAGAAACCCACTGGTAAGTCGGCACAACAATTATTATTCTCCGAAGCTCTCCATCACAAGCGTCCAATATCTACGATAACAGGACCTCACTCACCACCCTCCCCAACACAATCCACCACAATGTCTGACAAGGAACAATCCATAACCATGGAAAGAATACTACAGGAGATCACCGCTGTCAGCCGCCGAATAGAGGGAATGGACGCTTCTCTGTCTTCACTGACCCTGGAAACCAAATCCATGAGATCAGACATTGCAGGTTTTCAAACCAGGGTTACAGGCTTGGAACACCGCATGGGCTCATTAGAAACGCAGATGACCACTTTTCGAGACAGAGACCAAGACCTCCTTTACCTTAGGAGTAAACTCACAGACCTAGAGGATAGGAGCCGAAGAGATAATATTCGCCCACTGGGAATCCCGGAGCATGAAGAAGGTACAGACATGCAGGCCTTCCTGGGCTCCGTTCTCCCCAAACTAACCTCCCTGGACTTCGACCCACCGCTGGAATTCCAAAGAGCACACAGAGTAGGCCCGAAACGTTCTGATACATCTTTAAGACCCAGACCGATAATCGCTTGTCTATTACGCCACAACCATGCCCGACAGATATTACAAACGGCGCGTAAACAGGGCCCTTTCCGGATAGGCCAACATGACATCCGAATAACAGCTGATTACTCGAAGGACACCAACGAACGAAGAAAAGCCTTCCTAGCTCTAAGACCTCGACTTCGCCAAATGGGGATAAAATTCGGCCTCTTCGACCCCGCCAGAATGTGGGTCACCAATAACAGTATATCCAAAGACTTCTATAATCCAGACGAACTGAGCCTTTTCCTTGACTCTTTTCAATATCAGCCTATGGACTCTACCAATCCAGACTGTTCACAAGATACCGGGAGAGAAAACGAAGGGGGAGGACTTTTACCCCCGGGCCCAGAGAAAGAAGGCCCGCTCCATCATGACACCGACCTCAATCAAAGGGGCAGGGACGCAGAGAGGCTAGCCAGACTACACGACGACAGGGGTCAGGTTCTCCACGCTGTGGCAACCTACACCCAACTGTCAGAAAGAGACAAATCCAGATCACCTCTAAAACCAATGACTGTAACCCCCTGAGACACCGATCCCTCGTTGGGTGCATGTGAGATGATTACAAGACACTGAAACTGGAACAACGAGAACTCACGGAAGGATGAGTACAAGCCCGGGTTTTTTTTGTAAACATTATTACTTAACAATCGTCAATAACCTTTTTAACAACATTAGATGACCATTATGTTTACATGTTCTACAAGATAACACGGGGCTTTATTCTATAACACTGTTGCATAGACATCCACTGTATAACACAAAACGCACAAGCCGGATCTTGCAGACCCCACAGGTGATGCAAACACATACATCGGGACCTTGCTCAGTAGGGACAAGTTCCAACACCTAAAGAGAAGCTGCCATTCACCCCCTCACAGCACTACTACAATATAGAATATTCGACAACACAACACCACACAATAACAACAAGACTACATGAACATGCCCGATCCTGCAGACAAGTCGTAATGCTGTCCCCTCTCAGCTAAATCTACCACCCTCCACTTCTCCCTTAAACGGCCGTTCCGGGAAACGAAACGAATGTAATATAATCTACACGCAATAATACACATCCCGACGATCACTAGAGTACTGCCACAGGGGACGATAAGATATAATACAACACAACATTACATATTACGGAGATGCACCACTACTTCTTACGGGAACACTATATCTCCATGGAGACATGACAAACAGGTCGACATTCATACGTATTCCCCAGAATCCTCCCCATGAGGGGGATGCAACCCCCCCATATACTCGCGATGACACCTGACCACGTAGATGATGAGCAGTAGACCAACCACTTGTATACACAACCCATGTTCCACCCTTCAATAACAACACCCACCCCGGGGCTGGTCCCACGACATATAAACTAATAGAATGTAATAAGATTACCTGTGTGGAAATAAGTTAAATTGCATTACGTTATGCTATATTATACTATGTTATGTTATACAAATTAACAGATTGCAGTGACATTATGCTGTTTGACATTATGTTGTTTGACATAGCGATATTATGCTATATAAGTATAGTAATATTTCAACTGTTATTATGTGCAAATGTACTCCAATATCCTGATCTGAACCGGCATTATGTTATTTAACTCCCTCCCCCCCCGCCCTCTCCTCTCCTCCGGCCCTTTAGACACCCACCCCTTGATCCCACAAATCACTTCTCCCCCCCCTTACACAAATACAAACACCTACGGTAACATCTACATTACAACCATCACCACAGTTATATCTATCATTATAATCATGATTACAAATACACACCCTGATCCACACCCACCCCCATCCTCGACCAATATACCCTCACAACATAGAACCCATCGCGATGACATACATCAAGTACAGTGATCGCTAGCCCCCTTTCACTCGAAAATAGGATAAACATCTACCCTATTAACTTAGACACTGGACACTGCGAGGTATCAACTCGATCCTTCTCCATCTCTTAATCCAGGCCAGTGCGAACTCCCCCTCTACCACCTTTCCCACTGTACCCATCCTCACCATATTAAAATTATGTCACCAAATCCCCCCCCCATTATCTACACATCATACCCTCCCTCATCAACATGGCTACTACCCTCTCCCGGCCCCCCCCTTCCATAATATGCCCATGGCTTCCCCCCATACCCGTTCCCCTCCTCCGGAGCTCAGCTCAGAACCTGTGCATTTGACCACCTTGGATCAATACTGGCCTCCCCCTGCCCCAACGCCGCCTCCTCGGCAGAGAGGCTGCATCGACGGCATTAGGAGGTCGGATAGGACTCGGCCTCGCCATTTACAGATCGTCCCTAAGGGAGCATAGTACTCCCGATCCTCCCTATATCCCTCTAACCTCTTCCCCTCCTAATCATCACATCCATTCCCCTTTACAGACAAACGCTAACTCTAGCCTTCTTTCCTCCCATATTATACCTTTCCCCTCCCTCACCAACCCCTACACGTTCTTGTTTCCCCCCCACCCCTTTTCTTGTCGGGGGTACCCGACCCTCATCAGCTGCCTCTGTCTCACCCCTCGAACTCCCAAATATTCATATTACAGCGAACACAGTACCACACGACTACCACCCCCATTATTGCTGAAATTCCTTCCTCCAACTCAGTATGCCAGAGACAACCCCCCACATAGTACACCCTCTACGAATCCTCTCCTGGAATGTTCATGGCATGACGCATTACATTAAACGGAAAAAGATCTTGTCATATTTCCAATCTAAAAAAGCAGACATAGCCCTGATCCAAGAAACGCATCTTGATAATATAGAGTCCGACAAACTTAGACGTGACTGGGTAGGAAAGGTCCTCTTCAGCTGCTGTCCAGAAGATCAGGGAATCAAGGGAGGCACACCTCATAAATGTGGCGTAGCGATACTAATACGTAAATCCCTGCCGACCACGATCATTAAAACATGGAATGACACAGAAGGGAGATATACATTTGTCAAACTGAAAATAGGAAATACCTTCCTATGTGTGGGCTCTGTCTATGCACCAACCGGACCAAAGCGTTCCTTCTTCCTACAACTCAATCGCGTACTGACCGAAATAGGGACCACACGCTATATCATCGGAGGGGATTGGAATCTTGCTAGAGATGCCATACTGGACAGGACAGGCCCCATCGATGTGGGCAATAATCCCGATAGGGCCTTACTGACGGACATCACAGCAGATGTAGGTCTAGTCGACTGCTGGAGACTAACACACCCAAAGGACAAGGAATTCACATTAATTTCGTCCGTCCATGGCACCCAAACACGCCTGGACTATTTTCTGGTATCACACACCATAAACCCCCAAATACTAGACACTAGCATCTTAGATAGCGGACTCTCAGACCATTCCCCGATTTCACTCTCTATTCAGGTGGGCTAAACCTCTCCTGGTCGTAAACCATGGCGCTTTGCCATACACAGATACCGTTCCCCCCAGGGGAAAGAGCAACTCAAGGCCCACATATCCACATACATGACCGAAAACATAGGCTCTGTGACATCCAAGCGGGTCTTATGGGCAGCGGCTAAGGCCACTCTGAGAGGGAACATGATGAGGGACGCAGCACTGGCCAATAGAGATAGGGAGGTCCGCTACCGCACCCTAGAAGACACGATCCAACGCCTCACCAAACAATACACTACTCAGCCATCCCCAGCGCTACGCCGCTGCCTCGAACAAGCTCGAATGGCACACAACGATCTTTACACAACGCAGGCAGAAAATGCACTACAAAGATTACGTCACCGCCACTATCAACAAGGAGAAAAGGCCGGACGCCTCTTAGCGGCACAGCTCCGACAGAGAGATGCTGCTTCAGCTATCCCAGCTATAACGTCTCCCTCCGGAGCAGTACTGACCCGCCCGCAAGACATTGTGAATGAATTTGCTACATATTATCAACTCCTTTACACCCCCGAAACCCCGACCAACCAGGCACAGACAGAGGCATTTCTCACTGCGGCAAAATTGCCCTGCCTATCAGAAGCCGGCCGAGCTCTCCTTGAGGGCGATATAAGCAAGGAAGAAATTATACAGGTTATCACAAAATTCCCATACCATAAATCCCCGGGCGAAGATGGATTCCCAGCGGAATTTTACAGATGGTCAGGAGAGGAGACAACCACGGCAGTACACGAGGCACTCATGGAGGCGTGCCAGGAGGGCTCTCTGGGTGCCCTGTCCAACAGGGCCACGATTGTCGTCCTGCCTAAACCTGGAAGGGACCCCCTACTTTGCAGTAGCTATCGCCCCATCTCCCTTTTAAACGGAGACGTTAAATTACTAGCTAGTGTCCTTGCAGCACGTCTACGCAAAGTCATACCGTCCCTAATCCATCATACCCAGGTGGGATTCGTACCGGGCCGCACTTCCAGAAACCATATGCGCACCCTATGCCACACCCTGCTTGAATCGTTAAACCTACCAGAAGAAGCCTTGGCACTATCCCTCTACGCGGAGAAGGCATTCGACCGCATCGAATGGCCCTATCTATTCACCACCATGAAACACTTTGGTCTCGGAGATCAATTTATTTCTAAAGTCCGATTATTATACGATCACCCTACGGCACAAGTTAACTGCGGGGGCTTTCTGTCGGACCCATTCCCCATCGGAAGAGGCACTCGACAGGGCTGCCCCTTGTCTCCGCTCTTATTCCTACTAGCAATGGAACCGCTGGCGGCAACTATAAGGAACTCTCAACAGATAACAGGTATCTCCTTACCAGGGGGTTCCTCCAAAATCTATCTACATGCAGACGATATTCTGTTAACCTTGTCTGACTTAGAGAGATCCATCCCATCCCTACTCTCTATCATAGAAAGCTTTGCACCCTTGTCTGGGTATCGAGTAAACTGGGACAAGAGTGAATCGTTGCCCCTATCTCGCGTAACAACGAGAGCGGCAATCCATGGCCGCCCATTTAAATGGACCACAACCCACCTCAAATATCTGGGGACATATATTAACCGAGGCTTAGAACACATGGTCAGGGATAACCTAGACCCTCTTATATCCCGGATGAAACAGGACTTTGCCAAGTGGACCTTACTCGGCCTATCTATGTGGGGCAGAACACAGGCGGTTAGGATGGTCACCCTCCCCCGCTTCACATATGTTTTAGGCATGCTCCCCCTACAGATTCCGCTCTCTCTTCTCCGAAGGATTGATACTTTGATAAGGTCCTTTGTCTGGGGTTCTATACGGCCAAGACTAAAACCGGGGACAATATTAGCGCGCAGACCCTATGGAGGACTAGGTCTACCCTCAGTAGAACAATACGCTCTAGCCCTACAACTATCACAACTAGCCTACACACTACCAGGCACTCCGGACCCCCCACAATGGACAATCACGGAGAAACACATACAGGGACAACACTCCGAACTAGGCGGGATATATACCGACTACTCTCACTCGTCCAATCCTATCCTCGCGGGCACAAATACAGCGTGGCGCAGAGCCCACCGGCTACTGGGAGTGCACCCTTCTCTACATGCTCAAGCCCCTTTAGCGGGAAACAAATGTATAAAAATAGGGGGAAATACCCTAAGATGGCCCCAGTGGAACAACGCTGGTATCCACAACATAACTCAAATAATTGATGGCAATGATTTCTGGTCCTTTGAATCCCTACAGGAAGAGTTCGGAATCCACAAAAATCAGGAATGGAGGTACATGCAACTCATGCACTGTATGCGCAAGTCCCTAGGACCCCCCCCCGTGGACGATCAAAACCTCACCCGTTGTCAATTATCTGCAGAAATGGGGCCGGCACAGAGGAGTTATGGCCGGTCTATACGCAGAGATTATGAACCATCTTTACTCGCAACCCCTCCTAGAACGACTGCGTCTCAGATGGCAAGATCGACTATTGATAGCCTACACAGAAGAAGATTGGCAAGACATAATCGAAGCCCTAGACAGAGGGGTCCGCGAGGCCCGCCTGAAATTCTGTCTCTTCAAAATCCTCCAGGACTGGTACTGGACCCCCACAAAACTCTTCAGGGCAGGTCTGATACCACATGCGAGGTGTTGGCAATGCGCAGAGCTCCATTGTGATCTACTTCATATTCTGTGCCACTGTCCGACGATACAGCCCCTATGGGAAGCTGTGTTCCAGACACTTAGGGATTTCAGATCAATACCAAACCCGTCACCGATAACACTCATTATCTTACACGACATGCGCCCATACCCCTCCCTATCACGCCCCCATAAACGACTACTTCACACGGCAATTGCCACAGCGAAAATCTTTATCCTTCGACACTGGAGGTCTGCTGTTGCCCCAACACCAACGGAATGGATGACAGCCATGTTCCAAACAGCTACCCATGAGCGAGTCATTTATAACCTACAGGATCAAGCGGCCCTGTTTACAGAAATTTGGAGCCCCTTCCTGACAAGACCATCAGGCAGCTGGCTGATGGTCAGTGGATGGCAGATGACACCCCACCATCTTCCTTTCTCTCCTTCCCTCGCTTCCCTCCCTGCTCTCCTACCCCTTTCCTCCACTCCGGAGACTATTCATCCCAGAGAACATCCTTTACACCATGCCATATCGACCCGTTTAAATACGTACTAGAAACTATCTTTCTTGGTTTTGCTCGATCAGAGGCTAACTGTCCAACATTAGTAGGCAATACCGGATTCTTTATACATCTAATCCTGAATCTACACTGATACTCTTCCTTGTCTACCCTCCTCTGGAATGGCCCTCTCCCCCCCCTAAATATATCCTCTTGGCCCACCCTACAATAAACGTTGATAAATGTATCACATGGCGCAATCCTATAAGAGCGTCGGCAAATGACGAGGAACAACCGGAATATCCATCTAATAACCCAGAAACACGGAGCCAAAATATTTGCCTTTCCCCCCTAATATTCTACCTAACCCTCCTACTTCCCCGTTCTCCTCTCTATCACTCTTCTCTCTCTCCTGCTCCCCTCTATTACAATTTGACCCCCCAATAACCTCTACCCCCCTTCCCCGCACCCTCCCTAATTTTCAAACCATAGTCTATGTCGACGAATCAATGTACCTATGAGACAATGTACATTCAGATATAATTTGTAAAATTACCATCTGAACCACGGATTACTGAAAAATGTCAATGCATATTGTGTATCGTCTTATATTTTTTCTCTAATAAAAAATTTACAAAAAAAAATAAATAAATAAATAGAATAGTAAATGGAGACACAGTTGCTTACTTACACCATTTTTTATATATTCACAGACACATCTTGCTGGAACAGTTTAAATAACATGAGGAACCGGAAGGTAATAAATAGCCTGATGAAGCCTAAAAATAAGGAATTGAAACTATGTGTACATGGTTGATATTGTTTTAAGATTTGCTGTAGAGAAATTTTTAGATAAAATGTACAAAGGTGTAATGGACGATAAATTAAGAGATTGCATTGTCTAAAATTGTCTCCCTTAGTAATATTGATTAGTTTAGTGTGAATGAGTAGTGTGCTTGTGTTCAATGTTTTAAACGTGTTATGAAATATTTAAAGGTATGTAATGTTACTGTCTTTTGATATTCATTGTATACTGTGATAAGAAATTAGTTATGCTTATGAATTTATTGTATTAGTAATTAAAATAAAATATATGAGCTACAAGTGATTCTCCTCTTATATCTTGTCAAACTTTTTTATTTGCTAAAATATTACAAGTAGAAATAATGCCGCTAAAATGTGCTAACAGGGAGCATCTTTTTTAATTCTGGTAATTGACTCAACTTTATTTAGTAAAGTTCATGTGATCATATTCCTATACAAATAATGCTGAAATACCTCCATTTACATCTGCAAGGAATCATCAAATGACTTACTAGAGGATTTACATTGATTTACTACTGCAGATGATCCCACCACGAGTGCACAGATATCTATAATTGCAAATAAGATTCATGGGATCGGAAGCGGGCATTTCCGATTTGTGATTTCTTTTGTAAGTTTGGGAAAAACCCAAAAAGATGTATTCCTAAACTTCGATTCAACCCCTTCAAACCTTGAAAATGTTCAGAGATTTATTCCAGCTGAGGAATGGAGTAGCTCCAGTTCCAGGATTGGAAAGGGAATGTACAACCCCCTCAGTATTGAGGGGGCTATAAGGAAAGGGTTTTTTCCACAGGGAAATGCATAGAAAAAAAGTATATTTTCACAGGAGGCCCATTCACCCTGACTGGAATTTTAAGCTATGTAGAATTCCAAACAGGTGAATAGGGTCTTATAGGACGTCACATGACATTCCCAGTAGTGGGCCTGAACAACTGCATCTGGCAGAGCTTTCCAGGTGTACTATTGGGAATACTGAGAATATTGGTTAATAGCAAAAGGGTTTGCTGTGATAGGTAAATCCACTTTTTTTCGGAAAAAGGGCCCTTGATGTGTACCTTCCATATTGTTTTTTAAAGGTGATATGATGCCATGTCTGCTTCTTCTCAATCTCACCCATTTGCTCTTCTTGCCCGTAAATATTGGAATGATTCCCCTGTTCACAGTGCATCAGTACCAACTTTGTCCACCTTTCAATCACTGTTGAAATGCATTTCATGGCAGTTGCTAACCAATCTTCATTATGTGACTGAAAGCTGTTTATTTTGCTTCTCTAAAATATTGGTTCCAATCTCATTACCTTTGTTATACACTTTTGATAAAAGTGCTCTAATGAAAGCAGTAAATAAAATCACAATTACAAATATAGGTTTTACACCTCCAAATAATGGCTATAGTGATGATGGCATCGGACCTAGCAGCAGGCCATTTCATTGGAACTTGTGAAGACCCACACTTTAATGCACTCCTTTCTAAATCTCTCAATAGTTACACTCTGGGGGGCTGCTTCATGAACTAATTTACGAATAAGAAAAATAGTACCAAAGGTTTACTCTTTTGCATACTCTTGAAAACGCCTTTGTGAATCCCATAATATCCAACTCCCTCTTAGAAAAAGCGCAAAGTGGGCACAGTTGTTTTTGTATTAAATGTGTATGCCTATTCCCTGAGTGTTCCCTTTTTGTTCTCATTTTGGATGTTTTGGGGTAAACGTACAATGGCAGGTAAGCATACGTAAAGGAATACTACTGTGTTGGAAGCAGCCTGTTATGGGTGGCTGTGGCGGTGCCCCAGACAGAACCTACCACACTTGTCAGGAGGTGGTGATTACACTCACTGTATAACCTGCACTCACCCTTGGGTACCTTGGCACTGACCAGTCATGTTTATCACAGAGGCAATGTGTAAAGCATTGGGACAGCACTCCCACAATAAATACACTGTGCATCACAAAAGATACTTCACACATGTGGTATGTAAATAAAGATTTATTGAACACACACATTAATTAACACAATAGAAACATCATGAACATCTGGGCATATATCACACTCGGAAATATTACTAGCAGTACTAGACCCAAGCCCGGATTGAAATGACATCAGTAGTCTGCACACTAAGGAGAGATCATAAGTTACCCCTGGAACACTTCTGTGGTGCATAGCTTTGTCAACCCTGGGCCCACCCTGGCAATTATTATAATGCAATACCACACAGCTTTGGGTGCACCCCAGATCACAATGAAATCAGAAGTGTGTACACACACATAATGACAACACATTTAAGCAGCACTGTGTGCCAAGGCTGCACGGGTAAAACCAATGTCAAACATAGTATTCGGTTGGCAAGAAATCAATGTATAAAGCAACACAGCCAGCCGATGTAATCGCTAACTGGTGGTCCTCAGGCAGTCACTCCAACACGCAAGCTCTCATTCAGCACCAGTACGCAGTGCTCCAGATATTGGGCAGGTTTGTGTGTAACACACTCGCACAAACATGCACGCAGCTCTGTAATATGGTGCAACTGATAGCCAGCAGGTCGATTGATAGCACAATGCAGACCCTGTGGCCCAAGCCCTCCTCCACCCTCCAGGAGGAGGTTGTGCAGTCCCTTGACCTGCTTCTGTTCACTCTCAGAAGTGTTCCTTCAGCCCAGTCAATTACTTTCAACTTCCAGGCCCAGTCTGGGCAATACTACCTGGCAACACGATGTCGTCGGGGGCCGAGTGACGAGAGGGCAGATGGTTCGCAGCAAGGAGAGCCCAAAAGGAACTAACAATGCACAGGAATGTAGCAGGGGGGCCTCCTGAAAGAGGGAGGCACCCGTCAGAAACAGGTTGATCAGAGTCGCACCCAGGCAATCCGGGCACAACGCCTATTGCGGGCTGATCCAGGTCATACTAGACAGTTCCAGTCACACACAACGAAGAGTTATCAATTCTGTGCCTACCTGGAAATGAAGCACAACGCCTTGTGAGCATTGATATGGGTTGCACCAGACAGTTCTGATAACACACAATGAAGATATGCAAATTCTGTGCCTTCCTGGAAATGAGACACAACGCCCGGTGTGGGTTGATATGGGTCATACCAGATCATTCCAGTCACACGCACAGGCGCAAGTTCAGCGGTGCTGCATGAGGTAGAATGAGGCACTACTATGGATGCACCCTCACCTTTGAAGGTCACCCCCTATGAATCGGACACCTCACGCAATGAGCATGCAGTCAACCTGTCACGCAAGAGAGATACAGCACATTTGATGAAGTGGGTCACATGGGCTCCTGAAACCTGTGAATATTCTCACCATCAACAAGACGCTTACGTGTGTTGAGGCCACACAATGCAGGGGCCACACTCCTTAGATGCGGGCATTGCTCTTGGGGCTCAGCACCAGGCAATCCAGTCTCCAGGCAAAGTTCTTACTTCCACACTCACGCCGCACTACCAGACAGGATTCAACAGACAATGTGGGATGTATGAGGGCACCACTCTCCACGTGTCACAAGTAGTCAGTGTGGGTCCCTCGCGGTAGGTGTTTGATGTCTCTGAGACCTCCACAAGAAAACAGGGGGCAAGCCAACAAGACCTTGAAGAGCACACTTCAGGGTGCCGTACAGCAGCAGGTAGTCACTCCAGACTATTCAGGAAGGGTTTGCAGTCCCTTCCAATGGCAGCAATCGTCCATGTGCACTACAGCTTCCTCTAGCAGTGTGCACCCCACAGATCAGGTTCCCCGGCTCCACATTCCCGCAAGTGTATCTCTGCCCTGCTGAAGTATGTCACTGGTAGTTATAGTATAGGGGGCCTTTGAAGTTGGTGGTGGTTCAGGGGTCCTTCCTTTGAACCACAGGTGTCTCACCTAAATATAGTATAATTTGGCCTTCTCTATCACATAATTGGCCCTGCTTATAAGTAAAGCACTACCATTAACCTTTTTCCTATATACATTAAAATGAATGCCCACTTACGGAATGGTACTAGCAAACTAGATTAAGCAGGGTGGGTTGAAGTAGCATGGGAAACGAAACAGGCACACATAGAAAATTTTCAAGAGCCCGGGCATCTTCACAGGGGCCATCACGGTAGGTTTTTCTGAGCCTTATTTGAAGCACTGACATGCCTTATTATGCTGTCTGCAAATAGCGTGGGCTCTGCATTGGCTCCCTGTGTAATTATTGTAAATTATTATTTTATTTTTTTAAGTGAAAGCTATGTGTATTTACCCAAACATTATGGCGACAGCAAAGGGCGTAGACTCGGCTCTCCCATATATTTATTGTTTATCAAAAACAAAAAAAAACACAATACAAAGAGTGAGGGCAAGTGCAAGCTGGCCCTGGAAATGCCACCCTGGGAAATTCAGTTAGTATGAGACTGTAACTGACAAACAGCCCCAAAGAATCAAGTGGACTATAAGGTCTTATGTCCGGGTGGGTGGAATGTGAGGTCACAGCGCTGAGAGTGATGCGGCTTGTAGTGCGAAGATGGCCAGCGCCGCTGGGTGGCAATTATATTTGGAACCACAGTGTAAACACACTGGCTTTCCAGCACCTGGCAAAAGCCCAGTTGTTCGGCTCCTATAGGGAGATAGAGCTTCCCCCTATCGCCGCACACCGGTGGTTTTGCTGGGAGCTCTCCTCCCATTCCCCAGCTCTGACCAACTCCGCCAAGGTGTCATTTCCAGTAGGTAAAGGGGGCTACGAGCAGCAGAATGCAGAACCTGGCTTGGGGGAGCTCGCGTGCGTGAGGAAGGCGGAAAGGGGCAGAGCGCCTTATCTCAGATGCTGTGGCTCGGTGCAAATGCCCGCGAGGAGCAGCTGCTCTGTCAGTAAGAGGCTCCCTTCTGCAGCTCCCTTGTGTGTGTGAGGAGTGACTGCGCTGCACACCGCCGGCTTTCCTCCTCCTTCCCCCTGTGCACCCAGGAGTGCAGGCGTTGGGGCCCTGGACTGAGACCGACAACGGGGCTTTCTGGTTTGCCTCTCCGCACTAGGGGCACCCGAAATGAGCCAACCTACAATCCAGCAAGGGAAGTAAAAACAAGCATTTGGAATGCTATAGTCTGATGTTTGCTCGAGTTAGAGCTCATAGCGTTGTAAATTACTGACTGGACTTTTATTGCCACACAGAGTAAAAATAACAAGAGGAAGAGAACGAGTTGGCCCTGGAAAAGCCCCCCTCTGATGTTGGTTTATGTTTACAGAGGGAGATGGTGGGGAGGAGGGATTGAACACACACCCACAGTGCAAGGCAAACAGGCCAATACTGAAAGAAAAAGTCCCCTTCAGAAGAGATAAACAGGACAAAGCGTAATTACACAGTATTTTGTGCTGCTCCCAAAGTGAAAAAAGGCAGGACAAAGAGGAAGAACTGACCACTAGCAAGCAAGGATTTTTGAAGGATACTGCAACTAACAAATCAAAATCCTGGAACTCACTCTATTGTACTGTATACTTTAGTATACAGCAGGCCGAACGCTAACACTCGACCTAAAAAAGACACATTTACGATAGGAAGCTGCTTATCATTGCAAATCCAATGACAGGAAACATTATGAGGCTGCCTCACTGCAATCCACTTTTACAGGAGTGATTTCAATCAGTCCCCCATGTTAGCCTTTTTGGAAGAGCAACCTTCCGAGTTAGGGAAAAAACATATGGATATTCTTCACTACCTGGGCAGAGAAAACCTATGTGTACCGGCCCTGACTTTCATCTACCACTCATTTCACTGCTTCAGGACTTAACCTAGGGGTGCCCTATTGTTAGTGGAATGTCTCCTCAGGGTTGCCTGTGTATTTAGAAAGGTCATCCTGAGCATACATGCAATGGCCCTCACTTAGGCCTGCAATGGTAGGCTGGGCATATGTTTAAACCACCATGTTGCAAGCGTTCACACACACTGGCCTGCAATGGCAGGTGGGACACAGTTTACAACACCCTGGTGCAAGTGTGCACACTCAGGCCTGCAATGGCAGACTTAGCACATGTTTAAACATTCTTTTGGTGCAAGTGCACACACACTGGCCTGCAATGGCAGGCGGGACACATGTTTACAACACCATGATGCAAGTGCGCACTCTCAGGCCTGCAATGGCAGGCTTAGCACATGTTTAAAAACACCCTTGGTGCAAGTGCACACACTGGCCTGCAATGGCAGGCGGGACCCATATCTACAACACCATGGTGCAAGCGCGCACACTCAGGCCTGCAATGGCAGGCTTAGCACACATTTAAAAACACCCTTGGTGCAAGTGCACACACTGGTAAGCGCCACCTCCTAACATGTGTAGGAAGGGCACATGCACTTTCAAACTGTACTTACAGTGGGAAAGTGCTCAGAGCCCTAAGGCCACTACAAGAAAATCATATGAGAAGAGACAATCTCCTAGGAAAGGAAAACCCACGCGGGGGTTATTCACTACAGGGTCATGGAACACCCATGTGTACCAGCCTAGACTTTCATCTACCATCTGCTCTGCCCTTCAGGGTGTAGTGGAAGGCCCACTCAGGGTTGGTTAAGGATCGAGTCATGCCAACCTAAGTACAAGCGCAACTGCTCCTTCACAGGCCCTGCAGTGGTTGGCCTGACATATGTTTAGCAGGCTATTCTGGTGGTGACCACACTGAGTGCCATTTCCCATCACTAGCCAGGGTTGTACCCGCCCTTGGTATGTGGCATAACTTTTTACAGCGCACTCCTTGGTACAGCATCTAAATCTTAGGAAAATCCCCTAAGAAGGGCCATGTCCAGCATATTTGCTTACTTTCTTACATACTATTACATGCCTAAATGCTTGAAAGATGTGAGCAAAGGTGGTACATCTTAGAAATGGGTTTTCTGGTAGGCTAGGGTATGCACCTAAGCCAGGCAGAACCCACCACTCTTGTCATGGCAAGTAAGTTACACTCCAAAAATAACCTGTGCTTACCCCTTAGAGTAGGCGTAGAGCAGTCAGGCTTATCCCCAGAGGTCATGTGTAAAGCATTTGCACAACACACTCACACCAGCGACACAATAAATACATCACAAAAGAGATTCCACACAGAATTATATAGAAATAAATCTTTCTATATTATGCATATATCTCATAGGCCAAAAGGACATGAATCATAATTATTGCATATAAAAGGCAATTATTGTGATAGACCTCAGTATTATGATACTGCAAGGCAAAAATAACATCCTCATGTCAGTGAATACTTGGCTCATGATATGCATCGGGCTATAGAGACATGGTACATAAATCCCCACCTTAGCGTAAGCACTCTATCCTAGTTGTAAAAGTGCACAAATCACCAACACAATTATAGGGTGCTATGGCACCTGCGCTAATATAAGCGCACTATACAGTTATTTCCGAACGTCGGTGAAACAAGAGTAGTTAGACGTATGAAATCATGTAGGCTGCCGGAACTCCTGCACGCCTACTATATTATGGTACCCTTCTTTAAAAAATAAACGCTGCATCTCCCTGAATGCGGTGAGGGTTTCATGTTGTGAGTGGGACCTCAGTCAAGGTATTTTCATGTAAGCGATAGTGGAATCAGTGCCCCCAAGGTAAGTCCAAAAATGGGGGCGAGCACACACAAATGAATCTGATGGGGAGACCTCACGGAGTTCCCCGTCTGAAGATGAGCACAGAATATGTCCCTGAGCACCGGGTGCAGGTGCTGATCAAGGCAGCTTTTTCTAGTGACACAGCCGCAATGAGGTTACAGCGGGCCCTGTGCCTCTATGTCCATAAATGCTGAGAACATTGTAGGCCACCTGTGGAGAGCATGGGACGGCTGCGCCTCCATGGTAGTATAGCCATTCATGCTGCAGAGAAAGGTGACACAGGCATCGCCGGCAGCTTCCTCATTGCCTCAGCAACAAGTCTGATGAGGAGCATGGCTTGTGACTCAATCTCTCTCCTTTTCTCCGGACTCTGCACCTGAAGCCAGCTAGCAGTGAGAAGAGACCAAAGGATCCTTTGGCACAGTGGCACCAGCTAACCTGCACAATGCTTCCACCAGAAAGGGAGCCACTTTTACCCGGTGTGTGGAAGAGCGGAGAGCACTTGACCCGCACTGTTGGAGAGAGCATAGGAGTAATCATCACCACACGCTAGTGAGTAAAATACAAAGTACGTACTGCTCTCTCTTAAAAAGGTGGGGGTCACTCTACACACTGGGACCAAATCCCAAATGGCAAGAACAGGGTGGGAGAGACAAGTTGCCTAGTTCCTGGAGAGCACTGGAGTTGCACAGGACAAGTAGTAGGCAGCAGGCCAGCACATATGGTAGGCTTGCAAAGAGGGATTCCTTCCCTCAGTCCATCAGGCAGCAGGTCAGCACAACAAAGCAGCCAAATCCAATGGTAGTCCATTCTGGCAGCACCATAGTGTCCTTGCAGAGCAGTCAGTGAGCAGCTGCCAGCATGCAGAAACGCAATCCAGTGAGTCCTTTAAGCCACCCGGCAGTAGCAAGTAGCAAGGTAATAGCAGAAGACCAGTCCTGATGAGTCGTTTGTGCAGCAGTCCTTCTGACAGGGGTTCAGTCCCAGTTCCAAAAGTGTTCTAAAGGCAATGGGTCAGAGCCCCTGTACATATACTCCAAAATGTCTTTGTTCAAGGAGTGACTTGAAAGGAACCCCTTCAAGTGTGGCATAACCTCTTTCAACCCAGCCCTGACTCCAGACATCAGTAGGGGGCAAATCAGCCTATTTTGTGAGGCAGGGACACAGCCTATGTAAATGTAAGTGTGCCCTGCCTACCTCGCTCCAAGCCTAGGGAGAGAATCATTATGAAGTAGCACCCAGGCCCTCCTGTGTGTTCACCTTTTTTGAAAGCATGTACAAAGCGTAGCTGTCACTCTGCCCTAGATGTGGATTGGAGTCAGGCTGCAAAGCACAAAGATTTATATGCACAGAGACATGCCCACTTTCTAAAAGTGACATTGCTAAAATAGTAATGCAATATGCAACCACACCAGTAAGCAGGATTTCTCACTATTCCAAACATACCAAACATGTCCACGCTACTCCTTTCAGGTCAGAAACCACCACTTAAAAGTATATAAGGGAATTACCAATGCTGACCTATGAGAGGAGCAGCTCTTAAAGTAGTAAAAAATGACAGGCTGTTTGTCACTACTAGGACATGTAAACCAAAAAGTATATGTCCCACCTTTCACATACACAGCACCCTGTCCACAGGGCTATGTAGGGCCTATCTTAGGGGTGACTTTGGTGTAGGTGTAGGAAAGGGGAGGTTAGGCCTTGACAAGTAGTTTAAAATGCAAAGAAAATGTGACAGTAAAGTGCACACGCAGGCAACGCAGTGGCTGACCTGAGACCAGTTTGAAAGGCTAATTCAGTGGGTGATGCAATCAGCGCTGCAGGCACACTAGTAGCATTTAATTCACAAGGACTTTACAAGGGATTTACAGGTAACTTAAATATGCCATACAGGTGCAAGCCAATCAGACTAAGTTTTAGGAGAGAGAACACATGCACTTTAGCACTGATTAGCAGTCCTAAAACCTACAAAAAGGTCAGAGAGAAAGAGGAGAAAAGGCAAAACGTTTAGGGAAAGCCCTGCAGAAAGTGCCATTTTCTACTGTACACTTCAATATATAAATTAGAGGGATACATAAAAACATTGTTCATGGCATGTAAAGTAAATGTGGCTTGGTAATATTTTTTTTGGGAACAAGTGTACTCAAATGAAATAGACCATAAGACTGTTGAGAGCTCCAGTGAAAGCAATGAGGTGTCTCGGAACATTTCTGTTTCTCCATGTTCATTTTAGAACATTCTACCCTCTATAGAAGGACTGTTCTAACAACCTCCTAGCTCTTGTATCTTACACTATAAATTATATTAAAGGCCCTCACCCTCATTAAAGGCAGTCTTTGAACATGGGGCCTTCAACATTCGTTATTTCTCTCGGCAGCAGGCTGTAACACTTGAATTTGTGTGCTGCGCCACTGCAGAAGGGGTGTGTGCGTCTTGTTCCCCATCGACAGTGCATATATTAACTCAAATAATCTGAAAGTTAATATATGTGCTGCTGGTGGCAGAGCTCGGAAACACTGGACAATAATTATGTCTTCATGTTTCCGAGCTCTGCTGTTTCCAGCACATGCACTATCTCGGAGATTTTTCAAATGAATAGAGGTAGTGTAGAAGGGAAAAAAGAAACGCCAAACTCTTGCTGCATCTGTCCAACTAGCAGAATGGGATCATGAAATGGACCGTGCGTGTTTACTATTTCTATTACTTGTGGCTTATAAACAATAGCGTATCACATCCAAAGCTGTCACTGTACGGTTTCTGTTTATCACTATTCTGTTTCGCTAAAAAACAAACCGTATGTCATTTCGGTAGCATTTAAATTCATTCAGGACACACTATAGTGCAATAGTGTCATCGTGTGGAAGTTTACGGTATTGCACGTCTTGTAAACACATCTCTGCTAGGTCAAAAAAAGTCGAATTTAAAATTGTTTTCTAAGTTAAACGACACCCCGTTATTTTTGTACTATTTTCTGCAGTACTCACATAAATCACCCATATATGTATCTATGTTTTCAAAAGGCTATTCAGAGGTCTAAACTCAATAACATAGTTGAAAATGGAAATCATTTAGGGGTATTTTTATGTAGCTTTCATGCAGTGCAGCCCGGCAAGCCACCTTGCTCCTCTGTGTGAAAGGAAAAGGGCAAAAATGTGCCGTATTTAACGTAATACCATACATTCCTGGCCTTTTCTTGTGCTGGCGTCCTTTTAGATGCCAAGTCAAAGCAGGCACCCTTGCTTCATGGATGCCTGCATTGCAGACAGGATTCTGCAACGGAGGGACATCTTCCTGCACAAAAACAATTCTCTAAGGCATTTCCCTCTATGTATGTGTGCTGCAGAATGAAGCACACACAGAAAGAGGAAAAAAACTAGGAGACAGATGTTTCTCCTCATTACGCCTCCCCTGGGAGGTGTAGCATTTTGACACATTCCCAGGTTTACCAGTAATGGTAAATCTGGGAATGCATCAAAATACATGGGTGGATACATGGGAACACCCATGCTCCATCCATGGAATTTCTCCCTGAGGCAGAGTAATGCAAAGCAGTGATTTGTGCTGCATTGCCTTACTCCCGATTTATCAAGCCATGCAGAGCCACATAAGGTGGCCTTGCGTGGCTTGAAAAATCGAAATATCCGACGTAGGTTTTGCATTGCCATTGCACCACCCTGCGTGGCACAAGAGCGACATAAAACCTTCATAAATACAGCGGTGGCTGTCGCAAACTTCAAAGGGGGTGGGGGAGACAACAGCGATCGGGGAAAACAAATACTTTTTTTGTTTCCCACCGTTTCTGCGAACTCCTGCCGCCTCGCTCATCGCTCCTCTTGTTGTGATGCCCCAGCATTAACTGGGACACCAGCACAGGCTCTCCAGGAATCCTGGTGCTGCTCCAGCCCTTTAGTTCAAGACAGCCGGGCTGGAGAAACCCAAGTGTGAATGTGTGTTTGGCCAGCCTGAGATGGGTGGCCAAACAGATATGCATACTTAGGTGCACTTTCTCCTCCTCCCCCTTTCAACATCACATGGCCCAGCCATCCCCTCCCTGCACTGGTGGCTGAACCAGAAGATGAAAAAGCAGTTAACTATCATTTTATTTTTCATCTCCAGGCTCTTGGCCAGGAGGGCAATGCCATTGGGGAGGAGTCACTCCTGCATAAATATGCCCTCAAGGCTAATTTTCTCTTTTCCTCACAGAATTTAAAGTGAAGGCATTTATACTTTTATTCTCAAATGCAATGTAATCGGCCTACTTTATTTGTTTTTAATGCATGGTGTAATGTTTAAACTTTGTGCTTTAAACAAAAATATATATTTTTGTCCTCCGGTGATCTTCAGGAAAAGTACACCCGCTTTTGGAAATACAGAATTTTCCATATGTATACCTTGGTAACTTGCCTATTCTCGTCTTCCTCCGATCAGCAAATATGCAAGTCTTTGACGGATTATTTAAAAACGTTGCTGCTGCTGGACTTGGAAAAAATGTACGTTAAAATTACAACATAGGAAGCTAATGACCCGTTACCTAAACGGCTAAATTATGTTTAATTGAAATGTAGTGGTGGGCGAGAGGGAGACTTTTCATTATTGTTGTCAATAAATAAATAACAAGTCTTTATTTAAAAAGATAAATATTAGGGAACCTAATTAATACCATTTGATCTGTATTAAATACCATTAGAAGGGTATTCACAAGAGTTGCAATGATGGCAAGCCAATATGGAGTATAAAGGAAGATAGCATCCTTTATTTTGTGATGATGGTATTTAGGAAATCTCCCAGTAGCCTATTCACAAAAGTACATTTGGTCGTAAGCATAAGTTTAGACCAGATTTAAGTTTTTATGCCTGCCAACAACCCTGGCAGGTATAGATACCTTTACTGGTGTGTATTTCTCTGCCATGAGTTAGAAGGAATCTTCACTAATAAATCATATTCAAAGATGTGGGAAGTGGGCGTTCCAAGGAATGATTTGCCTTGAAAGTTTGGAAAAACCAACCAATATGTATGTTGGTGGGTATTCCTAGACTCCTCTCTGACCTGTTTCCATCCTGCAAACAACTGGAATATACTCAATGAATTATTCCCTTCCAGAATCTGAAGGGGAACAGCTCACCCCCAGATTAACTTCCTAAAAGGGGCAAAAGGGGAAAATAAGCATTTACAAAGAGACACATGAAATTCACAGAAGCTCACCTGGAAACGTGCCTGGTGTAGCTTGTCAAGCTGTCAAAGAAAACTCTGTCTCACATTTCAGCTCAGACTGTAAAGTGTTCATTGTAAAACATGCTGCATTCTTTGCTGCCACTGTGTGTGGGCGAGGAGGTCTACAAAAGGAGACTTGTGGTCCCAGAAACCAGTGTTGGTGCTGAGAGGAGGAACCTGACTCCATCACGCTTATAGCGCTTGCCCAGGCAAAGACCGGGCCAAGAGTGGGTCCATCTTCACCCGTCGTCACCTGGAAGAGGCTGGGCCACCACCCTTTAGATCTGTCATCAAGCAGTAAGTTATTTGATCTCGAGTGTGCACGTGCCATTAGGCACAGTGACTTTTAGGCTCTTGCACACATTGGTTTGTCTCTTTTTTTCGTTCAATTTTGCTAACCCTCCTGAGCAAATGGGCAAACGAAAAACAACAGTTGGGGCAAATTTTCCCGACCAATCACGTTCCTGTACTACTGTAGACAGTTTTCTTGTTCGCACAGGAGAAGGTATCTCAAAAGAGATCTTGCTTGCAGAATGCAGACTTTCCATCACTGCTGAGGAGCTCAGTTGCTTATCCACTTCCAAGCTTCAATGCCCAATGGAGACCTGTGGCAACGTTGAGAGTGACTGGGGTGCCTGTGTCAGTGCTACTAGGAATGGAGATCCTGCTGGAAAAGCGTATGCCCCTGACATTATTACTACCTTTGAAGAAGGGTCATGTGAGGTGTGGGCATTAATCCAAGAATTTCCCCGCATATGGGCCAGAACCAAAGCAAAGGAACGGCACACCCAAGACCAAGGGGAGTCAGCCTAAAAATACCCAGTCCTGTAGACGAAAGTCCCCCACAGCACCCAATATCCAAGAACTTAATACAGCCCCCTGGGATCCACAGTAGTGTATTTGTGCCAGGCTATCTGAACTCATGGAACTCAAACTACGTTCCTTGCATGAGTGATTGGAGGCTGTAGTGAGCCATCCGAGCACCCTCATCTGAAAGAAAGAGGGATTGGACAACAGCTTTTTCCAAGGTGCTCCCCAGTGATCAGAGTAGAGCTCAAAAACCTTCAAAAGCTTCAGGATCTAGCACTGGGCCTTATGCCAGGGGCCTACAGGGAGGGCCCCAATGCAAGCCCACAGCCTGAGGGCTTCCCTTCAACTCCTGCTTTAGATCATCAGGGAATGCTTGTTAGGTTTTTGGCCAAGGGCGGTTACCCAGTTTCTGCAGTTGGGCCTCAACTTTCTATGAGCCCTCTTCCAGTGATAAACTTACCCCCTGCCTCATGCCCATATGTGATTTTTTAGTAAATGTTCCACGCTTAACATCTGGAACTACTGAGCCAACTATAGTATTGGAAAACAAGGTGGTCCATTACATCTATACTAATATTGGTTCACCATGCAACCTGCATGGAGACTATTTTTGTGTACAGGATGGGGGTTGGACAACTACTGTGGGAGTTTCAGGATGATTGTACTATTGTCAATTTCCAGGATCCATCTGTTGTGGGTGATCTCCTGTTTCAGCTAGGGTTGGACCATTTAAATCAGGAGTGTTTTTTTTACACGCACCTGGCCCCACCATGGCCTCCCAGCGTCCAGCCCGACAACAATTACAGAGCCAGTCCCTGACCCTGATTGGGAATAGGTATGCAGCACTTGCCAGGCTCAAGGATATTGATTGACAAGGGGAGAGGGAAAGTGGTTCATGTATGGCTTCAGTCCTTACAACAGTCCACCACACTGACATCCCCTATTTGACACCCCATCTACAAACTACTCTTTTTTTACTCCCCTAGTTTCTTCCCCATGTGAGGAGGCCTCAGGGTCTACAAATGCATTATCTGTGTCATTTCCTGTGCCCAGTTGCATTGAGGTGCTTTCAGCCCAAAATTCAGGCACTACCCAGCCTTTCTTTAAATATCAGTTCTCACCAAGGACACGCCCGATTGACAATAAGGGTCAAGTTTCCTTGTCAATGGTAATGCCAGGCCCGGTAGATCACAGTGTCTCTGTGCCCAGTGCTACTAAGTCAGGTTCATGCAATGTTGCAGGCATAGCATCTACTTTTGCTTGCCCTAGATGGGGCATGTTTGTGGATGCATTTGCCATCTGCATATTCTAGGAGACGTGGGCATTAGTTCCACAATTACGTGCTGGGTTTGATAACATTTCTGTGACTGCCACTACCACAGGGAAAGGAAGACCCTCTGGAGGATTAGCAATTTGGGTGAAGACCACCTTGCAATGTATGCTCAGGGAAATCAATATGGGCAGTCCAGATAGCCAATGTGTCTCAATATCATTCTCAGGTGGTGAGGTATGCTACTGTTAGAAATGGGGTTTTTGGTTGGCAGTTAGGTTGCCCTCTGTCCAAGCAAGAACCCTCACTCTAGTCAGGGTAAGTCACACACAATCCAAAATCAGCCTGTGCTCACCCTCCGGTAGCTTGGCACGAGCAGTCAGGCTTAACTTAGAAGGCAATGTGTAAAGCATTTGTGCAATAAATCATACAACACCATAGCATAACACCACAAAAATACACCACAAAGTATTTAGAAAAATATATAATATTTATCTGGGTATCTTCAGGTCAAAACGATCACAGATGCAATATGAATTTGTAAAGATATCACTGAAAAGTGATATAAAGTGTCTTAAGTCTTTAGAAAGTAAACAGAGTCTCTTTCAAACACAAAGTACCTGGTTTCTGGTGGAAAATCTCCTCAGAGGGCCACAAAGCAAGAGGTGCGTGGAAAAAGGGTGTGTGCGTCGATTTCTCCCCAGCACACACAGACTTGCGTCGTTATTTTCCACGCGGGGAAGTCGGGCGTCGTTTTCCGGCGCGCGGACAGTCTCTTTCTGTGGGTCGCGGGGATTACCAGATGTCCCGGGTCTGTGCGTGGATTTTCCTGCTTGTTTTCCGGCTGCGCGTCGTTCTGCGGGGCTGCGCGTCGAAGTTCCGATCTCACGGCAGGCGTCGCGTCGATTTCTCCTGCGGAGTCGGGCGGCGTTGTCCTTGCGAGGCCGTGCGTCAAAGTTTTGATCTCACGGCAGTTGTCGCGTCGATTTCTCCTGCGGAGTCGGGCGGCGTTGTCCTTGCGAGGCCGTGCGTCAAAGTTTTGACCTCACGGCGGGCGTCGCGTCGATTTCTCCTGCGGAGTCGGGCGGCGTTGTCCTTGCGAGGCCGTGCGTCAAAGTTTCGGTCGTCCCGAAGGCGTCGCGTTGATCAGCGTCGGTGTGCGGCGTTTTTCTTGCCGCGGAACAAGCTCTGCGTCGAAAAGTTCGGCGCACGGAGCGTCCAAGAGGAAGAGTGAAGTCTTTTTGGTCCTGAGACTTCAGGGAATAGGAGGCAAGCTCTATCCAAGCCCTTGGAGAGCACTTTTACAGCCAGGCAAGAGTTCAGCAAGGCAGCAGGCCAACAGAAAGGCAGCAGTCCTTTGTAGAAAAGCAGACAGGTGAGTCCTTTGAGCAGCCAGGCAGTTCAGCAAGGCAGCAGGCCAACAGCAAGGCAGCAGTCCTTTGTAGAAAAGCAGACAGGTGAGTCCTTTGAGCAGCCAGGCAGTTCTTCTTGGCAGGATGTAGTTTCTGGTTCAGGTTTCTTCTCCAGCAAGTGTCTAATGAGGTAGGGCAGAGGCCCTGTTTTATACTAAGTTGTGCCTTTGAAGTGGGGGTGACTTCAAAGAGTCTCTAAGAAATGCACCAAGTTCCCTTTCAGCTCAATCCTGTCTGCCAGAGTCCCAGTAGGGGGTGTGGCAGTCCTTTGTGTGAGGGCAGGCCCTCCACCCTCCCAGCCCAGGAAGACCCATTCAAAATGCAGATGTATGCAAGTGAGGCTGAGTACCCTGTGTTTGGGGTGTGTCTGAGTGAATGCACAAGGAGCTGTCAACTAAACCTAGCCAGACGTGGATTGAAGGGCACAACAAGTTTTTAGTGCAAAGAAATGCTCACTTTCTAAAAGTGGCATTTCTAGAATAGTAATATTAAATCCGACTTCACCAGTCAGCAGGATTTTGTATTACCATTCTGGCCATACTAAATATGACCTTCCTGCTCCTTTCAGATCAGCAGCTGCCACTTCAACAGTGTATGAGGGCAGCCCCAATGTTAGCCTATGAAAGGAGCAGGCCTCACAGTAGTGTAAAAACGAATTTAGGAGTTTCTCACTACCAGGACATATAACTACACAGGTACATGTCCTGCCTTTTACCTACACAGCACCCTGCTCTAGGGGTTACCTAGGGCACACATTAGGGATGACTTATATGTAGTAAAAGGGGAGTTCTAGGCTTGGCAAGTACTTTTAAATGCCAAGTCGAAGTGGCAGTGAAACTGCACACACAGGCCTTGCAATGGCAGGCCTGAGACAGGTTTAAGGGGCTACTGAGGTTGGTGGCACAACCAGAGCTGCAGGCCCACTAGTAGCATTTAATCTACCTGCCCTAGGCACATGTAGTGCACTCTACCAGGGACTTACAAGTAAATTAAATAGTCAATCATGGATAAACCAATCAGTAGTACAATTTACCCAGAGAGCATATGCACTTTAGCACTGGTTAGCAGTGGTAAAGTGCCCAGAGGTCAAAAGCCAACAACAACAGGTCAGAAAAAATAGGAGGAAGGAGGCAAAAAGTTTGGGGATGTCCCTGTCAAAAAGCCAAGTCCAACATGACCCCCTACCAGCCTAAAGCCAGGGGAGAACAATCACTATCCTGATGTACTTCCCTGTTTGAGGCGACAGAACAAGGACCCAGGCCCACAACAGCAGGGGCATGCTCCAGTTCTTCGCCTTCCTGACTCCAATTGGATCACTCTGTCCATACTCTCAGGGCCCACTAAGCCAACCCATGGGGAACATTTCTCCTTACCTGCGGATCCCATATGTGCAGCACCTAACCTTACTTTGCTCACAGATGTATCCCAGGAGCAGGATAGTACCACCATGACCAACACAGTGGTGTTGCCCACTCTACCCCTGGGGTGTGACACTTGTCCCCTCCCCAGGGATAACTCTGTCCACCCGGACAGCAAGCCACAGTGATTACTGACAGCTGCCAGGGATGAGAGCCAGGCCCCAGGCCTCTCAAAGCTCTCCAACCACTGTGGCTGTGGAGAGTGGGGGGCGGTAGCCCCAGGTGCTGGGCACCCTTTAACCACTCTCCCTTCCACCAGGTCAGGGATGACATCCTGAACCTGGTCCTCCCCTCTGGGGCTTTGTACCCTCCCTCCTGGAGCGGTACCCCCAGAGTCCAACATGGTCAGGGTGCTTACAGAAGTCACCCTGTACCATTCCTCCACCAGTGCAGGGCTGTTAACCTGCAACTGGCCCTCCAACCTGGGGCCTGTACCTTCAGGTTGGACTAGGGCCCGGGGTGAGGCTTCCCTCCCCCTGCCCTCCCTTCTGGGGTCCAGCACCCTCCAACTAGGAGTGGCCTCCTCAGAAGACAACATGGTAGGGGCACTGTTATCAGTAGCCCCTCCCTCCAGGTCCGGGGGGACACCCTGAACCTGGTCTTCCAGCCCAGGGTCTGTACCCTCAGACTGGATCACTGCCTGGCAAACCAGGACTTCCTGGGAGGCACACCTACCCCCCACCAGGTCAGAGTTTAACCTCTGCACCTGACCATTCAACTCAGAGTCACCACCCTGAAGTTCAACAATTGCCTGGCACGCCAGGACTTCCTGGAGGGCACACTGACCCTCCACCAGGTCAGAGTTTAACCTCTGAACTTGGCCATTCAACTCAGAGTCACCACCCTGAAGTTGAACAACTGCCTGGCACGCCAGGACTTTCTGGGGGGCACACCTACCCCCCACCAGGTCAGAGTTTAACCTCTGAACCTGGTCATCCAACCCAGAGTCAACACCCTGAGGTTGGGCAATTGCTTGGCACAGCAGGGCTTCTTGGGAGGCACACCTACCTCCCACCAGGTCAGAGTTTAACCTCTGAACCCGGTTATCCAACCCAGAGTCAGCTCTCTGAGGTTGAACAATTGCCTGGCACGCCAGGACTTTCTGGGGGGCACACCTACCCCCCACCAGGTCAGAGTTTAACCTCTGAACCCGGTTATCCAACCCAGAGTCAGCACTCTGAGGTTGGACCACTGCCTGGTACACCAGGACTTCCTGGGGGGCACGCCTACCCCCCAACAGGTCAGAGCTTATTCCCTGAACCTGGTTAGCCAACCCAGAGTCACCACCCTGAGGTTGAACCATTGCCTGGCAGGCCAGGACTTCCAGGGAGGCACACCTACCTCCCACCAGGTCAGAGTTTAACCTCTGAGCCTGGTTCCCCAACCCAGGGTCACCACCCTGAGGTTGGTCAATTGCCTGGCACAGCAGGACTTCTTGGGAGGCACATCTACCTCCCACCAGGTCAGAGTTTAACCTCTGAACCTGGGTATCCAACCCAGAGTCACCACCCTGAGGTTGAATCTTTGCCTGGCATGCCAGGACTTCCTGGGGGGCACTCTCACCCCCCACAAGGGACACACCGTCCCCAAGGGCCACACAAGAGTCTGGTTGGCGCAGGTCTCCCGACCTCTGCCCATCCGGCAGAGTCTGGGTTTCCCCCAAACCAGAAACGGTTTCACCTGGGTCATTCCTGGGGGGCTCTGCTCTCAGAGCTGTCCCCTGACTCTCAAGGTCCTCCACTGGGGTCTGCAACCCCCTCTCAACCCTATGTCTGGACTTCTGCACCCCCTCACTATGAGGGGTACTGCCAGACACCAGAACTGTTGGGATGCTGGCTACAGTCACCCCCCCAAGTTCTTCTGACACTGTGGGGCTTCCCTCAAAAGGTGGCCCTACGGTACGGGCTAGGCTTCCCTCCTGGTGTTCCCTCATGGAACCCTCTAGGACCTGGGACCTACCTGGGACACTACAATCCTTTCCCACCACACTCGGTTGGGAACCACCTAGACCACTCCCTTCAGGAGCACCCCCAATTGCCTCTTCAGACTCTCTGGTACTCACCCAGAAGTCTGCCTCCATTGTAAGCTCCCTGGGGTCAGAGAACTCACACTCCACCTGGTGTTGGTGTAGCTCTGGAAAATAAGGACCAGACATATGCTCTCCAGCAATTACATCACTCTGCCCTTCACATGTATTAACCACAGTACCCTTCACCCAACCACCCAGTAACTCAACCTTGGAAAAGCACTCTACTTCGCCCTCCTGAGACTGGTGAGACAGTATCTGTCTGTCCCTGACACTCAACCCAAACTCTTCTGGGATGTCTCTACACTCTATATCCAGGACGTCCACCAGGGGGGAACCCTTTTCTCTGTCACTCTCTGCTAGAGTCAGTAAAGTGTCCCTCCCCCCAGTAGGAATATGACTCCCTGTGCCAGTTCCCCAATCCTTCTCAGGGACCCTGTGCATAACGGGAACTACCTCATACCCTTGAACCGCCTGGGGTGTGTCAACTCCCTTCTTCAAGTTGGGCACCACATCTCTGGGCTTGTGCCCTTCTTCAGCAGTACTGGATGCAAGATTTTTGCTGCCACCATCTGAACTGGACTGATCCCTTCCAGCCTCCAGTTTCAGCTCTTTACAGCTCAGCTCTTGAGCTGCAATCTTTTCTTCTTCCAGGGCTAAGAGACTTGCTGCCTCAGCCCTTTCAAGCTGCTCATCTAGCTCTTCTAGACACCGCTCTAGAGCTAGGAGCCATTCATCTCCCACTGGTTCTCTTTCCTCATCTGAGTAGTCTTCCTCCTCATGTGAGCAGTCTTCCTCCTCATGTGAGTAGTCCTCCTCCTCATCTGAGGGGTACTTAGTCATTTGGTTTCTTGCTGCCTCTCTCTCTGCCCATCTTTCCTCCCCCCAGACTATGTAGTGATGGAGCATCTCCGCCTTAGTAGATCTCCTTGCTACAGGAAGGCCCCATTTTCTGCAAAGCTTCCTTAGGTCAGCCTTAGTGAGGTGGTCCGTACGAACAAAGAATGAGTAGGTACACAATCCCATTTTGATAAGATCTTATCAGCAAAAACCAAAATCCAAAGTCCAAAATATCAATAGTATATCCAGGAGGACATCAGCGAACCAAGAGCCAAAAAAGATGAAAAATCAAGTTGACCTTCAACTGTGGGTAGGTAGTGAAATACTTAGCTACTGTATGTCACTGCACAAACACAAGTCCTATCCTCACCGCTGATCACCAACGTTAGAAATGGGGTTTTTGGTTGGCAGTTAGGTTGCCCCCTGTCCAAGCAAGAACCCTCACTCTAGTCAGGGTAAGTCACACACAATCCAAAATCAGCCTGTGCTCACCCTCCGGTAGCTTGGCACGAGCAGTCAGGCTTAACTTAGAAGGCAATGTGTAAAGCATTTGTGCAATAAATCATACAACACCATAGCATAACACCACAAAAATACACCACACAGTATTTAGAAAAATATATAATATTTATCTGGGTATCTTCAGGTCAAAACGATCAAAGATGCAATATGAATTTGTAAAGATATCACTGAAAAGTGATATAAAGTGTCTTAAGTCTTTAGAAAGTAAACAGAGTCTCTTTCAAACACAAAGTACCTGGTTTCTGGTGGAAAATCTCCTCAGAGGGCCACAAAGGAAGAGGTGCGTGGAAAAAGGGTGTGTGCGTCGATTTCTCCCCAGCACACACAGACTTGTGTCGTTATTTTCCACGCGGGGAAGTCGGGCGTCGTTTTCCGGCGCGCGGACAGTCTCTTTCTGTGGGTCGCGGGGATTACCAGATGTCCCGGGTCTGTGCGTGGATTTTCCTGCTTGTTTTCCGGCTGCGCGTCTGCGCGTCGAAGTTTCGATCTCACAGCAGGCGTCGCGTCGATTTCTCCTGCGGAGTCGGGCGGCGTTGTCCTTGCGAGGCCGTGCGTCAAAGTTTTGATCTCACGGCGGGCGTCGCGTCGATTTCTCCTGCGGAGTCGGGTGGCGTTGTCCTTGCGAGGCCGTGCGTCAAACTTTCGGTCGTCCCGAAGGCGTCGCGTTGATCAGCGTCGGTGTGCGGCGTTTTTCTTGCCGCGGAACAAGCTGTGCGTCGAAAAGTTCGGCGCACGGAGCGTCCAAGAGGAAGAGTGAAGTCTTTTTGGTCCTGAGACTTCAGGGAACAGGAGGCAAGCTCTATCCAAGCCCTTGGAGAGCACTTTTACAGCCAGGCAAGAGTTCAGCAAGGCAGCAGGCCAACAGCAAGGCAGCAGTCCTTTGTAGAAAAGCAGACAGGTGAGTCCTTTGAGCAGCCAGGCAGTTCAGCAAGGCAGCAGGCCAACAGCAAGGCAGCAGTCCTTTGTAGAAAAGCAGACAGGTGAGTCCTTTGAGCAGCCAGGCAGTTCTTCTTGTCAGGATGTAGTTTCTGGTTCAGGTTTCTTTTCCAGCAAGTGTCTAATGAGGTAGGGCAGAGGCCCTGTTTTATACTAAGTTGTGCCTTTGAAGTGGGGGTGACTTCAAAGAGTCTCTAAGAAATGCACCAAGTTCCCTTTCAGCTCAATCCTGTCTGCCAGAGTCCCAGTAGGGGGTGTGGCAGTCCTTTGTGTGAGGGCAGGCCCTCCACCCTCCCAGCCCAGGAAGACCCATTCAAAATGCAGATGTATGCAAGTGAGGCTGAGTACCCTGTGTTGGGGGTGTGTCTGAGTGAATGCACAAGGAGCTGTCAACTAAACCTAGCCAGACGTGGATTGAAGGGCACAACAAGTTTTTAGTGCAAAGAAATGCTCACTTTCTAAAAGTGGCATTTCTAGAATAGTAATATTAAATCCGACTTCACCAGTCAGCAGGATTTTGTATTACCATTCTGACCATACTAAATATGACCTTCCTGCTCCTTTCAGATCAGCAGCTGCTACTTCAACAGTGTATGAGGGCAGCCCCAATGTTAGCCTATGAAAGGAGCAGGCCTCACAGTAGTGTAAAAACGAATTTAGGAGTTTCACACTACCAGGACATATAACTACACAGGTACATGTCCTGCCTTTTACCTAAACAGCACCCTGCTCTAGGGGTTACCTAGGGCACACATTAGGGATGACTTATATGTAGTAAAAGGGGAGTTCTAGGCTTGGCAAGTACTTTTAAATGCCAAGTCGAAGTGGCAGTGAAACTGCACACACAGGCCTTGCAATGGCAGGCCTGAGACAGGTTTAAGGGGCTACTGAGGTGGGTGGCACAACCAGTGCTGCAGGCCCACTAGTAGCATTTAATCTACCTGCCCTAGGCACATGTAGTGCACTCTACCAGGGACTTACAAGTAAATTAAATAGTCAATCATGGATAAACCAATCAGTAGTACAATTTACCCAGAGAGCATATGCACTTTAGCACTGGTTAGCAGTGGTAAAGTGCCCAGAGGTCAAAAGCCAACAACAACAGGTCAGAAAAAATAGGAGGAAGGAGGCAAAAAGTTTGGGGATGTCCCTGTCAAAAAGCCAGGTCCAACAGCTACCTGTATAATGTGTATTGTAAATCAGGGGGCAGTAGTGTTGAGATGCAAGCAATTGATTAAATTGGTGGTCAGTTTCAGGTTTAAATAAGGATAGCTTCAAAATAGTGGCAGATATTTTACCTGCAACTTTAATAACTATCCACCTCCAAAGAGGATATTAGTAGTGATGATTAATATCAATTAAGGGGCTCCTGGCATCAATCTCTCCCCTGTGAAAAGGTGGTCTACAGCTGTACTGCAGCTGAATGCATAAACCCTTAATAATGGTCTCCGGGCTTGTAATGGGGGAAGCAAATCAGACAGGGAAGGGAGACATATGTATCATAGCACACAATGCACAAGTCTAATTGATTACATTGTTGATAGTCATAAAACTATTGTCAATGTACGCCATGATATGTGCCAGCATAACAACAAACTCCCTTTACTATTGTCTATTCCACCCGGCATGACATTCCCATCAACCCCTAGCCAGAAGTACGTGAGGTTAGCAATACACAGCCATTCAGAACACAGCACACACACTACACGCAGTGATCATGCGCTCCTGATGTCAGACATCTGGACATGTTACCCTCTGTCCCACACTATGTCCACACAAGATTGAGACGCCCCTGCACATCTAATTAGATTGTTGGATTTATGGCCTTGTGACTAGGCCTGGATTCCTTTTTTCAAAGAATGTATTCAACATTTATATTGCACCTCGAGACGATGTATAAAAAGATGCTCAAAACTCTGTAACTTTGAGGTACAGTCATCAGACCATGACTCTGTACTGCGCTCTCCAGGCCATTTCATTTAATTATATAGAATGTTCCTGCTTTTCCAAAGCCTCTTGTCTTTTATTTATTTAAGGTTAATCTGCACTTGAGCAAGTTTTTGGTGAGCCAGCCAGGAGCGACTGGCCCACTTAGCCTAGACTGCAGTCGAAGGAAGGGGACCCTATCCCTATGGTTTCACAGCTGTGCAACAAAGAGAGGTGAGCAGACGCTGCCATTGATTGAAAGTTCTGCTGAATCCTGAATCTGCCATCAGTAGGTAAGGGACTATGGCGGTCATTCTGACCCTGGCGGTCAAAGACCGCCAGGGCGGAGGACCGCGGGAGCACCGCCGACAGGCCGGCGGTGCTCCAATGGGGATTCCGACCGCGGCGGTAAAGCCGCGGTCGGACCGGCAACACTGGCGGGCTCCCGCCAGTGTACCGCCGCCCCATTGAATCCTCCAAGGCGGCGCAGCTTGCTGCGCCGCCGAGGGGATTCCGACCCCCCCTACCGCCATCCAGATCCCGGCGGTCCGACCGCCGGGATCCGGATGGCGGTAGGGGGGGTCGCGGGGCCCCTGGGGGCCCCTGCAGTGCCCATGCCACTAGCATGGGCATTGCAGGGGCCCCCGTAAGAGGGCCCCTAAATGTATTTCACTGTCTGCTGCGCAGACAGTGAAATACGCGACGGGTGCAACTGCACCCATCGCACAGCTTCCACTCCGCCGGCTCGATTCCGAGCCGGCTTCATCGTGGAAGCCTCTTTCCCGCTGGGCTGGCGGGCGGCCTGAAGGCGACCGCCCGCCAGCCCAGCGGGAAAGTCAGAATTACCGCCGCGGTCTTTCGACCGCGGAACGGTAACCTGACGGCGGGACTTTGGCGGGCGGCCTCCGCCGCCCGCCAAGGTTAGAATGAGGGCCTATATCTGATCCTTAGGCCCAGAATTTGTCATATGGCAAACTAGGTCTCCGCTTGGACCGCTAGGTGAGATTCAGATGGTACACCTGACCCTGTGTGTGACATAGGGCTCCTCTTGGACCACTGGGCGAGGCACAGATGGTACGCATGATCATGGGTGTGAAATAGGATTTTGTTTGGACTGCTGGGCTAGACACAAATGGTATGCATGAGCCTGGGTGTTATATAGGGTTCCGCTTGGACCGCTAGGCGAGACACAGATGGTGTGCTTGATCCCTGAGTCTGACATAGGGATGAGGCCTCAATGCTTGGACCACTGGGTGTGACACAGATGGTATGCATAGGTTGTGGGTGTCATATAGACCCAACACCTAAATCTTATTTTTTAGTCTATATGGGTTTTTGAGCACTTCCTATCTCTTATACACTGGTGGTGGCTGAAAGAAGTGAGAGTTTTACTCACTTGGACCGCTGGGCATGACGCAGATGGTACGCTAAGCCCCTGGGTGTGAAACAGGGTGCAATTCAGATGTTAGGGAAAATATGGACCTTGGAGATTGGGTGTAGCTTGTGCTTGGCCAAGGAGGGCTTTAGTTGTCGAGTTGTTCCTTCTCCATGTAAATTGTTGCTATCTTTGTCCTCAAGCCAATATTGACAGACTATCTGGCTCACTTGGTCCCATGTACCGTGCAGAGCCTCCCCACAGCATCGGACAGATAAGGAAGTCACTATCTTTCTCTCACAAAGATTTATTCCATGCCTTCAAATCTGCTGCTAAAACAGTTTACAATCTTTAAGTTAACCATTGCACTTTCTCACAGTTTGTGATTCTTCATATGCTTTGTTTTATGTATTGTAAGAAGTATTCAATGCTCCGTTTAATGTTGAGCTCATAGCTAGTAGCTATTGCCGGTATAATCCTGTGTACATATTTTCCCCACGATCAGAATAGGATTTAGGACTATTTAATGCTCAAGGAAGTTAGAACTGTAGCAGTCCCCTAAAAAGGTTCCTAACTCATCATGGAGTCACCGTTAAACCACATGCAAACTCGATTCCCCAAGCAGGATAAAAAGCGAGACAAACAATGCCATGGATGGCACACACATACTAAGGCTCACTCATTCCCCTGGCCAGAGGGGGGAACTTTCTACACCAACACAATAGAACACACAAGGTCACACATACAGACAAAAGCCTAATTACAACATTGGCGGTAAAAGCCGCTTACCGCCGTGCAGAAGACCGCCAACGCACCGCCTCGGCCGCGGAAATCCGCCACAGCTATTATGACCCACAGCTTGGAATCCACCAAAATTCAGACACCCACATAAGTCCGCCACACTAAAGGTCAGTGATAAACTCGTGAAAACAAAACCTCTGAGAGAGCGTAGTTTAAATAATACATATTAAAATGAAATGCTCATATCAATGCTCAACGATGCTGCATAGAAAACGATGATAATAGCGGTTTTTGCTTAAACGTGCATTTGAATTATGACTATAATGTGTGTGGCCACCAATGTATAAGCGAACTAATAACTCATAAATAAAATCATTAATGCTAGGGTTAATCAAGTTTATATTAACGTTTAAGATATTGCATTTATATTGAAAATCTCATAGGCCTTAAGTTAGCCTGAGCTGTGGGTTTTAGCTGCCTAGCTCTCAGGTCCTGAGCTCGCCCCCCACGACCGCAGCACCAACCTGCTGCCTTCTGCCTCTGTCCCACGAGCACGCTGCCGTTTGCGTGTTTAGGCCCTCCTCCACCCGCAGGCATCCTCCTGCGCCTCATCCCTGGTGGCTAGTGGGCTCACTTGACCCGTGTGCCGCTTCCGCCGTCCTGTAAGTGTTTTTTGGCTTTTTCGTTTTTTCAGCGCCTCGCCGCCGGCGCTTCTGCCCCCTTTGTGCCCCCCTGATTGCTGTCTCCCCGATCGTGTATTGTGCCATTATTGTATTTCTGATTGTATTTCTGATTGTATTTTCTCATTGTAACTGCTTGTAGTTTTGCTCGTTTTCAGTGTTTTTTGCCCCTTCTGCGCTCCCCGTTCCCTGCCGCTGCCTCCCTGCGGCCCCGCCCCCCTCACGCCCCCATTTGCCGCTCCCTCCCGCCTCCCGCCTCCCAGCTGCTCCTCCCTCCCCCCTCCCTTCTTAATGGCTGGCGCTGCGCGTCGCGAGTGAGCGAACTCTGACCTGTTTCAGGTCCTGAGCTCGCCCCCCACGACCGCAGCACCAACCTGCTGCCTTCTGCCTCTGTCCCACGAGCACGCTGCCGTTTGCGTGTTCGAGGCCCTCCTCCACCCGCAGGCATCCTCCTGCGCCTCATCCCTGGTGGCTAGTGGGCTCACTTGACCCGTGTGCCGCTTCCGCCGTCCTGTAAGTGTTTTTTGGCTTTTTTGTTTTTTCAGCGCCTCGCCACCGGCGCTTCTGCCCCCTTTGTGCCCCCCTGATTGCTGTCTCCCCGATCGTGTATTGTGCCATTATTGTATTTCTGATTGTATTTCTGATTGTATTTCTGATTGTATTTTCTCATTGTAACTGCTTGTAGTTTTGCTCGTTTTCAGTGTTTTTGTCCCTTGTGCGCTCCCCGTTCCCTGCCGCTGCCTCCCTGCGGCCCCGCCCCCCTCGCGCCCCCATTTGCCACTCCCTCCCGCCTCCCGCCTCCCAGCTGCTCCTCCCTCCCCCCTCCCTTCTTAATGGCTGGCGCTGCGCGTCGCGAGTGAGCGAACTCTGACCTGTTTCAGGTCCTGAGCTCGCCCCCCACGACCGCAGCACCAATCTGCTGCCTTCTGCCTCTGTCCCACGAGCATGCTGCCGTTTGCGTGTTCGAGGCCCTCCTCCACCCGCAGGCATCCTCCTGCGCCTCATCCCTGGTGGCTAGTGGGCTCACTTGACCCGTGTGCCGCTTCCGCCGTCCTGTAAGTGTTTTTTGGCTTTTTTGTTTTTTCAGCGCCTCGCCGCCGGCGCTTCTGCCCCCTTTGTGCCCCCCTGATTGCTGTCTCCCCGATCGTGTATTGTGCCATTATTGTATTTCTGATTGTATTTCTGATTGTATTTTCTCATTGTAACTGCTTGTAGTTTTGCTCGTTTTCAGTGTTTTTGCCCCTTGTGCGCTCCCGGTTCCCTGCCGCTGCCTCCCTGCGGCCCCGCCCCCCTCGCGCCCCCATTTGCTGCTCCCTCCCGCCTCCCGCCTCCCAGCTGCTCCTCCCTCCCCCCTCCCTTCTTAATGGCTGGCGCTGCGCGTCGCGAGTGAGCGAACTCTGACCTGTTTCAGGTCCTGAGCTCGCCCCCCACGACCGCAGCACCAACCTGCTGCCTTCTGCCTCTGTCCCACGAGCACGCTGCCGTTTGCGTGTTCGAGGCCCTCCTCCACCCGCAGACATCCTCCTGCACCTCATCCCTGGTGGCTAGTGGGCTCACTTGACCCGTGTGCCGCTTCCGCCGTCCTGTAAGTGTTTTTTGGCTTTTTCGTTTTTTCAGCGCCTCGCCGCCGGCGCTTCTGCCCCCTTTGTGCCCCCCTGATTGCTGTCTCCCCGATCGTGTATTGTGCCATTATTGTATTTCTGATTGTATTTTCTCATTGTAACTGCTTGTAGTTTTGCTCGTTTTCAGTGTTTTTTGCCCCTTGTGCGCTCCCCGTTCCCTGCCGCTGCCTCCCTGCGGCCCGCCCCCCTCGCGCCCCCATTTGCCGCTCCCTCCCACCTCCCGCCTCCCAGCTGCTCCTCCCTCCCCCCTCCCTTCTTAATGGCTGGCGCTGCGCGTCGCGAGTGAGCGAACTCTGACCTATTTCAGGTCCTGAGCTCGCCCCCCACGACCGCAGCACCAACCTGCTGCCTTCTGCCTCTGTCCCACGAGCACGCTGCCGTTTGCGTGTTCGAGGCCCTCCTCCACCCGCAGGCATCCTCCTGCGCCTCATCCCTGGTGGCTAGTGGGCTCACTTGACCCGTGTGCCGCTTCCGCCGTCCTGTAAGTGTTTTTTGGCTTTTTCGTTTTTTCAGCGCCTCGCCGCCGGCGCTTCTGCCCCCTTTGTGCCCCCCTGATTGCTGTCTTCCCGATCGTGTATTGTGCCATTATTGTATTTCTGATTGTATTTCTGATTGTATTTTCTCATTGTAACTGCTTGTAGTTTTGCTCGTTTTCAGTGTTTTTTGCCCCTTGTGCGCTCCCCGTTCCCTGCCGCTGCCTCCCTGCGGCCCCGCCCCCCTCGCGCCCCCATTTGCCGCTCCCTCCCGCCTCCCCCCTCCCAACTGCTCCTCCCTCCCCCTCCCTTCTTAATGGCTGGCGCTGCGCGTTGCGAGTGAGGGAACTCTGACCTGTTTCAGGTCCTGAGCTCGCCCCCCACGACCGCAGCACCAACCTGCTGCCTTCTGCCTCTGTCCCACGAGCACGCTGCCGTTTGCGTGTTCGAGGCCCTCCTCCACCCGCAGGCATCCTCCTGCGCCTCATCCCTGGTGGCTAGTGGGCTCACTTGACCTGTGTGCCGCTTCCGCCGTCCTGTAAGTGTTTTTTGGCTTTTTCGTTTTTTCAGCGCCTCGCCGCCGGCGCTTCTGCCCCCTTTGTGCCCCCCTGATTGCTGTCTCCCCAATCGTGTATTGTGCCATTATTGTATTTCTGATTGCATTTCTGATTGTATTTTCTCATTGTAACTGCTTGTAGTTTTGCTCGTTTTCAGTGTTTTTTGCCCCTTGTGCGCTCCCCGTTCCCTGCCGCTGCCTCCCTGCGGCCCCGCCCCCCTCGCGCCCCCATTTGCCGCTCCCTCCCGCCTCCCGCCTCCCAGCTGCTCCTCCCTCCCCCTCCCTTCTTAATGGCTGGCGCTGCGCGTCGCGAGTGAGCGAACTCTGACCTGTTTCAGGTCCTGAGCTCACCCCCCACCGACCGCAGCACCAACCTGCTGCCTTCTGCCTCTGTCCCACGAGCACGCTGCCGTTTGCGTGTTCGAGGCCCTCCTCCACCCGCAGGCATCCTCCTGCGCCTCATCCCTGGTGGCTAGTGGGCTTACTTTACCCGTGTGCCGCTTCCGCCGACCTGTAAGTGTTTTTTGGCTTTTTCGTTTTTTCAGCGCCTCGCCGCCGGCGCTTCTGCCCCCTTTGTGCCCCCCTGATTGCTGTCTCCCCGATCGTGTATTGTGCCATTATTGTATTTCTGATTGTATTTCTGATTTTATTTTCTCATTGTAACTGCTTGTAGTTTTGCTCGTTTTCAGTGTTTTTTGCCCCTTGTGCGCTCCCCGTTCCCTGCCGCTGCCTCCCTGCGGCCCCGCCCCCCTCGTGCCCCCATTTGCCGCTCCCTCCCGCCTCCCGCCTCCCAGCTGCTCCTCCCTCTCCCCTCCCTTCTTAATGGCTGGCGCTGCGCGTCGCGAGTGAGCGAACTCTGACCTGTTTCAGGTCCTGAGCTCGCCCCCCACGACCGCAGCACCAACCTGCTGCCTTCTGCCTCTGTCCCACGAGCACGCTGCCGTTTGCGTGTTCGAGGCTCTCCTCCACCCGCAGGCATCCTCCTGCGCCTCATCCCTGGTGGCTAGTGGGCTCACTTGACCCGTGTGCCGCTTCCGCCGTCCTGTAAGTGTTTTTTGGCTTTTTCGTTTTTTCAGCGCCTCGCCGCCGGCGCTTCTGCCCCCTTTGTGCCCCCCTGATTGCTGTCTCCCCGATCGTGTATTGTGCCATTATTGTATTTCTGATTGTATTTCTGATTGTATTTTCTCATTGTAACTGCTTGTAGTTTTGCTCGTTTTCAGTGTTTTTTGCCCCTTGTGCGCTCCCCGTTCCCTGCCGCTGCCTCCCTGCGGCCCCGCCCCCCTCGCGCCCCCATTTGCCGCTCCCTCCCGCCTCCCAGCTGCTCCTCCCTCCCCCCTCCCTTCTTAATGGCTGGCGCTGCGCGTCGCGAGTGAGCGAACTCTGACCTGTTTCAGGTCCTGAGCTCGCCCCCCACGACCGCAGCACCAACCTGCTGCCTTCTGCCTCTGTCCCACGAGCACGCTGCCGTTTGCGTGTTCGAGGCCCTCCTCCACCCGCAGGCATCCTCCTGCGCCTCATCCCTGGTGGCTAGTGGGCTCACTTGACCCGTGTGCCGCTTCCGCCGTCCTGTAAGTGTTTTTTGGCTTTTTTGTTTTTTCAGCGCCTCGCCGCCGGCGCTTCTGCCCCCTTTGTGCCCCCCTGATTGCTGTCTCCCCGATCGTGTATTGTGCCATTATTGTATTTCTGATTGTATTTCTGATTGTATTTTCTCATTGTAACTGCTTGTAGTTTTGCTCGTTTTCAGTGTTTTTTGCCCCTTGTGCGCTCCCCGTTCCCTGCCGCTGCCTCCCTGCGGCCCCCGCCCCCCTCGCGCCCCCATTTGCCGCTCCCTCCCGCCTCCCGCCTCCCAGCTGCTCCTCCCTCCCCCCTCCCTTCTTAATGGCTGGCGCTGCGCGTCGCGAGTGAGCGAACTCTGACCTGTTTCAGGTCCTGAGCTCGCCCCCCACGACCGCAGCACCAACCTGCTGCCTTCTGCCTCTGTCCCACGAGCACGCTGCCGTTTGCGTGTTCGAGGCCCTCCTCCACCCGCAGGCATCCTCCTGCGCCTCATCCCTGGTGGCTAGTGGGCTCACTTGACCCGTGTGCCGCTTCCGCCGTCCTGTAAGTGTTTTTTGGCTTTTTCGTTTTTTCAGCGCCTCGCCGCCGGCGCTTCTGCCTCCTTTGTGCCCCCCTGATTGCTGTCTCCCCGATCGTGTATTGTGCCATTATTGTATTTCTCATTGTATTTTCTCATTGTAACTGCTTGTAGTTTTGCTCGTTTTCAGTGTTTTTTGCCCCTTGTGCGCTCCCCGTTCCCTGCCGCTGCCTCCCTGCGGCCCCGCCCCCTCGCGCCCCCATTTGCCGCTCCCTCCCGCCTCCCGCCTCCCAGCTGCTCCTCCCTCCCCCCTCCCTTCTTCATGGCTGGCGCTGCGCGTCGAGAGTGAGCGAACTCTGACCTGTTTCAGGTCCTGAGCTCGCCCCCCACGACCGCAGCACCAACCTGCTGCCTTCTGCCTCTGTCCCACGAGCACGCTGCCGTTTGCGTGTTCGAGGCCCTCCTCCACCCGCAGGCATCCTCCTGCGCATCATCCCTGGTGGCTAGTGGGCTCACTTGACCCGTGTGCCGCTTCCGCCGTCCTGTAAGTGTTTTTTGGCTTTTTCATTTTTTCAGCACCTCGCCGCCGGCGCTTCTGCCCCCTTTGTGCCCCCCTGATTGCTGTCTCCCCGATCGTGTATTGTGCCATTATTGTATTTCTGATTGTATTTCTGATTGTATTTTCTCATTGTAACTGCTTGTAGTTTTGCTTGTTTTCAGTGTTTTTTGCCCCTTGTGCGCTCCCCGTTCCCTGCCGCTGCCTCCCTGCGGCCCGCCCCCCTCGCGCCCCCATTTGCCGCTCCCTCCCGCCTCCCGCCTCCCAGCTGCTCCTCCCTCCCCCCTCCCTTCTTAATGGCTGGCGCTGCGCGTCGCGAGTGAGCGAACTCTGACCTGTTTCAGGTCCTGAGCTCGCCCCCCACGACCGCAGCACCAACCTGCTGCCTTCTGCCTCTGTCCCACGAGCACGCTGCCGTTTGCGTGTTCGAGGCCCTCCTCCACCCGCAGGCATCCTCCTGCGCCTCATCCCTGGTGGCTAGTGGGCTCACTTGACCCGTGTGCCGCTTCCGCCGTCCTGTAAGTGTTTTTTGGCTTTTTCGTTTTTTCAGCGCCTCGCCGCCGGCGCTTCTGCCCCCTTTGTGCCCCCCTGATTGCTGTCTCCCCGATCGTGTATTGTGCCATTATTGTATTTCTGATTGTATTTCTGATTGTATTTTCTCATTGTAACTGCTTGTAGTTTTGCTCGTTTTCAGTGTTTTTTGCCCCTTGTGCGCTCCCGTTCCCTGCCGCTGCCTCCCTGCGGCCCCGCCCCCCTCGCGCCCCCATTTGCCGCTCCCTCCCGCCTCCCGCCTCCCAGCTGCTCCTCCCTCCCCCCTCCCTTCTTAATTAATGGCTGGCGCTGCGCGTCGCGAGTGAGCGAACTCTGACCTGTTTCAGGTCCTGAGCTCGCCCCCCACGACCGCAGCACCAACCTGCTGCCTTCTGCCTCTGTCCCACAAGCACGCTGCCGTTTGCGTGTTCGAGGCCCTCCTCCACCCGCAGACATCCTCCTGCGCCTCATCCCTGGTGGCTAGTGGGCTCACTTGACCCGTGTGCCGCTTCCGCCGTCCTGTAAGTGTTTTTTGGCTTTTTCGTTTTTTCAGCGCCTCGCCGCCGGCGCTTCTGCCCCCTTTGTGCCCCCCTGATTGCTGTCTCCTCGATCGTGTATTGTGCCATTATTATATTTCTGATTGTATTTCTGATTGTATTTTCTCATTGTAACTGCTTGTAGTTTTGCTCGTTTTCAGTGTTTTTTGCCCCTTGTGCGCTCCCCGCCGCTGCCTCCCTGTGGCCCGCCCCCCTCGCGCCCCCATTTGCCGCTCCCTCCCGCCTCCCGCCTCCCAGCTGCTCCTCCCTCCCCCCTCCCTTCTTCATGGCTGGCGCTGCGCGTCGAGAGTGAGCGAACTCTGACCTGTTTCAGGTCCTGAGCTCGCCCCCCACGACCGCAGCACCAACCTGCTGCCTTCTGCCTCTGTCCCACGAGCACGCTGCCGTTTGCGTGTTCGAGGCCCTCCTCCACCCGCAGGCATCCTCCTGCGCATCATCCCTGGTGGCTAGTGGGCTCACTTGACCCGTGTGCCGCTTCCGCCGTCCTGTAAGTGTTTTTTGGCTTTTTCATTTTTTCAGCACCTCGCCGCCGGCGCTTCTGCCCCCTTTGTGCCCCCCTGATTGCTGTCTCCCCGATCGTGTATTGTGCCATTATTGTATTTCTGATTGTATTTCTGATTGTATTTTCTCATTGTAACTGCTTGTAGTTTTGCTCGTTTTCAGTGTTTTTTGCCCCTTGTGCGCTCCCCGTTCCCTGCCGCTGCCTCCCTGCGGCCCGCCCCCCTCGCGCCCCCATTTGCCGCTCCCTCCCGCCTCCCGCCTCCCAGCTGCTCCTCCCTCCCCCCTCCCTTCTTAATGGCTGGCGCTGCGCGTCGCGAGTGAGCGAACTCTGACCTGTTTCAGGTCCTGAGCTCGCCCCCCACGACCGCAGCACCAACCTGCTGCCTTCTGCCTCTGTCCCACGAGCACACTGCCGTTTGCGTGTTCGAGGCCCTCCTCCACCCGCAGGCATCCTCCTGCGCCTCATCCCTGGTGGCTAGTGGGCTCACTTGACCCGTGTGCCGCTTCCGCCGTCCTGTAAGTGTTTTTTGGCTTTTTCGTTTTTTCAGCGCCTCGCCGCCGGCGCTTCTGCCCCCTTTGTGCCCCCCTGATTGCTGTCTCCCCGATCGTGTATTGTGCCATTATTGTATTTCTGATTGTATTTCTGATTGTATTTTCTCATTGTAACTGCTTGTAGTTTTGCTCGTTTTCAGTGTTTTTTGCCCCTTGTGCGCTCCCGTTCCCTGCCGCTGCCTCCCTGCGGCCCCGCCCCCCTCACGCCCCCATTTGCCGCTCCCTCCCGCCTCCCAGCTGCTCCTCCCTCCCCCCTCCCTTCTTAATGGCTGGCGCTGCGCGTCGCGAGTGAGCGAACTCTGACCTGTTTCAGGTCCTGAACTCGCCCCCCACGACCGCAGCACCAACCTGCTGCCTTCTGCCTCTGTCCCACAAGCACGCTGCCGTTTGCGTGTTCGAGGCCCTCCTCCACCCGCAGACATCCTCCTGCGCCTCATCCCTGGTGGCTAGTGGGCTCACTTGACCCGTGTGCCGCTTCCGCCGTCCTGTAAGTGTTTTTTGGCTTTTTCGTTTTTTCAGCGCCTCGCCGCCGGCGCTTCTGCCCCCTTTGTGCCCCCCTGATTGCTGTCTCCTCGATCGTGTATTGTGCCATTATTGTATTTCTGATTGTATTTCTGATTGTATTTTCTCATTGTAACTGCTTGTAGTTTTGCTCGTTTTCAGTGTTTTTTGCCCCTTGTGCGCTCCCCGTTCCCTGCCGCTGCCTCCCTGCGGCCCGCCCCCCTCGCGCCCCCCATTTGCCGCTCCCTCCCGCCTCCCAGCTGCTCCTCCCTCCCCCCTCCCTTCTTAATGGCTGGCGCTGCGCGTCGCGAGTGAACGAACTCTGACCTGTTTCAGGTCCTGAGCTCGCCCCCCACGACCGCAGCACCAACCTGCTGCCTTCTGCCTCTGTCCCACGAGCACGCTGCCGTTTGCGTGTTCGAGGCCCTCCTCCACCCGCAGGCATCCTCCTGCGCATCATCCCTGGTGGCTAGTGGGCTCACTTGACCCGTGTGCCGCTTCCGCCGTCCTGTAAGTGTTTTTTGGCTTTTTCGTTTTTTCAGCGCCTCGCCGCCGGCGCTTCTGCCCCCTTTGTGCCCCCCTGATTGCTGTCTCCCCGATCGTGTATTGTGCCATTATTGTATTTCTGATTGTATTTCTGATTGTATTTTCTCATTGTAACTGCTTGTAGTTTTGCTCGTTTTCAGTGTTTTTTGCCCCTTGTGCGCTCCCCGCCGCTGCCTCCCTGTGGCCCGCCCCCCTCGCGCCCCCATTTGCCGCTCCCTCCCGCCTCCCGCCTCCCAGCTGCTCCTCCCTCCCCCCTCCCTTCTTCATGGCTGGCGCTGCGCGTCGAGAGTGAGCGAACTCTGACCTGTTTCAGGTCCTGAGCTCGCCCCCCACGACCGCAGCACCAACCTGCTGCCTTCTGCCTCTGTCCCACGAGCACGCTGCCGTTTGCGTGTTCGAGGCCCTCCTCCACCCGCAGGCATCCTCCTGCGCATCATCCCTGGTGGCTAGTGGGCTCACTTGACCCGTGTGCCGCTTCCGCCGTCCTGTAAGTGTTTTTTGGCTTTTTCATTTTTTCAGCACCTCGCCGCCGGCGCTTCTGCCCCCTTTGTGCCCCCCTGATTGCTGTCTCCCCGATCGTGTATTGTGCCATTATTGTATTTCTGATTGTATTTCTGATTGTATTTTCTCATTGTAACTGCTTGTAGTTTTGCTCGTTTTCAGTGTTTTTTGCCCCTTGTGCGCTCCCCGTTCCCTGCCGCTGCCTCCCTGCGGCCCGCCCCCCTCGCGCCCCCATTTGCCGCTCCCTCCCGCCTCCCGCCTCCCAGCTGCTCCTCCCTCCCCCCTCCCTTCTTAATGGCTTGCGCTGCTCGTCGCGAGTGAGCGAACTCTGACCTGTTTCAGGTCCTGAGCTCGCCCCCCACGACCGCAGCACCAACCTGCTGCCTTCTGCCTCTGTCCCACGAGCACACTGCCGTTTGCGTGTTCGAGGCCCTCCTCCACCCGCAGGCATCCTCCTGCGCCTCATCCCTGGTGGCTAGTGGGCTCACTTGACCCGTGTGCCGCTTCCGCCGTCCTGTAAGTGTTTTTTGGCTTTTTCGTTTTTTCAGCGCCTCGCCGCCGGCGCTTCTGCCCCCTTTGTGCCCCCCTGATTGCTGTCTCCCCGATCGTGTATTGTGCCATTATTGTATTTCTGATTGTATTTCTGATTGTATTTTCTCATTGTAACTGCTTGTAGTTTTGCTCGTTTTCAGTGTTTTTTGCCCCTTGTGCGCTCCCGTTCCCTGCCGCTGCCTCCCTGCGGCCCCGCCCCCCTCACGCCCCCATTTGCCGCTCCCTCCCGCCTCCCAGCTGCTCCTCCCTCCCCCTCCCTTCTTAATGGCTGGCGCTGCGCGTCGCGAGTGAGCGAACTCTGACCTGTTTCAGGTCCTGAACTCGCCCCCCACGACCGCAGCACCAACCTGCTGCCTTCTGCCTCTGTCCCACAAGCACGCTGCCGTTTGCGTGTTCGAGGCCCTCCTCCACCCGCAGACATCCTCCTGCGCCTCATCCCTGGTGGCTAGTGGGCTCACTTGACCCGTGTGCCGCTTCCGCCGTCCTGTAAGTGTTTTTTGGCTTTTTCGTTTTTTCAGCGCCTCGCCGCCGGCGCTTCTGCCCCCTTTGTGCCCCCCTGATTGCTGTCTCCTCGATCGTGTATTGTGCCATTATTGTATTTCTGATTGTATTTCTGATTGTATTTTCTCATTGTAACTGCTTGTAGTTTTGCTCGTTTTCAGTGTTTTTTGCCCCTTGTGCGCTCCCCGTTCCCTACCGCTGCCTCCCTGCGGCCCGCCCCCCTCGCGCCCCCATTTGCCGCTCCCTCCCGCCTCCCAGCTGCTCCTCCCTCCCCCCTCCCTTCTTAATGGCTGGCGCTGCGCGTCGCGAGTGAACGAACTCTGACCTGTTTCAGGTCCTGAGCTCGCCCCCCACGACCGCAGCACCAACCTGCTGCCTTCTGCCTCTGTCCCACGAGCACGCTGCCGTTTGCGTGTTCGAGGCCCTCCTCCACCCGCAGGCATCCTCCTGCGCATCATCCCTGGTGGCTAGTGGGCTCACTTGACCCGTGTGCCGCTTCCGCCGTCCTGTAAGTGTTTTTTGGCTTTTTCGTTTTTTCAGCGCCTCGCCGCCGGCGCTTCTGCCCCCTTTGTGCCCCCCTGATTGCTGTCTCCCCGATCGTGTATTGTGCCATTATTGTATTTCTGATTGTATTTCTGATTGTATTTTCTCATTGTAACTGCTTGTAGTTTTGCTAGTTTTCAGTGTTTTTTGCCCCTTGTGCGCTCCCCGTTCCCTGCCGCTGCCTCCCTGCGGCCCCGCCCCCCTCGCGCCCCCATTTGCCGCTCCCTCCCGCCTCCCGCCTCCCAGCTGCTCCTCCCTCCCCCCTCCCTTCTTAATGGCTGGCGCTGCGCGTCGCGAGTGAGCGAACTCTGACCTGTTTCAGGTCCTGAGCTCGCCCCCCACGACCGCAGCACCAACCTGCTGCCTTCTGCCTCTGTCCCACGAGCACGCTGCCGTTTGCGTGTTCGAGGCCCTCCTCCACCCGCAGGCATCCTCCTGCGCCTCATCCCTGGTGGCTAGTGGGCTCACTTGACCCGTGTGCCGCTTCCGCCGTCCTGTAAGTGTTTTTTGGCTTTTTCGTTTTTTCAGCGCCTCGCCGCCGGCGCTTCTGCCCCCTTTGTGCCCCCCTGATTGCTGTCTCCCCGATCGTGTATTGTGCCATTATTGTATTTCTGATTGTATTTCTGATTGTATTTTCTCATTGTAACTGCTTGTAGTTTTGCTCGTTTTCAGTGTTTTTTGCCCCTTGTGCGCTCCCCGTTCCCTGCCGCTGCCTCCCTGCGGCCCCGCCCCCTCGCGCCCCCATTTGCCGCTCCCTCCCGCCTCCCGCCTCCCAGCTGCTCCTCCCTCCCCCCTCCCTTCTTAATGGCTGGCGCTGCGCGTCGCGAGTGAGCGAACTCTGACCTGTTTCAGGTCCTGAGCTCGCCCCCCACGACCGCAGCACCAACCTGCTGCCTTCTGCCTCTGTCCCACGAGCACGCTGCCGTTTGCGTGTTCGAGGCCCTCCTCCACCCGCAGGCATCCTCCTGCGCCTCATCCCTGGTGGCTAGTGGGCTCACTTGACCCGTGTGCCGCTTCCGCCGTCCTGTAAGTGTTTTTTGGCTTTATCGTTTTTTCAGCGCCTCGCCGCTGGCGCTTCTGCCCCCTTTGTGCCCCCCTGATTGCTGTCTCCCCGATCGTGTATTGTGCCATTATTGTATTTCTGATTGTATTTCTGATTGTATTTTCTCATTGTAACTGCTTGTAGTTTTGCTCGTTTTCAGTGTTTTTTGCCCCTTGTGCGCTCCCCGTTCCCTGCCGCTGCCTCCCTGCGGCCCGCCCCCCTCGCGCCCCCATTTGCCGCTCCCTCCCGCCTCCCGCCTCCCAGCTGCTCCTCCCTCCCCCCTCCCTTCTTAATGGCTGGCGCTGCGCGTCGCGAGTGAGCGAACTCTGACCTGTTTCAGGTCCTGAGCTCGCCCCCCACGACCGCAGCACCAACCTGCTGCCTTCTGCCTCTGTCCCACGAGCACGCTGCCGTTTGCGTGTTCGAGGCCCTCCTCCACCCGCAGGCATCCTCCTGCGCCTCATCCCTGGTGGCTAGTGGGCTCACTTGACCCGTGTGCCGCTTCCGCCGTCCTGTAAGTGTTTTTTGGCTTTTTTGTTTTTTCAGCGCCTCGCCGCCGGCGCTTCTGCCCCCTTTGTGCCCCCCTGATTGCTGTCTCCCCGATCGTGTATTGTGCCATTATTGTATTTCTGATTGTATTTCTGATTGTATTTTCTCATTGTAACTGCTTGTAGTTTTGCTTGTTTTCAGTGTTTTTTGCCCCTTGTGCGCTCCCCGTTCCCTGCCGCTGCCTCCCTGCGGCCCCGCCCCTCTCGCGCCCCCATTTGCCGCTCCCTCCCGCCTCCCAACTGCTCCTCCCTCCCCCCTCCCTTCTTAATGGCTGGCGCTGCGCGTCGCGAGTGAGCGAACTCTGACCTGTTTCAGGTCCTGAGCTCGCCCCCCACGACCGCAGCACCAACCTGCTGCCTTCTGCCTCTGTCCCACGAGCACGCTGCCGTTTGCGTGTTCGAGGCCCTCCTCCACCCGCAGGCATCCTCCTGCGCCTCATCCCTGGTGGCTAGTGGGCTCACTTGACCCGTGTGCCGCTTCCGCCGTCCTGTAAGTGTTTTTTGGCTTTTTCGTTTTTTCAGCGCCTCGCCGCCGGCGCTTCTGCCCCCTTTGTGCCCCCCTGATTGCTGTCTCCCCGATCATGTATTGTGCCATTATTGTATTTCTGATTGTATTTCTGATTGTATTTTCTCATTGTAACTGCTTGTAGTTTTGCTCGTTTTCAGTGTTTTTTGCCCCTTGTGCGCTCCCCGTTCCCTGCCGCTGCCTCCCTGCAGCCCGCCCCCCTCGCGCCCCCATTTGCCGCTCCCTCCCGCCTCCTGCCTCCCAGCTGCTCCTCCCTCCCCCCTCCCTTCTTAATGGCTGGCGCTGCGCGTCGCGAGTGAGCGAACTCTGACCTGTTTCAGGTCCTGAGCTCACCCCCCACCGACCGCAGCACCAACCTGCTGCCTTCTGCCTCTGTCCCACGAGCACGCTGCCGTTTGCGTGTTCGAGGTCCTCCTCCACCCGCAGGCATCCTCCTGCGCCTCATCCCTGGTGGCTAGTGGGCTCAATTGACCCGTGTGCCGCTTCCGCCGTCCTGTAAGTGTTTTTTGGCTTTTTCGTTTTTTCAGCGCCTCGCCGCCGGCGCTTCTGCCCCCTTTGTGCCCCCCTGATTGCTGTCTCCCCGATCGTGTATTGTGCCATTATTGTATTTCTGATTGTATTTCTGATTGTATTTTCTCATTGTAACTGCTTGTAGTTTTGCTCGTTTTCAGTGTTTTTTGCCCCTTGTGCGCTCCCCGTTCCCTGCCGCTGCCTCCCTGCGGCCCCGCCCCCCTCGCGCCCCCATTTGCCGCTCCCTCCCACCTCCCGCCTCCCAGCTGCTCCTCCCTCCCCCCTCCCTTCTTAATGGCTGGCGCTGCGCGTCGCGAGTGAGCGAACTCTGACCTGTTTCAGATCCTGAGCTCGCCCCCCACGACCGCAGCACCAACCTGCTGCCTTCTGCCTCTGTCCCACGAGCACGCTGCCGTTTGCGTGTTCGAGGCCCTCCTCCACCCGCAGGCATCCTCCTGCGCATCATCCCTGGTGGCTAGTGGGCTCACTCGACCTGTGTGCCGCTTCCGCCGTCCTGTAAGTGTTTTTTGGCTTTTTCGTTTTTTCAGTGCCTCGCCGCCGGCGCTTCTGCCCCCTTTGTGCCCCCCTGATTGCTGTCTCCCCGATCGTGTATTGTGCCATTATTGTATTTCTGATTGTATTTCTGATTGTATTTTCTCATTTTAACTGCTTGTAGTTTTGCTCGTTTTAAGTGTTTTTTGCCCCTTGTGCGCTCCCCGTTCCCTGCCGCTGCCTCCCTGCGGCCCCGCCCCCCTCGCGCCCCCATTTGCCGCTCCCTCCCGCCTCCCGCCTCCCAGCTGCTGCTCCCTCCCCCCTCCTTTCTTAATGGCTGGCGCTGCGCGTCGCGAGTGAGCGAACTCTGACCTGTTTCAGGTCCTGAGCTCGCCCCCCACGACCGCAGCACCAACCTGCTGCCTTCTGCCTCTGTCCCACGAGTACGCTGCCGTTTGCGTGTTCGAGGCCCTCCTCCACCCGCAGGCATCCTCCTGCGCCTCATCCCTGGTGGCTAGTGGGCTCACTTGACCCGTGTGCCGCTTCCGCCGTCCTGTAAGTGTTTTTTGGCTTTTTCGTTTTTTCAGCGCCTCGCCGCCGGCGCTTCTGCCCCCTTTGTGCCCCCCTGATTGCTGTCTCCCCGATCGTGTATTGTGCCATTATTGTATTTCTGATTGTATTTCTGATTGTATTTTCTCATTGTAACTGCTTGTAGTTTTGCTCGTTTTCAGTGTTTTTTGCCCCTTGTGCGCTCCCCGTTCCCTGCCGCTGCCTCCCTGCGGCCCCGCCCCCCTCGCGCCCCCATTTGCCGCTCCCTCCCGCCTCCCGCCTCCCAGCTGCTCCTCCCTCCCCCCTCCCTTCTTAATGGCTGGCGCTGCGCGTCGCGAGTGAGCGAACTCTGACCTGTTTCAGGTCCTGAGCTCGCCCCCCACGACCGCAGCACCAACCTGCTGCCTTCTGCCTCTGTCCCACGAGCACGCTGCCGTTTGCGTTTTCGAGGCCCTCCTCCACCCGCAGGCATCCTCCTGCGCCTCATCCCTGGTGGCTAGTGGGCTCACTTGACCCGTGTGCCGCTTCCGCCGTCCTGTAAGTGTTTTTTGGCTTTTTCGTTTTTTTAGCGCCTCGCCGCCGGCGCTTCTGCCCCCTTTGTGCCCCCCTGATTGCTGTCTCCCCGATCGTGTATTGTGCCATTATTGTATTTCTGATTGTATTTCTGATTGTATTTTCTCATTGTAACTGCTTGTAGTTTTGCTCGTTTTCAGTGTTTTTTGCCCCTTGTGCGCTCCCCGTTCCCTGCCGCTGCCTCCCTGCGGCCCCGCCCCCCTCGCGCCCCCATTTGCCGCCCCCTCCCGCCTCCCAGCTGCTCCTCCCTCCCCCCTCCCTTCTTAATGGCTGGCGCTGCGCGTCGCGAGTGAGCGAACTCTGACCTGTTTCAGGTCCTGAGCTCGCCCCCCACGACCGCAGCACCAACCTGCTGCCTTCTGCCTCTGTCCCACGAGCACGCTGCCGTTTGCGTGTTCGAGGCCCTCCTCCACCCGCAGGCATCCTCCTGCGCCTCATCCCTGGTGGCTAGTGGGCTCACTTGACCCGTGTGCCGCTTCCGCCGTCCTGTAAGTGTTTTTTTGGCTTTTTCGTTTTTTCAGCGCCTCGCCGCCGGCGCTTCTGCCCCCTTTGTGCCCCCCTGATTGCTGTCTCCCCGATCGTGTATTGTGCCATTATTGTATTTCTGATTGTATTTCTGATTGTATTTTCTCATTGTAACTGCTTGTAGTTTTGCCCTTTTTCTGTGTTTTTTGCCCCTTGTGCGCTCCCCGTTCCCTGCCGCTGCCTCCCTGCGGCCCCGCCCCCCTCGCGCCCCCATTTGCCGCTCCCTCCCGCCTCCCGCCTCCCAGCTGCTCCTCCCTCCCCCCTCCCTTCTTAATGGCTGGCGCTGCGCGTCGCGAGTGAGCGAACTCTGACCTGTTTCAGGTCCTGAGCTCGCCCCCCACGACCGCAGCACCAACCTGCTGCCTTCTGCCTCTGTCCCACGAGCACGCTGCTGTTTGCGTGTTCGAGGCCCTCCTCCACCCGCAGGCATCCTCCTGCGCCTCATCCCTGGTGGCTAGTGGGCTCACTTGACCCGTGTGCCGCTTCCGCCGTCCTGTAAGTGTTTTTTGGCTTTTTCGTTTTTTCAGCGCCTCGCCGCCGGCGCTTCTGCCCCCTTTGTGCCCCCCTGATTGCTGTCTCCCCGATCGTGTATTGTGCCATTATTGTATTTCTGATTGTATTTCTGATTGTATTTTCTCATTGTAAATGCTTGTAGTTTTGCTCGTTTTCAGTGTTTTTTGCCCCTTGTGCGCTCCCCGTTCCCTGCCGCTGCCTCCCTGCGGCCCCGCCCCCCTCGCGCCCCCCATTTGCCGCTCCCTCCCGCCTCCCAGCTGCTCCTCCCTCCCCCCTCCCTTCTTAATGGCTGGCGCTGCGCGTCGCGAGTGAGCGAACTCTGACCTGTTTCAGGTCCTGAGCTCGCCCCCCACGACCGCAGCACCAACCTGCTGCCTTCTGCCTCTGTCCCACGAGCACGCTGCCGTTTGCGTGTTCGAGGCCCTCCTCCACCCGCAGGCATCCTCCTGCGCCTCATCCCTGGTGGCTAGTGGGCTCACTTGACCCGTGTGCCGCTTCCGCCGTCCTGTAAGTGTTTTTTGGCTTTTTCGTTTTTTCAGCGCCTCGCCGCCGGCGCTTCTGCCCCCTTTGTGGCCCCCTGATTGCTGTCTCCCCGATCGTGTATTGTGCCAATATTGTATTTCTGATTGTATTTTCTCATTGTAACTGCTTGTAGTTTTGCTCGTTTTCAGTGTTTTTTGCCCCTTGTGCGCTCCCCGTTCCCTGCCGCTGCCTCCCTGCGGCCCGCCCCCCTCGCACCCCCATTTGCCGCCCCCTCCCGCCTCCCGCCTCCCAGCTGCTCCTCCCTCCCCCCTCCCTTCTTAATGGCTGGCGCTGCGCGTCGCGAGTGAGCGAACTCTGACCTGTTTCAGGTCCTGAGCTTGCCCCCCACGACCGCAGCACCAACCTGCTGCCTTCTGCCTCTGTCCCACGAGCACGCTGCCGTTTGCGTGTTCGAGGCCCTCCTCCACCCGCAGGCATCCTCCTGCGCCTCATCCCTGGTGGCTAGTGGGCTCACTTGACCCGTGTGCCGCTTCCGCCGTCCTGTAAGTGTTTTTTGGCTTTTTCGTTTTTTCAGCGCCTCGCCGCCGGCGCTTCTGCCCCCTTTGTGCCCCCCTGATTGCTGTCTCCCCGATCGTGTATTGTGCCATTATTGTATTTCTGATTGTATTTCTGATTGTATTTTCTCATTGTAACTGCTTGTAGTTTTGCACGTTTTCAGTGTTTTTTGCCCCTTGTGCGCTCCCCGTTCCCTGCCGCTGCCTCCCTGCGGCCCCGCCCCCCTCACGCCCCCATTTGCCGCTCCCTCCCGCCTCCCGCCTCCCAGCTGCTCCTCCCTCCCCCTCCCTTCTTAATGGCTGGCGCTGCGCGTCGCGAGTGAGCGAACTCTGACCTGTTTCAGGTCCTGAGCTCGCCCCCCACGACCGCAGCACCAACCTGCTGCCTTCTGCCTCTGTCCCACGAGCACGCTGCCGTTTGCGTGTTCGAGGCCCTCCTCCACCCGCAGGCATCCTCCTGCGCCTCATCCCTGGTGGCTAGTGGGCTCACTTGACCCGTGTGCCGCTTCCGCCGTCCTGTAAGTGTTTTTTGGCTTTTTCGTTTTTTCAGCGCCTCGCCGCCGGCGCTTCTGCCCCCTTTGTGCCCCCCTGATTGCTGTCTCCCCGATCGTGTATTGTGCCATTATTGTATTTCTGATTGTATTTCTGATTGTATTTTCTCATTGTAACTGCTTGTAGTTTTGCTCGTTTTCAGTGTTTTTTGCCCCTTGAGCGCTCCCCGTTCCCTGCCGCTGCCTCCCTGCGGCCCACCCCCCTCGCGCCCCCATTTGCCACTCCCTCCCGCCTCCCAGCTGCTCCTCCCTCCCCCCTCCCTTCTTAATGGCTGGCGCTGCGCGTCGCGAGTGAGCGAACTCTGACCTGTTTCAGGTCCTGAGCTCGCCCCCCACGACCGCAGCACCAACCTGCTGCCTTCTGCCTCTGTCCCACGAGCACGCTGCCGTTTGCGTGTTCGAGGCCCTCCTCCACCCGCAGGCATCCTCCTGCGCCTCATCCCTGGTGGCTAGTGGGCTCACTTGACCCGTGTGCCGCTTCCGCCGTCCTGTAAGTGTTTTTTGGCTTTTTCGTTTTTTCAGCACCTCGCCGCCGGCGCTTCTGCCCCCTTTGTGCCCCCCTGATTGCTGTCTCCCCGATCGTGTATTGTGCCATTATTGTATTTCTGATTGTATTTCTGATTGTATTTTCTCATTGTAACTGCTTGTAGTTTTGCTCGTTTTCAGTGTTTTTTGCCCCTTGTGCGCTCCCCGTTCCCTGCTGCTGCCTCCCTGCGGCCCCGCCCCCCCTCGCGCCCCCATTTGCCGCTCCCTCCCGCCTCCCGCCTCCCAGCTGCTCCTCCCTCCCCCCTCCCTTCTTAATGGCTGGCGCTGCACGTCGCGAGTGAGCGAACTCTGACCTGTTTCAGGTCCTGAGCTCGCCCCCCACGACCGCAGCACCAACCTGCTGCCTTCTGCCTCTGTCCCACGAGCACGCTGCCGTTTGCGTGTTCGAGGCCCTCCTCCACCCGCAGGCATCCTCCTGCGCCTCATCCCTGGTGGCTAGTGGGCTCACTTGACCCGTGTGCCGCTTCCGCCGTCCTGTAAGTGTTTTTTGGCTTTTTCATTTTTTCAGCGCCTCGCCGCCGGCGCTTCTGCCCCCTTTGTGCCCCCCTGATTGCTGTCTCCCCGATCGTGTATTGTGCCATTATTGTATTTCTGATTGTATTTCTGATTGTATTTTCTCATTGTAACTGCTTGTAGTTTTGCTCGTTTTCAGTGTTTTTTGCCCCTTGTGCGCTCCCCGTTCCCTGCCGCTGCCTCCCTGCGGCCCCGCCCCCCTCGCGCCCCCATTTGCCGCTCCCTCCCGCCTCCCGCCTCCCAGCTGCTCCTCCCTCCCCCCTCCCTTCTTAATGGCTGGCGCTGCGCGTCGCGAGTGAGCGAACTCTGACCTGTTTCAGGTCCTGAGCTCGCCCCCCACGACCGCAGCACCAACCTGCTGCCTTCTGCCTCTGTCCCACGAGCACGCTGCCGTTTGCGTGTTCGAGGCCCTCCTCCACCCGCAGGCATCCTCCTGCGCCTCATCCCTGGTGGCTAGTGGGCTCACTTGACCCGTGTGCCGCTTCCGCCGTCCTGTAAGTGTTTTTTGGCTTTTTTGTTTTTTCAGCGCCTCGCCGCCGGCGCTTCTGCCCCCTTTGTGCCCCCCTGATTGCTGTCTCCCCGATCGTGTATTGTGCCATTATTGTATTTCTCATTGTATTTCTGATTGTATTTTCTCATTGTAACTGCTTGTAGTTTTGCTCGTTTTCAGTGTTTTTTGCCCCTTGTGCGCTCCCCGTTCCCTGCCGCTGCCTCCCTGCGGCCCCGCCCCCCTCGCGCCCCCATGTGCCGCTCCCTCCTGCCTCCCGCCTCCCAGCTGCTCCTCCCTCCCCCCTCCCTTCTTAATGGCTGGCGCTGCGCGTCGCGAGTGAGCGAACTCTGACCTGTTTCAGGTCCTGAGCTCGCCCCCCACGACCGCAGCACCAACCTGATGCCTTCTGCCTCTGTCCCACGAGCACGCTGCCGTTTGCGTGTTCGAGGCCCTCCTCCACCCGCAGGCATCCTCCTGCGCCTCATCCCTGGTGGCTAGTGGGCTCACTTGACCCGTGTGCCGCTTCCGCCGTCCTGTAAGTGTTTTTTGGCTTTTTCGTTTTTTCAGCGCCTCGCCGCCGGCGCTTCTGCCCCCTTTGTGCCCCCCTGATTGCTGTCTCCCCGATCGTGTATTGTGCCATTATTGTATTTCTGATTGTATTTCTGATTGTATTTTCTCATTGTAACTGCTTGTAGTTTTGCTTGTTTTCAGTGTTTTTTGCCCCTTGTGCGCTCCCCGTTCCCTGCCGCTGCCTCCCTGCGGCCCCGCCCCCCTCGCGCCCCCATTTGCCGCTCCCTCCCGCCTCCCGCCTCCCAGCTGCTCCTCCCTCCCCCATCCCTTCTTAATGGCTGGCGCTGCGCGTCGCGAGTGAGCGAACTCTGACCTGTTTAAGGTCCTGAGCTCGCCCCCCACGACCGCAGCACCAACCTGCTGCCTTCTGCCTCTGTCCCACGAGCACGCTGCCGTTTGCGTGTTCGAGGCCCTCCTCCACCCGCAGGCATCCTCCTGCGCCTCATCCCTGGTGGCTAGTGGGCTCACTTGACTCGTGTGCCGCTTCCGCCGTCCTGTAAGTGTTTTTTGGCTTTTTCGTTTTTTCAGCGCCTCGCCGCCGGCGCTTCTGCCCCCTTTGTGCCCCCCTGATTGCTGTCTCCCCGATCGTGTATTGTGCCATTATTGTATTTCTGATTGTATTTCAGATTGTATTTTCTCATTGTAACTGCTTGTAGTTTTGCTCGTTTTCAGTGTTTTTTGCCCCTTGTGCGCTCCCCGTTCCCTGCCGCTGCCTCCCTGCGGCCCGCCCCCCTCGCGCCCCCATTTGCCGCTCCCTCCCGCCTCCCGCCTCCCAGCTGCTCCTCCCTCCCTTCTCCCTTCTTAATGGCTGGCGCTGCGCGTCGCGAGTGAGCGAACTCTGACCTGTTTCAGGTCCTGAGCTCGCCCCCCACGACCGCAGCACCAACCTGCTGCCTTCTGCCTCTGTCCCACGAGCACGCTGCCGTTTGCATGTTCGAGGCCCTCCTCCACCCGCAGGCATCCTCCTGCGCCTCATCCCTGGTGGCTAGTGGGCTCACTTGACCTGTGTGCCGCTTCCGCCGTCCTGTAAGTGTTTTTTGGCTTTTTCGTTTTTTCAGCGCCTCGCCGCCGGCGCTTCTGCCCCCTTTGTGCCCCCCTGATTGCTGTCTCCCCGATCGTGTATTGTGCCATTATTGTATTTCTGATTGTATTTCTGATTGTATTTTCTCATTGTAACTGCTTGTAGTTTTGCTCGTTTTCAGTGTTTTTTGCCCCTTGTGCGCTCCCCGTTCCCTGCCGCTGCCTACCTGCGGGCCCGCCCCCCTCGCGCCCCCATTTGCCGCTCCCTCCCGCCTCCCGCCTCCCAGCTGCTCCTCCCTCCCCCCTCCCTTCCTAATGGCTGGCGCTGCGCGTCGCGAGTGAGCGAACTCTGACCTGTTTCAGGTCCTGAGCTCGCCCCCCACGACCGCAGCACCAACCTGCTGCCTTCTGCCTCTGTCCCACGAGCACGCTGCCGTTTGCGTGTTCGAGGCCCTCCTCCACCCGCTGGCATCCTCCTGCGCCTCATCCCTGGTGGCTAGTGGGCTCACTTGACCCGTGTGCCGCTTCCGCCGTCCTGTAAGTGTTTTTGGCTTTTTCGTTTTTTCAGCGCCTCGCCGCCGGCGCTTCTGCCCCCTTTGTGCCCCCCTGATTGCTGTCTCCCCGATCGTGTATTGTGCCATTATTGTATTTCTGATTGTATTTCTGATTGTATTTCTGATTGTATTTTCTCATTGTAACTGCTTGTAGTTTTGCTCGTTTTCAGTGTTTTTTGCCCCTTGTGCGCTCCCCGGTCCCTGCCGCTGCCTCCCTGCGGCCCCGCCCCCCTCGCGCCCCCATTTGCCGCTCCCTCCCGCCTCCCGGCTGCTCCTCCCTCCCCCCTCCCTTCTTAATGGCTGGCGCTGCGCGTCGCGAGTGAGCGAACTCTGACCTGTTTCAGGTCCTGAGCTCGCCCCCCACGACCGCAGCACCAACCTGCTGCCTTCTGCCTCTGTCCTACGAGCACGCTGCCGTTTGCGTGTTCGAGGCCCTCCTCCACCCGCAGGCATCCTCCTGCGCCTCATCCCTGGTGGCTAGTGGGCTCACTTGACCCGTGTGCCGCTTCCGCCGTCCTGTAAGTGTTTTTTGGCTTTTTCGTTTTTTCAGCGCCTCGCCGCCGGCGCTTGTGCCCCCTTTGTGCCCCCCTGATTGCTGTCTCCCCGATCGTGTATTGTGCCATTATTGTATTTCTGATTGTATTTCTGATTGTATTTTCTCATTGTAACTGCTTGTAGTTTTGCTTGTTTTCAGTGTTTTTTGCCCCTTGTGCGCTCCCCGTTCCCTGCCGCTGCCTCCCTGCGGCCCGCCCCCCTCGCGCCCCCATTTGCCGCTCCCTCCCTCCTCCCGCCTCCCAGCTGCTCCTCCCTCCCCCCTCCCTTCTTAATGGCTGGCGCTGCGCGTCGCGAGTGAGCGAACTCTGACCTGTTTCAGGTCCTGAGCTCGCCCCCCACGACCGCAGCACCAACCTGCTGCCTTCTGCCTCTGTCCCACGAGCACGCTGCCGTTTGCGTGTTCGAGGCCCTCCTCCACCCGCAGGCATCCTCCTGCGCCTCATCCCTGGTGGCTAGTGGGCTCACTTGACCCGTGTGCCGCTTCCGCCGTCCTGTAAGTGTTTTTTGGCTTTTTCGTTTTTTCAGCGCCTCGCCGCCGGCGCTTCTGCCCCCTTTGTGCCCCCCTGATTGCTGTCTCCCCGATCGTGTATTGTGCCATTATTGTATTTCTGATTGTATTTCTGATTGTATTTTCTCATTGTAACTGCTTGTAGTTTTGCTCGTTTTCAGTGTTTTTTGCCCCTTGTGCGCTCCCCGTTCCCTGCCGCTGCCTCCCTGTGGCCCCGCCCCCCTCGTGCCCCCATTTGCCGCTCCCTCCCGCCTCCCGCCTCCCAGCTGCTCCTCCCTCCCCCCTCCCTTCTTAATGGCTGGCGCTGCGCGTCCGCGCCGCTGGCGCGCCAGAGGCAAGCCCGTCTGCGCCCGTCCGCGCCTGGACCGCGCCCAGCACCACACCCCCTGGCCCTCGCGCCCCCCGCATCCGCTACTCGATCAACGAACTCCACGCCTTCAACCCCGGCCCCTCCACTGAATGCTGCCGGGCATCCCCGAAGCACACTAAAGGACCTTTTTCCTGCCGTACCTGCAACTTCTCCTGCATCAGAACGACCAATCCAACTACTGAAACATTCAACCCCAACCACCTGAACTGCATCCTCATCAACACCCGCTCCGCACGAAAACACGCCATCGAGCTCTGGGATTTGCTCGACACCACTGCTCCTGACGTGGCTTTCCTGACCGAAACCTGGTGGAACGACTCCTCGTCTCCGGACATCGCCATCGCCATACCGGACGGCTACAAAATCACCAGAAGAGACCGAACCAACGGAATTGGTGGCGGAATAGCCATCGCTCACAAAGCTACCCTCAAAATCCACACCCACTCGGACGACACCCTCAGGACAGCCGAACACCTCCACTTCCAGATCCACACGGACCCCAACACGACCCTCAGAGGAACCCTCATATACCGCCCTCCAGGACCAAGAGCCCCCTTCAGCGACACCATCGCCGACCTTGCAAGCACCCACGCCCTCGCTTCCCCGGATTACATCCTCCTGGGAGATCTGAACTACCATCTGGAAAATGCCAATGACGTCAACACCGCATCACTGACCTCCAACCTCCACAACCTCGGACTCCGCCAGCTAGTCAACACGCCCACCCACATCGCCGGACACACCCTTGACCCCCTCTTCACCTCAAGCAACCACGTTTCCTTCAGCCACACCTCCGAACTCCACTGGACCGACCATCACTGCGTCCATTTCACCTATAAGAAAACCACAGAGCAACACCGCATCCAGCTACCTCCCCACCGCCGCTGGGGCAAAGTCACCCAAGACCAACTGACCAGCACCCTCATCAACAACCTTCCACCCGACGCAACCGACCCGAGCACAGCCGCCATCAACCTCCATCAATGGATCCTCGACTGCGCCAACACCCTTGCCCCTCTCAAGAAACCCACCGCCATCCAAGGAAAGAAAAAACCAGCCTGGTTCACAGACGATCTAACCACCTCCAAAAGCATCTGCCAGAAGCTCAAAAAGAAATGGATCCAAGAACGCACACCCGACAACCTCGTCGCCCTCAAAAACGCCAACCGCGAACACCACCAACGGATCCGCATCGCCAAGCGCGCCCACTTCACCGAACGCATCAACAACAACGCCCACGACTGCAAAGAACTCTTCGGCATTGTGAAGGAACTCTCCAATCCAAAAGCCAACTCCAACGACATCCCGCCCTCCCAGAAACTCTGCGACGACCTCTCCACCTTCTTCCACCAGAAAATCGCTACCATCCACGACAGCTTCAACACCGGTCCACCGCCAGACCCCACCCCCGACGTCTCCTCCCGCGACTGCCGCCTCACCGCCTGGACCCACGTGGACGAGGCAGAAACCATAACAACCATGAACACCATCCACTCAGGCTCCCCCACGGACCCCTGCCCCCATCATGTTTTCAACTCAGCCAACGCCACCATCGCCCCCGAACTCCGCAAGATCATCAACCTCTCCTTCACTTCTGCCACCTTCCCGGACAGCTGGAAACACGCAGAAATCCAACCCCTCCTCAAAAAACCCAAGGCCGACCCCAACGATCTCAAAAACTTCCGTCCGATCTCTCTCCTCCCTTTTCCAGCGAAAGTCATCGAGAAGATCGTCAACACTCAGCTCACCCACTTCCTCGAAGACAATTCCATCCTGGACCCCTCACAATCCGGATTCAGACGAAACCACAGCACTGAGACTGCTCTCCTCGCCGCCACAGATGACATCAGACATCAAATGGACAACGGCGAAACCTCAGCCCTCATCCTCCTCGACCTATCAGCCGCCTTTGACACCGTCTGCCACCGCACCCTACTGACCCGCCTCCAGGAAGCCGGCATCCAAGACAAAGCCCTCCCCTGGATCTCATCCTTCCTCTCCGACAGAACGCAGAGAGTCCGTCTCTCCCCTTTCCGCTCCAAAGCCACCAACCTCATCTGCGGCGTCCCCCAAGGATCCTCCCTCAGCCCTACGTTGTTCAACGTCTACATGGCCCCCCTCGCTCAACTGGCCCGCCAACATCATCTCAGCATCATCTCCTACGCCGACGACACCCAGCTCGTCCTCTCCCTGACCAAAGACCCGCTCACCGCCAAAACAAACCTCCACGAGGGACTAAAATCCATCGCCGATTGGATGAACAACAGTCGCCTGAAACTCAACTCCGACAAGACGGAAGTCCTCATCCTCGGGCGCACTCCCTCGGCCTGGAACGACTCATGGTGGCCCTCCGTCCTCGGACCCCCGCCCACCCCTGCCAGCCACGCAAGAAACCTCGGCTTCATCCTGGACTCCGCCCTCACCATGTCCAAACAGGTCAGCGCCGTCTCCTCCTCCTGTTTCAACACCCTTCGAATGCTCCGCAGAATCTTCAAGTGGATTCCAACAGAAACCAGAAAGACGGTGACCCAGGCCCTCGTCAGCAGCAGACTTGACTACGGCAACGCACTCTACACAGGCATCCCAACCAAAGACATCAAACGACTCCAACGTATCCAAAATGCCTCCGCCCGACTGATCCTCGACATACCCCGCCGAAGTCACATCTCCCCTCACCTAAAGGAACTCCACTGGCTCCCGGTAGACAAGAGGATCACCTTTAAACTCCTGACCCACGCTCACAAGGCACTTCACAACACCGGACCCTCCTACCTCAACACCAGACTTAACTTCTACACTCCAACACGTCAACTCCGATCCGCCAACCTCGCCCTCGCCATCGTACCCCGAATCCAGCGCAAGACATCCGGCGGCAGATCCTTCTCCTTCCTCGCCGCCAAGACCTGGAACTCTCTCCCCACATCTCTTCGCCAGACCCAGGACCTCCTCGCATTCAGAAGGCTCCTCAAGACCTGGCTCTTCGACCGCTAAATCAGCAGCGCTCCCCCCCCCCCCCCCCCCTCAGCGCCTCGAAACCCTGACGGGTACATAGCACGCTTTATAAATACTATGATTGATTGATTGATTGATATTAAAAGCATTTTTCTGTTTTTCAGTGTGCTGACTCGCAAAGGGCCATGACCCTGCAAAATGTACTTTTCTTCAAATTGGAAGACTAATGTATATTTATTAATCCATTCTCAACCGCCTATTTGGTGCCTTAGTTAAAGTTTTGAATACAATGTTGAAACAAATGTAGATTAATGTAATGTACAAGGACGTTGAAACCATGGACAATGGAACTGCTGAACCAAGAAGACGTGCCAAGCTATGAAGTAACCCCCAGATGTGCCACGTCCGAAGACGTCAATTATGAAGACCAATCAAAATGTTATGAATTAATGTGGGGTGACAATTAGAATTACCTAATGCTTAATTTGATAGGTTAAATATAGTGGGGTATAGTAAATGTCCAGTGAAATCTTGGGGGAAGGTATTACGAAAAAGGGATAAAAACCCATGTCACAGAAGGGTCAGGAATCTAGGTAAGGAATGCTATTGATTTTATCCAGAAACTCTGTCACTCTGTTTGGTGACTTTGAGACTTATTAAAACTATCTTCACCCATAGACTGCCCTTTACGGTTCTCCTCCTTATGAGGAAAGTGTCCCCTGTCTTTTAGACAAGTTTAGACTGATGGCGTTTTGACTGATGTCCTGAAGACGAAGACTGATCCTGTGTGCTGACCTAATCTTTGGAGGGTAATTATGACAATGCAATTGGTAATTTGTCTGTTTGCTTTTCCTTTCTAGGTACCAACTGCTCATTTTGATAGAGACCATAGCTAGATGTTTTCCAAATTGGTGTTCTAAATTCTTTTGCATGAAGCCCAACATGCTAATGCTAATTAGTGGTTAGGACAGGAGTTCACTTCGACTGACGCAAATAGACAAATGACTGACATTATGCTATGCTGAACTAACACATATATGACATTTGCTGTATTTTGATCTATGTTTACGCAGTGTTATGTATTGATGTTTGTGATTCTTGCATTAATGAAATCTTATCACAGCTGCCATATCGTGACTATGCTGTTATGCTTCTTGATATTGAGATTAACTCTTTTGCTCGTAGATTGTAACCAATAGGGAATAAAATACATAAAATTCTATTAACAGGTGTGGTTATTCATGGCTGAAAGGTCATGGTTGCGTGGACAATTTGACTAATGTCTTTAACCAAAGTAAAGTGCATTGTGGTAATAAATATTGATGACATTATTGATATATTGCTTGACACATTGATCAGTTATCTTGTCCTACGGTGTCTCTCCACTGGGTCACAAGATTCATTGGCCTAAAACAAGTCCTAATGTGTAATAAATTAACATAGAAGGACGCGTTAACAGTTCTGGTAGCCGAGCGACGGTTTTGTCCCTTGGGGGCCCTAGGACGGAGAATCATTGTTTAATTTGTTTTTCTGTGATAATGCAAATTGGAGGTATGATGGGTTTCTAAGTTCACAATGACTTTACCGGGAACTCGGAGCCTGCCTAAGTGAGTTGGGGATGTTCTTGGTGCCATAATGTGTGTGGTTTAGGGTTTTTGCGCTTGCTTAGCTTATGCCTTTTTGCAGGTGATTGTGAAATTTGTGTGTATCTAGGCCAAGTAAATGTTGTTTTAGTAGGAGGGGGCGTACTCCGCAGTATGAGAGTAGGGAAATCGGCGTACTTCAAATGAGTGTGGCGCTTGGTGCTCAAAATTATCCACGTGGTTGGTTGTTTATGTACGGACCTATCGTGGTCTAAGACTCCGGAGTATGTTGACAAGTGTAGGAGACACTTGGGTTTATGTTGTAATCTGTGCGGTTTAATAGGTCAATCGGGCGTGGTTGACAAGTCGAGTTTGAGTCGAAATGTACGTGTGAAACCTTCGATGGAGATTTGGCAAATTCTAAAGTGCACTAGGATGAGCCATTGACAAGTCGAGAGCAGAATTTGCGGGTCGAATTCTACTTGCGTATGCGGGAGCTGATAAGGAGAAAGTAGCGGCTGAGGCTTCAAGTGAAATCTCTGTAAAGTTCTGAAGCAAATGTGTTACCCTTCCTGTAGTAAACCGGCAGATTTGTGTTGTCATTTAAGGTGCTTGCAATAATTTGCATTCGTTTGTGTGGATTCAGTGAGGAGCGGACGAGCCGCAAGACTTTGTCAGCTGCAGTATGTGTGAGTGTGACGCCAGTGGTGCCGCGCTGAGATAGGTCAGTTGTCGAGAGGGGTCACGCACGTATTGGCTGCCGTCCGTGGGAGGCAATAGGTTGATAAAGGTGAGTGAAGAGTGTCCTGGGAACTAAGTCATTTCTGATTAAAATACAAATAAGAGAAAATGGCAAAATGAAATTTGTCAAGGCATTTAAGAGCGCTCTGAAAGGAGACGCATATATTGTAGCAACTGATGGGGAGCCTACACCACCCGAGGGTACTCCAGCTTATATAGTAATGGAAGAGAAAGGTGTCACGCCTTGTTTATGGATGAAACAGTGGCGCAAATTAACAGAAAAGGAGGGATGTTTAGCATTCCCAGAACATGGGATGTTCAATACGAGGGTGCTAGAAAATTTGAGGTGGATGTTAAGCAGTTTGGTATCTAATGGCTCCTAAACAAAGGCAAGAAAAGTTTCAGAGAAGACTGAGAAGGGCAGAAAAATCCTATGCCGAGGCTAGATGGGATAACGAAAGTAAAATGTGGAAAAGGGGAATTGTGGACGGACTAAAACTGTTCCCAGCCATAGCACAGGGAGAAGAAACACAGGCAAAGAAAGCCTCCTGTAAAATAGATAAAGATTCGAAAAGACCTTGGGAAGAGGAAGATGATTCAAATGATGAGGAATTCATGGACAGATAATTACATGATCGCCCGCCACCTTATGCAGTGAGCGATAGTGCTCCAAGCACTAGCGTAGATCCTGGGAACCAGACGCATGAGAAGGGATTTGCTGATACGGTACAGACTAATGATACAGCTTTAATACAGAATGGTGTCAGTGTACCCACTGCGCCAGACATACCAATACAGTTGCAACCTCCACAGCAGATACAGAGAAGCTACCCAGACGTTCCAGTACTTGAGACTACTACAAATCTCATGCAGCCAGAACCGATATATACAAAATCAAAGTTAGTGCAAATTGAGTCAACTCCGAAATTGCTCTCCCAGCCGCAGCCACAACTGATACCAGGGTACAACCCAGTAGCTGGTCCGCCATTAGTGCCTGTCCTGGGTACTTTGGAACAGACATATGGAGTTACTGCTCCGCGGAGTCTGGGACCAGGTCAGACACCTGCCGCTGTATCATTGCCAATTACTGTTGGTCCAACAGTGCCATTGTATGCTCAAGGCAAAACTGACGTATGTGATCAGGGAGTAATGACCCAAGATTTGATAAGAGGAGGGTCTATAGGGACTCCCCAGATAATGGCCCCAGGAGAACAAGCAGTTGAAAAGCCGAGGTCTTTAATAGACCTTAGTCCATAGAAGCAATGCGTCAAGCAGGGCTAGGGGTTTTAACTCCGCAGACAATGAGTACAAACACTTCACAGTCACCAATGATACATGCAGGGAATATCTCAAAGCAGGGTTTCTCAGTGCAACAGCTAAACCAATGGCTAGAAAGGACTTATACTTCACAAAAGGCTGCAGTGAGTACAGGCGAACCAGGAAAGGAAAGGCAAGATGAGTACCTAAACCTTGTAAGGTTAGGGGCAGAAGCTGCTGAATTAGTGGAAGGTACAATGGGAGTAAATAGACTGGAGTCATACACGGAAGCAGAATTAAGATTCCTATGCCCCAAGATTACCAAAGAAGTAGGCAAGGTGCATCAGAGACTAGCGAACCTGGCAGATAAATACAATATTGATATCGGAAACACTAAACATCTGAAAAAAAGGTATAGATTAGATTTTAACTCCAAAGATTTTGAGCACATGAGGTCTGCAGGAATGAAGGCACATTTGAAAGAATTGTTGCAAAGTGCAAAAATTTGGGGTGCACGTGGAAAAATGGGAATGGCAGATGGGCAAAGAAAAGAGATAAGGAAAAGGGTGACAATCCAGGGTCAAATCAAGCCAGGGCCTCACCCGATGTGGAATCAGTAAAAATATTACCCATGAGAGAAACAGCTGGTGGTGTCTTAGTTCATGTACCATGGTCCAGAGGAGACATCCTATCTTTTACTAATGATTATCCTAGATTGAGGGAGAAACCGATCGAGTGGTACCAGCAGACGGACAGGTTTGTGAAACTTGCAAAGTGTCTTTAGGAAGACTTGAATACCTTGTTTGAAATCATTGTTCCGCCTGATTTGTGGCTTGAGTGTAAAAGAGGGGTAGATTGGCCAACAAAGGAGCCAGCAAGGGATAAAGTGACCGGGGCACCCTCTGAAGAGGTGATGAAGTACTATCATAAGGTGATTGAGTTTTTGAAACAAAAGGTGTCGCTGAAGGTGACTGATTGGCAGAAGATTGACCGGACCTCTCAAGAGGTTAAGGAATCAATACATGCTTACTATGAGAGATTGCTAAAGGCATTCAAACACTACAGTGGTACTGAGACTATTGAACCGAAAGACATGAACCATCTCGTGTTTAGATTCGTTGAAGGGCTGAGACCAGAAGTTAGCCAGATGATTAAGAATCATCTGATTTGTTGGCAAGCTAAGCCGATTGATGAAGTATTGCAGTATGCGAAATACTGTAGTGATGAGATTGAGCTGAAGCAGAAAAAGCTGAAAGAGAAAGTGATGGTGATGCAGATAAGGGCTGCACAGGCAGGAATACAGGGAAATGGAGTCCAACAGATGATACAGCAGCAACCGCAAATGAATGGGGCGTTTGAGGCGCAGCCAAGAGGTCGAGGCCGAGGGTTTGTGAATCGGGGTCTGGTCTTGAATACCGTTGTGGTTCAGAATGATGTACAAGGGGTGAAAAGGATGTCACCATGTCACGCGTGCGGGGGCGTGGGGCATTGGAAACGGGAATGCCCATATGTGGTGCAGGATGGTGTTGTTCAGCAGAGCACTAATGTCGGTACATTGCAAAATGTAAGAGGTCAAAAAATGAGACATCAAAACCCACCTTTTCAGAACAACCTGGTGCAAATGCAAGGGGTACAGCCCATGCAGCAAATGCAAATGCCGCGTTTTCAGCCAGCGCAAATGCAACCAGTACAACAGCAGGTTCCCATGGTACCTAGAAAGGAAATGCAATTACCAATGGCTCCGATGGGACAGCAACAGGTGATGCTTCCTCAACAGGTCACAGGTCAGGTAATGAGTCAAAATAACACAGTACAACAATTCCCATTACGAGGTGAAAATGGCATCAATGGAGAGTGGTCAGACGATAGCTCAGACAGCGAAGAGTGCAGGCTTGCAGCATCCTTAGAGGTGGATCAGAGGGGTCCATATGTGGAAGGAAAGGTGATGGGTTACAAAGTCTCATTTCTGGTCGATACAGGAGCTACACGGTCTACGGTCAGAAATGCAGAGGTTCCAAAACTACCACTTTCAGGGCGTACCATAAGGGTAGTCGGAGTAGCAAACCAGTATCTGACAAACCCGATTACAGATCCAGTACAGGTTGAGATCGGCAACTTCCAGGGGCTACATAGGTTCGTAGTCTGCGATTCAAGTCCAGTATCCCTACTGGGAAGGGACTTACTATGTAAGACAAAATGTTCGATTCCCTGTTCCAATGGTGGAATCGAAGTACAGACAAATAGTGACGATGAAGGAGATGAAGGTCAGTTCTCTGAGGAAGAGACAGGAACAACAAATGAGGATTATCCTTTAATTACCTTGTTCCCAATGCTTACAATGATTGATCTACCTGTCGAGTTGCAGGGAACTGTGACAGAGACAGTGTGGGATTTGACAGGAAAGGAAGTGGGACTAATAAAAGGCGTGGAACCAGTTAAAGTACAGGTAAAGCCGAATGCGGTGTTTCCCCAGGTGCCACAATATCATATGGCACAAGATGTCCTTATCGAAGTGTCTCAGATAATTGCAGACTTTCTGAGTCAGGGAGTCCTGAAAGAAGTCTTGAGCAGTCCATGTAATTCTCCAATAATGGGTTTGAAAAAGCCCTGTGGAAAAGTTCGAATTGTGCAGGACTTGAGAAAAATAAATGAGATTGTGGTAAAATGTTGCCCTATAGTGCCCAATCCAGCAGTGATAATGTTTCAGGTTCCGGGTGATGCTGAATGGTTCACCGTTATAGATTTGTCACAAGCATTCTTTTTGATACCTCTTCACGAGGACAGACAATTTTTGTTCAGCTTCAAATTCCTGGATAAGGTGTACAGTTGGTGCAGAATTCCTCAAGGGTTTTCTGAATCACCGTCCATCTTTAACCAGATACTGAAAAAGGATTTGGAATCCTTAGTACTGCCTTTTAACTCGACTCTAGTGCAGTACATCGATGATTTGCTGATTGCATCCAAAACAAGGGATAACTGTAAATATGATACCATTGCCTTGCTGAATCATTTGGGAAAGAACGGACACAAGGTGTCACCTAAGAAGCTGCAATACTGTCAGAAAGAGGTGAAGTATTTAGGGCATCTAATCGAAAAAGGGTCCAGGAGATTATCAAAAGAAAGGATATCAGCCATTTTGCAAATTAACCCTCCAACGACAAAGAGGGATGTCAGGATGTTTCTGGGAATGGTGGGCTACTGTCGCCAGTGGATACCCAACTTCTCAATCATCTCGAAACCTTTAATAAGACTGACAGGAAAATAAATCAAGGATGAGCCGTATACCATAGCTTTGTCCAAAGAGGAGCTTGAGTCATTTATGGAATTGAGAGAATGCATGTGCAGGGCACCAGCGTTAGGCATGCCTGATTATACGAAGCCTTTTCTACTGTTTTGTCATGAATGTGATGCTTCTTCTTTGTCTGTCTTGACACAGGTCCATGGAGGTGCATATCGCCCTGTAGCATATTTTTCAGCTACCTTGGACCCTGTCGCAGCAGCCTTACCGGGTTGTTTGCGCGCAGTTGCAGCAGTTGGTCAGAGCCTTACGCAGTGTGAAGGCATAGTCATGGGATATCCCCTAACAGTAATGGTTCCGCATTCAGTTGAAATTTTGTTGACTCGAACCAAAACTCAGCACATGACAAATGCTTGTCTCACTAAGTATGAGACAATCATACTAGGGTAACCAAATGTCTCACTAAAACGATGTACTGTATTAAACCCAGCAACTCTACTTCCTGTTGAGAATGCTGAAATTAACAATGAGGAAGAATTGGAACATGACTGTCTTGAGGTAACAGAATTGTGTACCAAACCTCGACCAGATATTCAGGACACACAGCTAAAAGAAAATGACTGTATCATGTTTGTCAATGGGTCCTGTTTAAGAGATTCCGCTGGAACACTGAGAGCTGGTTATGCAGTATGTACCATAGCTGGTATCATTGAAGCCTCCTGGCTTGAGAAAGTGTTTTCCGCACAAGTGGCAGAATTAATTGCCCTTACCAAGGCATGCCACGCAGCTGTGAATCTGAGAGTCACTATCTATACTGACAGTAGATATGGATTTGAGATTGTACATGATTTCGGCCAACTATGGTCACAGAGGGGTTTCATGACCTCTTCTGGTTCCCCTGTGAAAAATGGTGAACAAAAAAAGGATTTGTTACATGCAATTCAGTTGCCTCTTGAAATTGCCGTGGTGAAATGCAGTGCTCATGTTAAGTCGCAAGACTTTGTGTCCATGGGAAACGGTTATGCAGATCAAGTCGCAAGGTTTTGCGCATTGAACTGTATATCGTTCAAGGAACAGTGGGAATTGTTACCGCAAACTGACAATGACATATGTTTGAACCTTGCATTAAGGGTGGTCGATACCCTAGATGAGTTAAAAACATTACAAGGTTGTGCTAGCAAAGAGGAAAAACTTTCCTGGCAAAGAATGCAATGTGTACAGAGGGCTGATGATTTGTGGGTCTCAGAGGAAGGACAATTAGTTTTGCCAAACAGTCTTTTGTCTCAGTTTGCCAGGCTATACCATGGACAGGCTCACCTTGGGAGGGATGCAATGATCAGGTCATTTAAAATCGACTGGTTCAACCTAAAATTCAGACATGCTGCTGAGGTTATCTGTCACAGGTGCATCATCTGTCAACAGATGAATGCTGGGAAAGGGACAGTGGTAACTTTGAGCCACATTGTGAGAGCTGGTGGTCCGTTCAGCAAAATGCAAATGGACTTCATTGAAATGCCTGTTTGTGGAGGATTGAAGTACGTGTTGGTGATTGTGTGTGTTTTCAGTCACTGGATTGAGGCCTACCCCACACGTAGAAATGACAGTCTTACAGTTGCAAAGCTGCTACTTAGGGAACTAATACCAAGGTTCGGGTTTCCGGTCTCTATAGCGTCAGATAGGGGCAGACACTTCGACAATGAGGTGATTAAACTTCTGTGTGCCGCACTAGACATCGAACAAAAGCTGCATTGTAGCTACCGCCCTGAAGCATCAGGACTACAGTAGTAGAGCAAATGAATGGTACTTTGAAATCGAGAATGGCAAAAATGTGCGCAGCTACCAATATGAAATGGCCAGATGCATTGCCCTTAGTGCTGATGTCAATGAGAAACCCCTGACAAGAAAACAGGACTGTCCCCCCATGAGATCCTCATGGGCAGAGCTATGAGGTTGCCAGCAGTACCTGCGAATGCGCTAGTGAATATCACAGATGATATGGTGTTAGACTACTGCAAAGGTTTGGCTGATGTGATTCGCTCTTTCTCTCACCAGGTAGAGGCTAACACATTGCCACTGATTAGGGATCCAGGTCATACCCTACAAGCCGGTGACTGGGTGGTTGTCAAGAAGCACGTGAGAAAGTTGTGTTTGGAGTCACGTTGGAAAGGGCCATATCAAGTGATATTGACAACAACCACTGCCGTGAAATGCGCAGGCGTTCCAAACTGGATACATGCCAGTCACACAAAAAAGGTAACATGTCCAGTTGAAGAGGAACTTGAAGTTTCCGGCACAACAGCTCTAGGAAGAGAAGTCTAAGGGCCAGAAAACAGTCAAGAAGGAACTGAGACTACAGGAGGGCCCACTGAGGACAGCCTCGTCCCTCAAACAGTGAATGAGTTCGAGAGAGGTGACAGAGTGCCTATCTCAGTAGAGGCAGCAGGAGAATTAAGCCAAGGAGAGGTTCTCCCAGAAGTAGACAGATACGGGTTAGAACTCGAACCCGGTGCAGATCCAGAAGAAGAAGAAGGAGAAATAGTAGAAAGAGATCGAAGTGTGCCAGAATCTCCTGAGCCAGCTGCAGGTCCATCAAGTGAAAACACCATATCACAAGAGGAGGGTGCTATCCAGCGTCCTGAAAAGACACTTCGAAAGAAGACGCATAAGGGTAATAACTGGCCAGAGAAACCACTCTTAAGAATAAGAGACATACCGAATGAAACTATAACAGAGGAGACTGACACATCTCGAGTGGAAGACCTAAGTGAAGGAGAACAGCAAGGTGAACGAAGGCTGAAAAGAAAAAGAGTTGCAAACAGAAGATATACAGGTCCTGAATGGGCGTATGCTACAACGTCTGAATGACAACAAGAATTCCTAGCATTCTGTTTTGACCTAGAAGTACCAGGCCAGTACTAGGGTACCTGAATTAATCCAAAGGAAAGACTTGGTTAAAATTGGAAATCTGAAAACTGATAAAAGAGACTTTATAATCACCGATGTGACATTAAACCGGATTGACTTCGAGAAACCTGATGGTGACAAGCTGCTAACCTGATTTGACAAAAGGGGTCCTGGAGTGAGTGAAGACGCTGTAAATACATGCAAAGAGCCAGAGAAAATTTTAAATCATCCTTAAGTTGATTGTTGATCTGCTATCTGATTCTATACAGACATGGATTATAATAGAGGTAGTAACAAGGCAAGTAAGGTGTGTGGTTTGCTAAGTCTCATAATAGGTATTGTGTGTGCAATAATAATTGTGGGAGTGATTGTGGGAATGCCATGCATAGAGAAAGAGACTATTAACGATACTTCAAAACCTGAAACTACAACACTAACACCGTGGGAAAGATTTGAGCAGGATTCAGGACACTTGCATGAGGGAACTAATTCAAAAGGGGAACTTTCTACTAATGTCTTCTATCGCTTGCTAAATGAGTATGTGGAGACCATGGATGCGAAAGACTGTTATGTGTGCACTAAAATTCCTTCATCTGTGCAAGAAGGGGTTACTTACCATAGCCTTCCTTTAACATACGGGATTAGCTGTAGTGTGCTACTAACCAGATATTCAAATCTGGATGTTGTGTTTTCCTTTGTGCCTGTGATTGAATTCCTGAACAAACTAGCTAAGGCACATGATATAAAAATAGTTAAAGGATTCTTTGACCCGACACTTACATTCGGAACCGCTTATGCACATCCCAATAATTTGACTTGCTTGCTATCACCTGTGGAGAAAAGCTTTTTAGATCACACTGATGATAGACGCAAAGCATTGAAAGAAAGATTAGAAAAAGGATTAGTAAAACGCACATATGCAAATAATTATGCTTACACTGCAATCAAAACACAAGGCAAGCTAGCTATAGATGCATTACATGTAGGTAGGCTTTGTACATATAGGCCAAAATCTGAGCAGGATAATTTGTTTGTGGGAACGAGTGAATGCAGACATGTGTTTTTGTTTCAGAGTAAGTGGACATTTATGTTGAAGGGACAGGATCCAGCGATCCCTTGGATCTATTACATCTGTGGGCTTAATGCTTATTACCGTCTCCCCAAGGGATGGTATGGGACATGTTATTTGGGAATAGTTTCCCCAAAGATCTACCAGATCGATGACTTAAAACAAATACCTAAAAAGTCTGAATTACAACATGCTAGACAAAAACGAGAATCAGTGGCTGTTGTCAATGGTGACATATTTGGAGCTAAAATCCCTTCAGTGGGGGTTATCTTGAATTCTATGAAGATTCAAAAGTTGTCTACTATCGTGGATAACATGCTGACAAATTTCACAGGGGCTATACTCCTGATGGATACTGAACTTGCTGCAGAAAGAGTAATGACTTCAAAATCGGCTTGCTTTAGACATTCTTTTAGCAAAGAGTGGAGGGGTCTGCAAGATGCTCAACGAGCGTCATTGTTGCTCGTTCATTCCGGATAATAGTAAAAAGATTAGAGGTATGCTTACTAACCTAACTAGAGATAGTGTGGATTTGAAGGAACCTGGAGTGTGGGAGAAATTTGGAAAAGGAATTGCCAGAGTAGGGAGCTGGTTTACCAACATTTGGAATGGGGTACTTGCAAAAATATTAATGGGTCTATTAATTGTTCTGGCTTGTCTATTAGGATTAGGGGGGGCATGCAAAATCAATGATAAAATCAAGAGAAATTGGACTAAAAGAACCAGAAGAAATGAAGAAAGTGAAAGAGAGAAAATGTTCAATGAAATTTGGGAAAGTTCACATAAAGGGCAAGATGTTGAAATGCGCATTATGCGCAAGGTGAAAAATTTAAAATGAAAGGTCAAAGGGAAAGGTTGTGTGATGACGAGCGTCATCAGAGGAGGGACTGAGAGAGCGTAGTTTAAATAATACATATTAAAATGAAATGCTCATATCAATGCTCAACGATGCTGCATAGAAAACGATGATAATAGCGGTTTTTGCTTAAACGTGCATTTGAATTATGACTATAATGTGTGTGGCCACCAATGTATACGCAAACTAATAACTCATAAATAAAATTATTAATGCTATGGCTAATCAAGTTTTTATTAACGTTTACGATATTGCATTTATATTGAAAATCTCATAGGCCTTAAGTTAGCGTGAGCTGTGGGTTTTAGCTGCCTAGCTCTCATATTAAAAGCATTTTTCAGTTTTTCAGTGTGCTGATTCGCAAAGGGCCATGACCCTGCAAAATTTACTTTTCTTCAAATTGGAAGACTAATGTATCTTTATAAATCCGTTCTCAACCGCCTATTTGGTGCCTTAGTTAAAGTTTTGAATACAATGTTGAAACAAATGTTGATTAATGTAATGTACAAGGACGTTGAAACCATGGACAATGGAACTGCTGAACCGAGAAGACGTGCCAAGATATGAAGTAACCCCCAGATGTGCCACGTCCGAAGACGTCAATTATGAAGACCAATCAAAATGTTATGAATTAATGTGGGGTGACAATTAGAATTACCTAATGCTTAATTTGATAGGTTAAAGATAGTGGGGTATAGTAAATGTCCAATGAAATCTTGGGGGAAGGTATTACGAAAAAGGGATAAAAACCCATGTCACAGAAGGGTCAGGAATCTAGGTAGGGAATGCTATTGATTTTATCCAGAAACTCTGTTACTCTGTTTGGTGACTTTGAGACTTATTAAAACTATCTTCACCCATAGACTGCCCTTTACGGTTCTCCTCCTTATGAGGAAAGTGTCCCCTGTCTTTTAGACAAGTTTAGACTGATGGCGTTTTGACTGATGTCCTGAAGACGAAGACTGATCCTGTGTGCTGACCTAATCTTTGGAGGGTAATTATGACAATGCAATTTGTAATTTGTCTGTTTGCTTTTCCTTTCTAGGTACCAACTGCTCACTTTGAGAGAGACCATAGCTAGATGTTTTCCAAATTGGTGTTCTAAATTCTTTTGCATGAAGCCCAATATGCTAATGCTAATTAGTGGTTAGGATAGGAGTTCACTTCGACTGACGCAAATAGACAAATGACTGACGTTATGCTATGCTGAACTAACACGTATATGACATTTGCTGTATTTTGATCTATGTTTACGCAGTGTTATGTATTGATGTTTGTGATTCTTGCATTAATGAAATCTTATCACAGCTGCCATATCGTGACTATGCTGTTATGCTTCTTGATATTGAGATTAACTCTTTTGCTCGTAGATTGTAACCAATAGGGAATAAAATACATAAAATTCTAATAACAGGTGTGGTTATTCATGGCTGAAAGGTCATGGTTGTGTGGACAATTTGACTAATGTCTTTAACCAAAGTAAAGTGCATTGTGGTAATAAATATTGATGACATTATTGATATATTGCTTGACATATTGATCAGTTATCTTGTCCTACGGTGTCTCTCCACTGGGTCACAAGATTCATTGGCCTAAAACGAGTCCTAATGTGTAATAAATTAATATAGAAGGACGCGTTAATACCTCCACCATCACGCCAACAGAAATACGCCCAAACTATCACGACAAACGAATCCACGCGACGGTCTTCCAACCGCGGTATTACACTGGCGGTACACACCGCTGCGCTCAAAATACACACACTTTTACAAAACACAGCCACATTGCACAGTTCGAAATACATACACCTGATACACATACACACACCACTCCCACACACCCAATACAATATAAAACACACACCCACATAACCCACAAACTCCTATGACCAGAATCACCGAAAGAAGGCCAGAGAGAGACACCACAAACAACTATCAAGCATCCACAGGCACACAATACCATCACCCATATAACTTCCATGCACCTCACACAACACACCACTAAATATCACCCCACTTATCACTACACACACCACCCCACACATCACCCACACCACCCCATGGCACGGCAAAGACACCTCAGGTTCTCTGAAGAGGAGCTCAGGGTCATGGTGGAGGAATTCGTCTGGGTAGAACCACAGCTATTCGGAGCACAGGTGCAGCACACCTCCATAGCTAGGAAGATGGAGCTATGGTGAAGAATAGTGGACAGGGTCAACGCAGTGGGACAGCACCCAAGAAATAGGGATGACATCAGGAAGAGGTGGAACGACCTACGGGGGAAGGTGCGTTCTGTGATCTCCAGACACCACCTTGCAGTTCAGCGGACTGGCGGCGGACCCCCACCTCCTCCCCCACAACTAACAACATGGGAGGAGCAAGTCTTGGCGATTCTGCATCCTGAGGGCCTCGCAGGATTAGATGGAGGAATGGACTCTGGTAAGTCAAATCTTAACTATTACATCACCCACCCTACCTACATGCTATCACATACCCCCACCCTCGCCCTCACCCCCATCACTCCAACTCCTCACAAATGTCCCAATATCACAAACCACACATCCCAACACCAATCCCTGCATGCAACAACAAAGCATGGACACCCATCACCAATGCATGGCCACTGCACATACCCATACACCCCCCTAAACCCCCATCACACAAGGTCTCACACAGGAATGCAAGCACTGGGGTACACGGTCACCCACCTATTGCACACCATAGCACACACAGATGTAATAAACATCCTTTTATACCCCTGCAGGACACCTACCCAACGTCACCGGACAGGAGGGTCCAGACATCTCCACACCACCAACAGAAGAGGCACACAGTGATGACAGCAGCTCTGTCCAACTGCATCTAGATGACCAGCCCGGCCCATCGGGGACCTCGGGACAGTAGGTTCCCCTCACACAGTCACAGGCCACCACAGAGCTCCCTCCCTCTGGAAACACCAGCACAGCACCCACCCATACCTCTGTCCCCAGGACACGTCAGTCAGCAGTGTGTCCACCACTACAGGGAACCCGGACTTACCCACCACCCCAACAACAACAGGGACCTGGGGGCAGTGGTAGTGGGCACACCTTTCAGGGGACAGAGGCCCAGGGAAACAGGGGAACTGGGAAGTCGGCTGGGCAACAGGGGGAGGACAGGCTAAGGGAACGCACTTTCCACGAGGCCCTCTCCAACATCATGGGAGCCTACCACCACTCCCAGGAGACAATGGGAACGATACTGGCCAAGTTTCAGGAGACCCAGCGCCTGCAGGAGGAACAGTATTTGGGCTTCAGGGAGGAACTCAGATCCATCAATTCCACCCTGGGCACCATCGTAGGGGTGCTGAAGGAAGTACTCAACACCAGGAAGGACACTGTGGCACAACAAGGGGCCCCTGATACTAGCCTGGATGATGAACTGCCCACCACCTCCTCCGGCGGTAGTGGACAGGACGCCCTGCCACAGGACCACCACACCAGCACCCCACCCCCTGCAGAGGGAGAACCATCCCACAAACGGTCCCTGAGATCCAGGACAAAGACAGAGAACGATGCCAAGACCCCCACCAAGAAATGAGACCACCCTGATTGTCATCCTTTTGTCCCACTTTGTCACCCTGTCCATCCTCAAACTGCCCCAGCTCCACTTCCTATGCTCATTTGTGCAATGCACCTGTGAGACTAATAGACTGGACTCTGCCATGGACATTCCTCCACCATCAACCCTCACCATTTTACAACCCCCTCCAATATTGAGCACTTAAATAAACACCCTTCAAGCACAACACAATCTGGAGTCAGTCTGTGATTTCGAAATAGTGTTTTAGCAATTACAGTGTCAAAATGCTCTTTCAAATGTAATGTCAACATACCTATGTCACACAGCTCTAGTCCATGAGGAAACACAGCAGATGTCACACAGTGGGACCCACATCTGTGAAATCGTAAGGGAAAGTGACAACTCAGTGACCATCCACTGGGTGAAAACGACAGACAGTAGAGAGGTAGTAGTGTTAAAGTACATGTAGTAGACAGGTTTGGCTTCTTACCTGTGTCTCACTGGAAGTATTGCAGGATCACAGAGGTCCTGTTGTCAATGTCTTCTTCTTCTGCTTCCTCGCCTTCACTGTCTACAGGCTCCACAGCTGCAACAACACCGTCATCTGGACCATCCTCCTGCAGAAAAGGCACCTGTCATCGCAAAGCGAAGTTGTGAAGCATACAGCATGCCACGATGATCTGGCACACCTTCTTTGGTGAGTAGAATAGGGATCCTCCTGTCATATGGAGGCACCTGAACCTGGCCTTCAGGAGGCCTAAGGTCTGCTCTATCATCTGCCGAGTTCGCCCATGGGCCTCATTGTAGCGTTCCTCTGTCCTTGTCCTTGGATTCCTCACTGGGGTCAGTAGCCATGACAGGTTGGGGCAACCAGAGTCACCTGCAAATGGCGAGGGACAACTGTTAGACACACACTAACCTGTAGGGATATCCCCAGACAACCATTCCCACTGACTTGCTTCCATGTGCTCACCTAATAGCCACACACGGTGCCTCTGGAGTTTACCCATCACATAAGGGATGCTGCTATTCCGCAGGATGTAAGAGTCTTGCACTGAGCCAGGGAATTTGGCATTCACATGGGAGATGTACTGGTCGGCCAAACACACCATCTGCACATTCATCGAATGATAACTCTTCCGGTTTCTGTACACCTGTTCACTCCTGCGGGGGGTGTACCAAAGCCACATGTGTCCCATCAACGGCACTATGATGTTGGGGATATGTCCCAGGGCATAGAAGTCACCTTTCACTGTAGGCAAATCCTCCACCTGAGGGAAAATGATGTAGCTCCGCATGTGTTTCAGCAGGGCAGACAACACTCTGGACAACACGTTGGAAGACATAGGGTGGGACATCCCTGATGCTATGGCCACTGTTGTTTGAAATGACCCACTTGCAAAGAAATGGAGTACTGACAGCACCTGCACTTGAGGGGGATTCCTGTGGGATGGCGGATAGCTAACATCAGGTCTCTCTCCAACTGGGTACACAGTTCCAGGATTGTGGCAGGATCAAGCCTGTAGGTGATTATCACATGTCTTTCCTCCATTGTCGACAGGTCCACCAGCGGTCTGTACACCGGAGGATGCTGCCATTTCCTCACATGTCCCAGCGGACGGTGCCTACCAAGGACAACAGTGAGCATAGAGTCAACCATCTCAGAGGTACGTACCCACAGCTTACATAGAACACAATTCATAATCTGAAATTTGGCCTGTATGAGTGTTGAGGCAAGGCCTAGGTATGTGTGACGCAGTTAAAAATTAAGCCATGTGGGCCCCTGAAATGGCGGCTGCCTGACCTGTAAAGTGGGACAATGGGATGTGAGGTAACTGCGCTGGCATTGTACACCGTTGCGGTAGGCGGTCGAAGACCGCGGGCGCAATTCTGCAGTGGTTAACATTGGACCCTATGGGTCCCAGGAGCCAATGACGATGTACGCCGGCGGTGACGGTATGGACCGCCGCAGACGTGACCGCCATTTTCTATCTGTTCAATCACTTGATACCTGATCTTCGACAGGAGAGGACCTACACTGCAAGTGCTGCTGTGACCTCGGTCTGGAAGAGACAATGGCTCATGCGTCTGGGGAAAGGGCCCCTGCCTTCAAATCGGAGGAGTTGGAGAAACTCATGGATGGGATCCTCCCACAGTACACGCTACTCTACGGTCCACCAGACAAACAGGTAAGTACACTGGGAGCATGCTGTATGGGCTATTCCTGTGTGGAGTGGGGTGGATGAAAGATGGGGGGGAGATTGAGGCGTGCATGAAACGACGGTGAGTGCATGTGCCACATGACAAGGGTAGGGATGGGGGCCAATGACTGTGACGGTGCAGTTGGTAATTGTGAGAAAGTAGCCTCTTTCTAGCCTTGTTACCCCCCACTTTTGGCCTGTTTGTGAGTATATGTCAGGGTGTTTTCACTGTCTCACTGGGATCCTGCTAGCCAGGGCCCAGTGCTCATAGTGAAAACCCTATGTTGTCAGTATGTTTGTTATGTGTCACTGGGACCCTGCTAGCCAGGACCCCAGTGCTCATAAATTTGTGGCCTATATGTGTTCCCTGTGTGATGCCTAACTGTCACACTGAGGGTCTGCTAACCAGAACCTCAGTGGTTATGCTCTCTCTGCTTTACAAATTTGTCACTAACAGGCTAGTGACTAAATTTACCAATTCACATTGGCATACTGGTACACCCATATAATTCCCTAGTATATGGTACTGAGGTACCCAGGGTATTGGGGTTCCAGGAGATCCCTATGGGCTGCAGCATTTATTTTGCCACCCATAGCAAGCTCTGACAATTCTTACACAGGCCTGCCACTGCAGCCTGCATGAAATAACGTCCACGTTATTTCACAGCCATTTACCACTGCACTTAAGTAACTTATAAGTCACCTATATGTCTAACCTTCACCTGATGAAGGTTTGGTGCAAAGTTACTTAGTGTGTGGGCACCCTCGCACTTGCCAAAGTGCCCCCACATCATTCAGGGCAAATTCCCCGGACTTTGTGATTGCGGGGACACCATTACACACGTGCACTGCACATAGGTCACTACCTATGTACAGCATCACAATGGTAACTCCGAACATGGCCATGTAACATGTCTAAGATCATGGAATTGTCACCCCAATGCCATTCTGGCATTGGGGGGACAATTCCATGATCCCCCGGGTCTCTAGCATAGTACCCGGGTACTGCCAAACTGCCTTTCCGGGGTCTCCACTGCAGCTGCTGCCAACCCTTCAGACTGGTTTCTGCCCTCCTGCGGTCCAGGCAGCCCTGGCCCAGGAAGGCAGAACAAAGGATTTCCTTTGAGAGAGGGTGTAACATCCTCTCCCTTTGCAAATAGGTGTCAGGGCTGGGGAGGAGTAGCCTCCTCCAGCCTCTGGAAATGCTTTGATGGGCACAGATGGTGCCCATCTCTGCATAAGCCAGTCTATACCGGTTGAGGGATCCCCCAGCCCTGCTCTGGCACGAACCTGGACAAAGGAAAGGGGAGTGACCACTCGCCTGACCTGCACCTCCCAGGGGAGGTGCCCAGAGCTCCTCCAGTGTGTCCCAGACCTCTGGCATCTTGAAAACAGAGGTGTTTGTGGCACACTGGACTGCTCTGAGTGGCCAGTGCCAGCAGGTGACGTCAGAGGCTCCTTCTGATAGGCCCTTACCTCTCTTGGTAGCCAATCCTCCTTCCTAGGTAGCCAAACCTCCTTTTCTGGCTATTTAGGGTCTCTGCTTTGGGGATCTCACCAGATAACGAATGCAAGAGCTCACCAGAGCTCCTCTGCATCTAACTCTTCACCTTCTACCAAAGGATTGACCGCTGACTGCTCAGGATGCCTGCAAAACCACAACAAAGTAGCAAGACAACTACTAGCAACATTGTATCGCTTCATCCTGTCGGCTTTCTTGACTGTTTCCAGGTGGTGCATGCTCTGGGGGTAGCCTGCCTCCTGTCTGCACCAGGAGCGCTGAAGAAATCTCCTGTGGGTCGACGGAATCTTCCTCCTGCAACCGCAAACACCAAAAGACTGGATCACTGGTGCTCTGGGTCCCCTCTCAGCACGACGAGCGTGGTCCCTGGAACTCAGCAACTCTGTCCAAGTGACTCCCACAGTCCAGTGGCTCTTCAGTCCAAGTTTGGTGGAGGTAAGTCCTTGCCTCCCCATGCTAGACTGCATTGCTAGGTACCGCGTGATTTGCAGCTGCTCCGGCTCCTGTGCAATCTTCCAGGATTTCCTTCGTGCACAGCCAAGCCTGGGATAAGGGATAACTGGACCTGGCACAAGGTGTAAGTACCTCTGGTACCCACTACAAGCCAGGCCAGCCTCCTACAGTAATAACTTTTCTTTTCCCCATGTACAATTCATGTAGGTCAGTGCCCACCAGAAAAAGGATATTTGGCGTGCCATCGCCAAGGAAGTCCGGACTCTGGGGGTCCACCACAGATGGAGCACCCACTGCCGTAAGAGATAGGAGGACATTCGCCGCTGGAGCAATAAGACAGCGGAGGCCCAACGTCGGAGGGGTGCCCGTCGCACCATGACCCCCCTGATGTTCAGTATCCTGGCGGTGGCGTACACGGAGTTGGATGGGCGCTTGAGGGCATCACAGCAGCCACAAGGGGGTGAGTACACTCTCATTCTGCTGATTTTGCGCGCAGTGGAGGTGTCTGGGTGGGGGAGGTGGGCTGCGGGTTTCCCTAGGTCAGGGCGAGGGTGCTAGTTAGGTCCCCTTGTTCTGGCAGACCCTGTGGCACCCCACCCCACCTGTCACCTAGTCAGGCTCCTGTGTCATCCATGTGTGCAGATGTCGGCCCTAGCCTTGTAGGCCATGTCGCAGGGATTGAACAGTGGAGCCCAAGTGTGCGGCGTAGTGCAGGGGCCTTCTGTGTCTGTCGTGTCCGCCAACGGTAGCGGTAATGCATGCACTCAACATGTCTTTCTTCTGTCTCCCCCCCCTGCTTTTAGTGGTCTCCCTGTTCTTGTGTGCATTAGCATCATCAGGCGGAGGAGCAGTGGCACCGGAGCAGGAGGGAGCTGCATCCCATATGGCCCTGGAGGGCGAGACTACTGACTCGGAGTTCACCAGTGGGACAGAGGGCGAGGGGAACTCCATGGCGGGGACAGGAGCTGACGCAAGTGACAGGGACTCGTCCTCTGATGGGAGCTCCGTTGTGGTGGCAGCAACATCTGTGCCCCCGCATCTACAGGTACAGCCACAACCCCCCCTACCAGCACCACCCTCCAAGCAGCCCCTCAGCCTTTGCCCCGTGCCCACTCACCCAGGAGGGTGGGCATCACCTTCACCCCAGGCACCTCAGGCCCTGCCCCAGTCACCCCTGCTGCCCTCAGTGAGGAGGCCATTGACCTCCTCAGGGCCCTCACTGTTGGGCAGTCTACCATTCTGAATTCCATCCAGGGTGTAGAAAGGCAGTTGCAACAAACAAATGCATTCGTGGAAGGCATTCATTCTGGTCAGGCGGCCCTTCAGCGAGCTTTTCAGACTCTGGCCTCAGCACTGATGGCAGCCATTGTCCCTGTGTCTAGCCTCCCCCCTCCAACTTCCTACACCCAGACCCAATCCTCTCTACCTCAGCCTATCTCAAGCATACCTTCAGACCAGCATGCACACACCTCAACACACAAGGGAAGCTCAGGCAAACATAAGCACCACACATCCCAGAGGCAATCACGCAAGCATCACACACATGCAGACACACCAACATCTACTGCCTCCACTGTGTCCCCCTCCTCCTCATCTCCCTCCTCCCTCCCAGTCTCATCTACACTCGCACCTGCATGCACTATATCTACAGCCACTACTTCCATCACCAGCAGACACACCACCACACCCCGCTCACGTGCAGTCACCACCCCCACTACCATTCACACGTCCCCTGTGTCCTCTCCCAGTGTGTCTGTGACGCCCCCTCCCAAGATACACAAACGCAGGCACACACCAACCCAACAGCCATCCACCTCACGACAGCCTCCAGCGCATGCACCTTCACCCAAAGTCACCAAATGCACACCTCCAACAACCACAACCTCTTGCTCCACTCCCAAACCCCCTCCAGCTGCCCATCTCAGTGTTCCCAAGAAACTTTTCCTGCCCAACCTTGACCTCTTTCCCTCACCTCCCCCACCACGTCCGTCTCCTAGGGCCCGACTCTCCAGGTCCCAACCTAGCACCTCAGCCACAACATCTCCGGGACCAGTGGTTCCTGTAGTCACCGGAATCTGGAGTGCACCAGCCACCAGGGCAGCCAGTGTGGCACGGAGCCACAGCGCAGACAGTCCCCCACCTGTCAAGCATCAAAAGTTGGCCAGTGCCCGGCGGGAGAGGGGGAAGACTCCAGCCACCAAAGCCGCTCCCAGGGGTACAGGTGGGAGTGTGGAGTCAGCTGTGACACCTTTCAAGGTGGGTAAGGCCCACAAGAATGTCAGCAAGTCTGGGAAGAGCAGCACGGCAGAGAAGACAGCCATCATCCCCGCTGCCCAGGAGGCCACCGCCACCCGCCCAGCTTTCCAGGAGGCCACCGCCATATGCAAACCTCTCATAAGGAGCCCTTGCATGCCTCAAACTTTGACTAATACAAGTTTTCTCCCTTTTCTGTGAGGAAAATTTCTGGAAGCTTGGGGGAGGCACACACTTCCTATCATCTAGCATTTCCTCACACCTTCAGATACAAATGGTATATCACTTATATGAGTAGGTGAAGTGCCTGTGACAGGAAAGGTCCCACAACATGGACAGATCACATTTCCCACTGAAAACTGACCCTTTTTTTGCAATGTAGGCAGCTGTGGAGTTTGGGCCCTAACTCAGTCAGCACCGAAGGAAACCAGCAAACATACACACTTTTGAAAACTAGGCGTCCAGGGGAATCCAGGATGTGATGGCTAGCATAGGTCTTACCAAGTATCCCTACTCAGATTTCCCTGCTAAACTCAAATTTGGACAAACAACACACTTTCTTACATTTCTGTGAGGAAAAAAACAATTTTTGCAATTTGGGTAGTGGTGGATTTAGGGTCACAGCCCTGCCAGCACCTTTGGAAACCTAGCAGGTTTGTACATTTTAATAAACTACACACCCATAGAAATCCATGGTGGGGTGCCTTTCATGCCTCTCACCAGGTTTTCCTACACAGAAACCTTTACAAACCTTCAATTGTGACTAAAAAAAACACATTTTCCATATATTTCTTTGAGATAAACTTCTGGAAATATGCGGGAAGCCCCAAATGTTCTACCGCCCACCATTCCCACAAATATTCCTCATAAAATGGTTACTGTTTTGTGTGGTAGGCCAAGTGCCTGTGACAAGAATGGGCCCAGAATGCAACATGGACACATCACATTTGTCAACTGAAAACTGACTTGTTTTTTGCAATGTGGGTAGCTGTGGATTTTAGGCTGCAGCCCAAGCCGTCACTAAAGGAAAATTGGAAAACCTGCTAATTTTTTTTAACTAGTCACCCGGGGGAACTTAGGGTGGGGTGACGTGCATGGCTCTCGCTAGGTTTTCTTACCATAAGCTCTTGAAACCCTCAAACTTTGACTAAAACACATATTTTAGTCACTTGTCTGTTCTGTAATCTGTGGGGTTGCACATATTTTGCACAAATTGGAGACCCCACCTCCACTTTTGTGGATGGTCAAGAGACTATAGCACAAATGGCCCTAAACAGCAGTGGAGAGATCAGTGAAAGAGATAGCTATGGTATTTAGGGCCATGCTTGTTCACCACCCTGGGAAACCTACCAACCAAAGACAGTTTTGAAAACTAGAAGGGGCTTCCAGGGCACACAATACCCTGCATACCTCAAACTATGTGTAAAATCACTCAATGTTCCTTAGATTTATGTAAAGGAAACTTCCGGGAACGAGAGGAATCCACAAAATTCCTCCAACCCAGAAGTACTTGTTCCAAGTATTTGTTCCAATAAAAACACTGTCCTACTTGTGTGGCTGTTTGTGAGAAAGACATCCTTTTAGCACGTTCTTCCCAATATTGTCTGACTGACTGACCCTGACTGTGCCCTGGGTATATGGTAAACTGGTACAATTACAATTGGCAATGACAAACCCCTTCATGTCCCTAGTAGATAATAGTGCAAGAGGGATTAAAACTACCTATAAGTCCCTAGTATATAAAAGGGCATGGAAGTTTGAAGGCCCAGTAGATTTTCTGCACTGGAGTGTGCACTGTTGTGTTGCCTGTTGTCATTTTTAAAAGCAGCCCTGCCTTGCAGACTGTCTTTAAAAAGTAAAATGTGTGCAAAGTCAACTTTGGAATTAAAAGTACTTCCAAAGTGATAATTAATCTACCCTATTTTTCATCACTAAGGTCTCCCCTAGATGCCCCAGGGTTGGGGTGCCATGTAGCTATAAGGAGGGGCATTACAAAAAGATATTTTATATGCCCTGGTGAGGGGAAAAGCTGCGCCTTTTGTTTGTCCTCATTTTAGATACTTATCTCCATAGGCTAAAATAAGAATATTTTCCATAAGCATAAGTATTGCTAGGAAGGAGCTAAATGTGTCAGGAAAGGACTCAAACGATTGGTAATGATAAATCCAACGCACTGCCACTGCTGAATGTATCATAACTAATACAGAAAACAAGTTAAGAGACTTTGGCCCTCATTACAACATTGCCGGGCGGTAGTTATAACCGGAGTGCCCATTACGAGATCCCCGATGCGCCGGATGTCGGGCGCAACACGGGAGCCAGCTCCAAATGGAGCCGGCGGTGGTGCGGCGGTGCGACATGTGCAGTTGCACCCATCGCGCTTTTCACTGTCTGCCAGGCAGACAGTGAAAAGCTTCATGGGGCTGTGGCAGGGTCCCCGCGACTCCCCTTTCCGCCAGCCTTTTCATGGCGGTTCCTACTACCATGAAAAGTCTGGCGGGAGGGGGACTCGTAATCCCCTGGGCAGCGCTGCCCTGGAGGATTACAACCACCGGAACCAACGTGGTGCGACCGCTGCACTTCCGCCACGGTCATAATACCAAGGATTGCACCACCAGCCTGTTGGCGGTGCAACTGACGAAACAGCCCTAGTGGTCTTTGGCTGCCAGGGTTGTAATGAGGGCCTTTATTTTATGTAAGCCAAATTCCAGCCTGCTATTGGCCTCTCCTGATTGGTCAGCCTTAACAGGATTAGTCAGGCTGCTTTGATGAGGTGATAAATGGCATGCACTGAGCAGAGGTGATCTGATGGATGGGGGGGGTTGGCAGATGCTGATGCCAGGCCAGGAAGGGGAGGAGGTAAATCAAACTGGGCTTCAAAGGAAGCAGGACAGAAAGGAATACCAGACAGGCTTGCCCTCTCACCCTATCCCTCACTGATAGATAACAAGCCCAGGAAATGAATTTGCAGATGTCCAGAGGGGGAGTGTTAATGGAAATTAGCCACACCAGTAGGTTAGTTTCACCATGTCTTGCTCCTCTGGAGGAAAGTGTCCATCTTGGAATTTTTAAGTGAAGTGCTTTATGGGACAAGAAGATGCCACACGTTGGAGGAAGCTGTCCTGCTTTTGGATGGCACCCTGCAGCTCATTGGACTAGAGTGCCCCTTTGCTTATCCCCCAAGATGCTTGACTAAAAGTGGCTGATCTGCATTGCAACTCAGATCTGCTGCCTGAAATCACAAGAAAAGAAGGATTGCCCTGCTTGCTGGAACCCTGGTCTGCTACCCCAAGGACTGCACTCTGAAGTTATGCTCCTGTTGAACACTGTAACAGCTCTAAGGACTTTGCCTTGTTTCAAAAAGGACTCAGGTATGGACTCCCTGAAAGCAACAGTTGAACAGAGCTTCACCTGCACCATCTCCATCCAGAAGACCCCCGCTGAACAGGCTCCAGTGGCCTTTGAAGGAATTGGCCACGTGCATTCTGGGTAACGTAGTCCCAGCATCCCAGTGACCATTTCAGAGCTTCTAGACCTTTGGATTAGTGTTGTGGATGCCCTAAGATCCCTGCCTGGAAACAAGAAGAAGAAGTACTGCTCTGCTGAACCTCTGATCTGCACCAAGAAGGACTACACTCACAAGGACTGCAACTGCTGCACACTCTGGGCTTCACAAAAGAGGACTTTGCCTGGCTTCTAAATGATTCAGGAGTGGACTCCCACTAAGCAACATGTATAAAGGAGCTACAAAGAGTCATCTGCATTAACTCCTGCCAGAAGAGCCCAGCTGGACAGCGTTCAGTGGATTTTTAAGGATTTGGCCAGGTGCATTGTGGGGACTGTAGTCTCAATGCCCCAAGGAGCAACTCAGAGATTCTGGAACCTTGGATGGAGTTGTAGACCACTTTCCTGCATTAAGAAATGCTTCTGGAAGTAAGTGTAAAAGTGCTGCATTGCAGCAGGCTAGAACTCTTGACTGTGCCTGTGTCCAGTGCAACCTTTGTTTGAACCCTTTGAGCGCTATATGTTTCTAAGCGCTAGTAGTTTTTATCTTTACAAATTCATATCTCTTGTTCCCTGTATTGAACTTTTATAATTTTGTTGTCATAGTAAAGGTAAAAATATTTCCTATTTTTATAAATTGGTGTGGGATTTTAACTGTATGTTGTGTCTTACTAATTTTCTGTATTGGTGTATTTAAATGCTTTACATACCTGTCTCCCACGTTAAGCCTGACTGCTCATTACCAAGCTACCAGGGGATGAGCTAGGGGCTGATGTTTTGAGACCTTGACTGGACCTAGCATTGTCTGGGAACATTATTAAAGTGGTAGGTGTTTACTTACGTCTACTAATAACCAGTCTCAAGTACTGCTCCTAATGACCACAACAGGAACAATCAAACCAGCCGGTCAATGGGCTCCCCTGCGAGGACTACCACTTTACCTGGGTTTGATCTCTACGTTTTGTTTCTATAGTTTCCTGGTGTCTAGTGAGCTTCCTGACCCCCAAAGCAAACTTTCAATCTGCACCTCGGGGGAGGGGCAGAAAGACTGTTTTAGCATTTGTGGAGGTGGGAATATGGCCATGCCCATGGTGGGCAGTCCTCACTCATATGTTTTTTAATTAATTTTCCCTAGTGTCTAGTGGGCTTCCTGCCCCACACCAGGGGTGCATGTTGGGGGTAATTTCTCCCATCTGCCCCTAGGGGGATGGAAAGACTAAAGTTTTTGTGGGGAGTCTAGGGGGAGCACAGGTCCTTGCTCAAGGAGCTGCTCTCCATGCAAAAACCCTGGTGTCAAGGAGTGGATCCCTTTAGGGGGGGTTGTTCCACTGTTGTGATTCCCAAGAAGGGATCCACTGGGTAATGATATCTCTGGAAAGAGGAGATTCTTCCCTTTCCAACAATACGTCCCCCTTGCAAATTTAGTGACAATAAAATGAGTGGATTGGCTAATTTTGCTTTCACATTGTGTAGAAATGATGTCACTGTGCCATGCACACTGATTGTCATTTCTACTAACAACAAAAAAAAACACTTGGGCTTCTATGGAAGCTCTTCCCCAGCAACCTGACTTCAAAAAAAAGAAAGGAAATCTTCTGGTGCAAGCAGCAGAGGGTCCTTTTAGTGCTTCACCAGAATCAACAAATGCCACTGGAGGAACTGGGGAAGTAGAATGTTCTATAATCTGTAATGCTGTTTAGGGCTAGTTGATGGTCAAAGGTGAAACATGGAGGCAAGACAAGTGGATTCCAATGGGAGTCCCAGGCAATCTAATGCCTTCAATCTCAATCTCAGAGAAGAATCAAACCACAATTGATTGAGGATAGTTCTGATACTAAGAACTCTCCTGACTTGTTTATAGCTGTTCTTCCTCTATGCAGGAATACTGATTGACCAATCTCATCCTATGTTTTTTGATCAATATAGGTATCTGAAGGGACTGAATGCTGAACTGCAGTACACCATGAATCTCCTAAATATATGAATAAATGAATACATAAATAAATACATACATACAATATGTGCCAAATGGACAGATAATTCTAGAAGCATGAGCACACCAGGAGTGTCCTTTTGTCACATAATAACATTAACCCTTGGTCATTATGAGGCATGAAATCCAACTCCCAGTCTCTGAAAATATTGTGAGTTCACGTAAATCAATGCAGTTGGAGAGCAGCAGCTTTTTGCAAGACCTTAGGTCTGTTAGAAATTGCAGTCTCTAGTTGTCAGAGGTATGCACCCTGACCAAGTAGGGGCCACAATTCTAGAGATAAGTCACAACACAAAATAAATTATCCTGTGCTCACCCCCATTTAGCATCCAGCTCTTCCACCTGGCAGAATTTCCTGAGTCCAGAAGAATATTAACTTTGTGGTGTCAGAGATCCAGTACCGATACCCATTTCTGTCTTTGAAGTAGATAAACGTCAAAGAAAAGTCTTTGTCGTGCAGAAGACCCTGCCTTCCCTGCCCTGGCCCCAGACACACTTCAGGGGGTTGCAGATTGCATTTGGTGAGGACAGGCAAAGTCCTATTCAGTCAGGCACAAGTGTCAGCTCCTTCCACCACTCTAGCTCAAGAAGACCCATCAGCCTGGTGATGGGCTATTAGGATATGCTTGCACACCTCAGTTCCCTTTGTGTGTCTGCCTAGAGTGAATTCGCAAACAGCCCAACTGTCATCCTGACACAGACGTGTACTCAGCAGACAGGCAGAGGCTCAGAATGGTTAAGCAAGAAGATACCCACTTTCTAAAAATGGTGTTTTCAAACTTACAATTCAAAAACCAACTTCACCAAAAGCTGTATTTTTAAATTGTGAGTTCTGAAACTCCAAACTCCAAACTCCAAATCTCTATGTTCTCCCAATGGGAAATTACACTCAAAAGATATTTCAAGGCAGTCCCTATATTACCTTATCAGAGCGATAGGCCTTGTGATAGTGAAAACCGAGTTTAGCAGTATTTCACTATTTGGACATGTAAAGCACACCAGTACATGTCCTATCTTTTAAATACACTGCACCCTCCCATTGGGCTGCCTTGGGACTTCTTTAGGGGTGACTTACAGGTAGTAAAAAGGAAGGCTTGGGCCTGGCAAGTGGGTGCACTGGCCAAGTTGAAATGGCAGTTTAAAACTCCACACATCGACACTGCACTGGCAGGTCTGAGACATATTTAGAGGGCTACTCATGTGGGAGGCACAATCAGTGCTGCAGATCCACTCGTAGCATTTGATTTACAGTCTCTGGGCACACATAGTGCACTTTACTGGGGACTTACTAGTAAATTAAATATGCCATTAATGGATAAACCAATCAACAATTCAATTTAGACAGTGAGCACTTGCACTTTAGCACTGGTCAAAAGTAGTGAAGTGTGGAGAGTCCTAAAGCCAGCAAAAACAAAATTCAGCACAGGATCAAAAACGGGAGGTCAAAAACAAAAGGACAGGGAAAACCACTTCAAGAGCTGACATGTCTAACAGCCTGTAAAGTACTGGAGCAATAGGATGGACTGCTCTGACTACCAGAGAGTACTGGATCAATCGGAAACAGTGTGGAATAGGATATTATAGTGGTTTTAGGAACTGAAATAAAGCAGAATGATCTGGAGTGACACCTAATTAGGCAAGGATAATGGGGCATATTCATGAATGAGATCATACAAGTAGCATCAAAAGAAATTTAATTACTTAGATAATTATTAGAATTGTATGTACTTCTTGTTAATTCTAGCTTATTGGATCTATACGTAGTGTACACGTGCTACAAAAATTCAGTGTAAAAAAACCTAAAATGTTTGTCACTCAGTTAAAAGTTTGTTTCCCATGTCATCCTGTCACATTCTGGTAGGAATAGCCAGTATGGAAATTAGTCATCAAAAAAACATATTTTTCAGTGATAGAATACCTTCATTTTGCTGAGAAATTTACTCTACGGATAGCATCCTTACATCAAATCTATTTGTTACAATTCCCTGTGTACCCTCTCAACATTTTTGCCTGTGCTTTTTTATTATCTCTTGAATGCTCATGAGCACTCAAGTCACCTAGATGTGTGTTTCTGAACATTTTGTGCTAGCTTTGTGTCACCAAATTGTCGCAGATTGGCACAGAATGATTATTTGAAATGTAAAAATCTTATTCTGCACTGTCCCCTACACATCTAAAGTAGAAAAAATGTAAATGTTTATTTATTTAATTCGTTATTTCAGCAGTTTTATATAGTGTGGACCCTATCCAAAGATGTTAGAGCACTTTACTATAGACAAGGATCTCTAAATAAGGTTAATGATCTCAAAGTAGCCATTTCATAAGGCAACGAGGGCTAGATGTACAACTATTTCATTTTGCGCGTCCCTAATTGCGATATGTTGCGAATTGCAATTAGAGACTCGCAGAATTAAATGTACGAATGTGTCTCAGACATATTTAGTGATTCTCAATGGGGTCGCAAATGATCTACCTCATTAATATTCATAAGGTAGGTCGCAATTGGCAACCCCATTGGGAATAGCTGCACTCACAGGGTTGGTGGCCTGCTGTGTTCAGCAGACCACCATGTCTGTGACTGCTTTTCAATAAAGCAGGTTTTTTTAAATGCAGCCAGTTTTCCTTAAAGGAAAGAAGGATGCATTTCAAAAAGAAAAATGAAAAATTAATTTTAATTTTTTTCAGAGTAGGCAGTGGTCCTTGGGGCATTGGGCATTGGGGCATGAAATTGGTGTTAACTGTGATTGTTTTGCGACTGCATTCACGGTCACAAAACAATCATACATACCAGTGTGACTCGCAATTAGGAAGGGATGTCCGCGGGACGCCCCTTCATAATTGCGAGCCGCAATCCCTATTTTGTGAGTCGGTAAAAGCATACCGATTCACAAAATAGGGATGGTGCATCGTAAATCGGGCCCCAAATTACAAGTGTACCCTTTACAGCTTTACAATTGTTCCCTTAACAATAAACAAAGATCTTTTTACAAAGTCCAAAATTAAAATGGCAAATCACTACAAAAGGCACAGAACTGCTACTATTCACAGAACAATGTACAACATCCAGACGGGATCTGATGAGAAGGAGGTAGGGCAGTAAACCTCATGGTCAGACACTGAGTGATATAGGCGAATTAGCATATTCCCCAAGGGGAGAAGCTAGGGTGTCTTTGAAGGAGAAGGGCTTTCAGACCCATTTTGAAGATCACCATCAGGGAGGTAGTGCACAGTTTCAGGGTAGAGAGTTTCAAATTCCTTGTCGCATTTCATGAGAAGTATTGTGCCATGAGTCGTTCCTTTTTTAAAGTTGGAGGTTTAAGTAGCAGAGCTTTGGTGTTTTGTGATGATCTAGTGCCACAAGTGAGTATAAGTTGGTCTGCCAAGTAACAGGGAATGGATGAGTGTAAGGCCTTGTGAGTGATACAAACTGTCATTGACGAATGGGTAACCACTGAAGCGTGATCAGCAGAGATGTGATTTGGTCATTCCTTTTGGCATCAAAGCAGAAGCATGCCACCAAATGAAAAACTGATTTCAGAGGGATGAGTTGGGTCTTGGGAAGAACAGTCAAGAGAGAATTATAATAGTAAATTCTGGAGAGCACTAGTGGTTGAACAGATTTCAGGTCCTGCTCTGGAAAGTAATGGTAAATTCCCAGGAGAAGAGGCAGTTGATATCTTGCATTTTTGGCCATACTGCTGATTTGTGAATGTAAGTTAAGTCTTTTATCTAGGATGACCTCTAAGGATGTGTCACTGTCAACAATGGTGGATTTGCTGTTAAGGGTGCGGTGTGAGTCCACCCAGGATTGTACCAGACATGTTGATTTTCAAAAGGAAATGAGAAGGAATTCAGTTTGGTACAGTTCAGTTTTAAATTATGAGACATTATCAAGTCTTGAATGGAATTCAAAGTGATGGCAAATTATGAGATGTCCTGTGGAGAGGAGAATTTTAAGTATAGTAGGGTGTGTTGACATAAAGGTTAAATAAGGTTTGAGCGACGATACAACCCTGTGGGACCCCTTTTATTTTAGTCCACATAACACTGCCAATAAGCATGAAATTAGTTTCCAACGCCCCATGTGCTCATAATTGGGAACTTCTTCAGTTTACTGGGCCACAGAATGGAACAGCCTGTCTAGTCTTAACGATTTGAGAGTGCGTAATCAGCGGACGAATAGCATGTCATATTTTCAAAAATTCCCCAAAAACATTTTCTTCATTCCCGTTCCTCCTTTCCCTATCTATCTCTCTAAACAAAACCACTGACCTTTTCCAGTTTGCCAGTTAGGTGCAGAAGTTTGAGGCCCAGCACTTACATATTTTCCTTCTTAGAATCAAGTTTAGATAAAAAGTCAAGTTTAGATGCTTTACATGGGAGAAGAGGGCACCCATCTCCTGATGCGCTATTTCAAACATAACAAGAGAGGAACTTAGCTCCATGGCGATTGCCAGAGAGCGAGAATTGGTCTTACCTACCGCTGCCCAAAATTCTTCCAATTTTGGGCAAGAGGCAAACACATGCATGTCATTTGCCTCAGCGCTGCCGCACCGCTTGCAATTTGGGCCTCCGCTCCCTGTTATTTCTGCCAATTTGTATGGAGTCCAATAAATTCTATGATGAGTGAAAGTGATTTTTCCTTAATGCAGCAGGTTTGACCACCAAATAAGGCGTGGATAAAGATACTTACCATAACTCATCCAGCTCAGCATCCGGCAAGTATCCTTTCCATGCAGAATATGGCAATTTCATCTTTACATCCACTGCCATCAACAGATGCTGGTGCCACCGTGCCACCTCCTTCTTTATGACCAACCAGTCTTGTAGGTCCATTCCCATTTGTCCTGGTTCAGGGCCTACCCACCCCTGATTCACATTCACCTGATAGATTTTAAGCCTGGAGACAACCCCCTCTGTCTTATTACTTCAGTACTCCCAGGTTAGCCTCTGCCCGTTGCCCACCAACTGCCCCCATCTAGTAACACCACTTTGCTTCAAGGCTTTTGCAAGACTGTCAAGCAAACATTCTGGAGTTCCTGGGGAATCCTATACAGGGGACAACCTACTATAGTAGGCAATATCCAAAAACAATCTAACCTCATACCAGGTGCTTGCTGATGCCTGTAAACATTTCAGTCTAACCTTTTTAAAGAATTTTGATGCTCCAAATTTATAGGAAAAGCCTACCTCAGGCAAGCCCAAAGGCATTGCTCTAAACATTACCCCTAACAAGGTCTCATCCGGTTGTAGTAAAAGCATTCTGTTGTTTTTTAGCTGAAAAGCCCAACAAGAACAAAAACTGAAGGTCTGGGAGTCCTAACCCTCCCAACACTACTCTCCTCCTCAGGTGCTTCCAGGAGAGACCTATTCCCTTACTAGCCAAAATAAATGATGTTATTTCCCTTGCAATTTCTGGAGAACCTTTTTTTATCAAAGGTTAAAAGGATGTTGTCAAACAGGAAAGTCATTCCTCACAAGATTTATCTGCTCGTATATGCAAAGTGACTTGTTTTCACATCTCTTTACTAAATATCCTATCTCACAACCCACCTTTTCAATATTCACTTCTGCCATTTTCCCTATATCTTGAGTTATTTATATCCCCAAGTATCTCATCTCTGCTACACATTCTCTTTCCCGTAGCTCTGACTCCAGGTCATTATTTCCATTTTTACCTCAAAACTAGTGAACCTTGCAAAATTCCTTGCTTCTCTCAAGAGATGTGGCAAAGTGGACTTTACATCTGAGGTATAAACCATCAAATCATCAGCATATAAAGCAATTTTCCTGGAAGACGCACCAACCTCAAAGGACTTTATCCTTTCATTTAATCTCAAACTTTTAAAGCGAAAGGTTTGATGTAAAGGTTAAAGAGGATGGGGGAGAGGGGACAACCATGTCTTTTTCCCCTTTCTGTTCTCACGGACAATGATAAATGATCGTTCACTAAAATCCTCACATTTGGAGCAGTATAGATCTTCAGTAATGTGTTTGTCAAGGTTTCGCCTAATCCAAAATAGACTAAATCAGCCATGAGATATTGACAATTAACAAAGCCAAATGCCCTAGCGGCATCCACAGTCACGACCGCTAATGGGACACCTAGAGTTGAGGCTAAATCTATTGAGCCTATCAGGATACAATTAAGTTCTCTCATGTCTCTCCACAGAAGAAATCCCATTTGATCCTGAGGTATTAAATGCCCCACTGCTCTATTTAAACAAGCTGCTAAAATGCTGGAAAAGACTTTATAATCAAAGTGAATAGCGAAATTGGGCAGTTACATGATGAATGGAGGGGGGAGCATGGCGGGTGGCTAGCTACAGGTCGGGAGCTGTTTCCAAAGGAGTGTCATTATCACAGTGAAAACAATGCTTACCTCATCTCAGAGGTGTGAGGCGAACGAGGATTTTTTTTGCCCTTTATCCCACAATTGCGGATGGGATTATCCCAATTTGGGCTGAGTTGTTTAATTCTATCTTGATAGGTGGTGAGCCAATTTCCGAGTCATGTAGTGAAGCAATAATATTGCTAATCTTGAAGCCTGGTAAGAATCCCGTACAGTGCCAATCTTACCACCCAATTTTATTACTCAACTGTGATTATAGTCTTTACCAGCATTTTAGCAGCTCATTTAAATAAAGTTGCAGGGCATTTGATACATCAAGACCCCTTGATCTTCTGCCATCAGAGTTGAGAGAGAGTCATTAATTTTTATCTCTTGCGTCCTACCCATGAGGAATTATTAGAAAAATTGAAGGACCACACCGGTGATGCCCATTCGGTTTCTGAGTGTGTCCAGGAGCATAAAGGGGTTTACTGTCTAAGAACAGCCTCTGCAAGAGCCACTGGGAGTGAGTACGCCGCTGCAACCAACGTGGGTACAAGGAAAAGAGGAACTGTTTTTGCTGAGGGAATAACTTAACAATGCTGGCAATAGTTTTCCTGATAGCTGGGGTGATAAATAGTCCACTAAAGAAGAACTAGAGTCTTAGTGGGATATAGCATCTTCAAGCTGGGCAAAATTTGAGTTGGGGAGATCTAGTTGAGGTGCAATAGAATGCAGGCTATTGAGTGAGAAATTATGTGGTGGTTATCAGAGGGATGGGAGGTAAGGAATGAGACTTGTAATGGTGTTCATTAAGAACTTTTGTCACTGGAGGATGATTGCCATAAATGGTCTTTGAGAGTTGAGGGCTACTTTTGGCTAATATCATGTTGGGAGATGCTGGTCCATCATTCACAGGTTGGGATTGGTTCAACCAGTTTTTGTATTGGAAATGGCTCAAGGTTGTCAATGATGAGGTGGTGCTGGGAGTAATGTGGGGGGCTGCTAGACATTGGGAGGGAGTGGTCCTTGAAGTGTCAGGGTATAATCAGGGTGTGGAGTTTGTTCAGTGAACTATCAGTTTGTGGGGTGGGCATACCATGTGTCAATAGTTGAGGTCTTGAGGAGTGCAAGGTGATCTGTAAGGCTATTGTGTAGTCGGAAGGCATATCTAGAACGTCCACAGTTGGTTTGCAGCAAGTGGTTTTAATGGTGGAGGTTGATTGAGATGTGGAGGGTTGCCAGTGGTTGCAATGCAATGCAATGCAAGAATAGGGAGCAGAAACACACTGTATAATAACAAAGGCATTATATCCAGAGTAACTGAGGGGGTGGTGTGTAAGGTATTCAGAGTAATTGAGGGATGTGTGCATAAAGCAGGGGCTAAGCAGAGTTTGGTGAGAATGGCTAGGCCAGAGTGTGGGTACTAATAGGATGAAGGGGAAGCATGGTAGTGCTGGTAGGAATTCTATAGGTGCGGGGAGTGTAGTGGAAGGGTGCAACGGGATGCGGGGAGGTATAGGATCATGTGGTGGTGTGTGTTGCCAGGTGTGAGGTGGGACGTTCATATGTTGGTATAGATAAGGTGTAAGATGAGGGAATTAAATTATGGGAAGGATAGTATTGTGTGTAATCAAGATGATTGGAAGTGTGCCACTGAGGTCTGGTTGGAGGGGTGGCAGTCTCTAAGGTGTCCCGTGGTGATACTTGGAAGGGATATGGAAACTGTGTTAGTTATTTGAGGGTGATGGCAGGTGAGTTTTGAACTGAACCCTGTTAGACGGGGCAACCTTAGGGTCCCTGTGACTGGGTGGTGCAGGTAGAGGAGTGGGAAAGTGGGGGTTGGGTAGTTGAGCAATGTGTGTAGAATCAGATATTGTGATAGGAGGCATGATGGAGGGGACTTGTGGTGAAAAGGCATTAAGAAAAATTACAAATTTTGGCAGGTCAAACGTACAGAAATAACCACTAATCCTGCATATAATTGCCCTCTAAAAACTTAGAATAGGAGGAATTTACCACAACATGGCCCTCATTCCACATATGTTTGAGCTGGGATTCGAATCATGTGTTTGGAAGTAATTATCACATCGCCATAATTTTACCCAGGTTCAATCTGGCATGTAAAACCTGCTTAAATTTACCACAGGGAAGGAGCATGATCACGCCGGTAGCCAAGAAGCCACATGGCGCTGAGGCTCTGGGAAGCAGTGGCCATCTACATTGGTTCTGTCACCATTCCCGCACAACTATGCTGCCTCATCTACCAGGACGTGTTGCCCCACTGACCCCCTTCCCACTGATTCCTTTGCTGGTGCGCTTCATGCTCTGAGGCTGTCCCATTCTTGATTGCAGCCTGATGTGGCCCTCGGAGGCCCTGTGATGATGGGTGTCATAAGTGAGCCTGAAGGCAAAGCTGCGGTGCGGATGACTGGGCTTGCAGCCTTGCAGCCTAGCAGTTCTTCTCCCCCAGCAGCATTTTGAAGACCCATTCTACACAATGCCTTTCCTCACAGGCGCACCAGGCCGTCCTGGAGCTGAGAGGCGGTGAGACGGATGTGTGTCTCCACCCATTCTGAATTGGCCGTTGGGCCCTGCTGTGCCACGGAGCATGACTTTGCAGCATTCTGTGAGTATTAAGGGTGGGCCTCTTGCCACACAATACAGACCAGCTCAATATTTCTATGCCCACCCACTTCCATCGATCCTTTTGCTTTGGATGTCCCAGTAGCGCCTGGTGACTGACTGCCTAGTGTCTGGGAAACATTTTTGTTTTGTTTCACTTGCACAATACTCTTGAGGCTGCTGCAGAATCAGCACTGGTAACTCACACTCAGCTCCCTCTTGCTCTGGCCTGATGTGGCTTTTTGCACTTTCAGTGGCCCACCCGCCTTACTTCCTTGTGCCCCTCTGGATGGCATCATGGGAGGTGGAGATCCCAAGTAGAAAAGACTAAACTTTGAGACACTGTGCACCCTCCGCAGTCAGCAGACATCAGATACTGATTACCCCCCACAAACAATAACAGCATAAATGCGGACATCGCATCCGCTATTATGGCAGAACTGGGAGCTGGGTTTCAAGCCATTGATGACCAACTGTGCTCCCTTAATAAACGCTTGGACAGTATGGGTAAACTCATTGAGCACCATGGCATTCAAATTTGTGAAGTGGAACTGAGAATATCCTGTGTGGTGGGTAATACCTTTACCCTCACAAAGCACCTAGAGAGAGTTGGGTGACTCCTTAAGACTACAATGGCAAAGAATGAAGACTCTGAGGCACCCACAAGGCACACAATTTGCACATCAAGGGTGTAGCTGAAACCACTGAAATCAATCACCATGATGTGTTCGCTGAGAACCTCCTTATAGAACTTTATGACCGCCACACCTTTGTTGAGATATTTGTGATGGAACAAGCACATCGCTCCTTGGCCCCTCACCCACCTATGGGCACCCCTCCTCCCTCACTCGTTGCATGGCTTCTCAAGTACCGTGATTGAGACACAGTGTTGCAACTGGCACATGAACGTGGTCAAGAATCAAGGCTCCACATTGTTCTTCTTCCCATACTTTACACAAACTGTGCATGATGTTCAGCAGAAATATGCGGACGTAAGAACACTCCCCACAAACTGGGCCAAAAATATAGCATGCTATATTTTGCACACCTACGCCTGGAACTCGAGGGTTGGTCTAGCATCTTCAGCTGCCCCGCTGAGGTTGCCAGTTCTGTAAACAATGCCAAGATGCCTCCAAGTCACCCAGGAGTCCATCCTCCTTGTACCCGGGGGTCGCAACGACCCGGTCTCCCTCTCACAACACCGAGACTAGATCCTAACATGCAACATTTGTTATCTTTTTGCTGCTAACATGGATGTCCCGGGTCATGCCCACTTGTAATCTGTTTCACAGCAAGTCAGGCGGTCCCTTCCCCGCTGGAGGGCAGCTTATCCCCCTGGAGACCTCCGATACCATAAGCTCTTCTTGACTCTATCATTATATCGGACGCCCACATTCCATGAGGCGTTATCATCTCCCCACGGTGTAAACCAACTATATGATGTTCTGTTTGTTTGGAGATGGGATGGGGACTCATTGCCTTATCTGTATGCTTTGTTGGTTTGTTTTTCTGTTTTATGCTTCTACATTGCCTCCGTATCCATGGGCTACCTGTATACACTTCCCTGCCTCTTGACACACTCCCGAATAGCCACTTACCTGACCCTCACCTCTCTTTCTTTGAATGTCCGCAGGCTCAATAACCCCAGAAAAGGATGCCTAGTCACCTCCTACCTAAATAGGCATAATGTCAAATTAGCCTTCCTCCAGAAGTTGCACTTGTCACCCTGTGTGGATTTTATGTTTGCTTACACTTGGGGCTCTCACTGTTATTTTTCTTACTACAGCTCCTACGCCAGAGGAGTTTGTATCCTAGTACATATGTTTCTTCTGTTAATTTTTCATTGACAGGTTACAGATCCTAGTGGCAGAATCCTAGTGACAAAACTATCCTGCTGCTTAATGTTTATGCCCTCAACACTGACCTACCTGAATTTTTCTCTACCCTTTCTGAGTTGCTGGCTCAGCACACAGCAGATTACATTCTCCTTGGTGGAGACTACAATATTGCTCTCAAATCATTACTTGACATTTCAGGTTCCACCACCATCACTACTCCCCAATCACATTAAGTCTTACGTGACATTCTAAACATTTATCGCCTATAAGACACATGGTGGGATGTATGTCGGAACAACGCATGCTGGAACCACGCATGCCTGAACAACGCAGTCGTAAAAATGACCACGTTGTTACCACTAATGTCTTTACCACGAATGCCTTAACAACGATTTTTTGTTGTAAAGGCATTCCTGGTATAGGCATGCATGGAATGGCATTCATGGTTCCAGCATACAACCTCCATGGCCCCCCACCCCGCCCCTAAAATTACTGCGACCCCCCCACACCTTAAGCCACCCCAACCCCCTGCCCCTAAAACTTCACCAACCCCCCACCCTGCCCCTAAAATTACCGTGACCCCCACCCTGCCCTTAAAACCTAAAACCACCCCAACCCACCACCTTCTGCCTAAATTATCGCGACTCCCCACCCACCCCCTAAAACCACCCCACCTCACCCCTAAAACTACTGCAACCCCACCCTAAAACCTAAAACCACCCAAACCCCCAACCTCCCTAAAATTACCGCAACCCCCCACCCAGCCCCTAAAACCTAAAACCACCCCAACCCCCCACCCGCCCCTAAAACCTAAACTACTCCCACCCCCAAAAAGTAAAAATACCCTGACCCCCTCACCCCACCCCTAAAACTAAAAATACCCCAACCCCCATACCCCTGCCCCTAAAACTAAAAATGCCTCGACCCCCCGCCAGTAAACCTAAACCACCCTAACTTCTCACCCCCCAAAAACTAAAAATACCCTGGCCCCCTGTCCCCGCCCCAAAAATTAAAAATGACCCGATCCCCCCTCAACCATCTCAACCCCCACCCATAAAACTAAAAATACCCTGCCCCTGCCCCTAAAACAGCCCCAGTCCCAGATCACGTCGTCCTCTGAAGCCAACTCCCTTCTCTGCCTTAACCATGCATGTGCGTGGTTCAGTACATGTATGGTTGATGCACCGAACAAGGAAGTCCTGGTGAACAAAAGCATTGTTCCGCTTTCATTGTCCACGACTTCGTTGTTCGGGAGTCATGGTTCAGGCTGCTTTCCCACGTGGTGCTCTCGCCACCCACACATGGAGATATACCTTCTGTTCCCCTCCACATGACTCCTGGTTGCATCTTGATTATTGGTTCCTCTCCTGATCCGCTATGTTCACACTCTCAGGTGTTGAGCACTTACTCTGCACACTCTCGGACCATGCCCCTGTTCGTCTCACTCTTGTCCTTTTATCCCCTTCCAATTTGACATGCTCCTGGTGCTTCCCTGAAAACGTGCTGCTTGATACTGCATTCAGCTCTGACCAATTGGTCGCAATAAATGAGTATTTTCAGCGTAATGTAGGTTCCGTCCTGAAATATGCTATTTGCTACATCTACATTTTCAAATATGCAGGAATACTGTGCAGTATTCGCTCTGACCTGGTCAGAATTGACCAGAACTTCTCACCCTTGATGCCTCGGTACACCCACACCCTCCTCACCATTTGAACTTCTGAATTAATTCAGGGAGCTGGCAGACCGTGAATCAACCTTTCTTGGCAAATATGGTTGGTCCTGTTGCTATGGTGAGGGCAAGCGGCCCGGCCGGACGCTAGCCTGGCTTCTCCGCCTGAACTACCAGACCTCTTACATCACTAGTATAATCACTGATGCGGGCTCCACCGTCACTGATAAGACTTCTTTCATTGGGACATTCCTCCCCTAGTATCAACAATTCTACTCCACTGGACTTGCGGGCTCCCTGGATGCCCTTCACTCCTACCTCTCAAAGGCGGCTATGGTGTGGATTTTGGATGGCCAATGACATTTCTTGGCCTCCTCAATCACTTCTGAGGAGATCACGCAGGCCACAGATGATCTAAGAAGGACTAAGGATCCTGGCCTTGACAGCATGACTGGCAATTTCTACAAAGCCTTTAAGCAGGTACTGATACCACACCTCATGGCCTCGTACATTGAGGCCCTTGAGGACGGCATTCTTCCCCCCTCCATTCACGAACCAGTAATTACTTTGCTGGCCAAGCCAGGGAAACTCCCCAATCGTTGCACATCATACCGCCCATTATCACTACTTATGACAACAACAAAATCTTTGCCAAAGTTATAGCTATCCGTCTGGCGTTGCTGCTTGACCAAGCCATCTCCTCATTACAGATGGGCTTTGTGCCTCATCGCACTATGGCCATTAATCTTCGCACTGTTTTTCGGTCCTCAACCAAACTTCCCCTACCCTTTCTGCAGCTGCAGCTCTTTTAGATGAACAGAAGGCATTCAATTCTCTTGAATGGCCCTTCCTGACAGCCACTCTGCTTAAATTTGGGACTTCCACGCAATTTTTGTGACCTTATTATGCTCCTATATGCAGCTGATCATCTGATGGAGGCCTTCTTTATATCCAGGGGTATGAGGCAGGGTTGTCCTCTTTACCCTCTCCTCATCAATATCTCCCTCGACCCCTTCATTCGTCATTTACAGGAACGTCATCTCCGTAAGAGTCTTCATTTTAATAAGGGCCCCCTTCTGGCCTCCCTAAATGACAATGATATTCTATGCATTGTGCGTGACCTCAGACTTGTCTTCCTCCGATTATCAGAGAAATTATGCACCAAGGTTGTTTCTTTGGTCTTTCCATTAATTGGAGCGAATCTGAGCTGTTTCCACTGACTGACACCACCATCCATTCCCATTATAATTTCCCCTACAGTGGTGTTCAAATCCCCTTAAATATCTCAGGATCTTCCTGCACAGGAATGGAGCAGAGGTGGGCCGTCTTACTTATGGACCAGCGACCAATAGACTTTCTACACAAATAGATAAATAGATTCGCCTTCCACCTTCTGTCACCTGGAGGATAGCCATGATCAAGATGGTGGTACTATCGCACTTCATTTACCTTTTCTTGAACATTCCAATCGCCTTGACTAACTCATTCTTTTTGATATTACGTGGTCTTTTAATCCAACTGATCTGGGCCAACCGTCACCCCAGAATTGGACAGGACACTCTGACTCTCCCATATGAGCAGGGTGGTTTTGCCGTACCTGACTTTCAGCTATATTATCTTGTGGCTCAATGCCATTTTTCTTATTATTGGTACAAGCCAGGCGCTCATCTCCCTTATCTGTAGCCTAATTCTCAACCTGCTCTGCCAACACCATTGGCGTGGCCTTCCTCGTGAACCCACTTATATACATACTCTCTACTCGACCTGCTGGGCTTGGACCACGCTCAGCAAATTGCTCAGTGCTCCTCTTTTATATTGCCCAGACATCCCTCTCAAGAACAACCCATGGTTCCAATTACCCAGGAAGCACTGGTACAGAGTACCCTCACGTCCCATCATCTTCATACTATGGGGATCTAGTTGTGGATGGCGTAACTGATCTCCGTCCTGCCTTCAACTCTGTTGAGGCTCCTTCTCTGATTGATAAATTTATCTGCATGCCTTTATGTAGCATCCCAAATGGGAAACTCCCATCCTACCCCGATGAAACGGCTCTCTCCTTAGTGGTTGCTTCGGAGGATGGCTCTAGGTTGGTATCTCGCCTTTATCATACCAGTCTGGCGATGAAGCCCGTGCACACACTACAAACCCCCAAACCCCCGATCCATAAAGCATGAGAGCTGGACTTAGGACACCTGATTCCTGATAAAACCTGGGCCTACTGTTACACACAAACATAGTGAGTCTCCTCTAACAGCAGACATAAGCTCTTGCACTATAAATTCCTACATAGGCATATACCACACCCAAAGTACTAGCCTGTTATGACCCTTCCTGTTATCAATGCCCTCGTTGTCAGGCTGATCAGGCGGACTTTGTCCATCTTACCTGAACTTGTCGGGTCGTACATGATTACTGGGTAGCCATCTTTACCATACTTTCCAAAATGCTAGATCTTACAGCCTGACCCCCTGATGGCTTTACTGGGCTACGTTAAACCTTTGAGCTCTGGTGTTTTCAGATTTGCCGCCATGGCCCTACTCCTCGCTAAATGCCGTTCATCCCTTTACTGGGGCAGCTGTGCGCCACTTACTACTGACTATTGCTGATACATATGCAGTACTGCGACATGAATAGCGAGGTTTACGCTTTTATTCAGCCCTCTCCTTCTAGGACTAAGGACATTTGGGCCCTCTACGCACATACCTATTGACCCTGGATACTACTGCCACCTAGAGCGTCACCATTGACACAGGCCCAGTTCACTCTTTTCACTCCCCTCCTCCAGCTCTTTCTTATTAAACAGGCTTATAGATGTTTCTTCGTGCTTTTCGACTATATTGTAATGTTTTTTACCCATAGATGTATTTCTCGCCCTTACTATAAGTTATGGCGGCATTGTTCCTGTTTATATACCCAATAAACACATGAACATTTTGGTACAGCATACACTAAAACGCCCAAGGAATTTACTGATTTGGAAGGGGAAAACTCCTGATAGCAGCTATTTAACAGACACTATATATACGAATACCTGAGTTTTGTTTTATCAGGCCTAGAATAAGTCTTCCTCCTTGGGGTTGTCCCCACTAGGATCTAGGTATAGGTCATTTCTTTTTTAGAAGCCCAAGCGTGTGAGAAACTGTGTCCTAAGCCTCTCACCCTGCCATTCAGTCAGTAGCTAGCTTTACAAATCTTGTTTTGGACATTTCCCAAAAACTGGAATGAAGGACACATTACATTTTGTAAATCAAAAGGACTCAAGACTTCAAAGATAGACAAAGAATGTATGTGGTCAAATTGCTGAATTATTATTTCAAAAGTAAAAGATTGAATTGGGGTTTCACCCACATTTAATAAATACATACAATGAAGTGTTTATTGCCTAGGAGAAGATTGGCGCTCCGCTGTTTGAGGACCAGTGTTTCCTTCAGTCAGCGGCAGTCACTGCCAGGTCTTGATAGTGTAGTGTGAAAAAGAGAAAACACTGTGTGTTGTTTTCTGTTTTTTACAACAACCCCAGTGATGCACATCTGTATTATCCGCGAAACGGAGTACAATAGATATTGTGACTTTTTTGTTTGTTTGGATACGTTCTCATCTCATTTCTGCCACGCTAGTAAATGTGGTGATTGTTTTGTTTCATTGTATACAAAAACAGCTTTGTTCCTGGTGGATTTTCGCTCATGATAGTTTATACAAACTAACTCACTAGGAAAAACAGAAAAAAATCAGAAAATACTGAATAGTTTAATGTTGTATCATAAAAAATATACAGTAGAATCACAAATTGCACGTTACACAGAAAAAAGTATTTTTTTTTCAAATCGGAATGAGAAGTGGTCCGCACTAGTTTGCATCGTCATTAGTTTGCTGTACTGTATTTATAATTATTTTAGGTCAATTATAACAGCTTATGAAGAAAACAAAAAATTGTCAAAACATACGTAGAAGTGAATAATGAGTAGCATAAAACAAAAAAAAACCTATTAAATACCATGTCTGGTACTGACAAACTCACAAACAAGGAAGAAGGAGAGCATAAGGAATGCCAAAGAAAGTAAACATAAAAAGGCAATATGATCAGCCACTTAATGGATGGGTTTGTAGACTGGACCAACTTTGCAATAGATATATGTAGGTTAAGTATTAAAAAATAAAATACCTTTTCCACCTACATTTCTTTTCTTGAATGGAAACTAAAACACATATATACCCTGTGGCAGCATACTCTTGATCTACAAATGTTATCACTGGATTTGTGTTATTCTGAGATAATCCATGCTACCAGGACAACATCTCCCATGAGGTCCAACAGAGGCTTTGATTGCATGGTATGACAATGTCAAGGAGAGAGTTATGGTGTTTAACTCAGAGGAAGATCAATAAGTCTTGCTGACAAAATGGACAACCTTGATCTATGAAGGAGAAACTATCATTACTTGGAGACTCTGGTGTGCACTAACACCACTTTAATGCTTCCTTGTCAGAAACTGGATTGTCGGTTGACTAGGGTGTGAACCCTGGTCACGCAGCAACCACAGTCCTTGTCAGGATAAGACCCAAGCAAATGCCAAATTAACCTGTGCACAACCACATCGTAACTTAGCACAGAGCAGTCAGGCTTAATTTTGAGGCAATGTATAAAGTATTTGTGCAGCACTTCAAGCAGAAACACAGTGAAATACATCACAGAAGGAGCACACAACTGAGTTAGAAAAATAGAGTAGATTTTAATAAATAAAACAAGACCAAATTATAAAAATCCAGTGCATTCTGTAGCACACAAAGATAGAGGAATATGCCTCTTAACATTGTTTTTGTTCAGGGAGGTGTCCATTCCTGCACAAAAACAAACCTGTCTACAAATCAGGCACCCTTGCACCACAGTGCAAGGGTGCCTAGGTTGGTGCTAGGCAGCCCATTGTGCACTAGAGCAGGGGGAAAAGTCAAGAATGCACTGAAACGTTAAATACGGCACATTCCTGCCCTTTCCCAGTGACACAGTGCGGCACAGCAAGGTGACTTGGAGCACTGGACCACTTTCTAATAAATATGTTGCAAAGTACTGGTTGTGGAGCATTGCATGAATCCATGTCGATGATGTTTTGCTTAGCCGAGATGATGCATCCATTCCGAGATGCAGTGAGGCTGCAGTGCAAAGTCCTATTGCATCAATATTGAGGATCCTGTTGACGGGGTTTGCAATGTGTTGGGGATGTGTTGCGCAGCTGAAATGATGCATCGATTCCCAAGTGCGGTGAAGCTGCGATGCAGAGTTTGGCATAGATGGCAAGTCTGCCATCAACGAGAAATGCAAGTACCTGCCCCGGGGAAGCATCACACAGCAGCAGTTCCAAAGGCGATGTGCCTGGCCCAAAATGTGGGATGTGGTGGCAATGCAAGTCTTTTGCGACTGGTCCAATCTAAGTGGCAGGTGTGATGCATCTGTATTGCTTGGGAATGCTTTGCTCAGCCGTGGAGATGTATCGGTTCTGCTTGAGGATGAGTTGCTCAGCAGAGAGGATGCAGTGGTTCTCCTGCCAAGCACCTTAGGCTCACTTCCAAGGGTCCAGGACTGGGGTGGCACCACTTGGCAGAGTAGGCTCACAGATGGCAGAGTCCAGGTGCAGAAGCAGGGTGACTTGTCTCTGGCCTCAGTTACAATGGTAAATACTTTGTAAATGTGAAACCTACTGGATCATGGCAAATACTAAGACTAATGTGGAACTATATAAAACTGGGGTCAATTATTAAAATAAAAACGTATCACTACCAAATCCTAATTTAGGTAGGGCCTTGAACACATTATAATAACCTGATGCTTTGCCATGCATGATATTACAAGTCTCAACATCTCCCACTACGTTCAAGTGACTGCATTATGCTCTCCCCTGACTAGTTATCTGAGGGAATTATCTAATGCCCTGAAAAACATAAATGCCTACAGAACACTTATACAATTCTTCTTCAAAAGTAAATATTGAATCTGTCATTATAGTGGGAAAGTCATGTCAGTGAATACCTAGTTACACTGCGGACACATCTAAGTATAACAAGGTGTCAGTCAAATCCACTCAGTGGGTTTCAAACGTAGAAATAGGAAAATAATTAGTCCAAACTGTCTCACATTATCCATTGACTATTCTTACCTTTCTAACTGCCCAAACGGATTCTGTCAGAAATCCAGTCAGAAATGTTCTCCAACATTTTATTCCCGAAGCTAATGCTATCCTTGAACCCACATTGGAAAAAGCTTTTGGCATGGTTATCCTGTCTGTCTCCTGCCAGAGATTTAAAGTATAACACCTTTGGTATGTGCCCTGTCTAGTACAGAAAGGGTCCTCTGGTAACTCAGATTTAGTTCAGTTGAACTCTGGAGAACCAGAAGTGCTCAGGGAAACAGTCTAAGCTGACTCAGTTTGAACAAGCTTCCATTTCTGTCTTCAAATAAATACTGCTAGCGCGACTGGTCCTTAACCCCTTCGCTGCCAGGCCTTTTCCCCTCCTGTGCTGAGCCTTTTTTTGGCTATTTGTGGCAATTCACGGTTAGGCCCTCATAACATTTTCTCCATGTAAGCTACTCATGCCAAATTTGCGTCCTTTTTTCCAACATCCTAGGGATTCTAGAGGTACCCAGAATTTGTGGGTTCTCCTGAAGGAGACCAAGAAATTAGCCAAAATACAGCTACATTTTTTCTTTTTTTTTTAAATGGGAAAAAGGCCTGCAGAAGAAGGCTTGTGTTTTTTCCCCCTGAAAATGGCATCAACAAAGGGTTTGTGGTGCTAAAATCACTATCTTCCCAGCTTTCAGGAACAGCAGACTTGAATTAGAAAACCCCACTTTTCAACACAATTGAGGTATTTTACTGGGAAATGCCCCATTTTTACTATTTCTTATTCTTTCAGCCTTATTCTAGTTAGTGACAGAAATGGGTATGAAACCAATGCTGGATCCCAGAAAGTTAAACATTTCTGAAAAGAAGACACGATTCTGAATTCGGCAAGGGGTACTTTGTGTAGATCCTGCAAGTGTTTCCTACAGAAAATAACAGCTGAAATAAATAAATATTGAAATTGAGGAGAAAAAAACAGCAATTTTTCGCCGCATTTTACTGTGTAACTTTTTCCTGCGATGTCAGATTCTTGAAAGCAATATATCGTCACATCTGCTGGACTCTTCTGGTTTTGGGGATTTATAGGGCTTGTAGGTTCATCAAGAACCCTAGGTACCCAGAGCCAATAAATTAGCTGCACCTTGCAATGGGTTTTCATTCTATACCGGGTATACAGCAATTTGTTTGCTGAAATATAAAAAGTGAAAAATAGGTATAAAGAAAACCTTTGTATTTCTAAAATGGGCACAAGATAAGGTGTTGAGAAGCAGTGGTTATTTGCACATCTCTCAATTCTGGGGTGCCCATACTAGCATGTGAATTACAGGGCATTCCTCAAATAGACACATTTTTTACACACTGTCTTACATTTGGAAGGAAAAAATGTAGAGAAAGACAAGGGGCAATAACACTTGTTTTGCTATTATGTGTTCCCCCAAGTCTCCTGATAAAAATGGTACCTCACTTGCGTGGATAGGCCTAATGCTCTGGACAGGAAACACAACATGGACACATCACATTTTTACATTGAAATCTGACATGTTTTTTGCAAAGTGCCTAACTTTAGATTTTGGCCTTTAGCTCAGCTGGCACCTGGGGAACCCTACCAAACCTGTGCATTTTTTAAAACAAGACACCTAGGGGAATCCAGGAAGGTGTGACTTGTGGGGCTCTGGCCAGGGTCTGTTACCCAGAATCCTTTGCAAACCTCAAAATGTGGGAAAAAAACACTTTTTCCTCACATTTCGGTGACAGAAAGTTCTGGAATCTGAGAGGAGCCACTAATTTCCTTCCACCCAACGCTCCCCCAAGTCTCCCAATACAAATGGTACCTCACTTGTGTGGGTAGGCCTTGCGCCCGCGACAGGAAATGCCCCAAAACACAATGTGGACACATCACATTTTCCCCAAAGAAAACAGACCTGTTTTTTGCAAAGTGCCAAGCTGTGGATTTTGGCCTCTAGCTCAGCTGGCACCTAGGGAAATCTAGCAAACCTGCACATGTTTGAAAACTAGACACCTAGGGGAATCCAATATGGGGTGACTTGTGGGGCTCTCACCACGTTCTGTTACCCAGAATCCTCTGCAAACCCCAAATGTGGGCCAAAACACACTTTTTCCTCACATTTTGGTGACAGAAAGCTCTGGAATCTGAAAGTAGCCACAAATTTCCTTCCACCCAGCATTCCCCCAAGTCGCCAGATATAAACGGTACCTCACTTGTGTGGGTAGGCTTAGTAACGGCGATAGGAAATGCCCCAACACACTATGAGGACACACCAAATTATCAAATTCCAAACTGTTTTTGCGGGGGGGGCACCTGCGTTTTTGGTCTTTGGCTAAGCAGCCATATAGGGAAACCTACCAAACCCAGACCTTTCTGAAAACTAGAGAAGTCCAGGGATGTGTGACTTGCGTGGATCCCCCAATGTTTTCTTCCCTGAATCCTCAGCAAACCTCAAATTTAGTAAAAAAATCAAATTTTTCCCACATTTCTGTGTGGGATCACTGCACCAGGGCAAATTTGCTACCCCCCAACGTTCCCCTTAGTTTTCCGGTAAAAATTATACCTCACTTGTGTAGGTGGGCCAAGTGGTTGTGACAGGGAAGAGCCAAAAATTGAGGGGGAACCAAAGCGGGTCCAAAAGGGTAGTTTAAAAAAAACATTTTTAGGTTAACAAGTGCAGCAGAAGTTTTATCGGTATAGATGAGACAATGCTGGGTGGTAGGAATTTTGTAGATTCCTTTAGATTCCGGAAGGTTCCATCACAAAAATGTTGGAAAAATGTGTGATTTCCTGCAAAGTTGGAGGTTTGCAGGGCATTGTGTGTAAGATAATGGTGCAGGGTGCATGTGAAGCACACCATCCTGGAATCACCCAGGTGTTTGGTTTTCAGATGTGTCTCGGTGTTGTGGATTTTTCTACATGGCAGCGTCCCAAAGTCCATAAAGTGCAGCCCTCTCCATTTCAAGTGGGACGATTTTGAGAGTTAGCCAAGCACTCATGGCCCAAATGTAAAACCAAAACACAAAATAATCAAATGTCCTCTTGCTTGCTGTGGGATAAGATGTTTTAGTGTGTGGGGGGAGAGCTGAAAGACTGTTACCCCCTTCAGTTGGGGTGGGGGCATAACCAGGCCCATACTGGTTGGTAGCCACCACCCTACTACTTGTTTTTTTTAATTCCCTGACATCTAGTAGACTTTCTGACCCCCCAGGGTGTGGATCGGGGGTAATTGCCCCATCTGCCCACTGGTGGGCAGAACAACTTTGCCCCATTTATTTGGGGTGGGGGTATGGCCATTCCCCCACCTTCTTATTTAGAAAAAAAAAATCTTTACTGTCTCTGCTGGGCTTTCTGCCCCCTTTGGGGGCAGATGGGCCTTCCAAATAGGCCAATCTGCCCCCAAGTGGGGCAGGTATGGCCAACAAGGGCAGGTATGGCCAACAGTAATGTACCCCATTGGGGAGCGACTCTTGCCCAAGGGGCTGCCCCCGCCAACAAAACACACATACCCACACACCAATTCCTGGTGCCTAATGGCGTAATAAAAATAGGCCGATTTGCCCCCAAGGAGAGCATAAATGGGCTAAAATAAATTTGCCCCCCGGGGGGGCAACTCTTGACTAAGGCATCGCTCCCCTTGTGTGAAATTGGCGCAAACAAAAAATCCCCGGTACCTAGTGGTTTCTGCCTCCCTTGGGGGCAGATCAGCCTAATAAAAATAGGCCGATCTGCCCCCAAGTAGTGCAGAAGTGGCCTAAATTCAATTTGGCTGATCTGCCCCTGGGGGACAGGAATGGCCTAAATATATTTTGCCCCCCTAGGGGAGCGACCCTTGCCTAAGGGGTCGCTTCCCACCTCTAAAAAACAAAAAACAAAAAAAACTAAAAGATCCCTGGCACCAAGAGGTTTCTGACCCCCTTGGGGGCAGATTCGCCTCATAAAAATAGGCTGATCTGCCCGTGTGGGGGCAGAAAAGGCCTTGAAAAAAATTGCCCCCCTGGGGAGTGACCCTTGCCCAATGGGTTGCTCCCCTTATGCCAATTTCCGTTTGCAAAAAAATCCCTGGTGTCTAGTGGGCATTTCAGCAGCCAGATCGCTTCACGATCTGGCTTCTGAAATGCTCTGAGAGACTTCAAAGGGAAGGAATTTTCTTTCCTTCTCTTTGAAGCCTCTCAGGCCCCATCACATGATCAGAAAAGAAATGCTTTGCATTTCTCTTCTGATCACGCTGGGGAGGTGGCCTCTGATGAGGTCAGCACGCAATCACAAGCTGATGTCATCAGATGTCACTGGAGTGGGGTTGAGGGGGTCCTCGGCACAGAAGGGGTTAATAAGTAAACTTACAAGGGGAGGCGCATAGGTCGATGAACCTTTTGATTCGCATAGAGTATCCTAGCTACGATATGACCAATGTTTCTCAATAATCAATACACAAAAAATCAATAACTATTAGGTTAATCATTAATCAGCAGTTAATAACTTCACACCATGACCCTTCGGCCATGAATAACCACAACTCAAGATACGTTTAGTAACTTTTATTCCCTATTAGTTACAGTACTAATCATTAGTTCAAACTTTATTAGAATCAATTCAATATCAATTCGTTATGTCGCCAAAAACATAACATAACCAAAACTTGTGTCAGAATACATTCTAAAGCATTACCATAATACAACATTTGCATCAAAAGTTAATAAGTCAACATAAGTAGCAGAGTTCAGCAAATCAGTCCGTCAATCACTTGTCTCTGTGGTTGTGTCATAGAGTAGGAACCTCATCTAATCCAGATTAGCATTAGCGTGTGACTTCATGCAAAAACAGTTTAGAACATGAATTTGGAAAACATCTCACTAAGAGGAAACCTATTAGACAGCTCAGTTGGTACCTAGAAGGAAAAGGCACAAAAGGTAATTCAGTCACATTGTAATAGTTACCTATCCTGGGTATGAATCAGCAACAAAGTCAATCTTCGTCTTCAGGTCATCAATCAATCAGCATTGCATCAGGCTCTCCTGAGCATGAGCCCAATTACAGAACCTCGAATCTCTTCGGTCTCACAGTCTCTCCCCAACATCTGCACCTAACATCTGTCTCCATCTCTAGTTTTCTCCCTTTGTCACAACATTATATCAAAGTCACCCAGACTATCCCCCAATTCCTGATTGGTCAATTAATCACACAATTTTACTTTAGCCAATACATTTTATAATTCAAATCTCTGAATTCTAATATTAAACAGTTCTCAGGTTGTTGATTGGTTCACTGTACGATGTTCTCATCATCAGGCTCGTCAGGTATCGAAAATGTTGCATCTTCTTCTCCAGTCAGTGTCTTCATTGTTCAAGACAAAATTCCAATACTGGAGAAGGTCCAAAGTCACTATTCTCCTATGTGAAATGCCTTGTTCATGAAGTAGGGGACTTGACCAGAGGACAAGGACCCACGTCCTCTAGAAAGGGTATACAATACAACAAAAGGGGTAAAGTCCCACTCAAAAAGTTCTTGAGGTTTTCAAATTAGAATTTTATTTCATTGTTATACAGGCATTTTGATTCCGAAAGTTCAAAGAGTTACTTGTTTTCGAGACAAAGGCAAAGTCCAAAGTAATGACAAGAGAGAAGAGAATCAGCCAACACGTGTTCCGCCCCCTCTGGCTATATAAGCCGGGGCTTTCTCAAGGTTGAAAAAGAAAAGAAGAATCAAATTTGCTGATAGAATTGATCATGTTAAACAGAGAAAGTTTAGATACCTTCAAACACCACCGAATGGTGAGCAAAAAACGAAGTCACGTACGAAATAGTTTCTGATGTGATATTCCAGAGTTGGAGAGTTCTTGAGCCCAACCATGAGAGGAGTTAGTAGGTGATTAGGGTGGAAATCCTAGTCCATAGGAATCAGAAAAGAGAACAAAAAGAAGTCAAACAGGAACCAAGCGTGCTACAAAGTCTGTGATGTTACTCAGTCTGTGACGTTAAAAAAGGAAGGAGAAAATCTGTGAGTACAGCGGGAGTATTAAATCCGAGAGGTAGTCAAGGGTCACTTCGGCTGGTGTCACGATCACTCAAGTTTGAGGAGAAATTTGCAGAGAAGAGGTTTAAAAATAATTAAACGTGTAGTGTATTAAGTCCAATGAAAGCTAGAGGTGTCACAAAAAAATAGTAATAAGCCAATGCTTAAGAGTGAGAGGTAATGCTTAAGAATGAGAAATGATGATAGAAGAGTATTAAGTTATGAGCAGACATACCGTGAAAAATAAGGCAAGCATTTATAATTTGGATACTGAGTTAAACATATTCTGTAAAGAAACAATAATCAAATGTTGAGGCATATCAAGTTTTAAAGAGGAATGTAAGAAAAATTAGTAACAATAGTATCAAAAGTGGTATAAATGAATAACTAACTTAGAAGGAAATACAGATTATATTAGCCGTTTTAGACAGACGTTCGGTATTCACTGAGTTTGTAAATCAAAGGAAATGCCTTTTACAAATAAAATGTATTGTACGATTAACAGAAAACCTAAACTAGATAGAATAAGCGAAATCTCCGTATGTTAATAAATATAACAACAGCGCTCCCATCCTCACCTTTGAGATGCAAGAAAGTTGGAAACACCGCACGTAAGCGGCAAAGAGCCATGAAAACGGGACGGGCACGTGTGCGTCTTGGTCACGGTAAAATACCTGTGACTGGAGAGGTAGTCTTATCACGTTGTTTTGTTTGTAGTAAAAAACAAACGACGGACTACCGATCCTCAGGGTAACAAGCGCCGTCTTTGTAAACAGAAAAGAAAAGGAAAAAGAGGAAAAAGGAAAACAGCTGCCATCTTGGAGCGGCAGGGTAAATCATCGAGGCTGAAAGAACTGCCATCTTTAGGGACCAAATACTTCCATCATTATAATGGTCTAATGCCAGGTTAAAGGCACAAGTAAAAATAAAAATAAAGAGAAGTAAGTCACGTGGAAGGCATAAAGGCAAAACTAAGAGAAAAAAGGGAAAGGGCCAGAGAATTGGATTGAATTAGAGATAGAATAAGCCTATAGGGTAACAAATAACTAATAAACGACTAGATTAGAACAGTAGGGAGCAACATTGTCACAAGAAAAAAGAAGGGAGAAAAAAGAAAAAAGAAAAAAGAAGAAGGGAGGAGGAAAGATACAACAGATCAGTACAATACTCTAACAAATACATCTCAGGGAAACAACCATATGGTAAAGCTTAACTAATAACAGCACATTATAAGTATCAATTACTGAAAAGCGAAAAGGGGATAAAACAGAAAAATCCTTTTTTGGTTGTTTACATTAGCCACAAATGCCATTCATGATCTTTGTTGAGGCCATTGTTGACTGTATCATATTTAATAATAAGGCGGCTTTCTTCTTGACGTAGTCGCAGTGATGTATTGCCACCTCTCGGAGAGAGTGTGATGCGTCGTAGACCACTGAAGGTAAAGGTACGTTGATGTTGATGGCAGTTAGTAAAATGTTCAACCAATGGTGCTTGGGTGTCAGATTTTTGTATGTTCCGAAAATGTTCCTGGATTCTGGTTTTTAAAGGACGGATCGTACTGCCAATATAAGTTAAGTTGCAAGGGCACCAAATGGCATAAACAACATGAGTGCTGGCACAGTTAATGAAGTCAGTGATCCGGTGGGTACAGTTGTTGATGTTGACCGATGTGGATTTGGAGAGACCCAGTTTACATACAAAGCATTTGCTGCAGGTATAAAAACCTTTTAGTGTAGGTGGTAGAAAGGTAGTGGAAAACCTTCGTTGAAGAAATGAAGGACAAAGTTTATTGCGGAGATTAGGTGCCCGCCTAAAACCTATTTGGGGGTGGTTAGTGATATATTGATTAATGGAAGAGTTGTTCAAGAGTAAAAAACAGAATTTTCTAAGTGATTTACGAATATAGTTATGGCCATTATGAAAAGCTGTGATGAAGCGAACAGATGTGTTCTTATTGTTTTTTTTGGGTTTGTTCAGCAGGGAGTTCCTATCCATACTTCTCACTTCATTTCTGATGGTATTTAAAGAGGCCTTATTGTACCCCCTGGATGTAAGTCTCTTGGTCATTTCAAGGGATGTTTTATCATAGTCAGAGATGTTGGTGCAATTAAGTCTGGCTAGTCTAAATTCGCCTTTGGGTATATTCCGAATAGTATTAGATGAATGACAACTGGTGGCGTGAAGAATTGAGTTAGCAGATGTCGTTTTGCGAAAAAACTTGGTCTGAAGTTTATTATCTTCAACATAGATCAATAAATCTAGGTACTCAATTGAAGTGTTGGAAATTTGGTAAGTTACCTCTATCTCCCAAGGATTTGGTTTAAGAGACTGGATGAATTGGTGAAGATGGACTTCTGAGCCTTGCCAAATGAGCAGAATATCATCAATGTATCGTCCCCAAAAAATAATGTATTTGATGAAGTGTTCCGAGCGGTCTGACCAGAGCCAATGGTTTTCCACAGCTCCCATCAGGATGCAGGTCTTCATTGTTCAAGACCTGGAAAAGTACACTCAGAGTGCTTTACACTCATTTTGGTACATTTCTGTTCCATCATCTCCTGTCCGTCGGTTCATGCAAAGGTTTCAGCTAAGCAAATTTTATTAAACAATGAGCAGTTCACGGTTAGTTCAGCTCGTCAGCATTTTTTATTGCACATTAGAAGTGGAGCTTCTACACGAGGCCTGGCAAAAACTAGGTCACGACTTTGGCTAAGTTAAGCCCTACAATATGATATAAAACAAAAGTTATATCTCTCAATACGACATACTACTACGTTATTTTAATACATTTTCAATATTTCATATATGTTAGTTGCTCCTTTAATATAATTTGTGAATCTTGGTGATCACTCCCTGAGGTCACAGTTTCAAACGTGCAGATAATTTTTCTACGTTAGTCATTTTCTACATTTTTCATTATTTAAAATACATAAACATTGCTAGAAATGGGGTCTTTGGTTGGCAGTCAGGTTACCCCCTGTCCAAGCAAGGACCCTCACTCTAGTCAGGGTAAGTCACACACAATCCAAATTATCCTGTGCCCACCCTCTGGTAGCTTGGCCCTGAGCATTAATGATTAACTTAGAAGGCAATGTATAAAGTATTTGTGCAATAAATCATACAATAACACCATATGGCACCACAAAAATACATCATACAGTGTTGAGAAAAATATATGATATTTATCTGATAAAATGCAAGTCAAAACGATTAAAATGCAACAAGTAGATGTTGAGATATCACTGTAAAAGTGATATAAAGTGTCTTATGCCTTTGCAAAACAAATAAATGTTTCTTTAAAACAACAAAGTACCTGATCTGCATTCAAAATCTCCACAAGGGACCGCAGAGGAGGCGATGTGTGGAAAACAGGGAGGTGTGCGTCGGCTTCGCCCCTTCGCACACTGACTTGTGTCATTATTTTCCATGCAGGGGAAGGGTTTCTGTCAATTTCCGGTGCGCTGACTTGGTTCCTCTTTGGGTTGCGGGGTTTTCTGGCACCCCGGGGACTGTGCGTGGAATCCTGGGCTTGCAGAGCGTGGCGTCAATCCAGGGGGCGTTGCGTGGAAATTTCACCTGCACGTGTCGATTCCTCTCTGGAAGTTGGGCTGCATTGTCACGGGTTGGTTGTGCGTCAATCCAGTGGGCCTTGCGTCGAAGTTCCGGTCACAACGCAGGCGCTGCATCGATCCTCTCCTTGCGAAGTCAGGCTGCATCGTTCCGGTTCGGCGTGCAGTGAATTTCTCACCGCTGGGCAGGCTGTGCTTTGTTTTTAGCAGGCTGTGCGTCGAATTTGCGCCACACAAGGAGTCCAGTTGCAGGAGGGAAGTCTTTTTGGTCCTGAGACTTCAGGGAACAGGAGGCAAGCTCTATCCAAGCCCTTGGAAAGCACTTCTCAGCACAGCCAGGGAGCAGCAAGGCAGCAGGGCAACAGCAAGGCTGCAGTCCTTGTCAGAAAAGTAGTCCCAGTGAGTCCTTTGGGCAGACAGGCAGTTCCTCTTGACAGGTCTGGTTCAGGGATTCTTCACCAGCAGGTTTCTTGTCCAGAAGTGTCTATGAGGTAGAGTGTCTAAAGTCTGTGGTTTTGGGTCCTCTTCTTATACCCATTTTGGTCTTTGAAGTAGGCTTACTTCAAAGAAAAGTCTCACTTGTTTGTGAAATTCTGCCTTGCCCAGGCAAGGCCTTAGACACACACCAGGGGGTTGGAGTCTGCATTGTGTGAGGGCAAGCACAGCCCTTTCAGGTGCGAGTGACCACCTGTCTCCTCCCTTCTAGAATAGATGGCTCATCAGAATATGCAGGATACACCCTAGCCCCCTTTGTGTCACTGTCTGGAGAGAGGAGCAAAAAGCCCAACTGTCAAATTAACCCAGACAGGGAATCCACAAACAATCAGAGTCACAAAAAATGGTTTAAGCAAGAAAATGCCCACTTTCTGAAAGTGGCATTTTCAAACACACAATCTCAAAATCAACTTTACTAAAAGATGTATTTTTAAATTGTGAGTTCAGAGGTCCCAGACTCCATATGTCTATCTGCTCCCAAAGGGAATCTACACTTTAATCATGTTTAAAGGCAGCTCCCAAATTAACCTATGAGAGAGATAGGCCTTGCAACAGTGAAAAACAAATTTGGCAGTATTTCACTGTCAGGACATATAAAACACATTTAGTATATGTCCTACGTTAACCATACACTGCACCCTGTCCCTGGGGCTACCAAGGGCCTACCTCAGGCGTGTCTTAGATGTAGGAAAGGGGAAGGGTTAGGCCTGACAAGTGGGTACAGTTGCCAAGTCGAAATTACAGTTTAAAATTGCACACATAGACACTGCAGTGGCAGGTCTGAGACATGATTACAGGGCTACTAATGTGGGTGGCACAACCAGTGCTGCAGGCCCACTAGTAGCATTGGATTGACAGGCCCTGGGCACCTCTAGTGCACTTTACTAGGGACTTACCGGTAAATCAAATATGCCAATCATGGATAAACCAATTAACTTTAAAATTTTCACAGACAGCATATGCACTTTAGCACTGTTTAGTAGTGGTAAAGGGCTCAGAGTTCAAAAGCCAATGAAAACAGGTCAGATAAAATAGGAGGAAGGAGGCAAATGTTTGGGGATCCTGCAAAAAGGGCCAGGTCCAACAAACATTCATTAATAATTTCTAATCAAGACATTTGCGTTAACAGTACTAACTATGCCCATTCTTGGTCACACACTCCCAGCATTCTGGTGTGGCATAGCTTCTTCAGAGAGTCCAAGTGCTCACATTCCACTCCTACCCATGCCTTCTGTAGGATAATTTTAGCTTGGATAGCTTCCTTCTGTACCAACATCAGTCACCCAGGGTGGTCAGTAAAATATGCATCTAAGTGGAAAATACGTCCACACCATAATAGATTGTAATATTAACACCTATTTACGATGTTTAGAAACAGCACAAATGTTGTATGAATTGCAACACTTAAATAAAAATGGATATTACTCATCAAGGCCATTTAGACCACTTGCATTGTTATTGTATTATGTTCTTGCTATCAGAATATTTCTAGTATTCACTAACACTTAGTGATCACTAATAGTATAAAGTATTTATAGCTGTGGCCTTGGTTTTATTTCTGTATTGTGTTGCAGTGCCATTTTATTATGCATTGTGCTTCTTGTATTATTTACTAATTGAGTTCTATTTGGTCTGTAAATGTATTTATATTTTCTGAGCGATTAACGTGCTCACACTTCTTAGACAATGACAAGCTAAAGCTGGCCCCTGTCAAAATGTTAATCTCACACCATATTGTAAAATATGATAATTAGAATAGTGACAATGTTATACCAGTCATCATATTTTTATTTTAGTTTAGAAAAATAAAGTGAACACCCATTCACCGAGTGACATGCTTTATCATAGGGTTGCATCCCATCTCAGATACAAGTCCAGAATGGGCCTTATTCAGGGTATTTGATACCCTGCTAGGATGAGCTGTTCACAAGAGTGGTCCTGACGTTTTTATGCTAGCTAAAGAGGAATGTGATTGTTGAAATTGTGTAGTCAGAATTATTCATACCACCACTTTTACAAGACTATAAAAATGAGTGAGGATAATCGGACCCTAGCTTTCCAGATAATAAACAAGTTTCTGTCCACATATAATGCCTAAGAAGGACACTAGGCCTTGGCTGGCGATTGAGGTGCTATTTCGTTCCACACATCTAAAGGGGTCATTAGGGTAAGATGGCACACAGTGTGTTACCTACTGTCCTAATAGTCCTGGACTTTGTCCTAACCTGAAGTAAGAGAACATTTTAAATTGCAGGACTGTTAGGTGAGTTTAATGCAGGGGCGGTTCCTCCTCAAATGCAGAGGAGTGCCGCTCCACCTGCTACAAGTGCAGTAGGCAAATAAAAATAAATAAAATGGCATCGTAATGCCATTTTATTTCGTCAGCGCGAGTGCGAGGGCAGGGGGGGCGGGGCTGAATCCTGCAATTGCAGGATGACTGCTGGGTCTAAAGTGTGCATGTCAAATTGGCTGGCTGCCTTGAGAAGTCCAGCCCAACATGTGCACTGTAGACCCTGCAATCCAAAGATTGTGAAACAGTCATAGGATTGCTGGCACAGAGCCCCAGCCTCAAAATGAGCACTGGGTTAGCCTGCTCCAACCAATCCTGGAGCTGCTTTCATGCTGAAAACAGCATGAGAGGAGCTCCACAATTGGTTTGATTTGCATTCCACTGGGGAGGAAAGAAGTCCTTGCGTTTCCTATTCGTGGACACCAGTATCGAGGGAGAGGAGTGCCACACTGGGCATGAGCAGAATAAATAGTGAGTTTTGCGCAATTTCACCCTACTATATTTTTAGATTGCAAGCCGCCACTGGTCTGATGAGAGGATATCCAATGCTCAGGAGTACTCCAACTGCTCTCCAACTTACATAAAAATTAACACAATCCTCATGTTTCGCTGTAGATCACAAAACACCAACACACAGGGGTGATGGGGTGACCTGCAAAACCTACGAAATCACACCCTGGTGCTCATCAGCCAGTGATAGCGTGGAGCGCCTCCCAATGGCAAAGCTGTGACCGTGCTGAGGAGGGCACCGGTAATGGATTAGTGGGCTGCAGGGCTGGAGCGTGGCCTGCTTGAGTTGCCGGGATGAATGACGAAGAACAGCTCTCTGGAGCATAAAGCAGTGAGCACGCGTGGGTGAACCGGGAGGCTGCTGAGGATCGTGGTGAGCCTGCACTGCCTGGTGACCTGTGTGATACTGTCCCAAGACAATGCGGCAGCTGGAGATGCCTAATCTGGCCATGGTGCAACAATGTGACTGGAGCCCTCGAGCCTTGCCTCTAATCTGACAATCCATCCAGCAGGTAGGTTTCACACAGAATAGGGCAGTGGTAGTGTGCTTCTACACCAATAAACCATATGGCCGGCCTGCCGACAGGCATAGCCTCACAGGCCATGCTGTCCCCAGAGAGAGAAACAGCACTCTTTGCTGCATGTCACCTTGTGACAGTGTCATTGCTGCTGCAGCGCATTGTGCCACTATTGCGAGACTCCGTGGGCTAGGAACGCAGGGGGATTCCTTGCTGGTACTACACCCTACCATTCTTGATGTTGTATGCTTGCACACGTTGGCCTCCTTGCATCTGACATGCTCTACCCATCCATATTAACTGAGAGACAGAGTGGAAGGGTACTCTGCAATATCTCTGTGACACCATGTTTGTGCAGTGCTGTGTATAAAGGAACTGGGGCTCAGAAACTTTGTGTTGGGGATGAGGACCTACTTGTGCTATTGTCACTATATTGAGCTACACAAAGTTTGCTTTTTGGTTGCACTTCTAACTCTCGCCCTCTCTGTGGGTCCTGTTATCGCACCCTGCCTGTGCTGGAACCTGCAGTCTCCTACAGCTGAGTTTCTTGATGCAGTTGGTCACAGACCTAATAGACCTGAATATTCAACATTGTGCTGTTGCACTACACTGGGGAGGCTTTCAGCCTGTGGTGAGCCCTGGTTCACTCAAGTGAGCCTGGGGACAGCAATTGCAGAGTGATCCGAAATGGGACTGCTTGCCAATATGGGGAAAGAGGGCTTCCCAGCACAACACCAGGCTTCCGCCGGAGGCAAGGTCAGATCAGGACCAAGAGATGGGCTCACAGGGCCCACAGGGCATGGGCTCACAGGGCGCAACTCCCCTGGAGGCCACACTAGCAGCTATGCAAAGCAGCCTCCAGTCCATAGATGGAAAGTTAGACTCAATAAATCTGTGGCTAGATCCACAAAATTAGAGAAACATGCAGCATGCATCACAACAGCAGAACAGCAAGTCTCCACCACGGAGAATGACCTACAGTCGGTGAGCACAAAATGCCTGAATATGGATGAGGTCTTGGCAGTCATACAGGCAAAAAATTAAGATTTGGAAGTACCCTAATGCAGAATCAACTTGCACATCACTGGCATTCCAGAATCCACAAATACAGGCAAAATGGAAACTTATATAGGAACACTATTTGTTGTGCTCTTTGGAACTGAACTGTTGTCACATCTACTGGTGGGGAAGAGAGCACACTGGTTCCTAATGGCAGGCCTGATTCCGAGGGCACTTTTATCCGCAGTAATAGCACAATAGTTGAATTATCGTGATTGGGACACAGTCCTCAGACTGGCACGAAGATTAAATCACATATCAAAGAAATTAAATTGCTTTATTCCCTGATTTTATCACAGTAGTGCAGGCAGACCATTGACCATCAAAAAACAGTTGCAGAAGGCTGAACACTCTGATGCCATGCTTTGCCCCGCACAACTATGCATAGACTAAACTCGTACACAAATAATCTTCACAACTTCATGGGCAGCCAAAGACTTCCTCAAGACCATCACCCGGAAGTGAAGAGACCAGCCTGCAGAGGATACCAATGAAGATGGTGACTGACCGGCCTTACGAGATGTACCTGTGCCCTACCATGTAGCTACTGTGCCTCTCAATGACAAGCCCAGCCTTGGACATCTCATTTAAATCTGCTGACCGGAACACTGTTGTTTATCTTCTGGCCACCTCCGGTTGCTTTGAGGAGTGTTGGAAACCTGGCGGCCCCACAGAGGGAACCCCCCATATGCTCTACCTGTATGGTAATTTACTAACTGAAATACTGTTTGATGTTATGTTTTTGTTTCTGACTTCTGACAGTGGGACTGCCTTTAACATGGTTGAGATGCTGAAGTTGGTGGTGGGAGGGATGTTTCATTGTTGTTATGGTGACCATCTTAGTTTTGCTTGCCCTTATCATACTTTTGTGCATTGCGTACACTTTACCCTGATCTTCAATACAATAGTTGCCTGCATATTGTCCCTATGGCTATGCCCCACGGACATGTAGTCCTCTTAATTTGGAATATTCAGGGGCTTAATAAGTCTTGAAAAACCCAACAAGTGCTATCTTATGTAGACAAACACCATATACAGATTGCATTTTTACAAGAAATACACCTTACATGCCAGACAGAGCTAGCAATTGACTCCCGGTGGGCCGCTTACAAAATGGCTTCTTCCTATTCTTCATACTCCAGGGGTGTCATGATTAAAAAGGGAGTACCCTTCACGATAACGCTCACAGTGGTAAAACAGCAGGAATGATATTTAGCAGCACAGGGTAATCTCTGTATCACACCTGTTACTTTGGTCAATACATATGGCCCAAATGTGGATGATCCTGGCTTTTATATGACAATATGGTGTCACTTTCATACCCTATATCTGACGGCCATTATATGGGGGAGAGATTTAAACACATACCTAGACCCCATGCTTGACCGGTCTGCGGTGGCAGACTGGCATGGAAAACACTCTGCCCAGCTTATATGGGATGCCATGGAGGAATATGGAGGAGTGGATAAATGAAGACTCCACAACCCAGTTCATCGTGAGGGCATATCCATCTCATCTGTGCATGGATTGTGGTCTCTGTAAGACTACTGGCTGGTTACCCTGGGAGGTTAGTACCTGGGCAACAGAGCTTGCCCGCGTGCCCAAAACACTATCTGGCCATGCACCAGTAAAGCTAGCACTCCCACTCCGTACTCGTATACCCACCCAATTCATGTGGCGGTTTCAGGCAATGGCTCTCTTAGCCATTTTCCTCGAGGGACTCCACTTCGCTATTGTGGAATAGTTTGAAAAAACTGTTGGCTCTGTGGAGGGTGTGGATGCACTATGGAAAGCATTTAGGGTCACAATCCGGGTTGTGTGTATTAGCATGCAGGCCGGAGTGCTGCAGGCAATATGCACAAAATTGCAAAACACTGAGGACAAGCTCAGATCCCTTGAACACGATTATGAAATGAACCCTCGCCCAGGCCACCCTGGCTGCCATTCGAAAACACATCACCGCTTTTAATGAGCTGGCTACGCAGGAACTGCAATTTTTATCCAAGTGTCATAGGGCTAGGACGTACAGAGAGGGTGGGTGCCCGGGCATAGTTTGCATGAAAAGCTGATACCACTGAAAGGGCACACACATGTGCAGATCACAATTCCAGAGGGTGCAGACCACTACAATACCCTCTCTATATTAACTGATTTTGGGAACTGCTATACCAGCCTCTATGGTACCTACCATTCTGCTGCAGAAGGTGACTTGGGAGATTACCTTGAAGATATAACATTGGTGTGGCTGTCCCTAGGACAATGGGAATATTTGACACAGCCTATACATCCCAGGAGATTAAAGACACCATTCATGCACTGGCTAATGGTAAACCTCCAGGCCTGGATGGCCTCTCTGTCAAATTCTTTAAAGAATGTATTGATCTGCTGGTGCCACATCTACAAGAGGCATACACTAGGCAGACAATACTCTCTTCCTTAAGGGAAGCTCTCATAGTTGCACTGGTGGAACCAGATAAAGTGACATAGAGCTGTGAATCGTACAGACCACTGTCTTTAATTAATACTGATGCAAAGATACTGGCCAAGATATTGGCAACCGAGCTGCAACCAATGATCCCCAACTTGGTGTTGCCAGATCAATCAGGCTTCATACCAGCCCGATCCACAACACATAACTTGCGCACCGTATTCGTCCTGTTACACCAACTGAATCCCTCATTTCAGGCAGCAACAGTCCTGCTGGATGCTGCCAAAGCTGTCAGTTCCATGGACTGTGACTACATGTTCATGTACATGTTCATGATCCTGGCTCGTATGGGAGCACCTGCGGCATTCCTGTATTGGATTTGCCTACTCTACGCAGACCCACTTAACCGAATGTGTATAAATGGTCTGTCTGGGAGCTTCCCGGTCGGCAGGCGCACACGACAGGGGTGCGCCCTATCACCGTTATCATATGCTATGGGCTTGTGTAATTCGACAGCACCATGCTGCCTCTGCGCTCCACTAATGGTATCTCCTTATATGCAGATGATAGGACACTGTAAATCTGAAACCCTGCCCACACATCTGGTGGCAGTAATATTGGAATAAATTCAGTTCAAATGATACTCAGGGCTGCGCATTAACTGGTCGAAATCAGTAGTATTCCACCTAACACAGAGTACCCGATCGACTTCCACTAGAGTTTCCACTGTTGTTCCTGGGCACCAAGTAGTAGGAAAGCACATACAATGGCATGGAAAAAATGGTTTCTCTAGAGTTTGGAAAGGGATTTGGACCACGTTTCAGTTGCTGTAGTGCCACTGGTAAATTATTTATTAGAATTGCTTGTAAGGAATTTGTTGTACAGAACAATTCATTTCTATTGATCTGTGGGTCACAGTTTCGTAAACGAAGTTTCTGTCAGTCAGGATATTTTAATAAAAAGTATTTTGAGAAGATTTTCTAGTCTAATGGTCAGAAATCACTGTCTTTAATATCATCCGGATTTTCTCCTCACCACGCTGTGAAAAATCTACATTTCGTCCTCACTCTTTTCTAGAATTTATGACTGTGAAGAAATAGTAGCACATATGTGCTCTGCAGTGCCAGGCTCCATTACACAAAGGCAACAAGTATGATTCTCTGAGCAGTGTCATTAAAATATACAAAGGATGCCAAGGGAAGCCCACTGAACAGTGCGTTAGATACCCATCTCACAACCTTCAGGCGAGTTGGAAAAACACACCTCATGTCCTTTTATTAATAACTAAAATAGCATATATATGATATTATACTGGGGCATTCATTTCCACTCATTTATATACGAGGCAATCTGAAAATATTTTACAAATTAATAAACAAGCAAAGAATGTATGATATCATAGAAAACCCCAAGTTCCCTTACAAAACTATTCACTACATGTCAAAATGGACAGGTAGGCAGCCAGACGTGCATGGATTCAGGATGTTATTATACAGCACCTAAACATAAGAAAAAGGGATGAACTTTCGTTGTAATTAATGATTTTGCTGGACTTCTCTTCTCTTTGCAAGTAGATTATTATGATTAGGATTAGGATTATTTTTATCATTATTATTATCATTATATTCATCATCGTCGTCATTATCATCATTGTTAAAACTGGGTAAAAGGACATAAATCTGCTTATAAATCACTGTAGCGAGGAACATTGGAATATTTTCAGAAGTAACTTTCCTCATGTGGGCACTCAAGAATGGTATGAATCACTAGGGTGCCATGAACAACATGGTCTTTATCAATGACTTTGAACAAGCTGTACCTTGGTACAAGCATTTGTACTTGTACTGACTGCACCATGTTCTGGACAGTTGTGGCCTGTTTGTTACAAAACCAGAATGATACATAAATATGACCGGTCCCCAACAATCTTCCTATAAAGTCTTTCAAAAGCAGCCTGGGACAAAACTTGTGGAAAGCGGTCCAGTGCAGTCAATGTCACTTTAGGCTGTCAGGCATCCGAGACCACTTCCCACAAGTGTGCAATTATTAGCCTTCTTATTGCCATTGTACAAGGGATTCGTGAAATGATGTTCCATTATGCTTCACTTCATATGTGTATGTCAGGTAGGAATATATCTAGCAGCTCATGCAGCCTCACTCTGCAGGCCACTTAAGCTGAGGTTACTAAGTTTCCCTATCCTAGCCCCTTTGCTCGGTCAAGATTTTCTTATCTACCCAACTTTCACGTTCAGTCACTTGCCCTGAAGTCTGTGCCTTCAGAACCGCGCAAATACAGCAACCTGGTGGATAAATGGACACACATACAGAAAAGAATTTCCACTTATTGTGCCATCGGTTTCTACGGTGGGAGAGGCATCAAACAGTTGCATTCATACTGAAAAAAAAACAACAGAAGGCATAAGGCTACTTCTATTTGTACCGTGGCTTCGAACGCATCGGCCGAAACAGCTAACTGCCTGCTATCTAAATGCGGTTCTGCTGTTTTCATGGGGACAGATTTCAATATTGCTGAAAGTGCTACAGCGAGATTATGTGGACTTGCACAGGCAGCGAATGTAGGTCCTTCAAGGTAAAATAAATGTCTTCCAATCTCTTCAGACCTTTTATGAGACGTGCAGCAGTGAACAGGGGCAGAGTGGTTTCAGCGTGACCAGTAAGCAGGGCATTTCCACCATGTAGGTGCGCAAGAACCACCGCTTGGAAGATAGTTCTGAGTTCTACTTCGGGGTGGCCAGACTTTACTATTTGCAGGAGTGAGAGTGGAACAAGGCTTTTAAAAAAGTGAATTGCTATTAATCTCTAGTTTTTTAAATGTGGCAGCTTGAGTTATAATGTTTTGATTTTGAAAGATTTAGGTATGGAACTCCTACAGTATAACCTACCCAACATAAAAAGGGCATATATGTTGTCCTTTATTCTGGTTAAACTATCACACACGAGATCTTATCAACAAGAGAAAACCAGGATGCAAGTGCTTCACATTGACCTTATTAATGCTGTCATGCAATTCATTTAACTTATCAATTACTTTTGCAGCATTGAACACACATGTTTGCATGGAGAACAAAGAGACTTTGGGTAGGCAACCTGAGCCTATAGTCTAAACTATCTAGATTGTGTTTGAGTATGAATAGTGCTTTGCTCCCGCGATTCACACAGAATTAAAATCTTTTTCTGGAGACTACACGGTCAATATGCTATACAAGCACTACGAGTTATTTATTTAAAAATTATATATGATTAACTGAAATATTTTTGGAACAGTTGAACCAGAAAAATCCACAGGTGAGATGGCATGTACAACTGATTTGATCTCAACTTTTTAGGACCTTTGCTCATGAAGACCAGTTAGGCATCAAAGTACACACAAAATGAATAGAGAAAGCACAGCTGAATTTATTTTGATTGTATGCAAGGTCTTAAAGGCCCATTAAAACAATCCCAAGGAATATCCTATATACATAATGTAAACATATGTAATCAAAGAATATGAGTGATACCTAAAGGGTGAACCCTCATAATGTGATCAGTGAGCAAGAAGGAAATAACAACCAGGATGTCTTGTTAGAACATCAAACCAAGACTAGAGAAGACAGACTTTCATTTGTGACTACTTTTAGCACCTAGTCCCACAATATACAGGCAACATTTGTTACTACTTTTAGCACCTAGTCCCACAATATACAGGGAGTGCAGAATTATTAGGCAAATGAGTATTTTGACCACATCATCCTCTTCATGCATGTTGTCTTATTCCAAGCTGTATAGGCTCGAAAGCCTACTACCAATTAAGCATATTAGGTGATGTGCATCTCTGTAATGAGAAGGGGTGTGGTCTAATGACATCAACACCCTATATCAGGTGTGCATAATTATTAGGCAACTTCCTTTCCTTTGGCAAAATGGGTCAAAAGAAGGACTTGGCAGGCTCAGAAAAGTCAAAAATAGTGAGATATCTTGCAGAGGGATGCAGCACTCTTAAAATTGCAAAGCTTCTGAAGCGTGATCATCGAACAATCAAGCGTTTCATTCAAAATAGTCAACAGGGTCGCAAGAAGCGTGTGGAAAAACCAAGGCGCAAAATAACTGCCCATGAACTGAGAAAAGTCAAGCGTGCAGCTGCCACGATGCCACTTGCCACCAGTTTGGCCATATTTCAGAGCTGCAACATCACTGGAGTGCCCAAAAGCACAAGGTGTGCAATACTCAGAGACATGGCCAAGGTAAGAAAGGCTGAAAGACGACCACCACTGAACAAGACACACAAGCTGAAACGTCAAGACTGGGCCAAGAAATATCTCAAGACTGATTTTTCTAAGGTTTTATGGACTGATGAAATGAGAGTGAGTCTTGATGGGCCAGATGGATGGGCCCGTGGCCGGATTGGTAAAGGGCAGAGAGCTCCAGTCCGACTCAGACGCCAGCAAGGTGGAGGCGGAGTACTGGTTTGGGCTGGTATCATCAAAGATGAGCTTGTGGGGCCTTTTCGGGTTGAGGATGGAGTCAAGCTCAACTCCCAGTCCTACTGCCAGTTCCTGGAAGACACCTTCTTCAAGCAGTGGTACAGGAAGAAGTCTGCATCCTTCAAGACAAACATGGTTTTCATGCAGGACAATGCTCCATCACACGCATCCAAGTACTCAACAGCGTGGCTGGCAAGAAAGGGTATAAAAGAAGGAAATCTAATGACATGGCCTCCTTGTTCACCTGATCTGAACCCCATTGAGAACCTGTGGTCCATCATCAAATGTGAGATTTACAAGGAGGGAAAACAGTACACCTCTCTGAACAGTGTCTGGGAGGCTGTGGTTGCTGCTGCACGCAATGTTGATGGTGAACAGATCAAAACACTGACAGAATTCATGGATGGCAGGCTTTTGAGTGTCCTTGCAAAGAAAGGTGGCTATATTGGTCACTGATTTGTTTTTGTTTTGTTTTTGAATGTCAGAAATGTATATTTGTGAATGTTGAGATGTTATATTGGTTTCACTGGTAATAATAAATAATTGAAATGGGTATATATTTTTTTTTGTTAAGTTGCCTAATAATTATGCACAGTAATAGTCACCTGCACACACAGATATCCCCCTAACATAGCTAAAACAAAAAACAAACTAAAAACTACTTCCAAAAATATTCAGCTTTGATATTAATGAGTTTTTTGGGTTCATTGAGAACATGGTTGTTGTTCAATAATAAAATTAATCCTCAAAAATACAACTTGCCTAATAATTCTGCACTCCCTGTACAGTCAACATTTCTGAAACATTTGAAAACTTAAATGTCACTGGTTCAAGTCTGATGCTTGTTTTATTTGCATTCAAAAGTTGCCCAATACTTCGAGATTGTTTATCACATGCATATGCTACACAGTAGGCAACATCAAAGATTGCAATCAATTATTGTGGTTTGCCATGTGTTTAAAATAATTAAGGAATTAAGGGCCTGATTTAGAACTCAGTAGACAGGTTACATCTTCAAAGCATTTTGCTGTGCTTACCGCTACCAAAGCTTGTTGGTTATCAGCCCGGTAACCAACCCCTAACTCAATGCCGCACCAGGAGAGCACTGCCCAGCACTTGTGACCAACATCAGGAACGACCCCATGGCTGAGTTTTTGCATCCCTTTTGTCGCTGCACCACATGCATGGTAAAATTAGCACCTGTAGGGGGCCCGTTCAGCACCAAGGACAGCTAGGACAACTCTGCCCCTGGACGCCAAGGGTCAGATAAAACTGCACTGACTGTTGTCATCTGGTCCTATGGACAGCACAATCTTAACCCTGTAAGGATTCCACCCAACTCGGTTTCTAAGTGCATTTTTGCAGTCAGTGATATTTCTCCCATAGACGTCAATGCAGCGTTTAAAAGCAAGTTCTGCTGTTATTTAATATTGCTTCTAAAATCTATAACTCTAGTTACACTGATTCAATTCTGTTGGTTTTGGTGTCTAAATTAAGATAAAAATACAATCTTTTTTAACAAATTGGTGTCGTATTGGTTTTGAGTTGTGCCAATTACTTATTGTGCATGTTTTTTCTGTGAAATGCTTAATATGTACTCTAAGTAAAGCCTGACTGTTCTTAGCCACACCACCAGGACTGAGCTAAGGATTTACTAGTGTGAATTCAAGGACTATCTCTGCGGTATTGTGAAAGTATCACATGGTGAGGACTAACCCCCCACCACATAATACTCTGCTTTCCTCCAGAGAGGGTGTCTAGCAGCAGCAATGTTTACGAGTCTCTGGATTTCATATCAGTTTGCAGCCAGCCTTTTTCCCTTAAATTTGTAGTTTTTTTTCCTCCTCCAGTTCCCTCGGTACCTCCTGTTACTTTATTTCATTGATTTTGATCCATTATTTTCTCCTTTGTTGCCTCCAGTACTTGCTAACCATTTGTCTCAACTCCTGTTTCCTGTTATGGAAACCAGCACAATTCAGCCACCCACTACTGTGAAGTCTATGTTTCTTTTGGTTTCATGCAACTTTCCAGGTGTGCCTGGGGCTAGCTACAATGACACTCTACAGTCCACTAGATAAGATGTGCCTCACATGTATAACACTGTGTATTCTCTATTCCAGATAACCTTGTCCAGTTCTCCTGCTATTCAACCTGCTGGTACAGGTTTTCGCATCCCCACTTAATTTCCACTAACCATGGGTTTCTGTCACAGTTCTGGAGTTTCTATACAAGAGCAAGAGTTATATTAACCTGTAATGGGAGAAGATGGGGTTGGCCTCACTATTCAAAGTCCAACTATTCCCAAGAACATGACATGGATGGATATTCTATCCTAGAGTATTAGATGAGCATCCACCACAGACAATTAAAAGCACCCAGTATTATTCTTGAGCTATATGTGTCATAAGGCTAAATATGTACAAAGCAACAAAGTTCAAACTTCACACCATTGGTAACACCAGTCCACTACCTCTACCGCCTAGAACTAAAAATACAAAAAACTAAAATCAACCTAACACCTGGGGCACCTTTTAATCTGAAAACATCTACCAATCTTAGTGTTAGCCTCAAAGAACTCTATTTAATCTTTACAGATATCCCCCAAGGCCACCAATCTCCCAACACAAACCATTTGTCAAATAAAGGCCAGTCTTGGCAATACTCAATTGGTCCAAAAGCATAATCCAGGCATTCATGACCAGTAAACTGAATCCACTGCCACACTGTGGATTTAGTGAAAACCTGGGTAAGTGATAATGGAGCCATCTTAATTGACAATTTCCTTCCTGAGGGATTTAGGATCACCCACAGGAGAAGAGAGCCAAAACATAAAAGAGTAATGAATTCACATACCTGAACTGACCTATATCCATTTCCATTCCTTGTGTGCATAGTCACTAATTGTATAATGCATCCAAAATAAGTCTTTCATTGCTGTGGTGGTTTACATTCCACTAGCTCAAAGCTGTTTGTTCTGGAAGCAATAACGTGGACTGTCTCTCGAGGTAATACCAAAGAAAATCCATGATTTCAACTTGCAAGTCGACAGAGCAGAATGAAAATCAGCATCAGAGTGTCTTGAAAACATGAAGGCCCTTGGCCTCAGTGATATAGCTAATCATATGTTTGATGTAGTCTGCACTCATTATGAAGAATCTGATCACTTGTCAGTATTCCTACAATCATAGACCCACCATTAATTTATCTCATTTAAACTGTAGGACCATCCCATCCCCATTGCAGTCAAACTTAACTCAGAACTTCAAAATTATAAGAGCTGATGAATTTTAAGCAAACTACCATTAATTCAGAGGATCTCAGTCAACATTTGTGATCCTGAAGGATTCCTGGACAAAGTTTAGCATATAGCTTCATCTGCTCTGAAAATTTTTATTTCTATTAGAACCTGAAAACTATTCATTGGCATTAAATCTACTAACAAATGATTTCATAATGATCTAGGTGATGGTAATAAAGGTAATTAATAACTGGGGTGGATGTTTGTCCAAATCAAGTCCAATGTCCATAAAAGCAACACCTGTAACAGAAATCATTAAATATTATAACATGATTATTAGATCCCCTTATTACCAAAATCATGCCAAACAAAACTAATCCTACTACAGTATTATTATGAAGATACTAGGGTTGGTCGTCTGCACTGATCAGACCAAGGACCCCAACCCAAGTATTATATTATATAGTGGAGTAGTTCCAAATGCACCATGGCTAAAACCCAAAGATAAATAATACAGTGGAAAGGTGGCAGAATTCCTTCCAAGGTGGCAGAATTCCTTCCAAGGAACAGTTGGAAAAAAACTAATTATTAAAAAGCTGTGCTGCAGGAAGAATAACTATGTAAAGCACCTTCCAATTTGGTACTCCATAACACACCAGCATTTTCAAAACCGTTGATGTCAACTGAGGCAATCCGTCATGTTTCCTGTAACATTATGTATTTAATTTTAGAACAGCTGGGAAATTCCATTACGTTCCACAAAAAACCTTAACACAGTTTCTGCAAAAAACATTTACTGTCTCAATGTCCAGCACTACATCCCCATTTCATATGTTCCTGCTCAACATCATTACTGTTTTACTTATCAAGTGGGGTCTACCCTCAATTGCCACTTTGTATGTATCTGACCTAATTTCCACTGTATATACTCAACACACTTTAGTCTGTCTTGTTCTGAAGCATTATCTCAAGTTATAATTGACTTTCACATAGTGTGGGATCAACTGCTACTAGGGTGATGCACCAGTCTAGCCAAGACTTGCTAAAGTAACAGAAAAATAAGTCCACTCATCACAGAGAGGACAAAACACAACTCTATACCAATACAACAAATAAATAGAGAAACCTTGAACTGACAGTACTTTTTTCGGAAGAGATATATCTTCCTTCTATCATGACAATGTCTAGCCCACACTTAGGAAAATCCACATGAAATAAGAAAAAAAATAGGACACAACAATAACAATATGACAGGACAGTTGCATAATGCTCTTAGGGCCACATGTATCAAACTGTTTTGCATTCGCAAAGGGTGCGAATCGCAAAAATCGACCATTTGCGAACGCAAAAATAGTAAATATGATATATGAAAGACATTTGCAGTGCGAAAATAAGGAATCACTAAAATAGCGATTCCTTGCGACTGCTACATGATTTTGCATGTCACAATCTGCGTATTGCAAATAGCAACACATTTAGCGAATCACTATCTGCATTACGCAAACTGCGACCTAGATTTGCGAATCGCAGATAGGGATTCGCAAAATCATGACGCTATTTGCAATATGCAGATTGTGACAAGCAAATTCCATTTCGCAATGCGATGCATCCAAAATTCGCAAATATCGAATATTCGCAGAATGGCCTTTTGCACTTGCAATTTACCACAAATTTAAATCAGGTGGTAACCAGGTGCAACCTATTTAAAGAGGCCCAGAATGACTCAGCCTCTTTTCCAGAATGTCTGCACTCTACGAGAATGAGGATCCTGGCAGGTTTGAGGAGAGGGAGGAGGAGGCAGGAGCGCATTTTCACCCTTTTTGACCAGACAGAGGAGGAGATATATCAGAAGTACAGGTTAAGCTCAGCTATGATACTTGACCTGATAGCTCATCTACAACCCATACTGCAGCCCACCACACACAGGATCAATAGTATACCCTTCCATGTACAGGTATTATGCTCCCTGCTCCTGTTAGCCTCAGGGAGCTATCAAGGGGTCATAACAGCAGCAGGAGGGGTCTCACAGAGTGCCCTCTCACAATTTTTCAATGCATTTCTCAATGCCATGGTGAGCAAAATTCAACAGCACATAAGATTCCCCAACGCCCCACAGGAATTACTACAGACAAAATTTGAATTCTACCAGATTGCCCAATTCCCACATGTATTAGGTGCCATCGATGGGACACATGTAGCAATCTGTCCACCATCGGCCACCGAGTACGTTTATGGGAACCGTAAGAACCATCATTCCATGAACATACAAGTGATTGTCAATGCCTCCAACATCATAACCAATTTTGTGGCTACATACCCAGGTACCACACATGACTCGTACATCTTTCGCCACAGTGGAATTCACACAAGACTACTAGCTGGGGAGTCTGGCAAAATATATCTACTGGGTAATTTGATAGTTGACAATGTTGCATTGATGTAAATGTGACATCAGATATCACAAGTACTCATTTTACTCTCGTTTAATTCCAGGAGACAATGCCTACGCAGTGCGGGCCTATATACTGACGCCCTACCTGAGCCCTGCGAAACCAGCCGAGAGGAGGTACAATACTGCACACAGGGCAACCTGCGGTGTGGTGGAGAGGAGCTTCGGACTGCTGAAGAGCTGCTACAGGTGCATCCATAATAGTGGAGGTGCACTACAGTACAGCACAGAGACGACCTGCAAAATTGTGGCTACATGTGCTATGTTGCACAACATTGCAACAAGGGGCATACCTGTGAAACTCACAGAGCCGGACTCAGATGAGGATGGTGATCCCTTACCACCCCTTCACCAAGTAGAAAGGAGCAGTGCAGCAGAGGGCAGGCTAAGATGTGCTGACATCACACGCAACCATTTCTTATGTAAGTAATGACAACACCACTTCAATATTATGTATTTCTTTAGTTAGCACCTTTATTACCTTGACTTCAAGTAACATATGTGTCAGTAGGACATAGCTATGCACTACAGGCAAACATGTGCGAGTAACAGTATCACATTATTAGCATCATAGTAAACTGTATTGCTACATGTTAAGGTAGTCCCCTGTAGCCCTCAACATTACTTCCTACGTCCACGCGCTCCACTTGAGTGTTCAGTGGCCTCAAGCGGGTTCCAAGACAGTACTGTGTCTGGTACTGCGACGCTTAGGATCCATCACAAGGGCTGCTCACTATCCCCACCACCCAATTTGCTATTTGTAGCACTGCGTGCTATCTGCATTGCATCAAGAACATTGGTTATATGCACCAATCCCTGTGCAATGTCCTGAATGCAATGTGCCATCTCCACCTGTATGCCCACAGCACATCGTGATATCAAGGCAGTTGAGCTAGTGAGCTGATCGACCGATCTGCAGAACCCATCAAACCTTCCCATAAATTGGTGATGGCGACTACGGTGGCTGACACGCTCCTGCTGAATCTCAGTGCACAGTTCCCTAATGGCGTTTGTCAACTCCTTTGTATTTTCTGCTGCTGTATGCTGTCCCTCATTGAGAGACTCCAACTGCTTGAGCATGGATCCCATGTTTTCATTGAGTGCATCCAACTGCTTGTGCAGTAATCCCATATTGTCATTGTGAGACACCAACTGCCTGTGCATTGACCTCATTGCAGGCACTGCACTTTCAGCATGGAAGCTTCAAGGCTGCCAAAAATTGATGGGCCCTCTCCTTCATCTGTGCACTGTCTGCTTGCAACGTGACGCCTCCTGAGGGGAGTTGACTGACGCTGGGGCAGGGACTGCTGTCTTCCTGTGGATCTAGCCTCTGGGGGTGGTGTGGGGACTTCATCCAGCATTTCATCTGAGTCCAGGTTATACTCTGGGAGAGGTAACACCCTTGCCCTCCATCTAGTTGGTGCAATACTGAAGGACTCACTGGTGTTTGAGTCGGACTGTGGCTGTTTCACCATGCCCCACATTTCCACCTTCTGTCGCGTCAGGGCCTGGGACATCTATAACGACAATGTGCAGCATGTCATTTATGAATATTTCACAAAATGGTGCACAATAGTAATGAATGTACACTAACATCGTATCACTGTGAGTTTTTTGTGTTGTTCTTCTGTGTGGCTGTACACTAACTTGCTATATATGTGGGATTAGCACTTTAGGGGTGTGGACTACCACTCCCATAAGGCATTGTTGGGTTGTATGTAAGACGTGGCATGGACTACTTATCACAACACATTAAGCTAATAGCTATTTTCTAAGGGGCAGTTGTATATGCACATATGGGGATACACATCACTACTGCCCTTACCTTTGCTGGTGCTGGGTGACCCTGAGGTGTCAATGTCAGTGACACCACTGACAGCTTCAGGAAGCAGTGTGGACTCCATAATGTCTTCCATTGGTGTAGACGGTGTCTGGGTGGGTGGTCCTCCTCCGGTGCTCCTTGCTTCCTTTAGCCTGCTGGCCACACTCTCTTTGGCACAGGAACGCAAGTCGTACCATTGCTTGCGTATCTCCTCAACAGAGCACTGCGCAACACCCACTGCCCATATTTTGGTCTGGATTTCTGACCACAGTTTCCTCTTCTCACTTTCAGGTACCTGGAGTGAGTTCTTCCCTCACTGAATTTGAGCTTGCTCTTCCTGTCTCCTTTCTCCTTCACATTCCCATTATTGGCCATGTTGCTGTTTGGTCCTGGCTGGCTCACACACCTGCCTCTATGGTGCTGGGATGTGTCTCTCTGCCTGCTCCTGTGGGTGTGGCTCCTGGAAACAGCATGGGCTGACTCACTTCCTGGTTGTGATGTCATCAGCCTGTTCCGGTTTGCCGTTTTTGCAATTTGAGATTTTCAAATACCGATTCGCTAATTTTTTTGCGATTTGGTATTTGCAAGGTGTAAATTGCGTTTGCGAATTTTAAGAAATCGCCATCACCGACTCGCAATTTTGATACATCTCATTTTGCATTTCTAAAATAGCGATTTCTTAAATTTTGCTATTTAAGAAATGCAAAACAGATCTTTGATACTTTTGGCCCTTCGTACTTAAGGAAAACAAGAATATTGACTGCTTTAATAGAACAAACCACTTGCAGAGGTGTTATAAGAATAGCAACTGACAGAAAACCTTTGCCTAAAATACAAGCTCCTCCCTTCAGCTGTCTGCGGGAGTTAACTAATAATCACCCTGCTCTATCTTTCAGTCATTCATCTATAGAAAACACAAATCTTGGGGGGTTGAGTTACTTTTTAGACATAGACAACAATCTTGTTTATTAAATCAAACACGGGAGGTGGTTTTGTACAGTGCACATCCTGAACAGATGTATTTTGAGGTACTTTCATACCTGCTAATGAAGTATAAGGAGGCAAAGTGGAATCAAAATAATTGCCTAAGGCCAGACAATTTGGTCAAATGGGAAGCCAGGATTTATCCAAGGTTTTCTAGCATTAGATTGTGCAATTCAGTAACTATATGCACATGTTTTGTTCCCCCAGGCCGATCTTACACAACCCCTGACTGCCACCCTGCTGGCATCTGTGAGGCCCTCGGTCAGACCACAAACCATACTTTGTGGCACCTGGAAAGATGTCTTCAAGCACCCATGTCATAGATAGACTGGACTTGGAGAAATGTCAAGGACAATAAATGGCATAGTTTACAAGGCCAGAACAGTGTGTGAGCCAGGATTAGAGGCGGCACTAGAAGCCAGATGTGGATGATGGTCGGAAAATAAAACAACAACTGTGAGAAGGGTGAACATCACATTGGAGAGGTGAATAATATAAAAACATATTGTGAGTGCTAACATTTCATCTGAAATAATCTGCATTATGAAATGGCATCCCTCCTTCAGTCAGTACAGTGGCACCTACCAAAAGGACTGTAGAAAAATGTAATAAATTTGGCTTGTCATGCAGCACAAAACAAAAGCGAAACTAGACAAAACTAGGATGTCAAAGGTCACAAAAGCTGGTGGATGAGACACGCTGTAAGGACTTATTGTAAAAGAACAGCAGTCACTGTCACAAATGGTGACAAGAATTGAAGGCTGATTCACTCTGGACTGGCAAAAGGACCTCACACCAGGGAACCTAAGCTCATTCACAATGATTTACACCTGATGGCGACTGGTACCATACAAAAGGGCTTCTTGAATACTTGTTCAACTTTGTACCCAGGAACATGTGGGACTAAACTCCTTAAGTCATAGAATAGAGTAATGGAAGAGTAAACAGCTGCAATGTATGAAAGGAAGTATACATGGGTGGGACATGTTTTGGAAAATTTAACTTATGAAAGTAATGAGAATACACACTCTCAACATTGACTGTTTACAAACTGTGTATATGCTACCAGTATAAACGCCAATGGTACACTGCCTAGGGAGGACATTGCCTTGAATGGTCCAGTGATCGAAGCCTTGCAGTGTAGAAGGATGCATACAGCTGTTGGAGAACATTTCTAAATCGGGCACACAAACAACTCTCACAGGCATACAATAGTATTGAAGCAGGGGCCCTCATGCATCATCTCGATCTCTATAAGGGGCTAAGTCAACATATTCTGTTATCGAAAGAGAAGCTTTGGCTTGTTGGTGGGGTTTGAGATACTTTAGAAAATATTTATGGGGTACTGAGTTCATTTTGCGGATGGATCACAAACCACTGTTAAATTTGTTTTCTACTATGGTAGCTTCCAAGGCAACTCCCAGAATTGCAAAGTGGCATTATAGGCTGCAAGAGTTTAAATTTCGTATTGAATATATTCCAGGGGCAAAAAACGTTTTTGCGGATTGTTTGTCTCACCTTCCGATGGCATCGGATGCAGAGGAGGGTGAGGATGATTTTTCAGTTGTGGTTTGTACCATGTTGGACGAAAAAGAATGTGTTGGAAGAGGAATGGAGGGATGCAGTATCAAACGACAATGTTTTTCAATCATTGTGTGGATGGTTGGAAGTTGGGTGGCCCAAAACTAGTATTGATGATGGAGTTACAGTCTACAAGGAGGTTTTTCAGGAGTTGAGTCTAGTGGATGGAATTTTGAGAGGAGCAAATGTGTTGGTTGTGCCTCAGGTTATGCGGGGAAAGGTGATGAAATTGGCACATGATGGACATATTGGAATGAGTGCACTGAAGAGGAGGATCAGGGATACATTTTGGTGGCCAGGCATGGACAGGGACATCGAGCATTGGGTTAGAGATTGTTTGTGTTGTGCGTTAAACGATAAGTCACAAGTAACTGTTCCCAGTCCTGTGAAAGCGGTACCTGTGCCAAACAAGCCATGGTACAAGTTGGGTTTGGACATTATTGGACCAATGAATATGCTCAGTGACAAATGTAGATTTGGGATTATTTTAGTGGACTACTTTTCTCGTGGGCCTGAAGTGAAGTTTGTTAAGGTAGCCGACACCAGCGCTGTGATAATATTTTAACGTGATCTATTCAAGAGAGAAGGCTCGCCTGGACAATTTGTCACTGATAATGGTGTACAATTCACCTCCAAGGAATTCAGGAACTTTATTTGTGAGTGGGGTGTGGAACATATTAATACTTCTCCGTATCATCCAAGGAGCAATGGCTTGGTAGAAAGATAAAACCGTGTGATAAAGGACAATATTCTGTTCTCATTAGTGAATGGGTTGAATTGGAAGAAGAAAGTGGGAGAGTTGGTCTGGGCTCTATGTACCACTCCTAGTGTGACCACGGGGGGTCGCCATTTGTGTTACTCAGGGGTAGGTAAGCTGTGAACAAACTGGTTCGCCCGTGGATATGTCATGGGGTTGTGTCAGAAGATAAAAGGAGGAAGATCATGGATAAACGGGAAAGGGCTCAGAACAAGTATGTTACAAAGATGGAAGGAAGTGGCTTGGAGATAAAGGAAGGTGATTGGGTTCAAGTTAGGTTGCCAGGGATGGTAGTCAAGGGAAATTCCAAATTCTCATCCCCTAAAAAAGTGGTTTGTGTAAAAAGACATGTAGTTAGATTAGATGATGGTAAATGTGGAACAAAGAGAGCTTAGCTGTGCAACGCACAGAGGGACTTATTCGAGAAGGTGATAAAAAGGGAAAAATGGAATGTGATAAAAGGGATAATATCAAAGGTTCGTGTGGCAAAAGGACATCAAGGGAAAAAAAACATCATGGTTGCATGATTATGTGATGTACAAAAAAAAAGAACATTTATGAATGTCTAATTTGTCAAGTTAAAAAAAATAGTTTTTTTTTTTTGTTCGTTATTAGGGTTGGTTTTTCCATGTTAAGTTTATTTACCCTTAGTGATTGCTATTTAATGCATGTTCTGTCAATCTTGTTTAGTTTAAAAAGGGGAAGATGTGTTGTATTGGGATGAATATAGAACATGGAGTGTTAAAGGAGAACATGGAAGGTTGGGAGATTCTGGGGTTGGAATGTGGGGCAGTTGCTGTGCTGGTTATGTGTTGGCAGTTGCTGCTCCGTGCCCACCCTGTGTGTGGCATCTTTTCACTTGGTTATAAAAAAAGGTAGCAATGAAGAAAAAGGGAGAGGCTGCACAAACGTGCATGTGAGTTGAAATAAAACACCCAAGTGTGTGGAGGTCAAGGTGGAAGATCGAGAAAGGGTGGCATTACCCAAAAAGGTAAAGAAAGGAAGAAACGTATATTTAGAACCAAATTAAGTGATAGAGAAATTGTTCAATGATATTAGAGTCGCAGATGGCAAAATGTGGAATTTACAAGGGAACAGTGTTGGTCAGAAGCTCAGGACACCTTGATGATTGACTGGCGGAACAGAGGAGTTGGTGGGCAAGAGTTTGCAAATAAAAGACTGGTCAGAGGTAAGAGGATCCAGAAGAGTTAGAGACCACCAAAAAATGTCATGATTTTGTGATGCAGTTATAGGTTCTCACTTTGTCCAAATATGGGTAGGTTTCTGTGAGGCTTTATTGTATGAACTAATATTACATGTAAATAGTTGTTTATATTTTAATGTGTTTTATAGTAAGGAAGGTATCCTTTATAATCCATCTGTCTCAATATACAAGTGTATAAAATGTTGAGTTGCAGGCTTGATTTATGATCTACAAGTGAGCAGTTACAGCTTGATATAATTGTGGTTGCCCACTAGTAAGGTGCCCCATACTTTTTATGTGAAACTAAGAATGTGAAGTTCTTGTAGGCCTTGTGTGTTATCTTTAAAATACAGTAATCCGCCTCCCCACTAGGAACTCACCTCAGCTTGCTTTGTCATAATCCAAGTGCTCCACTTTGCATGGTATGCTTATGACGAAGAGCCATTTTAATATCTATGACCTTGTGCACCACCTCAAATAAGGCATTGCCGGGCCCTGGCGGGAACTGAGTCTCTTATATCCCTATATAGTATATGTAGTATCCTATGCACCGCTACGTTGGTTATGACCTATGTAATGTCACATAAATATAGATCAAATAAAATACACTTAATAAAGCATAGACATATTTCCAACATGAGGATGGGGGTAATTTAGCTCCAATATATGTTTCTTTAAAAAAAATTAATATTCATTTGTGAAGAGTCAATATAAATTAGCCTTCACAATCGAGTGCTCATTTTATCCTAACTGGGCAGCAGGCAAGCTGAGCTATGCTGATGACATGCACCACGATGGACATAAGGAGAAGACAGAGCCAGAGATGAGTGCCATCTGTACAGGTTTCTCAGTTAGTTCACAACCAGCATGTTGTGATTAGACCTATCCCCTTCCGCATCCTGCCTTCAAAACAAGAGTAACTGTACACCCTGAAAAGTCTGAAGACACTGCAACCCTACCTTCGTTTTACAAGAAGCAGTTTGTTAGCAGTGGTGCAGTCTGGAAACCTCCACATATCCCCCTTCACTGATCTGGGTCCCAAACGCTCTCCTAAAATGAACAATCATCGATTGGTTCCATTGTCTTTCACACCCTTAGAAATCACTGTGCCACAGTCCTTACTTTAACATGTATTATGTAATATACCGTGCAGTGTTCACCAATTATTAATACTCCTAGTGCTGTATTTAATACTCTAGTAGAGTGCTCTAAACCAACAGTCTGAATGCATGCAGCTTTCTGGATAAAACCTAGACTCTTCCATTAATATAATTTATGTGATTCCACAAGTTCCATGATGATACCAAGTCCAAATTGTACTGACATTTATGAAATTTTTGCTTTCAGAGAGATGCCTGCAGGAAGAATTTGTCTTTGAAAAAATATTAGTACTCTGGTACTGTATTTAATACCCCAGAGAGCTCTATAGGAACCGTTATAGAGTGCATGTATATTTCGCAATGAAGTCTAAAGTCTGACATTCATACAATCCCTCGAGATTTCACAAATTCAATGAAAATTTGAAATCCACATTTTAAGCATTATGGAATTTTCCCTTTCAGAGTGATGCAAGAGCTTGCTTTTGAAAAACATGATAATTCGGTAGTCTAAAAAAATAACACTTAATAAGGTTCATTCATTGGTGACATGAGAATTCTGAAAAACCGCAGCGTGTAGGTTAATGATGCTAATAACACTGAAAAAGTATCTGCAACAGACCTACAATTTTTTGTTGTATAACAAATGACAATAGCAAAAATGATGAACATTTCTATTGAATAGGATGAGTGCAACGCATTTTGTTTTATATAAAATACAGAGAATATCCATTTACAACTCCCAGAGAGCCGCATTGCTGCCGCACACACACCTTGGGAGACTGTTTGTAAATCTTGAACTTTCCCATAAACTCTTCCCATTATTATTTAGGCACAGACCGCGAGCCTCAGAAATGCCTGACAGACCTTTGCTCTCTGCTTTGTTTCCTCACTTGTTGCCTTACAAGCGGCTCACGAAACAAGTGCCTTTGTGTGGCAGTGATGAACTGGCCCATACAGGCTGAAGAATGGTCGGGGCCAGCTCCGCATAGGGCGAATAACCCAGCCCAGCAGGGGGCGGGCATGGGAGGAGGCACCGCGGGGGCTGTCGCTTTAAGGCGTTTGCATGTACAGCAGAAGGCTCTTTTCTTGGCTGCTCAAGAGGACGGGGTCATTCAGGCATCGAAAGTGGAGGACTCAACGCCAGAGCAGGCGCAGGAGGAGAGCGCACCGCGCATTGTGCCAGAGGAGCAGACGCCCGGGAAAAGCCAGCAAGGTTTGACAGTCAGAGCCAAAGTCATGGGTGAGTTCTGCTGCTAGCAAACACGAGGGGCCAGAACAAATCACTCGAACGCAAGACAGAAAGGAAGTGCTGCTATTTCATTTTTACATTATTGCAAATGTCATGAGGATGGAAATGAAACTTTCCAATGTAAATTTAAAAGTAAATGTTATCCAAGATGTTTGTGTCGAACCGAAGCCGAAAAGTGGACAAGAATACATTGATTTTATCGTTTTTATACTACTTGATCTATGATTATTTTTTTCTAAAAAAATAATATATGTGTATATTTGATGGTTATGAAACAACATGTTATGGGTTTATGAAACTTATGAAAAGAACAGATAACAGCAACAACAAATGGCCAGACATTTAGACTGGAGGACTAGTTAAAAAATTTATGTAAAATGCATTTGCATCCAGTTTTTCCCTACCATTGATTTAGTATCTGACTGCAAATTTAAATCACTCCCAGCTAAACTCTGACAAATATTTAAACATTTTAATAAAACGCGCCTTACAGGCCTGTACTATTTTCCATTTTGTAAGTGTAAATTGTTTAATAAAGCACTCCTGATACCCAGTGCAAAGTTATGTTGTATGCACAGATTGCGTTGCGATATAAAATACTTTTTGCAAAGGTCTGTGTCTACAGATTGAAAGTGGGTGGCTTCACTTCCTAGTTACCATACACTGCTGGGGCCGGGGACCAGAGGCACTGGAGGCTTACTGCCCTAGCCACAGCACACAAGGTGCATCATCCCAAAAGACGCACGTGCCCACCCTGACAGAAGAGGCGGGAGCTCTGGGACATTCCAGCTAACAGCACTGGAGAAACATATGCACAGCACTTGCTGTAATCCCACAGGGGCAGCATCAGCCTACACGCACATTAAATTAAAAGTCATGCAATTTCATACATTCTATTTGGATTTACATACTAATAAGGTAAAAGATGTCACACAAGTGAAGTTTGAATGACGTCATAAGAAGAGTCAGACTGCATAACGTTTTCATTATGCATGTGCATTTATAAACAGAGATAGGTAGCTATTGACAAATGCAGATGATTCGATTATGCAGATCAAACCATACCTTGTTGAACACTGTACATAACTTGGTAAGCCAGGACACACAGAGAAATGTAACAGGGAAAACATGAATGTGATACGGTAACATTCAAATAAAACATACAAGAATTCCCCAGGCGACTCTCTTTAGTACTTCTAGTGAATAAAGAGTAGAATGTTCCTTGAGCCAAATAAAAGGTGACAACGCTTCAGTCTAAAGGGCAAACTTTATTCTAAAATCATTACCTCAAGAACCACTCCTTACAGCACACATCACCATTTTAGATGGTAGAGTTAACATGTTCACCGATTTTGATTATAAAGTACCATTAGTGGTGTTCTTGCCTCTCTGTTTTGAGCAGGTGGATTGACATCCTTGAGTCGGTGACACTGGTTCCTTCACTATAACAGACCCTCATTTGTACAGCCTTCGACACACCCTGCATAACGAGAACGATTGTCATTAGAGGGTCATAAAGTATTTGTCTGGGTTTCAGTTCATTACCACTGTTAATGCAAGCAGCAAGCAGAGAGTCAAAAGTGTGTGGGAAACAGACTCAATGCAAGAAAGTTGGCAGCATCTTATGGTAACAACATTGGTGGCCACTAGGTTGGTGACAGGAACCCAGGGACCCCCATTTGGTGGAGTGGTTGCTAGTATTTTGGTATTACATATTCAGTACTTCATTTATGCCAGTGGTTGCAGGTGGAGTGCACTGGCTCTTGTTTTTGTGTATAAGGACTTGTTAGTCATCATCAACTTTGACCCGAAGCAAGACACAGGAAGGCAGAGAAAGAAGGAGGAAGAGAAACTCCTGCAAGAGTGAGGAAGTGTAAGATTGCAGACAAAATGGGATAGAATTAATACTAGGCAACCTTGGCATTCGTCAACCCTAGTATTTGGCACCATCAGAAGCAATCACCTAAGAAAACGCTTTTATATAGAAAGATCATTTTATCAATACACTTTCAGGATTAGAGTGCAGCATAAATCATGCAAAAAGAAGCACACAACTCTGGGTAATTCTCAAGTTTAGGTGGAGAGTAGCTTCTTTATAGACCACCCTACAACACCAGCAAGACTCTAAATATACTCACCCCAAACTTTTGATTTTCTAGCAGAATGTTCAAGATTTGCAAGATTACTGCAGAAATAACCCTCTTTTGCAGATATGTTCAATGTACTGTTCAGTACTTGAGCCTGTCACGAATTTCCCATGAATCCCAAGAAGTATCGACAGGTAGCTTAGATTCAGCCCATTGACCTCTGAATTGAACCACATTACATGGCTTGACACTGACAGTGATCTCCTGGTGTCAGTGATTCTCTTGTGACAAAAGGCCACATTAAGACAACACCATGCTTTACTATGAGACTGCCCTCTGCTGCCATTTAACAGTCCATGGAGTATAAACTGTAAATCACGTTTGGTTGTTTAGGGGTTATATTTAATCCCAATATGCCTTGTTATATTCCCTTCAGAGACATCTTCAAAAATACAAAATCCCCAAAATAATTGAAGAATTTTATAAAATGAACACAAAAAGTAGAGGGAATTTTGTGTCCGGCAGACAACCAGTACAGATGTTTTCTCTAGGAAACATCAAACCGTATTAGAAAGGCATACGACTACTCATATTTTAGGTTGTTAACTTTTGGGACCACAGTTCTTCATCAGTTATCCGCCGGAATCTATAGTTCATCTACTAAAGGTACAATAGCCGCAGCACAGTGACCATCGTGCGACAAAACCAAATGACACCATGGTCTGTCCAAATGCTTCACAAAATAGTTTCCTCTACTATAATGTGACGTTTAAGCATTCTAACCTCTACTAACCGATGTATGCTCATAGAAGCCACATAATGCACCTCTAAGGATTCCTCCAGTTATATTTTATAATATGTGCACATATGTGTTGTTGAATTTTGTAACTTTGTTTTCACTGTCAAAGTGTTGATATGCTGTGCATCTTAAATGATGCTCATTTAAATGGTGTTAGTAGGGAATATAGGAACATAAGGCAAGACGAGATTTTTGGGGATAATAATTAAAACAGTGAAGGTATTTAGAGTGCTAAAGTGAAAAACAATTAATTAAAACATCAGTGCCTCTAATCAATATTCTTTTAAGAGTCAATCAGCTAGAGAAAGCCTGTTGCTTAGTGTCAAAGTTACTTCTCTGAATAGGTATGTCAAGTGTATAAAATATTCAGTTATGGTGTTAGGTAAGTGGTAGCCTCCTGGTGTTTTGCTCTTCAAATAATGGCCACCTCTTTAATAGTTACTCGAGAATGCATCTCAGGTGGCCATTGGAACTTTTTCTGTACCACAAGGTGGGTCAAGCCTGGATCCCCCAAAATGGGTCTCAAAAGCCCTGAGACTTGGGTCTCAAAAGTCCTGAATTCACGTTGGTGGGAATAGAGATCTTGTGAGAGATCCTAGAACCGTACAATCATGTCCTAATTTAGGACAAAGCAAGGGCATGTACCACATTCTAGAATTCATCACTTGTTAGAAAGAACTTTAGTATTTGATATATGCATTTGGCAGCGACTACATGTCTTCCAGCAGGTGTGTGATATGTTACAGTAGTATCAGAATGTATGTAAAACGTCAAAGGATTTGTCTTTTTGGAATCATTCCACTGATTTTATGCCTCGCTTACGCATCTTGGGGAAGTTATCAAAAGGGTCTTCCAGTGAATAGAAAAGAACAGTTCTGTTTACCCAGTTACCAACAAACATCAGCAATACTCATCCTGGAATGTTCCTTTGTTTGGAGATATCTCCTTTGGGTCTGTGACATCTTTCACTGAAAAGCCCCTTTAGAAGTCTGTTGTCTCAGTGGGGTTTTGCTACGGAAGCGAGTGGTCATGCATATCTTGATATCACTCAGTCTATCCCTCATGGGGGGAGCTATCTGGGAGGATGGCACTCGTATACGTTGTAAACTACAGTCATCATAATAATGGAAGGAAGATGCATGATCTACCAGCAAACCTAACAATGTCTCTTCATATGACATTTAGAATAGATTTTCTGAGACAAAAGCACTCAAACGGAATAGGTTTGAACTTGCCTTGGCACAGTCTGAAAAAAGTTGCATGTATGTACTAAAAGAGACATGCAACTAAAGATCACTCTTTCTTCAATCCCCATTTTGTTTCCATAGATGTTTAAGAATACGTTGTGGTTATTTGCATTAAATGCTACTTGAAACACAAGTTGAGCCCACTTCACAAAAAGCCGTGGGCACGACTTCCTTTTTATCAAGAGCTTCATTTTCAACAAGAATCAAGTAAAAACAAATCATAAAAGGCAAAATGGAGATTGGTGTGCTCGTGTCTTCGGGACGTTTCTACTTGTAGTTCATCTGTCAAGATTTCGGGGCATCTCTTCAGCCGAGATGTGTGGATACCATTGTTGGTCAATGATTAGTAACAATTGTTTTTTAAACATTCTGCTGTGGGTTGAAGTAGTTGGAGATTTTATAAATCTGGTTTGTTTCCAGTAAAATCCAGTAAATTTGTGAAAAAGTCACCTTTAGTTAGAACTCAGACTAATTATAAGTCTATCAAAGATGAGCACAGAGGTGCATAAAGAATACAATCGCAAAAACAACCTGTATGAAAACAGGTTACATTATAAGATTTCATATTTACTTTTTCGGTAATTATTTGGTGAAAATATAGAAGTGCTCATTCTCTCACTCTCACAAAGGGCCAAAGTCACCAAGTTCCTTCTGCACATGTAAGTGACTTCTCACCCATCTTCGGACTAAGCCATATAAATTCAGAAGACTAAGCCCACATGGGACTATATTACAGTGTAAGTGGTAGAAAGAAATTCGTTTTCTTTATTGTTGCAAGAGACTGATCATATCATTAAATTACATTTTAATACCAATCTGATTTATGTCTGTATAGGTGTTTTGCCATAAATGTATCACTGGTTTGTTGTAATGCTTTAAAGAAGGTTATTTCTTGGCATTCCGGTGAACACTTAGCAGTGTAGTAAGATTACGTAGGAAACAGCCTCGGTTTTTGATGGTTTTGGATGGTCTACTGGATCTCCATCTCTGGTATCTGAGGTGGGTTTGTGTTCCACTTGTCGGTGCCAGGGCAAACAAAACCCTGCCACCAGTCCAGCTTGTGGTGAGTGGAGGGCACTTAAAAATATTGCAGATGAACATCTCAGGGTGCTCAGGCCTTGTAATCGAAATCCCTGTTGTAGTATACTATATTGAGAAGCAAACTGATTGATTAACGGACAGCCAATAAAGACGTGCCAGAGTCTCACACCTGTGTATCAAAATCCTTCCTATTGTAGGAGTTGTTGTGCCCTGCAAACTGCATCTGTTTTCCAATGACTGACCCAATACGTTCAAACCACAAAAGGTGTTGTCACTGTGATTCCAAGAGCACAGATAGGGTGGTCTGAGGGTGGTTACGTGAGAGAGAGTTTCTGACGTGCTATGGAAACACCCAGAAAACGAGTGGCAGATGAGAACAGTGTATCTGAGGTGCTAAGCTCCCAGCCTTTAACACACTAATATCTACTGTGACTAAAACATAAACACCATGGAACATGCTAGTTCCACCTTTTAATACCGACATGTTTTGGGGCACAGAGGCATACTTCTGTGAAAGTCTTTTCCAGGCCTCCACCTTTCCTAAAACCATTCTGTAGCTTTACCACATAACTGACATAAGTGTTGAGTTAGCTTCCTCCTTGAGTCTTAAACTTTGACCTGGATTTTGAGGGTTCCTCCATATTTGCATTCTACTAATTACTAGGGGCGGGCAGAACTCACTCTGTGGAATTCAACGGAGTTCCATAAAAACTCAGCGTGATTCCATGGAGTTCCGCGAGCAGTGGAAATCTATACATCACACTAAGTTTTAGTGCCAGGAGCTTGTTCTGTGCTGAGAAATCAGTGCAAACAGCATCAGAGGGTGCTGCTCCTTGAGTTGGTTTTATTGTCACTTGAGTCGATTTTTGTACTCAAGCAGCAGCTTTCCCACAGTGAACGGTTGTGACTGCCTGCGCTGGGAACATTTCTTTGAGTGCCCGCCTAGTGCCCTAAAATTGGACTAGGGGACACCAATTCTTGCTCCCCAACTTCCCATTGGCATGCCGTGCTTGAAAAAAACTCTGTCAAGCGGCAGAATTTGGCTGGAACTTTGCACTACTTGCATAATACGGAGTGGCCTAAACTCGGTGAAGCTTATCGCCCACCCCAAATAATTATGCAGTAACTTGGGGTGGTTTCCTTAAACAATGAGGCCCATATTTAAGACAAAGTGGCACATCAGAACTGATGCACCACTTTCTCTGTGCCCTCCTACTGGCACCTAACAACACCATGGTTGCACTGTATTTATGATATAGCACACCATAGCAGTCATTGGCACAAAAGAGATAACATTTTTGATGCTATTGTGACGCTTTGCTACACTAGCATCAAAAATGTTGACGCTAGTGTAGCAAAGTGGAAGGAGGCCCATAGGTTTCAATGGAAGCATCATTTTAGCACCTGGTCTGAGCAGGCATTAAAAATGACGCCAAAAATGGAGTAGTGAAATCTGTTAAATTTCACTGTAACATTGTTTAGAGCCCCCTAGCACCGAAATGCCCCCTTGCATACATCATGCCTTGCGCAGGTATAATGTGTCTCAAGGGTTCAGAAAGTGGCACAATGCATGCATTGCGCCACTTTGTAAATATTGTGAGTGGAAAAAGCCACTTTAGCACCGCCTTAGTGAACAAAAATGACGCTAAGGTGGCACCAGGGGCTCTTAAATATGCCCCTGAGTCTCATTTCACTTGCATGTGTAGAGGTTTACCTTATTAGCATTTTCCTTTGGCCTCTAATCATCCACCCAATACCATCTGGGGTTTCTTCCTCCTCAAATCAAATTCCCTATTGCATACCATATGATATCTACCGCTCTGTGTGTTTCATTTAGAGGGACTAAATGACTAGCATTTACCATTGAGGATCTCATTCATCTCCCTTCAGTCTCATCCTTCCCAAGTCTCTCTTTCCCCCACTCCATGGCTCACTGCTCAAAGGAAACGATGACAAGATTCCTTGGGTTTCTTCATACCTGATTCTCACACTTCGATGCATATTTTCTGTGTTGGACCCCCGACACCTCACACAGTGTTTACCATTACTCATGGATGCTGATGGCATAGTCTTTGGGCTCTCCTCGTCCTCAACTCTCACTCTCCTCTGTATACTATCTGTAGCCTACCCCTTTCTATCTCTGAGTCTACTCGTCATAGGGTACCTGAGTACTCTTTGTCCTGTCCTGAGAACACAGCTCTGCTCCAGGCTCTACCCTACAAGAATGGACTGTCAACAAATCTCATTCTCAGGATCCCAGCAGGCAAAGGCTTTAGGGACGCAGCTCCCTCCAGGATCCGACCTTAGGCAATGGGTTATGAGATATGGGTCAACCACCATGAACTTGTTAAAGTAAACAGTCACAACATTTCTACAGGTACATTTGTTTTCCACAGATAGTGATGCTCCGCAATCCCAGGTCATGCTGGGATTTCTTTCTTTCTTTCTAGACTTTAAGTCTCAATTACTTTCTTTCTCGGTCCAGCCACCTGCTCTACATTATATTCTATAGGAGGTCGGGCATGTTTTACTTCAGTGTTCTTTGCAGACGGAAAAAGATCTCTTCTCTGCTGCCCTTCTTCTATCAGCCACAAATCCTTTCTCTTAAAAAGCAGCGGAGAAACGGTTTAGCGAACTCAAGGATTTGGTGGTGAGCATTCTACCTTCCAACTTGAGATGAAAACCAGACACTGCGCAGTTGGACCTGCGAACTTCGAAGGCTTAAAATGGGCAGTAAAACAGTGACAAGCGTGACGACACTGACACTGTTTGTAAGATATTAGAAATAGTTTCCTGGTGGTGGTCACCTTTACATTGGTAAATGATTATCTCATACACTGGTATAACGTAGTTTGTTTCTGAGAAGAATCAAAACTACACAAGACTTACTCTGCAAAACAGGATACTCACAAGTGCTATGTGACAAAATAACATGGAAGTGTGTGGAGCTCCATGTGTGATATTTAGTGCAGCCTCATGCTGTGATTTCGAGATACAGATGTTCTTCTAATGCTGATGTGGTAGAATAGTTGTGAAATGTGTTAGGTGCCCACTAACTGCCAGACAATACTGCCTTACATAAAAAAGCGTTCGTCTTACTTGTGTCTCTCTTGCAACATTAGCAACCCGTTTTTATGTAGCGGTTACTGCTATAGACTTGCAATTTAGTGCCACATGTAAATACCACATTCTACTATCACCTTATCCAGTGATACTGATTTTGTCCACTTCAACAGGGTGAAAGGCTGAGTCGACTCTAGCACAGTTTGACCCTTCGACTTGCAGGTTATGCACAGATCTGTGCATCCGCTGCGTTAGCGCACTGGTTTATTTGACCCGCATTTGGTCTTTTAAGATATTATTGTTTTAGAATCAAGCAGGGTGCTGACTCTGTTCTAGGCTGTACCAGAGGCCGATGTACAGCGGGCATTGCTCTCAGAGCCTGTGGTGTGAGGACAAGCAGATGCAGCCCTGTGTCCATACCCATCGCCCCGTCCCCTTTCATTTGATGCTCTTGACCAGCCAGGATGATTCGGACACAAAGGCCTGTTTCTTTTCCCATTGTTTGTTTTGTGGTATGATCAACAGTTGTAGTGTGACAGAGCCAGTCCAGCGGCTCAAGGAGGAGGGAGGAGGGGTAGCAGAGAGTGCTCTGGTGCAGGAGGGGGTGCAAGAGGCGCGGGAACAGCGCTTCCCTCTCCTCTCAGTCACATGCCCCTTTGTTTTGCTCTTTTTTGTCTTTTATTCATTCGCCTCCTCGCCCACCTCTCCCTACTGGCTAAGCTAAGGGACAAAGCCGAGAACTGTAGTCTTACAAACGCCTCTTCTCATAATCATTTAACAAGAAATCCCCGCCCCCACCTTCGCTGGCTATTGTTTGCCAGATGCCAGCTGTCGCCTCGTCCACAACATTCTGCCTGTTGCAGGCTGGTGCCTGGCACAGCCAGGGTGCAGATTCCAGCAGTGACAGGGGCAAGGGGCCTGGCACAGAGAGCAGTCTGAGAATAAGAACATTCATGCACTCTGGGGCATTCACAGTGCAGAATTGCATGCAGCTCTGTTCTTAAAAACCTTCTTCAACAACCAGCATATTATACATAGCTGTAGTAAACGAGAAGAATACGCTACTTTTACATCATTAATGTCTATGCAAGGCCAATGTAATTATGAAGCAGGAGAGCACCAAGTTATGTAGCAGAGTTAAATAATGCGTCAAGAGAAGGCACAATAAATCAGCACAATTTGTGACAGTATTAGTTCATTAATCTGTAATTTTTTATTTTTACTAAAATTATACAACTACTATGCTTACTTCCATTGGTCTGTTCTTGTGTCATTCACATTTTGCTTCTGCCTTCTATAGCATGCAGCATGGGGTAGTGGGTAAGCTGACTTTCAGGCAGTGGTTAACTTCACTTTGAGTGACTGCATTTTACTCTTTCTCAATGAACACATAAGCACACATGGTAGTTCCCTTCAGTGCCAGTGCTTTTGTTTTCACTTCATAATTACTCTAGTGCTGCCTTTGTGTTCAGAGGATGAGGTAAAACAAGGACCTTTCTACCAAATGTGTGCAAAGGCCACAATCCATGCTTTATCAGTTCCTGTCTCATGCCAGTGCTGTTGTAAATTCCTTTTCAAGTGCCCATTGTTTATGGGATTGCTGGTATTTCACAGCATAACAGATTGCATCCCTTTGAAACTGTTCTGTAATATGTTCTGTAATATGTTCTTTTCTTTGTACTACACACCTCAGTAATTAACTGCAAATGCATTGCACCTGTAACCCCCCTCTCCCTGTCTACTTGTCAAATCCCAAATTGAATGGTGCGATCATTGAAAAAGGAAGAAAAAATGTTTTATTTCTCACAGGTACAGAAGCACCCATGAAAAGCATGTGTGAGTAAATTGTGTGCGTTCATGTTGTCATATATAAACCACAGGTCTCAAAGAAACCTAATGTAAATCTCATCTGGGTGTAAATTATTGATTCTGCTGCAGAACACTGTTAAAACTTATTAAACGGTTACATCGGCAAGTCCCCTAAATTAACTATGGCGCAGATGCCGCTGTATTTGAAATGCATCAAGAAAATGTCCTGATATTTCACAACTTGCTTGTAATTTTGTGCAGGCCTGCAGTACATAAACCGAAAGCTTTAAAAATATAGATGTGAATTCATAAGAGCGCAAATCTTTGGAATACGTTTATTCTGGACTCAGTTGTTCTTTAATAAACTTTCGCCCAGGAGTAAAAAGTCAGTAATGGTCTTGAGTAATTTACAGCACTTGTCAAACTTGTTTTTATTTGTTTCTTTCCTTGTTTTCTTGCTTTCCTTCTCTCTGGTCTTCTGTTCTTTCTTTCTTTCTCTCTTTCTTTCTTTCTTTCTTTCTTTCTTTCTTTCTTTCTTTCTTTCTTTCCTTCTTTCTTTCTTTCTCTCTTTCTTTCTTTCTTTCTTCTATTCTTTCTATTCTTCCTTCTATTTGCATGTCATGATAATACCATGAACCCCGTCTTTGGAGATCTGCAGTGCTCTCAATACTCACCTCATGTGACTCAGAGGAGAGATGCAGCATTTAAGAAGGTCACTGCTCTGAAGCTATGACCAGAGCTTGTCTCTGATTCCCACCATCAGGGTTGGACGGGTTCTGTTTCAAGGCATGCTGCTGAGGTTCAGTGTGCTTGGTGGTCAGGACTTTAGGTGGGATGCTAGTAAATAAGGGGGTCTCTAATAGGGGTGTGGCCTGTGTAATTAAGAGAATGACTTAAACCTGTAAACTGAATTTCTGTGATTTCCATGGTTTGTTTCCCAGGTGGTATTTTGTTTCCTCGCATGGCTTCCCGTTATTGCACCCATATATGTAAGACAACAACTGACATACACCTTCGAATCAGCCAGTCCTACTGGCTTTGCCAATGATTGTTAGCTGTTTAAGATACATCAGTAACGACGTTATTGCTGTAGATAATTATTAGTAAAAATGTTTCAACTCTCAAATTGTGAGACTGTGAATTGAATGTCAGTGAGGCCATTGGAAGGGGTAGTGCTTTTCAATGCATCTCAATCACTCCTTTTATGGTCATTTTATGTTAGAGGTCAATACAATTTTTTCCCCATATTGCGACCATCTGCACATCTTACACCTCAGCTCTTTCTTCTTCAGAACCCTCTTTTCACTATCTCCAGGATGCAGTTCCTGGCATTTCCCTAACTTCACCACTCACCTAAACCACAATGCACCCATTCACCTCTTAGCACATCATTTTATTTTACTTCCACCTTGTCAATATTGTGACACCTGTTTAGCTCTTTAATGCACGTTTACAGAGAATCCAAGGATGGATGACTATGTATCCAGAACACCCTTTTGATCCACTGACAGGCACTGTAAGAAACTCACACTGGCTTCAGCCTCAATTCCAGAGCTGTCAATCATGGACAGTTATAAAAACCTAAGGGCTTCTCAGTTTACAGTATGTGCTGTACAAGAGTAACATGCTTAACAAAAAAATACAGAAACACAACATCCTGGAAATAGCTAACACACTTAGGGAATGCAAAAATAAATAAACCATGAAATATAAACCAGAACTAAATTTATTACATGGATTAACGTAACTTTTTTTACATTCACTGTTCCGAAATTGATCAGACTTTTTTCCAGTAAAATCAAGGATTGTGAATATAGGGCCCGATAGGGACTCGTGTCAGTGTTTGTTTTTAATTTCTACAAGGTCTGGGACCCAGAGGGACCGAGGTCCTCTTAAAGCCCTGTTGTTGCCGGTCTTCCCTCCCAGAAGGGAAATTAAAAGACAGCAGTCTGACTATTTTGGCCATTCCAGGAATTGATCCACAGAAAGCACATCCAGGCGCTCCTGTTCCTGCTCCGTGTGGGCTCACTACTACAGTGTGTTTTTGCCCTGTGTTCACATCAGAGACACACCTTTTCAGTGCTGGGCCATGACATGAGCTGGAATTGTGGGCTAGGTTGTATCCTAACTCAATGGATCTTCTCACACAAACTCCCTCCTTCGTGATCTGCAATCCAGTTGAAATTTAGAGCACTGAGGCCCAGATTTACTAAATTCTCACGCAGCACAATGCAGCAGCCAAAAAATCTGACTGCGCTCTGTGAGAAGGAGAGAGCAGAAGAGTGCCATATTTACAGAATTATGGCACCCTCCCCTCTCCCTAGCTCTGGTGCAGAAATCTGCTTCTCTGCAACATGAGCACACATTTACGTCATAGTGGAAGGGTCTGTACATGAGTCTAGCGTAGGTTTTGTACTGGGAGGGTACCCTTCAGGTACAAAATACTGTGTGTAGACACACTTTAAAACTTTTTCTTCGTTGTATATGTGCTGCACAGTGCAGCATTCATGAAAGTCAGAAAAGAAAGGAGAAATTAAAACATTTCTTCTTTTAATGCCTGCTTTCACATGGCATTAAATTTTGGTGCAAAACCCTGTCTACTATTGTTTGTAGATAGGGTTTTGCGTCCAAAAGCACGGGTAGCTGCATGGGAATGCCCATGAACCACTCCCTTGGTGCTAAGTAACGCAAAGCAGTGCTTTACGCTGCTTTACATTACTTTTAGGGTACAAACAAGTTTTGTGCTGAAAAGTAGGTGAAGAAATATTTTGTGTCTATTTGTGTCAGATTTGTGATGCAAACACGGTATAAAATCTTAGTAAATATACCCCTGGATCTCTAACTTGATGTGAATGCCTGTCCAATAATCCAGCTACAGCTGTCCTATTCTTTCTGGATCTGTGTTTCTGCTCACTTTGGCAGCCATCAAAGAAGCACCCTCTTGGTGGCTGATATTCTATGGTTGTACAAACCATTTTCTCTCTCTATAGTTAAACAATTATATTTCTACTGTATACAGTCAAAGATCTTCCTCTCTGGGCACTCTTATTATTCCATTATATTTAATTAATTCTCTCTCTTATCATCTCTCCCTTATTGCCCATCTATATTGTTCTGCATATTAATGTTAATACAACTTCTTATGTTAGCTATGCCCTCTTCAGAACCATTTGGAGCTTCTATCCTTAACTCTGCAAATAACTCACATTGCTATCTTACATATTTCACAGTAATTTTTTATCACTCCCCTATTATTATCTCCCCCTTTTATTCTTTACCTTTTATTCTTGTGCTTATTGTGCAACTGCTGGTTGTTCTTGGCTACTGATTCCCCTCTCAGTTTTCTATATGCATTGAAACTCAGACTTTTTAAATGTCTCTGAATGCACCTAATAGTGATACTGAGATTAATAAATGATCATGAAAGCTTTTCAATATACCGTAGAAGTGCAGGCACATGCCTCCATTTCCAGTCTGTTCACTGAGCTGATAAGAGCAAACCACTCTACTCCTTTTTGCCTCGATTCTGCTCTCTCTTTTTATGTTCAGCGTGCAAGCCACTTTGACCTGTTGTTAGTATTGTGGGGTTTTAACCACGCCCACTCACGCCCATCACTTTCACACGTTCGTGGGCTTGCCTTTCAAAAATCCTTTGGTATCACTGTTAAATGCTTTACGTTTATCCCTCCTTAGGCAGGTTTTGTTACCGCCTTGCAGACTGACCCAGTTATATAGATAATTGCACGATTGCCAATATGTCTGACAGTGCGTGAACTTCTTTTTCCATTTGTGACTCTCCTTTACGCTTTGCTCATGGTGGCCACAGCGCTTTGAATCGGCTCACTTTTGTCAACTAATGTTTTACTTTTCATTTTCAACTTATGTGGCAAGAAAAGTCTAGTAAGGAATTTGCAACGCCAATAGCTCTAACTGGAGAAAATGTGAGACCGATTGCATTGCAAATGCTTGTTATACAGTGCTCAGGCATTGTCAAGATACTGTCGCACTCGCTGACTCCAGCAGTCACCCAGCGTCTCCTCACAAAATGCCAGAGGAATCAGCCTGAATATGCCCTGCAGGCCTCCTTCCTGCTATATATTATGCAACCATACACGCATCTCCACTACTCTACGAAACACTCTACAAACACTATTCTCAATGCTTGGCCTATAGCAACGCGCCCATGCTACATACCAGTCTTCACCACAGAAGACCATATGCTACAAGGCTGTCTACTTAATGCTATGTTAGCCATCAAGCAGGACTTATATATTTGTGGTATAAATGACATGCTACATAATCTGGCCACAGAAAGCATTTTACAGATCCTACTTATTGATGAAACCTGATTCAACAATGCCTCGTCTCTCGTTTTTTTTAATACATAGACCACCACAGCTATAAACTAGCTCATGTGGCAAGAATAGTAGGAAGAGGCATAAATATAATTAACTGAAAAAACACCCACAACAGTGACATCATCTACGCCTTACCACCAACTCTTTCAAAATAATTGGACACAAAATCAAACCCTCCCACACAACGTAATAGAAAATTATCTTGCTGTCACCTATGAGGCCAGCAGAGTAAAGCATTTTATGGAAATTTGCTCAGCCTTACTTTTGTAGTTATTCTTCATTTCAAGCCATTTCCTAGTAGCAGGATATTTCAACCTCTGGTAAGAGGAATATTTCATGCTCATCACAAAAAAATTTGTAGGAAAGTGACCATTCTGGATGGACACCCCCACACTTTATGCTCTAGATGATGTAAGTTATGACTCTGAAAGTGCACTGGAGCCTGCTAACCAGGCCTCCACCAGTGCTCTCTCCCTTAATTGGAATATGTGCATTGGTATTTCCAGTTAGCAAGGACTTAAACCTCACCTTATAAGTCCATAGTATACGGTGCCAGTGGTACCCAGGGCATGAGTGTTAAAGAGGTCACCAGAGCCAGAAGCACCGCTTGTGCCACCCTGAATAAAGTAGTGACAGCAGGCCTGTCATTACAGACTGTAAGCTGCTCAAACTTGACTGTGCCCACACCATGTGTGGCAGAGCCAAAGCACTATCTTTAATATATGACATCCTTAAGGAAGTCCTCCGTAGCCCAGAAGGCAAGTTGCATTACATTAGAGGTGTAAACATGTAAGTGCAAATGAGCTTCAAAGGGCACACCACCTCTGATATGCAAGCATGTTTCCCCCAGTGGAGGACAAGGCCAACGCCCTTCTCCCAGGCTCATTTGCACCTGGGCAGGTGGGAAAATGAGTTAGTCAGGAGGCGTACACCCCCCGAAGGGTAGCCACACGTCTAGGGTGGGCTATCTGGTCTGTACATCTGAGGAAGACTTCTGGCATTTTGAAAAGGGGCACAATAGAGATTTCTGGGTGGAAAAGCTGCCACAATCCACCAGATGTGTTTACCACAGGGTCCGATTAGCAGCTAGGCATAGTAGCCCATGAGCCACTTGCACCCACACCCTTCAATCTAGGATTTAGGCAATAGCTCTGGCATCACAACCTCAGATCTGCAGCAACTTGTGAAGAAAGGAGAGAAGGAGAACCGCATCAATGACAACAGAAGCCTGCTTAAAACAAAGACGTGACACCTTGGACCTGCGGCAACCTTTCAGGAACTGCTTGACTATGGACCAAATTCAATTACCCAGAAAAAGGCAACCCTTTGTGAGCTAAAGGCAATACCAGACTTTCCTGGACTAGTGGACTAGTCCCCTACAGACTGCAAGTCAAAAGCACCTACTGGAACTGAAGAAGCGCTGGTCATCGGGCCCTCTGAGTGATCGCTGAAAGCAGGTGGTCAAGTTCATTGCGGGAAATGTAGTCCAGCCGTTCACTAAGTTACAGTCGGCTACCATTTTTCCCAGGACCTCTGGAAGGGGAGAGTGCATCTCCCCCACCTTACCACTGCCAAGGCTAGTTGTGACGAGCATGGTCAGCACCATCATGACTCAACTTAGCTTCCGTTCATCACCAAGGATCGCCAAGCACACCTCTGCACGAGACTCCTGAACTAGGTGTAGTTGTTCTGCCTGGTGAGTCCTGATCCAGGGGCCCACACGAGATTAACCCCCAGTGGGATCCCACAAACTCAACTTGCATGTGACAGAGTGTTACAAGTACCATCTTTCAGCACTCCACGTTCAGCACCAAGGAGAGCTTGAGCATCTGTGCACCTGGGATCCACAAGTCAGGTAAAATTGTTCTGACTGTCGCAGTTTGGTCCTGGTGAACTCACCCCCCAAGTGTCACTAGTAATTTTCCCCATTGACTACAATGGTAAAATCTGACAGCTTGAACTGTACTGAATTATGTTCCACTTGAAAATCCATATCTCTGGTTAAACATATCTGATTTATTTTGTTTTGGTGTCTAAATTAACATACAAATTAGCCATATTTGTTATAAATTTTTGGTGTATTTCTTTCAAGTCATGTCAATTTGTTATTGTCCATGTTGGTATGTTGAAATATTTAACACATGCTCCTCTAGTGAAGCCTGACTGCCACACTACCAGGACTGAGCTAAGGATTTATTATTGTGAAGCGAAGGACCATCTTTGGGGTATTGTGAGAGTATTACATAGTAAAGAGTAGCCAGTATAACTTCATAATACTCCACTCTCATGCACATTTGTTAACCACTGTGTTACCCTAGACAAAAAAAGTATGCCCACAAGTCCATAGTACATCAAAAGCCATTGCTTAGACACCAACAGTCACTCAGCATTTTAGTTAGCAACTTAACCCTTAGTTCTAGTCCTATCACCATCACTTTACCCAAAGCACTCCTGAAGAAGAGAAATATCACCATACCCACTCTCTTCTACATAGTAAAAAATTAATACACCTGCTAACATTTTCATCCTAGAAATTAACACCTCCAATGTCAACTTGCCTGCTGAAGCCAGCCCCTTTTGTACGCCCTCACAAAAGCCTAATAATGACACCCAAAAACTCAAAACGTGTTCCTATCCAAAAAGCAATCATGTTGAGTGAAAAACCCAATGGTTTAGTGATATTCTCAATCCCCTAACAAATAGGTTGCTGGAGAACAGAAACTGCAAGCCACAAATGCCTCTATCCTAACAACACTACTAACCTAAAAAGACTCACACCATACACCTCAAAGCCATACACAGTCAAAATAATTTTCTCGTTTTTCACAGATAGAGTGACATAAGTTGCAACCATCTTCAGAGAATTATTCAAAGTCATAGAAACCTTTATGTCCCTCTATAAGACATCAAATATACCAATCATCCAGGAACTATGCATTAATCTGTTCCACTTTTTCCTAGAAAAAGAGCACATCCACTATCTTCCTCTGTCTAGTTCTTAACATCATTGCAGTTTCTCAGATCCAGCAAGGATGCAGGAGATCCATGTCCTTATGTTAGTGCTTCTGTCCAAGCTGAAGCAGTTGTCGAACTCTTGTCCAACCTTTGGCTTCATTAATTAAAAATCACTTCCTTCTTGAAATATTTATTAGTGATCCCCATTCTCACAAACAGCAACTCTCACTTGAGCCAACCCCAACAACTATCTTTCAATTGGAGGACTCTCATTGATCTCCTAAGTATTGTAAAGGTTAGTTGCATTTCAACTACATCAACTTACTTCTAGAAAACATCTGCCTTCTGAAATCCCAGGAATCATTGTTCATCTAAAAATCGAACAGAGTTGACATAACTCACAGCACAGAAAAACACAATTTAAACATCTGACAAGAATGTATGTTGCATGCGTATCCTCCATGAGCTGCCAGCCGTTTTCGACAGCTATACAGTCCTATTACAAAGACCTCATTTGGTGGCTGTGGTCTAAAAAGAAGCCCTCAAAGGCATTCCATCATTATTGTCCAATCATTATTGTGCAATCACGAAGTAAGACTTAGAGTTCTTTTCTCCCCCAACCAGTCCACTTGAATTAAAGGCCTGAAAGGGTTCCTCTTTTTCCATCACTTAACACCTTAAACTCCCATATCATTGTAGTTGCACTTCTGCCTTGATTACTGCAATGTTTTCCTCTTATTTGGAATAGAAAGCTGCCAACACATGGAAGCACAGCTAAACAGCCTTCACTGGCTCTCAGTAAAGGAAAAATCAAATCCCAGATATTCTGCTATAGTATATTAGTCCATTAAAGGCTTTACTGTAACTTTTCTACAAGACAACATATAAAGTACCAACAATGAAGCTCTGTTAGCTGCAGAGCTACAAATTTCTATTCATACCAAGATTCAGAAACAAGAACAGAGAAAACAGGAGATTTGCAGCACTGGTACCCTTCCTCTGAAATAACTAGTACTTAATTTGAGTCTGTAGTTGCCAGTGTGGGCGACTGGCACTTATGTTTCCTCATCAGACCTTTACTGCAAGCAAGAGAGGGGGAAAAACACTAAGGAGAAAGAAGTAGAAAGTGAAAGACAGGGAAACCTTCTCCAGGGGTGAAAACAGGGACCTGCAAGAGTGGTGAAGATGAAGAGGCAGGGAGTGGCTGATGTTTGATGGAACAGCCATGATATGCACTCAAGACTAAGCAGCCTTTGTATACAGTGCCTAGTGTTTAAAACAAAATGGCAGGAGTTTCAGAGCAGAGCAAATTAAGCACAGGTAATAACCCACCCTCAGATATCTGCATTGCTTCTTCCTGCATTCGCTTTAAGCACAAATTCAAAACATACCTTTTCCCACCCTAGCACAACCCTGGGTCTCATAACAATGCTGTAAATGTTTATTGTAGTTAACTCAACAATAGAGTACTGTGGCTTTCTCTCACAGGTATCATCCCAGGTGGTTCTTCAAAAATGTTGCACTTTTATCAGTTAACATCCATATTTGTTTTTCAATATTTCAGTGCCCATATACGTAACGTCTGTATTCAACTTCTGTACTTCCTCTGCCACTAAAAGCAAAAAAGGTGTGCAAAAATTACACAGAAATATTACTTTATACATCAATACATATGGCACACAATGATTGAAAACATATTTATTGATATGCAAGGAATGCTCTACAAGTATTAACAGATTAGGTCCCCAGCTTTCATTAATGACTCAGTGCGGGGTCCCTGGATTCCAATAATGATTCAGTGGGGACTCTGGGATCCAGTAATGAAAAAGTGGGGGTCCACAGAAGTCAAAAGGTTGGGAACCACTGCTCTAAGACAATTGGTAGGCAATAGTAATGAGAGATGTTATGCACTGATTATATAGTTCTAAACAGTAGAAGATGAATTTGGTACAGGGGCCTTCATTACAATCCTGGCAGACGGTGTAATGTTGGTGGTAGGACCGCAAACAGGCTGGCGGTAATTACTGCCCTGTTATGACATTGGCGGTTTGGCACATGCCAAACCGTCAATGTACCACACCGTCCGCCACGGCGGTAACGACCGCCAGGCTGGAGACAATGGTCTCCAGTCCGGCGACCGTCACTAGTCCGCCTGCGGGATCATGACCCTGCATACAGCCATGGATTTCGTGGATTTTGAACCGCCACAAAATCCATGCCGGTAGGCACTATCAGTGCCAGGGAATTCGTTCCCTGGCACTGATAGGGGTCTCCCCCTCCCAGGAGTCCACCCCCAACACCCACGACCCCCCCTACAACCCCCCAAAGGTGGTAGGGCCCCCTCCCCACCCGCCTCCATAGGCCCCCCAAATATACCCCCCACTCACGCACGTACACACCACTCACACACATACACACGCACTTACAAGCACACATGCACACATACATACATGTTGCATCCCCACTACACACACCACACCCCCGCATACATACACGCACCCACACACCCCCTCTAAACACTCACACCCCCATTCACGCACACACCACACAACACCCCCCCAACCCCCTCCCCTGTCAGACGATCACCTTACCTGCTTTGGTGGTCCTCTGGGAGGGAACTGGTTCCCTGGGGGCTGCTCCGCTGCCAGCACCCCATCACCAGAACACTGCCATGCCGAATACTGGCACGTAATTCGGTGGGCGATGTTCTGATGACGTGGAGGTGACGGAGGAGCAACCTCGACTGCACCGCCAACCGCCAGTATGGCTGCTGGCGGCTCTCCGACCAAAATATGGTGGAGGGTCGCCACCAGTCATAATATGGTTGGCGGAAGACCAGCAACATTGGCGATCTTCGGCCCAGCGGGACCTCGGCGGTCTTTCGAAAAGACCACTGAGGTCAGAATGAGGGCCATGGTCATGTACAGCCACAATCCTAAGTGAAGCTCGAAATGAAGGAAGTTCACTTTCATGGGTGCATACTGCTTGAGGTTTTCAGGGTAGCTAATGGTGCAGGTGTTGCCATGTGGGTTATATATGTGCCTGAACCTGGGTAGTCAGATTGCCAGACATTGCTTTTGAAGACTCTTCAAAACTTCTTGAACTCTTATACACTTAACATATATTCAGTACTCTCAATGTCTACTGGAAAAGCTGCCAGTGTTGGAAGAAATAGAGTTAGGTTCTAGTTGCAGCTTTGGCAATGTGCACATTAAAGAGTGATTTTGGGCAAATCCCTCTATTTCTATGGTTGATGTGCTAATTTTGTTAAAATTATATATTCCTGCCCCCTTCACGTTACACTGTCCTTTCTGTTGGCTGTTCTCTCCTGGATAAAATTCAAGGATGAACTATACGATCTGTATGTACAACAATATTGATAATTCATTTAACATGATCTTGCAAGTACATAGGTGGTCTTGTTGGTCTCGGAATCCTTCAGATACCAACCCTTGATCTGAAGTTGGCACTGAGATTGGTACCATGCTTAACACCATTCCATCCCATGCCAACACAATCCATGTTCCCATTAGAGGGCCTACTAGCAGGTTTGGTAGTATTTTTACTTAACTCACTGCAACTTCACCTTCCCCCAATGATACTTTTCCAGGGCCTCTAACTTCTTTCTTTTCCATTTCCTTCATGCAGTATTCTAATTCTTTAACTTCCTTGGCAATTTCAATAGCATCTTTTAGAGATGGGTCATTGGCAGCCCATAACCTTTCCTGTATCTTACAGCTCTTACATTGGACAATTAATTGGTCTGTTATCATCTCATCTGTCATATTACCAAACTTACATATGATGGAAAGTTCCCTTAACCACGTAACAAATTCATCCACACTTTCTCCGGACCAATGAGGTTGGGTATAAAATGTAAACTTTTGCATTACAACATTTGAACTTTTGGAAGACCTTAATACCAACCTCTTCCTAGTTTCTACGTATACATCTTATAGGGCTTATCCTGCTTGATCTACTGCCTTGGGTAAGTATTTAAAACATGTAGCCCTTCCTTACCTAACAAGCTTAGTAATATAGCCCTTTCCATACTGGAACTGAACACTAATCCATCAAGAGCCTCAAAATAAATGTTTACTCTGGAAATCGCTGTCAAATCCTCAGAAGTGATATAGATCCAAGACGGAGTCTCTTCTTTTATTAATGTGAATGTTGTTCAAAAGAAAATTAACCAGCAAGTGTCACAGGAGCTGTGCAAGAGCTTCCGTTGCACAAGTAGAGCGATTCTGGTTACTATGGAGGCAAGTGTAGACAGTGGAACGTAATGATTTCACAAGACCACAGAGACACTGGGGGACAGTCCACGTACCTCCATGAATCATCATACACAGCGCTCGAGCATACTTCTCAGGACGCTCTGCACTCAAGCCTACTTTAGCATGCATGCAGGTGAGATGAATATCATTAAACGTTGGGCCTAATGTTGGGACAATAATGATGCTCCACAGGAACAGATAATGTACAGACTACAGATGTGCTATTCTGCATCATTGTACTTTGAATCGCCTGCTCCATACAAATCCTCATAACATGCAGTAGATCCTCAGAACAGCGACATCCAATCCCCATTTAGTTAGGGCCGTTGCACTTAGAATCGTCTGCGTCATACAAATCCTCATAACACGGAATAAATAGCACCGAATAAATTCACAGAACGGCGATATCAGTCTGATATATTCACTCCTTTCTAAATGATTGCTCATGTCTTAGGCCCTCATTATGAGTCTGACAGTCCTAGGACCAACAGACTCGTGGTGGTGGTCTGACTGCCGCCAAAGCTGTGGTCCAACCATTTTGGGCGGCGGTCAGACCGCTACGTTATGACCATGGTGAAAGCACCACGGTCGGACCACCGACACTGCCAGTTTACCTCCACAGGAGGGCTGCCGGTGCCAGCAGTCCTAATCGGCCAGGGCAGCGCTGCATGCAGCGCCGCCGTGGGGATTATGAGTCCTCTGTATGCCAGCTTTTGCATGGAAGTAGCACTGACATGTAAAAGCTGGCGGAGATAGAGTCAAGGGGCGCCAGTGAAAAGCACGACGGTTGCACCCTACGCACCCCAACATTGCCACCAGCTCGATTACGAGTCGGCGTCAATGTGGTGGACTGTTGCCCACTGGGCCGGCGGGAACCTCGTAATAGGGGCAGTGGTAAGGTCACTGCACTGGCGGTGACCTGACAGCAGGAATTTAGCTGTCGGCCTTTTCCGCCCACCGATCACGTAATGAGGGCCTTAGTCTCACTTGAGCCAATGCATGGGTTATGGGCAACCACATAGTGAAAAAGTCTTCTAGTACTGTTTCCCCCTGCTGTACTGGTACTCGTTGTCAAAAATGTGGTAAATAAACCGTTCAACTAGAGATCACAAAGTTTATTAAGATATCAGGAACATTCAGTTATTGTGCCCTCTTCACCAATCAGCAGGCAACTGCCGGTGAATAGAACCCTGGCTCATTAACTTTCTATTAGAGGACATTGGGTCACACACACTTCCTTTGAGCCAACACAATGCTACAACAGTTAACCAAACATTACAACAATAAGTAAGTAAAATAAATCGGATCCGTAAGGAAGGCACATCTGAGTGCTGTGTTTGCTGTAACTAACAGTCAGTGTTGGCAACCAAGAAATGATGTGTAATGTTCTGCATCTTGAATCTTATTTGCTGACCCTTTTCTGTTGTGGTTTGATTGCAATTTCAGTTAATTCACTCTGTCAAGTTCTGCTTTGGTATTCATAATATTATTATTGTATCATGAGAAGTTACAAATATTAGACAGTTGTACAAACCATCCGATTCTAAGGTGTTTCGATACAGGACAGCCAGAAAAAGGAAGATCTGTCTTTTATATTATTTCGGTTGTGGTAAACAGTGGTTGGTGAAGATGAAGACGATTTTAGGATTCTCCTGAACTAGGGAGGCATACTTGAGTCTCGATGTCTGCTGCTAATTAATTCATTAAACCCAAGCAGCCAACGGTCGTACAGTGCATTTTGCTACCTGCAGAAATAATGAACAATACCATATTAACATGAGCTGAGCAAAGCTGTCTGTGGAGCAAGTATTTGATAATTATGTTACTCAAGTAAATAGGCCCCAACAATGTAAGGCAGCAAGCAAATTTGCTCTGCTTCTTGCAGTGTTTAATTTGAGCCACTGGTTGCTAGTGTGAGTCACCAACATACATTGTTGGGGGTTATCAATTATTTTTCCTCTTCAGACACTTCTGGAGAGAAGAGAGGGAAACCTCAGGAGAATAGAAAGGCAGTAAAACTGTAACAAAGGAAGAAAACAGGAACCTGTAGGAGTGAGTTGAAGGGGCCGGGAGTGTCTAATAGTGGATAAAACAGGTCTGAATCAGAGTATGCTTGAAGCTGTGTGCAGCAGCCCTTGTGCTTGCTGCAGCACTTTGAATTATCTGGCACCTCATGATTAACTTTGAGGGCGATAAATATATAGTGCAGTTCTACAGCAGTTTTTACCACTTCTGACAGTAGTAACTTATGGCCAATAGCATATTGATGGGAACAACCTGTGGTCAATGGTCCATGCATTGATGATTTTGATTTTGTATGTCCATGGACATCCAAAGACAAGAAATAATCACTGCATTTTAGCTTACAAACCTGCTGCTAAACTAGCAGTGGAGTCTGTTTTCAATGAATTACAACTGTGAGATTCCACCTTCATCTTATGTCGGTAGAATGTGAACAAAAGCTTCGGTTAGATGTGTTATGACTTGTTGCCCTTATGTAATACATTACTGGGGTAGGAATTGAGTTATAAAGGAGTTTCATGATAACTTGTGCTTCATCAGCCTGGAGTAAATGTTTTTTTTCTGGGGATGAATATCGACAGTAGCACAGAGTCTTTTTGCTAGCGCTCCCAGAAGTAAGCTAAGTCTATTGATGGAAAATGGGTTATTAGAAAGGGCAGGTAAGTACCTACACTTAGCAATAGGCCACTAACCTCCACTTAGGTCCAGTTAGGTCTCAGTAAATTAAACCTATCTCAACCCATGGTAGCTTGGCAACAAGTGATATGTAAATAAGTAAAACATGAAACACAATAAAAATCCAACACCAATTTATAAAAATAGATTATATTTTTATCTTTAAAATGACACCAAAACGAATAAAATTGGTTAAGGGGAAACAGAAATATGAATGTTTAAAGAATTAATGCTTTTTAGCGCTTAGAAATGAATAGTGCCAATCTGGTCATCTGGTCGCACCTCGACCGGGGCAAAGTCAAAGTTTGAGGCTGACCGTGATGGAGCCCTGCTCAACTACAGCTCGCAGGAGGCCTCGGTTAAAAGTTTACCTTTGGACTTAGTCGTTTTTCTGGAGATTTTCTTCAGCGGGACCAAGTCACCAGCCCAATCCGACCTCCTGGAACTCTTCCTCGGATACGCCTTGCGGTAGCCCCCGGTGGAGATTTTTACCTTCGGACTTGGTTGTTTTTTCGAGATGAAAATCCTTTGACCGGGTGTAGGAAGTTGGATCTGTATATAGTATCTCAAAGTAAGAGATAGTGTGCACAGTGTCCAAGGGTTCCCCTTAGAGGTAAGATAGTGGCAAAATTAGATAATTTTAATGCTCTATTTTGTGGTAGTGTGGTCGAGCAGTAGGCTTATCAGATGGTAGTGTTAATCATTTGTTGTACACACACAGGCAATAAATGAAGAACACACAATCAAAGACTTAACTCCAGGCCAATAGTTTTTATAAAGAAAAATATATTTTCTTAATTTATTTTAGAACCACAAGATTCAAGATTTGAAGTAAATACATAAAATGCAAGGTACTCCACACAGGTAAGTTAGGAACTTTGAATTAGAGCAGAAACGTACACAGTTTTGGTTAAAATGGCAATAAGCTATTTTAAAAGTGGACACTGCAAAAATCAACAGTTCCTGGGGTGGGGGGGGGGTAAGTAATGGTTAGTTTTTCAGGTAAGGAAGGCACTTACAAGTTCAAGTTCCTGGGCATAGACAGCCCACGGTTGGGGGTTCAAGGCAACCCCAAAGTCACCGCACCACAAACACAGGGCCGGTCAGATGCAGAGGTCAAAGGAGGGCCCAAAACCCATAGGTGCCTATGAAGAACAGGGGTGCTCCGGTTCCGGTCTGCCAAGAGGTAAGTACCTGCGTCTTCGGAGGGCAGACAAGGAGGGTGTTGTAGAGCACTGGGGGGGACACAAGTAGGCACACAAAACACACCCACAGCGGCTCAGGGGCGGCCAGGTGCAGTGTGCAAAGCAGGCGTCAGGTTTGAAATAGAAATCAATAAAGGGACCCGGGGTCACTCTAGTGGTACAGGCAGGGCACAGGGGGGCTTCTCAGGCCAGCCACCGAGCGGGCTAGGCAGAGGGTTGCCTGATGGTCACTCCTGCACTGAAGTTTGGTTCCTTCTGGTCCTGGGGGCTGCGGGTGCAGTGCTTGGTCTAGGCGTTGGGTTCCTTGTTACAGGCGGTCGCCTCAGGGGGAGCCTCTGGATTCTCTCTGCATGCATCAATGTGAGGGTGCAGGGGGATCGTCATGGGTTACTCACGAGGTCACAGTCGCCTGGGAGTCCTCCCTGTGGTCTTGGTTCTCTGGAGCTCGAGTCGGGGGTGTCGGGTGCAGAGGGTGAAGTCTCACGCTTCCGGCGGGAAGAGTGAGTTCTTTAAAAGTTGTTTCTTTGTTGCAAAAATGTTTCTGTGGGTGAACAGTGCCGCTGTTCTCAGGAGTTTCTTGGTCCTTCGGGTTTCAGGGCAGTACTCTGAGGTTTCAGAGGCCGCTGGTCCCTGTCAGATGCGTTGCTGTGCAGTTGTCTTTGAGTCTGGAGACAGGCCGGTAGGGCTGGGGCCAAAGCAGTTGTCGTCTCCGTCGTCTCTGCAGGGCTTTCAGGTCAGCAGTCCTTCTTCTTGTTGTAGGTTGCAGGAATCTGATCTCCTGGGTTCTGGGGTGCCCCTAAAAACTGAATTTAGGGGTGTGTTTAGATCAGGAGGGCAGTAGCCAATGGCTACTGTCCTGGAGGGTGGCTACACCCTCTTTGTGCCTCCTCCCTGAGGGGAGGGGGGCAGATCCCTAATCCTATTGGGGGAATCCTCCAATCTCAAGATGGAGGATTTCTAAAGGCAGGGGTCGCCTCGGCTCAGGACACCTGAGGGGCTGTCCTGACTGGTGTGTGACTCCTCCTTGTTTTTCTCATTATCTCCTCCAGCCTTGCCACCAAAAGTGGGAGCACTGGCCGTAGGGGCGGGCATCTCCACTAGCTGGGATGCCCTGGGGTGCTGTAACAACAGGCATGAGCCTTTGAGGGTCACCGCCAGGTGTTACAGTTCCTGCACGGGGAGGTGAGAAGCACCTCCACCCAGTACAGGCTTTGTTCCTGGCCACAGTGTGACAAAGGCACTCTCCCCATGTGGCCAGCAACTCGTCTGGTTGTCGCAGACTGGCAGAAACTGGTCAGCCTAACACTAGGAGTTGGACTGGTATTCAGGAGGCATCTCTAAGATACCCTCTGGGTGTATTTTACAATGAATTCCACACTGGCATCAGTGTGCATTTATTGTGCTGAGAAGTTTGATACCAAAATTCCCAGATTTCAGTGTAGCCATTATGGAACTGTGGAGTTTGTATTTGACAAATTCCCAGACCATATACTCTTTATGGCTACCCTGCACTTACAATGTCTAAGGTTTTGCTTAGACGCTGTAGGGGCATAGTGCTCATGCACATATGTCCTCACCTGTGGTATAGTGCACCCTGCCTTAGGGCTGTAAGAGCTGCTAGAGGGGTGACTTACCTATGACACAGGCTCTGAGTGGAGTGCCATGTCGACTTAGTCATTTTCTCCCCACCAGCACACACAAGCTGTGAGGCAGTGTACAAGTGCTGAGTGAGGAGCTCCCAGGGTGGCATAAGACATGCTACAGCCCTTAGAGACCTTCCCTGCCATCAGGGCCCTTGGTACCAGGGGTACCATTTACAAGGGACTTATCTGAATGCTGGGGCTGTGCCAATTGTGGGAACAAAGGTACAGTTTAGGGAAAGAACACTGGTGCTGGGGCTTGGTTAGCAGGGTCCCAGCACACTTTCAATCATAACTGGCATCAACAAAAGGCAAAAAGTCAGGGGGTAACCATGCCAAGGAGGCATTTCCTTACACTGGGGCAAACCTGAAGCCTGATCCAACTTCCCAGGAGCCCTTTTCAGATACACTGCCTTAGAGGTCCCGGTCAACTTCCTACGTTCAGACTTAGTCACTTTTTCTGAGATTTTCTTCACCGGGATGAACCTGCAAGTCAGGCCAGGTCGCGGTTGAGGCAAGCCGGCTAGATTGCTGTGGTAGGTCGGTCCCTTTATTTAGCTTTTTGCCAAAAGTTCTCTAAACTTCTCCAAACTTCTGGATCTTCTTCCAGATGTTCATTTAAGGTTTTTTTGTGGTCCACAGCTCACCCCAAGGTTCCAGAAGCTCTGAGATGCTCCTTGAGGGTGCGCACTGCAACTCTCAGAATGCACCTGGCACAAACTCCTTTTTGGTCACTGGAAAGTGATCAGCTGGTTCGTTTCTTCAGGAGTTGGTACAGGGGACTCTGGTTAGCAAGTTTTCACCTATAGCAAACAGGGAGTCCCTCCTTGAACCAGTTGAAGACAGGCAAAGTCCTTCATGTGGTGAAGCCCGAGTGTGCAGCTGGTGCAGTCCTCCAGAGTGCTGTGTCGAGGTGCAGGCCAGGGGTCCATCAGGGCAGTCCTTCTTCTTCTGTAGTTCTTCCTTGTCGGAATCTGGTAGGGATCTGAGGTGTGGGTGCAGGTCTGCCAGTTTTATCCTTGCTCCTGGGCAAAAAACAGAGGGGTCCTTGTTCTCCAATCAGGTGCAGGGTCCTTACCCCTGCAATGACCACTTCCTGGGAAGTGTGGCAAAAATCAATCCCAGGGAGCAACATTCCTCAAAAATCCATCATGGCTGAAAGTGATTTTTGGAGGTTACACATTGCTGAGCTCACCCACTTGTGTGGGTAAAAATCTTAAACACACACTTCTCCTGCCCTCTCCTAATCTAATCAAGTTGCTGTGTTGCTCCAAATGTCCTTTCCTGCCTTTGAAGACCAGTTTGGCAGCCCTCGCTGCTTCCTTCCTCTCCATCTGCTGAGCGAAGATCTCCTCTCCCAGGCACATCTCTTTGTGTTGAGTCAGGCCACTTCACACCTCATCAAGGCAGCCTAGCCAGGCTACCAGAGGCTGGTCAATCAGAGCAAAGCAGCAAAACACTGCAGGGCTGGATAAAGTTTAAAACTCTTTACCTGAACAAGTTATATTACATCCAACAGTTGTAAGACTTACTGTAATTTGATACCAAACTTGATGTATCTCTTACTTAAGGGGACCTTTAAAATTAAAATAAAGTCTCCCCATTCTAGCCTGTGGAGGCCATTCACTACAAAGAGGAAAACACAAATTTGGCTGTTTTACCTCACCAGGGCTTATAAAACTATTTTATAAGGTCCCTGCTTATCATTACATGGCACCTAGCCCTAGGGGCACATAGGGCACACCTTAGGGGTGACTTATATGTAAAAATAAGGTAGCGTAAGACTTTGGAACTACTTTTAATTCCAAAGTCGAATCTGCATGTAACTTTATTTTAAAATCAGCCAGCAACACAGGCCTGCCTTTAAAATGACACTGGGCACCTCAGCAGTGCACCTATGAGGGCACCACCTATGCTGGGATCACTAAACGTACATTCCCCACCATATACTAAGGACTTAAAGGTAGGTTGACTTAGCTAATTATAATTAGCCTAATTTGCATACTCATTTTACATAGAACACAGGCCCTGGGACTGGTTAGCAGTACCCAGGGCACCATCAGAGTCAGGAAAACACCAGCAAAAAGTATAACATGGGGGCACAAAGTCAGGGAACCCCTGCAATCAGCCTGTTTTTCCCACACAAGCCCCACCCCAGCCCGCACGCCTAGGAGACTCAGCCCAACTCTGGGAGAGTCTTCCTGGCTTGTTAGACAAGGAAGACAGTGAGGAAATCTGGCTGTCCCTTTGCAGGGCCTACTCTGCCTTACATTCTCCTGTCATGGACACTCCCTCTGGGTAGTGAACCCATCCCAACAGTAAAAGGACCCATCTTAAACAGAAATGTCCCTCTAGAGGGATCTTCCTCCTCTCTCACTGCCATCTTGGGTAGTGAGGTCCCCACCTCCCGTGTCCCTAACTTTGCTAGGGCTACACCTAGCTTACCCAAACTTGAGCAACCCCACCATGACCAACAGGGTCAAGGGGCCTACTTTGCTTTTGGCCCTGGGGTCTGCCTCCCAGGCCAAGTGCAGTGCTGCCATGATGGCCAGCACCCAACAGAGGCTACTGGCAGCTGTCAACACCCAGAACCACATCCTAAGCTCTCCACTGAGCTGCTTTAGGGGCAACTGTGGGGTTCTGGCACCCCTATTGCTGTCTAGAGTGGGGTTTACCACCTCCTGGCAGACACCCTCCTTCCACTCTCCCTTATGCCAGTGCTGGGGCAACACCCTGCAGCTGGACAGCTGCCTGACTACTCTGGACTTCCTGGAGGTCAGGTAAGGCCTCACGAGTGCCAACTCTGGGCTCCCCCCCTACTGGGGCAGAAGGCCTTTGGCTCCCTGGAACTCTCTTAATGAGTGGCCTACCCTACCCTGCCTTTTCTTCTTTTCTTTTCTTGGGGAAACTTGTCTCCTAACTATAGGGACTGGCTCCCCTGGACTTTGGGTTGGGGGGGTGCCCTGGGTGACCACCCCATCTGGGTCCAGACTCACCAGTGGGAGGTCATTGCCCAGGATACAATCTAGGGGGAGGTCAGCACTGACTACCACCCTAAACCAGTAGAGGATACCCTCCCTCTCTAGGGCACTATGGCTACAGGTTTGGAGGTGACCTCCCCTGTGGCTATCCTAACTTTACCAGTCTCCCCTGGGCCGTACATGTCTGAGGTCACCAACCAGTCACTCACTATGGTGTGACTGGCACAGGTGTCTCTCAGGCCGCCAGTGGTAGGGATACCATTCACCTGAATGGGGTGAAAGTGCCTACTCCCACCCACAGGGATCACCAGCTTACCATCTGGTCCTGTCTCCGAGCCCAATGCTATGAGGACTTCATCGTCTTAGGAGTCCTCCTCCATGGCTACACTGGACAGCCCAGTGCTAACAACTTTTCTTGGACAGGCTGCATCTCACCTGAAGTGACCTGTCTGCTGACAATCAAAGCAAGCCTTACTGTCCAAGAGTTTTTTCAACCCTGGGTCTCCATGTCTTTGCTTGTCAGAGTGGGATTTACTCCCCTCCTTCTTAGGGTTCTGGGGTACAGAGGGAGTCTCTGTGGGGGGCTTACCACCTCCCTCCTTAGGTTTTTGGGGACCTGAGCCCCCCCCTTATTGGAGTCTCCCCCTTGGGACTTGACAACCACCTTGGTTCTTAACCACCCATCAGCTGCCTCCCCAGCTCTATGGGATTGGTCAGCTTAGAGTCCACTAGATGCTGGCATAACCTTTCTTGCATACAATTGGTCAAGATGTGCTCTCTCATCATCAAATTGTATAACCCCTCATAAGTATTTACTTTGCAACCATGAATCCAGCCCTCTAGTGCCTTAAGTGAGGTGCTTACAAAATCAACCCAGGGCTGGGTAGGGATCTTCTGGGTGTCCCTGAATTCATCCTGTACTGCTCTGGGGTCAGACCAAACTTCCGGGTTAAGCACCTCTTCATACTAGGGTATGAATCTGCCTCCTCCCCACTTAAGGTTAGAAGCCTATCCCTCCCTGAGTTGGGGACCAACTCCCATAGAAGTGAACCCCTGTATTGAGGCCTAACCCTTCTTATTTGGAGTGCCCTCTCCAAGGCCGCCAAGCCCTTGTCTATGTCATTCCCCTCTACATAAGCAGGAACCACCCCCTTGGGTAGTCTGGACCAAAACAAAACACCCATGGACACCTCAACTTCTCTGTTGCTGCCACCACCTCTCTGTTCAATTCTTGCCCACTTTTTCTTCTTGAAGGCCAACTTCTCTGTTTCCAAAGCTATGAGGGCTTCCTGGGCCTCAAGTTCCCTTTCCCTGAGGCCCAGTTCTGCTTCTTCTTGGTCTGACGCCACAGACCCTCCCCTCCCACTAGCTCTGGGTGGGGCCCAAGCTGCTGAAATTACACTGAGGCAATCATCCTCCTCCTACTGGAGGTCGGAGAGGACATCTTCCCTCTCCCTTCCTACCTCTGAAGCTTCCTCTGTCTCTTTCTGTGCTACCCAGGCTTAAAGGGACTTAACCATCACAGTCTTCCTAAGGTGGTTAGTAGCAGGTAATCCACTCTTTCTACACAAAGCCCTAAGCTCAGCTGCAGTAAGTGTGGGTAGGCTAGCCAGAACAAGCTGCATGGTCTCCCTTAAGTTTTGTGTCACTTAAAAAAAACTTTGGCACCAATTGATCAGAACAATTTAGATAAATCAAAAATGAAGTAATTAAATAAATGATGTAGATGATCCTAATGTTCTAAAATTGATAAATATTATCAATTTAGCAACTAAAAATATGGGGGAGTCACTATATGTAAATGATCAAAGGGTGAAATTGGGGTGTCCTGTACTCCCAGTTAATTTGGCCTTACAGTGAACAGTGGAGTATGGTTTGTAACTCTGACGGTGCCCTAATACAATCATTCAAGGTATTCCTGCTTGTTATTGTATGGAAGAAGTCCCTTGCAAACAACATGGTTCCTCTAGTTATGCATTCAGTGATGATATCTGGGTGTAGTAGGTAGGCCAGAAGTGCAAATGCTGGTAAACCAAAGGCAGCCACATAAGTGGTTGAGGTCAATTAATTTCTACCATTAACATGCAAATAGAAGCACTTGGAAACTGCAAGACCGTGGTATTAAGTGCCATATAAAAACAAAGCCTTATTACAAAAAACCAAAACTGCTAAATTATGTTCTAGACTTAAAAAGAGACAAAATTGCAACTTTGCAAAGAACTGGCACAGCAAAGGTATGCACATTTTAGAAGTATGTTCTTTTGAGGCGCTCATGAGTAAATGTGGTTACAACAAATTGTGCACTTGAGCACTCGAGAACAAGCAAAATCCATATTACGAAACTGAGTGCATGGCCCTGGTCCATGCTGGCACTGAGTCTCATTTGATTTTTCTTGCACAGACAGGGCATATCCCATTACCACCATGTGGAGGATTTACTCCAATCCTTTATAGGAGAAAGTTTCAGACTGTTTCCTCCGTAGATAAACATTCACCCAATTATTGGTATACTCGGGTGTTTAGGGCATTCCTACCCTGAAATGCCCTTGCCCATTCCAGCGTAGGATTTACACATATATGATACCTGGAGCAACTTTAGTGGGACATATGCTGGAGGATGTGTCAGACGTTGGATGTATAGGATCTACACACACACATAATATTATGTAATTGCAGAGTATTGTCTCATGCATAAATTCCTTGACTAGTGCAACATCAGTTTTTATGAAGATCCAGTGGTGGCTGGTGAATTTAGAAAGTAGTGGGCTGTAAATACCATCTTGACTGAGCAAGATAGTCAAGAAAATAGGCTAACTTTGTTCAGGTGGATTTGGGGATCAGGGAGTTCGATGACAAAAAAGAGTTTGCGAAAACAAAACAAAATGGAGCATTGCACATCACAAATATCTCATACTTTGACCTAAAATTCAGATGTCTAGCGTGAGGTCTTCTTTGACCCCTCAAACCCAAAACAAGCTGGGCTTTCATGTGGTTTCCTTCAGCCACTCACTCTCTAATTTCATGTGCCAAGAATAAAAGACAAAGCAATCATCTAAGAGGTAAAACAGAAGTAAGAGATAACCCATCTAGTGGATGAATTACAAAATAGGAAACTAGAAAACCTGGGATCAATCCTGACTTTCCTAATTGACGACATTGTGAGATGCTAGGAAAATATTTTATTTCAGCGAGTACCCTTTTCTTCCATTATCACACATGCAAGCTCCTTCATATATGTGTGTGAGATCAGGATGTGCGCTGTACAAAAATCTCTTGTGTTGGATTTAATAGACTATGATATTGTTTCATGAATAATAAGAATCTAGGTCCAGATAAAGGTGGGCATTACAGCACACTCCCCTTTTAGTTCCTAATGGAGTCGTTGTTGGGGGTGGAGATGTAGGCTTCCAAATTCATGTTTAAAGACAGGAGGTGATATGGTAGGGTCCCCGGAAAGTCTCGGTTTTTAGAGAACTGTCTCGGTGTTCTGACGCTTCTCTTAATTTTAAATAAATGTCCCGGTTTTTTGGACAAAGGTCAGATCTTTAAATAAATGTACCGTTTTTTGGGGCAAAGGTCAGATCACCTAGGGAATCATAAGTTAAAAACGCCTATAAAGTATGAAATAATTAAAGTAATTTATCTGTTACTGTCAGGCAACACAGTCCCTTGTCTGCTCCCAGCAGAGAGACGGAGCGGGGAGCAGAGAGAGGTGGGAGGGGGGCTGGTTGGGGGTGCAGGGTGAGCGGTCAAGCCATAGCTAGTTTTATACATGCAGTCTTTTAAATGTATGTGTGGGGGTGTGTGTATATATATATATATATATATATATATATATATTGACACACCTGTATAGGCACACATTCACAAAGCTACAAAAAAAAACGGGACAGGCCAGATATAAAAGTGAGAGTAAAATCTTTAGTCCTTCTTTTATGTCTGACCTGTCCCGGTTTTTGCTCCTCAAGATCTGGTCACCCTATGATATGGCTTAGTTGCTACAACTGCCAATCATGAAACATGGAGAAGCAGTTTTGAATTCTTGTAAACCTCTCTGTGCCAAAAATGTAATGTAGTGTGTGTCTTTTGACTCATCCTCCAAGAATTAAGGACAAACCATTAACATTTTGGTGTCAGAAAGAGATACCCATCTAGTGATTAAACTGTACAGGGTGAAACTGGAAAATCTGGGATCAATTTCAGCTACCCTGCTTGACTAAATTGTGTGATCCCAGACACATACTTTATTTCAACAAGCCTCCTTGTGTTCATTGTCATACATCAGAGCACCTTCAAATACTTGAATTCAGGGTATGTGTTGTAGCCCATCAAACTCCCCATTGGGCAATTAAAGACAACCACCTCTAGGGTGTATTGAGCTCGGGTGCCAGTGTATCTGCCAAAAACTCTGAAAAAGAACCACAAATAATTAATAATAGTGCCACCAGTTGCACTCCTGTGTTCGTGCCCTTGTGCTATGGCCTCTTTCAAGCGGCAGCATCCCTCTATCTCTCTGCCTCCTCATTAGAAGCATCTACGAGGACAGATGCTACCACCTTGAATTCTTGTAACCCACCTTTTCCTCCCAGCACAGAGTTTTGAAGTAGACTCCGGGAGCATCAGCGCTACACAAAATTATACCTATTCATAATGGTTAAAATTTGAATCCAGTTCCCTAGAGAGAAATACCATGGCTGCTGAACAGGAGGTACATTTCCCAATGCACAATATTCACCATAGATGCTCTTATACCCCTGAAGCTGTGAGTATGCAAATTATCTGGGGAGCATTCACATTTTAACCATATTGTGTTTATTCTAAAGTGCGCATCATTTACAAAGAGTGGAGCTCTGTTTAGATCAATAACAGCTGAATGACGGACAAGAAGTTTTGTGGTGCTGATTAAAACCCAGCTGCTTTTCTGTGTATGACGATTGAATTGGCAAACATAATCAAAATGACTGATTAATGTGTAGGGCGTCCTAATGCATGGGCTTTCTGCCAGTGACCAGGACACACACCAAAGGCAAGCATTAAAACATTGAAAAATTTAAAAGCACCAAATGGGCAACAAAATATTAAACTGGAGCGCTTGTGACAAATATACAACTAAGGAACTGCCCAACTGCTACAGCCTTATAAAGCGTCAGAATACTACACCCATCACTTCTAACTGAACCACCTCTAGTCCCTTGAGACAACCAGGGGTATTAATTCTAAGGCCGTGAAAGGCGCAGGAGTGAAGAGACTTGCGAACAAATTAGATGCGACTTCAAAACTCTCTAAGCCCCTGTTTTTCAAACTTTTTAATGTGACGCCACCCCCCGCCCCCTTTCCAGGTGGAACAAAAAAAATCATCCGCCCCCCTTCAAAATGTTTCACAATTATTCGAATACGTCTCGGCTTATTTAAATATTGCAGTTAAGTTCGGTTACCGTTTTTAAAAATTAAAAACATGCTTTTCTGCTTAAAACAAAGCACTGTTAAATGCTTCTTTTGGCCAGAACCTGTCAATTTCAATGATCAGTGAGATCATTTGTTTTCATGTAAAAGCTGTAATAGATAAGAAATGAGATGCAGCGTGTGGCAGTGATGGTCAGGGGGTCGCCGCCCTTGTGCCCTCTTTGGAGGAGCCACCACTATATCAGTCTAGATTTGCATTCATTAAACAAGGCACTTGTTTCAAAGTAGTTAATGTAGTTAATGAAAATCATAACACTTAAAACGCAATTTTACAGTTATGTGTTCACATTACTGAAAGTCGACAAGGCTTTCGAGTTCTTTGTATAATAAATGTCAGAAAGTGTTCCAGTTCACAAAAAGCCAGAGTGAGGGTATTAAATCACAGTGAAGTTACACAAGTGTGAAAAATCTCCTCACAGTTTACAGAAAAGGCAAAAGTAACGTCTCCACTATAGCCTTAGAACCCGCCGTAGCGGGCTCTACCGGCTACTAAAGGCCCGCTCCCGTGTTAAATGCCCGAGCCGAAGGCGAGGGCATTCAACAAGGGAAAGGGACTTTAATAGCCGGTAGAGCCCGCTACGGCGGGTTCTAATGCTATTAGAACATTCTGCCACTAAGGGCAGAATGTTCTATTAAATAAAACAAATTGCTCACGGAGCCCGAGGGGATTAAAATCCCCTCAGGCTCCGTGAGGCTTTGTTCACAGCTGTTGCTGTGAACAAAGCGAACATTGGAATGTTGGTGCTGCGGGCTTTTACCGGCCAGTAAAAGCCCGCAGCACTCCATTGTTTTCAATGGAGCTGCCAAGTTCCAATGTTCTAATAAACAGTAGTCCCCTTTGTCAGTCAGCAGTACTCTAGTGATGGCCTACATGGAGAGGGTGATTCATCCCGCTGTTCGCAAAATTTACTAAAGTGACAATTCTCGTTTGTTGCTTTCGGCTCGGGCATTTAACAAGGGAAAGGGCCTTTAATAGCCGGTAGAGCCTGCTACGGCGGGTTCTAAGGCTTTTAGAACATTCTGCCACTCAGGGCAGAATGTTCTATTAAATAAAACAAATTGCTCATGGAGCCCGAGGGGATTAAAATCCCCTCGGGCTCCGTGAGGCTTTGTTCACAGCTGTTGCTCGGAACAAAGCAAACATTGGAATGTTGTCGCTGCAGGCTTTTACCGGCCAGTAAAAGCCCGCAGCACTCAATTGTTTTCAATGGAGCTGCCAAGTTCCAATGTTCTGATTTTACTTCAAATATTGATATGAATTTTATTACCTGTGTGTTCAGCCGGGTGTAATCTCGACTAAACTCTAAATTAAGGGCTTGTCTACAAATCTGTATTGCAGCTTGAATGAAAACCCCAACAGCTTTCTTCGTTCAAGTAACAATGTTGAACCGATGCAAAGTTCGTGTATCATGTCTCTTTTACAATCCCACACAGTCTGCATCTGACTGCTACCGCTGTTTTTGACCAAGGGGGTGGTGCCATGTCCAAAGTTGGTTTGAATCCTGGGCGAAGTTGCATATATGCAAGCTTTTTGTGAAAACCCATGATCAAAATAGGGCTGAGGTTTTAGAAATCTGTAAGAGCTAATAACTTGTCAGACCTGGGCTCTCTTCTCCAAGGTTACTTTATCATCTTGGAGAGAGAGAGATTAAGGGGCTGATTAGGAGTGCCATAGCAGACAGTGTTCATTCCGAGGGTGCTGATAGGGAGGCCCCTACACTGTCCACGACATGGTTGTGGGCAGTGCAAGGCCCCCCCATGGTCCCCAACTCTGCCTTTCCACCAGCCTTTTCATGGTGGGGGTCCCACCATGAAAAGGCTGGCACTGAAGTTGGCACCGCTGTGGCTGACCGCTACTTTTACTGCTGCCAGCCTGTCGGGATCCCGGCAGAAGTCTCCTGGCAATTTGACTGCCAGGATCATAATCTGATGGTCCAACCGCCAGGATTGCGATTGCCCAAAAAGCAAAAGCAGATAATCGGCATATAAAATGTGAGTCAGTGGATAGCCCCGAGATTAGGAGGGAAAGACTTTAACAAATGTAGGTCACTATAAAAGCTTGAGATGTAGATGTTAAACAGCAGTGGGGCATGGACACGCCCCTGCTTCAATCCTACACTTCCAGGAGAGCTTGGTACCATCTGCTATCTTCACTCAGAAGCATGTTGTAGAGCGCAGGAGTTGGACAGCTCTGAATATTGTTGTTAGAATCTCAGCATTTTTAAAATTTCTGCCAGAGTAGGTCTCAAGGTATCTTATCAAATGCCGCCTTAAAATCAATAAAGCAAGCATAAAGCATAGATTTCAAAACAAGGGAATTTTCCAAGCAGCTAGTGAGGGCAGCTAGATTGGATAAAGTGCCCTGTGTGATGTGAAAACAACAGTTTGGTTCCATGGGATTAAATCCAGGCTGATTACCCATGCTAAAAAATCTTGTGGAACTAAACTTGCAAAGTATTTAGATTCGACATTCAGTAATGCTATCAGTCGGTAGTTGGCAGGATTGCTTATGTCACCTCCTTTATAGATTGGCTGAAATGGGAATCCATGCCATGAGTCTGGGATGACCTGATGCAGGGGGCACAGTGCTATACAAGATGTTAAGATTTTTTGCCCAGCATTCTGTATTTAATATTAAGAGGGCTAAAGGTAGGTTATTTGGCCCAGGCCTCCACCTGCTCTGCTCTTCCTTATGATTTTTTCCAGGGGGTGCGTTTTGTCAGTCTAATGTCCCAGGAAGTCCACTGTTCGTCTCCAGTCTGATATTAGTGTGTCCTGGTGTCTTGTCATGCCCATTTGCCTGGCCATGCTTTTCCTTGTTGCACCTTAAGGAGCAGATTTGACAACTCTAACGAACAGTCTTCTTTATCCTTTGCTTCTTTGCTCCCATTTATTGTGATTGATGCTACCGGGTGACTTTTAGCATCAGGTCTGTGAGCTTACATGTCCAGTTTTCTAATGGTCCTGCTTGTGCGATAGAATAATGTTTCAAATGCTGCACCCAGTACTCCTTGGTAATGTTTGTGTTATAAGCAGCAGTAAGATCCTTGTCAAGTTTGTTGATTATTTTCCAAAAGGCTTTAGAGTTTCTGGTTATGGAAAACCTGCCCAAAACCTGTCAGTGTGATCTTTTTTTACCATCCAGACTGCCCTGTTTTAAACCTAGTGCAGAGTCCTCACCCTTTCTTGCTGGATCTTGTTGGAGGGTGGGGCATTAGTTGTGTGACCTGCACAAGTAATGGGTCTGCACTCGGCCACTCAAACCAAACACCCCATTGTAGTGCTTGATTCTCATAGGGTAGCATTGCCGAGCAGTCCAAGGCTGATTCAAGGGAGGTAGTGTGGGCTAGTAATCACAATTCACAAGCACACAAGAATAACACTCAATAAACGATTGTCCAGTCTGTACTTTTTCTTTTGATAAAGGAAAAGTACATTTATTACACTCTCACTACTAAATACTGTGCAGCAATTTACAAATATACACAAGATGATGGAATTACTTTTGGATGACATTGCGTAATCATTCTGGTCTCTCCCAAAGGAAGATATAAGCCAACAACCCACATGGCATAACATTCACTTGTATTCCAATGCAATATTTGAATGTAACCTGAAGTGAGAGCATCTACCACGGGTAATAAAGGACATCTACTTTGATCACTAGTGGCTGTCAGCCACATTACTCTAATAAGCATCAATGAGGAACATGTCTAGGCAGGTTGGAGTGGTTTGTGCTGTTAAGATTACCCTCAGCATGGCAGGGTCTATTCAGTCTACTCATACTCCTAGAAAGTGTGGGCCAGGGTTCATCATATTCCACATTGAAACATTCAACATAAAAATGATGCACAATTGACACAGTCTCTAAAGGACATCACTTGGTTGTTAATCATTATGTAATCCCATCTTTCACCCCAGAGGGGTAATTTTCATATGACCATACACAAGTCATATCATTGGCCACAACGCTGCAGCCATACATTTTGTTCCACATTTAGCAGAAAATGCTACCATTTCAACTGTAGTCCCTAAAGGACTCAATTTCTTTAATTACGCCTGTAATTACAGCCTTTCACCCCTAGATGGTGTTCACCATTGTATCAATCTATTGTTGTCATCATTCCTGCCACAAGGAGTGCAGCCATAATCTTCACCCTTAGAGAGCGGAAGTTCCACCACCCTGAAACAAAAGTTCCAGTTGGGACAGAGCCTAAAAACACATTGGAACCCTGGAGGGGCTATCCTTTCCAAGTCCTCTGAAATGTAGGGCATTGTGGAACACTCATAGCAGAGCATGCATATTTAATTAGCAGCTCTCCCGCTGCACCGGGGAGAAATACTTTGCTTTTCCTAGGTCCTGGCTTCTTTAATTCCATGGCCTCGCACTGCAACTTCTTCTGTAGAGGGGTACGGTGCTACCCGTACACTCCGGGGTCAAATCAGCATCGGAGAGGAGCCCTGGTAGCCCACCCTCACCGCTCTTGCTGGTTCTCCACCCGGCCAGCACCTTCATTTGCTGCCATGGGAGCCTACTCTTCAGTTGAAGCACTCCCCCACCTTCTTTGCACCATAGGGGCCCAGGGATGGGAACTGGACCCTCGCCAGCCATCTTCAAATGGAGCATGACGATGCCCCCCTACATTCCTTCTTCGCCCGCTGGCCCTATCACTGTATCGCAGCCATCTTCATGGGAGATGTGCAATGGCATCACCTGTCTTTGCTTCCTTGCTGGGTCCCTGAAATGGGGTCTTGGGCCCCTCTCACCATTTATATGGGTTGGTGTGATGGCATCTCCCGACTTTATTTCTCCCTCTGTGGCCCAGGAATGGTTTCCTAGGCCCCTCACCTTCGAGGGAGCGCAACGGTGCTCCCTCAATACAGCATGTTTGCTGGGGATGCGCACTGGCACTCCCTGGCTCCATTCTTCTATGGGGGCAGCCCCTGGGCCCTGGCCCACCCCAGGGGAAGGATTCCAGTACAGCGGGAAAGCACACGGGGCCAAACAGGGATCAAAGGTTGCCAAACTTTGAACACAGATATGTCGGCCCCCTGGGGGCATTCTTGACGATCTTTGGCTCATTTTGCTCTTGGTGGTGAAGCCTTTGATGCCTGGAGCACGTTCTTTAGGCCTCTTGGCCTAGAAGGTTCCCAACTCAGTAGGGAGCCAGTCTCACTGACTCCCTGCACCAGCCTTTCAACTGGGTACCTTCTTTTCTTCTGGGCCGCTCATTTTCCTTGCACCAGAGCCAAGTGTTTTCCCATAACTGGTCCTCAGGGGCTGCAAGGGGACCAGCTTACCTGGTCCTGGAGTGTGCCCCACTGGGCTGGAGTCATTCAGGGGCAGAGTCCTTTCCCCAGTGGGCAATCAGGGAGGTTCTGCTTTCCAGTTCTCCATGATGCCTATCTTCAGTCCTAGTTTTCTGCAGAGAAGCACAGCCGAGAGTGAGAGACCTCCCCTGTGCAAGACCTTTTAAATGGAGGCAGAAGTGTCCAGCAGGGCTGCACCTCTGGACTATCCTCATGTGCCACATCACTTCTCTGTCCCTGTCCCAACCTTCCTGCACTTTCTTCTGGGATAGATCCAACATGGTATTGTCCAGGAGTCAGTTTCTCTGAGATACTTAGCCCCTCCTCCCTGACATTCCTACGGGGGCCCTCTCCGAACAATTCCTCCAAAGAGCCCACCTCATTGAGGAACCTGGGCAGGCCTGGTTTCTGGCACAGAAAGACAGTTGACTGATTGATGAAAGACCCTGTTCTTGCAGTTGGACAGAGCAGTAATTGGCCCTAATCCTGAGCTGAATCAGAGAAAGATGACAGTCTTGGATGACCCATAATCTGTACAGATATGCTCTTATAGCCTACTGCATTATTCTTTTCATACAGGTTACAGTGGGCATTGGTGTGTCTCTCAAGTCTGTGGGCCTTAGGGAACTGGAGTTGAGCCCTAGGTCAGCCTTTCCCATTGACAAATAATGGAGTGTCACTACTCTTGGTGCGTCAGACCTTATCAAGTAAACTTACAAGGGAGTTGTGAACAGGTTGATGAACCTTTTGACTCGCTTCAAGGTTTTCCCACCATATATACCGTACATGCACAGATCAATAACCGATAACAATCTATAATATTAGCAAATCAATAGGAGTCAGTAATTGTCACACACCATGACCTTACAGTCATGATTAACCACACCTTTATGTAAAAGTTACAATGTTTATTTCCCTATATTAACAATTCTAATGTCACATAGATTAATCTCAAAATCAATTGATAAACATACAGAAACAATCGTGGCTGTCTGAAGCGGCAAAAGAATCGCAACCTAATCAAGGCTTGAGCTACTGCACACTCCAAGGTTACAGTACAAATTAATAGCAAGAATAACTGCGCAAATGATATTACATATATTAGATTCAGCAAAGAAAGGACATCAGCTGTTATTACATGTAGCGAACTTCATCAGTGATGATCCTAACTGACACCAGATTAGAATAGCATGTTCGGGCTTCATGCAAAACAATTTAGTCACTCAAATTTGGAAAACACTAACTATGGCTCTATCGAAATATAGCGGTTGGTACCTAGAAATAAAAGCAAATAGAGATAGGAAACAATATCATAGTCAGTATACCTCTCCTCAGATTGGATCAGCAAGCTGTGACAGTCTTCATCATTAGGACATCAGTCTGGTAAGCAAGGCATCAGGATTCAGCATCAAAGTTCAGAAAAGCAAAGTCTCTTTAAGAGTAAAGTTAAGTTCTAATTTTCTCAAGGCGGAAAATGGGCAAAATGGCCTTATGGCAAGATCGAAAATGAGCAAATAGTGGGGGTGATTCTGACCGCGGATGACGGCGGTCGCCGCCCGCCAAGCGGTTCCCGCCAAAAGACCGCTCCGCGGTCAAAAGACCGCGGCGGTCATTCTGGCTTTCCCACTGGGCTGGCGGGCGACCGCCGAAAGTCCGCCCGCCAGCCCAGCGGGAAACACCCTTCCCACGAGGACGCCGGCTCAGAATGGAGCCGGCGGAGTGGGAAGGTGCGACGGGTGCAGTTGCACCCGTCGCGAATTTCAGTGTCTGCAAAGCAGACACTGAAATTCTTCGTGGGGCCCTCTTACGGGGGCCCCTGCAGTGCCCATGCCATTGGCATGGGCACTTCAGGGGCCCCCAGGGGCCCCGCGGCACCCCCTACCGCCATCCTGTTCCTGGCGGGAGACCCGCCAGGAACCGGATGGCGGTAGGGGGTGTCAGAATCCCCATGGCGGCGGAGCGCGCTCCGCCGCCATGGAGGATTCTCAAGGGCAGCGGGAAGTCGGCGGTACACCGCCGACTTTCTGTTTCTGGCCGCGGCTGAACCGCCGCGGTCAGAATGCCCAGCGGTGCACCGCCAGCCTGTTGGCGGTGCTACCGCCGACCTCCACCATGGCGGTAATTACCGCCAGAGTCAGAATGACCCCCAGTGTCTTCTTCTCAATGCAGTCTGGCTAAGTTAGATTTCCTAAAGCTACTTCCCACATCCTGATTAGTCGGAGGATCACATGTTCACACTTTGTCCAACAAAACTAAACCCTCATCTCTACAATTTTACTAGTACATGCTCCTCTCGTCCCGCTCCCGTCATTCGGCTAGTCAGGTAACAATATTGTTGCAGCTTATACTCCAGTCAGTAAGTTCATTGTCCTCTACTGGGAAAGTCAGTCTCACGCACATTATATTAAACATTGTTGCACTAGCAAGTACATCATCTCCTAGCAAGCAGATTCTCATGAGAAAAGATTTCAGCTACGAGCACATGCACATGGACAGTACAGTGGAAAATCACAGTTTAATTCTCTAAGCAGACATCTTATTAAATGCCTAAGAAATGCAGCTTGACATGAGGCCATGCAACTAGGCCAAGACCCTGCTAATTTGAGGCCTACGATTAATAAAGCTGATACATAATGCACAACCCTCAATATGACATTTTACTACATTAATTAAACTAAACCTCAATATTTCATAGTAAGCTGTTAATAAGTGCACTTTGTGAATATTGATGGCCACTCAGGTGGGCGCACCTTCAAATGTGTGCTTTATTTTTCTCTAAGCTTGTACATTCTCTATGCAAATTCAGCACTCAAAATACATAAATATTAATTAATAATTTAATTAGTATATATAATAATTTCATTCTGTGTTAACACTACAAACAAGACAGTAAGCATACTGACTATCCCTCACATGTGTACACCAATCTCAAAAGGCCTACTCAAGGTCACCACCCAGTCTGCATAGTCCCTTCTTCACCAGGCTACCTAAGTGCAGTTCTTGGGCTGCACATGCCAGGAATCCTGCCCACGCAGCCCTCACACGGGTGCACACATGACCACATGTAACCAATCCTGGGCCTCCTACCCTTGCTGCGACTCAGCAGCCTTTGCTTAAGAAGGCGGCACCGGCAGTAAACATGTACAGTCCATTTTGCCATGAGTTTATGTGGGTGAGTGTGTACCTATGAGGCTCCCTCACAGTAAAAGGTCAAAAAACAGGTGATCGAAAAGGAAAAAAATCAGGGGGAACCAGGTAGTCAGAACCGTCCTCTCACAGATCTTATTAAAGTTAACATTCTTTAATTGACGGTTCTCCCAAATCAGTGTTCTCTGTATGCTTCACCAGCAGTTCTTCACAATATTGTTGCCAATTGGTAATTGAGTTAAGTGGCAAACTGTTACTCATCCAACAGGTTTGTGCAGTTTTTCAGAATTACATCCTGGAGCTTTGCTTGCCATCTTAGCATGTTCAGATTTTCTGTGTTGCTGTCTGAGATTGGAATGTTGGTAAATGGATGCACATATGGATAGAGATTTAATGGTACTATTTGTGGATTGTGGACACTTTCCTTACACACTTCTATCCAAAAACCGCCAATATGTTTGAAGAGATGCAAGGTGGCAGCTGAGTAATCTATTACAGTAGTAGTCTTTTGCGAGGTGTGCATTCAGGACAGGGACTTATCCCCTTTGACTCTTCCATTCAGTACGTGCAACCAGGATGTCATCAATAGTGACACGAGCTGGGTGCCTTGAGATTCTTTTTGTCTTGGTGCAGGTTAACAAATCAGACTTAACATTATCAGAGATTATTATGTCATAGGTATTTGCACAAAATATTGAGATTCAAATATTGGAACACAGAAATATAAAAAAAAATATTGTTATGCAAAACTTTTGTGATGGAGAATATCATTATCAGGAATATCAATTTATTCAGGTAAGTAAACTCATTATTAAGAATATTGTTCTTGTTTTCAATAATATAGATGTACAGAATATGTTTGTATTATTTTCATGTGTTTTAGTTCATATATTGATTTGTTTGTTCTTGTAACTGCTATTATTTTTTAAATGTAGTTTGTAATTCTAAATGATTTACAATTTTCAATTTAACTATTAACAGTAATTTATATATTTGCAGCGGGATGTTAGGATTTGAGGGGCTAGGGTGGGAAGTTAATTAAGTAATAATTATTAGTTATCTGTTTATTTTTTAAGTAAGTATGTGATTGCTATTAATTGTGTATATTATGGGATACTGATTTAATTAGTTATATTGTAGTTGCAGGTTGCTATGTGGGAAGTTAATTAGGTAATAATTGCTTAACAAATAAAGTAAAGGTTCTTATTAATTATTTAATTGACTATTCATTGTGTAAATTATGTAATAATATTTTTTTTGGTTTAAATTTTAGGTGTGGATTGCTGGGGTTTTTGGATCATGGGATGGGAAGTTAATTAGATAATTATGAATTAATAATTGTACATTATGTATTATCAAATTGTTTTGGGAATAGTTTAGTTGCAGATCACTAGGTTTGTTGGGTTATAGGGTAAGAAGTTGATTGAGTAATTTTTCAAAAATAATAATTATTGTTGCATAAATACATAATTGATTAATAAATATGTGAATTGCATAATAATGATCTATATTAGTTACATTTTAAAGTTTTAGAGATGGTTGAAATTGTAATAATTAATTAACAATTAATTAATAATTGTTACATAGTTATTTAATGATTATCAAATGTGTAAATTGTGTTATACTTATTTTTTCAGCTGTTTTGCTAGGCTTGTATGGAGTATAGGGTGGCAAGTTAATTAAATAATGCTTAAATAACCATAAATCTTAAATTGAAAAGTCATTATTACATTGTTTATGAATTTGGAAAATTGGTTAATTGTGTTTTCTCTTTTTAATGTATATATATGTATTATATTAAGTAATAATGCCTATATTAAGTTGTATATTTTTATAAATTAATACAGTTATGCAAAAATTTAAAGTGTTTGAAGTGAAGTAGTTTACTTACTGTTTCTTAGAATGGAGTGGGACTAGTAAATTGTATCCTTCTGAGGTCCAAAGATTTCCCTACTAATGCTTAGATTGGATAGGGAATAGTAATTTTACTTCTTCCAAAGGACAACTCTTTTCCTATTGCTGTACAGACTGGAGTGGGAATAGTAAATCTTACCCCTCCTCAGTCCAATGCGTTTCCTACACTTACTAAGACTGGAGTGGGAACAGTAAATTTTAACTCCACCGATCTCCAACGCTTTTCCTACTGTTGCACAGACTGCAGTGGAAATAGTAAATTTAACCCCTCCAAAGTGCAAAGCCTTTGCACAGACTGGAGTTGGAATACTAAATTTAACTCCTCCAAAGTCCAACAATTTCCCTACTGTTAAACAGACTAGAGTGGGAATAGTAAATGTAACCCCTCTAAAGTCCAATGCTTTCCCTACTTTTTGTGCATACTGGGGTGGGGATAGTTAACGTTACCCTCTCTGAAGTCCAACGCGTTCCCTACTGTTGCACAAGCTGGAGTGGGAATAGTAAATTTAACCCCTCAAAGTCCAACGCTTTCCCTTCTGTTGCACAGACTGGAGTGGAAATAGTAAATTCTACCCCTCCGAAGTCCCAGACTTTTCCTACTATTACATTGTTTGGAGTGGGAATAATAAGTCTAACCACTCTGAAGTTATACACTTTCTCTACTGTGCATAAACTGGTATGGGAATAGTGTATGTATTATTCCCAGACTTAAATACATTCCTAATATTGATTAAATATATTTATTATTAATATTTGTTTATCATCTTAATTTTATACTATTTGTTTATATTTTTATTTGCTTCTACATTTTATAATATGGTTTGTAAATTTTTTTTTTTGTTTTTTTCAAAAAATTGTTTAGTAATTTATATCATGTTTTGATATTCAATTGTTAATATTTTTTATGTTTCATGAAAAAAATATGTACACACACAAATAATTTAAAAAAATGTTGATATATTATAAAATATATATTGTGTTATATTACATATACATATATATGTATTTACACATATATAAGAATACACACACATATACTGTATATGTATGTGTGTTTATATAAGTATATAGTATGACATACTAGCGAGATGTATTTAATCAACATTATATTAATAGTATGGATTAAAATATTTAAGATTTATCACTTTAAACTATATACAAATAAATAACCAAGGAGGCTTGATGTAGACAATGTAGATGTGCTCCGGGACTAGCTAGTACAGAGGAGAGGAGGGAGAAAGAATTGGGAAACGAAGAAGAGGTTGGAGAAATGGTAGTGGTGAATTTTGGGATAAAAGTGATATGAGAGTTTGATTCATAGTTCAGCACTAGATTAATCAGACTGATTTCAGCATCAAATGAATCATTTTGATCAGCTGGGTATTTTTTAGAAAGCATATCTGGCTCTCAGAGTTACTCTGTCAGAGACAGTTCAAAGATATCAACCCGTAGGGATCGAAAATACGATGAAATGTGGGTAATGAAATGGACATACCACCACCACGTTTCCAATTATACTTTTGTGTTTCTGATAATAGTTTCGGTCAACTTTGTGAGGAATTTTGTATCTGAAAAGTACCAGGTTACCTGAGGACACACAGGAAGATCAAGCTAGCTGACACTTAATGAAATAGGATCTAATTTTTCCTTTACCGGCATTGTCACAAGGCCTTACTTCCAACTACAGTCAGGAGTTAGCTTTCTCTAGAAGGTGAGGTAGGTTAGTTTTTATCTTTATGCCAAATGGGATGGCACTAGTGGTACTATGTAATGCATTCCTGTAGTCATTTAGGGTTTGACAGAGGATTTCAAAAATGAATAATTGCATTGTTTTGGAAAGTAGGAGTGATATTTTTAGAGTTGTCATGAACTTCTCTATGATGTCAAAGACCCACTGGCCACAAGGGTGGCTATCTTTTGACTTGAGAACCCTAAGAGTCTTTGAAATCCTTCCTACTGTAAGAAAGTCTGGTGTCTGGCTTCTATGGAAAAGGATACAAATGGTGGAAAATATTTTATTCAGCACAGGTGTAACCACTTCAATTGCAGCACTATGGGCTACATTCACCTCGGGAAAAAGATTACTTATCCATCACAACTAACAGGTGTTGTCCAATAGCAACTTTTTCCCAGATTTCCATAGGTACTGTGGTCATTTTTAGAGGTTCTGAATCATTATCTTTCCTGAGGTTTTCACAAACAGAGCACTTTTCTATTGTCTTCTCTAAAGGTTTTCAAGAAATAGGAGCCAGACTTTCTGATGTGACAGGCATTTTATGGCCAGTATGCCTCTGTGACCTTCATGTGTTAAGTTTACAACCTGGTTTTGGGGGGGAGTGGGATCACTAGACAGTTGGCTTTGAAGATGAGTCTGTTGTGATGTCTTGCTAGTTCATTTTGCATATATTAAGAAGCATTCTAGGTAGCCCCATCTTTGGTTGTTGAGGAGAATTGAGACTGCCCACAAGGTGGGACCATCCCTTGATACTCGTACAAAGCCTTTCTTGCTCTGTGCACATAGGAGAGTTTGCTTGAATGTAGTTATGGCATTTTTCAGCAATAGATGGATTTGGCAAGTGGTGAGTTAAAATCCTGAGACAAAATCAGATGTGTTCTCCAATTAACCAAGCTGATGATTTATCTGGAATTTTTAGTCTTGCAGGTGAAAGCCCAATTACTCTGGACATCTTGAAAGATAATGATCAGAGCTTGATGGTCCGTAACTACAATGAATGGTTCACCATAGATGAATAGGTGAAAGTGTTCTCTTGTTATCTTTCTCAGCTTGCGAGTAGACTTTCTGACAGTTTGTGAGATTGTGAGAATGTTGATAGTTTACTCTATCACGCAGCAAGGGGGTCCACAGTCAGTGTCTCTCTGAGCCAGGATGGAAGCCAACCCAACAGGACTCTTTTTCACCTGATCTCAGTGTCTGGAAGGGTTGATGTAGGCCACATAGTCCACCTCTGGAATTTTCGATCAATCATTGCAAATGTCAGTTGGCATCTTCTTCAACACTTAAAATGACTACCTTTTATGTGAGATCTCTTAATGGTGCACTAACAGTAACAAATACAGTTATGTATTAGGTCAGTAGCTGGCTAGGCCTACGAAGGGGCAAATATCTACTATATTGTTCCATTCAGGAGCAGAAAAAAGTGCGCCAACTCTTTTCTGGATCAGAGTGCATAATCTCATGTGATAAGATATGATCTGATCATAGAACTTCATGGAGGTTTTTCCAAAATAATATTTGTCTTTATTAAGTTATTAAGTGTTAGATTTGCTTCACACAATGCTCAATATACCCCGGTGAGTGTTGGGGGGGGTGCGCCACTGCCATAGCGATGATGTTCCCCTGAGCATATTACAGTATTCCCTCTGGGCTGACTGGCGGGAACATTGTATACGCGCTTCCGCCGGGCTGACTGGCGGGAATAGTGTTAGGATATTAACCTTGGCTCCCTCATGGGAGCCAAGGCCAATATCCAAACACTCCGGCACCCTCGGAATGCTCACTTTCTACAAAGCCTCCCTGTGGCCCCAACACTTCCTTCTTGCCAGCCTTTTCATGGCGGGCTCATGAAAATGCTTGCAGAAAGAGGGGTTGTAATCAGCCTGGTGGTGCTGAGTTCTGCGCCGCCAGGCATGGTTGCATGCCCGACCACCGTCATGGCATCTGGAGCCATGTTCCCAGCAAGAATGGTGGTCTTTGGGCAGTCTGACCCCCAAAGTTGAAATTTGGCAGTCCAACAGCCAAAGCTGCGCCAGTCTGACTGCCACCATGAGTTTGGCAGTCTTATGACTCCTAATGAGGCCATAAATTTGGCAGGCATGTATCTAGACTAATTTTAATTAGTATGAAAATGCCTTACTCACCAAGAAAAGAGAGAGCTACAGAAGGAAGCATTGGCTAACCTGATTCAGGCAGAAGTAACAGGGGATATGCCACTTTTCTAGAGAAAGCATGCCCTTCCTTAAGTGTAACACAACTCCTAAAATAGAATGTTCACTTCCTGCCCAAGAGTGGATGGACCATTTTTGTTTTTATTTTTAACCCTACAGGAATCAGTGTTACTGATCCTGATTTTAATCTAGTTTGTCACCCATTTCCATCTCCTTCATCCTTGAGGATGTTACTTCCGACTGCCTTAGAAAGGAGCTGTAAGAGAAAGGCTCCTAGCCCTGAGGGTGTTCCCCTGGACACATATAAACATCTATCATCCTTTAGAGCCCTCTGCTCAACATGGTCCTAAATGAAGCAGGTGTAGGGTACATACGCACAACTTGGTCATGATTCCTATTTTCAAGAAGGGACATAAAATCAATTGAAAAAGCTACCAACCGATATACTTTTTAGTTTAATCTGAAAACTAATTAGGTATAGTTATTCTCTAAAGAATAGGACAGTTTTCAGAAGTGAGTGCAGCTTGACTGAGGTGCAATATGGATTTAGAAAAGAATTGGGCATGGTGGGGCAATGCCTAAACTTGAATCTCCTGGATTGGAAAATACCCAAGGGCAAAGGTAGGGTGCATTCATATGTGTATATGGATCTGAGTTACTACTTTTCTTTTCACTATCCCTTTATTGACATTTATACCAAGTAAAACAAACTTGCACTACAGGAACACAAGAGTGATCTACAGGGAGGGGCGAGGGGAAGGAGAAGGACGGAGCAGATTAGGAGGGATATAGAGAAATCAGAAGGTGGGGAAATGTTATCACATAATTATTACACTAGTCGTCATACGGTACGCATGTGTTCTAATACAAGGAGTGTATACACAGCTGAAATTGCCTTAAACAGATCATTTTCACATCTGAGGGGGTGCAATGATGTGCCATATGGAATGTGACTAAGTTGCATGTGGCCTACTACAAAAGCCTTCAATCGGTCTCCGAAATGCAGAGATATAATGAGCCATAGCCAATTTAGCTAGGGCACAACTGGCTGGCAGCTAAGATGAAGACTGGTGACATACGCCTGTTGGTGAACTGCCTTGTGAGTGTGTGGGTACTGGAGAATGAGCTGAGGATTAGTGTTGATGGAGATATGCCTGGAAGGGAACCTATATGTCTGTAGGGTGTGAGCACAGAGACATCAATTCCCAGTAATGTGTAAATTCTTCTTGCCAGTAGGCTGTGTCATGGAGCCATGGCCTAGTGGTGGTTGGTGACCCCCAGTGTATTACCACTCTCTTCGTGGCCAGCAGTAGCACCACTGCGGTGAATCATCAGGTGTCAGATGAGATGTCTTTAACACAGCTCAATAATCCAACAAGCGAAGTGCAGGAGGATTTGTGTCCTGTAATTTCCTATATTGCACCTTCTCCCAGTATAATGGCAAAGCCAAGCCAGGTGTATGAAGGTGGCCTGGGGCACCCCGAACCTAATGCAGTGGAATTTGCAACCAGGCCCTTAAATAACAGCTGGAAGGGGGAGTGATATATACAGTGAAGGAACTTAAAATGAACAAGGTGCAGCTAGTAGTTAGGAGAGAGTGTCTGTAGTTGGCTGCAGAAGTATACCCACTATTGGTATGTGAGAGGGGGATGCATGTCTTCTTCCTAGGCCACTCACACAGCTGGCACTGTGAGGTGTGACAAGATCTGCATACTGGTGTATAGGCGGGTTATCAGTCTGCATGGTGAGGGGGTGATGAAGATGTGATCCAAAACACGAAGTGTAGGGGGGAGGCGGGAATTTGTTGTGCATTGAGCGGCAAGAAGCTCTAAGTTGGTAGTATAGCAGTCTATGGAGCTTAGTGTAGGGTGGGCGGTGTCTGGGCTGAGGTGCGAGATGAACATGTTGTCCGGTATAAATCTGAAAAAGTGAAAAGGTTACGATTACGGGCCCAAACCCCTGTCCCCCTGTCCTGTAAAGGTGTGACATTCTGATTATTACAGAGTGGAATGCAGGGGCATAGAGACATGGAAAGCGGACGTGCTTCCTCAAGCCCACCCACGCCCACCCGGCCATATCTCCCATGATGATGTCAGATATTTGTGGCTTGTAGGGTGCGTACAGTGCTGTGGAGAAGGGCCACAGTGCCACCTGGTATGTCTCTATAGCAATATGAGGTTGGAATGGTGTGGAGTGAACCCAATAGTGTAAATAGAAGACCTGAGTGCACAGGGCGCATAGCTGCATATCGGGTGCACCGAACACCACCTGGTTTAGCGGGAAAGTGAGTAATTCCCATTTTACCTATGGTTGCTTGCCAGCTCATATCAGGGTTATTAGAGCAGAGTGTAGCCGATGAAAAAAATCAGGTGGTCAGAGGAATGGGAACGTTGAGGAACAGGTAGGGGAATTTCAGCAAGACAATCATTTTGGCTATAGATATTCGACCTGCCAGGGACAGGAGGACTCTAGTCTACGAGGTCAATCTATCCTCCAACCAAGTGTTGGTGCAACTGGAGTTCACTGTCCAAACTTTGCTTAGGTCTCAACTAAGCCAGATGCCTAAGTATCACACTGGTTATGTGGCCCAGGTGATGGGAAATTCTGTTGTAAATGGAAGCATACTATCAGTGAGCGGAAACAGAATAGACTTGATCCAGTTTATCTGTATGCCTGAGATGTTGCTGAAGTGGATGACTTCATGTGGGATGGAGTCACGGTTATCCTGCGAATCGCGGATGTATAAGGTGATATCGTCTGCTTATATGGAAACCACCAATCCATGGAAGGTAAAGCCATTGCCTCAGTGTCCATGTTGATGTTGGAGGCACGCCATCAGGGGTTCAATTGCTATCGCAAATAACAGTGGTGACAGGGTGCACCATTGTCACATACCTGGCTTGATCTGAAAGGAGTCAGATATCATGCCGTTCAACTTTATCCTAGCTGTGGGGTGAGTGTAAAGGAGTTGTATTTGTCAGAGGAAGCGTAAGCTGATGCCAATGTATGAGACCAGCAGGAACCTGAGTTGCTCCTTTGGTTATGGCAGTGCTTCAATTTGTTAGAGACCAAAGGACATAATCTCTTTACTGGCTTATATATATAGGGCCTGATTCTAACTTTGGAGGACGGTGTTAAACCGTCCCAAAAGTGGCGGATATACCACCTACCGTATTACAAGTCCATTATATCCTATGGAACTCGTAATACGGTAGGTGGTATATCCGCCACTTTTGGGACGGTTTAACACCGTCCTCCAAAGTTAGAATCAGGCCCATAATATTCTATATGCTAGTGTGCACTTTGGACCATCAGGGGAGTTAACACAGCCCTTTAAAATAATAAGAGGAGTTACGCATAATTGTGTTACTGGGGCCCTTTTTATTCTCACTCTATAATAATGGGGTAGATGAGAACCTCCAGGCCCTAGGTAAGATGCTCCAAGAGTTGGTGTACACCCTATACCCATCTTTATATACGCCGATGACACAGTACTGTTAACATGAACTCTAATCTGCTTTATTAGTACCTTCACAGATTATATGGAGGAGGCAGATCCCAAGGTTAATGTGAAAACAACATACACAATGAAGTGTAGGAAGGAAAGACGAAGACTGAACCGATTATTTTAAGGGTGGGTGTATTACCAACGTTAAAAACTTCTCTTACTTGGGACTGTGATTTTCCTCAAGTGATACCTGGTTCAGTCATAAGAGAATGAGTTGTACAAATCTGAGGAGAACAACTGATGGGGTGTTGAGATTCACTGTCAAACGAGGCTTTAAGCCGAGTAACAAAATTCTGTTCATTGTTAGAAATAAATATATTTTGGCTGTCCTGTTTGGGGCTGTGTGTGGGTCTTTGTTAGTTCCTCTCAAATACAAATGCCAGAAAATCAGTTCTTAAGATGTCTACTTGAAGTCCTTTAATCAATCCCAGAGTCTAATATTCATAAAGAGGTTGCACTGTCCCACATTGAGGACTACTTACAAAATAAAACCTGTGGTATACGATTTTGGACAAAATTGGGACATCCTTTTCCAAGGCTATTATTAAAAGATTGCCTATGTTTAGATCAGGCATTTAACATGATTTGGCTACCACTCATTGAAGATGCTCTGAGCCAGAGCACCCTTCAGTGGAGGTGAGGTGGGGGCATAACCATTCCCATACTGGTTGGTGGCCACTACCCCGCTATTTCTTTTTTTTAAAAACATTCCCTGGCATCTAGTAGGCTTTCTGCCACCCCGGGGAGTGGATTGGGGGTAATTGACCCAACAACTTTGTCCCCATTTATTTGGGGTGGGGTATGGCCATCTTTTTTCAAACAAAATTATTCCCTGGTGTCTGGTAGGCTTTCTGCCCCCATCGGGGCAGATGGGCCTTACAAAAATAGGCCGATCCACAAAATTCACAAAATTCCTACCACCCAGCGTTGTTGCATCTATACTGATAACAATTCTGCCCCACTTGTCAGCCTAAAAACATTTTTTTCCAAACTGCCCTTTTGGACCCGCTTTTGTTTCCCCTCAGTTTTGACATGTTTTTGGCTCTTCCTTGTCACTTGGCCCACCTACATAAGCGAGGTATCATTTTTATTGGGAGACTGAAGGGAACGTTGGGTGGTAGGAAATTTGTGCCGGTGTGGTGATCCCACACAGAAATGTGAGGAACATTTTATTGTCTTTTTAGCTAAATTTGAAGTTTTGCTGAGGATTCTGGGTAAGAAAACACTGGAGAATCCACACAAGTCACACCTCCTTGGACTCCCTCAGTGTCTAGTTTTCAGAAATGTCTGCATTTGGTAGGTTTCCCTAGATGGCTGCTGAGCCCAGGCCCAAAAACGCAGGTGCCCCTCCCCCCTGCAAAAACAGGTAGTTTTGTAATTGATCATTTTGATGTGTCCACATAGTATTTTGGGGCATATCCTGTCGTAGGCACTAGGCCTACCCACACAAGTGAAGTACCATTTGTATCGGGAGACTAGGGGGAATGCTGGGTGGAATGAAATTTGTGGTTCCTCTTAGATTCCAAAACTTTCTATCACCGAAATTTGAGGAAAAAGTGTTTTATTTTGGTCAAATTTTGTGGTTTGCAAAGGATTCTCGGTAACAGAACCTGGTGAGAACCCCACAAGTCAACCAATCCGGGATTCTACTAGGTGTCTAGTTTTCAAAAATGTGCAGGTTTGGTAGGTTTCCCTAGGTGCAGGCTGAGCAAGAGGCCAAAACCCAAAGCTAGGTACTTTCCGAAAAACACGTCAGATTTCAATGTAAAAATGTGATGTGTCCATGTTGCATTTCCTGTCACGGGCACTAGACCTACCCACACAAGTGCGGTACCATTTTTATTGGGAGACTTGGGGGAACACAGAATAGAAGAACATGTGTTATTGCCCCTTGCCTTTCTCTACATTTTTATCTTCCAAATGTAAGACAGTGTGTAAAAAAGACGTCTATTTGAGTAATGCCTTGTAATTCACATGCTAATATGGGGACCCCGGAGTTCGGAGATGTGCAAGTAACACTGCTTCTCACCATCTTATCTTGTGCCCATTTTGGAAATACAAAGGTTTTCACTCTTTATATTTCACCAATGAATTGCTATATACCCATTAGACAATGAAAACCCTTTGCCAGGTGCAGCTCATTTATTGGATCTGGGTACCTAGGGGTCTTGATGAACCTACAAGCCCTATATATCCCTGCAACCAGAAAAGTCCAGCTGACATAATGGCATATTGCTTTAAAAAATCTGCCATGGCTGGAGAAAGGTATGGAAGAAAACGTGGACAGAAATTGCTTTTTTTTAACCTAAATTTCAATATTTTTTTATTTTAGTTGTTACTTTCTGTAGGAAAACCTTGAAGGATCTACTCAAATGACCCCTTGCTGAATTCAGAATTTTTTCTACTTTTCAGAAATGTTTAGCTGCCCAGGATCCAGCATTGGTTTCACACACATTTCTGGCGCTAACTGGAAGAATGGATGAAAGCACAAAAAATAGTAAACATGGGATAAGTCCCAGTAAAATGCCAAAATTGTGTTGAAAAATGTGGTTTCCTGATTCAAGTCTGCCTGTTCCTGAAAGCTGGGAAGATGGAGATTTCAGCACCACAAACCCTTTTTTGATGCCATTTTCAGGGATAAAACCACATGCTTTCTTCTGCAGCCCTTTTTCCCATTTTTTTTTTACACTACATTTTAGCTGTATTTTGATTAATACCTTTAGAATACCTAGGATGTTGGGAAAAAAAGACACAAATTTGGCATGGATAGCATAAGCGGACAAAAAATTATCGGGGCCTAAGTGCGAACTGCCCCAAATAGCCCAAAAAGTCTTGGCACAGGAGGGTGAAAAGGCCTGGCAGCGAAGGGGTTAACAATCTTCCCATGTGATGCTGTGGTGTAATTTGGCTGCAATGAATTTTAATTATTTTATTTAAGTTCAATTCATAATTGTTTTGAACAATGCTGTTCTATTGTAGTGTTAGTTTCATGGTTTATTTTATGTGTAAACCGAAAACAATATGTTGACAATGGTCCTGGAACATGAGTGACACCCACAATTAAATTACAGGTTCAATAGGAGGTTGTGGATCTTATCTTCTACTTTTTTAATGTTGAAGAATATGCCATGAAAGTGCTGAGCAACAGGCTTGACCATTTCATCTATGTGCAAATGAATCTGACTTTCATTGCCATTGTCCAGTTCTTAAAACACCATTCACAATTTGATTTGTCTTCTGCAGTCACTTTAGTAATCAGCTAACAAAGGACTTGGAGAAGGTCTACTTCAGTATACTGAATGAGGCATGTGAGTGAGTTGTGGATGAAAATGTCCTGAACATTTAGGAAGCTATTTGAAGCTAATTGGCGGGTGGCAAAGAGGGCTTGCCAGGCATTGTAGCAAAATTGATATTGGATCCAGTTTCCATGTGAAAGGGAATTTGTACCCTCATGGACTTAAATGTTGAGAATGTGTTCAGGCAATCAATCTTCATCTGTAGGGACACTTGTTCTAATGAATAATATCTTTGCTTTTCTCAATGAAGCTCTGAACAATGATGTGTAGCTGGATGATGGTGCGTTGATGCAATGGTGTTTTTCCACAGCTATAGCAAGTCCTCTTAGCAGTTGGGTGGGCGCATAAATGCAGTAGGTAGAAACCACAGTGGTAATACGTGGACTGTATTTCATTTCCACTGGTTTGTAGAGCTTTGGTGTGGTTGACAGCGTTGTCAATTGTACTGCTAGGTTTGTGTCAGTCATGACTTCTGCTTCATATGAAAATGTGCATGATGCTCTGGCCATGAGGGTTTGGAACATATGGGATTGGGTGAAGGGTCAAATAGCAGAACCAGCCCTGGATCCAACCCCCACTATGCATGGAAGATTTGGGTTTGGTGCATGGGAGGTTAAAAGAAGGCCCAGCTTTGGAGGCTCAGCCGCAGGCTCTGGCCAAGAAACATCCTACTGTGCACACGGCTGAATGTTATGCCAGCCGTTTCCTGTGGCTAACAACCTGTACAAATGTCCAAAGGTCGCCTGGAGCTAGGCTTTTCCTAAATGGTCACTTGGGGATAATGAACTACTAAAATAAGTGCAACAGATTATATCAACATGAAAAAATATAATTAATTTGAAAATAAATAATAATTTATATTTCTCCTACGATATTAACACATATTTAAACAAAACGCAGAAAGTCCATAAAAAAATACAAAACCAAATAAACAATACAACTGGTAAAATGTGTTTAGCTAAGCAACCTAAATCTCACCGCCAAAGCTATGTTCATGATACCACATCTCATGCCACAGGTGAAAACGTAAATTACATAATCTGTTATTAGTATAGAAGCCCAAACTGTTACTTCAATGGCAATTCAACAGTATTTTACTGCTAAATGAAGACTGAAAGTGGAAGTGAATGATGCAAGGGCTGTGTGTAATACAATTGTAATGGGCGTTACTGAAGCTTGCTGTACTGAACGTAAAGATCTGTGGAAATAATTTTGCTTTTTTGTATGGTTGTTCCCATGTTAGTTGGTTATGTCTTTCATGCACATTATGCACATTCCATTAACTGAAATAGTCCACTGCACCGTTTGGTTGTCTGCCGCAAAGGAAAAGTACACTACTTATTTATGTACTTAACAAAGTAGAATTTTAGTAAAAAATGCAGCCTTTGTGTTGTTAGAAATCACATTTTGTCTGCAGAAGTTCTACATTCCGGTAGCGATTCTGTTTAAAGTTCAGTTAAGAATGTGCACAGATTGGAATTGGAATGCGTATGTTTTGTTCACCTTTTGTGAATAGGTGCAGATAGAAAAATGCACAACGATGAATTATGCAAATCAGTAGCCGAGGCCTTTTCTACACAATTATGGATTTATCACACTTGCCATATATTGTGCAGCATAATTTAGATTACCTTGGCAAACAATATGAACCTCTATAGCCACATAAGTCTAGTGGGCCTAACAATGGTAAAGTCCTGCACATATGAGTATATGTATATATTTTTTTCTACTGAAAAAACAGTCTCCCCAGCCAACACCCTTCCTGAGTGCCAGTGGGAGCCTGCATTTCTCCCGGTGAGAGATTGGTTGGAGCATCTTCTTTCTGTGCTCCCACCCGGGTGGGAGTAAAGTTGGGTTTTCTGCTTGGGAGAGTGTAAGCAGGGTATGCCCGTACTTTCCCAGGAATGAACAGTAGTGTCCGAGGACATAGGGTGCCCAGGTCACTGCTTGGATCAGGTCTGTGGGATGGGGTTTCTGGGGCCCAGCACTCTCATCCGCTTAAAAAAGACACTAGTCCCAGGGAGTGGGGTCCTCAGGAATCTAATATGGCTCAGGGAGGGGGGCTGTACTCTACTCCCCAAGACTTAAAAAAGTCCACAGGGAATGGGGTCCCCAGGGCTTCATAATGTCACAGGGAGGGGGTCTTCAGTTTTAGCTTCTCAACATATCCTGTGCAGCATGATATATCCAAACATTTTAAAACTTCACCTCCCTGAAATTACTCAACGGATTTACAACAAATCATAAAAGCATGCTTTCTGGACCAGCATCTAGCTTTCTGCCAAATTCTGTGTAATTCTGCTCAGAGTAAAGTATTTGATAAACAAATAGCATGCCTTTGATTATTTTTTAGCCTTTTTTGAGACCACAAAATGCGGCCACAGCACGAACAACAAGGAGTCCCACACTCCTACGGAAGGAGATACAGCTTCCAGTTGGAGTGCTTTAAATTATAGTAACCTCTCCTGGGGTCATGAATTTAATGACCCGGGAGACTTCCTGCGATTTTGTTTAATTTTTGTTAGGGGTGATGCTGTGCTCCCTGCAGCCCCACACAACATTAACACAACATTAACAAAAAAGCCTGGTGGTCCGCTTCCCCTTCTTGGGGCAACACTAGCAGAAAGACATTTTTTTTAAAAAGCCCTTGCAGGTCATTATGGGGCACTGCTTTTTATGTATTTATTTTACTATGGCAATAGGGGTCTGTGGCTCTCCTCCCTGAACCATGTTGAGGCCCCGGGAATCCTATCCCCCAGGCATTATTTACTTTTTAATAGGGAGGGGCATCAGGATCCCTCCCCAAGCCTTCTGAAGGCCTCCGGAGACCTCATCACCAAGAACTCATGTCCCTATCCTCCAGGGCCCGAAGGCAGCAGTACCCCCCAGGAAACTGCATTTCTCTGCCTGTGAGAGTGCGGGCAGCGACCACAGGTTTGCTCCCCCCTGACAGGAATAGAGAAAAGCTGCCCCCACGAGGTGGAAGCATTAAAATGTAGTGAGCTCTTGACAAACCCAAGATAGGTGCATGCACAGGAGGCATGGGGTTTGGCCCCAAGGGTTCTTAGTGCTGTGGATGTCCCAGGTGAGACTGGGTTACCCTCAGCAACCATAAATCTATTCGGCCTCGGGGGTGGGGTCCAAGGGCTTAAAGTAAAGTAAATTAGCCTCAAAATGTGTGTCCCCCCCAAAACATAATAAAATGTAAAATGGCCCTGGCCCACCCAGGAGGGATTAAAAGTAAAAAGAGTGGATGCTTGCCTTTTGTTTCTTTTACTGTACCGCAGATCCCATCCCATCAAAGAAATACTGGTTTGGGCCTAATTTTCAGGCTTTCCCTCCCTTCCAATATGTTTCTTTTACCTTTTTTTGAGGACAGTAGACTAAGGGCCTGATTTAGATTTTGGTGGATAGGGTTGCACCATCACAACAGTGATGGATATCCGGTTCGCCGAAATATAAGTCCCATTATTTCCTATGGGATTTATATTTCGGAGGATGGGGTATCCATCGCAGTTGTGATAGAGTAACCCATCTGCTGAAATCTAAATCAGGCCCTTATTCCCCAAGTCCTAAAATGTCTGCCAATATGTTTTTGTTGATGTGGTGGCAGTCCAACAGATCTTATCTTTAGATTGGTTTGATCCAAGGATACTCCGTAGAATGACATATACATAAATTTTGTACTTTAATTGATCAAAAACTACTAAACGGATTTACACCAAATTACAAAGCATGCTTTCTGCCCCACAATCTAGCTTTCTGCCAAATCTGGTGTAATTCCATCCAGCTCTTTTTGCCATATTGCTGTTCACTTTCCCTATGGCAAATTGCATGGGGAATATGCATTTTGAGACCCCCTTTTTAACAGCTCTAGCTTTACAGATCACCCTAAAAAATGAAGAAACAAATGTATACATCAAAGCAATACCCTTTCAGGCTCACTGTGCTGTATAAATTATGCAGAAAGGGAAGATGGGTACCCTGGGTACTTTCTAAGTTTTCAGTGAAGAGCAGTTCCTTTATTTGGAACACTCCACAACACCACCGACACTCAAATACTGCTCACCTCAAATGTCTGTTTTTGTAGAAGAGTTTTTAGGCAAAGGATTAGGCCTCCATACCTGGCTAGAAAAGTGACAAAATTATTTGCCAGTTCTGTAGCAACATCTTTAAGCATAGAATTAGCTGCTGCCATCCACGCCAAGTTGAAAAATGTCAAGAGGCTTTTACCACTCCATATGTATGTCTATATACTCCTTATACTAGTGTCCCTCAGAGAAACAAGTGTCCTCCTGATGCTAGCGTCACTTGAATAGATAACAGCGCTCACCACAATTATGGTGCATACATCTTTATTACAAGGCAACTGAGGCACCACGGTAGCGCTACATTCGAAGCGTTTCAATCCTGAAGGCCTTGGCTACGGATGGCATTTCCACCATCAATAGAACATGAAAACAAACTGCGAACTATCACATATAGAAACAAACACCAGACACATGCATTGAAGAGCCATATAAAGCAGTGCACAATGTTGTAACTTGTTTATACACATTTTGAGAGAGAGAAGAATGTTCGAAATACCACGCTGTTACAGCAAATCTTCTCATTTGATTACTTTGTGTTTTCAAGAATCTTACACAAAATATCCAAAAGCGCATTATTCCTCGTATATCGGAAGACTCATGATTATACTCCCAGAAACATGTCTCCATGTATGGAACAGGTAAAACATCTCTCCTAGGTTGACGGATACAAATATTTTTTTCTTAATATCAAAACTATGATTCATTATATCTTTGTGGCCATGTGTTGTGACTCAATACATATCATACATATTTATATTAATCTCTCAAAAACTACTAAACTGATTTATACCAAATTATAAAAATCATGCTTTCTGGTCCAAGATCTAGCTTTCTACCAAATTTGGTGTAATTTCGACCAGCTGTTTTTGTAATATTGCTGTTCAATTTCCCTAAGGCAAATTACATGGAGAATACATGTTTTGAGATCCCCTTTTTATCAGCACCCGCTTGACAGATAACCTTAAAAAATTGAAGAGACATATGTATACATCATAGCAATACCCTTTCAGGCTCACTGGGCAATATAAATTATGCAAAAAGGGAAGACAGGCACTCTGGGTAGTTTCCTAGTTTTCAGTGAAGAACAGTTTCTTTATATGGAACACTCTACAACACCTCCGACACTATAATACTGCACACCTCAAACGTCTGTTGTTCTAGCAGAGTTTTTACACATAGGATTAGCACAGTGCCATCCACGCCAAGCTGGAAAAGTGACAAACTCCATTTTCAGTTTTGCAGCAACGTCTTTTAGCATAGGATTAGCTGTTGCCATTCAAGCCAAGCGGATAAATGGCAAAAGCCTTTTACCACTCTATATGTATATCTACATACTCCTTATACTAGTGTCCCTCAGAGAGACAAGTGCTCCTTATGCTAACGTCACTCGAATAGACAACAGCACTCACCACAATGCTGTTACATACATCTTTATTTCAAGGTAACTGAGGTGTAATGGTAGCCCTACATCCAAAGCGTTTCAACTCCAAAGGCCTTGGCCATGGATGACAATACCACCATCAACAGAACATGAAAACAAATAGCGGACTATCGCATATAGAAACAAACAGCAGACTCATGCATTGAAAAGACATTTAAAGCAGCACACAATGTTGTAACTTGTTTATACACATTTTGAGAGGCAGGAAGGTTGGTGATACAGCGTTAATACAGTAAATCTTCTCCTTTAATTAACTTATGTCTTCAAGAATCTTGTACAAAATATCCTAAAGCACATTGGACCAGATGTACAAAGCTCTTTTGCATTTCTTAACGGTCTGAATCGGTATTTCCGGCCAGTAAGGAATGCCTTTTCTAATGTACAAAGGCCCTTAAGGAATCGAAAATTGTGATTTCTGCCATGTAGAAATCGCAAATGTACGATTCCCTGAATAGGAAATCGCAAATAGGGATTACATATTTGCGATTCCTATTCTGATGTAAAAAGCATTTCTTAAATGTGACATTTAAGAGATGCAATTAACACCAACTTCAAGTCGGTGGTAACCAGGTGCAATTTGAAAAATGCACCCCAAGGTGCTTTTTTTAATTGCAATAGAGCAACACACATGCCCCTCAGGCAAAGGTGTGCTCTACAGGTGCACCCCTATTTTTGAGGTGCACCCCTATTTTTTAGGTGCACCAAGCGGGGCCCTTCGCTCTTTGCCATCCCTGGTTTTGCATTTCATAGATAACGACTTTCTTAATAAGAAATCGCTATTTTGGAAATGCAAAACCAGCCCACTGACTAAAATGCAATGGGATTTCTTAATACTGATTTCCTAATAGCGATTCTTACTTTGTAGGAATCGCTATTAGGAAATCGGTATCTCTGTACATAGCGTTTTGCATTTCTTACATAGCGATTTTCTATGAAGTCGTTATTTAAGAAATGCAAAACTGCATTTTTGTACATCTGGCCAATAGTACTGTAAATATTGCCTGGACTCTCTGCTTTTTATGTTTTTAAAGTATATTGTAGATGCTGTTGAACATTCAGACAGTGCCACTATGTGGTAAGACAGTCATACATTAGTGCTGGTGATTACAAATAAGTGTTAGGGACTGGCAAATATCACCACAAATGAAGCACTGCTGATGTGGTTCCAAGCTGGGATATCTGCAGTGTAAACACTAACCTGGGATGTTTTCAAATTACTATGCGGGCTACAGGCTGGGGGCAGGGCAATTTCCGGAAAAATCCACACAGACCGCTATCATGAAACAACCCCAGGACGTTTACTGGTAGTCCTAAAATACACCACCACCAATACTACTGTGCCCTGTAAAGTCTTATTCAATCAATGCCCATAAGAAATGATGAAAACTAAACAGTTTAATAATTATTCGTACATGTAGCATTTACTTCACATGATAACTATTGGCAATAAAAGGATATAAATATATGAAAAAAGAGAACCAAATTTTCATTGTCAAGAGAAAAAATACAAAACTGAAAAGAACAGGTATTTGTTTTATTTGTTTTGTATAACACGGAGTGTTAATTTGCAGCTACATTGTGGTGAATGCTTCTTTCACAATTTGGCTAGGACCAATATAATTTAGTGACATAGTGTATGTTGGGTGAGAATAATTCATGTATACATCTGGAAGGAGTAATACTGTACACAAAGAACACTTACACACCCAGAATTCCAGCAGCGTGATAAAGGTACTCAGATTTGTTAAATCCCCCATGCTGTGCAGAAACGTATGGCAACTGAGCAATTATTTATATAATGAAATTTCAGAACTTTGCTCATGAGAAGGCGTCCTGGATGCATATTAATATGTGTGGGTCGCTGTGGGCAGATGACAGGAACATAGCTGTCACTGGTGCAGCAGTTGCAGTTGCACTGGGGCCTAGATGTCTAAGAGGTCCACTGGACCCCAATTATGACTTTATAACATTATCTACCATGGGTATTTGATGCTCCTTTTCCTTTCTTGCATTGTGTCTCACTGCATCCTTGTGGTTGATAGAGTGCTTTGCTTCATGCAGATTCTAGCGCAATTGCAGGGCTCATGAAGCACTCTCTGGTGGTTCTCTAATTCCAAATGAGGTTAATTATTAAAAAGCAATACATTTCAGTAACAGGAAGCATGATAGGCTACACATGGAAGACAAACACTGGAAAGGTTTCAAACCACAACGTTTATTGAGGGATTTACAAAGTTGCAAGCTTATCCAAATTAGTTACATATCAATAATCAGTACATGAATGCATCAGTCGATATATTTTAAAGCAATGCAAAAGTCAAACGAGGAAAGGGGAACTATGATAAAGTTGCCTCATAAGGTAAGTTAAGTAAAAACAGTTCTCCCATAAAGACAGCACCCAACTCTGCTAAGTTGTGCAAGGGTTCTGCTCGCTTGTCAGGAAAGACATCATAAGGGTGTTTGAAAATAATTTGAACCATCTCCTACACAACATTAGCTTAAATTGCACAACTCATTATTTTCTCATGTCACTACACAGTGAGGCTGCTCTAAGCGTCCTTCAAACTTATAGTTATCTGCAACAAAACAAGATACATCATACCATCCTATGCTCTAAAGGGGCACGTTGTAACAAATCAGGACATTATGCAGTTATTGTTTACAAGAAAACATTTCACATTTTCACACGATAACATGAACAAGGTCACACTCACGTTGTAAATGTGGACTTAGCCTTTTCTGGAAAAATGGAAGACATGTCTGTGTGAAAAAGATGGCACCCAAACATTAGCCACAAGCTATGGTAAATCTAAACATGAACAACACACAGTCAGTACATTTGCATTTTACATGTTAATGTTGATATGAATGGAAGACTAAATATGATAAATAGCTCCACCTCTGTGCCACCGGCAGATGAGTGAGGTAAGGAGAGCCAAGGGTAATGTTCGATTACATGTGTATTTGTATAAGGTATTGACAGGTGAGGTAGTCAACATGCTTTAACATGGGAATAATTTAGGGCCAGATGTACAAAGCCCTTTTGCATTTTTTAACGGTCCAAATCAGTATTCCGGGCTGTTAAGAAATGCAAAACGGTGTTTTCTGATGTACAAAGGCCTTTAGGTAATCGCAAATAGGGATTACCTATTTGTGATTCCTGTTCTGATGTACAAAGCATTTCCTAAATGCGATTTGGGCATTAAGGAAATACAATTACCATTGACTTGAAGTTGATGGTAACCATGTGCAATTTAAAAAAAAGCACCCCAAAATGCTTTTTTTAAATCGCAATAGAGCACACACTTGCCCCTTGGGGATATGTGACTCTACATGTGCACCACTATTTGTGGGGTGGACCGGGTGGGAAGGGGGGATTTTGCCCATTGCTATTGTTGGTTTTGCATTTCCCAAATAGCGATTTCCCATTAGGAAGTTGCTATGTGGGAAATGCCAAACCGGCTCATTGACACAAATGCAATGGGATTCCTTATTTATGATTTCCTAATAGCGATTTCTACTTTGTAGGAATCGCCATTAGGAAATCAGTATCTCTGTATATAGCATTTTGCATTTCTTAAATTGTTTTTTCTATGAAGTCGCTATTTGGGAAATGAAAAATTGCATTTTAGTACATTTGGTCCTAGGTGATCTAGAATAGTGAAAATGTAAAGTTTGTCTTGTATGAGGATTAGGATTTGGTAGGGCTGACAGTGACAGTGGGTAGTGCCAACCCTGGTGGCCTCCTTAGAAATATCTCGGGCCCTGGTGCCTACATTATTACAAATTAGGCACTGCCTACTAGTGTTTATGAGCTGTGCTGTCAACATCGTGCATTAACTTGGAGATTTACCACATTGGTGTATGTTCTATACATAGGGCACTTTCGAGAAAAAACAAATGCATTGACCCTGTTTGCGTTCTGCACAGAGCTACATCATTGCAATGTCCTAGCCTTCCTAGCAGCTGTTTTTAGCAAGAATCAATATTATATATTATTTTTGAAAGTTAGTTCTGAAACATAATTCTTTTTAGGTCTGGCTTTTGAGACACCTTTAGTGTCTCAACAGGCTAACGTTCTTTGTTTTTTTTATGTACACAATATACATACAATGGGCTTTATTCATTGGTCTGTTAAATTGACATTCACATTTTGCTTCAGTTCACTTGCAGCATACTGAATGATGCAAAGGGCCAGCCCACTTTTCCCATTGGCTCCCTTCATGTTGTGTGAATGCATGTTGTTCACATCGTCAAAACATAGTTCCCTTCTCTTCAACGACACAGCTGGTTCAAAGATTGTTTATTTTACTTTTTGAAATAAACTGAAATTGCCAGCTATTTACTTTGCCTCCACCTGGGTTCCTAGTTAGTTGTAATCTAATCCATCTTCTTTTCAAAATTGCTCTACAGAAGTGGTTAAATGACACTGCAGTCTGAGTGCTTGGGATGGTGGTATCTTCTTATTTCCTCCACAGATAATAATAATAAAATGAATGGACAATGGAAAGGCTTCTCATTTAAAACATATCAAGAATATAACAACAACCTCAGTGAACATCTTTCAATTTAACATTTTTATTACAAGCATATCACAACCTCGTTTAGGAGGCTTTATGGTTTTTTAATTGTATTTTCCAGCATTTGCTTGCACTAAAAAAATCAACCATCATATCAGCGAAAGCAAGACTTGTTGGCTTTTCCAATTATTGTTTTTCATTTATTTCATATTTGTGAGATTTCTCTCTTTCTCGCAATTAGCGGCTAAGACTGTTTCTATCTTTTCCAGGTTGGCTAGACTGCTGCATGAAATGCGTGGCAGGAGTCCCCTTCGCCTCCATGGTAGCCACAGTGCTGTGTTTCTCAGGAGTGGCACTCTTCTGTGGATGTGGACATGAAGCTCTTGCGGGAACAGAAAAGCTCATAGAAACTTACTTTTCCAAAAACTACCAGGACTATGAATACCTTATCAGTGTGTAAGTGTAAACATTTATAACGGATTGCTTCAAAAAGGAACAGTTAATATAGAAATTTAAATGAGTGGTTTTAGTCTGTGATATGCTGGGAAGCTCAAGCAAGTCATAGGGCACAGTAACTTTAATATAATTATATCTGGACTTGTTCACTTTTTTCTGGCAGATGGAATTTTAGCCGCCCCTTGAGACAGGGGCCCTTGAGACAGGTCGCAGCACGGTGTACCACAATAGACATCTCCTCATAGATCAGTAATCCCAAAGGAGCTCAATCTGCACCTGTGTGTGAGAGTGTGTGGTTTGACCCTTGCGGTGATGAGGAGCATTTTGGTCTCCACAATTACACTTGCAGTGATTTATCAGGTTTAAGGTGCAAGTCGGCACAGAAACAGATAGGTAAATGTGATGCAAATATGAAATCCAGAATCACTCTACTGTCATGCAGAACAGAGAGCTTATTTGAAGAATCCATCAGTTCAGGAAGCAAAGGGCCTCATTACGAGTCTGGCAGTCCAAAACCCAGACCGCCACACTTGTGGAAAGGAGACCGCTGCGATGCTGTCCCCTCCCCCCAGCTCTATTATCAGAGGTTTCTGCCAGTGAAAACATTGCAACAGCATTGGCCTTGGCTCCTTCTGGAGTCAAGGCCAATGCCTTCGCACAGAGGGTGCCCCTAGCACCCTCAGAATGTGCACTGTCTGCTGCTGCAGAAAGTGCACATTCCTAGAGTGCTGTGCAAGGGGCAGGGCCCCCCCTGTGACCCACAGCACTGCTTTCCACCAGCCTTTCCATGGTGGGGACCCACAATGAAAAGGCTGGCGGAAAGTGGACTCGTGATCTGCATGGCAGTGCTGCACTCAGGAACCACCATGTCTAACCACAACTCCGACTGCCGCTACCCATCAGGAACTATGTTCCTGGTGGTGGCACCGGTTCACTGGTGGCCCGACCGCCAGGGTCGTAATATGGCGGTCAGACCCCCAGGAGTGCAGTGGTCCTACCACCACCGCAAGTCTGGCAGTCTTGAGACCACCAGACCCGTAATCAGGCCCTAAGTAATTTCTAAAAAACTAAGATTAGCAAAGAAAGACTGCAATCAAAAAATCTAAATATAAGAAATAAACGAGGCTGAAGATAAACATTATTAGGATTCGGCACAAGATCCTAAAAAAACCTATCATTCTGGTGGGTAGTGGCCAAGAGAATAGTGGAGCAATCCCCAAGTGGCAGATTTGATTTTGTACTGGGATGTGAACAATGCAAATTGCAGCAACACTAGCACTGCTGATGAGGCATTAAATACACAGGACAGATGGGCCACTTTGATGTGCATTTGTGAATTTTTTCCACAAAATTTGCCATCATAAACTGGAATGTTTTGTGAAAGAAAAAGATTAATTGGGGCACCGCATGCTGATTAGTACAATATATAAGTGAGAAGAATAGAGACACCTGGGCCGTACTAAAGTTCTCTGCTGGGACAAATCTTTTCTCTGTTCCCCAGGTTTGGAGCGCTAGTGTGTAACATGCTATGTGCTTCCTGAATTCCCTATTAACATTCACATAATTGATACGATTAAGGAAGATGGTTGCTCAATATTTCATCTGAAGCTGGATGGAGGTGGGCGGGCGAGCACCAGTACTTATAACAATAATATGGTGCTAAAAGCCAGGACCCCAGAGGGCTTTTAGCAAAGCTAGCATTTTATGGAGGGCTGTTCCTTGACACAAAGTGCCTGATTATTAATTTTGTGGTTGGAAAATCCAACTGCAAGACCCGTGGTGAGGAGTCCGCCACGGACCTGGCGGTCTCCCCACCTGCCTTTTTATGAATTTTCCTCTGGACTGACTTGCGGAAAACAAGGTTTCTGCTGGTCAGCCCAGTGGAAAACATGTAGCGGCATTGTATGGAGCTGAGTCCAATGCTGTCACACATGGGGGCTAACGAGCAACCTCAGAATGCGCACTGTCTGCAACTTTGCTGGGGAGGGTGGACCCTGCACTGCCCACGACAATGTCTCGGGCAGTGTAGGGCCCCACCTGTGGTCCCCAGCACTTCTTCTATGCCAGCCTTTTCATAGCTGTGATTGCTTTTATATAAAGTATCCTTTTTTAAAGCAGCCCATTTTCCTTGAAGGAAAATAGGATCTGTTTAAAAAAAACAACTCAAACCTTTGATATGAGCAGGCAGTGGTCTCTGCTCATAAAAAACGTTTTTGTTAACATGCACGAAGGGGAAGGGGACCAATGGTGATCACGTCCCATTTGCGAATGGCTTACCAACTCCTTTGTGGAGGTGGTAAAACAATGTTTTGAAACCAGATTTTAGTCACAAAACATTAATTCAAAGATTAAAGATTTTGGCCTTATCGCCACCATGTGTGCGCCATATTTAATAAGCAGCACACCATGGTGCAGGGTAGGGGCAATAGCGTCAACATTTGTTACACTATTGATGTACTTTGCAGGACTAGCACCAACATTTTGGTGCTAGTCATATAAATTATATAGAGGCCCATTTTAATAAATGATGTGCCTCCTTTTAACACCTGCTCAGAGCAGGCATTAAAAAATTCAGCTAAGAACGGCACAAAGTAAACTTTTAGATTTCATTGCTCTATTTTTTCACACACCCCCTTGCATACATTATGGCTGGGGCAGGATAATGGGGCACAAGGGGTTACAAAGTAGCTCAATGCATGCATTACACCACTTTATAACTATGGCACTGCGATTTTTGAAGCATAACGGCACACTAGTATAGAAAAAATGATGCTAATCTGATGCCAGAGCTTCTTAAATCTGGGTCTTAGTATCTGGAAAGAACTCCCTTAACATGCCCCTTCCACATACCGAATCTGTATTAATTCCCAAACCCAAATAGTGATTTGGTAAGATTTGGTAACAGGTTACCGAATCGCTAACTTGGTTTGATGAATAAGAACATGCCATTTTGCAGTCGGAAAGGCTCAGATTTTACAAATCGGATCCTTACCGACCCTAACATTTTACATGAGAGCCCTGCTATTTAAAGTAGCAGCACTATGTTGCATGGGCTTCACCCAATACATTTTTGTCTCTTAATAAAACTAAATAAATGAATTCACATATGTGCACTGAAGTGAATGCAGTTGAGGAGCTTACTTACCAAGCGGAAATGATGATAGGCTGAAAGAAGGCTTGGAAAAAAGACAATATTCAGCAATCAATTTAAAACATTAGTCCACTGTAGGATCAATAGATAGTCTAGATATGTATATCTGGGACCTCTACATAATTGACGTACCTGCAGGTTGTAGCTTGTTGCTCTGATATAACTAATAACTAGCCATGCTTAATATTAGGCTTATGCCACGAGCACAGGAATATATAGATAATGCTATGACTTTAAATATTTCCCTTTCTGGATATCGTAGATGCTTGGTTTATATGGGTCACAGAACTTCCATGTTGTACATGAAAACCACATTGTTATGAAATACCTGATTCTAAAAGACCAAAGCGATCATGTAAGTATACCAGTATTTGAAAATTGAGGTTAGACATTAAGAGGGATCTGGAATGTGAGGTCTGAAGGATTATATAACCTCAGGATGGTGGGCCCACAAAATATTGAATCACAAATATCAATGAGTTAGAATATTGCGGACATAATATTGAAAATAAAATCTCAGTGGTAAGTAAATCTAGGTTTTGTATTCCTAGTGCCACCTACATGTCCCTATTGTTATGTATATTTTCAAGGTATGCAGAAGTGGAGTTAGGAATAGCAAATCTATACTTCCATACTTCCATATAGTCACTTACCTTTTGATATTTTGGACCTCTATTTTCTGTCCTTGATATTAATATGCCATAATATAGTTGCTGTCAATATTTGGTAGTAAAATCCTCAAGACTTGTTCAGATTCTGAGAAGGTTACTAAAAACCTCTTAACTGCATTGGAAAGCCATTAAATTATTAAACTGGTGCTGTAGATTCAGGAAATCATGACCTAACATGAAAGGTAATTATCTACGCTACCTTAAATTTCTTGTCACATTTTAAATAGGCCTGGAAGAAATTGTATTTACCCTGTAGTAATTGGGGTAATTTTAGTATTTGCACATTACGTTTGTGATGCAGCATAACCAAAGTTATGCAATTACTCCAGCTTGAGTAATTAAGAGTAATATGGATAAAAATCCTACCACAGAAGCACAGGAACAGTGAACTAAGGGCCTGATTTAGATGTTAGCAGTAACGGTCCCGCCGTCGGTTTTCCTACTGAAAACCTTTCCGCTATCAGGATGGTCCACCTGCCGTATTTAGATGTTGGCGGTCCCATAGACATTAATCTACTCAATTCCAGCTGACTCTGCCAAGAAATCCCATCCCCCAACATGGCACCATAGGAAAAAGTGGCTGACGGCGGGACTCCAGCCACACTTACCGCCGAGCAGATTTGGATGTCCCATACTGCCAAACAAAAAGTGGCAGTCCGATCTCCACTTCTGACTTGGAAGATTGAGGGGAAAAGGGGTGAAAACTCACCTTTTCTCCCGGTTCCACTTCTGTTTCTGGCTGGACTCAACTGGACAGGACCCTCAGTCGCTGCTGTCATGGTACCCCAGAGAAACTATAACCCCCCGTAGCTGGATACAAAAGTAGGCAACCCGCATTGGCTGTGTGTACACTGGGGGCTCACTGCACATGGGCAAGGGACCACTGCAGACATATATTTGTTACAGTAATTTTTTTAATTGCTGTGACATGCATATGTCGGGGACATGGGTGGGCCAGACAAGGGTGGAGACACACTAGTACACAACATGTATCGAACACATACACAACTGTAATTATGGAGTTAGATTTAATTGAAAAATGAATGCTGGCTCCAGAATGACAGTGAATTCACATTTGTCAACTGTGTCAATGTGTGCACATTGCAAGGGGACCTGTCATGCTGTGCTTTTGTTGTGTGTGTGAGTCAGTACCTCTCTATTTGTGTGATATTGGCTGGATGAGGTGAAAGGAGGTGTAGTGGGTGATGTGGTTGTGTCAGTATGTGTGAAACTTGCATATGGAATGGAAGTTGGTGTGTATGTTGTGTTGTGTGTTGTGTTGCTGCATGCAGAAGTCAGGAGCATGTTCTTGTGTGGGGGTCACTGTTGTGATGTGCTTGTGTGTGCATGTGTTTGCGTAGATGAGTGTGTTGGTTGTTGTGGTTGTGTCGTGTGTGGGTGCAGTGTCACTAGTGTGTGTATGTTGTGTGGTAGATGTCTGCGTATGTGCAGCATGTAGGTGTTGTGTTGTGGTGTAATGGCAATGGATAATGGAATGTGGTGTGTTGTGATGTGATGTGTGTGATGCTATGGGAGGCATATGTGAAGGGTAGAGTGTGTATGTGTGTGAGACTTAGCTCTATCCCACAGCTGCTGGCATTGTCCGATGTCGATTGGGTCCAGCGATGTCCTCCCTTCATCAGCCAACCACTGCCACTACACCTCCTGTCCAACTGTAACATCTAAATGTGGCCTGCGGGAACCCACCTGCCTGACAGCTAGGAAGAGCATTCCATTGTGGTAGTCTTTAGCTCAGAATACATTTCAATACGGCGGGTGGAAAACTGTCAGCTTGGCAGTCTTCTTGGGTCCACCGCCGAAGCAGCTTGGCGGTGTGACCACCAACATCTAAATCAGGCCCTAAGAGAGGGAGAGAGAAACAGCTGATGGCTACTGCTTTTCCTGATCTGTAGCATTTAGTGCTATTATCTTCAAGCAAAATGCATCCTCTGGCTCATTCTAAGTGCGAGCCTCCATTTTGCACTAAGAAAATAGCACTTAAGCCTAACTTTTGCTTCTCACACAATTACATATAATTACAAGTAATTTTGGGGTAATTACAAAAAATCACACCACAGAGAATTATGCCAACCCCTAGTTTTAAATAGATTGATTTGATAGAGCAATGTACTTGTAATGTGTTCTAAATCGATTTTTCTAAATTTTTATTAGGATCACCTTTGCATTTATATATTTTTTTTGTATGGTTTTGCGTGCTTTTGACAAGCCTTAATAAAACAAGAAAAAATGGTGCAATGCTACATGTGAAATCACCAAACAACTCTTGCTAACTCACATTTTAGCAAAGCAATAGCACTACTTACATATTTGCTTATAAGTGGTAATGCATGCAAACACCAGCATGCATAAATGCTCATGTCTGCATGTTTGTTATTTGCATACATTAATACTTTAAAGCCAGCACTAATACCATTGCTAATGTGTGTGCTTTTTATGTTAGCGACATGAGCGCTGGTTACACAAGAAGGGCAAATGAAGATAGCTCTTAGCAGACATAATGAAAAGCACAGCTGGCTTGTCAGTTGCCCCCCTTCCCTGCCTTTTCTAACAGCAGCATAATCTCCGGGTTTACTCCCACCATTCCAAAAACAAGTGAATTTTTTAAGAGGGAGATAACTTGACGTAAAAAATAAGGGCAAAGGCCCTTGCCAGGAGGCCACTGCAGCTTGCACCATATATTGTCACTGTCAGCGCTGCCAGTGGCTGCACCTACACAACTCCTAGCCATCACACTGCTACAAGAATGACGAATCATACTGTTCAAAGTCCCCAAAGCTATAAGAATGGCTTGGGTGGCATGTATTAGTTGTATATTGAATTAGTAAACAACTGTTGTTCTGCTCATCATTAAATTACAAAAAAACGGCCCATCAAATGGCTGCTGTCAAGTGCCATTGTTGGCAATTAAGTGCCAGTGCCGAGCACTGGAAACCACTGACTCAAATTAAGCACTGGTTAGAAATGGGAACAAATGCAAGGGAGAATAAAAATAGATCATGTTTTAGGACTGGAAATGAGATTGAGAAAGAAATAGGATAATAATGTATTTTCTGGATAACCCTCAAAACTTTGGAACTTTCAAGCACTACAAAAACGTATGACACCATCACCCTCATTCAATGGTACTCCTCCCTATGACCATAGATGTCACTCATATGGAAAATCAAATCTGTCACCCACTGGTTACTCTAGTCTCAATACCAGGTACACTAACCCTCTGAGCCACAATGGAATGCAAACCTGCCACTTGCAAGTTAAAACTCTGGTAGTAGATGCTTTTATATTTGTTGTATCAGAGGATGAATTACCTCAGGGGCACAAGGGGAGTGTAGACACACATTCTGCAACCTAGTGCACTTTGGAATTACAGAAGGAGTTCACAAGCACTTGAGTGACTCTTTCTGTAATACTGATCATGCTGCCACATGCAGCACCAGTGCAGTGTCACTGTGGAAGTCCCAAATTTGCATGAGGGTGTGGCCTCATATAAATGAAGGTGTCATTTACCTCTGCGCCTGAGCAGTATTACATAGGCAGGCAAGCAATCGAAGGAACAATTAGGAGGCACATTGACTGTGTACCACACAGAGGTATTGAACAGTCAGAGCCATGTTAGGCTAGAGATTCCTAAAGTCATTGGAACCAAGCTATACCTGGTAGAGGCCTCATCAGGGCGAAACTGCTTCTACCTTGCTTGTATTCCAGTTCAGGGATGACCTAGCCTGGCAGTTCAGGCTGGACTGTTACTATTGTAGTAAGCCCCTATTTTTGAAGAAGCAGGATAGGTCTGTGGAAGGTGTCTTCTCTTCTACCCTGACCCCGGAGCAAAAGAGGGACTATCAACACTTAAGCTCACACTTTGTGCAGCCTCGACAATGACATGGAGAACAACTTGCCTTTCAAAAGTAAAATTTACAGGCTGTCTGATAAAGTGAGTGCCAGCATTAAGGATGAGGTATCCAAATTTCTAAGGTTAGAGGTGAGTGAAGATTCCAAATACTCTTGCTCCAGTCCAGTGGTGCTGGCTCCCAAGATCGCCACACCAGGTGCCACACCAGAACTCCAGCTCTGTGTGGACTATAGAAGGGACAATTCAGTCACTAAGACTGGTGCCCACTCCCACCCCTGATCTGATAAGTTCATCAACCGATTAGGAGCTGTCAAGATCCTGGGTACATATGATTTGACATCAGGAAACTGGCAAATTGCCTTAACCAAGGGGGCTAAGGAAATGTATGTATTCACTACCCCAGAGGCCCAATTCCAGGTTTGAATGATACCCAGTGGGTTAAAGAAAGCTCTTGCCACCTTTCAGGGGTTGGTTAACTGTGTCATGGCTGGGATGGAGGATTTCAGTGCTGCCTATCTAGACAACATTGCTGTCTTCAGCTCCAGCCAGGAAGACTGCCTGTTTAATCTCCAGGAAGAGCTTCAGGCCCTGTAGAAGGTGGACCTGATTATCTAGACCAGTAAGCACCAGAAAATGTAGGATTCTGTGGTTTACTTGGGCCACCACATCATGGGGACAAGATGCAGCGCTCCAGGCCAAATTTCAGATCATCCTCGCTTGGGGAACCCCCTTGCCCCCCAAACCCAGACCGAGGTGAGACCATTCTTATGCCTCACTGGTTACTACAAGAAATGTTATTAAGCGGTACAGCACCTTTGTTGCCCTTTTGACAGAGCTGCCTTCTAGGAAGCAGGCCAAGAGGTTTATCTGGATGGAGGTGTTCAGAACACATTTGACACCTTGAAAGAGGCCATGTCCACAGCACTAGTGGAAGGAGAGTGAAGGTGATGGAAGTGCAGACGAAGAATTGTGTGTGTAGCAGGTCAATTTGGGGTCTAGGTGGCATGGGTAAAAGAAGTGAAGGAAAGTGGAGAAAATTAGTCACACAGACTGGTCAGTTAGAAAGATAAAGAGGGTTAAACCAATGAGAAATGTAAGAAAAGGAAAGTAGATGAAACATGAGTGGACTAGACCAGACCAAAAAAGAAAAGTAGCTTTGTTCGAAACAGAGGTTATCGTATAGAATGTATAAATACCATGAAACTCGTGTGCTTATTGTCGCCTATCTAGAGGCTATTTTTATTATTTGTGACATTAAAAATCTGTGTTCTGCATCAGAACGGATACCAAAGAGCAGGGGCGTTAGCACCCAGAAGGCTCCTTCACCCAGCAGTTGAATTTGTGAACGTAATGGCCAGATCATATCAATAAGCTTGTAATGGCAGCATTTTAATTTGTTGGCGATTAACATTATTGGTTTTATTTTATTATGTTGGGTGTAAATTATGCACTAGGTGATGTCAGAACGATACTGCGCCAAGTAATATGTTTTGCATTTCTGCCAGTGACAGCTCAAAAAGTAACCGTTTACAAATCACAATACCTCCAACAGGTTTTACTGCTGACACATTCAGATTCAGTTAACACGAATCTGCTTGCCATACAGCCAATACCGCCAACAAATCTAATATTGCCTACAGACAACTATAGAAGTTTTGTTACAGTTGTTGCCCAATTCTGATCTTTAGTCTGGTGACATCCTCGAGAAATAGAGGAGAACGCGCACTTCAGACTAGAGGTGGATTGAAGTGCACCGCATTCTTGGAACTCCCCGTTTAGAAGAGGGGTGTTCTGCAGTTCTACCCATTGAGGTTGGAAAATGAAGAGCCTGCCTATATGGTATTCATTACTTTGTGTCTGTCCCCTTTCCCATGTAGAATATATTGAAAAGACATGTCAGTGGCACATCTGTTAAAAATGACAAATTGCAGAGGCGCTTTGAGAAAGAAATCCCGGGGATATGTTCATATTATTAGATAGATGGTAATTACCTTCCATTTTTTATTATGATTAGAACCCCAGACCCATGCATTTGGTATTCTTTCTAAAGCAAGTGATTCAGGACATCGGGTTCTCTCACACGCAGATATCATATCACTACTATGTGTCTGTGGCTTGCAAAACTGTACACAATGCAAACATGTTTGTAATTTCTTCCTTCTTCCACAGGATTAACGCGTTAGAGTATGTGATCTACGGAACGGCTGCTTTCTTCTTCCTGTTTGGAGCCCTTCTGCTGGCCGAGGGCTTCTATACCACCACTGCTGTCAAACACATACTCGGAGACTTTAAGACCACTATCTGCGGCCAGGCTCTCAGTGCAACGGTAACAGGGGGCCCGACGAAGGGGAGGGGCTCCAGACACCACCGGCCTTCTCATTCTCTGGAGCGCTTTTGTCAGTGTTTAGGAAAATGGCTAGGACATCCTGACAAGGTGATCTTTCCTAGGGTTTATTCCTCTCTGAGTGAATGCGACATTGGTACATTCTGAGGTGACAAATTGTAGCAGAACAATTGCTTTACAAGTAAGATGTTGATCCATTTGCTGGGTGTGATAGTCGGAACGAATGACACAGCTGTCTTATTCTTTCATGCCGCCATTTTAACCCGCGTTGGCGAGCCGCATTTGCAGTAACCATCTTATTGTAGATTCACTCTGTCTAACTCCTTTAAATTTTCCTGCCCTCGTGCATGCCTCAAACCCAAGTGGTTAGTTGAAAGCAAAGAACCCTGCAAGATACCGTTTCTGCCAGTGCATTTCCAATTACTAATGCATTCTGAAAACCTCTCAACAACTTAAAGGAACCTTTCAAAGTAAAGAAAGCAATCAACCCACAATAAAACCTCAACCCAAAGTAACCACTCACACCACATCCGTCCACGTGTTATCATTACACATCAGCAGGGAAATGTCAATACATTCTAATATATGGAGCAAGAGAAGGACTATGGGGGGGGACATTTTGATATTTTTGAATGTGATTCTCTTATATGATTACATTTGGACCGCTCGTCCGCTCGCTTTAGGGAGGTGAACAGTTTTGTTACTATTGACTGTTTATAGAGGCTCAAGAGAATGATTTGATTTTTTTCACCAGAAGAGACAGCTAAACAGACTTTCTGTTTTAACAGAAATGTAAATGTTAATTTTCTTCTCTTTCTTGGAAATGGGTTTCTCTTTTTTGTAAAGTACTTACCTTTCCTTTTCTGTACATCTTATCTGGGTTGGAGATACGGTGTAACATAGAACTCCTATTGTAATTTCGTTTATTCTTGCTGCCTATAAAGCAGCGGTGCCAATTTCAACTTTTGATGATGCTTCTTATCACAGGTAAACATAAAACCTTTACATTATAAATTAAAATCATCACTTCCGTTCTTTCAGAATAGCATGAAAGCGCCTTCACTCAGTTGGATAGTATTAAGACCTGCTATTTAAAGCACTGACAAAAAAGCAGGAGTGTGGTACGAAGCATTGTATAACAGCAGATCCTTAATATGTCACTATAATTATTATATATATATATTTTTTTTTTAAACTAAGAGTGTTGGAAATGGAGTCTCTGGTTGGCAGTCAGTTTGCACTATGTCCAAGCAGGGACACTCACTCTAGTGGTTGTAATGGAGATACACACCTACGATAACCCCTGCCCAGCCCCTTGGTAGCTCGGCACAAGCAATCAGGCTTATCTCAAACGCTATGTGTAAAGTACTTGTACAATCCAACACAGTAACACAGCGAAAACACCACAAAGCACTCAACACCAGTTCAGAAAAATAGCCAATATTTATCCAAGTAAAACAAGACCAAAACAACAAAAATCCAACATACACAAGCAAAGGTATGAATTTTCAAAGATTAAATTTCAATATAGCGCTTAGAAACACAAATGTTTCAATTTTGGTGTTATCACTGGGTCGTGATGAAGTTGTTTCCAACAATCCAACGCCAATGGCACCAGTCATGGAGTTGCACAGACACCCCCAGGTACAGTACATTTTAAAAGTGAGGAAACAAGCTGGTGCAGTCGTGGAAGGGAGGTGTTGCTGGATCCAGTGCAGTGTTATTTCAGGTGCAGCGGGGCAGTGGAGCGGAGGTGTGGTGTGAAGCGTCTGGTCCTTGCTGCAGAGCATGGGAGCTAAGGCGGCATTGGTGTGAAGCATCAGTTCCTTGCACTCCAGCGGGGTCAATGTCCGGCGGGTCAAAACGCAGTAGGGCGACCTCATGGGGTTGCAGTCACACCATAGGGTTGCAGGCGCCGCAGTGGAGTCTGGTGTCACAGATGTCGGTGACACGAAACTCAGGACTTACAAAGTCACGAGACGTCAGCAGGGCTACAGCAGCGTCAGGTCTGCGAGGTCAGTCAGGTCATCACACTCCAGGAGAGACCATGGCTTTGGTTGCAGGCAGCGTGATAGGGTCAGGCAGTGGCGTAAATCTGGGTGTCGTCTGGCATTGGTGCACTTAGTTTTTCTTGGTTTTTAACCAGCTTTCTCTCCCAAGGGCCCAGAAACCGGAATAGACACCACCTGGTGAGTTAGAGTCCACAGCAAGGGAACCCAAAGGCTGGTAGGTGAAGTCTTTGCTGTCCCTGAGACTACTTAACAGAAGGCCAGCTCAGTAAAAGCCCTTGGAGAAACTTCAAAACTTCACAAGCAGGATACACAGCCTTTGTCCTCTCTAATGCAGAAGTGGCAACTGCAGGCCAACCCAGCAAGGCACACACATCAAAGGGACAGTACTCCTCCTTCAGCTCACCAGCTCTTCTCCTTGGCAGAGGTTCCTCTTGATCCATACGTGTTTTAACAGTCTGGGATGTGGGGTCCACTGCTTATATCCATTTCTGTTTTTGAAGTAGGAAAACATCAAAAGAAAGTCTTTTCTGTTGCCAAGATCCTGCCTTGCCCAGGCCTCACCCCAGACATACACCGGTGGGTTGAAAACTACATTGTGTAAAGACAGGCACCGCCCTTTCAGGTGCAGGTATCAGCTTCTCCCTCTCAATTCTATCCCAGGAGACTCATCGGGGTATGCAGGACACTCCCCAGCTCGATTTGTGTTACTGTCTAGAGGGAATTCACAAACAGCCCAACTGTCAGCCTGACCCAGATGTGGATTCCACAAGCTGGCAGAGGCACAAAATGGTTAAGCAAGAAAATGCCCACTTGCTAAAAGTTAAAGTAAATTAATGGTCAAAGCAAGGGGGAAGTATACCTAGACTTCCACAGTGATCTAATAGCTAAGTAATTGTACATATACAATTTATGTAGCATCAATAATGATTTATTGCTGTATTATGCTTTTTCTTTACATTTTATTGCAGGAAAAATGGCTATATTTTCATGTTAGGTAGTGCTTGCATTAAACAAAAAATTCCCGACTACATGAGTCAACGTGCGGTGCCAGAAGAATTCCCCTGGCTACACGAGTAGACTGCCTGGATTTTACTCACGAATATCGTGAGCCCCAGCCCACATCTCTTGATGGGCTTGCAGTGTTTGAATGCATCATACAGAACACTGTTCTTACCGGATTGACAACCCTAGACCGTAATTCAAGACACCTTCGGTCCTTATTACACTACCTAACATGAAGATGCCTCAGACCACAAGATGCTAATCCTATTCTGGATTTCTTAGGTGCTACCGACCTGACATTATTATCAGTCCTGATGATGACCCATCATTGATTTATCTCTACATTTGGGGTCGAAACGTCGACATATCTTTAAATGAGGATTATAAACTGTAAATAAATTTTATGTGACTTCAGGGCTTCCTGGATTGACAGAGCCATTAGAAGTCCATATTGTTCTTGAAACCACTTTCTATATATATTGTATATATCACCTTCACTTATCCGCACAATATTCACTTTCACTCTTTTAAATTAGGAGCACCTACCTTAGAAAATATAGCAATAAAATGTAAAGAAAAAGCATAATAAAGCAATAAATTGTTATTGATGCTACATAAATTGTATATGTACAATTACTTATCTATTAGATCACCGTGGAAGTCTAGGTATACTTCCCCCTTGCTTTGACCACTAATTTACTTTAATTTACTACCCTGGTCTAAAGGGTTAGAGGGTACTTGCCTCATTGTCTTCACATTACACTTGCTAAAAGTGGATTTTTCAAACTGACAGTATAAAAACCAACTTTACCAAAAGATGTATTTTTAAATTGTGAGTTCAGAGACCCCAAACTCCACATCTCCACCTGCTCCCAATAGGAAACTGCACTTAAAAGATATTTAAAGGCAGTCCTCATGTTAACATATGGGAGAGATAGGCCTTGCAATAGTGAAAAAAGAATTTGGCAGTATTTCACTATAAGGACATGTAAAACACACCAGTACCTGCCCTACCTTTTTCTATACACTGCACCCTGCCCCTCGGGCTATCTAAGGCTTACCATAGAGGTGCCTTACATGTACAAAAAGAGACAGTTTGGGCCTGGCAAGTGGCTATTCTTGCCAGGTCGAATTGGCAGTTTAAAACTGCACACACAGACACTGCAGTGGCAGGTCTGAGCCATGTTTACAGGGCTATTCATGTGCGTGGCACAACCAGGGCTGCAGGCCCATTAAAAGCATTTGATTTACTGGCACTGGGCATCTCTAGTGCACTTTACTAGGGACTTGCTAGTAAATCAAATATGCCACTTAGGGTAAACCAATCACCAATACAATTTAGACAGAGAGCAAATGCACTTTAACACTGGTTAGCAATGGCAAAGTGCCCAGAATCCTAAGGCCAACAAAAACTAGTCAGAAAAAATAGAAGGAAGGAGGCAAAAAGTCTGGGCATGACCCAGCAAAAATGGCCAGGTCCAACACAACCCCACCCAGCCTAAAGCCAGGGGAGTCCAATCAATACCTTAATGGGCTTACCTTCTTGGAACGATAGAGCATGGACCCTGGCCTGCAACGGCCAGGGCACGTTCTAGTTCTAAGCCTTCCTGAACCCATTTGGATTCCTCTGTCCATACTCTCAGGGCTCATTAAGCTAACCCATTGGGGACCCCTCTCCTCACCTACAGACACCATCTGTGCAGCACCTAACCTTACTTTGCTCATAGATGTATCCCAGTGGGCAGACAGTATCACCATGGCCAACACAGTGGTGTGGCCCACTCCACCCCGAGGTGTGACTCCTGGCCCCCTACACAGGCAAATCTCTTTACCAGGACAGCAAGCCACAATGGCCACTGACAGCTGTCAGGTATGAGAGTCAAGCCTCAGGCATTTCAGGGCTCTCTAACCACTGCGACTTTGGAGAGTGGGAGGCAGTAGCCCCAGGTGCATGGAACCTTTTGTCCACTTTCCCTTCCACCAGGTCAGGGATGGTTGCCTGACACTGGTCCTCCCCTCTAGGGCTCTGTATCCTCCCCCCCAGGGAGGCACCCCCAGAGTCCATAACTGTCAGGGTGCTTGTTGAAGCAGTCCTGCACAATTATTCCTCCAGTGCAGGGATTTTAACCCCAACCTCCTGGGGTCAGGGGCAAGGCTTCCCACCCCCTATCCTTCCTTCTGGGGTTCTGCACTTCCTCACCAGGATTGTCCTGCCCCAGAATCCAGAATTGTTAGGGTGCTGGTGCCAGCTATCCTGAACAATTCTCCCACCAGTTCAGGGCCACTACCCTGTAACTGGTCTCCCAACCCAGGGTCTGCACCCCTGGCCTGAACCAGGGTCAGAGGTGAGTCTCTCCCTACCCTGCCCCCACTTCCAGAGTCCCCCTCTCCCCCACCTTGGAGAGTACCCCTAGAAGTCCCACCAGGGGTGATGATTGGGCAAATCCCCCTCCCCCATCAGGCCAGAGTGTGCCCCCGAACCTGACCCTCCAGCATAGGGTCTGTACCCTTAGACTGAACCACTGCCTGGCAAGCCAGGACGTCCGGGGGAGTAGCCCGAGCAAAACACATTCCCCATGTGGTGGGTAAGAGTCTGCCTGGTGCAGTTCTCCAGCTTCCTTTCCATCTGACAGCCCATGAACCCCCCCATGCCAGAAGTGATGTTGCCAGGGTCATTCCTAGGGAGCTCTGACTACAGAGCTGACCCCCCAGGTTCCCCACTGGAGACTGCCTCCCTCTCTCACCTCTCTGTCTGGTCTCCTGCCTCTTCTCACCTTTCCAAGTACTGCTGACACTATGGGCTCCCCTTCAGCAGATGGCCTCCAGGTACAGGCTAAGCTCCCCTCCTGGTGTTCCCTCATGTAATCCTCTAGGCTCTGGGACTGGGTCTCGGGCAACCTGGGACTCTGCCCACCCCGCTCCCTCTCTCTTGAGACAGGACATGGGACCCCTCACCCATCCCACTTTCACAGGGACCTACATGGGTCACTGCAAACCTCCCACACGTACCTTGGTTGGGGAAAACCTAAGCCCCTCTCCTCAGGAGCACCACCAAATGAGTCTTCAGACTCCTTGGTGCTCACTCAGAGGTCTGCCTCCTGTGCAAGCTCCCTGGGGTCAGAGAACTGACACTCCACTTGGTGTTGGCGTAGCTCTGGAAAACAGGGACTGAACATATGCTCCCCAGCAATCACATCACACAGCACCCCACATGAATTAACCAAACTGCTCTCTACCTCACCATCCAGTGCCTTGAAAAAATACTCCACATCACCCTCCTGAGACTGGTAAGACAGTGTCTGACTGTCCCTGACACTCAACCCACACTCATCTGAGGTGTCTCTCTACTCTCCTACCAGGACTTAAACAAGGAGGGAATCTCTCTCTCTGTCACTCTCACCTAGAGCCAGTAGAACGTCCCTCCCATCACTAGGAATATGGCTCCCCTGTGCCAGTTTCCAAATCCACCTCAGGGAACCTGTGCACCAGTAGTGCTGCCTCATAAACCTGAACCTCCTGATGTATGTTATCCCCCTCCTTCAAGTTGGGCACCAAGTCTCAGGCATGTGTACTTCTTCCAGACTTCTGGATGTAAAATTTTTGCTGCCACCATCTGAACTGGACTCAGTACTCATGGCTTGCAGCTTTAGCTCTCCACAGCTCAGTTCCTGAGCTACTAATGTTTCTTCTTCCTCGGCTAAGGCTCTCTCAGCCTCAGCTCTCTTAAGCTCTTCATCTAGCTCTCTTAGCCTCTGCTCACAGGCTAAAAGCCATCCCTCTCTCTCTGGTTCCCTCTCAGGGCCACTGCCCTAACTTTCAGAGTTGTCATTCTCCTCAGAATCATCTGCTAGTGTTGCTTGCCAGTGTTTTAGTTCATAACAAAACAGGACTGCTTCAAGATCCTCCGTTGTGGACGTTCTCTTCAAAGCCAGTCCCCTTTCCTTGCAGAAAACATTTAGCTCCTGCATTGTATAGATGTACAGGTGGCAGAAGTTGGGCCTGAGAGGTCAGTCAGGGTTGTCGCACTCCAGTGAGGACCACGGCTTCGGGTGCAGGTGGCATCTCAGGGTCAGGCAGCAGCGTCAGACTGAGTGTCGAGCATCATGCACTTGGTTTTTAACCAGCTTTTACTCCTGAGGGCCTAGAAACTGGAATAGGCACTACCTGGTGAGTTAGGGTCCACAGCAGGTGAATCCAGAGGATGGTAGGTGAAGTATTTGCTGTCCCTGAGACTTCTTAACAGGAGGCAAGCTCAGTCCAAGCCCTTGGAGAAACTTCACAAGCAGGATACACAGCAAAGTCCAGTTTTTGTCCTCTGTAAGGCAGAAGCAGCAGCTGCCGGCCAACCCAGCAAAGCACACACAGCAATTGGGCAGTACACCTCCTCCTGCTCTTCAGCTCTTCTCCTTGGCAGAGGTTCCTCTTGATTCCAGAAGTAATATAAAAATATGGGGGTTTGAGTCCACTACTTATATCCCTTTCTGCCTTTGACAGGGGGTAACCTGACTGCTAACCAAGGACTCCATTTCTAACAGGGCCTTTAGAATAGTGCTGAAAATATGGCTCTTCAGTATATTCTTTACTTAGGTAAACAGTTTTGATTTAATTTTGAAAATATTTCTCAAACATAATCCCAACTTTATGCTATAGGGATACATGAGGTGAGGCAGCAGTGTTTGGGCATGCCAATAAGTTTCTTGTCCAATCGCTTAAGTGACAAGACAGGGCACTGCCATTAGCAACAAACCCGCTTTACCTTTGAAAGGAAATGAATGGCCAAACTCTTCATCTGGATGTGAAGAGATTAGAATCAGCAATATGTGTCTGTACCATTTTATTCCATTCCTGCATTTGTCAAAGGAAAGTAACCTATGAATGATAGAGGGCACAATGAATGCATGACTTGTGAATATTCTATTTCTTGCTATCCCATTACATTCTGTTAAGGTCTGTACGTTTGCTAGCTTGAGTCATAAATAAGAGTGGGTCTTCTTATCTGCCTGATTTTGCAGTTTGTCGGTGTTACCTATGCAGTGACTGTCCTCTGGATCCTGGTCTTTGCCTGCTCTGCTGTTCCTGTTTACATCTATTTCAGCACCTGGATAACATGTCAGTCGATTGCGTTTCCCAGTAAGACATCTGCCAGTATCAGCTCTCTCTGTGTTGATGCCAGGATGTATGGTAAGCATGAAATGATCTATCACATTTCAAATAATCAATAACAGGATATATAAATCGCTAGCACAATAAGTTCTCACTGGGTAGACATGAATCAATGTTCTGATGTCATGATCATGACTCAGTTTATTATTGCAACTTCCTTAAATGTGCCAAAGTGCTAGACCTTAAGAGGTCAGGGTCAGTAAACCCGGGAAGTTCCACCAGTAAGCTCAGGAATGCTTGGGAATCCTTTTGAACAGTGCTATGTCTTCAAGGCTTTTGTGATTTGGGTAAATTTAGCTGGGACCTGCCTTAGACTGGTATACAAGCGAAAGCTGGTGCTAGAGGTTATCTTGAGTTAAGCCAGGTATTCTACTTTCCTCCAAGTTAACACAGTTTATATGATGAAAAAGCTCTTGAATCAAACCTGATATTGACCCCTACCATCCAAGTAGGCTGGGTAAAAGGATCACTGTCAGGTATCTGGTCAGCCTGAGGTGGATGCAGCTCTAAAGACAGCATGCTGAAAAGGCAGCTCATTACCCTTAAGCTACAGAAACGGTTATTTTATAGACCACTCATAAACTTTAGGAATACATTCTCTTCTCTTAGGAACTCATGGAGGTTGTTGCATGTTAAATATCCTGGTGAATGGAGAGACAGTTCCCAACATCACTTGTATCTAATGTGCTGTGTTACAAGCAAACATTGTAGGGCTGACCTCAGGATCTAGAGCGTTGGTTGGCAAGGCTGGAAGATATTGAACAAATAATCAGGCGCATGGTTTGGAATGTTTTGCATGGCAGGTACAATAGTTTGTGGCTTCCCTACTCTTTGGCACACAGCCAATGGAATTTATAGAGAGCAAGATTAATATGGTTATAATATTTCATGCTAAATAGGAGTTATGGTTCTCTGCCTGTAAGATGGAGAGATACTTTTTTACGAGTACTGTATAGATAATGTGGTAGAAGTCAAAGGTGGGCACCAGGAAAATCATACCTTTTTAAGGGGGGCGTGTAGCAGAGGGAGGATTTAAAAAAGAATAGACTTCACATGTGATGAAAATAATATTTGGTGGCTGCCGTTACTTCGACTGTAGCTAGATGAAAAGTAGGTGAAGGAATCACCAAAGTCCAAGAAAGAGTCACAGTTTCTTCACCACTGAGACAGAGCAAGCTAAACTGAGGGGCTTAGAAAGAGACACAACATCACTGAGTTATTTATAAGGTCTGAGAAAAATTGACATTAACTAGCTTCAAACAATGTCTTGATGTTCATGTAGCAAAAGTAGTGTTATGGCCTTGAATATGTTTCTTCACTCTAATCCTGTGCACGTATTGATTTTGTCTTTTACAGGAGTCCTTCCATGGAACTCCTTTCCAGGAAAAGTGTGTGGGTCAAGTCTTCTAACCATCTGTAAGACAAGTGAGGTAAGTAGACAGCTACAGCAGAACAAACACAGCTGTAATATCAGATGTTTATTAGAAATAGGATTCCCCTTTATTTAGCTAAACAATTGTATTGTTACTGTTAGAACCGTTTTCAGAGGGTCATGGGGCAAGCAGAGGTTACTGTGCCCAACCATGAGGTTTGTGGCCTTTTACTCCTGCTGTGCTGCGACATCAGCTCACACACAAACTCCAACCCTAGCTTCAAGGTGGAACCACCATGCACATGAGGGTCACATATCTCAGCTCTCAGAAGGGCAATGGTCCTAGCTTCCACAAGAGCAGGAGGACAACCTTCACTCTTGCAATGATCTCAACCAGACTCTGCATCTCACACTTTCACTGAAATGCACTCAGCTGGATTCCCATGAGGTCTCGTTCCCACCAGACTTTCTCCTTCTCACAGGATCCTCTGGGCATGACTGGCAGCCTGGGAGTGGTGGTCCAGGCTCATGACAAGTGGACATGAATTCCTGGGTAATGGCTCATCAGTCAGAAGGGAGACTAGCAGACCTTTGTCCATAGTCCTGGTTCCAGAAACTAGAAGTCTTCATGAACTTCTCTTCAGTTGAATCCAGCTGTAAAACATTGCTGTTGAAGAACCTGTGGGACTCATGCTCCTACCTGTATAGTCTGAATGCAGATATGGATAAGATTTAGGGGGTCATTCTGACCCTGGTGGCCGGTGGCCGCCAGGGCCACCGACCACGGGAGCACCGCCAACAGGCTGGCGGTGCTCCCACGAGCATTCTGACCGCGGCGGTTCAGCCGCGGTCAGAAGCGGCAAGTTACCGCTGCTCGGGGGAATCCTTCATGGCGGCGGAGCGCGCTCCGCCGCCATGAGGATTCTGACAGCCCCTACCGCCATCCTGTTCATGGCGGGTTTGATGGCGGTAGGGGGTGCCGCGGGGCCCCTGGGGGCCCCTGCCGTGCCCATGCCAATGGCATGGGCACGGCAGGGGCCCCCATAAGAGGGCCCCTACAAGTATTTCACTGTCTGCTTGGCAGACAGTGAAATACGCAATGGGTGCAAATGCACCCGTCGCACCTTCCCACTCCGCCGGCTCGATTACGAGCCGGCATCCTCGTGGGAAGGTCGTTTTCCCCTGGGCTGGCGGGCGGCCTTTTGGCGGCCGCCCGCCAGCCCAGGGGAAAACTTGAAATACCCGCCGCGGTCTTTTGACCGCGGCGCGGTATTTTGGAGGGCGGAATTCTGGCGGGCGGCCTCCGCCGCCCGCCAGAATCAGAATCAGGCCCTTAGTGTCTAGTCATTTGATATTCCTGTTGTGAAAGTGGCTCTTTTGAATTGGCTTCTCATCTGCTTTGTTCTTTGTCAGAAGGACAGTTTGCACCAGCAGGCGTGGCACCAGTTTTGAATGACCAAATAGAGGCCAAAGGAGTAACCAGGGATTACACTTGGCTGCCAGCCTCCATGGATATATGCTTCATAAAGGTTCAAAAACATAAGCCCTTCTCTCTTTAATGGTTCCCTGGTCTTATAGTGCCACCTTTATCAGACCCACCATCTCACGGACATGAGGCCAGATTCCACTTACCAGTAAATCTTCCTATAATTAAGGAAATCCTCCAGTGTCTTTGATACCACCAACCCCTCAGGAATTTGAACATTGATATTTCCTGTCTGGGCATTGCAATACTCACCTCCACTTGCCTTTCAAGGCCCTGTGCTTCTAAAATGGATCTACATGCCTCCATGCTATGTACAATGCTCAGGCACACATGTATCCCAGCACTTATGTACAAGTCCGGCAATACACACAATCATCATGTAGGCCAGGGTTGAGCTAAGTACACAGCAGCAGTGCTTTGCATGAGTCGGCCCTAAACACAAAATGAATATGCTCTTACCACTTAACCCCTGGTAAGGACAGTAGCCCTCTTCCAGTTTGGGGGTAGCCCTTGATGCGCCCTACCCAGACTCACAAGCCTGCAATGTCACAAGACAGGCGTGATCCATGATCTTTGGTTACTTGTGATCATAAATCAGTACCAGGGATCCAGATATACATGCAGCTGATGCATTCAGGGCAAGGGTGCACATCTGTCATCATACAGGTGACTCTTCCATCCTAACAGGTGCCACTTCCAGATCAGACTACCCTGAACCAACTCCTAAACTGGAGAGATTTGGACATGGGATTGGCAAAAGTGACAAGAAAGTCCATATGGATTACCATGTCCTAATCCGTCTCTGTTCCCCACCTCAAACTCTAAACCTTGTAGAGAAAAATACACAACTTGGGATACCCTCCCTTCATAGCCATTACCCACTCCAATGGCTTCTGATCCATTTGAAGTTAATGCCTAGTTACAAACAAATAAATGCAGAACTTCTGCAAGGCCCACACTATCGCAAAGCACCTCTTCTCTATGGATGCCCAGTTCTTTTTTTCTGAGTAGTGACATCCTACAAATGAAGGCCACCAGACACTCTCTACTTTTGTCATCCAGTTGTGGTCATCCAGTTGTGCTAACACAGCTCCAACTCCCTTGTTAGAGACACCTGTCTGTACAAAAGGAGGCTGGCTGTGGTCAGCTACTCTCAGTACAGGTGCATTGCATAGTGCCTTATTTCAGCTCCTCAAGATGCCTTTTGACACTACTCATTCCAAATCATTTTCCTGGGCTGCATCTTGGAGATCACCACAGTCAGTGGGGCGGCTATAGTCCCAGAGTTAGGCACAAAGTTCCTGTAGTAGACTGTGACTCTTAAAAAGGCCTTCACCTCTGTATGGGTAGTAGACACCTCCCACTCCATCACAGCCTGTATCTTGGCATTCAAAGGGAGAATCAGCCTGTTACCAACCTCACGGCCCACTTAGACTACATAGGCTTCTACACTTGAAAGTCGTTGCCTTGATTGTAGCTTTTGCTTCCTGTATCCTAGCCAACACCTGTACTAGGTGCCACAGGTGGTCTGGTCATGAATTGCTAAACACAGGAATGTCACCCATGCAGGCCACACAGAACTCCTCCAGCCATGCAACAACTTGGTTCACCAGGAGCTGAAAAGTGGCAAGAGAATTCTTCAACCCAAAGGGCGTAACCTTAAACTGATATAATCCCTCTAACACAGTCTTCTCCTTGACATTTGGTGCAAACTGCGACTATCCACTGATCAAATCAAAGGTGCTGAAGTACTTTTCAGCACCTAACAGATTCACAAGCTCCTCCACTCTCAGGACTGGATAGGCATTGGTCGTGGTCACCTCAATGAGGTTTTGATAGTCCACACAGAACTGCAAGTCTGTAGCCCCCTTCTTTGGTAGCAGTACCACAGGACTAGACCAAGGACTATGATATATTTCAATGAACCCCAGGTCCAACACCTAGGCAACTTCATGACTCAATGCATCCTTGAACCCAGTCAGATGTTCTGTACTTTCTGTCCTTTATTGGCAGACTGTCACCTGTCATGTATTGGACACAGAGAAATGTCAAACCTGGAGTCAGTAAGAAGAGGAGGAAAACCATCCCAATTTATCTCTACACTTTCTCTGCTGCTCAAGAGTCAACAGAGGAATCTAGTGAACCCCTTCTACAGAGCCATCCATCATGTCATCATGCAATAGGGCAGGAACAGGTAGAGGGTCACTGTATTACTTGAAGTTCATTGCCAAAGCCATGCCTTTCACTGAGTACTTTCTCCATAAGCTAAGGCTTCAGCCAGTTGCCATGAAACACCCTCCTTGGCTCCCTCTTGGCACCTGCGTCTACCAAGTAGTTAACATCCAAAATGTTCAGAGCAAACTTGTTTGACTCACACCATTTGTTCTCCAAAGCTCCGGAACAAATAAACTTCAATACCAATACCTCATGACCATTCAGATACCCAGCCAGGTTAGCCTTCTGGTCACACTAGTTCTTCATTAGCCCTTGCATGAATATTTTTTCCTTCGTGTGACACATGTATTGCACCATTAGCTCCATAGGGCCAATCATATAATCAACCACATCCTTCCGTGGATACACAGTGGCTCCTGTCCACCATTCACTGATTAAAGTGAGTGAACCTCTCACAAAGGGCCATTTTATACATTGCACCCTGGGGGCCCAACAGGCATGTGCACCTGCTCTGTGTGCCCTTGGGGCACATTGGTATTAGAGAGGGGGGCCACAGATGCTTGTGCATTACCTTCTGTAATACTGATAGCCCTGGTGTACATATTGCACAGGCACTATCGTAAGAGGGCATCCCTCATTTGCATGGGGTGTTGCTGTAGGCAAATGATGTAATCACTTTGCTTCTTTGCCTTTGTATTATGGATGTGGGTGCAGAGACACACATGCAATTAGGAGGTGCACTGAAAGTGAGCCACAAAAATGTGGCACACTGAATGTGTGCCTCCTAGGGGCAGCCCTCTAGAGGGGAGAAAGGCCCACTGCAGGGGTGTGAAGTCACTCGCTGCACCTGCCTGCACAGGGATTTTTCTCCCTTTTTTAAAGTGAAGGCAGGTTGCCGCCTGAACTGTGAAACACTGAGCAGCTTTTAAAAAGCTACTCCATATTTGCATTGAATGGGCTGCCCTCAGGGCAGCACAAGTTCATGCCTGCCCTGCGGGCACATTACTTGTAATGCGGCACACTGTCCCTGTTTGAGCCCTGGCATGTCTTTCTAATATGGTGCTGTGGCCAAGGCACAACCCCAAAGTGTGTCATATACATAATACAGCACCAGGTATCCATAAAGAAGTACAAGAGGAATGAAACAAACTCCCTTCTGCGGAATCTCTTTGTAGGTGAACAAGAGTTATGGAGGGAGAAGATTCCACTTCCTTCTTAGGTACTCATGCAAATTTTCCATCATGCTGTTGAGTGTCTTGTTAAACTGCTCTACCAAACCACTGGTTTGCCACTGTGGGAAAACATTAGGTCACACCAGCTTGCTCCCACATCCCTCTCAAGTTGCTTCCACTGTCAAAGATGACTGTTCTTGGAAATCCAACCCTAGAAAAAATCCCCAGCAGAGTTCTTGCTACCACCTTTGCATTCATGCTCCTCAGAGGTACCGCCTCTGAGAACCTGGTGATATGATCCATTGCAACCAAGATATACTTGTTGTCTGAGTGTGAATGGGAAGTCGAATGGACCTACAATATCTATTCCGACTCAAGCTAAACACTCACAATTCCTAGGGGCCCTAATTGTGCCAAAGTCCTCCCTCCTGACTTACCACTCACGTGGCTACAGGACAGGTTCTACAGAACCTCTCTGTGTCTCTGTCTCAGAGTCACCAGATCCTCGGGATCTGTGCACGTTCCCAACACTTCCACCACAAGACAGCTCCAATACTCTGATTTGAATTGTCACAGAGTCTAAGAGAGTCCAAGTGGGGAAAAGGGGATTAGGAAAGGAACAGCTGGGAAGGAGACCTGTAGGAAGCAAAGGGTTAAAACACACAATATCAAGATTACATCATATGAATCAATACTAGGCTATGACTCTAAGCATTGTCATTCTAAAAACATGAACAACCTAAGGATAGACTTAAAATGACTAGGCTTCAAGATGACTGGATACCTGTGAGGAAATCAAGAAAGGTTAAATGCAACTTTCAAATTCAAGTATTATCCTTTGCATGAGGATCAGGAAACAACCTGAATGATTTCTAAACCATCATATGAATCGTGTTTGAGAAACATATTAGGAAAACACAACATTACATCTAGAACTCTGGCTTTTTTGTTCTCTCAAATTTCCGGAACATGAATTGCGCACATTGCAGATTTTTACATGAGTAGTAAATACCATAGAATGATTGTTCACCATGAATAACACAGATTAGACTTGAGAAATAAATCATGGGACTTGCCAACTCGAAAGCCACCAAGCAAATACCTTAAAATGGTAGCGCATAATGAACACCATGATTTTAAACACAGAAAAGGAATTGCGCGGCTTGCCGATTCGAATGTCACCAAATAAATGTCAGGAAATGGTAGCGTACAATGAGTAACATGAATTATACACAGGAAATTAATCGCGCGTCTTGCCGATTCGAGTACCACCATGTAACTGCCAAGGAATGTTAGCACACAATGAATTTCAAAGGTTACAGCACAAGAAAACGAATCACACGTCTTTGCGATTCGAAGGCCATCACATAACTGCCAAGGAATGGTAGCGCACAATGAATAACATGATCTAAGCACGAGAAAAGAATTGCGCGTCTTGCCGATTCGAATGCCACCATGTAACTGCCAAGGAATGGTAGCGCACAATGAATAACATGAATTAAGCACGAGAAAAGAATTGCGCGTCTTGCCGATTCGAATGCCACCATGTAACTGCCAAGGAATGGTAGCGCACAATGAATAACATGAATTAAGCACGAGAAAAGAATCGCAAGTCTTGCCGATTCGAATGCTACCTTGTAAATGTCATAAAATGGTAGCGCACAATGAATATCAAGAGTTAACACACAAGCAAAAAATCGCGTGTCTTGCCGATTCGAGTATCAGCATGCAAATGCTACGAAACGACCAAGCGCACATTCACACGCACAAGAGTAAAATTGTTTATCAGGCAAAGATTAGGCCCAAGAACTCGAGAGTCTTCGATAACGGGGTCAGGGGCCCAGCCCGACCTCCGTCCTAGCGCCCTGATCTAGGATCACCAATTAAAGTGAAAAGGGCAAGGCCTGGAGGATCAAAGTAGGCCACCGAAACAGGAGCTCAGGAAGTTGCTGCTGCTCTGCACCGGGACCTCTGAATAGTGAGCACGTGGAGCTGGGCTGGCTCCCTTATATAGAGTCTTGGCCCATCCCACAAACCACACCCAGGCATGCTGCAGGGAAAGCTTCTAGAAGGCCCTGGAAGGGGACCACACCATGACACAGTCTGAAAACCTGCAGAAGTACATAGCATGTGAACAGTATTTATATGCATGTTGAACATAAGTCTTTAAGATTAAACTCTGCAATGCAAAAGGTTAAACAACATCATATCAGCACAATGCATAACCTATGTTAGCTTGAAATTGTTGGGTTTTTGCATTCTAGTCGCCCGTAGAGCACGCACTGCCCTGATGTTGACACTCTGCATTTAACTGACTAGTAGAACAAAGGGATCAACATATCCTGGGGTTTTTTAACACCCAAGCACTCTGCTAAGGGTACTTCATGCTCCTGTCCACTAAGGTAACCACTGGCCAGCTGCTAGAACCCAGCTCAGCATTTACTATCTCACTATAAACTAGGCCATCCACTCAGTGAACACAGGGCTTGATTTCTGAAAATTTAGCGCCGCTTTTATTTCATTTTTTGATGCAAAAGCAGTGCAAACTTACAAAATATAATTATATATTTGCATAAAAAAATGACATAAAGGCGGGCACTAACTTTTCATGAATCAGACCCACATTGTTTCCTGGCTACTCTTTTGCTGACCCATTCCTGGACTTTCTTACAAAGTGTAGGTTCTGTGTCTTGCAGAATCTTCTCGGGTAGGCTTCACTGCAGCCAGCAGCCCCTGGAGCTCTGGAATTGACTCAGACTCCAGTAAACTGTTCCATTTCAGAAGCATCCTCCTCCTCTCCCTTTAGAGCATACATGATGACCTCCACAGAGAGTACCTTCCCAGAGTCTGCCTTTTCACATACTACCTTGTCCTGGTCCAATTAAATAAAATCAGGATTTATAGAGTGCAACTACTCACCTGGAAGGGTCTCAAGGCGCTAAGGGGGTTTGTCTTCTGTGCTTCAGTTGAAGAGCCAGGTTTTAAGGTCCTTCCTGAATTGAGGTAACGATCGTGACTGACTAAGATGCAGGGTGAGGGTCTCCATCTATTTGTGCGAGGAAGGCGAAGGATGTTCCTCCAGCAGAGGCCTTCCATACATGGGGTATGTAGCTAGTGCCAGTTGAGCAGAGCAGAGAGGTCTGGTGGGGGAGTAGAAGGTGATGTGATGGTTGAGGTAGGTGGGTCCTACGTTGTGGAGGGCCTTCTATGCGTGGACAAGGGATTCGAAGTTAATTCTTTTCTCAATAGGAAGCCAGTGGAGGTCTCTTAGGTGACTGATGATGTGTTTGCCATGGGGAGCGTTCAGAGTGAGTCTGGCAAAGGCGTTTTGGATGTGCTGTTGTTTCTTCAGGTTCTTCTGGGTGGTGCTGGTGTAGAGGGTGTTACCATAGTCAAGTCTGCTGGTAACCAAGGCATGGGTTACAGTTTTGCGGCAGTCCTTTGGGATCTATTTGTAGATCTTTCAGAGAAGTTGAAGTGTGTTAAAACAGGAGGATGTGACTGAGGTGACTTGGCGGGTCATGGTGAGGGATGAATCTAGGATGAAACTGAGGTTGCGTGCGTGATTCTTTGAGGTGGAGGGGTGCCGAGGGTTACTGGCCATAAGGAGTCATCCCAAGCTTATGTGGAGGGTCCCAGTATGAGGATCTTGGTCTTGTCAAATTTGAGCTTGAGGCAGCTTTCCTTCATCCAAGCGGCCACGGCTTCGAGCCTGTTGTGGAAATTATTCTTGGCAGTTGTGGGGTTTTCAGTCAGTGAGATGATCAGCTGGGTGTCGTAGGGGACAATGTTCAGCCCATTGTTTCTGACCATGGATGCGAGCAGGGCCATGTAAATATTAAAGAGTGTGGGGCTTAGGGAGGAGCCCTGTGGAATTCCACAACTGATCTCTGTAGGTTCTGAGAGGTAAGGCGGGAGCTGACTCGCTGTGTTCTGCCAGACAACAAGAAGCATATCCATTGTCGGGCCTTTTTGTGGATGCCAGCTGTGTGTAGCCTGGAGCAGAGAGTGAGGTGCAAAACTATGTCAAAGGAGGCTGATAGTTCCAGTAGGATGAGGACTGCTGTATGGCCACGGTCGAGGAGCGAGCAGATGTCATCTGTGGCAGCAAGGAGGGTTATCTCCGTGATGTGGTAGCTACTGAGAACTGATTGGGAGATGTCCAGGATTTGTTTTCCTCTATGTGCTTACGGAGCTGTGTGTTGATGGACTTTTCGATGACCTTGGCTGGGAAAGGCAGCAGAGTGATGGAGCAGTAGTTTTTGAGGACCAGGGGGTCAGCCGTGGGTTTCTTCAGGACAGGGCAGATCTCAGCGTGCCTCCAGTCCTCGGTGAAGGTAGCTGTATCTATGGAACAGTTGAGGGTGTCACAGAGCTCATGTGCGATGGAGGTGTTGGATTTGTTGGAAATGTGGTGAGGAAAGGGATCCACAGGGGCTCCAGACTGGATGCTGCTCATGATGGAGAGGGTCTTGCCCATGGTGAGGGTGGTCCAGCTGTGCAGGATCTGTGAAGGTTCAGAGGGTCAGAGCTGGGGGGTTGTTGGAGGGCTCAGAGAGTCTTAGGGTCCGAAGCTGTCGTATATGCCATTGATGTTTCGATGGAAGAAGTTGGCTAGTCTGTCGCAGAGATCATGAGATAGAGGGATGTTTGCCGTTTCCGATTGAGTTTTGTCAAACTCTTTGACCACAGGTAAGAGCTCATTGGAATTGTAAGCAGTAGCGCTGATACAGTCCTGTAGGGTGACTTTCCTGGTAACTATGATGAGCTGGTGGTAGGATTTGATGGCAGCTTTGAATGCCTCAAAGTCTTCCGGGGACTTGCTGTTACTCCATCTTGTCTCTAGCCATCTGCAGGTAATCTTGGAGTCCTGGAGTGGCTAGTCTGTTGCAGAGGTCATGAGATAGAGGGATGTTTGCCATTTCCGATTGAGTTTTGTCACACTCTTTGACCACAGGTAAGAGCTCTTTGGTATTGTAAGCAGTAGCGCTGATACAGTCCTGTAGGGTGGCTTTCCTGGTAACTATGATGAGGTGGTGGTAGGATTTGATGGCAGCTTTGAATGCCTCAAAGTCTTCCGGGGACTTGATGTTACTCCATCTTGTCTCTTGCCATCTGCAGGTAATCTTGGAGTCCTGGAGTGTGGGGGAAAACCAGCTGGCCTTCTTGAGGTGGTGTTTAGTTGAGGTTTAACGGAGAAGTGCTAGGGTGTTGGCACATTCGGAAATACATTGATGGAAGTTCTGTGCTGAGATGTTTGTGTATGTGGTAAGGGGTGGGGGAGACTTGCTGAGGGTGTTGGTGAGCTGTTCCTCAGTGATCTGGTTCCATTTTCTGCTTGGGGCTTGGCACGTGGGGAGGAGGATGGTTGGTGTGGTGATGGTGAAATGAATAGAGGGGTGGTCAGTCCAGTGAGGCATGGAGGTCTTGTGCACAGTGATGTGGTTGCTGGTGAAAAAGATGGCATTGAGTCTGTGTCCAGCGATGTGTGTTGGCAAGGTGACCAGTTGCTTTAGTCCTATTATGATGAGGTTCTTCAGCAGGAAAGTGGTGTTGGTGTTTTTTCCGTTGTCAATGCGGTAGTTGAGGTCGTTGAGGAAGAAGTAGTCCATGGAGGTAAGAGCGTGGGGAGAAATGATGTCCACGATGGAGTTGTTAAAGACTGGGTGGAGGCCTGGTGGCCTGTAGATGAGGGTGCCACGAAAGGTAGACTTGGGGTGGCGTGTATCTGGAAATGGAGTAGCTCCATGAGAGGGAAGTGTTCTTCCACGTTGGTTCTCAGGCAGAGGATGGATTTGTGTATGATGGCCAGGCTGCTTCTGGGCAATAAGGCCGGTCTTAGCAGAGTAGTTTGTAGTCACTGGGGATTGCGATGCATGGTGCAGATGCTGGGTTTGTCCATGTTTCGGTGAGAAAGACGATGCCCGGGCAGGTGGAGTCTAGTAGGTCCCAGAGTTCTACGGCATATTTGTTGAGGGAGCGAATGTTGGGGAGGACGCAGCTCAGGCGCTCCGGGTTGGTGTTCGATGGCTTAGTGGTGGTAGGGTCTGGTGCTTGGTGTAGGATGAAGGTTTGGTGGCAGTGGAGGCAGGAGAGCGGTCCATGGGTGTCTCTGGGTGATGCAAATTGGCAGGCGGCAGAGCGTTCTGTGTTCAGTGCATGGAGGGTGTCTGGGTTGTAGCGATGGAAGGTTGGAGGACCAGGGTTTGTAGCACTGGGTGCAGACGGGCTTTCCTTCTGGTGCACCTTTGGTGCACCAGCTGCACGCCTACTGCACGTGGCCACTCAGAGGCAACCAATAAGAATGGGAGGGGGGTGGGAGGTTCCGCTCAGCTGGGAGGCGGGAGGACAGGAAAACGCTTCACAGGGAGGGAGTAGGGCTGCAGGGGCAGCAGCAGCAGGGAAAAGAATGCTGGGTGAGTGAAAGGATGAAAGGAGAAAGACAAGAAAAAAATGAAAAGAAAAAAAGAAAGAAAACAGGAAAATAGGCAATAATAAAAGTGACAGCAAGATGCACCCAGATGGCCACTAGGCCACCAAGGATGAGGTGCAGGTAGGAGCCTATGGGTGGAGGTGGGTCTCGAACTGAGAATCAGGCAGGCTCCCAATGCGAATGCAGCAGAGGCAGCAGCAACAGGTGGTGCTGCTCAGAGAAAAGCGAGCAGACGCTCACAAGGAGGTCAGAGGAGTCACCCTCTTAGTGTGCAGAGGTTGTCAATAAGAAGGGGAGGGAGGTTGGAGGGTCCGGTCAGCTAGGAGGTGGGAGGGCGGGAAACAGCTTTGCATGGAGGGAGGGGGGCGGGCCGCAGGGGCAGCAGCGGCAGGAAACAGAACACGGGGATAGTGAAAGGCTGAATTAAAAAGAGACAAGAAAGAAAAAGAAAAGAAAAAATAAAGATGACAGAAAAATAGGCAAAAGTAAAAATGAGAGCAAGATACTTACACACTATGTATTTTAAGCATCAGTACATCAAAATCCAGAACATTTTTCAGTGTGACGTCTTATGTTTGTAAGTGAACTAAGTACTGTATTTCTGATATTTATCCTTGCAAGGATTTTTCTGCCTGGTTTTAACAGCAATTAAGTTTCACTCACAGTGTCATGCATAAAGCATTGAATGTCACACATAAGCGCACTTAATCCACGGGAATGTCACACATAAGCAATATGAAACTTGGCAGCTATGATAATTAAGCTGGATCTTTGGGAGTGGACACCTAGAAAGCAGCACTAGACTGTAGTGTGGGAAAAGGATATGCACATGAGACTGAAAGGAGGACAGAGATTGAGCAAACCAGTGCAGAGTGATTATGTGAGACTAACATTAAACCATGGACACTGGATAAAAGCCACAAGGGGGCAAAATCAGGCCACTACTGAATTACTTAGTCCAGCCTTGTGGCTCTTTAATGACACTGAGATGAATAATCTGACCCTTCCCATAAATGTGCTTTGGCACACTGTGGCCGGTCAGGGGATTGGATTGGGGAGGGTAGGGCATAGGCTTTTGTAAGACCAATCAAGCAGGGCACCAAAACAGGTGAAGGCCTCTTGACCAACCATGTCACTTGCTCTTCCAGACTTTCACCCCCACATCCTAGCCTCTCTGCAGGTAGTAATCATACAACCAGTAGCGGCTGCTGTCAGGAAGGGATGGGAGGATTATGGGGCATCGTGCGGAGCAGGAGGGAGAGGGGGAGGCACACGTGGGTGCAGTAAAAAATAAATAAACTTACCTGCTGCCTCCATGTTTTGCTGCTCTAGCCACATCACGTCTTCTTCCTTCCTCCCCACCCAATCCCTTCGCTTCTCTCATGCTGCTCACAGCATGAAAGAAGCACTCCGATTGGCCTGAGCGGGCAGAAATGCTGTTCAGGCAAAAAGTGGGACACTTCTTTTGGTCTCCACCGGGCTGTGCAACACAACTGGGTGGAGCGTTAGGACAGCCGGCCTAACTGACATGCACACGTAGAAGCACCCCACCACTCCGCCTCCATTTGTTGACGTGGAGGATGCTGGCCTCACCATACACTACAAGAGAAGATAAATAAAGGGATAATAAAATACCTTTATTATCCCTTTATTTTTCTACTTTTTAGCAGGATGGAGACACGTCTCCACAATAGTGGAGGGGCCGCCCCTGCAAACAACAGGTCAAGAGGAAGGAAACCCTCCCTACCAAAGTTTTTTCACAGTAAAATATAGGATGTAGTTAAAAGGGGCTGAATCAGTCTGCACTGACATTGTGTCTCATAATCACCCGATTTTGATAGGGCGATATTAGCCGGAATATTTAGTTTTGCCCGTTATGTCCCTCGTGAACCCAGCCAAATAGCTACAAAGGCTCAAAAGGAGGAAGAGGGTTAAACAGAGAACTACTGCAATATTGGGCATTTTAGTTAGAGGGAAATCATTCTGAAAAAAATCTGATGTGAAACAGTCGGGCACATAAGGGGACGTTTTAAGGCATGGGCAATGTCGGCTCTGGCCCAGGGGCCCAGCCTTTCAGGGGGCCCGTCCATAAAGCCAGCTCCTTTCTGCAGAGAGTTTTGTCCTGGTGACCCTGGATAATTTTTAAACAGATTGTTTGAAATACCGTTTTTCTTTAATTACTTTTTAATGTGGGCTATGTATGAGAGTTGATTACACCCTTTTTGCAAACAAATGTGCGTTTATTATGTTTCATGCGACTTCCATAAACACGTTTCTTTTAGATTTAACAGGAACTTAACATACAAGAAATGGTAGGGTGTCACAGAGATTATTCGCAGTAATATCAGTGAGCTGATGCTATGTTACAATATTTAAAACACACCTCACTATCCCTAACACGTTTAGAATGTCTCTGTGCACTGTCAGGGACCTGTCCTGAGAGGGCGTTAAAGAGCTGAAATTGGATCATAAATTCAAAGTTATTCGGAGCAGGGTCCCACAAAATAAGTTTGGCCCAGGGCCCCCAAAACTCCTTTCGTTGTCTCTGGGTCAAAGAGTGATGCTGTGCAAAGGTATGTGGCATAAACCTGCCGATCACAATACTATCACTCCAGGCCATTCATGAGTCGTTCTGAAAACGAAATACTTTATTCTGCATACCTTAGTACAACGTAGACTGGGAACTCTAAAAGTATTGAACAGAAGGTGCAATTCATGCCTTTTCGGCATGTCATATAAATGTTTTCCTCTGTCCTGGTGCATGCCTTTGAAATGAGTCTTTGGAGGCTGTGGCTCAATGCATAACACAACTGTTCACAAATGCTATACATGTAATTTTATTTAACTTGGTGAAGGGCAAATGTAAATGTGGCGTTCTTAAAATCCTAAAATGTACATTGCATAAACATCTCACTGCAGTTAACAATAGTTCTATGGTTTTCACCAGAGTAACAGTGCACTGAATGAGTATGAGGTCTAACATTCCTTCAAGGGCCCTCTTTACGCGTAATTGATATGATATTTGTCAGACCTGAAAAGGTCTTTGGGCGTGACTATTCCCACTTACCAGTTTTGGGGGAGTAACATGTAGATTTTGGTGCTTACTGGGCTTTTTCCCTGATAAACATAATTTATTGGCAGGTTTGGTCTGTTGATGTTTATCACAAAATATATATTTGCATATATTGGAATTAATCCGGGCCGTTGGTAAGGAGGGCCTATGACTTCCAAAGAAGTTTGGTACTTTCTGAAATTTGGCATGCAGTGTGGAGGACCTTCCACTGTTTTGAAAGTAGTCATTTTTATAGCACCAGTGCTCAATCTGCAAAAGAAAGGGACGGAGCTTAGTGTTTTTCTCAAAAGCCCGCCACAAGTGCTGCTGAATATCTGGGTTGCCAATCTTCCACATGCCCCTTTCATCCACCACCCTTTACGCCCTGCCCCTTTATTTAACTCTTGTAGGTACTTTTCATCCCTGCTTTCTCGCTTTGTTACTCTTTTTATTCTTTCTTGTTCTCCTTCATTCCCCTTTTCTTCTCCTTTCTTGCTCTTGGTCACTCTGGGTCAAAGGCCGATAAGGAAAAATAATTGCAGGTCCCCAAAAATGAGTGCTGGTGGGCCCCATCTACACCCACTGGTTCAAATTAATCATTTTCTAGCACCCTTTCAAAACAGTTTAGCAGCCAGTCCTGTAATATGGAAACACACTAGACACCGGACATGCTCAAAATGTTGCACTTCATGAAAAGCGCTTCAGGCATGTTATTTGTGCCACCCATGTTTTTTTTTTTACTTTAATGCGATATTCTAGAAAATGTGTTAAAAATAGGCAGCATTTGTTAGAGATTAGGATAATACTTTTTACTGAGAACATGAAAACAGGATCTCGTCTATAGTGCTTCTTTTCTATCTATTTGTAGTTCCAGTTGACCTTCCACCTGTTTATTGCTGCCTTTATTGGTGCTGCAGCGACTCTTATTGCTCTGGTAAGTAGATTTTATGCTGCTTTCTATACTGCACTATGTATACTTTGTGTGCTAAAAAGAAGATTTCCTGATAGGAAACGGCAGCAGTGAATGTGTTTTTTTTGGGGGGGAGGGATAAAGCACTTGTTTTGAAATCTTGCCTACGAGACAGCGCCTATTCTCCCTGTTGCAAGACGTATTGTGGGCTTACAGGAGCTTAGAGCCCACCCATTGCTTACCACTGGCTGGCTTACCAGTCACTCTCAGTTTCCTGCTTCTTATTTGTGCCTGAGCTTGCCAATCTTATGTTTGTCCCTCCCATGGAGCACAGCCTCTTTGTGATCTCTTTTGATTGGCTGGCCTTCAAGCTTCCACTGCCAAGCACTACTTTTTTATTTTGAGTTAAGCAGTCCATGGGAGTGCATGTGTCTTTCAGTTTTCTCACTCTACTCACTCCTGCACTCCATGTGTCTCTCTGTCGCCCATGTGCTTCTTCCTCCCCATCCGTGTTGCACTTGCACGCATGTACTTCCCCCATTACTTTCTCACCTGTGTGCTTCTTTCCTGCCCGTTCCACTTTGCTCTCTTGCACCCATTTGCTCCACCATGAACTCCACTTTACTCCTTGTGCTGTCTGCTGCCCCCACCCACGCCCCCACTTGCCCCATGACACTTCCTTCCCACCTCTTTTGTTGCATATGTCCTCATTGTTTCTGACCCACCTCCTATGTTGTTTCAACCTCACCTACGTAAATAACTCTTTTGCGCTGCTTTTTTCTTTTTAGTTACTGAGTTAACTTGGATCAGTAACTACAAAGAAAAACAAGTGCTGTATCATGTTTTAAGCATGCACATTCATGCACATGCATCCACAAAATGACATAGGCGGCAATGTCAAAGTGTTTTTTTTTTTTTCAATTTCTTTAGTTAAGCTGCGCAGTATACAAATTAGTTTTTTTTATTGGGGCTAAGGAAGAACCATGTTTTTTGACAGGTCTGCTGTCCCGCTGTTGCATGGCAGTTGTGCCATCACTATATTTTTTCCTCAAATTGGCTCTTGCGTTGGACGCAGAAGCTGCTCTCGTGAAAAGGACTGCCACCCACAGGCAGTCTGTAGATTTAGTCACCTGTAAGTTTGAGAGGTGGTGACATCAAATCTATAAATGAGGTCGTAAACTGTGAAACCCAATCGGTAAATGTTACACCTGTTTAACCACCTTTTTACGTGCAAGGAGAATTTTTAAAGAGAGTAAACTAATCGTTCCCACATTATTTTAATACATTTAGAATCAATATTTATATCAATTCAAAAGGTTCATAAACATAAACCGAAAGTATGTAAAGTAGCAGACATTAACATACCTTTCTACCATTTTTGAGAAAAATAATTGAGCAAACGTGCAGCCATATTAAAGGCACCATGTCATAATAAAATGTTATTGGCTCTGAACTATTATTATAAGTGCAACTTTCATCCTCATTTATGTGTGTTTTAAACATAAATTAGCTGCTTTATATCTAATCAAATAGCACAAGGCTTTTCCTTGAGGGTAAAAACATTTGTTGTAGTCTTAACTTGAACAACAACTGAACTTTTTAAATGAATCTTTCAAAATACATATCCGGTAAAAAAAATGGTTTGGCCAGAGACTGCCTCGAATTGTGCTTAGAGGGATTTAAAAATTAAAAATCTATTTTTTCCATTCAAAATTCAAGAAAACCTTTACTAATCGTCACTATAGTGGCCAATGCGAATTGCAGTAGGTACCATTTTATATTTAGAAAGGTATGTGAAAATGTATAACATATTAGGTGTAAATCAATAAAGATACCTTTACATTCGGGGAAGAAGCAAATTATGACCAGGTGTCATTCAGCAAGTAGCTATAATATATACTTTCTCCATAACTTCCCCACTCATTGAGAAACTAGCGAACTTGGATAATGCACAGGTTAAAACCTGGAACTACATTTTATAAAAGCCACACACTGTAAAGTACAAAACACACATATTCAGCCGTGCCTCCCTGCCTCTCTTAACAGTTTGCAATGGTTGTACAAAATTCAATCATGTAGGTGTGAATAAGAATAATTGTTAGTCTTTGCTTCTCTTCTCTTGGTCGTCATTTGATTTAATGTCCATTCAGTTTTCCAGCATTAAGATGTAAGGAGCTCATCATATACTGTGTAAAATAACTAATAACGGTCATCCAGATAAACTCATTTGTTTGAAAATTCTTCTCTCTTGCTGTTACCACAATATGAAGGGAGGCTAGCATCAACGGGTTCAGTCACGCATATATACCCAGCACTGTCTGAAGCCAGGGACGTGGCAAATCCTTCCTCTTCTAGAATTGTGACCTGAAATAAATATATAGACTTGTAAGTCGGAAATATTTATCAGTACAAGCTTGAACGCTAACTCGAATTTCAGGGCAACAAGCTGAAAAGAAGTTAAAAAGAGTCCCAGAACATAAATGAGACACCATCTGTATCTTCCCCAAAAGGTGGACACACAAAACGCGTATTGCAATGATGCTGACAAGCATCTTGAAGAATTTGTAAATACCTGCAAAAAGTGCTAGTTGCTAGTTGTGCGATGGCGGGATAAGTAATTTATTTTATATACGTATAGCGGTATGTGGATTTTAAATGTATGTCACAATCAGTAGATGGGTTAATGTTTCCTTCCAAAGTTCTGTTTCAGATTTCCTGTTCAGAATCATTAGGAGATACTCCAGAAACATAATGACTAACTGACAGTCATTTGGGCTATTTTGTCATCATTTCGAGAAAAAAAACACTATTTTTTTTTCCGATGTGGCACCATAAATGTCTATACCATTAATCAAGCCCAATGCATTTCAGTATATTGGTCTAGTTATACTTCATTTACATACACCTCCTGAACCGGTAAATATCAAACCAGCAAAATTAGAGAACAAAAAGAGGGAAAAATGTTAATTCCCGTTTGAAATGTTGTGACCAGAATGCTTTTTTAGAAGAGAGAGGAAGAACATTACATGAATAAAATTAGAGTCCAAGGAGATAGAGTTGGGCTGCCAATCACAAAATTAACAAGGAGATAGGTACAACTAAACCTTGCAGACTTTGGTATTGACATATTTCTGAGCTTGAAGGTCGAGGTTAATCAAAGTGTATTTTATGCCCCTTTAGGCTGAGCATAGCAGCACGCAAGCGCTGCTTTTCTGATGTGTTGTTATCTATTTGGGCTTTTAACCATGCCCACCTCATGCCCATCATTATCGCTCTTTCATGGGCTAGCCTTTCAAAAATCCTTTGTTATCAATGGTAAAATGCTTTACGTTTGTCCCTCCTTGGGGCAGTTTGGTTACCACCTTGGACATCGACCCTGTTACATGGCTAATTGCACTTTTACCAATACGTCTGTCTGCGTGCAAACTTCCTTTTCCTTTTGTGTGTCTCCTTCACGTTCTTGGCATGGAGCTTTGTATCGGCTCGCTTATGTGAAACTGTATTACTTTTCATTTTTAATTTATGTGGCAAAAAAAGTCAGGTTAGGAGTTTACAACATTAATAGCTCTAACTTGAGCAAATGCGAGACCCATTGCATTGCAAATGCTTGTTTTATGTAAGTGGCAATAAATCCGTATGAACCAATTAGCTGTGCAATGTGTCATTAACTGCTGATAGTCCATGGAGTAATGGAGTACCTTGTGAAATTACCTTTTCAAATTAGATTTTTAAGAGCTTTTGAAAGAAGGCACAACTGTACTGTTTCTTCTCAAGCTTTCTGCTTTGTATGCATTATTAAGAAAAACATGGATATGTGCGTAATTATTGTTAGGTTCAAAATAATGTAAATGAAAGAAAAGAATTGGGAAGAGATATAAGAAAGAATGCAAGTGGCCATTGTACATTTGATGGATGGTATTGATTTTGAAAACATTTATAACAGTATAATGATTAATCCTAATTTCTGAAATAGGATTTTATACAGTTTCATAGCGTAAGCCTAATGAACAATTTCTTATATGAATTGTTGGCCAAACCATCTCAAGTACAATCTTATTTTCACGCTTTTCTTTCTCTCTTCCCCTCCTTTTCTCTCTTGCTCATTTTTCACAGCTCACTTACATAATAGCTGCAACATACAACTTTGCTGTGCTCAAAGTCATGGGCCGAAGCACCGTCACAAAGTTCTAATCTCCAATAGAAGCGGAGATGCACACCAACCTTTTTTGCTAATATTGGAGCTTTAAAATGGCAACATGACACCAGGCCTCCTTCATAAATCTATGTGTTCATTACCTAGTCTCTCCCAGCTTTGTCTCTGTACCAAGAACAACCAACCAGTGTAATCATAAGATAAGCAGCAACAGTGGATATCTCCTTTGACACGTGTGCATTACCATACTCTTTGTTGAACTATTTATCTCCAAAGCATCTTGCATGGAAAGGAAGTCTAAAAGGGACAAATTACTTTTCAACTACTACAAAGCAAAAGAAAATGGAGAAGTACAATATCTTAACTTTAGCTTTTGGGTAAAGGCATACTCTGTATAGCTGCATGAAAAATATAACAATCCTACCGCAATACACAGTCTTCTACGTGGATTAAACCACTTTGGTTTCCATGTTATCTTTGTGGAAAAAAAGCTATTTTGGTTATCGGTCCAATCCTCAATTTAATCTCCAGAAGATAAAAATTACTATGGAGCAGCAGTGTACATGTTGAACAAGGAGAATCATACATCATCATCTTTTGATTGCAGCCTGTGTGAAATGGAGTAAGAGCAAGGATCTCCCTGAAGAAGGAAGAGAGCACTTACCCTGACCCTTGACCAATTGATGAGTGGGTTCCACTCTCCATACCTGCTTGGTCCTGCTTACAGCAAAAGGAAGCTTGGTGCCCTTATAGACAAAAAAACGTTATGTCCTTACTATGCAGATAAACATTGTCTCTATGGTGTTCACTTGATCGTTCCACAGTACAGCTTCTGGCAACTCTGGTATCTCCTGAAGGGAAAACTTGGACACCAACACGTAAGACAGAGATTGTTCTAGAAAGAAGCTGACACTGACCGCATGAGAGTGTAACACAATTTACCTCTCTTTTAGAAAAAGCGTAATTCTTCAGTCTGTATCTCTGTTTGTAAGATTTTAATTTAACCATCTGTGTGTATTGCTCTCCATATATCTTCACAATGGTGCTCCTCCTTTTTAGAGCAATGTCTGTTTCAGAGATATTATCTTTGCATTAGATCTTGATTTTATTCTCTTAGTGATATAATGGTCCATTAGGAATGCATTTATTCCACTAGCACATTTTCACTAATAGAAGTGGTGTTTTTTAGAAATATTTGTTTTCTGGGAATAAGACTATAAGACTCTTTACAGATACATGCCAAGATGAAATTTTGAAAACTGCTTTTTCACTATGTTGATCACTTGGCATTAAGATATGAAAAGCACAGATTTTCTCCAAGATAAAGCTATAGCCTTTGCATTTTTAAATTAAAATTCAGGTTTCTTTCTGCAGGAATGTAGTAATATTTCTTGTCAGGTAAACTAATACAAAAACAATCTGTACCAGGTTGTTTACTGCAAATTCTGTTAAACCCACCTCTGGGAAATTAATGAACTGCAATTAAAATTGTTAAAGCTAAGTTTGTTTCAGAAATAATTCCAGTGGTATAGGAGTCGCTTAGAAAGGAATGAAGTCTAGGAACTTGTGCAAACTAAGTTTGGATCTTAAAAAAACACAAGATGAGGAATATTGAGCTCTGTCTGGTTTCAGCTTGAATTTGTATCCTTAAGGTCACAATATAGGTTATGTGTTATAACTGGAACCTTCTTTAAATTTCTTTAGTTGTTTAATTCAGACAGTTCTGTATGTTGACAAGGTGACTTCAGCTTGTACTGGTATATGTCAGGATAAAAACTCTGAAGTGTCAATAGGTGAAAATGAATGCCATGATATTGCTTAGGTTTGAGTGGGCTTTATATACATAATACACACTTTTCTGCAAAACTGTAGTTTCTATTAAATCTATGGCATGCATGCATGTTGATGGATGTATATGTAAAATAACACGCACACATATATGTTTGTGACTCCCAAAACATTTAAATCAATATTTCTTAAACTGGGTTGGGTACATCCACAGTTTTACAGGAAATGTTTATATGCAACTTGGCTTTTTCCTTCACTACGTTATAACTGTTAAACATATAGTTCAACTAGACATTTTCAACCATTGGCATGGCCCACATGGCACCATGGGAGATGAATGATTCCTAGACTACTGCAAGACACAATGTGTTATATCATAGCTTTTGATGGCACTCGAAAGGCTCAGTACCATTAAGGAGAGTTATGTTTGAAGGCAGAAGTCGAGAAAGTATATTGTTTTATAAGTGGACAACTTCGGTTAGCAGTGATTACTTTTTGAGTGCAGAAAATCCGAAATGGTCTTTGGTAGAGTATTAATTACACAGAAGTCACGAGACAATGTAATATTTGTGCAACTGTGCACACTGATTTAATGGACTACAGCATGCCATATATTTGTGTTGTCGGAGTAAACTAGTCAAGGTTAAAAAGTAGGAGTTGATTCTGTTTGTTTATTTTACTTCTTGTGTTACCTATCAAGCAAATATCAAATAACACACAAAGATAACGGAAATTATTATGCATTCTTGGTGTAGAATTTTAACTTGACAGTGCCTTTTGTTGTCTTTGCAAAATGTACTCTACGCGATGAAAGACATTAAACACAAATACATTCTGAATTACGTTCTTGCCTGTGTGACTCTTTTGGGTGAAACAACATTTTTGAAAGAAGGATCACGGATCCGATAGGACTGATATTCTACCCAAATATTATTTTCAGTGTTGCACTGCCTACAAAGTTGGTTGCATTTTCGTAAGATCTATATGCTCCACAGAAACACAAACCCAAGTACGTGCCCCTTAAAACATGAGATGTACTTTCCCAACGCGCACACATTTATGTGCCCCACAAAGATATAAATTCGTGAATCGATTCCTCAAAAACAGAAATAAATCGCATACTGACAACAACACAAACACATGCGTGTGTCTCATAAATACATTTAATTTATTGTGCGCGATTAATTAAATCATTGAATACACGAAAACAAGAACAGAGTGCGAAGAAGGGTGCATATGATACAATACAGTTTGAAAGTTGCTTGATTTTCAGATCTATCCTTAATAAATATTTAGTTAAACGACAATTTTTATAATAGAGTCAGTTTAGGTTTAAAAAAAAAACACGAATTGCTTGGAGGCATGTGCATATTCCACTCGCTAAAAAGCCGCCATCAAAAGTTCCCTTCTGTCATCCATTTGAGATGGTCACATGCAAACCAAATGGACCATATCCTTCTTGCAAGCTCCACATAGACAAAAGCAGCTTTGTTCGCTGATCCTTAACCAAAGGAGTCTGTGTGGTAAGGCTGGTAAATGGCAAAAGTGAAAAAGCATATACTTCTGTTTTAGTAATAGTGAGTTTCCAGAATCAAAGTAAGGCTGAGGTTTTAGGAACTTGTAATTCTGTAACACCATCCAAGCATGAGATCATTTGGACAGTGTTGCCCTATCTGCCACTACCGACGGCTTCCTTGCTAGCAATTGATTCGTTTTTAGGGCATTGTATCATATGTTCAGGCCCCAGAAGGAGTCCAGATCAAAGGTGTATATAGAAGAGTCCAGGTACAGCCTGTCAGGCTTCGAGGGGGCAGTTAACTAAAGTAGATCATAGGATTGTGTTCATTGAATAGCTGGCTGTACTTTCTGGACTGTAGAAAGTCTTAATATAGGCTCCTTGTCTAGTTAGACACTGTTTAATAATTCCAAATTCTAAACGAGTTTGTGCTGGTGAAGATGTTTCTTGGCAGATTGAAGATGCGCCTATATAGCCTCGACATTGTAGCGTCCAGCTGTAGAGCATCGTGGCCAGGCAGTGCCTCAGTGCCGTAGGTCAATGTTGCGAATAGTTGAGCCTTAATGATCTTTAAGAAGGGGCCAAGAGATGGGCCCTTCAGCACGCTATACAGAGAGCGAAATTCCTGAGCCAGGACGTTACTTTTCTCGAAGGATCTGCAGCTTTTGAGGTTTGAATGAGCTGTTTTCATTAACACAATCACTCACGTGCTGAGCACAAAACATTTAGAAAAAAAAAAACAACTCAAATACACGTAGGTGACTCACATAAACACAGGCTAGACAAAAAATCAAGGATATCAGCGTATATACCACTGTATACCGCCCTTCCACCATTTGCAAGCACTGTACACAGGATGCCACTATTTCCCAGTGTTGGACTTGACCTTCTACCAGTATACTGGCATCTGATTTGCAGAATTCAGAAGGATGGTAGGCTGATTTATCCTTCCTGGCATTCCAAGTTCGGACCCTGAATATCATTGCAGATGTCTGCGATACTTACAGAGCCACCATTCTAGCCACACCATAGCCCTTTCCACGAACTACTTATATCCTTTGAGTGATGCTCTTTTCTTATTAAACAGTTATGATGTTTGCACAAATTATTATAATCTTTAGTGCACATTTAAACACACCACAAAATCAGTTATATATTGTTTGTAAAAAGATATTAGAATCAGCCGACTAGCTGTTGCACAGGTCTCCTGTATTATGGAAATTAGAGAAAGACTTTTCTACAGGGATTGCAGGCTCACATGTATGATAAACCTCTGCACTCCAGTTGCCGAAATCTTAAATTGAAGGGAATACGAACTACTCAACTGCAGCTCAAAAAAGGATCTATCTACAAATTGTCTTTAAACTTTTTGCAGTACAGAAGTGCTGTCTATTGCAAAGGCACTCTGATTATGACCTCGTTCTTATCCAATTCCCAGGCGACCCCGACTACATACCCATGCTAAATATTTAGGCCTCCAGAATGTAGGAGGCAGCTACATCAAATTACCTCATTGTCCTCTCTCCCACATTGCAAATCACATTTGCTCACTAGAAAGGGCCTTCTGTGCTTGGGTAAATAGCCAGGAAATGTTTTCTTGCTGCTAAAATGTATAATTGGAACAAGTAGGGCATTAGGGAAGAGTATAGGTCTGCACGCTGCCCCAACACTGATTAATTTGAGGAGGTGTTGGGCACCAGAATACACCTTTGGAGACAGGGACTTATATTTCGTAATCAGACTTCACCAAGAACTAGAGTGAGAGAAACAGAAAAGGGAGAATGAAGGAGTAACAGTGAGACAGGATAACCAGGAACACAGACGGATAAAAAAGAATCTTCAAAAGATTGATAAAAACAGGAAGTGTAGCACTGTGGAAGAAAGAGGCAGGAGTTTGAAACAATGCTAGGCAGTCTTAGTTTTCAGCAACCCTGGCACTAGTGGTTGACACCTCTGAAAAAGAGGAAAACGAATTGATCTAACTTTAATGATCAAAAATATGTAAACATCATTGTTCATGCCTGTATTTGCATTTGTTAGCTCAATATAACTAGAGCTATTGACCTTGGTGTTGGTGGTGGAGGTGATGGTAGTGCTGATGGTGGTAAAAAGGGTGTTGGTGGTAACAGTGGTGGTGGTAATGGTGGCTGTAATAGTGATGCTAATGGTGATAATAAAGGTGGTTGTGATGATAATCATGGTGGTTATGGCTATACTAGTGAAAATAGTGGTCATGACAGTGGTTGTGGTAAAGGTGGGAATAATGGGGGCAGAAGTGACATTGGGGATGAATGTTGGTAGTGACCTAAAAAGAAGCAGAAAAAAATCTTTTAAAAGGTCAGTTACACACTTGATTGCTCACAAATGTGTTATAAAAGCCTATTTAAGTGAAAAAACATACACAAAAGATGTATTTCTTTGGACAATGCATGTATGAGATGATGTGCATCTGTTATGATCAAGTACATTTTTAAGATGTAAAATAATCCCTCATGATTTGCAATGCAAACACACCAGTGAAGGCATAATGATAAACAAAGCAGCCAAAAGCATGTGGTGAAAGGGTTATATTCCATTGGCTGTAGCCAAAGCTAATTCAATGTGTATTTTAAAGAATTCTTAACAATAAGACTGACAGTCAAGCCAAACCTAGCAGACACCTCAGAAAAAGAGGAAAACGAATTGATCTAACTTTAATGATCAAAAATATGTAAACATCATTGTTCATGCCTGTATTTGCATTTGTTAGCTCAATATAACTAGAGCTATTGACCTTGGTGTTGGTGGTGGAGGTGATGGTAGTGCTGATGTTGGTAAGAAGAGTGTTGGTGGTAACAGTGGTGGTGGTAATGGTGGCTGTAATAGTGATGCTAATGGTGATAATAAAGGTGGTTGTGATGATAATCATGGTGGTTATGGCTATAGTAGTGAAAATAGTGGTCATGACAGTGGTTGTGGTAAAGGTGGGAATAATGGGGGCAGAAGTGACATTGGTGATGAATGTTGGTATTGACCTAAAAAGAAGCAGAAAAAAATCTTTTAAAAGGTCAGTTACACACTTGATTGCTCACAAATGTGTTATAAAAGCCTATTTAAGTGAAACAACATACACAAAAGATTTATTTCTTTGGACAATGCATGTATGAGATGATGTGCATCTGTTATGATCAAGTGCATTTTTAAGATGTAAAATAATCCCTCATTATTTGCAATGCAAACACACCAGTGAAGGCATAATGATAAACAAAGCAGCCAAAAGCATGTGGTGAAAGGGTTATATTCCATTGGCTGTAGCCAAAGCTAATTCAATGTGTATTTTTAAGAATTCTTAACAATAAGACTGACAGTCAAGCCAGACCTAGCAGTGGCGTGCATTCTAAATTAAGCATTGGCTTTGACAAAAATGAAAGACACAACAATTTTGCATATGCATTGTTAGAAATGGTGTCTTTGGTTGCCAGTCAGGTTAACCCCTGTCCAAGCAAGGACCCTCAATCTAGTCATGATAAAATGAGAAACACACCTGGTTAAACTCCCACTCACCCCCTTTGGTAGCTTGGCACGAGCCAGAAGGCTTAACCCAGACACAATGTGTAAAGTATTTGTACCAAAACACACAGTAATACAGCGGACACCACACCACACCAGTTTAAAAAAATAGGTAATATTTATCTAAATCAAACAAGACCAAAATGACAAAAATCCAACATACATAAGTCATGGTATGAATTTTCAAAAGAATAAGAGTCTTACTACATATAAAACAATGGAAACGTTGATTTTATACAAAGTACTTGGTTTGCGTCAAAAATAAAGCTTCTATAAGTCCAGTCATGTTGTGTAATTTTTTTCCCTCGCATGAGAGCGATGCATTGATTTCCGGATAGGGCACTTCGGATCTGCACACAATTGAGGTGACTTTGATGCCCAGGAATGATGTGTGAGAAATCCGGTCACACGATGTTAGAAATCCGAGCAGTGTGGCGTTTGCTTCGTTATCAGCAGCTGCAAGCGGGTGCTGTGTGTCTTTTCTCCAGCCACGATGCGTCGATCTCCCAGCCACGATAAGGTGGTCAATTTCAGCCACAAAGCCGGTGGCGCATTGTTTATCTGCTGAGTTGCAGATGGCGCGTCAAATAATTCCTTGCAGCTTTCTGTGCATTGATTTCAGCTCTTGTTCTGCCAAACTCACCTTTCAAGGGCCCAAGGAATGGATAGGACACCACTTGGCAGGGCAGGAATCTCAGCAGAGAGTCAACATGTTGGCAGAGGAAGTCTTTGATGGCCCTGAGACTTGAAAACAGGAGGCAAGCTCAGGTCAAGCCCTTGGAGATTCTTCTCAAGCAGGAATGCACAACAAAGTCCAGTCTTTATCCTCTTTCACAGGCAGGATCAGCAACTGTAGGATAGCCCAGCAAAGCACATTCACAGGCCAGGGCAGCATGTCTCCTCAGCTCTTCAGCTTGGCAAAATTTCCTCTTGAATCCTTGTAGAAATCCTGAAGAAATCCAAAGTTTGGGGTTTTGGGTCCACAACTTATACCCCTTTCTGCCTTTGAAGTTGGCAAACTTCAATTAAAAGTCTCTGTTGTTCACAGGATCCTGCCCTGCCCAGGCCTGGCCCCATACACACACCAGGGGATTGTAGACTGCATTGTGGGAGGGCAGGCGCAGCCCATTCAGGTGTAGGTGACCACCCATTCCTCCACTGTAGCACAGATGGCCCATCAGGATATGCAGGCTACACCCCAGCTCCCTTTGTCTCACTGTCCGGAGGGGATTCACAAATAGCCCAACTGTCAGTCTGATCCAGACAGGGAATCCAAAAACGGGGCAGAGTCACAGAATGGTTTAAGCAAAAAAATGCCTACTTTCTAAAAGTGGCATTTCCAAACTAACAATTTAAAAACCAACTTGAACAAAAGCTTTATTTTTAAATTGTGACTTCAGAAACACCAAACTCCACATTTCTATCTGCATCCAAAGGGAATCTGCACTTAAATATTGTTAGACCTGACAGCCTTAGGGTAGTCACCCCTAACTTTTTGCCTGCCTCCCTCCTCTTTTTGGATACTGTTTTTGCTGGTTTTTAGACTCTGCGCACTTTACCACTGCTAACCAGTGATAAAGTGTATATGCTCTCTCTCTGTAAACATGGTAACTTTGGATCATACCTGATTGAACTATTTAATCTACTTATAAGTCCCCAGTCATGTGCACTCCAGGTGCCTAGGGCATATAGATTAAAGGCTACTAGTGGACCTGCAGCACGGATTGTGCCACCCACTTAAGTAGCCCCTTTTTCTTGTCTCAGGCCTACCATTGCTAGGCCTGTGTGTGCAGTTTCACTGCCACCTCGACTTGGCATTTAAAAGTACTTGCCAAGCCTAGAACTCCCCTTTTTCTGCATATAAGTCACCCTTAATGTGTGCCCTGGGTATCCCCTAGAGCAGGGTGCTGTGTAGGTAAAAGACAGGACATGTACCTGTGTAGTTATATGTCCTGGTAGTGTAAAACTCCTAAATTCGTTTTTGCACTACTGGGAGACCTGCTCCCTTCATAGGCTAACATTGGGGCTGCCCTCATACACTGTTGAAGTGGCAGCTGCTGATCTGAAAGGAGCAGGGAGGTCATATTTAGTATGGCCAGAATGGTAATACAAGATCCTACTGACTGGTGAAGTCGGATTTAATATTACTATTCTAGAAATGCCACTTTTAGAAAGTGAGCATTTCTTTGCACTTAAATCCTTCTGTGCCTTACAATCCACGTCTGGCTAGGTTTAGTTGACAGCTCCTTGTGCATTCACTCAGACACACCCCAAACACAGGGTACTCAGCCTCACTTGCATACATCTGCATTTTGAATGGGTCTTCCTGGGCTGGGAGGGTGGAGGGCCTGCCCTCACACAAAGGACTGCCACACCCCCTACTGGGACCCTGGCAGACAGGATTGAACTGAAAGGGGACCTGGTGCACTTCTTAGCCACTCTTTGAAGTTTCCCCCACTTCAAAGGCACATTTGGGTATAAAACAGGGCCTCTGCCCTACCTCATCAGACACTTGCTGGAGAAGAAACCGGAACCAGAAACTACATCCTGCCAAGAAGAACTGCCTGGCTGCTCAAAGGACTCACCTGTCTGCTTTCTACAAAGGACTGCTGTCTTGCTGTTGCCCTGCTGCCTTGCTGAACTCTTGTCTGGCTGTGAAAGTGCTCTCCAAGGGCTTGGATAGAGCTTGCCTCCTGTTCCTTGAAGTCTCAGGACCAAAAAGACTTCTTCCTTTCACTTGGACGCTCCGTGCGCCGAAAATTTCGACGCACAGCTTGTTTCGCGGCGAGAAAAACGCCGCACACCGACGCTGATCGACGCAACGCCCTCGGGACGATCGAGACTTCGACGCACAACCTCGCAAGGACAAAGCCGTTCGACTTTCCAGGAGAAATCGACGCGACGCCCACCGTGAGTGCGAAACTTTGACGCACGGCCTCGCAAGGACAACGCCGCCCGACTTCCAAGGAGAAATCGACGCGACGCCTGCCGTGAGACCAAACTTTCGACGCACGGCCTCGCAAGGACAACGCCGCCCGACTTCCAAGGAGAAATCGACGCGACGCCTACCGTGAGATCGAAACTTCGACGCGCAGCCCCGCAGAACGACGCGCAGCCGGAAAACAAGCAGGAGAATCCACGCACAGACCCGGGACATCTGGTAATCCCCGCGATCCACAAAAAGAGACTGTCTGCGCGCCGGAAAACGACGCCCGACTTCCCCGCGTGGAAAAGAACGACGCAAGTCTGTGTGTGCTGAGGAGAAATCGACGCACACACCCCTTTTTCCACGCATCTCTTCTCCTGTGGCCCTCTGAGGAGATTTTCCACCAGAAACCAGGTACTTTGTGCTTGAAAGACACTGTATTGCATTCTAAAGACTTAAGACACTTTATATCACTTCCCTGTGATATTTCTACAATTTTCCATTGCAACTTTATTCTTTTTGACCTACAATTATCCTGATAAATATTATATATTTTTCTAAACACTGTGTGGTGTATTTTTGTGGTGCTATATGGTGGTATTGTATGATTTATTGCACAAATACTTTACACATTGCCTTCTAAGTTAAGCCTGACTGCTCGTGCCAAGCTACCAGAGGGTGGGCACAGGATAATCTTGGATAGTGTGTGACTTACCCTGACTAGAGTGAGGGCTTTTGCTTGGACAGGAGGTAACCTGACTGCCAACCAAAAACCCCATTTCTAACATTGGTGATCAGCGGTGAGGATAGGACTTGTATTTGTGCAGTGACATACAGTAGCTAAGTATTTCACTACCTACCCACAGTTGAAGGTCAACTTGGTTTTTATCTCTTTTTGAAAATCCGTTTTTTCCTGACAATTTTCAAAAACTAAATCCTCACTCAACATGTCTCTGACTGGGTCTCAGACAGGGGACTTTGACCTAGTCCAGTTGGATACATACACGGTCAAACAACTAAGAGGATTCTGCAGGGCATTAAGGGTACCCACCCAAGGGGCCTCCAGAAAGGAGGACTTTCAAGTGGCGCTGAGGGCCTGGGCAGAAGCCCATTTAGAGGATGATGAGGAAGAGGAGCCAGAAAATGGCCCCTCAGAAGGATTTTCACTATCTATGGATGGTGTTACCACTGCAATTGTGCACCCTTCCAGACCAGGGAGCAGTGTCTCCATGCAAAGCCTGACCGCAGAGGAAAGGAGAGAGGAAAGGGAGTTCCAATTGCAAATGGCAAAACTGAAAATTGAGGCACAACAGGAGGAGAGGAGGGCAGAAAGAGAAGCCAAACAAGCTGAGGCTGAAAGAGCAGCCAAACAGATTGAAGCTGAAAGAACAGCCAAACAGATTCAAGCAGAAGCTGAAAGGGCAGCCAAACAAGCAGAAGCTGAAAGAGCAGCCAAACAAGTGGAAGCTGAAAGAGCGTTGGCTGAAAAGAAACTATTGTTGGCTCATGAACTGAGTCTCAAGGAGCTGGAGATCAAGGCAAGACAGTCTGAATCCAGCAATAATGGTGGCAGCATACAGACAGGACCTGCTGGAGAAAAGAAGGTTCGTATACCCAAAAATGTGGTGCCCAGTTTTGTGGTGGGAGATGACATAGATAAATGGTTAGCTGCTTATGAAGTTGCACTAAGGGCTCATGAGGTTCCTGAAGGGCAATGGGGGGTAGCTATGTGGGGTTATGTGCCGCCATTGGGGAGGGACACACTTCTCACATTGGATCCACCGGATCAAAACACATACCCACTCCAGAAAGCCACTTTACTTGCCAAGTTTGGGCTGACCCCTGAGGGATACCGTCAGAGGTTCAGGGACAGCACCAAACAAACCACACAAACATGGGTAGATTTCTTTGATTTCTCTAGTAAGGCACTGAATGGATGGGTGCGGGGCAACAAAGTAGCAGATTATAAAGGTTTATATGACTTGATCCTGAGAGAGCATATGCTTAATGTTACTTATACCGATTTGCGCCAGCACCTAGTGGATAGTAAGCTGACTGATCCCAGGAAGCTTGCTGAGGAGGCGGACCTCTGGGTTAGCACCAGAGTGTCCAAAAAGGTACCTGGGGGGGACTCCCACAAAGGTGGTCAGGGTTCCCAACAGAAGAAAGAGGGGGGAGATAAACTTACAGATAAGGAACTCTCTAAAGGCCCCCAAAAGAATTCCCAGGGAGGGGGTGGCAACCCTTCCTTTTCCAAATTTGGGAAGAAGCCAGGGACATTTGACAGGTCAGGAAAATCTAGCCCCAAATGCATGGAGTGTTACCAATATGGTCACTACAAAGGCGATCCACAGTGCCCCAAGAGGGCACCGTCCACTACCGGACAGGCACCTGGGTTGACTAGTGTAGCACTCGGGGGGGAGATGGACCCCACTAGCTTTGGGGAGCAGGTAGAGATTTCCCTAGTGTCCCTGGGAGAAGGAGAAATGATGTCCAAGGTCCACATGCCTAAAAATACTTCCAAGTACCGGCAGTGGGTCCTCATTGATGGGCAGAAGGTGGAGGCTCTGCGTGACACAGGAGCCAGTATGACTACTATCAAGAGTCAGCTGGTGTCCACAGAGCAGATAATCCCTAATACATTCCACCAGGTCATAGTCGCTGACAATCGCGAGAGTCACCTACCGGTGGCTCGGGTTCCCTTTGAGTGGGGGGGGGGTCTCTGGTACTCTGAAAGTAGCTGTGAGTCCTGCCATGCCTGTAGATTGTCTGTTAGGCAATCATCTAGAGCATACTGCTTGGAAAGAAGTAGAGCTCAGATCTCACCTGGAGATGTTAGGGTTACCTGAGTGGGTCTGCATGACCACCCGGTCCATGGCTGACCGAGAGGGAAGTCAAGGGCATCTGGAGCCTGGAACGATGGCCCAGGGAGCTGCCAAGAGGAGGGACAAGGGGCGCGGGAAACCGGCCCCAGAAGTTCCCACAGTGGCTGACGGGGCTCCTGAGGAGGAGACTCCCGAGCCAACTGGGGAAGACATTGCCACCCTAGGTGACTTACCGGAGCCTGCTGGCTGGCAAGTTGAGGGTGGACCCACCAGGGAGGAATTCTGCAAGGCGCAGAAAGAGTGTCCCACTCTAGAAGGGTTGAGGAAACAAGCCTTAAACCAGGCAGCAGGTGACGCCTCTGGCCATCACCACCTATATTGGGAGAACGATCTCCTCTACAGTGAGCCTAGGGTTCCGGTCTTTGGGGCAGCACGTGTGCTGGTGGTCCCCCAATGTTACCGAGCCTTCCTACTGGGTCTGGCTCACGACATTCCCCTGGCAGGACATTTGGGACAAGACAAGACCTTCAACAGGCTTGTCACCCACTTTCACTGGCCCAAAATGAGGACACACTCAGACAAATTCTGCAGGGCTTGTCCTACCTGCCAGGCTAGTGGTAAAGCAGGAAAGAGGGTTAAAACCCCCCTGATTCCACTTCCTGTCGTTGGCACCCCCTTTGAAAGGGTGGGCGTCGACATTGTTGGCCCCTTGGACCCCAAAACTGCCTTAGGCAACAGGTTTATCCTGGTTTTGGTGGACCATGCCACCCGGTACCCAGAGGCAATCCCTCTGAGGACCGTAACTGCATCGGTGGTAGCCAGAACCCTGATGGGGATATTTACCCGTGTGGGATTCCCCAAGGAGATAGTGTCTGACCGAGGCACTAACTTCATGTCCGCGTACATGAAGCATCTGTGGGATGCGTGTGGTGTAACCTACAAGTTCACCACACCCTATCACCCCCAGTCTAATGGGCTTGTGGAGAGATTCAACAAGACCCTGAAAGGCATGATTGGTGGCCTCCCTGAGGCCATGAGGCGTAAATGGGACGTCCTCTTACCATGCCTTCTCTTTGCTTACAGAGAGGTCCCCCAGAGGGGGGTAGGGTTCAGTCCCTTTGAGCTTCTCTATGGGTACCCCGTCAGGGGACCCTTAAGCATTGTCAAGGAGGGATTGGAGAACGCTCCAAAGACACCCCCTCAGGACGTGGTCAGCTACATGTTGGCCCTCCGCAATCAGATGACCCGCTTCTGGAAAGAGGCCCAAAGTAACCTGGAGGCCAGTCAAGAGGTGATGAAACAATGGTATGACCAGAAGGCCACTCTGGTAGAGTTTCAACCTGGAGACAAAGTGTGGGTAATGGAGCCAGTAGAGCCCAGAGCTCTCCAGGACCGCTGGTCTGGCCCATTTGAAATAAAGGAGCGGAAAGGGGAGGCCACTTACCTAGTGGACCTCCAAACCCCTAGGAACCCCCTAAGGGTGCTCCACGTGAACCGACTAAAAGCTCATTTTGAGAGGTCGGAGATCAACATGCTTCTGGTCACAGATGAAGGAATGGAAGAGGAGAGTGAACCTCTCCCTGACCTCCTCTCTGCCCAAGAAGGTGATGGGTCCGTAAGCGGGGTCATTCTGTCTGACTCCCTGACTCTAAACCAGAAAGGAGACTGCTATGAGCTGTTGGAGCAGTTCTCCCCCCTCTTCTCCCTTACTCCGGGACTGACCCACCTCTGTGTTCATGATATTGACACCGGTGACAGTCTCCCTGTGAAGAACAAAATTTACAGGTTGTCAGATAAGGTGAAGGCCAGCATCAAGGAGGAGGTCTCCAAGATGTTGACGCTAGGGGTTATTGAGAAGTCCAGTAGTCCCTGGGCCAGCCCAGTGGTGTTGGTCCCCAAGGCTACTGCCCCAGGCGCGAAGCCAGAACTCCGGTTCTGCGTGGACTACCGGGGTCTCAACTCAGTCACACGGACTGATGCTCACCCCATCCCCCGAGCTGATGAGCTCGTGGACAGGCTAGGCGCTGCCAAGTTCCTGAGTACGTTTGATCTTACTTCAGGGTACTGGCAGATCGCCCTGACTGAGGGGGCTAAGGAAAGGTCCGCCTTTTCCACCCCTGACGGCCATTACCAGTTCCGGGTGATGCCGTTTGGATTGAAAAATGCCCCCGCTACCTTCCAACGGTTGGTTAACGGGGTCCTGGCTGGCAAGGATGCCTTCTGTGCAGCCTACCTGGATGACATAGCTGTCTACAGTTCCAGCTGGGAGGAACACCTGCTCCACCTCAAGGAGGTGCTTCAGGCCCTGCAACAGGCAGGCCTGACCATCAAGGCTAGTAAGTGCCAGATTGGGCAGGGTTCCGTGGTGTACTTGGGACACCTAGTAGGTGGTGGCAAGGTGCAGCCACTCCAGGCCAAGATCGAAACTATCAAGGCCTGGCAACCACCTCGAACCCAGACTGAGGTGAGAGCCTTTTTAGGCCTCACCGGATACTACCGCAGGTTTGTCAAGGGCTATGGTACCATTGTGTCCCCCTTGACAGAACTCACGTCCAAGAAGCAACCTAGGTTGGTGAATTGGACAGAGGCTTGTCAGAAAGCCTTTGACGCCCTGAAGGAAGCCATGTGCACGGCCCCCGTGCTCAAGGCCCCTGACTACTCCCAGGAATTTATCGTGCAGACAGACGCTTCAGAGCATGGCATAGGGGCAGTCCTAGCACAGCTAAATGAGGAGGGCCAAGATCAACCGGTAGTCTTTATTAGCAGAAGGCTATTACCACGGGAACAGAGGTGGAGTGCTATTGAAAGAGAAGCTTTTGCTGTGGTCTGGGCACTGAAGAAGCTTAGGCCCTACCTGTTTGGGACTCACTTCCTAGTTCAGACAGACCACAGGCCCCTCAGATGGCTCATGCAGATGAGGGGTGAGAATCCAAAACTTCTGAGGTGGTCCATTTCCCTACAGGGGATGGACTTTACGGTGGAACATCGCCCAGGGGTTGACCACGCCAATGCTGATGGTCTCTCCAGGTACTTCCGCCTTAGCGATGAGAGCTCCCAGGAGGTCGGGTAGCTCTCCCCACTTTCAGCTGGGGGGGACACATGTTAGACCTGACAGCCTTAGGGTAGTCACCCCTAACTTTTTGCCTGCCTCCCTCCTCTTTTTGGATACTGTTTTTGCTGGTTTTTAGACTCTGCGCACTTTACCACTGCTAACCAGTGATAAAGTGTATATGCTCTCTCTCTGTAAACATGGTAACTTTGGATCATACCTGATTGAACTATTTAATCTACTTATAAGTCCCCAGTCATGTGCACTCCAGGTGCCTAGGGCATATAGATTAAAGGCTACTAGTGGACCTGCAGCACGGATTGTGCCACCCACTTAAGTAGCCCCTTTTTCTTGTCTCAGGCCTACCATTGCTAGGCCTGTGTGTGCAGTTTCACTGCCACCTCGACTTGGCATTTAAAAGTACTTGCCAAGCCTAGAACTCCCCTTTTTCTGCATATAAGTCACCCTTAATGTGTGCCCTGGGTATCCCCTAGAGCAGGGTGCTGTGTAGGTAAAAGACAGGACATGTACCTGTGTAGTTATATGTCCTGGTAGTGTAAAACTCCTAAATTCGTTTTTGCACTACTGGGAGACCTGCTCCCTTCATAGGCTAACATTGGGGCTGCCCTCATACACTGTTGAAGTGGCAGCTGCTGATCTGAAAGGAGCAGGGAGGTCATATTTAGTATGGCCAGAATGGTAATACAAGATCCTACTGACTGGTGAAGTCGGATTTAATATTACTATTCTAGAAATGCCACTTTTAGAAAGTGAGCATTTCTTTGCACTTAAATCCTTCTGTGCCTTACAATCCACGTCTGGCTAGGTTTAGTTGACAGCTCCTTGTGCATGCACTCAGACACACCCCAAACACAGGGTACTCAGCCTCACTTGCATACATCTGCATTTTGAATGGGTCTTCCTGGGCTGGGAGGGTGGAGGGCCTGCCCTCACACAAAGGACTGCCACACCCCCTACTGGGACCCTGGCAGACAGGATTGAACTGAAAGGGGACCTGGTGCACTTCTTAGCCACTCTTTGAAGTCTCCCCCACTTCAAAGGCACATTTGGGTATAAAACAGGGCCTCTGCCCTACCTCATCAGACACTTGCTGGAGAAGAAACCGGAACCAGAAACTACATCCTGCCAAGAAGAACTGCCTGGCTGCTCAAAGGACTCACCTGTCTGCTTTCTACAAAGGACTGCTGTCTTGCTGTTGCCCTGCTGCCTTGCTGAACTCTTGTCTGGCTGTGAAAGTGCTCTCCAAGGGCTTGGATAGAGCTTGCCTCCTGTTCCTTGAAGTCTCAGGACCAAAAAGACTTCTTCCTTTCACTTGGACGCTCCGTGCGCCGAAAATTTCGACGCACAGCTTGTTTCGCGGCGAGAAAAACGCCGCACACCGACGCTGATCGACGCGACGCCCTCGGGACGATCGAGACTTCGACGCACAACCTCGCAAGGACAAAGCCGTTCGACTTTCCAGGAGAAATCGACGCGACGCCCACCGTGAGTGCGAAACTTTGACGCACGGCCTCGCAAGGACAACGCCGCCCGACTTCCAAGGAGAAATCGACGCGACGCCTGCCGTGAGACCAAACTTTCGACGCACGGCCTCGCAAGGACAACGCCGCCCGACTTCCAAGGAGAAATCGACGCGACGCCTACCGTGAGATCGAAACTTCGACGCGCAGCCCCGCAGAACGACGCGCAGCCGGAAAACAAGCAGGAGAATCCACGCACAGACCCGGGACATCTGGTAATCCCCGCGATCCACAAAAAGAGACTGTCTGCGCGCCGGAAAACGACGCCCGACTTCCCCACGTGGAAAAGAACGACGCAAGTCTGTGTGTGCTGAGGAGAAATCGACGCACACACCCCTTTTTCCACGCATCTCTTCTCCTGTGGCCCTCTGAGGAGATTTTCCACCAGAAACCAGGTACTTTGTGCTTGAAAGACACTGTATTGCATTCTAAAGACTTAAGACACTTTATATCACTTCCCTGTGATATTTCTACAATTTTCCATTGCAACTTTATTCTTTTTGACCTACAATTATCCTGATAAATATTATATATTTTTCTAAACACTGTGTGGTGTATTTTTGTGGTGCTATATGGTGGTATTGTATGATTTATTGCACAAATACTTTACACATTGCCTTCTAAGTTAAGCCTGACTGCTCGTGCCAAGCTACCAGAGGGTGGGCACAGGATAATCTTGGATAGTGTGTGACTTACCCTGACTAGAGTGAGGGCTTTTGCTTGGACAGGAGGTAACCTGACTGCCAACCAAAAACCCCATTTCTAACAAATATGCTTTGCAGGCAGCCCCCATGTTAACATATGGGATAGATAGGCCTTGCAACAGTGAAAACCAGATTTAGCAGTATTTCACTGTTAGGACATGTAAAACACATCAGTACATGTCCCACCTTTAACATACACTGCACCCTGCCCATGTGGCTACCTAGGGCCTTCCTTAGGGGCGCGTTATATGTATAGAAAGGAAAGGCTTAGGGTACACTTGCCAGGTCGAATTGGCAGTGCAAGACTGCACACACAGAGACTGCAGTGGCAGGTCTGAGACATGTTTACAGGGCTACTCATGTGGGCCCACTAGTTGCATTTGATTTACAGGCCCTGGGCACCTCTAGTGCACTTTACTAGGGACTTACTAGTAAATCAAATATGCCAATCAAGGAAAAACAATCACCAATACAATTTACACAGAAGGCATATGCACTTTAGCACTGGTTAGCAGTGGTAAAGTGTCCAGAGTCCTAAAGCCAGCAAAACTGGTCAGACAAAATAGGAGGAAGGAGGCAACAAGATTGGGGATGACCCCAAAAAAGGGCCAGGTCCAACATGCATTTTCACCCACTGAGTGACACTTTTCTTCATGGATGACATTGCGAAGTGTAGAGGAATTAAATATAACTGTTAATCTCCTGGAAAACTAATGACAAAGTCTAGAAGGATTAACTTTCAGGAAAGGGATGTGCCAGATAATCTTTCATACATGGGAAAACATAGCAGAGATTAATGTCTTTATTTTGAATTTACACTTTATTTTGAATTTCACAATGATTGTCGTTACCTTCTGGAAGGTGCTGCTTTCAATCTGATGCTGCTGTCACATGGGGTTAGTATTTTTAGAGAAAGTAGTCCAACAATGTGAATAATGTCTCACAATGTTTTAAGGCATTTGTTGAAACAGGCAACCTGTCTGTAAGGTGACTGATGAATATTAAGGCTGCCATATCATCAATGTCAGCAGATTTACACTTTTTGCAATCCTTTGCATTCATTTAATCATTTCAGTGAGTTGTAATTTTAGTTTGAGTAATCAAGTTTGCATAACACTGAGGCCAAAGGAAATGTGTACCATATCTTTGCACAATTATGGTTTGCTGTGTTTGCCATATGATCCCTCATTCCCTGCAAACAGCTAAACTGGACCACAGGTTATTAAAATGCTGAAAAGGAAGGTAATTCAGCTTTGGATGCCTTGTTCATTGGCCACTCATCACTTGTTGGCTACTGCTTTCAGACATCAAGAAAGGTGAGAGCAGAATGTAAGGAAAGAGAGGATTGGGACAAAGTGAAAAGAATGGCACTTATTTATTTTGAACTTGTTTTGTTCCACATCATATTCATGTTTACAACCCATTGTTATTAAAGTATTAGTTATTTTGAGAGTGCACTCACATTTTTGAAGAATCTTAAACATCTCTCATCTTTTTGAAAGGTCTGATGGCCTGAATCATAAAGGACAGTTGCCACTTCTGAAAAACTTAAATAATAAATATGCAAAGTTCAACACCATTCAGTATGTCTGTCTCTACCAAACAGCTTTCGAGAGGCCTGATAAAGCATACACAGACAAAACGTGCAAAAGGGCTCCAGTAGACACATTTTGATACATAGGGGCTATTTTATATGTTGGTGGAAAGGGTAATCCATTGCAAAGGCAATAGAGTGCCCTTTCTGCTAACTTAATGATTCACCTACCCAATTTATATGCGAACGGACCTTTGTTTAACAACGGTGGAGAGTACATTGTCTCTGCCATGATTACACCCTTCTGATGGTCCGACAGAGTAAGGAGGTTGGAGGTTGACCTGCATATCTGCCTACTTAATATAGATGGGAGGACATACAGGCCAATTTTCACTGTTTGTCACCAGCAGGAAAATCCTGGCAGTAAGGAGCAATGAAAACTACAAAATCCTCCCCTCGCCATGGGAGCATTGTTCTTTATATTTTCAAAAACGAAATCCCACTTTGGAGTTTTGATGTTGAAAATACAAAAATATTCTAACTTTGCTATATGGCTCTGTCATGTTTGATGGAACTGTACAGCATGGTTACAATATACTTGCTGAAAACGCCTTGACAGATGTTCCTGTCAATGCTTGAAATGATCTCTGGGCCAACAGGCATTGAAAAATGTGTTTTTCAGGACTTCCACCAGGATGATTAAGTAATTTACTCCGTTGCCCTGGTGGAGAACAACCCATCTGCCAAATTAAAAATCTGGCCTATCTGTAGGCTGTGAAGAACGACATCAGCACAAATATCACTAGAAGGAGCAGCAGTCTAGGTCTCTGCCTTGTCCAAGATTTGTATACATTTACTCTTGAATGAATCAAGAGCACTAACCAAGCATTTAACAAAATATGTTTCTTGCATTTCAATGGAAGACATAGTCATGTAATGTTGGTCAAAATATTTTGAGTACCATTTGTTGAAAGTGATTATGTTTCTTTAAAATAATCAGCATTTTCAGTAGTTTTTTAGATCTTTTTTCTACCAATGCCTATGAACAACACAATGTTCCAGTTATTGTGTAGTATATAGCATTTCTATATTGCATTATTTAGTCAAATATTCAGTATCATTTTGGCAAACACTTCAGGTGTCCCTGATTAAAACACCTGCAAAACAATGATTTGTAAATGAAAGGAGGAGCTGGAAAGGTGATTCACTTCAGATATGGAGTGATCAACCAGTCACATGATTTAAATGGCGATGAAACAGCATAAGTGCTGAACTATTTTGGTAGTGCCTTATGTGTATTAAACAAAAAACAAAAAAACAAAAAAACAAGTGCCTGGGTCCTTCTCAGGTGGCCACTTCAGTTTATATCACCCATTGCTGCCAATGACTTCACCGACACAAGTACTAACCATCACACTCTTACAAGTGTGACAATTCAGACTAGAGGCCACACAAAGCTAAAAGAACAGCATAGGCAGCATTTTTATTGTATATTTAATTATTAAACACTGTTGAGCTCATCTCAAAATTAGACGGACAGCATCACCATGAGGTGGACTGTCACTAGTGCAGGTGTTGAGAATTAGGTGCTTGTGCAGAGCACTGGAAATCATTGGCTCAAATTAAGTACTGCATTTACCACACATTGCAGTTTTTCACCTGGTAGCTTCAACCCCCTGAATCTGAGATTGACGTCAGAATGGAAAACACATTTTAATTTGCTCTCTATTATTAGTAAAAACAGATTTTCAACATGTTATCACCGCCAGTTTCAGGTAAAACCTGGAATAGCATGATTGAGGGAAGAAACACCAAGAGGACATGTGCACATTTCGAGCATGTAAGACTATGAAACTGAGCACACACACGGTTTGCACCATATCTAACACTTACTTTGGGCCTCGGAATAAACCAGTACGTGCTTAATTAAAACGACAAGTTAAAAGGGGAACGCACTTTTGAATAGAGGCTTATATTTTAAGTAAAGTGTGTACTAGTTTTCTTTCTTTTTCAGATCCATGCTATGATGTGCCTCGCTGCAAACACTGCTTACTGGAGGTGCGCTTCAAGAACGGAAGAGACCACGGAGCCACCACCAAAGGAGACCCTTCCACTCGAAGAGGTTCAGGGCTCTGAGACAGGGGCATCCCCGGTCACTACATAGGATGCTTAATAGACCAGCATTAACTTTAATTTTACGAATTTATGTGGCAATTTTTAGTACTGTAAACAACAGACTTTACCGACAATGGTATATATAATAATTATAAATAGTATGTAGTATGAATTATCTTGGACAAACATCAACAAATCATTATCAATGATACCCATCCAGTATGACACCCCAAGTAGTCAGGGCACCGACCTGGCCATTCACAAGTTTATTAGGTGTGGGTGACACCTGATATCACAGATGTCTTCTTCCATGTTCTATGTTATTTATTTTGTAGAGTGCTAAGGCTCCTCGTGAGCACTTAATTAATGTTATGCATGAGACGTTCAATGTCCTGTGAGCATGTAGTAAGGTACCGGTCATTTTTGACTCTGTAATACTACTTTTATCTTTGTTTGTGATGTGTCTTGTATCACAAAAACTTTACAAACACTACAGTTGGGAATAATCAACACCAACTTTACAGTGCTGTCATCCTGCACACAAATAAATCGGTATTGAATTCACAAGACATTCTGTGCTACACAATAATGACAGCAGCTAGATGCAATTTTTTTTCCACTTAAGGCAACGCATTGGGATGCCGGATTGCTTTCAAGACAGATCAAATACCACGGCGCATACAAGTGCTGTTAATGTCCAAACAGTAGGCATCCTTCCTCCAGAGATGAACAGAATCGAGCAAAATCATAATTATGTTGACTTCAACAGTTCACAGCGGAAGCAAAAACAGCCAAAGGCGTAAAAAATCTCGAAACAGAACAGTAATAGCTTTGTGAGAATTAAAGCCAAGGTGCAACTTGAATAAACGTGTTCTACAGCAGGTTGGCAGAGTAAAGGAACCTTAGAGTTCTTTGAATTGTGCCTATGACACAGGAATCTTTTATTGAAATGTACCCGTGTCTCTTTATTCTGTGATTGCAATCTGCTTGGAATGCTATACGAATCCTGTTAAAAAGGCTGAGCATTCTACCCTAGGTTACACTGCAGACCTGCCCCATAGAGACTTCCTGTGGATTTCCACCAGATTTCATGTGCAATGCAAGGCAGTTTCCGTGAGCTTGATATATAAGTATCTTCAGTAAACATAAAGACGATTGAAACAGACCTCAACAAATTATGGGGTGTAGAATGTACAATGTGGTCTTGATGGTGACAATTTTATATGAAGTGAGAGGGCAAGTATCAGAAATACGGAGTCCACACATAGAGTATTGTGCAGATGTAAGATGAATGGTAAGTCAGTGAATGAGGCATGGTGAGGAGATAATGTGATATTTAACACACTTGCTTCATGGAAAGAGGGAGAGCTTGCAAACAATGAATGGGAAAAGAGGTGGAAGAAAAGACGGAGAAGAAAGAATTATGAAGAAAGAATAATTCAAGGGCAAGGAATGAGAAAAAGAAAGAAAGCGAGAAGGAAAAAGAAAGAGCCAAGCAAGGAATGAAGGAAGAAGAAATTAAAGAGGTGAATAAGAAATAGAAGATAGGAAGAAAAATGAGACAATGAAAATAAAAAAAAGAATGAGGTGTTTAGAAAGATTAAGAAAGGACAAAGATAGAAATGGATAAAGCCAAAAAGAAAAAAAACATGAAAGCATGAGACATGAAAAAAAGAATGAATGAGGCACACGATACCAGGAAGGACAAATGAGTAAAGGAAGCTGAGAGAATAAGAAAGGACGCAGACAGAACAAAATGCCAAAGGGATGAGAGAGGCGAGAAAAAGGAAAAAAGACAATAGATAGAAAAGATGGAAAATTTGAAAAGGGAGAAAGCGTAAGACGTCTGCTGAGGAAAGAACACCCTCTTTGTACAGAAGAGGAATGCTCCAATAAGCTGATGCTGAATAAGGTGTTTCCATCTGGTTATGAGGGAGCATCTGTGAGGTCCCCGTTGAGTGGCCGCACTCAGATTATTAATGGGAAGCACCAAAGACGAAGGCAGGTCTCTAACTGAATTTCAACAGCCTTGGTCTAGTGCAACACAGTAAAGCGATAATATGGATGAATGAATGCATCAATTAATGTGGGAGAGTACAGAAGTAAAGGAATACTACTGCAAATGTACGTGAATAAATGAAAGAGTATACACAAATCATTGACTGCAGCAGTGAGAAAATGCAGGAATTAATGTCTAAGTATGCAGCATTAAATACGTACACCTGCGAATGAGTACCTGAGTGAAAGATTGAGTGCAGAGGAATGAATGAGTGCAAAAATGAATAAATGAGCGTACAGGCAGCAGGGAACAAATACAAAAAAAACTATGAGTGTACAGAACTGAGAATGTAGTAGTAAAATAGCAAGGGTGAATGAGGATTAGGGCACTAGTGAATGAGTAGCAAAATGGAAGAATGGACAGGATTCAATGAGCGCTACTGTAATGCGTGAATATAGCAAACGAGTGAGCTCGGAGGCATGTACGAGAGTAGAAGAGAATAACTGAGTATAGGAAAGAATATGTTAATAGAAGTACACTGGGTATAGAAGTTCATGTGTGAGCATATAGAAGTGAATGAGTGTAACACTACATGAGTGAGTAAAAGAATGGGTAAAAACATGAGCACTCTTGTGGAAGTGGCTGGCTGGAGCACCCTGATGAACATGTCCATGCAGCAGAGTTTGACACTGCAGCTCGCGACACAGCACGATCTGAAGAACAGCAAAGCCTCAATCTTATGTCTGTCAATTGCTGTGGGTAGCACGCAGTGTTCTGCAATAGAACGGTAAGGAAGTCTACGATGAAGCATACCACCATGGGCATACCACCTTAGGTCAACAGGAGAGTTTTTAGATTGATCCAATTGAGTCGTGCTCTATAATTTATTTATGTAATAACTGTGAGTAGTCCTCCAGACTTACAGAGCCCAATGATCACCCAGCACCTCCTTGATGACAAGCCAGCAAAAAGTATGAAGCATTTCAGAGCCCTATAAATACTTTAACTTTTTCTGATTTATTGATTTTTCAAATTCAACATCTTCCTTGGACATGTGATCCATATGTCTTCCGTTGAGGGAAAATAAAGGAAGTGTTGGATAATAGTAGGATATTCATCCAGGGATTTTGGTGTTAGGCTTGTCTACCTGGTCCTCCAGGCTGCCACCACCCCTTTACACTTTGCTCTTCTTGCACATCTTTACTTTTCCTCAGCACTGTAACTTATTTAACCACAGCTACCGAGTACATTAACATTGCTCCTAGATTTCTTCAGGAAAAACAAATACACTATCAAGATGAGAATGACTTAGGCACACCAGTTCAAAAACTCACAGAAGTTGTTTTTCAACCACCTAGGGTGATACTCTCTCTCCGTTTTGAACAATCCTACCCATAGAAACCAAAGATCCACCATGGAAAAGTGTCGCAGAAATTCTAGTGCTAATGAACAAGAGGATCGCCAGAAAGCTTTAGAATTAGCTCCCTCCAAATCTTCAAAGGTCATATGGATTAGGCTACCATCTCCATTGACTCCACTGACATTCAATATTATGGGAACAGGGGGTACGACACTCCCCCTTTAGATCCGTCAAATTCAATTAGGTGTATTCAAGGCATAAGTATGAGAAGAGAACAAGAAGGGGATGGTAATTCTTCGCTGTGTGAATTTCAACTTCCAAAAAGAAATGAAGGGACTTCCTGGTCACCATAAACCAAATTAGACTGTACAAAAGGGACAGAGGGAGGAGTCATTCTAATTGGCTTGAGCCATAAAGATGAGATCGGACCACCAAAGACCACCGTCACATTTCAATTTTGATGACATCCCACCTGGAGACCCAAAATGAGCCTGAAAGTGAACCCCTTGTGGCACCAACCAAAGAGGAAGAAGCCCTTTTGTGTGATGATCCAGGGGGTCCCCTTGCAAGCCAAGGGTGTGGCTAATGTTCATTCAGGCTACCCACCCTTCTTATGTGGACCTGGTGATGATGGTCTAAGACCGGAAGAAACTATTAATTCTACAAGAGGAGCTTACCAAGCTGACCAACTGCAGTGAAAAAGAATATTGACAACAGCTTGATGTGATCCAACAGATCCAACTAGGATGGCATAACCTAGAATGTTTGTGGCTTTGTTTAGTGGAGCATGTTTAATCAAACTTTAAATAGGAAGTGAGAGAGAATGTTTGCAGAAATACAGATTTAAATAAAGGAGCGAAGGAGTAAATGTACAGCACTGAATGAGTGTAGCAGTAAATGTGGGAAAACAGGAATGAAAGAAGCAGTGAGTGTAGAGGAGTGAATGCGTGTATCAAATTTACTAAGCCTTGTTTGCAGCTGAGTACAGTCTGTCTGTAACTCAGGTTGGTTCAGTATTCCAGTGCTACAGCTAAAATAACCTCTTAACCATACCTTCTAATCAAAGCAGTCTTTCTTTCAATAATGTACATCCTTTGAGCAAGCAGAAAATTGGTGCCCAATATGAATTTGCACCATTATAAAGAGCATGATGGCTACGAACTTTCATGTCAACTAAAAACCAGTATTGAAGCAAGGTTGTAAAATAACCCCCCCTGTTGATAATCTTAAGGTTTGGGGGAGAGACGCAGGAGATGTATGAGCTGTCAATCTCAAATGGTGTAAGAAATAAAACTCCACCTACTAAAATGCTCTTCAAGTAAAGCCTGGCAAGTTGCTACTTGGCAATTAACCTGAAATGCTGCTTTGTGTACCTGTTTCCTAATTATATAGCCTGCTATTTAGCATCTAGAGATGTGTAAATAACAAGATAATTCACAAGCATTACATGCCAGGACTGTGCAGAAACTACTGAGTAATTGTACACATATTACTACCATCCTTGCTGTTACCTCTTCTGCCATTATTTCAATATTTTCTCCAATTCTTCAATTGTCTCATAAGACTTCAGTCTTGACACTCTCTTAAGTGTTGTTCCTGCACAAGGAAACAACACAGAAAATGGACAAGGATTCTCAGAGTCGACCTATTCTGCAGCAGAGTCTGGAAATTGTTTTAGTCCATTGGAGCTGCTTTCAACTTAGAAGTCATGAGGTGAATTTGGGCACAGTATAGTAGAGTCAGAAATTTAGAAATGTATAGTAGAGTCAGAAATTTAGAAATGTATTGGAAGAAATTCCAGCCTTGTTCTATGCAACAGCTATTGTTACAAAGGTACATGCACCAGCTCTGGCATGATTAAATGGAAGTATAATCTGTTTGTTGAAAAGCTGGATGGCCAGGCGGTGAAAACCACAGAGAGCGGAGACCAGATGCCAGCCTGAAAATTGATTCTAAACAGCAAGCCCTCATGATCGACAAAACAGTGAAGTGGATACCATTGAAACTAACTATAGGGAAAAGTGTTCATGTGAACCAAATGCAAGAATTATAGGAATAACAAAAGATGCTGTTGTTGCTACTCTGTTCTCTGGGCACTGATTACTAAAATAGATACAATGCAAGATTGTATGTATCTGTTTTGAAGCTTTACATGCTGGGAGAACTTACCAACCATCCATTGCAAAATGGGCAGAACTTATCAATGTTTTGAGGTTAAGGGTGATAAAAGCAACAAATCATGAAGGTCTGCTTGATCCTCACCTTAAATAGATGGTGGAGAGCGTGTGCCAATCATTATATCCTAAGACTATTTGCAGAGTTTCTTGAAGGAAATAAAGGGTGAGTAAGGCATGTTCCAAGGTGATTTGAAAGAACATATGTGAGAGCTCAGTCAGAATGTGAATGAACTGGGCACCAGAGTTGATGACATACAGCATACAATGGATGGTCACTCATGAGAACTACTACATATTGTCAATGATCTGATGTGTTTGGAAGACCAGTATATCAAATTGACGTTGAAACAGCAAGATCATGAGAATTGCTTGAGACAAACAACATTAGAATAAGAGGACTACGTGGGAAGGATGCAGAAGGGGATGATATTCATTACTATGTCCAGCACATGTTGCCTCATACTAGTGGCAAACCAGAAGATCCCTCCAATGGATTGGACTGTACTCACAGGGTCTCAGCATTGGTCTCCTGCAGAGAAGTGTTCCCCCTCCCCACAACTTACTATCCTGGGTACATTTCTTTGAAGAGAAGGAGGAAATCATGGTGATTGTTCGTACCATGGAGAATGAAGAATATGATGGCCATAAATTGATCTTATCAAAGAACTAGCAGCAAATACATTGTGAAGGCAGAGATATCAGTGGACCATCTCTTTTGTCTTATTTTCACATGGAACAAAGCAAAACTATGAAGGAAGCTCTGTAAGAAGCGTAAAGCTTCAGAATCCAGCCAACTGAATGAGGAGTCAATAACAGCCCTATATCCAGAGACTAAGAGAGCTCATAAACCGATCATGGTACGAGAAAGTGAACAATACTTCCATGGAGCATATTGGGAACTGCAAAAATGGAGGGAAGGGGACGAGAGGAAAAAGGAGGAACTTAGTGGCAACAATGGACAACCACAAGGGTGTTAAGTGGTGGGAAGTGGAGAAGGTTTTTGGGAATGGGGGTCTTGTTGGGGGTGTTTGATTACATATAATACAGGAGTTGAAATGAACTTAGTAATAATTTCAAGGAGATCACCCGACTAAGAGGACCACTATATAGTAGGAGGAATGTCAGGTAGACTACTGACCAACTCAGGAGGTGCTTATGAAGTGCAAAAATCGGAACAATTGTCATGGATTCTAGGCTAAATGGTGGCATGGCTCTGTTGATAGACACCCATATCTTATGGTTTGCACCATTAGTCTTAATATAAAGAGCCTTAATGCACCAAACGTTAAGCCATATCTAATTTTCTTGGGGATTCTCAGGTAGATATCTGTCTTATTCAACAAACTCATCTCCTTAAATCAAATCAATCTAGAATGAAGACTAAGGGCCTGATTTAGAATTTGTTGGATGGGTTAATCCGTCATGAACTTGGCGGATATCCCGTCTACTGTATTATGATAATTGTAGGATATAATGGAATTGTAAGACGGTTGACAGGATATCCGTCATGTTGATGATGGAGTAACCGCCTCCTCCTAACTCTAAGTCAGTCCCTAAATCCTTCCTGACCCAAATATTCTCATCCCAGACATCTACACCTGCAGTTGTTGCTATACTATCCATTAACAAGACAATGATAGACAAAGAGGGGAGGTGGGGAACAGTAGAGTTGCAGTATGGAGGAAATGTGTGCACTATTGCTTCCATCTATGCTCCAAACTCAGGACAACAACAGTTCTTGAAAACAACCATCTCCCTGGTATTTTAATTCGCTAAAGGGGAAGTAATTGTGGGAGGTGACCTTAACATAGTAATGGACCACTTAAGAGATCCCTCCTAACAAAGATATGATGGAGAGGGGGCGCCATTGGGGATTTCTGAGAATAATTGGCTGAGAAGGGCCTGAGTGTATGAGGAGTGAAACATGGCTAGGAAAGGTACTATACATATTACTCAGATGCTCACAAAACAAATGCTCATTTTGATAATTTTCTCCTGAGCCCAAGCTTACTTTCAGTAGTGTCGGCTGCCACCATAGGACCGATGGCTCTGTCGGACCATTCCCCTCTAACGTTAGAGGTACAATTTCCACATCAGCTTCATAGAAGCCATTCATGGCACCTTAACGAGTTTCTGTTGAATTATCCCACCATTAAAGAATGCATTGAGAAAGCAAAATTGGATTATATAGAACAAAATGGCCAACTGGACACCCTAGGTGCAACAATATAGGATGCTTTTAAAGCTGTGTTGAAAGAATAATAATATTAGAAACAGCCAATGTGAAAAAGCTTAGAGGGGACAAAGGATGCAACTGTAACCCCACCTTGTGTCCCTAGAACAGGAACACAAATGCACATCCTCCACAAAAAAATGGAGCAAAGTTTTAGCTGCCTGAACACAACTCCTTTCCTTAGAGTTAGACAAAGCAGAATACACTTTTAGCACACTAAACATAAATATTTTTCTTCAAACCACAAGGTGGTAAGTTGTTAGCTTCTCAACTTAGTGCTAGAGGTAACAGCAGTAGGGTATAAGCCATTCATGATTTTAAGAAATTGGAGTGTTAGTTGAATGGGGTGAGAACTCACCTCAAATAATATTCTCAACCTTGTCTGGGAAAACCATGAATGTTACTAAATAAACTTGTGCTTAACCCCGTTATAGCATGGGGCAAAAGGGTCTAGCTTAACTTAGAGGCAACGTGTAAAGTATTTAGGCAGTGCTCAAACACTAATAAAGTGAGAACACAACACAAGAAAAATCTGAAACCAATTTAGAAAAGAGTATTTCAATAAATAAAATGACACCAAAAGTATAAACATCCAGTGTGTAGAACCAGAGATATGAATTGTTACATTTTGAATTAAAAATAGTACTAAAAAAGCACAAAGCTCCAATCATGGTCACTGGTCACACTGAACCGAAACAGGTTCAGTAAAAGAAGGGAAACATCAAAGGGAATACCACACAAAAGGTGGTCATTTCCAACAGCGATGAAGCAGGAGAGTTGGATTCAGAAGAAAGGAAGACAACTGAGAACTTTTGACACATCTAACTATCCCTCAGGTGACAGAGTGTATTGACTCCCATTTGCAGCCAATAGCTGCTAGGCCCAAGATGGACTCTCTCAAGGAACCCATCACAATAGAGGAAGTGGGGTCTGCCATAACTAGGATTAAGCAGTAAAACACTGGGTCACTTGGCCATACTAGAGACGTCCAAAGGATGTTTTGCCATGAACTGGCCCCTATTTTGCCTTAGGTTTACAACACTTTTTGGAGACAAGGGTGAAATCACTGAACCAATGAGGCAGGCAGTGATTGTAGTTCTACCCAAGCCTGGAAAGGATCAGAGTTTGTGTGTGTCCAATAGGCTGCTACTGCGCTTAAGCATAGGTGTTAAAATCTTCACGAATATCCTTGCTTTCCAACTCCACCCCCTCATGCCTACTGTAATAAACCATGACCAATTTGAGTATTAACAGCATTTGAGAAATGGCTCAGAGATGGCCCATATGACAAACATTTTATACACACCATATATAAATACTTGATGAGAACTACTCCAGCTGAGAAGCCACCTAGTCAGAAGCATTGGCAGGCCGAATTTGGGGCTGACAATTTCCCTTGGAAACTCTGAATGCTTATGTGATAGGGCACGAATCATGGCTCATAGAACCTGTATGATGCAAAAATTATTCTGAATTGGGTAGATCACCTGATAAATTTAAATTACAGGACAAGATCAGATCAGACACCTGCTGGATGGAATTCAGGACCCTGGGTAGGCTATTGCAATCTACTGTGGAGGCGTCCTAAACTCAGAAGGCTTTAGGAGGAAGTACTCACTGAGATAGTTAAAGCTTTTGAGACTTACATTCCTAGAAACACTGGGTAATTTTCCTTGGTCTACAGTGTAAGGGAACAGATCCCATAAATCAGTCCAGGGGCAGGGAAGATTACTGGCCTGGGAAAGTAGTAGAGTAGATGATGAGAACTAGTAGCGATGGAGAAGATAGCTCCCTCCATAGATCATAGCTTCAAAGCATACGAAAATATCAATCCTTAAATTAAAAGAATTTGAGAGTCTGCAATGTCCTAAGTCTCTTAAGGTGTTAAGGCTTTTACATACACACAAAGTATTATGTGAACAGGTCCACGACTCTGTACGTTCCTTATCATAGACTTCCCTTATGCTTTACACCTATGAAGAGAAAGGTCTGTACTATCCTAAGTAGATTTCAATGGTTGGTGAGAGCAAGGGTGGGAGGGAGGGTCATACATTGCTTCTATTCTGCATCAAGCTGGCCGTAGTTATAAGGTGTTGGCAACTGTAAACTAATAAAAAAAATTGAAATATAAACCATAAATGAAATTCTTGTTTGCTAAGATCTTTTGTGGTCTCCTAAATGGAGAAAATTGTATACATTAGCCTACAAATTGTTTTGAAAATTGAGTCGTATTGTCCCTGTAGTAAAATAACCAGAAACTGGCAAGATTGCAAAATCAATCATTGTATGATCAAAATGCACAATTCTGCTTAACCTCTGTGTGATTCACCCTCAGTCAAGCCAGTGCAGTAGGAATGTTCGGATGCAAGCAATGCCTGAAATCTACAATCTTGAGCGTGTTCTTCAGCGGGTGATGTGGAATTGCGAATCGAGTAAATTTATGAAAATCTAAGGTATAATCTCCCAACTAATAGAAGTAACTAGCCCATCTGTGTAGGTTTCAAAGATTTCAAAATAAATGTTATAGTTTTTATAAAGCGTAAACTTAGCCCTAAGGTAACAGAGCACTGTGAAATACAAAATGCTAAAAGAAAACTACACAGAGTAGTTGGGGGAAACTGGAAAATGTTATAACGTGATAGAAAATCACCTTACACATACATTTCAATCTCTCTAGGATTAAAACAACTTTCAAAATAAGCTTCCATAGCATAGCCAGATCCCTCGTAGACATATTTAATTATCAGAAACAACTGGTTTATAAAGAGGCGGTACATTAATGTTCTCAATTCTTTATGGGATTTATGAAGTAGTAGATAGGCACATCAACGTGGGGAGCAGCTCTGGAAAAGCTCTGATTATGATATTGAATTTCTTTGTGTGCAGAATATGTAGACATACCGCTGATCTGATTTAGTGGATCAGGCACAACGGGGACAAAATTGCTACAAGTAGGTGGAGTTGTTTCAAGGAAAATGCCGGTAAAACAAATCAAGAGGCAACTAGACAGGGAAAGCCTTCAGTCAGCCTAAAAATAATATCGGATGTAATGGTAATAGGAACCAGGATGCACCCAGGGGCTCTTTGCATCCAAAGGTGAGAGGAGGTGCCCTGCAACCACTGATTTGAAAAAACAGCTCTCCCAGCCAAACATGTAAAATCTTTCCAGTACAACTGCAACGGTATCCTGTTTTGGTAGCTAGAATAGGCAGCAATGGCCCACCATAAAGTGCCTGAGAAATACAACAGCACAAATGACTAGGCACAGCCTGAATCCTGTGCATTCAACGAACATTCACCATCTGAAAATAAGATACGTTGATATGGCATGGCATTTGCCACTATTCACATTGTCATTTATGATGGTATCTCAGTCCTGCTACAAAATACTGACCCATAAAGCAAATCAGAAAAGTTCTATGGCTCACAATGTGAATGAGTAAAAATCATCCAGGGAAATTAGATTTGTTGTACTCCATTTGCAATCTGAATTCTCTACCATTTTAAAATGTTAAATGTACAGAAGAGGTTAAAGATGCAGTGATAATAGTGGGGTGAGCCGCATACATTGAAGACTGGGTGCAACCTGTGAATCATAACATTGAACATCTATGTGACTGGGGGCTAAGCAACATTTATAATGCTGCGTATTTACCGAGGAAACCAGATATACTGCCATGTTAGAGGAATAAGGAAGAGGAAATCCCTAGGGGGAATACGACGGGGCAGTGGGACACAGGACTGCAATTGGTCACTGTTGGGCTTTTTTGCTTATGCAGGGTCAACCCCAATCTTTTTGCCTCCTGTCTCCTATTTTTTCCTGACCTGTTGCTCTTGGCTTTTGAACTCTGAGCACTTTACCACTGCTAACCAGTGCTAAAGTACATATGCTCTCTGTGTAAATTGTATGGTTGATTGGTTTATCCATGATTGGCACATTTGATTTACTAGTAAGTCCCTAATAAGGTGCACTAGAGGTGCCCAGGGCCTGTAAATCAAATGCTACTAGTGGGCCTGCAGCACTGTTTGTGCCACCCACATAAGTAGCTCTATAATCATGTCTCAGACCTGCCACTGCAGTGTCTGTGTGTGCAGTTTTTAACTGTAAATTCGACTTGGCAAGTATACCCACTTGTCAGGCATAAACCTTCACTTTTCTTACATACAAGACACCCCTAAGGTAGGCCTTAGGTAGCCCCAAGGGCAGGGTGCAGTGTATGGTTAAGGTAGGACATATAGTAATGTGTTTTATATGTCCTGACAGTGAAATACTGCTAAATTTGTTTTTCACTGTTGAAAGGCCTGTCCGTCTCATAGGTTAACATGGGGCTACCTTTAAATATGATTAAAGTGTAGATTCCCTTTGGGAGCAGATAAACATGTGGAGTTTGGTATCTCTGAGCTCACAATTTAAAAATACATCTTTGAGTAAAGTTGATTTTAAGATTGTGTGTTTGAAAATGCCACTTTTAGAAAGTGAGCATTTTCTTGCTTAAACCATTTCTGTGACTCTGCCTGTATGTGGATTCTCTGTCTGGGTCAGTTTGACAGTTGGGCTGGTTGCACCTTTCACTAGACAGTGACACAAAGGGTGCTGGGGTGTAGTCTGCATTTCCTGATGAGCCATCTGTGCTAGGAAAGAGAGGAGGTGTGGTCACTCACACCTGAAAGGGCTGTGCCTGCCCTCACACAATGCAGTCTCCCACCCCCTGGTGTGTTTCTGGGGCTTGGCCGCCTGGGCAAGGCAGGATTTCACAATCAAGAGAGACTTTCCTTTGAAGTAAGCATACTTCAAAGGGCAAAATTGTTATAAGAAGGTCACCCAAAACCACAGACTTTAGAACACTTCTGGAAACCAAGAGGAACCTCTGCCTGGAGAAGAGCTGAAGAGCTGAGGAAGAAGAGCTGCCTTGCCTGTGACTGTGCTTGTGGAGCTAGCCTGCAGTTGCTGCTTCTGCCTGTGCTAAAGGACAAAGGCTGGACTTTGTGTGTCTTCCATCTTGTGAAGAACTCTCCAAGGGCCTGATTTAGCGCGTGCCTCCTGTTATTTGAAGTCTCAGGGACAGCAAAGACTTCTCTCTGCCAGCACCAGGAGCCTCTGCTGAGACTCCTACTCTGCCAAGTGGTATCCATCCAGTTTCTGGGACCCTGAAAGAAGAAGCTGGCAGGACAAGAGTGAGAAATCCACGCACTGACCGCCGTGCGGTGAAAAGATCGACGCAACTCCAATCCGTGGCTGAACAATCGACGTGCTGCCAGCTGAAATCGACGCTCGCCTGTTGTGTGGCTCAGAGATCGACGCCCGCGGCTGGAAAAATGCTGCACAGCATCGCTGATGGAGGCTGATGAGATCGCAACCCGCACTGTGTGGTTTTGGGATCATCGTGCGGCTGGGTGTGTAAAAACGATGCAAGGCCTGCCCGGACCCGAGAGTGCTGACAGGATCGATGCATCGCTCTCCTGTGGAGAGAAGAAGCGACGCATGCCTACCCGACTAAAGGAGAAACGATGCAAGGTCGCGCTTGTGAGTGAAATCAACACATCTCAAGCCCTTTTTGAAGCACACTCGCCCGTGCGGGGTTATATTTTGACACACCCAAGGCACATTTTCATGCTAACAGCATTAGTGTTGTGTTTAAAATTACATGAAGACTCTTTTTGCATTTTTATTGATATCTTGACTTGTGTATTGTGGATTTTTGTCGTTTTGGTCTTGTTTTGTTTAGAGAAATATTTTCTATTTGTCTAAACCTGTGTTGTGTCATTTTGTAGTGTTTTGATGAAGTTACTGTGTGTGTTGGTACATATACTTTACACCTAGCACTCTGAAGTTAAGCCTACTGCTCGTGCCAAGCTACCAAGGGGGTGAGCGGAGGTTAGCTGAGAGTGATTCTCTGACTAAAGTGAGGATCCTTGCTTGGACAGGGAGTAACCTGACTGCCAACCAAAGACCCCATTTCTAATAGTAACGTATGAGAACACAGCAAAATAAGTAGCTGAAATAGCTGTGGCAAATAATTGCCTTACAAATGCCATAGAAGTAATGCTGTAATACAAATCCTTAGCTCTCATAACTTCACAAAGGGCACTATCAAAGGAACCTATGCTTGAAGGGGTCACCAAAACCTATATGTTTGTTCTTACAGATACTGGTAGGCCATGGAGAACATTTCCGCTCACTGCATTTTAGTTAAGTACCGAACACTGATCAATTCAGGTAATATTTGTGTCATTTCCATAAATAATGGCAAGGGTTTGAAATAATTTCCATAAGATATAACACACAAGTGACCAGGTTTACAGAGTGTTTTTCTGGCTCTTTCTGCTGAGTACAATTCATTTGATTCATACTCTGCATAAGCAGCTTTTACATGGTTCACAAGGGTGTTATCTGGAGAGTTGCACATACACAAGCAAACCCACAAGGGACATAGCAGGCATTGATAGGTTAGCTTCCCAGAAAGTGGTGAGGAAAATGCAAGGGAGGCCTTCACCAATATAGCTGTAAATTTAGGGACATTCACCAACATTTTCATGTCCCTTGAACATTTCCCATCTAAAGTAATGCTCGAATGCTAGGTGTTTGTAATTTAAAATGTGTGGGGAGATATACAAAATAATCAAGATTGTGTTAGGGAAGACTTCACATGGAAATGCTTTAAGGCAACAAAAAAACCTTTTAAAAAAGATTTGTGGACTTTCACAAATATTTTAAATGTATACATTTGAAATACCACAGAGTAGAGAATCATCAGATGTAGCATTAGGGAAGACAGGTACATAATAGGAAAGTTACAAAAACATAAACCTACATAGAAAGACCTGGCACTTCTGAGAACTGGGGGCCATATTTATACTTTTTGATGCACAACTGCGCCAACGCAGTTGTGCGTCGAAAAAGTTAACGCCGGCTAACGCCATTCTGAAGCGCCATGCGGGCACCGTATTTATACAATGACGTTAGCCGGCGTTAGCCGGCGGCGGTGCCTGGTGTGCGTGAAAAAAAATGACGTACACCAGGCAGCGCCGGCGTAGGGGAATATGGAGCTTGGGCGCCGAAAAATGGGGCAAGTCAGGCTGAGGCAAAATTATCGCCTCAACGCGATTTGCGCCATTTTTTCCGACTCCCAACCCCGATTGAAATGACTCCTGTCTTAGCAAAGACAGGAGTCATGCCCGCTTGCCCAATGGCCATGCCCAGGGGACTTCTGTCCCCTGGGCATGGTCATTGGGCATAGTGGCATGTAGGGGGGCACAAATCAGGCCCCCCTATGCCACAAAAAAATAAAAAATAAAAACTTACCTGAACTTACCTTAATGTCCCTGGGATGGGTCCCTCCATCCTTGGGTGTCCTCCTGGGGTGGGCAAGGGTGGCAGGGGGTGTCCCTGGGGGCGTGGGAGCCCACAGGTCCCTTAACGCCTGCCCTGACCAGGCGCTAAAAAACGGCGCAAAAGCGGCTGGATGTCATTTTTTTTTACCCGCCCACTCCCGGGCGTGAATTTTGCCCGGGAGTGTAAATACGGCGCACATGCCTCGGAGTCAATTTTTTAGACGGGAACGCCTACCTTGCATATCATTAACGCAAAGTAGGTGTCCATGCTAAAAAGAGACGCAAACTCCATGGACTTTGGCGCTAGATGCGTCTAACGCCACAGTATAAATATGGGGTTAGTTTTGCGTCGAATTTGCGTTAAAAAAAACGACGCAAATCCAGCGCAAATGGAGTATAAATATGCCCCTGGATATATAGACAAAATCTGTACTGTGTGTAGGCATGAGTATTTTGAAGACCATTTTTATGAATCACAGTTCAATGCTAACAATGCAACTGGCCTCAACAAGATCCCAACAACTCACATGGAGTTCCCTGACTCTTTGAGTTAGTCAGTATAGTAAATGGGAAAAATCTGAAACCTTAGACCTCATTCACAAGAAACTGGTGCATCGGAATCGATGCACCAGTTTTCTTGTGCCAGTCCTGGAACCCTTAACAACGCCATGGTATTGTTGTACTTATGATGCAGCGCTCCATGTGCACTTTTCCACAGATGCATCAGAAATTCTGCCGCATCTGTGGTGCTAAACTGATGCATTGCTGGGCTAGCATAAAAAAAATTACTCTATTCAAGCAAAGGGTGGGAGGCTTCCATGTTAAAAAGCCATGCATTGGTTTAAAGCCTGCTCTGAACAGGCATTACATTTTTGATGCAGTGAATTCACAGAACGAAGCAGTGAAATATAGTAAATTTCACTGCACCAGTTCTGCGTGGCTTTTAAGGTGGGTAACTCTTACCCTGCATACATTATACCTGGTGCAGGTTTCATTGTTCCAGTTTTTAAATGTAGAACAGTGTAAAGGACTACTTGCAACTCTGCAGCATGAAAAAAGTGGCACAATGGTCTAATTGTTCCAGTTTGTAAATGTGGCACAGTGTAGAGGACAGCTTGTGCTGCTGTAGCGTGAAAAAAGGGACACTACAGCGAAGCGAGGGGCTTGTAAGTAAGCCCAGAAATTCCAGGTGGTTCACAAAGACAGCTTTCCCTAAGGCGTTGTCACTTACCTCATTTCTGTAGAATTATTTTGTAAACTGCCTGTGAGGAATCACCCGGTGTACAACATGTTTTTTTCAACTGAACATTATTTTATTCAATACATCAAGTAAGTACTTATCCAGGTTTCTTCCCAGAATAACCCAACAGTAATAAGTGTATTTTCTCTTACAGTCTATGTATTAAAAATAAAGTCATGTCTCAAGATTACTCCAGTCCAGGTCAAGGGTCCATATTCTCTATTTTAGTCTCCGGTGTCTCTCCTACCGGTTCAATTAGACTCCGATTTTACTCCAGGTCTCACTTTCCATTCCCCATGTTTTTCTGAAACATAGAGGTTCCCCATGTAAGGATTGGTACTGCTCCCATTCTACAGCCTCACTTCAATAATTCTTCACTTTTATACTTTTATCGGTTGCTTTATCCTCTGATTGTCTGTCCAGGTCTTCCCCATAACTTCTTTCAAGGAATCCATCGGTCACCCACTCCCTTCTTCCCTATTTTATTTTCTCCCTTCTCTTCCTATTGGTTCCTGAGCCCGTAGGCTCAACCCCTACAAAACCCACGACCCGACCCCTTCCCCTCATAGTGGAGTCATGGAGGTTCAGTTGTTTTCCATGTGTTGCACTTGGTATTCTGCTTTCCTCTCAGGTACTAAATACCACAATTTGCATCCTGTCTTTCTCTGCCTTGCACGCTGTCTTGGGATTGTGCCCTCAATTATTTCCTCCTCTTTACTTTGCCAAAATACAGCTGTCTGATGAGTACTCCCTTTCCACCTGCCCGAGGCCCCTCTACTGACCACAGCACCCTCCCCCTTTACCCCTAGGTTCCCGCTGTTGGAGTGGCTCATTATTCTCCGATCATGTATCTTTGCACATCTCCTTGCAATGGTGCATAAAATATGTATTGTAAGTCTTTTCAGGGGAAGCTCAGGCAAGCAGACAGGAAATGCAATGCTCATGTGAGTAATACTAACACAGTTGTAACCTTTTTATGCACGTGCATTTTCAATGCTTTTTAATAATAATATATTTACATTTCAGAATCAACCAGGTGTACATGCTGCAGAATGTTTGGCTCTGTCTGGTCTGTATGTGGATGGTTTGGTTTCATATCCTTGTGCAAGACCTGCTTACTCACATTGTTTGGCTGTTTGTTAATTATTTTGCAACCGTGAATTTGAAAAAATAATATTATATGTAATGTATTCCTATCTGCGTCTGGTTAAGGCAGTTTGTGTGGTTCCCAAGAATTAAAAAATACTATGAGTAGTTGAGGTGATTTGCATAGTCCAGAGCAGGAAGCCGTCAACATGTTTTCGGCAGAACAGAAGGTTCTTTTTCCAGTTATAAATCAGCAAACAATATGTCAGTTGTTCCACACTACGAATCTTGGCAAAGAAGAGTTGTTGTCTGATGACTAGTGGAACATTTGCATTAACAACAGCGTGGTTTAAAACTATTTTTATTGTTTGAAAGGCACACATTCCACATATGTAAAATTGCACTGCATAAATCAAAGCATGTAGAAAACAAAGACAATTGTATTCAATTGTAGAATGTACTTTTAAATTACAATTTAATTAGATATGGCAAAGGTCAGAAAGATTATATAGAAACACGTTATGCAAATACTGTTTATGTTTATTTGTGCAGCGCACACTGCACAACTTCTAGGTGTTGGACGAAGAACAGCAATAATATAGCATTCACATGGAAGGAAATGGAGAGATTAAAACAGCACAGATTATGAAGCTAAATGCCCGGAACTCCCGGATTAGCTACTGAGTGAAGCCTGAAAGACACTGGATGCTACAGGCACCCAACCAGTTTCCCATTCTAGATTCTGGAACTGGCCACCAAGAATCAATCTATAAAGTTGTTACTTGGGGTTCAGCAGACGTGAGAAGTCGGAAGGAACAGTGCAGGATCCCAAACTAGACTCAGTGGATGATTCCGCATGCAGTGAGGTCTAGCAGGACAGCCACTACAGAAATAAAAGGCAACTAGTGACATGCTCACTTTGTATACTAGTGTTATTCTAATTCAGCACATTTAATCGTGACCAGCACTTAAGGACACATGCAGCCTCATTTACACTTGCTAAAAATGCAGTATTGTTGTGGGAAATAGGAGACAAAAGTGCGGTTGAGCGCCACCTTGTTGTTTCCACCAGTTTATACCATGATTGTCTTGTTGGTTCATTCGTTCTGAAGATGGTTAAAAATATAGTCATTTTGTGAGCCTGTGCAGTGAAAAAATGGTTCTTTGAATCACCATTTCTCTGCACATCCTCTGCTTCGCTCCAATGTATGGCTTCTGAAATGACCTCACATCTTTTGGGCGAGCCTTTTTGCTGATGCCACGCTATACGGTTTTGATAAAATTTCCTAATGCCAATAACTTATTTCTTTTTTGCCACTGCTGATATTAGTTAACATAGAACTACAATCATGTTGCATTGCACGAGGAATGAGAGCACAATCAGAGACAAATGCTACCATGATGTCAGTAAGGTAACTCATCAATGTTCCGGCTTAGTGCGAAACCCCAGAGAGGATTCACTCAGTGCAATATTACATAGTAAGTATGTCAATGAGAGCACCATGTGTAGGAAGACTGTAATAGAAAGAAAAGAAATAGAAAGCAAAACAGCAGATATATGATATTTAGCTGAGGTTGCACAACAGAGCTGGGTTATAATAATGCACCTAGAGGACACAAAACTATATGTGCAAATTATCTGTATTATTCAGGAAAGGTTCTCATACCTGCTCAAAGGCAACCATCGGATTATTTATCTTATCAATGGAGCACTCAGAAAGTACAATCCCTAACATTTATGTCAACCCATCACCGAGAGATGGTACAACAGACTGTCTCAAATGCCAAAGATTTTCATCACTGCAAAGTAAGGTGCACACCATTTCCTATCATATACCAATAGTTTGGTAATTCGGTTCTGTAATAGCCAAATGGGTAGATGTTGCTATATGTAGGTCATTGCCAATGGGTAGTTGTTCCCATACAGTGTGCCAGAGTGGGTCTAGTGATGTGGGTGTCCATGATATATGAAAAAGTCATATCTTGGCTATTTACGTCAGCAACATATAGAAGATGTTCCTTGTGAAAGCAGATGATGGACCAATTCCAGTTGAGGTGTATCTTAAAAACTAGAAATTTGACCTTCGCCACTTCTTACTCTAGGGTACAACTACGCTTCTAAATATAGGCTCCCACAAGCCAAATACCTCCTTAAATCACACATGCTTCAATTTGCTTGTTGCAGCGAATTCAAGATGCAAGTTGTGGACTGCAGGCAAGGTCTCCTGGAGAGGACTCTGGATGAGGAACTCTGCCCTAGTCAGGCAATAATTAAATATGTAACAAGCTAGGTTACAACAATCTATCAAATCCCTAACATCTGAATACAGCAGAGATGCATCTCCTCACTTGTACCACCATTTAGAACCCACAAAATATTAATTGTACTTCTCTCTTTGACAAAAGCTAAGTGGGATCTGGAGAAATCGAAAATGAATCATTTTGAATGTCAGTAGAGTGCTGGTAGACTATTAGCCTCACAACTAAGACAGAGATAGGAGCAAATATTCATTACAATCATAACCAATAGGTAATGTCACTTTTTGTTGTATGACAGAAGCCTGTGCCTTATTTGACGAGAAGCTCTATGGCTCCAATGATGCCTGACATTACTCAGGAAGAAAAGGTTTCATACAGCAAATACATTTCATCTGATTAACAACTGAAGACAGACCCATGCTTTAGGGAGAGATCACTAAAAATGATGTCTAAGAAGTTATTGCCAGCAGTGGTGGCTGCCATAAATCTCAAGGGGAGCGGCAGGGAAACAGGGGGGGTATAGAGGATGGGGGGCTGGGAGGGAATACAAAATAATTAAAAAATTAACTTACCTCTTTCCGTCACCGCTGCCACCACCTGCTGCCTCGATCCTCTTCTTGTGTTCCACCATTCACAGCTGGAACACCATCAGAGGCTTCCCAGCAATCCTGCTGCTGTTTACATGCTATACATAGCATGTTAGCAGTGTCAGGATTGGTCTGAGCGGCAGTCACTGCCACTCAGACACAAGCCTGTGGTCTGTGCACCTTCTCCAACCCAGCTGTGTATGCAGCTGGGATGGAGAAACCTAAGCGCGCATGTGTGTTTGGCTGGCCTCAGACAGCCAGCCAAACACACATGTGCACTTAGTGCACTCTTCCCTCTTCCCCCTCCAACCTCTCACAGCCCAGCCTCGCCCCTATCTGCACTGCTGTGCCAGAAGCAGAAAAATAAAATGAGAGAAAAGTATTTTTTTATTTTTCTGCTTCTGGCGAAGCCAGTGGGGCGCTGCTCCTTTGCCATGGCGAAGGAGCCTCTCCTGATTGCCAGTCTCCCCTCTTGAAAATCACCAAGAAGATGGATTTCCTTGAGAATTTTATCAATACAGAAAACCTCTGATTGTCCCCTTGTAATACGCTGCTTTCAAAGAGAGAAGATATAGGATTTCTAGGACCTACATTTAACAATCATCAAACTAATCCCCAAGGTTATGAAAGATTCCCTTGAATTTGCCAGCTATCACCCTATTTTGTTAATCAGTATGGATATTAATATTCTGGCCAAAATACTGGCTAATAGACTGATCCATGAGTCACAAGACGGATAAGTCCCTGGGCACTCATCCAGGAACACTCTATGGACCCTACTTTCCTTCCTTAAGCAAACTAAAGATGAGCACCTTCATGCCTTAGTCTTATTACTGACTTTAAGAAGACCATTAACATGGTAAAATAATGGTCAATGAGGGGGCTGGTTTGGGCCATGACTTTATCTCTAAAATTCCTTCATTACACAATTCCTGGACTAGTCAAAGTGGTCCTCTCTCTTTCCTTCCTCCTATTTCTGCAAGAACTTGAACTGTTATCTAGTCCCCACACATACACAACATTACCATGCCAATTGGGCAGGTGAAAATCTTCCTTTATGGCATCCTGCTTACATTGATCACACCAGAAATGTCGTTACCCTCCCTGATGTCCATGATACAGACCATCTTGCTTTACTAACAATCCAAAAACATTTGGGGTAAATGTGTTGTCACAAATCATCTCCAGGGGTAGTCTTTGTGGGTATAATATCACTTGGGTCTGTAAAGGTTTCCAGTATCTTGGCATTTGGGTCACTAGGGACGTAGAAAAAAGGCTTGTCTGCATTAGTCAGATTTGTAACCATTTTTGCAAAGTGGTCCTATCTCAACTTATGCATGTGAGGCAAAATTTTAACTATTAAAATAAACATAGCACCTACTTACAACAATATGTTGACTGTGCCCCCACTTTTGATTCTCATATCTTTACTGGCAAACAGATTTGGATATGAAATTAAACATATGTGTCGAAAGAGGCCTATATTTAAAATATGCAAACCAAATGTTCACATGAAATTAGGTAGACTGAGACGATCTCGGATGGAATCTTACTACACCATTTCACCCAAAAGACACATTTTCTTCCACATGCAGCAAATGCACACATATGGGTTGCAAAAGAAAAAATATACAACATCTCTCAGTTGGCTTTCCCCCCTGTGCATGTGTAATTCGCTACCACACACTAGACACCTCAGTGAACACGTCCATGCTGGCTATCTGGATGAAGGCTGACTGTAAATTACAGAAGGACTCTTTACATCACAGATTTGAAATGGTATGGCACAATGTTGGCATTCTTGTAGGACACCTGAAGATTCACTGGATAGACTGGCTACTCAGAGGGATCTCCCGTGCTGTCCAACTACTGCCTAGTGGAAAGCTAAAACCCTCCATCTCTCTATGCACTGACTTTGAGATTTGGAAAATGTAATTCTAGCACTATTATCAAATACTGCATTGCCTGCAAAACTGGTTGATTCCACACCTCATGTCCTGCCAGATTCACCTATACATGACCTGCCATTCCTTCCAGGGAGTTGTGTGGACTTGGTGAAGCCCTGCTAAAACACCAGTTCTTATCATCCACTGAGTGACAAGACAAACTAGGGTGCTCATTCTCCATAGAAATCTGGTGGTTCTCATTACTGCAATTCTGTGACTCAACAGCCTCGGTGGTGGGGAATGGGGTTGGCCTGATGCCAGAACAGGCTAGTACTGATACTCACTGCATTCCATTAAAAAAAAACATTACCTTGTGTCAAGTGTACCTTATGCTTACCTGGAGAGGTCAGACTGGGGCAATTATCCCAATCTGCCCTGCAGGGGGGGTAGAAAGTTTGCTCGTACTCCAGGGGTGGGAATGCAGTCCGATGCCATCCCATTGCTATTTTGTTTTACAATCCTGGTGTCTAATATGCTTTAGGATGGGCAGATTTGGACAAATTATATATTCTGTCCTACAGGGGCCGAAAGACTATTTGAGCTATATTGGTGGGGGACACAGTGAGGATGAGCCAGTGTCATGAGGACCTCTTGGACCCAAGCTAGTTTCCCGTTTCTTAGTTTCATTTTAGATTTAATATTTTACACATTTTAGCTGCATCACTTCTAGCAAATTGAATTTTACACACTTCATTTCATTTCGCCTGCATGATATTATTCTAGGAATATGTTGTATGAATTGCATGTTTTAGTTAGCTTTTCCTAGACGTGTAATCAGTGCATTCTGTCCAAGGCTAAGAACACAGTTCAGGATATCCTAGTCCTTGCGTTGCCCGTTCAGCAGACAGCTTCTAACATCTAGGCATAGCACTGCATCCTGACCCCATTTCCAGATATGGAGCTAAGGTTAATTCTATAGGTCAGTCAGGCAGACGTGTACACTGCTATGCTCTCAGCATAGTCTTAGGGTTAGGTACAAACCTCTATAACCTCTAGAACTCCTCTAATTCATTTACCATGCTTGGATTGTTTATTATCATTTCCAGGTTCATTATGCTGGGAACTTTGCATTGTTTCATCTGCCTAATTATTGCAGCTCATTCTCTCTATGCAAGATTACAATTGTTTCAATAAATGCATTGAAATCTTACCTTGTGTCTTTCTTTTGTTTGCCTGGCCATGCATGAGTAATACAAAAAAGGGTGATATCTGTTTCCACAACTTTCCTGAGGAGTCAGAGTGTCATGTTCTGATTGCCATAATCATTTGTGACCCTGGTCAGGTTAGGGGTTCAGGTGTGGCTCTGTGAGCTAGCAAGGAATTGGGCCCACAGTCTCTGATGCTGTGAAAAGACTTAGGGCCAGATGTAGGAAGCATTTTGCATGGTGCAAACTGCGAAAATCGCAGTTTGCGCCATGCAAAATGCGCATCGCAATGCTCATTCACATTTTGCGAGTCGGTACAGACTCGCAAAATGTGAATGCGACTCGCAAATAGGAAGGGGTGTCCCCTTCCTATTTGCGACTCGCACTGCGATGCTAAATTGCTTTGTGAACGCGGTTGCAAAGCAATTCGCAGTTACCACCAGTGTCACACTGGTGGTAACCCATTCGCAAAAGGGAAGGGGTCCCCAGGGGACCCCTTCCCCGTTGTGAAGGTTGCCAAAAATGATTTTTCAGAGCAGGCAGTGGTCCAATGGACAACTGCCTACGCTGAAAAAAACAAAAACAAATGGTTTCGTTATTTTTTTTGTATTGCAACTCGTTTTCCTTTAAGCAAAACGGGCTGCAATACAAAAAAATAAAACTGCTTTATTTAAAAAGCGGTTACAGACATGGAGGTCTGCTGTCTCCAGCAGGCCACCATCCCTGTGAGTGCAGGGAATCGCTATGGGGTCGCAAAATGCAACCCACCTCATTAATATCAATGAGGTGGGTCTTTGCGACCCTATAGAGATTCGCAGACGGTGTCTGATACACCGTTCTGCATCTGAATTTGCGATTCGGAAAATGCGAGTCGCACCGACTCGCAATTTCGGATTTTGCTACATCTGGCCCTTAGTCCCTGCATTCTAAAGTTCTGCCGTCTTAAATATGGAGTCCTCTTATCTTAATTGGAACCATATAACACCAGCCCTAATTACATTTTTATTAAATAACAATCTCTGGGGGTGCCTGTGCTACTCAGACGGTGGAGGTACAGTAATGGCCAGTTAGTCTGGCAGGTGTTCTGTGCATTAACTTGTTTGTGATGCAGCTAGTGCTGCTACCTGGCTAGTAGTATATCAGCTGCACGGTCAGACTGCCCTATAGGCTAATCAGGCAGTGCCCACGGGGCTTCTCTGATACATCAGTGTGTGGGACAGAGTTTTGGAGGTATGTGGGCCTGTTTTATGGTCTGCTGAGCCATTTGTTCTGTTGATTTCCCTGTCATTACCACAACCATTGCCCTCAGTAATCACAAATGCATACACACTGCAAAACACCTATAGAATCTTTCATTACAAGTTCAAAACTGTCCTATATGCAAATGTGCGACACTTTTTCATGTATCTAATTTGCTAATGAGGACCATGTTTTTTTGCCGCCCAGGCCTATTTTCAGCCCCAGTCCGAAAATGAGCAGTCCACCTATAACTTCCACTCTGAAGCAGGTGCTGGTGATGAATAAATACAGGCAACACATCAGCCATATGTTTAGTCTTTGTTGTTTATCTCAGTTCAGTGAAAGCTGTTGGAACTCGGAGTCTGCACAATTATCATGATGCCGAGCGTGGAGGCTATTCATTTATTTAGGAATTAAAATATACATCTTGAGAAAATGAAGTTTGAGCTCCTGGTCATTTATCCACTTCAGCTGGCTGGTTCAGTATGACTATGTAGTTCTCCAGGTTGACTAGTCTGTGCCAGTGCAACGCATACACCAGGATGTGAATGTCTGTTCTGTCCCTCCCTCTTCAGCGCATGCACTGCTCTAACACCCCACCATAGTAGGTAAGCCACTGTGTTTTGACATCTATTTTCTAAATTAGAGGTGGGTGAGCCACTAAAAGCTCGAGCCAGGTTCGAGCCAAATGTATGGCACAGCTTGAGGGCTTCTTAAAAGTTGAAAGTGAAGCCTAGAAACTCAAAACAAGCTGAGGTTTAGTTTCCAACTATGCTACATGCATCTTCGGGAGCTGGGTTTAAATCACAGCCTCGACTCATCTTTCTTTGAATCCTGGCAAATCTCCCTGTGCTGAAAAAACATGTAACATAGTCTGTGTCTGTTGTGAAACACTACCATGACCTTGGGTTATGTTTTCGGTATGTAAAACTGCCCAAATTAAAATTTGGAATCTCCCTGTCACCTATATTCCAATCTCATCCTCCAAGAATTAAGTACAAAGCAGTGTCCTTTGATGTCAGAAATGGATACTAATCTAGTAGCTGATTTGCACAGTGTAAAACTGGAAAATCAGGGGTAAATCGCATCGTTGCTGCTTGAACAAATTGTGTGATTCTGGCAATTTTTTTTACTGAGTATTCTTTTTGTTCATTATCACATGAGAGCACCTTCAAATACGTAAATTCAGTATGTACTCAGTACAAAAACCTATCACCTATAACGTTGCTCCATCTATAATGCCACCGTAGGCCACGTATACTGTACACATGACAATTGACTTGTCTCTCAGTTCACGAATGCATTGTCAATAAGGGAGGGGCAGGAATGTTTGTCAGTTAAACTTTAAAACCTCTCATTTTAATAAATATTGTTTAAATATTCAGATGTAATAGTTCGAAACACTTCTACCTGATGTCTGTTGCATGGTTTACATGTCAAATATTTTCAGGGTTTGGTTTGTGCTCGGGCTCTTAGCACCAGAGCCATCCTTTGGCTCAGCTCTGGTTTGGCTCTCCCTCTTAATTTGTTGATTCACCCTTCTTTATGGTAAATGTATATTCTTGGTTTTAGAACCCAAAAAAGTAAAATGAGTATTTGAAACTGAAATAAGAACCCACAGTATTTTTTAAGATATCCTCTTTCTTCCAAGGATGCAATTATGATTATTTCAACTGTTTACAGTAGCTTTGCAAATGTAAGCGGCCAGCTTCCTGGTGCCAGCCAAACTTTACCCCTTGTCAATATCCTGGTTGATTGACATTGAATAATCAGTACACTCCATAAATTGGGGGTTAAAGTAAAATAACAGAAAGTGGCTTAAGTAACGAGGAGCGGAGTCATGATAAGCAGTGTCTGACAGTCAACATATACATTTATTTATTCAACACGCTGCCACAAAGAAATTGGCAAGAAGGAAAACATGACTGTAAATCTGTGTTATATTACTTATTTCATCACAAAGAGGCTGCGTTTTCAAATATGTGCAGGAGGCTGGTCCGGTTTGTAGTGGGTACCTATGGTACTTACTCCTTATACCAGATCCAGTTATCCCTTATTATTGAAATGTAGGCAGTGTCTAGAAGCCAGGCTCTCCAGAGGTAGCTAGGGATGAGCAGCCAAGGCTTATCTGGGAGACATGCAAAGCTCATGCAATACCACTGTAGCCACACAGTACTCACACACATTAAAGAAAATACTCAGTGTTACAAAAATAAAGGTACTTTATTTTGGTGACTGTTAGACCTGACAGCCTTAGGGTAGTCACTCCCTAACTTTTTGCCTGCCTCCCTCCACTTTTTGGACACTTCTTTTTGCTGGTTTTAGGACTCTGTGCACTTTACTACTGCTAACCAGTGCTAAAGTGCATATACTCTCTCCCTTAAAACATGGTGACGTTGGATCATACCCAATTGGCTTATTTAATTTACTTATAAGTCCCTAATACAGTGTGTTATATGTGCCCAGGGCCTGTAGATTAAATGCTACTAGTGGGCCTGCAGCATTGATTGTGCCACCCACTTAAGAAGCCCCTTAACCATGTCTCAGGCCTGTCATTGCAGGACCTGTGTGTGCAGTTTCACTGGCAATTCGACTTGGCATTTAAAAGTACTTGACAAGCCTAAAACTCCCCCTTTTCTACCTATAAGGCACCCCTAAGGTAGGCCCTAGGCAACCCATAGGGGAGGGTGCTGTGTAGGCAAAAGGCAGGACATGTACCTGTGTAGTTTACATGTCCTGGTAGAGTAAAACTTCTAAATTCGTTTTGCACTGCTGTGAGGCTTGCTCCTTTCATAGGCAAACATTAGGGTTACCCTCATATACTGTTTGAGTGGTAGGTATTCTGATCTGAAATGAGTAGCAAGGTCATATTTAGTATGGCCAGAATGGTAATACAAAATCCTGCTAACAGGTGAAGTTGGATTTAATATTACTACTTTAGAAATGCCACTTTTAGAAAGTGAGCATTTCTCTGCACTTAAATCCTTCTGTGCCTTAAAATCCACGTCTGGCCAGGTTTAGTTAACAGCTCCCTTGTGCATTCACTCAGACAAACCCCAAACACAAGATGCTCAGTCACACATGCATACATCTGCATATTGAATGGGTCTTCCTGGGCTGGGAGGGTGGAGGGCCTGACACTTACATGTCAAAGGACAGTAGCCTGCCCTCACACAAAGGACTGCCACACCCTCTACTGGGACTTTGGCAGACAGGATGGAACTGAAAAGGGACCTTGTGCACTTCAAAACCACTCTTTGAAGTCTCCCCCACTTCAAAGGCACATTTGGGTATCTAAACAGGGCCTCTGCCCCTACTAACTCAGACACTTCCTGGAGAAAAAGCTCTGAACCAGAACCTGCAACCTGCCAAGAAGAACTGCCTGACTACTTTCTGAGAAGGACTCCTGCCTTGCTGTTGCCCTGCTGCCTTGCTGCTCTCTGGCTGTGCTGAGAAGTGCTCTCCAAGGGCTTGGACAGAGCTTGCCTCATGTTTCCTGAAGTCTCAGGACCAAAAAGACTTCATTCCTGCAAGAAGAACTCCCTGTGCGGCAAAAATTGATGCATAGCCTGCCAGAAACAACGCACAGCTTGCATCGCGGTAAGAAAATCGCTGCACGCTGAACCGGAATGACGCAGCCTGACTTCGCAAGGAGAAGATCGATGCAGCATAGCGACCGGAAATTCGACGCACGGCCCACTGGATCGACACAAAGCCGAGCCGGAACAACACAGCCCAACTTTTTGAGAGGAATCGATACAGCGCCTGCCGTGCAGTAGAAATCTCCACGCAACGCCCGCCGGATTGAGGCAGCCCTTATGACTTTGTTCTGCAAGCGCCGGATTTCAACGCATCGTCACCGGGGCGTCCGAAAACCCCGCAACCCGAAGAGGATCCTAGTCTGTGCGCCGGAAATTGACACAAGGCCTGCCCTGCGTGAAAACTCAACGATGCATCGTCTGTGTGCGCTGGAAAAATCAAAGCACACCTCCCTGTTTTCCACGCATTTCCTCCTCTGCGGTCCCTTGCCGAGAATGTTAACGCAAACCAGGTACTTTGTGCTTGCAAGAGACATTTGTTGCTTTTTAAAGACTAAAGACACTTTATATAATTTTTACAGTGATATTTCAACATATACCTATTGCATCTTGATCGTTTTGACCTACATTTATCCAGATACCTATTATATATTTTCATAAACACTCTGTGGTGTATTTTTGTGGTGTTCTACTGCATTATTGCATGATTTATTGCACAAATACTTTACACATTGCCTTCTAAGTTAAGCCTGACAGCTCAGTGCCAAGCTACCAGATGGTGAGCACAGGATAATATGGATTGTGTGTGATTTACCCTGACTAGTGTGAGGGTCCTTGCTTGGACAGGGGGTAACCTGACTACCAACCAAAGACCCCAATTCTAACAGTGACACAAATACCAGAAATACCATAGAGACTATACTCCGTTAGAAGGTAGGTAATACACACATTATATGCACTCATATGCAGAAATAGGCATAAAAAGAGGTAGAAAACAGTGCAATTAGTGAAAATCACAATATTTAGAAATGGGCCTAGGGGGAGCACAAACCATAGACTAAGAAAGTGGAATGCGAAGGTCAGTCTCCCAGCTAGGCAAGTGTAGTGTGTAGAGGGGAGCTGGGAGTACTAGAAAACCCCAAAGGTAAGTGCTAGAACTCACCCCAGTGACCAGGAAAGCAGGAGTAAAACACAGTACTTTCCCAGAACACACACAGAAATGAAAAGCAGAATTATGCAAGAACCAGAAGAGACTGCAAGACACCAACAGTGGATTCCTGGACCTGAGGACCTGTGGAAGAAGGAGACCAAGTCCAAGAAGCACAGAAGAGTCCAGGGAGAACAGGAGCCCCTGCTAACCCGGAAGAAGGTACAAAAGAAGAGCCACTGGTGAAGAAGAACAGTCAGTTCTGCACCCAAGAAGACAGAGTTAGGTTCCTGATTGGTGCAAGTGATGTCCCACGCCGGATGGAGGATTGTAGTCTGGTTTGTGCCACTGGCATCCACCCACAAGCCTTGGCACACGCAAAGCTCGCGGTTAGTGTAAAATGGCTCTGCCCCGGACCTGGAGGTACCTGGTGGACTCTACCCAGGAAGGGGAGCATGAGGGGGCTCTCAGCAACACAGATAGTCCATAGAAGACCAGGCAGCGTGCACAGGAGTTCCACAGCATGGGGACAAAGAAGGTGCAAAAGAGGCACTACAACAAAGGCTCCCATGTCGTAGGAGAACCACTCAGGACGCTGTACTTCTCAGGATAGAGTGCTCGGGCCGGAGCTTCAAGTTGCACAAAGAACTTCATGGAAGGATGCCAACAAGCTTTGGCAGCTGAAAGACACATGGTGCCCAGGGGTACTGTCTGACGTGGGGAGGCAAGCTCTTACCTCCACCAAAGTTGCATAGTTGGACTTGAGGAACGTCAGGGCCAATTCAGTCCACCACTCGTGACGCAGGATCTACACAGCTCAGCAGAAGAGGGGATCCACGTAGCTGGTCATTATTGCAGTTAGTGCCTGCAGAAGCAGGGGAATGACTCCTTCACCCCAAGGGAGATTCCTTCACTCTTCTGATGCAGGCTGAAAACGGGCTGTCTTCAGAGGATGCACGACCAGGTAACAGTTGCAGTTGCTGGCAGGAGCTGGAGATACAATGTTGCATAAGGTGTCTTGCTTCTTTGTTGCAGTTTGTAGAGTTCCTGGAGCAGCCAGATGCAGTTTATTCAGTGAGAAGTCAAAGTGGAGGATGCAGAGGATTCCTGCTGGAGTCTTCAATCTGAATCTGAGGAACCACCCAAAAGAGAGACCCTAAATAGCTCTGAAAGAGGGATTGGTCACCTAACAAGGTAAGCACCTAACAGGGGTGGGCTGTGACATCACCTGCTGGCACTGGCCACTCAGATGCTCCCAGAGTTCCTTGTCAACCTTGAATCCAAGATGGCAAAACCCAGGGACCCTCTGGAGGAGCTCTGAGCACCACCCCTGGGGTGGCGATGGACAGGGAAGTGGTCACTCCCCTTTCCTTTGTCCAGTTTCACACCAGAGCAGGGACTGGGGGTCCCTGAACGGGCATAGACTGGATTATGCAAAGAGGGCACTAAATGTGCCCTTCAAAGCATTTCTAGTGGCTTGGGGAGGCTACCCCTACCAAGCCTGTAACACCTATTTCCAAAGGGAGATGGTGTAACACTCCTCTCCCAAAGGAAACCCTTTGTTCTGCCTTCCTGGGCTCAAGCTTTTCAAGCCACAGGATGGCAGAAACCTGTCTGTGCAGTGGCAGCATCTGGGGCTGCCTGGAAATCCTCAGAAGGCTGACATGGCAATACTGGGGGTCCTCTAAAGAGCCCCCAGAATGCATGGAATCATACAACCAATGTTCGTAAAAGCCTTGGGGTATGATTCCAACATGTTTGATACCAAACATGCCTATGTTTGGAGTAACCATTATATAGCTGGACATAGGCAGTGACCCATGTCCAGTACACGCGTAAAATGGTGTTCCCGCACTCACTAAGTCTGGGAAAATGGTCCCGGAGGTTGTGGGGGCACCTCTGCTAGTGGAGGGGTTCCCTCACACACAGGTACTTTGCACCCTGCCATCAGGGCTGGAGGGCCTGCTATAGGAGAGACTTATAAGTGACCTGGTGCAGTGTAAATGGCAGTGAAAGGGTACTTGCACCTTTTCACACAGGCTGCAATAGCAGTCCTGCAGAAGCCTTTGCATGGGCTCCCTATGGGTGGCAAAATATATGCTGCAGCCCATAGGGATCCCATGGAAACCCAATGCCCTGGGTACCTAGGTACCATATACTAGGGACTTATAGGATGGCACCAGTATGCCAATTGTGGGTAAAATACTGTGTTAAGAGGAACCAACAACCAATTTTAGAAGGAGAGAGCATAACTACTGGGGTTCTGGTTAGCAGGATCCACGTACACACAGTCAAGCACACTGACATCAGGCATAACATGGGGGTAACCATGCCAAGAAAGAGGGTACTTTACTTCAATATGCTATGGGGTTAAGGCACCTGCTGCAGAGATTTATCTGTGCACATCAATGTTCTTGGAAAAATAACAGTGGTAACATAACTCTTGAGGTTAATGCACTTGCCAGATAGATCTGTGTTTTTTCTAGTCACAGCTTTGATTCAGAGTAGCATAACAGCTTAAAATGCTTATTTCAAGACACACTGTGGAACCTGTAGATCACAGATATATATTTTTGTGTGGAGGTAAGTGGGCTACTGCTCTTGACACAGAGATCATTTTGTCACTTGCAGTTCATAGGTTACAACCCTTCTCACATAGCACAGTAAGCTACAAACCAGCAACCAGGATCTACATTCAAACAGCAAGGTATGGGCTAAGACCCCTATTGGATTTTTAGCTAAATCTGGCATTATTCTGAGGTTCCTGTGGATGGTAACAATGCCTTATTAGTACAATCAACCCAAATAACTTTATGTTCCTCCCAACCATTTACTCTATAATGCGTAATTATAAGGATGATATGGAACTACCACACCTTGTTACCCTTATCATGTATAAGGGTAGGTGGTAAACTCCACTCCTCTGTCGGAGTTTGCAGAGTTTTGCCCACTCCACGAAGATCCGTAAAAAGTCTTCCAACCACCATGTGACAGAGTTTTTTTTAAACTTGGCTCGCCAACATTAAGTTGGCAAGGGCAAGTGAGAAATTCAAAACCTAGATTGCCTCTCAGCGAGATTTCTCAACGCAGGAGTTTGTGTCAGGTCGCTACCACTCACATTGAGAAAGCTGCTGCCCACTCACCTTGAGAAGGCTGCCACTCGAGTAGAAAATCTACTCAAATGGCAGAAAGAAGTAGTCCCCTCTGGTGCACCATGTAGTGCTGTTTGTGCTGATTATACAGCACAGGACAAACTCCCAGTGTTAAAAATCAGTGCAGGCATAGTAATGTACTGAAATTCTGCCGGCAACTCTGCAGAATTATGCAGAGGGAAACTCTACAAGTTCTGCCCAGGCCAAATCTTACATAGCATTTCCTGTACATTGATTTTTACACTTGACTATATGTGGTCGATGTATAGTGTCTGTGAGTGATATAACATGCTCTGACACCATTGATTGGAACTAGTAGCAATATAAAAAATAATTTTCCTCCAAATCATAGTTTCTCTTAAGTACTTGTTAAATGGGCAAGCTGTGCATCTTTGTTACCACCATTGTCTTGGCAAATGTGTGTTAGGCTCTTGATAGATCTCAGCCAGGATGATACTGTAACATACGGAGGGCTGATATCCCTTGAAATTGGACATTTGTTTTGGGCCCAACTGGAAATTAAAATAGGAAAGCCCCTCAAGGCCTGCAGGTTGCTGCTTCTAATAAAAAGCAGACAATGTGCTGGTGCTGCTGCCAGTGTGATCCCTGGTCAGTAATAGCTGCCAAATCTAGGATCCAGCTGAATGCCTCTCATTTGCTTGTGTTCCCATTTGGAGGGGACCTGGGCTGGACTAATCCTAATGGAGCAGGACCAAGATTGGTGTGCACATGGGAAGCTCTGTTTAGAGTGGTATAGTGGGAATAAAACTATGGTTCGGTGTGCATCCTAAGCTATTGTCAGTGGACTGTTGCTCTGAAAGCGGATCAACAGTGGCATCCTCCAAATGAGGATGAGCCTGATCTGTGAGTAAAGCAGAAAGAATTTTGTAGTGGAATTTTCTTTAATGTATATCGTTAAATAATACATATCTGCCTTTTAGAAATACCTACAACTGTGTCTGACTGGTGTGTTCTCCACTCAAATAACTTGTGACATAGTAATGCAGTACCAGGCACCATGCATTATTACTGTTTCTACGACTAATAATACAATAGGTGTTTGTTAATGGTGCAGAACGTGTCAGGTAATTTAAATATCTGAAATGTTTACTGCTCTTCGTCCTTTCTTCCATCTTCTAAAGTGGGGTTTAAATGGTTAATACTGTTTACTTTATAAAACTACCTTCTGAATTGGTCATTAAAATACTATGAACAGAGCCGTTAGCTTGAAGGCTCAACTAGAACATAAAGTAATAAACATGACATTGACCGAATCCAGAAAAAAGAAGACTAAGGAACTACAAATATAACGTTGCCTTGCTTTTAGACTCAAAATTCAAATCCTGGATTACTCGAGAGTCGATTAATACCAGTACATGCCACATTGTGTGAGAGCTCATTGTTGGAGTAAAAATTACTGGCGCTGATGCAGTGAAACATTATTCGATGGGCAAGAAGCATGTCACACTCATGCAAAATAAAAAAGGGTTAGTCTCATCACAAGGTTTTCTCCAACTGCACAAAGTAGAGAACAGGATGTCATCACAGATACTGAACTGACACAAGTTTTCATTCTGCTGAGAATCAATAACGCTACTTGGCTTCTGATTGTGAGAGCAAATTGAATGTGCAAATATTCAGTAATTCACAGATTGCCAGTAAAATACGTCTTGGGAGAAGAAAAATGTACTTTCTTGGTGAAAATGTGATGACACTTCAATCAACAAATAATGTAGTGAAGGAAATACTGGAACTGTCATGCATATTTGCTGTACTCACTAATGCCAGCAACAAAGGTGACCATCGGGCGCAAGGCTGCACAAACCACCAACACTCAAAAATGGGGTTAAAAGGCCGCTTTAATAGAACAGGTCTGGATAAAGAACCTTGGCAATTTGCCTTACAAAACTACCCAACCTCACTAATACATAAAATAACCTCAAACCTCCCACCCCCACCCTCTAAATACTTACCCATCTTCAACGCCCCCTTTCCATCCCCCCCTTACCCCTACCCACCCATTACCCATCTGTCGAACTGTCCCCTTTTCAATCTCATCACCTTGCCTTTTGTCCCTTTTACTCCCTGTCAGAACCCCCCGTCATCTCAACTTGCACCACCGTACCCTTCCCCCCAAAGCGTATCTGAAAAGCCCCCCGCCTACCAGACCTGTCTATCCGCGACAAAAGAAAACAAGAAAACAAAAAATGCATAAAAAACACAACAAAACAACAGACCTGTCCTACCAAAACTTACCCAAAATAAACTTCTGACCCAAAAAATTCAGTATCAACTATTTTAAAATACCCCCCCCTAAAGTTTAACTTATACATACATTGTAGAATTTTTTTTAATAACGGGCAGGTGGGAGGGCACAAAAAATTCACCTGCAGCACAACTGCCTAGGGTGTGGCAAGACGACCAAAGAGGCCGCCCACAGCCAGCCCACCCTATATATAGCCCCCCACCTAAACCCACCCCTGCCCTAAAAACAGCCAATCATTTTCCGTGCAAGTGGATCGTACCACCCACGCCCGATATGTCCGGGGGGAGACCGGGCAAGCTCTCGCTCCCCCCAAACACCAATCGGGCGCAAGGCTGCACAAACCACCAACACTCAAAAATGGGGTTAAAAGGCCGCTTTAATAGAAAAAGGTCTGGATAAAGAACCTTGGCAATTTGCCTTACAAAACTACCCAACCTCACTAATACATAAAATAACCTCAAACCTCCCACCCCACCCTCTAAAAACGTACCCATCTTCAATGCCCCCTTTCCATCCCCCCCCTAGCCCCAACCCACCCATTACCCATCTGTCGAACTGTCCCCTTTTCAACCTCATCACCTTGCCTTTTGTCCCTTTTACTCCCTGTCAGAACCCCCCCGTCATCTCAACTTTCACCACCGTACCCTTCCCCCCCAAAGCGTATCTGCAAAGCCCCCGCCACACAGGAAAACCCGGCAGGCGTTTTCCTGCCCCACCCCGAACTAGGCCCTCAATGATGATCCCATAACCTTCCGCCTAATAACTCAGCAACCTTCAATCTTAACTCCAGCAAATAAAACTCATTTCCTAAGAACGACAAATGAACACCATCCTGCCTATAAAGATGCGAATCGTTATGCACTATGTCACCATGATTCAAAATGGAAAAACCTTCCGCTAAACAAAAACCTCCCTTTCTCCTCTGCTTCTCAATACCCTTAAAAGAAAACGCTCCTCTCCAAACTCTTCTAGGCACCAATGCAGTCCACACAACATGCGTCCCTGCCCACTTCTGTTTAATAGTCAACAAATCCATCTTCATCACCTTCAAAAGTCCTATTCCCGACAATACCACTAAATCGTTCTCTCCCAAATGTATAACTAATAAATCTTGACAAATCCCCTGAGACCACCGTTTGGACAGAATGAACAAACGGTTCAATTCCCCCATCTCATACCACTTTTACCAAACCATGATACTCTAATTCTAGCCCCATGCAGACCCAACTGCCTTCCAAAACTCCTCTCCGCAGCTTGTTGCTCCGCCCACCGCACAAACGAATGCCCCACTATCCAAACCGAAGACATTGATCCGCCGGGGCCAGCAACACAACCTAAAATAAAACAAAAATTAACATATTAACCAAAACAATCATATTATGCAACATCAAATTCCTCAAAAACACAGGGCCTAATATATCGCCTAAAGCATCTAGATCTCCAATGGCCCAGCTCCATAATTGCCATGTCTGAAAGGCCTAGCTGCCTAGCCTCCGAGACAGCCCCAATTTGTCCAACCAGCCCCAAGAATGAGTACCATACTGGCTGGAATCCAAACCCAAATGTTTTAAACATGTTTTCAAAACTGACAACAACTGCGAAGAACGTAAACAAGACCCATCTTCATGTATAAATACCAGCCGTGCGTTCCCCGGCAACCTACCTGCAAAATTCCTCCAACGCAAAACTGGCCCATCAGGAAATTGTGTCCCTTGCAAAACCACCTCCCTAACCCGTCCTAACTGATCCGTCTTCGAAACCCGTAACCATAAATATAGCAAATTATGACGCTCTTGCACCTCAGAAAACAAAATACCTTCCCTACCCTTCAAACCCAATAACTCTGAAACTCGAAAAGCACCATGGAAAAGCCATGACATGCATAAAGCCATCAATTGCACTTCCCATTGTGAAAAACAAACTTCCTTCAACATTCCAATAATATCTCTTAATAACCTTAACGTTATAGGGCGTCGTCTACCACACCGAGCACCCCCCTCCCTAGCCCAACCAGCCAAAATCCTTCTACAAATCTCCCCTTCTACCGGGTCGTAACCCCAAAAATACTTACCGTAAAAAGCAATGCCTGCCAACTTACCTGAAATACTCACCGCAGACAAACCCAAGTCTATCTGTTGCATTATAAAGCGTACGGCATCCTCCCTTCGCTGCTTGATGACTACGTCCCCCTGAACTCTTCTAACCGACCCGATGCTACAAATTCCATCCAAGCCTGCTCATAGGTTTTTCACGTTGACGGAACCAAAGAGTGTTGAATCAATTCCAACATCCTTAAATTCCCAACTCCCACAAAGTCCGTGGAACTGGTGTCTTCAAAGTGTTCGCTCCCGGTGCAAGACCACGGAATCTCTGCCACTGGAAACGAGATAATGCATCAGCTATATCATTATGGACCCCAGGAACGTAATGAGCGTTAAACAAAATATTGAATTGCAAACACTTCAACAAGAATAACCGCAACAGACGCAAAACCTTCTCATCCTTGGCCTTTTGACCGTTAACCAAATTCACAACTGTCTGACTGTCTACATTGAAAACAACATTCCTGTTAGCCAAAGTGTGCCCCCAAATGGCCAGAGCGACCACCAGTGGGAAAAATTCCAAAAAAGCAATGCTATGGCGAACTTCCTTCCATTCCAACAGCCATGCTTCCGCAGCCCAATGACCGTCCCAAAAAAGGCCAAAACCATGAGCACCCGCAGCATCAGAAAATATTTGAACCTGCCAAAACCATTCAACATCATCCACCAGCATAGTGACACCATTAAAATCCTTCAAGAACACAATCCACATCTTCAAATCCTCACGAACACTTGCCCGTAGGCGAACATGATGGTGAGGTAAGACAGCGCCCTTTATCGAAAAACCTAACCTCCTACAAAAAGCCCTGCCTACTCTCACCACTTTACAAGCGAAATTCAAATGGACTAATAGACACTGAACCTCCCTCAATTCCAGTTTTGGTTTACCGACCGCCTCTTCCAACAAACCGATCAACAAAAACACTTTATCTGACGGCAATCTAATTTCCATTCTCTGGGAGTCCAATTCAATACCCAAAAAACTCAAACAAGTTGTTGGCCCCTCAGTCTTTTCCGGCGCCAAGGGCACACCTAAGTCCGCCATGACTCTCTGAAAACTACCTAAAGCCTCCTCACAAACAGCAGATCCCGACGCACCTACAAGGAAAAAATCATCTAAGTAATGCGTAACTAACTTATGCCCCGTCCTGCACTGAAAATACCACTGCAAAGAAGAACTGAACATCTCAAAAAGTGAACAAGAAACTGAACAACCCATAGGCAACATCTTATCTACGAATATAGCTCCCCCAAACTGAATACAAAACAAAGAAAAATCATCTGGATGCACAGGAAGGAGCCTAAATGCCGACTGCATGTCTGACTTTGCCATCAATGCTCCTTTTCCACATTGCTTCACCAAAGCAACAGCCTCATCCAATGATGCATAATGAACAACTGAATCCTCCGTGGAGATAAAATCATTGATAGAAGCCCCCGCAGGCCAAGGCAAATGGTGAATCAATCTAAACTCTCCTCTCTGTTTTTCAGGAACAACTCCTAATGGAGAAATAGTCAGATTCTCAACAGGCCAATTATAAAAAGGGCCAACAATCCTTCCCAGTAAAACTTATTTTTCTAACTTTGTCTTCACCACTTCTGGGTGATCAGATGCTGATTTTAAATTCTTGGCCCATCTCCGAACTCTTGGACCTTGATTACATAACCTAAAGCCAACTCTAAACCCCCACTCCAATGTCTTAGCCTCTAACTCCCTTGGATAACCTTGTAACCAAAAACATAAAACCTCCAAATTAATAGGAGTAGGGCCCTTTTCCAACAACATGTTGTGCAAAAAATCTACCCCTGTCGGCACCTCGCCCTTGCTGACCTTGTCCTCCCCAATGCAAGCCCCCAAAACTTTGGAAAACCGGATGCCTGCCCCGCAACCTGAGCAATCGTGCCTGAATCTACACTGCTGCCTCGTGCACCCTCCACTATTAAACGCCCAGCAGGCTCCATTCTGTGGCAACGCACCTCGTGCACTATTCCCCACCCCAAATTGGGTGGGACGGCCCTGAAAGGGCTTATACTGCAACGGTAGACCACTAGCCGTATGTAAAACCGGTGCATTCCTACCTGACCTCAACCATTGCATCCATAGCTCATTATCAATCTCCCCCCATTCTTTATCAGGATAAATCGCCATGCGAGCTCTAAACTCCTCGTCATATCGAAACCACCCAAATCCTCCATAATCCATCTGTGCTCTCTGCACAACATCCATATATTTTAATAATGCCACACTCCTTTCTGGAAAACGCTTGCAATATACACTAGCGTAAATCAAAAAAGCTGACGTCCAATTCTCAATGGTAGTTGGCACTTTTGGCCACCTGGCCAATTCCCATTCCTCCTCCTTTGACTCTTCTTTAGCTTGTATCTCCCTGTGCAATAATTTGAACACATCAATAAACTCCCCTTTGCAAATCTTGTCCTTCAAAGACTGAGTGAGATGCGCCTCCAAAGGCATTGACACTCCCATATAAGGCAGCTTTTTATTCTTCACACTCCCACCAGATGTCTCAGTTTTACTGTCCTTACCTTGATCCCGATTAACACTCACTGTTTCACCTTTATCATTTTCTGACACACTTACCTCCGAAACATCAACTTTAGACTTCTCCACATTATCGATAGCCGTCTGTATACCCATATCCTGCACCCTCACCCTTGTCCCCATTGACCTCTCCCTTCCAACCCCAACCCTTCCATGATCACCCATAATACCTCTTTCCTCACCTCTAGGGAGATTCCCCGCCGAACCAGATGTAAACCTTTGTGCATCTCGACGATCTCTCTGGACCGCCAATGTCTTCTGACCCTGTAAAACAGTGTAACTCCTAGACTGGTTATAACCTTGACTTACTTCCACTAAATCAGCCCTTCCCAAGCCCCTCTCATCAACATCCTCAAAATCAAGGGTTTCATCAAAACCCACATCCAAATTCAAGTAACCAGCGCCCTGGCTAGTAGAGGGCTCATCACTCATATCTTTGTCGCACCTGAGACGACACTAATGTCTCCCCCGATGTCAGGTGAGCCGCTCCAGGTCTCACCCTCTCTTCTTGCCGGTGTCTCAGGGGTGTACCAACCCACACCGTGTGTCCTGCGATGAAAGCAGGCCACCCTTGACCTGCCTTTACAACTTGCTCTTCTTGCCCGCTTGAAGCAAGCGACCCACCACACCCTGGCACAATCAACTCACTGCCTGCCCTAAAAACACCACTAACCCTGCCCCTACCAACACCTTCCACAGCTTGCACCTCTTCAAATGCCACTTCCTCTAATGTGCCTTGACCTTGATCCCTAATATCCATTAAACCAGTTTTAACAAGAGTCATATTCTCCACCCCCCAATGCTGCACCTTATGTAACATATAACCCACTATATTAACATGCTGGCCTCCCCCCCTTTCTCAAAATTCTTAATTTCCAATGAATTAATTGAGTCCCCTTTGCCTAAGGGGCTCCGGCCGATTTCCAATGCGCGCCGCCATCTTGAAAGCACCCGCCAAGGTGCTTTTCTCTAATTCTCCCTCTCCTCGCTTGCCTCTCTTTCGCGAGGAGAGTGGAGCTTGCTGTTGCGCGCAGCCCACTCCTTCAGAAACAGCGGGCGCATGCGCAAATGACCCGGCCTCCGCCCCCAAGCGCCGGAATGATGCCACGGCACCCTTAACGGCAGTGCCTCTCCCCCTAGAGGCAACCCGCTGCCTCAACGATGCTCCCGCCCGTCTGGCCAGCCTTGAACCACCTCGCCTGACACTACTCACCAACGGTAAGACCTGGCCTTGCCCTACTTCTGCCTCTATATCTAAAACTGCCGCCTGCGCATATTTACGCCTGTAGGAGGCTGGACTGGCTTGTAGTGAGTACCAAGGGGTACTTGCACCTTGCACCAGGCCCAGTTATCCCTTATTAGTGTATAGGGTGTCTAGCAGCTTAGGCTGATAGATAATGGTAGCTTAGCAGAGCAGCTTAGGCTGAACTAGGAGACGTGTGAAGCTACTACAGTACCACTTAGTGTCATATGCACAATATCATAAGAAAACACAATACACAGTTATACTAAAAATAAAGGTACTTTATTTTTATGACAATATGCCAAAGTATCTTAGAGTGTACCCTCAGTGAGAGGATAGGAAATATACACAAGATATATATACACAATAGCAAAAATATGCAGTATAGTCTTAGAAAACAGTGCAAACAATGTATAGTTACAATAGGATGCAATGGGGAAACATAGGGATAGGGGCAACACAAACCATATACTCCAAAAGTGGAATGCGAACCACGAATGGACCCCAAACCTATGTGACCTTGTAGAGGGTCGCTGGGACTATTAGAAAATAGTGAGAGTTAGAAAAATAACCCTCCCCAAGACCCTGAAAAGTGAGTGCAAAGTGCACTAAAGTTCCCCTAAGGACAAAGTAGTCGTGTTAGAGGAATAATGCAGGAAAGACCCAAACCAGCAATGCAACAACTGTGGATTTCCAATCTAGGGTACCTGTGGAACAAGGGGACCAAGTCCAAAAGTCACAAGCAAGTCGGAGATGGGCAAATGCCCAGGAAATGCCAGCTGCGGGTGCAAAGAAGCTTCTACTGGACAGAAGAAGCTGAGGTTTCTGCAGGAACAAAAAAGGCTAGAGACTTTCCCTTTGGTGGACGGATCTCTCTCGCCGTGGAGAGTCGTGCAGAAGTGTTTTCCCGCCAAAAGAACGCCAACAAGCCTTGCTAGCTGCAAATCGTGCGGTTAGCGTTTTTGGATGCTGCTGAGGCCCAGGAGGGACCAGGAGGTCGCAAATTGGACCAGCAGAGAGAGGGGACGTCGAGCAAGACAAGGAGCCCTCTCTGAAGCCGGTAGCACCCGGAGAAGTGCCAGAAACAGGCACTACAAGGATGCGTGAAACGGTGCTCGCTGAAGTTGCACAAAGGAGTCCCACGTCGCCGGAGACCAACTTAGAAAGTCGTGCAATGCAGGTTAGAGTGCTGTGGACCCAGGCTTGGCTGTGCACAAAGGATTTCTGCCGGAAGTGCACAGGGGCCGGAGTAGCTGCAAAGTCGCGGTTCCCAGCAATGCAGCCCAGCGAGGTGAGGCAAGGACTTACCTCCACCAAACTTGGACTGAAGAGTCACTGGACTGTGGGGGTCACTTGGACAGAGTCGCTGGATTCGAGGGACCTCGCTCGTCGTGCTGAGAGGAGACCCAAGGGACCGGTAATGCAGCTTTTTGGTGCCTGCGGTTGCAGGGGGAAGATTCCGTCGACCCACGGGAGATTTCTTCGGAGCTTCTGGTGCAGAGAGGAGGCAGACTACCCCCACAGCATGCACAAGCAGGAAAACAGTCGAGAAGGCGGCAGGATCAGCGTTACAGAGTTGCAGTAGTCGTCTTTGCTACTATGTTGCAGGTTTGCAGGCTTCCAGCGCGGTCAGCAGTCGATTCCTTATCAGAAGGTGAAGAGAGAGATGCAGAGGAACTCGGATGAGCTCTTGCATTCGTTATCTGAAGTTTCCCCAGAGACAGAGACCCTAAATAGCCAGAAAAGAGGGTTTGGCTACCTAGGAGAGAGGATAGGCTACTAACACCTGAAGGAGCCTATCAGAAGGAGTCTCTGACGTCACCTGGTGGCACTGGCCACTCAGAGCAGTCCAGTGTGCCAGCAGCACCTCTGTTTCCAAGATGGCAGAGGTCTGGAGCACACTGGAGGAGCTCTGGACACCTCCCAGGGGAGGTGCAGGTCAGGGGAGTGGTCACTCCCCTTTCCTTTGTCCAGTTTCGCGCCAGAGCAGGGCTAAGGGGTCCCTGAACCGGTGTAGACTGGCTTATGCAGAATTGGGCACATCTGTGCCCAACAAAGCATTTCCAGAGGCTGGGGGAGGCTACTCCTCCCCTGCCTTCACACCATTTTCCAAAGGGAGAGGGTGTCACACCCTCTCTCAGAGGAAGATCTTTGTTCTGCCATCCTGGGCCAGGCCTGACTGGACCCCAGGAGGGCAGATGCCTGTCTGAGGGGTTGGCAGCAGCAGCAGCTGCAGTGAAACCCCAGGAAGGGCAGTTTGGCAGTACCAGGGTCTGTGCTACAGACCACTGGGATCATGGAATTGTACCAACAATGCCAGGATGGCATAGAGGGGGCAATTCCATGATCTTAGACATGTTACATGGCCATATTCGGAGTTACCATTGTGAAGCTACATATAGGTAGTGACCTATATGTAGTGCACGCGTGTAATGGTGTCCCCGCACTCACAAAGTTCAGGGAATTGGCTCTGAACAATGTGGGGGCACCTTGGCTAGTGCCAGGGTGCCCTCACACTAAGTAACTTTGCACCTAACCTTTACCAGGTAAAGGTTAGACATATAGGTGACTTATAAGTTACTTAAGTGCAGTGTAAAATGGCTGTGAAATAACGTGGACGTTATTTCACTCAGGCTGCAGTGGCAGGCCTGTGTAAGAATTGTCAGAGCTCCCTATGGGTGGCAAAAGAAATGCTGCAGCCCATAGGGATCTCCTGGAACCCCAATACCCTGGGTACCTCAGTACCATATACTAGGGAATTATAAGGGTGTTCCAGTAAGCCAATGTAAATTGGTAAAAATGGTCACTAGCCTGTTAGTGACAATTTGGAAAGAAATGAGAGAGCATAACCACTGAGGTTCTGATTAGCAGAGCCTCAGTGAGACAGTTAGGCACCACACAGGGAACACATACATATAGGCCACAAACTTATGAGCACTGGGGTCCTGACTAGCAGGGTCCAAGTGACACATAACAAACATACTGAAAACATAGGGTTTTCACTATGAGCACTGGGCCCTGGCTAGCAGGATCCCAGTGAGACAGTGAAAACACCCTGACATACACTCACAAACAGGCCAAAAGTGGGGGTAACAAGGCTAGAAAGAGGCTACTTTCTCACACAACCCCCCCCCCCCAAACGAAGGACAATAAGGCTAACCTTGGCCAGTTGAGACTTTGTTGTCTAAGTGTTGATAAGTAGAGAGTAGCTCTGCAATAGACTGGTTACTCCCTTTATCATCCACTATATGGTTACTTCCCTGTGGGGATGTAAACCACCCTGTTTGAAGTTTTTTAGCTAAGCAACAATGTGAAGATGTATTTTCAGAGTTTCTATCAGTAAGTTTTAGTTTAGAGCAGTGGGAATTGTCCACTGAACCTATTTGTAGTGATGGAAATGCCAGACAGGGATGCTGTCTCAGAAAAGCCATGGCTGGGCAAAAACTTTGTCCATATGGCTGGAAGAGAGAACAGGGATGCTGTTTCTCATGGGTTGGAGCAGGGCAGGGATGCTGTCCTATCAGCTCCACACTAGGGCAGGGATGCTGTCCTAAGTGTTGTGAGGCAGTGCAGAGTTTCTGCACTAAAGTTTCTCTGGGAGGGTTGGAGGGATGCTCCATGTTAACTAAAATGGTGCTCTTTTTCTCACCAATGTTAGTTATCCCACAGAGAGGTACTTCTACCTCAGGGAGTACAGCTTTGCCAGCTGATGATTCCCTTGGAACAGGTGCCACCCCAGGAGAGGTTTCTCCCACCACAGGAATGGTATCCTGAATGGTAGGGTGGTTAGGGGATACTGTGATACCCTTTTTACCTGTTGATGGAGAGGGATCCTGAGTTTTCAGGCCTTCTCTCCTTTGCTTTTTCATTTCAGTAGAAATGAGAGGGAACAATTCCTCTGGGATGCCCAGCATGGCTGCATGGGCATAAAACTCTACCTCAGCCCAACCTGAGGCCTCTAGGTCATTACCTAAGAGACAGTCTACAGGTAAGCTAGGTGATACCACCACCTGCTTAGGGCCAGTAACTCCACCCCAACTAAACTGAATTATAGCTAAGGGAAGAAACTTAGTGGAGTTATGGACATCAATAATCTTATACTGTTGTCCAATGATGTGTTGATCAGGGTGCACTAGGTTTTCAGTCACCAAAGTGATACTGGCACCTGTGTCCCTGTAGGCCAAGGCCTCAACACCATTTATTGAAACTGTCTGCCTGTACTTATCCATTGTAAGGGGACAAGCAGCCAGTGTGGCAAGGCCAATGCCACTAGGTGTGACAGAAACTGTCTTGGGAGTGACTACCCCAGTTTCTACTATGGACCCAAAAGTGAACCCAACTACACCCTTAAATTGACTGTTGCCAGCAGTCCCACCACTAGTACCACTACTGCTAGGGGCACTAGAGCTTGATGTATTAGTGGTGGTAGGCTCAGGGGGTTTACCTGGACAGGACTTATCCCCTGGCCTATGGCCTCTGTTTTTACACACAAAGCACCAAGGCTTTTTAATGTGTGCAGGTTGGGAAGAAGAGGAAGAATTTGTTTTATCCCCACCCTCTGAAGAGTGTTTAAGATTTGAAGTGGGATCTTTGGTTTTACCCTTATCCCCATGCTTATCTTGAGATTTTTCACCATCTTTCTTCTTATTGCCATCTTTGTCACCCCCTGTATGAACTTTTCTGTTCACCCTTGTTCTGACCCATTTGTCTGCCTTCTTTCCCAATTCTTGGGGAGAGGTCAGATCAGAGTCTACCAGGTACTGGTGCAACAAATCAGACACACAATTATTAAGTATATGCTCTCTCAGGATTGTGTTATACAGGCTTTCATAATCAGTAACTTTACTGCCATGTAACCACCCCTCCAAGGCCTTCACTGAATGGTCAATGAAATCAACCCAGTCTTGTGAAGACTCCTTTTTGGTCTCTCTGAACTTTATCCTGTATTGTTCAGTGGTTAAGCCATAACCATCCAGGAGTGCATTCTTAAGAACTGTAAAATTATTAGCATCATTTTCCTTCACAGTAAGGAGCCTATCCCTACCTTTTCCACTAAATGATAGCCATAGGATAGCAGCCCACTGCCTTTGAGGGACATCCTGTACAACACAGGCCCTCTCAAGTGCAGCAAACCACTTGTTAATGTCATCCCCCTCCTTATAAGGGGGAACTATCTTGTGCAGATTCCTGGAATCATGCTCTTTTGCAGGATGACTATGGGGAATACTGCTGCTGCCACCATGGGTTTCTAAACCCAACTTCTGTCTTTCCTTCTCTAATTCTAAAGACTGTCTATCCAAATCCAGCTGTTGCTTCTTGAGCTTCAGTCTGGTTTGTTCCACTCTCAATCTATTGAGCTCCCTTTCTAACAATCTGTCATCAGGGTGGGTGGGAGGGACATGCCTTGAAACAGAAGTATGGTGAGAATGGACAGAAGGAGACCTGTCCCTTACAGAAGCCACCCTAACAGCAGGCTAACAGAAACATCACTACCAGTATGGTGAGAATAAATGCTTTTGCTATGATGTGAGACAACACTATTTATATGGTCTGGCTCATCATCATTACCAACTATGCTAGACTGTCTAGTAATGGGCAGGCTAGGAAGTTTCTTTCCTGAATCTTTTCCTGGGGGAGTCCCTGGATCAGATTGAGAACCATTAGCTACTTTTTCAACAGATTGGGCACTTATGGCCTTATCCTGTACTCTAAGCATGTTAATTAACAGTTCTAAGGAAGGATTCTTCCCTACACTCAAACCTCTCTCTATGCAGAGATTCCTTGCTCCTTTCCAGCTAAGGTGATCATATGCAAGTTTGGACAGATCAACATTTTGGCCTGTGCCAGACATTTTTAGAGAGAGTTAAAGTGATAGTAAAAGATAAAAAGTTTGTCAGAGCTTTTAGAAAGACAGAGAAAAAAACTTTTAAAACTTTTTAGAACTTTTTTGAAAGTTAGAAGTACTTTTCAGCACTTAGAAAAGAGTGAAAAGAGGAAATGCAAAACTTTTTGGCTATGTGTATATACACTGACCTTGTTTTGTATATTTTTCTCTTATGAAAAGTACAATGACAAGAGTGGTAAGTAGTCTCAAAGCACTTATCCCACAATGCACAACCAATGTAGGAGGCTGGACTGGCTTGTAGTGAGTACCAAGGGGTTCTTGCACCTTGCACCAGGCCCAGTTATCCCTTATTAGTGTATAGGGTGTCTAGCAGCTTAGGCTGATAGATAATGGTAGCTTAGCAGAGCAGCTTAGGCTGAACTAGGAGACGTGTGAAGCTACTACAGTACCACTTAGTGTCATATGCACAATATCATAAGAAAACACAATACACAGTTATACTAAAAATAAAGGTACTTTATTTTTATGACAATATGCCAAAGTATCTTAGAGTGTACCCTCAGTGAGAGGATAGGAAATATACACAAGATATATATACACAATAGCAAAAATATACAGTATAGTCTTAGAAAACAGTGCAAACAATGTATAGTTACAATAGGATGCAATGGGGAAACATAGGGATAGGGGCAACACAAACCATATACTCCAAAAGTGGAATGCGAACCACGAATGGACCCCAAACCTATGTGACCTTGTAGAGGGTCGCTGGGACTATTAGAAAATAGTGAGAGTTAGAAAAATAACCCTCCCCAAGACCCTGAAAAGTGAGTGCAAAGTGCACTAAAGTTCCCCTAAGGACAAAGTAGTCGTGTTAGAGGAATAATGCAGGAAAGACCCAAACCAGCAATGCAACAACTGTGGATTTCCAATCTAGGGTACCTGTGGAACAAGGGGACCAAGTCCAAAAGTCACAAGCAAGTCGGAGATGGGCAAATGCCCAGGAAATGCCAGCTGCGGGTGCCAAGAAGCTTCTACTGGACAGAAGAAGCTGAGGTTTCTGCAGGAACAAAAAGGGCTAGAGACTTCCCCTTTGGTGGACGGATCCCTCTCGCCGTGGAGAGTCGTGCAGAAGTGTTTTCCCGCCGAAAGAACGCCAACAAGCCTTGCTAGCTGCAAATCGTGCAGTTAGCGTTTTTGGACGCTGCTGAGGCCCAGGAGGGACCAGGAGGTCGCAAATTGGACCAGCAGAGAGAGGGGACGTCGAGCAAAACAAGGAGCCCTCTCTGAAGCCGGTAGCACCCGGAGAAGTGCCAGAAACAGGCACTACAAGGATGCGTGAAACAGTGCTCACTGAAGTTGCACAAAGGAGTCCCACGTCGCCGGAGACCAACTTAGAAAGTCGTGCAATGCAGGTTAGAGTGCCGTGGACCCAGGCTTGGCTGTGCACAAAGGATTTCCGCCGGAAGTGCACAGGGGCCGGAGTAGCTGCGAAGTCGCGGTTCCCAGCAATGCAGCCCAGCGATGTGAGGCAAGGACTTACCTCCACCAAACTTGGACTGAAGAGTCACTGGACTGTGGGGTCACTTGGACAGAGTCGCTGGATTCGAGGGACCTCGCTCGTCGTGCTGAGAGGAGACCCAAGGGACCGGTAATGCAGCTTTTTGGTGCCTGCGGTTGCAGGGGGAAGATTCCGTCGACCCACGGGAGATTTCTTCGGAGCTTCTGGTGCAGAGAGGAGGCTGACTACCCCCACAGCATGCACAAGCAGGAAAACAGTCGAGAAGGCGGCAGGATCAGCGTTACAGAGTTGCAGTAGTCGTCTTTGCTACTATGTTGCAGGTTTGCAGGCTTCCAGCGCGGTCAGCAGTCGATTCCTTATCAGAAGGTGAAGAGAGAGATGCAGAGGAACTCGGATGAGCTCTTGCATTCGTTATCTGAAGTTTCCCCAGAGACAGAGACCCTAAATAGCCAGAAAAGAGGGTTTGGCTACCTAGGAGAGAGGATAGGCTACTAACACCTGAAGGAGCCTATCAGAAGGAGTCTCTGACGTCACCTGGTGTCACTGGCCACTCAGAGCAGTCCAGTGTGCCAGTAGCACCTCTGTTTCCAAGATGGCAGAGGTCTGGAGCACACTGGAGGAGCTCTGGACACCTCCCAGGGGAGGTGCAGGTCAGGGGAGTGGTCACTCCCCTTTCCTTTGTCCAGTTTCACGCCAGAGCAGGGCTAAGGGGTCCCTGAACCGGTGTAGACTGGCTTATGCAGAATTGGGCACATCTGTGCCCAACAAAGCATTTCCAGAGGCTGGGGGAGGCTACTCCTCCCCTGCCTTCACACCATTTTCCAAAGGGAGAGGGTGTCACACCCTCTCTCAGAGGAAGTTCTTTGTTCTGCCATCCTGGGCCAGGCCTGGCTGGACCCCAGGAGGGCAGATGCCTGTCTGAGGGGTTGGCAGCAGCAGCAGCTGCAGTGAAACTCCAGGAAGGGCAGTTTGGCAGTACCAGGGTCTGTGCTACAGACCACTGGGATCATGGAATTGTACCAACAATGCCAGGATGGCATAGAGGGGGCAATTCCATGATCTTAGACATGTTACATGGCCATATTCGGAGTTACCATTGTGAAGCTACATATAGGTAGTGACCTATATGTAGTGCACGCGTGTAATGGTGTCCCCGCACTCACAAAGTTCAGGGAATTGGCTCTGAACAATGTGGGGGCACCTTGGCTAGTGCCAGGGTGCCCTCACACTAAGTAACTTTGCACCTAACCTTTACCAGGTAAAGGTTAGACATATAGGTGACTTATAAGTTACTTAAGTGCAGTGTAAAATGGCTGTGAAATAACGTGGACGTTATTTCACTCAGGCTGCAGTGGCAGGCCTGTGTAAGAATTGTCAGAGCTCCCTATGGGTGGCAAAAGAAATGCTGCAGCCCATAGGGATCTCCTGGAACCCCAATACCCTGGGTACCTCAGTACCATATACTAGGGAATTATAAGGGTGTTCCAGTAAGCCAATGTAAATTGGTAAAAATGGTCACTAGCCTGTTAGTGACAATTTGGAAAGAAATGAGAGAGCATAACCACTGAGGTTCTGATTAGCAGAGCCTCAGTGAGACAGTTAGGCACCACACAGGGAACACATACATATAGGCCACAAACTTATGAGCACTGGGGTCCTGACTAGCAGGGTCCAAGTGACACATAACAAACATACTGAAAACATAGGGTTTTCACTATGAGCACTGGGCCCTGGCTAGCAGGATCCCAGTGAGACAGTGAAAACACCCTGACATACACTCACAAACAGGCCAAAAGTGGGGGTAACAAGGCTAGAAAGAGGCTACTTTCTCACAACGCCCCATTACACTTTTTTGTTTATACTTTTTACCAGACGCCGGTGGCGAGCAAGCAATAACTGCCGCCGCCACGCCCTCAGACGACACCCTCCGAGGCCTCTTTATTCCTTCTCCCTTCACCAATAAAGCGCTCTCTTTTAATAAATCTTCCCTGCTCTCCTCCTGCAGCATTCGCAACGCCTGAATCACCTTCTCTTACCTCGCCATAATGACCAACAATATAATATAGCTAATTCCAAACAACTTCCAACCAACAAAAACTCTAAGGCATACCTACACAAAAAATTCACCTGCAGCACAACTGCCTAGGGTGTGGCAAGACGACCAAAGAGGCCGCCCACAGCCAGCCCACCCTATATATAGCCCCCCACCTAAACCCACCCCTGCCCTAAAAACAGCCAATCATTTTCCATGCAGGTGGATCGTACCACCCACGCCCGATGTGTCCGGGGGGAGACCGGGCAAGCCCTCGCTCCCCCAAACACCCATAAGTTCTTTCCTGTTCTTTAGTAGTGCCAGTTGAATTAATGATTCTTTGTTAAATTTCTGTGAAGAACCAGACGAGTCATTCCAGTCGGTGTGTATATGAGTTTTTAGTACCACAGACGCCCTTGATATGGACATAAGTAATATAGGGGGTGATTCTAAGTCTGGCGGGCGGCGGAGGCCGCCCGCCAGACTTCCCCCTCCAAAATACCGCTCCGCAGTCGAAAGACCGCTGAGGGTATTTTGGGTTTTGCACTGGGCTGGCGGGCGACCGCCAAAAGGCCGCCCTCCAGCCCAGTGCAAAACACGCTTCCCACGAGGACGCCGGCTCAGAATTGAGCCGGCGGAGTGGGAAGGTGCGACGGGTGCAGTTGCACCCGTCGCGAATTTCAGTGTCTGCAAAGCAGACACTGAAATTCTTTTTGGGGCCCTCTTACGGGGGCCCCTGCAGTGCCCATGCCATTGGCATGGGCACTGCAGGGGCCCCCAGGGGCCCCGTGACACCCCATACCGCCATCCTGTTCCTGGCGGGAGAACCGCCAGGAACAGGATGGCGGTATGGGGTGTCAGAATCCTCCATGGCGACGCAGCTTGCTGCGCCACCATGGAGGATTCATTTGGGCAGCGGAAAACCGGCGGGAGACCGCCGGTTTTCCACTTCTGACCGCGGCCGAACCGCCGCCGTCAGAATGCCCAGCGGGGCACCGCCAGCCTGTTGGCGGTGCCCCCGTCATTTTAGCCCTGGCGGTCTTGGACCACCAGGGTTAGAATGACCCCCATAATGTTCTATACTGCAGAGAATGCATCTGTAAAATATGGAAAGAAGTGTTCAGTATACAAAAGACTTCAAGATCTTCATCCATGTCTTCTCAAGGCAAGCTGCAACTGTCATGTTTTGAGCAACGCCACTGGGCACGTACTGAAAGCCCTCAGCTTTCATTTAGCGATTCTGGTAATTAAAGTATTGCACGAATTCTCATGCAGTGAAAACACTGTGAGTGAACTTAAGTCCTGCTTTAAGATTGCTCACTAAAGCTGCCATCAGGTTCTCCATCATGTCGGAACCTGCTGGGTTGGGTCTTTCCTGCAGCAGATCTTCTATACTTCTAGACATGGGAGACATTAAAATATATTTCCTGAAGTGTATGAAGGAACATTGTCATCAATGAATCTGGAGCTTTGTGACAGACCTGCGAGATATTCTGAGGACAACACACACACGCAAAGCTTTTATTTTTTGTTGTTCATTTTTTTATGTCATTCTACCGAAAATCTATTAAGACCTTGGAGAGAGAGTCAGATTTGGACTAAATGATGTTGGACATAAGGAAGCAGCTACCGAACAGACAGGACGATTGCTCCCTGCATCAAAAAAGGAAAGGTTTTGCAGGGAAGCATTGTTGTGTTTGGACTGTGAGCAGATCTTCTTGGACAAATGGTTTCAGTTCACAGCTCACATTTTAAGCACTTTGCCTGCTTGAATCTTGAACCGCTGCCATCACTGGATGAGACTGGAAAATTCAAAGAGGTTCTGAATACTGCCCAGAATGCCTGCACGGATGAAAGTAGTTTTTGCATATGGAATACTGCTTACTGAAAGCAGCACAGCCAGTGATGGCGGTTTTGGAAGAACTATCTTGTTCGGAAAAGTAGACTAAATTATTTCAAAACACAGAGACACCAACCTCCTAACAGTAGTGCAAGTACTGGCTATTCCATGCAGCAATGCTTTTGTGTGGCGTGTTTTCAGTGTTACGAACAACCTGCAGGCTAGTGAAGGGAATAGACTAGGTTCAGGAACAGTTAAGAGTGAACTTTATTTATGTTCAGAGTTGTATGATATGGCGCTAGGAAAGAACACATTTATCAAGGCAGCTCTATCAGATGCAAAATATGTTTTTTAAAAGTAGCCTTGTAGTTATTGTCATGTCTGCTAACTATAACTAAGATTGTCCACTTCTCCTGATCGGTGATGCAAGCTGATTATCCTGTTTAATGGGCGTGTTTTGCTCAATTTGATTATTTTGTTTCAAATTAACAAAAACTTTCACACAGGTAGTATTTGTTTTTTTGGGAGTTAGGGAACTCAAATGAATAAGGCAAAAACACAAATTAATCTTAAACAGCTGTATTCCTTGGAATAATTCACGATCTCTATGACATGTTTTACAAACATGCTATTGTAACAGCTAATATTTTATCAAGGAAAGGTATTTTGTGGCTGCAATTCAAAGAGTGTTGGGTTGGTTGTGGTTGTAGGAGAATGTTAAACGTTAGCATGTAATGGCGGCACATGGCACAATTAAAATGACCAGCTGACAATTTGTTAGAAATGAAAAACAGGCGTTGAATGTGCATATTTTTATCTAAAAGCAAAGCAGACATATTGGGGTACGTTGTACGAATGTACAAATTATTTCAAACTGATATTTAAGTAATACTTGGTTTGGGGAAAACGTTTGTTGAGGCTTTGGTATAATTTCCTTATTCACAGAAGACACATACTTGCTGCGGTAGAGTTTATTACATATCTCATGTTCTATATTGATAGATATCAATTATGTGATTATCACTGCACAGTTTGTTTTCTGTGTAACCTAGATCTGTTGTCTAAGCCAGTAAAATGTGTGAACATAAGCTACATCTCTGGTGTATAAGCATGTTATTTCAAGACCTTTGCAGAGTTTCCTTTACCCATTCTATTACTTCTAAGTCATTTCCTTAATCAAATGGTGTATGTACCAATTATTGTAATCCAGAATTCCTGGTTATTATTCTCTCCCCACTTTCACTATCCATAGCACTGCTCTTAGAAGCAATCCTAGTTTTAGAAGGTCACGAAGGAAGTGTTTGCTACAGATAGTAAAGAGGAATCTACTTGAAAAGGGCAAGAAGAAACAATCAGCTTGTTTTATTGGATGTATAGCCATGTTCTTTGGCAAAGTGTGCTGTAAAAAAAGTCCTCTTGCTATAATATTTCCAATTTATTTTTTTAGTTAAGATCCTCCCTCAAAAATGACTACAGATGGTTGGACTCTTTTGAAAGACTTTGAAATACTGGAATACTTCATGTGTGTCTCTTCCCTGTAGGTTTTAGCTAATCTCCTAGTAGCACTGGGTTGAAAATGCACCATTTAAACTCAGGTGTTTACATTTTTTTTAGCAGTAAGAGATCCACCCCAGCAGTCACCTAGGGTGCTGTCTGCTCACTCTTTTCATTCACTCCCTCTGTGTATGCAGTTTGAAACATGATTAAAACCATGAGTCCTAAAATTCATTGGGAAACAGACAGATGGAGTACTTAAACTCATAAGTCATACTCAGCAGTGTGACCTGTATTTTCTCCTGCAAAGATGACAACCGTAGATGCCATCTAAACCCTTCAAAAACTTGATACCAGCCTGCTGGTACACCTCAGAGCTCCGAACCACCAAGCGCAGTTGCTACCAACACAAGATGGGATGGCGAACCTCTGAGGACCCCTCCGATAGAGCCAACAACAAGGCAGCCCTGAATGAATACCACCGGCACATCAAGGAAGCCAAGGGAGCAACCATCACCAACCCCATCAACTCCGCGGCCAATCACACAAAGGAACTGTTCAAGATTGTCATGGATTTCGCCAACCCTCCTAACACAGAGAACTCCATACACCCCTCCCAGGAATTCTGTGACTCCCTTTCGGACTCTTTCCACAACAAGACAAGCATAATCTACAACAACTTTGACCCCCAATCCTCCCCCACCAGTCTCGACAACTGCAAGCAACCAGGAAACCACGACTGAAAGCTCACCACCTGGTCCCCGCTCACTGCGCAGACCACCCTATCCATCATATCATTCATCCACTCTGGGGCTCCCACCGACCTCTGCCCCAACCATCTCTTCCACTTCAGCACCCACCGCATCAGCACAGAACTCACCAACATCCTCAACATCTCCATCTCCACAGCAGCTTCCCTAGAAGATAAAAAATACAAGGAGGTCAAGCCTTTCCTTAGAAAGCCCTCTGCTGACTCCAAAAACTACTGACTGATCTCCCTACTCTCTTTCCCCACCAAAGTACTTGAGAAGGCCATCAACAGACAACTCACCAATCAACCAACTTTTCGACCCATCACAATCCTGATTCCATGCAAACCACAGCACAGAGACCGTGCTAATCACCACCACAGACAACATAAGAGCCCTCCTCGGCCATTGATACTACGTGGATGTGATCCTCCTTGCAGCAGCATTTGATAGCATCTCCCATTATACCCTCATTGCCAGACTCCACACCATCGGCATACTGCAAAACGCCCTCAAGTGGATCACCTACTTTCTATCAGGATGAAAACAGAGCATCCGACTGCCTCCCTTTTTCTCCGCACCCAAGGACATCACCTGCAGCATACCCCCAGGATCCTTCCCTCAGCCCCACCCTGTTCAACATTTACATGACCCCTCTCCCAAACATCGTAAGATCCCATGACCTCAACATAATTTCCTACGCTGATGACACTCACCTCATCCTCTCGCTCACTGAGAACTCAACTGTTATACTTGGCATCCTTGGCGTGATCTCCCCTAACCTTTTGCCTCTGTTTCCCAGGCTTTTGATGTGTGCTGGACTCTGTTTTTGCTGTTTTTGCTACTCTGGGCACTTTATCATTGCTTTCTAGTGCTAAAGTGCAAGTGCTCCTATGTAAAATGTATGTGTAATTGGATTTCCATGATTGGCATATTTGATATACTGGTAAGTCCCTAGTACAGTGCACTAGAGGTGACCAGGGCCTGTGAATCAAATGCTACTAGTGGGCCTGCAGCACTGGTTGTGCCACCCACATTAGACGCCCTCTAAACATGGATCAGAACTGCCACTGCAGTGTCTGTGTGTGTAGTTTTAACATGCCAATTCGAATTGGCAAGTGTACCCACTTGCCAGGGCTAACCCTTCCCTTTTCTTACATGTAAGACACCCCTAAGGTAGGCCCTAGTTAGCCCCATGGGCAGGGTGCAGTGTATGTTTAAGGTAGGACATATACTAATGTGTTTTATATGTCCTGACAGTGAAATACTTCCAAATGCGTTTTTCACTGTTGCAAGGCCTAGCTCTCTCGTAGGTTAACATGGGAGCTGCCTTTAAAAATGATTGAAGTGTAGATTCCCTTTGGGAGCAGATAGACATATGGAGTTTGGGGTCTCTGAACTAAACTTGGTTTTGAGATTGTGTGTTTGAAAATGCCACTTTTAGAAAGTGGGCCTTTTCTTGCTTAAACCATTCTGTGACTTGCCTGTTTATGGATTCCCTGTGTGGGTCAGTTTGACAGTTGGGCTGTTTGCACCTCTCTCTAGACAGTGACACAAAGGGAGCTGGGATGTAGCCTGCATATCCTGATGAGCCATCTGTGCTAGAAGGGAGGGGAGGAGTGGTCACTTACACCTGAAAGGGCTGTGCTTGCCCTCACACAATGCAGTCTCCAATCCCCTGGTGTGTGTCTGGGGCCTGTCCTGCGCAAGGCAGTATTTCACAAACAAGAGAGCTTTGAAATAGGCCTACTTCAAAGGCCAAAATAGGTATAAGAAGAGCACCCAGACCCCTGGAAAATTAGATCACTTCTGGAAACCAAGAGGAACCTCTGCCTGGAGAAGAGATGAAGAGCTGAGGAGAAGTGCTTCCCTGCCTGTGACTATGCTTAGTGGAGCTATCCTGCAGTTGCTGCTACTGCCTGGTGAAAGGGGACAAAGACTGGACTTTGTTGTGCATTCCTGCTTGTGAAGAAATCTCCAAGGGTTTGTCCTGAGCTTGCCTCCTGTTGTTGAAGTCTCAGGGCCATCAAAGACTTCCCCTGCCAGCACCTGCCAAATGGTGCCCTATCCAGTTCCTGGGGCCTTGAAAGGAGAAGCTGGCAGACCAAGACTGAAAATCCATGCACAGACCGTTGTGCGGGGAAATGTTTGACGCAACCTCTGAGACGCGTCAGAAAAATGATGCGCCGCCGGCTTCGCAGCTGAAATCGACGCTCCGCCTGCGGTGCAGCTGGAAGATCGAAGCATGCGGCTAGACAAACGACACGTAACACTGCTAACAGAGGCTGGTACCATCGCAACCCACACAATGTGATTTTTCGGAGACCATGAGGGTGGATTTTCAACACAACATCGCTGGGCATGGAAAAACGATGCATCTCACTCCTGGGTAGAGAAGAAACGATGCACGCCTGTGACCGGAGGAGGAGAAACAACGCACGATCTCGACTGTGGGTGAAAAATCAATGCATCACTAACCTTTTTCGACGCACATTTGCCCGTGCGTGTTATTTTGACGCTACCCAGGTACTTTTCAATGCTAACAGTGTTTTTACTGTTTACAAAAGGATTTAACACTCTTTTGCTTTTAAAATTCATGACTTGTGTATGTTGGATTTTTGTCATTTTTGTCTTGTCTTGTTTAGATAAATATTTTCTATTTTCTATTTTTCTAAACCTGAGTTGTGTCATTTTGTGATGTTTCCACTGTGTTGTGTGTGGTGGTACAAATACTTTACACCAGACTCTGAAGTTAATCCTGGGGGTGAATGTTTGACAATGTTCAGCATTCCGTCCATCACTTGTTGTTTTTGCATCTGAAGTTAATCCTGCCTGCTTGTGCCAAGCTACCAAGAGGGTGAGCAGGGGTTAACTGAGGGTGATTCTCCTTTACCCTGACTAGATTGAGGGTCCTTGCTTGGACAGGGGGTAACCTGACTGCCAACCAAAGACCGCATTTCTAACATCAACCAACACCAAAAGCAACTTCTGCAGCGCCATGACAGACGTAGCCAAATGGATGAGAGACAGGTGCCTCAAGCTTAACTTCAACAAAACATAGGTATTGATCTTCATTAAACCCTCCCCCCAACATGGGACCACAGCTGGTGGCCCACAGAACTCGGACCCACACCAACAACTCACGCAGGCAACCTCTGCATCATCCTTGACAGCCAACTGGCAATGAAATAACAAATTCATATTGTCATCTCTTCGTGCTTCTACACCCTCCACATGCTCTGCAAGATTTTTAGATAGATCCCCATCGACACCATAAAAATCATCACACAGGCCTTTGTCTCCGGTTGCCTTGACTACCTCAATGATCTCTACACCCGACTACCCACCCAACTCCTGAGAAGACGCCAGACCATACAGGACTTCGCAGCCAGACTCATCCTAGACCTACCCAAGCAGACCCACATCACCCCCACCTCAGACACATCCACTGGCTCCCCATCCAGAAGAGATATCAGTTCAAGATCCTCGTACATGCCTACAAGGCACTACACAATCAAGGACCATTTTACCTCAACCCCGGTTGAACTTCCACCAGCTCAAAAGATACCTATGCTCCACCTCACTCGCTCTCGCAGACACCCTCTGCAGCCACTGCAGCCCTACCAGAGGCTGTTTGTTCTCCTACACAGCCACCAAGACCTGGGACTCCCTACTGATTCAACTCTGAATAGCTCCCTCCCCGACTGAGTTCCGATAAAAACTCAGGATCTGGCTATTTTACTGAGAAGCGGCACTAAAACGCCCAGAGAACCTCAGGGGTGACAGTGTGCGCTCTATAAAATGAACTGATTGATTGATTGAGATGCAGCATGCACTAGAGGCATTACATTATTTCTCTTTCAACAGCACCACCCGGTACAAGAAATGCTCCATCTGGAGACACCCCTTGCAGAAGCGCATCATGGGTGCACCACAGTAACTATTTCAAGTAAATCTACCATTATGCTGCTCTAGGCTTCACAATAGAAGTCTGTTGTTGGACCTCTCCAAAACAGTGGCCATTAACGGGATGGCCGAACTCCACCTCTCCAATAATTGCTTTATTGTGGAGCATGCTGATGACAAGAGCCTCAAACCGGGGACATTACTGTGACAGATTAATATCCAGCCTGATTCCCCATGGGCTTCTATCATGATGATGGACAAGTGGTAATTTGAGCAGAGGTCCATTGTCACAATAGGTTTGTATGCAACGCTCTGAGCTGAGGTAGGCGAGGGGGGGCAAAGGAAGCTATTAGGTGTCTCAAACTTTTCAATGAAAAGATAAAGCAATGTTCTGGACACACTTACCTTTTTAAAACAGATCTTTCACCGTGAGTTCCAGGAATCAGTAGAAGTAAATTTCAGCTTCCTACAAAAAGAAAAGCAGGAGAACGGATACTGGTTTTTCCTGCATTTGAGGGTGGTTGAAACGTTGGTCAATAGACTGGGTGCATTCAAATGCAGCTGCCTGTACCGCAAGAATAAATGGAGTGCAAAGCTATTATCCAAGGTGGCAAGAATGAAAACGTACATGGAAAAGAGCAGATCAGCAGAAAATGTATAAATGTGGGCTTGACCATTAGGCCCCCAGTGCTACATGGCTCTGTTTCTGAGTTAATGCATTTTTTGTTTTTTTTTTGTTTTGGAGAATTATGAGCTTTGTTAAAACTTTTAGCCTTAGGGTGGTCTTCCCCCCCAAACCGTTTGCCTCACATTTTTTCTATATCTTATAGTTGGCTTTAGGACTCTGAGCACTTTACCACTCTGACCACTGATGACCAGTGCTAAAGTGTATGTTCTTCTCCCCTAAACATGGTAACGTTGTGTATACACAATTCACATATTTAAATTACTTATAAGTCCCTTGTAAAGCAGTATACCACATTCCCAGCGCCTGTAAATTAAATACTACTGGTGGGCCTGCAGCAGTGATTCTGCCACCCACTTCCATAGCCCTTAAACAAGTGCCAGGCCTATCAGTGCAGAGCTTCTGTGTGCAGTTTCACTGCCACTTCAACGTGGCATTTAAATCCCCTTGCCAAGCCTTAAACTCCCCTTTTATTACATACAACTTACCCCTAAGGTAGACTATAGGTAGCCCATAGGGCAAGGTTCTATATAATGTACTTTTGAGTTTTACATGTCCTGGTAGTGAAAATCTTTCAAAGCTGTTTTTCACTACTGTGACATCTACTTCTCTCATAGGCCAGCATTTGGAATTCCTTAATACACTTTCAAGTTGTAATTCCTGATCAGAAAGGAGTAGCAGCATCATGTTTCTTATCTTTTGAATGGTAATGATAAGTCTTTAATAGTAAATTTGGATTTGACATTACTATTTTAGAAATGCCACTTTTGGAATTGGGCCTTTCTCTACTCTTACTACTCTGTGTGCCTTGCAGCCTGTCTCCAATAGGTGAGAGCTACACGTTGTGCATTCCCTCTACAGAGTCACAATCACAGCAAGAGTGGTTGTGACAGGGAACTCATCTCCATTCATCTGCATTCTAATGGCAGGAAGAGGGAGGGGGAGATGACACTTAGGGCCTTGTTTAGAACTCTGTGGACTGGTTAATCGGTCACAGCAGTGACGGATATCCCGTCCACTGAAATTTTAATCCCATTATGTCCTATATGGGATTAGATTTCGCCAGATGGGATTTCGATCACTGTTGTGATGGAGTAACCCATCCACTGAGTTCTAAATCAGGCCCTTACACTTCAATAGGCAGTGTCCTCTGTCCCACACAAAGGACTACTTACCCCCTTCTGATAGTCTGGAGCCAGGGCTGGTATGAAGGGGGGGACCTGTGTACTTTAAGGAGTTGCTTTGAAGTCACCCCCACTTTAAAGGCCCATTTGGGTGTAAATACTGAGGGTCAGACCCTACCAAGACAGTACACTACTGGACTTGTGAAAATCTCTGCCAGGAGTAAGGACTTCTGTGCTACCAGGATTGCCACTCTGCTTGACTGACTGTTCAGAAAGAACTGCTTCACTGCGTTGCTCACCTGCCCCTGCTGCCTGCTGATCTTTGCCCTGCTGAGGACAAAGACTAGACCTTCTCACTTGAACCTAGAGTGATTCCAAGGCCTGCTGGCTTGCTTCCTCTTTCTGAAGACTTCCTACAAATATGTTTCTGCTGCTGGACTCTGCCATCAGTGAGTCATACCCTTGCCTGATGCACCAATCCAGTTCTGGGCCTCAAAAGAGGGTTCTACAGCTATTTCGCTGCAAGAATTAACACATCTAGGCTATTATGCTGCTCTGAACTGATGCACTGCCCTTCAACCCCGACGCAGTGCCAATTCGACTACGATGCAGGACCCGACTACAAGGTTTAATGGCAACATAGCACCAATCCAAGGACATCGCTGCGTGGTTCGATAACAACAAATCTACCCAACTGTATGGATCGGAATAGACGCATCGGGTATTCAACAGTTACCCTTGCTCCATCCAAGGTACTCTTTTAGAGGGCTCTGCATGAGTCCTGTAGTCAGCCTGCCCTCAATCATCATTAGCCTGATTTACCCCAGTCTAGTGCTACCTCAATAACCTATTTTTCTAAACCTTTGTGGAGTCTTATTGTGGTGTTTTCATTGTGTTTCTGTGTGTGTGTTGCATAAATACTTTACACACTGCCTCATTAGATAAGCCTGATTGCTCTGAGCTAAGCTCCCAGAGGGTGAGCACAGGTTATCTATAAGTTTGTCTCTAGCCTACCCAGACTAGAGTGGTTGATCCCACTTATACAGGGTGTATAGACAACCAGAAAACCCCATTTCTAACCATCATGAAATAGTCCAACAATACAGACCGTACCACAACTACAATAGTGTGAAAATACTCATAATGGTTTTTGGCAATGCACTTGTTACAATGAGTGGGTTTATGATACAGTCATTGTCATTGTTAATTTATTGATCAGTTACTTAAAACCATTACAAATACAAGTTATAGAACTCATGTGAAACAAGATCATTTTAAAACAATTTAAACTTAAAACAATGAAAGAAATAAAAGACAAAAAATGATGTGCTCTGCTAGCGCCCTCCTGAGTGCTGTCACATATTTTGCACATCTTGCCAAAGCCCAGGGAGCAGAGTGTGAAAAGCAAAGGTTAGATACCATAATACAGGACCGAGCTCCCGGGGCCAGCGCCAGTGGTTTTATTAATTGTCTTCTTTCGACTGCTAGGCCAGGACAGCAGCACAGCAGGTGCAGCCAGGTTTCTCAGGGGTAAGAGCAGAGTCTACAGGAGCTATTATGCCTGTGTGTAGGCCAAGAAGGATTAAAGTCCTTAATTGGGAGGGACAATGTTTGCATGTAGAGAATTTGGTGCCGAATGCCTGCATTTTTTGCTGCTAGGAGGTATGGTTGAGGGGCTCCGACCAAATAAGAGTCATTTAGCACAGGCACAGTTGTGGGTGATTTGGCTAATGATAAGTCGGACTCCTAGGAGAGTTCCTTAGCTCTTTTGTTAATTAAAGTTTTACAGGCAGCGTAAATCAATAAGTCTGATGTCTGGATGGAATCACCCATTTCAAAAGTGTTCTGCGCCTTACTTAATTGTGTGTGCCATGGATTGCCTGGGGTCTCGAATATCGTTCTCAGGTATGGTTTTAGTGTGAGCGAGTTGGCCTTCCTGAGACTGATATAATATTTCAGGATTCCCGCTTGGCAGTCTATTAGTTGTGACTTTAGGCCTGTTTCCAATCTAAGTCTGGTACGACGTGTGTACTTTGGTTGTTGTAGAATTTTTAAATATGCACTGCAATGGGCCTGTTCTATAGTGGATTCCAAGGACCCCAGAATTGCCAGGTAACCATATTACAGAGCAGGAGGTAATATTGCCTTTGTTACTCTCAGTATTGGTGCAGCCGATGCGTTTTTGAGTTGGTTATTCAGTTTGGCGAGCTTGTATGCGATGGCAGCAGCTATTTGTCTGATTGTGTTTTTCTGTGCCCCTGTTGTATTGTTTTCTGCAAACCACATCCCCAAGTAGTTGTATTTCCTGGCTGTGTGGATAATGTGACTTCTCAATTGCCACGCTGTGAATTTTTTATGCTTATACATTCCGAATATTAGGACTTTGGTCTTTTCATAGTTGACCTGCAACTGATTGTCGTTGTTAAAATTGTTCAGGGCATTAAAAGCTCGCTGTAGCCCACTTTTCGTACAGTCCATTATCACAATGTTGTCTGCATACTGAATGATTTGAGGTCTTGGTGGGCCCAACTTTGGTAAGACCAAACAGCTAGCTTTCAAATATTTCTCCAAGTCTGCAGTGTACAAGCTAAACAGTAGCGGGCCAGAATACAACCCTGCTTTAGGCCACTGTTCGTTTCTATTTTCCATGATAGTGACTGGGGCCCGGTACAGACCCGGACCCAGGTATTGGAATAGAGGGAAATGATGGCTTTTAGGAGATGTGCAGGAATGCCCCATAGTGATAACTTTTTCCACAGGGTATCACAATCAACCCAGTTGAAGGCCGCGCTGTAATCAACAAAACAGCAAAATAATGGCTGGCGACCATAGTTGACTGCCTGATGCTGTAAGTATGCAAGTACCACTATGTTGTCCACTGTTGAGGCCCCCGCTCTGAAGCTGGATTGAAAAATGCTGGATTTGACATTCGTCTACTCAGGCTTCCAGCTGATCCAACAGTAGTCGGGCATACAATTTGGCCTCCACATCCAGGAGGGCAATAAGTCTGTAGTTTGTTGCTAGAAAGCGGTCCCTCTTTTTGTAGATTGGGAACAGTATAGAACCTCTCCAGGACTCCGGGACTGTGCTCAGGTGGTACATGTCATTAAAAATGTCTGTCAGCTTCTCTGCCCATTCCAATGGAGCACATTTATATAGTGTAGCAGGTAGAGCGTTGGGTCCCGGCGCCCCGTCCTTCTTGATCCTTTTTATGACTTTCTCAGTCATACTCTTGGAAAAAGAGGTTGAAGTTGTAGACAAGAGATTGTCACTTTGGGGGAATCAGAGTGTACTGAACGCTGTCCCAGCTGTTGCTGGTGAAACTTAAAGATGGGTCTTTATGTTCATGTATAGAGTAATTACATGTGAAACCCATGCATACTCAGAGACCCTGTTCTCTCTTGACTTATGGTTGTTTTGTAGTTTGTTGACATGGTCCCAGAAACAGGCGTGATTAGGGTCTTTAAGAAGCTAGAATAGGGTACCCCATTCCTTCCTGTCTTTTTCCCCCTTGTGCTCCCATACCAGTTTCTTAAGGGAACTTCTGCTGTTTTATACCGGCACTGCTGTGTCTAGTGTGGGCTTTTGCTTATGTTTGCGTAGGGCTCTGCGGAGTGCCCGCCTTTTTCCAAGCAAGTTGTTGTCCATGTGTGTTGTTGTGCCTCTTTGGGCCGGGAGGGTGGCTTGAGTGTGCCGCAAGTTGCCCAGCAGCAGCTTGTGCAGATCGTCCACCGACTTCGTCCACCATTCTAGGGATGTGGTTGGTGCCCGAGGCTGGGTACGTAGCCATAGGGTTATTTTGGAAGCATCTTCAGGTCTCCATTTTATTCTTCTCACCAGCTGAACTTGCTCTGTGCCCTTTGAAGCCCCTACTAAAACCTGCTGTTCGGCTGCTTGAGCTTGAAGATCAATAGTACATTTCAGTGGATTGTTGTCACTCTCTACCCTCTTGGTAATGTTAAAATGGTTGACACTCTGCTTGAGCTTTTCCAATAGGAAGATGAAATCGATGGTAAATCCACCCTTAAATGAAGGAGGAAGGAGGCACCGAATCCGATTCTCCCTTTGCTCCTGTCGGGCTGACGATGGACTAAAGGTTGTGAAGAAGTTTTGTAATAGCTGACGGCCTCTGACCAGAGGGAAGTCCTCTGTGTTTGCATCAAGCCCCTGTATGTTAAAATCACCTATCATAATTATTTAATGACCGGGGTGGCTGAAGATGACCATTTCCAAGCTTTTCAGGAGTTCAATTATTAATTCTGCTTTGAATTTACTTGGAGCATTTATATAGCAGTTAATTAATATGAGATCCACGTTTTGCTGACCAATGGTCACATCACTAATTGTTATTACTTGCCATTTTGCTCTCAATGGTGAGCTCAGTAGTTGCCAGGCAAACCGCGTGCTTGATGGAGATGGCTAAACCACCAGACTGTCGGCCGAAGATGCTGGGACATGTGGCTGACTGGAAGATTTTGTAATAGCCTGGTAATAGAGAAGGAGCACATTCCCAGGTTTCTTGCATGCAAATGATGTCATTGGAGTTAAGATAGGACGTGGCCGTGCCGGATCTACAGATAGTCTTGAGACCTGCCACATTCCATGAAAGAATTGACAAAGTCTTCCGTGCTTGTGTAAGGTGGTACTCTACGGTGTTAGGGTCGATACCTTGGCTCTTCCTGATCCCTCCGCTTGCTTTGTGGGCGTGTTTGTGTAACTGTGTGAACTTCTCTTCTGTTTTGTGCGCAGACTATGGTAATGGACTGCAGAGCCACAGTTGTCTTGATCAAGTGATTCTGCCCCCCACCTGAGCCTCTTAAAACCGATTTCCGCTCTTGTGAGGGAGCAGTGTTTAAGAGGATATATGGGGATTTATCAAGCGGGGGGAGGTGTAGTTCGATGCCCCAGTCTGCGAACAGTTCTCTTGCTTCCCAGACTGCTGTCCTCTGAGCCGCCGTTTTCCAAGATGTTTTAGTGATCTTGTTTTTTCCATCTGTTGCAAGGGGGCACAAACCTTACCCATTCCATATTTTCTGATGTAATATTCCTGAGAGAAGGAATTTGAGTAAATAGACGCAATAAATTCCCTCTGTTTAGAGTGTCTATGAGTCCTTTAGAGGTGTAATGTGGAATAAACATGATGTCCAAAGAATCCTGCTCCACAGGGTCTGATGTGGCATGACCCACTGGCAGTGCTTCCAAGCTGGCCCTGTGAGTGGAACCTCTCCCGTTGGAGGGGTGATGAATTGAGTTTACCGCTGGGAGGAAAGCAAGCTCTCTGTTTACCTCTGGACCAGTGATTTGAGCTGTTTCTGTGGGCTGAAATAGCCGTGCCCTTCTTGTGGCCATTTGCCTCTCTTGGTAATTAATCTGTGTGCTATGTGACATAGTATTCTCCCTTGCCCCTTCCGTGGGGGTACAATCTGTTACGGGCCTTGCCAAAAGTGTTTGCGGGGAGGGCCTTGCGTGTTGAATCTTTTGGTCTTTGGAGGAGGGCTGGGCCCCTGGGCTGGTGGGTAAGGCGAATGGGCTGCTATTCCTGTTAGCTGACGTCATGCCTGACCTGATTGTTTCTCCTGCGTCATGGCCCCCAGGGGTCGGCATTATTTGTGCTAATATTGATCTTGTAGTTGAGCCTGGGGCGAAGACCGCAGAGAGGAGGGTGAAAGTTTCCTTTCCTCGTGTTGCTTGGCCACCACCAGTTCCGCCTCGTGTTTGTGTTGCTGGGCTATAGGTGAGGTGCGTGCCTGAAACATTGGGAAGTACTTCACAGTGCCCTTGGTTTCGGTTGCTTCAGCGACATTCTTTGTTTTGTGCCCCTTGACTGATCTGATTTGAGTCCTGTGTTTCCTGGCTTGTTTTTTTTATTTCTTTCATGCTCTCTTTGTGAGGGCTGTAGATGGCTCTTGGGTGGACTTAATGGGAAGGGTACATGATATCATGGGTTCACTGAGGGTTATAATCTCGGGAGAGATTGCCAATTTTCCACCTGCGCTGGACATTGTGTCTCTGCCTTAGCTGGGTATGGTACCCAAGGGGAGACCGTCTGCCCAAGGGTCTTGACATAGTGAGCTGCTTTTATTCGCACTTGCTATGGCAATATGTTGGCCTTGGATGTGGGCTGTTTGGGAGAGGTGACCCCTTTGGTGGGGCAAGGTGGATATTATAGCTTTGTCGTTGTTGGTGTTGACTTGACTACTTCCACTAATTCACGCAGAATGGTCGGTAGGTCACATAGCTTTTCAGGGATCGGTGAAGACGGACATTGAGCTCTCGTCGTTGTAGTAGCAAGGAGCTTCCCGATATTTGTTACCTTTGTTCTGACATCAAGCAGATATGTGGCCAGTGTCTGAAATAGGTCCAGTTGGAGCTCCATCTTGTATGACTGACATATCAGTGCCCTGGCCATGATGTCCTGGGAGGCTCTGATGGCCGCCAACTCTTGTGCATTTATGGGACACTCGGGAGTTGTACTAACTGATGGGCCACTTCCAGCCTCATCCTTTTCATAGTGTTTTGTTGCTGATGTTGCTTTTACTGTTGTTGTGAGAGAGAGAGAGTTGTATTAATCTGCTCCTCCAAGTTGTTGAGGAACTGCTCGGATACTGCCCCTAGCTCCTGACCTGTGAGGCTGGACCTCCCTTTGATGATTGGCAAAATTGTCGGTTTGCCACAAGATGAAAGCTCTGTGGGATTGGGTGTCTCTGTCTGCTCCACTTGCACCGGGGACCACTCAAGTTCGCCAATTACTTGTGCAATTGTGGTGAAATTGCTCATTGCTGGTTTGTGTCCCTCAGATTTATAGGCATGCTGGTTGACCGTGTCTGCTGTAACAAATAGTTCTTTGTGCCACAATGTTTGCAGTGAGACCGCTGGAGGAGGGCAATCCACCGCAGATTTATGATACTGAATGGCGCTGTCTGATGTGGTGGAAAAGACACTGGTCAAGGGTGGCAGCGGGGCGGATCAAGCTTGTGACAGGGAGGAGTCATAGAGTGATGAGTCGTGGTGGCCAGTTGTTGGCAAAGCTAGGCATGAGAGGGATCTGTTGGCTCTGTGGGCTCTGATCCCTTCTGTAGGACTGTCTGTGTCTGTAAATATGTCTGGCGAGCTCGTGCCATGTGCGGGGCTTTGTTCCTCAATGCTGATTCAGCTATCAGCTTCCTCCTCGGTTGAATGCATCCTTACATGCTCTCTTCCCCACTCTGGACTCTCTGTTGCTGTTCTGTGCAGGAATCGGACTATGGAGCCCCTTCTTTCAAGTCAGACCTGTCTGACCTGTGCCTGTGCCTGTGTGACTGCCTGCTCCGGGCAGCGGTTCTGCCTCTTCGGGCTCCCTGTCGGGCTCCCTGTCAGTCGACGGGTTGGTGGCGCGCCCTCCCAGATTTTTGGGTTGTTGGGTCGAGCAATCCCCCATTCCTTGTCGACAAGTATTGTATTTCCTTTTGGGCATTGCCCTCGAGGTTCGCAGGTCTCTATGGAGGTTGGTGTGCAGGGCGGTCTCGGGGACCCGCACCGCACCTAGTGAGCTTCTGACCCCTGGTTCCCGTTGGCCAGCTGTCGCTGTCTCTATCTTGCTGTTGCTCCTTGTGCTTTGGCCGAACCAGATTATGTTGCTGAGCGCCGCCTCTCCTCCACATCCGTGAGATGTGACCGGCACCGAAATCCAGGCACTCAGTAAGTGGTTGAGACCATGGAGGGGCACGAGCACCCTGCCTGGAGCTGTGGCCAGGCGATGGGTCAGTGGGTTGCCGACGTCAAGGCAGTGAGGTGAGTGGGTAGTGGGGACTGGCCTGGCAGTCCCCGCACCCTACCCCCAACACTTCAACACTTCAGGCCCTTTTTCTGGCACTGGCGGGACCACAAGGGGCCCCTCTTCTATCCCCTGCTCTCCCCCTGCAGCCTGCAACCTGCTCCCAACCTCACCGTAGGCTGGTCTGAGCAGTGTTGTGCTGGGCTGTGCTGCAGTGCTGCTCTGGCTCCAGAGACCAGGAGGCACAGGAGCACGGGGGCAGGAGCACTTACCAAAGGGCTGATGAGGGTTGGAGCCACATACTGGGTCCCCTGGTGTCTTCTTCCAGCATCGGTAGGCGTCAGTAGGGAGACAGGAGGCAGCAGGTGATGGTGATGGTGGAGAGGGGGGCAGGGCCCGCCCTCCGCAAGCCGCACCCGGTCGGGCTGCTTCCGCGGGAGTCCGCAGGGGCTGCAGGCCCCCCTCGAGCTTTCTGTGGGAGTACAGAAGGTGAGGACCACTTCCTCAGAGCCCCGAGCCCTGCAGGCTGGGAGGCGCAGACAGGAGGCTCCGTTAACTGCCTTCTGCCCCTCAGACGCCGCTGGCCTCACCTCGCCTGCTCCTGGTGCTCTGACGGCGCACCAACGGACGGACACGCCAACGCGGTTCCGGTTCACACGGAAAGGATCCTGTTCCTGTTGTGACTTTTCAGGATTTGATACAGTCAGCAAGATACAAAACATAATGCAAGGAACTTAAAAACAAAACAAAGAAACAGAAAAGAAGAGGATGAAGGAGAGATGTGAGATGGAGGAGGTATTGGTGGAGAAACAGCCTTGAGGGAGTCTGGATCAAAGGAAGTGGTCAGGTTGTCTCTGTTCACGGATCGTTGTGCAGGGAGGTCACCCACACCTAAATAAATACTTTCGCCTTGTCCTGTACTTTGTAGATGAGCTTCTAGTAGGTAGCCATTTTGTACATTTTTATGAGCCATTCCCCATGCGAGGGTGGGTGCAGGGAGCACCAGTAATGTAAAATATGGAGCTTTGCCATTGTGCAGGCTATGTGCATCAATAGGCATTCATGTGTGATTAATGAGGAAGAGTCCTCTGTGTCATGAAGCATTATCAGTTGGCGTGGCAGCAGGGTGGAGATTGCTACTGCTCTGCTTAACATGTGCTCACTGTGTCCCAAAATGCTTACACGTCCGGGCTATCATGGAGCACATGCAAAATGTTCCAATGTTTATGACTGTAGTACCAACTGTTAGAGTGGTGCAAATGTCTTGCCATTTTGAGACTTGTAGGCATCCAGTGCCAGTCTTGGAGCAGTTTGAATTGGCAGAATGTCATTCTGGCCTCTCGTGCTCTGTGGTCCAAGTCACAAAACAAGTTGACTCTGTCCTCGAGTCTGCCATTAGGTACGTAACCGCTCCACCTGTGGCTGGGAGCAGAGATGTCTTATCAAGAGATTAAAGAGGTCCAACATCACTTCTTTGAAGCACCTCCATGTGTACAGATAGATTATTACTGGGGATGTCAAAAGACCCCAAGGCATTGCCCTATCCATCTGGAGAAACAGTGACACAAGTGCATGTATCTCCAAAGCTGGGTCGGTGGTAAATGGAATTTTTCACAAAGCATCTCGAAACATTGTTGGAGCCCTTTGTGCTATAACCTGGTGCAAGAATAGGATCCCTGCCTTGCGCCATATATCCCAGTTCAGCACTTCGCCTCAAATGCATATTTTAGCATTGTGCCATAGCAACGCTTTGTCATGCAGATCGGTGTCCACAGCTAGGAGCCTGTGTGCCCATGCCCAATGTTTGATCATGGCTTGAATATTGGAGTTCACATTCCAAAGTGTGGGCATATCAAACTTACAGAGCACCCGGGATCCCGGTGCTCTATAGGCACCAGGATGCCGGCTGCTCTGGCACCAGGGCATCAGGAAGCCCTGGTGAATTTCCCATAATTTCCCTCTCAATCACATCCCACTCTGGGGGTCCTGTTCGTGAGCCTGCTCATAGGCCATTTGCGCCCGATGGACAGCTAGACAATAATGTTCCACCTAGCAGAGATCTAGGCCTCTACATGCTCTATGGACAATAAGTTTAGTTATCACAAGTCTAAGGTGTGCTCCCCATAAAGTCTTTAATTCTTTTATCAATCGATCTCAGCAGCTTTAAGGGTGTCAGCAGTGTTAGCATGCTCAATAATTGTGAATCTCAGCAGCACCACCATATTTACTGCTTGTGTCTTACCCCATAGCAATATGCTCAACCAGGTCCATTTGGTGTCGTCCAATTCAGCGGGTGCTATAAGCGGTTCAAGGTTGTCCAGTCATTTGATGTAGACTTCAACATATTTGAGGCTTAATGGCATCCAATGGAATTGATAGCCGTCAATGGCAGCCCTAGTTTTTATCCAGGATATTAGGAGGGCTTCATTGTTTCCCCATCTGAACTTGTAACAGGCTATTTAAGTGTGAATTGAAACCGAGCAAGGCCAGGAGGGATGTGAGAAGATCAGAAAGTGTGAGGAATATATTGTCTGCATATAGGCAGATGGTGGAGGGGTCTCCTGTGGTGGGGATACCCACGTTCTCTTTTGATTGGTGCAGTGCTGTGCCAAGTGTTCTAGGGCCAGAAGAACAAAAAAAGGTGAGAGTGGCCATTCCTATTGTGTCCCCCTGTTGACTGGGAAGGGGTTTGACAGGAAGCTCTGCAATTGACCAGCTCAGTGGGTGTGTCGTACAGCCAATGAACCTTGGTGATGAAATTGGTGAAGAGTTCGATTTATGCAGTGTTTCATAAAGGTAGCTCCGTTCTATTTGGTCACATGCCATCTTGATGTTGGGTGAAAGGGCCAACTCCTTGTCATGTAGGTCTGGCTGTCCACAGAGGGTGGGTCAACATGTGGAGGTGGTCAGGGGACAATCTCTCAGGGACAAACCCACCTGTGTTATGTAATATGTGGGGCTGACCCTCTAGAGACCGGCTGCCTTAATCCCACCCAAAATCTTTATGTCCCAGTTGAGGAGGGAAATGGGCAAGAAGCTGCTGCAGAGGAAGATGGTATTTTTTTAGCTTGGGGAGTATGGTGATAAAAGCCTTATTGGCCTCTTTGAATGCATCATATAGGGAGTATAATGTTTTGATTTTCGCACTTTTATGCAATTCCATGTGGAAGCTGTCCAGGGACCTTGTGATATGGAAGGGTAGAGATGGCTTGGAGTATCTACTCTTTGGTAACTTCACCAGTCAGGAGCTCCCCGCCTGCCTCATTGAGGCTGGGGAAGATGTATTTTACTAAAAATATTCTCTATCTGAGCCTGATCACTTGGGGGTATAAAGAGCTCGGTAGTAGCCAGAAATACAGAGGCTATCTAGTCTAACTAGTAGGTCAGAGTCAGTCTTAATCGATGGGATAGCCATTCTCATCCCCTCTTGTCTTAGCTGCGCTACTGGCAACCACTCTGTCTTCTTGCCCTATTCTTAACGACAGGCCTTCAGTTCTTAGAGCATATATCCTAAACCGAGTTTAGGATGTTTCTCACTTTCATAAGTTGGCATCTAGTAAAAATAGAGGGGCAGGAAATATATTGGTGTGTTAGATCGGCTATTTCCACTTCAAGGGAGCCCTGACTTTCTCCCCTCCCTCAATTGTTCAGGACAGCAACTCTTATAAGTTGCCCCCGGAGTGTTACTTTGACTAGCACCCACATTGTTTGTGCGAAAGTAACCAACCCTTTATTTTGGTTGAGGTAGGTGGCGACAAGAGATTTGAGCAGGGCCTTGCCTTCAGGAGATGTGAGAGGTTAAGACACCAGGTTTATGGGGGGGAGTTAGTTGTCCCAGGTCCGCTGTGAAGTGGATCGGCGAGTGGTCCAACAGTGCCCTCTGCAATATCTGGAAATTGTACATCAGTGCAGTCATGGGCTGGGAGATAAGAAACAAGTCAGTCTTTATTGGGTGCTACAGGCCGAGGAGACCTATGTGTATTCTCTATCATCGGGATGAAGGAGTCACCAGATGTTGAAAAGGCCTTGGTCATCAAGAATGTCACCTAATAGGCCCTGTCCAAGTTGTTGGTGGCGTCTATTGTACAAGTGTGATCTAAGAAAGCATCATATGAAGGATTCCAGTTCCTCCAGTAAGTAGATGCTAGGTACCTACCTCCTTGAGCATACTGTTCATTTGGAAGAGATATGGCCATTTTAGGCCGGTCGGTGTGTACATGGAGCCTATGCAAAATACCCTTTCACTACTGTGCTACTTGACATATGGTTATCGTCCCTCTGTGTTGGTCCATGTCTTAAGTATAATGCATGCAAGTGATCTACACAAAAGGACTGGCACTCCAGTTACAGACGTGTCACTGGACCTGTCTCCAACGAAGGACGGATACTGTGAATGACCCTCTTACCCAGTCCAGCTTGAGTTTCTCCACTTTTGCGCTTAACAGATGTGTTTCCTGGAGAAGAACCTCATCGACCTGCTTAGAATTGAGGTAAGTTAGCACTTTTTTACATTTGATGTGGTACGTGAGGCCATTCACAATCCAAGAAAAGGCAGTCAGTGGACTCGGTGACATGATTGCACTAAGCAATAAAAGTCAACTGCTACAATATCAGTGTTGCATCCCATTGAGGGTGGATTTGATGTAGAGTTTGCAGTGTGGCATGTGGAGTGGGTTGGGGGCAGCGAACAAGAGCTTATGTAGTGTGGTGAGAGACTGCGGCTCGCAGGAGGGGGGCTGAACAGGGGAGAGAAGTCTCATATTTGACAGGAAGAGTGGATAGTTTTATGTATTGATGTTGGGAACGTCTGAGGGCAGAGGATAGAAAAAAGGAAGTTGGGGTTCATGTGTCCTGGGTGTGATGGGAGGGAACCATCTCCAGCTATTAAAACATGTGCCAGGAACCAATCTAAAACTGTGGGTCCTAGTCTGTGGCATCTGCCGTGTCCACAAGGCCAATGGGAGCAGTCAGGGTATATGCTATCTGGGGAGGGGTAGGGTATTTCCCCTCCGTAGGAAAGGGTGGTGGAACTTAAGCCATCCAAGCTCCCTGTTGAGACCAAGGCATGTTCCATGGGTAAACCCACCAGTAAGAGGGCCGTTGGTGGGGGTTGAAGGGGGTGCTAGGGTATCCACATGTGGGCCGGTTCTGAGAGTGCATATTTGACATCCCTTTGCTGGTCTGAGAGCCAGAAAGCCTTTCATTTCTCATTTGCTGCCTTGGAAAAGTTGGCTGAGATGTGGATTTTGTGGTCATGTAGTCCTTGGGTGAGGTCTGTTGTAAGGATGACACACATTTATTCATGACTGAAGAGACAGGCTATGATGGGCTTTGCCTTTCCGTTGTTGTTCAGCCAGGGCGAGCAGATCCTATGGGCTCTTTGGATCTCCGAGGAGGGGAGAAGGCTAGGAAGCAAGTTGTGGAGGAAGCTATGATTGTCAGTCCCTTCTAACTTTTCAGGGATGCCAAAGAAGTGCACATTGGCTCTACGGCTTTTGCCTGCTAGGTTTATAACCTTGTTGTGCAGGTTCCAGAGTTTAGCATCCCAGGAGGGAGCGTGATCCAGGTGCATATCCAGTGCCATCAGATGTTGGTCAAGGCCATCCTCCTTGTCATGAAAGCAGCTGAAATCAGCTTGGATAGACTTCGTTTCTGCTGTGAAGTCCCACATTTTCGCATGCATGTCCTTCAGCCTATGGCATTCTGCTGTAATTTCGTTCAGGATGAGGTCCACAGTGTATTGCACTGTCTGGACAGGGTGGCAGGGCAGGCTTGACTTGGGAGACTGCCTCAGTGAGGACCAGCTGCCCCAACAGTTCACCAGAGGCCACTGTGCCCAGAATAGCAAAGCAGCGCTCTGATGGCTCCCTCTTCCTGTGCTTGTGGCACCTGGTGAGAAGTCGTTAGAGGAGGTCGACACTTCAATCCATGATGCTTGGTGAGTGATCAAGGAAGAAGGCAACAGCAATATTGCATGTCATACCCTGTCATTCACAGTTATGTTAGACATGTCCCATGGTATGGCCAGAGAGAAGTAAAAGAGGACTGCTCGTCTCCTGTAATGATTATTATGTCCCCAGGAGTGGGGAGCAGAGCTGAAAAGGAATTCTAAGGCAGAGCAGGGCTATTCAGTGCTCATGCCCCCATGGAGCACCCTCGTATGGAGCTGCAGGTTGTCCATAATATATACAGTCTCAATCCTGGGGTGAAAGGCAAAAAACTGATGGCTCCCTGTGTCCAAGTAGAGGGGGTGGGGGGCTACACACACCATCTTATGTATTGACCATGCCCCGATGGATGGTCTGCCACTGGTCACTGTCGGCTTGAGAGGGGCCTCCTTCCTACTCCAGGTCATAGTCATGGCAGCCCCAAAGTGAGGAGTACAGTGGGAAGGTATAGTCTGGGGTCGAGAGGCCTATACTCCCTCTGTCCAACTACAGGGATCCCAGCAAGCCAGTGTCAGTGTCTGCATGTCTGATGATAGCTGATTGCTTTCTTGGGTCCTGTCCGCGGGTCTGATGAGGGCCTATTGCTGCTTTGGGACCCATTCACCGGGCCTCACTGACGTCCCTGGTGCCCAGCACCGTACACACCTAATGGAGGCTACCTTGTGCCATTTCCTAGATTCACCAAACATACATCAAATTAGCAACTAATTGTGATTATTATCCTCTAATTGATGCCCAATTTCAATGCACCCATGTAAAGTGCATCTTTGGTAGGGGTCATCTTATCTTAGGATCTGAAGTGCTACCCTGAAGGCTACTTTCTGCTGGAGACCGAATACAGTATCATCAATATTGGCCAGGTTTTCCATGCAGAAGATGATGCTTACTCACTTCCCACTCACTTTGGGAAGGAAACCTCCTTCCTCCTGAAGGAGCGCAGTACATCAGAGAGGTGCTTGGGCAGTAACCCACTTGCTTCAGCCCTTATAAACGTTCTATTATATCATATATGGCGCCCCATTATTTTCACTGCTAACGCTCCCCAGTGCACTTCCCTTCTCATTGTCCTTTCATATAGAACGCCACTGCTCTCCAGTTCCCCTCGGAGCATTTAGGGCTATTATGTAATGCATGTACACCTTACTAGTTTTCAGTGTCTACGTTGTCCTTCTGTGCATCCATTACAGATGCACCCTAGGGTGCCTAACAGACAACACTCTAACGTGAGCTTGATGTATTCAATCTTACGTACGTCCCAGTGCCAGTGAATCACAGTTTTGTGTTCGCATAATCACTCTCCTTCAGGATTTCTACTGTCTCTCGGGGCAAGAACTCCCAATGTCCGATGAGAATCCAATTATGCCCACTGATGCCCCGTGGTAATAATCTCCAGTCTAGCTTAATAAAGCTACTACCAGTGATGGCCTATGTCCATCAGTGCATCCAGTGCCCCCCATTGCACCCAGTAGCATTGCTTTCAAACGTAACTAAGTGCATCAAATTCAATAGTATGCCATAGTGGCACTGGTACCCAACGTCTCCAAATATACCCAGCACCGGGTAACCAAGTTTTCCTCAATGCCATGACTCCTAATGCTCACAGTGCATCTAGGTTCAGAACTCTTGCTTGACCCTAAGTGCTTTCAACACTTCAGCACCGGATGCACTCTGTTGCCCATTGCATGGTTCAAACAAAACCATAGATTCTTGATGCGTGACAGGATATATATCTTTGTGAGTCATCGGTATGCTTATGGAGGGTGACAGAACGCTATATTATAGATATTCCAGTAGCTTAGTTTACAGACTACAAAGCAAGCCGAGATCTGCCTGGAAAGTGAAAAACAAATTGAGGATGGCCAGATGAAACTTATTTGAAGCAAGAAAGAAACTCATCACCTAAGCTCAGACACCACAGCAACATGTTAATAAGCGTGTCATAGACTACCACAGACAAAAACAATGTCATTTAACAGGATCAGTGATGCCATTTCCTTTTATAAGTGATAACAGATCAGTAGGAAAATATAACGTGGTTGTCTCACTGCTGCATTCTGAGTTACAACACTGTTTATCAACGCTATTCTTCTGGCGGAAGACATGTTGGAGCTGTGTGTCAGTATGTCCGCCAATTAATTTATCCTCAAAAATGAGTTTAAAAATGAGAATTGCATTGTCATGAATGAATCAATCAAGAACTGGAGATAAACATATCTAAAAAAGTCTCCACAGATAAATACAAATAAACAGAAATGGCAAATGAATACAGCATGGAAATCAAAATTAGTCATTTTAGGCTTTCTAGATATGGTATAAGTCGTGTATTCGCGGTGTTTAACAAGTGTGTTGACATCAATAAAAGCACAATAGACTACACCTTTTCATTAATTAAAAAAACCCACAAATAAACCCCTGTTGGCCAATGCACAGTGCAGTGAAGGCGGAACAGACTAGCCAGGTATCAAAATAACACACTGCAGACTGAGTTTGGCACAGCCAGTCTCTGATCCTCGCAAGACAGCACACCATTTACAGATTCAACACACTGGTCCAGCTTCAGAAGTTTAGCATGGACTGTGTATTTTGTGGCAACGCTTATGAATAATTTCAAGTTATGCAAAACGGGACGCATGAATGCTATGTGGAACGTCCACAAGAAACATGCCCCCATGCATGTTTGCACTCAGGGAAATGGCAGGAAGTGTGGCTGGGGAAGATTCCAGCACGACTCTCCCAAGGGCCGGACTGGGAACCCAAGGCAGCCTTGGCAAATTTTGTTAGACCAGCTCCCATATGGTACTTAGCGAGCGAGCCTGACCACTACAGTGGGCTTGGGGGTTTCTTTTCCAGAATGCAATTTGGAAAAAATGGCAAAAATGGTGCATTTTTCATAATATTTTCCAATGTATTCGTTTTTAAAGCATGGTATATGATGACTTTATAGAGCACCTCACCATCGCCCTCTAACAGTGCCTTTCATCTCTTAATAGCCCCTCTCTAACATGTATTTCATTTGTTTTACAACACCTCTCTTACCAGTATAGGGTGTTGGAGCACTTTACATCACACACATACACAGTAACAATGAATCATATATGTGCAAATAAGTGTATAGAACATGTTATATAAGACAAAGGGGGCTACAAGTTGTAGAATTCATGTCATCCATACTGGTAGGCATTTTTTTAGAGAGCGTGCTCTAGGGAAGCATAAACTCAAGATTCAGAACGCAACACCGTAGTTAGGGTTGACTTTACTAATAACAATTTTCTTCTACCCCAAAAAACCTCTTCTTATTAAAATTTGGATAATCAAAGGCTGGGAAAAACATAACTTTCTATCCTGTACCTTGCAGTTTGCTCTTTGATGGCAGTTCATTGCTCACTGTGCTAGATTATGATTGTAACTTTTGAACTCCACAGTAACAAAAGGAGCTCTGTGACAAAAGCAGTATCTCAATGAGCTATGCACATAAAATACTATTCTCTGATCTGCATATTATATGTCCTTGGCAGCGGGCATATTAACTCTCTGCTCTAACTTAGATGAGTCAAAACTGCCACTAAACAAAAAGTCCAATTTCTCTCCAACAGGTACATTAATCACCAGACTTATCTTGGCACTTTTATTGTTGTCTGAAAATTGTTGGATATACAAGTAACTCTGCAATGCGTTTAAAACTGTTGCCCTGCAACAAAACTGACCTCAAGTAACAAAAGCGGTCCCCCATCCTTCCAGCCTCCAGGGGAAATGCCCGATTCCTGGTACCGGCAGTCTGGCCTTGACCCTCTTTTGAAAAGGGATGCAGTTACGGCTACATCAGGTCAGCAGCCCTTTCCATAAAACAGACATGAACAACAGTGATGATTCAAGGGAAGTTGCAATGAATTGCAGTTTCTGTACTTCATCGAACCGGCACTCTACCACTCATAAAAAGACTAACCACTGTAAATGTGAAGGGGTGCATGGCCAATATGGTAACCAGGACTATTGCATAGTGCAAGCTACGTCCTGAATACTCTGTTAGTGATCCTGATCTTCTTAGAAAAAATATCCCTGGGGGCCTCAAACACCTGCAGTCTGCAGCACTGGGGTGGTGAGTGCTGATCCAGAACCTATGGTCGCTATGCTGGGTCTTCTACAGATGATCCTGGAGAGCTAGGGGCCAAAAGTGTATTGCCAACTCAGTGAGGTAACTGGTGTGTGTTAGTTCGGATTCTGACGTGTAAGCCCAGAGGTGTTTAGAGGGGACCCCCTGCACCAGGTATTGCTGGTAAAGTCTCGTCCCCACGTGGGACACTGATAATAGACACCAGCACAACACCAGACTATGATAGGTGCTCCAACGAATATGAGACTCATGACTAACCCTTCATTGCAGCAAATGCAAATTCCTAAAGCTGCAACTGAGTTATTTTGGATGCATGTTCTCAGCTGAGGGTGTGGCACCATACCCTGACAAGGAACATGCTATCTACTCCCCACCCCCCCACTGTGTCAGAAGTCCAGAGCTTCTTAGGCATGGTCAATTATTGAGGCAGATTCATCAGAGACTTGACTACCCTGAATCAACCTCTCAGCAGCACCATGGAACTTGGGCCTAGAACAAGAAGCAGTGTTTCAAGCTACCACGGATGCCTTGTCAGCCAATACAACATTTGTATATCTTGACCCTACAAAGAAAACCTCGATAGCTGTGAATGCTTGTCCCCGAGCTTAAGAGCAGTGTTGATGCAGCAGCCTGAAAGAGGAGAGTGGGCCCATCTAGCCTTTGCGGGTCAGTCTCTCACAATGACCAAGCGGGGGTGTTCCCACATAGAAAAAGAAGCAATAGCTATACACTGGGGTGCCGGGACTTCCATCTATATGTGTATGGACGGCCTTTTGTGGTTACCACTGACCACAAACCTCTTATTCCACTGTTCCAGCGAACAGCCTCTAAGCCACTGCTTTGAATCGAGAAGCGGATGCTACAATTTCAGGACTACAACTGCCAAGTAGAGTACCGCCGGGATATGGCTAACCAAGCAGATTATTTGTGCAGACATCCCAGGGATGCAGCACCAGAAAAGGGAAGCTGAAGCCAATGAGACTGAAGAGTATGTAACATTCATAGTTGATCGATCATGCCCACTTCCCATTTCAGTGGATATCATCTGTCAAGCCACCGCACAAGATGAATGTTTGCAGAGAGCGCTAGAAAGTGGATAGTTGCATTAGCTCAAAACCAGCTGGGTACAATGCACTCTAGAAGAGCAGCGTGTTCTAGGGAACCTCTACAATGTGCACCATGAGCTAGTCACAGACCCAGATGGGTGCCTACTGTGATGTCATTACCTGGTAATTCCCACTGCGCTCTAAAATGAAGTAGTACAACTTGCCTATGCTGGGTATCAATGGATTGTAAAGACTAAGGGCCATATGTACTAAAGCATTTTCCCATAGACACAGAATGGGTAAAATCCTTTGATACATCTGGCCCTAAGATTCAGCTCAACATCAAAGTATGGTTTCCCTTGATGGAAGAGCAAGTCGAAATCATGTTCAAATCCTCCCTTTGATGCCAAGCGACTGGTCGGTTCAACCCCCTATCCCTAGTAATCACAGAGAAAGGACCTCAACAACCATGAGTGTGTGTGGGTCTAGATTTTGGGAGTATCCCAGGTGGGAGATATGCCATGGTGATGACTATTCTAACTACATGGAGGTAGAGACCATACCTTCTCAAGGAGCTAATGATGTGCTGCCCAAACCGAAAAAGAACTAAGGACTGACAATGGGCCCCCACTTTGAGGACATGAGGTAGCAGAGTATCTTCAGTCGATAAACATTACCCACAAGAAAGTCACCCCTTGCTGGACCCTGGCCAACAGGGAGGTAGAACGTTTCATGAGAACCTTAAACAAGGTCATAAGAATTGCACATCCCAATCAACAACCCTAGGAGTGTGCCATATTTCATTCTTATGTGGGTATCATCAAACACCTCACTCCACTACTGGACAGGCTCCTGGACACCTGATGAGTTGAGAGGTACAAGACTGTATACCCCACTATCCCAGATGGGCTATTACCCACACTGATGATCAATAAGTGCTTACCAAGAGGCATGTTACTAATGCCAGTGCCAGTAGGTACAGAAATGCAAAACCTCCTTATCTCCAAATTAGTGATTTAGTGCTGGAGAAATAAGATTTCCAGGCAGTAAGTTCAGAATGACATTTGCACAACATCCCCGGACCATCGTTCACCGTCATGGCACAAAAGTGACTGCGTGGGGGGAAGTAAATAAGTGACTGAAAATGTTTCTCAGTTCAAACATTTCAATGGGCAAACTCCCCTTTGCCAAGACACCAGATAAGAAGTGGACGAAGACCTCAAAGATCCAAAGAAGGTCCAGGTAACCACAGGTCAACTTTCAACATCCTCCGACCCTAACAGTGGTGATGATGGAGGAAGTGATCGTTCATCAAATGGCACTGAACGAATGACCCTTGTAACTTCTCGAGGTGGAGATTTTTGCACAAGGTATGAGCTGAGCAGCAACCTTGTGCCATTGTCCCATTTACGAGACCATGTAATGTGGACTGGTAACAGCCAAGAACCCAAACTGGTTCCGGTAGGGTCTGTTACAAATAGTGGTTTGAGCCAACATGTATCCTAATAGGTTCCTGACACTTGGACTGATTAAATGTCTGTGTTGATGTACATATGTATTTGCTTTAAAATAAAGGAGGAATGCAATGATATAACCGGGGTGTGTTAGTTCGGACTCTGACATGTATGCCCAGGGGTGTTCAGATGGGACCCCTTGCATCAGGTTTTGATGGTAAAGTCCTGTCCCCACATGGGATGCTTATAATAAATACTGGGCTGGGAATTGAGTCAGCAGAGACCCCCGTGCCCAGGCTAGCAAACGCATTAACTTCTCTGGGTGTTATTGAAGGCCCCCTCACTTTATATTTGTGCACATTGCCGTCATCGTGCTGGCACTCATCATGCTAAAGAGAGCGCAACATAACACACAGGATATGGTCTACCGTGAAGTGGCAGCAGAGGGGCCTCTCCCACTTCCTGCAGGGGTAGAGCGGCAGTGGAACACACCGAGCAATTTGGCAGGGGTGGCTCCTCCATCAGGGTGGAGGAGCGTTGCCCTCCCGCCGGCAGCGGCAACTGCAAACCTTTTACCAAACAACGATAATGAACAATGTTTATTATCGTTTTTTGGCAAAAGGGATGGCTCCACGGGGGAGATGAGCAGTGAGGGGGAGTGCTGTGTGTTTGGCCAGCTGTCTCGGGCCGGCCAAACATACATGCACAGTAGGCACTCTCCAGCCCAGCAACACAGTTGCCGGGCTGGAGAGAGCCTGGACAGGCTCCCAGTCTGCCTGGGTGCACCCTGGCTGGGTGCTTCCAGCCAATCCTGATGCTGCTTTGAGTAGCATCATGATTGGCTGCAGGGCAGGTTGGGAGCATGTGCCTGCAGCCTGGAGCTACATGGGACAGAGGAGTGGCAGCAACGGAGGAGGTATGTGGTATTTTTTTTAAATAATTTTTAATTTCATTTTTATGAAGAATCAATCAGAGCAGGGCTTCCCATGAAGAGAGGTTTGAGAAAAGTCAGTAGAGTCTCAGCTTGAGCTGTACAGACTTGGACAGGGTAAGTGGCAAAGAGTTAGTGTGGTAGGCTGTGTTGATCTACTCTAGGAACACATATTTTTATAGAGTACATGTTTCGTTCTTCCAATCTTTGCTCATCCAATCAGCTTGCAAGGTTCCTTGGGAACTTTTAACATAACTTCAGTTTGAATTTCTATTCCTCTTTCTTCTCCTCCAGCAGAAGTTTCAATTCCACTTTGCAAAATGTCAGAATTCTGGATTGATACACTTGTCTGAAGTTCTTCACCCCTTTCTCTTCTCTGCTATTGTGCCTCTAGTGATACTTCTGCTCAAGGCAATACAACTTGTGGTGGTACATTCAAAATTGCTCTGGGTTGAGGTTCATAGACCACAATGGCCCTCATTATGACATTGGCTGTAAATTCTGAATACCACTGCGGTGATGGCCGCCAATATACCGCCGCAGAGGTGAAAATCTGTCTGCCAGATAATGACACACACACCAAACCAACAGAAACCAGCCACAACCACAAATCTGCCAGTCCCAATAAATGTGATAAACTGTCAAAACTAGCACCCATACTGTTACGCCACCAAAACAACACCCTACAAATAGTGACCCACGAATCACCATAGCAGACATACAACAGCGGTAAACCATTGGCGGTGCACACCGCTGCAGATGAAATGGCAGCGCAAAAACAAAACAAGACAACATTGGCCAGAATAAAAATCCCACACCTGACACAAATACACACCCCTCACGCCCAGCAACAGCACCATAAAACACCCCCCACATCTTCCAACAAACCTTTGCAGGCATGAGAAGGCCGCTCCACCTTGCCAAGTCAATCCCAGAGATAACTGCACACACACCACAACTACCCATACATCCATCATGCACCACACACCCCACCACATTACTCAACACTTTCTGCACAACACACACACCACACAACATCCATATCCCCACAAAGGCACCCCCGTTTCACTGATGATGAGTTGCGGGTGATGGTGGAGGAAATAGTCAGGGTAGAGCCGCAGCTGTTTGGAGCACAGGTACAGCAGATATCCATTGCCAGGAAAATGGAGCTATGGCGGAGGATTGTGGACAGGGTGAACGCCGTGAGACAACTTCCACGTACAAGGGATGACATTCAGAAGAGGTGGCGTGACCTACGGGGGAAGGTGCGTTCTATTGCAGCAAGGCATCAGCTCCTCATCAGGAGGACTGGCAGTGGACCCTCACCTCCTCCCCCACAGCTGACAGCAGGGGAGGAGCACGTCTTGGCAATACTGTATCCTGAGGGCCTCGCTGGAGTAGCCTGAGGACTGGACACTGGTGAGTCACCCCATAACTGCATGCCATCTCACCCCCTCATCTTACTCATCTTGACTCCCTTCTCCCCACTCCATCCCACACAGTGTACCACCCCAATTACCACACCTAAATGTCTACCCCTGCATGCCATACACACTGCAAGCACATCCCTCCCAGCTCAGCATGCACACCCACCACCAATGCATGGACAGCATGGGGAACTACCAATCCCACAATCCATCATCATACACTACCAAAGGTGGGAAGACAACACCATTATAATTGGGAAAGGTAGAAATGTGCAATACATGACAGATAATTACCCTAACAAATCACTCACATCCCCACTGTCAGTGGCGAGGACGTGCCACTGCAACCCAGTCCCCCAGCAGAAGATCCCCTCACTGAGGACAGCAACTCTGGAGGTCTTGATCTGGATAAACTCCCTGGCCCATCAGGGACCACTGGTCATTCGGTTACCACATCCCACAGCCAGTCTACCACAGGGTCCCCCCCCTCAGACTCAAACACCACAGCAGCCAGCTAATGCCCCCAAACCTCTGTCCCCAGGACACGTCAATCAGTAGTGTGCCCACCAGTACAGGGACTCAAGTCAACACCACACATGCAAGGCGATAAAGGTCCTGGTGTTAGTGAGAGTGGTCACACTGTTCAGGGGACACAGGTACAGGGGGCCAGGGATGGTCAGGGGACAGCTGTGCACCAGGGGAAGGACAGGCCCAGGGAACTGACTGCCCAGGAGGCGCTCACAAATGCCCTGGAGGCATACCAACAATCCCAGGACAGGATGGGTCAGGTGTTAAACATCATGCAGGAGAGCCAGCTGCTGCAGGGGGTACACCACCAGGAGGTTATTTAACAAATGCAGGCCTTAAATTCCACTGTGGCCTCCATTGCAGGGGTGCTGAGTGACATGGCGAACATCATGCGGGAGTACACAGCACACCAGTGGGCCCCTACCACTATTCATTGTACTGACCAGCCCTCCACAGGACTCACAGGCTACCAGCACCACTCCCCCTGCAGAAGGTGAACCACCCCGCAAACATTCCCTTTGACCCAGACGGACACCAGAGACAGTTGCCAAGACCAAGACCACCACCAGGAAATGAGCCCCTCAAGAATGTCCCCATTGTTCCGCTGAGTCCCCTTGTTCACTTTGGACTGCTATTACTCCTCTACCCATGGACTCTTGGACACTGGGCCTGTGCTACAAACAGACTGGCACACTACACTGGACTGTTCCCAACCATCACCCAACTGAATAGCACTTCCCATTGTTTTGGTAAAAGTCTAATAAACACCCTTGAACACAACTTGAGTAATAGTGCTTTATCAGATAGAAATGTGCAAAAAATGGAACTGTATTGAACTGCATTATCCGATGCAAAATTCCTTTCATGTGTCAATCCATCCAACGAATGTGTCTCAGCAGTCAGTAGTCATGACATCAGTTCACTGTTGTAACCACACCAACATCTGCAATAAGGGAAGGCATAGGAGACAGTCAATTGCGATGCAAAGGTAATGATTGGCACAACACTACAGCCACACAGCACTTTACTAAAATGGAGACATGTATAGATCAACAGTGTCATTGGAAGATATGTGTCCTTTTGTCCACATCCTCCTCCTCTTCCTCCTCACTGTCTTCAGTGTCCACTGCTGCTACAGGTACACTGTCACCCCCCTCCTCATGCAGATGGGGCACATGGTGTCAGAGGGCCAAATTGTGCAGCATGCAGCAGACCACAACAATTTTCTAGACTTTCTCTGGGGAGTAGCATAGGGATTCAGTTATCAAACGGAGGCACCTGAACCTGGCTTTCAGGAGACCGAAAGTGTGTTCCACAGTCCTCCTGGTATGGCCATGATGATCGTTTTACCGAATTTCAGCAACTGTTCTCGGATTCCTAACAGGGGTCAACAGCCAGGACAGGTTTGGGTAGCCAGAGTCACCTTGAAGACATGGGGTATGACTCCAGTAGGCATACACTGATGTACATTAGGTGGGGACTCAAGCTCACCTATAAGCCACACTCTGTGCCTCTGTAGTCATACCATCACCTGTGGGACACTGCTATTCCTCAACACATTGGCATCATGCACAGATCCAGGATACTTAGCAGTGACGTGGGGGATGTACTGGTCAACAAGGCACACCATATGGACATTGAGAGAGTAGAAACTCTTCCTATTCCTGTACACCTGTTCATTTGCCCTGAGAGGGACTAAGGTAATATGGATCACGTGACTGGTCCCAATAACATGTGGCATGTGTCCCATTGCGTAGAATCCAGCCTTTACAGTGGGCAAATCTTCACTCTGGGGGAGTGAGATATAGCTGCACATGTGTTTGAGCTTGGCAGTCAAAACCCTTCCAACCACAATCGTTAACATTGGCTGTGAAATCCCAGCAGCCAAGCCCACAGTCACCTGGAAAGAACCAGTTGCCAGGAAATGGAGCACTGACAGCACCTGCACAAGAGGGTGAATTACTGTGGTGCAATGGATAGTAGGTAGCAGATCAGGCTCCAATTGTACAAACCGCTCTGTGATTGTGGCCCTGTCCATACAATAGGTGAGTATGATGTGCCGGCCCTCCAGTGTAGCCAAGTCCACAAGTGGTCTGTACACGGGTGGTTGCCTCCTCCTCCTATTGCTCTGCAGTGGTTGGTATCTAAGTGAGCCAAAAGTAAAATGAGTGTGATTACAGGACCTATGGGCACACAACTTTAAAGTACACAGAACTGTCTAGGTGTGTACAATGGACACCAATGACACACATCTAAATGAGTACTAACATTAGGAAATGCCAACCGCCTGTCCTGTATTCAGGGACAGGTGGAAGTGACCTCACTTCACTGGCGTTAGGCGTCATGGCGGGCTGCAGTCTGCACTGCCATGCAATTCCTCATTGGCTAACATGTGGCTCGATGGACTAAAGGAACCAATGATGATCAACAGCGGTGGTAATGGTGTACACCGACGCAGATGTGACCGCCATTTTCTTTCAACCCCTTCACTTGATTCCTAACTTTCCACTAGACGACATCTCCACTGCGTGTGCTGCTGTGATCTGTGGCTGGAACCTGCCATGGCCCATGCTACAGGGGAAAGAAGGGCCCCAGCCTTCACATCGGAGGAGTTGGAGAGGCTCGTGGATAGGGTGCTACCCATGTATGGGCAGTTGTATGGGCCTCCTGACCAGCAGGTGAGTACATAATGGGTACGTTGCATGCAACATGGATGCATGTAGGTGTATGTGTGTGCTAGCAGTGAGTCATTTGGGGGGTATGGCTGCAGGCAATGTGAATGCAGAGGTAAGGGTCACGTGTGTGCTTGATTAGGGGCAAGTGCAGTATGTGAGCTATTTGTTTGACAGGCTGGATTGTCTGGTTCATGGTGTCCCTCTATCTGTGTTTCCTCTGCAGGTCAGTGCCCATCAGAAGAAGGGGTTGTGGCATGCCTTCACCAAGGACGTATGAACCCAATGCAGGAAACGGTGGAAGAACCTGAGACATTGGGCCGGAAGACCGCAGAGGCCCAGCTGGGGACAGCCTTCCAACGAGGGAGGGGTGACCATCGGAGCCTGACCCCACTAATGGCTCCCATACTGGCAGTGGCCAATCCTGAGTTGGATGGGCGCTTGAGGGCAGCACAAGAGGGTGAGTACAGTGTGTGTGGTATTCACTTTTTAGTTGCCTGGCATCGGATTGGGGTGCAAGGTTCTAGTCAGTGGATGTCCCAATATGCCATTTTGGCAAATCCAGCGTGGTCCTGCTTAGCTATGTAGGGTGGTATCCATATTTTGGTACTGCTAGGTAGCTTGCATGCCTTGTCAGACAGGGCTTATTTGGTCCCAGTAGGTGTGCAGATGGTAGTGTTTGGTTTCCTTCCTACTGCAGTACCTAGGTAATGGTTTGTCACTGTGGTCCATCCTGCGTACTGTTAGTCCCAGGGAGTGATTGTGATGTGTATGCCATCTGTGCTGTTGGTGCTCTCCTTTTGTCATCCTGCCCATGTGTGCATTAGCATCATCTGGCAAAGGACCAGGGGCACCAGCATGTGAGGGAGCTGCAGCCCACGGGACCCAGGAGCCAGAGTTCGCCAAGGGGACCAGTGGGACGTAGGGCGAGGGGAGCACCACTGGGAAGACTGGAGCTGATACAACTGACTTGAATTCCTCCTCCAATGAAAGGTCCCTGGTGATGGCGGACCCCTCTGGAACCACCCCAGCTACAAGATCTTCTGCCACCCCATACCAGCACTGCCCTCCCAATAGCCCCTGATCCAAATGGCCGTGCCTGCCCACTCAGGAGGGTGGGAGTCTCCTTCACCCCAGGCACCTCAAGCCCTGCTCCAGTCAGCCCTGCTGCCCTCACTGAAGAGGCTATTGACACCCTAAGATCCGTCTCTGTAGGGCAGTCAACATAGTGAATGCCATCCAGGGGCTGGCATCCCAGATGCAGCAATACAATGCCTACCTGGAGGGCATTCACGGTGGCATGGCGGCCCTACAGAGCTTGTTTCAGGCTCTGGCCTCCTCTCTGATGGCAGCCAGTGTCCCTGTTTTGTCCGTCCCTCCTCAAACTACCTCTTCCCAGTCCCTGTGTCCCCTCCCCCAACCAATCCCACGCACATATTCTGACGAGAGTGCCCCCGAAACAACAGATAGGACTTGCACTGACAAACACAGGCAGCACACTTCAGTCCACAAGCAAACACACAGCCAACACACAGATGCACACACAGCAACAGCCACTGCCTCCACTGTCTCCCCATCCTCCTCCTCCCTCACAGTCACATTAGCACTCACACCTGCGTGCACTGCATCAACAGTCCCAGATCCTGCCACCTGTACAGCCTTGCCCACGGTCTCCACACCAGCAGACCCACATACATGCACCCCACACACCACATGCGCAATCACTACCACCACCATCACCACCTCATGCAGCACACCCATCTCACTTGCAGACACCACCTCAACATACATTCACATGTCCTGTTTGTCCTCTTCACCCTGTCTGCCCCTCCAAAGACACATAAATGCTCCCACTCAGACACCCAACAGCCATCCACCTCACACTCGCACACTGTCTATACACCTGCACCCAAGTCCAGCATACCTCCTCCTCCAACAACCACTCCCTCTACCTCCACTCCCTTTCCTCCTCACCCACACCACCCCATTGGTCTTAAGAAGCTTTTCCATTACTGCCTTAACCTCATCCCTCCCAGCCTAGTCCCTCCAGCTCCCAATCGACTCCTGCTCCTCCTCCTAAGAGTTTCCCCGCCACTAAAGGGAACAAAACTGGCACTCTGTCTCAGTCCCAAGGCCACTGCTCTGCCCTCTACACAGGCCCAAGGGTGGCCATTTGCGTACTTTGGAATGGCCAATTGCCTGCCTGTATATATGTTCTTAATTATTTATTTAAATTAACGCTTGTTCTCCAACATGATTACAGTGGTTGGACCAGAGGTATGTTTCCTAGCTTTCTTTGCACCTGGGTCTGTTGCTGTCGATTTACTGTGCAGTTAGTTCTGGGTATGTGGTGTGTTTGTGTGTCTGGTGTGTGTTGGGCGTGTGTGTGTCACTCTCCCCTCCCTCACTTGTGTTCTAAGCGGCAATACTCACCGTTGTCGTCTTCATCGGTGTTGGTGCTCCTGGACTGCCATTGCGTGTGCAAGCATTGGGAAGACTTCCACTTCTGGTTCCATGATGGTCGCGGACTCCTCTGTGTCCCTGAAGGTGAGAGTCTCCTTTTATATGATGTAATTCTGCCAGGCTTTTGGTGGCAATGCTAACGCCCCGGAAATCCTGGCGGTCTGCTATATCATAATATGGTTGGAGGATCCTTGTCTTCCACCAGCCTGCAGGTGGCTACCGCTGTGGTCAGTGGTTGTACCACACTGGCAGTTGGAGTGGTACATTGGCTGTCTATGGGATAGATCACCGCCCTGCTCATAATTTAGGCGGTCATTACTGTCAGCTTGGCGACGGTACCACCGCCATCGCCAGTGTGGTGGTCACCTAACCGCCAATATCATAATGACCATCTATTTCTTCATATGGATTTCTCTGAGTTTGTGAGACATGCACCCAGTTAGGTTTTCCAGCACATTTAACAGCACTGTTGGTGACTAAGATAACTTGGTAGGGGTTTTTCCACCTCAGCTCCAAGCACAACTTCTGAACATGCTTCTTCACCAGGATTACGTCTCCAGGACTAAGGTCATGGCCCTGCTCCTGATGTGGAATTGCAGTAATAGCTTCAATCTGTTAAGAAACAGAACACACCACATCAGCTAACTCTTTGCAGTAATCCAGTATCATGTCAATTGTGGTGCATTTGCAGGCACAGCAGGCAATCTTATTGCGCGCCCCATAAGGATTTTGGGTGGCAATAATGCAGTTCTACTGTCAGGAGTACTTTGGATACTCATCAGCAGCACAGGCAAAGCAGGCCATTTCAGTGAAGTGGATGCACAGACATTTGCAAACCTTGATTTTATAATACTGTCAAATTGTTCTACAATTCCAGATGCTTCTGGTCAGTAGCTCCAATGCAGTCTTTTCTCCACTTGTAATGCTGCACTCAACACTCTGAGAACATCTTTTTTTAAATGAGTCCCTTGATATGACCCCAAGGGGAACCAGAAATCTGACGCTCGGTATGAGCTCACACAACAGCAGTTTAGCTACAGTGAGACTGTCATTTCTCCTTGTTGGGTAGGCTTCTACCCATCAATATCTCAGCCCATTGCAAACAGGCATCTCAATAAAGTCCATCTGCATCTAGTGAAAGGGACCACTTGATCTTTCTACATGGCTTAGTGTAACTGGTGTTCTTTTTACTACATTCATCTGTTGACATGTTATCCAACAACAGCACCTTTCTTCTGCAAGCATCCTAAACTTGGGATTAAACCAATTTTGTCTGACCAACCTCACCATTGCATCTCTCCCTAAATGTGTGGGACTGTGAAAGTGTGTCATGTGGAACAACAAACTGGTTGGCAACACAGGTATCCCATCTGCTGAAATTCAAATGTAATTTGCTTTATTCCCACAACTTGCTCTGATCCGTCCCTGGTGTTCTTCTTCTGGAACATCTTCCTGCAACATTTTTAATTCCCATGTATCAGCAATAGACAACAACATTGAAAAAGCAGTGTCCTCATGAGACTCATTGTGGAGGTGCCATTAAATGTGCAGGCTACAAGTGTACAATGCAACTTCATCAGCAAATCGATTTCCTACTGTGACATATCCATTGTTGCTCCTGTGAGCTGCACATTTCACAACTGCAACTTCTGTTGGTAGCTGCAGGGCCCCAATAAGTCTTCTCACATGATCCCCATTTCAGATTGGAGTACCTGGTGATGTCATGAAACCCCTTTGTGAATATAACTGTCCAAAGTCATGAACCACAGTAAAGACATAGTGACTATCTTTAAATATAGTCACTCCCATTTGGGCTGATAGACTACATGCTCTTCCCAGGGCAATCAGTTCTGCAACTTGTACTGAGGGTATACTTCAAAGCCATGAAACTTCTAAAATCTCTTGAATTGTACAGACTGTGTAAGCTGTTCTCAAGGCACCCTCATCAGTTCTCAGACATGAGTGGTCAAAAAAGATTACATAATCAGGTTCAATCAGTGGTTCATTTTTATGTTTGGTCTTGGCTTAGTGCATACATCCATGATATCTAGACAAATGTTAGACCTGGCATCCTTGGAGTGTTTTTTCCTGACCTCTTGTCTTCTGATCTCCCGTTGCTGGCATCATTTTTGCTGGCTTTAGACTTCTGTGTACTTTACCACTGCTAACCAGTGCTAAAGTGTAGGTGCTCTATACTCTAAACATGATGACATTGACCTATTCACAATTGAAATATTTAATTTATTTGTAAGTCCCTAGTAAAGTGCATTATAGATGCCCAGGGCCTGCAAAGTAAATGCTACTAGTGGGCCTGAAGCAATGTTCTGCCACCCACTACAGTAGCATTTTAAACATGTCTCAGGCCTGCCACTGCAGAGCCCGTGGGTGCAGTTTTTAAACTGCCATTTTGACCTGCCAAGTACCCCCACTTGCCAGGCCCAAATCTTCTATTTAGTACATATAATCCACACCTAAGTTAGCTCCTAGCTAGCCCCAAGGGCAGGGTATGGTGTATTTATAAAGTTGGACATGGACTTTTAAGTTTAACATGTACTGGTAGTGAAAAACCGTTAAACTCATTTCTCACTACTACAAGATCTGTCTCTACCATAGGTTAACATTAGGGTTACCTTAATACAGTTGTCAAGAGTAATTTTCCAATTGGGAAGAGATAGAAAGTTTGAGTTTGGTGACTCTGGACTACAATTTAAAATCACAATTTATGATGAAGTTGGATTTTAAATTGTAAGTCTGAAAATGCCACTTTTAGAAAGTTGGCCTTTTCTTACCTTGGCCATTCCGTGCCTCTGTCTCTCTCTCAATACACAATTGGGATGGGTGACAGCTCAGCTCTGTGCATTCCCTCTGTTCTTTCCCGCACACACAAAGGGAGTTGGGGTGTGACATTCACACCTTTGTGTCCCATCACCAGGCTGACAGGCCTTCCTGAGCTAGATGTGAGGGACGAGTTGATACTTGCACCAGAATAAGGCTGTGTCTATCCTCACACAAAGAGTTGCATAACCACCAGGGAAAAAATGGCAGGAACCTTGTGCACTTCACACACATCTCTTTGAAGTCTTGTCCAATCAAAGGCAGCACTGGTTATAAGTAGTGGGCTCCAAATACTACCAAATCCATACCCTTCTGGATCTGAGGACATTCTGCCAGGAAAAAGGACTGCTGTGTTGCCAGGAAGGACTGCCACTCTGCTGAACTGCTTTGAGCTGCCTCTTGCCTGGGAGTAGAAGAACTGGACTTACCTCTCTATATCCTCCAAGAACCTAAGTGACTCCAAGGATTAGTTGGCTTGCTTCCAATAAAGTCTCAGGGCCAAAAAAGACTTCCTTCAACCTTGTTTCAGCTGCTGGACTCTACCAACTGTGAGTCCTACCCTGCCATGAGGTGCCAATTAGGCCTGGGCAGAGCTTGCAGAGTTTTGCCATGTGGAATTTCTCAGAGCATGCCCAAAACTCAGAGAGCTTCAGTGGAATTCTGCCAGTGGGCAAAACTGCCTGATGCGCATGTTCATGATACATTTCTGACACTTAGGAGCACAAAGTGTACTCTTGTGCTGAAAACAGCGCACAAACTGCACCACGTGGTTTGCATGTTCAGGCCCATTTTGTTTTCTTCTGTTTCAATCAATCAATCAAGGGTTTGTATAGCACGACTACCCACCCATAACGGTCTTACCATGCTGGAGGGGGCGGGGCTGCTGATCTGGCTGGGGCCTGTGGTTCAGTCGAAGATTCAGGTCTTGAGGTCCTTCCTGAATTGGGGCAGCAACGGAGATTGCCTGAGGTGGAGAGGCATGGTTTTCCAGGTCTTTGCGGCGAGGTAGGAAAACATATTCCTCTGATCCTGGTCTTACTGATCTGTGGAACAATAGCCAGGGCCACCTGTCAGCTTATTATCCACAACTGTAGACAACTGACAATTTTAATAGAATTCAGAACAACTCCCACTGAAGGAATTATTGGTCCAAATATGTCTCCAACAATGCTAGAAACTGATTCTCGCTTTTGTCTCTTTGATTGTAATTCAGTCATTTTAGGAAATTCACTCAAGTCATCAAGTCAATACATTTTCAGGAAGACTATTCCCAAATAACATGTGTCATACCATCCTTTAGGAAGACAGTAATATGCATTTTTCCCACAGATGTAATATGTACCAGGCACTGGTGGGTCTTGACCATTCAACATAAATGTCTGCATTCACTCATTCCCACATATATTGTATCAAGCCGAGATTGTGGTCTATATAGGCAAAGCTTTCCTATGTGTTGTGCATCTAAAGTTAGTTTCCAGCCATTTGAAGTGCTTTTAACAACTCATGTATTCTTTCACCATTTCTTATTGGTGAACCAGAAGAGGTCAGGAAACCTCTCTGTGACCACAATTGGGCAAACTCATGGGCAATGCCGAATCCATATTGACTATCTGTGTAAATAGTCACCTTTAATTGAGTTGAAATGTGGCATGCTCTAGTAAGAGCCACTAGTTCTGCTACTTGTGCAGAAAATACTCCTTCAAGCCATGAAGCTTCCAGTATGCCAGTGATGGTACACACTGCATATCTTGCTCTTAATGTGCCCACATTATCTCTCATGCAGGAACCATCAACAAAGATAATTTGGTCATTCTCTTCCAGACAAGTATCTCTAATATCGGCTCTGGGTTTTGTGCATACATTTAAAATTTCCAGACAATCATGTTCAGTGTATTTTATCAATGTCTACATCCTCATTTGGAAGCAAAGGAAGCAAAATTGCTGGGTTGAGCACTTTACATCTCTTACATTTGGAGACCCCAAGATTACGGTCTCATATAGGGTCAGCCTAAAGCTGGTCAGATATTGTGTTTTAGACCTAGTAAGCAAAATCTCAATTGAATGAGGTACCATTATATGAATGAGGCTCTGATCAACTGCTGCAATGGACCTCAAACAACCTGGTAAAGCTGCTGCAACCGGTTCCATAGTGTTTAAAACATATGCTGCTGGACAATTCACACAGCCATGAGTTTGGGTCAAAACAGACAAAGAACATGCATCAAGTTAATGACAAAACAACAGAAAAGTTTTTGTGTAATCATGCATTCCCAAAGCTGGAGCTTGGCACAAATTCTCTTTCAAACCAGTAAATGCTTTCATACTGGCTTCATTCAGTACTATAAGACCGGAAACATCTTTATGAGTCAACTTCTGTAAGGGCTTTAAAAGAACTGAAAAATTTGGGATCCATTGGCAGCAGTAACCTACCATTCCCAAAAACACCCTCACATCTTTCTATGTATTTGGTGCTGGCATTTGCAAAACAGTTGCAACTCTCTCTGGAAATTTTCCTAGTTCCCTTCTCAATCAAATGACCCAAGTATTTTACTTCTTTTTGATAGTACTGCAATTAAGCAGGGGACACTTTGGCCCTCATTACGACCCTGGCGGTTGGTGTTAAATGTGTGGTAATACCGCCAACAAGCCAGCGGTAACTACTGCCAAATTATGAGCATGGCAGAACGGACTCCGATAGATAGCCACACCGACCGCCAGGGTGGAAACAACAGCCACCATGGCGGTAGCTGCCTTCAGCCAGGCGGAAGTCAATGTTCCGCCCACCTTTTCCAGGGCGGTACCACCGACATCAAAAGCCTGGCGGAAACTGAGCTCAGAAGGGAAAGGACTCACCATTGGAGATACAGGGAACAACCACGCTGCCATGAAGCCCGAACTGCATGTCTTCCCCATGATCTTCTACGTTCTGCCCCACCACGAACACCAACGCCGGACAAGATGACGATGGTGAGTACATCGGTCTAGCACACCCTGGAGGGGTGGAGGAAAATGGCAGTGACACACACACACGCACAACAACTCCCCCAACCCATACACACAACCAGATGCATTACAAAAACAATTCTACCCCGTAACTCGGATAAATAATGCAAGGACAAAACAATTTTGCAAAAGTGAATGTAATGAGATCAACACAGCATGAAAAATAAGTTAGGCAAGATAATAGATATAGATATATGTTTACAGAAAAAGGGACACAGCCCAGTCCACAAATAACATAACCACATGGCCACGGGCCAAAATCCAAGGCCACATGTCACCTGCTTCAACATGGAAAAAACACTGCAGGGGCATCAGTTGGTAAATAGGCAGGCACCTCAGGGGGACGGGGGAGCACCTCAGCTGGTAGATGTAACCAGACCACTGGTTCTGGAGTGGGCAACATGCCCTTTGCTTGGTCCTGTGGAGTGCAACATCACAGTCTCTCATGTGGGTGTCTCACCCAGTGGTTCTGGAGGGGACAAACTGCCCTGTGCTTGATCCTGGGGAGTGATGGGCCACAGTCTCACAGGTGGTTGTCAAACCCACTGGATCTGGAGTGGGCAAAGTGCCCTGTGCTTGATCCTGAGGAGTGATGGGCATGTGGGTGTCATACCCACTGGTTCTGGAGGGGGCAATGTGCCCTGTGCTTGATCCTGGGGAGTGATGGGCATGTGAGTGTCTTACCCACTGGTTAAGGAGTGGGCAACGTGCCCTATGCTTGATCGTGGGGAGTGATGAGCATGTGGGTGTCATACCCACTGGTTCTGCTGGGGGCAAACGGGCCCTGTGCTTGATACTGGGGACTGGTGGGTCACATTCTCTCAGGTGTGTGTCATACCCACTGGTTCTGGAGTGGACAGGCTGCACAGTGGCCCATGAAGGCAGAAATACATACCGTCTGCCGTCGGTGCAACCTCGGATGTCTGTACAGTGGTGGTGCTTCTGGTGGGGGGAGGCTCCTGCCCCTCTCCTGCAACCTCGGACCGCTGCACAGTGTTGGTGCTGCTGGTGGGGGAGGCTCCTGTCCATCCCCTGCAACCTCAGATGGCTGCCCAGTGGTGGTGCTGCTGGTGGGGGGAGGCTCCAGCCCATCCCCTGCACCCTCGGACAGATGCTCAACCATAGTAGGTGGTGGGGGCTCCGTCACAGTTCTGGGCGCAGGCCCCTTGGTCTTCCTGCCTGCTGGTGCAGGCTCCTTGGTATTTCCTGCCTGCTGGGGCAGGCTTCTTTCCCTTCTTGCCTGCTGAGGCAGGCTCCTTTCCCTTCTTGCCTGCTGAGGCAGGCTCCTTTCCCTTTAGTCTGGTTGGGCCAGCCTCCTTCCCCTTCAGGACATGTGGTCTGGATCCCTTTCCACCCCGAGTGAGTGTTGTGACGACTGGGCCCGCAGACTGTGTGGCTGAGGTGCTTGGCTGGGTTCCTCCTCCCCTGACCATACGTGCAGGATGGGGGTAGGGGTAGAGAAGAGGTCAATGGTGGATAGGAACAGTTTTTTAGGGACACTGGGGCAGGAAGAGGGAGAAGGAATGGGAGTGGAGGATGAGGGAGTGGTTGTTGGAGGCGTTTGTCTGGTCATTTTGGGTGCAGGTGCATGGGCTGTATGCTGTTGTGAAGTGGATGGCTGTTGGATGTCTGAGTGCTTGCGTTTGTGTACTTTAGGAGGGGGGAGACAGACACAGTGGGAGAGGACACAGGGGACGTGTGCATGGTTGTTGTGGAGGTGTCTGCCAGTGAGGTGTGTGTTCTGCTTGGTCTGGTGATGCTGGTAGTGGATGATGATGTAGTGCATGCAGGTGTGAGTTTGGATGGAACAGGGTGGGAAGTGGAGGAGAAGGAAGGGGAGACAGTGGAAATAGTGGCTGTTGTTGTGTCTGCAACTGGATGGTGCTTGTGTGAGTGCCTGTGGGATGAAGTGTGGTGCTTGCGTTTGCCAGTGACACTCTTGAGTGTTGTCTTGTATGTATGCTCATCTGGCTGTGTGCTTGGGATGGGTTGGGGTTGAGGAGAATGGGACTGGGCAGAGGAAGTTGGAGAGGGTCGGTAGGAACAGGGACAATGGCTGCCATCAGAGAGGAGGCCTGAGCCTGAAATTATATCTGTTGGGCTGCCAATCTAGTATGAATGTCCTCGAGGAATGCATTTGATTGTTGCATCTGGGCTGCCTGCCCCTGGATGGCATTCACAGTGGTTGACTGCCCAACAGAGATGGATCTTAGGAGGTCAATAGCCTCCTCACTTAGGGCAGCAGGGCTCACTGGGGCAGGGCCTGAGGTGCCTGGGGAGAAGGAGATGCCTACCCTCCTACACTCCTGGGTGAGTGGGCACGGGCTACTTGAGGGGCTGCTGGGAGGGTGGTGCTGGTATGGATGTGGTGGCTGTACCTGAAGCTAGGGTGTTCACAGAAGTGTCCCGTATCCACCAGGGAGCCTCCATCGGAGGAGGTATCTGTGTCATAACTGTCCCCTCCAGTCTCCGCCGTGGTGCTCCCCTCGCCCTCCGTCCCACTCGTGCCCTCAGCGTCAGTGGACTCTGCCTCCTGGGTCCTGTGGGATGCAGCTCTCTCCATCGCCGGTGCCTCTGCTCCTCCGCCAGATGAAGCTAATGCACATAAGGACAGGATGACAAAAATGGGGGGAAAGAGACAAAGGATACACTTGGTCAGTGGCTGCACCCTCACACACAGGTAACAGCCCTACACAATATGCCATTGCACTACCAGAGAAATAGTTATCGGCCAAGGCATGGTGAGGGGCACACACCGCCAAATGAAGGACACCTGGGACCCACGCAGCCCTGACCAGTAGTGGATGCCTACAAGCTAGGTTGCAAGATTTTCCCTTCTAAACCCTAGCCACCAGGGGACCTACGCTGCAATGCCAGGCCTGGCCTAGAGGCACCCACTGACACACATCCTCCACCCGGATACCACCCTACCATGCGTAAGTTGTAATGATGTGGACTGTACTCACTCTCTTGGGGCTGCTGTGATGCCCTCAAGCGCCCATCCAGCTCAGGATAGGCAACCACCAGTATGAGGGCCATCAGGGGGGTCAGGGTTCGACTGGCACCCCTTCTTCTGCATGCCATGGACCCCGAGGGTCCGCACCTCCTTGGTGATGGAACGCCATATACCCTTCTTTTGATGGGCACTGTCCTGCAGAGGAAATAGACACATATGGCCCACCATACCCGTTTAAATGTCCATTTACACACACATGGCCCAGCACACAACCTGTATACTGCCCAGAGGACATCCACCCACCCCCCTTACACGAGGCCTTCACACACACAACTCCATGCATGCATACCACATGCATCGTGCCCACAGTGTACTCACTTGTTGGTCTGGAGGCACATACTGCAGTCCGTACTGGGTAAGACCCCATCCACCAGTCCTCTCCTCCGAAGTGAAGGCTGGGGCCCTTCCCCCGGTCACATGGGCCATGGTAGGAAGGCACAGGTCACAGCAGCACATGCAGTGTAGGTCCTCTCCTATGGATGGTCAGGCAGCAAGTGAGGAATCAGATAGAAAATGGCGGTCAGGTCCGCAGCGGTGCATACCATCACCGCCGGCGTAGATCACCATTGGCCACTGTATCCCATAGGGCCCAATTATAACCAATGAGGAGTTGCACGGCGGATCCCGACCACCTCCCGCAACGGCGCACAACGTCAGCGGAATTACCTCACTTCCACCTCCACACAGGACAGGCGGACGCCATTTCGGGGGGGGGGTAGGCCCTGGAATAATGCTGCATGGCAGGAGGTATTAGGACATACTGGACAAATCACAATGACCCATTAGAAGTTTACAGGATGCAAAGTTCTGTGTTAGCACCATTGTTCAGATTGTGACCGGATCCTCACTCTTTTGTCCCTTAGATTGCTACCGCTGCAGATGAATAAAAGATGGAGACATAACCTCTGTATACAGACCCCTGGTGGACTTGGCTACACTGGAGGACTGGCACATTATCCTCACCTACAGACTGGACAGAGCCACAATCACAGAGCTGTGTGCCCAATTGGAGCCTGACCTGATATCTGCTATCCGTTACCCCGCTGGGATACCCCCTCTTGTGCAAGTGCTATCTGCTCTCCATTTCCTGGCAACTGGTTCTTTCCAAGTGACAGTGGGCTTGGTAGCAGGAATGTCACAGCCAAAGTTCACAATAGTGCTGACAAGAGTGTTGTGTGCCCTGATTAAACACATGTGTAGCTACATTGTTTTCCCCCAAGTGGAAGATTTGGCCACAGTGAAGGCTGAGTTCTATGCAATGGGACATATCCCCAACATAATTGGGGCGACTGATAGAACACATATTGCATTTGTTCCCCCGCCAGAATGAACAGGTGTTCAGGAATCGGAAGAGTTTCCACTTTATTAATGTACAGATATTGTGCCTTGTGGACCAGTACATCTGCCACATCAAGGGTGAGTATCTTGGGTCGGTGCATGATGCCTTTGTCCTGAGGAATAACAGCATCCTTAATGTGATGGGCCAACTACAGAGGCACAGGGTGTGGCTAATAGGTGAGCCCTGGTTCCTACCCAGTATATCTTGGTGTATGGGTATGGTGTGAGCCATATGGGACAGTGTGTGGCTAACTGTTGTCCCTCAATATTTCAGGTGACTCTGGTTACCACAACCTATCATGGCTGCTGACCCCTGTGAGGAATGCCAGGACAAGGGCAGAAGAATGTTATGATGAGGCACATGGGCGAACAAGAAGGATAATAGAGAGAGCCTTTGGCCTCCTGAAGGCCAGGTTTCGGTGCCTCCATCTAACAGGTGGATCCCTGTGCTACTCACAAAAGAAGGTCTGCCAGATAGTGGTGGCATGCTGCTTGTTGCATAACCTGGCCCTCAGACGCCATGTCGAATCCTGCAGGAGGAGGAGGCTGGAGATGCCTGTGTGCCAGCTGTGGACCCTGTGAACAGTGAGGATGAGGAGGCAGAGGATGAGGACAACAGAACATTTGTGATCAGACAATACTTCCAATGGCACACAGGTAGGACAGTGTTACTTCACATTTCAATGAAATTTATTTGATTTTGTGTGACAATGGCATGCTGATATTTCCCACATCTATGCCCCCTCACTGTTCCCTCTGGCAATTCATTTTGCAGATATTGGTGACCTCACATATACTCTTGGTGTGATCACTGCAGCCAGCTACAGGTCATTAATCTATGCTCATTTTCTGTACAGTTGATTTGCCATGTTTCTACCTGTTTCAATTAATACATATTTGTAATACATAACATACTCCAAACTTTTTTCCCAAGGGTGTTTATTGAAGTGCTAAAATATTGAGGGGCAAGTGCAATGGGATGGGGTGATGATGGAGGAAAGCCCAGAGTATTGTTCCAGTCTGTTTACAGCATAGGTGCATTGTCCAAGGGGACATAGGAAGGGGAGCAATGGCAGTTCAAGCTGTACAGGGTAACTGAGTGGGACACAACGGGGACAATCAGGAGAGTCTCATTTCCTGGCGGTGGTCTTGGCAAGTGTCTCTGGCTTCTGTCTGGATCGCAGGGAACGTGTGCGGGGTGGTTCACCTTCTGAAGGGGGAGGGGTGCTGGTGGCCTGTGAGTCCTATGATGGGGCCTCCTGGCCACTAGCGGCAGCGGAGGTGGAAGGCTGTTCAGATGTCTGGCTAGTTGCAGGGGCCTGCTGGTGTGAGACTGCCTCCCTCATAATGTTGGCCATGTCTGCCAGCACCCCTGCTATGGAGATCAGGGTGTTGTTGATTTCCTGCAAGTCCTCCCTGATCCCCTGGTACTGTCCCTCCTGCAGCTGCCTGTTCTCCTGCACATTGTCCAGGATCTGGCCCATCGTGTCCTGGGAATGTTGATAGGTTCCCAGGATCTCCACGAGTGCCCCCTGGAGAGTCAGTTCCCTGGGCTTGTCCTCCCCCTGGTGCACAACACTCCTCCCAGTTTCCCTCTTGGCCTGTGCCTCCGTCCCCTGAACCGTGTGCCCATTGCCACTGACCACAGGTCCCTGATTGTATGGGGTTTGTGGTGTGGCCTGGGGTCCCTGTAGAGATGGACACACTGCTGATTGACGTGTCCTGGGGACAGAGGTGTGGGTACGCTGGGTGGGAGCTGTGGTGGTGTTTCCTGATGGGGGAGGCTCTGTGGTGGTGTGTGACTGGGCCAGGGTAACCACCAGTCCAGAGGTCCATGATGGGCAAGGTAGGTCATCCAGATCCTGAAGACCAGAGTTACTGTCATCACGGTGGGCCTCTTAATTTGGGGCACTGGATAGTGCTGGCACCTCCTCTCCGCTGACATTGGCGGGTACCTGCGAGGATCTAAATGACGTGTTATGGTTTCTGTGTCTGACACATTGTGCATCCATGGCTTGCCCTCTTTGTTTGGATTTGCCCTGGCAGCTTTCAATTGTGTACATTGGTGTATGGTGGGATAGGTAGTTCTCTATAGTGTGTATGCTTTAGTGATGAGTGTCCATGCAAGACCTGTGAGTGGTGTCCATGTGTTGTTAGAGCATGCAGGGATTGGCTTTGAGATGAGTGAGATATGATGGTAGGGTGTGTGGGATGTGGTGTAGTGATGGGAGTGGGAGTAAGGGTGAGGGTGGGGGTATGTGATGGCATGCAGGTAGGGGGGTAGTGGTAGTAGTAGAGAGTTGACTTACCAGAGTCCAGTCCTCCTCCTACTCCGGCCAGGCTCTCAGGATGCAGTATTGCCAAGACTTGCTCCTCCCATGCTGAAAGTTGTGGGGGAGGAGGTGGGAGTGACCGCCAGTCCTCTGTACAGCGAGTTGGTATCCTGCTGCACTGGAACGTACCTTCCCCCGTAGGTCGTTTCACTTCTTCCTGATGTCATCCCTAGTTCTTGGGTGCTGTCCTACGGCATTGACCCTCCACCATAGCTCCATCTTCCTAGCTATCGATATCTGCTGAACCTGTGCTCCAAATAACTGTGGCTCTACCCTGATAATTTCCTCCACCATGACTCTTAGCTCGTACTCTGTGAAACAGGGGTGTCTTTGTGGTGCCATGGGTATTGAGTGAGGTGTGTTGGTGAGGGTGTGTTGGGTAATGTGTTGGGGTGTATGACGTGGAGTGCGTGAGTGGTGTGTAGGTGTGAGTAGTGTGTGGCTCTAGTTGTGTCAGTGGTCTTGGTGTCTCTCTGTGGCAATGGTTTGAAACGGTAATAGGTTGTGGGTAATGTGGGTGTGTGTTTTATAGTGGTGTGAGTGTGGTGTGTGTATGGATGTCAGGTGTGTGTTATTTAAATTGACCAATGTAGTGTTATTTTGTTTGTGTGTGTCCATTTTGAGCGCAGCGGTATGCACCGCCAATGGTTTACCCCTGTTGAATGTCCGCCGTGGTGATTCGTGGGTCATAATGTGGTAGGCGTTGTTCTTTTGGCATAAAGGTGTGAGATTTGAGACTGCCAGTTTATCATTGACCTTTGCTGTGGCAGATTTGTCTGTGGCTGAATTCTGTCGGATTGGTGTATGTGTGTCATAATAGGTGAACGGATATCCGCTTTGGCGGTGGTAAGTTGGCAGCAGTAAGCGTGGCGATAAGCAGGATTTACCGCCAATGTCATAATGAGGGCCTTTATGTCCATTGTCTCCCAGGAAATTCAACAATGCAATCGTATTGTATTTACACTCTTCTCTTGTTTTGGACGCAATTAGCAGATCGTCAACGTATTGCACCAATAAGGCATCGCAAATGATTCAAAATTCTTATTCAAGATCTGGTTGAAAATAGATTGTGACTTTGAGAACCCTTGTAGAATTCTATACCAACAGTAGTCCCTGTTTAGGAACTTAAAACAAAACAGATATCTGATGTCCTCATGAACAGGCACGGAAAAGAACACTTGGCACAGGTCCACCACAGTGAACCATTCAGCATCGCATGGGATCTAAAAACATAATCACAGCTGGATTTGGCACTACTGGGCAGCATTTAACCACTATGTCATTTATTTTTGTCAAATCCTGTACAAGTCGGATTTTCCCACAAGGTTTGTGCAGACCCATTATTGGTGAATTACTCGGGCTGCTCAACACTTCTTTTACACTTCTTTTAAAATACCTTTCTTCACAAACTCTTCTATTAGCGGTTTCACACCCTCAATTGCATCTTTTGTCATTGGGTATTGTGGAGTCTGAGGAAAAACTACATTGGGCTTAGCTGTGACTCCAACTGCCTCAGCTCCTTTTATCAACCCAATGTCTTTTCCGGAAAGATCCCAAACCTTAGTTTTAACATTTTCTGTAAATTAGCAGGAAGGGCTTTCAATGCAAAAACTGGAAAGAAACTAATCAAAGGAGCTTCTTCATTCACTGGCTCACCGAAACTGATCATAGGAAATTCTTTGGACACTGTCTTCTTCATCATCAATGTTAGTTTGAATTTCAATACCCTCATCAGAACAAGTCATTGAGCATCTTGTTTTTGCACAATAAATATCTTCCCAGTAAGGACACAGGACTTGAATCACAAACTTGTGCAAACCCTTAAAATACTAAATTTTAACCAAAACTGTTTCCGTAATTGGGTTTGTCAAATATTGATTTGCAACTCCCACAATCTGAACTGTCTTCCCTGATAAAGGCAGGTCTGGAATTTCTGCAGATCTCACTGTCGAGTGTGTAGCTCCGGTGTCAACCAAAAATGAGACTTTATGACCATTCTTCTTTCCTTTAGCAAAAGGAAATTTCTGATCCACTTCTAAAGAAGCAGCCATCTCACATTCTTCCTCATCCAAACATTGTTTATTCCATCCTCACTGTGTATCGGAAATTGAGTTACAGTGTTATTACTCTGATTCACTCTTTGACCTGTGACAGTCTGAGAAAGTATCACCTGCTGCTGATCCATAGGGGCTTGAGGTATCTGAATTTGCTGTCCAGGCATTTGAATTTGTTGTGCAGGCACCATTTGTACCTGTGGCTGCATCTGCTGCAACTCGGGCTTTCATATCTGTAAAGGCTGTACGGTTTGCATGGGTTGCATAGGTTATTAACCTTGCATCGGATTCACATTATTCCAGAAATTTTGATTTTGACCTCTCATTCTTGGTCCTCTCACATTTTGAAATGAATTGACATCATTCACTTGCTGAACAACACCTACCTGATTTACCATCAGACACTCCTGTTTCCCCACCAAGCGTGACAAAGGAACATTCTCTTTCCTTGTATATCTCCTTGTATCATAACTGTATTCAAATCCGGACCACAATTAACACTTCCCATTCCACCACGACCTCTACCTCTGCCTACATTCTGAAACGTGCCTTGATTCTGAAACATGCTGTTTCCCTGCTGCTGCTGAGGCTGAAAACTTCCCTGAATCCCTGTCTGTGCCGCCTTGATCTGCATCACCATCGCTTTCTCCTTCAACTTTTTCCATTTCAATTCAATCTCATCACTACAGTATTTTTGCATACTGCAGCAACTCATCAATCGGCTTGGCTTGCCAACAAATCAAGTGGCTCTTATTCAACTGACTAATTTGTGAGTCCCTCAACAAATCTGAACGCAAAATTAATCATGTCTTTCGGCTCAATTGTTTCTGTACCACTATAATGTTTAAATGTTTAAACCTCTCATAGTATGCATGAACTGATTATTTCGTTTCTTGTCCTATCTATGCGCTGCCAATCAATGTTTTGGGCGAAATTCTCATTTAAATTCAATCAGTTTTTAGTAAGCTTTCATTACTTCAGAAGACGATGCACCTGTTGCTGGATCTCTCGGCTGCTTACTTGTTGGCCAATCTACACTCCTCTTGCATTCGATCCATAAATCTGCTGGAACAACTATCTCTAAAAGAGTGATCAAATCCTGCCACAGGCATTTTGCAAGCTTCACAAACCTATCTGTCTGCTGATACCATTCTACTGGTTTCTCTTTCAACCTGGGGTAATCATTTGTAAATGACAAAATGTCACTTCTGTTCCAGGGGAGATGTACAAAATTTCCTCCTGGAAATTCTCTCATTGGAAAAACTTTCACTGCTTCCGTATTCTGTGGTGCTTCTGCAGAAAAAGTATCAGGACTTTTTTTGGCTTGTCTATTTTTTTCACCCATCTGCCTTCCCATTTGTCTAATACTGTTGTAGTTTGGACTGTTGCTCTGAGCGAGACTGCTGGTCTCAGGATGACAGTACTTTTGTTTGTAGGTGACTAAGGGGGTCATTCCAACCTTGGCGGTCGGTGTTAAACCAGCGGCCAAACCGCAAACAGGCTGGCGGGTAAAAAAATGGAATTCCGACCCTGGCGGAAACCGCCAACAGATACCACCACATTACCACACCGCCCGCCACAGCGGCACAAAAAAAACAGCGCAGCGGTCACCGCCAACAGACAGGCGGGAGTCAATGTACCGCCCACCCTATCACAACACACCAATCCGCCACATTTTCCGAGGCGGCAGCCCCGCCGATAAAAACATGGCGGAAACAGCCATTTCAAGCGGAAAACGCTCACCTCCATACACCCCACGAGGAATCTAGACAGCATGGAACCCGAACTCCACATCCTCCCAGCGATTGTCTTCCTGCTCCTCTACCAGGAGCACGAACGCCGGCGCAGAAGACAACAGTGAGTACTGCACCTACGACACAGGGGAGGGGGGAGGAGAAAATATTACGGAGACACACCCACCCCCACCCTCACCCACTACAACACACACATCAATGCACAGTAATACATCACAGTTACCCCCCCCAAACCCCCCAGAAGAATGCAAAGACAAAAGGAAATGATTCTAAACATTGGAATATATTGTATTACTGGCTGAATTATATATATATATATATCTACACATCAAAAACACTTATATACATATATGTACAAGTCCGAGCATTGTAGCAGGCATTGTCCGTGGACCACTGGGCCCAAATCACATGGGCAAAGCCCACACAGGATACCTGACTCCAACGGAGAGAACACTGCAGGGCCATCAGATAGGAAAACTACAGGCACCTCAGGGGGAAGGGAAGGGGGGGCACCTCAGCCAGATGAGTGCACGACTCCAGATCCACGAGGGGCCTCCATGGCCACTGTTCAATCCTGGGGAGTGCAAAGCCACAGTCTCTCAAGTCTCTACAGTGGGTGGATTGCCCACTGTGCCATCCTGGGGAGTGCAAAGCCACAGTCTCTCAAGTCTCTACAGTGGGTGGGTTGCCCACTGTGCCATCCTGGGGAGTGCAAAGCCACAGTCTCTCAAGTCTCTACAGTGGGTGGCTTGCCCACTGTGCCATCCTGGGGAGTGCAAAGCCACAGTCTCTCAAGTGGATGCATGTCTCCACTGGTTCTGGAGGGGGACTGGTGCCCAGAGTGCTCGTGCAGCCCTGCCCGACACAGATGCGGGCCTGCCCCTGCCGCTAATGGGCCAGCGGTGCTTGAGACGGCTGTGCCCAGTTCAGCGGTTCTTGAGATGAAGGGCCCAGTTCAGCGGTGCTTGAGATGAAGGGCCCAGTTCAGCGGTGCTTGAGACGGCGGTGCCCAGTTCAGCGGTGCTTGAGATGAAGGGCCCAGTTCAGCGGTGCTTGAGATGAAGGGCCCAGTTCAGCGGTGCTTGAGACGGCGGTGCCCAGTTCAGCGGTGCTTGAGATGAAGGGCCCAGTGCAGCGGTGCTTGAGACGGCGGTGCCCTGTTCAGCGGTGCTTGAGACGGCGGTGCCCAGTTCAGCAGTGCTTTGCCAGGGTGGTTCTGGACTGTTCAGCGGTGCTTTGCCATGGCGGTTCTAGACTGTTCAGCGGTGCTTTGCCATGGCGGTTCTAGACTGTTCAGCGGTGCTTTGCCATGGCGGTGCTTGCCCAGTTCAGCAGGGCTTGAGACGGCGGTGCCCAGTTCAGCGGTGCTTGAGATGAAGGGCCCAGTGCAGCGGTGCTTGAGACGGCGGTGCCCTGTTCAGCGGTGCTTGAGACGGCGGTGCCCAGTTCAGCAGTGCTTTGCCATGGCGGTTCTGGACTGTTCAGCGGTGCTTTGCCATGGCGGTTCTAGACTGTTCAGCGGTGCTTTGCCATGGCGGTTCTAGACTGTTCAGCGGTGCTTTGCCATGGCGGTGCTTGCCCAGTTCAGTGGTGCTTGAGACGGCGGTGCCCTGTTCAGCGGTGCTTGAGACGGCGGTGCCCAGTTCAGCGGTGCTTTGCCATGGCAGTTCTGGACTGTTCAGCGGTGCTTTGCCATGGCGGTTCTGGACTGTTCAGCGGTGCTTTGCCATGGCGGTGCTTGCCCAGTTCAGCCGTGCTTGAGACGGCGGTGCCCAGTTCAGCGGTGCTTGGGATGAAGGGCCCAGTTCAGCGGATCAGGCCATGGCATGCAGGTCATTTGTCACCTGTCCTGTGGCTGGCGGGGCCTTCCTGCCCATCTGTCGGGTGGCTGGCGGGGCCTTCCTGGTCTGCAGTACCGGGCCTGTTGGTGTCCTCCTGCCCACCTGGGATGGGGCTGGCGGGGCCCTACCGGCCAGCTGGGCTGATGGCGCTCTCCTCGGGCGTGATGCCCTTCCCAGCCTTCCCTGTTCGCCTGTGGCCCTTCCCCACCTTGGGCGGTGTGCCACCTGTCTCCACACTTCGTGCCGGAGCCATGGTAGGGATTTTAGTGCCTGGTGTTTTCACCCTCTCGCGCCGGCCGCTGACTATCTTCGGGTGTTTCTCCGGGGGTGGGCTGCCCGTGCCTTGGCTCCGTACTGAACTGGCTGCCCTTGAGGGTGGGGGACTCCACAGTCAATGGCAGACTGTCATCACAGGGCCCGGTTTTGTGGTGGCTGAGGTGCTGACTGGAGTCCTATGAGATGGACGGGGTGGGGGTGTTGTAGGAAAGAGGTTAAGTTTGGACAGGAATAGCAATTTAGGACCATTGGGACGGGTAGGTGTAGTGGGTATGGGAGTGGAGGAAGAGGTTGTGGTAGTAGGAGTCTTAAGTCTGGTGTTTTTGGGTGCAGGTGCTTGGGCTGGAGGCTGTCGTGAGGGGGATGGCTGTTGGGTGGGTGGCTGCCTGCGTTTGTGTATCTTGGAAGAGGGGGTGACAGACACACTGGGAGAGGACACAGGGGACGTTTAAATGGTAGTGGGGGTGGTGACTGCACGTGTGCGGGGGTTCTGGTGTGTGTGCTGGTGATGGACGTAGTGGCTGAAGATGTTGTGCATTCAGGTGTGAGTGGAGATGTGACAGGGAGGGAGGAGGGAGACGAGGAGGAGGGGGACACAGTGGAGGCAGTGGGTGTTGGTATGTCTGTATGTGGATGTTGCTTGTGTGAATGCCTGTGTGATGTGTGGTGCTTATGTCTGCCTGAGCTTCCCTTGGGTGTTGAGGTGTGTGCAGGCTGGTCTGATGGTGTGTCTGGGATAGGCAGAGGTACAGGTGATAGGGTATGGGTGGAGGAAGTTGGAGGGGGGAGGCAAGAGACAGGGACAATTGCTGCCATCAGTGCTGAGGCCAGAGTGTTGAACGATCGTTGAAGTGCAGCCTGACGAGAATGAATGCCCTCCAGGTATGCATTACTCTGGTGCACCTCTCTTTCGACACCCTGGATGGCATTCAAAATGGTAGACTGCCCAACAGTGAGCGTCCTCAGGAGGTCAATGATCTCCTCACTGAGGGCAGCAGGGGTGACTGGGGCAGGGCCTGAGGTGCCTGGGGCGAAGGAGATGCCCACCTTCCTGGGTGAGCGGGCACGGGGCAAACGCTGATGGGCTGCTGGGAGGGCGGTGCTGGTGCGCTGGGTGGCAGCTGTACCTGTTGTTGCGGGGGGCACGGATGTTGCCGCCACCACAAGGGAGCTCCCTTCAGAGGACGAGTCCGTGTCACTTATGTCTGCCCGAGTCCCCGCTGTGGAGCTCCCCTCACCCTCCGTCCCACTGGTGTATTCGGAATCCGTTGCATGGCCCTCCAGGGCCATGTGGGATGCAGCTCCCTCGTGCTCCGATGCCACTTCTCCTCCGCCTGATGATGCTAATGCACACATGAACAGGAAGACCACAAAAAAGGGGGGGGGGAGAAAATAAAGACATGTTGAGGGCATGCATTGGCGACACCGTTGGTGGACAGGACAGACACAGAAGCCCCCTGCACTACGCCGCGCACTTGGGGTCCACTACTCAATCCATGGGACATAGCCTACAAGCCTATGGACGACATCTGCACACATAGATGACACAGGGCCATGAATAGCTGTACTTGGCTCCCTACAGAGGTGGGGGGCGGGGGCACAAGGCCATGCCTTACGGAGGGGCCTAGCCTACAGAAATCGCCCTGGCCTAGGGATACCCACAGCCCTCCTCCCCCATCCAGACACCTCCACTGCGCGCAAAGTCACCAGAATGTGAGTGTACTCACCCCCTTGTGTCTGCTGTGATGTCCTCACGCGCCCATCCAAATCGGGGTAAGCCACCGCCAGGATCCGGGACATCAGGGGGGTCAAAGTCCGACTGGCACCCCTCCCACGTTGGGAGGCCATCCCCAGCTGAGCCTCTGCCGTCTTCCTGCTCCAGTGTCGGATGTCCTCCCATCTCTTTCGGCAGTGGGTGCCCCGTCTGTGGTGGACCCCTAGGGCCCGGACGTCCTTGGCGATGGCACGCCAAATGTCGATCTTCTGGTGGGCACTGACCTATGTGAAATGTACAGGGGGAGAAAAAGAGTCATCACCTTCTGCACCCTCAATGTGAGTGGCCCCCCATCCCTACCCTTGCCATGTGGCACATCCTGTCATCCGTCGTTTGATGCATGCCTCATTCGCTCCCTTCCCCACCATCTTTCATCCACCCGACTCAACACAGCCATTGCCCCCAAAGCATGGTCACAGTGTACTTACCTGTTGGTCTGGAGGACCGTAGAGTCCCCATCCACGAGTTTCTCCAATTCCTGAGCAGTGAAGGCAGGGGCCCTTTCCCCAGCCGCATGAGCCATTGTCTCTTCCAGACCGAGGTCACAGCAGCACTTGCTGTGTAGGTCCTCTCCTGTCGAATATAAGGTATCGAGTGATTAAGCAGATAGAAAATGGCGGTCACGCCCGCGACGGTGCGTACCGCGGCGGTGCATACCGCGACCGCCGGCGCACATCGTCATTGGCTCCTGAGACCCATAGGGTTCAATGTTAACCAATGCTGTTTTGCGCCGCGGTCTTCGACCGCCTACCGCCACGGTGTGCCACGCCAGCGCATTGACCTCACATCCCATTGTCACACTTCACAGGTCAGGCAGCCGCCATTTCAAGGGCCCACATGGCTTACTTTTAACTGCGTCACACATACCTAGGCCTTGAATCAACACTCATACAAACCATTCAATGCATTGGGAATCGTGTTATGTGCAAGCTGTGGTTACGTACCTGTCGGTTGATTTACTCTGTGCTTGCTGTTGTCCTTCATAGGCACCGTCCGCTGGGACATGCGAGGAGATGGAGGAATCTTCCCGTGTACAGACCACTGGCAGACCTGTCGACAATGGAGGAAAGACATGTCATACTGACATACAGGCTTGACCGAGCCACTATTCATGAACTGTGTGCCCAGCTGGAGCCAGACCTGATGTCATCCATCCGCCAACCCACAGGGATCCCACCTCTAGTGCAGGTGCTGTCAGTACTCCATTTCTTTGCAAGTGGGTCATTTCAAACAACAGTGGCCATATCATCAGGGATGTCTCAGCCTATGTTTTCCAAGGTGTTGTCCAGAGTGTTGTCTGCCCTTCTGAAACACATGCGGAGCTACATTGTTTTCCCTGAGGTGGGGTTTTTGCCTACAGTGAAAGGTGATTTCTATGCCCTTGGACATATCCCCAACATCATAGGTGCCATTGATGGGACCCATGTGGCTTTAGTACCCCCCAGCAGGAGTGAACAAGTGTACAGAAACAGAAAGAGTTATCATTCGATGAATGTACAGATGGTGTGTTTGGCAGACCAGTACATCTCCCATGTTAATGCCAAGTTCCCTGGCTCAGTGCATGACGCGTACATCATGCGGAATAGCAGCATACCTTACGTGATGGGTCAACTCCAGAGGCACCGTGTGTGGCTAATTGGTGACTCTGGTTACCCCGACCTGTCATGGCTACTGACCCCAGTGAGGAATCCCAGGACAAGGGCAGAGGAACGGTACAATGAGGCCCATGGGAGAACTAGGAGGGTGATCGAGCGGACCTTCGGCCTCCTGAAGGCCAGGTTCAGGTGCCTCCATATGACAGGTGGATCCCTATTGTACTCACCAAAGAAGGTGTGCCAGATCATCGTGGCCTACTGTATGCTTCACAACCTGGCTTTGCGACGCCAGGTGCCTTTTCTGCAGGAGGATGGTCCAGATGGTGGTGTTGCAGCAGCTGTGGAGCCTGTGGAGAGTGAAGACGAGGAAGCCGAAGAGGACGACATAGACAACAGGAACACAGTAATACAGCAGTATTTTCAATGACACACAGGTAAGATTCCAACCCGGCATATTACATATACTTAACCCCTACTACCCCTCTACTGTCTGTCCTTTTCCCCCAGTGCATGGTAACTGAGTTGTGACTTTCCCTTCCAATTTCAGAGATGTGGGCCATACTGCGTGACATCTGCTTTGTTTCCCCATGGACTACAGCTGTGTGACAGTGGTATGTTGGCATCACAATGTAAATATGCATTTTGGGTCGGTAATGTCTAATACATTAGTACAAAATCACAGCCAGACTCCTGATTGTTTTGTGCAATAACTGTGTTTATTTCAGTGCTCTAAATTGGTGGGTGATTGCAAATCGGTGAGGGGTGATGGTGGAGGATTGTCCATGGCAGAGTCCAGACTATTAGTATCACAGGTGCATTGTCCAAATGCCTGTGGAAAGTGGAGCATGGGCAGTATAAGAATGGACAGGGTGTCAATGTGGGACGGTGGGATGACATTCAGGGAGGTATCCTTTCCTGGCGGGGGTCTTGGCATCTTACTCTGTCTTCTTCCTGGATCTCAGGGCCCGCTTGCGGGGTGGTTCTCCTTCTGCAGGGGGTGGGGTGCTGGTGGCCTGTTGGTCCTGTGGCGGGGCCTCCTGTCCACTAGCGCCGGCAGAGGTGGTAGGCAGTTCTTGGTCCATGCTAGTGTCAGGGGCCCTTTGTCCTGCCACAGTGTCCCGCAATGTGGCGACTACCTGATTCAGAGCCCCTACAATGGTGGCCAGGGCGGAACTGATGTTTCGTAGTTCCTCCCTGAACCCCAAATACTGTTCCTCCTGCAGAAGCTGGATCTCCTGAAACCTGGCCAGGACCGTCGCCATTGTCTCCTGGGAGTGGTGGTAGGCTCCCATGATGGAGGAGAGGGCCTCGTGGAGAGTGGGTTCCCTGGGCCTGTCCCCCCCGTCGCACAGCAGCCCTCCCAGTTCCCCTGTTTCCCTGGGCCTCTGTCCCCTGGACCGTGTGCCCACTACCACTGCCCCCAGGTCCCTGTTGTTATTGGGGTGGTGGGTTAACATGGGTGCCCTGTAGTGGTGGACACACCGCTGATTGACGTGTCCTGGGGACAGAGGGATTGGGCACGCTGGGTGGGTGCTGTGCTGGTGTTCCCAGAGGGGGGAAGGTCTGCTATGGGCTGTGGCTGTGTGAGGGGAACCGACTGTTCCGAGGTCCCCAATGGGCCGGGCTGGTCATCTAGATCCAGGTCGACAGAGGTGCTGTCCTCACTGTGGGCCTCTTCTGGGGGTGGAGTGGACATTTGTGGACCCTCCTGCGCGGTGACGTGGCGTTCGGGTCCTGCAGGGGTATACAAGTATGGTTATTGCATTTGTGTGTGCCATAGCGTGTAATGGGTGGGTGCCCTTGCCCCCCAGTGCTGGCATTCCCGTGTGGGGGCTTTTGTGACGGTGATTTGGTAGGGGATGGGTATGTGCAGTGAGCATGCTTTGTTGATGGGTGTCCATGCTTTGTGGTCGCATGCAGGGATTGGTGTTGGGATGGGTGGGCTGTGATGGTGAGACATTTTCCAGGAGCAGGATGTGATGGGGGTGAGGGTGAGGGTGGGGGTATGAGTTGGTATGCTGGTGGGGTGGGGGGGATGAAGTAGTGATGATTTGACTTACCAGAGTCCATTCCTCCAGATACTCCTGCGAGGCCCTCAGGATGCAGGATCGCCAAGACTTGCTCCTCCCATGTTGTAAATTCTGGGGGAGGAGGTGGGGTCCACCACCAGTCCGCTGCACCGCGATGTTGTTCCTGGATACCATTGAATGCACCTTCCCCCGTAGGTCGTTCCACCGCTTCCTGATGTCGTCCCTATTTCTTGGGTGCTGTCCCACAGCGTTGACCCTATCGACTATTCTGCTCCATAGCTCCATCTTCTTGGCAATGGTGGTGTGCTGCACCTGTGTCCCAAAGAGCTGTGGCTCTACCCGTACAATTTCCTCCACCATGACCCTGAGTTCATCCTCGGAGAACCTGGGATGTCTTTGCGGTGCCATGGGGTGGTATGGATGATGTGTGGGGTGGATTGTGTGGTGATGTGTATTGGTGTGTTGTGTGAAGTGCGTGGAAATATTGCTGGGTGAAAGTAAAATGCGCGTCTGGGTGCTCAGTTCTCTTTTTCTCAGTGTGTGGTCCCGATTCTGTAGCAGTGGGGATTTGTGGGTGATGTGGGTGTGTGTTTTATATTGTATTGGGTGTGTGGGAGTGGTGTGTGTATGTGTATCAGGTGTGTGTATTTGTAATTGTCCAATGTGGCTGTGTTTTGTAAGTGTGTATGTATATTGAGTGCGGCGGTGTGTACCGCCAATGGAATACCGCGGTTGAAAGACCGCAGCGTGGATTCGTGTGTCATGATAGTGTGGGCGTATTTCTGTTGGCGTGCCGGTGGAGGTTTGGTCATCGGCAGTTTCTCGCTGCCCTTTGGTGTGGCGGACTTTTGTGGATGTCTGTATTTTGGCGGTTTGCCTGTTGTGGGTCAGAATGACCGTGGAGGTTTACCGCGGCCGCGGCGGTATGTTGGCGGTCTTCTGACAGCGGTAAGCGGCTTTTACCGCCAAGGTTGGAATGACCGCCTACGTCTCTTCCTACAACTAGTTGTGACTGTTGTCCAAACCTTACCGGCTCACTAGCAGTACCTCACCAGAAACACAATAGTAAAAGGTGATTTGTAGCAGTCGCTTACGCATGGACTCAAAGTAAGATATCTCAGGGTTGTCGTGGTTAAACGGAAATTACCCTTTTCTCACAGATGTATTATGTCTCATACAAACAAAGGCAATAACACAGATGCAGTGAAGTTATAATAGTTTTTATTTAACATAACTGCCATTTGCGATAAGTTGCATGAACTGCAATGATTAGGATAATGAATATACCAAGCAACAGTATTGTGAAGAAGAGAGTCAGCGTCAAGACGACTGCAGCATCGGTATCAGCGATGGTGGCGATGCTCTCTGGTCGGAATCCCTCTGATTATCTGTCTAAAGTGTGATGTATTTATACAGATCTACAAGGTCCCCTGACGTAGGTGTAATTCAAAACAATAGATAACATGAATGCTTGGGACGGCAATTAATATCAACAATCCCTCAAAAGTATAGAGAAAATCCCTAAGTGTGAACACCTACTGTTTGTTTGTCTTTCGTGCTTGATCTTGATGCCTTGGCGCAGTGACACTGATAATAAAACTCATAACAAGTGGCCTAACTATAAACAAGGCCGCCATCTTAAAGGAAATAAATAATTAAATGAACTAAGACAGAGCAAACTAAGTAGGTTAAAAGTCACTAGGTGACGGGGGCACGAGTTTACAAGCCTACGGCTAAGCTAACTCCTGTTATCCCGTTAAAACAAACTAGGATTCACTACACCCTCCCCATTGCTGTAACAGGTATGATGAAGGTACAGGAACCCAAACACTAAAAAAGCTACCTCTGAACTAAAAAGCCAAAAACAAGTTAATAAATGATGCTGATAATAAAACAATCGCTGTTTGTTAAAAATCTAAATATACACACAGAGACGTTAATATCAACCATGACAAGTACAGCAAACGTTTAGTATAATTGCATATTTTGGAATCGGGAAATGGTAGGCAAATTCGTCAAATTATGTGTGATACGCAGGATCTTGAAGAATGTCATCGAAGTCATCAGTCAATGATCTCAAAAATTAGCCAACATCATCTGAAGTGAAATCCATTGTTGGACGGACAAACGGATCCACAGAGCAGAAGTGAGCCATATTTACCAGTGCATCGATACTCACTGCAGTGTCCTCATCCATGTTAGATCGTATAACGGAAGGCTCATAGGTGGCCTCGCGGAGCAACCTCAGTCTCAAGGGGCATGACCGTGAATGAACCCTCATCGGGGACATCAGCAGTTCGCGGTCCACAGGAGATGTCGGTGCAACAGCAAGACAGACCATAGGCAGATGTTCAAAGAGACACCATATGCAGCGGAAGACCGGTTGTACACACCAGAGTAGAGGCCGGAATGACAATGACCAGTCAAACTCCAGTTCCACCTGCAAAGGTGTACCGAAGATCCGAACCATGCGTTCACGGCACAGTGGGGTCAGCGGGAGTGGCTCCATTGCTCTGTGTTGCTGGAAAGAAACAACCACTGCGAATCAGAAGAAATAGCAGTAGCAGTCCGCTAATTAAAGCCAAAATAATTGGAAAGCCACCAAACACACTGGAAAAGAGAGAATGGATGGCTGATGGGATGACTCCGAAGACAGTCTGGAAGATGGACACGAAACCAGACCCGACAGCCTTAAAGAAATTAACAATCCCAGTTGTGCTTGAAGCATTGAATATTCTGGATACCAGCTCTCCAAAGTGTTTGGGGAAATCGGTATTTAAAAGGGATTGTATCTCGGCTGATGATCTCGCAATCTGGAGCGCATACGTCTCTTTTGCGGATGTCAAGGCGACCTGTTTCTGAAACAATAGCGCCTTTAGTCTACTCAACTTGTCATAGTTCACATTAATAGTATCAATGTGGGGCCACATTTCAGATACTTTTATCTCTCGTGTGGGGGGAAACAAAACATGTCCACAACCTTTGTGACTGAGATTGCTTAGGCAATTCCAGGTCGCAAGCCGCAACAGCTTTCATCGTTCAGTAGAACATAACTTTCATTGGAAAGTACATGAAACACTGGACGAATCAAGGGGACGGGAGTACCCTTCAGAAAACAGGCCAAATTTGCGACCCCCGCATTGCAAAGACCGTGAAGAGACACCTGTTTGCACATCATAGAATGACGAACAGCAGTCTCATATTCACTTCCGCTAAGAAAGACCTCCTGTTCACCGTTCAGACATTTATAGTCAAACGGCAACTCCCACTCTTCCTTAATAAAGCTATCTCCTAGCTGCTCATATCGTCCCACCGCAAGATGTTTCAGGCAGCTCGCAAAACGAAAGGTCGAAATCGGTAAATTAATAATGCCGTGCAAGAGCCAGATAGTTGAAGGACTCTCTGCTACCGTGAAGGGCAACTTATCTAATTTTTCTACTTGAAGCAGGGTGAAACGAGCCTCCCTTTTAGCCATTGTCTCTTGTTCCCTGGAAAAATTAAAAGCAGTGAACAGTTCACTCCCATTAATGTACTTCCATGGAATGTGGCCACTTTTCAGTGTCTGTAATGTCCAACCCAGCTGCATGATGGAACGTAGCTGTGTTTGCCCATGATATAACCGGGACAAGTCAGTCTGAGTAATATCAATAGCAGACGATACTATATTCGATAGTGAATAAATCCTGTTGGACAGCGTATTCATGCCATTGTCGACAACAGCTAATGTTTTTTCCAAATTTTCCTTATCTAGTTGCCTTAAACGTGCAGCAGCCTCAATCTGGGAAAGTTTCCAAATTTCATTGTACATAGCATATAAAAAACGTTTCGAGCGTTTTTTCCTAGGACCTAACAGAAAATCCTGTAAGTCTATACTGTCAGAAAGAGTGTTCAGGTGTTGCTTAACCGCTGTTAACGTGTTTGTCTGCACCCATTGCTGGCACAGCTTAGCCACACTGTATGTTGTAATTATACCTGTATGTTGACCTGATATAAAGCGAGGGTCAGGCCTGTGAATGGAAAAAACCCCTGAAGAGTTTAAGAAACGCTTTTGACACTCATCAGTGTCGGAGGGCCAAACCAACCACCCGCCGGGACGGGAAAGTGAAGAATTATAGGTACCAGCCTTAACCATTGCATTTAGCCTGTCTTCTGAGACATTAAGAAAGTGTTGCCAATCTTTAAACTTTGTCGGAGTAGGGATACTGGGCGTGTTTAGATCTTTAATTTTTGCTAACCCTAGACATGATGTCTGTTCAATAGTGTCATTTAAGAAAATCATTTGCACAGGAATCAGGCATGCTCGAAACAAAGCCTCCCTACCCTGTATCTGCCAATCTTGTGTCCCCCATACACTTTTCAAATCAATAGTGTTTTTCCAATATTCGTAACCCTCAATCGAGAGCCGGGAAACGAAGGGATCTGAATAAATCAGTTTTGTGTCTGTCAGCAAAAGTTTTCTAATTTGTGCCGGAGGTATTTTAAAATAATACGATTCTCCTTTTCTTGTATCATGCCCAGAAAAGTATGTAAATTTGTCACTGTAATACTTTGGACTCCCCACCTGTGGTGTTGAACAATGTTCCCATTGTGTGTAGTTCAAGAGAGGCCTATATCTAGTTGCACGGTGTAGGTAGTGATATCCCCAGTTGTTATAGCAGAACATTTCCCCATAATTCATTGTATAATCATATACATCATCACTTCCAAAAGCGGAATAGTCCTTCATTTCAGCTAGCATTTAATCAACTGTTTGGACATCCTAATCATCAGAGACAACATTAGGTGTAATAACATCAGACATTGAAATTTTGAACATGTACGGTATTTGAATTATCTCTGTAGGCCTGTATATATCGAATGGAACTTTGTCCCACACAATCCCATCAGTAATTGGTAAAGCTGTAATATTGACAGGGGACAAATCACATCGGACCTTATGTGAAGAATGATGTGGTGTTAAAATTTCATAAACAGGCTCCACAGAGGAGCGATCAGGAATATAGTGACCATTAATCAGCAAAAAGAAAACAGTCATAAAACCAATCCATAAAAATAATGCAATAAATATCAAGCAGAACCATAGATAGTTCCATGGGTAAATCAAATAGTTCTTCTTAAGCCATCGATACAGCTTACTATTTATCGAAAGTTCGTCAGTCACCGTTGAGGATGAATCCGAAGAAAAGTCATCAATGTCAATGAAATAGCCAGAGGAAGTCTCAGCAAACACAGGACCCACTGAATTCTGATCCACTGTTCGTGGTGGTTCTTGATAGACAACGTCATTAGTCGTGGAAGTGTTTGTGTAAAATACAGCCAAATCCTGAAGCGGGGTGGTCACCGAAGTTGTTACTGGAACCAACAAAAGTTCATTTTCTGCCCTCCCCATGGTCGAGGAAGTGTCTGGAACAGCAGTTGACATAGTTGCATAGTCAGTAGTAGTGATGTTCATCCTACTATGTAGATGGATGTCCTGTTGGGTAGTGAGAGGGGATCGGGAACTACCCAAGGGACCTCCTGGTCTACTGTGAAGAATCGGCCACATGGTGTAATTTGATGTCATCAATGGAGATGAATCTGTTCGATTTAGAACCAGACAATGGTGGAAGGATGACAGTCCTGGTTCCTTTTATTCCCAAGACCGGTACAGGTGCCCTGTATGATGGACCAAACTCTTTTTTCACAGCGATCTTCTCACGAACCAGATCCCCAACGTTAGGAATCCAGCCAGTCGAAGTTTTCGCCAATTCCCTTATTCCTAAGGTGGCAGCACTTGCAGATGATTTATCATCACAAAATTGTTGATGCTCCTGTAAAACAGTGAGACGTTCTTTTATGTCAAATGGTGTTTCTGCTGCCACCATACCAGGGGCATCAAGATCAGGGACATACATAGGTATCCCAAAGAGAACCTCATATGGAGACTTTCCCCCCAAGGACCGTCTTGGCAGATTATTCAGTGCTCTCTGGACCCCATATAGGTGATGTAACCAACTGCGGCCTGAACCTAATACTCGAGCTGTTAAGGACTGCTTTAGATCACGATTCCACCTCTCCACGACCAAATTTCCCTCGGGATGGTATGGTGAGGAGTAATGGAGTTCAACACCCATCGTTCTCATGGTGTCCCTGAAAGCTTTAGAGGCAAATGCAGGGCCCTGGTCCGAATGGAATGCTGCAACCGCATATGTACCGATAAAGATCAGCAAATCTTTTATAACAGTCCGGGCGTCAGCCGACCGCTGTGGCCATACCCACAGGAATCTAGAACAGGAATCCACAGCCACTAAAATGTATTCGTAAGCACCATCAGGCTGTAAGGGACCACAATGGTCCAGGTATACATATTGGAGTGGCTTGTCTGATACTAAGAGGGATGTCTGCGAAGGGCGTTTGATATTTGAGCCCTTTAACTGCTGACAAATGTCACAGCAAAGGACATACTGTTTAGTCCGTCTGCATAGACCAGGCCACCAGTATTGTTGTTGTAGAAATGTTATAGTGGCCTGTATACCAGCATGTGCAGAAGCGACATCCTCGTGTGCGGCTGTAATCAGCTCTAATCTCTGGTCTTCATCGGGGATTACTCGATCACCTACCCCAGGAATCGTTGCATAAGCAACATTCTGTGCACTGATATGGTAAGTATAGTTCGTAGGGTATCCTCTCGGAAGGGTCTTACCTGCAGCCGAAGCTTTAACGGCAATCAGTATTTCATTATCCAACCTCGTCCAAGAACAAGTCACTGCAGCCACAGAAGCCGTAGCTACTGATGCTTTGGCTGCTTCATCAGCCAATGTATTGCCGGCAACGTGTATTCCTACACGTTGGTGTCCTAATGTATGAACTACATGGACACATGGTAGCTTATCCTTAAGATCAGCCACCCTTCCCCACAACATTTTGTGTTTAACGGTGTTCCCTTTAGAATCTCTAAATCCGTTCAGTTTCCAATGATTGAGATAACCATTGTATGACTGGACGCAGTAATATGAATCACAGACGATCAAAGTCCGGGTTCCTGGCTCAGTATGTTCGAGCGCTAGAAAAAGAGCCTTAAGCTCGGCCAACTGGGCTGTGCAGTCCCCTAAGGTCTGCGTGTAGGTATTGTGAGGATGGAAAACTCCGTCTTCCATTATCCCGCACACGGCTGCGCAAGCTGCTGAGTATTGATGTTTAGTACCTACAGCCGGTTGTGCCGATCCGTCAGTATAAATGATAGTATTATAACTGTCCAGTGGCAACATATGTAGGGGAGCGGGGTACTCCTGTTCATACTGGAGAAATTCTTGTGTCGGAAGCCTGGGGTCAAACACATAATCAACATCAGTGGCGGTCAGAGACGTTGCCCATTGAATCCAGCATGGATGTAATGCCTTAGCATTTGGAACACTCGCTTTAGTGACAGCCTCTAAGGCCGGCACCGGGGAGACAACAATAATGCGTTTCCCCTGGGCAAGTGGCCTCTCCTTTATGACGGCCATCTGAACTGCTGTCAGAATTTTTTCTGTAGGTGCAGAACGTTTTTCAGCATTTGAGTATAAGTGTGATTTATATGCGATCGGCACTGTGTCATCCTCATTAAAGGTGACATAAGTAAATCCAAGTGCTCCGGCAATTATCCTGATGTCCAAATTTGTTTTATTGTCACGTGTGTGTAAGTGTTTAGCATCGAGCATATCCCGTTGCATATCCCTTAGGATATGTGTGTGTTCAATCGTCCACCGTCTGCTAGAAAAATTGGGCTGTATTAAGTCATAAAGTGGCTTGATGCGTTCTGCATAATCTAGAATGTATGTTCTGCCAAAATTGAAGAAACCCAGTAATGACTGTAATTTCTTAAGTGTGTTCGGAGGCTGTAGCTGAGCACACTTTTCTAGGAAGTGCGGGGCCAGGCTATTCCCCTCGTTTGATAGTTCATATCCCAGGAACAATACACTAAGAAAGGCTATCTTGCTTTTCTTAAAATTAAATTTATAACCGAGGTCTGCAAATCCCAAAATGATCCGATCGACCCTCGCAAGATGAATGCCGAGGGCGTCGTCAGTGAGATAGATATCATCCACATAGGACAATGCATCGGAATCAAGCTCGTGCAAAATTGATGTCACACGGGCTGAAAACAGTCCTGGGCTATTTTTATAGCCTTGGGGCAAACGACAAAAGCGTTTCTGAGAGCCAAACGAAAAGGCACTCAGGTCCCTACTTTCATGTGCTAAGTTCTGGCAGAAAAACCCATTCGATATATCCAATGTAGTTTTATATTTTTTACGCACTATATTGTTTATCAGTGCTGTGCTGTGTGAATTTTGTATAGCATATGTGCGTGTATGACTATTTAAGTGTCTATAATCAACCACTATTCTATATGAATGATCTGGTTTTGCAACGGGAAATAATGGATTATTCTTCGCCGATGTACAGGGCTCAATCACTCCCTGGTACTCAAGTTGTGACAGTATCTCCGTCACTGGAGCTTTTGCCTCATGCTTAACAGGGTATTGTGGTTGTGGGTGGGGTGTAGACCTAACGGGAATAACATGACAAGGAGAATCCTTGTCCCACCGTTCATGATTACGGTATAGTGTAGGTGCCTGCGCTAAAGCCCATTCAGCAGCATAGGCTTTTTTGTCTGCCTCCGGAACAAGATCGGAAAAAGAAGGCAAAATGACATCTTCCCCATGTGGGAGCTTGCGGACATGTTCAGGTGGCCAGTCTCTCTCGGCCAACAGGATATCACTAGTAAGTTCATCCCAAAATATCACACTAATAATACGCTCCATGTCTCGCTCTATCTGAATTGTTAAATCATAAACCCGATCGGGTGGGAGAACGCGGCCATCCGCTGTCTCAACCGCGATGTAATCGCTAGTTGCTGTCGCATCCAGATGATCTTTCAGACTCTGGCGACATATCGTGACCTCTGCCGCGCTGTCCAACAGAGTCACGGCCCACTTCTTGTTCCTCAAGAGTGTTCTCAATACTACTGCCATTTTTAACTGTCAGTGCTGCCACTTTCTTCTTTTTAAATTGCGGCTTTTTCTGAGGTGTCTTTTCTTCTTTTTTAATGGCAGACTGTGTTGAGTCTTTTTTTTCTTTCACGTATTCCGGATGTCGATCTTGACGGCCCCCTCTCTCGCTACGTTTATCTGGTGCGTCCTGAAAGGAACAAGAAGGACGTGAATCAGTATATCTGTCTGGAGTTCTAATGTTATCCCTATTTCTGAGATTATACCTCCTTTCGGAGTACTCCGGATGTGGAGAATCAGCTCTTTTATTTCTCTGTCTTTTAAATATTGTTGTTTATCCCAGCGCTTTTTAGAGCCCTCTTGTGCCTGCTTTGTACCTTCCTTATGGGTGGCACCTGGTAATTCCAATTTCGTAGGTTTGGCTCCCAAACTATCCCGTCCTATACTAGTATAGGTATCGGAAATTATTTTCAGCAGCTGTCTCTCGTTCCATATTTGGAGTTTCCCGGAGATGCTGGCGTATTGCCAGTGCCACCGCTTCCCCTTTAATATTACTTAGTATGATCGAGGAGACGGCGTCAAAGTTACGCATCAATTTCATCCCCAGATCCAGGGCCGGTGCAGCCCCATGCTCGTTTTGTACTTGTTTTACCACTTCTGGTAAATTGGCAAGTGTCGGGGTACCATGTGTGGTAGTATAAACGGCAGCGAAGACTGTACCCCATGTGGCACATTCATCCACTGAGGGAACCATCCCAAACGGCAAGCACATAGTGAGCAGTCTATGTTTTTCCTGTGGCCCCGTATGGGGGAACACAGCTTCCAGCCGATTTGTTTTCTGGGCAATCCAGAACGGTATTTTTTCCCGTTCTGTGGGCACTTTACCCATAATAGTATGCACAGTTTGTGGATTAATCCCAGTAGCCAATTGATAACCACCAGCTACTGGCGGTGCTGGACGCACTGGTGTTGTGTTCAATGTTCGCATTACGAACTGAACCAATCGTCTATATAATGCCACTAATTCATTATATATTACTCGTAAATCTGCGATCGGCATATTCTGTATGCCTGGGTGAGGTGTATATGTGGCAAACATAGGCCATGTAGGTCCCTCATTACTTAAAGGACCTAGCCTCACTCTTCGTAGTACATGTGGAAGGGCGCCTTCAAACCAGTTCTGATGCTCTTGATATGTGAGCGATATCTCATAATACTGGTATGCTTCGTACCGTACAGGTACGTTCGCAATGTCATATGGGTGAAATGTGTGTGTTCTTTGGTCAGCCTCAGGAAAGGTGTTTGGTATGCTTTAGTCGCTTCTATAATCAAAGTAACATCCCCTCCCTCTTCTGTAAGGCCATGCGCTAATAAATGTTGTGTAAGTGCATGTCTAGCATTCGCAGGAATGTCTATGGTATTAGCCATAGTTGTTTAGAGAAACGGAACACCAAAAATAGGGGAAGTTTTTTTTCCTTTTAATAAGTTCGAGCTCGAACAACCTACAGCTTGATTAGGTGTTACCTGTTCAGCCGAGGAGGATTCTCCCAAAGACCACGGACGTCTCCGTATAATGGTACTTAGGGTACCTGTTGTCTGTGAGACAGTGATAGTCAAGGTATCCGTAAATTAGTGCCTAAACGCCATCGTTGGTGGCGCCATGTCGTAGTTTGGACTCTTGCTCTGAGCAAGACTGCTGGTCTCAGGATGACAGTACTTTCATTTTTAGGTGACTAAGGCCCTCATTCTGACCTTGGCGGGCGGCGGAGGCCGCCCGCCAAAGTCCCGCCGTCAGATTACCGTTCCGCGGTCGAAAGACCGCGGCGGTAATTCTGACTTTCCCGCTGGGCTGGCGGGCGGTCGCCTTCAGACCGCCCGCCAGCCCAGCGGGAAAGAGGCTTCCACGATGAAGCCGGCTCGGAATCGAGCCGGCGGAGTGGAAGCTGTGCGACGGGTGCAGTTGCACCCGTTGCGTATTTCACTGTCTGCGCAGCAGACAGTGAAATACATGTAGGGGCCCTCTTACGGGGGCCCCTGCAATGCCCATGCCAGTGGCATGGGCACTGCAGGGGCCCCCAGGGGCCCCGCGACCCCCCCTACCGCCATCCGGATCCCGGCGGTCCGACCGCCGGGATCTGGATGGCGGTAGGGGGGGTCGGAATCCCCGCGGCGGTGCAGCAAGCTGCGCCGCCGCGGAGGATTCAATGGGGCGGCGGTACACTGGCGGGACCCCGCCAGTGGTGCCGGTCCGACCGCGGCTTTACCGACGCGGTCGGAATCCCCATTGGAGCACCGCCGGCCTGTCGGCGGTGCTCCCGCGGTCCTCCGCCCTGGCGGTCAAAGACCGCCAGGGTCAGAATGACCACCTAAGTCTCTTCCTACAACTAGTTGTGACTGTTGTCCAAACCTTACCGGCTCACTAGCAGTACCTCACCAGAAACACAATAGTAAAAGGTGATTTGTAGCAGTCGCTTACGCATGGACTCAAAGTAAGATATCTCAGGGTTGTTGTGGTTAAACGGAAATTACCCTTTTCTCACAGAAGTATTATGTCTCATACAAACAAAGGCAATAACACAGATGCAGTGAAGTTATAATAGTTTTTATTTAACATAACTGCCATTTGCGATAAGTTGCATGAACTGCAATGATTAGGATAATGAATATACCAAGCAACAGTATTGTGAAGAAGAGAGTCATGGTTATAAAGACCCCCACCATTTTGCAATATATGAAAGAAATATATATATATGTATGAGATGGAATATGCCCTAATACCCTAATGAGAATAGGCCTAACCTCCTACCTAAAGGAGAGCTGGGTTTGCTAAACCTAATCTGCCAAAGCCATGTCCATGAGAGGAGCCCCCAACCCTCGTTACCTTGGAATGAAGTCTCTATCTCAGACTCCGTAGGGACACGAAGACTGGGTCAGCGTCAAGACGACTGCAGCATCGGTATCAGCGATGGTGGCGATGCTCTCTGGTCGGAATCCCTCTGATTATCTGTCTAAAGTGTGATGTATTCATACAGATCTACAAGGTCCCCTGATGTAGGTGTAATTCAAAACAATAGATAACATGCATGCTTGGGACGGCAATTAATATCAACAATCCCTCGAAAGTATAGAGAGGGAAAATCCCTAAGTGTGAACACCTACTGTTTGTTTGTCTTTCGTGCTTGATCTTGACGGCTTGGTGCAGTGACACTGATAATAAAACTCATAACAAGTGGCCTAACTATAAACAAGGCCGCCATCTTAAAGGAAATAAATAATTAAATGAACTAAGACAGAGCAAGCTAAGTAGGTTAAAAGTCACTAGGTGACGGGGGCACAAGTTTACAAGCCTACGGCTAAGCTAACTCCTGTTATCCCGTTAAAACAAACTAGGATTCACTACAATACTCTGCATATCTGAATACCTTGAAGCAACCCTCTAAGGTGTGTTTCATCCCTGCAGATCTCATGTGCCGAAGTCTTTTGCCTCAAAATCTAACTGTTGATGTACCTCACCTGCTTATTTTGTAATCTTCGGAGAACAAATATCGCAATTCTGTTCAGTGTAGGACTCTAACCAATTTACACCTATGGTTCCCTCAACAAGTTCACCCGCTTCCATTGAAAGCCTAGTGTAGTTAATATAATTCCCTCCACTAGGAGCATCTTGTGAAGTATTCAGCTTTTCTAACCATTGAGTTAATTGCTGAGCTGTCAAACCCTGCAATGAGATGTTAGTAGACTGAGTACCAGGTAGCTGCTGTACAGTTAAACTTGGATGTTGGGGTGTCAATCATCTCATGTTGGTGCCAATATGCGACCCTGTTTCAGTATTCAAAGGAGCACTGCAAGGGCTCAGGTCTAACAATCACCCTGTTCCATCAAAAGTCTGTCCCAAAGGTGAGACTATCTTGGTATTTTCACTGATTCCTCCTCCCACCGAACTCTGATTGAGCATTCCCTGACCATTTGTGCCATTGTTACCCTGTGCAAATAACGGTATGACTGGACCAATAGTAACAAGTACAGACACAGTGTCTGGACTTGGTCTAGCAGTTACATTATGGCCCTCATTCTGACCCTGGCGGTCGGTGATAAAGCGGCGGCCAACCCGCCAACAGGCCGGCGGTCCAAAATATGCAATTCTGACCCTGGCGGGAACCGCCAACACAGCCCGCCGCATTAACACTCCGCCCGCCACGGCGGAACAAACAAACAGCGCGGCGGTCCCCGCCAACAGCCAGGCGGCAGACAATGTACCGCCCACCCTATCACGACCCACCAATCCGCCACCTTTTCCGGGGCGGGAGCACCGCCGATAAAAACACGGCGGAAACAGACTACGAACGGGAAAACGCTCACTTCCACATACTCCACGCGAGATTCCGGCAGTATGGAACCCGAGTTGCAGGTCATCCCCGCACTCCTATACCTGCTCCTGTACCAGGAGCACGCCCGGCGGCGCGGAAGACATCGGTGAGTACTGCACCTACGACACAGGGGAGGGAAAAGATTACCAGCACACACCCACCCACCCACACCCACTACAACACACACATCAATGCATTCCCACAGATCACTGTCACAACCCACAAACCCCCCCCTCCGAAATAATGCAAAGACCAAAAGAAGAGATCTTAAACGGGCAGATATATTGAAAAATGGACAGCAGGAATCCAAATAAATAAATAAACTATGTACAAAATATATACAGCTACTAAATGTAGTCCAACCACTGTCCGTGGACCACAGGGGTCCTGAGCAAAGGGGCAAGGCCCAGTCCCACGACAAGAACTCCACGGAGAGAACACTGCAGGGGCATCAGAAAGAAAAAAGGACAGGCACCTCAGGGGGAAGGGGGGGCACCTCAGCCACTTGAGTACACGACGCCAGATCCACGAAGGGACTCCATGACCACTGGGCCATCCTGGGGAGTGCAATGCCACAGTCCAAACAGTCCATACAGTGGGTGGCCTGCCCACTGGGCCATCCTGGGGAGTGCAAAGCCACAGTCCATACAGTCCGTACAGTGGGTGGCCTGCCCACTGGGACATCCTGGGGAGAGCAAAGCCACAGTCCATACAGTCCATACAGTGGGTGGCCTGCCCACTGGGCCATCCTGGGGAGTGCAAAGCCACAGTCCAAACAGTCCATACAGTGGGTGGCCTGCCCACTGGGCCATCCTGGGGAGAGCAAAGCCACAGTCCATACAGTCCATACAGTGGGTGGCCTGCCCACTGGGCCATCCTGGGGAGAGCAAAGCCACAGTCCAAACAGTCCATACAGTGGGTGGCCTGCCCACTGGGCCATCCTGGGGAGAGCAAAGCCACAGTCCAAACAGTCCATACAGTGGGTGACCTGCCCACTGGGCCATCCTGGGGAGAGCAAAGCCACAGTCCAAACAGTCCATAACATACTCCACTGCCACTGGAGGAGGCATGTTGGCCAGAGGACATCCTGCAGCCCTGTCCGAGACAGATCCTGCCCTGCCACGTCTGCCAAAGGGCCAGCGGTTCCTGGCTGGAAGGGCCCAGTTCAGCGGTTCTTGCCTTGAAGGGCCCAGTTCAGCAGTTCTTGCCTTGAAGGGCCAGTTCAGCGGTCCTTGCCTTGAAGGGCCCAGTTCAGCGGTTCTTGCCTTTAAGGGCCCAGTTCAGCGGTTCTTGAGACGGCGGTCCCCAGCGGAGCGGTGCTGGAGACGGCGGGGCCCAGTTCAGCGGTCCTTGCCTTGAAGGGCCCAGTTCAGCGGTTCTTGCCTTGAAGGGCCCAGTTCAGCGGTTCTTGCCTTGAAGGGCCCAGTTCAGCGGTTCTTGCCTTGAAGGGCCCAGTTCAGCGGTTCTTGCCTTGAAGGGCCCAGTTCAGCGGTTCTTGAGACGGCAGTCCCCAGCGGAGCGGTGCTGGAGACGGCGGGGCCCAGTTCAGCGGTCCTTGCCTTGAAGGGCCCAGTTCAGCGGTTCTTGCCTTGAAGGGCCCAGTTCAGCGGTTCTTGAGACGGCGGTCCCCAGCGGAGCGGTGCTGGAGACGGCGGGGCCAGGTTCAGTGGTCCTTGCCTTGAAGGGCCCAGTTCAGCGGTTCTTGCCTTGAAGGGCCCAGTTCAGCGGTTCTTGAGACGGCGGTCCCCAGCGGAGCGGTGCTGGAGACGGCGGGGCCCAGTTCAGCTGTTCTTGCCTTGAAGGGCCCAGTTCAGCGGTTCTTGCCTTGAAGGGCCCAGTTCAGCGGTTCTTGCCTTGAAGGGCCCAGTTCAGCGGTTCTTGAGACGGCGGTCCCCAGCGGAGCGGTGCTGGAGACGGCGGGGCCCAGTTCAGCGGTCCTTGCCTTGAAGGGTCCAGTTCAGCGGTTCTTGCCTTGAAGGGCCCAGTTCAGCGGTTCTTGAGACGGCGGTCCCCAGCGGAGCGGTGCTGGAGACGGCGGGCCCAGTTCAGCGGTCCTTGCCTTGAAGGGCCCAGTTCAGCGATTCTTGCCTTGAAGGGCCCAGTTCAGCGGTTCTTGAGACGGCGGTCCCCAGCGGAGCGGTGCTGGAGACGGCGGCCATTCTATGGCCAACTGCTCATTGCCTGGTGGTGCCCTCCTGGCCAGCAGGGATGGTGCTCCTTCAATGCCCACCTGGGCTGTGGGTGGTGGGGCCCTCCTGGGCAGCTGGGCTGGGTCCTCCCTGGGCAGCGGCTATGGGGGTGGTGGGCTCTCCCGCGGCAGCTGTGCCGGTTCCTCCCTGGGCAGCGGCTATGGGGGTTGCGGGCTCCTCCTGGGCAGCTGTGACGGGTCCTCCATGGGCAGCAGGCCTGCTGCCTGACTTCTCCGCCTTGCTGCCCTTGCCCTCCTTATTCGGGAGTCTGTGGCCCTTTCCTCCCTTTGGAGCTGTGGCTGTTGACGGTGGCTGGCTAGTGTCCTGGGGGGATATAGAACCCGGGCTCCGGCGGAGGCCCTTCCGCCTTCTGCTCCTCTTCCCAGGGGGTGGGCTGGCTGTCCCCTTGCTGCTGGGCGAAGATCCAGACCTGCGGGCTGGTGGGCTCCAATACCCCTGCACCCTTGTCAAGGGGGCTGCAGGGCTGGTGGTGGCTGAGGTGCTCTTCTTACCCCGACGAGAAGGAGGGGGGGGCTCAGGGTCAGGAAAGAAGGTAGCAGTAGAGAGATAGAGTTTCCTGGGACAATGGATAGTGGTAGGTACAGTGGGTATGGGAGTGGAGGGAGAGGATGTGGTTGTAGGCGAGACAAGTTTGCTGTCTTTGGGTGCAGGTGCAGGAGCGGGAGGCTGTCGTGAGGTGGATGGCTGTTGGGTGGGTGGGTGGCTGCGTTTGTGTGGTGTGGAAGAGGGGGTGACAGACACAGTGGGAGAGGACACAGGGGACGTGTAAATGGCAGTGGGGGTGGTGACTGCACGTGTGCGGACTGTACTGGAGGGTATGCTGGTGATGGAAACACTGGCTGATGGTGAGGTGAATGAAGGTGTGAGTGTAGACGTCACAGGGAGGGAGGAGGGAGACGAGGAGGTGGGGGTCACAGAGGTGGTAGTGACTGTTGGCATGTCTGCATCGGAATGTTGCTTGTGTGAATGTCTGCGTGATCTGTGGTGCTTGTGTTTGGATGAGCTGCTCTTGGGTGTTGAGGTGTGTGCAGGCTGGTCTGATGGTGTGGGTGGGACAGGCAGAGGAACAGGAGACTGGGAGGAGGGAGTTAGTAGAGGGAGGCAGGAGACAGGGACAATGGCTGCCGTCAGTGCTGAGGCCAGAGCCTGGAACGATCGCTGATGGGCAGCCTGACCCGAATGAATGCCCTCCAGGTACGCATTGCTGCGATGAACCTCCCTCTCCACCCCCTGGATGGCATTCAAAAGGGTAGTCTGCCCAACAATGAGCGTTCGGAGGAGGTCAATGACCTCCTCACTGAGGGCAGCGGGGGTAACAGGGGCAGGGCCTGAGGTGCCTGGGGCGAAGGAGATGCCCGGCTTCCTGGCAGAGCGGGCACGGGGCGAACGCTGAGGGGCTGCTGGGAGGGCGGAGATGGTGCGCTGGGTGGCGGCTGTACCTGTAATGGCGGGGGGCACGGATGGTGCCACCCCCGCAAGGGAGCTCCCTTCCGAGGACGTGTCCGTGTCGCTGCAGGGTCCAGTCGTCCCCGTTGTGGAGCTCCCCTCGCCCTCCGTCTCACTGGTCCAGTCAGACTCTGTGGCATGGCCCTCCTGGGCCATGTGAGATGCAGCTCCCTCCTGCCCCGATGCCACTTCTCCTCCGCCTGATGATGCTGATGCACACAAGCACAGAAAGACAAACAAAAAGGGGGGGGAGAGAGAAATAAAGAGGTTTTGAGTACATGGATCACCGGTACAGTTAGCGGACATGACAGACACAGATGCCCCCTGCACTAAGTTGCGCACTTGGGGTCCGCTACGCATTCCGTGGAACATGCCCTACACGCCTAGAGTTGACAACTGCACCCATGGATGACACGGCCCAGGGATGGCTGTACTGACACACTACTGAGGGTGGTGGCTGGGGACACAGGGGCTTACGGGGGTGCCCAGCCTACAGATATCGCCCTGGCCTAGGGGGACCCACAGCCCTCCTCCCCCACCCAGACACCTCCTCTGCGCGACAACAGAGTAGATTATGCTTGTACTCACCCCCTTGTGTCTGCTGTGCTGCCCTCACGCGCCCATCCAAATCAGGGTAGGCCACCGCCAGGATCCGGAACATCAGGGGGGTCAGTTGACGGCAGGCACCCCGCCTACGTTGGGAGGCCATCCCCAGCAGAGACTCGGCGGTCTTCTTGGTCCCGCGGCAGATGTCCTCCCACCTCTTGCGGCAGTGGGTGCCCCGTCGATGGTGGACCCCCAGGGTCCGGACTTCCTTGACGATGGCACGCCAAATCCCGATCTTCTCATGGGCGCGGACCTATGTGACACGTACAGGGAGGGAGAAATACCACGTTCAAGTTTGTCTGCATTTTCGTTGCCAGTGGCCCAACGCCCCCCATCCCCGCCAGGCCCCCCTCCAGGCCCCCCACCAGGCCCAACATGCCCCCCATCCCCGCCAGGCCCCCCGCCAGGCCCAACATGCCCCCCATCCCCGCCAGGCCCCCCTCCAGGCCCCCCGCCAGGCCCAACATGCCCTCCATCCCCGCCAGGCCCCCCGCCAGGCCCAACATGCCCCCCATCCCCGCCAGGCCCCCCTCCAGGCCCCCCGCCAGGCCCAACATGCCCCCCATCCCCACCAGGCCCCCCACCAGGCCCCCCGCCAGGCCCAACATGCCCCCCATCCCCGCCAGGCCCCCCGCCAGGCCCAACATGCCCCCCATCCCCACCAGGCCCCCCTCCAGGCCCCCCGCCAGGCCCAACATGCCCCCCATCCCCGCCATGCCCCCCGCCAGGCCCCCCTGCAGGCCCAACATGCCCCCCATCCCCACCAGGCCCCCCTCCAGGCCCCCCGCCAGGCCCAACATGCCCCCCATCCCCGCCAGGCCCCCCGCCAGGCCCCCAAGCCAGCCAGTGGCCCCAAATCCATATTGAATTAAACTCACTTGTTGGTCTGGAGGACCGTAGAGTAGCGCATACTGGGGGAGGACCCCATCCACAAGTTTCTCCAACTCTTCTCCAGTGAAGGCAGGGGCCCTTTCCCCAGGCGCAGCAGCCATTGTCCCTTCCAGACCGAGGTCACAGCAATACTTGCAGTATAGGTCCTCTCCTGTGAAAGTTAAAGTCGCAAGTGAATAAGTAGATAGAAAATGGCGGTCACGTCCGCGGCGGTGCGTACCGCGGTGGTGCGTACCGCCACCGCCGGCGCCCTTCGCCATTGGCTCCTGAAACCCATAGGCTTCAATGTTAACCAATGCGGCTTCGCGCCGCGGTCTTCGACCGCCGACCGCCGCGGTGTGCCACGCCAGCGCATTGACCTCACATCCCATTGTCACACTTCACAGGTCAGGCAGCCGCCATTTCGAGGGTCCACATGGCTCAATTTCAACTGCGTCACACAGGCCTAGGCCTTGCATAGCCACTCAGACACGCCATTCACTGCATAGAGAATCGTTTACTGTGCAAGCTGTGAGTACATACCTGTGGGTTGCTTGACTGTGTGCTCCATGTTGTCCTTCCTAGGCACCGTCCGCTGGGTTTGGCGAGGAGACGGATGAATCCTCCCGTGTACAGGCCGCTGGTGGACCTGTCGACAATGGAAGCACGCCACATTATCCTGACCTACCGGCTTGACCGTGCCACTATACAAGAACTGTGTGCCCAGCTGGAGCCCGACCTGATGTCCCCCATCCGCCAACCCACAGGGATTCCCCCTCTGGTGCAGGTCCTGTCAGTACTCCATTTCTTGGCAAGTGGGTCATTTCAGACAACAGTGGGAATTGCTTCTGGGATGTCTCAGCCCATGTTTTCGAAGGTGTTATCCAGAGTGTTGTCTGCCCTGATGAAATACGTGAGGAGCTACATCATTTTCCCAGAGGTGGGCGAATTGGCTACAGTGAAGGGTGATTTCTACGCCCTTGGACATATTCCCAACGTCATTGGTGCCATTGATGGGACCCATGTGGCTTTGGTTCCCCCAAGACACAGGGAGCAGGTGTACAGGAACAGAAAAAGTTACCATTCCATGAACATCCAGGTGGTGTGTTTGGCTGACCAGTACATCTCGCATGTAAATGCCAAATTCCCTGGGTCAGTGCATGACGCCTACATCCTAAGGAATAGCAGCATCCCTTACGTGATGGAACAGCTAGAGAGACACCGTGTATGGCTATTGGGGGACTCTGGGTACCCCAACCTGTCGTGGCTACTGACCCCAGTAAGGAATCCCCGGACCAGGGCAGAGGAACGGTACAATGAGGCCCATGGGCGTACTAGGAGGGTGATCGAACGCACCTTCGGCCTCCTAAAGGCCAGGTTTCGGTGCCTGCAAATGACAGGTGGATCCCTAATGTACTTTCCTAAGAAGGTGTGTCACATCATCGTGGCCTGCTGCATGCTTCACAACCTGGCTTTGCGCCGCCAGGTGCCTTTCCTGCAGGAGGATGGTCGAGACGGTGGTGTTGTGGCAGCTGTGGAACCTGTGGAGAGTGACGAGGAGGAAGACGACGGGGCTGAAACAGACAACAGGGACAGAATCATTGAACAGTACTTCCAATATGACACAGGTAACAATTCAAACATAATTTAGTAAATGTGAACTACTCTCCTGCATCTCTGCTGCCTGTCTATTTGCCCCAGTGTATGATGACTGAGTTGTGGCTTTTCCCTCCCTATTTCAGATCTGGGGTCCCCACTACGAGTCCTGTGCTTTGTTTCCCAATGGACTACAGCTTTGTGCCAGCTGTTTGTTGACTTCACTATGTACAATGACATATTTGCACTGTCATGTCAATTACAATATTTTGAAATCACAGCCAGACTCCAGATAGTTTTGTGCAAAATAGGTGTTTATTTCAGTGCTCAAAATGGGATGGGTGGTTTCAAGTGGGTGGGGGCTATGGTGAAGGAATGTCCATGGCAGAGTCCAGAGTAACAGTCACACAGGTGCATTGTCCATAGGCCTGTGGAGAGATGGAGCATGGGCAGTTCAAGGATGGACAGGGTGACAATGTGGGACAGTGGGATGACATCAGGTGGTATCCTTTGCTGGCGGGGGTCTTGACATCCTACTCTGTCTTCTTGCGAGATCTCAGGGCCCTCTTGCGGGGTGGTTCTTCTACTGCAGGAGGTGGGGGTCTGGTGGGCTGCTGTTGTGCGGGGGCCTCCTGTCCACTAGCGCCGGCGGAGGTGGTTGGCTGTTCTTGGTCCAGGCTAGTGGCAGGGGCCCTTTGTTGTTGTTGAGTGTCCGTCCTGGTGTTGATGAGGTCCTGCAGCAGCACTACCATGGTAACCAGGGTGGAGGTGAGGGCTCTGATGTCCTCCCTGTACCCCCGATAGTGTTCCTCCTGCAGTACCTGGATCTCCTGGAACCGGGCCAGTACCGTCGCCATCGTCTCCTGGGAGCGGTTGTATGCTCCCATGATGGTGGTGAGGGCCTCGTGGAGAGTGGGTTCCCTGGGCCCGTCCCCCCCCTGTCGCACAGCTGCCCTCCGAGTTGCCCTGTTTCCCTGGGCCTCTGCCCCCTGGCTGGTGTGCCCACTACCACTGCCCCCAGGTCCCTGTTGTTGTTGGGGTGGTGGGTTATCCTGGGTGCCCTGTAGTGGTAGACACACCGCAGATTGACGCGCCCTGGAGACAGCAGCATGGGCCCGCTGGGTGGGAGCTGTGCTGGTGTTCCCAGAGGGGTTTGGGTCTGTAGTGGCCTGTGCCTGTGTGAGGGGAACCGACTGTCCAGAGGTCCCCGATGGTCCGGGCTGGTCATCAGTGTCCAGGTCGACAGAGCTGCTGTCATCGCTGACGGCCTCTTGGGTGGGGGGTGTGGAGAATTCTGGGCCCTCCGTGGCGGTGTGTTGGCGGTCGGGTCCTGCAGGGGTATAGAGGTATGGTTATAGTTTCAATGTGTGCCATATGGGTGTATCTGTGGGTTCCCGTGTCCCCAAGTGCTGGCATTCGTGTGTGGGGGCTTTGGTGAGGGTGGCTTGTGGGGGGGATGTGTATATGCATTGGGCATGCTTTGGTGATGGGTGTCCATGCTTAGTGGACGCATGCAGGCCTAGGTTTTGGGATGTGTGGGTTGTGATGGTGAGACATTGGCAGGGAATAGGTGTGCTGGGGGTGGGGGTGAGGATGGTAGTGGGGGTGAGGGTGGGGGTGAGGGTTGGGGTATGATTTGGCATGCAGGTGGGGGGGAAGCAGTATTGAAGCTTCAACTTACCAGAATCCATTCCTCCGCCGACTCCTGCGAGGCCGTCAGGATGCAGGATGTTCAAGACTTCCTCCTCCCATGTTGTAAATTGTGGGGGTTGAGGTGGGTGTCCTCCGCCAGTCTTCTGCACGGCGATGTTGTGCCTGGATACCATGGAACGCACCTTCCCCCGTAGGTCGTTCCATCACTTCCTGATGTCTTCCCGATTTCTGGGGTGCTGTCCCACAGCGTTGACCCTGTCGACAATCCTCTGCCATAGCTCCGTCCTCCGGGCAATGCTGGTGTATTGGACCTGTGTGCCGAAGAGCTGGGGCTCTACCCGAACGATTTCCTCCACCATGACCCTGAGTTCTTCGTCTGAGAAGCGGGGGTGTCTTTGGGGTGCCATGGAGTGGTGTGTATGATGTGTGGGGTGGAGTATGTGTAGTTAAGTGTGTTGAGTGTGGTGGTGTGTGTTGTTTTGTGTGTGGATATTGTGTGGGTGATGGTGTAGTGTGCCTCTGTGTGATGGTATTCTGTGATCGCTGATGTGTCTCTCAGTGCTTCTTTTCGGATTTTGGTCGAAGGGGTTTGTGGGTGATGTGGGTGTGTGTTTTATATTGTATTGTGTGTGTGGGAGTGGTGTGTGTATGTGTATCAGGTGTGTGGAATTCAAATCGTCCAATGTGGCTGAGTTTTGTTCGTTTGTGTGTATTCTGACCGCGGCGGTGTGTACCGCCAATGGAAAACCGCGTTTGAAAGACCGCCGCGTGGATTCGTGGGTCGTAATGGCATGGGCGTATTTCTGTTGGCGTGACGGTGGAGGTTTGGTCACCTCCACTTTTCCGCCGACCGCTGGTCTGGCGGTCTGTTGTGGCTGTCGGATTTTCTGAGGTTTGGCTGCTGCGGGTCAGAATGACCGTGGCGGGTTACCGCGACCGCGGCGGAATTATGGAGGATTTCTGACCGGCGGTAGGCGCCTTTTACCGCTGAGGTCAGAATGACCACCTATGTGTCAGTATTATCCCTGTGTTCTTGCTCATCAATACAGACATGTCTGTCTGCGGGCCTGTTAAAGGAGTGTACTTCGGAATTGCTTGTGGCTGCATTTGAGGCAGCAATAGCGGAGTTGGCTCTGTGTGAACTAACATTGGTTTCTGATAAACTTGTCCTGCTGGCACTATTAGATTAGCTGCCACATCTATAATAGGCACAGCTGAGTAAATCCAAGGAACACTAGGTTGTGGCAACCGACTCTGCACTGAAGACACAGTCGGCAAATTGAAACTTGCTCTGCATTGGTACTTGCGCAAAAGGAGAACTTATCTGTACTGAGCTCTGGTTCACGTTATGATTGACCTGTACAGAACTCTCAGTTATGTTAATATTACTCTGTACTGGACTGTGTCATGTTAACCGGTGTCAGTGCAGTGGGATTCACACTAGTATTTGGACCGTCCTGTGCCACATATGGTGGTGGATGATTTCTCAACAAATGTAAAATTAACTCACTGTTGTTCGATTCTTCATCAGGAGTTAGAGACTTCTTTGCCTCTTTTGATTTCTGATCTTCATCCAAAAATGATCTCCCTTTTGATTTCTTACAAGCCTTCTTCACTTCTTTCTCACTGTCTTCGGAAACATCCTAATATCGTGTAGGGTATCTAATCTCCATTGCTTCTGTTCATTATCCCACCTAGCTTCTGCTAGTTTCTTTTCTGCTCTTCTCATTTTTCTCTCAAACTTCAACGCTTGTTGTTGTCTGTCTATTAGCTCCCAGACTAATAATGCTTCAAAATGAGCTGGTCTTGGCGGAGGTTTTAAACTATTCATGACTTTTCACAAATTTTCTACAATTCTCAAATTAAATGTTCCATTTTCAGGAAAAGCTAATCTCCCTTCTTTTCCTGTGATTTTACACCAATGCTGTAACCAAAGGCATGCTACGGTACCTTTCTCTTCAATTACGATATATGCCGGAGTACCTTCTGGTGGACACGTTTCTCCTACCCTAGCGGGAATATGTTCATCTCCCCTAAGAGCACTTTTTAAAGCTTTGAAAAACTTCACTTTCGCACATTTTGTGTCAAAAATCAATAATCCGGAAGTGACTTTTAATCCCACAATCCTCTTCGCCTACCTTCTCGGCCAGTTGTGCTTCACGGTTGTCCACCAATCCGTGTGCGACCCTTCTTACTAACCAACCTATCCCAGTGAAGTACAAGATGACGTCACACTTACACACAGGGGCTGACAAAGTCTTATGGCTTGTCCTCCTAAACTCAAAAACACTCAAAATTTATGTGAAATTATTTGCGAGCACTTCAACAAAACCAAAAACCAATTTGTTTGTTTTCTACATGTAGAGTAATACAATCGCTTCAGGAACCTTACGGATTTTGACTGATGGCTTTCGCTCTAGCAGCTATTCTATCTTTATCAGTTCCCCAGATTCGCTAGCCAAATTCGACTCACAAATTTTACTCTCAACTGATCAATGGGTATGTCCTGGTGCACATAGGACTAGCCAAATCTCAGTCGAAAAGACCTTACCCTCAACTTAACTCACAAACTCGACTTGCCAACCATGCCCGATTAGCCTACTAAACAGACAAATTACAACAAAAACCAAGTGTCTCAATACACTTTTAATATACTCAGTAGTCTTAGACCTCGCAGGGCTCATACACCAACAACCATGTGGACAATTTTCGAGCGTCATGCGCCGCACACGTGTGAAGTTCACCGACTTCACTACCGTCACACTTCGAAGTCTGCAAACCCCTCCTTCGAATAACATTGTGGAGTATGCAAACTCCTTCTTCGACATTTGGAGTACGCAAACTCCATAAATCCTCTCAAACAACTCAATTCACCAGCAAGTTATCTAAAGCTGTGCAAGCGCATAATCTCCTTTATTCAACCTGACAATAGAACGCTGAGAACACTCCAGGTTGACCAAATCGCCGAAAGAATCTTAATTTGAACAAAGCAATAAGGACAACAATTTCAATAGCAAAAACACTAATTAATAGCAGCAATATTTGACCAAGAGAGATGGCATACATTGGTTCAGCAATAAAATATATCAGTTCATAGGTATAGAGAAAACACTTCACTAACTTCATATTAACATTAGCATGTTGGGCTTCATGCAAATGTTTTAGCAACACCAATTTGGAAAACATCTAGCTATGGCGTTTTCAAAACAGCAGCAGTGTTAAAACAGTAGCAATTGGTACCTGAAAAACAAAAGACAAACAACAGTACACAGATCAGTCATTTACCTATCCCTAAGGAAGCAGCACAGCTTCAGCTGCATCAGGGGAACAGCAGTGTCAGCATCAGGATAGGAGCAGGGTAAGGGGGAAAGTTTAGAATTTGGACTATAGGATCACTAAACTATCAGATAATTAGTTCAGTATTGAACAGGCATAGTAAACTCAGAAAATAATAAAGTACCAGAACGTCAGTAGACTATCTGGCAAGGCACAATGTGTCAAAGTTACAGGTCACACCAAGAATGCGCCGTGAAATCTCTGAGAAATGGAAAGTAATGAATGAATCCTCTTCTCTCAATGCACAGTTTGTTAAATTAAAATTCACACACATTTGCTATTGGTCAGAAACATCAGGCATAGAAAGAGCATCCAATTACAAGAACATTAGATATCGGCAAATATATTAGAAAAGTTACACTTAGAATTGGCAAAGTGACGATTGCATCTTCTTCCATTTCACGTAACTCCAAACTATACTAAATATATCATCCCTCTCTTCCTTCTGTGTGCAATCAGTAGGTTCTTTTGTTCGGCACCTTCCGAAATGTGCTGCTAGACAGTTGCTACAGAGACTGCAGAAAACATTTCAAAACCTTCAAAGACACGTCAATTCCTCAAAAGAAATACATTTTATTAGTGCCAGCTTCTAGACAGATATGCAACTCAAACAGCATCATTTGCTTGTGGCTCTGCAGTTAGTAAGAATAAAACTCACATTATTTTAACCATTATTATAACCATGCAATGCATTTTGAAAAGATTATGCTGCTTAATTCAATATTAGTACATTAGTTTATTAAAAGACCATACACACGAGGTCTTACATGAAATGGTGGCCACTGAAGTAGGTACAATATGGGTCACACATTATTAATTTCAGTGTTAATACATCTTATATATTAAAAACAAATGCTAAATAATTATTAATGTTAATTTCAGCGCTCACAGGGAGATGCGTCTCCTTTCTGAGGTGCAGATAGATAGCACCAAAATAATGTTCTTTCCGGACTATAGTCTTGCAGTAGAGCAGCAGCAAGATTCCTTCCTCGCTGATAAAAATGCTGGCTCTGAGAACTGGATCTACGATGCTCGCTGCTGTTTCTGGCATACTTGTGTATAGTGGCAGAAGACACTACGGACTTCTTCACTTCTCCAAAAAGGCACATGGAAATGGTTGGAGGCGACTGGCCTTGACAGACAAAAAAACAATGCTCTGAAAAAATCAACATAGACAGTGTGGAACCTCTCCAAAGTCTTGCTGCACCTCTCAGGCAGCCCCAGATCTAGAGTAAATCAGATTGCAGAGCATCGCCAAGGGCTGAAGGTGGCTGCTGCCATCACTGGCACTCGCTGCTCCAGCCTGGAGATCAAGAGACCACAGTCATCCGAGGAAGAGAGTTCAATTGCTTCGTGGCTCTCTAGATGTGGTTCGATTCCCACACCAGATGTCACCCTACAAAGGGAAGATACTGGTAATTAACCTCCCACCACTTGCGACCTCCTGCTACTGTCCCTCTTTCCTACCTGTGCCCCCATGCACACTGCTTCACTCCAATCAGTTTGGCAATGTGCACATTATTTGTAACCAAGAGACCAAGCTGCCCGATTAATTATCAGCAACGACGCAGGATCATTAGGTATGGGACTGCCCTTGCAGATGTCAGACAACTGCCAGAACCAGTCTGACTAGGTGTGCCAGGCTGAAAAACATGCAAAAACAACAGATGATGGACTGAATGCAGAACAAATCAAACATTCACTCCCAGTCACAGGGTCAAGACTGATTTGTATATGGCGGGGTCCAAACTAGGGTGGTATGCTGAGCAAAAGAACAATGGATTAAACCCAGATCTGTGACTGGGGGTGAGTGTTTGCATTGTTCAGCACTCCGCCCATCATTTTTTGTGTTGCTATTAAGTTGCCCTAAATGGGAAGGATATGCCCAGACGTGGGTCCCGTGCTCACTGTGCCACTGGATTCAAGCTAGCCTGGCTGATAAAGGGTGATACCCTGAAACCAGTCCCAGGATGCTTGTGTTCCGGTCCAGGGAGGACCTGGCCTGGCAGTTCAGGCTGGACTGTTCCCATAAGGAACAGGGTCAAGACTGATTTGCATATGGCTGGGTCCAAACTGGGGTGGTAAAGTGAGCAAAAGAACAATGGATTAAACCCAGATCTGTGACTGGGGTTGAGTGTTTGCATTGTTCAGCACTCCGTCCATCATCCTTTTGTGTTGCTATGGCTGGAGAAACAGACACCCAATATTTCATAAGACAACTGAGGTGGCCCCTCTGGAGCCATATACTACTTCATCTGAGACTAGAGAGCTAACCACCCTTCCTCCCTCAACGTTACCTTTCTAACGGGTTTGGGCAGTCACTGGTTCTTGTGTACCGCCCTTTTGGTATTTGATATGTTAATGACTGCATGCCTACATGTTTTGTTCCCTACCTTATGTGTTGTGGTTGCTACATTACAGACTAACTAAATTTGCTAACCTTCACACTGCCAACACATCTCTTAATCCTGATATCCCTTACTCTGGGCTCTACAAGGAGGAACCCTGGTCTAACACAGTAAGGTATCATGACAGTCACTATATTATTGACTTGGAACGTGCCTGACATCCACAGCCCCAATAGGCACTTTGCAATATATTCATACCTCTGGCGACATGCTGTACCCATTGCCCTTTTGCAAGAATCCCAGCTGACAACCTCAGAAGCTGACAAAATTAAACAACTCAGCTGTGACCAGATATACACCACTAACTTCGCTTCCTACGCTTACGGACTCTGACATGAATTTGTGCTAGGGTCCCGTTCGCAATGGAGGATGTGGTAACGGAACCAGAGGGTCGATATGTGTTCCTTAAGGGACGCTTTAATGGCAGCCATATAATCATTGGCAACATATATGCCTCCAATACCGATCAGACTTCCTTCTTAAGAAAATTATAGGGAGTTCTCTTTCGAAGAGGGGGCATACCCTGGCTATTGGGGTGATTTCAATAGTGTTTTGGACGTAGCACTCAATTGCTCCTTTCCCCCTCTCTCCAGCACAATAGCGACCTCTAATGCCGACTCTGTCACTAACTGGCTACAATAAAATTATCAAATAAAATTATACTGTTTTGATAGAATGTATTAATTTGTCTTTCATTAGATGTCCAGCCGTATAGTGTATCCATATATCATTGTTTGTACTTGGCATACAACACTGTAGTCATCGATTCTTATAGTGATTCAGTACCTGAGGAATATTTATCCTACAGGTAAATTACCATAGCTCGTTCCTTTAGATTTCTACTAACTGGCTACACAACTGGAACCTCCTTGCCATTTGGCACCCGCAATGCTTCCACCAGAGTTTACTGCTTTTATTCAGTCCTGAATGTGCTAATCTGCACCCTTAACTTTGCACAATTCGTAACACAAACTGAGTATCTGGGTCGCATGCACCCCAATCATAACCCTCAGTTTTTACAACTGGACTGGGACATGTGTCCCCCCACCAGTACCCACACAGGCGGCTACAGCCAGAGTAATTTGAGGACCTGCGATCTGGGAATCCATTAATCATATGATAACTGGCTACTTTGACCTTAACAAGGGCTCCATAGGTGCAGGCTCCATGGAAGGGGATGCCTTCAAAATGATCCTTCGTGTTCACTGTATGGGACTGACTTGGAATATATATACACAATTAGATGGGTAGGAAGCTGCTACATCTACAGAACGAGGCAGCACAGGACGCAAAGAGTCGTCCAATGCTTGCCATGGCCCAAAAAGAACATTCAGAACTCCTAGGAAAAATTACATTGTTTAAACTATGTGGTGCACTGAGTCAGGACACATGCCATCGCTGATAGGGCTGGCTCCCTTCTACATGGTTAATAAGACAGAAGAGACCCCAGCAATCCATAGAGGCATTAAAGACCAAGATGGGTACACTGCTCTACACACAATGGGAAACCCATGGTGAATTCTATTGCCACCACAACATTTTGTCTCACTCTGATATGGCAACCCCCCCCCCGCAGGCACCATTGACTCATTTCTATCCACACTGCCCTTGCCTCAGTCTACATCGGATCAACGGTTAGAACTTAATGGACACATCACTTGAACAGAGATTCAGAACTATGTTAAAGCCCTTGCTATGGGTAAAACCTGTGGCCGTAATGGACTACCATTGGAATTTTATAAGGCATATGCCTCATTATTGCACCCCCAACTGCTCCGATGTTATGAGGAAGCGCTAGACACAGCACCCTTCCCCGCGTCACTGCACAGTGCTTTTACAATCTCCTTCCCCAAGCCACATAAGGACCTGACACATCTTAACTCGTTCAGACAGCTAGCGCTCTTGAATTATGATTACAAAATTCTGGCCAAGATCAGAGCAGACCAACTGGAACCACTGGTCCCTACCCTGGTCCACAAGGATCAGAATGGGTTTTTGTCATCCCGCACTACATCACTTAACTTACAATGCTTCTTTCGGCTCCTAAAACATGCTCTGTCTCAATAGCCTTAGGCCTTTCCTACTCCAGGTCCTGACAAGAATGGGACTAGTCCCTGCTTCACGAAAATGGTCCACCTATTGTACACTTCACTAATGCCCAGAGTACGAATGGGGCATCTAATATCTGCCTCTATCAATATTGAGAGGGGCACAAGAAAGTGGTTCTCCCTTTCCCGACTCCTCTTTGACCTGGCCGTGAAACCCCTGGCTATTGCTCTCCACGCAAAAGGACATGAGTGGGGCATACCCATGGGGGATGGTACACATGTAGTGTCCTTTCACGTGGATGATCTCTTTATTTACCTATGCAACCTCTATTGCTTTTCCACATTCATCACCGCCACACTCACCACCTTTGTGGCATTTTAAGGGTCCCTGGGTTAACTGGTCCAAATCCTGTATTTTCCCATTCTTGGCTACCACGCCTAATCCGACCCGCTTCCCACTCTTCCCTCCCTTTTTCTGGCAACCAGACACCTTCAGATATCTTGGGATCCAAATATTCCATTCCGATAATGATCTACTGGATGGGAACACTATAGGGGTGATTCTTACCCTGGCGGGCGGCGGAGGCCGCCCGCCAGAGTTCCCCCCTCCAGAATACTGCACCGCGGTCATTAGACCGCTGCGGGTATTCTGGGTTTTACACTGGGCTGGTGGGCGACTGCCAAAAGGCCGCCCGCCAGCCCAGTGTAAAACAACCTTCCCACGAGGACGCCGGCTCCGAATGGAGCCGGCGGAGTGGGAAGGTGCGACGGGTGCAGTGGCACCCGTCGCGAATTTCACTGTCTGCAATGCAGACAGTGAAATTAATTGTGGGGCCCTCTTACGGGGGCCCCTGCAGTGCCCATGCCATTGGCATGGGCACTGCAGGGTCCCCCAGGGGCCCCACGACACCCCATACCGCCATCCTGTTCCTGGCGGGCGAACCGCCAGGAACAGGATGGCGGTATGGGGTGTCTGAATCCCCATGGCGGCGCAGCAAGCTGCGCCGCCATGGAGGATTCAGAAGGGCAGCGGAAAACCGGCGGGAGACCGCCGGTTTTCCACTTCTGACCGCGGCCGAACCGCCGCGGTCAGAATGCCCTGCGGGGCACCGCCAGCCTGTTGGCGGTGCCCCCGTCATTTTAGCCCTGGTGGTCGACGACCGCCAGGGTTAGAATGACCCCCTATGTGCACTACAGCGTCTCTGAAATCCCTGAAGGCCTTTTGGGAGATGCTGCCTCTGTCGGTGGCAGGCCGAGTGGCCTTGTTAACAATGGTTGCTTTACCTCTCCTGCTCTATTTCTTTTTATGAATCTCCCTTTGTATATTCCAGACTCCTTCTTTTGTTCTTTTGAGGGCACCATCTGAGATTTTATATGGCACAACTCCTGCTGCAGGGTTGCACTTACCAAACTATACAGAGCCATGGACCAGGGTGGACTGGCACTCCTTAATTTTGAAATCTACTATCTTGTGGTCTAATTGCAGTGGATATCTTACTGGTTAGCTGCTCAGAACCTGATACAGTCACATTGTCCCCACCTTGGGAACTTCCTGACTTACTTCACTTATTACACTCATGCCCAAGACATCCCACATCTAAGGCCCCACTACTACATAGAGTGTATTGCTGCTTCGGCAGGAGCCTTTATCTCACTAGAGTGATGGTTCCCTGTGAACCAGCCTTTGCCCTACTGGGGATTCTATGTGGCCCCCACACTACATCACCAGTGGAGTTGATGTCCTGGAATGCTGATGGAATTCACACACTAGGAGATCTGTTTGATGACCATACTCTCCTCACCTATGACACCCTAATGGAGGAGGCTGGTCTAGCTCCCAGAGGATTCCTCCTGGACCACTCCCTCATTGGTAGACTAGGGCATAGATGGGGGGAAATTGACCAAGAGCCTCACATCCACCTCTCTCTGCAATACTTGCACATGTGTGACACAGGTAGGCACTTGGTGAGTTGGTTGGCAGATTCACTCGGACATCACAATGTCCCGCCACTCACATTACTCCATGACCACTGGGAGACTGCTCGGAACACACCGTACTTGGATAAGCAATGGTCCAGCTTGCTGGAAAGCCCGACAAAGGTGCCACGCAACACCAGATTTGACCTTTTTCAGTACTATATTATCCAACAGGCCTACCTAATGCCTGCCAAAATCAATTAATACTTTCATCAAAAGGACGCAGAATGCCCACATTGCCACCTAATAGATGTAAACCGGTTGCACATATTATGGTCATGCCCCAACTTACAGAGTTATTGGACTGCGGTGATGCAACGTTTGCTGCATTGGGTGAATTGCAGAGTCCCATTTACATGAGACTTGTATTCTGGGACATAAAACCAAAAACAATCGCATCACAGCGAGATTTCTGGACTTGGGTTTATCCAAGCCAAAAGACTTCTGGAGATGGAGATTACTTGAACCGTCATCCTACGAGGCCTGCAATCCATGATGATGTATGCATAAGCGGAGAGCATTGCCCTCCGTAGGGAGGATGCCCTCGGCCTCTGCAAATACCCAAAAGCCACTAACTGGGACACAATAGTGGCTGATTTACACACAACTATACCCAATATGCCTACACAGAAGTCTGAACCACCACTGGGAAACGCAAAAGACATGGAAGAGCACTCCTCATAACTCAGTTAGCCGCATGCATGATGCCAGCTCCTACAGAATCTAACTTGCACGCTAAACGATAGTCCAACCCACCTGCCATCAGTTAACCTGACTGACACACGTCACAATCACCGCCAGCTACCTATTAACTCCCCTACACAGATGTACCAGTATCCTTGACAACTAACTGCAAACAGCGCTTTTTTTCTTCTGTCCAGCTGTTTAGTTAGTTACTTCTGCTAATGCTTCATTGCAAAATGTTTAAATTGTTCTTTATTAACGCATAAACAAGAATCTGCTGACAACATTACGAAGGCAAGTATGCTTGTTCTAAATTGGTTGAACTTATGCAACTATATATTAATACCAAACCAGAGTCATTGTCAAATTGCATTTCTAATACTTGTGATAGCCATGTAAATACCACCTTTATTGATCATTGACCAATCATGTTCCATTCGTCATGCCAAATATACTATCGTCCAAACACAAAACGTGTAATCTAATGTGTATACTGTCATTCAATGTATATCACTGTAAAAACATTGAGGCAAAACCAATAACAACAGATTCAAACAAGTGTGCTTGGGATTGGGGTGGGAATTGGGAGGTGGGATGAGGAATGGACTGAAGTAGAGGCGCACGGCTGGGTGGGGGGCTGTGGTCAGTGCAGAGGCTATTCTCCCTAGCGATCTCTGCAGGCCACGTATTCAACTATGAATGCCATTCAGGAATGCAACCATATGTTGCATTTGGGAACTAAGCCCTGGATGTCATTTGCAATTCACAATTGCTGTATGGCTTACAGAGATGCTGCATACAAGGTCAATAGCCTCTTCACTGAGTGCAACCCGAGGGACAGGAGTGGGGGGGAGGTGCCTGCAGCAAAGTGGACTCCTGCCCTTTTAGGCGGGTGGCTTTGGCCAACTGGTGGGGTGTAGGAGGGAGGGCTGAGATGGGAATCTGGGTGGCTGACAAGGGTGCAGATGGAATAGGTCCTGTAGAATTCACCACCACTAGGAACTTGGTGCTTGTGAAGGCCTTCAAAGAAGATGTTGATCTGGTGGCCTCCATGGCAGTCCCCTTACTCACTGTGTTCGTTGGTGTCTGATGTTCCTCCACCTGACACATAGTGGCCAGCTGCTTTCCCACCTTCCAGGACAACGCCTCCTTCTCCTGCTCCTGAAGATGCTGAAAAGACACACATACATTTTTTATTCTATCTGTGCATATCAAAATGATAATGTTATTTAACAAAACATTTTCTAATTACAAATGTACATCGGCGTCAAGGCTTTAAAACTTAAATATACTTTACCATTACCACGTAAACTCCAGAAAGTGGAAAACGGTATCACAGTCTGGAAAAAGGTATCAGAAGACCAGTGTAGTGACACTCTCTGCTCCCACCTCCCAGACTCTACACACGACCCTGAACAAGCAGCAAAGCGATTCTCCCAGTGGATCACAGAATGCACCAACACCATCACCCCCGCCAACACAGCCAAGGTCAAAGAACAAACCAAAAGAGCAAGCTGGTTCACCAAGGAACTGCACTCCTCCAAATGCAGCCACAGACAACTTGTGACGTATGTGCAAAAAAACAGGACTGCCCTCAACAAGTACCACACCTAATGAAAGAAACAAAGAAGAACACACTAGCAGACCACATCAAAGCCAGCACAAACCACAGCAAAGAACTCTTAGCCATCGTGAAGGTGTTCACCAAAGCCGCAGCCACAGAGAACGACATCACTCCCTCCCACGAACTGTGCAACAACCTTACAAACTTCTTCCATGACAAGATCTCAGCTATCTACAAAAACTTTGAATGATAACCCTCTGCTGCAGACAGCACCAACCAGCTCACATGGACAAACACCTTCTCACCCACTGGGAACTCCTCACCACGCAAGACACTATCTCCGTACACCTGAACTCAGTACACTCAGGAGCACCCATGAGCCCTTGCCCTTACCACGTCTTCAACCTCAGAAGCAAGACAATCTGTGACAAGCTCAGGAACGCCCTGAATACCTCCATCACTGCGGCCTCCTTCCTGGATATCTGGCAACATACTGAAGTGAGGCCCTTCCTGAAAAAAATTTCCCTGACCAGTTGAATTAAATAAGTACCAGCCCATATCTCTGCTCTCCTATCCGACAAAAGTCCTTGAGAAAGCAATCAATCCAGCAACTCATCCAACAACTAGAAGACTACAACCTCCTGGAGCCCTCCCAATCTAGATTTTGAGATAACCACAGCAATGAGACAGCCCTGATTGCAGCCACAGACAACATTAGAGCCCTCCTGGACTGTGGGGGAAACAGCAGCCCTCATCCTCTTGGACTGGTCCACTGCATTTGACAATGTCTCCCATCTCATCCTGATCAACAGACTCCACTGCATCAGGATTCAAGGAAACACACTCAAATGGATCGCCTTGTACCTCACTGGCAGAACCCAAAGGATCAGTCTCCCATCCTTAACCTCAGAGACCAGGAAGATCATCTGTAGAGTCCCCCATGGATCGTCCCTCAGTCCAACCCTCTTTAACACCTACATGATCCCCCCGGCCGTCACTATCAGATTACACAGAATCAACATCATCTCCTTTGCTGAGGACACACAGTTCATCCTCTCACTGTCCGAAGATCCCTCCACCAAAAAAGCGAACAAACACAGATGCATGATGAACGTAGCAGACAGGATGAAGTACAGTGGTCTAAAACTCAACACCAAAACAACAGAAGTCTTCATCTTTGGGAACAACAACTCACTGTGGACTGACACATGGTGGGCTGCAGAGGTCGGTACACCCCTTGCCCCAACTGACCATGCTCGCAACCTCAGCATCATCCTGGATAGCAAACTATTTATGAAGAAGTAAGTTGACACAGTCTCACCCGCCTGCTTCCACATCCTTTGCATGCACCACAAGATCTTCAGGTGCCTCCCAACAGACACCAGAAGGACTGTCACACAGCCCCTCATCACCAGCAGACTGGACTATGGAAACTGAAGAGACTCCAGGCAATACAGAACTCAGCGACAAGACTCGTACTCAACTGCCCAGAAGGAGAACTCAGCGGCAAGACTCGTATTCAACTCCCCAGAAGGACCCATATTACATCCCATCTCAAAAAACTACACTGGCTCACGATTACAAAGAGATGCCAGTTAAAGATGCTAACCTACAGCTACAAGGCCCAGCACAACGAAGAACCAGCATACATCAACAACCATCTGACCTTCCACCAACCGACCAGACATGTCCAATCAGCTTCCCTCTCCCTCACAGAGACCCCACGGATCCGTCGAGCCAACAGCAGAGTATTCTCCTTCTCGCATCTGGCAGCCAGGGCTTGGAACAACCTCCCCCTGCACCTCAGGATTGCAACCTCACCCCAGCAATTGAGGTGAGAACTAAAGACCTGAATGTTCAAATGATCATTCCTCCACGCAGCAGCATACAGATCCAGTGCCTTGAGACCCTCATTGGTGATTTGAGATGCTTAATATTGTTCGGTCATTATACCAACTCACCAATGTGAAGACTGAAACTTCCACTGTATCATAAGTGCATTGTATGCTATGTCAACTGTAACAGGGCCAATATAACCTCCTCATAATTGTGCTAGAGCATCACACCTGACAGAATCATCAATTGTGACCTGTTTGATACAACGGTCTCTCATAAAATAAGGCCTGATTTAGCGTTTGGCGGAGGGGGTTAATCCAGCCCAAATGTGACGGCTATCCTGTATGCCATTTTACTATTCCATTATAGCCTATGGAATTTGTAATATGGCAGACAGGATATCTATCACATTTGTGAGAGAGTAACCCCTCCACCAAACTCAAAATCAGGCTTATAGAGCCTGTGTCAGGTGTCTGCTCAAAACAGTCAATAATAAGGAATCTAGTGGCTCCCTTTACCACAAATCAATACACAAAACACATCGTCATACACCTTGTGCAAAAATTACACCTTCCAGAACTCTTCTTGTGCATTGGATGTGTGTCAACCTTTATGTTGATACCATAAATTATTGCTGCAACAAAAAATTGTTAACTAACAATAAGAACTTAAAAATAAAAAATGACTTACCCCCTTGATCCTGCTGCAGGGCTCTCAACTATCCATCAAGGTCAGAATAGGTCACTAGAAATTTGCGGCCAATTAGGGGGTCAGGGTGCAGCTCATGCACTTCCGCATTGGAAAGACTGGTTGAGCTGAAATTCAGATGACTTTCGGGTCCAGCATCGTATGTCCTCTTACCTCTTTCCGCAGTAAATGCTGTGCTGCTTGTAGACCCCAAGGATCTGCACTTTCTTGGCAATAGCCTTCCATATCACCCTTTTTGGATGGGCCTGACCTGTACGGATGCAGAAAAAAAGAAAGAAAAAAATGTTTGGTGAGGTTTTGTTTGTTTGTATTGCTATAAAACAAATTTGTAAAATCTATTCCAACAATTTTTAAAAAGGTAGTACAGATTATTTTCTAAAATGTATAAAAACTGAGGAAATACTCACGTTTCATGTGCTCAATTTACAAATCAAGGCCACAAACATCATCTAGGCCAGAGGTCTGAAACATTCCCTGTAGTAAGAGCTATTTTTACTCAGTACAAAAATGATTTGTAAGCTACGGAAGGCTAAACAACTTGTACATTGTCAGCACACACCCTCATGCCCAGTTTCATTGGCTTAATGCCCAATGTCTTTAGAGGCAGATGCTATGGCAATAACCACATACTATGACTAAGGGCAGTATGGAAGGACTGCCATGTGTGTCAGTGAGAGTACAATTTTTGGAGATGTAAAACATGTGCATGTAGGAATGGGACATATTAGTATGGATGACTGAGAGCCTGTGTCATTGGTGCTTGTAGCATAGGTCATACTTTTCCCCATATGTGGCACCACTACATGAATAATACATACAGATACTCATTATTCAGAAAATGGGATATATTTAAAGTGCAAAAGAGATGCAGACAAGTTCATAACTTGAAAATGGATTTCCTCTGCTTTACATTTCGCTCATTTCGACATATGGCTGTAATTTTCTGCCCTTAAGACATTTTTCCCGAAGTAATAAAAAGGGAGACCTGTGGTAAACCAAAATATTAATCTACACATTTTTCCACCATGCTACCCTTTTCAGAGGTGTAACATGTTTACCATAGCACCAAGCACTCTTCTTTAAAACTGTCTTTAAAACTAGCCACGCCAGCATGCTTCACTATCTTATTTATACTACAAGCACTGGTTCTTCTGGATACCTAGTATATTATGAATATCGGTCAGACCTATAAAGGGTAATTTTCACCTAAGGCTTTTATGAATTGACCTTATTTTGGATAAACACCTCTCCTGACTACATGATTGACACACAAACTTTTTCATTTTCAAATTATATGGCACAAGGGTGTTCTGGAGTTTTTCGCCCTCATGGAAACGTGTCACTTCTTTTTACCATGAAAACACTTCTGACCAATATACTACTTTTAATTTTCTGTATATGTATTCCTTTTGTAGTGCTATTCCAGATGATAAAAATGAACCCAGCCCTGAGGATGACCTCTTAACAAAGACATTCCCACCCATGTAGTGGTCGAAATGGGTCAGTGATTTATAGCCCTAAATAGGGGGGAACGAGCTTTTCCTTTTGATTCTAAAGAAGGTGACATAACTCAGGAATTTGGACTCTTTTCATCTGCTCCCATCCTTGGAGCCTTATTATTGGGGCTATTAATGAGCTCTTGCCAACCTTGAAGTATTGATACGAGAGAAGACATTTGCAAATGTTCCTGGACAACTTAACTACTGCAATGAATTTTTCTATATGTCTAATGATTCTATCCAATGTGTGTACGTGTCCTTTATCTATTGGCAATCTTTGAATCATGAATGTATTATCATAATCTATGTTGTTTTTCCCATTGCTCCTTGGACTTTGTTACCACCATGTATATAATTGTCTAAGGTTTTTCCTTTGTGTATAACAAAAGATGAAGCAAAAGAATATGCTAAGATAAACAAATATTATAAAACAAATAGGATTGATTGTTTTGTGAAGCAACAAATAAGATAATTAATAGCCAAGGAGATTTCTTTGTTTTTTTGGTTCTCTATAGGAATCCCACAGCAATAACCCCAATAGTGAAAATCATGGCAATACTCCACTTTGTGGCCACAGGATCCTTCCACTAAACTGTGGCAGTATCTGGAGGCATATCATCACCAACATTCAGTGGTGTGCTACAAGAAGTCCTTTCATCAATGATGAGACACATCAACAGCTTCATCCTGTTTCTATACAATGAGGACTTTGGAAATGTGACAAGAGATTTGTATGCTTTGGGTGGCTTACCACATGAGGTTGGAGCAATTGATGGCATACATATTGCCTTAGTGCCACCACATGCCAGGGAACAGGTATACCGCAATATAAAAACCTTCCATTCAATCAATGTGCAAGTTGTCTACTTACCTGATTTGTACATATCAAGCGTGTGCACCTGTTTCTCATGGTCAACACACGTTTCCTTTGTACTGTGTGCTATTACAGTATAGCAGCATACCCCTGAAAATGTCACAACTTGGACGTGAGAAGGTCTGGCTTGTTGGTAAGTACAATCTGACAATATGATTATTTGCTTAATTTCTAGTTTAAGAAAGCACAATGGGATTAGATATTTTTGCTCAATAAATATTTTGTATTTCATATAGGAGGCTTAGCTTATCTTAACCAACCACGGCTGTTAGCACTGCTGAGGAATCCAACAACGCCAGGGGAAGTCCGCTTCAAGAAGGCCCGAGGAAGAAAACGGAGGCCAGTGGAGAGGGCATTTTGGCTCAGAAAGGGCAGATTTTGCTGTCTGGATAAAACTGGTTAAGCCCTTCTCACCTAATAAGGTGTGCAAAACCACCATGGTCTGCTGCATGTTGCACACCCTAACTCTGCGACAGAGCATCCCATACATTGCAGAGGATGGAGACCATGATGAGCCAGTGGGAGCAATTGATGTACGTCAAGAACTCATTGATAACTTCCTCACATGAGTGAACTTTCTCCTTGCTTGCTTGCACTAGAGCCACGGCTTCCATTTTGCACCCAGAGGCGTGATGAAAAGGATGCAGCAAACCTGCTCCGTGGGACAAACTTTCACCTTGCTTGGGGGGAGCCTGACCCACAAGCCCCAGACTCCCTAGCGGCACTAGAGCTGCCATCTGCCATTTTGCGCCCGAGGTGCGGTGAAAAGGACGCTGCAAACCCGCTCCACAGGACGCGGGCGGGATGTGCCAGGGCGCGTGCCTGGGCGAAGACCGGGCCAAGAGTGGGCCCGTTTGCGCCCGTCAGAGCCTGTAGGAGGCTGCGCTGGGCACACTGTTGGGTTTTTTCTTTTGGCTTGAGGACTTGTATAATTCCTGTCTAGTTTAGCAAAGATTACTTAATATAGCAAGTACACTGTATATCTACAATGGGGAAAAGGAAGCAAAACCAAGTGGGGAACTGTATAAATACAGAAACTTCTAGTACCACTAATATGATCACTAACTATCTTACAGATGCAAAGAGGAAAGTCAATGAAGAGATCATTAATGCTGAAGCACGTTTAGTGGCAACCAAAAATGTTGTACATGAGGCTATCATAGAAGTGAGTACTGAGGCTGCAGACTTGATTATTGAACTAGAATCCCTAAAGGAAAGTTTTTTTGGGGCGGTCCATGGGTCTTCTCTAGGCCCATTAGCACCCACATACACAATAGTAGAATTTGAACCTTTGAATAATATAGATGATCCAACCTCTCGACCACCGAAGAAGAAGAGAAGTAAACAGATAACCAAATCTAATTTCAGACCACAACCACAGCCTTTCAAGGGTGGTAAAACAACCAGGGAAATGCATGGAGGTCACTCAATAGTTGCATCATTAGGCCACAATGGCCCTCTGTTAAAAAGTATGGAAACTTTGTTTAAGAAATTACACAGTAAATTAGACAATATAGAGTCCAAAGTATTCTCAGGAATGAAGGAGATGAAAGAACGTGTAAGCAAGATAGAAGTAAGCATTAACTTAGTGACTAATGCTAAAATATGGCCCTTGGTTGCGATATTACCCCAAATGAAAATCAAGTGGATATAGTTACAATGACAGGGAATGTGGACTCTAATAGAAGAGGCATGGATTGCTGCTACCCCGCACAGAGGGAACCATCTTAACTTAAGGCACCTTTTACTAACTAAGTGAGGCAATTAAATGTAAACCATAAATGACAGAGTGTGAAGAGAGATAGCCTTGTGAAAGAGGTTTTACAACTACCCCCAGACGCACCTCGATATACTATCATTCTAAAAACTGTTCCCAAATTGGGACCAAATATCATTGAAACCTGGCCAGAATTACGTAGTACATTGGATGTCGATGAATATATGTACCCCAGACATATTATTTTGTGAAATTAGATATGCAAGGCGAGTCCAGAGGGTGGGATCCTTGGATAAGGAAGAGGGAGATTGTATAGTGGTTAATTTTCGTGATACTCATTTTGTGGCTAAATTACTACTAGATTTTAAAAAAAGAAATTGAACTTGCAAAAGTATGAGAAAGGAGATTATGTTTGTCCCTCTAGGATACTTTTATAGAACACTGAATATTTTAGGTGCAAGATGCACAGGGGATACAAGGAATGTACCTAGTAAACTTTACTACCTTGAGTAATATGGAGGATCTGGATTGACAGCAGGAGGATATGAATAGAATAGGGATACCCCCGATGATATACCATCTACCACCATAGAGCCAAAATCCAAAATTCTGAGCTGCAACGGTAATGTCTGATGGGAGGTCCTTAATAAGGAACTCAATTATTCTCATGTCGTGGAAAACAGGGTGAGATTTAAACTGGCTGATAAGGAATGGCAGACTGTAATAAGTTTGTCATATATTATCTGCCTACAAGAGACATGGCATATCGGATCCTTCTGTATTGAAGGATATTCTGCATTTACCACACCAGCTACCGCCTCAACTTGTGGGAGGGCCAAGGAAGGATTAGCAATATTGATTTCAACATTAGTACCGTTTGTATGGGTGAAATTTTTCCTTGACTCCCCTTATTATCAGTTTCTATACTTCCGGATAAATGGCATCATAGGATTTGTATTAATCAATTATTACAATAATAAATTTGATGATACCAAAAATGTAGTGGTATCAACCCTCCAGGATGATTTACAGCTATTTTTAAATGATATAACATCAACATATATATTAGTATGGGCTGGAGATTTTAACATCGGGACGTGCCAGACTTCTAGAGAAACAATAGGTGGATTTATTGATGATGGGGGAAATGCCCAATCTCATTTTTTACATAACAATTATGGAATTGTATTGAATGAAATGATATCTAGACACAACCTAGAACTGGTGGAACAAGAGGGGGCCAAAGGAGTGAAGCATCCAACTGTTATAGGAAGAGGACACTTTTCAACTATTGATCACATACTAATCTCTAGGAACAATGTAGCTATGAATGAATCTTTAAAGATTAAGCCAACTATATATAGCGGCCACCATCCTTTGTTTCTTACTATGAAATTAGCTAAACCCTATAACATAGGAGAACGATTAGCAAGAAATAGAGGAATAAAAAGGGAATTGCCATAAAATGGACTGGGATAAATGAATCAGACTTGATGACAAAAATTGTGACCCGATATAGACAAGAAATCTTAATATGTACAGAATTTAATCAAAGCCCACTTGAGATTTAAGTGTCTTTTAACCAACTCAGTAATGCCATATCAGAAAGCCTAAAAGTAACGTCTGGGAATGAAAAGAGAGTAAAATTGGGAAGGTTTGATCATAATTGCTCATTAGCAAGTCAGGAACGTAAGCGAGCCTTGCAGGCCTGACTGAGAAACAGGGAAGAAGTAATTAATAAACGCTCCAGCTATAAACACGCATTGGAGACCAGGAAGGCACTATTGAGAGTTAGGGCATGGGATAACCTTGAGCAAGCAGCGGCATTGAGAGATTGCACCTTATTTTGGTAAACTATTTATCAACCATTCCTAAAAAATAGAGATGCACTTGAGATTATTGTACATGTTTCATTGGCGGATTGGCTCTCCCATTTTGGCATAATATTCAATCCAGATCACTTGATTATGCATTCCTTGAATACTGGGATAATTGAGATCAAGCCACCCTTTTTGAAAGCGATCAGTCTAGAGGAAGTGAGATCTGCAATGGGAATATGTTCAAAAGGGAAGGCACTGGGCCCTGATGGGGTGCCAGTAGATGCTTACTTGACATACCTGGATCTATGGTGTCCTATTTTGACCCAAGGTTTCCTGAGTGTGGCAAGGGGATATATTTTAACATCATGGACTGAAAGTGTAATTGTTCCCATTTTCAAAAAGGGAAATAGAGGTGACCCCAAATGCTACCGACCTATTTCCCTTTTAGACTTTTCAGATAAATAACTAGGGAGAGTACTCCTAGAAAGATTAGAGTCTTGGGCAACCGATAATCATATATGTACAGAGGCCCAATTGGGATTTAGACCTGAGGTTGGTACCTTGGAACAGTGTATAAATCTTAACATAATAATAAGTAAATACACAATAGCAAAAAAGGGCCATGTGTTTCTCTGCTTTGCAGATCTTAGCAGTGCTTTTGATTTAGTGAACTATGCAAAGTTGTGGAAAGTTTGAATTGATCTGAGTGTGCCCCTAGATATCATTAGTTTAATTAGTTAAACTATAATTAGTTTTTTGGCACAATTGTACAACCATTTAACAGCGCGATTCAGATATGGAAGAAATGGTGAATGTCTCCAGGCTTCATGATTGGGAGAGTGTTGTGGCCTCTTTCTATCTTATGCATTCTCCCTACTACCTTAATGTTCCCTGCTACTCAGCCAGTGAGTGAGGTCATTGTATGGTTGGAATGTTGACAGTGTTTGTGCTTGGATGAGTGGACAGTTGGAGTGAGAAGGGCTGAGCTGCAGGATGCTGCTCCTGGTGGGGCTTTATCTGTAACCTTCAACTAAGTTAATAAACCTACTTCTTTTATAATCTATGAGCATCCATCTTTGATTACAACAGAGAGGTATACGTCAAGGCTGTGTTTTAGCTCCCCCTCGATTTTCCCTCTACATCAATGGGGTAGATGCCCACTTAAAAAACATGGCAATCGATACACCCAAAATGTCCTGTTCTGGTCCTCTTATATGCAGACGATGTGGTATTGCTGTCACGAACCACAAATGGGCTGCAGCGGCTGATTGAGGGTTTTGTAGAATTTATGGAGCCTATGGATATATGTGCCTGAATTTGAATAAAACAGTTGTACTGACTTGTGGCCAGGTAAAGGCCAGAAAGAAAAGGTATTTTATTAAGGGCCATAAATGTGAAGAGGTAAATAGATTTATATATCTGGCTGTACAGTATTCTAATATGGGCCACTGGAAACACCACCTAGAAATAACTAAGATGAAGTATATCAGGGCAACAGAGGCCACTTTTTGATTCTCAAAACAAATTGGTAATAAAACCCCTTAGGGAAATGCTACAAATTTACAAAAGCAAGACAATCAATAGCATTACGTATGGTTCTGCCCTAATGCCCGAGATACAGTCTTTACAAGCATTAGAGGATAAATTCCTCTGTAGACTACTGGCAGTACCAAACACTATGTTTATTTATATGGTACATAGTGAATTGGACTGCCCCTATGTGGAAGATTTAAAATATACCAGTGCCCTACTGGCTTGGCATGGCATTTGATCTAAAGAAGGGACTCAATTTACTAAAAAGATCGTAAAAGACTGCGTTACAGTAGAACATTGGGATACAATCCCATGGTTTGTGCATTAAAAAGATTTATTAAAAAGCATTAACCTAGTTTCACACTTAGACAATCTGGGTATTAGTCTTCAATTTAGCAAAAAAGAATTGAAAAACCAATTTATGGAATGGAGGGACAGTGATAGCGTAAATAGAGAATGTAGGAAACCAACAGTAGCACTTTACATGACTGAAGCTAATGACACAATTCAAAACTATTTATTTACAGTTGTAAATATCCAAGACAGATTTTACTTAACCCGGATGCATTTTAGGACATTGCACTTTCTAGTAGCTTTCCCAAAGATGAGAATATGGAGTAAAAGTTTACCGAAGTGTCCCTGTGTGGGACCATTTGCACAATCTATGATGCACTTTATTATATCTTGTACATTTATCATAACATTAGGAAATATCTTTTAAAATCTTTATTTGTCACTAATACATAATTTTATTATAGAGAAGCTTTTAATTATTTATGTAAACTGGACACTAAAGAGAAATATGATGCAGTGATAAAATTTATCTTATATGCTATAGAATAGAGGAAAAAATTGATGCATCTAGAAACCCTCTGTTATGAGAATGAACAATGGCCCAATTAGCTGGAACGAAGGATTTGAATTATTTATTATCAATGTTTTGAAGCATTTTATTGTATATTATCTTTCTGAAGGGATTGTATATCTTTTATGGAGTAAATCCGAATAAAGATTGATTTGATTTGATTTGAGTGTAAGAATATTTTTACCTAAGGTTACATTCAATGTCTAAAGAACTTGTCATATAAAAAGCATATCAATCTGTGCAAGGCATAATTTTGGAATGGGTAGTTTAGGAAATTGCAGGGCAAAAATGTTTGTTGATGAAATTTCTGACACATTGACTACTGTGATCATTTACATTGCTTATCTTTGATTGTTCTAAGTTAATAGGTCCTCCTTCTTTGTCATTTGTAATGTGTCAATTTTGTCATGTAAATTAATTAGTGTTTTCCTGTTTTTCTGTTTTAAGATCCTTCACCATGTCATCTTCATTTGGACATTTCACATTTGTGACATTTTCAGTTATGTGTCGCTGTTGTAAAGTACAAAAGGAACATGGGTTGATCCTGTGAAAAACACACATTTTGGTTTCACATATATTGTACAAGGACAACTTATACAGAGAGTGAAAATAAGTTTATGAGATTGCATTAGACTTGTTTTCTGTTTAATGTTGCCAATATTTGCTGCTTAGCGTGCTCTGACCACATGTGAAAGTCAACCCATAGCGTACTAATCTCCCTTCACATTTGCAAAATTCTCATTTTGTGTTAAGAGTATGAAGTTGTTGATGTGTCTCATCCTTGTAGAAAGAAATTTTTGTAGCACACAACTTAAAGTTGGTTGTGACATGCCACCAGATACTGCCACAGTGTATTGGAATGATCCTGTGGTCACAAAATTCTGTACTGCCAAGATGGTGACTATTGGTGTTATTGATGTGGGATTCTTATTATGAGGCAGGGGGCCTGGTTCCAGCTGATTAGACGAATCAATAATGGTTTGCCTATTGAATCTGTTTTATAGTATTATATCCTGTTTGTCCATGGTTTCAAGGTCTGGAACTGTAAAAACAAAAATGAGACAGACTCTTGTTTATGCATGTGTTCTATTTTTTCATTTGACAAACTATTTTACTTACTAATGTATGAGATTAATACATTAAAATTTGTGGTGTTTGTTATATTTTACTTCGGAAAAACATTACCTAAATATATAATTTTTTTATGCTTAAAAATAGTTTTTATTACTTTCATTTTTCAAAACAATGATGGAAGGAAGAAATAAAAAAGTAAGTACCACTAGAAATACAATACCAGTCCTTGACTTTGTGTTTTTAGAAATTATTTTACAAACACAAATAAACTGATACAGGATGAAAACCAAATGGCAAGGTCAAAAAACAAAAAAAGAGTCAAACATGGTGAATACTATTATTTTAGAGGTAAAGGTTTTGAAGTGCAATGCACAAAATACAACTGGCATCTAAAAAGCAAATGTGTCCACAATCTAACCCACAGAGTGAACAGTAGTCACACACTGGAGGAAATTAAGTTCTTCCTCTCTTGCTGGTGGAGGTCTTGCCACTTCTCCTGGTGGTCCGGATGAATGTCCCCCTCCTGAGGTGGGGGTCTACAATTGCAGGGACTGAGGGGGTTGCAGGTGTTTCTGCTTGTGGTAGGGCCTCCCTTTCTGTGGCTGAGGAAGGTGTAATGGACCCAGATGTTGTAGGGACGCAGAAAGGGGTATATTTTGCTGGGAAAGCCCTGCACATATGGTGGTAAATGTCAAACAGCAAACCAGTCAGGGAGCTTGAGTTACTCTACAACTGCCTAATGTCCCAGGGCTCTGTAAAGACCTGGCCGATCATGTCTTGGGACTGATGTAGGGATCCGAAGACTTGATCAATGGTGGTCTTGGTGACTGTGAACCCTGTGGCCTCACTTTGCTGTCCCACAGATTCCCCCCCATGTACTCTACCAAAACTATCTTGTGCCTTAAGCCAATATGCCCTATCCCACTGGGTCCTGGCTGAACTGGAGGTGGTAGTGTTGGCTCAACAGTAGCCAAGACTGGGAGACACAAGACTGGGGTGATATTCCTTTAGATACAGGAAGTGGAGGTGTCCATTGGATGATGTGTTGTAACAGCTGAGAAGGGAGGTGTAGCTGTGGGCTGAGTAAGACTCACTGGAGCTGTCTGCCCAGACAGACCAGATAGACCAGGCTGTTCCATATCATCTGTACTTGCTGGAGGGGAGTCCTCACTGAAGGCTTGATCCTGGTCTGGAGTGGAGGTATCCTGAGTGGCAGATGGTTGTCCGTGTACTCTGGATGTTGGACCTTACATGAACTACAAGAAAACATTTGTAGGAGTCTGGATTATGCATCAAATATGTTTTCTTTAACTCTACATACTTTGAGTTGTGAAACCAATTACATCACTTTAATCAAATGAAAAGAAAGTGACAACATACAAAATGACACAAAATAATCCACTTTTTATTCATTGCATAAAATGTGGTTTGAGAAATCCCTGACATTTTGACATATGTGAATTTATGGAAGAAAAGAGAAAATGACCAACATCACATTGCAAGCACATTTTCCAGGTACAAAAACAAGGTATCATGGTAGTTGTAGTTCTTTCAATCTGACATTGCCAACACTTGGAAAATTGTAAGTTAAACATTCCTAGTAAAATAGATGCAGTGAAGATGTACATACATTTATAAAATTATTATCTGAAGGTGTTAAAAGTTGAAAAAATGTCTTACAAGCACCATACCTTCATAGTATGATGAATGGGGCTTTGAACCTGTTATCTTAACTACAACAAAATACATTCAAACAAACAAATGATCAAATACAAGAAATGATCAATGAAGAAAAACACACATATTGACCACACATATTGGCCAGTAGCAAAATGTGTGAAGGCACCATAATGTTAATAATTTGATGATGACAATAAATTAGTGTTTTTAAATTTGTAATTGTATGTTTTACAAAGGTGGAAAACACATTATGTACAGTTAACTAAGGAGAAAAAACTACATTTATGTTTAGTGAGACATGCATAAGTCTAAATTACCTACCTCCACTCCAACAGGGATAACTGTCAAGCCTTCAGGATGTAGGATCTGCAAGACCTTCTCCTCCCAAGGAAAAAGTTGTAATGGGAGCCTCAGAGAACAACCACCAGTCCTCTGGGCCTCCAAGTGATGTTTAGATGCCAGGGAACGCACTCTCCCCCTGAGGTGGTTCCACCCTTCCTAATTTCCTCCCGTGTGAGCAGGTTGTTTGCTTAGGCGTTCACTCTGTCAACTATTCTGGATCACATTTGCCTTCTCTGAGATATGGTTGTATTTTGTGCTTCGGCTCCAAACAATTGCGGCTTTACTCCAATATTTTCATTCACTATGGCTGACAATTCTCCCTCTCTAGAACGAGAATTTCTCCTTCCTGCCATTATGGGTAACTAAAAGTAAATGAAATAGTGGCCCACATGTTCATAAAAACAATCACAAATGCCACAAATTAAAAATTAACAGAGGGAGTACAAAACATAAAATAACCTGACTTCTGAGTGGCAAATTCAGCAGCAAAATGGTGTTGTGAAGTGCAATGGCAAAGGATCATGGTCTGAAATAGAGTGGGTTTATAGTGTGGTATGCAGGTGTTCACAATTGGCCAACATACATCATGTGCATGCTGCTGGCATCCATCCAATAGCCACAGACCTAGTACAATGCTGAGCGGGTCCCGCCGGCGGACTCCCGCTGACAGGAATCTACCACCAGAACAATGACAGCATGACTATGAAATGTAAATATGTTTGGCGCAATCCCACCACCCTGATAGTGATGGAGTACTGTTGACCCAGATGGAGGTTCAGCCGCCAGACATCTAAAAACAACAGTCAGAATTGAGTTAGCTTGATGGAGTATTTGGAACCACCATCACAGTGGGATGACAGAACTCTTGTTAAGGTATCAATCAGGCCATATGTCTTTCTTTCTGAGAAACTCCTGCAGAACCAGGTTGATGCAATGTGCCAAACACAGGATCTTGAAATAGCCGCCATCTTCCACGGCCTTGATTATATTATTGTCATTGTCTGTGGCAACAAATCCAATTCTGAAACCTCAGGGTCACAGTCATTCAGATACCTTGTTGTGAAATTCAGAGCCAATGCCTGAAGAAGAGCTGGATGGTAGGGGAGTGTGTCGTCAGTTGCCTCTCTGCAGTGCATACGTCTACTGAGAGAGAGGCTGGTGAAGGTCTCAGCTGGGGCTTTATGAATATTGGAGCTGGAGGTGGTACCTGTGCCACATCTCTCGGAGACAGTTGAACAGAACGAGTAATGTCGGACTCCTCTGTGCCACCTTCCATAACAGCAACTGACTCATCATCAACATCCCCCTTATTATCCCTTTATATAATTTTAAGGTTTTCAAGAACTTTTCTTTTCCCTTGACTCTCTTGGCATCTCTTGCACTCTGCCGAGGTCCAATGCATGTCATCACCATCATCAGAAGGGGTGATTGGGGAACATGGTGGAGTACTACCCTTCCTTTTTCTTGCTGGAGATCTGGGAGCCAATTATTCTAAAAGAGGATGTTGTTGCTTGGCAGGAAGCTCAACCTCCTGTTTTGCTCCAACTTCAGGAAGATCTACTATTGCTGCCCGTGGATACTGCCCACTTTGCTCTTTTTTCTGGAACAAATGGGTACTACTCTGCAAAAGGAACAAATCCAATTCAACATCACTGCTCATTGGTGTTGCGATAACTGCAAAGGCTTCCTCACTGACAAACAAGGGCTTGGGCTTAACTTGTGGTGGTGCTATTGATACAGGAGTGCTGCTCCTAGGATCCTTCCCAGAGGCTGGTGGGTTAGGCACAGTTCCCCCAAAAAAGGTTTTGGTCGGCACGCTAGTGGTTGAAAGCTGCTTCTTCTCACTGGCCACTTTTTTGGCAGCACTCTTCTTTGGGCTATTTTAAAGCTGTCAGATGGCAGTGGCACTAAGCTGCACAAGCAGAAGAGATTGCAGGACTGACCTCAAGTCAAGTTAAGTTTATTAATGTTTAGACCCTTGTCTTTAAAACAATAAGTACATAATTGCACATTAACATTATACATTAAAATTGACCCCGACCCTACCGCTCTTCCCCCAACCATATCACGGTCCAAGCTCAGTCTACTGACAAAAACACATACAGTTTACTATAAGTTGCAAGACCAAAGTGCATGTGAATCACTATGTACCCATTCTTACTCTCTGACCCTTGAATGTGGCATCAGCTCACCTTATGGGTCTTACAACTACAATCTTTGCAATGTTAATCCAAACATATTTTTGAACATTTTGCTAAGGCACATGCAACATCTACAAATTCCATGTTTACCAAAAGTGCAAGTGCTTTATTATAATGATTTCTGTTGTATTCAAAATGAAATTATTCTCAGCATCCAAAAGTACATTCAATTTTTCAAGCCGTAGGTACCAAATATTCAAAGCAATCCTAAAGTTTAGTTCTAAGTGCCGAAGTTGGGCATCTGGGAATGCGGATATATATGGGAACACCCTCTGATTCTCTCAGGATTCCATCATATACTTTACCGAGGGTTTAATACTTACAAATTCAACATCAAACAACCTAGACACTCTCCTATAGGCCTCTTTTAATTCACCTTTTGAAAGGTGAGAGGTCTTCATCAACTTAAATTTCTCAAGGCCACAGCAATTTTTCCTAATCTGTTCCTAACCTCCACTGCCCAGTTTAGTTCACTCCTCCAAATTTACCAAGCACCCAGGACTGATACCCTTTGAACCTCTGAGGTCCAAAGATTGTTTCAGAATTGCAGGGTTAACTTATAGGCCAGGAAATTCCAAGCCTCCAGATCCCCTTCCAGTCTTATTGCAGGGCCCATCACACTTTTTGGGAGACCTAACAATTTTTTCGAGCATCTACTCTCACACTTCTCCCAACTTGCCTCCATGACTAGGGATAATAGCTCACCCCTTTATAGGCATTGTGAAGGGATCACTGCATTATAGGCTGTTAGGAGGGTGGGCCAAGATGGTCCGCTGAAGGTGTTCTTAAGTCGTACTAAGACTCTATAGTTAAAGTGCCTACATCTCCACTATTTCTTCATTTTGGGCCCGATTAAACTTTTTAGTGAACATCATTTCTAGGTATTCATGAGAGGATACCACCTCCACCAACCTATCACCCAGATGCCACTTAAACCTTTTTAAGTTTTTCCCAAAGGCAATTATTTTTGTCTTTTCCAGATTAAACTTGAGTTTGTTGACCTCACAATAGCTATTAAATCTATTCGATTTCCTCTGTAGACCTACTTGCGTCAAGTCTAAAATAGCCAGATTATCAGAGTAGAGGAGGCCTACCCTCAATTTTAGGTGAATAAGAGTTGGTGGATGTAAGTACTTTGCGGAGCTCTGCAAGTTATAGGGAAAACAGTGTAGGGGCCAGGACACAGCCCTGCCTTAGCCCATTTTCTAAGGGTATTCTTTTTGAAAAGGCTCCATTTAAGTCAAGCTCAATTTGGGCCCAGTTCTGTGCCTTTAGTTCTTGTATAATTGCTAATAGGCTGATGAGAATTGCCTGTTGTCGTAACTCTGTCCGCAGAATACTTTGATCCACAAGATCAAAGCTGAGCTGAAGTTGATGAAGCAACAGAACAAATTCCCTATTGTTTCCATCACCTTTTGCCCCAAGGCCCATAGCGGAAACAATGATCAACTATTGAATTCCCTTGTTCCATTGAGACAATATCATTACACTCAGTCCAGTCCTTAAGTGAAATGAGTATTTCCTTTATTAAAAACTTTTGCGCCAACGTCAAGGAGGCTTATCAGACCATCATCACCCAAGACATCTGTCTTCCTTTTTTTATGTATGGGTTTTATTATAGCACCCTTCCAGCTTGACTTTGTTATAGATACAAGTATTTTGTAAAAAAATGTTGCCCATCACAAAGGGTTAGGCTTTATTACGATTGCTGGAAGGTTATCCAGCCCAACTGCCTTGGTTAAGCTTATGGAGGATATTAGTTTAACTAAAGACTGTGTGAAAGAAGAATCCAGTGACATCTCCTCCAATTTTGGCCAAGTACCTCTTGTGGTTTCCACTCTAACTTTATATATGATACTTAAATGGGTACAGTACACCTTAACAGAACAGGAAGTTCAAGTTTCTTCACCCTCTCTGAACTAACTTCCAGAATTTTTCATATCCTTCTCCTGGAGGGTGCTTATCATGTGGTCCCAATTTGATTGATAGTAAGCCTGCTTTTCAGCATTAATCAGGGCCTCATACTCCTTTTTTATGCCATTGTAGCCCTCTCTTCCATTGGGAGCCACCAAGGACCGCCTTGCCCTACCTACTTTCCTTAGCTTCTTCCTGGCGATTAGGCATGCCTTGTCGAACCAAGGTTGTTTTAAAGACCAGCAGGGCTCATCCTTTTTGGCCTTATAATTTCACATCCCAACCACAGGCTTAACTACCTCTGCAATAGTTTCACAGTACCATTCTAAAATATTGGGCCCAGGTGCCTCACCGAGCCCCAAATCATTAGACACTTGGAATTGCATCAATAGGGTCATGTATCATTCATCGATTCTTGTAGTCAAATGTTTTGAGAAGGCTACTATCCTCAGTAACACTTGCTCCCTTTGATTTGGGGTTGTAAGTAATGCCATTTTTAATCCCCAATGGTCACTGTTCCTAATTCGTAGCACCACAAAACTAGTACATGTATCTCAAAATCAAGCCTGTATAAACATATAATCAATTGGGCAGCTCTGCCATGCAGAAACATTTGAGCTGCTGGTATATCTACCCTAAACCAGTCATTTAAGCAGACAAATCTTAGTGCGGAGAGAAGTTTTAGAAATTGCAGATCATACTTGGATTGAGTATACACTGGGAAGATGGCAGTGGGGATTCCATAGCTTTTTAACATATCACTGCTACCAACTTCTATCTGGTATGGGTTAAGCGGTGATTAAAATCCCCCAATAGAAGAATTAGGGAGCCCCCGTAAATTCTGTCAAGGCTGTAAAGTCCTTCTGGAATACCTCCCACTTCTCCTTTCCTGTCTCACACTGATTTATACACAAAATGGCACTTGTTAAGCTATTTAGCCATCATACAGGGCCAGGGAGTCAAGACTTAGTCGCTAAATGTCTGTATAACCCATGCTCCTTTACTCTATTTTGTGGATACCAATATCATCAAACCACCTTTTACACTTTGTTTACCCTTTTAAAAATTGCATAAAACCATTCAGAAGAATTGGACCACCCACCAACCAGGTCTCCTGCGAGCAGATTATCTAATTTTCCTCTCAGAAGTTAGTGCGATCTATCATTCTCATTAGGTTTCTGATGCCACGTGCTTTTTGTACAGGCCTTCTGTTTGGCAGTACTGTGGGCAATGTCATTTCTTCTCTTGTGCACCTAAAAGCCAACAAGCAAGAAAAACATTTAATAAAACATGCCATTGTTGCAGTTGGAATTAGTGCACACAAAGGCAATATAATTTAGTGTGGTTAGATACTTAGGTGATAATTAACAACACTTTTATCAAACCATTTTAAAGTCAAACCACACCACAATAACTTATAATTTCATTTTCAATCAGGATAATAACAAAACATACAGATATAGCTCTTTATTTTATGTGCATCTATTCTAAAGGAGACACCTGTGGCAGTCATCAGTAAATTAAATAATCCTTAACAAATTAAGATTAGGGTGCGCCTATGGCAGGCAAAGTGGTCAAGGGGGAAATGGAATACTCATTAGAAAAAAATGAATGATGTTGATGTGTCTGCACTGCACCTACTCTAAGGCAGGCAGGGTTTCCAGGAGGAAATGGTAAAGAATGAATGCTGTTGGGTGGCTGTGCACCTATGGTGGATGGATCGAGGCAAAAAGCAAAAAAATAGAAGAATAGAAAAAACAAAAATTAAAACAAGATAAAAATAAATAAATAAAACAATTAAAAAAATTAAACTTAAAATATAATAAAAACATTTTAAATAAAAAACAAATAAATGAAACAAAAATGTAATGGATTGCTGATGTTTGTGTGGGAGTATGGGAAACCTAATGTGAGGCAAGGAGGTGCAGATGAAAAATGACTAAAATGCAAGAAACAAAGCACTGTTCATCATAATCATATTCATATTATACATGCACTACAATGACCCTCAAGCATATTATTAAACTGGTATCACATCCAGGCAAGCCTATGGTAAAAGCACACTGGATGGCAGCACAAAATGGTTGACAGCCGCATGCTTAAACAACAACAGTGAGCAAGGAGGCATGGGGAACAAAGAACACATGCAAGACAATGGCAAAAGCACACTGGCTAGCTACACAAAATGGCCTCCAGCCATGTGGTAAAACAACAACAGCGAGCAAGGAGGCATGGAGAACAAAGAACACATGTAAGCCTTTGGCAAAAGCACATTGGCTGAATGCATACAATTGGTGCCAGCCACATGGTCAAACAACAAAAGCGAGCAAGGAGGCATGAAGAACAAAGAACATATACAAGACTATGGCAAAAGCACAATGGCTGAATGAATAGCCATCAGACACATGGTCAAAAAACAACAGCAAGCAAGGAGACATGGGGAACAAAGAGGACATGCAAGACTATGGCAGAAAGCACACTGGCTGGCTGTACAAAATGGCCACCAGCCACATGGTCAAACAACAATGATAGAGGAGGCATGAAGAACAAAGAACACAAAGACAAATGGTGGTCGATGGCAAACACACTCACACATATACTTGCCAGACAAAAGAGGCATGGTAGCACTGAAGAAAACACTGCCATTAATTCAGCAATGTGAAACATGAAATTTAACTGGGCTATAAAAATTGTAGAACACATCCTCCTATGGCATTAAATATTACCCCATTTGCACACTTTTAGAAGAAAAAACATGAAACACAAACAATAACCAACATCTTTAATTTAATAATTTAATCCAATTCCATATCTTGCCCTAAATTATGTTTGAATTAAAACCACATATACTACAGAAACAGTTCTTTCATGAACTGATGACTAGTACTGGGCCTAATGGCTGGATGGCTCCTTGGCAGACTAGGTCAACAAAGTAAAATAAATGACATTGCAAATGTAACAAACATGGGGAAAAGGCACTGAAGTGTGCGACATTTTTCCTTTACAAAAGGTAAAATACAAAATGCAAAAAAATAACTAGGCCCATACTAAAACGCCAGGCCACCCACCAAAATCAAATTTAAAAAATCAAGTAAAAGTACAAAGAAATACTGCTGCATTCCCTATTGTAAGTTTTTAAACTTACTTGTGTGATATCACAAAAACAAAGTCCTTAAATCCAAAGGTATATATCCAGCAGACAAAGAGAGTGATCAGTCGACCTCGAAATCCAAGTGAAAAGTGACCACGAGAAGGAAAAAGCACTGGGAGGAGCCTTCTGGATAGGAAAAGGAAGTTGGAGTCACTGGGGCACTTCCTTCCTGTTGGGAAACAAAAATAAAAAGGAAACAAATGCTTCTGCACAAAACTAAAAAAAACAACTTGAACGGTCGATTGGAGTAGAAAAAACATTTGAAAACATATTTTCAAGTAGATTTTTCTGTTTCTGGAGTAGAGAACCTGCTTGAGGTGCAACAACGGTCCATGGCGCTCACGAGCATACTAAAGAGGCACCGTCATTGGTGGAAGGCATGTGAGTGGGCACAAAATTTCACATGCTCGCTAGCAGCCTGAGAATTTTGTGGCTCTTGCTAGCAAGTGCCACAACAATTCTCACACACGCTAACGGTAAATAAAATTCCACCACAAGCCAGATGGTGGAATTCTGGAAAGGCTGTGTTACTCTGCATAGCACCCAACTTCTGCAAACTCTGCAAGCAGAGCCTTTGCTGTGGTCTGGATGCTAAAGAAGCTAAAGCCATACCTGTTTGGTACTTACTTCTGAGTTCAGATAGACCACTGGCCCGCCCCTCAGATAGTTAATGCAGATGAAGGATAAGAATAACAAATTGTTGAGGTGGTCTATCTCCCTACAGGGTTTGGAGTTTATGGTGGAACACTGTCCTGCAAAGAGACCACACTAATGCTGATAGTCTCTCCAGGTTCTTCTGCCTTATTGAAAAAAACTCCTAAGAGGTTGGGTAGCTCTCCCCACTGTCAGCTGGAGGGAACACATGCTAGACCCAGCATCCTTGGATTGGTTTGCCCTGGCTTTTTGTCTTCTGACCTACTGTTGCTCACTTCATGTTTGCCAGCTTTAGGATTGTGTGTACGTTACCATTGATAACCAATGCTAAAGTGCAGGTGCTCAATACTCTAAACATAGTGACATCGGCTTATCCACAATTGACAAATTTAATTTACTTGTAAGTCCCTAGTAAAGTACACTTAAGGTGTCCAGGGCCTCCAAATTAAATAGTACTAGTGGGCTGGCAGCACTGATTGTGCCACCCACTAGAACTTGAAACACATTTCAGGTCTGCCACTACAGAGCCTTTGGGTACAGTTTTTAAACTGCCTCTTCAACCTGGGAAGTGCCCCCACTTGCCAGGCCCAAAACATCTGTTTTAGTACATGTAAGTCACCTGTAAGGTAGGCCCTAGCTAGCCCCAAGGGCAGGGAACAGTGTATTTAAAGTATTTAATTGTAGTTTTTAATTCGTTTATCACTTCTGCAAGGCCTATCTATTCCACAGATTGATATTGAGATTGCCTTGAAACCGTTTTTAAGTGTAATTTCCAATTGGGAAGAGATGAGATAAAGTTGGAGTTTGGAGTCGCCAGAATCACAATTTAAAATCACAACTTATAGTGAAATCAAATTTTAAATTGTAAGTCTGAAAATGTCACTTTTAAAAAGTTGAAATTTTCTTACCTTAACCATTCTGTGTCTCTGCCTATCTCTGAATACACGTCTAGGGTGGATGACAGCTGGGCCTTGTGCAATACCTATAGACACACAGCGAGTTGGGGTGTGACATTCACATTTTGATGTCCCATCACCAGACTGATGGGCCATCTTGAGCTAGATGGGAGGGAGGAGCTGACACTTACATCTGGATAGGGCTGTGCCTATCCCCACAGAAAGAGATGCATAAACCTCGTAGAGTGTCTATAGCCCAGAAAGGAAGGTCAGGAACCATGTGCACTTCAAAGGCCTCTCTTTGAATTCACAAAACAACAGAAGTCAAGGCACTCGTGAATAAAAGAAAAAAAATTGTTTTAGAAGTCTATATGTATATTAAATCAAATCATCTTCAAAACATTCAGGATCCGAAAGGCGGTGATTGGTTAGCATGATTCCATTTTATTCTCCGAAGTGAAAGTTCAAACTTGTTAGAACAAGCAACAGCCAACAAGCAACAGCCAACACGTGTTTCGTCGTGGGGTAAATTGTTCCCCTTGACTTTGTCAGGGCTATAAGAGATAAAATTACTGATCTGAAACACAAAGCAAGCTATGTTTCTAATCAGCAAAATAATTACTGTTGTTTACACAAAGGTTAAGTGCACCAAAAACCTAGTGAGAAATCCGCTCAATATTCCTCAACAAAAAAACTGTGATTACACATATGGTTTAAAGATGAAGGAGCCACAAAATTGACAAGTGAGTGATGACTATTTATATACAATATGCAAATTCAGCATTTCATTAGTTCACCCAGACCTTAGAGCTTGGAAGTGACAGTCTGAGTCATGACACCAACGTGAAACACAAAACCATAAAAAATAGGAAAGGATAGTCCCATAGTGATAAACCAAAGTAGTTACAATCAGAATGCGCAAAGCCTTGAAGCCCAAATGGTGCAATTCCAAAGCTATTCAAAAAAGAGGAACATATCTCCGTATTGTAATTGGATATAAAACAAAATCGATATGTAGATCAAACAAGACGTGATGTAATAACTTCCAAGATTGATACATAGGGTAGAAACTTATGAGAAATGATCCCAGTCGAAAAAGTGGCTCCCAAAAATATGATCATCTAATTAAAGGAGCCGAGACTCTACGCACTAAAATCGCTTGTTCCACATCATCACTTAGCACTGTGTCAATAAGTAATAGTGCCTCAAGCAGTATTTTTAATGCCTCGAGACGGGGACAATGGGAAACAAATTGACGCAAGGAGGACGTCGTAACACAAGGAGGGGCAAGAGAGGAGGATCACACAGAAGTAAAGAAAGGGATGAAAACCAGATCATGGAACAAACGGAAATAGGACATGGGAATAAAAATTCAATTGCTATTGTAAATCTCTCTAACCTAGAACTCACACCTCATTGGGTTTCTCTATTAAGCAAGGGTCTTGGTTTCTGTCCAGGTGAGCTAGGGGACTTTCAAAAAACTAAAATTGACTTTTTCAAATTTATCAGACGTTTGAAACTCAAACAATTATTTACTCTTCACACTGATAATAGGAATGAGGATATTCTTTATGATTGTAATAGGGACTACCATCCTCTTTCTATTAAGGATGTGCAGGATATGGCTACACTATTATCGATTACAGATTTTGAAGGAGATCCCACTTCTGCTTCTCAAATACTGACTGACCTTGATATTCCACCTGGCACAATCTGTAGTGGCCTTAAGGCCAGTTCTAAGTGGACACCCATTCTTAGCAGTGGAAACTGTATTGATACTTTCTTCAAATTGGAATGGCGAGACTTGAATATCATGGAACATAAGAATAGAACTCGCCATCATTTCTATCATAACAATTTGAACCGGGAAAATTGATGTTTTGAAACATTTGAAAACCTGTGAGGAGATTACTATCAGGGAGGCTGATAAGGGTGGCAATATTGTAGTGATGAACACCCAGGACTATGAATTGGAGATCAATGGACAATTAGGTGAGACGTCCTGTTATGAGAGAATTGAGTCTGATCCAATACCTGGACTTACGAATAGGAGAAACAAGTTTCTGAAAGATTGTTTAGATGATAATTTACTGACAGAGGATGAGTACATGTACCTGAAGGTTTTCAGACCTAGATATCCATGCATTTATTCATTACCTAAAATTCATAAAAATCTGATATCTCCCCCAGGCAGGCCCATATTATCGGGTGTAAATGGCCCGACCGAAAGACTCTCTGAATTTGTGGATATCTTTCTACCACCCTTTGTGGTTAACCTTCCCTCCTTCATTAAAGACACCAAACACATTCTGAGTATCCTCGCCGATATGAATTGGGAGCCAGGGATGATGTTAGTGACCCTTGACGTGACTTCTCTCTATAACAGTATCAAGCATAGTTTGGGAATGACGGCCTTACGCCATTTTCTAAACCAAAAATCAGCCAGTCTATATGGACATACCAATATGGTTGAAATAATTCTGGAAAATAATTTTTTCCTTTTTAAGAAAGAGTGGTATCACCAAAAAAGGGGAGTCGCTATGGGTTCAAGATTTTCACCAGCATATGCTAACCTCTTTATGGGATACTTAGAACAGAAGGTGATTTGGAGCATGGAGGGCAACACATGGAATACTGATATACTTTTCAGGGGTAGATTTATGGATGACTGTATTTTGATATGGACGGGTGATACTCACAAACTTAATGATTTTGTTACGTATTTGAATTCCAATGACCTGAACATTAGATTCACTTGGGAGTATAGCACAACTAATATCACTTTTTTAGATTTTTAGATGTGGAACTCTTCGTACATAATGACAAGATTGAGAGTCGTCTGTTTAGAAAAAGCACAGCGTGCAATTCAATACTGCACGCAACCATCTCTCACCCCAGATGTCAAATTAATTCAATCCCATATGGTGAAATGGTACGGGCATGCAGAAACTGTAGTATGGAAAGGGACTTTACAAATTGCATTGAGGACATGAAAGCTAGATTCAGGCAACGTGGTTATCCATCACGTATTCTAGAGAAAGCACGCAGTAGAGTCATGTTTTCGAATAGGGAGGACACTCTTAAACAAAAAACTAGGGGCACCAATGCCAATTTGCGCTGCATAGTAAACTACACACATACCTCAGCAGCGCTACGGAAATGTATGACCAGACATTGGCATGTGTTAAAAGCAGATGTAAATCTTAGGGGTGTAATCTCAGATAACCCAACCTTCACTTATCGTAGGGGTAGGACCCTTAAGAATATATTGTGCCTGAGTTACCCTGTTGCACACCTACGTGAGAATTGGCTTACTAGTCGTAGTAAAGGATTTTACAAATGCAGTCACTGTGGGATGTGTAAATGGACCAGATCGGGAATATCTACTTTTAATGGCTGGGCGGGTGACCAGTTCCGCATTGTTTCAAATATCACATGTAACAGTAATTATGTCATCTATATGATTGTCTGTAAGTGTGGACTCTATTATGTGGGGAGCACAATTAGAGCACTGAGAACGAGAACGAGTGAACACTACAGGGCTCTGAGACAGAGAGACGAATGATACCCTATCGTAACTCATATGAGCCAGTGCCCCAAGCAGGGTCATACTCAAACGTTTGAATTTTTTGGTTTCGAAATTGTACACAGGGATTCCCGAGTGGTAATAGGGAACTAGCACTCAGAAAGCGTGAATGCTATTGAATTTTGAAATTGAGGGCTGTTGAGGCACGTCTCAATACGAACCATGAAATGGGAGTATTTTCTGGGATAATAAATATTGTTAAATGTAAAAAACCTTCGATTATGGCCTGTAATTTGGATCCACATGCTTTGTATTTGTTAGCGATTGGGGTTGTGTTATAAATTTCGTCAAGGAATCCTCTGGGACCTCATTCATGCCAGATATTACTAAACTTGATTATCGTTTGTTTTTATACTACATGTGACTTAACAGGATGGAATTACGTTTCTTTGTTATATTTTACTTTTGTATTATACAGTATACTTGTGATTCCTATTTGATGATGGGCAACAATCACAATCGTGTGATGCAATTATGAATTTGGAGTTGCCGTATTTTAATCATGACACTAACGTAAATCTGTTGGTAATGGGTTTGCTATTCTCATACTTGGTTTGTGATACTTTCATTCTATTTTCTTTTACTTTCACAACAGGGGCAGTGTTTTTATTCACGTGGACGCTGGGCCAAACAATGTTAGGAGAGATGCATCTCCTGTTATATACTCTCTATTTTCCAAATTAATGTTTTTCAAACTCTATTCCTATTTCCATTAAATTGGGGCTTCAACATGTTAATCTGGTCTTGGTCAATGGATCTGGAATTATTTTGTATCCTTTCACGTAACATTTAGGTAGGTTTAAAGGTTCCGGTTTGTTGATCTTATCTACTTACACTTTTCAATATGGGGCTCACGAAAGCGAGCCTGTATCTGGAAGACTTGAGTTAAAATGGCGCCCGGGAATAGTTGTTATAGTCTGTCGTTTATTTTGTTTGCTCCAGTTTCCTGCTTTAACGCAATATGGAGCCTGACACCGACGCGCTAATACTGCCGAACGGAATCATATCTGGATTTCTGCCCACGCTAACGCGTGACATTTCTTTAATACCAAGGTGAGCCAAATTTTGCGCTCCAGTGAGGCGATTACAACCTGGGTATTGGGTTATTATACTGTGGTGTCTCTTTGATTTTTTCGTATTTCGTTTTTTTTAGATCAATAGGTGTGTACACACCCACCGTGTAAGAATATTACTGTTCCGTACGGGGAGATTGGTACTGGTAGGTATTTATACTCACAGGCTTTCAGTTATTATTGGAGCCACTTTTTCAACCGGGATCATTTCTCATAAGTTTCTACCTTATGTATCAATCTAGGGAAGTTATTACATCACGTCTTGTTTGAGCTACATATCAATTTCTTTTTAAATCCAATTACAATACGGAGGTACGTTCCTCTTTTTTGAATAGCTTTGGAATTGCACCATTTGGGCTTCAAGGCTTTGCGCATTCTGATTGTAATTACTTTGGTTTATCACTATGGGACTATCCTTTCCTATTTTTTATGGTTTCGTGTTTCACGTTGGTGTCATGACTCAGACTGTCACTTCCAAGCTCTAAGGTCTGGGTGAACTAATGAAATGCTCAATTTACATATTGTATATAAATAGTCATCACTCACTTGTCAACTTTGTGGCTCCTTCATCTTTAAACCATATGTGTAATCACAGTTTTTTTGTTGTGGAATATTGAGCGGATTTCTCACTAGGTTTTTGGTGCACTTAACCTTTGTGTAAAGAACAGAAATTATTTTGCTCATTAGAAACATAGCTTGCTTTGTGTTTCAGAACTGTAATTGTATCTCTTGCAGCCCTGACAAAGTCATGGGGAACAATTTACCCCACGATGAAACACATGTTGGCTGTTGCTTGTTGGATGTTGCTTGTTCTAACATGTTTGAACTTTCACTTCGGGGATAAAATGGAATCATGCTAACCAATCACGGCCTTTCAGATCCTGAATGTTTTGAAGATGATTTGATTTCATATACATATGGACTTCTAAAAGTAATGTTTTTTATTCTATTCACGAGTGCCTTGACTTCTGTTGTTTTGTGTTTGTTTTCTCTTGAGGAAACATTGGAGGAGGTGGGAGGTCCTCTTGCCAGGAGCACTGTGCCTTGGATTAAGTGTGTTATATAATATTCTGGAACTAATTTGTGAGCGCTTCTGTCCTTTCACATCCTTCCCAGTGTCGTTCTATTGTTTTACATCTCTTTGAAGTCACCCCCACTTCAAAGGCACAACTAGGTATACGTCCTGGACCTCAAACCCTACCAAATCATTACACTTCTGGATCTGAAGACATTCTGCCAGGAAGAAGGAGTGTTGTGCTGCCAGGAGGGACTGCCACTCTGCTGAAATGCTTTGCTGTTTTAGCCTGCTACCTACTGCATCTTGCCAGGGAGTGAGGTGAGAAGGACTGGACTTGCCTCTCTACATCTTCCAAGAACCTACATTTCTCCAAGGACTAGTAGGCTTGTCTACAGTTTTGATGTCTCAAGGCCATCAAAGATGTCCTTCAATCCTGGTTGAGCTCTTGAACTCTAGCAACTGTGAGTCCTGCCCTCCCAAGAGGTGGCAATCCAGTCCTGGACCTTGAAAGTGGGCTTTTCAGCTATTTTTCTACAAAAAACAATGCATCGCTGCTGTTGTGCTGATCGGACCCACCGCATCCATCATCAACACTGATGAGTTGGCTCTTAGGATGAGGACCTCACATTGCTGACTACGCGGATCTGGATCAACAGATCACTACCAGACCCTGCCCATCACCTTCACATCGCTGGCTCTGAGGCTCAATGACAACGCATAGCCTCCATCACAAATGGTTCGACTCCCCACCTCAAGGACATCACATCGACAGCATGGCTTGACAATGACGCATCACCTGGTTGCACGGATTAGAACCGACAACACCTGTGCATCGTCTTCTCAACATTGACGTGACTCTCCAGCCAAGTTACTTTTTAGCGTGCCCTGTGTTGGTCCTATAGCAAGCCTGCCTTCCATTGTGGTCGGCCTGAACTTTGGATTTAGCCAGGTGTAGCACGACTTCAAGTAACCTTTATGCACTATTGACTTCAAGGCACTATATTGCAGTTTATTCTTTAAAAATGTATACCTCAAGTTCTACTTATTGGATCTTTGTCTTATTTTACTCAAAAAATATTCTCTACTGTTCTAAACTGGTGTGTTACTATAATGTAATTGTAGCACAAATACTTTGCCCCTTGCCTCTTAAGTTAAGCCTGAAAGCTATCAGAGGGTATGCACAGTTTAATTAAGGGTGAGTATCTCACTTACCCTGACTAGGAATTTGGTCTCTACTTGGACTGGGTGCATACCTCTGCCAACTGGAGACCTAATTTCTAACAACAATTATGCTCAATTTCATCTTGCTCATCATCATTTCCAGTTAAAGGCAGTAGGGTTGAAGAGGATGTGACAGCTCTTCAATATTCTCTTATCAGCTGTCAGGATCAACTGTACTTAGTTAACCTAGTACTGGTCAATGTATTGGATTTTGGTATGGGTCAGGAAAACCTCTTCTGAATGGGGCACCGTAACGGTTAAAGGATGTCCTATTACTACATCCTTTCACTCCTTTTGACACTGACACAAATTGTCACAACCACTTTAAAGCAAACAGGATGTCCTACAGCTATGAGGGCAGGGGTAATTGAAAAATAAGCCACAATAGTTAATGAATCTCTGTGCATTTGAGCAAGTACTAAGAGAGTGCATCCCTGCCAATGACTGCAAAATAAAATGAACATCTTACTGTAATCAAGCATTCCTAGTGACAGGACTGAACCGAGGCTTTCTGTTAGCTCTAAGAAAGCTTTCAAGCACTCCTTGTCCCACGGAAATGTCCATAAAGGAAATGTTTGGAATCCAATGTCTACAGTAGCCAACCATTCCCAAGAACATTTTGAATTCTCTCTGAATTCTGGGAGGACCCATCCACAATATAGTCTCTCTTGTGACACCTTTCTTGCTCCTTTTTCAGTGATATGTTCCAAATATTGAAATTCCCTTTTACAGTACTGCTGATTGTTTGGGGACACTCTATGTCCATTCTCAGTGAGATGGGTTCAACAATGCTATGGTCTTCTGTTTGCATGCTTCTCAAGTATTCAATGCCATAAGCAGGTCATTGATGTACTGTACTAGAACTGAGTCACAGGGCATCTATAGGAACTCCTGATTTTTCTTCAGAATCTAATTAACAATGGAAGGACTCTCAGTATATCCTTGTGGAACTCGACACCAGGTGAAAACTCCCTCTCAAAACATGACAAGAATAAAAGCCGACTTTCCTCATGCAGAGGTATCAAAAGGTTTGCCTGACAGAGATCCTCAGTGGTAAACCATTCTGCAATACATGGGATCTGAAAAAGAATGGTGGCTGGATTCGGTACCAGAAGACAACATGGAACAATTGTATTAGCCTTTCTAAGCTCCGTACAATCCTATATGTGCCACTGAGTTTCTTCAAGCCCATCAAAGGGGAATTACAAGGACTCCCAACAATTTCTTAGTATCACTTTCTTTAATGTGTCCTCAATTATTGGTGTCCTTCCTGCCACTGTCTCAGGCTCAGATTTTATGGTGGTGTTCTTGGAAAAACTGCATAATAGTCCAATGTCTTTAGCTATAAAGGCCTATACTTCAAGGTACACAGCCTCTCATATAAGAAGGAAACGTTTCCACTGTTCTCACTGGGTACAATCCAACAGTTTCATGTTAACGTATTGTAAAGTCAACATTTGCATCGTGGGTTTGCAATTCAATTCCATCCAGTGTGCAGTAATTCTACTATTTAACTTGCACAATAACATCTCTTCACAGCAGGTTTATAAGAATTGAGTCACATACTACGAACATGTGCTTTTCTTCAAATGGACCAATTTGTGGTGGAACTTCTTCTGAAACTGGATTTGTAATATGTTTTTAACGCCTACAACTTGGATACTCTTTCCCAAGAGGGCTAGGTTCAGGACTTCCTCTGCTCTAACAGTGGAACAGGTAGTACCAGTATTGATAAGAAACAATACAAGATGGCCATTCACCTCACCTTTTACGAATGACCACTCTGGTCTACCTCTAGGACTGTGCAAAGTACGCAACCTTCCTTCCTCCTCAGGCACCATCATTTGGAATTATCAGAGCCAAAGTTCTCACTCTCCAACATGGGAACCTGTTGAAATGAGTTCCAATTGTGGAAAGGGTTTGCATTTGCTCTGGGCATCTGCTTCATGTTAAATCTGGTGCTAGTCATTTTCAGGGAAGTCATTGGGGATTGTGGGACCTGCATCATTGGACTTTTTGTCTGCATTAGCACTTGCATTTGCTGAACAGGTACATTCTGCATTTGCATATGATTTCCTCCCTGTATTTGATTATTTCCACTGATTAGATCTAGATTCAGCCTATACTCCCTCTTCCAGTGGCCGATCTGGTAACAAAATGACAAGGATTCATTCTCTTCTAAGTTGCAGCATCTACACCAGAATTCAGATCAACCGGAATTCCTCAACCTCTACCTTGCAGAACCATCATTCCTCCTGAAACACCTTGCATTCCATCCTTGAAAACCAACACCTTGTATTCCATCCTTAAAAACTAACATCTTGAATCCCATTAGAGTTCTCTGCAAGTGACTGATTCTGAATACCTTTCTGTGCCAACTTTGTCTGCGCCAAAATAACTTCTTAATTTTTCTCAGCTTCATTCCATGCTCTTCACGGTGATATTTTGCATACCTCAGGATCTCATCTAGTGGCCTTATCTGCCAAAGTGCACCCTGTTATGTGTGTATATATATATATATATATATATATATATATATATATATATATATATATATATATATATATATATTCTGATCTCTGGTTTCAATTCAATAACTAATTGCACTATAAAGAACCCCTATCAACTGGATTCAATTGCGACTGACCACTATGCTGTTGAAAGATTTTCAACACCGTCTCAAAGTATTCATGAACTGACTCTTTCTGCCCTTGCTGAGCTCTGTTTATCTTTAATTAACTCTGATCTCTTGAAGGAATCTTGCCTTCAAAATATGTAATCAACTTATCATACGTTTTAATTACTTCAGGTGATGGTGCATTAGTGTGGATCACTAGTTGTCTCCTCAGTCAGCCATCATACAGCAATTTTAAACTCATTCACAAGTCATTCAGAACCACAACATCAAAGTATTCAGATCTACCCACCCACAGCACTACATTAATCTCAACAAGTCCCTCAACCTGTGTATACCATTGCATGGGATTCTCTCCTATGTTTGGAAATTTGTTTGCACATGCCACAAGATAACCCATAGTGCATGGCACATGAATGTACCATTTATCTGGTATCTCTCTCATTGGATAAGCTAAGGCTTCAACTTCATCTGGAGGACCTTGAGGTGGATTTACATTTACTCTAGCCACCTCTTCCTGTTTCTTTTTCTTTTCATGTTTCTTTGCCCATTTGCTTCTTATTTATCAAACTCATTCCATCTGCAAATGCATTTTACTAATTCAGTACTTTGTAATTGTATCCCTGAAGAATGCATTGTCACACTAGCTTCATCATCTAGCTGTACCCGGAAACTTTTCTGTAATGGTTGGCTCTTTGAGAGCTCCACCCCATGTATGCATGCTAATTCAGTCGATTTATCATGTGTGGTAGCAGCACATCTTATATTTTCTTTGCACAAGTAAACCAAATATTTTTCTTGATACTGGTTCACATGACATCCCCTGATTATTTCTTCCAATTCAATTTTTAGTCTTGGGAACATTTAATGGTCTCTCCTTCTCTGTCTCTTGTATGACAAGAACCTGTTTTTTTTGCTGTGCCTGTGTTTTTATTCTCTGCTGGTGCTAAAAAAATGGGAAGAAAATCCTATCTTCAAAAAATGTGCCTATCCCTGGTGTCCAAGGGTGTGATAAGGACAAGTCTCTTCACCTCTCTCAGTGTCAGAACAGTTTGCGGTGGTGTTCAAGTAATAATATGTAAATAGTAATCAGAGCAGTTGCTATGCACACCACTAATGGCTGTGCTGCTATAACCCTAGTAACAGGTGCTGATACAGTTACAATCAAAAAAGTAATATCTGCAGGCATCACTGTGGGACATAATCAACTCAAGTAGGCATAGCGTGTGTAAAAACATGTTGCATAACAGGTTGTGTCATTGGTAACAGTCTTTTAATTTGCGTAGTACTCAGGTCAACAGAGGCTTTAGCCACAGTCATGTTAGATGCTGGAGTACACTCTGCATCAGGAGCCACACGGGGTGGTGGACACAAAGCTAATTATCCAAAATATGCACCCTTGAATTGCTTTCAGTGTCTGATTTCTTTTAATCTTTTCCAGCTTTCTCTTTCTTAACTTTTGACTTCTACACTTTCTCGGGTTTCTCAGATTTCTCATTAGTAATTGCCGATTATAATCTCGCTCCCTCTGCTATAGCTTCCCTCCATCTCTGTTGTTGTTCATCCCATCGAGCATCTGCATAATTACGCATTACTCTTTTTACCTTATTCTTGTATTTCTCTCCCTCCCTAGCATTTGCAACCTTCTCTAAAGCATGTATGCTTCATATTGGGGAGGTCTATGAGGTGGCTTCATTTCATAAAGCTTTTCCCTTAATTTGTCAATAATTCTGATCTCAAATGTCCCATATTGTGGAAGACTCAAAGGACATTCTTTCTGAGTGATCTTGCACCATTATCAAAGCCCCAATCATGTGTTATCATATAATGTGCTGGTGTACCCTTAGGAGGCGTACCTTCACATTCTTGTACCGGAATTGTCACATCACCTCTCACCAAACTTTAAAAGCTTTTATACACTTCATGTTTTCAAATTAATCAACAATTTCTCAACAATTCAAATCACAAATGTTTTTTGTTCCATATACTTCAGTTCTCAAGAAGCCCTTCTTAGAATCACAGTGATACTCTGTACACAAAACTTCCAATCACAGCAGAGCGTTTCACACCAACCAACCGATCTAACACGCTCCTTGCAGCGGTTCACCTTTCTTTATAATTTATTCATACACACACAGAATGCTACAATTCTACCACTCTATGCAACATAAAAGAACAGTCTTTGTCTGGTCCTCTAAAGAAAAAAAAAAGAAAACTCAACAACTGGAATCTTTAGGTTTTTACCCCCTCTGACTTCTCACAATCAGAATGAGTACTTTCACACACAAATGAAATCTCGACCAGACAGACATCACCTAATAAATGCAGCTTCATCTCTGTCCATCAGGGTTAGCCAACACCATTCAATATTAGTACAATCACAACAAATTCCTAAAGTCTCTATCTCAATTTTGCAGTTGACGGCACCTCACAAACTGCACTCACAAGTATCTCAGCAGACAAGAAATACCATCCACAATTCTTGTTTAAGTTAATCTATCCCCGTATCCTAGACTACTTCTTAGTCTGATAACCTCTTCAACCTCTTGACACTAAGTGCTTAAGTATTACCTATCAATTAAAGACACACAATCAATTCTCGATAATCACAATTGTGAAGCATGACCCTATTGATACTCACACCTCCGATTCTGCAACTGCCTTTGAAACTACACTCCATCAATCTTCAAGTTTAGGCTTTGGACATTTCTCTAAATTAGGGCAATTAATTACAGCACCAATTTTTTATACCGTAACCTGTCCTTCTGCTACCAACTTTGCTGAAGCAACTGGGACATGAGGTTCACAATAATTTATTTACTAGAAACTTATCAATCTGACATTCCAGTGCTTATGCTGATTAGACCTTTATTGTTAGGTGAGATTAACTGAGAGCAGTATATAAATTAATCACTACAGTTTCAATCATTCTCATTCAATAATCAGAGTTTAATGAGAGTTCAAAAACTTTATTAAGGTATTTCTTTGTATGCTCATCTTTATTAAGGCAGTATTAATTTAATCAATAGTCCATCAAATACTCAATAAACAGAGTATAAAATAATATTTTGTAAGCAATTCAAAAAACATGTTACATGAAGAAAAACATCCTTATTCTAAGAGTGAAAATGGTTTTAAGAAGGGAATGGAGTTTCAGAAAGGTGTCATTGAGAGCCAGTCAGTAGAGTCTCTGCCTGGGCTGTACAGACACGGACAGGGTAAATGGAGAAGAATAAGTGTGGTGGTGTGTGTTGATTTACTCTAGGAACACACATTTTATATACAGTACAATCTTAAGCTTTTGCAACATGTTTCTTTCTGCCAATCTTCATTCATCCAATCAGTTTGCTGGGTTTCGTGGGAACGGAACACTGCTTTGATTCTTCTCCGAGATACAACACCGCAATCAGCAGGAATATGTAACCACATTTATCTCTTATCACCAAGTGCCCTTATTACTCACATTGAATGAATCATTTTCTATTTAGAAAAATAAATTTGGCCTCTCTTAGCTAATCTACTAAATAACTAGTCTAATGTATATTATCAACAAATGTTTTTTCTGGTTAGGATAACACATATTCTTTCTAATGCACTGTATAACTTTGCGTCTGGTTATCATCATTTATCCTTTTAGGAGTTTGCATCTCATGTTTAGGTTTCTACATTACCTCTCTAATACAATGTCCTTATTTATATTTCTACAATGCGTATTGTTTAATTAGAAACATTTGCAAGGTTACATATCAGTGTTTTACTCAAGTTAATATATTTTAGTGAAGCATATGCCTACATGAAAAGCAGGAACATTACTTTTTCCACATTAGTTCTACATGTCAATATTTATTGCATTATTTTTTAAAATTATAAAACCTAGTAGTTAGTCTGCCAGAACTCACAAAAGGGCCAAATATGGAGCTACTCATGGAAGACTGGTTATTATACACAATACTAGGGGGGCAAGATATACATTTGTTTTTCAGTGTACAATGCCCATAGGTTTCCCAGCATACCTCCACTCCCAGGTGCTAGGACAGCATGGTTATTTACTTATCATGTAAAGGATAATAACCTGCAGACCACCAGCTAAAGGTCCTTGGCAGGTTGAAAACAGCAGAGTAACAATTGTATTTTCCCTGATTACACAACAGAAGTACAAAGAAAATGCAAATAATTTCTTACAGTAAAACAAATGCTCAGGTATCTGAACATAACACATGCTTGATGTTTCCAGTCAACCTGAAGGTACTGAATAAGGAAAGGCCCTTGTTCTTCTCATCACCAGTGGAGGCATGGGTTTGGTTAGAGTGTAATGGCTCTGTAGCTCAAGCTACATTCTTCTCCACAGCTGCGAATTCTGTTCAGCGGCTCTTCATTGTAAGGGTGTTCGGCCACCTAGAGTCCTCATCAGCTACAGTCTGCAGCTTTGTCCCACTGGATATTTTTGACTTCAGAAAAGAGACTAATCCCGTCTGCCGTATTACGATCCCCATTGGAAGTAATGAGATCGTAAGACAGTGGATGGGATATCCGTCGCATTTGTGTCAGAGTATTCCCAGATCTAAATCAGTCTCTAAGTCCAACATAGAAATCTTCACTGCAACTCCATCCTGCTGCTCCTCAACGATGATGCCTCCTCCTCAGACACAGTTGCCTGCCTTGCCCCACTGAACTTTATCTTCTCAGGCATCCTTTAAGCAAGAAAGAAAGAGAACAGGTCCAATCCTTGTTGTCTATCCAAACTGTGCACATCTTGCTATTGTTGTTTGACCATGTGGCTGGATGGCAATCATTTTGTCCATGCAGCCGGTGTCCTTTGCCATAGCCTTCCATGTGTTATTTGTTTGCCATACTTCTTTGTTGTTTGACCATATAGCTGGCAGCCATTTTGTCCTTGCAGCCAGTCTCCCTTGCCATAGGCTTGCATGTTTTCCTTGTTCTCCATGCTTCCTTCTTGCTGTTGTTTGACCGTGTGGCTGGCTGGCAGCCATTTTGTGCATACACTGTGCAGCCAGTGTGTATTTGAGTTGACACAGGCTAACTTACAAACACCATTAATTATTGATCATTTATTTTAGAAGTTTATATTTTTATTTTTTACATTTTTATTTAAATTGCAATTACATTTTTGCCATTTTATAAATTACTTTTTTTTATTGTAAATGCTTATATTTTAGTTTTTCAAAACTTTTTTTAATTGTTATTTTTAATTATTTTTATATTACATTTTTCTATTTTTTTACATTTTTATTTTTAAATGTTAACTTTTTTTATTTGTATTTAATTCTGCATTTTGCCTTGATCCATCCATCCACTACACTCGATTCCTCCTTCCATCCATCCACCTAAGCATTTCCCCTGGATCACCTTGCCGCCACAGGTTATTTTATTTAAAATATTATTTCATTTACCCATGCACCTCTCTCTGACTACCTCAGGGGTTTCCTAAAACAGATGCAAATAAAGCAAAGAGCTAGATCTGCCTGTTGTGCTGTCTGATTTGAAATGTAATTTTTTTAATGGTATGGTTGTGTGGGTTGCCTTTCTGATAAATATAAGGTATATTAAATACGCAATTAACGCCACTAAGATTGCATTGCTCTTTACTATTTTGAACCTGCTGCAACAAAGGTATGCCACATTTAATTAACTACATGTTGTTCTTGCTTGTTGTCTTTAGATGTACAAGAGAAGAGACCCCACATCACCCACTGTACTGCCAAAGGGAAGACTCTACAGTTACTTCGGACCATAGGCACTAAACAATTTCACTTGTGCATCTTAGTGCCACTGCCAACCTAGAGCAAGTTATGATGGCCCCAAAGAAAGTTAACAGTGAGAAGAAGCTTTCCACCAGTGGCATGCCAACCGCCCCCTTTTTCGGGAGACGTGTGCCTGCTGCCACACCGGCCTCCAGGAAAGAACCTGGGAGCACTCTTGCATCAACAACAGCATCACCCTAACCCAAGCCCAAGGTGATGTCTGTCAGTGAAGCACCCACTGCAATCATGGTGATCCCAACGAGCAGTGATGTAATTGTATTTGACCCTTTCACAAAGTAGTAGCCAATCAGTTCAGGAAACAGCAAAGTGGACAGGAGCATCAGCCACATCTTCCCGAAGTTGGACCAGAACAGGAGGTTCAGCTTTCTGTTGAACAAGTATCTCCTATTTTAGAATCAAGGGCTCCCAGATCTCCAGCAAGAAAAAGGAAGGGTACTACTCCACCATTTTCTCCACGCACCACCTATGATGGCAATGATAGTGACATGGAGTGGCCCCGGCAGAGCTCAGAAAACACCAGGAGAGGCAAGGGAAAAGAAAAGTTCCAGAAAGCCTTGGAACCATGGAAGGGGATGATGATTAGGATGATGACAATGACACAGTCATTGTAGATGCTGGCACAAAGGAGTCTGACTTTACTATCGAACCGGCTCCAAGGGTTGCGGCACAGACAGCACCAACAGCTCCCATATATGTAAGACCCCAGCAGAGACCTGCAACAAACCCTACCTCAGTACAAGTATGCACTGTAGAGTGGCAATCAACACATCCATGACCACCTACATACAGTTCTTCTTCAGGCAGTAGCAGAAGCCAAATAAGAAAGAACTCCTCCACAGTTTGGGACTTTTTTATGATTAGCAAACAGGAGGAGAACATTGCCATATGCTCCATTTACCACGCAAGTCTTCATCGAGGTAAGCCTGGTTCACGTGCTACCGGAGGCCAGACAACCCATATGAAAAAACATCACTCAATCCAGTGGGAGCAACACCTTAAACAAACGACTCAACATGGTCGCCGTGGCGAATGTGAGGAGAGCCAGGAAACTTCTACTACACCTGGTCAAATCACAGTGGAAGGCGAGGAAGAAGAGGGTGACATCATCCTCATGCAAAGCAGCCCTGTCCCTAACAGTGCGCCAGAATCACATGCCTCAGTGACCTCACAATGGCACAGGAAGACTCAGAGTCAGATGGAGGCACCACAGCATACGGCGATTACAGCACCATGACACACATGGAGTCTACCACCACCTACATCTGAAAAGTCGCCTGCATCAGTTCCCCCACATTAACAGCGTAATAACAGAGTACCAGTTAAAGCCCTGATAAGGAGGTGACAACACTTTGTAACTCAACCTATTATATCTTGCAATGTCTGTTTGAACAGAACAAAACCGATCAATGACTATGTCACTGAAAGAGGAGCTGATGCAATTGGAAGAGCTATGACCATGGATACAAACGGGTCTTGTCAAATCCTTCACACAGATGCCGCTCCCTTTTGAGGTTTTCACATGTAAAGTTAGCAAGGATAGTACAATGGGACAAGCTATTCTGTATTGCATCTGCTACAGTGAAGCTAAAGAAGGTGTCGGAAATGAAAACATAGAAGCGCACGCCTTGGTTACTAGCCTAAGCTATAGTTTGACTTGTAATGCAAGGCTGCAAAACAACATGATGTTGTCCAAAGAGTACGTCTGTGCCAGCCTACTTGATCCACACTACAAAAAAAATCTTTGTGCTACCATTCCATTTGCTGAAGGGGATGTTTCACAATACAAGAAGTAGATTGTTGAGCAAGCAGGAGAACAGGAAGAACAGTTGGATCGTAGAGTCCCACTCTGCAGTTCTGAGGTGACGCCTTCAACTTCCAGAGAGGGCTATCTTGTCTTACATCCACCAACCCCACCAACAAGAAAACCGGCGACAACAGCAACAGAAGAACTGGACCCAACCTCTGCATTGGCTTGTTTTAAGTGGCTGTTTTTAAGTCTAGTACAGAGTCGAATGAAAAAGCGGATGAGCAGGCAGCAGCACCAATGATCATTCAGAGGATGTTACAGGAGGATCTGGATGACCAGATTGAGGTGCATGTTGATCAAAACCCATCGTTGTATTGAAATGGGAAGAGGAGCCAATCGCCAGAGCTCAGCAGGCTGGCAAAGTTTCTGGCTTGTCCTGTGGCCAGCATGTCTGCTGAATGTGTGTTCAGTGCAGCTGCTACAGTTGTTACAGTGAGAAGGACCATTCTCTCTCCTCAAAACGCAGAGAGATTGATCATGGTCAAAATGAACCAGCATTTCATACCAGCTGATTATACCATTCCTGGAACACCACAGGAGGAGGAAGAGGATGATTGGTCCGAATCAAGCGCGTTAGCTGACCAACGTCTGGGTGAACCACCAGAGCTAGAGTACAAACTCTATTTCCCGGACTGAGTGTGCCAGGGCCACCACAGAACTTTTTCATTATTTCTCATTCAGCTTCTTTTTCTCTTTGTTTAAAAACAAATGCTAGTGCAACATTATGTTTGTGTCGGATTTATGTTGCCCCACCATTGATTCTATATTCACATAGAAGCCAGGTTTGGAGTTGGACCTGCCTTCCTCACATGCCATCGCTTATCCCATACATCACCTAGCAAGGCTGCCCTAGAAGATAATTGATAAAAAGACTGCCAGTGCCAATGTCCAATTTGAATATGTGGATACCATCAAAGAGAAGGTATTTAGTTCAATCACCATGTTTGGATTGTAAGAGGTAACTAACTCTTGCACCAATGAGTGGTGATATATTGATTGATTGTGAATTTGTGAGTTATAACTGATGCATGTGGTGGCTGACAGTGAAGGAGAGAGTTCAACAAAACTGTAAACTTGTTTCTGATGATTTGCAATGTTTGGGTGATCATTTTTTCCTGAAAGTGAATGGCCTTTCAAAAGTAGTGAAATTTACTTGCAGTGTATATTCCTTTTTTTCTGGTTCCTCGTAAGCCACTTAACTTACAAAACACAAATCTACACAAAATACTCCAGCTCTGTTTCACTATTTGTTCTACACCAGTAGTGCACTTCACAAGTCTACCTTGCTCAGTTTGGGACTAGGACGGAGTTACTCTGAATCTGGAGGAAGAAGATGGAAGGACTCAGGGCAGGACTACCTCAGCTACTAGAAAGGAGAACGTTTTTGACTTCAAAGAGAACCCATGATGATGGCAAAGACTCTAAGGCCTAGTACTCACTCAGCTCCGTGAACTGGAGAGAGGTGCGTTGATTTGGAAATACTGCTGAGTATGTGGTTTCTGCATTGCTACCTCAAACATGAAACTCTTCTTGTGTTCTTATTCTGCCTCTGAGTCTTCTTGGTACACTCCTGGGTCCTCCTGAAGCTGATCTTGCTTTCTTTTGTCCCTTTCCTTTACTTTATGATACATCTACTGTTTTTTTCAATACACTCGCCTTCTCCTAGACCTCTCCTGCACAAACAAAACTCGCAAAGCTCAAGTCTCCAGCTTACCTAGTGGACAGGTTCAGACAGGCACCAGAGTGACGGACATGCCAAGAAGAATAGAGACACATCACCTAATTTGGCAATACAGTATAATTTTGCTTTTAACAATCACAATTTTTAGAACTGGTGGGTAACATTCAATATTCTATATTTCAAAACTAGAAGACATAACACTTAGGACATACTATATGGGGTATCTCTGGTGGAGAAGGATTGTTTCCAATGAATTTACTGAACTGTGTCATACTTTCTTACTTATCCCTTTGTTTCCTTCCACAGATTGACCATGGTGTGCTGCTCAGTACTCAGCTGCTCAATGAATGTTGTCAAGGTTTCTTTTGTGTAGTGTTTGTCTTTGTCACACCTTTCCCCAATTCCCCTTTCCCATCCATTTATTGAGTCTCTAACCTTCTTCCCCGGGCTATGTGATTTATTGAGGTGGGACCTAATTTTACACAATAAATGAATCACACACTTGCCGGGGTCGGACGTGGTGAAGGCAAGTAAGCAACACCAACTTACTGCATGACCTTCTACCTTCTATTACCTGAGCAATATTCCACACCAGCCCATCAACATCTTCATTTATGCCTTGTGTGTGTGTTCCATAAATGCTTAACCTGGTCTAAACACTCTTGAGTCTGAGCCCGCTTCTGACTCCACAATCTCATCTCCCAAGTTTAGTTTTATTACACTACAGCACCCCACAATTGCTCAGAAGAAACTGATATTCCTATTTTTTTTTTTATCATTTCAAGTCTTCTTCTTTGCTGTGTGTCTATGCTGTTATTGTGGTAGTCTGGTCTCAGTCTTCCTACAGCTAGGATATACAATGATGACCCAATAACTCGTTATTTACTTTCAATCAAGTTGACAGTGGTGCATATCCTTTTGATTAATCCTGTAGTTGGTGTTCGCATTGATGGGAGTGGCACTTTCTCTCAAGTTCTGTCTTCCCTATTAGCTTGCTAGCCTGCTACTACTACTACTACCTACCACCCTTTTATCATGTCATCGTGGGAAAGCCATGCAGTAAGAAGACAACTCCCTCACATCATCTATTCAGGTAGAAGTACTATGGATTGAAGTGAGCTTGTAAGTATTTAACTTCTACTGAAGGAGATGTTGTCTATGTGTACTGGGTTTTTGTATGCAAAATAGAAAGGGACAATCATCCCCTAGTGTTAAATAATAGTTACAGAGGGCAATAGAGCAAGGGTCTAAGTAAATGACAAACTTTTTTTAGCCGGTTAAAAATAACGGCTACACTAAGACAGCAGTGCAAACTAAAACTCTAAAACACCAAAATAATGTTCTGAGGCACAAATGACGTAAAAAAATAATATCTGCTTTATTATTTTCACATATAAAATCCTCCCTCTCTACCCACAACAGTCCCACCCCTCTCCCGGACAAATATAACCCGACCCCGAAAAGTCCAATGAAAAGACCAAAGACATCTCCCCCCAAAATAAAAAAAATTAAAAAAGGGCTTGAAAAAAGGGACTGCCTCTATGGGTCCGGAGCTGGTTGATGCTCTACTCTATCTTGGCTAGCTGGCTCTACTAACTGTCCATTCGCTGCAGGATATGCCTTCGAAATGCCCTGCTGGAGAGGGAGGGTGAAGCAGCAGGTACAGTCAGGGACCCTGACTGCTTGCAGTGGCGCCGGCGATCTAGTGGCTGGGAGACTGGGGGCTGGGTCCGAGGCCACTGTTTCGGCCTCTTCCTTCTCCAGGATCACCAGGCACTGGTACTCACCCCAAATGTTCCCCAGCCTCTGCTGCTGCAGACAGCCTGCTATCCCCTGCCTAGTTGGTGGTGGGTGTCGGGCAGGAGTAGCTATATCAAGGAAAAAAAAAGACAAATTGTAAAAAATAGTCTGAACAAACACTTGTTCAAATGATAGATAGTGGTTGGCTCAGTGACGCTACATTGCTGGTCCCCTAGTGACAATGGAATTTGATGTGATTATTATTTATGATTAGGAGAGTCACAGGGTCAATATTTTATTTGTTTACATACACATGCCTCACATAAGAAACACTAACTGTCTGACAGAAAAGAATTAAGGCAAAATAAAACCAGATTAAAAAGCTGGTGATTTCATTGTTTTATTTAAAGGCTTTTCTAGTAACTAATTAGACACATTTAGTGTAAAAATAAAAAATAATTACCTCTCATTTTGATGAGTAAGACACTATGCACTATGGAGTACAAGTTGCTATGCCAAATTATTGAAGGCATGCGAGCCAACGCTTCAAGTACATTGCTACTGTCTGCAGCTCGGGCAGCTGTAGCTGAAAATTATCTACCTTTAAATCCAATGGCCAAGCTCTTCCTCAATGCTTCTTACTTTGTTTAGTTTCTAACCTGACTCCAAAGAGGAAGATGAATAAATAAGATACATCACACATGTTTTATATAAAATGTGGATATATTTTCCTGTCTACCGTTAAGTAGATGGGAGAGGAAACAATGCACTGCACTACAGGGAGTGGGCTATATAGATTGTATTTGGCACGTTCGTCATAGAGTATCACCTACGCCAAACTTGCAATCAAATCGGGCACTTACTAGTTCCACTTTACTTACTGGTCTCGCCCACCATCACACATTCTTTCCAACAAATTGATTCACTGGGCGGAAAAGAAAGTAAAGAGCCGTGACTTACTCTACTGCAGAGTATGACAGATGGTTTAGGCAGGTAGGTAAAGCTTTCACTATAGAAGAATAGAGGGAAGTCACAGATCTATCTATAAAACAAGAGCTCCCTTCTTTATTCATCCAAGCAATTATTCAATCATCCTTTCATTCTTCCCCTATATACAGAAAACACCCACAGCCACCATGATTTAAGCTTTACGTTCTCTCATCCAGTCTTCCACCCAGATTCACAATCCTTTATCTACACATTCAGTACCCACAATATCCATCCTTCCTTTTAATCATCCTTTCACTCATCCATCTATTTACCCAATGCCAATACTCACCCACACATCTTTTTCATCCACCCATGTATTATTTCTTTTCACTTCTTTAACCCATCTTTTTCTTTTAACCTTCTGTTCTTTCCTGTTCCCATCAGGCCATCTTTTTTTAGCGTACATTATGTGTCCTTTTGCTGAGTTGCAGATGGAAGAGGATACAAGTAACCCAAACATTGCTGTAGCTGTAATGCAGGGGGTTCATAAATCTGATAACTAAAATGCCCTTGTAGCTAGTGAGTAACAGTTATTGTCAATAAGCAAAGCAATTTGACTTACCAGTGGCCGTCCCTGCGTCTCCCTATGCTCCATTTGCTCCTGCAGTGGTGGAACTTGAGCGAGCTCCTCCTACTCCACTGGTGGTTGGTGTGGCTATAAAAACACAGTATACAGTTTTGAGATGCCAGATACCATTCTTAATTTTTAAAATAAAAAAAATACAACCGCAACCATTACAGTTAGGTTAGGACTGCAGTATCTTCTGTCAAAAATATCACTCTAGGAATTTTGTTGGAATATTAAAAAAAACAGGTAGACAAGCCAACCAAAAGCTTCCCGTTATAGAGGGGCAGACAGGCCAACCAAAAGCTTCACATAAAAGAGCTATAGCCTATGACTTGGAATCATTGAAGAGTAATGAAGGAGTGGAATACAAAATGGTCAATAAAAAGCACAAAAAAAAGATAATGCAGGGATAACAGGAATAAAACAAAACTTGGATGGGGGAGTTGGAAAAATGGAGGCAGTAAAGAGAAAGTAAACAAGGCAAAATTAAAAGTAGTATAAAAGAGGGGAGAGGTAAAAGTTAATGTTAAAAATATTAAATAATAGGACTTAGTGGGATGAGCAGAGCCATCAGCATTGGTGCTGGTGGTCGGTGCCTCCCCAGCTCCTGCTGGACTCACCGGTGCAGTGCCTTTCTTCTTGCCCTTGGGTGTTGATGTAAGGTTACAAAGTAGATTAAAAAAATACATTAGTGGTACCGTAAATCTCCACTTAATTATTATTTAACAGCCAAATGCAATAAAATTGTACTTAAGTCAGATCGCCTATGGCACTATACTAGTATCATCAACTTTCGTTGAGTTGGCTATACTCCTAAAATCCGTATTCCAAATTTCCTTAAGAAAATCTACATTTAGAACTAATGCATTGCAATGACTGATCTTTAATTTTATTCTCATTTCTCAAGCCCCTTGAGGGACCGACTTTGTCTCACTTTGTTTGCAATGCACCCACACTTGCATCAATGTGAAATTATTTGGGACTGTACACGCTACATAAAGTCACAGAGAATGCTAACTCACGGATATCACTAATTCACTATATAGTTAGGAGAAGCTCAGAGGAGTCTGCGATTCAATGGCTTCTTAAATAATCAGTCAAAGTGAGTGCCTGCCTACAAGTATAAAAATCAATGATTTAGCACCGAGCAACTTGCTAGCTCTAAATGGATCACAGAATAAATAATAATCTAACGTAAACTAAACATAACTTACCTTTGAGTGGAAGCCGAATGCTATATGGAAAAAAAAGTTAGAATTGCAGAACACAAACAATAAAAATATAATATTCACCAAGTCCCTCACATAGCAGGTCGAGCAGGTCCTCCTCTCAGTCGATAATATCTGCCATTAAATATATGCGTCAGCTGCTGGGTGGTGTGCTGGACCTAGGTGGCGGCCCTGACCAAATGGCACACCCTACCCAAACACTGCAGACACTGCCGCAGGGGGTAACCGCTCCTAGGCCTGCATGGAGGGGAGGTGGTGCTGCACATAAAAACAAGTGCTGCCACCTCCTCCTTGCTGAAGATCGGGCGAGGCTGCACCCCTTGACATCGGCACCACCCACAAGGAAGGCTACTGTTGCTGCTCTGCCATGGTGCTGGGTGGGTAGGGTAAGAGGAAAAAAAAGAAACAGGAGGAAAAGGAAAGAAAGAAGGTAAAATAAGCAAATAGTCACAAGAACGTTAGTTAGAGTAAAGTTTTTCCAACACAAAAGTTGTTAACCTATGTGCAGCAGAAATAACTTTTTACAAGTATCTAATTTAATGTGTCATATCAATCATGTTCCATACTTGAAGTTGATAGCAGAGTGCCCAAAATCTGTTAGCTTGACAATTTCAAGAGTCTCTCGCAGAGTCATGTAGTAATTTATTTATAAGATATTACTAGCAGGTATTACTTAAACAGGAAAATGGTTGTTTACAGACACAAATTGCCTCGAACTGTTCCAGAGAAAAACTCACAAATTTCATCAGGCACACACTTTTGAAAGGTCAGAGAATATTATTTGCACATTCATTGAAAACAATAATGTCTGGAGTCTGATTACCAGTAATATCAAGCATTCCCTTTTTTAATTTTTTTTCTTCTAATTTCACTCTGTATTTGTCCATATTTATGTGTTGCTCATTTTAGCTGTATTTGCCCATACTTAACATGGACTTTCTGAAAAATAAAATACAACTAGTGTATTTCTTCATTTAACAGTTAAATGTACACTCCCACTTCAGACCCTGATGGATTTTTTATGTTATATTAACATATTCATGATTCATCAATACACTTTATGAAAACATGAACAAAGAATGTTTCTGATTAGGTTTCACTGGGAAACGTTAACTCCATTGTCTCTGTCAACAGGCACAGATACTGGCCTGACAGTCGTGAATGACCAATCTTTCGTTCTTATCCATATTGAAAAATAAATACAGATTGGAAAAGGAATGGAAAAAAAATCTGTCTGTAAGTATCAGAATAAACATGAAAAAAACAGAAACCTGGGAGCCGTCTTTATGTTATGTGTCTGTGTGCCTTCAGTTTATGATGAACCTTCAAATGTGAACTTCTTCATTGTAAAGTTTAATCTGACAGCCCAAAATGGTTCAATGAGTAAAATATTTATTACAAGGTTACCAACGACATCATTGTTTATTTTAATTCTTAGCATTTCAACGAATATTTAAAAGTTTCACAAATCCTGACCTGCACATTTGCATGATATTCAGTTTGTTCACTTGGTCTGGATATGAACGGATAATGGTCATGAATATATAAAAAGTTACTTTTGGTTGTAATGTTCCTCATACCTGACTTTTTGAATACAAAAATGATCAACAATTTTCAGGAATAACTTTGACTGGCATAGCCAGGTTATTAAAAGTGTTTGAAAACAAACGCGAATTATTGTCAGACAGATTTGCAGTACAAAGATTGTTTTAGATGCTTTGTTTCTGGTAGTTGTGGTCACAGAGCCTTATCAAGGAGAAGATCCCAATTAAAAGCAGCATGATTTATGTGAATGAGCAGCATCTTGTTCAACACAGGAATATGTGATATTCTTATGAACAAGACATGAAAAAGTGCAAGTAAGAGATAAAATAATCATCAAAACATCATTGGATATTCTTAAAGGTTTATGCCTGCCCATATGGTGCTTATTACATAAAAAAATAATAATGTTATACAGCATTCTTTGGGAAAATACAATTCAATGCCCTACACTTCAACAACAAAGTTAAATGAGTTCCACAGGAGTAGGCCCATGTGTCAAAAATGCAAAGTTTTGTCACAGTGAAATAGGACTTGAATTCAGGACTCCAAATTCCAGATTCCAGGTCCAATGCCACATTCAATAGACCACTAAGGCCCCAATTAAGGGGCATGCTGTAAGGATTGGGTGGGGATACTTCTTTGTTGTTTGACCATATAGCTGGCAGCCATTTTGTCCTTGCAGCCAGTCTCCCTTGCCATAGGCTTGCATGTTTTCCTTGTTCTCCATGCTTCCTTCTTGCTGTTGTTTGACCATGTGGCTGGCAGCCATTTTGTGCATACACTGTGCAGCCAGTGTGTCTTTGAGTTGACACAGGCTAACTTACAAACACCATTAATTATTGATCATTTATTTTAGAAGTTTATATTTTTATTTTTTACATTTTTATTTAAATTGCAATTACATTTTTGCCATTTTATAAATTACTTTTTTTTATTGTAAATGCTTATATTTTAGTTTTTCAAAACTTTTTTTAATTGTTATTTTTAATTATTTTTATATTACATTTTTCTATTTTTTTACATTTTTATTTTTAAATGTTAACTTTTTTTATTTGTATTTAATTCTGCATTTTGCCTTGATCCATCCATCCACTACACTCGATTCCTCCTTCCATCCATCCACCTAAGCATTTCCCCTGGATCACCTTGCCGCCACAGGTTATTTTATTTAAAATATTATTTCATTTACCCATGCACCTCTCTCTGACTACCTCAGGGGTTTCCTAAAACAGATGCAAATAAAGCAAAGAGCTAGATCTGCCTGTTGTGCTGTCTGATTTGAAATGTAATTTTTTTAATGGTATGGTTGTGTGGGTTGCCTTTCTGATAAATATAAGGTATATTAAATACGCAATTAACGCCACTAAGATTGCATTGCTCTTTACTATTTTGAACCTGCTGCAACAAAGGTATGCCACATTTAATTAACTACATGTTGTTCTTGCTTGTTGTCTTTAGATGTACAAGAGAAGAGACCCCACATCACCCACTGTACTGCCAAAGGGAAGACTCTACAGTTACTTCGGACCATAGGCACTAAACAATTTCACTTGTGCATCTTAGTGCCACTGCCAACCTAGAGCAAGTTATGATGGCCCCAAAGAAAGTTAACAGTGAGAAGAAGCTTTCCACCAGTGGCATGCCAACCGCCCCCTTTTTCGGGAGACGTGTGCCTGCTGCCACACCGGCCTCCAGGAAAGAACCTGGGAGCACTCTTGCATCAACAACAGCATCACCCTAACCCAAGCCCAAGGTGATGTCTGTCAGTGAAGCACCCACTGCAATCATGGTGATCCCAACGAGCAGTGATGTAATTGTATTTGACCCTTTCACAAAGTAGTAGCCAATCAGTTCAGGAAACAGCAAAGTGGACAGGAGCATCAGCCACATCTTCCCGAAGTTGGACCAGAACAGGAGGTTCAGCTTTCTGTTGAACAAGTATCTCCTATTTTAGAATCAAGGGCTCCCAGATCTCCAGCAAGAAAAAGGAAGGGTACTACTCCACCATTTTCTCCACGCACCACCTATGATGGCAATGATAGTGACATGGAGTGGACCCCGGCAGAGCTCAGAAAACACCAGGAGAGGCAAGGGAAAAGAAAAGTTCCAGAAAGCCTTGGAACCATGGAAGGGGATGATGATTAGGATGATGACAATGACACAGTCATTGTAGATGCTGGCACAAAGGAGTCTGACTTTACTATCGAACCGGCTCCAAGGGTTGCGGCACAGACAGCACCAACAGCTCCCATATATGTAAGACCCCAGCAGAGACCTGCAACAAACCCTACCTCAGTACAAGTATGCACTGTAGAGTGGCAATCAACACATCCATGACCACCTACATACAGTTCTTCTTCAGGCAGTAGCAGAAGCCAAATAAGAAAGAACTCCTCCACAGTTTGGGACTTTTTTATGATTAGCAAACAGGAGGAGAACATTGCCATATGCTCCATTTACCACGCAAGTCTTCATCGAGGTAAGCCTGGTTCACGTGCTACCGGAGGCCAGACAACCCATATGAAAAAACATCACTCAATCCAGTGGGAGCAACACCTTAAACAAACGACTCAACATGGTCGCCGTGGTGAATGTGAGGAGAGCCAGGAAACTTCTACTACACCTGGTCAAATCACAGTGGAAGGCGAGGAAGAAGAGGGTGACATCATCCTCATGCAAAGAAGCCCTGTCCCTAACAGTGCGCCAGAATCACATGCCTCAGTGACCTCACAATGGCACAGGAAGACTCAGAGTCAGATGGAGGCACCACAGCATACGGCGATTACAGCACCATGACACACATGGAGTCTACCACCACCTACATCTGAAAAGTCGCCTGCATCAGTTCCCCCACATTAACAGCGTAATAACAGAGTACCAGTTAAAGCCCTGATAAGGAGGTGACAACACTTTGTAACTCAACCTATTATATCTTGCAATGTCTGTTTGAACAGTACAAAACCGATCAATGACTATGTCACTGAAAGAGGAGCTGATGCAATTGGAAGAGCTATGACCATGGATACAAACGGGTCTTGTCAAATCCTTCACACAGATGCCGCTCCCTTTTGAGGTTTTCACGTGTAAAGTTAGCAAGGATAGTACAATGGGCCAAGCTATTCTGTATTGCATCTGCTACAGTGAAGCTAAAGAAGGTGTCGGAAAGGTTCGCATTTGGGGTGCGAATGAAAACATAGAAGCGCACGCCTTGGTTACTAGCCTAAGCTATAGTTTGACTTGTAATGCAAGGCTGCAAAACAACATGATCTTGTCCAAAGAGTACGTCTGTGCCAGCCTACTTGATCCACACTACAAAAAAAATCTTTGTGCTACCATTCCATTTGCTGAAGGGGATGTTTCACAATACAAGAAGTAGATTGTTGAGCAAGCAGGAGAACAGGAAGAACAGTTGGATCGTAGAGTCCCACTCTGCAGTTCTGAGGTGACGCCTTCAACTTCCAGAGAGGGCTATCTTGTCTCACATCCACCAACCCCACCAACAAGAAAACCGGCGACAACAGCAACAGAAGAACTGGACCCAACCTCTGCATTGGCTTGTTTTAAGTGGCTGTTTTTAAGTCTAGTACAGAGTCGAATGAAAAAGCGGATGAGCAGGCAGCAGCACCAATGATCATTCAGAGGATGTTACAGGAGGATCTGGATGACCAGATTGAGGTGCATGTTGATCAAAACCCATCGTTGTATTGAAATGGGAAGAGGAGCCAATCGCCAGAGCTCAGCAGGCTGGCAAAGTTTCTGGCTTGTCCTGTGGCCAGCATGTCTGCTGAATGTGTGTTCAGTGCAGCTGCTACAGTTGTTACAGTGAGAAGGACCATTCTCTCTCCTCAAAACGCAGAGAGATTGATCATGGTCAAAATGAACCAGCATTTCATACCAGCTGATTATACCATTCCTGGAACACCACAGGAGGAGGAAGAGGATGATTGGTCCGAATCAAGCGCGTTAGCTGACCAACGTCTGGGTGAACCACCAGAGCTAGAGTACAAACTCTATTTCCCGGACTGAGTGTGCCAGGGCCACCACAGAACTTTTTCATTATTTCTCATTCAGCTTCTTTTTCTCTTTGTTTAAAAACAAATGCTAGTGCAACATTATGTTTGTGTCGGATTTATGTTGCCCCACCATTGATTCTATATTCACATAGAAGCCAGGTTTGGAGTTGGACCTGCCTTCCTCACATGCCATCGCTTATCCCATACATCACCTAGCAAGGCTGCCCTAGAAGATAATTGATAAAAAGACTGCCAGTGCCAATGTCCAATTTGAATATGTGGATACCATCAAAGAGAAGGTATTTTGTTCAATCACCATGTTTGGATTGTAAGAGGTAACTAACTCTTGCACCAATGAGTGGTGATATATTGATTGATTGTGAATTTGTGAGTTATAACTGATGCATGTGGTGGCTGACAGTGAAGGAGAGAGTTCAACAAAACTGTAAACTTGTTTCTGATGATTTGCAATGTTTGGGTGATCATTTTTTCCTGAAAGTGAATGGCCTTTCAAAAGTAGTGAAATTTACTTGCAGTGTATATTCCTTTTTTTCTGGTTCCTCGTAAGCCACTTAACTTACAAAACACAAATCTACACAAAATACTCCAGCTCTGTTTCACTATTTGTTCTACACCAGTAGTGCACTTCACAAGTCTACCTTGCTCAGTTTGGGACTAGGACGGAGTTACTCTGAATCTGGAGGAAGAAGATGGAAGGACTCAGGGCAGGACTACCTCAGCTACTAGAAAGGAGAACGTTTTTGACTTCAAAGAGAACCCATGATGATGGCAAAGACTCTAAGGCCTAGTACTCACTCAGCTCCGTGAACTGGAGAGAGGTGCGTTGATTTGGAAATACTGCTGAGTATGTGGTTTCTGCATTGCTACCTCAAACATGAAACTCTTCTTGTGTTCTTATTCTGCCTCTGAGTCTTCTTGGTACACTCCTGGGTCCTCCTGAAGCTGATCTTGCTTTCTTTTGTCCCTTTCCTTTACTTTATGATACATCTACTGTTTTTTTCAATACACTCGCCTTCTCCTAGACCTCTCCTGCACAAACAAAACTCGCAAAGCTCAAGTCTCCAGCTTACCTAGTGGACAGGTTCAGACAGGCACCAGAGTGACGGACATGCCAAGAAGAATAGAGACACATCACCTAATTTGGCAATACAGTATAATTTTGCTTTTAACAATCACAATTTTTAGAACTGGTGGGTAACATTCAATATTCTATATTTCAAAACTAGAAGACATAACACTTAGGACATACTATATGGGGTATCTCTGATGGAGAAGGATTGTTTCCAATGAATTTACTGAACTGTGTCATACTTTCTTACTTATCCCTTTGTTTCCTTCCACAGATTGACCATGGTGTGCTGCTCAGTACTCAGCTGCTCAATGAATGTTGTCAAGGTTTCTTTTGTGTAGTGTTTGTCTTTGTCACACCTTTCCCCAATTCCCCTTTCCCATCCATTTATTGAGTCTCTAACCTTCTTCCCCGGGCTATGTGATTTATTGAGGTGGGACCTAATTTTACACAATAAATGAATCACACACTTGCCGGGGTCGGACGTGGTGAAGGCAAGTAAGCAACACCAACTTACTGCATGACCTTCTACCTTCTATTACCTGAGCAATATTCCACACCAGCCCATCAACATCTTCATTTATGCCTTGTGTGTGTGTTCCATAAATGCTTAACCTGGTCTAAACACTCTTGAGTCTGAGCCCGCTTCTGACTCCACAATCTCATCTCCCAAGTTTAGTTTTATTACACTACAGCACCCCACAATTGCTCAGAAGAAACTGATATTCCTATTTTTTTTTTTATCATTTCAAGTCTTCTTCTTTGCTGTGTGTCTATGCTGTTATTGTGGTAGTCTGGTCTCAGTCTTCCTACAGCTAGGATATACAATGATGACCCAATAACTCGTTATTTACTTTCAATCAAGTTGACAGTGGTGCATATCCTTTTGATTAATCCTGTAGTTGGTGTTCGCATTGATGGGAGTGGCACTTTCTCTCAAGTTCTGTCTTCCCTATTAGCTTGCTAGCCTGCTACTACTACTACTACCTACCACCCTTTTATCATGTCATCGTGGGAAAGCCATGCAGTAAGAAGACAACTCCCTCACATCATCTATTCAGGTAGAAGTACTATGGATTGAAGTGAGCTTGTAAGTATTTAACTTCTACTGAAGGAGATGTTGTCTATGTGTACTGGGTTTTTGTATGCAAAATAGAAAGGGACAATCATCCCCTAGTGTTAAATAATAGTTACAGAGGGCAATAGAGCAAGGGTCTAAGTAAATGACAAACTTTTTTTAGCCGGTTAAAAATAACGGCTACACTAAGACAGCAGTGCAAACTAAAACTCTAAAACACCAAAATAATGTTCTGAGGCACAAATGACGTAAAAAAATAATATCTGCTTTATTATTTTCACATATAAAATCCTCCCTCTCTACCCACAACAGTCCCACCCCTCTCCCGGACAAATATAACCCGACCCCGAAAAGTCCAATGAAAAGACCAAAGACATCTCCCCCCAAAATAATTTTTTTTTAAAAAGGGCTTGAAAAAAGGGACTGCCTCTATGGGTCCGGAGCTGGTTGATGCTCTACTCTATCTTGGCTAGCTGGCTCTACTAACTGTCCATTCGCTGCAGGATATGCCTTCGAAATGCCCTGCTGGAGAGGGAGGGTGAAGCAGCAGGTACAGTCAGGGACCCTGACTGCTTGCAGTGGCGCCGGCGATCTAGTGGCTGGGAGACTGGGGGCTGGGTCCGAGGCCACTGTTTCGGCCTCTTCCTTCTCCAGGATCACCAGGCACTGGTACTCACCCCAAATGTTCCCCAGCCTCTGCTGCTGCAGACAGCCTGCTATCCCCTGCCTAGTTGGTGGTGGGTGTCGGGCAGGAGTAGCTATATCAAGGAAAAAAAAAGACAAATTGTAAAAAATAGTCTGAACAAACACTTGTTCAAATGATAGATAGTGGTTGGCTCAGTGACGCTACATTGCTGGTCCCCTAGTGACAATGGAATTTGATGTGATTATTATTTATGATTAGGAGAGTCACAGGGTCAATATTTTATTTGTTTACATACACATGCCTCACATAAGAAACACTAACTGTCTGACAGAAAAGAATTAAGGCAAAATAAAACCAGATTAAAAAGCTGGTGATTTCATTGTTTTATTTAAAGGCTTTTCTAGTAACTAATTAGACACATTTAGTGTAAAAATAAAAAATAATTACCTCTCATTTTGATGAGTAAGACACTATGCACTATGGAGTACAAGTTGCTATGCCAAATTATTGAAGGCATGCGAGCCAACGCTTCAAGTACATTGCTACTGTCTGCAGCTCGGGCAGCTGTAGCTGAAAATTATCTACCTTTAAATCCAATGGCCAAGCTCTTCCTCAAATGCTTCTTACTTTGTTTAGTTTCTAACCTGACTCCAAAGAGGAAGATGAATAAATAAGATACATCACACATGTTTTATATAAAATGTGGATATATTTTCCTGTCTACCGTTAAGTAGATGGGAGAGGAAACAATGCACTGCACTACAGGGAGTGGGCTATATAGATTGTATTTGGCACGTTCGTCATAGAGTATCACCTACGCCAAACTTGCAATCAAATCGGGCACTTACTAGTTCCACTTTACTTACTGGTCTCGCCCACCATCACACATTCTTTCCAACAAATTGATTCACTGGGCGGAAAAGAAAGTAAAGAGCCGTGACTTACTCTACTGCAGAGTATGACAGATGGTTTAGGCAGGTAGGTAAAGCTTTCACTATAGAAGAATAGAGGGAAGTCACAGATCTATCTATAAAACAAGAGCTCCCTTCTTTATTCATCCAAGCAATTATTCAATCATCCTTTCATTCTTCCCCTATATACAGAAAACACCCACAGCCACCATGATTTAAGCTTTACGTTCTCTCATCCAGTCTTCCACCCAGATTCACAATCCTTTATCTACACATTCAGTACCCACAATATCCATCCTTCCTTTTAATCATCCTTTCACTCATCCATCTATTTACCCAATGCCAATACTCACCCACACATCTTTTTCATCCACCCATGTATTATTTCTTTTCACTTCTTTAACCCATCTTTTTCTTTTAACCTTCTGTTCTTTCCTGTTCCCATCAGGCCATCTTTTTTTAGCGTACATTATGTGTGCTTTTGCTGAGTTGCAGATGGAAGAGGATACAAGTAACCCAAACATTGCTGTAGCTGTAATGCAGGGGGTTCATAAATCTGATCACTAAAATGCCCTTGTAGCTAGTGAGTAACAGTTATTGTCAATAAGCAAAGCAATTTGACTTACCAGTGGCCGTCCCTGCGTCTCCCTATGCTCCATTTGCTCCTGCAGTGGTGGAACTTGAGCGAGCTCCTCCTACTCCACTGGTGGTTGGTGTGGCTATAAAAACACAGTATACAGTTTTGAGATGCCAGATACCATTCTTAATTTTTAAAATAAAAAAAATACAACCGCAACCATTACAGTTAGGTTAGGACTGCAGTATCTTCTGTCAAAAATATCACTCTAGGAATTTTGTTGGAATATTAAAAAAAACAGGTAGACAAGCCAACCAAAAGCTTCCCGTTATAGAGGGGCAGACAGGCCAACCAACAGCTTCACATAAAAGAGCTATAGCCTATGACTTGGAATCATTGAAGAGTAATGAAGGAGTGGAATACAAAATGGTCAATAAAAAGCACAAAAAAAAGAGAATGCAGGGATAACAGGAATAAAACAAAACTTGGATGGGGGAGTTGGAAAAATGGAGGCAGTAAAGAGAAAGTAAACAAGGCAAAATTAAAAGTAGTATAAAAGAGGGGAGAGGTAAAAGTTAATGTTAAAAATATTAAATAATAGGACTTAGTGGGATGAGCAGAGCCATCAGCATTGGTGCTGGTGGTCGGTGCCTCCCCAGCTCCTGCTGGACTCACCGGTGCAGTGCCTTTCTTCTTGCCCTTGGGTGTTGATGTAAGGTTACAAAGTAGATTAAAAAAATACATTAGTGGTACCGTAAATCTCCACTTAATTATTATTTAACAGCCAAATGCAATAAAATTGTACTTAAGTCAGATCGCCTATGGCACTATACTAGTATCATCAACTTTCGTTGAGTTGGCTATACTCCTAAAATCCGTATTCCAAATTTCCTTAAGAAAATCTACATTTAGAACTAATGCATTGCAATGACTGATCTTTAATTTTATTCTCATTTCTCAAGCCCCTTGAGGGACCGACTTTGTCTCACTTTGTTTGCAATGCACCCACACTTGCATCAATGTGAAATTATTTGGGACTGTACACGCTACATAAAGTCACAGAGAATGCTAACTCACTGATATCACTAATTCACTACATAGTTAGGAGAAGCTCAGAGGAGTCTGCGATTCAATGGCTTCTTAAATAATCAGTCAAAGTGAGTGCCTGCCTACAAGTATAAAAATCAATGATTTAGCACCGAGCAACTTGCTAGCTCTAAATGGATCACAGAATAAATAATAATCTAACGTAAACTAAACATAACTTACCTTTGAGTGGAAGCCGAATGCTATATGGAAAAAAAAGTTAGAATTGCAGAACACAAACAATAAAAATATAATATTCACCAAGTCCCTCACATAGCAGGTCGAGCAGGTCCTCCTCTCAGTCGATAATATCTGCCATTAAATATATGCGTCAGCTGCTGGGTGGTGTGCTGGACCTAGGTGGCGGCCCTGACCAAATGGCACACCCTACCCAAACACTGCAGACACTGCCGCAGGGGGTAACCGCTCCTAGGCCTGCATGGAGGGGAGGTGGTGCTGCACATAAAAACAAGTGCTGCCACCTCCTCCTTGCTGAAGATCGGGCGAGGCTGCACCCCTTGACATCGGCACCACCCACAAGGAAGGCTACTGTTGCTGCTCTGCCATGGTGCTGGGTGGGTAGGGTAAGAGGAAAAAAAAGAAACAGGAGGAAAAGGAAAGAAAGAAGGTAAAATAAGCAAATAGTCACAAGAACGTTAGTTAGAGTAAAGTTTTTCCAACACAAAAGTTGTTAACCTATGTGCAGCAGAAATAACTTTTTACAAGTATCTAATTTAATGTGTCATATCAATCATGTTCCATACTTGAAGTTGATAGCAGAGTGCCCAAAATCTGTTAGCTTGACAATTTCAAGAGTCTCTCGCAGAGTCATGTAGTAATTTATTTATAAGATATTACTAGCAGGTATTACTTAAACAGGAAAATGGTTGTTTACAGACACAAATTGCCTCGAACTGTTCCAGAGAAAAACTCACAAATTTCATCAGGCACACACTTTTGAAAGGTCAGAGAATATTATTTGCACATTTATTCATGATTCATCAATACACTTTATGAAAACATGAACAAAGAATGTTTCTGATTAGGTTTCACTGGGAAACGTTAACTCCATTGTCTCTGTCAACAGGCACAGATACTGGCCTGACAGTCGTGAATGACCAATCTTTCGTTCTTATCCATATTGAAAAATAAATACAGATTGGAAAAGGAATGGAAAAAAAATCTGTCTGTAAGTATCAGAATAAACATGAAAAAAACAGAAACCTGGGAGCCGTCTTTATGTTATGTGTCTGTGTGCCTTCAGTTTATGATGAACCTTCAAATGTGAACTTCTTCATTGTAAAGTTTAATCTGACAGCCCAAAATGGTTCAATGAGTAAAATATTTATTACAAGGTTACCAACGACATCATTGTTTATTTTAATTCTTAGCATTTCAACGAATATTTAAAAGTTTCACAAATCCTGACCTGCACATTTGCATGATATTCAGTTTGTTCACTTGGTCTGGATATGAACGGATAATGGTCATGAATATATAAAAAGTTACTTTTGGTTGTAATGTTCCTCATACCTGACTTTTTGAATACAAAAATGATCAACAATTTTCAGGAATAACTTTGACTGGCATAGCCAGGTTATTAAAAGTGTTTGAAAACAAACGCGAATTATTGTCAGACAGATTTGCAGTACAAAGATTGTTTTAGATGCTTTGTTTCTGGTAGTTGTGGTCACAGAGCCTTATCAAGGAGAAGATCCCAATTAAAAGCAGCATGATTTATGTGAATAAGCAGCATCTTGTTCAACACAGGAATATGTGATATTCTTATGAACAAGACATGAAAAAGTGCAAGTAAGAGATAAAATAATCATCAAAACATCATTGGATATTCTTAAAGGTTTATGCCTGCCCATATGGTGCTTATTACATAAAAAAATAATAATGTTATACAGCATTCTTTGGGAAAATACAATTCAATGCCCTACACTTCAACAACAAAGTTAAATGAGTTCCACAGGAGTAGGCCCATGTGTCAAAAATGCAAAGTTTTGTCACAGTGAAATAGGACTTGAATTCAGGACTCCAAATTCCAGATTCCAGGTCCAATGCCACATTCAATAGACCACTAAGGCCCCAATTAAGGGGCATGCTGTAAGGATTGGGTGGGGATACTTCTTTGTTGTTTGACCATATAGCTGGCAGCCATTTTGTCCTTGCAGCCAGTCTCCCTTGCCATAGGCTTGCATGTTTTCCTTGTTCTCCATGCTTCCTTCTTGCTGTTGTTTGACCATGTGGCTGGCAGCCATTTTGTGCATACACTGTGCAGCCAGTGTGTCTTTGAGTTGACACAGGCTAACTTACAAACACCATTAATTATTGATCATTTATTTTAGAAGTTTATATTTTTATTTTTTACATTTTTATTTAAATTGCAATTACATTTTTGCCATTTTATAAATTACTTTTTTTTATTGTAAATGCTTATATTTTAGTTTTTCAAAACTTTTTTTAATTGTTATTTTTAATTATTTTTATATTACATTTTTCTATTTTTTTACATTTTTATTTTTAAATGTTAACTTTTTTTATTTGTATTTAATTCTGCATTTTGCCTTGATCCATCCATCCACTACACTCGATTCCTCCTTCCATCCATCCACCTAAGCATTTCCCCTGGATCACCTTGCCGCCACAGGTTATTTTATTTAAAATATTATTTCATTTACCCATGCACCTCTCTCTGACTACCTCAGGGGTTTCCTAAAACAGATGCAAATAAAGCAAAGAGCTAGATCTGCCTGTTGTGCTGTCTGATTTGAAATGTAATTTTTTTAATGGTATGGTTGTGTGGGTTGCCTTTCTGATAAATATAAGGTATATTAAATACGCAATTAACGCCACTAAGATTGCATTGCTCTTTACTATTTTGAACCTGCTGCAACAAAGGTATGCCACATTTAATTAACTACATGTTGTTCTTGCTTGTTGTCTTTAGATGTACAAGAGAAGAGACCCCACATCACCCACTGTACTGCCAAAGGGAAGACTCTACAGTTACTTCGGACCATAGGCACTAAACAATTTCACTTGTGCATCTTAGTGCCACTGCCAACCTAGAGCAAGTTATGATGGCCCCAAAGAAAGTTAACAGTGAGAAGAAGCTTTCCACCAGTGGCATGCCAACCGCCCCCTTTTTCGGGAGACGTGTGCCTGCTGCCACACCGGCCTCCAGGAAAGAACCTGGGAGCACTCTTGCATCAACAACAGCATCACCCTAACCCAAGCCCAAGGTGATGTCTGTCAGTGAAGCACCCACTGCAATCATGGTGATCCCAACGAGCAGTGATGTAATTGTATTTGACCCTTTCACAAAGTAGTAGCCAATCAGTTCAGGAAACAGCAAAGTGGACAGGAGCATCAGCCACATCTTCCCGAAGTTGGACCAGAACAGGAGGTTCAGCTTTCTGTTGAACAAGTATCTCCTATTTTAGAATCAAGGGCTCCCAGATCTCCAGCAAGAAAAAGGAAGGGTACTACTCCACCATTTTCTCCACGCACCACCTATGATGGCAATGATAGTGACATGGAGTGGACCCCGGCAGAGCTCAGAAAACACCAGGAGAGGCAAGGGAAAAGAAAAGTTCCAGAAAGCCTTGGAACCATGGAAGGGGATGATGATTAGGATGATGACAATGACACAGTCATTGTAGATGCTGGCACAAAGGAGTCTGACTTTACTATCGAACCGGCTCCAAGGGTTGCGGCACAGACAGCACCAACAGCTCCCATATATGTAAGACCCCAGCAGAGACCTGCAACAAACCCTACCTCAGTACAAGTATGCACTGTAGAGTGGCAATCAACACATCCATGACCACCTACATACAGTTCTTCTTCAGGCAGTAGCAGAAGCCAAATAAGAAAGAACTCCTCCACAGTTTGGGACTTTTTTATGATTAGCAAACAGGAGGAGAACATTGCCATATGCTCCATTTACCACGCAAGTCTTCATCGAGGTAAGCCTGGTTCACGTGCTACCGGAGGCCAGACAACCCATATGAAAAAACATCACTCAATCCAGTGGGAGCAACACCTTAAACAAACGACTCAACATGGTCGCCGTGGTGAATGTGAGGAGAGCCAGGAAACTTCTACTACACCTGGTCAAATCACAGTGGAAGGCGAGGAAGAAGAGGGTGACATCATCCTCATGCAAAGCAGCCCTGTCCCTAACAGTGCGCCAGAATCACATGCCTCAGTGACCTCACAATGGCACAGGAAGACTCAGAGTCAGATGGAGGCACCACAGCATACGGCAATTACAGCACCATGACACACATGGAGTCTACCACCACCTACATCTGAAAAGTCGCCTGCATCAGTTCCCCCACATTAACAGCGTAATAACAGAGTACCAGTTAAAGCCCTGATAAGGAGGTGACAACACTTTGTAACTCAACCTATTATATCTTGCAATGTCTGTTTGAACAGTACAAAACCGATCAATGACTATGTCACTGAAAGAGGAGCTGATGCAATTGGAAGAGCTATGACCATGGATACAAACGGGTCTTGTCAAATCCTTCACACAGATGCCGCTCCCTTTTGAGGTTTTCACGTGTAAAGTTAGCAAGGATAGTACAATGGGCCAAGCTATTCTGTATTGCATCTGCTACAGTGAAGCTAAAGAAGGTGTCGGAAAGGTTCGCATTTGGGGTGCGAATGAAAACATAGAAGCGCACGCCTTGGTTACTAGCCTAAGCTATAGTTTGACTTGTAATGCAAGGCTGCAAAACAACATGATCTTGTCCAAAGAGTACGTCTGTGCCAGCCTACTTGATCCACACTACAAAAAAAATCTTTGTGCTACCATTCCATTTGCTGAAGGGGATGTTTCACAATACAAGAAGTAGATTGTTGAGCAAGCAGGAGAACAGGAAGAACAGTTGGATCGTAGAGTCCCACTCTGCAGTTCTGAGGTGACGCCTTCAACTTCCAGAGAGGGCTATCTTGTCTCACATCCACCAACCCCACCAACAAGAAAACCGGCGACAACAGCAACAGAAGAACTGGACCCAACCTCTGCATTGGCTTGTTTTAAGTGGCTGTTTTTAAGTCTAGTACAGAGTCGAATGAAAAAGCGGATGAGCAGGCAGCAGCACCAATGATCATTCAGAGGATGTTACAGGAGGATCTGGATGACCAGATTGAGGTGCATGTTGATCAAAACCCATCGTTGTATTGAAATGGGAAGAGGAGCCAATCGCCAGAGCTCAGCAGGCTGGCAAAGTTTCTGGCTTGTCCTGTGGCCAGCATGTCTGCTGAATGTGTGTTCAGTGCAGCTGCTACAGTTGTTACAGTGAGAAGGACCATTCTCTCTCCTCAAAACGCAGAGAGATTGATCATGGTCAAAATGAACCAGCATTTCATACCAGCTGATTATACCATTCCTGGAACACCACAGGAGGAGGAAGAGGATGATTGGTCCGAATCAAGCGCGTTAGCTGACCAACGTCTGGGTGAACCACCAGAGCTAGAGTACAAACTCTATTTCCCGGACTGAGTGTGCCAGGGCCACCACAGAACTTTTTCATTATTTCTCATTCAGCTTCTTTTTCTCTTTGTTTAAAAACAAATGCTAGTGCAACATTATGTTTGTGTCGGATTTATGTTGCCCCACCATTGATTCTATATTCACATAGAAGCCAGGTTTGGAGTTGGACCTGCCTTCCTCACATGCCATCGCTTATCCCATACATCACCTAGCAAGGCTGCCCTAGAAGATAATTGATAAAAAGACTGCCAGTGCCAATGTCCAATTTGAATATGTGGATACCATCAAAGAGAAGGTATTTTGTTCAATCACCATGTTTGGATTGTAAGAGGTAACTAACTCTTGCACCAATGAGTGGTGATATATTGATTGATTGTGAATTTGTGAGTTATAACTGATGCATGTGGTGGCTGACAGTGAAGGAGAGAGTTCAACAAAACTGTAAACTTGTTTCTGATGATTTGCAATGTTTGGGTGATCATTTTTTCCTGAAAGTGAATGGCCTTTCAAAAGTAGTGAAATTTACTTGCAGTGTATATTCCTTTTTTTCTGGTTCCTCGTAAGCCACTTAACTTACAAAACACAAATCTACACAAAATACTCCAGCTCTGTTTCACTATTTGTTCTACACCAGTAGTGCACTTCACAAGTCTACCTTGCTCAGTTTGGGACTAGGACGGAGTTACTCTGAATCTGGAGGAAGAAGATGGAAGGACTCAGGGCAGGACTACCTCAGCTACTAGAAAGGAGAACGTTTTTGACTTCAAAGAGAACCCATGATGATGGCAAAGACTCTAAGGCCTAGTACTCACTCAGCTCCGTGAACTGGAGAGAGGTGCGTTGATTTGGAAATACTGCTGAGTATGTGGTTTCTGCATTGCTACCTCAAACATGAAACTCTTCTTGTGTTCTTATTCTGCCTCTGAGTCTTCTTGGTACACTCCTGGGTCCTCCTGAAGCTGATCTTGCTTTCTTTTGTCCCTTTCCTTTACTTTATGATACATCTACTGTTTTTTTCAATACACTCGCCTTCTCCTAGACCTCTCCTGCACAAACAAAACTCGCAAAGCTCAAGTCTCCAGCTTACCTAGTGGACAGGTTCAGACAGGCACCAGAGTGACGGACATGCCAAGAAGAATAGAGACACATCACCTAATTTGGCAATACAGTATAATTTTGCTTTTAACAATCACAATTTTTAGAACTGGTGGGTAACATTCAATATTCTATATTTCAAAACTAGAAGACATAACACTTAGGACATACTATATGGGGTATCTCTGATGGAGAAGGATTGTTTCCAATGAATTTACTGAACTGTGTCATACTTTCTTACTTATCCCTTTGTTTCCTTCCACAGATTGACCATGGTGTGCTGCTCAGTACTCAGCTGCTCAATGAATGTTGTCAAGGTTTCTTTTGTGTAGTGTTTGTCTTTGTCACACCTTTCCCCAATTCCCCTTTCCCATCCATTTATTGAGTCTCTAACCTTCTTCCCCGGGCTATGTGATTTATTGAGGTGGGACCTAATTTTACACAATAAATGAATCACACACTTGCCGGGGTCGGACGTGGTGAAGGCAAGTAAGCAACACCAACTTACTGCATGACCTTCTACCTTCTATTACCTGAGCAATATTCCACACCAGCCCATCAACATCTTCATTTATGCCTTGTGTGTGTGTTCCATAAATGCTTAACCTGGTCTAAACACTCTTGAGTCTGAGCCCGCTTCTGACTCCACAATCTCATCTCCCAAGTTTAGTTTTATTACACTACAGCACCCCACAATTGCTCAGAAGAAACTGATATTCCTATTTTTTTTTTTATCATTTCAAGTCTTCTTCTTTGCTGTGTGTCTATGCTGTTATTGTGGTAGTCTGGTCTCAGTCTTCCTACAGCTAGGATATACAATGATGACCCAATAACTCGTTATTTACTTTCAATCAAGTTGACAGTGGTGCATATCCTTTTGATTAATCCTGTAGTTGGTGTTCGCATTGATGGGAGTGGCACTTTCTCTCAAGTTCTGTCTTCCCTATTAGCTTGCTAGCCTGCTACTACTACTACTACCTACCACCCTTTTATCATGTCATCGTGGGAAAGCCATGCAGTAAGAAGACAACTCCCTCACATCATCTATTCAGGTAGAAGTACTATGGATTGAAGTGAGCTTGTAAGTATTTAACTTCTACTGAAGGAGATGTTGTCTATGTGTACTGGGTTTTTGTATGCAAAATAGAAAGGGACAATCATCCCCTAGTGTTAAATAATAGTTACAGAGGGCAATAGAGCAAGGGTCTAAGTAAATGACAAACTTTTTTTAGCCGGTTAAAAATAACGGCTACACTAAGACAGCAGTGCAAACTAAAACTCTAAAACACCAAAATAATGTTCTGAGGCACAAATGACGTAAAAAAATAATATCTGCTTTATTATTTTCACATATAAAATCCTCCCTCTCTACCCACAACAGTCCCACCCCTCTCCCGGACAAATATAACCCGACCCCGAAAAGTCCAATGAAAAGACCAAAGACATCTCCCCCCAAAATAATTTTTTTTTAAAAAGGGCTTGAAAAAAGGGACTGCCTCTATGGGTCCGGAGCTGGTTGATGCTCTACTCTATCTTGGCTAGCTGGCTCTACTAACTGTCCATTCGCTGCAGGATATGCCTTCGAAATGCCCTGCTGGAGAGGGAGGGTGAAGCAGCAGGTACAGTCAGGGACCCTGACTGCTTGCAGTGGCGCCGGCGATCTAGTGGCTGGGAGACTGGGGGCTGGGTCCGAGGCCACTGTTTCGGCCTCTTCCTTCTCCAGGATCACCAGGCACTGGTACTCACCCCAAATGTTCCCCAGCCTCTGCTGCTGCAGACAGCCTGCTATCCCCTGCCTAGTTGGTGGTGGGTGTCGGGCAGGAGTAGCTATATCAAGGAAAAAAAAAGACAAATTGTAAAAAATAGTCTGAACAAACACTTGTTCAAATGATAGATAGTGGTTGGCTCAGTGACGCTACATTGCTGGTCCCCTAGTGACAATGGAATTTGATGTGATTATTATTTATGATTAGGAGAGTCACAGGGTCAATATTTTATTTGTTTACATACACATGCCTCACATAAGAAACACTAACTGTCTGACAGAAAAGAATTAAGGCAAAATAAAACCAGATTAAAAAGCTGGTGATTTCATTGTTTTATTTAAAGGCTTTTCTAGTAACTAATTAGACACATTTAGTGTAAAAATAAAAAATAATTACCTCTCATTTTGATGAGTAAGACACTATGCACTATGGAGTACAAGTTGCTATGCCAAATTATTGAAGGCATGCGAGCCAACGCTTCAAGTACATTGCTACTGTCTGCAGCTCGGGCAGCTGTAGCTGAAAATTATCTACCTTTAAATCCAATGGCCAAGCTCTTCCTCAAATGCTTCTTACTTTGTTTAGTTTCTAACCTGACTCCAAAGAGGAAGATGAATAAATAAGATACATCACACATGTTTTATATAAAATGTGGATATATTTTCCTGTCTACCGTTAAGTAGATGGGAGAGGAAACAATGCACTGCACTACAGGGAGTGGGCTATATAGATTGTATTTGGCACGTTCGTCATAGAGTATCACCTACGCCAAACTTGCAATCAAATCGGGCACTTACTAGTTCCACTTTACTTACTGGTCTCGCCCACCATCACACATTCTTTCCAACAAATTGATTCACTGGGCGGAAAAGAAAGTAAAGAGCCGTGACTTACTCTACTGCAGAGTATGACAGATGGTTTAGGCAGGTAGGTAAAGCTTTCACTATAGAAGAATAGAGGGAAGTCACAGATCTATCTATAAAACAAGAGCTCCCTTCTTTATTCATCCAAGCAATTATTCAATCATCCTTTCATTCTTCCCCTATATACAGAAAACACCCACAGCCACCATGATTTAAGCTTTACGTTCTCTCATCCAGTCTTCCACCCAGATTCACAATCCTTTATCTACACATTCAGTACCCACAATATCCATCCTTCCTTTTAATCATCCTTTCACTCATCCATCTATTTACCCAATGCCAATACTCACCCACACATCTTTTTCATCCACCCATGTATTATTTCTTTTCACTTCTTTAACCCATCTTTTTCTTTTAACCTTCTGTTCTTTCCTGTTCCCATCAGGCCATCTTTTTTTAGCGTACATTATGTGTGCTTTTGCTGAGTTGCAGATGGAAGAGGATACAAGTAACCCAAACATTGCTGTAGCTGTAATGCAGGGGGTTCATAAATCTGATCACTAAAATGCCCTTGTAGCTAGTGAGTAACAGTTATTGTCAATAAGCAAAGCAATTTGATTTACCAGTGGCCGTCCCTGCGTCTCCCTATGCTCCATTTGCTCCTGCAGTGGTGGAACTTGAGCGAGCTCCTCCTACTCCACTGGTGGTTGGTGTGGCTATAAAAACACAGTATACAGTTTTGAGATGCCAGATACCATTCTTAATTTTTAAAATAAAAAAAATACAACCGCAACCATTACAGTTAGGTTAGGACTGCAGTATCTTCTGTCAAAAATATCACTCTAGGAATTTTGTTGGAATATTAAAAAAAACAGGTAGACAAGCCAACCAAAAGCTTCCCGTTATAGAGGGGCAGACAGGCCAACCAAAAGCTTCACATAAAAGAGCTATAGCCTATGACTTGGAATCATTGAAGAGTAATGAAGGAGTGGAATACAAAATGGTCAATAAAAAGCACAAAAAAAAGATAATGCAGGGATAACAGGAATAAAACAAAACTTGGATGGGGGAGTTGGAAAAATGGAGGCAGTAAAGAGAAAGTAAACAAGGCAAAATTAAAAGTAGTATAAAAGAGGGGAGAGGTAAAAGTTAATGTTAAAAATATTAAATAATAGGACTTAGTGGGATGAGCAGAGCCATCAGCATTGGTGCTGGTGGTCGGTGCCTCCCCAGCTCCTGCTGGACTCACCGGTGCAGTGCCTTTCTTCTTGCCCTTGGGTGTTGATGTAAGGTTACAAAGTAGATTAAAAAAATACATTAGTGGTACCGTAAATCTCCACTTAATTATTATTTAACAGCCAAATGCAATAAAATTGTACTTAAGTCAGATCGCCTATGGCACTATACTAGTATCATCAACTTTCGTTGAGTTGGCTATACTCCTAAAATCCGTATTCCAAATTTCCTTAAGAAAATCTACATTTAGAACTAATGCATTGCAATGACTGATCTTTAATTTTATTCTCATTTCTCAAGCCCCTTGAGGGACCGACTTTGTCTCACTTTGTTTGCAATGCACCCACACTTGCATCAATGTGAAATTATTTGGGACTGTACACGCTACATAAAGTCACAGAGAATGCTAACTCACTGATATCACTAATTCACTACATAGTTAGGAGAAGCTCAGAGGAGTCTGCGATTCAATGGCTTCTTAAATAATCAGTCAAAGTGAGTGCCTGCCTACAAGTATAAAAATCAATGATTTAGCACCGAGCAACTTGCTAGCTCTAAATGGATCACAGAATAAATAATAATCTAACGTAAACTAAACATAACTTACCTTTGAGTGGAAGCCGAATGCTATATGGAAAAAAAAGTTAGAATTGCAGAACACAAACAATAAAAATATAATATTCACCAAGTCCCTCACATAGCAGGTCGAGCAGGTCCTCCTCTCAGTCGATAATATCTGCCATTAAATATATGCGTCAGCTGCTGGGTGGTGTGCTGGACCTAGGTGGCGGCCCTGACCAAATGGCACACCCTACCCAAACACTGCAGACACTGCCGCAGGGGGTAACCGCTCCTAGGCCTGCATGGAGGGGAGGTGGTGCTGCACATAAAAACAAGTGCTGCCACCTCCTCCTTGCTGAAGATCGGGCGAGGCTGCACCCCTTGACATCGGCACCACCCACAAGGAAGGCTACTGTTGCTGCTCTGCCATGGTGCTGGGTGGGTAGGGTAAGAGGAAAAAAAAGAAACAGGAGGAAAAGGAAAGAAAGAAGGTAAAATAAGCAAATAGTCACAAGAACGTTAGTTAGAGTAAAGTTTTTCCAACACAAAAGTTGTTAACCTATGTGCAGCAGAAATAACTTTTTACAAGTATCTAATTTAATGTGTCATATCAATCATGTTCCATACTTGAAGTTGATAGCAGAGTGCCCAAAATCTGTTAGCTTGACAATTTCAAGAGTCTCTCGCAGAGTCATGTAGTAATTTATTTATAAGATATTACTAGCAGGTATTACTTAAACAGGAAAATGGTTGTTTACAGACACAAATTGCCTCGAACTGTTCCAGAGAAAAACTCACAAATTTCATCAGGCACACACTTTTGAAAGGTCAGAGAATATTATTTGCACATTTATTCATGATTCATCAATACACTTTATGAAAACATGAACAAAGAATGTTTCTGATTAGGTTTCACTGGGAAACGTTAACTCCATTGTCTCTGTCAACAGGCACAGATACTGGCCTGACAGTCGTGAATGACCAATCTTTCGTTCTTATCCATATTGAAAAATAAATACAGATTGGAAAAGGAATGGAAAAAAAATCTGTCTGTAAGTATCAGAATAAACATGAAAAAAACAGAAACCTGGGAGCCGTCTTTATGTTATGTGTCTGTGTGCCTTCAGTTTATGATGAACCTTCAAATGTGAACTTCTTCATTGTAAAGTTTAATCTGACAGCCCAAAATGGTTCAATGAGTAAAATATTTATTACAAGGTTACCAACGACATCATTGTTTATTTTAATTCTTAGCATTTCAACGAATATTTAAAAGTTTCACAAATCCTGACCTGCACATTTGCATGATATTCAGTTTGTTCACTTGGTCTGGATATGAACGGATAATGGTCATGAATATATAAAAAGTTACTTTTGGTTGTAATGTTCCTCATACCTGACTTTTTGAATACAAAAATGATCAACAATTTTCAGGAATAACTTTGACTGGCATAGCCAGGTTATTAAAAGTGTTTGAAAACAAACGCGAATTATTGTCAGACAGATTTGCAGTACAAAGATTGTTTTAGATGCTTTGTTTCTGGTAGTTGTGGTCACAGAGCCTTATCAAGGAGAAGATCCCAATTAAAAGCAGCATGATTTATGTGAATGAGCAGCATCTTGTTCAACACAGGAATATGTGATATTCTTATGAACAAGACATGAAAAAGTGCAAGTAAGAGATAAAATAATCATCAAAACATCATTGGATATTCTTAAAGGTTTATGCCTGCCCATATGGTGCTTATTACATAAAAAAATAATAATGTTATACAGCATTCTTTGGGAAAATACAATTCAATGCCCTACACTTCAACAACAAAGTTAAATGAGTTCCACAGGAGTAGGCCCATGTGTCAAAAATGCAAAGTTTTGTCACAGTGAAATAGGACTTGAATTCAGGACTCCAAATTCCAGATTCCAGGTCCAATGCCACATTCAATAGACCACTAAGGCCCCAATTAAGGGGCATGCTGTAAGGATTGGGTGGGGATACTTCTTTGTTGTTTGACCATATAGCTGGCAGCCATTTTGTCCTTGCAGCCAGTCTCCCTTGCCATAGGCTTGCATGTTTTCCTTGTTCTCCATGCTTCCTTCTTGCTGTTGTTTGACCATGTGGCTGGCAGCCATTTTGTGCATACACTGTGCAGCCAGTGTGTCTTTGAGTTGACACAGGCTAACTTACAAACACCATTAATTATTGATCATTTATTTTAGAAGTTTATATTTTTATTTTTTACATTTTTATTTAAATTGCAATTACATTTTTGCCATTTTATAAATTACTTTTTTTTATTGTAAATGCTTATATTTTAGTTTTTCAAAACTTTTTTTAATTGTTATTTTTAATTATTTTTATATTACATTTTTCTATTTTTTTACATTTTTATTTTTAAATGTTAACTTTTTTTATTTGTATTTAATTCTGCATTTTGCCTTGATCCATCCATCCACTACACTCGATTCCTCCTTCCATCCATCCACCTAAGCATTTCCCCTGGATCACCTTGCCGCCACAGGTTATTTTATTTAAAATATTATTTCATTTACCCATGCACCTCTCTCTGACTACCTCAGGGGTTTCCTAAAACAGATGCAAATAAAGCAAAGAGCTAGATCTGCCTGTTGTGCTGTCTGATTTGAAATGTAATTTTTTTAATGGTATGGTTGTGTGGGTTGCCTTTCTGATAAATATAAGGTATATTAAATACGCAATTAACGCCACTAAGATTGCATTGCTCTTTACTATTTTGAACCTGCTGCAACAAAGGTATGCCACATTTAATTAACTACATGTTGTTCTTGCTTGTTGTCTTTAGATGTACAAGAGAAGAGACCCCACATCACCCACTGTACTGCCAAAGGGAAGACTCTACAGTTACTTCGGACCATAGGCACTAAACAATTTCACTTGTGCATCTTAGTGCCACTGCCAACCTAGAGCAAGTTATGATGGCCCCAAAGAAAGTTAACAGTGAGAAGAAGCTTTCCACCAGTGGCATGCCAACCGCCCCCTTTTTCGGGAGACGTGTGCCTGCTGCCACACCGGCCTCCAGGAAAGAACCTGGGAGCACTCTTGCATCAACAACAGCATCACCCTAACCCAAGCCCAAGGTGATGTCTGTCAGTGAAGCACCCACTGCAATCATGGTGATCCCAACGAGCAGTGATGTAATTGTATTTGACCCTTTCACAAAGTAGTAGCCAATCAGTTCAGGAAACAGCAAAGTGGACAGGAGCATCAGCCACATCTTCCCGAAGTTGGACCAGAACAGGAGGTTCAGCTTTCTGTTGAACAAGTATCTCCTATTTTAGAATCAAGGGCTCCCAGATCTCCAGCAAGAAAAAGGAAGGGTACTACTCCACCATTTTCTCCACGCACCACCTATGATGGCAATGATAGTGACATGGAGTGGACCCCGGCAGAGCTCAGAAAACACCAGGAGAGGCAAGGGAAAAGAAAAGTTCCAGAAAGCCTTGGAACCATGGAAGGGGATGATGATTAGGATGATGACAATGACACAGTCATTGTAGATGCTGGCACAAAGGAGTCTGACTTTACTATCGAACCGGCTCCAAGGGTTGCGGCACAGACAGCACCAACAGCTCCCATATATGTAAGACCCCAGCAGAGACCTGCAACAAACCCTACCTCAGTACAAGTATGCACTGTAGAGTGGCAATCAACACATCCATGACCACCTACATACAGTTCTTCTTCAGGCAGTAGCAGAAGCCAAATAAGAAAGAACTCCTCCACAGTTTGGGACTTTTTTATGATTAGCAAACAGGAGGAGAACATTGCCATATGCTCCATTTACCACGCAAGTCTTCATCGAGGTAAGCCTGGTTCACGTGCTACCGGAGGCCAGACAACCCATATGAAAAAACATCACTCAATCCAGTGGGAGCAACACCTTAAACAAACGACTCAACATGGTCGCCGTGGTGAATGTGAGGAGAGCCAGGAAACTTCTACTACACCTGGTCAAATCACAGTGGAAGGCGAGGAAGAAGAGGGTGACATCATCCTCATGCAAAGCAGCCCTGTCCCTAACAGTGCGCCAGAATCACATGCCTCAGTGACCTCACAATGGCACAGGAAGACTCAGAGTCAGATGGAGGCACCACAGCATACGGCGATTACAGCACCATGACACACATGGAGTCTACCACCACCTACATCTGAAAAGTCGCCTGCATCAGTTCCCCCACATTAACAGCGTAATAACAGAGTACCAGTTAAAGCCCTGATAAGGAGGTGACAACACTTTGTAACTCAACCTATTATATCTTGCAATGTCTGTTTGAACAGTACAAAACCGATCAATGACTATGTCACTGAAAGAGGAGCTGATGCAATTGGAAGAGCTATGACCATGGATACAAACGGGTCTTGTCAAATCCTTCACACAGATGCCGCTCCCTTTTGAGGTTTTCACGTGTAAAGTTAGCAAGGATAGTACAATGGGCCAAGCTATTCTGTATTGCATCTGCTACAGTGAAGCTAAAGAAGGTGTCGGAAAGGTTCGCATTTGGGGTGCGAATGAAAACATAGAAGCGCACGCCTTGGTTACTAGCCTAAGCTATAGTTTGACTTGTAATGCAAGGCTGCAAAACAACATGATCTTGTCCAAAGAGTACGTCTGTGCCAGCCTACTTGATCCACACTACAAAAAAAATCTTTGTGCTACCATTCCATTTGCTGAAGGGGATGTTTCACAATACAAGAAGTAGATTGTTGAGCAAGCAGGAGAACAGGAAGAACAGTTGGATCGTAGAGTCCCACTCTGCAGTTCTGAGGTGACGCCTTCAACTTCCAGAGAGGGCTATCTTGTCTCACATCTACCAACCCCACCAACAAGAAAACCGGCGACAACAGCAACAGAAGAACTGGACCCAACCTCTGCATTGGCTTGTTTTAAGTGGCTGTTTTTAAGTCTAGTACAGAGTCGAATGAAAAAGCGGATGAGCAGGCAGCAGCACCAATGATCATTCAGAGGATGTTACAGGAGGATCTGGATGACCAGATTGAGGTGCATGTTGATCAAAACCCATCGTTGTATTGAAATGGGAAGAGGAGCCAATCGCCAGAGCTCAGCAGGCTGGCAGTTTCTGGCTTGTCCTGTGGCCAGCATGTCTGCTGAATGTGTGTTCAGTGCAGCTGCTACAGTTGTTACAGTGAGAAGGACCATTCTCTCTCCTCAAAACGCAGAGAGATTGATCATGGTCAAAATGAACCAGCATTTCATACCAGCTGATTATACCATTCCTGGAACACCACAGGAGGAGGAAGAGGATGATTGGTCCGAATCAAGCGCGTTAGCTGACCAACGTCTGGGTGAACCACCAGAGCTAGAGTACAAACTCTATTTCCCGGACTGAGTGTGCCAGGGCCACCACAGAACTTTTTCATTATTTCTCATTCAGCTTCTTTTTCTCTTTGTTTAAAAACAAATGCTAGTGCAACATTATGTTTGTGTCGGATTTATGTTGCCCCACCATTGATTCTATATTCACATAGAAGCCAGGTTTGGAGTTGGACCTGCCTTCCTCACATGCCATCGCTTATCCCATACATCACCTAGCAAGGCTGCCCTAGAAGATAATTGATAAAAAGACTGCCAGTGCCAATGTCCAATTTGAATATGTGGATACCATCAAAGAGAAGGTATTTTGTTCAATCACCATGTTTGGATTGTAAGAGGTAACTAACTCTTGCACCAATGAGTGGTGATATATTGATTGATTGTGAATTTGTGAGTTATAACTGATGCATGTGGTGGCTGACAGTGAAGGAGAGAGTTCAACAAAACTGTAAACTTGTTTCTGATGATTTGCAATGTTTGGGTGATCATTTTTTCCTGAAAGTGAATGGCCTTTCAAAAGTAGTGAAATTTACTTGCAGTGTATATTCCTTTTTTTCTGGTTCCTCGTAAGCCACTTAACTTACAAAACACAAATCTACACAAAATACTCCAGCTCTGTTTCACTATTTGTTCTACACCAGTAGTGCACTTCACAAGTCTACCTTGCTCAGTTTGGGACTAGGACGGAGTTACTCTGAATCTGGAGGAAGAAGATGGAAGGACTCAGGGCAGGACTACCTCAGCTACTAGAAAGGAGAACGTTTTTGACTTCAAAGAGAACCCATGATGATGGCAAAGACTCTAAGGCCTAGTACTCACTCAGCTCCGTGAACTGGAGAGAGGTGCGTTGATTTGGAAATACTGCTGAGTATGTGGTTTCTGCATTGCTACCTCAAACATGAAACTCTTCTTGTGTTCTTATTCTGCCTCTGAGTCTTCTTGGTACACTCCTGGGTCCTCCTGAAGCTGATCTTGCTTTCTTTTGTCCCTTTCCTTTACTTTATGATACATCTACTGTTTTTTTCAATACACTCGCCTTCTCCTAGACCTCTCCTGCACAAACAAAACTCGCAAAGCTCAAGTCTCCAGCTTACCTAGTGGACAGGTTCAGACAGGCACCAGAGTGACGGACATGCCAAGAAGAATAGAGACACATCACCTAATTTGGCAATACAGTATAATTTTGCTTTTAACAATCACAATTTTTAGAACTGGTGGGTAACATTCAATATTCTATATTTCAAAACTAGAAGACATAACACTTAGGACATACTATATGGGGTATCTCTGATGGAGAAGGATTGTTTCCAATGAATTTACTGAACTGTGTCATACTTTCTTACTTATCCCTTTGTTTCCTTCCACAGATTGACCATGGTGTGCTGCTCAGTACTCAGCTGCTCAATGAATGTTGTCAAGGTTTCTTTTGTGTAGTGTTTGTCTTTGTCACACCTTTCCCCAATTCCCCTTTCCCATCCATTTATTGAGTCTCTAACCTTCTTCCCCGGGCTATGTGATTTATTGAGGTGGGACCTAATTTTACACAATAAATGAATCACACACTTGCCGGGGTCGGACGTGGTGAAGGCAAGTAAGCAACACCAACTTACTGCATGACCTTCTACCTTCTATTACCTGAGCAATATTCCACACCAGCCCATCAACATCTTCATTTATGCCTTGTGTGTGTGTTCCATAAATGCTTAACCTGGTCTAAACACTCTTGAGTCTGAGCCCGCTTCTGACTCCACAATCTCATCTCCCAAGTTTAGTTTTATTACACTACAGCACCCCACAATTGCTCAGAAGAAACTGATATTCCTATTTTTTTTTTTATCATTTCAAGTCTTCTTCTTTGCTGTGTGTCTATGCTGTTATTGTGGTAGTCTGGTCTCAGTCTTCCTACAGCTAGGATATACAATGATGACCCAATAACTCGTTATTTACTTTCAATCAAGTTGACAGTGGTGCATATCCTTTTGATTAATCCTGTAGTTGGTGTTCGCATTGATGGGAGTGGCACTTTCTCTCAAGTTCTGTCTTCCCTATTAGCTTGCTAGCCTGCTACTACTACTACTACCTACCACCCTTTTATCATGTCATCGTGGGAAAGCCATGCAGTAAGAAGACAACTCCCTCACATCATCTATTCAGGTAGAAGTACTATGGATTGAAGTGAGCTTGTAAGTATTTAACTTCTACTGAAGGAGATGTTGTCTATGTGTACTGGGTTTTTGTATGCAAAATAGAAAGGGACAATCATCCCCTAGTGTTAAATAATAGTTACAGAGGGCAATAGAGCAAGGGTCTAAGTAAATGACAAACTTTTTTTAGCCGGTTAAAAATAACGGCTACACTAAGACAGCAGTGCAAACTAAAACTCTAAAACACCAAAATAATGTTCTGAGGCACAAATGACGTAAAAAAATAATATCTGCTTTATTATTTTCACATATAAAATCCTCCCTCTCTACCCACAACAGTCCCACCCCTCTCCCGGACAAATATAACCCGACCCCGAAAAGTCCAATGAAAAGACCAAAGACATCTCCCCCCAAAATAATTTTTTTTTAAAAAGGGCTTGAAAAAAGGGACTGCCTCTATGGGTCCGGAGCTGGTTGATGCTCTACTCTATCTTGGCTAGCTGGCTCTACTAACTGTCCATTCGCTGCAGGATATGCCTTCGAAATGCCCTGCTGGAGAGGGAGGGTGAAGCAGCAGGTACAGTCAGGGACCCTGACTGCTTGCAGTGGCGCCGGCGATCTAGTGGCTGGGAGACTGGGGGCTGGGTCCGAGGCCACTGTTTCGGCCTCTTCCTTCTCCAGGATCACCAGGCACTGGTACTCACCCCAAATGTTCCCCAGCCTCTGCTGCTGCAGACAGCCTGCTATCCCCTGCCTAGTTGGTGGTGGGTGTCGGGCAGGAGTAGCTATATCAAGGAAAAAAAAAGACAAATTGTAAAAAATAGTCTGAACAAACACTTGTTCAAATGATAGATAGTGGTTGGCTCAGTGACGCTACATTGCTGGTCCCCTAGTGACAATGGAATTTGATGTGATTATTATTTATGATTAGGAGAGTCACAGGGTCAATATTTTATTTGTTTACATACACATGCCTCACATAAGAAACACTAACTGTCTGACAGAAAAGAATTAAGGCAAAATAAAACCAGATTAAAAAGCTGGTGATTTCATTGTTTTATTTAAAGGCTTTTCTAGTAACTAATTAGACACATTTAGTGTAAAAATAAAAAATAATTACCTCTCATTTTGATGAGTAAGACACTATGCACTATGGAGTACAAGTTGCTATGCCAAATTATTGAAGGCATGCGAGCCAACGCTTCAAGTACATTGCTACTGTCTGCAGCTCGGGCAGCTGTAGCTGAAAATTATCTACCTTTAAATCCAATGGCCAAGCTCTTCCTCAAATGCTTCTTACTTTGTTTAGTTTCTAACCTGACTCCAAAGAGGAAGATGAATAAATAAGATACATCACACATGTTTTATATAAAATGTGGATATATTTTCCTGTCTACCGTTAAGTAGATGGGAGAGGAAACAATGCACTGCACTACAGGGAGTGGGCTATATAGATTGTATTTGGCACGTTCGTCATAGAGTATCACCTACGCCAAACTTGCAATCAAATCGGGCACTTACTAGTTCCACTTTACTTACTGGTCTCGCCCACCATCACACATTCTTTCCAACAAATTGATTCACTGGGCGGAAAAGAAAGTAAAGAGCCGTGACTTACTCTACTGCAGAGTATGACAGATGGTTTAGGCAGGTAGGTAAAGCTTTCACTATAGAAGAATAGAGGGAAGTCACAGATCTATCTATAAAACAAGAGCTCCCTTCTTTATTCATCCAAGCAATTATTCAATCATCCTTTCATTCTTCCCCTATATACAGAAAACACCCACAGCCACCATGATTTAAGCTTTACGTTCTCTCATCCAGTCTTCCACCCAGATTCACAATCCTTTATCTACACATTCAGTACCCACAATATCCATCCTTCCTTTTAATCATCCTTTCACTCATCCATCTATTTACCCAATGCCAATACTCACCCACACATCTTTTTCATCCACCCATGTATTATTTCTTTTCACTTCTTTAACCCATCTTTTTCTTTTAACCTTCTGTTCTTTCCTGTTCCCATCAGGCCATCTTTTTTTAGCGTACATTATGTGTGCTTTTGCTGAGTTGCAGATGGAAGAGGATACAAGTAACCCAAACATTGCTGTAGCTGTAATGCAGGGGGTTCATAAATCTGATCACTAAAATGCCCTTGTAGCTAGTGAGTAACAGTTATTGTCAATAAGCAAAGCAATTTGACTTACCAGTGGCCGTCCCTGCGTCTCCCTATGCTCCATTTGCTCCTGCAGTGGTGGAACTTGAGCGAGCTCCTCCTACTCCACTGGTGGTTGGTGTGGCTATAAAAACACAGTATACAGTTTGAGATGCCAGATACCATTCTTAATTTTTAAAATAAAAAAAATACAACCGCAACCATTACAGTTAGGTTAGGACTGCAGTATCTTCTGTCAAAAATATCACTCTAGGAATTTTGTTGGAATATTAAAAAAAACAGGTAGACAAGCCAACCAAAAGCTTCCCGTTATAGAGGGGCAGACAGGCCAACCAAAAGCTTCACATAAAAGAGCTATAGCCTATGACTTGGAATCATTGAAGAGTAATGAAGGAGTGGAATACAAAATGGTCAATAAAAAGCACAAAAAAAAGATAATGCAGGGATAACAGGAATAAAACAAAACTTGGATGGGGGAGTTGGAAAAATGGAGGCAGTAAAGAGAAAGTAAACAAGGCAAAATTAAAAGTAGTATAAAAGAGGGGAGAAGTAAAAGTTAATGTTAAAAATATTAAATAATAGGACTTAGTGGGATGAGCAGAGCCATCAGCATTGGTGCTGGTGGTCGGTGCCTCCCCAGCTCCTGCTGGACTCACCGGTGCAGTGCCTTTCTTCTTGCCCTTGGGTGTTGATGTAAGGTTACAAAGTAGATTAAAAAAATACATTAGTGGTACCGTAAATCTCCACTTAATTATTATTTAACAGCCAAATGCAATAAAATTGTACTTAAGTCAGATCGCCTATGGCACTATACTAGTATCATCAACTTTCGTTGAGTTGGCTATACTCCTAAAATCCGTATTCCAAATTTCCTTAAGAAAATCTACATTTAGAACTAATGCATTGCAATGACTGATCTTTAATTTTATTCTCATTTCTCAAGCCCCTTGAGGGACCGACTTTGTCTCACTTTGTTTGCAATGCACCCACACTTGCATCAATGTGAAATTATTTGGGACTGTACACGCTACATAAAGTCACAGAGAATGCTAACTCACTGATATCACTAATTCACTACATAGTTAGGAGAAGCTCAGAGGAGTCTGCGATTCAATGGCTTCTTAAATAATCAGTCAAAGTGAGTGCCTGCCTACAAGTATAAAAATCAATGATTTAGCACCGAGCAACTTGCTAGCTCTAAATGGATCACAGAATAAATAATAATCTAACGTAAACTAAACATAACTTACCTTTGAGTGGAAGCCGAATGCTATATGGAAAAAAAAGTTAGAATTGCAGAACACAAACAATAAAAATATAATATTCACCAAGTCCCTCACATAGCAGGTCGAGCAGGTCCTCCTCTCAGTCGATAATATCTGCCATTAAATATATGCGTCAGCTGCTGGGTGGTGTGCTGGACCTAGGTGGCGGCCCTGACCAAATGGCACACCCTACCCAAACACTGCAGACACTGCCGCAGGGGGTAACCGCTCCTAGGCCTGCATGGAGGGGAGGTGGTGCTGCACATAAAAACAAGTGCTGCCACCTCCTCCTTGCTGAAGATCGGGCGAGGCTGCACCCCTTGACATCGGCACCACCCACAAGGAAGGCTACTGTTGCTGCTCTGCCATGGTGCTGGGTGGGTAGGGTAAGAGGAAAAAAAAGAAACAGGAGGAAAAGGAAAGAAAGAAGGTAAAATAAGCAAATAGTCACAAGAACGTTAGTTAGAGTAAAGTTTTTCCAACACAAAAGTTGTTAACCTATGTGCAGCAGAAATAACTTTTTACAAGTATCTAATTTAATGTGTCATATCAATCATGTTCCATACTTGAAGTTGATAGCAGAGTGCCCAAAATCTGTTAGCTTGACAATTTCAAGAGTCTCTCGCAGAGTCATGTAGTAATTTATTTATAAGATATTACTAGCAGGTATTACTTAAACAGGAAAATGGTTGTTTACAGACACAAATTGCCTCGAACTGTTCCAGAGAAAAACTCACAAATTTCATCAGGCACACACTTTTGAAAGGTCAGAGAATATTATTTGCACATTTATTCATGATTCATCAATACACTTTATGAAAACATGAACAAAGAATGTTTCTGATTAGGTTTCACTGGGAAACGTTAACTCCATTGTCTCTGTCAACAGGCACAGATACTGGCCTGACAGTCGTGAATGACCAATCTTTCGTTCTTATCCATATTGAAAAATAAATACAGATTGGAAAAGGAATGGAAAAAAAATCTGTCTGTAAGTATCAGAATAAACATGAAAAAAACAGAAACCTGGGAGCCGTCTTTATGTTATGTGTCTGTGTGCCTTCAGTTTATGATGAACCTTCAAATGTGAACTTCTTCATTGTAAAGTTTAATCTGACAGCCCAAAATGGTTCAATGAGTAAAATATTTATTACAAGGTTACCAACGACATCATTGTTTATTTTAATTCTTAGCATTTCAACGAATATTTAAAAGTTTCACAAATCCTGACCTGCACATTTGCATGATATTCAGTTTGTTCACTTGGTCTGGATATGAACGGATAATGGTCATGAATATATAAAAAGTTACTTTTGGTTGTAATGTTCCTCATACCTGACTTTTTGAATACAAAAATGATCAACAATTTTCAGGAATAACTTTGACTGGCATAGCCAGGTTATTAAAAGTGTTTGAAAACAAACGCGAATTATTGTCAGACAGATTTGCAGTACAAAGATTGTTTTAGATGCTTTGTTTCTGGTAGTTGTGGTCACAGAGCCTTATCAAGGAGAAGATCCCAATTAAAAGCAGCATGATTTATGTGAATGAGCAGCATCTTGTTCAACACAGGAATATGTGATATTCTTATGAACAAGACATGAAAAAGTGCAAGTAAGAGATAAAATAATCATCAAAACATCATTGGATATTCTTAAAGGTTTATGCCTGCCCATATGGTGCTTATTACATAAAAAAATAATAATGTTATACAGCATTCTTTGGGAAAATACAATTCAATGCCCTACACTTCAACAACAAAGTTAAATGAGTTCCACAGGAGTAGGCCCATGTGTCAAAAATGCAAAGTTTTGTCACAGTGAAATAGGACTTGAATTCAGGACTCCAAATTCCAGATTCCAGGTCCAATGCCACATTCAATAGACCACTAAGGCCCCAATTAAGGGGCATGCTGTAAGGATTGGGTGGGGATACTTCTTTGTTGTTTGACCATATAGCTGGCAGCCATTTTGTCCTTGCAGCCAGTCTCCCTTGCCATAGGCTTGCATGTTTTCCTTGTTCTCCATGCTTCCTTCTTGCTGTTGTTTGACCATGTGGCTGGCAGCCATTTTGTGCATACACTGTGCAGCCAGTGTGTCTTTGAGTTGACACAGGCTAACTTACAAACACCATTAATTATTGATCATTTATTTTAGAAGTTTATATTTTTATTTTTTACATTTTTATTTAAATTGCAATTACATTTTTGCCATTTTATAAATTACTTTTTTTTATTGTAAATGCTTATATTTTAGTTTTTCAAAACTTTTTTTAATTGTTATTTTTAATTATTTTTATATTACATTTTTCTATTTTTTTACATTTTTATTTTTAAATGTTAACTTTTTTTATTTGTATTTAATTCTGCATTTTGCCTTGATCCATCCATCCACTACACTCGATTCCTCCTTCCATCCATCCACCTAAGCATTTCCCCTGGATCACCTTGCCGCCACAGGTTATTTTATTTAAAATATTATTTCATTTACCCATGCACCTCTCTCTGACTACCTCAGGGGTTTCCTAAAACAGATGCAAATAAAGCAAAGAGCTAGATCTGCCTGTTGTGCTGTCTGATTTGAAATGTAATTTTTTTAATGGTATGGTTGTGTGGGTTGCCTTTCTGATAAATATAAGGTATATTAAATACGCAATTAACGCCACTAAGATTGCATTGCTCTTTACTATTTTGAACCTGCTGCAACAAAGGTATGCCACATTTAATTAACTACATGTTGTTCTTGCTTGTTGTCTTTAGATGTACAAGAGAAGAGACCCCACATCACCCACTGTACTGCCAAAGGGAAGACTCTACAGTTACTTCGGACCATAGGCACTAAACAATTTCACTTGTGCATCTTAGTGCCACTGCCAACCTAGAGCAAGTTATGATGGCCCCAAAGAAAGTTAACAGTGAGAAGAAGCTTTCCACCAGTGGCATGCCAACCGCCCCCTTTTTCGGGAGACGTGTGCCTGCTGCCACACCGGCCTCCAGGAAAGAACCTGGGAGCACTCTTGCATCAACAACAGCATCACCCTAACCCAAGCCCAAGGTGATGTCTGTCAGTGAAGCACCCACTGCAATCATGGTGATCCCAACGAGCAGTGATGTAATTGTATTTGACCCTTTCACAAAGTAGTAGCCAATCAGTTCAGGAAACAGCAAAGTGGACAGGAGCATCAGCCACATCTTCCCGAAGTTGGACCAGAACAGGAGGTTCAGCTTTCTGTTGAACAAGTATCTCCTATTTTAGAATCAAGGGCTCCCAGATCTCCAGCAAGAAAAAGGAAGGGTACTACTCCACCATTTTCTCCACGCACCACCTATGATGGCAATGATAGTGACATGGAGTGGACCCCGGCAGAGCTCAGAAAACACCAGGAGAGGCAAGGGAAAAGAAAAGTTCCAGAAAGCCTTGGAACCATGGAAGGGGATGATGATTAGGATGATGACAATGACACAGTCATTGTAGATGCTGGCACAAAGGAGTCTGACTTTACTATCGAACCGGCTCCAAGGGTTGCGGCACAGACAGCACCAACAGCTCCCATATATGTAAGACCCCAGCAGAGACCTGCAACAAACCCTACCTCAGTACAAGTATGCACTGTAGAGTGGCAATCAACACATCCATGACCACCTACATACAGTTCTTCTTCAGGCAGTAGCAGAAGCCAAATAAGAAAGAACTCCTCCACAGTTTGGGACTTTTTTATGATTAGCAAACAGGAGGAGAACATTGCCATATGCTCCATTTACCACGCAAGTCTTCATCGAGGTAAGCCTGGTTCACGTGCTACCGGAGGCCAGACAACCCATATGAAAAAACATCACTCAATCCAGTGGGAGCAACACCTTAAACAAACGACTCAACATGGTCGCCGTGGTGAATGTGAGGAGAGCCAGGAAACTTCTACTACACCTGGTCAAATCACAGTGGAAGGCGAGGAAGAAGAGGGTGACATCATCCTCATGCAAAGCAGCCCTGTCCCTAACAGTGCGCCAGAATCACATGCCTCAGTGACCTCACAATGGCACAGGAAGACTCAGAGTCAGATGGAGGCACCACAGCATACGGCAATTACAGCACCATGACACACATGGAGTCTACCACCACCTACATCTGAAAAGTCGCCTGCATCAGTTCCCCCACATTAACAGCGTAATAACAGAGTACCAGTTAAAGCCCTGATAAGGAGGTGACAACACTTTGTAACTCAACCTATTATATCTTGCAATGTCTGTTTGAACAGTACAAAACCGATCAATGACTATGTCACTGAAAGAGGAGCTGATGCAATTGGAAGAGCTATGACCATGGATACAAACGGGTCTTGTCAAATCCTTCACACAGATGCCGCTCCCTTTTGAGGTTTTCACGTGTAAAGTTAGCAAGGATAGTACAATGGGCCAAGCTATTCTGTATTGCATCTGCTACAGTGAAGCTAAAGAAGGTGTCGGAAAGGTTCGCATTTGGGGTGCGAATGAAAACATAGAAGCGCACGCCTTGGTTACTAGCCTAAGCTATAGTTTGACTTGTAATGCAAGGCTGCAAAACAACATGATCTTGTCCAAAGAGTACGTCTGTGCCAGCCTACTTGATCCACACTACAAAAAAAATCTTTGTGCTACCATTCCATTTGCTGAAGGGGATGTTTCACAATACAAGAAGTAGATTGTTGAGCAAGCAGGAGAACAGGAAGAACAGTTGGATCGTAGAGTCCCACTCTGCAGTTCTGAGGTGACGCCTTCAACTTCCAGAGAGGGCTATCTTGTCTCACATCCACCAACCCCACCAACAAGAAAACCGGCGACAACAGCAACAGAAGAACTGGACCCAACCTCTGCATTGGCTTGTTTTAAGTGGCTGTTTTTAAGTCTAGTACAGAGTCGAATGAAAAAGCGGATGAGCAGGCAGCAGCACCAATGATCATTCAGAGGATGTTACAGGAGGATCTGGATGACCAGATTGAGGTGCATGTTGATCAAAACCCATCGTTGTATTGAAATGGGAAGAGGAGCCAATCGCCAGAGCTCAGCAGGCTGGCAAAGTTTCTGGCTTGTCCTGTGGCCAGCATGTCTGCTGAATGTGTGTTCAGTGCAGCTGCTACAGTTGTTACAGTGAGAAGGACCATTCTCTCTCCTCAAAACGCAGAGAGATTGATCATGGTCAAAATGAACCAGCATTTCATACCAGCTGATTATACCATTCCTGGAACACCACAGGAGGAGGAAGAGGATGATTGGTCCGAATCAAGCGCGTTAGCTGACCAACGTCTGGGTGAACCACCAGAGCTAGAGTACAAACTCTATTTCCCGGACTGAGTGTGCCAGGGCCACCACAGAACTTTTTCATTATTTCTCATTCAGCTTCTTTTTCTCTTTGTTTAAAAACAAATGCTAGTGCAACATTATGTTTGTGTCGGATTTATGTTGCCCCACCATTGATTCTATATTCACATAGAAGCCAGGTTTGGAGTTGGACCTGCCTTCCTCACATGCCATCGCTTATCCCATACATCACCTAGCAAGGCTGCCCTAGAAGATAATTGATAAAAAGACTGCCAGTGCCAATGTCCAATTTGAATATGTGGATACCATCAAAGAGAAGGTATTTTGTTCAATCACCATGTTTGGATTGTAAGAGGTAACTAACTCTTGCACCAATGAGTGGTGATATATTGATTGATTGTGAATTTGTGAGTTATAACTGATGCATGTGGTGGCTGACAGTGAAGGAGAGAGTTCAACAAAACTGTAAACTTGTTTCTGATGATTTGCAATGTTTGGGTGATCATTTTTTCCTGAAAGTGAATGGCCTTTCAAAAGTAGTGAAATTTACTTGCAGTGTATATTCCTTTTTTTCTGGTTCCTCGTAAGCCACTTAACTTACAAAACACAAATCTACACAAAATACTCCAGCTCTGTTTCACTATTTGTTCTACACCAGTAGTGCACTTCACAAGTCTACCTTGCTCAGTTTGGGACTAGGACGGAGTTACTCTGAATCTGGAGGAAGAAGATGGAAGGACTCAGGGCAGGACTACCTCAGCTACTAGAAAGGAGAAAGTTTTTGACTTCAAAGAGAACCCATGATGATGGCAAAGACTCTAAGGCCTAGTACTCACTCAGCTCCGTGAACTGGAGAGAGGTGCGTTGATTTGGAAATACTGCTGAGTATGTGGTTTCTGCATTGCTACCTCAAACATGAAACTCTTCTTGTGTTCTTATTCTGCCTCTGAGTCTTCTTGGTACACTCCTGGGTCCTCCTGAAGCTGATCTTGCTTTCTTTTGTCCCTTTCCTTTACTTTATGATACATCTACTGTTTTTTTCAATACACTCGCCTTCTCCTAGACCTCTCCTGCACAAACAAAACTCGCAAAGCTCAAGTCTCCAGCTTACCTAGTGGACAGGTTCAGACAGGCACCAGAGTGACGGACATGCCAAGAAGAATAGAGACACATCACCTAATTTGGCAATACAGTATAATTTTGCTTTTAACAATCACAATTTTTAGAACTGGTGGGTAACATTCAATATTCTATATTTCAAAACTAGAAGACATAACACTTAGGACATACTATATGGGGTATCTCTGATGGAGAAGGATTGTTTCCAATGAATTTACTGAACTGTGTCATACTTTCTTACTTATCCCTTTGTTTCCTTCCACAGATTGACCATGGTGTGCTGCTCAGTACTCAGCTGCTCAATGAATGTTGTCAAGGTTTCTTTTGTGTAGTGTTTGTCTTTGTCACACCTTTCCCCAATTCCCCTTTCCCATCCATTTATTGAGTCTCTAACCTTCTTCCCCGGGCTATGTGATTTATTGAGGTGGGACCTAATTTTACACAATAAATGAATCACACACTTGCCGGGGTCGGACGTGGTGAAGGCAAGTAAGCAACACCAACTTACTGCATGACCTTCTACCTTCTATTACCTGAGCAATATTCCACACCAGCCCATCAACATCTTCATTTATGCCTTGTGTGTGTGTTCCATAAATGCTTAACCTGGTCTAAACACTCTTGAGTCTGAGCCCGCTTCTGACTCCACAATCTCATCTCCCAAGTTTAGTTTTATTACACTACAGCACCCCACAATTGCTCAGAAGAAACTGATATTCCTATTTTTTTTTTATCATTTCAAGTCTTCTTCTTTGCTGTGTGTCTATGCTGTTATTGTGGTAGTCTGGTCTCAGTCTTCCTACAGCTAGGATATACAATGATGACCCAATAACTCGTTATTTACTTTCAATCAAGTTGACAGTGGTGCATATCCTTTTGATTAATCCTGTAGTTGGTGTTCGCATTGATGGGAGTGGCACTTTCTCTCAAGTTCTGTCTTCCCTATTAGCTTGCTAGCCTGCTACTACTACTACTACCTACCACCCTTTTATCATGTCATCGTGGGAAAGCCATGCAGTAAGAAGACAACTCCCTCACATCATCTATTCAGGTAGAAGTACTATGGATTGAAGTGAGCTTGTAAGTATTTAACTTCTACTGAAGGAGATGTTGTCTATGTGTACTGGGTTTTTGTATGCAAAATAGAAAGGGACAATCATCCCCTAGTGTTAAATAATAGTTACAGAGGGCAATAGAGCAAGGGTCTAAGTAAATGACAAACTTTTTTTAGCCGGTTAAAAATAACGGCTACACTAAGACAGCAGTGCAAACTAAAACTCTAAAACACCAAAATAATGTTCTGAGGCACAAATGACGTAAAAAAATAATATCTGCTTTATTATTTTCACATATAAAATCCTCCCTCTCTACCCACAACAGTCCCACCCCTCTCCCGGACAAATATAACCCGACCCCGAAAAGTCCAATGAAAAGACCAAAGACATCTCCCCCCAAAATAAATTTTTTTTAAAAAGGGCTTGAAAAAAGGGACTGCCTCTATGGGTCCGGAGCTGGTTGATGCTCTACTCTATCTTGGCTAGCTGGCTCTACTAACTGTCCATTCGCTGCAGGATATGCCTTCGAAATGCCCTGCTGGAGAGGGAGGGTGAAGCAGCAGGTACAGTCAGGGACCCTGACTGCTTGCAGTGGCGCCGGCGATCTAGTGGCTGGGAGACTGGGGGCTGGGTCCGAGGCCACTGTTTCGGCCTCTTCCTTCTCCAGGATCACCAGGCACTGGTACTCACCCCAAATGTTCCCCAGCCTCTGCTGCTGCAGACAGCCTGCTATCCCCTGCCTAGTTGGTGGTGGGTGTCGGGCAGGAGTAGCTATATCAAGGAAAAAAAAAGACAAATTGTAAAAAATAGTCTGAACAAACACTTGTTCAAATGATAGATAGTGGTTGGCTCAGTGACGCTACATTGCTGGTCCCCTAGTGACAATGGAATTTGATGTGATTATTATTTATGATTAGGAGAGTCACAGGGTCAATATTTTATTTGTTTACATACACATGCCTCACATAAGAAACACTAACTGTCTGACAGAAAAGAATTAAGGCAAAATAAAACCAGATTAAAAAGCTGGTGATTTCATTGTTTTATTTAAAGGCTTTTCTAGTAACTAATTAGACACATTTAGTGTAAAAATAAAAAATAATTACCTCTCATTTTGATGAGTAAGACACTATGCACTATGGAGTACAAGTTGCTATGCCAAATTATTGAAGGCATGCGAGCCAACGCTTCAAGTACATTGCTACTGTCTGCAGCTCGGGCAGCTGTAGCTGAAAATTATCTACCTTTAAATCCAATGGCCAAGCTCTTCCTCAAATGCTTCTTACTTTGTTTAGTTTCTAACCTGACTCCAAAGAGGAAGATGAATAAATAAGATACATCACACATGTTTTATATAAAATGTGGATATATTTTCCTGTCTACCGTTAAGTAGATGGGAGAGGAAACAATGCACTGCACTACAGGGAGTGGGCTATATAGATTGTATTTGGCACGTTCGTCATAGAGTATCACCTACGCCAAACTTGCAATCAAATCGGGCACTTACTAGTTCCACTTTACTTACTGGTCTCGCCCACCATCACACATTCTTTCCAACAAATTGATTCACTGGGCGGAAAAGAAAGTAAAGAGCCGTGACTTACTCTACTGCAGAGTATGACAGATGGTTTAGGCAGGTAGGTAAAGCTTTCACTATAGAAGAATAGAGGGAAGTCACAGATCTATCTATAAAACAAGAGCTCCCTTCTTTATTCATCCAAGCAATTATTCAATCATCCTTTCATTCTTCCCCTATATACAGAAAACACCCACAGCCACCATGATTTAAGCTTTACGTTCTCTCATCCAGTCTTCCACCCAGATTCACAATCCTTTATCTACACATTCAGTACCCACAATATCCATCCTTCCTTTTAATCATCCTTTCACTCATCCATCTATTTACCCAATGCCAATACTCACCCACACATCTTTTTCATCCACCCATGTATTATTTCTTTTCACTTCTTTAACCCATCTTTTTCTTTTAACCTTCTGTTCTTTCCTGTTCCCATCAGGCCATCTTTTTTTAGCGTACATTATGTGTGCTTTTGCTGAGTTGCAGATGGAAGAGGATACAAGTAACCCAAACATTGCTGTAGCTGTAATGCAGGGGGTTCATAAATCTGATCACTAAAATGCCCTTGTAGCTAGTGAGTAACAGTTATTGTCAATAAGCAAAGCAATTTGACTTACCAGTGGCCGTCCCTGCGTCTCCCTATGCTCCATTTGCTCCTGCAGTGGTGGAACTTGAGCGAGCTCCTCCTACTCCACTGGTGGTTGGTGTGGCTATAAAAACACAGTATACAGTTTTGAGATGCCAGATACCATTCTTAATTTTTAAAATAAAAAAAATACAACCGCAACCATTACAGTTAGGTTAGGACTGCAGTATCTTCTGTCAAAAATATCACTCTAGGAATTTTGTTGGAATATTAAAAAAAACAGGTAGACAAGCCAACCAAAAGCTTCCCGTTATAGAGGGGCAGACAGGCCAACCAAAAGCTTCACATAAAAGAGCTATAGCCTATGACTTGGAATCATTGAAGAGTAATGAAGGAGTGGAATACAAAATGGTCAATAAAAAGCACAAAAAAAAGATAATGCAGGGATAACAGGAATAAAACAAAACTTGGATGGGGGAGTTGGAAAAATGGAGGCAGTAAAGAGAAAGTAAACAAGGCAAAATTAAAAGTAGTATAAAAGAGGGGAGAGGTAAAAGTTAATGTTAAAAATATTAAATAATAGGACTTAGTGGGATGAGCAGAGCCATCAGCATTGGTGCTGGTGGTCGGTGCCTCCCCAGCTCCTGCTGGACTCACCGGTGCAGTGCCTTTCTTCTTGCCCTTGGGTGTTGATGTAAGGTTACAAAGTAGATTAAAAAAATACATTAGTGGTACCGTAAATCTCCACTTAATTATTATTTAACAGCCAAATGCAATAAAATTGTACTTAAGTCAGATCGCCTATGGCACTATACTAGTATCATCAACTTTCGTTGAGTTGGCTATACTCCTAAAATCCGTATTCCAAATTTCCTTAAGAAAATCTACATTTAGAACTAATGCATTGCAATGACTGATCTTTAATTTTATTCTCATTTCTCAAGCCCCTTGAGGGACCGACTTTGTCTCACTTTGTTTGCAATGCACCCACACTTGCATCAATGTGAAATTATTTGGGACTGTACACGCTACATAAAGTCACAGAGAATGCTAACTCACTGATATCACTAATTCACTACATAGTTAGGAGAAGCTCAGAGGAGTCTGCGATTCAATGGCTTCTTAAATAATCAGTCAAAGTGAGTGCCTGCCTACAAGTATAAAAATCAATGATTTAGCACCGAGCAACTTGCTAGCTCTAAATGGATCACAGAATAAATAATAATCTAACGTAAACTAAACATAACTTACCTTTGAGTGGAAGCCGAATGCTATATGGAAAAAAAAGTTAGAATTGCAGAACACAAACAATAAAAATATAATATTCACCAAGTCCCTCACATAGCAGGTCGAGCAGGTCCTCCTCTCAGTCGATAATATCTGCCATTAAATATATGCGTCAGCTGCTGGGTGGTGTGCTGGACCTAGGTGGCGGCCCTGACCAAATGGCACACCCTACCCAAACACTGCAGACACTGCCGCAGGGGGTAACCGCTCCTAGGCCTGCATGGAGGGGAGGTGGTGCTGCACATAAAAACAAGTGCTGCCACCTCCTCCTTGCTGAAGATCGGGCGAGGCTGCACCCCTTGACATCGGCACCACCCACAAGGAAGGCTACTGTTGCTGCTCTGCCATGGTGCTGGGTGGGTAGGGTAAGAGGAAAAAAAAGAAACAGGAGGAAAAGGAAAGAAAGAAGGTAAAATAAGCAAATAGTCACAAGAACGTTAGTTAGAGTAAAGTTTTTCCAACACAAAAGTTGTTAACCTATGTGCAGCAGAAATAACTTTTTACAAGTATCTAATTTAATGTGTCATATCAATCATGTTCCATACTTGAAGTTGATAGCAGAGTGCCCAAAATCTGTTAGCTTGACAATTTCAAGAGTCTCTCGCAGAGTCATGTAGTAATTTATTTATAAGATATTACTAGCAGGTATTACTTAAACAGGAAAATGGTTGTTTACAGACACAAATTGCCTCGAACTGTTCCAGAGAAAAACTCACAAATTTCATCAGGCACACACTTTTGAAAGGTCAGAGAATATTATTTGCACATTTATTCATGATTCATCAATACACTTTATGAAAACATGAACAAAGAATGTTTCTGATTAGGTTTCACTGGGAAACGTTAACTCCATTGTCTCTGTCAACAGGCACAGATACTGGCCTGACAGTCGTGAATGACCAATCTTTCGTTCTTATCCATATTGAAAAATAAATACAGATTGGAAAAGGAATGGAAAAAAAATCTGTCTGTAAGTATCAGAATAAACATGAAAAAAACAGAAACCTGGGAGCCGTCTTTATGTTATGTGTCTGTGTGCCTTCAGTTTATGATGAACCTTCAAATGTGAACTTCTTCATTGTAAAGTTTAATCTGACAGCCCAAAATGGTTCAATGAGTAAAATATTTATTACAAGGTTACCAACGACATCATTGTTTATTTTAATTCTTAGCATTTCAACGAATATTTAAAAGTTTCACAAATCCTGACCTGCACATTTGCATGATATTCAGTTTGTTCACTTGGTCTGGATATGAACGGATAATGGTCATGAATATATAAAAAGTTACTTTTGGTTGTAATGTTCCTCATACCTGACTTTTTGAATACAAAAATGATCAACAATTTTCAGGAATAACTTTGACTGGCATAGCCAGGTTATTAAAAGTGTTTGAAAACAAACGCGAATTATTGTCAGACAGATTTGCAGTACAAAGATTGTTTTAGATGCTTTGTTTCTGGTAGTTGTGGTCACAGAGCCTTATCAAGGAGAAGATCCCAATTAAAAGCAGCATGATTTATGTGAATGAGCAGCATCTTGTTCAACACAGGAATATGTGATATTCTTATGAACAAGACATGAAAAAGTGCAAGTAAGAGATAAAATAATCATCAAAACATCATTGGATATTCTTAAAGGTTTATGCCTGCCCATATGGTGCTTATTACATAAAAAAATAATAATGTTATACAGCATTCTTTGGGAAAATACAATTCAATGCCCTACACTTCAACAACAAAGTTAAATGAGTTCCACAGGAGTAGGCCCATGTGTCCAAAATGCGAAAGTTTGTCACAGTGAAATAGGACTTGAATTCAGGACTCCAAATTCCAGATTCCAGGTCCAATGCCACATTCAATAGACCACTAAGGCCCCAATTAAGGGGCATGCTGTAAGGATTGGGTGGGGATCATAAACTTGCACATGAATTTACGAAGACTCTGCAGTTGCCTGGAAAACAGCCTTCCAATTGAGAGCTGAACTCTGGAGTGGGGAATTACTGTGAGGAAAGTATTTCAATGGTTATAAAACCAGAGGGAATTCCTCACTTAGTGGGATTTAACATACACATTTACCATCTGTCCTGAGCCACTGCTAAATGTCAACTAGGACATGTGGCTGGGGTGGGGTGTTGTGGAGAAGGGAAGCAAGGACATGGGGAGTAGAACAGGGAAGGGGGGAGGACATTTCTGGGTAGGGAGAGGATTTCCTCAGAAAACAACAGGAAATCCGAGCCTTATCCTGTTACAAACTACGGGAGAAACAGTAATGTCTGTGACACTGTGCATAAGCTGGTTGGAGTACAAGAGATCAATACAGTTCATAAATGGTTTCAACCACAAGGACCAAGATCTGCTGAAGGACATATATACAAAAAGGCTAATGTCTCTGAACTCCCAGTTGACCTTCATGTCACAATATCTTTATAGATCCGTTCTTGCTTAGTGACAGAAATGGAAACACAACCAAAAAATGTCTAATGCTGAGAGTCCCAAGTATGCAAATGGCCTTAACTGTATAAAGCAGCTACCAGCACCATTGACCATTACAAGAACAATACAGCAAATCCAGAAAAGACAAATCCTATCTTTCATTGAATGGGGTATGGAGGTTGTTAGATCAGAATTAACTAGTTAAGAAGCTTAATGGGTGTGATTTGCTGGTTAAGGGTAAAATATTTTGATCATGGATACTTTCCACAGCAATGAAACCCATGTAAAGTACTCCCTAGTTCAGCTCATTCAGTCAAATGACAAACAGCGCAAGAGGCATAGATTCCAAAAAGAACTTGACAAAATCTTTGATCTTTTTGGCACACTTGAACTACTGCTCTTGAATCTGAGTTAACACAATGAGCACACAAGAATTCCAGTTGCAGTCTTCAGTTGTCGGAGAGTGTTACCTAAGATTTCTTTGGTGCCAACAAAGCTAGATTAGTTATTAGTATAGCTTTGTCACAGGTAGAATAAAGCTTGGTCGCACAGAAGCATTGTTCCATGACTGTACCCTGCACAGTGAAATACAGATACCACACGTTTTAAGTTTGTTTGTTAACATTCCATGAGCTCTGAGACAGTCATGCTGTTTAGTCAGCTGTATTCGTAAACTTTCCATTTTATGCAGGCCCCTTAAATCATATACGAAAATCAAGATCTTCTCTGCATTGAAAATAAGTGAATGTGGGGAAAAATACAACATAATGAATGGATTTATAGTGGTACATGTCGGAGACATTTTCCAAAGCAGGAGAGTTTGGTGTGTTCTAATAAAAAATTACTTTGCACACAAAAATGATGGTGGAAATAAAAGGTATTTATGCTAAAAGTAAGGGTGAAATAATTGATAAAGGATCACATTTATTTCCACCTGAACTGCAGGCTTCTCGACGGCACAATGTTCTTCTACAAAATTAAAAAATATTTCAAAATTAATTTCTACATTTATCTCACTGCCCTTGATCAATTAAAAAAAAACATTGCTGCTGAATCACCTTTAATCACGAACAAGAAATGGGCAGAATTTCTGCAGGAATGAAAAAACAACATACATTCCCTTGATCTTGCTTGAGCTTAAAATATTTCCATTTGTTTTTCTAATTTTCTTTATGCCAATGTTTTGATTGCACAAGATGTTGGCACATGTTTTCCGAGGTCTAGCTCTTACTGATGTACAGTTAGCCTGAATACAGACCTAGAGCAAGTGTTTTGGTAAGGTCAGGGAGGCCATGTCAGTATTGTGTGACATAATCTGTACATGTAATGCTCAAACTCAAAAAGTAAAGATTCGGAGGCAATCCATGCCTTTAAGATGAAAATACCCCTGTTGCACAGAGCACAGAATACCTACAGGTAACCAAAAATCCCAGAAATGATAATCATATCATATGCCATGTTATGCTGATAGAAATGATAAATTGTCTCCAAGACAAGCATCTATTACCCATAAAACTGATGCTAATGCATGTCACTCACTCTTTCTACTGCATCTACTATTAACATTCTCCTTTTGTCATCTGTAGCAAGGTGGTACTAAACACATACATGAAACAACAGACATAAACCTTTTCAGCAGAAATAGGTTTATGAGCAATTCTGATTCTGTCACATGTCACTTTTCGTAATTTCAGCATACAGGTCAGGTTAGCAGTGAAGCATCTGAAACTAAGGCAGGTCACTCAATCTTTAGCTCTCCATGTTACCCAGGGGTGCAGTTTTAGGGGAGTGGGTGTGTTTCAGGTGTTAATAAATGTACTATTAATATATATATATATATATATATATATATATATATATATATACACACACACACACACACACACACACACACACACAAGCTTTCAGTCTGGTATGATAAGGTGTTTGTCTGATTTCACCTGGGATTTTTAAATACTCAGACAAAAACACACATATAGGGTATCATTACGAGTCTAGGGGTCCGCTGACCGCCAGACTAGCACCACATTACGAACGCCAGGATTAGTCGTCCCGCCGGTCTGCAGTCGTGCCGGTCCTAATCCACCAGGGCAGCGCTGCCCTGGGGATTGAGATCCCCCTTCTCTGCCAGCGATTTCATGGCGGTAAGACCGCCATGAAAAGGCTGGTGGAGATGGGGTAAAGTGGGTCCCAGGGGGGCCCTGCACTGCCCATGCACTTGGCATTGTCAATGTAGGGCCCCCCTGGCCAGCACCGTTGCAATGTTCCCTGTCTGCTTTGCACACAGTGAACACTGCGACAGGTGCTGGCACTACAGCATTGCCACCAGCTCTATTACGAGCCGGAAACAATGTTGTAGGCTGTTTCCCGCTGGGCCAGCGGGCAGAAACTGAGGTTCTGCCCACTGATCCAGCGGGAAACTCGTATTGGGCCCGGCGGGGAGACTGCCACAGCGGCGGCAACCCACCCGTTTGGATTTCGGTGGATGGGCTTTTCCATCCACCTAAATCATAATCAGGCCCATAGTTTTGTCTCGTTAAGAAGGTCTTAAAATAGAGTTATCTTAGAAAATACTGTGTTTTAATCACAATCTGCACTTCTTTCCCTTTCCACTGGTGCTTATACTCCCCCATGTGCTGTTTCTCAAATGATTAACATGAAGATTCTCTACTCACCCAAAGTTTTACTAACAATGCTACGCCCCTGAGGTTACCTTTGCATGTGTGAGATTTATGAAATACTGTACTGGAGTAAATACCTCTACCTTGCCTGTTGCAGAGACCAGTGATGCAACACAAATATAAATACTTATCTGAGTGATCTAGGGACGTAACAAAACTTACGGAGGCCCCGGCTGCAAAGTACATGAAGGGGCCCCCTCCCCACAGACCCAGTTAGGGGCCTGCCGCCTGTGCAGTGTACTATACTGAGAGTGCTTTCTGGAGCTCCGCCCCCATCCTTACTGTTGGAGCTGTGGGGGCCTTTGTTACAACACTGGAGTGACCACTAGTTTGTCATCTTCATTTTGTGGGCAGGTTCGACTCATGAGCCACTATAGCCTTATAGCCCGCCATAGAAGGCCACTAAAGGTCCGGTCCAGAGTTAAAAGCCTGAGTCGAAAGGCGAGGGCCTTTAAGACAGAGAGAGTTTAATGCCGGTATAGCCCAGCTACGGAGGTCTATGAGGCTATTAGAACATTCTGCCACTAGAGGGTAGAATGTACTAATAAATAAAACAAAGGCTCCACGGAGCCTGAGGGGACTGATATCCTCTCAGGCTCCAGCAGGCCTTTGTTCACAGCAACAGCAACATTGGAATGTTGGAGCTGGGTGCTTCTACTGGCCATTAGAAGCCCAGAGGACTTTATTGTCTTTAATGGAGCTCCCGAAATTCCAGTGTTCTAATGAGAAAAAGGGACATAGACAAATGTGATTGAGGCATGAACGACTGCATGTGGGTGCTATGTCAGGGACTTCATCAGTGGAGTGAATCAGCCTGGCTCAATTGGGTCAAATTAAGAATGCAGTCCCAGAGTGCTGAAGTCATTAGATCAGTAGCATGATTAATGAGATGTGTGGCTGGTGTTCAAAGAAATGTAAGGGACAATGAAATGGCTTGCCAGAAGTGACCTACTTGAAATACGATTACAGTCAGTTTACTTAGGACCATGCTTATGAGAGTCAGAAGGTATAACACTATTGGTGCGGACAGCTTACAAAAAGTTCTTTTTACTTTTATTCCTTCTATTAACCCCCAAAGATCAGGACTAAATAATTACACTCACCTGCTGCTGTTTGCTAAAGTTAGTGTTCTTTTTGGAGCCATTTACTACTTAACAGTTGTGAAAAAGGCTATGGGCTATGGTTTCTTTGAGTAGCACCAAACTGCATATAGAAAGCTTCTATCTGTGGATTGAGCACAAAAGCAAAACCTTGCGTGTTCTCAGAGAGTGCATTTAGTAAACACAATTGTATTTTTTGAGAAAAAAACACACTTTATAGATTCCCAAGTTTACCTATGACAGTAAACATTCATCTCTCTGCATTTTTTAGGTCCACTGTATCCATCAAAGCCCTGAAAGACTAATAACTTTCAGTACTTCTACTCTTAGATTTTACTCCTCAAAGAGCCGACAATTAAAAGGGGCTGTGTTAGTTTTGGTTTGAGCTAATAATGTCATCACCAAAAGCTTTAGGCAAACCACTGCCGAGCATCAATGGAAAAGAAATGGGATGGAGGATGGAATCACCGGCAAAACATCTAACACAGACATACCAAATACCTAGTTTGAGTTATTTATAGTATTTCTCTAAATTCGGAATATGCGCCCTGAATCAGGTATGGTGTCCATTTATTTTTCACCTGACAAAAAGCCAATGTTAAGTATTTTTTTCCCTGAGTCATCTTCCAGCAAGAAGGGCATTACTTAGTAAGCATTTCTGCCTTAGATGACATATTTAAAAAAAAAAAAAAAAAAGGAGAGCAGATTTTTCTTTAAAAAATATATTAAAAAACAACAGGACACCTTCTCTGCTCGGAGGTAAAAAAAAAAGGGAATATGTGACTGTGCAATTTGGGTGCTTTTTCAAGCAGGTTTTTGTTTCGGGCATAAAAGGATGCAATATGTGGAATGTAATTATCTTAAGCAAATTGGTGGACTTCTAGAGGCAGGGGTTGTAACAAAATGCTCCAGTAAATTAACTAAGCGCATTCTCAATTAATAGCCGTGTTTCTTCGTCAAATGCCTTATTACATTCACACTGGTGTTTTTAACATTAGCCTTACATGGCATTAGTAGAGTGGAACTGTTAACATACATTTCCTACTTATTTCCGTTCTATTCTTTTCAAGATTAGGAACATTTTTGTTCTTCGTCAAATGCCTTATTACATTCACACTGGTGTTTTTAACATTTTGCCTTATATGGCATTAGTAGAGTGGAACTGGCAATATACATTTCCTACTTATTTCCATTCTATTCTTTTCAAGATTAGGAACATTTTTCTCTGAAGATAATTTGTCAAGATATTTCAGGTACACTCTCTGTATACATGTACGTTACTACGTTGCCAATTCAGTTATACACATGGAAACTTGCCAATGAACAAAAAGGAAATAAGATAGTTTGTTGTACTGCTGCCTGTAGTTTCACTCACCGTTTTATGAGCAAACGATTACAATTTCACAACATCAAAACAGACAGTAAGATTCCTAGTTAATAAAAATACATTTATATATTGCAAGAATGTACGAATACCTCAGGTGTAAAATTGGGAAACCAATATGCTGTGCTGTTAATTAAGTATATCATGGTCAATGAACGCCTGACATGTTCAAACTCCGGTCAGCTTGATAACTCACTAGACATTACTGGGAAAAATGATGTAGACACAACTGCAGTACAGTGTGAACACGTTTGAAGATGTAATCATTTTTGCCGTCAATTATCCACTGCTTGACTTTAAGAGAACATGTATTTCTCAGATGTAATTTCTTGGCTTTATACCTTCTGACATAGCAATTATAGAGGAATAAATACTGAAGAGAATACATATGCGTTCGTTCATGTGGGTATACTTTCAGAGTGCATGTGCATTTTAACCTTTACCCTAGCGCCAAGTACTGGCTGATTATTTCAATCCTATTCCTTCAATAAAAAAATGCTCACAAGCGATTTTTCATTAATTGTGCCAGCAACCAAAATGGAGCTACACAATCACCTACCAAACATCCTGATCATTTTTTTCCCTACTGCAGGACCCCAAAAATCATCCTCTATTTGAACAGAAAGGAAAAGTCTCCTACTGTAAATAACCCTTCCTATCCCGATGAGCAACCTTATGTGGTACCCAAAAGTCAATGGACAGCATCCTGTTTCACAGATAATTAGTAGCACTCTCCTCTTAGCAGCATGAAGACCCGGATTTGTAATCGCTATGCAAATCAATTGCATTCCCAAGCATAGAATGCTCCATATGCTCTTCTACAGCAAGTACCTGCCTTACTGATTCCTCAAAGGCAACATCCACATTTGTCGCATCCTTAGCACTTGTTTCTAGATAAGGGTAGTTTCCATTTTCAATACACCAAGCTTGTGCCACCTCTGTGGTGACCTCTCTTTCACTTTTGTCTACCTTGTTACCAAGGACTACAAATGGGAAGTGGTCAGGGTCCTTCACATCTGCATAGAAAATGAACTCTTTACGCCAGTTTCCCAAATTCTCAAAGCTCTGACGGTCATCCACACTGAAAGTCAACAAGCAGCAATCTGCTCCTCGATAGAAAGGGGTTCGTAGACTCTTGAAACGTTCCTGCCCTGCGGTGTCCCAGATCTGAAGAGTCACAAACCTTCCATCTACCTCCAGATCACGGTTTAAGAATTCAACGCCTATTGTGTGAAAAGCTTGGGAATCGAACTTGTTGGTCACATATCGATTCATGAGTGAACTTTTTCCAACTCCACCATCCCCGAGAAGAATAACCTTGAGAAGCAGAGACTTTCCACTCATTGCTGCAGCAGTAGAACTCAAAATACCTGGAGAGGGTACAATAAATAGAACCAATTAGAAAATGACTAATCAGTAATGTGCCACATGAATAACCCATTACGGTAAGAGATGAAAACACAATGAGAAGCAGACAATTTAATTACAACGAAGATAAAACAAAAGTGGTAACTTTGTCCACATTATTGGTTTTCACGTTATCCACCATGAATGGATAACAGACTGGATGATCAACTGACTCAATCTCCTTTGATTCAAACATGTGAACTAAAGGTTTCCTACAGCGGCATGTACAACTCACTCACTATCTGTCTATTAATACAGAGGAGGATGCTCTATAAGCACTAATATGTGCTGAGTAAATACAAGTTCTGCTCTGGCCCTCTCAAGACTGGAGTTCCACTGTTTGCTTGGCAAGGTTAGTAATTCATTAATTCTCTTGTTTCTTTGGAACAGATTCGCAAGCACTATTATACTAGTCTTACTTATCAAGCTGAAGGACAAAGTTTTGTCAAAAATATTTCTTTTATTTTAAAGGTTTCAATATAATGATACTACGTTCATGATTTGGGCTCACTGTTTATATTTACCTTTTCTTTCCTCATTTCTGCTTGAACGCCAAATAACTTTGAGTCTACTGATCAGAGTCAATAGAAAACTGTAAAATAGTTTTATAATAATCTTTTAGAACTCACCTTTGGGAGTAACTGCCAAACTGCAGCCTTAAGCTGTGTGGATTTCAACTAAAGTAGTATTTGTTCTATGAATAAATTGCAAGAGAGCGGGTGTCTGTTGAACTTGTACTCAGACTACAGTGAATGCAACAATATGGAAGTTACCCAGATATGAGAAAAAATACCTTATTATACAATACAGCTACTTACAGTTATAACTCTGAGCAGGCTTAAGGTTTTACAGCACCTATACTTGTACACCAAGTTTTCCAACCATTTAATTCCGCCACTCCTAATTCAATACTCTGGCCTTCATTTGGAGCAAAATGCCAAAGTGGATAATATTCTCATGCAGGAAAGTAGTTACTGCATTCAGGAGCAGTGATATTGCCTCCGATATGTGCACTTATGTACATAAATAGGGAATACCTGCTGGTTATCACATTTACATTTACTTTTACAGACTAATGAGTAATGGTGGTACCCTGCACTGATGAATGCAATATCATCTTTTTTCGTGGTCACTAAGACCCCCATTACGACTTCGGCTGACGGAAAAGGCTGTCGGCCGAAGTCCAGTGGTCAGGACATCACCAGTGTGGTCTCCTTCCTGAGGTCCCTATTACGAGTTTCCCTCTGCCGGAAACAGCCCACAACATTGAAACAGTCTCATAATTGAGCCGGTGGCGTCGCTCTTTTCACTGTCTGCAAAGAAGGAGGGCTCTTCCATCAATATGCCAAAACATACGTCAGTGGTTTTTACTTTTCATCCCAAGAACAATTGGTGTCTTTTCAGAAGTTGGATGGAGCCAATTCAATTCCATATTTCAAGATTTCTGCAGAAATCCTATCCTTTAGAGGAAATGGATGCTGTGATTCCTCAGTCCATTAAAGTGGATTCTATTTTGACTCCCCTACGCGGCAGATCATCATTAAACATGGATGACTGTTCTCCATCGGATCCGACAGACAAAAAGGTGGACACCTGCCTAAAGCTCTGGTTAGGGGCGGCAAATTTGGTCTTGCTTGCAGCATCTTATGCTGCGCTCAATTTGCAATCTATTGTTAAGGATTTTTAGTACCTTACAGAGGATATGCAGGAGGGTGTAAATGTTTTGGACATCCTGGTACAGATGCATTAGCAGTCGAAACTCATAACTCATATTTCCTCAAATATCAAAGCATCCTCAATCACTTCCAGTTCGGTGGTGATGGCTCGTCAGAATCTGTGGATGCAGGAGCAGAAAGCTGACTTCAGGGAGAAAGTAGCTTTTCTAAAAATATCTTTTGTGGGAAAGAAGCTCTTCGGTGACCAGCTGGGTGACACGATGAGGAAATCTTTCAAGGACAAGAAAAATCTCTGGTTGTATATATTATCTGTTGGGACGGCCTTCAGATCCTGGTCCAGAGATTCCAGGGATTATCCTAAGAATGACCCCAAGTCTTATTCTGCTAAACATTGCAAATACCAACCCTGTAAATTAGGGAATTTGTTCGAATGATCCAATAGGGCAGGCCCATCAGCACAGCGTTCCTGACTAGGTCAGTCTTCCAGTCTTCAATGTGGCGGAAGAAAGACTCCTGTCCTCAGTGATCCCGTCCGGGAAAGGGTCTTGTGGGATGAGTTTTCAGCCTTGCTACTCAAAAAGGTAATACTCCCTGGCCCCCATGACAAGGGGTGTATTCCATCCACTTTGTGGTGCAGAAAGTCTAATGGGCTGTCAACCTGTACTTGATTTAAAGAGACTCGACCAATGGTTCAAGACTGTTCATTTCTGCATGGCAACGCTGCAGGTCATCATTCCTCTGACTTCCTGGCCACAATCAACTGGATGCTTACGTGCATGGGCCTATTCATCAAGCACACAAAGGTTTCTTCGTTTTGAGGTGAGGAGATCTCACTTCCAGTTCTGAGTCCTCTTGTTTGGGTTAACATCGGCAACACCAAGGTTGTGGCTCTTTTGATGGCTCTGCTTTACCAGAAGGGGATTTGTGTTCAGCCCTATCCGTATGATTGTCTGGTGTCTGCCAGGTCTGCCCATCAAGCAATACAGCATGTGAATTGAGTTGTCCATATGCTAATGTGGGTTTCTGATCAACATCTAGAAGTCTCAGTTGCCCTTAGACCAGGACTGTGTTTTTACTTGTGCCAGATTTCGTACATATTGGGGTATAGTTAATCTTCCAGTCATCAGGGTTTACAAAATTAAGTCCCATGTTCAAGATATTCTGAAAGATCCTTTTCTGATTGTGTAGGACTAGATGAGAGTTTAGGGGCACTAGGTGTATTTGGCAGCAACTGTATTTTTGGTTCCCTGGTGTCGCTACCACCTGAACAAGTTCATTCACTTTCTGCTTCAGATCCCATCTTGTTGGACATCTCCCGGTGAAGGAAATGAAACAGTAGCTGGCCTGCTGGCTTGATCCGTGGCACCTCCTGAAAGGGATGCCCATATGTCCTCTTCCTTCGTCTGTGATTACTATGGATGCAAGCAAAAAGGGCTGGAAGCCTGGATATCTTTGCAGCGGGTCCAGGGTCTACGGACAACCTCTCAATGAATCCACTCAGTCAACAGGAGGGCGCTTGAGATGGTCCTTTTATCTCTACTGGCCTTTTCCCCTTCGATTCAGCAACAATGTGTTCTATCAGGACAGACAATACCATGGCTAAAGCCTACATCAACCGTCAGGGAGGAACGAGGGCTTTATCTCTGTCCCTCATTTCAGATTGCATCTTATCTTGGAGCCAGAATCATCTCTTGTCTCTGACTGCGATTTATATTCAGGGTCTTCTTAACAACCTTGCGGACCAGTTCAGCAGGGTGATTTCCTCCTCTCATGGCTTCTGTCGCTCTTCCAATTTGTTCGGTTTGCTCCATCAGAAGTGGGGGTGTCCAGTGGTGGGTGTGTTTGCGTCCTCCTACAACACTCTGTTTCCCAAGTTGTTTCCTGGATGGGGGAGTCTGCAGCTTGGGTGATAGATGCCTGTCCTGTCCCTGGCCACAGGGTCTTCTGTTTGCTTTCCCTTCTTTCCTTTTAATCCAGAATATTCTGATCAGGGTGAGGAGGGAGGAGGCTCAGGTCATACTGATTGCTCCATCATGGGCATGTTCCTCCTGGTTTCCTCTTCTGGTGATGAGAAAGAACAAGGGGTGGTTGCTGCCCAAGAATTCCTCTCCTCTGAGCTTCCCCGTTCTTCAGAAGTAGTCTTTGGTTTGTCTCAAGCTGGCAGTTTGGAAACTGAAGGTGCAGGTTTTATATCTCAAGGCTGGCACAGTATCCTCTTCTATTCAGGCCATCAGGAGGCCATCCACTAGAGGTTCCCGTGCTTAGCACTGATTTTCCTTTGGGAAATAGAGTGGGAAACAGCAAACTTAACCTAGTTCTGCCTCTCGTTGTCAGGTTCAATTTTTGCAGGATGGGTTCTCTTCGGGGCACTGCCCTTTGTCTATGGCTGCACTGAGTGCAATTAAGGCCTTCCGGGCTCCTTGGGGTAATTTGGAAGATCCACAGGGTCTAGTCTAAAAATTGTTTAAGGGATTTTCTAATATTCGCCCTAAGGTGTCTCCGGTTTGTCCTTCTAGTGATCCCTTTCTGGTGTTGCAGGCTTTGCGTTAGTCCCCCTTTTGAGCCTCTCCATTCAATTGAAATCAAAATTATTATATTGAAGGTGTCTTTTCCTGTCACAATTATTTCAGCTCAGAGAGATAGGGAGAGTGGGCAGGGTTCTTTCCAGTAACGCCCCTTTCTTAAAGATCTTGTGAGGACAGGGTGGTTCAGGGGCAAGCATCGAGGTTTGTTGCCAAAGTAAATTCTTCCTTTCATTTACAGCAGAAAGTTATTTTGTCTGTTTTCTGTCCAGAGCCTCACTATCCTGACAAGGTTTGTCTTCATTCTCTGGACGTTCAAAGAACTATTTTAGTTTATCTAGAGAGAGTGAGGACATTCATCAGGATACTTCTTTGTTAATTTTGGGCCTGCCAGGAAGGGTCGCAAACAGCCCATGCAAACCTTGAGCTGGTGGATTTGTACTTTTTTTGGCTTATTCTCAGTTTGGGATTCCTTCTCCTATGGGGATACAGAGCAGGTCAACATGAGGTTTGTTAACTTCTCCAGCTGAGGGTCAGGGGGCATCCTTAGCTGAGATCTGTAGGGTGACCACTGGGGCAATCCTGTCTACCTTCAATATGCACTACAGATTTGTTCAGGGTCCTGCAGTGGAGGATCTTTTTCGGGTCGAATGCTTTGTCTGCAATGAAGTAACCATGGTCTTCCTAATGGTAATAAAGATAGATGTTCTACAGTTACTCAGTTGACCAGACTTTCTTTTGCTTGGGTACATCTTGCATTGTTAGGAATCAAAGCGAGAGGGACAAGGGGGTAATGCTTTGATTACTTACTGGTAAATGCATTACTCAGAGTCCTTTTCTAGAGTCCTACCTCCCCCTTCCAGCCATCTGTGTTTGAGGATTGTTGATGAAATAAGAGGTATGGGGGAGGGGGTTTTTATGCTGAGGAAATGCTTTCAAGGAAGGCCTCAGGGCCTCACACTGTTAGGAATCTAAGTGAGGGAAGCACTCAGAGTAATGCAATTACTGGTAAGTAATCAAAGCATTCCCTATCATCTGAATCAGGAATGGAATTTTGTCATACAAATGCAGCTATCTGATCACTTGAGTTGCGTGTAGGTGATCCAACAGCTTTGTGAATCTTATCATAAATAATATTGTTTAGTTAATGATGGTCACTGCTCCCTTTTTCAGGTGCCACAAAAAAGGTGACTTCTTCCCTGAATATTCTTGTAAGTGACTAAAAAGACCCAGCCCCCTTTTTAGAAATAGAGTGATGTGGGATGTACTTGGCACACAAGCTTCTGCACTGGCTTCTATGTAGAGGAGGGATAAGATTAAAATATTTCTCCCTTGGTTATAAGGCTTTCACTCACAACTGGCTGAACTACTGTCATAATAAAACAACTTCTACTTCGAATGGCCAATTTGATAAATGTTTATCATTAGTAATTTTCTATTTTAGTTGTTCAATTAAGTAGGTGGTTTCCGGAAAAGTCCTGCCTTTATGTGTCTCTTGAGGTGAGCCACAGCAAAAGCCATCTTTTTATAAACATGCATTTGATTAATGGATGTCAAGCTTAGGTTCTTTTTTCCTACTGCCTGGTAGGCATTTGATGGAGGAAATCTGTTTCTCTTTATCACACTGCTTGTATTACTTCACTGTCGGTCTCAAAATGATGACTCATGCAATTCTAATTCTATGTCTCAGTTAGTACGCTTTAACCAGGGTTGACTCTCCACTATTTGACTTTTGTCTCTGCTTCTCCCATTGCATGTTTCTGATTCTGTACATTATGTTGCTCCACTTTGGAGCATTTCTGCCTTTTATAATTCATGCTGGGTTTGTGGTAATCACAATGTTAACAACTAAAACGCGCAAAAGAAAAGTGTCAATTTTCTGTTCTTTAACAAATGGATAAAAGCCAAGGTATAATGCGGAGGCTCAACTTGAAGTTGCTGCTGTACATTTTTTAAATATATTGGGCACTCAGATCAGGTTAATGGAGTGATGAAGAGAACCACCCAGTAGAGAGAAAGGACAGACTAGGAAGCAAAGAGTACAAATGGGAGAAAAGAGATGGTGGATCGAGAACTGAAACAAAAAAGAGTGTGTTATACAGGATGGTGAGGCTCCACCAGGCTCTACAAATTATCTGTTCTACTTAGCAGTGAGTAAGACTTGAAAAGGGCTAAAACTCCAAAGCTACAGAATGCCAACAGCCTGCATGTGCTTAAAAGAACAGTTTTAAAGTTATTACGGTTAGTTCATTACTGCAATTTATATTTGGTACATTCAGCACCATACAGGGTGGGGGGGGTATTTGTTTGAACCAAGTTATAAATAATTTAAAATTTCTTCCTTGATGCACAAAATAAATATACCGGTATCTCAGCAAGAAAGAATCAAAGTTTCCAAGAGAACAAGCTTAGCTCTGCAAAGGAAGCCCTGAACAGTTGTGTTGTGAACAGCTGCTTCTACAGCACAAACAACAGCTTACACACATCGACCCACAAAATAAAACAAAATAACAAACACCACACAATCTTTGGCTTTTCCTATTATTAGTTCAATGTTTTTCATCAACTTTGCAGAAAGGTTCCCTGAAATTCTCACTTAGATCTGTCTGCACCCCATCCCAATCCTGCATGGTCCTATGGCTGATTCGATTATTCACTCAAAGGTGAATGCAGGTGCAACCCAGGGACACACAAAAACACACCGTCATTGTTTTAGCATCAAAGCTAGTAGCGTACATTATTTTTCCTAGATAATTACAAAATACATCTGCAAGGTCTAACATTTCCATTGTACACAGCCTTTATATATCCTCTCTGCATTCCTCCATGCCCTCCTTTCTCAACCTAGCTCCCAGGATTTCGAAAAGACTATACAATTGGAGCCATCTCTTGCACTCAGATATACTTACTGGCCACATCCTTTCAGGAGCGTGAGGTGCCACCTCTTTCCCATTACTGCAATTTCACTCCACAACTGCTGTTTACTATTTGAAGCATAAAATATCAATAAGGTTTCATGCTTGGATACACATTTGCCTACATGCACAGGTCCTAAGCTTTATCATTCTCGTTCTCTACCCAAGAAAACCAGTTTCTTTCCATAGCATTTTCTTTGACTTAACCATTTTGCCTATCATTCCTGGGGGTTCCTTCCGGAACATGAAACAAATTTCTCACTGAGAAAAGTACCAACAGCTGCACAACTAGGTCATCATTTCAGATATTGGAGGGCCAAATGATGTTGTTTCCCTTTCTTAAGATTACTAACTTGGGAATAGTAACTTTTGCTTTATTTATAATGCTTAGAATCTGCAACAATGTTGTTTTAAGTGCAGTATAAAAAAACTCCTAGGGATTCCTTCCGGAACATGAAACAAATTTCTCACTGAGAAAAGTACCAGCAGCTGTGCAACTAGGTCGTCATTTCATATATTGGAGGGCCAAATGATGTTGTTTCCCTTTCTTAAGATTACTAACTTGGCAATAGTACCTTTTTGTTTTATTTATAATGCTTAGAATCTGCAACAATGTTGTTTTAAGTGCAGTATAAAAAAACTCACATTATAATTGCACATCTGAGTTTAGCGTAAACAACTCCCATAATAATGTTCATGTATTTGGCTTGTTCATAACTCTAGAAGAAATTCTAACGTACTAAATGCCAAATAAGAATTCCCTTTGATGAGGGGCGTGGCCAAGGCGTCCAGATGGCAGTCGCACTTTAGAAGTGCTCCCGACCCCTCCGTCATCCGCCCTCGTTTAAGCCCTAAAAACCACCATCCCTATGGCAGTTTTTGAGCGGACCCCACACAAGGTGGACCCAGAGGACGGAGGCGCTATCACCCAAAATGGTGGGCGCCATCTCCTCGGCAGATTGAGGTGCTGTCCCTCGCTATTGGGGACGTATGAAGCCGGGCTGTACGATGTGATGAGAGGGACAGCAGCGGAATGCTGAGGTGACCGGCCGGGGCGTCTTACCACCCACGGCTGCCTCGAGGCCTAGATGCGACCTGGTTTGGGGTCGCGCACGCAAAGAGACATCGCCTGGCCGATTAGACGGGGATTCAGGGGCCTAGTTGGGGCTTAGGGCGGTTGGTGCTGCGAGAGCAGGGCCCCCCGCAGCAGCAGCTCACGAGTGCACTGCGGTCAAGATCGACTGGGTGCGGCAGCCCTGGAGTGCAGAGGAGGTTCCTGTCCGTGTGCCCCGGCGGCAGAGAGGAGAGGGGCCGGCTGCCCGGCGGAGGCTCTGGGGCATCTTGCGGTCCCCAGGTGCTTCGGGGGTGTGCACACTCTTCCCAAAAGGCAGTAGAGACAAAAATCGGGGCAGTAAGAGTAGACGTGGCTCTGGTACATCAGGATCTGCGCAATGCTACAGCAAGGATTATGGAGGCGGAATCCAAACTGTCCAACGTGGAAGACTAAATTAATACACTTAAAAAGCTGGTCGCCCAGCTTCTTGTCCGATCATCTGAATTACACTGCAGAACAGAGAACGCTAAAAATCGATCATGGTGCAAAAACATTTGCATATTTGACGTCCCTGAAAACACAAAGACTTCCTTCCCTTGCCTCCTATCTAGAGGACTGGTTAAATCTTGGGTGCCACTGAACTGCCTCACACCTTGCTTTGCTACAGAACGGGCTCATAGAATGCTCCTGACCAGGCCCCCTCCGGGATAGCTGCCGAGACCTATAATACTTACATTTTTCAATTATAAAGACAGAGAAGTGGTGTTGCAGGCGGCCCGCCCCCAGGGTGAACTGCGTGCAATGGAGCAAAGGTTCTAGTGTTCCTGGATCATACCAGAGAGATTCAACAGCAATGCCGCTCTTACGCAGAAGTAAAGCAGAAACTGAGGGCAATGGAAGTACCATACCGCCATCTTTTCCCGGCTCACCTCAGAGTAATACACGCCAACAAAACCCATTTTATCGAGTCTCCTGCGGCAGCCTGGACATGGCTGACCAAGGAAATTCCGCTGACAACGTCTAAGGGCAGCCATCAACGGGGGCGGCCTGCACCAGACTTGGAGCACCTACCCTCGTGGCTGTAGAGCCAGCGACACCGTACTAGGTCTGGGAGGCGCAGGGGGCGGCCACGGTCCCGACCTGGCTCTCCTGTGTGGCGGCTGTGGGGGGGGGGATCTGCTGATCCAACCCCCCATGGAGCAAGGGGCACGGTCAAGGCTTGGGGAGCAGTGATGGTGCCAGCAGCAGAGGGGTTGCTCCCGGGGGACCCCCCCCAGTGACTATGACCTGTCCCAGAGTCCAAAGCTCTGAATGACTGGGAGGAATGGGGGAGGGCAAAACCAGATCAGCTCCTGTCTTCAATTCTTGTTATGTAACTGTATAATGAATATGATCAATACATCTAGCTTTATGGAGGGGTCACCACAACTGTTTAGCTTAAGTTTGGGTTAAAATCTTCAGGAGTTCAATGTTTTCTAAGGGCAAAAGATGCTTCTGGGGGGACGTTTGGGGTGGGGTGGGGTGGGAGTTGGGGGGGCTTAAGGGTAAGACTGTCACTGAGCAGCTCATGTTATTGCTGTTAGGAGTTGTTACTTACTTTTCTCTTACCACAAACACACAGGGTTCTAGACTCACACCTTGGTTATAAGAATGCCCTGGTGGACATGGAGGTAACAGTCCCACTTGTTCAACTGGTGGGACTGGTGGTGTGGCCCCCGACTGCAACGGTATATCGACCCATGCACACATAAATGGTAGGACCAATACCGGTTATCTCGTAGAATGTCAACGGACTTTTGGATAAGATCAAGCGCTCAGCCATCCTCAGATATGCCCACCACCACCAACCTGATTTGCTCCTGCTTCAGGAGACCCACCAGCTAGGGGATCACTGTCCTTTTCTAAGGCGTAGAGGCTTTGACAGAGTTTATCATGCCAGGTTTGTTCGGGGATCAAGAGGGGTGGCGGTGGTGCTACGCCGATCCTTCCCCATGACAATCACAAAAGGACGGTGGGATCCCCAGGGGCGGTTCCTGGTCCTGTTGTGCATATTGAGGGGCTCACACTTAATGTCATGTGTATACGTCCCACCGAACTCCCTGTGCACCGTTTTAAATGACCGTGCCAAAATACTCATGTATCTGCCTCCGATGGAGACTTTAATGCGGTCCCAGATCCACTGTGGGACACGTTGGGATCCCCAATGCACCACAGTTCATGCAATGACCTCCATCCTGATGAACAGGATGGCATGCTTGGGGGTATGTGATGCGTGAAGAATTTGGCATCCATGACAAGCTTGGTTTACACACACCTCGGCAGCACACCGAATGCAATCTAGAATAGACCTCATTCTGTTGCCGGCTACAGATTGCAGCCAACTTACACACATTGAGATCCTTTCTAGAGGAATCTCTGATAATGCTCCGGTGTGACTCATACTAGGGTCCGCTTTGTCGAATTACTACCCTATGTAGTAACTGAACACAAGGTACTTACAACAAAAACCCTTTACCCAACAATTGCAGGCAGTTATTCAGGAGTATTTCTCCCTAAACACGAGTTTGAACCCCAGAGAGGGCACCCTATGGTCAGTGTGTAAGGCAGTGGTGGGGGGGCTGCTAAGCGATTGGCCCGCACCCAGAAGCTTCACATTTCTAGTTTGGAAGCTAGAGCTCTACGTCTGGAGGCCAGGCAGTCCACACAGCACACTAAGGGCTGAATCGGCAACTCATGCTCCTATGGGAGGAGATACAAGCCCTCTCTCTGGAAGCAGCAAAGTACTTATGGCTTGCTTCCACCACCCGTGTATATGGGTCGGGAGACAAAAACAGGAAATTACTTGGTTGGTATCACATCATCACTCATCTGGAACTATCCCCGAAGTTAGCAACACAGGGGAAGGTGGTCACTAAGCTGCAAGAGGTACCAGACACTTTTGCCTCTTATTACAGAGACTTATACAAAGCTTCCTTGACGATTATCCCAGAGCACACCCAACAATTCGTAAACAATGTTCCATTCCCAGAGCTGTCGCAAACAGACAGACATCCTTGATGAACCTGTAACGGGGGATGAAATACATGAAGCAATTCTGGCACTGGGGGGCGGGGAAAACTCCTGGACCTGATGGGTTCCCACTGCAATTCTACAAAATGTTTAGAGAGGGGTTAACGCAGCCAATACAGGCCCTCTCTGATGAGGTGGCCCAAGTTGGTTCTTTCCCAGATGGAATGGACACGGCCACCATAGCGGTGATCCCTAAGACACAGCCGCCGATCAGGTCTTGCGCAGACCAATTTCACTTATTAATAATGAAACAAAGATCTATGCCAAAATTCTTGAGACCCGCTTCAAGCGGCTCCTCCCACTTCTCATTCACCCCGACAAATGCAGCTTTACGACCAACCAGAGTATGCGTCACTGTATACGTCGTCTCCATGTAGCAGTGGCTCAACGTCACTGCATTCCATCGGACTTAGAACACCTTTTTATTGATTTCGAAAAAGCCTTTGACACAGTGAATTGGGACTACTTGCACTTAGTGCTAATCCGGGCAGACCTGGGGCCAAGATTTCGCCTGATGGTCCAAGCGCTGTACAGCAATCCAATAGCCTGGGTTCGGGTGAAGCCCAGGCTATCTTCCGCCTTTTCCATTTGTCGGGGGACACATCAGGGCTGTCCTTTATCTCCACTGTTATTTTCTCTAGCAGTCAAACCCTTAGCTCGCCAGTTTAGGATGGACCCACTACATCACGGGTGGAGATGGGATCATACTTGCGAGGATCGCGTGGCGTTGTACGCTGATGATGTTTTGTTACACATGGCACACCCCAGTGAAACCGGCCCGTGGAGCCTTCATTTGCTGTACTGCTTTCAGGAGGCATCAGGTTTGTGTATGAACCCAGCTAAGTCGGTGCTGGTGGCACAGGCTCCCTCTCGTGACTGTTACGATTGGCAAGATCAGGTTCCCATCCGGCGAATGTGCTTTAAATATTTGGGTGTCTGGGTGACTCTCCTCCCTGAACTGACATGGACCCTGAACACGACCCCGCTGATGTCAAGGGCAAAGGCAGACTTGGTGAGGTTGCAATCCCTGCCAATAAATGTTTTAGCGCGTGTGGGCCTTTATAAAATTATGATTTTACCATGGTTCTAGTATGCTCTTCAGAACTTTCCACTTCCAATCCCTGGCACGTGGTTCCGGGTCCTGGACTGAGCGTCACCTTCCTTTTTTGGCGTGGCATGAGACACCGCATTGTGCTACAGTACTGTCAGAGGTGTACATACGAAGGTGGGATGGGCATGGTCAACCTACACCTGCATTACTTGGCAACACAACTGCTGGTCATTCACGACTGGTTTAACAGGGGCCGGGCAGACCTGGCTTTTCAGGCTGAACTGACAGCCTTGAGCTTTCCTAAGATACTAGCTCTTCTTTACGGATCTCCACTCCCTTGTGATCTAGAACCAGTGACCAGAGTGGTCTCTCTCGCCTGGTGGGCAGCTTTGCGGCATAAGCGTTGGGAGAGTGTAATAACCCAGCAAACACCCCTATGGCATGGTGCCTGGCAGAAGGAATCGACGGTCTTGCCTAGGTTTGGGAAGTGGGACCTGCTGGGCCTATCACTGCTGGGTGATCTGTGGAAGGGGGGGTACTATGAGATACTTTCAGAACTTACAGGTTACCCAACAGCTTGCCCACACAGTTTTATAGATACCTCCAGCTCCGACATGCCCTTCACATACAAATAAGGCATGATGACACACTACCATAATATAGCCCATTAGAGGCCTAGGTGCTGGTGGGAACTCTGAGGAAGGTGGGAATTTCCCAGCTCTATAGAATGCTAATGAATAATACTCCGGGTGACTTGGACCATCTTCGGACCCGTTGGGAGGGTTGTCTGGGTCTCCTAGAGGAAGCAGACTGGTGAGACGCTTTAATGGCGCCCAGGTTGATAACCATATCACCTAGACTGAAACTGATACAACCGTACTTCCTGTATGGGGCATACCTCTTTCCAGCATGACTGTATCAGGCGGGTCTCCAACCCTCCCACCACTGTCCCCGATGCATGGGGGGAACTGCAGATTTCTTTCATATGATATGTCCATAAATTGTGCTATACTGGCAAATGATATTTCCAGAATTGCATGCGGAGATGGGGCCGGCAGCTGTCTCCGACACTGGTTTTATTGGGAGTGATGGAGAGTGTGGGGGGCTTGAGGGCGGAGAGAGCGTTTGTGGATACTGCGCTGATGGTAGCAAAATGGGACATTGCAGTTCAATGGAACTCCCCCAGTACACCGTCCCTTCTGAAGTGGAGGCACAGGGTTGACTGGTGCGCTAATCAAGAAAAGTCAGTTTATGAGGCGAGAGGATGCCCGTGCAAATATATAAAAGTGTGGGGGAAGTGGCTGGGTCCCCTAGCATGAACTTCCAAGGACACAAGAGACTTGAGAGTGGCCGGCATGGACAAATTATATCTTGTTGGGGTACTTGTCAAAATGCATGACTACTTGCATGTAACAAACCTCAGTGTCATTGTCGATTCATGTTTCTTACCCTGTGGTGTTTTTCTCTTTATCTTCAAAAATCAATAAAATTGGTTTATAAAAAAAAAAGAAAAAAAAGAAAAAGAATTCCCTTCAATATTTGGCCATCCTTTTGGCAAAGGGGTAAATGAAAGGCAACAGCCATCTGCACACACCACTAAAGGCAAATTTGTGACAATATATATTTTCCATATGTATGGGTTGACTTAAAAAAGTAAATATATGCTGATCAACATATACTTACCTAAAAATATTTTGTTAGTTGATATTATGTCTGCAAAATTTTTATACTCCTATATTAAGACAAACAAGCTGAATAAACTGCAGTCATGAAAATTGCCACCCTGGGAAGTACTGAGTGCACAAAGGATGCTGCTGAGATGCGTACATGCAGTACACACAACAAGGGTTCCTATGGATCTACTTATGTAATACTTTCTATCTCTTCGGAGGCTGAATCTGTACCCATGTGATGTTGAATCATTTCAAACAACAAACTCTACTCCAAATGAGAATCTCAATAATAAATAATTTAATTTTTGTATAAAGGCCAATATTATATACTAAAGGTGCTCCATAGACAAAAGAGGTGGTATGGGGCAATGCCCTTGAGCTGTGACAAAGGGGATATTGGAATTTTAAGTGATAACTCAAAAGTATGAAAAATATGCAATAACTCTCATAGTTGCTAGAGCCTCATGATTCACAATTTCCCAATGTGCTTCTTATGAAGAACACACATTGCTAACAGTATTCCTGGGTTCTACTACACCATGGGTTACCAGAAAGCAGAAATCCCCTATCCTTCCAAACACCAAAATCTGGGTGTTTTGGGTGTTTATTATCAGAGCATTAGTCAACAATACATGCAAAAAACATCATTTTGCTTTTGGAGACCTAGTGGGGTGCATCCAAAGATAACTTAATCAGGGCACAGAGCAGAACATTTACATAATAGTGAGAACCTCAGAGGAAAACCTCTGACTGCTTTGAAAGCAGATGGGAGGATAACCAAAATTAGGGATAACAATAGGGAAGGCCAGCATACTCACTGTATCAGGCTCACGATGACTGACGGTATTCACAATGATCGTAGTTTTTCCCCCACAAACGAAAACGTTCACTGGTGTTGTGGGCATGTGACCTCTTAATATTAGGCTGAGGAAGTGGTCTCCAAACTTTTTAATGCCACCCCCCGCCCCCCCCCCCCAGTTGAAAAATAAAAATCATTGGGCCCCCCATCAGAATTTTTCCAGTTATTTTATAAAGATGGCAATGTTTAAATATGTCTAGACGTATTTAAACATTGCAGTTAAGTAATGTTACCTTTTTATTAGTGCAGTAACATGTCTCTGCTTAAAACAAAACACTGTTATCTGTGTAATACTTCTTTTGGTCAGAGCCTGGCGCCCCGCCTGGGAATCCTTGATACCCCCACCAGGGGGGCCCGTCCCCCTGTTTGAAGACACCTGGGCTAAGGTGAAACGTATTAGGGAAGTGACTACCCTTAGAGGTCTACTCAAATCTTTTGACTCACACAGGAGTAATGAGATGATCAAATCAACAATGAAAACCAATACAATCAAAATAAACAATAATGAGTCAGTATTTATACACACCGTGACCTATGTGGCCATGAATCACCACACCAATTTAGTAAAGTTTAAACATTTATTGCCCTTAAATTGACAATACTAAGGTCACAAAAATGATGTACAAAACCAAAGGGTAACAATACAGAAACAACACAGGCTCTCCAAATTCTCTGAAGAATCTCAGCCTAATGAGATCAATTACCATTAAAAACACTCTAAAAGAATTATGCAGAATACTACCAAAATTATTATGAAAATAGCAGCAAACTTAATTTAGTTGTGCAATTGAATAAATCACAATCAATTAATAAACAATCAAATTAATTGTTGGATCAGACATCCTAACTGCCAAATTCTAATTTGCAAAGCATGTGTGGGCTGGGCTTTGCACATACAAAAATGAAAAATAAGACAAAAATGTAATTTGGAAAAATATCTAACTATGGTGCTAACGAAAAATACGGGGTTGGATTTCTAAAGGGGAAATCCTGCAAAGGAAAAACAAATGCACATTGGTTATTGCAGAGCCTAAATCAGCGGAGCCCAGGAACAGCAGGTCTTCAGAGACCAGCATCAGGAACACAGAAAGGGGCAACAGTTCAGTAATCCTGGGCCTGTTGCAACTGAACTGCTAAAATCATAAGTAGCTGGATAGAAGAGCTGCACAGAACTGACACTGGCAAGAGCTGAACAGAATCTAAACTGAACTGCAAAGAGTTGAATGGAAAACTAAACTGAAAGAAAGCTAAACAGTAACTGCCTCTGGAACTGAGAGGAATCTGACTTACATCACCTAAAGCTTTGCTAAATTAAAGTCTCAAAACATCACTAGCATAGCTTCTATTGGACAAGACAATAAGGTGGGTAAGTGTGCAGCCAATAAAATGTAATCTGGGCTTCAGTTGTATCTTTCTTCATTATTCTTACGCTCCTCTCCGGTTGGCAGTTTCCATGTAACAACTACATTTTTAAAAACAGCAGCGGAGAACACAACATTTAGATAACATTGTTTCCTTTCAAAAACTAAGGCTCATTGTTAAAATTTGCAACATTTATCATAAGGAAGAACAGTACAAGCAGGATAGAGAAAGCAGTAGCTTTCCACTGTGAGCTTTATTAAACAATGTTTACAAAAGCATTTCACTAAAATCAGCATAACATTTTAACGCTGTGCTTTTAGAAAAATACTAAAGAGTAGGCCTATTCTACTAATGCTAATACATGAAGAACAAAACATTTCTAATAATTTCAAACCATTAGATTTGTAGTATGTTAATATTATTCACGTTTTGTCACTAGCTATAGTTATAATTAATCAAAATACATTTTCACAGTCCGTTTCTATTTCTCATTGAACTCGTGGTGGCTGGCACCATGTCAGCCACATTTTCAAACCTGTACGTTTTATTTCTCTAACACACGTTTCTCTTTTTAGGCCTTTTAGTACACATTAAACATTTCAATTTAGTTACCAATTTTTATTAACCCTATAGCTGCGCGCTTCAGCCACTAGGAATGCACGCACACCCACCCTGGTGCGGGTCACGGCCAGTGGCCGACGCCAGGGAGAGGTTTTAAAGATCCTCTGGTGCGTTGATTTTTTTAAAATTTAAAAGTTCCTTAGGAGACACAGAATTGCTTTCATGTCTCCCCTGCTCCCCACCCGCCCCTCTGTGACATCAGCATCACCGTTTGTTTTCCCCTCTGGAGCAGGAAGCAGCAGTTAAGGCCGCTTTCTATTCCGGTGGGGGAACACGGGCCCGAAAGGGCCTCACCAACAATTTTTTTTTTTTTAAATGAAACTGACAGGGGGTCGCTCGTGAGCAGGGCTGACCCCCTATGGGGGCAATTTGTTTTTTAACAGATAATATATAGCTAGAGAGAGAGACTATAGGGGAGAGAAAAAAAATCTCTCCATTATAAATATATAGCGAGATCACTTTTGTCAATTAATATGTGGTTTCCCTACGACCAGCCACCAGGGAAACCACACACACACATATAAAAGTGATCTCTTTACATATACATAAGGAGAGAGAGAGGCACTCTCTCCATATATATTTGCCACCAGTTGTCTTGCAGCACACGCGTCTACAAAGCAATGCACATACTCCAACTGACACATTTCAACCGTAGCTTTTAGGCAGCAATAAAAAAGTTAAGCTAACTCCTGTGATTATGTTTCTGCTAGAGAAGGATCGGACTTTTGTCTAGTCGCAGTTTTGATGCCATAAAGTAGCGCAGAAGTTTTATATGCTTGCTGCAAAGATCAAATCTGAATTTTATGTGAATAGCTGAGTGGATTAGTAAAGCCAGCCATTACCAGCACTATAATACAAATCAAATGTAGGTGCAAGGGGGCCATGGAGAGATAAAGGGCACTTTTGCTGGGTGGTAGTGAGGGAATTCAAGGAGGAGGTCATGGGAGTGGAAGTATAAAAAATGATTGTCATACTGGGCAACACAGGTGCTAAAGACTGTGAGGATGGGTATGTGGCAAGGTGACGTAATAGTGTGTCTTTTCTGTTTTTTTCTGTGTCTTCTGAGAAATGCTGATTGAGGGTAGAAGCGAAGGCAAGGTGACTGGCCTTTACTGTTGCACACATCAGTTTTCTTACCCAGAATACCCCGCAAATGTGAAATGTTGAATATAAACATCTATTTTTTTTTCTTGCATTTCTGTCACACAAACTACAGGGATATGCTTGGATCCACCAAATTCCAACCACAGAGTGTTTCCCTAACTGTCCTGATAAAAACGCTACCCCACTTGAGTGCATGTGCCTAGTGCGTGCGTCAGGAATGGATCACCCCAGGGTCAACAGTTGGCTTCATGTAAAGACTAACATTGACCGTTGTGTGATCCATTCCTGACCATCGCTCTAGGCCTGCGCACACAAGTGAGGTACCATTTTTATCAGGAGACTTGAGGAAATGCTGAGTGGAAGGAAATTTGTGGCTACCTCAGATTCCAGAACTTTCCATCGCTGAAATTTGAGGAAAGAGTTTTTTTAGCCACATTTTGAGGTTTGCAAAGGACTCTGAGTGACAGAATCCAGTGAGAGCCCACAAGTCACCCCATCCTGGATTCCCCTAGGTATCTACTTTCCAAAAATGTATAGGTTTGGAAGGTTTCCCTACGTGCTGACTGAGCTACAGCCCAAAATCCACAGCTAGGCACTGTGCAAAAAAACCATTATTTTTTCATGGAAAAATGTAATGTGTCCACGTCGGGTTTTGGGGCATTTCCTGTCACGAGCACTAGGCCTACCGACACAAGTGAGGTACGATTTTTAATCGGGAGACTTGGGGAAATACAGAACAGAAGAACAAGTGTTTTTGCCAATTGTCTTTTTCTACATTTTTGCCTTCCAAATGTAAGACAGTGGTGACCCCCGAATTCAGAGATGCGCAAATAACCACAGTTTCTAAGGGCCACATGTACTAAGCTTTTTGCAAGTCGCAAACAGCAAATTTGGCTGTTTGCGACATACAAAAGGCACATCGTGATGCACTAATCCCGTTTTGCAATTCGGTAACCTGGTTACCGAATCGCAAAATGGGTTTCTGACTTGCAATTAGGAAGGGGTGTTCCCTTCCTAATTGTGACTCGCAGTGCAATGTAAGATTGTTTTGTGACCGTGAAGGCGGTCGCAAAACAATCGCAGTTTGCACCCATTTCAAATGGGTGCTAACCCATTCGCAAAAGGGTTCCCCATGGGACCCCTTCCCCGTTGTGAATGTGACTGTAAACATTATTTCAGAGCAGGCAGTGGTCCTATGGGCCAATGCCTGCTCTTTAAAAATGAAATGAAAACGTTAAATTTTTTGTTTTTGGAATGCATCTCGTTTCCTTTAAGGAAAACGGGCTGCATTACAAAAAGAAAAAGCTGCTGTATAGAGAAGCAGTCACAGACATGGTGGTCTGCTGTCTCCAGCAGGCCACCATTCCTGTGAGGGCCGCCATTCCCAAGGCGGTTGCAAATTGCGACCTACCTCATGAATATTCATGAGGTGGGAATGTTCGACCCCCTTGCGAATCGCAAATAGTGTCAAGGACACAATCCTACATTTGGATTTGCAACTCGCAAATTGCGAGTCCCTTGACTCGCAATTTGCGAGTCGCAAATCTGAACCTACGTACATGTGGCCCTAAACTCCGTATCTTGTGCCCATTTCGAACTTACATAGGTTTCCTTAATACCTATTTTTCACTCTTTATATTTTACTAAATGGATTGATATATACCCGGTATACAATGAAAACCTATTGCAAGGTGCAGCTCATTTACTGGCTCTGGGTACCTTGGGCTCTTGATGAACCTACAAGACCTATATATCCCCACAACCCATGTCCAGCAACCCTAACAGTATATCGCTTTAAAAAATCTATCATAGTTGGAAAAAGTTACAGAAGAAAACAATCAGAAAGGGCTGTTTTTTTCAAATCAATTTCAATTCTTTTTAATTCAACTGTTACTTTCTGTAGGAAAATCTTGAAGGATCTCCACCAAAGGCCCCTTGCTAAAAATCTGAATTGTGTCTACTTTTCAGAAATGTTTAGCTGTCTGAGAACCACCATTAATTTCACACTAATTTCTGTCACTAACTGGAAGGAGGCTGAAAGTACAAAAAATATTAAAAGTGGGGTACGTCCCAGAAAAATTCCAAAACTGTGTTGAAAATTAGGTTTCTGATTCAAGTCTGCCTGCTCCTGAAAGCTGGGGAGATGGTGGTTTTAGCACCTCAGACCCTTTGCTGATGCCATTTGCAGGGGAAAAACAGATGCTTTATTCAGCAGCACTTTTTTCCCCATTTTTAAAAAAACAAAAACAAATTTTAGTTGTATTATGGCTAATTTTTTGGTCTCCTCCAGGGGAACCCCCAAACTCTTGGTATTTTACAATCCTCAGGATGTTGGTAAAAAAGGACGCACATTTGGCGTGGATAGCTTAAGTGGACAAAAAGTTATGGGGACCCAAGCACAAACTACCCCAAATAGCCAAAAAAGGGCACAGCAGTGGGAAGAAAAATACCCGTCAGCTACGGGATTAATAATGTTTGCTCTCTATCAGTGTCAAAGGTTGCACAGACGCCCACCTAAGCAGGCATTCAGCCAACAATTGAACTCTACAGTGCATATCTGTGCAAAACTCCAAATGCAACGGGCTTGTGAAAGGTTCCCGCACACAAGTGAAACCCTGCGTTTTCAAAACTATTTAGCTGTTTCTCCAAAACCCAAAATACTAAACAAGCTGATAACATACTGTAGGAAAGTACCATCTCGCCTGGGATGCTACCCCCATTTTTACATGTATGTAAGTTTGTTTTTGCCTGTCTAACTGGGATACTGCTAGCCAGGACCCCAGTGCTCATAGTTTGTGGCCTGAATGTGTCAGAACCTCAGTGCTTATGCTCTCTTTGCCTTTAAATTTGTCACTATAGGCTAGTGACCACTTTTACCAATTTCAATTGGCACACTGGAACACCCTTATAGTTCCCTAGTATATGATACCTAGGTACCCAGGGTATTGGGGTTCCAGGAGATCCCAATGTAACATGTCTAAGATTATAGAATTGTCCTCCCCATTCCAAATGCGGTATTGGGGAGCCAATTCCATGCATCCCCGGGGCTCCACTATGGAACCCTGGTACTGCCAAACCAGCTCTCTGGGGTTTTCTCTGCAGCTACCGCTGCTGCCACCCCACAGACAGGGTTCTGCCCTCGTGGGGTCTGGGCAGCCTGGTCCCAGGAAGGCAGAAGAAAGAATTTCCTCTGAGATAGGGTGTTACACCTTCTCCCTTTGGAAATAGGTGTTAAAGGCTGGGGAGGGGTAGCCTCTCCCAGCCTCTAGAAATGCTTTGAAGGGCACAGATGGTGCCCTCCTTGCATAAGCCAGTCTACACCGGTTTAGGGAACCCCCAGTCCCTGCTCTGGCACGAAACTGGACAAAGGAAAGGGGAGTGACCACTCCCCTGTCGGTCACCATCCCAGGGGTGGTACCCAGAGCTCCTCCAGTGTCCCAGACCTCTGCCATCTTGTTTCCAGAGGTGTGAGGGCACTCTGGAGGCCTCCGAGTGGCCAGTGCCAGCAGGTGACGTCAGAGACCCCTCCTGATAAGTACTTACCTGACTAGGTGGCCAATCCTCCTCTGAGGGCTATTTAGGGTATCTCCCGTGGGCTTTTCCTCAGATAATGACTTGCAAGAATTCACCAGAGTTCCTCTGCTCCTCTCTCTTCGACTTCTGCCAAGGATCAACCGCTGACTGTTCCAGGACGCCTGCAAAACTGCAACAAAGTAGCAAGAAGACTACCAGCGACATTGTAGCGCCTAATCCTGCCGGCTTTCTGGACTGTTTCCTTTCTGGTGCATGCTTTGGGGGCTGCCGGCCTTTATCCTGCACTGGAAGGCATGACAAAATCTCCTGTGGGTCGACAGAATCTTCCTCCTTCAGCAGTCACCGATCTACAACTTCACCGGTACTCTGGGACCCTTCTCCTCCTGACGAGCGTGGCCCCTGGAACACAGGTTGTGGACCCAAGTGAACCAGAGTGTCCAATGATCCAACTGTCCAAATTTGGAGGAGGTGAGTCCTTGCCTCCCCTCTCCAGACAGTAATCCTGTGCACCGCATGAACTGCAGCGACAAGGGCTTCTGTGCACATTACCACAAAATCCTGCATGCACAGCCAAGCCTAGGTCCCCAGCACTTTGTCTTGCGATGCTCAGTTCCCTGAGTTGGTCTCCGGTGTCGTGGGACCTCCTGTAGCAGTGTTGAGACGACCGCTGCATTCAGACTTCTTGAACCCATGTTCAAGGACTTCTGCGGGAGCTTCCTGCTTGTGCGTGGTCTCCCTACTTTGCTGAGGGCCCCCTCTGTCTCCTCACCCAAGTGGCGACATCCTGGTCCTTCATGGGCCCAGGCAGCACTCTTTTTCTCTAACTGCCACTCTTGCAGCTAGCTAGGCTTGTTTGCAGAATTTTGCCAAGAAAACAACTCTGCATCCTCCAGCACGCCGTGGGACATCTTCTGCACAAAGGAGACGTTCCTAGCACCTTTCGTTGTTGCAGAATCTTGAGCTTTTTCCTTTCGGAGGCAGCCATTTTGCACCTTCATCTGGGGTTTAGTGGGCTCCTGCCCCCCGTGGACACTTTCACGACTCTTGGACTTAGTCCCCTTCCTTTGCAGGACCTCAGGTCCAGGAATCCATCTTCAGTACTTTGCAGTCTGTTGTGGTCTTTGCAAAATCCCTCATCACAACTTTAGTGTGTTTCTGGGGAAATAGTAGTAATTTACTCCTACTTTCCTGGGTCTTGGGGTGGGGTATCTTGGACACCCTTAGTGTTTTCTTACACCCCCTATGACCCTCTACACACTACACTAGCCTAGGGGTCCATTCATGGTTTGCATTCCACTTTCTTAGTATATGGTTTGTGTTGCCCCTAGGCCTATTGCATCCTATTGTATCCTACAGTTGTTGCACTACTTTCTGACTGTTTTACTTACCTGATTTTGGTTTGTGTGTATATTTTGTGTATTTTACTTACCTCCTAAGGGAGTATATACTCTGAGATATTTTTGGCACATTGTCACTAAAAATAAAGTACCTTTATTTTTAGTAACCCTGAGTATTGTCTTTCTTATGGTATAGTACCTATATGATATAAGTTGTATAGTAGGAGCTTTGCATGTCTCCTAGTTCAGCCTTGACTACTCTGCTATAGCTACCTCTATCAGCCTAAGCTGCTAGAACGCTACTAATCTACTAATACGGGATAACTGAACCTGGCACAAGGTGTAAGTACCATTGGTACCCACTATAAGCCAGGCCAGCCTCCTAAACATACAGGCAAATATTTTCACATGGGTTTCTAAAAGGGAGACTAGTGTATATGCTCCCGGGTGTGTCTGGCCACCCTTGTTAATTTGCAATCTCAACTAGATGGCAGCTATTACCATGGTTTGCAAGATAAAGTGGTACCATGGTTTGAAAAAAAAAATTATCACTGTGCTGGAGACAGTTTTTGACAATACTAGGGACCCAATAGGGAACCTAAGATCTACCCAATGTTAGAAACTTGAATATTTTTACCAAATTTACTATGTTAACTGAGATAAGCAATGATTCTTCATCTTGATTATCCTGAAGTGGATTAACTAAAGGTGGTTCCTTATATAGAGGTTTCAAGTGGGTTGCTCATGTTTCTGAGAGCACAAGGCCTGGTGAAGTCTGCACACAGCCCATGTGATACTACCAAAGCGCACCATTACCTTGACTATGATGGCATATGACAACAAAGGAAGAGCATATAATGCACATACTAGTTCATAAGTCAAAGCCGCCATAATCATCTAATGTAAAATCAAGTGCTATATTAACTGCAACAGTAAAGTAAGCCAATCGTTCACCTCTCCAAAACTACATTTGAGACTGCAGGTATAACAAGAGAAATGGTGGAAAATGAGCTGTAGCCACTGTGTCTAAACACTCTTATGAGAAGGAACTCACAGGAAATATTTTACATAACAAATAAAGTTACTGACTGTAATTAAATCAAAAAGGGTATAGACCACAAGAGCAAGGGAGGAACTACAAAGACTAAAAAAAAAAAAAGCAGATGCAGTTTTCTTAGAGAAATTCTGAAAATCAATTTAAAAACAACTTAAAATGATTAATGGAATGCTTCCATTAATCTTATTCATTGATAGCCATACTTGCCCATCTTTCTTTAGTCACTGTGCCACTACAATCAATGACAAAAGGACATCTAAATCAGTCATGGCGCAGTCTATAAGGGACATTTCAGCTTGAACTGCTAGGCCGTAACCAAGCAGCCCCAGATGTGTTTCAGACTTGTAGAGCATAACACCTAGCTAGTGCACGATGCCATGCAGTATGAATCTTGTCAAACATAGTTATCATGATAGTAATGTCAGAATGTGTTATATCCTTGTAGCTACCCATTCTATCTCAGGTCCTACTTTAAAAGTCTGTTAAACTTTAGTCCTGAAGAGCTGTCTCAATAGCGTCATATACATTTTAAGTGCGTTCTTCAACCACATCCAAATGTTTGTCAACACATGGTAAATATTAGCACCTATGACTGCAGTCTCAGGGGTGATCTTAGCCAAATGTCCAAGTAGCAAACAGCATGATGCCAGCATTTCCAGATTATAAGACTAGAACATTCCATTGCAGTTTCAACTTGGGAATGAATCCCCTGACCATTAATACAGAAAAAGATATCATAGAGTGCAGTCATTTGTGTCAGTGAGCATGTTATGCTATATGGTCTCCATCCCACATGCAGACCCCAAACATTTATCCTAGATCTTTACCCTTTTCATTTCGACCGGGGGTGTGGACCAAACCAAGACCTTAATCTCTTCAAAGGCAAGTCTGGAAATTGTAATGGAAGAGGGCTGCAACAGTTAATAGGTCTCCCTCACTTAATATGTCTGGACAAGAGAGACTGTGGTTACAAAATGGCCACAATAAGAGCCACCATACAAACTTACTGCAGATCTGGTCAACTGGGTCAGAGGTGTCATGAGGCCTACTTCTCTTCTGTAATGGCAGCAGTCATGAGCAAAGCGGCCTTCATTGCACAATTTGCTTCTGTTCTTCGACTCTAAGGCAACTCTTCTAAACTGCTGGTCAGCGTCTGCTCACTCTCCTCTGCGCAGCTCCACCTGTTGCTGCTGCCTCTGCCACGTTCCGAACTGAGAGCCTCCCTGACACTCAGTTTCAGGCCCACCTCCATCCACAGGCTCCTGCCTGTACCTCATCCCTGGTGGCTTAGAGACCTTCTGTATCTAAGTAACTTGCGGTCTCTTTTTTACTTCTGCTTATTTTTCTGTCATTTTTATATTTTCTTTTCTTTCTTTCTTGTCTCTTTCTCTCTCCTTCAGTCTTTCACTCTTCCTGCATTCCCCGCCCCTATCCTGCCCCGCCCCCTTCCCTTCTGTGAATCGCTTTCCCGCTCTCCCAGCTGACCGGATCCCCCACCTCCCTCTCATGTTAACGGTGGCTCCTGAGCACTGAGAGGGCAACTCCTCTGACCTCCTGGTCAGCATCTGCTCACTCTCCTCTGCTAGCTCCACCTGTTGCTGCTGCCTCTGCTGCATTTCGAAATGAGAGCCTGCCTGACTCTCAGTTCGAGGCAAACCTCCACCCACCTGCACCTCATCCCTGGTGGCCTATTGGTAATCTGTATGTAAGTATCTTGCTGTCTCTGTTTAATTCTGCTTATTTTTCTGTCATTTTTATTTTTTCTTTCTTTTCATTCTTGTCTCTTTCACTCTCCTTCAGCTTCCTGCACTGCTGCTGACTCACCCCCTCCCTCCCTGTGAAGCCCTTTCCTGCCCTCTCGCCTACCAGCTGACTGGACCTCCTGCCTCTCTTCCCTTCTTAATGGCAGCTGCTGTGCACTGAGAGGGCGGCTCCTCTGACCTCCTGGTCAGTGTTTGCTTGCTCTTCTCTGCTGCCATATTTTGAACTGAGAGCCTAACCGACTGTCAGTTCGAGGCCCACCTCCACCAGCAGGGTTCTGCCTGCACCTAATCTCTGGTGACCTAGTGGCCATCTGTATGTAAGTATTTTGTTGTCTCTTTGACTACTTATGCTTATTTTTTTGTCATTTTTAATTTTTCTTTTTTGTCTCTTTCTCTCTCCTTCAGCCTTCCATTCTCCTTGCGTTTCACACGCCAACGCTGCCACTGTGCCGTCACCCTCTCCCTCCCTCCCTGTGAAGTACTTTCTTGCCCTCCCAACTGACCGGACTCCCTGTCTCCTTCCCCTTCTTAATGGCGGCCGCTGTGTGCCCGTGCAGCTGGTGCGCCAAAGGCAAGCCCGTCTGCACCCGTCGACTACTGGACATTCGCCCAGTGCCACGTACCCTGGTCCTCCAACCTTCCATCACTACAGAGCGGAGACACTTCACTAACTGAACATAGGATGATCTGCCTCCTGCCATCTCGCATCACCCAGAGACACCCATGGACTGCTTTCCTGCATTCACTACCACTGCACCCTACACCAAGCATCGGACCCTCCAGCCACTGAGCCATCGAACACCAACCCAGAGAATCTCAGTTGCATCCTCGTCAATATTCATTCCCTCCACAAACATGCCACAGAACTCTGGGACCTACTGGACTCCACCAGCCCAGACATCACCTTTCTCACTAAAACTTAGACAAACCCGGGATCTGCACCGGATATAGTCATCCCCATACCCAGCAGCTACAATCTGCTCCGCAAAGAAGGGCCTTCTTGGGCAGGTGGCGGCCTGGTCATTGAACACAAATTCTCCCTCCGCTTCACAACCAATGCAGAAGAACACTCCCCACCAAGGAGCACCTCCATTTCCAAATACACGTCACACCCAAGTCAACCTTACGTGCCAACCAGTCCCCGTCCAGCCTACAGCGACTCCATCGTCGACATCATCTCTCTTCATGCTCTCACCTCCTCAAACTACTTCCTCCTCGGTGACCTCAACTACCACATTGACAACGGCAACACCACCAACACCGCTTACCTGCTCGACAACCTCGTCACAATAGGACTAAAGCAACTGGTCACCTCGCCAACACACATCGCTGGACACAAGCTCAACGCATTTCCTCCACCAGCAACAACCTCACTGTTGTCAACACCTCCACATTTCACTGGACTGACCATCACTGCATCCATTTCACCATCACTCTACTGACCATCCACCTCCACACGCTCAGAGCCGCAAGCACAAAACTCCTGGACACCTCCCAATCAGGCTTCAGGAATAACTGTAGGACGGTGACCTCCCTCCTCGCCGCTACAGATGACATCCGCCCACTCCTTGACCGCAGCCATACAGCAGGCCTCATCCTACTGGACCCATCGGCTGCCTTCGACACAGTCTCACACCTCACCCTCTGCTTCAGGCTCCACGCAGATGGCATTGTGGAAAAACTCTACAATGGATACGCTCCTTCCTGTCTGGCAGAACACAGTCAGACTCCCGACTTACCTGTCAGAACCTACGGAGATCAGTTGCGGCGTTCCATAGGGTTCCTCCCTGAGCCCCACACTCTTCAACAACTACATGGCCCTGCTCGCATCCATCATCAGGGAGCATGGGCTGAACATCTTCTCCTATGCCGAGGATACCCAGTTGATCATCTCACTGACTGAAAACCCCACTACTACCAAGAAGATTCCACAGCAGGATGGAATCAGTCATTGCCTTGATGAAGGACAGCTGCCTCAAGCTCAACTCTGACAAGACCGAGATCCTCATCCTGGGACCATCCTCATCAGCCTGAGACAACTCCTGGTGGCCATCGATCCTCAGCACCCCTCCCAACCCAACGAACCACACACGCAACCTCTGCTTCATCCTGGACCCATCGCTCACCATTGCCTACTAAGTCAATTCAGTCGCATCCTTCTGCTTTAACACACTCCGACTTCTCCGTAAGATCTACAAATGGATTCCAAGGGACTGTCGCAAAACCGTAACCCATGTACTGGTTACCAGTAGACTTGACTATGGCAACGCCCTCTACGCTGGTACCACCCAGAGGAACCTGAAGAAACTACAGCACATCCAAAACGCCTCTGCCAGACTCATCGTAGACATTCCCTGCCGTGAACATAGCTCCAGTCACCTAAGAGATCTCCACTGGCTTCCTATCGAGAAAAGAATTAACTTCAAGCTCCTCGTCCATGCTTACAAGGCTCTCCACGACCTAGGACCAGCCTACCTCAACCACCACATCACCTTCTACTCCCCCACCAGACAGCTCCGCTCAAGAAGCACTAGCAACCCCTCTCTGCATATGGAAGACTTTGGCTGGTCGAAGATCCTTTGTATACCTCACGGCAAAGAGCTGGAACACACTGCCCCTGCACCTTAGGCAGTCATCATCGCTACCTCAATTCCGGAAGGACTTTAGAACCTGACTCTTCAACTGACACTCAGAGGACAATCCCCCTTAGCGCCTTGAGACCATTACGGGTGAATAGATGCACTTTCTAAACCCTGATTTGATTTCAACTCTAGTAAACATATTTTAATGATTTATAGTTGAACAACCACTTTAAGTGACCTTAACCCTACCAAATGGTATATGTATGGAGCTTTTAACAGACATAAATAACATGCATATACTTTATGCTTAAAAGTGGAATTTTTGTTTTTAGATCAAGCACAAGTTTGTTACATTTTTTTATAACATCATCCTTTTTGCCAAGCTTACTGTTAGCAGAGTTATTGGAATGACAGCAGGGAGACATTGTCAGTACTAAAGAAAGTGTATATTATTTTACTCCTCTTTTCACAATTTATAATTCAGAGTCTTACTTCTTCGATGAACGTTATTTTTGTAAAATAACCACATAGATGAAGTCTATTGTGTGGACGCCAACAGAATGTATTTTATAAAGCTGCAGATCCTTTGCAAATGGGGAGACAGCAGACTCAAAGAAGCAATAGGATTTGTTGTCACCAAAAGGAGGTCAAAGTCACAGAGCCTTTCCCAGGAAAAACTGAAGAAGTCATTTTGGCAATCCGAGAAATTACCAGAAAAATGATGTACTAAATCAAGCACCTTTCTATGATTGCAGTAAAGATGGTAGGCAACTTAGGTAAGACTATGGCCCTCATTACGAGTCTGGCAGTCTTAAGACCGCCACATTAAGACCCAGGCGGCTAGACCACCAGGGTACCACCAGCACTGCCGGGATCCATGATCCCGAAGGCCTGGGGGTGGCAGAGATCACAATCAGCCAGGGCCGCGCTGCATGCAGTGCCATCCTGCTGATTATGACCTTGTTCTCTGCCAGCCTTTTCATGGTGGTCTTATTGCCAAGAAAAGGCTGGTGGAGAACAGGTGCAAGGGGCCACAGGGGGAACCCTGACCTGCCCATGCACTTGGCAAGGGCAGTACCGGGTTCCCCCTTCCCAGCACCATCTCAGTGTTCAACATTGTGAAGGTGCTGGTGCATCCTGCAGCAGCAGCATTGCCGCCGGCTTGATTAGAAGCCAGAGACTATGCTGCTGCCTGTTTTTCTCTAGGCTGGCGGGCAGAAACCTCAGTTTCCACACGTCAGCCCAGCAGGAAACGTTTAATGTGCCCAGCAGGTAGGTAGCCAGTGTGGCGGCAACATCCCCATCGGAAGTTCTGAACTCCTGATGAGTCCCAATATGTGCTGGTCTTGAAAATGTGACTAATCTAATATAAAGTTTAGACCAGACAGTGCCAACTTCGTGCTGCCACAAATTCTCTTGCATTTGAGGTATCTTGAGTCCTTGCAACCAGACTTGCTCCTGCTGATGAATGGCCCAGGACTGTGGAAAATAACCCAGAACCTTACACGGCAAGGCGTGGTGGCAGGAGGTAGACAAGGGGTCAGGCTAGCAAGGGAGATCATTGCATGCTCCCCTATGCCTGTTGGTGGGGGTCGAGTGGGGAGTTGGGGACTAAGCCTGGGGTCTGACGTTCCTACATCTTAAAAATGTGTGTGTAGGATACACCTCCCCCCACCTACACACACATACACAACCAGAACTTATGATTTAGAGGATCAGAATTACACACAGGAATTCCACTACACGCGGCTCAATCACAGGCAAACAAGCAATTACATGGGCATCCTTCTAGGCTTCGCCCCTGGTGTATTCTGACCCAACAAAGCCAGTTGGCACTAGTTGCTGCCTAAAGAAACCATTCGTAACACTTAATTAGATCTTTTTTTCACTGAACACAAGAAGAACAAGATCCAAAAATATTAACTTGCCAGAACCCAGTCCTCTATAGCTACACCACCAGCTTGCACAATAACGCCATATTAAGACCATAGCAAAATATAAAACCATCTCTCTGAAGTTATCGGAAACCAAAAAAGAAGATCCAGGAACAAATCACCACTATTATGGACAACTGCCAAGGAATAAACATGGGGCACAAAGAAGGAACAGTTAGTGAAAAACCATTACAAATGTAAAAACAGACTAAAACTTCACATCAATAAAGATAGATAAACGCAGTAGGAACTGAGCAAGTAAACCAACACATTATCAGTAGGAACTGAGCAAGTAAACCAACACCTTATCATTACAAACTATTTACTGACAATTTGTTAAGCATAGTATACATTTACTGTTAAGAGTAAAGAGATACACACACTATCACACTAATTGCATACATAATTCCACAATTCTTGCACTCACGGCTTCCCAGGGGTTTCCGGGCCATTGGTTAAGAAGCACTGTTCTAGTTACTTCTCCAAGAGCAAAGACTGACATAATATCAGAGACTTCACATCTTGCCTTCAGATAGCCTAAACTTTTTAAATAAATGATTGTCAAAAGCCAAATCACAGCTTGAGCAACAGTAACTGGGATATATCCTTGCCAATCAAAATGGTTGTATTTTTCCTCATGGAATGGTACCAGTGCCTTTCTAGAGATCTTACACATTAGTTTGATCCTCGCAGTTTTACTATCCTCTTCTCCTTCCTTTGGTATGTTCCGCTTCTTCTGGGGTTACTGGTGGGTGACAGCGTAGACTGCACTTTAGGTGGTAGTTTTGCTCATCTTGTGTTAGCTCGACGTTGACTAAACTTATTGACATTTTTCTTGTGTTTTTTATTTATCGCCAAGAAAAAAATCCAAAACAAGTGTGCAAAATCGAGTATAACCAGCATGGCACAAAGCAATCTTGACTCCATTTTGTAAACACATGATTAATTCACTTGCTCATCTAGTAATGAGCCGAGTCTGATTCTATGTAAAGAGCATCTGGCTTTGGAAGCACCTAAAAACCACAGAAAGGACAACATCTTAATTTAAATTTATTCAAAATAATTCTAAAACACTCGTTCCCAAACGTTCATTTGGACAGTCAGAACAAAAACAGGGAGTCACAACAAACTCCTTACCTTTGTTACTACGTAAACACTAAACCGTTTTTTCAAGATGCAGAACCCGCCACAGATTCCTTTCCTGACAAGTTCTTCATTTATCAGGGAAGGGTGTTTACCAAAGGAAATTTTGCAGATCACTCACTTCCTCTTGCATGTTACTGATCTAAACAACAATTAAACACAACAAGTGGAATATATGTATTGTTATGGTTTAATATCTAACACTGTTTACACTTTTGCTCACTGTAAAAAGTAATGAGCGAATGAAACAAACAAGTGCATGTTTCTGCCGTTCCCGTGTCTACCAAACATCCATGTATCTTTCACAAAGTATAATGTAACTGTATTGTTCTTACCTATAAAGCAAGAGTAAGGTTCAGTTGTTCTGTAACTGTCCAAGGAAGGTACCCATGTGGTCTTGAGTGCTAGGACCACAAAAAAAACAAGAGTTAGCTTAATAGAGGTACCCATCTACAAGGCACATTTGTTTGTTTTGGGCTTTTTTTAATATTCCACTTTTCCTCTAGGTATACACTGAAAATAAATAGCTATTTAACAGGTGAATTATGGCTCTTTAGTAGCCAGATGCACTCCTCTGCGTGCTGCCCAAAAAAAGGTTAAAAGTATAAATTGGGAATATGCTGGGAGTTGTCAGCTGACAATATTAAATGAGAATAAACTCAGCCAATCCTGTTTTTTTCAGCAAATAGCACCAAGTATGAACAAAACTGCTCATACCTATAAGGCATAGTACACTACATATTCAACTACTGTATGGCTAGTGCTATAAGGCATTGGCCTATATGTTCCTCCACACTTTTCCTTCCCTTATACCACAAGGAACCAAGCTCATAACCTTCAATTCTATGAAAGACAAGGTAACCAGGCTGGCAAAACCAGTGGCATACATGAATCATTTCCTTCTGACTCAACATTCCCTTGTCCACTTAAACTATCAACCCATTCGATTTGAAAAAGTCAGAGGTAGACCTGTATATTTTTGGCAACATAACGGCTGACTTCCAACCAACCATATTCACTGAACAAAACACAGCTTTCTGTGATCAGCATTATGTCCTTTGGTACAGAAAGACAACTGAAACCATCTGGGCACACAGCAGAGAAGAAATCCTCAACACCCCTGATGAATGCAAGAAATCACACTTACACTTGAGCTTTCGTAGTACACAAAACTCCTGAAAGGAATGGAGAGGGAACACCGAACTACCTTAAAATTTAAATTGTCATACTACCTCAAGAAATATGGAAGTCACTTTTCCAATGCATTTAGCTTGCTGTTACTTAACTAACATGGATAGTTACATCCTCTCTGCAGATATGTTCAAAACAGTGGAATACAATGCCAAATTCCAGAACAACTTTTTCAAACTGTTCCTAAATCTGAGAGAAGGATCCCATAATCTATTAACAAGTGGCATCTAGCTGTCGGAGGACAAACCTAATGGGGTAAAAGTTACTTTACAAAATAATCAATCTGGTTTTCTGTAGAGTGACTGGATTAACACATACAGCTGGTCACATACTTGTTCTTGAGTTTGATCATGAGGATTGAGCCTCCATTCAAGACAGACCACTCATTTCCTAGCTAACAGGCAGCACTGTACTCGGTTCAAACCACCGCACATCCAATGAGATACAAACAAAATAAGCATTAATGATTTTGACAAAACTGGGTCAAATCCAAAGGTATTTTCTGTGCTTAATCGCACTTCCATTTATTCCTGCCTGGAATTCAGAAAAGAATTCCTGGCATGGATAAATGATTTTACTACTACAGATTTGTCGTCGAGTGCATAAAAATAGGAAAAGTAAATCCCACACAAGAGTTGGGAAGCAGGTGTGGTTATCTTCCAGATAGTCCCAAGCACTGATCCAGTGCTTTCCAAACTTGAAAATGTTCAGAGTTTTACTCCAACCTAGGACCGTAGTAACTCTCCTTCCAAGATGGGAAGGAGAATGGCTCACCCCCAGATTTGGTGAGGGTGCACAAGAAGGTATTTTTCTACTGGGGAATATGTTTTGTCTGTGGAGAAAAACAACAAACTATATTGCTCCTGTTAGTAATTCTGTAGAATTATGTGCAGTGAGAATAGAAGCCAGAGATAGCTGATACATGACACAGTAGTATTTAGGAAAGCTCTGCTTGGGCAGCTTTCCAGGTGTACTCCTGGCAATGTATGTGATTTGCAAAAATCTGCATCAAATACAGGCATATACTTTTACAAGTTCAGGTTTACTCTTTTTTCATGAATTAGGCCCTCGTATTTTAGATCCTCACCAAAATTATCATTCTATAAAATTCTCATGTGAACATAGCTAACTCAGTGACAAGGAAGTGCCTTACAGAAAGAAAAAAAATGAATACCGATTACACCACGAAGTAGGACGACAGTGAGCTGGCAGGCCTAATTAATTATAAAAGAGACAGTGGTTCACTTTGTGGAACAGAGACGAAAAACCTAATGCCAAATTCACAGGAGAGGCTACCACAAAGTCATCAAGAGTGACAAAAAAGTTTTAGATGAAATAATTAAGGAGCACAGAATCAGAAAAAATAAACATTCAACATGAACAATCAGACCAAAAGGCCAACACCTACATTGAAACCTACCAGCACCGCAAGTACCTCTAGTAAGATCCAAATCTAAAACTGAAAACAAATCTGCAAAACCGTCAAAAATAGTCCGAAATTATTATTTCTTTGCCCATATTTTCTTCGCCATGCTGAAGGAGATCACTACATTCTAACACAAGCATTGGCAAAGCCAATATGTCTACCGTTTGTGACCTACTGGCTTTGCCATTGGTTTTTAGCCAAGCTGCACAGTATCTGTGAAGCTGTTCAGCATGGCTTGACTTATTTTTAAAGAGCAGGTGCTCCTAAGGATGAAAAGGTGCAGTGCTACACAATATAAACAAATGTACACATGACTGGTAGGCAACATCTAGAAAAGAAGAGACGAAACCCAAGCAATGGGTAGTGACATCCCTTCTAACAATCTTTACAAAGGGCCAGTCCATACTGAACAAATGTCAATGTTTCGACCCTCAGGATTACTTATATACGTGTCATCAGGACAACAGGATAAACAAGATGCACTCAGTAGGGAAAATGGCCCTTCCTGTCCATTGATCAGTGTGGAAAATGTGGTGAACTATCCACTGCGTTATGTAGTAAGAGTTTGTAACCAGCTTCAAGGGGGTCAACTGTAGAGCTCCCCTATAGAAACTGCTTATCAGGCTCCATGTGTTGACAACTTGGGAGGCAAGCTTTCCTGCAAGTTTGATCATGCAAGGCAAAGAAGACGCAGGGTTGTCTCTTTGGACCACGCGTGCTGGCACAAACACTATGAAAGCGCGTAGTGTTGGTGCCAGCACGTGTGGTCCGGAGAGGAAAGCCTGCGCCGTCTTTGCCTTGCACGATCCACCCAGTGTTCATGTCAGCTCTCATGTGGAGAGAAGTATGTGTTTTCACAATGTCAGTGAAAAGAATGTCCCTGCCTACATTTGTATAAAGGATGTCTCAAAAATAGTACAAGTCCTATAATTTTTAAGCAAGTCTAAGGAGACTCAAGATTATCAGGTTCCGTGTGACCATACTTATATGTTATGCATGCCTTTATATAAGTGTTTAGATATATTTTGCCCTAGCTAGAAAAATCTCTCTCTATATAATTTGAGAGGAGCAGATTTAAATTAGGGCATATACTCAAATAGGCCCTGATGAATATCCATATGAATATGACCAACACTCCATGTATTTTTAAATTTAGTAGTCCTTCTTTACTTTTGGTGGCCATTTAGAGAAAGGGCCGGCTAACCATGTGGCGCCATCTTAAAACGGACTAAGATGATGTTATAAACTAAGACCGAATAAAGAGATTAAGTTAATAAGCTTCGATAAAAATAAGAAAAGACTGGAAAGTGTGAAATGGCCACCAAAAGTAAAGAAGGACTACTAATGTTAAAAATGCATGCATCAACTTGAAATGAATTCCAACATGGCGCGATACTAAGACGCATATACGGCCAACATGTGCGTTTCTCTACTTGAAATCGACCACCGGTATTTGGGTAAACCCCTTTTTCTTTACTTGGTTATCTGTATAGTGATCTCATTTCTACTCTGACTTTAGTGGAATTATTTACACAACCAGAATCTATTAGGGCAAGTCAGAACTTTTACATAGTTCATCTATTTAGTATAAGAATTTCGTTTAGCCGTATTATCATGTAACTTGAGAAACACTCTTGCCTTTTCTTCTACGATTATACATTTTTATTTTTTATTTTACTATCATAATTTCACTTTACTTTATATTTTTCTTTGTTTTTAACTATTGATTGGTGATATCTGTTTCACTTTTGTTATTATAATGTAGACCATAGACGATATGATGTGCTGCCTTATTTGACAAATTTAAGACATGATGTGCCGCTTTATATTACAATGGTATGAATTTCTTTAATCTGGGTGATACTTTGGTTCTGTATGGATTAGAGAGCAGGACAAATAAATCCTGTGGTCTTGTTTGATACACTATGATCACCAAATTTCACTTTATTTCTTAACTAGGCGTGCTAGCACCCCTACTAACTTACTTTCTCTACGACCTCGCTATTCTTTTGAGCACTTTTTAAGGCATTATATTAACCTATTAAACGTGGTGCCTCATTACACACATGGATTCATTCGAATTGCTGTTTGGGTTTTCACAGTTTGTTTCTCTTTCTTTCAATAAATCTGGTGTTCAAGGAATTTACATTACCATCTATTTATACAATTTACTCTCACAGTTTGACACGGATTTAGTCAGAATGTCCTGAGGATCACTAAGGGCTCTGCATGCCTCAGTATAATGTTTTAACTCACCAAGGCACCTCATTATTCTACCTTACCACATGACTTGGTTTACCTCTGATTGTTTACAGCCTTGAGAAAGCCCTAGGTGGACAGATCATAGAGGGCGAAACACATGTCGGCTGTTTCTTCGTTTCACAATTTTCAACTTAATTTTCCGGACTACTTTGGAATGAATGAATAAAGACTGTTTTTGACTACTGAAAAGACTGCATTGAAAATGTTATTCTCCAATATATATAACTTCTGTGGGTTCTCATTCTCAACTAGTTCAAGATTTCTACTCTCTAATGGGGGAATCTGGTCCAGACTCCCTGTTTGAGTACCCACCATCGAATTCATCAGCTATAGGGCATTTACACAGGAAGGAAATTTGGACCTTTGTTTTTTCAGGGTTAAAAAATTGAAATAGGAAGCAGATTAAAGTTTTCCAGGACCTCTGAGGAGAAAACTGCAGCTCACAGAAAAAAAAAATAACTTTTTGGGATTCAGACGGGATGTTGTACCTCCTATATATGCTAAGTATCTCTTATTTATAATGTTGCGCCTCTAAGGATCTTTCTGCTTTTGTGCCCTTTCCAGTAATTCCACGTGAATTTATGAGTGCTGCACTCGAGAGCGGCTTGGAGCGTTAAGCATTCTTATAGTGGAACTGGTTCAATTTTAGAATTGTTTTGTCTTGTGAAAGTATTGTATTGTGTTTGGAATGTAAGAGCTCTCTTGGTGTAGCCTGCGCATCGGCTGAGTCAGTTTTCTGGCGGCTTACTAAGGCTCAGGTTGCGCTGGGTATGGGCTCCATTTGTTTTGGACTTAAATAAATAAATAATTTACCTTACTGGCCTTGGAGCATTGTTTACCCTCAATCTGTGCATGCAACATTTTTTGCGACAAGCTTATTTGTCAGTTGTAAACGTTTTTGATTAATTTACATGCCTGGAGCCTGCAGTTACATTTCCTGTTATTGCTGCTAAAACCCGAGCTGGTTTAATGGCTGAATGCTGTTTTGCGTTGCAGTTTTACTGACTTGGATTTCTTGCTACATTTACTGGATTTTTGGTCAACATGGGCCGCAAAAAAGCAGAGGATCCTTTATTTAAAGTATTACTGACTACATCCTATGCTGCTGGAGATTTCGTCATCTCTTCTTGGTGCTTAATGGGGTCATGTGTACGCGCATACCTTTAAGCTTTTCTGTACACGTTGCCTAGTTTTATACGCTCCGTGCTGCAACACAATAATTGCTCAGCATTGTGGGGTGCTTCAAACAAACTATTTGCAACGTACTGTGATACCGCTGTGATACTACTTTGACTGTTTATTCGGTGACAGGCATGCTTGTCAGCAGTTCTAAATAAACATTTTGCTGCCTGAGCATCGGTGACAGGCAGAATTTTCACTTCCTCTTGTTTCTTGAGGTATTTTGAACAACCTACAAGCCTGACTTGTTTTCCTATTCATTTCAGCAAATCAGTCTAATGTTTGTTATATATTTTATGCAATTGGGATTTTTACTTACTATCCCTTGTATGGCATCTATGGCTACAACAAATTTGGCTACTATTACTCCATTTTTGCAGCATCCAGGGAGACATCCAGGTAAATGGGCCATTAGGTTATGTTCTTTTGAAAACTACTTGATTTTAGGTGCAGATGGATTTAAGCCTAAAAGTAATGGCACTCTGGGCAGGAAGGGCAACAAGTATTTGATAATTTACCAAGAGTAGCCCCTCCAACAGAAGCAGCGGGTAACTGTGATGAACTTGCTGAAGCTATTGTATGACCTGAACTAAAGTTTTCTCAGGAACCAAGAATTCTTCTTAAAGGATTCAAGTTATTTAAAAAGAAACAGCCTGCTGATGAATCTGTGGAAGAATTTATTTCAGACTTAGGGGGTCATTCTGACCCTGGCGGTCCATGACCGCCATGGCGGAGGGCGGCGGAAGCACCGCCAACAGGCTGGCGGTGCTTCCTGGGCGATTCTGACCGCGGAGGTAAAGCCGCGGTCAGAAAAGGGGAGCCGGCGGTTTCCCGCCGGTTTCCCACTGGCCCAGGGTATCCGCCATGGCGGCGCTGCTTGCAGCACCGCCATGGGGATTCCGACCGCCTTCCCGCCAGCCTGTTTCTGGCGGTGTCCACCGCCAGAACCAGGATGGCGGGAACGGGTGCTGTGGGGCCCCTGGGGGCCCCTCCACTGCCCATGCCACTGGCATGGGTAGTGCAGGGGCCCCCTAACAGGGCCCCACAAAGATTTTCACTGTCTGCTGTGCAGACAGTGAAAATCGCGAAGGGTGCCACTGCACCCGTCGCACCCCTGCAGCTCCGCCGGCTCCATTCCGAGCCGGCTTCATTGTTGAAGGGGCTTTCCCGCTGGGCCGGCTGGCGGTCTTCTGGCGGTCGCCCGCCGGCCCAGCGGGAAAGCCAGAATGGCCGCCACGGTCTTTTGACCGCGGAGCGGTCTTTCGGCGGGAACCGCTTGGCGGGCGCCGACCGCCGCGGTCAGAATGACCGCCTTAATGTTACTAGCAACTACTTGTAACTTTGGTGCATCCTTAGATACTTACCTACATGACCAATTTGGTGTATATCTGCTATTCCAAGAAAATCCAAGAAAAACTCTTGAGCTGCAGCGATCCTTCGTTAAATGAAGTTCTGGATTTAGCTAAGAGCATTGAATGTCTAATTGTTTCCACACATGCATTGTCTCAAGGGTGTGCTACTTCTTGTCCTTTATCTTTGAATGTAGCTGATTAATCTGAACATGTAGTGTAGGGTAGAAAAGTTACATCAAGTCTAATGCTATGACAACTAATTATTTCTGTTATGGGTGTGGCCCCAGATCCCATTTTAGCAACTTTGGCGCTAGGAAAACGTTGCACCAAGTGTAAGAATCAGGGTCATTTTTATAGTGTCTGTAAAATGGGTAAAGAAGCAATGAATGTGCATACTACAGAACTAGTGGACAAGGAAGATTCACCTAATTTCTCAAAATTGATGCCCAATTTAGGTCTCATTGGAAGGATCAAAGACTCTGTAGGTCAGGTTTTGCTGGGTGATGTGCATACCATTGACATAATGTGTTATTCGAGGGCACCAATCACAAGTATTTCAGACACTCTTTTCAATTCACATTGGAGAGGTACAGTGGCATAAAGAACCAGATGTCAGTCCCAAGGCGTATGTTGAAAAGGACACAGATATCCTTGGCTATTTTGAGCAGCATATCATGTACATGGGTGGAAAATAATTTACTAAAGTTAATGTTGTGGTTAAGGGTACACACATTACTGGGTGGCAGGACCTGGCTAAGCTGGGACTCATTCTTGTGATAAGTGTTGACCCTCCTGTGAGAGTATCAAATGCTCCCATTTCACTTGTTCAAGCTCAGGATCAAGTATCTGAGGAAAGGATATGCAAAGCATATCCTGAGCTCTTCAACAATAATATTGGGTGCCTAAAAAATGATGGACAGTGTATCAAACTTTTAAAAAAATGCTTTACCAGTTACTCATAAGGTTCCTGTTACATTGAATTTCAGAGCAGAATTGAAGAAATTGCTAGAGCAGATGATCAGGGATGGTATCATTAAAGAAGCTGGGCCATCGGAGTGGGTGAGCCCCATAGTTATTGTTCGGAAAAAGGATGGCAATGTCAAACTCTATGCTGACCTTCGCAGCCTCAGCAAAAACATTGTCATCGAATGTCACCCTCTACCTAAGGTGCAAGAACGTTTGGCAAATATTTGGAATACAAAGTATTTTTCATTGTTGGATCTCAATTCCGACTACCATTAAATTCCTCTGGAAGAACCTTCTTAACAACGCACTACTTTTGTCACGCCATTTGGGGCCTTCAGGTTTCCAAGGTTACCATTTGTTTTGGCTTCTGCAGCCAGTGTCTTTCAGAGATTGATGGACACTGTCCTGGAGGGCATGATGGGGTGCAGGCCTTCCAGGACGATGTTCTCATTTTTGCAGGGACTTTGGCTAAGCATAACCAGATTTTAGCTGCTGTTTTTGACAGGTTCAAAGAAATTGGAATCACCCTTCTCTCTGATAAATGCAAATTGAATTTTCAGAACTTTGATTATTTGGGAGATACCATTGGTACCAAAGGCATTTCGCTAAAATATTTACTGGTCAAAGCTATTCATGAGGCACAGACTCCCAGAGATAAAGACACCCTTAGATAATTTCTTGGTCTAAGTGAATACTATTCACAATTTGTTAAAGGGTATGCATATGTAGTTCAACCTTTGAGAAATGTGTTAAAGAAAAGTACTGAATACATTTAGTCTGGCGAAGTTGGTGAGTGCTTCCAAACTGTGAAGAAGCTGATTATTTCAACTCCAGCTGTTTCACCAATCATGGCTGGCAACATATGTGTTATCACTGTGGATGCCAGTCAGGTAGGGTTAGAGGCTGTACTGTCACAAGTTAATCAAAGCACTGAACTCACTATTGTGTTTGCCTCACATTCTCTTAGTGTTTCTGAATCACATTACAGCACAACTGAACATGAGGAATTAGTATGTTCATGGGCAGTGGAGAGATTTAAAAATGTCATTTGGGGCACACTGTTTGACATGTATGCTGACCACAAGCCCTTGCTCCATCTTCTTAATGGTAATGGGTCGGGTAAAGCACCTGCGCGTCTAACCAGATTATTTTCTTGGTGGAAGGAATGTTCAAGCAGATTGTCTCTCCATGTTACCCACTTCATATGAATTGGTGACAGATGTCTGTGAAGAAGAATGTGCTGTAGCACTGGTGGACGACATTCTGCGTGACTCTGGCACACTTTCACAAAGTGTATGGGTTGATGTTGCACACAAGGATCTAATTTTGGCGAAGTATCACTTGTACTTAAAGAATGGTCGGCTAGAGAGAGAATTGTGAAATAATCTTTATGCCCATATGAGCAGGTTTCAGATGAATTGACACTTGTGGATGGGGTATTGTTACATAATGATCTATGTGCACCTCTACCGTCTTTAAGAGATTTGCTTATTGAGGAAGCAAACAAAAGACACTAAGGAATCAGCAGCACATGTAAAGCTTTGAAGCAATTCTATTGGTGACCAGGTGTGGAGTCTCGTGTAGCTAGTTTTATTGGTCCACATGTCTGGTGTCTGATAAACATTGGAGGCTCAGAGAGTCACCACTTTACAATGTTCCTCATCGTGAGGAGCCTTGGCAAAAGGTGGGTTTAGCCTTTGCAGGACAGGTTGAAGTACTTCTATCTTCAAAGAAATACATGATAGTTTTTGTGGATTATTTTTCCAAATGTTTTTTTGGGGGGGTTTAACTGCTAATCTCAACACAGATTCCATCACAAAACCTTTGGAAAATATTTGTTCCATTGGAGGAGCAGCAAAAGAAATAGGGATAGGTAGTGGCACTCACTCTGTTTCAAACAAAATGAAGGAATGTATTGGTGAACTTCAGATTACACACATTACAGTAGTACTCTACTCTCCTTCATCCAATAGTTTAGTGGAGCACATGAACAGGTTTTTGAGGGTGTGCAAACGGCTGTGGCAATCGGTTATGAGGCAAAATCATTTTTTAGAAAGAAAATTTGGTCATATTTAATAACACCTCATAGCACTACTGCGGTTTGTCCTTTTGTCTTGTTGCGCAAAATAATCCCCAGATGTGTTATCTGCCCTGACTGGATTAGAGCACTAAGAACAAATTTGATGATTTTTCTTCTGTGTCATTGTTAGAAATTGGGTCTTTGGTTGGCAGACAAGTTGTCCCCAGTCCAAGCAAAAACCCTCACTCTAGTCAGGGTAATGGAGAAACACACTTAGATAACCCCTGCTTATCCCCTTGGCAGCTTGGCACAAGCAGTCAGGCTTATCTCAGAAGCAATGTGTAAAGTAGTTATACCAACACACAGAGTAATACAGTGAAAACTCTACAAAATGGACACCACACCAGTTTAGAAAAACAGGAAATATTTATCTAAATCAAACAAGACAAAATGACAAAAATCCAACATACACAATTTAAAATATGAATTTTCAAAAGAATAAGAGTCTTACTCCATAGGAAACAATTAAAACATTGATTTTGCACAAAGTACCTGGGTAGCATCAAAAATAAAGCTGCATGGGTAAGAGTGCGTTGAAAAAGGCAGCAATGAGTCAATTCCTTCCTCTCGAGGGAGGCCGTCTGTCATTTCTTCTCTGGTCAGGTCGGCAATGTGCAGTTTTTCTCGCTCACAAGAGAGCCGCGCGTCGATCTCTGCACTGGATCTGCCCAGGGACGATGTGTGGAAAATCCTGTTGTACAGTGTTAAAAAAACACGCTGCAAGCAGCAGCCACAAGCAGGAGTTGCATGTCGTTTCTCCAGCTGCGATGCATCAATCTCCCAGCTGTGATGCGGGTGGAGTGTTGATTTTAGCCACGAAGCCGGCAGCGTGTCGTATATCAGCCGCGTTGCAGATGGTGCGTCGAAAAATTCCCCACACGGCATTCTGTGCATGGATTTTCAGCTTTTGTCTGACAATTTCATCTTTCAAGGGCCCAGGGAATGGACAGGACACCACTTGGCAGAGCAGGCAGGAGTCTCAGCAGAGAGTCCAGATGTTAGCAGAGGAATTCTTAGATGGTCCTGAGACTTCAAAACGGGAGGCAAGCTCAACTCAAGCCCTTGGAGATTCTTCAAGTAGGAATGCACAACAAAGACCAGTCTTTGTCCCCTTTCACAGGCAAAAGCAGCAACTGCAGGATAGCCCAACAAAGCACAGTCACAGGCAGCACTTCTCCTCAGCTCTTCAGCGCTTCTCCTTGGCAGAGGTTCCTCTAGGTTCCAGAAGTGATCTTATTTTCAGGGTTTTTGGGTCCAATACTTATACACCTTTCTGCCTTTGAAGTAGGCCTACTTCAAAGGAAAGTCTCTGTGGTTCACAAGATCATAGAAGCACTTGCACTTTAGCACTGGTTAGCATTGGTAAAGTGCCCAGAGAATCAAAAACAGGAAAAACAGAGTCCAGCACACAACAACAACCTGGAAAGCAGAGGCAAAACGTTATGGGAGACTAGCCAAGGATGCCAAGTCTAACAGTCATCTAAAGTAGCTGCTAAACAGATCTGCTCCAAGGAACTTTTTGGCAGAAAACACAGTCACAGTGATTGATTATGTGAGCAGATATTGGGTCTTGGGGAGAGTGCCTATAAGAGTGAAGACAGGCTAAATTCTCTTCACCTGTGCGGGTTGATAAAGTCTCCAAGGGTTCAGTTTTATTACAAAACAAGGGTTGGTGGAGCAAAAGAGATGTCACTAATATCACAGATAACCAAGCTAAGAAAATTATATCTGTGAAGGGTATTAATACTGATCATGACTATGATTTTGTGGGAGATCAGCATGCCTCAAAACCTATTCACTCTGAGCCTGTTGGTCCTGTTGCTGAGGCACAGTTTCCTGAACCTGCAAATGATTAGATTTCATCTGTGGATTAAATCATACGTTCTGACCAAGTTTTACAACAACTATCTCAAACTGTGTCATCAAGCAGGGGTGTGGAATTTAATAAAAATACATACTTGTTCATGTGACACGTTGCTTCATAAATCTACTTGTCTAGTTAAAACAAATCTACTTGTCCCTATGGAGCCATGTAGTTCGGTGACTAATTATGGCAGCAATCTCATTGGATCAGAGCTCTGATAATAGCCTCTTTGATTATGCCAGGGCGAATACTACAGTAGAGTTTAAATACTAGCAATTTCTTTATTTTGTCACCCTTTCGAAGATTTACATACTACATACTGAGGCTGAGGGTAGCAATAAGAAATAGTTACAGGGTTGGAATGCCATTTTGAGTCCATGCAAACCTTCTACATGCATGTTTTAAGGGTTTTCACCAGCTCTCTGCTAATCTTTTCCTTTACTGACAAAGGTTGGAAATTTACTCCTGACAAGGGATGAAGTAAAACGTCTTCCACGTTTAGGGAAAAAGTGGTTGGAGGGAAATCGAACTTATAAATGCTCAACAGATTTTCACATGAGCAAATCTACACATGCATATTTGCTTGTACTATAATACAGTTCACAAATATATTTTCCAAGACCTTTTTTTTATTATAGTTCTATCTCTCTCTATCAATCTTTTGGCTGGCTTCACTGTGAATGATACCAATCTGCTCTTTCACAAGGAACAACTGTGGCAATGTGTGCTTTTTGAGACCACAAAGTATCTTTGCATTTGCCAATGTTTGTTACAATGGTGAAGACCTGGCAACTCCCACAACATTATTTTTTTTACAAAAGCCATGTCAAAACAAGATATGCATTCACAAAACCAGAAGACTGACCCCTCCCCCCCTCCCCCAATGTCAGGCCTGCTGGCTTTGCCAATGTTTTTTTTGTTTTTTGTTTCTCATACTCTTGTTGAAACTGGTTACATTGATTGCACATTCTGAATATTTGGGGAAAATACTAGCATGCATCATCATTTTACTAAATGATACTTCAGAGAAATGGTAACAAAAATTTTACAGTAATTTAACAAAATATGTTTTGTTTTTCGAGTTGCATTTTTTGTGAGTACATTTTATTTTGAAAGCAAAGAACCATAAATTCTGCTTTCGGGCTTATGCAAATATTTGAATCTAACCAGAGAGCATTATACATAGCCCTTTATTGTTTTGACTTTGCAAATGTGTGTACACATTTTTTGACTGAAACCACTATCAGTAGTGCAGTCTGAGCTTACAATAGTTATTTTGAGCTCTCACCCTAATAGTAAAAGCTTTGCATTAATGAACCACAAATACAAGTTGGAAAAACATGATCAAATGGACAGAAGTATTTTCTCAACTACAAACGATTCCCTTTCTTGCTTCATAAACTGGCAGCCAAAGGGTATGTGCTGCAAGGGGTTGGGCCTACTTGTCCCAATGACAAAATAAAATGCAACTTGTTGTACTTAACCCCAAACAATATACCCTGGGCTTCGGGCTATAGGAATTCCAAACCCCTGATCTAGGCATGTGTAGTGGAAGAGCAAGGAATAAATGAAGCAAATTCCAAGGTAGAGGAAAATCCACAACGTAGTTTATTCTTTCCTAAGTTTGATCAAACTGTCCATCCTCCAGTGTTCCTCCAACTCTGCTGCCCTGCAACTGACTGCCAAACTAGCAACCGTAAGTCAGCACGCAAGAGAACAGAACTTGGAACAGCGCTCAGAAGATGCACAACTACAAATGATGCAAGACATGGAATTCATGGCACCTGCATATAAAGAAAGCACTGAAACAAGTGTGTGCACACCCTATACAACAAATACATTTACTACTTATGCAACAAATACAACTTCCAGATACAACAAAGCACCCACAACCTTTCAAAATCAAATACATGTTTTTTTGGATACTTTGCCACTCCTTGTAGTAACTCCATCATTAGAAAAAACATCTTCAGAACATGCGCTCCCAATTCTACTGTCCTCAACAGAATCTCCCTGGCTGATGTCAGGACCATAACCCACCACACCCATATGGGACTGGCCATCACCAGGAAAAACTAAGCTGTAATTGGTTATCACCAGCAACACAAGGCTATGACTGCCCCACATCACCAGTGGTGGTATACATGGATTGAAGATGCAACTCACAAGTTTGCTGTTGCTGTAATCTGTATCTACCAAAAATTAGTTTGGAACTCATTTAATAGTACAATATTCCTTCTTGCCCAAGAGCAACCATCTTCCAATTGGACAGAAGAATGTGCAACTTTAATCACGTTAAAAGGTCCCTTAAAATTGAAATCCACTTTAGACCTCCTTGGTCTCATGTCTTTCCACATGACCAAAGACCCCCACAAAGACATCCTTCATACTCACACATCTTGTCTTGTCATGGTAATCTATCACACTCTTCTGGTCTTCATAGACTTTAGTTCCTATTCTGTCCAAATCCAAAACCTCCCCAAGTTTTCCGGAGGACTTCTCATTTAACCAGGTGGGACATAATCCCGTGCGAGCCTGTCTATCCCTTGACACCAAGAATCGGGACACTCCTGTAACAGTGTATTATAGTATGCCCAAATTTCGTCCTGAACAAATTTCTCCACGTTCAACCCTCACATCAAAGCCATTTGAATACCTTCTTTAAGCAGCCAGTTAGGCCTCTCAACAGTCCCAACTGATTACCCTGAATATAATGCCAGATTAGCATGTGTAATACTTTTGTTCCTCAGAAACGATTCCATAGTGTCAGACACAAGTTGAACCCCATTATCGGTGATCAATTGTGCAGGGTGCCCCACTAAGACAAAAACTGTATCCAAGAATTGGATAACAACTTGAGTAGATGTTTCAGCCACAAGACCTTAGTATATTCAACCATGACCACCAAATATTTAGCACTGTTAGGTAATCCAGTGATTCACCCAGCCAAATCCAAAGCCAATTTGTGCCACTGCCCTTGAGACAACGGTGTGGCAACCATGGGAGTGCCCTGTGACTTCCAAAGTTTGTTAGACATAATACACTCCTGACAGTCATAGACAAACTTATCTATGTCCTTATCCACGTGTGGCCATGAAAAATAGCATCTAAATGTTGTTGTTTTTTTTTTGGTTTTTTTTTGGGACGTAGACCCTAAATGTCCTTGTGCCAATTCCATAACTTTAGGTCTCAACCCACCAGGAACCACCAATTTTCCAGCCCTCAGAAGAATGTAATTTTTAATAGAGAGCTGATCGGCAAACTGATAAAACACCTATAACTCCCCATTAATATTTGTAACAGGAGGGGAACCTTGTTGAACAAAATGTTTGACTTTCTTCAAAATATTGTCATTACTCCATGCAGCATTCTATTAGATTTGGTCACAGTACCACACTTGTTCACAAAATCAGTACTAGCAACCACACACTCACTACCAAACATTTTCTCCTTGGACCCCACTTCCTGTCCTTGACGGGAAACCTGAAAAAGCAATCTGCCCTGGTGCTCCCAGGTTTGTACATCACATCAAATTTGTACTCTTGTAATTTAGATAGGATTCTGCTGAGCCTTGAAGAAGCAGCTGAGGTGCCCTTTTTACCCAACAAATACATCAAACGCTTCTGATCAATACACAAGGTGAAAAGCATGCCCCATACAAAAGTCCTAACCTTTTCTATGGCCCACGTACACAGGCAAGTGCCTCCCTTTCAGTTGTACTATACTTCCTTTCAGTGGATGGTAGAACTCTAGAAGCAAAAGCTACTGTTAATTCGGTATCGCCCACTCTTTGACACAAAACAGCACCCAACCCTACAGAACTGGCATCTACCGTTATAATGCATTTGTGAATACTGACAGATGTTTTTAATGCAGAGACATTTGACCAAATATTTTTAATGTCAAGCAAAACATTTTGCTCAACTGTACCGCAAAAAAAGTTCTCCTTTTTGCGTAACATTCTCTTAAGGGGCTCCATAAGAGTAGCATACCCGCAAACAAACCTGGAGTAGTAATCGCTTAGCCCAAGGAAAATCTTAACTTATCCTTGTTGCTATGGGGCAGGCACTTCTCTCAGAGCTCTAACAAGATCCTTGTTAAGCTTAATCCCTTGAGCAGTAATACAATGTCTCAAATATTCAACATTGTCTGTTAAAAACATACATTTGTTCTTAAATACGACCATACCTTGCATACATAAAATGCCCAGAACTTCATCTAATAAACAGTTATGCTCAGATTTTTCACAAAAATCAGGATATTGTCCTGGAATGCTAGCACCCCAGGTACATTCTTAATAATGTGAACATGAGCTTTGGAACTACACTTGCCGCCGATGCCACACCAAAAGGCAAGAATAGATCCTTAAAAGCTCTAAAAGAAGTAATGGAAGTACAAAGAGACTGGGACTCTTTTTTTAAGCAGCATTTGCTGTTAAGCTGCTTTCAGATCACTATTACTGAAAACTTTGACCCCTTCCAAGGTAGGTAACAACTCATTAATCTTTGGAAAAGGATGAAATTCCACAATATTGTTTTTGTTCAAACAGGGTAAAACTGCACACAAACAGATCTTACTGTCTTTCTTTTTGCAATAACAATTGCCCTGACCTGCACTTATAGGTTCAATTATTTTATCCTCCCGAAGTTGATCTAAATGTTTCCTCAAATCATTTCTGACCGACAGTGGAATGTCCCTAACTTAGTGCTTAACAGGCACTGCATTTTGCCTCAATATTATTTCATGCTTGAATCCTTAGACTGTGCCAATACAATTAGAAAAAACAGTGGCATGCTTCTGTAAAATGTGCTCCACAGTCCCAAAATCACTCTCAACTGACGTAACAGGGATGGTAGTCTCAAATCTCAACACAATCTCTAGTCTTCCTTACTCCTCGCAACCCATTATATCACAGCCATTCACTACCACGTATATTTTTGCCAATATTGATCTACCAGAAAATTGCAAAGCATACGCAAAATATCCTTTAGTAATAATTTCTGACTCTCTATGCAACGGCTCTGATATCAGGAGTTTTAATCAAAGCTGTCCTCTGCTGCAACTTAACATTTTCCTCTGACAGCATGGTTAGTGGTGATCCTCAATCCACCATAATTTGTAAATTCACTCCTCCAATTCTAACAATACAGAATGGTCCCTTTTTTAGCAATTATACTAGTATCACAGCCAACAGTTTGCATATCATTGTCAGACTGATCTACTCTTCCTCTCCAGGTTAATATTGTTGTAAAACATCAGGCACACAATTGATCTTAACAGCACTGTTATTTTTGCACACTTTCATAAAATATCATTCTTTTTTTTTTTTTTTTACATTTACTGCACAAGGATTCCTTCCTTGTGCATGGCAACTTTGACTATTACCCATGTGGCTGTTTGAACTACACCTATAACATGCAATTGATTTATTGAACCTTTCACTCAACATTCTATACAGCATTCACTTTGGAATTGTCCACAAATCTAGACGCACCAGCTAGTACTTTTACCAAAAGAGCATATTGCTCAATACCCTTAGCGATTTTGACTGTTTCCTTCAGTGTGGGAATAGTATGGCAGAGTAAATGTTTTTGCATTTTTTTAGAATGGCAGTTCAACACTATTAGACCCTGCAAGTATTGGTCTTTCATATTTTCAAAACAACACGTGCTAGCCAGAAATTTGAGGGCCGCAACATATTGATCCATGTTTTCCTCCAAGGTCTGATTCCTAGCGTAAACGTTAAATAATTTTAAAACAACACTAGGTTCCTCAGCAAATTGTCACACTAGTCTTTTTTTCAGCTTCTATATACAGGTTATCCAGGAGCTTCAACTTCAGGTAGGTTGTCGAAAACGTTCTGTCCCTCAATACCTAGACAATTGTACAAAATTGCCAATTTTCTTGAAGGGCTGTAGCCCATGCCATCAACAGCCACCAAGTAATTCCTAAAAACACATACCCGGTGTTTCCATTCTAACTTGGGTTTTCTAAGAATGTCAAGAAAATGTGGAGGCTGTTGCACATTTTCACCACCACCACTTGAATGTCAATTATTTCAATTGTTCTCTTACAAACATATAACTTAAGGATAATAAGTTCCAATAACTGCAATGCAATGTTATCCAAAAGTTCCAGAAATAATGTAAATATGCCAACAGCAGAGATCAAATTCTCAGTCTAATGCTTAGAAAAGTAATAATTTTAGAAAATACTGATACAAGTACAAGCGCCCCATGCACTTGTCTCTTACTCCTCTCTGTGCCTTAGTGTCAGAACTGGTGCTTCCTGGTGCCTCTGTGTCAGAACAGCGGAAATCAAAATGGTGGCAAGCTCACTGTGCACGTCCTGATTTGCACAGACCAATAAACCAGGCAAACGCATCAGCCACTCCAGAACGCTTGCCTGAGTGACACGTCAACACAATGCTGCACTCTCATTGGTCCGGTGAAGAGTAAGCCAGTCCCAACTGGTGCCGTCGTGCACACAACACAGCACACAAGAGAAACTTTGGATCTCTTATTTGGCAAGATTGTTAGCCAAATACAGCAGCCGGAATCCATGGAAACTGCTGTTGGTGGGCTTCTGTTGCTCAGAGAAGAGCAAAAACCATCCTTTATCGTCAAATATGTAGTGCATGAGCCAGGAATAAATGAAGCAAAATTCAAGGTAAAGGAAAATCCACAGCGTAGTTTAATCTTTCTTAAGTTCGATCAAAAAGCCCATCCTCCAGCAATCCTCCAACTCTCCTGCCCTGCAAATGACTGACCAAACTGGCAACCGTAAGTTGGCGCGCAAAAGAACTGAAACTGGAACAGCACTCAGAAGATACACAAATACAAATGATGCAAGACATAGAATTCATGAGGCCTGCATATAACAATGCACTGCAACAAGTGCATGCACATCCTATACAACAAATATATCTTCCACCTAATCAGCAAATAAAACTTCCAGATACAACAGCATAAAAGAAGTGTCCACAATGGGGGCATGCCCACTAAATTCAAGGATTACTATGCATCATAAATGTTTTTACCATGGTACAGCCTTTGCTTTTGTTCTGTTTGGAAAAGGGAAAGGAGCTGTCCCTCCTATATAAGTTAAGTATCTCCTATTTATAATTTTGCTCCTATAAGGATCTTGCCGCTCCCGTGCCCTCTTCAGTAATTGCACGCACATTTAGGAGTGCTGCACTCAAGAGCGGCTTGGAGCAATAAGTATTCTGTGGAACTGGTTTAATTTTAACATTGTTTTGCCTTGTGAACAGATTGTATTGGGTTTCAAATGTAGGAGCTTTCTTGGTGTAGCCTGAGCATCAGTTCAGTCAGTTTCCTGGCGGCTTACTAATGCTCGGGTTGCGCTGGGTATGGGCTCCATTTGTTTTGGACTTAAATAAATAATTCAACCTACGGGTGTTTACCCTCAGTATGTGCATGCAACACAGGATCAAATGAAGCAAAGGAAGGGGACAGTGGAATCCATAAAAAACATAAAGGTGTCAATGTCCCCTAAGGGCGAACAAAACAGGTGAGCAACTCACTGAAGCGATAACGCCAAAGAAAGACAGCTGCCTGATCAAGGGGCAGGTGCAGAAATTACCTGAAAAAGGGCAAACATAGGAAGAAGAATTTCCTCACACAAGCTTGGACAATCTTTTCAGTCAACTATTCCGATCAAAAATACAGCCTGGGTTAAAATGCCTAGAAAAGAACAGAGGACTGAATACATTTCATACTGGTGATATGAACGCGTGGAGCAGGTGCCTCTGCCCTCCTACGCTACCAGCAACTCACAACTCCCCGTTACTGACAAAGCTAAAAAACACCAGGACAGATAGCAGCAACATCAAAGGGGGACTACCAAGCCAAAGGACAGACATGGCCCCACCACTTCACTGACAACTGCGACTTGATTTCAGATACAAAGCCTAGACATGTCTGTGATAGTGAAGCGACTATGAAAGAAAGGCCTACTGTGCTTAGGAACAAAGAGCTCTGCATCAAAATAACACCAGCAATACAAGAGCCTCTGAGACCCCTCACGGGCCTAGGAACAGCACTGTCCACCGCTACTATGATGGAGAGGTCAGAGACTATAAGGCCAGTAGGAACTAAGACACAAGTAAGTCTTGACATCAACACTGGGTGAAGCACACCAAAGCCCTAGTGATGGCATGCCTTAGGCACTGCTATAATGTCTCGATTGGGCTACCCACAAAGCTATAGCCAGACTGCAGAGAATGCCGAACCAGGCAACTGGAAAGGGCCTGAATGTCTGAAACCAAGATCAGGTATAACCTTCCCTGAAATCACTCCACTGGCTCAAGGTGGAGTTAAGAATTAGCCTCAAGAATCTATTATCCTTACACAAGGCCTACTGGTACTATGGTCTGGACTGTACTCCGAATCTGGCACTCCACGACACTCCCACATCAGAGGCCTTGGGCAACCCACCTGTAATCTGATACAGTAAAACTTGTTCTAACAAGAACAAGATGGAGAACAATCATTAGAAGTCCGTGAACCCAGATTCAGGAATATCCTGCACGATAACCAATGGGCAGTACGTAAAAACCTGCACTTCATGAAACACTCAAAACTGACATTTTTGGGCTGGGTTTCAATTGCCAGCCTGCCTGGAAGAGATAAGTCACTAAAGAATACTGGATGGTGAATCACACATCGCATATATTTGGGCTGCAACTATCCTGGTCGTCTCATGACATTCTGATGTACACCTAGCATTCAAAGTGATCACAGGATAACTCATAAATAAATCACAGGAGAATTCATAAATATATAAAGTGGTAAACTGTCATGAAACCAAAATATGTGAACACAAGTAAATAAACGGATCATAGTTCAAATAAAATATATTTTAATAACAATGGCTGTCTGTCTCTACTGATGGTTTTACAGGGCTGTGCTGATATAAACTGAAAACTCTTCCTATGCTTTTCTCTTTTGTTATATTTTTTTATCCTAAATTAGAATTAATTCTTGACATTTCTCTTTCTTTGTTATTTTTTAAAAACTAAAATCACTTTGTAACCTACACCTCCATGCCGCTGTGCGCGTTATACTTCATGTGTGTGAAACATGCCTAAAACAATGCTCCCTACTGGGTGTAGGAGAAAGTATTTACATATCAAAGACTGCTTGAGTTTGGAAACTTCATGTTCACAGCACAGGGCAACTAACATATGAAATATACAACTGATTAAATTCAATGACGTTGGCTTGCAGAGTTTATAAATGAGTTCATACACATCACTTATCTCATATTAGTGTATATGTGCAAACACACACAATGGTAATAACTGTAGCATATACATTTTTCATAATCGTTTCTTGAGAGTGCAATAAGGAACATACCAAACTGATTCTTCCCAACTTTTCAAATGTGAATAATGGGACTATAATTGGGTTAAATCAGTTTGCCTTGTTCATTATTTGCAAAACTTCTGTCGGATGGCCAGTGTGCTGAGACATGAGAATAGGGGAGAAGAAATATGCGTGTCATCATGTCTGTGGATTCAGTTTACAGCCTTGCTCTAACTTTCACAGTAGAATGCAAAATAGGAGTTCGGGTTACCTTTTATTTGTTATTCTTCATTGTGTAGTCTCCATCTACTTATTTTGTCAGGAACTACAGATTATTCTGAAATAATTGCTTCTAGTGGTCTACGGTAATGCAAACACCTACCAACCCTCTAAGAGTATTGTTTGCTACCTTCCACAGAAAGGTGACCTAAAACTGACCACAATATTCCAAAGTCACTCTTACCGTAAGTCTTAACACCACCTCATTTAGAGGGCAGTGGAGGGACAGAAAAATAATTAAGGTATAAGATCAGCACACAATGTCATTGTAATTTATTATGTGTGGCAGTGACGGAATCTTTCTTCTGACTCATTCTGTTATGAATTAGCACCAGAAAAAAACGTGTAGCTAAAGTAAGCATACAACAGTGGTGCCTTTCTTATAGAAAGTTATTCCATGTGTTTCTGTTGTAAACGTAATGCCGTTGTAATGCTGTGCAGTGGTGTAATTACCGCTGCTGGACAGTACCGATGTTTTTAAAGCTTACTTTAAAAGCATCAATGACGTGCTTTGATGGAAATTGAGGAATAGTAATCAGAATTTCTATTTTACAAAAGGCCCAAATATCAACACGCGGAAAAAAATCAATTAAGCTGTTTGTTACCACTTGCTCCAGGGTCAAAATGACACTCGACACTTCAGAAACAGCGTAAGAGAACTTAACATTTTGTTCAAGCACTCTATAAACCACTTCTGTTCCCAGAGATTATTTTGTTTTAGATTGGCATGCCTGTGGAGGGTGCTACCTTTTTAAAGTAGACTCCATATTTATTCTTTGAATTCAGGTTTGAAGGTAGCAGCATTAGTATTTCTACATCGTTCACTGCTGGGATGCTTTACGTTTGGGCTTGGATATATTTCCTGACAGGGAACAGTGACTAGCTTTCATAAAATGCTGTGAAAAGGGACTTTCAGCACTTTGGACCGTAAAAATGTTTGCACTGGACAAAAGAGTCATTCTGTTTACTAAGTTCTAAAATACATTCAGCTATGCAGCATCAACATGTTTATAATTATTTGTCAGCTTTGTTCCCAGAATTTATATACACAAGACATAAATTACCATAGAGACTAACGATGCATAAATGAGAATTAATGAGTCATTTCGTCTATACAAAGTACACAGTAAACGCCTTCTATATAGTGGCTATGTGACAGCATCCAGATCCTTCTTTATAAATGTGTCAAGAGCGCCAGAGTTTCCACCATGCTGCTACAGTAATTTGTCAAGTGGTTTAGCCGATATAAGGTTTAGGAACTCGTGATTTTAGACCTCGCCTCCCTTTGAAAATAATGACTCAGGTTTTCAGATCACTCTATTTCGAAATAATCTCTTCACGAAAGAGAACCTGTCCTTCCTCTTTTTTATACTCTATAGAACAGCATTAAGATAGGAATGTCTATGTAAAGGTATTGTCACTTTAAAAGATTGTATTTTGTAATCTGACCAAATGAACCCCGATTTATATGCTATAGGTAATGAATGGCGTGCTTAATACAAACATCACCACTGGCCACTTCTGCTTTGCAGCATGCGTATTTGATTTTACTGTATGGGTTTTATGGCTACCTATGTGCAATATGGGGCAGCAACGGTATTCTTGTCAGGTTATGTGAACCTTTCGCCTCTCTCTCTTCTATCACTGAAGCTCCTCACATCCACCTCCCAAGTACTGAGCCAGCAGCCCTGGATCCACAAGCACGCATGCGCAATGGGCTGTGACTCCGGCGCAGCCTCGCCACCCGCTATCCATTACTCAGCTCGTTTCTGAGCGTCTGATTCAGTGTTCCCACCGCAAGTATTGCATCCTCACTTACCTGCGAGAGCTTATCTATAACCCCGTGAAAATCTAGAAAATGGCTTGCTGACTGCACGCTCACTCCTCGCCACCTCCTGCTCCACTGAGTGTTGAGGGTGCAGGTGGCACGATGACATCACTAGCAGCAGCCGGGACAAACGCAAAGACTTCAGCTGCGCACCAGCGCGAGACACAGGAAGGCTCGCGCGCTCCCGGCTATGTTCACTTCTGCGTGCGCCTGCGCGCCCGAGAATGGAAGAGACGAGGAAGGGTGGGGTAGGCGTAAGGGTGGAAAGCCCCTGCTTAGCTCCCTTTCCACAGTGCTGAAAGATGTAGTTGCTTTATTGTGACAGCTGCTTACAGGGCATGTTGCAGGGCGCAGCGCTTAAAACAAAACCTGTCCAGTTCAGTCATCCTTCAAACATGGGTCCACCTCCGAGTCTTTTAAATTGGTTGCTGGGTACATTCCTAATGTTTTCATCCCTGTGCTTTCTTATTCAATTATCGATATGAGATTTTATTTGCGGATGTAATGTCATGCTCTAGATGCGTTTTTCTCTCTTTTCGATTTTAATTTATGGGGTATTTTTTGGTTAGGGTGGGCGTTTTTTTTTAATTTTAATGATTTTAATCACGCATTTTTTACTGCAAATCCATCCCTGAGACAAAAAATAAATGAAACTGTATCAGTGTTAGGGTCTCCATAGCAGTCCCACTCTTCCATTTCGACCATCTATTAAAAGTAGGAGCTGGTCGTAGATTGGTCTAACTTAAGAAATGCTGAAATACGGGTGTGATGTATTGTTGAAGTTAAACATGTTGGGGAAGAATATTTTCTTAGTACTTTATGTATTTGACTTTTTATATATCGCTGACCACATCACATGACATCAAAGCCCTTTATAACTGGAAGATTTGTAACAAAAATATGTAGTTTCATATTTATATAGTCAGATTGGAAAGTGGATACAGATATTTTCAGTTAGACTAGGAGTTATTCATTATGATTTACAGATGTGTGCAAATCAGTTTGATCTTCGTAATAAGATAAATAGATTGCTGTTGAGTCTGTATTGAAGCTAGCATAAAATATATAAACGTACAAGTGCAAGCTTTTTGCCAGAACTGCCTGCGCATGCATTTTTACGGTTGAGAGCACAAGCGTTCTGTCCCTGTTGTAATCTCTCTTTGGGCTTTTAACTACGCCCATGTCACACCTGTCACTTTCATTGGTTCGTGGGCTTGCCTTTTAAAATCTTCTTGATTTCATTAGTGAAAGGCATCCATACGTCATGCCTTTTCTGGTGCTTAGCCCTCCTCGAGAGTACTGGCCAACTAATGAAAACATACGAGGCTCCATGTTTTCAGCCTGGTTTCTGCACTACATTATCTTTTTATTTTCCAGGTAGCGATCACGCTCGTTTTTTTCCTTTCAATTTATGTGGCAAGAAAAGTCCGGTTAGGAGTTTACAAGGCCCACAGCTCTAACGAGCAAATGCAAGACCAGTTGCATTGCAAATGGTTGTTAATATTCTTAGGAGTGAGGAGGAACATGTTATGATGTTACAGTTAGTAATGCCACAGTGTCTTTATCATTGATTATATCATGTAAGGTGGAAAGTGATGGTGATGAATTGATGGAATCCGGGGTACAACTAGAACCAAACCTTATGGGGGGCTTATACTTCAAAGAGTGTGGGCAGAGCTTTCTTCAGCTCTTGGTCAGAATTAATCATAGGGTGGCTTCCTTTCCTGTTCTGGAACAATACCTAGTATGGAATGTCAGTGTTCTGGAAAATATGCGGGGAATGGAGCATTTTAAATCACACTGTGCCATCGGTCTCACTACAACAATACTTAACAACTTGCTGTTAAGAAGATTTTGTTAGTTATTTTCAGTTTATACCGCATTGTTTAGCACATAATATAATTATTTTAGTTGAGAAATGTAAGGCGAGGACAGAAAAGGGGAAGTAGAGGAGACAACCCTCTTGCAGCTGGTTGGGGGTGACTCCTGTCCAGGCTTTCTAACATAGGAAATGGTGAATCTGAGCTCCTCGGTTGTTCACGGTAAATCTGAGTTTCACTTCCCACCAGATATTATTAGTTATCATCTGTTTGGGCAATTTCCTAGCATTAAACGTAGCCAACATGAAATGGTATTGGCTGTAGAAACACACATGGAGTACAGAAATTGTTAACAAATGATTATGGAATGTGCCCCCACAAGACAGACTGAATACCCAATCCATGAACATTGGTAACAGCCGAATTTTACCTATTAATACTCTTTGTGCAAATATTTGGCTGAAGTCAGTAAGAAAAACTTAGCTTAGACATAAGTATAGAATTTGTACATGTGGTGTATTTTGACAGAAGTCTTATGAGTCAGCATATCATTGAAAACGTTATCTTAGGGGAATGCTCAGAAAGGAGTGCATCTCAGCAGATTCCTCTGATGCAACGGATCATGTAATAAGACATCTTGGGGGAATGCTCAATGGATATAATAAGGTGTTACCTGCATAGACTGACAACAAATGCATCACCTTTCCTATTAATATTCCCCATCCCAAAGGTGTGATCTACATATATCAGGCATAGGCTCCACCACTAACACAAACAATACAGATGAAAGATGACATCCCTGATGTATACTTCTTCCCAGTGGCCATCTCTAAGATATCTTAGAGTGAGATATAATTTTATTATATTATTATATTTTTAGAATAAAGTCGTTTACTTGAAGAAATCATTGGAATTAAAGAGAAAAACCTTACAAATATAGGTGAGTGATGTCTTTTGACTCACAATTAAAAAGTAAAAAAGAACAGATCATATCAAAGGAGGAAATATTGAAAACTATTTTATTTTTGTCTTTACCTAGGTGCGACCGACAAAAAACTCTTAGTCCTGAAGATGACCCTTTAATTAATTCTATATAAGGTCGAAACATTGACATTAAATGTGGTTTAGCATACAGTGTGACTTCAAGACACCTGGAACGAAGGGGTCCTTTTGAAGTTCACTTTTCTGTCTTGGTTTTTAACCACATTATAGTAAATATTGTATCAAACACTTTTTCACTTAAACTATCACTATTATCACTGCACTGTGTCGTTATATTTAGGGAGCACCTGAGGCTTATGATCTAGGAATGGAATATTTTCGTACAATTGAAAAATGATTTTATCAAGGATGGTAAAAATAAAACTTAATGTATATTGATTTAACAATGGTATGTTTGGCTATAAATAACCTCCTACAGAAAGTTAAAAGGTGCTGTGGAAGTGTAGGCTTATACTTCTCCCTGAGGACCTAAGAATTTTGATATTTACTTTTAGTAAGTGAGCATTTTTCTACACTCAAGACCTTCTGTGCCTTACAGCCTATCTCCAATCCACGTCTGGCTGGGTTAGTTGACAGCTCCCTTGTGCATTTCACTCAGACAACCCCAAACACAGGATGCTTAGTCACATCTGCCCACATCTGCATACTGAATGGGTCTTCCTGGGCTGGGAGGGTGGAGGGCCTGACACTTACATTTCAAAGGACAGTGGCCTGCCCTTTCACAATGGACTGCCAAACGCCCTACTGAGACCCTGGGAGACAGAATGGAACTGAAAGGGGACCTTGTGCATTTCTAAGCCACTCTTTCAAGTATCCCCCACTTCAAAGTATTTTCAAGTATTTTCAAGTATTTGGGTATTTAAACAGGGCCTCTGACCCTACCAACTCAGACACTTCTGAAGTTAGACACTTCTGGACAAGATACCACTGGTGAAGAAACTCTGAACCAGACCCTGCAACCTGCCAAAATGAACTGCCTGGCTGCCCAAAGGACTCACCTGACTGCTTTTCTGCAAAGGTCTGCTGCCCTGCCGTTGCCCTGCTGCCTTGCTGCTCTCTGGCTGTGCTACGAAGTGGTCTCCAAGGGCTTGGATAGAGCTTGCCTCCTGTTTCTTGAATTCTCAGGACCAAAAAGACTTCCTCCTGCAAAAAACTCCTTGTGTGGTTAAAATTAGACGCACAGCCTGCCAGAAACGATGCACAGCCTGCATCGCGTTGAGAAAATCACCACACACCAAACCGGAACAACGCAGCCTGGCTCCCCGAGAGGAGATCGACGCAGCGCAAGCATTGTGACCGGAACTTCAACGCATGGCCCACTGGATCAACGCATAGCCGAGCCAGAATGATGCAGCCTGACTTCCTGTAAGAAGAATCAACGCAGCATCTGCTGTGGAACAGAAATTTCCCTGTATCGCCCACCAACTACACAAACAATGGAAATTCTAAAGTTATAGCTATAACTTACAGTTATAATTTGCTCACCAAAACTTAATATAACTCATCCACCACCCCACACAGTGTTGTGAACTCACTAGGCAGATTACTTGAACAATAACTTACAGCTTCCCCATTCATTGCTTATACCCTTTCATATTGCATCACCTATAGCAAGTTAAATCGTAACATTCATAGGAACACCTGTGCCATCTGAAATTACATGTATAAGAACACTGTGCATGATAAAGGGGGGAGTTATAGTTAATTCAGTCTGCTTAGAGAATTCACAACACTGTTTTTGTGGTGTGCAAGTTATATTACATTTTGGGTGGTACACAAATTATAAACTGTTAAATGATGCCTATAACTTTAGAAATTTCAAATGTTTATGTAGTCTGAGTTTGTTTTGTCTACAAATGAATTATCCTAACTGTAACTTATTCTCAAATATATATATATATATATATTTTTTTTGGAAAGGTCCACGACTGCTTAGAAAATGAAATAATATTAACAGATTAGGTCAGTAATGACTCAGTAGGGGGTCCCCGGATTCCAATAATGATTCAGTGGGGGTCCCCAGGTTCCAGTAATGATGAAGTGGGGGTCCACAAATGTCAAAAGGTTGGGGACCACTGGACAGCATTTAATATCAACAAAACAGTAAATAAGAAAAACACCACACACAAAAATCCGACACAATTTTTTAATAATAGGAAATATTCTTATCTTTAAAATGACGGCAAAACAACAAAATTCCAATGTAGGGAACTGGAGATATGAATTTTTAAAGATTAAGGGCCACATGTTGGTAGCTTTTCGCACGTCGCAAACAGCGAATTTAGCTGTTTGCGACATGCAAAAAGCACATCGTGATGCACAAACCCAGTTTTGCGATTCGGTAACCTGGTGTTCCCTTCCTAATTGCGACTCGCAGTGCAATGTAGGATTGTTTTGTGACCGCGAACGCGGTTGCCAACCAATCGCAGTTTGCACCCATTTCAAATGGGTGCTAACCCATTCACAAAAGGGAAGGGGTCCCCAGGGGACCCCTTCCCTGTTGTGAATGTCACTGTAAACATTTTATCAGAGCAGGCAGTGGTCCTATGGACCACTGCCTGCTCGGAAAAAATGAAACAAAAACATTAAATTTTTTGTTTTTGTAATGCATCTCGTTTTCCTTTAAGGAAAACGGGCTGCATTACAAAAATAAACCTGCTTTATTGAAAAGCAGTCCAGACATGATGGTCTGCTGTCCGCAGCAGGCCACCATCCCTGTGAGGACCGCCATTCGCAAGGGGGTCGCAAATTGCGACCCACCTTCATGATTATTTATAAGGTCGGCATTTGCGACCCCCTTGTGAATCGCAGATGGTGTCAGGGACACCATCCTACATTCAGATTTGCGAGTTGCAAATTGCGAGTCGCTCTGACTCGCAATTTGCGGGTCGCAAATCTGAAATTTTGTACATGTGGCCCTAAGGGCCTTATTATGAGTTTAGCAGTCTGACTATAAGACCACTGTGGTGGCGGCCGCCAAAAGACCGCTATGTTGGCTCATACAGACCTCCATATTACGAGTTACACAAGCAGGACTGCCAAAACCCAGCCAAAATTCCGGTACCTCCAGGACTTTAGAGGATGGTAAAGAGGTGGCTCCACCTCCAGCCCGTCAAAAATCCTCCGAACCAATTACAACGCACAAAACATAATAGCCATTATCCCATGGCATTAAACCAATGGCGGTGCGAAGCACAGCGGCTAGCGGTCTACTCAGCAATACATTACATCACTTTGGATAGTTTGAACTCCACACACCTGACACACATCCCGACGGTAGACCCATCTACAAATTGCACTATAAAACACACCCCACAATCCTTTGCAATCAGAACGCTACACAGAACAGGATAGAGGTCGCAAATCTAGATGTAGTATAGAACAGACATACCTCCACACCTCAAAAACCATTCATCCCACACCTGCACAACATACACAACACACAAATTAATACCCTGCACATCAGACACCAACAGTCCCCCACTCACAACTCAGCATCCACACCTCATCACCCTTTTTTTTCTTATCCACCACCTACATGTCCCCAAAAAAACATCCCTGCTTCAAAGATGATGAGTTGAGGGTCATAGTGGATGAAATAATCAGAGTAGAGCTGACCTATTTAGAGCACAAGTCCAACTAACCTCTATTGCCAGGAAAATGGGGATGTGCAAAATATAGTCTACTGGGTAAATGCTGTAGGCAGCTATCCTTGCACAAGGAAGGACATAAGGAAGAGGTGGAATGACCTCAGGGGGAAGGTACGTTCCACGGCCCCCGTGCACCAGCTGTTGATCCGCAAGACTGCCAGTGGGCTCCCAACTCTTCCCCCAACATTCACATCATGGGAAGAGAAGGTCTTGGACATCCTGAGGGCTTGACATGAACACCTGGGGGAGTGGAGTTGGATAAGTCACAACACTGAATATGTCACCCTAAATTCTGTCTTACATGCTAACTGATCACCTGTTGACATTTTACATCCAACACACTCACCACCCCTGTGTCCAACTGTCCAAATACCCCTCTCTAGCATACCACATGTCAACTAAACTCACTGGGGGATGCATTGTCTCTGTATGGGGTGGGTAGTTCAGAGACTGACAGCACTACAATTCTCAGCAGGCACTGCCCTACCATTAAGAAAACCTGAACTGTGTACCATAATTAAAATAGCCTTGTATATCAACTACACAATCGGCTAAACCCACCTGAGTGATCCACAGTTTTACAGTCTAGAGTAATGACATCAATGCCATGGCCATCTGCCAGTACAGTACTACCAACACACAGCAACAACTGTGTCCTATGCTAAAATAAATGTAGGAAAGTACCATCTTGCCTGGTATGTTACCCCCATTTTTACTTCTGTGTCAGTTTGTTTTTGCCTGTCCCGCTGGGATCCTGCTAGCCAGGACCCCAGTACTCATAGTTTGTGGCCTGAATGTGTTCCCTGTGTGGTGCCTAACTGTATCACTGAGGCTCTGCTAACCAGAACCTCGGTGCTTATGCTTTCTCTGTCTTCAAAATTGTCACTGCAGGCTAGTGACAATTGTTACCAATTCTGATTGGCACACTGGAACACCCTTATAATTCCCTAGTATATGGTACCTAGGTACCCAGGGTATTGGGGTTCCAGGAGATCCCTATGGGCTGCAGCATTTCTTTTCCCACCCATAGGGAGCTCAGACAATTCTTACACAGGACTGCCACTGCAGTCTGATTGAAATAACGTCCAAGTTATTTCACAGCCATTTTACACTGCACTTAAGTAAGTTATAAGTCACCTATTTGTCTAACCCTCACTTAGTGAAGGTTAGGTGCAAAGTTACTAAGTGTTGGGCACCATGGCACTAGCCAAGGTGCCCCCACATAGTTCAGGGCAATTTCCCCAGACTTTGTGAGTGCTGGGACACCATTACACGCGTGCACTACATATAGGTCAATACCTATATGTAGCTTCACAATGGTAACTCCGAACATGGCCATGTAACATGTCTAAGATCATGGAATTGTCCCCCCATGCCAAATCTGGTATTGGGGTGCCAATCCCATGCATCCCCGGGGCTCCAGCATGGACCCTGGGTACTGCCAAACGAGCTCTCTGGGTTTTCACTGCAGCTACATCTGCTGCCAACCCACAGACCGGCTTCTGCCCTTCTGGGGTCTGAGCAGCCCAGTCCCAGGAAGGCAGAACAAAGGATTTCCTCTGAGAGAGGGTGTTACACCCTCTTGTAGGAAAGTACCATCTTGCCTGGCATGTTACCCCCATATTTCACTGTATATATGCTGTTTTAGTCTATGTGTCACTGGGACCCTGCCAGACAGGGCCCCAATGCTCATAAGTATGTGCCCTGTATGTGTTCCCTGTGTGATGCCTAACTGTCTCACTGAGGCTCTGCTAACCACAACCTCAGTGGTTATGCTCTCTCTGCTTTCCAAATTTGTCACTAACAGGCTAGTGACTAAATTTAGCAATTCACATTGGCATACTGGTACACCCATATAATTCCCTTGTATATGGTAATGAGGTACCCAGGGTATTGGGGTTCAAGGAGATCCCTATGGGCTGCAGCATTTCTTTTGCCACCCATAGGGAGCTCGGAGAATTCTTTCACAGGCCTGCCACTGCAGCCTGCGTGAAATAACGTCCACGTTATTTCACAGCCATTTACCACTGAACATAAGTAACTTATAAGTCACCTATATATCTAACCTTCACCTGGTGAAGGTTGGGTGCAAAGTTACTTAGTGTGTGAGCACCCTGGCACTAGCCATTACACGTGTGCACTATACATAGGTCACTACCTATGTATAGCGTCACAATGGTAACTCCGAACATGGCCATGTAACATGTCTAAGATCATGGAATTGTCACCCCAATACCATCCATGATCCCCCGGGTCTCTAGCACAGAACCCGAGTGTGAGAAAGTAGCCTCTTTCTAGCCTTGTTACCCCCACTTTTGGCCTGTTTGTGAGTGTATGTCAGGGTGTTTTCACTGTCTCACTGGTATCCTGCTAGCCAGGGCCCAGTGCTCATAGTGAAAACCCTATGTTTTCAGTATGTTTGTTATGTGTCACTGGGACCCTGCTAGTCAGGACCCCAGTGCTCATAAGTTTGTGACCTATATCTATGTGTTCCCTGTGTGATGCCTAACTGTCTCACTGAGGCTCTGCTAACCAGAACCTCAGTGGTTATGCTCTCTCTTTACAAATTGTCACTAACAGGCTAGTGACCAATTTTACCAATTTACATTGGCATACTGGAACACCCTTATAATTCCCTAGTATATGGTACTGAGGTACCCAGGGTATTGGGGTTCCAGGAGATCCCTATGGGCTGCAGCATTTCTTTTGCCACCCATAGGGAGCTCTGACAATTCTTACACAGGCCTGCCACTGCACCCTGAGTGAAATAACGTCCACGTTATTTCACAGCCATTTTACACTGCACTTAAGTAACTTATAAGTCACCTATATGTCTAACCTTTACCTGGTAAAGGTTGGGTGCTAAGTTACTTAGTGTGTGGGCACCCTGGCACTAGCCAAGGTGCCCCCACATTGTTCAGGGCCAATTCCCCGGACTTTGTGAGTGCGGGGACACCATTACACGCGTGCACTACATATAGGTCACTACCTATATGTAGCTTCACAATGGTAACTCCGAATATGGCTATGATCATGGAATTGCCCCCTCTATGCCATCCTCGCATAGTTGGCACAATCCCATGATCCCACAGGTCTGTAGGTCAGACCTGGGTACTGCCAAACTGCCTTTCCCGGGGTTTCACTGCAGCTGCTGCTGCTGCCAACCCCTCAGACAGGTTTCTGCCCTCATGGGGTCCAGCCAGGCCTGGCCCAGGAAGGCAGAACAAAGGACTTCCTCAGAGAGAGGGTGTTACACCCTCTCCCTTTGGAAAATGGTGTTAGGGCTGGGGAGGAGTAGCCTTCCCCAGCCTCTGGAAATGCTTTCATGGGCACAGATGGTGCCCATTTCTGCATAAGCCAGTCTACACCGGTTCAGGGACCCCTCAGCCCTGCTCTGGCGCGAAACTGGACAAAGGAAAGGGGATCGACCACTCCCCTGACCTGCACCTCCCCTGGGAGGTGCCCAGAGCTCCTCCAGTGTGATCCAGACCTCTGCCATCTTGGAAACAGAGGTGCTGCTAAAACACTGGACTGCTCTGAGTGGCCAGTGCCAGCAGGTGACGTCAGAGACTCCTTCTGATAGGCTCCTTCAGGTGTTGCTAGCCTATCCTCTCTCCTAAGTAGCCAAACCCACTTTTCTGGCTATTTAGGGTCTCTGTCTTTGGGGATTCCTTAGATAACGAATGCAAGAGCTCATCCGAGTTCCTCTGCATCTCTCTCTTCACCTTCTGCCAAGGAATCGACTGCTGACTGCGCTGGAAGCCTGCAAAACTGCAACAAAGTAGCAAAGACGACTACTGCAACTCTGTAACGCTGATCCTGCCGCCTTCTCGACTGCTTTCCTGGTGGTGCATGCTGTGGGGGTAGTCTGCCTCCTCTCTGCACTAGAAGCTCCGAAGAAATCTCCCGTGGGTCGATGGAATCGTCCCCCTGCAACCGCAGGCACCAAAGAACTGCATCCCCGGTACCCTGAGTCTCCTCTCAGCATGATGAGCGAGGTCCCTTGAATCCACCAACTCTGTCCAAGTGACTCCCACAGTCCAGTGACTCTTCAGTCCAAGTTTGGTGGAGGTAAGTCCTTGCCTCCCCACGCCAGACTGCATTGCTGGGAACCGCGAGTTTTGCAGCTACTCCGGCCTCCGTGAACTTCCGGCGGAAATCCTTTCTGCACAGTCCAGCCTGGGTCCACGGCACTCTAACCTGCATTGCACGACCTCCTAAGTTGTCTTCCGGCGACGTGGGACTCCTTTGTGCGACTTCGGGTGAGCACCATTTCACTCCACTTCATAGTGCCTGTTCTGGCACTTCTGCGGGTGCTGCCTGCTTCTGAGAGGGCTCCTTGTCTTGCTCGACGCCCCCTCTGTCCCCAGACACAATTGGCGACATCCTGGTCCCTCCTGGGCCACAGCAGCATCCAAAAACCCTAACCGCACGACTTGCAGCTAGCAAGGCTTGTTTGCGGTCTTTCTTCAGGAAAACACTTCTGCACGACTCTCCACGGCGTGAGGGATCCGTCCTCCAAAGGGGAAGTTCCTAGCCCTTGTCGTTCCTGCAGAATCTTCAGCTTCTACTGTCCAGTAGCAGCTTCTTTGCACCCACAGCTGGCATTTCCTGGGCATCTGCCCACCTCCGACTTGCTTGTGACTTTTGGACTTGGTCCCCTTGTTCCACAGGTACCCTCGTTTGGAAATCCATCGTTGTTGCATTGCTGATTTGTGTCTTTCCTGCAGAATTCCCCTATCACGACTTCTATGTCCTTTGGGGAACTTTAGTGCACTTTGCACTCACTTTTCAGGGTCTTGGGGTGGGCTATTTTTCTAACCCTAACTGTTTTCTTACAGTCCCAGCGACCCTCTACAAGGTCACATAGGTTTGGGGTCCATTCGTGGTTCGCATTCCACTTCTGGAGTATATGGTTTGTGTTGCCCCTATCCCTATGTGTCCCCATTGCATCCTATTGTAACTATACATTGTTTGCACTGTTTTCTAATACTATTACTGCATATTTTGGTATTGTGTACATATATCTTGTGTATATTTGCTATCCTCATACTGACGGTACTCACTGAGATACTTTTGGCATATTGTCATAAAAAAAAAGTACCTTTATTTTTAGTATATCTGTGTATTGTGTTTTCTTATGATATTGTGCATATGACACTAGTGGTACTGTAGGAGCTTCACTCGTCTCCTAGTTCAGCCTAAGCTGCTCTGCTAAGCTACCATTATCTATCAGCCTAAGCTGCAAGACACCCTATACACTAATAAAGGATAACTGGGCCTGGTGCAAGGTGTAAGTACCCCTAGGTACTCACTACAAGCCAGTCCAGCCTCCTACACCGAGTACTGCCAAACTGCCTTTCCGGGGTCTCCACCTCAGCTGCTGCCAACCCCTTAGACAGGTTTCTGCCCTCCTGGGGTCCAGGCAGCCCTGGCCCAGGAAGGCAGAACAAAGGATTTCCTCTGAGAGAGGGTGTTACACCCTCCCCCTTTGGAAATAGGTGTGAAGGGCTGGGGAGGATTAGCCTCCCCCATCCTCTGGAAGTGCTTTGATGGGCACAGATGGTGCCCATCTCTGCATAAGCCAGTCTACACCGGTTCAGGGATCCCCCAGCCCTGCTCTGGCATGAAACTGGGCAAAGGAAAGGGGTGTGACCACTCCCCTGACCAGTACCTCCCAGGGGAGGTGCCCAGAGCTCCTCCAGTGTGTCCCAGACCTCTGCCATCTTGGAAACAGAGGTGTTGGGGGCACACTGGACTGCTCTGAGTGGCCAGTGCCAGCAGGTGACATCAGAGGCTCCTTCTGATAGGCTCTTTCCTCTCTTGGTAGCCAATCCTCCTAACCTGGTAGCCAAACCTCCTTTTCTGGCTATTTAGGGTCTCTGCGTTGGGGAATTCTTCAGATAACGAATGCAAGAGCTCACCAGAGTTCCTCTGCATTTCCCTCTTCACCTTCTACCAAAGGATCGACCGCTGACTGCTCCAGGACGCCTGCAAAACCGCAACAAAGTAGCAAGACGACTACCAGCAACATTGTAGCACCTAATCCTGTCGGCTTTCTCAACTGTTTCCAGGTGGTGCATGCTCTGGGGGTAGCCTGCCTTCACCCTGCACCAGAAGCTCAGAAGAAATCTCCCGTGGGTCGACGGAATCTTCCCCCTGCTAACGCAGGCACCAAAAGACTGCAACACTGGTCCTCTGGGTCCCCTCTCATCCTGACGAGCATGGTCCCTGGAACACAGCAACTCTGTCCAAGTGACTCCCACAGTCCAGTGACTCTTCAGTCCAAGTTTGGTGGGGGTAAGTCCTTGCCTCCCCACGCTAGACTGCAAAGCTGTGTACCGCATGATTTGCAGCTGCTCCAGCTCCTGTGCACTCTTCCAGGATTTCCTTCGTGCACAGCCAAGCCTGGGTCCCCAGCACTCTGTCCAGCAGTGCACAACCTTCTGAGTTGTCCTCCGGCGTCGTGGGACTCCCTTTTGTGACTTCGCATGGACTCTGGTTCACTTTTCTTCTAAGTGCCTGTTGGGGTACTTCTGCGGGTGCTGCCTGCTTCTGTGAGGGCTCTCTGAGTAGCTGAGCGCCCCCTCTGTCTCCTCCTCCAAGTGGCGACATCCTGGTCCCTCCTGGGCCACAGCAGCACCCAAAAACCTCTACCACAACCATTGCAGCTAGCAAGGCCTGTTTGCAGTCTTTCTGCGTGGGAACACCTCTGCAAGCTTCATCGCGACGTGGGACATCCGTCTTCTAAAGGCAAAGTTCCTAGTCCTCTTCTTTCTTGCAGAACTCCAAGCTTCTTCCAACCGGTGGCAGCTTCCTTGCATCTTCAGCTGGCATTTCCTGGGCTCCTGCCCACTCTCGACACTGTCGCGACTATTGAACTTGGTCCCCTTGTCTTACAGGTACTCAAGTCCGGAAATCCATTGTCAGTGCACTGCTGGTGTTTGTTCTTCCTGCAGAATCCCCCTAGCACGACTTCTTTGCTCTCTGGGGGTAGTAGGTGTATTTTACTTCTACTTTTCAGGGTCTTGGGGTGGGGTATTTTTCTAACCCTCACTGTTTTCTTACAGTCCCAGTGACCCTCTACCAGCTCACATAGGTTTGGGGTTCATTCGTGGTTCGCATTCCACCTTTGGAGTACATGGTTTGTGTTGCCCCTATACCTATGTGCTCCTAATGCAATCCATTGTAATTCCACACTGTTTGCATTACTTTTCTTGCTATTACTTACCTAATTTTGGTTTGTGTACATATAACTTGTGTATATATCTTATCTTCTTACTGAGGATACTCACTGAGATACTTTTGCCATATTGTCATAAAAATAAAGTACCTTTATTTTTAGTAACTCTGTGTATTGTGTTTTCTTATGATATTGTGCATATGATATAAGTGGCATAGTAGGAGCTTTACATGTCTCCTAGTTCAGCCTAAGCTGCTTTGCCATAGCTACCTTCTATCAACCTAAGCTGCTAGAAACACCTCTTCTACACTAATAAGGGATAACTGGACATGGCACAAGCTATAAGTACCTCTGATACCTACTACAAGCTAGGCCAGCCTCCTACACCTCTCCCTTTGGAAATAGATGTTAAGGGCCTGAGAGGAGTAGCCTCTCCTGCCCTCTGGGAATGCTTTGAAGGGCACAGATGGTGCCCTCATTGCATAAACCAGTATACACCAGTTCAGGGATCTCCCAGCCCCTGCTCTGGCACAAAGCTGGACAAAGGAAAGGGGAGTGACCACTCCCCTGTCCATCACCACCCCAGGGGTGGTGCCCAGAGCTCCTCCAGTGTGTCCCAGACCTCTGCCATCTTGAATGCAGAGGTGTGAGGGCACAATAGAGGCCTCTGAGTGGCCAGTGCCAGCAGGTGACATCAGAGACCCCTCCTGATAGGTGCTTACCTGGTTAGTTGGCAAATCCTCCTCTGAGGGCTATTTAGGGTCTCCCCTGTGGGTTTCTCTTCAGATAACGAATGCAAGTGCTCACCGGAGTTCCTCTGCATCTCCCTCTTCGACTTCTACCAAGGATCGACTGCTGACTGCTCCAGGACACCTGCAAAACCACAACAAATTAGCAAGAAGACTACCAGAAACATTGTAGCCCCTAATCCTGCCGGCTTTCTCAACTGTTTCATGGTGGTGCATGCTCTGAGGGCTGTATGCCTTCACCCTGCACTGGAAGCCAAGAAGAAATCTCCTGTGGGTCGACGGAATCTTCCCCCTGCTAACGCAGGCACCAAACGTCTGCTTCACCGGTCCCCTGGGTCCAATCTCAACGAGCGTGGTCCCTGGAACACAGGAGCTGGATCCAAGTGACCCTGAAAGTCCAGTGGTCCTTCTGTCCAAATTTGGTGGAGGTAAGTCCTTGCCTCCCCACGCCAGACAGTAATCCTGTGTACTGTGTGAACTGCAGCTGCTAGGGCTTCAGTGCACTTTTTCAAGGAATCCTTTGTGCACAGAATAGCCCAGGTCCCCAGCACTCCATCTTGCATCGCTCAACTCGCTGAGTTGACCACCTACTTTGTGGGACCCTCCTTTACAGTGTTGAGACAACCGCCATGCTCAGATTTCTTGAATGCCTGTTCAAGTGCTTCTGTGGGTGCTGCCTGCTTCTGTGTGGGCTCTCTGTGCTGCTGAGCGCCCCCTCTGTCTCCGCCTCAAAGGGGCGACCTCCTGGTCCTTCCTGGGCCCGGGCAGCACCCATTTTCTTTAACCGCAACTCTTGCAGCTAGCAAGGCTTGTTTGTGGTCTTTCTGCGTGGAAACAACTCTGCATCCTCCAGCACGCCGTGGGACATCTTCTGTGCAAAGGAGAGGTTCCTGGCATCTTCCGTTGTTGCAGAATCTTCAGCTTCTTCCACCCGGAGGCAGACATTTTGCACCTTCATCTGGGGTTTAGTGGGCTCCTGCCCCCCGGACACTTTTGTGACTCTTGGACGTGGTCCCTTTCCTTTGCAGGTCCTCAGGTCCAGGAATCCGTCTTCAGTGCTTTGCAGTCAGTTGTTGTCTTTGCAGAATCTCCTATCACGACTTTAGTGTGTTTCTGGGGAAGTAGGGTAACTTTACTCCTACTTTTCAGGGTCTTGGGGTGGGGTATCTGGGACACCCTTAGTGTTTTCTAACACTCCTAGCGACCCCCTACACACTACACTAGGCCTGGGGTCCCTAAGGGGTTTGCATTCCACTTTTTTAGTACATGGTTTGTGTTGCCCCAGGCCTATTGCATCCTATTGTATTCTACAGTGTTTGCATCACTTTTCTAACTGTTTACTTACCTGATTTTGATTTGTGTGTATATTTTGTGTATTTTACTTACCTCCTAAGGGAGTATATCCTCTGAGATATTTTTGGCACATTGTCACTAAAATAAAGTACCTTTATTTTTAGTAACCCTGAGTATTGTGATTTTTAAGATATAGGGGGTCATTACAACCCTGGCGGACAGTGTTAAAGCGGCAGTAAGACCGCAAACAGGCCGGCGGAAAAAAAAAGGGAATTATGACCGTGGCGGAAACCTCCAACAAAGACAGCCACTTTAAAACTCCGACCGCCACGGCGGTACAGACAAGCAGCGGTCACTGCCAACAGACAGGCGGGAGACAAAGTACCGCCAACTGTATCACAACCTACCAATCCGCCACCTTTTCCGGGGCGGATTCACCGTGGATAAAAACACGGCGGAAACAGCCATTTGAAAGGGAAAACTCTCACCTCAAACACTCCACGAGGAAGGAGGGCACCATGGAGCCGGAACTCCAAATACTCCCTGCGATAGTATTCCTGCTCCTGTACGATCATCATCAACGCCGGCGCCGAAGACAACAGTGAGTACTGCACCTACGACATAGGGGAGGCAAAAGTCAGGGACACACACACGCAACACCCCCACCACGACTCTCACCCACTACAACACACACACCTATGCATATCCAAACATCACAGTAACAACCCCCAACCCCCCGGAAGAATGCAAAGCTAAAAGGAAATGAGTGCAACCATTGTAATGTATAAAAATACAGTAAGCTAATATATACAGATATATATACACATTCAACAAAATATACATCACGATTAGCAGTGCAGGTATACACCATTCAATGTCCGTGGACCACTGGCCCCAAAATGCATGAGCGAGGCCCACATCAGATACCTGAGCAAAACGGAGAGAACACTGCTGGGGCATCAGATCGAAATACAACAGGCACCTCAGGGGGAAGGGAAGGGGGAGGCACCTCAGCAGGATGACAGCAACACGCCAGATCCACGAGGGGGCTCCATGCCCATTGATGTATCCTGGGGAGTGCAAAGCCACAGTCTCTCAAGTCTCTACAGTGGGTGGGTTGCCCACTGTACCATCCTGGGGAGTGCAAAGCCACAGTCCCACAAGTCTCTACAGTGGGTGGTTTGCCCACTGCTTTATCCTGGGGAGTGCAAAGCCACAGTCTCACAAGTCTCTACAGTGGGTGGTTTGCCCAATGCTAAATCCTGGGGAGTGCAAAGCCACAGTCTCACAAGTCTCTATAGTGGGTGGTTTGCGCACTGCTTTATCCTGGGGAGTGCAAAGCCACAGTCTCACAAGTCCTTTCAGTGGGTGGTTTGCCCACTGCTTTATCCTGGGGAGTGCACAGCCACAGTCTCACAAGTCTCTATAGTGGGTGGTTTGCCCACTGCTTTATCCTGGGGAGTGCAAAGCCACAGTCTCACATGTCTTTTCAGTGGGTGGCTTGCCCACTGTACCATCCTGGGGAGTGCAAAGCCACAGTCTCACAAGTCTTTTCAGTGGGTGGTTTGCCCACTGCTTTATCCTGGGGAGTGCAAAGCCACAGTCTCTCAAGTGGATGACAGTCTCCACTGGTTCTGGAGGGGGACAGGTGCCCAGAGTGCTTCATCCTGTTAAGGACTGAGGTAGTGGATGCTGTTCTCCACTGGTTCTGGAGGGGGAATGGTGCCCAGAGTGCTTCATCCTGTTAAGGACTGAGGTAGTGGATGCTGTTCTCCACTGGTTCTGGAGGGGGACAGGTGCCCAGAGTGCTTCATCCCCGTTAAGGACTGAGGTAGTGGATGTTGTTCTTCACTGGTTCTGGAGGGGGACAGGTGCCCAGAGTGCTTCATCCTGTTAAGGACTGTGGTAGTGGATGCTGTTCTCCACTGGTTCTGGAGGGGGACTGATGCCCAGAGTGCTTCATCCTGTTAAGGACTGAGGTAGTGGATGCTGTTCTCCACTGGTTCTGGAGGGGGACAGGTGTCCAGAGTGCTTCATCCTGTTAAGGACTGAGGTAGTGGATGCTGTTCTCCACTAGATCTGGAGGGGGACTGGTGCCGAGAGTGCTCCATCCTGTTAAGGACTGAGGTAGTGGATGCTGTTCTCCACTGGTTCTGGAGGGGGACTGGTGCCCAGAGTGCATCACTCTCCCCGTCACGGTCCCAGTTCCCTCACTGCCCCTGCCGCACATGGGCTACCAGTGCTTGAGTTGGCGGTGCTTGCCCTGTTCAGTGGTGCTTGCCATGGCGGTCTTTGCCCTGTTCAGTGGTGCTTGACTTTGCAGTTTCTGACCAGTCCAGCGGTGCTTGCCATGGCGGTCTTTGCCCTGTTCAGCGGTGCTTGACTTTGCAGTTTCTGACCTGTTCAGCGGTGCTTGCCATGGCTGTCTTTGCCTGTTCAGCGGTGCTTGCCCTGTTCAGCGGTGCTTGCCATGGCGGTCTTTGCCCTGTTCAGCGGTGCTTGCCCTGTTCAGCGGTGCTTGACTTTGCAGTTTCTGACCTGTTCAGCGGTGCTTGCCATGGCAGTCTTTGCCCTGTTCAGCGGTGCTTGCCCTGTTCAGCGGTGCTTGAATTTGCTGTCTCTGACCTGTGCAGCGGTGTTTGCCATGGCGGTCCCTCATTGCCCAGGGGGGTGTGGCTGCCGGGGCCCTCCTGGGCACTGACTCTGGCGGTGGTCTCCTGACCAGTGACGATGGGACTGCCCTCCTGGGCACTGACTCTGGCGGTGGTCTTCTGACCAGTGACGATGGGAGTGCCATCCTGGGCACTGACTCTGGCGGTGGCATCCTGGGCAGTGACCATCGGGCTGGCGGAGGCCTCCTGGGCAGCGGGGATGATGGCGGCCTTCTCCGCCGTGCTGCTCTTCACAGACTTTGGCACTTTCTTCTGCCCCTTCCCCACCTTGGGAGGAGTCACAGCTGAGTCGACACTCCCCCCGGGACCCTTGTGAGCGGCTTTGCCGGCTGGAGTCTTCCCCCTATCCCGTTGGGCACTGTCCAACTTCTGGTGCTTCACAGGGGGGGACTGGCTGTGCTTTGGCTCCGTGTCACACTGGCTGCCCTGGTGCCCGGTGCACTCCACATACCTCTAACAGGCACCACTGGTACCGGAGATTTTTTGGCTGAGGTGCTAGTACGGGACCTATGAATTGGAGGGGGGGTGGTGGGAAAGAGGTCAACGTTGCTCAGGAAAAGTTTCTGACGAACACTGGGACGGGTAGCGGGAGGGGGTCTGGGAGTGGAGGAAGAGGAGGTGGTTGTAGGAGGTGTAGCTTTTGATGATTTGGGTGCAGGTGCATGTTCTGGAGGCTGTCGTGAGGTGGATGGATGTTGGGTGTGTGTGTGCCCGCATTTGTGTACTTTGGGAGGGGGCGTCACAGACATACTGGGAGAGGACACAGGGGACATGTAAATGGTAGTTGGGGTGGTGAGTGCTGGTGAGCGGGGTGTGGTGGTGGGTGTGCTGGTGCGAGTCCTAGTGGCTGTAGTGGTAGGGCATGCAGGTGAGAGTGTAGACGACACTGGGAGGGAGGAGGGAGACGTTGAGGAGGGGGACACAGTGGAGGCAGTGGATGTTGCTGTGTCTGTATGTGGGTGATGCTTGTGTGAGTGCCTGTGGGATGTGTGGTGGCTATGTTTGCCTGAGCTTCCCTAGTGTGTTGACGTGTGTGCAGGCTGGTCTGATGGTGTGCTTGGGATAGGCAGAGGTACAGGGGATTGGGTCTGGGTGGAGGAAGTTGGAGGGGGGAGGCTAGACACAGGGACAATGGCTGCCATCAGTGCTGAGGCCAGAGATTGCAGGGTTCGATGATGGGCAGCCTGACCAGAATGAATGCCCTCCAGGAATGCATTAGTGTGTTGCAACTCCCTTTCTACACCCTGGATGGCATTCACAATGGTAGACTGCCCAACAGTGAGTGACCTCAGGAGGTCAATGGCCTCCTCACTGAGGGCAGCAGAGGTGGCAGGGGCAGGGGCTGAGGTGCCTGGGGCAAAGGTGATGCCCACCCTCCTGGGAGAGCGGGCATGGGCGAAGGCTGAGGGGCTGCTGGGAGGGCGGTGCTGGTGGGGGGGGGTGGCGGCTGTACTTGTAGAAGTGGGGGGCACAGATGTTGCCGCCACCACAAGGGAGCTCCTATCGGAGGACGAGGCCGTGTAGCTGGTTGCTGATCCGGTGACCGCCGTGAAGCTTCCCTCGCCCTCCGTACCACTGGTGTATTCTGAGTCTGTGGTGTGGCCCTCCATGGCCATGTGGGATGCAGCCCCCTCGTGCTCCGGTGCCACTGTACCTCCGCCTGATGATGCTGATGCACAAAGGAACAGGAAGAGCACAAAAAGGGAGGGGCGACAGAAGAAAGACAGGTTGAGCGCATGGCTTACCGCTACCGTTGGCGGACAATACAGACACAGCAGCCCCCTGCACTACGCCGCGCTGTTGGGCTCTACAGATGCAGTTCCTGGGATATGGCCTATATGGCTATGGTGGACATCTGCACACATAGATGACACAGGGGCATGTAAACCTGTACTTGGCACTCTACAGAGGTGGGGTGGAGTGGCACATGGCCTGCATTACAGAGGGGCCTAGCCTACGGAACTCGCCCTGGCCTAGGGAAACCCACAGCCCTCCTCCCCCACCCAGACCCCTCCACTGCGCGCAAAGTCAGCTGAATGAGAGTGTACTCACCCCCTTGTGTCTGCTGTGATGCTCTCAAGCGCCCATCCAACTCAGGGTAGGCCACCGCCAGGATCCGGAACATCAGGGGGGTCATGGTGCGACAGGCACCCCTCCCACGTTGGGAGGCCATCCCCAGCTGAGCCTCCGCCGTCTTCTTGCTCCAGCGGTGAATGTCCTCCAATCTTTTACGGCAGTGGGTGCTCCGTCTCTGTGGACCCCCAGGGTCCGGACGTCCTTGACGATGGCACGCCAAATATCCTTCTTCTGGTGGGCGCTGATCCTCCTTGACACGTACAGGGGAAGGAGAGAAGTCATTACCAACTGCACCGTCGAAGTGAGTGGCCCACATCCCTGCCCTTGCCATGTGGCACATGCATTCACAGTCCTTCATGCTCGCAGAACTCTGCCCCCTTCCTTCTTACAACCAGCCCTCTCCACCCAGGCACAGCCCATACAACTTGCACCCTATGTACTCACCTGTTGGTCTGGAGGACTGTAGAGTAGTGTGTACTGGGGGAGGACCCCGTCCACGAGCTTCTCCAACTCCTGTGCAGTGAAGGCAGGGGCCCTTTCCCCAGATGCACGTGCCATTGTCTCTTCCAGACCGAGGTCACAGCAGCACTTGCAGTATAGGTCATCTACTGTCGAAGATCAGGTATCGAGTGATTCAACAGATAGAAAATGGCAGTCACGTCCACGGCGGTGACGTCCGCAGCGGTGCGTATCATCACCGCCGGCGCACTTCGTCATTGGCTTCTGGGACCCATAGGGTCCAATGTTAACCAATGCAGCATTGCTGTCAGACTTTGGCGTAATCATACCTCTAAACATAGTATCTCTCCTACCAAACGTTCTTGCCACACACTTTGTTCTATTAAAAAACATTCTCCTCTTCATTCATGTGGAAAAATGCATTTGTGTAATAAGAGTGCTCGGTGGTGGTTAAACTGCTCAAATCCACGATGTCTATGTTGATGGAACTACAATTCCCAGCATCCTGGAGTACACATGATTAAGGGTGTAGTTCTTTCTGGAATCTTCATGATTGAGGGCGTGGTTCTGCTATAAAAACCGACCACTCCCATTTCCCCTTGCTTACTATTTTGGACTTTGCCTGGATTGGATTTGGTTTGGTGATTCTCATCTGGATTTGCCCTTTTGGTCCCCTGCCGTGCAGTGGATGGTCTCTGGAGTTCCAAGAAGCAAGTGGACAGACTTGCTGTCGTAAGAGTGTTTACTTTTCAGGAACATTTCTTTTTGAAAGACTGAACTGAAGCAAATGTTTCATGTTTAATAACATTGTTTATTTTGCAGACAGAATCGAAGCTGAGAGTTTCATGTTTAGTAACATTGTTTATTTAGGATAGGAAACTGAAGTAATTGCTTGTTTAATCTTCAGTATCTTTGTTTAGTTAAAAATCTGAAAAGCAAAGCGAGTGTTTGACCTTTAACAACATTGCTTTTAGGAATATTCAAAGCTTTGTGTTATTTTTGTTTAAATATGCCCTGGGGATTAGTTACAATTCTAGTGCAACATATTTTTGTTTAAAAGGATTCTTTTAAGTAAAACTAAGCATGGTCATTTGCAGACTTTATAAATGGTTCCAGCTGAATTGAATTATGTTATTCTTAAATGTTTAAACAGATGACACATTTACACGTGCGTGCTCATGTTTTAAAAAGACTTCTTATTTAAATATTTCTGTTTATTAGGAAGAAAGAATCAATATAACAGCGCATTCTATTGTGAAAGGTTAAACATTAGAATTCACTGTGTTTCTTGAGAAGAAAGATTCATAGGTATTTTTACAAAGTTGAAAAGTTACAGTTTTAGAATTAATTGTGCAATTTTGGACAAAAAGATGTTAACTAAAATACATTGTAGATTTCATATTATATTTTAATTATTAGATAAACATATTTGAAGGATATTAATATTTCTTCTCAGATAGTATTTTTGTGAATATATTATTACATATTTGCGTATTACTTGCCTTATAATAAATATTGGATAAATGTTTAAATATCATTGTAATTGTCTTCTATGCATGTCTAAGAAGCTTTTCTCTTTAGATTGCCTTTCATGATGATCTTCTTTTTCCCTTTTGAGTATGATATTTGAAGTGATAATTGCCAACAATAAATCATAACAGAACAAAGACACAAATCCCAAGGAATCCGACTTTGACAGAATAGTAAGCCCAAGAAATTTATTTTCCTCTTGGTTTGTGTTACTGTTTCAAAAATGGCCACTTTGGATACTGTTATGCAAGCTTCGAACTAATTACAAAAAGAATTGCAAGAATCAAAAAATACCACAGCAGCTCTCGTCACAAAGGTGACACAATTACAAGCCAAGGTAGATGGTGCAACAGCAATGCAACAAGGAGCCACTGCCCAATCACATGTTTCTCCTTCTCCCAGTAACATTTCAGTACATGTTCCCACTCAAATTCCTCTTGCTGCTCCAGAAAGATTCTCAGGAGATTCCTCCAAAGTACAAATTTTCCTCACGCAAGTGGAGTTACATTTTACATGCCGTCCAGCTGCTTTTCCGGATCCACAGTCGAGAATAGCCTTCCTCATTTCATATTTAACTGGAGATGCTGCTACATGGGCAGTACCATTAGTACGTCAAGATAGTAGGCTATTATACAATTGGCGCATGTTTATACAAGAGTTTGAAAAAGTTTTTGATCGACGATCTGTTACCTTAGCAGCTGATAAAGAACTTTTAGAGTTACAACAAGGAAATAAAGATCTTATCACCTATCTCTCTCACTTTAATCGTCTGGTTATGGAAACATCTTGGCCTGAGGAGAAAAGAGCTGCAATTTTCTATCAGGGACTTAAAGACGAATTAAAAGATATTCTAGCACAAATTGATCCTCAACCTAAAACTTGCAATGATTTGATAGATCTCACTTTAAGATTAGATCATAGACTTACAGAAAGAAGAGGAGACAGAAAACGTCCTGAACGGAGTTTCTGGCGTTCTGCACAAAATCAAAATACGTTTACATCCACTTCATCATCAGATAATACTGGCGAACCCATGGAAATAGGAACAATTCGTCAACCCCTAACTAAGGAAGAAAAAGAACTTCGTCGCCGCAAGGGACAATGTCTTTATTGTGGTAAGAAAGGACACTTTGTGAGAGATTGTCTATCAAAACCAAAGAATAAATCGGATTTAAATTTTAATTCAAAGAAACAAATAGCTATGCTTGAAAATTCCGAGGAAAACTAGTGGGCCCAAGAATCAAGGAAGGGGATCTCTTGGGTACAAAAATGATCCCTTCTGTACATTCCAAAACTAGTCATCATATTAGACATTTACGACTTTCTATACAAATTATAGTTCAAGGAAAATGGCAGACAGTTCAAGCACTAATAGATTCAGGTGCCACTGGAAATTTTGTAGATTCTCAAACTGTTAAATCACTGAAACTCACATGTACAAAAAAACAAATACCCGAGATTGTACAAGCTGTGGACGAACTGAATTATCTGGAGGCCCTGTTACCATGTGTACTGTACCTATTCACACAATTTGTAAAAACATTAATGGTCAAGAACATCAAGAAAGCGTTTCTTTCGATATCATCCAAGCACCCCAGTATGGTTTCATATTTGGAATGCCATGGCTAGTATTACACAATCCACATATCGACTGGAAAGAACAAACAGTTAACTTTCTTTCAGAATTCTGTCAAAAGAGTTGTTTTCATAATGATCAGAAAATTGTTTCACAATGTATCGCTACGGCAGCAGAAAAAGATACTAGCTTACCTCATATTTATAAAGAATATGAAGATGTTTTTAGTGAACAAGCCGCAAGTACCTTACCCCCACATAGAACGTACGATTGTCAAATAGATCTCATGCCAGGATCTATCATACCTAATTGTAGAATCTATGCTTTATCTGAAAAGGAGAATCTTGTTTTACGCAACTATCTTGATCAATGTTTAGAAAATAATTTGATTCGTCCTTCACGTTCACCAGCTGCCTCTCCACTATTTTTTGTACCAAAGTCAAATGGTGAATTACGACCATGCATAGACTATAGAGCCATGAATAAGATCACGGTAAAGAATAAATATCCATTACCATTAATCCCAGTACTATTAGATCAAGTTAAGAATGCAATAATTTATACTAAACTTGATTTACGAGGTGCTTATCATTTGGTTCGTATTCGTGAAGGTGATGAATGGAAAACAGCTTTTAAAACTCGTTATGGCCTGTTTGAATATCTGGTAATGCCTTTTGGCTTGTGTAATGCTCCTGCTGCTTTTCAATATTTTCTTAATGATGTGCTAAGAGAATTGATATTTTTGTAATTGTATATATTGATGATATTCTGATCTATTCTACCTCAGTACAATTACATAAGGAACATGTAAAAAAGGTTTTACATACGTTAAGGATTCATCATTTATTTTGTAAGCTTAGTAAATGTGAATTTCACGTAACCACAGTGGAGTTTTTGGGAGTTATTTTAACACCTAAAGGAATGCAGATGACCGAAAGAAAAATCCAAGCCGTAATGGAATGGCCTACGCCTAAATCTGTACGTGATGTACAATGTTTTTTAGGTTTTGCAAATTTTTACCGACGGTTTATAGATCATTTCTCCCAGAAGGTGGCACCCATCACTAGACTGTTACGTAAAAATGTTCCTTTTTGTTGGTCTGAAGAAGCTAATGCAGCATTCATGATGTTAAAACAGGCATTTACTACTGCACCTGTTTTAGCTCACCCGAGAGTCACGGACCCTTTTATTGTGGAAGCCGATGCTTCAGATGTGGCTATAGGAGCCATTTTATCACAACGTCATCCATACACTGGACAACTCCATCCAGTTGCATTCATGTCCAGAAAATTGAATGTCGCTGAACAAAACTATACTATTGCGGAGAAAGAACTTTTAGCAATAAAAGACGCTTTCAAAGAATGGAGACACTATCTATCAGGATCTAAGCATAAAATCACAGTAGACTCTGATCATCGAAATCTCAAGTTTATGAGTTCTACTCGGATATTGACTCCCAGACAGTTAAGATGGATGTTGTTCTTCGCAGAATTCGATTTTATTGTAACCTTCCGTCCTGGCACTGAAAATAGAAAAGCAGATGCTCTCACAAGACAGGACTCTTCTCTCTCTCATGAAAAACAACATCCACAGTCTATTATAGATCCTACCAAAGTGCTCTGTTTAATAGCCGCTGATGATTTTTTAGATCTTATTCGCTCTCACTTTCATATCACAGATTGGCAGAATTGGTTACAGCAAAGCAATGAACATACCATTCAACAAGGCTTACCATTATTTGAGTCTCGAGTATATTTACCAACTAAAGATTTAAGACAAACAGCCTTCCAATGGCTACATACTCATCCTATGGCAGGCCACCCAGGACCTCAAAAAAACCATGGAACTTTTGAAAAGGTATTTTTGGTGACCCACATTTTCTGAGGATGTTAAAAAATGTGTACAATCCTGTGAAATTTGTGCTCGCTACAAGAGTACACATAGTAAACCAAAAGGATTATTAATTCCTTTACCGACTCCAAACTACCCTTGGGAACACATCACAATGGATTTCATCACTGGACTCCCAGCAGTAAATCATACAAACACAATTTTGGTAGTTGTAGACAGTCTCACAAAATACGCTCATTTCATAGCATGCAAGGGGCTTCCAACATCCAGCACTCTAGCCAATCTTATACTTCAAAATATTGTCCGTCTTCATGGACTTCCAAAGGTAATCCTTTCAGATAGAGGCACGCAATTTTCAGCTCACTTTTGGCAAACTTGGTGTCAAGCTTTGCAAATAGACTCTGCTCTATCTACTAGTTACCATCCACAAACTGATGGTCAAACCGAAAGATTGAATCAGACACTGAAACAGTATTTACATTGTTATGCCTCTGACACCCCTACAATATGGCCAGATCTTTTATGGCTTGCTGAACTAGCATATAACAATTCTTATCATTCGTCTATAAAAGAAACCCCGTTTTATGGTCTGTATGGTCGACATCCACAAATACTGCCTGTCACTTTACCAGTTACATCCCATAAAATGCCTGCGGTTCAAGACATTGTATATCATATGCAAAAGGTACATACACGATTACAAGCTAATTTACGTCAAGCCAAATACAATTATAAGTTACAATATGACAAGAAACATCAACCTGGCCCCATTTACAAAATACATGACAAAGTTTGGTTATCCACAAAGAATTTTACATTCAAAGATCACAATACATTTAATCCTAAATTCATAGGTCCTTATGAAGTCCTTCGTCAAGTTAATCCAGTAACTTACAAATTGAAATTGCCTTCCTCTCTGAAAATACATCCAGTATTTCATACGTCTTTATTAAAGCCTGCCACTTCATCAAGCACATCTCGGCCAGCTCCATTATTGGTACAAGGACACTGGGAGTATGAAGTACGTGCCATTTTAGATTCTCGATTCCGTGGTTCCTCTTTATGGTATTTAATAGCATGGAAAGGTTATGGACCAGAAGAAAATTCCTGGGAACCCGCTACGCAGGTTCATGCTCCTCGTTTGGTAACCAAGTTTCATCGTCTTCATCCAAATAAACCTGGTCCTCAACCACGCCCGGGAGGGGGGTGTATTGTCAGACTTTGGCGTAATCATACCTCTGAACATAGTATCTCTCCTACCAAACGTTCTTGCCACACACTTTGTTCTATTAAAAAGCATTCTCCTCTTCATTCATGTGGAAAAATGCATTTGTGTAATAAGAGTGCTCGGTGGTGGTTAAACTGCTCAAATCCACGATGTCTATGTTGATGGAACTACAATTCCCAGCATCCTGGAGTACACATGATTAAGGGTGTAGTTCTTTCTGGAATCTTCATGATTGAGGGCGTGGTTCTGCTATAAAAACCGACCACTCCCATTTCCCCTTGCTTACTGTTTTGGACTTTGCCTGGATTGGATTTGGTTTGGTGATTCCCATTTGGATTTGCCCTTTTGGTCCCCTGCCGTGCAGTGGATGGTCTCTGGAGTTCCAAGAAGCAAGTGGACGGACTTGCTGTCGTAAGAGTGTTTACTTTTCAGGAACATTTCTTTTTGAAAGACTGAACTGAAGCAAATGTTTCATGTTTAATAACATTGTTTATTTTGCAGACAGAATCGAAGCTGAGAGTTTCATGTTTAGTAACATTGTTTATTTAGGATAGGAAACTGAAGTAATTGCTTGTTTAATCTTCAGTATCTTTGTTTAGTTAAAAATCTGAAAAGCAAAGCGAGTGTTTGACCTTTAACAACATTGCTTTTAGGAATATTCAAAGCTTTGTGTTATTTTAGTTTAAATATGCCCTGGGGATTAGTTACAATTCTAGTGCAACATATTTTTGTTTAAAAGGATTCTTTTAAGTAAAACTAAGCATGGTCATTTGCAGACTTTATAAATGGTTCCAGCTGAATTGAATTATGTTATTCTTAAATGTTTAAACAGATGACACATTTACACGTGCGTGCTCATGTTTTACAAAGACTTCTTATTTAAATATTTTTGTTTATTAGGAAGAAAGAATCAATATAAGAGCGCATTCTATTGTGAAAGGTTAAACATTAGAATTCACTGTGTTTCTTGAGAAGAAAGATTCATAGGTATTTTTACAAAGTTGAAAAGTTACAGTTTTAGAATTAATTGTGCAATTTTGGACAAAAAGATGTTAACTAAAATACATTGTAGATTTCATATTATATTTTAATTATTAGATAAACATATTTGAAGGATATTAATATTTCTTCTCAGATAGTATTTTTGTGAATATATTATTACATATTTGCGTATTACTTGCCTTATAATAAATATTGGATAAATGTTTAAATATCATTGTAATTGTCTTCTATGCATGTCTAAGAAGCTTTTCTCTTTAGATTGCCTTTCATGATGATCTTCTTTTTCCCTTTTGAGTATGATATTTGAAGTGATAATTGCCAACAATAAATCATAACAGAACAAAGACACAAATCCCGAGGAATCCGACTTTGACAGAATAGTAAGCCCAAGAAATTTATTTTCCTCTTGGTTTGTGTTACTGTTTCTAAAATGGCCACTTTGGATACTGTTATGCAAGCTTCGAACTAATTACAAAAAGAATTGCAAGAATCAAAAAATACCACAGCAGCTCTCGTCACAAAGGTGACACAATTACAAGCCAAGGTAGATGGTGCAACAGCAATGCAACAAGGAGCCACTGCCCAATCACATGTTTCTCCTTCTCCCAGTAACATTTCAGTACATGTTCCCACTCAAATTCCTCTTGCTGCTCCAGAAAGATTCTCAGGAGATTCCTCCAAAGTACAAATTTTCCTCACGCAAGTGGAGTTACATTTTACATGCCGTCCAGCTGCTTTTCCGGATCCACAGTCGAGAATAGCCTTCCTCATTTCATATTTAACTGGAGATGCTGCTACATGGGCAGTACCATTAGTACGTCAAGATAGTAGGCTATTATACAATTGGCGCATGTTTATACAAGAGTTTGAAAAAGTTTTTGATCGACGATCTGTTACCTTAGCAGCTGATAAAGAACTTTTAGAGTTACAACAAGGAAATAAAGATCTTATCACCTATCTCTCTCACTTTAATCGTCTGGTTATGGAAACATCTTGGCCTGAGGAGAAAAGAGCTGCAATTTTCTATCAGGGACTTAAAGACGAATTAAAAGATATTCTAGCACAAATTGATCCTCAACCTAAAACTTGCAATGATTTGATAGATCTCACTTTAAGATTAGATCATAGACTTACAGAAAGAAGAGGAGACAGAAAACGTCCTGAACGGAGTTTCTGGCGTTCTGCACAAAATCAAAATACGTTTACATCCACTTCATCATCAGATAATACTGGCGAACCCATGGAAATAGGAACAATTCGTCAACCCCTAACTAAGGAAGAAAAAGAACTTCGTCGCCGCAAGGGACAATGTCTTTATTGTGGTAAGAAAGGACACTTTGTGAGAGATTGTCTATCAAAACCAAAGAATAAATCGGATTTAAATTTTAATTCAAAGAAACAAATAGCTATGCTTGAAAATTCCGAGGAAAACTAGTGGGCCCAAGAATCAAGGAAGGGGATCTCTTGGGTACAAAAATGATCCCTTCTGTACATTCCAAAACTAGTCATCATATTAGACATTTACGACTTTCTATACAAATTATAGTTCAAGGAAAATGGCAGACAGTTCAAGCACTAATAGATTCAGGTGCCACTGGAAATTTTGTAGATTCTCAAACTGTTAAATCACTGAAACTCACATGTACAAAAAAACAAATACCCGAGATTGTACAAGCTGTGGACGAACTGAATTATCTGGAGGCCCTGTTACCATGTGTACTGTACCTATTCACACAATTTGTAAAAACATTAATGGTCAAGAACATCAAGAAAGCGTTTCTTTCGATATCATCCAAGCACCCCAGTATGATTTCATATTTGGAATGCCATGGCTAGTATTACACAATCCACATATCGACTGGAAAGAACAAACAGTTAACTTTCTTTCAGAATTCTGTCAAAAGAGTTGTTTTCATAATGATCAGAAAATTGTTTCACAATGTATCGCTACGGCAGCAGAAAAAGATACTAGCTTACCTCATATTTATAAAGAATATGAAGATGTTTTTAGTGAACAAGCCGCAAGTACCTTACCCCCACATAGAACGTACGATTGTCAAATAGATCTCATGCCAGGATCTATCATACCTAATTGTAGAATCTATGCTTTATCTGAAAAGGAGAATCTTGTTTTACGCAACTATCTTGATCAATGTTTAGAAAATAATTTGATTCGTCCTTCACGTTCACCAGCTGCCTCTCCACTATTTTTTGTACCAAAGTCAAATGGTGAATTACGACCATGCATAGACTATAGAGCCATGAATAAGATCACGGTAAAGAATAAATATCCATTACCATTAATCCCAGTACTATTAGATCAAGTTAAGAATGCAATAATTTATACTAAACTTGATTTACGAGGTGCTTATCATTTGGTTCGTATTCGTGAAGGTGATGAATGGAAAACAGCTTTTAAAACTCGTTATGGCCTGTTTGAATATCTGGTAATGCCTTTTGGCTTGTGTAATGCTCCTGCTGCTTTTCAATATTTTCTTAATGATGTGCTAAGAGAATATCTTGATATTTTAGTAATTGTATATATTGATGATATTCTGATCTATTCTACCTCAGTACAATTACATAAGGAACATGTAAAAAAGGTTTTACATACGTTAAGGATTCATCATTTATTTTGTAAGCTTAGTAAATGTGAATTTCACGTAACCACAGTGGAGTTTTTGGGAGTTATTTTAACACCTAAAGGAATGCAGATGACCGAAAGAAAAATCCAAGCCGTAATGGAATGGCCTACGCCTAAATCTGTACGTGATGTACAATGTTTTTTAGGTTTTGCAAATTTTTACCGACGGTTTATAGATCATTTCTCCCAGAAGGTGGCACCCATCACTAGACTGTTACGTAAAAATGTTCCTTTTTGTTGGTCTGAAGAAGCTAATGCAGCATTCATGATGTTAAAACAGGCATTTACTACTGCACCTGTTTTAGCTCACCCGAGAGTCACGGACCCTTTTATTGTGGAAGCCGATGCTTCAGATGTGGCTATAGGAGCCATTTTATCACAACGTCATCCATACACTGGACAACTCCATCCAGTTGCATTCATGTCCAGAAAATTGAATGTCGCTGAACAAAACTATACTATTGCGGAGAAAGAACTTTTAGCAATAAAAGACGCTTTCAAAGAATGGAGACACTATCTATCAGGATCTAAGCATAAAATCACAGTAGACTCTGATCATCGAAATCTCAAGTTTATGAGTTCTGCTCGGATATTGACTCCCAGACAGTTAAGATGGATGTTGTTCTTCGCAGAATTCGATTTTATTGTAACCTTCCGTCCTGGCACTGAAAATAGAAAAGCAGATGCTCTCACAAGACAGGACTCTTCTCTCTCTCATGAAAAACAACAACCACAGTCTATTATAGATCCTACCAAAGTGTTCTGTTTAATAGCCGCTGATGATTTTTTAGATCTTATTCGCTCTCACTTTCATATCACAGATTGGCAGAATTGGTTACAGCAAAGCAATAAACATACCATTCAACAAGGCTTACCATTATTTGAGTCTCGAGTATATTTACCAACTAAAGATTTAAGACAAACAGCCTTCCAATGGCTACATACTCATCCTATGGCAGGCCACCCAGGACCTCAAAAAAACCATGGAACTTTTGAAAAGGTATTTTTGGTGACCCAAATTTTCTGAGGATGTTAAAAAATGTGTACAATCCTGTGAAATTTGTGCTCGCTGCAAGAGTACACATAGTAAACCAAAAGGATTATTAATTCCTTTACCGACTCCAAACTACCCTTGGGAACACATCACAATGGATTTCATCACTGGACTCCCAGCAGTAAATCATACAAACACAATTTTGGTAGTTGTAGACAGTCTCACAAAATACGCTCATTTCATAGCATGCAAGGGGCTTCCAACATCCAGCACTCTAGCCAATCTTATACTTCAAAATATTGTCCGTCTTCATGGACTTCCAAAGGTAATCCTTTCAGATAGAGGCACGCAATTTTCAGCTCACTTTTGGCAAACTTGGTGTCAAGCTTTGCAAATAGACTCTGCTCTATCTACTAGTTACCATCCACAAACTGATGGTCAAACCGAAAGATTGAATCAGACACTGAAACAGTATTTACATTGTTATGCCTCTGACACCCCTACAATATGGCCAGATCTTTTATGGCTTGCTGAACTAGCATATAACAATTCTTATCATTCGTCTATAAAAGAAACCCCGTTTTATGGTCTGTATGGTCGACATCCACAAATACTGCCTGTCACTTTACCAGTTACATCCCATAAAATGCCTGCGGTTCAAGACATTGTATATCATATGCAAAAGGTACATACACGATTACAAGCTAATTTACGTCAAGCCAAATACAATTATAAGTTACAATATGACAAGAAACATCAACCTGGCCCCATTTACAAAATACATGACAAAGTTTGGTTATCCACAAAGAATTTTACATTCAAAGATCACAATACATTTAATCCTAAATTCATAGGTCCTTATGAAGTCCTTCGTCAAGTTAATCCAGTAACTTACAAATTGAAATTGCCTTCCTCTCTGAAAATACATCCAGTATTTCATACATCTTTATTAAAGCCTGCCACTTCATCAAGCACATCTCGGCCAGCTCCATTATTGGTACAAGGACACTGGGAGTATGAAGTACGTGCCATTTTAGATTCTCGATTCCGTGGTTCCTCTTTATGGTATTTAATAGCATGGAAAGGTTATGGACCAGAAGAAAATTCCTGGGAACCCGCTACGCAGGTTCATGCTCCTCGTTTGGTAACCAAGTTTAATCGTCTTCATCCAAATAAACCTGGTCCTCAACCACGCCCAGGAGGGGGGTGTATTGTCAGACTTTGGCGTAATCATACCTCTAAACATAGTATCTCTCCTACCAAACGTTCTTGCCACACACTTTGTTCTATTAAAAAACATTCTCCTCTTCATTCATGTGGAAAAATGCATTTGTGTAATAAGAGTGCTCGGTGGTGGTTAAACTGCTCAAATCCACGATGTCTATGTTGATGGAACTACAATTCCCAGCATCCTGGAGTACACATGATTAAGGGTGTAGTTCTTTCTGGAATCTTCATGATTGAGGGCGTGGTTCTGCTATAAAAACCGACCACTCCCATTTCCCCTTGCTTACTATTTTGGACTTTGCCTGGATTGGATTTGGTTTGGTGATTCCCATTTGGATTTGCCCTTTTGGTCCCCAGCCGTGCAGTGGATGGTCTCTGGAGTTCCAAGAAGCAAGTGGACGGACTTGCTGTCGTAAGAGTGTTTACTTTTCAGGAACATTTCTTTTTGAAAGACTGAACTGAAGCAAATGTTTCATGTTTAATAACATTGTTTATTTTGCAGACAGAATCGAAGCTGAGAGTTTCATGTTTAGTAACATTGTTTATTTAGGATAGGAAACTGAAGTAATTGCTTGTTTAATCTTCAGTATCTTTGTTTAGTTAAAAATCTGAAAAGCAAAGCGAGTGTTTGACCTTTAACAAAATTGCTTTTAGGAATATTCAAAGCTTTGTGTTATTTTAGTTTAAATATGCCCTGGGGATTAGTTACAATTCTAGTGCAACATATTTTTGTTTAAAAGGATTCTTTTAAGTAAAACTAAGCATGGTCATTTGCAGACTTTATAAATGGTTCCAGCTGAATTGAATTATGTTATTCTTAAATGTTTAAACAGATGACACATTTACACGTGCGTGCTCATGTTTTAAAAAGACTTCTTCTTTAAATATTTTTGTTTATTAGGAAGAAAGAATCAATATAAGAGCGCATTCTATTGTGAAAGGTTAAACATTAGAATTCACTGTGTTTCTTGAGAAGAAAGATTCATAGGTATTTTTACAAAGTTGAAAAGTTACAGTTTTAGAATTAATTGTGCAATTTTGGACAAAAAGATGTTAACTAAAATACATTGTAGATTTCATATTATATTTTAATTATTAGATAAACATATTTGAAGGATATTAATATTTCTTCTCAGATAGTATTTTTGTGAATATATTATTACATATTTGCGTATTACTTGCCTTATAATAAATATTGGATAAATGTTTAAATATCATTGTAATTGTCTTCTATGCATGTCTAAGAAGCTTTTCTCTTTAGATTGCCTTTCATGATGATCTTCTTTTTCCCTTTTGAGTATGATATTTGAAGTGATAATTGCCAACAATAAATCATAACAGAACAAAGACACAAATCCCGAGGAATCCGACTTTGACAGAATAGTAAGCCCAAGAAATTTATTTTCCTCTTGGTTTGTGTTACTGTTTCAAAAATGGCCACTTTGGATACTGTTATGCAAGCTTCGAACTAATTACAAAAAGAATTGCAAGAATCAAAAAATACCACAGCAGCTCTCGTCACAAAGGTGACACAATTACAAGCCAAGGTAGATGGTGCAACATCAATGCAACAAGGAGCCACTGCCCAATCACATGTTTCTCCTTCTCCCAGTAACATTTCAGTACATGTTCCCACTCAAATTCCTCTTGCTGCTCCAGAAAGATTCTCAGGAGATTCCTCCAAAGTAAAAATTTTCCTCACGCAAGTGGAGTTACATTTTACATGCCGTCCAGCTGCTTTTCCGGATCCACAGTCAAGAATAGCCTTCCTCATTTCATATTTAACTGGAGATGCTGCTACATGGGCAGTACCATTAGTACGTCAAGATAGTAGGCTATTATACAATTGGCGCATGTTTATACAAGAGTTTGAAAAAGTTTTTGATCGACGATCTGTTACCTTAGCAGCTGATAAAGAACTTTTAGAGTTACAACAAGGAAATAAAGATCTTATCACCTATCTCTCTCACTTTAATCGTCTGGTTATGGAAACATCTTGGCCTGAGGAGAAAAGAGCTGCAATTTTCTATCAGGGACTTAAAGACGAATTAAAAGATATTCTAGCACAAATTGATCCTCAGCCTAAAACTTGCAATGATTTGATAGATCTCACTTTAAGATTAGATCATAGACTTACAGAAAGAAGAGGAGACAGAAAACGTCCTGAACGGAGTTTCTGGCGTTCTGCACAAAATCAAAATACGTTTACATCCACTTCATCATCAGATAATACTGGCGAACCCATGGAAATAGGAACAATTCGTCAACCCCTAACTAAGGAAGAAAAAGAACTTCGTCGCCGCAAGGGACAATGTCTTTATTGTGGTAAGAAAGGACACTTTGTGAGAGATTGTCTATCAAAACCAAAGAATAAATCGGATTTAAATTTTAATTCAAAGAAACAAATAGCTATGCTTGAAAATTCCGAGGAAACCTAGTGGGCCCAAGAATCAAGGAAGGGGATCTCTTGGGTACAAAAATGATCCCTTCTGTACATTCCAAAACTAGTCATCATATTAGACATTTACGACTTTCTATACAAATTATAGTTCAAGGAAAATGGCAGACAGTTCAAGCACTAATAGATTCAGGTGCCACTGGAAATTTTGTAGATTCTCAAACTGTTAAATCACTGAAACTCACATGTACAAAAAAACAAATACCCGAGATTGTACAAGCTGTGGACGAACTGAATTATCTGGAGGCCCTGTTACCATGTGTACTGTACCTATTCACACAATTTGTAAAAACATTAATGGTCAAGAACATCAAGAAAGCGTTTCTTTCGATATCATCCAAGCACCCCAGTATGGTTTCATATTTGGAATGCCATGGCTAGTATTACACAATCCACATATCGACTGGAAAGAACAAACAGTTAACTTTCTTTCAGAATTCTGTCAAAAGAGTTGTTTTCATAATGATCAGAAAATTGTTTCACAATGTATCGCTACGACAGCAGAAAAAGATACTAGCTTACCTCATATTTATAAAGAATATGAAGATGTTTTTAGTGAACAAGCCGCAAGTACCTTATCCCCACATAGAACGTACGATTGTCAAATAGATCTCATGCCAGGATCTATCATACCTAATTGTAGAATCTATGCTTTATCTGAAAAGGAGAATCTTGTTTTACGCAACTATCTTGATCAATGTTTAGAAAATAATTTGATTCGTCCTTCACGTTCACCAGCTGCCTCTCCACTATTTTTTGTACCAAAGTCAAATGGTGAATTACGACCATGCATAGACTATAGAGCCATGAATAAGATCACGGTAAATAATAAATATCCATTACCATTAATCCCAGTACTATTAGATCAAGTTAAGAATGCAATAATTTATACTAAACTTGATTTACGAGGTGCTTATCATTTGGTTCGTATTCGTGAAGGTGATGAATGGAAAACAGCTTTTAAAACTCGTTATGGCCTGTTTGAATATCTGGTAATGCCTTTTGGCTTGTGTAATGCTCCTGCTGCTTTTCAATATTTTCTTAATGATGTGCTAAGAGAATATCTTGATATTTTTGTAATTGTATATATTGATGATATTCTGATCTATTCTACCTCAGTACAATTACATAAGGAACATGTAAAAAAGGTTTTACATACGTTAAGGATTCATCATTTATTTTGTAAGCTTAGTAAATGTGAATTTCACGTAACCACAGTGGAGTTTTTGGGAGTTATTTTAACACCTAAAGGAATGCAGATGACCGAAAGAAAAATCCAAGCCGTAATGGAATGGCCTACGCCTAAATCTGTACGTGATGTACAATGTTTTTTAGGTTTTGCAAATTTTTACCGACGGTTTATAGATCATTTCTCCCAGAAGGTGGCACCCATCACTAGACTGTTACGTAAAAATGTTCCTTTTTGTTGGTCTGAAGAAGCTAATGCAGCATTCATGATGTTAAAACAGGCATTTACTACTGCACCTGTTTTAGCTCACCCGAGAGTCACGGACCCTTTTATTGTGGAAGCCGATGCTTCAGATGTGGCTATCGGAGCCATTTTATCACAACGTCATCCATACACTGGACAACTCCATCCAGTTGCATTCATGTCCAGAAAATTGAATGTCGCTGAACAAAACTATACTATTGCGGAGAAATAACTTTTAGCAATAAAAGACGCTTTCAAAGAATGGAGACACTATCTATCAGGATCTAAGCATAAAATCACAGTAGACTCTGATCATCGAAATCTCAAGTTTATGAGTTCTGCTCGGATATTGACTCCCCGACAGTTAAGATGGATGTTGTTCTTCGCAGAATTCGATTTTATTGTAACCTTCCGTCCTGGCACTGAAAATAGAAAAGCAGATGCTCTCACAAGACAGGACTCTTCTCTCTCTCATGAAAAACAACAACCACAGTCTATTATAGATCCTACCAAAGTGCTCTGTTTAATAGCCGCTGATGATTTTTTAGATCTTATTCGCTCTCACTTTCATATCACAGATTGGCAGAATTGGTTACAGCAAAGCAATAAACATACCATTCAACAAGGCTTACCATTATTTGAGTCTCGAGTATATTTACCAACTAAAGATTTAAGACAAACAGCCTTCCAATGGCTACATACTCATCCTATGGCAGGCCACCCAGGACCTCAAAAAAACCATGGAACTTTTGAAAAGGTATTTTTGGTGACCCACATTTTCTGAGGATGTTAAAAAATGTGTACAATCCTGTGAAATGTGTGCTCGCTGCAAGAGTACACATAGTAAACCAAAAGGATTATTAATTCCTTTACCGACTCCAAACTACCCTTGGGAACACATCACAATGGATTTCATCACTGGACTCCCAGCAGTAAATCATACAAACACAATTTTGGTAGTTGTAGACAGTCTCACAAAATACGCTCATTTCATAGCATGCAAGGGGCTTCCAACATCCAGCACTCTAGCCAATCTTATACTTCAAAATATTGTCCGTCTTCATGGACTTCCAAAGGTAATCCTTTCAGATAGAGGCACGCAATTTTCAGCTCACTTTTGGCAAACTTGGTGTCAAGCTTTGCAAATAGACTCTGCTCTATCTACTAGTTACCATCCACAAACTGATGGTCAAACCGAAAGATTGAATCAGACACTGAAACAGTATTTACATTGTTATGCCTCTGACACCCCTACAATATGGCCAGATCTTTTATGGCTTGCTGAACTAGCATATAACAATTCTTATCATTCGTCTATAAAAGAAACCCCGTTTTATGGTCTGTATGGTCGACATCCACAAATACTGCCTGTCACTTTACCAGTTACATCCCATAAAATGCCTGCGGTTCAAGACATTGTATATCATATGCAAAAGATACATACACGATTACAAGCTAATTTACGTCAAGCCAAATACAATTATAAGTTACAATATGACAAGAAACATCAACCTGGCCCCATTTACAAAATACATGACAAAGTTTGGTTATCCACAAAGAATTTTACATTCAAAGATCACAATACATTTAATCCTAAATTCATAGGTCCTTATGAAGTCCTTCGTCAAGTTAATCCAGTAACTTACAAATTGAAATTGCCTTCCTCTCTGAAAATACATCCAGTATTTCATACGTCTTTATTAAAGCCTGCCACTTCATCAAGCACATCTCGGCCAGCTCCATTATTGGTACAAGGACACTGGGAGTATGAAGTACGTGCCATTTTAGATTCTCGATTCCGTGGTTCCTCTTTATGGTATTTAATAGCATGGAAAGGTTATGGACCAGAAGAAAATTCCTGGGAACCCGCTACGCAGGTTCATGCTCCTCGTTTGGTAACCAAGTTTCATCGTCTTCATCCAAATAAACCTGGTCCTCAACCACGCCCGGGAGGGGGGTGTATTGTCAGACTTTGGCGTAATCATACCTCTAAACATAGTATCTCTCCTACCAAACGTTCTTGCCACACACTTTGTTCTATTAAAAAGCATTCTCCTCTTCATTCATGTGGAAAAATGCATTAGTGTAATAAGAGTGCTCGGTGGTGGTTAAACTGCTCAAATCCACGATGTCTATGTTGATGGAACTACAATTCCCAGCATCCTGGAGTACACATGATTAAGGGTGTAGTTCTTTCTGGAATCTTCATGATTGAGGGCGTGGTTCTGCTATAAAAACTGACCACTCACATTTCCCCTTGCTTACTGTTTTGGACTTTGCCTGGATTGGATTTGGTTTGGTGATTCCCATTTGGATTTGCCCTTTTGGTCCCCTGCCGTGCAGTGGATGGTCTCTGGAGTTCCAAGAAGCAAGTGGATGGACTTGCTGTCGTAAGAGTGTTTACTTTTCAGGAACATTTCTTTTTGAAAGACTGAACTGAAGCAAATGTTTCATGTTTAATAACATTGTTTATTTTGCAGACAGAATCGAAGCTGAGAGTTTCATGTTTAGTAACATTGTTTATTTAGGATAGGAAACTGAAGTAATTGCTTGTTTAATCTTCAGTATCTTTGTTTAGTTAAAAATCTGAAAAGCAAAGCGAGTGTTTGACCTTTAACAACATTGCTTTTAGGAATATTCAAAGCTTTGTGTTATTTTAGTTTAAATATGCCCTGGGGATTAGTTACAATTCTAGTGCAACATATTTTTCTTTAAAAGGATTCTTTTAAGTAAAACTAAGCATGGTCATTTGCAGACTTTATAAATGGTTCCAGCTGAATTGAATTATGTTATTCTTAAATGTTTAAACAGATGACACATTTACACATGCGTGCTCATGTTTTAAAAAGACTTCTTATTTAAATATTTTTGTTTATTAGGAAGAAAGAATCAATATAAGAGCGCATTCTATTGTGAAAGGTTAAACATTAGAATTCACTGTGTTTCTTGAGAAGAAAGATTCATAGGTATTTTTACAAAGTTGAAAAGTTACAGTTTTAGAATTAATTGTGCAATTTTGGACAAAAAGATGTTAACTAAAATACATTGTAGATTTCATATTATATTTTAATTATTAGATAAACATATTTGAAGGATATTAATATTTCTTCTCAGATAGTATTTTTGTGAATATATTATTACATATTTGCGTATTACTTGCCTTATAATAAATATTGGATAAATGTTTAAATATCATTGTAATTGTCTTCTATGCATGTCTAAGAAGCTTTTCTCTTTAGATTGCCTTTCATGATGATCTTCTTTTTCCCTTTTGAGTATGATATTTGAAGTGATAATTGCCAACAATAAATCATAACAGAACAAAGACACAAATCCCGAGGAATCCGACTTTGACAGAATAGTAAGCCCAAGAAATTTATTTTCCTCTTGGTTTGTGTTACTGTTTAAAAAATGGCCACTTTGGATACTGTTATGCAAGCTTCGAACTAATTACAAAAAGAATTGCAAGAATCAAAAAATACCACAGCAGCTCTCGTCACAAAGGTGACACAATTACAAGCCAAGGTAGATGGTGCAACAGCAATGCAACAAGGAGCCACTGCCCAATCACATGTTTCTCCTTCTCCCAGTAACATTTCAGTACATGTTCCCACTCAAATTCCTCTTGCTGCTCCAGAAAGATTCTCAGGAGATTCCTCCAAAGTACAAATTTTCCTCACGCAAGTGGAGTTACATTTTACATGCCGTCCAGCTGCTTTTCCGGATCCACAGTCGAGAATAGCCTTCCTCATTTCATATTTAACTGGAGATGCTGCTACATGGGCAGTACCATTAGTACGTCAAGATAGTAGGCTATTATACAATTGGCGCATGTTTATACAAGAGTTTGAAAAAGTTTTTGATCGACGATCTGTTACCTTAGCAGCTGATAAAGAACTTTTAGAGTTACAACAAGGAAATAAAGATCTTATCACCTATCTCTCTCACTTTAATCGTCTGGTTATGGAAACATCTTGGCCTGAGGAGAAAAGAGCTGCAATTTTCTATCAGGGACTTAAAGACGAATTAAAAGATATTCTAGCACAAATTGATCCTCAACCTAAAACTTGCAATGATTTGATAGATCTCACTTTAAGATTAGATCATAGACTTACAGAAAGAAGAGGAGACAGAAAACGTCCTGAACGGAGTTTCTGGCGTTCTGCACAAAATCAAAATACGTTTACATCCACTTCATCATCAGATAATACTGGCGAACCCATGGAAATAGGAACAATTCGTCAACCCCTAACTAAGGAAGAAAAAGAACTTCGTCGCCGCAAGGGACAATGTCTTTATTGTGGTAAGAAAGGACACTTTGTGAGAGATTGTCTATCAAAACCAAAGAATAAATCGGATTTAAATTTTAATTCAAAGAAACAAATAGCTATGCTTGAAAATTCCGAGGAAAACTAGTGGGCCCAAGAATCAAGGAAGGGGATCTCTTGGGTACAAAAATGATCCCTTCTGTACATTCCAAAACTAGTCATCATATTAGACATTTACGACTTTCTATACAAATTATAGTTCAAGGAAAATGGCAGACAGTTCAAGCACTAATAGATTCAGGTGCCACTGGAAATTTTGTAGATTCTCAAACTGTTAAATCACTGAAACTCACATGTACAAAAAAACAAATACCCGAGATTGTACAAGCTGTGGACGAACTGAATTATCTGGAGGCCCTGTTACCATGTGTACTGTACCTATTCACACAATTTGTAAAAACATTAATGGTCAAGAACATCAAGAAAGCGTTTCTTTCGATATCATCCAAGCACCCCAGTATGGTTTCATATTTGGAATGCCATGGCTAGTATTACACAATCCACATATCGACTGGAAAGAACAAACAGTTAACTTTCTTTCAGAATTCTGTCAAAAGAGTTGTTTTCATAATGATCAGAAAATTGTTTCACAATGTATCGCTACGGCAGCAGAAAAAGATACTAGCTTACCTCATATTTATAAAGAATATGAAGATGTTTTTAGTGAACAAGCCGCAAGTACCTTACCCCCACATAGAACGTACGATTGTCAAATAGATCTCATGCCAGGATCTATCATACCTAATTGTAGAATCTATGCTTTATCTGAAAAGGAGAATCTTGTTTTACGCAACTATCTTGATCAATGTTTAGAAAATAATTTGATTCGTCCTTCACGTTCACCAGCTGCCTCTCCACTATTTTTTGTACCAAAGTCAAATGGTGAATTACGACCATGCATAGACTATAGAGCCATGAATAAGATCACGGTAAAGAATAAATATCCATTACCATTAATCCCAGTACTATTAGATCAAGTTAAGAATGCAATAATTTATACTAAACTTGATTTACGAGGTGCTTATCATTTGGTTCGTATTCGTGAAGGTGATGAATGGAAAACAGCTTTTAAAACTCGTTATGGCCTGTTTGAATATCTGGTAATGCCTTTTGGCTTGTGTAATGCTCCTGCTGCTTTTCAATATTTTCTTAATGATGTGCTAAGAGAATTGATATTTTTGTAATTGTATATATTGATGATATTCTGATCTATTCTACCTCAGTACAATTACATAAGGAACATGTAAAAAAGGTTTTACATACGTTAAGGATTCATCATTTATTTTGTAAGCTTAGTAAATGTGAATTTCACGTAACCACAGTGGAGTTTTTGGGAGTTATTTTAACACCTAAAGGAATGCAGATGACCGAAAGAAAAATCCAAGCCGTAATGGAATGGCCTACGCCTAAATCTGTACGTGATGTACAATGTTTTTTAGGTTTTGCAAATTTTTACCGACGGTTTATAGATCATTTCTCCCAGAAGGTGGCACCCATCACTAGACTGTTACGTAAAAATGTTCCTTTTTGTTGGTCTGAAGAAGCTAATGCAGCATTCATGATGTTAAAACAGGCATTTACTACTGCACCTGTTTTAGCTCACCCGAGAGTCACGGACCCTTTTATTGTGGAAGCCGATGCTTCAGATGTGGCTATAGGAGCCATTTTATCACAACGTCATCCATACACTGGACAACTCCATCCAGTTGCATTCATGTCCAGAAAATTGAATGTCGCTGAACAAAACTATACTATTGCGGAGAAAGAACTTTTAGCAATAAAAGACGCTTTCAAAGAATGGAGACACTATCTATCAGGATCTAAGCATAAAATCACAGTAGACTCTGATCATCGAAATCTCAAGTTTATGAGTTCTGCTCGGATATTGACTCCCAGACAGTTAAGATGGATGTTGTTCTTCGCAGAATTCGATTTTATTGTAACCTTCCGTCCTGGCACTGAAAATAGAAAAGCAGATGCTCTCACAAGACAGGACTCTTCTCTCTCTCATGAAAAACAACAACCACAGTCTATTATAGATCCTACCAAAGTGTTCTGTTTAATAGCCGCTGATGATTTTTTAGATCTTATTCGCTCTCACTTTCATATCACAGATTGGCAGAATTGGTTACAGCAAAGCAATAAACATACCATTCAACAAGGCTTACCATTATTTGAGTCTCGAGTATATTTACCAACTAAAGATTTAAGACAAACAGCCTTCCAATGGCTACATACTCATCCTATGGCAGGCCACCCAGGACCTCAAAAAAACCATGGAACTTTTGAAAAGGTATTTTTGGTGACCCACATTTTCTGAGGATGTTAAAAAATGTGTACAATCCTGTGAAATTTGTGCTCGCTGCAAGAGTACACATAGTAAACCAAAAGGATTATTAATTCCTTTACCGACTCCAAACTACCCTTGGGAACACATCACAATGGATTTCATCACTGGACTCCCAGCAGTAAATCATACAAACACAATTTTGGTAGTTGTAGACAGTCTCACAAAATACGCTCATTTCATAGCATGCAAGGGGCTTCCAACATCCAGCACTCTAGCCAATCTTATACTTCAAAATATTGTCCGTCTTCATGGACTTCCAAAGGTAATCCTTTCAGATAGAGGCACGCAATTTTCAGCTCACTTTTGGCAAACTTGGTGTCAAGCTTTGCAAATAGACTCTGCTCTATCTACTAGTTACCATCCACAAACTGATGGTCAAACCGAAAGATTGAATCAGACACTGAAACAGTATTTACATTGTTATGCCTCTGACACCCCTACAATATGGCCAGATCTTTTATGGCTTGCTGAACTAGCATATAACAATTCTTATCATTCGTCTATAAAAGAAACCCCGTTTTATGGTCTGTATGGTCGACATCCACAAATACTGCCTGTCACTTTACCAGTTACATCCCATAAAATGCCTGCGGTTCAAGACATTGTATATCATATGCAAAAGGTACATACACGATTACAAGCTAATTTACGTCAAGCCAAATACAATTATAAGTTACAATATGACAAGAAACATCAACCTGGCCCCATTTACAAAATACATGACAAAGTTTGGTTATCCACAAAGAATTTTACATTCAAAGATCACAATACATTTAATCCTAAATTCATAGGTCCTTATGAAGTCCTTCGTCAAGTTAATCCAGTAACTTACAAATTGAAATTGCCTTCCTCTCTGAAAATACATCCAGTATTTCATACGTCTTTATTAAAGCCTGCCACTTCATCAAGCACATCTCGGCCAGCTCCATTATTGGTACAAGGACACTGGGAGTATGAAGTACGTGCCATTTTAGATTCTCGATTCCGTGGTTCCTCTTTATGGTATTTAATAGCATGGAAAGGTTATGGACCAGAAGAAAATTCCTGGGAACCCGCTACGCAGGTTCATGCTCCTCGTTTGGTAACCAAGTTTCATCGTCTTCATCCAAATAAACCTGGTCCTCAACCACGCCCGGGAGGGGGGTGTATTGTCAGACTTTGGCGTAATCATACCTCTAAACATAGTATCTCTCCTACCAAACGTTCTTGCCACACACTTTGTTCTATTAAAAAACATTCTCCTCTTCATTCATGTGGAAAAATGCATTTGTGTAATAAGAGTGCTCGGTGGTGGTTAAACTGCTCAAATCCACGATGTCTATGTTGATGGAACTACAATTCCCAGCATCCTGGAGTACACATGATTAAGGGTGTAGTTCTTTCTGGAATCTTCATGATTGAGGGCGTGGTTCTGCTATAAAAACCGACCACTCCCATTTCCCCTTGCTTACTATTTTGGACTTTGCCTGGATTGGATTTGGTTTGGTGATTCCCATTTGGATTTGCCCTTTTGGTCCCCTGCCGTGCAGTGGATGGTCTCTGGAGTTCCAAGAAGCAAGTGGACGGACTTGCTGTCGTAAGAGTGTTTACTTTTCAGGAACATTTCTTTTTGAAAGACTGAACTGAAGCAAATGTTTCATGTTTAATAACATTGTTTATTTTGCAGACAGAATCGAAGCTGAGAGTTTCATGTTTAGTAACATTGTTTATTTAGGATAGGAAACTGAAGTAATTGCTTGTTTAATCTTCAGTATCTTTGTTTAGTTAAAAATCTGAAAAGCAAAGCGAGTGTTTGACCTTTAACAACATTGCTTTTAGGAATATTCAAAGCTTTGTGTTATTTTAGTTTAAATATGCCCTGGGGATTAGTTACAATTCTAGTGCAACATATTTTTCTTTAAAAGGATTCTTTTAAGTAAAACTAAGCATGGTCATTTGCAGACTTTATAAATGGTTCCAGCTGAATTGAATTATGTTATTCTTAAATGTTTAAACAGATGACACATTTACACGTGCGTGCTCATGTTTTAAAAAGACTTCTTATTTAAATATTTTTGTTTATTAGGAAGAAAGAATCAATATAAGAGCGCATTCTATTGTGAAAGATTAAACATTAGAATTCACTGTGTTTCTTGAGAAGAAAGATTCATAGGTATTTTTACAAAGTTGAAAAGTTACAGTTTTAGAATTAATTGTGCAATTTTGGACAAAAAGATGTTAACTAAAATACATTGTAGATTTCATATGATATTTTAATTATTAGATAAACATATTTGAAGGATATTAATATTTCTTCTCAGATAGTATTTTTGTGAATATATTATTACATATTTGCGTATTACTTTCCTTATAATAAATATTGGATAAATGTTTAAATATCATTGTAATTGTCTTCTATGCATGTCTAAGAAACTTTTCTCTTTAGATTGCATTTCATGATGATCTTCTTTTTCCCTTTTGATTATGATATTTGAAGTGATAATTGCCAACAATAAATCATAACAGAACAAAGACACAAATCCCGAGGAATCCGACTTTGACAATTGAGCAGCGGTCTTCGACCGCCTACCGCGACGGTGTACAACATCAGCGCAGTTACCTCACATCCAATTGTCCAAGTTTAGAGGTCAGGCAGCCGCCATTTCAAGGGCCCACATGGCTTCATTTTCAACTGCATCACACATACCTAGGCCTGGACTCAGCACTCTTACAGACAACTTTTTGGAATATGTTTCGTGTTATGTGTAGCTGTGGGTACATTCCTCTGAGTTGCTTGAATCTGTGGTCGCTTTTGTCCTTCCTAGGCACCGTCAGCTGGGACATGTGAGGAGATGGCGGAATCCTCCGGTGTACCGACCGCTGGTGGACCTGTTGACAATGGAGGGGCGACATTTAATCATCACCTACAGGTTTGACCGTGCCACAATCCAGGAACTGTCTACCCAGTTGGAGCCAGACCTGATGTCAGCAATCCGCCATCTCACAGGAATCCCCCCTCAAGTGCAGGTGCTATCAGTGCTCCATTTCCTTGCAAGTGGGTCATTTCAAACAACAGTGGCCATGGCATTGGGGATGTCCCAGCCTATGTTTTCCAACGTGTTGTCCAGAGTGTTGTCTGCCCTGCTGAAACACATGAGGAGCTACATCGTTTTCACTCAGGTGGAGGATTTGGCTACTGTTAAAGGTGACTTCTATGCCCTTGGACACATCCCTAACATCATAGGTGCCATTGATGGGACCCATGTAGCTCTGGTCCCACCCCACAGGAGTGAACAGGTGTACAGGAACCGGAAGAGTTATCATTAGATGAATGTACATATGGTATGTTTGGCAGACCAGTACATCTCCCAGATAAATGCTATGTTCCCTGGCTCTGTGCATGACGTCTACATCCTGAGGAATAGCAGCATCCCTTATGTGATGGGTCAACTCCAGAGGCACCGGGTGTGGCTATTAGGGGACTCTGGTTACCCCAACCTGTCATGGCTATTGACCCCAGTGAGGAATCCCAGGACAAGGGCAGAGGAACGCTACAATGAGGCCCATGGGCGGACTAGGAGGGTGATCGAACGCACCTTCAGCCTCCTGAAGGCCAGGTTCAGGTGCCTCCATATGACAGCTGGTTCCCTATTCTACTCACCAAGGAAGGTGTGCCAGATCATCATCACCTGCTGTATGCTTCACAATCTTGCTTTGCGACGCCAGGTGCCTTTTCTGCAGGAGGATGGTCCAGATGACGGTGTTGTGGCAGCTGTGGAGCCTGTGGATAGTGATGAGGAGGAAGCAGAGGAAGAAGACATTGACAACAGGGACTCAGTCATACAGCAATATTTCCAGTGACACATAGGTGAGAACACTTTCTTGACTACTACAAGTACTTTCACACTTCTACCTCTATCCTGTCTGTCAGTTTCAACCAGTATTTGGTAACTGAGTTGTACATTTCCATTACGGTTTCACATGTGTGGTTACCAACGTGTGTCATCTGCTTGCATTCTTCATGGACTTGTGATGTGTGACATAGGTATGCTGACATTACTATTGAGAACGGATTTTGTCACTGTCATAGCTAATACACATTTTCTAAATCACAGACTGCCTCCAGATTGTTTTGTGGTTCTAGGGTGTTTATTGAAGTGCTAATTATTGGAGGGGGTGGTAAAATGGTGAGGGGTGATGGTGGAGGAATGTCCATGGCAGAGTCCAGTCTATTAGTCTCACAGGTGCACTGCCCATATGGGCATAGGAAGTGGAGCTGGGGCAGTTCCAATATGGGCAGGGTTACAAAGTGGGACAGTGGGATGACAATCAGGGTGGTCTCATTTCCTGGCGGGGGTCTTGCCATCGTGCTCTGTCCTGTTCCTGGATCTCAGAGACCGCTTGCGTGGTGGTTCTCCGTCTTCAGGGGGTGGGGTGCTGGTGTGGTGGTCCTGTGGCGGGGCGTCCTGTCCACTAGCGCCGGCGGAGGTGGTGGGCAGTTCATCGTCCATGCTAATGTCAGCGGCCCCTTGGAGTGCCACAGTGTCCCTCATGATGTTCTGTATGTCCTTCAGCACCCCTATGATGGTGCCCAGGGCGGAGCTGATGTTTCTGAGTTCCTCCCTGAAGCCCAAATACTGTCCCTCCTGCAGGCGCTGGGTCTCCTGAAACTTGGCCAGGACCGTAGCCATCGTCTCCTGGGAGTGGTGGTATGCTCCCATGATGGAGGAGAGGGCCTTGTGGAGAGTAGGTTCCCTTGGCCTGTCCGCCCCCTGCCTGACGGCAGCCCTCCCAGTTCCCCTGTGTTCCTGGGCCTCCGTCCCCTGGACCGTGTGCCCACTACCACTGTCCCCAGGTCCCTGTTGTTGTTGGGGTGGTGGGTTATCCTGGGTTCCCTGTAGTGGTGGACACACAGCTGATTGACGTGTCCTGGATACGGAGGTATGGGCCCGCTGGGTGGGTGCTGTGCTGTTGTTTCCAGGGGGTGGAAGGTCTGTGTTGGGCTGTGCCTGTGCGAGGGGAACCGACTGTCCCGAGGCCCACGATGGTCCGGGCTGGTCATCTGGATCCAGTTGGCCAGAGCTGCTGTCATCACTGTGGGCCTCTTCTGTGGGTGGGGTAGAGATGTCTGGACCCTCCTGTCTGGTGACGTTAGGTAGTGGTCCTGCAGGTGTGTAAAAGTATGATTATTGTATGTGTGTGTGTCATGGTGTGCAATGGGTGGGTGAGCGTGTACCCCAGTGCTAGCATTCCTGTCTGGGGGCATGTGTGATGATGGTTGGGGGGGTGTTATGGGTATGTGCAGTGGGCATGCTTTAGTGAGGGGTGCCCATGCTTTGTTGTGTCATGAAGGGCTTGGTGTTGGGATGGGTGGTTTGTGTTATTAGTACATTAGTGAGGAGTTGGAGTGATAGGGGAGGGGGTGAGGGTGGGGGTGTTTGATAGCATGCAGGTAGGGTGGGGGATATGATAGTTAAGATTTGACTTACCAGTGTCCATTCCTCCACCGACTCCTCCGAGGCCCTCAGGATGCATAATGGTCAAGACCTGCTCCTCCCATGTTGTTAGTTGTGGGGGAGGAGGTGGGGGTCCGCCGCCAGTCCGCTGTACCGCGATGTTGTGCCTGGAGACCACGGAACGCACCTTCCCCCCGTAGGTCGTTCCACCTCTTCCTGATGGCCTCCCGATTTCTTGGGTGCTGTCCCACTGCGTTGACCCTGTCGACTATTCTTCACCATAGCTCCATCTTCCTAGCTATGGAGGTGTGCTGCACCTGTGATCCAAATAGCTGTGGCTCTACCCGTACGATTTCCTCCACCATGACCCTGAGCTCCTCCTCAGAGAACCTGGGGTGTCTTTGCCGTGCCATGGGGTGGTGTAGGTGATGTGTGGGGTGGTGTATGTGGTGATGAGTGTGATGATGTGTAGTGGTGTGTGGTGTTTTGTGCGTGGATGTTGTGTGGGTGATGGTGTTGTGTGCCTCTGTGTGGTGGGGTTGTCTATTCTGTGCTCTCTCTCTGGCCTTCGTCAATCAGTTTTGGTCGTAGGGGTTTGTGGGTGATGTGGGTGTGTGTTTTATATTGTGTTGGGTGTGTGGGAGTGGTGTTTGTATGTGTATCAGGTGTGTGTAATTCGAATTGTCCAATGTGACGGTGTTTTGGAGATGTGTGTGTATTTTGAGCGCGGCAGTGTGTACCGCCAATGGAATACCGCGGTTGAAAGACCGCCGCGTGGATTCGTGGTTCGTGATAGCATGGGCGTGTTTCTGTTGGCGTGACGGTGGAGGTTTTGTTTTCACCCGTTTATCACTGACCTTTGGTGTGGCGGACTTGTGTGGGTGTCTGAATTTCGGCGGATTCCGAGATGTGGGTCATAATAGCTGTGGCGGATTTCCACGGCTGCGGCGGTGTATTGGCGGTCTTCTGCACGGCGGTAAGCGGCTTTTACCGCCAATGTTGTAATGACCCCCATAGTGCTATATGATATAAGTGGTATATTAGGAGCTTTGCATGTCTCCTAGTTCAGCCTAAGCTGCTCTGCTATAGCTACCTCTATCAGCCTAAACTGCTAGAACGCTACTAATCTACTACTAAGGGATAAATGGACCTGGCACAAGGTGTAAGTACCATCAGGTACCCACTATAAGCCAGGCCAGCCTCCTACAATGAACGTTCTACCTCCCATCACCCATTGAAAGCTACTCACCTGGGGGGGGGGTGGAACACATATCTGCAGTGTGCTATGCTAGATGTAACCTGATGTTAGAAGTGGGGTCTTTGGTTGGCAGTCAGGTTACCCCCTGTCCAAGCAAGGACCCTTACTCTAGTCAGGGCAAAGGAGAAACACACCTGGTTAGCCCCCACCCACCCCCTTGGTAACTTGGCATGAGCAGACAGGCTTAACTCAGAAGCAATGTGTTAATTATTTGTACCAACACACATAGTAATACAGTGAAAACACTACAAAATGGCCACCACACCAGTTTAGAAAAATAGACAATATTTACCTAAATCAAACAAGACCAAAACAACAAAAATCCAACATACACGAGTAAAAATATGAATTTTCGAAAGAACAAGAGTCTTACTGCTTAGAAAACAATGGAAACATTCCTGGTTTCGGTCAAAAATAAAGTCGCACGGGTGAAAGTCAGAGATGCATCGTTTTTCTCCCTCGCAAGAGATGCTTCAATTTCCGAATGGGGCACCTAGGATCCGCACAGAGTCGGGTTGGCTTTGACGCCCAGGGACGACCTGTGAAAAATCCATTCTCACAGTATTATAAAACCACACTGTGTGGGGTTTGCGTCATTATCAGCAGCCGCAAGCGGGTGTGAGTCGTTTCTGCAGCTGCAATCCATCGTTCTCCCAGCCGCGATGCAGATAGAGCTACGATTTTGGCTACGAAGCCAGCGGCACGTCATTTATCAGCCACGTTGCAGATTGTGCATCAAAGTTTTCCCGCATGCCGTTCTGTGCGTGGATTTTAAGCTCTTGTTCTGCCAACTTCACCTTTCAAGGGCCCCAAGACTAGATAGGGTACCACTTGGCAGGGCACGAGTCTCAGCAAAGAGTCCAGTTGCTGGCAGAGGAAGTCTTTGATGGCCCTGAGACTTCAAAACAGGAGGCAAGCTCAGTTCAAGCCATTGAAGATTCTTCACAGGAAGGAATATACCAAAAAGTCCAGTCTTGGTCCTCTTTCATAGGCAGAAACAGCAACTGCAAGATAGCCCAACAAAGCACAGCCGCAGGCAGGGGCAGCACTTCTCCTCAGCTCTCCGGCTCTTCTCCTTGGCAGAGGTCCCTCTTCAATCCAGAAGTGATCTAATCTTCAGAGGTTTTGGGTCCAGTACTTATACCCCTTTCTGCATTTGAAGTTAGTAAACTTCAAAGAAAAGTCTCTCTTGTTTGCAGGACCCTTCCTTGCCTAGGACAGGCCCCGGACATACACCAGGGGGTTGGAGACTACATTGTGAGAGGGCAGGCACAGCCCATTCAGGTGTAAGTGACCACTCCTCCCTTCACTCTAGCACAGATGGCTCGTCAGGATATGCAGGCTATACCCCAGCTCCCTTTGTGGCACTGTCTAGAGGGGATTCACAAAAGCCCACCTGTCAAGGACAGGGAATCCACAAGCAGGCAGAATCACAGAATGGTTTAAGCCAGAAAACGCCTACTTTCTAAAAGTGGCATTTTCAAACTAACATTCCAAAAACTAACTTCACTAAAAGATGCATTTTTAACTTGTGAGTTCAGAGTCCCCAAACTCCATATTTCTATCTGCTTTCAAAGAGAATCTGCACTTTAAAGTTATTTAAAGGCAACCCACATGTTAACCTATAGGAGCGATAGCTCTTGCAACAGTGAAGACTGAACTTAGTAGTATTTCACTGTTAGGACATGTAACACGCATCAGTACACGTCCCACCTTTAACATACACTACATCCTGCCCATAGGGCTACCTAGGGCCTACCTTATGTATGAAAAGGGAAGGTTTAGACCTGGCAAGTGGGTACACTTGCCAAGTCGAATTGGCAGTTTAAAACTCCACACACAGACACTGCAGTGGCAGGTCTGAGCCATGTTTACAGGGTTACTAATGTGGATTGCACAACCAGTGATGCAGGCCCACTATTAGCATTTCATTTACATGCCCTGGGCACCTCTAGTGCACTATACTTGGGACTTACTTTTAAATCAAATATGCCAATCATGGAAGCCAATTACACATGCATTTACATAGGAGCAATTGCAATTTAGCACTGGTTAGCAGTGGCAAAGTGCCCAGAGTATCAAAAACAGCAAAACCAGAGTCCAGCACACATCAACAACCTTGGAAGCAGAGGCAAAAAGTTAGGGGAGACCACGCCAAGGATACCAAGTCTAACACCTGATATATATGGCCAGGTAGAAGCTGATGTACAGGTCAGTTCCTACTTCACATTCTGCAGCTGTCTGGTGACTCGATACTGAACTACTGCTAACTGGGAGGTAATATGGACAATATAAAGTTACACAGCAGACAAGATCCAAGTCAATCAACAGACAGACAATCTGGTATCCTGTAGCAAGGTGTATTTATAGGAATTCCTTCTATCCCAAATATATTTGAAAGTGTGTGTCACTGTCATGTCTGGGAATCAAGCTAAGCCTTACTGTACATGGCTCATTGCACATCTGCCTTTCAAAGTTTGATACCACATGTTGCATTACAATCTGTAACTGTTCAACTTTTTCAACAGGTCACCTATCCAATGTGACCAGGGAGTGAACACTTGATACAGTCACTTCCCCCCTGGATGAAGCCCTCAGTGAGGAGAGCACCCCTGGATATGAGGACAATGAGGACGTCTCTGGCCCATCTGGAATACCTAGTCAGTCTACCACTGTCAGCCTCACCATGCCCACATCGACTCCTCCCAGCCCTGTTGCTTCGACATCCCAGGCAACCATTAGCCCCCAAACCTGTGTTCCAAGGACAGTTACTACCATAATGTGCCCACCAGTACAGGTACCGAAGGCACCACTAGAGAACCCAGACAATGAAGGACATGGCATCAGTGGGAATGAGGCAAACTGCTCTAAGGGCACAGGCACATGGGGATAGGGTGCATGGGAGGGATCATGTGGGCCAACGGATTGGGGCTGCTAGGAATACAACCAGCTAGGACACCATCTCTCAAGTCTTGGGAGCCTACCAACAGTCCCAAGGCGTGATGGGCCAGGTACTTGCCATGATGGGGAGATCAAGCAGCTGCAGAGGGTCAACCACCAGGAAGTCATGCAAAAGTGAGAGGCCCACAATGCCAACATGGCCTCCGTAACAGGGGTGCTAAGAGACATTAACACTACCCTGAGAAAGTTATGTCCTCAACAGCAGACCCCTTACATTGGCCATGTAACATCAGGCCCTTCTACATCTGTGGCAGCCAGTGGAATGGAGGCTCTGCAAGAGGAAGGACATGGCTCAGACACCACAGCCTCTGTAGCTGAAGAACCCCCGGCAAATGTGGATGTCCACCAAAACATCCAAGAGGAGCAGATGCCAAGACATCAACCACTGCCAGGAAGTGATACTGTACTCGTTGTTTTTTGACTGTGTTACAACCAGTCTCCCTTTTTCAATGGCAGAGGGACACTGGACTTGATACTACAAATGGTGCAGCAGCTACCCTGATGATTTCATCCACCATGATTGAACCCTTCACTGTTTGAACTTTATGATTTGATCTCTTTCCCTACATGTTCCATGCACTTGTAAATAAACACAACTAAACCACATCCCACTATTTTGAACAGTTAACTGTGAAAAGTGTTTCTTACACATGATATTCACATATGTAGCAAATCTGTTAAGTCACATCTCACATGTACTGTTGAATTTGGGTCATATGTATGTACAATTTTACAAATGGACACATGCCCAATCCCATTTATTGCACTTTCCTGCATATAGGTTGACAACATGCCAAATATCCCACAGTGCAGTACAGCTTCACAATTTAATGCTCCAGCATACGTGTAAATAACAAGCACCCCACAGACGAATGAAGTTAGGGACATGTCACACTTTGTCCATACAAATAGGCAAACAGATTGATTTAATTCGTCATCAGCTAAAGCCTTATCACATATCCATACCATACCTCCCAAATGACCATACCCCATAATACAGACAAAGGTCAGTACAACTGTCCCCAGTTATAGAACATTCCATTTACCATGGTCAGGTATCTGTAGGCATGCTACTCACCTATGTCATTCTTGACACACATGCACAATGGCCTGCAATGAGGAAACACAGTGACAGCTACATACAAGTTAAATAGCAGCAGCATCTAACCAATGAGAAGGTTATGGTTATGGATTGCACAGGATGACGTGTCAGAGAAACAAGACCACACATATATTACACCTTTGGACCCAGATAAAATTGCACACAGTTCTAAAGTGTGGAACAGTACACTACCATCCCACTGTCCTGACAGTCTGGGCATGGAACTCACACACCACCAACATGATGCCATGCAGTACTTGCATCTATCCATGTTCACTTCACATGTCAGACCTGCAAATCCCACCTGCCTGTGACACAATTCAGAACTGACCACATGAGGATGACCTTGTGAAGAAATCTGCAAAGTAAAAATGTAATACAAAAGGTATAGGCAGGTAATGGTAATGAAGACCAATAAAGACATGTCCCAAATGCAATAGTAACACTGATTTTGCAGAGTGACAAACATTAGCAAAGGAGATCATCACAACAAGCACAACTCCAAGTACACATTTGCATGCACACCTGAGCAATGTACTGCTAAGCAACTAATGAGCTGTCTGGTGGTCATACAAAGACCCTTCTCAAACATCTTCAAGCCCCCAATAACCCACTGAGTAAAGTATTTAACAGAACAACACATACCTACAGTCAGTTGAAGTACTGATTTATGAAATCTGCCCATCTGTCTTCACCTTCATCCTCATCACTGTTATCCTCACTTGTCATTTCTGCATTTCCACCCGCTGAAAGTGCTAGCTCCCCCTCGTGTGGTATATATGAGATCTGATGTCTGAGGGCAAGATTGTGGAGCATGCAGCAGACAACAATGATTTGATACACTTTGGTGGGTGAGTAGAGGAGGGCTCCACCAGACTTATCAATCCAACAAAATCTAGCCTTTAGGAGCCCAAAAGTCCTCTCCACGACACACCTTGTCCTTCCGTGGGCCTCATTGAAGTGAACTTCTCCTGGTGTGGTTGGGTACCTCACTGGTGTCAACAACCAGGGGCGATTTGGGTAACCAGAATCCCCTTTCAGGAATTGTTACATTTGTGCATAAATAAGTTTTTGACATCATTACATTTGGCAGCAAACATAAGATACTGACACACATCACATATATGACTTACCAACCAGCCAGGCCCTCTGTGTACTGTTGTGTCACCAACAGTGGGATATTAGTGTTCTTCATGATGAAGGCATCATGAACTGAACCCGGGTACTTTGCACATACTTGAGCAATATAGAGGTCCTCCAAATAGGCTACCTGGACATTTATGGGGTGGAAGTTCTTCCTGTTCTGATACACCTGTTCATTGGCATTAAGGAAAACCAAGGCTACATAGGTACCATCAATGGCTCCCACCACATGTGGCATGTGTGCCAAAGCATAAAAATCAGCCTTCACGTAGCCAAATCTTCACTCAGTGGAAATCTGATGTAGATGTCCAGGTGTTTCAACAGTACTGAGAGGACATCCTTCAAGACCAAACTGAACATTGGCTGTGACATCCCTGCAGTTAAGGCCACAGTATTTTGAAAGGAGCCTGTGGCCAGGAAGTTGAGCACTGACATGACTTGTACAATGGATGGAATGCTATTGGGATGACAAATGACAGGCATCAGATCTGGCTCCAACTGACAAGAGAGATCCATGATTGTCTGCCTATCCAGGCGGTAGATCTGGATGACACATTGATCCTCCATAAGTGTGAAACTACATATATTACACATGACGCTTGGACATGCCATATGAAAAAGGTAAACATTTTACACAGGACATAACTAGGGAAATAATGGCTTATTGCTGCAATGTCATCCTCTTACCTCGATTGTGACTAGGAAATGGATATGTAGGTCACTGAAAGTCTCAGTGACAAGGACATTCTTACCATGTTTCAAATATGATAGACACTAATAAGATTGAACCAATTGCCATGAGGGTGCAGACTATGCCACTAATGATGCATTGCTCACATGTCATGAATATTACAACATGTCTATTAATTAAGATTTGAAGTACATGGTTGCACAAAGCCAGCACTGAAAACTATGGCATAGATATGTTTCTGACCTTGTGACACATTTTATTTTTACTATTCTGACATCTAATGACCTTAAAATGGCAACTGTTTTACCTACGGTACTGGACATTGGGAAATGACCTACGTCCGCCGGTCGAAGTCATAATGGCAGTAGGTGGATACTACAGCAGAGGATATTGCCATTGGAACACATAGTTGCATTTGCCAGTCTTCGGCCAATGGCGATGTCCGCCGGCAATGCCGGTGTCTTACGTAGCAGACGTGACCGCCATTTCAAACTTCATCTCTCACTTAACTCCTGATACTGCTGCCAGCAAGACCTCCACAACTTGAGCTGCTGTGTACTGCCTCTAGGAAAAATCATGCCACATCCTACATGTGATAGGGCCCCTGCCTTCTCACGTGAGGAGCTGGAGAAGCTGGTGGAGGAGGCCCTACCCCTGTATGGACAGCACTATGGTGCACCAGAGGAGCAGGTAAGTGTACCATGTGCACAAACATTTCCTTAGCCTAACTATACTTTGTAATACTAAGCGAAGTCTGATGGGCAATGTTACTAATTGTGTCCTAAAGGTCTGTAGGGTGCCAAAGTTGTGATAGAATGGGATGAGGTCCTGGTCATGTCCTTATGTTTGGGGACAGAGTTTGAGTCCTGAGACATTGTGGAGAGTATTTGATGTATGTTCCCTGGCTCACTGTGTGAATGTTGTACAAGGTTAGTGGAGTTGGTATACCATACTCCTCCTAATATACCATTTGCATATGTGTTTGCTGTCTGATCATATGTGATAACATGAAAGCTGGTGCTGGCGATGCATGTCATCTGCCTGTGTCCACCTCACATCTGGCCTCACTGCATATGCTCATCTATCAGTGGAGGGGATGTTCAAGATAATCAGTCTTTGGCTAGTTGTACTAACTAGTTAGTTACCCTGCCTTTTTTAGTATGGAACATGTGGACATTAAATTCTTTATTCTTTCTATGTCATCCATGCAGGTCAACACCCATCAGAAAAAGGGAATCTGGTTTGCCATCACAAAGAAAGTGCGGACCCTGGGGGTCTACAGCTGGCGGAGCTCCCATTGTCAGAAGAGGTGGGAGGACCTGAGACGCTGGGCTCGGAAGACAGCAGAGGCTCAGCTGGGGATGTCCTCCCAATGAGGATGGGGTGCCTGTCGGACCATGACCCCCTAATGGCCCGAATTTTGGCAGTGGCCTACCTTGAGTTGGATGGGCATGGGCGTTTGAAGGCAGAACAGCATCCACAAGGGGGTAAGTACAGACCTTACTTATGTTTGTCCCTTTAGCAGGTGATTCAGTTAAGGAACAATATGTCATCTCTGACAATGTGGTAAGTGCAAAGTGTCACAGATCTCCTGTGTACACATTGACGTACCATAGCCATCTATAGCACTCAGGTTGCACATAGTTGCACATACCTATATATTTGGAGGCATGTTAGTCAAATATGAAGTCCCCTTATTACAGTAGCATTTTATTGTGTACATTATACTGCATTTCCTAGAGTTGTGATTGTACATACCAACCAACAGGTCAATCCTCCCAATATCATCGTAGAAAATTGTGTAGGTCCTTGATTCCTGTCCTCTTCAATGACTAAAGGTTCCATGACCATGTGCAAAATAGATTCATACAAATTCTAGTATTCTCTATTTTTCTAATACTTTCTGATAAGTGACAGCAGCATGTGAGGCTATGATATCCACCTGACATGTCACATGACATACAAGGTTAACTCCTTCACAACTGTGACAAAGTTATTCCCATTGGTAAGTGAGGGAGGTACATAGATACATGTGGAGTCTCATCAGAGTAGACAACATGAATGTTGGATACCATTGAGGTGTTGCAACATTTTAATGGACACACATTGGTATCAGAGGCTAGGAATTTTACTACCTTGCTAATGTTCAAGTGTACTAGGCATGATTCATAGGCAATGATAGCCTATTCACAGTTGAATTATTGACAGATATGTGTCAACATCATGTATCAATTGAAAGGTTCAGTCATGAATCAACATTGTACATAGTTATGTCTACTTGCTGTTGCTATGAAGGATGTGGCAATCGAGTCCTGGCTGTTTGGAAACCTAATGTTGGCAATAACACCTGTGTGTTGCAGGCGTGAACGTTCACATATACAAGTAAATTGTATTGGAATTATTTCTAGGCTTCTGGCCTACATCATGGTAGGTGTACCTGTCATGTTAGCAACACGTGCTTTGGCTCTAAGAATCCTACACAAACAGATCTAAGTCTTGACATGTCTGATGTGCGTGTAGTGATGTTTCCACTTAGTCAGTGGCCTATTAATGGGGTAATTGCAGGAGTAGGTAGGTCTGATTGTCATCTTTCTGCAAAGTATAGTAGTCCATATGTAAGGTACAGTCTTTTTGACATCTTGTGGTTGTGTGTGGAACATAGGTCTGAGCTTACTTGGCCCTTACCTGACTGAAACAGTTTGTTTGATAGGTACGTGACTATTTTGTTGTGATTAGGGAACCTGTATTATGTGGCAAAGTCACCTTGTTATGGTATGGACAGTCTGATTGGTCAACTTGATTCTTGGTAATGTAGGTGTTAGTGTGCTTCCTTAGCTGGTGCACAACAATATTTATATTGAGGAACTTACTTCATATTTTGTTGTGACATGATGTTGGCACTTAACTGGCACTACCTTGGGGGTGTTGGTGAACAGGATGTAATAGGACTTATGTTTACTGTATGGTAGAAGTGTTTTCTTGTCACTGTGATCATACCTGAGTTTCTGTTCTCAGCCTCAGCACCAGCAGGCGAAGGAGCCGGGGCACAGCTGAGTGGGCAAGCTACTGGCCATGGGACCTCCAGTCACGACACCACTGACACAGAGGGACCCAGTGGCCCATAGGGTGATGGGAGTGCCACGGGGATACCGGATCAACTAAATCTTCTTCAGGATCCTCCTCCAGTGCTGACTCCCTTCTGGTGGCGGGCACATCTGGGGCCAGCCCAGTACCATCTCTGTCCACCAGCCCCCTTTCTATCAGCACCCTCCCTGTAGCTCCCCACCCAGTTGGCCGTGCCCGCCCACCCAAGAGAGTGGGCATCTCCTTTGCCACAGGCGCCTGTGCCCCAGCCCCTGTTAGCCCTGCTGCCCTCAGTGAGAAGGATATTGACCTCCAGAGTTCAATCTCTGTGGGTCAGTCGACCTTCGTGAATGCTATACAGGGACTGGCAACTCAAATACAACAGAGTAATGCATTACTGGAAGGCATTTATGGTGCACTGGCTGGTTTACAGAGATCTTTTCAGGCTCTGGCCTCCACACTGACGACAGCCAGTCACCCCTTATCTACCGTCCACCCTCCACCTTCCTCTTCCCAGTCAAATTCCCCCCTTCTCTGACCCAGCGAAAGCACACAAACAAAAAGGCATGCATCTGCCTCAACATCCAAGGGTAGCGCAAACATAAGCACCACAAGACACACCACTGGCAGGCACCCACCTGCAGACACAGCAACATCATGACCTCTCCTGACACCCCTGACACCTCCAGCATCATAGACACAACACCTGACACACCTGCAGATACCACACTAACATTCACAGATCCAGCAATCACACCTATCCTACCCCTAGACAGCACCCCATCCACCACAGTCACTTCATCGCAGACACCACAACCACGTACACGCCTACATGCAGCACATCCAACGTACCTACAGTCACCACCCCAACAGACAGCCGCCCACCCACCATGGCATCCCCCAGCACCTACACCTCCCCTCAGCCTAAGACACATAAACGCCCTCACCCACAAGCATACCTCACACAAACACGCACCCAAGACATCCACACTTAAACATCAAGCAAACACTATCTCTCCCTCCACACCCAAACCCCCTTCTGATGACCGTCCAGTGTGTCTAAAAAGTTTTTCCTTTCCGAGTTTGACCTTTTACCTACTGCCTCCTTGACACCCCTAAAAGGATTGTTTCCCTTCCCAAGGCATCCCTTCCACCTCAAGGCCTCCCCTACCCCCCTGGCCAACACCCATGCCCCTCACCCCGCCAAAAGGAAGTCCACCCCTGCCAAAAAGGTCCCAACCCTCCTAAGCGAAAGTCTAAACCCCCCCTCCCAAGCCTAACCACAAACCCCCACTCCGCCACTACCCCCCACGAATCCCTGAGGTGCCTGCCTGCCCCCTTGATGCTCCTACCTGTGGAGGTTACTGGCAGTCAGGTGCCAAGTAGGGGCCCATTAAGTGCCTTTCGTGCTGTTTTGTTATGGACAATGAACTAGGCTATGGACTTGCACAAATGTATTTTAATCCCTATAATTTACATAAAATTCACCAACCAGTCATTGTTGATCTTTGTCCTGCATTTCCTTTCCTAGCTTTGAGTTGTTCCTGGCTGACATTGGTTGTGTGCCAGTATATGTGTGTGTGTGCACCTTGATACTTCTGGTATTGTCTGAGCAGTCTGTGAGGTTGTGTGCAGTGCTTTTATCCCCTAGGGATAGAGTGTGTTTTGTGTGATGGCTATGTGTATATAGCTGAAATGTTGTTGTCGTGGTGGTATGTTGTGTTAGTGATCATATATGTTTGTTGTAGTGCTGTGTGGCTTTGTGTGTTTAAACTGCTTGAGTCTGTGTGTATTGTGCATGGCATGATAGGTTTGGTGTACTCTGTATTTCTGATTTGTGTAGATTGCTAGGTTGTGTGATGGTGTAATTGTGTGTGTTCCATCACAGATGGTTGTACATTGTGTTGTATGTGAGTGATGTCCCCAGCTAGTATTGGTAGTGAGTGTTTTACATGTGTTTATATTTGTCCGGTTGTGATGTTGTTGTTACACCTTTGTATATTGTATGTTTATTTGTGAGGCTGGGCCTGTGCTGTTTAGCCGTGGGTTGGACCTGGCCCTTTGTGCAGGGTCATTCCCAAACGTTTTGCATCCTTCCTCCTATTTTTTCTGAGCTGTTTTTGTTGGCTTTAGGACTATGGGAACTGTACCACTGCTATCCAGTGCTAAAGTGCATATGCATTCTGTAAATATTGTATTGGTGATTGGCTTATCCATGGTTGACATATTTGATTTAATAGTAAGTCCCTAGGAAAGTGCACTAGAGGTGTTAAGGGCCTGTAACTCAAATGCTCCTAGTGGGCCTGCAGCACTGATTGTGCCACCCACATGAGTAGCCTATAGACATGTCTCAGACCTACTACTGCAGTCTCTGTGTGTGCAGTTTTAAACTGCCAATTCGACCTGGCAATTGTACCCACTTGTCAGGCCCAAAGCTTCCCTTTCACTACATCTAAGCCACCCTTAAGGTAGGCCCTAGGTAGCCCCATGGGAGGGTGCAGTGTATTCAAAAGTTAGGAAACATACTGGTGTGATTTGCATATCCTGATAGTGAAATCCTGGCAAATTCGGTTTTCACTATTGCAAGGCCTATCTCTCTCATAGGTTAACATGGGGACTGCCTTTAGATATCTGTTAAGTGCTGTTCCCCATTGGGAGCAGATAGAGATGGGAAGTTTGGGGTCTCTGAACTTACAATTGAAAAATACATCTGTTGGTAAAGTTGTTTTTTAGATTGTCAGTTTGAAAATGCCACTTTTAGAATTTCACCATTTTCTTGCTCAACCATTCTGTGCCTCTGCCTGCTTGTGGAATCCACGTCTGGGTCAGGCTGACAGTTGGGCTGTTTGTGAATTCCCTCTACACAGTGACACACAGGGAGCTTGGGTGTAGCCTGTATATCCTGATGAGTCTCCAGGGCTAGAGCGGTGTAGGAGAAGCTGATACCTGCACCTGATTGAGCTGTGTCCGTCCTCACACAATGCAGTCATTTTTTTTTACGCAAACCAGATACTGTGTGTAAAAACAACGTATCCATTGATTTCTATTGATTAAGACTCTTTTTATTTTAAAAAGTCATAACCTTGCTTGTGTATTTTGGATTTTGTTGTTTTGGTCTTGTTTGATTTAGATAAATATTGGCTTTGTTTCTAAACTGGTGTTGTGCCCCTTTTGTAGTGTCTACACTGTAGTACTGTTTGTGTTGGTGCAAATACTTTGCCTTAGGAGTGTAACTCCCTTGCCCTGACTAGAGTGTGGGTCCTTGCTTGCACAGAGTGCAAACTGACTGCCAACAAGAGACCTGCTGTGTGTGAATGTGAGTGTCATTGTACTGTTAAGTGTGAGTATAGCCTTTGCACCCCCTTCCTATGGCATGTTATGTTTCAGTTGAACTGCATTCATTTTACATATGTAACAGGTGAGTGTGTGCACTTATGGTTGTTGTCCTCGTTGGCGGTGATTCAGTTGTCTTTCTGTGAGCACGAGCAGTCGGATGACGTCTAGTTGTGGTTCCATAGCGGCTCCAGACGAGCATGGCTTCCTGGAGGTAAGGAACTCTTTTGATACTGTTTGTTTCCACCTGGTGTTCCGTAGTAGTCTGACCGCAGTGGAAATGCTGGCGTGTGCAACCATGGTCTCAGCCGGACTGTTGGTTGCTCCAATCGTCCATGGCTGACTGACCGCACTCTCTGTGTTGGCAGTGCTTTGGCGGTCTTCTGTGTGCACCACCTCGGAACTCATAATTTGGCCATCACCTTTCTAGTTCCTAAAAGCAAAATGTGCCAACCACGTATATCTGGTCGCGCTTGACCATGGCAAAGCCAACTTTGGAGCCCATGTCGGATACACTGAGCAGGAGGCATTGGTCAAAATGTCAACTTCAGACTTAGGGCCTGATTACAAGGCTGGCAGTCTCAAGACCGCCAGCCTTGCGGTGACGGTCAACCGCTGCGACTGTGGCAGTCCAACAGCCACATTACGATGTTGAGCAGGCAGACCCCCCATCTCACCCCCATCCCTGCCAGGATCAGTGATCCCGACTGGCTGATCGCGGTCCTGGTTGTAATCAGCCAGGATCAGTGATCCCGACTGACTGACCGCGGTCCTGGTTGTAATCAGCCGGGACGGCGCTGAACTCTGTGCCACCCTGCTGGTAAAACCACCAATAAAAGGCTATCTGAAAACAAGTGCAGGGGGCGCTGCAGGGGTCCCCCTGCTCAGCACCCTTGAAATGTGCACTGTCTAGTGTGTAGACTGTGCACATTTCAAGAGTGCCTGTGGCAGCATTGCCGCCGGCTCAATTATGAACCAGGAACAGTGGTGCCACACCTTGCCCACTGGGCTTACGGGCGGGAACCTTGGTGGAATAGTTGTAATAGGACTGGCGGGGAGACCGCCACCTGGACGGTGGTCTCCTCACCAAGGTTCTGACAGTTGGGTTTTCTGACCGCCAAACTCGTAATATGGCACTTAGGGGGTCTTTATGACCCCGGCAGTCAGTGTAAATGTGGCAGTAGTACCGCCAACAGCCTGGCGGTACATACTGCCACAATATGACATTGGCGAGTTGGCTGAAGCCAATGTACCACACCGACTGCCATGGCGGTAGCAGCCGCTGGGCTGGAGATAACAATCTCTAACCCGGCGGCCACTACTGTCCCACCGGTGGCATTATGACCCTGCCTACCACCATGGTTTTCATGGTGTTTGTAATGCCACGAAAACGATGGTGGTGGACCCTACCAGTGACAGGGAATTCCTTCCCTGTCAAAGGTAGGAGGCCCACCCACCCCCCTAACGCTCCCCTGATAACCCCCATCCCTCTCCATCCACGCGCCCCCCTCTTCCAATCCTCCCCCCATACATGCACACTCATAGGCACACATCACGCATTCACACACTCACTCACACAAGCATACACGCATTCATACACGCATGCATCCATTCATTCACGCACACATCCGTATACACATCCAAACTTACACGCAGACACACATTCACATTCCCATTCATTCATGCATTCTCACACATGCACACACACGCAAGCAACACTTGGTCAACACCAGGAAGCCTTGTTGAAAAGCTCCAGATCTTCTGTGGGATGAATTTGAAATTCAGGCTGGTTCATGGTGCCACCGGCTTCACTTTCCTCGACGGGTCATTCACCTTATGGACCTTTTTTTACAAAGTTGCTCCTAACTTCTCCAAACTTCTGGATCTTCTTACAGAAGCCCTTTTTGGGGTCTTGCAGTGTCCACAGACTTGGTCCAAGATTCCAGAAGCTCTGAAATGCTCGTTGAGAAGACAAATCTGTGAGAAAAGGCCTCTTTTTGACATGGTTAGCCTCTACCTTTTGCCTATGTTTGATGTAGCCTAGAAGTTGTAGAGCCCAGGGCCCCTGCTAACCAAGTTCCCTGGGCCAGTGCTCTTTCCCTAAAACTGTTGTTATGCATTAGCACAATTGGATACACCCTTAACTACCACCATAAGTCCCTGGTAAATGGGTACCTTGGCACCGAGGGAATGGGGTACTATGGGAGGCCCCTGAGGGCAGCAGCACTGATTGTGCCACCCTCTGGGGCCATGCATCCAGAAGCACCCAGCATTTCCATTGCAGGCTGAGTGTCCTGTGCCAACCTAAAACACAAACTCGACATGGCACCCTCCCTGTGTGCCCTGTCCACCATACAGTGCATTTACTATGGATAAGACACCCCTCTGGCAGGCCTTACAGCCCTAAGGCACGGTGCACAATACTATATGTGAGCGCATAACTGCATGACCAGTATGCCTCCACTGTGTTCTTATCAAACCTGGGACATAGTGATTGAACAGAGTAGTCATTTTAATAAATGTGCTGGACACTGGCCAACACATGTTTCCAAACTACATGATGGACATTCCAAACCCGGGTTTGTTTGGTATCAACAATACAGAATGATAAATCCAAACTGGTACCAGTGTTGGATTTATCCCTAAATGTACCCAGGGGCCACCTTAGAGCTGCCCCCTGCAAAAGCTAACTACCCTGGCATGGTTGCTGAGTGGTTCTATCCAGCCTGGCACGCCCAGACACCCAATCTACAAACCTTGGGGGAAAGCCCTGTTTCTCTGGATTGTAAAACAATGCCCTTCCTGGGTGTATGAGCTAACACCCCCTACTGCTGCTAGCTCCTTTGCAAACCCCCTTTTAGCGGGAGCAAAGGTGGGAAACCATGCAAAGGGTAGGAGGAGTGGCCACACCTGGCATGCACCACCCCTAATGTGTTGCCTGCGAGGGAGACACTCCATTTCATTTTCCTCCAAATAGCCAATCAAGGTTAGGGAAGTGGCTCTTCTCACAGGACGTGGTCACGATAGTGGATGTAGCCACTGCCGGTTAAGTATCCACTTAGACACTACCAGGTTCCCCCTAAAATGCTCACTAAATTCAGTTTTAAGTGGGCATCCCTAGACTGAGAAATCAGATTCAAATGACAGAAAAAAGATCAGCACAAAGAAGATCCAAGGCATGCTGAACTATTGACCTTCTGCAGAAAGAAAAGGTGCCAAACCTTGCCTGCTGCACCCGGGACCCGGCAGTCAGTGCTGAGGAGCTACTGGACAACTGGACTGACCTCAAGAAACCCAGAGGACCTCCAGGTTTCACCAATTGCCCAAGAACTTCCTCCAGAGTGGAGTTGCCACTCTGAACAACAAAGAAATCAGCAACCCAGTGAGGGTCACTTCTTTGACCAGCCAATAACTCCTGAATTGGAAGTTGCAGCCAGACCTGACGACACACCAATGACCAAGAGGACAAGCCCTGTAAGCGTGCCAAGTTTGGTGGTACTGCCCCCTCCAGTGGCTGATTTGTACCAATAGCCTGGGTACTGGTCAGCTGAAGTTGGACACCAGAAAAGCCAGCGCACCCGGGGCTAAATAAGGACCAGGAGGAAGGCCCAGTTGAAGGACTTCAGGAACACTCCAGACCTCCTGCCAGAGAGCCCCCATTGACCTGCAAGCGACCCTTAAAGTGACTTACCTCCAGATCTCAAGGGCATCTTTGCACACAGCTCCTGGATCACCAATTCACTCTGCACCCAGACACCCTGTGCCTTACAACAAAGAACCTGCTCTGCCCTAAGGATCCCTCACCCCTTACAACCTTAACACTCCAAGGGGACCCCAAGGAACCACCTCTAAACTTACCTGTGCAGTGCTTTTCCAAATGGTCCCTCACAGTGGCCCTGAACCAGCTCTAGAGACTTTCCATCACTGCTCCCGTCAGAACCAGGAGCTTCCCAAACTTCTCCAGCTGGTGCAGTGTGCCCACAGATAACCTCGACCAATCTGCAAAAGGAGAACTTGGTAACTCAACTGTACAATTTTATATGTATTTTTAAAGGTGACTTTACACTGATTCCTATAGTACGTAATTACATACAAATTTTTTATTAAACTTCAAAAATCCATATCGCCAAACGTACTTAACCAATTTTGATAATCTTGGTCTTAAAATGTATATAAAAATCTGAAGTATTTTTAAAAATTGGTCTCGAGTTATTCCTTTGAATGTGTGAGTAGCATGATTGAGACTGTGAGTACAACAAATGCTTTGCACTTCTCCAAGATTGGCCTGACTGCTCGACCAAGCTACCATAAAAATTAGAGCATTAGGTGATCTAGTTTTTACCTCTGTAAACCAATGTGTGGTTGCCTGGACCCCTGCACAGTGTGCCTAGCTGTGCACTCTACATAGAGGGCCAGTCTCCTACAAATTCCCAGAATGCACCTGGTCAGCATCCTGGAAAGGCCATTGGACGCTGGTCAGCTTGGCTCTTCTTTCAGAATTTGATGCAGGGGACTCTTTGTAGCTCCTTTGTGGCTGTTGCTTCCAGGGTGTCCACTCCTGGCTCTTCAGAAGTAAGGCAAAGTCCTTTTTGTAGTGAAGCCCAGAGTGTGCAGCTAGTGCATTCCTTGTCAGTGCAGTCCTTCAGGTGCAGATCGGGGGTCCAGAAGCAGTCCTGCTCCTTCAGTCTTCCTTCCAGCAGGGATCTGAGTTGCTGGGCATCTCCTTTGTATTTATCCATGCTCCTGGGTTGGCAAGCAGGGGGGCATTCCTGACCAGTTGGGTGCAGGGTGGTCCAGGGTGTCACCCTCTGGGGTGACCACTCTCTGCGAAGTGTGGCAAAAATCGATCCCAGAAAGCACTATTCTTTAAAAATCCAAGTTGTAGAAAATCTCTCCTGGGAGGATAGATCTGGCTGAGCCCACCCACTGGTGTGGCTAAGGTTCCCTAAAAGTCCCCCTTCAGTCCCTCTCCTAATCTAATTACTTAGGCTCCCAACTGGCTGGGGGAGCAGGAAATGGAGAAGCTCTGGTATTTCTCCCAGGTGGTTTTTCCTCATTTGAAGACCCATTTGGCCAACCTACCCCCCTCCTGCTCCGCCATCTGCTACAGCAGTTCTCCACCCATCAGATGTTTCCTTTGTTTCAGTTAGGCCACTTCACACCTCAGTAAGGTTGCTTGGCACAGGCTGCCAGAGGCTGACCAATCACAAAAGGGCACTACAGGGCTGATTTGGTAACTTTCTGAAAGAGTTTTAAAACATTTTTCCAGTACTAGTTATAATAAATCTAACATTGACAAGTCATTGGAATTATTCTAACTATTAATTTGTTATCAATCATGACATATTTAGCTCACTCCTAGGGGAAATAAGACTTTATTATTTTAAAATAAAGCCTCCCAATGTTAGTCTATCGCGCTAATATAGTACAATGGGGAAAACTAAATTGGCAGTTTGTCTCTCACCAGGGCTTATAAAACCACTTTCATAATGTCCCCGCTTATATTTACACTGCCCTTAACACATAGGGCTGAATTATGGGGGTGACATATTTAAAAATAACATAGTTTTAGACTTTGAAAGTACTTTTAATTCCAAAGTCGAATTTGTGGAGATTTTTAATTTGAAAGCACCCAGCAAGGAAGGCCTGCCCTTAAAAAAGACACCAGATACCTCCTAGCAGTGCACCCATGGGTGCCCTAACTCCACTGGGGTCCCTAAACCTACAGGCCCTACCACATACTAGCAACTTACAGGTAGGTTGTCAGAGCCAATTATAATTATGCCTAATTTGCATATACCTTTTAAACACAGCACTGGTCCTAGGTCTGGTTGGCAGAGGCAGGGCACAGGCAAAGTCAGTAACCACCAGTACCTAGTCAAAAAAGATGGGGGTAATCAGGGCCAAAATGATGACTTTCTCACAAAATCTATCTATCTATCTATCTATCTATCTATCTATCTATCTATCTATCTATCTATCTATCTATCTATCTATCTATCTATCTTTCTATCTATCTTTCTATCTATCTATATATATATATATATATATATATATATATATAAATACTCTTAAAAAAACAAAGTTTACAGGGACATTATAGTTAGGTTCGGTATTTACTCACACAAAACCAGAGAAATGCAGCAGTTATAGTTATTTCAAGTAACTATAACTCGCGGCCTAAGGTAACAATAACTGCGTGCCCCGCCATGCATCGTTTTTTTTTCAAATGCTTCATAGGGGAGAGGCTTCAAAGGGAGATAGGAGGGTATACGTTAAGTTGTGATGTGATACTGGCATTTAATGTCTCTGTAGTGTGGTTGTATCTCTTGTGGTTAAAACAAATAAAAAGATTTATCAGCAAAAAAGTTGTCACAAGTGCTGTAACACACTTGCTTTATCTTCACCAAGCCCAGAAGTTAGGATCATTTGTCCTTTCCAGAAGTTGAGCTTCAACTGGGGCACCTTCAACATTTATATTTGTAAGTGCTTCCTGTTGAGGTTTAATTTCTGTGAAATGAGCATCACAGCCAGAACGAAAGCTCACCTGCTGATTTATCCAACAAGAGCCCACTGTTTTGTACAAAAATTAAATCCAACTGGAGTACTTTCTACTGGTTAGTAATTGCTACCTTGCTTTCGACCCCGGGAACACCATTCTCAGAGGCCCACCACTATTAATTGGTTGAGGAATGCAGACCCCCCTTCCTTGGTCCAATCTCAGCCCCAGGGACCCCACTCCCAGGGCCTGGCCTTCATTAAATGGAGGAGGGGGACCCCGCAGCCCTGCTCCCCGGTCCCATCTCAGCCCATGGGACCTCTTCCTCCAGGACCCGACCATCTGTCCTGCGTGCCCCCCAGGGCACACAGTGTGGAATGAACCATAGGGGGAGCTTCAAGGCTCCTGTGGTCCCAGCCAACTCCCCGCCTCCTGCTAAACATGCAGTTCCCTGTCTGCAAAAGCAATTGTTTCCTTTGTTTCCCTGCCTGCATCTTTGCAGGCTAGGAAATAGAGGAAAACTCTGCTTCCAGCGGGCGCGAGCTGTTTGACAGGTCTCGCCCGCAGGAAGCAGAGTGTTTTCTCTGACTTGGTGGGAGCTGTCATAGCAGCAGCCAGCCCTGGGGGGTTGTGTTCCCAGGGCCATTATTGGATCCACAAGGTGTACCTTGTGCCTCCTCCAACATTTGTTAGCCAAGGGAGGTGGTGGCCACCAGGGCAGCGGACCCCCTATCTTATTTTATTTCAGCCCCAGGGAGGTGGCTGTCCCTATGGCATGGGGGGTCCACAGTATACGCCCTACTATATTTAAAAGATTTTGCTCCGAGGAGGTGGTGGTTTCTGGGATACGGGGGACTGCACGGCCCCCTGCATAGTATTTGATTTAAGCCCCGGAAAGGTGGTTGTCCCTGGGGCATAAATAAGCCAGGGGACGGGGATGGGCCCTGCCCATGCACCCCTCCTTTATTTTTTAGATGCCCCTGGGACCTAGCCCACCCAGGGGTTTTAGTAAAACAAGCGTGGGAGACTGCGCTTGTTTTCTCTTTTTAAATGATCTGCAAGTTCACAACATCATTGCGAATTTGTCTCAAAAAAGTTCTTAAAAAGGTGTTTTAGCCTTGGTAGGATCCCTCTGGGACCCCAGTACCAAAGCTAAAGGGTCAGGCTGTCCCTATAATGGCCCCTTTTTAAAAGAATCTTTTTGTCTGTGACCCAGCTGAAGCCGAGTCCCAAGATGGCGACCTACCCCTCCAAGTACCTAAACCCATGCCACACACGGCCTTTGGCTGTGCATGGCAGGGTGTTGGTCACAGGGCCTGGCAGCAGAACCTCATTAAGCAGCTAACTCCGCGCCATGCACACCCTTCAAAAAGATAAGACAAGGGGGCAGGGTAGGATTACCATGACCCCCTAGCCTTGATGCTGGGGCCTGTCTGGGGCCTGTCAGGGCAAAAACACATTATTTTAAAGATTTCTACCATGAAATTGCAGCGGATATGTGAACTTGTGGCAAAAAATAAGGAAACAAGCCAAACACGGTCTTCCGCACTTGTTTTCACTTTAGCCTCCGTGTGGACCAGGTCCTGTGCAATAAGGATAAGAAAAAGTAGGGGGTGTAAGGTGCCCCCTCCTAGGGCCCTTTTTAGACTCCGGGGACCAGTACCTCCCCGGGGCTTTAATAAAATATGGGAGGGGGCTGCGCGGATCCCCTTGCATTGGGCTCATTGAGCCCCAGGGACCACCACCTCCTCAGGTAATTTTTAAAAACAAAGGGGGGGCCACGCGAACCGCCTGCATGGGGCTTTAATGCTTCTTGGAGATCATCACCTCACTGGTGCTAAATAAACAGTGATAGGGACCATTTAGACCCTCTGGGCCATATATGGCCCCAGGGACCCCATTCCCTGGGGTGCAGCCATGTCTACCAGGGCATCCAGTTTGTAATGATGGGGACTGCACGGGGAGCTGGCGCAGCCCCTTCCTTTAATTAGCATGATCTGTGGGGCCGTATATCTCCCAGGAGTAAGGGGACCTCATGGACCCCTCCTATTTTAATTTATTACTGGTTCCAGGAGGTGGTGGTTCCCGGGGGGTCTACGCAGACCCCCTCTACATTTTTTAAATGTAGCCCCAGGGAGGTGGTGTTAGCCAGGGCATATAGGTTCAGGTGGGGGCCCCCTCCTTTAAAAAAAAAAAAGTCTGGGAAGGTGGTTGTCCCTAGTGCCTAATGAGCCCAAGGGAGGGGGTCTGTGCATCCCCCCTCTCATATTTTTAAAGCCCTGGAGAGGTGGTCATCCATGGGGCTAAAAACTTCCCTAGGAGGGGGGCCCTGTGCACCCCCTCCTTTTTTTGTATATTCCCTAATGCCTCAGGACCTGGCCCACCCAGGGGCTAAAGTGAAAACAAGCGCAGGAGACTGTGCGTTTTTTTAAATTGTTGCAGATTCGCAAATCTACAGCGATTTTGCACCAAAAATTTAAAATAAAATGCTTTTTTTGCCATGGACCAGTCACAGGGTGACCTCAGCACTAAGGTATTCCTACCCTGCCTCCTTTTGTATATTTTAACTTTTTTTTGGGACTCACCTGAGTCTGAGTTCCAAACTGGCTGTCAGCACTTCCTGATTGACGGCTTCACAAATACTCCCGATCTCGTTCAGAGATCTGATTGACTGCCTACACTTCAGGTATGAAGCGGGATTAAGGGCCTCATTAAAGAATTCAGACGGGTTGACTGCGGTCGAAGTCGTGGTCAGCCACGGCAGTGCCCATGGCGGCACCACCCAGCTGATCACGACTTCACTTTCAACCAGCCTTTCCAAGGTGGTTGTACAGCCATGGGAAAGCTGGTGGAAAGCCAGTGCTGGGGAGCTAAGGGGGTCCCCTGCCAGCACCCTCGGAATTTGTGCTGTCTGTTATGCTGGGGCTGGTGTGCGACGGCATTGGCCCTGAGGGAGCCAAGGCCAATGCTGCTGCACTGTTTCCACTGGGCTGATTGGCAGAAGCATCAAAATATGGCATTTCCGCCAATCAGCATGGTGGAAACATTGTAATACATTGGGGGTGAGGCCACATCCTTTACGGAAGCCTCACCACCGAATAATTGACAGTCTCAGCATCAATGCCATAGGAGTCTTTTCTTGCCTGTTTCATAATATATCCATAACTCTGACAATCCTTAACTTTTGAACATTGCAACAAATCAAAGTAGTACAATAATAACATCTGTGTCATTTGACAGTACAATGACTTGATTGAAAGCATTTCAAACAACCCACTCAACATGTGGCACAACACAAAGGTCAGCATTCTCCAATTTTCTGTTAAGTTCTTCAACAATATGGGCAATACCTTTTGAATATATCTGTGCAGGCCCCAACTCCTCATTGACAATCATTCCACCTGCAATAGTTGGAAATTCAGTGTTCACTGAAGCATCAGCAATGTTTTGGCGAGCTAACATCTCCAGGTTCATCTTGTTCGATGTTGATGACCACAATTTCTCAAGTTGCACATGTACAGATCGAATATTTGATGCAGGCAAGGTCAATTGTTCCACTTGTAGACATTCATCTGATTCACAGTCTTTAACAGATAGTTCAAGATAACTGTCAAAGACAATGTGCAGTTCTTGCAAGGTGCACAGTGACTTTGATATTTGTAGAACAACCTGAACGACCTCTTCGAAGTTTTGCATGGATGAAATCTTTACCATTCGCATTTGTGACATATAGTCCACAACAACACCAGTTTTCAATGAGGACATCTTTACGAATTTAAATTCTTCAGGTGAAAGTTTCTTTCGAGGTCTTGTACAAGTTTGTGTTTCACTGGTTTGCCTGCAGCATCTACATCAAATAATGTGTTTGTTGGAAGACGATCATGCAATAGACTGCCCTTAATAAATTCACCCCTTTCTTTTGCTACATCCATCTCTCTATGTGCTTGAGAACGTTGTTTTTTCGTAACCTTTTTTGTAGTGGCTGGTTGGACAAAACTCTTACTATGGCAAGTAAAGCATGGAAGCTTAGCTTTAGTGATTATGTCAAACAGCTTTTTCTCTTTCAATACAAATCTCTCCTTCTTCAGTTCTGCGTATAGTTTCAATCCATGTTCCAGGACATCTAGTAGACATGTCTTTATGTAATTATCCACATATTGTTTGGTCACAAAGTTGTGTAGTATCACAGGCTCAGTCATTTCAAAGGGGTTTCCTTGCTGCCGCATGAAATGAAGAAGGCTGTTAACATGTTTATTAAAACGTTCCCCTCTTTTTCCTACAAGTTAGTGGTGAGGAACAGTTTCACAATGGTCCATTAATTTTGAATTTGTCATCCCTCTGAAACATTGCACATAGAAAGGACTGCATGGTAAACCAGGTGCCATTGAGCAACATTTTCACTTTTACATGTCTGATCAACAATTCTCTTGGAGCTATCATGTGTAAAAAATGTCCCCAGTACTTGTAAAGTTCTGATTTTTCTTCTCATTCTTCGACAAACTCTACGAACTTGGTTTTCAGGTTTTCTGATTTTGAACTGAGGGTATTGAACATTTCTTGGCTTTGCATTATGCCTTTAAATGAAGTGCACCCTGTGCCTTCTTCACTTTCCAGATAAGGCATGTAAAAACCTAATTTGTCATCCTTGTTCCAGAGAGCATTCCAATGCAATGTGTCTATAGCCTCAGATTCGATGAGCATACCTTGTAACAAATGAATATAATGAGCTCTGCTTAATACTGACTGGACAGTTTTGCTTCCAAAGATTTCAGCCTCAATGAGTGCATCACCTATGTCACATCTACTGAGACAACTTCCTGTACACCGCAACACAACTTTTTTCATGTGGAAAACACCCATCATTGGATAAAGATTATCAAAATCTACCCAATTGCTCATAAAAATGTCAGCTACAATACGAAAAACATCTTCATTGCAGAAAGCTGGCAGGATAGGCTGATGTTTCAACTGAGCATGCATATTTTGAAAACTTTTTAGAGGTGTGTATACTGTTGCGTAGATTGAGGCTGGAGTTGCCATTACTAGTAAAAACCCAACATTCTTCAGTGGGATGATATTCTGGGAGATCAGAGCATGAATTCCAGCTCATGGAGGAACTGGCTTTTCTTCATCCTTCAATCCACACCGAATAAGCTATATGAGAAATACAGTTAAATCAGCTTTGTGGACTGCAGCATCAGGTAGAAGAAGATACATGTCCTCAGCCATATAGAAACTTGCTGGCAGACTGGGACATGTTGATGGCTTGTAGTGATTTTGCACATGTTGGCAAGGCTGTTGAGTTATACATTTGCAGCTTTATTTGTTAATGCCTACAGCTGACACAACTTGTTTTCCAACAGCTACTTCATTGGTACAGTCTTGAAAAAGCACCATGGCAGTATTATGTGTGCTAGATGTTCCAGACAAAGAACAGCTGTCTTCAAAATCAAAACTATCAAGAGCAGCCATTGTAAATTCTTTCCTGGTAAAGTGGAGTTTTCTTTTTGAAGTGCTGTAATTCATAGAACATGATTTGGAAAAGACAGTACATTTGCACAGCATAAACCTGTCTGTTCATGGGATTGTCTTCCACTTCTTTGCTTACATCTTCAACTCCATCATGAATGTTGTCGGCTTCTGTGCCGAACTCAGTTTTGCTTTGCTGATATTAAACAATCATGTAAAAAATGTTAAGACAACATATTGCATTCTTCTTGACTCCCATGATTTGTGAAGCTCTATGGCATAACAAAATTTGTCATTAAGTTCAAAATCTAAATCTTTCAGGATGTTTCTTAAAATGGTTCCTGCAAATTTTACTGCACCCTGTGATCTTATTTTGGCAGCAAGCACTTCAGGAGTCAAATCAGCTGAGAACACCATCAGTGGCTTATTCTATTTGTCCAACTGACAAAACAAATTCTGTCATTATGCATTCTCACCAGAAAAATCTTAATTTCATTATTATGGCTCCCTATAGTTTCTTCAATGTTGACCATTATTTCTCTGATCTCACTGATTGTGTACCCTTAGCCAGCACAAAAGTGGCCTTAAAACTTCATTTACTTTTTCAAAGAGTGCAAACTTAACTGAAGGCTGACGGTTACGTTGCTGCTGGGAGCTCATTGTACATTCATATTTTTTAATTCATGCATTCATGCAGTTTGGGTGAACATACAAATCTGATGCAAATACACTCACCTCTCTATTTAGATGAGCTACTCAACTGAAGAATTAATCTTGGAAGGAACTAGCTGCAGATAAAAACATTCTCTTTACTTTGTTCTTTTGTCAATTCATTTGGCCCTTGTTTTGGATAAATCACAGATAACACATTGAAGATCCTCTGCTTTTTGATTAGTTGTTGGAGATGGACGAGGGGTAGCCATCGATCTTCTAAGTGGATGGACATTGGGATTGGATGTTGTTGCTTCCTTAGAAGACTCAGATTCTTGTTGGGATTCACTTGTTTCTGCTATTATTTGACACGTTTTTTCAAGAAGGCTTTTTTTCTGTTGTATACAATTTGTAGCACTGGTTGTTGCAATGCTAAAATATGTGATCCTCTTCACCAATCAGTTTCAACCTTTTGGGAACTTTGTTTTGCTGTATTTCTGTAGCATCTCAAACTCTCTTCTGTCCAGCCGCAGTTGATGTTAACTTTTCTTTCTGATTAGTTTGTCTTTGTTAAAGGAGACCTCAGATTTTGCAGTTAGCAACACTCCGTCAGGAGGTAAAGATCTACTGCTACCACTTGCTTCACTCATCTTTACGAATTTGAATCTACGAATCTACGGAAAGCCTGACATAAAAGCAATAATAAAATAAATTACCAATATAATGGCTAAAACACAACCTTATAGAGCTGCCATTTTAGAAAATAGCAGAAGAGTTTCTCTGGGGAGTTATTTTCTGTCTCAATACAACTACTGACTCTTAAAACTTATTTTTTGACACCAAAATGAAGTATATAGGTCTCATGGTTCCTAAAATATTACATCACCACTGCAACACATCTGCCATTTTTTAAAAAGTAGTCCAGAAAAAATCAGTCTGGGTTAGCAATGTCTTCCCAAGCTAAATTGCTTCTCTGATGATCCAAAAACACAAATCAAAAATTAAAATCTCTGGACTACAAATTTTTACGGAGGTATATCAGGGGGCCGGGATTAATAGAAATTCAGCAGTTATAGTTAGAGTTCTTTGAAGTAACTGTAACTCGTGCCCTGAGGTAACTATAACTCCTGCCCTTGCCATGTACTGCTAATTACCCTACATATTACATGAGTCATGACATCTTCTGTGGCATCATTGGAATAATCTCTGCAACATAGCAATAAAAGTATTGATGAGGAAACTGTGCATGGTGGGGGCATGAGTTTGATTTTCCTAATAACCTTGGTGCTGTTTGAATAATTACATTTTCTTGACATTATCAAAACTAGTTTGCTAGTCACTGCAGCTGCTGTCTGGAAAGTTTCAGGGTGATATTTCAAGTGGGGCCAAGAAAAAAAGATAGTCCCAAAACATGTTTTCCATATGCAAGTTCCCATAGGGATTTTACACACAACTACAGCCTGAACCGCTGAATGGAATTACACCACATTTGGCTGAAAGCTAGATATTAGTCCAGGAAAAGTGCTGTTTATAATATGATGTCAATTTTTTCTATAATTTTGGAGTAATTAAAGAAAAAAGATTTATGCATATCTAGAGAAACGAAAGGTCCACGGATTCAACAGATCTCAAACTGAGAATTGATTGGGTGCCACCACTGAGTCCTAACAAAAACTAAAAAAAATACTCAAGGGGGCAGGGGAGGAATAACCTGACTAACGGTGGGTGGGCTGAGTTTGCTGAGTTTGGCCACTCAGCTCTCCACTTGGAGCACAGAGTTATTGGCAAAAACTCGGCCTACTGTCGCCTGGCAAAGTTTACTGGTGTGGTGCTCTGTGGTATACAGGGATTCTTTCCATTAGCATGGAGCTTCCTCTGCTTTAGAGCAGTTTGCAGACACATAGTGGAGTATCTGTGGATACTGCAAGTATAAGGGATAGGGGTGTTTGGACCCGAATGCCACTGTGCTGACCCTAGTGAGAAATTGTTTGGGTTTACTAGGTGGTTTTCCTGGCTGGCTGTAGACAGTGGAAGGAGATGCCAGATAGTTACTGCTTGACAGGTGAACAGGGAAACTTCAGATCTAATCCTGGTATAGTGCGTGACACACTGTGTGATGCTGGGCACATTGTTTAAGGCTTCGGTTCTGCTATGTGTCAAAGAACTGCGTATCTTCGAAATAAGCACGAATCTAGTGATTGGTACGATATGTCAAGTCTTTTTATTGTTGGATTGTACATAACTAGTATTGACTTTTGAAGATATGCCCAACAGTTATGTGTGGAAATGAGTGAACCAAACATAATACTCTGCTGCTTGTAACACTAGGCTTGATGTGTGATCTTAGGCACATAGCTAGAATATGAAAGCTTTGAATCAGCCCTTGTAACAACATTACCCAACTCAAGGATGCTGTGTTATGCATCTTGCTAGATGGTAGTGTGAGAGGTCCCTACTGGTGTTCCTGATGACCATGTACAGATATGCATCACTCAGTCTCTTACACACACACCTTGTAGCAGCTACAGCTGAGTTGGGTTCCTATCCTACTCGGTCATTAGGTGAATTGTAGTTTGCCTCGGAAGTAAACCCGTGCTTTTTAAGACAAGGTGATAACTTTCAATGACACGTTTTTGCGGTGGATCTGTCTGCACATGTGCGCTGTGAATGAGATTGTGTATTATTGATGTGATGCGCATGTGATAACGCGTCAGAACCTTGATAAGTAAACTTACAAGGAGACACGCCTAGGCCGATGATCCTTTTGACCGCGTTCAGAGACTTCCCAGTACGAGGTATCTTTCTGACATCACAAAATCAATATCTCAATAACCCAATCAATCTCTTAGTGACTAAGCAACAAGTTAATCAATAACATTCAATAAGAATCAATAATGAAATCAACATGATCTTTTGGCCATGAATAACCACACAAATCTAGTTAAGTGTTAGGATATTTATTCCCTATTGATTACAATCTAAAGGTCTTCTTCATTAATCTTATTAGCAATCAATCTCATTAGTAACTCTTCAGATACATAATTTGAACACAGATAATCAATGCATAGAGAATATTCATTAAGCATTAACACATCATTAATAGGAAGCAGATTATCAAAGTCTCAGAGTACAAGATTCAACAAAGCAAGAACTCAGTGATTTGTCTATTTGCGTCAGATTTTAGTGAACACCTTAACTAACCTTGAATTAGCATCGACATGTTGGGCTTCATGCAAAACAATTTAGCAAACACAAATTTGAGAAACATCTAGCTATGGCCTCTAACAAAAGAGCAGTTGTTACCTAGAAAGAAAGGCAAACAGACAATTACAATTATCATCAGATAGTTACCCCTCCAACAAATCAGCAAGCAGCATCAGTCTTCGTCCTCAGGACGACAGTCGATTCAACATCAGCAAGGACAGGATGGGGCAAAGTCTCAGTATGGCATAGCTAAGAATGAGGCTCTTCCCTCATAAGGAGGAGAAGTAAGTATCAGGTAAGTATTCAATAGAGGATGGTTAAAATATCAGAAGAGTAAACGGCAAAGTCTTAAAGTCGCAAAGTACAGCTTCAAGTGGAATGTCCAGTAATTGCAAATAATGGATGATTTCTCCTCAGGTCATGCAGTTATATCAAAACAGTCGAACTAGCCCTTAATTCCCTATTGGATCGATTTTGGTGCATCATTATCTCTGTCCAATAATTCTCCACACACCTTACTAGAATTTTCTACAAAACACAGTTCCCATGCAGTTGATTGTCTCCTGTAATTGACGTCTTCATCGGGTGGAATGTCAGGTAAGAAAAGTTACACTTTACGCTCCAGTCAGTAGTCCCATTGTCTTCTCCTAGTCTAGGCAGCCTTGCACCTGTTACAAATTACACTGTTGCATTCGGCAAGAATGTCTCCTTGAGCAAGTCGGGTCCCATGAGAAAGAATTTACTGCGAACCAGACCCTCGCCAACTAAGGCTTAGTAATTTATTTAGCAAAGCCCCAATACATTACTTTAATTATATTATGCCAATACAAATTCAAACATTAGTACATTATCAATTCATCATTAATAAGTTTCATTAGTCTTCGTATTCATTGGTGGCCACATTTCAAATGCGTGTATTATTTTCTACGTTAACAGATTTTCTATACAGCTTCATTATACATTATATTGCAAGCTTTTCATGTTAATATTAATTTTAAAAGACACACTCCAACAATCCCTCCTCTGATGACTCTTGTCATCACACAAACCTTTCCCCTTACATTTTACATTCTAGAATTCCTTCATCTCAATTTCCTCTCTCAATCGTTCCCCTTGTGATTTTGCCCTGAATAATTTTTCCCTTTGTTTTTCTTTCCTCCTCTTGTTATTTTTCACCATTTTTAACTTTATTCTTTTCCTAATTTTACATGACAGCCACAATCCAAATAAGCAAGCTATAACAATCAATATTCCCTGTATTATTTTCGCCAATATCCCATGCCAAATACTACTAAACCAACTCCCCACCGAAGCAAGTCCTTTGCCAACCTTTTCCCAAACACATGGTTCTTTCAGTTCCTTCAAATCTGTACTATCCCTAGTTAAGTTAGTAAGCATACTTCTAATCTCATTACTATTGTCTGGTATGTAAGCACAACAATGACGCTCATTAAGCATCTTACAGACACCGCCATTTTTCGCTTAAAGAATGTCTAAAGCAAGCCTTTCTTGAAGAGTCATAGCCCTCTCCGCAGCAAGTTCAGTATCCATCAGGAGTATAGCCCTGTAAAATTTGTCAGCATGTTTTCCACAATAGTAGACAACTTTCAAATCTTTATGGAGTTCAAGATAACTGCCACTGAAGGAATTCCTTCACACTCCTACTACACCAGCAGCAGTTTCTCTCTTCTGTCTATTTCGATGTAATTCAGACAATTTCGGAAACCTTTTCAAGTCCTCAAGTTGATATATCTTTGGGAACACTATCACCAAATAACATGTCCCATGCCATCCCTTTGGAAGACGGTAATAAGCATTAAGTCCACATATATAATAGATCCCAGGGATGGCTGGATCCTGTCCATTTAACATGAACGTCCACTTACTCTGAAACAAAAACACATGCTTACATTCACTCATTCCCACAAACACATTGTCATAATACGACTTCGGTCTAGATATGCAAAGCTTGCTGAAGGAAAGTGAGTCTGAGGCACAGGAAACACAGGATAATTGTTTATTGCTATTAAATAACAATATAATAAGGCTCAGCCATAACACGGAGGAAAGAAGAGGTGCGCCGCCACCAACTACTGCTCTCGCTGCTCTCTGCTCTCCGTCCTCAGCATTCCACAGCCCCGTCAGGGTTGACATCACCCTGGAATGCAGAGGATCAGAATACCACCCCCCCCTTTATATACTACACAAATTATTTACATAAGGATGATGACAAATGAGGGTACAAAGTAAATAAAAAACAAGTTACATGTAGTACTTTAGATAAACAGGTCTTCACGTTTTCCGATCAGATCTCCTTAAGAAATCATCAGTGGAGCCGTTGTCTTTTACCAAACTTGAGTTGTCAATCTCTTCTGCATCTTCTGCATCACGCATCTCCTTTCCTCTATATAGAACCACATGGTTAAGATTCTATACACAGTGATCGTCCGTTCTGATGGCATTGTTGAAGATTTTGATGACTTTCATTGGTTTCGATAACTTCTTGCCACCAGACTGAAAACCTGGACGCTTAATCATGACCCAATCCCTCACATTTACCTTGGCCACTTTAACAGAATGTTTATGATCAAAATAAATCTTGCGATTATTTGCTTTGACAGTTTCTCTTGCCTTTCTGATATTATCATCAACAGTTAAATTTTCATTTCCCAAGAACACGTTAACCCACGATGGCTCAAGCATAGTATTGGGGCGTCTACCCCTAAACAACTCAAATGGTGAAAAACCTGTGGCAGTATGGGGTGTGAATCTATATACGCCTACTCTTTTGAAAACCTCATCTTGCCAACCCCTACCACTACCCTTCGCCAAGGAAATTGTCTCCTTCAGCACTCTATTGAACCTCTCAATCATTCCATTGGATTCTGGATGATATAGGGCGCACTTCTTGTGCCGTATGTCACACTCAGCAAGAAACGACTCAATTTCTTTAGAGATTAGCTGCACCCCATTATCAGTAAGTAATGTCTCAGGAATGCTCTCTCTCATGAACAGATCTTTCAAAAACTTTACAACTTGTCCAGTTTCAATTCCTCTGGAGAAACAGATTTCTGGCCAACGTGAAAACATGTCTATTAGAACAATGACGTAGATTTCTTGCCCGCCATTATGTATGGGCCCTAAAACGTCCAAAGCAATATCTTCCCATGGTTTGTCCGGGCGATCTCTTATCACCATTGGTTGGACTTTGGGCTTACTGCTCTTCTTACTTATGGCACACTGCATACATTCTCTTACCAGGTGTTAAATTTGGGCATCCATACCTCGCCACCAATAGCTAGCCCGTAGTCTCTCCTTTGTCTTAGAGATACCCAAATGACCCTCATGCGCCATTTTGAGTAAGTCTAATCTTAGCTTAACCGGGGGAATCAGCCTCGTACCACGAAGGAGAAGACCCTCCCTAGAGGACAGTTGATCTTTAACCAACCAAAAATCCTTGCACAGATCTCCTCCCTGACCCTTGTGTGACCATCCGTGACTTATTAGGTCAATGACCTTTTGTATAGTGGCATCACCTCGGACCTCCTCGAGCCATCTATCCTTTGAAATAGTTTCAGAACCAAGTTCACACACATCAAACTGGTCAAGTTCACACATCAAACTGGTTTTCAATAGTGTCACTATCAGTGTGATTGCTCTTGCTCTCATCTACTAACATGGACAAGGTATCAGCAATCACCTTTTCCACACCAGGAATGTATCTCACTTCGAAGTTATACTCTTGAAGTCAATCACCCATCTGGATATCCTAGAAGATATGGAATCAATGCCTCTCTTATTGAAAACCTCACACAAAGGTTTGTGATCAGTCTTAATTATGAACTTTGTGCCCCATAGAAATGTTTTGAGTTTCTTAACAGCCCAATGTACCACGAGGGCTTCTCTTTGAAACACTGAATATCTAGATTCAGCACCTTTAAGACTTCTAGACAGAAACATAATAGTGTTGTCTTGACCATACCCATCTTGTTGTAAGACCGTGCCCAGGCCCTTTAGGCTGGCATCTGTAGTAATTATGGATTTCTTCTTTGGATCAAAATTCTTAAGTTTAGGGGCCAAGGCTTACTTGTTCTTGATCACTTTAAATTCCTTCTCACACTCCTCACCCCATAGAAAGTTTGTACCCTTTCGCAATAAACCCCTCATATTATAAGTAACCTCAGCGAAGTTCTTAACGAATTTATGATAGTATTCCTCCATCCCCAGAAAATGCGTACGTTCTTCTTTGGAAGTGGGGGAAACCATGTTTTGAATAGTGCCAACCAAATCTGCTTTGGGTATGACCCCTTCACCCGTTAATGTGTGGCCAAGGTCGTCAATGGTTTCCATGCCAAATTTGCACTTCTCAAATTTAACAGTTAAATTGTGGTCACATAACCTCCTCAAAACCTGCCGAACTCTTGCATCGTGTTCATTCCTGTTACTGCCATGTACCAAAATGTCATCTTGGTAAACACAAACCCCTTCTAGGGTTGCCAACACTTTTTCCTTGACCCTTTGAAAAACCGAGGCAGCTGAAATTAGGCCAAAAGGGAGGCTAGTGTATCTGAATGTGCCAAAGGGGGTGATGAAGGCAGTGAAATCCATAGACTCTTCCTCAAGTGGAATCTGATGATAGGCAGATGCCATGTCAATGGTGCTGAACACCTTGGCATCCCCCAACATCATGAGCAGTTGAGAAATATTGGGTAGAGGGTACTTGTCAACCACTACACACTTATTTAGCTGTCTAAGATCAATGCATAATCTAAGGGATCCATTGGGTTTTCTAGCAGTAACCACAGGGGCTAACCAATCAGTACTTTCCACTTCCTCAATGATACCCTGATCTCTGACTTTGTGTAGTTCCGCCTGAACTTCCTCTTGCAAGTTCACTGGAATCCTCCTTACCTTGCTACAAACCGGCACAGAACCTGGACAAATTTAAATTTTGTGTTTATAACCCTTTAAGCAACCCAGTTCACATTTGAAAACCTTGGGGAATTCAGAACGTAGGGCTTGTTGTAAGTCTAAATCTGTTTGCTGTGTAACTGCGTTGACAGGGGTTAATTCTTTCAACACAATGGGATTATCCAGAGTGGGATCTAACATAATTCCTAAATCCCTTTGGTGCCACCAACTAATAATGCTATCACCCTTCTTTGACACATAAATCTTACCGGAGATGTGGCGATCCTTATATTCAATTGAGCCTATGAAGTAACCATGTAATGGTATAAGCTAACCTCCATAGGCGCGTGGTTTAATATCAGGCTTTAGTAACACAACCGTGTCATTTAGCTGAAGGTGGAAAAAATCATTCGAAATAATCGTGATTTTGGCACCAGAATCAAATAAAACTTTGTTTCTTTTGCCATCAACCTGAATGAAATCCAGGGGACCAACACATTTGCCAGTTTCTATTTGCAAGATAATTTGCCCACAGTCGAAATCCATAGGGGATACTTCTCCACCATCTTGGGTGTTAATTTCATATACCAATTGCTTAGACTTTCTTAGCTTGCAAACTGAGAAGAAGTGACCCCGTTTCTTACAAAAAGTACATGTCGCATTAATAGCCAGACAGCTCTTATCATTTGCAAAGTGGCCCAACCTGTCACACCTGAAGCATCTCTTATCTTTAGTAGGTCCTTTGTTATATCTCTGTTTAACACCAAAAGAGTTGCCAGTGTTTTTCGTAACCACACACACCTGATTGGAAACATCACTCTTGATTGCATCTACACATTTCAAGGAATGTTCAATTTTTTTTAGCAATAACCAGCACTTCTTCAAGAGGAGGATCATCTCTAAGCCATAGCTCCTCCCGTATTTTTTCAATGTGACACCCCAACATAAATTGATCCCTGATTCTCTCGTCTGTAAGAGCGCCAAACTTACAGGAAGAAGCAAGACGACGAAGATCAGTAACATAATTTTCAACACATTCACCTTCTCTTTGCAAACGCTTCCCAAAGTAGTAACACTCTAAAATTGTGCTGACCTTGGGAAGATAAAGGATATCCAACTTGCGTATACAAGTTTCATATTCATTAAGATCTATTGCCTCACTGTCTGGAATGTCAGGCAAATGGTCAAACACCTCTTGCCCCTCTGAGCCTAGACAGTGAAGCAACAGGGCCGTTCTCCTTTCAGCACTCAAGGAGGTTCCACAAACTTTTGCATACTGTTCAAAAACTTTTTTCCACTTAGCCCATTTAATGGGCGGCTCCCCAGGAGATGAGAGGAAAAATGGAGGTGCTGGTACGTTCTGCATAATGAGGAAAATATGTACGAGTTGCAGGAGGTACTAACAACTAAACAGATTACAAAGGTTCACAATGTACATAACAGGCGCCAATTGAAGTTAATAGTTCAAGTGCGGCAGTCACATGCTAGGAAGTTGTGCACTTTGGGGAGAAAAAAAAACTTAAACTGTGCACCTCAGCGAGATCCTTAAAGCCAGAGATGGTGACGATCCATGACGAAGCAAGTTAGGACTTGCGTACTCGGGTAGAATCCTTTGTACAGAAAAAATGAGGTGAGTATTGAAGCACCGTAGGACACCAAGAAGAAAGAGCAGGTAGAGTTCTTTGTTCAATCCAGTGGGAAAAAAAAAAAAAAAAACAGTACTCTAGCAATGTAGAAAATTGGGCAGCGGCATGGAAGTTTCATCAATATATGAGGATATTTCTCATTGAAGTCTCTCAGTATTTATTTGTCAGTATAGTTCCCCAAAGGTTATTTTCGTTCTCTCTTAATGTCGAACGTTTGAGAAGAAAGGGGAAAAAGAGAAAAAAAAAATGCACCTGTAATTGACAGGGAGAAAGCCCAGCAAAGGGTTAAATATAAATGACATTCAGTCTTAAAAAAACATTCATCAGGAGTCAGCTGTGAGAAAGTCGGAGTTGTTTGGGTACCATGGAGACACTCCACAGGACTGGGTTGAATGTAAACAAACAGCCAGCCAGTCAACCGTGAAGAGATAATGAGGCCTGAATCAATATAGTCAGTGAAGCGTGAAGGGAAAGTTAAGCCTCCCAGAGAGCTGAAAGTCTAATCAAACGACCATCAACAAGCTGGTTTCAAAAATGCAGTCATCTGGCTCAATCCAATCTTTTGAAAAGCGCTCCTTCCACGGTTATGTCTACTCTAATCCTATCATCATCGCCAGTGAAGGAAAGTGAGTCTGAGGCACAGGAAACACAGGATACTTGTTTATTGCTACTTAATAACAATATAATAAAGCTCAGCCATAACACTGAGGAAAGAAGAGGAGCGCCGCCACCAACTACCGCTCTCGCTGCTCTCTGCTCTCCGTCCTCAGCGTTCCACAGCCACGTCAGGATTGACATCACCCTGGTATGCAGAGGATCAGAATACCACACTTGCCTACGTGTAATGCATCTAAAGCTAACTTCCCCTGTTCCCTAACCGCACTGTAACTCTCAATACTAGCAAAAGCTCGCTGCTGCAATACTTTCTCCAATTTACCCTTCAATGCCCTTCTTCTGTCTTCCGTATGATCTAAAAAGCTTTTCTCTACAGGTGTAAGCAAACATGTCAAATTATTGCGGTATGCATAGGATGTACTAATTGTTAATGTTGCCTCAAAGAATCCTTTCACTAATTCTATACTATAGTACTTAGCTACACTACTCAAATCCTCTGTGATAGGCACATAAGAAAACACAAGGTCATGGTTGGAATGAAAATACTGAATCTCTTCCTGGTTACAGAATCTGGTTAGTAACAGACTACAGCTTATCCCATATGTTAAAGGTAGACTATGATAGGTAACCCCTTCTTGTACTGAAACAGGAATCTGTGTACACACATAACAATCCTTCACATCCATTGTGTCAACATACTCACTCAGCAAGCGATAGAAAACATTAGTTGATAATTCCCCTTTTGCGTTAGTCCCCTCATGCAAATATTTTGTATCCTGCTCAAACCTCTCCCAAGCTGTTAGAGCAGTGGCGGTCTCAGGAATGGTAGCATTGTTAGTTCCACTCTTATCCACTAATGGAATACCCACAATCACAACTATGATAAATATCACACACATGACACCCAAACCAACAACCAAACATTTACAACGCCTACTTCCCCTATTATCCTCTCTAGTGTTAGCCATGATCTATAAAGAATCAGAGAGTGAAGGATGATTAGTTCAAACAACAACCAACAGAGGACGGTTAAAACTCCTTTTTTTTTTTTTCTCAGCAAAGTTAAAGCAAGCAAAAGTCTTTCTTCAGCAATTATTTACAGCTTTCAGTTTCACTCCCAGGATCCTTGTCAATTCAGGTTAGCAGCTTGTCAAAATCGTGTTTCAAAAGTAAATTAAGGTTAACAGTGTCACATCCGGTAAGTTATCAGTCTCTTCTCTCAGCTTTTCTTCTTTAATTCAATTCCTAGGTCACCTCAGTCTCTTTGGCCAGACTCAGGTGGCAAAGTACTGACCTGGGACTTCTAGATCAAAACAGAACACCAAAAACTCTTGTTGCCATTCAGCTGAAGTTGCATATGCCTATTCAGGACCTGCATACCTTCTGTTTGCTACTCTCTTTCTTTTCAACTTGCGATCACCTTGCAACTCTCCTTCACTCAGATCTTTTCTCCTTGTTGTATCAACCTCTTCCTCTATTGCATATTCGACAACCCCCTTTCCCTTTGTCACTTGCAACTCTGGTCACTTATCTCCTTTCAGTGTCTCTCTGGCCTTTGATCTTTCCTGTGGCAGCCCTTCGCCCTCCTCTGACTCTATGGTGTTTTCTCTTGATGGACCTGCAATTTGCTCATGAGGAGTCTGTACACTCTGACTCTCTTCCACCTCAACTCCTTCGCCTTCTGGGTCTGTCATGGGCTCTATTTCATTTCCATATTCGTCTGTTTCTGGGAGAACCTCCTTCTGACTTGGCTCTCCTGGTGCCTCAGTTGAGATAGGCTCACCGTCACCCCTCTGGGTCTCTTCTCCTTCGTCTCTTACTGGAGTGACTAAGCCGTCCTCAACGGGCCCGCCTTCTGTCTCAGTTCCCCTTCGATCACTCTCCGGCCCTGAGACTTCCTTCTCTGTTGTTGGTACTTTCAACACCTCGACTTCCTCATCAGTTGGACACGTCACCTTTTTCGTGTGACTAGCATGGATCCAGTTCGGAATTCCCACACACTTCACAACAGTAGTAGTTGTTAGTATTACTTGATATGGCCCCTTCCAACGTGGCTCCAGACACAACTTCCTTACGTGTTTCTTGATGACAACCCAGTCACCAGCTTTCAGGTTGTGCCCTGGATCATTTATCGGTGGCAGGGTCGTAGCTTTCACCTGGTGAGAGAAAGAGCGGACCACGTCAGCCAGATCCTTGCAGTAGTCCAACACCATATCATCCGTGAAATTCACAAGAGCATTCGCAGGCACTGCGGGCAGTCTCATAGCTTTGTTTTCTTGTTGGGCGTATTTCTCATTGACATCAACACCAAAGGCAACGCATCGGCCATTTCAAATTCATGGCTGCACACATTTTTGCCATGCTTGACTTCAGGTTACCATTCATCTGCTCCACTAGTCCAGATGCTTCAGGGCGGTAGCTACAATGCAACTTCTGTTCAATGTTCAATGCTGCACTCAAGAGCTTAACCACCTCGTTGTTGAAGTGACTTCCCCTATCTGATTCTAAAGAGATCGGAAACCCGAAATGTGGTATCAATTCCCTAAGCAGCAGCTTCGCTACTGTGACACTGTCATTCCTGCGTGTAGGATATGCTTCGATCCAGTGACTAAAGATACACACAATCACCAACACGTATCTCAAAACTCTACACACAGGCATCTCAATAAAATCCAATTGCATTCTGCTAAATGAACCTCCTGCTCTCCCGACGTGGCTCAAATTTACCACGGTCCCTTTCCCCGCATTCATCTGTTTACAGATGATACACCTGTGACAAGTCGCTTCTGCAGCTTGTCTGAACTTCGGGTTAAACCAATCAATTTTGAACAACCTGATCATGGCATCTCTCCCGATAAGTGCTTGCCCATGGTAAAATCTTGCAAATTGTGACAAGAGACTGTTCGGCAAAACCATTTTCCCATCATCTGAGACCCACAAGTCATATTGTCTTTGTACACATTGCATCCTCACCCAAGAACGCTTCTCATCTTTGCTGGCACGTCCCTGCAGCAATCTCAATTCTTCAAACATGTCAATCACCCTTAATGCGTAACCTGTGCATGTCTCATTTTCTGTTTCAGGTAACAATTCCCACTGATCCTTAAACGATATACAGTTCAATGCGCAAAACTTTGCGACTTGATCCGCATATCCATTTCCCATTGAAACAAAGTCTTGTGATTTCAAATGAGCACTGCATTTCACCACAGCAATTTCATGAGGTAACTGAATCGCGTGCAACAACTCCTTAATTCTTTCACCATTTTTCACTGGCGAACCAGAAGAGGTTAGGAAACCCCTCTGTGACCATAGTTGGCCAAAATCATGAACAATTCCAAATCCGTATCTGCTATCAGTATAGATAGGCAGCCTCAGCTGGGCAGAAGCATGGCATGCTCTAGTAAGAGCAACCAATTCAGCCACTTGAGCAGAATATACTCTTTCAAGCCAAGACGCTTCAAGGATACCAGAGATCGTACATACAGCGTATCCAGCTCTCTGCACTCCTATTGAGTCTCTTAAGCATGAGCCATCGACAAAGATAATTTGGTCATTTTCTTCCAATTGGGTATCTTTAATATCAGGCCTCGGTTTGGTGCACATTTCTGTTACCTCAAGACAATCATGTTCTACATGCTCAACATCTTCAACTTCTGTGTTTTCATTTGGAAGCAAGGTTGCCGGGTTCAGCACTGTACATCTCTTCAGCGTTACATTTGGTGACCCCAATATAATTGTTTCATATTTTATCAGTCTTGCATTTGTCATGTGTTGCGTTTTGGTACGGGTTAACAGGATCTCAATTGAGTGAGGGACCATGACTGTTAAAGGATGTCCCATCACTATGCCTTCACACTGTGTGAGGCTTTGACCAACTGCTGCTACTGCACGCAGACAACCTGGTAAGGCTGCTGCAACTGGGTCCAAAGTAGCTGAAAAATATGCTACTGGTCGGTTTACACCTCCATGGACCTGTGTGTCAACACCAGAGCAATACGTGCTCTATTGGCGACAAAAATGCAAAAACCCAGCACTCTCAAAACAACGTAATTTATGCATTGTGCTGATATGTTATGGTTTAACCTTTTGCATTGCAGAGTTCCATCCTGAAAACTTATTTTTAATATGCTTACAAATACTGTTCCTTTGCAATGTATTGCTGCAGGTTTTCAGAGTGTGTTAGGGTGTGGCCCCTTTCCAGGGCCTTCCAGAGACTTTCCCTGCAACATGCCTGGGCGTGGTTCTGGGCTGGGCCAAGACTCTATAAAAGAGAGCCAGCCCAACTCCCAGTGCTCACTATTCAGAGGACCCGGTGCAGAGCAGCAGCTTCTTCCTGAGCTCCTGTTCCGGCGGCCTATTTGGATCTTCCAGTATTCTGCCCTTCATCCTTCATTGGTGATCATTGTTCCAGGCGGTAAGACGGTGGTTGGACTGTTCCAACACCGTTATTGAGCATTTTCATATTCTTGGTTTAATTCTTAAATGTGTAACAGATTACTTGCGCGCTACCATTTCTTGACATTTATATGGTAGTTTACAAATAGGCAAGATGCACGATTTGTTTCATAAAGGTTTGACTTTGTTATTAATTGCGTGCTACCATTTCTTGACATTGGCATGGTGGCTTAAGAATCGGCAAGACGCGCGATTCGTTTTATGGTGTTTAAACATTGTTGTCCATTGTGCGGTATTGTTTCTTGACATTACATGATGTTTTACGAATTGGCAAGACGCGCAACTCATTTCATGAGGATTTAACTTTGTTGTTCATTGCACGCTACCATTTCTTGACATTTAAATGGTGGCTTAAGAATCGGCAAAAGAAACGCGATTTGTTTCATTGTACTTTGACCTTGTTATTTATTGTGAGCTGTTATTTCTTGACATTTACATCGTGTTTTACGAATCGGCAAGACGCGTGATTCGATTAATGATGATTTGACTTTGATATTCATTGCATGCTACCATTTCTTGGTATTTTACATGGTGACACTTGAATCGGTAAGACGTACGATTCTCTCCTCGAGTTTATTTCATGTTGTTTATTGTATGCCACTATTCTAAGATATTTATTATGTAATATTCTGCAATATGCACAATTTGTGTTGAAACATTTTAAGAGTACACAGAAGGCCAGAGTTTCTAGATGCAATATTGTATGGTCCTAGTATACATTCTCAAAACAGGATTTATATGACTGGTTTAAAATTTAGTCAGAATGTTTTTTCTGATTCTCATGTAAAGGAAAGTACTTGAATAAGAACGTTTTCATTTAATTCATCTTGATTCCTTTACAGGTAGCCGGCCATCTTGAAACTTAGTCATTTTAAACTTAACTCTTAGATTGTTCATGTTTTCAGAGTGACTAGGCTTAGAATCATAGTCTAGTATTGATTTCAGGAGATATAATTTTCATATTGTGTGTTCTAACCTTTTTCTTACTACAGGTCTCCTTCCTAGCTGTTCCCTTCCTAATCCCCTCTTCCCCTCTTGAACTGTCTCAGTCTCTGTGATTTATCTATCAGAGTCCTGGAGCTGTTCAGTGGTGGACGTGTTGGGAACGTGCACAGACCCCGAGGATCTGGTGACTCTGACAGAATATTGAGCACACTAATTATTATCCTCCTGGCTTGTGTATGTTCTCAGCATGGCCATGCTATACGAGTTAGTCAAGGCTATCACCCAGCTCCAAGCAGAGGTGGTATCATCCAAAGAATTGACAACTAGCTTAGCAGAGAGAGTGAGTCAGTTGTAAGATAAGGTAGAGAAGAAGGAGCAAAGTCCCACAGGTGTGTCTTGGCCAGGTACTTCTTCTCAGGCTTCTGGAAGTAATCCTATTTCCCTAAATGTTCCTTCTGCAATTCCTTTAGCTCCCCCAGAACGTTTCTCAGGTGACCCTTTAAAAGCGCAATCTTTCCTGGTTCAAGTGGAACTACACTTCACCTGCAGACCAAATACTTTCCCCGATGCCCAGTCCAAAGTAGCTTTCTTGTTATCATATCTGTCTGGGGATGCAGCTACTTGGGCAATTCCTCGTGTGCGTAAAACTAGTCCCTTGTTGTACAACTGGAGAAACTTTGTTCGTTAATTTGAGAGAGTTTTTGATCGTAGAACTGTAACACAGTCAGCAGATCGTGAATTATTAGATTTACGCCAAGGGAATCAAGACCTAGGGGGTCATTCTGACCCTGGCGGTCATTGACCGCCAGGGTCAACGACCACGAGAGCACCGCCAACAGGCTGGCGATGCTCTCAAGGGCATTCTGACAGCTGCGGTTTGGCCACGGTCAGAAAGGGAAAACCGGCGGTCTCCTGCTGGTTTTCCGCTGCCCTCAGGAATCTTCATCTGCGCCGCCATGGGGATTCCGACACCCCATACCGCCATCCTGTTCCTGGCGGTTCGCCCGCCAGGAACAGGATGGCGGTATGGGGTGTCGTGGGGCCCCCGTAAGAGGGCCCCACAAAGAATTTCAGTGTCTGCTTAGCAGACACTGAAATTCGCGACGGGTGCAACTGCACCCGTCGCACCTTCCCACTCCGCCGGCTCCATTCGGAGCCGGCTTCCTCGTGTGAAGGGGGTTCTCGCTGGGCTGGCGGGCGGCCTTCTGGCGGTCGCCCGCCAGCCCAGTGGGAAACACAGAATCACTGCGGCGGTCTTCAGACCGCGGAGCGGTGTTCTGTCGGGGGAACTCTGGCGGGCGGCCTCCGCCGCCCGCCAGAGTTAGAATGACCCCCCTAGTGTCTTATTTAGCCAACTTTAACCGGCTGGTTGCCGAGACATCCTGGCCTGAAGAAAAACAAGCGGTCTTGTTTTACAAGGGACTCAAAGAGGAACTAAAAGAAATCTTAGAGCAAATCGACCCACAACCTACAGACTGTCAAGAATTAATAAATCTTGTCATGAGACTTGATCATCGTTTAGCAGAACGTAAAAGAACGCTACAAAAGATTGAAAAATATTCATGGCGCGTTCATGATAACAGAGACTCAAGAACTCCGAAAGAAAGAACGCCAGAACCGATGGAAATTGGAACCATCAGAAGACCTTTGACCAAAGATGAAAAGGACCTACGCAGAAAAAATGGACAATGTCTTTATTGTGGGCGAAAAGGTAATTTTGCCAAAGATTGTCCAATCAAACCAAAGAAAAAGCAAGGTCCAGTTCAGAAGCTCGCAGCCAATGCACCAGTCGAGTTGGAAAACTAAAACACCCAAGATGCAGATAAGGGTTGCTCTTGGGTGTCATCGTGGACCCTTCACAATCTAGACATCTTAAACTGGAAATAAGAGTTCAGGTCAAGAAAAAGATCTATTTTAAAAAAGCTCTAGTCGATTCTGGGGCTAATGGAAACGTTGGTGATGTCCAATTGCTTCATGCATGGGGGATCCCATGTATTGAAAAGAAGACCCCAGAAATCATCCAGGCAGTCGATGGAAAACTCTTGACTGGAGGTCTGGTAACTCTTCAGACTATCCCCTTGTCGATGATTTGTGAAGATAAGAATCAATGAAAGAAACATAAAGAGAAAATCATCCTTGACGTGATCCATGCTCCCCAATATGGGATTATCCTCGGCTTGCCATGGTTAGTTCATCACAATCCGGAGATCAATTGGGCAGAACCAAAAATTGTGTTCTCATCTGTGCTATGTAACGAACAATGTCTCCAAAAGATTCAAGTACCAAAAGTTTGCAACTCTTACATAGCTACTGCCGCGGAGAAAGAAATTCAGCTGTCCAAACAGTATTCATCTTACAAAGATGTATTTGATGAGAAAGGAGCAGAGACTCTACCTCCTCATAGATCTTATGACTGTCAAATTGATCTAGCCCCAGGTGCGATACTTCCCAACTGTTGTGTATATGCCCTGTCAGAATATGAAAATCAACATTTACGAAAATACCTAGATCAATTTTTTGAGAATGGCTTCATTCGCCCCTCTAAGTCTCCTGCAGCTTCGCCTTTGTTTTTTGTTTCAAAAGCTAATGGAGAACTTCGAACTTGCATCGACTATAGGGTTTGAACAAAGTCACCATCAAGAATAAATATCCTTTACCCCTAATTCCTTTCTGATTGGAACAAGTAAAGAGAGAAAAAATCTACACAAAGCTTGACCTTCGAGGTGCTTATCATTTGGTCAGAATGAGAGAGGGTGACGAATGGAAAACAGCGTTCAAGACAAGATATGGCCTTTTTGAATACACCGTCATGCCTTTTGGTCTGTGTAATGCTCCAGCAGCATTTCAATTTTTCTTGAATGACGTTCTTAGAGAGTAACTCGACATATTTGCCATAGTCTACATCAATGACATTTTGATCTACTCAGACAATGAAAACAAACCTGTCCAACATGTCAAAAATATTATTGCAGCCCTTCAAAAACACCATTTATATTGCAAACTAACCAAGTGTGAGTTTCACGTTACCATAGTTGAGTTTTTAGGGGTTATTCTTACCCCTCAAGGTATGGTGATGGCAGAAAAGAAAGTAAAAGCCGTATCTGATTGGCCCACCCCAAAGACTGTTCATGATGTACAATGTTTCCTGGGGTTTGTAAATTTTTATCGGAGGTTCATAAATCATTTCTCCCAGACAGTGGCTCCAATCACTAAGCTACTAAGAAAGAAATAAAAGTTTGTATGGTCCCCAGAAGCTGATCAAGCCTTCTAGACCTTGAAGGAAGCTTTCTCCACTGCCCCAGTCTTGACTCATCCTGATGCGAATCAACCTTTCATAGTGGAAGCTGATGCTTCAGATGTAGCAATAGGAGCCGTCTTATCACAACGAAATAAAGACACTGGTCAACTTCATCCTGTAGCTTATATGTCTCGGAAGTTGAACGAAGTCGAACAGAACTATGTCATTGCTGAAAAAGAGCTTCTGGCGATTCGTGACGCCTTTAAAGAATGGAGACATCATTTGTTGGGTGCCAAATACGCTGTCACAGTATATACTGATCATCGTAATCTTCAATTCATGAGTTTCGCCAGACTTTTGACCCCTCAGCAATTACGCTGGATGCTTTTTTTTGCTGAATTTGATTTTGTAGTAACCTTCTGGCCTGGTAAAGATAATCGCAAGGCTGATGCCTTGTCCCGTCAAGAGTCTACCACGTTGCCTGCATTTCAAGCCTCCATAGCTATCATTGCTCCTGACAAGGTTCTATGTATCATAAAAACTGAAGATTTCTTTGAAGAAATTTGCAACTGTTTCACTGTTGAAAAATGGCAAACATGGGCCCAAGCAGATCCTAAAAGGTCAATCAAGCAAGGTTTACCCTTTCACGATGCTCGTTTGTTCGTACCCACTACCAAACTTTGCAAGATAGTGTTTCATTGGTTGCATGTTATACCTATGGCAGGTCACCCAGGTACTCCTAAAACTCTTGAACTGATCCAACGCTATTTTTGGTGGCCTACCCTAACAAAAGATATAAAAGCATTGGTAAAGAACTGTGAAGTTTGCGCTTGCATTAAAACAAGTCAAAACCAAAAGGGTTGTTACATCCACTTCCAACCCCAAGTCGTCCATGGGAGCACATTTCTTTAGACTTTATTACCGGTCTGCCAGTGGTTCAACAGCATTCAGTAATTCTGGTGCTAGTAGATAGTCTCACGAAATATGGACATTTCATCGCCTGTAAAAAATTGCCCACTTCTAGTGAATTGGCAACTATTTTACTGAACAGAGTGGTTCGTTATCATGGACTGCCAAAGGTTATCCTCTCCGATCGGGGGTCACAATTTTCCTCCAATTTCTGGAAGACATGGTGTAAAACACTCCAAGTGACATCTACGCTATCTACTAGTCACCATCCTCAAATAGATGGTCAAACGGAGAGACTAAATCAGACTTTGAAACAATACCTATGTGCCTACGCTGAAAAGGCACTTCATTCTTGGACATCTATGCTCTGGTTAGCTGAGTTAGCTTACAATAACTCATTCCACACTTCTATTGGTGTTACACCCTTTTTCGGTTTATTTGGCTATCATCCTGACACCTTGCCCATCACAATTCCTCAAGAAAGTTCTCTTACTCCAGCTGTGTCAGAAACCATTCAGCAGTTACATCAAATCCAGAAACTGATTCAACAGCATTTAGAAAAAGCCAAACAAAAATATAAAAGGCATTATGTCAAGAAACATTGTGAGGGACCGCAATATCAACCAGGTGACAAAGTGTGGCTTTCCACAAAACATATAGGGGGTTATTACAACTTTGGAGGAGGTGTTAATCCGTCCCAAAAGTGACGGTAAAGTGACGGATATACCACCAGCCGTATTACGAGTCCATTATATCCTATGGAACTCGTAATACGGCTGGTGGTATATCCGTCACTTTACCATCACTTTTGGGACGGATTAACACCTCCTCCAAAGTTGTAATAACCCCCATAGACTTCAAGAAGATGCACATGTTTAACCCCAAATTCATAGGTCCTTATACTGTCCTTCAGCAAATCAATCCGGTGACCTATAAACTACAATTGCACAGATCCTTATGGATTCATCCGGTGTTCCACACTTTCCTCTTGAAAAAGGCAGTCCAAAAGGTCCACCCTCATCCAGCTCCTGTTCTAGTACAAGGGGAAGAAGAATACGAAGTCAAGAAAGTTTTGGATTCTAAACTGAGAGGGCGTAATCTATGGTGCTTAATCTCATGGAAAGGTTTTGGTCCTGAAAGTAACCCATGGGGTTCTGCATCTGAGGTTCATGCTCCAGTACTTGTGAGACGCTTTCATCGCCTTAATCCAAGCAAACCAGGTCCTAGAGCGTGTCTGGGAGAGGGGAGTACTGTCAACACCAGAGCAGTACGCGCTCTATTGGCGACAAAAATGCAAAAACCCAGCACTCTCAAAACAACGTAATTTATGCATTGTGCTGATATGTTGTGGTTTAACCTTTTGCATTGCAGAGTTCAATCCTGAAAACCTATTGTTAATATGCTTACAAATACTGTTCCTTTGCTATGTATTGCTGCAGGTTTTCAGAGTGTGTTAGGGTGTGGCCCCTTTCCAGGGCCTTCCAGAGACTTTCCCTGCAACATGCCTGAGCGTGGTTCTGGGCAGGGCCAAGACTCTATAAAAGAGAGCCAGCCCAACTCCCAGTGCTTACTATTCAGAGGTCCCGGTGCAGAGAAGCAGCTTCTTCCTGAGCTCCTGTCCCGGCGGCCTATTTGGATCTTCCAGTCTTCTGCCCTTCATTCTTCATTGGTGATCATTGTTCCAGGCGGTAAGACGGTGGTTGGACTGTTCCGACACCGTTATTGAGAATTTTCATATTCTTGGTTTCATTCCTAAATGAGTAACAGATTACTTGCGCGCTACCATTCCTTGACATTTATATGGTAGTTTACAAATAGGCAAGATGCACGATTTGTTTCATAAAGGTTTGACTTTGTTATTAATTGCGTGCTACCATTTCTTGACATTGGCATGGTGGCTTAAGAATCGGCAAGACGCGCGATTCGTTTTATGGTGTTTAAACATTGTTGTCCATTGTGCGGTATTGTTTCTTGACATTTACATGATGTTTTACGAATTGGCAAGACGCGCAAATCATTTCATGAGGATTTAACTTTGTTGTTCATTGCACGCTACCATTTCTTGACATTTAAATGGAGGCTTAAGAATCGGCAAAAGAAACGCGATTCGTTTAATTGTACTTTGATCTTGTTATTTATTGTGAGCTGTTATTTCTTGACATTTACATTGTGTTTTACGAATCGGCAAGACGCGTGATTCGATTAATGATGATTTGACTTTGATATTCATTGCGTGCTACCATTTCTTGGTATTTTACATGGTGACACTTGAATCGGCATGACGCACGATTCTCTCCTCGTGTTTATTTCATGTTGTTTATTGTATGCCACTATTCTAAGATATTTATTATGTAATATTCGAGTTGACAAGTTATGTGATTTGTTTCCTGAATATATATTGTGTTATTCATGGTGCACAATCCTTTTATGGTGTTTACTATATACATATATATATATATATATATATATATATATATATATATATATATATATATATATATATATATATATATCTGCAATATGCACAATTTGTGTTGAAACATTTTAAGAGTACACAGAAGGCCAGAGTTTCTAGATGCAATATTGTATGGTCCTAGTATACATTCTCAAAACAGGATTTATATGACTGGTTTAAAATTTAGTCAGAATGTTTTTTCTGATTCTCATGTAAAGGAAAGTACTTGAATAAGAAAGTTTTCATTTAATTCATCTTGATTCCTTTACAGATAGCCGGCCATCTTGAAACTTAGTCATTTTAAACTTAACTCTTAGATTGTTCATGTTTTCAGAGTGACTAGGCTTAGAATCATAGTCTAGTATTGATTTCAGGAGATATAATTTTCATATTGTGTGTTCTAACCTTTTTCTTACTACAGGTCTCCTTCCCAGCTGTTCCCTTCCTAATCCCCTCTTGAACTCTCTCAGTCTCTGTGATTTATCTATCAGAGTCTTGGAGCTGTTCAGTGGTGGACGTGTTGGGAACGTGCACAGACCCCGAGGATCTGGTGACTCTGACACTGTGTTAGGACAGACAAAGAACATGCATCTCGTTCATGACAAAACAGAACAAAAGGCTTTGTGTAGTCAGGCATACCTAAATCTGGAGCCCTGCACATGTTCTCCCTTAGCTCAGTAAATGCCTTCATTTCCTTCTCTGACAGGACTATGACATCTGGCCCGTCCTTGACTGTCAGTCTCACCAATGGCTTATAGGAGTCAATACATTCCATTTAGAACTGATGTCTCTGTTGTAATTACATATGCACAGATATCTCCTGATTGTAGCTCCAACCCAGGTGACAGTACTTTACTTAATTACATAATGAATATACCTTGGTCCAAGATGCTTTATTTGTTTTAATGTTCTCCTCCTCTAGCATCACAAGATATCTTGGCAATGCCATAATATCTTCCCACCAATTTTCATAGTATTGCTGAAAATGTTTTGTTGTACTGTAGTTCATATCATCACTGTTGATCACCCTGACATGTTCCAGTATGCTCTTTTTTAACTAGGGAAATGGTGATTCCTCCATAATTTATGGTACAATTACATTCTTTAATGTAAATAACATAGTCAGACTTGAATGTGAAATGTTTCTATATTTCTCTTTTTGTTTGTATTTGGCCCTGTATATTCCCTCATGTTTGCACAATATCTGCATCTCTTTCAATTCTCACCCTTGAAGAATGCTGTTTTTTCTCAGAACCACTGGGCTACATTTCATCTCCCCGGGAGATGGCTTCCCATCAACTTGTCCTTCAATGAAAGCCATCTACGGAAAGTGACACTGGGCCTATCACATAATAAACCCTTAGCAGCTTAATCTGATTTGAACACATTCCAATGTCTAAATAAGATCTTTCTTATATCATTGGAATTGCTACTGAACATAGTGATAAAATGTATGTCATTGGAACCCCTCTTAATATTCCACTCTGGGTTTTCATTAAGTAACTGCCCCTTTGTTGTATGGTCACTCTTCATATTGCTCGGATAATGACTTTTTCTGGATAACCCTTGGCCTTGAAGTTTGGAAATATATGGCTTTGCCTTCTCTAAAACTCTTGAAAGAACTACAGTTGCCTCCAGTCAGAAAAATATCTCCCTCCAAATGATCCATTCAGGTCAGAGCACTTCCTTTTCACCAGGGAGGGCCCTCAGTAAAACTTTGAAAGTTTAAGTGCTTTGTGTCAGGCAGTGAGACATGTAAAGAGGGTGGGGTGAGGCTGTTATGAATGTGTATTTTGACCTGTTAAGGTGTTATAGAGGAGGCTTATGCCCAGTGTCACAAGCGAGGCAGTACTCCTGTCATATTTTAATGTGTTCTGTATCTCATCAAATATATTATTATGTGTTATTTGCTACTAGTCCATCTCAAAGGTGCAATACTGAACTTGAATAAATACATCCAGTTGCTTTGATCATTTTAACAATGCTCTCTATATCAGATGTTTATACTTAATTAACAAAGGTACATAACACTCATCCACATATAGTTGTAAAAGTAATCCACACTATGAACTGTATTTGCTCTCCCACCCTTCACTCACCTGTGGCACTACCGGGCTGCGCTCTGCACACTCTTTTGCCAAAGTATCCTCCTTATGGTGTAGATTTTGTAGGTTAACTCCAATGCAGCAATAGTTTTGTAAGCAATAATTAGGACACAATGTTTGTCAGGCAATATGTTTGTTATTATATACTGATTACATACATCCTTTTGGTCATGCTATAGTCATCCTTTGATCACATGGTAACCTTCTTTTGTTGTGCTCGGTACCCTCCTATTGCACCCCCATTGTTTCTAACCAAGCAATGTTAGGCAAAAACTCACAATTCACAAATGTAATACAAACACAGAGTATTTTTGGTCCCCAACTTGACTCGTTCGTGCACTAATAACATGCCATTCCATCATTTGGCATAAAGGCCATTTATTAGGACAGTGGTGCAGAACATTTAATTAAATATAACATAACATGCAGATAATATCAAAACATTTGTAAACTGCCTCTTTTACCGAACACTTCTCACTTCTTATCAAACTTTCACTCCAATGCCACATACCTTGCTTCATTCTTTCCTTCTTTCACTCACTGACCTCCTTCCATTCCCCAGTCTCTCTTTCACTTCCCCTCTAAACCATCCTCTAATGAAAACTGTTTGACCGGTTCAAAAAATCCTGCTCACCATCTTCCTTTGCCTGTGCTCCCTTCATGCACCCGAGGTATGCATCCGCAGGCATCCACCCCCCAAAATACTTCCATTCAGAAAAAAACCCTAGGGCATTTTGATGCCCTCCCCTCCGTCTCATACACTTTCCTGCACCAAATTGTTTCATCCCACAACCTACTCACAACATCCCTCATCTCCGTCATGTAGTATGCATTACCCAACTGCAACAAGTGTACCCCATCACTTTTAAAGAGACACTGCTTTTCCTCTTTAATGCCCTCATGGTCCTCATGGCCCTCGTGGTCACCTTAATGTCTCTGACCAGGCAAAAAACCCTCTTTGCTCTATTGAGCTTCACAAAGCCTTGTCAATGCCTGCATGTTTAACGCTCTCCCTCCATTGTCTGTAAGCGACAACTCTGTCCAAACCAAACATGTCCCCACAAGTTTCTCATTAGCCACCTCTAAGTACCCTGTCTGTATTGCAGCAATGTCAAGCCTGACACCTGCACCAAACCGTTCTCCCTCAAGTGCAACAAGAGCATGCCTGGGCAACCCCTCTGTGGAACCAATTTTGCCAACCATGGCAGCAAGTTGCCCCAGCGCAACCCACTTTTCCCCTACCATAGCACCGCATGCCTGCTACTCAGCAATCCCAGGCTTCGTCCATAAACCTGCTGGTCCTCATACTTTGCTGCATAATGCACAAAAGAGTGTCTCACAATCCAAGTCACTATCTTGCTCTTGCCAGGGCTGCTCATGCATCATATAGTAAAAGAGAAAGAATAAGTGATGAACGCACCCTCACTCCTTTTCTCTTTATACCTTCAGCCTTCAGTGTTGTACATTGCACTCACAAAATCTCAGCCTCTACATACCTACTTAACGTATCTGACTCCAGTTCCACCCCAAATGCGCCACTGCAGTCGCTGCCCCAATCCTGAAAGAATGTGTTCCGAGCAGGCAGGATCCTTTCCTAACTTACACAATGCCTTGTGCATCACTGCCAGCAACTGAAAAGAAGTATTCCTACTCCCGTGCTCATGACAAAAAATTACCTCCTGCCTCTTCCTTAGCCACACCTAGAATCTTCACCACTCATTCACTGGGCATGCCTCAAGACTACCTCCTTTGTGTAACCGTACCCATTTGCCCCTGCCAGTCGGATCCATCTTGGAACCCTGCAGCCAAATACCAATTCATCCCTGCACCAAATGTATCTCACCATGTTGTCCTCCAGCTTTCCTGGCTGACCCCAACAATTCAGGCACTCAAACTTACCCAAAGAACATCCAAATCATTCATAACCTGAAAACTGCCAGTTCTAAACTATCATAGCAACAATCATTCAATGTCCTCAGCAGCCCCTGCAACAATTCAAAGGTGATAGTTTCCTGCAACACAACTCCCCTTTGTACCCCTCCCCCTACACCACCCTTTAAAAGCCCTCCTATAAATGTCATCTTTGGTCACGTCAAAACCCCAATATGGTTTACCATAAAAGGAAATGTTTATCAATTTGCCCACAATAGTTGTGAGCAACAAACCTTTCTCCATGCACATCAACACTCTCCTTTCAATTGCAATGTGATCCTGAATCAACACTTTCTGACGGCATTCCTCAAACCTCCCAAACTTGTTCCATGCCAGACGATAGCACCTCTTGGCAGACTCAGCTAAAGACCTCTCGACCTGATTCGTACCTCTCACTTCCCCCACCTCCAAATGTCTACAGGCAACAGTGTCTTGTAGTCCTCCACTCATGGTGCCAGTCTGCAGGAATGGTGCCACTGCGAACAAGATATTGAATCTGCTATATAATTGTTTATACCCAGCACATGTTTAGCCTTGAAAGCAATGTTCAAACGCAAGCAATAAAGCATAAGCTGTCTCATCAAACACAGAACTCTCAAGATCCTCTGTCTGTTCACCCACTCAACCAGTCATGTTGTCCACTTTAAACAGCACTTTCCTGTTTGCCAATTCAACATCCCATACTATCAAAGCAACCAGAAGTGGAAAAATTTCCAGAAACACAATACATTGCTATTGTGGCAACCAGTGGTGTGGCCACTTCTCTGCACACCAGTAACCGTCCCAAAATGGAACAAAACTATGAGCACCCCCTGATTCTGAAAAGTCTGTACTTGCCACACTGTACCCTCTTCAAGAAACACCATAGAAATACCTTTGAACTAGTCGAATGAGGTCTTCCAAATACAAAGGTCAGCCTATACTGCCAAATCAATCCTCACTCTGTGGTGAGGCAAGGCATCTGCAGAAAGTCCGCCCCCCCTCACCACCCTGCATATAAAGTTCAAGAAACCCAACCTCCATTCCCCAATCACCAGTGTCAAGAACTGTTTTATCTCCTGCACCTTAGCCGGAGGCAACTGTGCTACCAACAAATCAGTGTCCAGCTTATTGCCAAGGAATGTCAAAACAGCGCTGGATCTTTCTGATTTTTTTGGAGCCAGTGGGGCTCCCAGGTCACATGCCAATGCCTCAAACTGTCTCAGAGCTCTGAGGCAATCACAAGCCTTTCCTAACCGCTAACAAAACATCCCCCAAATAATGTGACACCTCCCTCTGCCCGCTCCTCCTACTGAACATGTATTGTAAGAATGTGCTAAACATCTCAAACAAAGCACACAAAAGGGTGAAGCCCATGGGCAACACTCTGTCCAAGTGAATCGCACCTCCAAATTGCATGCCCAACAGTGGGAAGTCCTCCAGGTGTATTGGCAGAAGCCGAAAGACAGACTCAGTGTGATATTTTTGCCAACTATGCCTCCTGCTCACACTGCGGCACCAACCGGACAGCATCATCCTTTGAGGCACATACTTGTTTAGTGTCTTCTGCTGCAGTGAAGTTATTGGTAGAAACTCCTTCCAGCCACGATAAATGGTGTGTCATTCTGAACTCCCTTGCGCCCTTCTTGGGCACTACCCCTAGTGGTGATATGATCAAATCATCCAATGTTCAATCAAAAAACAGGCCTGTGATCCTCCCTTCCTCAACATCTTTTTGCAACTTTGCAGCCACCAGATCCGGTACCATCTTAGCTGAGCTCAAATTGTCTGCCCATCGACAGACCCTAGGGTCCTGGTAATTCACATGAGAACATTCTTTGAAACCCCACTCCAACTTCAATGCTGCCTCCCTCTCAGGGTATACTGCTAGCCATGGGGAGCAAACCTTCCACTTTTCTGTGTGTAGAGCCCCTTGGCCCAGTAGGGTCCTGCTGTCCACTTCCTTTGGTTGCTCTCCATTGCTCTGTGGGACTGCTCTGTGTGAAACATTGTGTAAGGGGGTGTCTCCCCCCACATTTCGGAACACTTATGCTTAAACTTACACAGGTGTCTTGTGCAGAAACCCTTATTGAAGTTCAACACGCCCTAACATTAGGCCCATTTGGCTGTGGCACATTTGCTGCCCTTGTTGAGTGGGATGGGGCTCAAAGGACCAGTATGCAATTAGAAGGCCACTTGGTGGATGTGTAGAAGTTGTGTACTGTGTCAATGACATCCATTGTATCCACAACTCAGAAGTAATCTCACGCCATGGCTTATCTCGATTAATACCCACACTTACCCTAAACTATTCAGCATAAATAGACCATGCATATCCCCCAAAGTGCACCTGTGGCTTCCTAATGTTGTCCATATGTTTGAAAAGTGCAATGGCCTTTTATGAATGTTTTTTGCAGTATACACTGGCATAGATTAATAATGCCAGCATCCAGATTTCCATGTTTACGGACACACTTGGTAGTCTTGTCAGCTCCCACTCTTCTTCTTTGGACCCTTCTTTAGCGTGAATATCTCTGTGCAACAACTCCAAAACATCTACGTACTCATGCTTCCAAATCCTGTTCTTAGTTTTATCAGAATTGTGGGACCCCAGAGTCATCGCTAGACCCATGCATGGAAGTCTCTTCTTGTGTGCATCATCCTCTTTAACTGGGTAGCCCCTTTGTCATCATCCCTTTGTTAGTCATCCATCTGCACTCTTTTCCCTTCTTTTACATTGTCGCTGCCCTTCTTGGGTGTCGACTGCACCTTTGTGATCTCCTTTAAACCCTGCTCCATCAATGACCCCATCCTCAATCCCCCACCGATTTGCAAGTCTTTGCCCCAGACCCCATCTCCTTCACACTCCAGACTGACCATGAACAATGAATCGCCTTTACCTGACGGTACATCGTCAACCTCCTCTTGGTCATTGTGATGTCCGGCACTCTCCAGATTCTTCTTTCCATTGGTGCATTTCTTGTTCACACTTGACTTCTGAAAGACACTAAATGCACTCTCCACTCACTCATGTGCTCATCTCTGTCATCCCCACGTCTGCATCATTATGCAGCTCATTTTCTTCCCACTCAGTGCTACCTTCATTGTAGTGCAACCTCAAATCATCCTCTCCATCACCCTCTTCACACACAACGTGACACACTGCACCACCACTCTTTCTCGCAGGTACACTGCTCTTCAGCATCGCACTCCACTCCCAGCTGGTGCCACATGACCAAATCCTTGGCATAGGGAGGGCTGCTGCAGACCCCTTACCTCTTCAGACCGATATCTAGGGGTCGATGTGAGCCATGGTATCGCCAACTGCCTGCTAGCCTCACCTGCAGGCTTTGCCGCTCCTGCACCCGTTAGGCTGCATTAACACAGGGGGTACTTCGCACCATGTCCACGAGCCAGAAGAGCTCCCAAGCTTCCTGACTGTCTGGGACCGATGGCCCTCCTGTCTTTTCCTAGATCCACTTGCCCCGAGTGCATCCTCCTCCTCCCACTGTTGCTCCTAGTCAAGTGCAGCTGCCCTGGCTATGCAGAGATGCTCCCACCTCTCCTCTGTCTCCTGTATGAGCAAATGCTGCTCCCAGATGTGCCCACCCATTCTCTGGCCCAAAGGAACCCACTCTGGCCCCAAACCACCAAATCTCTGATCTAAAGGATCCTGAAGTGGCCACAGCACCTCCGGCCTCCCTGTCACTGAGAATTCTGCTGTCTGAGTTTGCCACTCTCTTCTATCATCCACTTGTAGGACCACTCCAGCTTGCCTGACAGCTTTATATTTTTTGAGTGCTGGTCCTAAGTCAGGCCCAGCTTCCAATCCCAGTCCCCTATGGCTGGCACTACCAACAGGTCCAAGGGTGTTACATTCCTTGGGGCCCCTTCCCTAGCCCATGTGCCTCCAGCTCATGTGAATCAGGCTCCTCATGGGTACACACGCAGGAGCTCCCCCTGGGTCCCGCCACAGCCGCCTGCACACTTCCCAGCACCAATAATGCTCTGGGAGTATGGAAGCTGTGACCCCCAACCCCCAGGGTCCTTCTAAAGCTGATGGCCTGTGGCGTGCTTCTCCCCCACCTCTCCCTAATTTGAAGTAGTTTTCCCCCACGGGGGGACAAGCCACCATGTGGCCCAATGCAGAGCGCATCAGGTGACATATTCTAACCCAGGCCTGGTCTAAGAAATTATGCCTGAGCAGATATGTTTGCACTGCAACACTGAGGGTCCGCTGGGCAGTTGTCACCTCCTCACGTTGTGCCATGACTCTGCTCCCGGTCCACGCAACCCTTTTCTTAAAAAAATACTCTCTCCCAGCGGTGCTCAGGAGTCAGGAAAAGGTAGAGCATGCCTCTCCTAACTGCTTTATAGACACAATAAAAACCTGTTCTTTTCCCTCAAACCTACATATCCCCTGCTTGGCCTTACTCCGCTGCTTAAATATTCCCAGGAGAAGACGAGTCTGTGACCTTTACTTCCCCTGGAGCTCTTCATTGTGACTTCAGGTAAAATATCTATTAAGAAAATCACTGAGCCCAGCCTCCCTAAACTAACACTTAGTTGAGAGAAGTGTCTCCCTGTACCCTTCATTATTCCATCAGTACTGCAACACTTTTGTTTTGCAATGTGTGGATTAGTGCCTTTGCCACTTTTGTACAGTATAACAGTCATCCCATGAAAGGAGTTCAAGCCTGTTTAACTTAACAGCACTGGAAGAAGATGAAATAAAGGTTATCATTACAAATTGCCCAGTATTTGGTACAGGAATGCTTGGCAGCTCGAATCTATGATGCTCTCCACTATCCCCATGCCAAATTCCAGCAACTACAGGTTTTAACCTGAGAATGGAGATTAGCTGTGTAGATCCAGTTTTACTGGGTTCTTTTCCGGGCAGTTTACTATGGGAAGCTGTTCATGTCAAAATTACAGCTCCCCATATAGGACACCTCCGGAAATGCATAGAGTGCTGCAAAATGAATATGACACACACCAGAATGAATTTACTATGTGTCAAAATAATTATGATACCTGGCATAGTGAATCAGAATTGAACCAAAACAAATACGAAACCTGACAGAGTGAATTTGCCACTGTGTGATTACAATATTCATCAAAAAGAATGGGACATTTCTTGAAATGATTGACTTATGCCAAGAGAAATATGACATACATTAAAATTAATATGGCAGATTGAAAATAATGTAGTGACATGAATATATTATATTCTGAAAAGAAAACAGTACACATTGAAACTAATACAATGTACACTGAAATGAACATTAAACATGTTGCAATGAATTTGAATTGTGTTGAAATTAATGCTACGGAGATGGCAATGAATATGAGACATACAGAAATGAATAGATGATTGGAAATGAATATGGCTTGTGCTGAAATTAATGTAATCCCGTTGAATTGAAGTTGACATGCCTTCAAATGAGAATAACCAAAGCTGAAATTCACATGACACTTGTTGAAATGAATATGGCACGCCTTGAAATTAATATGACACCTATTCAAATTGATATGATATATGTTAAAATGGATAGGTTGCATCTTAAAATTAATATGACAAGTGTTAATATGAATATGGCATCCATTGAACTACATTTAACATTGATTGAAAGGAATATAACACATGTTAAAATGACTATGATGAGCTGAAATGAATATGACCTTCATTGAAATGAATTTGGCATGTTTTAAAATGAATATGAGTAACGGGAAAATGATCATGACATTTATCAAAATGAATATGGCTTGCATTGAAAGTGATATGATATATATTGATATGATTATGATATATGTTGCAATGAATATGATTCATGTTAAAATTAAGATGTGTAAATATGAATGAAGCATCCATGGAAAGGAATATAACACATGCTAAGATGAATATGACATGCATTGAAACAAATATGAGGTCCACTAAAATGAATTCCACATATCTTAAACTGAATATGACCAATGCTGAAATTAAAATGAAACTTGTAAAAATGAATATGCTTTGAAATTGATATGATAAACAGCAAAATAAGTTTTGCATATATTGAAATTAATATGACCTATGTTGAAATGGATATGACCCGTGTTAAAATTACTATGACAGGTGTTAAGGTGAAAATGACATCCATTAAAAAGAATGACATCCATAGAAAGGAATATGACACATGTTAAGATGAATATGAGCCACTTTGAAATGAATATGACACCTGGTGAAATTAATATGGCCAACATCTAAAGTAATATGACATTCTGTAACATGAATATGACACTTTTTGAAATTAATATGAAACAGTAAGATAAATGTAGCATGCTTTGAAATGAATTATGCACATGTCGAAATGAACACAAGCCATGTTTAAATGAATATTCCTTGCTCTGAACTTATGTTGATTTGCTTTCAAATTAATATTACATATTGAAATTAATGTTACATATTCTCAAAGGGTATCATATGGACTAAAATGAATTAGCTAAAATTAGTATACCACACATATAATAGAATATAAAACAAGGAACCAGCCTTTACTACGCATCCATTACATGCATGCATTTACAACACATGTAAGTATTTCCACGTTTATCACACAGTACTTTATCACACGTATTACGATGCTGGCAGTCCCATAGAGGAAAGACTGCCGCAGTCCGCCAGCACCATCAGGCAGCGAAGACCACCACATTGGCAAGTCAGGCCAAACAGTCCGACGGAACTAGTGTTTCTGAGAGAAACATTATGATGTTGCATACAGCCAGCGTGACCATGGCAGTTCAACCACCACATCCCAGCAGGTGGAAATGGAGAGCATAAAGGAAGCAACTCACCTGCAGGCAGTGTTACATGACCTGTGCAGCCATGGAGCCCATCACACACAGGTCCTGCTGCAGGTGCTGCTCATCGATGGACCCACACAACACCCACATTGCAACACAATGGAAGGTCAATAGGCTGCACAATAGGCTGTGAAACAAATATCCAAAGCTCATAATGCAAACAATACCTGCACAATAAGGATGGGGGCATCAGGAGCATTCATGGACACATTTCACTTAGCACATGCCCTTAAAACAGCGTTTGCACAGGAACTGGTCCTTCATGTATCTCAGGGACAAACAATATTTGAGCCAAGTGACATGCCTAGCTGCCAAATGTGTAAGTGCAAGTCAAGAAAGCATATACGACAGCAACAGCATGGTCCAGACATCTAGATGATATAGCTGTAAGGTACACACATCAAAATGGACACATGGTCAGTCAAATGCAATGGAACCACAATTGATCACCCTCCATGTGTGGGCAAACAAAGTACAATCCCTATCAGTGGAAAATTCTACTCAATACATGCTGACATTGGCCAACACAAGATGAAATACTTACCCTAGCAATCATAACTCAATGCAATGACACCCCAATTGGATTAACACCCACATATCCATACAATGAACATCTACCCTTGTCTTGGGTGACCAACACAAAGTCAGATATTGGAAACAACAGCAAATGGATCAGCAATCAGGGTGAAACACACACAACTGTAGGCATGAAAAAGAAGTTACTCAGGAACAATATAAAGGTAGAAAGGTAATAGCAGGACAAATGTGTACCCATCAAAACAACAGTTTTGGTTTATTCAGTTAAAATGTTGAAGAGCAAAGGCCTTTGGCCAGCTCAAATGAGTCCTTGCACGTTACTGTGACCAAGCTTGACTCGAAACACTGCCAGGGAACCTCCACTGGAAGGGGCTTCAAGTGGGCAGGCAGGCACCTGAGAGCTCATCCTTTGGTGTGACGTGGTCAGATTTAGGATAGGTGTGTCTGAGTATGTGAGGGGGCTTTTTCTTCAGAATGGTGGGCTTCTTCTTGTGAGGGGAGGGGCGTGGGTGCTTGCAGGGGGACAGGTGGGAAAGGGGAGGACTTGGATGTGGAAGGGATGGGTTGGGCTGTAGGTGGGGGCCTCTTGGGTTTGGGAGGAGTTTTTGAGGTAACAGGGCAAAGGGCCAGGTCAAAAAGGAAACTTTCCTTGGGAAAACAGGTAGGGCCATCAGAAGGGGCTGGGGATTTAGAGGGTGAGAGAGTGGTGGGCTTGTTTGTGGGTGTAGATGCCTTGGGTGTGCATGTGTGTGAGGTATGCCTGAGATTCGGTGATGTTTTTTGTGTGTGTGAGAGTGGGCATTTGTGTCTTTGGGGGGGGAGGTGCTGGTGATGTGGGAGTAATGGATGTGTGTGTGTCTTTTGGGGTGTGTCTGTGGTATGGAGGATGGTGTGGATGTATCTTTGTGTATTGGGGTGGTGTCTGTGGGTATGGTTGATATGTGTAGGTGTTGGGGTGGTATCTGTGGGTATGGTAGATGTGGTGGATGTGTCTGTGGGTGTTGAGGTGGTGTCTCAGGTTATGGTGTCTGAGGTGTGTGAGACAGTAGGTTGTGAGCTGTTGTCTGGGTATATGGTGTGTGTGATGGATGTGTCACTGGGTGTTGTGGTGGTGTCTGTGGGTATGGTGAATGTGGTGTGTGGGTCGGTAGAGGTGTCTGTTGAAATGGTGTCTGATGTGGTGTCTGTGGGTGAATGTTGAGTGCCTGTATACCGGTGTGTCTGGTGGATTTTGTGTCGTTGTGTGCTGCTTGTGTGTGTTGAGGTTGGTGCATGCGGATGTGTCTGTGTTCTTAGAACAAGTATGGGAATGTGGACTTTGGATAGGGAAGAGGGAGGATGTAGGAGGGAGGATTGGGGTTGGAGGACAGAGCCTGAAAAGATCTCTGTAGGCCAGATTTGTCACTATGAATGTCTTTCAGGAAATAATTTGTCTGAAGTTGGCTTGCCAAACCCTGGATGGCATTCACAATGGCAGTCTGCCCCACAGAAGGCTATTGACCTCCTGATACTCCTCCGGAGGCCAATAGCTTTCTCACTCAGGGCAGCAGGAGTAACAGGGGCTGGCACCGAGGTACCTGGGGCAAAGGGGACGCCCATCCTCTTAGGTGAGTGGGCACGACCAACTGGGTGGAGAGCAACAGAGAGGGGGATGCTAGTACTGGGGGTGGTGGACAAGGGTGGTACAGGAACAGGTCCTGATGGGTCCCCAACCACTAGGGAGTGGCCAATGGAGGTAGAATCTGAAGATGATGAGGTTGATCCTGTGTTCTCTGTGGCACTACCCTCACCTTCCAGGCCACTGGGTCCCTCCGTGTCAGTGGTGTCATGACTGGATGTACTGTGGCCAGATGCTTCTCCACTTGGTTTCGCCCTGTCTCCTTCACTCTCCTGGGATGATGCTGCAAATACAAAGGGGAAAAGGGCCTCCACATGTTCCTGATCACACTTGAACAAAAGCTGTGATTTACAAACATGGTCATGATTTCAAGTAGGCCCCAGCAACAAACTACTTCAAGGTGGTTCCTACATGAACCATACCATATGCATGCATGCCACATGAACTGTCAACAGTTACCCACAGGAAAGTCAGGATCTCAGACAACTCCAATTGCATGGGTGAAATTGTGCAATCACAATAACCATTGAACAATTAGGTGAGCACATCACCTTCACTGCTTCTGCCTCATGGAGCATACCTGTTTCCTGTTGTCATACAATAGTAGGCCAATGCCAAATCCATTGCAAAAGATCCCACACAAGGTCATGCACCTATCTATTTGTCACATACACAATAACACAACAATAAGAAATGATGCTCCAATTCCTTCCATGTTGCTGACAGCAGTACGGTATCCTGAAGAAGGTTATATGGAAATACTCATGTCACACTGGAAACATATCAAAATGCATACTTCAACATATGTAAATTGTCCTAATGGAGTCGTGGAGGTAGTACTGCTGTTGCTCAGATAAACTACATATTTGGCATAGAAATGTACACTGTAATCAAAATGTGAAAATTGACAGGGAGATATGTCGCTAAAATACATAACACAATGAAACAGCTATCCCTAGGAAAATCACCACTACTATACGGCACCCCTTACAATGACATACTCTGATCATTAGAAGCCATGAGTCCTTAGTATGTTGGATAGGCCCAGGGATTTGCAAGCACTTGTAGAAGGCCCTCGACATTTTGCCCTATGGGAAGCTACATCACTGTCTCCATTTTGGTCATGGTCATGTACTCAGATGTGCGTGGATGAATGGTTCTACCCAACCACATGTGATTCCAACATAACTACAAGTCAATCCATAATGTGTGCCAACAGTCAGGTAACAAATCTTTCCCATTTCACATGTGCAGTGCACTTTGCCACTTGATGCACATCAATGGCATGGAAATGGACATTGTGTATAAAAATTCTAGTCCTACCTGTCGTGCCCCTCATTGCTTCTGTAGTTGAACATGCCAAATGACATGCCAAATGACATGCAATGACGGGTGAGGGTATGTGTGAGCCAACAATCAATGGTGACACACTCCTGTCTGTGACACCACATAAAATGTAGCCACATTGCATATGTCCAATTCCAAAGACAGGTTGGCATGCAAATATATGTGAGGGAATACAATATTCATCCCATGAACACAGGTAGACGAAGCATGAAATAGCAGTGTACACATTTTGTCAAAAGAGAACGGGACACATGCTAACATGTTGGCACAAGGAATTTCAGCAACAGTGATGGGCCATAAATCATGTCAATGGACATTCCCCACTCACTTACGAAGGGAAAGTTTTGATGACACCTTCACATGTCAGACAGTAATGAGGTTCCAGCACTCATCACACACTGAAACCAAGTGGCATCTGGGGAGCAGATGCCAATTTACTCACTTGACCAAACACATGGCTGAGGACAGTAATCCATCACTTCTTTCTCAATGCGCTGTAACACTGAGGAGTAGTGGTCTGTTGTGTAGAATTTAGACCCACTACAACATCAAATCTTTCTTGATTGATCACTGTACAAATCAATGTGTTGTCCCTAGAGAGCAATTGTTTTCTGGATTGTACTTAGTTGTGTCCTAGGTCCCTGGGCTACTAGGCAAGGCACATCAATATGCACCAAATTACATATCTACACAAACAGTTACTCATCTTGTGTGTCACACACGGCCCATCCCCGGTCATCAGGAGGAGATGTCGGAACCTAATTCATCAACTTGGCTATGTGACAATCAGGAATATGTCCTGTACTCGCCCCCTTGTGGCTGCTATGCTCCCTGCAAGTGCCCATCAAGGTTTGGGTATGCTACTCCCAGAATGGGGGCCTTTGAGGGGGGGGGGTCATGCTTCGAGGAGTGCCCTGCCCACATTGGGAGGACAGCCCCAGCTAAACCTCTGCGATCTTATGGCCCAGCTCCTCAGGTCCCCCCACCTCTTGCAACAGTGGTCGCTTTGCCGGCTATGGACCCCCAGGGTCTACACCTTCTGCGCGATGGCTCTCCAAATCTCCTTCTTTTGATGGGTGTTTACCTATATGGATGCAAGAGACAAATCAAGCAATTACAAACACAAGTTTTTGCTCAAATGGTTGTGTCACACACATCAGAAACATCAAGCATTAAATGGGCAATTTGTCAACACATCACAAGTGTGAAACACACATGTCAATAAGTACAGGGACATGACTACACACTTTTGGATTCATCTGCAGACTAACCCACACCCCTGCTCAAGGGCTACAATGACATCAGGTATTTGATGCTCCAGCAACCTGTTCTGTGAAGTGAGCCACAATGAAACACCACATACCAATGTGGTTTCTGAAGGGTAAACTCCTTAGGCTTGACTGGACAAACACATTTACACTCTGCAACATTGACTCAGTGCATACAGTACCTACAGGCAACTATCATAGTACAGACTTCACCCTCGCACTTGAGTGACAATGAAAGGGCTGGCATGGCAGGTACGGAAAGTGTCTACCCTGTGCATGTGTGGACATGTGGCCTACCAATTGCAGACTCATGGACTTCAGAGAAGGTTTCGGTGGTATGTACCTGTACTATAAAACACTCCTTTAAACATATGTTTCTAACCTACAGAGACAGCATCCAACATACAAAGGTAGGTATTGTACAATTTCTGCTATGTAACTAAGCTACTGAGTCACATGTCATGACCTCCCAGGAATCTACACACTGTCTGCACTGTGGGTCTGAAATTTGTACAATAAGCCTGTACAGGACAAATATGACTTCCATGAAGGTGACAACAGAGCTGTGGTAGTAACGGACCTGTCATGAGTCAAAGACACACTTTGACAATGATGCAAAATGCACATATGGGCTAGTTCAGAGATTTACCTCAGTACCCATTCCTAATCTAGTCAATGGACTGAGGCATTTAGGGCACGTTTTGCCACTAGAGCCCCATATTGACCACCTGACAGGATCCGCATGTCTACAGAAAGTGGGCACAGTGCCACAGTTGCATAGCCACAGTGACTCTCCCACAGCCTGGACTATCTCTCATTTACATTTGACAGGCCTTGATCTCTGCAGGCTGAGCATACAGAACCCACATGACACTCACATTTCCATCACTTCCATGCAAGACAGTACATTTTGTGGCCATCAGCAATATGGCTTCTGGGGCAACCTGAAGGGCACAGTGAGTCATGATATGCCTTCCAGTCAACAGTTTGGCAAAGCTAGGTGTGGGGTGAAAGATCTGTGGCACAATACACAATGCTTGCAATATCCTCAGTGACTCAGACAAGATGCATACTTGGCTCATGCTGTCATGCACATACATATTGTCTAACATATATAGTCATCATAAACCAAAAAGTCACTGGATGGCAGTGAAGTCTCCTTGCCCAGCTATGTGCATCTAACATAAGGAGGATCTAGGGCCCCAAAAACATCACACAACACAATGTGAATAAGCACAACATATAGTACTGGTCTCCAATACTGGCACCATTTACATCCCATTGGTGCCACACAGGCTGCCACAACAGGCACACAAGAAGTCTAACTGGCACAAAGAGGCACTTTGAAGCCTGTGAGGAGGGAAAGAAAGGTGTTGAACAGAGTCAATTATGAGGTACTTGCCTGTTCCTCTGGTGAACAGTAGAGTGGACCATACAGGGGAAGAACCTTCCTTACAAGTCATTCCAGGGAAAGCAGTGGTCCTTTAACCTGCTGGGCATGACATGATTGCTCCCAGAGCACACAGCAGCTGAGGTGCTGAAGGTGTTGTTGGCAGCAGTATCAGGAGTCAAATGGCTGATTTTGCAAAACGCGGGGTACACGTATGCCACATACGCTGTCATCACCGTCGACAGACATAGCCATTGGGGAGCTACCACCACAGGCAACTATGTTAGCCTATGGCTGTGTCTGCCGCTGTTTGAAACCACCTACTGTGCAGAAGACTTCTGCTGCCGGCCGTGGGCAGTCCCTGATGTCCAATGGACTTTGTCAGGCATCCGCCATTTTGGAAGTTTGGAAGACTGTATATAGCTCTGTTATATGCATCACAAAAACAATATAAGTTTAATATCATCACACACATCCTCAATATGTCTTGTTGTGCAGGTCTGACTACACAATCACGAGTGTAGTCGTTTGTAGGGCACATATGGTATATGATGGCGGTGTACGAGTCACCACTGTTGACAGTTTTTTTGGGACTAGGTAAATACAGTCACATTCGAGGGGAAACTGTGTAGCAGATAGTTAGGTGTCGCCTGAACCCATGTTGTGGACACGTGTTCACAACCATGGAGTCACATTTGACCCTTGTGTGGTTGCCAGCTGTCATATGTTCTGGGTGTTATGGATATCCAGTCAGAAATGCTTTGTCACATGATATTGTTAGCATGCATCATGTTGCCTTGGACACAGTGACTAATGTTCCAAATCACGTCTTTTCACACATAGGTACTCTGGGGTGGGGAGGATGCAACAACCTCCTCTCTACCGTCCATTGCCATACCTTCAGACCAAGGAGGAATGCCACATCATCCAGCTCTACCGCCTGAAAAGGCAAACACTAGTGGACTCATGCCATCAGTTGGATCCAGAACTGAAGCCAGCTAACAGTAATCCATACTGCATACCACCCATTGTACAAGTCATTTCAGAATTGCGCTTCCTGGTCACAGAGTCCATATTTTCTATCAGCAGTGTTGAAAAATATAGACAGCTACCTCATATTCCCCTGACGTGAGGATTTAAGCAATGTGAAGCCTGACTTCTAAAGTTTTGCCCGCATCCAACATCTGGGCCATTGATGGCACACATGTTGGCTAGGTGCCACCATAGGCCACGGAACAAGTCTATTGCAACAGAAAAAATGTCCATTCGATCGACATGCAAGTTGTCTGTTTGGTGGATCTCTACATCTAAAATGTGTGTGCCTGTTTTCCTGGATCAGCCCATGATTCCTTGGTAATTCAGAACAGCGCCATACTCCAGCGAATGTCACAACTGCAACCATAGAGAGCCTGGCTGGTTGGTAAGTCACATCTGTACTGATTGTGTATGAGCAATGTCAGATGCTGCAATCATGAAGTGAGTGACTCATTGTTGCACTTTTGTCCCCTTTTTTAACAGGAGACTTAGCATTTCCAAACCATCCTTGGTTATATTCTGCTATCTGAACAGGACTGGTGGATCCCTCGTCTACTCACCCGGAAAAGTGTGTCAGATCACTGTAGCATGCTGAGTGCTCCACAACATCGCCCTGCTGAGAAAAATCCTGTACATCCCAGAGGAGGGGGAGTCTGCAGTGCCACCAGGTGAGAATCCTGAAATGCCAAATGAAGATGACAGTGCTAAAGAGGAAGGAGCTGACCTGCGAGAAAATCTCATCCACAGCTACTTCTTGGAAGTGTAAGTATGTCATGTGATGTATTGACTGTGACTGTAAAATGAACTGTAGTTGTAGGAATGGGTGGAGTTTAGTGTTTTTGAAACAGTGTGGGAGCTGATACTCTGCAAAAATCAGCAAAAGGCTGATAGATAAGATAGCTTTTGACACATCCCCACCTTGATGAGGTTACTTTGTTTGTGTCAGTTTCTTTGCAATGTAACTTGTTTTCCACATGCTTGCTATGTGGCATGTATCATATGTATGGTTTTAAGCCTATACTCCTTGTTTTCTTCTTTGTACAGGTACCTTCGTCATGACATCTCATGTGGACATTTCAGAGTTGTGACATTGGCAGGTATGTGATGCTGTTCTGACATACAAAGCGGGCATGGATTGTTCCAGGTAATGTAGATTGCAGAATATGGTTGTATGATACTTGTACCAAGACAATTTGCACAGTGTTTTGGTGGACGTTTCTGAAGTGCCCATTACACTTGTTTTGTGTCTTGTGGTGGGCGTGATGCATCATGTATGTCATAATGTGGTCAAAAAATATGTAGTCCTAGCTTACAACCAAGTCATTGTTCCTTCACATTTGCTAAACACTTTTAGCTGTAAATGTTTGAATGTAGCTGTAAATGTTTTTCATCCGTTTAGGCCCCAGTGCCTGTGCCAAAACACTGACATATGTTTGTGTCATATCACCAGATGCATGAGCGTTGGATTATAAAGGCCCTGTGATCCAGAACTGTTGTACTGCTATCTGTCTGAATCTTAGATTATGGGGGTTATTACAACTTTGGAGGAGGTGTTAATCCGTCCCAAAAGTGACGGTAAAGTGACGGATATACCACTAGCCGTATTAAGAGTCCATTATACCCTTTGGAACTCGTAATACGGCTGGTGGTATATCCGTCACTTTACTGTCACTTTTGGGACGGATTAACACCTCCTCCAAAGTTGTAATAACCCCCTATGTGGTGTTGGATTACTTTGGTGTGGTACGTGAAAAGCTCAAGCTGGTGACATCAACCACTTCATGTTTGCCTATTCTGCAGGACAATGTCTGACAAATCCCTTCCTTCCGTGGACAATCATTCATGATTTACAAGATTTCAGACATATTGACAGTCTGTGTGCTGAACACTATAATATCTGTTTTAGTTTGACCAGACTCTTGCATGTAAGTGTTTGTGTGGGATGGTTGTAATCCTGAGCTGGAAACTGTGTACATGCAACATAGCCCATATTATACAAGTACCTTGGATCATCATTGCATGGTTCACATGATCTGACATAGTTACATGGCTAAATATGAAAGCAAAATCAGCAGGGGATCAGCTGCTACAGAGGCAGGGGTGTCTGTGGCTGGTTGTTCCTCTGGCAGGGCCTCCCTTCCTGTGGCTGACGTCGATGTTGATGGGCCTGTTGTTGATGAAGGCAGGAGAAGACTGGTTTTGAAAAACACTACTTGGGGTTGTATGCATGTCCCTTAATACCCCTGTTATGGAGGCCATGTTGGTGTTGTGGGCCTCCATCTGTTCACGCATGTCCCTCTAGGCTGCTTGATTTCCCGGAGTTCGGTCAACACCTGGCCCATCACTCCTTGGAACTCCTGATAGACCTCCAAGACATGGCTGAAGTTGTCCTGGCCAAGAACAGCCCTAGTGGCCTCACCCCACTGCCCCACAGCATCCCTCCCACGTACCCTACCCCAAGGGCCTGTGCCCTTGCCACAGCGTGACCTATCCAACTTGTTAATGGACCCTCATTGTCCAAAGTGTTGCACTGCAACTCAGGATCCAGGACTGGGGGGGCACAACATACTGAAAACTGTGCTAGTTACACAGGTTGGGGTGGGGGAAATGGTTTCCTGTGATGTTGAAGAAACAGGGCTGGGAGGTGTCATTGTGGGCACAGTGAGACTCACTGTTGCCATCTGATCAGCTTGTCCAGATGGGCTAGAACCATCCTCCACGTCCACAAATCCAGGAGTATTAGCATCACTCAGGGCTTTATCTAAGGGGGTAGTAGTAGTCTGTTCTGTGGCCTTAGGATGCCTACCGGAAGATCCACCTGTTGATGAAAAAATACATTGTTACTTGTTGAATTATGACATTTACCTCTAAAGGTTTTGTGTTACAGTAAGCAGAGACCTTGGACAAAGTTAAGTTGTAGGTAAACCAATTGAGCCAAGTAATCATGGTATTGGGAGATTTGACATGACATGTCTGAGGCATGGCAACACAATTTGAGTCAAGCAGCTGATGAGATGAGCAGATCACTTGCACTTTGGAAGATGGTCTGAAAATTACGTTTTACCACCAGTGCAGCCAGCACAGTGGAGAGGCAAGAAGTGGGCTTGATCATTCTGAGGTCTAGTTGAGTGAGATGCAAGTAAACCCAGGACGATGTGACTGGAGTCATCGTGTACACAGTGCTATGTCAATATTTCTGCTGCCAATACCAATCTGGTGATGTATCTTGAGGCTTTAGGAATACTTGTTGTACACACTGGGCAAATTGTCATTCCTCAATAGTTTCATATCGGGTTAGCAAGTCAAGATGGAGCTATGTAGATAGACACTTCTTTAATTTGAGTATGATCTGTATCTTGATCATTCCTAGGTGAGTACACTTCATTTGAGAGTTCATAAACTAGTGAATTTGGACAAGTGACCACTAGATTGGTGTTTGGGGTTACTGGAACAGGGCCTCCTGGAAGTTGTAGTCCAGTCATTCCAGCTACTAAACAAACTTGACAAATTGTATCCTCTCTGGTGAGTACTCTACAATTGAGAGTTCACAAACAAGGGTATTTGGACAAGTGACCACCGGACTGGTGTTAAGAGTTTCTGGAACAGTGCCTCCTGGGAGTTACAATCAGGTCACTCTCTCTACTCCCCAAAAAACTTGACAAATGTACTAGGCAGCATTTAGGTTTGAGCATAAGTTTACATTTTGGGACATAGAATGAATCTTGGAATGTGTTTTTGTTTTTGTGAGATTTCCAGACACCATTTTGACATATGGCATGTGATGGGCCTTGGTAGCTGTGATGTTGGATCGATTTATACAGATTGACAGAGTTACAACTCAGATACTCTGGGCATTGAATTTTGTTGAGGTATATGAACAAGACAGTGGCAACAGCTAAGGTGGGAGCATGCATGGCATTGCGGTTTTGTGACATTATTTGTGTGTGACTTACCAGACTCCACTCCCCCAGTTATTCCTGTCAAGTCATGAGGATGCAGGATGGCCATGACCTTCTCCCAGGGAAAGAATCTTAACAGGGCAATGGGAGGGCCACTAGCAGTCTTCTTGGCTTCCACCTGCTGCCTGGAGACCAGGCAACTGACCTTGCCCCTGAGGTCATTCCACCTCTTCCTAATTTCCTCCTTTGTGTGCAGGGTGGTGTCTACAGCATTCACTCTGTCAACTATCCTGTCCCACATTTTCATTTCCTTACTGAGAGGAGTGTGCTGGACTTGCGCCCCTAAAAATTGTGGTTCTACTATACTGATTTCATACACCTTGAATCTCAACTCATCCTATGAAAATCATGGGTTTTTGGCCTGTGACATGCCTGGAAATTAAAGAGGATGACAGTGACTAACTGAACAAGACAAGTGAATATGGGAAAAAAAATAGACGATGTGTGTGCAGGGTGTAAAATGGGATGGGGGAAAAAGGGCTGCCTTATGACAAGAAATTGATTAATTGATGTGTGGTCTGTATTGCTATGCTGCAGTGGAAATGCAAAGGATTGTGGTCTGTGAAGGGGTGTGTTTTATAGTGTCCTTGGCAGGTGCATCCCCTTAGCCATTGTGTGTCAGCTTTGTTGTTTTTTAATTCATCCAGAGTACACTTGTTTGTTGCTTTGCTGAAGGCAAACCGTGGTGGTTGACCGCTATTGGCTGACCACTGCAGCAACTGTGTGTTTGTAATAGGCTTGGTGTTTTGCTGCTGCACTGATTGCACTGGAGGTCAGACCACCTAAATCCACTCCGCCACACCGCTGGCAGTCTGTCTTTTTTGCCTGGTGGATGGCAGTCCTGCCTGTATGAATCATAAGACGGTGGTCTGGGAACCGCAAGCGTGGCAATCTTTTTGGGACCGCCAACATGGCGGTCTGGCGGCCCGACCACCAAACTCGTAATCAGGCCCTAAATCTTAGCATAGCACTTAGAAACACAATAGCTCCAACTCGGGCTATCATGACATCTTGATGGAGTCATTTGCAACAGTCCGTCCGACGCACTTGCGTGGGAGTGTGGCTGTCATGGATTCGCATGGACCCCAGGTACAGTACCATGGAAAATGAAGAAACAAAGACTTTGCATAGAGTCACAGAGGTGAGGCGTCACTGGAGTCGGTGTGGTGTTGATTCCTTACTGCTACTGTGGAAGGGAGGCAAAGGTTTCTTACTGCTAGGCAGGGGAGGTGGGGCATCGGTTCCTTACGGTTGCAGGTGAGGTGATGTGGCATCGGTGGCGAGGCATTGGTTCCTTTTGACAAGGTTGGGTTGATGAATCCAGCAGGTCAAGACATGAGGCATCAACTTCATGGTGTCGCAATCACACCATGGGGCCAATGGTACTGTGGTGGAATCGGAGTTGGGTGTCTAAGGCATCAGTGAGACTATACTCGTGACTCACGCTGTGGGGGGACTTCGCAGTTGCTGCGGTAGCATTGGGCCTTCAGCATCGTCCCCGTCGTTGCCCTCAGTGGGAACCACAGCTCGGGTCTCGGCAGCTGAGCGGAATTAGACAGCGGCACCTGTTCCGAAGTCAATCTGATGTCAATGTACATGGTTTCATCTTGGTTGCACCAGAACTCACTCCCAAGGGTCCAAGAACTGGATTTAGCATCACTTAAGCAAGTCGGGACCCTCAGCAAGAGAGCCCAGGTTCTGGCAGATGAAGTCTTTGATATCCCTGAAACTTCCTAACCGGAGGAAAGCTCAGTCCAAGCCCGTAGAGAAACTTTGGAAGCAGGATGTAGAAAGCAAAGTCCAGTTCTTTCAATCCCTGGACAGATGCAGAAAGCAGTGGGCCAGCACAGCAAAGCAACAGGTGGAGTGGCAGTCCATCCGACAGCATCCATCTCTTCGTCCTGGCAGAATCTAAAAGTTGCATTTTAAAACTCACAATTTAAAAACCAACTCCACCAAAATATGTATTTTTAAATTGTGAGTTCAGAGACCTCAAACTCCATATCTCTATCTGATCCAAATAGGAAATTACAGTTAAAAGATATTTCAAGGCAATCCCCAATGTTACCCCATGAGAGAGATAGGCCTTGCAATAGTGAAAAACGATATTAGCAGTATTTCATTATCAGGGCATGTAAAATACCTGAGTATATGTTATACATTTTAAATACGCCACACCCTGCCCATAGGGCTGCCTTTGGCCTACCTTAGGGGTGCTTTACATGTAGTAAAGGGGAAGATTTGGGACGGGCAAGTGGGTTCACTTGCCAGTTTGGAATGGCAGTTTAAAACTGCCTACACAGACATTTTAGTTGCAGGTCTAAAACATGTTTACAGGACTACTCATGAGAGTGGCACAATCAGTGCTGCAGGCCCAATAGTAGCAATTAATTTACAGGACCTGGGGACACATGTTGCATTATACTAGAGACTTACTGGTAAACAAATATGCCAATTATGGATAAACCAATCATCATTAAAATTTAGACAGAGAGCACGTGCACTTTAGCACTGGTCAGCAGTGGTAAAAGTGGTCAGAGTCCAAAAGCCGGCAAAAACTAAATGTAGCACAGAGTCGAAAACATATATTTATTTCAGTTAATTAATTAATGTTCATATCATATCCTTTTAGAATATGTAATATTAATTTCAGTATGTAATGTTAATTATAAAGCAAATCAACATCAATTCAAGGCAAGCCATATTTATTTAAACAGTGGTCATATTAATTTATACATGGCTTGTGTTCATTTCGATATGTGCTTTATTAATTTCGAAGCATGCAGTATTTATCTCACATAGTTTCATATCCATTTCGAAAAGTGTCATATTAATTTTAATGAATGTCATCATAATTTAGATATGGGTCATATCAACTTCATCAGATGTCATATTCATTTGAAAGTGGTTCATATTAATCTTAACATGTGTCATATTGATTTAAATGAATGGCATATTAATTTCAACGGATGTCATATTCATCTTAACAACTGACTTAATAATTTTAACATGTGTCATATCCATTTCAACATAGGTCAACTTAATTTCAATATATGCAATATTCATGTTGATTTGTATCATACTGATTTCAAATCATAACATTAATTTTGACAAGTTTCATTTTAATTTCAGCATTGATCAGATTTAGTTTAAGCCATGTTGAATTAATTTCAAAATGGTTCATATTAATTTCAATGCATGTCATATTCATCTTATCACTTGTCATATTCCTTTCAATGGATGTCTGATTCACATTAAAGCATGATCTTGATTTTAACATGACTCGTACCAGTTGCAACACATCTCACAATCATGTCAATGTGTATCATATTACTTTCAATGCAAACCATATTCATTTTTTTAAATAAATGTAATGTTTATTGCACATTATATTCCTCTAAGAATAATGCATTTTCATTTCAGTACCTTATATTCATTTCAATCCGTTATATACATTCCAATGTGTGTCATATTCCTCTCGCCATATGTCAGACGTTTTCATGAAATGTCCCATTCTTTTTTATGAATATTTTATGTGTTTCACTTATTGCTTTATTGTTTACAGTAAGGGACATATTTATTTCAGTAGGATTGATATATATTTCAGTATATCTCTTATTCTATTTTGAGTGTGAGTTACTCATAATAATCCCTAAGTAGCATATGCACTTTGCCTGGTTTCATATTTGTTTTGGTTCAAAGCCAGATCCCCTCTGCCAGGTAGCATATTTATTTTGGCACATAGTAAATTCATTATGGTGTGTGTCATATTCATTTTGCAACATGCTACGCATTTCAGGAGGTGTCTTATATAGGGGGGTTGTAATTTTGATATGAACGGCTTCCCATAGTTTTCATGAATTCCAGAGGAAAACAAAAGCTTGATTTGACTTAACTGCCAGAGCTGCTGAAATTGGGAGCTGAGGAACCAGGTTCGAGCCTTGCCTTTGACTCAACATTGTGTGATACTGGACAAATGGCTTAGAGCTTGATTTAGATAATGAATCGGATATCCTGTCTCCCGAATTCTGATCCCATTATATCCAATGGAGATCATAATACACACACAGGATATCCGCTGATATCTCAATCAGGCCCTATTGCCTACCAAAAATTATTGTGCACTTGTATAATGTAACTGGTGCTCATGTAAAGCACTCCAATACCTTCCCGTTGAGTTCGCGCTATATAAAACTGCAAAAAAAACAAAATCACTGCCAGCAGGAAGGCAGTGGTGGGTAACGTGCAGTTTCGGGGGCCGGGCTGTCCGAGGAGCGCACTTACTTCTCTCCCCCACCCCCTCCTGCTGAGGGCATAGGTGTGGGGGGCTGTCTGTGTGGCTTCCCGCAGCCTGTGCCCCTGCAATGGCAACGTCCGTATGGCGTCACTGGGCCTGAAATTAATGGGTTCGGAGTCTGCATGACTAATAATGAGAGACTTCTAGTTCTGAGTTGCAGATTTTCATCTAGATGCATCGCTCTCGGTGAAATACCACAAATCGTAATGAAGGTCCAGGTAGGACTGTATAGCAATCTTCTTCATGTTTTCTGTTTCCGATCCTGTGTAAGTATGTAACTTGTCCCCTGGCCTCTCAAGTGCACGAACCCGTTTTTCTCCTTAATAGACGCTAGATGGCAGACTTGGACAAAGGAGGAAAGTCAGTCTTTGAGCTTTTCAGTATTTTTATTGTTTCATGAAGAGCCAATGACAATCGTTAGTTCAAGCTGTCCAAATTCTCCTTTAAGCCTGAATTTGGTTGCAGTTTTGCTTCAGCTGAAAACATGAATTGTACATCGGTGGAAATACTTAGAGGAAAGAGTTGTATAAAGTGAAAAAAGTGCATTGTAACAAAAATAAACAGGCATAATGGAGACAAATAAGCCTCAGATTTTGTTACGTACGTACAGTATGCACCCAGCAAGATTGATTTAATACTAAAGCCCGCTCCATAATAATTTCTGGTCCATGAACCTGTTCCCCATGACCCACAAAGTATTCCACGGCTTCCACAACTTCCTAAATTACAACACCTAAGCTGTGCAAATACCCAGTCCCTTGCTCCCCAGTTAATGACGCTCAATGAATAGAGGGGCTTTGGCCCCACCCACATGTTAGTAGCTAGGTGTACATGTTTGACAGGGCTAAAGTCGTGTTCTTCCCCGAAAAAAGTGCCTGCCTTCCACTTGCTGTGATCATTTAGTTTATCTATCCACCTGGCTGAGCTTGAATTTTCAGGAGCGCACACATGCCTTTGCAGTGCCGTAAAAGTGTCTTAGGTAACTAGATAATTTATGATGTCTGTCTTTCTCTAGTTATGCCTGGCTTGACAATGCAACTGTCACCTGATCTTTTAACCTACACCTATATTGCTATACAGTTCTTTAATTCCATACAAACACATATTTATTCCCTTGCTATTTACTTGTAACACTTCACATTACCATACAATATTCCTTTAAAGGTAGACCTGTAAGCATTGCTAATCTTTCTTATGTAATGGGGTGATCTGCCCAGTGCTCAGCATAGGCTGGAAGATCCTATTTCATTGTGAGGTAATGAGATTGTTTGGGAAACGATTCAGAGCATCTACCCTTAAAGATTTGATGAAATGAAGAGATGTTTGCCATCATCATTTGAAGTTGATTTGAGGGAGTGAATGCTGCTAGCCAGACTTTGGCTTAGAGGACATAGAAAGTGTGTGCCACGAAGGGATGGGGAGTAAAAAGATACTGAGGAGCTAGAATTGGGGCTTGTTTTAATGACAATAATTTCATGTTTTTGGATCTTTCTACTGAGTAACATGACAAGTGGAGAGATATAATCTATGCAGTGCTTGTCTATATTGGACAGAGCTTTACTGTAATTACCCACCTCGAAACTGGTCTTAATGTAATAGTCCTGGGTTTTCAGGCAATGTTTGATGGTTTAAAAGACACCATGTCTTCATGGGAGAGAGCAGAGTGCCAGTTTTTATGCCTTTCTTATTTGGTGCTCACTGAGACTGAGGTCTTGTGTGTAGTACGATGCATCAAGTTTGCATGTTCCTTTAGGGTCTGGATCAATTCTGGGATGTCTGCAAGAGCCGGCAGTGGCATTAAGTTTGCTAGGGTAGTGTCCTTGAAATGCAGAGAGTGGTGGAAAGGATGCAAATCCTGATGAATTAAGCTGATGAGCATGGCTTTAAAATTAGAAAAGTGGAGGTTGTGGTGTGTTTATGCTGACCCCCGTGGAAGAGTTTAGGGGGTCAGATATGGGAAGGTGGAAAAGGGTAGTCTGTCCAACAAGAATGAGGTTCATATTATTCCTCAAGTGGCATGTGTGTATGGTTATGCAAGACTTCAGGGTGCGAGGTGAGACCTCCTGCAATGCGTCTTCTTCATTCAGATGTCCAGGAGACTGAATGTGGAGCTCCAAACTCCTTCAACCTTTCACCCATGTTACTTAATATCAATAGGATGCCACTGTTACAGATTATAAGAACTAATGACTGACTGTCGGTTTTTTATGCAGATGATACCCAGATTAATTTTTTCAATGGACCAAACGGAGTCCTTTAAACTCAATCTGGTGACAACTACCTCTCAGCCATACAAGCATCAATATCATGCAACTTTCTTCAAAGCAGACGTTTTATTGATGGGTAATGAAATGCAGAGATGGCAACATTCTTTTCGACTTATCTAATTGGGAAACTCCACTCCACTGACACCCAAGGGATAGCTCTTGTGGATGTTGTTAGATTCGAGATTGATGAAGTTTCATCAGCCTGGTTTTTCAACCTGAAAATGATAGGAAAGACTCTCCCATGTTTTACCCATTACGCTCAAGTGGTGTCTTTATACTTTCCAGAGAGGACTATTGGAACTTGTTTTATTTAGGTCTCCAGGAAACTTCTTTATCACAACTGCAGAGAATCCAAAACTCGAGAGATGCCTGGTTTGTAGATTAAAAGGAAATTATCATATTCCACAAACCAACATTTCTGTGCATAGGGCCTGAATCAAACAGAAGAATGTATTCAAAACTTTAGGTTTGATGCACACATTCTACTATAAGGTTGAAAAATGTCCTCCTTACATTTTAGTTTTTGCATCTCTTCAAGGTTTATTAGGGGCACATTTATCAATATTTCATGCAGTGCAGCAAGTCACCTCACTGCGCTGCGTAAAAGGGCAGGAATGTGCTGTATTTACCTTAATACAGCACATCCCTGTCCTTTTCTTGTGTTGGCTCACTTTTGGCTTCCTAGCGTCAACGCAGGCACCATTGGGTCATGGTGCAAGGGTGCCTGTGTTGCAGGCAGGATTTGTTTTGTGTAGGAAGGGACCCCTTCCTGCACAATAACACTCCTCAGAGACATTTTCAAACATATAAAGAAGAACACATGAGTATAAATAAAGATATTTCTCCTTGTTACACCTCCCGTGAGGAGTCATAGCATTTTGACACGTTCTCAAGTCTACCACTAATGGTAAATCTGGGAATGCACCAAATTCCATGAGTGGATGATTGGTAGCACCCACGCTGCACCCTTGGAGTGACTTCTGCTGCCTTGCATTGCTCCAGATTCACTAAGTCATGGAGGGCCACACAAGATGGCCTTGCGTGGCTTGATAAATCTGACTTTAGTGTTGCATTGCCCCAGCAACTCTTTGCATGATGCAAGGGCAATGCAACACTATGATAAATTTGGCCCCAAGTCTCGATCTATTATATCTTGTGTCAGAATATCTGTGAATGGGTGAAGGTCCCTCTGACTGTGGCCTAGGCTTTGGAGTAATCTGCCCATAAGAAATAAATCCATTTCCAGTCATGCCTCATGTTGGAAAGTTTTAAAGACGTATCTATTCTGTTAAACAATGAAGGTTTTTTTTTACATGTAGGCAGATGTGTGTTTTTTTGCACTTCACTAAGGTGCCTTATTGGTGAGTGTGCACTTTAAACATAGGTTTTCCACTATATACTATCTGTATTTATAGTCCAGTGAATCTCTACATTCAATGAATAAATAAACATTCACAGCCTTGCCGGCTAACCGTATTTACTTCTGTAATGACAACTGGTGTGGGGTCTTTTCTTCTTTTTCTTCAAGCAGCTAGGAGGATTAGGGTCGCTTATTCTCTTTGTTGATGACCTCTGCGGCCCAACTCTTTTACTATCCCCTGTTGTTCTTTAGAATTTCAATGCCTTCATGCTGGTGTACTGGACGAGCTGGTTTACCTGCACTGACTGGACAAATGCAAGGGACCTTGGAGAGGGCTTATCCAGCACCATAGTCTTCTGAATGATGAAGAAGAAGGGAACCCCAGGCTTTTTCTTTACTTTTTCTGCCAAGTCTTAATCCCAGTGGTACTGAGAGTAACCTCGCCCAGTAGGTATTTTGGAATCTGTTCTTTGATCTGGATGTGGGCACGCAGTGCTGCCTGGTAGATGACCCTGTCCAGTAACACTTAGAAAGGCTCCATAAGTTCAAAGTTATGCTTGTAGAAAGACAAAGTTTTATTTGCATGTTTCTGCCACCAAATCTTCATGTCGCTGGACTCCAAACTTTAATTGCTCCCAAAGCACAGAGGCAACTTTGATGGTGCTTCGCTCTGGCTCTCGTAAGAAGTGTTCGATCAGGTTAGATGGAGCTATTTTAGACCAGGTTAGCTCTATCGACTACTTGGGTGTGAGGCTTACAGACTCACTCCTCTGGGACGAACAAGTCGGTAAGAGTGGCGGGCTTTTGCAACATCGGGCAGCATCCATATTACGCCTTTACAGGAATACGATCGCTAAAGTTGTGTCTCCAGCAGTAAAGATCTATGTGGCCAAGGCACAGGGTGCTGCTGTTTATGGTGCAGAGATTTGGGGCATGACAGATAGCAGTAGGATAACTAAAATTGAGAATAGCTTTGCTCGGGCTCTATGTGCTTGTCCCACTAGCACCCCATTAACCCCCCTTTTTTTAGATCTAGGGCTTAAACGTATAGCCGATTTGATTATCTTACGGCCCCTACTATATTGGGTGAGGCTTTGGGTAGTTCCTGAACTGGCTATATATAAGTCTTCCCTATTAGAATTGTTAAAAACCTCTAACTCCATGTCCATACCATGGATCAAACACGTATCTAGTTGGTTTTGCATGCTAGGACTGAGGAACTTCTGGGAGAATCCCCAGCAACTTGTGAAGCCCCATGTAAAAGTATTGAAGAGAGCTTACTGGTCCCACATATGTAATAATTACATTTCTCAGAAATCGAATGGTCATTTAACTAACTCGTTTATTGATTTTAAATGGTACCCTGTGTTTGAACCATACTTAGATACAATACCTGATTTGTTAGGCAAAAGTTTGTATGCCAGATTTCGATTTGGAACACTACCCCTGAAGGCCTTAACGAGCAGATGGGGACCTAAGTCAAGCTCTGATACCTGTCCTGTATGTGGCATTCCTTCCGAAACAGTAGAACATTTTATGTTTTTTTGTCCCGCCTATTCAATCCCAAGGTTTAAATGGATATATAAAATCTGTAGGGAATTGAATTTAAGGAAATGTTTTTTAGCTTTGCGGATCTTAAAAAGCCACAATTCAAATGTGACAATTTACGCAGTAAGTAAGTTTTTAGCAACAGCATGGCGCATACGCACTTTTTATTTACAATGAGTTGAAATTGTTTTAAGACGGGCAAACATGGATCATTCTTTTTTTAAATTTTTCTATGACATTATGGTTTATATTATTATATTATATTGTATTGTATTGTATTGCTTTGATGGTCTGTTGGCCGAATAAAGCTTATGTGAAACACACAGAGGCAACTCAGCAGTGAAAGCAGCACAGTGCGTGGTTTCTGGAGTAACCAGAGAAGCGGGACAACCCATTACACTTCCTAACAGTACAATTCACAATTTCAGGCCATTAGGAAATGCAAAATACCATTTGGTATGCACAAAAGGCATTTCCAGTGGTGCAATTTTCAATATCCATCATGTAGAAATATTCGTATATCGTATTTTGGGAATTCCTAAACAGGAAATCACAAATTGGGATTTCCAAATTGCGAATTGCTAACACTATGTATAATTGATTTACTAATTGTTAGTAGTCTAAAATTGGCCATTTAGCAAATGCAATTACCATCAGTGTGTAACAAGTGCAAACATTCACCCAAAATGCATCTGGTTCTTTTAGAATGGCATCTCTGTATGTCTTGGTGAGAAGCATGAGGATTTTGGCTGGTAGGCAGAGAAGGAGGAGGAGACAGGAGAGGATATTTAGGGTGAGGGTTACCCTGTTTGAACAGACTGAGGAGGAGATATATGAGAAGTACAGACTAAGTGGTGAGGTAAATCTGGATTTAATTGCTGAGTTACAACCTCAGGTACAGACCCCAACATTCAGAAGTTATGCAGTCCCACCACAAGTGCAGGTATTGTGTGGCCTACACCTTTTAGCTTCTGGCAGTTACCAGGGAGTCATAGGATTGGCAGGGGGAGTGTTGCAAAGTGTTTTTCCAGGTTTTGCCACATGTTTCTGGACATCATAGATAGCAAAGTGAACCAATATATTTATTTACTGAATGCTCACCAATATTTATAACCGACCAAACAAATGATTTGCTGGGTTGCACAGTTTCCCAATATAATTGGTGTGTTGATGGCACACATATTACCATATGTCCACCCTTTGCAAATTAATTCATTTATTGAAACAGAAAAAGTACACATCCACTCAAAGTACAGGTAGTGTGTGATGCCTCATGCATCATAACTGACCTTGCAGTCAGATTCCCAGGCAGCACACATGACTCTTTCATGTTCCGCCGCAGTGGAATAAATAACTGTCTGTCACTGGGTGATTTTGGCAATGGCTTTTTACTTGCTAAGAAAATTGCAAACTCAGTTCATACAATGCCAATAGTGTGTTTGTAAAATGACCTAATAGTCTATCCTTCTCACATTATTTTAGGAGACAGTACATATGCCTTGCACCCTTGGATTCTGACACCATACTTGCATCAAAGAACCAGAAGGGAAAGGCAGTGCAACAGGGCACATAAGACAACACAATCAATAATTGAACATTCCTTCGGAACACTCAAGTCTCGATTCAGATGTCTCCACAAAACTGGTGGAATACTACTCTACAGACCAGAGACTTGTAAAATCATTGCCACATGTGCCATTCTCTACAACATAGCCATGAGGAAGGATTGCACAAAATCAACATAAAGCTGGAATCAGACTCATGTGACGAACTACCACCACTACAGATTCAGCAGGATGGGACACGTGCAGCAAAGGGTCAAGCTTGATGCACAGATATCACCAACCACTATTTTTAAAGTTAAAACAATGACCACATCTAAGAAATAGACAACACAAATGATGGTAATGTTTTGTTCATGATTGAAAGTTAATCTTTTATTCAGGTTGTAATGATGTTCATCATCAACGGTATCCTTATAGAATGTGTTTTCTTAACAAAGCAGTAAAGTTTGAAAACACAAACATAACACAGAAGTTTTAAGCATTTGAGTGTTTCAAAAGTCACTTTTCACTACCTCTAGTTTTAGTCACCTTCTCAGCAGGACGTGGCTGTGGAGGGGGGATATATCTGTTCCAGATGTGCGTCAACATGTTCAACTGATACAGCATCCATCTGGCAGAGATGTACCACTGAGGTTGGAGCTGTCTTCACTTTCAGGTGGTGGCAAAGAACGAGTTACTTACCTTCGGTAACGACTTTTCTGGTGGATACATTAGCTACCTGTGGATTCCTCACCTAATGAATACTCCCATGGTGCCAGCATTCGACGGAAATCTTCTTCCTAGTCTCTGCACGTCGACGAGGACGTCATTCCAACCACGCGACGCCGTCTGATGTCATACAGGCAATAAGAGGTCCTCGACGACGTGCTGACGTCAGTACCAACATTTTTTACGTGCATGAGAACAACAATCCAATGCAATGAAAGAGCAAGGTAACATCCCATAACATTGTAAAACACACAACAGTGCAATGAATAGCTGTAAATTTAATATAACTCTCTCTTTTTTTTTTTTTTTTTTTAAACCAACAAATATATGCAAATCATGTATATACACAAAGATATATACATATATATACAGATAAATATACACAAATATCCATATATACAACATCTATTGCAACCTTGAAGACCAAGAGGAGCGCACTCAAGGATTACTTGGTAAGACCAGAAAGGCAACGGGGAGGCGGGTGGGACCGTGAGGAATCCACAGGTAGCTAATGTATCCACCAGAAAAGTCGTTACCGAAGGTAAGTAACTCGTTCTTCTGATGGATACAACTACCTGTGGATTCCTCACCTAATGAATAGAGTCCCAAAGCAGTACCACGCCCGGTGGCGGGTGCCTAAATGGTCAAACCAAGAAATCCTGCAGCACTGACCGTGCAAAATGGCCGTCCCTTCTAACCTCAGAATCCAAACAGTAATGTTTCGCAAAAGTGTGAAGGGACGACCAAGTTGCGGCCTTGCAGATGTCGACCACAGGAACACCTCTGGCCAAGGCTGAAGTGGCCGACTTAGCTCTGGTGGAATGAGCTCTAATGCCCTCAGGAGGATCCTTCTTTGCCAAAGAGTAACAGATTTTAATGCAAAGAACAACCCACCTGGATAGTGTTCTCTTGTGGACTGCCTTTCCTCTCCTTCTACCCACGTATCCAATGAACAGCTGATCCTCCAGCCTGAAATCCTTTGTTCTATCAATAAAAAAACTCAACGCCCTCTTTGGGTCCCGCCGGTGCAGTCTTTCTTCCTCTTTGGAAGGATGAGGCGGAGGATAGAACGTGGACAAAGTAATTGTCTGAGCCAAATGGAAAGGTGAAACAACCTTCGGGAGGAAAGCAGCCTTGGTCCTCAACACCACCTTATCCCCATAAAAGTTGTATAAGGGGGCTTTACCGACAAGGCCTGCAACTCACTCACTCTCCTTGCAGATGTTATAGCTACCAGGAAGACTGTTTTCATAACCAGATACCTTAAGGGGCAAGAATGCATAGGTTCAAAAGGGGCCCCCATAAGGAAAGACAGGACCAGGGACAAATCCCATTGCGGCATAACCAATGGTTTTGGAGGATATTTATTTAGAAGACCTTTCAAGAACCTGATAACAATAGGGGATTTAAATAACGATGGTTGGTCTGGAAGACATATGAAGGCTGACAAGGCCGATAAATAACCCTTAATGGTAGCCACTGCACAGCCTTTCTGCGCTAGAAACAGAGCAAAAGACAAAAAGTCCGATAGATGAGCTTGCAAAGGATTAATCTGCCTCTTTCCACACCACGTCACAAATTTAGACCACCTATTAGCGTAGATAGATTTAGTGGAGTGTCGCCTGGCCCCTAATATAACATCCACTACATCAGGCGGGAGAGAAAAGGAACTCAGGTTGCCCTGTTCAATCTCCAGGCATGTAGGTGCAGACTCTGGAGGTTGGGGTGTAAAACCTGCCCCTGCGACTGCAAGAGGAGGTCTGCCCTGAGAGGGAGACGGAGCGGAGGGCACATTGAGAGTTGGAGAAGGTCGGAGTACCACACCCTCCTTGGCCAATCCGGAGCTATTAAGATGACCTGGGCCCGGTCTTGGCGAATCTTCCTCAATACTCGAGGAATCAAGGGTATGGGAGGAAACGCGTAAAACAACTGGCCGCAATAACGGACAATGCGCGTTCTCCAGAGTGGCAAACAGATCTACCCGAGGAAACCCCCAACTTTGGAAGATTAAACGGACTTGATCTGGATGGAGACGCCACTCGTGGTCTGCCGAGAATTGGCGACTGAGACTGTCCGCACGTACATTCAAGACCCCGGCCAGATGATTTGCTACCAAACAAATCTGATGGTCCTCTGCCCAGGACCATAGTCGAAGAGCTTCTCTGCAGAGAAGGTACGACCCTACTCCTCCCTGTTTGTTTATGTACCACATCGTGGTAGTATTGTCCGTTAGGACCTGTACCGACTGACCACGAAGGGAAGGGAGGAAGGCCTTGAGAGCCAGACGTACAGCCCGTAACTCTAACAGATTGATATGAAACATCTGTTCCTCTGGAGACCAAAGGCCTTTGATCTCCAGATCCCCCAGATGAGCTCCCCACCCTAGAGTGGAAGCATCCGTTATGACCGTGGCCACTGGTGGCGACTGCGCGAACGGCTTTCCTTGTGAAAGATTGTTGCCCGCAATCCACCACCTCAATTCCACAGCAGCATCTCTGGAGATCTTGACAGCACCTTCTAGATCCCCTTTGTGTTGAGACCACTGCCTTCGGAGGCACCACTGAAGAGCCCTCATGTGCCAGCGAGCATGCGTGACCAACAGAATGCAGGAGGCAAACAGACCGAGCAGACGAAGGACCTTGAGGACTGGAACTACCGCTCCATTTCGAAACATTGGAACCAATTCCCGAATATCTTGGATCCGCTGAGGCGGAGGAAAGGCTCGACCCAATGTCGTATCCAGTACTGCCCCTATGAACAGGAGGCGCTGAGAGGGCTCCAGGTGAGATTTGGGCTCGTTCACCGAAAAACCCAGGTCGAACAACAGCTGGGTTGTTGACTGCAGATGATGCGACACAAGCTCCGGAGACTTGGCTTTGATCAACCAGTCGTCCAAGTAAGGGAATACTGCTATCCCCTTCCTTCTGAGCTCTGCCACAACCACTGACATCACCTTCGTGAAGACTCGAGGAGCTGAAGTAAGACCAAACGGGAGGACCGCAAACTGATAGTGTTGCGACCCTACCACAAACCGGAGATACTTCCTGTGCGACTTGAGTATCGGGATGTGAAAGTAAGCATCCTGCAAGTCGACAGACACCATCCAGTCTTCCTTGTTCAACGCCAAAAGCACCTGAGCTAGGGACAGCATCTTGAACTTTTCCTGTTTGAGGAACCAATTCAAGATCCTCAGGTCCAGGATTGGTCTCAACCGACCATCCTTCTTGGGAATCAGGAAATACCTTGAGTAACAACCTCGACCCCTTTCCTGCTCTGGGACCAACTCCACCGCGCCCTTTGAAAGGAGGACTTGAACCTCCTGTTCTAGCAACAGGAGGTGTTCTTCTGAACAATAAGATGGGCGGGGCGGGATGAGGGGCGGGAACTCCCGAAAGGGAAGGGTGTAGCCTTTTCCCACAATACTGAGAACCCAAGTGTCCGTTGTAACAGTCTTCCATTTGCGGAGAAAATGCTGTAATCTTCCCCCTACAGGAGAGGAGTGAGTGGGAAATGGTGGAAGCCTAAGGCTGCTTCCCCTGCTGCACCCCTCCAGAGGATGAGGAAGAGGCAGAGTGCTGCTGAGAGGCTCCTCTGGTGCGGGCCCTACCTCTCCCTCTAAAAGATCTATAGGGATGGGAAGAAGCAGGTTGCTGGTATCTCCCCCGAAAGGAAGAGGAGGAAGAGCCACGCCCAAATCCACGAAACCTCCTGAAAAATCTGGAAGAGGCAGAGGAAGAAGGAGCTTGGAGCCCTAATGATTTAGCTGTGGCCCTGCTCTCCTTAAAACGTTCCAAGGCCGAATCTGCCTTGGCCCCAAACAGCTTGTCCCCATCAAAAGGGAGATCCAATAAGGTTGACTGCACATCCGCAGAAAACCCCGAGTTACGGAGCCAGGCCTGCCTCCTTGCCACCACAGTTGTGCCCATCGCTCTGGCCACCGAGTCGGTTGTGTCTAGCCCAGTCTGAATAATCTGGGTCGCGACAGCCTGGGCATCTGAAACAATATCCAAAAGACCCTGGGGAAGCTCCGTAAATGATGAGGAAATGTCATCCATAAGAGCATGAATATATCTCCCCAGGATACAAGTTGCATTGGTGGCCTTCAACGCCAGACTGCAGGACGAAAAAATCTTCTTGGACTGCGCATCCAGTTTCTTCGAGTCCCTGTCTCCAGGCACCGTCGGGAACGAACCAGGCGCTGATTTGGATGAACAGGAGGCCTGCACCACCAAGCTCTCCGGTGTAGGGTGCCTAGAAAGAAAGCCAGGGTCAGTTGGTGCAGCTCGATACCTCCTGGCTACGGCTCTGTGAACCGCTGGGGAAGATACTGGTCTCTTCCACACCTCTAGCACCGGATCCAGCAAAGCGTCATTAAACGGCAAGAGTGGTTCCGCCGCAGCTGAGGCCGGATGTAGCACCTCTGTCAAAATGTTCTGTTTTGCCTCTACCAACGGCAAAGGCAGGTCCAGAAAACTAGCCGCCTTCCGTACCACTGCGTGAAAGGAAGCAGCCTCCTCCGTGTATTCCCCTGGAGACGAAAGATCCCACTCAGGGGAAGTGTCCAGCCCACTGGCCGTCTCTAGACCATGCAGTCCATCACCCGAGTCCTCTAGTTCTCCTTCTTCCAGGACTCTTTGGTACTCCTGCTCCTCTAATAAACGGAGAGCACGTCTCCTCGAATGAAGCCTCTGCTCGATACGCAGAGTCGACAATGCCTCCGCCGAATTCGAAGATCGGTGCCGATCTTCAGAAGCCACCGACGCCACGTCCGGCGCCACAGGTAACTTCGGCGCCGATGAAAGAGCACTCGGAGCGGATGGACCCACCGGAGTCACAGGACGAAATCCCGACGTCGACGGGATGGAAATCTCCGGGGCCAATCCCTCTGAAGCCACCGGAGCAGCCACCGGCGCCGACACCGGCGCCGAGCCCACGTTCCCAAAAGGGAGAAAGGGCATAAAGGGTGCCGGCCGTAGAGGCGCAGGATCACCCAAAGAAAAGGCCAAAGGGCCAGCTGGAGCACCCCCTGGAGCCATCTGTTGGAAGATGGTATACATCGCATTTAGGAATGCAGTACTATCGGCTCCAGGGGTGGGGAAAGCCGGATACTGGGGTGCCTGTCTCGAAGGCGACCCCGACGCCGGCCTCGACGTCTGAGACGCCGGAGACAACACTTGAGGCTGCACCACTTCAATCACCGACGCCTGTCCAGGTGAAGTCGGCGACGCCGGAGAGGGCAACGGCGTCGATGGATGCGGCGTGACCGTGGGACTGACCTCCCAAGCCCTCCGGCGCCGATCCGAAGACCTAGAATGAGTCTCCTTGCTTGAATGGCGCCGTGATTCTTTACGGCGCCTGGAGTCTCGATGACGCCGATGCCTTGGTGAAGAAGACTTCTTGTGATGTTTTTCTTTTTTCGACTTCGCCATAAACAACTTCGCCTCACGTTCCTTGAGGGCCTTTGGATTCATGTGCTGGCATGAATCGCAAGTCGCGACGTCGTGGTCGGATCTCAAACACCAAAGGCAGTCGGAGTGAGGGTCCGTAACTGACATCTTGCCCCCACACTCACGACAAGGCTTAAAACCCGACTTTCTCTGCGACATTCTTACTGTAGCGAAGGACTACGCAGCAAAAATACACTGTAACCACGAAAGTAACAGTTGCTCCCTCGAAGATAACCGTTTCGAATGCACAGAAAAAAGGGAACTGACGTCGGCACGTCGTCGAGGACCTCTTATTGCCTGTATGACGTCAGACGGCGTCGCGTGGCTGGAATGACGTCCTCGTCGACGTGCAGAGACTAGGAAGAAGATTTCCGTCGAATACTGGCGTCATGGGAGTTTTCATTAGGTGAGGAATCCACAGGTAGTTGTATCCATCAGAAATGTTGGGTTGTGTCTATATGTTGTCCAAAGCTGTGGTCACGTGCAACATCTTGGCAGTAGTGCCCCATGGCATTTTAGATATTGAAAGTTCTCCTGGCAAGAGTGGTTGTGGCTACTGCCAATCGATTGATAGATTTAGTGGAAGCATCATAGCGTGCTCCGTTCTGCCTGTGCCTGCATCTTTCCAGAGATTTCTCCTTCTCTATGGAAGCAAACCAATGGTCTTGTCCTTTCTGAAATTGCTGCATTGACCTTGACACACTTTGCCTATGCCTGTTAGCAGTTTTTATCTGTTTGATTTGCAGGCGCTGTACTGTGATGATGGATTTGTCCAGGCCACCAAACAATGGGGAACTTTCTGCAACATTATCATTGTGGACTGTTGGCTGTCTTTATGGTGCCTGTGTGTTATTGAAAATGTAATTTATGTGTTTGTGACATTGAGATTATGTATAGATTTTATTATCACCACAGTAAACCATGTAACTAAAAGATGTACTACAACCCCCATAATGCCTTGCCAAAGAACAGCAAACATGTCCAAGGAGTTTGTTAGCTGCAATGTTGTACTTGAGGAATTACAAACAAAATATTTTGTTAAGACATTAACAGGAAAATGACTTACCTTGGCCGGAGCCTGCAGTATTAGAATTGTCAATATCTGACACTCCCACCACACTGTCAAGTTCAAGTGTCCTGTCAATCAGTGATTCCAGTGGAGTGGGAGGAGGATGTTTGTAGGTTCCACCACCTGTGCCACAAGCCTCAGCCATCCTGCTGGCCACCTTCTCTTTGGTGCAGGGTCTTAGGTCATACCGGTGCTTCCTAATCTGTGGTATGGTTCTCTGGGTGACACCAAGTGAGTTGACTTTTTCCAGGATGCTGTTCCACATTTTTGTTTCCTGGGCTTCAGGAACAGAAAATAATGTTTTCCTAAGAAGCTGGTCCATGTATGCCATATATTCTTCTATTAACAGCTCCAGCTCCAAGACCTCCGCGGCCCCAGCAGGCTCCCTGCATCTAGCAGGAGATGGTATTACTCCCACCTGCAGAGAACAGCTTTTAGTGCTGCTTTCTCTGGGCAGGAGCAATATTTAGCCCACATCACTGCAGACAGGGAAACAGATCTAAAGACCGCTCCCAGGGGTGGTAGCATTTTTTAAAACTCCCACCTGCTGGTAGCAGACTTGGTGTTTGTTCCCGCTTGCCGGGACATTTAAAAATGCTCTTGCCAAGAAAGAGCAAACATATATTTCCCTACCCATGCCCTTAGTGGCTCAGGGAAGTGGGCTTCATGACCCCATCCCTTAAAGGAATTGGCCTGGGGGTGGGCTCCCAGGGGCCTCTTAAAGCTCTGAGAGGTGGACCACATGGCCCCCATGCCCATTTTCTTATATTTGTGCCCTGGGGGTGGGCCCCCAGATCCTCTCAAGGCTCCATGAAGGAGGCTGCATGGTAATGTCGGCCCCAGTTGTTGGCTCTCCAGGATGTCTTGAGGCTTGGGGAGTGGGGGGTGCATGGCCCCTGCCCATTTGCAAATATATCAGACCAGGGGGTGGGCTCCCCAGGCCATTGGAAGCTCATGGAGGTGGCTTCACAGCCTCCCCTTACCTATATGAAATCAGACATGGGGGTAGGCTACCATATATCTTTATTTTTTTACAACTTCAGGACAGGGGACTAAGTTCCCTAGTCCTGTAATGGCTGCCAACAGCATTTTTATCATGTTGGTGGCAGCCCATCAGAGCGCTGTATTTCTCTTGTGGGAGTCTGACTCCTGTGGGAGTGATATAGCCCAAGCAATATAAAGCTCCCTGGGCCAATCATAACGCTCTATTTTTTAAACTGACACTCCAAGAAGAGTCTCTAAGACTCTTATGAGCACAACTGCCAAAATATACAATATGGATTTCCACCAAATCACAAGAAGCACAATCTGCAGGCCAAGATCTAGCTTCCCACCGAATTTGGTGTAATTCCGTTCAGCAATTCTTGCTGTAGCCGGCCTTAAAGAAGTCTATAGAAAATACTTAGGGATTTCGCATTTTGGGACACTCCTTTTTTTCATCCCCCTCTTGATGAATCACCTGAGAGTTTTCGTGGAAGGAGCTGAGGTGGCTGAGCCTTTTTTTTTGGTAAGTTTTGTGGAGCTTCATCAAATGGGACAAAAGTTATTTGCAAACCGAAAATGCTCCTTCAGTAGAAAAGCAGACCTAACTATAACTACCTAATGTTGACTAATATAGTAGTTATAGTTAGGACCTAGTTTCCATAGGAAAAGTGTTTTTTGACTTGGCTATCTCTTTAGCATCGTTTGATGAATCTTCATGAAAGTTTCTAAAAAATTAGTTCTTGTTGTGCATGGAAAGTTTAAGGGTGATCCGTCAAGCATGGACAGAGAAAAATGGGGGGGAGGTAAAAAAAAAGTGTGTTGCCCATGTTGATTCCCATACTTATTTTAGACATGACCACAGCCCGAACCGCTGGATGGAATTACACCAAATTTGGCAAAGGTAGCTCTTGGTCCAGAAAACACCCTTTTTGTTATTTGGTGTAAATCCGTTCAGTAGTTTTAGAGAGATTAAAGGAAAAATAAATGTGTACATTTGAATGGAGATCTGATTGGTTGTCAGTATTTTAACCAGAAAGTGTTGGCAGCCATCTTGGGTCAAATATACATGATAGCACCCCATTGAAAAGCATTGTAGTAAATGGCAGGTTTTGAGGTTTTGAGGGTCACAAAAAAGGAGAATGTACAAAGGGTGATAACAAATTTTGTTACAATATAAATAATTTTTTTATAGTACCATACTAATTTTCCGAATTGTGGTGTGTTCTAAAGTGATTTTACTCAGCTGGGATTTCATAAATCATGTTTGAGAGAAAACAGTTTTTTCATTATTTTCCCATAGAGGTTATGGAAGGTGCTCCAGAAGCTAAAATGAGAGTATAATTTCTGTAGATTCACACTATCTTTCTAAGAGAATGAAGTCTCACAATCTCAGTAAAACAGGTAATTCCAACAGGAGCAGGCTGTCAGTTGATTCCCCTGTGTTATACTGCAGCCTCCCAAAGTGTTCTAAAGAACAACTAAAGCACTAACAATCTTACTTATGACAAAACTGTGGCACACCAGAAGCCATCTTGATTGAATCAAACTGGTAAAACGTAAAACATTTAATTTAGAAAGGAACAAAATGAGGGAGTTCATTTTGTCATTGGAATTATGGCTAGTGCTATAGAAAGGAAAATTAGGACACATTTTAAGTGAGTTCTAAAATATCTTCCTGTTGTACTTCCAACAGGAGTGTACAAGCAGCACCCAAGTAAATTAGTGCTCTTGCCACGTTACTTGGTCAAATTATTGGATATATTTGTTGGGTCCTCACCCACAAGTACCACCTGTGGTCTGCTTCATCATTGGGCCCTCACCCAACTCACCTAGTGTGAGTGGGTGGGCTCAATGTGTTTGTAAGTGCATTCACTTCCAAAAGGGAAGGGATTTGTATGGGTAACGTTAAAAATGCCTCATAGATCCTACAGATATTATTTAATGAGCAAGGTCTTGGGCAAGATTAAATACAATGGTCCTTGACATCAAAAAGGTCGACATGTTTCAGATGTGTTACTGCCCTAAAGGGTCTTTCGGCTTTCTTCAGAGCCAAAACACAATATTTTAAATCCCTGCATAGTGTGTCTGAGATTTTCAACCATAAACACACAAAAGGTGTGGGGTGCTGATAGAGAGAACTGGACTTTTATGGAACTGTTCAGGAAGCGCTAGTTAGGCGCGTAATCTACAAGAAAGGTATGAGTGTGAAGAGTGGCTGTAACTTTGAGGGAGTTCCCTTTACGGACTAGGTGGACTCACACACATTATAGTGTCATCCTTCATCATATGACCACCTAGCCCCACCTAGGTAAGATGATACTACTTGGGCGGACTCAACCTCATTGTTAAAAGAACTGCGAAGGGAGTGCTGAGATTTGATCTAGATGGATAATACAAGGGATCCAGATAAAGATTTCTGAATAATAATAAAATTACCTTACAAATCACCTGTTTTGTTTGAGTATTTTTTAATGTAGGTGTTTGTAGGTAAGAATAAAAACAAGGGTAGAGACTCCATTGAGAATGATGACTCAAGGGGTCTAAAAATAGGGGACCAACATGTTTCGGCCCGTGCTAAGAGCTGGAAGGTCTGGGGCATTCATCAGGGTCGGGGATCCCTACGGGATGGAGAGCAAAATTACATGCTCAATGATATGGTAAGTGCTCAAAAAGACTATATATATATATATATATATATATATATATATATATATATATATATATATATGGGGCCTACCTGAATACGTTTGTGGGAGGCCTAAGAAGAAAAAGAAAAAGGTAAATAGTTGTGAGGTAATAGTGCCACTTCAATCCAAACCACAATACAGTAAAGGTGTCCGAGACATGCCGTGGATAATACACACATACACATGCAGGAGAAACTGAGGGACCTAGGGGCAGGGAGGCCTATAGGTGTGGACTTACCCAGATAGAAAAAGGCAGGTAGCCTCTGGTCTGGAATTTAACGGAGGGGGGTTGCCCCTTATAGTCACACTCTGTGGGAAAGACGGAGACAGGGTCCAGATGGTTGGTAAATGGAACTTTTGAACATAAAAACATAAAAGGACAAAGAGCTAAGGGTCGGCCATTGCAGGTTCGCAGATTAGTTAGTAAAATAGGGAGAAAATGTATGCAACGTCTGTTAGACTTTTCATCCTTGGCGTGGTCTCCCTTAACGTTTTGCCTCTGTTCCCCAGGTTGTTGATGTGTGCTGGACTCTGATTTTACTGTTTTTGTTACTCTGGGCACTTTACCACTGCTAACCAGTGCTAAAGTGCAAGTGCTCCTTTACAAAATGTGTATGTGATTGGTGTATCCATGATTGGCATATTTGATTTACTAGTAAGTCCCTAGTAAAGTGCACTAGAGGTGCCAGGGGCTGTAATTCAAATGCTACTAGTGGGCCTGCAGCACTGGTTGTGCCACCCACATAAGTAGCTCTTTAATCATGTCTCAGACTTGCCACTGCAGTGTCTGTTTGTGCAGTTGTATCTGTAAATTCGACTTGGCAAGTGTACCCACTTGCCAGGCCTAAACCTTCCCTTTTCTTACATGTAAGACACCCCTAAGGTAGGCCCTAGGTAGCCCCGAGGGCAGGGTGCAGTGTATGGTTAAGGTAGGACATATAGTAATGTGTTTTATATGTCCTGACAGTGAAATATTGCTAAATTCGTTTTTCCCTGTTGCAAGGCCTGTCCCTCTCATAGGTTAACATGGGGGCTACCTTTAAATCTGATTAAAGTTTAGATTCCCTTTGGGAGCGGATGGACATGTGGAATTTGGGGTCTCTGAGCTCACAATTTAAAAATACATCTTTTAGTAAAGTTGATTTTAAGATTGTGCGTTTGAAAATGCCACTTTTAGAAAGTGAGCATTTTCTTGCTTATACCATTTCTGTGACTCTGCCTGTTTGTGTATTCCCTGTCTGGGTCAGTTTGACAGTTGGGCTGGTTGCACCTCACACTAGACAGTGACACAAAGGGAGCTGGGGTGTAGCCTGCATATCCTGATGAGCCATCTGTGCTAGGAGGGAGGGGAGGAGTGGTCATTCACACCTGAAAGGGCTGTGCATGCCCTCACACAATGCAGTCTCCAACCCCCTGGTGAGTGTCTGGGGCCTGACCTGGGCAAGGCAGGATTTCACATTCCAAAGAGACTTTACTTTAAGTAGGCCTACTTCAAAGGAGAAATTGGGTATAAGAAGGGCACCCAAAACCACAGACTTTAGAAACACTTCTGGAACCAAGAGGAACCTCTGCCTGGAGAAGAGCTGAATAGCTGAGGAAGAAGTGCTGCCCTGCCTGTGACTGTGCTTTGTGGAGCTTTCCTGCAGTGCTGCTTCTGCCAGAGTAAGAGGGCAAAGACTGGACTTTGTGTGCCTTCCATCTTGTGAAGAAATCTCCAAGGGCTTGATTTAGAGCTTGCCTCCTGTTGTTTGAAGTCTCAGGGACAGCAAAGACTTCTCTCTGCCACCACCTGGACTCTCTGGATAGACTCCTGCTCTGACAAGTGGTGCCCTATCCAGTCCCTGGACCCTTGAACGGAAAGCTGGTGGAAATCCAAGAAAATCGACATCGGTCGACTTCGGGCCGACGCTGCTGCTGAATCCGGTGACACCGCCTGCACCCTACGCCGTGACCTTCGCTGGAACGCGACGCTCTTCGCAGGCCCGACGCCGCTGCAGTCTCGCTGAAGTCCGTGACTCCGTGGAAGTCGGCGCACCACGTCGTGACCGACGCCGCTCGAAGTGCGCGGATTCAACATTTCACACAGACGCCGCGATCCCCGACTTTGCGCATCGGCTTGTTTTCACTCTTCACCAAAGGTACTGTACTTGGGGGTCTATGCGACTCTGTGTCCGGCGCCGCTGGTGTCGGCTTGTTGTGAACGACTCTGTCACGACACCGTGTTAACACCTCATCGAAGCATTTTTGTTTCTAAACGCTATCTTTGAGTTTAATCTTTAAAAATTCATCACTGGACTTGTGATTTTTGTCGTTTTGGTCTCGTTTTGTTTAGATAGATATTTCCTATTTTACTAAACTGGTGTTGTGTCATTTTGTAGTGCTTTCATTAGTTTACTGTGTGTGTTGGTACAAATACTTTACACCTAGCACTCTGAAGTTAAGCCTACTGCTCTGCCAAGCTACCAAGGGGGTAAGCAGAGGTTAGCTGAGGGTGATTCTCTTTTACCCTGACTAGAGTGAGTGTCCTTGAACAGGGGGTAACCTGACTGTCAACCAAAGACCCCATTTCTAACAACGTCATTAGAGGAAAAGGGTCACTTTGTGTTATGCTGAAATTTTACAAGTCTAAAATAGAAAACAAACGCACAAAGTTAGCATATTAGGGTGTTTACCTCAAGTTAGGGTCATTGGTGTAGGTTGAGATTTTCAACCTACACTAATGCTCACTTAATAGACATAAAGAGTCATGCACTCAAAATACAGACTATACTAAGGACATTCACCTCACTTTAGTCATTGCTGAAAAAGAGAGAATATGTGTCATAATCATGTGAACATAGGGCATGCCATGTCCTCTTCCTGAGACACAGTAACCTTATTAAAGTGAGCAGAAAACATGCAATAACTTGAGAGTCTCTCCTCAAAATGTCAACTGCTATCTCTAAAAGTCAGAAATATATACATTAAAATTGGCTTTCTTCAGGACCAAAACAATATTTTAAATACCTGGGTAGTGTGTTTGAGATTTTCAACCTAAGATGTTCACTTAATAAATGTTAAAAGTGGGGTCTTTAGTTGACAGTCAGATTACACCCTGTTCAAGTAGGGACCCTCACTCTAGTCAGGGCAAGGGAGATACACAGCTCAGATAACCCATGCTCACCCCCTTGGTAGCTTGGCACAAGCAGTCAGGCTTATCTCAGAGGCAATGTTTAAAGTATTTGTAAAAACACACACAGTATCACAGTGAAAACACCACAAAAGGTCTCCACACCAGTTTAGAAAAATAGCCAATATTTATCTAAATCAAACAAGACCCAAACAACAAAAATCCAACACACACATTAAAGATATCAATGTTAAAAGTAAACAGAGTCTTAATCCATAGGAATCAATAGATACATTGGTTTAGCATAAAGTACCTTGTATGCATCAAAAATAAAGCAGCAAGGGCAAGATTGTGTTGGGAAAGCAAGCAATGCCTTGATTCCTTACTCGCAAGTGAGGCTGTGCGTCGATTCTTTGTCTGTCAGGTAAGCGATGTGTTGATTCTTTCCTTGCAGGGAGGGGATGCATTGGTTTCCTGACAAGCAGCCTCAGGTCTGTGCAGTGATGTTTAAGATTTTGACGCCCAGGGACAATGCGTGGAAAATGCGGACACATGGCAGCAATAAATCCGCGCTGAGCTGGCGATTCATCGATTTGACCGGTGCTGTCTTGATTTTTCAGCTGCGGTGAAGGTGCTGCATCAATTTTTCTGCCGCTCAGCTCTGGTGCGTGGATTTTCTCTCTCTCCGCCAGCTTCTCCTTCCAGGGGCCCAGGGACTGGAGTGGCACTACTTGGCAAGTCAGGGGTCTCAGCAAGAGAGCAAAGCTGCTGGCAGATGAAGTCTTTCATGTCCTTGAGACTTCTTAACAGGAGGCAAGCTCAGTCCAAGATCTTTGAGAAACTTCACACGCAGGATACACAGCAAAGTTCAATCTTTGTCCTCTTTAAGGCAGAAGCAGCAACTGCAGGCCAACCCAGCAAAACACATACAGCAAAGAAGCAATACTCTTTCTCACCGCTCTTCAGCTCTTCTCCTTGGCAGAGGTTCCTCTTGATCCAGAAATGTTTTAAAAGTTTGGGGTTTTGGGTCCACTACTTATACTCAGTTCTGCCTTTGAAGTAGGCAAAGTTCCAAGGAAATACTTTGTAGTGCACAAGAACCTGCCTCTTCCTTGCCCTGCCCCAGCCACACTCTAGGGGGTTGAATACTGTATTGTGAGGGCACAGACACAACCCTTTCAAGTGTAGGTAACAGCTCCTCCCTCCCACTCAAGCCCAGGAAGAATCATGAGGCTATGCAGGACACACCTCAACTCCCTTTGTGTTACTGTCTTGAGTAAATTCACAAACAACTCAACTGTCAGTCTGACCCAGATGTGGATTTTGCAGCTAAGCAGAGGCACAGTATGGTTAGGCAAGAAAATGCCCATTTTCTAAAAGTGGCATTTCAAACAGACAGTGGACAGTGAATGATTTGTGAGGGGTCATCTTGGAACAAGTAGTAGCAGAATCTACGAATCTTGAAAAAATACTTTTTAAAAAGTAGCAGAGATGGTATATAAACTGTCTAGTCATATTAGAGGCCACAATGATGAAATTCCATAGTGGAACATTTCATAAACATACATTTTCATTTTCTTTTCGTAATGGAGTGTCACACCCACATATTTCTATCCTTGAACTCCTCAACATTGAGAGTATATGATACAGGTACACAACCCTCTAGTTTTCTTTCCTCCTGGGACACCTCGGTTTTATGAGGACCCTGATACTTGACCAGATCACACACTGGTGCTTTCCACGCATTCCAATATTTTTTATTTTTGGCCCTTTGAACAACAATTGTGCAGTTGATGAAAAGTGGTTGAATGTCTCTGCACCCCTGCTTTCACTGGGAACAGATGGGTTTGCAGTATCACTGTAGCTCTGAATTACCCCAAACAACTTGTGCTCACTCTATGACCCTCTAATACATCCACCTCATATATGATTGATGGCCCACTTATAGGACTTGAGCAGTAACACGTGCCTAGTGGGCATTGACCTTTACAAAATAATCTATTTACAAAAGGTCTGGGGTTAACTTTCTCCTCCATCTCCCCCTCCCCCTTCAACATGTGCAGTGGCATCTTCTCATTGAAAAGTGCCAAGCAATGCCTAGTAAGCACATACGATCTCTGACACCAAGGAGGGAAACCCGTAGTCTACAACTCCCATCATTCCCTCATGCTCGCGCGTGACTATCACGTCACTGTGTGGCCGCCGGAAGCTAGTATCAGGAAATGGGCTTTGTTAGCAGGCTCCTGCTTCGCTACCTCCGTTTGGTTAGGATTTATCCTGTCACTTGGGGGACCCTGGTGATTAACATAAGGTGGTCACTATCTGGAGAGTTACTGGTAATATACTTGAATATCAGGTGCACACATTGTCACATATCACGCTGATCATGTGATTTCCGTGGCTGTACACTTTACAACACCATTGAACACAAGGTTAGCCAACATGCAGGGCTACAGAGAGAGATGTAGGTCATACCTCAGAAGTGATCCCTTGACAAAGTAAGTATTCTTGCATTTCTACCCATGCACTTAGGGAACCTGGTGCAATTGCATACTACTAAGCAACTCTGTTCCTTTTTTTCTAGTGTGTCACCCCCCTTGCATTTCTCTATGGTGCCTTTATAATATATAGGCTATGTAGGTAGACTATTACTAGTGTCACTTAGTGTGTGCATGCTGTACACAAATGTTTTCAAGTGTGTTTTTGTAAGTTAATTTATGTCTATTGTGCCTTTTTAATGTGTATATTTGTGACTTTTAGAGATAACAGTTGAAGTTTTGAGGGGAGACTCACAAGATATTGCATGTTTTCTGCTCACTTTAAAAAGGTTACTGTGCCTTAGGAAGAGGACATGGCATGTCCTATGTTCACATGATTATGGCACATATTCTCTCTTTTTCAGCAATGACCAAATTGAGGAGAATGTCCTAAGCAGGAGCTGTATTTTGCATGCATGCCTCCTTATATCTATTAAGTGAGCATTAGTGTAGGTTGCAAATCTCAAACACACTATGCAGGGATTTGAAATATTGTTTTGGTTCTGAAGAAAGCCGATTGACCCTGTGGGGCAGCAACATGGCTGAAACATGTCGACCTTTTTGATGTTAAGGACTATTCTATCCTCATGACATCCCTCTGTTTTTAATCTTGCCCTACACCTTGCTCATTAAATAATATCTGTAGGATCTATGAGGCATTTTTTACTTTACCCACACAAATCACTTCCCTTTTGGAAGTGCTCATTTACAAATTAATTGAGCCCACCCCTCACACTAGGTGAGTTGGGTGTGGTCCCAATGATGATGCAGGCCACAGGTGGTATTTGTGAGTGATGACCCAACAAATATATCCAATAATATGTCCAATTAATGTGGCAAGAGCACTAATTTACCTGAGTGCTGCTCGTACATTCCACTTGAGTATTTTGGATGGTCGTGCGGTCAATAGCAAAAAATAGGATTGAAGAGAGTTGAGTCTACCCTCTTTTGTGGATATTACAGATTGCAGTTTGGGAAGTAGAGGGTTTAGGGCCAGATGTACGTAATTCCTGAATTGCGACTCACAAATTGCGAGTCAGAGAGACTCGCAATTTGCGAGTTGCAATTCAGTATGCAGGATGGGTCCCTGACACCATCTTCGACTCGCAAGGGGGTCGCAAAGGCCCACCTCATTTATATTAATGAGGTGGGTCGCAATTTGCGACCCCCTTGAGGCTCGCAGCACTCACAGGGATGGTGGCCTGCTGGAGACAGCAGACCACCATGTCTGTGACTGCTTTTAAATAAAGCAGTTTTTTTTTGTAATGCAGACCGTTTTTCCCAAAGGAAAACGAGATGCGTTACAAAACGAAAAAATTAAATGTTTTTGTTTCTTTTTTATAGAGCAGGCAGTGGTCCTTAGGACCACTGCCTGCTCTGAATTTTTTTTTTCCATGCCATTCACAAAGGGGAAGGGGTCCCCATCCCTTTTGCGAATGGGTTACCACCAGTGTGACACTGGTGGTAACTGTGATTGCTTTGTGACCGCGTTCGCGGTCACAAAGCAATGCAGCATCGCGCTGCGACTCGCAATTAGGAAGGGGAACACCCCTTCCTAATTGCGACTTGCAGTCCCGTTTTGTGTGTCGGTAACCAGGTTACCGACTCGCAAAACAGGGATTGGGCATCACGATGTGCTTTTTGCACATCGCAAACAGCGAAATTCGCTGTTTGCGACGTGCAAAAACGTTGCTACATCTGGCCCTTAATCCTTAGCAACTTCTCACTCCTTCCTAGGTAATGTTGTACTTCCAAAAGGAGCAGCATTTCAGTTGATTCCCTTGTGTTCTACTGCAGCCTCCTACAGTGTTCTAAAGAACAATTAAAGCGCTAACAGTCTTACTTATGACAAAAGTATAGCACACCTGAAACCATCTTGATTAAATCAAACTGGTAAAAAATAAAACATTTAGGTGGTCATTACAACCCTGGAGGACGGTGTTAAAGCGGCGGTAAGACCGCCAACAGGCCGGCGGTAAAAAAATTGGAATTATGACCGTGGCGTAAACCGCCAACAAAGACAGTCACTTTAACACTCCGACTGCCACGGCGGTACAAACAAACAGCATGGCGGTCACCGCCAACAGACAGGCGGGAGACAATGTACCGCCCACAGTATCACAACCAACCAATCCGCCCCCTTTTCTGGGGCGGATTCACCGCGGGTAAAAACATGGCGGAAACAGCCATTTCAAAGGGAAAACGCTCACCTCTACACACTCCACGAGGAAGGAGGGCACCATGGAGCCGGAACTCCATATTCTGCCAGCGCTAGTCTTCCTGCTCCTCTACGAGGATCATCAACGCTGGCGGCGAAGACCACGGTGAATACTGCACCTACGACATAGGGTAGGGGGGAGGCAAAAACACAGGGACACACACAACCAACATCCCAACCCCCACCCCGACCCTCACCCACTACAACACACACACCAATGCATATCTATACATTACAGTAACACCACCAACCCCCCTGGAAGAATGCAAAGACAAAAGGAAATGAGTGGAACCATTGTAATATCTCAAAATACAGTAAGCAAATATATACATATATATATATACACAATAAACAAAATATTCACCACGATTAGTAGTGCAGGTATTGCACCATTCATAGTCCGTGGACCACTGGGCCCAAAATGCATGGGCGAGGCCCACACAAGATACCCGATCCAAACAGGGAGAACACTGCAGGGGCATCAGATCGAAATACAACAGGCACCTCAGGGGAAAGGGAAGGGGGGGCACCTCAGCCGGATGAGTGCACCACGCCAGATCCACGAGGGGGCTCCATGCCCATAGATGTATCCTGGGGAGTGCAAAGCCACAGTCTCTGAAGTTTCACAAGTGGGTGGGTTGCCCACTGCCATATCCTGGGGAGTGCAAAGCCACAGCCTCTCAAGTCTCACAAGTGGGTGGGTTGCCCACTGCCATATCCTGGGGAGTGCAAAGGCACAGTCTCTCAAGTCTCTACAGTGGGTGGCTTGCCCACTGTCATATCCTGGGGACTGCAAAGCCACAGTCTCTCAAGTCTCACAAGTGGGTGGGTTGCCCACTGCCATATCCTGGGGAGTGCAAAGCCACAGTCTCTCAAGTCTATACAGTGGGTGGTTTTCCCACTGTAACATCCTGGGGAGTGCAAAACCACAGTCTCTCAAGTGGATGCTGTTCTCCACTGGTTCTGGAGGGGGACTGGTGCCCAGAGTGCTTCATCCTGCCAAGGACAGACAGAGTGGATGCTGTTCTCCACTGGTTCTGGAGGGGGACTGGTGCCCAGAGTGCTTCATCCTGCCAAGGACAGACGGTGTGGATGCTGTTCTCCACTGGTTCTGGAGGGGGACTGGTGCCCAGAGTTCTTCATCCTGCCAAGGACAGACGGAGTGGATGCTGTTCTCCACTGGTTATGGTGCCCAGAGTTCTTCATCCTGCCAAGGACAGACGGAGTGGATGCTGTTCTCCACTGGTTCTGGAGGTGCAGCACACACCCTGTGAAGGTCAGACGGAGTGGATGCTGTTCTCCACTGGTTCTGGAGTGCAGCACACACCCTGTGAAGGTCCCAGTTGCGTCACTGCCCCTGCCGCTAATGGGCTAGCGGTGCTTTCCATGGCGTTCCTTGACCTGTTCAGCGGTGCTTGAGTTGCCAGTGTCAGACCTGTTCAGCAGTGCTTTCCATGGCGGTCTTTGCCCTGTTCAGCGGTCCTTCGCCTGTTCAGCGGTGCTTGAGTTGCCAGTGTCAGACCTGTTCAGCGGTGCTTTCCATGGCGGTCTTTGCCCTGTTCAGCAGTCCTTGGCCTGTTCAGCGGTGCTTGAGTTGCCGGTGTCAGACCTGTTCAGCGGTGCTTTCCATGGCAGTCTTTGCCCTGTTCAGCGGTCCTTGCCAAGGCAGTCCTTCATTGCCCAGCAGGGCTGTGGCTGCCGGTCGTTGATGGGTCAGCTGGGCTGTGGCTTGCAGGGCCCTCCTGGCCAGCTAGGCTGTGGTTGGCAGTGGCCTCCTGGGCAGTGACTCTGGCGGTGGCCTTCTGGCCAGTGACTCTGGGGCTGGCGTGGCCTCCTGGCCAGTGACGATGGGGCTGGTGGTGGCCTCCTGGCCAGTGACACTGGGGCTGGCAGTGACTCTGGCGGGGGCCTCCTGGCCAGTGACTCTGGGGCTGGCGGTGGCCTCCTGGCCAGTGACGATGGGGCTGGCGGTGGCCTCTTGGCCAGTGACTCTGGGGCTGGTGGTGGCCTCCTGGGCAGTGACGATGGGGCTGGGGGTGGCCTCTTGGCCAGTGACTCTGGGGCTGGTGGTGGCCTCCTGGGCAGTGACTCTGGCGGTGGCCTCCTGGCCAGTGACTCTGGGGCTGGCGGTGGCCTCCTGGCCAGTGACGATGGGGCTGGCGGTGGCCTCCTGACCAGTGACTCTGGGGCTGGTGGTGGCCTCCTGGGCAGTGACTCTGGCGATGGCCTCCTGGCCAGTGACGATGGGGCTGGCGGTGGCCTCCTGGGCAGTGACAATGGGGCTGGCGGTGGCCTCCTGGGCAGCGGGGATGATGGCGGCCTTCTCCGCCGTTCTGCTCCTCCCAGACTTTGGAGATTTCTTCTGCCCCTTCCCGACCTTGGGAGGAGTCACAGCTGAGTCGACACTCCACCCCGGGACCCCTGTGAGCAGCTTTGCTTGCTGGAGTCTTTCCCCTCTTCCACCGGGCACTGTCCAACTTCTGGTGCTTTACAGTGGGGGGGACTGGCTGTGCTGTGGCTCCGTGCCACACTGGCTGGCCTGGTGGCCGGTGCACTCCACATACCTGTAACAACAGGCACCACAGGTCCCGGAGATTTTTTGGCTGAGGTGCTAGTAAGGGACCTATGAGTTGGACGGGGGGGAATAGGTTAAGGGTGGACAGGAAAAGTTTTTTGGAGACACTGGGACGGGTAGCTGGAGGGGGTTTGGGAGTGGAGGAAGAGGTGGTGGTTGTAGGAGGTGTAACGTTTGTGGATTTGAGTGTAGTGCATGGGCTGGAGGCTGTCGTGAGGTGGATGGCTGTTGGGTGGGTGTGTGCCTGCGTTTGTGTATCTTCGGAGGGGGTGTCACAGACACACTGGGAGAGGACACAGGGGACGTGGAAATGATAGTGGGGGTGGTGACTGCACGTGAGCGGGGTGTGGTAGTGGGTGTGCTGGAGAGGGACATTGTGGATGTGGTGGTAGTGCATGCAGGTGTGAGTATAGACGAGACTGGGAGGGAGGAGGGAGGCAAGGAGGAGGGGGACACAGTGGAGGTAGTTGATGTTGGTGTGTCTGTATGTGTGTGATGCTTGCGTGAGTGCCTGTGGGATGTGTGGTGCTTATGTTTGCCTGAGCTTCCCTTGTGTGGTGAGGTGTGTGCAGGCTGGTCTGATGGTGTGCTTGGGATAGGCTGGGGTACAGGGGATTGGATCTGGGTGGAGGAAGTTGGAGAGGGAGGCTAGACACAGGGACAATGGCTGCCCTCAGTGCTGAGGCCAGAGTTTGCAGGGTTCGATGAAGGGCAGCCTGACCAGAATGAAGGCCTTCCAGGAATGCATTTGTGTGTTGCAACTCCCTTTCTATACCCTGGCTGGCATTCAAAATGGTAGACTGCCCAACAGTGAGGGACCTGAGGCAGTCAATGGCCTCCTCACTGAGGGCAGCAGAGGTGACAGGGGCAGGGGCTGAGGTGCCTGGGGCGAAGGTGATGCCCACCCTCCTGGGTGAGCGGGCACGGGGCGAAGGCTGAGGGGCTGCTGGGAGGGCGGTGCTGGTAGGGGGGGTGGCGGCTGTACCTGTAGAAGTGGGGGGGGCACAGATGTTGCCGCCACCACAAGGGAGCTCCCATCGGAGGACAAGTTTGTGTCACTGGTTGCAGATACTGTGACCGCTGTGGTGCTCCCCTCGCCCTCCGTCCCACTGGTGTATTCTGAGTCTGTGGTGTGGCCCTCCATGGCCATGTGGGATGCGGATCCCTCGTGCTCCGGTGCCACTGTACCTCCACCTGATGATGCTAATGCACACAAGAACAGGGAGACCACAAAAAGGGGGGGACGACAAAAGAAAGACAGGTTGAGTGCATGGCTTACAGCTACCGTTGGCAGACAATACAGACACAGCAGCCTCCTGCACTACGTCGCGCTGTTGGGCTCTACAGATGCAATTCCTGGGAAATGGCCTACATGGCTATGGCCGACATCTGTACACATAGATGACCCTGGGGCATGAATAGCTGTACTTGGCACTCTACAGAGTTGGGGTGGGGGGACACAGGGCCATGCCTTAGGAATGGGCCTAGCCTACAGAACTCGCCCTGGCCTAGGGGAACCCACAGCCCTCCTCCCCCACCCAGACACCTTCACTGCACGCAAAGTCAGCTGAATGACAGTGTACTCACCCCCTTGTGTCTGCTGTGTTGCCCTCATGCGCCCATCCAACTCAGGGTAGGCCACCGCCAGGATCCGGAACATCAGGGGGGTCATGGTTCGACGGGCACCCCTCCCACATTGGGAGGCCATCCCCAGCTGAGCCTCTGCCATCTTCTTGCTCCAGCGGCGAATGTCCTCCCATCTCTTCCGGCAGTGGGTGCTCCGTCTGTGGTGGACCCCCAGGGTCCAGACGTCTTTGGCGATGGCACGCCAAATATCCTTCTTGTGGTGGGCGCTGACCTACATGAAATGTACAGGGGAAGAAGAGAAGTCATTACCAACTGCACCGTCAAAGCGAGTGGCCCCCATCCCTACCCTTGCCATGTGGCACATGCATTCACCATCTTTCATGCACTCAGAACTCTGCCCCCTTCCTTCTTACAACCAGCCCTCTCCACACAGGCATAGCCCATACAACCTGCTCCCTGTGTACTTACCTGTTGATCTGGAGGACCGTAGAGTAGCGTGTACTGGGGGAGGACCCCGTCGACCAGCTTCTCCAACTCCTCTGCAGTGAAGGCTGGGGCCCTTTCCCCAGACGCACGAGCCATTGTCTCTTCCAGACCGAGGTCACAGCAGCACTTGCAGTGTAGGTCCTCTCCTGTCGAAGATCAGGTATCGAGTGATGAAACAGTTAGAAAATGGCGGTCACGTCCGTGGCGGTCACGTCCGCGGCGGTGCGTACCATCACCGCCGGCGTACATCGTCATTGGCTCCTGGGACCCATAGGGTCCAATGTTAACCAATGCAGCATTGCGCCGCGTTCTTCGCCCGCCTACCACGACGGTGTACAACGCCAGCGCTGTTACCTCACATCCCATTGTCCCGCTTTAGAGGTCAGGCAGCCGCCATTTCAGGGGCCCACATGGTCTACTTACCAACTGTGTCACACATACCTAGGCCTAGTCTCAACAAACATACAGGCCACATTTTGTGTATGATTGGTGTTCTGTGCATACTGTGGGTACATACCTCTGAGTTGTTTGACTCTGTGCTCGCTGTTGTCCTTCATAGGCACCGTCCGCTGGGACATGTGAGGAGATGGCGGAATCCTCCGGTGTATCGACCGCTGGTGGACCTGTCGACAATGGAGGAAAGAAGTTTGATCATCACCTACAGGTTTGACCGTGCCACAATCCAGGAACTGTGTACCCAGTTGGAGCCTGACCTGATGTCAGCAATCCGCCATCCCACCGGAATCCCCCCTCAAGTGCAGGTGCTATCAGTGCTTCATTTCCTGGCAAGTTGGTCATTTCAAACAACAGTGGCCATGGCATCAGGGATGTCCCAGCCTATGTTTTCCAACGTGTTGTCCAGAGTGTTGTCTGCCCTTCTGAAACATATGCGGAGCTATATTGTTTTCCCTCAGGTGGAGGACTTGCCTACAGTGAAAGGTGACTTCTATGCCCTTGGACATATCCCCAACATCATAGGTGCCATTGATGGGACCCATGTAGCTCTGGTCCCCCCCCCACAGGAGTGAACAGGTGTACAGGAACCGGAAGAGTTATCATTCGATGAATGTACAGATGGTATGTTTGGCAGACCAGTACATCTCCCAGGTAAATGCTATGTTCCCTGGCTCTGTGCATGACGCATACATCCTGCAGAATAGCAGCATCCCTTTTGTGATGGGTCAACTCCAGAGGCACCGGGTGTGGCTATTAGGGGACTCCGGTTACCCCAACCTGTCATGCCTACTGACACCAGTGAGGAATCCCAAGACCAGGGCAGAGGAACGCTACAATGAGGCCCATGGGCAGACTAGGAGGGTGATCGAACGCACCTTCGCCCTCCTGAATGCCAGGTTCAGGTGCCTCCATATGACAGGTGGTTCCCCATTCTACTCACCAAAGAAGGTGTGCCAGATCATCATCGCCTGCTGTATGCTTCACAACTTGGCTTTGCGACGACAGGTGCCTTTTCTGCAGGAGGATGGTCCAGATGGCGGTGTTGACGATTTCCTCCACCATGACCCTGAGCTCCTCCTCCGAGAACCTGGGGTGTCTTTGCCATGCCATGGGGTGGTGTGGGTGATGTGTGGGGTGGTGTGTGTGGTGGTAAGTGTGGTGATATGTAGTGGTGTGTGGTGGTTTGTGCGTGGAAGTTGTGTAGGTGATGGTGTTGAGTGCCTGTGGCTGCTAGTTTGTGGATGGTGGTGTCTCTCTCTGGCCTTCTTTTGGAAGTTTTTGGTAGTAGGGGTTTGTGGGTGATGTGGGTGTGTGTTTTATATTATATTGAGTGTGTGGGAGTGGTGTGTGTATGTGTATCAGGTGTGTGTATTTGAAATTGTCCAATGTGGCGGTGTTTTGTATGTGTGTGTGTGTGTACCGCCAATGGAATACCGCAGTTGAAAGACCGCCACGTGGATTCGTGCGTCGTGATAGCATGGGTGTATTTCTGTTGGCGTGACAGTGGAGGTTTTGTTTTCGCCAGTTTATCACTGACCTTTGGTGTGGCGGACTTGTGTGGGTGTCTGAATTTTGTCGGATTTCCAGATGTGGGTCTTAATAGCTGTGGCGGAATTCCGCTGCGGTGTGTTGGCGGTCTTCTGCACGCCGGTAAGCGGCTTTTACCGCCAATGTTGTAATGACCCCCTTAATTTAGAAAGAAACAAAATGAGGGGTTGTAGGAAGTTGGCTCTGTATGCACTATTTCAAAGTAAGGAATACAGTAGTATGCACAGAGTCCAAGGGTTCCCCTTAGAGGTAAGATAGTGTCAAAAAGAGATAATACTAATGCTCTATTTTGTGGTAGTGTGGTCGAGCAGAAGCTTATCAAAGGAGTAGTGTTAAGCATTTGTTGTACATACACACAGGCAATAAATGAGGAACACACACTCAGAGACAATTCCAGGCCAATAGGTTTTGTTATAGAAAAATATCTTTTCTTAGTTTATTTTAAGAACCACAGGTTCAAATTCTACATGTAATATCTCATTTGAAAGGTATTGCAGGTAAGTACTTTAGGAACTCTGCAGAATTACAGTAGCATATATACTTTTTACATAAAACACATTTAGCTGTTTTAAAAGTGGACACAGTGCAATTTTCACAGTTCCTGGGGGAGGTAAAGTATTGTTAGGTTTTGCAGGTAAGTAAACCACCTACGGGGTTAAGATTGGGGTCCAAGGTAGCCCACCGTTGGGGGTTCAGAGCAACCCCAAAGTCACCACACCAGCAGCTCAGGGCCGGTCAGGTGCAGAGTTCAAAGTGGTGCCCAAAACGCATACGCTTCAATGGAGAGAAGGGGGTGCCCCGGTTCCAGTCTGCCAGCAGGTAAGTACCCGCGTCTTCGGAGGGCAGACCAGGGGGGTTTTGTAGGGCACCGGGGGGGACACAAGCTCACACAAAAAGTACACCCTCAGCGGCACTGGGGCGGCCGGGTGCAGTGTGCAAACACGCGTCGGGTTTCCAATGTAAATCAATGGGAGACCAAGGGGTCTCTTCAGCGATGCAGGCAGGCAAGGGGGGGGGGGCTCCTCGGGGTAGCCACCACCTAGGCAAGGGAGAGGGCCTCCTGGGGGTCACTCCTGCACTGAAGTTCCGATCCTTCAGGTGCTGGGGGCTGCGGGTGCAGGGTCTTTTCCAGCCGTCGGGATTTTAGAGTCAGACAGTCGCGGTCAGGGGGAGCCTGGGGATTCCCTCTGCAGGCGTCGCTGTGGGGGCTCAGGGGGGACAACTTTGGTTACTCACAGTCTCGGAGTCGCCGGAGGGTCCTCCCTGAGGTGTTGGTTCTCCACCAGTCGAGTCGGGGTCGCCGGGTGCAGTGTTGCAAGTCTCACGCTTCTTGCGGGGATTGCAGGGGTCTTTAAATCTGCTCCTCTGAAACAAAGTTGCAGTCTTTTTGGAACAGGGCCGCTGTCCTCAGGAGTTTCTTGTTCCTCTTGAAGCAGGGCAGTCCTCTGAGGATTCAGAGGTCGCTGGTCCTTGAGAAAGCGTCGCTGGAGCAGGTTTCTTTAGAAGGCAGGAGACAGGCCGGTAGGACTGGGGCCAAAGCAGTTGATGTCTTCTTTCTTCTTCTGCAGGGGTTTTCAGCTCAGCAGTCTTCTTCTTCGGTAAGTTGCAGGAATCTAAATTTTTAGGTTCAGGGGAGGCCTTAAATACTAAATTTAAGGGGGTGTTTAGGTCTGGGGGGTTAGTAGCCAATGGCTACTAGCCCTGATGGTGGGTACACCCTCTTTGTGCCTCCTCCCAAGGGGAGGGGGTCACAATCCTATCCCTATTGGGGGAATCCTCCATCTGCAAGATGGAGGATTTCTAAAAGTTAGAGTCACTTCAGCTCAGGACACCTTAGGGGCTGTCCTGACTGGCCAGTGACTCCTCCTTGTTATTCTCATTATTTCCTCCGGCCTTGTCGCCAAAAGTGGGGCCGTGGCCGGAGGGGGCGGGCAACTCCACTAGCTGGAGTGCCCTGCGGTGCTGGAACAAAGGGGGTGAGCCTTTGAGGCTCACCGCCAGGTGTTACAGCTCCTGCCTGCGGGAGGTGTTAGCATCTCCACCCAGTGCAGGCTTTGTTACTGGCCTCAGAGTGACAAGGGCACTCTCCCCATGGGGCCAGCAACATGTCTCGAGTGTGGCAGGCTGCTAGAACCAGTCAGCCTACACAGGTAGTTGGTTAAGGTTTCAGGGGGCACCTCTAAGGTGCCCTCTGGGGTGTAGTTTACAATAAAATGTACACTGGCATCAGTGTGCATTTATTGTGCTGAGAAGTTTGATACCAAACTTCCCAGTTTTCAGTGTAGCCATTATGGTGCTGTGGAGTTCGTGTTTGACAGACTCCCAGACCATATACTCTTATGGCTACCCTGCACTTACAATGTCTAAGGTTTTGCTTAGACACTGTAGGGGCACAGTGCTCATGCACTGGTGCCCTCACCTATGGTATAGTGCACCCTGCCTTAGGGCTGTAGGGCCTGCTAGAGGGGTGACTTATCTATACTGCATAGGCAGTGTGAGGTTGGCATGGCACCCTGAGGGGAGTGTCATGTCGACTTACTCGTTTTGTTCTCACCAGCACACACAAGCTGGCAAGCAGTGTGTCTGTGCTGAGTGAGGGGTCCCCAGGGTGGCATAAGCTATGCTGCAGCCCTTAGAGACCTTCCCTGGCATCAGGGCCCTTGGTACCAGGGGTACCAGTTACAAGGGACTTACCTGGATGCCAGGGTGTGCCAATTGTGTAAAACAAAAGTACAGGTTAGGGAAAGAACACTGGTGCTGGGGCCTGGTTAGCAGGCCTCAGCACACTTTCAATTCAAAACATAGCATCAGCAAAGGCAAAAAGTCAGGGGGTAACCATGCCAAGGCATTTCCTTACAGGGGTTGTCATAGAAAGTATGGTTAGCGCTGTAGAAAGGACAATTAGGAACCGTTTTAAGTGAATTCTCAAATATCTTCCTCTTCTATTTCATTAAAACATTCTGACATGTAGACTGAAACATGTACTTTCAACACCAGCAGCAGTCTGTCAGTTAACTCTCTGGTGACCACCAGTTTACTACAGTGTTCTAATGAGCAACTAGAGTGCTAACGTTCTAAATTGATCCCAAAAGTGTGGCACATCTGACCGTCGTCTTGATGGAATCGAAGTGGAATGGAAAGCATTTTCTACAGAGGATACTGCAGTAAATGAGGAAATATGAGAGCTTAATAACAAATAAATCTCCCAAGATGGCCACCAGAGAAAAAAGAGCCCAGATGTAGCACAAATATCACCAAAATGTAGCCTATGTATAGCCCAATGATGGAAATGTGCAACACAGTTACTTGTCTCTTTGTTTTAAGTTTTATATAGCACAGACATGACCCGAAGGTATTGGAGGACCTGAGATGAGCATCAGTTACATTACACAAAGACACATTCCTTTTGGCTTTTTTGTATGGGGAGATTAAATGATTTGCCCAGAATCACAGCATGTCGAGCTGACACAAAACTCAAACCTGGTTCTTTAGATGCAAAGTCTGCAGCTCTGGCTGTAACTCACATCCTCTCCCCTAAGTGAAACATATCAAGTGATCAACTGGATATAAAAAACATAAAGATGGCAAATAATTTAAAGGTGCTTTGTCACTATTTGAGAACTCAGGCGATAGGTCCTCATTTCAGTTTTTTTAAGCACTAGCCATAATTTCTATGGAAATAAGAACCTCTCATTGTTATGATTTCTAAAGGAAATACTTTAGGTATTACAGTTTTGATTACATCCAGATGATGTCAGGGGTGCCACACTTTTGTAATAAAGATAGAATGTGACCAATTTAGTTGTTCATTAGAACACTGTGAGGAGGCAGATGTCAGGGGCACGGACTTGGATTATTGAGGCGAGGGAGGAGGGTGCAGAGGCAACAAGTTGACCACTCTGGGCAGGCGGGAGGGGCACTGGGAGCACAACAAACCATGGAGGGCAGGGGAGAGGGTGACAGGGGAAATAAACCACCCATGCAGTTTAGGCAAGAGATGGTGTGGCAATATAACAGACCGTTGAGGGCAGAAGGAAGAGGCAGTGGCAGTACAACCATATATGCCAACAAATCAGATTCAGGCAGGAGACTCCTGATGTTTTTAAGCCCAAAGGGGCTTTATTTTCTCTGTCTCCTGCCTAAATTCTCCTCTTTCTCAATGTAAGTCATTGAGGAAAATAAATTTCCCAGTTTTTCTTTCAAAATCTCCCTCTTACCAAGTTCAAAATGTTGGCAAGTATAGTACATTGGATCATGGAGAGCAGAAGGAATTGGGTAGGGATATGGACTTGAATAACAGAAGGCAGGAAGAAGATGGGCAGGGGTACCAAACTGACCTTACAGGACTGACCTTACAGGGCAGGCGTGAGGGTTGTAGCAGCGCAGTACACCACACATGGCAAGCGGTACGGCAGTGCAGCACAAAAGACCATGTAAAGCAATTGGGAGAAGACAGGGCCATCAGAGCCCAGAGCTTCAGAGAGCAGAGGGGAAAGAGGCAAGGGCAGCAAGCTGACCATACCAGACAGACAGGAGGGACAGTTGTAGCATAATGGGCCATGAAGGGCAGGAGAGGGGGCAGGGGCATGATAATGGACCAGACAAGACAGAAGGTAGCGAGTGGGGTCCTGCACATGGAAAACAGAGAGAAGGGGTCAAGGGGATAGGGTAGGAGCAGAAATCTGACCAGGGAGAACAGGCGGGATGGGCTCTGGAAGTAGAACACACCTTGGAGGGCAACATTGAAACTATAATGGCATACATTCAGGGAAGGTGGGAGGGAGACAGGGGCAGCAAGCTGACCACACAGGGCAGGTGGGAGGGGCTGAAGCAGCACAGAAGGGGTAGTGGCACAATGGCCATGGTAGGCAATCGGGAGCAGCCAGGGGCATGCACAAAGGACCATGGAAGTGTCAGAGTCACCAGATCCTCGGGGTCTGTGCACGTTTCCAACACATCCACCACTGAACAGCTCCAAGACTCTGATAGATAACTCACAGAGACTGAGAGAGTTCAAGAGGGGAAGAGGGGATTAGGAAGGGAACAGCTGGGAAGGAGACCTGTAGTAAGAAAAAGGTTAGAACACACGATATGAAAATTATATCTACTGAAATCAATACTAGACTATGATTCTAAGCCTAGTCACTCTGAAAACATGAACAATCTAAGAGTTAAGTTTAAAATGACTAAGTTTCAAGATGGCCGGATACCTGTAAGGGAATCAAGATGAATTAAATGAAAACTTTCTTATTCAAGTACTTTCCTTTACATGAGAATCAGAAAAAACATTCTGACAAAATTTTAAACCAGTCATATAAATCCTGTTTTGAGAATGTATGCTAGGACCATACAATATTGCAACAAGAAACTCTGGCCTTCTGTGTACCATTAAAATGTTTCAACACAAATTGCGCATATTGCAGATATATATATATATATATATATATATATATATATATATATATAGTAAACACCATAAAAGGATTGTGCACCATGAATAACACAATATGGATTCAGGAAACAAATCACATAACTTGTCAACTCGAATATTACATAATAAATATCTTAGAATAGTGGCATACAATAAACAACATGAAATAAACTCGAGGAGAGAATCGTGCGTCTTGCCGATTTGAGTGTCACCATGTAAAATACCAAGAAATGGTAGCACGCAATGAATATCAAAGTTAAATCATCTTTAATTGAATTGCGCATCTTGCCGATTCGTAAAACACAATGTAAATGTCAAGAAATAACAGCTCACAATAAATAAAAAGATCAAAGTACAATGAAACGAATCGCGCTTCTTTTGCAGATTCTTAAGCCACCATGTAAATGTCAAGAAATGGTAGCGCGCAATGAACAACAAAGTTAAATCCTCATGAAACGAGTTGTGCGTCTTGCCAATTCGTAAAACATCATGTAAATGTCAAGAAATAGTAGCGCGCAATGGACAATAATGTTTAAACACCATAAAACGAATTGCACGTCTTGCCGATTCTTAAGCCACCATGCCAATGTCAAGAAATGGTAGCACGCAATGAATAACAAAGTCAAACCTTTATGAAACAAATCGTGCGTCTTGCCTATTTGTAAACTACCATACAAATGTCAAGAAATGGTAGCGCGCAAGTAATCTGTTACTCATTTAAGAATTAAACCAAGAATATGAAAATTCTGAATAACGGTGTCGGAACAGTCCAACCGCCATCTTACCGCCTGGAACAATGATCACCAATGAAGGATGAAGGGCAGAAGACTGGAAGATCCAAATAGGCCGCCGGGACAGGAGCTCAGGAAGAAGCTGCTGCTCTGCACCGGGACCTCTTAATAGTGAGCACTGGGAGTTGGGCTGGCTCTCTTTTATAGAGTCTTGGCCCTACCCAGAACCACGCCCAGGCATGTTGCAGGGAAAGTCTCTGGAAGACCCTGGAAAGGGGCCACACCCTAACACACTCTGAAAACCTGCAGCAATACATTGCAAAGGAACAGTATTTGTAAGCATATTAAAAATAAGTTTTCAGGATTGAACTCTGCAATGCAAAAGGTTAAACTACAACATATCAGCACAATGCATAAATTAAGTTGTTTTGAGAGTGCTGGGTTTTTGCATTTTTGTCGCCAATAGAGCGCGTACTGCTCTGGTGTTGACAGGAAGACAGAGGGGTAGTGGCTGGACTCAGACAAGAGAGGGCAGGGGAAGGGGCTTCACAACAGACCATGCAGGGTAGGCAGGAGGAGAAGTTGCAGCATAACAGAGCATGGAGAGCAGAAAGGAGTTGTAGCAGAATGGACCACTTAGGACAGGAGGGAGGGGATAGAGTCATGGAACTTGGACAGACAGGGTAGAGGTAGCCGGGGCAGGTGGCAGCCATCTGACCATGCTAGGCAGGTGGGAGAGGCAGTGTCTGGTCCATGGAACACGGTAGTAAAAAAGGAGGTAGAAGGGGCATGCACACAGACCTGGGAGGGAAAGAGCAGGAGGGTAGGGGCAGCAAGCTAAGCACAGAGACTAAGCAGGAAGGCAATGATGGGGCATTGAATTGGGGAACAAAGGGCAGGAGGAGTGGACAGGGCCATCAAGCGAAATAGATAGTAGTTGGAGCACATTGGGCCAGGGAGGACAGGAGGGAGGGGATTGTGCATGGACTGGACAACAGAAGCTAGCAAAGAGATTGATGGGTCAGCAAACTATCAGTTCAGGGCAGGCAGGAAGCGCAGTGGCAGAACAATGGCCACAAAGGACTGTAATGAGGGAGCAGGGGCATGAATGGGGGAAAAAATGGAAAGGAGGAACTGGTGAAGGAGCAGCAAGCTTAGGTGGGGGCTGCACAGTGCGAGGCCAGGCCCTGCGTCTAACCGCCCCCCACACCATGCAATGCGATAAGCATCTTAACGTTAAAAAAAACTAGAAATTCACTGAAAAAAAACAAAATTTACATGGACGTTATGGTTAGGAAATAGAATTTAAAAATTCCTTAGAAATTCACTAAAAAACAAAGGTTACAGGGACGTTATAGTTAGGTTCAGATTTTACACAAACACAAAACCTTAGAAATTCAGCTGTTAGAGTTATTTCAAGTGACTATAATTCGTGCCCTAAGGAACTATAACTCTCCCCTTAGCCATGTACTGCTAATTATCCCAGATATTGCATCACTCATGACATCTTCTACGACATCATTGATAATATCACTGTGACATTTGCTGTAAAATTATTGATGAGAAAACTGTGCATGGCAGTGGCACACGTTATAGTTACCTTAGGGCATGCGTAAAGTGAGAGAAATTTACAGAGTACAAACCCTCTTTGACAATACTACTAATAATATGGCAAACACACAATCTAATCTGAGAGTTATACTCACGTACAACAATAATTCCAAAGAAATATGGAACATCATGGCTAGGAATTGGGATATTCTCAAAAGTGATGCCCTAATTGGTAAGAAAGTGGGTTAGAGACTATGCATAATGTTCAGAAAGGGACATAATCTAAGGGATTTCCTAGTACATAGCGATATCACTCCTACACAATGGTTTAAAGACCATACACTACAAGGCTTACTTCCCATGTGACACTGTAAGGCCTGCAGAAACAACAAGATGGTATTACAATTCTCTGTCCCCAAGGGTGGCAGGGATTATAAAACCAGACAATTTATGACGTGTAGTTTACAATATGTAATTTGCATCCTGGAGCGTCCCTGACACCTCAGATATGTAGGTAGTACCACACATATGGTGAAAAAAACAGTGTTGGAACATTTGAGAGCCATCATTAACAATGGCCACCAGTACCCGGTAGCAAGACGCTTCCGGGAGTACTACTTTCACTACTTTCACTACTTTCTTTCTTTGTGACTGAGCAAGTTCCACATAACCCAAGAGGAGGGGACAGGGCACTGAAATTGCGGAGGAGTGAATCCTAACTCATTTTAGAGCTAGAAACAAAGGTCCCAGGAGGTCTTAACTCTGAAGAAGAACTATCTGTATAATAATTGAAGAATACTATATATATACACATGCCATACTTTCTGTACAGTGTTGTTGGTATAGCTTTTGATTAGGTTCTAACACAATGTTTACTATGTTTTTATCATAGGATAAAAGGAAGGGGCCAGCGAGAATGTAAGAGGTAGTCTGCAGGATGGTCTCATACCCTTTTCTTCATCTTCACTGCTGGGGGAATTTACACACAGATAAGATCGATCTGTTTTCATTATGTTACAAAGCAAAAACAACAAGTGATGGACGGAATGCTGAACATTGTCAAACATTCACCCCCAGTACAGTGATCTGGGCCTGAATCCATCGTTTTTTTGCTGCCCATGCCATTCCAGTTTGGACCCAGCCATATGCAAATCAGTCTTGACCCTGTTCCCCATGGGAACAGTCCAGCTCATATCATTTTGTTATTGTAAACATGTTTATAATGTATATGTCCCTTTGGAGAAAAATAAGGGTAAGTGAAAAATAATTATGCATGACTTACACGCCTCTTAGGAGGACGGAGAATAGAGGGCCTCGCTTTATGGCATGAAATTGTCTTATTAATTTGTGTTGGACTTATTTACGGAGAATAGGGAAGTCCCCCTGAGATCTCAACGAGTTTATGAACAAGCAGGCCATGGTACAAGCTTAAATATGTACCCTTGTGTTAGGTGGTTTCATTGTTTTGAAAACAATAGTTTCATGAAAGCAGACAAGCATGAGAATCCAATGTACAACAGATACAGGATGTGATGTAGGCTCACCATGAGTTTTAGCATTACTTTAATAAGCGTGCGTAGTGCAGATGATAAATGGGCTGTCAGGGACCTCCATAAGATTTAATATAGTCACACACATGTGAACTATATTATGAAAAATCTGCTCCAATGAAGATGGTTAGAGAGGAGGTTCCTCAGCTTAGAAATGCACATTTTAGCACAGACACATGGGACAGATGCACCTATAGGTAAAAAGAAGAGCGGTAAACAGAGTAGAAGCACACTGTGCAAGTAGCATGTTACAGAACAGCAAGACAATGGTGAGTGCGGAGTCCTTTGAGTTTCCTGAAGTAGGTGCAAATTAACCTTGGAAAAAATTATATGGAGGCAAGAACATGGTCATTATTATATGAACTATCTACTTCAGTGAGAATTTGTATGTGTATGTATAAGAATTCACTAGATAATACATTGTTAGTTCTACTCTAATATGGCCACCACTTTCTGTGCTCCCCTTTTTTCACTTTGTTTGCACAATTGTCATTTGTTGTTGCTGATGAGTTTGCATGTTGTCTAAAATTTACACTGTACCGAAAAACCGTTCATGTGATCAGGCCTGTATGGCAGGCGCAACGCGTAATGAACAAGGTACAGTAAAGAATGGAATTTTCACTGCATGATCCTGCGTGAGCATCATCTCCAGCACACTCTGCTGGTTTGAGCACACGACCCCTCATGGTCCCAGGGCTCCAGCAGGAGAGGTATGTGTTTATATGAGATGATAAATATATCCAAACACAAACTGGCCCTGTCTCAGCGCGTGCAACATCTGGTGCTTGCGTCACAGATGGACCATTTCCCTGTAGTTTACTTTTCCACAATTGACAACCAAGTCAGGAAGGCAGCACTCTCAGGATATGAATTATCTTACTTTTTATTACGTGAAGAACTGCAAACACTCGACACCCGACGTGTTTTGACCACCAAGGTCTTGATCACGGTTAGTGAGTCGGACATTTTTTCTGCTTTTAACCCTTTTCCCACCCTCTACCATTATGGGGCATTGTGGGATATGTGGGTTATACGGAAAATGCCCAAAACTTAACACACCCAATATATAATATCAAATTAAAATCACAAGACCTATTGCCAAAATCAAACATCAGCGACATAATTCACAACTTATTTCTATATTTTTATCAGTTTAGTCAGAATGGGAGGTACCAGGAGAATGTTGTACTCTTCTAAATGTTACATATTATGTGTATTTCTGTAACATATTTTATATCCTAGATTTTTATAGAGCTTCCAATGACTTTAGGGTCTAGAACCCTTCTATTAATGTTGACATTGAGTCTGTTGCAGAATGGTTCATTTTTAAATTTTTAAATTTGCGGTTTAATGTACTGATTTATCTTTCCACTACACTCATATATTAGATTACAGATGACATTATAATTCTTCATCCCCATTGATCCCATAGGGTCTCATAGTTTTCAATCTAATAATATATATTGATTCTAGTTGTCTTAATTGCTGTACTCTATCTCCCCCTCTCATGTTTTTTTATCGTGGCTATTACAAAATATCTCATGTGTAACCAGTCGGCTTCACTGTGACTTTTCAGATGTTTTATCATAGCATAATTTAAATCACCATTCTGTACTGCTCCAATATGTCCCAATATTTGCTTTTCCGCCACTAGGTAGTTATAGTTAGGACCTAGTTTCTATTTAAAAAGCATTTTTTACTTGCCTATATTTTGGTGCCACTTTACGAATCTTCACAAAACGTTCCCAAAATAAATTGCCAGCCCCGTCAGCTGCTGCCTGAAAGGTTTTGGGGTGATCCGTCCGGGGGGGAGAAAAAAGGGGGGGCCCAAAACATGTTTTCTCAATTAATTTTTCCATAGGGATTTTGAACAGTGACATCGCCAAAACTACTGGACGGAATTACACCAAATTTGGCAGGAAGGTAGGTCCTTGTCCAGAAAGAGTGATTTTATTTATTTTGGTTTAATTCCGTTCAGTTTTTGAGAAATTAAGGGGAAAACAGATTTGTATATCTAGGGACGCGAAGAATTCATGACCCCTAACGATCTCGTGCTGAGATCTGATTGGCTGATAACACTTCAACAACAGAAGCTGTTGAAGTGTTATCAGCCATTTTGAGACTCTTCTTCAGCCGAGTCCCAAAAAAAGTTATTAAAAAAAACAAAAGCGGTCAGAGTACGAACACCCTGACCCCTTAGCTCTGGTGGTGGGGTCCCAAAGGCTCCCCCCCGCAGGGCTAAAAAGCATTGTTTTTTATCTTATAAGTGGAGAAGTGGTGGATCTGCAACTCTGCTTGTAAAATTTTAAAAAACGAAGTGCGGTCTTCTGCACTTCTGTAGCCTAATGCCACCTGGTGGGCCAAGTCTGAGGGGCTTGTTTTAAAAAAAGAAGTGCGGGATCTCCTGGCCCCCTCCCAGGGGCTTATATTTTTGTATGCGGTGGGCCTGTGCCCCCCCCCCCCCCCGCTGCCCTGGGGTCTGCCACCTCCCCAGGGCTTTCATGTAATAGGCAGGTGGGCTGTCTGGTCCCCCCGCTTCCTCCTGGGACCACCACCTCCCCGGGCCATTGAGCTAAATTTATGCGGGCCACCACGAGAACCACCACCCCAGGGCAAAATGCATTGTATTTGTGAGGGGGCACCACCCCTGGGGCAACACTATGCTTGGAGCAGGCAGTATTTGTATTATGCTTCCATTGTAACAAATTATTAAAAGAGTCCCAAATTTCCTCAGAGCACACGAAGTGTTGTAAGCAATCGTATTTTCTTTATATGATCTTCAATCATGTAATATTTGTTATGTAGGATTGTTAAAATGCATATTGCAGTCCGATCCATGTAATGAAGAGCAAAATTGTAAAATGTTACAAGATGCCACTGATGTTTCTTCTTCCTTTGTCCTTTGTTTATGCTTATTTATTTTCACTGGAGATGTTATGGGTAGTGGTTTGTAAATGGATTTCACCATATGGCAACCAATATTGTCAGCAAGGCTTTTTTGAAGCCAAAACACATTGATCCTCCGCAACAATAAAGGACTTCATAGCAAGCAGTGACGGGAGTGCCGAGCCCACTTGTGTGTGTGTGTGTGTGTATATATATATATATATATATATATAAATTGTAATATGAATAAATACTTACACTGGCACCAAGAGGAATAACAATGCACAATATCAACTGATTCATCGAAGTTACTTGTAAGTGGTTGAACATGCCTCGTGCTACCTGCCATGTAATTGATTATTTTCGCAGGACAATTAAAGTTCCCATGTGTGTGGAACATGAACCTATAGATCCCAGAATGCCTCTGTGCTTTTAAAAGGCATGCTTAGAACAGTAACGTGGAGGCACAGACTGAAACCACTTGAGAAAGACGAGATGTTGAAACTCGTCGTGGGGTCTGGTTAATGTTCCCTAGTTATTACTGCCTGATGATTAAATCAAACTTGCCAGTGATGTCTTCGGGAGTGCAGAGCCCTGGCCTTAACACTAGCACCATCAGTCACAGTGCTCTGCCTTTCAGGATGGCAAGATGTGCATCAGGATCCACAGGAAGCCAACTAGCAGCAACAGTTTGTTACATGCTAACAGTGGCCATCCTCAGCACTTAAATGGAGCACACCATTTGGTGAAATACTTAGAGCTAGACATAATTGCTCAGACGATGCTGAATTTCCCATACAAGCTTGTGACATGTACCAAAGATTTATTTCTTGAGGGTACCCACCGCAATCAGTATTAGATGATGCCCTACGTAGAGAATGAGGAAAGAAGAAAGAGGAGTTGCTAGTTCCTACAAAAGTCACTTCTAGATCTGAAGAAGTGGGCAATGATACCAGATATGTCATGGACTTTAATGCGTTGAGTTATGAGGTCTAAAAGCTTATTGAACGAAATTAGGAGTTACTCAAGATGGATGACACCTTGAATCGAATACTCCATGATCACCCAACAATTACATGTAAAAGGACAGTGTCATTGGGTGATCATCTGACTAAGAGCTTTATGGAAGAAAAAATGATAACTGTAAGTGGTTGGTTGGCATTGAAACAAAGATGGCATAGATATATATATATATATATATATATATATATATATATATATACATATACATATACATATATATATGCATATATATATATATATATATATATATATATATATATATATATATATATATATATATATATATATATATATATATATATATTAATTAGCTGGTGGCAGTCACCAGTCACTGCCAGGTAGCTATATTTAGGTTAGCTCATCCATAAAAAAAAGTTTTGAAGTGATCCATTAAGTGGGGACTGAGAAAAAAAGGAGAATCCCTAAACAGAATATCCCTATGTATTTTCCATACATTTCTTTAAGATGGGTTACAGCAAAAACTGCTGAACAGAATTACATACATTTGGCAGGAAGCTATATCTTGGTCTGAAGATTTTTGTGATTTGGTATAAACCCATTTAGTAGTTTTTGAGAAATTAATCTTCAAATATAATTGTATATCTGGACAGTAGGGTCCGTAAGAGTCTCGTTAGAGTCCAACAGAGCACAAATTTAAGAATGGAGCTTTGTGAATGGTTGAGAGGCCAGCTTTTTCCCACGAGGCTTCATGCTGTCATGGGAGAAAGAGACTCCTGCATTTCCCCAAGCACTTTGATTGGCTGGCTGTTGGAGGGTTAGAAATTAAGGGGCAGATGTAGGTAGCTGTTTGCATGGTGCAAACTGCGAAAAACGCAGTTTGCGCCATGCAAACGGCCTAACGCGATGGACATTCACAAATTGCGAGTCGGTACCGACTCGCAATTTGTGAATGCGACTCGCAAATAGGAAGGGGTGTTCCCTTCCTATTTGCGACTCGCATCGCAATTCAGAATTGCTTTGTGACCGCGAATGCGGTCGCAAAGCAACTCGCAGTTACCACCAGTGTCACACTGGTGGTAACTCGTTCGCAAAAGGGAAGGGGTCCCCATGGGACCCCTTCCCCTTTGTGAATGTCGACAAATATATTTGTTCATATTTTTTCATTTTTTTATGGACCACTACCTACTCTGAAAAAACGAAACCAAATGGTTTCGATATTTTTTTCATTTTGCAACGGGTTGCAAAATAAAATAAAAAACAGCTTTATTTAAAAAGCAGTCACAGACATGGAGGTCTGCTGACTTCAGCAGGCCACCATCCCTGTGAGTGCAGGGACTCGCTATGGGGTCGCAAAATGCGACCCACCTCATGAATATTGATGAGGTGGGTCTTTGCGACCCCATAGAGAGTCGCAGGCGGTGTCTCAGACACCGTTCTGCATCCGAGATTGCACCTCGGAAATTGCGAGTCAGACAGACTCGCAATTTCCGAGTCTCAATCTCTGTGTTTCCTACATGTAGCCCTAAATGGCCACCATTACTGTTTACTGTGACATTTTGCAGGTGCTGTGGAAACTAAGTAAAAAAGCTATATAAAGGGACAACAGAAAAGCATCCTGTCCATGTAGGTTTTGACAGGAGGTCTCTAAGAAATAAGTACTGTAATGAAAGTAAATGTATATATTTTTTTTAATTTACAATTTTGCGGGACACTTGCAGAATCGTGAATAGTAAGAAGGATCAGATGTGCTGTCAATACACTCTACTATGAGAAATGGATGTTTTGCACCTTATTATTAAGAGGGGGGTGTGTAAGACATGCTTACTGTGATGAATAGCATGTTAATTTTTTTTCTTTAAATGTTACGATCTTGCAACTGTAGGAAGGATTGTTAGTGGAGATGGTTTTTATCAGTTTACTATTTATGTCTATTGGCTTGGGAAGAGTTCTGAGGAGAGAGTTAAGGCTCCTCCCACATCCTGCAACGTACAGCTGTCGTGCAATAGAGGGGTTTCAATGGAGAGGCAAGTCCCTTCAAACACCCTAAAACAGAAACCCATCATATTCATGAGAGGTCACAGCAGAAAGGCCAGAGCTTTCCTATACCCTACTATGCATACCTGTTATTCAGGAGAGATGACTGAAAGGAAAGGCTAGTCCCTCTGGATGCCCTACTATACACACCCGTCATCTGAGACAGGGGTCTCGGTGAAGAGGCTAGTCTCCCCTACAGACTACTACACATACTTACCACACTGTACAGGGGTGTTAGTGGAGAGGTAAGTCCCCCCATACCATACTACGTCCACCAACACGCTGTGGAAAACTGTCAGCAGAGAGTCCAGTTTCCCACACAGACTACTATGCACACCCATTATCCAAGGGAAAGGTCTTAGCAGAGAGGCCAGTCCCTCCATATACCCTTCTACACAATCCGTTATCCAGGAGAGATGACTGAAAGGAGAGACTAGTCCCTCCCCACACCCTACTGTGGATACCTGTCACATTAGAGGGAGGTGTCAGCAGAGAGGCCAGTCTCTTCATATATCATACTACATACACCTGTTATCCAGGAGAGAGGACTCAAAGGAGAGATCAATCCCTCCCCACACCTTAGTATACACACCCTCCATCTGAGAGAGAGGTCTCAAAGGAGAGACCAGTCCCTCCCCACACCCTACTATCCAGAATGTCATCCAAGAGAAAGGTCTCATCAGAGAGGCCAGTTCCTCCACACACCCTACCATGAACACCCATCATCTGAGAGAGTGGTTGAGATAGAGAGTTAAGTTCCTCCTCACTCCCTACTGTGCACACCTGTCATCCAAGACAGGGGGCCCCAATGGAGTGGCTAGACCCTCCCCACACACTACTACTCATGCTTATCACACTATAGAGGAGTATCAGTTGAGAGGTTAGTCTCTCCCTATAACCTACTACTTACACCTAATGCCCTAGGAAAAGCTGTCAACAGAGACGCAACTTTCCCACACACCCTCCTACAATACACATCTGTTATCCTAGAGAGAGGTCTTACCATAGAGGCCAATCCCTCCATATACCCTACTATGTGCACCTATTATCCAGGAGAGAGGACTGAAAGGAGGGGTTAGTTCTTCCCCACACCCGACTATACACACCTGTCATTAGAGAAAGAGGTCTCAGTGAAGAAGCCGGTCCATCTACATAAACTACTATGCACTCCTGTCTTCTGAAAGAGAGGTCTCAAAGGAGAGACCAGTCACTCCCCACACCCTACTATCCATACATGTCATTCAAGAGAGCGGTCTCAGCAGAGAGACTAGTTTCTCCACACATCCTACTATTCACACCATCATCAAGAGGACAGTCCCTCCTCACTCCTTATTATGCACACCCATTGTTCAAGAAAAGGGTCTCATTGGCAAGGCAAGTCCTTCTTCACACCTTGTTATTCACACCGTTCACATTAGAGTGAGGTCTCAGCAGAGAGGCCAGATTCTTCATATATCCTACTACATGCACCTGTTATCTAGGAGAGAGGACTGAAAGGAGAGGCAGGTCTTTCCCCTCACCCTATTATGCACACCTGTCATCTGAGAGAGATATCTCAGCAGAGAGGCCAGTCCATCCGTATACTCCATGATGCACACCCATCATATAAGAGAGAGGTCTCAAAGGAGGGGACAGTGTCCCCCATAGCCTACTATCCACACATGTCATCCAAAAGAGGGGTCTCAACATAGAGGTTAGTTCCTCCGCACACCCTACTACTCACACCTGTCATCTGAGAGAGTGGTCTGAAAGGAGGGGCCATTCCCTCCTCACTCCTTTCTATGCACACCCGTCACCAAGAGAGGGGTCTCAGCAGAGAGGCTAGTCCCTCCCCACACACTATTATGCTTATGTATCACACTGTGGGGGGTGCTAGTAGAGAGTTTAGCCCCTCCCTATACCCTAGTATGTATACCTGACACCCTGGGAAAAGCTGTCATCAGAGAAGCCAGTTTCCCACACACCCTACTATGCACATTCATCATCTGAGAGAGTGGTCTGAAAGAAGAGGTCTGTCCCCCCTCACTCTCTACTATGCACAGCTGTCATCCAAGACATGGGTCTCAACGGAGAGGCTAGTCCTTCCCCACACACTATTATGCATGCTTATCACACTGAAGAGCAGTGGTTCCCAACCTTTTGACTTCTATAGACCCTCACTATAGCAATACTGGAACTTGGAGACTCCAGCTGAATCATTATTGGAATGCGGTGACCCCCCACTGAGTTATTACTCAAAGCTGGGGACCTAATCTGTTAAAATTATTACATTTTCTAAGCAGTTGCGGACCCCAGAGGAGTCTTCGCGGAACCACAGGGGACCCCAGACCACAGGTTGAGAACCACTGAGAGGGTTCAATTGACAAGTAGAGTAACCCAATTTCAGGAGAAGTTATTTCACCCTGCACATTTACCAGCTGTTCTCAAAGAGGGTGTAAAGAGGGTTCAATCCTTTGCTTATGACGTGTAAAAATGGCGAAAGTGGACATTCCCCTCAGCCGTTTGTGCCTTGTTTAGCTCATGGGCCAGCAACGTAGAGGCGAAACAACAACACTATATACCATGTAGAGTCAAATGAGGTTGCTTATATTTTCCTCTAGTCTCACACTAGGAGGACTCAAGGTCCTTTCTGTAATGATAATTAAGTGGCTGCAAAGCTAGACTCACATACTCTTGAAATTATGTGTCTTCATTTGGATAGGGGCGTGAACCATGTAAATGATGGAAAGCCAAATTACAGATGCAACCACAGGTCAAATAGGCTCCTGAATGACATGCTAATTGCAGACCACCTAGAAGAGTGGTTTTCAAATTTTTTAATGCCGAGCCCTCCCAGTGGGGAAAAAAATAATAATCAGGACCCCCTCAGAATTTTTCACAATTAATCTATTAAGATGGTAATGTTTAAATTTGTCTAGAATTGTTTAAACATTGCAGTTAAGTTCTGTTACCTCTTGAAAAAATTTAATGAATGTTTTTCTGCTTAAAACAAAGCACTGTTAGCTGCATAATGCTTCTTTTGGACAGAGCCTGGTGCCCCCTGGCATCATTTGAGGCCCCCCCTAGGGTGGCCTGCCCCCCAATTTGAAGACCCCTGCTGTACAGGGTGTTAGTAGACAGGTTAGTCCCTCCCGATACCCTACTATGTACACCTGACACCTTGAGGAAGATGGTCAACAGAGGCCAGTACACACCCTACTATGCACACCTATTATCCTAGAGAGAGGTATTAGAGGAGAGACCAGTCCCTCCATACACTCTGCTTCTAGTGCCTGCTATCCAGGAGAGAGGACTGAAAGGAGAAGCTAGTCCTTCTCTAAACCCTACTATGCACACTCATCATTTGCGAGAAAGGTCTTAGCAGACAGGCCTGTGCTTCCACATCCACTGCTCCACATGCTGATCTGTGAGAGGGGTCTCCAAAGGAGAGGCCAGCCCCTCCCCAAACCCTACTATCCACACATTTCATCCAACAGGGGGGTCTCAGCAGAGAGGTCAGTTCCTCCACAGAACCACTAAGCACACCCTTCATCTGAGAGACATGTTTGAAAGGAAAGGCCAGTGCCTCCTCATTCCCTACTATGCACATCCATCATGCAAAAGAGGGGTCTTAGAGGAGAGGCAAGTCCCTCCACACACTCTATTACAGATACCCATCATATTAGAGAGAGGTGTCAGCAGAGAGGACAGTCTTTTCATTTACCCCACTACTCACACCTGTTATCCAGGAGAGAGAGAGTACTCAAAGGAGAGGCCAGTCCCCCCCCCCACACTCTACTACACACACCCATCATCTGAGAGAGTGGTCTGAAAGGAGAGGTCAGTCCCTCCTTACTCTCTACTATGCACACCCATCAACCAAGACATGGGTCTCAACGGAGAGGCTAGTCCCCCCCCACACACTATTATGCATGCATATTACACTGTAGAGGGGTGTTTACAAAGAGGTTAGTTTCTCCCTGTACCCTATTATGTACACCTGATGATCTGGGGAAAGCTGTCAGCATAGAGGCCAGTTTCCCACTTACCCTACTATGCACACCTATTATCCTAGAGCGAGGTCCTAGCAGAGAAGCCAGTCCCTCCATATACCCTACTGTGTACACCTATTATCCAGCAGAGGGGATCAAAACACAGGATAGCCCATCCCCATACACACTTGCCAACTGAGAGAGAGAGGTCTCAAAGGACAGGTCAGTCCTTCCCACACTCTACTATTCACATGTTCTCCAAGAAAGGGGTCTCAGCAGAGAGGCTAGTTTCCCCACACCCCTACTAAGCATACCTGTCATCTAAGAGAGAGATCTAAAAGAAGAGGCAAGTCACTTCTCACTCCTTATTAAGAGGTCTCAGCAGAGAGGATATTTTATAAATGTAATTTCCAGTCAGGAAGAGATAATTCCTTCAAAGTTGGTGTCTTTAGAATCACAATTTAAAATCTTAACTTATTGCAAAGTCGAATTTTAAATTGCAATTCTGAAAATGCTACTTTTAAAAAATTGCCATTTTCTTGCCTTAGCAATTTTGTGCCTGAAGCCTGTCTCTGGTCACATGACTGGATGTAGTTGGCAATTTGCCTTTGTGCATTTCTCCTAGACAGCCACACATGATGGGATCTTAGTTGTGACTTGATGCATTATCTATGGCAGGATGGGAGGGAAGAGTTGGACACAGCCTCACTTACACCTGAGTAGGCTTTGCCCTGTCTTCTCACAAAGGGCTTAACTACCTTGTATTGTCACTATCTTGGAGCCAGGGCAGGGGAGGAAGGAATTCCTTGCACTTTACAACCACTGTCTAGCGATTCCACCACCATCCAGAACCAGGACACAAAGGTATACATATTGGACCTCAGACACCACCATTTCAGTACACATCTGGACCTGTAGATACTCTGCCAGGAAGAAGGACTGCTGTGCTGCTGAAGGACTGCCACTCTGCTTAATTGCACTCTGCTGAACTCCTGCTTTGCCGTGCTGACCTGCTGTCTACTGCCCTCTTGCTTGGGTGAAAAGGTCTGGGCTTACACCTCATGAACCGAGAACCCAAAGTGACCCCAGGGGGGTAGTTGATTGGCCTCCTGATCTGAAGCCTGAGGGATATAAAAGACTTCCAACCACCCTGCTTCTTCATCAGGACTCTGCCATCTGTGAGTTACCCTGCCAAGTGGTGCCACCCCAATCCTGGACCATTGGAAGTGGGCCTCAGGTGCTTGCCAGTGGAAATGACGCAACGCCTCTGCAGAGAGATGCATTCTCAAGCAGAACCAATGCATAGCCTCCATGGATCAGTGCATCCCAAGGCAGAACTGATGCATCACTGCTACTCCGTGGATTGGACGGGTCTCAAAAGACTTGCATCACCGCAGCAACCCATATCTTGTGACCGACGCATCACAGGTTCACCAGTCATTGGATCTGATGCATTGTCTTGACTGTGCAACGCATCTCCAACACTAACCTTTGTATCGCAAGCCCCCTAGAAGGGATTCTCTACATCAACACAACAGGACCTCACACCACAGCCTTGTGGCATCTCTGAACCAAACCATCACATTGGCTGTGTGGTACACCTTTGATGCAGTTCCATGCCACTCTCTGCAACCAGGATTTAAGGTACTTTGTTCAAAGAGCCTAACTGGGTCCATGTAGCCTGCCAGTGCTCCATTATGGTTTGTCTGAACTTGTGACTTTGTCTCGGTCCAGTGCAACCAGCTATCGCCAATAGCACTTCTTGCCTCATGACACCATTTTTACTTAACACTTTAAAATTCAATATCTCTGGTTCTACTAATTGGATTATTTGTCTCTTTGGCCTTGTTTCATTTATTAAAATGTACTTAATTTCCTAACTGTGTTGTGGGCTTCTTTTGTGGTGTGTTTTCACTATGCTACTATTTGAAGTGTTACACAAATACTTTACACATTGCATTAAGTTAAGCGTGACTGCTCTGTGCCAAGCTACCAGGGGGCTGAGGACAGGTTAATGTGGGGTTTTGCTTATGTGTCCTCCTGACATGGATTGTGGTTTCTGCTTGTTCACAGCTCACGCCTCAGTCAACCAACAACCCAATTTCTTACACTGGTGTACAGCGGTAAGGATTAGACTTGTGTTTGTGCAGTGCCATACAGTAATCTTGTGTTACACTACCACCTCACATAAATAATTTAAGGCGAATTTGAGTTTAAAGACCCTGATCGACATTTTAGATTTTTCCAAAATCATTTCTCTGAATGCTGTGTCTGAAACCACACCTGCAAGAATGGAACTTGAGCTGGCCAACAATGGTCTGCATTGTGGCCCAGCTCAGAGATTATTTTGAAAATATAGATACCCCCTCAGAAAGCATCACAGACTTTAAAAACAAATCAAGTTTTTGTCCCCCAGCCTCAACTATGCCTCCACAAATCTTGGTATTTGAGTAACCCATACTTAGGGAGGTCGACTAATTATATGATAGACAACATTATGTAAAGAAAGATCTGTCTAAAGAAGAGTAATTGGCATTGCGGTCATTGGCTACTGATCCGAATTTTAGTGATTAAACCACCGGACAAAGGAGGGGGAATAGTGATAATGGACAGTGTGATATATGATAACAAATCTGTCAAACAGCTCAATAATACTGAGCCCTACCTTAAGCTTGAGGAAAACCCCATAATGGACCTTGAACAGCAAAGTAGTGTAATCACTAGACATGCTCTGGACAATGGTTGCATTGGAAGGAATTTGATTTCCTTAACACAACAAATGTAAGGACACCTATTTTGTGCATACTACCCAAAATTCATAAACGTTTTCAAGATCCTCCAGGTTGTCCCATCATATCAGGGTGTGTTTCCGTTTTAGAACCACTAGCCAAATATATTGATTATTTTTCTTAAACCTTTTGTAATCGAAACCAAATCATTTATTTGTGACTGAATGGACTTCATTGAGAAGTATGGAAATTTACTATTTGACCCCACTGACGAAATACTGTGATCTATGGATATAGAATCACTTTATACTGATATCCAACAGGATGAGGCCCTAACGGTAATGAAAGACATTCCGAATAAAAGAGCCACTCCCCATCAGTTGAATGTTTAAAACAGAATTTCTTTGACTTTGAACATGAATTGTTTCTACACATAAAAGGAGTCACTGTGGGGCGTACATCTGTACCCAAAAGAGAAAAAATGTACATGTCTTACTTTGAAGATCTGTGGATTTATGGACTAAATAATAGATACAAAGATTACATTAAAACATGGCAGTGATACATTGATGACATCTTTTTCATTTGGAGAGCCCACCTGAAACTTTAACTGATCTTTTTCTTTGGCTAAATGACCTCCATTTCACCATGTCCACCAGTAGAGATAAGCTCAACTTCTTGGATCCATGTATTATCAGTGATAATAAGAAACTTATAGTAAACCAGATAGAGATGCCCTCTTGCATCTTCAAAGCAATAATCCTTGAGCCCTTAAAGAAAATCTCCCATGGGGACAATTTATTAGAATCCGCAGGAATTGTACACAGAAGGAAGATTATTTTGAGAATGGGAAAAATTGAAGTACAAACTGATGCAAAAAGGATGCCCTAAAAAACTAGTAAGGCATTCACTTAAGAGGGTGTGCTTCACCCCTCAGGAATGCTTACTATTACCCAAGGAGAGATCACAAGAAACACCCCTGACATGTGTTCTCTCTTACTCACCGACAGCTAATAAAATTAAGAGGATTATTAATCCCAACTTTAAATTTATCAAAACTATAGGGATCCCTCAACCCCTGTTCACATTTAAAAAGGCAAAAAACATATGGCAACATCTGGTTAAGGCTACCCGTACTACAGAGGAACCATCGCTTACACAGATGTTAGGACTACTCTCCATACTGGGACATTATAAATGCACTAATTGCTCAGTATGTAATTTTTCAAAAATAGTAAAGAAGGACTAATTAACTGAAGGGTACGGGATCAAAAAGCCTTCTCCAATTGCAACACAAGGAATGTTGTATATTCCTTACAATGTCCCTGTAACAAAGTATAAAGTGGCCAGATTACCCAGCCAGTCAAAAATAGGATTCTGCAAAACAGGTTTCATATAAAATGTAAACCACAAGGGACGCCTTTGGGGCAATAATTTCAAAAAAGCCAGACACCGTGAAAGTAAGATAGAATGACAGTTTTGTATTTTACACTGAAATCCGTACATAAATCTCAGATAGAGAATAGACTTCTGAGAACTGAAGCCAGATTGATATCGATATTCCATACAGCTTCTCAGGGACTGAACATTCACGATAAAGCCTGGGCTCTGTTAAATGTATATGAGCCAAATTTCCAAAGGCATGTATTTGTTGTTGCGTTGTGAGAAAAGCCACTCAGAACGCAGTTAAAGTGGATGGTGCAGACGTTTACAAAAAACTCAGACACTGGTTCGTTGGATACTGGACACTCGGGAACCTTCCAGGGTCCTTTTTAGGGTCGAGTCTGCGTTGCATGCGCTCGCGCATGCGTATCGCAGCGAGACTCTATTGTATTCAGAAAAGTGCTCGGAGCCCTGTCAACTTCACGTCAGTGTTTTTTATTGGTACGTGGGCTTGACTTATAAAATCTGCTTGCTTTCATTAGTCGAAGGCAGGCATAACTCATTCCTTTTCCAGTGGTTAGCCCTCCTCGAGCGCAGCGACCAAGTACAGAAAACAAAAACATGCGAGGCTCGCTGTTTTCCATCGGGCTCGTGGACTTCTTTATCTTTAATTTACGAGCACGATCTCGCTTGGCAGAAGTCGAGCGCTTTACATAGTTAATTTCACTTTTTCTGGTTATGTACATAAATGCACTTTTGCTCGATAGGTGAAAAGTCGGGTTAGGAGTTTACAACGCGATCAGTTCTAACATGAGCAAACACGAGACCCATACGTATCATTGTCTCCAGGAAACTCTTGCAGTAAAATTGTATCTTTTTAACAGTCCTGGGATTTTTAGCCTCCCTGAAGGCACTCCCTGAAAAGATGGAGCCGTTCGGCAACATAATCATGTTTACTAATAAGGCAGCCCTGTGATAAAACATTACACTTGGATGTTTTTGAATAGCGTGGATCCTCTCCGAACCATACACATGACGTGTTAGGCTCCCTACAATTGGATAGTTGCCTCGTGGGATACCTGCAGTTCAGTGGTGGATGCTCTTTTGTTTGTGGAGTTTAGAAGTAGCCTAGATGCGTTAAATGGGAGGTAAGGAGGAGCTTTTATAGACGATGCTGGTCCGCAGGGAGGTAAAGAAGCACACAAGGCACTGCAACGAAGTGCTAAGGACAACACTTCTGATTGAAGCGCGAGTGCCTCGAGCACTTACTCCTGTGCAAGAACATCATTTCTTAGTTGCTCCTTCAAATATGTGAAACGGTTTCTCCAGTACTGGTTATTGAGACACAAGTGTAAATATCACGAAACTTTCAAAGTTGGCCGCACACAATTATAACTGTCATCTTTACTTTATTTCGGCTATCACTAAACATTTTTACCTCTAAGCTGCGACTTGACAAAAAATAGGCCCCAACTTTATGTACCTTCTCCTACGGAGCGTCGAAGAGAGACGAGTTACAAGTATGTCTGCAGCGTTCTGACGGAACATTTAGACCGAGCCCATAAATCTACACGTGTATCTTAGGAATGTCCATTTTACTCGTAGGCGCTTTCTTTCTTTACCACAGCACAGCATTCATTTGATAAGACATTCCTAAAGTACAGTCATATACTCATTCGTCACTGGAGGTAACAGTACATGATCACTATCACGATCAAAATGACGGGAGGATGTTGCGATTAAAGTTTGTATTAAAAAAATTATTTTAAAAAAACATCTGCACGCGTATTGTGTCATCATCTTAAAATATTATGTAAATTAAATGGGGAATTTCGGAGATGAATACCGTTTCCCAAAGGCTGTCATTTACAGAACATAGAGATTTCTACTTTCCCCCCACAATTGTTACCACAAAAATCAAGTCACAAGTTTGCAGTGTGACTTCCGCTTTACAAACACATATGTTTTGTGTACTCCACATACTTTTTTCCATGCATTTGGAACTCATTGGAGGTCCACTAAGTGACTGCCCTCTGCACGAAAATGCCCTTTAATGCAATTTAAGGCGTTTTGCTTCTGATTTATGTATCTTGATGTCATCTCAATATTCTATGCAACAGCATTACTACTCTGTAGAGGAGCCATGATTAAAACAAAGCAATTTTCACAATTATATTTTATTGCAGTTTCTTGCAAAGTGCACTCCTTGACATAATAGACCATGTAAGAGCCAACTCTGAATAGTACTTTATGGAACTGTAAAGTTCTCCCCTTCCCTTTTGGTCTGCTCATTTGTTATTCCAAAAAGACTGCACCTTTGTAGCTCATAATGTGCGGTTGTAATATAACTTTAGTATTGCCACGAATCATATTTTCCTGGTTAATTTGCATTGCGAATCACACTTTCCCTCGCTGGTACAATTGGTACCAATCTTCTTTCTCACTCATATTAGTTTCCTTTTTAGGTTGAGCATAGCAGCGCGCATGCGCTGCTTTTCCAACGTAGTGGTATGTATCTGGGCTTTTAACAATGCTCACCTCACGCCAATCACTATCACTCGTTCATGGGCTTGCTCTACAAAAAAATCTTTTGATGTAATTGGTAAATGGTTTACGTTTGTCCTTCCTTGCTGAGGTTTTGTTACCGCCTTGGCTATTGCCCCTGTTACATGGCTAATTGCACTTTTGCTGATAAGTTTGACTGCGAGCAAACTTCTTTTTCATTATGCGTCCCTCTCCTTATCGCTGATGCTCATGGCGGCTGTTGCACTGTGAATTGGCTTGCTTATGTGAAACTGTTTTACTTTTGATTTTCAAGTTATGTGGCAAGAAAAGTCTGGTTAGGAATTTACAACGCTAATAGCTCTAATTTGAGCAAATGTGAGACCCATTGCATTGCAAATGCTTGTTATTTAATCCGGTTATGTCACCGGCATGAACTATTGGCTAACATTACAGCAGGGGAGATTGGTATCATCCCTTTGCAGTAATGAGTGTCATGGGCGGACCCATGACTAAACATAACATTCCTCCTTTACCCAAAAATAAAAATATGTAACACCAAAACTTCATGACCATTTCCACAAATGAATCATGAGAACAAACACATTGTTAAATTCTGATTTACACATGCAGAATACATCTTATAACTGATCAGCCTACCACAATCTCTTTTAGTTTGGCCGCAAACTATCATGACCCAAACCTTGCCTTAACGTAAGTGAACCACCTGGCTCCACTCTAGATACTTCAGTCTCCAAGATTGACTGACCCTCAGAGTTATGCACTTCAGGGCTCTGCATGCCACCAGATGAAAAACTGTCAGCCGACAGCGTTTGATTTTGAGATGTGGATTCACCCTCACCATGGCTTACAATGCCTCCATTGTCTGAAACAGCTGTTGACATCCCTCCAAATATTGTGAACTCATAGTCTGGAACACTCACCACTTTGAAAAACAAAATGTTTCGCGTGACTGTCTCCTGGCCTCTCCGGGCAGAGATCATGGTACCTTTTATTTCACTCACCACCCACGGATCCTTTTCAAAAGGTAGTACAAATTTGCTTCCTCCTCTCCTGCTTCTTACAAGAACCAGATCTCCTACGTGAACAATTTGTTTCTTGGCTCTCCTTTTCCTTGACATCTTGTTGTTTTTGTCCTTTCTCTGTGACAGCGCCTTCCCCACACGACTATGAAGCTTAGACGGTTCCTGAATCTGAGGAATGGTATCCTGTACGTTTCGGTTTATGCATAAAGAACTAGGTGTCTCTCCTGTGGTGACATGAGGAGTAAGTTGGTACTCCCGCAAGAAAGAATAAACAGCACAGTCCACATTGTGACCACCAGCCACGGCGATTCGTAGCACTTTGTTGAGATTCCTCATGAAACGTTCCACCTTTCCGTTAGCCTGAGGCCAACGGGGGTGATTTTCTTAGACCGCAAGTATTCAGCAAACTCTTGGCTTGAGAACGGGGGCCCGTTGTCAGTGCGAATCTCATGCGATAGATCATGGGTGGCCATAATTTTTTCGAGGCGAGGAATGATCTGAGATACTATAGTGGATTCCACAATCTCAACCTCCGGATACTTCAAGAAGTTGTCTATCACTATGAACAAGTGACGTCCATCGGGCAGACTCCCAAAATCAGCACTGGCTCAAAACCACGGGACAGGATGGATAGGCTCAGTCAGAATTGGTGAGGGATGTTCAGCTGGCCCAACCGCTTGACACATCATACACTGATGTACCGTTCGTTCAACGTGGTCATCAAGTCCTGGAAACCACACCTTACTTCTCAGCCTGGACTTTGTCTTAACCATCCCTTGATGTGAAGTGTGGGCGAGCTCCACTACAGACTGTTGCAATGACAAAGGAATCACCATCCGGTGTCCTCTAAGCAGACATCCTTCAGGAGATATAACCAGCTCCTGTCTAATCTTGTGCAGACATAGCATGCGGTCCTCCAGGCAGCCTATACCTTTGAATAATGCCCCAAATTCAGTTAAAAGACTCTCTACAGTTTCGAGGTGAACGCTGAAAGTGAAATGAGATTCAGCTGCTCTGCCGTCCGGCAACTTAGTAGCATGTCAGATCCAGTCTTTGTGACAAATTCTTTGATGTGCACTGTTTTCTTCTCATGAGACAGTGTTGTGGTGAAAACACGTGCCAAAGGCAGTGTCTGCAATGGCCCAAACGCATACACCTGAGTTGTTGTAGGTCGCAACTTGGGTTGACTAGGAAGACTTTTCAATAAAGATTGGGCTAGTATATTGATGGAGGCCCCACTGTCAATCAGTGCATCAATCTTTTGTCCTGCCAGAAAAACAGGGCACTTTGGCACCTGCTTCCGAGGGCATCCACTAGGCTGCAAAGCGTGTATCACTTGGACAGTTCCTTCAGCTTCCTCATCATTGTCTAGATCATCATCTTCTCCTGTTACCATAGGCGGTTGCACAAGGTTAACGGCTTTGGACTTCTGTGACTTTGAATGGGCAGTTGACCGGCATACTTTGGCAAAATGATTCAATTTATTACAACTCAAGCATTTCTTGCCTTGCGCAGGACACACTCATTGATGAGGGAATGAACCGCCAAAGGAAAAACAGGCTTGTGATGACGTTGTACCTTTCGGCTGGGTTTTCTTTCTGTCCACAGCAGCTGCGGTGACGGCATTCCCTGGTTCCACTTTGACTTGAGTTTGCAGCACTGCCTCCATATGAGCCGCACGTACTTTAGACAGTTCTTTGGAACTGTGAGAATATTTGCCATGGACATGCCAGGTACCTGTAATATGTTCTCCCTCAATTTCACTGAGGCACATCCCTGTATAAATTGCGCATGGACCTCATCTTCCACATCCAGCAACGTGCAGGTGCTCGCTAGTTCTTTTAATCTGGCATAAAAAGTGTCAACTGATTCGTTTGGGAGTTGTCTGGCCTGTCGTAACAAGAATCGCTCGTAGTCAGGTTTCGCCAAAGGTTCGAAATGAGCTGTTAGCGCTTGTTTTAGTGACTGGTAGGTGAAAGGCGGACCCTCTTCTGCCACTGATCGTCCATGGTTATGAATGGCTGCACCTCCCAAGTGTAGGAGCATGGGACGGCGCCTCTCAATGTCCAATGGCATTGCCGCAAAGTAGATTTCCAACCTGTCCACCCACTCTTTCCAGCGAGCTGCTTGAGCAGAAGGAGGACCTTCGATGACAAAAGGTTCCAGCGCCGGGACTGACGACATGAGTGCAACACAAACTTGCAATGCTTTACCGCACCTCCACCTGTGATATACACGTGACCAAATGGCATAGGCATCTTCGTCGTGTCATTGGGGAATAGTCTGTGACAGCCACATCACTACAGAGCCAGCTCCTATGCAAAACAGCGTGCTCGTAAATGTTCTATACTGCTCCAGGCGCGTGCAATCGCGAGCAAAAAATAAATTGCGTGCGTGACTCAGGGACAGTATCTGCATAGACACTCTGGCCCTCATTACAACCCTGGCGGTAAATCCCGCTTTCCGCCATGTAGAAGACCGCCAACATGCCGCTGCGGCCGCAGAATTCCGCTACAGGTATTACGATCCACAGCTCGGAATCCGCCACAGTACAGACACCTACACAAGTCCGCCACACCAAAGGTCAGTGATAAACGGGCGATACCAAAACCTACACCATCACGCCAACAGGAATACGCCCACACTATCACGACCCACGAATCAACGTGGTGGTCTTTCAACCGCGGTAATCCATTGGCGGTAAACACCGCCGCGCTCAAAATACACACACATTTACAAAACACAACCACATTGGACAATTCGAAATACACACACCAGATACACATACACACACCACACCCACACACCCAATCCAATATAAAACACACACCCGCATCACCCACAAACCCTTACAACCAAAATTTTGAAAGAAGGCCAGAGAGAGACACTACCTAAAACAACACCAGCATCCACAGACACACAACACCATCACTTACACAACATCCACGCACCTCAAACAACACAAACCAACACATCCCCTCACACATCACAACCAACACCACCTCACACATCACCCACACCACATCATGGCACCTCAAAGACACCTCAGGTTCTCTGAGGAGGAGCTCAGGGTCATGGTGGAGGAAATCATCTGGGTAGAGCCACAGCTATTCGGATCACAGGTGCAGCAGGCATCCATTGCAATGAAGATGGAGCTATGGCACAGAATTGTTGACAGGGTTAACGCAGTGGGACAGCATCCAAGAACACGGGATGACATCAGGAAGAGGTGGAATGACCTACGGGGGAAGGTATGTTCCCTGGTATCCAGACACCAGATTGCTGTACAGAGGACTGGCGGTCCACAACTAACAACATGGGAGGAGCAAGTCTTGGCGATCATGCATCCTGAGGGCCTCGCAGGAGTAGCAGGAGGACTGGACTCTGGTAATTCAAATCTTAACTACCATATCCCCCCCACCCCACCTGCATGCCATCACATACCGCCACCCTTACCCTCACACCCATCACCCCAACAACCCACAGATACCCCACTAACACAACCCACACATCCCAAAACCAAGCCCTGCATGTAACACCAATGCATGGACACCCATCACCAAAGCATGTCCAGTAGAGAGACTCACTCATGCCCCAAAATCACCAATCACACAAGGGCCACAGCAATAATGCAAGCACAGGAGTAGAGGGTCACTCACCCATAGCACAAGATGGCAGTGATACAATAACTATGAATTTACACCCCAACAGGACCCCTACCCAATGTCACCGGACAGGAGGTGCCAGACATATCCAGTCCCCCCACAGAAGAGGCACACAGTGATGACAGCAGCTCTGCACGCCTGGATCAAGATGACCAGCCCGGCCCATCAGAGACCTCGGGACAGTCGGTTTCGCCTGACACATTCACAAACCACCACTGAACCTCTCCCCTCAGGAAACACCACCACAGCACCCACCCAGTGGGCCCATCCCTCTGTCCCCAGCACACGTCAATCAGCAGTGTGTTCACCACTACAGGGAACCCAGGCAACCCCACTAACACAGGACGATCAGGGACCTGGGGGCAGTGGCCCTGGGCACACGGTTCAGGGGACAGAGGCACAGGATAACAGGGAAGCTGGGAGGACTGCTGTGCGACGGGGGAGGACAGGCCTAGGCAACCAACACTCCACGAGGCATTCTCCAACATCATGGGAGCTTACCACCATTCCCAGGAGACCATGGGCACGGTACTGGCCACGTTTCAGGAGACCCAGCGGCTGCAGGAGGAACACTACCTGGGGATCAGGGAGGACTTGAAGTCCATCAACACCACCCAGGTCACCATTGCAGGGGTGCTGGCAGACCTTCTCAACACCAGGAGGGACACAGTGGCACACCAACGGGCCCCTGACACTAGCCTGGACAATGAACAGCCCTTCACCTCTGCCGGCGCTAGTGGACAGGAGGCACCGCCACAGGAACAACAGCCCACCAGCACCCCACCCCCTGCAGATGGAGAACCACCCTGCAAACAGTCCCTGAGATCCAGGAACAAGACAGAGAACATTGCCCAGATCCCCACCAGGAAATAAAAGACCCCCCTGAATGTCACCCTTCAGTCCCACTTTGTCACCCTGTCCACCTTAAACTGCCATTGTTCCACTTCCTATGCCCCTTTGGATTATGCACCTGTGAAACAAATAGACTGTACTCTACCATGGACATTCCTCCAACCTCACCCCAGCCCATTTTACAACCCCCTCCACTTATTTGCACAGAAATAAACACACTTCAATCACAAAACAATCTGGAGTCAGTCTGTGCTTTCACAAATGTGTAATTGCAATATCTATGGAATATAGCAATGCCAATGTACTTGTTCACATACCAATGTAACACAGCTGTAGGCCAGCAGTAAACATAGCAGAGAGCACAAAGTGGGACCCAGATCTGTGAAATGGAAAGCCAAAGGGACAAGTCAGGGTCCATACACTGAGTGAAAATGACAGACTTATGCTAGCTCCAACAATCATATGAGAAGTGGGAAGCAGTTACATCTTCTTACCTGTGTCTCACTGGAAATATTGCATGATGATGTTGTTTCGGTTGTCCACATCCTCTTCTTCTGCCTCCTCTTCACTGTCCACAGGCTTCACAGCTGCCACAAGACCACCATCTGGCCCATCCTCCTGCTGAAAAGGCACCTGATGTCGCAAAGCCAGGTTGTGCAGCATACAGCAGGCCACGATTATCTGGCACACCTTCTTCGGTGAGTAGTATAGGGATCCACCTGTCAGATGGAGGCACCGGAATCTGGCCTTCAGGAGGCCGAAGGTGCGTTCTATAATCCTCCTAGTTCACCCATGTGCCTCATTGTAGCGTTCCTCTGCCCTTGTCCTGGGATTCCTCACTGGGGTCAGTAGCCATGACAGGTTGGGGTAACCAGAGTCATCTGCTAATGTCGAGGGGCAACTGTTAGACACACACTAACCCTTAGGGACAACCCCATACCCAGATACCTATGTCAACTGTTTTGGTACCTTGGGCTCACCTATTAGCCACACCCTGTGCCTCTGGAGTTGCCCCATCACATAATGGATGCTGCTATTCCTCAAAATGTAAGCATCATGCACAGAGCCAGGATACTTGGCATTGACATGGGAGATGTACTGGTCTGCCAAACACACCATCTGCACATTCATTGAATGGTAGCTTTTGCGGTTTCTGTACATCTGTTCATTCCTGCGGAGGGTACAAATGCCACATGTGTTCCATCAATGGCACCAATGATGTTGGAGATATGTCCCGGGGCATAGAAGTCACCTTTCACTGTGGGCAAATCCTCCACCTGAGGGAAAACGATCTAGCTGCGCATGTGTTTCAGCAGGGCAGATAACACTCTGGACAACACGTTACATAACATTGGCTGGGACATCCCTGATGCCATGCCCACTGTTGTTTGAAAAGAACCACTGGCCAGGAAATGGAGTACAGACAAGACCTGCACTAGAGGGGGGATTCCTGTGGGATGGCGGATAGCTGACATCAGGTCTGGCTCTAACTGGGCACACAGTTCCTTGATTGTTGCACGATCAAGTCTGTAGGTGATTATGATGTGTCTCTCTTCCATTGTCGACAGTTCCACCAGGGGTCTGTACACCGGAGGATGCCGCCATCTCATCACCTGCCCCAGCAGACGTGCCCTATGGAGGAGAACAGCGAGCAGAGAGTCATCCAACACTGAGGTATCACAATGTGTTATTTGCAGAAACGTTTGTAATTCACAATGTGCCGGTATCTGTCTGAATTTCCTGCCTAGATAGGTGTGATGCAGTTGTTTATCCATCCCATGTGGCCCCCTGAAATGGCGGCTGCTTGACCTGTAAGGTGGGACAAGGGGAAATGAGGTAACTGCGCTGCCGTTGTACACCGTCACGGTGGGCGGTCGAACATCACGACGCAATTCTGCATTGGTTAACATTGGGCCCTATGGGTCCCAGGAGCCAATGACGATGAACGCCGGCGGTGACGGTACGCACCGCAGTGGACGTGACCGCCATTTTCTAGCTGTTCACTCACTTGATACCTGACCTTCAACAGGAGAGGACCTACACTGCAAGTGCTGCTGTGACCTGTGTCTGGAAGCGACGATGGCTACAGTGTCTGGGGAAAGGGCCCCTGCCTTCACACCAGAGGAGTTGGAGAAACTACAGTAAACGCAACTGTATGGTCCTCCAGAAAAACAGGTGAGTACACTGTGAGCATGCTGCGTGGGCAATGCCTGTTTTGAGTGGTGTGGATGGAAGATACATGGGGGGGGAGCTGAGGCCTGCATGTGCGGATGGTGAGTGTATGTGCGTCAGGGCATGGGTGGGAACTGGTGGGCAATGACTATGACGGTCCGGACGGGTGAGTAATTTCCTTTTCCCCGTACCATTCCTCTAGGTTAGCGTCCACCAGAAGGAGGGTATTTGGCGTGCCATCGCCAAGGACACCCGGACACTGGGGGTCTACCACAGACCGAGCACCCACTGCAATCAAAGATGGGAGGACCTGTGCCACTGGAGCAAGAAGACGGTGGAGGCCCAGCTGGGGATGGCCTCCCAACGTGGAAGGGGTGCCCGTCGCACCATGACCCCCCTTATGTACCGGATCCTGGCGGTGGCCTATCCGGAGTTGGATGGGCACTTGAGGGCATCACAGCAGCCACAAGGGGGTGAGTACACTCTCATTCAGATGACTCTGTGTGCATTACGAGGTGTCTGGGTGGGGGAGGTGGGCTGTGGGTTCCCCTAGGCCAGGGTCAACTTGGTAGGCAAGCTCCCTTGTTAGGCAGACTTTGTGGCACCCCAACCCCACTAGTGGTAAGAGCCATCTACACCTAGTCAGGCTCCTGTGACCTCCAGGTGTGCAGCAATTGGGCTTAGGCCTCGTACCCCATGGGCATGTGAATTTTATAGGAACTGTCAGTGCATGGCGTAGTGCTGAGGGCTGCTCCCTGTGTGTTGTGTCCACCAATGGTAGTGGTGTTGCATGCACTGAACATGTTTTTCTTCTGTCTTTCCCCCCTTTTTGTTGTCTCCCTGTTCTTGTGTGCAATAGCATCATCAGGCAGAGGATCAGTGGCACCGGAGCAGGAGGAAGCTGCAACCCACTTGGCCCTGGAGGGTGAAGCAACGGAGTCTGAAGCCACCAGTGGGACGGAGGGCGAGGGGTGCTCCACAACGGGGACAGGAGCATACACCAGTGACAGCGACTCCTCCTCTGATGGGAGCTCCTTTGCAGTGGCGGGCACCGCATCAACAGGTAGAGCCACCACCCCCCATAACAGCACCACAGTTTCCCGTGCCCGCTCACCCAGGAGGGTGGGCATCTCCTTTGCCCCAGGCACCTCAGGCCCTGCCCCAGTCAGCCCTGCTGCCCTCAGTGAGGAGGATATTGACCTCCTGAGATCCCTCACTGTTGGGAAATCTACCATTTTGAATGCCATCCAGGGTGTTGAGAGGCATTTGCAACAAACAAATGCATACCTGGAGGGCATTCATTCTGGGCAGGCGGCCCAACAGAGGGCATTTCAGGCTCTGGCCTCAGCACTGATGGCAGCCATTGTCCCTGTGTCCAGCCTCCTCCGTCTAACTTCCACTACCCAGACCCAATCCCCTGTACCTCAGCCTATCCCAAGCACACCATCAGACCATCATGCACTATCATCAACACACAAGAGTGGACATGGCAAACATAAGCACCACACATCCCACAAGCACTCACACAAGCACCATCCCCATGCAGACACAGCAACATCCACTGCCTCCACTGTGTCCCCCTTTTCCACGTCCTCCTCCTCCCTCCCTGTCTCGTCTCTACTCACACCTGCATGCACTACATCCTCAGCCACTACCTCCATCACCAGCACGCCCATCACCACACACCGCTCACGTGCAATCACCACCCCCACTACCATGCACACATGCCCTGTGTCCTCTCCCAGTGTGTCAGTGAGCCCTCCTCCCAAAGTACACAAACGCAGGCACACACCCACCCAACAGCCATCCACCTCCCATAAGCCTCCGGCCCATGCACCTTCACCCAAATTCAGCAAACGTACACCTCCTACAGCCACTACCTCTTCCTCCACTCCCAAACCCCCTCCATCTTCCCGTCCCAGTGTGTCTGAGAAGCTTTTCCTGGCTAACATTGACCTCTTCCCTTCACCTCCCCCTCCCGTCCTTCCCCTAGGGCCAGGCTTTCCAGGTCCTAGCCCAGCACCTCAACCACCAAATCCCCAGGCACAGTGGTGCCAGCAACTGCGGGGTCATCGAGTGCGCCACCCATCAGTGCTGCCAGTGTGCCACGAAGCGAGGGCAAGGACATTCCGCCACCCGCCAAGGTGAAGAAGGTGCCCACATCCCGGAGGGAGAAGCCGCACCTATCAGCCACCAAGGGCTCCGCAAAAACAAAAGGGGATAGTGGCAAGACAGCTGCGGCACCATCAAAGGTAGGGAAGAGACAAAAGCAGAAGAGCAGGTCAGGACAGGGCACGGTGGCACTGACTGAGGGACCAGTGTCACCCCTTTTGTCCACGACAACACCAACCTGTACGCTGGCAAACACCGCAAGCTGCACCGCCACCTGCACAGCCACCGGCACGTCTGCAGCCTCAGCGACAGTCCCCAGCATCTTCCCCAGTGGGCAGCCATCCGAGGCTGCAGCAGAGGTACTGCTGTGTCCCTCAGCAGGTGCTGACCCATGCACCACCGCCAGCACTGCCGCCACAGACACCGCTGCAACCACCGCCACCAGCCCTGCAACGTGCTCCGACAGTGCCACCACCGCTGACATGGCTACCATCCCCAGTGGTCAGTCATCCAAGCCTGGAGGAGACTTCCTGGACCCTGCCCAGCTTCCATGAGGCATGACTTCCATCACTTTTTGCACCTGCAGGTGGAAGGCGAAGCCGTAGCAGTTTGGGGTATGTCGCTGCCTCCATGGCATCTCATGCTACCTGTTCCTCGGCAATCTCATGGCACACACACCCAGGTGAGGGAATGGTACCGGCCACACTGCACGTGGAGCACTCTGAGCACCATGCCCCTTCCAGAACCAGTGGAGAATGACATCCACTACCTCAGTCCTTGGCAGGATGAAGCACTCTTGGCACCAGGCCCCCTCCAGAACCAGTGGAGAATGACATCCACTACCTCAGCCCTTGGCAGGATGAAGCACTCTGGGCCCGTGGCCCCCTCCAGAACCAGTGGAGAATTACATCCACTACCTCAGTCCATGGCAGGATGAAGCACTCTGGGCACCAGGCCCCCTCCAGAACCAGTGGAGAATTACATCCACTTGAGAGACTGTGGCTTTGCACTCCCCAGGATAAAGCAGTGGGCAAACCACCCACTGGAGAGACTTGAGAGACTGTGGCTTTGCACTCCCCAGGATAAGGCAGTGGGCAAACCACTCACTTGAGAGACTTGAGAGACTGTGGCTTTGCACTCCCCAGGATAAAGCAGTGGGCAAACCACTCACTTGAGAGACTGTGGCTTTGCACTCCCCAGGATAAAGCAGTGGGCAAACCACCCACTGGAGAGACTTGAGAGAATGTGGCTTTGCACTCCCCAGGATAAAGCAGTGGGCAAACCACCCACTGGAGAGACTTAAGAGACTGTGACCTTACAATCCCCATACAGCAATGGGCATGGAGCCCCTCGTGCAGTAGTGGCATCGTGCATTCATCCGGCTGAGGTGCCCCCCCCTTTCCCTCCCCCTGAGGTACCTGTTTCATTTCTATCTGATGCCCCAGCAGTGTTCTCTCTGTTTCCAGTCAGGTATATTTTGTGGGCTTCACCCATGCATTTTGGGACCAGTGGTCCACGGACAATGATTGGTACACTATCCGGACTTGTGTAGTTGGTGTACATATTTGTATATACTGAATTTTGAACTTTGACTATCAGATTTTTCATGATTACAATTGTTACAATCATTTAATTTTGTCCTTGCATTCTTCCGGGGGTGAGGGAGTATATATGTAATGTTGCTGCACGTATTTGTGTGTATGTTGTTGTGGGTGAGACTGGGGGTGGGAGTATTGCGTGTTGCGTGTGTATGTCACTCTCTTTTCCCTCCCCCTCCCCTGTGTTGTAGGTGCAGTACTCACCATGGTCGTCGACGGTGTCTGTCCTGCTCCTGATAGAGCAGGAGGAAGAGAAGCATAGGCAGGACCTGTAGTACGGGCTCCATGGCATCCTGGTTCCTCGTTGGGTGTCGAGCGGTGAGTGGTTTCCCTTCTGTGTACTGTTTCCGCTGTGCTTTTGAGAGTGTTGGTTCCACCCCGGAAAAGGTGGCAGATAGGCCTGTTGTGATAGGGTGGGCAGTACATTGCCTTCTGTCTGTCTGTTGGCGGTTACTGCTGCGGTGTTTGTTTCTACCGCCATGGAGGTCGGAGTGTTAAGGTGGCTGTCTATGTTGGCGGTTTCCGCCATGGTCGTGATTCCATTTTTTTTTCCCACGGCCTGTTGGCGCAATTACCGCCACTTTAACAATGACCGCCAGGATTGTAATGAGGGCCTCTGTGTCAGTTCAAATATGGAGCACCTTGTGTGTCTCTTGCCAGCAGTGTTCTTTTATACTCACAGTGAATGCACCACCTAGCACATTTCCTCCGAAGCTGGAAACACCACAGAGGAATCACTAGCAGCCTGCAGTGAGCAGTGAAGAAGAAATGAAACTGCACGCTCCCTTCAGTCAGGAAAAAGAAAATAAAAAATTCCCAAAATGTCCTGCCCCCAAGCACACCGAAACGTGTGCCAAAAAGAACACCGGGGGTGGGAGCGCCACACCCACAGTTGCCGTAGCACGCTTCAGAAATGAAGAATTCTGTCACCGCCTGGTTGCTCCAGCAACCATTTAACGAGTCGCCTGGGCGCACGTGCTCGGATCAGCAAACAACCACACCCCCAACACAGAAAGGCCGCACAGCCGGCCAGACGATCACAAAGGCAGCCACACTGGCCGGCGGCAGCAGGAACAGGGAAAAGACAATTGCGGGTAGCGGTGGTGGTGTGCGCCAACAGGTAAGAGCGCGAGGGGCTCCGACACAGCAGACCACCTGCCCTCTTTGCCAATTTGTTGCGTTGTGAGCAAAGCCGCTCAGAGCACAGTTAACGTGGATGGTGCAGACGTTTACAAAAAACTCGGACACTGGTTCGTTGGATACTGGACACGCGGGAACCTTCCTTGGTCTTTTTTATTTAATCCGGTTACGTCACCAGCATGAACCATTGGCTAACATTAGCAAGGGAGATTGGTATCATCCCCGGGCAGTAATGAGTGTCATGGGCGAAGCCATGACTAAACATAACATATGTATATATATAATTATTTGGTGGCTGAATGATCGCTCTCTCATACACTAAATGAACCTCTAGCTTTTCCTACACCAACACAGTCCTACCAATTCATTTCCAGGCAATAGACTTTACTCTGTTGCTTACAGCGTTCTAGACCATGCTCCTCTTACATATGCTACTCTATAGCATGGAAAAGCATGGTTAGTCTTCTCCACATGCGGAGTGAGACACTGTTTTTGGTTCCCTCCTGCTCCTCACGCCAATTCTCCCTGCGTCCTGGGCCCTTGCCATATTTACATGTAATGCTACTTAACAGCAAGGATTAGTATGGCGAGAGATTCCACCATGTGAAGTGAGCCACGATTTCTGGGCTCCTCCTGACCCACGCGGCGATGTCTTCAGTTTCAAGTAAGTGCTTGTGGAAGTGGAGTGCAGGATGTTTCTTCCCCTTATTTTCCTGTTTAATAAGAAGTATCTTGACCGCCACTTATGTGTTTTTGTTCCCACAGAGTACTTCATAGCAGTAAAAAATGGCACACAGGGAAAGGTGCATTCCCCCGTGTGTTTGAGGTATTCCCCACACCCGGGGTTGGAGAGGTAGGATGTTTTTAGTGGGGTCATCCCCCGGCCACCATGCAGTGTCTTCTGGATGGCACTTACTGTTTTTTGCCTCTTACTGAGAGTGGCACCCCTGGGCTTCTTCGCTGATTGGCAAGGGTTGACTGCACTGAGGTATAATAAAGATTGAATTAACACACAGTGATTATTTAGACACACTGCACTGTTTATAGATTGGACAAATGCCATTCTACTCTGATGTATTTACTGATCTATTCAGCATTAAACACTTTTAGTTACTTTTTCGTTCTATTATTTTACAGCACATGATGGATGTTTATTCTTAGTGAAGCGAAGGACTATCTATATTTGGCCATCACCTTCGAAAAGACTGTAATATAAAGATAAGTGTATTCATTTTAACATATGTCTGCAAATAATTAAGTGGTGATTTAATGTTACTATACATGCCGAATACATTAGTGAATGTGATCCTTTTTCCAAACATCAGCTGTAAATAATGTTATAAATAATTTAAAGAAAACCAATTATAAAAAAACAACATTAATCGAAAAATAATTAAGGTATTATTGTTGACAAAAGAATATATGAATGTATTCCTCCAGAGTAAATTTTTAAGTTTGTTTCTGTGTCAGTTTGCCCAATGACTCTAGAGGGTTAAGTTGGGTAGTCCCTTGTTTTTGTTTCTATACAGCTCAGAGATTTCTATAAGGAGTTTTGAATTCCTGCCAAGAGTGCCACCAGGAAGATGGAATTGCAAATGGTGGTGAGGGCCGGGCAGAAGCCTACTCCATACTGGTTGAAGCCACAGGAGAGGAGGATGAGATGGAGGGGCCTGAGGAGGACCCTTCTGAGGAGCAATATGCAGTGGAGCTTCCTGACAGTACAGGGAGCAGTGTCTCTTCCTGCAGACTTTCCCACAAAAGAACTGGCAGAGAGGAGGGAGAAAAGTGAATTCAAGCTGCAGATGGCCCAGTTAAAGATGGAGGAACAGAAACTGGCCATGGAAGAGAAAAAGGCTGAGGCTGAAAGAGCCATGGAAGACAAAAAGTTGTTACTGGCTCATGAACTGAGTCTTAAGGAGCTGGGCATCAAGGCCATACAGGAATGGTGGCATTACACCAAAGGCTCAGTGAATGTCAGAAGTTCCCCAACTAGTTTTGAGTTGATTTGTGGATTACTCCAAGTAGGCGCTGAATGGTTGGGTAGAGGCAGTAAAGTTACTGATTAAACAAGGTTGTAAAATTTAATCATGAGAGAGCACATGCTCAGTATTTTTTCAAGAGTTAAACCAGCACCTGGTGAACAGCAAGCTGACTGATCCCAGAAAGCTCACTAAGAAGGCAGACCTCTGGGCCAGTACTAGAGTGTCCAAAAAGGTATCTGAGTGGGGCTACTGCAAGGGTGGTCAGGATTCAGGAAGGTTTGCACCCCAATGTACTTTGTGCAGACAGGGAGGTTTGTACCCAAATGTACTTTGTGCTACAAGTATGGGCACTCCAAGGGTGACTCCATATGTCCCTAGACACCTGGGTTGGTGAGTGTAGTGCTCAGGGAGCAGGTAGTCCCAATTAGCTTTGGGGAGCAGACAAAAGTGACCCCAGTTTCCCTGGGGGATAAGTAGATTGTGACAAAACACCACATGAATGCCAATACTTAAAAGTAGAGGCAGTGGCTCACCATCAATGGGCAATGGGTGGAGGCTCTGAGACACACAGGAACTGGCATGACTACTTTGAAATGTCAGCGAGTGTACTCAGAGCAGGTCCTCCCTAACACATTTCACTGTATCATAGTCACCGACAATTGTGAGAGCCATCTACCAGCAGCTGTGGTTCCCTTTTAGTGTGGAGAGTCTCAGTTTCTCTAAAAGTAGCTGTGAGCACTGCCATGCCTGTAGATGATCTGTTGGGAAACAACCTGGAGCACACTATCTAGAGGGAGGTAGAGCTCTGGTCACACTTGGAGATGTTGGGATAGCAGGAAGGGGTCTACATTACCACAAAGTCAATGGCTGCCTAGGAAGCCTGAAATTGGAGCCTGAAACAATGGCTTAGACAGCTGCCAATGAGAGAAGCAAGAGGCTTGGGAAACTAGCCTCTGACATTCCAGTGGTCAAGGTTGACAGGGCACCTGAGCAAGATGTCATTTAGACAACCAGCGAGGATATTGCCTCTGTGGGTGATCTACCTGAGCTTGCTGGTTGGCAAGTTGAGGGCAGGTCCACCAGGAAGGAGTTCTGTGAAGTGCAGAAGGAATGCCTCACTCTAGAGGGCTTGAGGTGGAAACCTAAAGTCCAGGGAGAAGGTGACACCTCTGGGGATCACCTAATCTATTGGGAGAATGACCTCCTATATAGCAAGCCTAAGGTTCCTGGCTCTGGTGCAGCCCGTGTGCTGGTGGTACCTCTTACAGAGCCTTCCTACTGTGTTTGGTTCATGACGTACCCCTGGCAGGACATCAAGGGCTAGACAAGACCTTTGCCAGGCTTGTTGCAAACTTCTATTGGCCCTGGACGAAAACAGCCTCAGAAACATTCTATAGGCCCTGTCCCACATGCCATGCTAGTGGGAAGTCAGGGAAAAAGATCAAGGCTCCACTGACTCCATTACTTGTCATTGGCACTGTAGGAGGCTGACCTGGCTTTTAGTGGGTACCTTGGGTACGTACACCTTATACCAGGTCCATTTATCCCTTATTAGTGAAATGTAGTAGTGTTCTAGCAGCTTAGGCTGATAGAGGTAGCTATGGCAGAGCAGCTTAGGCTGAACTAGGAGACATGCAAAGCTCATGCAATACCACTTATAGTTACGCAGCCAGAACTTATACTCAAGTAAAGACAATACTCAGTGTTACTAAAAATAAAGGTAGTTTATTTGGGTGACACAGTACCAAAGATATCTTAGAGGCAATACTCCTTCTGGAGGTAAGTATTATACACAATATATACACTAGATACCAAAATTAGACAAGTAAATAGTCATAGAACAATGCAAACAGTAGGAAATCCTATAGAATGCAATGGGAGAAAATAGGTCGAGGGGCAACATAAACCATATACTAAGAAAGTGGAATGTGAATCACAAATTCCCTCCTAGACAAGTGTAGTGTGTGCAGAATCCCTGGGAGAGTAAGAATACAGTAAAGGTAAGTAAATTACCCCACCCCAGAGCCCAGAAAAGCAGGACTAAAGTACTGCAAGTTTCTGAGGACACACTACACCTCGTTATTGGAATTAGTACAAGAACCAACTAAGTCTGCAAACAACAAACAGTGGATTCCTGGACCTGAAGACCTACAAAAGAAGGAGACCAAGTCCAGAAGTCGAAAGAAGTTCCAGGAGGGACAGGAGCCCCTTCCAACCCAGAAGAGGGTTCAAAAGAAGAGTCCCCGGTTGGACGAAGACTGCAGAAATGCACCCTAGAAAGATGCCAGTGGGTTCCTGCATGATGCAAAGGATGTCCCACGTCGTGAAGTTTGATGCAGGTGAGTTTTGGCTCTGGATTCCTCCAACAAGCCTTGGTTCTGCAAAGTTGCATTTTACGTCAACTAGGCGCTATCTGGCCCAGGAGGGATCTGGGGGCCTCAACTCTGTGTGAGGAGGAGGAGGGGGCTCTCAGCACTTCAGAGAGCCCTCAGAGCACCAGATAGCACCCACAGGAGTCCCAGGACATGGGGACAAAGGAGGTGCAAAATGTGGTTGGTGCAGCACTACAAAGGAAGGTCCCACGCCGGCGGAGAACAACTCAGCGAGTTGAGCGTCATAGGATAGAGTGCTGGGAATGTGGGCCAGGCTGTGCACTAAGGAATCTTGCAGATAGTGCACAGAGGTCTCAGGAGGTGAAGAAGATGCGGTGCACAGGTGTACTGTCGTTCTGGGGGAAGGCAAGGTCTTACCTCCTCCAAATTGCAACAGCAGGACCTCAGGACAGTCTGTGTCAATGGGGTCCACCCTTTGCTTTCCAAGGAGCACGCTCATCGATGTGAGAGGAGTCCAAGAGAACGGTTGTCGACTTAGAAGGTGCCTGTGTAACCAGGGGAGTGACTGCATTACCCCACTGGAGAGTTCCTCGGTCCTTCTGTTGCAGGGTGAAGACAGGGAGTCCTCAGAGCGTGTACACCATGGGAACTGTTGCAGTTGCTGGCTGGAGCTGAAGTTGCAGAAGAAAAGTATCCCTTATGGATACTTTGCTGCTGTTATAGCAGTTCCTGGGGCAGGCTGCAGTTGATCCGAGGTCAGAGGATGAAGTAGTAGTTGCAGAGGATTCCTACTGGAAACTTGCAAGTAGAATCTGAAGAGAACCCACAGGAGAGACTCTAAATAGCCCTGAGAGGGGGATTAGCTACCTTATCAGTTAAGGACCTATCAGGAGGGGTCTCTGACGTCACCTGCTGGCACTGGCCTCTCAGAGCCCTCCAGAGTGCTCCCACACCTTGCAAAGCAACCCAATACCAAGCAGTCAAATCAAAGGTGCTTAGATACTTGGCAGATGCCAGTGTATCTATTAGATCATCTGCCCTGGATATAGGGTGAGCATCAGTTTTGGTCACTGTATTAAGACCCCTATAGTCCACACAAAACCCAATTTCTCTCTTTCCTTCTTTGCTATGTGGTTTGGGGACAAGCACCGCTGGGCTTCAGAAGCCCCAATAACTCCAAGGTCCAACATTTTCTGAACTTCTGATTTTGTGCAATCTCTGGCATGGTGAGGTTGCCTGTACATTTTACTTTTGATAGGTAAACTGTCTCCAGTGTCAATTGTATGTTCACACCAAGTAGTTGTACCAGGTCTGAGTGAGAAGAGTTCAGAAAACTGTCCAAGGAGATTTTTGCAGTCTTCCTTCTGCTCAGAAGTAAGTCAGCCTTCAAGAACCACTCCTTCCACAAAGCCATTAGCTTCAGAGTTGGAGAAGAGGTCAGGGAGAGGGTCACTCTCTTCCTCCTGCCCCTCATCTGTAGCTATGAGCGGGGTTAAGTCAGCCCTGTCATAGTAAGGCTTCAGGCGATTGGCAAGAAGCACCCTAAGGGGGCTTCTGGCAGTGCCCAGGCCCACCAGGTCACCTTTCTTTTCTACAATTAGATGGGGTCCATTCCATTTGTCCTGGAGTACTCTTGGGGCCACAGGCTCCAATACCCACACCTTCTGTCCTGGGTGGTACTCTGTCAGGACAGCCTTCTGGTCATGCCATTGGTTTTGGAGCTCTTGGCTGGTCTGAAGGTTTTTAGTGGCCTTTTTAATGTACTCAGCCATTCTACTTCTCAGACCAAGTACATAGTCCACAATGTCTTGCTTTGGAGGTTTTAAAGGTTGCACCCAACCTTCCTTAACACAAGCAAGGTGACCCCTAACAGGGTAACCAAATAGTAGTTCAAAGGGGCTGTAGCCACTCCTTTTTGGGGAACCTCCCTGTAGGCGAAAAGGAGGCATGGCAAGAGGACATCCCATCTCCTTTTGATTTTTTCAGAGAGTCCCATGATAATGCCTTTAAGAGTTTTATGAAACCTCTCAACCACTCCACTAGTTTGTGGATGATAAGGGATGGTGAACTTGAAGGTAACATCACACTCCTTCCACATTGCTTTAAGGTATGCAGACATGAAGTTACTACCTCGGTCTGACACCACTTCCTTAGGGAAACCCACCCTGGAAAAGATTCCCAGGAGGGCTTTTACCACCGCAGGTGCTGTAGTGGTCCTTAAGGGTATAGCTTCTGGATACCTTGTAGCATGGTCCACCACCACAAGCATTAATCTATTGCCAGAAGCTGTTGGAGGGTCAAGGGGGCCAACAATATCAACCCCTACCCTTTCAAAGGGCACCCCAACCACTATCAGTGGAATTAAGGGGGCGTTTGGGGTGCCACCAGTCTTGCCACTCGCTTGGCAGGTCACACAGGAGCGACAAAACTCCTTTGTGTCTTCTGGCATATGGGACCAGTGAAAATGTGGAACAAGTCTGTCCCATGTTTTACTCTGGCTTTAATGCCCAGCCAAGGGAATGTCATGAGCAAGAGTTAGGAGGAATTCCCTGTACTGAAGGGGATGACCAGTCTCCTTGTGGCACCAGGTTTAGGGTCCCTTGCTTCAGTATAAAGGAGATTATTCTCCCAGTAAACTCTGTGGCTGTCATTGACATCCCCATTTTGCTGCTTGAAAGCTTGCTGTCTGAGACCCTCCAATGTGGGATGGGTTTGCTGTGCCACACTTAGCTCTTCCCTGGCAGGCCCCCCTCTACCAAAAACCTCAGATGTATCAGCTTCCAGCTCTGGTGTAGGTTCTGCACAGGGAGATAATTCCTCTTCCTCAAAAGGGGAATCATCTGTGGAAGGAGGGATAGTGGACATGGGTTTGCCCTTCTTACCCCTATTTTTTGGGAGTACTTGGTCCATTATTCCAGGATCCAAGTTTCCCTGTCCTCTTTGCTTCTTGGCCTGAGCCCTTGTAAGAGCAAAGATATGCTCAGGAATGCCTAGCATTGCTGCATGGGCCTCCAACTCCACTTCAGCCCAAGCTGAAGTCTCCAAATCATTGCCTACCAGACATTCTACAGGTAAATCAGTGGCTACCACAACTTTCGTTGGACTAGTACCCCCCCAGTTGAGATTCACAACAGCCATGTGGTGGCTAACAGTGTTGCTATGGGCATCTGTCACTTGGTACTAGTGACCAAGTAGGTGCTGCTCAAGGGCAACCATTTTGTCTATCACCATTGTGACACTGGCACCTGTGTCCCTGTAGGCCTCAACCTGAACACCATTAATCAGGGGTAGCTGTTTGTACTTATCCATATTAAGGGGCCAAGTAACTAAAGTGACTAGGTCAATGCCATCATCAGAGACTAAAACAGCCTCAGTGATCCCCCTAACTAGACCAACCAAACTACATTACCAATGGTGAGGCCAGCTACACCTTTTTATTGGCTATTAGTACTGCTCTTTCCACCACCACTGCTATTACTAGGGGCATAGTTGTTTCAGTTGGGGTTGTGGTGGTGGGAGGTTTTGTGTTTCTTTTTGGACAATGAGGATTAGTTGCCCAATGGCCTTTGTCTTTACACAAATAACACCAAGGTTTCTTATCTTTGTGAGAAGAGGATTTGGACCCACCACCCCCAGAGGATGTCTGTGGGCCTGATGAAGACTCTGATGATTTTTTATCTTTGTCCCCACCCTTGTCATGTGACTTACCATCCTTCTTCTTGCTGTCCTTGTCATCCCCTGTATGAGCTTTTCTGCTCACTCTTGGTCTGACCCATTTGTCTGCCTTCTTTCCCAATTCTTGGGAAGAGGTCAGATCTGAATCCAAAACATACTGATGCGACAAGTCAGACACACATTTATTCAAAATATGCTCTCTAAGAATCAAGTTATAGTCACCTTACTGCTATTTAACCAACCTTCATAGGGCCTTCACAGAACAGTCTATAAAGTCTGTCCAGCCCTGTGATGACACCTTTCTGGTCTCTCTGAACTTTATCCTGTATTGCTCAGTAGTTAAGCCCAGACCATCCAAGAGTGCACTTTTAAGAATTTGGTAATTCTCTTCATCATCCTCTCTGACAATAAGGAGTCTGTCTCTCCCCTTACCAGAGAAGGATAGCCACAGGATAGCAGCCCACTGTACATTGGGACCCTTTGGACTTAACAGGCCCTCTCAAGTGCAGCAAACCACTTATAGATGTAATCCCCATCCTTGTAAGGAGGGACAACTTTATGCAGATTCCTAGAGTCAAATGAAGGTTCCCTAACATTTGAATTCCTGAAACTGCTGCTGCCACCATGGGGAACTAACCCCAAACCGTGCCTTTCCTTTTCTACAGCCAGGGATCCCCTGTCTAAGGCCAACTGTTGCTGCATTTGCCTCAGTCTAGCCTCCTCTAACCTCAGATTTCTGAGTTCCCTATCTAGGGACTGGTCCTCAGGGTTAGATGTGTGGGATGCCTCTGAAACAGAGGTAACATTGGAATGTGCAGAGGCAGATCCATCTCTAACAGGGGCCACCCTAGTGACCTGGCCTCTAGGGGTGAAGGGAGCCCTACAAGTGTGTGAACCCTTCCCACTCCCAGTTGTACTAAGAGGCTTGTTAACAGATAAATCTGTGGAAGGACCCTCCCCAGGATTGTCAGTGTGCTCCTCTGAGCCTTCCTGGTTGGAATCATCCTCTACCTCTTCCCCTGTCTGATCTGGACCAGTGCTGAGTCCCTGGTCATCTTGGAGGAGGAGATTTAAGAGGAACTCCTTATTGGGGTTCTTCCCAAACCCTAAACTTCTTTCAATACAGGACTCCTCAAACTTTTAAAGTTGAGATTCTTATAAGTAGTCTTGACACCTCTAGGGGCAGCTTCTACAGAAGACATATTGAAAGAGAAAAGGTTTAGGAAACTTTGCTCCCAAAGGAAATGCTTTGTTCTGCCTTCCTGGGACTGAGCTGCTCAGACCCCAGGAGGGCAGAACGCTCTCTGTGAGGTGGCAGCAGCTGTAGCTGCAGTGCAAGCCTCAGGGAGCAGGTTTGGCAGTACTGAGGTCCATAGTGGACCCCCAGGATGCATGGAATTGGCTCCCCAATACCAGATTTGGATTGGGGGGACAATGCCATGATCTTAGACACCTTACCTGGCCATATTCAGAGTTACCATTGTAAAGCTACATTACAGGTATTGACCTATATTGAGTGCACGAGTGTAATGGCGTCCCCGCAATCACAAATTCCCGGGAAACGGCCCTGAACTATGTGGGGCCACATTTGCTAGTGCAAGGGTGCCCTCACACTTAGAAACTTTGCACTTAACCTTCAGCAAGTGAAGGTTAGACATATAGGTGACCTATAAGTTACTTAAGTGCAGTGAAAATGGCTGTGAAATAACATGTGCGTTATTTCATGCAGGCTGCAGTGGCAGTCCTGTGAAAGGGTTTGTCTGAGCTCCTTACGGGTGGCAAAAGAAATGCTGTAGCCCAAAAGGATCTCCTGGAACCCCAATGCCCTGGGTACCTAGGTACCTGGGTACCTAGGTACCATATACTAGGGACTTATAAGGGGGATCCAGTGTGCCAATTGAAATTGGTAAATGAAGTCACTAGCCTATAGTGACAAATTTAAAAGCAGACAGAGCATAAGCACTGAGGTTCTGATTAGCAGAGCCTCAGTGACACAGTCAAGCACTATACTGACACACACATTAGGTCATAAACTATAAGCACTGGGGTCCTGACCAGCAGGATTCCAGTGAGACAGGCAAAAACATACTGACATGGGGGTAAAAATGGGGGTAACATGCCAAGAAAGATGGTACTTTCCTACAGGCACTCCCTTTGAGAAGGAAGGCATCAACATCATTGGACCTTTGGACCCCAAGACAACTTTAGGCAGCAGGTTTGTACTAGTCTTGCTGGACCACACCAGTTGCTACCCAGAGGCCATCTCTCCGAGGTTCATGACTGGACCTATGGTGACCAGGGCACTGCTGAGGATTTTTATCCATGTGGGGTTCCCCAGAGATGTAGTGTCTGACAGAGGCACTAACTTCATGTCAGCATACTTGAAGTCCATGTGGGATGAGTATGGAGTAACCTATAAGTTCTCCACACCCTATTACCTCCAGCTGTGGTTTCTTTCAGAGGGCGTTTGGGCACCACCTATACAATTTTCTAGGTTTTCTGGATGATAATTGCTATGCGCAATTACCATCCTCATAACACTTTCCTGTGTCTCCCTCAGTGCCTGGCTGCCTCTCATGACTTGTTCTGTCTCATAGGAAAGTCAGGCAACCTGGCACCTTCCAGATGGGCTCATGCCCGATTGCACATGTGCCACATCACATTCACTTTTCTTTTTACTGTAAACAGGCTAAGCAGGGCTGACCTAGCATCAGCCCTGGACAGCAGTTATTGGAGGTCTGAAAAGACCACCCACTTATGACACACAAAAGTGTCATATTTTTATGCAGCCCCAGGCATGTAGGGCCTCAGCCCTGTATTTCCCGGGGCTGCTTGTCAATCACTACACAAGGCAGCAACACCCATTTCCAAATTGTTACAGGGTGACGAGTTTGGAAAGGGTGGGTTTACTACCTGCTGCCTGTGAATGATTGAGAGCACGTGACCTGACGTCACAGAATCATGTGCCTTTGGGTCACACTCATCATGTAAAAAGATACTCTGTGCATGCTTTAGAATGTGGAGAATATCCGTTTACAGCCTAGATAGCTCCTCATTATTTAGCATTTCAGCAAACCAAGATGGGGACCTGAGGCTGCCACTGCTGTCAGGTAAGCTGTGACGGAGGACTTGCCTGGTGCCTGCCAGCCTGTGTATGTTGCCTTTTTTGTTTCAGTCACTGGGTGGGGGTGTAGGTGACAGGGAGTGTACTTGCGGGTGCAGCTGCCGAGGTTTGAGGCTGGGGGGCTCAGCATCCTATGGTTCTGCCTAAGCCCAGGTCAAATCACTTAGGCCCTCGTAACAACCCTGGCGGTCGGTGATAAAGTGGCAGTAATACCGTCAACAGGCTGGCGGTAAATACTGCCAAATTATGACCATGGCGGAAAGAGCTCAGATAGACAGCCACTTTACCACGCCGACTGCCATAGTGGAAACAATAGCCACCACGGCGGTAGCCGCCTACAGCCAGGCGAAAGACAATGTTCCGACGACCATATAATGACAATCCAATCCGTCACCTTTTCCGGGGCGGTACTAATGACATCAAAAGCCTGGTGGAAACCCTGCACAGAAAAGAAAAGACTCACCTTTGGAGACACAGGGAAGAACCATGCCGCCATGGAGCCCGAGCTGCAAATCTTCCCAATTACATTTTACTTCCCGCTCCACCACGAACACCAACGATGGCGAAGATGACCACGGTGAGTACAGGGGAGGGGGAAGGAAAAAGAGAGTGACACACACACATCCCCAACACCATACACACAATCAGATGCAGTAAGAAAACATATTTACCCTATACCCCTCAAGAATAATGCAAGGACAACACAAATAGATAAAAGTGAGTTTAATAATATAAATGCATCAAAAATATGTACATCCAATCTAAAAGTATTTACATATGTACAAATCAAGGGACACTGCCCAGTCCTCAATCTGCGTGGGCCACAGGGCCACATGACAAAGTCCAATTCCCCACTTGTCTCCTGCAACAACACGGAGAGAACATTACAGGGGCATCAGTTTGAAAGTAGGCAGGCACCTCAGGGGGACAGAGAACGGGGGGCACTTCCGCCGGCAGATGGAGCAACACCACTGGTCCTAGAGGGGACAACATGCCCTGTGCTTGGTCCTGGGGAGTGCAAGGCCACAGTCTCTCAAGTGGGTGACTTCCCCACTGGTCCTGAAGGGGTCATCATGCCCTGTGCTTCGGATCCTGCTGAGGATGGGGTGAGTGAGTGCCATCACCACTGCTTCTGGAGGGGGCATCGTGCCCTGTGCTTCTGATCCTGCTGAGGATGGGGTGAGTGAGTGCCATACCCACTGGTTCTGGAGGGGGCATTGTGCCCCATGATGCAGATCTTGGGGAGTGCAAGGTCACAGTCTCACAGCTGGGTGTCATACCCACAGGATTTGCAGGGTGCAGGCCGCACAACAGCCCATGGACGCAGGACTACAGACTGTCCGCCGGCGGTGACGGCTGCTCAGTGGTGCTGCTGCTGCTGCTGGTGGTGAGAGGAAGATCCTGCCAATCCCCTGCAGCCTTGGACGGCTGCCCACTGGTGCTGCTGGTGGTGGTGGTGGGGGGAAGCACCTGCCCATCTCCTGAAACCTCGAGTGGCTGCCCACTGGTGTTGCTGCTGGTGGTGGTGGGGGGGGAGCACCTGCCCATCCCCTGTAGCCTCAGACAGCTGCCCACTGGTGGTGCTGCTGCTGCTGCTGCTGCTGGTGGTGGTGGGGGGGGGGCACCTGCCCATCCCCTGTAGCCTCAGACAGCTGCCCACTGGTGGTGCTGCTGCTGCTGGTGGTGGTGTGGTGAAGTACCTGCCCATCCCCTGCAGCCTCGGACGGCTACCCACTGGTGCTGCTGCTGGTGGTGGTGGTGGGGTGAAGCACCTGCCCATCCCCTACAGCCTTGGACAGCTGCCCACTGGTGGTGGAGGTGCTGCTGCTGGTGGTGGTGGTGGGGGAAGCTCCAGCCCATCCCCTGCAGCCTCGGACGGCTGCACAACCATGGTTAGTGGTGGGGGCTCTGACTGAGTCCCTGCACCAGGCCCCTTGTCCTTCCTGCCTACTGGTGCAGGCCCCTTGCCCTGCTTGGCAGCTGCTGGGGATGGCTCCTTGCTCTTCAGGGCAGCAGCTGGTGCAGGCCCCTTGCCCTTCCTAGCAGCAACTGGGATGGCTCCTTGCCCTTCTTGGCAGCAGCTGGGGATGGCTCTGTGCCCTTCCTGGCAGCAGCTGGGGATGGCTCCTTGCCCTTCCTGGCAGCAGCTGGGGATGGCTCCTTGCCCTTCTGGGCAGCACTTGAGGCAGGCACCCTTTCCGTGAGGCCGCCTGGTGCCCTGGATCCTTTCACACCACGAGTTGCTGTGGACACTACTGGGCCTGTAGACTGGGAGGCTGAGTTGCTTGCCTGGGTTTTAGCCACTGTGGCCAGGTATGAAGGACGGGGGGAGGGGTAGGGAAGAGGTCAATGGTGGAGAAGAAAAGCTGCTTAGGGACATTGGGGTGGGAAGAGGGAAAAGGTTTGGGAGTGGAGGAAGAGGGAGTGGTTGTAGGAGGTGTCTGCTGTGTTTGGGTGCAGGTGCATGGGCTGGATGCTGTTGTGAGGTGTATGGCTGTTGGGTGTCTGAGTGCTTGCGTTTGTGTACTTTGGGAAGGGGGGCATAGACTTAGTGGGAGAGGACACAGGGGACATGTGCATGGCTGTTGGGGTGGTGTCTGCCAGTGAGGTGTGTGTTCTGATAGGTGTGCTGGTGATGGCAGCAGTGGATGAGGATGGAGTGCATGTAGGTGTGAGTGTAGACGCAAATGGGAGGGAGGTAGAGGAGTAGGAGGAGGGGAACACAGTGGAGGCAGTGGATGTTGGTATGTCTGCATCTGGATGGTGTTTGTGTGAGTGCCTGTGGGATGAAGTGTGGTGCTTGTGTTTGCCTGAACCATTCTTGTGTGTTGTCTTGTGTGCATGCTGGTCTGCCTGTGTGCTTGGGATAGGTTGGGGTTGAGGGGAATGGGATTGGGTAGAGGAAGTTGGAGGTGGGAGGGTTAAAACAGGGACAATGGCTCCCATCAGAGAGGAGGCCAGAGCCTGGATTGATCTCTGTTGGGCCGCCAAACCAGTGTGAAAGCCCTCCAGAAATGCATTGGTTTGTTGCATTTGGGCATGCCAGCCCATGGATGGCATTCGCAATGGTTGACTGCCCAACAGAAGTGGATCTCAGGAGGTCAATAGCCTTCTCACTCAGGGCAGCAGGGCTAACTGGGGCAGGGCCTGAGGTGCCTGGGGCGAAGGAGATGACCACCCTCCTGGGTGAGCGGGCACGGGCAACTCGCTGAGGGGCTGCTGGGAGGGCGGTGCTGGTACGGGGGTGGTGGCTGTACCTGTAGCTAGGGTGGGCAGAGAGGTGTCCGCCACTACCAGGGAGCTTCCATCAGAGGAGGTATCTGAGTCCGAACTGTACCCTGCTGTCTCCGCCGCGGTGTTCCCCTCGCCCTCAGTCCAACTGGTGCCCTCACCGTCATTGGACTCTGCCTCCTGGGTCCTGTGGGATGCAGCTCCCTCCGTCGCCAGTGCCTCTGCTCCTCCGCCAGATGATGCTAATGCACATAAGGACAGGATGACAAAACAAAAAGGGGGGGAAGAGACAAAGGAAACACTTGGTCAATGACTGCACCAACACCACTGTTGGCGTACACAGCACCCTCACACACAGGGAATAGGCCCATGCACTATGCAGTGCACTACCAGTAACAATGCTAGTCACCAGGGCATCGGGGAGGGACACATACCGCCAACTGCATCGTACTTGGGACCCACACAGCCCTGCCAAGTAGTGGATGCCTACTAGCTAGCTAGGAGGAATATCATATCAGAACCCTGCCCGACATGGGAACTACTCTGCGATGTCAGGCCTGGCCTAGGGGCACCCACAGACACATATCCCCCACCCAGATACCACCATACAATGCGTAAGTAGTAATGATGGGCACTGTACTCACCCCCTTGTGGCTGCTGTGATGCCCTCAAGTGCCCATCCAGCTCCGGATAGGCCATCACCAGTATGAGGGCCATCAGGGGGGGTCAGGGTTTGACGGGCACCCCTTCTTCATTGGGAGGCCAACCCCAACTGGGCCCCTGCCATCTTCCCTGCCCAGTGCCTCAGGTCCTCCCACCGTTTCTGACAGTGGGTGCTTCGCCTGCCGTAGAACCCAGGGTCCGCACCTCCTTGGCGATGGCACGCCATATACCCTTCTTTGGATGGGTGCTGACCTGCAGAGAAAAAACACACAGGGAAAGGTATTAGTCAAACCGTCCTGCCTGTTACACTTATGGCCCACCATACCCCTTCCAATCCCCATTTGCTCAGACATGGCCCAGCACACAAGCTGCACGTCGCCCAGGGGACATCCACCAACCTCCCCCTACACGAGGCCTTCACACACACCACTCCATGCATTCATGCCCCATGCATTGTGCTTACAGTGCACTCACCTGTTGGTCTGGGGGCCCATACAGCAGTCGGTACTGGGGTAGGACCCCATCCACCAGTCGCTCTAACTCCGCAGATGTGAAGGCAGGGGCCATTTTCCCAGTCACACAAGCCATGTTAGGTTCCAGACACAGGTCACAGCAGGGCTTGCAGTCTAGGTCCTCTCCTGTTGAAGGTCAAGTGGCAAGTGAGTGAACAGATAGAAAATGGTGGTGACGTCCACGGTGGTGCATACCGTCACCGCCGGCGTACATCACCATTGGCTACTGTACTCCATAGGGCCCAATATTATGCAATGAGGCGTTGCACAGCAGTTCCCGACCGCCTCCCGCTACGGTGCACAATGTCAGAGGAATTACCTCACTTCCACCGGTCCCTCCACATAGGACAGGTGGACGCTATTTCAGGGTGGTGGGGGGAGGACCTGGATTATAACTGTGTAGCAGTTCACAATTGTACATACAGGGCAAATGCCACATATACATTTCAAAATAACATCATGCATTGTACTGTTGTGGCTACAATGTACAGTTTATGACCGACTCCTCACTCTTTTGCACCATAGATTGAAACCACTGTGGATGAATAGGAGATGGAGACATACCCCGTGTACAGACCCCTGGTAGAATTGGCAACAATGGAGGACAGGCACATAATACTCATCTACAGACTTGACAGGGCCACAATCACGGAGCTGTGTGCCCAACTGGAGCCTGACCTGACATCTGCTATCCGTCACCCCACTGGGAACCCCCTCTTGTGCAAGTGCTATCTGTGCTCCATTTCTTGGCAACTGGTTCTTTCCAAGTGACAGTGGGCTTGGCAGCAGGAATGTCACAGCCAATGTTCTCAGTAGTGCTGACAAGAGTGTTGTCTGCCCTTATAAAACACATGTGCAGCTACATTGTATTTCCCCAGGTGAAAGATTTGGCCACAGTGAAGGCTGACTTCTATGCAATTGGACATATCCGCAACATAATTGGTGCTATTGATGGAACACATATTGCATTTGTACCCCCCCTGGCAAAATGAACAGGTATTCAGAAATCGAAAGAGTTTTCACTCAAAGAATGTCCAGATGGTGTGCCTGGCAGACCAGTACATCTCCCACGTCAACGCGAAGTATCCTGGTTCGGTGCATGATGCCTTTATCCTGAGGAATAGCAGCATCCCAAATGTGATGGACCAACTACAGAGGCACAGGGTGTGACTAATAGGTGAGCCCTGGTTCCCACCCAGTGGATGTTGGTGTATGGGTATGGTGTGGGCCATATGGGATAGTGTGTGGCTAAATGTTGTCCCTCGATATTTGCAGGTGACTCTGGTTACCCCAACCTATCATGTCTACTGACCCCTGTGAGGTATCCCAGGGCAGAGGAACGTTACAAGGAGGCACATGGGCGAACAAGAAGGATCATTGAACGTACCTTTGGCCTCCTGAAAGACAGGTTTTGGTTCCTCCATCTAACAGGTGGATGCCTGTGCTACTCACCCAGAAAGATCTGCCAGATATTCGTGGCATGCTGTATGTTGCACAACTTTGCCTTGAGACAATGTGTGCCTTTTCTGCAGGAGGAGGAGGCTGGAGATGGCCGTGTGACAGCAGTGGACCCTGTGATCAGTGAAGATGAGGAGGCAGAGGATGAGGACAACAGAACTGCAGTGATGCGACAATATTTCCAATGACACACAGGTAAGACAGTGGTAATTTACATTTAATTGTCATTTTCTTGTTTAACATTGTCACTGGCAGGCTGTTATTTCCCACTTCTATGCCCACTCACTATACCCTTTGGCAACTCTTTTTTCAGATGTTGGGCCCCACTAACACTCCTGGTGTGTTCACTGCAGCCAACTACAGGTATATCCTATGTGCACATTACTGTACAGTTGATTTGCAATGTTTGAACCTTGGTATAGAATACATACTTAAATCATTTGACATACTCCATATTTGTATTTTTTCAAATTGTGTTTATTGCAGAGCTAAGAATAAAAGGGGGAAGTGCAATGGGCTGGGCTGATGATGGAGGAATGTCCAGGGTATTGTTCCAGTCTATTTGTATCACAGGTGCATTGTCCAAGGGGACCTAGGAAAGGGAGCAATGGCAGTTTAAGGTGGACAGGGTGACAGAGTGGGACAAAAGGGTGACAATCAGGAAAGTCTTATTCCTGGTGGGGGTCTTGGCAATAGTCTTTGGCTTCTGCCTGGATCACAGAGAACATTTGCGGGGTGGTTCTCCTTCTGCAGGGGGAGGGGTGCTGGTGGCCTGTGAGTCCTGTGGTGGGGCATCCTGTCCACTAGCCTCAGAGGAGGTGGAAGGTTGTTCAGATGTCTGGCTAGTGGCAGGGGCCCGCTGTTACAAGACTGTCTCCCTCATAATATTGGCCATGTCTGCCAGCACCCCTTCAATGGAGACCAGGGTGGTGTTAATGGCCTTCAAGTCCTCCCTGATCCCCTGGTACTGTCCCTCCTGCAGGCACCTGCTCCCCTGCACATTATCCAGTATCTGGCCCAGCATATCCTGGGAATGTTGGTATGCTCCCAGGATCTCGGTGAGTGCCTCCTGGAGAGTCGGTTCCCTGGGCATGTCCTCCCCCTGGCGCATAACAGTCCTCCCAGCTTCCTGGTTGTCCTGTGCCTCTGTCCCCTGAACCGTGTGCCCACTGCCACTGACCTCAGGTCCCTGATTGTCTTGGGTATGAGGTGAGGCCTGGGATGCCTGTAGTGGTGGACACACTGCTGATTGACGTGTCCTGGGGACAGAGGTATGGGTATGCTGGGAGCGTGCTGTGGTGGTGTTTCCTGATGGGGAGGCTCTGTGGTGGTGTGTGACTGTGGCTGGGTAACCAACTGTCCGGAGGTCCCTGTCATCACTGTGGGCCTCTTCTGTGGGGGGACTGGATAGTGCTGGCACCTCTTCTCCAGTGCATTGGCTGTGGGGATGTAAATGCAGTGTTATTGTTTCTGCGTGTGACATATTGTGCGTGGGTGGGTTGCCCTCTTTGTTTGTATTTGCTCTGGCAGCTTTTACTTATGTGAGTTGGTATGTGGTGGGCTAGCTGATTCTCTCCAGTGTGCATACTTTAGTGATAGGTATCCATGCAGGGCTGTGAGTGGTGTCCATGCATTGGTATTGCATGCAGGGTTTGGCATTGGGATGAGTGAGTTGTGATGGTGGGGTGTGTGGGAAGTGGTGGAGTGATGGATGTGAGGGTGAGGGTGGGGATATGTGATGGCATGCAGGTAGGGGGGTAATAATAGTATAGAGTTGACTTACCAAGGTCAAGTCCTCCTGCTATGCCTGCCAGGTCCTCAGGATGCATGATTGCCAAGACTTGCTTCTCCCATGTTGTTAGTTGTGGGGGAGGAGGCAGGGGGTCCACCGCTAGTCCTCTGTACAGCTAGTTGGTGTCTTCCTGCAAAGGAACGTTCCTTCCCCCGTAGGTCGTTCTACCTCTTCCTGATGTCATTACTTGTTCTTGGGTGCTGTCCCATGGCGTTGACCCTGTCCACGATCCTCTGCCATAGCTCCATCTTCCTAGCAATGCATATGTGCTGCACCTGTGCTCCAAATAGCTGTGGCTCTACCCGGATGATTTTCTCCACCATGACCCTTAGCTCCTCCTCAGAGAATCTGGGGTGTCGTTGTGGTGCCCTGGGTGTTGTGTGAGTAGTGTGGGTGAGGGTGGGTAGGGTGATGTGTTGGGGTGTGTGTTGTGAGGTGCGTGGGTGGTGTGTAGGTGATGGTGGTTTGTGGTTCTGGTCTTGTCTGTGGCCGTGGTGTCTATCTCGTGGCAATTGTTTGTAGTCATAAAGGGTTGTGGGTGGGTGTTTTATAGTGGTGTGGTGCGTATGGGTGTCAGGTGTGTGTTATTCAAATTGACTAATGTAGTGTAGTTTTGTTTGTGTGTGTGTATTTTGAGCGCAGCGATGTGTACCACCAGTGGTTTACCACCATTGAATGTCTGCTGTGGTGATTCGTGTGTCATAATGTGGTGGGCGTTTTTCTGTTGGCGTAATGGTGTGGGTTTTGAAACCGCCACTTTATCACTGACCTTTTGTGTAGTGGAGTTGTGTATGTGGCTGTATAGTGACGAACTGGTATGTGTGTGTCATAATATGGTGAACGGATATCCTCCGCGGCGGCAGTCAGCATGGCGGTAAGTGGCATTTACCGCCAATGTCATAACCAAGGCCTTAATCTCCCCCTGCCAAAACATGGTTGTGACCTAGTATAATGTAACTGGTTCTAAAGCACAAAATGATATACAAGAAAGAAGGTCATGAGGATGGTGGAAAATGTAAAAGACTAGGGGGTGAGGAGAGAAGGGTACAGAAAAAAAAAAAAGAAAATGGAAAGACTGAGGTGGTGTCAGGGAGACCAGATCCTCGGGGTCTGCGCACGTTCCCAACATGTCCACCACAAGACAGCTCCAATACTGATTAGAATTAGAATGTCACAGAGTCTAAGAGAGTCCAAGTGGGGGAAAGGGGATTAGGTAGGGAACAGCTGGGAAGGAGACCTGTAGGAAGCAAAAGGTTAAACAACACAACATCAGAATAAAATCACATTTAGGTTCATATAAAACACTCCGTTGAGTCTAGAGTTCAATGATACTCGGAACATGAAGTAACACTCTGTTGAATCTAGAGTTCAATGGTACTCGGAACATGAAGTAACACTCTGATAGTTCCAATTTCCATTGGTTCCTCATTGTTCCCTTTCTGAACTTGTGATTCTCTGTTATCATGAACATGCCAGGAATATTTCTCAGTTTTTTTTAATGTTCCCCTTCGTTCTGCAAGGCGATGATCCAGTCTCAAAACAAGGTTTATTAGATCTTGACAATAAGTAGGCTGCGGGTCTATCTGAGCAAGAATGTCTTTTAACTCGTCCTTGAGTCCTTGGTAGAACAAGGCTGCATGCTTTTCTTCAGGCCAGGATGTTTCGGCTACCAGACGATTAAAATTAGCTAAGTAAGAAACCAGATCTTGGTTACCTTATCGCAAGTCAAATAGTTCACGATCTGCCGACAATGTCACAGTTCTACGATCAAACACTCGTTCAAACTCACAAACAAACTTTCTCCAATTGTAAAGCAGTGGACTGTCTTTACGCACAAGAGGAATTGCCCAGGTGGCTGCATCCCCAGTCAGGTATGATAACAAGAAGGCCACCCTGGATTGGCCATCAGGGAAAACACTTGGTCGACAGGTAAAGTGCAATTCTACTTGCATCAAAAAGGATTGCACTTTCAAAGGATCACCTGAGAACCGTTCTGGAGGAGCCAGAGGAATGACTGAGGGAACGTTGAGAGAAATGTTAGTTGGAGGGTTACCTCTTTTACCTTGAGGAGGAGGACCAAGCCAACCCGCACCCAAAGGACCTTGCTCCATCTTTCCCACTCTTTCCTGCAACTGACTCACTCACTCAGCTAAACTGGCTGCTATATCGTTTGATGGCACTACCTCAGCTTGGAGCTGCGTGATGACCTTGACTAGCTCGTCCAGTGTAGCCATGCTAAGAACACATGCAAACCAGGAGGATGATAATTTGTGGGCTCTCTATTCTGTCAGGGAGACCAGATCCTTGGGGTCTGCACACGTTCCCAACATGTCCACCACAAGACAGCTCCAATACTCTGATTAGAATGTCACAGAGTCTAAGAGAGTCCAAGTGGGGGAAAGGGGATTAGGTAGGGAATAGCTGGGAAGGAGACCTGTAGGAAGCAAAAGGTTAAACAACACAACATCATAATAAAATCACATTTAGGTTCATATAAAACTCTCTGTTGAATCTAGGTTTCAATGATACTCAGAACATGAAATAACACTCTGTTGAGTCTAGAGTTCTAGGATACTCGGAACATGAAATAACACTCTGTTGAGTCTAGAGTTTAATGATACTCGGAACATGAAATAACACTCCGTTGAGTCTAGAGTTCAATGATACTCGGAACATGAAGTGACACTCTGTTGAATCTAGAGTTCAATGGTACTCGGAACATGAAGTAACATTTAGACTGAGGAAACATGAATGGCCTAGAACTAGACTTTAATTAGGCCTCAAGAAATCTAGGTACCTGGAAAAGAATCAAGAATGGTTAGTACAATGTTTCGTATGAACTTTTCATGACTTGTTACATACTGTCTAGGAATACAAGAACCTTCTAGAACAATGTCTCAGAACAAACACTGCCTCATTACATGAGGACAAAAGGCAAATCCAAACATTCCCTGGAAAACAACAGGAATTGTACTAAGGACTTAACATGCACATAAAATGTAACATCTTGAATTTAACACCTCTGCAGAAAACTCAAGGGCCCTGGATAATTGTGTGCACTTCAGGAAACACTACACATCAAAGTTTTGATTGCCATGAAATGATTGCGCACACTGTAAGTGATCTGAACATCAAGATTTTAATGCGGGAAATGAATCGCGCACACTGCCGATTCTAACAAGTACATGTAAATGCCATGAAATGATCGCGCACGCTGTAAGCGATCTGAACATCAAGATTTAAATGCGGGAAATGAATTGCGCGTCTTGCCGATTCGAGTGTCACCATGTAAATGCCAAGAAATGCTTGCGCACAATGCGTATCAAGAGTTAAATGCAAGGAAACGAATTGCGCGTCTTGCCAATTCGAACGCCTCCATGTAAATGCAAAGAAATGCTTGCGCACAATGCGTATCAAGAGTTAAATGCAAGAAAACGAATCGCACGTCTTGCCGATTCGAATGGCACCATGTAAATGCCAAGAAATGGTTGCGCACAATGAGTATCAAGAGTTAAATGCAAGGAAATGAATTGCGCCTCTTGCCGATTCGAGTGCCACCATGTAACTGCCAAGAAATTGTAGCGCACAATGAGTATCAAGAGTTAAACAGAAGGAATGAATCGAACATCTTGCCGATTCGAATGCCACCATGTAACTGCCAAGAAATGGTAGCGCACAATGAGTATCAAGAGTTAAACACAAGGAATGAATTGCGCGTTTTGCTGATTCGAATGCCAATATGCAAATATCCAGAAATGATCACGCACACTGTTGCTGACCCGAATCTCAAAAGTCAAATGCCAAAAAGGAATTGTGCGTCTTGCTGATTCAAATATCAACATGTAAATGCCAGAAACGAAGAGCACATTCACGCGCACAAGAAAAAATCTCCCAATATGAAAATTAGGGCCAAGAACTCGAATGCCTTTGAAAACGGGATTGGGCGCCCAGCCCGACCTCCGTCTTACCGCCCTGATCAAGGATCACCAATACAATGAAGGACAAGGCCTGGAAGATCAACGTAGGCCTCCGGAACAGGAGCTCAGGAAATTGCTGCTGCTTTGCACCGGGACCTCTGAATAGTGAGCACGTGGAGCTGGGCTGGCTCCCTTATTTGGAGTCTGGCCCAGCCCACCAACCACACCCAGTCATGCTGCAGAGAAAGCTTCTAGAAAGCCCTGGAAAGGGACCACACCCAGGCACACTCTGAAAGCCTGCAGCAATACATTGCAAATGAACAGTATTTACAAGCACCTTGAATATAAGACATCAGGATTAAACTCTGCAATGCAAAAGGTTAAGCAACAGCATATCAACATAATGCATGAATTATGCTCTAGCATAAAGACTAGGTTTTTGCAGTGTAGTCACCCGTAGAGCGCGCACTGCCCGGATGTTGACAGTACTCCCAAGCGTGCTCTAGGGCCTGGTTTGCCTGGGTTTAGACGATGAAAACTCCTCACTAAACGTAGAGCATGAATGTCAAAAGCGGAGACCCATAAGTTACTGTTAGGACCGTAATTTTTTCGAGAGAGCTGCAGTTCATAGGTTATTGGGTTGCCTTGTTGAAAAACGTGTAAGGACCTGTGAACTTGAGACTAAACGTGTTTTTTCTTGAAGTCAATATGTTGTGTAGAAAGCCACATTCTATCACCTGTTTTATATTGAGGTCCTTCACAGTGTTTCTTGTCGTGATGCTCTGCAAGCTTTTGTCTATCTTTATTGCGTTGCGATAACACAACACCACTTGTTCCATCTGAAGCACCTGTTTCTACTGTGACTGGATGGTCAAGATTAGGATGAGTCAATACTGGGACGGTGGAGAAGTCTTCTTTTTCAGCATCCTTGGTTGTATGGGCTTGTTGAGGATCTATACCACTGGATGTCTGGAGACAGCTTTCTATGACAATGAGAATTTCAGCCTCTGAACGAGTCAGGAGAGGAGTTCTGGAAAAGACTTCCGTTGAAACCAAAAAGGCCTATCGGCTTCTGGGGACCACAAGAAGGGCTCTCCGTTCTTCCTTGCCACCTCCACACCAGTACATGATATGTTTTGTGAAGGCTATGTCATTTCCTTTGTAGCAACTATAGCTAACGGAGATTCACTCAGATTTAGAACATTCAAAGTTTTAAGACATCTTGTCTTACAAAGGGATGACTGAAATATTATCTTTCTCTCCTCCCAGTCTATCTGAGGATTATGGTAACTCAACCAGGGCATTCCGAGGATGATTCCATACTGAGGAGCGTGAATAACATCAAAGGTTACCAACTCAACGTGTTTAGTGTCATAAGTTTGTCCATCACAAGTTATTGACAAGGGCAGGGTCTGTAGAGTCACTGGACCTCCAGTCAGGAGTTTGACATCTGCGGTCTCCACTAACCTCGGTGTTTTCTTTTTCTCACATGGGATGCCCCATGCTTCCACCAATTGAGTGTCTATGAAATTCTCAGTAGCACCTGAGTCCACTAAAGCTTTTCATAGGTAGGTGTGTCCTTCTACTTGAATTTCTAGATCCAATTTCAAATACCGTGATTTTCTTAACGGTGGTGTCTCTTCCTGAGAAGGGTCTGCGGTAACTTCCAAGACTAAACCTTCCTTGCACTCTGGGGATTTTAGTTTTTTCACAACCTTTTTGGCAACAGTCAATTTGCTCTTTGGTTTTACTGGACACTCTTTAACAAAATGACCTTCCTGGCCAGAATACAAGCATTGTCTCTTTTTCCAGCGTAGGTCTTTCTCTGCAGTCGTTAAGGATCGTCTGATAGTTCCAATTTCCATTGGTTCCTCATTGTTCTCTTTCTGAACTTGTGATTCTCTGTTATCATGAACATTCCAGGAATATTTCTCAGTTTTTTTTAATGTTCCCCTTCGTTCTGCAAGGCGATGATCCAGTCTCAAAACAAGGTTTATTAGATCTTGACAATCAGTAGGCTGCGGGTCTATCTGAGCAAGAGTGTCTTTTAACTCGTCCATGAGTCCTTGGTAGAACAAGGCTGCATGCTATTCTTCAGGCCAGGATGTTTCGGCTACAAGACGATTAAAATTAGCTAAGTAAGAAACCAGATCTTGGTTACCTTATCGCAAGTCAAATAGTTCACGATCTGCCGACAATGTCACAGTTCTACGATAAAACACTTGTTCAAACTCACAAACAAAATTTCTCCAATTGTAAAGCAGTGGACTGTCTTTACGCACAAGAGGAATTGCCCAGGTGGCTGCATCCCCAGTCAGGTATGATAACAAGAAGGCCACCCTGGATTGGCCATCAGGGAAAACACTTGGTCGACAGGTAAAGTGCAATTCTACTTGCATCAAAAAGGATTGCACTTTCAAAGGATCACCTGAGAACCGTTCTGGAGGAGCCAGAGGAATGGCTGAGGGAACGTTGAGAGAAATGTTAGTTGGAGGGTTACCTCTTTTACCTTGAGGAGGAGGACCAAGCCAACCCGCACCCAAAGGACCTTGCTCCATCTTTCCCACTCTTTCCTGCAACTGACTCACTCACTCAGCTAAACTAGCTGCTATATCTTTTGATGACACTACCTCTGCTTGGAGCTGCGTGATGACCTTGACTAGCTCGTCCAGTGTAGCCATGCTAAGAACACATGCAAACCAGGAGGATAATAATTTGTGGGCTCACTATTCTGTCAGGGAGACCAGATCCTTGGGGTCTGCGCACGTTCCCAACATGTCCACCACAAGACAGCTCCAATACTCTGATTAGAATGTCACAGAGTCTAAGAGAGTCCAAGTGGGGAAAAGGGGATTAGGTAGGGCACAGCTGGGAAGGAGGCCTGTAGGAAGCAAAAGGTTAAACAACACAACATCAGAATAAAATTACATTTAGGTTCATATAAAACTCTCTGTTGAATCTAGGGTTCAATGATACTCAGAAAATGAAATAACACTCTGTTGAGTCTAGAGTTCTAGGATACTCGGAACATGAAATAACACTCTGTTGAGTCTAGAGTTCAACCATACTCGGAACATGAAATAACACTCTGTTGAGTCTAGAGTTTAATGATACACAGAACATGAAATAACACTCCGTTGAGTCTAGAGTTCAATGATACTCCGAACATGAAGTAACACTCTGTTGAATCTAGAGTTCAATGGTACTCGGGAAATGAAGTAACACTCTGTTGAATCTAGAGTTCAATGATACTCGGAACATGAAATAACACTCTGTTGAGTCTAGAGTTCAACAATACTTGGAACATGAAATAACACTCTTTTGAGTCTAGAGTTCAGTGATACCCGGAACATGAAATAACACTCCGTTTAGTCTAGAGTTCAATGATACTTGGAACATGAAATAACACTCTGTTGAATCTAGAGTTCAATGGTACTCTGAACATGAAGTAACACTCTGTTGAATCTAGAGTTCAATGGTACTCGGAAAATGAAGTAACACTTAGACTGAGGAAACATGAATGGCCTAGAACTATACTCTAATTAGGCCTTAAGAAATCTGGGTACCTGGAAAAGAATCAAGAATGGTTAGTACAATGTTTCATATGGACTTTTCATGACTTGTTACATACTGTCTAGGAATGCAAGAACCTTCCAGAACAATGTCTCAGAACAAACACTGCCTCATTACATGAGGACAAAAGGCAAATCCAAACATTCCCTGGAAAACAACAGGAATTGTACTAAGGACTTAAAATGCACATAAAATGTAACATCTTGAATTTAACACCTCTGCAGAAAACTCAAGGGTCCTGGATAATTGTGTGCACTTCAGGAAACACTACACATCAAAGTTTTGATTGCCATGAAATGATCGTGCACACTGTAAGCGATCCGAACATCATGATTTTAATGCGGGAAATGAATTGTGCACACTGCAGATTCTAACAAGTACATGCAAATGCCATGAAATGATCGCGCACACTGTAATCGATCGGAACATCAAGATTTAAATGCAGGAAATGAATTGCGCGTCTTGCCGCTTCGAGTGTCACCTTATAAATGCCAAGAAATGCTTGCGCACAATGCGTATCAAGAGTTAAATGCAAGGAAACGAATTGCGCGTAATGCCGATTCGAACGCCACCATGTAAATGCCAAGAACTGGTTGCGCACAATGAGTATCAAGAGTTAAATGCAAGGAAACGAATCGCGCGTCTTGCCGATTCAAATGCCACCATGTAACTGCCAAGAAATGGTAGCACACAATGAGAATCAAGAGTTGAATGCAAGGAATGAATCGCGCGTCTTGCCGTTTCGAACGCCAATATGCAAATGTCTAGAAATGGTTGCGCACACTGTTGCCGACCCGAATCTCAAAAGTCAAATGCCAAAAATGAATTGTGTGTCTTGCCGATTCAAATATCAATATGTAAATGCCAGAAACGAAGAGCACATTCACGCGCACAAGAAAAAATCTCCCAATATGAAAATTAGGGCCAAGAACTCGAATGCCTTTGAAAACGGGATCGGGCACCCAGCCCGACCTCCGTCTTACCGCCCTGATCAAGGATCACCAATACAATGAAGGACAAGGCCTGGAAGATCAAAGTAGGCCTCCGGAACAGGAGCTGAGGAAATTGCTGCTGCTCTGCACCGGGACCTCTGAATAGTGAGCACGTGGAGCTGGGCTGGCTCCCTTACATAGAGTCTGGCCCAGCCCAGAAACCACACCCAGTCATGCTGCAGAGAAAGCTTCTAGAAAGCTCTGGAAAGGGACCACACCCTCACACACTCTGAAAGCCTGCAGCAATACATTGCAAATGAACAGTATTTACAAGCACCTTGAATATAGGTCTTCAGGATTAAACTCTGCAATGCAAAAGGTTAAACAACAGCAAATCAACATAATGCATGAATTATGCTCTTGCATAAAGACTGGGTTTTTGCATTGTAGTCGCCCGTAGAGCGCACACTGCCCTGATGTTGACAGATTGTCATTATGGCATTGGCGGTCAGCTGACCGCCACGCTGGCGATGGTGATAGTACTATCGCCAGGTCGGCTGTAATGACTGCCAAATTATGACAAGGGCGGTGATCCCTCCCATAGACAGCCAGTGTACCACCCCAACTGCCAGTGCAGTACAATCACTGAACACGGCAGTAACCATCTCCAGGCAGGAGGAAAACAAGGATCCGCCCACCATGTTATACCATTGCAGACCGCCAGAATGTCCGGGGCATTAGCAACACCACCAAAAGCCTTGCAGAAACGCATCATATACAAGGAGACACTCACCACCAAGGACACAGAGGAGTCCGCGGTCACCATGGAACCAAAACTGGAAGTCTTCCCGGTGCTGTACCACACCATGGCCGTCCAGGAGCACCAACACCGATGAAGATGATGACAGTGAGTACAGCCGCCAAGCACACAAGGGAGGGGAGAGTGACACACACCATTCACACACACACCCAAAAAGATCTGCAGAGTAAACAACAGCAACATCAGCCAGAATTAAAGAAAGCCAGGACACATACCTTAGGTCCAACCTCTGTAATTCGCTGGACCTGCACGCACAACAATTGAGGCAACTAAATACAAAGGGACATTGTCTAGTCCATTGTCAGCCATTAGCCACAGTGCAACGTCCAAGGCCCAACTTGACTCCTGACAGCCCAGTCACTCCACTGGGCAGGGGCATCATGGTGATGGTAGGCAGGCACTTCAGGGGATGGGGGGTGGGGGGAATAGGTGGTGGGGGGGTTCTTCTTTGTAGGGTGGTCCTTGGGCTTGGGTTTTGGAGGGGGCAGGTCCTTGCCCTTCCAGCTTGGGGTCGGAGGAGTGGCCATTGGACCGGGGGCCGGAGTACCACCCTTCTTCACCTGAGTGGCAGGAGTACACTTAGGGGGAGGAACTGGAGTCGATTTGGAGCTGGAGATACTGGGCTGGGGGTGGGACTTTTCTCTTAAGGGCAGGATGGGGGTGGGGGAGGGAAGAGGTCAAGGCAGGAAAGGAAAAGCTTCTTAGGACCAATGCGGCGGGTGTTGGAGAAGGTATGAGAGTGGAGGTAGAGAGAGTGTTTGATAGAGGAGGAGGTGTGCTGGACTTGGGTGAAGATGAATGGGCAGTGTGAATGTGTGAGGTGGATGGCTGTTGGGGGTCTGAGTCGGAGCATTTGTGTGTCTTTGGAGGGGGGCAGACAGGGAGGGGGAGGAAAAACAGGACATGTGGATAGATGTGTGTGCTGCATGAGGTGGTGATGGTGGTGGTGGTGGTGACTGCGCATGTGGTGTATGGGGTGCATTTCTGTGGGTCTGCTGTTGTGGTGACTGTGAGCAAGGCTGTACAGGTGACAGGATCTGGGAATGTTGGTGCTGTGCATGCAGCTGTGAGTGCTGATGTGGCTGTGAGGGAGGAGGAGGAGGGGAGACAGTGGAGGCAGTGGCTGATGTTGTGTGTGCATCTGTGTTTTGGCTGCGTGTGTGCTTGTGGACTGAAGTGTGGTACCTGTGTTTGTGTGAGTCCTGTCTTGTTTTGGGTGCATGCTTCTCAGAATGTGTGTGTGGAATGGGTTGGTGGAGAGGGGACAGGGATTGGGAAGAGGTAGTTGGAGGGGGGACTGAAGAAACAGGGACACTAGCTGCCATCAGAGAGGAGACCAGAGCCTGAAAGAATCTCTGTAGGGCCGCCAAGACTCTGTGAATGCCCTCCAGGTAGGCATTGCATTGCTGCATCTGGGATGCCATCCCATGGATGACATTCACTATGGTTGACTGCCCTACAGAGATGGATCTCAGGAGGTCAATAGCCTCCTCACTGAGGGCAAAAGGGCTGACTGGGGAAGGGTCTGAAGTGCCTGGAGCGAAGGAGACACCCACTCTCCTGCGTGAGCGGGCACGGGCAACTCCGTGGGGGGCTACTGGGAGGGAGGTGCTGGTACAGGGGTGGCTGAAGATGAAGTTGCTGGAGTGGTCCCAGAGGGGTCTGCCACCACCAAGGAGCTTCCATCGGAGGAGGAATCAAAGTCAGTTGTAGCAGCTCCAGACTCCCCTGTGGTGCTCCCCTCACCCTCCAACCTACTGGTCCCCTCGGCGTCGGTGGACGCTGCTTCCTGGGTCCCATGGACTGCAACTCCCTCACTCACCGGTGCCCCTGCTCCTTCGCCAGATGATGCTAATGCACACATGGACAGGATGACAAAAGGAGATGGGGGAGAAAGAAAGGGAGCACAAGTTCAATCACAGCACCAACAGCACAGATGGTATACACATCACTATCACTCACTGGGACTAAGAATGGGCAGTATCGACCACAGTGGCATACCATTACCTAGGTACTACAGCAGGTAGGACCCAAACACTACCATCTGCACACCTACTGGGACCAACTAAGCCCTTTCTGCCATGGCAAGCTAGCTACCTAGCATTACCAAATATGCATACCACCCTACATACCTAAGCAGGACCACGCAGCAATGGCTAAACCGGCATATTGGGGCATCCACCGACTAGACCCTTGCACCCAAATCCCATGCCATGGGTGTACCAGGTCTCCTGAAGTTCAGGTGTCTCCATCTGGCAGGTGGATCGCTATGCTACTCCCCTGAGAAGGTCTGCCAGATTGTGGTGGTGTGCTGCATGCTGCACAATGTGGCCCTCAGACGCCATGTGCCCTATCTGTAGGAGGAGGGGGGTGACAATGCACCTGTGGCAGCAGTGGACATTGAGGACAGTGAGGAGGAAGGAGAGGAGGAGGACGCGGACAACAGGACACATATCATTCAGCAGTACTTCCACTGACACTCAGGTAAGAATGTTGATCTTTATATTTCTCCATTTAAGTGATGTGGTTTATGGCTGTTGTATAATGGCAGTCAGTTCCTTTGCATCCAAATTAACTCTCACCTACGCCTTCCCTTATTGCAGATGTTGGTGTGGTTTTAACAGTGAAATGATGTGATGTGCACAGACTGCTGAGAGACATATGTAGGATGGATTTACACATTAGAGGACATTTGCACAGGATCAAGTAGTTCAATACAATTCAGTACATTGTACAATTCTTTCTGAAAAAGCACTCTTACTCAAGTTGTGTCCAAGGGTATTTATTTTTAAATTAGGTATACAATGCAAAGTGCAATAGAGCGGAGTGATGGTTAGGAAAAGTCCAGTGTAGTGGGCCAGTCTGTTTGGAGCATAGGTCCAGTGTCCAAGGGGCCATAGGAAGAGGAGCAATGGCAGTTCAAAGTGAACAAGGTGGCACAGTGGAACACAAGGGGGACATTCTGGAGGGGCTCATTTCCTGGCAGTGGTCTTGGCAAATGTTTCTGGTGTCTGTCTGGGTTGAAGGGAATGTTTGTGGGGTGGTTCACCTTCTGTGGAGGGAGGGGTGCTGGTGGCCTGTGAGTCCTGTGGCAAGGCCTCCTGTCCACTAGCTGCAGCACATGTGAAGGGCAGGTCAGTACACTGGCTAGTGTTAGGGGCCTGCTGGGGTGCTGTGTACTCCTGCATGATGTTCGCCATGTCACCCAGCACCCCTGCAATGGAGGGCATGGTGGTATTTAAGGCCTGCAATTGTTGCATGACCTCCTGGTGGTGTTTCCCCTGCAGCCGCTGGTTCTCCTGCATGATGTTGAGCACCTGACCTGGGATTGTTGGTATGCCCCCAGGACATTTGTGCGTGCCTCCTGGGCAGTCGGTTCCCTGGGCCTGTCCTCCCCCTGGTGCACAGCTATCCTCTGAATGTCCCTGGCCCCCTGTGCCTGTGTCCCCTGAATGGTGGGCTCACTCCCATTGACACTAGGACCCTCATTGTCTTGCCTGTGGGGTGTGGACTCGGGTCCCTGTACAGGTGGGCACACTACTGATTGACGTGTCCTGGGGACCAAGGTTTGGGGGCGTTGGCTGGCTGCTCTGGTGTTTGAGTCTGAGGGGGTGGCCCTGTGGTGGACTGGCTGTGGGATGGGGTAGCTGACTGACCAGTGGTCCCAGATGGGCCAGGGAGTCTATCCAGATCAAGACTTCCAGAGCTGCTGTCATCACTGAGGGCATCTTCTGGTAGGGGACTGGGTAGCCGTGGCACCTCCTCGCCGCTGACATTGGCTGGGCCACCTGTGAGGATGTAAGTGATGTATTAGGGTAATTGTCTGTGACATATTCTGCATTTCTAGCTTTCCCAATGATATTGTTGTTGTCCTCTCACCTTTGGTAGTGTATGGTGATGCATTGTGGGATTGGTAGTTCTCCATGCTGTGCATGCATTGGTGGTGGGTGTGCATGCAGTTGTGAGAGGGATATGCTTGCAGTGGGTATGGCATGCAGGGGTTGACATTTAGGAGTGGTAATTGGGGTAGTGCACTGTGTAGGATGGAGTGGGATGAAGGGGGTCAGGGTGAGGGGGTGAGATGGCATGCAGTTATGGGGAGGTGGTAGGTTGCTAATGGTGACTCACCAGTGTCCAATCCTCTGGCTACTCCAGTGAGTCCCTCAGGATGCTGTATTGCCAAGTCTTTGCTCCTCCCATGCTGTCAACTGTGGGGGAGGAAGTGGGGGTCCACCACCAGTCCTCCTGATGGCAAGCTGGTGCCTTGCTACAATGGAACGCACCTTCCCCCGTAGGTCGTTCCACCTTTTTTGAATGTCATCACTTGTGTGTGGATGTTGTCCCATGGTGTTCACCCTGTCCACGATTCTCCGCCATAGCTCCATCTTCCTGGCAATAGAGATCTTCTGTACCTGTGCTCCAAACAGCTGTGGCTCTAGCCTGACTATTTCTTCCACCATGACCCGCAACTCCTCATCAGTGAAACAGGGGTGCCTTTGTGGGGACATGGGTGTTGTATGGTGTGTGTGTGTTGTGAGGAGGGTGATTTGTGATGTGGTGGGGTGTGTGGTGTGTGGTGCGTGACGGATGCATGGGTATTTGTGGTATGTGTGCGCAGTTGTCTGTGGGATTGACGTGGCAAGGAGCAGCGATCTTCTCATGTTTGCAAAGGTTGTGGGTGTTATGGGGGTGTGCTTTATAGGGCTGTTGGTGGGTGTGTAGGGTGTGTATATTTGTGTCAGGTTTATTTTTTTTTGTTCTGGCCGATGGTGTCTAGTTTTGTTTTTGGGTGGCCGTTCCCACCTTGGTGGTGTGCACCGCCAATGGTTTACCACTGTTGAATGTCCGCTGTGGTGATTCGTGGGTCATTACTTGGAGGGTCTTGTTTTGGCTGGCGTAACGGTATGGGAGCTAGTTCCAACAGTTTATCGCGTTCAGTGGGTCTGGCGGATTTGTGGTTGTGGCTGGTTTCTGTCGGTTTTGTGTGTGTATGTCATTATCTGGCAAACGGATGTTCGCCTCCGCAGCTGTATGTTGGCGGCAGTCACCACAGTGGTATTCCAATTTACCACCAATGTCATAATGAGGGCCTATGTGAATTGTGGGTGTTGTTCTTGGGGTCTGCCACCCCCCAGGGCCGGCTCACTATGTTCTGAGGTGCCCATCCTCAGAACATAGTTATATATTGTTGCTTGGCAGGAGCTGTGGCAGCTCCTGCCATGCGAGAGCAAACAGTAAGGTCCGCTCCCTGCAGGAAAACTGCTTCCACCTGCTGCGAGCTAACTTTTTATCTGTTAGAGAAAGAGATTAAATAATTGCTCCGACACACAGGGAAACACATTTTTGCTGCACCCTGTGTCAGAAAGCAGAGTTTTCATCTGTTTCCCTGCTTGAAAATATATGTGCAGAGAAAGAAATGAAAACATTGCTCCCACAAGCAGGGAGCTGCTATTTAAAGCAGCTCCCTGCTTGCAGAAGCAATGCCCGCTCCCCCAGGACACTTGGAGCTGGCTAGGACCACCGGGGAATAGAAGCTCCCCCATGGTCCTGTGCTGTCACCAAGTATCTTGTCTGTGTGACACATTGAAGTCATTCTTTGGAGAGACCATTGTTATAACAATACAATGGTCACTCTATAGAATGACTTCAAAGCGGTACGAAAGCAAGATGTTTGGTGCGAACATTTTAGTTATATATTGATGCACAGCAGAACAGAGTCACTGCTGGCCTAATTTTAAAACTCTTTGACTGTCACTCATCAGGTTGAAGGTTAAAATACTAGTATGTTATCATAGTGTGTCCCTCAACATGCACTGCTAATTACCCTACATATTGCAACACTCAGGACATCTTTGATAACAACATTGATAATATCAATGTAATATCTGCAGTAAAAATATTGAGGAAAAAACTGTGCATGCCAGGGGTGCAAGTAATAGTTACAGTAGGGCACAAGTTATAGTTGCTAGAAATAACTCTAACTCAAGCTGCTAAACTTCTATGGTTTTGTGAGAGTAATTTGAGAACCTAACTATAACATCCCTCTAACCATTGAAATCAACAGTTATAGTTATACCTATCACAAGAAACTGTAACTGGTACCCTAATGTAACTATAACTCGCACCCCTTCTGTGCACAGTTTTCTCATCAATAATTTGATTGCAAACACTGCAGTGATATTATCAAGATGTCACACAAGATGTGAGAACTGATGTAATATATGGGATAACTGTTGAATTTCTATGGTTTTGTGAGAGCAAAATCTGAACCTAATTATAGCGCCCGTAACCTTTGTTGTTTTATGTGAATTTCTATGGTTATTTAATGTTAAGTAATGTTTAATTACCTTACCTTAATCCAACACTCAGTGTGCACAGCCTTTGGATGTGCACAGTGGGTGGTTGGCCGCAGGTCCTGGCCTGTGGCCAGGTCCTGCAGGCAACACTTCATAGGCACCCAACCCGCACTGCACACGCTCTGCCTGCAGACACCCAACTTTGCGCCATGCACAGACTTTGCCCATGCGTGGCTGGGGTTGGCTGCAGGACCTGGTCACTGTGGCCAGGCCCCTTGGTCAACCCCTGCAGACACCCAACCCCGAGCAACACATGGCATTTGGCCATACCAAGCCAGGCCCTGGGGCCATCCCCCCACATGCAGACAACCCAGAAGGGGGGCATGCAGCCCCCTCACCATGCCAATTACTGCCAAGTGGACATCATCCCGAGGCCTATAGATATAGTGAATGGAGAGGGGGGCATGCAGCCCCCCTCCCCTGATCGATTTTGGCCCCAATCCTTGCTGGGTAAACCACAAATGTCAATAGATGAACCTGTATTGAACCCTCTGGCAGCTTTTCACTAAGCAGTCCTTCTTTGGTTAGAGTCAATGTGCAATGTTTTTTTTGTAACACTCAAACAGTAATAAAGTGAAAATACAACACAAAAGAGAATATTTTAGTAAATAAATGACAAAAATCCAATAAGTTGAATAGGAGATGTGCATTTTTAAAGTGTGAATTAAAATAGCACCAGAAAGCGCAAAGCACCAACTACGTTTATGTGGTTCTGCTTGTCAACAGGGTTGTCAATGAATCAGACTGCAAGCTGGATCTGAAGAAGGATTTGTCAACAGTGGCTGGCTGGAGAGCAGGTCTTCATTGAGTGCCCTGGGTCCAGTGGAAAGTTTGAGTCTCTTAATGTCGATGGTGGAAAAGCTCCAGAAGTGCAGAGTCCGAAATCCAGACCCAGAAGGCGTGGTCGATGGCAGGTTCCTGCTCGGCATTGGTCCCAGAGAAATTCTCTATGTGCATATTTAAAAACTTCCCTGGCAGTCAAGATCCCTTCAGTGGGGCAAACCACTAAGTTCAAATTTAACTGGTAATTCAGTGTCCGTGACTGCAGCTCAGTGTCTGTCCATGATAGCCTCTGTTTCTTTTAGAGAAATGTTCAGAAAAGTTTCTAAGTGTGCATTTTGCAGTCTTTGTGACAGGAGGAGCATACTCTAACCCTAACCACATGTTCAGGGCCTAGTGTGAACCTTTTGGGGGTTAGGACTCACTCCGGCAGAGGCTGTTAGACTGGTCAAGGGCAGTTCCAGTTGGAACTAGTTAGGAGAAGAAGCAGGGAATGTGTTGAAGATGGCCTCTGCAAGTTTGTTGTGTCCCTCTAGATGCAGCCAACTGACCCTTGAAATTACTTCTGGGTTCCTGGGTTCAAGACAAGCAGCTCCAGGCTTCCGTTGTCTCAGTCTTCACAGATTCAGGAGTGTTTTGATTTCAGGTTATGGGGTTTCCACTTGTATGCCCAGTGCCAGCATATGGGTGGGAGACAATCCTTTGTTTACTGCCAAAACTAGTCTGGTCAGTTCTCCCCTCTTCCCTGGGTTTGGCTACAGCTTGGCTAGTGAAACAAAAGGCAAGGGCAGCCTGGTGCAGGTCCCTTTGAGTGTGCTGGGGCACGTCCCTATGAAGTGCCATCTGGGTAGGGCACAGCTATTCCCCACCCTTCCTGTCAGGAAGACCCACTACGCTCTCCACCCAGGCCTTTTGTCCACTATCTGGCTTCAATATACGTTTTCCAGTGGGGTAGCATCAATGCAGCAGCTGTCCACTCACAGGAAGGCCCCCAAAAGAATTAGTCAGAGAAATGCTAACTTTCTAAAAGTGGCATTTCTAAAATAATAATTTAGAGTTCAGCCTTACCATTAAAGAGGATTTGAAATTACAATTGAAATAAATTGAAGACATATTTTTGTAGCTGTTCCAAAACTGGATTGGTCACTCATTAAATGTATTGAGGTAAACCAGTGTTAGTCTATAGGAGGCCAGCCTTGCCTTAAAGTATTAAGTTGTAAAGCATTAATTATACATGTCCAAAATGTCAACTTCTATGCACCCTGCCCTGTGAACATTTAGTTCCTGCCTTAGGCGTGACTAAATAAGTATTACAAAGGAAGTTTTAAGGCTAGCAAAAGACTTAGGGGGTCATTCTGACCCGGCGGGCGGCGGGCGCCGCCAAAAGACCGCACCGCTGTCAAATGACCGCAGCGGTCATTCTAACTTTCCCGCTGGGCCGGCGGGCGATCTCCAAAAGATCGCCCGCCGGCCCAGCGGGAAAGCCCCTGCAAAGAGGAAGCCGGCTCCGAATGGAGCCGGCGGATTGGCAGGGGTGCGACGGGTGCAGTGGCACCCGTCGCGATTTTCAGTGTCTGCAAAGCAGACACTGAAAATCTTTTTGGGCCCCCAGGGGCCCCACGACACCCGTTCCCGCCAGCCTGGTTCTGGCGGTGTAAACTGCCAGAAACAGGCTGGCGGGAAGGGGGTCGGAATTCCCTGGGCCAAGGGTAAACCGGCGGGAAACCGCCGGTTCCCCTTTTCTGACCGCGGCTTTACCGCCGCGGTCAGAATGGCCCAGGAAGCACCGCCAGCCTGTTGGCGGTGCTTCCTCTGCCCTCCACCCTGGCGGTTTCAAACCGCCAGGGTCGGAATGAGGGCCTTATTTTTTAAGTCAAAATGGCAGTTAATAACAGGTAGTACCATATTCTAAGGACCTATAAGCAAAATAAATATGCCAATCGTGTATATTCCAATTTTACCATGTTTAAAGGGAAGAGCACTCACACTTTACCACTGGTTGGCAGAGGTAATGTGCACAGAGTACCAGTGCCAATCCAAACAGGTTCAGGTATCGGAGGCAAAAACTCTGGGAATCAGCATGCAAAAAAATGGTTATTCTTAACAAGCTGCTTTACACTCTTTGCTACCTGCTGCCCACATTCTTTGCTTGCAATTTCCATAGCCTATCTGCCATCAACTCCGAATCCTCATCATGTAGTTGCACTGTTTTGCATCCATACTGCATCCAAAAGCTTGATATGGGCAAATGGAGGCCGTGCCTTCTGTACTGGTGAAAGCATAGGAAGGGAGACAGGAGAGAAATGCTATGAAGAAAAAAGTAGGGATTAGTAGAACCGACATGTGGGGAGTGAATAGGAAATTCAAGCTGAGGTACTAGAGAGCAGTGTAAAGGGGTTGGCACCACTAAGAGGAGGTAAGTAGAATGAAGACTAGAAGAAGGTTGACAATATGCAATGCTTTCTCCAAGGAACAAAAGAGAACAAAGACAGAACCAATGGCTGTTTACTTTTCGATGATCCCGAAAAGTCATTTGGGTTAAAAGAAATCTCATCTGAATATCTGCCTAAATGCCTCTTCTGGCTGTAAGGCAAATATAAAGCTAGGTTTTCTCTCATATATGGCAATGTTGTATTAGAAATGAATTTTAGAACTATTCTAACACCTAATGAGTAAAGATCCCTTGTCTTAAAAGTTTAGATAAATTTTAGCGTCTAATGAGCGAAGAGCCCTTTCTGATGTGGTGAAAGAGTTTCGTGAAATGTTTGGTAAAGAAATCACTTGATTTATGTAGCAACCAGGTTTTACTTTTGGTAGGAAACTCTGCTGAGTTCCCATTCCAACCTATTCCTAAAAAGAAACATCTACATGTCTTGCACACACAGGGGTAGATTTATAACTTTTTGGTGCAGGGCAGCACAGCAAGTCACCTTGCTGTGTTGACCTGCATCAAAGGTAAAGGGCAGGAATGTGCTATTTATGTGCAATATGGCACATTTCTGTCCTTTCCCCCTGTGCAGAAGCCGGTTGGGCATCCTAGTACCAACGCAGGCACCCTTTCACCCTGGTGCAAGGGTACCTGCATTGTAGGCAGGATTGATTTTGTGCAGAAAGAGGCAACTTCCTGCACAAAATAATCTATAGAGGCTTTCTACTCTTTCTTTGTGTGCTGCAAAATGCCCTGGTGAAACCAGGGACTCCTATATTGCTGTGTAAAACAAGATGCCACAGTATGCCTGCAGCCTTATAGAAATGATTCAATACTTGCTCTTGAGAGACCACTTTTATTAACCAGTTAGCTACATATGAGCTGCCAAAGATAGGTTGTGTTCTCGGATGAGCCACTACTACTGCAATGCACTGTGGGAAGGTGACGTTGAGCCGAAACAGAGAATCTTCAATTAGAAATCGATGACCTTACCTACTACAATTTGTTGAAACTTGTAGTGCCTTTTTATGATTCAAAATGTAATAGCAAGCCTCTTGTAAATCTATAGACCACATTCAGTCTCTCTAAAGGACTGGGGGGAATCTGGTGCTATCCCAGCATGCTGAATTTTTCTTTTCTGATCTATTTGTTTATCCGTCTGAGGTCAAATATCTGTCTGAAGTATCGTTTTGATCCTTTCTTTCGAGCCTGAGGGTAACAGAAATACATCCCCATTCCTTTTTGCTGAGTCAGTACCTCTTCCACTGTCTGCTTTTGGAGTAAGGTGTTTACTTCTGCAGAGGCAAGCCTTGATGTTGTTGGTAAGATTTATTTTCTGGTACAACAGGTGGAGAAGACTGGAATCTGAGAAAATATGAATTTTGAACAATATTCAATAACTAATTGTCTTTTGTTATTTTTGCCACTCTTGCAGATGCATGACGGTACTTCTCTACCTATGGAGTGACCAATGGGGAAGAGAGAAGGGAGCAGTCATAGCTTTGCCAGTAGTTTTTCTGGGCCTTCATTCCCTCTGGCAGTTCTTCATTGAGAGTATGGTTATCTCTGCAGTTAAAGCTGTTGTTGCTGTGACCATTGAGTGATTTCATCTCTCTGCTGGAATAACCATATACCATAAGGTCTGTAGCACTTCCTATAGCCCGTCTTTCATTCTAGACCCACCATTTTTAAAGTATCCATTTCAGACTTCATGCAGGACATCTCATTGTCCCCCTGTGAGCCAAACAGAGATCATCCTGAAAAAGGAAGATTCAAAATTCTTTTTTGTGCTTCTGGTTTCAGACCTGTGACTCTAAGCCAAAAACATCTCTGGAGACATATATTGGGACCATATCCATGGGAAGCCTGGTGTCAATATCCACTGTGGGCCTTATGACATGGTTAGAAACCAGCATCCTTCTAGCAATCTTGGTTAAAAATCTTGTATGTCTTCTTTACAAAGTTTTTCTGTACATCTTAGCAGAGAATCCCAGAAGAAAATGTCATGAGGCGCAGCAGTGCTGTGCCACTTGCAGCTTTCATGTCTGTCGCTGAAATGTCATACATCTTCCTCCTACTGAACTTATGCTTCTCCTTTCCTTACCTGGAGGAACAGAAGACGAAGGTGTAACTGCATGAGATTTGTTTGCCACTGAAATAATGATAGAGTAAGGGGGTGGATCTGTCCTTAGAACTAGTGGGTGCTGGTCCTAAGCATTGTAGTTTCTTCCAGAGCCATGATGGAGCGGACTTCACGGAAGATGGAGCCAGGAACCATGGCATGGTCTAACAAGAAAGGACAAGGGAAGGTCACCCAATGTAGGAGAGATGAGTGAAGGAGGAACAGTCCTAGCAATATATGACCATGAGCGTTGAAGCCTCCTACCTCTGTGTAAGCTTTATCTTCTAGAAGACTTTCTTGAATGCGAATGAGTCCATCTGCGAGATCGACACCTGTGACTCCTCTCCATTCTTGATGGTTTAAAAGGCACAGATGTAGACTGAGGTACCACTGATGGAAGGTGTGGAGAATTCACAGAGACACATGCAGTTCTGGAGTGAATTGAGGCAAACCTGATCTCCAAAGAGAACAAGTTATTGGCAGAGTAAGAAAAGGATTGATCTCACTGGTGGCCGAGTAGGTTCTGAAGCACTCTGAATCAGAAGATCTCAGCACTCTCCTTTTTTCAGGTGGTGGAGCAATTCCACTGACACACTAAGCTTTGAGGGCAAAGAAGCAAGAGACAGGGATTTAGATCTCGTCCACTGATAGAGGATGTGTAAGAGGGTTCTTTGGACTTTAATGTCAAAGGTGATCTTGACGTCATATGTGGTTTTGACGGCATGTGTCAACACCAGGGAAGTGTGCGCTCTGTTGGCAACTAGAATGCAAAAACTCAGCACTCTCAAAACAACGTCATTTATGCATTGTGCTGATATGTTGTTGTTTAACCTTTTGCATTGCAGAGTTCAATCCTGAAGACTTATTTGTAATGTGCTTACAAATGCTGTTCATTTGCAATGTATTGCTGCAGGCTTTCAGAGTGTGTTAGGGTGTGGTCCCTTTCCAGGGCCTTCTAGAGACTTTCCCTGCAACATGCCTGGGTGTGGTTGTGGGCTGGGCCAAGACTCTATAAAAAGGAGCCAGCCCAGCTCCAAGTGCTCACTATTCAGAGGTCCCGGAGCAGAGCAGCAGCTACTTCCTGAGCTCCTGTCCCAGTGGCCTATTTGATCTTCCAGGCACCTAATTTCATTCTTCATTTGGAGATCCTTGTTCTGGGCGTTAAGACGGTGGTTGGGCTGGCCTCCCGACGGCGTTATCGAGAACTCTCATGTTCTTGGGCCTAATTCTTTTATGATTTGACAGAGTACTTTGCACGTGTGAAATATGCGCTTGAGTGTTTGTGACATTTGCAGGGTGGCTTGCGAATCGGCAAGACGCGCGATTCGTTTCATGATAATTTAATCTTGTTATTCATTGCACGCTACCATTTCTTGACAGTTGCATGGTGGCTTAAGAATCGGCAAGACGCACGATTCGTTTTATGGAGTTTTAACTTTGTTGTTCATTGCGCGCTACCATTTCTTGACATTTACATGGTGGCTTAAGAATCTGCAAGACGCGCAATTCATTTTATGGTGTTTTAACTTTGTTGTTCATTGCGCGCTACCATTTCTTGACATTTACATGGTGGCTTAAGAATCGGCAAAAGATGCGCGATTCCTTTCATTGTACTTTGATCTTGTTATTCATTGAGAGCTGTTATTTCTTTGGCATTTACATCATGGTTTACAAATCGGCAAGACCCGCGATTCGTTTAATGATGATTTTACTTTGATATTCATTGCGTACTACCATTTCTTGGCTTTTTACATGGTGACACTCGAATCGGCAAGACGCACGATTCTCTCCTCCAGTTTAATTCATGTTGTTTATTGGATGCCACTATTCTAAGATATTTATCATGTAATATTCGAGTTGACAAGTTATGTGATTTGTTTTTCCTGAATCCATATTGTGATATTCATGGTGCACAATCCTTTTATGGTGTTTACTATATATATATATATATATACATCTACAATATGCACAATTTGTGTTGAAACATTTTAAGAGTACACAGAAGATCAGAGTGTCTAGATGCAATATTGTATCGTCCTATTATGCATTCTCAAAAAAGGATTTATACGACTGGTTTAAAATTTAGTCAGAACCTTTTTCTGATTCTCATGTAAAGGAAAGTACTGGAATAAGAAAGTTTTCATTTAATCCATCTTGATTCCCTTACAGGTATCCGGCCATCTTGAAACTTAGTCATTTTAAACTTAATTCTCAGATTGTTCATGTTTTCAGAATGACTATGCTTAGAATCACAGTCTATTATTGATTTCAGGAGATAAAATTTTCATATTGTGTGTTCTAACCTTTTTCTCACTACAGGTCTCCTTCCCAGCTGTTTCCCTTCCTAATCCCCTCTTCCGCTCTTGAACTCTCTTAGCCTCTGTGATTTATCTATCAGAGTCTGTTCAGTGGTGGACGTGTTGGGAACGTGCGCAGACCCCGAGGTTCTGGTGACTCTGACAGCATGGTACTCATGGGTGTCGACAATGCTATTGACATTGACAGAGGTCTCAAAGTCAACTGCTTATTTGACTTTGAAGTCAAATTGATGTCAATGAAGTCTTTGATGGTGAACAAGTTAGGATTGTGACTGTCTTTGTCATTGTTAGTTTCAGCATCAAACTGGAACATTGTTTCTTTTTCTGAGAGCTCCTCTCTGAAGATTTACCTATGTGGGTGCCCTTAGAGATGGAACAGGATTCATCATCTCCTCACCCATCCGGTCCTCTTGCAGCTGTGTCCTGCACTATGTTCTGCAGGTGGCACTGGTTGATTTTCTGTCAGTCTTTAGGAGACTTAGAGACTTTCTCTAGCAGTTTTTGCAGGCCCCAGGACAATGGTAATCTGAAAGGCCCACTATGCACATATTCTAACTCTGCTTTTGTGTTACCTCAGACAGGGTACTTGAAAAATAGTGAAGGCATCTTGCAGGGTATATAAACAATTCCTGTCAGAAAATAAAATGTGAAAAACACATCCTTTGGGGATGTCAAATGAAGATGTTTTTAATCAGTTTTAGAAAACTTCTCTGAGGAAAAAACACAAAAAGGCTAAACTCAGTGCTCCAGGATCCTGTTGCTGAGAGGCAAGAAAAAGATGTGACCTGACTCCTAAGGGCCATGATTGGACACAGGCGGAGTGCTGAGGCCATTAAGGTCAGAGTGCCAGCTTTGCTTTCATGTATAGTGGAGCCAATTTGCTAACCTTTCATTTTTCTTTTAAAAAAGCTTTATGAAGATGCTTTCCAGTCATGTTTGTTAATGCAAGGACAAACATGTCTAGTTGAATGGGTTTTTAAAAGGCAAATAAATATAATGAAATTTGGCCAATCTGTGAAATCTGCAAAGACAAATGTTTTTTCTACATGTGAGTGGGACAATTCAATGTTTACGACGATTGATGAGGATCACCTGGAAGACACCTAACCTACCATACTTAGCTACCATATTTGCCATATCTACTAACTATGATTACATATCATATCTAACCTATCATACCTAACCTACCATAGCTACCATGCCTATCTACTATACCTACCTGCCATACATTCCTACCAACCATACCTAGCTACCATAAGCAATTATCATACCTAACCTACAGTTCTACCTTACTATACATACTATATCCTCCCTACTATATACACACCACCACACCTACCAAATCAAATCTAACCTGCCATACCAAACATGATTACCTTTCATACCTACCTTCAGTATCTACCCTACCTACTTCCATACCTAATCTACCATACCTAACCTGCCATACATACCCCTCCTTCCCAACCCTACCACCCTACAGTACCTCCCTACCTACCACATTATGCTTACTGTGCCTCACCTTCAATCCTAAGCTACTATACTTTACTATATCTACCCTACCATATATAGAGTGAACCAACCATATCAACCTGCCATACCAAACATACATACCTTTCATACTTACCTGCAGTACCTACCTACCGACAATGCCTAACCAACCATAAAAGGCTAACATATTTAAACTACCCTACATACTATACCATCACACCTTATAACCTAGCACAGTATACTTACCAAACCTAATCTACCACACCTTACCTACCATCACCAACCATATCTACCTACCTAGCCTGCCATACATATTTTACAATATCCAGTGTACCTTCCTACCTACCATACCAACTCTACTCTATCTAACATACCTACTGTACCATACATACTATTCATACTTGCATAGTTTCTCTACTAAACAAAACAACTTCAAAAGTAATGCTTATTTGAAGTACAAATAATTTGCTTTCAATTCCCTTTATAATTCATGCAGCTCAATGTAATGTTGTATTCTAATGTCATAAGGTGATAGATGCACTATATATTACAATTCAAATATACTGAGGAACTGGCCTGACAGTGCGGGAAGGACTTTTCCAATTGGAGCAGGGTATAGATTGATTTACATATGGCTGGGTCCAAACTGAGAGTGCATGGTCTGCAATACACTGATGGACTTGGATGAGGCCCAGAATAATTACCAGTGGCTGAGATTAATTCAAGCATTTCACCCATCACTCTATTGTATACTTCTATGCAACGCCCAAAGTGTGACGGATGTACCCAGTTGTGGGTCCATGCTCACTGTGCCACTAGAATCAAAGTGCATATGACTGACGAGGCCCAATCAGGGCGAAACCGGTCTAGAATTGCTTGTGTGCTGGTTCATGGTGGACCTGGCCTGTCAATTCAAGCTGGTCTGTTGCTATTGGACCAGGGTGGTTAAGACTGATTTGCATCCAGCTGGGTCCAAACTGATGTGTCAATGTGTGCAAAATATTAATGGACTGGTACGTGTCCCCAAGTAATTACCAGTGCCTGAGATTAATTCAAGCATTCCAACCATCACTTTTTTCTATAGTTTACTGCTACTTCCTTAGTGCTGTGGGTATGCCCAGGCAAGAGTCCCTTGCTCATTGTACCACTGGACCCAAGCTGCACTTGACAGATAACCCCCAAAGACATCAAAACCAGTCTTGGGTTGCTTGTGTTCCAGTTCAGGGAGGCCTGGCCTGGTTGTTTGGGCTAGACTGCTCTTTTTTGATCAGAGTAAAGGTTGTATGCATATGACTAGATACACACTGAGGTGGTATGGTGTACAAAATAATGATGGACTGTGATGTGGCTTGAGAAATTACCAGTGACCTAGATGAATTCATGTATTCCATCCATCACTTTTTTCTATACTTCAGTACAATACCCCACGTATGACAAGTATGTCCAGACATGAGTCCTATCCTCGCTGTGCTACTGGAACCAGACTGCGCATGACTGCTAAGTCCAGATCAATCTGAAACCAGTCTTGGGTGCCTTGGATGTCCATTCAGGGAGGACCTGGTCTGACATTTTGAGCTGGACCATTCCTACTTGAGCAGGGTTGCACATAGCTGTCTCCAAACTAGGGTGTCATGTTGTGCAAAATAATGATGAACTGGGATGCAGCACTGAGTAATTACCAGTGGCTAAGCTTAATTGCAGCATTCAATCCGTCACATTTTTGTATATTTCAGTGTGACTGCCTAAGTTTGATGAATATGCCCAGATGTGAGTCCCATGCACACTGTGCCACTGGAACCAAGTTGCACCTAACTGACAAGCCACAATCCACAATCAGGTAAAAACTTATTTTAGGCTGCTTGTGTTCCAGTTCAGGGAGGACCTGGCCAGGGAGTTTAGGCTGGACTGTTTTTATTCAAACAGGGCCAAGACTGATTTCCATCTGGCTGGGTCCAAACTGAATTGGCATGGTGTACTAAAAAATGATAGTCTGGAATCCTGACTGAGTAGTTACTAGTGACTAAGATTAATTCAAACATTCCATTCCTCAATTTTTACAGGCTACAATGTGATGCCGTAGGTGCGACAGGTGTGCCAGGATGTGGGTCCCATGCTTACTGGGCCACTGGAACCCAGTTGTACCCGAATGACAAGACTCAATCATGGTGGAACCAGTCTTGGGTTCCTTGTGTTCCAGTTAAATGAGGACCTGGTCTGGCAATTTGGCCTGGACGGTTCCTTTTGGAGCCGGGTCAAAACTTATTTGCATATGTTGGGTTCAAACTGAGGTGGCATAGTGTGCAAAATAACAATGAATTAGGATGTGGCCACCTGTAATTATCAGCAGCTAAGATTAATTCAAGCACTCTATCAGTCACTCTTTGTAAAAGAAATAAAAATATAACACCAAATCCTTCCCTTTTAAATGTTTTCCAACAAAATTAACAATTACAATAAACAGTATAGATAATAAACCAGAGCTATTGCACTGCCAATTATTGTATATAATTGAACTTGCAGACTCTTGGAAGAATGGGACATATAAACTAAAACAGGTTGCAGGTCTCAAGAAAGGCTTTATGTTTAGTCATAGCTAATGACAGAAAAAATACTGCACCCTTTACAGAGAGCATCAAAAAACGTTCATTGAGGATAATATTGTTAGGTTGTTACCAAGCCCATAATAGTGAATATTTACCAAAATCCAAGATGTACATAGTTTTGGTCTGTTGTAATACAGGCATAAAAATCTGAGTAGAACGAAAATAGGTGATGATTAAGAAACCATTTGTATACAAATCAACCAAAACAGTAAAAAACTTTCTTTCCATAAAAGGGATATAGAATTGTTTATGAAATGACATTCTACTAAGTCTGTGAAATGATTGTGCTTAATTATTCTTTCACAGATTATTGCATCTCCTGAGGCAATGGATCATAGTCTCCACTTAGAGGGAGCCATACCTTTTGCCACCTAAATTCGAGATATTCTACACTCAAAGTTATATGCAATGCTTTTTGATATAGTAATACGGGTTCAAGGCAGCTAAGATTGTAGGCTACTGTGAGGAATCTGTAGTTAGATGTTAAAAGCGTTGACTTTTGTATTATTGGCAATACACTTTAACATGTGATTACAGTGTCACAACAGCACAGATTTGGATATAAAGTGCCTACAATCTGTCTCCCTATCTCTGGTCCCAGTGAAGCAAATTTCCAGAAAAATATCTGAATCCTATCAGCGTTCTTTGAAGTCCAAGATTTTATAGTTTTAGATGAGTTTTTATCTGCATTGAAGTGGTGTGGTATGTAGTGTTAAGGTTTTTGACTATTGCTCTGGAATAGGGCTGTACTGCAGCAGAAAATAGGACTGGGCACCAACATAAAAGTGGCATCACATTAGTAAATATAAATCTAAAACAAGCATTTGCAATGCAATGGGTCTCGCGTTTGCTCGCTTTAGAGCTATTTGCGTTGTAAAATCCTAACCGGGCTTTTCTTGCCGCATAAACTAATAATGAAAAATAAAACAGTTTCACATATGCGAGCTGATGGTCACCATGAGTGTGAAGGAGACACAGAAAAGGAAACAGAAGTTGGCTCGCAGTGAAACTTATCAGCAAAAGTGCCATGTTACCGGAAAAGTGCAATTATCCATGTAACAGGGTCGATGTCATGCAAAGCGCTCGACTTCTGCCCAGCAAGATCGCACAGCTCAGGAAATGAAAAGATAAAGTACTCCAGAAACCAGCTGAAAACACGGAGCCTCATATGTTTTCAGTAGTTTATTGGAGCGCTCGAGGAGGTCTAAACACCAGAAAAGGCATGACGTACGCATGCCTTTCACAAATGTAATCAATCGATTTTTAAAAGGCAAGCACACGAACTAATAAAAGTGACAGGCGTGACATGGTCATGGTTAGAAGCCCACAGGGAGATTATAACATGGTCCAGAGCACTTGTACGCACTCGACCCTAAAACGTGGCCCGTGTTTGTAAACTGGGACAGTTTTGAACATGTGAAGACATGCTGTATAAGTGTTTTGAAAGGTATGAAAGACTGCATGGATTTGAGCTTCCTGAGGAATGCTTTTTTAATATCAGAGAAATCACAGTTAATCCTGACCCAGCATGCCATGAAACTGCCCCACAAACAACCAAAAAAAGGCCCACACTATGACCTGTCAGACCAGCCCATGGGACAAGGCCTGATTGCCATTTAGGCTTGTCCAATCCTGCAGTGCAGAATTTTGTGCAACAACTGCTGTCGGTTAGCAGTATTTTGATACCTAGGGTCTAATTTATATGTTAGCAGAGAGAGAACTCCATCGCAACAGTGGTGAAGTTCCCTCCTCGACAAGACTATGGTACACACAGTCGATTTAAATGTAGGTGCTCCATAGTAGGACAACGGCAGAGACTACTCCCCCATGTTCAAACTTCTGCTGTGGCCCAAGAGAATAAGGGCTGTCAGAGTTGTGGACACATGTCTGCTGGCTTAATTTAGATGGGCAGGTATATAGCTGTTTTTCAGTGCCAGCCACTGTCAGGAAAACAAAATGGTGGTAAGGGACATTCAAAAGTGGCCAATGCCCCCCATCTCCATTGGATGAAATTCCCATGGTGATGGTGCATTGTTTTTTTATTTAAAAAAAGAAAATCCTGCTTTGAATTTTCTTTATGAAAAAAAAATATACTTTGATGTATGGCTCCGTCACTAGGCCGGAGGATATTTTACAAAATCTGGCAGGCAGCACCTTTGTCAGGGCTACAGAGTAATTTACTCAGTCGCTGTTAGGAATTGGGTCTCTATTTGGCAGGGGTATGCACCCTGTCCAAACAGGGACCACAAGCCTAGTAAGTGTAAGTCACAACACGACCTAAATTATCCTGTGCTCACCCTCTGGTATCTTGGCACAAAGCATGTACGCTTAACATAGAAGGCAATGTGTAAGGTATTTGTGCAATAACTCATACAGTAACATAGTGAAAACACCACAAAAAGACTCCAAACCAGGTTAGAAAAATAGATTATGTTTTTATAAATAAACTAATACCAGAACAACAGAATCCAATGTGTAGAAGTTGAGATATGATTTAGTGCTTAGAAGCAAATAGTGCTCTTAGAGGTTACTTTAGTTTATGCTGGACCGGGCCAAAGTCAACGTTTATGCTGCATTGGAGCACAGGCTAGCAACAGGACCCACACAGGCCCTGCAGAACAAAGTATCTTTCCTGGTCACAACAGTGAGATGCGTGGGGGTCCTCGCAGGGATGGTGATGCGTTGATCTGTCACGGGCAGTGTTGGCAATGATTCAGTTTTGTAGACAAGTGATGGAGCCACTATTCGTTGGTTTCAAAGGAAGTGCGATGAACCAGTGCCTTCATGCAGTTAAGGGATGCGTCAACTGTAGACTGTGGCAATGGCAAACGTGGTTTCAATGCGTCAGGCTTTCACGGCAATGCAGTGGTTCACAAAGCAGTGCGCAGATTCTACTCCTGCAACCGGGTCGACACGCATCTTCTGCTACATACAGACATAAGATGAGTTGATTTCCATAAGGTAAGTATCTGGGTTCTCTTACAGTGAACCTGGCAGAGGAGAAGGGAGAGAGACGTTGATATCCTTGAGTCTCAGGCAACGTGAAGCAAGCCAACAAGCACTTGGAGATCACTTGTGGTGCAAGGTAGAGTCCAATTCACCTTCAGCAGGATCAGAAAGCAGCAGGCAGCAGGACCATACAGCAGAAAAGCAGGCCCTCCAGGTCAGCAGTCTAGCAGACTAATAGTCCTTGCTGCAGCACAGCAGTTCTTCTGATAGAGTCCAGTTGTAGGTCCTGAAGTGTCTGATTTGGTGGGGTCAGAGACCCAGTACTTATACCCAGTTGTGCCTTTGAAATGGTAATGACTTCAGAGAAGGGTCTTTCAAGCACACAGATGCCTTTTCTTTCCAGCCCTGGCTCCAGACTATCAGTAGGGCTAATCAGCCCTTTGTGCGGGCACAGGTGCTGCTTCTTCATGTGTGTTATCCCCTCCCACCCTTCCTGCCCAGGAAGAGCCATCAGAATGTACATGAATACGATGAGTACTCAGACATTCCTAATCTTCCTGTGTTTGTGGCTGTCTAGAGGAAATGCACAAAGTGTAGCTGTCACCACCACAGACGTGCATTGGAGACAGGCTGCAGGCACACAGCTGTAAGAACAGAGAAATGTCTACTTTCTAAAAGTGGCATTTCTAAAACAGTAATGCTAAAACCTACTTCACCATTAAAGAGGATTTATCATTACCATTCTAAAGATGTGAAACGTAATGCAGCGACTCCTTTCTAATCAGGAATTACTGCTTAAAAGTGTGTTAAGGAATTCACAATGTTAACTATGAGAGGAGTAGACCTCACAGTAGTAAAAAAAGGAAATTTAGAGTTTTTCACTACCAACACATGTAAAACTTAAAAGTACATGTTCTGCCTTTTAGATACATTACACCCTGCCCTGTGGGTCACATAGCATCTACCTAAGGGGTGACTAATATGTAATAAAAGGGGTGTGTAAGGCTTGGCAAGGGGTTTTAAATGCGAAGTTGAAGTGGCGGGCCTGAGACATGGCTAAGGGGCTATTTTTGTGGGTGGCACAATCAGTGATGCTGGCCCACTAGTAGGTTTTAGTGCACAGGCACTGGGCACATGTAGTGCCCTTTGCTAGGACTTCTAAGTAAATTAAATATACCACTTGTGTGGAGCCAATATTACCATGTTGAAAGGAGAGAGCACAAGCACTTTAGCGCTGGTCAGCAGTGGTGAAGTGCACAGAGTCCTAACCACAGCTAAAATAAGATCATAGAAATGGAGGGATTCAGGCAAAAAGTTGGGGGAAGACAACCATAAGGCTATCAGGTCTAGCAGTTGCCATCAGGGAGGATGGGCTGTCCACCAAAATATAAATCGGCCCTTTAACCTGTTCTTTTGAGAAGGGTGCACCATGCTTAAATCATGACCTATGGCACTGTTTTTATTGACCACGTATGCTTTTATGTTTTTATGGTTCTGTTAAACTGATGGCAAACTTGTCGGTAATAAAAAAACATGCTTTCTCAGACCCAACAAGGGGCGCATTTTATCTTTTGAAAAAGCTTGTTGCAACCAGAGAACTTTGTTGATTTCAGACGTTACCATTATTAAAAAATAAACTAGATTAGATAAGCTAAGAAGCAATATTTGCTTAGTAGCTGTAACTTTGTGTTCCAGCATGCTAGGAAAGGCCAGTGTGACTTTGTTTATAGGCGTAATTCAGAAGATCAGGTTAATAAGCCAGGGGTTCATAATGATTCACTTATTTCCTGATAATCTTCATTACTCTGAATACCGTGTTTCTCCTAACAATACTTACTATATGAGGTGTTTAGCCTCCGCCAGGCTCCATGTGACACACTAAGCCTTGAGGGCAAAGAAGCAAGAGACAGGGGTTTAGATCTCATCCACAGATAGAAGATGTGGAAGAGGGGTTCTCTGGACTTTAATGTCAAGGGTGATGTTGACGTCATGTGTGGTTTTGACGGCATGGTACTCTTGGGTGTCGACAATGCTATTGACATTGACAGAGGTCTCAATGTCAACTGCTTATTTGACTTCGAAGTCAAATTGATGTCAATGAAGTCTTTGATGGTGAATAAGTTAGGATTGTGACTGTCTTTGTCATCGTTAGTTTCAGCATCAAACTGGAACATTGTTTCTTTTTCTGAGAGCTCCTCTCTGCAGGTTTACCTATGTGGGTGCTCTTAGAGATGGAACAGGATTCATCATCTCCTCACCCATTCGGTCCTCTTGCAGCTGTGTCCTGCAGTTTTTTCTGCAAGTGGCGCTGCTTGATTTTCTGTCAGTCTTTAGGAGACTTAGAGACTTTCTCTAGCAGTTTTTGTAGGTCCGAGGACAATGGTCACCTGAAAGGCCCACTATGCAGATATTATAACTGTGCTGTTGTGTTGCTTCAAACAGGGTACTTGAAAAATCGTGAAGGCTTCTTGCAGGGTATATAAAAAATTCTTGTCAGAAAATAAAAAGTGAAAAATACAGCCTTTGGGGATGTTAAATGAAGATGTTTTTAATCAGTTTGAGAAAACTTCTCTGAGGAAAAAACACAAAAAGGCTAAACTCAGTACTCCAGGATCCTGTTGCTGAGAGGCAAGAAAAAGATGTGACCTGACGCCTAAGGGCCATGATTGGACACAGGCAGAGTGGTGAGGCCATTAAGGTCAGAGTGCCAGCTTTGCTTTCATGTATAGAGCAGCCAATTTGCTAACATTGCCCTACCTTCCCTTTCTTTTTTCTTTTAAAAAAGCTTTATGAAAGATGCTTTCCAGTCACTTTTGTTAATGTAATGACAAACAAGTCTAGTTGAATGGGTTTTTAAAAGGCAAATAAATATAATGATATTTGGCCATTCTGAGAAATCTGCAAAGACAGGTTTTTTCTGCATGTGGGTGGGACAATTCAATGTTTATGACGATTGATGAGGATCCCCTGGAAGACACCTAACCTACCATACTTAGCTACCATATTTGCCATATCTACTAACTATATTTTCATATCATATCTAACCTATCATACCTAACCTACCATAGATTCCATACCTATCTACTATACCTACCTGCCATACATTCCTACCAACCATACCTAGCTGCCATAAGCAATTACCATACCTAACCTACAGTTCTACCTTACTATACATACTATATCTTCCCTATCATATACACACTACCACACCTACCAAATCACATCTAACCTGCCATACCAAACATAATTACCTTTCATACCTACCTTCAATATCTACCCTACCTACTTCCATACCTAATCTACCATACCTAACCTGCGAAGCCTAACCAACCATACAACCTACCATATTTATCCTGCCATACATACCACACCTTCCCAACCCTACCATCCTACAATACATCCCTACCTACCACATTAAGCTTACCGTGCCGCACCTTCAATCCTAAGCTACTATACTTTACTATATCTACCCTTCCATATATAGAGTTAACCAACCACATCAACCTGCCATACCAAACATACATACCTTTCATACTTACCTGCAGTCCCTACCTACCCAACCATAAAATCCTAACATATTTAAACTACCCTACATACTACACCTTCACACCTTACAACCTAGCACACTATACTTACCAAACCTAATCTACCACACCTTACCTACCATCACCAACCATATCTACCAACCTAGCCTGCCATTCATATTTTACAATATCCAATGTACCTTCCTACCTACCATACCTACACTACCCTACCTAAAATAGCTACTGTACCATACATACTATTCATACTTGCATAGTTTCTCTACTAAACAAAACAACGTCAAAAGTAATGCTTATTTGAAGTACAAATAATTTGCTTTCAATTCCCTTTAAAATTCATCCATCTCAATATAATGTTGTATTCTAATGCCATAAGGTGATAGATGCACTATATATTACAATTCAAATATACTGAGGACCTGGCCTGTCAGTGCAGGATGGACTTTTCCAATTGGAGCAGGGTAAAGACTGATTTACATATGGCTGGGTCCAAACTGAGAGTGCATGGCGTGCAATCACTGATGGACTTGGATGAGGCCCAGAATAATTACCAGTGGCTGAAATTAATTCAAGCATTTCATCCATCACTCTATTGTATACTTCTGTGCAACGCCCAAAGTGTGACGGATGTACCCAGTCGTGGATCCGTGCTCACTGTGCCACTAGAATCAAAGTGCATATGACTGACGAGCCCAATCAGGGTGAAACCAGTCTAGAATTGCTTGTGTTCTGGTTCATGGAGGACCTGGCCTGTCAATTCAAGCTGGGCTGTTGCTCTTGGGCCCGGGTGGTTAAGACTGGTTTGCATCCAGCTGGGTCCAAACTGATGTGTCGAGGTGTGCAAAATATTAATGGACTGTGTCCCCAAGTAATTACTGGTGCCTGAATTTAATTCAAGCATTCCAACCATCACTTTTTTCTATAGTTTACTGCTACTTCTTTAGTGCTATAGGTATGCCCAGGCATGAGTCCCTTGCTCATTGTACCACTGGACCCAAGCTGCCCTTGACAGATAACCCCCAAAGAGATCAAAACCAGTCTTGGGTTGCTTGTGTTCCAGTTCAGGGAGGACCTGGCCTGGTTGTTTTGGCTAGACTGCTCTTATTTGATCAGAGTCAAGGTTGTATGCATATGACTGGATACATACTGAGGTGGTATGGTGTACAAAATAATGATGGACTGTGATGTGGCTTGAGAAATTACCAGTGGCCTAGATGAATTCATGTATTCCATCCATCACTTTTTTCTATACTTCAGTACAATACCCCATGTTGGGCTTTTTGCCTTACGCAGGGTCATCCCCAGTCTTTTTGCCTCCTTCCTCCTGGTTTTTCTGACCTCTCGCTGTTGGCTCTAGGACTCTGAGCACTTTATCACTGCTGACCAGTGCTAAAGTGCAGGTGCTCTCCCATCTAAAGTTGGTATGATTGGCTTATACCTAATTGGCATATTTCATTTAACTATAAGTCACTTGTACAGTGGTATCTCTATACCCATGGCCTGTAAATTAAATACTACTAGTGGGCCTGCAGCGCTGCTTGCGCCACCCACTGAAGTAGACTTTCAAACCTGTCTCAGGCCTGCTAGCGCAGGGCCTGTGTGCGCAGTTTTCTGCCACAGGGACCTGGCATCTAAATTTACTTGCCAGGCCCAGAACTCCCCTTTTACTACATGTAAGTCACCCCTAAGGTACGCCGTAGCTAGCCCTATGGGCAGGGTGCCATGTATGTAGAAAGGCAGGACATGTGCCATATTTCATGGCCTGTCCTAGTAGTGACAAACAGCCTAACTTGGTGTCTCACTGCTGTGAGTGCTGCCTTCTCATAGGATTGCATTAGAAATGCCCTGCCTTATGTGTAAGGGGTATTGTCTGATTTATGAGCGGTAGCGTAGGCGTGTTTGGTATGGTTGTGATGGTGATAATAAATTCTGCTTACTGGTGTGGGTGTATTTTTTATTACTATCACAGAAATGCCACTTCTAGAAAGTGCGCATTTATCTGTGCTTATGACTCTGGTGTTTTGCAGCTTGACTCCAATCCACGTCTGGGCAGAGTGACAGTTGGGGCTTTGTGCATACTTTTCAGACAGCCTGTACACAGGGAGGGTGGAGGTGTCACAGAGGTGCATCTGCATACAGAATAGACTTCCTGGGCTGAGAGAAGGGAGAGGCGGGGCACACCTGCATTTGTAAAGACTGTGCCCTGGCCTCACACAATAGGGTCGTTAACCCCCCCACTGATATTTGGAGCCTGTGCTGAAAGGAGAGAGGGGGCACTCCCAGAACAAGTTGTAACTGGCTGGAACCTCCTCTCCCTACCATTGTAAAACACTGTAAGAACTGACTATAAGTACAGGGGAATTTTCCCCACAATTTGGAGACTCTTGGAATCATCTTGGAACTGGACACCAAAGGCTGAAAGGACTCACCAGGAACCGCCATGGACTGCTGCTGCTGTGCTGACCTGTGACCTGCCTGGTCACTGTGAAGGACTTGCCACTTGCTGCCTTTCCCTTGTCCTGGCCTGTAGCTGGGCCCTCCACCTAAGGACCTTGTCTCAAGATTCTGCTCCCAGGGGCAGGGTGCTGTGGCCCCTGACCACTGCATCCATTTCTTCACAAGGGGTGCTTCTCGGTGGTTGCGGCTGCCATAGCACTGATTGCAGCGCGCTTATGGAGCCGTGGGAGCTCGTAGGCTCCTTGCTGCATTGTGCCCCTTTAAATAAGATCACCGCAGCAGCCCGGGAAGCTGGAAGAACACTCGCGCACCGCATCGGGTGCAGGCGAGTGTCTGCTCGGGCACCAGGAGGGGTCTGATCTTCTTGTGGCTTCACGGCAGGACCAGGGGAAGGCGCGGGGAGTGCCCCCTTCCCCCTGGCCTCTGCGTTAGGAGCAGGACGCTCCTTTTCTGCTGTTAGGTAAAACAGGCATTATTGTGGGCCCCCCCTTGGTGGAAGGGCCAGTGGAGGCCCGGGGGGCCCCCCAGAGATCGCGGGTCCCGGGAGGGGCCTGTCATTAAACCGGAGGGGGTGCGTGGTGCCCCCCTCCTGCCCTAAGTTGTTTTTGCTGGCTTTGGCCCCCCTCGTGAGGGCCAGTTGAGGCCCTGGGGGGCCCCAAGTAATCACAGTCCCCGGAGGGGCCTGTCTATAAAAGAGAGGAGGTGCATGTCGCCCTCCTCTGACCCCAGAGTATAAGGGAGGCCCCCGTTTTGCGCATAGGAGTGCCGGGGGCCCCATTGTTCGCCTTCTAGGCACTGGAGGTGCCTTCATCCAACCAGGTACTGTTTAAAGGACCAATATAGTTGTAATCCAAAGTTCTTTCTACAGACTTTTGTTTGATTCATATATTACCTACCTGCGTTTGATGTTTTTACATATGTGTGTGCAAATGTTCCTTTTATGGACATGCTTGCTAATATATTTTTCTAACTTGCCATATGTTTTCTAATGTTCCTACTATGGGCCTTATATGATATTCTTATGACAAGTGCTGTGATGTAATAACGTGTTTTCCTGACTACTGTTTATGTTGCAGAATACTGAGTAACCTGTGTGTTATGTGTGACTACTGCTAGGTTGCAGAGTAACTAATGTGTAACGTTCTGACAACTGCTAAGGTAGCAGGATAGTACTGATATGTGATGTTTGGTCTGATAATTGCCTTGTGTACAATACAGTATATTTTCATATAATCTGGTGTTGTGTTTCCTTTGTGGTGGAGAAATTGCGTCACATGTGTTGTGTGTGTTGTGCAAACGCTTTACACATTGCCTCCAGGTTAAGCCTGACTGCTCGTGCCAAGCTACCAAGGGGGTGAGCAGGGGTTATCTTGGACGTGTAACTCCCTTGCCCTGACTAGAGTAGGTAAGTTCTGCCTGGCTGAGGTGCATACCCTAGCCAACCAGAAACCCCATTTCTAACATTGGTTGTCAGCGGTGAGGATAGGACTTGCGCTTGTACAATACCATTGTGACTCATTATTTCACTAGAAGGATTGCGTTTAGACCATCACATGTTTGGCTTCTCTTAACTTTCTCTCTTTGGTCATTTTCCCTGTTTTCAGTTATCACGCTTGGGTATTGTGGTTGTCACATTTGAGTTATTTGTACTTTTTCAAGATGGGGCTTACCTTTGATTTAGAGGACCTGCCGTTTTACACGCAGGAGGAATTAGAGGGGTTCTGTAGAGAGAGAGGGCTGCCTGTAGAAGGGGACCTCAGGAGATCTCTGAATTTCTTTGAAAGGTTTGTGACATATACCCAGGGAGGGAGTGTGCTTAGGGGGTACCCAGAGGATCCCGAGTGTAGTGAGGGTTCCCAATGGTAGGGCTCCCAGACCTCATCCCTAGAGAGTGGTAGAGAGACTGATCAGGAGGGTGAGAATGACCGGTTGGGGACGCCAGTTGACAGGGAAGGCCCCAGTGATAGGGAGTCCCTTGCTGGGTCCAGTGTAAGAAGCAGGGCTACCTCTCATTCCTTGATGCCTGATGAGCTAAGAGATAGGTGGGAAGAGAGGGACCTGAAGTTGCAGTTAGCGCGCCTAGCTGTTGAGGAGAGAAGGGCTGAGGTAGAGAAGGCCTTAGTACAGGAGAGGATGGCAGAGGCAGAGAGGGCCTTTGCCAGAGAAAGACTCGCTCTAGAGCGCAGTCTGAAGGTTCTGGACTCACCAGCGCTGCAGGTGGAGTCCAGTGGTGGCAGCAATGTACAGTGCTGTAGCAAAGATATTCCTCACATACCCATAGATCTGGTACCTAGGTTCCAAGAGGGGGGTGACATACGTCAGTGGTTAAAAGAATATGAGAGGGCTCTGGTAGAGCGCAGGATCCCTGAGAAGGATTGGGGAACTGGCCTAGGGAGCTTTATTCCTGAGGAGGGGAGGGGTGCCCTACTGACTCTAGAAGAGAGTGACAGGGAGGGGTACTCCGCTGTAAAGAATTCACTGATTGTGAAGTATGGTCTTTCCCCTGAGGAATACAGAAAAAGGTTTAGGGGTGGTAAGAAACTGTCCCACCAGTCTTGGGAGGAGTTTGTGGAGGATTGCTGCATTGCACTAGATGGATGGGTGAAGGGTAGCACAGTAAACAATTTTGAAGGGCTGTTTAATCTGATTGTCTTAGAGCACCTGCTTTGTTGTTGTTTTTCAGAGTTACGCCAACAGTTGTCAGTATGTGAGCTCTCTGACCCCAGGGAGCTTGCAAAGGAGGAAGACTTCTGGTTGTGTACCAGAGGGTCTGGTGTGGCATTAGGGGGTGTTCCTAATGATAGTTGTCTAGGTGTTTCCCAAACAGGTGTGGTGGGAAAGGCTTGTGTCCCAGGTAGGTCCCAGTGTATTGGGGCGGGTAAGGCACCCCATGTCCAGTCTCAGAAGAGAAGGAATGGGGTTGGGCTGAGGCCCAGGGTACTTGAGCTCCAGTCCCAGGTCCTGGAGGTTTCCATGAGTGAACGCCAGGAGGTGAGCCTAGCCTGTGCTGTAGGGCCAGCTGTTCAGAAGGATCCCATTTTGTCATTAGGACTTGGGCGGGTGGCTGGTGATAGCGTTCCGCCGGTCCTGGTGTCTGGGAGTCTCGCTTTACAGCGGAGGAGGCGGAAATCCAGGCATAGGGTGGAGAGGGGGCTGCGGGCCCCAGTGGAGAACCTGGCGGGTCAGGGGTCCGCTCTGAGAGCAGAGCCCCACGAAATGACCTTGGTGAGACCATTTCTGGGCTGGGGGGGATCCAGACTCTGTCAGATGGGCAGAGGTCAGGAGACCTGCGCCAGCCAGACTCTTGTGTGGCCCTTGGGGAAGGTGTTTCCCTGGTGGGGGGTAGGTGTGGCCCCCAGGAAGTCCTGGTGCACCAGCCAGTGGTTCAACCTCAGGGTAGTGACTCTGGGTTGGATTGCCAGATTCAGGGGGTAAGCTCTGATCTGGTGGGGGGTAGGAGTGCTCCCAAGGAAGTCCTGGTTCGCTGGGCAATGTTCCAGTCTAAGGGTGTCGTCCCTGGACTAGATAGACAGGTTCAGGGGGTAACTTCTGACCTGGTTGGGGGGGTGGTTAGTGTGCTCACCCCCTGTGTGAAACTTCTGGTGGCTTCTCCCGAGGTGGGGAGACGCAGGACTCTGGAAGTGGGGTTCAGAGAGGGGGAAGCCCGCCCAGACCCCGGTGCAACCCAAGGGTGTCGTCCCTAGGTTGGGTGGTCAGTCGCCAGGTAGTGATCCTGGGCTGGCGAGAGAGTTGTGCAGGGCTGCTGTACCCATCACCCTGGCAAGTGTGGATTCTGGTGATACCCCTCCTAGGAGAGGAGGGCAGGATCCTAGACGGAGGGGTAGAGGGAGGAGAGCCTCACCTCTAGCCCCTGTAGAACCTATCGGTGCGGACCCTAGGTTGGTGGATCAGTGGCAGGGTAGAGCCCCTAAACTGATTGGAAGTGACGTGGAGACAGGTTGCTTTGCACCTGGGGCCACCGCCCCCCACTCGTTATGGTTTCAGAGACCAGAGGTTCCTAGATGGCCTGGGGTCTGGTTCTGGCCATTGGCAGCTAGAGAACCCCCATGGGTTGGTCTAGGCTGCCTGGGAAGCATTGACAGAGAGATCCAAGTGGAGTCAGGAAGGCGTAGAACTGGAACATGCCCAATGCCCCTGCTGTTGTGGGCCTGGGTCCTTGTTCTATCGCCGCAATCAGGGAAGTACATAAAGGTATTGATTGTTACCCCCTGGCTTTTGGCTGGTAGGGGGTTGTGTTGGACTTTTTGCCTTACGCAGGGTCATCCCCAGTCTTTTTGCCTCCTTCCTCCTGGTTTTCTGACCTCTCGCTGTTGGCTCTAGGACTCTGAGCACTTTATCACTGCTGACCAGTGCTAAAGTGCAGGTGCTCTCCCATCTAAAGTTGGTATGATTGGTTTATACCTAATTGGCATATTTAATTTAAATATAAGTCCCTTGTACAGTGGTATCTCTATACCCATGGCCTGTAAATTAAATACTACTAGTGGGCCTGCAGCGCTGCTTGCACCACCCACTGAAGTAGACTTTCAAACCTGTCTCAGGCCTGCTAGCGCAGGGCCTGTGTGCACAGTTTTCTGCCACAGGGACCTGGCATCTAAATTTACTTGCCAGGCCCAGAACTCCCCTTTTACTACATGTAAGTCACCCCTAAGGTACGCCGTAGCTAGCCCTATGGGCAGGGTGCCATGTATGTAGAAAGGCAGGACATGTGCCATATTGCATGGCCTGTCCTAGTAGTGACAAACAGCCTAACTTGGTGTCTCACTACTGTGAGTGCTGCCTTCTCATAGGATTGCATTAGAAATGCCCTGCCTCATGTGTAAGGGGTATTGTCTGATTTATGAGGGGTAGCGTAGGCGTGTTTGGTATGGTTGTGATGGTGATAATAAATGCTGCTTACTGGTGTGGGTATATTTTTTATTACTATCACAGAAATGCCACTTCTAGAAAGTGCGCATTTATCTGTGCTTATGACTCTGGTGTTTTGCAGCTTGACTCCAATCCACGTCTGGGCAGAGTGACAGTTGGGGCTTTGTGCATACTTTTCAGACAGCCTGTACACAGGGAGGGTGGAGGTGTCACAGAGGTGCATCTGCATACAGAATAGACTTCCTGGGCTGAGAGAAGGGACACACCTGCATTTGTAAAGACTGTGCCCTGGCCTCACACAATAGGGTCGTTAACCCCCCACTGATGTTTGGGGCCTGTGCTGAAAGGAGAGAGGGGGCACTCCCAGAACCAGTTGTAACTGGCTGGAACCTCCTCTCCCTACCATTGTAAAACACTGTAAGAACAGACAATAAGTACAAAGGGAATTTTCCCCACAATTTGGAGACTCTTGGAATCATCTTGGAACTGGACACCAAAGGCTGAAAGGACTCACCAGGAACCGCCATGGACTGCTGCTGCTGTGCTGACCTGTGGCCTGCCTGGTCACTGTGAAGGACTTGCCACTTGCTGCCTTTCCAGTGTGCTGGCCTGTAGCTGGGCCCTCCACCTGAGGACCTTTTCTTAAGATTCTGCTCCCCAGGGGCAGGGTGCTGTGGCCCCTGACCCCTGCATCCATTTCTTCACGAGGGGTACTTCTCCGTGGTTGCGGCTGCCATAGCGCTAATTGCAGCGCGCTTATGGAGCCTTGGCAGCTCGTAGGCTCCTTGCTGCATTGTGCCCCTTTAAATAAGATCACCGCTGCAGCCCGGGAAGCTGGAAGAACACTCGCGCACCGCATCGGGTGCAGGCCAGTGTCTGCTCGGGCCCCATGAGTGGTCTGATCTTCTTGTGGCTTCACTGCAGGACCAGGGGAAGGCGCCAGGAGTGCCCCTTCCCCCTGGCCTCTGCGCTAGGAGGAGGACGCTCCTTTTCTGCTGTTAGGTAAAACTGGCATTATTGTGGGCCCCCCCTTGGTGGAAGGGCCAGTGGAGGCCCGGGGGGGGGGGCCAGAGACCACGGGTCCCGGGAGGGGCCTGTCATTAAACCGGAGGGGGTACGTGGTGCCCCCCTCCTGCCCTAAGTTGTTTTTGCTGGCTTTGGCCCCCTTGGGAGGGCCGTTTGAGGCCCTGGGGGGCCCCAAGTAATCACAGTCCCCGGAGGGGGCTGTCTATAAAAGAAAGGAGGTGCATGTCGCCCTCCTCTGACCCCAGAGTATTAGGGAGGCCCCCGTTTTGCGCATAGGAGCGCCGGGGGCCCCATTGTTCGCCTTCTAGGCACTGGAGGTGCCTTCATCCAACCAGGTACTGTTTAAAGGACCAATATAGTTGCAATCCAAAGTTCTTTCTACAGACTTTTGTTTGATTCATATATTACCTACCTGCGTCTGATGTTTTTACATATGTGTATGCAAATGTTCCTTTTATGGACATGCTTGCTAATATGTTTTTCTAACTTGCCATATGTTTTCTAATGTTCCTACTATGGGCATTTTATGATATTCTTATGACAAGTGCTGTGATGTAATAACGTGTTTTCCTGACTACTGCTTATGTTGCAGAATACTGAGTAACCTGTGTGTTATGTGTGACTACTGCTAGGTTGCAGAGTAACTAATGTGTAACGTTCTGACAACTGCTAAGGTAGCAGGATAGTACTGATATGTGATGTTTGGTCTGATAATTGCCTTGTGTACAATACAGTATATTTTCATAAATCTGGTGTTGTGTTTCCTTTGTGGTGGGGATATTGCGTCACATGTGTTGTGTGTGTTGTGCAAACGCTTTACACATTGCCTCCAGGTTAAGCCTGACTGCTCGTGCCAAGCTACCAAGGGGGCGAGCAGGAGTTCTCTTGGACGTGTAACTCCCTTGCCCTGACTAGAGTGGGTAAGTTCTGCCTGGCTGAGGTGCATATCCTAGCCAACCAGAAACCCCATTTCTAACACCCCACGTGTGAGAAGTATGTCCAGACATGAGCACTATCCTCGCTATGCTACTTGAACCAGACTGCACATGACTGCTAAGTCCCAATCAGTGTGAAACCAGTCTTGGGTGGCTTGGATATTCATTCAGGGAGGGCCTGGCCTGACATTTTGAGCTGGACCATTCCTACTTGAGCAGGGTTGCACATAGCTGGATCCAAACTAGGATGGTATGTTGTGCAAAATAATGATTGACTGGGATGCAGCACTGAGTAATTACCAGTGGCTAAGATTAATTCCAGCATTCAGTCCGTCACATTTTTGTATATTTCAGTGTGACTGCCTAAGTTTGATGAGTATGCTCAATGTGCCACTGGAACCAAGTTGCACCCAACTGACAAGCCACAATCCACAATCAGGTAAAAACTGATTTTAGGTTGTTTGTGTTCCAGTTCAGGGAGGACGTGGCCAGGGAGTATAGGCTGGACTGTTTGAATTCAAACAGGGTCAAGAGAATGAATTTAGATGTGGCCACCAGTAATTATCAGCAGCTGAGATTAATTCAAGCACTCCATCAGTCACTGTTTGTAAAATAAATAAAATTATAACACAAAATCCTTCCCTTTTAAATTTTTCCAACAAAACTAACAATTACAATAAACAGTATACATAATAAGCCAGAGCTATTACACTGCCAATTATTGTATATAATTGAACTTGTGGACTCTTGGCAGAATGGGACATATAAACTAAAACAGGTTGCAGGTCTCCAGGAAGGCTTTATGTTTGGTCATGGCTAATGACAGAAAAAATACTGCACCCTTTACAGTGAGCATTAAAAAACGTTCTTTGAGGATAAGATTGTTAGGTTGTTACCAAGCCCATAATAGTGAATATTTACCAAAATCCAAAATGTGCATAGTTTTGGTCTGTTGTAATATAGGCATACAAATCTGAGCAGATGAAAATAGGTGATGATTAAGAAACCATTTGTATACAAATCAACCAAAACAGTAAAAAACTTTCTGTCCATAAAAGGAGCACAAAATTGCTAATTAAATGACATTCTACTAAGTCTGTGATATGCATGTGCTTATTTATTCTTTTACAGATTATTGCATCTGCTGATGCAATGGATCATAGTCTCCACTTAGAGGGAGCCATAGCTTTTGCCACCTAAATTTGAGATGTTCTACAGTCAAAGTCATATGCAATGCTTCTTGTTATAGTAATACGGGTTCAAGGCAGCTAAAATTGTAGGCTACTGTGAGGAGTCTGTAGGTAGATGTTAAAAGCTTTGACTTTTGTATTGTTAGCAATACACTTTAACATGTGATTACAGTGTCACAACAGCACAGATTCAGATATAAAGTGCCTACAATCTGTCTCTCTATCTGTGGTCCCAGTGAAGCACAATTCCCCAAAAATATCTGAATCCTATCGACGTTGTGTGAAATCCAAGATTTTATAGTTTTAAATGAGTTTTTATCTGCATTGAAGTGGTGTGGTATTTAGTGTTAAGGTTTTTGACTATTGCTCTGGAATAGGGCTGTACTGTGGCAGAAAATAGGCCTGGGCACCAACATAAAAGTGTCATCCCATTAGTGAATTATAAATCTAAAACAAGCATTTGCAATGCAATGGGTCTCGCGTTTGCTCGCTTTAGAGCTATTAGCGTTGTAAACTCCTAACCTGACCTTTCTTGCCGCATAAACTAATAATGAAAAGTAAAACAGTTTCACATATGCAAGCTGATGGTCACCATGAGTGTGAAGAAGACACAAAAAGTGACGGTGTGACATGGTCATGGTTAGAAGCCCACAGAGAGATTATCACATGGTCCAGAACACTTGTGTGCACTCGACTCTAAAACGTGGCCCTTGTCTGTAAACTGGGACAGTTTTGAACATGTGAAGACATGCTGTATAAGTGTTTTGGAAGGTATGAAAGATTGCATGGATTTAAGCTTGCCGAGGAATGTTTTTTTTAATATCAGAGAAATCACAGTTAATCCTGACCCAGCATTCCATGAAACTGCCCCACAAACAACCAAAAAAGGCCCACACAATAACCTGTCAAACCAGCCCATGCGACATGGCCTGATTGCCCTTTAGGCCAGTCCATTCCTGCAGTGCAGAATTTTGTGGAACAACTGCTGTAGGTTAGCAGTATTTTGATACCTAGGACCTAATTTATATGTAAGCAGAGGGGGAACTACATCGCAACAGTGGTGAAGTTCCCTCCTCGACAAGACTATGGTACATACACTCAATTTAAATGTTGATGCTCCATAGTAGGATGACGGCAGAGATTACTCCCCCATGGTCAGTCTTCTGCTGTGGCCCAATAGAATAAGGGCTGTCAGAGCTGTGGCCACATGTCTGCATGCTTAATTTAGATGGGCAGGCAGATAGCTGTTTTTCAGTGCCCGCCACTGCCAAAAAAAGAAAATGGTGGTAAGGGACATACAAAAGTGGCCAATGTCCCCCGTCTCCATTGGATGAAATTCCCATGGTGATGGTGCATTGTTTTTTTATTTTAAAAAAGAAAATCCTGCTTTAATATTTTCTTTATGAAAAAAATGTACTTTGATGTATGGCTCCGTCACTGGGCCGGAGGATATTTCAAAATCTGGCAGGCAGCACCTTTGTCAGGGCTACAGAGTAATTTACTCAGTAGCTGTTAGAAATTGGGTCTCTATTTGGCAGAGGTATGCACCCTGTCCAAACAGGGACCACAAGCCTAGTAAGTGTAAGTCACAACACAACCTAAATTATCCTATGCTTACCCTCTGGTATCTTGGCACAAAGCAGGTACGCTTAACATAGAAGGCAATGTGTAAGGTATTTGTGCAATAACTCAAACAGTAACATAGTGAAAACACCACAAAAAGACTCCAAACCAGGTTCGAAAAATAGATTATGTTTTTATAAATAAAATAATACCAGGACAACAAAATGCAATGTGTAGAAGTTGAGATATGATTTAGTGCTTAGAAGCAAATAGTGCTCTTAGGGGTTACTTCAGTTTGTGCTGGACCGGGGCAAAGTCAATGTTTGGACTGCATTGGTGCACAGGCTAGCTACAGGACCAACACAGGCCCTGGGGAACAAAGTATCTTTCCTGGTCACAACAGCGAGATGCGTGGGGGTCCTCGCAGGGGTGGCGATGCGTTGATGTGTCCCAGGCAGTGTTGGCAATGATTCAGTTTTGTAGATAAGTGCTGGAGCCACTATGCGTTGAACCGGTGTCTTCACGCAGTCAAGGGATGCGTCAACTGTAGACTGTGGTGATGGCAAACGTGGTTTCAATGCACCAGGCTCTCGAGGAAATGCATTGGTTCAGAAAGCAGTGCGCAGATTCTACTCCTGCAACCGGGTCAATGCACATTTTCTCCTACATACAGACATAAGATGAGTTGATTTCCATAAGGTAAGTATCTGGGTCCTCTTTCAGTGAACCTGGCAGAGGAGCAGGGGGAGAGACTTTGATATCCTTGAGTTTCAGGCAACATGAAGCAAGCCAACAAGCCCTTGGAGATCACTTGTGGTGCAAGGCAGGGTCCAATTCACCATCAGCAGGATCAGAAAGCAGCAGGCAGCAGGACCATATAGCAGAAAAGCAGTCCCTCCAGGTCAGCAGTCTAGCAGACTAATAGGCCTTGCTGCAGCAGAGCAGTTCTTCTGATAGAGTCCAGTTGTAGGTCCAGAAGTGTCTGATTTGGTGGGTTCAGAGACCCAGTAAATATAACCAGTTGTGCCTCTGAGGGAAAACAGCAGTTCTAACCCTCCTAGGACATCTAAGGCTGAGCTGCTGGTTAGTGTGCGTGTGTTTTTTTAAATGAATGTTGGTGCGCGTGTTCAGGTATGTCTGAATATTTGGTAATGAATGTTGTGAATGGATGTGTGTGTCCGCACATGTCTGTAAATTAATGATTGTAAGCGAGTGTGCATTTGTGTGTTCTGTCTGCCCCCCCTCCCTCAACCACTCCCTCTACCTCCACTCCCAAACCTTCTCCCACAGCCCACCCCACTGGTCCTAAGAAGCTTTTCCTTTCCTGTTTTTACCTCTTCTCTCCCCCTACCCCATCCTGTCCATAAGAGAAAAGCCCCCCCCCAACCCAGTACCTCCAGCAACAAACCAAGCCCTGTTCCAACCCCTAAGACTTCAGCTGCCGCTACGGGGCACATGAGTGGCACTTTGGCCAAAGCCCACTCCTCCACCCCAAAACGTAAGGGCAAAGATCCTCCCAAACCTAAACCCAAGGACCCCCTTCCAAAAAGAAACCCCACCATTCCCCCCTGCCCCCACCCCCTGAGGTGCCTGCCTATTTCCGACATGATGCCCCTGCACAGTGGAGTCCCGATGTTTTCAGGAGTCAAGTTGGGCCTTGGACTTTGCCCTGTTGGCATTTTCAGACTTTGAACTGGACATTGCCCTGATTTGGGCTCTTCATCCAACAGGATTAGAGTGGTTGGAACAGAGGTATGAGTCCTAGCTTTCTTTGCTCCTGGGTTCTGCTACTGTCAATTTACTCTGCCGATAGTTGTGGGTGTGTGGTCTGTGTATAATGTGTGTGGTGTGTGTAGTGCGTGTGTGTGTCACTCTACCCTCCCTCCCTTGTGTGCTCGGCGGCTGTACTCACCATCGTCGTCTTCGTCTACGTTGGTGCTCCTGGACGGCCAGGGTGTGGTACAGCATCGGTAAGACTTCCAATTCTGCTTTCTTGGGGGCCACGGACTCCACTGTGCCCCTGGAGGTGAGTGTCTCCTTTTATATGGTGTGTTTCTGCCAGGCTTTTGCTGGTGTTGCTTCCGCCCTGGAAATCCTGGCGGTCTGCTATGTCATAATATGGTGGGCAGATCCTTGTCTTTCGCCTGCCTGGAGATTGCTACCGCCGTGTTCAGTGGTCGTACCGCACTGGCGGTTGGGATGGTACATTGGCTGTCTCTGGGAGGGATCACCGCCATGGTCATAATTTGGTGGTCATTACCGCCATCCTGGCGGCGGTACGCGGTCGCTTGACCGTCAATGTTATAATGACCACCATATTGTTTTAATTATTTTAGTTAAGTTTCAAAGGCAAAAAGTTCCGCTTCGCTCCTGCCAACATTTAATAAGCTTTTCCGTCTATGCATATTTTTTTCTCTTATGGATCTTTAGAATTGGGTGTTAAATGTCTGCAGGCAATATGATGTAATACTTTCTTGTATAGGAACATATGTGCTTTATTGTAGAAGGCATCTTACGTACAACACTTTGCAAACAACAGTGTGCTATGGGAGCAATGATCAGAACACATGGGTGACAGAACATGTCCTTCTTACCCTTCAAAGAGCTGCAGGATGAGCGGATGCAGAATGTCTTTATAGACCTAGAATTGAATTCATTTGTAGGCCCAGGTAGAAACAATTATCATAATCAAGTCCCAATGTTTGCAATTAATAGGGATTTACTGGTAAGAAACAGTATGGAGCACCTCACAAATCTTGGCCTTTGCTGCAATAAGCATAATATCCATATGTTAATAGCCTGTATACAGTTTCTAAAAACAATCCCAATTATTAGCTTGTGAAGATGTTAAACACACAAACGGTGTGTACTGTTGGCATGCCTTTGTGATGGCCGTTCATATGATGCAACATGTGTGCGTTAAAAACAAAGCATGTACAAAAGCAATAGGCATCAAATGGCGGCCTTTTGGCTTTGACAGTGCTTGTTTTGTACCTTCACTGTATTTACAAAACTTTATTGTTGACGGTACTGCTGTGCCCTTGCAAATTAAAAAAAGTGGCTAACAGTAAAAATATTTTTTGGTCTCAAGAAGCACATATTTTCATAGTAGTCTTAGGCATTGAAGGGTAATACTTTGACTGTGGACGTGCTCCTTATGAAAGATGAGAGCGACGTCACTTGCAATGAAGTTATTCAGTGTATGAAGTGGGTTCACTCGTTGGTCTATGATTACATATATGGAGGAGAAATGTGTATTACCCATCAACTGACCAATATCTGAAGAGTGCTGTCCGAAGGACGCTATAAGTATGAATATATGTGTGTGTGTATATATCTATATACACATATATATTTATATATATGTATATATATATATATCTACTGGCGGTCGCCAGTGGGTAGTTATAGTTAGTTGCTGGTTTCCATAGGGAAAGCGTTTTTGTGTTTTGCGAACAACTTTGGCCCGAGAAAAATGGAGGTCCCAAAACACACTTTCCCCATGCAATTTCCCATAGGGATTTTAGACACAACTACAGCCTGAACTGCTGGACAGAATTACACCAAATTTGGCAGCAAGCTAGGTTTTGGTCCAGAAATAAATAGTCCTTTATGTGCTTTGGTGTAGATCAGTTCTGTAGTTTTGGAGTTAATGAATGAAAAAGAAATATAGATATCTAAGAGCCGCGGATCTGGGTGGATTCACAAATCTAGGTGCCATCAGCAATGCCATGATTGGCTGGCTGCAACCTAAGAGAAAATTTGCAGCCACCATCTTGTTCATCCGGACTTGGTTCCCAACTGGAAAAATAAAATTGAAAAGTGATAGAAGGGGTCAAGGTACCTCTGCTCTGAATGAGATTAATGAAGGGGTTTGTGAGGGATCTCTCCTGGGCAAGAAATCCACCCAGATCCTTACAGAATTTGGTTGGATTTGGGTGGATTCCACCTGAAAAAAAAACATATGCTCACAGACTCACACACCTCATCACACACTCACTTGCACACTTACAACCACTCATACACCCACTCACATACCCATACAGCCACTCCCACACCCTCAAAACCACTCATACACCCACACACAGAACCACACAGCATTCACACACCCAATTACTCACTCACACAACCACTTAAACACCCACACAACCACTCACACACCCACTCACACACCCAGCTACTCACACACAAAGGCCGTGCAAGGACACCTGCTTGCAAATCATGGAAAGACTAACAGTAGTCTCACATTAGCTTATGCTAAGAAACACCTCTGTTCACCATTCAGACACTTGTTTTTTAAACTTCTTTTTATTAACTTTTCGCATCATGCAAAACATACACATTAGTGCCGCGAGTTGTTATGAATCAAACAGTCCCTATGTTCATCCCCGACATGAGTCATTATTACTCGTATCATTATTTTGGCACTTTTACAGCCTTGCTTTACAGTACTATACAGTTGTGTTGACATGAAAGTTGAAGGATGTCTCACTGTGATCCTTCCTTTGTCCAACCTTTCCTGTCTTAGAACCGCCTGTTTTCCTACCAGGCTCCCCATATCTTTTCCCATTTCTTGAATCACCCTCTACTTTGGTAAACCACCTGTTCTGTCCTCTGGCACCAATCTAAGGCCCTCATTACAACATTGGCGGTAAATGCCACTTACCGCCCTGTAGAAGACTGCAAACACACCGCTGCGGCGGCGGAATTCCGCTACAGCTATTACGACTCACAGCTTGGAATCCGCCAAAATCTAGACACCCACACAAGTCCACCACACCAAAGGTCAGTGATAAACTGGCGATAACAAAACCTCTCAACAAAAGAAGAGGGACTGGGAGATTGATGGTCCAGTGTACAGTCTCCCAAGGCTTTCTGTAAAGTAGAAAAGGTACACTGTTCCAAAAAATAGTAATAAGGCTGCAGGGTCGAAATCAGTCAGTAATATCAGGAGAGCCCTCAAACACCCAATAGGATGCCATGCTTCATCACTGGGCAATCTCCTCGTCAGACCGATGCTGCAATGTCTGGCGGACCATCCCTAAAATAGGGATGGTGCTGTACCGAAGATTGTTTGCCAAATTTAAATTAGGTCTGAAACGAATACTGACTGTGAAAAGATATATATAGATATATATAGGAGAGACTAAAAGAGTTCAAATTAGCTCTGAGCCTTAAACATCACTTTAATGAATCAGGGAAAGGTTCAGGCCAAGATAAAAAAAAAAAGGGAGTGAGTACGGGGATGATGTCCCACTACACTCAACACGGAGAAAAAAGGTAGTGTGCCTAATCCTATAGAAATATGGTCAACATGTTTCGCGTCTCGATGGTCAACAATGATCCCATGACGCTTCATCAGGACCTTAACCACTACTTCTCCTATTCAAAAATGCAAAAAAGTGCTAGATAGTCACTTACTGAGTGGAGACAGATCATCATTGTTAGTAGTTCAATCAGTGGCCCTACGTGGAAGTGAGAAAATAAAGGTACATTAGTGAAAAGATAGTAAGGGACGCACAGTTTGGTACAATCACAGCAACCAGGTCCCCAGTGTGCCACAGAGTAACAAAATAGGCTTACCATCCCATAGTCGAGAATGAGCTTCCTATGAACGCGCAAGCCTCAACCCAAGAAGAATTACTAGGTATGAAAACAACATGGTAATATACAAATGAAATATACATTGATATGGTCAAAATTTGGAAGTGGTGGGAGGAAACACAACATGCACAATAGCAAACTAGGTCATGTAACATATAAATGAAGTCCAAACTGTCACAAAAATACAACAAAGATAAAGTCCCAATGGAAACATTAACCAAGGGGCTAGTTATTGCCAAAAGCCAGTTTAGCAAACAACAATAATGATCCCAGAAGGATCCAGAGTCATATCAAAAAACCCTATACCCAAAGAGGGCTTACTTCATAATAGCCTTGGTTGCAACAGGAATAAAGTCCAGAGGGTCCCGTATTATGTAAAAGGACCCTCTCCTAAAAGAGAGGACTTACTTTGTTCTGTTCTTAGTTATGCGGATAACCTGCCCTCAGCTGCACGCTTGTAGACATCGGGACGACGCGTGAGAGCCGTTAATATACATAAATAGAGGCACGCTCGATCGCGTCTTAATCCGAAAGTATCAGCATGTGATTGCGACCCGGAGGGGTTCTAAACATAAAAAAAGGACATATGTTTAACCGGCGGCCATCTTGAAATACCGTTCCGTATATAGGGCCATATTTATACTTTTTGACGCAAAACTGCGCTAACGCAGTTTTGCGTCAAAAAAATTAGCGCCGGCTAACGCCATTCTGAAGCGCCGTGCGGGCGCCGTATTTAATCAATGACGTTAGCCGGCGTTAGCCACTGGCGCTGCCTGGGGTGCGTGGAAAAAAACGACGTACACCAGGCAGCGCCGGCGTAGGGGGATATGGGGCTTGGGCGTCAAGAAATGGGGCAAGTCAGGTTGAGGCAATTTTTTCGCCTCAACCCGATTTGCGCCATTTTTTTCGAATCCCAAGACCCATAGAAATGACTCCTGTCTTAGCAAAGACAGGAGTCATGCCCCCTTGCCCAATGACCATGCCCAGGGGACTTATGTCCCCTGGGCATGGTCATTGGGCATAGTGGCATGTAGGGGGGCACAAATCAGGCCCCCCTATGCCACAAAAAAAAATGAAAAAAAAACACTTACCTGAACTTACCTTAATGTCCCTGGGATGGGTCCCTCCAGCCTTGGGTGTCCTCCTGGGGTGGGCAAGGGTGACAGGGGGTGTCCCTGGGGGCATGGGAGGGCACCTCTGGGCTCCTTCAGAGCCCACAGGTCCCTTAACGCCTGCCTTTTGCAGGTGCTAAAAAATGGCGCAAAAGCGGCCGTACGTCTTTTTTTTTGACCCGCCCACTCCCGGGCGTGAATTTTGCCCGGGAGTATAAATCCGACGCTCATGCCTTGGAGTCGATTTTTTAGACGGGAACGCCTACCTTGCATATAATTAACGCAAAGTAGGTGTCCACGCAAAAAATGACGCTAACTCCATGGACTTTGGCGCTAGACGCGTCTAATGCCAAAGTATAAATATGGAGTTAGTTTTGCGTCGAAATTGCGTCCAAAAAAACGACGCAATTCCGGCGCAAACGGAGTATAAATATGCCCCATAGTCCTATGGTCAAAAGAGAACATAATTCGTACTGTGCCCGGTCCTGCGTGTGATATTCGGACCCTTGGCCAGCGCGTAGGAGGTCTTATTCTACATGAATAAAAGGATATGATAAATAGTGTCCATGACTGGGCAAATTGGTGATAATTATGGTAGCTGGAAGGGCAATAAAAAACGAAGAAATACTTTCATCAGGTTTCAGATTTTGAAGACGGCGGCCATCTTACTGGTAGGAATACTTCCCAGTAAGATACTGTGTAGGAAAAAGGGGTGGATGACGGTCATCTTAAATGTAGAGAGAGTACTTAGTAATAGTAATAGTGAACAAATAGGTTGGACATGGATGGCTGCCATCTTCTCAGCTCAATGAATGGAATCTGCAGCTAGGCTCTGAATTACTCAGTTTTGTGCTAGCCTAAAGGAGAACGATAGGATCAGTATGAAAAATATGTGAATGTAAAAGACCACAAAAATGGTGTTTAATGTGGACACATACAGCTAAGTAAGGACCCACGTTCAATGGTTGCTTTTATAAGGCTTCAAGCAGAAAGGTGGGTCGTATGAGTTGTATAGGTTAGGATCAGAAGGCTACTAACCAGTTAAGGTGTGAAAGTGTTCCAAGGGATCTCATCATTCAGACCCTCACTGTGTGTCTTTAGTCTAAACACCAATCGTTGTTTTATTCTAAATAGATATTTAGAATCATTGCAATTGTGTCTCGGCACCTGTAGAACGATCCACCACAAATCGTCAGGGCCGTAATTGGCTTCTAGAAAGTGTGAGCTTAGTTTTGTTGTAATGCGAGAGCACCTAATGTTGCTCTGATGTTCATTGATCCTCTGTTTCACCGGTCTGGTCGTCATCCCAATGTACTGTTAATTGCAAGGACAGGAGATCATGTAGATACAATGTTGTGTATTGCAATTAGTATGTCTGTTCAAGTACCAGGCACCAACATAATTCAAGTCCAATCTGTCAATTTGTTTTGTGAGTGGGCAGACGTTACAGGAACCACATGGGTGGTGTCCAGTAACCAGAGGCAAGTTCCATAAGGTAGTCTGTCTTACTGGGTCCTGTTGTTGGTGAGGACGTGTATGAACAACCAGATCTCTTATATTAGGAGACCTTTTAAATGCAAAAAGAGGCTTAGGGATCTGAGTACCGCCGCTCTGTAGAATATTCCAATGTTTACTATTGAGTTTTTTCACAGTGTTGGACAAAGGAGTGTAGGAGCTATACTGCATCCAGAGGGCCTCGCAGGAGTAGCAGGAGGAATGGACTCTGGTAAGTCAACTCTTTACTATTACATCCCCCACCCTACCTGCATGCTATCACATACCCCCACCCTCACCCCCATCACTCCAACACCTCACATATGTACCACTATCACAAACCACACATCCCATCACCAAGCCCTGCATGCAACAACAAAGCATGGACACCCATCACCAAAGCATGTCCACTACAGATACTCACACAGACCCCAAAACAATTATCACAGAAGGTCTTACACAAGAATGTAACCACTGGGGTACAGGGTCACCCACCCATTGCACACAATGGCACATTCAGATGCAATAATCATGCCTTAATAACCCTGCAGGACCCCTACCCAACGTCACTGGACAGGAGATTGCAGACATGTCCACCCCCCCACACCCCCACAAAAGAGGCCCACAGTGATGACAGCATCTCTGTCCAACTAGATCTAGATGACCAGCCTGGCCCATCTGGGACCTCGGGACAGTCGGTTCCCCTGACACAGTCACAAGCCACCACAGAGCCTCCCCCCTCAGGAAATACCAGCACAGTACCCACCCAGTGGGCCCATACCTCTGTCCCCAGGACACGTCAAGCAGCAGTGTGACCACCACTACAGGGAACCCAGGCAAACCCACCACCCCAGGAACAGCAGGGACCTGGGGGCAGTGGCAGTGGGCACAAGGTTCAGGGGACAGAGGCACAGGAAAACCAGGGAACCGGGAGGACTGCTGTGTGGCAGGGGGAGGACAGGCCCCGGGAACCCACTCTCCACGAGGCCCTCTCCAACATCATGGGAGCGTACCATCATTCCCAGGAGACGATGGCAATGGTACTGGCCAAGTTTCAGGAGACCCAGCGGCTGCAGGAGGAAAAGTATTTGGGGTTCAGGGAGGAACTCAAGTCCATCAACACCACCCTGGTCACCATTGTAGGGATGCTGAAGGACTTTGTCAACACCAGGAGGGACACTGTGGCACAACAAGGGGCCCCTGACACTAGCCTGGATGATGAACTGCCCACCACCTTTGCCGGCGCTAGTGGACAGGAGGCACCGCCACAGGACCAAGACACCAGCACCCCACCCCATGCAGATGGAGAATCACCCCGCAAACGGTCCCTGAGATCCAGGACAAAGACAGAGAACAATGCCAAGACCCCCACCAAGAAATGAGACCACGCTGAATATCATCCTTCTGTCCCACTTTGTCACCCTGTCCATCCATCAACTGCCCTAGCTCCACTTCCTATGCCCCTTTGGACAATGCACCTGTGAGACAAATAACTGGACTCTGTCATGGACATTCCTCCACCATCACCCCTGACCATTTTACAACCCCTCCACTATTTTGCACTGAAATAAACAACCTTGAATCACAAAACAAACTGGAGTCAGTCTGTGCATTCACAAATGTGTATTTACAATAACTGAGGAAAATAGCAATGTCCATTGTATTGTCAATATACCTATGACACACAGCTCTAGTCCATGAGGTAACATTGCAGAGGTCACACAGTGGGACCCACATCTGTGAAATGGAAAGGCAAAGTGACAGGTCCGGGTCCATACACTGGGTGGAAGTAACAGACATATGATAGGTCTAACAATTGTATGAGATGTAGGAGGCAGTGATGTCTTCTTACCTGTGTCTTACTGGAAGTATTGCTGGATCATGTTGTTTCTGTTGTTGATATCCTCTTCTTCTGCCTCCTCTTCTTCACTGTCCACTGGTTCCACAGCTGCCACAAGACCTCCTTCTGGACCATCCTCCTGCAGAAAAGGCACCTGTTGTCACAAAGCCAAGTTGTGCAGCATACAGCAGGCCACGATGATCTGGCACACCTTCTTTGGTGAGTAGTAGAGAGAACCACCTGTCATATGGAGGCACCGGAACCTGGCCTTCAGGAGGCCAAAGGTTCTTTCTATAATCCTCCTAGTTCGCCCATGTGCCTCATTGTAGCGTTCCTCTGCCCTTGTCCTGGGATTTCTCACTGGGGTCAGTAGCCATGACAGGTTTGGGTAACCAGAGTCACCTGCAAATGTCGAGGGACAACTGTTCGACACACACTAACCCTTAGGGACAACCCCAGACAACTATTACCAGGGAATAGGGTCCTTGTCCTCACCTATTAGCCACACATGGTGCCTCTGGAGTTGGCCCATCACATAAGGGATGCTGCTATTCCTCAAAATGTAAGCGTCATGCACTGAGCCAGGAACTTGGCATTCACATGGGAGATGTACTGGTCGGCCAAACACACCATCTGCACATTCATCGAATGGTAGCTCTTCCGGTTTCTGTACACCTGTTCACTCCTGCGGGGGGGGACCAAGGCCACATGTGTCCCTTCAATGGCACCTATGATGTTGGGGCTATGTCCCAGGGCATAGAAGTCACCTTTCACTGTAGGCAAATCCTCCACCTGAGGGAAAACGATGTAGCTGCGCATGTGTTTCAGCAGGGCAGACAACACTCTGGACAACACGTTAGAGAACATAGGCTGGGACATCCCTGATGCTGTGCCCACTGTTGTTTGAAAAGACCCACTTGCTAGGATATGGAGTACTGACAGGACCTGCACTAGAGGGGGGATTCCTGTGAGATGGCGGATAGCTGACATCAGGTCTGGCTCCAACTGGGCACACAGTTCCTGGATTGTGGCACGATCAAGTCTGTAGGTGACTATTACATGTCTCTCTTCCATTGTCGACAGGTCCACCAGCGGTCTGTACACCGTAGGATGCCGCCATCTCATCACCTGCACCAGCGGATGAGCCCTACAGAGGAGAACAGCGAGAACAGTCAGCCAACACTGAGGTAGTGAAAAAACAATTTTATTTCACACATTTGTCAATCTGCTATGTGCCTGTCTCTGTGTGTATGCAAGGCCTAGATAGGTGTGATGCATTTAAAAATAATGCCATGTGGCCCCCTGAAATGGCGGCTGCCTGACCTGTAATGTGGGACAAGGGGATATGAGATAACTGCACTGGCGTTCTACACCGTCGCGGTAGGCGGTCGAAGACCGCGGCGCAATCCTGCATTGGTTAACATTGGGCCCTATGGGTCCCAGGAGCCAATGACGATGTACGCCAGTGGTGACGGTACGCACCGCCGCGGATGTGACCACCATTTTCTGTCTGTTCACTCACTTGATACCAGATCTTCGACAGGAGAGGACCTACACTGCAAGTGCTGCTGTGACCTTAGTCTGGAAGTGACAATGGCTCATGTGTCTGGGGAAAGGGCCCCTGCCTTCACATCGGAGGAGTTGGAGAAACTAGTGGATGGGATCCTCCCCCAGTACACGCTACTCTACGGTCTTCCAGACAAACAGGTGAGTACACTGTGCGCATGCTGTATGGGCAATGCCTGTTTGGAGTGGTGTGGATGGAAGATAGGGGGGGGTGAGGCCTGCATGAGCGGATGGTGAGTGTATGTGCGTCAGGGCAAGGGTGAGAACGTGGGACAATGACTGTGACGGTCCACCACAGACGGAGCACCCACTGCCGTAAAAGATGGGAGGACATTCGCCGCTGGAGCAAGAAGATGGTGGAGGCCCAGCTGGGGATGGCCTCCCAAAGTGGGAGGGGTGCTCGTCGCACCATGACCCCCCTGATGTTCGGGATTCTGGCGGTGGCGTATCCGGAGTTGGATGGGCACTTGTGGACATCAGAGCAGCCGCAAGGGGGTGAGTACCGTCACATCCATCTGACTGCGCGCATTGGAGGTGTCTGGGTGCGGAGGTGGGCAGTGGGTTCCCCTAGGCTAGAGCGAGCTCTGTAGGCAAGGACCCTTTGTGAGGCAGGCTAAGTGGCACCCCAACCCCACCAGTGGTAAGAGCCATCTACACCTAGTCAGGCTCCTGTGACTTCCATGTGTGCAGCAATCGGGCATAGGCCATGTACCCCATGTCCCTGTGATTAATTAGGGAACTCTAAGTGCATGGCGTAGTGCAGAGGGCTGCTGTGTCTGTATTGTCCACCTACGGTAGCGTTATTGCATGCACTGAACATGTCTTTCCTCTTTCTCTCCCCCCTCCTTTTTGTGGTCTCCCTGTTCTTGTGTGCATTAGCATCATCAGGCGGAGGAGCACTGCCACCGGAGCAGGAGGGAGCTGCATCCCACATGGCCCTGGAGGGCGAGACAACGGAGTCTGAAGTCACCAGTGGGGCGGAGGGCGAGGGGAGCTCCACGGTGGGGGCAGGAGCAGAGACCAGCAACACCGACTCCTCCTCTGATGGGAGCTCCCTTGCGGTGGCGGGCCCCTCTGTGCCCACCGCATCTACAGGTACAGCTGCCACCCTCCCTACCAGCACCACCCTCCCAGCAGCCCCTCAGCGTGTGTCCCATGGCCGCTCACTCAGGAGGGTGGGCATCTCCTTCGCCCCAGGCACCTCAGGCCCTGCCCCAGTCAGCCCTGATGCCCTTAGTGAGGAGGCTATTGACCTCCTTAGATCCCTCACTGTTGGGCAGTCTACCATTCTGACTGCCATCCAGGGTGCAGAGAGGCAGTTGCATCAGACAAATGCATGCCTGGAGGGCATTCATTCTGGCCAGGCAGCCCAACAGCGAGCATTTCAGGCTCTGGACTCAGCACTGATGGCAGCCATTGTCCCTGTGTCCAGCCTCACCCCTCCAACTTCCTCCACCCAGACCCAATCCCCAGTACCTCAGCCTTTCCCAAGCACACCATCAGACCAGCATGCACACACATCAACAAACAAGGGTGGCTCTGGCAAACATAAGCATCAAACATCCCACAGGCACTCACACAAACATCCTACTCATGCACACATACCAACATCCACTGCATCCACTGTGTCCCCCTCCTCCACGTCTCCCTCCTCCCTCCCTGTCACGTCTCCACTCACACCTGCATGCACTACATCTTCAGCCACTACCTCCATCACCAGCACGCCCATCCCCAGACACCGCTCACGTGCACTCACCACCCCCACTACCATTCACACATCCCCTGTGTCCTCTCCCAGTGTGTCTGTGAGCCCTCCTCACAAAGTACACAAATGCAGTCACACACCCACCCAACAGCCATCCACCTACGACAGCCTACAGCCCTTGCACCTTCACCCAAAGTCACCAAACGAACACCTCCTGCAACCACTACCTCTTCCTCCACTCCCAAACCCCCTCCATCTACCCATCCAGTGTGTCTAAAAAGCTTTTCCTATCAAATCTTGATATCTCTTACATACACCTCCCCCCCTCTCCGTTCCCTAGGGCGCACCTTTCCAGGTCCCAACCCAGCACCTCAGCCACCACAGCACTGGGCACAGTGGTGCCAGCAATAGGGGATTTTGGAGTGCGCCAAGCAACAGGGCTGCCAGTGTCCCAAGGAGCGAGGGCAAGTTGCCCACATCCCGGAGGGAGAAGGCCAAAACACCTGCCACCAAGGGCTCAGGCAAGACAATTGTTGAAAGTGGCAAGACAGCTGCATCACCATCCAAGGTGGGGATGGGCCTGAGAATGAAAGGCAAGTCAACGTCGCCGCCAACCTGCACGGCGGACAAGACCGCCACCGGCACCGCCACCTGCACCGCTGCCACGGACACCGCCGCCAGCACCCCAGATAGTGAGCCCTTCACCAGCACCGCAGTCAGTGAGCCCACCACCAGCACCGCCGCTACTGACACCGCCGCCTGCACCGCAGTCAGTGAGCCCGCCACCAGCACCGCCGCTACTGACACCGTTGCCAGCACGGCAGTCAGTGAGCCAGCCACCAGCACCGCAGTCAGTGAGCCAGCCACCTGCAATGCAGGCAGTGAGCTAGCCACCTGCACCGCAGTCAGTGAGGCCGCCACCAGCACCGCCGTCACAATGACCGCCGCAAGCACCATCGCTACTGACCCCGCCGCCAGCACTGCCAGCAGCCGTGACATCCTGAGCCAGTGGCACCACCGCAGACATGGCTGCCATCCCCAGTGGTCATTCGTACGAGGCTGGTGGTCAGTTCCAGGGGCCTGGGCAGCTTGCATGTTGCACCACCGTCAGTGGAGTGTCACATCCACTACCTCAGTCCTTGGCAGGATGAAGCACTCTGGGCACCAAGCCCCCTCCAGAACCAGTGGAGAAAGGCATCCACTACCTCAGTCCTTGGCAGGATGAAGCACTCTGGGCACAAAGCCCCCACCAGAACCAGTGGAGAAAGGCATCCACTACCTCAGTCCTTGGCAGGATGAAGCACTCTGGGCACCAAGCCCCCTCCAAAACCAGTGGAGGAAGGCATCCACTACCTCAGTCCCTGGTAGGATGAAGCACTCTGAGCACAAAGCCCCCTCCAGAACCAGTGGAGAAAAGCATCCAGTACCTCAGTCCTTGGCAGGATGAAGCACTCTGGGTACAAAGCCCCCTCCAGAACCAGTGGAGACTGTTATCCACTTGAGAGACTGTGGCTTTGCACCCCCCAGGATAGAGCAGTGGGCAACCCACCCACTGTAGAGACTTGAGAGACTGTGGCTTTGTACTCCCTAGGAAAGAGCATTGGGCAACCCACCCACTGGAGAGACTTGAGAGACTGTGGCTTTGCACTCCCCAGTATAGAGCAGTGGGCAAACCACCCACTGGAGAGACTTGAGAGACTGTGGTTTTGCACTCCCCAGGATAAAGCAGTGGGCAAACCACCCACTAGAGTGACTTGGGAGACTGTGGCTTTGCACTCCCCAGGATAAAGCAGTGGGCAAACCACCCACTAGAGTGGCTTGAGAGACTGTGGCTTTGCACTCCCCAGGATAAAGCAGTGGGCAAACCACCCACTGGAGAGACTTGAGAGACTGTGGCTTTGCACTCCCCAGGATACATCAATGGGCATGGAGCCCCCTCGTGGAGCTGGCGTCGTGCACTCATCCAGCTGAGGTGCCCCCCTTTCCCTTCCCCCTGAGGTGCCTGTTTCATTTCAATCTGATGCCCCTGCAGTGTTCTCTCCGTTTCGATCGGGTATCGAGTGTGGGCCTCGCCCATGCATTTTGGGCCCAGTGGTCCATGGACTATAAATGGTGCAGTACCTGGACTTGAATTGTTAGTGTACATAATTGTTTATAGTGTATATAAATGTTTGACTAATAGATTTTTCTTGATTACAATGGTTACAATCATTTCCTTTTGTCATTGCTTTCTTCCAGAGGAGGTTGGGGGGTGTAAATGTAATGTTGCAGCATGTATTGGTATGTATGTTGTTGTGGGTGAGGGTGGGGATGTTGCGTGTTGCATGTGTGTGTCACTCTCTTTTCCCTCCCCCCTGCCCTGTGTTGTAGGTGCAGTACTCACCGTGGTCGTCGCCGCCGTTGTTCGTGCTCCTGGTAGAGGAGCAGGAAGACTATCGCAGGGAGGATTTGGAGTTCAGGCTCCATGGCATCCTGCTTCCTCGTGGGGTGTGTAGAGGTGAGTGTTTTCCCTTCCAACTTCTGTTTCCGCCGTGTTTTTGTTCGCGTTGAATCTTCCCCGGAAAAGGTGGCGGATTGGCCTCTCATAATAGTGTGGGCGGTACATTGTCTTCCGCCTGCCTGTTGGCGGTGACCGCCATGCTGTTTGTTTGTACCGCCGTGTCGGTCGGAGTGTTAAAGTGGCTGTCTATGTTGGCGGTTTCCGCCATGGTCATAATCCCATTTTTTCCTTTCCGCCGGCCTGTTGGCGGTTTTACCACCGCTTTACCACCGACTGCCAGGTTTGTAGTGAGGGCCTAAATCTCTTTCCCAGTCCTTAATGCAGACAGCTAACATTGATCATATTTTCTGAAATTTCTGGTCAATTTAATTTCCAATGATGAGCATGATGAGCAATTTTGCGTCCAAAGGGACTGGTCAATTACTTGCTGCCAGAACGCTTGGATCTTAGAGCATTCCCATATGGTGTGAAAGAATGTGCCTTCTTGGTTTCATTCTCGCAAGCAATGTGACGTCAGTGATTTCCCTATCTTATGCAGTACAGTCCTGGAGTGGTATGATCTGTGAAGAATCCTAAATTGTATCAGTCTGAATCTGGTTCGGATTATTACTATTCTAGGGCTCTGAATAGTTTCCATCCAGTGTTCGTCGTTTATGTCCCCAAAGTTTCTGGTCCACACCTCTCTGAGCACCATTAAGGAATCTGGGGAGTTATTCATTCATTTTTTTTATATACCAATCAAATTCCTTTACTTGGCTACTATGGTAGGGTCTTTGAGTAGTCTATCTTTTAGTGGAGCTGCTTCACGTTGCTGTACACTCTCTGGAATATGTCTATTCAGGGCATGTTTCAGTTGCAGATATCTATAGGTCTCAGATGCTGCCATGTCGCATTCTTGGCTCAGATCAGAGAATGTTATCATTGGCTGCTTTCTCCAGAAATCGCCGAAATGTTAGTGTCCTAGTAGTTCCCACTTATGGAAACCTTGAAGATCTCTCACCTTACGGAGGTGGTCACTGTACCACAGGGGGGGGTCTGATTTGTTAGCTTTCCCCGCCAGCCGAGGTATGTGGTGGCTTCCCTCCATAGTCTAACTACCGCCTGTGTATGTATGATTAGGGTCTTTTCTCTATGCCAGGTGTAAAGGAAGGCTTCCTATCCCCCATGGCTCATTGCTCCTCTATCTACTCTAAAGGTAGGTTCAATCTGTTCTGAGAAGATCTACTCATTAGTCAGTTGTGTTTCCCAGTAATAGTTCTGGATGTCTGGCACTGCTAGGCCCCCATCGTATACCCCCCTCTATAATTTGATAATGCATTGGGTCTTACCATCCCAGAGAAGTAGACAGACTTCACAATCAATTTTATGGAAAAATGTCTGGGATTTGGAATGGTGTGTTCTGCAGAGTATATATAAAGCGTGAGAAAGCCATCATTTTATAAAGAGATGCTGTACTTGCCATTGACAGGGGAAGCTTTTGCCAGTCAGCTACATCATTGCTGAGCCTATTTAGCTGAGAATATGTGTTCCGCCGGAGGAATTCCTGTGAATCACGCGCTACATAGATCCCCAAATATTTAAAGCCCTCTAGTTCCACTGGTGTCATGCAGTCCAGGGGTAGAGCAGGGGCTCCGTCTGCTAAGGGGTATATGACTGAATAGACCAGTTTATCATAGAGCCAGAGTAACTTCCAAATGTGTTGAAGATCTGGATCACTCTGTCGATGGACAGGCATGGTTTAGAGACGTACATTACAATGCCGTTGGTGTATAAGGATATGCACTCCTCCCAGCTGTCTCCTATGCGGAGTCCGTCTATCAGATGATCTTGACATACCCACACTGCCAATGGCTCCAATGCCAATGCAAAGAACATTGGCAAGAGTAGGCAGCCTTGCTGCATGCCTTTTTATAGGGGAATTGTGTGAGACAAAACCCCATTGACCCTCAACCTTGCTCGTGGCACCTGGTAAAGTAATCTAACCCAATTGCTGTATAGCAGCCCAAAGCCAAATGTGGATAATGCCATGAATATAAAAGTCCACTCCAAGCTGTCAAATGCCATTTTGGCATCTATGGACATCAACACTGCCTGTGGAGAGTTGAACAACACAGTCCGATTCATGACCCTGTGTGTGTGTTTCACATAAGCTTTATTCGGCCAACAGACCATCAAAGCAATACAATACAATACAATATAATATAATAATATAAACCATAATGTCATAGAAAAATTAAAAAAAAAGAATGATCCATGTTTGCCCGTCTTAAAACAATTTCAACTCATTGTAAATAAAAAGTGCGTATGCGCCATGCTGTTGCTAAAAACTTACTTACTGCGTAAATTGTCACATTTGAATTGTGGCTTTTTAAGATCCGCAAAGCTAAAAAACATTTCCTTAAATTCAATTCCCTACAGATTTTATATATCCATTTAAACCTTGGGATTGAATAGGCGGGACAAAAAAACATAAAATGTTCTACTGTTTCGGAAGGAATGCCACATACAGGACAGGTATCAGAGCTTGACTTAGGTCCCCATCTGCTCGTTAAGGCCTTCAGGGGTAATGTTCCAAATCGAAATCTGGCATACAAACTTTTGCCTAACAAATCAGGTATTGTATCTAAGTATGGTTCAAACTCAGGGTACCATTTAAAATCAATAAACGAGTTAGTTAAATGACCATTCGATTTCTGAGAAATGTAATTATTACATATGTGGGACCAGTAAGCTCTCTTCAATACTTTTACATGGGGCTTCACAAGTTGCTGGGGATTCTCCCAGAAGTTCCTCAGTCCTAGCATGCAAAACCAACTAGATACGTGTTTGATCCATGGTATGGACATGGAGTTAGAGGTTTTTAACAATTCTAATAGGGAAGACTTATATATAGCCAGTTCAGGAACTACCCAAAGCCTCACCCAATATAGTAGGGGCCGTAAGATAATCAAATCGGCTATACGTTTAAGCCCTAGATCTAAAAAAAGGGGGGTTAATGGGGTGCTAGTGGGACAAGCACATAGAGCCCGAGCAAAGCTATTCTCAATTTTAGTTATCCTACTGCTATCTGTCATGCCCCAAATCTCTGCACCATAAACAGCAGCACCCTGTGCCTTGGCCACATAGATCTTTACTGCTGGAGACACAACTTTAGCGATCGTATTCCTGTAAAGGCGTAATATGGATGCTGCCCGATGTTGCAAAAGCCCGCCACTCTTACCGACTTGTTCGTCCCAGAGGAGTGAGTCTGTAAGCCTCACACCCAAGTAGTCGATAGAGCTAACCTGGTCCAAAATAGCTCCATCTAACCTGATCGTACACTTCTTACGAGAGCCAGAGCGAAGCACCATCAATTTTGTTTTCTTCGAGTTCAGCTCTAAACCAAAATTCCAGCAGAATGATTTAAATCTATCCACAAGAATTTGCAGCCCCATAGGGGTCTTTGAGATCAATAGAGAGTCATCCGCAAAAAGAAGAATTGGGATTTTCTGATTGCCTAAGCTGGGAGCATCATTCTGGCATGTCATGAGTTCTTGGACCACCTCGTTAATGAATAAAGAAAACAAAAGTGGCGCTAGGACACATCCCTGACGAACACCTCTTTTAATGGGAAACTTGTTAGTCAGTTCGCCTTGGTTACCCCATCTTACTTGAGCGTATGTGCCTTCATGCATACGTGTTAATAAATGAATGATATCAGATGGTGCCCCTCTTTTGTGTAGCACTCCCCAAAGCTTGTCTCTAGGGACCAGGTCAAAGGCAGAGCGCAGGTCTACAAAAGTGACATATAGTGTTTGCTTTGCCAAGACTACATATTTCCAGTGTAGCACGGTCAACCTAAATACCTGGTCAACCGTGCTAACTCTAGAGCGGAACCCTGCCTGAAGTGGTGATAGGATCTGCTGCTCCGTCACCCAACTCGTCAGTCTAACTAACAATTGTTTTGCAAAAAAATTTTGTAGGTTGTCAATTAAACTGACCGGTCTGTAGTTAATTGGAAGATTTACGTTGCCCTTTTTATATATTGGAATAATTTCTGCACCCTTCCACGTCTCAGGGATCTGTCCTCCTTTTGCGATTTTGTTTGACAGCATATTAATATACCAGGTCCAGATGGGTAACTCTGATTTATAAAGGTCACCTGGAATTTTATCAGGGCCTGGGGCTTTACCTGTCTTTAGAGATTTAATGGCGTCTGCAGTTTCTTCTAGAGAAAAGCAAATATAGCTTTCAGAGTTAAATAGATTCCCACTGGACGGAGAAGTGGCAAGGTTAGCATTGGGTGAAATTGGGGGGTATAGTCCCACTTTCTCACAATCGACAGTCCCAGTGGAGGCAGTTCCTTCGTACAAGAGAGAGAAATGATCCACCCAGGTACCAGGTTGAATATGGTTCCTTTGTATAAACCTACCCCCTCTCTCGTGCTTAGTCAGCAGTTCCCTGTGTAATCTGCATACTTTGAGGCAGGTACTCCTATTAGGCATGAAGCGCGATTGGTCTGGGTGTGTAAGCGAGGTGATGACCCTACGCAATCTGGTTGCAAGTACTTTTGCCAACAAGTTTGCTTCTATATTGAGCAGGGATATGGGACTGTATGAATTGCAGTCGGACTGTGGCTTGCCCTTCTTGTGGATCACCATTATGGTTACCTCTGTTTGATCTGCAGGGAGGCATCCTTCTTCCAGTGCCTGTTTAAACATGTCAAGCATGGATTTAGCTCTTCTGTGATTAAGATTTTATAGAGCTCCACAGGTAGGTCATTGGGCCCAGCGGCTTTGCCAAAATGCGGGCTCTGTATGACTGCTGTTATTCTGTCACACGTTAAGTCGGCATCCAAGAAATCCCTGTCTGCCTGCGTTAGTTCTGGTAGAATAATGCCCTTGAGTAAATCTGCGCAGTCTTTGTCCATTCTGAATGTAGTGGAGGTGTAAATCCCTTCGTGATAGTGCCCCGAAGACCCTGCTAGGTCTGAGTTTGTCATACATTATTTACATGGATTGACTACTATTTCAAGGAACAATTATCTATCATGGTCTCTTTTGTCCAGCCAGGCTAACAATTTCTCGGCTTTGTCTCCTATGTCATATAATCACCTCTGCCCTGCCAGGGCACACCTATGTGCCTGGTGTTCTAGCAAGAACCGAAGTTCTTGTTGCTTAAGTTGTAGTTGGTGGGTCAGAGTGATCCTCATTTCTGCTTGTATCTTTTCTTCCAGTTGATTGACCTCATGTTTACAAGCTTCTATATCTAGGTTGTTGTCTTTCTTTTTACCCGCTATCAGAGCTTGTATATGACCTCTTAGTACAATTTTCAATGCTTCCCAGGGGGTACAGGCAGACTTAACTGACCCTGGCTTTCTTCAAAATATAGTGTTGCACATTTAAACAATATTCATTAACTCTCCATTCTACCCTGCTTTGTGAGACTGAAACCACCCACCTCCCCAACCTGCAGAGTGCCTGTCACCCAGTGATAAACATCAACTTGCGTGGGAGGGCCACTCTCGCCCCAGATGCCCGCCTATGTACAAATAATCTTGTTTTGTAATCCCTTTTTAAGCCATGTAAATGTGAGACACAAAGCCTGCTTGCAACATTTGTGAAAGCTGTGAAGCATGCATAGGTTTCTCAGCAGAGTCCCCTCCCCCGATCTGGCAGGTACAATATAGTATATTGTATATCTTTAGTCTCCATGTATTCCCATTGTCACCCCAGATCATTGTAAACTTTACCGGTTCGAGGTCATGGTTCTGTTGGTGGATCTAGGGTATGTTGGCATTCAGTGACTGGCGAGTGTTGCAATTCTGAATCTGGTTGTGACTGAGAATTTTCTTTGAGAGTGGCCCCTTTTCATGGCACTTATCTCCATCCCTCCAACCAGCTACATGCCTCCTCCAGAGTTATGAAATGCCATGTCTTGCCCTCCACAATCACTCTTAATTTTGCTGGGTACATCATCATGTATTATAGTTATTTCTCCCACAGTGCTCTTTTAACTTCCTCAAAGTTTCTTCTCTGATTTTGTACTTGTAACATGAAGTCTGGGAAAAATCTGACGGTGGCGTTGTCGATGTGTAGGTCTCCATGTGTGCGTGCTGCTTGAAGAATTGTGTCTCGATCACGAAAATTGAAGATTCTGGCGATAATTGTGTGTGGAGGTGCTCCCGGTTTAGGTGAGGGACCCAGCACTCTATGTGCTTGTTCGATCAAGAAAACTTTCAAGAGTTGCTTGGGGCGAACAGTATTTGTTATCAAGTCTTCCCGAAACAGTTCCACACTCAGTCCTTCCGCTCCCTTGTGGACCCCCACCACCCTGAAGATGTTTCTTGAGCGGCCTTCCTGATCTTCAAGTCTGGCTGCCAAGCTTGTGGCTTGTTTTGTCAGGATTTGAATTTGCTCTTTGTTGGAAATGGGGTTTCTAGTTGGCAGAGGTATACACCCTTGTCCAAGTAGGGACCACAATCCTAGTCAGGGTAAGTCACACACAATCCAAATTATCTTGTGCCCATCCTCTGGCAGCTTGGCACTGAGCACTCAGGCTTAACTTAAAAGGCTATGTGTAAAGGTATTTGTGCAATTAATCATGCAATAACACAGTGAAGACACCACAAAAATACACCACACCAGTTGTAGAAAAATATAAGAAATTTATCGGATTAAATTAAGATCAAAACGATTAAGGTTTGATAATCACAAATTTAAATATCACTTTTGTAATGATAAGAAGACGCCTAAGTTCTTAAAAGCAACAATTGTCTCTTGCATGCACAAAGTACCTGGTTTGCGTCAAAATTACATGCACGAAGACCACAGAGGAAGAGATGCGTGGAAAAAGGAAGATGTGCGGCGGATTTTATGATGCGCACAGACGATGCATAGATTCTTCCCACCCTGCATGACTTTGCATCAATTTCCGGCGTGCAGTCTTGGATCCTCACTGCGATGCGGGGTCTTTTGATGCCCAGGGACGATGAATGGAAATCCTGAGTGTGCAGAACAAAGTCACAGGGGCTGCGTCAATCCGGTGTGATGATGCGTCAGAGTTGTTGTAACATGGCAGGCGCTCCATTGATTCCTCATGCAGGAAGTCGGGCTGCGTTGTTCTGGCTTGGTGATGCGTCGATCTGATAGGGCTGTGCATCAAAGTTCCAGTCACAATGTAGGTGCTGCGTCAATCTCCATTCAGGGAGCCGGGCTGCATCGTTCCGGTTTGGCGATGCTGTGATTCATTCACCACTTGGCAGGCTGTGTATCGATTCTGGCAGGCTGTGTGTCGATTTTCACCGCACAAGGAGTTTCCTTGATGAGAAGAAGTCTTTTTGGCCCTGAGACTTCAGGAGCAGGAGGCAAGCTCAATCTAATCCCTTGGAGAGCACTTCTCAGCAGAGCCAGAGGCCAGGAAGGCAGCAGGGAAACAGCAAGGCAGCACTGCTTCACAGCAAACCAATGCAGGTAAGTCCTTTGGGCACCCAGGAAGCTCTTCTTGGCAGGTTGCAGGATCTGGTTCAGAGAGTCTGTCCCAGGAAGTGTCTGAGTTGGTGGGGTCAGGCCACTTGATGGGCCGGGTGAACAACGGCTGGTAAAACAGCAGTGGACAGAATGAATTGCCACATCATTCCCATGGTTAAAAAACGCAGGTCTACACCCAAGCAAACAAATATAATAGAGAACTGCACAGTAGCGATGAATGCCTGCGAGGGACTAACCCATGCAATAGACATGGGAGAGGAGCCTTGTGAGAGATGAACCAACCCTAGTTAAAATGATGTCCGCAAATCAAGACATGCAAAACACCCAAAAACCAAAGATAGAGTCCTTCACGACAGAGGTGAACCTTCTAATGGCGGCTTTCTGGAATGTATCTGACAAGGTGAAAATGATGGAATCTCAAATCATCGGACTGCAAGCTACAACCAAGATGCTTGAAGAGTGTTGGAAATGGCCTCTCTGCAGGGTCACCCCCAGACTTTTTGGCTTCCTCCTTCTCTTTTTCTGACCTCATTTTTGCTGGCTTTCCGACTATGTGCACTTTACCACTGTTAATCTGTGCTAAAGTGCATATGCCCTCTCCCTAAAACATGGTAACATTGATCCATACCCAACTGACATATTTGAGCTACTTGTAAGTCCCTAGTAAAGCGCACTACATATGCCCAGGGCCTCTAGAATGAATGCTACTAGTGGGCCTGCAGCACTGCTTATGCCAACCACATAAGTAACCCCTTAAGCATGTCTCAGACCTGCCATTGCGAGGCCTGGGTGTGCAGTTTCACTGCCACTTTGACTTGACATTTAAAAGTACTTGCCAAGCCTTAAACTCACCTTTTTCTACATATAAGTCACCCCTAAGGTAGGCCGTAGGTAACCCGTAGGGCAGGGTGCTGTGTAGGTAAAAGGCGGGACCTATACCTGTGTGTTTAATTTGTCCTGGTAGTGGAAAACACCTACATTCATTTCACTGCTGTGAGGTCTGCTCCTTTCATAAGCTAACATTAAGGCTACCCTCGTATACTATTTGAGTGGTAGATTCTGACCAGAAAGGGGTAAATAGGTCATATTTAGTATGGCCAGAATGGTGATACAAAATCCTGCTGACTGGTGAAGTTGGATTTAATATTACTATTTTAGAAATGCCACTTTTAGAAAGTGAGCATTTCTCTGCACTTAAATCTTTGTGTGCCTTACAATCCATTGCTGCTGGGTTCAGTTGACAGCTCCCTTGTGCATTTGCTCAGACACACCCCAAACACAAGATACTCAGCCTTACTTGCATACATCCGCATTTTGGATGGGTCTTCCTGGGCTGGGAGGGTGGAGGGCCTGAGACTTGCATGTCAAATGACAGTAGCCTGCCCTCACACAAAGGACTGCCACACCCCTTACTGGGACCCTGGCAGACAGGATTGAACTGAAAGGGGACCTTGTGGACTTCTAAGCCACTCTTTGAAGTCTCCCCCACTTCAAAGGCACGTTTGGGTATTTAAACAGGGCCTCTGCCCCTACCAACTCAGACACTTCCTGGAGAAGAAACCTGAACCAGAACACGCATCCTGCCAAGAAGAACTGCCTGGCTGCCCAAAGGACTCACCTTTCTGCTTTCTGAGAAGGACTGCTGCCTTGCTGTTGCCCTTCTGCCTTGCTGCTCTCTGGCTGTGGTGAAGAAGTGCCCTCCAAGGGCTTGATTAGAGTTTGTCTCCTGTTCCATGAAGTCTCAGGACCAAAAAGACTTCATCTCTACAAGAAGGACTCCTTGTGCGCCGAAATTCGACGCACAGCCTTCCAGAAACAATGCACAGCCTCAAGAAGATTGACGCAGTGCCAGCGTAGCAACCGGACTACCAGAGAGGAATCGATGCAGACCTTCCGTGTAGTAGAAAATTTGGCACAATGCCCACCAAATCAACGCAGCTCCTGTGACTTTGTCCTGCCAGCGCAGGAAATCCACGCATCGTCCCCGGGCATCTGAAAACCCCGCAACCTGAAGAGGATCCACGACCGAGCACCGGAAATCGACACACAGCCATCCCTGCATGAAAACTAAATGCCTCATCGCCGTGTACGGCCTGAGAAATCGACGCACACCCCTTTTTTCCACACATCTTCTCCTCTGCTGTTCTTTGCAGGGATTTTTATGAAAACCAGGTACTTTGTGCTTGAAAGAGACTTTGATTGCTTTTAAAAGACTCAAGACAATTTATATCACTTTTACAGTGATATCTCAACATATACTTATTGCATTTTAATAGTTTTGACCTGCATCTTACCAGATAAATATAATATATTTTTCTGAACACTGTGTGGTGTATTTTTGTGGTGCTATATGGTATTATTGTATGATTTATTGCACAAATACTTTACACATTGCCTTCTAAGTTAAGCCTGACTGCTCAGTGCCAAGCTACCAGAGGGTGGGCACAGGATAATTTGGATTGTGTGGGACGTACCCTGACTAGAGTGAGGGTCCTTGCTTGGACAGGGGGTAACCTGACTGCCAACCAAAGACCCCATTTATAACATTGGTGATCAGCGGTAAGGATAGGAATTGTATTTGTGCAGTGACATACAGTAGCTAAGTATTCACTACCTACCCACAGTTGAAGGTCAACTTGATTTTTTATCTTTTTCTGCAATTTCTTTTTTCCTGACAATTTTCTAACTAAAATTCTCACTCAACATGTCTCAGGCTGGGTCTCAAGCTGGAGATTTTGACCTAGCCATGTTGGAGACATATACTGTCAAACAGCTGAAAGGGTTCTGCAAGGATATGGGAGTACCGACCCAAGGTGCCTCCAGAAAGGAGGAATTTCAAGTGGAGCTGAGGGCCTGGGCAGAAGCCCATTCAGAGGAGGATGCTGAGGAGGACGGTCCAGAGGATGGCCCCTCAGAGGATTTTTTGTCATCAGTGGGTGATGTTACCACTGCAATTATGCCCCCTGCCAAACCAGGGAGCAGTGTCTCTGATCAGGGCCTGACCGCAGAGGAAAGGAGAGAGGAGAGGGAATTTCAATTGCAAATGGCAAGGTTGAAATTTGAAGCTCAACAGGAGGAAAGGAGGGCCGAGAGAGAAGCCAAACAGGCTGAAGCTAAGAGAGCAGCCAAGCAGATTGAAGCTGAAAAAGCTGAGGCTTTAGCTGAGAGAGCCTTGGCTGAGAATAAACTTTGGTTGGCTCATGAACTGAGGCGCAAGGAGCTGGAGATCAAGGAGAGACAGTCTGAGTCCAGCAGTGATGGTGGCAGCATACATGCAGGACCTGCTGGGGAGAAAAAGGTTTGTATACCCAAGAATGTGGTGCCAAGTTTTGTGGTGGGAGATTACATTGACAAGTGGTTGGCTGCCTATGAAGTTACACTAAGGGCCCAAGGGACCTCTGAGGAGCAATGCGGGTGGCCTTGTGGTATTATGTACCAGCAGCGGAGAGGGACACACATCTTAGACTAGCTCCACATGATGAGAATGTCTATGCACCCATGAAAGCTGCTTTACTGGCCAAGTTTGGGCTGACCCCTGAGAAATACCGTCAGAGGTTTAGGGGCAGCACCAAACTTTCCACACAAACTTGGGTAGATTCTTTTGATTTCTCCAATAAGGCACTGGATGGATGGGTGCGGGGCATCAAAGTAAATGATTACAAAGGGTTATATGATTTGATTCTGAGAGAGCATATGCTCAGTATTTCTTTTACAGAGTTGCTCCAGCACTTGATAGATAGTAAGCTGACTGATCCCAGGAAGCTTGCTGAAGCGGCGGACCTCTGTGTTAGCACCAGAGTGTCCAAGAAGGCATCTGGGGGGACACCCACAAAGGTAGTCAGGGTTCCCAACAGAGGAAAGAGGGGAGAGAAAAACTTTAAGATAAGGAACTCTCAAAAGGCCCCCATAACGAATTCCCAACGGGGGGTGGTAACCATTCTCTTCTAGATTTGGGAAGAAACCAGGATTCTTTGACAAGACGTTAGGGAAGTTCATCCCCAAATGCTTAGAGTGCTACCAGCATGGACACTTTAAGGGCGACTCCCAGTGTTCCAAGAGAGCACAGTCCACCACTGGACAGACACCTGGGTTGGCTAGTGTAGTGCTTGGGGGTAGATAGTCCCAGTTAGCTTTGAGGGGCAGACAGAGGTGTCATTAGTATCCCTGGGAGATAGAGAGATGTTGCCTAAAGCCCAATTGACTGCTAATACTTCAAAGTATAAGCAGTGGGTCACCATAGACGGGCAAAGGGTGGAGGCTCTGAGTGACACAGGAGCCAATATGACTACTGTCACGAATCAGCTGGTGATCGCAGAGCAGATAGTCCTTAATATATTCCACCAGGTCATAGTCACTGACAATCGTGAGAGTCACCTACCGGTGAATCTTGTTCCCTTTGAGTGGGGGGTTTCTGGTATTCTGAAAGTAGCTGTGAGTCCTGCCCTGCCTGTAGATTGTCTGTTAGGCAATGATCTTGAGCATACTGCCTGGAAGGAGGTAGAGCTCAGATCCCACCTGGAGATGTTAGGTTTGCCTGAGTGGGTCTGCATGACCAAAAGGTCCATGGCTGCCCGGGAAGGGAGTCAAGGGTGTCTGGAGCCTAGAACAATGGCCCAGACATCTGCAAAGAGGAAGGGCAAGAGGCGCGGGAAACCCTCCTCAGATCTTCCCACGGTGGTGGACAGGGCCCCTGAGGAGGAGGAGGAGGCCCCTGAGCCAACTGGAAAGGACATAGCTGACCTGGGCAAACTGCCTGAACTTGCTGGCTGGCAAGTAGAGGGTGGGCCAACCAGGGCAGAATTCTGCAAAGCGCAGAAGGAATTCCCCACCCTTGAGGGTCTGAGGCAACAGGCCACAGCCAAAGCAGCTGGTGAAGCCTCTCGCGATCACCATAACTACTGGGAGAATGATCTACTTTACACTGAGCCTAAGGTTCCGGCCATTGGGGCAGCACGTGTGCTGGTGGTCCCCCAGTGTTACCGGGCCTTCCCACTGGGTCTGGCTCACAACATTCACCTGGCAGGACATTTGGGCCAAGACAAGACCTTTGCCAGGCTTGTCACCCATTTCCATTGGCCTAGAATGCGGGTAACCTCAGGTAATTTCTGCTGGGCCTGCCCCACCTGCCAGGCTAGTGGGAAGACAGGGAAAAAGCTTAAAGCCCCCCCTGATCCCACTTCCCGTCATTGGCACCCCCTTTGAAAGGGTGGGCATTGATGTCATTGGTCCCTTAGACCCTAAAACTGCCTTGGGCAACAGGTTTATCCTGGTTTTGGTGGACCATGCCACCTGCTATCCAGAGGCAATCCCTCTGAGAACAGTGACTGCACCAGTGGTGACCAGAGCCCTGATGGGAATATTTACCCATGTGGGATTCCCTAAGGAAGTTGTGCCTGACAGGGGCACAAACTTCATGTCTGTGTACTTGAAGTCCACATGGGAAGAGCGTGGGGTGACCTACCGGTTTACCACCCCTTATCATTCTCAATCCAATGGGTTTGTTGAGAGATTCAACAAGACCCTTAAAGGCATGATCGCTGGCCTACCTGAGGCCATGAGGTGTAAGTGGGACGTCCTCTTACCATGCCTGCTGTTTGCTTATAGTGCGGTGCCCCAGAAAGGAGTGGGGTTCAGCCCCTTTGAGCTTCTCTATGGTTACCCTGTCAGGGGACCACTAAGCATAGTCAAGGAGGGCTGGGAGAAAGCTCCCAAGACACCTCTCCAGGTTGTGGTCAGCTACATGCTAGCCCTTCGCAACCAAACCCAAAGCTTTTGGAAGCAGGCCAAGAGTAACCTTGAGGCCGGTCAAGAGGTGATGAAGGAGTGGTATGACTGGAAGGCCACTCTGGTTGAGTTCTCACCTAGAGACAAGGTTTGTGTAATGGAGCCAGCAGAGCCTAGGGCTCTCCAGGACCGCTGGTCTGGCCCATTTGAGATAACGACTCGAGTCTCATTTTGAGCGGTCTGAGGTCAGTATGCTCCTTGTGACAGATGAGAGCATGGAAGAGGAGAGTGAACCTATCCCCGACCTCCCCTCTCCCAAAGAAGGTGATGGGACAGTGGAGGGTGTCAATCTCTCTTACTCCCTGACTCTAGATCAGAGAGGAGACTGATATGAGTTGTTGGAGCAGTTCTCTTCCATGTTTTCCCTTTCACCTGGATTAACCCATCTGTGTGTCCATGACATTGACACGAGAGACAGTCCCCCTTTAAAGAACAACATTTACAGGTTGTCAGACAAGGTGAAGGCCAGCATCAAGGAGGAGGCCTCCAAGATGTTGGCCCTACGGGTTGCTGAGAAGTCCAGCAGTCCCTGGGCCAGCCCTGTGGTGCTGGTACCTAAGGCTGCTTTCCCTGGTGCAATGCCAGAACTCCGGTTCTGTGTGGACTACCTGGGTCTCAACTCAGTAACACGGACTGACGCTCACCCAATCCCCTGAGCTGATGAGCTCGTTGACAGGCTAGGCGCTGCCAAGTTCCTGAAGAGTTTTGATCTCACATCAGGGTACTGGGAGATCGCCTTGATTGAGGGGGCTAAAGAGAGATCTGCATTTTCTACACCTGATGGCCAATAGCAGTTCCGGGTGATGCCCTTAGGGTTGAAAAATGCCCCGCTACCTTCCAATGGTTGGTTAACAGGGTCCTATCTGGCAAGGATGCCTACTACGCAGCCTACCTAGATGACATAACTGTCTATAGTTCCAGCTAAGAGGAACACTTGCTCCACCTCAAGGAGGTGCTTCAGGCTCTGAAACAGGAAGGCCTTACAATCAAGGCTAGTAAGTGTCAGATTGGGCAGGGTTCAGCGGTGTACTTGGGATCCCTAGTAGGCGGTGGCGAAGTGCAGCCACTCAAGGCCAAGATACAAACTATCAAGGCCTGGCAACCACCTAGAACACAGACTGAAGTGAGAGCCTCCTTAGGCCTCACTGGATACTACCGTAGGTTTGTCAAGGGCTATGGTACCATTGTGTCACCCTTGACAGAACTTACTTCCAAAAAGTAACCTAGGTTGGTGAATTGGACAAAGGCTTGTCAGAAAGCCTTTGATTCCTGAAGGAAGCCATGTGCACGGCCCCCATGCTCATGGCCCCTGACTACTCCCAACAATTTATTGTGCAGTCAGACGCTTCAGAGCATGGCATAGGGGCTGTTCTAGCACAGCTAAATGAGGAGGGCTTAGACCAACCAGTAGTCTTTATTAGCAGAAGACTATTACCACGGGAACAGAGGAGGAGTGCTATTGAAAGAGAAGCATTTGCTGTGGTCTGGGCACTGAAGAAGCTGAGACCATACCTGTTTGGGACTCACTTTCGGGTTTAGACAGACCACAGGCCCCTCAGATGGCTCTTGCAGGTGAGGGGTGAGAATCCTAAACTCTTGAGGTGGTCCATTTCCCTACAGGGGATGGACTTTGCAGTGGAGCATCGCCTGGGGATTGACCACGCCAACGCTGATGGTCTCTCCAGATACTTCTGCCTTAGCAATGAGAGCTCCTAGGAGGTTGGGTAGCTCTCCCCACTTTCAGCTGGGGGGGACACATGTTAGACCTGACAGCCTTACGGTGGTCACCCCTAACTTTTGCCTGCCTCCCTCCACTTTTTAGATACTGTTTTTGCTGGTTTTAAGACTTTGCGCACTTTACCACTGCTAACCAGTGCTAAAGTGCCTATGTTCTCTCCCTTTAAACATGGTAACATTGTATCATACCCAATTGGACTATTTAATTTACTTATAAGTCCCTACTAGAGTGTACTATATGTCCCCAGTGCATGTAGATTAAATGCTACTAGTGGGCCTGCAGCACTGATTGTGCCACCCACTTAAGTAGCCCCTTAACCTTGTCTCAGGCCTGCCATTGCAAGGCCTGTGTGTGCAGTTTCACTGCCAATTCGACTTGGCATTTAAAAGTAGTTGCCAAGCCTAAAACATCCCTTTTTCTACATATGACACCCCTAAGATATGCCCTAGGTAACCCATAATGCAGGCAAAAGGCAGGACATGTACCTGTGTAGTTTACATGTCCTTGTAGTGTAAAACTCCTAAATTTGTTTTTACACTGCTGTGAAGCCTGCTCCCTTTACAGGCTAACATTGGGGCTTCCCTCATACATCGTTTGAGTGGTAGCTGCTGAACCTGAAAGGAGTAGTAAGGTCATATTTAGTATGGCCAGAATGGTGATACAAAATCCTGCTGACTGGTGAAGCTGGATTTAATATTACTATTTTAGAAATGCCACTTTTAGAAAGTGAGCATTCCTCTGCTCTTAAATCTTTCTGTGCCTTACAATACACGTCTGGCTGGGTTTAGTTGACAGCTCCCATGTACATTCCCTCAGACACACCCCAAACACAGGATACTCAGCCTCACTTGCATACATCTGCATTTTTAATGGGTCTTCCTGGGCTGGGAGGGTTGACGCCTGACACTTGCATGTCAGAGGATAGTAGCCTTCCCTCACACAAAAGACTGCCACACCCCCTACTGGGACCCTGGCAGACAGGATTGAACTGAAAGGGGACCTTGTGGACTTCTAAGCCACTCTTTGAAGTTTCCCCTACTTCAAAGGCACGTTTGGGTATTTAAACAGGGCCTCTTCCCCAACCAACTCAGACACTTCCTGGAGAAGAAACCTGAACCAGAACACGCATCCTGCCAAGAAGAACTGCCTGGCTGCCCAAAGGACTCACCTGTCTGCTTTCTGAGAAGGACTGCTGCCTTGCTGTTGCCCTTCTGCCTTGCTGCTCTCTGGCTGTGGTGAAGAAGCTCTCTCCAAGGGGTTTGGATAGAGCTTGCCTCCTGTTCCTTGAAGTCTCAGGACCAAAAAGACTTCAGCTCTACAAGAAAGACTCCTTGTGCGGCGAAATTCGATGCACAGCCTGCCAGAAACAACGCACAGCCTGCACAGCGGTGAAAAATTCCCCGCAAGCCGAACCGGAACGGCGCAGCCTGACTTTGCATTGAGAAGATCAACGCAGCGCCGGTGCAGCGACCGGCAATTAAACCCACGGCCTACCGGATCGACGCACTGCTGAGCCAGAATGACGCAGCCCGACTTACAGAGGGATCGCCTGTCATGCGGTAGAAAATTTGACGCAAGGCCCACGAATCAATGCAGCTCCTGTGACTTCGTCCTGCCAGCGCTGGAAATCCATGCATCGTGCCCGGGGCTTCTGAAAACCCCACAACCCGAAGAGGATCCACGACCGAGCACCAAAAATTGACGCACAGCCGTCCCTGCGTGAAAACTAAACAATGCATTGCCGTGTGCTGCCCGAGAAATCGACGTACACCCCTTAGTTTCCACACATCTCCTCCTCTACCGTTCTTTGCGGAGATTTTTCACGCAAACCAGGTACTTTGTGCTTGAAAGAGACTTTGATTGATTTTAAAATACTTAAGACACTTTAGATCACTTTTGCAGTGATATCTCAAAATATACTTATTGCCTTTTAATCGATTTGACCTGCATCTTACCAGATAAATATTATATATTTTTCTAAACACTGTGCGGTGTATTTTTGTGGTGCTATATGTTGTTATTGTATGATTTATTGCGCAAATACTTTACACATTGCCTTCTAAGTTAAGCCTTACTGCTCAGTGCCAAGCTACTAGAGGGTGGGCACAGGATAATTTGGATTGTGTGTGACTTACCCTGACTAGAGGGAGCGTCCTTGATTGGACAGGGGGTAACCTCACTGCCAACCAAAGACCCCATTTCTAACATCAAGCATGATGATTGTTGAACTGTTTCATTTAAATATAGCATTTGTAATGGAATAAAGCACGCTCTAAACAAAGCTTCCCTACCCTGTATCTGCCATTTTCTTGTTCCCCATAGACTTTTCACATCAATATTGTTCTTCCAAAACTCGTAGCCTTCAACAGGAAGCCAGGAAACAAAAGAGTCTGAATAAATCAGTTTTGTATTGGTTAGAAATAGTTTCCTCATCCTGGAAAGTGGTAATTTGAAATAATATGACTTAGGTTTTCTAGTGTCATGCCCAGTAAAATATGTAAACATTTCTACATATGTTTTGGAACTTCCCATAGGTGGACTCGGAAAATGTTCCCTCTGTGTATAATTGAAAACTGATCTGGGTCTGCTTGCTCATTGCAGAAAGTAATGTTCCCATTGATTGTAACAGACAATTACCCCATAATTTGCTGTGTTCCTATACACATCTTCACTTTCATAAACAGTATAGTAGTCTAGCTCAGCAGTCATAGAATCAACCGCTTTAACATCCTAGTCATCGGAAACAACACCAGATGTAATAACATCAGCCACATATGGAATTTGAATGACCTCAGTAGGGCCATATATATCAAAAGGCACTTTATCCTAAAAAATCCTATCAGGAATCGGAATGGCTGAAATGTTCACAAGGGACAAGTCTTCTCGCACCTTATGAGACGACAGTTAAGGTGATAAAAAGGTTATCTACCGGCTTAACTGCAATGCGTTAAAGAAGGTAATGCCCATTTATCAAGAGAAAGAAACAATGACAAAACCAATCCATAGCAGAAAGGCAAGCAATGCCAACAGTATCAAGAGATAATACCATGGACAAGTTAAATAGTTATTTTTGAGCCATATGTACAGTTTACATGTCTTTGATACAACTTCTGTTGTACAATCAGAAGAACCAGATGAAAATTCATCAATGTCTATGAAGTAACCTGAAGCAGTGCAGAGCTGGTGGTGGGTTCCATTTGCTGTGGAGGTTCATAGTAGACAATGCTGTCTATCTGTGTGGAATTGGAGTTGTATAGTTCCATATCATGGACTTGTCTTGTCAGTGAAGTGGTGACTAGAATTAGCAAAAACTCATTCTCCACCCTCCCCATGCTCAAGGAGGCAATTGTTTCATTGTTATACCAATTGGTGCTTGCAGAAATGTCGTTTACTGCTTGTAGAGGTATATCCTTTTGGGTAGTGAGAGAAGAGTGGGTATTACCCAAGGGAACTCATGGTCTACTATGCAGGATCAGCCACAAGGTGCAATTTGATGTTGTCAATGGAGACAAATCTATTTTCTTTAGAACCAGGCAGTGGTGGTAGGATGACAGTTCTGGTAGCTTGTATTCCCATGACTGGAACCGGTGCTCTGTAGGATGGGCCCAATTCGTTCTTCACAGCAATCTTTTCACGTACCAGATCCCCAACTGTAGGAATCCAGTCGGTAGATGTTGTTGGCAAATCCCTTATTCCTAAAGTGGTGGTACAGGCGGATGAATTGACATTACGAAATTGCTGTAGCTCCTGTAAAATATCGACATGTTCATTCATGTCAAACTTTGTCTCTGCTCCCACCACTCCAGGTCCATCAATACCTGGGACATACATAGGTATCCCAAAAAAACCCTCATAAGGGATGCAACCTCTTAAGGACCTTTTGGACAGATTGTTTAATGCTCTCTAGACCCTATATAAGTGATGAAGCCAACTATGTCCTGAACCTAATACTCTTGCTGATAAGGACTGCTTCAAGTCTCGATTCCTCCTCTCCACAACCGAATTACGCTGGGGATGGTATGTGGAAGAGTAATGGAGTTCAAAACCCATCATCCTCATGGTGTCCCTGAATGCCATAGATGCAAAAGCAGAGTCCTGGTCCGAGTGCAATGCTGGTACCGCATATGCACTGATAACGACCTGCAAATCTTTAATAACAGAGCATCAGCTGACTGTTGTGGAATCATCAGCGACTAAGATGTATTTGTATGCACTATCAGGCTGTAATGGACCACAATGGTCCAGGTACACACATTGTAGTGGTCTGTTTGTCACAAAGAGGGATGTATGCGGTGGGTGATTAATGCTAAGGACTGCTTCAAGTCTCGATTCCTCCTCTCCACAACATAATTACGCTGGGGATGGTATGTGGAAGAGTAATGGAGTTCAAAACCCATCATCCTCATGGTGTCCCTGAATGCCATAGATGCAAAAGCAGAGTCCTGGTCCGAGTGCAATGCTGGTACCGCATATGCACTGATAACGACCTGCAAATCTTTAATAACTGAGCATCAGCTGACTGTTGTGGAATCATCAGCGACTAAGATGTATTTGTATGCACCATCAGGCTGTAATGGACCACAATGGTCCAGGTGCACACATTGTAGTGGTCTGTTTGTCACAAAGAGGGATGTATGCGGTGGGTGATTAATGCTAGAACCATTTATTTTTTGGCCCAATGTCACAACAAAGGACATATTGCTTGGTCTGTATATATAGACCTGGCCACCAAAAGCCTTTCTGTAGAAGAGAATGTGGCCGCTGCATGAGCAGAAGCGACACTCTCATGAGTTGCTTTGATAAGATCTTAAGATCTAGTCTCTGATCTTGGTTGGGAATCACACAATCTCCTACCCCTGGAATGGTTGCAAATGCAACATTCTGAGCACTAACACATTATGGCCCTCATTACGACCCTGGCGGTTGCCAGTAATTTGAGGAAAAGTACTGCCAACAGGCTGGCGATACCTTTTCCCAAATTATGACATTCACCGTTTGGCTCAAGCCAAACTGCCAATGTACCACTCCGTCCGCCAGGGTTGGAGACTTCACCCTCGGGATTATGACCCCACCTACCACCATGGTTTTCGTGGCAAGCGTACCGCAGTGAAAAACATGGTGGTAGGCACTATCAGTGCCAGAGAATTCCTCCCTTCCCTGGAACTGATAGGGGTCTCCCCGCCCCCTCCCCCTTCCCAGAGCCCTCCCCCACGCTCCCTTTCCTGTTCCCGCACATTTACACACCCATACCCACATCCACCACGCATGCACACATACATACCCACACACTACAACACACACCAACATATTTTGCCTCACACATGCATTCACAACACAAAACATACACGTACACTCACATTCAGGCGTTCACACACTCATTCAACACGACTCACACCAGCATGCACACATTCATAAACAGACACCCCGCCCACACACAACCCCCCACACATGCACACAACACAACACCCCTCCCTCCCTCTCCTGTCAGAGAACCTGACTTACCTGCTTGCAGGGAGTCCTCCGCTGGAGATGGGACGCAGCGCTGCTATCAGCAGCAGCAGCATCCGCCAGCAAAACATCACCAGGCTGTATCATTGTTCATGATATGGTCTACTGTGTTTTTCTGGCGTGGGGCTGCTGCTGACGGCAGCGCCACCTTACCTCGGTCCGCCGCCATGACCATCGGCGGTATTCCGCCAGCCTTCTGGGGGAATTCTGTCAAGGGTCATAATGCGGGTGTGCGGCTGGTAGCCACAGCGACGGTATGTTGGCAGCCGTCGCCGTGGTGGTAGGTGGCCGTTACCGCCAATGTTGTAATGACCCCCTATGTGTATTCTGCAAGGTATGTTTTTTGTAAAGACTGGCCGTCAGCCGAAGCCTTCATGGCAGCCAGTGTCTCATTATCCAACCTCATATATGAACGAGTCACTATAACAATTGAAGGCATAGCTACTGCAAATTTAGAGGCTTCATCAGCCAAAGTATTCCCTACAGCATGTACTCCTACACGTTGTTGGCCCAATGTATGTACTACATGAGAATCTGGTAGTCTGTCCTTTAGATCAAATACCCTTAATATTCTGTGTTTAATGGTGTTCCCCTTGGAATTTATGAACCTGCTCAAACGCCAATGATTAAAATTGTAGGACCAATTCATTGTAATACAATTCACACACAATTAGTGTAGGGTTTGCTGGATCCGTATGTTCCAGTGCCAAGATTAGAGCCTTAAGCTCTGCCAGCTTTGCAGTGCAGTGCAGCGCAGGTGGCTGAATATTGATGTTTAGTACCTATAGTTGGTTGTGCTGATCCATCAGTGTAAATGATAGTGTGGTATTGATCAAGTGGTAGTATATTTGTAGGTGTGAGGTACTCCTGTTTATATTGGAAGAATTCTTGTTTGCAATTTTGGGTCAAAAAGTTAAGCAACTTTAGTTGCAGTTAGAGAAGTTGCCCATTGTATCCATCGTGGATGTAATGCTTTAGCTTTGGGGACGCTTCCCTTGGTAACAGCCTCTAGGGCTGGCACCAGGGTAACGGCAATAATGTGTTTCCCTTGGGCTAGTGGCCTCTCTTTTATGACAGGAATCTGTACAGCTGTCAGTATCTTTTCTGTGGGTGCAAAATGTTCTTCTGTATTTGAATACAAATGGGATTTGTATGCTATGGGAACCGTGTCCACTCATTGAAAGTCACATAGGTGAACCCAATGGCACCAGCGATTATTCTCATGACCAAGTTTGTTTTGTTGCTACGTGTGTGTAAATGTTTTGCTTCAAGCATGTCCTGCTTAAGAACGTGTGTATGTTGAAGTGTCCAATGTTTGTTTGAGAAATCTGGATGAATTGAGTCATAAAGAAGTTTTATGTGTTGTGCATAATCAGGTATGTATGTTCTGCCAAAATTAACCCCTTCACTGTCAGGCCTTTTCCTCCGCAGGTGGCAAGCCTTTTTTTGGCTGTTTGGGGCAGTTCATGCTTAGGCCCTCATAACTTTTTGTCCACATAAGCTACCCATGCCAAATTTGTGTCCTTTTTTCCCAACATTTCAGGGATTTTAGAGGTACCCGTACTTAGTGGGTTGCCATGAAGGTGACCAAGAAATTAGCCAAAAGACCGCGAAAAAGTTTGTTTTAAAAAGAAAAAGGGGAAACAAGGGCTGCAGAAGGCGGCTTGTGGTTTTTTCCCTGAAAATGGCATCAACAAAGGGTTTGCGGTGCTAAAATCACCATCTCCCCAGCTTTTTAGGAACAGGCAGACTTGAATCAGTAAACCACAATTTTCAACACAATTTTTGCATTTTACTGGGACATACCCCATTTTTACCATTTTTTGTGCTTTCAGCCTTTTTCCAGTTAGTGACAGAAATGGGTGTGAACCCAACCAATGCTGAATCCCAGAAAGCTAAACATTTCTGAAAAGTAAACAAAATTCTGAATTCAGCAAGGGGTAATTCATGTAGATCCTACAAGGGTTTTCTACAGAAAATAACAGCTGAAATAAAAAATATTGAAATTGAGGTAAAAAACAAACAGCCATTTTTCTCGACGTTTTACTCTTTAACTTTTTCCTGCGATGTAAGATTTTTGAAAGCAATATACCGTTACGTCTGCTGGACTCTTGTGGTTGGGGGATATATAGGGCTTGTAGGTTCATCAAGAACCCTAGGTACTCTGAGCCAATAAATGAGCTGCACCTTGCAATGGGTTTTCATTCTTTAACGGGTATCCAGCAATTAATTTGCTGAAATATAAAGAGTGATAAATAGGTATCAAGAAAACCTTTGTATTTCAAAATGGGCACAAGATAAGGTGTTGTGAAGCAGTGGTTATTTGCACATCTCTGAATTCCAGGGTCCCCATACTAGCATGTGAATTACAGGGCATTTCTCAAATAGACGTCTTTTTTACACACTGTCTTACATTTGGAAGGAAAAATGAAGAGAAAGACAAAGGGCAATAACACTTATTTTGCTATTCTGTGTTTCCCCACGTCTCTTTATAAAAATGGTACCACACTTGAGTGGGTAGGCCTAATGCTCGCGACAGGAAACGCAACATGGACACATCACATTTTTACATTGAAATCTGACATGTTTTTTGCAAAGTGCCTAGCTGTAGATTTTGGCCTCTAGCTCAGCAGGCATCTAGGGAAACCTACCAAACCTGCACATTTTTGAAAAGTAGACACTTAAAGGAATCCAAGATGGCGTGACTTGTGGGGCTCTCACCAGGTTCTGTTACCCGTAATCCTTCGCAAAACTCAAAATTTGGCCAAGAAAACACTTTTTCCTCACATTTCGGTGACAGAAAGATCTGGAATCTGAGAGGAGCCACGAATTTTCTTCCACCCAGTGTTCCCCCAAGTCTCCCGATAAAAATGGTACCTCACTTGTGTGGGTAGGCCTAGTGCTCACAACAGGAAATGCCCCAAAACACTATCTGGACACATCAAAATTATCAAATACAAAACTACATGGTTTTGCGGAGGGCACCTGCATTTTTGGTCCTGGACTCAACAGCCATCTAGGGAAACCTACCAAACTCAGACATTTCTGAAAACTAGCTACCCGAGGGAGTCCAGGGAAGTGTGACTTGCGTGGATCCCCCAATGTTTTCTTATCCAGAATCCTCAACAAACCTCAACTTTAGCAAAAAAAACCAAAATTTTCCCACATTTCTGTGTGGGATCACCGCACCGGGACAAATTTCCTCCCTCCCATAGTTCCCCTCAGTCTCCTGGTAAAAATGATACCTCACTTGTGTAGGTGGGCCAAGTGCCTGTGACAAGGAAGAGCCAAAAACATGTTGAAATTGAGGGAACCAAAGCAGGTCCAAAAGGGCAGTTTGAAAAAAACCCATCTTTAGTGCAGCAGAATTTTTATCGGTATAGATGAGACAATGTTGGGTGGTAGGAATTTTGTGGATTCCTTAGATTCCGGAAGGTTTGATCACAAAAATGTGAGAAAAATGTGTAATTTCCAGCAAAGCTGAAGGTTTGCAGGGCGTTGTGGGTAAAAAAATGGTACTGGGTGCATGTGAAGAACACCACCCTGGAATCAACCAGATGTTTTAGTTTTCAGATGTGTCTAGGTCTTCTGGATTTTTCTACATGGCAGCGTCCCAAGGTAAAAAAAAGTGCAAAACTCACCATTCCAAGTGGGACGATTTTGAGAGTTACCAAGCTCTAATGGCCCAAATGTAAAACCAAAACCCAAAATAATCAAATGTTCTCTGGCTTGCCGTTGGATAAGATGTTTTAGTGTGCGAGGGGAGAGCTCAAAGACTGGTACCCCCTTCAGTTGGGGTGGGGCTTAACCAGGCACATACTGGTTGGTAGCCACCACCCTGCTATTTTTTTTTTTATTCTCTGGCATCTAGTAGACTTACTGCCCCCCTCTGGATGTGGATCAGGGGTAATTGCCCAATCTGCCTACTGGTGGGCAGAACAACTTTGGCCCCATTTATTTGGGGTGGGGTATGGCCATATTCCCACCCTCTTATTTTAAAAACAAAATCTTCCCTAGTCTCTGGGTGGCTTTCTGCCCCCCTTGGGGGCAGAGGGGCCTTCCACAAATAGGCTGATCTGCCCCCAAGGAGGGCGATATGGCCAACAGTAATGTGCCCCCTTAGGGAGCGACCCTTGCCCAAGGGGCTGCCCCCCCCCAACAAAACACACATATACACACACACCAATCCCTGGTGTCTAGTGGTTTCTATCCCCCCCAATCGCATCGCGTTTGGGCAGCAGAAATGCTGAAAGAGACATGAAAGGAGAGGAAAGGCCTTTCCTCTCCTTTCATGCCTTTCACGGCCCCTCCAGTGATCGGAAGAGAAATGCAAAAGCATTTCTCTTCGAGGACTGGCAGGCCTCTGATGAGGTCAGCGCGATCGCGCACAGACGTCATCAGATGCTGCGGAGGGGTGGTGTGCGGGGCGGAAGGGGAAGTGATTCCCGTTCCATCTCTGTCCTGAGGGTGCTGAGGCCACAGCACCGCAGCCAAGGACATAACCGTTACGTCCTTGGCTGCCAAAGGGTTAAAGAAACCCAGTAACAACTGTAGTTTCTTGATGGTATTTGGTGGTTGAAGTTGTGCACTTTTTTTTTAGAAAGAGCAAGGCCAGGGTCTTGTCTTCATCTGATAACTTGTATCCTAAGAATAGGACACTGAAAAAAGCCAATTTTTGTTTTCTTGTTATTTTAGCCCTGGGTGGCGAATGCAAGAATGATCCGATCAACCCTGGCAAGATGTATGTTGAGATTGTCATCTGTGAGATAAATATCATCCACATAGGACAATGCCTTGGGGTCAATATCATGTAATATTGATGTTATACAGGCTGATAACAAACATGGGGTGTTCTTATACCCTTGAGGCAAACAACAAAAGTGTTACTGTGAGCCTAATGCATTGAAGGCGCTAAGATCCCGACTTTCAGGCGCTAGATTTAGGCAGAAAAAAACGTTGGAAATGTCCCAGGTTGAGTTGTATTTTTTGCACACTATTTTGTTAATCAGGGCTGTGCTGTGTTCATTTTGTATTGCACATGTGCGTGTGTGGCTGTTTAAATGTCTGTAATCTAAGACTATTCTATATGAATGGTGTGGTTTTGCAATGGGGAACAACGGGTTATTCATTGAAGAGATGCAGGGTTCGATCACTCCCTGGTACTGGAGTTGTGTGAGAATCTCTCTCACTGAAGCTTTAGCCTTATGCCCAATGGGATACTGTGGTTGAGGCTGTGGTGTGGACATAAGTGGCATTACATGGTTGGGAGATTCCTTATCCCATCCCACGTGGTTGTAGTACAACACGGGAGCCTGCACTAAAGCCCAGTCAGCTGCATAGGTTCCCTTTTCCGTGTTTGAAACTATGACTGAGAAAGAAGGCTAAACTACATCTTCCCCATGTGGGAGCTTGCAGACAAATGCAGGTGGCCAGTCTTTTTCTGCCAATAAAATATCACAGTTAAGTGATTCCCTGAAGATGCGTTCTATGTCCCCTTCAATTTGAATTTTTAACTCATAAACCCTGTCAGGTGGGGAGATGCACCTGTCCCCTGTCTCTATTATGAGAAAGTTGTTAGTTGGTGTCACATCCAGATGATCTATAAGACTCTTGCTGTTAATCGTCACTTCTGCCACGCTGTGCAGCAGAGTCCCTGCACGCGCCCCGTTCTTCAGCAAAGTTTTTAAGATTGATGGCATGTTTAATGGAAATTGCTGCCACCTTTCTCTTTTTAAATTGGGGCTTCTGTTGGGAAAACTTATACTCTTTTTAAATGTGTTTCTTAGAAGTGTTGTGAGTCAATTTTTTGTTTTGTGTCGTCTGTGCCGTGTTCAGACTGGCCCACTCTCTCACTCCGTTTATCCGGCGTGTCCTGAAAATAATGAGAGGGACATGTATCAGTATATTGATAGCTATCAGGTGTTTTTAAAGTCTCTCTATCTCAGAGATTATATATCCTTTCAGTGGTCTCCGGATGTGGAGAATCTGCTCTCTGACTTCTTTTGTCATTGTTTTGTTTTTGTTTAACCCCAAACTTTTTCAAACCTTCTTGTGCTTGTTTAGTGCCTTTCTAAGCGGTGGTACTCTGAATTGGTAGTTTAGCTGGTCTAGCCCCCAGACTATCCCGGCCTATACTAGTATAGGTTTCGGAGTTAATCTTTGCCAGCTCGCGCTCCTGGTTCTGTTGAGGAACCTCTCAGAGCTGTTGAACCTCTCAGAACTGTTCACAAATGGTGAATGCCGTTGCTTTCTGTTGGACTTTTTGCCTTACCCAGGGTCATCCCCAGTCTTTTTGCCTCCTTCCTCCTGGTTTTTCTGACCTCTCGCTGTTGGTTCTAGGACTCTGAGCACCTTATCACTGCTGACCAGTGCTAAAGTGCAGGTGCTCTCCCATCTAAAGTTGGCATGATTGGCTTATACCTAATTGGCATATTTAATTTATCTATAAGTCCCTTGTACAGTGGTATCTCTATGCCCAGGGCCTGTAAATTAAATACTACTAGTGGGCCTGCAGCGCTGCTTGCACCACCAACTGAAGTAGACTTTCAAACCTGTCTCAGGCCTTCTAGCGCAGGGCCTGTGTGGGCAGTTTTCTGCCACAGGGACCTGGCATCTAAACTTACTTGCCAGGCCCAGAACTCCCCTTTTACTACATGTAAGTCATCCATAAGGTACGCCCTAGCTAGCCCTATGGGCAGGGTGCCATGTATGTGGAAAGGCAGGACATGTGCCAAGTTGCGTGGCCTGTCCTGGTAGTGACAAACAGCCTAACTGGTGTCTCACTGCTGTGAGTGCTGCCTTCTCACAGGATTGCATTAGAAATGCCCTGCCTTATGTGTTAGGGGTATTGTCTGATTTATGAGGGGTAGCGTAGGCGTGTTTGGTAGAGTGACAGTTGGGGCTTTGAGCATACTTTTCAGACAGCCTGTACACAGGGAGGGTGGAGGTGTCACAGAGGTGCATCTGCATACTGAATAGTCTTCCTGGGCTGAGAGAAGGGAGAGGCGGGGCACACCTGCATTTGTAAAGACTGTGCCCTGGCCTCACACAATAGGGTCGTTAACCCCCCACTGATGTTTGGAGCCTGTGCTGAAAGGAGAGAGGGGGCACTCCCAGAACCAGTTGTAACTGGCTGGAACCTCCTCTCCCTACCATTGTAAAACACTGTAAGAACTGACTACAAGTACAGGGAAATTTTCCCCACAATTTGGAGACTCTTGGAATCATCTTGGAACTGGACACCAAAGGCTGAAAGGACTCACCAGGAACTGCCATGGACTGCTGTTGCTGTGCTGACCTGTGACCTACCTGGTCACTGTGAAGGACTTGCCACTTGCTGCCTTTCCCTTGTGCTGGCCTGTAGCTGGGCCCTCCACCTGAGAACCTTGTCTTAAGATTCTGCTCCCCAGGGGCAGGGTGCTGTGGCCCCTGACCCCTGCATCTATTTCTTCACGAGGGGTACTTCTCCGTGAATGCGGCTGCCATAGCGCTGATTGCAGCGTGCTTATGGAGCATTGGGAGCTCGTAGGCGCCTTGCTGCATTTTGCCCCTTTAAATAAGATCACCACAGCAGCCCGGGAAGCTGGAAGAACACTCGTGCACCGCATCGGGTGCAGGCGAGGGTCTGCTCGGGCCCCAGGAGGGGTCTGATCTTCTTGTGGCTTCACAGCAGGACTAGGGGAAGGCGCGGGGAGTGCCCCCTGGCCTCGGCGTTAGGAGCAGGACGCTCCTTTTCTGCTGTTAGGTAAAACGGGCATTATTGTGCCCCCCCCAGCTTGATGGAAGGGCCAGTGGAGGCTCGGGGGGGCCCCCAGAGATCACGGGTCCCGGGAGGGGCCTGTCATTAAACCGTAGGGGGTGTGTGGTGCCCCCCTCCTGCCCTAAGTTGTTTTTGCTGGCTTTGGCCCCCCTCGTGAGGGCCGGGTGAGGCCCTGGGGGGTCCCCAGTAATCACGGTCCCCGGAGGGGCCTGTCTATGAAAGAGAGGAGGTGCATGTTGCCCTCCTCTGACCCCAGAGTATAAGGGAGGCCCCCGTTTTGCGCATAGGAGCGCCGGGGGCCCCATTGTTCGCCTTCTAGGCACTGGAGCTGCCTTCATCCAACCAGGTACTGTTTAAAGGACCAATATAGTTGCAATTCAAAGTTCTTTCTACAGACTTTAGCTGATTGATATATTGCCTGGCAAGTTCCTGAGGAGTTTTGATCTCACATCAGGGTACTGGGAGATCGCCTTGATTGAGGGGGCTAAAGAGAGATCTGTATTTTCCACACCAGATGGCCAATAGCAGTTCCGGGTGATGCCCTTAGGGTTGAAAAATGCCCCCGCTACCTTCCAATGGTTGGTTAACAGGGTCCTAGCTGGCAAGGATGCCTACTACGCAACCTACCTAGATGACATAACTGTCTATAGTTCCAGCTGAGAGGAACACTTGCTCCACCTCAAGTAGGTGCTTCAGGCTCTGAAACAGGCAGGCCTTACAATCAAGGCTAGTAAGTGCCAGATTGGGCAGGGTTCAGCGGTGTACTTGGGCCACCGAGTAGGCGGTGGCAAAGTGCAGCCACTCAAGGCCAAGATACAAACTATCAAGACCTTGGAACCACCTAGAACACAGACTGAATTGAGAGCCTTCTTAGGCCTCACTGGATACTACCGTAGGTTTGTCAAGGGCTATGGTACCATTGTGTCACCCTTGACAGAACTTACTTCCAAAAAGTAACCTAGGTTGGTGAATTGGACAAAGGCTTGTCAGAAAGCCTTTGATTCCTGAAGGAAGCCACGTGCACGGCCCCCATGCTCAAGGCCCCTGACTACTCCCAGCAATTTATTGTGTAGTCAGACGCTTCAGAGCATGGCACAGGGGCTGTTCTAGCACAGCTAAATGAGGAGGGCTTAGACCAACTAGTAGTCTTTATTAGCAGAAGACTATTACCACGGGAACAGAGGAGGAGTGCTATTGAAAGAGAAGCATTTGCTGTGGTCTGGGCACTGAAGAAGCTGAGACCATACCTGTTTGGGACTCACTTCCGGGTTCAGACAGACCAGAGGCCCCTCAGATGGCTCTTTCAGGTGAGGGGTGAGAATCCTAAACTCTTGAGGTGGTCCATTTCCCTACAGGGGATGGACTTTGCAGCGGAGCATCGCCTGGGGATTGACCACGCCAACGCTGATGGTCTCTCCAGATACTTCTGCCTCAGCGATGAGAGCTCCTAGGAGGTTAGGTAGCTCTCCCCACTTTCAGCTAGGGGGGACACATGTTAGACCTGACAGCCTTACGGTGGTCACCCCTAACTTTTGCCTACCTCCCTCCACTTTTTAGATACTGTTTTTGCTGGTTTTAAGACTCTGCACGCTTTACCACTGCTAACCAGTGCTAAAGTGCCTATGTTCTCTCCCTTTAAACATGGTAACCTTGTATCATACCCAATTGGACTATTTAATGTACTTATAAGTCCCTACTAGAGTGCACTATATGTGCCCAGTGCATGTAGATTAAATGCTACTAGTGGGCCTGCAGCACTGATTGTGCCACCCACTTAAGTAGCCCCTTAACCTTGCCAGGCCATTGCAAGGCCTGTGTGTGCAGTTTCACTGCCAATTCGACTTGGCATTTAAAAGTACTTGCCAAGCCTAAAACACCCCTTTTTCTACATATGACACCCCTAAGATATGCCCTAGGTAACCCATAGGGCAGGGTGCTGTGCAGGCAAAAGGCAGGACATGAACCTGTGTAGTTTACATGTCCTTGTAGTGCAAAACTCCTAAATTTGTTTTTACACTGCTGTGAGGCCTGCTCCCTTTATAGGCTAACATTGGGGCTTCCCTCATACATCGTTTGAGTGGTAGCTGCTGAACCTGAAAGGAGTAGTAAGGTCATATTTAGCATGGCCAGAATGGTGATACAAAATCCTGCTGACTGGTGAAGCTGGATTTAATATTACTATTTTAGAAATGCCACTTTTAGAAAGTGAGCATTCCTCTGCACTTAAATCTTTCTGTGCCTTACAATACACGTCGGCTGGGTTTAGTTGACAGCTCCCATGTACATTCACTCAGACACACCCCAAACACAGGATACTCAGCCTCACTTGCACACATCTGCATTTTGAATGGGTCTTCCTGGGCTGGGAGGGTGGACTCCTGACACTTGCATGTCAGAGGACAGTAGCCTGCCCTCACACAAAAGACTGTCACACCCCCTACTGGGACCCTGGCAGACAGAATTGAACTGAAAGGGGACCTTGTGGACTTCTAAGCCACTCTTTGAAGTCTCCCCCACTTCAAAGGCACGTTTGGGTATTTAAACAGGGCCTCTTACCCAACCAACTCAGACACTTCCTGGAGAAGAAACCTGAACCAGAACACGCATCCTGCCAAGAAGAACTGCCTGGCTGCCCAAAGGACCCACCTGTCTGCTTTCTGAGAAGGACTGCTGCCTTGCTGTTGCCCTTCTGCCTTGCTGCTCTCTGGCTGTGGTGAAGAAGCTCTCTCCAAAGGGTTTGGATAGAGGTTGCCTTCTGTTCCCTGAAGTCTCAGGACCAAAAAGACTTCATCTCTACAAGAAGGACTCCTTGTGCGGCGAAATTCGATGCACAGCCTGCCAGAAACAACGCACAGCCTGCACTGCGGTGAAAAATTCCCCGCACGCCGAACCGGAACGGCGCAGCCTGACTTTGCATTGAGAAGATCAACGCAGCGCCGGTGCAGCGACCGGAAATTAAACCCATGACCTACCGGATCGACGCACAGCTGAGCCAGAATGACGCAGCCCGACTTACAGAGGGATCGCCTGTCATGCGGTAGAAAATGTAACGCAACGCCCACCGAATCGATGCAGCTCCTGTGACTTCGTCCTGCCAGCGTTGGAAATCCACGCATCGTGCCCGGGGCTTCTGAAAACCCCACAACCCGAAGAGGATCCACGACCGAGCACCGAAAATTGACACACAGCCGTCCCTGCGTGAAAATTAAACAATGCATCGCTGTGTGCGGCCTGAGAAATCGACGTACACCCCTTTGTTTCCACACATCTCATCCTCTACCGTTCTTTGCAGAGATTTTTCACGCAAACCAGGTACTTTGTGCTTGAAAGAGACTTTGATTGTTTTAAAATACTTAAGACACTTTAGATCACTTTTACAGTGATATCTCAAAATATACTTATTGCATGTTAATCGGTTTGACCTGCATCTTACCAGATAAATATTATATATTTTTCTAAACACTGTATTTTTGTGGTGCTATATGTTGTTATTGTATGATTTATCGCGCAAATACTTTACACATTGCCTTTTAAGTTAAGCCTGACTGCTCAGTGCGAAGCTACCAGAGGGTGGGCACAGGATAATTTGGATTGTGTGTGACTTACCCTGACTAGAGGGAGCGTCCTTGATTGGACAGGGGGTAACCTGACTGCCAACCAAAGACCCCATTTCTAACAACAAGCATGATGATTGTTGAACTGTTTCATTTAAAAATAGCATTTGTAACGGAATAAAGCACGCTCTAAACAAAGCTTCCCTACCCTGTATCTGCCATTCTCTTGTTCCCCATACACTTTTCACATCAATATTGTTCTTCCAAAACTCGTAGCCTTCAACAGCAAGCCAGGAAACAAAAGAGTCTGAATAAATCAGTTTTGTATTGGTTAGAAATAGTTTCCTCATCCTGGAAAGTTGTAATTTGAAATAATATGACTTAGGTTTTCTAGTGTCATGCCCAGTAAAATATGTAAACATTTCTAAATATGTTTTGGAACTTCCCATAGGTGGACTCGGAAAATGTTCCCTCTGTGTATAATTGAAAACTGATCTGGGTCTACTTGCTCATTGCAGAAAGTAATTTTCTCATTGATTGTAACAGACAATTACCCCATAATTTGCTGTGTTCCTATACACATCTTCACTTTCATAAACAGTATAGTAGTCTAGCTCAGCAATCACAGAATCAACCGCTTTAACATCCTAGTCATCGAAAACAACACCTGGTGTAATAACATCAGCCACATATGGAATTTGAATTACCTCAGTAGGGCCATATATGTCAAAAGGCACTTTATCCTAAAAAATCCTATCAGGAATCGGAATGGCTGAAATGTTCACAAGGGACAAGTCTCCTCGCACCTTATGAGACGACAGTTAAGGTGATAAAAAGGTTATCTACCGGCTTAACTGCAAGGTGTTAAGGAAGGTAATGCCCATTTATCAAGAGAAAGAAACAATGACAAAACCAATCCATAGCAGAAAGGCAAGCAATGCCAATGGTATCAAGAGATAATATCATGGATAAGTTAAATAGTTATTTTTGAGCCATATGTACAGTTTACATGTCTTTGATACAACTTCTGTTGTACATTCAGAAGAATCAGATGAAAATTCATCAATGTCTATGAAGTAACCAGAAGCAGTGCAGAGCTGGTGGTGGGTTCCACTTGCTGTGGAGGTTCATAGTAGACAATGCTGTCTATCTGTGTGGAATTGGAGTTGTATAGTTCCATATCATGGACTTGTCTTGTCAGTGAAGTGGTGACTAGAATTAGCAAAAACTCATTCTCCACCCTCCCCATGCTCAAGGAGACAATTGTTTCATTGTTATACCAATTGGTGCTTGCAGAAATGTTGTTTACTGTTTGTAGAGGTATATCCTTTTGGGTAGTGAGAGAAGAGTGGGTATTACCCAAGGGAACTCATGGTCTACTATGCAGGATCAGCCACAAGGTGCAATTTGATGTTGTCAATGGAGACAAATCTATTTTCTTTAGAACCAGGCAGTGGTGGTAGGATGACAGTTCTGGTAGCTTGTATTCCCATGACTGGAACCGGTGCTCTGTAGGATGGGCCCAATTCGTTCTTCACAGCAATCTTTTCACGTACCAGATCCCCAACTGTAGGAATCCAGTCGGTAGATGTTGTTGGCAAATCCCTTATTCCTAAAGTGGTGGTACAGGCGGATGAATCGACATTACGGAATTGCTGTAGCTCCTGTAAAATAGCGACACGTTCATTCATGTCAAACTTTGTCTCTGTCGCCACCACTCCAGGTCCATCAATACCTGGGACATACATAGGTATCCCAAAAAAACCCTCATAAGGGATGCAACCTCTTAAGGACCTTTTGGGCAGATTATTTAATGCTCTCTAGACCCTATATAAGTGATGAAGCCAACTATGTCCTGACCCTAATACTCTTGCTGTTAAGGACTGCTTCAAGTCTCGATTCCTCCTCTCCACAACCGAATTACGCTGGGGATGGTATGTGGAAGAGTAATGGAGTTCAAAACCAATCATCCTCATGGTGTCCCTGAATGCCATAGCTGCAAAAGCAGTGTCCTGGTCCGAGTGCAATGCTGGTACTGCATATGCACTGATAACGACCTGCAAATCTTTAATAACAGAGCATCAGCTGACTGTTGTGGAATCATCAGCGACTAAGATGTATTTGTATGCACCATCAGGCTGTAATGGACCACAATGGTCCAGGTACACACATTGTAGTGGTCTGTTTGTCACAAAGAGGGATGTATGCTGTGGGTGATTAATGCTAGAACCATTAATTTTTTGGCCCAATGTCACAACAAAGGACATATTGCTTGGTCTGTATGTATAGACCTGGCCACCAAAAGCCTTTCTGTAGAAGAGAATGTGGCCGCTGCATGAGCAGAAGCGACACTCTCATGAGTTGCTTTGATAAGATCTTAAGATCTAGGGCCAGATGTAGCAAAGATTTGCGAGTCGCAAACGGGCCGAATCGCTATTTGCGACAGTGCAAAATCGGAAATGGGATGCAAAAGGCCCATTTCCGACTTGCAAAAAGCGATGGGACCCGTTTGCAACTCGCATCCGTTGCGACCCCATTTTGCGACCCGCAAATACCAAGTCGCAATTTGCGAGTCGCAAACCTTATGCAATTGCAACTCGAAAATTGCGACTAGTCGCAAAAAGCCCAGTTTGCATGTCCCATTTACCACTAACTCAGAGCAGGTGGTAACCATTACCAAAGTATAAAAGGAGACCCAGAAGGCATCTGGGTTACACGAGATGGCGGAGATATACCTGATAGCAGTGAGAAGGAGAGTCCACGCAGCCCAGCAGAGGAGGAGGAGGGGCCACAGACATGAGAAGATATATAGAACAAGGCAGACTCTTTTTCAGCAAACTGAGGAAGAGATCTATGACAAATACCGCCTTAGCAGCGCAGCCATACTAGAATTAGTAGATTTACTCAAACCACAGCTAGAACACCAGACTCTGCGTGGCTGCGCCATCCCAACGCATGTGCAAGTGCTATGCTCACTGCACCTCTTGGCCTCAGGGAGCTATCAGGGGGTCATTGCTGTGGCAGGTGGGGTATCCCAAAGTGCAGTGTCAAGGTTCCTCAGGGCCTTCCTAGATGCCTTAGTCACGCACATGTCCCACTTCATATACTTACCAAGGAATGAGGCAGAAATGAACAGCACCAAGCTGGACTTTTACCGCATTGCCCACTTTCCCCATGTCATAGGGTGTGTAGATGGGACACACATTCAAATATGCTCCCCTGCTAATCTAGAACACCTTTTCCGCAACAGAAAGTGTACCCACTCACTCAATATTCAGGTTGTGTCAACTCCCACCATACTCACCTATTGACCAAAAACTCCATTTGTTAAGTGGAACAAAAATAACTGTTTTATTAGTGCATTAATGAAACTATTCACAAGTACTGATTGTCCATGGGCATGAACATGCTAACCAGGCATGTGGCACATTCACGTCATGTGCCACATTTTATGGTCCAGGGTGATCTCTAAGACCTTCTGCCCCTCCTGCCAGCCTGGCTGGTCCCTGGTGCTTCCGTGGTGCTCTGCCTGCCACTCCTGAGCACCCTGCTGTCAGTAACAGAGACACTGCTCACTGTCGAGCCCTCCTCACTGTCCTGGGGTGTTTCCCCTGTGCCCCTCGACATTTCCCGTGTCTCCATCATTTCTATAATGTGGGTCAGACGTCCCAGGCCCCTAGCCACATCCCCAGCGAAATGGCCCATCTCCACTTACAGCCCAACTGTCCTCCTCGACAGGCCTGTGGTGTTCATGGCGAGCCTGCCGATGGATGTGGCCATCCTGTCCAGTCTGTGCATGAGCTGACGATCTCTGCGCCGCCCACCCTTGGCCTGGGCCAGTAGTCCTCCCGCCAGTTCCCTCATGGCAGCAAGGTCCCCAGTGTTATTGCAAATCATGTCCATCCTTGTGTTGAGGTGCTGCATGCTGGCATGGTTATTGCGCACGAAGCGGTGCAGCACACCACTAATCCTCCCCAAGATTCTATTTTGTAGGCGCTGACCACGCAGCAGATGTGCCTCACTGGTGCTGGGAGGAAGTAGCCCGGATGCAGACTGCAGCCCTGATGGTATGGACCTGCGACGCCTGCGCAGCGGTGGCTGCCCTGTGCTTCCACCTGTCTCATCCCTGCCTGTTGCTGGGGCAGCCTCTTGTGGAATTGTTGCAGCAGGTGTGGCTACTGCAGGGATGCTGCTGACCGTGCAGGTGGGGGTGCTGGCGGGTCCTGAGGTGTCCTCATGGGCCTGGCTGCTTGGAGTGTTGGTGGTGTCTTGTTGGAGACCTGTGGGACATGGGGAACAGACTGTCAGTGTCTACTATCTATTGTACACTTCATAATAAACATTTGCCTATGAACTGCCTACTTGACTACATTTCCCATAATGCATCATTCTGGCATTTGCTACCCTGAAATGGAGCTATCTTGGTTGTGCATGCCCCTGTGTACATGGTGGGTGAGGGTATGGCATTGATAGGGGTACAGGCATATCACATGGTACTCACCGGTTGATGTGCTGGGCTCTGAGGTGTCCAGGTCCCCAAATCCAGACACTGCCTCCTGCTCCAAGGTTTCCTCCACCCTTTCTTCCAGGGGTGTGGGTGGTGGCACAGACGATGGTCCCCCTCCTGTGCCTCTCATCTCCCGGAGCCTTTCAGCCACCCTCTCCATGGTCCGGGAGCGGAGGTCATACCACCTTTTCTTGATGTCGTCTATGGTCCTATGGCTCACCCCTAGGGAATTAATCTTGTCCCGTATGTCCTGCCACAGCTGTTTCTTGGTGGCTTCAGGAACATTGAGGGCTGATCTCCCAAACAAGTCATCATAGTGCTGACAGCATTCCTCTGTCAGCACCTCCAGCTCCAGCTCAGAGAATTTCAGCTTCCTCTTCCTTGGTGTTCCCTCCATGGCAGCTGCTGTTTGTCCTGTGTGAAATTCGGCAGTTATAAAAGGGTGTGGTCCTGCCTCCTCCCAGGTGTATTAGTAAACTTCCTGGCTGTGATGTCATCATCATGAGCCAGGAAGTGTTTCCAGAGTGTTCTGGAGTGGTTTCTGGAGTGTTCTGCTGCACCTGTAATCAATTTTCAAGGTAATCGCAATTTGCGACATCTACTCGCTAATTGCGAGTTCGTTTTTTGCACACTCGCAAAAAGCGACCTCGCAATCTGCAGACTCGCACACTGCGTTGCGAGTCCGGGTGCGAGTCGCTATTTCGGCACGTTTTTTTTCCCTGCATTCCAATTTGCGACTCGCATTTTGCGAGTCGCATCAACTCGCAAAATGCGACTCGCAAATTTTTGTTTTGCTACATCTGGCCCCTAGTCTCTGATCTTGGTTGGGAATCACACAATCTCCTACCCCTGGAATGATCGCAAATGCAACATTCTGAGCACTAACACATTATTGCCCTCATTACGACCCTGGCGGTCGGCAGTAATTTGAGGAAAAGTACTGCCAACAGGCTGGCGATACCTTTTCCCAAATGATGACATTGGCGGTTTGGCTCAAGCCAAACTGCCAATGTACCACTCCGTCCGCCAGTGTTGGAGACCTCACCCTCGGGATTATGACCCCACCTACCACCATGGTTTTCGTGGCAAGCGTACCGCCATGAAAACCATGGTGGAAGGCACTATCAGTGCCAGAGAATTCCTCTCTTCCCTGGCACTGATAGGGGTCTCCCCCACCCCCTCCCGTTTCCCAGAGCCCTCCCCCACGCTCCCTCTCCTGTCCCCACACATTTACACACCCATACACGCACACACATACACACACCCATACCCACATCCACCACGCATGCGCACATACATACCCACACACTGCAACACACACCAACATATTTTGCCTCACACATGCATTCACAACACAAAACATACAGGTACACTCACATTCAGGCGTTCACGCACTCATTCAACACTCACACCAGCATGCACACATTCATAAACAGACACCCTGCCCACACACAACCCCCCAGACACGCACACAACACAACACAACACCCCTCCCTCCCTCCCTCTCCTGTCGGAGAACCTGACTTACCTGCTTGCAGGGAGTCCTCCGCTGGAGATGGGACGCGGCACTGCTGTCAGCAGCAGCAGCAGCATCTGCCAGCAAAACCCCACCAGGCTGTACTGTATTATTGTTCATGATATGGTTGACGGTGTTTTTCTGGCGTGGGGCTGCTGCTGACGGCAGCGCCACCTTACCTCGGTCTGCCGCAATGACCGTCTGCTGTATTCCGCCAGCCTGCTGGGGGAATTCCGTCAAGGGTCATAATGCGGGTGGGCGGCTGGTAGCCACAGCGATGGTATGTTGGCAGCCGTCGCCGTGGCGGTAGGTGGCCGTTACCGCCAATGTTGTAATGACCCCCTATGTGTATTCCGCAAGGTATGCTTTTTGCAAAGACTGGCCGTCAGCCGAAGCCTTCATGGCAGCCAGTGTCTCATTATCCAACCTCGTATGTGAACGAGTCACTATAACAATTGAAGGCATAGCTACTGCGAATTTAGAGGCTTCATCAGCCAAAGTATTCCCTACAGCATGTACTCCTACACGTTGTTGGCCCAATGTATGTACTACATGAGAATCTGGTAGTCTGTCCTTAAGATCAAATACCCTTAATATTCTGTGTTTAATGGTGTTCCCCTTGGAATTTATGAACCTGGTCAAACGCCAATGATTAAAATAATCATTGTAGGACCAATTCATTGTAATACAATTCACACACAATTAGTGTAGGGTGTGCTGGATCCATATGTTCCAGTGCCAAGATTAGAGCCTTAAGCTCTGCCAGCTTTACAGTGCAGTCCCCTTGGGCATTCATGTAGGTATTCTGCAGCTGAAATACATCACTTCTCATCACTCCACTTACAGCTGCGCAGGCGGCTGAATATTGATGTTTAGTACCTATAGTTGGTTGTGCTGATCCATCAGTGTAAATGATAGTGTGGTATTGATCAAGTTTTAGTATATGTGTAGGTGTGAGGTACTCCTGTTTATATTGGAAGAATTCTTGTTTGCAATATTGGGTCAAAAAGTTAAGCAACTTTAGTTGCAGTTAGAGAAGTTGCCCATTGTATCCATCGTGGATGTAATGCTTTAGCTTTGGGGACACTTCCTTTGGTAACAGCCTCTAGGGCTGGCACCAGGGTAACGACAATAATGTGTTTCCCTTGGGCTAGTGGCCTCTCTTTTATGACAGGAATCTGTACAGCTGTCAGTATCTTTTCTGTGGGTGCAAAATGTTCTTCTGTATTTGAATACAAATGGGATTTGTATGCTATGGGGACCGTGTCACCCTCATTGAAAGTCACATAGGTGAGCCCAATGGCACCAGCGATTATCCTCATGACCAAGTTTGTTTTGTTGCTACGTGTGTGTAAATGTTTTGCTTCAAGCATGACCTGCTTAAGAACGTGTGTATGTTGAAGTGTCCAATGTTTGTTTGAGAAATCTGGATGAATTGAGTCATAAAGAGGTTTTATGTGTTGTGCATAATCCGGTATATATGTTCTGCCAAAATTAACACCTTCACTGTCAGGCCTTCTCCTCCTCAGCTGCCAAGTCTTTTTTTGGCTGTTTGGGGCAGTTCATGCTTAGGCCCTCATAACTTTTTGTCCACATAGGCTACCCATGCCAAATTTGTGTCCTTTTTTCCCAACATTTCAGGGATTTTAGAGGTACCCGTACTTAGTGGGTTGCCCTGAAGGTGACCAAGAAATTAGCCAAAAGACAGCGAAAATATTGGTTTAAAAAGAAAAAGGGGAAACAAGGGTTGCAGAAGGCGGCTTGTGGTTTTTTCCCTGAAAATGGCATCAACAAAGGGTTTGCGGTGCTAAAATCACCATCTCCCCAGCTTTTAGGAACAGGCACTCTTGAATCAGTAAACCACATTTTTCAACACAATTGTGGCATTTTACTGGGACATACCCCATTTTTACCATTTTTTGTGCTTTCAGCCTTTTTCCAGTTAGTGACAGAAATGGGTGTGAACCCAACCAATGCTGAATCCCAGAAAGCTAAACATTTCTGAAAAGTAAACAAAATTCTGAATTCAGCAAGGGGTAATTCGTGTAGATCCTACAAGGGTTTTCTACAGAAAATAACAGCTGAAATAAAAAATATTTTTCTCCACGTTTTACTCTTGAACTTTTCCCTGCGATGTCAGATTTTTGAAAGCAATATACCGTTACGTCTGCTGGACTCTTGTGGTTGTGGGATATATAGGGCTTGTAGGTTCATCAGGAACCCTAGGTACTCTGAGCCAATAAATGAGCTGCACCTTGCAATGGGTTTTCATTCTTTACCGGGTATCCAGCAATTAATTTGCTGAAATATAAAGAGTGATAAATAGGTATCAAGAAAACCTTTGTATTTCAAAATGGGCACAGGATAAGGTGTTGAGAAGCGGTGGTTATTTGCACATCTCTGAATTCCAGGGTCCCCATACTAGCATGTGAATTACAGGGCATTTCTCAAATAGACGTCTTTTTTACACACTGTCTTACATTTGGAAGTAAAAATGTAGAGAAAGACAAAGGGCAATAACACTTATTTTGCTATTCTGTGTTTCCCCACGTCTCCCAATAAAAATGGTACCACACTTGAGTGAGTAGGCCTAATGCTCGCGACAGGAAACGCAACATGGACACATCACATTTTTACATTGAAATCTGACATGTTTTTTGCAAAGTGCCTAGCTATAGATTTTGGCCTCTAGCTCAGCCGGCATCTAGGGAAACCTACCAAACCTGCATATTTTTGAAAACTAGACACTTAAAGGAATCCAAGATGGCGTGACTTGTGGGGCTCTCACCAGGTTCTGTTACCCGTAATCCTTTGCAAAACTCAGAATTTGGCCAAGAAAACACTTTTTCCTCACATTTCGGTGACAGAAAGATCTGGAATCTGAGAGGAGCCACGAATTTCCTTCCACCCAGTGTTCCCCCAAGTCTCCCGATAAAAATGGTACCTCACTTGTGTGGGTAGGCCTAGTGCTCACAACAGGAAATGCCCCAAAACACTATCTGGACACATCAAAATTATCAAATACAAAACTACATGGTTTTGCAGAGGGCACCTGCATTTTTGGTCCTGGACTCAACAGCCATCTAGGGAAACCTACCAAACCCAGACATTTCTGAAAACTAGCTACCCGAGGGAGTCCAGGGAAGTGTGACTTGCGTGGATCCCCCAATGTTTTCTTATCCAGAATCCTCGGCAAACCTCAAATTTAGCAAAAAAAATCAGATTTTTCCCACATTCCTGTGTGGGATCACCGCACCGGGACAAATTTCCTCCCTCCCATAGTTCCCCTCAGTCTCCTGGTAAATATGATACCTCACTTGTGTAGGTGGGCCAAGTGCCTGTGACAAGGAAGAGCCAAAAACATGTTGAAATTGAGGGAACCAAAGCAGGTCGAAAAGGGCAGTTTGAAAAAAAAAACATCTTTAGTGCAGCAGAATTTTTATCGGTATAGAGGAGACAATGTTGGGTGGTAGGAATTTTGTGGATTCCTTAGATTCCGGAAGGTTTGTTCACAAAAATGTGAGAACAATGTGTAATTTCCAGCAAAGCTGGAGGTTTGCAGGGCATTGTGGGTAAGAAAATGGTACTGGGTGCATGTGAAGAACACCACCCTGGAATCAACCAGATGTTTTAGTTTTCAGATGTGTCTAGGTCTTCTGGATTTTTCTACATGGCAGCGTCCCAAGGTAAATAAAAGTGCACCACTCACCCTTCCAAGTGGGACGATTTTGAGAGTTACCAAGCTCTAATGGCCCAAATGTAAAACCAAAACCCAAAATAATCAAATGTCCTCTGGCTTGCCGTTGGATAAGATGTTTTAGTGTGCGGGGGGAGAACTCAAAGACTGTTACCACCTTCAGTTGGGGTGGGGCTTAACCAGGCCCATACTGGTTGGTAGCCACCACCCTACTATTTTTTTTTTAATTCCCTGGCATCTAGTAGACTTTCTGCCCCCCCCAGGATGTGGATCAGGGGTAATTGCCCAATCTGCCCACTGGTGGGCAGAACAACTTTTGCCCCATTTATTTGGGGTGGGGTACGGCCATACTCCCACCCTCTTATTTTGAAAACAAAATCTTCCCTAGTCTCTGCGGGGCTTTCTTGGGGGCAGAGGGGCCTTCCACAAATAGGCCAATCTGCCCCCAAGGAGGGCGATATGGCCAACAGTAATGTGCCCCCATAGGGAGCGACCCTTGCCCAAGGGGCTGCCCCCCCAAACAAAACACACATATACACACACACCAATCCCTGGTGTCTAGTGGTTTCTATCCCCCCCGATCGCATCGCAATTGGGCAGCAGAAATGCTGAAAGAGATATGAAAGGAGAGGAAATGGCTTTCCTCTCCTTTCATGCCTTTCATGCCTTTCATGGCCCCTCCAGTGATCAGAAGAGAAATGCAAAAGCATTTCTCTGCGCGGACTGGCAGGTCTCTGAGGAGGTCAGCGCGATCGAGCACAGACGTCATCAGATGCTACGGAGGGGTGGGGTGCGGGGTGGAAGGGGAAGCGATTCCCGTTCCATCTCTGTCCTGGGGGTGCTGAGGCTACAGCACCGCAGCCAAGGACATAACCATTACGTCCTTGGCTGCCAAAGGGTTAAAGAAACCCAGTAACAACTGTAGTTTCTTGATGGTATTTGGTGGTTGAAGTTGTGCACTTTTTTCTAGAAGGCCAGGGTCTTGTCTTCATCTGATAACTTGTATCCTAAGAATAGGACACTGAAAAAAGGCAATTTTTGTTTTCTTTTTTTTTAGCCCTGGGTGACGAATGCAAGAATGATCCGATCAACCCTGGCAAGATGTATGTTGAGATTGTCATCTGTGAGATAAATATCATCCACATAGGACAATGCCTTGGGGTCAATATCATATAATATTGATGTTACACAGGCTGATAACAAACATGGGGTCTTCTTATACCCTTGAGGCAAACAACAAAAGTGTTGCTGTGAGCCTAATGCATTGAAGGCGCTAAGATCCCGACTTTCAGGCGCTAGATTTAGGCAGAAAAAAATGTTGGAAATGTCCCAGGTTGAGTTATATTTTTTGCACACTATTTTGTTAATCAGGGCTGTGCTGTGTTAATTTTGTATTGCACATGTGCGTGTGTGGCTGTTTAAATGTCTGTAATCTAAGACTATTCTATATGAATGATGTGGTTTTGCAACGGGGAACAACGGGTTATTCATTGCAGAGATGCAGGGTTCGATTACTCCCTGGTACTGGAGTTGTACGAGAATCTCTCTCACTGAAGCTTTAGCCTCATGCTTAATGGGATACTGTGGTTGAGGCTGTGGTGTGGACATAAGTGGCATTACATGGTTGGGAGATTCCTTATCCCATCCCACGTGGTTGTAGTACAACACAGGAGCCTGCACTAAAGCCCAGTCAGCTGCATAGATTCCCTTTTCCGTGTTTGAAACTATGACTGAGAAAGAAGGCTAAACTACACCTTCCCCATGTGGGAGGTTGCAGACAAATGCAGGAGGCCAGTCTTTTTCTGCCAATAAAATATCACAGTTAAGTGATTCCCAGAAGATGCGTTCTATGTCCCCTTCAATTTGAATTTTTAACTCATAAACCCTGTCAGGTGGGGAGATGCACCTGTCCGCTGTCTCTATTATGAAAAATTTGTTAGTTGGTGTCACATCCAGATGATCTATAAGACTCTTGCAGTTAATCGTGACTTCTGCCACGCTGTGCAGCAGAGTCCCTGCACGCGCCCCGTTCTTCAGCAAAGTTTTTAAGATTGATGGCATGTTTAATGGAAATTGCTGCCACCTTTCTCTTTTTAAATTGGGGCTTCTGTTGGGAAGATTTATCCTCTTTTTAAATGTGTTTCTTAGAAGTGTTGTGAGTCAGTTTTTTGTTTTGTGTCGTCTATGCCGTGTTCAGACTGGCCCACTCCGTTTATCCGGCGTGTCCTGAAAATAATGAGAGGGACATGTATCAGTATATTGATAGCTATCAGGTGTTTTTAAAGTCTCTCTATCTCAGAGATTATATATCCTTTCAGTGGTCTCCGGATGTGGAGAATCTGCTCTCTGACTTCTTTTGTCTGTGTTTTGCTTTTGTTTAACCCAAAACTTTTTCAAACCTTCTTGTGCTTGTTTAGTACCTTTCTAAGGGGTGGTACTCTGAATTTGTAGTTTAGCTGGTCTAGCCCCCAGACTATCCCGGCCTATACTAGTATAGGTTTCGGAGTTAATCTTTGGCAGCTCGCGCTCCTGGTTCTGTTGAGGAACCTCTCAGAGCTGTTGAACCTCTCAGAACTGTTCACAAATGGTGAATGCTGTTGCTTTCTGTTGGACTTTTTGCCTTACCCAGGGTCATCCCCAGTCTTTTTGCCTCCTTCCTCCTGGTTTTTCTGACCTCTCGCTGTTGGTTCTAGGACTCTGAGCACCTTATCACTACTGACCAGTGCTAAAGTGCAGGTGCTCTCCCATCTAAAGTTGGTATGATTGGCTATACCTAATTGGCATATTTAATTTACCCTTAAGTCCCTTGTACAGTGGTATCTCTATACCCAGGGCCTGTAAATTAAATTCTATTAGTGGGCCTGCAGCGCTGCTTGCACCACCCACTGAAGTAGACTTTCAAACCTGTCTCAGGCCTACTAGCGCAGGGCCTGTGTGCGCAGTTTTCTGCCACAGGGACCTGGCATCTAAACTTACTTGCCAGGCCCAGAACTCCCCTTTTACTACATGTAAGTCACCCCTAAGGTATGCCCTAGCTAGCCCTATGGGCAGCGTGCCATGTATGTAGAAAGGCAGGACATGTGCCAAGTTGCGTGGCCTGTCCTGGTATTGACAAACAGCCTAATTGGTGTCTCACTGCTGTGAGTGCTGCCTTCTCATAGGATTGCATTAGAAATGCCCTGCCTTATGTGTAAGGGGTATTGTCTGATTTATGAGGGGTAGCGTAGACGTGTTTGGTATGGTTGTGATGGTGAAAATAAATGCTGCTTACTGGTGTGGGTGTATTTTTTATTACTATCACAGAAATGCCACTTCTAGAAAGTGCGCATTTATCTGTGCTTATGACTCTGGTGTTTTGCAGCTTGACTCCAATCCACGTCTGGGCAGAGTGACAGTTGGAGCTTTGTGCATACTTTTCAGACAGCCTGTACACAGGGAGGGTGGAGGTGTCACAGAGGTGCATCTAAATACTGAATAGTCTTCCTGGGCTGAGAGAAGGGAGAGGCGGGGCACACCTGCATTTGTAAAGACTGTGCCCTGGCCTCACACAATAGGGTCGTTAACCCCCCACTGATGTTTGGAGCCTGTGCTGAAAGGAGAGAGGGGGCACTCCCAGAACCACTGCCACTTTCTGTCTTTCCCTTGTGCTGGCCTGTAGCTGGGCCCTCCACCTGAGGACCTTGTCTTAAGATTCTGCTCCCCAGGGGCAGGGTGCTGTGGCCCCTGACCCCTGCATCCATTTCTTCACAAGGGGTGCTTCTCCGTGGTTGCGGCTGCCATAGCGCTGATTGCAGCGCGCTTATGGAGCCTTGGGAGCTCGTAGGCTCCTTGCTGCATTGTGCCCCTTTAAATAAGATCACCGCAGCGGCCTGGGAAGCTGGAAGAACACTTGCGCACCGCATCGGGTGCAGGCGAGTGTCTGCTCGGGCCCCAGGAGGGGTCTGATCTTCTTGTGGCTTCACGGCAGGACCAGGGGAAGGTGCGGGGAGTGCCCCCTTCCCCCTGGCCTCTGCGTTAGGAGCAGGATGCTCCTTTAATGCTGTTAGGTAAAACGGGCATTATTGTGGGCCCCCCCCTTGGTGGAAGGGCCAGTGGAGGCTCGGGGTGCCCCCAGAGATCACGGGTCCCGGGAGGGGCCTGTCATTAAACCGGAGGGGGTGCGTGGTGCCCCCCTCCTGCCCTAAGTTGTTTTTGCTGGCTTTGGCCCCCCTCTTGAGGGCCAGTTGAGGCCCTGGGGGGCCCCAAGTAATCACGGTCCCCGGAGGGGCCTGTCTATAAAAGAGAGGAGGTGCATGTCGCCTTCCTCTGACCCCAGAGTATAAGGGAGGCCCCTGTTTTGCACATAGGAGCACCGGGGGCCCCATTGTTTGCCTTCTAGGCACTGGAGGTGCCTTCATCCAACCAGGTTCTGTTTAAAGGACCAATATAGTTGCAATCCAAAGTTCTTTCTACAGACTTTTGCTGATTGCTATATTGCCTGCCTGTTTGATTATATTTTTACATATGTGTGCAATGTTCCTATTATGGGCATACCATACTAATATGTTTTCATGACTTACCATATGCAAATGTTCCTTTTATGGGCATGACTTGCTAATATGTTTCCCTAACTTGCCATATGTTTTCTAATGTTCCTACTATGGGCGTTTTATGATATTCTTATGACAAGTGTTCTAATGTGATAACGTGTTTCCTTACTACTGCTTATGTTGCAGAATACTGAGTAACCTGTGTGTTATGTGTGACTACTGCTAATTTGCAGAGTAACTAATGTGTAACATTCTGACAACTGCTAAGGTAGCAGGATAGTACTGAAATGTGATGTTTGGTCTGATAATTACATTGTGTACAATACAGTATATTTTCATATAATCTGGTGTTGTGTTTCCTTTGTGGTGGGGATATTGCGTCACAGGTGTTGTGTGTGTTGTGCAGACGCTTTACACATTGCCTCTGAGTTAAGCCTGACTGCTCGTGCCAATCTACCAAGGGGGTGAGCAGGGGTCATCTTGGACGTACTTCTCCATTGCCCTGACTAGAGTGGGTAAGTTCTGCCTGGCTGAGGCGCATACCCTAGCCAACCAGAAACCCCATTTCTAACACTTTCCCTTTAATATTGATTAATATTATCAAAGAGACTGTGTCGAAGTTACACATCAGTTCCATCCCAAATCCAGGGCTGTCCCATATTTATTTTGAATTTGTTTTAACACTTCCATCAAATTGGCAAGTGTCGGGATACCATGTGTTGTTATGCAAATTGCGGCGAAGACTGTACCAAAAGCGGCATTGGTCCTCTAGTGAGGGAGCCATTCCAAATGGTAAGCACATAGTGAGAATTCTATGCTTATCTTTAGGTCCCCTAGGGGGAAACACTGCTTCCAGCTGATTTTTTTTTTGTGCTATCCAGAACGGAATCTTTTCCCATTCCATGAGTACTTTGTCCATTACTGAATGTACCATTTGAGGATTAATTCCTGTAACTGCCAGTTGATGCATAGCTAGAGCAGCCCTCACTGGAGCAGTGTTCAAAGACCACATTACAAACTGAATTAGTTGGCTATATATTGCTACTAGCTCATCATAAAGTGTGCGTACGTCTGCTACTTGCATAGCTTGCACATTAGGATGTAGTGTTTACCCAGCAAACGTGGGCCATGTTGGTCCATCATGGCTTAAAGGACGTAATATCACAGGTTGTTTTACATGTGGAAGAGTGCCATTGAACCAGTATTGATGTTCTTGATGAGAAAGTGCTATTTCTAAGTGTTGATAAGGTTGTTCCAGCTGTGGTACATTCACTATTCTGTCATTGTGAAATCTGTGTGAATTGTCATTCAGTTCAGGAAAGGTGACCAAAGAGTGACATGTTTCTGTTTGGTTTGCTTCCACAACTAATGCGACTTTCCTGCCCTCATCTGTTAAGTCATTGGCTAAAAGAAACTCCGTAAGTGTTTGTCTGCAGTTCTTTGGAATGTTTATGTCCATGTTAAGGAGGTATCACAGTAGGGAACACCAATGAGAAAAATCCTTTTAACATTCAAGCTTGAACAATCTACAGCCTAGATAGGTACTCCCTATTTAGATGAGGAGGATTATCCCTAAGACCACAGATGTCTCCGTATAATAGGACTTAGGGTATCTTTAGTGTTTGCAAGACTGAGATACTCAGAGAGACTCATAAATCAGTGCCTACACCATTGGCCATGTCATAAGAACCCTTGTCTCTCTACAGGACTGCTGGATTAGGGGCAGCAGCACCTCTGATTGTAGGCGACTGAGTCACTCCACAACAGTTGGCAGCTGTCGGCCCAACCCTTCTGGCTCTCTAGGAGCACCTGACCCAAAACCCTGAACAGTAAAGGTCATTTCTGGCAGTCTAGCGCATGGACTCTGAAATCCTCTCAGGGATTTGCGGAGTAACAAGTCCTACCTTTTTCTGTCATTAGAAATGAGTCTCTTATACACACACAGGCAACGAAGAAGATACAGGAAAGTTTTCAATTTATTTATTGAAAAGACTGCAATCTACTGTAAAATATATGAGCTGCAATGATTAGTATAATGACAAGAGACAAAATCAGGATTGTAAAAATCGGCGATGTGAACATAATCAATCCTAACATTTAGCAATACATATGAATACACAAACTCCTCCCTACAGGATATTGTCTACCCTAAAGTGAGCAAAGTATGATAAACCTAATCTGCCCAAACCATGTTCATGAGAAGCACCCCAGCCACTGTTACCTTTGAACAAGGTCAGCCTCCAGTCCCTAAATCAAGCAATGTAGAGACGTAAAGGCTGAGGTCTGCTGCAAAATGACGCGGAGTGTAGATGGAAGAGCCTGAGTGGAACTCCCTCTAATGACTTTGGTCTCACAGAGTGCTTATATAAGGCCCATGTTATTGTTTGTGCAGACATCCTGACGTAGGTATGTACCTAAGCATTAGATTACATGCGCAAACTTGGATTGTCAATACCATAGCAAAAATGCCTTTGATGTTCATATTCTGTGAAGCAGAGGGACATGATGACAATTCAATACTTGCATTACTGTTAATGACACTTTCAAGGAATGGCAACTGATTATAACATAAAAACATTTCTTATGAAATGCAGGAACCGCAAGTACTGTTGAAATGAATAAAAGATAAATAATAAAATAGAGCATGTTTATTTAGTTAAAAGTGCATAGACGTGCAAGCCGAGGCTAAGCTAAACTCCTTTACCTGAGCAAACTTAAATGGATCCATGAAAGCAGGTCCTGGCCACAGGCCTCTGCCATGCACCTACGCAGGGTTGGGTGATTACAGGGGTTCGGCACAGGCCAGGCCCTACAGCTAACCCCGCCGTACACAGCCGAAGGCCAGGTGTGACAGTGGTGGAATTAATGAATAGTAATTAAAATTACTTACGTTAAAAAACCATAGAAATTCACTTAAAAAAACATAGGTTACAGGGACGTTATATTTAGGAAATAGAATTTTAAAAAACATTGAAATTCACTTGAAAAGTCAAAGGTTTCAAGGATGTTATAGTTAGACTCATATTTTAAACATACAAAACCATAGAAATTCACCTGTTATTGTTAGAGTTATCTGAAGTAGCTATAACTTGTGCCCTTAGGCAACTAAAACTCGCCATGCACTTTTAATTACCCCACAAATTACAGCACTCATGACATCTTTGATAATATCATTGATAATATCAATGTAATATTTGTTGTGAAATTTTTCATGAAAAAGTTTTTCATGGTGGGGGTGCGAGTTATAGTTACCTTGGACCACGAGTTATAGTTGCTTAAGATAACTCTAGCTATAATTGGTGAATTTCTATGTTTTTGAACGTTTTAAATATGAGCCTAACTATAATGTCCTTGCAATCTTTGTTTTTTTTAAGTGAATAGATACATATATATCATCCAGTAATGTCAGCTGTGACAGAATGCACCTAACCACCACCGCAGGTGCTTCGTAATGACATGACAGCCAACATGCCTAACTTCCAACAAAACGCTCCTTCGCAAAGAAGACATTGGCACTACCCACTTATACTGCACCCTATAAGCTGTGAGTGCCATTGGCTTCTTGACCAAGGAGCGTTTTGTTGACATATATGTATATAAGTATATATATCAACAAAATGCTATATATATATATATATATATATATATATATACATACATATATAATGTTATGAATGTCATAAGATCTTGGCTAACCCCAGAATAATAAGAATGAAAGACATGAACCCTCTGGCCCTCTGGTAGCCCACACCGAAGAGGTTTGGGTGGAGTAACTTCAGATCTGAAGAGTTTAAAGGATTACGCTTAAGTGGAATGTGATAGAAGAGACCTTCACCAATTCAGAGTAGACCTATTGATACCACTATCATCAAAATGTTCAACCAAGATTAATTGGCCTATCATATCGAACAAAGATGATAAATAAAGAAGACCATTTCTATCTACTAATCCTATTTGCTCTCTTTTCTCTAGTTATCAGCTGTTACATCCATGGAAGGTTCTGAACCTTTCGTGTGGGGTGAAACCTCTTTAAAGTTGGGTCAGTTTTGTTTTAAACATGTGCATCTGATTCATGACACTCTTTCCTGCAGTCTTGGCATTATATGTTAGAAATTGTCAGACAGCCTGTGGGTGCTGATATATCTACATATGGTCCATTCTGTAGAAACTGAAGTCTTCTTGGGTCATGAGGTGCAGCATCCGTTTGTAGGAAACCTTAGTTTCCTACAACAACTTCAGGGTGACTGGCAAGTTCTCGTTAGAGACTGCTGGAAAGCAAACACCAGGAGCTGACCCTACCTGCTCACTGTATTTATTCACACTCAACAGGTCTTCCCCAGAGTGAGGTGTGAAAGATTTCAAATTGAATGAGTCTAGTTGCTGTTTCTTATTGCCTTAGCATTATATGCAGTGGTTGCTCTGCTCCAAAATGCCTTCATAGATAATAAGCATTGCAATGCAATGGGTCTCACATTTGCAAGAGTTAAAGCTATTGACACTGTAAATTGATAAGTGGACATTTTTTTCAAAATAAATTGGTCAACCCTGCCTCATAAGTTAATCCTTTCCTGCCACATACCACTGAGCAAGCAGCTATACAAGATCATGTGTGACAAAAGCGAACTTTTAATGAGAAACAGTAAAACAAGAATTGTCAAGGATAGCGTATCACACCTTTATATAACGATGAACAAAATTTGTGCTTAACTATAGTTAAAGAAGCTTTGTGCTGACATTTTGTAAGCTGTGCGCAAACGGGATGCACTGTCCTCTCCTTAACTGTGACATGAGGTAACTAAGAACAATGTGAAGTAACTGGTAGTCATGCAAAACACTCCAATACTTCCCATTGTGCTGTGTAAAACGTGAAAGCACCATGAGCGTGAAGGAAAACAAAACAAACAATAACAAGCAACTGGTAGTTATGCAAATCGCTCCCATATTGCCCATTACGCTGTGTAAAACTTGAAAGTGCCATGGCCACCATAAGTGCGAAGGAAAAACAAAACAAATAATAAGAAGTAACTGATAGTCATACAAAGCGCTCCAATATTGCTGATTGGGCAGTGTAAAACTTGAAAGTGCCCTGGCAGCCATGAGTGCGTAGGAAAAACAACAGAAACAATGTGAAGTAACTGGTAGTCATGCAAAGTGCTCCAATAGTGCCCGTTGCACTGTGTAAAACCTGAAAGTGCTATGGGCACCATGAGCACAAATAAGAAACAAAATAAACAATGGGAAGTAACTGGCAGTGATGCCAAGTGCTCAAATACTGCCCATTGCGCTGTGTCAAACTTGTAGTTATGCAAATCGCTCCAATACTGTCAATTGAGTTCTGCGGGGACTCGATCTGCAGTACTGGAGCGATTTGCATAACTACCAGTGACTTGTCATTGTATCTTTCATTGTTTTGTAGCGCTCACGGCACTTTCAATTTTTATACAGTGGGAACTCAATCGGCAGTGAGTTGTATAAAGCGCTCCAATACTGCTGAGTGAGTTCCTGCGGTATAAAAAATAAAAGTGCATTGAGAGCGACTTAAAAATTTAACAATAGCAAGTAAATTGTAGTTATGCAAATCACTCCAATACTGCTGATCAAGACAAGGTCAAGCTAAAAGTAAAAAAGTAGCCCACAAACCATCCATAAATCATGGACTCTGCATATGTTTACAGTAGTTGGCCGGTGCTCTCGAGGAGGGCTGACACCGGAAAAGGCATGATGTATGCATGCCTTTCACTAATAAAATGAAGGGAATTTTGAAACACAAGCCCACGAACAAATGAAAGCGATAGGCATGAACAGGCTGGAAGTGCTGGCACGCTCAATCGACAAATGTTCATAGTAAAAAAAAGTAACAGATTGTCACCAGGCTCTTGGTTTGATGTTCTAAGTAGGGGATGCCCACTAGCCTGTTTCATTTTATCCAGTGAGGCATTCATAATGTCGGTAGTCAGCTGACCATATAGTACGCCTTTTCTATTATGAAACTTGAGGAAATGCTGTGGCCGTGGCACCTGTCTGGATTAAAACTATGCATTATTTTCACTGTTTCTTCCATTACTAAAGGAATAACCCCCAAACCATAATTTTGTGGATAAAGGTTCTCCCTCTATCATACATCAGCCTTCCAATTTTTCCAGAATGATACGTGCAGCGTCGAATAACTTTGAACTGAAATATGATGTATTAGCAAGAGGCAAGAGCATGTAGCATGATATGACATGACAAATCTGTTCTTACTGCAATCTAACTATGAAAACCATTCAAATAGAAAGGAACCATTGCTTCCGGCAGGATGAAGTCCATATATGCTGTGTCAGCTAAATATGCTCCAAAGAAGAACATGAAACATAGGAAAAAAGACTTGAAGTTACTATGCATTTTCTTTAACATCACGTTTCAGTATATGCTGTGCTCTTATACATTTTGACGATTTCCTGTCAAATTTTATAATCCTGCAGTGTAATTATGTGTTTCATTTTCTATGTGTACACCAAGGTAAATACCTGATTAACAATAATAGGAAAATAATGTACAAATTGCATACTCGATATCTTGATATTTCGAGACATTTGCACATGTCGGCTAGGAGATTGTGTGCAATATTTATGCCCGGTGGTACAGATCATGCCCTGTTCGTGACTATATGCAAATAACGCTTACTGCATCAGTACAGGTGCATTTTTAGCGCTTGCACACATAGAACAATTTTCAGAAACCCAAACAATAATGCATAAAAGTCATTTTGTAGCCCTTTTCCACACCGTACACTACCTATAGAAACAAGCTGCGCGAGTTGCAAACAGTTCATTCCTGAACTATATGTTGTAAGTCCCATCCTCTTTTGGTACTGCCAGTCAGGTCCTATACACTTCAAAACATCCCCCAAAGTCAAAGTTTCCAGCCAATCAAGCTGGAGCACAGGTTCTATGCTCGGAAGAGAGAGGAATCTGGAAATATTAATTTCTCAGATTGTTATGCTGTGGTCACCATCTGTATGCAGAAGGTCCATTTCTGGCTAGACTCCACTAGTGGGAAACCTTCTATATGCCTTCCACAAACTCCTGGAAACCAAGAACAGCAGAGGAAGAAGTATCAATGGGCCATACTCTATTCGTGCAAAAAAAAATCATATGTATCTACATATAACCTTAACAGCAAGTGAGCCAGTAGTGTTACAAAGCATTACTGTGTGCATAATTCGGAGTCAATGTTGCAAAATTTATATCTCAAACATACAAAACAGATCTTATATCTCAAACATACAAAACAAGCATTTGCAATGCAACGGGTCTCGCATGTTAGAGCTTTTAGCGTTGTGAACTCCTAACTGGACTTTTCTTGTCACATAAACTAATAATGAAAAGTAAAACAGTTTCACATATGCGAGCGGATGGTCGCCATGAGCATGAAGGAGACACACAAAAGGAAACATAAGTTCACTTGCAGTGAAACTTATCAGCAAAAGTGCAATTATCCATGTTTCCGGCAAAATTGCAATTATCCATGTAACCAGCAAAAGTGTAATTACCCATGTAACTGGGTCAATGTCATGCAAAGCTCTCGCCTTCTGCCCAGCGAGATCGAGCTGCGCAGGAAATGAAAAGATAAAGTAGTCCAGAAACCAGCTGAAAACACGTGTTTTCAGTAGTTTAGCGGTATGCTCGAGGAGGGTTGAACACCAGAAAAGACATGACATATCCATGCCTTTCACAAATGGACTCAATCGAATAAAAATAAATGAAAGTTACTGGCGTGACATCGGCGTGGTTAGAAGCCCACAAAGAGATTACAACATGGTCCAGAGTGCTTGTGCATGCTCAACCCTAAAAATGAAACCCAAAGGAGACAATTTTGCACTCACACCTATGCACTTAATTTACATGTGCAGGAAAACTTCCCTTGGGAGCAACTATGGTATCCCAAGATTAGAAAATGCTTCAACCAGCCATGATCTGCTTGACTAACCTGTAGTCCTGAACCTTGTGTCAGTGATTTCATCTTTCCCAAACCCTGGAGCTTCCAAAGTGCTTGGAGTCAACAAGGGAACTGATGATGATAAGCCTAGTGGAAATAGGTACTTAGTAGAGTTGGACCCGATTTTCACCTTCTTGAGGTATACCTGGTGTCCTCAAGATGGTGTACCTAGGAACTCTATTGAACATAGCAATGAAAAAAAGAGGTCATAAGAACACTTGTACAACAGCAGCTAACATTAGTATCTGTAACCCCTGTCCCAGCATGTTATCTGCTGGTGGAAACATGGTATTCTGATATGACTTTTGTTGCTGATTGCTTCTTGAAGATAGCTTTGTTGGCAACGCAGAGCTTATGCAGTTGCTTTGCAGTTGTCTGAGACACAAATGAACATAAGTTTGTTGTTAAGCAAGAATATGCCGAAGAGTCACAGTTCTTTAGTCAGAGTCACAGTGCTTACAATGTCTGCTAAAGTTTTTGCTGTTATCAGGAGTTAGTCACTGCTTTTCTACTGTTGTCAGCTGCTAGTAATTCAAGGTTGGCAAGGTCATAGATTATTCATTATTTGTTATTAAACACAGGATGCCACATGGTAAGATTGTGGATGTGGAGCTTAGAACTAGATGTCACTAAGGTAACTTTGCAGGGTGGGTTACCAAAATAAGTGTGAGTCCTGCCTGGGTGTCAGCAGAGGTTAATGCAGTGACATTCTGTTCCTTTATGTTCTTTCGAGGCTCTGGCATGGTCATGCTAAAGTCAAGCTGCTAAAACCTAGTTCTGCTGGTGTTGGGTGAAATTGCCATCGCTGGGGTCAACTGGGCTTCTGGACTTGCATCAGCTGTTTTGCTCTCCTTAGTTGCAGGAAGTCAATGGTTTGGGCAAAAGGTTAGATGGCCAGTGAACCCCTGTGAGACCCTGACGTGTTACACGTCTGAAACAATATGCTGTACTTGCAATATTTGCATAATATCTCCCATTGGCGCTAACTTGGTGGTGTATCAGTACCTGCAGAGGTTTCAGTGAGGGACATTCTGGGAAGTAGCTAGCAATATTCCAGCAGCTGCAGTGGATCCATTATATAGTGCAGTGGGGAGCCTCCTGCACCTTTTATATGACGGTTGTTTACTACTGAAACTAGTGGAAACATCATATTTACTTGTCTACATCAATACTCGTTGCAACCTTACTACACTACTGGGACCATTCAATGGGGAAGAGTATACAAAGCAATCAGAGTCACTGCAAGATAGAACACAGTGGGAAACCTAGTGCACCCTAATATGGTAGACTGGTAACTGGGTAGATGGTAGGGAATCCAAGAGTCCCAGATGGATTGAAAACTATACAAACCATTGCAGTGGTCATCAAGGGATGCTAACCCTTCGTACTTCAGGCTGGAGAGATCAAATGAGGGTTTGTCCTTTTACTTTACACTAAACGGATGATGCTGAGGACACCAGTGTGTATATTGACGGCTTCATCAGGATCAGGTTCCCACAAACGTTTGCCAAAAGGCAAAGATTCAACCGAAATTCCAGGAGAAACAAAAAATTGTATGGATTGCACAGGTGCACAGGTTGCTAAGAATTTTCTTCTTTGCAGTCTGAGCCTCTCCGATTAAACCATAAGAAGAAGCCACTTGGTGCTAAGGGAGACTTCTTCACCACACAGATTCCTCAAGGTCTACTACATTCCGATGGTCCATTTTTGTGCTTACTAGTGAAGTTCATTACGTGCAAGTGAATATGTGCATGCATGTGTGTTGTAAACCTAGTGGCTCAGTAAGTACACATATACAGTGTCCTAACACATTCTATTGCATGCAGGTGATACTGGTATCTTTAGGACTGAAAGTCCAGGTCCATCCTATCCACAGATCAGCTGTTCCATAACTGCCATTATTTCATTGTGTTTCAAGGCTCTCCTGCATATTTTTCTTTTCGATAATCTTTGATTTGCCCTATGATGGAGAGACTTTCCATTGGCACCCTCACATAGAAGTCTGGAAGGGTAGCCCGCTCAACCCACTCTGCCAGCACACTTACTGCTGGCAGCAATCATAGGTATTTGGGGTGTGGCTCCTGCACCAATGGATGATTCGTAGTGGTCTCCCTGTTAAATAAAACGTGGGCTTGGGAGATGGTGACCTTGTTGTGTAGGTTTTCAATAATGAGAGTGAAGCACGCCGTTATAAATCCCCTTTTGAAAAAACCCAAACTTGATCCTGTTTCTCTGGACAATTATAGACCCATTGCTCTTCTCCCTATCTTAGCAAAGGTCTTAGAAAAACATGTTAATCATCAATTGACCAGCTATTTAGAGAACCAGGAGCTCCTGGATCCCTCTCAAATGGGTTTCAGAGCCCAACACAGTACTGAGTCTGCTCTCTTAGCAGTCACTGAATCTGCCCGGCAACTTCTAGACCAAAGTGGTCATGCTGCCATCATTCTACTTGATCTGAGTGAAGCATTCGATACTGTGGACCATAACCTCCTCTGCCACAGACTCTCTAAGATGGGGATAGGAGGTACTGCTCTTTCTTGGCTCTCTTCTTTCCTTACGGGAAGATCCTTTCAAGTGTTAGACCGCTCGTTTTTGTCAGATACTTACCCTCTGACCTGTGGCGTGCCTCAGGGCTCTTCTTTAAGCCCGACTCTCTTTAATATTTATTTATCATCCTTGGCCAAAGTTGTCTCCCCCCACAACCTCTCTATGGTCACCTACGCCGACGACACCCAGCTAGTAGTATCTCTCTCTAGTAGTGGGCATTCCTCTTCTGCCAGTATCTCCCGCTGTTTGATGGACATTGCCAATTGGATGACCTTATCTAAATTGAAATTTAACGATGGAAAATCAGAGGTAATGATTGTGGGTAATGGCTCTCCTGCTATCCCTTTGACTTTACACTCATAGGCCTTCAGTATCCTTCCCCCCCAAGGCACACATCAAAAGCCTTGGTTTTTGGCTTGAGCCCCGTTTAACTATGGCGCTCCAGTCCAAAAAGGTTTCTTCTATGTGCTTTGGGCTTTTAAGATCTCTTAGGAAGAGTTTTAATCTTCTACCTCCCATGGCCAGAAGAATCCTTATTCAGGCTCTGATTCTCTCTCGTCTTGATTATGGCAACTCTCTATTCCTCAGCTCTCCAGACTATGTGATAAAAAAGCTTCAAGTTGTACAGAATGCTGCAGCCAGACTCCTTACTAATCTACCCAGACATCTTTCTGCAAAGCCAGCTCTTGTAGCACTCCATTGGTTGCCCATAAAACAGCGTATTCAATCTAAAGCCTTATGTTTGGTTCACAAAGCCCTACATAACAATGGTCCCCTTTTTCTCAAACATCGCTTCTTTGTCCATGTACCCGCTAGATTTTTGTGGACTTCCACCTCCCGGCAAGTCCATATAGCACAATTTAAGAGATCTTGGGAGGTAACTCCTTCTCGGTCAAAGCTGCCCGGCTCTGGAACTCCCTTCCTTCAGAGCTTCGTCATGAATCCTCGGGACGTCAGTTTAGGAAGAATCTAAAAATTATCCTTTTTGAAGCAAACCCTTTGCCCTAATCTTTTTTCTCTTTTTTTCTTTCTTAGGAGTCCTTCACGTATCTCAGTGCTGGGATGCCCTAGGGTAGCTATGCGATCTAAATAACCATAAAACTAAACTAAACTAAACTAAACTAATATTGAATTGTGTGCATTTTTTTAAGATACTTCTCAATCACTACTGCACTCTTATAATGTTGGTTACCCTTTAATGATAGCCAACATCTACGTTTGTAAATACAAAGGTTGGAACATTGAAAAAGTATGCTTCCCACAAAGGACAACAGTCCTGTCACTGACTTCTTATTTGTCTCCTGTTCCTTTGTTTCCAGGACCTTTATAGGGGGTATGCAGCAGGGCTCAATGACAAAAAAAATTATGCACATCTGCGCTAGTGCAGTTGTGTGTCAAAATCTTTAATGCAGCTTAACAACATTCCTTAGCGCCGTGGTGCCAAGGAAATGTTAGCGTAAAAAAAATGATGCTAACCATTGTGACAGGTCATAGAGAAAGATGCCGCTAATGCTGCAAAAGTGTTGTTTGCATGATTAGCTGCACATTTTTTTACGCTAATCGTGCAGGCACCATTTTTGCTTCAAAAGCGCAAAAAAAAGCCTGCGAAAATGCCAAACAAGCCACAAGGACCCAAGATGGAGAATGCATGACAGGAGACACCACAGAGAGACTACAATCTGCCCAGTACAAGCCAGGACAAACAAATTCACAGGAGAAGGGGAAAAGGAAGAGGAAGTGTTGCTTCAGTGAAGGGGAGAACACCATCTTTATCAGAGAGGTGACAGAGCACCAACACCAGCTATTTGTCATCTATAAATTGGCAATAGGTAGAAAGAAGGCCATATGGCAGTCAATTGTCAATAAAATGTGGCAGAGGTGAAGAGGACTGTCACCGATTGGAAGGCGCGCTGGCACGATTGCAATCTCAGAACTAAAGAGAAAATGACCAAGGACCGAAAGGCAGCACTGTAGACTGGAGGGGGAAGTCAGCACCCCAGGAGGACCTGGATGAGCTAGAGGAAATGGTGGCAGCAGTCATCCCAGAGGAGCTGGTCACCGGAGTCTGAGGATAGGACAGTGCAGACTATCAAGACCTTCCACAAATGCAGGGTAAGTTGCATTAGGGGGCAATCTTGAAACTAACAAATGGCAGAAGGGAAGGCACATAGGACACACTGAATGCATGCTAAAGAGTTGCATGGGGACACAAGAATGGCCAAACACTTCTAATGTGCTCTCACCTTCCCCCATGCGCACAGACAATTTCTCAACCCTCACATCAATCCTTTCACCGTTGCAACTGAACCACCTGCCCATGTGTAACAATCATTGGGCAACATGTACTTCACTTGTTGCACAGGTTGGGCCAACAAGACCTGCAATATGCCTTCATGCACCATTGGGAATGGGCACAAAAGTGATCACACACAACATATGGGGCATGTCTGTGATTATCAGCTGTGCTGCTGTACAAGTAGTTTCCATGTCACCATGCTGCAAGGTTGCCTGTGTAGTGAAGATGGTTGGTGTTGTGCACAGAGGGACACCTTCATGCATAACATCAGCTACAGGTTTTCTCACTGTCTCACTAGGGGCCCTTATTTACAAGCCCGTACTGCAACATTATCATCTTATCGATTGATGTCAATGTGGACTCAAGCTGACCATTCCCATTGTGCTACATTAACAAAGTCACACAATGCATGCATAGATCCACTTTGTACATCCTTGGACCACAATATGCCTGTACCAGATATGATGTATACAAGGGATAATTTCTTGGGCAGGGAGGGAAGAACGAATGGGGCAGACAATCCAGAAAGATTGCATTGTGCTATCTTTTAACCTTATTTGTGTTAGAGTGTTGGAAGTGGGTGGGCTGTCCACATGCATCCACCTAGCCACTTAGATTAATGTGTTCAGCACCTGGCACCACACATCATAACGATGAGTCACCTCATGTATTTGTGCAAACAAGAAGGTCTAACTTCCAGAAACTTCCACTCTAACAACACAGGTGGGTTGGCAGAAGAATCAGTTACTTACTGAAATACCTGTAAAACCAAATGCAAATCATTCTGTACATCTCCATTTGTGGTGTGTGCACTAATCACTAACAACACCCATGGCATGCACATGTAACACAGTCAAATCAATGAAAGGGGTACATATGCAGAAGACCGTCATAAGTCATTCAGGGTGGGTGTAACACGCTGGGAAATGTGGATTTGCAGATTGTGCCAATGGGGACTCCATAGAAAAGGTGCTCATGTGGCACAACATGCCCCTAGGGGTCCATAAATGTGTGCCTTGATGTGTGGGTCTGTACCCCAAGTCACTAAGCCACCAATAGCAAGTAAATGATGACTCATGTCAACAGCCACTACAGTCCATTATTGACATTTCACTATCCTACTGCAGAGGATAATGCCTTACCTCCTGCAGAGCTGCCTGCCCTGGATTGCTCTGATGATTTGGATGACCAGCTGCCGACCATCAATGCTGACACTCTCCAGGATGTCCTGGTTACCTTCCAGACACCATCTCCAGTCACAGGGAGTACACACAGTGTTGTAGGGTCTCCACATGAACCACCCAACCACCAACACAAAGCACAGACCAGTACAGTCACAGCCCTGGACTCTGAGGACCCAGACATCACCTTTCAGAAGACAGTGGTCGGAGTCCAGAGGGAGCTGGCAAAGCAAGTGCAGGTGGGGATGGAGACCATGGCAGGCAGCCTAGAGGGAGTGCAGAGATGTCTCAGTCTGAATAAGGACAACTCTTCTGCCATCAGAGGCACCCACTCTCCGCTTCGTGGACTTTATCCATCCCTGGCTGACATAGCTGCTGTCCTGAGGCAGAGGCTGGAACAATTGCCCTCCAAAAGTGGTGGTAGCATGATTGACAACAGGCTGGGGGCTATCCAGAATGTCCTGGAGTCCATGCAGTGGATTCTGTCCTCCCTCCTTGAAAACATGTCTGCCTACTACAGTGATGTAGCTGCTGTGTTGTGAAACCAGTAGTTCCTCCTTGCTGCAGTGATGCCTTTTGCTTTCCCACAAATGGCAGCTGCCAGGACCTTTTATTCCACATCTCTATCCCCTGATGTGTGTGTGCCCCCCTTAACTTCAACAACCCATGGCACAGGAGGCCCCACACACATCAGAGGATGACCATGTGGAAGGAATATCATTCACCAGAAAAACCACCCGGTAGCTACAGTCATGGCCAGTATCTGTTTAGTTCTGTGCTTAAGATCATGATAGTGTATTAACAGCTGGCAATATGCCCTCTTCACTCTACCACTGTTAACTTATTATGCATGGACTGTCATAGTCTTACTTCCTAGCTACTGTCAATTTGGAAATCTCCTTACTGATGCACAGCTCTCCTACACATGTCTCATGACATGTCCCTCCCCACTGGACTCTGACTGGACATTCAATGGCTTAGTTCCTCTTATGGAGTCAATATATTGTACATTGTACATCATCTGGAACAAAACTTGCACATGTTACAAATTACTAAATTAACATATATTCAGTTTTTTTTTCTCAGTGATCAATTGACTGTTTCAAATGTATGCATTGTGTGAAGCTATGACAATGAGTACTATCAATTCAACTACAAAAATGGTGCAGTGGAATCTAGTAGGTTTAACTGCTCATATTTAGTGGGCCTTCTACCACCGGAACGCACCCCTTGCATTCCTCATGTCTGGCGAAGGCATTATGTCGGGTTGGGGTTTAAAAGTGCCACAATGCTTGCATTGCACAAAATATTGGCATATGGTGCAGCAATACTTGCCTAGATCAGCCTCATTACCTTAACAAATATGACACTAATGGTGCAGTAGGAGCCACTAAGCCCTTCTTACATTTGGGCTCTTGTTGTGTCATTCTGCACATACATGACTCAGGTAACACACATATCCATGACTCCCTATACTCCTGTGTCATGTCTGTCATCACATTAACATGACAATGCAAATTTCCACAGTTGTCAAGCCCATGATGGACATGGACGGTTTTGCCTGGAAAACATGGGCACTTGCACCATTAAACATGTGTTTAGTTTGCTGCACTTCACAAAGAGAGGCATGTGCTAATTGTCAACACCCAGTGCATTGCTGACCTTTCATGAATGCAGGTTGGCTGAGGCACAGAACGTGCTGTCCTCACCTTTGTCATGACATGCTGAAGTACTCCTAATGTACTACCATCATGCAAATGTAAATAAGGATGTAGCTACGTTCAAGGGGTACTCACTATCAATTCCGCTGACCCGAGTTACTATGTGATCCAGGAGATCCCGCTCATGTGAGATGAGGTCTACTCACCGGTGCTTCAACTGGTGGTCAGAGTAATGGGCAGAGAAGATGCATGTCAGCTGGTACAGCACCTTGCTCCAGCGCACTTTCTGTGTCTTCGTCCGGTAGCCTATTATCACACGGCCACCCATGGCCATCATGTTATGGAGGTAGTGGCAGACCAACCAGATGAAGCCTCCAAGTTCATCCCCAGTCATTCGCTTTGCCCTTCCCTTCCCTGACATGTTGCAGTATCCTTCCAATGCAACCTATATACCCAAAATTAAAATACAAATAGTATTCCCCAACTAACCCACACTACCCCAACAAAGTTATTTTCCCCCGAGACAAACACCTGACAGTACTGATACAATAACACCACAAACATTACAAATACTATGACAAAAATTGCTAAATGAACAAGACACAGACAGCACACAGCACAAGAGACTCCAAATCCACCACTCCTCACACAAGCACAAGCACCACGCAACCTCTTTCAAGCATAGACTACAAGACTGTAAATCAGAAGTGAAAGTAAGTTACGTTTTCCATGTGTGCAGCAAGGAAGTCCTATTACATCACTTCCTGGACATATGCGTCACATTTTCTGATATGCGTAGTTTGTTTTGACGCATGACGGCCAAGTGTGATATTTTGTATGAAGGCTGACAAGACATAAGATTTTTCTTTTAGACACACATGTGCAAGGCGTCAATTTTAGTATTTGCATTATTTGAAAAATACTGTATGTATAAAAAAAAATTGCGCATGACGGGCATGCGTGGATTTTAGAGGGAAGGCTGACAGGACACTCAGAATCACATTTCAAATTAGGTTGCTAGGGCAACCTATGTAGGCATGTGTATTTCACTGTGTACCGGTAACACAGGCATGTGTTTCCGTATGCTTGTAGGTGTGTTTGATGCATGGGAGGACTAATACTGTTTGCAAATATGGATGTGCATGACAACATACATGTTTCCACATGTGTACAATGTGTGTACTGTGAGTGTACATATGTGATGAAACTCATACTGTAGGTCTAACATATTGTTATGTCAGAATTCCTACTGTTCGTTTCACAACACAGCATAAGATAGGTTGGCCATGTGCAAAACATGGTCATGCATATGATACCCTTGACAAATGTTTAGCTAAGGATGGTGTTGACTAAGGCTGGGTTATGATCTGGTAACCTATTACAGTGTAAGTTGAAGTGTGTGACACACTCTGGTGTGTTCTAAGGGCCAGACACCATGATGTAATGCAACATGTGTAACGTATAGTTCCCCATGCCTGCTAATTCCTGGAGATGGTGTGCTGACATGTGTTATGGTTGTTATGTATGTGACATGTTTGTGTGTGAAAATATATTTTTCATGTGTGATAAGCAATGCATAAGACAGCGGTGTGTTTAGGGATATGACAACTACCAATTCTCTATTCCAGCATGGATATATGTAGACTGTTGTAGCAAAGCTGTGCACTCATTTCTGTGTTTACTAGTGTCTAATTGATTATTGTAAACATACATATTTCCTTTTTCTTTTTTTTTTATAGTACCCAAGAAAACACATGTATAATTCATCAGAAATCACAAGCAAAACAAAACAACAAGGGGAAAAAAAAAATCTAAAGAACATTTAGACATATATACAATGCCATCATAGAATCATTACTTATTGGCAAGCCATTTGCCCAAAACCCCCCATATTTCTTGCCCTTTTCGTCTCCTTTTTTTCCCTTTTCGCCCGTACAGGGCCTGTTCCATCTAATACACTTCGAGAAGGTGATTTAACCAATTTTGATATGTAGGGGGCATTTGATCAAGCCATATAGAAGAAATACACAATCGATATACTGATTTAGCCATAAAAAGAAATTTACTAGCAAATTACTCCCTTTGCTCCGAAACCCCAAATATAACCACCCCCGGTGATAACTCAATTTCTAATCTGGCAACATCTTTAATAAACTGTTACACTTTCCCTCGAAAGTTCACTAATTTCATACAGGTGGCAAACATATGAATTATATCCACTCCATGTAACTGACATCTTGGGCAATACACTCCTTGTTCCCGACCCCATTGTGCTAATTTCCCGGGCGTGATGTACCGATCGAATATTGTTTTGTAATGTTGTGCCTGAAGAGATGCTGAAATCAAGGAGGTCCGACCTAACTCAAGAGATTCATAGAAAACCTCCTCTTCCACATTCAACTTATCGCTCCATTTTTTACTATACTTTGCCAAATCATTGAGTAGGTTATCAGTCAATTTTGCATATATTGATCATATCGTGCTCTTATCAGATGAGATCAGCATTTCTACTAAAGAGTTCTTAACAAACCCTGCTGCAACACCAGTTTTCTGAAGGATGAAATCCCTTACTTGTAGATATTTGAAAAAACCCGTTTGGGCTAGTCCAAATTTCCCGTGAAGACTTCCAAATGTAGTGATTGTAGAGCCCTCAATAAAATCACCTAATCTTTGTATTCCCTGTTGATTCCACGTTTCCATAATATTATCTTGGAAAATCTCCGGAAGGAACATATTGTCCTTGATCAAAGTATAATAATTGTACCTTCCCAACGCGCATTTTTTTCGCCACAGACCCCAAACTTTTAAAGCAGCCTGGAGGACTTTAAAACGAGCTTTCTTAAAATAGCTGGGTTCCAAGAGCTTAACCATCACCCATTTTGCAGCAGGGCCAATAATACCTCATAAATACTAGATTCGTTTGCCAGCCCTCCATTTTTGAACAGCGATTGCATATACTGCATTGCGGCTGCCGTCTGATACAATTTAAAGGTGGGGAGGGACCATCCGCCCTTTTCCCTTGATAGTGTCATATATTTACTTGCTCTGTGTATCCTACCATATGACCAAACAAACCGCATTATCAGCTGATCCAATTTCCTAAACCAAGATTTCTCAAATTCCAATGGAATCGCATGAAATAGATATAGTACTTTAGGAAGAAATATCATTTTTATCATATTACACCGCCCCATAATTGTCATATGCAAGTTGTTCCATCTGCTAAAATTATACCTAGCATTATCTATAATAGGCCAAAGGTTATACAGGACGATCTCCTCCACCTGGGGTCGAATATCAATCCCCAAATACACTGCGTGTTCTACCTTTCGTGTATCCGTCGATCTACAGTATTCATTCAAAACTATTTGTGTCTTGTCTCTGTTAAGGAGATAGCCCGAGACTGCCCCGAAATTTTCTGCCGCACTCTCAATCTCTTTCAGGGCAAGATCCAGGTTCGCGGTTATGACTGCAACATCATTTGCATAAGCCAAAATTTTTGATGCCCACCGTAGCGAATAACTGGTTGAACGTTAGCACTCATTTCCAAAAAGCACAGAAAGGGTTCTAGATATAACGCAAAAAATAAGGGTGAGCATGGACGTCCTTGCTGTGTACCCCGTTTAATCCTAAAAGGATGGGAATATTCTCCCCCAATCTGTATTCTAGCACTCAGCTCCTTATATAACGCTTTAACAGCTGTAATAAATCTTCCTCCTAAACCATATGTCTTTAAAATATCCCACAAATACTCCCAGTTAACTCTGTCGAACGCTTTCTCAGCATCCAGTAAAATCATAGCCATGGGCTCTGCTGCTACATGCGTAGCATCGAACAGTGCTATGACCCTCCTTATATGATCAGTTGTGTCCCTACCGGGGACAAATCCATGTTGGTTGCAGCTAACCAGCTTACGAATGCATCCAGACAATCGAGTCGCTAATATTTTGGAGTAAATTGTTGCATCACTGTTAATAAAGGTGATAGGACGGTACGAACTTAAACTAACTGGGTTCCTACCTTTCTTTAAAAATACTACGATGTTAGCAGAACCCCAGGACGGAGGGGGATTGCCCCCAAGATGTACATGAATCACCAGTTTCAACAACACTGGTAAGAGCGCATTCTTGAAATATTTATATAGCTCTAATGGAATGCCATCTGGCCTCACAGCCTTCCCATTTGGAAGCGCCTCAAGAGCCACTGACAATTCCTCCATTGTCACCTCCTGCCCCAATGTTATTTGATCTTCTACTGTAATCTGGCTATCCCGAATCGGCGTCAGCCAATGTCTATCAATGCGTTCCTGACCAATATTAACTCCGTCATATAATTCTATATAATATTCCTGGAAGGCTTCCCTAATGGCGTCGGGTCTCGTAACTGTCAACCCTACCTTATTTTGCACTTGCACAATTGAGCCTGAGGATGCCCTCTGGCGAGTCCGCATTGCTAAAATATGCCCTGCTTACTCGCTGCATTCATAGCATTCCCTTTGTTTTGTTAAAAAAAAATCTGCTATCCTCTCAGTTGAGTATTTCCCTAGTGTAATTTTTGCTATTGAAACCTGGTGAAGGGCGTCCTCAACCCCAACATCATTCCTAATAGCCCAGATAAGCTGCTCTTCAGCTGTTTGTAATTCCCCCATGAGTACCTGAAACTGGGCTGCTGCTTGTTTCCCTCGCTTCACGCTGTACCCAAGAGTTTCCCCCCGTAAAACTGCCTTTAATGTATCCCAAACTATTTCTATTGGGGCTGTTCCAATATTGAAATCCAAAAATTCCTTCAGCCGCGTACTCATGTGCTGTATATACAGAGGATCGTTCAGCAGAGGCCACTCGAATGTCCAGTTCTTCTGAAATCTCTGCCAGTCTCTAACCCTAAGCTCTAATACTAATGGGTTATGGTCCGCCATAAAACGAGGGTATAGCTTAATCCATATGTACATTGTTCTCTTTTGTCCGTACGCACATAGACGCACCAAGCCTGGGTTACCTAGGTGGGACATGTGTGATAAAATTGAGTGAATATATGATTAGCACATATATTTGAAATGTACAATTATCTCCCTTTTATGCCAGATTTCACTTTTATCATACAATCTGTCTGGCAGGGCTGCTCTCAGGAAGAGATGGCAGCCTAGTCATCTGTGTTCCAGTGGCACTTTGTATGTCTACGCAGGCCCACTGTTGCATGTATTGACACAAGTTGACTGTGGTCTCCTCAGCACAGCTCACTGCCAATGCAGCCCCCTCTTGGAATTTGGTGGTGGGTGGCTTTGCCATCCTCAAGATTAATCATCAGCACTGCAATGCAGAATCACCTGCAGGCATACACCTGCACAATTGTGTCCCCATGGCCAACAATGTTTTGTTGACTTTGAGGTTGTTGATATCAGGTTTGCCTGATTATTTACTAAAGATTTGCAGCTTGTTTGTGATGGACATGTCTCATGATTTGCTAGGGTTTGACATGACTATGCATACATAGGTGAGATTATTCTTGTAGTTTTTGATTAGGTCATTGATAGATTGTGGAACTGGGTCATATCTGCAGACCCAGAGTACAGATACTGTAATTTGTCACTTGCTGCTGTCACACTTGTTTGTGCTGGCCAACCACCTAGTTATAGTTGTTGCCAATGTGACTGGAATATGTACAGACCTACACAAGCTCTGTGAATATGTGTCTGGTGTTAGATGGAAACATTATTGTGTTGTAGAGTGAGTATTAGTCTATGTGTGCTCCTTGACACACATTGAGGGCATATTTTGTGAGGTATGCTTCTAGTTCAACATTGCTGGCATTCTTGCTGCATATTGCCCTTAGTATGCATCTTTGTCACCCACACTGTCCCTTCGTTCATGCACAGCATACTAAGTCACACTTGTGAACTTTGCAGATGGACATAGCGTCTTCTAAAGGCTAAGCAATATTTCCCCTAGCATTTCCAGGCTTTGCAAGATCACGTGACTGACCTCCATACATCACTGAACACGAGCCAGAGCACTTGTGTAGTGTCTGAGTGACCTCCACATATTGGATCTGAAAGTAAACTCAGGTAGCCTCTCAGCTGTCCTTTCACATAATTTATTTGACATTGGCACACACACACATCTGCATTCTGCAACCTTTGTCACATTCACTATGGGTGTATTTAGATTGTGTGATTACTCATGACAATGATGAGTAGAGAAGATGCGACATTCGACATACCTGTATCCATCACACGTACAATTTGGCAGCGGTTTGTGACTTGTTTAGACATTGCTTGACGTACATGCACATTCCAATCTAGATTGAGTGTGACAGACTTAGATTTTAGGTGTTTTGGTCACTGTATTTCATTCTCTCTTGGTCAAACATGTGAGTGCCACTGAGGAGTATGTTTCAGTTATCACCTGTGATAGTGACATCTAGACATTGCTTGGTTACATGGCAGATACAAACCTGCTGTTATAGGTAATTACTACTCTTTTCCTATGTAGGCCATTCATTGGTACAACAGTCTCCACGTATATTTCTTGGATTGCTGCAGGTATTTGTAAACCCAACACACTTGTGTGATATATGTGTGACAATGCAAGTTGTTAGTGCTACAGACTGGCTACATTCACCCACACATTCATGTGGTAATGCATTGATTGGATTTGTTTTTTGTTCCTGACTATATTTCTAACGTATTTACATCCTTTGTGGTCTAGTCATGCTCCCTGAGATGTGGATGAGTTGAATAGGTATGTATTGGTGAAAAGAAGCACTCTACGAGAAATAAGAGTTAAATTTATTTATTTACACATTTTTATTTATTGATGCTTGGAGTACAGTCTCTAAGTGAAAAATGTGTGCACAATATGGTCTCTTCTGTGTGCTTCAACAGCAGAGCTGGGTTGTTCCCCATCCTCCTGTTGTGCATTATTGTCCTCCTCCTCCTCACTGGGGACATCTACCTGTTTGTCCCAGGGGACATTGGTGCTAACACAGATGTTGTGCAAAATTGCACAGACAAGTATTATTTTGCACACAAGAGGTGGTGATTATATAACAGGCTTCCTCCTGTTAGACCTAGACACCTGAACCTAGATTTCAGTGTGCCAAATGTCCTCTCCACCACATTGCTGGTCCTTTTGTGTGCTTCATTGTAAGCCCACTCAGCATCAGTTAATGGATTTCCATATGGGGTCCTGACCTATGGCAGGATAATGTAACCTTGGTCCGCTGCACTGGAATGTGAGAAAAAGTGTCAGCGTATATTTGTTTATTGCTAGATGCCATGGCACATTTTTGTTTCAGATTTGCATCTAGTGTTGGACTTCTCCTGTTTGAATGCATGGTTGTCTTAGTGTGTGGTAGTGCACTTTCTACCCATAGGTTGTGCCTCAGGGACCTGGTGATTGTTGATTATTTTCTGGTCTGACAGTTCACCCATGCAGTATATGTTTGGTGTTGTCTATATTTGTCCTTAGTCCCATTACTTTAGACCTACGGAAGAGTGATGTTGGCTACATTTGTACCTATTTTGTGTGTTGTGTGCCATAAGACAGGTGTGGTCCCCTGTGTGTTGCATATGAATCCCACCCCCTTGTCCTTGAAATACCTCCCTTGCACAAAATGCTGTTGTTGCCATTTGTTGACTAGCGTGAATATATGTATGTGGTTCATATGCACAGTGTGGCACAGTTGTATGGGATGTATTGCGATATATGCAACAAGTTTGCAGACACCTGTGGGACAGGACAGGGCATAAAGTTTTTTTCTGCATTGCCCTGCATCACCAGTCCTGCACTGCCCCACAGTTCCATGTCTCCTTAATTTTATGCGTTTCTGGCCATTACCAGTGCACTGGCAGTAGTCCTCTGTAGGCACCCTTGTATCACGGCATGAAGATGTGGGATTTACAATATTATTATTGGTGCGCTGTTGAGGTGTCCATTCCTACACGTGATCTATCAAAGATGGTGATGTTCTATTTCAATATGTGTTGCACTATGCACCACACATGGGAAAGGTCAACACTATGAGAATATCAGGTATTGTTGATGATATGTAAATGGTGATGCTACCACTAGGATGACATTAATTGTCGGTGCTGGCTCAGGTTTATACAGCCTGGTAAATATGGTGTTGTGCCAATATGTGAGTTGTTTGATGGTGGCATGGCCAATGCAAAACACATAGCTGAGCTATTCCATGTTAAGTGTTATGGGTGAAGGATCCATATTTTGTAATAAACATGTTGACACATGAAGTTGCTTTACTCCAGCTTTTGAATGCAGAGAGGACATTGCTCCACCAGTGCATCATTAAAAGTGGGAGTCAGGTGGTGCTACATGTGACTGTATGTGAGGGTAATGTGCATTGAATGTGGTGTAGTGAAGCATGTGGCATATGTGTTGTAGTCCAAACATCTGTGCTTCCCCGTCCATGTGTGTGTGTTTGTGTGTGTGTGTAGTCTGTTGTATGTATTGTTTGTTTCACATGTTTAGTGTGTTGTCTGTGTTATGAAGTGTATGCTGGCTTTCTTATAGGTAGGCCATTGCCATTTTGTCCATCCTAGAAGTGTTGATTTATTGTTGAGTGTCCAAAGATGGAGGCATCATGCACACTGCCCGGCTATTTAGCAAGGATGTTGGTGGATATTCCACGATGGTCCACAATGGCCTGCACATTCATTGAATGTGTGTGTTTCCTGTTCCTATAAAAGAGTTCCGTTGCAGCAGGAGGGATAAGTTGGACATGTGTGCAGTCCGTTGTACCCAGCACATACAGAAATCAAGCAATTTGATAGTATCCTTGCTTCATCTCCTGCTGCTGTTGCTGGGTGTTGGGGGACCGGATGTGGTGGGGTGTGAGGTGGATGATGGCGTCCAGGACCACAGTGAGGAAGGCAGAAAAGAATCATTGTGAGATACACACACTTGTGCAGCAGTGGTCTGAAATGATCCAGAGGCCAGCATGTGGAGTATGGCTAGGAGTTTGGTCATGTGTGGTATGGTTGTAGGACTTTAAACTCTTGCTGTGATGTCAGGAACAATGTGGTAGAGCAGTTGTATGATGGACTTCCGCTTGAGACTGTACAGTCCAAGGACCTCTGCATTCCTGAAGCCAAGGATGGATGCAAGTGTGTGGAATATTCTCTCCTTTTTGTGCTGCTTTTGTGGCTGCATTGGTGGTGGTTGAGGTTGCTGTGGTGATGCTGGTAGCACTTGATGTCGTTGCTGTTGTCTTCTTCGGGTGACATGTTGTCCAGTTGTTTGCCAGGGTTCCTTCTGTGTGTTTTCCTTATGTAGTTGTGGCTGGGCCTCTTTTTAATGCCTGGTCTGACCAGGCGTTACATTTTTTACGCTAACCTGAGTTAGAGTCATTTTTTGGGCCCAATCCTAGACATGCTTTGTTTTTCTGTCAGCTTGTAGATTGGGTGCTAACTGACTAACGTAATTTTTTAGGAGGAAACACCTACCTTGCATGTCATTGTCGTTAAATGCCGCAAGTTTTGGAGGTGATCCTAAAAATTAAATCTAACTCCTTAAAAATTTTACTAGACTGCTTTAGATACATTATCTAAATATGACACTGGGTTAGCACAACTTTTGCATAAAAAAATGGCACAAAAACAGCACTAACTTTTCTTAAATTTGGGCCCAAGTGTCCCGACCTTAGAAGCTCCTGAAGTTCTTCCTGCCTAGCTGTCACATGGGCAGTGGCAACCACAATGCATTGCTGGGTGAGTGCAATTGATGGCCCTCTTAGAAACCCTTCTGAGGCTAGACACTCTGCTCCAAAATAGTTTGTTGAATCTTAGAGCTTGTAAAAATATAAATTATATCAAGGAAGGCTTGTTTGAGAAGAAAATGTATTGTGAGGGACATTATCTTTGACAATCTTTCCAGCTACCTTGAGTATTTAGAACTCATATGCTTTTTCATTAAATTTTCAGTTGACGTGCACCAAAGTGCATTTTGCATTACTTATGTGTAATTTACCTACAATGTCGCATCAGTTCATGAAAAAATGATGGGATTTTGCACACCTTTAGATTTATAACTGTATTGCAGTGCATTGCTGTGATATTATTTATTGCGTTTTGGTTTCTTTTACAGTTTAATTACTCTTTCTGCTATAAATGTATGTATATATTTTTGAACTCTTGTTGGATGGTCACCTCCTTACTGCTACCTTGATAACTGTAATGTTCTATGAACGCAGCCCTACTACACACACAGCAAGGCCCATATTAAAAAAAACATTGCATGCCCTTGCACCACGCAAGGGGGGCACAAGGGCAACACAAATCCTAAGTGAGATTGATCAAACCATGCAAGGCCACCTTGCATGACCCTTCATGGCTTGGTAAATCTAGAGTAACACAAGGCAATGCATATCTCTGCAGGAAAGGAGGCATTTGATGGGTGGAGAGTGGGTGTTCCCATGCATTCACCCATGAATTATAGCGCATTCCCAGATTTACCATTAGTGTCAGAGCTGGGAATTTGTCAAAATGATACTCCTCCCCAGGTGAGGCGTAACAAGGAGAAATATCTTTATTTCTCTTAGTTTTTTCCTATTTCTCAGATGGCCCTTCCTGCACAAAAACAATCCTGTCTACAATGCAGGCACCCTTGCAACATGACACAAGAGTGCCTGCATTGGAGCTAGGCAGCCATAAGTGAGCTAGTGCTAAGAAAGGATAGGAATGCTCCATATAATGGTAACAGCGCAGTTCAACAAGGTGGCTTGCTGTGTTGAGCTGCATGAAAGAATGATAAATCTGCCCCCAAGCATTCAGGATACTAGCTTTCAGGAGACATTATCATTCTCACCTATGATAGTGCTTGGTTGCACCTGAGATTTCAATGATCAGTGAAAAAGCCAGACATCATATAATATGTGTTCATATGTCCATATGGTCCTTTTTTGTCCCGTTTTTATGTTTCCATTACTGGCTTTCTGCTCTAGAATTATGGTTTGGACACTTACCCCTTTCTCTGGTGTTCGGTTGCTAATGAACTGACTGCCTCCATCAGTGGTCACAACCTATTTCACGTTTTTGCCTCCTTTAGTTTACATTTCCACTTTTAACTTACATTTTCTGATATCCCTATGTTACTACAAGCAGCATTGTTCAGTGATTGTAGGAAACTGCCCTTTTCGGATTCCCCCCCACTTCTTGCTCTAGATGCTGTTGCTTATGACTCTGAAAGTGCACTAGAGCCTGCTAACCAGGTCCCTGGGCCAGTGCTCTCTCCCTAAAATGGTTTATGTGAATTGGTATCCCTACTTAGCAAGTACTTTAATTTCCCTTACAAGCCCCTTGTATATGGTACCAGTGATACTCAGGGCATGGATGTTAAAGGTGTCACCAGGGCCTGAAGCACTGTTTGTGCAACCATGAGTAACTGTTCTGCTTTCCTTCTCTTATGTTATGACCGAGCTTACGAAACCGCTCTGGAATGCACTTCTTAGTTTAGAGAAGACATGTATTGTTATTATTATTTCACCACGAGGTTCCTGAGAGACGAAATTAGTAGGTTGCAAGCACACGTTCAAAAGTAGTCGCAGCAATGAAAGCAAAATATATCAAAGTACTTCTCAGTTGCAATGTACACAGCAAATATATGTGATTATATTATAGCATAACTTCAAAGCAAAGCATAAAAGTCAAAATTGCATCATGGTAGGGCTGTAGGGCCTATCTCTCTGCTTCATCTTTCTGGGGCTTCAAGTTGATGACTCCGTTTCAACTGCGAGAAAGAGATTTTCTACCCAAACGGGGACAGGCAACTGAAGTCCGTTCCTGTCTGAAGTCCAAATATTTCCTCCCCTTCGCTGTTGTCCAGAGCCATCCTGAAAAGCAAACTCAGTGTGAGAACCGAATAAACTTGGAGAGTGGCCAATTCTCCAGAATTCAATTGTTCCCAGACTGGATTGAGAGGTACACACAAAATCTAAGCGCTCTTATCAGCTAGGCTTTGGTGTGAAAAACACAGCTTGGTCTATCATGTGGAAAAACACAGCTTGGAAAAACACAGCTCATCTGCAATGTCTCAACTGCAATGTCTAACTCCACGTTAAAGCCAATAGGCAGCTAACCTAAATACTAAATGTAGGGCCAGATGTAGCAAAGTGTTTGCGCCTCGCAAACGGCGAAAATCGCCGTTTGCGAGGCGCAAAAGCCACTTTGCCATTCAGAAATGCATTTTGCGAGTCGGCTCCGACTCGCAAAATGCATTTCCGACTCGCAAATAGGAAGGGGTGTTCCCTTCCTATTTGCGACTCGCAGTGGGATGCAATTCCATTTGCGACCGCGTACGCGGTCGCAAATGGAGTCGCAGTTACCATCTACTTCAAGTGTATGGTAACCCACTCGCAAATTGGAAGGGGTCCCCATGGGACCACTTCCAGTTTGTGACTGGACCCCAAATTATTTTTCAGGGCAGGGAGTGGTCCAACGGACCACTCCCTGCCCTGAAAAAAAACCGAAACTAAAGGTTTCGGTTTTTTTGAAGTGCAGCTCGTTTTCCTGTTAGGAAAACGGGCTACACTTCAAAAAAAAAAAACTGCTTTATTGAAAAGCAGGTCGCTAACATGGAGGCCTGCTGACGTCAGCAGGCCTCCATGTTAGCGAGTGCCTATACTCGCAATGGGGCCGCAATTTGTGACCCACCTCATGAATATTCATGAGGTGGGTCATTGCGACCCCATTGCGAGTCGCAGTCGGTGTCTGAGACACCGTACTGCATAGCAATTTGCGACTTGCAAATTGCGAGTCGCAGGGACTCGCAATTTGCAAGTCGCAAATTGCCGACTTGCTACATCTGGCCCGTAATGTCTAATTCCATGTTAAAGCCAATAGTCAGCTAAACTGAATACAGAATGCAATGTCTAATGTCCTGTTAAAGCCAATAGGCAGCTAACCTGAATAATGTGCTACTGGTGAATATTGAGCAACGAATATGCGCAGTGGTGAAACACAAAGTCATTGGTCAAACACAAAAAATAGCATCACACTCCACCTTATGACCAATGAATTTTTGTTTGCATACCTCTTATTTCAAACAAAAAAATATATATATATCAACACAAAAAAAAACATTATAAGCAAATTAGATTTGAATGATAAAAGCAATCACTGTAAAGCAATGGAAGTGGATTAACATATTGATCTCATAACCTTTCACATCAGATACATCTACACAGAAAAGATTGAAACTTATATACTCTGTTTGGGATAATAACTGATTGAACAGTGTCTCTAAAACAGCGAGTGGATGTAGCATGAGTTCTACTCCTGTAAAGGTACACGGTCCACCTGAAAGGTTTGCTGGAATGTAAGCGAGTTCCACACGAAAAAACACAGATTGATCCCAGGTAGAACTTGAACTGAAGGCGCCGGTTGCGCAAAATGGATCCATGGGGTTTGTACTTTAATCAATCAGGTTCAGGTTGGGGGTTCGGTCCCTCCCCACACGCACACATCTGAAGGGAGACCACACAGCACACTCATGGTCAGTGGCGAGTCGTGGTAGGATCTGCAATAGAAAAAAGTATGACTTTTCTTGCAAATAACATTTGTCATCTGAAATGTGCCCTCCTTCTTCCTTTCCTTGTTTTATAATCACAGGACGTTTTTGGGGCCCTTTGTTATAATTTCTGCATGTTCTGGGGGGTCACCTGGGGCTTCAACCCACACCTTAGCACTGAGGTTTTTATCTGCTGCACCACAGCTTCCCTTTCCTTGCACTGTCAGAAGGGCTGGGCAGACTCCTTCTTTACCAAACCTCCATTCACTGCACTTTTGACAAGATTCTTTTCTAGTTATCAGCATAATTTTGATTTCTCCTTGGTAATCTGCAGTAATCACTCCCCCTAAAACCTGATCAATTTGCCATGTCTGTCCTGGTAACTTTCCTCTCCCCAACTGATCTTTGACTATTTGTGGAACAGATCTCTGTTGTGCGTGCTGACAAATAGGACAGTGCAAAATCACAGTTTTTATCAAATCTAGGGGAATGTGCATCTCCCTAATCTCTGCCCACCTGTAAGTGGCTTTTTCTCCCAGATGTCCACATTTCTGGTGCACCCACTTAGCCATCTCCACTAAGTCAGAATTCTGGGGGTGACTTCAGACTCTGAATTTTTCTCTTTAACATCTGCAAGGGAATTGAACCAGTTATGTACAAGTCATTTGGAAAACCAAACGGCTAAACCATTGGCAGTGAACCAAGAATCAGTGTAAAAATCACACATCTCAAGCAGCTCTTGCTTTAAAGTCTGACACACATTGTACAAATCTGAATCAATAGTCAAACAAACATGCTTTTTTTCCTCAGGGGATACGAATTCAAATGGTGCACCCAATTTAATTGGTGACTCTTTTACATATGGTACTCCCTGCACCCTCTCCTCATCCTGAAAAGGGGCTTGTGACACCTGTTCATGTAGTGCTGCAGTGACTCTAGCCCTGCCTTGCATGTACGAGATCCAGTGTATGATACTAGCCTCCTGTACCTGTCCTATACTGTGAGAGTTAGGTGAACTCATCACCCACTGCATGCTTGATATTTCAGGTTTCAGAATTACATCATCATTTAATGTCATTTGCTCAATATTCACTAGAGCCCAATAACAAGTAAAAAGCTTACTCCATAGTTCCAGGGGCACTCTTGTCTTCCCCTGTTCCTGATTTACATGCAAATCAGTGTTTCCCTCTTGCACTGCGCAGAAACCTAAAGTCTGAATTATTTCATTTGCCAAATCAAAAGAGCGCAGCTGCTCATGTTTTTTCCTAGTTACTTTGTACCAAAGTGTTAAGATCTCACTCAGATGAGGGCTATACTGTTTCCAAAAATCAAACTAGGCTCATGAAACTCTGTGTCTCTTGCTTAGTGCAAATAGTAAGAAACTCTAAAATCTTTTGTTTTACTTGTGATAACATCTGTCTTTTTTCTGGGTTCCACTGAATTCCCAGTAACTGCACATTTTGCGACAGTACTTCTGCCTTGTCTGAATTAATTTTAAGCGGTCTGTAAATAACATTCTGAGCTCTGTTCTCAGTATTATCTGTTAAGGAATGCACTTCAACTGCCAAAAACTGTGGGCTGTTCTGCTCACACTGAGGCTCAGACTGGCCCACAGCTGTTTTAACCTCCTCATTACTGGAATGGGAAAAGCCAGGTTCTTCTAAAACAGCAGTTTTATAAATTTCAGCATTATCTTGCAATAATGTGTTCTGGCTAATTTGCTCATGTAAATTCTTATTTTCATGTTCTAACTGCCTACATTTTTCTGTAAGCAGACAAAAGTATCCAAACCCTTCTGTCAAGAACAAAAGGAACATTATTTCTTTCAAAAGGCACATTTTCTAAATATGCTTTATCACAGCACTCATCCCAAGACTCACACTGTGCTGATAAACAAGAAAACATGTTTCTCACAGCACCATAAGGCAGTTTAACTTCACATGCATTTTCAAACATGGTCTGCCGTGCTTCTTTAATTCTCTAAACAACAAAAAACAATTACGCTTTTAAATAGTGCACTTCCAATCTCCAACTCCGACTCCCAAGACTGCAGACGAACGACAAAATGTTCTGCTTTCCTTTTCTTATCTTATGACCGAGCTTACAAAACCTCCCTGGAATGCACTTCTTAGTTTAGAGAAGACATTTATTGTTATTATTACTTCACCATGAGGTTCCTGAGAGACAAAATTAGTAGGTTGGAAGCACACGTTCAAAAGTAGTCGCAGCAATGAAAGCAAAATATATCAAAGTACTTCTCAGTTGCAATGTATGTGATTATATTATAGCATAACTTCAAAGCAAAGCATAAAAGTCTAAATTGCATCACCGTAGGGCTGTAGGGCCTATCCCTCTGCTTCATCTTTCTGGTGCTTCAAGTTGATGACTCCGGTTCAACTGCGAGAAAGAGATTTTCTACCCAAACAGGGACAGGCAACTGATGTCTGTTCCTGTCTGAAGTCAAGATATTTCCTCCCCTTCTCTGTTGTCCAAAGCCATCCTTAAAAGCAAACTCAGTGTGAGAACCGAATAAACTTGGAGAGTGGCCAATTCTCCAGAATTCACTCGTTCCCAGACTGGATTGAGAGGTAAACACAAAATCTACGCGCTTTTATCAGCTAAGCTTTGGTGTGAAAAAAACAGCTTGGTCTATCATGTGGAAAAACACTGCTTGGAAAAACACAGCTCATCTGCAATGTCTCAACTTCAATGTCTAACTCCACGTTAAAGCCAATAGGCAGCTAACCTAAATACCAAATGTAATTTCTAATTCCATGATAAAGCCAATAGGCAGCTAAACTGAATACAGAATGTAATGTCTAATGTCCTGTTAAAGCCAATAGGCAGCTAACCTGAATAATGTGCTACTGGTGAACATTGAGCAACTAATATGCGCAGTGGTGAAACACAAAGTCATTGGTCAAACACAATTAATAGCATCACAGTAACCCAAGTAAACTACTGACAGTGGGTCTGTAATTGCACAGGAGCAGTGCAAAGTGTTTGAATTTGATTGCAGCACCCATAGAAAGAGGAAAATGTCTGAAGAGGTTTTTTTTGGGCAGGAAGGTATACTTTCTGCACAAAAACAATTATCTTTGCAACGCAGGCACCATTGCACCATCTTGCAAGGGTGCCTGTTTTGGCACTAAGCTGCCTGAAGTGCCCCAGCGCAAGGAGAGAGAAGAAATGCTCCATATATTTATAAATATGGATTGTTTCTGCCTTCTCCCTTTCATGCAACACAGTGCAGCAACTTTCCTTGCTGCCCAGTGTTGCATGAAAGTTTAGTAAATATGCCCAGAGGTGCAATGGCATGGGGGCCCAATGGTGTGAGAGGCTCACTGCACCATAATTATAGCTGTTTTATTACCACACAAGGCAATTGGGGCACAGCTCTTTCCTTGCATTGGGGCCCATGGCACTCTTTAAACACCACAGAATGCATTGCATTTCTGTTTGGGCTAGACAATGTACATTTTTTAACATTGGTCAATTTTTATGCTAGTAATACAAGTGATCTCTTTATGTGTACCTTGTTAACATACATAGGGCAACATTTTGCGAGTTTCTAACTGTGACGTTTTGCGACTCAGTATTAGGAAGTCACAAAATGTGATGTACAGTAGTGTGTTTGACACTGTTTGTGGTGCCAAGCGGGCCTCAAATGGACCTGCCTCACCAATATTCACGAGGCAGGTCACAATTCAGTACCCATTGGGAATGGCCAAAATCACAGGGATGGTAGACTGTTAGGGCCAGCTGATCACCATGTCTGTGATTGCTTTTTAAATAAAGCAATCATTTTTTTAAAATGCAGCCCATTTTCCTCAAAGGAAAATGGGATGCAAAGAAAAAATGAAAAATGTAAATTTCATTATTTTAAGAGTGGACTGTGGTCCGTGGGACTGCCTGCTCTTAAAAAATATTTTCCCAACCATTCTCAAAGGTGAATGGGTTGCCACCAACTTTCAATTGGTGGTAATTGTGAATGTTTTGCGCATGCATTTTGGTCGCAATTCAGTCACACCTTTCAGATTCGGTATTAGGAAAGGACGCCCTCAACACGCCACTTCCTAATACCGAATCGCAACACCTAAATTCCGATCTGATAACAAGGTACTGACTCACAATTTGGGCTTTGCACATCCCCAAAAACATTTTTCAAGTCATAAACAGGCCTATTCTGTGTATAAGCCCATTTGCGACTAGGAAAATGATTTGTACATTGGCCCATAATTCCAAAAAAGCTAAGGAGTTAAAGTTACTTGTCTAAGGGCTGCCTTGGGTGAAAGGTAAGGAAGTCCTGGGGTGGAAGACCTGTATGCAGGTGTGTAATTTATGCTTTATGCAGCAGTGATGGAGGTGGGAAGCAGGTGAAATGTGTGAAGGCAAGGATTCTGCTCTATTTCTTTTTTTTTTAAGTCGGGCTACCGGTTGCAACTAATTTTGCAATATTTGTCTCAATGCCAATCATGTTATCTATCTGCCCAGATTGCAAACAATTACTGCATTTCACACAAAATCTTCTGCATCAGGCAAATTTAGTTACAGATCCATCTTACTCAAAATGACAAAATAAACATTACACAACATACAACCACAAAATACATTGTACATTAACAGTTTACCACGAGACATTAATTTCATCAACAGGGCTGTTGACCCCCAGTGCGAAAATCATTTTTGGCACCCCACCCTCCCAATGACCTCCTTAACCATGAATTATCTCACGATCACCCTCCACCAGTGCCCTTAATCTCTCCATATCCCCTCTCTCACATACATTTCATTTGTTTTATAGTACTACTCATACCAGTGCCGGGTGTCAGAGCACTTTACAGTACATGCACATTTTACAGAGAAAGTGAATTGTGCATGTGTAAACCGATCCGTAGGAAATGTTACATGCAACAATGAGGATTACCAGGTGTAGGAGTAACATGTGATCCAAAGTAGTGGACGGTATATTTTAAGAATTTTTGATCTGGAGGAGCACAAACTCGGGATTTAAAACAGTATTGAGGTTGGCTTTACTAACAAGAATTTATTTCTACCCAAACATACACTTTTATCTACATTAAGCTATCCACATAAAATATAGTTCTGTGATCTGCATGTTCTTTGCAGGTAGGCAAATTAACTCTCTATGCTACTTTATGATGGTTCAAACCTCCTAGTAGACAATGGTGCAGCACTGGTCGCACCGCCCTAAATCTAGCCTTGTTCATCAAAATGGCACACATTCCATAAACCTGAAAATAGATGAACTTACTTAAATGGATTTGAATCTGTGGCATGAAAGTGAACGGATTATAGATCTCTGCAGCAGGAACATTTAACTGCTAAATGACATTCCTGTGTTTTGAACCCATGTCCTGAACAACCACCAACCTGTGAATGAAAGCTAACACAGCTTTTGGAAACGCTTGATAAAAACCTGATCATCCTTTGACATGGGGTTGAGGGCAAGATGTATAACTAGCAGTGTCTCACCTTGCGCACCACTTTCCAGATGAGCGTTTCTCTGCTTCCTTCATCCGAATCTTGTCTCTCAGTTACCATTTCTATGCTGTGTATTACTTTGTGGTCCTTTCCTTTCTCAGACTCTTTGTGTGCCTCACTGTTTCTCTACTTCCTTTGCATGTCTCTGTTTTCCTGTAAATATCACACCACACATAGGGAACTCCTATACACAAGGCTCCTATACAAAAGAACAGTCACTTCAAGCTCTTCATCCACACACACAAAGCACTCCACAACACAGGTTCTGCATAATTTAAAAGCCACATCCAATCCCACCAACCTTTAAGAACTCAGCCCCCCAAACTCTCACTAGCACACACCCCACTCATACATAAAACAAGATCAGGAGCTCATGCCTTCTCATATATTAGTCCTAAATCCTGGAACAACCTCCCACAATACTTTAGAGCCTCCTCCTCCCTAACAGAATTCTGCAAAACACTAAAGGCCTGGCTCTTCAAATAAGGACACCAGGACTACACTTACACACCTGCTACAGTGCCACGATGCCCTCATGGGTGATTAGCCCAGTATAAAAATACAGCTAACATAACATCTTTTTTGTTTTGCCTTTGTTCCCTGCTTTCCTTCTGGTTAAGGCAAGCCTGCAGGCAGTGTGTATGCACTGTCACTTAGCAACCTATTATGTTAAAAAAAAGTTTCATACAATCTCTCAGAAGAGGCTTTAAGCCTACCCATTACAATAATAATTTGTTGGCGTCATTATAACTCTTCTTTGCTGCCTTCCTGTTGGGCAGGAAGTGTGAGGCTTTATTCACAGCATCACTTTCTTTACTCTCTGTGGTGCACTGGCCAGGGTACATATTAATTAGGTTTAATAAGTGTCCTTCGCTGCTTGTGCTGTGAATCGATGTACTATTATTTTTTTAATTTGACACCAGACTGCCCCTCTGGGATGCCATAATATCTACAAGAATGGAAACAAAAGGTTTGCAAGACAGAAACTGGGGCACAAAACAAGGCTCTTTGGAAATAAAATTAATAAACTCATCCTGCCTCTGGCTTCCTACATTTACTAGAATTCACATTAACATCGAATAATATTTTCACCATTTTAATATTTTGGCAGAGCAATCCGTCACATGCCGAGGTGCAGTTGTAAACTAAGCAGAAAATAATTAAATTTATTTTTAATTTTACTTTTATGAACATTTTTTTTTTGTGTAACCAAGAATTTGGAGCTCATCATGACCCTGGTGATCAGAAGTCCACCAGTGCCGCTGTGGCAGTGTCACCACAGATGGGCCGGTGGTGAATACCACCAAATTAGGAGTTTAGCCGAAGCCAAACCGCTGAGCCTCCATCCATCCCACCACATTACCGCATTCCGCCGGACTGGAGGTGAGTACCTCCAGCACGGCGGATGGCGTGATACCGTTAATGGTATCACTAGGCGGGAGACCACCAGCATTTTTCTGGCAGTCTTGCACCCTGGCAACAGAAATAAGCATTCCTGTCACCAGGATACACTCGCACACATATCAACATACCCACACACATGCACTCAAACACTTCTACACACAAACACACACCCACTCACCCACGCAAACGCGACATACACACCCATTCACACTGACAAACAAACACAAACACTGCACTCACACACACATTCATTCCCCCTCCCCCATGCACATACCTACATTCACACACCCCCTGCACCGCATACACGCACTCACCCACTCTCCCCATCCACTCACACATAACCTCACCCCCTCCCCCATCCACACACATTCACACATGCAGACACACACCCACAAACACTCCCATGCATTAACGACATTCACATATGCACTCAAACACACACACACACACCCTCTCCTGTCAGACGATCCACTTCCCTTGTATGTTGAGGAGGTCGTCCGGGAGAGGGCGTGTTCTGGCGCTTCCACCGCCAGTAGTGCCTCGCGCTCTGCATACCGTAATACCGTATGCAGTCTCTTTTTTATGGTGGTACCGGTGGCGGTACCGCCTCTGCACCACCGACCGCCAGCATGACTGGTCTCAGAATTCCACCTGATTTCAGGTGGAAGTCAGAGATCAATCGTATAAGGGCGGTCTTAAGACCACCAGCACTGTCGTGATGAGGGCCTATATCATTGTAATTTTTATTATATAAACCCCCAAGACACAGCTGTAAACAAGTTATTTTCTGGTATTGCAGCAAAAATGATTTGAAAAGTTATGGAAGACTTTATAGAGAGATATGTAGATCACTGCTGAAACATGGGCATTACTGAACCAATAATAGAGAAGGGGGGACTTAATCTACAAATGTGTTGCTAGTGGGCAAGACCTCCTGTGTTGCTGTTTGTAAGCAAGATAAGTACTAATTCTTGCAACGTTCTGCCTAATTGTTTACTTACTTACTAGTAATTTTTTATCGTTTTAGGTAAGTGTTTTTACATTTACAGTCCACTGTACCATTCTTCAACTTTGTTTTCACTCTAAAATCACTTTGGCCCTGCTTACAAGGTGCTTAAACATGGGTTCGAATGATAAAGTAGTAAGTATTTAACACATCAAATAACTATCAGATGCAATAAATAGTTCAACTACCATTATCTTTTTGTGGAGAAAACTGGCCACAATTTAATGGGGGAATATCATACCGTACCACGAGGACTTTGGTGAGTTAAACATCAAAATCTGCATGGTATTCCCCACTAACTCGTAATAGGTGTTATTTACCGCACCTGTTGAAGCTGCAGTTTTAACACAGCCCATGAGGACTATTGTGAGCGTTCAAAAATATGAAGGTCCCACACCTCTACTGAGTCCTAGAGGCAAGGACTGCACATTTGTAAATCAGGAGCATTCAATTCAGTTTAACTGTAGTCAATAATGAGAGTTTGGGTTCTATTTTCAATATTTTTCTTGACAGAATAAAGAATATAGAGTGTTCATTAAAATATAGTCCCTAATCTAATCTTGATTCAGGGAAAATTAAAGTTTAGCAAACCCCATAAAGAGCTCTCATCTTAAATGCAAAAGCATATAGTTTTCTCATAGAGCATCTCATAAGAAAGAAACCAGGGGCCTATTTTATTATGCCTGTGGCACAGGGGGGGCAGCAAGTATCTTGCTGCACCACCCTGCACTACTGGGAAAGGACAGATATGCACTATATCTACAAGATATGTCTCATTAGTGTCCTCTCCCAATGCACTGGCCCACAAATCGCTGCCTAGCGCCAATGCAGGCACCCTTGCACCATGGTGCAAGAATACCTACGTTGTGGAGAGGATTGTTTTTGTGCAGGAAGGGACACCCTCTGGCACAAAAATAATCACAAGAGGTGTTTTCCTCTTTCTAGGTGTGCTGCAAAATACAGCATACATAGAAAGAGGAAAAATAAGATATATCTCCCTGCTGTGTCATTCTTACACCACCCCTGAGGTGGCGCAGGAATCTGCTGCATTCCCAGGCTTGTAAATCTGGGAATGTATCAGATTCTTTTCGGTTCTCTTCGGAAAGGGGTACATATTTTCAAGGCCATGAAAAGCCATGCAAGGTGGCTTTGCGTGGCCTTGTCAATATGGGCTAGCATACTGCGCCTCTGGATCGTCAAAATAAATGATGCTGCGGTGGTGCAGTGTGCCACCAGGGCCTTGTAAATGAGGCCCTAAGAATTTCAGTAGAATCTCTTAGCAATAAGCTTGGGCAGAATAAAGGCGGTCTCAGAATGAATCCAAAACTTATCAACTAAGAAAAATAGACAAAATGTGTCAGTGTCAGAGTGCTCTCAAAAGGCTCTCCGCCAGTATGTGTCTGCTCGTCTCTCAAATACAAAAATCTAAGGGAAGGAGTAAAAAAAAATTACCCTGAATTCGCTCTATCTAGTCTGAAAACATGATTTTATAACATTATATACTGCAACAAATTATAAAACGTGGATAGGCAATCTACAGCTCTGTCCAGTCAGAACATGGTGTCTTCATGTGAACAGGGTAGCTTCTGTTGATCTTGCAAGTTTTCACAAAGAATATTCTATACACCAAATGCATTGAACCGTTATCTAAAGCAGATGGAAACATGTTGGTTTCTTCTCACCAATTGTTGTCTACAAGGCAAAAACAGCCAAAGGTTGTATGATACAAATTTGAGGTAATCTCACTTCGGTTCACATATGCTTTTCTGACAGAGCCTATTCATAATGAAACGGTTTTTAAGATTAATCTAACATTGCAGTAAATCTTCTCATAGGTTAAATGGTCAGGAAGCAAAGCTTTAACACTCTCTCTATTCATTTACTTGTTGCCATAGGACATTTCAGTCATGAATTGTTATCCCAATGACCATAACACAGGTCAAAACTAACAAATAGGAATGAAAGAAAAAAAAAAGAAATAAGATTTTGTCCTTGTCGGCGGTTCAGCCAAATACATGTTGTCGTGCAAGCTTCAAATGGAAAGTCACATTTAAAATGCAATGTTCAGTTAAGGCCTACAAACTATTTTCATACAGTTTAACAATAAAATGTTTTTATTTTTCTAAAGGAATTTCTATCAGAGCTGATAAATAACATACCCCGTGGTATGAAATCATCATGGCAGAATTCTAATTCTAATAAAGGTCACTCTCTATAGTAATGTAAAATAGTGTGCTAAGGAAAACAATAAAAAATGTAGTTTTTAAAAATTTAACTTGTAAGTCAGCTGTAAGTAGAGTGTCAGTGAACAACGCTTTCAAGAGGGCAAAAAACTGAGGATGACAAATGTATGTAAGTATATTCCGAAATGTATTTATGTATTTGAGAATGCATGATTTTCAGGTTGGGAAATGTGTGACAATGTAAACAAATAATGAGAATTTAAAGGAAAAAATCACTCTTCGTAGGTCTTTGAATAATCTGATTTATGATTGTCCTATTGCTAGATTTCAATAGTTGGCCTCTATTGAAAAATGTGCACTAATGATGCAGTATCTTCTTTTTCTCTGTATGTTTCTATTATTTTGCTCTTTGTTTGACTTACAATATGAAGATACAAATTATGAGCAGCTACTGAATATAGACAGTGATTATCTCATTTCTGACATCTACTCGCACAGAGTGTTTTTTTTTGCACCAAAGTTAAATGGAGATCTGTTGTTGAATGTTATTTGTGTAAAGAAATGCTGCTTTGGATAGGCTTGCTTGATGTCTATATTGTATCATACGAATGTCACGAAAAAGGGGATTTGAATTTTTGTGTGTGAGTAGGTATTTGTTTGTTAGATACTTATAAGTGTATCTTGGTACCGTTTCTACCTACTCACCTATTCCTGAGGGATTATAATGAATATGTCTTGGCAATGGATTTTACATACACACTCTTATGGGTTGATTTTAGGTACACAGAGCTTTTTGATGTGTATTTTAAAAATATTTTTTTCACAGGTGGATTTATTGGATTGGATTATTATATTAATTTTAAATCAAATAGGAATAAAGAGCATGTTCTAATATTATCTTTATGTTGACAGCCTTGAAGAAGTCTTGTAATGGGAAAAACGTGCCGGCTGTAATCTTCAATAATGGCTGTAATCTTCAATAATTGGGCTAAAATCTTCAATAACTGGTTATAATCATAGGAAAATAGGAATATGGGCATGGATAAATGAAATTGTATATGAAGAAATAGGCAGAGAAGACTAAAGGAAATGCAATGGTTATGATACCTGAAATATCAATTGTACCAAAAATGTGTGTTTTTTTAATATACACCGTTATATGAAGGATTAAAAACAATATAAACAAAAAAAATGAATGTGATTTTGATGTAGTAAATGGAAAAGTGAACTACACCCAGATGTTCCTAAAAAAATTGTAGTGATTATATTTGCATTGTTGTGTAAATATACAAATGGATTGATACATACTAAGGTTATATTTGGATCCATAGAAATGTATATGTGTGTGCTCCACTATTATCTTGCTATAATACTTCTCACCAGTGTACCTGCAATCTGAAAGAAATGTAAATGTTTGCTATTGGGAAATCACAAAATGTAAAGGCTGTTTGGAACAGGCTTTAACTTATGAGTCGCCATTCTTTTTGAGAGGTGATCTAAGGGTGTTAAGTTTTGAAAAAATTCCTTTTAATGGATTTATAAAAATGTTTGCATGAGGTACAGTATAATTACATATTTCTAAAAGGTATTCTTTGAAAGCATATGTTTTATCTTAAATGCTAAATCATTTTGTGGCAGCCTATCTTATTTTCGGGAACCACTGGAACTATGCAATTTCGCTGCTGCAGCATTTTCCACATAATTATGGATTTCCTGCATTTGCCACATAATCCACCACCTGCTGCATATTCTACAGATTTTAACAAAAAAATATATTTCTAGCTGAAACAGATCAAAAGTTACTTAAAAGGCAACAACACATGCTGCCGCGCTGTGGATGGCCCATCACAAATGTTTACGGTGATTTTTCTGTTGCTTATCACTGAAGTTTGGTGTTAAATTGACACTAATGAGATAAAACAATTGACCACACAATGTTAGCATGTGTACAGCAGATAAAATAATGAAGTAACACTATCACAAGAAGTGCTGCGTTAAGCTCCACATTGTGACTTTTTTTCTCCTTTTAGTCAACTCTGCCACATAATTTAGATTTTCCTAGCCTTGGTGTCAGAAAGGCTAGATTTTATTAAAGACAAGGAGGCGAGTATTAGGCTCATATTATGCTTTTCTTTTCATGCTTTATTTTAACAGCAGCCAAGAAACTACAAATCCCAGAATCCCTGGGAAAAAACTACTAAACTGCATCACAATAGGGTCCTCCAATCACACGAGGAGCTCTATAATAACTATCTTGACTGAGAGCAACAAGCCCTCTTTTCTTGCGAAAGTCAGTCAATATAACGATGCGAAAATAATAACAGTAGACTATAAAGAGTCAAAAATGCGGAAAGTATGTCCCAAGCGAAAGTCTTGAGGGAAGGATGATCTTGTGTAGATCCTGTTGGTTGGAGAGGAGATCCAGAAGGGCCAGTTGTTGAAAACTGGTTAGACAGTAGCGTTGCTGTTGGTTGCGGTTGAGGCAACTACAATAGAAGAACAGGGAGGGTTAGAAGAGGTGGGATAATACTCGCCTCCTTGTCTTTAATAAAATCTAGCCTTTCTGACACCAAGGCTAGGAAAATCTCAATTTTATTACAAGACAGGAGGCTCATATTATGCTTGTTCAAAGCAATGAAACAACATTTTGCATAGGATGATCGACTGGTTTACAATAGAACGTTCTAAATGTATTGACATTAGACCAGTCTGCAGATCTAAGGATATCCTGTAAACTGGCCCCGGCAAAAAAGGCCTTAGAAGCCGTAGCTCCTCTAACAGAATGGGCACCATAAGTGTCAATAGGGACGCCAGCCAAATTCATCAGCTACTTGAGCCAGCGGGCTAAAGTGGGAGAAGAGACAGGTTTATGGGGTTTTTGATAAGAAATCAGCAGTTGAGAAGAAGAGGATGTCCTGAGATCTGCAGTTCGTGAAACGTAAGTTTTTAAGCAATTAGCCACGCACAACTTAGGTTGGGAGGGAAAAAAGGGATAAAGCACAGAAGACAAATTTGTGTTGGTACGTCTAGTCACATTGAAACACACACCGAAGGCAGAAAAATGAAAGGAGGAAACATCCAAAGCTTTAACGTCCGAAACTCGTTTGATAGAGACCAAACAGAGGAGCATAGTAATTTTTGCCGATAAATATTTTAACGAAAGTTCTGAATTATTGGGCCAAGAAAGAAGAAGATGAAGGACGGAATTCACATCCCACATAGACTTATATTTGGGGCTTGGACGTTTGGAAAAACGTATTCCTTTTAATAAACGGCAAACTAAGGGATGCTCCCCCACCGGTCTACCGTCCACTCTGACGTGTTCTGAAGAAATTGCTGACCTATATGTATTGACGGTACGATACGCCTTGCCCTGAGAGGCTAAGGAAGCTAAGAAATTTACAATTAAGGTACCATCCGCTGAAACGGGATTGGAATCCCTGTCCACACACCAGCTGCACCATACTGCCCAGGCTGCTCGATAAACCTTCGAGGTGCCCGGAGCCCAAGATTGTTGGATGAATTGGACAGCCTGTTGCGAAATTCCTTGGGTTCTCCAGGAAGCCCCGAAACTCTCCAAGCTATGAGGGATAGAGAACCCTGCATTATGAGGTTGTGAGGATGTCCCTGGGGATCCAGGAGAAGGTCTGGAAAAGGGAGGATGAGAACTGGAAGATCTGACGAGAGTTCCAAAAGGGTCGGAAACCAGGGTTGGGCCTGCCAAAATGGGGTAATTAATACTAGGGAGGAGCCCTGACGTCGGACATGTGCTAGGACCCGGGCAATAAAAAGGAAGGGTGGAAAAGCGTACAGGAGGGAAGGAGGCCACGGTTGGAGAAAAGCGTCGGTAGCTAATGCTAAGGGATCTGGTCTCCAACTGAAGAATTTGGGGAGCTGGGAGTTGAGTCTTGAGGCAAAGAGGTCTATGAACATGGTGCCAAATATAGAAGAAAGACGCTTGAATATAGAAGGGTGAAGTTGCCAATCGCTTGAATCGTGGGAGTGCCTTGAGAACCAATCGGCCACCACATTGAGATTGCCTGGGAGATATTCTGCCCTTACTGAAATATTTTTGTGTAGACAAAACTCCCACAGACTCTTGGCCAAGAGGGCTAACGGTTTGGAGCGAGTCCCGCCCAGACGGTTTGTGTAAGTTACTGCCGATAGATTGTCCATCCTGAGAAGAATGGAACAGTTTACTTTGTCTTTGGTAAAGGATTGGATGGCAAAGGAACCTGCAAGCATCTCTAAACTGTTTATGTGCATTGACGACTCCTGAACAGACCATGGTCCGCCAGTCGAGTGTGGACCACATCTTGCGCCCCATCCTGTCAGACTTGCATCTGACTCTAAGACAAGATCTGGGGCGGCAGAGAAAATCGTTCTCCCGTTCCAGGCGTCTAAATGACTCATCCACCATGTGAGTTCTTCCCTGGAATCCGCATCGAGAACCACTTGATCCGAATATGACAGACCCTGTTGAAGGTGTCGGATTTTGAGCCTTTGAAGAGCTCTGTAATGAAGAGGGCCTGGAAATATGGCCTGGATGGAAGAGGAAAGGAGGCCTACAAGATGAGCTAGAGCCCTGAGGGAAGTACAGGGTAGCGACAGAGCCTGACGAATTTCTTTCTTTATCAAAGAAACCTTGTCCTGGGGAAGTTGGAGAATTGACTCGGCGGTGTTGACGAGGAATCCCAAGAATTCGAGGGTTTGAGAGGGAACAAGGGATGACTTTTGGAAGTTTATCAGGAAACCCAACTGTGAGAGGAGATCCAGACAAATTTTCAGATGGGTTGTTAGGGAAGACTGATTTTGGGCCATCAATAGGAAATCGTCGAGGTAGACAATAAGGCGTATCCCTTGAGCCCTGAGAGAGGCTACCACAGGTTTGAGTATCTTGGTGAAGCACCAAGGGGCAGAAGACAGACCGAAGGGAAGAGTTTTGAAACAGAAGAAAGAATGTTTCCACCGGAATTGAAGAAATTTTCTGGATGACGGATGCATCGGTACCGAGAGGTAGGCATCCTGGAGATCTATGCGAACTAGCCAGTCGTTGTGAAGAAGAATATCCCTTAGATGGAGGATAGTTTCCATCTTGAAGTGATGATACACCACAAAGTTGTTGAATTCTTTCAAATTTATGACCGGGCGGTGTTTTTTATTTTTCTTTTGAACTAAAAAGATATTGCTGAGAAACCCCGAAGTGTCGAAGGGCACCTCTTCGATCGCTTGCTTTGATAGTAAATCTTGTATCTCGACTTGAATGAGGCGAGATTGATCTTGAGAAAAACGAAGAGGATGAGGAAGAAAGGGTTGAAAGGGAGTCTGGTAAAGTTCTTTGCAATAGCCTTGGACGGCTTGGATTACCCAAGGATCGGAAGTTATTGACAACCAAGCGTTTAAACACAAAGCTAGTCTGCCTCCTACTAGAGGAAGGCCAGAACTGAAAGTTCTTACCTGCAAGTTGTTCTCCTTTGGTTCTATAACCTCTGTTGCGGCCACCACGGAATCTGCGGGGGTAGAATTGGGGCTTGTATCCTTGATACACTTCAAGCTGGTTAGACTGGGTATAGGAGCCTCTGTTGAGGGATTGACCTCTTGCAGAGAAACGGCCGGCAAAACGGCTCCTTCCTTTGCCGGCCCTTCCAAAAACCCGATTGGAGAAAATTCTCTTCATAGAATAATGTGGTTTGTCCAGAGAACTAAAAGTAGCAACGTACTTGCCCAATTCCTTAATGAAAGAGTCTCCAAAGAGAAGACCATCAGCATTGAGGCCTTCCTCCTTGGAAGCAAGAGTGCTGAGTTTTGGATCAATCCTGAGGAGGAGGCTTTTCCGACGTTCTTGGGAAATGTAGGAGTTGGCGTTGCCCAACATACAGATTGCTCGTTGAGCCCAATTGGAGAGGGTATCAGGATCCACATGAGAGCCCTCCAACTTGGCGTCCTCAGCGAGGTCAAAAATTCTGGTGAGGGGACCCACCAGATCTAGGAGCCTATCCTGACAATTTGACCTGGCGCGGTCAACTCCCTTCTTGGGGTCCTTGCCAAATTTTGTGAAAAAAAGGAGCATATTGGGGTCAATGGCCGGGGTGTCTGTGACTTTACAGGGAAGGGAAGGTCTGGGACATTCGGATTTTAATTTATTTCTGGATGATTTATCCAGGGGATGTCGGAGATAAAACGAGACGTAATTGGAAACGTGATCAGAGGGGAACCATTCAGAGGAGTTGGGATGATGGATGGTATTAGGGTCGAACAGAGGTTCGCCAACCGGGTCCACCAGGTCCTCGGGCACCAAGTGAGGGGGGTACTCATGAGGAGAAATTTTTCGCCTTTTCTCCGGAGGCCCATCAAAATAATCGTCATCCATATTGTCTTGTAAGAAATCATCATCCCCATCACTGTCCGTGTCCCGTAAATGGAGGATATTAAGTGGGGAAGAGGGGAGACCCGAAGATTTCGCCTCTCGGGTTGGAGGCCCAAATTTTTGAGAAACGCCTTTAGAACTGTCCTTAGAATAGGACGCACGTTTCCTTCCTCTCAAAAGAGGATTGCCTCTGGGTGCGTGAAGCATTTTTGAAATAGAGGCCTCTAAATTTTTTGAAACGTCCAACATAGACACCGAAACAGCGTGTTGGACTGAATCTTTAATAAAGGATTTTAAATTGTCCTTAATGGACTGGGTATCGTCCTCTGACATGTTGGAAGAAGGATTTAAATGTAATAATATGGTAAAAATCGAGTTGAAAGTAAAGAAATACCTGGAAAGGGTTAACTGGACCAGGAGGGGGGCTGACTGGGGATATGAGGAAATGTAACACTAACCTCAAGAGAAAAAACGCGTCAAAATAAGAACAGCGTGTTAGGGCCAAGGCAGTTCTTCAAGAAATCAATAATGAGAAGTCAAGCGTGTTGAAACTAAACACGCTGAAGCCGAGGGAAAGGAATTGAATTAAACGCTCATAAATTCAACCGAGCGTGAAGGAAGCGCACTTCAAACAGCAGCTGCCGGGTGTCAGGAATGAAGAGAATGCCGTTGTTTCAGGCGCGTCTGTCAGAACGTTTACCGAACGTTCTGACAGACGGCCTGTCAGCGTGAAAATGCGCACAGGAGCGCACAAGCGCGTTCAACTTAAACTACAAAGAACAAGCTGAATAGATTAGAAAACAAATGCCCACAGGAACGGGTACCCAATAAAGGTTAATATATCTGTGAATACAGCAAACACACTATCATACCATACACAAAATACGTAAAAAGGCGAGCAGTGTACTTATCTTGACTGCGAGGAGCAAGAAAAGAGGGCTTGTTGCTCTCAGTCAAGATAGTTATTATAGGGCTCCTCGTGTGATTGGAGGACCCTATTGTGATGCAGTTTTAGTAGTTTTTTCCCAGGGATTCTGGGATTTGTAGTTTCTTGGCTGCTGTTAAAATAAAACATGAAAAGAAAAGCATAATATGAGCCTAATATGAGCCTCCTGTCTTGTAATAAAATTTGGTCCTTCCCATTACATAATTCCAACAGCTTTGCTTATACAGTGTATAATACATTTTTTTTAAAATGACTTGCATGTTCATAGTACTTTGTGGTATAGGCTGGGACTTCATAGCATTGAAAATACATACATCACATTCTGCAATGTGCCAACCAGGATTCAATTGTGAGACTCTCCGGCCTGACAAACGGGCATCTTCAGTTATTGCATAAACTAATTGAGGTTTGATAGCATAAAAGAAAGAGTTACTAATGATTACTGATTAGTTTAATTTATGTTTCATTTTTTGTTTACAGTATGTGAGTTATTTTATAGGAAGCTGGCTAAACATAAAAAAACTAAATACTTACAGAAAATGTTGTTGTTTTGCAGCTACTTCTTTGACCCTGCCACCATGGCGCTAAGAATCATAGTTGCCATACTTTTATGTGCAATTTTCCTGCTGGATGTAAATGAAGACAGCCTGGAAACAGTCATAAATGAAGAAGGTCGCACTTCCAAGCCATCTTCATTTACAAGTATTTACAAAAGCATTTGCACCTCCCTGGGAACATAGACATGGTCCCCCAGGGGTGGGCATCCACAGATTCAAATCCTTTGGGTGTTGGCATGATGGGCCATCCTGGCTTAATAAGGTAGTGATGAGCTGTCACCTACCACACTTACACTTCAAAGAACCTGGCCCAGCTCACACATAAAGGACATCACACTAGCCTATGGTGCCTCCAGACCTACTTGGACCAGGGCCGGATAGAAGGAAATTCCAGACACTTCTGCAAGGGGAAAACTCCAGAAAATTCTCCCATTTCAAAGGTGGCACCAGGTATACAAATATGACCCTCAGACCCACTCTTCAGTACACTCCAGGACCTGTGGATAGAACAGAAAAAGGAGGCCCTGCTGCCCTGCTGTTTGAGGTCTGCCCTGCTTGCAGAGAAAGAAGACCAGAACTGCACCCTTCATCCCTGGCTAAAGTGACTCCAAGAGACAGCTGAGTAACCTCCATTTTCTGAGCAGCTACTGGGATACAACAGGCTCCAGAGGCCTCTCTGCAACTGCCCAGCTGACCTGCTGCAACTGGACATGCTTGGATCTGCAAATGGACCTGCTTGAGCCCTGCTGGCCTCTGCTGGAGTGAGTTCCTGATCCCCAAGAGGTGCACCCCAGGTCCTGGACCCATGGTGTGGCATCAGCTAAGCTCTTCCTGAAATAAAAGAGGAAATTCTGAAGTTTTGGGACCTTTGTGATCATGAACTGTACTGCTCGTGGCAAGATCTTGCTGCTTGTGCCGCCCGCCATTGTGAAGCTCTGATGAAGCCAACTCTTTGCGGTACAGTGACCACCAGTGGCCACATGACATCTGCAATTCATACTAAATCAGCAACACTGCACGGTGACCATCAACATGATTTTCCAGCAAAAGACCGTCTGCAACAACTATCCAGAATACCCAGCCTGCTCTTTGTGTTACAGCTATGAGTTCTCCCTTCTCTTAGCAGTCTCCCCCACATCGATCGGAGCTCTTCGCACTAGACTTTAGAAGGTAACTTTTCCAGCAGGACTTACCTGGTCCCTGTCTCAAGCTCGCGCTCCACTGCGCCCGGTGTGAACTTGGGACTTTTACCCAGTCTTGCACGACCAGATAGCCAGGAGTGTTGCTCTGTGCTTTTAGGTACTATACTTACCTTAAATCTATAGAAACACTCAAGCTCAAGACATTACTGAGTTACTGATAAATAATAATGGGCTTTTGAGAGGGGAGTGCTTTGGTCTCCATGAAGCCCAAGGTACTGACAAGGTTCTTCAAAAGTCCCCCACCACTAAATTGGGAACTGTTAGCTCCTCAAAGCACTATACTGAATATCTTTATCTACTTGAAGGTCTAGCAGGACCCAAGGTAACCATATCATAAAATTGGAAAATAAAGATTCCTGGCAAACTTGGACACTGCCTCTCAAGTCACCAACCTATGAGTCCATCTTCCAAAAGTATAGGAGACTGATGAAGAGATCCTGTCTGTGCCTGCTATATTCACAAGTGACAAAGCTATCCTCTCCTCATCTAGCTGTGCTAGAACAGCCCCTATGCCGTGCTCTGAAGCGTCTGTCTGCACAATAAATTCCTGGGAGTAGTCAGGGGCCTTGAGCAAGGGGGCCGTGCACATGGCTTCCTTTAGAGAATCAAAGGTTTTCTGACAAGCCTCTGTCCAATTCACCAACCTAGGTCGTTTCTTGGAAGTGAGTTCTGTCATGGGTGACACAATGGTACCATAGCCCTTGACAAATTTGCGGTAGTATCCAGTGAGGCCTAAAAAGGCTCTCACTTCAGTGTGTGTTCTAGGGGGTTGCCAGGCCTTGATAGTTTCAATCTTGGCATGGAGTGGCTGCACCTTGCCACCTCCTACTAGGTGTCCTAAGTACACCACGTAACCCTGCCCAATCTGGCACTTACTAGCCTTGATGGTCAGGCCTGCCTTTTTCAGAGCCTGAAGGACCTCCTTGAGGTGGAGCAGGTGTTCCTCCCAGCTGGAACTGTAAACAGCTATGTTGTCTAGGTAGGCTGCACAGTAGGCATCCTTGCCAGCTAGGACCCCGTTAACCAACCGTTGGAAGGTAGCGGGGGCATTTTTCAACCCAAATGGCATCATCCGGAACTGGTAATGGCCATCAGGTGTGGAAAATGCAGATCTCTCTTTGGCCCCCTCAGTCAGGGCGATCTGCCAGTACCCCGATTTAAGATCAAACGTACTCAGGAACTTGGCAGTGCCTAGCCTGTCAACGAGCTCATCAGCTTGCGGGATGGGGTGAGCATCAGTCCGTGTGACTGAGTTGAGACCCCGGTAGTCCACGCAGAACCTGAGTTCTGGCTTTGCACCGGGGGCAGCAGCCTTAGGGACCAGCACCACAGGGCTGGCACAGGGACTACTGGATTTCTTAATAACCCGTAAAGTCAACATCTTGGAGACCTCCTCCTTGATGCTGGCCTTTACCTTATCCGATAACCTGTAGATTTGTTCTTCACAGGAGGACTGCCACTTGTGTCAATGTCATGAACACATAAGTGGGTCAGTTTAGGAGTAAGGGAGACAGCTCATAGCAGTCTCCTCCCTGATTCAGAGTCAGAGAGAATGACACCCTCCACTGACCCATCACCTTCTTTGGCAGAGAGGAGGTCGGGGAGAGGTTCACTCTCCTCTTCCATGCCCTCAACTGTGACCAGGAGCATACTGATCTCAGACCTCTCAAAGTGAGGTTTGAGTCTGTTGTGATGGAGGACCCTTTGGGGGTGCCTAGGGGTCTTGAGGTCCACTAGGTAAGTGTCTTCTCCTTTGCGCTCCTTGATCTCAAATAGGCCAGTCCAGCGGTCCTGGAGAGCCCTGGGCTGTACTGGCTCCATCACCCAAACCTTGTCTCCAGGTGAGAACTCAACCAGAGTGGTCTTCTGGTCATACCACTCCTTCATCACCTCTTGACTTGCATCGAGGTTACTCTTGGCCTGCTTCCAGAAGTGTTGGGTTTGGTTGCGGAGGGCCAGCATATAGTTGACCACATCTTGGGGAGGTGTCTTGGGAGCTTTCTCCCAGCCATCTTTAACAATGCTTAGAGGTCCCCTGACAGGGTGACCATAGAAAAGTTCAAAGGGGCTGAACCCCACCCCTTTCTGGGGCACCTCTCTGTAAGCAAACAACAGGCATGGTAAGAGGACGTCCCACTTACGCCTCATGGCTTCAATTAGGCCATTAATCATGCCCTTCAGGGTCTTGTTGAATGTCTCAACAAGCCCATTGCATTGAGGATGATAAGGGGTGGTAAACTGGTAGGTCACCCCACACTCATCCCACATGGACTTCATGAATGCAGACATGAAGGTTGTGCCCCTGCCAGACACAACTTCATTAGGGAATCCCACATGGGTATATATTCCCTACAGGGCTCTGGTCACCACCGGTGCAGTCTCTGTTCTCAGAGGGATTGCCTCTGGATAGCGGGTGGCATGGTCCACCAAACCCAGGATAAACCTGTTGCCCAAGGCAGTTTTGAGGTCCAAGGGACCAACAATGTTGATGCCCACCCTTTCAAAGGGGGTGCCAACAACGGGGAGTGGGAGCAAGGGAGCTTTCAGCTTTTGCCCTGTCTTCCCACTAGCCTGGGAGGTGGGGAAAGCTCTGCAGAAATTATCTGAGGCTAACCTCATTCTGTGCCAAAGGAAGTGGGTGACAAGCCTATTAAAGGTCTTGTCTTGTCCCAGATGTCCTGCCAGGGGAATGTCGTGAGCCATACCCAGTTGGAAGGCCCGGTAACACTGGGGGACCACCAGCACGCATGCTGCCCCAGGACCTGGAGCCTTAGGCTCACTGTTAAAGAGATCATTCTCCAAGTAAATATAGTGATTGCCAGAGGTGTCACCTGCTGCTTGGGCTGTGGCCTGTCACCTCAGACCCTCAAGGGTGGGGCATTCCTTCTGCGCCTTGCAGACGCCGGCCCTGGTTGCCCCACCCTCTACTTGCCAGCCAGCAAGTTCAGGTAGGTTACCCAGGTCAGCTATGTGCTCCCCAGTTGGATCAGGGGCCTCCTCCTCCTCAGGGGGCCCCCTCCACCACCGTGGGAACATCTGAGGCAAACCTAACATCTCCAGGTGGGATCTGAACTCTACCTCTTTCCAGGCAGTATGCTCAAGATCATTGCCTAACAGACAATCTACAGGCATGGCAAGACTCACAGCTCCTTTCAGAGTACCAGAGACCCCCCCCCCCCACTCAAAGAACCAGAGCCAGAGTCATACTGGCTCCTGTGTCAAGCAGAGCCTCCACCCTTTGCCCATCAATGGTGACCCACTGCCTATACTTGGAAGTATTTTCTGGCATGTAGGCTTTAGGCACCATCTCTCTTTCTCCCAGGGACACTAGGGAAACCTGTGCCTGTTCCCCAAAGCTAACTGGGACTGTCTCCCCCCGAGTGCTACACTAGCCAACCTAGATGTCTGTCCACTGGGAGTCACCCTTAGAGTGTCCATGCTGGTAGCACTCTAAGCATTTGGGGATAAATTGCCCTAATGTTTCATCAAATTACCCTGGCTTCTTCCCAAATCCAGAAAAGGAATGATATCCACCCCCTCCTTGGGAATTCTTTTGGGGGCCTTTTGGGAACTCCTTATCTTAAAGTTTTTCTCTCCCCTCTTTCTTCTGCTGGGAACCCTGTCCACCTTTGTGGGTGTCCCTCCCAGATGCCTTCTCGGACACTCTGGTGCTAACCCAGAGGTCCGCCTCCTCAGCAAGCTTCCTGGGCTCAGTCAGCTTACTATCTACCAAGTGCTGGCGCAACTCTGTAAAAGAAATATTGAGCATATGCTCTCTCAGAATCAGGTCATATAACCCTTTATAGTCATCTACTTTGCTGCCCCGCACTCATCCATCCAGTGCCTTGTTGGAGAAATCATAACAATCCACCCAAGTTTGTGTTGAAATTTTGGTGCTGTCCCTGATCCTCTGACGGTATCTCTCAGGGGTCAGCCTAAACTTGGCCAAAAGCGGCTTTCATGTGTGAGTAGTCATTTCTGTTCTGTGGAGCAAGTGTGAGAAGCGTGTCCCTCCCTAAGGATGGTACATAAAACCACATGGCCGCCCCCAGTGCTCCTCAGGTGTCCCATGGGCCCTTAGTGCAACTTCATAGACAGCCAGCCACTTATCAATGTCATCTACCACCTCAAAACGTGGCACCACATTCTTAGGTATACAAACCTGTTTGCCCCCAACCAGTCCTGCACGTATGCTGCCACCATCACTGCTGGACTCAGACTGTCTCGCGTTCATCTCCAGCTCCTTGAGACTCAGTTCATGAGCCAACAAAGGTTTTGTTTCTCAGCCACGGCTCTCTCAGCTTCAACCTGTTTGGCTGCTCTTTCAGCCTCAGCTTGCTTGGCTTCTCTCTCTGCGCTCCTTTCCTCCTGTTGAGCCTCAATTTTTTACTTTGCCATCTGCAACTGAAACTCTCTCTCCTCTCTCCTTTCCTCTGCAGTCAGGCCTTGATCAGAGACACTGCTCCCTGGTTTTGCAGGGGGCACAATTGCAGCACTGATCTCATCTAATGAGGGCAAAAAATCCTCTGAGGGCCATCCTCTGGACCATCCTCCACAACATCCTCCTCAGCAGGGGCTTCTGCCCAGGCCCTCAGCGCCATTTGGAATTCCTCCTTCCTGGAGGCTTTCTGGATAGGTACACTCATATCCCTGCAGAATGCCCTCAGCTGTTTAACAGTGTAAGTCTCCAGCATAGCCATATCAAAATCTTCATCACCTGCTTGAGACCCAGCTAGAGGCATGTTGGTTTGAGGATTTTAATCAAAACTTGGCATGAAAAACGAAATTGCAGAAAATATATAAAAATCAAGTTGACCTTCAACTGTGGGTAGGTAGTGAAATACTTAGCTACCATATGTCACTGCACAAATACGAGTCCTATCCTCACTGCTGATCACCAATGTTAGAAATGGGGGACCAGATGTAACAAAGGGGTGTACATATGGCCCGGGATCTTTGGTTGGCAGTCAGGTTACCCCCTGTTCAAGCAAGGACCCTCACTCTAGTCAGGGTTAGTCACACACAATCCAATCAATCCAAATATCCTAACAATCTAACAATGTCCCTAAATTCTCATTATTGGTATCTACCTGAAAGGTGAGGACCCAGGAGGTATAAGGTCCCTGAACTACCTAACACTAACTATGACTCCTTATTGCAGTACTATTTTCATGTTCACTGATGTGCCATATACGAAAGTAACAGCCATTTGATAATGCCCTTTACCATATTTTATAGAGGACAGTTTTGATTTTTGCAGGTAGAAGTCCAAAACAGTGACATTGTAACATTTTAGGGAGGTGCTAAAACTGCAGTGTCCCTCTTCATTTAGAACCAGTCAGTATCTTTCAAACCTTGGTCAATAGTTAGAAGGAGTCAACATGTTTTACCACCTTACAAGTCTGTTCATCAGTGCTCTTTTCAGGAGAACAGATGAATCATTACAAGATGCATCCAAAATGTTTTGTGTGGTCTGAGATAAGGAAAGTGCAAAAGCGAGTAACAAAACTACATTGTCTAACATGTTCTGAAGCTTGTGTTTCCTGCTGAAATATTGTTAATGCTGCTTATTTAAAGGACAAGAAAAAGGATAGCCCTACAAGACTTATGGCATCATTATTGGTTGTGCTTAGAACTACAGGTTTTACCAGGTGCAGGAACACACTAAGTAACGTTTTGTTTGGAAGGAGTGTATCCTTAAAAACTGATGTGCAAAATGCACAATTTGTTCACATCGTTTTCAGAATTTCCCTGAACAGAGCAAGAAAAAAGAATGAAAGAAAGAAAGAAGGCAATAAAGACAATGAATCAAGAATAGAAGGAAAGAAAGAAAGAGGAAGAAAAGAAGTAAATAAAGAGGAAAGAATGAAAAAATGGAAATACATAAATAAAAGGACAGATTATACAGTTAGGGTTGCAAACGAAAGAGAACCCCCATGAGCTCATATGCTGAATTCATGTGAACTGCTTCTATGGCGTGAAAAGGCAGCAGACATATAAACAAAGGCCACTTCAAAGGGAATTTGCAATAGCATCAGCAGGAGACATGAACTGATTAAGCTGGAATATGCCAGGTGCTAGCATGTGGTAGAAAGTGACCTGCTATCACATCAGGCTGTACAAACAAAGGTAACACTAAAGTAATTATAAGCACAAAAACACTGAAAGTGAAAGGAACTACCTTATGTGTAGATGTGTTCGCTGTGAACGTGCAATCACAGTATATGCATACACTTTTAGTAAAATCAACAAGATTGGGGAGCCACTACAGTTGTTTTCTTATTTCACTGTTTTCTAAAGTGTTTAAATACTATTTAGGGTGTTCTGGCACTGGAAAAAAAGGTGGAACTGGCAGAATGAGTGTAGTGACAAACTTTTTTAGCAGTTTCCTAGAAGTGAAATTTTGATTCTTCCTTGTACTTCAGACATGCTGCTCATGTTACCCAACATTGCGATTCAACAACCTATGCCCTAGTCGGTCACTAGAAGCCAAAGAAAGGAGCTCACCAAAAGGCTTCTGAAGGAAATCTGTTACAACCTCTGAAATGTACCAGAGGCTGCCTGGGCAGTGCCACCTTACTCCATTCTTCTTTGAGAAAAATAACCCTGGTTCTGTGGAGTCAGTACTCGGAGGAGATTGGACAAAGAGCCCAATCATAATCCTCCCCTCTCACACACTTGACAATTAGAGAAAAAGCATTATATGCAGTATACAGAAATGTCAAAGTTGTTGATGTGTAAAAAGTAACCAATTTATCTTATGAGGAGGCTCCTAAAGCCAGAGATTTAATAGTGTTTGCCTTTATCTAGGACAATGTATAGTGTGATGTATATAATCTTAGTTCACTACTGCTTCCCTTCTAAACCATAGAGACTTGAGCAAATACATCTGCATGCGAGATCACTAGTCCAGCTAAAGTTTGGTTCATGTTCTGACATCATGGAGGACACAGGAATTACTGAGCAGCACCTGGAGATCTGCATGGACAGATACCACCCTTATTCATGAATCCTGCTCCTATTCCTGATATCTCCTGAGTCTTCCATGAATACACGTGATACTTTGAGTGCTGAATCATTTTCTGGTAATCAGCTATTTTCACTTGCACTTCAAATAATCTTCATAAGATCTTTATTCTGCAATAGATTTATTAGGATATTAACAAGCAATAGCTTCACTGTGTATAAGTGCAATTGAGGATATACTCTGACCTCTCTAATAAACTCAAGCTCAAACTACTCAGTGTGAATATTTTGTGAAGAGGTACAGGGGAACCAATGTGCTGGGAATAGGTATTTGCAGCCCAGGTGCAGCATGTCTGTCTAGGCCTAGTTTTCTAATCTTACTTGGTCTTTATGGGGCACATGGCAGTGAATTATTGAGTACTTACATTTGGAGTGCAAAATAAATTGGCATCCTGGAGCCAGTGGGCGTGTGTAGGTAGCCATTGATGGTGGTGTGGCAAGCTGGGGCCGTGAAGCATTTCTCTCCACTCCGGGTTAAAAAACCACCAACGCACAGGTGAGACACCATCACTATTCTCACCTTTTGAGGTTGAGTGACTCTTTGGACTTGGTAAAGAGTGTAGTAGTCAGAATCATTCAATCACAAGTCAATGATATATTAACATAAACAATTCTAGACACCATGTACAACACCAAATCAAATTTCAAACTGAACAAAGTTTCAAAGCTTTATTACAATCCCCAAATCAATGTCACGTAAATGGTGTGCAAAACTAAGTTGTAAACATACATGAAAACCATAGGCTGACCAAAGTGTCTGAAAAGATTTAACCTACTAAACATCAACACTGTTACACACTCCTAAAGAATAATGTAAATTAGCAAGAACACAATATGCACATTATTGTTAAGATTCAAAACAGATGATGGTGACATCAGTAAATCATCAAAAAACAATCTAACATTCAATTTCAGATTTCAGGTTTCAGAGATGGACCATTCCTATCACTAACATGAATTTGGACTTGCGTGTGTGGGAACGGGCTAACAAATGTGGGCAAACGCAAAATAAAAGAAAGACAAAATTAATTTAGAAAAACATCTAACTAGGGCAACTCACTATCAAAAATATGCTGGTGTTACTGCCTAACTGAAAAGGAAACAAGAAACCACATTTAACTATACCTCTCCTCATGGGACAGCATATAGCGATGATTCATTAAGAAGGATGGTCACCTTCTTCTGGAGTCAGTTAACAGCACAATCAGGACAGTGCAGGACATGCCCTGCTCATAGGACAGATCAGCAGTTCAGAATTAGTTGGCCTTTCATGATAGGGCAGTTATGACTTAGATGAGAAAACTCATCACGGGACTTAAAGAATAGGAGGGTATCAGCAGACTCAACAGGGTTCTGGACAGCTTTGATACCGGAGAGAAGACTAACCAGGACTGACTTTGACAAGAACTATTACAAACCTCACTCAAGACTGACTTCAATTTCAGAGTTCCTCACTAATTAGAATAACCAGAATCCTCTTGACTGGTCCTTCAGGTGGGTTCACTTCAGATGTCAGTTTCAGCATCCAGTGACTGAAGATGTCACCATTAACTTTGCAACTATTATGAATCTTCTCAGCAAAAGTGCATTATCATCTATATGATTTCACACATTTTCAATAAAATATTAAATTCTCTAATTATTTGTTACTTCAAATCCTTTCTCATGACACACAAACTACATTAATACATTTCACATGAGAACTACAAATTCCCTGTCCTGCTTGACAGCTGGAACAAATAGTGCAACATTGTTATTTCTAACACAGGTTTCTTGCCTTCAATATAATAGGGCATTCAGCAGCACACTAGCAACCTAGGGAAAGAATTCAGATCAGAGGGAACAGAATACACAAATGATTTTTCATTACTGCTGCAAAATGAATCTTTCAAGCCCAGTCAAGCTAAGAAGCCTAAATACACATTAATACAGTCATAAACCTATTGCGCACCCTACAATTCATATATGCAAAACAAAATATTTAATTGCAAATAATATTTGTAACATATCAGAAGTAATTTAAACATGCATTTATTTTTCAGCACACATGTAACTTGCATTCATAAAATTCATTTTATTCAATATAAGTTTGATTAATTCATATTCATTTAATATTTTCAATAACACTCTTAATAATAATTCACATTAGTGCTTAATTTAATATGAATGCAAAGTAGCTCATGTTAAAACATAGGGCCTGATTCTAACTTTGGAGGACGGTGTTAAACCGTCCCAAAAGTGGCGGATATACCACCTACCGTATTACGAGTCCATTATATCCTATGGAACTTGTAATACGGTAGGTGGTATATCCGCCACTTTTGGGACGGTTTAACACCGTCCTCCAAAGTTAGAATCAGGCCCATAGTGTTTAATACGAATGGTGGCCACATGGTTCACTATATTTCAAACATGCACATTTTACAACTCGTTATTTTCTCTGTTAGGCTTTTAAATGTAGATTAATTAGTCACCATATGCTAACTTCTATGCCGCTAATTGGATGAATAAACTTGATCTCTCCCAGTGGCAAGGGTTGCCAGCCTCAAGGGAGCACTTTGGCAGCAAATGAGGTGACGGCTGGCACACTAGTTGGACAGAGGCACAAGCGACAAGGTGCAGAATCAAAGCTGGGTCAGTGGCAATGATGCATCCTCCATCTATAGCACAGTATTAGAGTACTCGACTGTGGAGTAACATCAAAATCAAATAGATCACATCCACAGGAAAACATACTGACCCTGTTAGAAATGGTGGAATCAGAAGGGCAGTATGTGGTTACTGTATCAAGGACCTTCAAACAGTGCTCTTGCCTAAGAAGCAAAAATGCACGAGCCTTGTGTACCCACATTTCTTTGCTGTCTTTATTCTCCTCTGCTCAGTCTAACCCATTCGCATCCATTCACAATCGTGGTATCCTCACTGCATTATTTTATTTAACTCTCGTTAATTCGTTGTATCTCCAATAGCACATATCCCATCCTCTGTCATTTGAAGGGCTCCATTAACGGAATCCCAGGAAAGCATCCCGAACATGTAAGAGACTTGTGTTACATGCATTCCAACACACAGGCAGACCAGCAGTAATGTCACACTACAGCTCAAAACCAGAGCTGACATCATCAAGCGGCGCAACGTTCTAGAACGCCTGTTGTTGGTGACTGTTGAAGATGCAGGACTAGGTAGAGTGAACTGTTATATCTACTCTGGTTGGCCCCTGTTATACATCATAAGCTGCAGCACTAGGTCACTCTGCGCAGTGACAGTTTATCTGAATGCATCTACATGACCCTTTCTGTCTCGCTATTTCGCTGTAATTATCCGGCTTCCCAAACTGCTCCACTTGCAAGTCAGCACTGATTATGTGCGCCTGTGCTTGCACGCGCACACCATTTAAGGAGTGGTGTCTGAACTTGTAAGTCCTCTTTTTAGAGGTTACTTGTAGTTTACGATCTGTATGTAAGCTTTGTGAGGGATTTAGCTTGTAAAAACAAGCGAATTACAAGTACTGGTTTGTCATATCAAGGCATGTTCCCGCTTGTTTGCAGACACTGAGAACTTTCAGTGCGGATTAGCAAAGAAAGATGAGAGGATTTTGTTTGAAAGGCAGCAGATTTTAGTTCAAACCTGAAGGACATGCAAATGTCATCTTCCACGAGGAATCTAGTACCAAACAAGCGTGACAACATAAACAACTGACTTTCACTTCCAAAAATATTGAGCAGAATGTTGGCTCCTCCAGGCTATGAAAATGGTTAGCTGGTAGAATAGTCTCTGGCCACTGGGCCCAGTGTGCTGGGAGTTGCAGGTGGTGAGTTCAGTCATGCATTTTTTAATACACTGTTTTTCATCATCAGTCTTTGACTCAACTAAGGAGAGTGAAAGACTGCAAGGGAAAAAGAAGAAAGAAAAGACATATGGGAAAAAGGCGATAAAGGAAGAAAGCAGGACTGAAAAATAATCTGTAAGTGTGAAATAAAGAGGGAGTAAGTGTAAAGGGGAAACGCACATCTACCTGCAACCACTGTGGTCCCTCATTCAGCCCAAAGTGTATGAATATTTGTGAGAGATTGGAGACTCTGGGGCCCCTTGTCACATTCTGCAGCAGGGCCCCATCATTTTGCATTACACCACTGGATGCGTAGAAGAATAATGGAAGAAAGAGAATTAAGGTGGATTCAGAGCTAGGCAGCCCTGGTACTTGCCAATTCTCGAATTCAGCAATGCAGTTTGCATGCTCCTAAGCAAAGTTTGGACTCCAAAACTTATTTTATTAGTTATGTTTTTTTTTACACATTAAGTAATAAATGACATCACAGAGAGTACACCATGTTTTATCAGATGAAGAGTCTAATACAGATATTTTGTTAGTCGCTCTGATTTATATACCCCTTTTGTCAGTCAGTATGTGCCTTAAAATGCAGCCACGTAATTACTGTATTGACCCTCATCCACAAAGCAGGCATGCTTCATAATCTTGTTGTGGTCCTCGTTGGGTGGGAGCTGCAATACTCAATAAGCCCCACAGGGGGACACGCTGCCGGGGATCTTTTAATCTCAATGTTGATTTTAGATGAAAAACATATGTCCTTCACTGTGGCAGGATGAGCCTTTTCAGTAGATTGCAATTTGTTGTTGTTTTATTCATTCAGTCTTGTCTGACTCTAGGTTATTCGATGGATAACATTCCTCCAGTTGTTTCTGTCAGTAACAAAATGCTTTGCTTGGAGATTCTTGTTTGTATCATTCTTAAATGCATCTATCAACCGTGATCTTGGTCTTCCTCTTTTCTGTTTCACTTCCATAATTCCCAACATAATGTATCCAATATTTGAGCTTAATTTTTATCATAAACAATTCTAGTGAAAGCTCTGGCTCGATCTGGTCAAGCATTGATTGATTTGTTCATGAGATATGAAACAGCATATTAGAAGGAGTTAATTCTTCAATTATTATTTTTAATAGTCGTCCAGCTTTCACATTCACACATTTTTACATAAAAGACCACTACTTTGACAATTTGAATATTTGTTGGGGTAGGCATTGGGATATAAATTTAACTATGGGCAACCAAAACAGTTTTATTTCAAATGGGTGTCTGTTAAATGTAAAAACAGCATAATGAACTCACGGGATATCCATGGTCCCCGAGCTCTCGAATGTAGTCAACATGTTTCTTGTTTGTTGTGCTCTGAAGGAGTCTGCGGCAATTCGTCAGGAACCTTTTTTGTGCCCTAATCTAATGAGCTGGGTTCTAAATGTTAGAAAAACATATATACAACTCACTTAGCTACTTATTGCCCGTAATGTCAACTAGCATGTAGTGAAGCAACAAAAGAACTCCAGTTCTGTCTGTCTTCTACAAGTTTCTGTAAGTGCTCCAGCTGTGGTTCAGGCCCTTCATTTCATTTCATTTGAGTTCGTCTCCAGGTGTTCTTTGGGCTGTCTTTCTTCTGTTTGCCTTCTGGGGTCCAGTGCAGGGCTCTTCCTGTGATAGAGTCACCTTTAAAGAGGGTTTTCAAATACAATTCTTTGCAACCAAACTGTACTTCCCTACTTGCTCCCAGTTGAAAGTTATCACTTAATAAATGTAATTAGGTAACCCAGTGTAACCCAATGCTATCCTATTGGAGAGGAATGCCCTGTAATAGTGAAAAATTAATTACAGAGTTTTTCACGACCAGGACATGTAAAAATGAGAAGTATGTATCCACATTTTTAAATATACTGCACTCTGCTGTATGGGCAGTTTAGAGCCCAGGCTATGGGTGACTTATGTGTATTAAAAAGGAAGGTTAAGAACTGGAAAAAGGTTTATTTTGACAGATCAAAATGGCAGTTCAAACCGCACACACTCAGACATGTTTAAAGGGCTATTTAAGTGGATGGCATAAATAATGCTGTAGGCCCACCAGTAGCATTTAACCTACAGACCCTGGGTACATGTAGTACCAATTGACTAGGAAATTACAAGTAAATTAAAGATACCACTTGGGTGGAAGCTAATGTTGCTATGTTTAGAGAGAAAGGACACACACTTTAGCACTGATTAGCAGTGATAAAGTGCACAGGGTCCTAAGACTAGAGAGAATTCAGGGCCTGATGTGACCGAGATCTAACACTTCATTGTGCCTTTGGTTTGTATACTCCTGCTTGGAGCCAGCATTGTTGCTACTTGCTGTGACAGCATCACCATGCACAAAGTCTGAGTTTGAGCTACAGGCAGAAAATGACACCCCAACTGGGTTCCAGAACATAGGTTAGTTAATATATATCCCCTCTGTGGAAAATTAGTAGAACAGTGGGACTCAAACCACATCACATGGCTCCTTTTCCAAGTTAATCTTGAGGAAGAAAAGGTGTTCTCCACAAAGTTCTTGAAGAGCTGCTGTAATCCAGTGCTGGTGTCTCCATGACATACAGGGTATGATCATGTTACAGCACATAGGGGAGGGATCAAAACACAAATCAAATAGAAAAAAAAGAGCCCCCGCTAGCCATAAATGCAAATAATCCTTTGAAAACAGTATGCAATGTATTAGGTCAATGTGTATGAATATTCAAAAAATGTTTTATTTTACTCATATACCTTTGTATCAGTACAAAACATAAAAAAAATATGAAAAGACATGCAATGATATACGTCAATCAAATTAGACACAACAATAAATAAAAAAATGGAGTACAAAAATTCATAAAGGGATTATTATTCTTTGGATGATCTTGTAAATCATAGTCCATGAAGTCCCAAAAAAGAGAGCAGGACTATTCCTAACTCCTGAATTATCCTAATATCGATTACTGAGTTAAAATGTTCTTCCATTTGGCATACGATATCATACAGTTTTTTCATACTCCTCTAAGATGTGTATGTGCTGACTGTTTCGACCTCCCCAATGGGAATATGTGAATTACATGGATGGTTCCTTTGGGTGGTACCTGCTAGTGATGTGGGACACCCTATAATGTACAGATAAACATATGGCATGTGATTTAATATTTATAATTCAAATTTCCGATTCACAACTCTGCTAAGCAGTTAACCCAAGGATGAACTTTCATGAATGTAGAGGCTATGACTGTTTCACGTAAAGGTGAAACCTGCTGCTAGAATGCTAAACTTTGCCAGTATGTACTCTGTGGACATAAATACTAATAAACTAACCTACAAACTGTCCATTTGGGTGAACAAAAGTGATTTGCACCTGTGTCTAACCAGTGCCTATACCTGGATTTTGACTATGTTACAACTGAAATTGAGGGCATCATATAGGGTGTGGCACTTCAGTTGAACTCAGAGGTCACAACCCTGTAACTGAAGCGTCCTTGGATTGTATAGTGTTTCATTTCGCTGTAAGATTAAAGTACTTTCTTTTCACCTAAATATAAGCACTGGGCTAGACAATATTATTTTGACTTTTGTTTAACTCTTGAGTTCTGTGCTCTTGTCCCTATTCTATCTCCCTTTGAAGCCTTTCCGCTCTCCCTTGATTGAGAGGGGGGTCCTTAAATCTAAAATGTTGGGTGTAATCATCATACAATACCTTTATTCAATAACATGGTGAGAAATCTACGAGCAATCATTTACATGCATTTCCATAAACAGTGAAGACCAGTGGGGTTCCACAGGACATGACAAGGAGAATTGTTATAAGTTTAAAAGGGTTTATTGACAAATTTAGTTAAATAAAAGTCATTAATTTATTAAGGATTCAGATTTAAACATAATGTTACCATGTTTAACTGGTCCAGGAGCCTATGCTTAAGGGTAAGGAAACACAGAACATTAACATAAACTACACTAAGAATATAAAATATCCAAAATGTGTGTTACATAAAAGAAGTCCCTAGTCTAGATTAAGAAAGTATAGGTCGGAAAAGGGCATTTTGGTTAAGCAAATAAGGTAAGGTGTCAGATTCAGAAAACCAAACAAAGGTCTCTGATGAGAGAATATGAATGCTCAGACATAAGCCTCAGCAGAGAAGATTCCTCTCAATTCAACATCATCAAGCATCTCCCCTCTAGTCTAAAGATCACATTCCTATTATTTAAAAAGGCACTTATTTGCAATATTACAGCTTGTTCTCACTTGGGGTTCGGCTGAATTTTTAATTTGGTTAGCAGAATTGGAGTAATTTAGAATCTCTGCATTTCTCATTGTTGGATCTGCCCCTTTTTGCAGGGTTACTCCAAAGGTTTTGTCTTCCTACTCCTATTTTTCTCACCTTTTTGTTGGCTTTAGGACTCTGGGCACTTTACTACTGCCAACCAGTGCTAAAGTGTGGTCTCCCCCCTAAACATGGTACGATTGGTTTACACTTGTTTGATATATTTGATTTCCTTGTAAGTCCCTTGTGAAGTGGTATACCATATCTCAAGGCCTGTAAATTAAATATTACTAGTGGTCCTGTAGTACTGATTGTGCCACCCATAGAAGTAGCTTTTCAAGCCTGTCCCAGGCCTGCCACTGCTGGACTTGGGTGTGCAGTTTACTGTCACTTCATCTTGATATTTAAAACTACTTGTCAAGCCTTATACTTCCCTTTTATTACACAAAGATCACCCCTAAGGTAGGCTCTAGGTAGCCCTATGGGCAGAGTGCTGTGTAAGTAAAAGGTAGGACATGTACTTTTATGTTTTGCATGTCCTAGTAGTGCCAAACAGTTAATATCATTTTTCAGTCCTGTGAGGCCTGCTTCTCTCACAGGTTAGCATTGGGAATTGCCTTATCCTTTTAAGTGGTAATTCATGATCAGAAAGAAGTAGCTTTGTCATGTTTGGTATGCTTAGAATGGTAGTGATAAATTCTACTTAATGGTGTAGCTGGATTTTACATTACTATTTTAGAAATGTGACTTTCAGAAATTGTTACAAATAGGGTAACCCAATATTCCCCACAGAGCTGGGTAGTCTAAACTGTAAAGCACAAAATGTACATGGAGGAGTCACTTGCATACAAATATTTCAGCAATATTAAGTACTATTAATGTTGTAATTAACCATAAATTAAATTCTATGAATGAATAAATCTTCAAACAGCGTGTAATTCATTTCTGAAAGAATGAAGAATTTTTATATATATTAACTTATAATATATTCATCAATATAGCAAAGCAACAAAGAGAATCTTTAGCGTTTACATACAAACGCACTAGTGACCCCTCTAGTCAACAATCCCTTTCCATCCAAGGGACAGAAGGAGAGCACCAACCCTCTTGACTCTCCAACAACAAAAGGTTTGAGTCTTATATGTAGTCTTTCAAACAATCAGAAATCACACCTAATGGACTCCAGCAGATCATGCGAAGAATTGCGTCATGGAGAGTATAAGGTCGATGTTTCGATCTCCCAAGGCTCAAACCGTCCATGAGATCACCCTCAGGACAATGTGTCAAAGTGGATTAAATCAATATAATTGTTGCTTTCAACATCACCTTCCTAAAACAGCATTGCTTAATCCTTTTTGTCCACCACATCCAAAGAGCTTTATTATTGATTTAAGGCCGGTGGGAGTTTACGTATTAGTGGTGAAATTACATCATCCTTTTTTTCTACTGGAGTAACTGACTAGTGTTGGATGTGCGGAGCCACATAGAAAATATTAGGTCTGTACCTCAAAAAGTCCACTAGGAGCAAGGGTAAAGAGAATATGAATCTCTCGCCTGCTAAACCACACTTAAATCTTAGGCCCATATTTATGAAAAATGCCACACAACTGTGCTAGCGCAGTTGTGTGTCAAAGTTTTTACTGCAAGCCAATGTCATTCCCTAGCGCCATCCGTGCACCATATTTAAAAAATGATACATGATGGCACTAAGGAATGGTTAGCGTAAATAAAAATGACGTTAACCATTGCAACATGCCGTAAGGAAAAATGATGCTAATACTGCAAAGTTGGCGCTAGACCGTATTGTGGCATGTATATTTGACACAAAACGGGTAAGTGCCTTTTTTACCGCATTAGCGTAAAAACATGCACAAGCAATAAAAATAGAAATTGAAAGACAAGCTGGATATTGCAGGCCATGAGGGACCCCATGGAGGCCCCAATCACCCAAGTACCAGCCAGGAGGGTCCAGGAAAGTCTCAGGCGAAGGAGACGAGGAAACGCAAGTGTCATTTTAGTGAGGAGGAGCATGACATCCTGGTCATAGAGGTGACGGAACACCAAAACCAGCTCTTTCATCACCTCCAAATTGCCAGTTGGTAGGAGAGACGCAATATGGCAGGCAATAGTAGACAAAGTCAACAGCGTGGCAGAGGTGAAGAGGACTGTCACCAATTGCAAGAAGCGTTGGCACAATTTCAAGTGCAGGACTAAGGAGAAACTGGCCAGGTACCAAAAGGCAGCACTCGAGACTGGAGGTGGACGTCCCGCACCACAGGAGGAGCTGGAGGAGATGGTTGCAGTGGTCATCCCGGAGGAGCTGGTCACTGGAATCGAGGACAGCGCAGACTATTAAGAACTACCACAAATGCACGGTAAGTTGCAGGGGGGGAATATCTGGAATTCCACAAATGGCAGAAGGGGGAGGCACATAGTAAACACTCAATGAATGCTAAAGGGTTGCATCGGGACACATAGACCCTGAATCAGGATGCACCATCCCCACCCAAGCCACACATGTACTGACGCTTTGATTGTGCAATGCACTTCAACATATACACAACGTGGACATATGCCACTTACTATGGCTATACCCCACCATGCAAATATGCAGCACATTGCCTGGAAGGGACATGCAAGTAATGTGGTGGTGGCAGTGCCACAACAACACCCATTGAAAATTGTCAAAGTCCCTGTACCTACACAACTTAGGCATCAGAGACTAGGACTGAAGTCAATACCATGGTGTCAAGGTACTGTAACTGGCCAAACTGCTTCCCTTCCTCCTTGTCTCATTGACCTTCTCATGTGTGCTGCATCTTGCAGCACATATTGAAATGCCCCCTTAGCAAAAATAGCTTGTATATGTGCAGGAAGGGACACCTGCCTGCACATAAACAAATGATCCCCTCGAGGCAGGCACCCCTTCATCATGCTGCAACAGTGCTTGTGTTGATGCAGGGAGAACAGATCTGTGCAGGAGCAGGGGGCATTGCAGGGGTGTAGCGTATTCTAGTAAACATCGCACATCCCTGCATTTCTAAGCTGGTGCGGTGCACTGACCTGTGCCACCTGAGAAAAAATCTTCCCTAAAGTGTGCAACCTGTGAAACACAACCCACATAGGGTGAACTCATAACAACCCACACACAACTCTATGCACCATATGGGAATTGCCACAAAATAAAACACATACAACACATGGAACATGTCTTTGAACATCATTTGTGCAGCTGTACACGTAGCTGCAATCTCACCATCTGACAAGATGGAGTGTCTTATGTGAAAGGCTGGTCTACTGCTTAATGGCACATTCAATATGCATGATAACTGGCACAAGTGGAATCAATATTGCACTATCTGCACGGTGTCACTAGCCTGTAATACAACTATATCATCATTCAAATAATAGCCCATGTGGAACCAAGCTGCACATTCCCCTAGTGCGACATCTACTGTATAAAGTCACAAAATGCATGCAATGATCCACATTCAACGTCCTTACACCAAGACATGCCTCTTGCTGATATCTTATGTGCACGGAAATGTTTCAAAGTTAGGGAGGGACAATCTAATGGGGCATACAATTCATAATGGTTGCACTGTCACCTCCAATTAGCAAATGTGTGGGGCCTGCTACAGGCAGTTGAGAATGTAACAAAAGCATTGTATGCAATGGACCTACCTGTGCTATGCTGCACTGGTCCCATCGTTCAAGGTGCAAATGCATCATTGCACCAAAAGAGTGACAGTACACACTACACAATTATGGTGAATAGGAAGGCTAATTTCATTCCACCATTGTGTCAGTGGCGGGGACAAGGAGCCTGCAAGGAAGTAGGTGGTGTGGGAACAAACCACAAAGGCCCAGATGTAATATGAAATTATGGTGTTCCACGCTACCCCAAATGTGGCAGCGTTGCGCACCGTCATTTTCAAAATGCACTGATGGCCAGTAATCACTAGAATACGGGGCACCCCTGTTTCACTCCCTGTGCTGGGGCTAAATTAGCTGAGGTGAGCCAACCCAGCAAGGCTTGCACCATAGTACAAGGATGGCTGTGTTGAGGGGGAGATAGTTTTTTGTGGAGAAAGGAACACCTTTCTTCACAAATACATTCTTAAAAGTCCATTAGCTCTGTACATGTGTGTTGCTAAATGCAGCACACATAGAGCAAGTTCAAAATAAGGAGAAAATATGGCATTTTACACCATTGCACCATGCCAATGCCACCCCTAGGGTGATGTGATATGTTGGCAAGGGTTATAGTTTACAAAACTTGTTAATCTGAGGCACTGTCAAAAAGCAATGAGTGTTGCTGAGGCACACCCACATCAACACCCATTGCAAGCCTCTACCACACAAAGTTCTGCGTGTGAAGGGGCCATCTTACAAAATGGCTGTAAGCCACAATAAGTCATTTAGCGCCACATTGTAACGCTGCCACAGGGCATTGTGCCACCTGAGCGTCATGACAATTGACGCTCAGGTGGCATAATGCCCTTTTGAGCTTGACCCATGTGTGATGCACAATGCTACACATAATATACAACTACAACCTTGGGTCAGTAACATGTCACTGAGCCTCCAGCAGCAAATAAATTATGTGCCATCTGAACAGCCACACCAATATAAGATTGACATTACACTATCTCATTGAAGAGGATGTTAGCTTACCTCCTGCTTGTCCTGGATTTTACAGATGACATGGATGACCAGCTGCCAACCATCAATGTAGAGACTCTCCAGGATGTCATAGGATTGCTTGAAACACTACCTCCAGTCGCAGGGAGGACACACAGCATTGTGGGGTCTCCACATGAACCACCCATCTACCAACATACACCACTAGCCAGTACTGACACAGCCCTAGACTCCGAGGGCCCAGAGATCACCTTTCAGAGTCCAGAGGATGCTGGCCAAGCAGGTGTTTGTAGGAATGGAGACCATGGCAGGCAGCCTAGAGGGAGTGCAGAGGTGCCTCAGTCCAATTAAGGACAACTCAGCTGCCATCAGAGGTACCCACTCCCCGCTACATGGACTCCAGCAGTCACTGGCCAACATAGCTGCTGTCATGAGGCAGAGGCTTCAACAATTGCCCTTCCAAAGTGGTAGCAGCATGATAGACAACAGGCTGGGGGCTATGCAGAATACCCTGGAGTCCATAAAGTGGGAAGTGGCCTCCCTGAGGGAAAACATGGCTGCTTACAACCGTGATGGTGCTGTGGTGTTGAAAAATCAGCAGTTCCTCCTTGCTGCAGTGATGCCTTATGTGTTCCCACAAATGTTAGTTGCTGGGACCTTTGACTCCACATCTCTAGCCCCTGATGTGTGTGTGGCTTCCTCAACCTCAACAACAGCACCACCCATGGCGCAGGAGGCACCACACACATCAGAGGATGAAGATGTGGAAGGAACAACATTCACAGGAAAAACCACCAAGTAGCACCAGTCTGTGCCACATGGAGTGTACCTCCTTAGTTCTGGGCTTAAGATCATGCCAGTGTTGTGACAGTAGGAAATGTGCTCTCTTCACTCAACCAATGTTGACTTGTCTGCTATGTACTGTCATTTTCTCCATTCTTACCTATTGGCAATTTGAAACCTCCTCACTAATGCACACTTCTCATAACCATGTGTCATGACATGTCCCTCACCCCTGGACTCTGGTTGTGCTACAAATGGCTAAGCTTCACTGATGGGGATCTGTGAACTGGATGTTGTATAGTATTTGAAAATACATTTACACCTGTAAATAAAGCACCTTGTTTACGTGTAACATTTCTACATTTGCAGTGATCCATCTACTCAGCTAAATGATTGCATTGTGTCAATCCATGTCAATGAGTACAGAACATCATTACATGAGTGCATTACTGTCAGACACAAGTCCCCACACTAGGATCCTAACATGAGAAAGGTAAATGATGGTATTATTGGCTACAACCAACTTACTGAGTATTCTATACAAATATTGAACATATATTCTTGGAAGTTGACATACAGCATGTATGGCTCAGAAACAAGTCAATGGTAATTTACCCAGATGAGATTACCAGTACAACTAATTTGTGTAGTACAGAAGAGGATAACCTTATCAGTGATGGGCAACTGTATGTGTTGCAGGATATAGTTCAACATTTGTCATATGTGCCACACTTGCCAACAATGAAACTGCAAGACCCCACCAATGACAGTTGAAATTCCATACTTACCTGTCCAAGATAAAGCATGCATACTTTTTTGTGCCTGCTGCAGATGTCCCCCATGTGGTAAGGCATGCTTGGCCCTGTGGCCTTTTCCTTCCGGAACCTCCTCGCCATCTTCTGGTACCTGGTATTGATATCCAAAGTGTGACGGTACCTGCCTGTCCTTTTGTGGAAAGCATGGCGTTTCTCTGGTGTCATATTGGCAGCTGAAAAATGTGGAGAATGAAGCATTTAATACAGCATTGGGTGGAGGTAGAACATACCTGTAATGTACGCTGCATCCGCTGATGACACATGCAGTCCACCACACATTCCTCAACAATGACTTACTCCTAATCTATGGCTATTTCCTATCACCCATCTATGGTATCATGTACATGTCACTGGGACGATGGCTATCCATTGCTGACCATCAGGCACCAGAGGTGAGTGGACCAATGCGTCCTTGCTCAACATATGTGTTAACAAACTAGTGAGGATCACCTGGCCCAAGAAGTCTAGATTTCCTGGGTCCTTGTCAATATGGTGGGCTCTGTATGCAATCCACCACTTTGACACCCCTGGTGCTGCATCAAGGCTTGCCCAGGTATCATGGATGTAAGGTGGGGGTCATCAGATATGGGTGCTGGGAACTTCCTACCGGCTACTCTAAGGCATGGTAAAGCTTCATTCATGTGTTCTGGTTTAAAACTTGGTCCCATATTTATACTTTTTTACGCAAACCAGCGCTGGCGCTGGTTTGCGTCAAAAAATGTACTGCCGGCTAACACCATTCCTACGTGCTGCGGGCTGGTCTGAGTAAACAAAAATTACTCAAACCAGGCAGCACCGCTGTTGGTGAAAATGGGGGTTGTGCGTCAAAAAATGGTGCAAGTCAGGTTTGAGTCAAAAATCATGGCTCAAACCGGACTTGCGCCATTTTTTGATGCACAACCCCCATTGAAATAACTCCTGTCTTAGCAAAGACAGGAGTCATGCCCCAATGCCCAATGGCCAGTCCCAGGGCACAGTGGCATGAAGGGGTGCCCAAATTAGGCCCCCTTATGCCACTTTAAAAAAAAAAAATAATAATACTTACTTCAATTTACCTGTACTTATCTGGGATGGGTCCCCCCATCCATGGGTGTCATCCAGGGGTGGGCGAGGATGGCAGGGGGTGTCCCTGGGGGCAGGGAAGGGCACCTCTGGACTGCTTCCATGGTCAGAGACCATGGAAGTGAGCCCACAGGTCCCTTAACGCCTGCCCTGACCCAAGCGTTAAAAAACGGCGCACATCAGGCTGTGCGCCGTTTTTTAAGGCCCACCTCTTCCTGTGCGTCAAAATGATACTGGAGTATAAATAAGGCGCACAGGCCTTAAAGTCATTTTTGGGGCGGGAACTCCTACCTTGCATGTCATTAACGCAAGGCAATTTCCCGCACCCAAAAAATGACGGACAGAGAGGAATTTTGACGTCCGCGGGGTCGGGCATCATAGTATAAATATGGTCCACGGTTCTTGATGCACATTCGGCGCAAAACTGAATATAAATATGCCCCTCAGTCTGAGCGTACGTTACCAGGGGTCACACCTTTGATCATGATGTGCCCACGTGTACAAATATTGCTATGTCCCCATAAAGTTTGGCCAAAGCATGACCAGTACATCAAAGTTGTCTACAGATTACATAACTAATGCCCACTACCCTGTGTTATGTTGTTCTAAATGTGTAAAGTGGCACACACATGGTGGCTGTATGGGTGCCCTTAGGACCACAGTGAATTTGGCACTGCACTGGATGCTGCTACATTATTCTTATATATTGAACATCATGTGCACATGCATGCCAGACATCATCAAAGTACCAGGTAAGCACTCGGCATTCACATCATATGCACATGTATTGTGACCAAGATCACTCACAAATTTCATACCTCCATGACCATATGAGACTGCATGACACTGTTTTTGCATCTGAGGGGCATGTAATGGTTGTTGCAGTGGCCATTCCATTGTGACACCTATAGCTTTTGAGCCTGCCCCAGATGTTGAAGGTATCTACCTCTTGGTCACCGCTAACTGATAAACAACTGCCCAGGGGTTGTGTGAGTATTCCAAAGTGTTGAGGAGTGCTTTAATACATCCTTGTTTGTGGTTACTAATATGTGTGTGGCATTGAAAGGCACACACACTTGAGCAATAATGCCATGGGAGTTTAATTATGTCCATTTAGTTGTACCTTCCTGCATATTAACTGATTGAAATTATGGATGCCTTTTCAATACTTTGTGACCAGCCATTTTTGGCATGGTATTCCATTATTTGTCCAGGAAAGGATGACAAGATGTGCATAGGCATATGCCTCAACACAAACACACTTCCTCTGTGGTCCAAGAATGTATGTGTTGGTGCAGGTTTCTGAGTAAAGTGCCAGTGATGGTGCAGATGCAGGACAGCCCATAATGTGAGTAAGATGCAGCAGGCCTGTGGTACTAAATCAGCACATGTGTGTGGAGTAATAGACAAAGTTTGGGGTGCATGTGATACACAATGTACAGGAAGAGGAAAGTGCTAGTAGTCTGGACCCAGTGCATAGTCAAGCTACCTTAGATGGCCTGAGCCAATGACACAACAAGGTAGATTGAAGGAAAGTGGTGCTGCACCAAGTGCATCACTACAATCCTTGTGGCCCTTAGTCCACCACATTCCCCCGCTAAGAGTGCACCTAATGAGAAATAAGGCACAGCATGGTGAGGGTAGGGTCCCACTGCATCTATTTATATAGAGGCAAATGATGTACTCAGCAGGAGTAGCAACAAAACAGATCATCACAACTTCTGTTGATTACATAGGAGCCCATCATATACAATTATATGCCCCCTTATAACACCAGCTCTCAGCTGTCATTCACATTGCAGGAAATATGGCATTCAGTAATTTACCATATTTCCCAGAGGCATGTACTTTTGACCCCCAAACAGGTGTTGGGCTCCCCTCCCATACATGATGCATTCTGCAGGCCTCATGTTGTGTTGGTCAAAACAGAGTGGCGCTATGCATACATCACAACACTTTGTAATGATTGTGCAGGGAAGATGGCACTTCTGCTCTGCCTCTGCTATATAATTGTATATTACAATGGCAGCACGAAGCTGGTGCTGGGGCTCTAAATACAGGCAGCATACTACATGCCTAGATCCTTTGACAAAACCTGGTGCACTCAACCTTATCAGTGCCTGTCAGGCACATGGAAATAATGGTGTTGCTACGGAAATGGGATACTTATCAACTGCTCCACCAAGCTCAATGCCCAGGTGATCCAATAGATCTTGCTCTCTTGCGATTAGGTCAGCTCAACTGTGTTTTAGTTGGTGGTCATTACATCTGGTGCCAAGTACTCGCATCAGGTGGTGGAGAACCTTGCCCCACTGCAGCTTCCTGGCCTCTCTGGGGTAGCCCTGGATTGTGTGGCCACCAAGTACAAGCATCATAGAGAGGTAATGCTGCACAAGCCAAATCAAGCCCCCCAGCTCATCTGCCAACATCTTGCCCATCCCCCCTTTCGCTGACATCATGCAGTATATAGTAACTGCAAATGCAGTTGCAGGGAAAACAATAAAATGTAAAACTATCCCCAACTACCCAACAAACTATCCTACCCCTAGACAAACACCCCACAATACAGTGACAGCTACAGTACAAAAACACTCCAAAAGACCTATTAAAAGACAAAAAAGACAGAATAGCTACAGGACACAGCACAAAAACACCCAAAAAACACCAATTCACCCACAACTCCAGCTCCACACACCCTCACACAGTCACCGACAATAAGACTGTGAAGTGAAAGTGAAAGTGAACTCACTGTACCATGTATGCAGACAGGATGTCCTGTTTCATCACTTCCTGGGCGTGTGCATCATGTTTTCAGTTATGTGTTTTTTTTTTTATGCATGACTGTCATGCATTGATTTTGTCCCATTGTGCGCGGAAAAAAGGCCTGTAGACTTGCGATACACGCTCTGGGACCAGGTGTCATTTTTCTGGCGTTGCGGAGTATGGAATTGAGCCATTTGCGTCACAAATTTTAGACGCATGACAGAAATGTGTGGAATGCAGTATGGAGTGCACCCAGATTCACATACCATGTCACATGGGCTATGCAATAATGTTGTCATAATGGTATGGCTACATGTGTGTGGCTATCTATTCATATCTTGATGGTGACATTGGTATGTTCAACGTATATGTTTGTTTATATGTGTGATGCATGTGATGACTTATACTTTGTGCATATGTAGATATACTGTGTCCACATACATGTTAACACATGTGTACTATGAGTGTACATATGTGTTTGAAGACTTATTTGTGGGTGTACCACATTGTTATGTCTGATATACAAATGTACACATACCAACAACACAATAGATATGATGGCCTATGCCCAATACATGGCAAGGCATGTGACAACAATGACATTTTGTAGTCAGAGGATGCAGTAGACTACGGCTGGGTCGAAATCATGTTACCCCTGGCAGTTTGCATGTGCATGTGTGTGCACCCTGTGGTGTGTTGTTGGTTCAGCCTTCATGATGCTCTGCTGCACATGTGACATATAGTTCCCCATTCATCTTAGTTGCATGAGATGGTAGAAACACATGTTGGTGAAGGTTGCTATATGCAGTTTGTGTGTAATGATATGTGTAGTTTCATTTCTGTAACATATGACCACAGTGGTGTGTCCATGGGATATGAAACCACACATATCTATTTTCCTGCATGGAGACATGTTGAACTTTGGCAAATGCCTGTGTAGTCATATCAGTGTTATCTACGTTTCCATATGTTGGAACACATGTGAAGGTAATTTATTTATGTCAATGATCTTGTGATACATATGCAATTACATTTTGCGGTAAGATGCCTTTTGTTAAGACTCCAATAGACATTACCATGCCTGAGCCATTTAAGTGGTAAATGTGTGCTGATATATCTTATATATGTGTGCATGCCACCAACTAGGCACTCAAATTCATCCACATCATGTGTGTTATTACTGTCACATACAATGGCATACCACTGTGTAGCAGTGCTGCAATATGGCAAAGATGGCAACCTACTCTTCACTACTACTGTGGGAGTTTTTATGCTGACACAAATCCATGGTTGCATGTGAAGTGGCAGGTTTACAGAGCTCCAGATTACTCAGTCCACTCTGCACAGGCATCAGTCCAAATTGACAACAATGTCAAAAGTTTATGTAGCCAGAGCAGTGGTGTTAGGGTGTTTTGAGCAGGGATCTCACATCTTCATGATAGCTAATCAGCAGAGCAGTGCACAGTCCCCTGCAGAAAGACACATGCACAATTGTGATCAAACGGACTGGGATATACATTTTTCCTCTGGGGTACTTGATGTCAGCCTTCCCCTACCATTTCCTGAGGAATGGCTACTTGCACATGTTGGACATGTTTCAACAATTGATGTCCTTAGTAATTTCCATGGGCAGCTTGGTTAGGGGCTGTATCTCTGTAGTGACTTCAATTTTGTAAACGTGCTAGGGGACAGATGGTATTATCTGGCACTGCCTCCTGTCATGTTGGCATGCAATTGCCAACTATCAGGTTATAGTAGTGGCCAACATGACTGGGTTGCGTACTGACCTAGCCACCCTCTCTGTACATATGTTGGGTGATCACATTTAGACAATGATGTGATGCACAGTCAGTATTGGTCTACGTGTGTTTCTTCTCCACGTTTTACAGCATTACTTGTAAAGAATATATTATGTCCTGGATTGCTGCCTTTCTTTAGGCTGCTTACACTTTGTACACATTGTCTGGTCATACATGGACAGGATGCGACATGTGACTTCTGTAGATTGTAGATGAACACATCTTCTACTACTGGCTACACGATAGTTACCCTCCCATTGCTGGTATTTGCGAGATTTCATCTGTGCCACACACACGTTGCATTACACCCACCACAGCACTTGTGTCATTGCCAAGTGACCTCCCATGTCATAATTCCAAGTATCTGTGGGAACTTCTCAGCTGTCCATCCACGTCATCCATTGAACATGGGTATGTATTTGTTCCTGCATGCCACAACCTATGTAACTCTTACCATGACTTTGTGATGTTGATGTGTAAAATCATCTCAGTGCTGCTTTTTTCATTAGCCAAATGCATCATATGTGTCTACTTCTACCCTCATTCATTTTTTAAATGGCTCTCTGGCATGTTTGGAGATTGCTGGGCACATTTGCACATACCACACCTGATTGCCATGTTGGAGACAAAAACATATTTGGGATAATTTGTAACTGTTGGTACCCCTTGCTCTTAGTCTGGCATGTGAGTGACAAAGAGAGGTGTGTATTACTATGTGCTGTGTGATCTTGTTACACAGAGAATACTAGGTAACCCTGCTGACACATGTCAACCATGGTTGGTACTTGCAAACCGTTTGCTACCTAGGACATACACCCGTACATCACCTTTCACATGTACATCTGGAATTGCTGTAGGCATGGGTCAAGACAGCAGATTTGTGTGACAAGTGTGTATCTAATGTACATAGGGAGTGAAACACACTCTGCCTACTTTCCATCCAGACAATAATGTGGTGGTTCATTGTCCCATTTTATTCTTAGATCCTGACAATGGGCCATATGTTTGAATAGTGATTCAACATCCATTGCTGCTTCATTTGTCTGGCAACCCATAGCACACTCCACAGCCAATGTATGTGTGCCATAAGTGTGGTACAGCACACCATATGTCATGGTTCTGCCCAATGGCAGTGCCAGGACTTTATCCCATGGATACGCAGTGCAGGGTCTGCCTCTAACATTGGTTACAAACCCTGTACAGTTACAGAAGGTCCATTGTTACCAATGATGTGCCCCACCTTGTCACACATGCACAGTGCAGGTGAAACAGCAATCCCCTTGAGATGTAACACTGTTCAGTTCCTACATTACTTAAACATCATTTGATAACAGTCCCTACCTTATGTATTTCCCCACTGCATACATCCTGGCAAGCATGGTGATGATGTGGGGAAAGGGCTAGGAATTAGCACAGTGCCCACTTGTAGGCACGTTATATGTTGTGGTGCATGGATCTAGGCCTTCAAGAGTCACATGCCCATGAGTTACAACTCACTGATATGTGACATGGAGGCACTGGACCCTCAACAAACATCACAAACTATGTTACTACCATACTTGTAACTATTGTGTTTCTTTCCTGCTCTCTGAGGTTTGCATTACATTCCAATGGTTTATGTATTGGAGAATGAGTAGGCCAAGGAGATTCAGGTGGAAAGTATTTTATTGGTGCTATTTACAAAGTGATAATGATTGTACAGTCACTTTGTGTACAATTTGTAGTGTCCTGCGAAATCCTTCATCAGTGTTATGTAGTTCCCCTTAAAAATGTGCTGCACCTTTGTTATCATTCTACCTGTTCATCCCAGGGAACATTGTCCGTGTACAGACATTATGCAGGACCGATATGATCTTATATACCAGTGGTGGAGCCTACAACAGGCTTCTCCCTGTCAGGGCCAGGCACCTAAACATTGACTGCAGAAGCCCAAATGTCCTCTCCACCACAGTGTGTGTTCTTCTGTGCCCTTCATTATATGCACGCTCTTCTACCATTGTGGGATTGGCAAATGGAGTCATGACCCTTGGCTGTATGCCGTAACTTTGATCAGCTGCAAAGGAATTAGAGAAGATGTGTTGGTAAAGCTTGATAGTGGTTTGGTATATACCATGGCAGTTGTTAGTTTTAGTTGGAGTGGCGACTCTGACTTACTTCTGGTATAGTGTATGTTCATATTTTGTGAGATGGTTTAATGGGCCTGTGTTGATGAACATGACAATCTTGGGTTGTGACTCAGGGACCTGGGGATTGTCAAATTAAATCCAAACTGATTGTTCAACCACTGCAAGTATGTGTTGTGTGTCCATATTTGAGGCAGTGTCCTATTGTTGGTGGAACCTACTGTCGTAGGTTTGGACTCTTGCTCTGGGCAAGACTGCTGGTTCAGGGATGACAGTACTTATGTTTGTAGGCGACTATGCCTATCCTACAAGTTGCAACTGTAGTCCCAGCCCTTCCAGCTCACTAGTAGTACCTCACCAATGACCCAAACTTTTAAAGGTGATTTGTGGCAACCGTTACGCATGTAGTCAGAAGTATGACATCTCAGGGAGTGTTGTGGTTAAACAGAGATTACCCCTTTCTCACAGATATATCATGTCTCAACCAAACACAGGCAATAACGAAGATGCAGTAATGTTTCAATAGTTTTTATTTAATACAATGCGGTAAATCGCATGGGCTGCAATGATTAGGATAATGAATAGTGCAACAAATAAGATTGTAAAGATGAGAGTCATGATTATGAAGACTCCCACCATCTTGCGTTAGCATGGAAAGACATAAAGGGGGTGATTCTAATTCTGGCGGGCGGCGGAGGCCGCCCGCCAGAATTCCGCCCCCATAATACCGCTCCGCGGTCAGAAGACCGCGGAGGGTATTATGAGTTTTTCCCTGGGCTGGCGGGCGGACTCCAAAAGACCGCCCGCCAGCCCAGGGAAAAACTCCCTTCCCACGAGGATGCCGGCTCGTAATCGAGCCGGCGGAGTGGGAAGGTGCGACGGGTGCAGTAGCACCCGTCGCGTATTTCAGTGTCTGCAAGGCAGACACTGAAATACCTTGCGGGGCCCTCTTACTGGGGCCCCTGCCGTGCCCATGCCATTGGCATGGGCACGGCAGGGGCCCACAGGGGCCCCGCGACCCCCCTACCGCCATCCTGTTCATGGCGGCTTTCCCGCCATGAACAGGATGGCGGTAGGGGGGGTCAGAATCCCCCATGGCGGCGCAGCAAGCTGCGCCACCATGGGGGATTCTGAGGGCAGCGGTAAACCGGCGGGAGACCGCCGGTTTACCCTTTCTGACCGCGGCCAAAGCGCCGCGGTCGGAATGCCCTGCGGGGCACCGCCGGCCTGTCGGCGGTGCTCCCGTCGACCCTCGCCCCGGCGGTCGAAGACCGCCGGGGTTAGAATCAGCCCCAAAGTGTATAATAAGTCCTAGTACCCTATCGTGATAGGCCTAACCTTCGACCTAGAAGAGAGCTGGGTATGTTAAACCTAATCTGCCAATGACATGTCCCTGGGAGGAACCCCCAACCCTTGTTACCTTGAAATGAGGTCTCAAGCTCAGACTTCGGAAGAACACGAAGTCCGGGTCAGCGTCAAGGTGACGTGCAGCATTGATAGCAGCAATGGTATCTGGTTTGAATCCCTCTGATTATCTGTCTAAAGTGTGATGTATTTATACTGATCTACTTGGACTCCTGACGTAGGTTGTTCCAAAACAATAGATAATATTGCATGCTTGGGAAGGTAATTTCTAATGTGAGCACCTACAGTTTGTTTGTCTTTGTCGCATAAGTTGACACCTTAGCGCGGTGACACTGATAAGATAACTCTAAACAACAGGGCCTAAATATAAACAAGACAGCCATCTTAGAAGAATTAATTAAATAAATGGTCTAAGACAGAGCACGCTAAGTAGGTTAAAAGTCACTAGGTGACGGGGGCACTAGTCTGAAAGCCAAAGGCTAAGCTAACTCCTGTTATCTCATTAAAACAAAATAGGATTCACTACACTACCACCTCCTTGCACCACAGTGGTGGCATATGTAGAGACACCATGGTAGCCCTACAAAGCCAAACTCAGGCCTCCATGTTACCATGTGGCACTATGCATACAGTGGTTGAGCAAAATTTGGTGCAGTGGAATCTCCACAGTTCTTGTACATGATTTCTGACAGACACTTCCAACACATGCACAGTGCAGGCGTTGGGAAGGGGCACACCATTTGTTTATATGGGTCCCTACGTACAGTGCATGAAAGGTCAGGCATGTCCTCTATACTCCTACAGAGTCCTACTATGGCATCCATGATCTTTACATTATTGCATAAGCACTGCACCATGGTGAACCATTTATTGTATACAGGACACACATGGTGGTGTTGAGGGCGCTAAGGGGCGCATGTGAGGTGGCACTGGAGTAAGTGATGCACCATTTCTCATTATTCTGGCCCATGGTCTTTCATGGAATGTAATGTTGTATTCCTATGTGTGCAACACAATGCAGCAGATAGGAGAATGTGCACACTAAGGTCTGTCATTTATATGTAGTTGGTAATGGCCCCACTTGGGTGGCATTTGATATTGGTGCTGCCTAAGGCTTGAACACCATGATTAATGTGGGGCTGTGCCTATGTGTGACTTTCTTTACATTGACATGGCTTTTGCCATTCATGTAGCTAAGCTTTTCATTGTTTGGTGTAATGTGTGTGGGATCTGTATTTAGGTGTCAGAGAGTGGACACTAGTAGTGGTTTGGGCTCAGCTTCTGTATGCAAAGGGGACATAGCTCCACCTGTCCTCACGTGGTGTGCCAGTCAGGTTGTGGCTACTTTATGTACATGTGGTTGTATGTTTGTGTGATGTGCAATGATTGTGGTGTTATGTGTTGTTGTTTGTACATCTTTGTTCCCCTGCCCATGTGTGTTTAGTGTGGTGTATGTCTTGTTTGTCCTACAAGGTTGGTGTGTTGTTTGTGTACTGATTGGTATGGTGGCTGACCAATGAGTGGGCCATTGCCATATTGCCCATCCTGGAACCTATTGTTGATGGCGGAATGCTGGAATATGTACACATTATGTACACTGCCCAAGTATTTTGCAAGGATGTTTGTGAAGAGCCCACGGTGGTCCACAATGGCCAGCACATTTATGGAATGGGTGCGCTTGCAGTTCCTGTATAGATGTTCAGTTGCTGCAGGTGGCACCAGTTGGGTGCAGTCCATTGCACCAAGCACATGCGGGAACCCAGCAATTTGATAGAAACCTTACTTGGTTTCCTGCTGCAGTTGCAGGGTGTTTGGAAAGTAGATGAGATGGGGTGTGAGGTGTATGATTGAGTCCAGGACCTTTGGAAGGAAGACCGAGAATGATGGCTGGGAGATACCAGACTCTTGTGCACCTGCTGTCTGAAAAGATCCAGATGCCAGCATATAGAGGACAGTGAGGAGTTTGGTTCATGGGTAGAATAGTTGTTGGAGTTTCCACCCTTGCAATGATGTCTGACGCAATGAGGTGCAGCAGACATACATATGATTCCCGGTTCAGTCAGTAAGTCCTGATCACATCTTGTTCCCTGAGCCGAAAGATGGTTGTACTATGTCTAAATTTCCTCTGCCGCCTTCTGCTCTGCCTTTTTGGCTGCTGTGGTGGTGTTTGGGATTGCCTGCGGTGGTGGTGGAGAAACCTGCTGTCTTCGATGACGTCTGCGGCGTGTGCCAAGGTGGAGCAGTAACACTTCCATACTGTCCCGGAGGTTGCAAATTCTTCTTCTGTGTGCTTTCCGTCAGTGCTGGTTTGTGGGCCTCTTTCTAATGCCTGGTCTGACCAGGTGTTAAAATTTGATGCAAATCGTCTGTAGCATAATTTTTTGGGCGCGCTTCCTTAGTGTGCGTCGTTTTAGCGTCGAGAGGTAAAAATGGAGCTGGAAGGCTAGCGTAACTTTTTGGAAGGGAACGCCCTGCATATAATTATCGCAATATGACGCAAAGTGGCACTCCCAAAAAATGACGCTAACTCAGATATTTTGATGATAGATGGCTCTAGCATCAAACTATAAATATGGAGTTAAGTTAGCGCCGTTTTTGCATCAAAAACAATGATGCAAAGGCAGCGCAAACTTTTCATAAATAGAGGGCTTAGTTTTTCCAAGTGTAATGACATCATGACCACAACTCTCATTTGAAAAACAAAACTGCAAATCAATTAGAATTAACACTTCAGTCTTTCGAAGCCTTCAGCACTCAATTAGAATTAACACTTCAGTCTTCCGAAGCCTTCAGCACTCGACCTTGATATAACCATGCATTCCAAAAGCCCAAAAGTTATAGCTGCCAATGCCAGGATACTCCTTTCATCCGGTAGCGCTTCTCTCAGGCTCTTAGTTCTTGTGCACAACAAGCTCCTTTTTAATTTTAGCATCTGCAGCTTTGGAAAAGCAAGCTTTCAAGATTAGAACATACAAAATAATGTGCCCTTCATTCCACCCAAACTAAAATGAACACAAATATACTTTTAAATATGTTTTAAATGTATAACTTGTTGAATATAAAATGATTATAAAGAATAACATTTCTAAATTACAATAACATTGACATTCTTACAAACAAGTGTTAAATGTGGCTTACATGAAAACGCATAACTTTCATTGTGCACTTTTCACGAATATATTTCAGTGCACTACGTTAACAATTTGTTTTACATATTACAAAAAAAAAAACACCCCTTCTTCTCACGTTTTAAGAAGCATAATGGTGCAGCCAGGTTATCCTCATTTAATCCTCCCTCTGATGACATGTAGCGTCATCACAAACCCACTTCATTCTTGAATGAGACTTTCTAAAATCTAGTCGTCTTAAACAGCTTTCGTCTGGATTCTTCCAAATGTTTCATGTCATCGTAATATTTACACTGACTATCTTCCAACTCAACCTCTGCTCTCTTTCTCTTTCTGCTTTGCTGAATCCTCATTCCTCTGAAAATGTTGTATCTAACGAACAGAACTATTCCCACTGTGGAAATAATCAGCAATGGTCTCAACACGAAACCTACAATTTCACTTCCCAAATTTCCAAATCATCTACCTATATTAGAAAATCCATCTCCAATTGCTTCCCATGCACCAGTCATTTCCAGCTCTTTCAAATCCTTTGTCAACTCTGAAATATTCTGGATATACTTCTGCAAATCCTTAGATTTGTCCAGAATGAAGGTACAACATTATTGGACCATAAGCATCCGGCAGACTCCACCCTCTTTTGCGGGCAACATGTTTAACGCTAGTTGATTTGGCAAAACTATTGATCTGATCACTAACACCTCATAATTTATGACCAGTAATGCTCTAGCAGTTATCCACTATAGTAGACAGCCTTCTAATATTAAATTCATTCAAAATCACTTCTTCTGCACTCAAACCTCGCTTAAATCTAGAACCATGAGTCCAAACAGGATTGTCAAAATGCTCTACATGATACATTTTGGGAAAAACAATCCCCAAATAACATGTTACATACCATCTTTTTGTCTATCTAAAATAAACATGTTTTCCACAAACAAAATAAAATCCAGAGATAACAGCGTCCTCTCCATCCAAATACAACTTATAGTTCCCATGAACTTCAAAAGTGTGTAAACATTCGCTCTTTCCCACAAGCACATTATCAGACTCAGATCTTTCCATCCAAATGCACAATCTTCCTTTGTGTTCGAAGTCTAGAGCTAAGGTAGCTAAGTTTACAGCTAACTGGTATTCTATGTGTTCCTTTGCCCGCTTATTTTGACTCCAGAAATGCCCATCTAACTGTGAGCTGGCTTCAACTAAATTAAGGAATCTCTTCTCAACCTCTGATAATATACAAGTTAAATTGTGCCAGTGTGCATAAACTGTGTCTAGAGTAGAAACAGGTTTGAAAAATTTTGCATTGTTTTTTATTTCCAAGGAAGCTGGGCATCTGTTCGAATGGTGAGTTATAGGGATCTCTATAATCGTAGTTGAAAAATAATACTGATAATGTTTTGGCCCATAAAATAAACTGAACAAAAAACTACATGAAATTCCATAAGTCACAGGAATATGATGATAGGCAATGTCTTCTGAAAGAGAAGCAGTCAATAGAGTGCATATATAAAAATCCCTCACTTCCATAGTCTCTACATATTCATATAATAGGTGAAAATATACATTTTCAGAATAATCTCCCCTAGATGCATTTAAGCGTAATGCTTTCTCATCTAACTTAATAATTTGGGGGGATCACTAGAAGAAATCTCCTCTTCTTTAGGACTGGTAGGAGAAAACACTCCTACTAGCAAAATTATTAGTATTGCAAAGGAAATGAACAATAAAGCACCTACTATGTTTTTACATCTATTTCTCTTGCTTGGCTCCATTACATCTTTAGAACTAGATCTACTTCTAAGCAAATACGACGGCAGCAAAAAATTGTCTTTGTTGATTTCACCAATGCAAGCAGCAAAAGAAAGTTCAAAAGTTCATTTGTCAACAGTATAAAATATTTGTGAGGCTTCTCTAGCCCTACTCCGTGTTCTAAGTGACAACTCACTTTCTTCTATGAGGGCCTAAGAAATCTTCCAAACTCTCGATCCCAATGAATGTAAATGTCGCTAATGTGGATGCAAACTAAACTCATAGATGACAATGAAAATTCACAATGTTCAGTTCATAGAGGTTCTCCCAAATCTGTATGTTTACTCCAATACTACCAGGTTTCTTGATCTGCGTCATTAGCAAAGTAGGTCCACTGAAGTGACGAATACATATGACTAAGCACTCTTGTTCTATTTGACTTTCTCAATGGCACACCTTCGTCTTCACTTCCGCTCAGATCAGAGTTCTCAGATTCCTTAGTAATTGGCAGTGGCACACGCTCCTTAGGCTGACTCACTTTTCATCGTTCTTGTCTTTGGGTCAACAGTAACCAGCTTTCACTCGCTTTCTACCAACACTCATTCTTTCTCTGGGGTCTGATTCTGAATCTGACTGACTCGCCCAGAACAAGACTCTACTGTTTCAACTTCAGAGTCAGTCGTGACTTGCTCAAGACCCTCTTCAAGTTGATCTTGTCCCTGACAGCTTGGATGACCAATTCTGGTTGTCTTTCTCGAACCACTGATTCCTCTGGGACAGGTGCTGTTGTATCAAGGAGACACTCAACTCTGTGAGTAAGAGAAGCCTGGATCCAATTGGGAAGACCTCCATAATTCACAGCAGTCATGGGCACTAGGATCACCTGGTAAAGTCCACGCCACCGAGGTTCCAGACATGTTTTTATAATGTGTTTCTTCGTCAGGATCCATTAATGGAGAAACTGTAGTCGATCTGACCTGATGAGGCACAGAATGCACCACATCAGCTAGTCCTTTGCACTAGTACAGGACTATGGGGGTTATTCCAACTTTGGAGGAAGTGGTAATCCGTCCCAAAAGTGACGGTAAAGTGACGGATATACCACCAGCCGTATTACGAGTCCATTATATCCTATGGAACTCGTAATACGGCTGGTGGTAAATCCGTCACATTTGGGACGGATTACCACCTCCTCCAAAGTTGGAATAACCCCCTATATCATGTGTTATATTCACAAGTGCATTTGAAGAAATCGCTGGCAGTCTCATCACCCTCCCTATCAGGATTTAATGGGGGAACAGTTCAGTCTTTCAATCAGGTACACTTCGAATATTCATCAACACAAGGGGCAAAGCATGAGGCCATTTTAAGGATGTCGAAGCACATTCAGGGGTCAAACTATTTGGTGAGGTTTTTGGAAATTCAGCATTTGGTTTAACAGTAATCCAAAAAGGTTCTTAACCTTTTATCAGTCCGATATATTTTCCTGAAAAATCCCACACTTAAAGTTTAACAGTTTCTCTCAAATCTGGTGACACATCGTTAACTGTTAACCAAGTCAATAAAGTGCAATGTGATTAACTTTTCATCAGCTTAAAGACAGCATCCTCATCTTGAGTATGAACTTCTATTCCTGCTGGAGTACAACAGATGACAATTCAATTTTGACAGTAAATCTCTTTCCAAGAGATTCACTGGACTGCGATCACATTTGTGCTTGTATATATGTATGTATGTATGTATGTTAGATTTATAAAGCACATTCCGGCTCACGCAGAGCATCAAAGCGCTAAACATAGAAGGTGAGGAAACACCGAAAAACCATCAAAAGAAACAGACAAGAAGAGAAAAGATAAAAAAAGGGAGATGTCCAAAACTGAGGCTAACGAGGAAAGAGCCATGTTTTGATCAGTTTCCTAAAACTTAGGTAACTGGGTTCTTTCCTGATATTCAGAGGAAGCGAGTTCCAACATTTTGCTGCAGCCACGGTAAAAGCTTTATCACACCATTTGGCTTTGTTGGTACGAGGAACCTGAATTTTATAGTCCTTAGATGACCTAAGATGTCTCTTGGGTACATACCAACAACACCTAGTGGTAAGATATTGAGGACCAATACCGTGAGCTGCTTTGTAAGTCAGGCAGAGCGATTTAAAAATAATACGCTGAGCCACCGGTAGCCAATGTAGTTGTCTAAGGCTCCCACTAACTGAAACCCAGCGAGAAAGATTAAGGACAGCTCTAGCAGCCGAGTTCTGGACCAACTGTTACTTATTCATCAAGGCTTTGTCCAGGTTAAGAAAAAGGGCATTGCAATAGCCTATTTTGGACATAACCAGAGCTAAGGTAGCAGAGACTCTCCATTCATATTGAAGATAAGGAAAAACTTTCCTTAGCATTTTAATGAGCCATACGCATGTTTTTACAGTGTGATTCACCTGACTTTTAAAAGATAAATGATCATCAAAAATGATTCCCAAATTCTTGCTAACAGTAGTAGGGATTGGAAAGGTACCACAATCTGTCGGCCGCCAGCGTGGATTCCATTGCTCGTTGCCCGACCCGAAACAAAGAATTTCAGTTTTGGCAACATTCAATTTGAGCCAGTTAGTCCTCATCCAATTGCTGACTGCTTGCATGCAGTTATTGAAACGATCCGCCACCTCCTCCCAGTTCTTATTAACTGGGATGATTAACTGTGTATCATCCGCATAGTAGGTGGGGATAAATCCAAAGGATCGAATCAAATTTGCCAACGCGGCAACATACACATTAAACAGGGTAGGACTCAGTGAAGATCCCTGCGGAGTCCCGCAGGGTAATAAATAAGGTGTAGATCTAAAATTACCACAACTAACAGTGGTCCATCTGTTAGTCAAAAAAGATTCCCAAAGTTTAAGAGCTCGCTCTCTAATCCCTACTTGGTAAAGGCAGGTCAACAAAAATTGCGGAGAGATGGTATCAAACGCCGCCGATAAATCCAGTAAAACTAACAAGACCCCATGCCCTTCATCTGCCAATCTCCGAATGGAGTCAGAGGATGAAATGAGAGCGGTCTCTGTACTATGCGCCTTTCTAAAACCATGTTGAGAGGAATCTAGGCCTCCCACTTCCGCTAGAAATTCTACTAGTTCCTTATTCATGACTTTCTCCAAGATCTTTGCCAAAAAAGGAAGAAGAGCAATTGGCCGTAGATTGTCTAGGTCCTGGCTATCACCATCTGGCTTCTTTTTCAGGGGGACAACTATAGTCTCCTTCCATAAAGCGGGATAAATCCCGAATTGAGGACCTCCTGAAAAATCGGAACTAATGCCTGAGCCATAAGGTCTGGGGCCAATTGAAAGATGGAAGAGGGGCAAGGGTCAAGAGGGGAACCTGCCTTAATATCGAGAATCAATTTTCTGATGCTATCCTGAGTCGGGATTTGGAAATCAGATAGAACTTTACAGCTAGCTTTGGGATCCGGGAACACCGTAAAAGATTGTTCCCTGGGAGCCTCATGAGGAATAAAATTGGCATGAATTTGAAGGCTTTTGTTCTCGAAGTGCCTGGCTACCTTATCACAAAACTCCTGGGAGTTTTCTAATTCGGATGGCCTAGAGGGAGTAGATAATGCCTTGATCACTTTAAAAAGTTCTCTAGGGGCATTCAATGCCTCCTTAACTTTAGCAGTGTAAAAATTAGATTTAGCCTTACAACAAGCCGCTTTATAGATTTTAAGAGTAGACTTCAATAGGTCCCTTTCCTCTGGGACAGGATTAAATTTCCACTGTCGCTCCTGTTGCCGATAATTTCTCTGGAGAAATTTAAGTTCACTAGTGAACCAAGGTTGACTAGGCTTCTTCCGGCTACAGGGCCCGAGAGTCTTAGGGGGAGCCAGTTAAGTCATTGCAGTAACTGAGGCATTTTTACTGTAACTGGGGCAGTTTCTTGAGCTGTCATTTGTTTTTTCTGCACACCAACAACTTGGATTGTTTTTCCTGAGAGGGATAGGTTTGGGACTTGTACTGTTCTCAGAGTAGAACTGGTAGCATCAGTGTCAACCAAAAATGACATAGGACTGCCATCCACTTCACTATCCATGAATGTTCCACTCTGGTCTACCTCTAAGGCTGTGCCAAGTACGCAGTCTTCCTTCCCTCTCAGGCACTCTCATGTCGACTGATCGGAACCATTTCTTTCATCTGTGTCAAACAAAGGGAACTGTTTCAATGGATTATTATCCTATAACCCATTCACATTCATTCTCATGCCCTGATTTATATTCTGGTGTGATCAACAGTATTCTGCTGTGGCATCGGGGGTTGAGGGACTTCCATCACCAAAATTTGGCTCCTTGGTCTTTGGACACCCTGCATCTGGTTAGGATTGTTATTATGAGAAGGTAAAAATCCTGCATTTTGAACCTGATTAACCAGATTTAAACAACATTCCTTTTTCCAATGTCCCAGCTTCTTGCAGCGGTGACAAGGAGTTGATCTTTTAAGACTATTTACATCCATTCCTGCACTAGGGACTATTGGGACTCCTTGACCTCTACCTTGCATTGTAGTCTGTGGCTGTTGATATACACCTTGCATTGTACCGGTATTGTTTACAGCTATGGGCATCTGGCTAGTTCTTTGAGGTGCTTTCATGTGGGCAAGCATCAACTTTTTCTTCATCTTTTTCTGTTTCATTTCTATTTTATCATAGCAATGTTTAGCAGGACACAAAATCTCATCAATGGACTTATTCTGCCAATAGATTAGATGCTGCTGAATCATTATACTTATCTGTGGCATCAATCCCGTCACAACCCTCAACACAAAATGTCCCATATCTTTTACCTCTAAACTCTCTATACCACTTTAATGTAGGAATGTTTGTAACAGTCTTCCATAATAAGCATGGATCGACTCCTTTGGTTCTTTAGTTGTTCTTTCAATCTTGAGGAGGAACTTTCCTTTTCAAGAATGTCATGACCTCCTGATATTCCTTCATCACCTATAGCCAAGGATTCTTAGGTACTACATTCCTAGTCGGTTCTGTCTTAGGCCATCGATCAGCTATTTTGCATTTAGTCCACAAGTCACTTGAGACGACAATGTCAAACAATGTATTCAAATGAATCCACAACACCTTTCAATACCATTCTCCTAGTTTCTCTCGCAACTTTGGGAAATCATTGGTAAATGATGCAAAATCACTTCGACTCCACGGCATATGAATATAACCACAACCAGGCATACCTCCCTCTGTTCCAGTTAGTGAGGGTTCACGTAAAGGTTTCTTCACCTCTTTCTTTTTTGTTCATTTGGTCTCCCACTTATCTAATTCAATTCATTTCCTAATGTTGTGAATCAATTCACTAATCTGAGTCTTTAATCCCGGAGTTCTCTTCTCAGCAAGGTCTTTTTCACTGAAACATAATCAATAGCTCCTTTGCAAAGCCTTGGTATTATTTGAGTCTACCTCATATTTTTGAGCCAATGCTGCCAATTTATCATGAACTTGGCCCGCTCACTTAGTAATATTCCTACACATGAACGCAAGGTAATCTTCTTGATAAGTCTCTAGCTGTTCCAAGCCAAGATTTCCAACTATCATTGCTCTGAATTCTATTGTTAACTTTGCCAAGTTTGCCAAGTTTAAAGTCCTCTCTCTCAGTGTTGATGGAAGTGTTCCCTAACTCACTTCTGAGTGTTTCCATCAAAAAATAGTACTGAATCATTTATCTCTTTCACACTAATGGATAGTGTCACCACAGGAATTTCAGGTGTGGAATCACTTTCCTGAGCACCATTTCCTAAATTCAAAGGTGATTCCCATGCAAAAGCATTATGTGCTGTATCTTCTGATATGTATCTATTGAAGTGCATCCAGACATATTCAAAGTCGTATCTGCACTCACTCCACATGGAGTGCTAGTGTGAGTTGGAACTAGAGGAACAAACTCCCTAGCACCTGAAGTATTTGGAACTCCGCTCTGCCTTTCAGCATTATTGGGTATAGTCAAATTGTACGTATTTCTCCCGGAGCCTTCTGTATTATACATAGAAACTACAGGGCCTATAGTAACTGGGACTGTAAGAGCGGCAACAGCACTCACTGTAGGATCAACTGGGGCAAATTCTCTCAAACCTTCACTTCTTAACTCACGGGGTACGCTAGTGGAAGGAACCCCCACAAGACTAGGGGTCATCTTTGGAGCAGTCATAACATGATTCGGACCACTACCACTAGCAGTCTGATTTCCACTTCCATCCCTAACTTCGTTGTATAGAGGAGGACGTTCGGAAAGTAACACATCCAAAGGACTTTCTCCAGAGTCTTCATTGCTCTCCATACTCATATCATCAGGCTCCTTTTGTTTCCTCTCTTTCAGTTTCCAAGATGTTTTCCTTTTCTCTCCTCCCTCAACCACATCTGACATCAAAGCTGGATACAATCTAATTCTTTCTATCATGTCAGTGCTCCACCTTCTCTACTCAGCATCCCATCTAGAATCTGCATAAGTATGCATAGCTTTCTTCAATCTGCCTTGATTTTTTTCTTTTTCTCTTGCATGAGCAGGATGTTCCCAAGCATTAAGTGCTTCACATTATCCAGACCTAGGAGGTGGCTTAATTTCATATAACACTCTCCTCAAATGTTCAATAATTCTCAAATTAAATGTGCCCTATTGTGGGAATCTCAAGAACCATCCTTTTCTGTGATCTTGTACCATTGACCAAGCCAAGCACATGTATGGAGCCCTACATTAATCACCATATAGTGATCTGAGCTTCCTTCCGGAGGCACCACTTCTCCCTCTCTACTGGGAATATGAAGATCTCCTCTAAATATATCTCGTATAACTTTAAAGCATTTCATGTTTCAAAACTTTTCACAATAATCAAATTCAATTAAAAATAACACCATATCCACAATCCTTTGCTCTGACACAGCCCACAATTGCACAATGGAACCCACCAATTGCACTGTGGAACCTCATAACTTTGCACCACCAATAGCAGCCCAGTACCACACCAACCAACCTATACCAGCAGGGCACATTGTGACGTAGATCACAATCCTCACAGCAGTTACCTCTCCTTTACAATCTGCACACACACTTGCTTTGAAACATTACATACATACAAAATACAATACAGTAATCTTTGTCTGAGTCACTAAAGAATGAACAGTTTCAATCTCACAACAAAGTTTATAATCACTTCTGATGAGACCTCAAACTGCAGGGTAACATCTAAATCAATACTGTTTCTCTCTGCGCATTAAGATTCACAATACCAATTCGTCTTACACTCTTGTGAAGTAAGTCCCTATTTTAACCATGCCATTGACGACGTCTCACAACAAACACAAGCACTCAGCAGACAATATAAAATGGTGTCTTCTATACCTTTAAAACTATTCCGGGATCTTAGGCTACATCAGACCCGATAACCATTTCAATGTCTCTATAAATCACCACAGTCACACAGCATGCAAATCTCTCCATAAAACAACATCCAATTTCACAATCACTACAACCTAAACGCAAACCCCTGCATTGTTCAATCCTATTAAAACTCACTCTTTTGCTGCCAGTACAATTTTCTTCTGATACTCCACAACTTCGCAGATTCTCCAACTCTGGACATGGACACTAGGGTTTGGACTCTGGGGACTAACTATTCTATAGCCTAATTCCCGTCCAACTCAGTTCAGAAAGAGAACCATCCTCATTTGCTAGCATCTGCTCCAGCACGTGGCCCTATCTTTTTGTCAGAGGGTCCGATTAATTTTTTCTTATATGTTCTGAGGGGTGAAGAGATAATTTTACAAGATTATTCAAATCAATTACAGTGCAACTCAATAGACACACATCAAACCTCAGAGTCCAATTTAAAATTTCAGAGGGTTTTAATACAGACTTGAATTCAAAGTTATGTAGGTGAGTCTCAAAACCATAGCATAGATATACAAAGTCAACAATAGAGATTTAAGGCGTTGCACAATATTAAATCAAAGCAACATATAAAAGACCAAGGGGGTTATTCTAACTTTGGAGGAGGTGTTAATCCGTCCCAAAAGTGACGGAAAAGTGACGGATTTACCACCAGCCGTATTACGAGTCCATTATATCCTATGGAACTCGTAATAAGGCTGGTGGTATATCCGTCACTTTACCGTCACTTTTGGGACGGATTAACACTCCTCCAAAGTTAGAATAACCCCCAAAGACTCTTGGTGTGCGATCTCTGGATTCTAATATTAAGTTCTCTTGCCAAACCATTGAGTCTAGCTTCCGAACTATTCTAATACTAAAGTAATATTCTGAGAAAGGTTAGCAAACAGAACTTCAGTAGAAGATTCTGATCAAGAGAGGTGCAGTGTCATAAAGCCATACATAAAATATGAGGTCTCTACCTCAAAAAGGTCTGCTATGAGCAAGGGGCAGAGAGAATATGAATTTCTTAACTACTAAACCACACTTAGGCCCTCATTACAACCCTGGTGGTCAGTAAAAAAGCGGCAGTAATACCGCCAACAGGCTGGCGGTAAAAAAAGGAATTATGACCACAGCGAAAACTGCTCAGACAGACAGTCACTTTAACACACGGACCACCAGGGTGGTAATGGCCGCTAGGCTGGAGACTTCGGTCTCCAGCCAGGCGGCTGTCACAAACCCACCCTCGGAATTATGACCCCGCCTACCGCCATGGTTTTCGTTGCAAGCGTACCGCCACGAAAACCATGGCGGTAGGCACTATCAGTGCCATGGAATTCCTTCCCTGGCACTGATACGGGTCCCCCGCCCTCTCCCCTCCCCAGAGTTCTCCCCCACCCTAACCCTCCCTCTCCTGCCCCCTGCACATTTACACACCCACATGCACACACATATACACATATAAACATATGCATACCCACATCCACCCACGCATGCACACATACATTGCCACACACCGCAACACACATAACATACTTTGGTGCACACACGCATTCACAACACCAAACGTACACGTACACTTACATTCAGTCGTTCACACACTCATTCAACGCGACTCACACCTGCATGCACGCATACCAAAACATACACACACAGCCCCCACAAACACACAACACCCCCACACACGCACACAACATCCCCCACCCCCTCTCCTGTTGGAGAACCCGACTTACCTGCTTGCAGGGGGTCCTCTGGCTGGAGACAGGACGGGATGCGGCGCTGCTGTCAGCAGCAGCGTCCTCCAGCAAAACCCCGCCAGGCCGAATCATTGCTCATGATACGGTCAGCTGTGTTTTGCTGGTGTGTCACTGCTGCTGACAGCAGCGCCACTTTACCGCCCTCCGCCGCCATGACTGTCAACGGTATTCCGCCAGCCTTCTGGCGGAATTCTGGCAACGGTCATAATTCGGGTGGGCGGCTGGTAGCCACGGCAACGGTATGTTGGAGGCCGTCGCTGTGGCGGTAGGTGGCAGTTACCGCCAAAGTTTAAATGAGGGCCTTAGTTTTTCAAAGTGTGATGACATCATGACCAAAAATCTCATTTGAAAAAGAAAACGGCAAATCAATTATAATTCACACTTCAGTCTTCTGAATCCTTCAGCATTCGACTTTGATGCACTATCGCATTTAGGAATCTCAAAAGCTATAGCTCCCAATGCTGGGATACTCCTTTCATCCCATAGTGCTTCTCTCAGACTCTCTTATCTCTCGTGCACAACAAGCTTCTAGTTAATTTCAGCACCTGCATCTTTGAAGAAACAAGGTTTCAGATTGAAGATTAGAACATACAAAAAGAATGCGGAGTTCACTCCGACAAAACTAAAATTAACACAAATATACTTTTAATTCAAATATGTTTTAAATATCTAACTTGCTGAATATAAAATGATTATGAAGAATAACATTTCTAATATACTATAGCATTGACATTCTTGCAAACTAGTATTCAATGTGGCTTACATGAAACGTTAATTCTCATTGTCCATTTTTAACTAATATATTTCAGTGCACTACCTTAACAATTCATTTTATATGTTACAAAATGGGAAATAACCACCCCTTCTTCTCGGTTTTAAGAAGCATAGAGCACAGCCAGGTTATGCTCCTTCAGTAGCACTTCAAAAAAGAAATGTATGACTGAGAGAGGGTATGTAGAGGTGAGGGACACTGTTGGAGAGTGGTAGCGAGGGAATTTGTGGAGAAGAAGGTCATGGGGGGCGCCTAAACAGACTGTCACACCAGACTCCACTAGCGCTAAAGCCAGCCTTATGTGGGGGCCCCCCTCCATGTATTTTGCATGGAGGGGCCCTCAAGTTTCACTACGTCACTGCTGTAGCCACCACGATTGTGGCCCAGTAGCCCATTTCTGCTCTGTGGCATCCCAAACAGGTCTAGTAACATATGACTCCATTTTACACAATCTGAAAGCTCTGCTCACCTATGTCAGATCATACTGTAATAAAGCATAAAGATGTGAGTGTTGTTCATAAATGTAAGTCAATTTGAAAGTCATGTTTGAAGATCAGTCATTGTGCTATTCGTTGGGCATTCTCAAGTCACTCTCAGGCAGTAAATATTGTTTGACAAAGGATCCAGTTTTTGCATTTGAATCAAGGGACTGCATTCACCACATATGTTTTTATGGGCAGACTCTGATCGTGTCTGTTCTTTAACAATCATGATTTCTGTTCCTATATCGATTTGATGACTGATGTAAAATCACATTGCAATGTGTGCTTTCAAACCCTTTTGGGATTGCATGAGGCAAGCAGTAGATACTGAGCCTCAGCTAGAGGACTGGAAAAGTTTGCCTCTGATGACCAGGGGTCCATCCTAAATGACTGAAAACTGAGTCAAGTACACTCCTTTCAGCGCTTGAGTCACCATATTAGCACTGACTAGCTTTCACAGGCTTCTCAGTGGGGTAGGTTTGCATTAAGTTCCGAATTCAACAATCGCCTGCAGTGCAATTCCTGATTGTCCAAGATGCACAACCTTGCTCATAAATAGAGCATATCTTTTCCTAGAAAAAAGTACTTTAATACACTCAAAATGAAGTTACTACACACTACAATATACAGACACTAACCCACTGGTGTGCGATCACTGTACACAGGATTTAAGTTTCTCCTCTCTGCCCACCTACCCCCTAACTTTGTGCAAGGATAGTGTTGCAGGGTTCAGGCACAGGTGCAGTGCTACCCCTCTCCCACTTCAGAGTCTCTCTATAGTAAAGTGTAGGGAAAAGTAATTTAAAAAAAATATGAGTAAAAATATTTATATCTTATGTATTATTGTCAAATAATTGTATATATTTATTTTAAGTGCAGACCAAAAAAATAAAATGCTACATCACTTTTAACTTAATTAGAATTAAATTGTTAATTCATTTAAATATATTCAATTAGATTAAAATATGTTTCTGAAGATTACATTTAAAAATACATTCCCACATAAAGTAAAAAAAATATTTTTGTTATGTATTAATAATAATTGAAAGTGATGTATAGAATTAATTAAAAGTAATGTTGTTATATTTTGTTAACATGTAATCTAAATGTTTCAATTTATAAAAGGTAGTTAAAATATTTTATGATGAAATAATAAATATGCTTTGTTTTTATGTTTTTAGCATTAAATCATACTTATTTATATTTTTCAACTATTTTAAAGTATTTAATTAAAATTTACATTATTTCCTGTGGAGTTTTATTTAAAGTCCCTATCTCCATTATGTACTATGGGTGGGTGTTGCAGCACCACTGGTCCCATGTGCTACTGGACTTACTAGAGTTTCTTTTTGGCAACAACAACTTTAATGACACTGAGTGAGCCAATTAAGTACTCCTGGCTTTCTAGAATAGGTTCTTAGGCCTGGACATCTACCCATCTTTCCAATTTTGCTCCTGTCAACCTTCAGGCTGACCAAGATGAGGCGTAGTTCGGATGCTGTCACCAGGTTAGGCCCACTGAATTGTACCTTCTCAAAGTTTATGCCATGAGTCCCGTTTGGGTTGCAGAGGGCTGCTAGGAGCAAGGAGAGTATCATGGGAGGCTGCCAGTGAAGTGTGAGGAGCTGACTGGCATAACAGGTGGCAGTTGCTGGAGCTTTGAGGTGGCAGTCCCTGTGAGCGGTTGAAGCTGCAGTGTGAAGAGTTGGGATAACAGAGCTGCACGCTGATTTGCAGTGTGAGCGATGAGGTCCTGTTTGCAGTCACGAAGAGCCCAAATGTTTGATTTCAGCACCAGTGAGCCTCACCAAGGGTCAAAACCCTGCCAGGCACCCCTTAGGGGTCAGTACTCCCTACAGCTGGGTCAAAGGACTGGTCTAGGATATTGGGGAGCATTTTATGTCTTTAAGCCTCGGATCAGGAGGCCGACAGACTAGCCCTTAAAGTAACTTTTGGGAAGTGGGTTCCAGTTGAAGTTGCAGGTCCGGTTCTCCTTCCCCAAGCAAGTGGACAGCAGGCAGCAGGTCAGCACAGCAAGGCATCAGTTTCTTTAGAGCAGCAGTACAGAACAGTGGTAGTCCTTGTAGCAGCACATCCGTCCTTCTTCCTAGCAGAGTATCTATAGGTCCAGAAGTCTGAAGTCCAGTATTTATACACCCTTAAGCCTTTGAAGTTGGGAGGAGCCTCTAGAGGCATGCCTGTGCACTGCATAGATGCCTTGCTTCCCTGGCTCTAGATCCTGACTAACCACAAGGGGTATGCAACCCTCTGTGTAGAGACAGGACAGACCCTATTCAGGTGTAACTGGGGCTGGGCCCAGCACTGCCCAACCATTCTGCTAGTGATGTCCCATCCAGTCACACCTAAGTTTTCCATTGTATGTGGTTGTCTAGAAGGAATACACAAAGCCCAACTGCCAACTATACCCAGCCATGTTACCCAGAGACTGTCTTCAGGCACCAAATGGCTAAGACAAAAAAGCTAACTTTCTAAGGCAGCATTTTCAGAATGACAATTTAAAACCTGACTTGACCAGAAGTTAACATTTTAAATTGTGATCCTAAAGACACAAAACATAATGGGATCACTTGTTCCCATTTGAAATATAATAAGGTAAAATGTAATAAGGTAACTCTAATGTTAACCTATGGGGCAGGTAGGCGTGTAGTAGTGAAAAACAAATGTAAGAGTTTTTCACTACCAGGACATGTAAAACATAAACGTACATGCCCTACTGTTCGGATACAGGGCACCCTGCCCTCTGGACTGCCCAGGACCTAGCCTAGGGGTGACTAATATGTATTAAAAAGGAAGGTTTGGGCCTGGCAAAAGGTTTACTTTGCCAGGTCGAAATGGCAATTTAAAACTGCACATACACAGGCTTCAATGGCAGGCCTGGGGCATGTTTATAGGGCTACTTAAGTGGGTGGCACAAACCGTGCTGAAGACCCACTAGTAGAATTTCATTATAAGTGAATTAAATATACAAGCTGGTTATAAGCCAATCTAACTTGTTTAAAAGAGAGAGCACATACACTTTATCACTTGCTAGCAGGGGATAAAGTGTTCAGTGTCCTAAGGCCAACAAAAACGCATTCAGCGAAAATGGAGGAGCGAAGTTAAAAAGTGTTGGGATGACCCTACAGAAAGGGCCAAGTCCAACAGTCTCCTTCACTAAACATAATTTACTTAGCAGCCCCTGGCATCTTCCCCTCAGCTCTGCCTGGTATTCCTTTACAGAAGTTTCATGAGTTTCTTAAAGACAGAAAGAAGAGGGCAAAAACCCGAACAAATGTTTCAATGGGACCCAGATTACCAGATAATCGGTTCCACTGACAAACCCCTTTTTAGCTGCTAAAGTGGGGGAGGGTGCACCACACCAGTTATGTCTACCATGTCTTAAAACCTGTTCTTCTTTCTCTGAAGAGAGACTTTAATCCCCTAGGATCCACAGGTTTGAAAAACAGGTAAAAGCAAGTACAAAATCGATCTACATATACTCCTTTTTCTATCATCACACAGATCATAAAAGAAGCAATGTGACCAGAAGGCAAAAAGCAACAAGGTCAGCAGGTTTGGAACATCAAACATGGTAAAAATCTCCATGATGGACACACATTGTTGTGCAGGAAATAACCAAATAGTAGTTCACTAGCAGTATATCAAAGAGTATGAGGAGACTATCATGTTAGCAATAACTCCAAACCACATATACATCTAAACCATCATCAATAAGATGTACATCCTACACACCTTCAAAACTAGTTAGCACTTGATAAGATCTAGCACAGCCAAATAATGACAGAAGTTCCCTTCCACAAAAAATGAGAGCACCAGAGTCTGGAGAGTACACACTAATTTGAGAAGCAGGAAGCTCCCAACGAACAGCTAACTTTTAGATGAAAAGTGATAGTAATCAACAACATGATATCTAGAAGAAATACATTGGTGTTCATAGATAAGCATCACAGCCTGCACAGCATAGCCTCTGCCCTAAGTAGATGTGCATTATTTAGTTTGTCAACAGAAAGCAACTAAGAAGGAAAACAAGAAACCAAGAGGAATCCTGAAACTGGGTCTATGACAAAAATGATTTACGATTTATAGCTTGAGGTATGGCTCTCCATTTTCAGCAAGATTTCCTGCTGCCTGCAGAGATTAGCCCTTATTTATTTGTAGACAATTTCCACCCATACCTCCTGTTCATCCAAGTCTTGTGTCAAACAGATCTGTGCGCTACTGAAAATGACTGATTAGCTCAACAAGGAGATTAACGTTTTAACTCATAAATAGTTGATTGATGTACCAGACCAGCCCATCAAGCACTGCCTGATTGTCTTATATGCCAGCTCAACTCTGTTATGTATTACATTTTATAGTTCTACAATAGTACTAGAAATGTACTTCAAAATGCTATTCACAAACTTACATTCTGATTCCACCTTTCTGATCTATATTCTGTGTTGAGATCTCAACCCGACTGTGGAGTCTCTGCACATATAAGTGTACATTTTAGTAGCAAATGTTGAAAGGACAGAGGGGAGTGGCTGGAAATTGGGAAAAACTTATGACCAAATGGGAGGGGATTGGGGTGGACAAAAGGGGGCTTTAGAGAGGGCTAGGGAAGGGCTTATGGAGTAACTCTACACTCTGATTTTGTGAGCAGGTAAAAGTTGAAGTAGAAATAGGGTGGAGTGCTCTGCAGTTTGGGACGCATTAGAGAAACAAACTGTGTTTATTTTGGATATATCTTTGATGTTATCAGAGCTGCTGTTTTAGCTGGTGGTGCTGCAGTGTCAGCAAGGAATTATTTGTTCCTCAGCCACTGCCGCCTCCTTTAAAAATCTGCAGTAAAGTACCCCCTCTTTTTCAGAAGGGGAATAAAATAATCATTCAGGCAGCCGTCAAGATGACAGCAACAACAGTCATCTTTGAAAGGTTGTGAGAAATACCAGACTACATGCCTGAAGAAACAGAAACAAGTCTCAAAAGTCCTGACTATGCCGCAAATGTTCAAAGTGGTCAGATGGAGAGAGGAGTCAGATTTGCAACACACCCCATGAAAAATCTACTTTGGAGGGTTGGGTTCTCCTAATAACCAGAAGCAAATACCAATTAAAATGTACTTCTCTTCTTCTGGAACCAGAAGTCAGGAAGGTGCCATGGCCATAATGTCCAGAAAAAACATCTGCTTTTGCTCATACAAACGAAGATCTGCTGCTGAAAAATGTGGTTGTTCCACTCCCGCTTCTAGAGAAGGGGAATGCAATGTACTCCATATTTTTCCTGGTCCGTGTAGTCTCGGGAGGATACAGAATGGTGATCTACCTCAAACATGTGGATCAGTGCATTAAGGAAATTCACTTCATAATGGAGACACTACAGAGGACTATCTCTTTGGTTCCAGTAGAAGACTTGTTGGTGACCATTGATCTGAACTATGCTTACTTTCACATACCTATTGCAAACAGTTGGCAGCAGTATCTGAGATCCTGTGTACAGGAGACACACTATCTGGAAAGGGGAATCCCTTCTGGTGGCTCATCTACATCTTCAAGACAGATCACTTTTTCTGTACTTGGGCAACTGGCTCCTTCATACTCCATCTCAGTCCAAGGTGTTGGAGGGTCTGGGATTGCAAGGTCCTGAATCTTCACAGATTTCTGATCAACAAACAATAGTATGAGATAATTCCTTCCCAGGACTGGACTTTTAAAGGAGAAAGCTTCAGGCCAGACATGGATATGGTTTTCTTCCAAAGTCCAGAGTGGTTTGCATTCGGAAGGTGCTTGGGAACCTATCTCAAATGAAACAGCAGGAGAGACTAGCACAGAGGGAGCTCTCCCAGGAGCAGACAATTCTGAGTGACAAACAGAGCATTTGCCAGATTCAAAAGGGGAAGTAGTTGAGGTGGATCAAAGTCAGGGTGATCAGGGAAGTTCCAAATCAATATTTTGAGGAGAAGATCAATGAACTGAACTGTTGAAACAATCTGAGAAATATTTTTGAAAAAGAGACTGTTGAAAGTAACTGGAAAAGACATTGATAACCTGATTTGACTTTTAAAACCTGATTTTGACAAAGCTGCTAACCGATTTTGACAAGGGGAAAGGTTCCTGGAAGTGAAACAGAACTGCTGAAAGAGTTGTCTATTTTTTATTCTTTCTGCAAGTTTTCTAAGTTATTCCTGCTTTCTGATTCTTTACAGATCATGGCTGATGTAGATAAGCAAATTAGGGATGCTAGGTGCTGTAAATACATGAGCATTGGTTTGGCAATTATGTGTGGAATATTGTTTATAGTATTGATTGTGGGAATGTCTGTTCTTGATGCGAAAGGAGCCAACAATACCTCTGCTTTTGAGACTACTACACTAACGTCTTTAGAGAGATTTAAGTTAGATGAGAAATATTTGCATTAATTTACTAATGCTCAAAGAGAACTTTCTTCTAATGTTTTCTATCATTTGTTGAGTGAGTATGTTGAGACGATGGATGCAAAGGATTGTCTTGTGTGCACACAGATTCCTTTATCAGTCAAGGAAGGAGTCACTTATAGTCTTCCACTAACACACTGAATAAGTTGTAGTCTGTTACTAACAAGGTTTTATAACCAGGAGTACATTCAGTATTTTTACTCGAATCATGACCTCATGTTTTCGTTTGTTCCTATTATTAGGTATTTGAGTAGAGTAGCTAAGGATAATGACATAGTATTAGTTAGAGGAATCTTTGAGCCTACACTAACGTTTGGGACAGCATATGCGCATAGAAATAACCTCACATGCTTGCTTACACCTTTAGAGAAAAGCTTCTTAGATCATACTGATGACAGGAGAAAGGTGATGAAGGAGAAATTAGAAAAAGGCTTAGAGAAAAGGATTTACAAGAATGATTATGCTTACACCGCAATCAAAACGCAAGGGAAATTAGCTTTAAATGCATTACATGTAGGGAAGCTTTGCATATATAGGCCAAAATTGCTCATTGACACATTATTAGTGGGTACAAGTGAATGTAGGCATATGTTTTTGTTTCAGAGTAAATGAACATTTATGTTGAATGGGCAGGACCCTGCGATTCCCGGGATATATTACATTTGTGGACTTAATGCTTATTACAGTCTTCCAAGAGGATGGTATGGGATATGTTACTTGGGGATAGTTTTCCCAAAGATTTACCAGATGGAGGATTTGAATAAGTTTCAATAAATGACAGAATTACATCATAAGAGACAGAGGAGGGAGTCCTCTTCTGCGATAATGGGATTGGTGAGGTGATTCCTTCAGTGGGAGTCATCCTGAATTCGATTAAGATTTGAAAGTTGTCTACAATTGTAGATAACATGCTTACAAATTTTTCAGGGGCTATACTCCTGATAGATACTGAATTGGCTGTGGATAGAGCTATGACTCTTCAAAATCGTCTTGCTTTAGACATTCTTTTAGCGAAAGATGGCGAAGTCTGTAAAATGATTAACTCTAGGCATTGCTGTTCTTACATTCCTAATAATAATAAAGAGATAAGAGACTTACTTACTAATCTGACTAACGCAAGTAGTGATTTGAAGGAGTTGAAAGAACCAGGTGTTTGGGAAAAGGTTAGTAAGGGGTTTGCTTCAGTGGGAAATTGGCTTAGTAGTATTTGGAATGGGGTGCTATTGAAAATTATACAGGGAATATTAATTGTATAGGATGTCTATTGGGAATATGGGGATTGTGCAAATTATGCAAAATAATTAAATTGAAGAGGTCTAAAAAGAATCAAAGGAGGGAAGAAAAGAAAAGGGAAAGAATTTATAGAGAAAATCTGAGTAGAAGACAAAGGGCCAGATGTATGATTCTGGCCCATTGCGATTCGGTAATTGCGATTTTTAAGAAATCGCTATTACCGAATCGCAAAGAGCCATGTATCACATTTGCGAATCGGTAATAGCGATTTCTTAAAAATCGTAAATGCAATTACCGAATCGCAAATTGCAATACTGGCCCCATTCGCAGCTATGGGCCTGTTGGCCCATAGCTGCGAATTTTTTGCATTTCCTAAATTGCGATTTCTGAACCAGAAATCACAATTTGGGAAATGCAAAAGGCCAGGGTGCTGGGGGCCTATGGCCCCCTCTCCTGCTCCCCAATTTTTTTTTTTTACCATGTAAAGTACACACATGCCAAAAGAGCATGTGTGCTTTACATATTACATTTAAAAATGCAGTTTTACTGCATTTTTAAATTTTGCACCAGGTTACCACCTGGTTGCAGACAATGGTATTTTGCATGTGCAAAATACCATTCTGCGAAAAATCGCAATTTGCGATTTTTTGCAGAATTGCCTTGCAACCTGAATTTTTTCGCAAAATCCAGGTCGCAACGCAAAAAATCGCAATTTTTGCGATTTCTATTTTGTGGTCTGCGAATGCCTTTGATGCATTACAGACCACGATTTTGCACTCGCAAATGGCCGATTTCGCCGTTTGCGAGTGCAAAATATTTTGATACATCTGGCCCAAAATGTTGAAGAGATAGAATTATAAAATTGTGGGTGGTAAATTTGGTGTGATTACATATTTAGTCATCAGAGGAGGGATTGCTGAAGCAGATGTTTTAATTAGAAATGAGTGTTTATGTATTTTGAATAATGACTTATGTAGAAAATGAATAACGTGGAAAAATAATTAGCATGTTTGAAATTGTGACCTCGAAGAATGGCCACCAGTGTTCACGGAATTTACTAATTTATGACTAATACTTATGAAATATTGAAAATATATTAGATAAATGTAGTAACATGTCATATTAAGGGTTATGAAGTATGTTTTAGCTTACTAATTGTAGGCCTTAACTTAGCGAGTGTCTTGGCCTAGTTTTGCCAGGCCTCATGCAGAAGCTGTATTTGTTTTAGCTTTTAATGAAAAATGCTGACAGAGTGAACTAACTGTGAAATGCTCATTGTCTTGTTAAAATGCTTATCAGAAGCTTTCCATGAGAACCAACTAACAGGAGACAGTGTCCTTAAAAGTGAAACAACTGTGTGTAATTTGTGGAAGAGGTTCTTTCCCAGGACGCGAACAATGAAGACACTGACCTGGAGACGAAGATGCAACAAATGCGATACCTAACGAGCCAGATGATGAGAACTTCGTAAAGCAGACCAATCAACGACATGTGAAGTGTGAAATATTAGAATTCATAGATTTGGAATATGAAAATTATTGGACAGAGTAACAATGTATGATTAATTGACCAATTGGAAATTAGGGGATAGCTTGGGTGACTTTGATATAACAATGTGACAGAGGAGAACACAGAGAGATTTGTTCTTACCCCGTTATGAGATGGGACATTGAGAAGACGAGATTCGAGATTCTGTCATTGGGCTCATACTCTCTGACTGAGAGCCTGATGTTTTGCTGATCGATTGATGACCTGAGGATGAAGACTGATTCTGCTTGCTGACCCAGACCGTGGATAGGTAGATATGACAATGTGACTGAATTGCATTTCTGTGCCTTTTCTTTCTAGGCACCAACTGCGCTGTCTTTGTGTTTTAAATTGTTTTGCATGAAGCCCCACATGCTGATGCTAATCTGAGTTAGTTGAGGCTATTCACATGACGACTGACCAATAGCAGGGACAAATGGTTGACAAACTATTTTGCTGAACACTATGGATTTTGTAGTATTATTGAAACTGGTTTCACTAATGATTTGTGCTGATGCTTTGGAATGCCTTTTGATTCAGGCTTTGATTAGATCATGTTTCTTGCGTCTTTTTGGTTAACAATTAATAATTATTAACACATTATTAATAATTGTGTTTGATGGACTTGGAGATTAATCTACATGACAGTATTGTTAATAATAGGGAAATAAACTTACTAAACTTTTATTAAAGGTGTGGTTATTCATGGCTGGAAAGTCATGGTGTGTGCAATTTCCTGACTCCATTGATTATTGATTTGACTAATGATTATTGTGTATTGATCATTGTGTTTCTGCTCTGGAACTATGGTAAGAACATCTTAAATGAGTCAAAAGGTTCATCGACCTATACGTGTCTCCTTGTAAGTTTACTTATTAAGGAACACGCGCTAACATTATCGACCCATAAAAAATCAATCTTTACAGTACTATGGGCTCTGCTACACATAAACCACTGTTGAAGAATATGAAAATGATCTGGGAGCCCAGTTCAGTGGACTAGAAAGCAATGATTCCGATCTCAGGTCAGATCAGCAAGTATTTAAATCAGTGGATGAATCAGGATTATCTGCGCAAAGGGTTTCTTCTTCATCTGTGAGCTCGGAAGATTGTTACAACAGGTGCCAGCCTTTTGGGTTGGAGTGCAAACCTGAAGGGTACAATGATTGGCAGACAATAAGTAGTCAGACAGAGAGAAAGGTCAATCTTCCAACTGGAAGCAATTGTTTTCTCTCTTCAGGGACCTCAGGAGGTTCAGGGAGTTCATTTGCAATCCCCATGTTTAAATAAGATCAGACAATAGGGTGATAATTGCAAGTATAAACCACCAGGGATTTCTGGGCTCCTTGAAAGAATCGTGGGCGGAACTGCATCTGCTGTTCTTGAAAGCAGTCCACATCAGGATGATAGACAATGTGTTAGTAGATGCATTAAGCAGATAGTTTTCCTTCTCCCACGATCTTGCTCTGTCTCCTATGACATTCCAAGAAGAACATAAAAGGTTCCACACCCCGGTGTTGGACTACTTTTTTCACAAACTAAAATGCTCAGATTCCTCTTTTTTTGCACAAGAAACATAACAAAGGGATCATGGGGGATGGATGCTTCCTCGGTGGAATGGCCACCAGTTATGTTGGATGCTTTTCCTCCTTTTGCGCTAATTTCCCAGAGTATTGTGCAGGCTTCAGAGGAAAGAAAGAAAACGATATTAGTGTTTTCTTTCTGGCCCAGGAGGACGTTGTTACCTGTTCTGACACTGATGGCACTGGAAACTCCTTGGACTTTTCCATCTCCGATGTCATACAGGCAAATTCTTCTGGACAGGATTGCCTTATCGGTTTGGAGATTGAGAAGAGGAACGGTTTGCTGCAGCAGAAAAGGTTTCCAGCTCATCTCGCTGAAGCAGTTCCTATTTCCATTAGGCCTTCCACCTTAAAATCCTGTTGTAGGCATTGGAAGTACTTACAGTCCTGATATTATTTGCATTCTCTGTCTCCTTTGCAGTGTGAGGTCACTGAAACTTTTTAACTGTTTTTAGACTGATTCAATCTGAATCTTTCTCTCTTCTCCCTTACATCTCAGCCGGCTACAATAAGAACTTTTTAGGAACCCTGGAATTCTTAAAAAGAAAGTGAAGATTTGGTCTCTAGATTTTTTTAAAGATTCTCTTTGTCGAGACCATTGGTTAAACTGATGATGCCTCTTTTGGATCTTTCTTTGGTGCTTCGATTTCTCCAGGGTCACCCATTTAAACCTTTGCTTTTAGTGAATGTGAAATGTATTACCATGAAAACAGCATTCCTGTTTGTGATTACATCAGCAAGGAGATTGGGGGAATTGGAAGCAGTAGTTCGGAAGCCAGACCCTGCCTCCTTACCGAAAGTGGTAGCAACTTTCCACAGGTCCCAAGAAGTAGTTCTTCCAAGTTTTTTTTAAGAATACTTCCAGAGATGAGAAGGAGGAATCTTGCACTCTTGACAGTGTTAGATACTTACCAATTGTTCTTGATAGGTCCCTTTCACTTTGGCTTTTTTGGAACTTTTTGTGACTTTTAGTGGTTCAGATGACAGAGAAGAAGGCACCTTCTTTTTACTATAATTCAGTGGATTAGATCCACAACTGTCTTGCTCTCTTTCTGATCTTCTTATACCTACTAGTATTGAAGTAAGGTTGATGAGGAGCTTAGCAGCTTCTTGGGTGGAATTCAGTGGCTCCTTTAGTTGAGATCTGTAGAGCTGCAACATGGGCCCCCGATCACACCTTTGTTTATAATTTTTAAATGCATGGGTGACATGGTAACAACAAGAGTTTTGATTAAAGTGTTTTGAATTCTCCTTTGTGTTAAGAGTTCTATATTCAATTAAATTGTGGTGTGCACTGAAGTCTTCTGAATTTCAAATACATTTTTCTTAGACAAAGTAAATTCTTGCTTTGGTATTCCTCATAAATAATCATTGTGTTAGGACGTGGATTGTAGAAGCAATGTGCCAATTACATACAATAATCTTCAGTGCTTCTAGTCTTAATTGTACTTTTCCCAGTCGTTAGGACACACACTCACACTTTGACATTTATGGCCTTAGTTTAGGTCTGGTTTGTCAGAAGGATGCTTGAAACGAAAACCTTTATATGGCGTCCAGCATGGTGGATGGATTTTCATTTTCGGCATTCCTGTAGTTGTCATGTCTCACTGAGGTGGGATCACCTCATAAGTAATGACTGGGACGAATACGATTGGGGCTAGGTAAATTTAGGTTAACTGGTAGGTAACAGGGCTATTCGCCATACCTAACTGTAATGACGGTCACCTCAGCTGTGGTCATATTGTGTGTGAGCATTGAAAAAGGACAAACTTGGTACATTACAAAGGTAATTAGAAATCGATAGCTAGAGAAATTATGGCAGGAGAAAAGAACTGCTAATTCCGAGTCATGTCAAACAGCGGGGAATTCGTCAGGCTAACGTTGCAGAATTCACCACCATTTCTGACAATACAAACTGTCAAAACTGCAGAAAATGTACTCTTGAATCTGCATAAACTAGAGTGGGCACTTTGAAACAACCTGAGTGGATTTCATTACGAAAATGTATGCTGTAGAAACTAAGTGGAGTAGGCAGGAAAAGGTTAGATGCAACCTCCCTATGCCACTAATGAAGGATCAAGATACGGGGAATGTGCATAGTCACGCTACACTTCTTAAGAGATACATTTGCAGTGTCTACATATAGTGAAGAAATTCTGTCAGGTACACATTTCCGCTGCGGAAATTCCCCAGTGGCAATAAATACGTTTGCATAATTAGCCTTTGTGTGTGAGTCTGTGCGTGTAAACATTAACTTCTGCCTGTGATGTACTTGTTCTTCGTGAAACAAAATCTTGTCTGTGTGTGGGAAGCATGTAGTGCTTCACTGTGTGAGGGAAATATGTACTGCTTCTGCCTGTGCTCTTCCTATTCCATGTAGGCACTGTAAGCGTGCACGGCTAGTGCACATGTGGTACACCTTTCCTCTGTGTGAGGGAAGTATGTACTGATTCTGCCTGTGCTCTTCCTATTCCATGGATGTAAGGTATTCAGCAGATGAACAGTGTGCACAGCCGGCAGACTGGCGCCCTTCAAATGGTGGTAGAGCTGCACCAAAGTCGTGCCTGCAGGTGATTGGTTACTTGATCTCTACTTGTCTATGAGAGCAACCAGCACGCCAGGAAATGCTTTGACTTCTTATAGGTGATCTCTGCTACCCAGGGCGCACTCTTCACCAGTACAGTCGTTACATACATGAGGTGAACTGTCTCCCACAACACAAGCTGGCAGCCTATTGCTCCACCCCTTGTCTCTTTCGAGGACAGTCCTTCCTTTCAGCGGGATAGCCGGTATCAAGGCATGTATTGAGGAAGAGTGCAATGAAAGTGATGCCTCTGTGGTTGCGATCTCTGGAGGTCTTCGGTAACTCTGTCTTTAATTGAGATCGAACCAGTTTAGACACCTTTTGTCTTCGTATTTTGCATAGACTTGTCTGCTTCCAGTTGGGGGCTTTTCTTCTTCTTGGCAGCCCCTTTTACTTTTTCTGCAGCCAGAGCTCTCGTCACTGTCTGATCTACCAGCATCAAGTGTCTCGGGTGGTGTAGATACATCAGTAACTGATACCTGAGCTTATTAGTATTCATTGCCTCCGGGCCCCCGCCCAGAGTTGACCTTTGCCACGGTATCGCCCTGGGCGGAAAGAAATCTGGTGCCCTTGCTGCTGGTTAATGAGATGAGGCAGCAGCATTTTGGCTCAGTGGTCAGCCCCTGGCTGATTGAATCACAGTAGCGAGTGGCCTCTGAACCCATCTCTGCACCATCCCCCACTCGCCTGAGTCATGCACAGATTAGCATCTCACGCTGGTGCCAATTTATTTGTTGGAGGGGGTTAATAGTGTGTGGCTGCAGAGGTGAGTGGAGATGGTAGTGCTAGAAAGCAGGCTGATGGGGTTTTCACAAAACACAGTGCCTGCTGCACCGCAGCCAGGTGAGCATGACCTTAATGCACACAGGTCCTTATGCCCTCTGAAAATTGGCTGCCTGGGCCCAGCTGGCATAGCTCACCCATGCCAAAAGCCAGGCCTGCCCGCACCTCCCATGTCTTCTGCTGCTGGGTTGGTATGGCTCAGATCCCTGCTTCATTTAAAGCAGTGGTTACCAACCTTTTGACTTCTGAGGACCCCCACTTTATCATTACTGGAACATGGGGCTCCACTGAATCATTATTGGACCAGGCACTCCCACTGAGTCATTACTGAAAGCTGGGGACCCAGGTCTAAACATTGTCAAAGATTTTAACGCACAACCATACACCAAAAATACAGAAACAAGCATTCCATCAAACACATAAACAAATGATAACACATTTTATTTAATTTTCAAACAAATGAGACAAATAAAACAATTAATTTTAATAGGAAGGTTTGAGCTTTTTCTAAATTCAATTGAAGCCACACATCGCCCATGTGCACCTGCACTGCTCCCACAAATCAGTCTGGGGCTACTAGTTTAATTTTTAGCCTCCAATTTCAAATTCCTTGCGTTTACAGTACGTTTTAAAATGTTCAAATGTACATTTTGCCACTTTATTGATATACGTTATCTGTTAACAGTTAATTTTCTACGCAGTCACGGATCCCCAGAGGAAGCTTCCCAGAACCCCAAGGGATCTCTGGACCACACGTTGGGAACCAATGATCTAAAGAGGTTTTACTCACCAGCGTAACTAATTATGCGACCTAAATTTCGTTTCATCTCCGCCATTAGGTCCCCTTCTTGCAAGTGTCTGTCACTGTGCTGCGCTTGGGTTGGCTGCTTCAGAAATCATCAGGCCATGTTGACATTTGTCTCATCACTCAGTAGTTCTTGGTGCACAATCACATCTGCACCGTCACTCATTCATTTTGAACGCTTCTTCGTTTGCACTTTAGAAACAGAACATGTGGTTCAATATGCAAAAGACAATATGAAAGTGTGTGTATTATATTACAAGCTCACCCACACCGCGCCCTAATTCTCAGATGTAGTTCGCAATGTGGGAAGCTGCAGCATCTGACATCAGATTAAGAATGTGGAAAAAAACAAATCTATTGCACGTCCCACTCAGTAACCATCCCAGCCTGCCTCGCCGGTAAGGTTTAAGGTTGCCATGGTGACGAGTGTGGCTAAATGCATTATTAACTCCAGGCATACACAGCCAGTCACTTTAAAAAATGAAATCTGAACATACTATACTGCTTGAAACATGACTACGTTGAGACCTGTAACCTTACTCACAAGATGCAGATTTCTGACATCTCTGAGAAACATGGCTGACAAACACTGGTTTCTGGAAGCACCATTCTTGAAACGCCATTCTTTCTCTAACAACATTCTTTCCAACATGAACCAGCAGGTGGCATTCGTGTCAAAACACAAAAAAATATGTGGAATCTTACTAGATAAATTAGAATATAGCATCATTTCCCAAGTCTCTCCACATCTCCCCACCCCTCCCGCCGCCACACCCACACGTTTGCAGAGAACACCCTTCATATATCTTTTCCTAATGTTTCTAAATACTATTTCTTTCCTTGTATCTCCATGGTACTTTGCCTTAAAGCAGATGCTTAAACAGAGGCTGGAGAAGGAGACGCCCTTGGACTATCGATATCGTTGTATGGGGAGTACATTAGTATTCTAAGGTCAGTGTTCTCTTGCATACCAATCGATTCCTTCCTACATGGCCACAGTACCCGACAAATTAGGAGACAATGATGGATGCATCGAACTCCGCCACTGAAAGCCCCGAACAAACATACTCATTGTTTCGAGTAGCACACTGGAGGCAAGCAGCAATTGGCTAGGAAAAAAATAGATAAGGGAAGTTAAAATCTATAGGGACGAAAATGTGTGTTCGTGAAAACCGACAAAAGAAACACTCACCACAGCAAGGAGGGAGTATGTATATGCTTGACTGACGTGTGAGGGAATTGAGCACAATTAAAACTCATATATCCAAATTATATGTGCATGTTTTTTTTTCGAGGGAGCATCAAAGGAAAGAGTCACTGCCCCATTTTCATCATTTGATCTTTCAAACACGCATTTCTCGGTGGTATTTTCAATAGGGGTATCCAAATGTACGCAGTCTCCTATACATTATCATACTATTATATTATGGTGGTGGCTTCTGTAGTGCCGTGCCACGCCTAGGCCTTTTCAAAACGCCAAGGAAGATAAGAAAGGAGAGGAGAAAGGTACTTAATGTAGGCCCGCATGAGCCACGACCTTCTGGGGTTCAGGGACAGTGCTCCCTGAAGCTCTGTCTTGTCATTTCATTGCTTGAGATGTTGGGGCCTTGCCCTGCCTAGAGAAGGTGCTGTGTCATAGCGCTGCTACCCCTAGTCCCTTAGGGTGTGTGCAATTGGCGTTTATCACAATATCATGCATGCAACATAATAAATGCTAGGACAACATTTGTGGGTATAATATGTTGCAAGTTTATTGTTTACACAGGTTGGGTTAGTTTATGGGCCATCCCAGTGTCGGAGATGAGTTTCTTAAACATTGGCCGACACCCATCCTGAGAAAGCTAGAGCTGTTTCGTCTGGTGTTCTCTGCACCAATGTGCTTAGCATCTTACAGTTCGTTCCTTTATCGTCGTTTACCACTTTATCAATTTTGTCATGCTCCTGACAAGTCAGAGCGAGACCCCGGCCAGTATCCACAGTTGCTCAGGATTCCAACTGTCCCTTGCGGGATTAAGGAGTGCCGTCGCGTCACCCCAGGCCCCGCCGTAAAGGCTCCCAGTAGCCTGAGGAATAGCTTTTGGCTCCAGGAATCACCATCTGGAGGGCTTTTAATCAATTTTAAAGCTTTAGGATCGCCCTGTAACTCCGCTTTGCGACGATTCTTGAGTTTCCTGTAAAGAAATTCATGTTGTAAACGTATGTTTCACATATGTAACCATCTCTTCATCTATGAATGCATCAAGGCTCCTGTTTGCCATGTCGTAGGGGTGGGTGGGAGGTTGCTCGCCGTTTGCACAAAGAGGCCCAACCCTGCTAGGTCACCCCTTAAAAGACCTCCTGGCCTCACTCCTTCCTCCTCACACCTTGGGGGCCATAAAGAGAGGTGGACCACCCTTCCTAAGTATGGAGGCCCCTCCTGGCCATTTGCCTCCCTAACAGGGGAGCGACGCTAGGGAGCTGTCCCCCCTATTGTCGCCCTGCGTGCGACATGGCCAGCTACATAGCGCTGCTACCCCTAGTCCCTTAGGGTGTGTGCAATTGGCGTTTATCACAATATCATGCATGCAACATAATAAATGCTAGGACAACATTTGTGGGTATAATATGTCGCAAGTTTATTGTTTACACAGGTTGGGTTAGCTTACGGGCGATCCCGGTGTCGGAGATGAGTTTCTTAAACATTGGCCGACACCCATCCTGAGAAAGCTAGAGCTGTTCCGTCTGGTGTTCTCTGCACCAACGTGCTTAGCATCTTACAGCTCGTTCCTTTATCGTGGTTTACCACTTTATCAATTTTGTCATGCTCCTGACAAGTCAGAGCGAGACCCCGGCCAGTCTCCACAGTTGCTCAGGATTCCAACTGTCCCTTGCAGGATTAAGGAGCACCGTCACGTCATCCCAGGCCCCGCCGTAAAGGCTCCCAGTAGCCTGAGGAATAGCTTTTGGCTCCAGGAATCACCATCTGGAGGCCTTTTAATCAGTTTTAAAGCTTTAGAATCGCCCTGTAACTCCGCCAAGCCTCGGGGATGGCATCTCGCAATAACCGAGGCCCCCCCACCTGTGCTCATCCCTTACATGCTAATTACAGGCTGCTATCTCGAGAACGTCTCTAATATTATTAGGAAATATACGTGCCCGCATCAGACCGGTGTACCCCGTCTGCTGACAACAAATCCCTGCTGATTTGCAATAGAGCGTCTCTAATATTATTAACAAATATACATGCCCACATCACACCGGTGTACCCCGTCTGCTGAAACAAATCCCCCCTGATTCCCAATAATTGTAGTGACCGGTTGATTCTCCGCCTGGACATTTCAATTGTGGCCGGAGACCTGGCTCCCTGCCACACCTCCCCTGGGACCCATCTCAGCCCAAATTATTTACCCGTCTTCCCTCAGGGTGGTAATTCTGGCCTGACCCTGCGTCAAGGCCTGCCACAGTGGACCTCTCCCACCAGTAGTTTAGGTCGTTTCCACCCAGGTGGATTACCAGAATGCCAGGCTTAAACCCTCTTTTCCCCACCAGCTGGCCAACTCTAGTCTCCAACATGGCCCATCTCATTCCAGGAGTTCCCATCCAGGCGAGTTTGATGTCACTGAAACCGGGGTTCCAGCCACCCTCTCCGGCCCGGCTTTCTGTTCTGGCCACCAAGGAGTGGCCCCTCACCATACTATCGCAGTCCCTAGATGGATGAGAAGGAAAGCATTACCATACAATTTCTTGACATCTGTTACAGCACATGTTATGGCTCAACAATGCTACAATATATTCAATGTTATTTAGCACCCTAGCCATGCCCTTATCTCGCCTCGGATGTGTCCGCCATTTTTGCCCTAGGTACCCTGCTTTTCGCTATTGCCCACCTCAAGACCCTCCTATATTGCAACTGCGTTAAGGCTGGCCGTCTAGGTGAAGCAATAGGTATCCTGGTTGTGATGGACGACATGCAATGTACCTCCTTAGTAGTTCTCTAGGGGAACATTGCGGGGGGGTCCCCTATTCCTCTCAAATGAACCCCCCCACCTTTTTCTATCTGGTCAGCTTATGAGCGTTGTACTTTCAGTTCCGCCATGTCCTGTCCTATCTTGAGATCACCCCGTCTTAGTGCCCTAGCGGAAGTGTCGCCCCTCGCCTGTGCCTCTAACTCTAAGGTGCTGAACGCTCCAAGGAAAGCTAGGGAAAATGTGACCGAACAACCGCTCCTCGTACTGTGTGTTACAGCTAGGCCGGTAGTGCCCCCCCACCAAAACCCTACGCATGTCTAGATCGATGGGAGCCCTTGGTCAGATGTCTTTCCTTTCTGTCCAGCCCATCCTTTTAGTGCTGCCCTCAATGGGAAGACCGCCGTCGGATCTCCCTCTCCCTTCAAATATTTTGAGAAATAGGCGCTAGTGCCTAGAGACCGATGCGTGTGATTCCCCATTGTTTTATTCCCACAGCACTAATCGATTCACCCCTCTGGCCGGTGGATGGGCGTCTCCAGCACCCCATGACTGTGTTACTGATGTGGGCCTGTCAAAACACGCCTTGTATCTATCTTGGGTAGCAGGGGTCAGCGATAACACTCCCAGCGCCCCTAACCTTCGCTCCACTGTCCAAATGCCACCGCTCGCCCTGAACGGTCTCATCTCCGCATCATTCTGATTTCTTTCTCTTCGCTGTTGCCCTTGCTAGCCACTTGACAAATATTCTGCCCACAGGATAATCCTCGCTGCAACGTTGAGCCTGCCTAGGAGGCTCCGAGTTGTGGCTAGCATCGATTTATCCTTGCTCAGCACCTGCGGATGTCAGCCTGCAGCGTCATGGCCTTGCCTTCCGGCAATCGGCACATCCCTTCCGTTGAATCACTCGGGGGGGGCTTTCTCTCAGGGCCCGCACAACCCGTGGGCATGCACTTGCCGTAACAGTATTGACAGCTACCTAAAACCTTCGCACAATAGCTTGCGTTCAGTTGTAGTGCACCGTGCTAAGGACTTACCAGTAAATCAAATATGTCAATCATGGATGAACCAATTACATACACATTTTGCACATTAGCACTTGCTATTTTCGCTCTAGTTCGAAGGGGTAATATGCCCAGAGTAGCAAAACAGCAACAATGAAAACCGCAACCACAGAGTCCACCCCCACCTCAACAAGCTGGGAAACAGAGGCAAAACGTTAAGGGAGACCACGCCAAGGATGAAAAAGTCTAACACCCTTTGTAATGGACAGCAAGTGTTCAATTTTAAATGCTTTGGAAATCTTTGTCGCTACTGGCTCTCCACATAGCATGCAACCTGTCGAATGGTATGTGCATTAGAACTGATTTCTGTACTTCCTCAGACTTGACAATTCTCCTCCACAGACCCTGCCTTGCTGCCATTAGAGAGTCCAGTGATACTGTAGTACCACGTACCATAGCAAGTGTGGTTTGTATGTTTTTTTTTTTTTTTTTACATTAAGCTTTTGTGAATCCGAGAGCTATTGGCATTGTTAATGTCAATGTCTTTAACCCGTGCTAAATAGCAGCAGGGTTACTGTTCGGCATGGCTGAAAGTCATGTAAATTCCGAAGCATATGGTGGCTACTTTCATTTTTTTTTTTTTTTTTTTTTTTTAGTAACACACGGGCATTCATGCACCCAAGCCCCAGCGCTGCTGCCCACAGATTGATCACAATACGTCTCTTCGAGGCTGCTGGGCCGCAGTTTTATTACATGCATAGACTCTTGCGACAAGGCCTTTGACCTCATAACTCACTTTGTTCAGTCATAACTCAAATTGACAAGTCCATAAATTATTACAACGTCATAAATCATTTTGAGTGCCACGCATTGCTTTTGTTATGATTATAAATCGTAATTTGGGTACGGGTTATAAATCACAGTTGGTAGGTCATACATTGCTAGTTTCGCCCTGTTAAATTTCACTCGAATCATGCTATTTGTGGTTAGGATTCCGCTTCGCTTCCTTATTTATTTATTTAGTTATATATATATATATTTATTTTTATTTCTATTTTTATTTATTTATTATTATTATTTTTTTATACTTTCCATCCTCTGTTCCCGATACGTCGTCTGGAAATGCACCCGCGACTGGAATCGTTCGCCTGACTCAACCCTCCAGCTTGTCCTTATCTTATGTATGCCGTCAACATTGGCGTTCTTGCATGTCCAATCTAGTAGTGATGTCCTACCCTCCACCTCTGCCCAATGCCTCTGCAAAGTCCTACGATACCGTCCGCAAAATCCTGCGATACCGCAGTGAACATTGTTGTGTTGGGGGGGCAGCCGTGTTACCAATGTTACAAATAACAATGTTAATAATGGTATCCTAGGATAGTTAACCTATTGCCCCACTAAGTTTCCATGGGCCTTGTTGAATTGCCCTTGGACCAGGACACATTGATTTGCCACGTCTCATGGGCTGAGGTGCTGAAGCCTAGCCCGGAACCTGGTTCCCCCCGCTCCAAGGGGAGCAACACTGTCCGTTACTCCTTTTATCCCTTACAGTAATAATCATGCGTTAACTTCCCCCTGGCCTGATAAGGTTGCTGCTTCAGTTATTTTGTTGACTTATTAGTGCAAACTCGACCTGAGGGTATTGGCGCTTACTTTATTGGAGCACTTAATTGAGAAACCTTATTACAACATCCCCGGACACATTCCATTTCCTTAGACCTGGGGAGATAAAGTGATCTGTGCCAGGTCACAGGATATTGCACCAGAGCCGTAACGCAAACATGGTTCCCCCCATCAAAGGCGGCATCTCTAGTTGTTACGCATCATACCCCGTGCCTGTTACCTTACATCTTTTTATTTATTTATTTATTTATTTATTTTTTTGTGTCGATTTTATCTACCTTTAGTGTCCCATTAAGTTACCCTCGTTTTCGTTATTTGTTATTTTTTTTATGTTATTGCAACCTTAGAATAAACCTCGTATTTAAATAATGCCTCAAGACTGTTGAGTATCTCCTGTGTTTTAACTGAACACAGGGCCTTTCTGTTCCCTAGGTGGCCTCCCAAAGGAATTCTTAGTAATGCTGCAACCTGAACAAAGCCGTTCTTAGTTTCACCAGGGAATTAGGTGGCTCGCAGTATTGCAGCGCCCCATTGGTGCAAGCCAGTCCTACAGATAAGCGCATCGACGAGATGCAGTAGACTGGACCCTTCGCGTTGTTGTTCGCCCCAGCGGATCTACAGAAAATCGGCACGGGAAGCGCAACAAAAAGGGGGGGTTGAGCCTGGGACAAATGGTCGGGCAAGCCGCCTCCACGATTCTCAGCTGCGAGAACAACCCATTTGGTCAAAACAGTGTAACGCCAAGCCATTGCTGTCCCCTAATAACACTTCACCATTTCAACTACTCAACTGGCCACACCACATGGATTTTATTATTATATTATTATTATTATTATTATTATTATTTTTTTGTAGGAGCGGTGCGGGCCTGCCATTAGAAACGGCCGCCATGTTCCACAATAAGCCAACAGCCCTCAGGCCGCCTGCCCCCAAGGTGACCGCGTGGTCTCGTGCACACGCTGCAAAGCCTGGGAGGAGTTCCTTCTGGTGGAACGCGGCATGTTCAACCATAGGCAAAATGGCCCCCAGGCCGCCTGACCCCAAGATGGCCGCGGGGTCTTGCGGAAGGGATTCCCTCAGGCGGATCGCAGCATGTTCAACAATAGGCCAGAGGCCCCCAGGCCACCCGACCCCAAGATGACCGTGTGGTCTCGCGCACACCTTGTTGTGAAGGATGAAAAACGCCAACCTTCTGGTTTGTACTGGTACACGCCTTCCTTACTTGCTGGGCAGGAGGAAGGCAGCCTAACGAATGGACACAACCGGGCAGTGGGGGCACAGTGAGGCACCTGCCTGAGGCATCTGCTGCTGGCTCTGATCGAGTAACGAATAGACGCGTGTAATAGAGAACGAACATAGAAACACTCGACACCCCGCCTCTATATGTGAAAGGACTTCGAGCGACCCTGCTCCCTTATTGACCTTTTCGCCTCTGCCCAGCAGCCATCGGGGTGCGTGCGGCATGCCTGCCCCCATGCTGGAGATGGATGGCTCTCTACAGATAGGGCTTGACCTTTCCCGAGAAGAAAAGGTGGTTGTGCAAGTGATTTGAGCCGATTGCCCCACTTTACTGCCAAAGGAACAATTGCCACGTTCTTATTGGTGGTGCGGACTTCAAAAGCATAATTGTTTCATTGGTCTCCGGCTCCAGCACCAATTGGTGCTCTCTCTGATGGCAACAGACCCGCCCAAACACGAGAACATATGGTTCCCAAAATTACGGAAGAAGAACACGACCACACAGTTAAGCAAATACCCAAGCCCGCCCTGAAGGGCAACCAGGTGGAGCTACAGTTGGCTTAAAGGCTATCAGTTAATTGTCGTTCTATAGTCGAACGCCCACCTCCAACACCTGGCGAAAAGGAGGGATGAAATTGGTGGCCCTCTTGAAACGGATTCGGCTTTTCAACTAACTTACGTAATAGTTTATGGCAGCATCTCTATAATTTCCGCTCAGATTCCTTAAACCAGCCTTAACTGGTCAACACACTGTCCTTGAAACGGATTCGGCTTCTCAGCTAACTCACGTAATAGTTTATAGCAGCATCTCTATAATTTCCACTCAGAGACCTAATAGTTTACACGAGAATATGTTATCACACAATATCTGTGCCTTTGTTAGAACTACTTAGTGGTTACAGTTGGTGTTAAAATCTAACTAACAATTTTTTTTTTTGTGGTTCTTTCTCATATATTGCCATTTTCTTCTAAAACATTTTTAACAACTAACTTACGTAATACGTAAGGCCTATCCTCACCAGAGCGAACAGGCCGGAGGGGTCCATGGCACTGCCAAAGGCACCTCGCCAAAACAAGAAATTGTGGGCTCTAGTGCTTCCATCGGGTGCCGATCACCTCCCTGACAGTGCGTCCCCATGTTGTCCTTGCTGCAGCAGGCAGGGTTTCAGCCGGGTTTCAAGCAACAGTATTGAGGTCCACCGGCCGGCCACAGGGGCTGACCATCGCATCGCGTTCCTGTTGCAGAGCACATGTTGCCCAGCAACCAGCCCTGTCAGACGGAAATCGGGCTCAGTAGAGCCCAATCTACTAGAAATAGCCCAACGGGCTATACGGCACTGGCAAAGGCACCTCGTCGTCTCGGGCAGGCAAGAGAGCTGCCGTGAGGGGAACGGCAACTACTGAAGGGGAATAGCGCCAAAACGGCCTAGGCGGGTTAGCGATCGGCGCACAACCCCCACGAGTGCGAGGGGCTTTGCTTTAGTGCCCGAAGACTGCTGGCAACGAGAGAGAGTGTTCGTAAGGAGGAGGGGGGGTGTGTGATGGCGGCTGAAGGGAGTGGGCGGTTTCGGGAATAGGGAACTCGCGTTGTTCGCCTTCCCCGGCTTTCTTGAGTGAGTTCTTGACCCATAGCCCCCTCCCCAACTGCAGGAATACATCCCATCCCCAAGGCCTCCACCCCTGCCCCCCACCTCTTCCGACTCACCTGGACTTGCCCTGCCAGATGTCCATATCCGGACACAGCCACTCTCTCGTCCTGCTGCTGCTCGCCGTTTGCACAAAGAGGCCCAGCCCTGCGAGGTCACCCCTTAAAAAACCTCCTGGCCTCACTCCTCCCTCCTCACACCTTGGGGGCCATAAAGCGAGGTGGACCACCCTCCCTAAGTACGGAGGACCCTCCTGGCCATTTGCCTCCCAAACAAGGGAGCGACGCTAGGGAGCTGTCCCCCCTATTGTCGCCCTGCGTGCGACGTGGCCAGCAACAGTCCATGCCTTCTACTTCAGAGCTTAGCCAGTGTGCTGCTGACAGTCAGAAAGGAAGAGAGTAAACCCCCCGAGTCCGCCAGAAACCTGAAAACTACAACAGAGGGAGCACAGGGCCGCTGTGGATGGCAGGTTTGCGCTCAAGTCCCTTCTTTTTCCAAAGGGCAAGGGTTAAGGGAACATGAGTGATTAACCAGGAGCAGGGTTCGCATAGAGCAGCACACACACAGCACGGTGCATGTGCGCACAGCTTCAAGTTAAGACAAGCAATTTGGGTATGATAAAAAAATGTGTGTGGAATAAGGGCCAGCATGCAGCTAAACGCTTTTGTGCCAACCCGTCTCGCACTCTGCAACGGACACTCCCGCTCAACATTTTTTTTACTGCACTGAGTCACCTACAAGCTGTAAGAGTGAAACACTCATTGCCTGAATACAACATATTTTTGATTGGCGCTATCACATATCCTAGGGGGCGGTAAGTAACTGTAGTTCTTGGGTCAAACACGCTTTACTACTCTATCATGAAAGCAGATATGTGCATGGTGGTATGTTACAAGAATATTTGTTGTATTGCATTTTGAGGTGATGGGGGTGTGCTTGTGTTGTGCTTTGTGTTGCTGTTGTACCGTGGTTGTTGTGTTGGCTTCAATTTTAACTGCTTTTTGTGTTGTACCCTGCAATGTTTATGCTGTATTATTATTTTGTGTTGTGTCATGCTTTTGTGTTATATTCTGAAAGTAGTTGACGGATGCCAGCAAATGTTGCTACACTTCAAGCCAAAAGCAACATTTTCATTTAAAGACAAAGACGGTCATTCTGACCCTGGCGGGCGGCAGACGCCGCCCGCCTGGCGGGAACCGCCAAATGGCCGCTCCGCGATCATAAGACCGCGGAGGCCATTCTGACTTTCCCGCTGGGCCGGCAGGCGCCCGCCAAGGGAGCGCCCGCCGGCCCAGCGGGAAAGGCCCTGCAACACAGAGGCCGGCTCCGAATGGAGCCGGCGGTGTTGCAGGGGTGCGACGGGTGCAGTTGCACCCGTCGCGATTTTCACTGTCTGCAATGCAGACAGTGGAAATCTCCCTGGGGCCCTGTTAGGGGGCCCCTGCACTGCCCATGCCAGTGGCATGGGCAGTGCAGGGGCCCCCAGGGGCCCCACGACACCCATTCCCGCCATCCTGTTCCTGGCTGTAACAACCGCCAGGAACAGGATGGCGGGAAGGGGGTCGGAATCTCCATGGCGGCGCTGCTTGCAGCGCCGCCATGGAGGTTCTGCCCAATCTGGGGAAATCCGGCGGGAAACCGCCGGATTCCCTTTTCTGACCGCTGCTTTAACGCTTCGGTCAGAATGGGCAATGAAGCACCGCCAGCCTGTTGGCGGTGCTTCCGTTGCCCCCGGCCCTGGCGGTCTTGTACCGCCAGGGTCGGAATGAGGCCCTAAGTGACTAACAAAACGTTACCACTGTCTAAGATGGTAAATTGCCACCATTATAGCTCTTCAACTATTGAGGATACTGTCAGCCCAGACCATGTAATAGACCGGTCCTAAATTACCACTTCCATTGCTTACTTTACGTGAAAGCTGCTTAATTTGAAAGCAAACACCAAAGTGTGCCAACTCTGAAAAACCAATGGCAATGAGATAGTGAAAACCCTTTAGTTCTGAAACATGTCAGTACCAAAGAGGCTTCATGCAGGCCTAAAGGTTACTCCAACTCCTACATACTGTATTATTATTTGTATTGACGTTTCCATGCTGCTTGAAAGGCTTCTAAGGGAGGATAGAAAACAGAAATGGTGTGATGTTACCTCTGCACGTATTCTCAGATGTGGCAATTTCACATTTTTTATCAGGGATAAATCATCCAAATCACAGCAGGAGGACTTTGTCTTCTGTAAATGCCCTGAATTACAAGCTCCTGGATAGAAATCGTTATGATAGCACAGGTTTGTGCATTTTAAAGCCCATTTCAATACAGGCTTAAAAGAATTAACCTCACTGACCCTTGGTCAGCATCAGTTGCTCCCCACCTCGCAGCTCCACCAACTAGCTGCTGTCCCTCGGTGCTCCAGGTCTCATGTTCAAGGCCCTCATCCGCCCACTGGCTCCCACCTGTGCCTTATTCCTGGTGATCCAGTGGTGAGTCATTCTCTGTCTTTGCTCTTACTCTTTGCTCTGCATCTCTCTATCTATTCTTCTATTCCTAGCCTTTTTGGATTTTTTTTCCCATATTTCCAATTCTTATTCTGCTGTTTTTCTTTTGTTCCTCTCCCCTTCCCACCCTTGCTGGTGCACCGTCTCTCTAACCCTGCCCCCTCTCAGCGCTGCTTCCTAACTCCCAGCTGACCAGCCCCTCCTACCTCCCTACCCTTCTTAATGGTGGCTGCTGTGCACCAAAGGCAAGCCCATCTGCAACCAAACTGCGACCAGTGCCACACACTGCTATGACACCAGCACCCTCCACGCCCTCAACACTTGATAATACACTGCTTGCCACCTCACGTCTCCTAAGAACACACAAGACCCACTTGCCTGCCACAACTGCACCTTCCCCTGCCTCTGCATACTGGACCTACCAACCTCACGCCCCCCAAATACTGGACCCTCAGCAGCATCCTACTCAACGCCCGCTCCCTCATCAAACACCCAGTGGAGATCTGGGACCTGCTGACTTCAGCTCTGCAGATGTTGCCTTCTTCATGGAAACCTGGATGACCCCCACCTCAGCTCCAGTCGTTACCATTGCTATTCCAGACAGCTACAAAATCATCCACAAGGACCACATCAACCAATCAGGAGGGGGCATCGCTATTGTTCACACCCTCAACCTCACAACTAGCTCTGACAACCACTCACCTGACATGGTGCACATCCACTTCCAGATCCAGTCAGACTGAAACGCCACCCTCAGTGGTACCCTCATCTACAGACCCCCTGGACCCAGTCCCCCTTCAGTGAATCCATAGCTAATTTCATCGCACACCACACTCTCGCCTCAACTGACTACATCCTCCTAGGTGGCCTCAATTTCCACCTGGAGAACCTCAACGACCACAACACATCATCCCTACTGGAGGACCTCCCTACCCTGGGACTCAAACAACTGGTCACATCCCCAACCCACTCAGCAGGACACATGCTCAACCCCATCTTCTCTGCTAGCAATGACATCTCTCTCACCCACACCTCTGAACCACATTAGACAACCACCAATGCATCCAGTTCTCCTTCACCAAACCCACCAACACCACTGTGCCCACCACTACGCACTCAGAAGCTGTAACAAGGTCTCTGAAGATCAACTCGCCATCGCCCTCTGCCAAACACCAACGCTGGCCACCACGTACGCCAACACATCAGCATGCAACCTCCCTACAGATGGATTTCCGACTGCGCCAACACACTGGTTCCCCAAAGGAAACCCTCTGACTAACCACCCTCGAAGAAAGGCAGCAGGTTCTCCTCCACCCTCGAAGAGGCCAAGCGCACCTGCAGATGGTTCGAGAGAAGATGGAGGAGTGGCAGGACCTTGGCTGACCACGCAGCATTCAAAATCACCATCACTACACACCACCACCTCATCAGAACAACAAATAAAATGGCCATACAAGGGCGCATCAACGCCAACACACACAACAGAAAATAACTCTTCACTGTGAACAAAAAATTCAACAACCCCAGCACGGACACCCCAGACATTACCCTCCCAAGACCCTGTGACATTCTTGTCACCTTCTTCCACTGCAAGATCTCAGACATCTACGACAGCTTCGCAACCCAAGACCCACCCACTGCACCCGCAACCACCGTACCCAAAGGCGCCAGTTCCCAGCCGACCCTGCTCAACTGGACCACCCTCTTCACCAACAATACTCTAAAGATTATGAAAACTATCCACTCCAGAGCCCCCTCAGACCCTTGCCTCCACCATAGCCCCCCAACTCTACAGCACCATCAACTGCTCCATCGAATCCACCACCTTCCCAGAAGACTGAAAATACACAGAAATCAACACCCTGCTGAGAAAAAACTCAGCCAACCTGACGGACCTCAAACACTACAGACCCATCGCGCTGCTCCCCTTTCCAGACAAAGTCATCAATGCCCAATTCACCAAATTTATCAAAACCAACCACACCCTGGACCCCTCCCAATCAGGCTTCAGAAGCAACCCCAGCACCAAGACCACACTTCTCGCCACAATGTATGACATCTGCACTCTCCTCTACCGAGGAGAAACCACTGCCCTCATCTTCCTGGACTTCTTCGCTGCCTTTGGCACCATCTCCCACCAACCACACCCTTTGCAATAGACTCCATGACACCAGCATCCGCAGCAAGGCCTTAGTGGATCTGCTCCTTCCTCACCGGCCGAACCCAGAGTCAGTCTCCCACTGTTCTCCACAAACCCGAGAGAGATCAGCTACGGAGTTCCTCGGGGTCCTCTCTGAGCCCCACCCTCTTTAACATTGACATGGTCCTGCTTGCAAATGTAGTCAGAAACCACAGGCTCAACATCATCTCCTATGCTGACAACACCCAGCTGATCCTCTCCCTTACTGATGAGCCTACAACTACTAAAAGCAACTTCCACAACAGAATGAAGGCAGTTGCCACCTGGATGAAGGACAGCTCCCTCAAACTCAACTCTGACAAAACCAAGGTCCTCATCCTGGGTTCCACCCCCTCTGCCTGGCATGACTCCTGGTGGCCCTCAGCGCTCAGAACCCCCCTACACACTTACCGACCATGCACACATCCTCAGCAACATCCTCAACTGCTTGCTCTCAATGAACTGCCAAATCAACACCATCTTATCCCCCTGATTCCACACACTCTGCCTGCTCTGAAAGATTTTCAAATGGATCCACATCGAGTTCAGGAGAACAGTCACCCAGGCGCTCGTCAGTTAGACTATGGCAACGCACTCTGTGCTGGCACCACCCAAAAAAAAACAAAGAAACTGCAGAGAATCCAGAATGCCTCAGCCAGACTCACCCTGGACATCCTCTGCCACAGCCACATCACAACTCACCTGAGAGACCTTTAATGGCCCCAGTTCAATAAAAGAATCACCTTCAAGCTCCTCACACACATCTACAAGGCCCTCCACAACATCAAACCTGCATACCTCAACCCCTGCCTGTCCTTCTACACTCCCACCAGGCACCTCTGCTCCGTTAAACTGGCCCTGGCCACCAACCCAAGGATCCGCAAGAACTCAGCCGGAGGAAGATCCTTCTCTTACCTCGCTGAACAAGAACACTCTTCCACTACATCTTAGGAAATCACCCTCACTGCCTCAGTTCAAGAAGGACCTCAAGACCTGGCTCTTTGACTGAACTGTAACTGCCCTCCCCTAGTGCCTTGAGACCATAACAGGTGATTAGCTGCACTATACAAGAACACTGATTGATTGAATTAAATGTATCATCTCCCGGTAAGAAAAATACATAATGTTACTAATACCCTTGGTATTGGTAAAGCCAGATGTGGTATTACTGCCAGGAAACCCCTGGAAACTCTCAGTGAGCCTTACATGTAAAGCTTGTGACCAGTGGCCTGGTGTTCTCACTACCGACAGAAGCAGTTTCCAGACGAAACAAGGTGAAGTGTAGTGTTTTTTTTAATTAAACCTGGTATTCTCAGGACAGTATCCCACACCTTTTAAAAGGCACATCCTCCAGGTCATGGCAAAATGACTTTGGCATCATTAAAAAGCCCATAATTAGAGGCTCACATGAGGACACTGAAGCTGAAGCACTGATTTTTGCACGTTATGGCACGTGCCTTAGGGCGTAGAGTGGATCAACTTGTGATTTCCTTTAATACGAGAACCCTGAACACCCAGTAACACTAGTATTATTACACCAGTCTCAGTTCTACCGCATGTGAATACTGTGATACTTGTAATCTGCCACTAATGCACACGCTGTGATGGTAAAAGCAGTGGAGCTGACTGCTGCATTTCTTTGGTAACTGAGTGTTAAGATTGTCTGCAAGCTCCCTCTGGCATCAGGGCTCCAGTTTATAGAATAGCGTCTTGAATTTAAATTGGTGCTATTTTAGCAGTATAAGACTCTGCTGGTTTATATTTCTTTTACACCTAGAAGGATGCTCACATAATGCTGTACTATCCAAGAAATTATACACTGCCCTTCAGCAATTGCAGTGCCGAAACAGCCCATGCTTTTTTTGGCCGATCCAAAGTTTGAATGGTATTAGCAATGGTAAGTCTGTACCCGGAATTACTAGTACCATACCGTATAACTCTGCTATTACGGTGTAATTCTGAGTTAATGACCTAGTAATGGAGAATACTATGAAGAAGGTGAAATTATTCGATGTTTCTCTGCAGGCCCGGTTCCAGGAATGTTAAGTTACTTACCGGTAATTTTCATTACCCCTGGTCCGGGAGACCTTGTCCCATTCATTACATTATGGAGAGAAATCTTTCCATGACAGAAAAAGAACATGAGGAATGCTGCGTCATACCCCACCCCCACCGGGGAGTACATAATGATGTACTTACCCAGTATTCCTCCTGAACTACCAAGTCCCCGACTCTAAGGCCGGCCGTCCGGAAGGGAGGGCGGGGCGTAATGATTGGGACGAGGACTACCGGACCAGGAGTAATGAAGATTACCGGTAAGTAACTTAACATTACCCCCAGGTCCTACCGTCCTCGTCCCCTTCATTACGTTATGGAGAATACCCAACCCGAAAAAAACAGCCTGAGAGACAGACTATCAAAGAACCACAAAGGCAAAACACAGGTAAATGCCAAAAAAGTGATTTAATGGAAAAAACACCAAATTAGGAGCACACTGCCTGAAGAACCCTTATTCCAAAATTAAGGTCACCCCCCAGCACATTCTGAAGACAATAGTGGGAAACAAAAGTATTAGCAACAGCCCAAGTTGCTGCTCGACAAATCTCAGAGATGGAGACCCCTTTAATTTCTGCCCAAGAGACAGCCACACCTCTGGTAGATCGACCCTGCACACCACCAGGAGGAGGCATCTTAGCCAAAGAATAGGCCAACTCAATAACCTGTTTCAGCCATCTACCGATTGAAAGAGAGGACGCTCGTTCTCCCAAAGAAGAGGAGCCAAAGAAAAGGAAAAGAAAATCAGACTTACGAAAAGGGCGAGTCCTGTCAAGATAAACCAGAAGAGCCCGATGAACATCCAGCAAAGACCAATCCAGATCCCCCGCCCCCGGAGACTCTAACGGCAAGAAAGGGAGCACAATCTCCTGGGAACGACGGAATTGAGAAGCCACCTTGGGAACAAAGGTCGAATCCAGGCGCTAGACCACGCCACCCGTGGAAAAAGACAAAAAGGGTTCCCGAGCCATCAAAGCGCCCAACTCCCATATACGCCTAGCTGAGGTGATAGAAACCAAAAACACCACTTTGAAAGTTAAAAATTTTAATTCAGTGGTTTCCAGAGGCTCAAAAGGGGAGGACACCAATGAGCGACGCACAAGAGGCAAATCCCATAACGGAAAAAGAGGTTTCACCAAAGGACGGGAAAGAGAAAAGCCTTTCAACAGCCGAGAAACCAAATCATCCAAATCTACCAGATTACCCCATGGAGCCCGAAAAACTTTAATAGCAGCCCACTGAGCCTGCAATGTAGATACGGAAAGGCACTTTTCAAAACCTTCCCACAAAAACTGAAGAACCGTAGGTAAGGAACACTCCAATGTAGACAACCCAAGAGGAGAACACCATTTCTGAAAATTACCCCAATGCCGAACATAGGACTTAAAAGTAGAAGGCCTACAGGACTGTTAAATGGCCACCGCTAAATGCCTAGGAATGCCCTTGTGCTGCAACTCTTGCCTTTCAACTTCCAGACCGAAAGCCGAAGCTTCCAGAGAGGAAGATGCGAAACAGACCATAGAGGGAAGGTTAACAGAGGAAGAAACCAAGGACCCTGAACAGCCAGCAACTGGATTACCAGAAAACAGGACCTCCAAGACCAAAACGGAACCACCAAAATCACACACCTGTCCTCTTGTAACAGACGGGCCAGAAACCGGGGAATAAGGGAAATAGGCGGGAACGCATACAAGAGCCTGTCTGGCGAAGGAACCGCGAAGACATCCACTCCCCACGCACCTGACTGAGGAATCCGGGAGCAGAAAAAAGGAACCTGAGCATTGAGCCGGGAAGCAAAGAGGTCGAGCAAGGTACACCAGCCTCTCGCAAACCCTGAGAAATGCGTCTGGGGAAAGAGAAATGTCCGCTAAGGGGGGAAAACATCTGCTGAGAGAGTCCGCCACACCGTTGTCCACCCCCTCACATGCACAGCAACAATGGACTGAAGGGAGCGTTCATCCCAATGAAACAAACACTGCGGCACCTGATTGAGAGACTAGGACCAAATCCCACTATGGTTGTTGATGTAGGCTACTGTTACCATGTTGTCGGAACAAATCACCAAGTGATGACCCAGAAGAGCAGGCCGAAACCCCACACAAGCCCTGAAGACAGCCATGAGTTCCCTCCAATTGGATGAACGCTTCCCCTCTCGAGGAGACCAGCGGGCCTGCAGGGACCTGTTGCCCAAGGTTGCCCCCCACACCAAAGAGCTGGCATCAGTAGTCAACACCACAGGAGGAGAGGGTTGTAATGGAACTCCTTTCTCCAGATTGCAGCCCGCAGTCCATCAATGCAGGTCTGGGTGAACCCTCAAGGAAACAGGAACTTCCAGGTCGTACTGTTGCCCTTGAGGAGCCCAACAGGAAAGCAAATGAATCCACAAAGGACAGAGATGAAATCGAGCCCAAGGAACAGTAAAAACTGCAGCAGCCATGAGACCCAACAACCGAAGCCACAACCGAACTGGGGCAGCCTCTCGTGACAATAACTCCAGAGCAAGAGATTGCAAGACATGTATCTGAGAGACAGGAAGAAACACTCGGTTGAGATCTGTGTGGAAGCGAGCCCTAAGAAATGTCAGATCTTGAGATGGAAGCAGTTGGCATTTGGCCCAGTTGAGGAGAAACCCATGACTCTGTAGAGTGGAACACACCAACTGACAGTCCTGTATCAGCCGGGCAGGAGAAGGAGCATGAATCAACCAATCGTCGATATATGGGTACAAATGGACAACTTGGAGATGCAAGGAGGCCACCAGGGGAGGCACGGCCTTCTTGAACACACAAGGAGCAGACCGGAGTCCAAATGGAAGGACCGTGAACTGATAATGACACCCCTGGAGACAGAACCGGCGATATTGTTGAGATGATGGATGAATTGGAACATGGTAGTAAGCATCCTGAAGATCCAGGGTGCACATAAAATGACCCCAAAGGACCAACTGAATTGTTAGAGGATGGTTTTGACCATCAGGTCTGCCCTGATTTTTTGCTTTTTGACCACCTGGTTTTTGACTTGTTACTGTGAGGGAGCCTCCTATGCGGGGACTCACACACAGTAAACTCATGGTAAAATGGTCTGCGCACGTTTACTGCCAGTGCCACCATGCTAGGGAAAGGCTGCTGTGGCGCAGAAAGGGCAGGAGGCCCCGGACGGGTTACATGTGATCATGTGTGCACATGGATGTGCACCCATGTGCACCCATGTGACGGCTGTAGGAGGAGGATTCCTTAGGTAAGCCTGGTGCAGGAGGAGCTATGCAGAGTGGGTGGTGACCTGGAGTAGGTCTCATGAGAGGGGTGCACACATGTGAGGGAGAGTCAGTGTGCTTACTGTCTTTTCACTGTAGGGACACTCAGTTCAATGGCAATGTCAGTGTGCTTAAGGTATTTGCATTGTGGGGATACTCCATTAAATGTCAATGGGAAAGGAGGGCCAAGGGAGCAACTCCAGTTCTCTGGGGTCCACCGTGACCAGAGTCATACTAAAATACACTGTAACCTGTAAGAAAAGAATGATGCAGTAGGTTACAAGAGCATAGTTGTACAACTTATGGGTCATCCATGGATGTAATCTTTCGCTGACTCAGTTCAGGATTAGGGCCAATTACTGCTCTGTCCAGTTGCTTGAGCAGGGCCTTGCATCAATCAGCCAGCTGTCATTCTGTGCCAGGAGCAGGCTGGAGAGGCCCTGCGAGGAATGTCAGTGAGGAGGGTCTGAGACTTTCAAAGCACATGTGGCAACTAACTCCTGGAGGATGCCATTTTGAGCTATCCCAGAAGACTATGCACGAAGGAGGGGAGGGGGGCAAGGAAGTGATGTGGCACATCTGGATAAGCCAGAGGTGCAGACCTGCTGGACACTTCCACCCCCACTTAAAAGGTCCTGCACAGGGGAGAGCTCTCTCTCTTGGCTGTGCTTCACTGCTGGACAGTGGGACTGCAGACGGGCGTCATGGACAACTGACTGCCCTTGGGGCAGGGACTCTGCCCCTGAAGGACTCCAGGCCAGCAAGGCGAATGCCAGGGCCAGGCAAGTTGGCCTCCCTACCCCCCCCAGAGGACTAGTTGGGGGATGGACTGGGCTAGCACAAGGGGAGCACGCTTCTCATAAGGAAAAGAGGGAACCCAGAGGAAATGCTGGCACAGGGAGTCAGTGTGACTGGCTCCCTATGATCTGGGACCCTTCGAGGACAGGAGGCCTGAGGAAAGTGCTCCTGGTGGCAAGGGCTTGTCACCAGGGTGAAATGACAACATAATGATGAAAATCGGCCCTTGGGGGCCCGAGATATCCAGAGAAGAAGGATAGCGGCCTTTGACCTCTGGAGAAGCAGCTACAAAGTGTGTGGGGCTCCGCAGCTGCTCGAGACTGTGCCCCCTGGGTGGGCCAGGGTCCAGAGGCTGCCCCGGGAGGAAGAGGAGCGACGGGAGTGCCATTGCGCTCCCCCTCTGGAAGAGGAAGGGGCTCCGGACCGCATCTCGGGCCCCGTGAAGCATGGCTTGACTTGATTCGATGGGGGGGTGCCGTCGCACACTCCCCTTCCCGCAGGGGGTAGGGACCCAGGACCCCATCCTGGGGCCCCCTGCGGCCGAAGTAAAGTCAGGGAGCACTGTCGTGCTCCCCGTGAAGATTTGATGTGAGGGGCTCCGGACCCCATTCCGGCGAAGAAGAAGCCAGAGAGCGAAGTTGCACTCCCCGTGAAGATTGGTCGGGGGGCCCTAGACCCCATCCTGGGGCCCCCGGCAGAAGTGATGTCGGGGTGCTGTCACGCCCCCGTGAAAATCCCTAGGAGGGCCCCCAGAAGAAAGTGGCATCGGGGAACGCCGTCGCACTCCCTGCGGAGAAGAGGAGGTGCCCCGGATCCCATCCCGGGGCCCTGAAGCTGCAGGGAGGAAGGGGGATGTGCCGTTGCACTCCAACCAGCGGCCTGTCTGGCCGCAAGCCTGCACACGTCTGCCCGCTGGAGCGGGCAGACAGCAGAGAAGGCCAGCTCCCGCGGCAGCACATGGAGGTGCTGGCCGTGCGGGGAGCCTGTGGGGGCAGCCAGGAGTGGGCTCCCTGCACCGCCCTCAAACGAGGGAGCATTTACCTTGTGTGGGGGTGTCTGGGTGGGACTGTCACCCCCCAGGAACAAGCATCGGTTTTTGGCCAGCACAGCGGCTCTCCCTGGTGCAGCAGGAGAGCCGCTCATTCCATATGCGGCCGTCCCCATGCTTTGCAGGGCAGGAGCAGGGGGATAGTCCCCTAAACCAGCTTGTGGTGGTCCCAGGAAGATGGGGCCACCACCAAATCCATGCCCATGGACAGAGGGAGCTGCAGGAGCAGTGCAGCCTCCCCCCAACGCAGTTTGTGTCCCCACCCTAGGTAGGGTGGGACAAAAGAAGGATAACACCCCAAGGGTGCTACATGTGGTTAGAGCCCAAGCTTATGTGAATGTTTATTCTGGCTTGTGGGACTGTGTCTACTAGAGGTGTAGGCTGGTATTACTGAATGTGTTGAACTGTTATTTGATGGTCAATTAAGAGTAATTTGAAAGTAATTTATAAGTAATCCTAATGGTTAAATTGCTTGAATATGGTCCTATATGTTCCATGTTTATGCTAATTTGAATAATGAGACTGATAGCCACCTCTTGTCAAGATGGATGTACTTAATTGCAGATGTAGGTGTGTTCCTTCCACATTACTGTCAAATGTTCAAATGTCGCAAGGGGGACACCGGGGATTGTTTTGCCATGTGGGTTGATGGATTATACCCTCCCTTGGAGGAGACATGAAAGATTACCCAATGTTTTCCTGGAGTTATTCCCTCACTTTGTGTATATTTGTAGATTGTTGCATAGTATTGAGTAGTGTGTGTGAGTAATAAATGTACTTTTACTTTATCAAAAGAAAAAGCACAGACTGGACAATCATTTATTGAGAGTCATGTTTGTGTGCTCGTGAATGGGGATTACTAGCCCAAACCACCGCCCTTGAGTAAGCCTTAGACTGCTCGGCAACGCTACCCTATGAGAGTCAAGCGCTACAATGGGGTGTTTGGTTCCCAGTGGCGGTCGTGTGCGGACTCATTACTTGTACAGGCCACACAACTAATGACCCACCTTCCAACAGGAATGATTCTCTTTAAGGTCTCCATCTTGAAATGGACATGTCGGACAAACCGGTTCAGAACATTCAAATCCAAAATCAGCCTGAAGCCCCCTGTATGTATTAGAACCAGGAAAAGAATGGAATAAAAAGCAAGACCCTGCTCTGCCTGCGGGACTGGCACCACCGCCTTCTTCTGTAGCAATGAACAAATGCCCAGTCAAAGAGCCTCCTGCTTGCTTGGGATGGAAGGCCAAGGAGTAGGATGCACCCCTGACCGATGTGGAACAGTCAGAAACTCAATCTGATAACCATGGTGAACAATGTCCAGAACCCATAGATCCAAGAGGTGAGATCCCATGCCAGGAGAAATGTTGCAAACGGCCCCCTACCTCGGGATCTGGAACAGTCATATAGTCAGGAACGAGACTTAGGAGGAGGGGGGGATTTGTGTTTCTTGTCCCTACCCCTACCCATAGGAAAGCGACCTTGCAACCTCACAAAATGACGCCTCGGGGGAGCCGGAACTGGAGACCTTCTATGAAACAAACGTTGATCACCCAAGGAGGACCGGAAAGAAGAAGAATGCTTCTTCTCCTTAAAGAGTTTATGCAACTTCTTCTCCAGTTCAGCCCCAAACAATACATTGCCTTGCAAAGGAAGCCGCAAAGCAGAGGCACGCTGCGCAGCATCTGTCTTCCAATCCCTCTGGACAAGATTCTGGTGAGCAGATACACAAGCCCCTTCCGCCAGGGCTGATGCCGGCACCACATCATAGGAAATATCCAACAGGAATTCCACCTGACGTTCAATAAGGGACATGAGCTCAGAGCAGTCCGAGAACCCATCCAGTGCATTATTCAGGGCTTTGAGATCAGACAAGAGAGATTGGCAACATAAGTCCCATAAATGCCAGCCTGCAAGGCCAGGTGCGTCCCAGCATAATATTTCCTCAGGGACACATCCACCTTCTTGTCTACTGAATCCCTAATCACAGCATCCTCAGCCAAGGACGTACGGCCAACCAAACTGGCAACAAAATAGTCAATAGGAACAGAGTCTGGCAACATCTGGGCCATATCCTGCAAAGGGTAAAACTTGGCCATAAACCGGGGAAGAATAATTTTATCAGGATCTTTCCACTCCCTCTTTATCACCTCCTGAATACAAGGATGAACAGGGACATCCACAGGCACAGTACTCTGAAATTGGCGCAAAAGAGAGCCAGACGACGTCTCAGGAACATCAACCTCAGGAAAGTCCATGTTCAAATTCACATGCTTCATCAAAGGAGGCAACAACTCTTTCGAAACATATTTGCCCTTATGTTCCTCCGGAGAAGGACCCTCTAACTCAGAACTGGAGGAGGGAGACGACGCTACCCCAGACGGAACCACCACAGGTTGTGTCAAACCGACTTGCTCCTCATTTCAGCCCTGTTTCATTAGGCTCTGTCGATTGTATTCGAACTCCTATAGGGCCGCCACGTTGTGCCTTTGCTTCAAACGCTAGATAGCATGTTATAATTGTTCAATTGAACATGTAGTCAAAAAGCATGAGTTTTTAAATGAAGGAAGTATTTGAACACATCTAACTCTGTGACTGTACCCTCGTGTAAGGTAATACTACCGCCACTGAGGCCAATGAAAATTGTTATTTAATGAATGGCAGACGTTTGGCAACAGACCTCTTCGAGCACATGGTTTATAGATGCAGCTAATGCACACAAGCCGAGACGCCGTCCACGCAGCATCTACGTCTCCCTGCACAAGAGCAAACCTGTTACATACCACGGTCTATGTAATCTAATTCTTTCCCTCCCCACTTCCCCCAATGACTAATAAACGTGTACTCTCTCAACAAATTACTATATGAAATGTAATCTTTTCAAATCCAAAACATCTGGTAACGCTTGACTAGTTTCAGTAAACTGGGCCGCAGTGCCTACAAAGCAGTGGCTGACACTTGATTCAATAAGGGGCTGATATCTATCAGGTTTCAGCCACTTAAAGTGTAGTGGGCGGTAACTCCAGACGCTGTAAAGTCTTCCGGCACTTCCTGTATCTCTGTTGGTTGTGGTACGATGGGGGCGAGAAAGCTGCTGCACCTTACATACTGTTTCCTCTGTGTTTAGACATGTTTATATTGCACAGCTATGTTTAGTGTGGGGTTGTAAAGGAATGGTGAAGTGAAAGAAACTCGCGAGATTCTAAAGAGTCGGTGATCTCGGCCGGGGTTTTGCTGTAGGACGAAGACCTAATTATCCCGTAAATAAAACTGTGTTCCTTCAAATCTTAGGCGTTTCTACAGATCTTTTTATTGGTTAACATGATGGGACAATGACGTCTTTGTCATGCAGCGAACGAGTGGCAGGAATAACTGAGTTCTGTGGAATCTCACTGGCTGTGCAAAATATAAAAAGGACAATGCCCAGTTTGCAAAATCAAGCCAGGCGCCAGTATTAACAAGCATTTGCAGTGCAATAGGTCTCGCATTTGCTTGCGTTATAGCTATTGGCATTGTAAATTCATAACCGGACTTTTCTTGCCACAGCAATTGGTCAATCCTGCCTCATAATTTCGACTTTTCCTGCCATATAATTCCAGTCCTCTGCATATAACTAAAGAACTTCCATTTGCATTCTTCTTCTACCTGCAGCAAAAAATGAAAATGTTGCCATTTAGCATCCTAATTTAAACCCGCCATGTTAATTTCAACATAATACCACTTTCACCACCCCACCATCAGACTTGCTAGCTGGCTAACACAATTCCCCCCAAAAAGACACAAGACAGTCACAGAGGAAAAATAAACTAGAAGGGTCACCCAAGCATATTAAGTGTGTTCAGACAGTTACAGTATAATAAGGATGTTAAGTTGGCCTGACTCATGATCATAATTGTAATAAGGAGAGATTATTAAAACATATACTATTATCATACAAACCCTTAGAAATTATATTAGCATTAAACTGTAATTCTCAAAACATAACAAAAATATCATTTGTGAGAAACATGGTTATGTAACCATACTGTTAGCCCCTAGAGGGCATAACCCCATGAAAAAATCAGGAGAAAGTAATGCAGTGTAACAATATACTTAGCTCCCAGAGGGCATTTTTAGGGCTAGCAGGCATACTGCAATGATATTACAAACAAGGCCTTTAAAACAAAACGTCTTTAGCTGTAAAACAAAAGTTCTAGTGATGAGAAAGATTAAAAGACACTAATTGGTGGGAGGGGATGATGTAGACAGAAAGAACATTTTGCAGGTAGTCCCATTGTCCTAGGACCACCACAGGCTGAGTTATGTGCTAAAATGTTTTGTAAAAGTGATGCCCTGCAAGGCATTATGAGACAAGTGTCTGTGCTGATAACATTATAGTATGTTGACTGCAATACTAAGTACAGCCCCTACAAGAAATCACAATAAAAATAACATTTGGAAGAAACATGGTCATATAACCATACAGTCATCCCTTAGACAACAAAACCACATGAAAAAGCTTGTATAAAAGTAATGGAATGTAGCAATATATTTAGCTCCTAAAGAGCATAGTGCACTACACGTTTTCAAGGCTAACAGGCCTCTTGCAATAATATTACAAACAAAGCCCATAAAACACAATTTCTCTCAAGCATAAAACAAAAGTTCCTGCCATGAAACAGTTTTAAAACACCATGAATGGTGGTGGAGGTTATTATTTTGGAGTCCCCACTAACATAGTGTGGGGATCCAGCGATTATGTAGAGAGAAAGAGCACATTGTGGTCACTGTGGACTACCACAGGCTGAGTTATGAGCAAAAATGTTTTGTAAAAGTAATGCCCTGCAAAGCATTATGGGGCAAGTTTCTGTGCCACCAATATGTTGTTTTGAGTTTAATGCTTAAGAAGAGCCCCTAGAAGACCCCACAGTAAAAAAAAGATTTCAAAGAAACATGGCCATGTAACTATATAGTTAGTCCCTAGAGGGCATAACCACACAAAAATAAAATGGCATTAAATTATGCAGTGTAACCATATATTTAGCCCCTAGAGGGCATAGTGCATTACACATTTTCAGGGATAATAGACATATAGTAATGATACTACCAACAAGGCTCTTAAAATGAAAGCTATTCCCAGCAGTAAAACAAAAGTTCCAGCCATGAGAGGTCTTAAAAAGACACTGAATGGTGTAGACAGAAAATTCACGTCACGCTGAACGTTTTCTAGGTGGTCCCTTTGTCCTAGGACCACCACAGGCTGAGTTATGAGTACAAATGTTTTGTGAAAGTACTGCCTTGCAAAGTATTATGGGGCGAGTTTCCCAAGTGCAGTGAATATTGTAGTATCGGCTCTCCTGCTGTGCTGGGAGAGCCGCTTTTGCTTTGAGGATTCCTGTTTTACGTAAAGCATTTACCAGTTTCATTCAAGTGTTTTAAGGGAAGAGCCACAATAAATGACTCTGATTAGGTAACTGTGAGCAATGTAACCAGTGCTTCAATACCACAATCGAATTCACACTGTTGTGCCGGTTCGCACTGTGAGTGCCATGGCCACCATGCAGCACGAAGGGGAGAAACAAAATAAAATGAAAAGTAGTTTACCCACGCTGAAGTATATTGGCAATTGTGCAATGATACATGTAACATGGGCAGTGTGCAAGGCATGACAAAACCATTTCAAGGCGGGGCAAACATAAAGCATTTACCAATGACATCAAGTGATTTTTGAAAGGCAAGCCCAGGAACGAATGAAAGTGATGGTTGTGAGATGGGCGTGGTTAAAAGCCCACAATACTTACAACAGGTCAAAGCGCTTGAGCGCTCAACCTAAAAAGGGAGAACACTGTGCTAATATCTGGTTTCAGAAATGAAGAGGACATTGAAGTGTTGATAGTGTCTAAGGATTTTGAGGTGTATTGATATATATATGATGTGAGAAAGAAGCACAATCACCATAAATGTATGAGATGAAAGGGTAGGAGGTGCAAATACAAGCAAACATGTGCTCGCCATACACCCTGATTGATGTTACACCCTCGAGGCATTGAGAGATGAGACATTAAGGAAGTCTGGTGTGGTTCTGGCTAGGGATTCTGGAGTAAAGTTACAGATGACGTGTGAGAAGGTGTATGTAGTGAAAAATTGAAGATTTTGTTATGATGAAAGGCGAACAGGAATTTGGGAATTATATTCAATCTAAATCATCCTGAACAGATATTACTAATGCCAGATAACAGTAGGGAAAATGAGTTTCTAGAGGTGTTTTGAAGTTAATTGGAACGCTTAAAAGGTGTCTCTCACAAAATTAGGGTTGTGTCTGTGTTGTACTCAAAATCCATGAAGCAAGAAACATTCCTTTGGCATTGAAAAAACATTTAAGGGAACAAATGATGTATTTGCACAAAGGTGGAAAAATTCAGTTCATAAAAGCAGCTGAATGGTTTAGTGCTGTACTTATTGCATGCACATTGAATGGCAAAATTAAGATGTGTTTGAATTTACATGATCTTAAGGAGTCTACACGGCTAGACCAGTATACCCTCCCTAGTATAAATGAGACAATTTTGTTACAAGTAGAACAGACTAATAGGTGGAAAGTAGAGCTTTGAGGTCTAGGTTGATAGAATTGTTGCACAACGGGCATTGAGGAATGTCAGCCAGGAAATGAAGGTTGAGATTTTAATTTTAGTGGCTGGAAATGTATAAAGATGTGGAAAGTTTTATAAGGAGTTGTTGGTGTGCAGTAGGAGTGACAATTCAGAAGTGGCTAGACAGTCTCTCATCATGGCAATTTGTGACCCCCAGTGGACTTGCCAGCATTTCGGTGTGAACATCCTAGGCCCCTACAAATATTTGGGTTTCAGAGGAAAGTATGTATGTTAATTGATTGATGATACAATGGATTAACTGAATTCTTGTATGAAGTTTTTTTTATAACCGCAGTTATTGTTTTTAATAGAGCCTAACAATACACTCAAATGCTACACAGTATTCCTTAGCAATTGTTAAGAACTATGATTCCTAATGCACATTGTCCCAAACCATAATATTTCAACCACTTCACTCGGTCTTTCTTATGCTTCTGAGGACATCCCGTGCTTAATGTATGGGTTCCTCCTGCTTCGGCCACCAGTCCATTGCTGCACGCTACTCAGCCAAATAAGGGGCAGTTGCAGAGTTCCAGTGTTTAGCAATGACTTATTTAGCAATCAAAGTTCTGATTCCAACCACGGTACGATCTCCATGGCTACCCTCCAAATCTTCAACAATACCTAACTGTGCAATCTGGGGTGTTGTATGAGATTTTTGCAAGGTACGAGAGTCCAGAGAAGTTGGTTACAGACTATGAACTGTAGTTTAAATCCAGTGAAATGAAGGAATTTTCAACAAACTTTGAAATCAAACACTATAAAACTTGTCTTGTGTCACCATATAGAGAATGGGTTAGTCAAATGTTGTAATTGTATGTTGAACAAAACAAATCAGTTTAAGTGGCAAGGATGAACTGAGAAAAATGTTTTTTCCTCAATCATCTGTGGAAATCTCTCGTTTCTGTTTAAGGCCCTTCTTGCCTTGCTCAAAGGTATGTGTGTCATGGAAGGTTAAAGTGTAGTGAAACAATGTGTGTGGGAGGGAATAGAAAGCAAAGTGTAATGAAGAGAAAAGAGGTTATGTCTGAGGCCTGAGGTGGAGTGTAGTGCAAAACTAGGATCATTTGAAGTATATCTTTTTGTATTTTCAAACATGTATACACTTCACAGATCTGTGACAGGAATTCTAGGTATGACATTCTGTTGGAATGTTGATGTTGAGATGAGATGCAAGTTTTGTGAGTCGGTGGATTTGCTGTATGATGAAGATTTTATTTTATTATAAATAAACGTGTGCTCCTTTGAACCTTTTAGGAGGCAGTAGAGATCCCTGTTTGGATTATGAGGAAATTGTATTTGTCAAGAGAAGATAGTGAGAGTGAAATCATGTTTTCGTGATTATTTTTGTCTGTGCAATTTAATGTTTTATTCTTCATTTTTTAGTATGTCTGTGTTTTTATTAAGATATAAGCCCTCATTACAATCCTAGCGGTAAATCCCGCTTACCGCCGTGCAGAAGACCGACAACACACCGATGCGTTGGTGGAATTCCGCTACAGCTATTACGACCCACAGCTCGGAATCTCCCATAATTCAGACACCCACACAAGTCCGCCACACCAAAGGTCAGTGATAAACTGGTGATAACAAAACCGACACTGTCACGCCAACAGGAATACGCCCATACTATCACGACCCACGAATTCATGCAGCAGTCTTTCAACCGCGGTATTCCATTGGCGGTACACACCGCAGCGCTCAAAATACACACACATTTACCAAACACAATCACATTGGACAATTCAAAATACACACACCTGATACACATACACACACCACACCCACACACCCAATCCAATATAAATCACCCACCCACATCACCCACAAACCCTTACTACCAGAAATTGAAATCAGGCCAGAGAGATACACTACCTTAAACAACAGCAGCATCCACAGACACACAACATCATCCCTCACACAACATCCACACATCTCAAACAACACACAACAACACATTCCCTCACATATCACAACACACACCACCTCACACATCACCCACACCACATCATGGCACCTCAACCACACCCCAGGTTCTCTGAGGAGGAGCTCAGGGTCATGGTGGAGGAAATCATCCGGTAGAGCCACAGCTATTCAGATCACTTTTGCAGCACACCTCCATTGCTGGGAAGATGGAGCTATGGTGCAGAATAGTCAACAGGGTCAACGCAGTAGGACAGCATCCAAGAACTAGGGATTACATCTGGAAGAGGTGGAATGACCTACGGGGGAAGGTGCGTTCCGTGGTCTTCAGACACTAGATTGCTGTACAGAGGACTGGCGGTGGACCCCCACCTCCTCCCCCACAACTAACAACATGGGAGGAGCAAGTCTTGGCAATAATGCATCCTGAGGGCCTCGCAGGAGTAGCAGGAGGACTGGACTCTGGTAAGGCAAATCTTTACTACCTTATCCCCCCCACCTGCATGCCATCACATACCCCCACCCTTGCCCTCACACCCATCACCCCAACAACCCACAGATACCCCACCAACACCACCCACACATCCCAAAACCAAGCCCTGCATGTTACACCAATGCATGGACACGCATCACCCAAGCATGGCTAATACAGATACCCACACAGACCCCAAACCAATTATCACACAAGGACCTAGACAAGAATGCAAGCACTGGAGTACTGGGTCACTCACCCATTGCACATGATGGCACACACAGGTGCAATAATCATGCCTTTACACCCCTGCAGGACCCCTACCCAACGTCACCGGACAGGAGGTACCAGACATATCCAGTCCCCCCACAGAAGAGACCCACAGTGATGACAGCAGCTCTGCTCAACTGGATCAAGATGACCAGCCCGGCCCATCAGGGACCTCGGGACAGTTGGTTCCCCTGACACTGGCACAAGCCACCACAGAGCCTCCCCCCTCAGGAAGCACCAGCACAGCACCCACCCAGCGGGCCCATACCTCTGTCCCCAGGACACGTCAATCAGCAGTGTGTCCACCACTACAGGGAACCCAGGCAAACCCACCAACCAAAGACAATCAGGGACCTGGGTGCAGTGGCAGTGGGCACACGGTTCAGGGGACAGAGGAGCTGGAAAAAAGGGGAACTCGGAGGACTGCTGTGCGACGGGGGAAAACAGGCCCAGGGAACCCAATCTCCATGAGGCCCTCTCCAACATCATGGGAGCGTACCATAATTACCAGGAGACGATGGCAACGGTACTGGCCAAGTTTCAGGAGACCCAGCGGCTGCAGGAGGTACCCTATTTGGGGATCAGGGAGGAACTGAAGTCCATTAACATCACCCTGGTCACCACTGCAGGGGTGCTGCAAGACCTTGTCAACACCAGGGGGGACACTGTGGCACAACAAGGGGCCCCTGACACTGGCCTGGATGATGAACAGCCCTCCACCTCCGTCAGCGCTAGTGGACAGGAGGCACCGCTACAGGAACACAACACCAGCACCCGACCCCCTGCAGATGGGGAGCCAGCCCGCAAATGGTCCCTCAGATCCAGGAACAAGACAGAGAACATTGCCAAGACCCCCGCAAGGAAATGAGACACCCCTGAATGTCACCCTTCTGTCCCACTTTGTCACCCTGTCCATCCATCAACTGCCCTTGTTCCACTTCCTATGCCCCTTTGGACAATGCACCAGTGAAACAAATAGACTGGATTCTGCCATGGACATTCCTCCACCATCACCCCTGCCCATTTTACAACTCCCTCCACTTATTTGCACAGAAATAAACACACTTCAATCACAAAAAAATCTGGAGTCAGTCTGTGCTTTCACAAATGTGTAATTGCAATAACTATGGAATATAGCAATGTCAATTTAATTGTTCACATACCGATGAAACACAGCTGTAGGGCTGGAGGAACTATAGCAGAGGGCTCAAAGTGGGACCCACATCTGTTAAATGGAAAGGCAAAGTGACAAGTCAGGGTCCATACACTGAGTGAAAATGACAGACTTATGCTAGCTCCAAAAATAGTATGAGATGTGTGAGGCAGTGACATCTTCTTACCTGTGTCTCACTGGAAGTATTGCTGGATAATGTTGTTTCTGTTGTTGATATCCTCTTCTTCTGCCTCCTCTTCTTCACTGTCCACAGGCTCCACAGCTGCCACAACACCTCCATATGGACCATCCTCCTACAGAAAAGGCACCTGTCGTAGCAAAGCCAAGTTGTGAAGCATACAGCAGGCCACAATGATCTGGCACACCTTCTTTGGTGAGTAGAATAGGGAACCACTGTCATATGGAGGCACCGGAACCTGGCCTTCAGGAGGCCGAAGGTCCTCTCTATAACCCTCCTAGTTCACCCATGGGCCTCATTGTAGCGTTCCTCTGCCCTTGTCCTGGGATTCCTCACTGGGGTTAGTAGCCATGACAGGTTGGGGTAACCGTAGTCACCTGCAAATGGCGAGGGGCAACTGTTAGACACACACTAACTCTTAGGGACATCCCCAGACCCATACACCTAGTCACACTGTATTGGGTTCATGTCCTCACCTAATAGCCACACACAGTGCCTCTGGAGTTGCCCCATCACATAAGGGATGCTGCTATTCCCCAGAATGTAAGCGTCATGCACTGAGTCAGGAAACTTGGGATTTACATGATTTACCCTGGTCGGCCAAACACACCATCTGCACATTCATCGAATGGAAGCTCTTCCGGCTTCTGTACACCTGTTCACTGCTGCGGAGGGGTACCAAGGCCACATGTGTCCCATCAATGCCACCTATGATGTTGGGGATATGTCCCAGGGCATAGAAGTCACCTTTCACTGTGGGCAAATCCTCCACTCGAGGGAAAACAATGTAGGTGCACATGTGTTTCAGCAGGGCAGACAACACTCTGGACAACACGTTAGAGAACATTGGCTGGGACATCGCTGATGCAATGGCCACTGTTGTTTGAAAGGAACCACTTGCCAGGAAATGGAGTACTGACAGGACCTGCACCAGAGGGGGTATCCCTGTGGGATGGCGGATAGCTGACATCAGGTCTGACTCCAACTGGGCACACAGTTCATGGATTGTTGCACGATCAAGTCTATAGGTGACTATTACGTGTCTCTCTTCCATTGTCGACAGGTCCACCAGCGGTCTGCAAACCGGAGGATGCCGCCATCTCATCACCTGCCCCAGCGGACGTACCCTATAAACGAGAACAGCGAGCAGAGAGTCAGCCAACACTGAGGTATCACAAAATGTCATTTGCACATGTTTAATAATCCGCAATGTGCCTGTTACTGTGAATGCAAGGCCTACATTTGTGTGACACAGTTAAAACTAATACCATGTGGCACCCTGAAATGGCGGCTGCCTGACCTGTAAGGTGAGAAAAGGGGATATGAGGTAACTGCGCTGGCGTTGTACACCGTCGCGGTAGGTGGTCGAAGACCGTGGCGCAATCCTGCATTGGTTAACATTGGACCCTATGGGTCCCAGGAGCCAATGACAATGTACGCCGGTGGTCACGGTACGCATCGTGCAGACGTGACCGCCATTTTCTGTCTGTTCCCTCACTTGATACCTGACCTTCAACAGGAGAGGAACTACGCTGCAAGTGCTGCTGTGACCTCAGTCTGGAAGCGACGATGGCTCATGTGTCTAGGGAAAGGGCCCCTGCCTTCACTTCGGAGGAGTTGGAAAAACTAGTGGATGGGGTCCTCCCCCAGTACACACAACTGTACGGTCCTCCAGACAAACAGGTGAGTACACTGTGAGAATGCTGCATGGGCAATGCCTGTTTGGAGTGGTGTGGATGGAAGAAAAATGGTGGGGGAGGACTGAGGCCTGCATGTGCGGACAGTGAGTGTATGTGTATCAGGGCAAGGGTGGGAATGTGGGCCAAAGAGGATGAAGGTCCGGATGGGTAAAGATTTTCATTTTCCCCTGTACTATTCCTCTAGGTCAGCGCCCACCAGAAGAAGGATATTTGGTGTGCGATCACCAAGGACGGACCCTGGGGGTCCACCACAGACGGAGCACCCACTGCCGGAAAAGATGGGAGGACCTTTGCCGCTGGAGCAAGAAGATGGCGGAGACCCAGCTGGGGATGGCCTCCCAATGTGGGAGGGGTGCCCGTCGCACCATGACCCCCCTGATGCCAAGCCAGGCGCCAGTATTAACAAGCATTTGCAGTGCAATAGGTCTCGCATTTGCTTGCGTTATAGCTATTGGCATTGTAAATTCATAACCGGACTTTTCTTGCCACAGCAATTGGTCAATCCTGCCTCATAATTTCGACTTTTCCTGCCATATAATTCCAGTCCTCTGCATATAACTAAAGAACTTCCATTTGCATTCTTCTTCTACCTGCAGCAAAAAATGAAAATGTTGCCATTTAGCATCCTAATTTAAACCCGCCATGTTAATTTCAACATAATACCACTTTCACCACCCCACCATCAGACTTGCTAGCTGGCTAACACAATTCCCCCCAAAAAGACACAAGACAGTCACAGAGGAAAAATAAACTAGAAGGGTCACCCAAGCATATTAAGTGTGTTCAGACAGTTACAGTATAATAAGGATGTTAAGTTGGCCTGACTCATGATCATAATTGTAATAAGGAGAGATTATTAAAACATATACTATTATCATACAAACCCTTAGAAATTATATTAGCATTAAACTGTAATTCTCAAAACATAACAAAAATATCATTTGTGAGAAACATGGTTATGTAACCATACTGTTAGCCCCTAGAGGGCATAACCCCATGAAAAAATCAGGAGAAAGTAATGCAGTGTAACAATATACTTAGCTCCCAGAGGGCATTTTTAGGGCTAGCAGGCATACTGCAATGATATTACAAACAAGGCCTTTAAAACAAAACGTCTTTAGCTGTAAAACAAAAGTTCTAGTGATGAGAAAGATTAAAAGACACTAATTGGTGGGAGGGGATGATGTAGACAGAAAGAACATTTTGCAGGTAGTCCCATTGTCCTAGGACCACCACAGGCTGAGTTATGTGCTAAAATGTTTTGTAAAAGTGATGCCCTGCAAGGCATTATGAGACAAGTGTCTGTGCTGAAAACATTATAGTATGTTGACTGCAATACTAAGTACAGCCCCTACAAGAAATCACAATAAAAATAACATTTGGAAGAAACATGGTCATATAACCATACAGTCATCCCTTAGACAACAAAACCACATGAAAAAGCTTGTATAAAAGTAATGGAATGTAGCAATATATTTAGCTCCTAAAGAGCATAGTGCACTACACGTTTTCAAGGCTAACAGGCCTCTTGCAATAATATTACAAACAAAGCCCATAAAACACAATTTCTCTCAAACATAAAACAAAAGTTCCTGCCATGAAACAGTTTTAAAACACCATGAATGGTGGTGGAGGTTATTATTTTGGAGTCCCACTAACATAGTGTGGGGATCCAGCGATTATGTAGAGAGAAAGAGCACATTGTGGTCACTGTGGACTACCACAGGCTGAGTTATGAGCAAAAATGTTTTGTAAAAGTAATGCCCTGCAAAGCATTATGGGGCAAGTTTCTGTGCCACCAATATGTTGTTTTGAGTTTAATGCTTAAGAAGAGCCCCTAGAAGACCCCACAGTAAAAAAAAGATTTCAAAGAAACACGGCCATGTAACTATATAGTTAGTCCCTAGAGGGCATAACCACACAAAAATAAAATGGCATTAAATTATGCAGTGTAACCATATATTTAGCCCCTAGAGGGCATAGTGCATTACACATTTTCAGGGATAATAGACATATAGTAATGATACTACCAACAAGGCTCTTAAAATGAAAGCTATTCCCAGCAGTAAAACAAAAGTTCCAGCCATGAGAGGTCTTAAAAAGACACTGAATGGTGTAGACAGAAAATTCACGTCACGCTGAACGTTTTCTATGTGGTCCCTTTGTCCTAGGACCACCACAGGCTGAGTTATGAGTACAAATGTTTTGTGAAAGTACTGCCTTGCAAAGTATTATGGGGCGAGTTTCCCAAGTGCAGTGAATATTGTAGTATCGGCTCTCCTGCTGTGCTGGGAGAGCCGCTTTTGCTTTGAGGATTTCTGTTTTACGTAAAGCATTTACCAGTTTCATTCAAGTGTTTTAAGGGAAGAGCCACAATAAATGACTCTGATTAGGTAACTGTGAGCAATGTAACCAGTGCTCCAATACCGCAATCGAATTCACACTGTTGTGCCGGTTCGCACTGTGAGTGCCATGGCCACCATGCAGCACGAAGGGGAGAAACAAAATAAAATGAAAAGTAGTTTACCCACGCTGAAGTATATTGGCAATTGTGCAATGATACATGTAACATGGGCAGTGTGCAAGGCATGACAAAACCATCTCAAGGCGGGGCAAACATAAAGCATTTACCAATGACATCAAGTGATTTTTGAAAGGCAAGCCCAGGAACGAATGAAAGTGATGTTTGTGAGATGGGCGTGGTTAAAAGCCCACAATACTTACAAAAGGTCAAAGCGCTTGAGCGCTCAAGCTAAAAAGGGAGAACACTGTGCTAAAGTCTGGTTTCAGAAATGAAGAGGACATTGAAGTGTTGATAGTGTCTAAGGATTTTGAGGTGTATTGATATATATATGATGTGAGAAAGAAGCACAATCACCATAAATGTATGAGATGAAAGGGTAGGAGGTGCAAATACAAGCAAACATGTGCTCGCCATACACCCTGATTGATGTTACGCCCTCGAGGCATTGAGAGATGAGACATTAAGGAAGTCTGGTGTGGTTCTGGCTAGGGATTCTGGAGTAAAGTTACAGATGACGTGTGAGAAGGTGTATGTAGTGAAAAATTGAAGATTTTGTTATGATGGAAGGCGAACAGGAATTTGGGAATTATATTCAATCTAAATCATCCTGAACAGATATTACTAATGCCAGATAACAGTAGGGAAAATGAGTTTCTAGAGGTGTTTTGAAGTTAATTGGAACGCTTAAAAGGTGTCTCTCACAAAATTAGGGTTGTGTCTGTGTTGTACTCAAAATCCACGAAGCAAGAAACATTCCTTTGGCATTGAAAAACCATTTAAGGGAACAAATGATGTATTTGCACAAAGGTGGAAAAATTCAGTTCATAAAAGCAGCTGAATGGTTTAGTGCTGTACTTATTGCATGCACATTGAATGGCAAAATTAAGATGTGTTTGAATTTACATGATCTTAAGGAGTCTACACGGCTAGACCAGTATACCCTCCCTAGTATAAATGAGACAATTTTGTTACAAGTAGAACAGACTAATAGGTGGAAAGTAGAGCTTTGAGGTCTAGGTTGATAGAATTGTTGCACAACGGGCATTGAGGAATGTCAGCCAGGAAATGAAGGTTGAGATTTTATTTTTAGTGGCTGGAAATGTATAAAGATGTGGAAAGTTTTATAAGGAGTTGTTGGTGTGCAGTAGGAGTGACAATTCAGAAGTGGCTAGACAGTCTCTCATCATGGCAATTTGTGACCCCCAGTGGACTTGCCAGCATTTCGGTGTGAACATCCTAGGCCCCTACAAATATTTGGGTTTCAGAGGAAAGTATGTATGTTAATTGATTGATGATACAATGGATTAACTGAATTCTTGTATGAAGTTTTTTTTATAACCGCAGTTATTGTTTTTAATAGAGCCTAACAATACACTCAAATGCTACACAGTATTCCTTAGCAATTGTTAAGAACTATGATTCCTAATGCACATTGTCCCAAACCATAATATTTCAACCACTTCACTCGGTCTTTCTTATGCTTCTGAGGACATCCCGTGCTTAATGTATGGGTTCCTCCTGCTTCGGCCACCAGTCCATTGCTGCACGCTACTCAGCCAAATAAGGGGCAGTTGCAGAGTTCCAGTGTTTAGCAATGACTTATTTAGCAATCAAAGTTCTGATTCCAACCACGGTACGATCTCCATGGCTACCCTCCAAATCTTCAACAATATCTAACTGTGCAATCTGGGGTGTTGTATGAGATTTTTGCAAGGTACGAGAGTCCAGAGAAGTTGGTTACAGACTATGAACTGTAGTTTAAATCCAGTGAAATGAAGGAATTTTCAACAAACTTTGAAATCAAACACTATAAAACTTGTCTTGTGTCACCATATAGAGAATGGGTTAGTCAAATGTTGTAATTGTATGTTGAACAAAACAAATCAGTTTAAGTGGCAAGGATGAACTGAGAAAAATGTTTTTTCCTCAATCATCTGTGGAAATCTCTTTTTTCTGTTTAAGGCCCTTCTTGCCTTGCTCAAAGGTATGTGTGTCATGGAAGGTTAAAGTGTAGTGAAACAATGTGTGTGGGAGGGAATAGAAAGCAAAGTGTAATGAAGAGAAAAGAGGTTATGTCTGAGGCCTGAGGTGGAGTGTAGTGCAAAACTAGGATCATTTGAAGTATATCTTTTTGTATTTTCAAACATGTATACACTTCACAGATCTGTGACAGGAATTCTAGGTATGACATTCTGTTGGAATGTTGATGTGAAGATGAGATGCACGTTTTGTGAGTCGGTGGATTTGCTGTATGATGAAGATTTTATTTTATTATAAATAAACGTGTGCTCCTTTGAACCTTTTAGGAGGCAGTAGAGATCCCTGTTTGGATTATGAGGAAATTGTATTTGTCAAGAGAAGATAGTGAGAGTGAAATCATGTTTTCGTGATTATTTTTGTCTGTGCAATTTAATGTTTTATTCTTCATTTTTTAGTATGTCTGTGTTTTTATTAAGATATAAGCCCTCATTACAATCCTAGCGGTAAATCCCGCTTACCGACGTGCAGAAGACCGCCAACACACCGATGCGTTGGTGGAATTCCGCTACAGCTATTACGACCCACAGCTCGGAATCTCCCATAATTCAGACACCCACACAAGTTTGCCACACCAAAGGTCAGTGATAAACTGGTGATAACAAAACCGACACTGTCACGCCAACAGGAATACGCCCATACTATCACGACCCACGAATTCATGTGGCAGTCTTTCAACCGCGGTATTCCATTGGCGGTACACACCGCAGCGCTCAAAATACACACACATTTACCAAACACAATCACATTGGATAATTCAAAATACACACACCTGATACACATACACACACCACACCCACACACCCAATCCAATATAAATCACCCACCCACATCACCCACAAACCCTTACTACCAGAAATTGAAATCAGGCCAGAGAGATACACTACCTTAAACAACAGCAGCATCCACAGACACACAACATCATCCCTCACACAACATCCACACATCTCAAACAACACACAACAACACATTCCCTCACATATCACAACACACACCACCTCACACATCACCCACACCACATCATGGCACCTCAACCACACCCCAGGTTCTCTGAGGAGGAGCTCAGGGTCATGGTGGAGGAAATCATCCGGTAGAGCCACAGCTATTCAGATCACTTTTGCAGCACACCTCCATTGCTAGGAAGATGGAGCTATGGTGCAGAATAGTCAACAGGGTCAACGCAGTGGGACAGCATCCAAGAACTAGGGATTACATCTGGAAGAGGTGGAATGACCTACGGGGGAAGGTGCGTTCCGTGGTCTTCAGACACTAGATTGCTGTACAGAGGACTGGCGGTGGACCCCCACCTCCTCCCCCACAACTAACAACATGGGAGGAGCAAGTCTTGGCAATAATGCATCCTGAGGGCCTCGCAGGAGTAGCAGGAGGACTGGACTCTGGTAAGGCAAATCTTTACTACCTTATCCCCCCCACCTGCATGCCATCACATACCCCCACCCTTGCCCTCACACCCATCACCCCAACAACCCACAGATACCCCACCAACACCACCCACACATCCCAAAACCAAGCCCTGCATGTTACACCAATGCATGGACACGCATCACCCAAGCATGTCTAATACAGATACCCACACAGACCCCAAACCAATTATCACACAAGGACCTAGACAAGAATGCAAGCACTGGAGTACTGGGTCACTCACCCATTGCACATGATGGCACACACAGATGCAATAATCATGCCTTTACACCCCTGCAGGACCCCTACCCAACGTCACCGGACAGGAGGTACCAGACATATCCAGTCCCCCCACAGAAGAGACCCCCAGTGATGACAGCAGCTCTGCTCAACTGGATCAAGATGACCAGCCCGGCACATCAGGGACCTCGGGACAGTTGGTTCCCCTGACACTGGCACAAGCCACCACAGAGCCTCCCCCCTCAGGAAGCACCAGCACAGCACCCACCCAGCGGGCCCATACCTCTGTCCCCAGGACACGTCAATCAGCAGTGTGTCCACCACTACAGGGAACCCAGGCAAACCCACCAACCAAAGACAATCAGGGACCTGGGGGCAGTGGCAGTGGGCACACGGTTCAGGGGACAGAGGAGCTGGAAAAAAGGGGAACTCGGAGGACTGCTGTGCGACGGGGGAAAACAGGCCCAGGGAACCCAATCTCAATGAGGCCCTCTCCAACATCATGGGAGCGTACCATAATTACCAGGAGACGATGGCAACGGTACTGGCCAAGTTTCAGGAGACCCAGCGGCTGCAGGAGGTACCCTATTTGGGGATCAGGGAGGAACTGAAGTCCATTAACATCACCCTGGTCACCACTGCAGGGGTGCTGCAAGACCTTGTCAACACCAGGGGGGACACTGTGGCACAACAAGGGGCCCCTGACACTGGCCTGGATGATGAACAGCCCTCCACCTCCGTCAGCGCTAGTGGACAGGAGGCACCGCTACAGGAACACAACACCAGCACCCGACCCCCTGCAGATGGGGAGCCAGCCCGCAAATGGTCCCTCAGATCCAGGAACAAGACAGAGAACATTGCCAAGACCCCCGCAAGGAAATGAGACACCCCTGAATGTCACCCTTCTGTCCCACTTTGTCACCCTGTCCATCCATCAACTGCCCTTGTTCCACTTCCTATGCCCCTTTGGACAATGCACCAGTGAAACAAATAGACTGGATTCTGCCATGGACATTCCTCCACCATCACCCCTGCCCATTTTACAACTCCCTCCACTTATTTGCACAGAAATAAACACACTTCAATCACAAAAAAATCTGGAGTCAGTCTGTGCTTTCACAAATGTGTAATTGCAATAACTATGGAATATAGCAATGTCAATTTAATTGTTCACATACCGATGAAACACAGCTGTAGGGCTGGAGGAACTATAGCAGAGGGCTCAAAGTGGGACCCACATCTGTTAAATGGAAAGGCAAAGTGACAAGTCAGGGTCCATACACTGAGTGAAAATGACAGACTTATGCTAGCTCCAAAAATAGAATGAGATGTGTGAGGCAGTGACATCTTCTTACCTGTGTCTCACTGGAAGTATTGCTGGATAATGTTGTTTCTGTTGTCGATATCCTCTTCTTCTGCCTCCTCTTCTTCACTGTCCACAGGCTCCACAGCTGCCACAACACCTCCATATGGACCATCCTCCTACAGAAAAGGCACCTGTCGTAGCAAAGCCAAGTTGTGAAGCATACAGCAGGCCACAATGATCTGGCACACATTCTTTGGTGAGTAGAATAGGGAACCACTGTCATATGGAGGCACCGGAACCTGGCCTTCAGGAGGCCGAAGGTCCTCTCTATAACCCTCCTAGTTCACCCATGGGCCTCATTGTAGCGTTCCTCTGCCCTTGTCCTGGGATTCCTCACTGGGGTTAGTAGCCATGACAGGTTGGGGTAACCGTAGTCACCTGCAAATGGCGAGGGGCAACTGTTAGACACACACTAACTCTTAGGGACATCCCCAGACCCATACACCTAGTCACACTGTATTGGGTTCATGTCCTCACCTAATAGCCACACAGTGCCTCTGGAGTTGCCCCATCACATAAGGGATGCTGCTATTCCCCAGAATGTAAGCGTCATGCACTGAGTAAGGAAACTTGGGATTTACATGATTTACCCTGGTCGGCCAAACACACCATCTGCACATTCATCGAATGGAAGCTCTTCCGGCTTCTGTACACCTGTTCACTGCTGCGGAGGGGTACCAAGGCCACATGTGTCCCATCAATGGCACCTATGATGTTGGGGATATGTCCCAGGGCATAGAAGTCACCTTTCACTGTGGGCAAATCCTCCACTCGAGGGAAAACAATGTAGGTGCACATGTGTTTCAGCAGGGCAGACAACACTCTGGACAACACGTTAGAGAACATTGGCTGGGACATCGCTGATGCAATGGCCACTGTTGTTTGAAAGGAACCACTTGCCAGGAAATGGAGTACTGACAGGACCTGCACCAGAGGGGGTATCCCTGTGGGATGGCGGATAGCTGACATCAGGTCTGACTCCAACTGGGCACACAGTTCATGGATTGTTGCACGATCAAGTCTATAGGTGACTATTACGTGTCTCTCTTCCATTGTCGACAGGTCCACCAGCGGTCTGCAAACCGGAGGATGCTGCCATCTCATCACCTGCCCCAGCGGACGTACCCTATAAACGAGAACAGCGAGCAGAGAGTCAGCCAACACTGAGGTATCACAAAATGTCATTTGCATATGTTTAATAATCCGCAATGTGCCTGTTACTGTGAATGCAAGGCCTACATTTGTGTGACACAGTTAAAATTAATACCATGTGGCACCCTGAAATGGCGGCTGCCTGACCTGTAAGGTGGGAAAAGGGGATATGAGGTAACTGCGCTGGCGTTGTACACCGTCGCGGTAGGTGGTCGAAGACCGTGGCGCAATCCTGCATTGGTTAACATTGGACCCTATGGGTCCCAGGAGCCAATTGCAATGTACGCCGGCGGTCACGGTACGCATCGTGCAGACGTGACCGCCATTTTCTGTCTGTTCCCTCACTTGATACCTGACCTTCAACAGGAGAGGACCTACGCTGCAAGTGCTGCTGTGACCTCAGTCTGGAATCGACGATGGCTCATGTGTCTGGGGAAAGGGCCCCTGCCTTCACTTCGGAGGAGTTGGAAAAACTAGTGGATGGGGTCCTCCCCCAGTACACACAACTGTACGGTCCTCCAGACAAACAGGTGAGTACACTGTGAGAATGCTGCATGGGCAATGCCTGTTTGGAGTGGTGTGGATGGAAGAAAAATGGTGGGGGAGGACTGAGGCCTGCATGTGCGGACAGTGAGTGTATGTGTATCAGGGCAAGGGTGGGAATGTGGGCCAAAGAGGATGAAGGTCCGGATGGGTAAAGATTTTCATTTTCCCCTGTACTATTCCTCTAGGTCAGCGCCCACCAGAAGAAGGATACTTGGTGTGCGATCGCCAAGGACGGACCCTGGGGGTCCACCACAGACGGAGCACCCACTGCCGGAAAAGATGGGAGGACCTTCGCCACTGGAGCAAGAAGATGGGGGAGACCCAGCTGGGGATGGCCTCCCAATGTGGGAGGGGTGCCCGTCGCACCATGACCCCCCTGATGTTCCGGATCCTGGCGGTAGCATATCCAGAGTTGGATGGGCACTTGAGGGCATCACAGCAGCCACAAGGGGGTGAGTACACTATTATTCTGCTTACTTTGCGCGCATTACAAGGTGTCTGGGCGGGGGAGGTGGGCAGTGGGTTCCCCTAGGCCAGGGGAGCTTTGTAGGCAAGGTCCCTTGTGAGGCAGGCTCTGTGGCACCCCAACCCCACTAGTGGTTAGTGCCGTCTACACATAGTCAGGCTCCTGTGACTTCCAGGTGTGCAGCAATCGGGCTTAGGCCTTGTACCCCATGGGCATGTGATAAATCTAGAAACTATAAGTGAATGGCGTAGTGCAGAGGGCTGCTGTGTCTGTTGTGTCCAACAACGGTAGTGGTGTTGCATGCACTGAACATGTCTTTCTTCTGTCTACCCCCCTTTTGCGGTCTCCCTGTTCTTGTGTGCAATAGCATCATCAGGCGGAGGAGCAGTGGCACCGGAGCAGGAGGGAGCTGCATCCCACTTGGCCCTGGAGGGCGAAACAACAGAGTCTGAAGCCACCAGTGGGACAGAGGGCGAGGGGAGCTCTACGGCGGGAACAGGAGCAGACAGCAGTGACAGCGACTCCTCCTCTGATGGGAGCTCCCTTGCAGTGGCAGGCCCCTCTGTGCCCCCACATCAACAGATACAGCCGCCACCCCCCCTACCAGCACCGCCCTCCCAGCAGCCCCTCAGCGTGTGTCCCGTGCCCGCTTACCCAGGAGGGTGGGCATCTCCTTCACCCCAGGCACCTCAGGCCCTGCCCCAGTCAACCCTGCTGCCCTCAGTGAGGAGGCTATTGACCTCCTGAGATCCCCCACTGTTCAGCAGTCTACCATTCTGAATGCCATCCATGGTGTTGAGAGGCATTTGCAACAAACAAATACATACCTGGAGGGCATTCATTCTGGGCAGGCAGCCCAACAGAGAGCATTTCAGGCTCTGGCCTCAGCACTGATGGCAGCCATTTTCCCTGTGTCCAGCCTCCCCCCTCCAACTTTCTCCACCCAGACCCAATCCCCTGTACCTCAGCCTATCCCAAGTACACCATCAGATCAGCATGCACACACCTCAACACACAAGGGTGGCTCAGGCAAACATAAGCACCACACATCCCTCAGGCACTCACACAAGCTTCATAACCATGCACACATACCAACATCCACTGCCTCCACTGTGTCCTCCTCCTCCACGTCTCCCTCCCTGTCTCGTCTCCATTCACACCTGCATGCACTACAACCTCAGCCGCTACCTCCATCACCATCACGCCCATCACCACACACCGCTCAAGTGCACTCATCACCCCCACTACCATTCACACATCCCCAGTGTCCTCTCCCAGTGTGTCAGTCAGCCCTCCTCTCAAAGTACACAAACGCAGGCACACACCCACCCAACAGCCATCCACCTTACAACAGCCTCCAGCCCATGCACCTTCACCCAAATTCAGCAGACGTACACCTCCTACAACCACTACCTCTACCTCCACTCCCAAACCTCTGCCATCTACCCGTCCCAGTGTGTCTAAAAAGCTTTTCATGGCTAATATTGACCTCTCTTCCCTACACCCCCGTCCTTCCTCTAGGGCCAGGCTTTCCAGGTCCCAGCCCAGCACCTCAGCCACCACATTCCCAGGCACAGTGGTGCTAGCATCTGCGGGGTCATGTAGTGCGCCAACCATCAGGGCTGCAAGTGTGCCACGGAGCGAGGGCAAGGACATTCCGCCACCTGCCAAGGTAAAAAAAAGTTGCACATATCCCAGAGGGAGAAGCCGAAAACATCTGCCACCAAGGGGTCAGGGAATGCGATAGGGGATAGTGGCAAGACAGCTGTGCCACCATCAAAGGTGGGGAAGGGCCAGAAACCTAAGGGCAGGTCAGGAGAGGGCATGGTGGCACCGACTGAGGGACAAGTGTCACACCTTCTGTCCACGTCGACACCAACCTGTACAGTGGAGAAGACTGCCACCTGCACCACCACAGAGCCCGCGGCCAGCACCGCTGCCACAGAGCCCGTCGCCAGCACCGCTGCCACAGAGCCAGCCGCCAGCACCGCCACCACAGACCCCGCCGCAAGCACCACCGCCACAGAGCCCGCCGCCAGCACCGCTGCCACAGACCCCGCAGCCAGCACCGCCGCCACAGAGCCCGCCGCCAGCACCGCTGCCACAGACCCCGTAGCCAGCACCGCTGCCACAGAGCCCACAGCCTGCACTGCCGCCACAGAGCCCGCCGCAAGCACCGCTGCCACAGAGCGTGCCGCAAGCACCGCCGCAATTGACACCGCCGCAAGCACCGCCAACGGCCCTGTGACATCCTGAGCCCGTGGCACCACCACAGGCATGGCTGCCATCCCCAGTGGTCAGTTGTCCGAGGCTGGTGGTGAGTTCCAGGAGCCTGGCCAGCTTCCATGAAGCATCACTGTCATCACACTTGTCACCTGCATATGGAATGTGAAGCCGCAGCAGTGTGGGGTATGTCTCTATGGCGTATCAACCTACCTCTACCTCGGCAATCTCGTGGCACACACACCCAGGCGAGTGTATTGTTGCGGCTACAATGCACGTTTGAGAACTCTGGGCACAAAGCTCCCTCCAGAACCAGTGGAGTATCACATCTACTACCTCAGTCCTTGGCAGGATGAAGCACTCTGGGCACAAAGCCCCCTCCAGAACCAGTGGAGTATCACATCCACTACCTCAGTTCTTGGCAGGATGAAGCACTCTGGGCACAAAGCCTCCTCCAGAACCAGTGGAGAAAGGCATCCACTACCTCACTCCTTGGCAGGATTAAGCACTCTGGGCACAAAGCCCCCTCTAGAACCAGTGGAGACTGTTATCCACTTGAGAGACTGTGGCTTTGCACTGCCAGGATGCAGCAGTGGGCAAACCACCCACTGGAGAGACTTGAGAGACTGTGGCTTTGCACTCCCCATGATGCAGCAGTGGACAAACCACCCACTGGAGAGACTTGAGAGACTGTGGCTTTGCACTCCCCAGGATACATCATTGGGCATGGAGCCCCCTCATGGAGCAGTGGCGTAGTGCGTTCATCAGGCTGAGGTGCCCCCCCCTCCCCTGAGGTGCCTGCATATTTTCTATGTGATGCCCCTCCAGTGTTCTCTCTGTTTGGAGTCAGGTATCTAGTGTGGGTCTCGCCCATGCATTTTGGGCCCAGTGGTCCACGGACAATGACTGGTGCACTATCCGGACTTGTGTAGTTGGTGTTCATAATTGTATATACTGGATTTTGAGTTTTGATTGATGGACCTTTTTTTATTACAATTGTTACAATCATTTCCTTTTGTCCTTGCGTTATTCAAGGCGGGTCTATGTGTAATGTTGCAGCATGTGTTTGTGTTTATGGTGTTGTGGGTGAGGGTGGGGTGGGGATGTTGCGTGTGTGTGTCACTCTCTTTTCCCTCCCCCTCCCCTGTGTTTTAGGAGCAGTACTCACCATGGTCGTCGCCACCGTCGTTGGAGCTCCTGATAGAGGAGCAGGAAGACCATCGCTGGCAGGATCGGCAGTTCGGGCTCCATGACGTCCTGGTTTCTCGTGGGGTGTGGAGAGGTGAGTGTTTTCTCTTCTGTGTACTGTTTCCGCCGTGTTTTTATTCGTGTAGTTTCCGCCCTGGAAAAGGTGGTGGGTAGCCGTGTTGTGATAGGGTGGGCGGTACATTGTGTTCCGCCTGTCTGTTGGCGGTGTCCGCCGCACTGTTTGTTTGTACCGACGTGATGGTCGGAGTGTTAAAGTGGCTGTCTATGTTGGCGGTTTCCGCCTCAGTCGTAATCCCATTTGGTTTTCTGCTAGCCTGTTTGCGGTATTACCGCCGCTTTAACACTGACCGTCAGGGTTGTAATGAGGGCCATAGTTATTTAATTTTGTTATCATGGGGTCGTATGTTGAGTACTTAGCATTTTTGTGGGTCCTCTCAGGGAACATATATATTTTTTTGTAAGAGGTTATTTGGTTTAAAGGAAATTGAATAGGTGCAGCAGAGGAAGGATAAAGAGAAGATGGTGCGAATTGCCTAAAGATTTTTGCGTGGGTGTAATGTTTCAGCGCTGTCTATAGCATTTCGAATGGCAGTAGGCAGAAGGATAATCTGGTAGATAGCTAAAATGTCCCCTCAAGAGGGCTGAGGAAGGGGCGTGTTGGCAGAATCTGTATGATGTGTTGTAAAGTAAGCATACATGTTGTTTGTGTTAAAATAATACACTGATCCCCAACCAATCAGGGATTTTTCATGCAAACTACAGCTATATTTCTACTTCAGAGCTTTGAAAGTTTAATATTTTTGTGGAATGACTTGCGGATAGAAACCTCCTTCCAAATCCATCCACAGTTACTGTTCGGGTACAGAGGCTTCACAGGCACAAACTGCTCTTATAAAAAGTTGAATCAAAGAGATTGAAAAACAACCTGAAGTTCCCTTCGGCCTCTTTCTTGTTTTACTCTAATGGCACCTGACATTCTGAGCTGCTGTACAGTGGTATTCTAGAGGTACTGCCAGAGCAACTGATAGAGGAAGCAGAATTGAATTTGCGGAGACAGGTGTGGAAGGGCATTTGCCAAGAGAAGAGAGGCAGAGGCAACAGTGGAGGCGCTGGGTCAATTGTGTAAACAGTAGCAGGTGATGCAACTGTTGAGGTGTTTGCACCCGCAGACCCTTTGGTAGGTGTAAAATGGGCACAGGAGACCATACACCGGTTTAAGAAAAGCAGGGCAGCTACCCACCACCTGTGATTGTGGGTCTGTTCCTATTTTCTAACCCGCTGGATGATGTATTAAAGCCAAACTGGTGTTGTCGCCTAAGAGTTACCTAAGAGTTAGTAATTAGGCGAAGAGGAACGTTGGTGCTGACTCATCTTCAAAGACTGCAAGGACATGATATTCTCGCAGCAGAGATTGCTCCAAGCTTGCCATCCCTGCCATCTGCCTTTCTCCCCTGGCCTGCTTGCTCCTCCAGCTGCCCGCAAGCCCCTCTCTTCTTGGGTTAGTTTCACTGTCTGTCTGCCCCTTACCACTGTCCCTTCTAACCTGTTTAGGATTATATGCTTTACTTTGGGCGAGTGTTTAACTGGGAGGGACTGAGGTAAAAGCAAGGAAGGTTATTTTTTTACAGCACTTTTTTTCAGCCCTTCTGAAGTATTTATGAGGACAAGAGGAAATGTGCACCACAGGCGTGAGTGTGGAAAATAATTAATGTTCTTTTGGTCAGTTACTTCATATTTTAATAGAGGAAAGATGATTCTACCTATTTTTAAAACTTTTGTATTCTACCATGTAGTTTGAAAAATAACTAAACGAAAAACAGTTTCAAAACTATAACAGCATTGCAAAAACATAAAAAGAACACGTGTCTGTGTTTCAGTATGTCAGTTATCAAAGTGCAACCAGTGCCAGCTTTTGGCATGGATGCGCATTCTTCAGAGGGGCCTTCGGAGCTCCCTGCATTAAAATCCTCAACACAGAAACCTTGACTCCAGTGAGCTAGTTTAAAGTTATTCAAATAATTTGTAATGTGCGTTGCAATCGCTGTATTTAACACGCTTTTAGTCTCTTCTGTGCCCTGACATCTACCACCATGCCACCGCACACCAACATCCTCTCCCTGCCACAACAAACAACTTGGCACCAGCCTGAAGGAGGCAATGCCCCATTCAGGTGAGCTGGGAGGTGCAGGGCCAAACTGGGAACCAATCAGCCCTGGCAAAGTTTGTCAGACCAGCCCTCGTAGTGTGCATAGTGAGTGAGCCTGACCACTACAATGAGGCTTCACCCCCCAACCAAGAAAATGTTTGATTATATATTTAATTGTATTACCTTTTAAAGTATAGTAAATGATGGCCTTACCGTGCACCAGGATACGACAATCTTTATTGGGTTTCTTTCAATGATTCCCTTATCATCACCCTCTAACAGTGCCTCTCATCTCTTCATATCCTCTCCCTCAGATGTGTTTCATTTGTTTTATAGCACCTCTCTTACCAATATAGTGCGTTGGAGCACTTTGCATCACACAGACACATACAGAGACATTTAATCAAACATCAGTGTAAATCAGTGAAAAGGAAATGTGACCAAGGGGACTACAAGGTGTAGGATCCGCATTTCATGCATACTGGTAGCCATTTTTTAAGAGTGCTTGGTCTGGGGAAGCATAAACTAAGAATTCAGAATGTAACACAGTGATAAAGGTTGACTTTACTAATAACAATTTATTTCTACCCAAACAAACCATGTATTATCAAAATTAGGATAATCAAAGAATAGGGAGAAAACATAACTTTCAAACTTGTACAATGCAGTTTGCATGCAGCTCTTTGTTGGCACTTCATACCTCATTTTGCTAGATTGTGATTGTAACTTATGAACTTCAAAGTAACAAAAGGAGCTCTGTGACAAAAGTAGTATCCCACTGAGCTATGCACATAAAATACTGTTGTGTGATTTGCATAGTACACTTTCTTTGCAGCAGACATATTAACACTCTGCCGTACCTTAGATGAGTCAAAACTGCCACTAAACAAAACCCAATCTCTCTTCAACAGGTACATTAATCACCAGAGGTATCTTGGCGCTTTTATTGTTGCCTGAAACCTGTTGTGTACAAGGAACTCTGCAGTGCTTTTAAAACTGTTGCACTGCTACGAAACCAATCCCCAGTAACAAAAGTGCCCCCCCACACTTACAGCCTCCTGGGGAAATGTCTACGTCCGGTACAGTCAGTCTGGCCTTGGGGAAGTGAAAGAAGTTTGTGTTCAGAGGTATGTCACCAGCAGCAGAATTTCCACAATGGGATGGAAGCCGGTGCTGCCTGGAGGAAGGCACCTACCTCAAGCTCAACTCTGACAAGACTGAGATCCTCATCCTGGGACCATCCACGTTCAGCCTGGGATGACTCCTGGTGGCCATCAACCCTCGGCAGCCCTCCCACCCCAACAAACCACGCACGCAACCTCAGCTTCATCCTGGACTCATCGCTCACCATGACCCGCCAAGTCAGCTCAGTCGCATCCTCCTGCTTTCACACACTTTGACTTCTCCCGAAGACTTAGAAATGTATCCCAAAGGACTGCTGCAAAACTGTAACCCATGCCCTAATTACCAGCAGACTTGACTATGGCAACGCCCTCTATGTCAGTACCACGCAGAAGAACCTGAAGAAACTACAGCACACCCAAAACACCTCTGCCAGACTCATCCTGGACATTCCTTGCCTCACACAGATCTCCAATCACCTACGAGTCCTTCGCTGGCTTCCTATTGAAAAAAGAATTAACTTCAAGCTCCTCATCCATGCCTACAAGGCCCTCCATGACCTAGGACCTGCCTACCTCAATCACTGCATCACCTTCTACTCCCCCGCCAAACCTCTCCATTCCACTCAACAAGCACTAGCCACCGTAAACCTCATACGGAAGACCTCTGCTGGTGGAAGATTCTTCACCTACCTCGCGGCAAAGAGATGGAAGACCCTGCCCCTGCACTTCAGCAGTCACCATCACTACCTCAATTCAGGAAGGACTTTAAAACCTGGCTTTTTAACTGCAGCTCAGAAGACAAACCTCTTAGTGCCTTGAGACCCTTACGGGTGAGTAGTTGCGCTTTATAAACCCTGATTTGATTTTGATATGTCACTGCACTCTATGACACTCGACCACTATATTCTACATCACACCATGCCACTCCAGTCTACTCCACTCTAATCTACTGTACACCACTGCACTCTAAGCCACTTTACTCTGTACCACTACACTCTACTCCTCTGTATTCTACTCTGCACCACTGTACTCTAAGCCAATGCACTCTACTTTACTACACACCACTGCACCTTTTGCAACTGCGCACTACACCATTCCAGTCTAGGCCACTCCACCCTGCTCTGCACCACTCCACTTAATGCCAGTGCACTCTACGCCACTAGTCTATGCCACTCCACTCCACTATACTATGCAGCCTTTCACTCCATGGCACTTCACTCTACTCTGAAACAATCTACTCTACACCACTGGTCTCTATGCCACTTTACTCTATACTGCGTCACTTTACACAACTCTAAACCACTGTGCTCTATGCCAGTCTATTCTGAACCGTGGCACTCAACCGAATGTACTTGTAGGGTGCTGGCCTAGTTTGTAGTGGGTACCTTGGGTTCTTACACCTTATACCAGGTCCAGTTATCCCTTATTAGTGAAGTAGTAGTGTTCTAGCAGCTTTGGCTGATAGCGGTAGCTATAGCAGAGCAACTTAGGCTGAACTAGGAGACATGCAAAGCTCATTCAATACCACTTATAGTTACACGGTACTTCTACACACGTAAAGACAATACTCAGTGTTACCAAAAATAAAGGTATTTATTTGGGTGACACACTACCAAAAATATCTTAGAGACAATACTCCTTCTGGAGGTAAGTATTATACACAATATAGAAACTAGACACCATATTTAGACAAGTAAATAGTCATAGAACAATGCAAACCGTAGGAACTCTTTTAGAATGCAATGGGAGAAAATAGGTCTAGGTGCAACACAAACCATATACTAAAAAAGTGGAATGTGAATCACAAATTCCCCCCTAGATAAGTGTAGTGTGTGCAGAATCGCTGGGAGAGTAAGAATACAGAAAAGGTAAGTAAGGTACCCCACCCCAGAGCCCAGAAAAGCAGGAGTAAAGTACTGCAAGTTTCCTTAGGACACACTACACCTCGTTTTGGGGATTTTGCAGCAGCCAACCAAGTCTGCAAAGAACAACTGCTGGATTATTGGACCTGAAGACCTGCAAAGGAAGGGGGCCAAGTCCAGAAGTCGAAAGAGGCTCCAGGAAGGACAGGAGCCCCTGCCAACCCAGAAGAGGGTGCAAAAGAAGGGTCCCCAGTTAGTTGAAGACTGCAGAAATGCACCCTAGGAAGATGCCAGTGGGTTCCTGCATGATGCAAAAGATGCATCACAGCGTAAAGATTGTTGCATATGAGATTTCGTATTGAAAGGCACCAACAAGCCTTGACTACGACAAAAGTGTTTTTTTCGTCAAAATGGCACTGGATGGACCAAGGAGGGACCTGGGGACCTCAACTCTGTGTGAGGAGGAAGAGGGGGCTCTCAGCACTTTAGAGGTCCCTCAGGAAGCCAGCCAGCACCCCCAGAAGCCACAGGATCTGGGTTCAAAGGAGGTGCAAAATGCAGTTGATGCAGCACAGCAAAGGAAGGTCCCACGCCGCTGGAGAACGACTCAGCGAGTTGAGCGTCACAGGATGGAGTGCTGGGGACCTGGCCAGGCTGTGCATGAAGGAATTTTGCAAAGCACGCACAGAGGCCTCAGGAGGGGAAGAAGACACAATACACAGGGGTACCATCATTCTTGGGGAAGGCAAGGTCTTACCTCCTCCAAATTGTGTCAGCAGGACCTCAGGACAGTCTATGTCAATGATGTCCACCCTCTGTGTCCTTAGGAGCACGCTCATTGCTGTGAGAGGAGTCCCAAGGTACCAGTCGTCATCTAGGAAGGTGCCTGCTTGGAGCAGGGGAGTGACTTCGTCACTCCACAGGAGATTTCTTCGGTCTTTCTGGTGCAGGATGAAGACAGGGAGTCCCCAGAGTGTGTACACCATGGAAACTGTTGCAGTTGCTGACTTAGAGCTGAGGTTGCTGAAGAAAATTATGTCTTGCAGACACTTTGTTGCTGTTACAACGTTTCTTGGAGCAGGCTGTGGTTGATCCGAGGTCAGAAGAATCTGAAGTTGTTGCAGAGGATTCCTGAAGGAAACTTGCAAGCAGAATCTGAAGAGAACACACAGGAGAGACCCTAAATAGCCCTGAGAGGGGGAATGACTACCTTCACAGGTATGGACTTATCAGGAGGGGTCTCTGATGTCACCTGCTGGCACTGGCCACTCAGAGCCCTCCAGAGTGCCCCCACACCTTACAAAACAAGATGGCTGAAGTCCGGGACACACTAGAGGAGCTCTGAGCACCACCCCTGGGGTGGTGATGGGCAGGGGAGTGATCACTCCCCTTTCCTTTGTCCAGTTTCCCACCAGAGCACAGGAGAAGGGGTCCCGGTACCGGTGTAGACTGGTTTATGCAAGGAGGGCACCATCCGTGCCCTTCAATGCATTTCCAGAGCCTGTAACACCTATTTGCAAAGGGAGAGGCTGTAACACCCTGCTCTCAGAGGAAATGCTTTGTTCTGCCTTCCTGGGACTGGGCTGCCCATACCCCAGGAGGGCAGAACCTTGTCTGTGAGATGGCAGCAGCTGTAGCTGCAGTGCAAGCCTCAGAGAGCTGGTTTGGCAGTACTGGGGGTCCATAGTGGAGCCCCCAGGATGCATGGAATTGGCTCCCCAATACCAGATTTGGAATGGGGGGACAATGCCATGATCATAGACATGTTACATGGCCATATTCGGAGTTACCATTGTAAAGCTACGTAAAGGGATTGACCTATATGTAGCGTACGCATGTAATGGCTTCCCCGCACTCACAAAGTCCAGGGAAATGGCCCTGAACTATGTGGAGGCACCTTTGCTAGTACAAGGGTGCCCTCACACTTAGTAACTTTGCAACTAACCTTCAGCAAGTGAAGGTTAGACATATAGGTGACTTATGAGTCTCTTAAGTGCAGTGAAAATGGCTGTGTGCACTATTTCACGCAGGCTGCAATGGCAGTCCTGTGTAAGGGTTTGTCGGAGCTACCTATGGGTGGGAAAAGAAATGCTGCAGCCCATATGGATCTCCTGGAACCCCAATGCCCTGGTACCTAGGTACTATATACTAGGGACTTATAAGGGGGGTCCAGTATGCCAATAGAAATTGATAAATGAAGTCACTGGCCTACAGTGACAAATTTAAAAGCAGAGAGAGCATAAGCACTGAGGTTCTGATTAGCAGAGGCTCAGTGACACAGTTAGGCACTACACAGGCATACACATTAGGCCACAAACTATGAAGTGAGACAGGTAAAACACACTGACTGAAAGTATTTATCTATGAGCACTGGCGTCCTGGCTAGCAGGATCCCAGTGACACAGTAAAAACACACTGACACACTCACAAACAGGCCGAAAGTGGGGGTAAGCATGCCAGAAAGAGGCTACTTTCTCACAGTACTCTAATCAACTTGACTCGAAACAAATGTATTCTATGCCACTTCATTCTATGCCAGCTACTCTTTATCACTGCACTATACACCACTATACCCAACTCTGCAACACTTTGTGCCACTGCACTCTACATCACTGAACACTATGCCACTCTACACCATTGCGCTGTACACCACTCTACTTTACCCTGCACCACTCTACTGTATGCCACTGCTCTCTATAGCACTCTGCAACAATGTATGCTACTGCACTCTACACCAATGCACTCTATGCCAATGAACTCTACAACACTCCACTCGAAGACACTCTACTCTGAAAGAGTGCACTCTCCACCACTGAACTCTACACTACTCTGCAGCATTGCACTCTATGCCATTGCATTCTACTGTGAACCACTCATCTCTATGCCAATGCACTCTACACCACTACACTCCATGTCACTGTAATTTACTCTACACTACTACACTCTTCTCAACTCTATGCTACACCTCTCCACTCTATCCTCACCACTCCATTTTATCCTGCACAGCTTCACCGCACTCTGAAAGAATCTACTCTACTCCAATGCACTTTATGCCACTCCACTCTACTCTGCACTACTACTCAACTCTACTCCAAGCACTTTATGCCACTCCACTCTACTCTGCACCACTACTCTACCCCACTCTACTTACTCTACACTACTGTGCTCTACACCAATGCAATCTACACCACTTTACTCAAAACCAGTGCACTGTAAGCCATTGCACTCCTTGCCAATCTACTCTGCACCACTGTACTTTACACCACTTCACTCTAGGCCTCTCTACTCCACTCTCCAACTCTCCAACTATGACTCTCTACTCCATTTAACTCTATTTCACTCTGTGACACTCTATTCCACTCTGTGCCACTCTACAACACTACTTCACTCTACGCTGCTCTGTGCAACTCTTTCTACGCCACTCTGTGCCACTTTACTCCATTCTATTTTACAACACACTACTACACTCTACTCCACTACATGCCACTACTCCACTCTACACCACTCCCTTTGCTCCTCTCTACACCACTCCACTCCATGCCACCAGTGCTTAAATTGTAAATAAAAATGTGCCGGTGCCCAAAGCCATCCTCTTAAATATGCGGCTGCTGCAGTTAAATGTCTGAGCACGGAATACTGAGGCAGTGTAATTCTGAAGCCACCTTGGGCCTCTTCAATCCATTTAAAGCCACTCCCTGCCCCTTCAGCTCACTCTTGCAAATTTCTGCTTTCTCCCTTTTCTCTATGCCACTGAACTCTTCCACTCTATGCCACTCCACAGTATGACATTGTGCTCCATTCTACACCACTCTATGCCATTGCACTCCACTCCACTACTCCATTCTGTGCCACACCACTCTACGACAATCTACTCTGCTCTACACCTCTGTGTTTACATCACTGTACTCCACTCTATGCAACACTTTGTACGGCACTCATGTCTGCTCTATACCACTCAACAACACTCTATGCCACCCCACTGTACCAGACTGTACTCCACTCTTACCCTCTTCTACACTCTACACCACTCAACTCTACAACACTATATGCCCTTTCACTCGACACCCTGCAAAACTATGCCACTCTAATCCATTCTATTTCACTCCACTGCACTCCATGCTAGTCATCTTTACTTTACCCCACTGCACACCTCTCTACGCCACTCCATAACACCTTATTCTACTCCATGGCACTCTACTTTATGGCACTCCACTCCAAGCTACGTTCCTTTATGCCACTTTTAGCCATGCTGAACAGCTGTGAAGCTGGTATGCAACATGACTAAATCATATTGGCAAATCAATAGCTTTTGTATAGGCAAGACCTATTGGCTTTGCCAATGCTTGTTTTTGTATATAGCCATACAGCAGTGAGGCTGGCAATTTCATTTTCACCCAGGGCACACTCCAAGCAAAGGCCGGCTCTGAGTGCCACTTTTTTTTACTTTGGTTTTCGATGTGAGGGTTCAAACGATGAGAGGCAGAGGAAAGTGGTGTTTTTGTTTTCTCGCACATGTGCTTTTCTACTCGCCATCTGAAGAACCTATCAGTGTAACTTCAGAAAATTATCCATACTCATGTAACACAACATTTGTAACCCAGTTAATTATTGCACCTATCAGCCCTAAATTGTGTAAACTAAACATTAGACAAAACAAGTGACTGATTTCAACTGAAATGTCACAAAACTACTTCACCTCGCCTTCTCTAAAGATATATCAGTGCAATTTATGAAAATTACGGTGTACGTGTACCCAGAATATAATGCTGAAGACCTAGTATATTGTTCTTTCTAGCGCGAGGAATACAAGGGAACGAGATGGAGGAGAGAAAAGACAGACAGCCCAGAGGGGCGCTCTCATCCCTTCGTAGCCCCATGTGTTATGTTTCCTGGTCGTTAGACTGACGTGGGAAACACTTGTGAAAGTAAATAACTGCTCGGCCAATGCTCGCAGTTGTGAACTGGCGCACACTACTCGCTGTCCTCTTTTATTTCCATGCCCCTTACATCAGGGGTATTCCATTTTCACTCCCCGTGTAAGGGTGATGGCGGCCTGGACGGGGGAGGATCCCCCTCCCAAATAAACCCATCCGTGCCACAAACATAACATTCCTCCTTTACCCCGAATAAAACAAAACAAAACAAATATGACTACCCAACATATTTTTCATCACTGAATAGAAATAGTAATTTCAAGTCCAGCACATCAAGACCACCAGTTCCGTGGCATCGCCCCCCCATCACGTCAGGTGATCAGAAAGTCCCGCAGCTTGCTGGACGGCAGTGGCCTAGGACGAAGATTGTATCTCTCAGACCCACCCCGGGGCTGGGTACTCACCACACACTCCTTCACCGTACCAGGCTCCAAGGTCTCTGCCAGATCATCACCCTCATGTCCTTCCGGTGTAGTCCCGTGAGGGCTTTCTTGATTTTCTACACACCCTCCGCGAGGTGTAAGGACATCCTGATCCGAGGTGCCGAGGCGACTGGTTTCTGACTCTCCACCATCAGCATCCGTGGGTGATAGCAAGAGGTCATTAGCAGTAGTGTCAATGTCCGATCAATATTGTTTGAAGAATGATATATTTCGGGTCACCGATTCATGGCCCTTCTGAGCAGTGACCAGAGTGCCTTTTTGCCTCACCAACGTCCATGGCATCATCTCAAATGGGAGTCTGAATTTTCCCCCCAGATGTTTGTTTCGAAACTACGCCTGGTCACCCACCTGTGGAGGTGCAGACTTCACTCTCCTCCTCCATGATACTCAGTCATTGGCAGATTTGCGTTGGTGCAGTCTTTCACTGGCCTGTTCCTGCAGAGTTGTGGGTACATCACACTGCGGAAAGGTGTCTCCTACTGGTCTATTCATGCACAGAGCACTAGGGGCTATCCTGGTAGTGGTGTGCGGAGTGATTCTGTATTCCCTTAGTAATGCATACAAAGCACAGTCAACATTGTGGGCATTTGCCACCGCTATCCTTAGCACTTTATTCAAAGACCACATAAGGCGCTCAGCTTCAACATTGGCCTGCGGCCAGCAAGGCATAATCTTTCTGTGGACAACCCCCTGCCTCACGAGGTAGTTCACAAACTCCTGACTTGAAAAGGGTGGACCATTGTTCGTTCGTAGCTCATGAATCAGACCATGAGTGGCCATAATCTTTTCCACACAAGGGATAACCTGTCCTGCCGTGGTCGTGTCCAGTATTTCCACCTCCGGATATTTGGAGAAATCGTCAATGATCACCAGCATGTGACGGCCGTGAGGTAAACTCCCTAGGTCAGCGCTGGCCCACTTCCAGGGTTTGGAGGGGATTGGCTCTGTGATTATCGGTGCTGGATACTCTGATGGTCCCACAATCTGGCAGGTGTGACACATGCGCACCACCCTCTCAATGTGGTGATCCATTCTGGGGAACCATACCTTGCACTGAAGTCGGGCTTTCATTTTGACGACTCCTTGATGAGTAGCATGGGCCAAATCCACTATGCAGGATTGTAGGGATCGGTGCACCACTAGCCGCAGTCCACAGAGCAGACACCACTATGGTGACACCGACAGCTGGTGCCTTACTGATGCAGGTCAGCTAATGTGTGTCCAGCTTCTTCCGTTCGTCTAGCTAGGTTGTCTGTCATTTCATGCCACTTCCCTGTGTGAACAGCTCTTATGGCCAGTGGATGCACTCATCGTCTTGGACGGCCTCCATGAATTCCTGAATGGACACTGGCAATGGTCTGGAGCGCTTGACTACAAGCCAAACATATTCTTCCACAGCTTCAGCCTTCTCCGCCTCTTTTTGCGGACACTGGCCTGGCATGTCTTGACAAGTAATCAGCCGGATTTTGAGACCCAGGGCGATAGATAGTCCTGTAATTGTAGGATCCACTTCTCTATCCTGGGAGGAGAAGTGGAAGTGGACCTGTTGAAAAGTGGGACCAGCGGTTTGTGGTCTTTCACCACTGTGAACGGCTGGCCGTACAGGTAGAGGTGGAAATGGTGATAGCCCCATTGGACGGCGATGGCCTCCTTTTCGATGTGGAAGTATCGTTGTTCAGTCTCCGTTAGGGCTCGGCTGGCATAGGCCACCAGGTCCATTCACCTTGCTTGCCATATTGTGACAGAATGGGCTTGTGTCGACCGATAATTCTGCTTCTTTCTTCCTGAGTGTGGTCTGGGCTGACAACGCCTTCTTGGTGGCACAGAAAGCACCTTCCTGGGCAGATCCCCACTCCCAGGGGGTGTCGGTCTTCGTCAGTTCACGGAGAGGAGCTGTGATGGACGCCAGGTTTTAGATAAATCGGCCACAGTATGTGACCATACACAGAAAACTGCAAACACCTGTGACTGATGTGGGGGCATGCGCTATTTGAATGTCACACACCTTCTCCGGGTCTGGCATTACCCCTCTGTCAGAAAAGTGGTATCCAAAAGAAGGCAATGTGATTTTGAAGAAAATCACACTTTTCTGTGTGCAGTGTGAGGCCGTGTTCTTGGAGACGCTTGAATGTGGCTCGCAATATGTCAAGATGTCCTTCCAGGGTGGGGGCGTGTACTAATATATCATCACTGATGTTGATGAGGCCCTCCAGACCCGCCAGCATGCCTCTGATCATGTCCTGAAAGACCTCCACAGCACTGGAGATTCCAGAACTGAGGCGTGTGTACCTCATGAGCCCCACGTGAGTCGAGAATGTGGTGATTGCTCGGGACTCCAGGTCAAGCATAAGTTGGTGATAGCCTGCCCTCAGATCCATCTTTGAGAACCACCTGGACCCATTCACTTCAGCCACGATGTCATCAATGGTTGGTGTTAGGTGACGTTCGTGTCAGATTGCTGCATTGGGGAGCCTCATGTCCACACAGATTCTCACTTCTCCAGGCTGTTTGGGCTTTCGGGTGACCACAATTGGCAAAACACATGGAGTAAGTCCCTCCACCTTCTCAATTATACCTGCGGTCTCCAGTTTGTGTAACTCCTCCTCCACTTTGGGACACAGATGGAAAGCGACCCGGCGGTGTTTCAGGGCCACAGGCTGAATAGACTTGTCATTATGAAGATGTATTGACCTTCCTTTCAGACATCCTATTCCCTCGAATAGCTCTGCATATTCCGCTATCAAGCTTTCAACGTTTTCTCGATGGACCCTGAATGCGAATGACACAAGTCCCAACAGTTCGGCTGTTCGGCAACTCACCAGCATGCCAGACACATCCTAGGTGACGTAGATATTGGTCCTGATCATCTGATCGTCATGCTGGATGTCCGTCGTGAACACTCCCGCTAAAGGAAGCGGACTGGACGACCCAAATGCAAATATTTTGGTGGCAATAGGGCAGAGTGTCGGGTTCGGTGGCAAATTTTTCAGCACCCGAAGGGCCATGATATTAAGGAAGCTCCCGTGTCTATTAGTGCTGTCACTGGCTTGCCTCCCACCATTATGCTGCATTTGGGGATTCGTTTCTTGAGACTGCCTCCAGGTTTCATTGCATGTATGACATGTATGACACCTTCTGATTCATCGTCATCCATGTCCCCATCAGCTTCGTCCGAGGTATGTATTTGTGCTTGTGCTGATTTTTCTTTTTAGAGGAGGCTGATCGACATACCTTGGCTAAATGGTTTACCTTGTCGCAATTTGCACATCGTTTCCCTTGGGCCGGGCACGGTCCTTGATGAGGGTAGGACCCACCACACATGTAGCATGCTTGTGATGGTGCACCAGGCTTTGCTCATACCTTCTTCCGATCCCGTGAGGCTGTGGTGACCACATTCACTGGTTCTGTCTTGATTGGTTATTGCAGGGCGGCCTCCATGTGGGCTGCCCGAGCCTTCGATAGCTCCTTGGATCTCCCCACCGTGAGCATGTTGGCCATCAACATCCCTGGGACTTGTAATATGTTCTCACAAAGTTTGACAGAGTGACAGCCTTGTATGAACTGGGCCTGAATTTCATCCTCGGCATCTGGTAGGGTACAGGTACTTGCCAGCTCCCGCAATCTTGCTTAGAACGTGTCTACAGATTCCTCTTGGAGTTGTCAAGCCTGACATAGAAGGAATCGTTCATAGTCTGAGTTGGCTAACCGCTGAAAATGGGCTGTGAGTGCTCTCTTCAGCAACTGGTACGTGAAAGGTGGTCCTTCTTCCATGATGGACTTACTGATCTTGTCCCCTCCCAGATGTAAGAGCATGGGGCGGCGCCGATCATTATCCACGGCAACAGCAGCAAAATACGTCTCCAGTTGCTCCACCCATTCTTTCCACTTCGCAACCTGGGCAGACGGTGGGCCATCAACTATGAAGGGTTCTAGTGTCAGTATGGACGCCATTGTGTACCACCAGCAATGACCACACACTTCCCAGTGAATAGTACCCCACTTGACAGTCGCACACCTGCATAAAATGGTCTTGTGCGCCACCAGCAACGTGCAGGGACACTGTGGGGGTCTCTAGCAGAGTGAGTAGTATGAGTGAGGTGGTCCTTGGGGCAGAGAGAGTCCTTTGAAAAAAACACCACCACCGTTGCAGCTGTCACCGACCTCTTTCACTCCTGTTGGGGCCTGGCGTGGAGTGATTGGTACAGCCTGAGCCTCCCTTCAGCCATCAGGTGCTTTTCAGGCCAGAAAAATCAGCCCCAGGCACTGCTCACCACGTGGTCTGCGTGTTGTAGGCCCCAGGAGGGAGAAAACAGACCTCCGTCAGTAGAGGAGTCTAATGGGGGTGGGGCCAGCACGTTCCAACGGACGCACTGTAGCCGGCCGGAGAAAATGGCACCCCACTGTGTCTAACTCGAACGCTGCCGTACTCTGCTTGAAGCCGCTCGCCGAGCAGCGCTTCCAAGAGGGTGGGGCCACCAACCCTTGTCGCCGGTTTGTTATGTTTCCCGGTCTTAGGCTGACACTGGAAATACTTGTGAAAGTAAATAACTGCTCGGACAATTCTCACAGTTGTGGACTGGCGCACGCTACTCACCGTCCCCTTTTATTTCCATGCCCCTTACGTCAGGGGCATTCTATTATTCACTCCCCGCACAGGCGTGATGGCGGCCTGGACGGGGGAGGATTCCCTCCCAAATAAACCCGTCAATACCACAAACATAACACCATGGAGCTGAATCCACAGTGGCCCCAACTACCTGTGTGATTTTGTTTTTTTAGCAGGAATGCCTTTCCAGTGAAGACGCCTCGTTACGCAGTATTATGTTCTCTTCATTTTATCACATCTTTCTCTTTTAATTTCACCTTTGGGTATAGTCTTGAAGCGCTGTGCCATCTCAGTTTTCTGGTATTGTGTCTCTTGGTTTTGCACTGAAAGCAAAAAGCAAGTGGGGAAGAGAACAACTTCAACCTCTTTTGGCTACTACAGTGACAGTGGCTTAAGATAATAGGATGTCAAGCTTTCTGCAGCTTTTGTCACAGCCCACAGGGTAGGCGCCTGGAAATCTGACCTTCCTGCTACTGCTAATGGTTTGATTCCACATGGTCTGCATGTTACATAAAGTGTGTGTGTGTGTTTGTGTGTGTGACGTGCCGCAGCTTTGAACAGGGAATAAATCGGACGGTGTAACCCTGTGAAAAACCCAAGTAGCTTATCATAAGGTAATACACACGTTCTGACGTATTTTACCCAGCAACTTTAGAAATGTGAGCTCAAAACATCAAATTAAACCTGTATGTGTTGATACACAACACATAGTGGCCTCCAACAACTATAATGTTTTACTTGATGTAATATATCAAGTAAGTTGGGCACATCATACCTATGGGTAATATGCTGTTCTATGTCTGCATAGTCCCAATTTTACTCAGCGTGCCTCTGTCTAACCAGTACTTTAGCATTACATGAGGAATTTTGGTTTAAATCATTATGGATCTGATTATGCAAAGCACAAACCCACCCCCTCCTTTTCTACAAGTGAAAGGAGAGCCACTCATAAAAGGTGAAGATATTGTTTCCTGCATTTCCAAAAAAAAGTCTTGAAGACATTGTCCAAAGAGTAAAATATTTCTCCTTAAATATAATCTAGGTTTCGAGGGTAGCTCAACTTTTTGACACCAGCCCTATGTAAACTTGCTGAAGAAGAGGAAGAGCTTGATGAATGTCAAGCCACTCTGAAAAGAGTGGAGATTCATTTTGGTGTTTAGCCCACTTTGGTTTTGATAAGGGAATGTGAGAATTTCCTGTACAATTAATTAGAGACTAAACTATTGTAAGATTTAGAGGCAAGCATATGCAGCAAGCATATGAGCAACACTTACTGACTATAACAAAATCATAGAGCATGATTATTTATGTAGTTAGGAGCATGGAACTGTTGTGAAGATAGTAGTGTGGGGGTTGTTCATGAACATAATAGCAAGATAATTGAACACACTGACAAGAAACATATATAAAAATCAGTGAGGAGGGCATTCTTTAAATAGAAAAACATTTGTGTTAAGTGTGGGTATCCATCAGACATTTCAGAAGGATTTTAGTGTCCAGCAATGAATGCTGTGTATAAAAACTGTTGGAAAAATGGGCATCTTGCAAAAGTTTTCCAAAGTCAAAAACAACGGTTATAAGTGTTGCAGCTGGAATGTACTTATCTTGTTGTATGTATTGATGACATATGCAAATGTGGAGCTCTGAAAACTAACATAACTGTGGATGTACCAATATTAAATGTATTGGTTGGCTCAGAAGCATGTATTAGAATGATTATTGAAGAGGCGTTCATCAAAAATTGAGATAATAAGTATGTTGAGCCACCTAACAGTGCACCCATATCATGCAAGGATGGTAGAATTGGGCTGTTGGTTTGGATCTTGAAAATCAACTTCAGAATCTCATCAGGCACTGTTATCATAGACAGAACATTGAGGGACAGATGTTCTGACAGAATATCGAGGGTCAAATATATACCTTCAAGGTACATAAACGTGGAGTTAAGAATAGTAAATGTTTACTTCCCATTATACACTTTTTTATATTTTGTCCCTCAGTATTTTATCCATGGTATTAGCGCACAAACAATATTCTTGTACTCTGCAGTACAATCGAGCTGTTAGGTCACTTTGAGACTACGTTGAAGGTTAAAGAATGTTGAATACAGGGATAAATATATGTAGAAAGGAAAGGGTTTAATATACCGGGGTAGTACCACTAAGGGTTATTTGAAATGACTCTTTAATCTGGGGCATGTAGGAGGCTGACCTGGCTTATAGTGGGTACCTTGTGGTACTTACACCTTGTGCCAGGTCCAGTTGTCTCTTATTAGTAGATTAGTAGTGTTCTAGCAGCTTAGTAGTTATAACAGAGCAGCTTAGGCTGAATCAGGAGACATGCAAAGCTCCTACCATACCAATTATATCACTTAGCACTATGTCATAAGAAACACAATACTCAGAGTTACTAAAAATAAAGGTACTTTATTTTAGTGACAATATACCAAAAGTATCTCAGAGGATATACTCCCTTAGGAGGTAAGTAAAATACACAAAATATGCACACAAACCAAAATCAGGTAAGTAAACAGTTAGAAAAGTAGTGCAAACACTGTAGAACACAATAGAATGCAATAGGACACAATAGGCCTAGGGGCAACACAAACCATATACTCCAAAAAGTGGAATGCAAACCACGAATGGACCCCAGGCCTAGTGTAGTGTGTAGAGGGTCGCTGGGAGTGTAAGAAAACACTAAGTGCAAGATACCCCACCCCAAGACCCTGAAAAGTAGGAGGAAAGTTACCCTACTACCCAAGGAAGACAGTAAAGTCGAGATAGGGGATTCTGCAAAGACAACAACTGACTGCAAAGCACTGAAGATGGATTCCTGGACTTGAGGACCTGTAAAGGAATGGGACCAAGTCCATGAGTCACGCAAGTGTCCGGGGGGGGCAGGACCCCACTAAACCCCGGATGAAGGTGCAAAAGGGCTGCCTCTGGGTGGAAGAAGCCAAAGATTCTGCAACAACAGAAGGTGCCAGAAACTTCTCCTTTGGTCAGAAGATGTCCAACGGCTTGCTGGAGGATGCAGAGTTGTGTGCTTGCAGAAAGACCGCAAACAAGCCTTGCTAGCTGCAAGAGTTGCAGTTGAAGGTTTTGGGTGCTGCCAAGGCCCAGGAAGGATCAGGATGTCGCCCCTTGGAGGAGGAGACAGAGGGGGCACTCAGCAATACAGAGAGCCCATGCAGAAGCGTGCAGCACCCGCAGAAGCTCCTGAACACACATTCAGAAGATCTGAGCACGGCAGTCATCTCAGCACTACAAAAGAGGGTCCCACAAAGTCAGAGTCCAACTCAGCGAGTTGGGCAATGCAGGATGGAGTGCTGGGGACCTGGGCTAGGCTGTGCACAAAGGAAGTCTTGCAAAGTGCACAGAAGCCCTAGCAGCTGCAGTTCACACAGTACACAGGATTACTGTCTGGCGTGAGGAGGCAAGGACTTACCTCCACCAAATTTGGACAGAAGGGCCACTGGACTGTCGGGGACACTTGGATCCAGCTCCTGTGTTCCAGGGACCATGCTCGTCAAGATGAGAGGGGACCCAGAGGACTGGTGATGCAGAAGTTTGGTGCCTGCATTAGCAGGGGAAAGATTCGGTCGACCCATGGGAGATTTCTTCTTGGCTTTCAGTGCAAGTTGACGGCAGACAGCCCTCAGAGCATGCACCACCAGGAAAGCCAGCAGGATGAGGCGCTACAATGTTGCTAGTAGTCTTCTTGCTACTTTGTTGCGGTTTTGCAGGTGTCCTGGAGCAGTCAGCAGTCGATACTTGGCAGAAGTTGAAGAGAGAAGTGCAGCAGAACTCTGGTGAGCTCTTGCATTCGTTATCTGATGAGAAACCCACAGGAGAGACCCTAAATAGCCCTTAGAGGAGGACTGGCTACAGAGACAGAGAGGTAAGCACCTATCAGGAGGGGTCTCTAACGTCATCTGCTGGCACTGGCCACTCAGAGGTCTCCATTGTGCCCTCACACCTATGTATTTAAGATGGCAGGGGTCTGAGACACACTGGAGGAGATCTGGGGAGGTGCTGGTCAGGGGAGTGGTCACTCCCCTTTCCTTTGTCCAGTTTCGCACCAGAGCAGGGCTGGGGGGATCCCTGAACCGGTGTAGACTGGCTTATGCAAGGAGGGCACCATCTGTGCCCTTCAAAGCATTTCCAGAGGCCAGGAGAGGCTACACTTCTCAGACACCTATTTCGAAAGGGAGAGGGTCTAACACCCTCTCTCAGAGGAAATTCTTTGTTCTGCCTTAATGGGACTGGGCTGCCCAGGCCCCAGGGTGGCAGAAACCTGTCTGAGGGTTGGCAGCTGCGGTAGCTGCAGAGAAAACCCCAGAGAGTTAGTTTGGCAGTACCCGGGCTCTATGCTGGAGCCCCGGGGATGCATAGCTTTGTCCCCCCAATTCCAGAATGGTATTGGGGTGACAATTCCATGATCCTAGACATGTTACATGGCCATGTTCGGAGTTACCATGGTGATGCTAAATATAGGTATTGACCTATATGTAGTGCACACGTGTAATGGTGTCCCTGCACTCACAAAGTCCGGGGAAATTGCCCTGAACAATGTGGGGGCACCTTGGCTAGTGCCAGGGTGCCCTCACACTAAGTAACTTTGCACCTAACCTTCACTAAGTGAGGGTTAGACATATAGGTGACTTATAAGTTACTTAAGCGCAGTGTAAAATGGCTGTGAAATAACGTGGACATTATTTCAGTCAGGCTGCAGTGGCAGTCCTGTGTAAGAATTGTCTGAGATCCCTATGGGTGGCAAAAGAAATGCTGCAGTCCATAGGGATCTCCTGGAACCTCAATACCCTGGGTACCTAGGTACCATATACTAGGGAATTATAAGGGTGTTCCAGGGTGCCAATTAGTATTGGTACAATTAGTCAGTAGCCTGCAGTGACAATTTTAAAAGCAGAGAGAGCATAAACACTGAGGTTCTAGTTAGCAGAGCCTCAGTGATACAGTTAGGCACCTCACAGGGAACACATATAGGCCACAAACTTATGAGCACTGGGGTCCTGGCTAGCAGGATCCCAGTGACACATATCAAACACACTGACAACATAGGCCCATATTTATACTTTTTGACGCAAACCAGCGCCGGCGCTGGTTTGCGTCAAAAATTGTACTGCCGGCTAACGCCATTCCTACATGGCATGCGGGCCCCTTATTTAAGGAATGACGTCAGCCGGCGCTGCGGACTGGTCAGAGTAAAAAAGAATTACTCAAACCAGGTAGCGCCGGCATAGAGGAAAATGGGGGTTGTGCGTCAAAAATTGGTGCAAGTCAGGTTTGTGGCAAAAATCATTCCTCAAACCGGACTTGCTCCATTTTTTGACGCACAACCCCCATTGAAATGACTCCTGTCTTAGCAAAGACAGGAGTCATGCCCCCTTGCCCAATGGCCATGCCCAGGGGACTTCTGTCCCCTGGGCATGGTCATTGGGCACAGCGCATGTAGGGGTGCCCAAATTAGGCCCCCCATGCCACTTAAAAAAAATAAAATACTTACCTCAACTTACTTGTACTTACCTGGGATGGGTCCCGCATCCATGGGTTTCCTCCAGGGGTGGGAAAGGGTGGCAGGGGGTGTCCCTGGGGGCAGAGAAGGGCACCTCTGGACTCCTTCCATGGTCAGAGGCCATGGAAGTGAGCCCACAGGTCCCTTAACGCCTGCCCTGACCTAGGCGTTAATAAACGGCACACATCAGGCTGTGTGCCGTTTTTTAAGGCCCGCCCTCTCCTGTGCGTCAAAATGACGCAGGAGTATAACTAAGGCGCACAGGCCTTCAAGTCATTTTTGGAGCAGAAAAGCCTACCTTGCATGTCATTAACGCAAGGCAGTTTCCCACATCCAAAAAAGGACTCACACAGAGGATTTTTGACGTCCGCAGGTTCGGGCGTCAAAGTTTAAATATGGTGCACGGTTTGCGCCGAATGTGCGTCAAAATTTTTGATGCACATTCGGTGCAAACAGAGTATAAATATGCCCCATAGGGTTTTCACTATGAGCACTGGGCCCTGGCTAGCAGGATCCCAGTGAGACAGTAAAAACACCCTGACATATGCTCACAAACAGGCCAAAAGTGGGGGTAACAAGGCTCGAAAGAGGCTACCTTCCTACAGGGCACAAGAACAAATCTTGTTTGTGAGGCAATAGGTGAAAGTCTTAAGTTCACAAAAAGGCTTAGGGACGCTTTCAGTGATAAACTGGGCAGACTAGAATGGGTTAACACATTTAATTTAATGCTAAGCAAGTGAGATACAAGATGAAAAACATGTCTTTCCTATTTTATTTTTGTATCATCAACACAATCCTTACAATACATAGTTTGAAAAGTTAATAAAAGAAACAATCCAAATCATAGACACAGTAGTCCAATTTACATCAATAAAATGGTTAACATCCACCATACATTTGATATAATCTATACAGTCAATTTCTTTTACCTAAAAGGTACTATGCTGACCAAATACAAGAAGCCAGAGAACAGAAGGGTATTGGGTCATCTGGTCTATAACAAAATGTTAAGAGTATTCTCAGAGGATCTAATGCCATAAAACTTAAGTAGTAGAAATAGCCAACGTTGGCAAGATTTATCAGTCTTCGAACAAAATAGCAAAACTGTCTCTTTTTTGCCATTACAGTATTTGTTTCCTTGCAGGGGTCTACCACGCCTTACTATATACTCTCTGGTCGGAAACGTACCTGTCCTAAACTTGATACATAAAGTGTGACGCATCTCAGGGTAGATCAAATCCAAGTATTGTTTAAACCCTATTTTACCCTTATACGCAAGGTAACAGGGCACCAGGATACCTACACTAGTATTAGACATGTTTTCATATAGCTTAAGGCACCGATACCGTTCCTTGTCAGTTGGTATATTGGCTGTGCAAACGAAAGTAGGTTTCTTCCAAAGATGGCCTACTTGCAGTGTTACCAGGGATTTTTTTCATGTAAGATAACCAATTACACCCTCTCATGCCACCGTATTTTGACATCTCTATTATATATTTTAAAGTGGTTGCATGAGGATTCCTGGGTAAGTGTATCCAGACTTTAGAGGCGATAGTGATGCATAGCTCAAAATATAAAGATGTTAGTGATGTACAAGGGCTCACGTTTCCAAAAGGACCTGTGAACTTTATTCTCCACTACGTGTAGTTCGGTTAAATTTGTAACCCCAGAGCTCTGCTCCATACATTTTCGTAGACACAGCCTTCATTCAGCATGTAAATCTACAAGATTGTACTTATATATTAAATGCCTTCTTTATTTTTAAATCTAAGAACACCTTTGGTATGTTGTGCTAATATGGCACTTTCCTTTGCTATTTGCTCTTTCCAATTAAGTAACCTATCAAATTCAATACCTAAAAACCATACTGGGCCACACATTCTATTGTCTCTTTCTCTGCATCCGAAATTGGTTTCTTATTCTGGGGGATGGTTTCAGTAACACAGACTTCCTGTTCCTGATGTTGAAATGCAAGCCCTTTTGCTCGCAGTAGCTTGCCTTTCTAGGAACCTACGGATTTCATTTTCAGTTCTAGCCAGCAAAATGACATCACCTGCGAACATAAGAACTGGGACCCTGGTGAGAGGCACTTTTAGGCCCTCAAGAGCAGTTTCCATTAAATAATTTATAACATTGTTTGAAAGAAACTAAATAAAACGGACCATATTACGCAGTTCTGCTTTAAACCTTTATTAATCGCAAAACTGCTTCACGATAGCTGTGTTATTCACATAATAAGAGCCACTGGAATTATGTGATTGTTCGCCCGTGGCGATTTTTGCATGTTTATAGATTTTTTGCATTTGCCGCCTAATCCACCATATGCCGCATAATTTGCAGATTTTAATAAAAAAATATGTTTCTAGCTCAAACAGTTCAAAAGCTACTACACATGCAGCAACACTGTTGCCATACAGTGGAAGGCCATTTACAAAGGCTGGCTGGTCACCTTTCTGTAACTAATCACTATATTTAGGTATTAAACTGGTAATGCCCAGATAGTGTTAACAAGTTTCAAAATTACAAACTAATGAAGTAATACTATCAAAAAATACGCTGCATAATGCCGCATAATTTGCCTTTTCTTGCCACGTAATTTACTTAAACCTGCCACATAATTTGGCTCTCCCCTGCCGCATAATTCCAGTGGCCCTGCTTATGTTTTCATTATTTCAGATAAAAGTGAATCTTCAACTCCCAATTTCTGCAACAGTGGTCAGAGATGTTTTTAATAACTGGTAAGATCAAAGGATGACTTCAGGTCTCAAAAACTCAAGTACACCGGAGCCTTTTTAGATACAGTGTGCTTGAAATGAATTAAATAGCGCCTCACTGCTTGGCCGACCATTCAGATCTCTGCCCTGAAACCCGGCGGCACATCAGTCAATATGTTGCTACTGTCCACCTAACCTTGTAATCGATTAAATAAAGCCTGCACATATATCTTGTGAGCACTGTCTAATAACGAGATTGGTTGGTAGTTGTTTGGACTACGACAGCTGACTTTCTTGTACAATTGGACCAAAATCATGGTGCACCAAGAGGGAGGTAAAACATTGGCAGCTGCATCAGCAAAGAAAACCAAGTATCAACATTTAGGTTCAGCACAGTGCAAGCCTATATTTATGAAGTCAGGACCAGGAGCTTTATTCCCCATCATACCTAATAGTGTTTTTCTACTTCTGCGGGCCAGTATAGGCAGAGAGTGTTTTTTAACAAAAGGACACTCGTCTGGTTCAGACCACAAGTTGTGTCTATTTTAGAGCTAGGTCTCTCCACATGATATCAATTCCTATAATGGCTAATCCACTCATAGGCCCGAATATTGCATTCCTGTTGACTCCCCTTACCCCAGCATTTGTAATAATTTCCAATAAACTTTTCAAATCCTTTCTAAACGCTGATCATTGAGACCAGTCCATAAATTATATTGAGATTCTGTCTTTTTTCTGTTCCGTAGATTTTTTTGCTCTTCTAATTTGTTGGAAATAAAACTCACTAGATGGATCTGAATGCCATTGTGGCCAAGACCCCGTGTTTCATATTAAAATCCTCTAGGTGAAACCGTATCTATGATATCAGTTCTTGAGTGGCTTAATGGAATGAGTCCATAGGAATTTTATCTGAGAGAGCATGAAAGGAACCTAAATTATATCATCTACACGTCTGGTTATACCCAGACGTTTATCATCAAGCCTAGATAACATGGCAGTTAGTTGTGGGACGTCTTTATGATACTTTTCATAATTCCATTGTATTGCTTTCATACCATTGGTCAAGATAATCTCTGGACTTTCCTCCTGGTTCAGTTCTATATGCCTTCTCTGACTGTTACAATTTATAACGAGACTTACTACTGCAGGTCACAATTGCTTTCCAATCTTTTGATGATTGTCATATCAGCCACACAGTTCCACCCTTCTGGATAGATCAATCAATGGTCAATAAGAGAAGCATTAATACCACAGATAAACTTATGTGTATGGGAAATGTGAAGTAGTTAGACCATTCAAAAAGCTTAACTCAGAATTTATAAGAAAGGATACTTTATTACCAGCTCTTTTTCCTGTTCTAAATGGGCTTTGGTACACCCCAGCAAAGATCTTCTTGAACAGCCTACTATTTCATGTGAGAGAAATGTATTACAATCTCCAAAGTTAGAAGTAACTGCATAAGTGACCAAGCCACTCACTCTCTTCAATGAATATCACATGCTCCTCCAAGTCCTTCCAGAGATTTTTAAAATCGGGTGCCCATCCAGTTGACACACATACACTTAAAACATCAATACTGCAATCTTCTTTGCCGACCTCAGTAAACCTCATATGTAGAATTTTGGAACATGAATTTTATACATGTAACGCCATGCTGACATTTATTTATTGTTTTTGGCTGGTTCCAGACATTTTTACTAACATGGTTTATTAAATTTGAGCGGTGCCTATTTATCAGGTGGAATTGTATCATAAGTACCTTGTTTCTAGGATGGATAGAAACATGGCAATTCGGGAGGATGTCATTCTAATTGGCATCTGCAGCTTCCGGAATTCAGAAAATGTTATTGTTATGTAGGTGTTGTTTGGAATTGCAGTTTTTTTTTTTTCAGGAGGGAATCCCTGTTGCTGGGAGAGATAAAAATCGCCATATCATGATCTTAAAAAAGGTTTCAGAATGCATCTAGGACACGAGGATTACCATCAATTAAAAAATGTGAATTTAGTAAAATCAGAATTGAATATTTGCGGCATATACTACCTGGCGGTAAGTCACACCTCACCCCGGTTTTAGTTGAAGTGATAAATGCGCATGCCCGGGCGATAGATAGAAAGTTGCTTTGTTTTTGAAGCTGTGCAAGTTCTACTTACATTTCAGTCAGAACTTTGCCTCTTACACAGAAATTATGAAAACGTTTATTGAGAAAAATAAATATGTTCTGCAGGGGGTAATACATTTAAAAGATGAAATTGTTTCAGGAAGAATTGTGTAAGTGTATGATCCTAATGCTGTCAATACTGATGGCACCAATTATGGAGTGGGTGCTGTACTCTCCCATAAAGAGGGTGAGAATGATAGACAATTGCTTTCACACCAGGACCTTAAGTGAAGCAGAAATACACTCCTCATTAATTGAAACAGACCTTTTTGCGTGTTGCTGGGCCCCAGAAAATTCAAGAGTTTTTTACAGGAAATAAAACTCGTGATGACCAATGACCACAGGCCATTGTTCTACATGCTAAATGGCATGTTGGTCAAGGAACAAACACCTAGGACTGTAAAACCGGGATCAAAAACATTGTGGCAATATAATTTTGATGTTAATGATAGTCTGGGGCGAAGAAAGTCAGAGTGAATTATTTGTGAAAGGCATCAGTGCATTTAAAGAAGACGGTGAAGAGAAGAGCGAAATATCAGTTTCATATGCAATGGATTTAGATTGTATGACCGAAGAAGAGTGGCTTGAGGCTAATAAAAGGGATGAATATTTGAAGTTGCTACAGAAATACATCTTGTAGGTTTGACCTCATTAAAGAGTCATCCCCATTTATGTCCAAGAACATGTCAAGGTTGCACATTGACTTCCTTTGAGGGGGGATACTTTAATGAGAAGGAACACATGTATCTGCCTTATGACTTGAGAGAATAAATTGAGAATTTGGAGAATTAGGGTTTCTTGGGGTAGACCCATAGCGAGAAAATAGTAACTTCAGCATTCTGTTGGCTGGGAGTGCATATCCAGATAAATGCCGTGGTAAGAAATGTGCAGAGACAGAGATCCCACTGTTACAACTGCTAAATTTACCAGATTCCCGAAAGACAAAATGTGCTAAATACTTTGATGACCCATTTTACAGTCTTGATTGTAAAACTAAATTCACGATAGTTTTGGTGGATTATTACAGTAAAAGGTGGGATGGGCAATTTGTGGATTTTATGACATTTTTCAAGAAAGTTTACTTGAGACATTGTTTTCTATCAGACATTTGGAAGCAATTTATTTCCGGAGAGATTATGAAATTACTGTCAGAAAGTACCATTAAGCATCACAGAATTGGGCCCACAAGCCTTCAGATTGGTGCAACGAAGAAAAAGAATGCTAGCTGAGTGTATGAGAGGGAAAGTTAATATCAATGAGGCAGTGGACCATATGCATGGTCCTCTCCTGCCAACCCTCAAATGATTACCTGAATGAATCACTTTGAGATGTTGAGGCAGAGGGTACGATCGGCTAAAATGGATAAGGTCATGGCATAAAAGGATGGAGTGCAGAGGATGGATGAAGGCAGGAATTTACCAAGATGGGCCTAGGCAGAGGAGCAGAATAATACAAGGAAAAAATGTAAAGGCATGCTAGCAAGATTCGAGTGGGTGGTTGACTTCAAAGTACCCATCGACTATTACTATGCAATGGCCTGTGTAACAAGCAGAGGGACTTAAGGACAGTAGTCTTATGAACTAGGAATCAGTGTAATGACTTTGGAAGAGAAGGTATATGGTCATTCCTGAATAACCCGAGGACCAGCCTGGCAGGTGCAATTTGGACCACCTGAAGTCAAGCTAGAAAGCCCACCAGAGTACCCAAATACCGAAGGTTCCTTTAGTCAAGTATAGATTCAATCACTGCTTGAGAGATCGTCTTTAGGGGCTCTGTGGGATAGAATTGAAAAACATATGGCAATTTTATAATAGGAATACAGATCCCCTCTAGTATAGCCACTTGGTTGGCAATGGATAAATCACAAAAAGTGATGACTCCAAGATTCTTGACTTGGGGTACAAATAAAGGAGGAGTACCAATTTCTACAGGCCACCACTTACTCATGCGTTCATTTATCTGAGTTTGGTTGAAGACAAGTTGAGTGCATCCAAGTGGTGACTTCACTCATCTATGTGTGAAAATTGTCTTGAGTACTGGAGACATTCTCAGGGATGGTGAAAAAAATCTGTGCTTCATCCCAATAAGGAACTCTCTTAAAGCTAAATGAGGTTGTACTCAGGGAAGAACTCTGAGGCCCACCCTGTATTACTGAACCAGCAGCAAGAGAAAGTACTAACCTTTCAGAGCAATCTTAAAAAGATGCTCAATAAGAATAAAATGTGAAATGGTATGAAGGCCTGCAAACAGATCTAAAAGGACCAGGGTAGCATATCCTCTTTGGTCCAGTGACCTTTGTAAGTTGTTCGTGGCTGCAACTAAAATTGTTTCTATGCTATGCTTAGCTCGGAAACCAGATTGCGAAATTTCAAAAAGACTGTTGGTATCAAGATAATTATAAAGTTGACTATTGATCGCATTTCACAATAATTTTGCAGGTATAAGAAATAGGATGAAAATCAGACTGTGCCTCAAGGTAAGCAGGGTGTTTTTTTCAAAGGTGGAAGCACTCTGGCATGTTTCTAGGTCAGTGCAACTAGTGCAGCGCTGATGGATATTTTAAAAAGCATAGGTAAAGGAGGAGCTAGCATGTCAGATGCTAGAGTGAAAAATGTGCAGGGCAAGATTCCAGTGGGAAGCCGGGTGTAATCATGGGCAGACTTCCCTTAATTTCTGTTTTTGTTAGTAGGGAAAAACTGACCAAGACATCCTATTCTGGCCTAGAGATATAGGGGGTGATTTATGGGCAGACAGGTCTGCTAAACCGATGGCCCATGTGACTATTTATGGTCAGGAAGACCGTCAACATACCACTGATGGAGCTAAGGTGTCCACCACCCTAATGGACAGAACTCCACCTAATAGAGTCTAAATCTGGAGCTTAGTCTCCCAACATTTTAGGAAGCCTAAAGATGGCCGGCTCTCATGATTAATGTAAATGTTTCCATTCATTACCTGACTGAAGTCAGAAAGATTTTTACATAGCTTTGATCATAGTGGAATAATATGCGAGCAGTCTGAAGGTTGCAAGAAATCACAAACAATAATAAAGGTTTTGTGGTGGGAACTGTCTGCTGCCACATTGGAAATAAAGGTACATGCTATGATTCTTGTATAAATGTATGTGATATTGTTTGATTGTTAACTTATAAGTGGTCATGTCATCTTGGTGGTATACAGCTCTCTAAGTACACTGTAAGACCTAACAGTGATGCTTAGCCTCATATAGCTCCTCTGAATACCAAAAGAAGAAGGCTGCGACCGTCAAGCCTGGAATATTTTCTTTGTCAAAGGAATGAAGATAATTAGCTATCCAGTTGTTTTAATTTTATGGCTGCTTTACATCTGTCAGCATTCAATTCCACAGCTATATTCGCAAGGGTCTGGAAGAGAGTCTTACGAGGGATTTTAGATAATGGGTGAGAAAGATCAGAAGTTATATGCTCTTTGGTCTCTGGTCAGCTGAAATCATAAAGTATACAAAATGATCTGCCAAACAGTCTGACCAAGTAAGTGAACTAGGACCTGTTATCAGAAAATTAGTGAAATCTGTGAGCAAGGGGTACACAGTGTTGGCACCTCACTAGCCTTACTAAATTAATGTTAACTTGCACCTTCCCCATGCACTTCTTAAACCCTTTTACATTAGATTACTAATATCATGTTAAATTATAGCATGTCTAAAATGACTCATGACCTCTCAAATTACTTTATTTATGAGAACAGTGTGCATGATAGAGGGCTGAGTTATAGTTATTGCAGTGTGGCTAGTGAGCTGAGAGTACCAAAGTGTGTGAGTTATAGTAATTTTCGATCAGGGAAGAAATTATAACTGTGAGGTATGACTATAACTTTAACATTTCTTATGTATGTATAGTTTAAGTTAGTTTTGTATACACGTTTTTTTTCCTAACTATATCTTAGCCTTAACCTTTGCTATTTTTCATTGAATTTCAATTTTTAGAAAGAAATATGTTTCAAATTGTGGAGTGTTGTTGAGTGAAGTGTCGAGAAGAGTGTTATCAAGTAGAGTGTCATGGAGTGGCACAGAATGGCTGGGAGAGTAGTAGAGTGGAAGGGAGTGTCCTAGATTCTAATGTCGTACAGTGAAGTGCCTTAGAAAGCCATGTGGTAGAGTGGAATGTCATAGAGTGGAGTGCGGTGGAGTAGAGTAGCATAGAGTGAAGGGACATACAGTGCAGTAGAGTGTTCTAGAGTGAAGTGGGTATAGTGTAGTAGCGTGTCGTACAGTACAGTGTAGTGGCATAAAGGTGAGTGGAGTGTCATAGAGTGGAGTGTCATACTATGGAGTGCCATTGAGTGGAATGTCATAGAGTGGAAAGTCGCTGAGTGCAGTGTCATCGAGTAAAGTGTCATAGAGTGGCAAGGAATGGAGGAAAGTGATGTGGAGTGGTATAAGTGTCTTAGAGTGGAGTGTTGTTGAGTGGAGTGTCATACAGTAGAGGGGAGGAGAGTGTCATTGAGTGTAGTGTCGTAGAGTGGAGTGTCATAGAGTGCTGTATTGTAGAATGGAGTTTCATACAGTGTCATAGAGGGGAGTAGAGCAGAGTACAGTGATGTAGAGGGAGGGGCACAGCACAGAATAGATTGGAGAAGAGTGTCGTAGATTGGAGTGTCATAGAGTGCAGTGTTTTAGAGTAGAGTAGAGTGGAGAAGAGTGTTGTAGAGTGGTGTCATATAGTGGAATGGCATAGAGTTGAGTAGTGGAGTAGAGTGAAGTAGTGTCTCATAGACTACAGTGGAGTAAATTGGCATGGAGTAGTATATAGGTAGTTGTGTAGAGTGTTGTGGAATGTTGTAGAGTGGCACAGAGTGGAGTAGAGTGTCATAGAGTGACAAACAGTGGAGTAGAGTGTTGTTGAGTGGAGTGCCATAGAGTGTAGTAAGATGTCATAGAGTGGATGGGTGTAGGATGTCATGCAGTTGAGTAGAGTGCTGTAAGGTAGAGCAGAGTGGCATAGAGCAGAGTGGCAAAGAGTGGATTGTTGTATAGTATTGTGTCATACAGTGTTGTGGTGTAGAGTGTTGTGGGATACAGTAGAGAGGAGTAAAGTGGGGTGGCACAATGTGGAATGGCATAGAGTGGAGTGGCATAGAATGTGGGCAGTGTGCCATGGACTAGAGTGGAGTGAAGCACAGTTTAGTGGTGTGTCATTGGAAAGAGTAGAGTGGCATGTAAAGTGTTTTAGAGTGAAGGGGTGTAAAGTGGAGTGCCATAGAGTGGAGTGGCATAGTGTCCAATAGAATGTTGTAGAGTGCACTATTGTTAAGGGGATTAGAGCGTTGTAGGGTGTGCTTGAGTAGAGGGTCATCGAGCAGAATTGCATAGAGTGGCGTACAGTGGAGTGGCATAGAGTGGAGTGGTGGAGTAGAGTGGATTAGTGTCTCATAGAATAGAGTGAAGTAGAGTTGTGTGGATTGGCACGGAGGGAATAGCTTAGAGTGTTGTATAGTGGAGTAGAGTGTTATAGAGTGCAACATAGTGAGGATGAGTGGCATAGATTAGGGTAGAGTGTTGTAGAGTGGAATGCCGCAGAGTGCAGTACAGTGTCATAGTAGGGTAGAGTGGAGTGGTATCATGTGAAGTGGAGTATAGTGTAGTAAAGTGTAATGATGTGGGGCAGAGGGAGTTGCTTAGAGTGTTGTACCATGAAAAAGAGTGTTGTAGCGTGCCATAGAGTGGAGTAGAGTGTTGAAGAGGGCACAGAGTGGAATACAGTCTTATAGAGTGGAATGCCATAGGGTGCAGTAGAGTATCGGAGAGTGGACAGCCACAGAGTTTTGCAGAGTGGAGTAGAGTGCTCTAGAGTGGAGTGGCATTGAGTGTCATGGCGTAGAGTGTTGTAGTGTAGATTGAAGTGCAGTAGAGTGGAGTGGCACAGAGTGGGTGGCATGTCGTACAGTAAAGTGGAGTGGCATGTTGCAGAGTGGAATGAAGGGCCATGTCTGAGAGAGGTGTAGAGTGGTGTATAGAGAAGGAGTATAGAGTGGGCAAGAGTGTTGTAGAGTGGAGTGGCGTGTCAGAGAGTGGCATGTCATAGAGTGTCTTAGAGTGGATTGGCATGCAGTGAAGTAGTGCACAGTGGAGTGGTATGCTGTAGAGTGGAGTGGTGTGTGGTAGAGTGGAGTGGCATGTTGTAGAGTGGAGTGGTGTGACTTACAGTGGAGTGGCATGAAGTGTTGTGGAGTGAAGTGTCATACAGTGGAGTGGCATGTCGTAGAATAGAGTTGCTTGTTGTAGAGTGGAGTGGCGTGCCGTTGAGTGGAAGGGAGTGGTGTGGCGTAGAGTGTCAGAGAGTCATACAGTACAAGGGCATAGAGTGGAGTTTTGCTGAGTGGTGTAGAGTGGAGTGGCGTGTCATAGACTAGAGTGGAGTGGTGTGTCTTAGCGTGGATTGGCATACAATGGAGCAGCATGCAGTGGAGTATTGTTGAGTGGAGTAGTGTAAAGTGGAGTGGTGTGTCGTAGACTACAGTGAAGTGTCGTGTCTAAGCATGGAAGGGCATAGAGTGGAGTGGTATAGAGTGTAGTGGCATGTCATGCAGTGGACTGCCATAGTCTAGAGTGGCATGCCATACAGTAGATTGATGTGTCATAGAGTGGAGTGGTGTGTCGTAGAGAGGAGTGACGTGGAGTGTCATACAGTGGAGTACAGTGTCAGGGCATAGATTGGAGTAGAGTGGTGTTGAGTGGAGTGGCATAGAGCAGAATGGCATGTTGTAGAGAAGATTGGAATGGCATGTTATAGAGTGGTGTGTCATATAGGCCCTCATTACAACCCTGGCGGTTGGTGATAAAGTGGCAGTAATACCGCCAACAGGCTGGCTGCAATTACCACAAAATTATGACCATGGCATTATGACAATTCCCATAGACAGCCACTTTACCACACCGACCGCCAGGGCAGAAACAACAGCCAACTACAGCCAGGCGGAAGTCAATGTTCCACCCACCGTATTAGGACAACCCAATCTGCCACCTTTTCTGGGGCGGTACCAACGACATCAAAAGCCTGGCGGAAACACTGCACAGAAGTAAAACGACTCACCATTGGAGACACAGTGAAGAACCACGCCACCATGGAGCCTGAACTTCAGATCTTCCCAATGATTTTGTACGTCCTGCTCAACCACGAACACCAACGACGGCGAAGACAACCACGGTGAGTACAGCCACCTTGCACACAGGGGATGGGGGAGGAAAAAGAGAGTGACACACAACACACACACACCCACTCCCAACACCATACACACAATCAGATGCAGTATTAAAAATGTACCCCATGCCCCTCAGGAATAATGCAAGGACTACAGGAATAGATGAAAGTGAGTGTAATAATATAAATACAGTAGACATACAAAAATTCAATCTAATGGTATATACATATGTACAGTTCAAGGGACACTGCCCAGTCCTCAATGTGCATGGGCCACAGGACCACATGACAAAGTCCAAGGACCCACTTGTCTCCTGCAGCAACACGGAGAGAACACTGTAGGGGCATCAGTAGGAAAATAGGCAGGCACCTCAGGGGGACGGGGAAAGAGGGGGCACTCCAGCGGGCAGATGGAACAACGCTACTGGTCCTGGAGAGGGCAACATGCCCTGTGCTTGGACCTGGGGAGTTCAAGGCCACAGTCTCTCAAGTGGGTGACTTGCCCACATGCTCTGGAGGGGGCAACATGCCCTGTGCTTGGTCCTGGGGAGTGCAAGGCCACAGTCTCTCAAGTGGATGATTTATCCACTGGTTCTGGAGGGGGCATCGTTCCCTGTGCTTGGTCCTGTTGGTCCTAGGGAGTGCAAGGCCACAGTCTCTCAAGTGGGTGCCATACCCACTGGTTCTGGAGGGGCATCGTGCCCTGTGCTTCAGATCCTGGGGAGTGCAAGGTCACAGTCTCCCAGCTGGGTGTCATTCCCACAGGATTTGCAAGGGGCAGGCCGCACAACAGTCCATGGAGGCAGGACTACAGACCGTCCGCCGGCGGTGGCGGCTGCTCAGTGGTTGTGCTGCTGATGCTGGTGGTGGTGGAGGGGGGAAGCTCCTGCCTATCCCCTGCAGCCTAGGACGACTGCCCACTGGTGGTGGTGCTGCTGCTCCTGCTGGTGGGGGAGGCACCAGCCCATCCCTTGCAGCCTCGGATGGCTGCCCACTGGTGGTGGTGGTGCTGGTGGTGGGGGGAGGCTTCAGCTCATCCCCTGCAGCCTCAGACGGCTGCACAACCATGGTTGGTGGTGGGGACTCCGACTGAGTCCCTGTACCAGGCCCCTTGTCCTTCCTGTCTGCTGGTGCAGGCCACTTGCCCTTCCTGGCAGCAGCCGGGGATGGCTCCTTGCTCTTCTTGGCAGCAGCTGGGGATGGCTCCTTGCTCTTCTTGGCAGCAGCTGGGGATGGCTCCTTTCTCTTTTTGGCAGCAGCTGGGGATGGCTCCCTGCTCTTCTTGGCAGCAGCTGGGGATGGCTCCTTGCACTTCTTTGCAGCAGCTGGGGAAGGCTCCTTGCCCTTCTGGCGTGGGGCAGGCACCCTTTCCGTGAGGCTGCCTGGTGTCCTGGATCCTTAACCACCACAAGTGGGCGTGGAGACTACTGGGCCTGAGGACTGTGTGGCTGAGGTGCTTGCCTGGGTTTTTGCCACCCTGTCCAGACATGAGGGACGGGGGGAGGGGTAGGGAAGAGGTCAATGGTGAAAAGGAAAAGTTGCTTAGGGACCTTGGGGCAGGGAGAGGGAGAAGGTTTGGGAGTGGAGGAAGAGGGAGTGGTGGTGGCAGGTGTCTGTCTGCTGTGTTTGGGTGCGGGTGCATGGGCTGGATGCTGTTGTGAGGTGGATGGCTGTTGGGTGTCTGAGTGCTTGCGTTTGTGTACCTTGGGGGGGTGGACAGACACAGTAGGAGAGGACACAGTGTACATGTGCATGGCTGTTGTGGTGGTGTCTGCCAGTGAGGTGTGTGTTCTGCTAGGTGTGCTGGTGATGCTGGCAGTGGATGATGGTGTAGTGCATGCAGGTGTGAGTGTAGATGCAACTGAGAGGGACGTGGAAGAGGAGGGGGACACAGTGGAGGCAGTGGATGTTGGTATGTCTGCAATTGGATGGTGTTTGTGTGAGTGCCTGTGGGATGATGTGTAGTGCTTGTGTTTGCCTGTGCAACTCTTGTGTGTTGTTCTGTGTGCATGCTCGTCTGCCTGTGTGCTTGGGATAGGTTGGAGTTGAGTTGAATGGGATTGGGAAGAGGAAGTTGGAGGGGGGAGGGGGGAAACAGGGACAATTGCTGCCATCCGAGAGGAGGACAGAGCCTGGATTGATCTTTGTTGGGCCACCAAGCCAGTGTGAATGCCCTCCAGGAATGCATTTGTCTTTTGCATTTGGGCTGCCAGCCCCTGGATGGCATTCACAATGGTTGACTGCCCTACAGAGATGGATCGCAGGAGGTCAATAGCCTCCTCACTCAGGGCAGCAGGGCTAACTGGGGCAGGGCCTGAGGTGCCTGGGGCGAAGGAGATGCCCACCCTCCTTGGTGAGCAGGCATGGGCAACTCGCTGAGGGGCTGCTGGGAAGGTGGTGCTGTTACAGAGGTGGCAGATGTACCTGTAGCTGGGGTGGTCACAGAAGTGTCCGCCACCACTAGGGAGCTTCCATCTGAGGAGGTATCTGTCTCCGAACTGTCCCCTCCAGTGACTGCCATGGTGCTCCCCTCTCCCTCCGTCCCACTGGTGCCCTCAGCATCAGTGGACTCTACCTCCTGGGTCCTGTGGGATGCAGCTCCCTCCATCACTGGTGCATCTGCTCCTCCGCCAGACGATGCTAACACATATAAGGACAGGATGACAAAACAAAAAGGGGGGAGGAGAGACAAAGGATCCACTGTGTCAATGGCTGCACCAACACCACCGTTGGCATACACACCACACTCACACACAGGGAACAACCCTATGCACTATGCAATGCACTATCAGTAATAATGCTAGCCACCAGGGCACGGGGAGGGGCACATACCACTAACTGCAGCACACCTGGGACCCACACAGCCCTGCCCAGAAGTGGGCACAGGGAGGGGCACATACCACCAACTGCAGCACACCTGGGACCCACACAGCCCTGCCCAGAAGTGGATGCCTGCCTACAAGCTAGGTAGCAGGAATATCACTTCAGAACCCTGCCCAACATGGGACCTACTCAGCAATGTCAGGCCTGGCCTAGAGGCACCCACTCATACACATCCCCCACCTGGGTACCCTGCTACCATGCGTAAGTTGTAATGATGGGAACTGTACTCACCCCCTTGTGGCTGCTGTGATGCCCTCAAGCGCCCATCCAGCTCCGGATAGGCCACTGCCAGTATGCAGGCCATCGGGGGGTCAGGGTTCGACGGGCACCCCTTCCTCATAGGGAAGCCATCCCCAGCTGGGCCTCCACCATCTTCTGTGCCCAGCGTCTCGGGCCTTCCCACCGTTTCTGACAGTGGGTGCTCCGGCTGCGGTAGACCCCCTTGGCGATGGCATACCATATACACTTCTTTTGATGGGCGCTGACCTGCATAGAAATACAAACAGGGAAAGGTATTAGTCAGACCGTCCTGCCTTTTACACTCATGGCCCACCATACCCCTTCATATCGCCATTTGCACACACAGAGCCCAGCACTCAAGCTGCCTGCCGCCCATGGGCCATCCACCATACCCCCCTACAAAGAGGCCTTCACATACCACTCCATGCATTCATGCCCCATGCCTCGTTCTCACAAGGTACTCACCTGTTGGTCTGGAGGCCCACACAGCAGTTAGTACTGGGGTAGGACCCCATCGACCAGTCTTTCCAACTCCACCGAGGTGAAGGCAGGGGCCCTTTCCCCACTCACACGAGTCGTGGTAGGTTCCAGACACAGGTCACGCTCCTCTCCTGTTAAAAGTCAGGTAGCAAGTGAGTGATCAGATAGAAAATGGCAGTCACGTCTGTGGCGGTGCATACCGTCACTGCCGACATACATCACCATTGGCCACTGTACCCCATAGGGGCCAATATTATCCAATGAGGCGTTGCACGGCGGTTCCAGACCGCCTCCCGCAACGACGCTCAACATCAGCCGAATTTCCTCCCTTCTACCTGTCCCTCCACACAGGACAGGCGGATGCCATTTCAGGGGGAGTGGGGAAGGGAGGCCCTGGATTATAACTGCATCACAGTACACAATTGGACATACCGGACAAATGCCACATATACTTAAAAAATTGACATCATACATTGTACTGTTGTGGCTAAGATGTACAGTTTGTGACCGGCTCCTCACTCTTTTGCCCCATAGATTGCTACTGCTGCAGATGAATAGGAGATGGAGACATACCCCTGTGTACAGATCCCTGGTGGACTTGGCAACAATTGAGGACAGGCACATTATCCTCACCTATAGACTTGACAGGGCCACAATCACAGAGCTGTGCGCCCAATTGGAGCCTGATCTAATATCTGCTATCCGTCACCCCACTGGGATCCCCCCTCTTGAGCAAGTGCTATCTGTGCTCCATTTCTTGGCAACTGGTTTTTTCCAAGTGATAGTGGGCTTGGCAGCAGAAATGTCACAGCCAATGTTCTCAATAGTGCTGACCAGAGTGTTGTCTGCCCTGATTAAACACATGTGCAGCTACATTTTACACCCAAGTGGAGAATTTGGCAACAGTGAAGGCTGACTTCTATGCAATGGGACATATCCCCAACATAACTGAGGTACTTGATGGAACATATATAATTCATTTGTCCTCCCCCCGGCAAAATGAACAGGTGTTCAGAAATCGAAAGAGTTTTCACTCCATGAATGTCCTGATGGTGTGCCTGGTGGACCAGTACATCTCCCATGTCAGTGCTAAGTATCCTGGGTCGGTGCATGATGCCTTTATCCTGAGGAATAGCAGTATCCCAAATGTGATGGGGCAACTACAGAGGCACAGGGTGTGGTTAATAGGTGAGCCCTAGTTCCTACTCAGTGGATGTTGGTGTATGGGTACAGTGTGGGCCATATGGGATAGAGTTTGGCTAAATGTTGTGCCTCGATACTTGCAGGTGACTCTGGTTACCCAAACCTATCATGGCTACTGACCTCTGTGAGGAATCCCAGGACAAGGGCAGAGGAACATTACAATGAGGCACATGGGCGAACAATAAGAATAATTGAACGTACCTTTGGCCTCCTGAAGGCCAGGTTTCGGTGCCTCCATCTAACAGGTGGATCCCTGTGCTACTCACCCAAGAACGTCTGCCAGATAATCGTGGCATGCTGCATGTTGCACAACCTTGCCTTGAGACGCCATGTGCCTTTTCTGCAGGAGGAGGAGGCTGGAGATGGCCGTGTGGCAGCAGTGGACCCTGTGGACAGTGAGGATGAGGAGACAGAGGATGAAGATGAAGACAACAGAATTGCAGTGATTCAACAACACTTCCAATGACACACAGGTAAGACAGTGTTACTTCATACTTCATTGACATTTCTTTTTTCTCTTTGTCACTGGCAGGCTGTTATTTCCCACTTCTATGCCCACTCACTGTACCCTTTGGCAACTCATTTTGCAGATGTTGGTGCCCCACTATTGCTCCTGGTGTGATCACTGCAGCCAACTCCAGGTCTTTCCTATGTGAACATTAGTGTACAGTTGAATTGCTATGTTTGAACCTGGTTAAACGAATACATACTTAAATCATTTGACATACTCCATACTTGTATTTATGCAAAGGATATTTATTGAAGGGATAAGGAGGAGTGGGGCAAGTGCATTGGGATGGGGTGATGATGCAGGAAAGTCCAGGGTATAGTTCCAGTCTATTTGTAGCACAGATGCATTGTCCATGGGGACATAGGAAGGGGAGCAATGGCAGTTCAAGGTGGACAGGGTGACTGAGTGGGACACAAGAGTGACAATCAGGAGAGTCTCATTTCCTGGCGGGGATCTTGGTAATAGTCTCTGGCTTCTGCCTGGATCGCAGGGAACGTTTGTGAGGGGGTTCACCTTCTGCAGGGGCAGGGGTGCTGGTGGCCTGTTGGTCCTATGGCAGGGCCTCCTGTCCACTAGTGGCAGCGGAGGTGGAAGGCAGTTCAGATGTCTGGCTAGTGGCAGGGGCCCGCTGTTGTGAGACTGCCTCCCTCATAATGTTGGCTATGCCTGCCAGCACCCCTGCAATGGAGACCAGGGTGGTGTTAATGGCCTGCAAGTCCTCCCTGATCCCCTGGTACTGTCCTTCCTGCATCCGCCTGTTCTCCTGCACGTTGGCCAGGATCTGGCCCAGCATATCCTGGGAATATTGGTATGCTCCCAGGATCTCGGTGAGTGCCTTCTGGAGAGTCGGTTCCCTGGGCCTGTCCTCCCCCCTGGCCCACAGCAGTCCTCCCAGTGTCCCTGTTGTCCTGTGTCTCTGTCCCATGAACCATGTGCCCACTGCCAAAGACACCAGGTCCCTGATTGTCTTGGTGGTGGGGTGTGCCCTGGGGTCCCTGTAGTGGTGAGGGGAGGGGAGAGGCTCTGTGGTGGTGTATGGCTGTGCCTGGATAACCGACTGTCTGGAGGTCCCTGATGGGCCAGTTTGGCCATCCATATCCAGGCGACCAGAGTCGCTGTCATCACTGTGGGCCTCTTCTGTGGGGGGACTCTTCTCCGCTGACATTGGCTGGGGTACCTGTGGGGATGTAAATGCAGTGTTATTGGTTCTGTGTGTGACATATTGTGCATCATTGGGCTGCTCTATTTGGTTGTATTCGGCCTGGCAGCTTTCACTTGTGTGAGTTGGTATGTGGTGGGCTAGCTGATTCTCTCTAGTGTGCATGCTTTAGTGATAGGTGTTAATGCAGGGCTGGAGTGATGTCCATGCCTTGGTGGTGCATGCCGGGCTTGGCATCGGGATGAGTGATACGTGATGGTGGGGTGTGTGGGAGGTGGTGGAGTGATGGGAGTGAGGGTGGGGTGGGGTGGGGTATGTGATGGCATGCAGGTAGGAGGGTGATAGAAATAGAGAGTTGACTTACCAGAGTCCAGTCCTCCTGCTACTCTCGCCAGGCCCTCAGGATGCATGATTGCCAAGACTTTCTCTTCCCATTTTGTTAGTTGTGGGGGAGAAAGTGGGGATCTACCGCCAGTCCTCTGAACAAAGAGTTGGTGTCTGCTGCTATGAAACGTACCTTCCCCCGTAGGTCATTCCCCCACCTCCTAATATCATCCCTTGTTCTGAGGTGTTGTCCCACGGCGTTGACCCTGTCTACGATTCTCCGTCATAGCTCCATCTTCCTAGCAATGGATTTCAGCTGCACCTGTGCTCCAAATAGCTGAGGCTCTACCATGATGATTTCATCCACCATGACCCTTAGCTCCTCCTCTGGGAATCTGGGTTGTCTTTGTGGTGTCATGGGTGTTGTGTGAGTAGTGTGGGTGAGGGTGTGTAGGGTGATGTGTTTGGATGTGTGATATAAGGTGCGTAGGTGGTGTATAGATGATGGTGGTGTGTGGCTCTGGTCTTTTCTGTGGTCGTGGTGTCTATCTCGTGCCAATGGTTTGTAGTCTTAAAGGGTTGTGGGTACTCTGGGTGTATGTTTTATAGTGCTGTGGGTATGTGGGTGTGGTCTGTGTATGTGTGTCAGGTGTGTGTAGTTTGAATTGTCCAATGTGGTGCTATTTTGTTTGAGTGTGTGTATTTTGAGTGTGCCGGTATGTACCGCCAGTGGTTTACTGCCATTGAATGTCTGCCGTGGTTGATTCGTGGGTCATAATGTGATGGGCGTTGTTCTGTTGGCGTAACGGTGTGGGTTTGGATACCGCCAGTTTATCACTGACCTTTGGTGTGGCGGAATTGTGTGTGTGGCTGAATAGTGACGGATTGGTGTGTGTGTGTGATAATATGGTGAACAGATGTCCGCGGCAGCGGCGGCAGTATGTTGGCGGCAGTCAGCATGGCGGTAAGTGGGATTGACGCCAATGTCATAACGAGGGCCATAATGTCTTAGACTGGAGGGGCATACTGTATAGTGGTGTAGATTACAGTGTCATAGAGAGGAGTGTCATAGCTTGTCATAGAGTGGAGTATAGTGGATTGGCATAAAGTGGAGTAGAGTGTTGTAGAGTGGAGTAATGTAGAATGTAGTAGAGTTTTTTAAAAGTGTGGTAGAGTAGAGTGGCATGTTGTGTCATGGAATCGAGTGGCATAGGTTGGGGCAGTGGGGTAAAGTGGAGTGGCATACAGTGGGGCAGTGGAGTACAGTGGGAAGTGTATCATCGAGTACAGTAAAGTAGGGTGGAGTGGCATAGAGGAAGTAGCATAGAGTGCCGTAGAGTGGAGTAGAGTGTCATATAAAGTAACATAGAGTAAAGTAGAGTGGAACTGAGTGGAGAAGAGTGCTGTAGGGGTCAGTGGCATAGAGTGAAATACAGTGTGGTACAGTAGAGGTGTGTAGTGTGTCATAGACTGGAGTAGAATGTCATAAGAGCAGAGTAGAGTGGAGTGGTATAGAGTTGAGTGGCATAGAGTGTTGTGTAATACAGTGTTGTGGCATGAAGTGTTCTGGCATAGAGTGGAGTGGCGTGTCGCAGACTAGAGTGAAGTGGTGTAGAGTGGAGTGGCATGTCATTGAGTTGAGTGGGGTGTTGTGTCATAGAGTGGCATGTCATACAGAGTCTTACAGTGGAGTGGCATAGAGTGGAGTGGCCTGTCATACATTGTAGTGGAGTGGCGTATCCCAGAGTGCCGTAGACTGGAGTAAAGTGGTGTAGGGTGGAGGCCAATAGAGTAGACTAATATCTTGTAGAGTGGATTTGCATAGAGTGTAGCGGCGCGTCGGAGAGTACAGTGTTGTGACATGTCATAAAGTGGCTTGTTGTAGAGTGTCTTAGAGTGGGGTGGTAGATTGGAGTGGTGCACAGTGGAGTGGCATGTTGTAAAGTGGAGTGGCATTTTGTGAGCGAAGTGGCATGTTGTAGAATGTTGTTTGAGTGGAGTGGAGTGGAGTGGTGCATTGTAGAGTATCATTTGTCATATTTATTTATTTATGTTTATTACCATAGGTACCGCAGTAGTACATAGATAATACTGCAGTACTCCATAATCTAACTCTAGAAACTTTTCTAAAGTGTTTCTTTTTATATACAGTGTAAAAACACTAACAAGCAATATTTCCGGTTCAATCCTAGAACAAACATATAGGTGCTCATTTTGACTTTGGCGGTAAATACCACCTACCAACGCGGTGACGGCTGCCAAAATACTGCCACTGTGGCTACCAGCCGTCCACCATATTATGAGCACTGCTGGACTTCCTCCACAAGAAGGGTGAAAATCCGGCAGAGTTCATGGCGGTGGACGGTGGTAAGCTGGCACTGCTACCACGAGCACAGCGACGCCAGTAGAACGCCACCAGCCATATTATAACAAGTAATATGGCCTGGCGGTGTTCTGCTGGTGGGGTGCTGCTGGCGGTAGCAGCACCCCTTCCCGTTCCCTGCCGGAAGACCTCCTCGACAAAGGTAAGAATGGCTTCCGACAGGGGAGGAGGGTGGGAAGCTGGGGGGTATTTTGTGTGTGTGTGTGTGTGTGTGTGTGTGTATGTGTCTGAGTGTGTGCATTAATGTGTGAGTGAGTGTGTGACTGCCTCTGTGTGTGTTGTGTTGTTTGCATGGTTGTATGTGTGAGTGAATGCATGGAAGAATGGTGAAGTGAGTGCGTGTTTGCATGTCAGTGTGAATGTGTGCAAAGCAGGCATCGGGTTTTGTATAGGAAATAATGGAGGGACCTGGGGGTCACTCTAGCAGTGCAGGCAGGCACAGGAGGGCTTCTCGGGCCAGCCACCACCTGGGCTAGGCAGAGGGTTGGCTGGGGGGCACTCCTGCACTCAGTTTGGTTCCTTTTGGTCCTGGGGGCTGCGGGTGCAGTGCTTGGTCCAGGCGTCAGGTCCCTTGTTACTGTCAGTCGCAGTCAGGGGGAGCCTCTGGATTCTCTCTGCAGGCGTCGCTGTTGGGGCCCAGGGGGGTTGTCTCAGGCTACTCACGGAGTCGCAGTCACCTGGAAGTCCTCCCTGTGGTGTTTGTTCTCTGGATCTCGAGCCGGGGGCATCGGGTGCAGAGTGCGAAGTCTCACGTTTCCAGTAGGAAGAGTGAGGTCTTTGAAGGTTGTAGAAAAGTTGCAAGAATGTTGCTGTTTGTTGGGCAGAGCCACTGCTCACAGGAGTTTCTTGGTCCTGGGGTTCAGGGCAGTCCTCTGAGGATTCAGAGGTCGCTGGTCCCTGTTGGGTGCATCGCTGTTGCAGTTTTTCGAGTCAGGAGACAGGCTGATAGGGCTGGGGCCCAAAGCAGTTGTTGTCTTCCATCGTCTCTGCAGGCTTGCAGGTCAGCAGTTCTTCTTTGGTTCAGGTTGCAGGAATCTGATTTCCTGGGTTCTGGGTCGCCCCTAAATACTAGATTTAGGGGTGTGTTTAGGCCAGGAGGGCAGTAGCCAATTGCTACTGTCCTGGAGGGTGGCTACACCCTCTTTGTGCCTCCTCCCTGAGGGGAGGGGGACACTTTCCTATTGGGGGAATCCTCCAAAACTAAGATGGAGGATTTCTAAAGGCAGGGGTCGCCTCAGCTCAGGGCACCTTAGGGGCTGTCCTGACTGGTGGGTGGCTCCTCCTTGTTTTTCTAATGAACTCCTCCAGCCTTGCTGCCAAAAGTGGGGGCAGTGGTCAGAGGGGTGGGCATCTCCACTAGCTGGGATGCCCTGTGGCGCTGCAACAAAAGGGGTGAGCCTTTGAGGCTCACTGCCAGGTGTTACAGTTCCTGCAGGGGGGGTGAGAAGCACCTCCACCCAGTACAGGCTTTGTTCCTGGCCACAGAGTGACAAAGGCACTCTCCCCATGTGGCCAGCAACTCGTCTGGTTGTGGCAGGCTGGCAGAAACTGGTCAGCCCCACACTAGAAGTCAGATTGGTATTCAGGGGGCATCTCTAAGATGCCCTCTGGGTGCATTTTACAATAAATTCTACACTGGCATCAGTGTGCATTTATTGTGCTGAAAAGTTTGATACCGAACTTCCCAGATTACAGTGTAGCCATTATGGAACTGTGGAGTTCGTGTTTGACAAACTCCCAGACCATATACTCTTATGGCTACCCTGCACTTACAATGTCTAAGGTTTTGCTTAGACACTGTAGGGGCATAGTGCTCATGCACATATGCCCTCACCTGTGGGATAGTGCACCCTGCCTTAGGGCTGGAAGGACTGCTAGAGGAGTGACTTACCTATGCCACAGGCAGTGTGAGGTTGGCATGGCACTCTGAGGGGAGTGCCATGTTGACTTTGTCATTTTCTCCTCACCAGCACACACAAGCTGTGAGGCAGTATGAATGTGCTGAGTGAGGGGTCCCTTGGTACCAGGGGTACCATTTACAAGGGACTTATCTGAGTGCCAGGTCTGTGCCAATTGTGGAAGCAAAGGTACAGTTTAGGGAAAGAACACTGGTGCTGGGGCCTGGTTAGTAGGATCCCAGCACACTTTCAATCATAACCTAGCATCTGCAAAAGGCAAAACGTCAGGGGGTAACCATGCCAAGGAGGCATTACCTTACAGGCGGTATGTACCACCAGCTTGTTGGCGGTACTACTGCCACATTAACACTCACTGCCGGGGTCATAATGACCCCCATAGTGTGGTCCATACAATATGGCTGCCTTTTTATTTTCTTCAAGATGTAAGTCCATTCCTTCATTAAGGCAGCAGGGCAGAAAATCAGGGTAATGGAGTGGCAGTCCATCTTGACGCAGAGCAGCACAGCAGTCCTTCTTCTGAGTCTTCCACAGGTCTAGATGTGTACTGAAGAGATGGAATCGTAGGTCCAAAATTTATACTTGACTCCCACTTTGAAGTAAGAGAAGCTTTTAGAGGTTTCTACCCCCCAGAGGTGCTTGGAATCTTCTGCCTCCCTACCCCGGCCCCAGATTATCTCGGGTCACAGTAAACTTGTGTGAGTGCCCAAGCAGGGCTCTTTGTGATGTGTAAGTGTGGTAGGTGGTACCTCCTTATCATGAACTCATAATGGGCCATCATGCCAACATCTAGCTTCTCTTTGTCTTATTGTCTGGGAACAAAAACAATGACCAACTGCAACACTGCCCATAGTCTTACGATCCAGGATACAGGTAGCAGATACCAAATGGTTGGGACAGGAAAATTTCAGCTTTCTTAAAGTGTCATCTTCAGAATTGTGACTAAACATCCGATTTTACCATTAAAGAGGACTTTTTTGTTACAATTCTTTCGTCACCAAACTCTATCTGTTTGCCTGCTCCCAATTGAAAGTTATCACTTGAATGTAATAAGGTAATCTAATGTTATCTTACGGGAGAGGTAGTCCTTGCAGTAATGAACAATGGATTTTGAAGTTTTTTTATTTCCAGGACATGTAAGGGTTGTCATGAGCCAATAATATTGTGCTTATTTATCGATATGTAAGCAGTATACCTCAAAATTACAGTGCATACTCCATGTCAGAAATTGGGTAACTGGTTGAGGGGTGAAACCCGACTCAAGGAGCAACCAAAATCCTTGCCTAGATAAAGTCACCAGTAAACCCTAAAATAACCTGTGCTCAACTTTCTGGTAGCTTGACACAAAAGCAGTCAGGCTTACCTTGGAGGCCATGTGTGAAGTATTTATGCAGCACCTCAAATAGTAGTTAAATGAAATTGCAAGACAGGAAAAATCCCACACCAATTTAGAAGAATAGAGTAAAATGCAATAAATAATTTAAAAACAAAATGACAAAAATCCAATCAGAAACAAAAATATATAATTTTAAAGATTTAAGTGAAATACAGTACCAAAAGGTACAAAGCGGCAACTGTGAAAATCTGGCTGTGCTGGACCACCAAAGTCATAAATTCAGGCCAAACACGATTGCTGGCTACAGGGACCCAGTTGGGCCTGCTGAACAAGGCTACCTTAAATCGTGTTTGCAGAGTGATGCAGAGTCTTGTGTCGAGGATGAATTTAGTAGCAAGGATTCCTCAGAGCTACAAAGCTGCGATATGAGGTCCAGGGTCCTTGTCAAGAATGTCGTCATTGAGGGGCTTGTGATGCAAAGTCCTGCACCAAGATATATCACGCACCGGCAGGTTCTGGAGAAGCTGTAGGGCTTTCAAGGTGGAGTCATACGTCATTGTCGAGGATGCATTGACGTGAGGCTTGCGATCTGAGGATGCATTGCACAGCAGAGGTTCCTGGAAGGCTGCGGGCAGTAATGTGAAGTTCTGCACCTGAGCAGAACCACACAGCAGTCCCGATGCGGAGTTTGGTGAGGTGACGCGTCACACCACAGCTCTGATGGGTCACTGTACGGGGACCACAGTTGGGGTTGGTCGAGCACCTTCTGGACCAATTCCAAGGGTCCCAGACTTGGGTGACCCCACTTGAAAGGGTAGGACTCACACCTTGCTGGATAAAAGATGGAGAAAGCTTGTTCTGTCCCTGAGGCTTCTGATCAGAAGGCCATCCAACTATCTCTTGGAGTCACTCAGTTGGTCATGGATTCAAGAGGCTAGTCCAATCCTTCACTCAGACAGGAGGGCAGGGCAAAAGGGTAGCAAAGTGGCAGTCCTTTTTGCAACAGAGCAGCACAGCAGTTCTTCTCTGAGTCTTCCACAGGTCCAGATGTCTACTGAAGAGTTGGGGTCTGAGATCTGATATTTATATCAGGTGCCCACTCTGAAGTAGGAGAAGCTTCTAGAGGTTTCCACCCCAGAGGTGCTTGGGATTTTCTGCCTCCCTGCTCTGGCCCAAGATTGTCAGATTGTCTGGGGTCACAGTAAACTATTATCAAACCCTTTTTGAGAGTGCCCAGACAGGCCTCATTAACTCAAAGTGGTCCATCCTGCCAACATCTAGCTTCTCTTTATCTGATTGTCTTGGAACAAAAACAATGACCAACTGCAACACTGCCCTTAGTCAATGCGACCCAGAATACAGACAGCAGATACCAAATGGTCGGGACAAGGAAATGCCAGCTGTTCAGATCCTATCCTAGGGCTGACTTATATGTATTAAAAAGGAAGTTTGGATGTGACTAAAGGTTTATTTTGCCAGGTCAAAATGGGTGATAATTGTGCACAGGCAGGCTGTAATGGTAGGCCTAAGACATGTTTGCAGTGCTACTTAAGAGGGTGGCACAATAAGTGCTAGTAGCATTTAATTTATAGGTACCGGGTACCTGCAGTACCCCTTTACTAGGGACTTAAAGGTAAATTAAAAGTGCCAATTGGATGTAAGCTAATTTTACCATGCTTAAAGGACAGAGCACATTCACTTTAGCACTGGTTTGCACTGGTAAAGGGCACATAGTACTAAGGCCAACAAAAAATGATATCAGCAAAAATATGATATTATAATATGATGGGCAAACACTTTAGAGGAAGACCACATTAAGGCCAACAAGTCTAACACCACAGCCCAATACATCAATAGGATTCTGCCCCTTATAACTTTAAAACTACTAAACCAATTAAGATAAAAAAACAAAAAGGACACTTTCCGCCCCATAATATATATTCCTTTCAAAGTTCATCTAAATCCGTTCAGTCATTTTGTTGCTATATCTGAGTAAAACGTCTATGGAAAATGCATTGGTGAAAAAACATGTTTTGGATCCCTCTTTTTGATTTGCACCTCCTTAACTCATCACCATGAAACTTTTCATCATCGGCCAATGTAGAAAAAGGAATATGTCTGCAAAGTTTAGTGGAGATTTTTCAAATGATGCCAAAGTTATTAGTTAGCAAGTGAAAGTTCCCTGTCCTGAAGTTAAAAAGAAATAAAATAACATAAGAGGGCAGCGTCGGAATACCCAGCCTTCCTAGGCCCCATGCAGGGGACCCGGAGTGACTCTTCCCTGGCCAAAAAATAAAAACAAAATGCAATTTTTGCTGTTATCCCACAGGACTCCTGTGGGATCGTTGGAAAAAAAGGCAGCCCAGGGTCACATCCTTCAATTAAGGAAAGGGGACATGCAGCCCCCCCTCTCTGAGCCATTATAGGTCTAGGGCAACCCACCTCCGTGGCCCATATTCTATTAGGGGAGGGGGCCACGGCCCCCCTTCGTGAGCCATGATAGACCTCAAGGATCCCACCCAGAGGCCGAATTTTTCAGAAAAGAGGAGGGGGCTGTGTGCCCCCCCACTCTAAGCCTTCAAAGACCTCACAGGCTCCATCCCCCAGAGCTGAATACTATAAGGGGATACAGTAGTTTTCCTGGTCACACTACCACTGGTAGGGAAACTTGTGGTTGCTCCGGCCTGACCAGAGTTTACATTTTTTTCCCAGTGGCTGGGAGCAGACTTGATATGTGTTTCCCTGCCACCACTGATGTGGGCAGGGAAACAGATCAACATATTCCTTCTGACTGGAGCAGTATGCAGGAGCTGGATGGGGCCTCGAGGTCCCTTGAAAAACTATCTGAAAGCCTTGATGGAGGTGAATGCATCATTGATTTATTGGAGCGCAATCTCTTCTGTAGTAACTGCCAAAGCCAAATGGGTTCTTTTTTGTGGTCTCCTGGTCTGAGAGCCCAGTCCATGGTTCTCCCTTTTAATTGCTGCTGAGTATGCAAAGGTGCCAAATGACCTACAAGCTCCACCTGTCTGGCCCCGTCCCTACCACGTTACTAGAATTCAAAGGGGAGAGGACATGGCTTAATGGCCTGAGCTGCTGACATCAGAGCTGGGGGAACCAGGTTTGAGTCTCGGTGTCGGCTCAACATCCTGTGATTCTGGGTAAATCACTTAGGCCCATATTTATACTTTTTCAGCGCTGCATTTGTGCCACTTTTTGATGCAAAATCGGCGCAAACTTACAAAATACAATTGTATTTTGTGAGGTTGCGCCGATTTTGCATCAAAAAACGCTGCAATTGCGGCGCTAAAAAAGTATAAATATGGGCCTTAATGTCCCTATGCCTACAGTTCAGCACTTTGACACCCTCATGGGCGATTTGCTGAGCTTTACAAATCCTGGATTTATTCCCGCCATTTTTCAGGCTGATGGACAGCTCAACTGTGACCTGAGTGTGTTTCCTGCCGATTTTGAAGATGCATCCTCGAAGCAGAGGAATAGGAGAACAACTCCACCAAAATAAGAAACACTTAATTCATATAATTATGAGGAAGTAGTCTCCCTACCCATAATTTATATGTTTTAGCCCCATGTGGTGGAGTCCCAGGGCTCAAAGACCAATCCTACTTTATGCACGCCAAAGGCTGTGTGCAGTTTGTGGTTGGCAGCCTGCTTGGGGTTTAGGCATTTGGCCTGGTGGCAGGCCAATCTCTGTGGCCAAGCACCCGCTGTGCAAGGCCATAGGCTGTGTGCAGCACGGGGTCAGCTGTCTGTGGTGAGTTGAAAGCATGGCCTGGTTGCAAGACCAAACATATCCGATATGCCACGTGTTAGAAATGGGGTCTTTGATTGGCAGTCAGGTTACCCCCTATCCAAGCAAAGAGCCTCACTCTAGTCAGGGTAAAAGAGATTCACCCTCAGCTAACCCTTGCTTAACCCCCTGTTAGCTTGGCACGAGCAGTAGGCTTAACTTCAGAGTGCTAGGTGTAAAGTATTTGTACAAACACACACACAGTAACTTAATGAAAACACTACAAAATGACACAACATAGGTTTAGAAAAATAGGAAATATGTATCTAAACAAAACAAGACCAAAACGACAAAAATCCACAATACACCAGTCAAGTTATCAATTAAAAAGCAAAAAGAGTCTTCATTTAGTTTTAAACACACACTAACACTGTTAGCCTGAAAATGTACCTTGGGCGTGTCAAAAATAACCCAGCACGGGTGAATGTGCATAAAAAACGGTTTGCGATGCATCGATTTCACTAACGAGCGAGACCTTGCGTTGTTTCTCTTTTCGTCGGGTCGGGCACGTCGTTTCTTCTCTCCGCAGGAGAGAGATGCGTCGATCCGGTCAGCATCCTCGGGTCCGGGCAGGCCCTGCTTTATCTTTGTACGCCCAGTGGTGTTTGCACGCCTAGTGGTGTTTGCGTCGGAAATCCAGCCGCACAATGATCCAAAAACCACGTAGCGTGGGTTGCGAGCTCACCAGCCTCTGTCAGCGATGCTGAATGTCGTTTCTCCAGCTCCATGCATCGATTCCTCGGTTGCGTTACAGGCGAGCGTTGATTTTCAGCCACGAAGCTGGCGGTGCGTCGATTTCCCAGCAGCAGATCAGAGTTTAGTCGATCTTTTCCCCGCACAGCGTTCTGTGCATGGATTTCTTCCTCTTAGGCTGCCAGCTTCTCCTTTCAAGGACCCAGGAGCTGAATGGGTACCACTGGGCAGAGTAGAAGTCTCTCCAGAGACTCCATGTGCTGGCACAGAGAAGTCTTTGCTGTCCCTGAGACTTCAAATAACAGGAGGCAAGATCTAAATCAAACCCTTGGAGAGTTCTTCACAAGATGGAAGGCACACAAAGTCTAGTCTTTGCCCTCTTCCTCTGGCAGAAGCAGCAAGTGCAGGATAGATATACAAAGCACAGTCACAGTCAGGGAAGCTCTTCTTCCTCAGCTCTTCTGCTCTTCTCCAGGCAGAGGTTCCTCTTGGTTTCCAGAAGTGTTCCAAAGTCTGTGGTTTTGGGTGCCCTTCTTATACCCACTTTCTTCTTTGAAGTAGGCCTACTTCAAAGCAAGGTCTCTCTTGAATGTGACATCCTGCCTTGCCCAGGCCAGGCCCCAGACACTCACCAGGGGGTTGGTGACTGCATTGTGTGAGGGCAGGCCCAGGCCTTTCAGGTGTGATTGACCACTCCTCCCCACTCTCCTAGCAAAGATGTCTCATCAGGATATGCAGACTACACCCCAGCTCCCTTTGTGTCACTGTCTAGTATGAGGTGCAACCAGCCCAACTGTCAAACTGACCCAGACAGGGAATCCACAAACAGGCAGAATCACAGAAATGGTATAAGCAAGCAAATGCTCACTTTCTAAAAGTGGCATTTTCAAACACACAATCTTAAAATCAACTTTACTAAAATATGTATTTTTAAATTGTGAGCTCAGAGACCCCCATGTCCATCTGCTTCCAAAGGGAATCTACACTTTAATCGTATTTAAAGGTAGCCCCCATGTTAACCTATGAGAGGCACAGGCCTTGCAACAGTGAAAAACAAATTTAGCAATATTTCACTGTCAGTACATATAAAACACATTACTATGCTGGTCATTACAACCCTGGCGGACGGTGTTAAAGTGGCGGTAAGACCGCCAACAGGCTGGCGGTAAAATTTTTGCAATTACGACCGTGGCGGAAACCGCCAACAAGGACAGCCACTTTAACACTCCGACTGCCACTGCGGTACAAACAAACAGCGCGGCGGTCACCGCCAACAGACAGGCGGCAAACAATGTACCGCCCACACTATTATGACAGGCCAATCCGCCACCTTTTCCGGGGCGGATTCACCGTGGATAAAAACACGGCGGAAACAGGAATTTTGAAGGGAAAATGCTCACCTCTACGCACTCCACGAGGAACGACGACACCATGGAGCCGGAACTCCAGAATCTTCCTGCACTAGTCTTCCTGCTCCTGTAACAGGAGCACAAACGCCAGCAGCGAAGACCACGGTGAGTACTTCACCTATGACACAGGGGAGGGGGAGGCAAAATACAGGGACACACACACGCAACACCCCCACCCCCACCCTCACCCACTACAACACACACACCAATGCATATCCAAACATTACAGTAACACCCCCCAATCCCCCCGGAAGAATGCAAAGACAAAAGGAAATGAGTGGAACCATTGTAATATATCAAAATAGAGTAAGCAAATATCTACATATATACACTATTAACAAAATATACACCACAAATAGTAGTCCAGGTATTGCAATATTCATAGCCCGTGGACCACTGGGCCCAAAATGCATGGGCGAGGCCTACACAAGATACCCGAACATGATGGAGAGAACACTGCAGGGGCATCTGATAGAAATACAACAGGCACCTCAGGGGGAAGAGAAGGGGGGGCACCTCAGCCGGATGAGTGCACAACGCCAGATCTACGAGGGGGCTCCATGCCCACTGATGTATCCTGTGGAGTGCAAAGCCACAGTCTCTCAAGTCTATACAGTGGGTGGTTTGACAACTGTACCATCCTGGGGAGTGCAAAGCCACAGTCTCTCAAGTCTATACAGTGGGTGGTTTGCCCACTGTACCATCCTGGGGAGTGCAAAGCCACAGTCTCTCAAGCCTATACAGTGGGTGGTTTGCCCACTGTACCATCCTGGGGAGTGCAAAGCCACAGTCTCTCAAGTGGATAACAGTCTCCACTGGTTCTGGAGGGGGACTGGTGCCCAGAGTGCTTCATCCTGCCAAGGACTGAGGTAGTGGATGCATGTCTCCACTGGTTCTGGAGGGGGACTGGTGCCCAGAGTGCTTCATCCTGTGTAGGACAGATGGAGTGGATGCATGTCTCCACTGGTTCTGGAGGGGGACTGGTGCCCAGAGTGCTTCATCCTGCCAAGGACTGAGGTAGTGGATGCATTGGCGGTCCTTGCCCTGTTCAGCGGTGCTTGCCCTGTTCAGCGGTGCTTGCCTTGGCAGGCCTTGCCCTGTTCAGCGGTACTTGCCCAGTTCAGCGGTGCTTGCCTTGGCGGTCCTTGCCCTGTTCAGCGGTCCTTGCATTGGCGGTCCTTGCCCTGTTCAGCGGTGCTTGCCTTGGCGGTCCTTGCCCTGTTCAGCGGTGCTTGCATTGGCGGTCCTTGCCCTGTTCAGCGGTGCTTGCCTTGGCGGTCCTTGCCTTGTTCAGCGGTGCTTGCATTGGCAGTCCTTGCCCTGTTCAGCAGTGCTTGCCCTGCTCAGCGGTGCTTGCATTGGCGGTCCTTCATTGCCCAGCGGGGCTGGGGCTGGCGTTCCTTCATTGCCCAGCGGGGCTGGGGCTGGCGTTCCTTCATTGCCCAGCGGGGCTGGGGCTGGTGGTCCTTCATTGCCCAGCTGGGCTGTTGCTGGCGGGGCCCTCCTGGGCAGCTGGGCTGTGGCTGGCGGGGCCCTCCTGGGCAGCAACGATGGGGCTGGCAGGGCCCTCCTGGCCAGCGCGGATGATGGCGGTCTGTTCCGCAATGCTGCTCCTCCCAGACTTTGCACGTTTCTTCTGCCCCTTCCCCGCCTTGGGAGGAGTCACAGCAGAGTCCACGCTCCCCCCGGGACCCCTGTGATCGGCTTGAGTGGCTGGAGTCTTCCCCCTCTCCCGCCGGGCACTGGCCAACTTCTGGTGCTTCACGGTGGGACTGGCTGTGCTCTAGCTCCGTGATAGACTGGCTAGCCTGGTGGCCGGTGCACTCCACATACCTGTGACAACAAGCACCACTGGTCTCGGTTATTTTGTGGCTGAGGTGCTAGTGCGGGACCTGTGAGTTGGACGGGGGTGGTGGGAAATAGGTTAAGGGTGGACAGGAAAAGTTGTTTGGAGACACTGGGACGGGTAGCTGGAGGGGGTTTGGGAGTGGAGGAAGAGGAGGTAGTTGTAGGAGGTGAAACTTTTGTGGCTTTGGGTGCAGGTGCATGCACTGGAGGCTGTCGTGAGGTGGGTGTATGTTGGGTGGGTGTGTGCCTGCGTTTGTGTATCTTGGGAGAGGGCGTCACAGACACACTGGGAGAGGACACACGGGACGTGTGTATGGTAGTGGGGGTGGTGACTGCACGTGAGCGGGGTGTGCTGCTGGGTGTGCTGGTGCAGGACGTAGTGGCTGTAGAGGTAGTGCATGCAGGTGTGAGTGTAGACGAGACTGGGAGGGAGATGAGGAGGAGGGGGACACAGTGGAGGCAGTGGATGTTGGTGTGTCTATGTGTGTGATGTTTGCGTGAGTGCCTGTGGGATGTGTGGTGCTTATGTTTGCCTGAGCTTCCCTTGTGTGGTGAGGTGTGTGCAGGCTGGTCTGATGGTGTGCTTGGGATAGGCAGAGGTAGAGGGGATTGGGTCTGGGTGGAGGAAGTTGGAGGGGGAGGCTTGACACAGGGACAATGGCTGCCATCAGTGCTGAGGCCAGAGTCTGAACGGTTCGATGAAGGGCAGCCTGACCCGAATGAATGCCCTCCAGGAATGCATTTGTGTGTTGCAACTCCCTTTCTACAACCTGGATGGCATTCAAAATGGGAGACTGCCCAACAGTGAGTGACCTGAGGAGGTCAATGGCCTCCTCACTGAGGGCAGCAGAGGTGACAGGGGCAGGGGCTGAGGTGCCTGGGGCGAAGGTGATGCCCACCCTCCTGGGTGAGCGGGCACGGGGCGAAGGCTGAGGGGCTGCTAGGAGGGCGGTGCTGGTAGGGGGGTGGCGGATGTACCTGTTGAAGTGAGGGGCACAGATGTTGCCGCCACAACAAGGGAGCTCCCATCGGAGGAGAAGTCTGTGTCACTGGTTGCAGATCCTGTGACCGCCGTGGTGCTCCCCTCGCCCTCCGTCCCACTGGTGTATTCTGAGTCCGTAGTGTGGGCCTCCATGCCCATGTGGGATGCAGCTCCCTCGTGCTCCGGTGCCACTGTACCTCCGCCTGATGATGCTAATGCACACAAGAACAGGGAGACCGCAAAAAAAGGGGGGGAAACAGAAGAAAGACATGTTGAGTGCATGCATTACCGCTGGCAGACAAGACAGACACAGCAGCCCCCTGCACTATGTCGTGCTGTTGGGCTCTACACTGCAATTCCTGGGAAATGGCCTACAAGGCTATGGACGACATCTGCACACATAGATGACACAGGGGCATGAATACCTGTACTTGGCACTCTACAGAGGTGGGGTGGGGGCCACATGGCCATGCCTTACGAAGGGGCCTAGCCTACGGAACTCACCCTGGCCTGGGGAAACCCACAGCCCTCCTCCCCCACCCAGACCCCTCCATTGCGCGCAATGTCAGCAGAATGAGAGTGTACTCACCCCCTTGTGTCTGCTGTGATGCCCTCAAGCACCCATCCAAATCAGGGTAGGCCACCGCCAGGATCTGGAACATCAGGGGGGACATGGTTCGACGGGCAGCCCTCCCACGTTGGGAGGCCATCCCCAGCTGAGCCTCCGCCGTCTTCTTGCTCCAGCGGTGAATGTCCTCCCATCTCTTCCAGCAGTGGGTGCTCCGTCTGTGATGGACCCCCAGGGTCCGGACGTCTTTGGCGATGGCTCGCCAAATATCCTTCTTCTGGTCCGCGCTGACCTACATGAAATGTACAGGGGAAGAAGAGAAGTCATTACCAACTGCACCGTCAAAGTGAGTGACCCCCATCCCTACCCTTGCCATGTGGCACATGCACCCACCGTCTTTCATGCACGCAGAACTCTGCCCCCTTCCTTCTTATAACCAGCCCTCTCCACACACGCATAGACCATACAGCATGCTCCCTGTGTACTTACCTGTTGGTCTGGATGACCGTAGAGTAGCGTGTACTGGGAGGACCCCGTCGATGAGCTTCTCCAACTCCTCCACAGTGAAGGCAGGGACCCTTTCCCCAGACGCATGAGCCATTGTCTCTTCCAGACCGAGGTCACAGCAGCACTTGCAGTGTAGGTCCTCTCCTGTCGAAGATCAGGTATCGAGTGATTGATGTGATAGAAAATGGCGGTCACGTCCACGGCGGTCACGTCCTGTTCAGCGGTGTGTACCATCACCGCCGGCGTACATCGTCATTGGCTCCTGGGACCCTTAGGGTCCAATGTTAACCAATGCAGCATTGCGCCGCGGTCTTCGACCGCCTACCGCGACGGTGAACAACGCCAGCGCTGTTACCTCACATCCCATTGTCCCACTTAAGAGGTCAGGCAGCCGCCATTTCAGGGGCCCACATGGCCTAATTACCAACTGCGTCACATACACCTAGGCCTACTCTCAACAAACATACAGGCCTGAATTTGTGTATGAATCGTGTTCTGTCTAGACTGTGGGTACATATCTCTGAGTTGTTTGACTCTGTGCTCGCTGTTGTCCTTCATAGGCACCGTCTGCTGGGACATGTGAGGAGATGGCAGAATCCTCCGGTGTACCGACCACTGGTGGACCTGTCGACAATGGAGGAAAGAAATTTGATCATCACCTACAGGTTTGACCGTGCCACAATCCAGGAACTGTGTACCCAGTTGGAGCCAGACCTGATGTCAGCAATCCGCCATCCCACAGGAATCCCCCCTCAAGTGCAGGTGCTGTCAGTGCTCCATTTCCTTGCAAGTGGGTCATTTCAAACAACTGTGGCCATGGCATCAGGGATGTCCCAGCCTATGTCTTCCAACGTGTTGTCCAGAGTGTTGCCTGCCCTGCTGAAACACATGCAGAGCTACATCGTTTTCCCTCAGGTGGAGGACTTGCCTACAGTGAAAGGTGATTTATATGCCCTGGGACATATCCCCAACATCATTGGTGCTATTGATGGGGCCCATGTGGCTTTGGTCCCCCCCCCACAGGAGTGAACAGGTGTACAGGAACCAGAAGAGTTATCATTCCATGAATGTACAGATGGTGTGTTTGGCAGACCAGTACATCTCCCATGTGAATGCCATGTTCCCTGGCTCAGTGCATGACGCCTACATCATGCGGAATAGCAGCATCCCTTATGTGATGGGTCAACTACAGAGGCACCGGGTGTGGCTATTAGGTGACTCTGGTTACCCCAACCTGTCATGGCTACTGACCCCAGTGAGGAATCCCAGGACAAGGGCAGAGGAACGCTACAATGAGACACATGGGCGAACTAGGAGGGTGATCGAACACACCTTCGGCCTCCTGAAGGCCAGATTTAGGTGCCTCCATATGACAGGTGTATCCCTATTCTACTCACCAAAGAAGGTGTGCCAGATCATCGTGGCCTGCTGTATGCTTCATAACTTGGCTTTGCGACAACAGGTGCCTTTTCTGCAGGAGGATGGTCCAGATGGCGGTGTTGTGGCAGCTGTGGAGCCTGTGGACAGTGATGAGGAGGAAGCAGAGGAAGAAGACATTGACAACAGGGACTCAGTCATCCAGCAATATTTCCAGTGAGACACAGGTGAGAATACATTCCTGCCTACTACAAGTACTTTTACACTTCTACCTCTCTCCTGTCTGTCGATTTCACCCAGTGTATGATCACTGAGTTGTCACTTTCCCTTATGGTTTCACAGGTGTGGGTCCCAACGTGTGTCATCTGCTTAGATTCCTCATGGACTAGAGCTGTGTGACAACGGTATGTTGACATTACTATTTCCTGGAAATTTTGTCACTGTAATTGCAAATACACTATTTCGAAATCACAGATAGACTCCAGATCTTTTGGTGTTTTAGGTGTGTTTATTTACATAAAAATTATTGGAGGGGGAAGTTAAATGGTGAGGGGTGATGGCGGAGGAGTGTCCATGGCAGAGTCCAGTCTATTTGTCTCATAGGTGCATTGCCCATATGGGCATAGGAAGTGGAGCTGGGGCAGTTCAAATATGGACAGGGTGACAAAGTGGGACAGTGGATTGACAATCAGGGTGGTCTAATTTCTTGGCGAGGGTCTTGGCATCATGCTCTGTCTTGTTCCTGGATCTCAGGGACCGCTTGTGGGGTGGTTCTCCATCTGGAGGGGGTGGGGTGCTGGTGTGGTGGTCCTGTGGCGGTGCCTCCTGTCCACTAGCACCGGCAGAGGTGGTGGGCAGTTCATCGTCCATGCTAGTGTCAGGGGCCCCTTGGAGTGCCACAGTGTCCCTCCTGGTGTTGAGTATTTCCTTCAGCACCCCTACGATGGGGCCCAGGGCGGAGCTGATGGTTCTGAGTTCCTCCCTGAACCCCAAATACTGTTCCTTCTGCATGCGCTGGGTCTCCTGAAGCTTGGCCAGGAACGTTGCCATCATCTCCTGGGAGTGGTGGTATGCTCCCATGATGGAGGAGAGGGCCTCGTGGAGAGTGGGTTCCCTGGGCCTGTCCGACCCCTGTCGCACAGCAGCCCTCCCAGTTCCCCTGTGTTCCTGTGGACCGTGTGCCCACTACCACTGCCCCCAGGTCTCTGTTGTTGTTGGGGTGGTGGGTTATCCTGGGTTCCCTGTAGTGGTGGACACACAGCTGATTGACGTGTCCTGGGGACGGAGGTATGGGCCCGCTGGGTGCGTGCTGTGCTGGTGTTACCAGAGGGTGGAAGGTCTGTGGTGGCCTGTGCCTGTGTGAGGGGAACCGACTGTCCCGAGGCCCACGATGGTCTGGGCTGGTCATCTAGATCCAGGTGGACAGAGCTGCTGTCATCACTGTGGGCCTCTTCTGTGGGTGGGGTGGAGATGTCTGGACCCTCCTGTCTGGTGACGTTGGGTAGTGGTCCTGCAGGGGTGGAAAAGCATGATTATTGCATCTGTGTGTGTCATGGTGTGCAATGGGTGGGTGACCGTGTGCCTCAGTGCTGGCATTCCTGTGTGGGGGCTTGTGTGATGATGGTGTAGGGGGTTGTATGGGTATGTGCAGTGGGCATGCTTTAGTGATGGGTGTCCATGCTTTGTTTTTGCATGCAGGGCTTGGTGTTGGGATGTGTGGTTTGTGATATTGGTACATTTGTGAGGAGTTGGAGTGCTGGGGTTGAGGGTGAGAGTGGGGGTATGTGCTGGCATGCAGGTAGGGTGGGGGATGTAATAGTTAAGATTTGTCTTACAGAGTCCATTCCTACACCGACTCCTGCGAGGCCCTCAGGATGCAGAATCTCCAAGACCTGCTCCTCCCATGTTGTTAGTTGTGGGGGAGGAGGTGGGGGTTCGCCGCCAGTCCGCTGAACCACCTGGTGGTGTCTTGAGACCACGGAACGCACCTTCCCCCGTAGGTCGTTCCACCTCTTCCTGATGTCGGCCCGATTTCTTGGGTGTTGTCCCACTGCGTTCAACCTGTCGACTATTCTTCACCATAGCTCCATCTTCCTTGCAATGGAGGTGTGCTGCACCTGTGCTCCAAATAGCTGTGGCTCTACCCGGATGATTTCCTCCACCATGACCCTGAGCTCCTCCTCCGAGAACCTGGGGTGTCTTTGCCGTGCCATGGGGTGGTGTGGGTGATGTGTGGGGTGAGTGTGTGGTGATAAGTGTGGTGATATGTAGTGGTGTGTGGTGTTTTGTGCATGGAAGTTGTGTGGGTGATGGTGTTGTGTGCCTGTGGATGCTGTTGTTCTTGCTGGTGCTCTCTCTCTGGCCTTCTTTCAGAATTCTTGGTAGTAGGGGTTTGTGGGTGATGTGGGTGTGTGTTTTATAGTGTATTGGCTGTGTGGGAGTGGTGTGTGTATGTGTATCAGGTGTGTGTATTTTGAATTGTCCAATGTGGCGGTGTTTCGTATGTGTGTGTGTATTTTGAGCACGGCGGTGTGTACCGCCAATGGAATACCGCGGTTGAAAGACCGCCGCGTGGATTTGTGTGTCGTGATTGTGTGGGTGTATTTCTGTTGCCGTGACGTGGAGGTTTTGTTTTCGCCAGTTTATCACTGACCTTTGGTGTGGCAGAGTTGTGTGGGTGTCTGAATTTTGTCGGATTCCGAGCTGTGGGTCATAATAGCTGTGGCGGAATTCCGCTGCTGCAGCGGTGTGTTGGCGGTCTTCTGCACGGCGGTAAGCGGCTTTTACTGCCAATGTTGTAATGACCCCCTATATGTCCTACCTTAACCATACACTGTACCCTGCCCTTGGGGCTACCTAGGGCCTACGTTAGGGGTGTCTTACATGTAAGAAAAGAGAAGGTTTAGGCCTGGCAAGTGGGTACACTTGCCAAGTTGAATTTACAGTTAAAACTGCACACACAGACATTGCAGTGGCAGGTCTGAGACATGATTACAGAGCTTCTTATGTGGGTGGCACAACCAGTGCTACAGGTCCACTAGTAGCATTTGATTTACAGGCCCTGGACACCTCTAGTGCACTGTACTAGGGACCTACTAATAAATCAAATATGCAAATCATGGATAAGCCAATTACATACACATTTTGTAAAGGAGCACTTGCACTTCAGCACTGGTTAGCAGTGGTAAAGTGCCCAGAGTAACTAAAACAGCAAAATCAGAGTCCAGCACACATCAACAACCTGGGGAACAGAAGCAAAAAGTTAAGGGAGACCACGCCAAGGATGAAAAGTCTAACACGTGTCACCCCCAGCTGAAAGTGGGGAGCAACTACCCAACCTCATGGGAGTTCTCATCACTTAGGTGGAAGAACCTGGACAGACCATTAGAATTGGCGTGTTCTGTACCAGGATGGTGTTCCACCGTAAAGTCCATCCCCTGTAGGGAAATGGACCACCTCAACAGTTTTGGATTCTCACCCCTCATCTGCATTAACCATCTGCGGCGCTTGTTGTCGGTCTGAACTCGGAAGTGAGTCCCAAACAAGTAGGGTCTTAGCTTCTTCAGTGCCCAGACCACAGCAAACGCTTCATGTTCTATGACACTCCACCTACATTCCCTGGGAAGTAACCTCCTGCTAATGAAGGCTACAGGTTGATCTAGGCCCTCTTCATTAAGCTGTGAGAGTACTGCTCCAATACCATGCTCTGAGGTGTCTGTTTGCACAACAAACTCCTTGGAGTAGTCAGGTGTCTTCAGCACAGGTGCTATGCACATGGTAGACTTCAGGGCGTCAAAAGCGTTCGGGCAAGCCTCTGTCCAGATCACTTTCCTGGGTTCTTCTTCGAAGTCTAATCAGACAAGGGGGTAACAATGGTACCTCTCCAGAGGTGTTGCAGGTGTTCCTCCCATGTAGAACTAAAAACAGCAATGTCATCCAGGTAGGCGGCACTGAACTCATCCAGCCCAGCCAACACCTGGTTGACCAACCTCTGAAAGGCATCAGGAGCATTCTTCGTCCCAAATGGCATCACTTTAAGTTGAAAGTGTCCATCTGGGGTAGAGAATGCTGACCTCTCCTTGGCCCCCTCCGTTAAGGCAATCTGCCAGTACCCAGATGTTAAGTCAAACGTACTGAGGTACTTGGCAGCCCCTAACCGGTCAATGAGGTCATCAGCTCGGGGGATGGGGTGTGTGTCAGTCTTGCTGACCGCATTGAGTCCCCGGTAGGCCACACAGAATCTGAGTTCTGGAGTGGTACCAGGTGCAGCAGCCTTTGGGACCAATACCACTGGGCTGGCCCAAGGACTTCTGGAGTGCTCAATAACCCCTAGGGTAAGCATTTTGGATACTTCATCCTTAATGCATGCCCTGACCCTCTCAGTCACCCTGTAAACTTTTTGTTTAATAGGTGTACTGTCCCCAGTGTCCACATCATGTGTGCACAAGTGTGTGACTCCTGGGATCAGGGAAAACAGTGAGACAAACTGTCCCAACATGTGGCGACAGTCACCTTGCTGCTCCTCAGTCAGGGAGGGGGAAAGGATCACTCCCTCCGCTGACCCATCTTTTTCTCCTGCAGACAGGAGGTCAGGAAGAGGTTCACTCTCCTCCTCCACCCCGTCATCTGTCGCAAGGAGCATGGACAATTCAATCCGCTCAAAGTGAGGTTTGAGGCGGTTGACATGCAGGACCCTTAAAGGGTTCCTTGGAGACTGCAAGTCCACCAGGTAGGTGACTTCGCTCTTGCACTCCACCACCTCAAATGGCCCAGTCCTCTTATCCTGGAGCACCCTAGGCGCCCTAGGCTCCACTGGTGCCATCCACATTTTCTGACTACGTTGAAACTCGACCAGAGTGTCATTCTGGTCATACCACAGTTTCATATCCTCCTGGCTTGCTTCCAGGTTCTCCTATGCGAGACTCTTGAAGCTGGCAGTCTGGTTTCTCAAAACAAGCATGTAGCTTAATACATCCTGGGGGGGGGTTTACTAGGAGCTTTCTCCAAAGCTTCCTTTACCAGACTCAAAGGTCCCCTCACAGGGTGGCCATAGATGAGCTCAAATGGACTAAACCCAAGTCCCTTTTGAGGCACCTCCCTGTAAGCGAACAGAAGGCATGGCAAGAGGACGTCCCACTTCTGCCTCATGGGCTCTGACAGGTCCATGATCATACCTATTAAGGTGCGGTTGAATCTCTCAACCAGACCACTACTTTGGGGGTGGTAAGGTGTGGTGAACTTTTAGGTCACCCCACACACTTTCCACAGAGACTTCATATACGTGGATATGAAGTTGGTACCCCTATCATATACCACCTCCTTGGGGAACCCCATGCGGGTAAAAACACCCATCAGTGCACAATCCTCCACAGGGGAAGTGACTGACCTCAGAGGAATGGCTTCTGGGTACCAGGTGTCATGGTCCACCAAGACCAGGATGAACCTGTTGCCCAAGGCTGTCTTGAGGTCCAGAGGCCCCACAATGTCAATACCTACCCTCTCAAAGGGAGTACTAACCACAGGTAAAGGTTGGAGGGAGCCTTACATTTCCCCCCACTCTTGCCACTTGACTGGCAAGTTGGGCAAGACCTACAGTGTGCAGTAGAATGCTTACTCATCTGGGGTGAATAGAAGTGGGAGACAAGCCTCTTATACGTCTTGCCCTGCCCCAGATGTCCTGCCAAAGGTACATCATGAGGCAACCCCAGTAGGAAGGCCCTGAAGCACTGGGGTACCACCAGCATACGACCTCACCCAGGCTCAGGAACCTTAGGCTCACTATACAGGAGGCCATCCTCCCAATAGATCAGGTGAGTGCTAGGCTCGTCGCCAGCAGCCTGGGCTGCAGCCTGCTGCCGCAGGCCCTCAAGAGTGGGGCAATTTTTCTGTGCTTCACAGAATGCCTTCCTGGTGGGTCCCCCTTCCTGCTGCCACTGCGACAGCTCAAGGACCTCCCCCAGTTCAGCCACCTGCTCCCTTGTAGGTTCCGGGGCGTCACCCTCAGGCTCCACCTCCTTCCGGACCCTGGGAACTTTTCGGGCTGGTTTTCCACACCCCCTCTTCTTGGCGGTCCCCTGGGCCACTGTTTCAGGCTCCAGGGGATCTTGTCCACCCTAATGGGCTGCCATTGACCGGGTGGATACGCATACCCACCCAGGCAGACCCAACATCTCCAAGTGAGACCTGTGTTCCACCTCCTTCCAAGGGGAATCCTCCAGGTCATTGTCTAGCAAACAATCAACAGGCATGGTTTGACTCATGACTACCTTCCAGGAACCTGAGACCCCCCCCCCCCATTGAAAGGGAACCTGCACCACTCTACACAGGTGCTTTGAGTTGTCCACTGCAACTACTTGGTGAAGTACCCAGGGATCAATCTGCTCTTCAGGCACCAGGTGACTCCTCACTGTAGTCACACTGGCTCCTGTGTCTCTCAGAGCCTCCACCCTCTGTCCATTAATGGTCACCCACTGCCTGTACCTCTTAGTGTTTTCAGGCACAAGGGTTCTCTGGACCATCTCACTGTCCCCTAGTGAGACAAGTGTCATCTCAGCTGGCTCCCACCCACCAGGAACCAACTCCACCCCAAGCTCAACACTAGCCAAACCCTGGCACGGCGCACCAGTGGGTGCCAGTGTACTTTTGGGACATTTGGGGTTTCCCCCTCACATGACCCACCTGGTCACAAGCATAGCATTTATGTGGGGGACCACCAGCCACTGGCTTCCCTTTGGAGAACCATGGCTTCTTCTCACTGGGGGATTGGGAATCCTTACCCTGGGAATCAGTTTGGGGCCCTTTAGAGAACTCCCCCTGTTTACCCTTACCCCCCCCTTTCTTCTGAGAGGGACCCTGCCCACTCGTGGCCTGGTCTCCGCCATACCTCTTTTGGACCCTGGTGCTCTCCCAGCGGCCCGCTTCCTGTGCAAGCTTCCTGGGATCAGTCAACTTGCTGTCAATCAGGTGCTGGTGCAGCTCTGAAAAACATAAACTGTACAAGTGCTCCCAAACAATTAGATTGTAAAGCCCCTCATACGTAGTTACCTTACTGCCCTTCACCCAATCATCTAGTGACCTGCAATAAGAATCAACACATTCCAACCATGCTTGGGATTCCTTCTTCTTGTGGGACCTAAACGTATCCTTGTACTGCTCAGGGGTGAGACTATAACTTGTGAGTAGAGTATCCTTCATGATAGTGTAGGTGAGATTATGAGCATCCCCTAAGGCTGTCAGTGTATCCCTCCCCTCTACCTCAAAGTGCTTCCACAGACCCGCCCCCCAATGAGCTTCAGGGACCAGATTCATGTGGAGATCACACTCATACCTTTTAAACCATAAGTATATGTCATCCTCCCTCTTATAATCCTTTTCTAGGTCTTTTGGGATGTGTACCCTTCTTTCAGGCTGCACTGTACCGTTGCTGCCACCATCTCTACTGGACTGGCTCCTATGATCTAACTCCTTTAAGCTAAGGTTCTGAGCCAGCAGTATCTTCCTTTCCTCAATGGCCAACCTTCTGTCCTCTCTTTCCCTCTCCCTTTTAAGCTTGAGCCTTTACAGCTCCAATTGGTACTCTCTCTCTCTGCCTCTCTGTCCTGTAACTCTTCAGGGGTCAGACCTTTGGAAGACACACTGATACCTGCCTTAGAGACTCTCTCCCTAGGCAGATCAGGCCCACCCACTACATCATTGTGAGTGACTTGCACTTCCTCCTCCACTTCCTGCTCAACCTCTGTGTGCCCCTCAGCTTATTTGGCTGTCACTCAGGCCCTCAGCGCCTTTTGCAGCTCCTCCTTCTTGGATGAGCTCTTAATGGGACAGGCCAAATCCTTGCAGAATTGCTTCAACTGAGCTACTGTGTAGCTCCCCACTTTCTGTATGTCAAAGGCAACTCCAGCTGATGCATCTCCAGATTGAGACATGATGAAGATTCAAAAACAAGTGCAAAGTTCCAAAGGCAGAAAAACAAGTTCCCAATGAAGTTTCAAAAAAAGTCAGTCAAGGGATCAGCGAGAAATAGAACAAAAAGAAGTCCCAAAGAGAAAAGCAAAAATCACAAGACAAGTAATATGTGGTCACATAGAGGTCTGAACTCAAAACAGTAGTGTACACTTAATTACTGTATGTCAAGTACAAATACAAGTCCAATCCCATCCGCTGATCACCAATGTTAGAAATGGGGTCTTTGGTTGGCAGTCAGGTTACCCCCTGTCCAAGCAAGGACCCTCACTCCTGTCAGGGTAAAAGAGAATCACCCTCAGCTAACCGCTGCTTACTCCCTTGGTAGCTTGGCACGAGCTTTAGGCTTAACTTCAGAGTGCTAGGTGTAAAGTATTTGTACCAACACACACAGTAACTTAATGAAAACACTACAAAATGACACAACACAGGTTTAGAAAAATAGGAAATATTTATCTAAACAAAACAAGACCAAAATGACAAAAATCCACAATACACCATTAAAGTTAGCAATTAAAAAGCAAAAAGAGTCTTCATGTAGTTTTAAACACACACTAACACTGTTAGCGTGAAAATGTACCTTGGGTGCTTCAAAAATAACCCGCACGGGTGAGTGTGCTTCAAAAAGGGCTTGTGATGCATCGATTTCACTCACGAGCGTGAACTTACGTTGTTTCTCCTTTCATCGGGTCGGGCGTGTCGTTTCTTCTCTGCACAGGAGAGCGATGCGTCGATCCGGTCAGCACTCTCGGGTCCGGGCAGGCCTTGCATTGTTTTCACACGCCCAGCGGTGTTTGCGTCGGAAATCCAGCCGCACGATGATCCACAAACCATGCAGCGCGGGTTGCGATCTCGCCAGCCTCCGTCAGTGATGCTGCGCGTCGTTTCTCCAGCTCCGTGCATCGATTATTTGGTCACGTTACAGGTGACCATCGATTTTCAGCTGTGAAGCCGGCAGGGCGTCGGTTTTCCCAGCCGCAGATCAGAGTTGCGTCGATCTTTTCCCTGCACAGCATTCTGTATGTGGATTTCTTCCTCTTAGGCTGCCAGCTTCTCCTTTCAGGGTCCCAGGAACTGGATGGGAACCACAGGGCAGATTAGGAGTCTCTCCAGAGACTCCAGGTGCTGGCAGAGCAAAGTCTTTGCTGTCCCTGAGACTTCAAACAACAGGAGGCAAGTTCTAAATCAAGCCCTCGGAGAGTTCTTCACAAGATGGAAGGCACACAAAGTCCAGTCTTTGCTCTCCTCCTCTGGCAGAAGCAGCAACTGCAGGATAGCTCCACAAACCACAGTCACAGGCAGGGCAGCTCTTCTTCCTCTGCTCTTCAGCTCTTCTCCAGGCAGAGGTTCCTCTTGGTTTCCAGAAGTGTTCTAAAGTCTGTGGTTTTGGGTGCCCTTCTTATTCCAATGTCTCCTTTGAAGTAGGCCTAATTCAAAGCAAAGTCTCTTTTTAATGTGAAATCCTGTCTTGCCCATGCCACGCCCCAGACACTCACCAGGGGGTCCCTCCTAGCACAGATGGCTCATCAGGATATGCAAAATACACCTCAGCTCCCTTTGTGTCACTGTCTAGTGTGAGGTGCAACCAGCCCAACTGTCAAACTGACCCAGACAGGGAATCCACAAACAGGCAGAGTCCCCGAAATGGTATAAGCAAGCAAATGCTGACTTTCTAAAGGTGGCATTTTCAAACACACTGTCTTAAAATCAACTTTACTAAAAGATGTATTTTTAAATTGTGAGCTCAGAGACCCCAAACTCCACATGTCCATCCGCTCCCAAAGGGAATCTACACTTTAATCAGATTTAAAGGTAGCCCCCATGTTAACCTATGAGAGGGACAGGACTTGCAACAGTGAAAAGCAAATTTAGCAATATTTCACTGTCAGGACATATAAAACACATTACTATGGCCCTCATTCTGACCCTGGCGGTCGGTGATAAAGCGGCGGCCAACCCGCCAACAGGCCGGCGGTCCAAAATATGCAATTCTGACCCTGGCGGGAACCGCCAACACAGCCCGCCGCATTAACACTCCGCCCGCCACGGCGGAACAAACAAACAGCGCGGCGGTCCCCGCCAACAGCCAGGCAGCAGACAATGTACCGCCCATCCTATCACGACCCACCAATCCGCCACCTTTTCCGGGGCGGGAGCACCGCTGATAAAAACACGGCGGAAACAGACTACGAACGGGAAAACGCTCACCTCCACATACTCCACGCGAGATTCCGGCAGTATGGAACCCGAGTTACAGGTCATCCCCGCACTCCTATACCTGCTCCTGTACCAGGAGCACGCCCGGCGGCGCGGAAGACATCGGTGAGTACTGCACCTACGACACAGGGGAGGGAAAAGATTACCGGCACACACCCACCCACCCACACCCACTACAACACACACATCAATGCATTCCCACAGATCACTGTCACAACCCACAAACCCCCCCCTCCGAAATAATGCAAAGACCAAAAGAAGAGATCTTAAACGGGCAGATATATTGAAAAATGGACAGCAGTAATCCAAATAAATAAATAAACTATGTACAAAATATATACATCTACTATATGTAGTCCAACCACTGTCCGTGGACCACAGGGGTCCTGAGCAAAGGGGCAAGGCCCAGTCCCACGACAAGAACTCCACCGAGAGAACACTGCAGGGGCATCAGAAAGAAAAAAGGACAGGCACCTCAGGGGGAAGGGAAGGGGGGGCACCTCAGCCACTTGAGTACACGACGCCAGATCCACGAGGGGACTCCATGACCACTGGCCCATCCTGGGGAGAGCAAAGCCACAGCCCATACAGTCCATACAGTGGGTGGCCTGCCCACTGGGCCATCCTGGGGATAGCAAAGCCACAGTCCATACAGTCCATACAGTGGGTGGCCTGCCCACTGGGCCATCCTGGGGAGAGCAAAGCCACAGTCCATACAGTCCATACAGTGGGTGGCCTGCCCACTGGGCCATCCTGGGGAGAGCAAAGCCACAGTCCATACAGTCCATACAGTGGGTGGCCTGCCCACTGGGCCATCCTGGGGAGTGCAAAGCCACAGTCCATACAGTCCATACAGTGGTTGGCCTGCCCACTGGGCCATCCTGGGGAGTGCAAAGCCACAGTCCAAACAGTCCATAACAGACTCCACTGCCACTGGAGGAGGCATGTTGGCCAGAGGACATCCTGCAGCCCTGCCCGAGACAGATCCTGCCCTGCCACGTCTGCCAAAGGGCCATCGGTTCTTGCCTGGAAGGGCCCAGTTCAGCGGTTCTTGCCTTGAAGGGCCCAGTTCAGCGGTTCTTGCCTTGAAGGGCCCAGTTCAGCGGTTCTTGAGACGGCGGTCCCCAGCGGAGCGGTGCTGGAGACGGCGGGGCCCAGTTCAGCGGTTCTTGCCTTGAAGGGCCCAGTTCAGCGGTTCTTGCCTTGAAGGGCCCAGTTCAGCGGTTCTTGCCTTGAAGGGCCCAGTTCAGCGGTTCTTGAGACGGCGGTCCCCAGCGGAGCGGTGCTGGAGACGGCGGGGCCCAGTTCAGCGGTTCTTGCCTTGAAGGGCCCAGTTCAGCGGTTCTTGCCTTGAAGGGCCCAGTTCAGCGGTTCCTGAGACGGCGGTCCCCAGCGGAGCGGTGCTGGAGATGGCGGGGCCCAGTTCAGCGGTTCTTGAGACGGCGGTCCCCAGCGGAGCGGTGCTGGAGACGGCGGGGCCCAGTTCAGCGGTTCTTGAGACGGCGGTCCCCAGCGGAGCGGTGCTGGAGACGGCGGGGCCCAGTTCAGCGGTTCTTGAGACGGCGGTCCCCAGCGGAGCGGTGCTGGAGACGGCGGGGCCCAGTTCAGCGGTTCTTGAGACGGCGGTCCCCAGCGGAGCGGTGCTGGAGACGGCGGCCATTCTATGGCCAACTGCTCATTGCCTGGTGGTGCCCTCCTGGGCAGCGGGGATGGTGCTCCTTCAATGCCCACCTGGGCTGTGGGTGGTGGGGCCCTCCTGGCCAGCTGGGCTGGGTCCTCCCTGGGCAGCGGCTATGGGGGTGGTGGGCTCCTCCTGGGCAGCTGTGACGGGTCCTCCATGGGCAGCAGGCCTGCTGCCTGACTTCTCCGCCTTGCTGCCCTTGCCCTCCTTAGTCGGGAGTCTGTGGCCCTTTCCTCCCTTTGGAGCTGTGGCTGTTGACGGTGGCTGGCTAGTGTCCTGGGGGGATATAGAACCCGGGCTCCTGCGGCGCCCCTTCCGCCTTCTGCTCCTCTTCCCAGGGGGTGGGCTGGCTGTCCCCTTGCTGCTGGGCGAAGATCCAGACCTGCGGGCTGGTGGGCTCCAATACCCCTGCACCCTTGTCAAGGGGGCTGCAGGGCTGGTGGTGGCTGAGGTGCTCTTCTTACCCCGACGAGAAGGAGGGGGGGGATCAGGGTCAGGAAAGAAGGTAGCAGTCGAGAGATAGATTTTCCTGGGACAATGGATAGTGGTAGGTACAGTGGGTATGGGAGTGGAGGGAGAGGATGTGGTTGTAGGCGAGACAAGTTTGCTGTCTTTGGGTGCAGGTGCAGGAGCGGGAGGCTGTCGTGAGGTGGATGGCTGTTGGGTGGGTGGGTGGCTGCGTTTGTGTGGTGTGGAAGAGGGGGTGACAGACACAGTGGGAGAGGACACAGGGGACGTGTAAATGGCAGTGGGGGTGGTGACTGCACGTGTGCGGACTGTACTGGAGGGTGTGCTGGTGATGGTAACACTGGCTGATGGTGAGGTGAATGAAGGTGTGAGTGTAGACGTCACAGGGAGGGAGGAGGGAGACGAGGAGGTGGGGGTCACAGAGGTGGTAGTGACTGTTGGCATGTCTGCATCGGAATGTTGCTTGTGTGAATGTCTGCGTGATCTGTGGTGCTTATGTTTGGATGAGCTGCTCTTGGGTGTTGAGGTGTGTGCAGGCTGGTCTGATGGTGTGGGTGGGACAGGCAGAGGAACAGGAGACTGGGAGGAGGGAGTTAGTAGAGGGAGGCAGAAGACAGGGACAATGGCTGCCGTCAGTGCTGAGGCCAGAGCCTGGAACGATCGCTGATGGGCAGCCTGACCCGAATGAATGCCCTCCAGGTACGCATTGCTGCGATGAACCTCCCTCTCCACCCCCTGGATGGCATTCAAAAGGGTAGTCTGCCCAACAATGAGCGTTCGGAGGAGGTCAATGACCTCCTCACTGAGGGCAGCGGGGGTAACAGGGGCAGGGCCTGAGGTGCCTGGGGCGAAGGAGATGCCCGGCTTCCTGGCAGAGCGGGCACGGGGCGAACGCTGAAGGGCTGCTGGGAGGGCGGAGATGGTGCGCTGGGTGGCGGCTGTACCTGTAATGGCGGGGGGCACGGATGGTGCCACCCCCGCAAGGGAGCTCCCTTCCGAGGACGTGTCCGTGTCGCTGCAGGGTCCAGTCGTCCCCGTTGTGGAGCTCCCCTCGCCCTCCGTCTCACTGGTCCAGTCAGACTCTGTGGCATGGCCCTCCTGGGCCATGTGAGATGCAGCTCCCTCCTGCCCCGATGCCACTTCTCCTCCACCTGATGATGCTGATGCACACAAGCACAGAAAGACAAACAAAAAGGGGGGGGGAGAGAGAAATAAAGAGATTTTGAGTACATGGATCACCGGTACAGTTAGCGGACATGACAGACACAGATGCCCCCTGCACTAAGTTGCGCACTTGGGGTCCCCTACGCATTCCGTGGAACATGCCCTACACGCCTAGAGTTGACAACTGCACCCATGGATGACACGGCCCAGGGATGGCTGTACTGGCACACTACTGAGGGTGGTGGCTGGGGACACAGGGGCTTACGGGGGTGCCCAGCCTACAGATATCGCCCTGGCCTAGGGGGACCCACAGCCCTCCTCCCCCACCCAGACACCTCCACTGCGCGACAACAGAGTAGATTATGCTTGTACTCACCCCCTTGTGTCTGCTCTGCTGCCCTCACGCGCCCATCCAAATCAGGGTAGGCCACCGCCAGGATCCGGAACATCAGGGGGGTCAGTTGACGGCAGGCACCCCGCCTACGTTGGGAGGCCACCCCCAGCAGAGACTCGGCGGTCTTCTTGGTCCCGCGGCGGATGTCCTCCCAGCTCTTGCGGCAGTGGGTGCCCCGTCGATGGTGGACCCCCAGGGTCCGGACTTCCTTGGCGATGGCACGCCAAATCCCGATCTTCTCATGGGCGCGGACCTATGTGACACGTGCAGGGAAGGAGAAATACCACGTTCAAGTTTGTCTGCATTATCGTTGCCAGTGGCCCAACGCCCCCCATCCCCGCCGGGCCCCCCGCCAGGCCCCCCGCCAGGCCCAACATGCCCCCCATCCCCGCCAGGCCCCCCGCCAGGCCCAACATGCCCCCCATCCCCACCAGGCCCCCCGCCAGGCCCAACATACCCCCCATCCCCACCAGGCCCCCCGCCATGCCCCCGCCAGGCCCAACATGCCCCCCATCCCCGCCAGGCCCCCCGCCAGGCCCCCAAGCCAGCCAGCGGCCCAAAATCCATATTGAATTAAACTCACTTGTTGGTCTGGAGGACCGTAGAGTAGCGCATACTGGGGGAGGACCCCATCCACAAGTTTCTCCAACTCTTCTCCAGTGAAGGCAGGGGCCCTTTCCCCAGGCGCAGCAGCCATTGTCCCTTCCAGACCGAGGTCACAGCAACACTTGCAGTATAGGTCCTCTCCTGTGAAAGTTCAAGTCGCAAGTGAATAAGTAGATAGAAAATGGCGGTCACGTCCGCGGCGGTGCGTACCGCGGCGGTGCGTCCCGCCACCGCCGGCGCCCTTCGCCATTGGCTCCTGAAACCCATAGGCTTCAATGTTAACCAATGCGGCTTCGCGCCGCGGTCTTCGGCCGCCTACCGCCACGGTGTGCCATGCCAGCGCATTGACCTCACATCCCATTGTCACACTTCACAGGTCAGGCAGCCGCCATTTTGAGGGTCCACATGGCTCAATTTCAACTGCGTCACACAGGCCTAGGCCTTGCATAGCCACTCAGACACGCCATTCACTGCATAGAGAATCGTTTACTGTGCAAGCTGTGAGTACGTACCTGTGGGTTGCTTGACTGTGTGCTCCATGTTGTCCTTCCTAGGCACCGTCCGCTGGGTTTGGCGAGGAGACGGATGAATCCTCCCGTGTACAGGCCGCTGGTGGACCTGTCGACAATGGAAGCACGCCACATTATCCTGACCTACCGGCTTGACCGTGCCACTATACATGAACTGTGTGCCCAGCTGGAGCCCGACCTGATGTCCCCCATCCGCCAACCCACAGGGATTCCCCCTCTGGTGCAGGTCCTGTCAGTACTCCACTTCTTGGCAAGTGGGTCATTTCAGACAACAGTGGGAATTGCTTCTGGGATGTCTCAGCCCATGTTTTCGAAGGTGTTATCCAGAGTGTTGTCGGCCCTGATGAAATACATGACGAGCTACAACCTTTTCCCGGAGGTGGGCGAATTGGCTGCAGTGAAGGGTGATTTCTATGCCCTTGGACATATTCCCAACGTCATTGGTGCCATTGATGGGACCCATGTGGCTTTGGTTCCCCCAAGAGACAGGGAGCAGGTGTACAGGAACAGAAAAAGTTACCATTCCATGAACATCCAGGTGGTGTGTTTGGCTGACCAGTACATCTCGCATGTAAATGCCAAATTCCCTGGGTCAGTGCATGACGCCTACATCCTAAGGAATAGCAGCATCCCTTACGTGATGGAACAGCTAGAGAGACACCGTGTATGGCTATTTGGGGACTCTGGGTACCCCAACCTGTCGTGGCTACTGACCCCAGTAAGGAATCCCCGGACCAGGGCAGAGGAACGGTACAATGAGGCCCATGGGCGTACTAGGAGGGTGATCGAACGCACCTTCGGCCTCCTAAAGGCCAGGTTTCGGTGCCTGCATATGACAGGTGGATCCCTAATGTACTCACCTAAGAAGGTGTGTCACATCATCGTGGCCTGCTGCATGCTTCACAACCTGGCTTTGCGCCGCCAGGTGCCTTTCCTGCAGGAGGATGGTCCAGATGGTGGTGTTGTGGCAGCTGTGGAACCTGTGGAGAGTGAAGAGGAGGAAGACGACGGGGATGAAACAGACAACAGGGACAGAATCATTGCACAGTACTTCCAATAGAACACAGGTAACAATTCAAACATAATTTTGTTAATGTAAACTACTCTCCTGCATCTCTGCTGCCTGTCTATTTGCCCCAGTGTATGATGACTGAGTTGTGGCTTTTCCCTCCCTATTTCAGATCTGGGGTCCCCACTACGAGTCCTGTGCTTCGTTTCCCCATGGACTACAGCTTTGTGGCAGCTGTTTGTTGACTTCACTATGTACAAGGACATATTTGCACTGTCATGTCAATTACAATATTTTGAATTCACAGCCAGACTCCAGATAGTTTTGTGCAAAATAAGTGTTTATTTCAGTGCTCAAAATGGGATGGGTGGTTTCAAGTGGGTGGGGGCTATGGTGAAGGAATGTCCATGGCAGAGTCCAGAGTAACAGTCACACAGGTGCATTGTCCATAGGCCTGTGGAGAGATGGAGCATGGGCAGTTCAAGGATGGACAGGGTGACAATGTGGGACAGTGGGATGACATCAGGTGGTATCCTTTGCTGGTGGGGGTCTTGACATCCTACTCTGTCTTCTTGCGAGATCTCAGGGCCCTCTTGCGGGGTGGTTCTTCGCCTGCAGGAGGTGGGGGTCTGGTGGGCTACTGTTGTGCGGGGGCCTCCTGTCCACTAGCGCCGGCGGAAGTGGTTGGCTGTTCTTGGTCCAGGCTAGTGGCAGGGGCCCTTTGTTGTTGTTGAGTGTCCGTCCTGGTGTTGATGAGTTCCTGCAGCAGCCCTACCATGGTAACCAGGGTGGAGGTGAGGGCTCTGATGTCCTCCCTGTACCCCCGATAGTGTTCCTCCTGCAGTACCTGGATCTCCTGGAACCGGGCCAGTACCGTCGCCATCGTCTCCTGGGAGCGGTTGTATGCTCCCATGATGGTGGTGAGGGCCTCGTGGAGAGTGGGTTCCCTGGGCCCGTCCCCCCCCTGTCGCACAGCTGCCCTCCGAGTTGCCCTGTTTCCCTGGGCCTCTGCCCCCTGGCCGGTGTGCCCACTACCACTGCCCCCAGGTCCCTGTTGTTGTTGGGGTGGTGGGTTATCCTGGGTGCCCTGTAGTGGTAGACACACCGCAGATTGACGCGCCCTGGAGACAGAGGCATGGGCCCGCTGGGTGGGAGCTGTGCTGGTGTTCCCAGAGGGGTTTGGGTCTGTAGTGGCCTGTGCCTGTGTGAGGGGAACCGACTGTCCAGAGGTCCCCGATGGTCCGGGCTGGTCATCAGTGTCCAGGTCGACAGAGCTGCTGTCATCGCTGACGGCCTCTTGGGTGGGGGGTGTGGAGAATTCTGGGCCCTCCGTGGCGGTGTGTTGGCGGTCGGGTCCTGCAGGGGTATAGAGGTATGGTTATAGTTTCAATGTGTGCCATATGGGTGTATCTGTGGGTTCCCGTGTCCCCAAGTGCTGGCATTCGTGTGTGGGGGCTTTGGTGAGGGTGGCTTGTGGGGGGATGTGTATATGCATTGGGCATGGTTTGGTGATGGGTGTCCATGCTTAGTGGACGCATGCAGGCCTAGGTTTTGGGATGTGTGGGTTGTGATGGTGAGACATTGGCAGGGAATAGGTGTGCTGGGGGTGGGGGTGAGGATGGTGGTGGGGGTGAGGATGGTGGTGGGGGTGAGGATGGTGGTGGGGGTGAGGGTGGGGGTGAGGATGGGGGTGGGGGTGAGGGTGGGGTTCGAGGATGGGGGTGAGGGTTGGGGTATGATTTGGCATGCAGGTGGGGAGGAAGCAGTAGTAAAGCTTCAACTTACCAGAATCCATTCCTCCGCCGACTCCTGCGAGGCCGTCAGAATGCAGGATGTTCAAGACTTCCTCCTCCCATGTTGTAAATTGTGGGGGTTGAGGTGGGGGTCCCCCGCCAGTCTTCTGCACGGCGATGTTGTGCCTGGATACCATGGAACGTACCTTCCCCCGTAGGTCGTTCCATCGCTTCCTGATGTCTTCCCGATTTCTGGGGTGCTGTCCCACAGCGTTGACCCTGTCGACAATCCTCTGCCATAGCTCCGTCCTCCGGGCAATGCTGGTGTATTGGATCTGTGTGCCGAAGAGCTGGGGCTCTACCCGAACGATTTCCTCCACCATGACCCTGAGTTCTTCGTCTGAGAAGCGGGGGTGTCTTTGGGGTGCCATGGAGTGGTGTGTATGATGTGTGGGGTGGAGTATGTGTAGTTAAGTGTGTTGAGTGTGGTGGTGTGTGTTGTTTTGTGTGTGGATATTTTGTGGGTGATGGTGTAGTGTGCCTCTGTGTGATGGTGTTCTGTGATCGCTGCTGTGTCTCTCAGTGCTTCTTTTTGGATTTTGGTCGAAGGGGTTTGTGGGTGATGTGGGTGTGTGTTTTATATTGTATTGTGTGTGTGGGAGTGGTGTGTGTATGTGTATCAGGTGTGTGGAATTCAAATCGGCCAATGTGGCTGAGTTTTGTTCGTTTGTGTGTATTCTGACCGCGGCGGTGTGTACCGCCAATGGAAAACCGCGTTTGAAAGACCGCCGCGTGGATTCGTGGGTCGTAATGGCATGGGTGTATTTCTGTTGGCGTGACGGTGGAGGTTTTGTCACCTCCACTTTTCCGCCGACCGCTGGTCTGGCGGTCTGTTGTGGCTGTCGGATTTTCGGAGGTTTGGCTGCTGCGGGTCAGAATGACTGTGTCGGGTTACCGCGACCGCGGCGGAATTATGGAGGATTTCTGACCGGCGGTAGGCGCCTTTTACCGCCGAGGTCAGAATGACCACCTATATGTCCTACCTTAACCATACACTGCACCCTGCCCTTGAGGCTACCTAGGGCCTACCTTAGGGGTGACTTACATGTAAGAAAAGGGAAGGTTTAGGCCTGGCAAGTGGGTACACTTGCCAAGTCGAATTTAAGGTTAAAACTGCACACACAGACACTGCAGTGGCAGTTCTGAGACCTGATTACAGATCTACATATGTGGGTGGCACAACCAGTGCTGCAGGCCAACAAGTAGCATTTGATTTACAGGCCATGGGCACCTCTAGTGCACTGTACTAGGGACTTACTAATAAATCAAATATGCCAATCATAGATAAGCCACTTACATACACATTTTGTAAAGGAGCACTTGCACTTTAGCACTGGTTAGCAGTGGTAAAGTGCTCAGAGTAACGTAAACAGCACAATCAGAGTCCAGCACACATCAACAACCTGGGGAACAGAGGTAAAAGGTTAAGGGAGCCCAAGCCAAGGATGAAAAGTCTAACACCACGCACGACCAAGGCCATGCATGGCATGGGATTGGCTGCCTCCTGGTGGCTGCCTGCAAGGAGTTGGAGGCAAGGCCTGGATGTAAGCTCGGCCCTGTGGCCAGCCCTACACCCCGTACAATGAAAGGCTGTGAGCAGCGTGGGGTTGGCTGCCTGCAGGGGGAGGTTTTCTGCCTCTGAGTGGGTTGGCCACAGGACCTGGTTGCCGGCCAGACCCTGCTGTCAACCCCCTGGCCACGCATGGTGAAAGGGGTGGGTTGGCTTTAGGTATGATAATATTACTTTACATTAAGAAAATCTCTACAAATTCACTGAAAAAACAAAGGTTATAGTAATATTACAGCTAGGTATGATAAAAAGATCTGTTTTTGTTTTTAAAAAACTCAGAATTCACAGAAAAACTGAAGGTTAAAGTAACATTATAATTAGGTAAATATGTCAGTGACAACATTAAAGTTTAAAAAAAAAAAAACAGAAATGCACCATTTATAGCTAGCAGAGCAATGGACTGCTTATGACCATATTACATCACTCATGAAGTTTTCTGTTGCCATAATTGATGACATCCCAGATGACATTGATTACATCACTAATGGCATCACCCAATGAGTGTGTTAGTTTGTTTTATAGTTTACATCGTGGCAGAAAAATACCATTTTACTTTTCTACCTTATTTTGTACAGCCTGTTTTCAGCTAATGGGTGTAAGCAGTTACAAAACTCATTGTTTCTAATGTATCACAGGTGTGAAGAGATATTGAACACATTATAAATCTTTGAATTTAAGGGTTATAATGAATAGATAGATAGATAGATAGATAGATAGATAGATAGATAGATAGATAGATAGATAGATAGATAGATAGATAGATAGATAGATAGATAGATAGATAGATAGATAGATAGATAGATAGATAGGATGACGGACAGACAGAGGGATAGATAGATAGATAGATAGATAGATAGATAGATAGATAGATAGATAGATAGATAGATAGATAGATAGATAGATAGATAGATAGATAGATAGATAGATAGATAGATAGATTTAAAGGGGAGAAGGACTGTATTATGTTCATAGTTAGAGTCATGTTTGTAGTGGTTGCTACCATGCCTCTATTTCAGAATAATCAATGAGTGTAGTTCTGTGCAATTGTTAGTATTTGAATGTGCAATAGGATAGTGAATTGTTTCTATCCTGACACTGCTGATGTGTTGCAATATAATAAAGGTCTTCCTTACCTTGATAATTTCTGTGTGTTTTGTTGAAGAAACTACTACATTCGGCCATATGCAGATGTATGTCACCCTCCCTCTGCCTGCTCCAGAATTCACTCAGTAGGCTCCAACAGAGCTTTCTCCCTTCCTGTTCTCTTGCATGTTCATATGTATGCCACTGCAAACACGCTTTAGACCTATAAAATAGAGTTTGTTGCCTCTGTGATTTATGCATTTAAGGTGGCACTACTGACCCAGCTCACAATAAACCACCTGACAGCATGCAGGGTGTAGAAAGGTTCACATGTCAGTTACTACTTGTGGCAGAGTATGGGAGCAGTCAATATACAGATGATTCATGCTACCATCTGAAATGTTAATGCTCTTGTGTAGAAGGTATTACAAAGTCAAGCATCCAAAGCATGGTTTCAGGATTATGAAGTATGCAACACCCCAGTAATGCAGTAGTTTACCTCTAGTGGCACATGCACTAAAAAGAGTTAGATACTAGCAGTAACTTGGGGATGAGAATTGTATACAGCTGTGGTGTGCAATCTCAGTGAGAGCTCATGTAGCAATCTCAGGCTGCACCATGTATTATTGCTGGCCCATCAGGACAAAGATCACCAATAATTACAAATGTATGAAAATTACACATGCCAACTTTATTTGCATTTAACTTATTTGTTTAAAAAGCCACGTAGCCCCTTCTGGAGTGAAATGCAACACTTCTAACTTGTTTAACGAGTGAAATAACAAAGAAATCAATTTTAATTCTAGCAGAAAGCATCGCTTAGCGCTTCCCACAACTGCTTTAGAAGTGTAACACCCACCAGCCTTGCTGGTAGTAGATTTGCTCCACTTGTCTCAGCTCAGCATGTATACGCCAAGAAGCAGAACATATTTCAAAGGGGTGGATGTGGCTCACAAATAATATGGGGGACTTTTGCTGACAGGTGACCCCCTCCCATCTCACTACCAGGGTTCTTGTGAACTGCCCCCGTGCTTGGCCAATCATGGAGTCCCCACAGTTCCTGTACTTACTTGCCTATACCTACTCCCCCTACAGGGGTATAGGCCACCATCCAGGACTCTCCAACCATCTCTGTCTTGGACTTTTTCTTCAATCTAACTCTAGGTGTAGCCCATCTCATTGCAGTCATCCTTGAGACATCGGCACCAGGTGTTTCTTGGCCTTCCTCTTTTCCTTTTCCCTTGAGAGTTCCAGGCCGGAGCCTGCCTGATGGCATTTGTTGGAAAATTGCCCTCTTTGAAGGTTCACCGCAAACTTCTTGCCTTCCTCCTCTTTTTCTGACCTCATTTTTCTTGGCTTAGGACACTCAGGAAAATGTGGTAACATTGGTTTATCCACAACTGGCATATTTAATTTGCTTATAAATGTCCAGTAAAGTGCACTATATGTGCCCATGGCATGCAAATTAAATGGTGCTAGTAGGCCTGCAGAGCTTTTAGTGCCACCCACAAATGTAGCCCTTCAAACGTGTCTCTAGCCTGCCCCTGCAGGAAATGAGTGTGCAGTTTACTGCCACTTCAACTTGACATTTTGAGCCCCTTGCAAAGGCTGAGACTCCCTTTTTATTGCATATCTCACCCCTAAGGTAGGGCCTAGATAGCCCGTAGGGCAGGGTGCTGTGTAACTAAAAGGTAGGACATGTACTTTTAAGTTTTACATGTCCTGTTAGTGAAATACTCCAAAAGTAATGTTTCACTACTGTGAGGCCTACTCCTCTCATAGGCCAGCACTGGGAATTCCTTAATAGTAACTCCTGATCTGAAAGGAGTAGGTTATTCATGTATCATATAATTGAAATGGTAGCTAAATCCTCTTTATTGGGAAAGTTGGACTTGACATTATTATTTTAGAAATGCCACATTTAAAAGGTGGCCATTTCTCTGCTCTTACAGCTCTGTGTGCCTGTCTCCACTACACCTCTGGGTTCTACTGATAGTCTGGAGCCAGGGCTGCGGAATACAAGACTTCTGTGCACTTCAAATACCCTTCTTTAAAGTCACTCCCACTTCAAAAGCATATTTGGGTCTAAGATCTGGGTCTCTGACCCTACCAAATCAGTACACTTCGGGACCTGTGAAAAACTCTGCTAGGAGTAAGGACTGCCACAAGGCATGTCGCTCTGCTCGACTGCTTTCCAAGAAGGACTGCTCTCTGCTTTGATGCTTTATCCTGCTGCCTGCTGATCTCTGCCCTGCTGAGGGAGGACTGGACCCCTCTCATCAGAACCCAGAGTGACTCCAAGGGCTTGTTGACTTGCCCCCTGTTCTCCTGCAGTCGCAGAAACATCAAAGACTCCCTGCAACCAGCAGCTGGACTCTGTCTGGTGTGGGAAGACAGTATCTGTGCTGCAACTGAAGAAAACCAATGTATCGAAAACATTCCACTGATCAGAACTGGTACATTTCCTCTCAACGCTGAAGCTTCGTCACTGTTGCCCGAGTCTCAGACACGGCATTGCTGACTGTGCGACGCATCATTCCCTTATCCCGATACATCTCCGACCTTGCGTGTCTTGGTGCCAACACATATTTCCAACCCAGCGGTTCGATTGATTATGCATCTCCTTGATGCCCAACACTGCCTGATCTTCCATGCATCCTTGACGCTGTGCAGCTTGGAACCGATGCATCATCTACATCTCCTCGATCAACAGTGACACATCTCCTACTCTGCTCCATGCATCAAGTCTTCAACGTCCACACTTCTTACATCCAACATACTTTCTCAGCAGGCTCTATGCGGATCCTGTAGCCAGCCTGCCCTCCATCATGGTCGATCTGAACTTTAAATTTACCTCGGTCTAGCACGATCTCCAGTAACCTTTTAGCGCCAGTGACTTCTGGGCAATACTTTTGGTTGATTCTTAAAAATTCATATCTCAACTTTCACTGATTGGATTTTTGTCATTTTGGTCTTATGCTATCCATAAAAAATATAATCTGTTTGTCTAATATACGTATGTACATTTTGTGGTGTTTCAATCTGTTACTGTGTGTGTGTGTGTGTTGCACAAATACTTTGCCTTTTTAGATAAGCCTGACTGCTCCGTGCCAAGCTATCAGAGGGTGACCACAGGTTATCTCTAAGTGTGTATCTAGTATATTCTGACTAGAAGTGGTGGTCCCTGCTTGTACAGGGTGCATACTATGACAACCAGAAACCCCAGTTCTAACAGTGTTTGACACATGCTTACGGAGGGTGTGACCTACCAGCCCCAGTGACTTTTTATGATTTCTTCATGGGCTGGGAGTTGTAAAGCCTGCTGCCATAGGTCATTGTTGCTGATGGTTTTTCACCAGCTGATTTGGAGGGTTTTCCTCAGAACGTTTTGGTGGTGGTCACTCCAGGTTTCAGCTCCATACAAAAGGACTGATTTTAAGTTTGTGTTAAAAAGCTTTTTTGGTTTGCCGTGTTAGGTCCTTGGAGCTCCTGATCTTCTTTAGATGAATGAAAGCAGCCCTTGCTTTGCTGATTCTTGCCTTGAAGTAGGCACCTGTGCTGCCCTACTTGTCTATGACACTGCTCAGGTAGGTGACGTCCTCAACCTCTTCCAGTGCATCACCTGCAAGAGTAACTGCAGCTGTGCTGGCCAGGTTAGCCTTCAGGATCTTGGTGTTTACCTTGTGAATGTTGAGGCCAGGTTGTGCCGATGTAGATGCCACATTGTCAGTCTTCTCTTGCATCTCCTGTTTGGGGGAGTAGATACAGGTCTTCTACAAAGTATAGGTCATCAAGCTGTAGTGTCCACTGGATCCCTTTTTTCTCCCTGCTATGGATGTCTTCATGATCTAATCTATTGCCAGCAGGAAGAAGAAGGGCAATAACAAAAAACCCTGGTGGACTCTGGTCCTGTCATGGAAGGCTCCTGTGAGTTGTCTTCATGGACTGACTTGCAGGTCATTCCCTCAAAGGAGCTTCTGACGATTCTTACGAGATTACCTGGCACACCCTAGTGGCAAATGAGTTTCAAAAGGGTCTGCCTGTCCACACTATTGAATGCCTTCTTATAGTCAATGAACTTGGCATAGAGGGGGGAGTTGCTTTCAATTGACTGCTCAATGATGATTTGAAGTGTTGCAATCCTGCCTGTGCAGGATCTATCATTATGGATGCCAACTTGCTGGTCTCGCAACAGAGCATTGACTCACTCCATTCTATTCACGATGACTCTGATGAAGACTTTACCTCTGATTGCTAGAATGTTATCCCTCTGTAGTTTTTGCAGTCACTCAGGCCACCTTTCTTGCGGATATTGATGCGATATCCCTCCTTCCCACCTGATAGCATCTTTTCCTCTTCCCAGATCCTTTCAAACATCGCCTACTGATATTTCAATGCCTGGCTTCTGTGCCTCCATAGGAATGTTGTATGGATCTGCTGCCTTCCCATTTCTCAGATGTTGGATTGCTTGCGGAGGTTCTTCCTTTGTTAGTCTGCTTCAGTTAATTGGTAAGTCTTTGGCAATGAGCTGTATGTCTGGTGGAGACTGTAGCAAAGCTTAGTTCAGCAGTTCATCAAAGTACTCCACTTATCTTTGTTTTTGGCCTTCATTACCCATGATTATCTCCCCAGCTTTGTCTTTAACAGGTCTTTCTAGCTTGCTGTATCTGACAAAAAATGTCCTTGTTCTGTCATAGAGTTCTTTCGAATTTCCACAACTTGCTGCTTCTTGGGCTTCTGTCGAAAGAGCATTGTTGAATCTTCGCTTGTCTGCTCTTAAGCTTCTCTTTGCTTCCTTGTTGGTTTTGGTGTACTTGCCCAGAGCTTTCGGTTGTCATGCTTGTTTGACTGGTGTCGACTGTAGCTTTCTTTTCCTTTCTCTCATGGATTTTGTAGAGAATCTCAGCGGAAATGCCTTCTGTGGTCTGCTGTTTCTTGGGACCCAGTACCTCCTGGAAGGTTAATGTCACAGTTTCTTTGATCTTATCCCACTGACTTTCTACTGGCTCTGTGTCATTTTCTACTTCTTGCAGGACTTGGAACTTGTTGCTGAAATCATTCATTCCGCATTGGTGCATCTTTGAGGAGAATGGTGTTACATCGCTGGAATCAGTTTGTCATTCTATCCATGCTTTCTTCAGATTTACAGACTTTTCATGGTGCAGAGATGTGCAAGCATGTCACCATTTTTGTTAATGTCACCAAGACTGTTGTTGCTCAAGACTTCTTCATGCCTGGTGTTGTTGCCTCTAGTCTTGGCATTGAGGTTCGCCATCAGCATGGTGATGTCTCTCTCAGGGCATTTCTCCAGGATGGACTGGAGTCCTCTATGAAACTGTTCTTTTCCTCTTCCTTGCTGTCACTTGAAGGTGTGTAGCACTGGATAACATTCATGTTGAACCTCTTTTTCTTTGTGCGAAGGTCACTGTGATGATTCTGTGACCATTCAATCAGAGCTCTGTTGGCTGCTGCCATTTAATCAGAGCTCTGTTGACTGCTGGTAATAGCCCATGTGGTTTCGCTGATGCTGAGCAGGGCAAGGCTGTTGTTTTTCATTCCCGCTGCCACTGGGGCTGCTTGCCGGTCTCGTGCATGGTACTCACATTCCATGTCCCGATGGTGATGGTTTGGTCCAAAGCAGGTGGATCAGTTCTGTGGCTTTGTGGGATCTCTAGTTTTTACCAAAAGGTACCATAGATCTCTATGAAGGAGATTCTTCTCTCCCCAAGGCTGGGATGTCGTTTGGTCTTTTAGTTGACGTTTCTGTAGCTAGGATATCTTTACAGGGTGGGGTAGTTAGCCCCACGCATATGCCTCCTCCTTCTGCAGCTGGGTTTAGGACCTGCCATGTCAGAGCTGAGTTCCTGTAGCTTGCGAAGTATGATAACTTTGATGTAGTAGCCACCATTCACTGCACTTCTGGAATGGCCAATTCTTCATCCGACAGTTGAATTGTTCTACCTGCTGAAAGGGTTCCATCTAACAGATTATCAAAATTAGGTAGGTGCTGCAACGCTATGCCTGTTATATAGGAGGTGAGATAGGCTCTAGGCCAGGTACTCTACAACGATAACGGAATTTCTAGTTCACTAAAAAGCCCACAGAATTTAAGATTTCATGCATACCTAATTTAATGATGGAGCTAGTTACAATTGTAATACTAAATGTTCAAAAGATTGGCTATTGCCTGATGGCAAAAAATATAATTGTGAAATCTTCATATAACGATAGACATGGGCCTTGCTTCCTTTGGTGCAGCTGGAACAGGGGCACCGAGACCTACAGATCTGAGAAGTCCACAGAACACTTATTATTGCATAAGTTAAACAGCAGCCAAGAGCCAGTTTCCTTCCATGCATTAGGTCCTTTGACACACTGGCTAAACTACTGATAGATGTTTATTTACTCTTCTGTACTTGCACTTTTCAATTTTACTCGTTGGTAGATGTTCATATGTTTTAGATTTTGCCTGCACGTGCACTTGCGAAATCTTTTGTGAATAGAAAAATAATCTTTAAAGGGGCTTGGAACCAGCCCCTTGCTTACCTGTGCTTACCATTGGCTTAGTACAACGTCGATCTCATTTACGTGCTTATGATTGGCCAGCACGTCATTTATTTTCACTTCCCACTCTCTGCTGCTTTTCCATCCTGCCGTCCATGCTGTCCAGTGGATTCTTATCAAGTGCTCCTTCCGGTCACTGCCATTGGCTATAGGCCATTCTCCTTCCACTCAACAGGTACTTTTTTTTTTTATTCTTGAATTGCCACTTCATATGAAGGCATCTGCACGCCATCTCTCACCTCCCCGTGGTCTTTCAGCCTCTTTCCGACTCACACCTCGCTGCTTCTCCTGTCGCGCTTCTTCGCTGTCCCCCTCCTTTGATATATTGCTGCCTTCAAGCCCCCGCCCCAAGTCCATGCTCGTGCAGAAGCTCTATTATTTGTGAATGTAGTTCGCTCTCGATGTGAATGTATTTCTGTAGACCTTGTTATATGAACCTGAATAAAAGCTACAGGAAAGCAATCCTCAAGCACGCTCAATATGACTGCCTGGCCATTTCTTGGACGTGCAGCCTATGAGTGCCTCATAGCCACTCATGTCCTCTTCAAGAAAAAGCTAGTGTTTACCTCTCTACCTCAGGACAGCTGCAATGATCGAACGCAACACGCAGAGAGTGAATTCCATTGTTAGACTTAGAGCAGGGCATGCTTCTCTAAATGAAGCGAGCCAGGCGTCTTGTAATGCAGCTCATTCTTGTCCATCAGTAAAAAATATGTATTTTTTCTAGTTTTCATCAACCATTGTTTACATCTCAGTACCTCAGAGAACTAAGTGAATCGTCTTGTGCGTAGCGTTCTCGCACTCACAACTTAGGGGTTTGTTGGTTCTCAACACTACTGCTCCCCGTCTTCTGGAAGTTGGGATGAATGGGTAAAACTTGACCCAAAATCCAGAACTTTTTCAATAGAGGATGTGCTAATATGTGGTTCTTACGTTAATGTATGCATGCAAGGATTCTAGTGTTAATATGATACAAAAGTGGAATACTATCTTAAAATGATGCACTGAGCTGCATAATTTGCTTTCTTGTTTTTGGTCAGGCCTATTACGTAATTTGCTGCCCCTTTGTCTGGTGGCCCTGTGGTGTAATGCATGTGTGCACTCACAGGTGTTTGTTCTCCTGCTCAGTTTTATTTTAACCTCAGATCTTCAAGGCGGCTGTAATACCACCACCTTCATTGACACTGGTCATTTAATATGATAATTTGCTTTGTTGTCATGTGCAAGTGTATTGGGGATAGAAGCTGTAACATTAAGACTGGTGTGAATTATTTCTTTGAAGGTTGATGTAAAACTGTTTTTGTACTATGCTGTTCTCCACATGCCAGATCAAAGTCATAGGTATTTGTTGAATTTTTGGGTGAAATATCATTTTCTTGCCATTGCATGTGGGTAATTCAGGCTACATACCCCCCTTGCTCAACCTCTTGGATTGCATCAGGTCCATTGGCAGTCTACTTTGGGTCACCAGAAGCCAAGGGCTGTCCTTCCTCCTCAAGATGACGGAACACTTCTGGTGACAGCCTCTCTTAAATGCTTTTGAAGTGTTTAGCATCAATAAAAAACTGTTTAAGGTTCGATTTCGCATGAATATGGCTCTACACTTGCTTTTATAAGCTCCAAATGTGTTGATCCACTTCAACAAGTCATAAAGAGTGAAAAGGTACAACAAATGAAAACGGGCCATTTTTCACCTCCCTGAGTCATTTCCTAAGTCAGAGGATCATAGATTTTCACCAGAAATATGACGTTTGCTCTTGTATGCAAATTGACTCCAAAAGCTGTATAAATTGATTCCTACAATGTAAAAGGACTGTCAGTGTTACCAAATGGGCCATTTTCATTCACTTTTGAGAATTCTCGAAACCTCGTGTTTTGGCCACTTTAGAACATGAATATGGCTCTAAACATGCTTATTTAAGCTCCAAACGTGTTGATCCACTTCAGCAAGTCATAAACAGTTAAAAGATGCAACAATTGAAAAATGCCCATAATTCACCTTCATGATTCATTTCCTAAGTCGGAGGATCATCCATTATCATAAAACATATAGCGTTTTCGCTTGTGTGCAAATTGACTCCATATGCTGTTTAAATTCATTCCTGCAGTGTAAAAACACTGTTTAAAGCCTCAATGTTACCAAATGGGCCGTTTTGATTCACTTTTGAGAATTCTGTAAACCTTGCGTTTTGGCCCCTTTTAGAGCATGAATAAGGCTCTAAACCTGCTTATTTAAGCTCCAAACGTGTCAACCCACTTCAGCAAATCATAAACAGTTAAAAGATGCAACAATTAAAAATGACCCATTTTTCAACATCCTGAGCCATTTCCTTAGTCGGAGGATCATCGGTTTTCATAAAAATATGACGTTTTCGCTTGTATGCAAAATGTAATACAAGACAGAATGCAAAAGAAGAAACAAAGGCGAAACATATTGGCTTTGGCAATGCTTGTTTTGATTTTCATTTATTGTGCACTTTCCTACACGTTGCTTGTGTGTTCGGTACCTCCTCGCCAGACAGTGCAAATGCTTAACGTGGCATTTCCTAGCGTAAAATGCTTCCCTTATGAACTGGGACACTGTAACTTTAAATATAAAGGCCAACAAGCAACACTAAGATCACAAGGGGATTTGTTTATGTGCATGGGTTTGTGCCAGCGTGGGGGCGTACTGGAATGTGTATGTCTGGAAATCTGCCTCAGAAGGTTTTCAGGAGTCAAAGAGTATTTTCTGTTCCTTATCTCAAACCGGGCGAACATTATGTTCCCATTGCCTACCTACCCTGCATTTCGAAATTCTCACACCCTCTTTCAAGTTACCCACATTGGTAAGCATCCATTTTCCTTCCACCCTCCACTGCAGCAGCGAAGGAAAGTTGATCACTTCTTCTGGCATACAAGAAGGAAATACGGCGGCCAAATCCAATAGGACAAGATTGTATTACTAATTAAACAAACATTTCCGGCCATTCTGCTGTTTTTCATGTTTCAGAAATAAACTAGTGCACTGCAGTGCATTCTGCAGCTCAGCCCCCTCTGCAGTTGTTTTGGTTTGCTCTCCAAGCACTGCCGAAAGAAATAGTTGGGAGGGCCTGACAGAACCTGCTAGAAGTAGAATACAGATTTCCTACGCAGATTTTCTATCAGCACTCTGAGTTAATGCCTCGGCCCCACAACCCTTCATTTTTTGGCAAGAGCATTCGGTTCATTTTCAGTTTCTCTGTGGTGCTTATCCAAATATCCAGACGTAGGAAATCTTCCATAGCGGGGTCCGAGAAGTTAAAATAATGTCAAGAACAAGAACGTCTACAGAATTCCGTCAAAAAACACTCCTGTTGTGTTGGTTATTTGGACAGGTGATGAATATTTAAGATTAAGCCCTTGTTTCTACATACAACAGTCTAAACGTGGACATGCCCATTGGCTGTATATTTCGCCTTTGAGCAAGGATACACTGGGGATCTGTAAGGAAATGCCTCCTTGGCATGGTTACCCCCTGATTTTTTTTCTTGCCTTTGCTGATGCTATGTTTTGAATTGAAAGTGTGCTGAGGCCTGCTAACCAGGCCCCAGCACCAGTGTTCTTTCCCTAACCTGTACTTTTGATTCCACAATTGGCACACCCTGGCATCCAGATAAGTCCCTTTTAACTGGTACCTCTGGTACCAAGGGCCCTGATGCCAGGGAAGGTCTCTAAGGGCTGCAGCATGTATTATGCCACCCTAAGAGACCCCTCACTCAGCATAGACACACTGCTTACCAGCTTGTGTGTGCTAGTGAGAACAAAATGAGTAAGTCGACATGGCACTCCCCTCAGGGTGCCATGCCAGCCTCTCACTGCCTATGCAGTATAGGTAAGACACCCCTCTAGCAGGCCTTACAGCCCTAAGGCAGGGTGCACTATACCATAGGTGAGGGTACCAGTGCAGGAGCACTGTGCCCCTACAGTGTCTAAGCAAAACCTTAGACATTGTAAGTGCAGGGTAGCCATAAGAGTATATGGTCTGGGAGTCTGTTTTACACGAACCCCACAGCACCATAATGACTACACTGAAAACTGGGAAGTTTGGTATCAAACTTCTCAGCACAATAAATGCACACTGATGCCAGTGTACATTTTATTGTAAAATACACCACAGAGGGCACCTTAGAGGTGCCCCCTGAAACTTAACCGACTATCTGTGTAGGCTGACTGGTTCCAGCAGCCTGCCACACTAGAGACATGTTGCTGGCCCCATGGGGAGAGTGCCTTTGTCACTCTGAGGCCAGTAACAAAGCCTGCACTGGGTGGAGATGCTAACACCTCCCCCAGGCAGGAGCTGTAACACCTGGCGGTGAGCCTCAAAGGCTCACCCCTTTGTCACAGCCCCGCAGGACACTCCAGCTAGTGGAGTTGCCCGCCCCCTCCGGCCCCGGCCCCCACTTTTGGCGGCAAGGCCGGAGAAAATAATGAGAATAACAAGGAGGAGTCACTGGCCAGTCAGGACAGCCCCTAAGGTGTCCTGAGCTGAGGTGACTCTAACTTTTAGAAATCCTCCATCTTGCAGATGGAGGATTCCCCCAATAGGATTAGGGATGTGACCCCCTCCCCTTGGGAGGAGGCACAAAGAGGGTGTACCCACCCTCAGGGCTAGTAGCCATTGGCTACTAACCCCCCAGACCTAAACACGCCCTTAAATTTAGTATTTAAGGGCTTCCCGGAACCTAAAGATTTAGATTCCTGCAACTACAAGAAGAAGGACTGCCGAGCTGAAAGACCCCTGCAGAGGAAGACCAGAAGACACCAACTGCCTTAGCCCCAGACTTACCGGCCTGTCTCCTGCCTTCCAAAGAACCTGCTCCAGCGACGCTTTCCAAGGGACCAGCGACCTCTGAATCCTCTGAGGACTGCCCTGCTTCGAAAAAGACAAGAAACTCCCGAGGACAGCGGCACTGCTCCAAAAGAACTGCCACTTTGTTACAAGGAGCAGATTTAAAGACCCCTGCAATTCCCCGCAAGAAGCGTGAGACTTGCAACACTGCACCCGGTGACCCCGACTCGACTGGTGGAGAACAACCAACTCAGGGAGGACCCTCCGGCGACTCTACGACTGTGAGTAACCAAAGTTGTCCCCCCTGAGCCCCCACAGCGACGCCTGCAGAGGGAATCCCCAGGCTCCCCCTGACCACGACTGTCTGAACTCCATTTCCCGACGGCTGGAAAAGGCCCTGCACCCGCAGCCCCCAGCCCCTAAAGAAACGGAACTTCTGTGCAGGAGTGACCCCCAGGAGGCCCTCTCCCTTGCCCAGGTGGTGGCTACCCCGAGGAGCCCCCCCCTTGCCTGCCTGCATCGCTGAAGAGACCCCTTGGTCTCCCATTGAAACCTGAAGGAAACCCGACGCGTGTTTGCACACTGCACCCGGCCGCCCCCGTGCTGCTGAGGGTGTACTTTCTGTGCTACTTTGTGTCCCCCCGGTGCCCTACAAAACCCCCCTGGTCTGCCCTCCGAAGACGCGGGTACTTACCTGCTGGCAGACTGGAACCGGGGCACCCCTTTCTCTCCATTATAGCCTATGTGTTTTGGGCACCTCTTTGACCTTTGCACCTGACCGGCCCTGAGCTGCTGGTGTGATAACTTTGGGGTTGCTCTGAACCCCCAACGGTGGGCTACCTTGGACCAAAAACTGAGAACTGTAAGTGACTTACTTACCTGTGAAAACTAACAATAACTTACCTCCCCCAGGAACTGTGAAAATTGCACTGTGTCCACTTTTAAAACAGCTTATTGTGTTTTATGACAAAAGTATTCATGCTAATGTAATGATTCAAAGTTCCTAGAGTACTTACCTGCAATACCTTCCAAACAAGCTATTACATGTGAAATTTGAACCTGTGGTTCTTAAAATAAACTAAGAAAATATATTTTTCTATAACAAAACCTATTGGCTGGATTTGTCTCTGAGTGTGTGTACCTCATTTATTGTCTATGTGTATGTACAACAAATGCTTAACACTACTCCTTGGATAAGCCTACTGCTCGACCACACTACCACAAAATAGAGCATTAGTATTATCTCTTTTTACCACTATTTTACCTCTAAGGGGAACCCTTGGACTCTGTGCATGCTGTTCCTTACTTTGAAATAGCACATACAGAGCCAACTTCCTACATTGGTGGATCAGCGGTGGGGTACAAGACTTTGCATTTGCTGGACTACTCAGCCAATACCTGATCACACGACAAATTCCAAAATTGTCATTAGAAATTGATTTTTGCAATTTGAAAAGTTTTCTAAATTCTTAAAAGTCCTGCTAGGGCCTTGTGTTAGTCCCTGTTAGCATTTCTTTTAGAGTTTAAAAGTTTGTAAAAGTTTGAATTAGATTCTAGAACTAGTTTTAGATTCTTAAAAGCATTCCAACTTTTAGAAGAATAATGTCTAGTACAGAGATGAATGTGGTGGAACTCGACACCACACCTTACCTCCATCTCCAGATGAAAGAGCTAAGGTCACTCTGTAACATAAGAAAAATAACAATGGGCTCCAGACCTACCAAAGTACAGCTCCAGGAGCTGTTGGCAGAGTATGATAGAGCCAACCCCTCTGTGGATAACACAGAGGAGGATGATAGTGAACTGGAGGAAGAATCCCCTCCACCAGTCCTATCTAGGGAGAACAGGGCTTCTCAAGCCCTGACTCCAAAAATAATAGTCAGAGATGCTGGCTCCCTCACAGGAGGGTCCAGCCTCTCTGAAATCACTGAGGATAACCCCAGAGAAGAGGACATCCAGTTAGCCAGGATGGCCAAAAGATTGGCTTTGGAAAAACAGATCCTAGCCATAGAAAGGGAAAGACAAGAGATGGGCCTAGGACCCATCAATGGTGGCAGCAACATAACTAGGGTCAGAGATTCTCCTGACATGTTGAAATTCCCCAAAGGGATTGTAACTAAATATGAAGATGGTGATGACATCACCAAATGGTTCACAGCTTTTGAGAGGGCTTGTGAAACCAGAAAAGTGAACAAATCTCACTGGGGTGCTCTCCTTTGGGAAATGTTCACAGGAAAGTGTAGGGATAGACTCCTCACACTCTCTAAAAAAGATGCAGAATCTTATGACCTCATGAAGGGTACCCTGATTGAGGGCTTTGGATTCTCCACTGAGGAGTATAGGATTAGATTCAGGGGGGCTCAAAAATCCTCGAGCCAGACCTGGGTTGACTTTGTAGACTACTCAGTAAAAACACTAGATGGTTGGATTCAAGGCAATGGTGTAAATGATTATGATGGGCTGTGCAATTTATTTGTGAAAGAACACCTATTAAGTAATTGTTTCAATGATAAACTGCATCAGCATCTGGTGGACCTAGGACCAATTTCTCCCCAAGAATTGGGAAAGAAGGCGGACCATTGGGTCAAGACTAGGGTGTCCAAAACTTCCACAGGGGGTGACCAAAAGAAAGGGGTCACAAAACCTCCCCAGGGGAAAGGTGGTGAGACAGCCAAAAACAAAGATAGTAAAGAGTCTTCTACAGGCCCCCAAAAACCTGCACAGGAGGGTGGGCCCAGAGCCTCTTCACAAAACAATTCTGGGTACAAGGGTAAAAACTTTGATCCCAAAAAGGCCTGGTGTCGTAACTGTAGTCAGTCTGGACACCAAACTGGAGACAAGGCCTGTCCCAAGAAAGATACCACTTCTAACTCCCATCCAGCTAAAACTGGAATGGCCAGTCTCCAAGTGGGATCAACAGTGTGCCCAGAGCAAATCAGGTGTCACACTGAAGCTACATTAGTCTCTGAGGGTGGGGTGGATTTAGCCACACTGGCTGCCTGGCCCCCTAACATGCAAAAATACAGGCAGCAGCTCTTAATTAATGGGACAAGTGTAGAGGGCCTGAGGGATACAGGTGCCAGTGTCACCATGGTGACAGAGAAACTGGTTTCCCCTGGCCAATACCTGGCTGGACAAACTTATCCAGTCACCAACGCTGACAATCAGACTAAAGTACATCCCATGGCTATGGTAACTTTAGAGTGGGGAGGGGTCAAAGGCCTGAAACAGGTGGTGGTCTCCTCAAATATCCCAGTAGACTGTTTGCTTGGAAATGACCTGGAGTCCTCAGCATGGGCTGAGGTAGAACTGAAAACCCATGCAGCCATGCTGGGTATCCCTGAACTGGTGTGTGTCAAGACTAGGGCACAGTGCAAGGCACAGGGTGAAAAAGTAGAGCTGGAGTCTGGAAAAATGGCCCAGCCTACCAAGAGAAAAGGAAAGTCAGCTGGGAAACCAGCTGCAACACAACACCAAAAAGAGAACCTCTCTTCTCAGGAAGAAGTTCTGCCCTCTGAGGGAACTGAGCCTATGGAGCTGGAACCTTATCAGGTTGAGCTCTTGGGCCCAGGGGGACCCTCAAGGGAAGAGTTGTGTAAGGGACAAGAAACCTGTCCCTCTCTTGAAGGCCTTAGGCAGCAAGCTGCTGAAGAGTCCAAAGGCAAGAAAAATGGAACACATAGGGTCTATTGGGAAGATGGACTCCTGTACACTGAGGCAAGAGATCCCAAACCTGGTGCCACTAGGAGAGTGGTAGTGCCTCAGGGTTTCAGAGAGTTTATTCTGACCTTAGCCCATGATATTCCCCTTGCTGGGCATTTGGGACAAACCAAGACGTGGGAGAGGTTAGTCAACCACTTCTACTGGCCCAATATGTCCCAGAAGGTTAAGGAGTTTTGCCTCTCCTGCCCCACCTGTCAATCCAGTGGTAAGACAGGTGGGCATCCAAAGGCCCCCCTCATTCCACTTCCAGTGGTGGGGGTCCCCTTTGAAAGAGTGGGTGTGGACATAGTTGGTCCACTAGAACCTCCCACAGCCTCAGGAAATATGTACATCCTAGTAGTAGTGGATCATGCTACTAGGTATCCTGAAGCTATTCCCCTTAGGTCGACTACTGCCCCTGCAGTAGCCAAGGCCCTCATTGGTATCTTCACCAGAGTGGGTTTCCCTAAGGAGGTGGTGTCTGACAGAGGTACCAACTTCATGTCAGCATACCTAAAACACATGTGGAATGAGTGTGGAGTGACTTACAAATTCACTACACCATATCATCCACAAACTAATGGCCTTGTTGAGAGATTCAACAAGACATTAAAGGGCATGATCATGGGGCTCCCAGAAAAACTCAAAAGGAAATGGGATGTCCTCCTGCCATGTCTGCTTTTCGCTTACAGAGAGGTGCCTCAGAAGGGAGTAGGATTCTCACCCTTTGAACTTCTGTTTGGCCACCCTGTAAGGGGACCACTTGCTCTTGTTAAAGAAGGCTGGGAGAGACCTCTTCATGAGCCTAAACAAGACATAGTGGACTATGTACTTGGCCTTCGCTCAAGGATGGCAGAGTACATGGAAAAGGCAAGTAAAAACCTTGAGGCCAGCCAACAACTCCAGAAGTTGTGGTATGACCAAAAGGCTGCACTGGTTGAATTTCAACCAGGGCAGAAAGTCTGGGTTCTGGAGCCTGTGGCTCCCAGGGCACTTCAGGACAAATGGAGTGGCCCTTACCCAGTACTAGAGAGGAAGAGTCAGGTCACCTACCTGGTGGACCTGGGCACAAGCAGGAGCCCCAAGAGGGTGATCCATGTGAACCGCCTTAAGCTCTTCCATGACAGGGCTGATGTAAATCTGTTGATGGTAACAGATGAGGACCAGGAAGCTGAGAGTGAACCTCTCCCTGATCTCCTCTCATCAGACCCTAAAGATGGCTCAGTAGATGGAGTGATCTACTCAGACACCCTCTCTAGCCAACAGCAGTCTGACTGCAGGAAGGTCCTGCAGCAGTTTGCTGAACTCTTTTCCCTAACCCCTGGTCAGACACACCTGTGTACCCATGATGTGGACACAGGAGACAGCATGCCTGTCAAAAACAAAATATTTAGACAGTCTGACCAAGTTAAGGAAAGCATCAAGGTGGAAGTCCACAAGATGCTGGAATTGGGAGTAATTGAGTACTCTGACAGCCCCTGGGCTAGCCCAGTGGTCTTAGTCCCCAAACCTCACACCAAAGAAGGAAAGAGAGAGATGAGGTTTTGTGTGGACTACAGAGGTCTCAACTCTGTCACCAAGACAGATGCTCATCCCATTCCTAGAGCTGATGAGCTAATAGACAAATTAGGGGCTGCCAAATTCTTAAGTACCTTTGACTTAACAGCAGGGTACTGGCAAATCAAAATGGCCCCTGGAGCAAAAGAAAAGACAGCATTCTCCACACCGGATGGGCATTATCAGTTCACTGTAATGCCCTTTGGTTTAAAGAATGCCCCTGCCACCTTCCAAAGGTTGGTGAATCAAGTCCTTGCTGGGTTGGAATCCTTTAGTGCAGCTTATCTGGATGATATTGCTGTCTTCAGCTCCACCTGGCAGGATCACCTGGTCCACCTGAAGAAGGTTTTGAAGGCCCTGCAATCTGCAGGCCTCTCTATCAAGGCATCCAAATGCCAGATAGGGCAGGGAACTGTGGTTTACTTGGGACACCTTGTAGGTGGAGGCCAAGTTCAGCCACTCCAGCCTAAGATCCAGACTATTCTGGACTGGGCAGCTCCAAAAACCCAGACTCAAGTCAGGGCATTCCTTGGCTTGACTGGGTACTATAGGAGGTTTGTGAAGGGATATGGATCCATTGTGACAGCCCTCACAGAACTCACCTCCAAGAAAATGCCCAAGAAAGTAAACTGGACTGTAGAATGCCAACAGGCCTTTGACACCCTGAAGCAAGCTATGTGCACAGCACCAGTTCTAAAAGCTCCAGATTACTCCAAACAATTCATTGTGCAAACCGATGCCTCTGAACATGGGATAGGGGCAGTTTTGTCCCAAACAAATGATGATGGCCTTGACCAGCCTGTTGCTTTCATTAGCAGGAGGTTACTCCCCAGGGAGCAGCGTTGGAGTGCCATTGAGAGGGAGGCCTTTGCTGTGGTTTGGTCCCTGAAGAAGCTGAGACCATACCTCTTTGGTACTCACTTCCTAGTTCAGACTGACCACAGACCTCTCAGATGGCTGATGCAAATGAAAGGTGAAAATCCAAAACTGTTGAGGTGGTCCATCTCCCTACAGGGAATGGACTTTATAGTGGAACACAGACCTGGGACTGCCCATGCCAATGCAGATGGCCTTTCCAGGTTCTTCCACTTAGAAAATGAAGACTCTCTTGGGAAAGGTTAGTCTCATCCTCTTTCGTTTAGGGGGGGGGGTTGTGTAAGGAAATGCCTCCTTGGCATGGTTACCCCCTGACTTTTTGCCTTTGCTGATGCTATGTTTTGAATTGAAAGTGTGCTGAGGCCTGCTAACCAGGCCCCAGCACCAGTGTTCTTTCCCTAACCTGTACTTTTGATTCCACAATTGGCACACCCTGGCATCCAGATAAGTCCCTTGTAACTGGTACCTCTGGTACCAAGGGCCCTGATGCCAGGGAAGGTCTCTAAGGGCTGCAGCATGTATTATGCCACCCTAAGAGACCCCTCACTCAGCACAGACACACTGCTTACCAGCTTGTGTGTGCTAGTGAGAACAAAATGAGTAAGTCGACATGGCACTCCCCTCAGGGTGCCATGCCAGCCTCTCACTGCCTATGCAGTATAGGTAAGACACCCCTCTAGCAGGCCTTACAGCCCTAAGGCAGGGTGCACTATACCATAGGTGAGGGTACCAGTGCAGGAGCACTGTGCCCCTACAGTGTCTAAGCAAAACCTTAGACATTGTAAGTGCAGGGTAGCCATAAGAGTATATGGTCTGGGAGTCTGTTTTACACGAACCCCACAGCACCATAATGACTACACTGAAAACTGGGAAGTTTGGTATCAAACTTCTCAGCACAATAAATGCACACTGATGCCAGTGTACATTTTATTGTAAAATACACCACAGAGGGCACCTTAGAGGTGCCCCCTGAAACTTAACTGACTATCTGTGTAGGCTGACTGGTTCCAGCAGCCTGCCACACTAGAGACATGTTGCTGGCCCCTTGGGGAGAGTGCCTTTGTCACTCTGAGGCCAGTAACAAAGCCTGCACTGGGTGGAGATGCTAACACCTCCCCCAGGCAGGAGCTGTAACACCTGGCGGTGAGCCTCAAAGGCTCACCCCTTTGTCACAGCCCCGCAGGACACTCCAGCTAGTGGAGTTGCCCGCCCCCTCCGGCCCCGGCCCCCACTTTTGGTGGCAAGGCCGGAGAAAATAATGAGAATAACAAGGAGGAGTCACTGGCCAGTCAGGACAGCCCCTAAGGTGTCCTGAGCTGAGGTGACTCTAACTTTTAGAAATCCTCCATCTTGCAGATGGAGGATTCCCCCAATAGGATTAGGGATGTGACCCCCTCCCCTTGGGAGGAGGCACAAAGAGGGTGTACCCACCCTCAGGGCTAGTAGCCATTGGCTACTAACCCCCCAGACCTAAACACGCCCTTAAATTTAGTATTTAAGGGCTTCCCTGAACCTAAAGATTTAGATTCCTGCAACTACAAGAAGAAGGACTGCCGAGCTGAAAGACCCCTGCAGAGGAAGACCAGAAGACAACAACTGCCTTGGCCCCAGACTTACCGGCCTGTCTCCTGCCTTCCAAAGAACCTGCTCCAGCGACGCTTTCCAAGGGACCAGCGACCTCTGAATCCTCTGAGGACTGCCCTGCTTCGAAAAAGACAAGAAACTCCCGAGGACAGCGGCACTGCTCCAAAAGAACTGCCACTTTGTTACAAGGAGCAGATTTAAAGACCCCTGCAATTCCCCGCAAGAAGCGTGAGACTTGCAACACTGCACCCGGCGACCCCGACTCGACTGGTGGAGAACAACCAACTCAGGGAGGACCCTCCGGCGACTCTACGACTGTGAGTAACCAAAGTTGTCCCCCCTGAGCCCCCACAGCGACGCCTGCAGAGGGAATCCCCAGGCTCCCCCTGACGCGACTGTCTGAACTCCATTTCCCGACGGCTGGAAAAGGCTCTGCACCCGCAGCCCCCAGCCCCTAAAGAAACGCAACTTCTGTGCAGGAGTGACCCCCAGGAGGCCCTCTCCCTTGCCCAGGTGGTGGCTACCCCGAGGAGACCCCCCCTTGCCTGCCTGCATCGCTGAAGAGACCCCTTGGTCTCCCATTGAAACCTGAAGGAAACCCGACGCGTGTTTGCACACTGCACCCGGCCGCCCCCGCGCTGCTGAGGGTGTACTTTCTGTGCTACTTTGTGTCCCCCCCGGTGCCCTACAAAACCCCCCTGGTCTGCCCTCCGAAGACGCGGGTACTTACCTGCTGGCAGACTGGAACCGGGGCACCCCCTTCTCTCCATTATAGCCTATGTGTTTTGGGCACCTCTTTGACCTTTGCACCTGACCGGCCCTGAGCTGCTGGTGTGATAACTTTGGGGTTGCTCTGAACCCCCAACGGTGGGCTACCTTGGACCAAAAACTGAGAACTGTAAGTGACTTACTTACCTGTGAAAACTAACAATAACTTACCTCCCCCAGGAACTGTGAAAATTGCACTGTGTCCACTTTTAAAACAGCTTATTGTGTTTTATGACAAAAGTATTCATGCTAATGTAATGATTCAAAGTTCCTAGAGTACTTACCTGCAATACCTTCCAAACAAGCTATTACATGTGAAATTTGAACCTGTGGTTCTTAAAATAAACTAAGAAAATATATTTTTCTATAACAAAACCTATTGGCTGGATTTGTCTCTGAGTGTGTGTACCTCATTTATTGTCTATGTGTATGTACAACAAATGCTTAACACTACTCCTTGGATAAGCCTACTGCTCGACCACACTACCACAAAATAGAGCATTAGTATTATCTCTTTTTACCACTATTTTACCTCTAAGGGGAACCCTTGGACTCTGTGCATGCTATTCCTTACTTTGAAATAGCACATACAGAGCCAATTTCCTACAGGATCTAATGTACATTTCTGGACTATAATAACATAAATTGATCCTGACTTCTTTCCAGCTGTGTTTGTTTACACAGCACTTCAAGCGAAGGACTAAGAGCTGAGAAGAGGCAGACCCTATTTCTGCTGCGGCTAGCACTTGGATCCATGCCTTGGTAAACTCATGCACCGCACCAAGGGTCACCATGTACATAAAACATTTAGGCCCTCATTATGACATTGGCGGTAAATGCTGCCTACCACCACACTGACGGCTGCCAACATACCGCTGCGGTGGCGAATATCCGTTTACCATATTATGACACACACACACCAATCCGACAGAATACAGCCACAGACACAAATCCGCCAGACCAAAGGTCAGTGCTAAACTGGCGGTCCCAAAACCCATACCGTTACGCCAACAAAACAAAGCCCATCATATTATGACCCACAAATCACCAGTGCTGACATTCAACGGTAGTAAACCATTGGCGGTACATACGGCTGTGCTCAGAATGGACACCCACATACAAAACAAGACTATATTGGCCAATACGAAAACACACACCTGATAAGCATACACACCACACCACTATAAAACACACACCCACATTACCCACAACCCATTACCAACAACAATTACTGCCAGGAGATTGACATGAACAGCACAGAGACAACTAGACACACACACCATTGACACCCATTCATCCCTCACGCACTCCACATCACACACACCACCACATTACACAACACACTCTCACCAACACACACCACACAACACCCATGGCACCACAAAGGCACCCCGTTTCACTGAGGAGGAGTTAAGGGTCATGGTTGTGGAAATTGTCAGGGTAGAGCCACAGCTCTTTGGAGCACAGGTACAGCAGATTTCCACTGCCCCGAAGATGGAGCTATGGCGGAGAATCGTGGACAGGGTGAACGCCGTGGGACAACACCCAAGAACAAGGGACGACACTAGGAAGAGGTGGAATGACCTATGGGGGAAGGTACGTTACATAGCAGCAAGGTACCAACTTGCCATACAGAGGGCTGGCGGTGGACCCACACCTCCTCCCCCACAGCTCACAACATAGGAGGAGCAAGTACTGTCATTACTGCATCTTTAGGGACTTGCTGGAGTAGCCAGAGGACTGGACACTGGTAAGTCAACATTTAACACTTATCACCCCCATACCTGCATGCCATCACACCCCCTTAACCTCACTCCCATCACTCCACTCCATCCCACACACTGCAGCTACACATTTGACTAACCACAATGCCAGGCCCTGCATGCTATACAAATGCATGGACACCCCTCCCAGACCTTCATGGACACCAATCACTAAAGCATGCACAGCATAGGGAAACTAACATTCCCACAATACATGACCATACACAAGCAAAAGGTGGCAGGGTAACACCAATGATAGAGGATAAGCCAGGGATGTACAATATGTCTCACACATGAGGAATAATACATCACTTTCATCTCCACAGGTGCCCCAGCCAATGTCAGTGGAGAGGAGGTGCCACGACTAACCAGTCCCCCAACAGAAGATGCCCCCAGTGATGACAGTAACTCTGGACTTCAGGATCTGGATGACCTACCTGGCCCATCAGGGTCCACTGGATAGCCAGTTATCCAAGCCCACTCACAGACCACCACAGGGCCTCCCCCATTAGGATCCAACACCACAGCACCCACCAAGCGTACCCACACCTCTGTCCCCAGGACATGTCAATCAGCAGTGTGCCCACCTGTACAAGGACCCCAGGCCACACCTCATACCCAAGACAATCAGGGACCTGGGGTAAGTGGCAGGGGACAGAGGCACAAGGTAACAGGGACACTGGGAGGACTGCTGTGCACCAGGTGGAGGACAGGACCAGGGAACCAACTCTCCAGGAGGCACTCTCCGAGATCCTGGGAGCCTACCAACATTCCCAGGATATGATGGGCCAGATCCTTGACAACGTGCAGGAGAACAGGCAGTTACAGGAGGGACAGTATCAGGTGATCAGGGAGGACTTGCAGGCCATCAACCCCACCCTGATCTCCATAGCAGGGGTGCTGGCAGACATGGCCAACATCATGAGGGAGGCAACAGCACACCAGCAGGCCCCTACCACTAGCCAGTCAACTGAATAGCCCTCCACTTCCACTGCCGCTAGTGGGCAGGAGGCCTCATTACAGGACCCACAGGCCACCAGCAACCCTCCTCCTGCAGAAGATGAACCACCCGCAAAGGTTCCCTGCGACCCAGACAGAGGCCAGAGAAATTGACAAGACCACTGCCAAGAAATGAGACTCTCCTGATTGTTCCCCTTGTATTCCACCCTGTCACCTTGTCCACCTTGAACTGCTTTTGCTCCCCTTCCTATGGCCAATTGGACACTGCACCTGTGCTACAAACAGACTGGAACAATACCCTGGACTTTCCTCCATCATCACCCCATTCCATTGCACTTTCCCCTCAATTTCTTAGAACTACAATAAACACCCATGAACACAACTCAAATACTTGTATGTCACGTGTTGAAACAGTGTATTAATGGAAACAGTTACATTTGTTGCAAATGAACTGTACAGTGTGAGAGCTTAGAAATAATGACCTGTAGCTGGCTGTAGTCAGCACATCAGTACACAGTTGTCATTGCACAAACATCTGTAAAATGATAATCCATAGGTGACAGTAAGTAGAGGTAAAAGGTGGGTAATGCCATCATGCCACAGCCACACAGAATACACCAATAGTCATAGAAATGTGAAGTTGCACTGGCTCACCTGTGTGTCATTGGAAGTACTGACGGATAACTGTGGTTCTGTTGTCCTCATCCTCATCTTCAGCCTCTTCATCCTCAGTGTGATCAGGGTCTACTGCAGCCACAAGGGCATCTCCAGTCTCCCCCTCCTGCAGAAAAGGTACATGGCATCTGAGGGCCAGGTTGTGCAACATGCAGCATGCCACTACTATCTGGCAGACCTTCTCGTGTGAGTAGCACAGGGATCCACCTGTCAGATTGAGGCACCTGAACCTGGCCTTCAGGAGGCCGAAGGTTCTCTCGATGATCCTCTGGTTCGCCCATGTGCCTCATTATAACGTTCTTCAGCCCTTGTCCTGGCATTCCTCACAGGGGTCAGCAACCACGATAGGTTTGGGTAGCCAGAGTCACCTGCAGGTATTGAGGGACAACATTTAGCCACACACTATCCTATGAGGTTAACACCAGAGGCATACACTAACATACACTGGGTGGGGACCAAGGCTCACCTATTAGCCACACCCTGTGCCTCTGTGGTTAGGCCATCACATTTGGAATGATGCTATTCCTTAGGACAAAGGCATCATGCACCGACCCAGGATACTTAGCATTGACGTGGGAAATGTATTGGTCCGCCAGACACACCATCTGCACATTCATGGAGTGGAAACTCTTATCACCTGTTCATTCTGGCGGGGGACAAATGCAATATGTGTCCCGTCAATTGGCCCAATAATATTGGGGATATGTCCCATTGCATAGAGTCTGGCCTTCCCAGTGGCCAAATCTTCCACCTGGGGGAAAGCTATGTAGCTGCACATGTGTTTTACCAGCGCAAACAACACTCTTGCCAGCATGATTGAAACATTATCTGTGACATTCCTGCTGCCAAGCCCACTGTCACTTGGAAAGAACCTGTCCCCAGGAAATGGAGCACTGATAGCACTTGCACAAGAGTGGGGATCCCAGTCGGATGGTGGATAGATGAGATCAGGTCAGGCTCCAACTGGCCGCACAGCTCTGTGATTGTGGCCCTGTCCAGTCTATAAGTGAGTATAATGTGCCTGTCCTCAAGTGTAGGGGTCTGTACACTGGGGTTTGTCTCCACCTCCCATGCATTCGCAGTGGTAGGTATCTAAGGGACACAAGAGTGAGTAGACCGTCACAATTTGAACAACTAAACCACATCAGTCCACATGGTGCATTTATGTGTTGGGACAGTTTAAATGTCGAACTATGTGCCTATTTAACCTGTGATGCAGTAATTGTCGAAAGGCCTGTTTCCACCCCCCTGAAATGGCGACCGCCTGTTCTGTATGGAGGGACAGGTGGAAGTGAGGTAATTCTGCTGATGTTGGGCGTTGTGGCAATAGGAGGTCTTGCACCGCTGTGCAGTTCCTGATTGGATAATACTGGGCCCTATGGAGTACAGTAGCCAATGGGGATGTACGCCGGCGGTGACGGTGTACATCACCACGGACAGGACCGCCATTTTATATCTGATTCCTCACTTATTTTCTGACCATCAACAGGAGAAGACCTACACTGCGAGTGCTGCTGGGACCTGTGTCTGGAACCCTCCATGGCCCGTGTGACCAGGGAAAGGGCCCCAGCCTTCACTTCGGAGGAGTTGGAGCGAATGGTGGATGGGGTCGTACCCTAGTACGGCCAGCTGTATGGGCCTCCAGAACAACAGGTGAGAACACTTTGGCCACAATGCATGTGGCATAGATGCATGGAGATGTGTGTGAAGGCATCATGTAAGGGTGGGTGGGGGTGTGGGGGATTGTCTGTTGGCAGTGTACCTGTTGTGAGCTGGCCAATGTGTGTGCCAATGGTGATGGAATTGGGTATGATGGGCCATGTGTGTGACAGGCTGGACTGTTTGTTTAATGGAGTTCTCCTGTCTGTATTATCTCTGCAGGTCAGCACCCATGAAAAGAAGGGATTATGGCATGCCATCGCTTAAAGACGTGCAGACCCTGGGGGTCCATGGCAGGTGGAGCACCCACTGTTGGAGGCCCAGATGTGGATTGTTTCCCAACGAGGAAGGGATGCCCATCGGACCCTGACCCCCTTGATGGCCCGTATACTGGCAGTGGCCTACCCTGAGCTGGATGGGCACTTGAGGGAATCACAGCAGCCACTAGGGGGTGAGTACAGTGGGTTTCATTACATATTACGGCTGGTGGGGTGGTATCTGGGTGGTGGATGTGTGTTAGTGGGTGCCCCTAAGGCCAGGCCAGACATTGCAGCATCCGCCAACTGAAGGGTAATGGTTGCATGGCAAATACAGGTAGCCTAGCTTGTCAGTAGTCCATTTCAAGCAGGGCATCGTGGGTCCCTAGTGTGCTGCAGTTGGCAATGTGGGGTCCTCATCTTGCCTTAGTGTCTAGCCATATCACTGGTAGTGCAATGCATAGTGCTTAAGCAGGTTCCTTGTGTGTGACGGTGATGTGCATGTCAATGGTGGTGTTGGTGCAGTCTTTGACCAAGTGAATCCTTTGTCTCCCTCACCTTTTTTGTTTTGTCTTTCTGTCCTTGTGTGCATTAGCATCATCTGGCGGCAGAGCAGCGGCACCGGCGACAAAGGGAGCTGCATCCTACAGGACCCTGGAGGCAGAGTCCACTGATGCCGAGGGAACCAGTGGGACGGAGGGTGAGGGAAGCGCCACAGCGGAGACCGGAGGAGACAACACAGATTCTGATACTTCCTCCGATGCAAGCTCCTAGTGGTAGCGGACACCTCTGTGACCACCCCAGCTGCAGGTACAGCCGCCACCTGTAGAAGGCTGGACTGGCTTGTAGTGAGTACCAAGGGGTACTTACACCTTGCACCAGGCCCAGGTATCCCTTATTAGTGTATAGGGTGTCTAGCAGCTTAGGCTGATAGATAATGGTAGCTTAGCAGAGCAGCTTAGGCTGAACTAGGAGACGAGTGAAGCTCCTACAGTACCACTAGTGTCATATGCACAATATCATAAGAAAACACAATACACAGATATACTAAAAATAAAGGTACTTTGTTTTTATGACAATATGCCAAAGTATCTCAGTGAGTACCCTCAGTATGAGGATAGCAAATATACACAAGATATATGTACACAATACCAAAAATATGCAGTATAGTATTAGAAAACAGTGCAAACAATGTATAGTTACAATAGGATGCAATGGGGACACATAGGGATAGGGGCAACACAAACCATATACTCCAAAAGTGGAATGCAAACCACGAATGGACCCCAAACCTATGTGACCTTGTAGAGGGTCGCTGGGACTGTAAGAAAACAGTGAGGGTTAGAAAATTAGCCCACCCCAAGACCCTGAAAAGTGAGTGCAAAGTGCACTAAAGTTCCCCAAAGAGCACAGAAGTCGTGATAGGGGAATTCTGCAGGAAAGACCAAAACCAGCAATGCAACAACGATGGATTTCCAGACGAGGGTACCTGTGGAACAAGGGGACCAAGTCCAAAAGTCACGACCAAGTCGAGAGTGGGCAGATGCCCAGGAAATGCCAGCTGTGGGTGCAAAGAAGCTGCTACTGGACAGTAGAAACTGAGGATTCTGCAGAAAAGACAGGGGCTAGAAACTTCCCCTTTGGAGGATGGATGTCCCACGCCGTGGAGAGTCGTGCAGAAGTGTTTTCCTGAAGAAAGACCGCAAACAAGCCTTGCTAGCTGCAAGTCGTGCGGTTAGGGTTTTTGAATGCTGCTGTGGCCCAGAAGGGACCAGGAAGTCGCCAATTGCGTCAGGGGACAGAGGGGGCGCCCAGCAGGAAGAGGAGCCCTCTCAGAAGCAGGCAGCACCCGCAAAAGTGCCGGAACAATCATAACAAAGAGGAGTGAAATGGTGCTCACCTGAAGTTGCACAAAGGAGTCCCACGCCGCCGGAGGACAACTCAGGAGGTCGTGCAATGCAGGTTAGAGTGCTGTGGACCCAGGCTTGGCTGTGCACAAAGGATTTCCGCCGGCATTGCACAGAGGCCGGAGTAGCTGCAAAAGACGCGGTTCCCAGCAATGCAGTCTGGCGTGGGGAGGCAAGGACTTACCTCCACCAAACTTGGACTGAAGAGTCACTGGACTGTGAGAGTCACTGTGACAGAGTTGCTGGATTCAAGGGACCTCGCTCGTCGTGCTGAGAGGAGACCCAGGGGACCTGTGATGCAGTTCTTTGGTGCCTGCGGTTGCAGGGGGGCGATTCCGTTGACCCACGGGAGATTTCTTCGGAGCTTCTAGTGCAGAGAGGAGGCAGACTACCCCCACAGCATGCACCACCAGGAAAGCAGTCGAGAAGGCGGCAGGATCAGCGTTACAGAGTTGCAGTAGTCGTCTTCGCTACTTTGTTGCAGTTTTGCAGGCTTCCAGCGCGGTCAGCAGTCGATTCCTTGGCAGAAGGTGAAGAGAGAGATGCAGAGGAACTCTGATGAGCTCTTGCATTTGTTATCTAAGGAAATCCCCAAAGCAGAGACCCTAAATAGCCAGAAAAGAGGGTTTGGCTGCTTAGGAGAGAAGATAGGCTAGCAACACCTGAAGGAGCCTATCAGAAGGAGTCTCTGACATCACCTGCTGGCCCTGGCCACTCAGAGCAGTCCAGTGTGCCAGCAGCACCTCTGTTTCCAAGATGGCAGAGGTCTGGAGCACACTGGAGGAGCTAGGGGAGGTGCAGGTCAGGGGAGTGGTCACTCCCCTTTCCTTTGTCCAGTTTCGCGCCAGAGCAGGGCTGAGGGGTCCCTGAACCGGTGTAGACTGGCTTATGCAGAAATGGGCACCATCTGTGCCCATGAAAGCATTTCCAGAGGCTGGGGGAGGCTACTCCTCCCCTGCCTGAACACCTTTTTCCAAAGGGAGAGGGTGTAACACCCTCTCTCTGAGGAAGTCCTTTGTTCTGCCTTCCTGGGCCAAGTCTGGCTGGACCCCAGGAGGGCAGAAACCTGTCTGAGGGGTTGGCAGCAGCAGCAGCTGCAGTGAAACCCCTGAAAAGGCAGTTTGGCAGTAACCAGGTCTGTGCTACAGACCCGTGGGATCATGGGATTGTGCCAACAATACCAGGATGGCATAGAGGGGGCAATTCCATGATCTTAGACATGTTACATGGCCATATTCGGAGTTACCATTGTGAAGCTACACATAGGTAGTGACCTATATGTAGTGCACGCGTGTAATGGTGTCCCCGCACTCACAAAGTCCGGGGAATTGGCCCTGAACAATGTGGGGGCACCTTGGCTAGTGCCAGGGTGCCCACACACTAAGTAACTTTGCACCTAACCTTTACCAGGTAAAGGTTAGACATATAGGTGACTTATAAGTTACTTAAGTGCAGTGGTAAATGGCTGTGAAATAACGTGGATGTTATTTCACTCAGGCTGCAGTGGCAGGCCTGTGTAAGAATTGTCAGAGCTCCCTATGGGTGGCAAAAGAAATGCTGCAGCCCATAGGGATCTCCTGGAACCCCAATACCCTGGGTACCTCAGTACCATATACTAGGGAATTATAAGGGTGTTCCAGTATGCCAATGTAAATTGGCAAAATTGGTCACTAGCCTGTTAGTGACAATTTGAAAGAAATGAGAGAGCATAACCACTGAGGTTCTGATTAGCAGAGCCTCAGTGAGACCAGTCATAACACAGGTAACACATACAGGGCACACTTATGAGCACTGGGGCCCTGGCTGGCAGGGTCCCAGTGACACATACAACTAAAACAACATATATACAGTGAAATATGGGGGTAACATGCCAGGCAAGATGGTACTTTCCTACACAACCCCCCCCCCCCAAAACGAAGGACAATAAGACTAGCCATGACCTGATGAGTCTTCATTGTCTAAGTGGAAATATCTGGAGAGTCCATCTGCATTGGAGTGGGTACTCCCAGGTCTATGTTCCACTGTATAGTCCATTCCCTGTAGGGATATAGACCACCTCAACAATTTAGGATTTTCACCTTTCATTTGTTTTAGCCAAAGTAGAGGTTTGTGGTCTGTCTGAACAATGAAGTGAGTGCCAAACAGGTATGGCCTCAACTTCTTCAGTGCCCAGACCACAGCAAAGGCCTCCCTCTCTATTGCAGACCAACGCTTTTCTCTAGGGGTCAACCTCCTGCTGATAAAAGCAACAGGTTGATCCTTGCCATCAGAATTAAGTTGTGAAAGGACTGCCCCTACCCCTAATTCAGATGCATCCGTTTGGACAATTAATTTTTTGGAGTAACAGGGGCTTTTCAGGACAGGTGCAGAGCACATGGCCTGCTTCAGCTCCTCAAAAGCTTTCTGACAGCTAGCTGTCCACAATACCTTTTTAGGCATTTTATTGGATGTGAGGTCATTAAGAGGGGCTGCAATGGAGCCATAGTTCTTTATGAACCTCCTGTAATACCCAGTGAGGCCTAAGAAGGCTCTCACCTGGGTCTGAGTTGTAGGGGGAACCCAATCTATAATAGTTTGGATTTTCCCCTGAAGTGGTGCAATCTGTTCTCCACCTACCAGGTGTCCCAGATAAACCACCTTCCCCTGCCCTATCTGGCACTTTGAAGCCTTGATAGTGAGGCCTGCCTTCTGCAGGGCCTCCAAAACGTTCCATAGGTGGACCAGGTGATCATCCCAGCTGGAGCTAAAGACAGCTATATCATCTAGATATGCTGCACTAAAAGCTTCCAGCCCTTGCAGGACTGTATTCACCAACCTTTGAAAAGTGGCAGGTGCATTTTTCAATCCAAAAGGCATTACTGTGAATTGGTAATGGCCTCCAATGGTTGAAAATGCAGTTTTTGCTTTTGCATCTTCTGATAATTTGATCTGCCAATACCCTGCAGTGCAGTCAAGTCAAATGTGCTTAGATACTTGGCAGATGCCAGTGTATCTATTAGCTCATCTGCCCTGGGTATAGGGTGAGCATCAGTTTTGGTTACTTGGTTGAGACCTCTATAGTCTGCACAAAACCGCATTTCCTTCCTTCCATCTTTGGAATGAGGTTTTGGTACAAGTACCACAGGAGAGGCCCATGGACTTTCAGAGTGCTCAACCACTCCCAGTTCAAGCATTTTCTGCACTTCTTGTTTTATGCAGTCTCTGACATGGTCAGGCTGCCTATAGATCTTACTTTTGACAGGCAAGCTGTCTCCAGTATCTATAGTGTGCTCACACCAAGAAGTGGTGCCTGGCACAGTAGAGAAGAGTTCAGAAAACTGACCCAGGAGATTTATGCAGTGGTATTTCTGCTCAGCAGTAAGACAATCTGCCAGTACTACACCTTCCACTAGAGCATCTTGTTCTGTGGAAGAGAAGAGATCAGGGAGAGGGTCACTCTCTTCTTCCTGTCCCTCATCTGTTGCCATGAGCAGGGTGAGATCAGCCCTGTCATAGTAGGGTTTCAGGCGATTGACATGGAGCACCCTAAGGGGACTCCTGGCAGAGCCTAAGTCAACTAAGTAGGTGACTTCACCCTTCTTCTCAACAATTGTGTGGGGTCCACTCCATTTATCTTGGAGTGCTCTTGGGACCACAGGCTCCAAGACACACACTTTCTGCCCTGGTTGGTTCTGAACCAAAACAGCCTTCTGGTCATGCCATTGCTTTTGGAGCTCTTGGCTGGCCTGAAGGTTTTTACTGGCCTTTTTCATGTACTCAGCCATCCTTGATCTGAGGCCAAGTACATAGTCCACTATGTCTTGCTTTGGAGCTTTTAAAGGTTGTTCCCAACCCTCCTTAACAAGTGTTAGAGGACCTCTCACAGGGTGTCCAAATAGGAGTTCAAAGGGGCTGAAGCCCACTCCTTTTTGGGGTACCTCCCTGTAAGCAAAAAGGAGGCAAGGTAACAGGATATCCCATCTCCTGCGGAGTTTTTCAGGGAGTCCCATAATCATGCCTTTGAGAGTTTTGTTAAATCTCTCCACCAGTCCATTTGTTTGTGGATGATAGGGTGTAGTGAACTTGTATGTAACACCACACTCCTTCCACATGGCCTTTAAGTAAGCAGACATGAAATTGCTTCCCCTGTCTGATACCACCTCTTTTGGGAAGCCCACCCTGGAGAAGATTCCCAGGAGGGCCTTTGCCACTGCAGGAGCTGTAGTGGTCCTTAGAGGAATTGCTTCAGGATATCTGGTGGCATGGTCCACTACCACCAAGATAAACCTATTGCCTGAAGCAGTAGGAGGGTCAAGGGGTCCAACTATGTCAACCCCTACCCTTTCAAAGGGAATCCCAACCACAGGCAGTGGAATAAGGGGGGCCTTTGGAGTGCCACCTGTCTTGCCACTGGCTTGACAGGTTTCACAGGACTTACAAAATTCCTTTGTGTCCTCTGACATTCTAGGCCAATGAAACAAGGGGACAAGCCTGTCCCAAGTTTTCATTTGCCCCAAATGTCCAGCTAGGGGAATGTCGTGGGCTAGAGTTAGGAGGAACTTTCTGTACTCCTGAGGAATCACCAATCTCCTGGCAGCTCCAGGTTTTGGATCACTTGCTTCAGTGTACAAGAGGTTGTCCTCCCAGTAAACTCTGTGAGAGTCACTGAAATCCCCATTTGCTTGTTTGACAGCTTGCTGCCTTAGACCCTCTAGTGTGGGACAGGTCTGCTGTGCCACACTCAGCTCCTCCCTGGCAGGCCCCCCTTCACCCAAAAGCTCAGCAGTGTCTGCTTCCAGCTCCTCTGGTGTAGGTTCTGCACAGGGTGGAAATTCTTCTTCCTCAGAAGAAGAATCCACTGTAGAGGGAGGGATAGTAGGTAGTACTTCACTTCTACTAGCCCTAGCTTTAGGGAGCACTTGGTCCATTCTTCCAGGATCCAAGTCACCCTGTCCTTTTTACTTTTAGGCCTGAGCCCTTGTCAAAGCAAAAATATGCCCTGGAATGCCCAGCATTGCTGCATGGGCCTCCAACTCCACATCTGACCAAGCTGATGTCTCTAAATCATTTCCAAGTAGACAGTCTACAGGTAAATCTGAGGCAACCACAACTTTCTTTGGACCAGTAACCCCCCCCCCAGTTGAGATTTACAACAGCCATGGGGTGGCTAAGTGTGTTGTTGTGAGCATCGGTTACTTGGTACTGGTGACCAAGTAGGTGTTGTTCAGGGTGGACTAGTTTCTCTATTACCATTGTAACACTGGCACCTGTGTCCCTGTAGACCTGAACCTCAACACCATTTATTAGGGGTAGTTGCTTGTACTTATCCATGTTAAGGGGACAAGCAACTAAGGTGGCTAAATCAATAGCCCCCTCAGAGACTAACACAGCCTCTGTGGTCTCCCTGACAAGACCAACCCCAACTAAGTTACCAAAAGTGAGCCCAGCTACTCCCTTGGATTGGCTATTAGTAGGTTTGCTCCCACCACCACTGCTATTAGTAGGGACACTAGGTGTAGCAGTAGGGGTTGTAGTGGTAGGAGGCTTGGTGCTTTTCTTTGTACAACTGGGATCTGTTGTCCAATGGCCTTTTATTTGACATAAATAGCACCATGGTTTCTTTTCTTTGTTTTGATTTGAAGAGGATTTGGACCCACCACCCCCTCCAGAGTGTTTTTGTGGGCCTGATGAAGACTCACTTTTATATTTGTCCCCACCCTTGTCAGAAGACTTACCATCCTTCTTCTTGCCATCTTTGTTACCCCCTGTATGAACTTTTCTGTTCACCCTTGTTCTGACCCATTTGTCTGCCTTCTTTCCCAATTCTTGGGGAGAGGTCAGATCAGAGTCCACCAGGCACTGGTGCAACAAATCAGACACACAGTTATTAAGTATATGCTCTCTCAGGATTACGTTATACAGGCTTTCATAATCAGTAACTTTACTGCCATGTAACCACCCCTCCAAGGCCTTCACTGAATGGTCAACAAAGTCTACCCAGTCTTGTGAAGACTCCTTTTTGGTTTCTCTGAACTTCATCCTGTACTGTTCAGTGGTTAAGCCATAACCATCTAGGAGTGCATTCTTAAGAACTGCCAAATTATTGGCATCACTTACTTTCACAGTAAGGAGCCTATCCCTACCCTTTCCACTAAATGATAGCCATAGGATAGCAGCCCACTGCCTTTGAGGGACATCCTGTACAACCCAGGCCCTCTCAAGTGCAGCAAACCACTTGTTAATGTCATCCCCCTCCTTATAAGGGGGAACTATCTTGTGCAGATTCCTAGAATCATGCTCTTTTGCAGGATGACTATGGGGAATACTGCTGCTGCCACCATGGGTTTCTAAACCCAATTTCTGTCTTTCTCTTTCTATCTCTAAGGACTGCCTATCTAAATCCAGCTGTTGCTTCTTGAGCTTCAACCTGGATTGTTCCACTCTCAATCTATTGAGCTCCCTTTCTAACATTCTGTCATCAGGGTGGGTGGGTGAGGCATGTCTAGAAACATAAGTATGCTGAGACTGAACAGAAGGAGACCTGGCCCTAACAGATGACACTCTAACATTCTGGCTTATAGAAGTAATACTTTTACTGTGATGAGAAACAACACTATTACTATGATGTGAATTTACATCAGTACCAGCTATGCTAGGTGGCTTGCTAGGGGGCAGGTTGGAAAGCTTCCCTCTCACATCTTTTGCTAGGGGTGCCCCAGAATCAGAGTGGGAACCATCAGCTAATTTCTCACCAGAAGTGCCACCTAAGGTCTTATCTTGTTCAATGAGCATATTAACCAACAGTTGTCTTGAGGGATTCTTCCCTATCCCTAAACATCTATCCATGCAGAGACTCCTTGCTTCCTTCCAGCTAAGGTTATCATAAGCTATATTGGACAGATCAAGAGTTTGGCCTGTACCAGACATTTTAGACAGTGTTTAAGGGATAGAAAAAGTGAGCAAAAGTTTTTCAGAACTTTTTGAAAGACAGAAAAAAAAACTTAAAAAACTTTTTAAGAACTTTTTTGAAAGTTTAGAGGTACTTTTCAGCACTTAGTAAAGAAGTGAGAGAAGAAAAGCAAAACTTTTTGGTTAGGTGTACATACACTGAACTTGTTTTGTATATTTTTCTCTTATGAAAAGTACAATGACAAAAGTGGTAAGTAGTTGCAAAGTACTTATCCCACCGATGCACAACCAATGTAGGAGGCTGGACTGGCTTATAGTGAGTACCAAGGGGTACTTACACCTTGCACCAGGCCCAGGTATCCCTTATTAGTGTATAGGGTGTCTAGCAGCTTAGGCTGATAGATAATGGTAGCTTAGCAGAGCAGCTTAGGCTGAACTAGGAGACGAGTGAAGCTCCTACAGTACCACTAGTGTCATATGCACAATATCATAAGAAAACACAATACACAGATATACTAAAAATAAAGGTACTTTATTTTTATGACAATATGCCAAAGTTTCTCAGTGAGTACCCTCAGTATGAGGATAGCAAATATACACAAGATATATGTACACAATACCAAAAATATGCAGTATAGTATTAGAAAACAGTGCAAACAATGTATAGTTACAATAGGATGCAATGGGGACACATAGGGATAGGGGCAACACAAACCATATACTCCAAAAGTGGAATGCGAACCACAAATTGGCCCCAAACCTATGTGACCTTGTAGAGGGTCGCTGGGACTGTAGGAAAACAGTGAGGGTTAGAAAATTAGCCCACCCCAAGACCCTGAAAAGTGAGTGCAAAGTGCACTAAAGTTCCCCAAAGAGCACAGAAGTCGTGATAGGGGAATTCTGCAGGAAAGACCAAAACCAGCAATGCAACAATGATGGATTTCCAGACGAGGGTACCTGTGGAACAAGGGGACCAAGTCCAAAAGTCACTACCAAGTCGAGAGTGGGCAGATGCCCAGGAAATGCCAGCTGTGGGTGCAAAGAAGCTGCTACTGGACAGTAGAAGCTGAGGATTCTGCAGGAACGACAAGGGCTAGAAACTTCCCCTTTGCAGGATGGATGTCCTACGCCGTGGAGAGTCGTGCAGAAGTGTTTTCCTGAAGAAAGATCGCAAACAAGCCTTGCTAGCTGCAAGTTGTGCGGTTAGGGTTTTTGGATGCTGCTGTGGCCCAGGAGGGACCAGGATGTCGCCAATTATGTCAGGGGACAGAGGGGGCGCCCAGCAGGACGAGGAGCCCTCTCAGAAGCAGGCAGCACCCGCAGAAGTGCCGGAACAGGCACTACGAAGAGGAGTGAAACGGTGCTCACCCGAAGTTGCACAAAGGAGTCCCACGCCGCCGGAGGACAACTCAGGAGGTCGTGCAATGCAGGTTAGAGTGCCGTGGACCCAGGCTTGGCTGTGCACAAAGGATTTCTGCCGGAAGTGCACAGAGGCCGGAGTAGCTGCAAAAGACGCGGTTCCCAGCAATGCAGTCTGGCGTGGGGAGGCAAGGACTTACCTCCACCAAACTTGGACTGAAGAGTCACTGGATTGTGGGAGTCACTTGGACAGAGTTGCTGGATTCAAGGGACCTCGCTCGTTGTGCTGAGTGGAGACCCAGGGGACCGGTGATGCAGTTCTTTGGTGCCTGCGGTTGCAGGGGGACGATTCCGTCGACCCACGGGAGATTTCTTCGGAGCTTCTAGTGCAGAGAGGAGGCAGACTACCCCCACAGCATGCACCACCAGGAAAGCAGTCGAGAAGGTGGCAGGATCAGCGTTACAGAGTTGCAGTAGTCGTCTTCGCTACTTTGTTGCAGTTTTGCAGGCTTCCAGAGCGGTCAGCAGTCGATTCCTTGGCAGAAGGTGAAGAGAGAGATGCAGAGGAACTCTGATGACCTCTTGCATTCGTTATCTAAGGACATCCCCAAAGCAGAGACCCTAAATAGCCAGAAAAGAGGGTTTGGCTACTTAGGAGAGAAGATAGGCTAGCAACACCTGAAGGAGCCTATCAGAAGGAGTCTCTGATGTCACCTGCTGGCCCTGGCCACTCAGAGCAGTCCAGTGTGCCAGCAGCACCTCTGTTTCCAAGATGGCAGAGGTCTGGAGCACACTGGAGGAGCTCTGGGCACCTCCCAGGGGAGGTGCAGGTCAGGGGAGTGGTCACTCCCCTTTCCTTTGTCCAGTTTTGCGCCAGAGCATGGTTGAGGGGTCCCTGAACCGGTGTAGACTGGCTTATGCAGAAATGGGCACCATCTGTGCCCATGAAAGCATTTCCAGAGGCTGGGGGAGGCTACTCCTCCCCTGCCTGAACACCTTTTTCCAAAGGGAGAGGGTGTAACACCCTCTCTCTGAGGAAGTCCTTTGTTCTGCCTTCCTGGGCCAAGCCTGGCTGGACCCCAGGAGGGCAGAAACCTGTCTGAGGGGTTGGCAGCAGCAGCTGCAGTGAAACCCCTGAAAAGGAAGTTTGGCAGTACCCGGGTCTGTGCTACAGACCCGTGGGATCATGGGATTGTGCCAACAATGCCAGGATGGCATAGATGGGGCAATTCCATGAACTTAGACATGTTACATGGCCATATTCGGAGTTACGATTGTGAAGCTACACATAGGTAGTGACCTATATGTAGTGCACGCGTGTAATGGTGGCCCCGCACTCACAAAGTCTGGTGAATTGGCCCTGAACAATGTGGGGACACCTTGGCTAGTGCCAGGGTGCCCACACACTAAGTAACTTTGCACCTAACCTTTACCAGGTAAAGGTTAGACATATAGGTGACTTATAAGTTACTTAAGTGCAGTGGTAAATGGCTGTGAAATAACTTGGACGTTATTTCACTCAGGCTGCAGTGGCAGGCCTGTGTAAGAATTGTCAGAGCTCCCTATGGGTGGCAAAAAAAATGCTGCAGCCCATAGGGATCTCCTGGAACCCCAATACCCTGGGTACCTCAGTACCATATACTAGGGAATTATAAGGGTGTTCCAGGATGCCAATGTAAATTGGTAAAATTGGTCACTAGCCTGTTAGTGACAATTTGAAAGAAATGAGAGAGCATAACCACTGAGGTTCTGATTAGCAGAGCCTCAGTGAGACAGTTAGTCATAACACAGGTAACACATACAGGGCACACTTATGAGCACTGGGGCCCTGGCTGGCAGGGTCCCAGTGACACATACAACTAAAACAACATATATACAGTGAAATATGGGGGTAACATGCCAGGCAAGATGGTACTTTCCTACACCACCCCATACCAGCACTGCCCTCACAGTAGCCCCTCAGTGAGTTGCCTGTGCTCGCTCACCCAGGAGGGTGGGCATCACCTTCTCCCCAGGCACCTTAGGCCCTGCCCCAATGAGCCCTGCTGCCCTGAGTGAGGAGGCTATTGACCTCCTGAGATCCATCTCTGTAGGGCAGTCAACCATTGTGAACGCCATCCAGGGGCTGTCATCCCAGATGCAGCAATGCAATGCATTACTGAAGGGCATTCACGTTGGATTGGCGGCCAAACAGCGATCGATTCAGGCTCTGACCTCCTCTCTGATGGCAACCATTGCCCTTGTTTCTACCGTCCCCTCTCCAACTCTCACTTCCCAGTACCATTCTCCTCAACCCCAACTCATCCCCGGCACACATACAGACAAGCATGCACACACGACAATATCTAGGAGTGGCACAGGCAAACACAAGCACCACACTTCATCACACAAGCACTCACGCAAACACCATACAGTTGCAGACACAACAACATCCACTGCCTCCACTGTCTCCCCCTCCTCCTTCTCCACCATCTCCCTCCCAGTCACGTCCACACTCATCCCTGCATGCACTACATCAACATCCACTACCAGCATCACCACTCTAAGCAGAACACACACCTCACTGGCAGACACCTCCACAACAGCCATGCAGGTGTCCCATCTGTCCTCTACCACCCTGTCTGTCCCCTCCCCCCAAAGGACACAAACGCAATCACTCACACACCCACAGCCATCCACTTCACATCAGCATACTGCCCATGCACCTGCACCCAAGTCCAGCAGACATACACCTCCAACAACCACTCCCTCATCCTCCACTCCCATTACTCCTCCTTCCTCCCGCCCCACCGTCCCTAAAAAGCTTTTCCTTTCCCAATTTGACCTCTTCCCTACCCCTCCACCACCTGACCGTATGGGCAGGGTACCAAGGACACAGCCCAGAACCTCAGCCAAGCAGTCCACGGAACAGTGGTAGCACCACCTACTTGTGGTGGTAAGGATACCACACCTCCATCGAAGAAGGGGAAGGAGCCAGCACCACCAGGAAAGAAGGGGATGAAGCCTGCACCACCTGGAAAGAAGAGGAAGGAGCCTGCACCACCTGGAAAGAAGGGGAAGGAGCCAGCATCCCCCTGAGGTGCCTTCCCACTTGCAAAATTATGCCCCTGCAGTGTTCTCTCCGGATGTGTCAGGATACAGGTTGGGCCGTGGACTTTGCCATGTGGCCTTGTGTGCCCTTATTACTTTGGACTGGGCATAGGCCCTTAATGAACATCTGTAAATATACTTGGTTTGTGTGGTGGGTTTTGCTACGCTAATACATTGTCAGTACTTCAGCGATCTGGTACGTGTCATATTATGCCGTGTGTCGTGTGCCATTGGTTTACGTATGCAGCTGGTTGTGTGTATGGTGTGTGTGTGTCGTTGTGTGTTGTAAGTGTGTGTGTCACTGTCATTTTCCTCCCTCCCTCCCTTGTGTTCTAGGCGGCTGTACTCACCATTGTCATCTTCGTCGGCGTTGGTGTTCCAGATGGAGCATTACATAGGAGATCATCGGAAAGACTTGCAGTTCGGGTTCCATGGCGGCATAGTTCTTCCCTGTGTCTCCAATGGTGAGTCTTTTAACTTTTCAGCTCAGTTTCCGCCACGCTTTTGTTGGCGTTGGTACCGCCACGGAAAAGGTGGAGGTTTACAGTGTCTTAATATGGTGGGCAGTACTTTGTCTTCCACCTGGCTGTCAGTGGTTTACCGCCATGGTGAGTGTTGTTTCTGCCATGGCGGTTGGTGTGGTACATTGGCTGTCTATAAGAGTTATCACTGCCATGGTCATAATTTGGCGGTACTTTCCGCCAGCCTGTTAGCGGTATTACCACCACTTTATCAATCACCACCAGGGTCTTAATGAGGGCCTTTGTTAGGTCTGCTACTGGTTCAGAATGCAAGTCCAGACAACAAGGGTCAAGAACAATAAACAATGTTATGGAGGTTCGCTACCGACATTATGTATTTACTATGTAATCATTAGTTTTTCAGCAAATTACAGAAGCATAACTGAAAATATTCAGCCAGATAAGGTCTATGAGTGCATTTGACCAATCATCAGCATTTCTATTCTGCTAGGCATTATAATTTAGACAATGAGCACTCGAATTTGGCGGGGATGCACTTAGGGACAGTAGAGAGCGGGTATGAAAGGACAGTGGATTTATCAGTCCTCTAGCATACTACCTCTAATATGTGGCAAATTAATTATGCTTAGAATTGCTTGAACCCATTTCAGGACTAAAGTCGGGCCAGTTTACTCATGCTCCATATTGGGCTACTTCAAACGCAGATTCCGACAATAGCAAATGGCTCAAAGGAGTCTATCATGATTACACAGGAATCATCAATGCATATATTTCACATTGTTCATTCCAGTAGATGAAGTCCGATAGCCACATTTTGCATGATGGCACCTTACACCTACCCCAAAGGCATACAACTCAATACTTAGTGAGCAGCAGAGTTTGGGCTCCAAATCTTTCTATATTAATATTGAATTGATTTGACCCACCCCAGTAATGCCATTTCAGGTGTTAGGCCACCCGAGAGGTCTATCATCTTTGACAAAGTCTCCGACTCTGTTAACCCAAAACTCCTCCCCGTCAGGGCAATCCCATGACAGGTGCATAAACCCAGCCTCCTCCGTATGCCATTTTACACAGCTAGAGTCTTGTCTAATGCCCCATTTTGAGTATTAGGCCCAGATTATCAAGTGTCACTCAACGCAGCCTAGCACCCGAAACTGCTGCATTGCGTTGTGTAACAGGAAGAGGGGAAGAAGACACAATATCTACAGAGATATGGCACTATCCTGCTCTCTCCTTAGCACCAGCACGCAGTCAGGCTGTCTAGCACCATGAATACAATTTTGAACCATAGTGCAAGAGTGTCTGCATGAGTCTAACTTAGGTTTTGTCCTGGGTACCATTCCAGTACAACATTTGGAGAAATAAAAGCATTCTCCTTTTTAACACCTGCTTCGAAGTGGTATTATTGTTTGGCGCAAAAACATGTCTACTATTATAAGTAGATAGGACTTTGGATCAAACACCATGGATGGTTGCATGGGAATGCCCATGTACCGCCAATGGAACTTTCCCTTCACACAGAGTAACGCATAGTAGCACCAAGGGAACACATTTTGTGCTGGAAAGTAAACAAAAAAAGGTTTGTTACACTTTTGTGAAGCAAACTCAACACAAAATGTTTGTTAATCTGGGCAGTTGAGTGTTCTAGTCTGTGAAGTTATCTGAAGTGAATCAGGCAGCGCTTCTTACTAGGCAAGAGTTTGCCAGTTTGGAGCAGCAGTATATCAGCATCTCATCAGTCCATAGGAGGTCGGATATCTCTGGATGCCACTGGGTGTGTGGGGCCTATACTATGGTTTGATTTGATGTGTGAAGAATTGGGATCAATATACTTGATGCTTTTGCCAAGAGCATCAATTCAAGTGGTTTAAAGGACAGGAGTTGCCTCAGGAACTCAGGGGTTACTAGTTTGCTCACCAATAGGAGATGGAAGTATAAGAATCCATCTAATATTGTGAGCTTGTCTGGTCTCTTTATGTGATCTAAAGATACAAATAATCCCTTGTCAGACACGTCTCACCATTTCTCCATGTTCAATTTGTGCATCTTACAAATTACCTTGTTCTTTTTAGTCCTGGTGAACAGCGGGTGGTGTGGTATAGGGAACATAAGTGAATATAGCAGTTCTATTTTCGTTTTGGGTTTAATAGCCGACCTCGCCCTAGCCACAGTCCCCCGCATCCAACGCACCACCACAGGAGGCAGGTCTTTCTCCTACCTCGCCCCCAAAACCTGGAAATCCCTCCCCACCGACCTTCGCAAAACCAAAGACCTACTGGTCTTCAGAAAGAACCTCAAGACATGGTTGTTCGATCAGTGAACCACCCTGCCCCCCGTCTCCCCTCCCCCAGAGCCTTGAAACCCTCACGTGTGAGTAGCGCGCTCTACAAATTTTTTTTGATTGATTGATTGATTGAATAGAATTCCATACCTGCAGCCTGCACTTCACTGTATTAATCTCAGCTATGCCCCTGGGGAGATTTTTGCACAATATCATGGGCAGTGGTGTCAAGTCACCCACAGAGCATACCACTACCAAATGAACTATTTGGTCAGGGGGGTGCAGTCAATGAAAAGCGAATTGTGCATGAGCACACAAATATTACAGTTCCATATCACCTGTGGCAAGTCCAGCCTGTTGAGTTGGGAGAGTCATTATTTTCCAAGCCATGCAAGGTTGCCTTCCTGCCCAAACCGGTTTAACCAGGAAAGACCTTACAATTTGGAAAAATGTCTTAGTGAGAGTTTTTGGTATGTTAGTGGAGTAATATAAAAACATTGGCAATATCACCATTTTGGTGAGGGTCACCTAGTGTATGGGGGCTTTCTCCATCTCTATATCTTTGGTCCTCCCATTTATTGACAACTGTACCATATTTGGTTCTAAGTACCTCATCCTTATTTTGACTAATCTAAATTCCTAAGTATTTCAAACAGTCCATTGCACTATTCTTAACAGAAGTCTGACTCCATTTTTTTGGGGCTAGGGATTAGAACATAGCTGACTTTTCCCAGTTTATGGAAATGCCAGCTACAATGCCAACTCAAACTTTGATAAATTCTCTGAGAACCAGTCTCAGACCTATTTGGGGGTCTTGCATGTATTAAGTTAAGTCATCAGCATATAATGATACTGATATATGTCATGATGAGAATCTAAGTGCATACTCCCAATAATGCTGGTTACGTTTTTGCAGCCAGTGGCTCAAGGGCAATTGCAAACAAGATCATGGACAAAGGGCAGAACTGTTTGGTGCCTCTGAATCAGTGTTTAATTTGTACCGGTGTTTGCCGGCGCTTACTACCAACACTTATTTATCAACAATGTACTTATTTCTGACAGTCACCACGTGGTGGCATCGACTGCCTATTTTTCAGAGGAGAACATCTGTAGAAGGTTGAGAGCAACAATGTACTCTATATGCAGCAGCATTAGCTGGATGTGCTGGCTGTGGTGAACTCCCATTAAATGACTTGGGGCCTGGCACCCCTGGTACTTTGTTTTTTAGAAACTGCATGCCAGCCAGCAGTTTTTCATTGAAAATTGTGGTGGCTTTTATTTATTTTCACAATCACTGTGCCCTGTGAAAATTGTTGTGAATACATTTGCTGAACACAGAGTTCTACAAGGGTAAAGTTTCTGATGTTCTCCAAGTCAATTCATTAATAACCATAAACTGATTAATCTGATAAAGACATTCTCTCTTTTTCTAAAGCAAATGGGCACTTTACAACAATCATGTGTCTAGCAATATGTTATTTGTGACACCTCTTTGTCAGGCCATGAAAAGATTGTCTAGGGTGAGACTGTACCATTCATGTGAGAAACCTGCATAAGTCGCACCAACAAAACTTATCCAAGAATAAAGGCATGACCCCTATTACCCTTTTGATCTGTGTAAACCAAAATATAAGCACTCGTTAGTTAATGGTGCAAAATAAGGCCAAGAAAAGTTTTCAATTTTTCAAACTAGCCTTTGGCCAAACCAACCTCAATCATGAATGATGCCAAATCTTCACATTATCAAAACCTGATCACATTGCTCTACCCTCACCCACAATGAAGCTGAAGCAGATCACCTCATGAGTCCATGAATTCTGCTAGTCTACTTCCATGTACCACAGAATGGAAAAACTGTGAAGATAGCATGCAATCATGCAGTGAACTGCAACCACTTGGAAATGGCTGAACCATCCATCCAGCCCCCTATGGAACCGTTGATGATGGGAGGAACAGAGAAATTGCTGAATGGGAAACCATCAGCCAACCAGAAGAGTTTAACTATTTAAATCCACTCTTATAAGCCAATGAAAGTTAACCGTAATTGCTGAATCAGTCTGAAACAGCAGTTCAAAGGGGTGTAGGCTATGTGGCAGGAATGTTTCATGAAGGACACCACCATTTTTTTAGAATGCTTGTAGCTACATTTAGATGTTCTTTTTCTTGTCCCCAATTTGCTCCACAGGTGAACTAAAAGTCCACTCACACCTACGCACACGCCACAGCCTAATTTATTCACCATTCAAGCTTGGTACACATCACACCGGATCAGTTAAAAGTTTTGCTTCTTACTTCCCAAAATCACTAGCTTACTCTCTAAGCCACCACCCTCCTCATCCTCCCTGCTGACCTATCAGGCACTCTTTGCTCTGGTATTGCTTGATGCACTCTTCATGCACTTCTAATCAATTTCAGCTCACACTTAAAGGCTCACTTCACTGATTAAGTACTGTCTTAAACCACTCCTTTATATCTGGCACTTACACATTATGTTTCAAATCAGCTGTCTTTAATGAAGAGTTAAACCACTACCCACTAATTGCCTTCTAACTACCACCCAGTATTTCAACTTCCTCTTTTATCTGAAATTATGGAATGAGTTGTCTTCAGTTGTCTCACCCAACATCTTTCATCTGACAACCTGCTCAGTCCCTTTTAGTCTATATTCTGTGCACTATACACAACATAAATTTCACTGAAACATTTCACAAACGTCATCACATTAGCGCACCACATTAGCCTCTTTTCTATCCTAATACTACTCCTAGATATTTCTGCTGCATCACATTGCCTCTTATTTGCCTCCTTAATCCCCTAGATAGTACCAGCTCATTCTTCAATTGGTTGTACTACGGAATATTGAACCCCAGAATATCGTGGTACAAGAATGCTGAGGACAGAATTTTGAAGGACAAAATATTGAAAAGTAAGTGTGTATAGGGAAGTATAGATTTACTATCCCTAACTCCACATCTCCACATACATACCTTGAAGATGTATATATATGGAGTGAGGTATAGAAAATCTAGAATGAGTTACCTGTTGATATTTTGTTTTAGATATTTTGTCCTTGATTTTTTATCCCATCGATATTCTGGTATCTGTATTCAGGATACACACCCTGCTGAACTTGTTCTCCTCCTACAGATCTGGCAATTGTTTCTTGTAAGTTTGGGACACCAAGATAACTTCACTCACATATCTACCTATCAAAGTCTATCAAGAATCATGAGTCCAGGGCACTCTTTTTTTTACCACTTCACATTTATCTCTGTGACATCCTCTCTTTGTTTGTTTTTTCTTGCCACCTATATGCAAATGACAACTATCTTCTTCTTTCCAACAGTCTCTCCTCATCTTCTGAAGTAGATATCTAGCTTTCTCAATGCTATTCTGCACTGATGGTCCACCATTTCAAGACTGGGAGGGCCATTCCTCAAACTCCCTCAAAAACAGAGGTCCCACATTTTCACAGTTCATTGGCACCTGTGCCTTTGCCCAACTCAGTCACCTCAATTCTCTTAAAATTTCTTCCTGTACCAGAAATCTTGGTGTACACTTTAAGCTGTCCATGCACAAAACATTTTCCATCACCAGTCTAGCCAATCAGTGTATTACCAAGTTCCTAAATATATGAAAGAGCCACCCGGCATTTCAGTACACATTGCCAGAGCACTGATCAAATCACAGATACGCAGTCAACTAGATTGCTGTAATAATCTATTAGTGAGCCTCCCCGGTACTCTTTTCTTCCCAAGAACAAAGTTCCCTTTTTCGCTACTAGACCCCTATGCAACTTCCCAAAGCTTACACCTACCTCGGTATGCGTCATTAAATCTGCTGTCTTTCTGCTATAAATAGGGTCCCCTAAAAAATGTTGATACGTTTATTCAAGACTATGCATAAATAATGTCCAGAATATCATTAAGACACCGTTGTCCACTACACGCCAACCAACCTAAGATCTGCAATCAACATCTCCTAATACTACCAAGCATCAAAGTGCTACAGCTGCTCATATGTTCTTCTAGGATCCTTCCACATGAACTGACCTACCCAGTAATCAGATTGTGTGCCTGTTAGAAATTGGTCTCTAGTTGGCAGGGGTATGCACCCAGTCCAATTAAAGACCATCACTCTAGCCAGGGTAAGTCAGATACACACTAAAAGATAACCTATGCTCACCCTCTGGGAGCCTGGAACAGAGCAGTCAGGCTTTTAAAAAAAGGCAATTTGTAAAGTATTTGTGCAGCACACACACAGTAACCCATTGAGTACACCACAAAAAGACTCCACACAGGTTTAGAAAAATAAATAGACAATAATTTCATAAATAAATCAAGACCAACACAACAAAATCTAATGAGTAGAAGTTGAGTTATGAATTTTTGAAGAATAAAAGTGTTCTAGTGTTTAGAAGCAAATATCGCTTTATGGGTTACTTGAGGTCATGCTAGACCGAGGCAAAGTCAACAGTACAAGCAGACCGCGATGGAGCGTGAGTACATTGATCCTGATCTCAAGCACATGATGAAGTGTTGATGTGTTGATGGATGCATTGATGTCACTCCCGCCGTTAAGGGATGCGTTGATTTTTCACACGCATTGATAGTGATGCGTTGGTTTCCAAATATGCTAGTTAAAGCCGCAATGTGTTGATACCAAAGCTGATGTGGCAGGTTCCTCCATGCTATTGAAAGTATGCGGCGATCTTCCTTTAGCAATGGTGGCGATGCAGTGGTTTCAGGGCTATGCCAATGCTGATGCCCTGGGTGCCACTTCCAGCAGACAGGAGATGCATCAATTTTGCTGGTGCAAGTTTCTGCGTCCACTTCCAGTGAACCAACAATGTCTTGGAGATCACTTTGGCGGTCAAGGCAGAGTTTAGCTTTCCCTCAACAAGGTCAGAGAGCAGCAGACAGCAGGGCAGCACAGCAGAAAGGAAGTCCTTCCAGGTCAGCAGTCCAGCAGAGTGACAGTCCTTGAATCAGCACGGAAGTTCATCAGATCTTCTGATGGTGTCCAGTTGTAGGCCCAGAAGTGTCTTATTTGGTGGGGTCAGAGACCCAGCACTTATACCCAAATGTGCCTTTGAGTGGGGGTGACTTCAAAGAAGAGTCTTTGAAGTGCACAAGTATCCTTTCTTCCTCAGCCCATGCTCCAGACTATCAGAAGGGGATAATCAGTGCTTTGTGTGGGGACAGTCACTGCCTATTCTGGGTTGTCAGCCTCTCCCACCATTCTTGACTAGGAAGAGCCATCTGATTGCAGATGAGTGTTCAGTCACACAGAACCTTTCAATCAATCAATCAATCAATCAAATAAAGGTCTTAAGCGCACTACTCACCCGGTAGGGTCTAAAGGCACTGGGGGGGGGGAGGTTACTGCTCGAAGAGCCATGTTTTGAGGTGCTTTCTGAAGGTTAGGAGGTTCTGGGTCTTGCATAGGTTGGTGGGGAGGGAGTTCCAGGTTTTGGTGGCGAGGTGGGAGAAGGATCTGCTGCCAGAGGTGGTGCGTTGGATGTGGGGGACTGTAGCGAGGGCGAGGTTGGCAGAGCGGAGCTGTCGAGTTGGTTTGTGGAAGTTGATTCGTTTATTGAGGTAGGCCGGTCCGGTGTCGTGGAGGGCTTTGTGAGCATGGACAAGGATTTTGAAAATTATCCTTTTGTTGATGGGCAGCCAGTGTAGGGATCTGAGGTGGGTGGAGATGCGTTTGTGGTGAGGGAGGGTGAGGATGAGATGTGCGGCTGCGTTCTGGATGTGCTGGAGTTTTCTCTGAAGCTTGGCTGTGGTCCCAGCGTAGAGGGCGTTGCCGTAGTCCAGTCTGCTGCTTATGAGGGTGCTGGTGACCGTTCTTCTTGTTTCTAAATGAATCCATTTGAAAGTCTTGTATAGCATGCAAAGGGTGTTAAAGCAGGAGGATGATATGGCGTTGATTTGCTGAGTCATGGAGAGAGATGAATCCAGTATGATGCTGAGATTGCATTTATGGGTGGTGGGTGTTGGGGGTGGTCATAGGGTGGTGGGCCACCGAGAGTCGTTCCATGCTGTCTTGTTGGGACCGAAGATGATGATCTCGTTTTTTTCTGAGTTCAAATTGAGGTGGCTTGCTGTCATCTAGTTAGCGATGGTGAGGAGTCCGGCGTGTAGATTATTCTTGGTGGTAGATGGGTTCCTCGTGAGGGAGATGATGAGCTGGGTGTCGTCAGCATATGAAATCATGGTGAGGCCGGGGGGGCAGATGTTGTTGGCGAGAGGAGCCATGTAGATATTGAAGAGGGTGGGGCTGAGGGAGGATCCTTGGGGGACCCCACAGATGGTCTTGGTGGCTGTAGACCGGAAAGGAGGGAGGCGAACTCTTTGGGTTCTTTCGGAGAGGAAGGAGGTGAGCCAGTCCAGGGCTTTGTGGTGAATTCCAGCGACGAAGAGGCGTGTGCGAAGGGTTTGGTGGCATACGGTGTCGAAAGCTGCGGAGAGGTCTAGGAGGATGAGGGCGACGGTTTTGCCCTTGTCCAATCTGGTCCTGATGTCGTCTGTACAGGCGATGAGGGTGGTCTCAGTGCTGTGGTTTTTGCGGAATCCAGACTGTGAGACATCGAGTATGTTGTTGTCTTCTAGGAAGCGAGACAGTTGTATGTTTACTATCTGCTCCATGGCCCTTGCGGGGAAGGGGAGTAGAGAGATAGGTTGGTAGTTTGTGAGGTCTTTAGGGTCTGCTTTGGGTTTTCTGAGAAGAGCGTTGACTTTGGCGTGTTTCCAAATATCTGGGAAGGTTGCAGTCTCAAAGGAGCTGTTGATGACGGCCTGGAGCTGGGGAGCGATGATTTGGCTGGCCTTGTTGAAGATGTGGTGGGGGCAAGGGTCTGTTGGGGAGCTTGAGTGGATGGAGCTCATGGCATTGCCGGTTTCTTTGTCGTTGGTGGGGGTCCAGGTGTTTAGTACGTTGGTGAGGCAGGGAGCCATGGTGTTGGCTGTGACAGTGGTGGTGATGGTGGGTGATGACGATGTGAAGCTGTCGTGTATGTCTGCAATCTTGTGGTGGAAGTAGTTGGAGAGGGAGTTGCAGAGGTCTTGGGAGTGTGGAGGGTCGATGGTGCAGGATTTGGGTTTGATGAGTTCTTTGATGATGGCAAAAAGTTCCTTGCCATTGAGTGCGTTGTCTACTATGCGTTCTTTGTAGAAGGATCGTTTGGTGGTCCGGATGATCTGGTGATGTTTGCGCATGCTTGATTTGAGGGCAGAGAAGTTGTTCCCTGAGGGTTCTTGGCGCCAGGCTTTCTCAATTTTTCAGCATTCACATTTGGAAGACTGAAGTTCTGCAGTGAGCCAGGGGGCTGTCTTGTTGGTGCGGGTGTTGTTGGATATTTTGAGTGGGGTGAGGGAGTCTGCGCATGCTTCTAGCCATTGTGTGAGGTTGAGGGCAGCGGCTTTGGGGTCGTTGGTACTGGGAGGTGGAGCTTGTGCGAGGTTGGAGATCAGTTGTTCTTTGGAGATCTTGTTCCAATTCTAAGTGGGTGGGTGAGGTGACCAGTTGCTTGAGGCCAAGGTTTGGGAGGTTGTCCAGCAGGGCTGTGGAATTGCAGTCGTGGGTACTTTCCAGGTGAAAGTTAAGGTCACTGAGGAGTAGGTAGTCCGTGGAGGCGAGGGCGTGGGAGCTGATAGTGTCAGCGATGGTGTCACAGAATGGGGGGCAGGGTCCTGGTGGTCTGTAGATGAGAGTTCCTCTTAGGGTGGTGTTGGCGTTGATGTGTACCTGAAAGTGTAGGTGCTCTGCGGTGTCTAGGATGTTGTTGGTGTTGGTGAAAATCTTGATGGAATTTCTGAATATTCTGTGTACCTTTCTGTATTTGTAGCTGTCTATAGGGAATGCACAAAGTGTAGCTGTCACCCAGCCCAGACGTGTATTGAAAAAAGGCTATAGGCACAGAGAGCTGTAAGAGCACAGAAATGTCCCCTTTCTAAAAGTGGCATTTCTTAAATAGTAAGGTTAAATCTGACTTTACCAATGAAGAGGATTTATCATTAACATTCCAGAAATATGAAACATGATCCAGCTTCTCCTGTCTAATTAGGATTACAATTTAAAAGTGTATTAAGGAATTCACAATGTTAACCAATGAGAGGAGTAGGCCTTGCAGTACCACTTTGGGAGTACCAGGACATGTATAATTTAAAAGCATATGTCCTACCTCAGCAACCTGCCCTATGGGCTTCCTTGGGCCTAACTTAGGGCTGACATATCTAATAAAAGGGAAGATTCAGGCATGGCAAGCGGTTTTAAATGCCAAGTTGAAGTAGCAGTCAAACTGCATACACTGGCTCTGCAGTGGCAGGCCTGAGACATGTTTAAAGGGCTACGTCAGTGGGTGACACAGTCAGTGCTGCAGGCCCACTAGTAGCATTTAATTTGCAGACTCTGAATACATACAGTTCACTTTACTAGGGACATATAAGTAAATTAAATATGCCAATTGTGGATAAGCCAATGTCACCACATTTTAAGGAGAAAGCAGAAGAACATTAGCATTGGTTGGCAGTAGTAAAGTGCACAGAGCCCAAAAGCCAAGGAAAACGTGGTCAGAAAAAGAGGAGAAGGATGGCAATAAGTTTGGGGGTGAGCCTTCAGGGAGGGCCGTTTTCCTACAGTGCCTCATTCGAGGTCTTTAAACTAGTTCCTATATATATATATATGTAGATGCAAATGTCATTAATTTTAATTTGGAGTAAATTCTCGGTCTACCACTGTACATTAAGATCACTGTCACTCCAAGATTCCCAACAGCATTTTAGGCTCAATTACCTGTCAACTGTGTTGGTTCCTGCACTACCTAAACGATAGTAGCTTCTGTTGCAAACTGTAGAAGAGAGAAAGATTATGAATCTTTCAGAACAATTTGATGGCTCCAAAATACACAGGGATGGGAAAAGAAGGTCATGAGTGAATTATCCCAGCTGAGGCCGGGCTATCCAGTTGAATTCAATTCAATAAAAAATGTGTGTTATTTTTAAAGGCAGTTACTTTAAATAGGTACCATTAAGTTCTTTGCAAGTGGACTACATATATTGTCTTCGGAAGCTTTTAACCTGGTCTTTTCATGGTGACCCAGCATGGCATTCACTTCCTGGACATCTAATAAAGTGAATGTCTTTCTCGTCCATGAAAATATACTTAGGTCCTTATTTAGAGCTTGGTGGACTCAGTACTCTGTGAAAACATTGCAGATATCTCATCCCCTGTCTTCTAAGTGCTATAGACTGCAGTTTACCTGTAATACGGTGGACAGAATATCTGCCACATTTGTGACAGAGTATTACATCGGTCAAACTCCAAATACGGCCCTTGGCTTATCAACAGCAGGTCTGGTCTTATTATTTCTGGCATAGAGTGTCAGGAATGAATTATTACAAAAAATTCAATTTATAAGGACACAGATTTTTGGCTCTATCGGACCTCTGCCATGGGTTTGGGAGACATGAGGAATAGCGAAGGTTTCATATTTTGTGGATCCCCGTGGCCCTCATATTGATTGCCCAGAAGTTGCAGTCGCGGATGCTCCCAGTGAGGCACAATGGATTTGTAAAATTAATTTTGAAATGCAAAAGAAAGGTCTGTTTTGCTGTGATTTAGATACATACCTCAGCTAACTATCAGAGATATGGGATTGTTTTTTCACTCAGTTGGTGATTTTTTAAAAAAGATTAGGAAGGCAGAAGAAATATGAAAATACATGAAATATGTATTGGGGACCAGTTAAAATATCGACTGGAAACATAGCAAAAATCCTGTAAGGGAATGGGTCTGAAGCTGGGATAAATTTATTTCCATTACCATCTGTGTTTGTTCACTTGAACACATTTCTCATTGAGAAATAGTGGTTCCACTTTCCAGAATGACTGGATGCCATGTCTTGACCGATATGTTGGACAATAATGTGATCAAATCACTTCAGTAATGAAAACAAGGTTTTGAACTAGATGAACTCAAGAACCTATACCAATTTCAAATCAAGCACCGGCTTCTACATCTAGGACACAAATTGACAGCTACAAGCACTAGAAAGAGTTTTGGGCATCACAGTGTGTCAAAATACTTCACATCGATCCTAAACCGGGCCTGCAACATATTGTTCCCACTTGATAACAGGAGATATGTGGAAAAGTGAGAGACAGATATAAGGGCACAAAATGGAAACAGATCAGTGTAAGAGACTATGGCGGTCATTCTGACCGTGGCGGGCGGCGGTCTCCGCCCGCCATGCGGTCACCGCCGAATGACCGCCCCGCGGTCAAAAGACCGCGCCGGCCATTCTGGCTTTCCCGCTGGGCCGGCGGGCGACCGCCAAAAGGCCGCCCGCCGGCCCAGCGGGAAAGCCCCTGCAACGAGGAAGCCGGCTTTGAATGGAGCCGGCGGAGTTGCAGGGGTGCGACGGGTGCAGTGGCACCCGTCGCGATTTTCACTGTCTGCTAAGCAGACAGTGAAAATCTTCATGGGGCCCTGTTAGGGGGCCCCACAACACCCGTTCCTGCCATCCTGTTCCTGGCGGTAAGAACCGCCAGAAACAGGGTGGCGGGAAGGGGGTCGGAATCCCCATGGCGGCGCTGCTTGGAGGATTCCCTGGGCCAGGGGAAAACCGGCGGGAAACTGCCGGTTCCCCTTTTCTGACCACGGCTTTACCGCCGCGGTCAGAATAGCCCAGGAAGCACCGCCAGCCTGTTGGCGGTGCTTCCGCGGTCCCCGGCCCTGACGGTCATGGACCGCCAGGGTCAGAATGACCCCCTATGGGCCTCATTACGAAGCTGACAGTCCAACGACCGCCAGCCTTGCGATGACGGTCAGACTGCCGCAACTGTGGCAGTCCGTCTGCCACATTACAACCCTGGCGGTCGAACCTGCCAGGGGACCGCAGTCCCTGCCAGGAACATGGTTCCCAATGGGGTGACGCCGATCAGAGTTGTACTAAGTCAGGGCAGCACTGAACTCAGCGCTGCCTGGCTGAGTACAACTCAGCTTTCCGCCAGCCTTTCCATGGCCGGACCCCACCATGGAAAGGCTAGCAGAAAGCCAGTGCCAAGGCCACAGTGGGGCCACTGCACTCCCTACGGCATGGGCAGTGCAGGGGCGCCCCTAAGATGAGACTGAATAAAACAAATATAATTTTGCGTTATAAAAAGTAATTCTAAATTATTTATTTAGATAACTTAGCTAGTTTAATATAATGAAACATTACACAGTAGATCAACCTATTTTTTTAAATTCGTAACAGGAAAGAGTGGATCTGTCACGAGATAACTGATTCATGTTTTACAACAGCTTTATATATAGCACTGTGGGGCTTGATTGATTAATTTCTTTTTACCACGACTATTGACTTGTTATTATTTTATTGTATATTCACGGGACTCTTATTTTTCATCTCCTTCATTTTGCATTATATTAGCCATGGTTGAAGCTCGTTTTCATTTTTAATACCTGAAATCCTTAAGAAAAGACTTGAATCAAAAAAGTATTTTAGCTTTGCCAAAACAGAAGAGATGATCAATAGTATAATTGCAAGAAAATTAATCAAATTGAGACAGTGGAACAATCGATAATGTTTCTTAACTGAGATGCGCCTACTTCCTGGGATGCTTTCTACTGTTGAATGAGCAGCCTAACGAAATCGCGCATTGAGAGTTACTTACGTTTAGTTCTGACAGAGATCAAAAACTCCTGGCATGTTTGAAGGAAATGAATGGCCTGGCACACTGTAACACTGCAAGAAGTTAAGGCAGTGGTTCCCAAACTTTTTCGAACCGTGGCTCCCTTGACCATTTTGGCCATTGGCTGCGGCTCCCCGTTATGTCACTTTTTTTGGCGGGTGGAGGGTTGTAAGCCAGGACTCAGGAGCACTTCCATTTTTCTCCCTAAAAAATAATTAGGATGAAGCCGATAAAGGGCTTCTACGATAGGAACTTGTCTTTAGTGACTTGGAGTACCCATTGCCAGTAATCGCTGCTGCAGGCCAATGAGCAACATTTTTGTCACGCTCTTTCTGCCTGCCATAGTGCTTTCTCCTTGTTCCTGGCAAGTAAAAAAAAAAAAGAAGCACATTAGCATTTTTGATCTCAGATCCTGCAGGACCACACTTGGAAGTCCCACATATAACAAAAGACCTGATTCAGGCCTCAAGGGGAGAAATACATTCTCCTGATTCTTTTCTTTTTTAATCTCCCACTTTCCTCTTAAATGTTGACTTTTTTGTCCTTTCATGATTACCATCTTTTTTTGAGTAGCTGCAGAACATGGACAGAAGTAACACTACATCACTGTCCTGATTGTGCCAGACCCTGCCTAAACGGACACACAATTTATTAGGCAAGACATCATGCGGTGGCCCAAACCATTCCAGACGCTGAAATCTGTGGCTTCCCTAACACCCCCACATGGCACTCCCACATGGGTTACTCAGGGCTGCAAATGCACATTACAAAACAAGTTTGATTTTTGCACTGTGATTCTTTCTTTTTCATACAACCGTACGGCTCTGTTCCAAACATATCATCTTTAGAATGAAGTTGTATGGTAGTATGTAAGAGAAAGAATCGCAGTGCAAACAGTGCTTAATTTGAGCCAGTGCTTTCCGCAGGGCTTAATTTGAGCAGGAGGTTTCCGTTTTTCTGCATCAGACATTTAGTAAGAGCAAAAGATACATATGGGAACTGTGGAGGAAGAGAAAAACTAAAAAGCATCACAAAGGGAGAAAGCAGAATGCTGCATCAGTGAGCTGAAGGAGTAGGGAATGGCTGTCAATGGATTAAAGAGGCCCGAGAAGGCTCGCACATTTAAATGCAGCATCCGCTTGTTTCAAAAGAGAGCTTTCAGCACAGCACATTTTTATTTACAAATTAAGCACTGGGTTTCCAGTGGGGGGCACCAGCACTTATTTTTAAGGACTGGCACTTAGGCCCATATTTATGAAAATTTTGCACCATTTTTTCATTCTTTTTTTACGCAAAAGCGGCACAAACTTACAAAATATAGTTATATTTTGTAAGTCTGCGCCGCTTTTGCATAAAATAATTACGCAAATGCAGTGCAAACTTTTCATTAATATGGGCCTTAGTTTTCTGCATCAGGCATTTACTGCGAGCAAAGGCACATATGGGAAAGGCAAAGGAAGAGAAGGACGGAAAAGCTCCACATTGGGAGAAAGATGCAAGAGTGAACTGAAGGGGCAGGGAGAAGTGGTAAATTGATTGAAGAGGCCCAAGATGGCTTTAGGATCAGCGCTGCCTCAATGTTCTGTGCGTGCATATTTAATTGCAGTAGCCACGTGTTTCAGAGGAGAGCTTTCATGTACGTTTTTGTTTATAATAATTAAACACTGAGCTGAAACAAATCAAACTTGATGGGTTTTACAATTTACTATGTAACACTCCAAAACCCTAACAAGTTTGATTTATTTCCACTGTGATTCTTTCTTTTTCATACTACTGTTCGGCTCCAATCTAAATGTAACTTGTCGTTAGAATGGAGCCGTACATTAGTATGAAACAGAAATAATCGCTGTGCAGATAAATCAAACTTATTAGGTTTTTGCAATGTTACAATGTCTATTGTAAAATCCATCAAGTTTGGTTTGTTTCCACTGCAGGTATTTCTCTTTCATACTACTATGCAGCTTTGTTAGCTGTTCGGTCCCGAGGTGGGATTGGTCCAGGTCTCGGTAAGGAAGGTGATGTCCGGTCGGGCGGTGTCGATCAAATCCCAGTGTTCAGTGGCATGCTTGTGGAGGGAGTGGATGTTCAGGAGGAGGCAGTTGATGGGGTTGGGACTGTGGTGCACTGTTCTTCTGAACTGGCCCTGATACGTAGTGAAGACTTGTGTACGATGGCGAGTTCTCCACCTGGGCGGGAGAGCTGGTCCCTCCTTAGGGTGCTGCATCTGTCCGGGATGGCGATGGCGATGTTTGGTCCCGAGGTGTGATTGGTCCAGGTCTTGGTAAGGAAGGTGATGTCCGGTCGGGCGGTGTCAATCAAATCTCAGAGTTCAGTGGCATGCTTGTGGAGGAAGCGGATGTTCAGGAGGAGGCAGTTGATGGGGTTGTGATCAGTGTTGGTGTTTCTGGGTGTGGGGAGTAAAAGTGATGTTCGGTTGGGCGGTGTTGGTCAAATCCCAGAGTTCAGTAGCATGCTTGTGGAGGGAGCAGATGTTCAGGAGGAGGCAGTTGATGGGGTTGTGGTGGGTGTTGGTGTTTCTGGGTGTGGGGAGTGCCTTCTGCTTGTTGTGTCTAGCACTTAAGATGCTGTTCCTACATGAAAAAGGTCAGTGGGTGTCCCTGGGGGATGTGGTGCAGCAATCCCTTAGATGTCCTGTGTTAAGGCGGTGTTGGGTCACGGAGTCGTGATGGATGCTGGCCAGGGGAAGGCTTGGTGGAAATCCAGGGTTCCTGGCACTAGGCGTGGTCCGGGTGCGGACGGGTGCAGGTGAGCTTGCCTTTACCGCGCCTTTTGGTGTGCCGATGTGCGGGGCCCCCATTAAGAAGGGAAGGTGGTCCGGTCAGCTGGGAGGCAGGAGGGTGGTGAACCCGCTTCGTGCAGGGGGGCTGGGGCCGCAGGAGCAGCGTGGGAGGGAGAGTGCCAGGGAAAGGACAGAAAGAGGGAAAAGACAAAAAAAGGACAGAAAAAGAGGGAAAGCCAAAACGTAAAAAACAAGTTTAAGGAAAAGCACACACACACACACACACAAGGAAAGGTAGAAATAAAGAAGCAGGAGTAAAGAAGAGAGACAGAGATACTTACTTGTGATGGCCACTCGACCACCAGGGATGAGGTGCAGGCAGGAGCCTGCGGGTGGAAGAGGGCCTGGAACTGAGAGTCAGACAGACTTTCAGTTTGTTTCTCAGGCAAGGCAGAGGCAGCAGCAGCCAGAGGAGTTGGGGAGGGAAGCAGACACTTAGCAGGAATGTCCTACATTCCTCAGATCTGTGTTAGAGACAGTTGTGTGGTCTCAGATGAAAATCTGCTTATTTGGAGGTTCTATCAACAATGAAGGGTTCTCTTAAAGGATTGTTAGGGAGCTAATTACAAGGGTGCTATTTCCTTGATCACAAATGACATAGATGATATTATTTTGTCTCTGATGAGCACATCTGTAAAACCTTGCCTCTGTGCATTAAGGTGGTTATGACAAAAAGGATTACGGCAGCAACATTGAGATATCTAAGGAAGGCAGAGAAAAATACAATTCCTATTGCCAATATTTAAAGAGATGTTTTCCAATCTAGAGTCAGTTTTTTTCTACTTGCCAATAGATGAGAGACCTTAAATTATATCACATTAAACATCAAGGTTGTTTCCCTGAGAAGGCTGATTGTAAACCTTATGTCCTTAATTGGTAGTCATTCACTGATCAAAGTGTGCTCCGTTTTTGTACTGTATAGGTTGTAAGGCTGGTGAGGTGGATCAGAGAAAGTTATTAAAATAACTGTAGAGAGAGGGCAGTGCTTTATTGATTTTGGATTGGTGCCTTTTGTTAGATTAAAACTTAAAAAAATACAAATTTGAAACTTTATCATAAACAGAGGTATGGTACTCAAATATCGATTTCTAAATAGTGTGCTACAATAATAATGTAGTAAAAAATCAACAACCAAAACACTGACAAGGTAAGTATATTTAAGTATATGTAACTCCACATATATGCACTATATACTGTATATTCTAAGTGAGTAATTGCAACTTTGTATACATAGTTTAGTTGTAGTACAACAGAAAGGCTCCATGAGCAAATCAAATTGGGTCAGTGGTTTTTAAGTTTATATTCAGTGCTCCACGCAATTTGCTTCATGGTGTTAATCTTCAGTGGGTAAGGAGTGCAGAGTTTTATCATTCATTGACATATGGTTAGGAACACAAGTGCCTTTTTGTTGCAAGATCTAAAGTAACACATACATTTCCAGCTTGAACCTATACACACCTGGAACATCTTTGGTTTACTGATTTTATTGATTTCTTCATCGTTTTTCCATAAATAATGGGATCCCTCCCACTAGTAGGATCATGAATAAATTGAAAATGATATAACATAGTCTATGCAAAACTGACCCTAATGTTTCTTTAAATAATCCTAACATACACTTTTTCGCAGCCTTGAAATGTGCTATTACACCTTTTGGGTACATAACATGAAACCGGGTTTCTAATCATTCAATAAGTGAACATAGATATGTCGTTTGTAGTAGATGCAGTATTCCATTTGCACCATGTGCAACTCAAGTTTCATAATAATGACTTACTGATTCTAATATTAAATCTTGTTTCAACAATAAGGAGATTATGCTTGTCTGTTTATTCAAATTTATTTATGAAAGCTTGTTATTGTTTGGACAATGCAACTAATTTTGATGGGTCTATAACTACAGCATTCAATTGAATCATCCACATTCACTATATATATATAAAAATCAATTCTCAACGTAACAATAGTTTTCTATGAACATTCTATAATTTGTGAAATTTTTGTTTTTGATGATACTTTCAGCTTGTAACATTATCAGTAGCTGTTGCATTGCATTCATCATATAATATTATTTATTTACATATAAGTAAACTCTCTAATGGGCTTGAGCATTCTTTTGCATTCAAAAACACAGATTGTTTGGTAAACAATCAATGCATTGAATAGAGAATTTCCCACATATATTTCAAGAAAAAGTTCCCCAATTGCATGTACCATTCATCTTTCTTTTCATGTATTAATGGTAATTGTAACAATTCCAAGTATTAATCATGTGATACTTAATTTTTTATAGACTTTAAGGTAAGAATTTAAGCTCCTATAACGAACTAAAAATTATATATCGACTCATGCTTGCTCAGCACTTTCCCATAATCACTCAGATTAAATATATGAAGTATTTCAACATCATTAATCAGGTTCTATGGAACACTACATGATTTCAGTTTTTGTAAAAAAGTTTCCAAAGTGATTGAAGTAATCTCTGAAGTTGTATATAGATATAGATTTTCATTATCATCTCTTAATTATTATCTATTATTTTTAATGTTACTTACATATTTTTGATTTCTATTTCTCTTATTGTTGGAAGAGGGTCTGCAACAATTCTATGCATTATAGCCATAGTAGTTTATACAACCAAATCATATTTAATTTTCTTTTCTGTCATGTTGGACCCTTGAGAAAAACATAAGTATTCATGTTTTCATGCAATGTATGCATGTGTATTTTTTTTTTATACCATTTCTAATCAGTAACAATTTACCAAACCCTGGCAGAAGAGCCTACACTATTGGTATCAACATGCTCTCTGTTCTACCCAGGGCCAGCTTTGTTTGCTAATTGTCCTGCTATTCCGTTAGTAAATATTTTATTACATTATTTTGTTTAGGAGCTCCAAGCACAAGTTCCTTCAGAACAAGCAGACATTTTTAACAGTGCCATTAGCAATTAATGTTTGCAATTCATCTTCATTCAGTGCTCTTTCCTTTAGGTATGTTTTAGCAATTCATTAACATTAGCAAAACCTGCACACATTACCTTTTGAATATAAACATTAAAAAATACAAACCGTTTTAATAAATAGCATACTGGAAATACTGTATGTGGTCGTTCAATCTTCAAGTCTTCTATTCCCCTTACTGGTTTTACTTTTATGGTTGCATTCAAAGCTGATTATTGTCTTTGAGTATAATTCAAATGCAAAAATCCCCTTTTACCTAGAAATAAGTGTTCAATTGAAAATTGTTGCATTTTCATTGTGAAAATATGTTTTACCATCATTGTTCTCAGTGCATTCAATATACATCAGCATTCTGATTGTAGCAGGACATTTGGTTGTTCACCATAGTGAAATGAGGATCAGCGTTGTGCATTGTTGCATGTGTCTGTAGTTCCATGAGCGCATTTATCATGTTTCTGTTACATTCACTGGCAAAGGGGCCTGGAGGCAAGATGTCATCTAATTCAAGATGAACAGTATGTAGCCTTTAGTCAGTATCTTCTGATTCGAGATTTTCATAATCTTGTTCCTCCAAGTAGACACCATAGTGCAGCTAATCTTTTTTAAGATACTTTTTCAGTTAGCCTTTGTAATTAATGTTGGTGATTCAACATTGTCAAGGTTGTAACTGGAATTTCTATATCCAGACCATATTCTCCATTCACAATCTTCAGAAGAACAAGCATTAGCAAAGTCAATAGCTCTGACCTTTCCCACTGAGCTTTTGACTTGCAAATGCTTGTTCTCTGGGCTATACGTTAATATTAGTTCACATTCACGAGTAAGCAAAACCTCAGAAAACTTGCAGCAATAAATTAATGATAATCTGTAACAAGCCTAACTACCTGCACACTCACGCAGATGGATGGACGTTAACTTGAAATTAAGAAAATATCTGCTAATTAAAATAAAGGATAAATACCCCATTCAAAGATGGCTGCCTACATCAGTGCCTAATTGCTATACAGTTTACTGACAGCAGCAACGAGTGGCCTTTTGCCAGGGTGCAAAGAGATGCTGGGCCATTGCAAAAGTAATTAAATAAATGAATAATAAAAGAGAAATGTATATATATATATATTTTTTTTTTTAAAGGTCAAGCTAGTGGCCCACCTTCTCTAACACTGGAAGAGACTATTTTTCACATTGTGCACAGGAAAACATGCAGTGATTCAGTGAAGGTGAGACTGTTGCTGCAGTGGGCTGACCCACTGCACTATGTTGTGTACTACTTTATGTATTACATATACATTTTTTAAATAACATCCTCCAGGGCCAGACCTAAATATGTTTTTACAACACCTAATCACTCTGATGGCAACTTATTTCATTATTTTAGCAGTCTGCGTGATCTAATGATTAATCAGTAACACCAAAAACCACAATGTGCAAGGGGATCCAATAACATTCCAAAGATTTGGAATCCTCTAAACATTAACAGCCAACATGTGTTTACCTCCCTTCATGGTACGGAAACTTGGGGCTTTCTCAAGGCTGAAAGTGCAATCCAACAACATAAATTCAAAAATACACAATAAGAATTTGGGGAGGGAAAATGCCCAGTTTAGGCAAGTACAAGCATAGAGAGAGAGAGTATATCCGTCAACAGAGAAATAAGGACAAGGAAGAGAGAAGCAAAGAGGCAGAAATGCCAGAAGACAAATAGTAAAACACAAAATAGGTATGACGTGAAATCAACAATCCCTAAATAATATAGTTATTGTAGGAAATTGGCCCATTGCTCCCATAGTCAACATCCAAATAATGTACAAAGTTAGCAAGGTAAAGAGCGTCAAACAGGCATTATTTCATAGACAAAGGGGTGAGCCAGTCATGTATATTAGTGGGAGATAAGCCTGTAAGAGTCTGCATAGTAAAACAATGTCATATGGAAACAATATTCATGAGGAAAACAATCATAACACAATGGGATCATCATACATATGGGTCCCACAACGGAATAAAATAGGGCGTCATAAAGGGCACCAAGTCCAGCCAGTGCTGAAGGGGGAAAAAATTTATGAAAATAAGAAGCCATCCAGCTTGGCATTTACTGTTTAGTAAAACGTTAAGAGTAAAGAGAAAACATAGGTTTAAATATCTGCCTTCATAGGAATAACCCCCAGTGTAAGACATGCTATAGAAGTGGACGTAGAGAATAGAACAGGGAATCCCCAAGATATGAAGCAAGAAAATATGAAAGTAACCAGGTGCCAAAAGATGTGCTGGTGCAAAAACCAAAGTAGTCACTGGTGTTACTGTATGGCCACCATGATCTTAGTAATGTAATGTCCACAGACACAGATAGGAGAGAAGCTACTAAAAGTGAAATAAGTTAGCCAACTGAAAACTGAAGCAAACAGACTCCCCGCAGGATAAAGCAGTGCTGAGCCCTTTGATGAAATCTGTGGCCAAGGAGGGGCAATGGGGTTGAGCTGCTTACTGAGTGGTGATGTCACTGGGAAAATGAATTCTGGCACACGGATGCACAATATGAATAGGATATGAACCTGCAAGGAATACATGCCACAATTTGTCAGACAATAAGGTTGGGCCAAATGAGTAGTGAAAAGGGCGACCATAATGACGACACACCTTGTAATACATAGGAGAAGCGCAGTCCTAAAAGAATATAAAGTGACAAGCAGGGTTCCCAAATCTAAAAAATCTAAATTACGACAATTGACTCATCAGATACATGGATTATGAGTGGGCTATGAAGGCTGAAAAACGAAGCCCTGCATTACCTCTACTTGTTGGGTGTCAATTACGGTCAGGTGGCAACAGCGAACCTTGTGTGAGGTATAGTAAAATAACATGGTAGTTATGTAGTCACCATGTCTTATGTAGTGGATTGACTTCCAGGGGTGAAGTAAAAAGCTATGCTGCTCCTGAACCAAGTCAAAGTTAGGCGCCATATTAGAAATATGGAATGGATAAAGTACCTGAGGAAACATAAAATGCAAATGGCAGTCTGGAAAATTCCAGAATAAACTTGGGCCCAGATTTAAGAGGGCCCAGTGCCATTCTAATGACACATTGGCATAATTTCTTAATACTAATGTGGCATTAAATGGCCAAAAATGCAACACCATATTTACAAAGTGGCACAATGCATGCACTGCACCACTTTGTAACACTTTGCTCTACATCATGCGTGCACCACGCATAATGTATGCAAAGGGGGCGTTCCCCCGTTAGGGAGAAGGAAAAAATGGCACAAAGGAATTTAAGAGATTTCTTTGCATAATTTTATTCGCCACTTTTAACACCTGCTCTGAGCAGGCGTTAAAAGGAGGCTCCTATTGGTTACAATAGGTTTCTGGGTGCTTTGCAGGATTAGCGTCAACATTTTTTACACTAATCCTGCAAAGTGCCGAACTAGCGTCAAAAATTCTGACACTAGTTCCCTAAGTACCGCCATGGTGTGCTGTATATTAAATACGGCGCACACATGGTGGCATTATAGGGGTGCGCTAAGGGGCACAAGAAAAGTTGCCCTGCACTGGGTGCAGGGCCACTTTTTATAAATATGCTCCTTAGTTTGTAAAGTGTTGAATATGGTCAGGCAGGGACAGCTAAACCGGGGCTAAAAAAGGATTTTTCAAAAACCCAATGTATGATTAAAAAAAAACGTAATGTGCCGGAAATAGGCTTCTGGGAGTGGATTGAGTTGCTAGGCTGCCTCAAAGAGAGCGAGCCAGGTCAAATCCGACACCATATTGGGAGTATAAGAATAGGTTTTTTTTAACAGTACAGCCCGGAAGGAAAAGAAGGGGGATATGGTTGTCCAAATTAAGCAATACAAAGCACCAGAGTGAACAAATAGTAAAAGAAAGCTCAGAAGGAAGGGAGGACAGAGAAGGAAACTCTAAACCGCAATTTAAAAGGTGCATTGAGATAACAGCGTCTGTTAGCATCAGGCAATGAACTAACCCAATCTGCAACAAGGCATCATATATTGGTCTATGCATCGTATAGCCAATAGTGCATTTCTGCATCTTTATTGAGGCCCTGTTTTAATGTATTGTATTTCAGGATGAGTTCACTTTCTTGTTGACGTAAACGTAGTTCACGGTTACCTCCTCTTGTGTTCTTGGGCACACTTTCAATGCCTGCAAAGGAAAAAGTTTTCTTATGAGGATGTGTCATATGAAAATAGGGCCCGTGAATAGCTGGACGCAGTCCACTCTATTCACGGGAGCTCTCGGGCCGGAAGTAGACGCCCTGGGAGACAATAGGTGGCTTGCTGGGCGGGGGTGGGATATAGGGGCAGGTATAAAAGGGGAGGGTTGGGAGGGATCGGCCTCTTTCAGCGCCAGCATTCGTCATGCTGCACGGAAGTTGCCCGGGTGGAGGGACGGTATTTGCCGGGCTCGATTAGGAGGACAGGCAAGTGTTTGCCGCCCCCGCTGGTATAGCGACTATAGGGGGCGTGTGTTCCCGTTTTTTTGCTTTAAATTTGCACATATTTCTGTGCCGGGCGCACGTTTGAGGACGCACGCGTCGAAACGGCCTTGCTGAACACGGAGCATAGCCGGGGGGCATGATATTAAAGCGGTCAAGGCCGCTTTGAGGATTTTGGGGGAAGCAGGACGCGGGGACCTCTTGAAGCCCGGCGTCCTGGATGAAGCCTGGGTAGGCATGACGCGCGTGCAGCGGCACGGGGCGTGGCAGCGGCGACTGCCGCTTGTTTTCCCCCAGCAAAAGGGAGCAGAAAAAGAGGTAAAAAAGGTCGGGGTGTGGCGCGGCCGCCCATCTTCCTTTAGTGCGGCATCAGGGCCCCAAAGGGGAGCCCCAGCTGGGCCCAGAGCAGGAAGGCGGGGCCACAGAGGGAGAGGGACAGCAAGAAGATGCAGCAGGCCCTTCAGGGGTGGTGGTGATGGGCCAGGGTGCACCAGGCAAAACAGGGCAGGCGACAGTGGGACCAGTGGGGATGGAGCAGCCCCTTGACCTGACCCTGGTGGGGGCCACAGTGGCAGGGACCACCTCGGACATGTGGTTATGTGCAGGAAGGCTAATTCTGTTTCTCGTTTCAGGTTGTGTGAAGGGTCCGGAACTTATTAAGTCAATCACGTGGCTGGTGGGACACTCTCACATACACTGGGCGGCCAAGTATGCAGAAAAACAGATCTATGGACGATCTTTGGGACTACTGAGTAGCCGACACGAAGTACTGTGGTGGGGAAAGAGCGGCATGAGGTGGGGTAACCTGCTTTCTTTTATCACTTCCTTGTTGCCGACTTGGGGATTTCCGGATATGATGGTGATACACCTCGGGGAAAATGATTTGGTACGTCTCTCAGGGCTCACCCTACTGCAACACATGCAGCAAGATCTGGTCATGATTAGGCGCAACATGCATGGAACTTGCTTGGCGTGGACATAGTTTGTGCCACGAAAGATATGGCGAGGGGCACAGAAGCATGGGGCAATCGAGAGGGCGAGGAGAAAGCTAAACAGGGTTATGCAAGTTTTTTGTGGAGAACATGACATTAAGGTTTTGAGGCACAAAGGCTTGAAGGAGGAGGAGCAAGTGCTTTTCAGGAATGACGATGTGCATCTCTCTGATATGGGGAATGCCCACTATTTGATGGAGCTGCGTTTTTTGCTCACAAATTTGTGGGGTGAAAGTTTTTGGCGGGGACCATGAAGGGTGAAACATGAGTTACAGTGGGTTCCCTGGTGGGGCAGCAAAACGCCAAGTGGGTTTTGCTGATTGGCAGTGGATGGGGGAGGGTGGAGAGTCAGATGCGGGCTTGTCCACCCTTCCAGGGGGGAAGAAAGAAGCAGAGGAAGGATGACAGACGGTGGGGAGGTGAGAGTCAGGCAAGGGGTAAAAGGGGAAAGGGAGATGCGTGGAAATAGAAGTGGACTTGGTGAGATGCGAAGGATAAGTGGAGGTTTGAAACGCGAATGGACGAAAGGGAATTACAAGGTTAAAATAAAGGTATAAAGATTCTTATAAAGTTCTGTTTGTATTTTACATGTTATGATCTTTGAGCAACCTGTCCTAATAAATGGCACTTTTACACTAAAGAAGGGTGTCGGAGTCTCTGTCTGGATGGTCTGAGAGTGAGAGACCAGCTGTTGATTTATGGATATTCTTGTAATGTTCTTGGATACGCATGCGTAACGGTCTGATGGTATTGACAATATATGAACATTTGCCAGGACATATAATGATGTAGATCACAAATCTGATTTTACAGTCTGTCCATTCAGAAATCCTTATACGCTGCCCCCTCTGAAGTTGAATATCCTGCACTTTGTTGAGCCCCAATTTGCAGATGCTACAGTTATGGCAGGTATAATAACCTGCTGGTCGGTCAAGAAATGTGGTGTCACATTACTGTTGTCACAGAACTAAGATTTGCACAAAAGTTGGTGTAGGTTTCTTGCTTTCCCAAAGCCAATTTTCGGAAATTGCTTGATGCAACTTAAAAGTCATGGATTATTGCTCAGTAAATGCCAGTGCTTCTTAAGAATAGATCTTATTTTGTCACCATTATGGTAATGTGTAATGAAACGTAAGGAGTCCCAGAACAATATTCAGTAGGTTTGAGAGTGGCTATCTGGTTAAGGTTTTTGATCTCATTGAATGATTTGTTAAGGGCAGTGAGCTGATATCCCCAATGTTCAAGACGAGCTACAAGTTCTTGTTCTTTTGATAAAAAAAGCTTGATTTTCACTACAATTTCGTTTTATGCGTAACAGTTCCCCCTTTGGGATAATGCCAATGTTATGGATAGCATAACAGCTATCTGCACAAAGGACAGAGTTGGCAGCAGTTTTCTTTCAATATAGTTTAGTTTACATTTGATTGTTCTGAATATAAATGGTCAGGTCCAGGAAGTTTACCTCCATTTTGGAGTAGTTAGATGTCATCTTTATATTTCATGTTTTGTAGTCAAGTTTACTGGGGATGGATTTAAGTTGGCCAACTTCTCCTTGCTTTATGCAAAAGACATCGGCAGTGTAGCGACCCCAAAAGTTTATGTGCAGGTTGAACTCAGAGAAGGCATCATCCCAAAGCCAGAATCTTTTGACCCAACCTATAACTTTGCATCTATCAAAATCCAGCATATTTGACAGTAGTATTTCTTACTGAAACTGAAAACATTATTTGTTAGACAAAAGTTAAGCATCTCAAATATCATTTGGATTGATTTGAGGAAGTTGGCTGGCTTAGTCCAAAGGCATGCCAAATTGCCTCAATACCGTCCTCAAGTTCAATTGACATGTAAGGACTTACAATGCTTATAGTCACCAAGGTGAAGTCTGGCTCCTACCTGATGTTTTGCAGTTTTAGTAAAATATCTTTGGGGTCTCTAATATAGGGTGAAAGGTCTTGCATGTGTATTTGTAGATGTTTGTCTATGAATTCACCTATCCTAGAGCATACTGAGTTTATCCCAGCAATAATAGGCCTACCTGGGGATGGTATGCCATTTTTGTGGATTTTGGCTAATAGAAAGAAGGTGGGCATGGTGTGATGTGTGATAGAGATATAGTCCTTCTCTTTATCTTCCAGGAGGCCACGTTTGTGCCAGTCTTGTAGCAGGGTACCAATCTGCGACTGTATTTCGAGAGTAGGGTCATGATGCAGCATCTGATAGCAAGCAGTGTCTGATAGCTGACATATAGTTTCTGATAGGTGTTCATCAGTATGTTGTATAACTATGTTCCCATGTTTATCAGATTCTTTGGTGACAATGTCCTTACTAGTGTGCAATTATGTAATTGCCTTGTGTTCTATTGGGGTGATATTATGTGGAAGGAATTTGTCCTTTTTAAGATATTTAGCATGTATTATTTCTAAATCGTAAGACTCTGCCTGATGGAAAGCATTGATACTGTTGGCAGGTGTCAGCTGGGGGCAGAAGATGGACTTATGTTTCATACTAAAAATGCTGGTTGCCCCTGTATCAATCCCCAGTTCAGCATGACGATAGCTTCAAGATCCTGAATGGAGTTTGATGTCACACGGACTCTGGTATGACAAAGTTTTTGAGGTTTGTCATGAAAGAAGGAACTCAATTGAAGTTTTCGTGTAAATTTAAATAGATCAATTTGAGTTTTGGTAATATCCCAAGTAGCGGTTGGACAGAAAGAAAGCACCTTGTTAAGCAAGTTGGTCTGAGCTTGATCTTGCATGGTTTGAGAGAGATTGACAACTAGGTGTTTTTATGTTGAGGGAGCGTTCTACTGCTCTTTCTTCATGACTCTTGTTTTCCCCCTTTTGCACTGGCTGGACGTTGTGCCATCCATGACGCTCCATCTTATTCCTTTGTGGGACACGTATGTATGGTGAGCTCATTATGTTATCACTGTTTTCCTCATGAATATTGTCTCCATACGACATTGTTTTACTATGCAGACTATTAAGGGCTTACCTCCCACCAATATACATGACTATGGCTCACCCCTTTGTCTATGAAATAATACCTGTTGGACGCTCTTTACCTTGCTAACTTTGTACATCACTTGGATATTGACTATAGGACCAATGGGTCAATTTCCTACAATAATTGTATTATTTATGGATTGTTGATTTCAATCCATGCCTATTTTGTGTTGGCTGTCTTTTGACCTATACTTTTTGTATTTCTTCATACTTTTCTCTTTGATTCATTTTCTATGTTCACGTATGTGGGATTTATATAGCAAATTGTTGCAACATCATATTTAACATGCTAAATATTTTTGTTTCCAATTGGGTATTGCTTGTGCCTAGATGGGCGTTTGGCTTATGCTGCCATCATCACTATGAACTTCATGTGTTTTAAAAATGTATTTATATGTACTCTTTCAATATAACATCCAATTCCTTTGTGCTGTCCACTGTTTTTGACCCCTTCTTTATATCTATTTCAGTGTTCTCTTCTTTTCCTGCTTCCACTATTTGTCTACTGGCATATCTGCCTTGTTTCTCTCTTCCTTGTCATTGTTCATTTCGCTGTTGATGTATCTCTTTATGCTTGTACTTGGCTAATCTGGGCATTTTCCCTCCCACTTTCCTTATTTTGTATTTTTGTGTTTTGGAATTTATGTTGTTGGATTCTATTTTCAGCCTTGAGAAAGCCCCAGGTTTCCATACCATGAAGGAGTGAAGCACACGTTGATGTTGACATTTAGGGGATTCCAAATCTTCAGAATGTTGTTGGATACCTTTGCACATTAATAAATTCACTATGAGTTTTGCATCACTTCAGGACCGTTTTTCAATGCTTTGCATTATTCAGGATTAACCCATCATTGATTAACAAGATACATATCAGTGAAGGCCTTACATTCTTATAGATTATGTTTTTTTTTTTTTAAACTTTTCTTTTATTGGTAATAACACAATATAATAGAGTCAGTGGGATCAGGGTCCCGTCAATCGGGAGTAATTACACATCAGTGATATTAGGAAACCGAAGGAGAAGAAAAAAAAAAGAGAAAACTCGTAAGGCACAAACAAGGTATCAGTCATAATACAAAAACTTGAGGTAGAGTTCACTTCCAACATATTTTAGGCTATGTGGGGGGGTTTAAAGAGGGTAAAGATATGAGGGTAAAGGGTAGGTTGTACCTGTTCAGACGAAAGGACCGGGGAGTGCCACCCTGGGAAACGAGGGATGTTGCTGCACGGATAATGGGTGTTGCAGCTCATGTCAACTCTGTGGTTAGTTTCGGTTGGGACCAGGTGACTATCTGACGACATGGGGAAAAGAATCTACCATGGAGGTCTGTTTGGAGCGTTGCTGGCAGGCGACGTTCGGACTCTAGTGGGTATTTTAGAAAGGGACGTGGGGATAAGGGGCGAGAGGGAGAGAGAAAGAGAATGAGAGAGGATAGAAAGTAAGAAAGAGGAAAAAGGAGAAAAGAAGAAGAAACAGTAGGAAAAGGGAGAGGGAGAAGGGTAAGAAGAGGAAAGAAAAAGAAGAGTGGGAGAGGGGAAAAGAATAGAAAAGAGAGGGAGAGAAGGGGAGATAAGGAGGGGGAGAGGGGGGAAAATACAGAGGGAGGGGGAGGTACGGGAGCGAGAGGGAGAGTGGGGAAGAGACGCATGTGGGGGAGGGGAGGGAAAGGGAAGGGAGAAGGGAACAGTGGTGGTTCCGGGTAGGGCACTATTGCCCCCTTGTGAGGAAGGGAGCCCATACCTGTAGGAATAATTGAGCTTGGTCTTGTAAGTTATAGATGATCCGTTCATACATAGCAGTGCGGATCATGGCTGTAATCCATTCCTCCGGGCTTGGGGGGGTTTCTGACCGCCAGTGTCTGAGTATGCAAATTTTTGCAGTAGCTAACGCTGTGTGCAACAGTCTCTTGTGTGGTCTAGGGAGGTCTGGTAGGGAGGTCGTGTCTTGCAGAAGTATAAGGGCAGGAGGAAGTGGTGACGGAAGTGACATTACTTCAGCCAGAGTGGAGCTCACAGCATCCCAGAGTGGTCTTACTGTTGTACAGTTTACTAAGATATGTATCAGGTCACAGGATGTTTCTGGACATCGCCAGCAGTTCGCATACGGGAGGAGTCCGGTCCTATGCAGTTTCGCTGGGGACCAGTGCCATTCATGTAAGATTTTAAAGAGGCAGAATTTCAAGCGTGCTTCCCGGGTGCCTCTGTCTAGTGTCTCTAGGGTAGCTTCCCAATCGTCTGGGTCTAGATCCTGCTGCAGCCTGGTTTGCCACCGTAGACGTAGTTTGTCCATTAGCGGTTGGGAGTAAAGCCGTTGAATAATTAGATCATATAGACCCAACATTACTCCCTTGCATTGTCCCCATTGCTGCAGGTAAGCCACTATCGGTGAGGGCAGGGATCCCCGCTGTGGAGGTGTATTCCCTTGGGAGAGACAATGCTTGAGTTGCATGTATCTCCATTCCTGGTTCGGGTGTAGGCCGAACTCCTCCCGTAGCTTGGGGAAGGGTTTGAGCACATCGTTCTCCAGGACCTGTGAGAGGGTGAGGATGCCTGCCTGTTTCCATTGCGGCCAATGGAGTACCTCGCCACCTATGCGTAGGCCACTGTTGTGCCACAGGGGCGCTTGGGCATGTATGAGGGGGTGGACCCCAAACAGTCGGTGGGCCCTTTGCCAGGATGCCCTGGTCGCCGCCAGGATAGGATTCACTGAGTTAGTGGCTGGGAGGTCTGCACGGTAGGGTCCACAGAGTCCTTCGTTCGCAGTCAGGAGTCGTTTTTCCACTGCTATCCACAAGGGGGGATCTGGTATATTCGATAGTGTATTGGATAACTGAGACATTTGGAGGGCTAAAGAGTAGTGTTCCACTGATGGAAGTCCCATTCCCCCGTTTATGCGGCGGGCCAAAAGCTTGGCTGGTGATAGCCGCGGTCGCATTGTGCCCCACACGAATGATCTAATTAGTGCATCAATGCCTCTTAGTGTGGAGAGGGGCACTTGTAAGGGCAGGAGACCTAGGATATAGGTGAAACGGGGTACCGTCACCATTCTAACCGCTTGTACTCTGCCCCACATGGAAAGGCCTAACTGGGTCCATTTCGCAAAGTCCAGTTTCATCCGCGTGATGAGAGGATCAATGTTGTCCGCAACCATGTGTGCCAGTCCAGGGTTAACGAGCACTCCTAGGTATTTAAGACGTTTTGGCGTCCGCCGGAATGGGTAGCCTAGGAGTGCCGCTTTTGTGGTTACTCGCAATAGCGGAAGTGCCTCACTTTTGTCCCAGTTAATACGGTATCCCGATAGGGCTGCGAAGTCCTCGATTACCTCTAATAGGGCCGGAATGGATCTTTCCAGGTCCGTGAGTGTTAAGAGGATATCGTCAGCATAGAGGTATATATTGGAGGTGCCTTCGGGTAGTGGTAGGCCGGTTATGGAGGGGGAGGACCGGATGGCTGCCGCCAAGGGCTCCATCGCCAAAAGGAACAGGAGAGGTGAAAGGGGGCACCCCTGCCGTGTACCCCTTCGGATAGGGAAAGGGTCTGAGAGGAAGCCTCCGCAGTTGACTCTGGCCGCGGGTTGATCATAGAGCAGTCGTACCATGGAGATAAATTTGTTGCCTAGACCAAATCTCTCTAAGGCTGCAAATAGGTAGGGCCATTCTATGCGGTCGAACGCTTTTTCGGCGTCTAAGGACAGGGCCAGCGCCGACTCCGGGGAGTCTCTGGCCGCCCATAAGGTATGGCATAGGGTTCGTAGGTGGTTCCTAGACGTGCGGCCCGGTACAAACCCCACCTGTGTATAGTGTATTAAGGACGGGATTACTTTACGTAGTCTGTTTGCCAGGACACTTGCTAGAATTTTGATGTCCCCGTTTTGTAGAGAGATGGGTCGGTAGCTGCCGCATAATAAAGGATCTCTCCCAGGCTTCGGTATGACAGCTATTGTGGCATTGTTGGATATGGCCCCTAATGTCTGTGTTTCGCAGGCTTCATTGAGTGCTTCGCATAGGATATCAATCGCCTCTGCCCCTACCCATTTATAAAATTCTGCAGGGTATCCATCCTCTCCGGGTGATTTGTGGTACGGGAGGTCAGAGATGACTTTATCCATCTCCTGTCTGCTTATTTCCCCTTCTAATAGGCTACGACCCTCGTCTGTTAGGGAGGGGAGGTCTAGCTTCTTTAAAAAGGTGGTAGCTTGCGCTAGGTTAGTCGTGGTTTCCGGCGTGTAAAGGTGTCTATAAAATTGGGCAAATTCGTTTGCAATGGCCTGCGGGTGGGTCAGTATGTCACCGGAGGGAGAGCGAATGGCTGGGATGGCTATGGCGGCTGCTCTTTGACGGAGTTGGGCTGCGAGCAGTCGTCCCGCCTTCTCACCCTGTTCATAGTGTCTCCCTTGGAGTCTCTGTAATGCGAATTCGGCCTGGGTGGTGTATAACTCATTAAGGGCCATTTGTGCTTGCTCTAAATTTCGGCGGCCTGGAAGGGAGGGGTGTGCCGTGTATTGTCTGGTTAGTCGGCGTATGTCGAGTTCCAGAGCTGCTTGTTGCTCTTTTCTGTCTTTGTTCGCTATCGCCGCATCCCGCATGAGCTGTCCCCGTATCGAGGCTTTGGCTGCAGCCCACATAGTTCGACTCGAATCAACCGTACCAAGGTTGTCTTGGGCGAAAGTGGTCGCATGGTCCTGTAGTCGCAACTTACCTTGGGGGGATCGATATCGATGGATCGCTAATCTCCAGGGTTTTCGGCCCGGGGATACCAGGCCTAAGCGGATGGCTATAAGGACTGGGGAGTGGTCTGATAGGCCTCTCTCCAGTATATCGTCCTCCAAGGTGTGGGCCATAAGATAGTGGGATAGGAGAAAGTAATCGATCCGTGATTGGGTACCGTGCACCGGCGAGAGAAAGGTAAATTCTCTGTCCGTTGGGTGAGTCAGCCTCCAGTGGTCAATCAAACCGTTATCTGCGAGTATATCAGACTGGATGGCCCTGTCTGCGTTGTTACTCGTGTCTAGAGGCCCTGTTCTGTCCAATGCTGCGTCCCTTGCTAGGTTCCAGTCTCCTCCTATAACATAGCGGGATGCCCCTATCTCGGTTAGAAGTCGATTGAGCTGGAGAAAGAAGAGGCGTTTGGGACCTGTTGGTGCATAGACTGATCCCACACACAATGTTGAGTCCCCTATTTTCAGTTTGGTAAATATGTATCGGCCCTCGGGGTCTGTCCACGATTTGACGACCGTGAAAGGGAGGGTTTTGCGTAAGAGGATCGCCACCCTGCTTTTTCTTGGGACATTCTCCGTATCGGGTGAGGGTGGAGTGCAACTAAACAAGACAGTTCCCACCCAGTCACGTCGTAATCTATCAGATTTAAGACTGTCTAGGTGTGTCTCTTGTAATAAGGCAATGTCTGCCTGCTTAGAATTAAGGTAGGATAGGACTTTCTTCCGTTTGATAAAGTGGGTAAGGCCGTTTACGTTCCATGATATCACCCTGAGAGGAACCACCGGTGCTCCCAACTGGTTGGGTATCCTTGTTTCCGGTGTCAGCCCACCCGGGGGTATGAGCTCGGGGGAGTGGGGTGGACTCTGTGAACTGAAGAGGATGTCGGGGAGAGGGAAGGGGGGGAATGGTAGGTGGCGGGCGCGTTGGATACGAAAAGGAGTTGAAAAGAGAATAAAGAGAAGACAGTGGGGGGGAGAAGAAATTAAAAAAAATAAAAAGAAGAAGGTAAAGAGGGGAGACCGGGATACAAATCCCAAAGTACACGAACTTTGACCGGCGGGTCTAAAACCTAGGCCGAATGAGCTTCGACGCCCGGCCAGCGGGCCCCGCGCCGGGGGGGATGTGGGGGGAGGCGCCCACGGGGCGCCCCAGACCTCCGCGTGGGTGCATCCAATTATGTCGGGGGGGGTGTGGAATGTGTTTGTGACCAGAGGATGGGAGGAGGAGGGGAGGGCACATGTTGGCCGCGTCCCTTTGCGGGGGGGATGGGGGAAGCGCGAGCAGCGCGAGCAGCTGTAGCAATTGGCGGACCTGCCCGTGCCGGAGGAAGCAGGCTATGATTGGACGAGGACGATCTTGTCCGTTTTGTCTCTTGAGACCAAGTCTATGCGCTCTTTGAAATTCCAGAGGGGGGTCAAATGTTATGTCGGTTAGTTTGGGAAGCGTGTCTCGCAGGTAAGAGAGGATATCTGTACCCTCAATGCCTTCCGGAAATCGGAGGAAGCGGATGTTGTTTCTGCGGCTTCGGTCCTCAAGGTCGGTTAACTTGCTGCGAAGGTACAAGAGTTCCTGATCTCTGTCAGTCTGTGAGACCACTTGACTTTCCACGGCCGCTACTCGATGGTCCAGTCCGGAGATTTGTGACTGGAAGCCCGCTATTTCCAAGCGCATGGATCTCGTTTCCGCTGTTAATGCTGACATGGCAGTGTCCATACCTTCCAGTTTGCGGCCTACTGCCGATATCTCCTGCAGTATACGATCCATTGATGCTCCTTGAGTATTGTCTGACATGGTGTCGTGTGAGGGGGGCGGAGAGGCTGCGGGAGCAGGATATTTCTGTTGACGCAGGGCTTCAGAGAAGAGTAGTTGGCGAGCCGGTTTACACGGTGCTTTACCCACCGTCTTGCCTCTGGGCATTGCGGGTTTCTCCCTGCAGGTGGGGATCCAAGGGGGTGCCTGACCGTGTCTCAATGAGGGCGATCAGCGTGGGCGGAAGAGGAGAGAGGGTGGCAGGTGGGGCTCAGAGTTCAGAGGGGTACCTCTCTAAGTGGCCTCCTGGGGAGGGCTGTCGTTGGTGTACATGTACGAGGGGAAGGATCACGGTGTTGGCTCTATAGCGTTCAGCGTCACGCAGGGCTGTTCTGTGGAGAGAGGGGTTGTTTTGGAGCCGAGCCGAGGTCCGATGTTACTCCTGGCCCTCTTTGCTCTTCATGCCTCGTCAGTTCCTGTTGGTGTGGTATTGCTTCTTTTGTTGTTATGTTTGTGTTGATCGTTTTCCTTTCTCTTTTTTTCCTTTTCTCCTCTTTTTTTTTGTTTTCTTACTCTTTGCCCCCTCTTGTGCTTGCCCCTCTTTTTATTAGGTAGTTTGCTCCTTTACCCTTTGCCTTCTCCTCTTCCGTTCGTCTTCCTCCTCTCTCCGCTCGTTGTTATATTCCTCTCTCTCCCCACTCCCGGCCCCTCTCTCACTCATCCACCACCCTCCTCTCCGTACGTCTCTCATCCTCTCTGACTCACCAGCTCGGGGCCTCTGTCAGTTCTCAGGGGGTCTTCTCTGGAGCAGGTAAGGCTGGGAGGGTGGGGGTAACCGTCCGTTGCGCTCCGCTGGTGGTGAGGCCTCTTGTCGCCGATCCCGTCACCCCCGGCAGAGAGGGGGAGGGTGGAGAGGCACTGGGAGACGCGTCGTCAGCATCGGGCCACCTCCTGTTGTTGTTCCGGGCCCTGATGGTGGTCGGCTCCGTTCTCCCCCTTCGGCAGCTATCGATCAGGGGGGAGGGAGGGGTCAGGCGGCGTCCCGGCCTGTTGCCCGGGACGCCGGCTCCGGGAGCCGCAGTTGAGCCGCTGTCAAGGCGCGGGTAGGGACGAAGGACACGCTCTCTCCCACTTCAGGTTTCAGTGAGGGACGCGTCTCTCCGTGTCGGGGTGATTCCACACTCGAGGCCGCGGCTCAGAGGCCTGCCGTAGGCCTCAGGCCTCCTCCCCTCGCTCCGTTCGGCACCTCCGGGGAGGGCGCTCCCCCCGCGTCACGGACGTCGGTCTTTCACTGTCTCCAACTCCTACGCCGGCCCCCGCTGCGTTCGGGGGTCCCGTGGAGCGTCCCCAGCGCCGCCGCCACCGCCGCGTGGCCCGCCGCCGTGCGGAGCTCGGCTCTCAGGCGGCCATCATGGATCGCGGCCAGACCACGCCCCTCTTATAGATTATGTTTTAATGGTTTGGGGGTCTCCCATTTCTAAGGACAAACTGAATGACAGACCTTATCTTTTTCAAAAGGAGTGGCAACGCCTGGGATTACAACTTTCTCTTCTTTCCTAACATCGTTATAATGCACACCATGCCAAATTTGGGCAGTTTGGAATGGGCTGTAACGTTTGATGTAGGATCAAGGCTGATTTGCATATGGCTGGGGCCAATCTGAGGTGGCATAGTGGCCACAGTAATGATGGACTGATTTGTCGCCCTAGTGAGTATCAGTGGATTAGATTAATTCAAGCATTCCATTCATCACATTTTTATTTACTTCGCTATTTTGCTTTGTGTTTGTATATTTCCAACTTAAATTTTTACTTACAGAAATAATCCTATCTTAACCCTGCAAATACCAGAGAACTGACTCAATATCAAGAGAGAAGTCTACAAAGACTTATTAATTTCTCTGATACTTTATCTTATTCAGGCCCTCATTATGACATTGGCGGTAAATTCCGCTTACCGCCATGTCGACTCTGCCAACATACCGCCGCCGATATCAGCTAACCATATTATGACACACACATACCAATCCGTCACTATTCAGCCACACACACAAATCCGCCACACCAAAGGTCAGTGATAAACTGGCAGTAGGAAAACCCACACCCTTACGCCAACAGAATAACGCCCACAACATTATGATCCACAAATTACCACGGCGCACATTCAGTGGCAGTAAACCATTGGCGGTACATACCGCTGTGCTCAAAATACACACACACAAACAAAACAAAACCACATTGGACAATTCAAACTACACACACCTGACACACATACACACACCACACCCACACAAACACACCCACACCACTATAAAACACACACCCACATTACCCACAACTCTTTACAACTAAAAACAATTGCCAGCAGAGACAGCAAGAGCACTTACATAACCAGAGCCACATACCACCAATCATCTATACACCACCCACGCACCTTACATCACACACCCTTACACATCACGCTACACACCCTCACCCATACCACTCACACCACACCCATGATACCACAACAACACCCCAGGTTCTCTGAGGAGGAGCTAAGGGTGTTGGTGATGGAAATTATCCAGGTAGAGCCACAGCTATTTGGATCACAGGTGCAGCAGATAATCATTGCTAGGAAGATGGAGCTATGGTGGAGGAATGTGGACAGAATCAACGCTGTGGGACAGCACACCAGAACAAGGGATGACATCAGGAAGAAGTGGAATGACCTACGGGGGAAGGTGCGTTCCATTGCAGCAAGACACCAGCTCGCAGCACAGAGGACTGGCGGTGGACCTCCACCTCCTCCCCCACAACTAACAACATGGGAGGAGCAAGTCTTGGCAATCATGCATCCTGAGGCCCTGGCAGGAGTAGCAGGAGGACAGGGACTCTGGTAAGCCAACTCTTTACTACTATCACCCCCTATCTGCATGCCATCATATACCCCCACCCTCACTCCCATCACTCCACCACCTCCCACAAACCCCACCATCACAACCCACTCATTCCAATGCCAAGCCCTGCATGCAACACCAATGTATGGACACCCCTCACAGAGCTGCATGGACACCTATCACCATAGCATGCACACTAGAGAGAATCACCTAGCCCACCAAATAACAACTTACACAAGGCAAAGCTGCCACAGCAATAACAACCATATAGGGCAAACCACCCATGCACAATATGTCACACACAGAAATAATAACACTGCATTTACATCCCTACAGGTACCCCAGCCAATGTCACCGGAGAAGAGGTGCCAGCAACATCGAGTCCCCCACAGAAGAGGCCTACAGTGATGACAGCAGCTCTGGCCCACCAGGGACCTCCGGACATTCGGTTACCCAGGCACACTCTCACACCATCACAGAGCCTCCCCCTCAGCAATCACCAGCACAGCACCCACCCAGTGAGCCGATTACCTCTGTCCCCAGGACATGTCAATCAGCAGTGTGTCCACCACTACAGGGACCCCAGGGCACACCACAAACCCAGGACAATCAGGGGCCTGGGGTCAGTGGCAGTGGGCACACGATTCAGGGGACAGAGGCACAGGACAACAGGGAAGCTGGGAGGACTGCTGAGCACCAGGGGGAGGACAGGCCCAGGGAACGGACCCTCTAGGAGGCACTCACCACAATCCTGGGAGCATAGCAATATTCCCAGGATACACTGGGCCAGATCCTGGACAAGATGCAGGGGAACATACGGCTGCAAGAGGGACAGTACCTGGGGATCAGGGAGGAATTGAAGGCCATTAATACCTCCCTAGTCTCCATTGCAGTGTTGCTGGCAGACATGGGCAACAGTATGAGGGAGGCAGTGGCACAACTGCAGGCCCCTGACACTAGCCAGACTACTGATCAGCCCTCCACCTCCTCTAGTGGACAGGAGGCCTGATTGTCACCCTTGTGTCCCACTCTCTCATCCTGTCCACCTTGAACTGCCATTGCTCTCCTTCCTATGCCCCCTTGGACACCTGTGCTACAAATAGACTGGGACTCAAACCTGGACTTTCCTCCATCATCACCCCAGCCCATTGCACTACCCCCTCTTCTTCAGAGCACTGCTTAACAAGGTTCAGACATTGCAATTCAACTGTACAGTAATGTTTAGATAGGAAAGACCTGTAGTTGATTGCTCTGAACACACCAGGAGCAATAGTGGGGCACCAACATCAGCAAAAAGAGATGCCAAAGGGTACAGTGAGTGGGCATAGAAGTAGGAATTCACAGCCTGCCAGTGACAATGTCATACATCAAACTGTCAATGAAATGTGAAATAACACTGTCTTACCTGTGTGTCATTGGAAGTACTGACAAATTACTGCACTTCTGTTGTCCTCGTTCTCATCCGCTGCCTCCTCATCTTCACTGTCCACAGGGTCTACTGCTGCCACATGGCTATCTCCAGCCTCCTCCTCCTGCAGAAATGGCACATGGCATTGCAAGGCAAAGTTGTGCAACATACAGCATGCCACAATGATCTGGCAGACCTTCTTGGGTGAGTAGCACAGGGATCCACCAGTTAAAGGCAACGAAACCTGGCCTTCAGGGGCCGAAGGTCCTATCTATTATCCTTCTTGTTCGCCCATGTACCTCATTGTAATGTTCCACTGCCCTTGTACTGGGATTCCTCACAGGGGTCATTAGCCATGAGAGGTTGGGGTAACCAGAGTCACCTGCAAATATTGAGGGACAACTGTTAGCCACACACTAACCCTTACCCATACACCAACATCCACTGGGTGGGAACAGGGCTCACCTATTAGCCACACCCGGTGCCTCTGGAGTTGGCCCGTCTCATTTGGGATGCTGCTATTCCTCAGGATAAAAGCATCATGCATGGAGCCTGGATAATTAGCGTTGACATGGGAGATGTACTGGTCAGCCAAACACACCATCTGCACATTCATAGAGTGATAACTTTTATGGTTTCTGAAGACCTGTTCATTTTGCTAGGGTGGGACAAATACAATATGTGTCCCATCAATCGCAATTATGAAGTTGGGGATATGTCCCATTGCATAGAAGTTAGCCTTCACTGTGGCCAAATCCTCCACCTGGAGGAAAACAATGTAGCTGCACATGTGTTTAGTCAGGGCAGACAACACTCTGGTCAGCACTATTGAGAACATTGGCTGAGACATTCCTGCTGCCAAGCCCACTATCGCTTGGAAAGAACCAGTTGCCAAGAAATGGAGCACAGATAGGACTTGCACAAGTGGGGGATCCCAGTGGGGTGACGGATAGCAGATATTAGGTCAGGCTCCAATTGGGCACACAGCTCTGTGATTGTGGCCCTGTCCAGTCTAGAGATGAGGATAATGTGCCTGTCCTCCATTGTTGCCAAGTCAACGAGGGGGCTGTACACGGGGGATGTCTCCATCTCCTATTCATCCACAGCGGTTGCTATCTATGGGGCAAAAGAGTGAGCAGCTGGTCATTATCTGTACATTGTAATCACTGCAGTTCAATGCATATTGCGATTGTTACAATGTTTTGGTGGCATATGTCCAAAATGTGAATTTGTGTACTGTGACGCAGTTAGGATCCATGGCCCACCCGCCCACCCCCGAAATGGTGTCCACCTGTCCAGTATGGAGGGACAGGTGGAAATGAGCAATTCCGCTAACATTGTGCGCCGTTGCGGGAGGCGGTGAAAACCGCTGTGCAACTTCTCTTTGGTTATCATTGGGCCCTATGGGGTACAGTGGCCAATGGTAAGGTACGCCGGTGGTGCGTACTACACCAGCGGTGATGGTACTCACCGCCAGGGACGTGACTGCCATTTTGTATCTGTTCACTCACTTACTACCTGACCTTCTACAGGAGAGGACCTACACTGCATGTGCTGCTGTGACCTGTGTCTGGAACCGACCGTGGCTCGTGTGACTGGGGAAAGGGCCCCTGCCTTCACCTCAGCAGTGTTGGAGCGACTGGTGGATGGGGCCTTTAGACCAACAGGTGAGTACACTGTGAGTACGGTGCATGCGGCATGACTGCATGAAGTGGTGTGTGTGAAGGCCTCATGTAGGGGGGTTGTGGATGGGCCCTGGGCAGCGTGCAGTATGTATGCTGGGCCATGCCTGTGCTAATGGGGATGGGAAGGGGCATGGTGGGCCATAAGTGTAACAGGCAGGACGGTCAGACTAATACCTTTCAATCAATCAATCAATCAAACAAATTTCATAAGCACACTACTCACCCGGTAGGGTCTGAAGGCGCTGGGGGAGGGGTTACTGCTCAAAAAGCCATGTTTTGAGGTGCTTTCTGAAGGTTAGGAGGTCCTGGATCTTGCATAGGTTGGTGGGGAGGGAGTTCCAGGTCTTGGCGGAGAGGTGGGAGAAGGATCTGCCATGGGAGGTAGTGCGTTGAATGCGGGGGACTGTAGCGAGGGCGAGGTCGGCGGAGCGGAGCTGTCGTGTTGGTTTGTGGAAGTTGATTGTTTCGTTGAGGTAGGCTGGTCTGGTGTCGTGGAGGGCTTTGTGAGCGTGGACAAGGATTTTGAAGATGATCCTTTTGTTGATAGGCAGCCAGTGTAGGGATCTGAGGTGGGTGGAGATGTGTTTGTGGCGGGGGAGGTTGAGGATGACACATGCGGCTGCGTTCTGGATTCGCTTCAGTTTTCTCTGAATCTTGGCTGTGGTCCCTGCGTGGAGGGCGTTGCCATAATCCAGTCTGCTGCTTATGAGGGCGTGAGTGACCATTCTTCTTCTTTCTGAAGGAATCCATTTGAAAGTCTTGCATAGCATGCAGGAGGATGATATGGCGTTGATTTACTGAGTCATGAGAGATGAGTCCAGTACGATGCCAAGATTGTGTGTGTGGGTGGTGTGTGTTGGGGGTGGTCCAAGGGTGGTGGGCCACCAAGAGTCATTCCATGCTGTCTTGTTGGGGCTGAAGATGATGATCTCAGTTTTTTCTGAGTTCTCTTTGAGGTGGCTTGCTGTCATCAGTTAGTGATGGCGAGGAGTCAGGCGTGTAGGTTATTCTTGGGGGTAGATGGGTTCCTCGTGAGGGAGATGATGAGCTGGGTGTTGTCAGCATATTAAATGATGGTGAGGCCGTGGGGACGGATGATGGTGGCGAGAGTAGCCATGTAGGTATTGAAAAGGGTGGGGCTGAGGGAGGATCCTTTGGGGACCCCACAGATGGTCTTGGTGGCTGTAGACTGGAAAGGAGGGAGGTGAACTCTTTGGGTTCTTTCGGAGGGAAAGGAGGTGAGCCAGCCCATGGCTTTGTGGTGAATTCCGGCGCTGAAGAGGCGTGTGCGGAGGGTTTGGTGGCATACTGTGTAAAAAGCTGCAGAGAGGTCTAGGAAGATGAGGGCCACGGTCTCGCCCTTGTCCAATCTGGTCCTGATGTTGTCTGTACAGGCGATGAGGGCAGCCTAGGTGCTGTGATTTTTGCGGAATCCAGACTGGGAGACGTTGAGAATGTTGTTGTCTCTAGGAAGCGGGACAGTTGTATGTTTGCTATCTTCTCTATGACCTTTACAGGGAAGGGGAGTAGAGAGATGGGTCGGTGGTTTGTGAGGTCTTCAGGGTCTGCTTTGGTTTTTTTGAGAAGAGCGTTGACTTCGGTGTGTTTTCAAATATCTGGGAAGGTTGCTGTCTCGAAGGAACTGTTGATGACGGCCTGGAGCTGGGGAGCGATGATTTGGCTGGCCTTGTTGAAGATGTGGTGGGGCAAGGGTCTGTTGGGGAGCCTGAGTGGATGGAGCTCATGGTTTTGCCGATTTCTTCGTCATTGGTTTCCCTGTGTGTATTTCTCTGCAGGTCAGCGCCCATCAAAAAAAGGCTATATGGTGTGCCATCGCCAAGGACGTGCGGACCCTGGGGGTCTATGGCAGGCAGAGCACCCACTGTTGGAAACGGTGGGAGGATCTGAGATGCTGGGCACGGAAGATGGTGAAGGCCCAGCTGGGGATGGCCTCCCAACAAGGTATGCGTGCCCTTCGAACCCTGACCCCCCTGATGGCCCACATACTGGTGGTGGTCTATCCTGAGCTAGATGGGCGCTTGGGGGCAACACAGCAGAAACAAAGGGGTGGGTACAGTGCCCTTCATTACAACTTATGCCTAGTGGGGTGGTATCAGGGTGGGGGATGTGGGCCTGTGGGTGCCCCCAGGCCAGGCCTGACATTGCAGAGTGTGTCCCATGTTGGGCAGGGATCTGATGTGAAAGTCCTCCAACCAAGCTAGTAGGCATCCTCTACTGGGCAGGGGTCTGTGGGTCTCAGGTATGCTGCAATTGGCGGTATGTGTCCCTATCCATGAGCTAGTGATTAGCATTGTAACTTGTAGTGCATTGCCTAGTGCATAGGGCTGTTCCCTGTGTGTGAGTGTGTTGTGTACGCCAACGGTGGTGTTGGTGCTGCCATTGACCAAGTGTATCCTTTTTCTCCCCCCCCCATCCTTTTGTTTTGTTACCCCGTCCTCATGTGCATTAGCATCATCTGGGAGAGGAGCAGAGGCACCGGCGACGGAGGGAGCTGCATCCCATAGGACCCAGGAGGCCGAATCCACCAACGGTGAGGGCACCAGTGGGACGGAGGGCGAGGGGAGCACCCCGGCGGAGACTGGAGGAGATAGTTCGGACACAGATACCTCCTCTGATGGAAGCTCCCTGGTGGTGGCAGACACCTATGTGCCCACCTCAGCTACAGGTACAGCCGTCACCCCCGTATCAGCACCGCCCTCCCAGCAGCTCTTCAGCAAGTTTCCCGTGCCCGCTCACCCAGGAAGGTGGGCATCTCCTTCGCCCCAGGCACCTCAGGCCCTGCCCCAGTTAGCCCTGCTGCCCTGAGTGAGGAGGCTATTGACCTCCTGCGATCCATCTCTGTTGGGCAGTCAACCATTGTGAATGCCATCCAGGAGCTGGCAGCCCAAATGCAACAGTACAATGCATTTCTGGAGGGCTTTCACACTGGCTTGGCAGCCCAACAGAGATCAATCCAGGCTCTGGCATCCTCTCTAATGGCAGCCATTGTCCCTGTTTCCACGCTCACCCCTCCAACTTCCTCCACACAATCCCAATCCCATTCCCCTCAACCCCAACCTATCCCAAGCATACAGGCAGACGAGCAGGCACCCAGGACAACACACAAGAGTGGACATGGCAAACACAAGCACCACACTTCATCCCACAGGCACTCACACAAACACCATCCAGAAGCAGACATACCAACATCCACTGTTTCCCCCTCCTCCTCGTCCACCTCCCTCCCAGTTGCGTCTCTACATGCACTACATCCTCATCCACTACCACCATCACCAGCACACCTATCAGTACACACCCATCACTGGCAGTCACCACGCCCACATCATACACACGTCCCCTGTGTCCTCTCCCACTGTGTCTGTGCCCCTCCTCCTAAAGTACACAAACTCAAGCACTCAGATACCCAACAGCCATCCACCTCACAACAGCATCCAGCCAATGCACCTGCACCCAAACACAGCAGACTGACACCTCCTACAACCACTCACTCTTCCTCCACTCCCAAACCATCTCCCTCTTCCCACCTCAATGTCCCTAAGAAGCTTTTCTTCTCCATCGTTGACCTCTTCCCACCCCACTGTCCTTCACGTCAGGCCAGCGTGGTCAGAACCCAGGCAAGCACCTCAGCCACCCAGTCCACGGGCACAGTAGTATCCCCAGCAACTCAAGGTGGGAAAGGAGGTGAGCCAGCCCAGGGCTTTGTGGTGAATTCCGGCACTGAAGAGGCGTGTGCGGAGGGTTTGGTGGCATACTGTGTCAAAAGCTGCAGAGAGGTCTAGGAAGATGAGGGCCACGGTCTCGCCCTTGTCCAATCTGGTACTGATGTTGTCTGTACAGGCGATGAGGGCAGCCTCGGTGCTGTGGTTTTTGCAGAATCCAGACTGGGAGTCGTTGAGAATGTTGTTGTCTCTTGGAAGCGGGACAGTTGTATGTTTGCTATCTTCTCTATGACCTTTACAGGGAAGGGGAGTAGAGAGATGGGTCGGTGGTTTGTGAGGTCTTCAGGGTCTGCTTTGGTTTTTTTGAGAAGAGCGTTGACTTCGGTGTGTTTTCAAATATCTGGGAAGGTTGCTGTCTCGAAGGAACTGTTGATGACGGCCTGGAGCTGGGGAGCGATGATTTGGCTGGCCTTGTTGAAGATGTGGTGGGGGCACGGGTCTGTTGGGGAGCCTGAGTGGATGGGGCTCATGGTTTTGCCGATTTCTTCGTCATTCGTTTCCCTGTGTGTATTTCTCTGCAGGTCAGCGCCCATCAAAAAAAGGCTATGTTGTGTGCCATCGCCAAGGACGTGCGGACCCTGGGGGTCTATGGCAGGCAGAGCACCCACTGTCGGAAACGGTGGGAGGATCTGAGATGCTGGGCACGGAAGATGGTGAAGGCCCAGCTGGGGATGGCCTCCCAACAAGGTAGGCGTGCCCTTCTAACCCTGACCCCCCTGATGGCCCACATACTTGTGGTGGTCTATCCGGAGCTAGATGGGCGCTTGGGGGCAACACAGCAGCAACAAAGGGGTGGGTACAGTGCCCTTCATTACAACTTATGCCTGGTGGGGTGGTATCAGGGTGGGGGATGTGGGCCTGTGGGTGCCCCCAGGCCAGGCCTGACATTGCAGAGTGTGTCCCATGTTGGGCAGGGTTCTGATGTGAAAGTCCTCCAACCAAGCTAGTAGGCATCCGCTACTGGGCAGGTATGCTGGGTCTGTGGGTCTCAGGTATGCTGCAATTGGCGGTATGTGTCCCTATCCATGAGCTAGTGATTAGCATTGTAAGTTGTAGTGCATTGCCTAGTGCATAGGGCTGTTCCCTGTGTGTGAGTGTGTTGTGTACGCCAACGGTGGTGTTGGTGCCGCCATTGACCAAGTGTATCCTTTTTCTCTCCCCCCCATCCTTTTGTTTTGTTACCCCGTCCTCATGTGCATTAGCATCATCTGGGAGAGGAGCAGAGGCACCGGCGACGGAGGGAGCTGCATCCCATAGGACCCAGGAGGCTGAATCGACCAACGGTGAGGGCACCAGTGGGACGGAGGGCGAGGGGAGCACCACGGCGGAGACTGGAGGGGATAGTTCGGACACAGATACCTCCTCTGATGGAAGCTCCCTAGTGGTGGCAGACACCTATGTGCCCACCCCAGCTACAGGTACAGCCGTCACCCCCGTATCAGCACCGCCCTCCCAGCAGCTCTTCAGCAAGTTTCCCGTGCCCGCTCACCCAGGAGGGTGGGCATCTCCTTCGCCCCAGGCACCTCAGGCCCTGCCCCAGTTAGCCCTGCTGCCCTGAGTGAGGAGGCTATTGACCTCCTGCGATCCATCTCTGTTGGGCAGTCAACCATTGTGAATGCCATCCAGGAGCTGGCAGCCCAAATGCAACAGTACAATGCATTTCTGGAGGGCTTTCACACTGGCTTGGCAGCCCAACAGAGATCAATCCAGGCTCTGGCATCCTCTGTGATGGCAGCCATTGTCCCTGTTTCCACCCTCACCCCTCCAACTTCCTCCACCCAATCCCAATCCCATTCCCCTCAACCCCAACCTATCCCAAGCACACAGGCAGACGAGCAGGCACCCAGGACAACACACAAGAGTGGACATGGCAAACACAAGCACCGCACTTCATCCCACAGGCACTCACACAAACACCATCCAGAAGCAGACATACCAACATCCACTGTTTCCCCCTCCTCCTTGTCCACCTCCCTCCCAGTTGCGTCTCTACATGCACTACATCCTCCTCCACTACCACCATCACCAGCACACCTATCAGTACACACCCCTCACTGGCAGTCACCACGCCCACATCATACACACGTCCCCTGTGTCCTCTCCCACTGTGTCTGTGCCCCTCCTCCTAAAGTACACAAACTCAAGCACTCAGATACCCAACAGCCATCCACCTCACAACAGCATCCAGCCAATGCACCTGCACCCAAACACAGCAGACTGACACCTCCTACAACCACTCCCTCTTCCCCCACTCCCAAACCATCTCCCTCTTCCCACCTCAATGTCCCTAAGAAGCTTTTCTTCTCCATCGTTGACCTCTTCCCACCCCACTGTCCTTCACGTCAGGCCAGGGTGGTCAGAACCCAGGCAAGCACCTCAGCCACCCAGTCCACGGGCACAGTAGTATCCCCAGCAACTCAAGGTGGGAAAGGAGGTGAGCCAGCCCAGGGCTTTGTGGTGAATTCCGGCACTGAAGAGGCATGTGCGGAGGGTTTGGTGGCATACTGTGTCAAAAGCTGCAGAGAGGTCTAGGAAGATGAGGGCCACGGTCTCGCCCTTGTCCAATCTGGTCCTGATGTTGTCTGTACAGGCGATGAGGGCAGCCTCGGTGCTGTGGTTTTTGCGGAATCCAGACTGGGAGTCGTTGAGAATGTTGTTGTCTCTAGGAAGCGGGACAGTTGTATGTTTGCTATCTTCTCTATGACCTTTACAGGGAAGGGGAGTAGAGAGATGGGTCGGTGGTTTGTGAGGTCTTCAGGGTCTGCTTTGGTTTTTTTGAGAAGAGCATTGACTTCGGTGTGTTTTTCAAATATCTGGGAAGGTAGCTGTCTCGAAGGAACTGTTGATGACGGCCTGGAGCTGGGGAGCGATGATTTGGCTGGCCTTGTTGAAGATGTGGTGGGGGCAAGGGTCTGTTGGGGAGCCTGAGTGGATGGGGCTCATGGTTTTGCCGATTTCTTCGTCACTGGTTTCCCTGTGTGTATTTCTCTGCAGGTCAGCGCCCATCAAAAAAAGGCTATATGGTGGGCCATCGCCAAGGACGTGCGGACCCTGGGGGTCTATGGCAGGCAGAGCACCCACTGTCGGAAACGGTGGGAGGATCTGAGATGCTGGGCACGGAAGATGGTGAAGGCCCAGCTGGGGATGGCCTCCCAACAAGGTAGGCGTGCCCTTCGAACCCTGACCCCCCTGATGGCCCACATACTTGTAGTGGTCTATCCGGAGCTAGATGGGCGCTTGGGGGCAACACAGCAGCAACAAAGGGGTGGGTACAGTGCCCTACATTACAACTTATGCCTGGTGGGGTGGTATCAGGGTGGGGGATGTGGGCCTGTGGGTGCCCCCAGACCAGGCCTGACATTGCAGAGTGTGTCCCATGTTGGGCAGGGTTCTGATGTGAAAGTCCTCCAACCAAGCTAGTAGGCATCCGCTACTGGGCAGGTATGCTGGGTCTGTGGGTCGCAGGTATGCTGCAATTGGCGGTATGTGTCCCTATCCATGAGCTAGTGATTAGCATTGTAACTTGTAGTGCATTGCATAGTGCATAGGGCTGTTCCCTGTGTGTGAGTGTGTTGTGTACGCCAATGGTGGTGTTGGTGCCGCCATTGACCAAGTGTATCCTTTTTCTCTCCCCCCCATCCTTTTGTTTTTTTACCCCGTCCTCATGTGCATTAGCATCATCTGGGAGAGGAGCAGAGGCACCGGCGACGGAGGGAGCTGCATCCCATAGGACCCAGGAGGCTGAATCGACCAACGGTGAGGGCACCAGTGGGACGGAGGGTGAGGGGAGCACCACGGCGGAGACTGGAGGGGATAGTTCGGACACAGATACCTCCTCTGATGGAAGCTCCCTAGTGGTGGCAGACACCTATGTGCCCACCCCAGCTACAGGTACAGCCGTCACCCCCGTATCAGCACCGCCCTCCCAGCAGCTCTTCAGCAAGTTTCCCGTGCCCGCTCACCCAGGAGGGTGGGCATCTCCTTCGCCCCAGGCACCTCAGGCCCTGCCCCAGTTAGCCCTGCTGCCCTGAGTGAGGAGGCTATTGACCTCCTGCGATCCATCTCTGTTGGGCAGTCAACCATTGTGAATGCCATCCAGGAGCTGGCAGCCCAAATGCAACAGTACAATGCATTTCTGGAGGGCTTTCACACTGGCTTGGCAGCCCAACAGAGATCAATCCAGGCTCTGGCATCCTCTTTGATGGCAGCCATTGTCCCTGTTTCCACCCTCACCCCTCCAACTTCCTCCACCCAATCCCAATCCCATTCCCCTCAACCCCAACCTATCCCAAGTACACAGGCAGACGAGCAGGCACCCAGGACAACACACAAGAGTGGACATGGCAAACACAAGCACCACACTTCATCCCACAGGCACTCACACAAACACCATCCAGAAGCAGACATACCAACATCCACTGTTTCCCCCTCCTCCTCGTCCACCTCCCTCCCAGTTGCGTCTCTACATGCACTACATCCTCATCCACTACCACCATCACCAGCACACCTATCAGTACACACCCCTCACTGGCAGTCACCACGCCCACATCATACACACGTCCCCTGTGTCCTCTCCCACTGTGTCTGTGCCCCTCCTCCTAAAGTACACAAACTCAAGCACTCAGATACCCAACAGCCATCCACCTCACAACAGCATCCAGCCAATGCACCGGCACCCAAACACAGCAGACTGACACCTCCTACAACCACTCCCTCTTCCCCCACTCCCAAACCATCTCCCTCTTCCCACCTCAATGTCCCTAAGAAGCTTTTCTTCTCCATCGTTGACCTCTTCCCACCCCACTGTCCTTCACGTCAGGCCAGGGTGGTCAGAACCCAGGCAAGCACCTCAGCCACCCAGTCCACGGGCACAGTAGTATCCCCAGCAACTCAAGGTGGGAAAGGATCCCGGCCACCAGCTAGCCAGCCGGAAAGGGTGCCTGGCCAAAGTGCTGCAGGGAAGAAGGGCAATGAGGCAGCCCCAAGTGCTGCTCGAAGGAAGGGCAAGGAGGCAGCCCCAAGAGCTGCAGGAAGGAAGGGCAAGTAGCCAGCCCCAAGTGCTGGAGGAAGGAAGGGCAAGGAGCCATCCTCAGCTGCTTGCAGGAAGGGCAAGGGGCCTGCACCAGCAGGCAGTGAGGACAAGGGCCCGGGTGCTGGGACTCAGTCAGAGACCCCACCACCAACCATGGTGGTGCAGCCGTTCGAGGCTGTTGGGGATGGGCTGGAGCCCCCCCCCCACCAGCTTCACCAGCAGCACCACCACCAGCAGCAGCAGCACCAGTGGGCAGCTGTCCGAGGCTGCAGGGGATAGGCTAGAGCCTCCCCCACTACCACCAGCTCCGCCAGCAGCACCACCACCATCACCAGTGGGCAGCCATCCGAGCCTACAGGGGTTGGGCTGAAGCCTCCCCCCACTGCTACCGCCTCCACCAGAAGCACCACCACTGCCACCACTGAACAGCCGTCACCGCCGGCGGACAGTGTGTAGTCCTGCGTCCATGGGCTATTGTGCGGCCTGGCCCCTGCAAATCCTGTGGGTATGACACCCAGCTGAGAGAATGTGACCTTGCACTCCCCAAGATCTGCATCACAGGGCACAATGCCCCCTCTAGAACCAGTGGAGATGCCATCCACTCACCCCATCCTCTCCAGGATGAAGCTCACTGGGCACGATGCCCCCTCCAGAACCAGTGGATATGCCATCTACTCACCCCATCCTCCCCAGGATGAAGCTCACTGAGTACAATGCCCCCTCCAGAACCAGTGGAGATGCCATCCACTCAACCCATCCTCTCCAAGATGAAGCTTACTGGGCACGATGCCCCCTCCAGAGCTAGTGGGCAAGTCACCCACTTGAGAGTCTATGGCCTTGCACTCTCCAGGACAGAGTAATGGGCATGTTGCCCCCTCCAGAGCCAGAGGGCAAGTCACCCACTTGAGAGACTGTGTCCTTGTCCTCCCCATCACAGAGTAATGGGCATGTTGCCCCTCCAGAGCCAGTGGGCATGTCACCCACTTGAGAGACTGTGGCCTTGCACTCCCCAGGACCAAGCACTGGGCATGTTGCCCCCTTCATGACCAGCGGCGTTGTACCATCTTCCGGCTGAGGTGCTCCCCGGTTCCCCGTCCCCCTGAGGTGCCTGGCTATTTTCGACCTGATGCCCATGCAGTGTTCTCTCCGTGTTGTTGCACGAGTGAGGTGGGGCCTTGGACTTTGTAATATGGCCCTATGGCCCACCAACATTGAGGACTGGGCAGTGTCCCTTGATTTGTAAATATGTATATACTTTTTGATTTGAATGCACGTATTGCTACAAATTTTTCTTATTATACTCTTTTTACTCTATTGTAGTTGTCCTTGCGTTATTCCTGAGGGGTACAGGGTCAATATGTAATGTTACTGCATCTGCTTGTGTGTCTGGTGTTGGGGGTGTGGGTGTTGCGTGTGGGTGCCACTCTCTTTTTCCTCCCTCCCTCCCCTGTGTGCTAGGCGGCTGTACTCACTATGGTTGTCTCCACCCTCGTTGGTGTTCGTAGTGGAACAACATGTAGAAGAGCATGGGGAAGACATGCAGCTCGGGCTCTATGGCGGCATGGTTGTTCCCTGAGTCTCCAGAGGTGAGTACTTTGACTTCTGTGCAGTGTTTCTGTCAGGCTTTTGACGTCATTGGTACCGCCCCAGAAAAGGTGGCAGATTGGCCTCTCATAATACGGTGGGCAGGACATTGGCTTCTGCCTGGCTGTAGGTGGTTACCGCCGTGGTGCTTGTTGATTCTGCCCTGGCGTTCGGTGTGTTAAAGTGTCTGTCTGTCTGAGCTGTTTCCGCCATGGTCATAATTTGGTGGTATTTACTGCCAGCCGGTTGGAGGTATTACCGCCACTTTATCACTGACCGCCAGGGTTGTAATGAGGGCCTCAGATTCTATAAGGGATTCTCTGCCAAGCTCAAGTACTTTCAATCAATCTGGGAAAAGATGTTTTTTAGACAGAGGTCCAAGTAGAGAACAAGGAAAAAGATTGTAGCCACTAGGCACAGCCAAAATCAACACCAGATGCCAAATGTACAAAGACATAACCACGATTCATAAAATATCAAAAACCACCCTGGATGAACATGAACAAACCATGCTTGCAAAAGTACTATCATTTGTTCAGTACAAAATACTAATTTTACTCAAATCCAGAAGGAATAAATTAATTGTTTCCATAAAATCAGACTCTATTCGTTTTGTGGAAAATCAGAGGCAATAAAAAGTATCAGTTACACAATCTACAAAAAACATCAAAATTCTGTCCTCCCATAAATAAGATGCCCACGGAAATTATCACTTTCTAGAAGATGGTATTAAATGAAATTGGAAAAAGTGAGAGAAACAATGTGTATACCAAATCCTATATATCTAAGCAAGAATCAGAGGCCCTTCCCCAGTTAAAGTGAATGGATCAAATAATTATCAGACCAGCGGATAAAAGGGGGGCTACTGTGATCCAAGACAGACTGGAGATCAAAAGATAACTGAAAAATCCCCATCACTATAGACAAATCGGTAATGCTCCAACAAAGGAAATAAGGAACAAAATATCTCAAATATTAAAATCCGGAAATAAAATATAAGATAGTCAACCAACAAAGAGATGCCCCTTTTGAACAACAAGAGTGCAAGAATACTGGCCCTATGTACTTTTTTTAGGATACATAACAATCCCCAAAAAAAACAGGATGACTAATAATGTCATCCTGGAGGTCATGGTAAGGAGGAGGGAGACACAAGCTCCAAGATATTTTGGTTTAAACTCTGCAAATATGTATTTTATTTTTACACACAGAAACATATCTTTGATGAAACACATCTTGGTACAAGAACTGGATTTCCTGGCTGTTGGACTTGGCACACTTCGCAGGGTCACCCCCAAACATGTGGCTTCACCCATCCTGTTTTTTTCTGAATCTGGTTTCTGTTTGCATCAAGACTCAAATGAAGTTTACTCACCTAGGAGGATAATATTTGTCAAGTGTGTGTAGTATAGAGAGTGACATGACTGCAACTCCCGGGAGGTCCTTTGTCTATAATTCCAACCACCAGGCCAGTGGTCACTTGCTCATATACCCTTGTTTGTTAACTCTTAAGTGATGAGTATTACCCTGGGAGGATACAATTTGTCAAGTGTTGGAGAGTAAAGGGAATGACATGACTGTGTCGTGTAGGCTCTCATTATTCTAATGAGACTACTGGATTTTGAGCGGCAGAATCGCCCGCGGCATGGGAGACTAAGTCCAACCCACTGTTGGTGAAACCTGTCGCTACAATCCGGGTTTTGCTCCAGCTAACTAGCATTGCCTCATCTCTACCCAAGGATAGGGATGACTGGGCAGCCGAGCGCATGACATATTTAGCTTCTCAGGGAAGTCATGGTCACTCAGGTCTCATCCAGTTCTCTCATTTACAATTCAATCTCATATATAAATGACAAACAGAAGCAGTATATGTTTCTATAATGAGTTTAATAAAAACGATTGCATCTTAGATAGCAAAGCGTGAGCTGCAATAACCAGGATGACACAACATGACGGTATTAAAATTGTGACGAGAAGAGTAAAGCATAAAAACAACGCTCTAATTCTGCCCTTCAGGTTCCCCTGGGAAAACTTCAACCCCCATACCTGAGCAAAGGCCTGCGGTCTGCGTTAGCATCTGTAGCGAAGCATTCAGCAGTCAGCATACAGTCGTGGTTCCCTGGCTGGAATCTCTCTCTAACGTGTAAGGGACATGGAAAGTGTTTTTATAATAACACAGCTGATGTTCTGAGAAAATGTGCCTACGTAAGGATGTGTGTTTTCTACAAATGTTGGAGACTAAACTTCTACCACGTTCACTGGCAATGTACCGTGCTGTAGCCTTGGAAGAAGCACAGAGTGATCAAGAATGTCTTGTTCGAGAACAGAGTGCTGGCCTAGCCAAAAACAGTTAGATAAAATAAAACAAGACCGTAATTATTGTAACAATAATAAGACAAAGCTGGATAAAATATATCCAGGTTGAAGTGCACAGCGGCCTAGTGTGTTAAAATAACATGCATGCAGCTATAACTAAAATGGCTACACAACAACTGCAAAGCACAGCAGGCCATGTTTCTCTGACTAAAACTACCAGTCCAATGGTCACTTGCCCATATACACCTGTTTATTAACTCTCAATTGAAGTGTACTCACCTGGGAGAATACCATTTCCTAAGTGTTGCAAAGTAGAGGGAGTGACATGACTGCAACTCACAGGAGGCTTTGTGTCTATAATTCCAGCCACCAGACCAGTGGTCACTTACCCAGTTGCTCTTGTTTGTTAACTCTCAAACGTAGTTTACTCACCTGGGAGGATACCATGTGTCAAGTATTGGAATTCAGAGGAAGTGACATGACTGCAAAGCCCAGCAGGCCCTGTTTCTCTGACTCCAACCACCAGCCCAGTGGTTACTTGCTCATGTGCACCTGTTTGTTAACTCTCAATTGAAGTGTACCCACCTGGGAGGACACCATTTGCTAAGTGTTGCAAATCAGAGGGAGTAACATGACTGCAACTCCCAGGAGGCTCTGTGTCCGTAATTCCAACCACCAGCCAGTGGTCACTTGCCCATATACCCCAGTTTGTTGACTCTCAAATGAAGTTTACTCACCTGGGAAGATAACATTTGTCAAGTGTGCGTAGTATAGAGAGTGACATGACTGCAGTTCCCACGAGGCACTGTTTTTCTAACTCCAACCACCACCACAGTGGTCACATGCTACAATACATCTGTTTGTCAACTCTCAAATGAAGGATACTTACCTGCAAGTGATTAAGCACAGATCATGCCCAAATCACAGACGTGTCTGTCAACATAGATCAATCTTGACTTGCTAACCCAAGATGAAATATTTGAGGACAGAAATGATACCCTACCCAGTGTGCACAACAATGAGCCCTAAGGCCTCAAGATGCATAACAAGAATTGTATTGGCAGCAGACACATTCACACTGCACTGACCACATGATGACTTCAGTCACATATGCAGCAAAGCCCTGGGTCTCCCTGCATCACAATCAACTAAGCCTCAAAATGGCAAAAACCATATCTTGCCCAGTCACTGTTTTGACTCCACTGGTGGCAAGATGGCATTCTCAGGCCATCCTCTCAAGTGCTAATGATCTGCACATGTCAGCAGCTGTTTGCCTTAAATGAAATTGGCATGCTTCACCAATGTCATGTCAACACAACCAATACTATGAATACTTGCAACAATCGGATTAACTGCAAATTAACTTAGTACAAGTTCTCTGCTTACTATAACACTAAACTGTTGGAGGTAGATATAACAATACTACAGGTAACATTGTATGTTTCACATCAACTGGTTGAGCTGTCACTGGGCACACAGAGGCCACAGAAGAGACTGCCACTACTCCCCTAGATGAAGCCCTTAGTGAAGAAGATTCTGGACGTGGAGGACGGTTCTGGCACATCTGGGCAACCTGGTCAGACACCGACAGTGAGACTCACTGTGGCCACATCAACACCTCCCAGTCCGGTTGCCTCAACATCACAGGCAACCATTCACCCCGTGTACCTAGCACAGTGTCTACCATCTCATGGCCCCTGTCTTGGATCCTGATTTGCTGTGCAACACTTCCAACAATGAGGGTCCATGAACAAGTTGAAGAGGTCATCCTTTAGCAAGTACACAGGGACGTGGAGGAGGGGGGATGGGGGGGATGATATGGGCCAGAGGAGTGAGGCCTCTGGGGCTGCTCCTGGTCAGGACACCATCAGCCATGTCTTCGCTGTCTATCAGGAGTCCCAAGGCATGATCGGCCAGGTCTTGACCCAATTATGGAAAATAAAGCAGCTACAAAGGGACATGCACATAGACATGCGAGAACAGATGGAGGCCAGCAATTTCACTTTGTTGACTGATCCTGAACCAGCTACCAGGTCCAATGGGAAGAGTACTCTGGACTTTGGACTCGACTCGCATTGGTGTGGCATCTATGCCAATGATTTCTTTCATCGTGACTGACTCCTTCACCTTACATTTTTGCTCTTGCATGTCCCGAATTTATTTTCTGCATTAGCATTTTGATACATTCACCCATCACAAACTAATTGTCTGCTTGCTTAATTTTTAACTTTTTGCTATGTTGAGATGTGAGACCATGTGAACATATGATGAAGACAAAAGCTACTTGTGCAAGCAGGGATATGTTACAGGTACAGTGTCCAGCTCCGGATTACAACCATTACACACAAACACATTGGTACAAGTGTCTGGTCAAACCAAAAATGTAATTCCAGTGTATAGCACATAGGCTGTAAATATGTCTGGACTTTTAGATACAAGAATGTGTGCCTCATACTAAGTCAAAGTGCATATTTAAAGGAACAAGGGCCAGATGTAGCAAACGATTGCGACTCGCAAACGGGCCGATTCGCAATTTGCGACAGTGCAAAATCGGAAATGGGATGCAAAAAGCCCATTTCCGACTCGCAAAAAGCGATGGGACCCGTTTGCGAGTCGCATCCGGTGCGACCCCATTTTGCGACCCGCAAATTGCAAGTCGCAATTTGCGAGTCGCAAACCTTATGCAATTGCAACTCGCAAATTGCGACTAGTCGCAAAAAGCCCAGTTTGCATGTCCCATTTACCACTAACTCAGAGCAGGTGGTAACCATTACCAAAGTATAAAAGGGGACCCAGAAGCCATCTGGGTTACTCAAGATGGCGGAGATATACCTGATAGCAGTGAGGAGGAGAGTCTACGCAGCCCAGCAGAGGAGGAGGAGGGGCCACAGACAGGAGAAGATATATAGAACCAGGCAGACTCTTTTTCAGCAAACTGAAGAGGAGATCTATGACAAATACCGCCTTAGCAGCGCAGCCATTCTAGAATTAATAGATTTACTGAAACCACAGCTAGAACACAAGACTCTGCGTGGCTGCGCCATCCCTACGCATGTGCAAGTACTATGCGCACTGCACCTCTTGGCCTCAGGGAGCTATCATGGGGTCATTGCCGTGGCAGGTGGGGTATCCCAAAGTGCAGTGTCAAGGTTCCTCAGGGCATTCCTAGATGCTTTAGTCACGCACATGTCTCACTTCATATACTTACCAAGGAATGAGGCAGAAATTAACAGCACCAAGCTGGACTTTTACCGCATTGCCCACTTTCCTCATGTCATAGGGTGTGTAGGGACACACATTCAAATATGCCCCCCTGCTAATCTGGAACACATTTTCCGCAACAGGAAGTGTACCCACTCACTCAACATACAGGTTGTTTGTGATGCCCATTATGTCATCACGGACATCGTAGCTAAGTTTCCTGGCAGTACCCATGACTCATACATTTTTAGGCATAGTGGGATACATCAACGCCTGGAACGTGGGGAATTTGGAGACGGTTACCTCCTAGGTAGAGCCACAGACACTTGCAGACATACACACAGGTCACTGTGCACGACAATCTGGACTTCCTAACCGTGTACTTTTGTGCCCAACAGGTGACAGTGCATATGCTCTCAGGCCTTGGATCATGACTCCGTTTTTAACACCCAGAACTGAATCAGAGAGGCAATACAACAGTGCGCATAAGAGGACCAGGAACCTGATCGAGCGCGCCTTCGGACTGCTGAAGGCAAGATTCAGATGCCTCCACCGCAGTGGAGGCGCCCTCCAATACACCCCCATTACCGCTTTCAAAATTGTGGTTGCATGCGCCATCCTCCACAACATAGCCACCCGACGTGGGCTACCTCTCACCCCTGCAGACCCAGATCCTGATGATGAAGAGCAAGAACAACCACATCGCCATAATGGGGATAGGAGTCTAGCTAATCAAGGCAGACTGAGACGGGACCACATTGCAACGCAATATTTTGGACGGTACGTGTCAACTCCCACCATACTCACCTATTAACCATTTGTTAAGTGGAACAAAAATAACTGTTTTATTAATGTCATGAAGAAACTATATACAAGTTGAAATTGTCCATGGGCAGGAAATTGCCAACCAGTCATGTGGCACATTAACGCCATGTGCCACATTAATCTGTCCTGGCTGTTATCTATGATCTCCTGCCCCTCCTGCCAGCCTGGCTGGTCCCTGCTGCGTCCATGGTGCTCTGCCTACCACTCCTCAGCACCCTACTGTGAGTGGCAGAAACACTGCTCACTATTGAGCCCTCCTCCCAGGTGTATTTGTTAACTTCCTGGCTGTGATGTCATCATCATGTGCCAGGAAGTGTTTCCAGAGTGTTCTGGTATGCTTTCTAGAGTGTTCTGCTGCATCTGCAAGCAATTTTGAAGGTATTCACAATTTGCGACACCCACTCGCTAATTGCGAGTTAGTTTTTTGCACACTCGCAAACAGCGACCTCGCAAACTGCGGACTCGCACACAGCGTTGCGAGTCCGGCTGCGAGTCGCAAAATCGGATCGCTTTTTTTTCTGCCATTCCAATTTGCGACTCGCATTTTGCGAGTCGCATCAACTCGCAAAATGCGAGGCGCAATTTTTATTTTTGCTACATCTGGCCCCAAATCCCCAGACCACGAAATAAAGGGCTTTGTCAGACATTGTCCTGTAGAATAGGCAAACATTAAAGTGGCTGATGTCAGCAGCTTGAACCTTATCATATAGCACTCCAAAATACTTGAACATCACATAATCCAAGATACAGACAGATGGCAGTACAACAGTCCCTGATTACAGGCCCATTATGATCTAATGCTCATGCATCTGGTGGCCTGACACAAACATATGTCAGTGCTGTAGCACAGACATTGTGGCGTGCAATGATGACACACATCTACAGCTATATACAGGTCAGATGAAAAAGAGTGTCTAGCCAATCTGAAGGTAAAATGACTTGGTCAAAAGCTAGCACTACGTATCTTATGGTCACATGATGACACAAATGATGCATCAGGCCCACCACAAGACACAAAACAAGTCCAATATGCACTTCTGTACCTCTACCCAAACACTGTGCAAACTCTCCTGGCATAGGTCTCATACATCCAAACTGCAACCTACATTACCTGGTACAATCCATGCCACTTTGCATGTCAGACCAGCATCAGATACCTACCAATGTCACATCTCTAAAATGCCCGCATGAAAAGGACATGGTGAAGGTGCTTGTACAAAGAACAAAACAAGGAGTACAGGCTTGAAACCATACATGTGGCACATGTCACATAGAAAGCAAATGGAAAACAAAGTACATTGCAAGGAAACTGACACAAACAAAGCATCATCATCAAGGTGGGAATGTTTCAAAAGCTATCTTATCAAGCAGCCTTTGGCTGAATATTGCAGAGTATCAGCTCTCAAGATGTTTCCAAAACACTCAACTCCCCACATTCTCACAACTACAGTTCATTGTACAGTCACAGTCAAGACATCACATGACAGACTTACACTCATAAAAAGTAGTTGTTGATGAGATCGTCTGGCATGTCAGCTCCATCCTCTTCACCACTGTCATCCTCAGTTTGCATTTCAGGAGTATCACACGGTGGGCAGTGCAGGTTCCTCCTCCGCTGGGATGTATAGGATATTCCTCCGCAGGGCAATGTTGTGGAGCATGCAGCATGCCAAAGTGATGTGACACACTTTCCCGGGTGAGTAGAGAAGGGCTCCACCAGTCAGGTCACAACAGCACAATTTGGCCAACAGGAGCCCAAAGCCTGCTCCACTAGCCTCCGTGTTCTTCCATGGGCCTCATTGAAGCGAACATCCCCTGGCATATTTTGATTCCTCAGCGGTGTGAACAACCAAAGACGGTTTGGATATGCTGAGTCTCCTGTTAAGGAATGGGACATAAGTGCAACAATGAGTCTCTGACTTCACTATTGTAGCACCTGACATTGCTCACACACAATCAGGACAGATGTGACTTACCAACCAGCCAGGCCCTCTCAGGGTGCAGTTGTGACATCAGCTGGGGTATGGTGCTTTTCCACATAATAAAGAAATCATGGGCTGAACCCATATACCTGGCATCAGCATTTGAAATGTAGAGGTCCGCCAAACAGACATATTGCAGGTTGATGGAATAGAAGTTCCCTCTGTTGTGATAGACATGTTCATTGGCCTACGTTGGCACCAATCCAACATGCATGCAATCAATGGCCCCCACCACATGTGGGATACGGCCAAACCCATAGAAGTCAGCCTTCACATTGGCCAAATCCTCATGTTGGGACAACCTGATATAGATGCCAATGTGTTTCACCATTGCTGAGAGGAAATGCTTCAACACCAGACTGAACATAGGTTGGGACATACCAGCAGATAGAGCAACTTTATGTTGGAAGGCCCCTGGGCTAGGAAGTGCAATACTGACATGACTCATACAATGGGTGGTATGCTGTTTGGATAACTGATACCTGCCATCAGATCTGGCTCCAACTGATGGCATAAGTCCACTATTGCTTACTTATCCAGGCTGTAGCTCATGATGATATGGCATTTTTCCATGGTGTTAAGGTCTGACAGTGGACAGTAGACAGGATGTTGTCAGATCCTCCCTCTCCCAAGTGTGACAAGACATTAGTTGTGACATTAGTCTGTGTGTCTACAGCAACATACACAACGCATGCCAATTATATCATGTGACAAAGCATTTCTGACTGGATAGACATGACAACATCACAGCTGCCAACTACACAAAGATCAGATGTGACCCCCATGGTTCTCAACACATATCCAAAACACAGATTTTGACAAAACTGATAGATGTGCAACACAATTGCTCTGCAAAATGTAACTGTTTATTCCGACTGCCAAAATGACAGCTAGTGGTGGTGGACCATGCACCTCTGTAAAATGCCATTTGTGCCCTGCAACATACTACAATGGTGGTTGAGTAAAAGAACCTACATGACAAGACATGATAAGGATGTTTGTGATGCAACACAACATTCTATGTGTGACATAGTTTAGAAAGCCAAATAAAGCAAAATGGCAGATGCCTGGCCTACTCTATTGGACATTAGGTACTCCCCGCGACTGCCAGCTGAAGTCATCAAGACGATAGGCGGTAACAACTTCTGCGGACACAGATATAGGCTAACGTTGTTGCCAGTGGCAGTCGCTGCTAATGGCTGTGTCGTCTGATGGCGACGACTGCATATGTGGCAGACATGACATCCATGTTGTGCAGATTCAGTGACTTGACTCCTGACACTGCTGCCAACAACACAGCCACAACCGGAGCTACTGTGTGCCACCTATGGGAGCAAACCTGCAACTTCCAGCAGGTGATAGCCCTATCCCTATATGGCTCAATGGTTTACCAGAGTGGCAGGTACGTACGTAAGGAAAAAGTGTACCCTTACATCACTGATGAGTACGTAAAACAAAAAGACTTGGAGAATAAAACAGGTTCTAAACAATATGAAAGAGATGATGACTTCTCCAGCTCAGGGAGTGAGGACAGTGATTGGGGTTTTAGACCTCGACGTAGAGGAAGGGGTAGGGCGAGATTCACACAGAGGGAACATATGTATCCCCATGGAAACTTCCCACCCCAACAACAACAAACCCCCGGTCCTAATCAGAATTTTGGCTGGCCACCCTTTTACCCACCATTTCATAATTTTCCACCTTATCAGTTTCAGCAAGGTAACCCCCCTTTTTTAGGACAGGGCAGGTTAAGAGGACGAAACAGACAAAAAACAGGTCCAAGAGTACAATGGGACGACATCAATCACCGGGTGACAAGGAGCATGTCCCGGGAATTCACACCCGGAACCAGCAAGGAGTAGATATCATTATGAACCTATCTAAAATTATTCTTACAGAAGATCACGAAAAAGTTCTCTATAAAGGATCGGGGTACGTTCCGACAAACAAGATGGACAGTTTCAAAATGAGACAGGAGTTATCGGAGTTTTTTAGACATATTTGTCTCAAAATCTTTTTGGATGGAAGTGTAGAAACTTCCCAACGACCAGGAGATACTGGTTTTCGCCCAAAATCGACTTTCACTCCCAATCTAGCCCAACTACCTCAAGAGGTCACAGTCTTTGAACAGGCAGTAACTAATGAGATAGAGAATTTGGGCAGAGAAGAAAAACACTCCTTTATGAATCTGTCGAGATTGGAACAAAAGGCCTTGGAAGAGTTGAATTTAAATCCATCCATCATCATAAAACCAGCTGATAAAGGAGGGGCTATTGTAATCCTTGATAGGGAAGTTTACCATCAAGAATGTATCCGACTCCTCTCTGACAATCGGAATTATAAATTTTTTAAATCTGATCCAACACAGGACACTCAAAAGGAGATAAAAATGCTTGTAGAGGAAGCAATTAACAATGGGTGGGTTACAGAGAAAGAAGGTAATTTCTTATAAAATAAGAGACCAGTTACCCCCTATTTTTACATTTTGCCCAAAGTGCATAAACCCAATAGACCTCCGCCGGGTTGTCCCATAGTATCCGGGATTGGATCGGTACTTGAACCTCTATCACAATTTTCTTTTTGAAACCTATAGTATGGAAGAGTCACTCCTATGTGAAAGACACACAAGGTGTATTGAATTTGATCAAAAACCTGGATTTTCATGAAGAACAAGACTTTTTGGTGGGTCTAGATATAGAATCTCTATATACTAATATTCCCCAGATAGAGACATTAAGGATAATTGAGGAGATTTTGTATCAACAGATTTGGCATCACAGCACATCTAGGGCATTTATTCTAGACCTAGCATGCCTAGCCCTTATATTACAAAAAATATTTTGGAATATGAAGGTACATTCTATCTACAGTCTCATGGTGCATCAATGGGGAACATATTTGCTCCCAGTTTGGCATGCCTATACGTATCTGATTTTGAACAGAAATATATTTTTCAGAATAATCATCCTTGGCAAAAACACATCAGATTATGGCGCAGTTTTATTGATGACGTCCTTCTTGTTTGGAGAGGTGATAGATTGACAGATTCATTCAATGGGATCCACTATTATTGTTCACGGCGACAATCACAAAAGATAGATTACCTTTCCTTGATTTGGAGATTGTACCTGGAGATGGTAGATTGATCACTAAGGTCTATCATAAACCCACAGATAGGAACAATTTACTTTCTTTCAAAAGTTTTCACCCAAAGACATTATGGGAAAACTTACCCTATGAACAATTTCTCCGGCTCCGGAGGAACTGTTCAGACATAAGAGATTATAAAAAGGAATCAGAGATTGTAACAGAGAAATTTATACAACGAGATTATCCATTGAGAATAATCCAACAAGCCCAGAAAAGAGCCAGGAATTGTAATAGGGAAGTCCTACTGGAAGAAAGGAGTAGAATACCTAATCAACGACTTATCTGTATCACTACTTTTAATACACTCTCTAACCGAGTAAAAGGGATCATTAATAAGAACTAGCAGATCCTTAACAGTGATGGTCTGAAGATTGAGAGACCTATGTTCTCCTTTAAGAAAAGTTCAAATCTCCAAAACTTTTTCACACATACTCGACCAACACAGAAAACAATAAACAATTCACGGACACAAGGCAATTTCTTACCTGTAGTAGGACACACAAAATGTGGATCTTGCAGTGTATGTCACCTCACAAAAAATACAAAGATGATCAATGTGGGTTTGAGAAAACCTTGGGTTCAGACGAAACACATCAATTGTAAGACGGAGAATGTCATATGTGGGATATGGTGTCCCTGTGGACTTCTTTATATAGGAATGACCACTCGAAAGGCAAAAACTAGAATCATGGAACACAGAAGTAACATCAGATGTAAGAAAACAAACACAAAAATGACAGCACATTACTCTGAGAAGGCCCATGGACCAGATGACATGACCTGGACTATACTTGACAAACCAACCCCACAAAACAACGGCATCAATATAGGGGACTTCCTATTCTATCATGAACAACGGTGGATCTACTGCACTAAGAGCAACAGTCAGGGACTGAATGACGATGTGCAATGGTTACAACTGCTTAATCAATAGTTGTTCCATTATGAATACAACCTGATAAGACTAGATACATTGGTGAAAGGCTCAGTATGTTTACATTACAATGGAAGCAATCACAATGATTTTTAAGGTTCCCCCGTCTCCCCTGCCAAAGAAACCCTCGCTCTCTTTTCTCTTTACTTTTAGAAGGGGCGAGTTTATACTTAACAACCATCTAAATCCTTGTAAAATAGACCGACTTTTCAATGATTATCAATATTGAAGACTAGTGCTATTTGCTTGATCTTTAATACTCGGTATTTTCGAATAGTCTCCTTGTTCACACGTATCTTTCTGTTTCCTCCCCTACCTCTTCATACCTGGAAGCATTCTTCTAGGGGACACCGGCTCCGCGTTTCTGTATCTACGCGGAGCCGGGGAGAGGCGGTGATCGGCAGTACCGGACCCTTGAAGAAGTAAGGAGTGGGAGGGGGACTGGAGCCATAAAAAGCGGGACACCCTTTCACCGCCCGCATTATAGTTACGACCACCCCTCTATCTGGGTTGACCATCATGTTTCACTCGGTCATAACAACATGGGCAGTTTGAGTTTCAGTATTTAAAAGGCTGGCGGGCCGAATGGCGGGCTATCTTTCAACCACAATATGTACATATTAGAAAGATGGATATGGGCGATGACATAACAATTAGATGTCTGCAATGTCAAATAGTAAATATTAACAGGCCGGCGGGCGGAAACATCGAACCACGGCTACAATAGATACATCCTAAAAAAGACTATTTATAGTCATGAACCATTTTTTTGAAAAAAAACTGAAGGGTAAACATACTGTATGTTAATACAGCTACTGCCAACCATTATATTTATGATGATTTGTTCTTATACAGTGTGTGACTACAGGGTGGTGCTCCCGCCCGGCTCTGATTAAAGTGAGTGTTAATGAAACTCGGTAAGTGCACACACACACGCCTTCGATTTTTGTCTATGGGTATATGTGTATATATTTATGATAATTAATCAACACGGTGGATTAAGTTTAGTTTTATCTCTACCACAAGGTATTGAGATAATAATCAGGGGACCTTTATGCACAAGTTTAATAACTACTTTTCCCTACACATTAAGGTGAAGGTCTGGGGATAATCACTAGATACCATATTTCACTGAATTTTGAATATCAATCCTATTTCTCCCCACAGATAACTGAGTGTGCTGACAAACAACAGTGTACCTAGCGGCACAAATCAGTGAACCTCCTGATTAAACGACAGGTAGGGACTTTTATGAACACGGGGACAGGACGAAGGTCCTGACAAAGGCCGCATGACCCAAGTTGGCATTGTGAAGTGGCCGAAACATGTTGACCCTCTACAGAGATTGGGGTGTACGGGTAACTAATTCCTGAAAACACCACCAATAACATTTTTAATCCTGTCCAGGCTGCACTAGAATAAAATAGGATAAGTGGTCAGCCTGAGTCAGTTTTATATCTCTTTCTGTTGTCCATCTTTGGTCCCTGTGCCATGATTGTTGGTCTTGTCTAATGTGCTTTTATGTTCCCCCACCCTTACTGCTCCACTCCGAAGGGAATTTATACCTTGGAGTGTGTTAGCAGGGCCCTATGATGAAGCATGCCACAAGTTGTGGGTGAGGGCCGTTTTTTCAAAATATTGATGTTTGAACTAGTCTTGTTTTGATACCCGACATCATTCCTTGTCCTCTTTGTGAGAATATTATTGGTTTAGGTAGGTCAGACAGGAATTCCCTCTCACACCTTTAAAGTGTTTTGACGTACCTCATGTGCACACATTTTCTCTGTACCTCACCATCCTTTCCCTCCTCACAGGCTTCTGTGTGCCCCTGTGTGCCTGTTAGACTTCTTGTGTGCCTGTTGTTGCAGTCTGTCTGGCATCAGTGGAATGTACAGTGTGCAGGTATTGGTGGCCAGTAGCATATATTAAGTTCAGTAATATTGTGTTCTGTGAGGTTTCTGGGGTCCTAGAACCTCCATGGGTTGGATGCACATAACTAGGTAAGGAAACGTTACTGCCATCCACTGACATCTCTTTTTTCGTGATGGTTGTAAATGTTGGAAAACATGTATATGTATGACAGCATAAGCTGTGTATGCATCTTGTCTGAGTCATTTGAGGATCTTGTAAGCAATGTGTATAGTACCAAGGGTCTTTCAACCCACATCTGGCCTTGTCAAACTGTAGCCTGGAAGGCATACCCTGACTCACTCTGCCCTTCATGGTTGTCACACACACCTCATGCCACATTGCTGATGGTCACATGATGTGCTGTAATGCATGGAAGTGGTGGAAAGTGAGATTCATGTAGATTCTGTGAGCTCAGCCCGCAGAGACCAGAGACTGTCAAATGTACCTCCCTGTATGGGACCTAGTCTAGGCTGTGGGAGAGTCACTGTGGCTGTGGAACTGTGCCCACTCCCTGTACACATGTGGACAATATGATACTCTAGTGGCAACCCTTGCTCTGAATGACTCAGTCTATTGACTAGATTATGAATGGGCACTGAGGTAAATCATTAACTAGTACATAAGTGCATTATGCATCGTTGTCAATGTGTGTCTTGAACTCATGACAGGTCCCTTACTCCCACAGCTCTGTCACCTACACACAGGTCATATTTGTCCTTTGCTGGCTTATCACACAAATAGTCCCACAGTACAGACAGTGTGTTGATTCATGGAAGGCCATGACGTGAGTCAGTAGCTTGGTCATATAACAGAAATTGTACAATCTATGTCTTTGTATGTTGAATGCCATCTCTCTAGGATGGACACATCAATCAATCAATCTTGTACAGCGCACTACTCACCCATAGAGTCTCAAGGCACTGAGGGGTGACCTCAGAGATCAGTCGCAGAGCCATGTCTTGAGGTCCTTACTCAACTGACGTAGTGATGGCGACTGTCTGAGGTGTGGTGGTAAGGTTTTCCAGCCTTTTGCTACCAGGTATGTCCAAAGGAGTGTTCTGAATACAGGTACATACCACAGAACCAACCCCTGAAGAGGGATGAATCTGCATTTTTTAGGCCACATGTCCACACATTGACAAGGAAGATACTTCCTGTACCCACCATGCTAGCCCCTTGATTGTCACTTAAGTGTAATGGTAAAGCCTGAACTATGTTAGTTGCCTGTGGGACTGTATGCAGTGAGTCCGTCTTGCAGAGTGTGAATGTGTTGGTCCATTCACACCTAAGGAGTTTACCCTTCAGAAGCCACATAGGTGTGTAGTGTTTCATTATGGCTCACATCACAGTACATGTTGCTGGAGCATGGGCTATCTGATGTCAGTAAGCTTGTTAGTCATTGTAGGCCCAGAGCAGGGGAGTGGGTTAGTATGAAGATGAGAAATATAAATGTCTGTAGTCATGTCCCCGTACTAATTGGCTTGTGTGTTTCACACTTGTGGAGTGTTAACAAACTGAAAAGTTTTAGTTTGGTGTTTCTGATGTATATGTGACTCAATCATTTGGGTGAAAACTTGTGATTGTAATCTCTTGGTTTGTCTTTTGCATCCATGCATGTTAACGCCCATTAGAGTAAAGAGCTATGGAGTGCCATCACCCATAAGGTGCAGGCCTTGGGGATTTGCAGCAGACGGAGTGCCCACTGTCAAAAGGGATATGAGGAACTAAGACGCTGGGCCCAGAAGATCTCAGAGGTCCCGCTGGGGCTGTCCTCCCAACGTGGATGGGGCACATGGCAGACCATGACCCCCTTAATGGCCCACATTCTGGCAGTGGCCTACCCAGACCTTGATGTGCATTTGAGGACAGCACAGCAGCCAAAAGGGGATGAGTACAGGGCATATTCCTGCCTGTCATGTTGCCAAGTGAATGTGTTCTGACAGCTTCCCCTGACGATTAGGGATGATCTATGTGTAACACAGTAGATGAGTGATTGTTTCTGTAGACATGTCATGTGGGGCATACTGATGTGCCTTGCTTTTAGAAATTGGGTCTTTGTTTGGCAGTTAGGTTACCCCCTATCCAAGCAAGGACCCTCACTCTAGTCAGGGTAAAGGAGAATCACACTCAGCTAACCCCCACTCACCCCCTTGGTAGCTTGGCACGAGCAGGCAGGCTTAACTTCAGAAGCAGTGTGCAAAGTAGTTATACCAACACACACAGCAGTACAATAACCCCTAAAAAATGACACAACATCAATTTAGAAAAATAGGTAATATTTATCTAAACAAAACAAGACAAAAACGAAAAAGATCCAACATACACAAGTCGAGATATGAATTTTCAAAAGAATAAGGGGGTCATTCTGACCCCGGCGGGCGGCGGGCGCCCGCCCGCCAGGCGCAAACCACCCAAACACTGCTCCGCGGTCAAATGACCGCGGGGAGCCTTCCAACTTTGCCGCTGGGCCGGCGGGCGATCTTCAAAAGATCGCCCGCTGGCCCAGCGGGAAAGCCCCAGCAAAGATGAAGCCGGCTCCGAATGGAGCCGGTGGATTTGCTGGGGTGCGACGGGTGCAGTTGCAACCGTCGCGATTTTCAGTGTCTGCCAAGCAGACACTGAAAATCTTAATGGGGCCCTGTTAGGGGGCCCACGACACCTGTTCCCGCCAGCCTCTTCCTGGCGGTGTAAACCGCCAGGAAGAGGCTGGCGGGAAGGGGGTTGGAATCCCCATGGCGGCGCTGCATGCAGCGCCGCCATGGAGGATTCCCTGGGGCAGGGGAAAACCGGCGGGAAACCGCTGGTTCCCCTTTTCTGACCGCGGCTTTACCGCCGCGGTCAGAATTGCCCCGGAAGCACCGCCAGCCTGTTGGCGGTGCTTCCTCTGCCCTCTGCCCTGGCGGTTTGAAACCGCCAGCGTCAGAATGAGGGCCTAAGAGTCTTAGGGGCTCATTACGATCTTGGCGGAGGGGATTACTCCATCCGAAAAGTGACGGATATCCCGCCCGCCGTTTTACAAGTTCCTTAGAATATAATAGCACTTGTAATACAATGGAGAGGATATCCGTCATGTTTGGGATGGAGTAACCCCCTCCACCAAGGTCATAATGAGGCCCTTAATCCTTAGAAAACAGTGTGAATGCTGTTGTTACACAAAGTACCTGGTTATCGTAAAAAATAAAGCAGCACGGGCGCACGTACTTCGGAAAAGTCAGCGATGCATTGATTCCTTACTCACAAGTGAGGCCATGTGTTGTTTCCGTCTCCGATCGGGTTGGCGATCCATCATTTTTCTCCCTCACAAGAGACTGATGCATCTATTTCCAGACGGGGCACCTCGGATCCATGCAGACTTGGGTTGACCTGGACGCCCAGTGACGATGCGTGGAAAATCAGGTCGCACAGTATTAGAAAAACGTGATGCATGGGGTTTGCGTCATTATCAGCCTCCGTAAGCACCTGTTGCACGTCATTTCTCCAACCACGTTGCATCGATCCCCCATCCGTGATGCAGGTAGAGCATCAATTTCAGCCACGAAGCCGGCAGCTCGTCATTTATCAGCCATGTTGCAGAAGGTGTGGCGTAAATTTCCCCGCACAGCGTTCTGTGCGTGGATTTTAGGGTCTTCGCTGTCATCTTCACTTCTCCAGGGCACAGGTACTGGATAGGGCACCACTTGGCAGGACAGGAGTCTCAGTAGAGAGCCCAGGTGCTGGCAGGGGGAGTCTTTGATGGCACTGAGACTTCAGCAACAGGAGGCAAGCTCAATTCAAGCCCTGGGAGATTCTTCTCAAACAGGAATACACAACAAAGTGTAATCTTTGTCCCCTTTCACAGACAGAAGCAGAAACTGCAGGATAGCCCAATAAAGTACAGTCACAGGCCGGGGCAGCACTTCTCCTCAGCTCTTGTCCTTAGCAGAGGTTCCTCTTGATTCCAAGAATGATCTACTTTTCAGGGATTCTGGGTCCACTATTTATACCCCTTTCTGCCTTTGAAGTAGGCAAACTTCAAAGGTAAGTCTCTCTTGTTTGTAAGATCCTGCCTTGTCCAGGCCAGGCCCCAGACACAACAGGGAGTTGCAGACTGCATTGTGTGAAGGTAGGCACAGCCTTTACAGGTATGAGTGACTACTCTTCCCCTCCCTCCCAGCACAGATGGCTCATCAGGATATGCAGGCTGCACCCCAGCTCCCATTTGTGTCACTGTCTAGAAGGGAGGTGCAAACAGCCCAACTGTCAAACCCAGACAGTAAATCCACAAACAGGCAGAGTCACAGAATTTCTAAAAGTGGCATTTTCAAACACACAATCTAAAAACAAACCTTACCAAAAGATGGGTTTTTAAATTCTGAGTTCAGAGACCCTAAACTCCAGATATCTATCTACTCCCAAAGGGGATCTGCACTTTAATAATATTTAAGGGCAGCCCTCGTGTTAACTTATGAGAGAGATAGGCCTTGCATAGTAAAAGCCAAATTTGACAGTGTTTCACTGTTAGGACATATAAAATACATTAATATATGTCTTACCTTAAACATACACTGCACCCTGCCCATGGGGCTAACTATAGCCTACCTTAGGGGTGCCTTCCATGTGCGAAAAGGGAAGGTATAAGCCTGGCAAGTAGGTACATTTGCCAAGTCCAATTGGTCTGAGCCATGTTTACAGGGCTTCTCATGTGGGTGGCTGCAAGCCCACTAGTAGCATTTGATTTACAGGCCCTGTGTAGCTCTAGTGCACTGTACCAGGGACTTACTAGTAAATCAAATAATCCAATCATGGAAAGCCAATTACACTTACATTTTACATAGGAGCACTTGTACTTTAGCACTAGATAGCAGTGGTAAAGTGCCCAGAGTAACAAAAACAGCAAAAACAGAGTCCAGCACACATCAACAACCTGGGAAACAGAGGCAAAACGTTAGGGGAGACAATGCCAAGAAGGCCAAGTAGGCCAAGTCTAACACGTGTATCCCCCAGCTGAAAGTGGGGAGCAACTACCCAACCTTATGGGAGTTCTCATCACCCAGGCGGAAGAATCTGGACAGACCGTCAGCATGGCCGTGATCTGTGCCAGGGCGGTCTTCCACTGTAAAGTCCATCCCCTGTAGGGAAATGGACCACCTCAACAGTTTAGAATTCTCAACCCTCATCTGCATTAAGCATCTGAGGGGCCTGTGGTCAGTCTGAACCTGGAAGTGAGTCCCAAACAAGTAGGGTCTTAGCTTCTTCAGCTCCCAGACCACAGCGAAAGCTTCACGCTCTATTGCACTCCACCTACATTTCCGGGGAAGTAACCTCCTGCTAATGAAGGTTACAGGTTGATCTAGGCCCTCTTCATTAAGCTTTCAGAGTACTGCTCCTATACCATGCTCTGAGGCGTCTGTTTGCACAAAAACCTCCTTGGAGTAGTTAGGTGCCTTAAGCACGGGTGCTGTGCAAATGACAGCCTTCAGGGCAACAAAAGCGGTCTGGCAAGTCTCTGTCCAGATAACCTTCTTTGGTTGCTTCTTGGAAGTCAACTCATTCAAGGGGGCAACAATAATGCCATACCCCTTGACAATCCTCCTGTAATAGCCAGTGAGACCTAAAAAGTCCCTCACCTCAGTCTGGGTCTTGGGGATAACATCTTAGACACCTCATCTTTGATGCTAGCCTGGACGTTATCAGTCACCCTGTAAACCTTCTGCTTAATGGGTGGACTGTCCCCAGTGTCCACATCATGTGTGCACAAGTGTTTGATTGCTGGAATCAAGAAGAACAGGGAGGCGAACTGACCCAATACCTGGCAACAGTCCCTCTTTTGTTCTGAGGTCAGGGAGGGGCAAAGGTTCACTCCCTCCACAGACCCATCTTTTTCTCCAGCAGACAGGAGTTCAGGAAGAGGTTCACTCTCTTCCTCCACCCCATCATCTGTCGCTAGGAGCATGGACAGTTCAGTCTGCTCATAGTGTGGCTCGAGACAGTTCACATGCAGGACCCTTAAGGGGTTCCTGGGAGTCCACAAGTGACACAAGAGTCACCTAAGCTCTTGTGCTCCACCACCTCAAATGGCCCAGTCCACGTGTCCTGGAGGGCCCTTGGCTCTACTGGTGCCATTACCCACACTTTTTGCCCAGGCTGAAACTCGACCAGAGTGGCCATTCTGGTCATACCACTGTTTCATGTCTGCCTGGCTTGCTTCCAGGTTCTCTTGGGCGAGAGCTCTGAAACGGCCAGTTTGCTTTCTGAAGGCCAGCATGTAGCTACATACATCATGGGGAGGTTTACTGGGGGCTTTCTCTAAGCCCTTCTTCACCAGACTCAAAGGTCCCCTGACAATGTGGTCACACAGTAACTCAAAAAGACTAAATCCAAGCCCCTTTTGAGGCACCTCCCTGTAGGCGAACAGAAGTCATGGCAAGAGGACGTCCCACTTCTGCCTCAAGGGCTCTGATAGGCCCATAATCATGCCTTTTAAGGTGCAGTTGAATCTTTCAACCAGACCATTGTTTTGGGTGTGGTAAGGAGTGGTGAACTTATACGTTACCCCACACGCCTTCCACAGAGACTTCATATAAGTAGGTATGGAATTGGTACCCCTATCAGATACCACTTCCTTGGGGAACCCCATAGGGGTAAAACCCCCCATCTATGCACGACTCACCACAGGGCAAGTGATTGACTTCAGAGGAATGGCTTCTGTCTTGGGATCCAGAGGCCACACAATGTCAATACTGACCATTTCAAAGGGGGTATTAACCACTGGAAACGGTTGGAAGGAAGCCTTGCATTTACCCCCTTTCCTCCCGCATGCCTGACAAGTCTGGCAAAACCTGCAATGAGCACCTGAGTACCTGCACATTAGGTGCCAGTAAAAGTGAGTGACAGGCCGTTCAAAGGTCTTGTCGTGTCCCAAAAGTCCAGCTAGAGGTACATAATGAGCCAGACCCAGTAGGAAGACTCTGAAGCACTGAGGTACCACCAGCACACAGGCTGACCCAGGCTCAGCAACCTTAGGCTCACTATACAGGAGGCAGTCCTCCCAATAAATAAAGAGAGTTAATGGCTCCTTGCCAGCTGACTGGTCTGCAGCCTGCTGCCACAAACCCACTAGAGTAGGGCATGTCTTCTGTGCCTCACAGAATGCCTCCCTGGTGGGTCCCCCTTCCTGCTGCCACTGTGACAGGTCAGGGATCTCCCCCAGCTCAGCCACCTGTTCCCCTACAGGCACCGGGGTGTCACCCCCAGGCTCCACCTCCTCCTGGACTGTGGGAACTTCCGGGGCCGTTTTCCCTTACCCCTTGCCCTTCCTCTTTTTGGCAGTCCCCTGGGCCACTGTTTCAGGCTCCAGGGGCTTCTGACCCCTCTGACGGGCTGCACTGACCTGGTAGATACGCATGCCAACCCAAGCAGACCCAACATCTCCAAGTGTGACCTGTGTTTGACCTCCTTCCAAGGGGAATCCTCCAGGTCATTGCCAAGCAAATAATCTACAGGCATGGTTGGACTCACAGCTACCTTCAAGGAACCTGAGACCCCCCCGCCCCCCCATTCAAAGGTAACCTGTGCCACTCTGTACAGGCGTTCTGAGTTGTCCACTGCAACTACTTGGTGAAGTACACTGGGATCTATCTGCTCTTTAGACACCAGGTGACTCCTCACTGTAGTAATGCTGCCTCCTGAATCTCTCAGAGCTTCCACACTCTGCCCATTAATGGTCACCCACTGCCTGTACTTTTCAGTGTTCTCAGGAACTAGGGTTCTGTGGACCATCTCACTGTCCCCTAGTGAGACAAGCGTCATCTCAGCTGGCTCCCACCCACCTGGAACCAACTCCTCCCCAAGCGCTACACTGGCCAAACCCTGTGACTGAGCACCAGTGGGTGCCGGTATACCCTTGGGAAATTTGGGGTCCCCCCTCACTTGACCCACCTGGTCACATGCATAACACTTACAAGGGGGACCCCCTTCCACAGGTTTCCCTTTGGAAAACCATGGTTTCTTTTGACTGTGGGACTGTGAATCCTTACACTGGGAACTAGCTTGGGGCCCTTTTTAAAGCTCCCCCTGTTTACCCTCTCCCCCCTTTTCTGACAGGGGCTCTGCCCACCCTTTGCGTGGTCTACCCCATACCTTTTTTTAATCCTGGTGCTCTCCCAACAGTCCACTTCCTGCACAAGCTTCCTGGGGTCAGTCAGCTTGCTTCACTCAGGTGCTGACGCAGCTCTGGAAAACAAATACTATACAAATGCTCCCAAGCAATCAAAGTTTACAGCCCTCAAAGGTTGTTACCTTACTGCCCTTCACCCAACCATCCAGTGACCTGCTAAAAGAATCAACACACACCCCAACCATGCTTGGGATTCCTTCTTCTTATAGGACCTAAACTTGTCCTTGTACTGCTCAGGAATAAGACCATACCTTGTGAGTAGGGCATCCTTCATGATAGAGTAGGTGAGCCCCTGAGGATCACCTAAGGATGTCAGAGTATCCCTCCTCTCTACCTCAAAGTGCTTCCACAGACCTGCTCCACAAAGACCTTCAGGGACCAGATCCATATGAAGAGCAGACTCATACCCCTTGAACCACAAGAATAGATCACCCTCCTTTTTGTAATCCTTCACAAGGTCTTTAGGAATGTTCACCCTCCTCTCAGGCTGCACTGTGATATTGCTCCCACCATCCCTACTGGACTGTCTCCTCTGATCCAGCTCCCTCAAGCTGAGCTCATGGGCCAGCAGTATCTTCTATTCCTCTATGGCCATCCTCCATTCTTCCATCTCCCTTTGCATCCTAAGCTTTTCAAACTCCAGCTGGTGAGCCCTCTCTGCCCGTCTGTCCTGTAACTCTTCAGGAGTCTGACCCTTGGATGACACACTGTTACCTGCTCTGGAGACTCTCTCCCCCCTGGACATAACAGGCCCACCGACTATACCATTGTGTATGGATTGCACCTCCTCACCCTCATTCGCCTCCTCCTCCTCTGTGTGCCCCTCAGTGTCCTTGGCTATCACCTGGGACCTACGTGCCTTCTGCAGCTCCCCCTTCCTGGTGGAGTCCTTAATGAGACAGGCAAGATTTTGGCAGAACTGCCTCAACTGAGCAACTTATAGGTCTCCAGTTTCCCTAAGTCAAAAGCACCTCCAGCTGATGCATCTCCAGATTGAGACACAATAAAGAATCAACAAAAGTGCAAAGTTCTAAGGTGGAAAAAAGAGTTCCCAATGAAATTCAAAATTCAAACAAAGATCAACAAAAATATGGAAGTAGGGAAAAATTCAAAAAGAGAAAAAGCAAAAACTAGTGGTATGGGTCACGTAATGGTCTGCACTGAAAACACTTAATCACTGTATGTCAAGTACAAATACAAGTCCAATCTTCACCGTTGATCACCAATGTTAGAAATGGGATTTTTGGTTGGCATTCAGGTTACCACCTGTCCAAGCAAGGACCCTCACTCTAGTGAGGGTAAAGGAGAATCACACTCAGTTAACCCCGCTCACCCCCTTTGGTAGCTTTCCACGAGCAGGCAGGCTTAACTTCAGAAGCAATGTGTAAAGTATTTGTACTAACACACAGTAATACAATGAACCACTACAAAATGACGCAACACAGGTTTAGAAAAATAGATAATATTTATCTAAACACAACAAGACCAAAACAACAAAAATCCAACATACACAAGTCAAGATATGAATTTTCAAAAGAATAAGAGTCTTGATCCTTAAAAAAAAGTGAGAATTGTGTTATTACACAAAGTACCTGGATAGCGTCAAAAATAAAGCCGCACGAGCAAGTGTGCCCCGGAAAAGTCAGTGATGCTTTGATTCCTTACTCACAAGTGAGGCCTTCCGTTGTTTCCTTCTCCGGTCGGGTTGGAGATCCATTGTTTTTTCTCCCTTGCAAGAGAGCGATGTGCTGATTTCTGGATGGAGCACCTCGGATCCGCGCAGTCGGGTTGACTTGAATGCCCAGGGACGATGTGTGGAAAATCCGGTTGCATAGTGTTAGAAAACCGCGCTGCATGGGGTTTGCTTCGTTATCAGCCTCTGTAAGCAGGTGTTGTGCGTAGTTTCTCCAGCCGCATTTTGTCGACCTCCCAGCCACGATGCAGGTGGAGCGTTGATTTCAGCCGCAAAGCCGACAGCGCATCTTTTATCACCCATGTTGAGGAAGGTGTGTCGAAAATTTCCCTGCACGGCATTCTGTGAATGGATTTTCAGTTCTTGCCTGCCAGCTTTTCATCTCAAGGGCCCAGGAACTGGAAAGGGCACCAATTGGCAGGGCAGGAGTCTCAGCAGAGAGTCCAGGTCCTGGCAGGGGAAATCTTTGATGGTCCTGAGACTTCAACAACAGGAGGCAAGCTCAATTCAAGCCCTTGGAGATTCTTCTCAAGCAGGAATACACAACGAAGTCCAGTCTTTGTCCCCTTTCACAGGCAGAAGCAGCAACTGCAGGATAGCCCAACAAAGCACAGTCACAGGAAGGGGCAGCACTTCTCCTCAGCTCTTTTCCTTGGCAGAGGTTCCTTTTAATTCCAGAAGTGATCTAATTTGTAGGGGTTTTGGGTCCACTACTTATACCCCTTTCTGCCTTTGAAGTAGGCAAACCTCAAAGGAAAGTTTATCTTGTTTGTAAGATCCTGCCTTGACCAGGCCAGGCCCCAGACACACACCATGGGGTTGGAGACTGCACTGTGTGAGGGCAGGCACAGCCCTTTCAGGTGTGAATGACCACTCCTCCCCTCCCTCCCAGCACAGCTGGCTCATCAGGACATGAAGGCTACACCCCAACTTCCTTTGTGTCACTGTCTAGGGGAGAGGTGCAAACAGCTCAACTATCAAACTGACCCAGACAGGGAATCCACAAAGAGGCAGAGTCACAGAATGGTTTAAGTAAGAAAATGCCTAGTTTCTTTAAGTGGCATTTTAAAAAAACACACAATCTAAAAACAAACATTAACAAAAGATGTATCTTTAAATTGTGGGCTCGGAGACCCTAAACTCCATTTTTCTATCTGCTCCTAAAGGGAATCTGCACTTTAATAATATTTAAGGGCAGCCCCCACGTTAACCTATGAGAGAGATAGGCCTTGCACAGTGAAAACCAAATTTGGCAGTGTTTCACTGTTCGGACATATAAAACACATTAATATATGTCCTACCTTAAACATACACTGCACCATGCCCATGGGCCTACCTAGGGTCGACCTTAGGGGTGCCTTACATGTAAGAAAAGGGAAGGTTTAGGCCTGGCAAGTGGGTACACTTACCAATTTGAATTGGCAGTTTAAATCTGCACATACAGACACTGCAGTGGCAGGTCTGAGCCATATTTAGAGGGATACTCGTGTGGGTGGCATAACCACTGCTGCAGGCCCACTAGTAGCATATGATTTACAGGCCCTGGGTATCTCTAGTGCACTGTACTAGGGACTAACTTGTAAATCAAATATGCCAGTCATGGAAAGCCAATTACACAGAAAGTTTACATAGGAGCGCTTAGACTTTAGCAATGGATAGGGGTGGTACAGTGCCCAGAGTATCAAAAACAGCAAAAACAGAGTCCAGCACACATCAACAACCTGGGAAACAAAGGCTGTGTACATTGATCAAGTACTGTTTCTTGTTGTAGTGGGTGTAAATTCTATGCAACAGACCGCAACCCTTCAGCGTAACAGGCCAAAAGAAAGGAAGTGATGGATCACCGTCCTCAGCCATGTGTCTGGTCAAATGAGTATATTGGCATCTACCACCCAGAGGCTACTTATCTTCAGTTTGTGACGGGTGCTGGTGTCTCACTACTGTCTGTAATATGAAGATGACCATCATACATGTGACAGAGCATGCATTTTTTGAGGGTGCAGCTACAGATCAATACTTTTCCTTGGTAAGTGGGGAATGTCCATTGATATGATTTATGCACCATCACTATTGCTAACATTCCATGTACCTGCATGTCAGCATATGTCCCTTTCTCTTTTGACAAAATGTGTACACTGCTATTTCATATTTCATACATGGTCTACCTGTGTTGATGGATAATTCCAGTATTCCCTCACATATTTGTGGATGCCAACCTGTGTGTCATGCCTGTGTTGACATGATTTATGTGCCATCACTGTTGCCAACATTCCATGTACCACCATGTCGGCATGTGTCCCTTTCTCTCTTGACAAAATATGTACACTACTATTTCATCTTTCATACATGGTCTACCTGTGTTGATGGGAACATTTCTGTAATCCCTCACATATTTGTGCATGCCAAACTGTGTGTGAAATAGGACATTTTCAAAGGAGTGTGTCACCCTTGATTATTGACTGACACATAACCTCACTCATCACAGCATGTCATTTGGCATGGACAACTGCAGTAGCAATGAGGGACAAGACGTGTATGCTTATTGTAGCCACAATGTGCATTTGCATGCCATTGATGTGGCACCATGTTGAATACCATGTTGCACTGCACATGTGTAATGGGGAAGATTTGTAGCCTGAATTTTGTCATGCATCATGGAGTGACTTTCAGGTATGTTGGAATCACATGTGTTTGGGTACAACCATTCATTTACAGACATCTGGATTTGCATGACCAAAATAGAGAGTGATATATGTTGAGGGCCTTCTACAAGTAATTGTGAATCTCTGGACCTCTCCAACATCCAACGGACTGATGGTGTCTACTGACGCAGTCAGGGTATGTCATTGTAAGGTGTGCCAGACATTATTGGTGATTTCCCTAGGACTTGCTGATTCATTGTGTTGTGAATTTTAAGGACATATCTCTCTGACAATTTGCACATGATGTCTACAGTGTACACTTCCATGATAAATGTGTAGCATGTCTGAACACCATTAGTTCTACCTCCATTACTCCGGTGGGACAAATTTCACTTGGTGAAGTGTGCATTGTTTGTATGTTTCCAGTGTGACATGAGTATTTCAATGTCACCTTCTCCAGACTATTGTGCTGTTGTCAGCAACACAGCATGTACTGGGAGCCTCATTTCTTATTGTTGTGTTATTGTGTAAGTGACAAACAGATGTCTGCCTGACCTTGTGTGGAATCGGTGGGATTGCAGTTGTCATTGGTCTTTTATTGTACAACAACAGGTAAGTGAAGTATGCTCAATGAGGCAAAGAATTGAAGGTGATGTGGTCTCCTATTTGTTCGATGGTTACTGTGATTGCACAACTTCAGCCATGCAATTGTAGTTGTCTGAGATTCTGATTTTCCTGTGGGCAACTGTTGACAGTTCAGATGGCATGCATGGTCCCTTAGGTGGAATTTGTTGCTTGGGCCTACTTGACATCATGGTAATGTTTGCTAGTCACAGCTGTTGTTCAAGTGTGATCCTGGATATGTGATGACCCTATTTCTCTTTGAATTTGCAGCATCAGCCCAGGGAAGTGAAGGAAACAGGACACAGCCGAGTAGGGAAGCACTTGGCCACAGGACCACGGGTCAAAACACCACTGACTCAGAGGGACCCAGTGGCCCATAGAGTGAGGGGAGTGCCACAGTGTAGGCAGGATCTGCAGGATCTATATCATCATCACTGGATTCTTCCTCCAGTGGCCACTCCCTAGTAGTAGTGAAGCCATCGGAACATACTCCAGTACCACCATTGTCCGCCACTCCCAGATCTATTGCCACCTTCCCTGTTGCTCCCCATCCAGTGAGCTGTGCCCGCTCACCCAACAGGATGGGTGTCTCCTTTGCCACAAGCAACTCATCCCCAGCCCCTGTTACAGTGCTGCCCTGAGTGAGAAGGCTACTGACCTGGTGAGGAGTATCTCTGTGGGTCAGACTGCCATTGTGAATGTGTTGTGATGTTGTACTTTTACTTATTTCTTATGTACTAGGGATACGTGTATGTAAGGCCTTAATTGGGTTAGCCCTGGAACCTCATTGCCTTCTATGTTCCAGGACTTAATTCTGGAGCCTGGAGAAGCCAGGTGTTCCAGGAGTGTCGGTTGATGAGTGAAGACAGTGTTGAGACGTAGTCACACGGATCCTGTTGGGTTGGCCGTATATCTAATAAATCTTACTGAACTTCTACGACGTGCATCTTATCATAACACTGGCGATGAGGTTCAGGTTCAGGCCAACCCTGAACCCACGGAGTTACCTGCATGAAGATTGGATCCATGTAGTGGCAACAGCTGAAGGAAGAATACGTGCCGTGAAGACATCCTCGCTTCCAGTCCGAGTAGCAAAGAAGACCACCGGGCCCCTCCTTATTACTTGGGCGCTGATGTCTTGTTCAGGCATAAATTTTATCCAGACGAGCCTGTACGTTTTTTGTTTCCTTTCCTCCCGTTGCTACTGGGCACGAGACGAGCTCGTGTTCCCTCAGCGCGCACGTTTGCTCCATTGCTGCTTTGCACGAGACAAGCTCGTGTTTTCTCATCGCACTCCCGTTTTCTTCGAGCGCTGGGCTTGGAATCTACACTGCTCACCGCGTTACGGCTTCAGCTGGACGCAGTGTCCTGTCAAATAGCCGGCATACTTACTTCCTGTCTCTGCGGTCTGGATTTGGAATCTAGACCGCTCACCGCATTACAGCTTCAACTGGAAGGAGGAAAAAACTGATTTCAGAATCTTAACCGCTCACCGCGTTACGACTTCAGCTGGAAGAGGAAAAACAAAAACTACACCTGTTTCATTTTCTTTGGCTCATGTTCACCGCTACTCTGGTTGATTTTGATGAAGAAAGTTGAATTACATTATTACTATTAGTAATGAATTAGTTTCATTTTTCATCAATTGATTCATATGCAGGAAAAAACTTTATTTTGTTTTCTTTTCCAATAAAATAACAAAGGGAAAAGAAAAGTTAATTTCTTCACCTTTACCACCATGGCTACACCTACTATGTCACAACCACCTCCTTTTTTGTCGGACAGAGGTGACCCCATTCTGCCCTGGAAACGGTGGAAAAATCTTTTTGACTCTTACTTAATAGCCATAGGTGGGTAAAAATTCTCTCCAGCCAGGAAACAAGCAGTTCTTCTACATAATCTTGGGATCGAAGGCAGGAACATTTATGACAGTCTTGAACCTTTGAGCATTGGTGGGGCGGACGGTGAACCCAGGGATGTTTACGAGATGTCTATAGCAATTCTCGCAGCACATTTTGAATTCAAACTTAATGTAGTGTTGGAAAGACATAAATTCTTCGCCAGGTCTCAAGGTAGTACAGAGAGCGTAGGGAATTTTGTTGCTGCCTTACGCACTTTAGCAGGCACTTGTGATTTTGGTGAAATCACAGATTCACTAATTCGTGACCAGCTTGTGCGTTGTACAAATAACAAAAAGGTCCAGGAGAAACTGTTAACAAAGAACCCTGACTTGAGAGAAGCAATTGCTATTGTCGAGGGAATGGAGAGTACCAGCAACTGGATCAAAGAAATGAACCTTACCCATGGAGACAGTCTCTCTGTTGTGCAATTACCGAGGAACCAAGAAGAAATTTTGAAGATTGGCAATGACAATAAAGCTCAAGGGTCTTCTCAAGAAAAAAGGAGAGACATTAAAGTTTTACATTGTTATCGTTGTGGCAACATGGGGCATACAGCGAATAGTACCAATTGTTTTGCACGTAATTCCTTATGTAGAAAGTGTGGGAAGAGAGGCCATTGTGCTAGAGTTTGTAATAAAGACAAAAATAACGTAGATCTGGTCACAGAAAATGTCAATAAGATGGTTTTATTTGTTGGACAAGAAATTGATCATATCAAGCATAATTCTAACGTGGCAGATGAGGGACCAGTGATTATGCCCGAATGCACCATAAAACTTGATGATAGAATTGTTACTGTTCTAGCTGATTCAGGTTCGCCTTATACAATGGTTGGTGAAAAGAACTGGCAAGATATTTTTGGGAAGTCTCCCTTTCCCCTTGTTAAGCCTGATATCAACCCGGTCAGTTATGGGGGTGCCAGAATTGAGGTGATTGGTTACAGAGTGATGAAAATCCAATTCCAAGATAGAGCCACCATGGGTAAGGTTTACGTAGCCAAACGTGGTAATAATTTATTAGGATGGCGACACCAGCGGGACATGGGTATTAAATTAGACCCTAATTCTGACAATCAAGTGATGGTGGTAAAGGATATCAGTGACTCATTAGGGATTTGCAAAGAGTTCCCTGGTGTTTTCGGTGATAACTTAGGGTGTTTAGCTAATTTTGAACACAAAATCATTTTAAAGAAAAATTCTGTACCCATTGTGCATAAAGTCAGAAGGGTTCCAAGAATGATGTTGGAGCCTCTGAAGGCAGAACTCAAGAGGTTACTTGAGGCTGGGGTTATCGAGGGGATTGAATCTTCGGGGTGGTCGGCTCCAGTAGTTTTAGCACCTAAAGACAATGGGAAGCGTATCCGCATGTGTGTGGATCTCAGAGACCTTAACAAAAATATATGGATAGATCGTCAACCCTTACCTAACATAACAGAAGCGTTGTCATGTCTGGGTGGTTCGAAGGTGTTTAGTGTATTGGATCTATCCTCTGCTTATCATCAGATTGTTTTACACCCTGAGTCAAGGCACCTCACTTCCTTTGTTACACCTTTGGGGGCTTATCAGTTTTTGAGAATGCCTTTTGATCTCGCCTCTGTGGCTGCGTGTTTTCAACGTGTCATGAAAAATATTTTGGGAGGTATTGATGGTACGTTGTATTTTCAGGATGATATTTTGGTGCATGGCAGAACTGTGGATGAACATGACAAAATATTAAGGTTAGTTGTGAACAAGCTGGCAGAGGCCGGGCTTACTGTTAAGAAGGAGAAGTGTAAGTTTAGAGTTGCTTCAGTGACCTACCTAGGACATACCATTTCTGGTGAGGGAATAAAACCCAAATTAGAACTTGTTGATTCTATAGTTCGTGCGCCTGAACCCAAAGACAAAGACAATGTGAGGTCTTTCCTAGGTTTGGCGGAGTTTTACCCCAAATTCATTCCCAACTTTTCCAGTGTGACACAACCTTTTAGAACTCTTTTGAAAAAGGGTTGTGAGTTCATCTGTGGGAAGGATTGTGCGGCAGCTTATTCTTTTGTGAAAGACTGTATTGGAATGATGCCTACTTTAGGGCATTTTGATGTGTTTGCGAAAACATTTTTGTATACAGATGCTAGTGTCATGGGTTTAGGGGCTGTGCTGATTCAAAAGGTAGGTCAAGAAGAGAAGGTAATTGCATTTGCTTCTCATTCCCTCAAGGAGGCTGAACAACACTACTAAGTCATAGAAAGAGAGGCGCTTGCCTGTATGTGGGCGATCAAAGGTATTCCCAGTCATTTGGTTACAGATAATGGGGTACAATTGGCATCACTGGAAATGAAACATTTCTTAGATTCCCTGGCTATTGTACACTTGAAGACAGCTTTGTATTTGCCACAAGCTAATGGTCTGGCTGAGTGGATGAACAGGATGGTGAAAGCTTGTGTGCAAGAAGCTATTGTGACAAGAACTCCCTTAACTAATATCTTGAGGGATTTGTGGTGGGCACATCGCAACACTCCAAATAGTGTTACCAACATAGCTCCTTTTGAGCACATGAGGGGAAGGGTGGGTTGCACCAAATTGTTCCCGGCATGGTTCAATAACACCTTAGCACAGGTCAATAGGGACCCGAGTAAATTTCATAAGACACCAAGGCCCGTATTTATACTTTTTTTAGCGCCGCATTTGCGCCGCTTTTTGACGTAAAACGGCGCAAACCTACAAAATACAATGGCATTTTGCAAGTTTGCGCCTTTTTTGCGTCAAAAAACGACGCAAATGCGGCGCTAAAAAAGTATAAATACGGGCCCAAGTCTCCGGGAGAAGTACCAACGTAACTACAAGTTGCGTTTTGATGCCAAGCATGGTGTTGCTAAAGTATGGTGGAAGGTAGGTGACTTGGTGTTAGTAAAGGACCCGTGTTTTAAAACTAAAGGTAGATCGCTTTTCAAGGGCCCTTTCCGCATCAGAGAGGTAAAGAAAAACATTGTGATCTTAGTGTACCATCCAGGATATCATCCAGGATACGTTCCCAACCATCCTGGATGAAAGATTATTTATCTTGACTCTACTTTGCGAGACTGTTTTATTGTTCTACAAATCTTTGTTTCCACTGCATTGTTATTAATTTTTGGATCGTTATTTAATGCGAAGGGGGGGGATGTGTTGTGATGTTGTACTTTTACTTATTTCTTATGTACTAGGGATACGTGTATGTAAGGCCTTAACTGGGTTAGCCCTTGAACCTCATTGCCTTCTATGTTCCAGGACTTAATTCTGGAGCCTGGAGAAGCCAGTGTTGAGACGTAGTCACACGGATCCTGTTGGGTTGGCCGTATATCTAATAAATCTTACTGAACTTCTACGACATGCATCTTATCATAACAGAATGCCATCCAGAAAATGGCCAGCAAACTTCAGCAGACCAATGCTTTTCTGGGAGGCATTCATAGTGCCTTGTCTAGCTCAGAGACATTTTTTCAGACCCTGGCCTCCTTACTGACGGCAACCCCCACCTTCCTTCCCCTTCCAGCTCCCTCGTCATAATCCAAATCCCCCATTGCCCTACATATCCCAACCACACAGCCAGATCTGCACGCACCCACCTCAACACACAGAAACTGCACAAACACCATAAAACACACCTGCAAGCAAGCACTCAATAGACACTCACACAAACAACATCTGCCACCACTTCCTCAGACACCCCCACTGGCCCACACACCACATCAAACTTATCCCCAGGTACCACAACAATAGACAGTGACACACTCACCACACCCACTATACCTGCAGACACCACCCCAAGAGATACACAGACATCCACCATACCCGTAGACACTACCCCAACAGACACACAGATATATACCACATCCACCATACCTGCAGACACCACCCCAAAAGACACACACATCTGCCACAAACATACCCACAGACACCATCCTAACAGACACACACATCCACTTTTCCCACATCATCCAGCACCTCCACCTCCCAACCCCCAAGACACGCAAACACTCACACTCACACACCCAACAGACACCACCCAAACATAAGCATACATCACACACGCACACCCAATACATCCACACGACACCCAAGACAACTGGTCCTGAAACCTCCAAATCCCCACTCCCTTCTGATGACCATCCCCATGTTTCTAAGAAAAGTTTTTTTTTTTAGCTTGCCTTTCCTCTGTTCCTTCCAGCCCTGTCCCAAACCCAAGAGGCCCGACCCACATTGCAACCCATCCCTTCCACCTCCAAGTCCTCCCCTGTCACTCCTGTCCCCCTGCAGGCAACCATACCCCTCTCCTCCAAAAAGAAGCCCACCCCCCTAAGAAAGAGTCCACCCCTCCCAAACCCACCCATCCAAAATAAGACCTATCCTCCCACCCCCTAGGATGATCCCTGAGGTGCCAGCCTGTCCACTTGATGCCTCTTCCGGTGGAGGTTCTCCAGGAGTTCTCCTAGAAGTCAAGTGTTGACACAGTAATTGTGCTATGAGAGACTGGCCAATTGTCTTGGACATTTAATGAACCCAAACAGTTTTGGGAACACATTTGTCCCGCCATTACTTTTCTACATTTTTGTTATTCCAGAGTAACTTGTATTGTCTGCTTACAGTTCTGTAGGTTTCAGCCTGCTTGCTGATCCATTTGCTAATGTTTGCAATATCTGTCTTTGTGGGCAGTGCTAGTGTCACCCAAGACAAAGGTAGATGTTGACTGTATGAATATGTGTTTGTTAATGCCATTGTGATGTCATTGCATTGTGTTCTGTTTGGTATGGTAAGTATTTCATCTTGGGCTGTCCAATGTTAGCATGTATGGTATTAAACTCCTCCCCCTGATATGGATTGTACATCTGTCTCATGTGTGGGAGCTCGAGTTTTGTTTGTGCAGACATGGAGGGTGTTCAGTTGTGCTAGCTTCCTTTGCATTTGACTAAGCATGTGTCCATTTTGCTGTGTGTACCTTGCAGCTACTTCCTCTAGATGTGTGACCCATGGAGCTGCTGTTGTATGTGGTTTCTTGACTTGCGCTTCCACGTTGTGCAGATAGGCATGTTACTTGGCTCTAGTATTGTTTGTCTCTGAGATACCTGAAAGGACAGTTCCTGAAGAATGTTGTTGTAGGGAAATGTGCAAAGTGTAATGTGTCCCAGTGTAGCATCCTTCCCTGAATGCCATCCCTATTGTGCAGGTATCGTTCACATTGTGAGCTTTGCATATTTTTCTCTTTGACTATTGTGCATTCCATTGTCCTTCCATTGTGTTGCAATGTGGGTGATGTGTGGGTCCATTGTAGGGCTGTTTAATGGGAGTGGTGTTTGTGTTCCATGACACATCCATACAAATGTGTGTTGAATGTGGAGGCAGTCCATGGAATGTGAGAAATGTGAGTGTGTCAGTTGTACTGGTAGATGTGATGTTGCTGTGCTGTTGGTGCGGTGTGACACAATGTTGTGTACACTTAACTGTCCCTGTGCCTGAATTGGTCAGATGTGTGTAGCATGAGAATGCAGTGTGAGTGACCTGCCCGAAGGGGGCATTTAATGGCTGTGAATGTGTCCTTCTGTGTAAATGACTCCGACTGGGGACACACCTACATATATAATTGGTGCCCGTAGTGTGACCCCATATCATGTGGCTGATGGCGTGACGATATCTTGTTGAGCTTAATGACACAGGTAGGTGTGTGTACTTACAGTCAGTTGCGTCCATGCAGCATGGATTTTGGGCTCCTTCAATGACTAGCAGCAGAGGCAGGACTTGTTTGATGGGCTCCATGGTGGCTCCGGATGTCTTAGGCTGCCTGCGGGTGAGTTGCTCCCTTTCAGCTCTCCATTTCCACCTGCTGAGATGTGGTGGTTTGACTGCCACTGTCACATTGGCAGTGTGCAAACTCATGATGTATCCGGTGGAAACACTTTCTCTGCCAGACGGTTTGTGCTGCCTTGTGACCGTGGCGGTCTGTTCTGCCTGACGGTGCCTGCAGGATCGGGCAGATTTTGCTCCATAGGCCCGCCTGACTCATAATACAGTGGTCTTACTGCCAAGCCGATGGCGGTTGGACTGCCACTGCCTCCATGGCGGTACACGGACCGCAAAGCTTGTAATGAGGCCCTTTGTCACTTTTTTGGAAGTCAAAAATCTCTAACAGAAAGAAGCTGCCAGCCGACTAGCCTTCAGAGTTACTCTTGCAGTCCTGGGATCAAGCAGCAGGGCCGTCCTCAAACAGCAGGGCAGCTCTCTGAGGGTACAAGTCAAGCTTCAAGCGGAAGGGCAGTCCTCTTCTAGCAGCAGGAGAGTCCTCTGAGGTACAAAGCAGGTCTCAAGAATATAAGGTAGTCCTTCTGAATGTCCTCCGAAGGTCCAGTACTGAACTGAACAGTTAGTCTGAGGGTCCAATGTTTATACGTGGTGTCATTCTTTGAAGTTTAGAAACATTTAGGCTATCCTCCATCAGCTTCTGGAAATGTATTTCCTTTTCCTATCCAGTTTCCAAGGGGTCTAGAGTGACTAAAGGCTGGTGTCAAATTATTTTGTAAGTGTACTGGAGGAAGCCCTTTCAAATGTAAGTGGGGCACTGTCTCGGATCAATACCAAAAGGCAAATTGCCAGCTATTCAAATTATGTAACTCTGAACACATGCTGCAGGCACCAAATGGTAAGTACAAGAAAATGCCAACTTTCTAAAAGTGGCAGTTTCAGAATTGTGACTTAAAATCCAACTTTACCATTGAAGTGGGATTTTAAATTACAATTAAATTGAGAACAAAATTGATTTTTCTGTCTGCTCCCAATCAAATGTTAGCACTTATTAAATGTAATAAGTAACCCATTGTTATCATATGGGACAGGTAGGCCTCACAGTAGTGAAAAACAATTTGGGAATTTTTTACACTATCAGGTCAATAAACCTTGAAAATACATGTCCAACTTTTTAAATACACTCTAAGGCCTGACCAGGGCCTATCATATGGGTGACATATATTTATTAAAAAGAAAGGTTTGGGTCTGGAAATAGGTTTATTTTGCCAAGTAGATTTGACAGGTTTAAACCACACACATGCTGCAATGGCAGTCCTGAGATATAATGGCATAATAAGTGCAGCATCCCCACAAGTAGCTTTTAATTTACCAGCCCTGGGTACATATAGTACCACTTTATTATGGACTTATAAGTAAATTAAATGTGCCAATGTGATGTAAGCAAACTTTACCATGTTTAAAAGCAAAAGCACAAGCACTTTATCACTAGTTACCAAGTCCCTCAGGCTCATTCTTTATGCTTCCCTTCTCAGCCTGTCTCCTTCCTGAGATGTGCTCAGACCCATTGAAAACGGACTTTTTCAGAATCAAAGAACCGTTTCGAAATGCTCAAGAGAGTTTGGATCTCCCTTCCTTCAGTGTGTGTGTCCCACCCAGCTCTTAGGAATGCAGGCAATCATCAAATCTGACTGGGATGGCTCTTCCACCTATACATGCCTCCTCCCCAAAGCCCCCAATATGGCTCCCACTGGCCTCCATGTCCTCTACCATGCACAGGCACACATACCTTACAACACTCACGCTCAATCACATGTGCTCTCCACAGCGCTACATAACAACATAAATTTGACCAAGGGCAAGTATGGTACACAGAAGAGGAACTTTAAATGTGTGGGCCAGTAGCCCTCACTCCAGTGACAAAAGTAAAAATACCTATTCACTTTACTCATCACCTTCAAAAAAACGATATGCTGCCACCAATGTGCTCATGCTACTTAACTCTAGGTAAGGGTAATAGCCTTTTCGACTACCAGAGTAATGCTTTGTGTGCCCCACCTGGGCTAACAAGACCACAATTTGAGAGACAGGCTTAAGATATGTAGCACATGTATGATCTGTATTCGCCCAAGACACAATATCAGTAACAAGAATCCAGATATCAGTGCAGCTGGGACACTCAGGTTGGAGGTGCATGTCAGTTACCATGCAAGGAACATATCCATCCCAATAATTACCAAGAGCTATCCCAGCTACTGTGTCTATGTTACCCGTGAGCTATAGCCCTAAATCTATTGCAGGTAAAGCTCTAGGTTCTTGCATTTATTTCAATACTTTTGGAAATATTGCAATTCAAGGCATGCCATATGTAGTCTGACTTTGCTTCCTTCTTCCTACTAGATTTGTTCCGTACATAGCTTGCTAGATTGCAGAACGGAAGTGTCCCCTCTGCTGAGTTCCTGTTATGTTTGCTTGTGTAGCTAACGTCACCCTGTTTGGTAAAATAACATGGCCATCTCGTACACCTTGTGCATACACACTCTAAAGAGTTTGTGCGTCTCACATTTGCCATACAATTAAGCCAAATATTTGTGTAACATGTATGTGGTATCAGAAAATCTCTGCGATATGACACATGAAGGTGAAAAAGCAGGGACCTCAAAATAGTGTTGCATTCTGAGTCAGATTGAATGAAAGCACAACAAAAAGAGGAGGAAGGGCAATAATGAGTACCAAGTCCATACGGCAGCACTTCAAACAAGGGTTACTCACCAAGGACAAAGCAGACATTTGCAAACGGGAACGAAAGGTGCTGCAGCAGCAATCCCGAATAAGAAAACAAAGGCCAGATTTAGGAAGGCCCTAGCGCCATCTTGCAGCACATTAGCGTTATTTCTTAATGCTAATCTGACATTAGCTTGTCAAAAACGCAGCACCATATTTTGCGCCACTTTGTAAACACTTGAACCACATTATGCCTGACACAGGCATAATATATGCAGGGGGGGGGGGCGTACTGGTGTTAGGCGGCCCAAAGCAATGGCCCAGTAGAATCTGTGAAATTCCACTGCGCCATGTCTAACGTCATTTTAAATGCCTGCCTAAGGCAGGTGTTAAAATGAGACTCCCATTGTTTTCAGTGGGCCTCATGTCACTTTGCAGAGTTAGCGTCAATATTTTTGACGCTAATCCTGCAAAGCGCCAAACTAGCATCAAAAGTTATGACACTAGTTCCCCAACGTACACCACACACGTGGTGGCGTTAAAAGGGCGCAATGGGATGCAAAAAAAGTGGTGCATCATTTTATGATGCACCACTTTTCATAAATTTGACCCCAAGTGAGCAGCTTAATGCCAATCAAGTTCAAGCAATATTTCACAAGTAAGCTCAAAATTACTGAAATAACTTTAGGAAATATATCATATTGACTAAAATAAGTGTAAAGAGAATGATGAGGCCACTTAATTGACTGCTAAAGCTAGAAAGTGGAAGTACGTCTTTCTTTTATATGGATTGCTTTGGTCCCTTATCTGTACTTCTGCTCTAAGGTTACTGGGCTTTGTAGTTTGTACCATTTTGTGAAGAATATGGTTTCTTCAAAACAAAAGTTCTGGCTGCTGTTCAAAATGTATTGCACGAATGTGATGCATAATAATAGGCTCCAGTATTAGTTTATAATTAAAGTTTTATGTTCAAATTCACAGCTGTACTGTACTTATTCATGCTTGTTTACCCGTGCAATAACTTTCGCAGATTGTTGTGAGGATTTCTTGCTATGATTGTGAATCTCTGCACTCCAAAGCTAGCGCACATCTATGACATATCACTTTTAAAAAGATGTGTGTGAATAGAACCTTTAGAAATGCCGGCTAAAGGTAAGGGCTCACTTCCCTGGAGAGGTCACAAGCACAATATGTATAGCAATTTATACAGTGTCCAAGAACAAGAAACAGTTTCACTGTGTGCTTCCATCTGTCCTGGTGCTGTTTTTGCATTGGATCTGTTGACTACTTAGGGCGTGTGTAAACAGCATATTTGTTTGGACAAGAGGAGGAGAAATGTGTGCACCACGTGTCAGCACAATCTCCTTCGGTTTTTGCACCACACCCCTTAGAAACACACCTGTGCCGAAGGTCATGTAACTTCTGGAAGGTTTTCTAGCACGTATACAGGCAGAAAAAAGTATTCTGCATCTGTGAACAATTATGAAAAAGCCTCCCCTTGATGAGACCTGTTTAAGCCCAGCCAGGAGAGAAGGGATCTGGCCACTCCCCTGCTTTCTAGCAGGCACACTAATGTTATGCCTTGATCAAAGGCAGAAACATTAAAATGCAGCAGGCACCTACGTGTATGGTGCATTTAAAGTAAAGCGCACAATGAGGCATTATATAGTATATGTACCGAGTAGCTGTTGGTCTTGGCTCTCTCTGCAGAGTCACCCCAAACTTTTCACCTTTATCGTTTCTGTTTTCTGAACATGGTAAAATTGGCTTACACCCAATTAGTACATTTAATTGATTTATAAGTCCAGAGCAAAGTATTACAAGATGTACCTAGATCCTTAAAATTAAATGCTATCAGTGGACCTTCAGCACTCATTGTGTCACCACGTAACTAACGCTTTAAAACATGTTCCTGGCCTGTCATTGCAGCCAGTAGTGCAACTTTAAAACAACAAATTCGACCTGCAAAATAAACCTTTGCGAGGCTTAAAACGTTCTTTTTAATACATACAAGTCACCCCTAAGGTAGGCCTTACAAATCCCATAGCGCAGGGTGCATTGTATTTAAAAAGTTGGAAATTTATTTTTAGTTTTGCATGTCCTGATAGTTAAAAACTTCTATTTTTTTTCCACTAATGTAAGACCTATCTCTTCCACTAGACAACTTTGGGTTACTTTATTACATTTAATAAGAACTAAATTTTGATTAGGATCAGGTAGCGGTGTCAACTGTGGGCTCAAATTGTAATTTAATATCCTCTGTAATAGTAAAGTCAGATTTTAAGTCACAAGTTCTAAAAATGACACTTTAGAAAGTTTGCATTTTCCTGCCCTAATCATTTGGTGCCTGCTGCCTGTGTGCTGGAGGACATGACTGTAAATAGCTTGGCAACTGGCCTTTGTGTATTCCTTCCATACCGGGAGAAACATTGGGGATAAGTGGTGGGAGGATGGCCAATCTTGCCAGGATTGGTGGGGTTGGAGCTGTTCCCTGTCCCACTTCCTTTTAAAAGGGCTGTGTCTAGCAGACAGATAAAGGGACCAGACAACAGTTTTTTGTCACCACCAGCTACTAGGGATCTTGTCAGAAGAAGGAAGGAACTCTCCAGAACCAGATGTGGGGTAGCCAGGATGTTACTCCCCGACTTTAAATGCTGGTATCAGGTGTAAATATTGGAAATTGTGAACCACCTCTTCAGTACATTCCTGGACCTGTGGACTACAGAACCAGAGGGCATAGCTTTGGGGGTTGTTTGGAATGTAACACTCCCCACCACTAGATGTATTTTCTAATACACAGTTGGGTGCAAGTGCTTTAAGTCGGGTATGGTGCAGTGCCTGTCAGATTTCACCAGGACCTATTATGTAAACACAGACAAGAACCCATGCACACTCTCTGCTGCTCTGTTTTGAAAGTCCTTGAAAATGTATTTTATTTTAAAATATTGTGTTATCTTTCGCTTAGTACTCCTATCAAGACTGACTCCTCTCCCTTTCCACTGCCCCTTAGGCCCCTCTCATGCACCCTGCTTGCCCTATAATATATTTTGACATTATAAGCCAGTGTGATTGTTGGGCAATCTCAAGTGCAATCCCCCCCACCCAAATGTTACTGACCAAGTTGCACCCCTGCACAGAACCAGGACTGCCTTGTTCCCCAGAGGACAGCCCTCCTGTTTGAGGCCTGCCCTGTTCTTTAGAGGACTGCCCTGCTGCTACCAGAGGCAGGAAGCCTGCCTTGTGCTCCAGAGGACCACCCTGCTGCTTGAGGCCTGCCGTTCTGTCTGAGAAGGAAGACTGGACCTGCTCTCTTCATCAAAGGCTAACCTGAGTGACTCCAAGGGTCAGTTGGCTGACCTGTTGTGAGCTACATGGACACAGCAAGCTCCAGAAGGCTCACCAGAACTGCCCAGCTGGTCTACTGCAACTGGACCTGCATGGACATGCAACTGGACGTTCCTGAGCCCTGCTGGCCTCTGCTAGAGTGCGTCTCTGATCCGCAAAAGTTGCCTCCCCAGCTCCTGGACCCTTGGCTAGTATCAGAGTGTACTCCTCTGTGAAGAGAGGAGAAATCCTGAAGTTTTGCACTCTTTGCGAATGGGCCCATTTGCGTAGAGACTCTTCCACCCTCAATAACTACCAACCCACAGCTCTGGTGAACCTTACTTTTCATGCTAAAGACCACCAGCAATGACGAGCAATTCAAGATCTGCAATTCACACTAGAGCAATACCAGCCCATAGCATCCATCAACAAGAGGCGCCAGTGATGCCTGACTGGATCTTTGTGCTATAGTGACGACCATCTGCCTAGACAGGCCTGCTCTTTGCACCACATCAATGACCATCAGTGACTCACTCCCTGCTCCTCGTGGCCTCCTCCACTGTAAGGTGAACTCTTCATGACAGATTTTGAGAAAGTAACTTTATCAGCAGGTCTAACCTGGTCCTTGCATCATGGCCTACACTCCATCGCTGTCAGCCTGAACTTGTGGCTTTCCCCTGGTCTAGCATGATCAGGTGACAGTGACTAGCACTTTGTGCTTTTAGGCGCTATACTTACCTGCAACTTAAAAAGTGCATATCTCTGGTATCATTTTAGTTGGTAAAATGACCTCTATATTTCACTTCATTATTGTTTGTGTGCTGCATAAATACTTTAAACCAGAGGTCTCTAACCTTTTCTGTAGTGAGAGCTTCTTCTGATCACTGGAAAGCATCCTGAGGTACTGCCTAATATATGCATGTTAGATAATGGTACATATAAAGAAACTCAACTTAAACAACTCTCCTAGAGTATCCCAGCCCAGCTCCTTTTATCATACTGTGTTAATGCCATTATAACTCAATAGCAAATGTTAACTTCTGGGGTCCCCAAGATCAATTTAGTCTCTTGTTCATTAATCTCACTGAGAGGTGAGAGTCTAATGTAGACTTGTGTTCTCATTGTTATGCAATACATAAGCTGAAACTGCTCACTTTGAGAGTGAGGGCACAAAGAACAATAATACATCTTGCAAGGCACATGCAGACTTCATACCTAGCTACAAGTGACAGGCACACTGTACAGCAAATTGATATATGAAGAGATTATTTTAAGAAGCTAAACACTCATTAGAAAAAGAAGAAAGAACAGAAGAAATGCAGAGCTTGAGCATTGAAGAATGGAAGGGGGAGAAAGGAAGAAAGAGAAAGGAGAGGAAGAAAAAGGAAGAAGAGAGACAACAAAGGAAGTGTGAGCAAGAAAATAGGAGAGAAGGAAAAAAACAACAAAGAAGCAGAAAAGGTTAGACTGAAACAAGGAAAGAACAAGTCATAGAGAACAAATTGGGAATGAAAGAGAGGAGAGCAAGTAGAGTATAAGTCGAGAAGGAAAGGTAGAAAAATTGGAGCAAAATGAAAGAATTACGAAAACAGGACAAGGGGATAAGAAAAGAAAGCAGGAGGGAATGAAAGAGGGGAAGAACAAGTAAGTAACAATGAAAAAGAAATTAAAAAATGTAGAGAAGTAGATGAAAGTAGAAAATAAAAGGAAGCAGAAGAAAAAGGAAGAAATTAGCGAAACAGAAGGATGAACAGAAGGAAAGGAGAAAACAAACTAGAGTAGTGACAGAAGGAAACAAAGAAACAACGAAAATAAAAGAAAGAAAAGAAACAAATAATTTTTCAGAAGACTGGGATGCATAGTCCTGCATTTCCAGCTTCATAGAAACAGTGCCCCGTGTTTTTTAGTGCTGCCTTAGCATTCGGACTGCTGAATATTGTCAAACCAGTTCACAGGCAATTATCATGCGCAAGCTACTCAGCAGTATCTCCGTTTTAACGGATTCTCCCATCAGTTTTGCCCATATCAGATAAGTATCATGGCCCATATTTATACTTTTTGACGCAAAACTGCGCCAACGCAGTTTTGCGTCAAAAAAATTAGCGCCGGCTAACGCCATTCTGAAGCGCCATGCGGGCGCCGTATTTATTGAATGACGTTAGCCGGCGTTAGCCGCCGGCGCCGTCTGGTGTGCGTTAAAAAAAACGACGTACACCAGGCAGCGCCGGCGTAGGGGGATATGGGGCTTGGGCGTCAAGAAATGGGGCAAGTCAGGTTGAGGCAATTTTTTCGCCTCAACCCGATTTGCGCCATTTTTTTTCACTCCCAACCCCCATAGAAATGACTCCTGTCTTAGCAAAGACAGGAGTCATGCCCCCTTGCCCAATGGCCATGCCCAGGGGACTTCTGTCCCCTGGGCATGGTCATTGGGCATAGTAGCATGTAGGGGGGCACAAATCAGGCCCCCCTATGCCACAAAAAAAAACAAAAAAAAACACTTACCTGAACTTACCTTAATGTCCCTGGGATGGGTCCCTCCAGCCTTGGGTGTCCTCCTGGGGTGGGCATGGGTGACAGGGGGTGTCCCTGGGGGTATGGGGGGGCACCTCTGGGCTCCTTCAGAGCCCACAAGTCCCTTAACGCCTGCCTTTAAGGGACGTACGGCGCAAAATCGGCCGTACGTCATTTTTTTTGACCCGCCCACTCCCGGGCGTGATTTTTGCCCGGAAGTATAAATCCCACGCACATGCCTCGGAGTCGATTTTTTAGATGGGAACGCCTACCTTGCATATAATTAACGCAAAGTAGGTGTCCACGCTAAAAAATTACGCTAACTCCATGGACTTTGGCGCTAGACGCGTCTAACGCCAAAGTATAAATATGGAGTTAGTTTTGCGTCGAAATTGTGTAAAAAAAACTACGCAATTTTGGCGCAAACGGAGTATAAATATGCCCCCATGTCTTTTACTAGCATACTGTAGTTTAGAAATAGGATGACGTTTGCAAAAGGAATGTTGCTGCTTATCAGGGATCTCTCTTTTACTATTAGAGTTACTAGTTGGGAGATTTCCTGTTAGTGCATAGTATTGATACAAATTAGCTTTATAAATCTTGCAGAACACAAATAAATAGAAGGTGGTTGAGGGAGGCAATTATTTTACAAGGGGTTCTTTATTTTCTACCACCTTAGATTCAGAAGATTATTTTCCTCCTTCGTAATAGCTTTTTCTCCCAGCCTTTTGTGAATCCACCAATTAGTCCTCCTATGTTGATCAATTAATATCATACCATTGAAACTGTAGTGTCCTCCACTTGTGTCTCAATACCTTCATGTTCTGACGTGCTATATAAATTTTTAGCACAATCTGTCTTACCTCCTTCCTCCCAGGAGAGAGAAGGTCACATACTCATATTTAATATATCTCCCAGAGTTCTTTCATTTCACCATCAGGATTTAGTGAAAAGCTTTCAGAATCACTTCAAGATTTTTTTAAGGGTTCATCTCATCCTCTTCTGTGACTTCTGCTTTCCGACCGGGACTCAGGGTATCATGACAAGAGAAAGTGTTTGGTTTATCAATGGGTTGAATTATCGTGAAATTGTTTTAGTAAGATCATGTAGCAGGTACTTCGATGCAGCAGAATCTAATGTACCTGCTCTTGGGGAAGAGAACAAATCATTTCTCGCCATCATTTAATGCAAAATGTTGATTCCAAATTTCATGGACTTTGCTTTTATACTCCCACAAGAAACTGTGTGCTGGATCACTCTAACATTTCCAGAAAGCAGCATCCTACATACGAAGATTCTGCTGAGCTTTGAAACATAAGAAAAATACTAACACAAATATTCTCATCCAGTGTCAAGAATGTGCATAAGGAACAATGAATCTCCCATGAAAGCAGCTATACTCATCTACAATTTGTACTGCTTTCTGTTGTCATTGCTAACCACAGGTTCTACAACAACTTCTTCAGGTGCCCAGAGTGAATATGTGTGTTGAATGTATGTATGCCTGGCATGGCTCAATAGATGCAGTAACAGTGCTGGACATTGAGTGTACTGTGTGTATACATAATGAGTGCAAGTGTGCCTATAATGGTACATTACATGGAAGACCTTGGGTATCATTTTGGAAAGCCTAGTCCTGCCTGGTGACAACATGCGGAGGTAGAGGAATATCCCCAGAGAGATTTGTGTATTGTGAATTCCTGTGGAACTGAGTGGAACGCACTGGAGAAGGTAGAGAGAGACTGCCCTTCAAAGGGTGATCTTTGATTTAGTGAAAGATGACAAGGGAGGGGCCTGGACACATCTCAGGAAGGAGGTGGGACTGATAGAGGAATCATAAAGCGTGGGCCTGGGAGCCCCAAATTAACCTTTTTGCACACATATCACTGTGGCTGACATCCAGCCACTTCCATGGCCTGTGTTAGCAAACTGTCAGCTTTGGAGTCTCTCCTGCTGTGACAGATGGCCTTTCAAGAGGAAGAAGGAGAGGAGAAGTGTATACTTCAAAAGAAACAGAACCCTACATAAAACTTCAAAGGCCCAGACCCTAAATTACGTTTGATGTCTAGAAATAGGCTATAAGTAGGGGAGGTTGAGACCTCAAAAACTATCTGCCAAGTAGCCAGACAGGCTTTCAGAGGAGGGGAAGCTCTGCAAGACTTCTGCCTATGTCCAGGACTAGGGGAAATAGCCTGCTCGTCTCCCCAGGGAAACCAAGATACCGTTCTCTGGAGCCAGGAGCACGAGGGCCTGCCTGCTTGACAAGGCCAATGAGCCCTATGAGGAAGAGGAGACTGTTGGTGGGAGCCAGATCCAGTGGAAGAATCCTGTCGAGTGGACCCCTGGTGCGAGGCGTGGTGAGACGGTTGCTGCACACATCTGGCTATTGCACATATGCAGATTCACGTCAGAGTATGCCAGGAGAGGGCAGCTGTGAAGATAGCTGTTAGCAGAGTGCCATGCAAGGACAGTAAAGCCGGTGTGGTACTGTATGCCATGAGAGGCTCCCATTGAAGATAGTGCCAGATAATGAGGGCCAAAGCCTCTGCAGATCTGTAGCAGCTACCCGGTATGCTAGGAGGGTCCGCCATGGTACAAACTGCAGTGTGGTGATGGTCGGCTCCTTGGTTGGTAGTATTACAGCAACTCCATATTTCAGAAGGGGCTGCTGGTATTAAGGGTGCTGTGAGGATTGCAACGCCACCCAAGAACTGTGAAGTCATATGATCCGTAAGTCAGAAAGGATTGCACCCAACCTCCCCCCTGAACTGAGGAGGATGCATGGGTGCATCACCACATCACTAGGACCAAGATCAGGAGCACTGGAATCCAACCCCTTTCCCCCATTGGGAAGCTGAGAATTTACCTTGCTGGAGGAGCACTGGCACACTGGATCACCTCCAGTCGATGCTGGAAATGACCTTTTAAGCTCAAAAAGGAGCCTGCACTTGCTGGGTGCTGCCACACTTCCTGTTTGCAGCCTACTCACTGAACATGGCTGGAGGCTTGCGAGTGCCAAGGATGGGGCACCTGGTGGGATGCTGCATGCTTCCTCGCTGCTGGAGCGGGTAAGATTGGTTACACAACTAGCAGGCCAAAGGGGACTCCAAGCTAAGAGCACTGCAGCTTAAAGACACTTTTGACTAGTTTCTAAGAGTCGGAGTGGACTCAAGTTAAGGTCTACTACTGAGCTTTCCTTGGATGTTGCTGCCAGTGAATGGGGAATAACCCAACCACATTATGCAGAGCAGGTGGGACAGGGATTTGCCAGTGAAACACTCAAGCCCCGACCCCAAGGGGAAATGTGTATTGTTTATAAATGTTGGGGCAGTGTATCCTTGCTAAACATTTACTATTATAATTTAAACTGCCCTACTAATGAGCACACTGGTGGTCTTTGGATATTTCGAGTGGCTGTTAGGTATAAAATAAGCTGCAACATACACTTTATTATCACAAGTTAACTCTATAGTCGACAATAATGAAAGTTTAAGATAGTTTAAAGTATTTATTCAAAAATAGAGTAATAGGGTTTATTAGTCAAGATGGTTTACAGAACAAATCCATGTAGCGTGTCCTGAATCTGTCCCTGTTCTATTCCTATTTGGCAAAAGTTGCCTGTACTCATTAAGAATACAGTTGCAGTTTGGTCTAGTCACATTAAAGAAGCCTGGGAAAGTACAGGTAAGAATTTTAGAAAGTAATTCTTTTGTCTATCTCTAACACAGTTCTCACAGCTATCATTTGAATGAGCTTCAGTTATCACGCTATTCTGCAAAGGTCTATCCAGCTTTCTCCAGCTGCATAGGCATGCATAGGCCATGCAGATGTTAGAAGTGAAACATTTGTTTTGCAAACAAATGTGTAAACATTAACAGTTTTTCTTCGGCAAGTCAAGCAGCATAGGTCACACAAAGTTTAAAACAAATGTATGACTGCAAAAAGCAACTGCAGTTAGTCCTAGCTTCATTCTCTCATTTAGTAATTTCATTTTGATTTAACTTTTCATTGAAAGCTTTAGCATTTCCCCCGCTCTGATTGTTTGAAACTTTCACAATTTCGCTTCAACAATGTATTTGTCATAATGCACTTTCATTTTCATCATTGCCAGACTCTTGTCTTTTATTCTTTAGGGTTTTGCTCTATTTTATTATCTTACATTGTTCATTCACTCTGTAACTCGATTCCAAATCTTTCTTTTGTTCATTTTTCTTGCTTTTTTCTCTATCAAAATCATCCTAATAGCGTAATATATGCCTTGTGTAGTCAGAAGACAAACTATTACTACTAACAAAGCTATAAATGTGATCTCAACGGTTCCTCCTCCCAATCCTTTTAACCAGGTTGCTACTGTTGCAAATCCTTTTGAAAAACAATTTTGAGCTATACTAGGAATTTCCAAAGGTTTAGGATCAAGCTTTAAGTCAATTTTGTTCTTTGCATAGCCTAGTATTTTCTTGCTCTCATCTGGCAAGTAACTACAGCAATTCTCAATTCTCAGGGGCAGATTTATGAAACCTGGCGCTGCACTTCGTGCAGCACCACTTTTCTTACGCCCCTTAGCACCCCCCTAAAGCCACCATGTGTGCACCGTATTTAAAATACGGCGCACCATGGTGGTAGCTTCACAATTTTTCATGGTAGTCCGATGAGCCTCTTTTTAATGCCTGCTCTTAGCAGGCATTGAAAATGGCAATAAAAATCTAAGAGATTTCTTTGTGCCATTTTTTCACCCCCCTAGCACCGGAACATCCCCCTTGTGTACATTATGCCTGGCGCAGGCATAATGTGACGCAAGGAGTTACAAAGTAGTGCAATCCAAGCATTGTGCCACTTTGCAAATATAGCACATTGTGTTTAGCCTTATAACACCACATTAATGCCATAAAAATGACACTGATATGCTGTTGGAATGGCGCTGGGCCCACATATTTCTGGGCTTTAGATTCTTGCAGAATCCACCCTTCTCAGCTAAAAAAATGTCTAATGCATAGCGGTTTTGAAGAATCATGGACCTAATAGCTGCAAGATCTGTGTTTTCTAATGAAATATTTCCAGATGTGCTTGTTGCCAGCTTATGAACTACAGTTGACAACCTTTTAAATTTTTTGTCATTTAAAATCACACTCACTGCAAGCATTACAGCTCCACATATATTTCTCACCATTTGTGTTCCTTCACTCACACTTTGTGTGTATCTCCTGTGTGCTGGTGTCATTGTTAATGTCCCTAAGGTCTGTACATGATTCATTTTTGGAAACAACAACCCATCTTCTTGCACAATTTGCAATTCTCCTCCAAATAATTTGAATGTTATGTTTACCATTACTATTCCCCACAGGTACTTTCTTCTCACTTATTCTTCTTATAAACATGCACACTTTCCCTTTCATTCTGTCATCTAATTTCAATTTAGGTACAGCTATCTTCTTCCTAAATTCATCTTCCTTTCTTTTCCACATACTTTTCTGGACATCACCCCTCTTATATTCACTCTTTGTAGGTTTCTCATTTATCTCTTCTAACATTTGAATAAAAATCTTTCCTTGTGAATAATCATCATCATCCCTGTCATCTACAAACTATATATTTAACTTGTCTTCATCAAACATTGGTTTCTGTGTTATTTTAACAAAATCAAATGTGTTTTTCTCTGTATCTGGTATAAAGTGTATTACTAAAACTATTGCCATCCCATTAATAGTATAAGTGTGAGTAGAGTCCCTAAAATACCACAACTCTACTTCTTCTTACAGTACACATATTGTCTCTATAATCAGATCTACTACTAATACCTCATTAGTGACTGTAATGTAGCTTATCCAGTTGAACAGTTCCAATATTCTCTTCAATAACTTGGTTAGTTATTCATTTTTAGTATCCGCAACCCTTAACTCTATTCCATGTTCTTCGAAAAGGTTATCCCTAAATTTTATTATTCTTAATCTCAGGACTAACTAATCTTCAAGTAGCTCTTTTTTGTTTGTACAGTTTGTTCAATGTCTCTTTTCAGTGTCTGCTGTATATACTTACAAATGTCGGGCCTCAAATCAAGTGCAAATGTAGTAGTGAAAAATCCCTGGGCTTTTGCTGCAGCTGCGTCATTTTTTCAGATGCAGTGGCAGCACAATATTAGCTTCATATCTACACAGTGACCATGCAGGCCTCTAGCATCACTGTTCCTCCTTGTGCATCATTTTTTCCTATCGTGAGATCTGGTGTGCCCGACAATAACAATGATATGCAAGGTAGGTGTTCCCTCTCAAAAAATCATGCAGAACTGACACAGCCGTATTTACAATGCTTTTGGAAAATGACGCTCCCTTAGGAATGGTCACATAGAGTCTCCAATGCATCAGAAAAATAACACCTGGTCAGGCGTAAAAATGACGCATTGGCACATATACATAAGGAGAACATACCCATATCACTTTGGAAAGATCTAGGACACCATGGACCTACTCCTACTGCAGCGTGGAGCCCCAAGAAGACCACCACCACCATTACCTCCACCATCATCACCACTGTCACCCCCAACTGCACCACAGAGGCAGCGCAGGAGAAGGGAGCGTATGTCGCTAATTGGACTCAGTGAGGAAAACGTATTTACCCATTACCATCTGAGGAGGGAGTCCATAGTACGACTGCTACACCTGATTGCACCAAAACTCCAGGCTACAGTGAAAAGAGTTACCAACATCCGTCCACAGACAAAATTCCTGGCTGTACTCTACATGCTGACCTTAGGGTCCTTCCAGACAACAGCAAGCCAGAGTGGCTGGAATCTCTCAACCATCATTCTCCTCATTCCTACCCTGTGTCCTGGATGCCATCATCAGTCTGACACCCTGCTACATTGCCTTTCCCAACACCCAGAAACTTCAGCATGAGATCAATCAAGGATTCTATACCATTGCTGGATTTCCACATGTGCTGGGTGCCATGGACTGCATGCATGTGCAATGGGTTCCTTCTGCTAAAACTGCCCATCTGTACTGCAACAGGAAACATACACACTCCATCAATGTCTAGGCCATTGTCGACCATCGTGGGTTATTTACAAACGTATTGGCAAAATATCACGCCAGTGTGCATGATGCATACATATTCCGGCACTCCATCATGAACCAGCAATTCCAGGATGGATAATATTTAAACAGCATACTTGTAGGTAAGCAAACCTCAGTTACCTCACAGATCCACTATTTGAAATGGATGACACAATACACATCTCGATCTGGCAACACAAATAGGGACTTCAGTACGAGGGCTGTACCACATCTTGTTACATATATAACACAAATCCCCCAGCCCCATGTGAATACATCCAAAGTCAGTTTGGCAGATGTTGCATGGTGGAAAGGTGCAGAGCAATGCATGACAGGCAGGAATTATGGTTCCTACCACTTTGTGCAAGGGTGGTGTTCCATGTCCATTGTGTGGTTGTCCCCATGCAACTCCATGGATCACACGCCAGCAACTAGGTGCAATGTGACAAACCAAGGCTCATAGGCCTGGGAAGTGTAACTGTCCAACTGAATAGTAATCATCAATCACTCTGATGTCCTATGTGTTATTTAAAATCACACTTGGCAGACATCTATCACTCACCATGCCTCTTAAGCAGCAGCCTTGAATGGAAGGTGGTCCCCACACACTAATATAATCCTACATGCAATGAATAGCCCCTACACCCCCTGATACAAATGTGATTGTGTACCTGCCAGGCAACTGATGTGCAAGGTTATTCGGAAGGAATCTCAAAGTACAGTATGCCCCAAATTCCTGGCATCATTTACAAATTTTTGGCGCAGGGCAGCATTGCAAGCCTTTTTGCTACACTGCCCTACGTCTAAATAAAAGGGCAAGAATGCACTGTATCTACAAGATACGGTGCATTTCTGTCCTTATCCCCCGCACACAAATTGCTGCCATGCACCAAAGCAGGCGCCCTTGCACCATGATGCAAGGATGCCTGCGTTGCAGGAATGGTTGTTTTTGTGTAGAAAGGGACACCTTCCTGAACAAAGCAATCATGAGAGGCATTTTCCTCCTTCTATGTGTGCTGCATTTTGCAGCACACATAGAAAGAATAAAAGTCGGGGAAAAATAATGTTAGTTCTCTCCATAGCAGCACCCTTACGCCACCCCTGTGGTGGCATAGGACACTGACACATTCCCAGGTTTACGAAACCTTGTAAATCTGGGAATGCATCAGATTCCATGGGTGTTACATGGGAACATTCACAGCAACACCAGTGGAATGCCCCTTTCACGCAGAGTAATGTGTAAAAGGGGATCATATATACAAGTCCATGTAAAGTAATGCAAAGTGGCTTTGCATGTCCTTGTGGATATGGCCCTGTAGCCTGTGCTGCTGATGTATCACAAAACGTGACACATGGGAGGCAGGCAGCTTTTAAATGAAGCCCATTGTGTACTAATTTCGCTTCCCAGAGATGTTGTGCAGTGCAGGAAGTTGTGAAGCTTGACTGCAGAGGAACACTTCAAAATCTTCAGGACCAAAGTGCTGTGTGCACATAGTGGGTACAATGCTGTCACACATGTACATAACATTCCCCTATTGTGACATGCAGTCATGGATTGGGCAATGGTAGTTGTGACACCATGTCACTCATTCGGCATGTGTGAGTGCCTATGGTGTGCATGGCATTACGTCAACTGCCCTGGACAATATTGTACACTCAAAGGTTTGTGCCTATGCAATGTAGGCCACCACCAATATCTGTGGATGACCATGGACCTATGCATGTGTCTGTGTAAGCCATGTCAGGTATGTTACAACCTACCTATGAAGGATCTACAAAAAATAATCCCACCCGCATTCTGTTTCTTTACACATGAAGACTGAACACATAACATTGAATGGACTAGCTCAATAGTAAATGGCCACCACCAAAATCAGCCACATAAATATGATACTCAGGATGTAGATTTGTATGATATATTTGGTCATGCACTACATTTGACATCACATAGATTGATTGAACAGTCCCCTGTAAATGTCAGTAGACTAGCATGATTGACACATAGAGGGTCATTCTGACCCTGGCGGCCGGTGGCCGCCAGGGCCACCGACCACGGGAGCACCGCCGACAGGCTGGCGGTGCTCCAATGAGCATTCTGACCGCGGCGGTTCAGCCGCGGTCAGAAGCGGAAAGTCAGCGGTCTCCCGCTGACTTTCCGCTGCTCATTGGAATCCTCCATGGCTGCGGAGCGCGCTCCGCAGCCATGAGGATTCTGACCCCCCCTACCGCCATCCAGTTCATGGCGGGAAAGCCGCCATGAACAGGATGGCGGTTGGGGGGTCGCGGGGCCCCTGGGGGCCCCTGCCGTGCCCATGCCAATGGCATGGGCACGGCAGGGGCCCCCGTAAGAGGGCCCCAAAATGTATTTCACTGTCTGCCTTGCAGACAGTGAAATACGCGACGGGTGCAGTAGCACCCGTCGCACCTTCCCACTCCGCCGGCTCGATTACGAGCCGGCATCCTCGTGGGAAGGTCGTTTTCCCCTGGGCTGGCGGGCGGTTTAACTGGAACCGCCCGCCAGCCCAGGGGAAAACTCGTAATACCCGCTGCGGTCTTTTGACCGCGGCGCGGTAATTTGGAGGGCGGGATCCTGGCCGGCGGCCTCCGCCGCCCGCCAGGGTCATAATGAGGCCCATAATGTGCTCATTACTGGAAGACAATAGCACTATGCATAACACACATGGGCAGGATTTTAGCCAATACAGGTATCCTAAACATTGGCACTGTATCTTTTTTTTTCATTTCAGCTGACCAAGAATATGGGATACAGCGGTGGGCAATGACCCCATATTCAAACCCACAAACACAGCCAGAGAAGGAATACAACCAGGCCCACATCAGGACACATAATCTTGTGGAGCAGACCGTTGGCCTGCGCAAGGCCCTGTTCCATTGCCTTGATGTGTCTGGGGCTAGATTGCTATATTCCCCACCACTGGTCTGCACATTTATTGTGGTCTGTGCCATACTGCACAACATATGTGTGCGCTCAAATGTCCCCTGAGTCGGAGATGAACAACCGGAGGACTCAAGGGAGGAGGAGGAGCCAGCTCATGATGGAGAGATCCAAAACTCAGCTGCAGGTGCTCAAAGATGCACACACATTGTGCAGAATTTCTTCACATGATGACATGTCTGTGAAAGTATGATAGTGCTTACACATGACAATAAATGATAAAATGTAACATTGTCTTGGAGTTTATTTCACTGTTCCAGTAAAAAACAACTCGCCCACATCCAGGAAACTATAAGTGGGCTTCAACAGCTGTCAATCAAGTGTGAACATTGTCATTATCCTCAAAGTGCCAAACACAATGCGCTGATCTTTGAAAAGTGCGGTGGGTAATGTTTGCATTGCCTGTTGAACACTCATGTTGTACTGAAACCACACATATCAGCCAAATATGTGTTGGAACAAAATAAACACAGACAGATCCAAATCTCCACATGATGCTTTAGGCCCAAACTTGATGCTCATGTATGAAACTAGTAGTCATAAATCGAGAAAATAGATCAGTGTGAGAGATGTCACTCACCACAACTCACCACATACACTGCATTCACACTCACATGTCTGACAAATAGTAAGTGTATCACAGAGGACAGTACACTTATATGTGTAGCACAGTGTTAGTCAAATCAAAAAACATCTTGCATGTATAGCAAACTATGTCATAGCATGTCTCATACTGTTGCCAAAGTGTATGAGTCAATCAGGACACAGAACAAATTGAATATGGATGTGGGGTCATCGGCTGTCATGACTATACCAAATCAACACCTACTCACTGTGCAGCTGACAAAGGACATTTTCTGCAGCTGTGGGTGATTAATCCTCATAAACACACCCATATGGAAGCCCAGCAGAGCCACAATCATGCCCTAAACAAAACCTGGTCCATTGTAGAGATGACTTCTAGAGAACACAAGTACTATTTCAGGAGTCTGGATATGTTTGTGGGGCAATTACTCTACTTACCACCAGTGGTTTCCTTAAAAATACCAGCGTGCTGCAAATTACAGAATATTTGTGCATGGACAAATGTCCCATGGCCCATGACAAGGAGAAGCAGGAAGTTCTGGATGATGAGGAAAATGAGAAGCAAGCTCAATAGTACTATCAGTAGCAGCAACATGGCTGAAGTACCATATACTGCAAATCTTTTTTCATGTCTTGTACTGCAAACCTTTTTTCACACATGCGTGAATGACAAAATGAATTTGTGTTCCTATGTAAAACAACACATATAAGCACTACTAGTGTGTAAGCAAGTTACCTTCATAGTCACAGTAAATATCAGAACACTTACATCACATCTGCTAGCACATGCCACACAGAACACCAATGTAGCTATGTGTGACAGACAGTGCTGTGCAACATCTGGTACACCTACAATAGTTTTCATGGTAACAGCCTTTAGCAATTAGTCCACCATATTACACATGCAATGGGTAAATATTAAACTTTACCAGTGCAAGAGTCTTTACCCAGCAATAATGTGCCCACATTTGGCCCAATAGGCCACAATGCCAATGGAACAAGGAGTGATGTAGCCTACCATGTTGGTGGTGCTCTCAGACACAAATGATGGCTACAATCCCATGATTACAATCTTAGTACAAACGAGAAGACACTATACCAGGAATCTGAGTATGAAACAATTGCCCATTACAAATCACATATAGCAAGGTACATCCACCTAAGGTGCCAGGCACTGGTGCATCCCAAGATGTGTTGTTTGGATGTGGGTAATACTTCACAGGTGAAAATCATGTCTGAATGCCTACCCATCACCCAACTTTATGTAATCACACATTTCAGACACATATTGTGATGGGTGCCAATGGCAAACATATATATGATTGGACAACACCTGACTAGTTGTGGCTAGACAAGTTGCCTTTGTGATACACAAAATCAACAGTAAGCCCTGGGTAAAAAGGAGCTGTTGCCATGTGAATGTGCAACACATATCCTCCAAAACACAAGCCCATACAGGTGATGTGTGTTTACTACAATATGTCACGGTCAATCAATCAATCAGGGATTTGTAAAGTGCACTATTCACCCATGAGGGTCTCAAGGCGCTGAGAAGGGGAGGGGAGAGAACATGAGGGGGGTGGTTGGGTGCTTCTACTGCCTGAACAGCCAGGTCTTGAGAAGTTTCCTGAAGGTAAGGAGTTCTTTGGTCTGGTGCAGGTGGGTGGGAAGAGTGTTCCACGTTTTGGCGGCGAGGTGCAAGAATGATCTATCGCAAGTTGTAGTTCTGCAGACGCGTGGGACGGTTGCGAGGACGAGGTCAGCGGAGCAGAGATGCCGGGTCGGGGTGTAGAAGGAGAGTCGTCTGTTGAGGTATTCTAGTCCGGTGTTGTGCAGTGCTTTGTGAGCGTGGGTGAGGAGTTGCAGGTTTTTCAGGTGGTCTGTGATGTGGCAGTAGCAGGGGATGTCCAAGATGAGGCGTGCGGAGGCATTCTGGATGCGTTGCAGGCTCTTCTGGAGGCATGGTTTCTACGTAAAGGGCATTGTCGTAGTCCAGTTTGCTGCTTATAAGGGCTTGGGTGACTGTTCTTCTGGTTTCGGTGGGTATCCATTTGTAGATCTTTCAGAGCATGCGGAGGGTATTGAAGCAGGAGGAGGAGATGGCGTTAACTTGCTTGGTCATGGATAGTGGGGGGTCCAGGATGAGTCCTAGGTTGTGTGCATGGTCGGTGGGAGTTGGAGCGGTTCAGAGAGTGGCAGGCCACCAGGAGTCATCCCATGCGGAGGGGGTGGAGCTAAAGATGAGGACTTCCGTCTTGTCGGAATTGAGTTTGAGGCAGCTGCTCTTCATCCATTCGGCAATGGCCTTCATTCCTTCGTGGAGGTAGGTCTTGCCGGAGTCCTTGGTGAGGGAGAGGATCAGCTGGGTGTCGTCGGCGTATGAGATGATGTTGAGGTTGTGGGATCAGGTGATGTTAACGAGCGGAGCCACGCAGACGTTGAAGAGGGTCGGGCTTAGGGATGAACCCTGGGGTTTGCCGCAGATGATTTTGGTGGCCTCCAAGTGGAATGGAGGAAGGCGGACTCTCTGGGTTCTACCAGTGAGAAATGAGGTGACCCAGTCCAGGGTGGTGACGATGAGGGCGGTTTTGGTGCTGTGGTTGACAATGTGAGCAACAGAATGCAGGACACATGGAAACAGATGGGCGAAGGTCACATCAATTGATACATCCTTGTTTAGGCACTACAAGGGATGTCTGGAAAGTGTGGAATGGGCCTGGTCTACGCAAGTTTCATTACCTGTCACAGTTTCAAAGTACATAGGTATTGCATGTGAAAACTCACTGCTATGCCCAAGCAATACCACCTTGATGCAGAGTGTAGCAACGGTATGATGTACGCTGCCTTGCTGACCTTAGTATGTCAGAGGTCATTGAAAGGCATGCATGTGGTCTACCATTGCACCATCAGCATGAGTTAAAATCATGTGCAACACAAATGATGTTAAATGGATTTAGCAAGGAACCTCCACATGCTATCCTATTTGGAACTGGCACCGTCACAGTATTCACACCAAGTTCTGTGTGGTTTAAGTACTGCAGGTGCACAATGGCCTTTTGTACATACTTTGTGTCCCCCCTGGGATCCCTGGAAATGCCTGAAGGTGCTGCACATGCTTGTGCCAACATTTATGACAAAACTGTGGGGTAGGTACACTGAAACTGTGATATCACCAGAGGGAGCACTCTCTTTTCAGGGGTGCGTGGACACATGCCAATATGAGCCTCAATCCGATTTGTAAGATGTGGGGAAATAGACAAAGTCAATCTCTGGAGGTGCACTGGGAGCACATCCCCTTATGTAAGCCCCCTGGAGGGGGGGACAGGGACGCATGGTGCTTAGTCAGTCTTTGCATGAAATCTACACATTGCCTTTAATGTAAAAACATTGACGCATCACCTTAAGATGTGCTGCATCCGCCCAGGAAGCGATGCAATGATCAGCCATGCTGTCAACCAGGAACTGTGAAGTTACTTTCACTTTCTCTTTAACTCACAGTGCATTTGTCTGTGCTTGGGGGAGGTTGTGTTGTGGTATTGCTGTAGAGACAAGTGCAGGTGTTGGAGTTTGTTGTGCTGTCTCTGTTTTGTCCCTTACATCTTCATTGTCCTTAAAATTTGTATTTTGTATTGTATTGTACTGTGTTTTGTCGGGGTATGTCTTTGGGGTATCACAGTTATTTTATAGTTATTAGGGGTAGTTTTTTTTTTTTTGCATTTTGGGTTCTACAGAGTGTTTGAGAATGGGAAGGGAAGGGCAAAGAGCATGAATGCCCAGGAGTTTGGAGATTTTCTTTGGCTGGTGACACACTACCTGCCCAACATGGTGGCCATGGGAGGCAGAGTCATACAGGGGTACAAGACCGAGGCACGAAAACAATAGTGGGAGAAGGTCCGCTTCCACATGCAGCAGCTATTCGAGGTGGAGCAGACAACCCATCAACTGAAGCATCGCTCGGCAGTCTTTATCAGCAGGTAACATGACCTCGTTGAGTACCACAGGATTGAAGTTGGTGGAATTGTTGGTAAGTACACATACTTGTGAATAAATGTTTGGATCTCACTTGCATATAGATGTTTTGTGGCCTGATGTTGTGAGCAATCAGTTGCTCGGTGTAGGCAAGTCATGGGACATCCATTGGTGGGATGTTGTTGTAATTGCACTCACCATAATCCGAAGACTTTTTATCACACACACTGATGCCTGCCCCTTACACACTAATACTTGTATCATTTGCTTGTCACAGCAATGTTGTTTCCTTGCTACTATCCCTGGTTAGACCAGCCACCAGTGGTGTGAGTTATATCATCTTTCACAATGACTGCATGATACCTGTTGCACTTCATGCTTGGGAGCCTCAGTAACTGCTTGCTAGTCAACATAAATATCAGGTTCAGCAAATATGTTTCACTCTGTGTGGCTTTGTCTCTGGCTCAAATCCACACATGTTCCTTTGACAAGTAGTCAGTGTATTTGCATCAGACAATGTAACATTTTCAAATTCTTCCTTCCTCAGACACACATACAATACACAGGTTGTACTTAGAGCTTTTATTTACAAGTGAAAAATGATATGTTGTTCAGAGGGACAATTCATGAGACAACAACCTCAACACATGTTTCAAGCCAATGGATATCCAAACACAGTTCATGGGGAGAACATGTCATGGGGCATTTGTAGGAAAGGAGTGCTTCAGTGAGGAAGAGGATGTCCACATTGCCATTAGGGGAGAATGGTCACTATAACAGTCCACAAATGTGTGAGGTCAACAGAGGGAGAGTCAAATTTAGGACAGTGCCAGTTGTTTTGACACTAGCATGTTGTTAAGCATTGGGAAAAGGAGAAAGTGGGTATGTACCACAGAGAAATACTACCAGCTACTTGTCTGTGTGAAAGATATGCAGTCCAAATTTCTTCCTCTGATGTCTGTGGTGCCTCCCAGGACAGGGGTATTGCAGGTGCCGAAGTAGAGGGAGGCACACACTGATTCAAGGGCTGAAGATGTGGATACTGTGTCCACTGCAACTTTCATCTGTGGCAACACATAAGGCAGTACAGCAGTACGGAGAATCTGCTGGTTTTGCAACACAGCAGCTTCGTCATGGTGGTAGTCACCCATGGTGACAATGAGGGAGTCCTGTTTCCACTCCATGGACTCCAAGACATTTTGGATTGTGCCCAGCTGGTTGGCAATCTCACTGGTGTCACTTTGTCTGGGCATTTGCTCATGCCTCTGCCTCATGACACCAGCGAGGTCAGCCAGGGACTACTGGAGACCACGAAGTGGAGAGCAGGTGCCTCATAGGTAGAGGAGTTGTCCTTATTTGGACTGAGGCACCTATGGACTGCCTCTAGAGTGCCTGCCAAGGTCTCCATCCCCACCCGCACCAATCTGCCAGCTTCCACTAGACCCCTACTGCAGTCAATTGAAAAGTTAGTTGTGGGTCCTGGGAGTCCAGAGCTCTGGATGGGCTGGCAGGTGGTGCCTGTTGGTTGTTGGGTGGATTATCTGGAGACCCTGCAATGCTGTCAAGCCTCCCTGTGTCAGGGGATGTTGTCTGGATGGCACCCAGGATTTACTGGAGGGTGTCCGGGTGTCAGCGAGACCGGATCCTCAGGGTTTGTGTCTGTTCCAAATATGTCCACCTCTTGGCAGCTCCAAACTCTACTAGCTTTCATAGCACAGGGTTAAAGAATGGCCAAGTGGGGGATGGGGCTTTAGGTTGGGAACAGCGGGGAAGGAGACCTGTGGAAGCAAGAGGTAAGAACACAATAGCAAGGTTATTCACATTAACCTTCATGAACTTTGTTTTAAATGATCTATGCTCTAATAACATGAGAGACCAAGAACTTTTCAATAACGTGACCTTTTTATAATCATATACTCTGAACATTAAACTCTCACAAGTTAGTCCTTAGATTAGCAATTACGTCATAACAAGAATCAATGAGTACATTCATTCCCAAAGAATTAAATGCTATAGGATTCATGAATGATACTGTAGAATAGGCAAATTGACTAAACTTGTTTTGTCTAGAAAGATCAAACTCTGTTTGATCTGAGTTTCAAGATTCAATTGCCCTGAAATTATTGCGCACCTTATTGCCAGACTGTGCATCAAGACTCAAATACCTGGAATGATTGCGCGCTCTGCCGATCTGAACTGCAAGGGTTAATTGCTAAGAATGAATCGCGCACACTGTTGCCGATTCAACCATCAAGATTCAAATGCCTCGAAATGATCGTGCACTCTGCCGATACGAACTGCAAGGGTTAATTGCCAAGAACGAATCGCGCACAGCGTTGACGATTCAACCATCAAGATTCAAATGCCTCGAAATGATCGCACACTCTTCCAATCCAAACTGCAAGGGTTAATTGCCAAGAATGAATCGCACACACTGTTGCCGATTCAACCATCAAGATTCAAATGTCTTGAAATGATCGCGCACTCTGCCGATCCGAACTGCAAGGGTTAATTGCCAAGAATAAATGGCGCACACTGTCAATCACAATACCAAAACTCAAATGTTTCTAGAAACGGAGTCGAGGGCCTACCCCGACCTCCTTCTTACCACCCTGCTGGAAGATCAGCAATATAATGAGGACAGGGCCAGGTAAATACCTAAGTAGGCCTCCGGAACAGGAGTTCAGGAAAATGCTGCTGCTCTGCAACGGGACCTCTGAATAGTGAGTACGTGGAGCTGGGCTGGGTCCCTTAAATAGACCTAAGCCCTGCCCACATGCCACGCCCAGCCAAACTGTAGGAAAGGCTTGAAAATGAACAATACATTCCAAACAGCATAAATGACATTTCAAGATAAATACCTGCAATGCAAAATGTTAATATACAATATCAACACATAATGCATGAATTATTACATTGCATAAGGTTTGTCATTTTGCATTATGCTGCCCATAGAGCGCGCACTGTCCTGGTGTTGACACCAGGTTAATGGTTTGCAGCTCATCATCCACATCATCAATAAAGTCCAGGACAGTCAGCTGGCCAGGAGGTATGGGTTAATCCTCAGTAATGAGACAGAGCAATGTTAATGGTGATCTCCATTAGATATTGACATGAAGAATCAGATTGACATTCAGTGTTTCAGATGTAGCACTTTCAGTTCATAAGTGATGTGTTGTACGCCTGTTAGACATGGGTATTGCTTCCAAACTTCACAGTATTTCAGTTAGTGATGGCAGTATCTCTCTGTTGTTCTCACAAGTACTGTGTCCATATTCTGAGGGGATGGGCCCTGTCCTACTGGGTAGATGACAAGCAATGGCGTTCTCCCATTTCATCACACTCAGTTTTGTTTCTCTGCAGAGTGTCACACATCATGTGACTCAGGCCCACACCATTGTATGTGAACATGCCTCCTCTGATTAGCCACTTTTGTGTCCTGTCACACAGGTCTGTGTCACACAGTAATGCTATCCAAATCATTAATTCATTCATTCTCACATGCCTAAGACACATGGATTATGTATGTCCGTATCGAATGGTGCTCATGTTGCTTTGTTATTGGAAGCTATGGGTCTGGCATCACCCCACATGGTAGGAGTGCTTTAAATAGTGGGACGTACATACATATGATTCCCACATCACAAGACCCACCCACTTTAGCCTGCATGCTTCCATGACTCCTGTAATTAATGATGACTAAGTGGTTCTTGTAAGGTCTCTGTTTGACAGCCTCTAAATTTTACATGTGGCACCATGAAACACTGTTGCATATTACTCCCTCCTGGCATGCGCTACATCTTCCTTCAGGTCCACATGACATGTAGGTTGTAGTCCCCCAATGGGCTGATCTCTGCCATCCCTCCCCGGGTGTGACACAAACATTGCACAGTCAGACCCAGCAGTGCATGTGTATTTGTGTGGCTACGTTGCAGGACATATGTCCATTCCTACCTCCTCAGTATGCACAGTCTCCCCATTCCGACAGAATGGCAGTTTTACATGCACAGTCAGCATCTACAATACACAGCAGTAGCAGTGGCACCCCAAACCCACATCATCATCATTAGTTTGTACACACATGGTAATGTGGTGTGCATCTCTTGCATTCCCCCACTCACCCAGTCTGACTGATTATTTGTGAAGAGTTCCTGTGGTACCATCCATGGCAGCTGGCACCTGTGCGCACTCATTCTGCATGCCTGGTTAGCTGGGTGCAATGTAGCTTCATGCAGGGTACTATAGACATGTCTCTTGCCATGTCCTTATGTGTGGATACTTACCATAGCCCACACCTGACCCACCCTCTCAGATGAGTTGCTTCTCCTGTGATTACAGCCATTCCTTTTGGAGGACTTGCATTCTAGATTAGTGTGCATGGGCCCAAGTAGGACTGAGTAGCTACATGGTGCAAGGTGACCTGCATTGTCACAGTCAGGCTGTGCAAGGTAGCAGTGTCCATGCTTGGTGTATTGTCCCAGTCAAGTTTTTTTACTGTGGATTCTGGGAGTTGTAGTTGTGGTGAGTACTGTTGCCCATTGCACTACAAGTGCCAGAACACAAAGAAAGGTAAACGTAAACTGATGCAGCACTTCACACATTGCATGGAGTATGGTGACAGATCTGGACTGGGCTGTGCAAACTGTGAGTGGTCAGTGTGCAATAGTGTACAATTGTTTGCGGGTTAACCATAGTTGTGCCAGCATAGTATCATTTGGCCTACAGTGTTGTAGAACTAGGACATAGCTGTCTGCATCTTTTGAAATTACCTAGTTTCTACATTGCCCCTTGCTCCGACTTACCCTTTGGTTCCTGTTGCTCATCAGAGACCACAATGTCCTGTCCCCAACTCCTCAGGGATGATGGCTGCCACAATTTCCTCCAAATCATTAAGGTGCTCCTGGGTGGCTGGACTTCCACCTCCAGTCTGCAATGCTGCCTTGTGGTTGCTGGCCAGTTTCTCCTTTGTGCTGCGCTTGTAATCGTGTCAATACTTTTTACAATTGATCACTGTCCCCTTGACTTCTGCCACACGGTTGACCTTGTCCACAGTGGACTGCCATATGGCCTCTTTCCTCCCTAATGGCAATTTGAGGCGACAAATCGCTGGTGTTGATGCTCCATCACCTCAGTGATCAAGATACTATTCTCCTTACTAAACTTGCACTTCTTCTTCCCCTGCTCAGGGAGTCGGTCTGGACATCCTGGCTGGTTGGGGTTATCCTGGGGTATCTAGTCTACAGAATTCTCCATGTCTGTTTCTGTGTCGTGTTCTGTTTTTTTCACAAAATGCAGCATTCTTTTTTACAGTTTTTTGATGCTTTGGTGCTCAAAAGTGACACTAGGACGGCTTGCGTCAGATTGCGTGTAGCTATTTAGCCTAGAGTCACTTTTGCAGCAGTAGCGTAATATTTTCTTATGATGCGGAGCACAGGCTGGAGTCATTTGTTTTTGATGCAGACAGGATCCTAACGCCATGGTGCAGATTTTGTAAATATGGTGCAAGCATGGTTTTAGGCTGTGTCGTATCCCAGCGTTACATTTTTTGATGCATCACTGCATTGCGACAGCGATGCATCATTTCTTGTAAATGAGCCCCCCTCTCATGTCTCTAGGATCTAAATGTGTTTGCACGGTAAGCTGCTGGAAAGCCTTCACCAATCACTCATTGAACTCATGCACTGTATGCTTAACTTCCTGCTACATTCTATTTGATTTCAAATAATTCAAATCCTGCAGTGACTTTCAGACATGTTAGCGCCTCATTATACTTGGTCATAACCACAAGTGATGGTGCATTATTAACAGGATCTCTTGGAGGCTCTGAGTTTGACCACTGAACAGAAATCTTACATTCTGCCAACAAGTCAGTTGGAACTACAATGTCAAAGAAGGTAGCTAAATCAACCCACAGCATTTTAGACGAATTCACAAACCTCTCAAATTGTGTGTACCACTGCACTGGACTGTCCCTTAATTTTGGAAAGTTGTTCGTAAAGGTAAGATGGTCTCCCCTACACCAAGGAACATGTACACATGCTTCGCCTGGAGTTTCTTCCAATGGGAAATCTGTAACTGTATCTTTTTTCTCTAGCTGCTCTTTCTGCTTTCTTTTTTACTCAGCCTCTTCTGCTTGTTTATTTTTGTGCCCATTTAGGGGCATATTTATACTCTGTTTGCGCCATTTGTGCATCATTTTGACCTTGTGTCAATGAGATGCAAGGTAGGCGTTCCCATCCAAAAAATGACTCTAAGCCCACAGCACCATATTTATCCATATTTATCCCCTGTGCAAAAATGGTGCATGGGTGGGAGGCGGGCCTAAAATAAAATAAATTTGCCCCCCTGTCCCCCCAACCCCCACCCCCCGGGGAGCAACACTTGCCTACGGGATCGCTCTCCTTGCGTGACGGCGCAAAAAAAAAGATCCCTGGTGCCTAGTGGTTTCTGCCCCCCTTGGGGGCAGATTGACCTAAAATCAGCCAATCTGCCCCCAAAGCGGGCAGAAATGGCCTAAAATAAATTTGCCCCTCCAGGGGAGCGACCCTTGCCTAAGGAGTAGCTCCCCTTGCGTGAAATTCAGGAGAAAAAAAACAACTCCCTGGTGTCTAGTGGTTTCTGTCCCCCTTGGGGCCAGATTGGTCTCATAAAAATAGGCCAATCTGGCCCCAAGGGGGGCAGAAATGGCCTAAATCTAATTTGCCCCCTATGGGAGTGACCCTTGCCTAAGGGGTCGCTCCCCACCTCTAAAATCAAAAAACCCCCAAAAAAATATATATATCCCTAGTGCCTAAAGGTTTCTGCCCGCCCTGGGGGCAGATCGGCCTTATAATAGGCCGATCTGCCCCCAGGGGGGGCAGAAAAGGCCTTCAAAAAAAATTCCCCCCCGGGAGCGTCCCTTGCCCAAGGGGTCGCTCCCTCATGCCAGTTTCCTTTTAAAAATTAAGGCCCATATTTATACTTTTTTAGCGCCCCATTTGCGTAATTTTTTGACGCAAAAGCGGTGCAAACTTGCAAAATACAGTTGAATTTTGCAAGTTTGCAACGTTTTTGCATCAAAAAGTGGCGCGAATGCGGCGCTAAAAAAGTATAAATATGGGCCTAAATCCCTGGTGTCTAGTGGGCATTTCAAAAGCCGGATTGCTTTACAATCCGGCTTTTAAAACACAGAGAGAGACTTCAAAGGAAAGGAAATAACTTTCCTTCCCTTTGAAGTCTCTCTGCCTCCTCCACGTGATCGGAAGAGAAATGCTTTGCATTTCTCTTCTGATCATCGCGCTGGAAGCTGAGCTTCCAGCGCGAAGGAGGAGGCATTGTGACAATCAGCATGCGACGTCACAGAGGGGTGGGGGGGTCGGGGTGGAAGGGGAAGGTCTTCCCCTTCCATCCCTGCCTTGGGGGGGGGTGGGGGAACCCCACAGAGGGAGCGATAGCGCTCTCTCTGGGCTCTGTGCCCAGGACGTAATGGTTACGTCGTGGGCACACGAGCACTGTGCCTCAGGACGTAACCATTATGTCCTGGGCACAGAAGGGGTTAAGGCAAAACGCCCACCCGCCTAACGTCATTTTTTCTGATGGCAGCCCAAGCTTAGCGCCGGTTTGCGGTATTCCATACATTTGGTGTCCGGCTGGCACTTTGGAATGCCGCACTTTGGCTGAGGCACAGTGCTCGTGAGCCCAGGACGTAACCATTATGTCCTGGGCACAGAAGGGGTTAAGGCAAAACGCCCACCCGCCTAATGTCATTTTTTCTGATGGCAGCCCAAGCTTAGCGCCGGTTTGCAGTATTCTATACATTTGGTGTCCGGCTGGCACTTTGGAATGACGCAAGCCAGCAGTAAACTTTTTGATGCAAAACTGCGTTAGCGCAGTTTTGCACCAAAAAGTACAAATATGGGCCTTAGTTTTATATTTCTCTATCTCACTCTGTAGAAAAGTACCCTCTTTCTTGGCATAGCTACGCCCTTTCTCTGCCTAATGTCAGTGTGTTTGACTGTTATCACTGGGATCCTGCTAATCAGGACCCTAGTGATTATGCTCTTGCTCCCAAAACTCTGTATTTCATCCACAATTGGCCCATTGGTGCCCCATTAAAAGTCCCTAGTACATGGTACCTAGGTACCTAGGGCATTGAGGTTCTAGGGGATCCCTATGGGCTGCAGCATATATTTTGCCACCCATAGGGAGCCAAAGCAAAGGATTCTGCAGGACTGCCATTGCAACCTCTGTGAAAAGGTGCAAGCACCCTTTCACTGCCACTTTAAGCTGTACCAGGTCACTTATAAGTCAGTCCTACTGCAGGCTTTCCAGCCCAGAGAACAGGGTGCAAAGTATCTGTGTGTGAGGGCACCCTTGCACTAGCAGAGGTGTCCCCATGAACTCCAGGCCCATTTTCCCGGACTTCGTGAGTGTGGGGATGCCATTTTATACGTGTACTGGAGATAGGTCAATACCTATTTCCAGCTACATAATGATAAACCCGAATACAAACACGTTGGAATCATATCCCAATGCTTTTGCAAGCATTGGTTGTAAGATTCCGTGCACTCTGTGAGCTCCTTAGAGGACCCCCTGAGTATTGCTATTACAGCCTTCTGAGGGTTTCCAGGCAGCCCAAGCTGCTGCCACCTCCCCGAAGGGTTTCTGCCCTCCTGTTGCTTGAGAAGCTCAAGCCCAGAAAGGCAGAAGAAAGGATTTATTTTGGTAGAGGGGTGTTACACTCCCTTTGGAAATAGGTGTTACAGGCTTGGTAGGGTAGCCTCCCCAAGCCACTGGCAATGCTTTGAGGGGCACATTTGGTGCCCTCCTTGCATACACCAGTCTGCACTAGTTCAGGGACCCCCAGTCCATGCTCTGGCATGAAATTGGACAAAGGAAAGGGGAGTCACCACTCCCCTGTCCATCACCACCCCAGGGGTGGCGCTCAGGGCTCCTCCAGAGGGTCCCTGGGTTTTGCCATCTTGGATTCAACATTGGCAGGGAGCACCTGAGCGGCTAGTGCCAGCAGGTGATGTCAGAGCCCTCCCCTGATATGTGGTCACCCAGCTAGTTTACCAACCCCCCTTTCAGGGCTATTTAGGGTCTCTCTCTTGGGTGGTTCCTCAGATTCAGATTGCAAGACTCCAGCAGAAATACTCTGCACCCTCCTCTTTGACTTCTGACTAAAGAAACTGCATCTGGACGCTCCTGGACCCGGCAAGCTGCAACAAAGAAGCAAGATGCCTTCTGCAACTTTGTATCCACTGCTCCTTCCAGAAACTGCAACATTTCCCTGATCGTGCGTCCTCTGAGGACAGCCCATCTTCAGCCTGCATCAGAAGGAAGAAGGAATTTCCCTTGGGGTAAAGGAGTCACTCTCCCGCTTCTGCAGGTACCAACTGTGACGACGACCAGCTGCGTGGATCCCCTCTCCTGCTAAGTTGGTTGGATCCTGCATCACCGGTGGTAGACTGAAGTGGTCCTGATGCTCCTCTCTTCCAGCTGTCCAACTTGGGTGGAGATAAGCCCTTTCCTGCCCATGCAGGACAGTACCCCCATGCACCGTGTCCTTTGCATCTGCCAAGGCTTGTTGGCATCCTTTCCACAAGATCTTCAGGCATCTTGAAGCTCCAACCCCCAGCATTCATTCCTGTGACGCACAGCTCCCTGAGTGGTTCTCTGGCGGCCTGGGAGCCTTTTTCAAAGTGCTGCATGGGCCTCTTCTGCAACGTTCCTGTGTCCTTCCTGTGGGACTCCTGTGGGTGCTGCCTGGGCTTCTGTGGCCTCTCTGTATTGCTGAGGGCTACCATTGACTCCCCCTCATGGGTAGAGCCACCTGGTCCTTCCTGGTCACCGACAGCTCCGCTTTTTGCTTACTGTGAGTTTTGCGTGTGCCAAGGCTTGTTGGTGGAATCTGAAAATGCAAACTAGACTGCAATCCTCCTTCTGAGGTGGGACATCACCTGCCTCCTCCACAAACCCGACTTCATCTTCTTGGGTGCAGTGCTGACTCTTCTTCTTCATCGGTTGTTCCCTTCTTGCACCTATATCCTGGTATGAAGGGGCTCCCGCCCTTCCTGGACTCTGCTGTGCTTCTTGGACTTGTCCCCCTTCTTCCACAGGTCCTCTTGTCCAGGAATCCACTGTTGGTGTCTTGCAGTTTCATCTGGGTTTTGCATTATTTTTCTTTGCTTCTCTGTGTGTGTTCTGGGAAACTTACTGTTATTTACTCCTGCTTTCCTGGCTGCTGGGGTGTGTTGGGGTTCTTACCTTTGGGCTTTCCCAGTACTCTCATCTCCCCTCTCCACACTACACTTACCTAGGTGGGGGACCGGCTTTCACATTCCATTTTTTTAGCATATTGTTTGTGCCAGGGGGAGGACAGGCCTAGGGATCCGACTGCCCAGGAGGCACTCACCAATGTTCTGGGAGCTTACCAACAATCCCAGGACAAGATGGGTCAGATGCTAAACATCATGCAGGAGAACCAGTGGCTGCATCCAAGAAAACAGGAAAGATTTGCAGGCCCTCAACACCACCATGGTCTCCATAGCAGGGGTGCTGGGTGATATGGCCAACATCATGAGGGACTTCACAGCATACCAGCGGGCCCCTTCCACTAGCCAGTCAACTGAACAGCCCTCCATATCTGTTACAGCTAGTGGACAGGTGGCCCTGCCACAGGACCCACTGGCCACCAGCACCCCTCCCCCTGCTGAAGGTGAACTACCCTGCAAACGTTCCCTGCGACCCAGACAGACACGAGAGACACTTGCCAAGACTGCCACCAAGAAATGAGACCCTCCTGAATGTACCCCTTGTGTTCCACTCTGTCACCTTGTCCACTTTGAACTGCCATTGCTCCCCTTCCTATGGCCCCTTGAACACTGGACCTGTACTACAAACAGACTGGACCAATACCCTGAACTTAACTCTACCATCACCCCAATCCTAGGGCCATTTTTCTCTATTGTGAGGTTTAATAATTGCACTGTTTTCTAACTGTTTTATGCCTATTTGTGCATACTAGTGTATATAATTTGTGTATTTTGTAACACTGAGGCCCTCATTGTGACATTGGCGGTAAATCCTGCTTACCGCGGTGACGACTGCCAACATACTGTTGCGGAGGCAAACATCCGTTTGCCATATTATGACACACAAACTAAACCGACAGAATACTGCCACAATCACATATCCACCAGACCAAAGGTTAGTGGTAAACTGTTGGTACGAACACCCATACCGTTACGCCAACAAAACAACGCCCTCCACATTATGAGCCATGAACCACCACAGCGGGCATTCAATGGTGGTAAACCATTGGCGGTACACACTGGCATGGTCGGAATGGCCACCCAAATATATAACAACACAATATTGACCAAAACTAAAATCACACACCTGACATTGATACACACACCACACACACACCCACAGCACTATAAAACACCTACCAACATTACCCACAACCCTTTACGAACACGAAAAATAGCCAAGAGATAGCCATGCAAATCAGAGACACAACTACACACACACCACAAACACCCATGCATCCATCACCCACCCCACCACATTACTCAATACCCACTGCACAACACACACCACACAACACCCATGTCCCCACAAAGGCACCCCCGTTTCACAGGTGAGGAGTTTTGGGTCATGGTGGAGGAAATAGTCAGGGTAGAGCTGTTTGGAGCACAGGCACAGAAAATCTCCATTGCCAGGGAGCATGCTGCCTGTTGCTCTTGATGGCGTACATTTTTTGCAACCACTTGATAAAGACGGATGTCGAAACGCGTCGTGGTGTGAAAATTGGTTTACCAACAACAGAAATAAATGTTTCACCTCGTCAAATTCCGGGAGTGCAGCGTCCTTTTCTTATTAATATTTTAGGGGCTTGGTCCTTTGCCCCAACGCAGCACCGGCAGAAAGGCACATCGTTGCTAGGACCGACAGTTGGATATATATATATATATATATATATATATATATATATACACATATATCACTTTTATATATGTGTGTAGTTTCCCTGGGGGCCAATTGTGGCTCCCGGAAAACAACACATGAAAGAAAAAAAAATATATATATATATATACACACACATATATCTATAAAGATTTGTAGTTTCCCTGGGGGCCAATTGTGGCTCCCGGAAAACAACACATGAAAGAAAAAAAAATATATATATATATACACACACATATATCTATAAAGGCAGCATGCTGGTATTTGTAGTTCGTGAAAATTACTGCAGCTGAAAAAAACTTACATAGGGACTGTTGGTAGACGTTGTATAACCATTCACACCTGATTCAAGTCAAATGAGTGATTGAAGTAAAAGTAGGGTCCCGGGATAGCACTACGTTTGAATTGTGCCAAAATCAATAAATTACTTTCTCCAATGTCAACGAGGGAACAGTATTGTAAATCAAACATAAATGTATCCACCCTAATAGAATCACTCATTCCTCCTCCAAAATGTATACCGGCGTCTATTTGAAATACCCAGTCTCAGTGTTCAAAATCAATACTTTTCTCGAGTGATTAAAATACAGCTGAATTCGCGGGAAAAACTCCACGTCCTGATTGAAGTAAGTTTGTAACATCACTGCATCCGGTATAAACATAGCGGCATCATTCTTTAGAAGGACGTGGGGTACATTTTATTGTAACCCTGAAATAATCACTCTGATCTTCCTCCAACATATTCTCACCTAGTGAGTGCAGTCATTGCGTTCCAGTTAAGATAAAATAAATTGCCTGATGCAAATCTGTACATCTCAAGCACATCGCACGTGGTGTGAAAATTGGTTTACCAACAACAGAAATAAATGTTTCACCTCGTCAAATTCCGGGAGTGCAGCGTCCTTTTCTTATTAATATATATATATATATATATATATATATATATATATATATATATATATGTCTTTTGTCTAGTGGAAGTTTTGATGCCATAAAGTAGCTCAGATGGTTTATTGTCCTGCTGCAAAGGATATACAATTATATGTATTTAGCTGAGTGGATTAGTAAAGGCAAGCGTTACCTGCGCTTTAAAACAAATGATATGCGAGGGGGACTATTGCTGGGTGGTACTGAGGGAATTAGAAGAGGAGGTAATGAGAGGCAGAGCACCAAAAATGACTGTCACACTGGGTGCCACCAGCGCTAAAGGCTGCGATGATGGGTATGTGGTAAGGTGAAGTAATACAGGGGGTCATTACAACCCTGGCGGACGGTGTAAAAGGTGGGGTAATACCGCAAACAGGCCGGTGGAAAAAAAAGGGAATTACGACCCTGGCGGTAACCGCCAACAAAGACAGCCACTTTAACACATCGCCCGCCACAGCAGTACAGACAAACAGCATGGCGGTCACCACCAACAGACAGGCGGGAGACAAAGTACCGCCCACACTATAACAACACACCAATCAGCCACCTTTTCTGGGGCGGATTCACCGTGGATAAAAACACGGCGGAAACAGCCTTTGCTATGGGAAAATGCTCACCTCAACACACCCCACGAGGAACGACGACTCCATGGAGCCGGAACTCCAAATACTACCTGCCCTTGTCTTTCTGCTCCTATACGAACAACAGCGACGTAGGCGCAGAACATACCGGTGAGTACTGCATCTACGACACGGGGATAGGGGGGAGGCAAAAGTTAGGGGGACACCCACCAAACACCCCCACCCCCGCATATTACAACATACACACCAATGCAGTCAAAAATATCACATTAACAACCCACAATCCCCCGGAAGAATGCAAAGACAAAGCAAGATCCGTTCAAATATTGTAATGTGCCAATATACATGTCATATAAAAATATACTGAATTATATCTCAAAATCTGTCATATTTATATTTACAATACAAGAAGTAGTGCAGATATGTACACAACAATGTCCGTGCACCAACAGTCCAAAAATGCATGGGCGAGGCCCACAATAGATACCTGACCAAAATCTGAGAGAACACTGCCGGGGCATCAGATTGAAACACTACAGGCACCTCAGGGGGAAGGGAAGGGGGGGCACCTCAGCCACATGACTGCAAAGCCAGATCCACGATGGGGCTCCATGCCCATTGATGTATCCTGGGGAGTGCAAAGCCACAGACTCTCAAGTCTCTACAGTGGGTGGGTTGCCCACTGTGCCATCCTGGGGAGTGCAAAGCCACAGTCTCTCAAGTCTCTACAGTGGGTGGGTTGCCCACTGTGCCATCCTGGGGAGTGCAAAGCCACAGACTCTCAAGTCTCTACAGTGGGTGGATTGCCCACTGTGCCATCTTGGGGAGTGCAAAGCCACAGTGTCTCAAGTCTCTACAGTGGGTGGGTTGCCCACTGAACAATCCTGGGGAGTGCAAAGCCACAGTCTCTCAAGTCTCTACAGTGGGTGGGTTGACCACTGTTCAATCCTGGGGAGTGCAAAGCCACAGTCTCTCAAGTATTTACAGTGGGTGGGTTGCTCACTGGACCATCCTGGGGAGTGCAAAGCCACGTTGACGCAAGTAGATGCAGTTCTCAACTGGTACTGGGTGGGACTGGTGGCCAGACTGGATGAGTCTCCCCGTGAAAGTTCCTGTCCTGTCACTGTCCCAGCTGCACATGGGAGAAGGATGCCTGATGTGGCGGCATATTCATACCCACACGGTGTTTGCCCTGATCAGCGGTCTTCACCATGGCGATCTTGGCCTTGTTCAGCGGTGCTTTGCCATTGCTGGCTATGGACTGTTCAGCGGTGCTTTGCCATGGCGGTCTTGGCCTTGTTCAGCGGTGCTTTGCCATGGCTGGCTATGGACTGTTCAGCAGTCTTCACCATGGCGGTCTTGGCCTTGTTCAGTGGTGCTTTGCCATGGCTGGCTATGGACTGTTCAGCGGTCTTCACCATGGCGGTCTTGGCCTTGTTCAGCGGTGCTTTGCCATGGCTGGCTATGGACTGTTCAGAGGTAGCATGAGATGGCGGTTCAGATACTGACATTGGTGTGTGGCATGACGAACTCCACACTGGACATTGGGGTGTGGCATGACGAACTCCACACTGGACATTGGGGTGTGGCATGACGAACTCCACACTGGACAGTGTGGTGTGGCATGACGAACTCCACACTGGACATTGGGGTGTGGCATGACGAACTCCACACTGGACATTGTGGTGTGGCATGACGAACTCCACACTGGACATTGGGGTGTGGCATGACGAACTCCACACTGGACATTGGGGTGTGGCATGACGTTCCATCATCGCCCAGTGGGGCTGTGGGATCCTGGTCCCTCCTGGGCACTGACTCCGGCGGTGGTCTCCTGACCAGTAACGATACTCGGGCCCTCCTGGGCACTGACTCTGGCGGTGGCCTCCTGACCAGTAACGATACTCGGGCCCTCCTGGGCAATGACTCTGGCGGTGGTCTCCTGACCAGTAACGATGCTCGGGCCCTCCTGGGCACTGACTCTGGCGGTGGTCTCCTGACCAGTAACGATACTCGGGCCCTCCTGGGCACTGACTCTGGCGGTGGTCTCCTGACCAGTAAGGATACTCGGGCCCTCCTGGGCAATGACTCTGGCAGTGGTCTCCTGACCAGTAACGACGGTGCTGGCGGTTGTGTCTGGACCGCCGGAAATGATGGCGCATTTCTCCGCCGTGACACTCACAACAGGCTGGGCAGACTTCCTCGGAACCTTCCCCACCTTCTTTAGAGTTACAGCTGACTCACCAATCGCCTTGGATCCCATTTCACTTGTTGTCCCACCAGGAGTCTTGACACGGTCCCGTCGTCCACTCTCCAATTTCGGTGCCTTTACAGGGGGTGGGCTGACAGTGCCTTGGCTCCGGGTCCTACTGCCTGCCCTGGTGGACGGTGCACTCCAAAAACCTGGAACACGCACCACTGGTACTGGAGGCTTTTTGGGTGAGGCGCTACGATGGGACTGATGAACTGGAGGGGGGGGGTGGGGGCAAACAGGTCAATTTGACAGAGGGACAGTTTCTGACGGACATTGGGATGGGTAGTTGGAGGGGGTCTGGGAGTGGAGGCAGAGGAGGTGGTTGTAGGAGGTGTCACTTTAGGTGTTTTGGGTGCAGATGCAGGTACTGGAGGCTGTCGTGAGGTGGATGGATGTTGGGTGAGTGATTGCCGGCATTTGTGTACTTTGGGAGGGGGCGTCACAGACATACTGGGAGAGGACACAGGGGACGTGTAAATGGCAGTGGAGGTGGTGAGTGCAGGTGAGCGGCTTGTGGTGCTGGGTGTCCTGGTGCGAGTCCTAGTGCCTGTAGATGTGGTGCAAGCAGGTGTGTGTGTAGACAAGACTGGGAGGGAGGAGGGAGAAGAAGAGGAGGGGGACACAGTGGAGACAGTGGATGTTGCTGTGTCTGTATGGGTGTGATGCTTGTGTGAGTGCCTGTGGTGTGTGTGGTGCCTATGTTTGCTTGAGCTACTTTTGGGTGTTGACTTGTGTGCCTGCTGGTCTGTAGGTGTGCTTGGGATGGGCTGGGGTACAGGGGATTGGGTCTGGGTGGAGGAGGTTGGACGGGGGAGGCTGGACACAGGGACAATGGCTGCCATCAGTGCTGAAGCCAGAGATTGCAGGGTTCGCTGAAGGACAGCCTGAGCAGAATGAATGCCTTCCAGGAATGCATTACCGTGTTTCAACTCTCGTTCTACACCCTGGATGGCATTCACAATGGTAGACTGCCCAACAGTGAGTGACCTGAGGAGGTCAATGGCCTCCTCACTGAGGGCAGCAGGGGTGACTGGGGCAGGGCCTGAGGTGCCTGGGGCGAAGGTGATGCCCACCCTCCTGGGTGAGCGGGCATGGGACACACGCTGAGGGGCTGCTGGGAGGGCGGTGCTGGTAGGGGAGGTGGCGGCTGTACCTGTAGAAGTGGGGCGCACAGATGGTGCCGCCACCACAGGGGAGCTTCCATCGGCGGACGAGTCCGTGTCGCTGGATGGTGAACTGGTGGCCGACGTGAAGCTCCCCTCGCCCTCCGTCCCACTGGTGAATTCAGAGTCTGTGGTGTGGCCCTCCATGGCCATATGGGATGCAGCTCCCTCGTGCTCCGGTGCCACTGTACCTCCGCCTTTTGATGCTGATGTACAAAAGGACAGGGAGAGCAGGAAAAGGGGGGAGACAGAAGAAAGAGAGTTTTAGTGCATGGCATACCGCTACCGTTGGCGAACAAGACAGACGCAGCAGCCCCATGCATTACGCCGTGCTCCTGACCTCTGCACATGCTATTTCTGGGAAATGGCCTACATGGCAATCGTAGTAATCTGCGCACATGGATGGCAAAGGGGCAACTATACATCGACTTCCCTCTGTTTTGAGCTGGAGTAGAGATGCCACATGGCCTACATAACAGAGGGGCCTTGCCTACCTAACTCGCCCTGGCCTAGGGACACCCACAACCCACCACCCCCACCCAGACACCTCCACTGCACGCAAAGTCCATATGATGAGGTAGTACTCACCACCTTGTGTCTGCTGTGATGTCCTTAAGTGCCCATCCAACTCCGGGTAGGTCCCTGCCAGGATCCGGAACATCAGGAGGGTCATGGTGCGAGGGGCACCCCTCCCACGTTGGGAGGCCATCCCCATCTGAGCCTCCGCCGTCTTCTTGCTGCAGCGGCGAATGTCCTCCCATCTCTTATGGCAGTGGGTGCCCCGTCTCTGGTGGGCCCCCAGGGTCTGGACTTCCTTGGCGATGTCACGCCAAATGTCCCTCTTCTGGTGGGCGCTGACCTACATGACATGCACAAGGAAAGAGGACAGTCATTACCTACTGCACCGTCGTTGTGATTGGCCCCCTCCCAACTCTATCCCTGTGGCCCATTCATCCCCATGCATAACTGTTCTATGTACTCTGCCCCCTTCCCTCATCCACCCAGCCCTCTCCACCCAAGCCTAGCCCATCCAACGTGCTCCCTGTGTACTAACCTGTTGGTCTGGAGGACCGTAGAGTAGCGTATACTGGGGGAGGACCCCATCCACAAGTTTCTCCAACTCCTGTGCAGTGAAGGCAGGGGCCCTTTCCCCAGACGCAGCAGCCATCGTCGCTTCCAGACCGAGGTCACAGCAGCACTAGCAGTGTAGGTCCTCTTCTGTCGAAGGTCAGGTATCTAGTGATTGAAGAGATAGAAAATGGTGGTGACGTCCGCAGCGGTGACGTCCGCGGCGGTGCGCATCACCACCGGCGGTGCACCTGTTCATTGGCTCCTGTGACCCATAGGGTCCAATGTTAACCAATGCAGCATTGCGGCGCGCTCTACGACCGCCTACCGCGACGGTGTCCAACGCCAGCGCAGTTACCCCACAATCCCATTGTCCCAGTTTAGAGGTCAGGCAGCCGCCATTTCAGGGGCCCACATGGCTTCAATTACTACTGCGTCACACATACCGAGGCCTACACTCAAAACCTTTCCCGGATGGGTTAATTGTCTGTTGTAGTCTTGTGTGTGACTGTGGGTACATACCTGGAGGAATGGTGACAGTTTCTTCGCTGTTGTCCTTCTTAGGCACCGTCAGTTGGGACATATTGGAAGATGGCGGAATCCGCCGGTATACCGACCGCTGGTGGACCTGTTGACAATGGAAGAGCGACATGTCATCTTGACATACCGGTTTGACTGTGCAACAATCCAGGAACTATGTACCCAGTTGGAGCCAGACCTGATGTCACCAATCTGCCACCCGACTGGATTCCCCCCTGACGTGCAGCTGCTGTCAGTGCTGCATTTCCTTGCAAGTGGGTCTTTTCAGACAACAGTGGCCATGGCATCAGGGATGTCCCAGCCTATGTTTTCCAACATCTTGTCCAGAGTGTTGTCTGCCCTGCTGAAAGACGTAAGGAGATACACCGTTTTCCCTGAGGTGGAGGATTTGCCTACAGTGAAAGGTGATTTCTATGCCCTTGGACATATCCCCAACGTAATAGGTGCCATTGATGGGACCCATGTAGCTCTGGTCCCCCCCGCAGGAATGAACAGGTGTACAGGAACAGGAAGAGTTATCATTCTATGAATGTACAGATGGTCTGTTTGGCAGACCAGTACATCTTGCAGGTAAATGCTATGTTCCCTGGCTCTGTGCATGATGCCTACATCCTGCGGAATAGCAGCATCCCTGATATGATGGGTCAACTCCAGAGGCACCGTGTATGGCTATTGGGGGACTCTGGATACCCCAACCTGTCCTGGCTATTGACCCCAGTGAGGAATCCCAGGACCAGGGCAGAGGAACGGTACAATGATGCCCATGGGCGGACTAGGAGGGTAATCGAACGCACCTTCGGCCTTCTTAAGGCCAGGTTCAGGTGCCTCCATATGACTGGTGGATCCCTATTCTACTCACCGAAGAAGGTGTGCGACATCATCATCGCCTGCTCCATGCTCCATAACTTGGCATTGCGACGCCAGGTGCCTTTTCTGCAGGAGGATGATCCAGATGACGGTGTTGTTGATCCAGATGATGGTGTTGTTGCAGCGGGGGAGCCTGTGGAGCCTGTGGACAGTGATGAGGAGGAAGCTGATCAAGATGAAAACGACAACACGGAGTCAGTCATACAGCAATATTTTCAGTGAGACACAGGTGAGTAAATTTTCATGTTTCACATATTATTAACTTTCACACGTCTACCTCTATCCTGTACCTACATTTCACTCCCTATTTGTTAACTGAGGTGTCCCCTTCCATTTCAGTTTCACTATTGTGGTAACCTACGTGTCAACAGCTTGCACCCTTGAAAGACTTGTGATGTGTGACATTGGTATGTTGGCCTTCCAATGGGTAACCTTTTTTAACACTGTAATTGACAATACAAAGTTCACAATCATTGACTGACTCCAGTTTTATTAGTGTTTCAAGGGTATTTATTTAAGTGCATAACAATGAAGGGGGGTTGTGAAATGGGGATGGGTGATGGTGGAGGAATGTCCATGGCAGAGTCCAGTCTATTAGTCTCAAAGGTACATTGCACATCTGGCCATTGGAAGTGGAGCTGGGGCAGTTCCGATTTGAACAGGGTAACAAAGTGGGACAGTGGGAGGACGATCAGAGTGGTCTTATTTCCTGGTGGGGGTCTTGCCATCTTGCTCTGTCCTGTTCCTGGATCTCAGGGCCCGCTTGCGTGGTGGTGGTCCGTCTGCAGGGGATGGGGTGCTAGTGTGTTGGTCCTGTGGCGGTGCCTCCTGTCCACTAGCGCCGGCGGAGGTGTTGGGCATTAAATTGTCGTGGCTAGTGTCAGGGGCCCCTGGGAGTGCCACGGTGTCCCTCAAGGTCTTTTGAATGTCCGTCAGCACCCCTACAATGGTGCCCAGGGCGGAGCCGATGGTCCTGAGCTCCTCCCTGAACCCCAAATACTATTCCTCCTGCAGACGCAGGGTCTCCTGCAACTTGTCCAGTACCGTTGCCATCGTGTCCTGGGAGTGGTGGTATGCTCCCATGATGGAGGAGAGGGCCTCGTTGAGAGTGGGTTCCCTTGGCCTGTCCTCCCTCTGTCACACAGCAGCCCTCCCAGTTCCCCTGTGTTCCTGTGCCTCCGTCCCCTGGACCGTGTGCCCACTACCACTGCCCCCAGGTCCCTGTTGTTGTTGGGGTGGTGGGTTAGCCTGGGTGCCCTGTAGTGGTGGACACACCACTGATTGACCTGTCCTGGGAGGGAGGTTTGGGCCCGCTGGGTGGGTGCTGTGCTGGTATTCCCAGAGGGTAGCAGTTCGGTGTTGGGCTGTGGCTGGGCAAGGGGAACCGACTGTCCTGAGGCCCACGATGGTCCGGGCTGGTCATCAAGATCCAGTGGGGCAGAGCTGCTGTCATCACTGTGGGCCTCTTCTGGGGGTGGAGTGGTGTTGTCTGGACCCTCTGGTGTGGTGACGTTCCTTCGGGTTCCTGCAGGGGTATGAGTACATGATTATTGCATGTGTGTGTTTCATGATGTGCAATGTTTGGGTGTGCGTGTACCCCAGTGCAGGCATTCCTGTGTGGGGGCTTGTGTGGTGATAGTTGGGGGGTTTTGTGGGTCTGTGCAGTGGACATGCTTTAGTGATGGGTATCCATGCTTAGTTAGGTCATGCAGGTTTTGGGGTTGGGATGGGTGGTTGGTGTCATGGGTAGATAGGTGAGGATTTGGAGTGATAGGGGAGGGTGTGAGGGTGGGGGTGTGTGATAGCATGCAGGTAGGGTGGGGGATATGATAGTTGAAATTTGACTTACCAGTGTCGGTTCCTCCAACGACTCCTGCGAGGCCCTCAGGATGCAAGATGGACAAGACTTGCTCCTCCCATGTTGTTAGTTGTGGGGGAGGAGGTGGGGGTCCGCCGCCAGTCCGCTGTACCACGATGTGGTGCCTGGATACCGTGGAACACACCTTCCCCCGTAGGTCGTTTCACCTCTTCCTGATGTCCTCCCTATTTCTTGGGTGCTGTCCCACAGCGTTGACCCTGTTGACTATTCTTTGCCATAGCTCCATCTTCCTGGCTATTGATGTGTGCTGTACCTGTGAGCCAAATAGCTGTGGCTCTACCCGTAGGATTTCCTCGACCATGACCCTGAGCTCCTCCTCGGAGAAGCGGGGGTGTCTTTGGCGTGCCATGGGGTGGTGTGTGTGATGTGTGGGGTAGTGTATGTGTTGATGAGTGTGGTGAGTGTAGTGGTATGTGGTGTTTTGTGTGTGGGTGTTGTGTGGGTGATGGTGTAGTGTGCCTCTGTGTGATGGGGTTCTCTATTCTGTGCTGTCTCTCTCTGGCCTTCTCTCAGAAATTGTGGTTGTAAGGGTTTGTGTGTGATGTGGGTGTGGGTTTTATATAGTATTGGGTATGTGGGAGTGGTGTTTGTATGTGTATCAAGTGTGTGTATTTGGAATTGTCCAATGTGGCGGTGTTTTGGAGATGTGTGCGTATTTTGAGCGCGGCGGTGTGTACCGCCAATGGAATACCACGGTTGAAAGACCGCCGCGTGGATTCGTGGGTCGTAATAGCATGGGCGTGTTTCTTTTGGCGTGGAGGTGGAGGATTTGTTTCCACATGTTTATCGCTGACCTTTGGTGTGGCGGTAATGTGTGGGTGTCTGAATTTCGGCGGATTCCGAGATGTGTGTCATAATAGCTGTGGTGGTCTACCGCGGCCGCGACGGTGTATTGGCGGTCTTCTGCACGGCGGTAAGCGCCTTATACCGCCAAGGTCGTAATGACCACCACAGTCTTTTTTCTTTTCTTTCAGTGTCTTCAGAGAATCTGCTGAATCGGAGAATAAGCGAAGGTAAGGTGACGACATTTCCTATTGGACACATCAAACATACCCACAAGCAATTTTGTGACTATCTGTCTTCTATGTAGGCTAGTAACTTAGAGGGACAGTTTAGCCAGTAGCAGAGATGGCGTCTCATTGGATGACTGCTGATCAAGCCCTAACTCGGGGTATTGAGGACAGTTCTGATGTAGGATCAGAGATTGAGACAGCAGATACTGAGACAGCATCTGAGGGAGAGGACAATAGGGCAGAATCTGGGAGTGGTATTTCAGTCGGCGGAGTCCCATCCAACAACACCTCTTCCAGTGAGTCTGAAGGAGACGATGATGACAGCCATGGTATCCCTTCGCAAGCACAATTTGTGCAGCAGGACAACATTGGAGTAGCCGAACCCAGAGAGCTGGTGCATGCAGCCACAAGCACAGAGAGAGTGCTCTCTTGGCATCCCCCCTGTTTAGTTCAGCCCTAAATTCCACCTTTTACTGGTGACGCTGGATGTAAAGTCGATACAGCTACCTTTTTGCCAGTGGACTACATCCATCTATTTTTGGATGTTGACTTCCTTCAGGAAATTGTTCAGCAAACAAATTTGCGTGCAGACTAATTTCTGAGGGAGCGTGGAGGCACTCTAGGGCCCCGTTCTAGGGCACGCCAGTGGACTCCCACTTCGCTGGCGGAGTTGAAGATATTTTTGGGCCATACAATCAAAATGGGGTTAGTGCAGAAACCCACCTGCATTTCAATGACAATTCTGCTGCATTGCCCCGGGACCATCCAGACCATGACAGGTTGTTCAAAATTCAGCCTGTCGTGGAACATTTGTCTGCCAGGTTAGGTTTCCAGAGCTCTATACTCCTTGAAAGAATATAGCAGTTGATGAGTCCTTGATCCTGTACAAAGGACGGCTGCTTTTCAGACAGTACATTGCAAGCAAAAGAGCTCGCTATGGCGTATAGCTGTACACGCTGTGAGAGAGCTCTTCTGGCTATGTGTACAGCTTGAGAGTGTATTCAGGAAAGGATTCTACCCTAAACCCTGTAGGTTGCCCTCCCACGTTAGGGGTCAGAGGTAAGATTGTATGGGAACTTGTCCAGCCACTTATTCATAAAGGTTATAACCTTTATGTGGACAATTTCTATAAAGGAGTAGAGCTGTTCAGTGAGCTCTACAAAGCTGGCACTGTGGCCTGCGGTACAGTACGTTGTAACCGCAAAGGATTCCTGCAGGAGCTTGTTTGCAGAAGCTCCAGAAATCCCAGAGTACTGCATTACGTTCTAACAAACTGCTCGCAGTCAAGTTCTTGGATAGCCGTGATGAATACGTGCTCACTACAATTCATGATGAGAGCACTTCCCCCATCACGGTTTGGGGTCAGATGGCCGAAGTCCACAAGCCCATCTGTATACTTGATTACAATAAGTACATGAGCGGGGTGGACACGAACGACCACGTTCTTCAACCATACAATGCGTGTTGTAAAACTCGCACTTGGTACAAGAAACTGTTTACCCACCTGATTCAGATGGCAACATATAATGCGTATATTGTTTACCATCAGGCAACCACAGGAAGACTCATGACTTTCCTTGACTTCCAGTTATCTGTAATTGAAAGCCTCACTGCTGTTACAGAAGCAGCAGCAGCCTCCACCTCATATGTTCTGGAAGATGTGGCAAGGCTGCAGGAGTGACACTTTGCTGATCGCATTCCTAAAACACCAAAAAACGATTGTCCAAGTCGTCGCTGTAAAGTGTGCTCGAAGCATGGAAAGCGGCAGGAGAGTCGGTATTACTGCCCCCAGTGTCCATCACAACCAGGCCTCTGTATCCCTACTTGCTTTACGTTGTATCATACTAAATGCAAAGTTCTGGGAAATCGACTGAGGTTGAGCTGCCATTGGGTAATCCTTTCAATGGCAGTGCATGGATACCGAACATCCATGGGCCACTGCTTCGTTAGGCAAGGAGCCACAGAATTTTACTTCATCTACTTCATCATGGACTTCCTTATGGACTGCTTGAGAGCTAAATCCACCGTCAGAACCTGGTATGTGTTGTGTTCAATTAACGTGCATTATATTCCCCCTACTGAAAATACTAGTGGACAGAACATATGCCACATTGTCACAGAGTACCCTTTCTTCACCAGCATGTCTACCTTACTTTCAACGGTAGATATGCTCACTCAGTTTGAGGAATCGCTTTGTACAGCATACTTGGACACCCCCAACGTGCATCCACAAACTAGTATAGGTTCACTTTGCAATTATACAGGATTAGTCAGGACTCTAATGAGAACAGACACATGAATGGGTAAGGAAAGCTTATGGTAGGTGTGCCTTCACAGGATATTGGACAGGTAGAAGGCAGATAGTAAAGGTAGTACAGATGTACATCATTTACACCTATGGATTAAAACCCATTGGTGCCATCCCAGCACTTAAGGAGAATGACTTGTATAGGTCAGTGTTTGACCTGCTCTTCATGTTTCTCCTCCATCAGAACTTAGGAGATGTTCAGTTTGCTGTATAAGTGCATTACAGTCACATCGCTGCACATAATGTTGGCTGGGTCATATGCTACGTTCTCATGTACTCCCCTGTGTGCAATACACTACCCTTTTTCATAGCATAACCTTCTCTTTAGGGAACATCATGAGAAATCCCCAGCATGTCTCCCTTAGTTTCAAAGGTAGATATACTCACTCAGTTCGAGGAATTGCTTTGTACGGCATAATCAGACACCCCCAACTTGCATCCACAAACTGGAAGGAGTTGGATTTAGCACAGTGAGTGCATTAAAGGATCATGAAAAGCATGTCTTCCTGAGTCTCAGGTGGCTGTCACAGGAGTCATTAGTAAATGTTTGTTACGCATGCATTTGGTAATGTTAAGGAAGAAAGAGGCAGTTACGTGACAGGTGGTAAAATGTAGTCAAACTTATTCCGTTCTGTGGCGTGTGAATGTGATGGGCCCTTGTCTGGCAGCGGTAAGTTAATGTGAGGGCAGTGATTGGTTGGATTGGGCACATGGCCGGCGGTATGAAAGGGTTGTTTATTGTGCATGAATGGCGTGTGAACGTACCATAAACAGGTTAGTGCCTGGCCGCGGCTTTATGGCCCACCTTCTGAAGGCTTGGTTTCAATATTCAGATACTTTGATAAGTATTCATGCTTTGAAACCATAATTTCTGGAGGTGCTAAAACCAACCAGTGTGAGTGGTGGGTTAACTTTAACAAACTAGTACCAGGGGAGTCCAAGGGTGCAGGACTTGCGTGGCTCTCACCAGTTTCCCTTCACCCAGAATCTCCTTAAAATCACAAAATGTACTTAAAAAACATATTTGCCTTGCATTTCAATGAGCAGAAGTCCAGGGATTTGCAGGTAGCCACAAATGTTCTACCACTCAGCGTTCCACTAAGTCTCCAGTGAAAAAACTGCCTCACTTTAATGAGTGGGCAAGTAACCACAACAGGGAAGTACCCAAAACGGATTGTGAAGACCTTAAAATTACCTACCACAAAACAGCCTCGTTTTTAAGACAGTCTCCTAAGTATTTGGTCCTGGGGTCTGCAGCAATTTAGGGAAACCTACCAAACGCAGACATTTCTGAAAACTAGACACCCAAGGCAGTCCATGTAAGTGTGGCATGTTTGGATTTCACAAAGTTTTCTTACCCAGAATACCCTGCAAAAGTGAAACGTTGATTAAAACCACTATTTGTCTTTTTTTTTTTTATCACAGAAACTACAGGAATGTGCAGGGATCCTCAAAATTCCTACCACCCAGTGTTTCTCCACTTTTCCTGATAAAAACACAACCCCACTTGTGTGCCTGTGCCTAGTGCCTGCGTAAGGAATGGATCACTCCAGGGTTAACAGTAGCCCTCATGCAAGGACTACATTGACCCTTGTGTGATCCATTCCTGTAGCGGGCACTAGGCCTACCCACATAAGTGAGGTACCATTTTTATTGGGAGACTTGGGGGAACGCTGGGTAGAAGAAAATGTGTGGCTCCTCTCAGATTCCAGAACTTTCTGTCACAGAAATGTGAGGAAAAAGTATTTTTTTGCCACATTTTGAGGTGTTCAAAAGATTCTGGGTATCAGAACCTGATGAGAGCCCCCCAAGTCACCCCATGTTGGATTCCCCTAGGTGCCTAATTTTCACAAATGCACAGGTTTGGTAGGTTTCCCTAGGTGGCGGCTGAGATAGATGCCAAAATCCACAGCTAGGCACTTTGTAAAAAACAGCTCTGATTTCTTTTGGAAAATGTGATGTGTCCACGTTGTGTTTTGGGGCAGCTAGGTCTACCCACACAAGTGAGGTACCATTTTTATCGGGAGACTTGGGGGGACGCTGGGTAGGAGGACATTTCTGGCTCCTCTCAGATTCAAGAACTTTCTGTCACCGAAATGTGAGGAAAATTTGTTTTTTGGCCAGATTTTGAGGTTTGCAAAGGATTCTGGGTGACAGAACCTAGTGAGAGCCCCACAAGTCACCCATGTTGGATTCCCCGAGGTGTCTAGTTTTAAAAAATGCACAGGTTTGGTAGGTTTCCCTAGGTGTCGACTAATCTACAGGCCAAAATCCACAGCTAGGCACTTTGTAAAAAACGGCTCTGATTTATTTTGGAAAATGTGATGTGTCCACGTTGTGTTTTGGGGCATTTCCTGTCGCGGGCACTAGGCCTACCCACACAAGTGAGGTACCATTTTTATTGGGAGACTTGGGGGAACGCTGGGTTGGAGGACATTTATGCTCCTCTCACATTCCAGAACTTTCTGTCACCGAAATGTGAGAAATTATTATTTTTTTTGCCAAATTTTGAGGATTGCAAAGGATTCTTGGTAACAGAACCAGATGAAAGCCCCACAAATCACCCCATGTTGGATTCACCTAGGTGTCTAGTTTTCAAAAATGCACAGGTTTGGTAGGTTTCCCTAGGTGGCGACTAATCGACAGGCCAAAATCCACAGCTACGCACTTTGTAAAAAACTGCTCTGATTTATTTTGGAAAATGTGATGTGTCCACGTTGTGTTTTGGGGCATTTCCTGTCGCGGGCACTAGGCCTACCAACACAAGTGAGGTACCATTTTATCAGGAGGCTTGGGGGAATGCTGGGTAGGAGGAACTATGTGGCTCCTCTCAGATTCCAGAACTTTCTATCACCAAAGTTTGAAAAAAAAGTGTTTTTTTTGGCCAAAGTTGGAGGTTTACAAAGGATTCTGGGTAACAGAACCTGGTGAGAGCCCCACAAGTCACCCCATGTTGGATTTCCCTAGGTGTCTAGTTTAAAAAAATGCTCAGGTTTGGTAGGTTTCCCTAGGTGGCGGCTGAGCTAAAGGCCAAAATCCACAGCTAGGCACTTTGTAAAAAACAGCTCTGATTTCTTTGGGAAAATGTGATGTGTCAATGTTGTGTTTTAAGGCATTTCCTGTTGAGGGCACTAGGCCTACCCACACAAGTGAGGTACCATTTTTATCAGGAGACTTGGGGGAACACAGAATAGCCAAACAAGTGTTATTGCTCCTCGTCTTGCTCTACATTTTTTCCTTCCAAATGTAAAACCGTGTGTAGAAAAACAAGTCTATTTGAGAAATGCCCTGTAATTCACATGCTAGTATGGGCACCCCGGGATTCAATGATGTGCAAATAACCACTGCTTCTCAACACCTTATCCTGTGGCCATTTTTGAAATACAAAGGTTTTCTTGATACCTATTTTTCACTCTTTATATTCCAGCAAATGAATTGCTGTATACCCGGTATAGAATGAAAACCTATTGCAAGGTGCAGCTCCTTTATTGGCTCTGGGTACCTAGGGTTCTTGATGTACCTACAAGCCCTATATATCCCCACAACCAGAAGAGTCCAGCAGACGTAACAGTATATTGCTTTCAAAAATCTGACATCGCAGGAAAAAGTTACAAAGTAAAACATGAAGAAAAATGGCTGTTGTTTTCAGCTCAATTTCAATATTTTTTTATTTCAGCTGTCATTTTCTGTAGGGAAACCTAGTAGGATCTACACAAATGACTCCTTGCTGAATTCAGAATTTTGTTTATTTTGCAAACATATTTAGCTTTCTGGGATCCAGCATTGGTTTCGCACCCATTTCTGTCACTAACTGGAAGGAGGCTGAAAGCACAAAAATAGTAAAAATGGGGTATGTCTCAGTAAAATGCCAAAATTGTGTTGAAAAATGTGTTTTTTTTATTCAAGTTCCTGAAAGCTGGGAAGCTGGTGATTTTAGCACTGCAAACCCTTTGTTGATGCTATTTTCAGGGAAAACAACACTAGCCTTCTTCGGCAGCCCTTTTTTCCAATTGTTTTGAAAAAAACTAAATTTTTGCTGTATTTTGGCAAATTTGTTGGTCTCCTCCAGGGGAAACCACAAACTCTGGGTACCTTTAGAATCCCCAGGATGTTGGTAAAAAAGGACACAAACTTGGCATGGATTGCTTATGTGGACAAAAAGTTATGAAGCCTAAGTGTGAACTACCCCAAATAGACAAAAAAGGGCTCAGCACTGTCCTGAGCTTTGTGACTGCATACAAATAATGGCCTGTAACTGTCTTCTTTAGCCATCACATCAGCACACAGGGGGTCATTCTGACCTCCGCGGGCGGCGGAAGCCGCCCGCCTGGCGGGAACCGCCAGAAGACCGTACCGCGGCGGTCATTCTGAGTTTCCCGCTGGGCTGGCGGGCGACCGCCAGAAGGCCGCCAGCCAGCCCAGCGGAAAACCCCCTTCCATGAGGATGCCGGCTCCGAATGGAGCCGGCGGAGTGGAAGGGGTGCGACGGGTGCAGTTGCACCCGTCGCGATTTTCAGTGTCTGCTTGGCAGACACTGAAAATCTTGGTGGGGCCCAGTTAGGGGGACCCTGCAGTGCCCATGCCATTGGCATGGGCACAGCAGGGGCCCCCAGGGGCCCCACGACACCTGTTACCGCCAGCCAGGTTCTGGCGGTCAAAACCGCCAGAGCCAGGCTGGCGGTAAGAGGGTCGGAATCCCCATGGCGGCGCTGCCTGCAGCGCCGCCATGGAGGATTCCCCAGGGCAGCGGGAAACCGGCGGGGCACTGCCGGTTTCCCGTTTCTGACCGCGGCTGTACCGCCGCGGTCAGATTGCCCATGGGAGCACCGCCAGCCTGTTGGCGGTGCTCCCGCGGTCGTTGGCCCTGGTGGTCCATGACCGCCAGGGTCAGAATGACCCCCACAGTTGTTAGCACACCAACTTCTGCAAAATGAGAAGGCATAGGTGACAGTCAGTTGAGATGGTAAGGCTGTGAGTGCCATCATACTACAGCTACACTGAAAAGATAAATAATCAGAGGAATGGTCAGTTCCAATGTCTTACCTATGTGTTATTGGAAGTACTGCTGTATGACTGATGTCTTGTTGTCCACATCCTCATCTTCTGCCTCCTCATCCTCACTGTCCTGAGGATCCACTGCTGCCACAAGAGCATTTTCACCCTCCTCCTCCTGCAGATAGGGCACATGTCGTCTGATGGCCAGGTTGTGCAACATGCAGCATACAACAACTATCAGGCAGACCGTCTCAGGGGAGTAGCAGATGGATCCACCTGTCAGATGGAGGCATCTGAACCTGGCCTTCAGGAGGCTGAAGGCCCGCTCAGTTATTCTCCTGGTTCGCCAATGAGCACCATTATACCTATTCTTACTCCCTGTCCTGGCATTCCTTACAGAGGTGAACAGCCACAACAGGTTTGGGTAGCCAGAGTCACCTGCAAGAATTGAGGAGCAAACATTAGCCTTGCACAATGGTATGGGGGATGACTCCTGTAGGCATACACTGACATGCATTGGGTGTGGACTCAGGCTCACCTATTAGCCACACCCTGTGCCTCTGTAGTTGTGCCATCCCATTTGAGATGTTGCTATTCCTCAAAACGAAGGTGTCATGCACTGACCAGGATACTTGGCAGTGACATGGGAGATGTACTGGTCAGCCAGGCACACCATTTGCACATTGAGTGAGTGGAAACTCTTCTGATTCCTGAACACCTGTTCATTGTCTTGGGGGGGGGGGGAACAAATGCTAGATGTCAATGGCCCCAATAATATTTGGAATATGCCCCATTGCACAGAATCCAGCCTTCACAGTGGCCAAATCTTCCACTTGGAGGAAAGCGATGTAGCTGCACATCAGTTTGAGCAAGGCAGACAAATCCCTTGCCAGCACTATTGAGAACATTGGCTGTGACCTTCCTGCTGCAAAGCCCACTGTCACGTGGGAAGAGCCAGTTGCCAGGAAATGGAGCACAGATAGAACCTGTACAAGAGGGGAGATCCCAGCGGGATGACGGATATCATATCAGGCTCCAATTGAGCACACAGCTCTGTGATTGTAGACCTGTCCAGTCTATAGGTGAGTATTATTAGCCTGTCCTCCAGTGTAGCCAAGTCCACAAGGGGTCTGTACACGGGGGCTTGCATCCTCCTCCTTTTATTCCTCCACAGTGGTAGGTACCTAAGGGACACAAGAGTGAGAAGGGAGTGACAACCTTAACAATGGAAATACCACCTCAGTGTTCATTGAGCTTGTATGTAATTGGACTATGTAACTGGCAATGTATGTACAATGGACAGCAATGACTCAGTTTTCAATTTCAGAATGTTGGGACAGGTGGAAGTGATGTATCTCCGCTGTCGTTGGGCGTCATGGCGGAAGGTGGTCTTGCACCTCTGTGGTAGTCCTCATTGGCTTACATGTGGCTATATGGAGTACAGTGTCCAATGGGGATGACCAGCGGCGGTGACGGTGTACACTGCCGCGGATGTGACTGACATTTTCTGTCTATGACCTCATTTGATTCCTGACTTTCCACAGGACAACACATCCACTGCTTGTGCTGTTGTGACCTGAGTCCAGAACCTGCCGTGGCCTGTGTGACAGGGTAAAGGGCCCCTGCCTTCACTTCAGAGGAGTTAGAACACCTGGTGGATGGGGTCTTACCCCTGTATGGACAGCTGTATGGGCATGCAGACCAAAGGGTGAGTACACCATGGGGATGATGCATGCAACAAGGTTGCATGGAGATGTGTGTGTGTGCTGACAGTGTGTCATTTGGGTGGGGGGTATGGCTGGTGGTAGTGTACATGCAGGGCTCTGGGTGATGTGTGTGCCATATGAGGGGAAATGGTATTTGTGGGCGATATGTGTGACAGGCTAGATTGTATGGCTAATAGTGTCCTCCTGTCTGTATTCCCTCTGCAGGTCAGCGCCCATCAGAAGAAGGGATTGTGGCATGCCATCGCCAAGGATGTGCGTACCCGGGGCGTCTATAGCAGGCGAAGCACCCACTGCAGGAAATGGTGAGAGGACCTGAGATGCTGGGCTCGGAAAACTGCGAAGGCCCAGCTGAGGAAGGCCTCCCAATGAGGGAGGGGTGTCCATCAGAACCTGACCCCCCGATGGCCCGCATACTGGCGGTGGCCTACCCGGAGCTGGATGGGTACTTGAGGGCAGCACAGCATCCACCAGGGGGTGAGTACAGTGTGTGTCATAACCATCTTTGTTGCCTGGCATGGGATCCTGGTGATGGGTTTCAGTGTGTGGGTGCCCCTTAATGCCAGCTCAGACATTGCTGCATGGTCTAGCTCAGGTTAAATGGGTGAATGGCAAAATCTTGCTAAGTAGCTAGGTGGCATTCCATGTCAGACTGAGCTTAGTAGGTCCCAGCAGTGGTGCAGATGGCTGTGGTTGGCTCTCATCTTGCTGTGGTACCTAGCCAATGGAATGCCAGTGAGGTGCATAGTGCTCAATCTTGATTCTTGTGTGTGCTGGTAATGTGTATGCCATCTATGGTGTTGGTACTGTAATTGACCCAGTGCTCTCTTTCTCTCTCCTCCCCTATTTTATTCTGTCATCCTGTCCATGTGTGCATTAGCATCATCTGGCAGAGGAGCAGGGGTACCGGCTACTGTGGGAGCTGTGGCCCACGGGACCCAGGAGGTAGAGTCCACCAACGCCGAGGGGATCAGTGGGATGGAGGGCGAGGGGAGCACCACGCCGTGGACAGGAGGTGACAACACTGACTCTGATTCCTCATCGGATGGAAGCTCCCTGGTAGAGGCGGACACCTCTGGAACCACCCCAGCTAAAGGTACAGCCACCACCCTGTACCAGCACTGCCCTCCCAGTAGCCCCCACCGAGTTGCCCATACCCACTCACCTAGGAGGGTGGTCATCTCCTTCGCCCCAGGCACCTCAGGCCCTGCCCCAGTCAGCCCATGCTACCCTCAGTGAGGAGGCTATTGACCACCTGAGATCCATCTATGTAGGGAAGTCAACCATAGTGAATGCCATCCAGGGGCTAGCATCCCAGATGCAGCAATGCAATGCTTACCTGGAGGGCATCCACAGAGGGTTGGCGTCCCTACAAAGATCACTTTAGGCTCTGGCCGCCTCTCTAATGGCAGCCAGTGTCCCTGGTCCTACCATCCCCCCTCCAACTGCCACTTCCCAGTACCAGTCTCCTCAACCCCAACCCATCTCATGCACACATACAGACAAGCATGCACACATCACGCAAGAGTGGCACGGACAAACACAGGCAGCACACTTCAAGACCCAAGACTCACACAAACAACAGGCAGTTGCACATACATCAACATCCACTGCCTCCACTGTCTCCCCCTCCTCCTCCTCCTCCTCCTCCTCCCTCACAGTCACATCCGCACTCACACCTGCATGCACTGGCTGGCGAAGCAGACCACCAAATTATGGCCCATATTTACACTGTTTTAGCGCAGCATTTGCATCATTTTTCGATGCAAAAGAGGTGCAAACTTACAAAATAAAATTGTATTTTGTAAGTATGCGCTGCTTTTGCATCAAAAGGCGGGGCAAATGCGACACTAAAAAAGGACAAATATGGGTCAATGAGTTTGGCGGTGGTGCACACAGAAGGTTGCCTGGTGGCACAAATAGTCCAGAAGAGACCGTGTTTCCTATTAGGAGGTTGCACACCGCAAATGTGACCGCTGCCGTCCAACCACCATGCATCAGGACACGGAAATGGATAAAATAAAGGGAGACACTCACCTCCAGGAAGCCATACATGTCTGGAGCCTCCATGGAACCACAACTAGATGTCATCCCACTGCTCCTGCTCGGCGAAGGACAACTAAATCATCGCCAACAAGGACGACAACAACCGTAAGTTCACACACTCACCTTTTACATTTGTAAAATGTATACATTTGTACAGTTACATAATATACCATAGGGAGAGGGGTGCAAAGGGCTGCCCTTACACGTAACACCATATTTACACACACACTCACATACTGGATCAAGGACACCAACACATACACATCATGCACACTTCAGCTATCACACACACACACCACACATCAATTCCACACATATACGCATGGCAACACAGCACAGGTCCAGGATCACATATTTCCATACAACATACAAACTTGTAACAGCAACACAACAACTACATAAATACAAGTATATGTCGCACACTCACACCCAACACTAGCCATGGACAGGACACACATACAACACACATGTGCATCAATGTGTAATAGAGCACACACAACACCACCATCAAACAACCCAGCAATCAACACATACATTAACCACACAGAAGCACATTGAACCCATTATGCCATGCACAATACACAAAAACACAAACAGTCAAAACATGCAAAGTGACACATCAGAACAAGACCGCCACAGCAGCGATGGGAGCAGCAATACCATACATGGAAGAAGGCCGTACTTGGACACATCGCATGTTGAACAAGGCCTACCAAAACATGCCCACATGAACAGGCTCCATTTAAATCTCATGAACAAGCAATACCAACAACAAATGTAATGCACAGACACACTTATGCATGAAGGGCAAGGCTAAAAACCATATACTACTCTAAATACCATACAAGACAGCAGTCAATTCTGAGGGACACACAACTAAATAGTCACATGCACAGAAAAGCAAAACTCAACATACTCCATGTCTGCACTGAAAAAACTCCAGAATAAACACTGTTGGACCTGGACCTTTTCCAGGGTTATTCCCCAAACGTTTTGCCTTTTCTTAATTTTTCTGACCCTTTTTGGGAGACGTTATGACTCTGAGCACTTTGCCACTGCCAATCAGTGCTAAAGTGCATGTGCTCTCCCTTGTAAACTTGGTATGATTGTCTTATACCTAATTGGCATATTTAATTTACCTATAAGTCCCTTGTAAAGTGGTGTCTCTGTACCCAGGGCCTGTAAATTAAATGCTACTAGCAGGCCTACAGCGCTGCTTGCGGCTCCCACTGAAGTAGCCTTTCAAACCTGACTCAGGCCTGCTAGCGCAGGGCCTGTGTGCACATTTTTCTGCCACAGGGACCTGGTATCTAAAAAAACTTGCCAGGCCCAGAATTCCCCTTTTACTACATACGTCACCCCTAAAGTAGGCCCTAGCTATGGGAAGGGTGCTATGTATGTAGAAGGCCGGACGTGTGCCTAGTAGCTTGGCCTGTCCTGGTAGTGACAAACAGCCTATTTGGTTTCTCACTACTGTGAGGGCTGCCTTCTCATAGGATTGCATTAGAAATGCCCTGCCTGATGTGTAGGGGGTAGAGTAGGCATATTTGGTATGGTTGTAATGGTAGTGATAAATGCTACTTACTGGTGTAGGTGGATTTTTTATTATCATTACATAAATGCCACTTCTAGAAAGTGAGCATTTCTCAGTGCTTATGACTCTGGCGTTTTGCAGCTTGACTTCAATCCACGTCTGGGCAGAGTGACAGTTGGGCTTTGTGAATGCTTTTTGTACACAGGGAGAGTGGAGGTGTCACAGAGGTGCATCTACATATTGAATAGTCTTCCTGGGCTGAAAGAAGGGAGAGGCACACTTGCATTTGTAAAGGCTGTGCCCTGGTCTCACACAATAGGGTCGTTTACACCCCACTGATGTTTGGAGCCTGTTCTGGAGGAGAGAAGGGGGCACTCCCAGAACCAGTTGTAACTGGTTGGAACCTCCTCACCCCCTCTTTCTGAAGCACTGTGAAACTGAGCATAAGTACAGGGGAGTACAGGGGATTTTTCCACACAATTTAGACACTCTTGGGACATCTTCAGGACACAGGACGCTATTGAATGGACTCACCAGGACCCACCTTGGACTGCTGCTGCTGTTCTGACCTGTAACCTGCTAGGTCAATAGGAGGAACTGCCACCATCTGCATCCCTTGTGCTGCCCTGTTGTTGATGCCTGCTAGCCCTGTGATTCCTCCCCTCTTCTGTCTCCAGAGGCAGGGTGCCGTGGCCCCTGACCCCTGCCACTCACCAGGCCGAGGAGTGCTGCTTTGCTTCTGATATAGCACCTGGTGAGTGCTTTCTGTTGCCGCTGCACTTCATAGCGCCTTATCCTGCAGGAGATTCACCGCCGCGACCCGGGCTCCTTAGGAATGCCCCAACGCTCATAAGCGTGTTCCTAACCGCTGACAAATGTCAACGCCGCAGCACAGGTGGGCTGCTTTCTTTCAGCGCAAGTGATCTGTGCTGCCCAGGACCCCAGGGGCACGGGCAAGTGAGGGAAGGAGCAATTGGGCTCCTAACAGTGCCTCCGGGGCATCAACCAACACCTCATTTGAAGTGTTTTTCACCACTGCAGCCCAGCCCAAAGACGAGAGAGGAGCTGCGGATCTCCAACAGCAGCCGGACCACGTGGACGTGGTCCGAGGCAGCCGCTCCACTACGGAAGGGGTAAGGGGACGGCATTTGGGGGGCACACAGGGTCCTCACAGCCCGAGAGGAGAATGAGGTTTCAACCCTTCCCCCAGTTGCCCTGAAGCTTGCGGGCTGGACAGAAGCCTTACCGGAGGACCTCTGCACCATCCAGTCCCCTCGCTGGGCCCCAGTCTAATTTTTTGTATTGTGGCACCTCTCTGGAAGGCCAGTTATGGCCTGAGGGGGGCTCCCTAGAAGTTGTGCACCCCAGGATGGGTCTCGATAGAAGAAACAGAGGGGTGCGTACTGCCCCTTACCCCTCATATAAGCAGCCCCTGTTTTGCGCATAGGAGCGCCGGGCCCCTCATTTCGATCCTCTTGGCACTAGGAGTGCCTTTACATCATAACACAGGTACTTTTGGTACATATTCATTCTAATGATCCTAATATGAACATTGGGGCAGTGATATGTTAACCTGCTTATTTTATGATGTATTATATATGTGTGGATGCTCCTTTATGGGCATAACATGCTAATATATCTTCATGACTTGCCATATGTTTTAAAATGTTCCTGATATGGACATTTATGATATTTCTATGACAAGTGCCTTTATTTTGTAATGTGATTCCTGACTACTGCTTATGTTGCAGAATTCTGATTACTTACGTGTTCTAATGTTACTACGACTTATTCTTGCAGAGTATTAGTAGCCTATGTAACGTTCTGACAACAGCTAAGGTAGCAGGGTATTTCTGACATGTAATGTTTGGTCTAATTATGTTTTGTGCAATGCAGTTTATTTTTACATAGCTCAGTGTTGTGTTTATCTTGTGGTGCACAGATTGCGTCACGTGTGTTGTGTGTGTTGTGCAAAAGCTTTACACATTGCCTCTGGGATAGGCCTGACTGCTCATGTCAAGCTACCAAGGGGGTGAGCAGGGGTTATTTGGGGCGTGTAACTCCTTTGCCCTGACTAGAGTGGGTGGGTTCTGCCTGGCTTAGGTGCATACCCTAGCTAACCAGAAACCCCATTTCTAACACACACCACATGAACACAATAGCCACATCAGGGGACAAGCCATACACTATACAGGACTATGGGGGTCATTCTGACCCTGGCGGTCACCGACCACCAGGGCCAACGACCACGGAAGCAGCGCCAACAGGCTGGCGGTGCTTCCTGGGCCATTCTGACCGCAGCGGTAAAGCCGCGGCCAGAAAATGGGGACCGGCGGTATCCCGCCGGTTTGCCCCTGGCCCAGGGAATCCTCTATGGTGGTGCTGCTTGCAGCGCCGCCATGGGGATTCTGACCCCCTTCCCGCCATCCTGTTCCTGGCAGTTTTTACCGCCAGGAACAGGATGGCGGGAACGGGTGTTGTGGGGCCCCTGGGGGCCCCTGCACTGCCCATGCCACTGGCATGGGCAGTGCAGGGGCCCCCTAACAGGGCCCCACAAAGATTTTCAGTGTCTGCTTTGCAGACACTGAAAATCGCGACGGGTGCCACTGCACCCGTCGCACCCCTGCAAATCCGCCGGCTCCATTCGGAGCCGACTTCCTCTTTGCAGGGGCTTTCCCGCTGGGCCGGCGGGCGATCTTTTGGAGATCGCCCGCCGGCCCAGCGGGAAAGTTAGAATGACCGCCGCGGTCATTTGGCGGTCTCCGCCCGGCAGGCGCCGCCCGCCGCCCGCCGGGGTCGGAATGACCCCCTATATCTCTTGATGTTAGTGGAACCAATGCAAGATCATTTTCCACCCTCCCCAAAGTCAGAGAGGTGTCAGTGTTGCTGCTTACAACTTGTAGAGGAACTTCTTGACCAGTAATGAGAGGGATTTGTGAACTACCGGGTGCTCCTCTTGGTCTGCTGTGCAGGATCGGCCACATGGTGTAGTTTGACATTGTCGATGGATACAAAACGATTTTCTGTGGCACCTGCTGGTATTGTGTATCCCCAAGACTGGCACTGAGACTGGTGCTCGATAGGAATGGCCAAATTCCTTTTTCACAGCAACTTTTTCACGCACTAGATCCCCTATTCTAGGAATCCAGACAGTAGGCATTACAGGTACATCCTTGATTCCTGTGGAGGCAGCACTGATAGAAGAATTGTCATCACGGAACTGTTGCAATTCCTGTAAGACAGTGACACGTTCATTTATTACAAAAGGTGTTTCTGCCACCTCCATGCCAGGACCATCAAGATCAGGTACATACATTTGAGTTCCGAACAGACATTTTTATGAAGTAGGACCCCCCAGGGTCCTTCTAGGCAGATTGTTAAGTGCTCTTTGAACTCCATACAGGTGATTAAGCCAACTACGACCCGTACCTAGGACTCTGGCAGTTAAGGATTGCTTTAAATCACGGTTTAATTGCTCCACAACACTATTTCTCTCAGGATGAAATGGAGACGAGCACTGGAGTTGGACCGCAATGAAGCCATGGCATCCCTGCATGCCCTTGAGGCAAAAGCAGGGCCCTGGTCTGAAGGGAAAGACGCATATGTACCGATAAAGACTAGCAAATCTTTAATAACAGTCCGAGCATCAGCCGAGCGCTGTGGCCACACCCATAAAAATCTGGAGCAAGAATCAACAGCGACTGATATATACTTGTATGCACTATCCGGTGTTAGGGGACTGCAATGGTCCAAGTACACACATTGTAAGGGTTTATTTGAAATCAAGAGGGGTGTCTGCAGCTGGCGTTTGGTAGTGGAAACTTTGATTTGTTGGCAGATGTCACAACAAAGAACATACTGCTTGGTCCCTTTGTAGAGGCCTGGCCACCAATAGTGGGCTTGTAAAATTGAGATTGTAGCCACCACACCAGCATGGGCAGATGCTGCCCCTTCATGCGCTGCTTTAATCAATTGTAATCTTACATCTCTGTTGGGACTATCTCTTACCCCTACGCCTGGTATCTTAACCTCAGCGTTCAGCATACCTCCCATTCGGTTGGAATATTTGTCAGGAAATCCTTTTGGATAGGACGTACCATCCACCGTAGCTATCATGGCAGCCCATATGTCTGCGTCCGGTTTTGAACTCAAACGAGTTACTGCAGCAACAGCAGCAACAGCCACTGCTAACTTTGCGGCTTCATCAGCCAACGTATTCCCAGCAACGTGTATTCCAACGCACTGGTGTCCAAGTGTGTGTACAACATGGACATTTGGTAGCATTTCTTTCAGATCTGCTGCTTTCCTCCACAGAACTCTGTGTTTAATGGTGTTGCCTTTAGAATCTCTGAACCCATTCTGGCGCCAGTAATGCAGGTATTCATTGAAGGACTGGACACAATAGTACGAATCACAAACAATCAGCGTTGGCTGTGCAGGATCCGTATGTTCCAGTGCCATCAACAGAGCTTTTAGCTCAGTCAATTGTGTTGTGCAGTCCCCTTGGGTTTGCGTAAATGTATGCAGGGGACAAAATGTATTGTCCTCCATATAGCCGCTTACGACTGCGCAAGCAGCAGAATATTGGTGCTTTGTGCAAATTACAGGTTGTGCAGAGACATCGGTGTCCATTACTCTATGATAGTGTTCAATAGGTAGTGTGTTTGATGGAACTGGGTACTCTAGTTCGTACTGCAAAAATTCTTGAGTTTGTAATTTTGGGTCAAAAATGTGAAAGACGTGGCCCATTGTATCCAGCATGTATGTAATGCTTTTGCATTTGGAACGCTGGCTTTTGTAACAGCCTCTACGGCTGGGCCCGGGGAAACAACAATTATGCGTTTGCCCTGGGCTAGAGGTCTTTGTTTAATGACCGCCATCTGTAAAGCAGTGAGTATTTTCTCAGTTGGGCAAAGTGTTGTTCTGTTGCTGAGTACAAGTGTGATTTGTATGCGATTGGGACTGTCTCACCTTCATTAAATGTCACATAGGTGAAACCGATGGCACCAGCAATTACTCTGATAACCAAGTGTGTTTTATTGTCCCTTGTGTGTAAATGTTGTGCTGCAAGCATGTCTGTCTGCAGTTCTCTGAGAATGAGTGTATGTTCAATTGGCCAAAATTTACTTGAAAAATCAGGACGTATCAAATCATATAAAGGTTTTATGTGTGAAGCATAATCTGGAATGTAAATTCTGCCAAAATTTAGGAAACCCAATAGAGATTCAAGTTTTTTATCGTATTTGGGGGTTGTAGTTGTGCAAATTTTTCTAAGAATTGTGGCGCTAGGCTCTTTCCTTCACTTGACAGCTCATATCCCAGAAACAGGACGCTGAGAAGGCAATTTTTGTTTTTTTGAAGTTGAATTTGTAGCCAAATCCAGCAAATTCTACAACAATGCAGACTACCCGTCTTAAATGTTGTAGCAATTCATCATCCGTAAGATAAATATCATCTACATAGGACAATGCTTCAGGGTCAATCTCGTGCCAAATTGCAGTAACACAAGCTGCAAACAGTCCTGGGCTGTACTTATACCCCTGGGGTAAACAACAGAGCCTAGTGCACTGAAACTTGTTAGGTCTCTACTCTCAGGTGCTATATTCTGGCAGAAGAAACCATTGGCAATGTCTAGTGTTGTTTTGTATTTTTTATGCACTATATTGTTCATTAGTGCTGTGCTATGTGATTTATGTATAGCATATGTGCGTGTATGACTGTTTAAGTGTCTGTAGTCTGAGACTATTCTGTATGAATGGTCTGGTTTAGCTACTGGGAATAATGGATTATTCATTGGGGAGACACAGGGTTCAATTACGCCCTGGTACTCTAGTTGTGTGAGTATTTCCCTCACAGGTGCTTTAGCATCATGTTTTATTGGATACTGAAGTTGTGGTTGTGGTTGAGTTTTAATAGTAATTACATGGTAGGGGGATTCTCTATCCCATCCTATGTGATTACGATATATTGCAGGTGCCAAAGCCCAATCAATGACATAGGATTCAGCGAGTTCTTCTGGAACAAGGGGCGAGATAGAAGGTTTAATAACGTCTTCTCCATATGGGCAGGTACGGACAAATTCAGATGGCCACTCCTGTTCGGCCAACAAAACATCATATATGTTTACTACGCGATCCCAAAAGATTGCGTCTATTATGCGCTCAATGTCTCCTTCTAACTGTAGCGTTACTTTATACACCTTATCACGCATGGAAACACGCATGTCCGCAGTTTCTACTTGTATGAAGTCATCTGTTGCTTTCACCTCCAGATGCTCTAGAAGACTCCGGAGAACTATTGTGACCTCTGCCGCACTGTCTAGCAGTGCTAGAGCCCACTTCCTGTTCTTCAAGAGGACCTTCTTCCTGAGTGGCAGGTCGAAGTTCGACTGCTGCCACTTTTTTCTTTTTGAATTGTGTTTTTTTGGGCGGGTTTCTCTTCCTTTTTAAAAGAAACCTCCGATGAGCGTTGTGATTCCTGTCTCGGTTTCACGTACTCTGATCTTCGCTCTGATCACCCACCTCTCTCATTTTGTTTTTCCAATGAGTCCTAAAAGCAACAAGATTGGCGTGTATCAGTCTATTGATATCTATCAGGCGTTTTTATATTATCTCTATTTCTGAGATTATATCTATTCTGTGGGGCCTCCATTCGTGGAGATTCTCCCCTCTCTTTTTTAGGAGTTTGTTGTTTTTTATCCCAGGGGCTTGCTTGGAAAAATCTTTGTTAGATTTGCCCTGAAATTGTGGTTTAATTAGTCTGGCCCCTAAACTATCTTGACCGATGCTAGAATAGGTCTCTGCGATAATCTTAGGCAGCTTGCATTCCTGATCCTGTTGAGGCACGTCACAGAGCTGCATGCGCACTGCTAGTGCGACAGCTTAGCGTTTAAAATTACATAAAATAATTAAGGATACTGTGGCAAAATTGCCCATTGATTGCATCCCCAAGTCCAGGGCCAGGGCAGCTCCATATTCATCTCAAATTTGTTTCAACACTTCCGGCAAATTGGCAAGTGTTGGTGTACCGTGTGAGATTGTATAGAGCACAGCAAATACCATGCCTCAAGTATTACAGTTATCTACTGTAGGGACCATCCCAAATGGCAAGCACATCGTTAAAATTCTATGTTTATCCAGAGGTCCGTATGGGGAAATACTGCTTCCAGCGCTTTTATTTTTTTGTGCTAACCAAAACGGAGTTTCCTCTAGTTTGGCGGGTACTTTACCCATGATCAAATGCACAGTTCCAGGGTTTATGCCTGGCGTCACTGCATGTGGTTGTGCTGGTGCAGCACGTGCTGGGTTTGTATTTAATATTTGCATCACAAACTGTACTAATCGCCTATATGTCGCTGTTAATTCAGTATATAAGCGACGAACTTCAGCTACTGCTAAAGTCGCTACTGCAGGATGTGGTGTATAGGTGGCCAATAAAGGCCAAGTAGGACCATCATTACTTAGAGGACCTAACCTTACTGGTAATATTATGTGGGGTAGGGCGCCATCAAGCCAATTATTATGTTCTTGATAAGATAATGGTATTTCTAAATATGCATATGCCCTGTATTGTCCAGGTACGTTTTCAAGTGTATAATGATGAAATGTGTTTGTGTTTCCATCAACTGCTGGAAATGTGACCCAAGAATAGAAGAGTTCTGTTCTACAAGCTGGATGGGCGTCCACCACAAATGTGACTGGACCCCCCGGGCCGTTAGGCCATTTGCTAGTAAGTATGCAGTCAGAGGTTATCTCCTATTGACTGCTATTGCTATCTGCTGCAGATTCGCCATGTTAAATAGAAGATATGTTCGGCGAAGGCACACCAAATAGGGTTTTTCCTTTTAAAGTTCAAGCTTGAACAACCTCCAGCCTCACATGGGATAGCCTACGTAGCTGGAGTGGAAATCCTCAGTACCACAAACGTCTCCGTTTACAGTATTGAGGAATCATTGTATATAATGAGACAGAGATACTCCACAGGACCCGAAAAATTAGAGCCTGACCAAACGTTGGCAGTGCCATGTTGCGTAGGCTCTCATTATTCTAATGAGACTACTGGATTTTGAGCGACAGAATGGCCTACGGCGTGGGAGACTTAGGCCCTCATTACAACCCTAGCGGTCAGAGTTAAAGCAGTGGTAATACTGCCAACAGCCCGGCGGGAAAAAAAATGTTATCACGACCATGGCGTAAACCGCCAACATAGACAGCCACTTTAACACTCCGACCGCCACCGCAGTAGAAACAAACACTGCAGCGGTAACCGCCAACAGACAGGTAGAGGACAAAGTACTGCCCACACTATTACAAGAGGACTATCCGCCACCTTTTCCGGGGCAGTACCAAAGCTATCAAAAGCACGGTGGAAACAGTAATTGGAACGGAAACCACTCACCTCTCGACACCCAATGAGGAACCAGGATGCCAAGGAGCCCGAACTGCAGGTCCTGCCCATGCTGGTATTCCTCCTCTTGTATCAGAAGCAGGAAAGACGCCGTCGATGACCACGGTGAGTACTGCACCTACAACAAAGGGAAGGGTGGGAGGGAAAAGAGAGTGACACACACACGCAACACGCAATACCCCCACCCTCACCCACAACACCATACATACAAATACATGCAGCAACATTACATATACACCCCCTCACCCCCAGGAAGAATGCAAGGACAAAAGGAAATTATTTTAACGATTGTAATCAATAAAAATCAGATAGTGCAATTTCAAAAATCAGTATATACAAATATGTACACCAACTACACAAGTCCGGATATTAATCAAACATCGTCCGTGGATCAGTGTCCCAAAATGCATGGGTGAAGCCCACACAAGATACCTGACTCGAAACGGAGAGAACACTGCAGGGGCATCAGAGCAAAATGAAACAGGCACCCCAGGGGGAGGGGGGACACCTCAGCCGGATGAACGCATGACGCCACATCTCCACGAGGGGGCTCCATGCCCACTGCTCTATCCTGGGGAGTGCAAAGCCACAGTCTCACAAGTCTTTCCAGTGGGTGGTTTGCCCACTGCTGTATCCTGGGGAGTGGAAAACCACAGTCTCACAAATCTTTCCAGTGGGTTGTTTGCCTACTGCTCTATCCTGTGGAGTGCAAAGCCACAGTCTCACAAGTCTTTCCAGTGGGTGGTTTGCCCACTGCTGTATCCTGGGGAGTGCAAAGCCACAGTCTCACAAGCCTTTGCAGTGGGTGGTTTGCCCACTGCTCTATCCTGGGGAGTGCAAAGCCATAGTCTCACAAGTGGATATCAGTCTCCACTGATTCTGGAGGCGGCTTTGTGCCCAGAGTGCTTCATCCTGCCAAGGACTGAGGAAGTGGATGTATCTCTCCACTGGTTCTGGAGGGGGCTTTGGTCCCAGAGTGCTTCATCCTGCCAAGGACTGAGGAAGTGGATGTATCTCTCCACTGGTTCTGGAGGGGGCTTTGTGCCCAGAGTGCTTCAACCTGCCAAGGACTGAGGAAGTGGATGTATCTCTCCACTGGTTCTGGAGGGGGCTTGGTGCCCAGAGTGCTTCACATGCAGTGTTGCAGGTCCCATTCCCTCACATGGGTGTGTGTGCCACGAGATTGCCTGGGAACAGGTAGCATAATACGCCATGGAGGCAGAGACACACTCCACCCTGCTGCAACTTCGCCTGCCACATGCAGGTACAAACAGTGCTGAGAGTCATGCCACATGGACGCTGGGCAGGATCCAGAACATCTCCTGCAGCCTCGGAGAGCTGCCCACTGGGGATGATTGCCATGCCAGCTGTGGTGGCACTGTCTGAGCACGTCACGGGGGTGGTGGCAGTGGTTGCGGCGGTGTCTGTGGCAGAGGTGCCGGGGGTGGTGCATGTGTCTGCATCCGTTGAGGGACCTAGCAGGACGTCTCCTGCAGCCTCGGACGGCTGCCGACTGGGAATGATGCTGGGGACTGTTGCAGAGGCAGCAGACGTGCAGGTGGCAGTGCTGGTAGCGGTGACTCTGGTCCCTCAGTCAGAGCTACCGTGCCCTTCCTGACCAGCTCTTCGGCTTGTGTCCCTTCCCCACCTTTGATGTTGCTGCTGGTTTCTTGCCACTGTCCCCTTTTGGTTTGGAGGAGCCCTTGCTTGCTGGAAGGTGTGGCTTCTCCCTCCGGCATGTGGATACCTTCTTCACCTTGGCAGGTGGCGGAATGGCCTGCTCCTTGGCCTCGCTAGGTGGCACACTGGCAGCCCTGATGGGTGGCACCCATGATGAGACCGGAGTTGCTGGGACCACTGTGCTTGGGGATTTGGTGGCTGAGGTGCTGGGCTGGGACCTGGACAGCCTGGCCCTAGAGGAAGGATGGGGGGAGGTGTAGGAGAGAAATCAGTGTTAGCCAGGAAAAGTTTCTTAGACACACTGGGACGGGAAGATGGAGGGGGTTTGGGAGTGGAGGAAGAGGTAGTGGTTGTAGGAGGTATACGTTTGCTGAATTTGGGTGAAGGTGCATGGGCCGGAGGCTGTTGTGAGGTGGATGGCTGTTGGGTGGGTGTGTGCCTGCGTTTCTGTACTTTGGGAGGAGGGCTCACAGACACACTGGGAGAGGACACAGGGGATGTGTGAATGGTAGTGGGGTTGGTGAGTGCACGTGAGCGGTGTGTGGTGATAGCAGCATCCCTTATGTGATAGACCAACTCCAGAGGCACCGTGTGTGGCTAATAGGTGAGCCTAAAGTCATTGCTATATTCCAGAGGATTTGCAGTTACACATTTGTGAAAGCACCGACTGACTCCAGATTGTTCTATGATTCAAGGGTGTTTATTTCTGTGCAAATAAGTGGTGGGGCTTGTGACGTGGGCTGGGGTGATGGTGGAGGAATGTCCATGGCAGAGTCCAGTCTCTTGGTCTCACAGGTGCATTGTCCAATGGGGCATAGGAAGTGGAGCTATGGCAGTTTAAGGTGGACAGGGTGACAAAGTGGGACAGAAAGGTGACATTCAGGAGGGTCTTATTTCCTGGCTGGGGTCTTGGCAATGTTCTCTGTCTTGTTCCTGGATCTTAGGGACCGTTTGCGGGCTGGTTCTCCTTCAGCAAGGGGTGGGGTGCTGGTGGCCTGTTGGTCCTGTGGCGGTGCCTCCTCTCCACTAGTGCCGGCGGAGGTGGAGGGCTGTTCATCATCCAGGCTAGTGTCAGGGGCCCGTTTGTGTGCCACTGTGTCCCTCATGGTGTTGACAAGGTCTGCCAGCACCCCTGCAATGGTGACCAGGGTACTGTTAATGGACTTCAAGTCCTCCCTGATCCCCAAGTAGTGTTCCTCCTGCAGCTGCTGGGTCTCCTGAAACTTGGCCAGTACCATGCCCATGGTCTCCTGGGAATGGTGGTATGCTCCCATGATGTTGGAGAGTGACTTGTGGAGTGTTGGTTCCCTGGGCCTGTACTCCCCCTGTCGCACAGCAGTCCTCCCAGCTTCCCTGTTATCCTGTGCCTCTGTCCCCTGAACCGTGTGCCCACTGCCACTGACCCCAGGTCCCTGATTGTCTTGGGTTGGGTTTGCCTGGGGTCCCTGTAGTGGTGGGCACACTGCTGATTGACGTGTCCTGGGGACAGAGGGATGGGCCCGCTGGGTGGGTGCTGTGGCAGTGTTTCCTGAGGGGGGAGGCTCTGTGGTGGTTTGGGACTGTGTCAGGAGAATCGACTGTCCCGAGGTCCCTGATGGGCCCGGCTGGTCATCTTGATCTAGGCGTGCAGAGCTGCTGTCATCACTGTGGGCCTCTTCTGTGGGGGGAATGGATATGTCTGGCACCTCCTGTCCGGTGATGTTGGGTAGGGGTCCTTTTGGGGTGTAAATGCATAGATCTAGTATCTGTGTGTTCCATCTTGTGCATTGGGTGAGGTACCCTCTACTCCTGTGCTTGCGTCATTGGGTTAGCCCTTTTGTGATAGTTGGTTGGGGGTCTGTGTGGGTTTCTGTACAGGACATGTTTGGTGACAGTAGTCCATGCATAGGTGTTGCATGCAGGGCCTTGGTATTGAGATGTGTGGGTTGTGATAGTGGGACATATGGAGATGATGGTGTGATGGGGTGAGGGTAAGAGTGGGAATATGTGATGGCATGCAGGTGGGGGGGGCGAAATAGTTAAGATATGACTTACTAGAGTCCAGTCCTCCTGCTACTCCTGTGAGGCCCTCAGGATGCATTATTGCCAAGACTTGTTCCTCCTATTTTGTTAGTTGTGGGGGAGGAGGTGGGGGTCCACCGCCAGTCCTCTGCACAGCAATCTGGTGTCTGGATACCACAGAACGTACCTTCCCCCTTAGGTCATTCCATCTCTCCTTGATGTCATCCCGTGTTCCTGGATGCTGTCCCACTGCATTCACCCTGTTGACAATTCTCCGCCATAGCTCCATCTTCCTTGCAGTGGATGCCTGATGCACCTGTGATCCAAATAGCTGTGGCTCTACCGGATGATTTCCTCCACCATGACCCTGAGCTCCTCCACTGAAAACCTGGGGTGTCTTTGAGGTGCCATGATGTGGTCTGGGTGATATGTGTGGTGCTGTCTGTTGTGATGTGTGGGGGGATGTGTTGGTGTGTGTTGTTTGAGGTGCGTGGATGTTGTATAAGTGATGGTGTTGTGTGTCTGTGGATGCTAGTGTTGTGTTAGCTAATCTCTCTTTCTGGCCTTCTTCAAAATTTTTGGTTGTAAGGGTTTGTGGGTAATGTGGGTGTGTGTTTTATATTGGATTGGGTGTGTGGGTGTGGTGTGTGTATGTGTATCAGGTGTGTGTATTTCGAATTGTCAAATGTGGTTGTGTTTTGTAAGTGTGTGTGTATTTTGAGAGCGGCGGTGTGTACCGCCAATGGATTACTGTGGTTGTAAAATGTGGTTCTAAAAATTCTGGACCCATGTAATTTACTTTGCCACAGCAGTACGATTTTAGTATCAAAAGACCGATAATGACTAGTGCACTAAGCATGAGCATTTTCGCTCAATTCCAGCAGCGTTTTCACCTCGAAATCGCCATTTTCGTCCTGCACTCGTGGCTCCCATTTTATACACGGCAGCCATTTTAAAAGTTGCCCTCACATAGGCTTATAATACAGTCAGATTTGATTCCAAGGACACGTACACCTTGATTGACATTTCTCTGACCTGGGCAAGCTGGAACCATTGCCTCAGGCCAAACCTGTTTGGTCAGTCCCTCTCCCAGTGGCCGAATCAGATAGCATCAAGGCACACCATGCCATAAAACCCTTATTATCGCTAACACACCCTGCCTAATCTTGCTCACACCTGCACCTGCTCTTTTCTTCTTCTTACTTTACGAGGGGGAGGTGCCCGTTTTTATTGGGGGTCCACACTTATCTGATGTGAAATTCTAGCCCTTGCCGGGTAATTTATTATGGGTTGGATGACATGAAATATGAGGTTTCATCATGACACTGTTTTTTCCTTTGTAGTGAAAACATGTGAATGACCAACCAAAATGTCAAGAATGTTTGCCTGAAGCTTAAAAAACTGTATATAAGGAAACCTGATTTTGCATTGACGAACAGTCTCCTGAGAACATACAAACCGTGCTGTTGTACTTCTAGGACGCTTGTTACTTGGTTGCAGACAATAAATTCGATCTTTGACTTCACCTGGAAGACTCTGAGTTTCTGTGGTCTGAATCAGGAAAGTACCCGAGGTCTTTGGGTGTACCCTGGCACCGCTGGGTTACCGGATCAGTACCGGTTCTGAAAAACCCAGTACCTCAGTTGGCGCCCAACGTGGGGCGATACCAGCGGTACCGGTCCAAGCCTGAGGTCCGTGAGGAGCTTCGTGTGAAAATTCTGGAGGAAGGCCGCCACTTCATCGACCCCTGCATGTCGACGTGGTCCGAAAGCCTTTGCTGCGAGGTTCCCCGCTTCCCGACGGCTACGAAGGACTGCTGCCCTGGCTATCGCCCTGATTTGGACCCTTGATGTTTGGTAGAGCGAAACGATAAGAAGAGTCTTCTGGTGACGTCATCGATATTTTCAGTTAAGTATAAGTGGAGCGTCTCCCAGTCCTTAGTTGGACACTTGGTTTGGTCCTTAGTTGGACATTTGGTTTGGTATCCCTTCGGGATCACTTTGATTTGGAACTTGCAAGTACCAAAGCCGAAGGACTCGTGTATTCACGAGACTATCGTAAACGATAATCCTTTGAAGTTTGAAACTAGACTAGTGAGCGAAGATGCCTGGTCTTAGCAGACTTGGAAATTTGTTTTGTCTTGGTTGTAAAAGGGACTCCCGGTTGGAGGACTCATGTCCGGTTCCTCCGATTGGAACTCCAACCTATGAACTATATGTGAAGCACGGAGTAGGCCCCATCACATATAATGAAGTATGGATCCGTTACACCAGAAAAGATGGTGTTTTAAAATGGCCCCAAAATGGTAGCTTTGACACAGAAATCTTAGATAACCTCGAAGTTAGACTTTTTAAGAAGAAAGCCCGGCCGGCAATGTTTGATTCTTTCCGCTTATGGCGTAAGGAAGCCAAGCAAAAGGAAATTAAATTAGCTAAGAAAAATAAGAGAGAAAAAGGTATTTCGATTATGCAAGCTGCTATACAGTTTAAAGATAACGAGGTAGAACAGTTGAATGAGCAGTTGCATAGGCGACATAAAATGACAATAGATAAATGCTATCCAGTTTTGCCGCCTCTTCAGCAAGATGCAGCAAAAGACTCTGAAAAAGATCCCCTAATGTCGCATTTGCTAAGTTCGCCACCACCCTATGCGCAGAATGCCACAGCACCTCCGCAACCTCTAGTTGCACAACCAGTGGTTGCATTGCCTCCTGCTCCTCCACAGCACCCACCAGCTATTCTTCAGTTGGTTCCTATTCCTCCGGTGCAGCCTCCTCAAGGGCCACCAGCTTTGACATCCGCTCTGCCTTTACTTCCTACAACTTTGACTACTATAGCGACTACCACTCCTGGTATTGTTTCTGACACTGCTTCTGTCTCTGCCTTGTCTCATTCTGTTTTTCCTCCTGTTCATTTGTCAACCTCTCCCTCTATCCATCAGAGAATGACAAACACTGTGACTAGTCTTTTATCCCCTCTCTTTGGGTCATTAGCTACGACCCCAGTTTCAGAGCGTAAACAATTGCGTAGCCAATTGCCTGATGGTATGGAGAAAGAGACACTGAATTATTTGGCGCATAAATGGGTTACTGAACCAGCGAGATATGAACTAGAGTCTGTTATGGATGTCTTCCATCAGTGGGAAGAACCGAAACAGAGATACGTTTTTGAAAAAATTTTTACTTTTCTTTCTGAGGATTTAGAGGAAAATGGTTTGGAGCCCAATCCGCCTAAGTTGTGTCGTGTACGGTTCGATTTTTCGACAGGTTTGATTGTGGGTTCAGATGTCGAGAAAGCAGTTGCGATGTTATTATCGTTTAGGACTGAAGGTGTTTCCAGGTTATTGTTTAAATATGATTCTTCTGCTAAAAAGAAAGGGAAACAGTACCCCATGAGGGAAGTTCCCCCACAGTGGAGGGAAGGGGACCCAAATGCTAATCCACCTGTCCTGCCTCATTTCCAGCGTGTATGGGTACACGTTCCATGGAAGCGAGCTGAAGTTTTAGCCCTTAAGCAGACATTGCCTGATCCCCGTAAGAATCCTACAGGGTATTACCAGGAATTGTCACAGACTGCGGGGTCTTGCATTATGAATTTAGCTGACATAGACATGTTGTTTGGGAATGTTGTTCCACAGCCTTTATGGGGAAAGATTCGCCATACAGACCATGCTCAAGAGTTAGGTGACACATGGGCTAATATTGCTGCTGCAGATGCCCGACAAATTGGTGGTGCTAAACCTGAGCCTTTAGTGACAGAGCTTCCTGGTAGGATTATTGATTACATGAAAACTATAATGCCTGCGATGCGTGTAAACTGGGATGAATTGTCTGCATGTAAGCAAAAGAAAGAAGAAACGGTATCAGATTTCTTCACCAGGTTTGAAGAAACGTTTGTGGACCACAGTGGTCAAGATATGAGCACGGAAGGTGGTCAACGTTTGTTCGTCGATAAATTAGTGCATAATCTGCTTCCTGAGTTGTGTAAAAAGTTAAAAGACTCAGAAAGTTCTTGGGCAGTTTCCTCTTCAGCACAGATATTGGCTACTGCACAGTACTACGAAAATAGAGATAAAGATGAGAGAGATAGAGTAGAGAAGAAAACAAAAGAATTGAAAACGAAGGTTCTGTTACAACAAGCGTACCCGCCACGTGGTGGTCAGAATAGTGATGCACAGAACAACTATCAGAATAACTATCAGCCCCAACCGTTTCAGAGAAACTCGCAAAGAACCGAGTATGCTCAACCACGTATCCCAGTAGGTCCCAATCAGTGTTCATATTGCAAGGAAGAGGGTCATTTCAAGTATAGTTGCCCTGCTTTGCTACAGCGCGCAAATGGTACTTCTGGTTTAAGAGGTCGAGGTGTTCCACAAGCACCTAGAGGAAGAGGACGTGGATATGTTCCCCAGAGCGCGCGCCCATTCCTCCCTCAAAACTCAATGAACAGATTTGATCAACAGGTTAATGCATCTGGTAGGACGGCTCAGTACTATACTGATGATTACTATACAGAGGATGAGCATTTGGACAGTAATGATTGCTAGGACAGCCATAGACAAAGAGAGGGAGTTGTTTCAGTTCCAGTAGATCAGAGTGGGCCTTATGTTATGGTGATTGCATCAGGTGTGTCAGAACCTTTTCTGTTGGATACTGGTGCTACCAAGAGTTCTATTATGCACTCAAAACTCCCTGGCGCACCTTTGTCTGGCGAAACAAATGTATCAGTACGGTTTTCCGGCGCCCCAGTTAGAAATCCGATTTCTAATCCTATATCTCTTTCTGTTGGACCTTGTAAATTTGAAACACCCCTTATTTTGACGACAGGTTGTGGCGAGAACTTGTTAGGATTAGATCTGTTAAAGAGATTGTATGCGACATTGTATTGCTCTCCTTCTGGAGTACAACTCACATTGGGTAAGAAAGTGGTTTCACCAATGTATTTGTCAAAGGACAGATTTCCACCAGAATTTTCGTCTCTTCCTAATACTCTTTGGGGTACTGGACCTAATGATGTAGGTCTTTTGGAAATTCAGCCATATGTGATAACATTAAAAGCCAATGTTAAAATGCCACGTATTCCCCAATACAAGATCTCTAGTGAAGGGGAAAAAGCGTTGTTGGCAATTATTCGTGATCTGATTGAGAAGGATGTAATTGAGGAGACAAGAGGCAACGTTTGCAATAGTCCTGTTTTGCCTGTCTTGAAGCATACTGACCCTACTCAGCCACCTGTTTATAGGTTTGTAATTGATCTTAGAGAGGTGAACAAAATAGTTGTGCCACAGTTTCCAGTCGTCCCCGATATCACTGCATTGTTGACAATGATTCCAGCTTCAGCCACTTGGTTTTCAGTAATAGACCTGAAAAATGCTTTCTTCAGCATCCCTATTGCAGAAGAGAGCAGGGACATTTTTGGCTTCAATTTGGGAGGACGAAGCTTCAGATTTAAGAGAGCTCCTCAAGGCTATTGTGAAAGTCCATCTATCTATAGTCAGGCTTTGAAAGCACAACTTGACACTCTTATGTTACCTGATGGCGCCACTCTCATTCAATATGTAGATGATTTGCTAGTTGCCGCAGATACTGAGGAAATCTGCAAAGAAGCAACATTGTCATTATTGCGTCATTTGTCTGATTTACACCACAAAGTGTCCCTTTCAAAGTTACAGTATTGTCAAAAAGAAGTGACCTATTTAGGTCATCTCTTTTCGAAGGAGGGAAGGCAACTGACCCCAGAGAGAATCAGGGCTGTTGCAGCAATGAGTGTGCCAAGAACACAAAGAGAAGTGCGTGCTTTCTTGGGTATTACATCATATTGCAGACAATGGATACCTAATTTTTCGTTAATAGCCAAACCCTTGGTGGCATTAACTTGTAAAGATATACCAAATCCCGTCCCATGGTCTGAAGATTGTCAGAAAAGTTTTGTCGAATTACGTGATGCATTATGTTCAGCTCCTGTGTTGGGTACCCCCAACTACAGCAAGCCTTTTACATTGTATGTCCATGAGAAAGAAGGTTGTGCGTTAGCAGTTTTGACACAACAGTTTGGAGACAGGGAGCGTCCATGCGCCTATTTCTCCTCAACCTTAGACCCAGTAGCTAAGGCACTACCGAGCTGCTTAAGAGCGGCAGCGGCAGCTGCTGTTTCTATCCGACAGTCTGCTGGTTTAGTGATGAATAACACATTAATCGTAATGGTTCCACATGCAGTGGACACGTTGTTAAACAGAACCAAGACACAGCATTTAACTAGTGCTCGATTGTCAGGTTACAAGTTGACATTGTTAGCAAGCCATGTACATATAAAAAGATGCACTACACTTAACCCAGCTACGTTATTGCCAATTGTGACGGAGTTAGATACTTCTGAACAACATGATTGTCTCCATAGAACAGAAGAAGAAACGAAAGGGAGAATAGACCTTCTGGACACTCCCATTGCAAAGAGTGATGGTAATTTGTGGGTGGATGGTTCATGCTTTCAGCTCCCGAATGGTGACACGACTGCGGCGTATGCTGTGACAACTTTGTGTACGATTGTTGAAGCCGCACGTATCCCACATAATTCAGCCCAAGCAGCTGAGTTAATAGCCCTAACAAGAGCATGTACAGTATCAAAAGGAATGAAAGTGACTATCTATACCGATAGCCAATATGCGTTTGGTGTGGCCCATAGTTTTGGGCGTTTGTGGAAGGAACGTGGGTTCCTGACCTCGCATGGAACTAAAATACAGCATGGTCAGTTGGTAAATGAGCTCCTTGATTCACTTACTTTACCGTTGCAAGTTGCGATTGTGAAGTGTAGCGCACATAAAAAGGTGACTGATGATGTTGGTCGTGGGAATGCATTTGCTGACGAGGTCGCAAAAGAAACGGCAAGGAATGTGATGAGCCGAATGTATGTCGTGGGCCCTGCAAGATGGATTGGTGATGTTGGAATGTGTGAAGACACGATAAAAAGCGTGAAATCGATTCAAGCTGAAGCCACAGAGAGAGAATTGAGTGTGTGGAGAGAAAGTATGGGTAAATTGGATGCGAATGGTTGTTGGGTCGAGTTGTCAGAACATCAAAGATGGTTGCTACCCGATGCGTATGTGCTTGCAGTAGTTACAATGGCTCATGGAATGGCTCACATCAGTGTGAAAGGGATTTGTAAGTTGTTGGCCCCAGTATGGCAAAATGCAGGAATTCCCAAGTGCGCAAAAAATGTGGTTAAAAATTGCATGGTATGCCTGAAACACAACCCTGGTAGAGGAACCCCAACTCCAGCTGGTCATTTTGCACCTCCTACGTATCCGTTTGAGGTTTTGCAGCTAGATTTCATCCACATGGAGAGGTGCAACAACTTAAAATACGTACTCGTTGTTGTTTGTGCCTTTTCAAGATGGGTGGAAGCCTATCCCCTAAAAGACAGTACTGCGCTATCCACAGCCAAAGCCCTTGTGAAAGAGTTCTTCCCTAGATTCGGAATGCCGAGAATGATCTGGAGTGACAATGGAAGTGAATTTGTGGGTCAAGTGATGAAGAAAGTATGCGAAGGGCTAGGCATAAACCAAAAGTTTCACGCTGCAAATCACCCCCAATCAGCTGGATTAGTGGAGTGCTATAATGGCACTCTAAAGCTAAAATTGGCCAAGATACAAGCGAGCTCTGGTCTCAAATGGCCTGACGCTCTACCCCTAGCACTCCTATCAACCAGAATGACTGTGCATTCACGAGTGAAACTTAGTCCTTATGAAATAGTCTTCGGCCGCCCGGCCAATAAATGGGGAGTGCCTAGGGCCAAGAAGTTCAGCGAGATAGAGCATCCTGTCTTGCTTGACTATCTGTATGAATTGACGGCTAAATTGCGTGTCTTACATCAACAGGTCCACGACACCCTGCCTCCGGTCTCTGAATCTCCAGGTCATCCCATTGAGCCTGGATCCTGGGTTTTAATAAAGAACTTTCAGCGAACCAAAAACGAGCAGCCCAGGTGGACCGGACCGCACCTCGTTCTTCTCTCCACAAGATCAGCTGTTCGAGTAGAAGGGAAGAAACACTGGATCCATGGGACCCATTGCAAAAGGGTACCCCTACCTCTGCCATATGACCGGTGGGTCCAGGAAGGTGTCGCCGACTCAGAGACTGAAACTGTGCCACGTTTTCTGCCTTTCAGCGATGCACGAATAAAAGGAACACTCACTGAGAAAGAAAGTGATGACATTTTACAATCAGCAGTATCACCGTCAGTTCGATTGGACACTACAGAACCTGAACTCCTTTTTCAGGACCACACGATACCTGGGACTAACCGTTATAATCTACGACCAAGAATAAAGGACAAATAAAACAATTTACTTTTCTTCCCTTTAGCAAAGTTCTCCAATATGGAAAATTATTTTTGAATAACTTTTTGCTTTTTTGTGTTTTTTGAACCTCCATCCGGGTTCAGCTGTAGGATCGTGGCTGAAAAGACTTAGGGGGGTAGCCTGTGGACACAAGGTCTACAGGTCTGGTTTGTTCTAGGGCGGCCTGGAACATTCAGAACACTCCTAAGTGAAGTAAACCAACCGCCACGAACGGCAACGGTTAGAGGATGGAATCTTTCCAAAATGGAGAACATGTTGAAAGACTGAGTTTCAAGAAGAGAATATGTGAAACGATAACCAGGAAACGGTTTTTGCTGCTGTGCATTTTTATATTATTTAGTATACTTATGTTTTTTTTAGGATATATTTTATTCTGTTTTAACGTGATATTGGCATCTACTACCTCGTCTACACCTCCTCCTTCCACTGTTTCCCCACATTCTTTTCAACTCCTCCCTAAACATGAATCTGCTAGGAGACTAGAGTTCATTAATAACTCCTTCATCCAGCTTTTGCACCAACACCAACTAGTGATAAATACAACTAACTGTTGGGTGTGTGGCCTTATGCCTCACACAGCAGATAAAGGTATCCCTTATCTGATCCTGCCTTTCAGCCACAATGGTTCCGTGTGGGCATTCAGAACGATATTCATCTATGCACACTACCCCCTACGTTTTGCGGAAGACAACCCTAAGAAAAATGCTTTAGTTAAAGGTATCATAGACATGATGAAGGACAATATCTTCTACGAGACTATCCCCAGAGATGAGACAATGGCATATATAGGATGGAACATGACCGGATATGAAGCCACAATGAGTGAGAAACAGCAAGCTAAGATATCTTCCCTGATTTGGGTTGTACCCCATCAGGGTCACCTGTGTCTGCAAGGTACTGGCAAGAATCCCAGAGCTCAGCTAGGGGAAAGCGTCTGCACTGAGACATATGTCTTCGCATCTCAGACCTCCCCTCCGCTCTTGGCAGCTAAGGGTACCTATTTCATCTGCCATGATAGAGCCTTTACATGGTTGCCCCCTGACTTTTCGGGCACATGCTTCGTTTCGTTCCTGTTGCCCCCTACCTACACAGCAGCGGCAGATTACCACAAGACAAGGATAGTTAGAGGCGTCTTCAGTGAAGAAGACACTGCAGGACAAGAATTTGGGGACTTCGTAAAGGGTTTTCTGCCGTTCTGGGGACAAATAAGTAACAGCAGGAGCATAAGGCAATTGATAAGAGTGGTTGAATCCACCGTGGCTGAAACCGCTGGTGCCCTTGGTAACTTGACTGCTGAGCTCCAGTCGGATCGTCTTATGACCCTTCAGAACAGGGTCGCATTAGATGTCATACTTGCAGACCGGGTGGAGTATGTACATTGATCCAGTCGAGTTGCTGTGTTTTTGTCCCAGATAACGCTCCAACAGTATACCAGGCCATCTCCAAACTGCATAGAATTTCTGAATCTATTCATTTAGATAAAGGAGATTGGTCATTAATGGGATGGCTCTGGGAACTGATATCAGCATGGGGATGGAAGATTCTGATGGTCATTGGGATGATCTTGGCCATTCTTTTCCTGTTCTGTCTATGCGTGCAGTGTGCTTCTGCGATATGTGGCCTCTGTGTTACATCATGCATAAGGAAACCTGCACCAAGAGACAAGCTAAATACTAGGATGATGTTACAGCAACATCTCAACGACTTTAGAAACATAGACCTGGACTCAGATTAGCATGAGAATAGGTTTATTGCCTATGTAAGGGCAAAAGGAGGGTTTGTGGTTCTAAAAATTCTGGACCCATGTAATTTACTTTGCCACAGCAGTACGATTTTAGTATCAAAAGACCGATAATGACTAGTACACTAAGCATGAGCATTTTCGCTCAATTCCAGCAGCGTTTTCACCTCGAAATCGCCATTTTCGTCCTCCACTCGTGGCTCCCATTTTATACACGGCAGCCATTTTAAAAGTTGCCCTCACATAGGCTTATAATACAGTCAGATTTGATTCCAAGGACACGTACACCTTGATTGACATTTCTATGACCTGGGCAAGCTGGAACCATTGCCTCAGGCCAAACCTGTTTGGTCAGTCCCTCTCCCAGTGGCCGAATCAGATAGCATCAAGGCACACCATGCCATAAAACCCTTATTATCGCTAACACACCCTGCCTAATCTTGCTCACACCTGCACCTGCTCTTTTCTTCTTCTTACTTTATGAGGGGGAGGTGCCCGTTTTTATTGGGGGTCCACACTTATCTGATGTGAAATTATAGGCCTTGCCGGGTAATTTATTATGGGTTGGATGACATGAAATATGAGGTTTCATCATGACACTGTTTTTTCCTTTGTAGTGAAAACATGTGAATGACCAACCAAAATGTCAAGAATGTTTGCCTGAAGCTTAAAAAACTGTATATAAGGAAACCTGATTTTGCATTGACGAACAGTCTCCTGAGAACATACAAACCGTGCTGTTGTACTTCTAGGACGCTTGTTACTTGGTTGCAGCCAATAAATTCGATCTTTGACTTCACCTGGAAGACTCTGAGTTTCTGTGGTCTGAATCAGGAAAGTACCCGAGGTCTTTGGGTGTACCCTGGCACCGCTGGGTTACCGGATCAGTACCGGTTCTGAAAAACCCAGTACCTCAGTTGGCGCCCAACGTGGGGCGATACCAGCGGTACCGGTCCAAGCCTGAGGTCCGTGAGGAGCTTCGTGTGAAAATTCTGGAGGAAGGCCGCCACTTCATCGACCCCTGCATGTCGACGTGGTCCGAAAGTCTTTGCTGCGAGGTTCCCCGCTTCCCGACGGCTACGAAGGACTGCTGCCCTGGCTATCGCCCTGATTTGGACCCTTGATGTTTGGTAGAGCGAAACGATAAGACGAGTCTTCTGGTGACGTCATCGATATTTTCAGTTAAGTATAAGTGGAGCGTCTCCCAGTCCTTAGTTGGACACTTGGTTTGGTCCTTAGTTGGACATTTGGTTTGGTATCCCTTCGGGATCACTTTGATTTGGAACTTGCAAGTACAAAAGCCGAAGGACTCGTGTATTCACGAGACTATCGTAAACGATAATCCTTTGAAGTTTGAAGCTAGACTAGTGAGCGAAGATGCCTGGTCTTAGCAGACTTGGAAATTTGTTTTGTCTTGGTTGTAAAAGGGACTCCCGGTTGGAGGACTCATGTCCGGTTCCTCCGATTGGAACTCCAACCTATGAACTATATGTGAAGCACGGAGTAGGCCCCATCACATATAATGAAGTATGGATCCGTTACACCAGAAAAGATGGTGTTTTAAAATGGCCCCAAAATGGTAGCTTTGACACAGAAATCTTAGATAACCTCGAAGTTAGACTTTTTAAGAAGAAAGCCCGGCCGGCAATGTTTGATTCTTTCCGCTTATGGCGTAAGGAAGCCAAGCAAAAGGAAATTAAATTAGCTAAGAAAAATAAGAGAGAAAAAGGTATTTCGATTATGCAAGCTGCTATACAGTTTAAAGATAACGAGGTAGAACAGTTGAATGAGCAGTTGCATAGGCGACATAAAATGACAATAGATAAATGCTATCCAGTTTTGCCGCCTCTTCAGCAAGATGCAGCAAAAGACTCTGAAAAAGATCCCCTAATGTCGCATTTGCTAAGTTCGCCACCACCCTATGCGCAGAATGCCACGGCACCTCCGCAACCTCTAGTTGCACAACCAGTGGTTGCATTGCCTCCTGCTCCTCCACAGCACCCACCAGCTATTCTTCAGTTGGTTCCTATTCCTCCGGTGCAGCCTCCTCAAGGGCCACCAGCTTTGACATCCGCTCTGCCTTTACTTCCTACAACTTTGACTACTATAGCGACTACCACTCCTGGTATTGTTTCTGACACTGCTTCTGTCTCTGCCTTGTCTCATTCTGTTTTTCCTCCTGTTCATTTGTCAACCTCTCCCTCTATCCATCAGAGAATGACAAACACTGTGACTAGTCTTTTATCCCCTCTCTTTGGGTCATTAGCTACGACCCCAGTTTCAGAGCGTAAACAATTGCGTAGCCAATTGCCTGATGGTATGGAGAAAGAGACACTGAATTATTTGGCGCATAAATGGGTTACTGAACCAGCGAGATATGAACTAGAGTCTGTTATGGATGTCTTCCATCAGTGGGAAGAACCGAAACAGAGATACGTTTTTGAAAAAATGTGTACTTTTCTTTCTGAGGATTTAGAGGAAAATGGTTTGGAGCCCAATCCGCCTAAGTTGTGTCGTGTACGGTTCGATTTTTCGACAGGTTTGATTGTGGGTTCAGATGTCGAGAAAGCAGTTGCGATGTTATTATCGTTTAGGACTGAAGGTGTTTCCAGGTTATTGTTTAAATATGATTCTTCTGCTAAAAAGAAAGGGAAACAGTACCCCATGAGGGAAGTTCCCCCACAGTGGAGGGAAGGGGACCCAAATGCTAATCCACCTGTCCTGCCTCATTTCCAGCGTGTATGGGTACACGTTCCATGGAAGCGAGCTGAAGTTTTAGCCCTTAAGCAGACATTGCCTGATCCCCGTAAGAATCCTACAGGGTATTACCAGGAATTGTCACAGACTGCGGGGTCTTGCATTATGAATTTAGCTGACATAGACATGTTGTTTGGGAATGTTGTTCCACAGCCTTTATGGGGAAAGATTCGCCATACAGACCATGCTCAAGAGTTAGGTGACACATGGGCTAATATTGCTGCTGCAGATGCCCGACAAATTGGTGGTGCTAAACCTGAGCCTTTAGTGACAGAGCTTCCTGGTAGGATTATTGATTACATGAAAACTATAATGCCTGCGATGCGTGTAAACTGGGATGAATTGTCTGCATGTAAGCAAAAGAAAGAAGAAACGGTATCAGATTTCTTCACCAGGTTTGAAGAAACGTTTGTGGACCACAGTGGTCAAGATATGAGCACGGAAGGTGGTCAACGTTTGTTCGTCGATAAATTAGTGCATAATCTGCTTCCTGAGTTGTGTAAAAAGTTAAAAGACTCAGAAAGTTCTTGGGCAGTTTCCTCTTCAGCACAGATATTGGCTACTGCACAGTACTACGAAAATAGAGATAAAGATGAGAGAGATAGAGTAGAGAAGAAAACAAAAGAATTGAAAACGAAGGTTCTGTTACAACAAGCGTACCCGCCACGTGGTGGTCAGAATAGTGATGCACAGAACAACTATCAGAATAACTATCAGCCCCAACCGTTTCAGAGAAACTCGCAAAGAACCGAGTATGCTCAACCACGTATCCCAGTAGGTCCCAATCAGTGTTCATATTGCAAGGAAGAGGGTCATTTCAAGTATAGTTGCCCTGCTTTGCTACAGCGCGCAAATGGTACTTCTGGTTTAAGAGGTCGAGGTGTTCCACAAGCACCTAGAGGAAGAGGACGTGGATATGTTCCCCAGAGCGCGCGCCCATTCCTCCCTCAAAACTCAATGAACAGATTTGATCAACAGGTTAATGCATCTGGTAGGACGGCTCAGTACTATACTGATGATTACTATACAGAGGATGAGCATTTGGACAGTAATGATTGCTAGGACAGCCATAGACAAAGAGAGGGAGTTGTTTCAGTTCCAGTAGATCAGAGTGGGCCTTATGTTAAGGTGATTGCATCAGGTGTGTCAGAACCTTTTCTGTTGGATACTGGTGCTACCAAGAGTTCTATTATGCACTCAAAACTCCCTGGCGCACCTTTGTCTGGCGAAACAAATGTATCAGTACGGTTTTCCGGCGCCCCAGTTAGAAATCCGATTTCTAATCCTATATCTCTTTCTGTTGGACCTTGTAAATTTGAAACACCCCTTATTTTGACGACAGGTTGTGGCGAGAACTTGTTAGGATTAGATCTGTTAAAGAGATTGTATGCGACATTGTATTGCTCTCCTTCTGGAGTACAACTCACATTGGGTAAGAAAGTGGTTTCACCAATGTATTTGTCAAAGGACAGATTTCCACCAGAATTTTCGTCTCTTCCTAATACTCTTTGGGGTACTGGACCTAATGATGTAGGTCTTTTGGAAATTCAGCCATATGTGATAACATTAAAAGCCAATGTTAAAATGCCACGTATTCCCCAATACAAGATCTCTAGTGAAGGGGAAAAAGCGTTGTTGGCAATTATTCGTGATCTGATTGAGAAGGATGTAATTGAGGAGACAAGAGGCAACGTTTGCAATAGTCCTGTTTTGCCTGTCTTGAAGCATACTGACCCTACTCAGCCACCTGTTTATAGGTTTGTAATTGATCTTAGAGAGGTGAACAAAATAGTTGTGCCACAGTTTCCAGTCGTCCCCGATATCACTGCATTGTTGACAATGATTCCAGCTTCAGCCACTTGGTTTTCAGTAATAGACCTGAAAAATGCTTTCTTCAGCATCCCTATTGCAGAAGAGAGCAGGGACATTTTTGGCTTCAATTTGGGAGGACGAAGCTTCAGATTTAAGAGAGCTCCTCAAGGCTATTGTGAAAGTCCATCTATCTATAGTCAGGCTTTGAAAGCACAACTTGACACTCTTATGTTACCTGATGGCGCCACTCTCATTCAATATGTAGATGATTTGCTAGTTGCCGCAGATACTGAGGAAATCTGCAAAGAAGCAACATTGTCATTATTGCGTCATTTGTCTGATTTACACCACAAAGTGTCCCTTTCAAAGTTACAGTATTGTCAAAAAGAAGTGACCTATTTAGGTCATCTCTTTTCGAAGGAGGGAAGGCAACTGACCCCAGAGAGAATCAGGGCTGTTGCAGCAATGAGTGTGCCAAGAACACAAAGAGAAGTGCGTGCTTTCTTGGGTATTACATCATATTGCAGACAATGGATACCTAATTTTTCGTTAATAGCCAAACCCTTGGTGGCATTAACTTGTAAAGATATACCAAATCCCGTCCCATGGTCTGAAGATTGTCAGAAAAGTTTTGTCGAATTACGTGATGCATTATGTTCAGCTCCTGTGTTGGGTACCCCCAACTACAGCAAGCCTTTTACATTGTATGTCCATGAGAAAGAAGGTTGTGCGTTAGCAGTTTTGACACAACAGTTTGGAGACAGGGAGCGTCCATGCGCCTATTTCTCCTCAACCTTAGACCCAGTAGCTAAGGCACTACCGAGCTGCTTAAGAGCGGCAGCGGCAGCTGCTGTTTCTATCCGACAGTCTGCTGGTTTAGTGATGAATAACACATTAATCGTAATGGTTCCACATGCAGTGGACACGTTGTTAAACAGAACCAAGACACAGCATTTAACTAGTGCTCGATTGTCAGGTTACGAGTTGACATTGTTAGCAAGCCATGTACATATAAAAAGATGCACTACACTTAACCCAGCTACGTTATTGCCAATTGTGACGGAGTTAGATACTTCTGAACAACATGATTGTCTCCATAGAACAGAAGAAGAAACGAAAGGGAGAATAGACCTTCTGGACACTCCCATTGCAAAGAGTGATGGTAATTTGTGGGTGGATGGTTCATGCTTTCAGCTCCCGAATGGTGACACGACTGCGGCGTATGCTGTGACAACTTTGTGTACGATTGTTGAAGCCGCACGTATCCCACATAATTCAGCCCAAGCAGCTGAGTTAATAGCCCTAACAAGAGCATGTACAGTATCAAAAGGAATGAAAGTGACTATCTATACCGATAGCCAATATGCGTTTGGTGTGGCCCATAGTTTTGGGCGTTTGTGGAAGGAACGTGGGTTCCTGACCTCGCATGGAACTAAAATACAGCATGGTCAGTTGGTAAATGAGCTCCTTGATTCACTTACTTTACCGTTGCAAGTTGCGATTGTGAAGTGTAGCGCACATAAAAAGGTGACTGATGATGTTGGTCGTGGGAATGCATTTGCTGACGAGGTCGCAAAAGAAACGGCAAGGAATGTGATGAGCCGAATGTATGTCGTGGGCCCTGCAAGATGGATTGGTGATGTTGGAATGTGTGAAGACACGATAAAAAGCGTGAAATCGATTCAAGCTGAAGCCACAGAGAGAGAATTGAGTGTGTGGAGAGAAAGTATGGGTAAATTGGATGCGAATGGTTGTTGGGTCGAGTTGTCAGAACATCAAAGATGGTTGCTACCCGATGCGTATGTGCTTGCAGTAGTTACAATGGCTCATGGAATGGCTCACATCAGTGTGAAAGGGATTTGTAAGTTGTTGGCCCCAGTATGGCAAAATGCAGGAATTCCCAAGTGCGCAAAAAATGTGGTTAAAAATTGCATGGTATGCCTGAAACACAACCCTGGTAGAGGAACCCCAACTCCAGCTGGTCATTTTGCACCTCCTACGTATCCGTTTGAGGTTTTGCAGCTAGATTTCATCCACATGGAGAGGTGCAACAACTTAAAATACGTACTCGTTGTTGTTTGTGCCTTTTCAAGATGGGTGGAAGCCTATCCCCTAAAAGACAGTACTGCGCTATCCACAGCCAAAGCCCTTGTGAAAGAGTTCTTCCCTAGATTCGGAATGCCGAGAATGATCTGGAGTGACAATGGAAGTGAATTTGTGGGTCAAGTGATGAAGAAAGTATGCGAAGGGCTAGGCATAAACCAAAAGTTTCACGCTGCAAATCACCCCCAATCAGCTGGATTAGTGGAGTGCTATAATGGCACTCTAAAGCTTAAATTGGCCAAGATACAAGCGAGCTCTGGTCTCAAATGGCCTGACGCTCTACCCCTAGCACTCCTATCAACCAGAATGACTGTGCATTCACGAGTGAAACTTAGTCCTTATGAAATAGTCTTCGGCCGCCCGGCCAATAAATGGGGAGTGCCTAGGGCCAAGAAGTTCAGCGAGATAGAGCATCCTGTCTTGCTTGACTATCTGTATGAATTGACGGCTAAATTGCGTGTCTTACATCAACAGGTCCACGACACCCTGCCTCCGGTCTCTGAATCTCCAGGTCATCCCATTGAGCCTGGATCCTGGGTTTTAATAAAGAACTTTCAGCGAACCAAAAACGAGCAGCCCAGGTGGACCGGACCGCACCTCGTTCTTCTCTCCACAAGATCAGCTGTTCGAGTAGAAGGGAAGAAACACTGGATCCATGGGACCCATTGCAAAAGGGTACCCCTACCTCTGCCATATGACCGGTGGGTCCAGGAAGGTGTCGCCGACTCAGAGACTGAAACTGTGCCACGTTTTCTGCCTTTCAGCGATGCACGAATAAAAGGAACACTCACTGAGAAAGAAAGTGATGACATTTTACAATCAGCAGTATCACCGTCAGTTCGATTGGACACTACAGAACCTGAACTCCTTTTTCAGGACCACACGATACCTGGGACTAACCGTTATAATCTACGACCAAGAATAAAGGACAAATAAAACAATTTACTTTTCTTCCCTTTAGCAAAGTTCTCCAATATGGAAAATTATTTTTGAATAACTTTTTGCTTTTTTGTGTTTTTTGAACCTCCATCCGGGTTCAGCTGTAGGATCGTGGCTGAAAAGACTTAGGGGGGTAGCCTGTGGACACAAGGTCTACAGGTCTGGTTTGTTCTAGGGCGGCCTGGAACATTCAGAACACTCCTAAGTGAAGTAAACCAACCGCCACGAACGGCAACGGTTAGAGGATGGAATCTTTCCAAAATGGAGAACATGTTGAAAGACTGAGTTTCAAGAAGAGAATATGTGAAACGATAACCAGGAAACGGTTTTTGCTGCTGTGCATTTTTATATTATTTAGTATACTTATGTTTTTTTTAGGATATATTTTATTCTGTTTTAACGTGATATTGGCATCTACTACCTCGTCTACACCTCCTCCTTCCACTGTTTCCCCACATTCTTTTCAACTCCTCCCTAAACATGAATCTGCTAGGAGACTAGAGTTCATTAATAACTCCTTCATCCAGCTTTTGCACCAACACCAACTAGTGATAAATACAACTAACTGTTGGGTGTGTGGCCTTATGCCTCACACAGCAGATAAAGGTATCCCTTATCTGATCCTGCCTTTCAGCCACAATGGTTCCGTGTGGGCATTCAGAACGATATTCATCTATGCACACTACCCCCTACGTTTTGCGGAAGACAACCCTAAGAAAAATGCTTTAGTTAAAGGTATCATAGACATGATGAAGGACAATATCTTCTACGAGACTATCCCCAGAGATGAGACAATGGCATATATAGGATGGAACATGACCGGATATGAAGCCACAATGAGTGAGAAACAGCAAGCTAAGATATCTTCCCTGATTTGGGTTGTACCCCATCAGGGTCACCTGTGTCTGCAAGGTACTGGCAAGAATCCCAGAGCTCAGCTAGGGGAAAGCGTCTGCACTGAGACATATGTCTTCGCATCTCAGACCTCCCCTCCGCTCTTGGCAGCTAAGGGTACCTATTTCATCTGCCATGATAGAGCCTTTACATGGTTGCCCCCTGACTTTTCGGGCACATGCTTCGTTTCGTTCCTGTTGCCCCCTACCTACACAGCAGCGGCAGATTACCACAAGACAAGGATAGTTAGAGGCGTCTTCAGTGAAGAAGACACTGCAGGACAAGAATTTGGGGACTTCGTAAAGGGTTTTCTGCCGTTCTGGGGACAAATAAGTAACAGCAGGAGCATAAGGCAATTGATAAGAGTGGTTGAATCCACCGTGGCTGAAACCGCTGGTGCCCTTGGTAACTTGACTGCTGAGCTCCAGTCGGATCGTCTTATGACCCTTCAGAACAGGGTCGCATTAGATGTCATACTTGCAGACCGGGTGGAGTATGTACATTGATCCAGTCGAGTTGCTGTGTTTTTGTCCCAGATAACGCTCCAACAGTATACCAGGCCATCTCCAAACTGCATAGAATTTCTGAATCTA